>NC_132791.1:80910000-90910000 GCF_048418805.1 Vulpes vulpes | reverse complement strand
ATTAGCATTTTCATTTACTTTGGGTAAATATCCAGTAGTGGAATTCCTGGATCATATGGTAAGTCTATTTTTAATTTTTTGAGGAGCCTCTGTACTGTTCTCCAGAGTGGCTGGACCAGTTTGCATTCCCACAGATAGTACATGAGGGTTCCCTTTCTCCACATCCTCACCAACACTAGTTTTTTGTTTTGTTTTGTTTTGTTTTGTTTTAATTTTTCATTCTGTTGGGTGTGAGGTGATAGTTCATCGTGGTTTTGATTTGCATTTCCCTGATGATGAGTGATGTGGAACATCTTTTCATGTGTCTATTGTTCATCTGTATTTTTTATTTGGAGAAATATCTGTTCAGGGCCTCTGCCCATTTTGTAGTTGAATTGGGTTTTTATGGTGTTGAGTTTCTGTGTTCTTTACATACTTTGGATATTAACCCTTATCAGGTATATCATTTGCCAATATCTTCTCTCATTTAATAAGTTGTCTTTTGTTGCTTTCTTGCACTGACAAAATTATTTTGGTATAGTCCAATAGTTTATAGTTTACATATTTTTTGTTTCCCTTGTTTGAGGAGACAGAGCTAGAAAAAATGTTTCTACGGCCAATGTCAAAGAAATTACTGTATTCTAGAAATTTTTACCATTTCAGGTATCACATTTAGGTCTTTAGTCCATTTTGAGTTTAGTTTTGTGTATGGTGTAAGAAAGCCAGTTTTTATTCTTTTGCATGTAGTTGCTCAATTTTCCCACCACCACTTGTTGAAAAGACTGTCTTTCCCCTATTGTATATTATTGCCTTCTTTGCCATGGGCTAATTGACCATAAACTGGAGTTTATTTCTGGAATCCCTACTCTGTTCTATCTACACACTGATCTATGTGTCTATTTTTGTGCCAGAACCATACTGTTTTGATTACTACAGCTTTGCAGTATATACTGACATCCGAAATTGTGATACTTCCAATGTTGTTCTTTCTAAATGGAAATGATTTTTAGTATGCCCCTCAGCCCTGCTGCCCAGTCAGCTGCAAATCATCATCCCCTCCACCACCAAGGATCAGTTTCAGATAGCATTTTCTAGTTATGTTCAGACATTTCCTGAAGTCTTTTCTGCTCCTGGTCAACAGCAATGGGACTATTCTTTCTCCTTCAGTTTTTCCAAAGCATCTTGTTCACCTTGGGAATGCTTCGCAATGCCAATCTTATTTTGGGAACTGTACTGGCGCAAGCCAGACTATGCTTCAGTCTGAAGCATAAGTTCATGCTTCATGTCTGAAGCATAAGTTCATGCCTGAGCTTACCAAATTGGTGCCTTACTCTGCACCAAAGAAGTAAAAAGAAAACCTCAATAGTAGAGGCCCTGCTTTAAAGATCAGATCTGGGTTTTCATAAAGCTGCTTTTTTCTTTTAAGATTTATTTATTATTTGAGAAAGAGAGAGAGAGAAAAAAAAGAGAGAGGGAAAGTACAATGGGGAGGGCCAGGGAGTCTTAGGCAGTCTCCACATTGAACACAGAGCCCAATTCGGGGCTCCATCCTTCGACCCTGAGATCACAACCTGAGCCAAAACCAAGAGTCAGAAACTCAACCAACTGGACCACCCAGATGCCCCATAGGGCTGTTTATTTAATGGAATTAACTCATCAATTGATAAAGGAAATGACCTTGCTAAGATTTTAGGTGATTTTTTTTTCTGAGTAGACAATTTGCAATCTTAGAAAGTTACATCCAAAGCAGTAAATAGATTAGTTTCCTAACCATTTCTTCGTGCGGTTTCTCAGTGCCAGAGCTGTTTATAAGCTTGTCTTTCCCTCATCCTCTGACCTGCAGAGTATATGACATTCTTTCTTGAGATGCTTTTGGACAAAAGCCATCATTAGTGGCAGAAGCTTTTCCCCCAAATCTGTTTATCCCGTATCCACATCAGTGCCATGTTTTCAGAGAATAGATGGATGATATTCATTCCCCATAATCTTTCTTTTCAGCCAGATTTCAAAGATCAGAACTTAATTGTGAATACATTGGAGGATAAAACTGCCATTTTTATATAGACTTATTTATTTTAGGGAGAGCTAGAGAGCATGTGTGCATGTGAGCACAAGCAGGGGAGGGGGAGAAGGAGGGGGAGAGAGAGAGACTCTACAGCAGACTCCCCACTGAGCACGGAGCCTGATGCAGGGCTTGAGCCCACCATCCTGAGATCATGACCTGAGCCAAAACCGACTGAACCACCTAGGTGCTCCAAAACTGCCTATTTTTACTAATCAAGCTGCAGATACTCAGATCACCCTAATGCATTGGCTTCCTGCCATCATCAGTTGCCTCTTCTGGATGCTTCCTCTTTAGCCACCCCCTTCCTTAGCCCCACAAACTCATAGGATTCCTCTTTCATGAAAGTCTATAATTCTGACCTCAATTCAAGGCAGAGCTCCTTGGGAGTCTACAGAAGGAAAGCCCTCCTGCCCAGGACCCCAAACACTCTCCCACATCCCATGCGAAAACTGTCCAGCTAAGACCCTGAAGTCCTGGTTAAGTGTCAGGTAGTCTCCTGGAGAGGCTGCACACCCCCATGTGGGTTCTCCTTTCCCAGGACTTTGGTCTGTCTGAGCTTACCTGCTCTCCACCCCACCTCCAAAACTTCTTGATTTTATCTCGGGTCAGTTATCCTACCACATTTTGGACTTTCCTCTGCACTTAGTGAATCGAAACAAAACTCCCCAGTGCAGTTTTCTGTAAAGACAGCCTCCTCTTTATTCTGGGCAGCATTTAGAATAATCACAGCATTTAGAGCTGAAAGAAGCCTGAGGGAACGTCTACTTCCAATCTTAAGGGTGTACAAATTTGGAAATTGAGAGCCGGAGAGCTCAAATGGCTGGTTGACTCTGCTGCTCTGTAAATAAGTGAACATTTTCTGGCTTTATTGCCCATTTGTTGTAAATGTTAAAATGAGCATTTTAATTCATAAGAACCCCCCTTCCCATGTTTTTCTATTAGTCTCCTCTTAATAGAAAGAATGTCTCTCAATTCACATGTGACGTGGAGGGAAGGGATTTCAGAATCCGTTAACACTTTAATAACACTTATTTTCCTTTCAGGTTCTCCCTCCATTACCCAGGTTGCTATTAAGACATTTTTATATCCACTGGGGGAGCATCTGTGCAGGTAGCACAACTGATGTGTGTGTTCTCTTTGTTCATGGTGAAGCTATCCTGCAAACACGAATCGCTTTGTCCCCAGTCCTCAGGGGTTGGGATATGTGGGGAGGGGTATGCAGTTTTTATGCATTACAGTTTGCAGACTTTTGATGGCCTGTATGCTCCACAACCCAGATCAGTGGTTTGAACATTTCTTTTCCTCCCACACTGATCAGTTATTTTTAAAAAATATGTATTTATTGGCGGGGTGGGGGGGGTGCGAGAAGCGAGTGTGCCATGGGGAAGGACAGTGGGAAAGAATCTCCAGCAGACTCCACTGAGCACGGAGCACATTGTGGGCTTGCTCTGATGACCCTGGGATCATGACCTGTGCTGAAGTAAGGAGTCAGATGCTTTACCAAGTGAGCTACCCTCAGCCGTTGAGCATCTGCCTTCGGCCCAGGGCGTGATCCTGGAAACCCGGGATCGAGTCCCACATCGGGCTCCCTGCATGGAGCCTGCTTCTCCCTCTGCCTGTGTCTCTGCCTCTCTCTCTCTGTGTGTGTCTCTCATGAATAAATTAAAAAAAAAAAAAGTGAGCCACCCAGGTGCACCTGGTATTTTCTTTTTAACCTTTTTTTCCTTTTTTTTGAGGGGGGGAATGGGGAGAGGGGAAGAGAGAGAATCTTAACCAATGCCCAGCATCGGGCGGTGGAGGAAGGACTTGACCCCAGGACACTGAGATCATGATCTGAGCTGAATTCAAGAGTCGGATGCTTAACTGACTGAGCCTCCCAAGCACCCCACACACTGATCAGTTATTCTATACTCTTTAGTCAAATATATTTCAGCTGTGAGTGGGTAGGACTGCTGGTGTCTAGGGTGACCCATTCGTCTTGGTGTGCCCAGGACTTTCCCAGCTGTGGCACTGAAAATCCCACTTCCCCAGAGGTCCCTCAGTCTTGGGCAAACCAGGACAGATGGTTACCCTAAGAGCTGCCCCAGCACATTCCTCCTACTTCCCAATGCCAAGGTCATCTCAGGATCAAGAATTAGAGCCTTAGATACTTGTGTTCCATAGAACAGCACTGATCAATAAACTGGGGGAAAGTTATAATCAAACCACTCAGGTATGCAGCTTCCATTATACTGAAGACTCATTGGAAGGTAGTGATTGAAACTGTACTAACAGTCACAAGGGCCCTAACCAAAGCAGCCTGGGACCAAGTCTACTCTATTTATAACAATTTTTCCATTGTTTTTGAGGAGAAGGGATAGAGTATAAGGAAGTCATTCAAAAGGATAAGTTGGTACACATAAAATCTGAATCGAAAACCATGTTAGCCAGTGGGAGAATCAAATGCAAAGATCTTCAATAAACTGCACAGGACATATCTTGGAGAAAAATGTGTTCCAGCTCTAATGTCTAAGAAAGAAGTGTCTGCTTTTTGGGATTGATCCAAGCCCTCTGTCCTATAAACAGTCTAAACCCAAGTTAATAACAGGTTCTGTGGGAAAAAAGCTAGTAGGACAGCGGTTTGAATAAACTGAGCACAAGTCAAGAATTTAATAGAGCTATTAAAAGTAGAAGTTGGAGGGAACCACTGCCTATCTCTATTTTAAGACTGTTTGGCTCCCACTTATTTGAAAATGTTAAAAAGATGAAGGGTATCTTCCAGATACAGATCTCTGGAAGCTGCTGAATGATAAAATACTGTCTCTTAGTAGAAATACCATCCCCGTTGCAATGTCAGTGTGATGTTCAAAAATATGGAGGTGGAGGAGTTTGGAGGTAGTTGGTATTAGAAGGGAGGCAGGAGACTATCCTGGATCTGGACGGACCTTGGACATGCAAGCTCCCTTCATGAATTCGCAATCTTTTTTTCCTCAAAGGAGATATTTAGAAAAGGGGCAGAGGAGACAGTCACCCATCCCATTCCTTGAAACGTAACAGCTTACAACCAATGATATAATTTTTGTTTGCATTTTTTATTTGATTTTTACTTTTGTTTTTGTTTGGGCAATTAGAATGAAATCTGGGGGATGCCTGGGTGGCTCAGTGGTTGAGCATCTGCCTTCAGCTCAGGGCGTGATCCCGGGATCTGGGATTGAGTCCCACATTGGGCTTCTTGCAGGGAGCCTGCTTCTCCCTCTGCCTGTGTCTCTGCCCTTCCTTCTCTCTGTCTCTCATGAATAAATAAACAAAAATCTTAAAAAAAAAAAAAAGAATTAAATCTGGGCGATTAACCCCAGAAGGGAAAGAACTTTGATACCTGAAGCAGGCTTCCAGGGAAGTAGGACAAAGAGTGTGACCCCAGAAGAACGAGGTGGGCTAGGATGGTGGTATGTGGCATAGCAGAAGAAGATGCAGAAGAAGCCTTCTTAGCCAGATTTACTTTCCACCACTTGGATAGACTACTCGTTTTTTAAAAATTGGGAAACTAAGGCACAGTGATCCTAAGAGACTTTTTCAGGGTCATGTAGAAAGCAGCAGAGCCTTGTGAGTTGTTGTTGTTGTTGTTGTTGTTGTTGTTTTTGAAAGATCTATTTATTTGAGAGAGAGAGAGAGAGAATGAGCAGAAGGGGCAGAGGGAGAAAGAATCTCATGCAGACTGCCTACTGAGACTGGAGGCCAACATGGGGCTCTATCTCACCACCCTGGGATCATGACCTGAGCCAAAATCAAGAGTCGGACACTCAACTAACTGAGCCACTAAGGTGCCCCCAGCATAGGCAGCAAAATGACCCTTCAAGCACAGCTGCTGTGCTGCACTAAACATACCCAAGAAGGCAGGCAGGGCAGGTAGTTTCCTAGTTGAACCAAGTTTACCAACAGAGAGATGTCTTAATATGTGTTGAGTAATTCTTACGTGTCTTTAGCAGACACATTGTTTTACGCTCTTTTTATGTCCCATACTATTTAAATCTCTTTAGAACTCTATGTGATCAGGCTTCTTAACATCTCCATTTTATAGAAGAAGGAAGGACACTGAGGTACATAGTCCAGTGCCCTGCACTCTAACCCAGATGGTGTATATAAAAGGGCTTCGTGCAGGTGTAAGGACCAACATTACTCTTTTTTTTCCTCTTTTTTTAAAATAATAAATTTATTTTTTATTGGTGTTCAATTTGCCAACATACAGAATAACACCCAGTGCTCATCCCGTCAAGTGCCCCCCTCAGTGCCCGTCACCCATTCACCCCCACCCCCCGCACTCCTCCCCTTCCACCACCCCTAGTTCGTTTCCTAGAGTTAGGAGTCTTTACCAACATTACTCTTTGCCCTCATTTCACATTTCTTTATCTGGAAAGATAAGACAGAAATTACACAGGAATTACAGGTGACTGCAAAGACTCCAGTATTGCAAAATGTGGACCTTGGAGGAACATAATTGCAATCTAGAGCAGAGATTAGCACACTACGTAAAGCCCATGGGCTAAATCTGGTCCCTATCTGTACTGTCCACAAACTAAGAGTGACTTTACATTTTTACATGGTTGGAGAAGAATCAAAAAGAGACTGTCTGGTGAAGTGGAAATTACATGAACTTGAGATATCAGTGTTCACAAATAAAGATTTAGCAGGACACAGGCACATATTGTTATAGTTACCTTCATGTTGTGAAGGTAACATCATTGAGTGGTTGCATCAGAGGCCAAAAGTCCCACAAGCCTAAAATATTTACTACGGGGCCCTTTACAGAAAAAAATGGAAAAAAGAAAGAAAGAAAGAAAGAAAGAAAGAAAGAAAGAAAGAAAGAAAGAAAGAAAGAAAGAAAAAAAGAAAGAAAAAAAGAAAGAAAGAAAAGAAAGAAAGAAAGAAAGAAAGAAAGAAAGAAAGAAAGAAAGAAAAAAGAAAAAATGCCAATGCCTGATGTAGAATCATGTGGTCAACATAGTTACCTAACACTTTCAGCAAAAAAATTTGTCATAATTGTGAGGTTATTAAATAACTGAACACCTCCCATTTTGTGCAGAAAATGGCTAATTAAAAAAAGATTCTGAATAAACAGTTCACAAATGACTTTTTTTTTCAATTTTCTTAAGGATTTTATTTATTTATTTATTTGAGAGAGAGATCTCAGGCAGAGGGAGTTGCAGAGGGAGAGGGAGAAGCAGACTCCCCACTGAGCAGGGAGCCCAACTCAGGGCTCCATCCCACGACCCTGAGATCATGACCTAAGCTTAAGGCAGATGCTTTACTGATTGGGCCACCCAGGCGCCCCACAAATGACTTTTTAAATAGCATATCCAGCACACATGGATAAGATATAGAAATACATTTATATTCCTATTCACTACATGTTAGGACTCTGCTTGTTTTCAGACAAGATCTGGTTGGCCCAATGTTTGCCCTGATCTTTACGATTGTCAAGCCCTTTCATATACATTAACTTATTTGATAATTTACAAATACTGGAGGTACCGATCGACTGTAATAAAATGGTCACCAAGCTGTATGAGTGGCAGTCACCCTTTAACTGAATGATTGTGCACTGCTCTGCTTCTGGAGTTTTTCTGGAACCTACCTCATCTTTTGTCTGCCACCCATTGCCGACAATGGCGAGCCCCGATCTCCCAGTGCTACATCCCTCTTTTAATTTGTGACTTTTTTTTTTTTAGGATTTTATTTACTTATCTGTGAGAAACACACAGAGAGAGAGAGAGAGAGGCAGAGACATAGAGGGAGGAGAAGCAGGCTCTGTGCAGGGAGCCCGATGTAGGACTCGATCCCAGGACCCCGGCATCACGCCCTGAGCCCAAGGCAGACACTCAACTGCTGAGCCACCCAGGTGTCCCTAATTTGTGGCTTTTTATCTGCTTAGTTCTGAGTGGGTTTGTTAGGATTGTGTCTAAACTATAAGTTCATAGGCTAAGTCTCAAGAGGGATTCAAAGGACATGACCTTTAATGCTTAAAGCGAAGATGATAAACTGGGATCCTTTGGGCCAAATGCAATCTTCAGGATGCATACGTATGCGTGCCCTTGTGTCTTAAAAATGTGTTAGTTACTTGGTAACATTGAAAGAGTTTGGGTTGTTTTTTTTTTTAATATATAAAAGTCAGATTTCTCAGCTAAAAATATCCGAAGAGCTAGCAGCACTGGCCCGATGACCGCATGGCATTAATAGCCAGCGTTGAGAGGGAGCTGCTTGCTTTAGGTGGGACCCAGGCTCCTCACTGTGGTCCCCACTCTCCCTCTATGGCCATGACACCTTGGCCAAACATTGGCTGCCACTCCTGAACTTAGGAGCCCCGTCTCTCCATTCCTCCACCAGCTTCGCTTCCTCTTTTTATTTATCTTCCTATACGCATTCCAGTGTGAGTCCAGTCCACAGAGTCATGATCGTTGTTTTGGCTGCTGAGAGATCTTTTCTTGTCTGTTTTCTGTGTCTCCCCTGAAGCCAACGTGTTGGGGGTTGGCAGACTGACCCCTAACGGTGTATACTTGGTGGAGATGTGGCGGACCCAACCAAAAGCATCACCTTGATTCAGTAGCAATAATTAAGCTGAGAGAAGCAATCTGAGGTAAAGGAGGACTCTAAGCACTTGGAAAGGAGTCGGGCCCGGATTCCTCCCCGGCCCCCGTGACAACTGAACCAGCATTTGCAGTTACCTCTCATGGCCCAGCCAGGGCTATGTAGCTCCTAGAAGGTTAATGAGAACTATGGGAACATAAGGGAAAGACATCCCACCGTGTTCTCAGAAAGCCCCAGATAGCCTCGCCTCTTTCTTGACTGTTCAGCTGAGCTGATTATGTGCTGCCAGCTGCCATCCCGGTGCTGTCTTCTTGTTGGTGCTGTTAAAAATTATCCCGGGACAGAGAGAGGCAGGGAGTGTGATATAGAATGTCTACATGACGACAGTGTTCACAATGTTAAGCCAACTCAAGTGAACAGAGCAGAAATCGTGTACTGGGTGGAAGTTAATAGCTTAGCCCGCCCAGTGATTTGCTAGAAGAAAATGCCTGTTCAGTTGCCACAGATAACAAGCAAAACAAACCTACCCGCTGGGCTAAGTGCTTAGCAGGCATCCCATTTTCATGTCAGGTTGTTCGTCTAAACCACTGTAAATAAGGCAGGACAGACTATAGGAGGGTTTCTGGGGTGCTGGCATTTCGAACCATGAATCACCTCGCACCACTCCCTGCCCCATTTGCAATCGGGCTTGGCTAAACCATGATTAAAGATGTGCTGAGTTTTACTTGGAGGGGCATTCCACCGGGCTCCCTCTTGTACCAAGGCTCAAGGCTAAAAGGGGGGAACAACCCATGGAACCTATAATCTCTCTTGCCCTCCTCAGCACTTCCCTTTCTGCTCTCCCCAGGTCTGGCCAAGGATATATTTTGCAGAAAAGTGTGTGGCTTAATAAGAACAAAGGGAAGTGAAGGCACCCAAATGGACGATTCAGTTCTTCTCTTCCTATGGCCATATTTCTGCGATGGGAAAGGAAAAGAGCGAGATTTAGACTCCCCTCTTTTTCAGTGGGAATAAATCAACCCAGTGGAAAAGCCTGAGCAGGATAAATGTTTCTCTTCTCTATTACTAAGAACAGAAGTCAAAGTATCAGTTCATTCACAGGGTCGGTCGGAAATGTTGGATATTTTTCAAAAGAGAAATGACAACAGTAACTGGCAATGGGTGTTGAACATATGAGATCATATACACAAACCCTGAACAGGAGTCCTCTCCTTCACTGCTCCTCACAACCACTCGAAATGGGAACCACGGTGATTTTCCATCTCACAGATGAAGAACCCAGGGCCAAGAGAGGTTAAATTACTTTATCCTGGTCTCACAGCTGGTCACTGACCAGTGGGGATTTGAAGCCAAGTAGACTGGCTTCAGCATCTGGACAAGGGAGCTGCGGAGTGCAGGTTTCTGGCTTCTATCCAGCTGAATGACTTTGGAAAAAAAATATTCTTATTGGCTTCCATTTCCTCATCTGTGAAATAAAGGGTCATGTTAGATGATCTTTAAAGTCCCTGCCAGCTCTCTGAGTCTGTTTCCAAATCAATATCCGTCATCTCCATGGCACTGCTGTCATTTATTAGCTCCGGAATTACAGTAAGCTAAGGGGCATGTGGGACAGGAAGGGGGGCAGGGAGATTGCCGCGTTGTACACCGAACCCCTTCCTAACAGAGGCACCTGCTGCCATTGCCACATGGTGCCCAGACGGGTAGGATGGCTGGGTGACTGCGCCGGAGCTGGGAGCAGGCCGCTTGGAGCATCCCACCCAGGCTGCCACAACTGGTTTTTGAGCTGGCCCACTCACCTTCCCCCAGAAACGTCCTTACCGCCCTCCTAAGTCTACCACGGGCTCCGTGTTTGCTGAGTGCTCCAGGCACCTGGCCCAGGTGAGCTATGACAACCCCTCTGTAATGTGACCAGACCTGCTTCCCTTCCTGCCTCCCCTTGAGTTACACTGACTGAGACTTCCAGGAATTTTGCAGCAGCCCTGAAGCCTTTGTTCTTGCTTCAGAGTAAGGAAGTGTATGTGTGTGTGTGGGGGGGGGGGGGGGGGGCTGGGTGGGAAGGAGGCTCCTTTGAGTTCTGTGAAATGACCTCAAATCAAGATGTCAGGCTTTTCGAAAGACCCAGTGGCCAGTGACGCCACGTGCTGCAGATGCAGATAATACCGAGTCAGGAGTTCGTGTGAAATGGGAACCCGCCTTCTGGGAACGGTGACCATCCCCTTGCCCTCCGGCTGCAGACTGAGGTGTGACTGCTTCCCCCGGGGCAGCCACGCGGCTCCTTTGGTGGCACAAGTCAGGGCAGTGCCAGGTCCCTTCCACCCTCCTCCCTGGGCCTCCCCCTTCCAACCCGGGGGTGGGCTTCTTCTTTCCCTCTCCCCACAAACCTACCCAAGCACGTCCAGGCGCTGCAACCGCACCGGCACCGGTCTGCTGTGACCCAGGGCGCACCCACCTCGCCACGGGATCTCCTTCCTCACACCGTACAAGCGCATCCCCCGCACCCCCACCCGCGCCCGCGTGCCCGGAGGCAGAAATGCCACCGGAATGCAAACGAGGGGCTGCGGGGCGGGAAAAGGGAATAAACGCTTTTATTTCTAAAATCGGGGTGGAGGGTGGGGTGGGGTGGACCAGGCGTCCTGAAGAGCGTGGTCTGCAAGGGCTGCTGGCAGGTTGCAGGGCTGAGCGGGGGGGCGGGGAGGGAGCCTGAGAAGCGACGGGAGGTCGGATGGGAATCGATGGGATGGGAGGAGGCAGGGGGGAGGGCGGAGGAGGAGGAGGGGGCGGGGTGAAGCCGGGGAAACTCAGCCCGGGTGGACAGGACGATTCCAGAACGCGGTTTGCCGAGCTCCGCCGCTTGCATTTCGCATGCAAATGAGGAGGGCACCTCGCGGGCCGCGCGGGTCGGAGCCGCGGGCGGCGGGGGCTCGGCACCCGGGGCGGGCGAGCGGCGCGGCCGCCGCAGCATCTCCCGGGCGGTCCGCGCCGCGGGGCGTGGGGGCCGCGGGGCAGCGCCGACCCCCGAGCGCGCTGCGGGCGCTGCCCGCCCCGGCCCGCAGGCCCCGCGGGAGGAGTCGGGGCCGCCCCTGCACCGCCGCGGCCCGGGCCGCCGGCCACCGCGCCTCTGCGGCCCCTGGAGACAGAGGTCCCTCCCCCCGAGGAAGCGGAGAGCATGAACTTGTGGAGGTGCTGCCTCTTCGCTGTCGCCCTGCTCAGCGGGCTCCTCCTGGTGATGGTCTACCACAGCCAGCTGCACCTGCCGCCGACTTTGGGGAAGCCGAGCGGCCCCGGCCCGAGGCGCGGGAGGCTGCACGCCTGCGAGGTCGCCCTAGAGGGGAGGGCGGCCTTCTTGTGGGGCAACACCTTGCCGTCGCCCGTGGGCAGTGTCCCCTGCGAGGACTACCTGCTCCAGAACCACTACATCACCAGCCCCCTGTCGGAGGAAGAGGTTGCCTTCCCTTTGGCTTACGTCATGGTCATCCACAAGAACTTCGAGACCTTCGAAAGGCTCTTCAGAGCCGTCTACATGCCCCAGAATGTCTACTGTGTGCACGTGGATGAGAAAGCCACGGCCAAGTTCAAGGAATCTGTGCGGCAGCTGCTGAGCTGCTTCCCCAACGCTTTCCTGGCCTCGAGGATGGAGCCCGTGGTCTACGGGGGCATCTCCAGGCTCCAGGCCGACCTGAACTGCCTCAAGGACCTGGCGGCCTCCCAGGTGCCCTGGAAGTACGCCATCAACACGTGTGGCCAGGACTTCCCCCTCAAGACCAACAAGGAGATCGTTCGGTATCTGAAGGGTTTTAAAGGGAAAAACATCACCCCCGGGGTGCTGCCCCCCAGTCACGCCGTCAAGCGGACGAAATTCGTGCACCGGGAGCACATAGGCAAGGATGGCTCTTTTGTGAAAAATACCAATGTTTTGAAGACCTCGCCTCCACATCAGATGACCATCTACTTTGGCACTGCCTACGTGGCCCTCACCAGAGAGTTTGTCGACTTTATCTTCCATGACAAGAGGGCCATTGATCTACTCCACTGGTCCAAAGATACCTACAGCCCCGATGAACATTTCTGGGTGACACTTAACAGGATTCCAGGTATGTGCCAATCTCCGTGGCCGGTTTTTCTCATTCACAGATTGGACGCACTAGCATTCAGCTCTTCGAGAGAGAACACACTCATCTGAAGTTATTTGGGGGGAAAATTGTGATGCTTAGAAAACTGTTGGTCTAAGTTGCTACTTAGTGACAGTTTTTTTTGTTGCTGTTTGTTTTAAAGATTTTATTTATTCATCAGAGACACACAGAGAGAAAGAGAGGCAGAGACACAGGCAGAGGGAGAAGCAGGCTCCACGCAGGGAGCCCGATGTGGGACTCGATCCCGGGACCCCGGGATCACGACCTGGGCTGAAGGCAGGTGCTCAACCGCTGAGCCACCCAGGGATCCCATTTAGTGACAGTTTAATGCCAACTGTGTTGTCTTGCAACTGTGTTCAGTACAGCGATGGAAGAAGTATGCAGAGCTACAGGAGCTCTGGCAAAGCTGTCTCTGATCATGGATCGTGTAGCTCACTCTTTTTGTCTTTATAAAGTTTTTTTTTAAGATTTTATTTATCTATTCATGAGAGAGAGAGAGAGAGAGAAAGAGGGAGAGACATAGGCAGAGGGAGAAGCAGGCTCCCTGCAGGGAGTCTGATATGGACTCGATCCCAGGACCCCCGGGCCAAAGGCAGATGCTCAACCCCTGAGCCACCCCAGGCCTCCCTGCTTGTCTTTTCTTTTTTTTTTTTAAACTGAGGTATAATTGACATACACCAGCTCAGTCTTGTGAACAAATGCTTTTCACAGCCCTTGATAAGCACGGCTACAACATGATGAAATTGATTTTTAATAAGCCTTCTAGAATTTATGGGTCGAAATAGGTAGTGTTTCTTTCAGAGCACATTGACGCAGCATCACATTAATCCTCAAAGTCATTGCTCAAAGTTGGTGGGGCTGTTTTTAGAAATCTGTGACTCTTCTTTGGAAGTTGATAAATTATCTCTTCAGTTAAATGTCTCTAATCTAAGACCTCATCAAGTACTCAGGTCTCAACCGCCTGGGTTCAACAAATACAGTCTGATATCTCGTTGTCGAGAAGAATGGGTAAAATGAGTTGGAATATACAGAGTTGATCCAAAGGAAATTCCCAATTTCGAAGTCACAGATTATTGGAAATTCCACCCGGCAGTCTCTTGGTTTCATATACTGTGAAGTCTTTCCCACTGTTTATGATCCTTTGGAAGGGGGTCCAAGGTATATACTAGGCAACTGAAGGCAGGAAACAGCACCAGATTCCCTCTTCGATTCAGGACTGAGCTTCTTTTCAAAATTTTGTTTTCTGTGTGTTGTCTAAGAACACCTGTGTGGCCTGCAGCACCTGTTCCTGGTGATGTCCCAATAAACACACAGCAAGGCTGTGTGTATCAGCCCTGTGTGAGGGTGGCCCTGTGCCTGCCAATATGTGCAATAACTCCCTGCTTGTACATGTAGTATTATTATCATGGGCACATTTGAGTGCAGTTTGAAGCTACCTTCATATCTGAAAGTGGATTCATAGCGGTGCCTCTTTTCTCAATAACTCAGCATTCCTAAGAGCCAAATTGGAGTGGTGGTCACAAAAATCTATTCAGGGCAGAAAGAGGGTGGGCCAGGTGACGAGGTACAGAGACGTATGCTCTCCCATGGGCCACCAAATTGTCAGATCGCAAAGACTTGTAGGAGCAGGAGTAAACCAACATTTATCACAGTGTAGTAAGTGTTCATTCTTATTATTTACAAATGACTATTTCAAACCCATGTCAATAGGCTGTAGGTGGCATCTGATATAGTCTTGGTTGATCCAGTTTGCTCCAGATGTAGGCTCTACATCATTTCTTCAAGGATGAGAAGTAATCATTGTTACCCTCATGTAGAAAGGAAGAAAAGGAGGCTTAGAGAGATTGAACTAACATGCTCATCTTTACACGGCTTGCCCAAGCAAAGCTGGGATCTAATCCTGGATTTGTGTGACCTGAAGCTTGAATTTGCACCAGGAAAGGAAGGAATAGTCACTTCTTTTTTCCTATATCTAAAGCAAGTTCCCTGCTGAATCCCAGAAAGGAAAGGAGACGGGTAAGGAGTGCGGGGGGGCGAGGGGTTGTGGGGAAACAGGGGAAGTTAGGTGTCCCTTCACTTTCCAGCAAACTTTTGCTGGAAAGAAGGTTCGCTGGAATATGAAGTGCTAGTGTGTGTGTGTGTGTGTGTGTGTGTGTGTGTAGGAACACAGTGAACATGCTGAGGCGTAGCAGGGCCCTGTGCTAGCTGGAGTCACGGGAAGGTGGCCTTCCTGCAACTGCTCACTAGCCCCACACAGGCTGCTGTGCCAGCCTCCTCGGTCCCCATCTGGAACAGGCTTTGGTCTGGCTCTTCCTTCTGTGAGCCTGTGGAACTGGGGGGTGTTTTTCTGTTAATGTTCTTAGAAAAGGCTGGCGAGGGGAGAAGCAGCCAGGCTGACTTTGAACCTAATCACTGTGTGGAGCATCTTGAGGACTGTGTCTTTTTTTTTTTTTTTTTAAGATTTTATTTATTTATTTTTCACAAGAGACACAGAGAGAGAGAGAGAGGCAGAGACACAGGCAGAGAGACAAGCAGGCTTCTCGCAGGGAGCCCGACGTGGGCCTTGATCCCAGGACACCGTGATCACGCCCTGAGCTGAAGGCAGAAGCTCAACCGCGCAGAGCCACCAAGGCATCCTGAGGACTTTGTCTTTACAATGAAGAGAGGTCCTCTTTTTTTTTTTTTTTAAGATTTTTTTTTTTAACATTTTATTTATTTATTTGACACAGAGAGAGAGAGCACACGCAGGGGGAGCAGCAGGCAGAAGGAGAGGGAGAAGTGGGCTCCCCTCCGAGCAGGGAGCCCCATGCAGGGCTCACTCCCAGGATCCTGAGATCATGATCTGAGCCAAAGGCAGACACTTAACTGACTGAGCCACCCAGGTGCCCCAAGATTCTTTTTTGTTTTAAGTAATCTGTACACCCAGTGTGGGGTTTGAGCTCCCAACCCTGAGATCAAGATTCACATGCTCTACCGACTGAGCCTGCCAGGCCCCTCTTGTATGTAAACAATGTTTATATACACTGTTTTTAAGTTTACTACAAAAATACACAGAACAAGAAAATTGATCTTTATTTTAGGTGCCCAATTGTGAGAAACAAAAGACTACCAAATGTGTTCTTTATTTACATAGATCATATGCGGATATTTAAGGAGCTAATTTTATTTTTATTTATTTATTTTCTTTTTTTAAGGAGCTAATTTTATTTAAATGCTTAAGTTTTTCTTATTTTGAAGCATTTCATAATCTGGACCCAAACAATTTTGTGGGACAAAGGCACCAGGGATCTTTGCTTCCCAGACTCCAACAATGCTGAGTGCGTAGAACTCTTAGGCCAGTAAAATACGTGTTGTTTCCTTACTTAAAACGTTACAGCGACTTTTCATTATCTTGAGGATCACGTTGAAATTCATATTTTGACATGACCTCCATGACTTGAGTCCTCCTCCCTTTCCCCTTCCCCGACCCTTCTTTCTACCTTCATTTCTTTTTACTTGATGCCTCGGACTTTATGTTCCAAGAGACTTCTTGGCTCCACACACTTTTGCAATTTTCACTTAATTTAGGGCTGAGGGGTGGTGGCCTTTTGTGATGTCCTCTCTGGAATATATCCCTCCTGCCATCTCTGCCTGACTCTGATTCATCCTTTATAACCCACCTTGGATGGCACTTCTGGAAACCACCTCCAATCACTCCCTTCCTAAATGGTTGGTACCCCAACTCTGGGTTCTTCTGCTCAATGTCTCTGCTGCCAGCATTGGATTATAATTTCATGCTAAGTGAATCTCTCCTCTGCCCTACACCCTCAGTGTTTGAGTTCCTTAAGGGTTAGAAATAGGACAACCGTCCTTGTCTTCCCTATCACTACCCCATACTACCACCCATCCTGATTTGAGGAAATGGAGCTTGCTGGGCAGCTGTGGGTTAGATTTGGAGAGGGGATGGATAGGTATGAGAATATTGGAAGGATGTATAGAAGGGTCCTGTATCTGGGTGAGATGGGGTTAATTTTTGATAGGAAGGATTTAGAGAAACAGGAGATAAGATACTGCTTGGAGGTATAATTCCACAATAGCTAAATCCCTCAAGTGATACCAGTAAAGACAAAGATAAAGGTATCAGATAGACCTTTAGAACTGGCAAGCCCCAGAGTTCCAACTGGAAAGTTCATAGGGCAAAGTTCCTCCTTAAAAAAATCTGGTTATCAGGTAGCCACTCCCGGGGCCCATCATGCATTTGCATCTGATTCCAAGAGAAAGCACTGGCACCCTATGTGGGCGCCTCCAGTTAGTTCCTACCTTCCCCGCACCTGGTTTGAGTTTCTCCCACCACCTGGCACCCATCCAAGCCCGCTGTTAGTATTTATTTCTGGCCCACTCACCATTCATGCAGTGGGCTTCTACTGTCTTATTTGGATCTAGGCTGCATCTCAGCTACTGGATTAGGGAGAAAAACAAAACAAAACAACCAACCCGGAATATAAGGAAGTGAAAGGTTAGGAAAAGACAACAATAGAAAGAAACTCGAAACATTTCTCCAGGTGTAGCTCCCAGCAAATGTAAACACTGAGCCATTGAGAAGGTATGTGTTCTCTACGGAAAGGTTACCAGGCCCTTAAATCTGGGCGGGGCTGGATCAGTCCCAGTCTTTTTCAAAGTATGCATTGTGCTCTCTGTACATCAGCCTAAATTTAGAAATCAGTTTCTAGAACCACAAAGGGTGCATTCAGTCATGCCGGTTGTACCAATGATGGAGAATGAGAACAAATTGATGGACTAATGGAATCGAGTCTCAATGTCATTAGAACAGTCAGGTCTACCATAAAGCTGATTTTGTGAATGGGGCCGGATGTCAATTCACCCTGGTACTTCTTTTGTCAATATGGAGATCAATTCCGGTTGAAGGAGAAATGATATAAAACAACAACTTCCGCGGGTTCCTATCTATTTAACAGAGTTTTAATATGATACCACTTTAGGGGCACCTTGCTAGCTCAGTCGGTTAAGCATCTGACTCTTGATTTCGGCTCAGGGTCATGAGATGGAGCCTTGTGTCAGGCTGGGTGTAGAGCCTGTTTTAAGACTCTGTCTCCCTCTCCCTCTGTGCCTACCCTCTGCCCCCCACCATGCACGCATGCACACTCTCTCTCTCAAAAAAAATATTTAAAAGAATAAAAAATAAATGATACCACTTTGTATCACCAGATAATACTAATTACACATAATACATTTGTGCATCATTTTAAAACTATTGTATCAGTGATTTGGGCCTTTGGACCTTTTAATCCACCATTAGAAAAGAGCTCTAGAAAAAAAAGAAAGAAAGAAAAGAGCTCTAGGCTCTTCTCAGGTCAGTAATTTGGGGAAGATTTATAATTTACAATTCATCCTGGCTCTTGAGTACCTAGACTGATGAGTTTATATCATAAAATGGTGAGCTCCTGGTAGAGAAACTTTAGGCAGGTTGCCTGCTATTACGTAATTAAGCTCTGCTGAAACTGTAGACAGTTGAAAGATCATTTATGATGCCTCCAGCCATTGGCCGTGCTGTAATATTTGAATCATCTTTACTGGGGAATTTGTGCCCAAACATTCTTTGCTCCCCACCCCTGTGAAGGAAATAATCCGGAAACAACTGCTCTTAATTAGCTTTTAATTCCTAATCTCCAGAACAACATTATGCAAGACAGAAGAAATTGGATTAAAGTATATATGAAGATTTAATTAAATATAAATACCATTATGATTGGTAAACATTCACAGAGCTTAACATGACTTGAATCCTGGCAGAAAGGATTAATGGAGCTGCCACTTCAGAACTGGCAAGACCATTTTTCCAACATTCTTTCATTGTCATCATTGTCTACTAATTGTATAAGATAAATATTTTCTAGAAGCAGTAGTTGCCTTTTTTAAAAACAAAAACATAAAATGTCATTTCAATGACTCTTGAAGCAATCCAATAAAATATTTTGTGTGTCAAAGCCCTCATAGATGTATAGTATTATAATGTCAACATTATCTAACAGAAATATGTCTATTTCTCTGAACCACTACCACCACTACATCTCTTCTACCCCCTTTGAGTCCATGTGGTACTATGAAAAAGGCTTCAGAATGTGATGAGCACTGGGTATTATACTATATGTTGGCAAATTGAATTTAAATTAAAAAAAAATGAGACAGAGGGTTAAAACATTTAAAGAAAGGAAAGAAGTAAAGGGCTTCAGAGCCAGACAGAGTTTAAGTCCTGGCTCCCATTTTGCTAACTATGTGGTATTGGCTTTGATGTATGCTACCTCTCAGTTTACCCACTGATGGGAATAATAAACAGCACTTAGTTCCCAAAGAAGTTCTAAGTATTAAGTGAGATAATGTGTATGGTGCCATGGTTCCCGGGCAGAGCCCCAACATCCACTGTAGGGCCTGTAGAAACACAGATTGTTGGGCCCTCCCCTCAAAGAGTTTCTGATTCAGCAGGTCTGCAGCAAGCCCCAGAATCTGCATTTCTAACAAGCTCCCGGGTGATACTGATGCTTTCTGTCTAGGAAGTACGCTTGGAGAACTGCGGATATCAACCATCTTTTCCAGAGTTTGGCCCATTTATAGATTTGCAGCAACTCTTGGTTCTGTTGATTTCCATCAGAGACTCTCCTTGACTGAGAAAAGGCAGCCACCAGGAAAAAGGAAACTGAGCCTGTGTAAAAAAAAGCTTGATGGTGTCGGTTGCATGTAGAGGATGTCAAAAAGTAGTGCGTAAAGGGCTAATTGGGAAGTGTTCATATTGAGTAAATATCTTCTGGGCTCAGGAATGGGGCAAACCTGCTGATGGATTTTAGCTCTGTCCTTATTAGCTTTGTGACCACAGGTAACCCTAACCTCAAACGCCTCACCTGTACAGTCCTGATAACAACAACTATTTAATAAGTTGTTCTGAGAGGGGCATCTGGTTGGCCCAGTTGGTAGATGTGTGACTCTTGGTCTCAGGATCATGAGTTCGAGCCCCACGTTGGGTGCAGAGAGTACTTAAATAAAATAAAACATAACCATAAAAATTAAAAATAAGTTGTTCTGAGAATTAAGTGAAAAAGCTGAGTGTCAAGTGACAGGATAAGTGTTTATCCACTTAATAATATGAATATATATATAAAGAAAACCTTAATGTGGCCTAGAGTTCCTAAAGGAACAAGGTGTTAAAATTAATGTAAGTATCTTTTTACTATAAAAGGATGTCTAAAAAAATAAAAATAATAAAAAAAAAGGATGTCTGCACTATGGCTCCACCACCATGTACAAGTGGATATAGATAAACCCAAAGAGAAGCAGGAGGAAGTAGAAGAAAATGTAAGCAGTTTAACATGTTGGGATGGGTACTTAATCCTTGTAACTTTGTTTTCCCTTAATGTTATCGGCGTAATTTTTGAAACTACTAAAACTGCTCATTTTGTCCTCAAACGAATACCTGCCAAGGTATATTTATCTATGAGAAGTGGTTCCTTAAAAATCCAAAGGGTTTCAGTAGTGTCTTTGAGACTTTATTTTTGTGATCACATCAGGTGAAAGGAACAGGAATCGGGATTAGTAGGTTGTTTTGTTTTCTGACAGCATATGGTGAACCAGACGGGCCTTACAGAGATATTTGTTTAGAACATAATGTAATTTCTTAGAAAAGGAAATCAGCACAGCCAGGACACAAAAGAAATGTGAGCTTTTTCGCAATCATTCAATACAGGTTTTTGCTGGCGCAGCCACATCCTTCCCATTTTGGGTGTTCAACTTCCTCAAAGTGAAAACAAACTTTGCCCCTCCTAGCTACTGACACTGATAATTTATGAGCTCCAGTACGAAATTCACCAACACATAACACCATAACCCCCTTGTGCCCATCAGTCAGTTTCTACAACTACCAACATACTGCACAAACTCAAAGCCAGAAAACAAAATCTATGAAACATCGTTGAATTGATTCTAATTTTCAGAAATGAGTAGCTTCCTCTTTTCAAAGGAAAGATAAAATTCCAATATAAAGTTCCTAAGGAAATATAAAATATGCTTTCTACATATCCCATAATAATGATTTCCTGAAAAGTGAAAATCTTTTTATCCAGCCTATATCCATATATCTTATATATATATATATCCTTATATCATATATATATCTTATATATATATGTATATATATATCCATATATCTTATAGGATATATGACATCAACCAGACTGTTTATGTATTCCTTTTTTTTTTTTTTTTAATGAACAAAGCTGAATCTACAGACTCTTTAAGCCTTTAGCCTTTACAAGCAAGAGTCAGAATAATGCTTGTTAATATTTCTCTTCTCTTGGCCTTCCTCTTCCTGCCCGGGAAAATGGGAGGACGATGTTACTAAAAGTAGTAAACTGATTTAGTGGGATAGACTGTTCATGTGCAGTGTTTTGTGATACTTTTGTTCCTCTCTTGCTACTACTGAATATCCACTTCCTCTATTTAGGGGGCGGAAAAGGACAAATAGATAGTCTTCCTATTTTAGGAGTCTCTGTATGTTTGTGGAAATGACACAAGGATCTTTTGCTGTCAGCTACATATGAATGTATTTTCCATTGTCACTTGTTCTCATAGAATTCAATTAAACTCCCCCACCCAACCCACCAAAAAATATATATATGTAGAATAATGCATTTCACAGCAGTGGCTCTGACTTGCTACTATTTCTTTTCAAAGATGTTTGTAAAAGAGCCAGAAGAATCTCTGGGTAGCTCTAACAGTGAGAGTTTTAGATGACTCCCAAGGACACTCAAGAATCAGAACAGCAGGGCACCTGGTTGGCTCAGTCCCTGAAGCCTCTGACTCTTGATTTTTGGTTCAGGTCATGATCTCAGGGCTGTGGGATCCAGGCCCATGTAGGGCTCCCAGCTCAGCAGGGAGTCTGCTTAAGATTCTCTCTCTCCCTCCCTATCTTCCCCTCCCACCCCTCATTCTGTCACCCCCCTGAAGTAAATAAATACATCTTTAAAAAAAAAAAAAGAATTAGAATAGCAGTGTGTGGACTTTGAGTTTTTAAACACGTCACACCACACACCTAAAAACAGCAGAATACTAAAGAAATGGACAAGTGTCATGAGCCTGGTGTGAATGTTTCATTTTCCTTTTTACAAGTTCTTCAAACTCCAGCCACTGGACCATGTAAGAAGGGCACATTTCTCCTTGTTTCTGGAGAGTATTTTCTGGGCACACCCATAAATACTGAGCTAGGCAGAGCCGCGAGGCCCTCTGGAGCCAGACTGCGTGGCTTCAAATGCAGTTTTGCAGATTCCTACTGTATACAATTTGAGACAAATGATATAATCACTTGAATCTCAGTTTCTGTGTTTGTAAAATGGGACGATAATCGTACCTACCATTGTCAGTGAATTATGTGCGGTAATACGTATCAGTTGCCAAAAATGGTGCCTGGTGCCTGGTAAGTACTAATAACTGTGAGGTTTTTTATTTTGGTTTTGTTTCTTTATTCCACCCAGTTGTCCTCATTAAGAGACATCAGGTACTGGAAAAATGCAAGTTTTCTATGATGCAGAGACTTCTGAAATTACTACAAGGGATCTGGACGATTTTCTAGAACTCAGAATCAGCTTGAATTTCCCCCCTCCCCTCACCTTCCAATACTACTGTTCCGTGTGGGAAAATAAGAGGAACAGAGTAACTGATGGTAGGACACTGGTTAGTGAGAGTGCTTGTCTCAACGTGCATCATGGGTAGGTGCGCAAACTCGTGCTTAGGGGCAAAGAAACAGGTGAACAACAACAATCCTACATCTATGTTGACATCTTGACTTGTGAGGATACCTGCAACTTACAGATAAATTGAATCTCCTCTCTCTGCCCCAAGTGAAAAAAAAAAAAAAAGCACTATTGTCTCCTCTAGAATGAGGTGCCCCCCTGAAACAAGGTGTCTCAGTAAGGGACATTTGGTCCATCTCCCTGTCAACTTCCATCCATTGAGTTGTGTGTGTGTTTGTGGTGTGTGCATGTATGTGTTGGAACCTCCTGGAGACGTTTTATATCGTGAAGTGATTAAGCTATTTAATTGTGTGTCTGTATTTTGGAATGGGATTATTTCTTCATTAAAAAATGTTTTTAAAAACACTAAAAAACAAATAAGGACACGTGTAGTAAGGGGGTGCCGAATGAAAGAGACTTGGCCTCATTGACCTTCAGAGTCCTCCAGTGGTCCACATGGAATTGAGAACTGGGGTAGAATGAAGTATGTGGGTCCCCTTCCCTCAAAAGAGAGGGGACTCAAATCATGGCTTCTTCTATCTTGTGATGTTGGACAAATCCCTTCAATTCTTCATACTTCACTTCCTTAACCAGAGCATGATACCGCTAATCTCATGGTAGTGATGGGAAAGGAGGCATGTGTTGAAAGACGTAAATAAAGTAGTAACTCTTACCTGTACCATAACTCTAGAACTAGTAACTTATAACTCCAGTCGTAGCTCTAAAGCCTGGAATGCCCCTCCTGACACACAAAAGAAGGTACTCACTGAATGTGGTTTTGGTTTTGGTTTTGGTTTAAATGGACCATACTAGAAAGAGTAAAGAACTTGGAACAGTGACTTCACGAAAAACAAGATGACTTTGTGTAATTTCATTCTGGAGTTGGAAGGGATATTGCCATCATTTAGGCTTAGAGAAACCAAGCCCAGGAAGGTGAGGTGATTCGTTTGGGTCACCTGCGTTAGCAGCTGAAGTGGGTCTTGAAGATGGGACTTCCAAGTCATAATACAATGGTCTGTCCATTGAGTGGTTCTCACAATTTCTCTCTGAAATTCTCTAGATTTTGGAGCAAAAAGGCTGTAACATTTTGATATATATGTTATCTAATACTGAAAGATAGATGTTAATGGTCAGATTCTATAAATGTGTTCGGAATTCATCAACAAAATAATATTAATTTTTCTCAAGTGAAAAATTTTATTGTTACACTACAAAATGGAGTTTTTATTTTTTTAATTTAAATTTAATTTGCCAATATAGTATAACACCCAGTGCTCATCACGTCACGTGTCCTCCTTAATGCCCGTTACCCAGTTACCCTGTATCCTCCCACCCCTCCACAGCCACTCCCAATTTGTTTCCCAGAGTCAAGAGTCTCTCCTGGTTTATCTCCCTCTCTGATTTTCCCCTTTTAGTTTCAGCCCCACATGGGGCTTGCTGCTTAGTGGGGAGTTTGCTTCTCCCTTTCCCTCTGCCTGACACTCCCTCTGCTTGTGTGCTCTCTCACTGATAAACAAATAAAATCTTTTTTAAAAACCCTCAAAAACAAATAGGCTTTGTGTTAGGTGATATTGCTCTACCAAAGGCAATATGGGTATTTTGAGCATTTTCAAGGTGGGCTAGACTATGCATTGATGTTCCGTAGGTTAGGTGTATTAAATGTATTTCAACTTGATATTTTCCTTTTTTTTTAACTTTAAAAAAATATTTTATTTATTTATTTGAGAGAGAGTGAGAGAGAGCATGAGCAGGGGGGAGAGGGAGAAACAGACTCCCCACTGAGTGAGGAGCCCGATGTGGGACTTGATTCCAGAACCCCAGGATCATGACCTGAGCCAAAGGCAGATACTTAACTGACTGAGCCACCCAGACACCCTTCAGCTTGATATTTTCCATTTAGAGTGGGTTTATTGGGACTTAATCCAATAATAACAAACTTAATTTGTAACATCACAAACTTAATTGGAAGAATATATGAATAACAAAAGCTATTTCACTTTTATTCCAGAAACAAGTGACTCACAAAACTTCCATTGTGAGTCCTTTCAGTCAGCATACGAGGACATCATAATGAGCAAGTCACAACATCCCAATATGATCTCTTATCAGAACTCATTTGGTGGGGCGCCTGGATGGCCCAGTAGGTAAAAGATGCAACTCTTAATCTCTTAATCTCAGGGTTGTTAGTTCAAGCCTCCCATTGGGTGTGGAGCCTACTTAAAAAACAAACCAACAAAAAAAACTCATATAGAAGATTTGTCTAGATTTGTAGGTGGCTTGAGTTTATCTTTTACTATAAATTGAACGATGTATTAGTTATTGGTCTTGATCTAAATATGTCCGTAAATCAGAGTTTCTAAAATATTGAAATAATTAACATAGAAATCAAGTACTTAAAAATCAGGGCCTCGGAAACTGAAAGCTGGACACTCAAAATGGGCACTGTGATCCCAAGGATGACCCTGGGCAGAGGAAAGGGGGCAGGCAAGGAACCGAAGGGGCCAAAGTTTCTTTGAAGTCTCATCTTTTATTTTACAAATTTATAAAAATACCACATTCCTTCACATCAATAACATTCCTAAACTTTTTACTGAAATATTACATATACATAAAACTGCACTTATTGGAATTGATCACTGAATTTTCAAGCTGGTCCTTACCTGAGTAACCTGCACAAGAATATATGTTAAAGCTAGCACTCCAGGAAACCCTTCCAGGCACTTCCAAGAGTGACAGCCATCCCCACCCCTTAAATGACTTTTGCCTGTCTTTGTGTTGTTATGTAACTTCGAATTGTAGCCCAGTGCTTCTTATCCAAATGCTCAGGTTCAATAGATGTTTCCAGAAGAAATGCTAGGCCTGTCCTGTGACTTTCTGTATTTCTAAAAACTGCTGCAGAATAGGGGTTGCAAGAAAGGGGATGGAGGGTGGGGGATACCCACATACCTGGGCACATCCCAAGACTCTTCCTCCCATGTTTCTTCTCTTTTGAAAGTTTATTTAGATGTTTCTCATATTTGCAGAAGAAGACTGTAAACAGAAGAACTACTTCTCCAGTTCTGTATAAAAGATGGCTTGCTATGGATAGGCACTTAGTTTCCAGAATTAGCAACCTTTATATATACCCCGGTACATGCAGCAACAAATGGAACTTACCACTGACCTTTAACTCCTTTGGACCTGTCTTGGGGTGAAAAATAGGGATTAAAATTCGGCAAGTCTTAATGCCAGCATGATTTTTTATTTGGCTGCTTTTACATGGAATTAGAAGGAATGTTTTACAATTTACGAATAATTCTTGATTTACGTCCAACTGGTTGTAGCCTGGTCCTTGTTTTGAAGGTGAAGGAGATAGTGTTTCCTGGACAAGATGAAAATTTGTCTAATGGATTTGTTAAGAACCTTTTCCCAGACAACAAATGAAGTAGTACAGGGCATGCTATGCTCTGGTGACTCCAATAGAGAGCGACCCTGACATGAAATCCTTTATCGTGTAATGGAGTGAGAAGAGGTCTATCTGGTGAATGCTTTTATCTGAAAGAGTCACATAAAATTTAGGAAATGCCACTTGAAGGGCAAATAACTTTTTTTAAAATTTTTTTTTATTGGAGTTCAATTTGCCAACATATAGCATAACACCCAGTGCTCATCCCGCTAAGTGGAAGGGCAAATAACTTAATTGAAGCTGCAAATATCTATTTGTTTAAATCACAGAGAAAATGATAGTACTTGATGTTTATATGTTGTAAGTCACAACAGAATCTCTAATTTCTAGAATCTATCAAAACTTAAGTCCTAAGGAAACAGTTTTTTGAATTGATAAACCCATGAAAGTGGTAAATGTGTACATAAGGACTGTCCAGACTCATTTAAAGAACCCTAACCCATCTCTCTCTCTCTCTCTCTCTCTCTCTTTCTTTCTCTTTAAGGCCTGCTATCGGATGTGGCTTATGAGCTGCCAGTCTCTTTTTTAAGAGAGAGAGTGAGAGAAAGCATGCATGTGAGCAGAGGAGGGGCAGAGAGAGGGAGAAAGAGAAAGATTGAATCTTAAGCAGGCTCCACACTCAGCAGTGTAGAGCCCATCTCAGGGCTTGAACTCATGACCTTAAGATCATGACCTGAGCTGAAATCAAGAATTGGACGCTTAACTGACTGAGCCACCAGGTGCCCGCCCCAGCACCCCATGGTAAAAGCCACTTGTGAAAGGTTATTTGCAATCTATATCCAATATAGGTTAGTCAACTAGTTAATAGCTGTGTTGAAGTCTTAAGGTGACATGGAAGTATTTATTTGTCTAAGAAGATGCTTTATGAAATGCTTTTTTTAAAAAAAAAAAATTCCAGTATAGTTAACATAGAGTGCTGTATTAATTTCAGGTGTACAATATAGTGATTCAACACTGCCATACATCACCCTGTTCCTTGGTTTCTCTCTCTCTTTTTGCCCATTTTTTGTTTGTTTGTTTCTGAAATTCCATGTATGAGTGAAATCATGGTATTTGTCCTTCTCTGACTGATGTATTTTACTAAGCATAATATCCTCTAGCTCCATCCATATAGTTTCAAATGGTAAGATTTCATTTTTTTTAAGATTTATTTATTTATTTATTCATGATATACACACAGAGAGAGAGAAAGAGAGAGAGAGAGAGGCAGAGACACAGGAGGAGGGAGAAGCAGGCCCCATGCCGGGAGCCTGACGCGGGACTCGATCCTGGGACTCCAGGATCGCGGCCTGGACCAAAGGCAGGCGCTAAACTGCTGAGCCACCCAGGGATCCCCCAAGATTTCATTCTTTTTTGTAGCTAAGTAATATGCCACATCTTTATCCATTCATTTATTGATGGACACTTGTTGGGCTGCTTTCATAATTTGACTATTGTGAATAATGTTGCTAGAAATAGCAGGGTATTTTTGTGGGTTTCGGGTAAATAGCCAGTAAGTAGCACAATTACTGGATCATAGGGTAGTTCTATTTTTAACTTTTTGAGGAACCTCCATACTGTTCTCCACAATGGCTGCACCAGTTTGCGTTCCCACCAACAGTGCATGAGGGTTCCTTTTTCTCCACATCCTCAACACTTGTTTCTTATGAAATTGTGTTTTCTTAATGATTGTTATCTGTAGGTGTAAGATTTTGTAACATTTTGGTTTCTTTTTTTAACTTTTGCTTTTGTTCTTTGTACTTTTATGCATTATTTGAACCCATTCTAATGACCAGGGTTCAGTTTTTCACAAATTAATGAGTCATATTTTTCGGAAGAGAAAAAGGAAAGATTCACCAGGCGGATGTGCCAGAAAGCTTGACACTGGCTAATTTGGGGGAGCTGGAAAATAAACAACTGGTCTCTTTGAACTTTTATGTGCTTTTACAATCCCTAAAACTTAAAATTGCTTTATTTGGTGAAAAATGAAATCGCTCCTTACTGAGTCACAATGGTTGGTATTTGAGAAGCTAAAAAGTATTATCCTTACGAAGAGATGTTCAATAAAATATTCTGTGAAGAACAAGTGTTCTCCACTCTAGCTATGCATTAAAATAATATGGGCATTTTCAAAAACACCAGTATCTGGACCTTACCCTGACCAGTGAAGATGGAAGACCAATTCAGGAATTCCCAAAAGGGTGGCAGGACAGCCCAGTGTGTGTGGACAGTGATGCACGGTGAGGTGAGCAGCGTGAAAGATGAGGTCTATCTAGAAACTGAGTATTACAAACTACATGTTGACAGGGCCGGATAGACAATATGAGTGAGTGGAGCATGGTGGGGGACCAGGGTGGTAGGAGATTTCCTGGCTTCTTAAAGCCCCAGAGAATTGTTGTCAAGGGACACTGGCAGTCCAAACTTCTGTGGGGAACCTTCTGGGTTATTTTCAGTGTTCAACCTCCACTTCTACGAGGGTTGAACCAAATAGGCCTGCGATCGGATGTGGCTTATGAGCTGCCAGTCTGTTGTGTGTAGTCTAGGGACAGGATCGAAACAATCCTTTTGTTGTCATGGTCAGTATTTCGATATCTTCTTGGCCAGATGCGAACGATAGCATCGAACTAATGGTCCCAGATAGGGTTTCTGTTCTGAGGAGCCAGCTGGGGCTGGCTGCTTGACTAGGGACAGTCTGAAGCAAAAAAGTTAAAAATACCAGTTGAGAGTCAAGCTTTTGAGGAAGGAGATTAATGTCACACCAGGTCCAGGGGTGGGGGGGTGGGGGCAGAAGCAGCCCTGTAAAATGAGTAATGGTGTAAGGAGTCAATTCTTGTAAGATGTAGGATGGGTACCCACAGGAGAGGTTTGGGATGATGGCAAGTCTGAATGTGCTTTCATTTGTTGGGGGATGAGTGGTTGGTGGGTAAGCATCTCAGAGTGGCTTGAAGAAACAGACACAGGGCCGGAGGTTCAAAGTACTCCTGCATCCCTCACTAAAAGAAGAGGGCACGGGGGATCCCTGGGTGGCACAGCAGTTCAGTGCCTGCCTTTGGCCCAGGGCGCAATCCTGGAGACCTGGGATCGAATCCCACGTCGGGCTCCCGGTGCATGGAGCCTGCTTCTCCCTCTGCCTGTGTCTCTGCCTCTCTCTCTGTGTGTGTGTGTGTGACTATCATAAGTAAATAAAATTTTTTTAAAAAATTAAAAAATAAAATAAAATAAAAGAGGAGGGCACAAGGTCAACGCTGATTATAGAAAAAGCCATGTAGTGCCATCGCCAATGAAGTGAACAGAGTGGAGGCAATCATAATTCTCTTGGTGAGAGATCTCAAGGCCCTGAATTAGGACAGTGCCAGCAAAGGGAATCATCACTGTTATAAGCCACGTATTGTTTAAAGAACCCCTGGTCCATTGGAAATCAGTTGGGGGCTCCCTTACTGCACCAAATGGCCAACTCTTGGCTGGAAGGGATTCACTAGTGGGTTTGGGTTCATTGGAAAGTGAAGGATTTTGAAAACTGTCACATGGTTTAGTGGAGGAAAGAAAGGCAAGTTGACAGCCTGTTAGCCTGGAAGTAGTGAAACTGAAGGTCTTCACCGTCTTAGAAAAATGTGCCATAATTAAAAGAGTATTTCACAAGATGTAAAGGTGATAAGCAGCCAAAGAGAAAAGTAGGCAGAGGGTCAATGGATCAAGGTCAGCCTTTAGGTCAGGATTGTAGTGAAACGTCAACTGCTCTGGGTCAAAGATTTTCCACCTTCCTAAATGTGTCACTGACCTTCTCTGTTCTTCACTCTCCAGGAAAGACAAATATAGGTGTCTGAGGTGCTAGTAGAAATATTAATAAATATAAGCCCTTCTGGTTACAGTAGGCCAAAGGCTCCAAGAACATCTCGTTCATAGCTTTACCCTCAACATCTAGTCTAGAACACAAGAAACATTCAAGAAAACTGAGTAACTGGGTAATTGATCTTGAAAAAAAAAATCAGTAAGTTATTTAGTACGTCCACACGCCTAGGCAATTCACTTAAGTTTCCTAGGCTCTAGTTTTCACAGCATGCCAATGAGAAGGAATATGTTAAAATATTAGAGCACATTAAAATGTCTAAAATCCCTTCAAGTCTAAAATTCTGGGTTTTTCTTCCTTTACTCATTTCATCTTTTCCTTTTACAACCAAAGAAGAATCAATTTGTTGACAGTAACTGGAGGTGTTGTGGGGTTTTTTTGTTTTGTTTTGTTCTGTTTTAAAGATTTCATTTATTTATGCATGAGAGACACACAGAGAGAGGCAGAGACACAGGCAGGGGGAGAAGCAGGCTCCATGCAGGGAGCCCGATGTGGGACTCAATCCCTGGACCCCGGGATCAGGACCTGAACCGAAGGCATATGCTCAACCACTGAGCCACCCAGGAGCCCCGACGGGTGTCGTTTTAAGGATACTATGCTGTGATCTCAAAGACAGCAGAACTCTAGAAAATATCCATAGGAAACAAGACAGGATCTCTTTTAGTAAGTTTTTTGTGTTAAAAATCCTAGCTGAGTAACGAGCAACACTTTGTAGGTAAAAACAAAAACGTACCTTTTTATTGCTACACATGACCCCAACCAACAATGAAAAGGCTACGCATTACTCCAAACTACATTTCCCTATTAGGTAGTTTTCCTTTTTTTTTTTTTTTTTTTTGTCGTTGTTGTTAAAGTGAATCACCAGTGAACATTGTGCATTTCTTTTTCTTTTGTTGAATTAGTCTTAGGATATTTGCAAGTACAGTTACTAAGTCAGCAAAGCCAGTAAGCCTTGGAGGTCCATAAATAAACATATTAGAAGTATAAAAGCAAGAACATTAAAGAAGGTTTTGTAAACTAAAAAGAATATGTTCATTTTATGCACAAATATTTACATGATTTTATTAATAATGTACAATTTCATGTTCTCAGTCAGGGCAGTTTTGCCTCCCAGGGGACATTTGGCTACATCTGAAGACATTTTGGGTTATCACCAGGGCAGGGAGTGGGAGATAGGAGGACGGGACAGGTGTGGGGACTGCTGATGGCATCTAGGGCAGAGAGACCAGGGGAGACTAGGGCGGCTGCTATGCATCCTCCAAAGCACAGGACAGGCCCCCACAGTAATTGTCCAGCCAGATGTCTGTAGCACCAAGGTGGGTAAACTTGCTTCTGCTTCTAGTAAAGAAGCAATCTCTTCCACAGCTACAGCTGTCCCCATGATTTTAATAGAGGGATTATGCTTTCGACCACTTATTTAGTGAAGTATGCCAAGCCCTGTGCTAAGCACAACACATACGTTCTCTTATTTATTTATTTATTTATGTATTATTTTTTATTTATGATTTCATTTATTTACTCAAGAGAGACACAGGGTGAGAGCAGAGACATAGGCAGAGGGAGAAGCAGACTCCCCACTGAGCAGGGAGCCCGATGTAGGACTCAGTCCCAAGACCCTGGGATCACGACCTGAGCCCAAGGCACATGCCCAACCACTGAGCCACCCAGGTGCCCCACATTCTCTCATTTAATATTCACAAAACCCTGTAAGGTTTTGAAGATTACTACATGATATCTTAAAGAGATTGCTAACTGTTCAAAGTCATACAACCAGTCATAGCAAAGATAAGGATTTGAAATGTTGACTCTAACCTCAAAGCCCGTGCTGTTCATCATTATGTGTAAATAATGTCGAAATGGACATCTTCGTATACAGATACTTACACTTAAAAGCTTAGTTCCTCCGCTTATTTTGCAGCTGTTGGTTTAAAGGGCCAAAGGGAATTGGGGATTATAGTCGCTTTCCCTACATACTTCCCAATTGATTTTCGAGAGTTATAACAACTTAGAGCACCACCAGTAATTTATGAGAAAACCCTTGTCAATACATTGACATCGGCATTGGCTTTTGACATTTAAAAACAAAACTCCTTGTTTGTTCAATACATTAAAAAGTATATATCTGAGCATCGGTAAGACGCAGTTTCTGGAATTTGTTACCACAAGTATGTTTCCCAAAATGAGGACCACCCTGTGTAAGAACAAGGAGAAACTCAAGTCAATATAAATAAAGCTTGCATTTCAAAGAATTCATTTATTCAACAAATGCAGCTATTTGACTAATAGTGGCTAAGCTCCAAGAAAAACATTCTTGATTATTGTGTAAACTCATCTCAAATATTTTGTTTAAAGAAGCCTATGAAGAGCAAATGAGAGAATTGGGGTTTATAGCTTAAAGTGGTTTCTCTGATGATACTGCTGCCTTCTTTTTGTCCTATCCTAGAAATAATGCAAAATAGACCCTTCCTAGGAGACTGGTGAATTGAGGGTAGCCTTTATCCATCTACCTCATAACTACCCTCCTAGAATCCTGGCAAGTAATAATGAGCATAGTCATAACAGCAATAACAACACAGTCATCCAGTCCAGTATCTTTAAGAAGCACTCTTTCCCATAAGTGGATCCAGAAATCACTTTAGTAGGTGTAGACCAGAATTTTTAATATGAGGAAATAATACAACATAAACAAGTGCATCGCACGTAATACGCCTAAGTAGTTTGTGAAACTCTTGTTTACTTCATGTACGCATGTGTGCCTGCGAGTTGTTTTTCTGTGGATTGCAGTCTAAAAGGCTGAAAAACCATTGATCTGTTCTATACTTCATTTGAAAGGTGAGTCTGTGTGGCGTTAAATGATGTTCCAGGGTACACAGCTGGTTAGTGACAAAGCTGGGGTAAGGGCTAAGTCCCCCAATCCCAGTGAGAAGGCCAGTGTGTTCCATGATGGGATGTGTGAGTTGGGCTAGGGGTGGTGTCCGCCTCAGGTCAATCTCTGGGAGAAAATTATGCTTAGTAGATACTTTTAGGAGGTAGAGGAGCATATGAATGTTGACACATTATCTTAAAAAAAAAAAAAAAAAGCGTACACATTGAGTTGATATTAGAGCTGGAGTCACCAGAAGTCTTGTTGAGAGTTTCATCACCTCCCTAAGCTCCTTGGAAGGCCCCAGGCCCCATGTGGAGAATTGGGTGATTGATTGATGGCCACTTAAGCAATTGCTGTAGGGCAAACTGAAACAGGTTGGCCCGGGCTAAGAGGGTATCAAAAATACTTTTTGATACCGAGAGGTAGAGCATGATTACACCTCCAAGTACAGTGACCTGGTGGGAAGCCAAGATGGCAAGCAGGCCTGTCTTACCCACAGACAAGCTAAGCAGTCCTACCGTCATCCCCAGGGACTGAGTTGATGGGCAGCCCTTGTGTGCCACACTCGCTCACTCCCTTATCTGGGACCGAGAATCCCCCGTGGGCGCAAAGCTGTGAAGCCAAAGGCACCATGAGGACCCATTTTCTGCTCAAAGTGGCCTTTCCCACACGAGGTGGGCTGCTCGTCTTCAAGGAAGTGATAATTTGAGAGGTCTGCTCACAGGCCTGTGTTCCCTGAGGTGGGGACAGGTTTGTTAAATTAACTGAAGGATGGCAGGTACATAGTACCAGATGTCTTCAGGAGGGCAAAATGCGGGCAAAGGAGAGAGAAAAGGTAGATGGCAACCTGGTGAAGGCTGAGGGAGGGGCCTCAGGGAGACAGGAGACAGAAGCTGTGTCCTCTTTGCAATGCTGGTTACAGCCCAGAGTGCCTCAGACTTGCTCGTGTGCCAGGAGGTTCTGGGGATCTTTGTGAAGATGCCCATTCTGGTGCAGAATGTCTGAGATTCAACTCCCTTTTTTTTTTTTTTTTAAGATTTTATTTATTTATTCATGAAAGACACATAGAGAGACAGAAACACAGGCAGAGGGAGAAGCAGGCTCCCTGCAGGGAGCCCGATGCGGGATTCGATCCCAGGACCCCGGGATCATGACCTGAGGGGAAGGCAGATGCTCAACCGCTGAGCCACCCAGGTGCCCCTGAGGTTCAGCATTTCTAACGAGCTCCCAGGGGATGCCCAAGTGCCCGGGCCTGCAGCCACCACACTTGCAAAACCAGAGGCTGTGCCCCCTCCTGACCAGTATTTCTGGACCTCAGGATTCTTTGCAAGAGAAGACACAGTACAATTTGACTTTGTTCCTCTCCCCTCTTCTACTTTTAAAAATATAATTTTTGAATAAGGGGTAGTGGAAGGGGAGGTGGGCAGGGGGATAGAGTGAGTGACGGGCACTGAGGGGGGCACTTGACAGGATGAGCACTGGGTGCTGTACTATATGTTGGCAAATCATAACTCCAATAAAAAAATATACCAAGGGACACAAGGGTGGCTCAGCGGTTGAGCACCTGCCCTTGGCTCAGGGCATGACCTGCCGTCTCAGGATGGAGTCCCACATCAGGCTCCCTGCCTGGAGCCTGCTTCTCCCTCTGCCTACGTCTCTGCCTTTCTGTGTGTCTTTCATGAATAAATAAATAAAATCTTTAAAATACATATATAACAAAAAGAAGGTAATTTTGTATGCATGGATATGAGTAGTATTTAAACAGACGTGCTTGAGATTTGTCATTAAACAGAAAGTATAGAAGTTGAGGTTTCAGGGCACCTGGGTGGCTCAGTTGGTTAAGCATCTGCCTTCGGCTCAGGTCATGATCCCAGGGTCCTGGGATCAATCCTCACATCAGGTTCTGCTCAGCAGGGAGTCTGCTGCTCCCCCTGCTTGTGCTCTCTCTCTCTCAAGGAAATAAATAAAATCATAAATAAATTAATTAATTAAATAAATAAGAAAGAAAGAAAGAAAGAAAGAAAGAAAGAAAGAAAGAAAGTTGAGGTTTGTAATTCCATGAGCAGGAGGTTCACACAGTTGTGTGTGTATTTTACAGACAGTGGTCATTAATTATAAATGTCACCGTCTTATCTCTAGAATAATGAAATGTGTTTTTGAGGAAGAGTCTGTTTATGATGATCAATATTGGTAAGAATGAATGAGGAAAAGAATACCTTGTCCTTTCAAGACTGTAATCATGTAAAGGAAAGTAGGGACTTGATGTTATGGTAGCGTGTTCTTCACACTCTTCTGCGGTAGCTTTTCATTAAAACAGACTCATAAACATCACTTCTGTGTCAGCTAATCTTGCTGGCACAAGTAAATATACCACATTATCTCTTTGTTTCCTGGTCCGCCCCCCCCCCCCCCAACTTAACCAAGGCTTGTTTTATTCGTTATCAATGTGTACATTGTAACACCTGTGCGGCACCTGCCCTGGTACACTAGACACTTCCTGCCTGTGTCCCTTGGCCAGGGGCTTGGGCTCAGGAGCTTCCAGAGAGCACCTTGAAGTTCCCACCACCTTGATGCCCAACAGGCATGAGACTCCCTGCCTGGTGCCCAATGGCAGGAAAGCTCCCCCCCACCCCCACCCCCACCCCCACCTGGAGTACTCAGCAGCAGAATAAAGGAAGCTTCTTTTGGGAAAGGCAAATGCTAAAGTGATTTTTTTTTTTTTTTTTGCTAAAGTGATTTTTAAAGTAATAAATGCAAATCAAAGCAATAGAAATATTGCTAAATAAATGGTATTTTTCTTGGGGACCGCTCAATATTTCTAAGCAGACTTTCTGTGTTTGGCAGTGAGAAGAAAAGAATCTGTCTTATAGCAAGCCCTTAGGGTAAGGATTCATGCCATTTACAGGAAAGGTTATGCAAAATTTAATTTTAATTGGGAGACCTTGGTACAATTCTTGATTTAGATCATCATATAATGTCATGTGACATCAGGGCAAAAGCACAGAGCTTTCTTCTTCTGAAAATGCACATTTTTATTAATGTTTCTAAAGAGGAAACATGTTTATGTGCCTAATCCAATTAAACTTTAGGAAAGATATTGGTTTTGCTCAGTTATTAAAAAATATCTATCATCTTGGATAATATTTTTCTCATTAGTATGTATACTAATTTTTTATTTGCCATTGGAACAAACTACCACAGACTTAGCAGTTTAAACACAAATGTATTATCTTATAATTTTGTAGGATAGGAGTCTGACACGGGTCTCACCAGACTGAAACCACAGCATCAGCTGGGCTCCATTCCTTTCTGTAGGATCTGGGCCTTTATCAGCTTCTAATGTCCACCCTTGTTCCTTAGCTCCTTTCTCTACCTTCAAATGGTAAACACACACACACACACACACATACACACACACACACACACAAAGAAGAAAAAAAGAAAAAAAACCAAGACCACTGTTAAAGATCCTCGTGATTGCATTGGGCTGGGCCAGCCTGGATAATTCAGGATAATCTCCTATTATTTTAAGGTCACCTGATTAGCAAACTGAATTCCATTTTGCCCTGTAACATAACATAATATCAAGTTCCAGAGATTAGGATCTAGACTTGAATGTATGTCATGGGTAGGGGCATTATTCCGCCTACTGGGTCTTCTGAGAAAGGACTATTGCAGTCTGGGTACAGATGTCATGCGTATGGTGCCATTACATCAAAATGACATTCAGATTGCATTGCCCACTGGTGAAAATTGTTGGAGCTCTTATGAAGCAAAGTATTTATTCTTCTGTTGCATTTACCTTTGATTCCCATATACTTGCATTCCAGTAATGGAAATCTTTGGGGGTAAAATTACTCTCTAGAATTAAATAGACCCTTTAATCTCTGTGACTTATCCAAAATTTACTGAGATGGAGAGGGTAATTTGAAATAGTTTAGCACAGGGGCAGCTAGATGGCTGAATCAGTTGAGCGTCTGACTCTTGATTTTGGCTCAGGTCATGATCTTCGGGTCCTGGGATCAAGCCCTGCATAGGGCTTCACACTCAGTGGGGAGGCGGCTTGGGATTCTCCTTCTGCCCCTTCTGCTCATGGTCTCTCTAATAAATAATTAAATACTAAAAAAAAGAAAAGAAATAGTTTAGCACAGTGTTTCTCAAATGGGGCAGTTTTGCCCACTCCCACTTCCTCCCAGAGATATTTGGCAACACCTGAAGATGTTTTTTGATTGTTAAAATTGAGGGGTATGTATTACTGGCATCTGATGGGTGGGGTCCAGGCATGTTGCTAAGCATCATACAATGCACAGGGCAGGTCCTACCACAAGGAATTATCCCATCTAAAGTGTCAATAATGCCAAGGTTAAAAAGCCCTGGCTTAGCCAGATGGTGACCTAAAGTCCTCCTCTCCTTTTTTAACGCTCTTTACATTTCAAAGATGAGTTAGATAACGAGTTACATAATGGGTTAGCCACTAAACTTTTGGCCAAAGAACAGCTGAAAGAAATAGAGAAGTTGGGTATAGGTCAGTGCAATCATCCTAGGAGAAACTCAAACCTTGAAACCTACTACTTTAGGTCAACAGGTCATCTGCACTGGGTGTTGGAGAATCATGTCTTCCTTCTCTGTCTCTGTCTCTGTCTCTCTCTCCCCAGGGCCTAGCACAATGCTTGGCAACACCAAATGCTCAAAAAGCACTTTAATCAATAAAAAAGGATCATGTGTTGGGAGCGCCTGGCTGCTTAGTGGAACATGCAACTCTTGATCTTGGGGTCATGAGTTTGGGCCCCACGTTGGGTGTAAAAATTTTAAAATAATTTTATAAAGGGTACTGTGTTAAGGGATTTGAGTTTATAAGTAGTGAACAAACTATTTTCCTTCTGCCTAATATTGCAACTTCATGTAAGAGTAGCCCTGGAAGTCCTCTCACTTATTTTTTTTTAATTTTATTTATTTATTCATGAGAGAACACAAAGGGGGGGTGGGGCAGAGACATAGGCAGAGGCAGAAGCAGGCTTCATACAGGGAGCCCGACGTGGGACTCGATCCTGGGATTCCAGGATCACGCCCTGGGCCGAAGGCAGGCGCCAAACCGCTGAGCCACCCAGGCGTCTCTTCTCTCACTTATTAGCACTTAGCACAAAGGGCAGCCTGCTTTCTGAGCTTTCATTTTAAGATAGAAGTCATCTGGAAAATCCTACAAAGCTGTAGAATATTAGGATTGAAAGTCAATTCAGTTAAAGGCCATTGAGAGAGAACTCCAAATCCCCCAACTCCGCTATCTGCATTACGATTTCACACTATGGTATTTCTTAAACTTCATTTTGTAGACTTGGGCACACGTGATGACAAAAAAAAAAATATATATATATATATATATATGTATTTTTTGTACTGGTGGCAAGGTAGAGTTCATGACCCCCACATATTCATACCGTAAGCTTTTGAGGTCTTGCACTGATGATGGAAAATCTAACCTGAAAGATGACCTACCAAAAAAAAAAATAAGCAAAACTTGGAGGCTTCATTGATGAGATGACATCCTTCTCTCTTGGTTCTCATTTCTCCTTTTCTTCTTTATTAATATGCAGGTGTCCCTGGATCCATGCCAAATGCATCGTGGACTGGTAACCTCAGAGCTATAAAGTGGATTGACATGGAAGATAAACATGGAGGCTGCCATGGTGAGCCATTAGTTCCACACTTGGAGGCTGCACTTGCTTGTTGGTGTTGGCATGAAGGTCATTGTGGAATACAGGGGTTCTCATGGAGAGAACTGCTGGTTTATTTAGAATAATCTGTGAGTTCTTAGAGTAACCAGAGGCTTCAAGACATGGTCAATATAGGGGGTGCCTCCGTGGCTCAGTTGGTTAAATGGCCAACTCTTTTTTTTTTTTTAATAAATTAATTTTTATTGGTGTTCAATTTACCAACATACAGAATAACACCCAGTGCTCATCCCGTCAAGTGTCCCCCTCAGTGCCCGTCACCCAGTCACCCCCACCCCCCGCCCTCCTCCCCTTCCACCACCCCTAGTTCGTTTCCCAGAGTTAGGAGTCTTCATGTTCTGTCTCCCTTCCTGATATTTCCCAACATTTCTTCTCCCTTCCTTTATATTCCCTTTCACTATTATTTATATTCCCCAAATGAATGAGAACATACACTGTTTGTCCTTCTCCGATTGACTTACTGCACTCAGCATAATACCCTCCAGTTCTAAATAGCCAACTCTTGATTTCAACTTAGGTCTTGACCTCAGGGTTGTGAGTTCAAGCCCCACGTTGGGCTCCACACTAGGCTTGGAACCTACTTAAAAAAAAAAGAAGAAGAAGAAGAAAAAAAAAAGTAAATTTAAGTATCTCACTGATGTTCTCCAGCTCATGATCAATGAGGGGGTATAGAGGTAGGCTCAACTTATCATGGTACTTTCTGGCTAGTTTCTGCTTTATTCTTATTTATTCATCTTTCTGTTCCTTTTGGGAGTGTAGTGGTTAGAAGGGAAAGTGGTCAGGATGAGAAGTGAGATCATGCTCTCACCACAGGGCAAGCCGGAGCCTCCCCTACCCCTCACACCAGCCTCTGCCCCTCCCTGCCCTGAGGAATTTGTTGCATGATGGCAGGCAACACTAAAAAGAGATAGTTCTCCAAATAACAAGAATGAGAAAGTTTAAGTAGTTTTTCATTTCCACAGAACTTTATAAAGAAGGGTTTTTATCAGTCCTGGACTTTATACAGTCCATTCACTCTCTTGCCTGGTACATAGCGAGCATGGTATTCATTAACTGGGGCTAACATAACCAAGTACCAGAGACGGGGTGGCTTCAACAACAGAAATTTAGGGACGCCTGGGTGGCTCAGTGGTTGAGCTTCTGCCTTCAGCTCAGGGCGTGATCTCAGAGTCCCAGGATTGAGTCCCATATCAGGCTCCTTGCATGGACCCTGCTTCTCCTGTCTCTGCCTCTCTGTCTCTCATGAATAAGTAAATAAAATCTTTAAAAAAAAAAAAAAAAAACAGAAATTTATTTCCTCACACTCCTGCAGGCTAGAAGTTGGAGATCAAGGTGGCTACAGATTTTCTTTCTCCTGAGAGACTTGTCTTCCTTCTGGGTGTGTCTGGGTCCTCATCTCTTTTTATACCAACATCCCTCATATTGGATCAGAGCCCATCCTATACGGCCTCATTTTAACTTGAATATTTCTTTGAAGGCTCTCTGTCTAAAATACGGTCATAGTCTGAGGTACTGGGGGTGGGGGGAGCTAGGACTTCAACATACGAATTTGGGGAAGGGGACAATTCAGCTCATAACAGGAGGTGAGTGAGTGGTTAAGTGAGTAAGTAGGTGCGAGGCTTTGACATTTGCTCCCCATGGTTACAAAGCTTGGCCTCCTCCACTTGTCTGCCTGTCTGTCCATTCGCAGCCTCTGGCTTCCCTCTCAGGTGCATCTCATTGACCTGATGTTTCTGAGGAAAACCTCCTAATGGCTGCCTGTCTGCAGCTCTTTTTCACACCCGGTCCCTGTCCCCTGTCTTTCTGAGCATCCTCTTCCACTGTGGAGGGCAACACCCTCACATCACCATACAGTCTGCTCTTCAGCGTATTTTCTCCAGAGGAGAAATGAGCACATCCAGCTCATGACCAAGTCCTCTGATTAGAGGACTCCTTGTCCAGCCTGTGTACTGGGTCAGCCGTCCCATGCTGTTCTTACTTAACATTCCAGATTCCCCTGCATTTAACCCTACAAGGTCAATTCCTATCCCTGACAATTACCACCATCTGCTTTACAACGTGTGTTTCCCTAAGCAAAGCCTTACTGGAGACTGTTAGAGAATTGTCCCAAACTCAGCCCCAAGAGGGAGGCTAGACCCTCCTGGCTGCCTACTTATTCTTTTTTTTGGATCTCATTATCTTCCTGGTGTCCTTTTCATCTTTCCTGCTTGCTTTATAAATTCAATCTTACGCTAAAATGGCCTTTCCCACTCTCAAAAGATAATGATTTCAACTTGAGGAAGAACTTTCAAGACATTTGTGGGGGGTTTTAATTTATTTTTTTTTAAGATTTTATTTATTTATTCATGAGAGACACAGAGAGAGGCAGAGACATAGGCAGAGGGAGAAGCAGGCTCCCTGTGGGGATCCCGATGTAGGGCTTGATCCCAGGACTCCCGGATCATGGCCTAAGCTGAAGGCAGATGCTCAACCACTGAGCCACCCAGGCGTCCCTTTTCAAGACATTTGATCAAAATCCCCATACCAGTTTGTCATGCCCATCCCTCCATCTCACCCTCTCATTGTTCCTTCCTGTGTCCTGAAGAAAAGCTACACATCCTCACAACTAGGGTCACCATCTGGGGTCTCAGCTCTGTGCAGGCTCCTCTAAGTGATCCCCTCACTCTCCATGCATTCCTGCCTTGCCTTCTGGGCTGCTGGGTAGTGATTCCTTTCCCTCTGCCAAGTGTGTGAAGATTGCCTCTGGCCTGAAGACCAAGTTGTCTGTGCTACTTCTACTTCACTTGCACAGCAACAATCTGTCGTTTATTTTCTTAAGCATGGGCACACTGCTTGTGTATTCAGTTGTCAGCACCACCACTCCCCCCCCCCCGCCCCCCATTCCTCTCTGACTTCCCATACCTCTGGCTTCTGTGCCCTGAGGTTTCCACTCTCCCCTGTACTTCCTCCCAGCCACATCAGATTAATCACAAGTCCTGCCAGCCCCTCCTCTGTTCTAATCCCTTCCTTTCCCACTCATGGCCACCATTAACTTTGAACCAGCTCTCTGGTTTACATTAAATTGTTACTGTGGCCTCATGATTGATTCCTAATGTACCTTGCAAAGCTCTGCGAAATTCATCTTGCTAAAGTCTGTTTCACCATTTGAGTCTTCCAATCAGAGACCTTCAAAGATTCTCCCTATTTATGGAGTAAAAAGGGCCCAGCCCTTCAGTTTGTTTTAGTCAACTGTAATTGTTCTACTCCATGCCAAGAAACCTCTAGAAAAGAGGTTCGATGTCCTACCATTCTTTTCCCAATACATTTCCCAACCGAACTCCCAATTCTACCAGAAAATTCCCACCTCGGCACCTTTTTCCAGAGGCCTTGTCCCCAGTGAAGCCACTGTCCGTGCCCCTGATGCCGCTCCCTCTCCCCACAGGTCTGTCCTTCCACTAACTCTCCACTCATCATTCTCTGTCCTTTCCTTCAACAGCTATTAGCAAAACACCTGATAGTTACCAGGTACTGTCCCAGATGCCAGGGATGCAGAGAGGAACATAATAGATTCAAGGCCCAGCTCTTCTGGACCTAATGTTCTAGCCTAGGGAGAGAGACAATAAATAATTATCTGGTGACAAGAGCCCAGAAAAATGAATCAGGGAAGGAAGAAAGAGGGGTCAGAGAGAACTCACTGAGGACACGGCCTTGAGGCAGATCCCGGGGTGCGGTGTGGGAGGGAGCCTCTGGGAGGTCTGGTGGAAGGGGAGAGGGGGGCAGAGCCAAGTAGACTCTCGAGTAGGGCATGCCTGGTGTGCACAGAGCCGGCAAAGGAGGCCAGTGTGGCCACAGTGAGTGAGCAATGCTTGTCAAGGGTTGTAAGCAAATGAGCAGGTGCTGGGAGGTAGAGGCCAGACTCTGAGGAGTTTTTGATGCCATTGCTGGAATTTCGGCTCTTCCTCCAAGTGCAATGAGAAGCCCTCGGAGGGTTTTGAGCAGAGGAGACGTCATGATGTGCTTATTATATTCAAGACAGTCACTCTGGCTGTCGTGCTGAGTATAGACTAACAGACAAAGGTGGAGACGGAGTCCAGTTACCATCGTGATAATTCAGACAGGAAGGTGGAGGTGGGCCAGGACAGTAGAGGTGGAGGTGGTGGGAAGGGCTCATGTACTATCTGTATTTTGAAGGTGGAGCTTACAGAGTTGCTGATAGATTGGGTGAGGGCTGTGGAGAAAGGAGGAGAAAGGGCCCCGAGGAATAGGATTGCTGTGGGTTACATGGGGAACACTTGGAGGGGGTTAGGAGTTGAGGCCTGACGGGTCACACCAGTGAGGTTGATTCTCATGCAAGCAGAGATAAAAGTAGATACTTGGGTAAATGAGGCCAGGGCTCAAAGAACAGGCTCGACCAGAGCAACCCATAACAACCTCTCCCATCTGTACCCTTCTAGAACCTTCCATCCATCACTGTCATTTGATAATACACGTATTGTCTGGTGAAGCCTATTGTGTCCTTGCCTTGTATTGTTTAACCCTGCTGTTCTTTAAGTATGTATGCCTACCCTTTGTCTTCCCATAAAGGGCTTAACTTCCTTGTGGGTCGGGCCTGCACGATCTGATTCCATTAGAATCCCATAGCACTTGGCACACATTTGGCTACTCGGTAGGCAGGCGAGCCTCTACCTCGGGGCAGCTGCCCCCCACTTTGGAAGACCAGTGTGTCCTCACTGTCTCCTATGCTTCCCCTGCAGGCCGCTACGTACGTGGCATTTGTATCTATGGAAACGGGGACTTGAAGTGGTTGATTGATTCGCCCAGCCTCTTCGCTAACAAGTTTGAGCTGAGGACCTACCCCCTCACCGTGGAATGCCTGGAGCTGAGGCTTCGAGAGAGGACTCTGAACCAGAGTGAAACAGTGATACAGCCCAGCTGGTATTTCTGACCCTCTGGAGCGCAGGCTCCAAGGCCCCCGCAGCCGAGAAGAGCCTCTCTTTGGGAGAGAGCGTTGCCCTGCTGGTGTTGAGAGTTGCCCGAGCAAGGTGGCAGCCCCAGGACCTGGCCGTGCTATCCCCCGTGAAAACATCCACCGGACACTGTGGACTCTGCTATCAGGATGACTGCGCAGGGCGATGCTGGCACTTTGGCCCCCCTGGCAGCCTCCTGATGCCCCTTCTACGGCGGGCTAAGGTCCTGCTCAGTGGTCAGTTTAACTGGCATCAAACCTTTGCACCAGATACTCATCCTCGGGAAATGTTCTCATGAAAAGAACCGTAGATAATACTGTTTAGGAAAATAGGTGCATTTCTTTGAAGAAGGAATCATTTAGGACAGATCTATAGCCACGTGTGCATGGACACCACCCCCCTTTGCTCAGTCACACATAAGCGTAGAAACAGCTCTTGGGGCAACTCAGCGATCTCCTTTACAACTTCAGCTACAGAATGGAGAGTTCGGTCTTGTTCCCAAGCCCTTCCGGTTTACTGTGTCTGAAGTTCTGCATGGGAGGTAAAGTCACAGACAGAAGGTGGGATGCTGTTTTAGACAGTGGCCACTGCCCGCCGCTTCAGCAAAGGAATCCCAGGGAAACAGGGCATTTCTTGTTGTGGGTCAGAATGCACTGTAGTCCCTCTGCCATTGTTTTCTGTGGAGAACAGTGAAACTTTCCCACAGAACGAAGAGATTTCTAGAAGACAGGTGCTATGACGTGGATCTTGTCCCAAGTCTCTAACCTCAGAATGAATCCCTTTCCTCTTCGGTCACCACCCTCCACCCCCACCAAAGTGATCTTACCTGCACAATGGAGTCCAAATTCTATGCCATGAGGCTTTAAGGACTCCAGAGTATTCTCTGAGTAGCTTATCCTCAGAGAGTAGTCTCTGAGTAGCTTTACAATGCTTAAGTGCTAATAAGAGTGCCTAGATTTTTAAAAGCTTTCAATTGTGAATGAGCATTTGTGTCACTTAACCCCCATCCCCTTCCTTTATCCAATTCATTCATTCAGCATGCAGCCAGTAAATATTTCTTGAGAGTCTATTGTAGGCCAGACCCGTGTTTGACACAGGAGAAAAGGAAGACAGAGCTTTTCCACTCTAAAATTCTTGGTCATAGCATCAACGTTGGAAAGGCTACACTAGAGAATCTCATGGGTTGCTTATATTTTAACACGTTCATGTGCAGGGTTGTAGATTGGGAGATCAGGCCAAGGATATGAGTAATTAGAACTTGAGGTCTAGGGACACCTGGGTGGCTCCGTTGGTTAAAGCATCTGCCTTCAGCTCAGGCTGTGATCCCAGGGTTCTGGGATCGAGTCTCACCTCAGGCTCTCTGCTCAGCAGGAGTCTGCTTCTCCCTCTCCCACTACTCCTCTCCCCAACTTGTTCTATCGCTCAAATAAATTTTAAAAATATTACAAAAAAAAGAAATCAATATTGAAATCAGAGAGGATTCCAAAGAAAGAAGGCAAGGAATAGAAGCTCAAGCCAGTTGTGTTGTAGGCATCCCGATAACTCCCTTATGGCTCATTGCATTAAAACCTTACAACACTCTTGGGAGGCCCACGTGATTACCCCCATTTTGCAGATGAAGTAAGTAGTCTTAGAGAAATTATTAATAAGCATTAGGAAACAAGTTCTCTGAGGACTGGGATGTTCTCATTGATCTCCTTAGTTCAGTTTCCTAAGGTGGAAGATTTGGAGAAGGTGAAATAAAGCCATATTTAGTATACCAGAGAGGGTGGGTTTTATGAATGGTCTCAGTGTTAAATGAGAACACATGCCGTCACCTCAGAAAAATGTGAAGTCTACTTTTGTACTCCTAAATCCATTGAGCTCCTCAATATTTATTTATTCTAACAGAAGAAAAAGTTGCTGTAACTAATGATACCTTTAATTAACACAATTTTATTATTTTTTTCTGTGATTGTGCCTGTTGAATATTAATCATATTTATGGGAATGCCTTTGAAGTAAGTCTTCTTTTCTTCCTGCTACTGAAAAAGATGGAGCTGTATGGAGTGTTAAAGGGTTAGAGCATAGGGAACACGCCTGGAATTAATGGTGGAGTTTTTTTTTTTTTAAACTTCTTTAAATGACCCCACCTGAGAAGAAGAAATGTTTTACACTGGATCTTTCTCATCTAGAACGAGAAGCCTTTTGGAATAGAAGATGTTTACATGTCTTGCTGGTCATCTCTAGGTCTTAAATACTTTAATATTGGAAGATTATAGTGTTTGGGTGAGTGGGTTTCTGCTAGCCCATGGGGATGGCTGAAACTACTAAATCCGTCCTTGTTTGCAATGATGTTCTGTGTTATTGTCTTGGAAATAAATTAATATATTGTTTTCCACCTTTGGGGCTATTGTGTATTTTTTTAAAAGGTTTTTACTTATTTATTCATGAGAGACACAAGCAGGGGGAGGAGCAGGCTCCCTATGGGGGAGCCCAATGCAGGACTCGATCCAGGACCCCAGCATCACGACCTGAGCCAAAGGCAGATGCTCGACCACTGAGCCACCCAGGTGCCCGTTTTTGTGTATTCTTATTTGATGGCTGGTTAACATCCACTAAAGACCATGTTTAACAAGCTAATTCTTCTAGTGTTTTTTAAAAAAATACAAATAAAGGGTTGCCTGGCAGGCTCAGTCTGTGGAGCACATGACTCTTGATCTTGGGGTTGTGAGTTTGAGCGCAATGTTGGGTGAAGAGAATACTTAAAATCTTAAAAAAATACATGAAAATAAAAAAAACTTCTAATTTTAGAATAGCTTAAGTTTTACAGAAAAATGGTAGATGGTACTGAAAGTTCCCATACACACCCCACTCAGTTTCCCATTATCAACATATTATGTTACTATGGCACATTTTATTTAGATTTCCTAAATTTTTACTTAATATCCTTTTTTGGTTCCAAGATCCCATCTAGAATGCCACATCACGTTTAATCATCGGGCTTCACTGGGCTATGACTGTTTCTCAGACTTCTCTTGTTTTTGATGACCTTGACAATCCTAAGGGGTACTAGTTGGGCATTTTGTAAAGTTGCCCCCCTGTTTTGTCTCATGTTTAGCTCATGATCAGATTGCACTTTTGGGTTTGGAGGAAGAAGACCACAGAGGTGAAGTGCCATTTTCATCACATCATACAAAGCGTACATTCTACCGACATGACTTCTCAGAGTTGAGGCTAACCTTGATCACCTGACTTAAGTAGTGTTTGTCAGGTTTCTCCACTGTAGAGTTACTGTTCTCCCCCTTTCCATATAGTACTCAAGTCATTATTCACAACTGTACGTAAGGAATGGGGAATTATGCTCCACCTTCTTTAGAGTAGAATACCTACAAAAATTATTTAGAAATCAAAAAGGAGATTTTTCTCTTTCCCCCAATTTACTAATTTATTTAAAATTTTATATCAATGTGAGCTCATAGATGTTTCTTTTAAACTTCAGGTTATAATACAATTCCTCCAATTGTTCCAGCTGTGGCCATAGGTAGTTCTTTCAGTCAGCTCCTGAATCTCTTTGACATATCCTCAAGACTGTGGGTGTTTTCTTGAACACTCTTATTTTTTGGCATTGCACAACGCTCCACTCAAGCAACTCTTACTATTCTCTTATTCAGTTTTGAGGATGCATGACAAGTACAATAGCAATGGCATGAGAAGTACATGGTGATCAGAGGCTCAGACTCTCAGATGAGGGTCTGGATCACCTCACCGAGTAGGCCATACAGACTAGCAGAGGTGCTAGTGAAGGATATGGAGAATCTGGAATGAGAGAGAGAAGAAGGAGACATTGGGTATCTTAGGGCTTCAAGACCAGCTGCAATGGTGGAAGCTGTAGGTCATTCCACTAATTTTCCCTTTGTTAGTTTCCCCCAAGAAAAGACACTCCAAGGATTTGGAGGAGCTGCTCCCTAAGTTTATAGGAAGAAATTGATCCAAGCTGCTCAAGTGTGGATGGTGCACTGCACAAATGGGGTTTTCTCAGGACTTAGGCTGTCAGCCTTCTCTGGGAATTACCTTCAGCCTACGAAAGTGACCCCATCCCAGGTCACGTCCCATCTGGGATCAGCCTACACCCAATGCCAGGAGGGTGTGGGGCTATAAAGGCCAATACCCTCACCTTAACTTGGGCCCATAGCATCTGATTAGCTCTCTGGGGTGAAGCAAGGCCTTACTATAATTGTATCACAGCACAGCTTCTTTCTATAATCCCAATGCCTTCCATTCCTCCATAAGTACTGAATGTGAAGAGCTCCCTTGCACACTAATCTCCATTTTAGAGCCTGATTTTTGGAGAACCTCACCTGTAGTGTGTTTCCCCACACAAAAGATGATACAAAAATTTACCTATATTTTTTTCTTTAACTCCCATTGTTTGTTTGTTTGTTTTCCCTCTATGTTTAACTCTTCGAGACTTCAACCATTTAGAATTTATTTTGTCATATGATTTCAGGTAGACGCCTAAATTTTTATTCTGCTAAGGAAAACCAGCTATGCCAATACCATCTTCTCCCGGATGATTTGAAGATTATGCACTAAATTCTCATAAATTTGGGAGTCTCTTTCTGGAATCTATCCACCCAATAGAATCAAATTCTATTGATTTTTTTGGTCTATCCACATGCCAAAACGACATTTCAAACATTATGGTAGATCTCTACTCTGGCAAGACAAGAAATCTCTTACCATTCTTTTTCTTAAGTAGGCTTCATGTCCAGCATGGAGCCCAATGTGGAGCTTGAACTCACGACCCCGAGACTGATACCTGAGCTGAAATCAAGAGTTGGATACCCAACTGAGCCATCCAGGCACCACCCCCTCAATGTGTTTTCTAATAGTTTCTCAATCTATTATACCTCACATTTTCTGGTAATTATCTATAAATACCAGTTTTGTCTTTTCCTTCCCAATATTAAGTCCTCTTGTTTCTTTTTCCTGTCTTCTTACATTGGTAAAAATTTGTGATACAATTTAAAATGGTGTCAGTGATAGCAGTTATCCTTGAGTTATTCCCAACATTAAAGGGCATGTTAACTTTTGTGCATGATGTTGGAGTTTTGATATAGGTTTCTGGTAGATACTATTTATTGAAGAGAATATTAGGAAATAAATATACATTGAAATATATCATGATTCATATATATATATATATATATATATATAGGTTGCTATCTCTTTTTTGTTGCTTGGTGCAATTTATGGGTGAGTGGTTTTTAAAATTTTTTCTTTGCATATATTACTTCAGGAAATAAGAGCAAAAAGTTACTATTCCTAATCTTTTTAAACAGTAAGTCGATAGTAGTCTATGCCAAATAGGAAACTATAGCAGGGGTCCATTTGAACAGACTAGGCAAGCAATTGAAGTTTGAGACTAATGTTGACTGAGCTGGAAGGTTCCTTATCATAACTACTCCCTCTTCTGGTCAGGATGGCTTAGGGATTAAGCACCAACAGAAAATAGACCAGAAGTCAACCTCTCAGAGCCAAGTTCTGGTTTTGGAAAGAGGACTAACAGCGCTATCTCTGAGAGCAGGAGGGTAAGAGGTGAGGCTGTCCATGCTCACTTTTCCATGAGGAACACTTACACACTTAGAAAGTGGGGCACCCACTGTAGCTATCTGGAAGACTAATCTGATGAGTCCTACTGCTGAGCCCAGGAAGCCTAACCTACATCTTGGGAAGGATCCTTGGGAAGAGTTATATCAGATAAATGGGCTGAATGATCCAAAAATAAAGGGTTCTTAAGAAAATACAAAATCCAGAAGCTGATGGACAGTGTCAAGTGTCAAACTGTAGAAGGGAAATTTGGGCATAATGTCATCAGGAGCTGAGGATATAGGAGAAACAGTTAAGAAAGTTAGTGCAAGATTAAAATGAATTATTTATGAACTTTGAGCCATTTATTCAGTTAAAATGAATTATCAGTGAACTTCAGGCCAGGTACACAAGGCAAAAATGTAGGGTTTTAGAGGGCTTCTTTAAAATTTTTTATTTTGAAATAACTTTAAACTTAGAGAAAAAGTCACAAAAATTACAAAGAGTTCATATATATCCTTCAACCTGCCACTTCCAATGCTAACATCTTATATAACCAAAGTTTCATTATCAAAACCAGTTTGTTTGGTTTTTAACTCTGTACTGGCTGTGTGTTGAGGGTTGCAGCCAACTGGCTTTTACCTTTGCACAGGACAGACTAGATGGTACATGAGTCCCAATAACATGTAGTACCATCATATTAGACCAAATGAGAGCGAGGGACTGGTCTCAAGTGATATTTCCTGATGAAAATTGTACTATGGAAAAGAAAATTCTATATATATTCTCTATTCCAGGCTATGCAAGTGAGATAAAAGAAAAAGACAAAAGAGCAGATCCAAAGTCATATCACTGAGAAAATGGTGGAGAAGAAAGGTGTATGATGGTTAAAATGTATCTTGTATCTTACAGGTCACTGGTTGGAAAACTCTAATTTAGATTCATTTTCTCAGGATTTCACTAAATAGATTTAATGGGTCATAAAGAGCTACCAGGAAAAGCACTGATTACTGCCATGTCTACACATTGAAACTCTGATGCTTAACACCTCTGGTGATCCCCTTCTGCATACCTCTGAGTGGGCCAGGCATGGAAGCTCCACAATTAGCATTCATGTGGTGGCTTTTACAGAGGACTCAGCAAGGAGTATTTAAAGTAGACTTTCCGCCTGCATGGCTGTGTATCAGAGATGACCCAGTGGAAGAAGAATGGTTTAAAGAGTAACTACAATAATAGCATGAGATTTTCTGGGGATACAGTTACAAAGAACAATGGAGTGACTTAAATACGTTACAGACTGGTAGACAAATCTATGAAAATGTTGGAAATTTAAAACACCAATGTGGGAGGTGCCTGGGTGGCTCAGCCGGTTAACCATTTGCCTTCATGACCCCAGGGTCCTGGGATCAGCCAGAGTTGGGCTCCCTGCCCAGCAGGGAACCTACTTCTCCCTCTCCCTCTGCCTGCCTCTCTGCTTGCTTGTGCTCTCTCTCTCTTTCTCTGTCAAATAAATAAGTAAATAATCTTTCAAAATTAAAAAATAAAAAAGAAAAACTACACACTAATGTGGTAGTCCTTACCATACATCAAAAGTTTCCTACTTGGATGTGTAATCAAGAAACTTCTCTAAGGAATTGTGGGAGTCAGGGCAAATGTCACTTGAAAAACTTTCATAAATGGATCTTGGAAACTAGCCCTTTATCTGATACGTCATTTGCAAATATCTTCTCCCATTCTGTAGGTTGTCTTTTAGTTTTGTTGACTGTTTCCTTTGCTGTGCAAAAGCTTCTTATCTCGATGAAGTCCCAATAGTTCAGTTTTGCTTTTGTTTCTTTTGCCATCGTGGATGTATCTTGCAAGAAGTTGCTGTGGCCGAGTTCAAAAAGGGTGTTGCCTGTGTTCTCCTCTAGGGTTTTGATGGAATCTTGTCTCACATTTAGATCTCTCATCCATTTTGAGTTTATCTTTGTGTATGGTGAAAGAGAGTGGTCTAGATGTAAAATAAGGGTACAGAAATATGTTGTGTTTTCGTAGGATTTTTAAGCAGGAAGATTTCACTTATTTATTTATATATTTAACAAAGAAATTGTGCCAGGTTCAGCTTCTAGTAATATATCTATCTATGTATTAAGACTGATAGATCTTTTATATTCAAGCTGAAGAGATAGAAAAATTACAAGGATATATCAACACACAAGATACTTTTAAATAGAGATTAGTTCTGCGAAGTAGATAAAGCAAAGTGAGGTAATAGAGAGCAACAGACAGAGAGGGAGAGGGGCTCCTTTAGATTAGCTGTCAGTCCTAAAAGAAAACAGGCAGCAAATTCTTAGACTTGGGTCTTGGCTATATTTTTTTGGGATCATCTCCTCAGGCAAGGGCAACAAAAGCAAAAATAAAGAGTTGGGATTACATCAAACTGAAGAACTTTTGCACAGCTAAGGAAACCAGCAACAAAATGAAATAGGCAACCTCCTGAATGGGAGAGGATATTTACAAATGATGTATCCAATAAGGAGTTAATTTCCAAAATATATAAAGAACACATACAGGTCAACACCAAACAAACAAACAACCCCCCCCCCCAAACCTCGCCACAATGCAATTAAAAACTGGGCAGAGGATCTGAATAAACATTTTTCCAGAGAAGAAATACAGATGGCAAACAGATGTGTGAAAAGATGCTCAGTATCACTCATCATCAGGGAAATGCAAAGCTAAACCACAATGAGATATGATCTCACACCAGCCAGAATAACTAGTATTAAAAAGACAAGAAATAACAAGTGTTGGTGAGGAGGTTGAGAAAAGGAAACCCTTGTGCACTGTTGGTGGGGATCTAAATTGGTGCAGGATCTATGGGAAAAGTATGAAGTTTCCTCAAGACACTAAAAATAGAAATACCATATGATCCAGTCATTCCACTTCTGGGTATTTATCCAAAGGAAAAAAAAACACTAATTCCAAAGGATATATGCACCCCAGTGTGTATCACAGCATTATTTACAATAGCCAGTGTGTGGAAGCTACCTAAGTGTTCACTGATAGATGAATAAAGAAGATGTTTATGTGTATGTATACACAATAGAATATTACTCAGCAATAAAAAAGAATGAAATCTTTCCATTTTGATAACATAGGTAGACCTAGAAGACATTATGATGAGTGAAATAAGTCATACTGAGAAAGACAAATACCATATGACTTCACTTACATATGGAATCAAAAAAGTAAAACAAATAAACAAGCAAAACTAAAACAAACTCATAAGTACAGAGAATAAAATGGTGGTTACCAGAGAAGATAGGGGTGGGAAGATGGGTTAAACAGGTAAAAGGGGTATAAGAGGTGCAAACTTCCAGTTATAAAATAAGTAAGTCACAGAGATATAAAGTATAGGGTAGGGAATATAGTCAAAATACTGTAATAACTTTGTATGCTGACTAGCTACACTTATCATGGTGGTCACTTCATAACGCATAAAAATGGGAATTACTCTGTTGTACATCTGAAACTAATAGAATATTACATATAAACTATACTTCAAATAAGAAAAAGACCCCTTTTTTTGTTTTGTTTTTGTTTTTGTTTTGTTTTGTTTTGTTTTGTTTTGTTTTTTTAAAGATTAGGCTGTCAGGCAAGGCCTCTCCTCAGAGGGACATATTCATTTTGATGCTTGTAGTGTCCATGGTGGCCTGTAGGCGCCAGAGTCACGTTGAGGGGTCTCCTACAGGCCACGTGGGACACTTTGAGCATCAAAATGCATATTTAGGGAATAATACATTGTAACTGCCAAAATAAAATGAGTTCATGACCCATACATGCATACATACATACATAAATGGAGGAGGATGGAATGTTCTTACAGTAAAAGTCCAGCTAATAATACAGACGGAGTGATGTAGTTAGGAAATCATTAATGGTTGCTACAACTCACGGATAAAAGTTTGATAAGGAATAGAATATTTACATAGTTTCAAAATATCTTCCCACAGATTACTTATTAATTGTAAAGGTAGATTTTTAACTTTACAGTGCAAAAAAAGACCCTGGACATATGACCTAATCAAGTGAGCAAAGTGACATGACTCACACTGGGACAATCAACTCACATACCTCCTGAAAGAAAGCAGAGTTGGATATAACATCCCTGCAGTGGTATTCCTACCCAAACCGCATACTGAATTTAGAGTCATGAGAAAACATCAAACAAGCCAACACTGGTCGACATTGTACAAAACAACTGCCCTGGACTCTTCAAAGATATAAAGAAAAACTGTCGAATTGTTCTAGATGAAAGGAGATTGAAAATCAATGCAATGTATGATCCTGGATTCAATTTTAAACTGGAGATATAAAGAAAAGCTAAGAAGGACATTCCTGGGACCACAGAGAAAAATAGTATATGCATTATGGGTTAGATAATATTATTGTGTCAATGTTAAATTTCCTGATTATATAAAAAGTTTTTTCTTCATACTTTATACCAAAGTGTTTAGAAAATAAGGTAGCGTAATGTCTCCAACATATTCTCAAAAGTTTCAAAAAATGTATACATCCATCCACACAGAATGGTAAAGCAAAGGGGATGGATGCAAACATTTAGTGGATCTGGGGAAATGGTATAAGGGAATTCCTTGTACTGCTATTTCAGTCTTTCTGTTAGTATGAAAACAGATCAATATGAAAAATTGCCAAAAATCCAACCAACTAATCAACCAATGAAATATACCCTAAACCTCGGCTGGTTAAGCTGCTTCATCTGGTGGTATGATTGAAGTTATCCCTACAGGATAAGAAATGGATTCTGACTGATTTAAGCAGAAAAGGGATTTATTAAAAGGTACTAGAGCTGATCTTAATTTTTTAAAAGATGTATTTATTTATTTTAGAGAGAGTGTGTGTGCATGAGGAGGGGAGGGGCTGGGGGAGAGAGTAGGGGGAAGCAGATTCCCTTCTGAGCACTGAGCCTGATGTGGTTCCATCCCAGGACCCTGAGATCATGACCTGAGCTGAAACCAAGAGTCAGATGTTTAGCAGACTGAGCCACCCAGGCACCCCTGACTTTTACTTTTTTAATAGACTGGGCAACGCAGACCAACCCTTCTGCTGAAAACAACTAAGAAAGCTGGATGAAATACAAATGTGTCCTTCCTAACGGCATTACAGAGATGGCAAGATAGTGAGGCAGGACTAAACCAAGATACCATAGAAATGGAAATCCAGAGATTTCTGCTCTGGGAGAAGAAACAGCTGAGAGTCAGAACAGCACCACTAACAATCTGACTGGTTTGGGACAGGGGTCTAAAAACTTTTTTCCTAAAAGTCCAGATGTTAAATATTTTAGGGTTGCAGACCATACAGTCTCTGGTTCTGTGTCATAATTATTCAATTTTGTCATTGTAGAATAAAATTTTAGTTTTAGCAGAGCTATCTGCACATCCATGTTAATAGCAGCACGACTCATAATAGCCGAGAGGTGAATACAACTCAAATGTCCACTGGCAGATAAATGGATGAGCAAAATGTAGTAAATACATACAACAGAATGTTATTGAGGCTTAACAAGGAAGGAAAGTCATAGAGAATATGTGGAGCTCGGGGAAGAGGAAAGGTAAATCGTTATTTAATGAATATAGAGTTTCAGGCTTGTAAGATGAAAAAGTTCTGGAGATCTGTTTCACAAAACAACGTGAACATATTTAGCACGATTGAACTGTACACTCAGAAATGGTTAGGATGGTAAATTTATGTTCTGTGTGTATTTTTTTTTTACCACAACCAAAAAATGTATGTAATAATAACAGAAAAGAGTATCAGTGAGGTTGTTCATGTAGTTAATGATCAGGGTTGTTTGTTGGAAACAAAGTTTTGGGAATCAAATGTTTGAAAAGGTTTTTTAAAAAGCAGTCATAGAAAATACATAAACAAACGAGAGTGGCTATGTTTCAATACAACTTTATGGACAATAACAGGCAGCTGGCCTGTGAACCAGAGTTTGCTGAACCCTGGGCTGAAAAACAAAGTCAAAATTCAAAACAATTGGTTATGGAAGCCCTGAGCTCACACAAGCTTAGCCATGACCTTGCCCATGTGCAAGCAATGACAATTACACCAGGATTGCAGCCCGGCCAGCAGCTTATTGTAAAAGACCTCTAGTTACAAGACACATCCTGATTTCAGAGATATTAAAATATGAAGGAAAAAAGTAAAATTTAAAATCAATGAAATTTAGCAAATATTATTCTACACCCAGAGACACCATAGCGAAGTTGTGGAAAACCCAAAACAAAACAAAACAAAAATCCCAAAATAAGAGCTGGGTGGGGTTCCTGGATTTATCCTCAAAAGAGCAAGAGTTCAACTGACAGATGACTTCTCAAAATCACAATGGAAGCCATAATACAGTTAAAAGACGTTATAATAAACAGAAGGAAAATAAATGGCAAGTAAGAACCCAGCAAAAATCATGCAGGAATAAAGGTAAAATAAGGACATTTCAAAACAACAACACAAGATAATTAGTACCAGTGGAGCTATGCTAAAGGAAATTCTAGAATATTCTTCAGGGGGGAAAAAAAAAAAATCCGAGATGGAAAACTTGTAGAAGGAATGAAAGGAAGTGAAAATGGTAAAATGAGCATTGACTACATAAAATAATAATAATGATGTTATGAGGTTAAAAGTATATTGGTAACCAAAGTTCATGGCAAATTATAGCATATAAATTGGGAAGAGATAAATAGAGTTATAGTATTCAAAATTAAGTAGGTATAGTATTCTAATGTTAAGTATTCTATAGCATTGTTGGGGAAGAGGGTAAAAGTTTCAATTAATGCTAAATGTTAAGATGTCAAGAATGCATGTCATATTTTATAAGACAACCATGAGAAGATTAATGGGAGTATATACATTCTGAACTACTAGAGCAAAAATAGCGGGGTGGTGGGCACAATAAAAATAATTCAAAAAAGTCAAAGAGGGACGCCTGGCTGGCTTAGTCAGAAGAGCATGTGACTCTTGATTCCAGGGTCATGAGTTCAAGCACCACACTGGGTGTAGAGATTACTTAAATAAATAAAACTTAAAAAAGAATAAAAAGTCAAACGAAGGGACGATAAAAAGGAAAGGGTGGGAAAATATAAAATGGAATAGAATGGCAAATTAAATTCAAATGTAATAGTTATCGTGTTAATTATAAGTAAACTAAAAAAAATAAAAAGTAAAACGAAGGGACGATAACAAGGAAAGGGTGGGAAAATATAAAATGGAATAGAATGGCAAATTAAATTCAAATGTAATAGTTATCGTGTTAATTATAAGTAAACTAAATGTCCCAGTTGTCTGATAAGATTTTTAAAAGAAAAAAAAATTTGTTGTTCACAATAGACACATCAGAAATATAAGGAAACCAAAAGCTGAAATAATGGTAGGCATACCACGTAAATATAGAAAAAAAGCTGTCATTGAGAGAAAAAAAATAGTATTAATAGGAAGAGTCGGGCACAGCCTGGGTGGCTCAGTGGTTTAGTGCCGCCTTCAGCCCAGGGCGTGATCCTGGAGACCCTGAATCGAGTCCCACGTCGGGCTCCCTGCATGGAGCCTGCTTCTCCCTCTGCTTGGGTCTCTGCCATTCTCTCTCTCTCTCTCTCTCTCTCTCTCTCTGTGTGTGTGTGTCTTTCATGAATAAGTAAATAAAATCTTTAAAGAAAATAAGAAGAGTCATTTCATAAAAGGCTTAATTCACCATGAAGATAAAACTACTCTTATTTATATCTTCCCAATACATAGCCTCAAAATATATTACAGAATGAGAGAAAATAGCCACATTTATAATCATAAGAGGAGATTTTAACACATTCTCTTGTTAATTGATGAAATAAGCAGAAAAAAAAACAGTATAGCTACATAAGATTTTAAAAACATAATTAACAGGGATGCTTCCTGGAGTCAGTGGGTGCAACATGCAGCTCTTGATCTCGAGGTTGTGAGTTCAAACCCCATATTGCCGGTAGAGTCTACTTAAGAACACACAATTAACAAATTTGGTTTATTGTCCATAAAAAGAACACTAACCAACAATTTTTGTGGCAAGCACACTTGAAACATTTATAATAATTTATCTTTCATATAATAAGAATCAACAGATTTCAAAGAGTTGGTAATGGACAGAGTATATATTCTGACCAAAAAGCAATTAAGTAAGAAATGTTTAAAAAGTAACTAGGTGGTCCTCATATGTTCAGAAATTAAGCGATTTACTTTCCAATACCCCATGGGTCAAAGAAGATACCAAAATGAAAATTAGAAGATATTTTTATAATGTAGAAGATATTTTTAATATTTTGATAATGATAATTTACAATTTTGATAATTTGATAAAATGTATGTGACTATAGTTAAGTGTGCTAAGGGGGAAATTTCTAGGAATAAATGCATATGTTAGAGAAGCTAAGCACCTGAAGATTAAATTATAAAGATAGCAGAAATTAATGAAATAAGAAATAATATACAATAAAGATAATCAACAAAGTCAAGAGCTAATTCTTTGTTATTTAGAAGTCTCAGACATAAGTTTAGGTAGAGTGGATAGAAGGGTAGAGTGAGAAATAATTCTATTTCTTTCTGTCTCTGAAACTCACATTGAATCTTGGCTATAAATAATTCAACTAGGGGCACCTGGTAGCTCAGTTGGTAGAGCATGCAATCTTGATATCGGAGTTGTGAATTTGAGCCCCATGTTGGGTGTAGAGATTACTTAAAAATAAGATCTTAAAAAAGTTTCATCTAATTATTACTTAAATGGGTCACTTTAGTGTATGAGCCAAAGAATCAAGTATCAAGCAAAAAGTTAAATTTCGAACGGTGTGTGTGTGTGTCTAAGCAACTGTAACAAAATATTAAATAGGATTTAGCTTCTTGTCCATGGAATTAGTGACAAGAGCCAGAAGTGAGGTCAAAGAGGGGTTAAGTTCCACATTCTTGGGGTCATAAATACTCATCAGGGATTCTTAAGACATGGCAAACCAATCTTTTCTTTTTTTTAATTTTATTTATTTATTTGGGAGAGAGTGAGAGCGATCACAGAGGGAGAGGGAGAGGGACAAGCAGACTCTGCACTGAGTAGAGGGCCTGATGTGGGGGCCGGATTCCAGGACCCTGGGATCATGACCTGAGCTGAAGGCCATGATGCTTAACTGACTGAGCCTCCCAGGCATCCCCCAAACCAGTCTTATTACAATCAACCATGATTCTCTAACTCAGAGGTCAGCAATCTTTTTCTGTGAAGGACTAGACAGTAAATAGTGTAGGCTATGTGGGTATGGTTTCTGTTAAGACTATGCAACTCTGCATTGTAGTGCAAAAGCAACCATAGACAATATGTGAATGTGGTTGTGTTTCAATAAAACTTTATTTACAAAAATAGGCCGTGGGCCTGATTTGTCCCATGAGCTATAGTTTGTTGACTCCTGATCTAAACACAGCCCTAATATCGGGCTAAGACTGATGAAGGAGAAAGAGCATCATCATAGATGTGAATTATCAGCCTAACGAGAATGCCGTGGTTGCCCCCCCCCCCCCCCCCCACTTTCTACTCCTGAGCAAAGTGAGGGAGACAAGAAAATCTCTTGAAAATACAAAGTGTGCCTGAAGGGAAGACTGGAGTCTCCTGCTCTAGTTAGATCTTCTTTCAGGGAGTGAACTTATAGCTCTGAACTTCATCTAGGTAAACAAGCTAAAGAACTGGAGTTGGCAGGGCAGAGCGAGGTAGTTTATAGCCGAGGAAGGAACAACCAACTGCTGTGACAAAGACGACGTGCAGGATTCCCTTAGTTCCAGGGGTCACTATGGAAGGAAACTGGATTTGATTGGTTTTGCTGTAATTTCATCTAAGAGGATTTGCATCCTGGCCCAAAGACTACCCAATCAGTTGTAAAAGCGTTTGAACAGGGGCCAAACTTCCCAGGGTAGAGAACGTGGTAAATAGGGAGGTTTCCAGGCTTCCCCAAGAATATATACCATGACACAGAGAGAGTCGTTGGTGACCTGCCAACAAGTAGGTATCCACAACCAGCTGGAGTGAAAAAAACAAGTAGCCACAGCCAACAAAAGGCCACACCAGCAGCCAGATCAGTAGAAGACACTCATCTGTTCCCAAGAAGAGTGAGGGCCAGACCTCTCTTCTCCACCAGACCACACACTCAGAGGTGAGGTGCAAGGGGACTCAAAGGACAGACCTTGCCTTCCTCGATTCAGGAACGTGGTCAGTGGTAGGGGAAGGAAAGCCTTAGGTTGGAATGGGGTTGTAGCTTTAAAGGGAATGGATTTTTCATAACTGAGGGTGACCTGGAAATTCTAGAATCTGCTCACGGTGCTATTTATTAACAAATCTGCCATGGAGAAGACAAGGAGAGTTAAAGCAGCACATTTAGGAGCCATGCCTTCTGGGAGGAAAAGGCATAGTGTTTATATATCCCTGGGTTGAGACTATTTGAAAACTAAATATCAATGTATAGTAACACCTCATTAATCTGGAGTCTATATAGTTAGTCTTTTTGGCTACACATGCCAGTGTCAAGAAACTGGAACACACACTCATACGTACACAGGCACACACACATCTATGAAGGAAAATCTGCCTCTTCTCTATTTAAAGCATTTTTAAAAAAAGATTTTATTTATTTATTCATGAGAGACAGAGAGAGAAGCAGAGACATAGGCAGAGGGAGAAGCAGGCTCCCTGAGGGGACCTGATGTAGGACTTGATCGCTGGACCCCAGAATCATGACCTGAGCTGAAGGCAGACGCTCAACCACTGAGCCACCCAGGTGCCCCCTGCCTCTTCTTTATATCCCTCTGTGACTACTCAAGTCTTTAACTCAGAGCTGAATTAGCTAAATGATAAGAGAAAGCTAGGGTCCAGTTCTAGTATCACACAGGATGTACTTGGAGCTCAGATGTTGTTTTTTTTCTACACATTTGAACTTCCCTGTAACAATTAAACAACTCTTTGTTTCCACCCAACAAGATCTGGCTACCACTTACGTAAGAGGACCTCACACTTCAAAATTGGGGGACCCACAGTCGAAACAGTTACTGGCTATGTTAATTACTCAAGTGTAGACACAGTCCCACTAAATATCCCATTGCTTAAGGAAAACATTGGAAAGTTAACCTTCAATAACTTGTGTACATAAAAATCTATACAATAATAATCATAATAATGGGAAGAATGAGAAAAACGGTTAGTATGTACAAATAAACACAAGCAATGAGAAAACATGAAAAACTACCATAGGCCTCAATGTTTTTTTAATCATTTATTTAAGTTGTGCTTAAAAATCTATAACAGGGGCAACTGGATGGCTCAGTCAGTAAAGCATCCAACTCTTGATTTTGGCTCCAGTCATGGTCTCATGGTCGTGAGATCGAGCCCTAAGTTGGGCTTTGCATTGAGTGTGGCGTCTGCTTAACATTCTCTGTCCCTCTTTTCCTCCCCCCTCTCATGCATGCATGCATGCATGCACTCTGTCTCCTTCTCTCTAATAAATAAGTAAAATCTTTAGAAAATAAAAATATACCACATAAAATTTATCATCACAATCATTTTTTCAATGTACAGTTCTATTGTGTTAAGAATATTCACATTATTGTGAAACAGAGCTCTAGAATTTTTTCATCTTCTAAAACTGAAACTTTATACCCATTGAACAACTTCCCATTTCCCTTCCTGCTAGCCTCTGGCAACCAACATCCTATTTCCTATTTCTATGAGTTTGCTACTTTAGAGGTTTCTCATAAAAGTAGAGTCATATGTCCTCTCCTTTTGGATAGGATCTCCTTTTCAAAGACTGTATAATATTCCCTTGTATGTGTAGACCACATTCTCTTTATCCATTTATCCACTGATGGACATTTGAATTGCTTCCACCTCTTGGGTATTAAGAATAATAATGCTGAAGAGAACAAGGGTATGGAAATACAAGCTCAAAATCCTACTTTTAATTCTTTTGAATGTGTACCCATAAGTGGGAATTGCTGGATTGTAGAATAATTCTACTTTTAATATTTTGAGGAAACTCCACATTGTTTTTCATAGTGACTACACCATTTTACATTCCCAACTACAGTCCTCACTTTTATAAAAAGTCACAAGTTTGCACATTATAGCTATGACTTTCTTCTTCCACCACCCATCCATATTCCTCATGTTCTCAGCTTCCTCGTGATTCAAGTCTTCAGTCTTAAATGGTACAAGTCCTTTATCATCTTGCCTCTTTTTGGTTGCTATAGTTTTCCATTAACCTTTACTATTGGGCATGGGAATATTAAGAGGTAATGCCCAGAGAATTCCCGCAGTTCCCAAAAGTGTCCATCTTGTCCCTACTGGGCAGTGCAATGCAATTACCTTTGAAAACAGTCATCACTCCAGCCAATAGAGTGATGCTTTTTCTTTTTCTCTCTCTTAGAGTAATATTTTTTTTCTCCCTGTTGGTTCAGTGCACAGAGTCCAGAGTGACCAAGAGGAAATCTCACCTTTGAATTCAATGGAACCACTGTGGTGCCCCTTATAGGGAGCACTCCACCTTAGAAACCAAGACTTCCAAATCATAGAATTCAACGTTGCCAGGATGAGAAGTGAAAATTCTATGGGACTCAGTCCTTGATTCCCAGACCCGTGTATTCTGTCTACAGGTAAAACTGCCATATAAGGGGTACTTGGGTGGCTCAGTGGTTGAGCATCTGCCTTTGGTTCAGGGCATGGTCCCCGAGTCCTGGGATCGAGTCCTGCTTAGGGCTCCCTGGAGGGAGCCTGCTTCTCCCTCTGCCTGTATCTCTGCCTCTGTGTGTGTGTGTGTGTGTGTGTGTGTGTGTGTGTTTCTTACGAATAAATGGGTAAAATATATATATATTTTTTATGATAGTCACACAGAGAGAGAGAAAGGCAGAGACACAGGCAGAGGGAGAAGCAGGCTCCACGCACCGGAAGCCCGACGTGGGATTCGATCCCGGATCTCCAGGATCGGGCCCTGGGCCAAAGGCAGGCGCTAAACCACTGCGCCACCCAGGGATCCCTAAATGGGTAAAATCTTAAAAAAAAAAAAGACTGCAATATAAACATCTCTGATTCAAAGTATATATGGCATCCCTTGTAAGAGAATTCCATTCTTTCAGGATTTTGCCTTCCAAGAGGAGCTGGTATTAGTTTTCAGAAATCCATTATAAATTTAAATTAGGCCAGCCACTCATACTTGATAAGGTAGGTAGCAAGACCAGTTAATTCCATGGACATGAGTGAACTGCCAAACTTCCTTTGCTCTATAATGAGTTCCTTGATCTTTATATAAAATGACATGATGATAGATAAGTCATCCTATGAGTCTATGGATTATGGTGCTAGTGGAAGCATTGCAGATAGGGAAGGCAAATCCATATTCTATATTTAGAATGTATGTTTATTCCAGTGAGGGCACATTTTTACTCCTTCAATGATGAAAGAGGTCCAGTGTGATTACCCTGACACCTGATAACTAGCTATATGGCTATATATATATAGTTGGCTCAGTATTGGTCTCTGCTGTTAGTGGGTTAGGCATTCAGCAGTAGCATTGGCCAGGTCAGCCTTGGTAATGGAAATTCCACATGGTTGAGCCCATGCTTAGTTTCCACCCCTCCACCAGAGTCACTTTGTTCATGGGCCCAATGAAGAAGGATTGGATGACGGGGGAAAGTGGCTGGCTAATGTACACAGAATGTGTCATTTGCTTCACTTCACTTGATAATTAAGAGCCTCCATTGCAGTATATGGCATTTGGTGGGCATTCACATTAGACGCAAATATCTTCATGGTCTTTTCCCATTGTGAGAGACCCATCTACATGCCTCTTCCCCAGACTTCTTTGTCACCCATCTTCCAATCCTATTCCTCCCCAAGTCCCTAACATCCAGCCCAATTATGCAGCTGCCCATGTAGTGAGTATAGATCCATACTTTTGGCCATCTCTCCCTCCAGACAAAGCAAACTACCAGATATACTCAAATTTCTGCCTATTGGAGGATTTCCCATTAGCACTATCCTTAAGTCACCCTCAACTGGAATATAAAGCTTAGCTGTCCACCTTGAGTGGTGCAACCCTGCCGTATATTTCTATTACTAGCCTATTACTTTTATTACTCTCTACTCAGCTCCAGGCCCAGCCTTTTTCCGGGTGCAATTTATTTTTAATATTTTAATATAAAAGCATCCAAACATACTTTAAATATAGAGTATGATGAACCTCATAATCCTATTAGTCAGATTTAGGAATGATCCAGGACACCTGGCCACCCAGGTGGTTACCTGGCCACCTCAGTTGGTTAAGTGTCCGACTCTTGATTTCAGCTCAGGTCATGATCTCAGAGTCATGAGATTGAGCCCCACAATAGGCTCTCTGCTCAGTAAGAAATCTGCTTGTTTTTTTTCTCCCCCTTTGACCCTCCTCTTCTATCCCTACCCTCCTACCCCTCCCCCTGGTGTGCACATGCACAGTCTCTCTCAAATAAATAAAATCTTTTTTTTTTTAAAGAATGATCCATATAATGCTATCTATACTTGATTCAATTATTTGCCCTCCACATTTTCTTTAACTTCAATATTTGAAAACAAATCCCAGGTCATTATTTCTTTTCACCTCTAAAAACTTCAGTATGCATCTCAAAAGAAAAAGAAAAACACCTTTTCTTACTCAACAAAATGCCATTAACACATATAAGAAAATTAGCAATACTTCTTCAATGTCACTGAATACTCAATTCAAATTCAAATTTCCTAATTGTCTGAAAAGGTTTGTACTGTTAGTTTGTTGAAATAAGGATCTGAACAAGTTTCACCAATTCAATTTGTTTATGACATCTCAAAGCTCTTTTAAGTTTCTTTTCTTCTAGAACAGATCTTTACTCATGCAGAACATCCCACATTCTAGATTTGACTAATTGTTTTCTTATTTCATTTTTCATTTTGTTTCTCTATCTCATGAGTTGCTTACAGACTGGAGATTAGATCTAAAAGCTTGATTAGATCAAGGTTAGATTGGCCAGGAGGTCAAGGGGATCATCTTGCATAGTTAGGATACATACCATGTCTGGTTGTCTCCATTTTAGGGATGCAAAAATTCACAAGTGACTTCAGGAAGATTCACTTCCTTTAACTGCCCCATAAACATATCTCCAGGATATCTCCCCACCAACATATCTCTTCCCAAAGATATCTCCCCCTCCCCCAATCCCTCGCTCCCCCATCCTGGCCCAAACTGCTTTTCCTCCTTTATTCATCTTCAAGGCACAATGTTCTGAGACATTCTGCATTCTTCTCTTTCCACTGATTACCATATTCCAGTTAGTTTCTAAACAAGGAGCATTTCTTGTATCAGATTCTTCTCTGTGTATACCACATTGCCTTAGCCAGAGAACATTCCAGAATGGAGATATTTGAGTAAACTTGAAGTAAATAGAACTAGACACAGATTCATTTCTCTGACTCTCGCAGATAGAATAATCATCACTCTATTTTCATAGCACTTTTGTTATTCCTCTGTGATTGGAAATATCTCATTATAAATTTAGTGTCCATTTCTCTTCATATCCAGGATGGAAATCCTTTTAGAGGAAACCAGATTTTATTTGATGCCCTAAATTCCTTATACCTGGCTACATTAAATGTTCACTGTTGAATGAATGTTTCCCTTACAGGCAGTACTAACATTTGAATAAGTAGTAAAAGTATTTGAATAAGTAGTACGTTTTCCAGCTCTTTTTATTAGTTATTAAATTATGTTTAAATGTTTAAAATATTAAATTCAGTTTTATGCTCATAATCTTTATTTTATTTTATTTTTAATTGGAGTTCAATTTGCCAACATATAGCATAACACCAAGTGCTCATCCCGCTATGTTTGTAATCTTAATCTGATGTAAGATGTAGGAAAAAAATTTACAACCTAATATTTCACAGAATAGAAAAAGGATGCTCAGGAAGATGTGAGGCCAGATTTGGAGTGTTCATGTGGTATGGGTCCCAGTCTCCTGATAATGACGCTATCGGCTAGCAATGCCTGAGCCACTCGTCCCAACTATATTACTCACAGGGCCAACGTTGTGGCTGGACCAGCCAGTGTGATTCTTCTTCTTCTTCTTTTTTTTTTTTTTTTTAAGATTTTATTTATTTATTTGACAGAGAGAGCACAAGCAGGGGGAGCAGCAGAGGGAGAAGGAGAAGCACACTCCCCGCTGAGGAGGGAGCACGATACAGGGCTCCATTCCAGGACCCTGAGATCATGACCTGAGCTGAAGGCAGATGCTTGACTGAGCCACCCAGGTGCCCTGAAAGACTCAATATATTAAGGATGGCAATTCTCCCAAATTAATTTCCCAATTCCCTGCAGTTCCAATAAAAATCACAGCAGGATTCTTAACAGAGCTTTATAAGCTGTTCCTAGTACTGATCTGCCAGTAAAAGAACCCCAAACAGAATGGCTCTATAGTTTTATTTTAGTTGTCCTTTTCTTTATTAACTGTTTTTCTTAGGTATTCATGCTCCTGTTATTGAATCTGGGGATTCTTCATGTTTCTATTTTCTTCAATTGTTTTGATATTTGTTGGTATGTCTGCTTCCTTGTTTTTAAGATGCCTTGTCCCCCTGTCTGTGCACATTGGTTATATTCATCATGGCCTGTGATTATGGGGAACCAGCAAGATGTGCTTGCAGCTAGTGCAGGTTGTACCCTTTCACTTATAGCTTTGCTCTTACTCGTCCTGAGCATCACTAGTCATTCAGATAGAGCACAACTTCTTTTTCCCAGATATTTACACCAAGGGCCAGCAAACTTTTTCTATAAAGTTTTTAGGGTTTGCAGGCCTCCTCTGGTCTCTGTTGTGTATTCTTTGCCTTTTTTAAATGTTTTAAATGTAAAATGTAAGAACTATAGCTAGCCTGCAGCCAATACAAGCTAGCTCACAGGTGGATTTGGTCTGTGGACCATGGTTTGCCAGCCCTTGCTCTGATTCTACATTCTTCCTCTAACCTGGAATAAATGTCTCTTTCATAAGTGGAGGATGAAAGAGAGGAATTACTTATCAGATTCCTGCTAATTTCACTTTATAACCAATTATTCTGACATTTGCCCAGGGTCCTACCTTCTTCTTCTTGACCACTTGTTTCTGTGCCTGATGCCATCCTAGGACCCTTCCTACTCTGACCAGAACACACCCCTCCGATAAGCTCTGAACTTGATTTACTGCTCTCTGCCTTCCAAAGGACCTCCAGAGTTACTCTTAATATCCTCCAGTGCTGCCAATAATTAGTCATATCTAAAGATACATATCTTTCCTAAGAAAGAGAGAAATCTTTGGATTTAGCGTAGGAGGGGATTTAGCGTAGGTAGGATTTAGCGTAGGAGGGGAGGATTCACAATGTCTATCCAATCTCTACTACTTTCTGGGAACATTTTCTTCACAATTGCCCTGAGCCTCAAAGTAATGTCATTAACAACTACTTAGACTTAGCTATGCATTTAATTTCTCTATTTTTTTCTTCTATGCCTTTTCTCTCTTATTTTTTAAAGTTAATTAGCTTACTTATTTTTAGTAATCTCTACACCCAATGTGAGGCTTGAACTTATGACCCTGAGATCAAGAGTCCCACACTCTGGGACACCTGGGTGGCTCAGTCGGTTGAACGAATGACTCTTGATTTCAGCCCAGGTCATGATCTCAGCGTGGTGAGATGGAGCCCTGCATTGAGCTCCGCACTTAAGCAGAGTCTACTTCTCTCCCTCTTCCTCTGCCCCTCCCCATGTGCTTTCTCTTTTTCTCTCAAATAAATAAATAAATCTTAAAAAATAAAGAGTCCCACACTCCTCCAACTGAACCAGCCAAGAGCCCCTGATTTCTCTTAGACTGATATTTTATTGAGTTGGAGTATATCCTTGGGTGATTTTTTAAATAAATGTCCTGAAGGTAGTATAAGCTATTTGGGTCAATGCACTGATCTCACTCTTGAATATTGTATTAGTTGGATAGATAATTTTGATTTTAAAATAATTTCTCTTGGAGCTTTGCTTTGATCACTTGTAGCATCCAGTGTCACTAATGAGGAATCTGTTACCAATGAGATCTTTATAGGTAATTTATTCTCTCTCCTCTATATGGAATCTGAAGATTTTGCCTTTGTGAATATATAAAATTTTATCAGGAAGTGACTTAATTTGTGTTAATGATGTGAGGTAGGAGTCTGAATTCATTCTTTTACATGTAGATAGTAGGTTATTCTAGTATCTTTTTTTTAAATATATAAAATGAGAGAGAGTGGGAGGGAGGGCAGAGGGATAGAGAGAATCTTTTTTTTTTAAGATTTTATTTATTTATTCATGAGACACACACACACACACACACAGAAAGAGAGAGAGAGAGAGAGAGAGAGAGAGAGAGGGATACAGGCAGAGGGAGAAACAGGCTCCATGCAGTAGCCTGACGTGGGACTTGATCCTGGGATTCCAGGATCATGCCCTGGGCCAAAGGCAGGTGCTAAACCACTTAGCTACCCAGCGATCCCGGAAAGAGAGAATCTTAAGCAGGCTCCACACCCAGTGTGGAGCCCAGACAAGGGGCTCCATCTCATGACCCTTAGATAATGACCTGAGCTGAAATCAAGAGTCTGACACTTAACCAACTGAGTCACCCAGGGGCCCCAATTCTAGTATCATTTGTAAAAAAGATTATTCTTTCCCGTCGAATTGTTGTGACAACCTTATTGAAAATTAATTGACCATAATTATAAGGGTTTATTCTGGATTGGTGATTCTTTTCAATTGATCTACATGTCTACTCTATGGCAGTGCCACATCATCTTGATTTCCATCATTTTGTAGTAAATTTTGAAATTAGGAAGTATAAGTCCTCTGATTTTATCCTTCTTCTTTTTAAAGATTGTTTTGACTCTTCTAGAGTCTTTGGCTTTTTAAGCTTAATCTATTCCTTTCTTTCTCTCCTTGAACTCAATATAATTAAAGAGGCCCTTTCTGTTTTTCTTCAAATTTCTACAAGCCTTCGTTCATTCAGGATCAAAATTTGTTTTCCCAATGCTCACACAATTTATTTTTATTTGCATGCCCCTCTATACTTATCGTTTTATTTTTAAAATTTTAAAGATTTTATTTTTATTTATTTGAGATAATGAGAGAGACAGAGAGTGAGAACATGAGTATGGGGAGGGGCAGAAGGAGAGAGAGAAGCAGATTCCCTGCTGAGCAGGGAGCTTGGTGTGCGGCTTGATCCCAGGATTCCAGAGTCATGACCTGAGCTGAAGGCAGAAACTTAACCAACTAAGCAGTTCAGGCACCCCTATACTTATATTAGAACCGGGACCATCAAATAGACCTTACCCAAATTTCATGAGCCACTTCCCACTCTTCTTCCCTGGAGTCATTCATGACTGTGTTGTCTGATTCTTGTTCTTTAGAACTTCCTGTCCCCTTTTGAATCATCTTTCCTTTGAGAGCTTCCAGTGATAAAATTAGGCTTTTCTTTTCTTTCTTTCTTTTTTTTTTTATTGAACTTCCTGAAATTTTCACAACGCCCTAAAGTCATTCTCCCCAGGTCTTTTTTTTTTCACTGTCACAGGCAGCCATTTGCTAAAAGGCCCCTGTGTGTTCCTGGCAGAGGGAAAGCGTGAGGACCACATGTTTATGAACACTCTTTCTCCTGTAACCTGTGGCCTCAAAAAACAGACAGTGTGTTCAGCTATGAGCCCTAGATTAACAATCTGAATCCTCCCATTCTGGTAATATTGGTCATAAATGTTGATCACAAATGGAGAAACTGAGACAAACGAATTACATCTTCCCTAAACCTGGAGACTGTGTAGTCTAGGGAGCTTTCCGAAAGCCCAGTAATTCATTCACAGGTAGTGGTAGCATGCAGGGACTAGATACAGAAATGTTGTCAATAGCCTTCCTTCTAGTTGAACATTAGTAAGCTCTCACAACACACCAGAATTTTTTTTTTAAGATTTTACTTATTTATTCATGAGAGACACAGAGAGAGGCAAAGACATAGGCAGAGGGAGAAGCAGGCTCCCTATGGGGAGCCCGATGTGGGACTCAACCCCAGGACCCTTGGGGTCACACCCTGAGCCAAAGGCAAATGCTCAACCACTGAGCCACTCAGGAGCCCCAACACATCAGAATATTATGATACAAATCCCCTCTTCTTCAAGGCCTTGGACTCCGTTGCACACTGTCCACCAAACATTCTTTTTTTTTTTTTAGCACAGCAGAGGCTGGACAAGTGGTTGTTTTAGAACTGGTCAGAGGGCTGGGCAATCTCTGAGTTACCTGGAACCCCAATGACTACTGATTTCTTTCTATCCTTATGTGACTTCCTATAAAGATGGACATTGGTGCCTCTTACTGGGCTAGGTTAACTGCCTTAGAAATAAAAAGAGAGCTTGAGAAGTTAGCCAAATGAACAAACTGAAACATAAGAAATCCAATCCCTTTCTTGGAATATCTCTAAGAAATATAATAGGAGAAGATCCCAGTAACATGAAGTACACATAAATAATCTGAACAAGAGATGTTCAAGAGAAAAGACAAGGTGGGAAAAATAATTTTAGCATATATGACTGACACCGATTTAATATTCTCTTTTTATATGAAGAGGGCAATTATAAATCTATGAGAGGACTGTCTCCATAGAAAATTGTGCAAATGGCATCAATAGGCAGCTTACAAAAGAAGAAGAGGAGGATGGGAAGGGGAGTTGGACTTGAGGGCTGATCACCTCAAAGTTGCTGCCACAGAAATACCAGGAGAGAGGAAGAGGATGGTGAAGTAGCAGATTTAGTATTTACATGTGAAACTCTTTATTTACAAGGAAACTTGATAGGACCCAATCTCCCCAACTCCTTCTTTGTCTTAGAAAGACTGTGTGTTCCAGTGTGTGTGTGTGGGGGGGGGAGGTATTACCTCTTCCTCTACAAAACAAGTATACAACACATAATATAATAATTCATTGAGGGCTGTCTGGGTGGCTCTGTTGGTTAAGTGTCTGCCTTTGGCTCAGGTCATGAAATCGGGGTTCTGGGATGGAGCCCCGTGTCACACTCCCTACTCAGGAGGGAGTCTGCTTCTCTCTCTCTCCATCAGCCCGTCCCCCTGCTTAAGCTCTCTCTCACACTCACACTCACACTCCCCTCTCAAATAATAAAATCTTCTTTTTTTTAAAATAAATTCATCAAGATGCAGGGTGCTTTGTAACTCAGCAATTCTCAGAGTATATATGGTCCCTGGAGAAGCAATAGCACCACCTGGAAACTTGCTGGAAATGCAAATTCTCAGGTTCCGGCCTCGATTTATAGAATCAGAAATGCTGGGGGTGAGAGGAGAGCCATGTGTGTTTACCTAGCTGGCTGGCCAGGTGATATTGGTGCATGCTGACCTCTGAGAGGTGCTGTCCTTGCTACAATTTTCCTTTACTGTTTCATGAGAAATTCAAAGAGGCTTTTGTGTTTGAATCTTTATTATAGATGTTGAATCATATTTATTAAAAGGCTAACAACATATTATATTTTAAAAAATGAAATCTCTGATTAATGTATTAAATTTCAGTATCTCATTAAGTCAAAGATGAACAGAGGTGGATCAAGGAAAGAGTGGTTCTGGTTGGTTGGTTGATCTGTTTTTTAAAGAAAAAGAGCCGATGGAAGAACAAACAGCAAAGGAAAAAAAAACATTCAAATTCATAAAAGGTCCCTCCAAACATGGTTTGTTCAGGGAAACTCCACAAGTTCCAGTGGTTTATTTTAGTTCTTCTGGCTTTCTCCTCACTGATTCTCCAAGTGTCCCTGGACCCAGGACCCTAGGAATCTCAGTTAGGAGTCTTAGAACCATGAAGTGCATTTTCCAGAAAAATATTCATAAAAGTTGCCATGGGAACACTCTCCCTCTCATTTTTTCCCCCTCATTGGAGCCACATTTTTGCCATGAGAATAAAAAGAGGGGATGGAATGGCAGAAAGAGAGGGTCTAGCTACAATAATTGTGTCTGGGTCACAGAGTGAGTGATCAAGAATTAATAGCTCCAAAAACATGGCAGTGGATTAACAGTAATTATTTTATCTTAGAGATTTAGAGTTTTAGGACTCTAAGAAACTTTGGAAATCCTCTAGTTTCCCTCATTTTATAGACATTGAAACAGAGAGACTAAATGACAAGCTAGTGAGAGGCAGAACCAGGCACCAAATGTGGCCATCCTAACTTTGAGTCTAAGATTTTCGTCTCTATAACCCGCTTCCCCTTAAATCTAGTTTCTTGTAGTAATAGCTCCATAGAACCCTGGAAGTCCTAGGAGGTCACTCTAAGTGCTAACATTTGACCAGCCTTCCCCACTCATGTACATGTGTTTGATGTGGCATCATTTACAAAAATTCTCTGACATGTTTTGTCTTCTTGGTTCATGCCTCACCTTGATGTATACAACGGTATGAAAATGACCTCCTATTTGTGAACCACAACAGAGGTTTGCTCTGCTTTTGTTCTCAGTCACTTTCTAGAGAACAGTCTGTGGAAAGCCCTTCCTCCCTCCCACTACCTCTTCCTCTCTGTGTCAGAACCCAACAACTCATATTTCTCTGTCAGTCGTTTTCACAGCTTGGTTTACTGAGAATGTCATTAGGTGACAAGGTCTCACTGGTCTTTGGGAAAACGAGAAGAAAAAAAGTGTAGCAAGTTTTTCATAAAGCTAGATTTCTTAACTGTAAAGTACTGTCCCTCTTTGAAATTAAGTTCTTCCTCTTTCATTTTTAAGCTGCCACATTTAAAAATGAAATGATGAGAATGGATGATGGAAATCTGAAAACAATGAAACAAACAAATGCTAAAACAGAAAGTTGGCCATTATATATAGATTTCACTTAATTTTTTTTAATTTATTTTTTTATTTTGGGACACCTGGGTGGCTCAGTGGTTGAACTTCTGCCTTCTGCTCAGGGCATGATCTCGGGTCCCAGGATCAAGTCCCATATCAGGTTCCCTGAAGGGAACCTGCTTCTCCTTCCACCTGTGTCTTTGCCTCTTTCTCTGTATCTCTCATGAATAAATAAATAAAATCTTAAAAAAAATTTTTTTAATCCGTGAAATCAAAATGTCTATGAGAACAATGTCTCTGGGCCATTGGTCTTTTCAAGAGTGGTTGTTGGGGGAGCCTGGGTGGCAAAGTCAGCATCCAACTCCTGGTTTCATCTCAGGTTGTGATTTTAGGGTCATGAGATCAAGTCCTGCTTTAGGTTCCAGGCTCAGCATGGAGTCTGCTTAGGATTCTCTCCCCCTCTGCCTCTGCCCCTCCCATGCTCTCACTCTCTAAATCAATCAATTAATCAAGCAATCTTATTTTTTTTTTAATTTTATTTATTTATTTATGATAGTCAGAGAGAGAGAGAGAGAGAGAGGCAGAGACACAGGCAGAGGGAGAAGCAGGCTCCATGCAGGGAGCCCGACGTGGGATTCGATCCCGGGTCTCCAGGATCGCGCCCTGGGCCAAAGACAGGCGCCAAACCGCTGCGCCACCCAGGGATCCCAATCAAGCAATCTTAAAAAAATAAAGTGGTTGTTAACCATCTGTGGTGAAAAGCCAGTATTTTCTCTCCAACAAGTTGTGTAGTGATGAATTTGTAAAAAAAAAAAAAAAAAAAAAAAAAAAAAAAAAAAAAAAAACCAATGATGTAAATTATTAGAAAAATAAAATGTTGCTTGGATGTTCCAGCAATCTGATGATTGCTATACAAGCTTCCAAAGCTGCTCAATTTCTGCATTAACCTTGCTGCAGACTGATAAAGAGTCAGTGGACTAGCCCTGGTCTGCAAGGCACATATTCAGTACACTAAAAGTTTCATTTACGACATCACACTCTTTCCAACACCAGGGCCTGCAAAGGTGTGATGGGCAAAGGGACTCTATGGTCCAATCCATTTAGAAAATGTTCAGCATCTTTAATCTGGTAATATGGGGAGTAATATTGTAGAATTTCTTGAACTTATTTGGCCACAGAACGACCACTCCCTTTTTTGGTAGTTCATCTTTTTTTTTTTAAAAGATTTTATTTTTATTGTTTTTAAAATTATATTTAATTTTTAAAGAAACTGTCAAATAGTTTTCCAAAGGGACTATAGCATTTTACATTCTCACCTCCAATGTGGGGCTCAAACTCATGATCCCAAGATCAAGAGTTGCATGCTCTTCCAACTAACCCAGCCAGGTACCCCTAGAGATATTCTTTTTAAGCAATCTCTGCAGCTAATGTGGGGCTCAACCTCACAAGCCTGAGATCAAGAGCCTCATGCTGTACCAACTGAGCCAGCCAGGTGCCCCAAGTATCTTTTTAATGTCTTTCTCTTAACTCTGGTGTTCCATGGATCACAGTTGTGTAAACATACTCTGAAACATAGCATTTGCCTGTTACTTGGATGGGACCACTGATGTCATTGTCCTTGTGCTAACTTTCCATTTGGAACTCTAAAATGAGCCATGCTGGAAATGTGTGGATGTGTTGGTATGCCCACTCTTCTTCCCAAGACTGCACTTCATTAAGAAGGAAAATTACTACAGTGTTTTTCTCTCCCTGTGCCAACTGATATCACTTCTGAGCATTGCCTTGATCCTATTTCCCTCACCTGCTGTTCAGTGAAACTCCTGAGCCTTGATACCTTTCGCCTCTCTCTAAATAGCTCAACCAGCCCCTTCCTGTAGCTCTTGTCCCTCACCCATTCCTGCTATGCCTGTGAATTCACCACTGGGTTGTCAGGTAAATCCATCTTTGTCCTTTAAATTCTTCCTTTACAATGTTGCCAGTGTCTTCTTTGAAAGCCACAAATGCAAGCAGGCCATGACTCTGCTTACACCTCTTCCCTACCTTCTCAGTGGAGTCCTGTCAAAAGGGATAAGAGCCATCTAGCCCTGAACCACTCCCCATGGCCCTTGTGTGCTCAGAACCCAGGAGCCCTTCAAATATATTTCCCCTCAGGGTGGCATGGCAGCTAAAGGAGTAAGAGAGATGACAAAAGGCTAGAGGAGAACAGAATATTTTGAGATCAGGCTTCTTAAGGGATTGGCAACATGACCTGTGGGCTACCCACGTTTCTGTCAAGGTGAACAGTTGTGGGGAGGAAGAAAGGAATGGGTGGCTTCTTAAGTTCTAGTTGGACAGAGGAGGTACTCAACAAGAAGGTACTAGAAGAAGAGGAAGGGTCCCTTGGGGAGGATGTAATGACTGCAGATTCACTGGCAGGGGAAATACTTTACTTCCCAAACTTCTAACTATACACATAGCGTAACTGTAGTGTGGTCGTGAAACGTGGTCACAGAGGCCATGAAACCACAGGTGACTTTAAGGAAATCCCCTCATGACGAACACCGACTCATCTAAATCCTTGCTTCTTGACTATACTTAGATGGTTAAGTGAGATTAAGGTACAATTTGAGATAATATAAAATAAAATAAATCCACCACCCCACATAGAGATTTATACCTCTTCATCTCATCATAATGTCCACAGGACACTGTACATCTCAGGGGATGCATTATATTTTATCTTATGTTTTAGCAGCTTGAAGAGTTTCTTGAGGTATGAGCCTCTCCAGGTATGACCGGATGCCTGATTCATCTTGCAAATCTGAAGTGTAATGTATAATAATATTTGCTTATTGAATAAATTAGTGCTATAAATTTCTGCAGCTTCTCAGTTTGAAATGTGCATTCTCCCACAAAATTCTATTTCAGATTCACCCCTGCTGCTCATGCAAATGAATGCAGTTAATAAATTCATTTGCAACAACCTGTTCATTGAAAAGTGAAGAAAAAGCATATCTTACATACCAAGCACTCATTTTAGAGAGTCCAAAGAATCTAAAATGTTTTCCTTCTCAGGAACATAAGACGTTTTTGTTTTGGTTATTTATTTTATTTTATTATTTTTTCAATTATAATATTTATAAGTATATAAATATATATCAGTTACAATATAAGGTGGCTTAATTTCTTTTTCATTTTTTTGTAATAATTTTTTATTGGTGTTCAATTTGCCAACATACAGAATAACACCCAGTGCTCATCCCGTCAAGTGCCCACCTCAGTGCCCGTCACCCAGTCACCCCCAGCCCCCGCCCACCTCCCCTTCCACCACCCCTAGTTCGTTTCCCAGAGTTAGGAGTCTCTCATGTTTTGTTTCAGTTATTGTTTTACTTTGTGTTTTTTGATGTCTTGTTCATTTGTGGTCACTGTTAAGATAGGAGTATTTCTAGACCCAATGACTTGAAGTGGATCTATAAATCTTCCAGCGTGTCTATTAACATTCCTCTATCCATAGGAATGCTTAGAGGTGAGGATTCATGAGAGAGCCCCAAATCATACTGAAATCCCAGTGGAACCAGATTGGTATTTGCTCCTAAATTATGAGCTATTTTAAGGAATATACTACAAATGTGAATATGCTGCAATAAGAAAAGCAATACCCCTCATTTTGGAATATGTGCCCTATTTGTGTGTGTGTGTATGTGTGTGTGTGTGCGCGCGCGCCCTATTTTCATCATAGATCTTGCCCAAGACACATTGCAGACCTGTGGCCAGTCTGTGAACTTGCAGTAAGAATAACCTCAGGTCACTCTGAAGGCTGATAACATTGGAACAAAGTTCAATATTCTGTACTCGGCACCTAGGCACAAGTGGCTGTTTGCTAGTGTTTAACTGCGAATCTAACCCATTTAGTCAAAATCCTTGGGGATTCCCTGGGTGCCTCAGCAGTTTAGCGCCTGCTTTCAGCCCAGGGCGTGATCCTGGAGTCCCGGGATCAAGTCCCACGTCGGGCTCCCTGCATGGAGCCTGCTTCTCTCTGCTGGTGTCTCTGTCTCTCTCTCTGTGTGTCTCATGAATAAATAAAATCCTTCAAAAAAATCCTTATATATTTTGTGGATTGCTCTAATGAAAGAGATAAAACTAGGTGCCTTGCCCATCTTAATGAGAGGAAAGTCCAACTATTTCATACCTAAAGTTACCGTAAAGGGGTGCCTGGGTGGCTTGTCTGTCTTTGGCTCTCAGGTCATGATCCCAGGGTCCTGAGATTGAGCTCCACATCGGGCTCCCTGCTCAGTGGGGAGTCTACTTCTCCCTCTATCTCTGCTCCTCCCCCCTGCTCATCCATCTCTGTCAAATAAATACATAAAAATTTTTTAAAAAGGGAAAAGAAGGTCACTGTAAAGCAAAGCAGATCCTTCTTGTGCTAAAAATCATTAAAGGATTAAAGGTGCATGGAAGTATATGTCAGGAGCATTGTTATCCTAGGAGAAAGTTTCAATCAAATCCTTTGAATTTTGAGATCTTTGTAAAAATGGGTCTCATTTCTTAGCGGAAGAATTGGTCACCAAGAAGAAAGAAGACCATGCAACTAGCTTCTGAGGTGGCTGTATTCCTCCTGCGGCCTCCAAGTTCCTCAGATAGCATCTTGGGGAATGTGCTAGTGAACTGAGAACACTGGCGGCCAAGAACCCTATTACTTGAAGCTCAGGCCTATTTGCACCAGGTTCTCTGAGAACAGAACGTAACCCTGGGACACTGCTTTGCCTTCAAAGCCTACTGCATTCATCGGCGTTATTTGCAATGGCTAAAAGCTGGAAGCAAGCCAAGTGTCCATTGATGGATGAAGGGATACACAAAGTGTGATGTATACATACAGTGGAATATTTCTCAGCCCTAAAAAAGGAGGAGATCTTGTCATTTGCAGCAGCATAGACCTAGAGGGCATTTTGCTAAGGAAATAAGCCAGACAGAAAACGTCACACATGATAGGACTCCATTTAGATGAAATGCCCAGGTCAGACAAATCCATAGAGACAGAAAGTAGAATGGTGGTTGCCAGAGGCCGGGAAGAGTAGGAAACATGGCGGTACTGTTCATTGGGTACAGGGTGTCAGTTTTGCAGGTTGAAGAGAGTTCTGGAGATGGATGGTGGTGATGGTTGCACACCAGCGTGAATGTATTTAATGTCACTGAACTGTAAACTCAAAAATGGTTAATAGTAAATTTTATGTTATGTGTATTTTACCAGCAAAAATAAACAAAACAGAACAAAATAAGATAAACCCTGCTGCAAAATTATTCTATTCTAGCACCTGTGAGGGCAGCTGCTGTATGGAGGGCAGCTCCTACCACCCATCCTGGGCCAGATCTTCACTAGAGTGGGTGGGTGCCTTGCAACACTCCAGAACACTGCAACCCTGACCTTCGCCTTTCTCGAGAGTCAAAAGTCCAAAACTTACCCTCTAGTAATGGCGGTAAACTCATAAAGTTGTCCACCACCTCCCTTCTCCCAAGTCTGAATCCCTCCAGCTGAAGTACATGGGACTCAAGTATGGCTTGATTGAATGTGACATTTCCTAACATAGGTAAAACTAAGGACAATCCATTACAAATTGGGCAATTTTGGAATGCCTGTTTGGCACACAATGTGAGTAATCAAGGAAGCAGTCAGATATGCTTAACATGGAGAGCAAAAGGAAGGTCTGTGATGCAAACATAAACGTGGACTTCTTGCACAAAATGCATAGATTGGGATGGGAGTGGATGAGCTCACCCTGAGAAAAACGTAGAGACAGGACATGTAGCCTGGGAGGTTGTTAACTAGTGGAATGAAACGGGAAACCATCACCCACGTCTTTCTAATCTGCCCATGTGGTATGGCCAAATGAAGAATTTGATTAAATTTGGACACTTTGGGTTGCAGTGAGTGAAACTGAACCCACAAGGGAATTGTATTGGAAACTTAATGATTTCTGAAAATGATAGGGTACAAACATAAAAATCTAGAAAGTACACGCCATCTGACTCTCTCCCACTAGCATAACTATCTGCTTCTCTCTTTAAATTGACTTTATCCCAGGATAGGAGACATTGCTATAGCAGCTCCTAGCTTCACCACCAGAGGACTGAGTGTCTTTGAAAATTTGAGGGAAGATGTGATGGGTTCAACTAGGTCATGAGTTCACTCTGGCCAATTCACTGAGGCAGGTACTGTGGCTTAGGTTTCATTGGAGCCCAGGGATAGAACAATCATCAGCTGTGATCAAGAGCCAGGGTCACTGAGGATAGGAAAGACCTCACCAGAATCCCAAGATTTGAGGGGTGCCTGGGAAGTGCAGTCAATTAAGCATCCGACCCTTGGTTTTTGGCTCAGGTCATGATCTCAGGGTCATGGCACCAAGCCCCTCATTGGGTTCTATGCCCAATGTGAAGTCTGCTTGAGATTTTCTCTCCTTCTTCCTCTGCCCCTCCCACTTATTCTTATGTGTGTTCTCTCACATTCTCTCAAATAAATCTTTTAAAAAGAAGAATCCCAAGATTTGAGTCAGAAAAAATCACTTATGAGGGGTACCTGGGTGGCTCAGCAGTTGAGCATCTGCCTTTGGCTCAGGTTGTAATTCTGGGATCCTGGGATCGAGTCCCACATCAGGCTCCCTGTGAGGAGCCTGCTTCTCCCTCTGCCTAGGTCTCTGCTTCTCTCATGAGTAAATAAATAAAATCTTTAAAAAAAAAAAAAAAAGAAAGAAAGAAAAGCACTTCTGAGAAAAGAGGCTGACAGATAAAACCAAATGCCAACTATACAGCATGCAGGCTGTTGAGGGAGAAGCCTGTTTAAATATAGTGGAAAAGAAAGTAGTGATGCTCGTCAAATCCCCTTTCCCTCTTGTTTTTAAGATAGATCACATCTCAGGAACTATAGGACTCCAAAGGGCCTGTGAACTCCTGCTGACACCCCAATGGAGTTCACTTAGGGAAAACCAAAGCACACCATTAGGTCTGAAAGCACCCTACAATGATCAGTGCACACCACCATGGTTAACTTGCATAACTTGCAGCATTTCCTTCCTCTTTCATCACAAGAGTCTGATCCTCCCAATCACCATCTCCATGAAGGTTACTCGATCAGAAGCAAGGGTCCATAGGTCCACACAATCCTAATGTTTTCTCATCAGACACTGGGGATTCCACCCCATGGGCCCAAACGGTTTTCTTGTTCTTCAGTAAAATATAGCAGTACCAGAAATTAAAGCATTTTTCCAAGCAGTGGTCATCAGGAAGTGGTGAGCACAAGGTTACATCTTTGGTCTTATCTATTTGCAGCACAGCAATATGGTCTGCCCTTGCTCTCAGAAATATGGTGCTCATCTGCAAGGACACAATAACTACAAACATCAGCAAAGTCACTGTTAATTATCTATGACCCACATTGAGCCACAAAATAGGTCCCATGGTGGTTATCACAACCAATTAGGTCACTGTTAACTCTCAACAGAAGAGCTTGAAGAGGTCCGAGGACTTGGTAGGGCAACACCAACCAGTGACTGATGACCACTGTTATCCAGAACATTACTAGCGGCATCTAACTACATCAACCCCTGATATTTATAAACAGTGTTAACATTGTAAACATTTGTGGTTTTTTTCCATGTTTTTCTTGTTTAGAATTGAGAGCTCCTGCCCCTTTTTGCAGCTATTATTTGTTCCAATTGCCAGTAATCATCACTTTTCATATGGAGTTTGCCACTACTGGGCTACTATCATGAGAAAAGTCTTCTCTGCTCACACTAGACTTTGTCCCCATCATCATTAACCTGAAAATTCTGAAGAATTGTTGATCTCCAACAGAGGTTTCAGGTCATTCTTGCGTTCTCTGCTCCAAAACCCAGCATTTGCTACCTCCCATGTTACCCTCATCCCATTTGGCAGTAGAGGATGTGAAGACATCGTCATGCGTAAGCTGGATGTTTATCCTTTCGTAAGACTACGAGTGATAAGCAGAAGGATGTCAGAGGCAGCATGAACTATTCCAGCAACAGGGCAGGAGCCTTTTCAACATATACATTTACGCTGATGCTTTCATCTGATCTTTCACTCTGTTCTCTTATTCTAAATCTAGACACCCCCCCCTTTTTTTTTTAAAGACTTTTTTAAAGATTTGGGAGAGAAAGTGAGTCAGGGCAGTGGGAGAAGGAGAGCAGAGTCTGCTTGAAATTCTCTGAGTGCAGACCAGACATGGGGCTGGATCTCCGACCCTGAGATCATGACCTGAGCTGAAACCCAGAGTCAGACGCCTAACTGACTGAACAACCCAGGCCCCTAATCTAGACCTTCTTAATCAAATGTCATCACTTTATGCATGTTATAATCTATATTGCTCCATTAAACTTAGTTTCATTACAAAGCTGCCCAAAACTTGAAGCATCGTTAGCCTGCTAACTTCTATTAATTCCCATCAAGCCAGATGATGCGATACCATTTATACATTTACACATCTACCCACTAATACTCTCATCAGTTCAGGTCAGGCTAATTTTCCTATTAAACCTGTTTTTCAAATGTCTTATGGTCCAGCTTGTTCTGCTATGATAGTTATGTGACCTCTTCTGGCACTAAATATAATACACTTCCAGAAATGGATGTGCTGGTAATGTTTATTTATATCACATCAGCCACATTTAAGTCCTGGAGATTTGTATTTACATATAGCATCCAATACATTCCTGGGAGAATTTGCTTTTTCTTTTTTTTTCCCCCAAAAACAAAACAGGAGGCAATCAATATGACAGTTGGATAGCCTAATGAACCTCATGCTTCTTTGGGGGCCTCATCCGGGATTTCAGAGTGAACTGTATCCAAAGGCTGCCAGTGGCAACTCATGAGAGAGTCATAGAGTTCCTCACTTTTCACCATAAACTCCTTGTTTAGTTCCTCAATGTTCAAATGAAGATTTGGATCTGTGGAAACCAATAATGCATATTAAAAAAAAAAGCTTTAAAAAAAAAAAAAAGCTTTATAGGACACATATTAGCAACGGCTTACAATTAGTATTTTGAAACAACATTAGCAGGAACATACTGCAGCTTTTCATGTTAGAATCTTTAAATTGTGTTTCCTTTCAATAATACTTGAAAATAGAAATTAAAGCTGGAAAAGCAGTGCTACAGACTCAACGAGCATCTCCGTGGTGGAAGAGATGGAGGAGATGAATGGACAGTATTTGGAAATGGACTCAATTTGGGGCAAAAGAGACAGTGAGGTTCAAAGACTAGCCCTGAGTTTCTGGTAGAAGCACCAGGGTGGATGCAGCACCAGTGAGCCCATACCAAATCCATAGGATGGGGCTTTGAAACCATAAACATGCTGCTTCATTTTCTTAGTTAACAGATTGATGTAAGTGATGCAAACTGTACACAGCAACTAATTTAGAAACAGAAGGGGGCCTGGCCTTTCTTCTCTAAAACCTAGAATCCTATGATGAGGTGCTGCTAGGTTATCCTGAAAGCCTCAGACCTATATACTTATTCCAAGTTGTCGGGTTTCCAAGATTTTTAATACCATCCTTTGTTCTCGCTCTTCATACCAAATATAACTGAAGAAGCCCTTTCTGTGTTCCTTTGTATTGTTTGCAAGCTCATTCAGGACCGTAATGTTTTACTTCCTAATACTCACATGGGATCATGCTATTCACTTGTATTTGTGTGCCAGTTATGAGCTAAATGTTTGTGTACCCCCTCTCCCCAAATTCATATGTTGAAACATTTACTTCCAATTTGATGGTATTTGGAAATGGGGCCTTTGGGAGAGAATTAGGGTGGTATGTGCTCATGAAGACTGGGCCCTAGTTTGATGGGATTAGTGTTCTTATAAAAAAGGACTCCAGTGCTGGCATGCTCTCTCTCCTCCCCACCAGGTGAGGAAATAATGAGAAGATGCCCATCTGCAAGCCAGGAAGAGAGCTCTCACTGGGCACTGAATCAGATGGCATTGAGATCTTGGCATTCTCAGTATCTAGAACTATGAGAAAAAAAAGTTGTTATTCAAGCCACCCAGCCTGCGGCATTTTGTTATAGCAGCCTGAGCTGACTAATGTCCTTCTGTACTGACCCTAGAACCAAGATCATCACAGAGGCCTAATGTGTCTCATCACATGAGCTACTTCCTACTTTCTTCACTGGAAGCATTCATGACCGTGTTGTCTGACTCTTACTCGTCAGAGCTTCCCATCCCTTTTGAACTACCTTTCTTTTGAGAGCTTCTGGTCATAAAATTAGAGGGTTTTTTTTTTCCCCCTGAACTTTCTAAATTTTTTTTAAATTATTTCTTTTGAGAAAGAAAGAGAGCACTCAAGCAGGGGAGGAGCAGAGGGAGAGAAGCAGACTCCCCGCTGAGCACAGAGACCCACAAAGGGCTTGATCTTCTGACCCTGAGATCAGGACCCTAGAGCTGAAATTGAGAGTCCAACGCTTTACTGACTGAGCCACCCAGGTACCCTGTGAAATCCTCTTTTTTAAGGACCCTGGGGCATGACCTTCCCTTCACTGTTATGAGTAGTCATTTGCTAAAAGGCTCCTGACTCTGCAGGTTCCTGGTTGCAACAAAGGTGTATCAGGGCCACAGTGCTTATGAGCACTGTCTGTCCTGTAATCTGTGGCCTAGAAAACAGACAATGTAGTCAGCTTTGAACCCTAGATTAATGATCTAGGCCCTTCCAGTGATGTTGGCCCTAGTGGTAAAGAAGCCTACAAAAGACAAACTAATTACATCTTCCCTAAACCTGGAGGCCTTCGAGACCAGGCTGTCAAATACAGTAGCCACATGTGATGTGGCCATGTGAAATGAGGCCTTGAAATGAGGCCAATCCTAATGGAGATGTGAGGTCAATATACACCACATTTTGAAAACTTGGTATTACATTTTAAAAAATCTGTCATTTTTATATTCATTACATGTTTAAATGTAACCTAATATACCCAAAATATTTGAAGTACTGTAATTTCTTCTCTTTATGTTATTTCAATATATTTTTTATTGAAGTTCGATTTGCCAACATATAACACCCAGCGCTCATCCCGTCAAGTGCCCCCTCAGTCCCCGTCACCCAGTCACCCCCACCCACCTCCCTACCACTCCCAGTTCGTTTCCCAGAGTTAGGAGTCTTTCATGTTCTGTCTCCCTTTCTGATATTTCCCACTCATTTTCTCTCCTTTCCCCTATAATCCCTTTCACTATTTTTTTTTTTAATTTGCCTACTAGAAAATTTAAAACCGTCTATGTGGGTGGATTTGTATTTCATGTCATTTCCCCTGGACAGAGCTGCTGCAGCTCTATGAAGAGCTTACATTAACCACTGAAGAGGCTATTACCTGCCAGATGCTGTCAAAAACTTAAAGGCACTTTAGAGGTATTGTCCTCACACTTTCTACGAAGAGGTTGGTTTTAACATTCCATTTTTCATATGGGGATGCTGACTCCCTGGAGATGAATTTGTCTGGAATGACAGAGCTTATAAGTGAAATGTGAACCCTGGCAACCTGCATTCAGAAAGCACACCTATCGTAGGTTTTGCTTTTATTTCTATAACAGTCTCCAGGACTGATGAAACCCGGGAGATTTGACTCATGCTTTCACCAGAATGAAATCCCCCTGAGAACTCAAAATAGGCACCTCCTCTTATTCATCTATCAAACATATTTCAATAAAATTAGAACTGCCCCATAGCATTTACAGGTTTCTTTTAAACATTGGTTTCATTTGAATATTGAGCACCTGCTAACTTGTTGACTTTGTATTAGTCACTGCGACTACAAAAATGGTGTTCCCACCTTTGATGAAGCACAAGGCAGTGGGTGGTTTGGTCTGGTGGGGGTGCCCTAGGAGTGGGGGAAATGACAGATGGCCCTGTGAGGATGCAGGCATAGGATCAGAAATAGGCAAGGGTATTACCTCTGCCTGTCTCTTCTACTTCTCTTTCTCATAACGAAAGTAAAAACAAGCCAGATGTTTCCTTCCCTTCCTCGAAGACAATAGTCAGAAACAGTCCTGCTCTGGGCAGATGCACCGTTTTTCTTTCAGAATAGATCTAGAACTATGGTGGGTCAGGGACTTTGCCTGACACCACAGATGGAGCCTGTGTGGTCACCCAGGGACCAATGATCCTAAGGGAAGCTAGGAAGCCAAGGCCACAGTGATCACCTCCTACTTCTCCCCTTAACAATCAAAATTAAAGCAGAATTAATCCCAAAGTTTACATTTATGGATGAAGCAGATCTTAAAAACAACATATTGTCTTCTTAGTGTTTGGAAACATCCCATTTTCTAGTCCTTCAGAGAGACCCAAACAGGGATGCCTGGGTGGCTCAGTGGTTGAGACCAGGGTATGATCCCCAGGGTTCTGGGATCAAGTCCCACATCAGGCCCCCCCACAGGGAGCCTGCCTTTCTCTCTGCCTCTCATGAATAAATAAAATCTTAAGAAAAAGGGAGAGAGAGGTGGCTTAGCTCAAACTTTCCACAGAAGCAATTTCCCAAAACCAGACTAACAGCTGAAGAGAACGGCTTACACAACCTACGTAGGAATTTTCAGGTAGACTCACAGCTTCTAGCCAGTTGGGTAATGAGTAACTTGGAAAAGGTTATTTTGTTTTCAACCATGGCAACATAGAGTTTGTTACCTTCAAGTGGGTCTTCATCTTGTTTCTCTGCCAGAGCTGTGCTTTCCTATGTGAAGAAATCAGGATGTTTAGAAAAAAACTTTACCTAAATGTTTACTATCAACACATACTTTTAAAGAAAACATTAGCTGTCCACATGATAAAGGACTATCATTATGAGATAGCTGAATGAAGTCAACCGAAGAAAATAAAGGAGGAACACGCCTGACGAAGGCCTCCAGCCTCTCTGAAGCTTCTGGGAGCTGGCATCCCAGGGCCCCAACCAGGACTAGACATAGGGACCCTGGCATCCAGACTCCATGTACTAAATGCCCAACTCCCTACCTGGAGCTCTGCCCTTCTTTCCAGATGGCAATCTGCAAACTCTCCATGAGCACATTGTTCCTGTAGTCTTCTAGTCATACCCCCACCCCACGGCTCAGCTAAAGACCAGGACAGAGGCTTAAGTAGATGCTCTACAGAAAAGTAAAGCAGTTGATCAGAGAAGTGAATTCCTTTTTTAAAAGATTTTATTTATAAGAAACAGAGAGAGACATAGAGGGAGAAGCAGGCTTCCTGCAGAGAACCCACAGTAGGACTTGATCCCAGGACCTTGGGATCATGATCTGAGCCAAAGGCAGATGCTCAACCATTGAGCCACCTAGGTGCCCCAGAGAAGTGAATTCCAGAAGCACTCCCTAAATCTTGGTTAGTTAATCCAGACCCCATTGGCTCTCCTGGGACAGTATAAGTTTCTATGACTCCTCTCCATAGAGTTCCCCTGTTGGGAACTATCTTTGTTAAGGATGTACAGCTGTTCTAAGGAACAAACCCACCCAGAAAGAGCCTCCCAGTAGCTCCAGGTACAAATTAACTCAATTAAGCCTCCCTTGCTAGGAAGGATGAGATTATATTGAAAGCCAAAGACCCCCTAGCTCTTCTATAAATCTATCTGAAAGTATGCCTCCCTTTCACTCGGAAATAGATCTTAGTTTGGGACATAAATTATATGGTTACCATAAACGTAATCTCACCATTGGCATATTTTTCCTGCTTAGAAATGGCTAAGAGAGCCAGAATCTGTGCATGAATGAGGCCTTACATTGTCCAAAAAACTTCACATTCATCCTTTTTGACATGTGTTCTAGTAAATGTAGATCCTACATTACCAGGGGGTAGGGGTAGATGCTCTCTGGAGAGCATGGTCTCTAATGCAGCAGGCACCTGGGCAATGCCTGTCGTCCTTGAAGAAGGGAACAGCAAGTAACGGGTTTCATCAGCACATCTGTCCCAAACTCCACTAACAGAGGGAGCCCAAAGACCTGAAAATCATTTTGAAGATGTCCACTTCCTCTGATCTTAAGACACAATGTCAAAATGCAGAGGGTTCTCGGGAGGCTGAGCTCTTGGAAAAGAGCTAAGAACACAGGTGTGCTGTGTGGGGAGAAACGGGCGATAAACTGTGACATCTGGCAGAGGTCACGCTTCCTTGGGCAAGACTAAAGCAAGGGCATGTGAGCGAAAGACGCCCACCGCACGGCCTTGCCATCTGGAATTCTGCTGACCAGTTTCCTAACCAGAACTCCTCCCAGGAAAGCAGGCAGGTGGCACAAGTGTGCTAACCACAGCCACCGAAGAGAATATATTTATAATTCCTGAAATTGCATGTTATGGTAATAATTTGCCTGGAGAGTGGGATAAAAATTCCAGAAGGTGGCAACAAAAATGGGGAGAAGAGAGTGGAAAGGAGGGACAAGGAGAGAAAAAGCCGTTTCCTTTTACAGTGTGATTTATGTTTGTTTTTTGTTGATTCTTACTGTCTTTTATTTCTTTGTCAAGTGTTAATTTCATTTTCTCACAAGTGGGCAGAAATCAGGAAATACTTTCATTTGTGAAGTCTGAGAATATACTCAAACCTAGACTTCTCTAAAGATAAAGGTAACCACCAGAAGACACACAGTCCACCTCCCAAAAGATCACAAAAGGGAAGGAGAGGGGCACCTGGGTGGCTCAGGTCATGATCCCGGGGTCCTGGGATGGAGTCCCACATCGGGTTCCCGGCAGGGAGCCTGCTTCTCCCTCTGCCTCTCTCATGAATAAATAAAACCTTAAAAAAAAAAAAAAAAAGGGAGGGGGGTAAGTGGTGGAAGAAAAAAAGGTCTAAAACTCAGACAATGCAGCAAAAGTTTTTTTTTTTTTTTAAATGATGCAATATCAAACATCTGCTAAAAGGGTAAAACCTGATTTGGGTTTTAAAAGAAAAAGCCAAGAAATCTAACACGATATTTTATGTAGAAAAAGGCACAACTAAGACTTGAGAAACTGAAAATGAAAGTTTAGGCAACAACAAATGCAAGTTTTGAAAACTGAGATTTTGGGCTCCTGGGTAGCTCAGTTGGTCAAGCATCGGTCTTCAGCTCAGGTCATGATCCTGGGGTCCTGGGATGGAGCTCCCTGCTCAGTGGAGAGTCTGCTTCTCCCTCTCTCTGCTGCTCCCCCTGCCTCTTCCCCTCTACTTGTGTGCTATCTCAAATAAATAAAGTCATTTAAAAAAAGAAGAAAGAGAAAGAAAAGCTGAGCGTTTAAATATTAAATCTAACTCTGGGTTTAAGGCACAGGCCATCCCACAAGGAGGACATTACCAAACAAATTGGAGAGAAAACACTTTGCCTAAATGTAGATATTTACGTAGTATGGAAATTAGCAGTCAGAAAAAAGCAGCACAACCAACAGAAAAATAAGGTGGATGAAGGACATCAATGTGGTCACAGAACACAGATATAGAGAAACAGTTTAAAAGGTATCTGCCCTCAAAATTGCCTTCCTCACTGGTCACAGTAGTTGATCGCACACAGAAACCTAGAGAGGCGAGCACACCCACAGCAGCCATGAAAAGTGTAAACCCAAGCAAGCTTTTGGTGAGTAATTTGCTGTCTGAAATTTTAAGTGTTCATATCCTTTAATCCAGATCTTTCACTTCCAGAATTATTTTACGATTTACTTATTTGGGAGGGAGAGAGAATGGTCAAGCTGACTCCCCGCTGAGCCCAGAGCCCAAATCGGAGTTCGATCCCAGGACCCAAAGATCAGGACTTGAGCTGAAATCAAGAGTCAGAGGCTTAACCGACTAAGCCACACAGGTGCTTCTCCAAGAAATTTATTCTTAGCCAAAAAAAAAAAAACAAACAAACAAAAAAAAAAAACCAAAAAAAACACTCAAATACTTGGAGGTAGGTAAAAGTTTGTTAAAGCACTGAGAACATTTAAAATGTTGGTTGATAAGGGATGAGCACATCCAAATGGGCAACTTTTAAAGAAAGCTCTTTATTAAAAGGGAGAACTTAAGGGGGGGGGGGCGTGGGAATCTTCTAATGTAACCTATAAGCAGAAGCACAGAGTAGACCAGCATGTACTACTCAGTCCATTCTTGCTCAAGCCCTCCCCCAACTCCCTACACAGAAATAAGGCCCAATCATGCTGATTTAAGCAACACTAGAAGGGAAAAAATCTAAAGGATGCAGCTGCACTAGTACAGGGCTTTCTTCTATGTGGGGAGGAGATGGGGAAGAGGTAAGGGAAAAGGAGAAGGATGAGGGAAGCTTTGCCTCATATTCTAGAACCTCTGTATGATTTCAGGAATAGCTTTCTCTAGTAATCAAAATATCAGAGTAGCTTTTAAAAGTGTGTTAAGGTTTTCTGCTATGGCAAAACAAAACACAACTACCTCTAGTCCTATTTTCAGAATACAATCGATTGAATGATCATCTAAAATTTAGTAGCAAGAACTCAGGCACAGACTTACATCAGCCTTGGATTCTGTTTTTGGAAGATAGTCAGGACTTAAGTTGTTTGCAAAATCAGCTGCTACTCTCTGGTATAAAAATGGGGGAACCAAAGCCCTGGCTGCGGGGATTTGAGTGAGAGCATCTGGAGGTGTGATGGTGGGGGAAAAAGCAGCTTCCCCGTTGGGCACATGGATGATCCAGGATTCATTTTGGGGAGGGATACCTTAGGTATGACCAGAGATTGAGCTGGGCATCCAGAGGTCTCCCGCACAGAGAGGTGGCGTCCACTTCCATCTGCTGCACAGCCACAGCTGTAGACAGAAAGGGAGTAGCTGCAGTGCTGTTGCTCAAACCAGGTGCCGGAGGGGTAACCCTGGCAAGGCCGGAACACTGGCTTCCCCCTAATAGTGGAGGGGAGACAGCAGGCATGACGTCACCAACCAAGGCAGAATCATTCACAACCCCAGGACTCTTCTTTCCAAGGAGGCTCAAGTAAGGATGGGTTTCTGCGATCGCTGTTTAAGAGCACCTACTTCCAAAGCAATAGTTTGTAAACTGCCAAAAATCGCGTAAGAAACAGAGCATGAGTGTCACTAAACTCTCACTCTGAAATAACAACAAAAAAGAACTAGAGCACAGTTGGCCTCCATTTTCATTCAGAGTAGGAAAAAAAAACAGCTTACCTTTGCCAGTGCCAGTAATAATTATTTTGTGGAGCTATGCAAAAACCTGTAAATCTCTCCTGCCCCGCCATTTCACTACTTCTCTTGACAGAGAGACCAGGTACCCACAGTTTTTATTCCTGTCTCAGTAATTCCAGCTAAGGGGGCCAACCCCCTCTCACCCCAGCAAATACCCTTCACAGCTGCCCCAGAACAGAGAAGGGTAATCACACTTAGTGGCAACACCTGCTAGGCAATGACTGGCTTGACTCTCATTACGATGGGGCTAAGGTGTGGGTGGCTAACAGGGGTCACCTGGGGGGACTTCTGCAAAGTGATGAACTGGATTTAAGCTTGCTAGGCCCCCCCTCCCCCAACTGCTGGCACGGGGAGAACAGCCAAAAAGCCAGTGAGGGGACAGAGAGGAGTGTACTTGAAGGACTGACTGGAGTTGCAGCCCACCCCCTATGGTAACTGAGTCACTCGTAATAACTAAAACCTTAAGACAAAACCACAAATTGGTGTTTCCCTCCTCAGTTATCTTCCAACTATTGGAACTAGCTATCAGTGGGCCTTTTTTTTTTTTTAATAGTGTCTGCAGGTTGAAATTATTATCCTGCCCAACTGGTGGAAAGAGTTGTAGAAGGAAAACACATGCGCGCACACACACCTGCCTCACCTACCCCCTTAAGGCCCGTACAGGAAAACATTTTAAAGAAACATTTCCGTAGTTCAGTATTTTTAAAAACACAAGAAGGCATGCCTTCCCAAATTTCAATGTGCATATGAATCACTTGGGCGCGTTGTTTAAAATGTAGGTCCTGATTCAATAGATTTGGATTCTAGACCTGGCTCAGGCTCTACCTAAGTAGCAAGCCTCACAAAGTGTCAAATGTAAGAAGGTAACTTTGGAATCCAAATAGGGGCCCTTTGGGTCTGGCCATTTTCCTGCAGCTTATCCGTGTCTGAGGCAGTCTATATTTACCTGCAATGTAAAAAACAGTAATCAGGAAATCAAATCATTCATTCCCCCATTATTTACCGATCGCCTACTTACACAAAGCAGGGGGATAGAGTGGAGCCTCTACTCCAGATTTCCCCATTCTTCCTGGGAGATGTTATTGATGAGCAGCTGTGGAACACATTGCTAGGCGGCCACCCACTATTGTGTCTTTTTCTTCCTCAATAACACGAAACCCTGATTTTATTCGGAGGCAGAGATAGGCCTCGCTAAAAGACATTTCCTAGCTCTCCCGGGTACATGAGTCCAGCTGGCCAAAATCTGGCCAGTAAGATGGAAACAGAACTGTTATAACGGGGGGCACCTGGGTGGTCCAGCTCAGGTCATGATCTCTGGGTCCTGGGATGGAGCCCCACAGTGGGCTCCCTGCTCAGTTGGGAGTCTGCTTCTCCTTCTCCCCCTACTTGTGCTTTCTGTCAAATAAATAAAACCTTAAAAAAAAAAAAAACCTATTATAAAGGGATTCAGTAAAGCTGTGTGGGCCAAGGGAGTTGGTTTGGCTGGAAGGAGGCTTATTCCTATTGTCCTCCACCCTTTCCCCGGGGCATAGTGCTGAGATGATAGATATGATGGCTGGAGCCCAACCTCAGCATTATTTTGGCCTGTGACATCACGGAGGAAGTCCTGCACAAGAATGTAGGATCTGAAAGAGAAAACGGGTCTGGGTCCCTGATGCCTGTAGATTCCTTGTACCAGCACTACACGGGCTACCTCCAGATTTCTCTTAAGAGATAAATGTCTTGTTTAAGCCACAGCTGTTTTAGGTTACTGTATGAAGTTAAACACAATTCCTAACTACTATAGCAGCTTAGCCATCAAATAAAACATACAATAATTTTTTTTGTTCCTTCTTGTTCCTTCTCTCATTTTAGAGCTGTACTTTTATAAGAGGAAAAATCAGAATTTTTGCTTTGAATGGGTGAGAGGTAAAGTTGTGGTCAGAAAGTAGAAGCTAAATGTTAATATAAGGTGGTAAGGAGGTTGAGGAAGGGAGAAGTCAATGTTGCATGTGGAAATCACCCAGCGTGATGGCAGGAGCTGGGTACAGAGGGCCATGAGCAAAACTTCAAAGAAGATGGACCTTCAGGGCTTTGTTGATGATGGTGACAAGGAAGGGTTCACAAATATTGTTTTGCTCTCTAAAAGCTCCAAATGCCAACTTCTGATGTTTCGCCTGCATTATCCCCATGAAGCAGGTGAAGCAAATTTATACCAGGGCCAACAACTGGCCAGTGTCCAGGGGAAGTAGCTCACTCTCAGCTTCCCTTAGCTCTATGTGCAAAGGAGACCAAAGTACTCTGGGGATGTGCACATGCACCTCTGTAGCCCTTAAAGTTAAGACTTGCTACCTGCCAGTGAGAAAAAAGGGTAATAGCAGGAATATTAGACTCTCATATTTCTAACACAGCTGACTTTTCTATGCTATATTCTGCTTTGAGCCCAGCATATCCACCTGACCAACTGCTGCCCCTCTGCTCCCCCCCCAAAAAAAAACTGGTTGTTGTTTTCTTTAGCAAACCAAACAAAGCCAGGCACTCAATAAACATTTGTTGAATGAATGAATAAATCAATGCGTGGCTCAAGTGTAAAAAGCTTTTCAATCAATAATTTAAAAAGCAAAACAAAAAGTCCTGTTTTGCTTGAGCGTTAATGAACTCTTAACAGTTGGTGGTTTCTTGGCAACTGCAGTTTTCACAAGAATGAGATTAAATGGCTTTTTTTTTTTTTTTTTGCATCCTGTGTTTGGAAAGAGAATAGGTTTGCAGGAAGTATGCTCAGTTTGGATCCAGTTGAACAAGTATGTAATTTTGCATTGTTTTCCCTTAGACAGTGAAAAACTGCTTTGTCCTTCTTTGTGAAAGTTTGTGCCCAAGGAAATGTAGAAAAGCAGCAGCGCTAGGGTCTGACGGGGGGTGGGGTGGGGGGCTGTTACTTAGCTGTGTGGTTTTGAGTTATTTTTCTAGACTCATTTCACATTCATAACCTCATACTGCATTAGTACATTTTAATTGTAGCGGCACCAATCCTTTTGAAAATGGAGTGAACTTTTATCAATGCTCTCCTCCAAAAATGTACATACACAACTTTACGTAGAATTTCAGGGTATTTAAAGCCGCCAGGACTTAGCCATAAACTCTCTCGGATTGGGATCACCTGGATAAATAAATGCTCTTTACGGTTTTTCCCAGCTAATGGGTTCCAGTCATTTCTGACAGTTAAAAAAAAAAATGACTACACCACTTTGAGTTATGTCCATGTTGTTTACACTACGGTTTTCATTCTAGAACCAGCCATATTCTAAAAGATTCCTAGTTGGAAAAAAAAAAGACTTTTTCCAGCCATAGTGTTCTTCTTTAAGATGCGACAAATACGTAAGCAAGAAAAACTGATAACCTGGTAATATATAGTAAATACCCCGTTACAGGGCTAGGTTAAAGGTAACTTCAAAAAAACCTACTGAATGAGTAGTAATTCCTATCATAGGATAGCTGAGATCTCCCTAGGCTAAAGAGCACCAGGGGCTTTTCCACAGACAGAACACAGGAAAGATCTTGAAACATAGGTTCATTCAAAGATTTTTTTTTTTCTCTTTTTGGATGAGAGACTATTACTTTTGCTTTTAAATAAACAGATCCGGGGCCCCCTGGGTGGCTCAGTGGTTGTGCATCTGCCTTGGGCTCAGGGCGTGACCCCGGGGTCCTGGGATCGAGTCCTGCATCGAGCTCCCTGCAGGGAGCCTGCTTCTCCCTCTGCTTGTGTCTCTGCCTCTCTCTGTGTGTCTCTCATGAATATATAAATAAAATCTTAAAAAAAAAAAAAAAGAGGGGATCCCTGGGTGGCTCAGCAGTTGAACGTCTGCCTTGGGCTCAGGGTGTGACCCCGGGGTCTCGGGGAGTCCTGCATCGAGCTCCCTGCAGGGAGCCTGCTTCTCCCTCTGCCCGTGTCTCTGCCTCTCTCTCTCCTGATTAAATAAATAAAATCCTACAAAAAAGGGGCGGGGGGTGAAGGCGCTGTCAGCTCAGCGCTCCACCGGGGTTGACGAAGCGGCGCCGACGAGCCGCGCCCCTCCCACGTGGGAACCCCGCTGCCGTAGCACCTGCGAGATGCTGACGCTCCCGGAGGTGCTCCGTCAGGCGTGTGCAAAGCCGTCCCGTCTAACAGACCTCTGCATCTCCATACCCTGCGGGGAGCTCTCAAACGTCAATTAAGGCAACTTCTGTTTTCACGATCTCGGGGCTGGGGGTGAGAGTCCCTCCGGCACGTTCACCGAGGCGGCGTGCTCGAGCGGCCCCTCCTTGCACCCTTCGGGTCAGGCGCCCTCGAGCGGCCCCTCCTTGCACCCTTCGGGTCAGGCGCCCCGGCCCCCCCTCCGGGTGGTGGGGCGACGCCGGCCGCAGGGACCGCACAGTCCGCGCAGCCAGACCAGCTGGAAGGGAGGTGCGCAGGGCGGGCCCCCGACTTCGCGCGCTGCTCTAGAAGCCGCGGACGCCGAAGGCCGCCCCCTCTGTGCCTTACTGGGAGGGAGCCTCCTCTGTGCTTCGGGCGCAAAAAGGAGACCTTCCTTTTCCCGAATTTCCTAACCTTCCTAATTCCCGTCCCGGGTCCCGCAACCCACATCTGCAGGCGCCTCCCGGGGTAAAGCACCACGCCGCCAGAGACCCCGCCCACTCCGGGCAGGCCCCGCCCCTTATGACGTCACGGGAATGAGGGGCTTCCGCAGAGGCTGCCCCGCCCTGCTCCCCTGAGACCCGCCCAGCTGGCGGCCTGCTTGCTCCCAACTTTTGTCTCCTCGCCTTGAGAACGTCCTCATGCGGCGTCCTTCTTTATTCCCGTCTTGGAAGCTCCGCGCGATCTTCGAGCGCTGAAACAGTTTCCACGGAGGCAGGCGCCCCAAGGGCAGCCCTGAGCTCGTGACGTCAAGTTGAGCGCCGGCGCAGGAAGGACCCCCACGTGCGCTGGCGTCCGCTTTCGTCATTCCGTGTCGGCGGAGCGGGGCTCGCGGAAGGGGCACGTGCACCGCTGAATGGAGCTGGTAGCCGGTTGCTACGAGCAGGTCCTTTTTGGGTTCGCTATTCGCCGGGAGCCGGACGCGGGCGGCGAGCACCGGGAGGTAAGAGGGGGAGCGCGGAGGGACCGCGGGAGGAGGTGCGCGGGTGGGTCCGGGCGGGTTCCCACGCGGCGGAGGTGGGCACGGCGTCGCACTAATCAAAACACTTTGATCTCTTAGGGCTTCATTGATGAATCGAACCCACTCGTGTAATTTAGGTTTTTTTTTTTTTTAACGTAGAGTGCGCATTTCATAAGACGAGGTCGTGTCTGTTGGGTTTCACAGACTTTCTGAGCGCGGTCCAGGAAGGAAGGTGGCGTTCCTGGGTTCAGGGTTTAACGCCTGTGAGTTGACAGCCAGATTCACGTGTTCAGGGTTTAATGAGAGAACAGTTTGCTCTTTTATTGAGTTTTGTCTTGGGATTTTTCAAGATAGTAGAGCTGAGTCTGGATGAATCTCTCATTGGTTTAAAAAAAAAAAAAGTGTCCCAATTTATTCAGTAGTTTCGGACCCTTCCCCCCCGGGGGGGGCATTCGTTGGTAAAGGGGGTGCGAAGAAGCCAGAGGAATGGATCCGCGCTGGAGAGCTCGCTAGCGTGAGGAGAGCAGGGGGGACAGATGCATGGAGAAAATGGCAACAAAATACAATTATCTTTACCAGCTGTGTGAGCAGAAATGTTAAGTAAAATTGCCATTAGTGAAACAGGTAGTTAGGACCTGTCCAGGACTAGAAATAAGGTCTAATTTTTAGCCTAGTCATGTTTGTTTCCTCTAAGAAAAAATAGGCTTCTCACCTTTTTTATTTTTATTTTTTCAGTATTTATGTACGAAGTCAAAGTGTCAGTCTTGAATTAATCAGAAAACTGGGGATTCCTGGGTGGCGCAGAGGTTTAGTGCCTGCCTTTGGCCCAGGGCGCGATCCTGGAGACCCGGGATCGAATCCCACGTCGGGCTCCCGGTGCATGGAGCCTGCTTCTCCCTTTGCCTATGTCTCTGCCTCTCTCTCTCTCTCTGTGTGACTATCATAAATAAATAAAAATTTAAAAAATAAAAATAAAAAAAGTCAGAAAACTGGAAGTATATAATTTCACTGATTACTTTTGTTAATTTCGTTCTCTACCTGGTCATTAATCTGCTTCTGGCAGGAAGGTGACATCTCTTGAACGTCTAAAGATGGTGCTATTGATTGCGTTTTCTTTGTAATGAAGTTGCTGTGTTATCCCGGACACCTAGTCGTCCTCACAGCAGTAGCCCGAGGCGGGTACAGCTGACTCTGTCTTACAGGTGAGAGCCTGAAGTTGAGATAGGTTAGGTGATCTGCTACGGGCCACAAAGGAGATGATCGGGAGACCTGGGACTCCGGTCCCCAGGTGTGTGTGAAGTGTGAAGCCCTGACACTCTCCACTACTGCTGCTAAACCTAGACAGATAACAGCTCAGATAATCAGCATTCCTTCTGTAATATGCACAAAGGTTTGGGGTTTTCTTGTTTGTTTTTATGGTGATAGCTGCCCTCAGGAATATTGTAGAGCTCCCTTGGTCCTGGTTGCTGGAAGCAATGTCTGTTGCTGTAGGTATTTAGAAATTAATTTGCTGTAACACATCTTAAGTGTGTTCAGAGAGGTCTGATTTTTTTTTTTTTCCCTTCTTCTTTGGTTTGTTTGGCTAATACTTCCTAATGCATCTTCTTCCATTTGAAGTGTGTGTATGTGTTTTCAGCTGCCAGTCACTCTTGGCGCTCATCCAGTCTCATTTATTCAATCCAAAAGTTGCATCTCCATAAGCATAGAGTTCTTGAGACTTCGTCATGGGTCATTCTGTGGGGCTTATATTGGTACTGATGGAAGGAAGCATAATCTTTATCCTGTTTATTTTTCTTTGTAAGACTTGTCATTATACTCCTCTGTATGTGGCATCGTATTTGTTTACTGTCTGTCTTTCCTCCAGGGATGGCAGTTCTGTTATAATTAGGACATCGTTTACTGCTATATATCAACCGTCTAAAATAGTGTCAGGCACATAGTATTCATTTAGTATTTGAGTAAATTCAAATCAAAATCTGAACATTTGAATGAATGAATGGTATCCAAGCCTCAATGTAAATAAATATATTAAGCAGTTAAGGGTTTGGCTAGGACCTTAAAGTAGCCCTGTCTCCATAATTGTTTTGGAGTCAGGATACCCAGCATTGCCTTCCCATTTCCTTGCTGCCTGCCGTATTTCTCAGGTTCTTTGTTTTTCTTAATCTACTATCATTGCATACTTTTCTTCTCCTTTTGTAAGTATCTACTGGTCGTTTTCATGGATCGTGGAACCACTTAGGTGTTTCGAGTAACATCCGTTTGCATTAAGCTGCAGACATTTTTGTAGGGAGCAAAAAGGTACTTGGTGTGTGCAGTAGGAGTCTTGATTTACAAAGGAATTCAGAACTATGATATGATTGTGACATTGATTGTGTGTTTTACTCTTCAGCAAAAATGGACTGCTGTGGCTGACTTCACTCACCATGCCCACACTGCCTCCTTGTCAGCAGTGGCTGTAAATAGTCGTTTTGTGGTCACTGGGAGCAAAGATGAAACAATTCACATATATGACATGAAAAAGAAGATAGACCATGGGGCTTTAGTGCATCACAATGGTAAGAATATTAGATCCTATAAGATAATGTTGAGGCATTATTACTTTACAATTTGACTTTATTTGAATGATTGATTAGGTGTCTAGGATGTAGCATGGTCTGTGCTAGGAAATACAGAAATGAAAAAAAATGTGGGTTTTTTGTTTTGTTTTATTTTGTTTTTGTTTTTATCCTTAAGTTCTTCACAGTCCATATTGGGGGAGAGAAGGAACGCACTTAACTCACTCTGGGGGGGAGTGAGAGGAATCAGCTTTTCAATGAAAACTTCCCCCAAATGACATCTGATTGAATTGCCTTAAAAGTACCAGTTAGCCTGGCAGGAGAAGGGCATTCTGGGCAGAGCAGGAAGCAGAGGAGCACAGGAGCACGGTAGCAGCCTCATGTTGATAGCTGACTTGGTTGAGGGAGTACCACGTGCCTAGCAGTGTGCCAAGAAGCTACTGTTACAGCTTCAGATTAAAGAGGAGAAAACTGAGATTCAAAGATGTTAACTTGACTTTGCCAATAGTCACAAAATAATAGAACTAGAACTCAAACCTAGGTCTAGAGCCCATGTTTTTAACCGTTGTGTGCAAGTGAATATGTATGATGAGAAGGTGGAGGTTGGGGTGACTGGAGAAGTAGATGGGCCAGGTCCTGGGTGGCCCTTGAGAAGAGGAGGTTAGGGATTGAATAGGAGGGAGGGAGGGGCCCTGCGGGCTTGACGACGTGCTGGCACCCAGGATGTGAGAGAGATGCTGAGCAAGAGCAAGCAGAAGACTGATGAGAGTCTTCTCTGTTGAAGCTGGAGGCTATGAATCGAGTAACATCCGTTTGCATTAAGCTCAGACATTTTTGTAGGGAGCAGAAAAGTACTTGGTGTGTGTGGTAGGAGGCTTGATTTACAAAGGAATTCAGGATTTTGGGTGAAAGAGATTGTTGGGCTACAGAAGGTGGGCGGGGTGGGGGGGCGTCTATGAATGGTCTATAGATCTCTGAAACGAAAAAGCAGGTAAACTGTGAGTGAAGGGGGGCCTGGTAGGGTTGGTGAGAGATGAGGTTGTGGGCAGGGATGAGGTTCGTAAGAGTTCACGGGTTGTGATGTGCAAGCAGCTCTAGGTGGTAACTATGTCCCAGAGTGTACGCATCAGGGACTGAACCAGAGAGGGAGGTGAGGCCACTGGAGTTGAGGAGGTCCGGGGTTGGTAATGCTCGCGTCATGCCCGGGTTTTCCTCGGCGCTGGTGAAGTTGTCCAGGGTAGTGGTAGGATCAACTAGTAGGCCGAATAGGTGTGTTTTTTTCAATATTGAACTTCATGCTGTTTTTACTGTATTTCCCCAGGGACAAAGAATGGAGGCTTAACACGTGTTCCAGGAAAGGGGCAATGGAAAGGAAGAACTGAAAATCGTAGCCCCAGTTAGACGTGCCCTTAGCTTGGGGACACTCCGTCATGTTGGCTTCCTGTAATTAAAGCCAGATGAGACTGCCATGCATTGGTTCTAGCAGTGAATTTGGAGTAGTCAGTGTCTGTCTTAGGTCCTTAGCTACTTTGACAAGCGTTTCCCTTTTCAACAGAAGCAAGGCTTTGATTGAATTCAACATGCGTTCTTTTTCCATTCTGTCTCATCCAGTCCCAGTTCACACAAGAAAGTCTTCTCTCCCCCTTGGTGTGGAAGAAATAGTTAGACCTGGTCTGCCTGAAGCCACTGGCAAGGTGTTCCACAGTTGGAAAAGGACTGACTGAGAAGGAGCTAGGATGGGGATGAAGTACAGTTCCTATTTTTCTTTATTCCTTGTGGAGCTCTTGCCTGTTTGTTTTTGTAAAAGAAATTTATTCACCTAAGACTTTAAGGTATATATTTCAGTAATATTAAGACGTTAGATGTTTTACTTTTACCACAGTGTAGCCTTCAAACCAGAAATGGAGTTTGCATTCAAAATGAACATTAAGTCTGCCTGTCTTGGTTTTTCCACAGGCACAATAACTTGCCTGAAATTCTACGGCAACAGGCACTTAATCAGTGGGGCAGAAGATGGACTCATTTGTGTGTGGGATGCAAAGAAGTGGGAGTGCCTGAAGTCGATTAAAGCTCACAAGTGAGTCAGGCCCCTTCCCCACTGGTGGTCTCTAGGTGCTAGTGAAATTGGGGTCTAACTGTTGGTTTCCTTTTAGAGGACACGTGACCTTCCTTTCTATTCACCCGTCTGGCAAGTTGGCCCTATCTGTGGGTACAGATAAGACGTTAAGGTGAGTCGTTAATGCCGAGAGCATCTTTTCCGAGTTGTGGTCTTTGTTCTCCAAGGACAACAGGAAGCTACCATCGGTATATTTTAGTATAATAGATTCGTTTTCTGTCTTGTCTCATTGCCATCAGCTACGGAAAGGTATTGAACCTTTTCACAACGGTAGAGAAAAAAATGACAGGCTCTGTGTTCACTCGTACATAGTATATCCCTATAGTAAGCTGTGAAGAGGAGGGTGGTCCTAAAAACAAATGTTTTAGGAGGCAAAATCTTTTGAAAATACATTAAACATTTTAAATATATTAGAGAGTATGGGAATGGATGAGTTACTCCTGCTTGATAGTAAATATTTCCAGTGTTGCTGTAAGAAACATGTTCTAATTAGCTTCCTCTGTAGTCAGTTGTTTGAGTAAGTCTTCATTATGCTTACCTTTACGCCCAGTGTAAGTGATCCGTAAGTGAGCTTCTTATTTTGCAGAACATGGAATCTTGTGGAAGGAAGATCAGCATTCATAAAAAATATAAAACAGAGTGAGTACTTTTATTTGGAATGTTTTTTATAACTTCATGGAATATGAGTGTATGTACATCCACATACACTTTTATTTCCCTAATAAAATAGGAGGTGGTTACCTCCTGGGGCAATAATTTAGGTTACTTTCCTTTCCCATTTTATTTATTTTTCTATCTGTCTTAAAGATTTTTATTTATTTGAGAGAGAGAGTCTGTACACGCAGCAGGGAGAGGGAGAAGCAGACTCAGGGGAGCCTGATGTGGGACTCGATCCCAGGAGCTGAGCCGAAAGCAGATGCTTAACCGACTGAGCCACCCAGGTGCTCCCCTTTCCTTTCCCATTTTAGATGGGAATTCTCGTCATAACTGTCACCTACCAGGTCTATGACTTAATGATTCTTTGAATCCAGTTCATTTTCTAAAACTTAACTTGTAAAATATGTACCGAAGTTTGTTGTGAAGGGATAGTGGATGTGAAAATGCACAGTGCGATCATTTACTCTTTTTATAATTACTCTGATCATTTCTTTTTCTTGTTTATGAACTAAAAAAGCTTAGTGTTTTTAACTTACAGATGCTCACATAGTTGAATGGTCCCCAAGAGGAGAGAGATACATAGTTGTCATCCTGAATAAAATAAATGTCTATCAGCTAGACACTGCATCTGTTAGTGGCACCATCACAAATGAAAAGAGAATATCTTCTGTTACATTTCTTTCAGTAAGTGACCAGAAATCAGTGGTGGGATCTTAGTGTATATGGTGATGGTTGGACTTGTTGATGACATTCTGGATATTCTTTTTCCCTCTTCTAGGAGTCTGTCCTTGCAGTGGCTGGAGATGAAGAAGTTGTAAGGTTTTTTGACTGTGATTCACTAACGTGTGTCTGTGAATTTAAAGCTCATGAAAACAGGTATTTTCTTTGCCAGTCTCTATGTGCATCTATGTGTAGTTTTCATTGTGTTAATGTAGGCAGTATTTTCATAAAACAGTGTCCATGTTTTCTCATGAACAACTGCAGAGATAGACATTTCTACATAAATATTTTTGGGGAGAGGATGGTGGAATTGTCTTCTTGGCCTTAAGTTGTACAAAAGTGGGGATATTGGTATCAGGGCTAGTGATTTGCACAAGATATTTTTCCAGTAATATTATTAATCTTGGGGCTTGAAATCAACCATATTTGAAGAGGAACAAAAAAATTAAACAATGTTGAGCTTTGCCAGGACCTCTCTTTTACTTATTCCCATCGCCCACTTCTTCTCCCTTTGTACAGTATTGGTTTTTTCCTACAGGAGAGATAGGAGACAGTATTGACTTCTGTTTTGTGCCAGTCTTTCTTACCTGTTACTGCTTGCTGTATTTCTAGGGGATAGACACTGATTCTCACAGTAAACAGTTATAAGTGACTTGGCCAAGATTACTGTTGGGTGATGGAACTGTGATCCAAACCCAGATCTATCTGCCTCTTTTTTTCCTACTATTTTGGAAAAGGTGATAATGAACAGTTGTACTTTAATGTGCTTCATTTGCATGTTCTTCAGTATCTTAAATTTAGTCCTAGTTTTTATTTTCTAAATAAGTTTTTAAGAACTGTCTTTGTAAGTACTTTGAATACTACAGTCCGTGTACAGGCCCTGGTTTTTCCCTGTATTGGGAAGTGTTCATTCAAGGGCATTTCAAATGTACTAATAACAATAGAACGCTTAAGATAACACTTAAATCCGATCTTTAAAAAAAAAAATAGCACTTAAGATATTTGGCCATTCATTCACATTGATTTAACAGGTATTCATGAGCATCCATTAAGAACTGCACTAAGTATTTAATTATGAACAAAAAAGACAAGAGCTTGCTTTTGTGGCTCTTATAGAGGAGCTAAAGATGATAAAAGAGTAAGCAGATAATTCTAACTGGAAAGAAATAGAAAAATGTGCCTTAAGAATACCAGCAGTAACTTAGTATGACCGGGGAAGGGAAGGGGTAGGACTCTACAGATGAAAAGGGACCTGTTTCTAGAGAGAGGAGAGAACTGCAGGCACAGTGGGACAGAGGAAGGAAAGAGCTGGGTGTATTTTAGGAATGGATAATGGAGCTTTGTGACTAGATCAGAGTGAGCCAAACAGTGCATGGCTTTGTAGAGTTTAGATTTTATATAAGAGCTTTGGGGAGTTTAGATTTTATATTAAGAACCTTATAGATTTTGTTTTGTTTATTTCTTACTATGGAAGAACTTAAAGGCAGACAGACTAGTTTAAGGAAACAATCCCCATAGACCCTACCACTTAGCATCAGCAGTTGTCAGTTTATGGCCAGACTTGCTATATATATAATCTCTAGCCCCTTCCTCCTCTCTTGTGTTATTTTTTAAAAGATCTGAGTTTTGTAGGATTTTAAGCCTGGGAGTAACATGACTGATTCATAATTTTAAAATATTGTTAGCAAAAATGGAAGCAGAGAGACCAGTGGTCTACTCGGTAATCCAGAAGAATAACAGTAGTGGCTTAGACAAGGGGTGATGGCCCTGGACGTGAGAGAAATGGATGTGTAGGAGGAAGCCATGGTTTATCTGTTGCCTTGCTTGTCTCTTCATCCTGAGCTTGGGAGTCTCTTCACGTGAGGGACTTAAGTATCTATTTCCTTTATGATAACCTGATTATAGTTATCATAATCTTCTTTTCAACTTTTTCTTAAGATATTGTTAACAGTCCATTTTATCTTGGGATTTGGTCCCTGAAAAGGACTCATTGACTCATAGGATGTGAAGCATAGTCAGATTTTATCACTGTCCCTTGCACAGTTTGGAAGCACTTGGAATTGAAAAATTGAGAGACTGTGTACATAGACTCTTTATGACAATATCATACTATGTGGGAGAAAGGATCTTTTATGGTGTTAATATTTCTATCCTAGGGTAAAAGACATATTCAGCTTTGAAGATCCAGAGCATCACATTATTGTTACAGCATCCAGTGATGGTTTCATCAAAATGTGGAAACTTAAGCAGGATAAGGTCAGTGTCTTAGTACCATATACTACTTTAATGCAAGTGTTATTATCAGTACTGCTTGAGTTCAGGGAGGTGGACTATTTTTCAAGGCAAAAGTCTTTAAAATCTCTTCCATGCATGCTTGATATTCATAGTTTTAAAGTTAGGGTTCCAGGAGCTATCTTGGGGTTGGTATTGGTGAGTCTGAGCTGGCAAGGTGCCAGACCTCCTTTTTCAGAGAAGTGCTACTTCCATTTGTATAATGATGTTCTCTGTAAGATTTTGTTAAATAAAAATAAGGCCGTTATTAAAAATTTGAAAATTACTGATTGATAATGGAACCAACTTAAATTCTCTTCAGTAGCCTTGCTCTCACAGACCCTCTTCATTTATTATTCTTAATTCTCTTATAAACACATTCTGTAAATGTGGTGTGTTAAGTGGTTGCAGGGTTTTGTGTTAAACCTAGAAATAAATAAAAGACATGGTCCTTTTCTTAATGAATTTACAGTTTTTGAATATTCAGAAACATGCTCTGTGAGGGCATGAGGGACATAGTCAAACCAAAAATGAATCCGGATAGATTTCTTCTAAATAGCATATTTTTTTTCTGAAGAAAAATACTATAACTTTTAAATTAAAAACCTTCCAACCGGCTGGCTCAGTTGAAAGAATATATATGGCTCCTGATCTTGGGGTTGTTAAGTGTGAGCCTCATGTTGGGTTTAGAGATTATTTCAAAAAATAAAATGTTAAATAAGTTAACTTGATTATGGAAAAAGAAAAATCATTTAAAATTCCCCTATATTATCATGAATTTTTATTTCTTCTGTTTTAGACAGTTCCCCCATCTTTACTCTGTGAAGTAAAAACTAATGCCAGGCTGACATGTCTTGGAGTATGGCTAGACAGAGTGACAGACACACCGGAAAGCCTCCCTTCAGCTGCAGAGCCTTCTCCTGGTAAGTGAAAGGGATGATTTTTAAAAAAAATTGTAGCTCTTGAATTGTTGAAGTGGAGGAGATTCAGATAATCTTATTTTCTTGCCAACCTGTGTTTATTTCAAGAGGGGAAAAGCAGTCTTTAAATGCACTGTTTCTTGTGTTTTAGTAAGTAAAGAGCAGTCCAAAATCAACAAAAGGGAAGCTGGCGATGTAGTACAGGAAGAAGAAAGGCAGTCCAAATCTAATGCAAAGAAATGTGGTTTAACTGGTGACAGTAATAAGCCAACAAAAGGAAATACCGTGGTGTCAACAAAGAAGAGGAAAATGGTAGAAATGTTGGAAAAAAAGAAGAGAAAAAAGAAGAAAACATAAATGATAGTGTGAATCTCACATTTCTCCTATGAGAAAAATTTCTTAGATGGAATCATTGGTTTCAAATGTGTCCGTCCCCCCACCCCTCCCGTGTAAACGCTAGAAATTTCTTCTTTTGAAGAAAATGTACAGCTTAAAAAAAAAAAAACTTTTAAGTGTTTATTATTTTTTTTTTAACAATGGTAAAACTATTTTTGGTAGACAGCATTTTATGAATTATAGACCATGGTGATAAATATACTATGTTAATGTGTAATATATAATTTTTGTTGTTGTGTAAAGCAAATAAAGATCTTTCTCAAAATGCTTTGGTTTAAAACATACACAGTTTTGAACACATTCTTTACCAAAGATGGGTTAGAGTGGTTTTTTAGGTTTTTCTCCTAAATGGGGGAAGAATGATAAAGCTGCCTTATTCTATGGCTATGGTTCTAGTAATTTCAGTGCAGATTTTATTCATTCTGGTAACAAAGGTATAAAAAGATTTTCATACCAGGAGACGTATTAAGACAAACTTAAAAATCACAGACACATAAAATATGTGTGTGTAAAGCCATATGCTTAAACTCGGGGCTGTGTGCATACCAAAGTCATTAGTGAGGGATCCCTGGGTGGCGCAGCGGTTTGGTGCCTGCCTTTGGCCCAGGGCACGATCCTGGAGACCCGGGATTGAATCCCACGTCGGGCTCCCGTGCATGGAGCCTGCTTCTCCCTCGCCTATGTCTCTGCCTCTCTCTCTCTCTCTCTCTCTCTCTGTGACTATCATTAAAAAAAAAAAAAAAATCAAAGTCATTAGTGATTGCCAAGCCTCATTAAACTACTCTGCTTCCAGGTTGTGGACAACAAGATAATTGAAGGGTCAGAAAATGACATTTCTAGGGTTTTTTTTCATCTGTTTCTGGCCAACAACAACAAAAAATCACATAGTTAATCTAACAAAGATAGTCTTAAATTCTGCCTGTTGATTATAATCTTGTCATCAGTTATTTTTCCCCTCAGTAGATTCCTGAGTGTTTTGAAAAGACACACTATTAGAGGACTCATAGATTTGAATTAGCTGACCAGATATCAGATACCTGAGGCCAACAGGGAATCCCTGCCGTAGAGGCAAGATGAGACATCTAGCATTTGGACACTGGAATTGCCACACTCTTCCGGAAAGGAAATCATCTAGGAAATGAGCCACATTCTGTATCTAACATCTCATCCACCTCTTGGTTGACTTCAGGCTTATAAGCGAAGATGAATAGAATTTGGGGGGTTTTGTTGTTTTTGTTTAAATATTTTTTAGAGCAGTTTGAGATTTGTTACAAAATTGAGAGGAAGCACAGAGATTTCTCCTATACCCCTGCCTCTACACTTGCAGCGGCCTCGCCCATGATCAACATTACTCCTAAGAATGATATACTTTTTGCCAAGAATGACCCTACATTGACATATCATAATCACCCAAAGTTCATAGTTTCCCTTAGGGATCACTTTTGGTGGTGTACACTGGGGACAAATGTATAATGACATGTTATTATAATCCACAGAATAGTTCCACTGCCCTAAAACAACTCTTCCTCCATTCATCTCTCCTGTACCTGACCTCCCATAATCACTTTTTGTTTTTTGTTTTTTGTTGTTTTCCTTATTGCCTCCATAGTTTTGCCTTTTCCAGAAAAGTAGGTAGAATCATTCAGTATTGTAGCCTTTTTCAGATCGGATGCTTTCACTTAGTAATGTGCATTTTAAGTTTCCTCTGTGTGTTTTCATGGCTTGTTGGCTCATTTCTTTTTAATGTTCAGTAGTATTCCATTGTCTATATGTACCACAGTTTACCTTCAACTACTGGAGGACAACTTGGTTGACTCCCAAGTTTCCGCAATTGAAGTTTCTCTAAAAATCCACGTGCAAGTTCTTGGGTGGATATGTTTTCAACACCTTTGGGTAAATACTAAATAGTGTTGATTGATGGACTGTATGGTAAAGAGTCTGTGTACTTCTGTGAGAAACCCCCACACTGTCTTCCAAAGTGGCTATACCATTTTTCATTCCTACCATCAATGTCTTTTTTTTTTTTTTTTAATTAATTTTTATTGGTGTTCAATTTACCAACATACAGAAAAACACCCAGTGCTCATCCCGTCAAGTGTCCACCTCAGTGCCCGTCACCCATTCCCCTCCAACACCCGCCCTCCTCCCCCCTTCCACCACCCCTAGTTCGTTTCCCCGAGTTAGGAGTCTTTATGTTCTGTCTCCCTTCCTGATATTTCCCAACATTTCTTCTCCCTTCCTTTATATTCCCTTTCACTATTATTTATATTCCCCAAATGAATGAGAACATACACTGCTTGTCCTTCTCCGATTGACTTATTTCACTCAGCATAATACCCTCCAGTTCCATCCACGTTGAAGCAAATGGTGGGTATTTGTCGTTTCTAATCGCTGAGTAATATTCCATTGTAGACATAAACCAATGTCTTGAGTATGCCTGTTGTTCCACATCCTCACCGAGCATTAGGTGTTGTCAGTGTTCTAGATTTTAGCCAATCTTATAAGTGTGTAGTGGTATCTCATTTGCATTTCCCTGAGGACATATGTGGAGCATCTTTTCATATGTTTATGTGTTATCTGTAGATCTTTGGTAAGGTGGCAAGGTATTTGGTCTGTTTTTTAATAAACTTGTTTTCTTACTATTGAGTTTTAAGAGTTCTTTGTGTTTTCCATAGCAGTCCTTTATCAGATGTATCTTTTGCAAACATTTTTTCCCTGTCTATGGCTTGTCTTTTCATTCTCTTGATAATATCTTTTGCAGAAGTTTTTAATTTTAATGAAGTCTAGCTTATCAGTTATTTCTTTCATGGGTCTCATGTGTTTGATAGATCTTAAGAGGCTTCATCATACCCAAAAGTCATCTAAGTTTTCTCCTAGGTTTCTTTATGGGAGTTTTCTAGTTTTGCATTTTACATTTAGGTCTATAATCCATCCTGAGTTAATTTTTGTAGCAGGTGTTAGGTCTGTGTCTCAATTTTATTTTATTTTTGCATGCGGATGTTCAGTTCCAGTGCCATTTGTTGAAGAGACCATTTTTGCTTTGTTTTATTGCCTCTGTTCCTTTGTCAAAGATCAGTTGATTTTACAGTTCACCCTTGGATAACATGGGTTTGAGCTGTATGAGTCCACTTACAGATTTTTTTCAATAAATACGGTATAGTATTTCATGATTTTCTTAACGTTTTCTCTAACTTTATTGTGAGAATATGGTATATAATAAACATATACAAAATATATGTTAATCAGCTGTTATCAGTAAGGCTTCTGATCAGCAGGAGATTTTTACTAACTTTGAGGGGAGTCAAAAATTAGTATTCAGATTTTTGACTTGGTGGAGGGTCGGCATCCCTAATACCACTGTTCAAGAGTCATCTATATGGTGGTCTATCTCTGGGCTCTCTATTCTGTTCCATTGATCTATTGTGGGTTTTCTTGTTCATTTAACAATACCATAGTGTCTTGATTACAGTAGCAAAGTAAGTCTTGAAGTTGGGTAGCATCAGTTCTCCAATTTTGTTCTGCTTCAATGTTTAGTATTTAGACCATTTATGTTTAAAGTAATTTTTTGGTTTTTTTTTTTCTGTAATTCTTGGTTCTTTGTTATCTTTTGTGGTTTGATGGTTTTCTTTAGTGTTATGTTTGGGTTCCTTTCTCTTTATTTTTTATGTGTCCTAGGTTTTTGGTTTGCGGTTACTATGAAGTTCCTATGTATTGACACACACACCTATTTTAAGCTTCTAACACATTGTAAAAACACAACGTTTTTACTCACCTCACCCCCATTTTGTTTTTGATGCCATATTTTACATCTTTTTATTTTGTGTGTTCCTTAATTTTTGTGGTTATAGTCGAGTTTACTGTTTTTTTGTTCTTTTAACCTTCTTACTTTTTAAGTGCCGATTTACTGCCTTTACCATGTATTTGCCTTTACCAGTGAAATTTTTTTCATTCGTATGTTTTCTAGTTACAGCCATTACTTTTCTACTTAAAGAAGACCCTTGAACATTTCTTGTAACACTGGTTTAGTGATGATGAACTTTAGTTTTTGCTCATTTGGGAAACTGTCTCTCCCTCAATTTTGAATGATAATCTTGCCAGGTGGAGTATTCTTGGTTGTGGTGTTTTTTCCTTTTAGCACTTTGAGTATATCATGCCACATTCTTCTGGCCTTCAAAGTTTCTGCTGAAAAACTAGCTAATAGCCTTATGGTTTTCTCTGTGACTCTTTTTCTCTTGCTACTTTTAAGATTTTCTCTTTAGCATTTTGACATTTTAATTATATAACATTCTGGCGTGGATCATTTCGGTTCTTCTTATTTGAGACTTCCTGGGATTCCTGTACCTTGGTGTCAGTTCCCCAGTGTTAGGGAAGTTATCAACTATTATTTCTTCAAATAAGTTTCTACCCCTTTCTCTCTTCTTTTATCTGGGACCAGTAAAATGTGAAAGTACATGTGATGTTGTCCCAGAGGTCCCTTAAATTAGTCTCATTTTTAAAAGTTATTTTCTTATTGGAGTTCTGAATGGGTGATTTCTACTATTCTGTCTTCCAGATTGCTGATCTGTATCTTTTAATATGTGTTGATTCCATATATTCCAAAATATATGGATATAATCATATATTCCAAAATCTATGATTCCAAAAATATATATATTTTTCAGTTTTTAAAATTTTTTTAAATTTTATTTAAAAGATTATTTATTTATTCATGAGACAGAGAGAGGCAGAGACATAGGCAGGGGGAGAAGCAGGCTCCTTGCAGGGAGCCCGATGTGGGACTCAATCCCAGGACTCCGGGATCACGCCCTGAGCTAAAGGCAGACGCTCAACCCCTGAGCCACCCAGGCATCCCTCAGTTTTTTTTTTTTTTTTTTTTTTAATTGTTCTGTTCCTTTTCTTTGGTTATTTCTTATATTTTTTAATTCTTCGTTGAAGTTTTCACTGTGTTCTTCCATTGTCCTCCCAAGTTCTGTGACCATCTTTATGACCATTACTTTGAATTCTTTAAGTAAATTATCTCTATTTCATGAGGGTTTTCCTTTTCTGGGGTTTTATTGGAACATATTCTTCTGTCTTCTCATTTTGAGGTTCTATGTTTGTTTAAATGAAATAGAACAGCTACTTGTCTTGGTCTTGTAGGAGTGGCTTTGTGTAGCAGTGTCCCCTCTGTAGGCTGCATGTGCCTGATGGATTGCACTGGCAGGATTGCTGGACCTGGAATAGGTATGCAACAGAAGATACCCGAAGTGTTCTGTCCTGGGGTTGCCATGGCTGGATGGCTGGAGGTGAAGCTGGCAAGGGTTGGGAATCCTGGGATGCTCTGTGCCTGGCTCACCATGGTGGGATGGCTGAGCTGGAGTGGGTGCTGGTTGGGAGTGTCCTAGTGCATGAGGTATCAGGGCATTCCTGGTGAAATGCTGAGCCAGGTACAGGCCTGTGGGTTCCCAGAGCACCCTGTGCTGGGGCCACCTCAGTGGATAGCTGGAGTTCGTGTGTTAGGAGTCTGGGGCTCAGTGGAGCAGCCAGCCAGGCCAGCTAGAGCACCTGGACCCTGCTCCCTTCTGTACTAGCCAGGTGGAGAGGGGAATGTAAACCATGGCTCTTGCTGGCACCTCCAACCCCAGAGAGTTCCAGCAGGTCTCCCACTATTTGGTAGACACTTGAGGATTAATTAATAGATTTCCCTCACTTGTACGAGTTTGAGCACAAGCAGGGCAAAGGACAGAGGGAGAGGGAGAAGCAGCCTCCCTGATGAGCAGGGAGCCCAATATGGGGCTCAGTCCCAGAGCCCTGAGATCATGGCTTGAGCCAAAACCAGATGTTTAACTTACTGAGTCACCCAGGTGCCCCAAACCCCTGGGTTTTTTGGTGTGCCCTAGGGATGAGGAAATGTACATGTGGGTTCCTCACTGATCTTCCTCCCAGCTGCAGGTGGTTGCTTTGGTGGTGGGGTTCCATTGTTACATTGTCTCTACCTCTTCTACCTTTCTCTATGTGGTCCCCCAATTGTTTTTTGTGCAGAAAGCTATTCAATCAACAGAACAGAATTATTCCTCAGAATTAATTCTCTAGATGTAGATGTAGATTCAGTGTGTCTATGTGTCTCTGCTTATTAAATTGATTTAATAAACCATGTGATTCAAGCATTTTAGGTTAGTCAATGAGCCTTTCTGCTCAATGACTTCTGGCAGAGCTTACCTGGTAGTATCCTTGGAGGCCAACAGGTCCTATAAAACTATATAATTTATTTGAGGGAATTCATGTTCATTTTGTTTTGTTTTATTTTTCTATGTGAAAATGTATAGTCCACATATAGTCTTCACCATCTAAATGTTGAAGTATCTACTTTGATTCTTGTGTCTGGGCAGATTCTCATCACAAATTCACTCTTTCCCAATTTAGAAAGTGCCGTGTTCCCTATATCTCCCCCGTCCTTTTTTTTATTCAATAGCCGTGTTTTGAGTGTTCACCATGTGCCAGGGCCAAAAGGAGAAGTGTGATCCTTACCCAAATGAAAAAGTTTTGGTAAATAATTAAATGTTGCATGAACTGGATTAGTTCTATCTTGGACAAATGCACCATTATGACTAATCTGTGATCTGAAACCTTGAGCACAGGTCCCTCCACTCTTTCCCTTTGTGTAGCCACACCATTCAGTATACCGTCAGGGCATAACGTCCTTGATCTGCCCTGGAGATAAGACTGACACATACCTGTTCTTAAACATCCTTCTCTTAGGTGGTCCCTCAGCAAGTACTCCCAATCTAGCACTATGAAAGCAAGTGTTAGAGGAGGTGGGATTACAGATGCCTACTTGTCCTGTGGCAGCCAAAGAAACACTTTGGCCTAAGTCCCCCTAATCCATTTCTTGCCAAGTGAGAATTGTTGGCTTTTTCCTTTGGTCTTACAGCTCCTTTGGCCTTTGGTGGTCATTTTGCGTACACCTCCCTTTCACAGAACACATGGAATGGCCTGGGACAGTCAGGGGCAGCTTGACTGAGGACTAATAAAAAATGAGATTGACTTTTTGGACATAAAAAGACCTCTCTGGCAGAAGAAATCAGGTGCTATCACAGCAAAGAGAGACTTAACTGCAAGAAACAAAAAGCAGCTTGGGCTATTCCAAACTTCAACAGGGCACAGGGATGGGTTTATAACAAAGACAGAAGTGTGTCTGACAGAAGCTGGGGTAGGAAGAGAACCAGAGCTCAGAAAGGGACAGGGTGCGGTCCGGGCAATCTCGCTCATCTCAGACTCTCGATGTGTTTTCATTTTTTCTGCAGCATAGCCTCTCCTATATCTGCTCATTCATTCCACACATGCTTTTTGAGTATCCAGTATGTGCCAAGCATTATTCTAAATGCTGCATAAACATCCTCATTCTCCAGGAACTTAAATGCTAGGGTGGGGAGATGATTTTACAGTTCGTAACTGATACAGCATACTAAATGTGGAGGTAAGTGCTAAGGAGAAAAATAAGCTGTGGAGGGAAGTGCATATGCATTGCAATTTTATCTCTAAAGATTTTATGACAGAGTGCGCTCGTGCAAGAGCGGCAGAGGGGGACAGAAGAGGGAGAGGGACAAGCAGACTGCCTCTGAGCATGGAGCCTGATGCAGGGCTTGATCCCATGGCCCCGGGATCATGACCTGAGCCAAAGGCAGACGCAAAACCAACTGAGCCACCCAGGTGCCTCGTATGTGTTGCAATTTTAAGCAAGATCCAGGAAGGCCTCATTGACAAGGTGATATTTGAATAAAGACACAAAGAAGACAAGGTAGTGAACTGGGAGATTATCTGGGAAGTTCTGGGCGATGAAGCGGCAGGTGTCAGTGATCAGAAGTGGGAACAAGGAGGCTGCAGCAACATAAGCAAAAGGGAGATGAAAGTGAGCTGAGGGTAGGGAGGTAGATGTGTAGGACATTACAGGCTACTGCATGAAAAAGGGGGCCACCAGAGGGTTTTTTTTTTTTTTAAGATTTTATTTATTCTTGAGAGACTGGGAGAGGCAGGGGCAGAGGGAGGAGCAGGCTCCCTGTGGGGAGCCTGATGTGGAACTCCATCCCAGGACCCCAGGACCACGACCTGAGCCGAAGACAGATGCTCAACCACTGAGCCACCCAGGTGCCCCTGGAAAGTTCATATTTGAGACTGTGTATGAGCTGCAATTTCCTTCTTCCACTCAGGATTGTATCTGTTAAGATTTATCTATGTCGATTCTTGTAGGAGATGAAGGAGAGAGCCGTCAAGGATAAATACCCAAATTTTGGTGTGCGGCAACTGAGTGATCGTGCAGGAAATGTAAGGAAGCGAGCAGATCGGGAGTGGGAGAAGAATCACGTTTTGTGAATCCTGGGGAATACAGAGGTAGCAGGAAATGAGATTTAACGGACCCCTTCTCCTCCCTTAAGACGCTGCTCAAGTAAACACCCCAAGTCACACACTGTCTGGCTTGTGGCCACCATCTCTGCAGCAAGAAAGCAGCTGTTACCATTGCAGGCAAACCCCTGACCTGCCAGAGTGACAGTCCTGGATGGCATGCCCCCGGCTTACCCCAGGCCCGCCGGCTAGAGGGTCTTTCAGAGCCCATCCTCGGGTGCCCTTGTCTCCTAACCGTGGCCTCCACCCTCAAGCGTGGCGCAGATCGCGATGCTTCTTGCAAGGCCAGACTCAAACCCTAGGCTGCAGGGAGGTTTCCGGCGAGCCAAACTTCCTAGCTCGACAGCCGGGTCGGAGCTGACTCCACGGGACTCAGGGGGCGGAGCGCGAGTCCCCGCCCCAGATCCGGCCCCGCCTCCGAGACGCATGCGCGCACCGCGACTCCGCCCCAAACCCCGCCCCACGGGCCTCGCGTACCCGGGGCGCATGCGCGCACCGCGACTCCTCCCCCAAGCCCCGCCCCATGTGCCTCGCGCACCGGGACGCATGCGCGCGCCTCAAACTCCGCCCCTCGTGCCCCGCCCCTTGCGCCTCGCCTACCCGGGACTTTTGCGCCCGCCGCGACCCCGCCCCTCGAGCCCCGCCCATGCGCCTCGCCTCCCTGGGACGCATGCGCGTTCGCTGCGACTCCGCCCCGCGAGCCCCGCCCCATGCGCCTCGCCTACCCGAGACGCATGGGCGCGCCGCGACTCCGCCCCTCGAGCCCCGCCCCATGCGCCTCACTTCCCCGGGACGCATGCGCGCGCCGCCACTGTGCCCCGCGAGCCCGCCCCTTGCGCCTCTCCTCTTTGGGACGCATGCGCGCGACGCGACTCCGCCCCCCCCGGCCCACCCCATGCGCCTCGCCTACCCGAGACGCATGCGCGCGCCTCAAACTCCGCCCCGCGAGCCCCGCCCCATGCGCCTCGCCTCCCCGGGACGCATGCGCGCGCCGCGACTCCGCCCCGCGAGCCCCGCCCCATGCGCCTCGCCTCCCCGGGACGCATGCGCGCGCCGCGACTCCTCCCCTCAAGCCCCGCCCCATGCGCCTCGCCTCCCCGGGACGCCTGCGCGCGCCGCGACTCCGCCCCTGGAGCCCGGCTGCCTGCTCGCCCCGCCCCACGTTCCGCGCTGCCCTCGGGACGCCGAGCGTGCGGCGGCGTTTCCGGCGGGACCGACGCTCGCGCCTCACGTCTGCGCGCCCTCGCCGCCCGGTGCAGGCCGACGCACAGCGGTTCGGTACTTGGGGGTTTATGTTATCTTGTGCCTCGTAGACCTTTGGGGGTTAGATAAGGGGCTTTGCTGTCGCCCAGTGCTCGTCCCCCGGGTCCGGCAGGGCCTTTAGGCTGCGTCATGGTCGCCCTTCTAGTCGCGCATGTTTTGCTTTCCTGAAAATAGGCCGCGAATCTTGCAGGATCCCTGAGCTCCTGAGACAGGTGCTTTGCAGATGCAGCGTGGTGGCGATGGTTTCCTGGGGATTTACTGCCCCGGCTCGGTGCTGCTTGGAATTCCTGGCCGGCACAGTTCCAAGCGCCCCTTGCCCAGCAGTGAAAAACTTTAGTGTGAATTGCTTTCAAGCTGAGCCTCACTGGCCACCAAATGCATTTCTTTAAGATAAAGCAGGAGTCATTCCCCACTTCGCCACGAGCCAAGTGTCCCACGTTGTGACCGGGGCTTCCCTGCATTTTAGCCCCTCACCGGCCTCCGCCTAACAAGAAGTGTGATTTGGATTCGAAAGCTTTGCAGATGTTGAGTATTGCAGTAATTCGGTGCTTTGGGGAAGGGCGGGAAAAGGGGGCAATTGAAGTAGGTGAATTCAGGGCACAGGAGAGACTTAGTTTCTGATTCAGTAGTAAGTTGGTTCGCTGGTGAAAAGGTGAACGCCTTACCTGGGCGGGGCCGGTCAGTGCTTTTTGTGGAGTCTCCTGTAGGCCTGTGTTGTTAGAACGAAGGTTATTACCAGAACGGTTGGTGTCTGCTCAGCTTTTATATGTGCTAAGCACTCTTTTTTTTTTTTTTTTAAGATTTTATTTATTTATTTGATAGAGCACAAGCAGGGGGAGGAGGAGAAGCCGACTCTCCAGTAAGCAGGGAGACCGAGGCAGGGCTGGATCCATGACTTGGGCCAAAGGCAGACGCTTCACTGATCGAGCCTCCCCCCCCCCCCCCAACTTCGTGCCCCAGCACTTTTACTTATGACTCAAACGTTTACGTTTGATGCCCACAGGAGCCCTAGGAAGTTTGTACCATACTTATCCTCACGGTACAACGAAGGAAGCTGGGGCCAAGAGAGGTTGGGAGCTAGCCCGTTACTTCTTAGCTACTACAGGGTGGAGCTGGAACTTCTACCTGCTTCCTTCTGGGTGCTAGAGAGCCGTGCTCGTAACCACCTCTGATCCAGCCCCTCCTCGGCAGGTGCAGGCCTGGCGTACTCTGCTGTCTGGTCAGAGTGAAGGAGAACGATGCAGAAGGACTCTGGCCCACTGTAAGTACAGTGAATGGGAGTGGAAATAGCCAGGAACGTCTCAAAACTAGAGCTTTCCTTATCTGAAGAGGGCCCTACGAGTAGACTGCTGGGCAGCATAGGGTATGGGAGGGTGGACGTGTAGGTCAGGGACCTGGGTTTGAATCCCTAGCCTCTGGCATGCCTAGGGGGCAAGTCACCTCACCTCTGGGATCTATCTTCATTTGTGCAGTGATAGGGCTGTTCTGGAATGATGATGCTTCAGTCCCATTCTGTCATTGTGTGGTTTTTTTTTTTTTTTAGACCTGGTTGGCACTGATTTCTTACTTGTTCATTTTCAGAGTGCCTATACATTGGATTGGCTTTGGCTATGCGGCGCTGGTTGCTTCTGGTGGGATCATTGGCTATGCAAAAGCAGGTACGGTGTGTAGCTACTTAACCTCTTAAGATTTTCACATTGTTGCTGGTAAAGAGAGAGTCCTCAGGGTCCCCAGAGTGCAGTCTTTTTTGAGTCAAGTTTGCCTTAAGCTCCTTAGCTTGAGTGCAGGCTTCTCGTGTGTCCCTTAAGCTCCTCCTGCACTTGCTTTTCGGTTATCTGGTGGACTGGAGTCAGGCTTCTTGTCTGCTGACTTGGTCTTGGCTTCTTTATCTAAAGCTGCTGGGCAGGGTCGTAGTAGGTGGTTGTTATCATTGACCACCACACATCAGCCTTGACCCCAGAGTGTCATCCCTGTCCTTGAAGTAGGAAAAACCTTTTTTGAAGTCTCCTCGTCAGACTTAAGTCTCTCAGTAAATGTGCTGTTTCTACCTCCTTTCTAGCCTGTATCCCTACCCCAACACACAGACACACACCAGATTCCCATTCTCCAAAAAAGATTTTATTTATTTATGACTTTTTTTTTTTTTTAAAACTCATTGGCCCTATTTCCCTCTCCTTTCGCAATTTGCCTGAGGTCCTGCCTATGGACAAGTCCAGCTCTTGGCATGTTAGGCCAGGTTAGGAGCCCTTTTCTCCCTAGATGGAAGCATCTGTCTATTAAGGAGGAATATTTATGATATTACGCTACTTTCTTTGTAAAATAGCAAGCTCCCCAAAACATTTTCATGCTTGGGAGCTCTTTGGTTATGAGCTGTGTTGAGATTAATTCTCTTTCCTAATTTACTCCTGTAGGGAAAGGAAATTTGGTCAATTCTGTTAATGAAATGAGTGTCTGACATTATAACACAGGACTCTGTTTGCTTCCTCACAGGTAGTGTCCCATCACTGGCTGCTGGGCTGTTTTTTGGTAGTTTAGCAGGCCTGGGTGCTTATCAGCTGTCTCAAGATCCGAGGAACATTTGGGTTTTCCTAGGTATGTCAGTGTCACTGTCTCCCTGGTATAATTATGTATCCAGGATACTCTAACAAAAGGCTCTGGTTTGGTGGAACGTGGCAGGTTCTTTGCAAGAAGACACTTTTACTACTTCTGTTCAGTGCTAGGGAAGTTTTAGAATTGGGGGTAGGGGAAGTTGTGCTGGTTTCTGTTTATTTTCTGTGTGCAAAATGTGGAAAGGTTTTCATGCTTCATAAATTTAGATTTAGCCAATGATATTAATAATAAACTTGTACAAGGCCAAGTATATGTCTCTTGATCATTATGATTGCCCATTGAAGACTGTATGCTTGAACATTACCAGAGGATCACGTGTCAGGGTTAGGTTTGCATCAATATTGCATTTTTCACATTTGAAAATTATTTATTAGCCCTTTGGCGCTAATCTGAATGTGTGGCATAGGCCTTGCCATCAAGGAGCCTTTGCCTTGACTGACATGAAACATGAGTCTGTGGGGCTGCCGGAGTCCCCTGTGAGCAGCACAGATGGGGAGGAGCACCAGGAAGGGAAGATTACTTCTTATCAGGGTGGCTTTGGGTGCATTTTTATTGAGCTCCACCCATGTTTCAGACATTGCACTGGGAATATGGGCCTCACTGTCTTCACAAACCCACAGAGCCAGAATTCCTATAGTTTTGGCCTTTATAAGTGTGGTGGGGAGAACAAGCATGTTAACAGTGGTTTGCAGGAGTTGGCATGGGCTGAGAAGCGAGAGGTCAGCAATGGCTGATGGGATGTGCTGGGGAAGGAGGAGGTGCCCAGCCCTCAGCTCTGCCTCCCAGCTCCTGCACTCAAGCTCCTGAATGACTTTCAGACTTGTTTTTTCTCATTTCTGACTGCACTATGAGCAAATGACCTCACTGCCTACTTGAAGAACACAGTCATTACATGGCGCAGTATGCCATCAATGTCCATGCCTTCTGCTGTGCTTTTTCTCTCCTCTCCAAGGCCTGTCCCTCCATCCAGGCTTTGAATCTCTCCTCCTCCACCTTCTGGAGTGTTATCACTGGTGAAGATGCCATCTCTTACTTGGAATCCGCCCTGTTGATGGGTCCCTCCTCATGTTCACATGTGTCCTCTCACCCATTAAAGAGAACAGGACCTCTCGTGACCCTACTTCCTTCTCCAGTTGCCACCCTTCTTCCTCTGTAGAAACTTCTCTAAAATAATCCGTTAATTTGTTTTTATTTCCTTTCATCTCACTTTATCGACTCGTTCATTCTGTTTTTGTCTCCTTTGTCCATGAAAATAGCTTTCCCTGATTGTGCCAGTGACCTGGATTTTTCAGAATCCAGTGTATATTTTTTTAAGATTTGGAGTGAGCAAACATGCAAGTGAGGGAAAGAACAGAGGGAGAGGGAAGAGAGTATCTCAAGGAGACTCCCTGCTGAGCATGGAGCCTGACATGGGGCTTGATCCCAGGACCCGGAGATCATGATCTGAACCAAAATCAAGAGTTGGGTGGTGCTCAACCAGCTGAGCTACCCAGGTGCCCCTGCAGTGTACATCTTTTAATCCTCATTTGAGTTGGCCTGTTACCTTTCGCAGCATAGTATACCAATCCATTTTCCACCCTATTTTCCTTTTTTTTTTTTTTTTTTCTTTTTTGTTGACCCATCTTCCTTTTTGGCCATTAAATGTTGAAGTTCTTAAGACCTGGCTCATTTTTTTTGTTTGTTTGTTTAAGATTACTTACTTGAGAGCAAATGAGCACGCCTGTCTGCTTATGTGAGCAGGGGGGGAGAGAGAGAATCCCAAGTAGATTCCTGCTGAGTGTGAATTGTGAGGTGGGGCTCAATCTCACAACCCTGAAATCATGATCTGAGCCACAATCAAGAATGGATGCTTAACCAGCTGAGCCACCCAAGCTTCCCAAGACCTGGCTCTCTTTATCTTTATACCCTCTTGCTGGGCTCATTGCAGCCCAGGCCTTAAATTACAATTGAAACAGGTAATAGATTCACAGATGGATCTCTCCTCCAGGCTTTACTCTTATATATACAGTTGTGTGCTTGACATCTTTTATCTGTTGTCTCAAGGCATCTGCCCAAACCTGACTTCTGCCCTCACATACATTGGTCTTCAGGGTTCTCCATCCATTTGGGTCTTGCTCTCTCCTCTTCCATCTTCATATTTCATTCATCAGTGAGTTCTATTGGTACTACCTCCAGCACATATTCTAAATTGTCCCCTTCTCTGTCTGCATGGCTACCATCCTCATCCCATTTATCTTGGTATTTTGCCTGCGTTCCTGAGGAAGTTTATTAATAGGTATCCCTACATGCTCTAGTTTCCCTGCAGTTTGTTCTTCATGCAACAGCTAGAATTTTGTTTTTACAGTTCATGTGTCCCTCTGCCTGTTATCTTATAATGGCTTCTCATTGCTCTGAGGATGAGGACCACTGTCCATGCTCTGAGGTCTGGCCCCTCTTCTGCACTAGCTGTATTTTAGCCTTCAGTTTCCTCTCACCACAAGGCCCCATGTGTATTATTCCCTCCATTTGGAATGTGCTTTCTTACCCCTTTAGCTCATTCACTCCTACTTTTCAGATCTTGGCTTGATCTTCACTTCCTCGGCAAATTTCTTTCCTGACTTTCCTGAACAGGCTAGATTCCCTGCTTAGACACCTTTTATTTTTTAAAAGATTTCATTTATTTGAGAGAGCGAGTGAGCATGCATGTGATCTCAGGCAGAGAGAGAGGGAGAAGCAGGCTCCTTGCTAAGCAGGGAACCTTAATCAGGACTTGATCCCAGGACCCTGGGACCATGCCCTGAGCCAAAGGCAGGCACTTAACCCACTAAGCCACCCAGGTGCCCCTAGAGACCTTTTTTGATGATAGTTTGTCCTCCAACACCTGGTGCAATGCATGGCATATAATAGGTATTTTAACAACTGTTGAGTAGAAGAGCAGACAGCGTAAATACATCAGCAAGAAATGGGAAAAAAAAAAAGACCTATGGCAAATTTGGAGAAGACTGGGATGCCTGGGTGGCTCAGCGATTGATCGTCTGCCTTCAGCCCAGGGTGTAATCCTGGGGTCCCAGGATTGAGTCTCGCATTGAGCTCCCTGCAGGGAGCCTGCTTCTCCCTCTGCCTGTGTCTCTGCATCTCTCTCTCTCTCTGTGCATCTCTCATGAATAATAAATAAAATCTTTAAAAAAAAAAAATGGGGGAAGCCTCTGGCTGAAGAGTGGTGAAAGGTGAGGCCGAGAAGGCCGCTTGGTCCGGACGCTGAGGGCCTTACGTTCCAGTGTTTGTCTTAGCCTGGTGGCGCTGCCCCGGCACGGGGAAGGAGATGGTGTGAGATGGGGTCTGGCCCTTGAACGGGGGTAGGGCTGGTTCTCCTGCATACAATACGAAATGATCTTTGATTCTTCTTATCTTTCACATCAGCTACCTCTGGAACCCTGGCTGGCATTATGGGAATGAGGTTCTACCACTCTGGAAAATTTATGCCTGCGGGCTTAATCGCGGGTGCCAGGTATTTTCTGTTTTCTTGCTGTTCTTCACTGGGGAGTTTAGTTTAAGGTCCCAAATAGTTCATATGTTCAGGACTTTACTTGTTCTGGCGTACCTGACGCTAGGCATCATTGAAATCATTTAATTCACACGCAGAATTAAATGCAGAAATAGTAGTTGACTTAATGCCAAAATGAAGTAAGTATATTCATGACTCTGTTTTCACATTTGTGGTCTGGTCAATCCTGGCTCCAGCCTACAGTGGAAGGAGCTTCATGCAAAGCCATGACTCTGGCTCTTTCTGTGACTTTCAGCATGAGTTCCATATTTCCTAGCTGCGTGGGCATCTTTCATTGAAAATTTTGCTAAAAGGGAATTTTGATTAAATCTTGCTATCTAAGTTTGGTTATAAAACTTGAACCAGATTGTTTAAAAATATATATATGTAAAGTATAATGAAGTTACTCTGAGGACAGATTTTTTAAACATCTGGAAAAAGATTGCTTATCTGACTTTGATCATAGTTATGATGCTGTCAAGCATTGTGCTTTATGGTCACCGTAGACAATGGTCAAAAGTGGTGAATTGGAGGCTGGAAATCTACCATTATGTGGCTCTGTGACCCTGGAGGGACCTTGGTCTTCCCATCCTTCAGTTTGCTCATTTCTTTGAATTATCGGCTGTTAGATTAGGAACTTCGACTCACATGTACAATTTTAAGGCAAGTGGAGTGTGAGACTGCCCCTCGGCACGTAATTTCTTTGGTACTTCCAGGAATGGAGGTTCACCTGTGCCTGCTGTGCCTTGGCATCTCCTCACCGTGTAGTTGTGGAGGACCTACAGTTTTAGGTTCTTGAAAAAAAAAGTCAAGTGCCTGTTCTGTCCTTTACCTGATGTTTTTTGTTTATGTTTCTTTTGAACAGTTTGCTGATGGTCGCCAAACTTGGAATTAGTGTGTTGAATAGACCCCATCAGTAGTAGCTATGTCCCAGCTTGGACTCATGAAGAATTTTAAAACTTCTACTATTTTTAGTGTTAAGAGAAACAAGTATTCTGACATTTTACTTAAAACAAAAAAATAACATTGAACTTCCAGGAGAAGAAATCAGTCATTATCATTACAACCTTAAAGAGGTGGGTGGTATGTAACCTGAGAGCTTCTTCTTATACTCTCATAAAGTTTGATTCTTATACATGATGTTATCTCTTCTTTCTGTATCTATAGGTAAAGCCTCAAGGGGTAAAATGTTAGGTATCAACATTGAGGGCCCTGAAACCCCATGCCCTACTCAGAACAGTGAAAAAAGTCTCTTAGGAGCTTAAGGATTCTGTTCTTTGGCTCATTTTAGAGCACAGACCTACCTGGAAAGAATGTCAAATGAAATATTGAAAATAAAGTTTACTGTAAGTAATGTTTTCCATGGTGTCTTTGTGTTGCCAGAGCTGTCTAGAACATAGAATGAGATGTGAATAGTAGGAAGCTGTAGGAATGTGAGTGTTCTGTTAATATTTTATTTAGTAATTAACAATTTTGAATAATTTAAGGGCCAAGGAAAATTACTTATGATTTTACATTGCACTGAAGCTTGTTTTAAAAAATGATCCTTAGGATTTCTAAGACTAGGACTCTATAACCAAAAAAGGAAGAAAAAATGAAAATGTGGTTAATTAACTAGCTAATCTATAAATGTGAAACTAAAACAGCCTCTGAAACTTGAATTGCCTGGTTTGGTCTCTACACCCATTAATTGGATATTGACACGTTTTCACTTCACTTTCTTTTATTTTCAGCACTGAGCGTTATTAACTCCTCAAACTAAACTCACTTTAGCTTCCTCCTATTTAAAAAGAAAAGGGTTATTTGCTACTTACCTTCTCCCTAACTGGTATTGGTTGGATTTATAATATAATTCAAACACTTATTAATCAAGTTTATATGTTTTCCTAAATTGTTTGAAAGGAGCCCTGATTTTCTCATCCTTGTTTTATGTGACATTGTTTTGACATGCCTGCCTTGGCCTATTCTTAAACTGTAATGCCCGGAGCTCTGTACAAGTTTGGTAAGTTTGGTGTGACCAGGGTGGTGTATTCTAGACCATATATTTTTCTTAATACAGCTAGGATCAAAATTAGATTTTTGGTTAGCCTCATCACAGCAGTAACTCATTAAATGGTTTGGTCTACTGAGACTTCAGGTCTTTTTCTTGCATATGCTATTAATAATAACTACTCCCAGGTAGGAGATGGTTGGTGCTTGATGTCACATACTTGCAAATAATTGATTAAGTTAAAATGTTCCAGAGTTCCTGGAAGAGTCAGTAATTACCTTTTATCATGTAGTTGTACCAAATTCATGGTTTAAATTAAAAGGACAAATCCATTTACAAATAGGTCATTGGCATGTGCTATGACTTCATGCTCTGGTGAATCAGATTATTATGAACTTCTTAAACATTAGTATCATATAGTCTGAAAGGAAAAGGAAAATGGACAAAGAAAAGTAGGCAGAACATTGTATTATCTTTTTGATATTTTAAAAGCTAATTTTTATGGAAACCTGTTTAGGAGAAAAACAACTGGTTATAGTTAGTGTTACAAAGGCCGGAACACCACAGGTGGCCTAGGTGTTCTTCAGCACAGAGAAGAGTGGTCTGTGCATTATTTATGTTCACAGAGCTCACCTCCGTCTTTTTTGTTTCTTTTTTAAGATTTTATTTATTTATTCATGAGAGACATAGAGAGGGAGGTAGACGTAAGCAGAGGGAGAAGCATGGAGCCCAGTGTGGAACTCAATCCCGAGACTCCAGGATCACGACCTGAGCCAAAGCAGACGCTCAACTGCTCACCCACCCAGGCATCCCTGACTTCTGTCTTTATGCTTTTTTTTCCCCAAACCCTGCTGTGTGGGGGCCAGGTAGAAGTGAACGTTAGTTCTGACTTCTTGTTCCTCAGGTGTTTGAATCATCTGAACTATAAGAGCAGAGGCACTAGAAAAGATTAAACAAAAAAGCAATAGTCATTCTATTTTAATTCATCAGATGCATTTTAGGTTTTCAGCCTTTCTGTGATCATCTTGATAAATAGCTACTGAAAGTATTATGGTTAAATGTTAAATGTATTTAATAATCCTTGATGGGGCTCCTGAATGGCTCAGTTGGTTAAGCGTCTGCTCAATCATGATCTCGTGGTGATCTCAGGGTTGTGAGAACAGCCCCACCACACCCAGCTCTGTGCTGGGCGTGGAGCATGCTTCAGATTCTCTCTCTGCTCCTCCCCACTGCTTGGTCTCTCAAAAAAAAAAAAAAAAAGATCCTTATCAGTGTTTTCTGTCTTCTCCCTCCCTCCAAGCCCAGCCACATGTGCATGTATGCAGGTGACATGTGACCATCAAAGCTGCTACCCATCCAGGCTTCCATGAATATGGTTTGTCAACCAAGTGTTGGCCCTAGTTTTACATCTGTCATCTGTGCCAAATGCACTAATTTTGGCCATCTTCAGTTCTAGGGGAGGGGCCTTAGCATCAGACTCTGAATAACGGTACCCTAAAGGTGGGGGAAATTTATTTATTTGATCCTAGCAATCAGCTCTGAGAGTTTTAAGGCCGCCCACACACTGGGGTGGGTGGGATGGTCTTCAATGCCAGAAGCCTCGGTAATCCCCTTGCCAAGTCTCTCTGCCCCTTCTTTGCAGTTTCCCCAGTACTTAATGTCCTAAGATTGTGCTAGGTTCTGGAAGGAAAAGAACAAGCTGTGGCTTGCCTCCCTGGAGTCTAGTGGAGAAGACTGAAATCTCAACTACCAGCCTCAATTTAGAAACAAATGCTTAGAGGCAGATAGACATGGGGTGGGGAGCACAGAAAAGGGAGTAGTCAACTGAGTCCATTCCTAAGGAGTTTAGGAATGCTTCGCAGAAGAGATGGTAGTTGAGGCAAGCCTTGAAGAATGAGGAATTCGTAAACAAGGATTAACAAATGTTGCAGGTTGCAGGAAGTGCCTCAGGTATGACACTGTCTGGCACAGTTCGGTAAATATAAGTCATTTGGTATGACTAGGGTAGAGAGTGTGAGATTGGCAATAGCAGATGAGACGAGACAGAAAGGCAGAGGTCATAACTAAAAAGCCTTGTATCCTAAGCCCAGATAGTTTGGACTGAATCCATTTTTGTCTTTTTTTTTTTTTTTTTTTTTTTAAGATTTTATTTATTCATGAGAGAGGGGCAGAGACATAGGCAGAGAAGTAGGCTCCCTAGGGGGAGCCTGATGCGGGACTCGATCCCAGGACCCCAGGATCACAACCTGAGCCAAAGGCAGATGCTCAACCACTGAGCCACCCAGGCGTCCCCCATTTTTGTCCTCATTTTTTTTTTTTTTTGGAGTTGTTTCTTATTTATGGAAGCTCGTTATATTTGATGGTGCTAATCCTTTGTTGTATATTGTGGGGGGTTTTCCCCAGCCTATTGCTTTCCTTTTAACTTTGTTTATAGTGTCTGTACATTTTTGCCAAGCCAGATCTGTTACCTTGCTTCTTAAAGTCCTTTTTCCAAAATTATAAAAATTAGACAGTAGGTAGGTAGTTAACAGGGTTGTTCAGAATTGAGGCACGATATGCTTGTGATAAAGAAGCATGTGCAAAGCAGGATATTCAGTAAAATGAAATTTCCTTCCCATCTTAGACCTTTAGTCTTACAATTTAAGAGGTAACCATTGGCACTCTATTGGTCCAGGTATTCCCTGCATATATTATGATTTTCTGCACATATATTATCAAATGTATCCGTTTTTGGTTATTGTTGACATAAAGGCACAGGATAAATACTACATTTTGCTACACTGGACTACATTTAACAACACCCTTTTCTTATCTGGACATAGAAACCCACCAAATTCTTTTTAATGGCTTTTAATTGTGTGATATTACTGTCTAGTTCACCTTTCCGCTACTGATAGAAAAGTACCTTGTTTTAAAGCTTTTTGCTGTTAAAAAGAATGCTGTGTGAGGGAACATTACTATCTAAATTCTGGAGCTCTCATGTACGTGAATGTTTATGTTATATCCCTAAAAGCTGCGTCAAAGGAGATGAGCATTTAACGTTTTAATTGTCCTCAGAAGAATTGCATTGCTTTATACTGTCACCAATAACGGTCATGAGATTTTGTTTCCCCACATTTGCTAATGTTGTAATTTATCACACTGGTTTTTTAGAGAATGAGAGTGCGAGGGTGGGGGTGTCGGGGTGGGAGGGGCGGGTGCAGGGGGGAGAAAGAATCTTAAGCAGGCTCAGTGCAGAGCTCCACACGGCTTGATCTCAGGACCCTGAGATCATAATCTGAGTTGAAACTGAGCATTGGAGGTTTAATCCACTGAGCCACCCAGGCGCCCCCGTTATCAGACATTTTCTTTGGCAGATTAAATTAGGACTTTGGAAACTTTCTGTAAATGGCCAGATAGTATATTTTAGGCTTTGTGGGCCACACTGTCTCTGTTCTACCTATTCGGTTCTGTTGTAGAGGAAAAGGTGCCATAAATGGTACATAAATGAGCATGGCTGTTGTTTACTCTATGGACCTTAAAACTTGAATTTCATATGATTTTCACACATCATAAAAGAGTAATCTTATTTTTTTTCAACCATACTATTTTGATTGAAAACAAAAACATTGTTAGCATGCTGGCTGTCTAAAAACAGGCACAATGGACCAGAGTTAGTTCACTGACCGTAGTAGTTTGCCAACCCGATCTAAGCCAAAAATATCGAATTTTTAGTAATGAGTTATTAAACATTTTTCATATATTTACTGACTAGTGATGTGTATTTTTTTCTGTGAGCTGTTCTAGTTTTTGTTCATGTTTTTGTTTTTTGTTTTCTTAGTGTGTGGCTCTCTAGTAAAAGAAAAAAAAACACTTGTTCTTTTTTTTTTTTTAAAGATTTTATTTATTCATGATAGACACAGAGAAAGAGAGAGAGGCAGAAACGCAGGCAGAGGGAGAAGCAGGTTCCATGCAGGGAGCCCAACGTGGGACTCGATCCCAGGACTCCAGGATCACACCCTGGGCTGAAGGCGGCGCTAAACCGCTGAGCTACCAGGGATCCCCTGTTCTTATTTTCATCGAGTACTTTTATAGTTTTATTTCTTAGGCTTATATTTTTGTTGCCTTTAGAATTTATTTTTGTGTAATGTTGCAAATTAGAGCTCTTTCTGAGGCACCTGGGTGGCTCAGTGGTTGAGCGTCTGCCTTTTGCTCAGGTCATGTTCCTGGGGTTCTGGGATCTAGTCCTGTATCAGACTCCCTGCAGGGCAGGGAGCCTGCTTCTCCCTCTGCTTGTGTCTCTGCCTCTCTCTGTGTTTCTCATGAATAAATAGATAAAATCTTTAGAAAAAAATTAGAGCTCTTTCTGAATTAATTTTTCTAAAAAACTCATTACCTTCAATATTGTTTATTCATGTAATGTATCCTTCCTCTCATTGCTTTGAAATGCCACCTTTACCATGTACTGAATTTCCATATTTGGGACACATTCTAAGTTTTCTAGTCTGTTCCATAGATTTGTTTTTCTGTCTCAGTGCCAAATTGTATTAATCACTGTAGATTTACACATATTTTGATATTTGGTAGTGTAAGTCTGGTCATTATTACTCTTAAGATGTACTTTTTAGATAAATCTAGAATTAGCTTTATAATTTTTTTAACTTTACTTGGGATTTTTGTTACGATTGCACTGAATTACAGGTAAATTTTGCAGGAATTGAAAGCTTTAAAATATTTACTCTTCAACCCAAGAATGTTGTATGTCCCTTCATTTAATTCAGTTTTTTGGTTGAAGCATACTTAGTAAACAATATCCTATTAGTTTCAGATGTATATCAGTGATGGTACTTTTATATTTGTTCGTAGATACTTAGGTTGCTTCCATATTTTAGCTATAATATAATGGTGCATATGTAGGGGTGCATATATCTATTTAGATTGGTGTTTTTGTTTAAGTACCCAGAAATGTAATTGCAGGATTATATGATAGTTCCATTTTTAGCTTTCGTTTTCTTTTTCCTCCCTCCTCCCTCCCTCCTTCCCTTCCTTCCCCCTAGATCATTTATTTCCATTTGATCTTTATTATTTTATTATTTCCCTCCTTCTACTAACTTTGGGCTTTTTTTTCTGGTGGTTCTTTTACTAGTTCCTTTAGGTATGAAGTTAGGTTATTTATTTGAAATTTTTCTTGTTTTTTGCTTATTGCTATAAACCTTTCTCTTAAAAGTGCTTTTACTGTGTCCTGTAGATTTTGGAAACTCTTGTTTCCATTTTCATTTGTCTTAAGGTGATTTTTTATTTTTCTCTCTCTCTCTCTTTTTTTTTTTTTTGGCCCATTGGTTTCTTAGTCTCATAATGCTTAGTCTCCATGTGTTGTGGGTTTTGTTTTTTGGGTTTTGTTTTTTTGTTTTTTTTTTTCTCAGTTTTACTTTTGTACAATTACAAAAGTAATTGTACAATTACAAAAAAATTTTGTACAATTACAAAAGTTTTACTTTTGTACAATTACAAAAGTAATTCCTAGCTTCATACTGTTGTGCTTGGAAGAGATGCTTGATATGATATAAGTGTTCTTAAATTTATTGAGACTGTAGCCTAAAGTGATCCTGGAGAATGTTCAGTGTGCACTTGAAAAGAATGTGTACTTTGCAGTTTGGAGATGAAATGTTCTGTGTAAATCTAATTAAGTCTATCTGGTTTGATCTTTTAAGGACAGTATTTCCTCGTTGACTTTTTTTGTTGATAATCTGTCCATTAATGTAAGTGGAATATTAAAGTTTCCTATTATTACAGTATTACTGTCAATTTCCCTCTTTATGTCTGCTCATAGTTGTTTTATATATTTAAGTACTCCTGGTTAGGTATGTTCTATTTTTTTCTTGGATTGACCTTTTTATCATTATGTAACATTTGTCTTTTGTTGCAGTCATTGTTTAAAAGTTTTGTCTGATGAGTATTGCTACTATAGCTTTTTGGTTCCATTTGCATGGAATATCTTTTCCATCTCTTCACTTTCAGTCTATATTTGTCTTTATATCTGAAGTCAGTCTCTTGTAGATAGCATATAGATGGGTCTTGTTTTTTTAATCCATTCAACCACCCTGTGTGTTTTGATTGGAGCATTTAGGCCTATTAAAGTAATTATTGATACATACTCATTACCATTTTGTACATTGTTTTCTGGTTGTTAGTTTTTTTAATGTCTTAATATTTTAGAGCTGTATTCATTTATTTCTTTGTATTTCTATTAAGATTATTATAGGATATTTTGTACTTTTTGTTATAATGAATGGGAACATTTTCATATGTATTTTTAAATTAGGTAGCAATCTGAACAAAATGAATTGACACTAATTCAAGTGCTTTTTGACTCGAGCAGATTATGTGCCTTAGGTTTTTATTAGCTGCCATTTATTTAGTCTGGTGGCTTTATGTTCATGTTAGAAATAATAATATATTTGCTGTTACTGACAAGATCAACATTATTCTAGAGACACCAGACAAAGCAATAAAACATGAGAGATAAATAAGTTATAAATACTGGAAAGAAAGAAATTAAACATTTTAAACAGTTAATATATTTGTCTATTTAGAAAATCTAAGACAAGCAACTAAGAACATATTGAACTGAGAAAGTTCTAGAAAGCAGCAAGAAAGAAGAAACTAAAACCCAGTAGTTTTCTATTCATACTTAATTCTCTACCATAGCTTGCCAATACGCAAGTCTAAACCTTACCATGTTTTAATCTTATAGTAGGACTCCTCATTTTCATGGTTTGGCTCAACAGTTTTTTCTCTACCTAGCAGGCAGAGGCATATTTCAAGTATATTTAGACTCCTAGACTTAAAACCATTCAGTTGTCTCTCAACATTTAGGTTTCTTCTTTCAACTCCCTAACTTCCTATTTTATTAATAACATACCTATCATAATTTGCTAATATACAAACTTATGCGTGTTTCTTTAATGTCTGTCTACCTCCAGAATTTATGTTCTTTGAGGTCAGGGAAAATGACCCTTTTGTTACTACCATATATATGACATTTAGTACATAATAGGTACTTAGTAAATACTTGCTCAATATATAGATTTGTCAAATCTACTTTTTAAAAAATACACTTTTTAGGACCGTTTTGAGAAGATACTACTGAGTTCCCATATACCTACACCCCACATTCCCTATTATTGATAGCATATTTGTTAGAACTAATGAGTCAGTATTGGTACATTAATTAAAGTCCATATTTTATCCAGATTTTCTGAGTTTCTAAACTGATACTGTTTTTCTATTCCAGGATCTTACCTAGGATCCCAGATTACATTTAGTTGTCATATCTCCTTATGTTTCTCTTGGCTATGACTATTTCTTAGATTTGCCTTGTTTTTGATGACTAGTAATTTGGGGGGAGTTTTGTCGAATGTTCTTCAAAACCAAGTGTTTTGTAGAATTTTCTTCTGTTAGAATTTGTCTAGTGTTTTCCTTATGGTCAGACTGGAGTTATAAAATTTTAGAAGGAGGGGAATCCCTGGGTGGCGCAGCGGTTTGGCGCCTGCCTTTGGCCCAGGGCGCGATCCTGGAGACCCGGGATCGAATCCCACGTCGGGCTCCCGGTGCATGGAGCCTGCTTCTCCCTCCGCCTGTGTCTCTGCCTCTCTCTCTCTCTCTGTGACTATCATAAATTTAAAAAAAAAAAAAAAATTAATTTAAAAAAAAAAAAGCTTTAAAAAAATAAATAAATAAAACAAAATAAAATTTTAGAAGGAGGGCCACAGAGGTAAAGTGCCGTTTTCATGACGTAATATTAAAGTCACATATATGAACATGGTATTTTATTTTTTTAATTTATGATAGTCACACACAGAGAGAGAGAGGCAGAGACATAGGCAGAGGGAGAAGCAGGCTCCATGCACCAGGAGCCTGAGGTGGGATTCGATCCCGGGTCTCCAAGGATCGCGCCCTGGGCCAAAGGCAGGCACTAAACCGCTGCGCCACACAGGGATCCCTATATGAACATGGTATTATTGATTTTGACCTTGATCATCTGACTTGAGGTATTCACGCAGATGTGTTATTCCTTTTTCTCCCTTCCTATACTTTACTCTGTGAAAGGAAGTCGCTGTGTACAGTTTGTACTTAGGTTTGAGGAGTTGTACTTTTCCTCCTTGAGGGTGGAATATCTACATAAATTTGGGAATTCTGCATGGGAGATTTGACTTTTTTCCCCTACTTAATTCACTTATTTATATCAGTATAGACTCAGGGATATGCATTTCTCATTTTGGGTTATAATACAATATTTTATTAATTTTTTTTCTCAAAGTGTTGCACTTTGAGCCATTAGGAACTCTTTCATTTAGCTCCTTTCTTTCACCTAGCCCATCGATGTGGGCTTCTGCTAATTGGCTTTTTGGCTTTTGTTTATAATGTTATTTTCTAGCACTATAAGATCTCTTGTATCATATTGTATATTTCATGCTCAGTACTAGAATCTGTCATTTCTCCAGAAAGCCCTGGTTCCTTTTACTGGATATTGGTATTAGAATCAAGATCTGGATGCTAGATAGGCTTGTTGCTACTGGGGTGAGATCTTTTATTTGATTATAATTTTCTTTGCCCTCTTTTTATATTTAGTTTGTTATTTTCTAATTTCTTAAGCTAAATGCTCAAATTCAGCCTATTTTCTGTGCTCCTACTTGTTGTGTTTTTGTTTTTGTTTTTCCAGAAATAGATCAAGTGTATGCTTTTTTTCCCATGAGCTCTCTTTTGGCTGAATTTTACAGGTTTTAATACAGAGGTATATTGTCCATTTCTAAAGAGTGTTTTTTTTTTTTTAAATTTTTCCTTTTGGAAACACTGTTCAGAACAATATTTTTGAATTTATAAGTGGATAGATCATGTTCTGAGCCAAAATGAAGAGTCTGACATTTAATTAACTGATCCACCCAGGTGCCCCAACCAAGTGGGATTTATTCCAGGTATACAAAACTAGTTCAGCATTCAAAAATCAATTAATGTAATCCCATCCCATCCACAAGGTACAGAAAAAAAGTTATATAATCAATGATTGTAGCAATAGATGCAGGAAAAGCCTGTGACAAAATCCAGTACCCATTCCTGCAAACAAGGAATAGAGAGGGACTTTCTCAATCTGATAAAGAACATCTTCAAAACATCTACAGCTAACATCATACTTAATGGGGAGGAACTAGATGTTTTCCAGCTAATATCAGGAACAAGGCAGGGATGTTCACTCTTACCACATCTATTCAAGATTTTACTGGAAGCCCTACAGTATAATAAGAAAAGGAAATAAAAGATAAATTGGAAAAGAAGAAATAAAATTTTTTGTTTGTAGATGGTAGTAATTGTTGAAAAATCTCAAGGAATCAACAAAGAAACTCCTGGACTTAATAAATGATAATAACAGTTATTAGATACAAAGTTAATTTTCAAGAGTCATTTGCTTTCTTATATATGAGGAATGAACAATTGAAGTTTGAAATTAAAATACAATACCATTTACATTAGCACTAAAGAAGAAATGCTTACATATAAATTTAACAAATATATATAGGATCTATATTAAGAAAACTATAGAACATTGACGGAAGATGTCAGAGATGCCAGTAGATAGTCCATGCACTACAAGAAAACTCCTGTCAAGATTTAAGTTCTTCCCAATTTGATCTAGACCCAGTCCAATACCAACCAAAATCCCAGAAAATTATTCTATGGGATGTTGGCAAACTGATTCTAGAGTTTATATTGGAGAGGTTAGAGACCCAAAATAGCCTACATAATATTGAAGAACAAAGTTGAAAGACTAACGTTAACCTGACTTCAAAACCTCTGTAAAGCTATAGTTAATCAAGGCACTGTGGTATTGGTGAAAGAATAGACACAGATCAATGGGAAAGAATAGAAAGCCCAGAAATGGACACCTAGAAATACAGTCAACTGATCTTTGAGAAACTAGCAAAGACAGTTTGGCGGAGAAAGGATAGTTTTTTTTTTTTTTTTTTTTTTTTTTCAAGAAATGGTGCTGGAACAATTGGACCTAAACATGCAAAGTAAGGAAAGAAAAATCTAGACACAGACCTAACATCTTTTACAAAAATGAACCTGAAATGGATCCAGAGGTTAAATGTAAAATGCAAAAGTGTAAAACTTCCAAAGATAACAAGAGAAATCAGGTGAACTTGGGTTCAGTGATGATTTCTTAGATATACCACCAGAATTATAAAGAGAAAAAATTGACAAGTTGTACTTCATTAAAATTAAAAACTTGTGCAGTGAGAAAGACACTGTTAAGAGAATAAAAAGACAAGAAACTGGAAGGAAATATCTGTAAAAGATGTATCTGATAAGCGTCTGTTATCCAAAATAAATGATACAAAATATACAAATAAACTCAACAGTAAGAAAATGAGTAATCCAGTTTTTAAACTTTTTATTTATTTATTTTTTTTAATTTATGATAGTCACACACAGAGAGAGAGGCAGAGACATAGGCAGAGGGAGAAGCAGGCTCCAAGCACCGGGAGCCCGACGTGGGATTCGATCCCGGGTCTCCAGGATCGCGCCCTGGGTCAAAGGCAGGCGCCAAACCGCTGCGCCACCCAGGGATCCCAGTAATCCAGTTTTTAAATGGGCAGAAGATCTGAACAGTACCCCATAAAAGGAGATATATAGATGGAAAATAAGCATATGAATAGATGGTCTGCATCATATGTCCTCAGGGAACTGCAAATTAAAATGAGATACTGCTATACACTTATTAGAATGCCCAAAATGTAAACTACTGACAATACCAAATGGTGGTGAAGAATGTGAAGCAGCAGAAATTCTCATTCACTGCTGGTGGGAGTGCGAAGTGGTACAGCCACCTTAGAAGAGAGCCTAGTGTTTTCTTCTAAAACTAAATATACTGCTACCAGACAATCCAGGAATTATGCTGCTTGGAACTTACCCAAATGAGGTGTAAACTGATGTCCACACAAAAATATGCAACGAATGTTTGTAGCAGCGTTATTCATAACCACCCAGACTTGACAATACTTTTCAGTAGGTGAATGGATAGACTGTGGTGCATATATACAATGAAATACTAGTTAGCAATAAACAAACATGAGCCATGGAACTACGAAAAGACACGGAAGAAACTGAAATGCATCTTGCTAAGTGAAAAGCCAGTATATGATTCCAACTATGTGACATTCTGGAAGGGAGTACTGTGGAGATGATTTAAAAATTGGTGGTTGCCAGAGGTTTGAGGAGTGGGAGAGAAGGATGAATGGTGGATTTTTAGGGCAATGTAATCTCTAGGATACTGTTAATGGTGGATACATGCCATTATATATCTGTCAAAACCCATAGAATATACAACACAAAGCATGAACCCTAATGTAAACTATGGACTGAAGTTGTACTGATACCGGCTCATCACTTACAGCACATGTCCCACATTAGTGCAAGATGTTAGTAATCAGGAAAATCCGGGATGGGAACTGAATGGGGTGGGGGTATATGGAAACTACTTTCCAATGAATTTTTCCACAAATCTAAAACTGCTAGAAAAACAAGCCTGTATGATAACGACAAATAGGCCTCAATAAGTATAAAGTGTAAAAGTGTCAATAAAACACATCAGTTATCCATATTTATTTTAATATCTATTGAGAAATATAAAAGCTTCCCAGCAACACAAAATAATTTTTTAGCTTTGAGACATTAAAACTGTACAAATATATATAACCATTACCATCAACATAAATTACTCTTCAGATTTTAACATTTTTCAACAAGGTGAGCTGAATCTTCTGTACAAAAATACCATATTACTATCATTTTATGATGTCTTTGTATAATGTCCACAAGTTGATACCAATTACATTAGCATTTGTTACAAAGTCATAAAATACATAAAAATAGCAGTTGTGATAACATTATTCTTTAAAAAGAATATACAGTACTAATGTTCAGTCCATAAAATGGTAGGTTTAAATAGAGTAGTCCCAAGTTCAAAATGTCTATTTTAAGTACAACTTTAGAAATTAAAGGAAAAAAATTGTACTAAGTGAAATCATTGCTATAGGAGCTGAATGCAATTGCTTTTCAGAATAAATGTCAAGGTCAATGATCAGCAGCAAGAGTTTGCTTTGGGGGACAAGTGGCACACCTCATTTTTGTGTATAGTAGGAACATGGAAAGAAAGTATTTTGAAAGTCTGATGAACACATCACAGTTTCAAGAACTTTCCTAATGATGTGAAGGTGAGAGAACCTTGACTTGGTTGATTTGGGAGTCTTCAAGCTGTTGGGTTTGATAGTCACCAAGAGTTCATGGGAGATGTGTTGATCAAAATCAAAACAAGCAGACTCCACTAAAATTGGGTGACATAATTTTGAGATCTTTATGTTAAATTTATTCCTAAGAAAAATATGCTGCTCACGATGGAATTACTATCACTTCCATAATTTCAAAGTAGAAAAAAAGATAAATGAACATCTTTTGTTATTGCCAAACTCGTAGGGTAGAGCCTTAGCCAAATAAGAACCATAACTGACAGCCCACAGAGGTCTACCTCATTGCTATAAAAAGACACATCTCTGAGGCCAATTGACGAAATATTAATTTAGGCAAATAACATATGAAAACTAAAACACTCTAAACACTTTCTGAAGGCCTTTTTAAAAAAGATTCTTATCATACTTAGTAACTATTAATTTGTAGATCAAATACTTGATACTTTGGCAAATAGTTTATTCAATACTTTGTAAAGTCCTACCCATATATCAGCACTGTGGGCAACTGATGCTAAGAAAATGCATTTCATTTCTAGGAAAGAAAATAGATGGTTTTTGCTTTTCCAAGTACCCACTACATTTTTCTTCTAGAACTCATTGGAAATAGACATCTGTAGACATTTCCCAGGAACAGGGGACCTGCATGGACTCTATGGAGCAATGCTGTGGGGCTTCACATCAGACTCCTATTGGTGGCTGCCAGACTCCTACCGGTGGCCGCCGTACTTGGCCACCCAGTCTGTCCTCCCATGCACTGAGGGAACTGGCTGTGCACGGTTCACAATATTGAGATTCTTGGCCGTAGGATTGTAAGTAGGTCCTGAAAACTGCCCCCGACTGGGTTTTGTGTTCCAGGTATATTCTGGAAGAAATGAGAATTGGAAGTTAGAATTTTATGTATTTGATTATCAAATTTAAAGCAATTTATCTTTTTATTTTTTTTTTTTATGATTCTATTTATTTATTCATGAGAGACACACAGAAGAGAGAGAGAGAGGCAGAGACACAGGCAGAGGGAGAAGCAGGCTCCATGCAGGGAGCCCGATGTGAGACTCAATCCTGGGACTCCAGGATCATGCCCTGGGCTGAAGGTGGCGCTACACCACTGAGCCACCTGGGCTTCCCTATCTTTTTATTTTATGGGGAAGTTTAGAGTTTAAAAGATTTGTTCAGTGGTCTCTAAGTTTTTTCTTTTTTTAAAATACTAAAACTAAAAATTCTAACAGTGTTATGTTGATACAGAATTCTCAGTAGCTTTAAGAGCCAATATTTCTGGTTTACAGTTCTGATACTGCTATTTCTTTATTGGGTTCCCTCAAATGCTTTAACACATTTAGGTAGGCAACATCAGCTACGATGACAAAAATTTCTTGGTTCACGTTCAACAGGCAATACCCCCAGTGTTGAGGACTTTGTAAAATCACAGGGTGGTTATATCTGAATAATATTCCAGCATAATACCCATTACAGAAAATTTATTTGTAATTGTGAATCCTACCAATTTCTGGCTTCAGGGAGCCACACGGAGGGCGTCCCATAATAGATTTCTTTTAAACATGAAAATGGGGTTTTAAAGGCAAGAAACTGCATTTTTTTTTTAATTGGGAAAATAATGGGTGATGATAACAGAATTCCTTTAAAAGGTGAGTCATTCCTAAGATCCCAAACCTTTCATCATAAGGTTTGGGTTTTTTTTTTTTTTTTTCATATATTTGGCTGATCAGATATTTGTGAAATTTTATTTTGTTAAACATTTGTTATCTGAACAATTTACAAGCTAAAATTGGTTAAACATCTCAAATGACAAAGCAGTAAATCATTTTATAGAACTTCAGTCTTTCCTCCAATCCTTCCCTCACCTGCTCCTCACTGCACATTTACAGCTGATGATCATAGGTATTCTATCTGAAGAGGATGTCTGGCCTTTCCATTTGGGATTTAAGTATCTTTTCACACTGTGGTGGTCATCACTCTTGGATTAAACTCTTGTCAATTTTGAAATGAGTCTAACCATTTTGTACACCTAACACTATACCATGTTTATTTGGATGGTTTCCCTGTTTTTGTGTTTTAATACTTTCTCTGTAAAGCTCGGAGTGCAGGGGAAGTCAAGGGAGCAGTGTGGGCCAGTGAGCAGCTGACTTCGGCTTAACAGGAACTTAGCATTGAGTGAGGAACTGCCTTGGTGATAATCAACCTGTCCTTATCTTCCACTCTTCCCAGGTTTAAAATTCTCCAGGTTAAAGCCAATAAAAAGCTACCTAACACAGCAGGGACAAAGTGTTTAGAAGATCCAGTTAACCCTTAAGTGTTAAGGAAGAACTGGTAACCAAGTTTTCCAGGGACAGCCCTTTAGTTCTAACCCATGGGAGTGTAGACAAGCACCATCTGTTAAATTTGTGAACCCACACCTGATGTCTGCAGGCCAAAATGGTACTGTGTGTGGAGGAGAGAGTATGTGAGCGGGTGGGAGTTAAGGGAGAGGGCAGAGGCCATAAGCCCAGGTGATTCAGAGAACCCCCTCAGGTAACAACAGAGTGAGGCTCCTGGGGTGCACAATGAGGGATCTGGGGAGTAATGACATCTTCTCTCCAGGTCATGAGATAGCTACGTCAAGTCCTGAATGCATCTGAGGGAAACCACATCCAGGCAAATATTTTTTAAACCTTTGAAGAGGAAATCATTTTGCCAAGGAGGGTGTAGTGTTGACATTTAGGATTCTTTTTTGAGAAATAATACTTTTAGAATCCAAGCACCCTTGGTGAAGAACTTAGTAACCAATAAAGGAGCTGAGATCTCGTGGCAGGGCAAGAAATACTTTTGTGTCTTAGCCAGACCTATACCGCCTGAGAGTGGAGGGTCAGTCGTCTAAGGTTTGCTGTGCATTTATTTTAAGAACCACATGTGTCCAAAGGGCATTTGACTTCTTGTAGAAAATGTTTGCTCTAAGGAAAGATGTTTGCTCATAGTTAATTTAATCACTGCCACTACTGTGTGACTTTCAGCAAGAAATAAAACCTTTGTAAAATACAGATCATAATAATAGTACCTTCGGTAGAAGAGCTAATATAGTGTGCTTAGAACAGGGCCCTCCCTGTCCTTGTAAAGGGTGGCTATCTGGGAAAGAAGTCCCTCTTCAAAGTCCTTGTTACCATCAGAGCACAGGGAGGAAGAGTTGATAGGAAGTCCTGGGATGAGAAATTACATGGGGAAGCTGGAAGAAATCAATTTGATTTTTCTTCTCAAAACATGAGAGTAAGGACAAGGAGGAGCAGAGAGGGAGGCAGGCTGAGAGAAGGGGAAATAAGTTGAGTAAATTCGGTAATGACCTGGTTTTATTTTCTTGTGGGAACTGCCACACAAGTGGGAGCACTGGAAGACACATCTCTTACAGAACAGTGTTTTCCTAAGGATTTGCATTGACCACTTGAGAATGATTAATATTTACTTCTTTTTTTACCTTTCCTCCTATCACCATCTGTAGGAAAATCTGATGAGCAGAGTAAATGAAAAGATGAAAAGTCATGAGAAACATTTACTTAAAAAAATGTAAACAGGACTATGCATGCTTATCTGATGGAATACTTGATAAGTAAAGGCCTTCAGTATCTTACAAAAATAGTTTAAAAAATACCCACTTTCACTTGAAGGAGCAGGTACTCAGATAACAAAATAATTTGAAACATGATTTTCTGCTTTTATTTTTAAAATTGCTACCACAACATGGCTGGCTGGTGACTCACCATAGGGCTGGCTTAAAATACCTGAGGCTTTAAAAAAAAAAAAATCATTGTTGTACATCAAATGTTCACTTATGTATTTTGTTTCAGCAGATGTAATGTGATTCTTTTCACAAGTAAGGTCACTGAGTACTACCTGCCATTTCTGTGTAAGGAATTGTAAATTATAGAAGCCCAGTGCTTTCTACAGTCTTAGCTCCAACAGTGTGAACTTGAAAGACTGGCATCTCTAATGAGAAGTTTTCAGATAAGATCCTGGCAAGGACCCACTGCAGGATTACTTTTAGAGCCGACTTTTAAATTACACTCCCACTTTGTATCTTGCCAGACTTCTGATGATCTGTGTTAGCCTTTACGTTAGTGCTTTCGTGAGGACCTCTATTTTAGATTAGAATAATTTCGAGAACATTCATGGACAGATCTAGTCAAGCTCAATACAAAATAATGACCCTGATTTTCAAGAGCACACCCCTGAATGTGGCTGTCACGCCAGGCTACTGCAGAGCGAGCAACCTCGTGGGTCCTCCCTGGAGGGTGGAGGAAAAACCCTTCACCATCTACTACTGTTGCAGAGCCAGGGCCAGGGTGTGGCACTCCTGCCACCATTCAGCTCTGTACAACGGAACTGCAGAGGAACCGCCCGTGAAATGGTACAGGAACAGCATTTAACATTTATTAAATTTTCACTTGTGCTAGGTACTGGGTGGGAAGCTCTGAAGAAGGCCTCTTTCTTTACATCTCGTTAGGGAAGCAAGCCCGTTCTCTGGAATTACACAGACTGAGTTGCTCTCCCAGCCCCACCATTATTAGCTGTGTGACCCTAGATAAACTACCAGTGTCAGTTTTCTCATCTATAGAAGGTCTGCCTCCTTTGGTCTCGTGAAGATTAAATGGAATAATCTGAGTGCTTGGCAGAGAAGAACCACTTAATTAGAGGTAGCTCTTAGACCCTCAAACTACATCTTCAGAAGAAGAAAGGACATTTTGCCAAAACCAGAACTGTGTTAATAAGGCAAGACTAATTTAAAAGTCTTCGCTTGGGAAAAAAGTGATTGTACAGACCTAGAAAGAGCTCCGTTCTGATGAGAAATCTCAAAAACTATAAAGTTGTTCTTACCTGAGCTTGTTGCACCGAGAGGTGCTAAGTGTATCCTCTGGCCAGCTGACCCCACTTCTTTTTTGAGAAAGGAAGGAATATATCCTGACTGATTGTAAGTAGCATAACTTCCAAGATTTCCTGTGATGTATCATAAAGTTTCAGAGTCAGAAGGTGAATATTTTAAAGCACCTGAGAATAACTTGAATACCACAGCCCTGCTAATTCTAAATTGTTTTTTGCGTATCGGCTCTATTTCAAGGACTACACTGTGGCTTTACAGATAATCCTATTCAGTCCACATAACAACCCTTTTAGATGCCTATTTTATCCACACCTTGTGGCTCTTAGAACTTGCCCAGTGAGTGGCCCAGCCAGAATGTGAACCCAAGGCTACATTTGCCCTGAACATACCAGGTTTTTGTTATGTCTCCACGCTTTACCTGAGAATATTTTGTGCCAGGAAGCCCCCATCCCTGCCACGCTTTTTGTGCTTTTATTTTGTAAAATCACTATTGTAACTACACCTGTTCTCATAGGGTTGCTGTACAGATTGAATGAGATGTATGCAAAGCACTCAGCATAGAATCTGGTGTCCCAGTAAGTGTTGGCTCTCATCCTCCTCCTCCTCCTCACTCTTAGTGAATGATCAACCTGGAGGCAGCAGGGGGATGGGCTGAAGGGGGAAAACCTCAAGGCAGAAGACAGGAGGTCAGTGCTAGGAGGTTACCACAGGAGGTGGTCATAGAGGCAATGGAGAAGAGAACTGAGTGGGTGTATAAGGTAGGAGGGGTAGGGTAAGAGGAATATACACCCTTCAGTTTGTATCTTAGGTGACTAAGAGCAGCACAGGTTTGTTGGGAAGACACGCTGCCTGTGGATAACCAAGTTGTAGTGGTTGAGCCAGCCTGGAGATTTGGAAATACCAAGACAGGGTGTTATGGGGCTGTGGGCTTAGAGAAGCCAGCCCCATAACTGGTGGAATGGGGGGATGTGTGAAGATCCAGAACAGAGCTCCAGGGAACACCAGCATTTTGGAACAGGAAAGAAAAGGACCTCATGGAGGAGAGGGGGTAGAGGGTAGATGATAGTAGGAGCAGAGTCTGAATATCCAAGATAATACAGTGTGTGAAGAAAGAAGACCGAACGAGGCAGTGATCTGATGGGATCGGCAAGGCCCATGAGGTCTGGCCACTAGGATAATGTCAGGACATGGGAGGAGCCATTTCAGTGGCCGAAGGCCAGCTGAGGACACGCTACAGTTTGTTGAGGAGTAAAGTGAAATAAGAAGCAAATGAATATAACTTCAAGGAGTCTCACTGTGCAGGGAGGGACGTTTGTCAGCAAGGGGGTGGAACGGGGCTTTGATCACACCGGCGGTTTCAAAGAACTGCTTCTTGGCAGCTACGACTGAAGCCTTTCTCACGGGGTTCTGTGTTCACAGGTCTGGCCTCTGAACGCCTTGTCCCTGATGTGTGTCACAGCGCTATGCACAGGAGGCCCTCAGTGAGTGTGTGCTCTTGAACCGACAAATGTCAAACAGCATTATCACAGAAAGAAGGTTTTTCACAGTGAACATGTAATCAGTTTGTATAGTTCTCAACACTGAATTTTGCATAAGCACGATTGCCTAATTTGACCTTTCTCTTCACCCCAAGTACCCATTTCTAAATCACTAATCAGCCCATTACTTCTAAAGATTTTTGAAAGGAAGTTCACGGCAGCGATCACATTCTGGCAGCTTCAGAGCATTGCGCTGGCTCTCCTCCTCCTCCTCCTTAGAGCAGACACTTACTACATGCTTCCTGTGACAAAAATCCTAGGGATGATTATATAATGATACCCTGGTAAATATAATTTCCTCCATTGTATAGATGGGGAAACTGACTTAGCCTAACTCATCCATGATCGCAAGGCTACTGACAGAATGGGCTATGTTGGATTCTAAAAGCCACGTGCTGAACGGCTAACAGGTGGCAGGCAAGAAGCTGCGAAGGAAAAATGCACAGGAGATTTATTATTTTGGCTTATTATTTTGGAAGTACCTTGTGAGCTGCAAATTTTGAGGCTGGAGCCAATATTAGCAGTGTTTAAACCGGCAACAGTGAACCCCTAGAAAATCCACCATTTCTATTACCTGGTTAACTTTTTAAAAGATGGTTAATGGGGAAGAAATGAATATTAGAAATTTAAAAAAAGATTTTCTAGGCATACTGATTATAAGATTAGAAAATATTCTTTTAATTCTTCTCAATAGATTTGCTTCATTTATATAAATTGTCATCATTAATTTAAGAAGAGGAGCCTAGAGCTTTTTGAGAGCAAGTTAAGTCTTAGAATTCTGACTATTGAAGAAAAGGTGCTCCTGATGATGCAGAATGCTTCTCTTTCTCCCAGTCCTGGTCTGACTTCTAAAAGTCAGCCCGGGTGGCAGCGGTTTAGTGCTTTGGCCCAGGGCGTGATCCTGGAGGCGGATCGAGTCCCACGTCAGGCTCCCTGCATGGAGCCTGCTTCTCCCTCTGCCTGTGTCTCTGCCTCTCTCTGTCTCTCTCATGAATAAATAAATAAAATCTTTTAAAAAATAAATAAATAAAAGTAGATGACCTTGGCCTTCATAGTGGCCTTGTATGACAGGTTTCAGGCCAAAATGGAAAAGAAAATTAGACAAGATATCCAAAGAACAAGTTGTACTCATCTAGAATGCCCAGAAATTACCTTGTGGGTCCTCTAATTTTTCAGGAAAACTTTCATTGCATGATAGTTTTTCAATTGGTTTAATTATGCTTTCCTCTGAAGAGAAGGCAAGTGGAAAGAAAGATGAATAAGAAGAATGTTTTAGGAAAAGCAGAGAAAAAATGGTTAGATGATTAATGAAAAAATCAGGAAGAACCCTTAACATGAGAAACTGTTCTCACATGTGGTCACAGCTTTCATTTGATGCCAGCCAATTATATATTCCCCCTCTACTCAAAGTTGTAGTATGATCATTTAAACTCATTTGTATTTAATCAGCTGGTTCAGTGAATATTATTTTAAAACAGTGGGGAAATAATTAATTACAGTGCTGTAGTGTTTGATACCTCAGCACTATTAAATGGGTAAATTGAGTCTTTAGAGCATCTGGAAAACTCACAATATCCAGAGTGTGTTAATGTCACATCACAGTACCCCAGTAGACTACTCACTTGCTATAACAGTGATCTCACATTTTTTTGATCCAATACTTTCTATCTATATTTTTAAAGAACTGTTTACTTCTTTACACACTTTAAACTGATACATAAAATTGTTCATCGTGTTATAGTTCATAAAGTTGTCATTTGTGGCATATTGTGATTATAGACATTTACAAATAAAACTATTACATCTCATTTCTCTCCAAAATTTTATTTTGATTCATGTCAACTCAACTCCCAAATTTTATCCAAATATAATTTTAGGCTTAAAAGTCTTTAAATTGACCACTCAAAAGTATGTATGAATTGAAACCTTTAAAAATTTTCTTGTAACAAGTATGTTAAAATACTTTTTTTCTGGATTAGGTTAGTTATAATTACAACAACCCATTGTATATAGTTAATCAAAAAAAGATGAATGCTATAAATTTTGATTACTGAACATTAAAAGGCATTTTTAGGGGAGAAATTCATCTGAGAAAGATGGCACCTTTTTTTAAGCTGTCCATGTATCCACAAATGAGTATTGCTTATTCCTAAAATCAGGTTTCAGCACTAATTCTATTCCCTTTTTCTCTTTTTCCTTTTTTGGAGATGTAAGCACCGAGAAACCTTGTTCAATGGAAACAGATAGTTGGGAATGAAAAGTGTTCTCTTACAACTTAGTCACAAAAGTCTTTGAACTCTATGCAGAGTACAGACCCAGAGTCACACAGTGATTTTGAAAATGAGCTTTCATTATCTGTCAGCTAACAATTCAATTAGGTTCTCCTTCAAGTTTTTAAAGGTTAAGAACTGGAAACCACGTGACCTAAATAGGATTTCTTCCCAGTTATCAGAGTTACTCACTTTCTCCACATTGCTGCCAACAAAGAGAACTGTCTCTTTGATTGGCTCCCACAGATATTTTTATAACTTTGGGGAAACAGGAAACACACCCTAGTAAACACAATTAGTCCCTTCTTTGGTAAAGTAGGAGGACAGAGACCTGTTGCTCACGGAATTCCATTTTAGGAAGAATCCATGTGGGAGTTGAGGTCTGGCAAATGATTCCCTTAAAACCATCTGTGACCAAGTACCAGTTAGAAAACATTAATGGATCCCTCAAAGGTTTCTCAGTTGGAAGAAGGCAGCTGCAATGTAATTAAAAGTAAAAATCTACAGAAGGAAAACAATGTAAATTTATACTTCAAATGAATTTTTGCTGTACCTGCATTATTCCTTTTGAAAGCAAGTTCTGCCCCCACCGGTCCCAGTGACTTAGGAAATAACTGATTACTCCAAGTATATGAGTTTGTATCCTTTCCACCGGCTACCAAGGACACAGTCTTGGGATTTACACCTTAGGAGAACAGAATAGTCATTTCAAAGGTTAGCAGGTGATCATTAACTTGAAGGAAAAATATATGATACATTCAAACGAAGACCAAAAATAATGTGGAGAGGGAGAATGGAAATAAATTTATGTTGCAATGTAGCAGATACTTGTTTTAACCTGGAATATTTTCAACAACCTGGAATCCTCACAGTGTATTTTATAAATATAAAGATATTTTCTATAATACAGGTAATAATAATTAAACACTGGACATTTCTTACTAAATGTCATTTAAGAATTGAGGCAATATCCAAATTTTCTTCAAAAAGATACTGTCATTTACTTGTTTTAAGTATGTACTCTGTACCAGACCCTTGAGAAACAGTGTAGCCAGGACAACAGACACATGACCTAGAATTCACGGGAACTGACAGTCTGGAATTAGATGAGTAACGATCTATCTGTGAAGAGTATCTGTATATAAAGTATAGTAAGATCTAAATTATTTATGATTTTCTAAAAATCTGTGAAACGTGGAGTCAGCTTTGGACTTTGGTACTTTGACCAAAGGGTAGTGTTTTAATTTATCTTTAAAGAGATTTGAAAACTTCCTGACCTTGCTTTCTTTTTACTGACAATAAATCAGATGCAGCTTATGAGATGGTAAAGCCATTACACAGTCTCTAAGCCTCTGGGTCATACATGTAGTGTTTCTTTAGCTAATACTAGGAAAATCCTTGCTGAGGACTACCGTTAATGCAGGAGGTTAGCAACTCTTTCTGGGTGAGATGAGCTCTTGCTTTTCAGAGTGAACTCCTTGGCCAGGTTTCACATTTATGAGACATATGATAATATCCCTTGTACTGAAGCCAGAAAAAAAGCCAGGTTGTTTTATACTGAGCCTCAAGGTTACTGGTCACCAGTTCTCTAAAGAAATGCTCCTCCAGGTAAATAATTTGCCTTTCTTACAGCATATAGCTCCTTATGGGTTTAGGTTTCATTAGAAACCTAAAAATTGAACTATAGTAGGCAATTACCTGACAATAAAGATGTACTTACTAAAGAAGATAGCAATAACTCATATGAAAAAATCTGCACCAAAAAAATGTCCTTTACCTCCAAAGAAAGGACAAGGTAAGGGGACAAACTAAAAATCATCTTAAATGAACTGTTTTCATAAGTGTAGTTCAACAAAGAATGGGCTTGGAGTACCTGAATTATTTTGTTAATCCAGTTAGCCTTGTGATATCCCTGAATATTTTTTTAAGTAAATATATCCATTAGCAAAGATCATCACTTTAATTCTTTCTAAAGATTCCAGATTTCTTGGAAAGAGACACATTCTAGCCTGGTAGGTCATTTACATATTAGTTTACAAGCTTTTACTGGGCACCTTCTAAATAGCAAACACCGTGATAGATAGAAATGAATATACCATCAGCCCTTCCCTGTTTATATAAGAGAGATTAAATCGGTTAGCTAATATTTACTGAGCACCTATCATGTGCCAGGCAGTGTGTGTGGCATTGGACAGAGTGGTGAATAAAACAGGCTAGTTTCTACCCTTTTGGCTCTTACAATCTACTCCAATAGGAAGGGAGATATTAATAATAGAGGTAATCAGCCATATGTAAATTGTTCAAAAGAATCTGGTGCTGAGGGAACAGGCAAATAACAGAAGCAACTTTCTTTCAAAGTTCCACCAGTCTTTCTTTAAAAAATAGTAATTTTAGGCTGAAATGTGAATCCGATTAAGGGTCTGCAGGGGGTGAGAGGTGTGTTCCTGGGAGAGGCCACATTGTAGGACAGGGGCCCGAGATGGGAAAGCGCTCGGAGACAGTAGTCCATGGGTGGAGAAAGAACAGGGACTGGCACAAAATGAGGCTGGAGAGGGGGTAGGGGTCAAACCACGTAGGACTATGTGTATCCTGTTAAATTATAAACGCAGTAGGAAAGGCAAGTATAGAAATGACCCAGGACATTGAAGACACAGTGGGGAAGGAAGGAGAGAAGGAGCAGGGTTTCAAAAGTGCTACAGAGGGAGAGCCAGCCAGCGTGGCGTGCTGAAGTCCTGGTTCTGGAGGCAGGGAGTGAGATCAGAGGGCACCTGAGAGGTGGTTTGCATTTGCATCGCACACTCTACTTGCAACTACCTTGCTATAATTAAGTACCTAAGGCTTACAGGAGCCGAGAGATGACTGCAGTCCCATTGTAAGAAACAGAAAACAGAATCTCAAAGTCTTGCTCCAGTACATAGCCGGCCAGTAGCAGGTCAATAACTATGACTCTTGCATGTCTCTCCCGGCCAGTGTCACAGATCTGCCAATTCTTGTAGTATAATGTCATGCTGCCCTGAAAGTATATGGTACATTTCTAGAGCTCCCATGATCCTAAAGGTTGATGCTTAAAAAGACCTTTTATGATTGGCTTTATGTTAAAAAAAAAAAAAAAAGAGGGCCCCCCAAAATGCTATTTTTTTTTTTTTCCTGAAGATACTGTCATAAAAATAACTTTGGATCACAAATGTCAAGGATCACTTCTTACGGCTTCTGTCCTCTGTAGTCACTAGCTCATGACAAGTGCTCAATAAATGTTTGTCCAGGTGACTGAACTGAGCTCAATTCTAGTTCCAAATTTCACCAGCTCCAGAGGGGCATCCTCAAGACAAAATATGCCAACAAGGGAACAGAGGGCTCAAGCTTAGATTTCACGCAATTCTCATTTCAAGTCTGTTTATTAAGTTTCAATCACAGCCATGCTCCTGACCCACAGTAATTTGCAGAATCTGTTAGATCTCTCTCATTAAAAAGGAAATGACCAGGCCAGTCTCGGATACCCTAAAATATGTCCCAGAAAACCAAATTCGGGAGCAGAAATAGGAAAACAGGGTGCCTTGGATCCCTTTATCCTAACAAAAATTTACAATTGCCTTTCCCACCACCAGAGGGCTCCCCTGTACAGATAAGAAAAAACCTATTTGCTACTTTTTTTTAAAAAACAGGGAAAAGTATCCCCCATGAATTCCCTGTTCTGGGAACTTTGCTACATCCCTGCTTCTGCAGTCAGATCAGAACTCCCTCATGGTATCACCACCACCATTCACAAGCCCACAGGGATTACAAGGCAAGTATCTTTGTTGCTTTCAAAAGTGTCCCCCGTCTTTTATGGTCTTAATTCCAACTCCTCACTTTCCTAAGGACTTCAGCCCCTCATGCATTCCCCTCCTCTCCCTCCCTAATCCATCCCTCTGTAAGCAGTCATTCCTGCCCCCGTGTAGATGAGCTCCAAAGACCCAGAATCCACCAGGGAAGCGCTCCCTGAGCCCGCTCCAGTACAGGTCCATTTCTGAGCTCCTCTTCACAGCAGAACATCTCCAAACAGGAGTCTGCCTTTTGAGTCACTAATTTCTCACTTCTCACCACTTTCCCCCCCACTCCAGCCTCGTTCTCCCTCACCATTACAGACTAAAACCACTCCCCAGGATCATCAGGGACCTCTCTCACTGTCAAATTTTATCAGGCATTTCTCTCCCTTCTTAAAACCACAGCAGCGAACTCATTCAGGTCAGCTCTCCCCTCCTGGCCTCTGGGAACCACCTGTGCCTGGTTTCCCCCTCATCTGCCTGCTCCTTCCTTTCCTCTTTCTTAGCTCCTCCTCCTCCTCTACCACTGCTGTGGTTCCCACTCACAGTCCCTCTGTAGATGATCCTCTTCCATCCATGGACTTAAATATTGTCTAGGAGTTGCTGAGGACTCCTGCATCTGTTCTCCTTGGCCCAGGTCCCCTCCAGCTTCCTGGCTCTTCCCTCCCACCGCCCACGTGGCCTCTCCATGCTCACCCGTTTCACAAGCATCTCAAATACAACAGCCCACACACAGGACTGGCCACCTCTTTCCCACCAATCCTGTTCCTCCTCAGTCTTCCCCCATCCCAGAGCACGGCACAACCATCCACCTTGGATTCAAGCTCCAAACTCTCTTTTCCCTTATTTTCTACCACTGTCCATCAGCACATCCATTTCTGAAATCCGTTAAGAGCCCAGCTCCCTTTAGATCATCATCATCTTTTCCCTGGAGGACTTGCAGTAGCTTCCAGCTGGCCTCCCTGCTTCTAGCCTTGTCCTGCTGCTATGCATCCTTTACACAGTCTTTTTAATAAAACATGTGTCATGTGTCACTCACTCCTGAGGTGCCTTCAAAGGCCTCCATTTGGACCTGGAACAAACCCCAAATTCCTTTCCCTGCCCTCAAGGTGCTGCTGGCTTTCTGCCTCCTTTCCTCTCACTACTCCCCCCTCTGCAGCTCCAAATATGCAGCCTGTTGATCTACTTCTCAAGCCAGTATCATTCCCTCTGCCTAAAACATTTTTCTCAGCTCTCCTCTTGATTGCCTTCTCCTTCTCCTTCCTGGTATCAGGTCAAAGATTAGGGGATTGAGAAGTACCCCCCATAGTCACATTCCAGGTCATCTCTCTCCTTCCACAACAGTCATCACCACTTGTGAATTTGCTTTTTCTCTCTCCACTAGAACATAAGCTGCTGGAGAGCAGGGACCTTGTGTGTCTTGTTCAGTGCTATTACATATCTCAATGCCTAGATCATTAAGTACTTGGCACATATTAAGTGCTTAATATATATTAGAGTGAATGAATAAAACGAATGAATCAGAAAATGAATGTGTATTCTATCCGTGGGTTCCACAATGTCCTACCCCCATGCATGGAGACATGCTGCTGCTCATTCATTAAGGACCAGCTGGGTCACCTCTTCTATAAAGGCCCAAACAAAACACTGAATCCACAGATCTCCAAATACCCCAGTTACGTATTTATTTTTAGTTCCTTCCTGGATAATCTGATGCCAATCTCTTCAATTTCCCTTGGATAGGACAGTATGTTCCTTCTTACTACTCAACAAAGAACTGTAGTCCAAAACCCTGGCTTTGCTCGCCCAAAGTTTATTTCAACTTATTCAACATGTGTAGCTAAACCTGTACACCTCCTGTGCCTTCTGTTTTCTATACCATTCACTCCTAGAATCCTTCTGTAACTTCATTTTTTCCTTTCAATTATTGATAATAGGAGTGATTCTTACTGGGTTATTCCTAGAACTTACTGGTTATTCCTAGTTGATTTAAACGTATACAGAAAAATGTTAATGCAGCAATTTCTTGCCAACAATCCAGTTTCAACTTTGTCTCTTGTCTTCCTAACCCCTCCTTCCCAAGCAAGCTCCTAGGAAGTGAAAACCATGGCTTGCTTCTGGAGACTTCCTCACATGACCCCAGTGGCCTGTTTACTACATTCAGAAAGCTGTAAAAGGCCACGCCCACAAAAGAGAAACTTCACCTCTCCCTCTTTGGACTAAAGATATATTTGTATAGATACACAGTCACTTAAAAATTGATTGACTTTTAGACTTCACTGAATTTAAACTTTTCCTTTTAAAGTGGATTTTGGGGAGAAAATGCTACTTGCAGAAACATCATAAAATCCCTAATGTCTAGATCTTTCTCCTCTGCTCCAGGTTCATATATTCAATTGTCTTAGGTCAATGCAGACATTTGCTAGGCATCCCAAACTCAACTCCCGATTCTCTACCTCTATACCTCCTGTCCTCTCCTAATCTTCCCTTTCTCAGTTAAAGCCACCATCAGCCCCCAGTCACCAGGTCAAAAACCCAGAAGCCAACCAATTCCTTCCATTCTTTACCACCATGCTCATCTATCAGGAAGTCCTATCTTTCTATTATTGAAATACAATGAGATTTCACCCATTTCTGTCTCCACGATTACCACTCTGGAGCAAGCCATTAGCCTCTCTATTTGGACATCTGCAATGATCTCTTGACCAGAGTCCTTGCCTCTCTTGAGTGCCTAGTATGTTCTACCCACAATGATCTTTCAAAAACATAATCTAGATCATTGAGGAAACAGTGTCAAATCTCACATTTTATGAATTGGGGTAATGGGGGTGCAGAATTATCGTAGTAAAATTTAGCACTTCCTAAAGGCATACCTTTGGTGGGAGAGAGTGGTGGTTTTTGAAGCCTGTTTTCACTTTGATTTTTGACTAGTCATTTCTTGAGCAGACCTCAGAGGCAGGAGACCTAGAAAAGTACTTGGGAACAAGTACTGACAAGGCTGAGCCAGCAAAGAGCACTGTGGTTATACTTTTTATCTTACTAGTGCCCTTCCTGCAAAGATTCCAAGACACCGGAGCCTGACCTCTATTCTAGTTTGGCAGTAAACATTTTATTTTCTCTGCTTACCTGGAAGGTATCTTGATTGCTTCAAGTAGTACTGTTTAGCTGTGGAGGCAGTTGACAGTTCAGAATCAGATTTTAGGGAAATAGCAGCAGGGAAGCTCTTGTTTTCCCCTGCTGAGTGATAAGAGCCTGAGGGTACCGACTCTGGAAGCCTTGAAAGTCAACATAAGGCAGCATTACAAGGTGAGAAATGTGAAGATGACAGCTACTGTATTCCCACACCCCCTACTGGTCTTTTCAAGGGCAAGGTCACCTCACTTAACTGGTTTCCATCAGAGTCCTTTTGCTGATAGGGGACGCTAAATGGCAACTTCTCCCCCAACAGCTATTGGGCCGTCCATAGAATCATTTTTAATACTAGACATTATGTGACAGAAAGCTTTATAACTGAGCAGCAAATTGCATGTGTATTAAGGTCTGTAGCTTTCCCACCACTGCTAAAATTGTGGATTTACAACAGGGGGGAAGATGACATGTTGAAAGGGAGGACAATCCCAGTCACCTCCACCTGTCTACAAAAGTAATGTCTGATCAGTAAGGTTGCCCAGGTCCCATCAGAGACCAACACTGACTTGGTCAGCCCTTTGAACTTCTGGCTACCCCAACCCACTCTGGGAGAGCCCTAGATGCAGGTGGGACTCTTTCGTTATAAACAGCCCCACCCATTCTGGCTTCTTTTCCTTTCCCTCAGCCCACTGCAGTCCTACCAACTGCTGAAATCCTACCCATTTTCCAAACTGCTCATTCCAAAAAGACTGCTCTCCTCCTCAAAATGATCTGCCCATAAACAGAACTCTTGAGCTCCTTACAGCTCCTTCATTAGCAGAACTTAATACACACTCTGTTCTTGTGTTACACTGACTTGAAGGTTGTATTTCCACTGCTATACATTTGATGGGATGAAGACAGACTACATCCTGTTCAGACCTTTGCTCAACACCATCTAGGTATTTAGCAAATGGTCTACTGGGCACACATACAAGTGTAAACATCTTGCTTTTGTTCGCTAAAAAACAAGACAACCTAATAAGTGAAAGCTTTACCCTTTAGTATTTGGTCTATTATATTCTTTACAAAGCGGCCTAGCCTGCCTCAGAAACTGAGCAGAGAATAGCAACGTGCATTCAGTTCACCAAGTACGTGAGCTCCTATTGCTCAAGAAATAGTGTGGAACAGAAGAGAGGAAGAGATCTAGATAGTTTTGAATTAGGCTTCATCTGACTTTAGGCAACCTATTTAGCCAACCTCTCAGTATTCTGTTCTACAGCTATTTTTACTAGATTATGAAGATTACAAATTAAAACTTAGGTAGGCACTTTAATAGGAGTATATTAATAATAATTATTATTATATGTCTAACTTGTATAAAGTCATTTGAAGATACTAAAAAAAGGGGGGGGAAGAAATATACATTAAGAATTTGTTATCATATAGTTTTCCTAAAGAATTTCAAGAGAAAAGGAATAATTGATATTGAAGAAATTTACCAATTCTTCCCTTGCCAGAATTAAGTATATGGACTACAAACTTAATTTTAACTATAGATTTTGATTCAAAATCTCCAACCTAAGACATATGATTAAATTCAGCTGGAATTAGAATGACATGGGTTTAAAAAAATAGTTTTCAAGTCATCTACATACATAGTACACTAATGCAGATACAAAGAATTATCTTTTTTTAAAAAAGCAAGTATGTAGCTCTTACATATCTTTAAGTTGACATCTATAATTTTTTTTATCATGGGTTAAATTGTTTTATTTCTTGTTTCTTAATAGTCAATATAAAACAGTAAATAATTTACAAGATGAAATATGAAGATTAACTATAATTGGGAGTATTTCATGGTATGACTTGATAAATTAAGTTTTAACTACTTTATTCCATAAAACAGTGGATCTTCAAAAAATTATGTACAATGTATATTGATGGGTTTTGAAAAAAATCAGTTTCACAGAACATTCTAGTACATTTAAAAGAATAAGCATCATTAGGCTCTGGTGCTTTGGGGATTCTGAACCCTCTTTGTAATGGGATGTTTCCTTTTCCCTAAGAGAAATATGTATAGGACAACAAAGCCTTCTGAGCCAGGGGTGGCAATCTTCTGACTTTTCTTGTTTAGCATCTCAAAGGTTGTTGAGCCTTTATGCCACTCCAGATTTGAAAATGCTGAGAGGTGTGACTCCGGCATAAAGTGGGAGGAGGATTAAGCATGCTTATTCTCAAGTTCATGTACTTAAGGAGGAACTCTGGAACTTGAGGATCTGGAAACCTATTGACTAAGAATTATCCAAGCATAGGTCCTAACAGAATCTTCCATGTACCTTCAGAGACATGTGTGCCCCAAAGTAAATGCCAGATAGCTATTAGATAAAATTCCCTGCCTCCTGCTAATATTTTTCTCCCTCTTCTTCTGTTCCAAAGAGGAAAAAAAGATAATATTTTCTCAAACTTTTGTTCATAAAATTTAGTCCACCCTTACTTCAAAGTTAACTGCACTAATGATGACTTATCTTAGAAAAGAGGATGCCGGAGATATTAAAACTTCCAGAAAAAGTTTAGGAAATGATCAAAAACGTGTAGAATAACAAATTAGTGAATCTGAACACCATCAGAGGAAACTATCACCTCTGTAGATTGTGCTTTGCTTTTCTTCAAACAGGCATGTGGATTTCAAATGGGAATAATGGTGATCATAATTCAGTAGAATACTAAAAACTTAACAAGAACCCTTCTCCCCACACGCCACAACTCTTAGCCATTAATACTGAGATTCATTAATGTGAGAAGTCAAGATTCTTACTTTCCCAGAAGTACGCGTAGAGATTTGGGGGATGTAGAAGAAAACAATATTAGGCTACTTACTGTCTTTTAACATTCATTTATATCTAATGAGTAACATAAAGCTGATGCATGATAAAAATATATTTTCCTAGAATGTGAAATCTTACCGAAATGGAGAATCTTTTTTCCTCTTTTCTTTAAATACACCCATGCTTGGCTTCTTGGAATGGGAGGCTCCAAGATCACAGTCCTCAAACTCTTCCCAGCTATCTCCAGACTTGAACACAGTCTGACCCCAACGTCTCCTAGCACTTTTATGACCCAGTGCGCCATTTGGCTTCTGTGGTGGAAAATCAGTCATCATCATCTGTAATCATTTGCTGAATGCCTTTTATGCCCAAGCTATTCTATTTGATACTAAGAGTACCCATTCTCAAGGAGCCTTCCCTAAAGGTAAGAAGATACGTATTGAAAGGTCTTAACAAAAACAGGTAGTACATGCTAAAAATATGATAGGAGTTCAGAGGGAGGAGAGATCTCTGGTTTTGGGTTGGGGTGAGACTTGAATACTTAGGATCAGAACTGTCTCCTCACTAATACATAATTTGGAAGACTTTCATGTGTGACTGTCTCTCTTTGGCAAGTGACTTAACTTCTCAAAGCCTTGGTTTCTTCCTCCTCAAATGGAGATGTGCAGTACTTCTCTAATTAGTGTTTCTGAATTTAATAGTAAAATACACTGAAAGTCCTTAGGATAGGGCCCTAACACATAACAAGAGTTACTAAGGTTAGGGGGTATGGTTGTTATTACTATTGTTGTTGTTTCAGAGTTTGAAAGAGGAAATATATACAGTATGACTTTTTAATAGAAGAGTGCCAGGGACACCTAAGTGGCTCAGTCAGTTAATGTCTGACTCATGATCTCAACTCAGGTCTTGATCTCAGGGTTGTGAGTTTGAGCCCCATGTTGGGCTCCACGTTGCGCTCCACGCTGTGTATGAGCCCACTTGAAACAAAAAAAGAAAGAAAGAAAAGTGCCAGAGTCTGAAGGCCTTCAGTGTCTGCCTAACGAGCTGCAGCTCTCCTGTGGGTAGTGAAGAACACTGGATGTCTTTGAGCTAAGAAGTGGTGAATTAAAGGCAGCCTTCTGGAAGGCCGGACTCTTCAGATAGGAGGCCTTTGCAGTTATACTGGCATGCAGTGGCAAGTGCAACAGATTCCTAGTGGCTGGAATGCTCAGGAAAGAACACATTTGCTCTTAACAAGGGATAAAAGGCCTGGACTTTGCATCTACTTGAACAGAGGTCAGAGGAGAGTGTGGTACACATTGCTGGGCACCCACTCAGTACCCATTCTTCCTGTCTTCCTAATAGATTTTGTTCAGTGCAGCAATATGCTTACTTAAAATACCTGAAATCCCAGCCTCCTTCACAGCTATGTGTAGCCATGTGACATGATCTAGCCAATGAATTGTCAGTATAAGTCTACCAGAGGGACTTCCAGGAGGGCTATTTCTAGACTCCCACAGCAGGCCAGCGGCTTTCACTCTTCCCTCTTCTGGAATGCCGAAGCAACACCAAAGGAGCAGCAGCCATCTGTGGCCACAGGAATGAGAGCTGCCTGCTAAGTGTGGTAGAACAGGAAGCCAGAGGCAGTCTGGTTCCTTCTACAGTCTGCACCAGTTCTGGTTTGGCCCACCACTTGACTTCTTGTTATGTGAGAAAATAAGCCATTATTGTTTGAGACTCAGTGGCCAGACTTCTGTCATAAGTCACTGAATGGAATCCTGATGGATGCAGAAAAGGAAGGGCAGGGATGACCTTAAAAGTTTCAGTCTGTTTGTTTCAGGATGGTGGCTCTGTTAACAAAAATAAGGAATGAGGAAGACGACCTGGCTTGGACCAGTGTTTAGTTTTGTTTTTTTACAAACAGTGGTTTTTTTGTTTTGGGTTTTATTTATTTTTTAATCATAGTTTTCACGTTCTCCGTTTCCAGGATTCTTACAGAACTGAAGTATTAGTTGAAAATTTTTTTAAAAGATTTTTATTTATTTATTCATGAGAGACACACAGAGAGAGAGGCACACACGCAGGCAGAGGGAGAAGCAGGCTCCATGCAGGGAGCCCGGAGCGGGACTCAATCCCAGATCCCGGGATCATGCCCTGAGCCGAAGTCAGAGGCTCAACCACTGAACCACCCAGGCATCCCACAGACAGTGGTTTTATTCAAATTTATCTGGGACAGTTTGGGGGCATGTAAACTGAAAAATCCAAAAGGCAACTGAAAAACTAGGGATTTTGGGAGCAAGGTCAGCAAATACAGCTATGTTTGGGGCAAGAAGATATTTAAAGAATGGATATGCTATTGCTTGGTGCCCATGGTACCTTAGTGATGGCTGATGACAGAGAAATGGTGTTTGCGGGAGAATGAACTCTAGACTAAGGAGAATAAAATGATCTAAGGTCCCAGGTAAGCAGAGTTAATCAAAGGTTATAGAGTTTCAGCCTCTTATTTTGGTTGAATTATTTTTTTTTTAGGGTGCTGATGCTGAATGCTGCTGATCAATGTCAGTAATATCAAATAGTCTTATATGTCTCAGAAGACTGGAAAGGGGCAAATATACTTTTTATCAAGATTTTTTGCAAAAATCCACCTTAATATGTTTGGGACAGGATGAGGGCAAAGATTCTAAAATCACTTTTACAGGTAAAGTTTTTGAGCACTTAGGGAAAAATCTGTGTAGGTTGTACAGGCCACCATTTTTTTTTTTTTTTAATAAAAAGCAAACAATGAATACATTTAGTTCATGTGGCCATTAATAAAGTAGATGACAGGGTGTTTGATGCTGTCAGTGAAGTGACAAAAGGACAACAAAGGTGGATCAGCGCTGTTATGGACTCTATTTCCCCCCCAAAATTTATATGTTAAAATTTGTTATGTCTCCAACCCTGCAATTTATACCCCAAGTCTAGAGAGCTTGCTCCCTCTCTCTGCCATGTGAAGACAAAGTGAGAAGGCATCAAATTGGCTCACATTCTGATCTTGGACTTCCCAGCATCTAGAGAATAAATTTCTGGCTTAAAGCCACTGAGTCTATGGTATTTTGGTATAGCAGCCCAAGCACTGAAGTACATTGTTCAGTTGTCCGTCCAAGAGTACTGCGGATCAGTGTCCATCTAGGAGTCCTAGTGGCCTGCCCAAGGGCTCATTGCCATTCTGTTCATCATGAAGGTACAGGAGAAAAAGGCAAATGAACAACTACACCAATGCACAGCTGCTGACGTGCTAGGCAGGATGGTTAAACTGACAAGACAGAAATACTTTAGAAATCTGAGAGGTAGGGATCCCTGGGTGGCACAGCGGTTTGGCGCCTGCCTTTGGCCCAGGGCGCGATCCTGGAGACCCGGGATCGAATCCCACGTCGGGCTCCCGGTGCATGGAGCCTGCTTCTCCCTCTGCCTGTGTCTCTGCCTCTCTCTCTCTCTCTTTCTCTGTGTGTGTGACTATCATAAAAAAATAAAAAGCTTTAAAAAAAAATCTGAGAGGTAAAAGTAAAGTCTTGCAATTTTTGGAATCCTACAGATCAAATACACAACACGAAAGAAGTAAAGACTATGTGACTTACCAGAAGCACTTGTTATGTGAGAAAATAGACTTAGGAATTTTAGTTGACAGAATGTTCAGTCCCATCTCTGGAACCTATTACCTATCTAAAAGTTTAGGGCTAGGATACTGGGTACTTTAACTTAGTGAATGCATACAAGGCCTTAGCATCATACATGGCGCTTAGCAGTACTCAATAAATATTAATTTCTTTTCTTTTCCTCTCAGTATAAGTTAACATTTGATGTGCCTTCCAAGAAAAAAAAACAAAAAACAAAAAGAACCCCAAAACAAAAATGTAGTCTTTGGTGGCATGAGTGCACATATAGTTTTATAAACCATATAAATCACCGCTTATACTCCCTGCTCGTGGTTTGCCTCTAGCTCTGGCAGCCTCATTCTAAATGGGAAGCAGGATGGTGAGGGGACTCGAGGCTCTTTCCTACACAGGAACCAAGGATTACTCAGTCACATGAGATAATGTCACGTGTGGAGCACTCAAGGGAACTGGGGATGTTCTTCCTAGAGAAAAGGACAGGTAATATAAGGGCTATTTTCAAATATCTGAATGGCTGCCTTTCTCAAAGAGTGATCAACTTTTATTAAAAGCTACAGAAAATCAGAATTTAGCTCAGTATAAGGAAGAATTTCAGTATAGTCAGAAATGTCCCAAAGAGGGGGTCCTGGGTGGTGCAACTGGTTAAGCATCCAACTTTCTGTGTCGGCTTAGGTCATGATCTCAGGGTCATGCGATCAAGCCCCACATTGGGCTCCCTGCTCAGTGGGGGGCCTCCTTTCCCTTTGTCACTTGCCCAGCTTGTGCTCTCTCATGCTCTCTCAAATAAATAAATAAAATCTCTCTCTCTATATATATAAAGAAATGCCCCTAGATGATACAGACTCCTAGATGTAGTGTGGACAATTATTCATTCATTTGTTCAACAGATAAAGTGAGAATTCAACCACATGCCAGATAACATTCTGGCTTTAGGGCCTGGACTGATAAAGAAAACAATACCCCTGACCTTATAGAGCCTACATCCTACAGGAAGAACCAGATAATAAACAATACATATAAGAACCAGGTAATTAATAGTATGTTAGAATATGATTAGTGCTATTGGGAGCAGGGCTTGCTTTTATCAGGATGGCAGGAATGGATAAGGAATTAGTATTCTTTGTAAGGAATTAGTATTCTCTCAGTCCTAAAATGCCCATGACGTAGATGCATTTGGGTGTAAACATCTTGAGGAGACAGCTGATACAGCTCCTGAGGAAGCCCCTGAACTGAACAAAAGAAGTACGAAGAGCAAGTCTTATACTATGCCTAATACCAATTCTGTTCATGTTCTTTAGTATTTAAAAATAGTATAACATTACTGTTAAAATCTGTAGGATTTAGGATCAGCGCTTTGGAGTCCCAGATTCTATTAAATTCTTTGAGTTCTTTTGTGTCTAAGTAATATTCAAGTCTGTAGCATGCAAACTTTATCACATTCATTTTGGCTGTTCTTCTTTTATAAGTCATATTAGAATTTTAGGTTATCTCATGCTAAGCTCCTGCCAGAGGAAGCAGGGCCCTTAACATAAATAATCTTTTATATCTTCTCCAACATTTTAAGGAATGCCTAGAAAATAAAATCCTAACTGAACCAAACTGTTGCATCTGTGGTGTCATTATGGGCTACTTACGGTTGGCATGGTTTTGACGATACTTGGAAATAGTGTTTGTGGCCGTTTCTGTTGACTTGGCTGCTTTGGCGCTGGCTGGACGCTCATGTTCTGTGGTGGCTGGATGGACTGCAGTGGCTGGTGGCTGTTTTTGGGTTGAGGCTGTCTGACAGTCTGATCATTTATGTCCGGCAGAGGCTTAGATTCTAGATCAACTAAAGATGGCTTTGATTCTAGTGGCTGCACCTGCTTATTTAAAGATTGTTTCAATTCTGGATGATGTGAGGAAGGGCCTAATACTTGACCAACTTGAAAATATTGGTGTTTCAGTGCCTACAAAAGCATGGAAATAAGAAATGGAAACAGTTTCATTTTAATTCATTACAAAGAAATTACTGACTAGAAGCGGGCTTGGCATATAGCACTAGCCTAAATAAGCTTCAAAGACTTGAAAAACATAACCTTATGTAGGTTTTCCCCTTATGCGGTACCTTCAAAAAGATAACCAGGAAATAATGATTTAGGAAATAAATTTAATTTAAAACACAAAGTACAACACAGTAGGAAGAATGTAGAACTCATGTATAACATCTAGGCAAAGCAACTATTGTATTTAAAAATTCTGTATGAAAACAAAATCTAGCTTTTAAACATTGGCTAAATTTGATGTGATTAATTCAAACTAAAATGCTAGATACTGATCATGGTTTAGAATCCATCCAAAGGCATTAGGAAATGAGTTAAGAAAACCTTTTATACAGGGGTACCTGGGTGGCTCAGTGAGTTAAGCGTCTGCCTTTGGCTCAGGTCATGGTCCAGGGTCCTGGGATTTAGCCCCACATTGGGCTCCATGTTCAGTAGGGAGACTGCTTCACCCTCTCCCTCTGCCCCCCACCTCCCACCCCCCGACTTGTGCTCTCTCGAGTGCTCTCTCTCTCAAATGAATAAACAAAAATCTTAAAAAAAAAAAACTTCTATGTAGTAGTTCATTTTAAACAATTAACTGTAACATTATAGAAAATTCAGGGCTACTCTTAGCCTAAGGATAGCTACATACCTACTAGCAATAAAAAAAAAAAAAAATCCTAAAACAGGAGATTACAAATGCAGATGTGTTAGAGCTTATTATAGCAATATACCAGCAAAGAGAAGATATTTATGGGAAGAAAATATAAAAATAATTTAAAAATGATCACTAAGTTTTAACTAGATCAACCAGTTGCTGCTACTTGCATGGAAGTTGGGGTAGAGGAGTGGGGACAGCTCCTGATGACTGTCTGGTGACATCGTCTACAGTAGTGGTTCTCAAGTGGGATCGATCTGTCCCCTCTGGAGACATTTTTTTATTGTTACAATGTGGGGGTGGGAGGTGTTGCTGCTAGGGATGCTGCTAAACATCCTACAATAACAGGATGGCCCTCACAACAAAGAATGACCTGATCTGAATGTCACGAGTGCTAAGGTTGATGAAAATTGGTCTAGAGAATGTCTGACAATGTCTGTGCAGCTCAGCTTTGGATATGATCCCCTTACCATAATCCTATGTCTGGATTAAGGAGGAAAGCTCCCAGTTCTGCTGTTCGTGTTTGTGTGTGCGGGGGGGGGGGGGGGGGGGGGGGATGAAGGGAGGGCACCTGAAGGTAGCCAAGCCCTATTACCCTGCATGTTCTGCCCTAAGGTGGTACTCACCTCTGTGTGAGCACAGTCTTGATCCACAGTTAACTTCCCAGGTCTCCAAGGGCAGTTTTTGGAGGGACAGAGTAGCTCTGGATCCTATAACTTTCCCTCTCCCTAACTAGGTCTCCTGCTTCCACTAAAAAGCAGGGCTATGAAATAGTGGACACGAAAGAGGTTCAGGGCAGGGAGGTCTATTTCGGCAGAGGTAGGAAGAGTTTTTTGGGTTTTTTTTTTTGTTGTTTTTTTTTAGGAAGAGTTTTTATTCTGAGATGTCCCCTACCACAACCGATGTCTGTGTTAATTATGCTGACATTGCTAAGTGGAGCTCCACAAATACAGGCAATTTAAATACAGCAGTACCTGACTCACAGAAAGCACTCAGATTCTTAATTAAGTCATATTAATTAGTATGTCAATACTCCTAAATTAAAAATGTACTATACTTTGTAGCTAGAACCTTTATAAATGTGGTTCGCAATTTCAAGGCTTTATCTGTAACAATTTTTCCTCTTTGAGATATCAGCCTCTGTCCTCCAAGATGAGGTGAGTCTTTAAGAAAGAATTTATTTTTTTCCTGTTTATTCAGGGAATATTTGATCATTGCATAGAATAAGGATGTATGGAAAGGTCTCAAGAAGAAATTACAATAACCCCAGAGCCAACACCAAGAGAAAACTACTGCTCACATTTTGATGCTTTTGCTTTTTAATACTTCTAGACATGTAATTTATATACATATATATTTTTTAATAAAATCATAGTAGTAATATTCTGGCCTACTTTTAAATGTAGCACTTGAGCTTGAGAATTCTCGAAAATGGTTATTTTAAAAATTCCATTTTTAATTGGGGCAAAGTAGTCTATATTAAGGATATATATTCTTTAAATGTTCATGCCTCCAATGGGAAGTTTTTAAGCATTGAACATCTATGAGTATAAATCCTTATCCAACTTTCTGATAGTTTTCAATGCTCTTGGTATACTACATTCCAAAACTATTTTCCATTACTTAGGTAAACAACCTTTCAGCTGTTTCCTTTTGGTGATGGTGATGTGTTTTTTTTTTTTAATTTTGCATTTTACCATAATGAACAAAGGCTGCATATTAAAACAATATTTTTGGTAACTTTTATTTCTTTTTCTGTGATTTTTCTTAATGTCTCATGCCCACTTTTCTTTTTTAGGTAAGAGTTAAAGACTTGTATTATATTTTTATTACAAAAGTTAGCAAATTCTTAGAAACATTAGAAAATACACTGTCACATTTGTTAAAAAGAATTATTGCTATTTGTCTCCCAACCTTAAGATTTTATAAGAGAAAGATTTTAATTTTTATATGAATGAACTGATGGTCACCAGAGCAGGGTGTGTGGGGGGGAAATAGGGGAAACAGGTGATGGAGACTGAGAAGGGCACTTATCATGATGAAAAAAAAAAATCCCGAGTTTTTCCTTTGTAGTTTCTTCTGTTACTTTTACACTCATCTATTTCTTGGCTCGCAATTAAATACTTACCTATACTTTCTTTAGTTCTTAATAGTTTAGTTCATCCTTCTTATTACTTAAACCTTCTGTGATTTACTTGAAAAGTATGGTAAGAAATAACCTAAATTTACATTTTCCTGATAATTAGCTCATTGTGCCAGTGACAGCCCCCCTCCTGATTGCCCCCCCCCCCCCAAATCACCTGCTGCTGACTTACAGCTTCTGCAAATTGGAGCTGTAGATTCTTAGGCTAGTACCATCACTGTTGCAATCCTGTCACTTTAAGATTATTGTAATATTTGATAGGGCAAGCTGTCTGCCCCAACCACTGTCCTCTACTGACCTATTCTTGTTCAGACCTGTCTTGACAATTCTTTCACCCATTTGTTCTTTCACTTCACCTTCAGAAAACACTTCTCAAGTTAAAGTTTTAAAAAGCCAAATAATTTTTTGGTGATTTTAATGCTGAATTTGTATATAGATAACTATAAGAATACAAGAAAGCTTATTGTGACTTTTTCAATCTAAGCCCTTTGCAAAGACAACCATAGCACTTTGAAACTATGAGACTAGAGTTTCTGGAGAGCTCTAAGGGCTGGTCACGAAGGAGCAAGGCAAGGGTGCCACCTATTGTCCTCAGTCCTATGGAGACTTGATACTGTTGTGTAGAGTGAACAAGAACTCCTCTCTAAACCATAGGAGAGCTTAGAAAGTCTCCTATGTTGCACAACTGAAGAGATGCCTTTTTACTACCAGTGACAAATTTCTTCCTTATTAGCCATCATATGCCTGCATTTTTATCATTAGAAACATTAATTACTTTCAGCCTTACCCCATTTGAACCACAAGATACAGAAAATCACTGGAGTGGCTGTATTCTCAATTCTCCCAGGGATGTTACAGATTAGAGATTCATTCATTACACATTGGATGCCTCACACTTTCAGGCTTACTTACAGATTGGTAAAACCCTGGTTGAGAACAGATTTGCTTTGTAAACAAAAGTATTCCTAGTATTACAAAGATCTCAAAAGAAAAAAAGAAAAAGAAAAAAAGGAAAACACTGTATCAGGAGGATTTATCTTACCTGGCTTGCTGTTGGCCGCTTCTTTGGATCCCAATTCAACATTTCAGTCATAAGTTGAATAGCTTCATTACTGGCATTGGGAATAAGAGTTTTTAAGTTTATAGGAACACACTGCGGAAAACGGAAGTTCATAGAGGATGCAAGCTGGTACCCTTCTGGCCAGTCACTCTGTTTAAGGAATATATAAGTGGTGGGACAGGAGAGCAAAAAGAAAATAGTTTTTAGTAATTAATTTTAAAACATAGTAATAATATAAAAACCACTGGTGTTGAAGATTTTAATGCTGATTCATATAAACAGAGAATAAAATACCAGACCACATATACAATTCAGTGCTACAAATAGTATATAAAGAATATTGAATTGAGAGTTAGGAAAATGTTAGAAAGCACTTTTATAAATTCCAAAATATTCTTGTCTGGTTTTTGGATCTTGAAGACAATACCCAGGTGACTTTGAGTAAACAGGCACAAGTGGTATACAAAGCAGCTGATAATTACAAAGACCCTCATTATATTATACATTGCATCCAGTGTTTAAAACTCCACATAGTTAGGAAGTAACAAATTACATAAAGCTTTAATAACTATGTTTACTTGTCTGGTTTTAAGTCCAAGGCACATACTAACATAATTAGGATGTAATTATATATACTATTGAGTACATATCAGAAAGTAAGGTCTGGATGAGTACTTGAAAAGTACTCAGTTCAAGAAATCAAGTATCTATGACAGAGGTATATAAACAGAAACAAGGAAAGGTCAAGAGGAAATGGTCCAGGACACCTGGGATTCAAAAGTTGATGCCAGTGAAGATTCTCAGAGCAAGTGGGAAAGAGTCTAAGCCAGGATGTCTACATAATCATCAGCTGGTCATCAACCCAAAGTTAAATATATAGAATTCTAAATATAGAGAATATATCTGTAAGTTCTTAATTAAAGGCTAGAACCCTTTTTTCTTCAGTCTTATGGGGATTCTTGGCTTCTGATCCCACCCAATTTTTAAAAAAAGATAAGAAAAATAACCATTAAAGCATAAGCCTATTTGAAAATAAAAATATCGGATAGCTAGGTAAAAGTTATAAATAATCGAAAGTTATAACTTAAGGACAAGAGTACTCACTTTTTTGGGAGTCCCTAAAACTTGGCAAATCTTAAAGATTTCATCAACCTCACTTGTCCCTGGGAAAAGTGGTCTTAATGTATATAGTTCAGCCATTATACTCCCAACAGCCCATACATCAATGGGAGAGCTATAAACCGAAGATCTTAATAAAACTTCAGGGGCACGATACCTATGAAAATAGAAAACAAAACAGGCCATTTTGATTATAGTTGGAAGGATGGAGTAGCAGTAGGGTTTGGGCATGTATTTCAATCAAGGAACTGGTATTAAGTGTCTTCTACGTGTCTGGTATTTGTACAACGTGTTGGGGTTCAGTTGGACATAACACATTTTTCCTGACCACAGACAGACAGTTGGTGGAGCTGGAGACAAATATAAATGAAATGTCCAAGTGGCCTAAGATAGGAAGTCAAATGAATAAATATGGAAATAAGTACTATAAGACAGGGTTGGGGGAGAGCTCTGAATGGAAGATATATTCTGAATGAGAACAGTTGTATTAATTTTACAAAGCATTATATTCATGATATATTTATATGAAGGATAGAAAACAAAAGGTTAACAAAGAAGATCCCTAAGCAGTGGGGTTTTCTTATTATTATTATTCATCAGTTTGAAAGTGCTGATTCCTTCAGTGGACTATGTTCCCCCAACTGACTGTATCTTTAATGGAGAAAAATACCCTATTAGAGCAAAGGTACCTGGTGGAAAATATTCTCAATTCTAACTTTTTTTTCACATTTAAATGTATAGATTTTTCAGCCCAAATATTTGTCTTTTTGCTTCTATTCTGAGTACCTTTCTTTGACAGATTTATTGAGATGTAATTTGAATAAAATTCAACTTATCCATTTAAAAGTGTATGACTCCAGGGCTTTAAGTGGAGTGTGTAATGGAGTGTGTAATCTATTGTCACAATCAATTTTGAGCATTTTCACTGCCCCAAAGGAAACCTCACACCTCCCCAATACCCCTGTATCCCCAGCACTGGTCAACATTCTGTCTCTATAGATTTGCCTATTGTGTGTACTTCATACCAGTGAACAATACACCATCCAGTCCTTGTGGACTCTCTTCTTTCCTTCAACATGTTTTCAGAGTTCATCCATCCATATTGTAGCATGTATCATACTTCATTCTTTTTACTGCTGAATACTGTCTTGCTGTATGGCTCTAGCACATACTATTTCTCCATTCATCAGTGGATGGGCATTTGGGTTGTTTCCAATTTGGGGCTGTTCTAAGTAATGTTGTTCTGAACACTCATATGTAAATTTTTGTGTGGATGTGTGTTTTCCTTTCTCTAGGGTATATAGATCAAGGTGTGGAATTGCTGGATCCCATGGTAACTATATGTTTAACCACTGAGGAACTGTTATTTTGCACCATTTTACATTCACACCAATGACGTATGATGGATCCAGTTTCTCCGTGGTTTTGTCAATAGTCATTACTATGTTTTGATATTTTTACTAGATGAAATTGTTTTGAACGTCTTGCCAAGTTTAGATGGTGAAAACAAGTCTTCTCAATTTCATTCCATTTCAGTATAGAATCTAAATTTACCCAGTTGAAAATAGATACTCAATGGAACTGTGCTTCCCCTCAAAAGCTACACAGTATTCCCCTTCTCTGTTAGTGCTGACACCATCCTTCCAGTTACTCAAGAAACAAAACAAAACAAAACCCCCTAGAATCTTTGGCTTCTTATTTTATACCCTACATCTGATTCATCAGGAAATCATGGTTGCTCTACTTTAAAAATAGCACCTCCATGGCCAGCAGATCCAAGTCACTGTCATTTCCTGCCAGAATTATGGTAACAGCCTCCTACCTGTTCTCCCTGCTTCTTTCCTTGCTCTTCTAAAATCTATTTTTAATATAGCCGGGAGAGTGATACTTATAAGACATGTCAGATCACTTGGCACCTCTACTCAGCATCCTCCAGGGGGCTCCCCAGTTCACTCAGATTAACAAACCACCACAGTGCTATGATCTATGAAGACCTCTAAGATCTTGCTCTCCATCAGTTCTCCACCCCATTTCCTAATACAGCCCTCCTTACTCATTCTGCTCTTTGCTGAATTCACATGTGGCTTTCCTGTTTCAAGGCCTCTACACTTAGCATTTTCTCTGCCTGAAAACTCCTTCTTGCCTTGGCATCTCCTTCTCAGGGAGACCCTCTATTTAAAATAACAACAGGCCTTTTCCTGGCCCTTTCCATATTTTATTCTTCTCCATAATAATAATCTATCACCACCTGATATACAATTATTCTTGTTTTTGTTGAAATGTAATACACATACAGAAAAATGCACGTATTAGTAAGAGAACACCTTGATGAATTTTCACATAGAGAATACACCCATTGACCCAGCACCAAGATCAAGAAACTGGGTGTTATCAGCATTCCAGGTGGCCCCCCTCCTGCAGTCATGCAATCACTACTCAAGGAACTGCTACCCTGACTTCTACCAGCATAGATTAGTTTTCTCTATTTTTGCACTTTGTATAAATGGAATCATACCTTATGTACTTTTTTTTCCTGTTTGGCCTATTGTATGTAGTTGTAGACTTTTGTTCTCATTGTTGTAAAGCATCCCACTGGGTGAATATATTATGCTGCATGTATTGGACATTTGGGTAGTTGCAGTTTGGGACTATTACATGTCTTTTTTTTTTTAAAAAAAAAAGATTTTGTGTATTTATTCATGAGAGAGACAGAGAGAGAGAGGCAGAGACACAGGCAGAGGGAGAAGCAGGCTCCACACAGGGAGCCCGATGCGGGACTTGATCGCAGCACTCCGGGATCACGCACCCTGAGCCAAGGGCAGACACTCGACCGCTGAGCCACCCAGGTGTACCATGAGACTATTACATGTCTTTTGATAAACATCTGTATGTCTTTCTATTGGTAACTGTGTTTTTAACTGGTTTATTTGTATACTGGATGTCAGGTCAGTGGCCTGAGACAGAGTGTTTTTCTGCTTCATTCATCTCACTGTTCCCCATGCCTGAAATAGTACCTAGCACATAGTATGTTCCACAAATGTTTGTTGAATGAATGAGTGAATGAATGAAATCTCTTTCAGAATAGTCATGACCCAATCCTCTCTCTACAGAAAGCAAAATTCAGTTCTATAGTTTTTTTTTAATTTTTGAAAAAGATTTTATTTGAAAGACAAAGATAGTGACAGAAATAGTGAGAGAGAGCATGAACAGGGAGAAGGAGAAGCAGGCTCCCTGCTTCTCCCTGAGCAGGAAGTCTGATGTGGGGCTTAGTCCCAGGATCCTGGGATCATGACCTGAGCCCAAGGCAGAACCTTAACCGACTGAGCCACCCACGTGCCCCTAGATTTTGTTTTAAATACTCAATATGGAACCTCTAGAAAACTACGTAATGATCCACTACTGTAAAATTTCAGCATAGACCTACCTATATCTCTAGGGAGTTGTATAAAACTACTCACCATCTGGTAGATACATAATCAGTATATGGTGGCTGTGATCTTAATTCTCTTGCAAGTCCAAAATCAGCAATTTTCACAAGTTCTGGCCCCATACAAAGCAAGTTCTCTGGTTTCATATCCCTATGAAAAAAACCTTGATAACAGAGAGGAAGAACAATAATTGATCATTATGTTTGAATATATTTGACTTCTAAACAAAATATAACTGAGACTCTGTTGTAATTAAGAATGTGAACTTAGGGGGATCCCTGGGTGGCTCAGCGGTTTAGCACCTGCCTTTGGCCCAGGGCGCAATCCTGTAGTCCCGGGATCGAGTCCCATGTCGGGCTCCCGGCATGGAGCCTGCTTCTCCCTCCTCCTGTGTCTCTGCCTCTCTCTCTCTCTCTCTCTCTCTCTGTCTATGATAAATAAATAAATAAATCTTAAAAAAAAAAAAAAAGAATGTGAACTTAGGAGAAAAAAAAACCATATTTATTGTCTAAAAAGTGATGGACGTGGGACTCTGCTTTCAAAATAATTTGGTAAGAAAGTTCACACAGTATATGAAGTCATTAAAAATACCCATTTAACACATATTTATATTTGTGAATCCAGTAAGTTCAAGCAATGGGCTAGATATTGCCACTTTATGATTATCTCCATTCATCTGCACAACAGCTTTGAGGAGGTATTATGGTCACTATTGTGTAGTAAAGGAGGAGGTAGAGGCCCAGAGAGGAGGAGGCTAATTAAAGCCTGAAGAAAGCTACATAATCAAGCTATGTCACTTCTTTGAAAAATCTATTAAACAAAAATGAGGGACACCTGGGTGGCTCAGCAGTTTAGCGCTTGCCTTTGACCTGGGACGTGATTCTGGACTCCCGGGATCGAGTCCCATATTGGATCCCTGCATAGAACCTGCTTCTCCTTAAAAAAAAAAAAGAACCTGCTTATCCCTCTGCCTGTGTCTCTGCCTCTCTCTCTCTCTGTGTCTCTCATGAATAAATAAATAAAATCTTTAAAAAATAATAAACAAAAATGGAACTCCATGCATTTTAGCCAATTCTTTGACTTATCATTAGTTACAATTATTTTATTTAACAGCTTTCATTTACAAATATTTGTAATTATTTTTTTAATCTTTTTTTTTTAAATTTTTATTTATTTATGATAGTCACACACAGGGAGAGAGAGAGGCAGAGACACAGGCAGAGGGAGAAGCAGGCTCCATGCACCAGGAGCCGGACGTGGGACTCGATCCCGGGTCTCCAGGATCACGCCCTGGGCCAAAGGCAGGCACCAAACTGCTGCGCCACCCAGGGATCCCTGTAATTATTTTATTTAACAGCTCAGTTTTCCCCCGGTAGCAGCTTTATGGTTACTTATCAATTCAATATGTAAAATAAGTGGTTACTGAAGCTAAAAGGCAGATCAATGAAAATGAGCCAGAAAACTCAGGAAGATGAAAGCCTTTATACATTTCTAAGGGAGATCTATAGCACCCTGGCTGTACACAGATGGGCTGTATTCTAATGACCTTGCGATTGGGAGAATCAAGAAGTGGCCTGGTCATCCATTGTAGGTGATCGTTGTGAGGGGGTTTTCATGTAGCTTTCAGCTTAAATTTTTTAAGTCAAAGTTTAAACTAAGCTTTTTGCTTCCTTCTACGCCAGTGTGGGCTCTATGTTCGTGACATCTATAGCAGTTCTGTACTCAGTTTATCTGGCACTTCTTACTCAAAATAGTTGTTGATATCTATTTTACGAACTTTCAAGGGAAATACGCTGCACTTTCATAACATGAAGACAGGGATAGAAGCACATGTGGTGGTGAGTAAAGCGACATAATCCATAAAATCATAGAGAATAAAACCAGCATATTTGTACAGTTGAGGTTTTCCCCATTCTCACTACTATATATCGGTAACTTGGTACTATTTTAACTGAAATATTAATCTTGTTTTTTTGACAGCTACTATTTAAAAAATACTTACTCGAAGCATTACATCTGAGATGCTTATCCACTATAGCAAGAATAATGTAGCTTTTGTAAAAATGTCTATTGTCCTTGGAGTCTAGTGTCCCAAATCTCTGTGTCATTAGTTGTATAATCAACTGTACATTCATTATTCATGTTATTTACTTTTAGCAGCAATTTTTATTTTTTTTTATTTTTATTTTTTTTTAAATTTTATTTATTTATGATAGTCACACAGAGAGAGAGAGAGAGGCAGAGACACAGGCAGAGGGAGAAGCAGGCTCCATGCACCGGGAGCCCGATGTGGGATTCGATCCCGGGTCTCCAGGATCGTGCCCTGGGCCAAAGACAGGCGCTAAACCACTGCGCCACCCAGGGATCCCATTAGCAGCAATTTTTAACCCCAAGCTAAATTCTTCCTTCAATCACTTATGCTCTGAATTTGCTAGTAGTTCATATATATCCAAGGAATCTAAGTCAGTTTTATTACTATCCTTAAAAATATCAATAAATCAGAAAGCTATTTCCAAAATTCAAATAAGTCATAATGCTTTTGATTTTTCTACACCACACTTTTTCTACTGGCATAAGTTAATGCAGGCAAATATCATGAGTTACCATACTGGCCAGTATTTAAAAACAGGTTGAAGATTGGAAATCCATTATCAACAAATAAGATAGCATATATCCTTTGTTTCCAAATAATTAACAAATGACTTTTAGTAATGGATTGCAGTATATTATCACAGGCTTTCGACTTTTAAAGGACAAAAAAGTGGGATTCGGGAATGTTCTGACAATGCTTACATGGAATAAAGAATAAATAGAATTTTTGGAAAATAAATTATTTCCTGTAGCAGTTAAAGGGGAAAAGAGAAAATATAAAATATGAGATAAAACAGGAAAGGACGCTAATGATGGTGATTTTCTAATGCTTCTGGTCATAACGCAGCAATGGTCTAGCACAACCTCTTTCAATTTAATATCTAAACATCTAGTGATTCTAAACAAACATTTGATAAAAATTTTCATAATAAGCATGTTAACTTTCTGGACTAATTGGTTAGATAAACATAAAAAGCTATAAATGAAGATCACATAAATAAGAAATGTATAAAAATAGGAACAATCACTTTAATTTTACTCGAAGAACAGAAACAACCAAATGTAAATACTAAGAAAACTATAAAATACCATAGCACTGGTGCTTTAAACTATTTAAATGTTAACAAGTGGTCATGTGATCAAAGCATTCCAATCTTTTCTTAGGGCATTTTTGTTTGCTTTTTTTCATTTCCTTGGTAAAACTGGAGATGAGGTTGTAGGGACGGGTTTATGCTGAGAGTAAATTATCAAATTTACAAATTTACAAATTCTGCTACGGAGGAAGATAGTTGTAGATTACAGCAATTCTATTTTATATAGAATTATAGAAATTCTAAGTTTTTAAGATAAAAATGTCAGTGTGTATAGCCACATACTGCAAATTTGTAGTTATTCAATATAACATTATTTAACAGCTTAAAATTCCTGGGCATGACCTTGACAGTAATATAAAGATGGAGGGAGATGAAATTTAAACCTACCGTGTTTATGGATAAATGCCAGCCCTTGCAATATTTGATACATAATATTTCTGATGACTGACTCAGGGAACAGCTTGTTTCTGTAAAGACATGAACAAATAAACCTTCATGTAATTCTATTAACCAACCAACCAAAACAAGAAGGCAGATGTTCCTCCTCCCCTGGAGCCCCTGTTGGCTTCAAGAGAGTGGTTAAAGGTGTGATTTATAGCTTTATAGTTGTTACAGGTTATACATCTAAAACGTGACAATTAGAATTTTTGTTTGTTTTGATGTTTGGTAAAAACTCTCAAATCCAATAATGAATGTACTACACAAATATTCAACAGCTGAATTTTAAACTGTCCCGAGAGGAGCAAAGTAAATTGGAAAACTGATAACCAACAGATAAGTCAAGTGTGCAAATCTGTATTATGTAGGCTTTAAGATTTTAGGGGCCTAACTGCTTCAGTTCTATATTGTCTACTGGTACCATCCACTGGAAATACAGTAAGAGTCACAAATGAGAAACCCTTACGCATTTAAATTTTTTCTAGTAGCCAAATTAACAAAGCGATAAAACAGGTGAAATTAATTTTAACAATATATTTTACTTAATATATACCAGATATTTCAACATCTGATCAAAAATATACAATATAAAAATTAATATATATCATTTAAGATTGCCTATCACCTGATTATGATTTTTTAATATTCTAATCTAGTTCTAATGCATTTGTATGCATAGCTTTTATATTAGGTATCAATGTTACATAATTACAATTTTGATTTCCATTTTTTATCCACTCATGGGCATTTTCATAATCTTTATAATTATCACTTTTAATGGCTACAAAATAATCCCATCAATATTACACACTTCAATTACCAATTTATTCTCCCATTGATAGTTATTTCTTTTAAGTAGTAGATATAAGTGAAGCATGGTATAGTCATTTAACAGAACATATTAACTGTAGTTAACTGTTAAGGTTATATATCAGCATAACAAAATGATTGTAAGTGAATCAATTAACTAAAAAAATGATCACCGGGATCCCTGGGTGGCGCAGCGGTTTGGCGACTGCCTTTGGCCCGGGGCGCGATCCTGGAGACCCGGGATCGAGTCCCGCATCGGGCTCCCGGTGCATGGAGCCTGCTTCTCCCTCTGCCTGTGTCTCTGCCTCTCTCTCTCTCTGTGACTATCATAAATAAATAAATTAATTAAAAAAATTTAAAAAAATGATCACCACTAAAATTGCAATTATGTAAAAAACCAGCATACCTGTATCCCAGGGGCTAGAAAGAACTCTAGAAAAATAAACACTGATTTGAGGCACAGATATTTTCCTTACTTTTATTTTAACTGCTATGAATGTTGTAATGATACCAGCCTATGGAACATAACAGGCATTTACTAAGTATTTTTTTTGAAAGAAGGAAAAATATGACAAAAGAAAAATTCACTCACCATCCCTAAGGATTACCTCGAGTGTGTTTATGTGTATGTATGAAAGGAATATAAAGAAAGCAGTCATCATCCCACTGGGAAATATATTTCTGAAGTATCTTAGCATCTTTTGTTGAATAAACCTGGCTTTAAAAGCAGGTAAAATGGACAGTAGTCTCCCACGTGTGACTGATAGCTACCACCGATATACTAACGTCCCCAAATTCATGGCAGATGACTAAAGCTCTCCCGCTTTAGAGATTCTGTTCATGGGTTTAAAAATGAAAATGAGAATTTGTTTGGCACTGGTAGTAACATTGTTTTATCATTCACTTAAACATTCATTTTTTTTAAAAAAGATTTTATTTATTTTTTCATGAGAGACACAGAGAGAGGGGCAGAGACATAGGCAGAGGGAGAAGCGGGACTCGATCCCAGGACCCAGGGATCACAACCTGAGCAGAAGGCAGACACTTCAACCACTGAGCCACTCAGGTGTCCCCCACTTAAACATTCTAATAAATGAACTTATTAGATCCCTTCATGAAAACTGCCTCATTCCTTCCTCCCTCCTTTCATTAACCTTCACAAAATGCTTGTGAGAGCAATAAAAGTAATCTCAATTTTGTCCACGGCCAGCTTTATTAGTATTAAAAGTATAGAAAGATTTTGGGGACACTTGGGTGGCTCAGCCATTTAGGTGTCTGAGTCTTGATCTCAGCTCAGGTCTTGATCTCAGGGTCGTGAGTTCAAGCTCCATGTTGGGCTCCATGCTGGGTGTGGAGCCTTCTTAAAAAACAAATAAGCCACACAATAAGCCAAAATATAGATAGATTTTGTTTCAGAAAGTATGGATAGATAGTGTGTATGTTTACATTAGAAAAATGGTGACTATGTCAAGGTTGGTTCTTCAAGGTTATAAAGGTAACAGCTAATTAATTTAGATCCTCCTCTTGGAGTGATAAATCTGTACACTGTAAAGTGTGACATATGAAGGGATTCAACAAACTCATAGAGGAGATAACAGAGAAAACATCATTTTTATAAAATAAAGACATACCTGTCTTTCATTAATTGATAGAGGTTTTCTTTCATATATTCAAATATAAAATAGAGATGGTCATTTTCTCGGATAACTTCTTTTAGTTTAATCACATTGGCATGATTGAGTTTCTTCAGAGACTGTAACACAGCAAATAAGCATTAGAATTCTTAAAGTTATAGAAGTTGTCAAAATCTCATCAATCTCTATGATAATTACCTTACGTTATCTTCCATTACTTCTGAATTCATGAAGTTTTAATGTTTTTATATAATATCTTATATAAAATTTGAAGTTTTTATATAATATTTTACATGACTAAGAACATCTTAGAACACCAATCTAAAGTAAGTGGTAATTGTTTTAAGTAACGAATGAGGTACAAAAATAAACCAAGTAAATAATACCTACCAAACATTTCAATCTGTCACATTTTTTTCTCAGTCTATTCAACAGGCCTAAGTTTTTTCTGACTTAATGTGAAATTCCATACATAAAAATTTACCCAAGTCATATAGCATAAAATAGAAAGAAATGGTATGTATTAATTAAAAGTTGTCTTTCCTTTGATGACATGAATGAAAATGCTCTTTTAAAAGTGAGAGTATATGTTCAAATATGAGGGTATAGTGTTTTTTTTCTGTCCTTCACTGACATTCAGATAACAAATGAGAAATTACTTTACTTAGGAAGATAAAGAAAAAAAAAAGAAATAACAGTTATTTTTGGACTGCTTCCCACAAAGAACAGAACAATCCCTTTAGCTACCGTCCTCAGAAACGAGACAGGGTAAGGCAGAAGGAAGGCCTCTTTGGTTCTTTTCATCAGCAGGATTTTACCTTAACTTCTCTCAAATTCATACATTCATCCCAAGAATAGAACTTTCTCTTCATTCTGAAATCAAACAAGAAAACTTCAGTGCACAGAAACAGAGGATTTGAAACACAAATTACGATGTTAGCTTTCCTACTCTACTATTCACTTCGGGCAAGCTGTGATCTCTCTCTCCCTCCTCCTTTTTTTTTCTTTTTAAATTTATTTATTTATGATAGTCACACACAGAGAGAGAGAGAGGCAGAGACACAGGCAGAGGGAGAAGCAGGCTCCATGCACTGGGAGCCCGACGTGGGACTCAATCCCGGGTCTCCAGGATGGCGCCCTGGGCCAAAAGCAGGCACCAAACCGCTGCGCCACCCAGGGATCCCTCTCCCTCCTCCTTAAAAGGAAGTCACCTCCCTTCTCTATATCTCAAGGCTGTTTGGGACTGGTTCGCAATTATGTTATATCTGAAGTTCTGCTTTAAACACAATGGTGAAGGACAAGCAGTGTATGTTCTCATTCATTTGGGGAATATAAATAATAGTGAAAGGGAATATAAAGGAAGGGAGAAGAAATGTTGGGAAATATCAGGAAGGGAGACAGAACATAAAGACTCCTAACTCGGGGAAACGAACTAGGGGTGGTGGAAGGGGGGAGGAGGGCGGGTGTTGGAGGGGAATGGGTGACGGGCACTGAGGTGGACACTTGACGGGATGAGCACTGGGTGTTTTTCTGTATGTTGGTAAATTGAACACCAATAAAAATTAATTAAAAAAAAATTAAAGAAGAAAAAAAAAAAACACAATGGTGAAAGGATTACTATTAACCATCCTTTCTGGGTGTGTTCTCACATATCCCTGATCAGTTAAATTGTAAGAGGCCCTTCTAAAAGGGCCCCTTCCAAATTTCCACTTTCTAGAACAGGTAAATATGAAACACTAAGGTGGAGGGGGGAAGAAAATCACAAATTTTGGTAGCAAATTTAGTGAAATAATTTGATATGACAACTTCTGTATCATTGCTTCCACTTTAAACAAGAAGTCCATTAAGTAAAATGATTCAGGTCAATAAAAATTCAGAAGCAACAAAACTTTAGAAAGAGCTCTCTTTTAAAAAAATTTTTTTTCTTGATTTTTATTATTGAAGTATAGTTGACATACAATGTAACATTAGTTTCAGATATCTAACATAGTGATTCAACAATTATGTACATTGTGAAATGCTCACCATGCTAAGTGTAGTCACCATCTGTCACCACATGACATTATTACAGTATTGTTAAATATATTTCCTTTGCTCTAACTTTTCCTCTCTGTAACTTTTTTATTTTATAACTGCAATTTTATACCTCTTAATCCCCTTCTATTTCTCTCATCTACTCCTTCAACCTGCAACAGCTAGTTTGTTCTCTAATTTTAGGAGCATGTTTTTTTATTTTTTTAAATTTTCTTTTAGATTCCACATATACATGAAAACATATTTCTTTTTTTTTAAGGTTTTATTTTATTTTTTAAGATTTTACTTATTTATTCATAGACACAGAGAGAGAGAGGCAGAGACACAGGCAGAGGGAGAAGCAGGCTCCATGCAGGGAGCCCGATGTGGGACTCGATCCCGGGTCTCCAGGATCACACCCCAGGCTGCAGGCGGCGCCAAACTGCTGCACCACCAGGGCTGCCCTGAAAACATATTTCATGTATTTGTTCCTCTCTGACTTACTTTACTTAGCATCATAGTACTCTCTAGGCCCATCCATGTTCTAATAAATGGTAAGATTTCATTCTTTTTTATAGCTGAGTAATATTCCATTGTGTATATATACATATTCTTCATCTTTTTAAAGTTTCTATTTATATTAAGTTAGTTAACATATAGTGTCATATTAGTTTCAGTTGTGTAGTACAGTGGCTCAACACATCCATACAACACCAAGTGCTCATCACAACAAGTGCCCTCCCCATCACCTATTTCACACACACCCCACCTCCGCCCTGGTCACCATCAGTTTGTTCTTTATAGTTAAGAGTTTTCAGGTTTGCCCCCACCTCTCTTTTTTCCTCCCTCTGCTTGTTTGTTTTGTTTCTTAAATTCTACATATGAGTAAAATCATATGTGGTATTTATCTTTCTCTGACTGCCTTAAATAACATTTAGCATAATATTCTCTAGCTCCATCCATGTCATTCCAAATAGCAAGATTTCATTCTTTTTGATGGCTGAGTAATATTCATATACACATATACACACATATATGTATATATATACACGCCACATCTTCTTTACCCATTCATTTATCAATGGATACTTGAGTTGTTTTCATATCTTGGTTATTGTAAATAATGCTGCAGTAAACAGGGATGCATATATCTTGTCAGATTAGGGGGGGTTTAGGGGAGTAAATACCCAGTAATGGAATACCTAGATCAAGGGAATTCTATTTTTAATTTTTTGAGGAACCTCCATACTATTTTCCACAATGATTGTACCAGTTTACATTCCTACCAACAATGCACAAGGGTTCCATTTTCTCCACATCCTTACCAACACTTGCTCTTTCTTATCTTTTTGATTTTAGTCATTCTGACAAAAAATGTGAGGTGATATCTCATTGTATATTTGATTTGAATTTTCCTGATGATTAGTGACACTAAGCAACTTTTCATGTGGCAATTGGTCATTTTTCTTTGGATAAATGTCTATGCAGGTCCTCATCTACTTTTTAATTGGATTATTTGGTTTTTTGGTATTGAGTTGTATAAGTTCTTTATATATTTTATTTTATTTTATTTAAAGATTTTTATTTATTTATTCATGAGAGACACAGAGAGAGAGAGAGAGGCAGAGACACAGGCAGAGGGAGAAGCAGGTTCCATGCATGGAGCCTGACGTGGGACTTGATCCCAGGTCTCCAGGATCACGCCTTGGGCTGAAGGCAGCGCTAAACCACTAAGCCACCTGGGCTGCCCAAGTTCTTTATATATTTTAGATGTTAATCTCTCATCAAATATATTATTTGCAAATATCTTCTCCCATTTAGAAGGTTGATTTCTTGAATTTTGTTCTTTGTTTTCCCTCCTCTATCTCTCAATGTTACCATTAGAGATAAATATACCAAAAGTAATAAAGGTAACAAAATAATTCCAGCATATATGCCACAGATAAAGGTTGTACTTTTTGTGAGATTTTTAGTAACCATGCAAAATGAGAGACAAAAAAGATTTATGTTCTAAGAGATGTTTCTTTGAGTATAGAAATTATTAAGGATTTGTCATTTGGATTATGAAAATAAGGACTCTAGGGGCACCTGGGTGGCTCAGTCAGTTAAGCATCTGATTCATGATTTCAGCTCAGTTCATGATCTCAGGGTCCTGGGATCAAACACTGCCTCAGGCTGCATGCTCAATGGGAGTCTGCTTGAGGTTCTCTCCATCTCTTTCTGCCCCTCCTCCCACTCATCTGCACACTCTCTCAAATGAGTAAATATATCTTAAAAATAAATAAAGCCCCTATATGCCCTACTGTTTTCATTTAGCAGTGTAATCACCTAATTGAGATGTTCTAGAAGATTCTCAGGAAGCTAAAAGTGACCTTTATTGATTAAATTCCTATAGAAATTATTCAGAGCCCCAACAAGAGTATAATACACAGGGTAAGGAAATGAGTAAAGGAATGGTGGCACAAAGAATTGGCAGCATGCCATGGTAGTTAAGAATGTGGGCTGCTGAACTGCCCTGCTCGATTAAGTGACTGAATCTAGTGACTCACTGATTGTGTGACCTTGCACAGGTTACCCATTGACCATTCTGTATCTCTAATTCCATACTTACAAAGTAGAAACTACTGTGTATGAAAAGCCTCTTGCAAACTGCCTAGAGTTCAGCGCTCAGTAAATACTGGATGTTCTTGTTTTTACCAGTATTTATGATCAGCTACAATAAGACATGAAGAGTATCACTGCTATTATTTCTAAAATATCCTTAGTGAATCAGGATTTCATTTATACTTATTAAGGTGCTAGAAATTTATGGAGGTTGAAGAAATTGATGGTTTACAGACTACTTCACCATGCCATACATTTATAAATATCTCACTAAAATGATAAGGTAAATATAGCACAATGATAAATTTAAAGTCAGTTCAAATATATAAAAGAAATTTAAGAAAATGATCAAATCCATCCAAAACTGCACATATAATCTGTGTTATATGTATAAAAATTATAAAATTTTAAAAAATCTGTTTGAAAGACTAGTCGAGTTCTTTTCCAATTTAGTACAAGTTGAAATTTTTATTCTATTTGAAGATCTGTATTAGCTACATCCACATATTCTAATATGCTCCTTTCTTTCCAGCAATTACTATTTCTCATCAATAGCACCCTAAGGCAATGCGTGTATCTATATGCAACAAATACTGAAGTTTCCTTATAAAACAATTATCCAATTTCTTCAACCAGTGTGAAGAATTTAAGAAATTAAACCAGTTTGGTAGAATAGATAAGAAAAGGTGCTTCCTTTTAGATCCCCTGCCTTTTTGCACTTTCATTTATTCATTCATTCAAAACCTACTATGTGCCAGGGCAATGCACAAACCAGAACCAGAGATGGTTACCATGGCGCCTCCCAACTAACACAAAATAGGTTTTAGACTAGTTAACACAAAACAGACAAATTAGTTTAAGGACCAGGAGATAAGGGACTCTTAACAATTTAATGGTCCGGCCTTTTGATAAGGCAATATATGTCAGCTGAGACCTGAAAGACAGAATGTACCAGCAAGTAAAAAGCCAAAAGAGGGATCCCTGGGTGGCGTAGAAGTTTGGCGCCTGCCTTTGGCCCAGGGCGCGATCCTGGAGACCCGGGATCGAATCCCACGTCAGGCTCCCGGTGCATGGAGCCTGCTTCTCCCTCTGCCTGTATCTCTGCCTCTCTCTCTCTCTCTCTCTGTGACTATCATAAATAAATAAAAATTAAAAAAAAAAAAAAGAATTTAAAAAAAAAAAAGCCAAAAGACTGGAAAAACAAAAATTTCCACCAGACAGAGCTAGAAAGAGCTGGCTGGGCAAAGAAATAAAAGACCATTTCAGGCTGATCTTTATTATTAATGCCCTGGGTTAATTTGCCTGACTATTCCCAGCTACTCATCTAAAGAAAGGATGACCTACTACTAGGTCAGTGTTTCTGCTCTTTTTCTCCACAGCACTTACCACTTCTAACATACTATATAATAGTTATTTTTATACTATACAATAATTATTTACACTATACAATAGTTACTTATTATGTTCAGTCCTACCCTTTCCTCAGATTAAAGCTCCTTGAAGATACCCCCACATGCTAGATCAGTTTTTGGCATTCAGTAAGTGCTTAATAAATATTTACTAAATGACTGGATGAATTTCTATACTCACAGATGGACTCACATGAGGAACCATCCCACAAACTGGAGACCCTCCAAAATAGAATCGCCTTCTAATTAAGTTAAATACTTAATACATATTTTAAATTTAATGAGATAAGAGGATCTTACTACCATACACTAGAATGAATTATGTTACTGCTTTTCAATGACAGCAGATAGTACAAGGTTTCTTGCCAGTGATAGGAATTAAAATTTTCCCAAGGGAAATTTTCAGAAAGGTACCTTTTATCTTGTTCCTTATAGTGTCCTCTCAGCTTCTAACCACTCATCCACCAGCTCATTCTAGCCAGTTCAATGGGATTTAAAGATTGCTCAAAAGCCTTGCCCTCTGCTTACTGATCAAGTACAGACTTTCTTCCCATGTTCACGTCTCAAATTACACCAACTCTGTCCAACATCTACCAGCTGCCAAGCCACACCTTTATTTTTCCTGGCCGTCTCCATACTGTGCTAGCACTCAGACTCTCCTCCACTTCACAACTCAAACATCGTTCTTAATTGTCTAATCTAATGCCGCCACCGCCCCCCCCCGCAACATCCAACTCCTGATTCTTCTATTTAAAAGGGTTTCAGAAAAAAAAAATAAAAAAATAAAAGGGTTTCAGAATGAAAAATACCTTCTTCCAGATAATCTGTTTCCCTTCAAGAGAACATGCTTATTACCCACTTTGAAGATTAAAGATAGGCAACTCCTCCATCTGCTACATAAAATGTATTCAACACGAAATTTATTTAGAGTTTTAATCCAACATGGATGGATATTGTATACCTACAATATTTGTGGCCTAAATTTGCAGTGCCTAAATTTTTCTACAGTGAAGCACAAGGTGATGGTCCTAATTGGATATTATGGGATATAGATTGTTTCAGTAACAAAAAGGGATACACGGAGAATGGAATATAAGGGGTCTAGTATCTCAAGTTGAGTTTATTGCTTTGCATCAGTCCTGAGAGAAATGGCATAGCCAATTGAGCCAATGCAAGCGCCATTATGACTCTTACAGGCAAAATAGGGTCAAAAACTATCCTAAGATAATGTCTTGTCTAGAATTTTAGGAGTAATGGCTAGAGTGACCATTCATATCGATAACCCTGCCAGTAGCCTGGCTTCACAGTTCTTAACTCCAAAGAGCTGTTCATTTCTATGATGCCACAGTCTCTCATAAGCACCCTGCTATCGTGAGAAATGGTTCTACCCTCTAAGATCTCAGCCTTTGAAACTTTACACTCTGCCTCCTATCCTTTTACTATCATTACCACTGGATGTGCTGTATATGCTCACTTGTTCCACACTTGGCTCTACGTGCCTCCTCCTCCAGCTTGGATCTCATGATCAGCCTTCCCACCACTGTCCCCTCGATAACACCTACATATTCTGATGTCCTCCTCTCCCAACCTTCTTCCCCTCCTACCCTGACTTCCTTCAGTCTCTGCTCTCTGTACAGCTGGGTGAAGGCAGGAAGGAAAGTCATGTACATGCCCCCAGTGGCCCCACATTAGTATTCATCCCATATATTCTCAGGGGGATTCTTACTGAGAAAAGCCTTCTATGACTTTTTTAGCGACGAGGTGACATGTACTCCATGACTATCCATTCAATGCCTCTACTACCCCACTTTTTACTACTCCTTGCCCTATTGCAATCTGGCTTATCTCCACTTCTATTTCACTAGAAAAAATGTCATCATAGCCACTAATGTCATATTCTCCAAATCCAAAGAACACCAATATTTGTTTGGATACCAGAAAGCCACTTCTATCCTCCCTTTTGCCTCCTACTACGGAAGCTAGAAGAGTAGATTCTCACCCCCTAGCCTCTTTCCTACTGAAGGGAGAACACGTGATCCATTTCTAGCCAATAAGATGTAAGGGGAAGTAATTTGGGGTCTTCTGGGAAACAAATTTACTTAGAACTTGAGAGAAGAGTTTGCTGGTATTATTCTCCCTTCTTCCCATCCTGGAACATAGATGTAATGCCCAGAAGTGAAGTAGTCATAATGTGGCCATTAAGTGACACGTTTGAGGGCAAAGAATTGCTAATAGCTTAGCATGAAGGAGATAGAAGAGGCCTAGATTCAGTACGCAGTTGAACCCTTTTGAAAGAGCACTGGAATCATCAAATCCAGATTTCCTGAGATGGAAGAAAAGTAATCTACTTATTTAAGCTACTGTTTCTGTCACTTGATATTAATTTACATATTTGTCACTTACAGTAAGCAAGAAACATTCCTAACTAATCTAGATGTTTTTCAGTCATTAGTTATTAGTCTCTAGTTGAGCACTTCTTTTTTAATTTTTTCTTTGGGTCCAGATGTTTCCTACACTCTCCTGGTTTTCTCCCTACTTCTCTGGTGGCTCCCTTTCAGTCTTCTCTGTGAGCCCCCCTTCCAGGGCCCACACTTTATATGCTGGGATTCCTTAGAGTTCCATATGAAAACCTCTTTTCTTCTCCTTCTGTATAGCTTCAATTATTATCCATAGACTAACAATTCCCAAATTGCCAGCCCAGACCCGTACTGATGCAAATATTCAGTTACCTGTAGGCATCTTAAAGTCATTATATCCAAAGGTGAACCCAGCTTTACCCCTAAGCCTGTGATTTCCCCTGTCATAGTGAATGGCACTACCACTACACATTTAAGAATCCCAGGAATTAGCCTAGGCTCTTGCACACACTTTATTCCTTTCCCCCTAAGCCCAATCACTATAGAGCCCATACATCCATACCCAATGCTGTCTTCCTTGATCAGGTCACTACCACCTCTAACCAAGATGACTGCACCAGTCTCCTGACTGGTCACCTTTGATCCAGTATCCACTCTTTTGCTAAAGGGATCCATTCTGAAGCAATATTTTATCACATCAACTCTCCTGCTTAAAGTCCTCCATCACCTTCTAGTTAAGATATACAAAGTCCTTAATCTGGCTTTATGACTTCACCCTTGAGCTTCATGTCTCTCCTCTGCCCCCACTCTGAATCTACACTCCAGCCACCTATGCTTCTTGCAGTTATTCAGCCCTACGTAAGCATTCATGTTCTCTCACCTCTAAGCCTTCATAGATATTATGCTTGCTTCTTAAAGCATTCTTCTCTCTTTTCTCTTTTTCAAAAAAAAATTAAAGATCTTATCTATCTATCATCTATCTATTTATTTGAGAGAGAGAGAGAGAGAGAGAGAAAGCAAAAGTAGCAGGGGTGGGCAGAGGGAGAAAGAGAATCTAAGGCAGACTCTGTGCTCAGTGTGGAGTCTAACTCAGGCCTTGATCCTGTGACCCAGAGATCATGACCTGAGCTGAAACCAAGAGTCGGACACTCAACCAACTGAGCCACCCAGGTGCCCCTGCCTCCTTTTTTCCTGCAATTTTTTTCTGATTCTTGGAATCTCCCTTTCTATGGGAAGCCTTCCAGCATACTTCTTCAGCATCACTTCTCTGTGTTTCCCTGGGACCCATTATTCCTCCATCATTGGACTTACCACGTTTTATATTGTAACGTGTTTAATTTGTTGGTTTTCCTCACTACAGTGTAACTCATCTATCTCATTCCCATTTTGTCCTGAGCACCAGCATAGCAGGAGCTTAACAATTATATTTTGAATGAACATTTGAAATTTTTTCAAGCTTTCCACATGACTCCTCCCCTTTGCATTCATTTTTGCTGTGTCCTTACTTAAGTTAGGAACACTATCTAGGGCAGCCCGGGTGGCTCAGAGGTTTAGCGCTGCCTTCAGCCGAGGGTGTGATTCTGGAGACCCGGGATCAAGTCCCACGTCGGGCTCCCTGCATGGAGCCTGCTTCTCCCTCTGCCTTTGTCTCTGACTCTCTCTCTCTCTCTTTCTGTCTCTCATGAATAAATAAAAAATTTTTTTTTAAAAAAGGAATACTATCTAGCACATAGTAGATATTGAGTGTGGTAGACACTGGGAGTTGATTATCCAAAAACTACTCTTCCTCTTTACTGTCACAGCTCAGTTTTTCTATGGAGATACATAATACCCAGCTAAGTACTCCGATTCCCAGCCTCCCTTCTAGCCAGGTGTGCTCTGTGACACACTTGCGGCCAATGAGAAGTAACCAGAAGCCTTCTGAAGAGTGGTGAGGCAGCTATGTTTTGAAGAGAACTTAGGTCTGTGAAAACAGCATGGACAAGGTACCAGCCCTAGGCTGCCCACCTTGAGACTTTTTATTATGTAAGTAAAGTAAATCCCTATCTAAGTTACTTTTGATTAGGTTTTTTTTTTTTTTTTTATTTCATACACCAAAGCATTCCTAAGTTATGCTTATGGCCTCTTCCCAGCTGTCAATTTATTTAACTTTTCAGGGCTTTCAAGGCTTTATCTAGATCTACCCAGGTAAGGCTTGATTCCCTATTTTATGAAACGAACCAGTAAAACACATGATTTTGCCACCCACAGGAATAATGGCCATTTTGTTAAATAAAACAGAACAATGGTAATAACCTTACATGATTCCAGCAGATCTATCCTCATTCTCATTTTTTTACCACCTCCCACAGAAGACACAGCTTTCATGAACTGTATGTGTCTCTCCAGTTCTTTAAAAATATTTTATATAGTACTTGCTTCAGCAGCACATATACTAAAAATATTTATATGTATAAATTTATTTATGCATAATGAAGTATTTGTGTGAGCTTATACAATTATGTAATCTATAAATAAGGATGATTTCATCTCATTTTGGCATATACTGATGCCTCACTTTTTTTTCTCTTATTGCATTAATTAATTAAGATCACCAAACCAATCTTAATTAGTAGCAATATAGCGGGCAGTATGGTCTTAAAACCAACTTTACTAGCAATACTTCTAGTATTTCACCATAAAGATGATGAATTGTATGAGACTTATCAGGTTAGTTTCTTTTTATTCATATTTGCTAAGCGCTTTCTTCCCCCCAGTCATGGGTGGGTATTGAATTTTACTAGGCCTATTTGGTAAATATTTCATTTCAGTTATTGCACATTATACATTTACTTGAGAATAATAGCTACCAACAATATTTTATGAAATTATTTCCTTGTAATGCTTTAGGTCATGATATTTTAAAGTCTTTAACATTTGATCAGCATTTGTTAAAGCATTTAAATTTTAGATTGTCATCATTGGGATCCCTGGGTGGCGCAGCGGTTTGGCACCTGCCTTTGGCCCAGGGCGCGATCCTGGAGACCTGGGATCGAATCCCACGTCGGGCTCCCAGTGCATGGAGCCTGCTTCTCCCTCTGCCTGTGTCTCTGCCTCTCTCTCTCTCTCTGTGACTATCATAAATTAAAAAAAAAAAAATTTAGATTGTCATCATTTGGTTGATGTAGTAATTGGTCTCTGGGACTCAGTCTGGTTGCAGCCGACTGCTGTGTCCTGAGAGGACTCAAACAACTCCCTGTAGAGGCCCATGTTAAGAGGCCACTTGTCAACCATGTGAGTGAGTATTGTGGGCTAAAATGTGCCCCCCACCATCCCCCAAAAAATTTATATGGTGACGTCCTAACCCTTTGCATCTCAGAATGTGACCTTATCAGAAAGGGCTTTTACAGAGGCAGGGAAGCTAAAATGAAGTGAGTAGGGTGAACCTTAATCCAATATGACTGGTGTCCTTACAAAAAGGGAAAATTTGGACCTAGACATATGCACAGAAGGAAGACCGTGTGGAAGAGACGCGGGGAGGAAATGCCATATAAAAGCCAAGGAGAGAGACTAGAATGGATCCTCAGAAGGAACAAGCCCGTGGACACCTTGATTTTAGACTTTCAGTCTCCAGAATTGTTAAATCTGTAAATTTCCCCTGTTGAAGCCACACTGTCTGAGGCTTAAACTTCATCACAGTAGCCTATTATTAGCTAAAATTTCCCCCACCAAATCCCTATGGTGACGCTGTGACTCCCAGTACCTGACTGTATTTAGAGATAGACTTTAAAGAATTAACTAAGGTTAAACGAGGCCTTTACGGTGGGTCCTAATCCGATATTACTGGTATCCTTATATAAGAAGAAGAGATTAGGACTCAGATATAGACAGAGGGAAGATCCTGTGTGGACACAGGAAGAACACAGCCATTTACAAGCCAGGGAAAGAGGCCTCAGAAGAAACTGCCCCTGCTGAAAATATAATCTCTGACTTCCAGCCTCCCAGAACCGTGAGGAAGTAAGTCTCTGTATAAGCCACCCAGTCTGCGGTTCTTCATTGTAGCAGCTCTAGTCCACTAATCCAGTGAGCTGCCTTCCAAGTGGACGTGCAGGCCCAGGGTGGCCTTCAGATGACTGCCACCACACGAGAGACCTGGAGCCATAGCCATCCAGCTAAGCTACTCCTAAATTCCTGGCCCCCAGAAACTGGAATTAATAAATGTCTGTTCTTGTTTTAAATCACTAAGCATTGGGTTAATTTGTTTGTATGTACAACAGATAACAAATACTATAGATTAAGAAGAAATAATTAAGTTTATAATAATAAATTCTCTTTCACTGGTAAGCTTAGGAAAATACCATACACCTTTCAGAACTCAATTTGATACTATGAACACCATCTGATTTTTGAGGCCTGTTGTTTTTAGGAATTAATAAACTCTACTCTGCACTCAACTTGAAATTCTAAAAAATTTCCAAACATTACCTTCAGTTTCGGTTCATATTTATTACGCATAAAAGGCAAAGCACTTGTATTTTTTTGATTTATCAATGTAGCTGGACAAACCAAAAAACTAAAACAATATACGTGGGGATAAGCAGAACTCCTTTCTGGCAGTGTTTCTCCAGGATGGCATTCCACATTAGCCAAACTAGCAGGGGCTCTAAACTGGAGCACTTTCTAAAGAAAAGGAAAAGAAAGATCAGAGCTTCACACTTGGCAGTGTCGCACACAGTACCTTTTGATGGCCACCAGCTCTCCAGATTCGTTACTCTTGCCCATCAGCACACTCCCATAGGTCCCGTCCCCCAACTGTCTCATGGTTGTGTATCGGTTCATCTTGGAAAAATAATGCAACAGAAGTTGTTGACTGAAATGATTCCTTTGTTGAATATAAATTTAAAAGCTTCTTTATTTTTGTTTCTTCCCCTCAGATGGTTGTTGCTACATGGGTGACAGGTTTGTCATCATTAGACACAGGCTCTTCCCCAAGATTATGTAGGTTCATGAGATATACCAATAAGGAATCTGGCAAGGAAACAGTGCTTCCATTCTTATGAACACCCTATTAAAAAAAACACAACAAGAATGAAAATTTTCACTAGTGAATCTCTTTCATTTATGAATCTCTTTTATTAATGAATAAAAATGTTCATTAATGAATCTCTTCAAAAAATTTACTGGTAATCTAAGCACAGGGAAGAATTATAATATAAATACCAATGTGTTTGTCAGTAGTCCTTGGAATGCAGTCTACATATAACAGACTGATAATACTCATTTATGAATACTTCATTTACATGGTGCTATGCTATTTATCCCATGAATATTCAGTAAATACTGGCTTCATGATTTGTAGGATTCTTTCTATACTGAACATAATCTATATTATTCCAAATCAGACACTGGAAAATCAGACAACTAACTACACTAAATCCATTCTTGGAATCAATTTTTATATTACATTTAATTTGGCCCATGATCCCTTATTTGTGATACTCCTGGGCTGGATGTGTCTGGAATCCATGAATCTGTACATTTTAGAAAAGTAATACGGGGAATATTCCACAGGTTATGGAACACCTCCAAAGCAGTACCTTAATGAGGCTGCAGAAAAATGTACAGACTGGACACTCGGTAAAATAAATGAAGGCTACGCCGGCATCACATCATTCAGGTCGCATTACGTTGCAGTGTTGTACGAATTTATTTCAAATTTTTCATTTCTTCAGAGCTTTGTGAATTTTGAAACAACAGATAAAGGATTGTGGATCTGTATATATTAGAAGGGTACAGGTTTCAAGTAGGTTCTGATTACTGCAATTAAAGAAAAACAGAACAAAGGGTGGCTTTACGGTGTACCCGAGTACAACATTCAATAGTTTCATCCCTTTGTTCTCTCTTAGTTCTACACTTCAAGGAACCACTTCTCATTTTCATACCTAGAATTTATCATTCTTGTATTGCTTTTAAAAATCTCTGTCATTCTGGGGATCCCTGGGTGGCTCAGCGGTTTAGCGCCTGCCTTTGGCCCAGGGCGCGATCCTGGAGTCCCAGGATCGAGTCCCATGTTGGGCTCCTGGCATGGAGCCTGCTTCTCCCTCCTCCTGTGTCTCTGCCTCTCTCTCTCTCTCTCTCTCTCTATGTCTATCATAAATAAATAAATAAATCTTAAAAAAATAATCTCTGTCATTCTGTTATAAGGCTATATGTTGAGTTGCAGATGGTAGCAAAATGCTTGGCACCATTTGTTCTAAAATGCCTTTTATAATCTGATTCTTCATTCAAAGATTACTTTTCTTTCACTGTAGCACTGTTTCATTTCCACAAAATAAAGTCATAGAAATTATTATACATAGAAATTTAGGACCCACAGGGATATAGTGTAGTTGTCAAAGTACCTAAGATTTCCAAAAGCAAATCTTCCTCTTCTTCTTCAGGAGGAAGAAGCAAATATGCAGGGAAGGACAATAAAACTATGTTGTTTCCTCTTACAGGAATGTATTTGCCCATAGGGAATGTGGGAAGAAACCTGTGGAACTTTTAAGTAACCAGGAGTGTGCATTAGGGTATCGTTTATTTTACTTTATATAGATAATACCCTCTTGAAAGTCATGTGTGAATTAATTTAGGCTGTGCTAACTGTGGCCAGGATCTTAAAAAAGAAAAAATCACAATAATAGATACCATATCTGTTTCAGGGTTCTTTCTCAGCTTAAGTCTGAGCAAATGGCCTTGGCAGGTGCCAGAAAATGATTCCCCATTTGCCTGAAAATGAAGTTTTTTGTAATCTTTTAATGTAAAGATTACATTATACATACACATGGATTTGAAATATTAAGGCATTTATATAAAGGAAATCAACACCCCTTCTGCATGGTTCCTGACCCAAACTTGTATTTGCTTTTCTTAATTTTTTCCTTTATCTGTATAAGGAAATATATTTTTGAAAGATCTTTAGGGTTGTTTATTTTTTTTAAAGATTTTATTTTTAAAGCCATCTCTACATACAACATGGGGCTTGAACTCATAACCCCATGATCAAGTCACATGCTCTTCCAACTGAGCCAGCTGGGCACCCCTACGTTTTTATTTTGTACTCTGTGCTATGATTAAACAAAAAATGGATTAAAATTTTATTATCATTTAGAATTTTATTAAATCAGTATTTTGCAATTTATTATCAACAAATTCACCTGCCCTTTTTCCTAGCTACCTTATTTAAGGTGATATATATCTCCCTTTTAAGGAAAAGTCCTCTCTATAGGCTTACTGATCCCTTCTGCTTAAGTAACAATACAGAGAATGTATTTATCGATGAGGCCACAGTGTTCATTGTATTATAATCTATAATATCATGTATCTATAATCAATCAGAGAATCAATGATGGATTCGGTCTAGGCCTTGCATTAGGTTTGAGGCTGCTCATGTTTGGTAGGGTAGTCCCCAACTTCTAAACAATCCATTCTTACTGGCTTTTACTAATACACTAAAGGAACTACCTTTAGTGTATTAGTAAAATTTAGTGATTACTAATCACTAATACAGCTAAAGGAACTACCCCCACCCCCACCTCTGCTTCAAAACCATGCAGTCTCTGCCCCACCATGAAAGCTGCCCACCCCTACCTCCACCTTCAGATTCCTAACCTAATTCCTCACCCTAAAATACCAAGATGCTACTGACCAAATGGAAATTGCAAGTGGTACTCCCTACCCCTACTGGACTCTGGGGCTGCCTCTGGCACTATATGCAGGACATTGTAAAAATAATAGGCCAGAAACAGTGGAGGGAAAATAAGTAGGAGTACAGGAAGAATAAAATCTAAGGAAAGCTCCCCTTATGAAAATTAATTTAATTCAGAAATTCAGTGAAACAACAGTATCATCATTTCTTTCATGTTAATATCTAATTAAGGACAAACACTGAGGGTCTGATAGGCAGGAAGTAATATAGGCAATTCTGGAAAAGGACTTATCGCATGAGAAGAAAATGAAAGAGGGAGCCGCCCAGGTAGGAACAGAAATGCAGAGTTGAGACGGTACAAGAAACAAAAGTCAAAATTTTACCCTGCAGTGAATTAACCTCCAAAAGTGGAATTACCTCTTTCTTCCACTATTAAGACCATTAACCACCGCCACCCCTAGTAATACTGGCACTACTACAGATCATTCACTCATTGATGACTTTCTGCAGTGGCCTGGAAACCCAACCACGTTTGGAGTGGAAATTGTAGAAACTTCATGCCAACCCTTACCAACCACTTTCCAAATTAACATTGGAAACACAGTTTGTTTTAAGTGAGGGTGGCTATAGCATAGGGTCTACTAATATTCAAGGAAGAATGCACAGGGAACACAGCCACTCTCAGCTTTATCAGTCAGTGGGTGGAGTGATGAAGATCATGGATATGACATAGATTTTAAAAAGGTCTGATTTGTGGCTCCTAGAGAATCTCTCCAGTTTAAGCCCTACCTAACCTAAAACAAGTTTACATACTATACTCCCAAACAAAAACTTTAGAAAATCGTCTTTTGAGTCATATTAATTACAAAACAGATAGTTTTCCAGGGTTAGAAGCCCTGCATCCTCCCTGAAAATATAGACAACGGCTTCATGTAAAGAGGCACAGATATCAAGGTGAAAAATTGTTGTTTTTTTTTAAATCATTATTTCCATGTATCTACTCACTGATGGCACATGATCAACTACTTTAATCGATGTACCATAGCAAGTCCTAAACTAATTACTAGTCAAAAGCAATAGATACAAGTTAAGAAAACACAGGCTGCCTAGGGGTCCCCAGTTCACTCACAGTAATATTTCTCTACAGGTTACGTTTGTTCTTCTTTGTTGATCTACAAATGATAAATTCTGCAAAATGGAGATGTATTGACATGATTTCTTATGTATGATAATATTTCCATCTATGCAGTTGACTCTGGAACATGGGTTTGAACTGTACATGTCCACTTATGTGCAGATTTTTTTCTGATAAATATCATATAATACTACTGTAAATGTATTTTCTTTCTGATTTTCTTAATAATAGGTTCTTTTGTCTCGCTTACTTTATTGGAAGAATACAGTACACAATACATATATGAAATATGTGTTACTTAACTGTTTATGTCATCAGTAAGGTTTCTAGTCGACAGTGGGCTATTAAGTTAGGTTTCTGCAGAATCAAAAATTATACTAGAATTTTTTATTGTGCAGAGGCTCACATGCCTAATCCCTGCATTGTTCAAGGGTCAACTATATATATATATATATATATATATATATTTGCATATGTGTGTGTGTGTGTATGCAACAAGACAGAACACAAGTAAATGTAATACAACTATGATCCTTAATTTAACAGAACTGTTAGGAACTTGAAATTTTCTATAATTAAGCTGCAATATTTAGTGACTTTCCTACAGCTAAACAAACCTTATATTTTGACTTAAGAGATTTAGAGGCTCAATTATAGACCAATATTAAATACCCTTATAACTTCTCTCCCATTACAGTTTTCTTATTTTTATCTAAGTGCACAATTATTGTGCATTTAAGTGCACAATTACTGTAAACTTAAGCTGTATTCTCGATAGCCTCTGCCAGCTAAAAGGGATTTAGGATTAAAGAAGATTAACACAGAGGGCAAATGGAGGGTAAAACTTGTGTCTGCCAATCCCTGAACAGATAACGTCTGGAAATCTTCAACTTTTCTTTGTAGAACCTACTGTAACGATATCACTCCATCGCTGGCGTTAACGTTTGTTTAAACATAATAATAATAATAATACGTCTTAAAAACCACTAAGTTGTGTGAAGAGCAAAATTAAAAAAAAAAAAAAAAAAGATCTCAAAGTAACCAAGACATATGTTTACAGAAATGAAAAGGAGAGCTTTACAAGGGGGTCAGCAAAGATTGCAGTATTTAAAAAAATAACAGCATTGTGCTTTGTGCTAATATTCACAAATCATTCCAAAATTAACCAACATAAAATAAAACACCCCAACGAAGAGATCAAACATCCTTGCCCAAGGCCAGCTTTGCACAGGCAGTTAAGTGGCCCCTTGGGGTGGGGGGAGAGGCAGTAGTTTCTCCCTTCCTCCAGGCTGCCCACCTAAGGAAAGGAAAGCCTGTGCCTCTACCATTACTTCGGCTCAAAGAAATTCGTTATCATTAGGGCAGATGGTCTGCTCATTCAAAGTGATTATTTAAACATAATTAATCTCTTCTAGAATTGAAATTCCAAAGCCCCTAAAATCGGTTTCGTTGTTCCCCACTTCCCTGCCCCTAAACTTAAAATGTCTTATCAGCGGTAGGAACGTTTCCATCACGCCCTCTCTCTCCTCTTCTCCGCAAGCCAGGGCCCTCCCGGTACCAGTCCCCTGGGCCGGGGCCCTGCAGGTGCGCCAGGCAGGGGGCGTCCCCGGGGGCTTGGCGGGACCCAGCCGGGCGCCCCCAGGCCACCCCGCGCCGCGATCCCGCTGGGAGTCCCCCGCGATGCACCGAGGACACCTCTACATCCAGCTTCTTTCTTTTCCCTCCTTTTTTATTCTGTGGTCGTTCTGAACTCAGTCCCGAGCTTCTCCCTCCAGAAAGTAGTTTCCCCTCCCGCCTGGGCAGCAGAGCGAGCGGCGGGGGCGGGGGCGGGGGATCCTAACCGAGAGGTCGGGACCCGGGACCCTCGGACTGAGGGATGCCCGCCGTCATCCTCCCAGAACCTACCCCACCCCATCCTTTAGGGGCGCAGGAAAGTGGTCCAGGGGACCCGGGGAGCCCGGCTCCAGCAGGCGCCGGCGGACCCTACCCCGCTCCCCGCTTCGCCTCCGCCCCGGGTCCTTCTCCCCGCCCCGCCCCCGTCCCCCTCCCCATCCCTCCCGGTCCCTCCCCCTACCGGAGTCCAGGCCCCTTCTCTCGGCGGAGGTTGGCCCCGGTAGGACGGGGCGCCCAGGTACATGCCGGGCGGGCCTCGCGGGACGGGCTCGGGCTGGGTCGGCCGAGGGTGGCGGCCCCGCGGCCCGCTCGGGATCCCCTGCCCCGCACCGGCCGCTTACCTCTTTCGCTCCCCTGTGAAGCTCTGGCGTCCTGTGTGTTCCGTCTCCTAGGAAACGGCGGGGGTGCGCTGGCGTCTGCGCTTCCGGCCCGCTTACACCCCGCCCACGGGGGCGTGGCCAACCGGACAGGCCCCGCCCCGTCTGCAGGCCCCGCCTCCCTGGGGCCCAGCTTCGTTAGCGCCTGCGCAGTCTCTGGTGCTCTCTGTGGGACTGGAGAAACTCTGGATTACCTTAACAATTTTTTTTTTTTTTTTTTTTTTTTTTGAGAAAGTTGGTTTGTTGGCCCTTTATTCTGATTTTGGTTTTGCTTGGATTCTTTCTTTTTTTTTTTTTTAAGATTTTATTTATTTATTCATGAGAGACAGAGAGAGAGGTAGAGACACAGGCAGAGGAGAAGCAGGCTCCATGCAGGGAGGCCCACGTGGGACTCCATCCTGGGTCTCCAGGATCGCACCCTGGGCTGAAGGTGGCCCTCAACCGCCGAGCCACCCAGGCTGCCCGCTTGGATTATTTCTACAAAAGATTCTGATTCGTTCCATCTGGTTTGCAGACTTGGATGGGCAGAAGAAAGATGTATGTTTGCCTGTACTTGTATTTGCTTATGCATGTCCCACCTGGGGGAAGACTGCTCTTGGGTTGCAGTCCCTTGTATTAGTCAACTCTTCGGGTATGTTTTACCTCCTAGGCCACACTTCTTCTTTTTTTTTTTTTTATAAATTTATTTTTTATTGGTGTTCAATTTGCCAACATACAGAGTAACACCCAGTGCTCATCCCGTCAAGTGATAGGCCGCACTTCTAAGTTTCTTTTCATTTATTCATTCAGAGAACCTACTCAGTACAGGCTAGAGTGTTACTGGTAATTATTCCAAGATAAACTAATGTGTTTGTGTAAATAAATGAGTGAGTAGTAACTAGCCTAGAGTTGTGAGAGGAGGACAAACTTGTATCACTGACAAAAAAATGTCCAGATTGGCTAGTAAGAAGGGTCCATGAATCAGAAGCATGAGAGATGAGGCAGTGATGTATCCATTTAGTATTATCTATGAGGTGTCAGCCCTGGGCTTGGTACTAGAGTAATGCCAAAGTAAACGAGACAGATTTGGGGCTCATGGCCCCCCTCTTGCAGGTTAAAGGAAAATAGGCAGAAAAATAAAAAGCTTTTAAAGTGCAATCATGGAGGGCTTATACGCCCAGTTAGGAAGCCTAGGACTTACCATGCATTAATGGGGGAGTCAATGAAGGATTATCCAAAGAGGAGTGATGTGTTCATATCTACATTTCAGAAAGATCACAAAAGCAGTAGTGGATAGGGCAAATTTCAGCAGTGAGTCTGAAGGCAAAAGAAAGAAAAGCAGGTGATGGCAACTGACCAGGAAGAAAGGGTGATCTGACTGCGGCAGTCAGGATGGAAACTGAAGAGAAACGGGACAGAATTTAAGGGATATTTAGGAGTTAAAACTGACTGGCCCATCTGGCTTAGGTGAGTAGTAGACAGTGTTTTCCAAAACTAAGTCGAGAAATACTGGAGGAGAAGCAAGATTTGCGGGTGAAATAGGGGAGAGATCAAAGGCCAGTTTTGAAAATTTTGAGTGAGGAAAATCCAAATGGAAGTTATGAGAGGGTAATTTAAAACAGATTTGTAACTTAGGGATGGAAGAGCTGGAAATACTGGAACTATAGCTGAAGTCTAAGGATGTGGACGAGATAAACTAAGAAAGGAGAACTGGGATTCTGGAAAACTCTTTAAATACTTTAAAGGGTGAGGAAGAAAAATGGAGATGTGTGAGAGAGAAAGACTGAAAAAGAAAATTCAGAGAAGTAGCAGAAGAGTCTTGGGGGAAAAATGATATTTCAGAATGAAAAAGGTAAGTTAAAAAAAGAAAAAGAAGCAAGGAGGAAAACAAGAAACGGATATGATGGTAGACTAGATCCTCTGAAGAGTCCTCCTGATTTGAAGCAACGTCATCATGCTTAAGGCACAGGTTTTAATCTCGTTGTTTCGATAGGAAGAACAGAAGATCTCCAAGCACTCCCAACTCCTCTAAGAGGTACCTGCTACTCGAGTAGCAACAGTAAACATATTGGAAAGGCAAACCTGGCCTAAAGGCAAATCCATCTTTGGCATAGCAAGAAGACGAAACCCTGGAGCAGTGGCCGTATCGCTGAGCTGAACCAGAGACTAGAAAATTAAGCAGAGAAACTGGGGAGGGGCCAAAGTGGAGAAAGCATGTTCAATTTAGGCACCCAGGTTTTTCACAGAATTCTGGCTAATAACCACATGAAAAATGAGCCCCCTCAAATGACAAGTAGCAGAAAAAGCAAAACCTATTTTTAAACAGCATAATAGGATCAAAGAAAGAGTTGGGGAACTGGCACAAAATCTGCAGAAATCACTCAGAATGTAGAAGAAAGAGTTGAGATAGGAGATGTTAGTGATGGACTAAGAGATATGATGGAAAGAATAAGAAAGTCTAATACATAACTAAATAAATTCTAAGAAGTAGAGAATAAAGAGATCAGAGGAGAAGCAATTTTTGCAAAATCATGGCTGAGTACTTTCTACAATCAAAGATACGAATCCACAGATAAAGAAGGCATAACAAATGCCAAGCAGGGCAATTAAGATAGTCACACTGAGACACAAAGTAACAAAATTGCAGAATGTCAAAGACAAAGGAAACTTAAAAGCAGCCTGGGAGAAAAGAGAAATGACCTTCCTAGAAAGGAAGAGCAACTTGAGTGACCACAGACCTGTTCATATTAGAAATGAAAGCTGGAAGGTCAGATGAAAATTACCCCTCAAGGGGCACCTGGGTGGCTCAGTTGGTTGTGTCTGGTTCTTGATTTCCGCTTAGTCATGATCTCAGGGTCGTGAGATCAAGCCCTGCATTGGGCTCCACACTCAGCAGGGAGTTTGCCTGAGATTCTCTCTCTGCCTCTGCCTCTCCCCCTGCTTGTGCTCTCGCTCGCTTTCTAAATTTAAATAAGTAAATCTTAAAAAAAGTTCCCCCTCAAATGAAAATAAAAATAATGAACACTTTCATTCAAAGTAATGAAACGAAATAACTGTCACATTAGAATTGTACGTAAGAAAACTATTTCTCAAGAGCAGTAGCAAATAGACACATTTTCTGGTGATAAAAAATAAAAATGAGATCTTTAATAATAGACCTACTCTGAACGGACTTATAGAAACCGTACTTTGGGAAGAAGGACAGTAATCACAAAAGGAAGGGCTGAGCTGGAAAAAGATAGTGTGGGCAAAGAAACTGATACATGTATAAATGTAAAACTATTCTCAGTGTAAAATAACAGTTATTAATAATTGTTATTAATAATAATTTATGGAGTTAATAATATGAACCACAATACAGGTTTCCCCTGCTATCCAAAAGTAGAGTGTTCCTATGAAAACTTCTGTAAGCCAAAATGGCATAAAGCAATGAAACAATTACCATTAATTTGTATGGAAAAATTTGTAAGCATTCCCAGACCCAAAAAGTAGCCTTCTTAGTTAGGCTTTTCTGATACTTAGGACACAGCTTGCTAACAGAATAAGATGTATTCACTAGAATTGTTGTTTAGAATTTGTTGATGACCTCGGGGATGAAAATTTCAATACGGACAGATGGTTTGGTTGAAGGTATATAGACTTTTGTTTTAATCCCTCTACCTCCTCTTACTGACTATGGTTATTATTTTTCTCTAGGCAAAGTACTCAGTATCTCTGATACTCCATGTTCTTTTCTGTGAAATGGTCTAATGATGCATAACTTTGGAAGTTGCTAGAGGAACTGAAATACTGACCATCTCCTGCTAGGCAGTCCTTCATATCTATCCTGATCCTTAACAATTAACATCATCATCATTGTTAATTATTCATTCATTTATTATTTTAATGAAATAGAGGTGAGACTGAGGTGGGTTGGGTAGTATACGAGGTACGAGGAGTTGAAAATAGTTTTCCCATGAAGAAAGGGAAAAGGGGTGAATTGGTCAATAAAGGGGAGAAAAGAGACTTTTTTCAACAAGGAAGATTTCAGGATGTTTAGAAGATTGGAGGCAAAACTGGTAGTGAGAAAGCAGAGAGACATAAGAGGAGGATGAATAAATAAGCAAGAATCTGAAGTAGGGAATGGGGCTGTGGAGATGGACTAGGGCTGCAGGGAGAATTAGCCTCAGACAGGAGAACAATAACTCCTTCTGAAAGAAGTACTTATTATGGTCCTGATTGTGTTTGCATTTTATAAATTCAGAGTGGTGCGGTCCATAAAGTTGTGCCCCGTTTCCTATTGAAGCATCATGAGTGGTGTCATTTCCTCCTTGTGTGTCTGTCTACATCTATGTGCTATTTTCTGAGAGGTTAAAGGGAAAATAAAGCTATCCATCTGCAGTCTAATTACTTAACAAGACCTCAGTGAGCACATACTATGTCTTATTAGACTCTGTTGTAGGTGCTGGGGAATAGGATATTGAACAAGACTCCAAGAAGCCTACTCCCAAAGTCCTGTCAAGGACAAACACCTAAGGCAAGACCTGGAGGACAGAAGGAGACCATCAAATAAAGACCAGGGGGAAGGGTATGGCAAAGGAAAGGACGGGATGGGCACCTGCCAGAGGGGGAGAATGCTATGGGACGAGTTTGGAAAAGGAGGCAAGATCCTTGTGACCCAGGGCCTTGTGGGTCTGGAGAAGAGTTTCAGTTTTGTTTTGCGTGTCATAAGACAAATTCATTTTGCAGGGAATTAAGTAGGGTGTGATAGAATCAGATTTACATTTTAAGCACCAGCTCCCCGACCCCTTGAGACTATCACTGTCCTAATTCAAGCCGACCCCTGTCAAGTGATCCTCTTAAAACACAAGACGGGTTTCATTACTTTGCTTAAAACCCTGCAACAGCTCTTGTCTCTGTTGTGTGGTCCTTTTCATGACCCCTAAAGCCTGTAATGTTTATCTGGCCACCTTTTTTTGTTCAGGGTGACCTCGTGTCTTACTAGTCTCCCTCTGTTCTGCTTCAGCTACGCAGGCCTTCTCACTGTTGCTTATAGTGCTCCTGCCTCTGGACACTGCTCTAGCTTTTCCCCTGCTCCAAATGCTCATCCTGCAGATAACTGTGGCTCAGTCCCCTACTTCCTTTTAGTCTTTGTTTAAAAAATCACTTTCTCAGTAAAGTCTTCCCTGACCCTCCAAACTACCCACAACCTTCATACTTTATGCACACCCCTTTGCTTTATTTATTTATTTATTTATTTATTTATTTATTTATTTAGCATTTTCTCACCATTTATTATAGCCTATATGTTACTGGTTTATGCTGTTTTCTTTCTGCCTCCCCTCCTGGAACAGAAGCTCCCTGAAGACAGAGGTTTATGCATTTGGTCACCAATCTATTTGTCTCTTGACCTGACACACACTAGGTGCTCAATAGATGTTTGTTGATTGAGTAAATGGATGTTTCCACTGGCTGTTCTCTGGAGAATGAATTGTAGGAGGACAAGTGGCGAGGAGGGAGGCTGGCCAGGAGACATTTGCAGTCCCCTGGGTAAGAGATGATGGTAGGATGGAAAAGTTTAACAGCAGTAGAGACAGGGAGGCATTGCAGTGTCCAATCACAAAGTGATCCATCCATTGATTGATTGGTTCAGTGGATCCACTGAAACCTTAGCAATCTTAGAAATGCAAGTCTTGGATTGTCCTCTGATGCAACTCACTACCTCCTCTAATCTCAGTTTGGGATGGTTTTGATGGTTTACACTGTCCTTTTACTGAATGGCAACATGTTACTTTGTAAGTTCCTGACCAGACTCTAAATTTTACTCTGTATGATCTGCAGTGGGGTCCCTTGTTTTTGCCTGTCTAGCATTTGCCTCTCCCTGTCAGGAGGTATCTTTGGGGAGACACCTCTGACTCCTGTCTAGGTGGTTCAGTTTCAGGGATGGCACATCAGCCACTCAGTCTCAGTGATTGGATTATGTAGATGGGCACAGGATTGTGAGTCATGGGGGAAAGGTGCTCCTTTTCTGCTGCAGATCCTTAGCGTAAAATGACGGTCCAGACTGGCTGGGGGCCAGCCTTGCAACATGTCCTTGCTGAGGACGAACACAGCACAATGCAGGGCTGCGAGGGCATGAGACTTTCCAGGCAACAGCATTTGAGCACCTGCAGAGAGCCATGCCTGAATCTATTCTTGGTCTTTTCAACTGGAAGAGCTGGAACATTCCTCATATTGCTTGGTTGTTTGATTTTTCCTTTCCACTAACAACTGCAAGTGTTCCTGACTTATACGGGACCATAGGGAAGACTTTTTTCTCTCACATGTTAACCTTTCCCATATTTGAAGTTTAGCTGTCCCGTATTTCCATGCCTCCCCCTGGCACCCCAGAATACAGGATGTAGGGTCATCCAGTCAGTCAGTCCAGCTCCCCTATTCTTCCCTCAGTCTCAATGCCAGATATGTGGCCCTGAAGTTCAGTTAATGACTGGTGGATCAGAACATTCCTGATTCAATACACTTTTTACCATACTGTCCTCTATAACTTTTTTCTCAGCTCCCAACTCTGAGCCAGCTAATGTCAAATGAGTTGGATTTCAATTAAATTATTTTCTAAAGAAATTTGTTGACTATATAAGATCATGGTCAGATTTTAGATAAACTCAAAGCAAATTTTGCATAGTCATAATTTTAAGAATGATTCTACTTGCTTTAGTTTTCTTTATAGCACCTACCACTCTATAATATACTATATAATTAATTATTAATTTTGTTTATTATTTGTTTTCCCCTTCATCCCCACCAGATTATAATCTTCACAGGGCAGGTGTTTCATGTGATTTGTTCATTGTTGTTCTACGACATCTAGAAGAGTGCCTGGCACATAGTATGTGCTTAATAAACATTTGTTAAATGAATGAATGATACAGATTCTGTCTTTTAGCAGCTCATGTTCTAGAAAAAGAATTTATATTTTTCTGGGGGAATATACAGGTTAGTAAGTGCTATATCTTTTAGGTTTGATTCACTTATGTTTTTATAGAGATACATATATTTTTTAAAGATTTTATTTATTCATGAGAGACACACAGAGAGAGGTAGAGACCTGGGCAGAGGGAGAAAGAAGCAGGCTCCATGCAGGGAGCCCGATGTGGGACTGGATCCCAGGACCCCAGGATCATGACCTGAGCCAAAGGCAGACACTATAACTGAGCCACCCAGGCGCCCTATAGAGATATTTTTAACAAATTGCTTCTTGGATTTGTTTTTTTGAGCAACTTCTTTGCATTAGAAGCACTTAAAATTTTATTTTAAAAAATTAACATTTTAAAAAATTAACATTTATTCTTACTTTTTAAAATATAAACCAATTGGGGGATCCCTGGGTGGCGCAGCGGTTTGGCGCCTGCCTTTGGCCCAGGGCGCGATCCTGGAGACCCGGGATCGAATCCCACATCGGGCTCCCGGTGCATGGAGTCTGCTTCTCCCTCTGCCTATGTCTCTGCCTCTCTCTCTCTCTCTCTCTCTCTCTCTGTGACTATCATAAATAAATTTTAAAAAATTAAAAAAAATGTAAACCAATTGGAAAACACAGGCAAGTTTAAAAGGAGAAAATAAATACAACTTTCCTGTGTTTACAGTTTAATATTTTGCTGGATTCCTTTCCACTTTATTTTCTAAGCTAAAATTTTATTATAAAATAAAAACTGGTATCACTGAAAAAACCAGTTCCTTAAACAAAGAGCTTCTACTTGAAACAAAGAAAATAACTCTCTATCACCAGGTAAGTAGATTAAGTAGAAAGCAAGAGTATGTGTGGTTATGTTGTATTTTTGGTTTTGTTGTTGTTGTTTTTGTGGGTTTGGTTTGGTTTATTTTGGATGTGTTGGTTTTTAACAGTGTTCACAGCTTGTAGCTTTTTACCAGAGCAAGGGTATCAGTGTCACTCAATGATACACAGCAGCATCTTGGTCCACTGCCTCCCAGTTCTGGGGCCCTTTGCACCTTCCTCAGAAAGATCCAGAGGCTTCTAGAGAGGGCCCATATGTAGGAGACCAAAAGGTATTAAATGCAAAACACTTTATTGGAGTTTCAGGCACAAAACATCCCTGCGGGGGACTAGAACTGGCTGGAAGGGCCACAGGGCAGGGATGGGAACCTGAGATCTGGTCTATCTGTCAAGAAGCAGCCACATCACTGCACTATGTTTAAACAGACTCTTCAGTTCACTTCATTTCTTTCACAAGTAAGTCTATAGAGTGTCCTGCTTGGGAGGAAGTAATAAATTATCTCCCCTCAAGTCTGTTTGCTTCTGTCAAATGGATTTGTGGAGCAGATCTTTATCAATATGTTTCTAGGTCCAGCAACTTTGTTTATATGTTGTATTCACTGACTGAGAGGATTTTACTGTAAGATGATATATCATCAAGTTCTTGTCCTAAATGGAGTTTAAAACCTCTGAGATAGAATTTTAAAAATACTAGTGGGACATCATCAGGATGAGTGACTATTAAAATTGCAAATCCCATTCCCACCTTTTCTGATTTCTTAAAATGCACACTTCATGATTTGTGTTGCATCTGGGGGAGATTATGTTTTAAAAAAATCTTAGCAAATCATTGAAGTTTTTTTTTTTAGGCACAGGAGGCAAAGTTAAGCTTCATATTATAAGAACACCACACGCCAATCTTTGATTGGTCGGCATAGTTTTTAATCAGCTTCCTGCATAGATTTTAGAGGTATTTATTTTGATGCATGTTTACTGAAGTTTCAAGACTCACGGGGTTTTGATAGAAACGAGCTTTATTTAGTTATAAAGTAAAAGTTAGACTTAGCCCAAACCATTTGGTATTTTAACAACTCATGCTTATTGTTTGTTTGCTTGTGAACAGTCCTTACAAAGCCTAAATCCTGGGTGAATCAAGAAAAGTAAAGTAGTTCTTCCAGAGGAAAAATGTTCACCCATTCAAGTAAAACTATAATCGCAAAGACTTAGCTGTTAAGGAGCAGAAAGCTGACTCAGGCTGCCAAACTCAGATGAAGTTCAGCAATCAGCTATTTCGAGGGACCCCAGAAAGTGGCTGGGGTGGGGCTGAAGATAGGAGGACTGGCTGAAAATCCATAAAAGAAACAGACTCTCAGATCTTGTTCTCTCACTCCCAACCAGAGGCTGCCCTCCCTCGGACAAAAGAAGGCCGGACACAGGACCCGCTAAAATAGGAACGTTTAGGGAGCTACTTGCATTCTGAGTGGTGAGACCCCAGGTCACTTTCTCTGCTTGGCTTCCAGAAAGATGGCTCTGGCTTATGCCATAGGTAATAGATGAGAACATTACTCTCTGGGGAAGTGGATTGGAACAAGAAGAAATCCTGCAGATACTGATAGTTAAGTCCCCCTAATTTCACAAGTGCCACCCCAAAAAGGAATGTGAGACGCCAGGGAATTCTGTGACTCAGACGAAACGAAAGCAACACAGGGAACATTAAAAGAGAAAACAAGCAGAGCAAACCAAAACAATAACTAATATTCTCCAAGACACAAATGGGAAATGTTATATCTATGAAACAAAGATGATCCTATAAAAAGCAATATTCAGAAAACAGAGAAGAACTCTTAGAATATAACACTAGAACTCTTGGAATATAACACTTTTTCAAGCAAAAGAAATGAAATCCAGGGGTGCCTGGGTGGCTCAGTAGGTTGAGCTTCAGACTCCTGGTTTTGGCTCAGGTCATGATGTTATGTGTTGCGAGATCCAGCCCCTGTTGGGCTCAGCGCTCAGCGGGGAATCTGCTGGAAATTCCCTCCCTCTACCCCTCCCCGCACATGTGCTTGCACATGTGCTCTCTCTCTCTCTCTTAAATAAATGAAAATGAAGCTTTAAAAAACAGTTGGCCATTTTACTGGCTGCAAAATCTTTCATTTAGTTTAATTTACATTTCCCTGATGACGAACAATGTTAACATCTTTCCATGTTAGCCATTCATATGCTTTCTTTCGCGATGCACTTGCTCCAGTTTCTTGGCAATTTTTTTTTACTGTGTTGTTTGTCCTGTTGATTAGCTTGAGTTCTCTATGTAGCCTGCATATAAGTTCTTTGTCAGATACATGTTTTGCAAATATTTTCTCCTTGTGTCTTGCTTTTTCATTTTCTCAACAGTGTCTTTTGAGGAGATGAGGTTTTAGATTTTGATGTCCTATTTATCATTTTTTTCGTTAATAGCTAGTGGTTTTTGTGTTTTAAGAAATCTTTACTTACCACAAAGTCACAGAGATATTCTCCTGTGTTTTCTTCTTGAAGCTTCATCATTTTAGCTTTTACGTTTAGGTCTGTACTGCATCACAAATTAATTTTCATGTGCAGTGTGATGTAGGGGTTCAGGTCATTTTTTCCCCAGGTAGATACCTAGTGTACATTAATTTTTAAAATGTTAAATCAAACTAAGCTGGGATAAACCTCACTTTTTACATATAAATATATTTATATAAATATAAAAGTATATATTATAATAAATATTTACATATTATATTTATATATTTTTAAACATATATTTATATTTACATAAATATGTTTTACATATTTCTGGATTCAATTTAATAATATTTGGGGAAGGATTTTTCAGTTGTGTTTATGAGGGATATTGGTCTACAATTTCCTTCTTGCAGTGTTTTGTCAAATTATCATATTGTGGCTGTGCTAGACTCATGAACATAGTTAGGGGCTATTCCCTCCTCTGATTTCTTGAAAGCATTGGAGTAGACTGATTTGATTTCTTCTTCAGATGTTGGATAGCCTTCAACAGTGAAATTGTTGAGGCCTGAGGTTTTCTTTGTGGGAAGGTTTCTAATTACAAGTTCATCTTTTGAAATAAACATAGAAGGGTTCATAAATTTTATTTCTCTTTGTATTAGTTTTAGTAAGTTTGTTTTTCAAGAAATTTTCTCATTTCATCCCAATCGTCAGATTTCCTGGCTTTCAGTTGTTCATATTTTTCCTTACTATCCTCTTGATGCCTGTAGGATGTATCTTTATTGTGGTTCTATTTTTTCTAAACATTTCTACAGGATATAGAATTCTGGATTGACACAGTTTTTGTTTTTGCAGAATTTTGATGATGTTATTCTGTCCTCTATTATTTCTGAGGAGATGCCAAAAATTATGTTTATCTTTTCCCCTCATTTTTTGTCTGAGGATTTTTAAGATCTTTATTTTTAATTTTCCAGCTGTTTCACAGTCTGGTTTTCTTCTTATTATCCTTTCTGAGATTCACCAAGCTTTTTGAATCTGTCTGTGGATGGTTTTCACCCATTCTGGGAAGCTTAATGGACTGTTGATTTTTGTTTTATGCAGTCATTTCCTTGCTGACCTTGAAGTTGTGCGTGCTTGGTATTACGCTTTTAAAGATGAGTTTAATTTAGTTTTGCTGTTAGTTTTGGGGTAAATTCTTTAGAACTAGGATATAACCTTTGGGGTAAATTCTTTAGAACTAGGATATAACCTTTACTCTTTGTGGCCCTTCTAGGGTTTTGGCAGGAAGCCTGCAGTGTTTACCAGACCCTTGTAGTTTGGTGAGATGCAAACTCCAAATTTGGTCTCCCATGCAGTGGCAGCAGCAGATTCATTGCTCTGGTCTTGCAACTTTCCAGCTGTTGCTTTACGTTGGTCTACTTGGCATCTCATCTAGGCAAGCACAATTCAGGGTTCAGGCAAGAATTTAATGTGAATTTATTCACAGACTTAAGACATTGTCTCTGTGGCTTTTTATTTTCCAATACTCCGCCCTCTCCTTCCAGCTGCTTTGCCTGTCCCACACTCCATCCTCTGACAAGCCAAAGACACTGCAATGTCTGCTCTGGTTCTAGCCGCTCCTCCTCGTGTGGGCTAGGGCATGCACTCAGCAGAGGAGCTCTGCTGCAGAGCTGCAGTCAGTGTGGTTCCTTTCTTTCTCGCAAGGGTCAAATGCCCTCCAATGTTTACCTAAAGTTGGTGACTTTCCAGAACCTTCAAGTAATTAAACTTTATATTTTCCCAGAGTTTAGAACTGTTACCTGAAAGAGAATGAGTCCAACACAAGTCACTCCACCATTTTCAGAACAAAAAAATTCAAGAATTTACTTTTAAGTATCAATACTTCAAAAATTTCAAAGCAATATTATATTTTCTGACTCCCAAATATTTCTGTTCATATTTTTATGAATTGACATGTGGCAAAATATGTACTTAAAAAAACATTTTATTTATTCAAGAGAGACACAGAGAGGCAGACATAGGCAGAGAAGAAGCAGGCTCCCTGTGGGAGCCTGATGCGGGACTCGATCCCAGGACCCTGGAACCATGACCTGAGCCAAAGGCAGATGCTCATCCACTGAGCCCCACAAAATATGTATTCCAATTCTCACATAAATCAAGATTTCAGTGATTTAATAGAATCGTTATTCTTGGAATTCCCTCATATACTCCCATCCTTGTGTTTTACATTTTTGTTTCAGCCTCAAATAATTGTTTTTTAAGTGCTTAAATCTTAGTGGAGGTTTCTTTCAATTCTTTTTAAGGGATAGAATGCTCAAAAGTCTGTATATTTTTAACTACCAGCATATTTCTTATCAAAGACTGGCAGTATATCCTTCAGTACATGATCACTATCAAGACCTTGGCTGATCTAGCAGCTTCATGCTTCTTTAAGACTGTACATTTCACATTTGAGCTGTTCAATCCTAAGAAGATAAGCATTCTTGAAGAGGATGGCATTACATGGCCTTCTCAGGACTTGCAATTGATAATACTTTGCAAGCCTAAAGGTAATTATGAACCTCTGCACTTCTTAGTATTTAAGATCAGCAATAAAGTAGTTGAGAAGTAGAACAAGAAAAACTTAACTCTTGCATATGCCCTATATTCCAGAAAGAAAAAAAATATGTTCTCTAAAATATATATCTTTTCAAAAGTATATTTGGTGCCAACAGAGGAGTTAGTGGGGGCAATGATTGCTATGTGTTATATTCATGAGTAATGGCTAGGTAGCAATGCTGTACATTGGAAGAGCATTTCACAGTCTGTGGATTCCAAGTATCATTATTTGCCAGTGATTCTGAAATGTGTGTCTCCAGCCTGTGTCTTCATACTGAACTCTAGGCTCATATGCCCAACTGCCTATTCAATGCTTCACATAGAAATCTAATAGTTTGAACTTAACATGTTCAAAACTGAGCTCCTGATACTCTCTCCTTCCACCATTTCCCCAAAGTGCTCCTCCATCAGCCTTCCCCATCTCAGCTAATGTCAGACTAAATATTTAGTGTATCATCTTTTGAATCTTCTCTCTTTTGCTCTTCACATTAGCAAAATCCACAGGCTTGGGGCAGCCCGGGTGGCTTAGCGGTTTAGCGCCTGCCTTTGGCCCAGGGCGTGATCCTGGAGACCCAGGATCGAGTCCCACGTTGGGCTCCCTGCATGGAGCCTGCTTCTCCCTCCGCCTGTGTCTCTGCCTCTCTCTCTCTCTCTCTCTCTCACACACACACACACACATGAATAAAAAATTTAAAATCTTAAAAAAAAATCCACAGGCTTTACCTTTGTGATTCGCCCTGAACTTGACCATGTCTTACCACCCCTTCAGCCCGTAACTCTGGCCCATACCAACATCATCTCTCACCCATATCATTGTAATAACCTTCCTCTCTGTTTCTACGCTTACCCTTCCTCAAGATTAAGACCTTGTGCTCAAAACCCTCCAATGTTTTCCTATGCCAATCTTATGTCATAGTTCTTATTAAGATCTAAAGGCTCTACCCTACCTGTACTAGTCTCCCCTTACTTATCCAAGTACAGCAAACTGGCTGTTCCAAACATGCCAAACACTGGCTCTTCTCTGTGCTGGAATGCTCTTATCCCGTTTATCTACATGGCCAGCTTTTGCATTTTCTTCAGATTTTAACCCAAAGGGCTCATTCTTAGTGGCCTCTCCATCTAAATGTGCATACCTCCTACTAGCGCATCCCCTATCTGCTCTGTTTCCTTACCTAGCAGTTATCACTATATGCCATACTATCTATTTCCTTATTGAGCTGCTGTGTATCACCAATCTCCATTACTGGAATGTAAACTCATCAAGGGCAGAGCTTTGAGCTAGTTGTCCTCTGCTCTATGTCCAGTGTCAAGGCAATGTCGAGCACACAGTAGGAGCTCCAAACATATTTGTTGAATGAATATGCATAGCATTGCCACAGCTGATCCTTACAATTCTATTTCCATTTTACTGATGCAGAAAGTACATTCAAGGTGATTACAGGACTTAGTCTAAGGCACATAGCTAACTTTAAAGACAATTATTATATATAGCTTTTTTTTTTAAATCTAGATTCACAGGTATTTCCATGGCACTACACTACTCCATCCCAAATTCGAGACCAGTATATTCCTGAATCATCTGAATCCAATGAGGAAATGTAGATGTTGTTTTTGTAAACCAATAAAAGAAGGAGTTTTAGATGTCTCTATTTCCATATTATTATACTTCCTCTGAACTAGTAACATATTTTTAAATAATTGAGATGATATTTATATAATATAAATTAGCCATTTTAAAGTGAATAATTCAGTGGCATCTAATACACTCATAGTGTCGTGCAACCACCCTCTCTAAAATACAAGATTTTAATCCTTTCTTCCCCTCCTTCCTTCTGTGGTTCCTTCCTTCATCCCTTTCTTCCCTTCCCCCTCCTTCTTTCCTTGTCTCCTCTCTCTCTCTCTTTTTTAGATTGTGCTATGACAAATGTAGAGCATAAAGTCAGAAGAAAACTTAGAGAACCCAAATTCTTTTCTGTGAATCAGTTTCTTCTGATTAAATAACACTGTTATTTTTTTTCTACCATGTTCACTGGACTATCGCTAGCCTCTAGTACTCTTAGGGCATTAGAAAAAAAATCATATAAATAGCACAGTGACATAAGCATTTTTGATGTGTGGTTAGTTATTACTATTCACAGCAACTTCATGATGCTTATATTACACTTCTTCATAAAATTTAGTTCACATTATCGAGTGTCTGCTCGATAGTCTGCAGGCTTTCTGTAAAACTTTAATTTTAGATTCAGAAAGTCTATTTTTGTAATTTAATTAATTATAAATTTTATAACATATTGATATTTTATATAAATACTATCTATTCTTGTGAGTTTGTCTCAGGAACATGCCATGCTCTGTCCTGTTTTATGACCTCGCAGGGGCTCACTTTTCCCAAAGTCTCTCTCTGTCCTCCATCTGTCAAATTTTCTCCACACTCCAAGGCCCAGGTTTCCTTCTTCTTTGAGCTTCTTACCAGCAACTCAAAGTGTCACTGATTTTCTTGCCACTCTGATTTTCTGCTACTGCTCTTATTGTCTGCACTACATGATTGATCACTCAGTTACATTCTGTTCTGTCTTGCTCATTATCATTTCATCACTGGCTACTCTGGGGCCCCATTGCCTTTTCCATCAACAGAGAGGGTGAGACTAGATGTCCTTGAAACTTTCTTCCTGCTCTGAAAATTCTGCTTATAAGTAAAGTTTTTTTTTTCTTGGATTATAAACTTCTTGAGATAGATACATATGTTTTAAAATTCCACAATGTATTGTGTTCAGTACAGACAGGGATTTCTTAAATTTCTAGCCACTATAAAGATTCATGTTTCTGTGTATTTAGAAGTGTGGTACGACTCGTAGAAATGGTAGTGATCCATTAGGTCAAACTAGTAGAGTTATAATGTTCAGGTCTCCGAAGTGGCAGTCTTGCTACTTGTTCTGCTTACAACATGCCCAGAATAATGTGTTCCACTGTGGCAGGCTTGCCTTAGGAGAGCGATCTTTAATCTGGTTAAGAACAAATTAGGGTAGACTCTGGAAACCATAATGTAGGAGGTATTGAAGGCATTTAGCCTGGATAGGAAATGATTAATAGGAGCCAAAAATACTGTGTCCAAATGCTTAAAGATATAGAATGAGGTCTCCCTCTGCCTGTGTCTCTGCCTCTCTCTCTCTCTCTCTCTCTCTCTCTCTCTCTGTCTCTCATGAATAAATAAATAAAATCTTAAAAAAAAAAGATACAGAATGAGGCAAGAATTATTTTGGGTGGTCCAAAAGATATATCTAGGACAAATGGATGGCTTTTCATGCAGAGGCGATTTCAGCTTAGTATAAGTCACAATACGTTCATAAGTTTCTTATAAGTTAGCTATTATTTAACATTAGAATGAGTTATGTGTCTCATTGGCTCTATCGATCAGTTGTATGGCTATTGACTCAATGTCCGCTCTATGCCAGCACTGTTTTGGACATGAGCAAATGGTAAATGAGATAGTCGGGGACCTGCTGTAATAGACCATACATTCTGGTGGGACAGAGAATACAATAGGGAAAAACAAACAAAAACTCCACTATTAATATAAAATGTCCACGAAGAAAATGAAACAGAGCATGGTGATAGAAAGAAGGGAGGTGGAAAGGGAGCTGGATAAGAGTAGATGGTCATGGAAGCCCCTGTGAAGATGACTCTCGAGCTGAAATGGAAATGACTGAAAGAACCAGCCATGTAAGTATCTCAGGGAAGGACATTCCAGGCTGTTGGTACAACAAGGGGGGATGTTGGAGAGCCCTCAGCCAATGACCCTTTGATGGTTCAAATGCATGTGTCCACCAGGCTAAGCTCTGATGCCCAGTTGTTTAGTCAAACACTAACCTGGATGTGCTGTGAAGGTAGTTTGTAGATGTGATTAACATCCGTAATGAGTTGACCTGAAAAGAGATTACCCTCCGAAAGTGGGTTATTCATCTAATAAGTTGAACACCTTAAGAGCAAGAAGTTTCTCTGAGAAGAAATTTTTTTAAGAGTTTTATTTATTTATTCATGAGAGACACACAGAAAGAGGCAGAGACACAGGCAGAGGCAGAAGCAGGCTCCCTGCGGGGAACCCTTTGTGGGGCTCCATCCCAGGACTCCGGGATCATGACCTGAGCTGAAGGCAGACGCTCAGCTGCTAAGCCACCCAGGCGTCCCAGAAGAAGGAATTCTACTTCAAGACTACTGAGGTAGAATCAAATCCTGCTGAGGGTCCAGCCTGCCAGCCTACTCGACAGGTTTCAGACTTGCCAGCCCCTACGTTGCACAAGGCAATTCCTTATAATAAATCTGTGTGTGTTTGTGTGTATAGTACCTGCATACATATGTCCACACATATATGTGTACATCCACACACCTATAGGTGTATACCCTCTTGGTTCTGTTTCTCTGGAGAATTAGGACTTATATAGACCCCTTCCTGGGAGCTTCTGCATATCCTGGCATGAGGTTCTGTGATTCCACAGCTGATTGAGTGGGAGTGGAGAGGAAACTCTAACAGCTTATGATGCCAGAATTATTTAGGGACCAAAAAAGCTGTGAATGGAACTTTTAGAAAATATTCCTATTTGGGAGATATCCTTGCTGTCTATTGAGTCCTACAGTGTAGCAGGTAGCCTACCATCACAGATGTCCAATAAAAAGAAATGGAGATTTCATCCCTTACTCTGTTTTTGTGTTTTAGAATTGATTTCTTACTTTGGGCACCTGGGTGGCTCAGTTGTTGAGTGTCTGCCTTTGGCTCATGTCATGATCTCGGGTCCTGGGATCGAGTCACATGTTGGGCTTCCTGCTCAGCAGGGAGCCTGCTTCTCCCTCTGCCTGTGTCTCTCTGCCTCTCTTCTCTGTGTCTCTGATGAATAAATAAATAAAATATTTAAAAAAGAAGAATTGATTTCATCCCTTAGAATTTCACTTGGAGAACAGATTAAAGAAGAGGTGGTAATTATTGGAGTTCAAATTAGATTTTTCCATTCTTTGCTGGATTAAAGTCAACATATTTATGTTTTTTGAGAACTTCCATATCTACAGTCCAAAGAATACTCTAGAAATTCAAGGTGAAGTGCATGATGTTATCAGCCAGCAGCCATTTTTGATTTATAATCTATTATAAATACCTGAGAAATCACCTTGAAATGGTCTTCCTGGCATTTGCACAAGTGATACAGGTCACTGATAGCATTTGTTATTGTGTCTCCACTTACTACTCCCTTCAAACTTAGCAAATGGCTCATTTCACCAACTCAAGGCAACTTTCTCACCAGAGAACTGAACCTCCAGGGTCCCCTGGCCGTGGCTGACAACCATAGATGTATCTCCAGTATTTCCACCAGCAGTGCAGAGTGTAGAAGCATGTCATTAGCTACCAGACAGCTAGTAACAGAGTAAGAATTATAGATTACTATGGTAAGCTTATCATTTTGATGAGTAAAGTCTTTTATATTACCTTTGCATATTGTTAGTCCTCTTTTCTTCTCCATATAAAATATGTTTTAGTTTTTATGATGCCTGATCTTATATAAATTATTACATTATTATCAAATTTTGTCAAAATAAATCCAAACTTCAAAGTGTGCATGTTCTAAGCTGTGTTTTATGGATAGACAGTTTGTAAGTTTGAATTGAGCCTTTGTACCAAATTAATCCTGAAGGAATCCAAAACAGGGGATGTGTGATAGAAATAGATATTTGAAATGTTGGAGTCTCACCTCCTGTTTCCTTCTAAGGATGTGCTGAGTCCCCTTTTCAGAGGGTTTAGCTTGCTTCGTGGATTCCAAGGCCCATGGAAAAGGCTCTATGATGACAAAATACTTTTGCTTAATCTGATGGGTTTTTTTTTTTTCGGTCTTGCCCTCTTTTGCCTTCTATGGGTTGCTTCTGAGGAAACTTCTAGAATACATCCTATTTTCTGTCCCCCCTTCACTTTTATTTCAGATTGTAAAGCACATATTTCCTACGTTGCTATACAAGTCTTCTGAGTAATTTAGAACATCTGTCTGCAAGCAAGAAGGAGAGATTCCAGGTACCCTAAGGGAAGGATCCTCCAGTCTTCCCACAGAAGGAACTGCCTACTGCATCCTCACAGTGCACAGAAGTGCTAGGTCCAAACACCAGCCCCCACGAAACAGCTGTGCGCACCCTGGTGGCAGCATCCTTTCTTAGCCTCACTATTTGCAATTGTGCGTCAAGACCATGCCCCTAAACTCCACACTGCAGTACTTTTGATCCCATCTCTGCGTGAGATTACATCTAAATATTTCTAGACTTTATCATGTTCCATCTAAGTCTTTTTTTTCTAGCTAAATATCCCTGGTCCCTCATAGCCAACTTTATCAAGTGTGATGGTTAATTTTATGAGTAATTTGGCCAGGCTGTGATCCCCAGCTGTTTTGTCAAACGTTAATCTAGATGTTTCTGTAAAGGTACTTATAGATGTGATTAACATTAAATTGTAGACTTCAAGGAAAGCACGTTCCTCCTCTCAGGTGGGTGGGCCTCATCCAGTCAGGTGATGGCCTTAAGAAGAAAGACTAAGGTTGCCCAAAGAGGCAAGTTGGCCTCAAAACTGCAACACAGAAACCTTACTTGAGTTTCTAGCCTGTTGCTCTATTGGCTCAAGGTGACCACAACATCAGCTCTTGCCTGTGGATCTGCTTGACAGATTTCTGATGTGCCAGGCCCTACAATCATGTCACCACATTCCCTAAAAATCTCTCCTCTCATGCTCTCTCTCTCTCTCTCTCTCTCTCTCTCTCATTTTCTCTCTTTTTTTATATATTTCTAGCAACTTATCTATTGGTTCTGTTTCTCCAAAGAGCCCTGACTGGGCACCTGGGCGGCTTAGTGTTTGAGTGTCTGCCTTCTGCTCAGGTCATAATCCCAGGGTCTTGGGATCAAGTCCCACATCAGGCTAACCTCAGGGAGCCTGCTTCTCCCTTTGCCTATGTCTCTCATTAATGAATTAATACAATCTTAAAAAAAAAAAAGAACCCTAACTAATACACCAAACAACAAACTATTTTCATTTTCCCATTCTCCTCACTATTTTCTGAAAATGGTTCTGGTGACTAACACCTCACCTAATATACATACTCAAGGTATAATGAGCTCAAGGTAGAGCAGTATCGTTTCCACCTTATCCTAGCTCCAGGATTAGCATATGATTAGTGCTTAAGAACAGAAACTTGGCAATAGAGAGAGCTGCTTTTTTTTATAATAAATTTATTTTTTATTGGTGTTCAATTTACCAACATACAGAATAACACCCAGTGCTCATCCCGTCAAGTGCCCCCTCAGTGCCCGTCACCCATTCACCCCCACCCCCCGCCCTCCTCCCCTTCCACCACCCCTAGTTCATTTCCCAGAGTTAGGAGTCTAACTTCTCTGATTGACTTACTTCACTCAGCATAATACCCTCCAGTTCCATCCACGTTGAAGCAAATGGTGGGTATTTGTTGTTTCTAATGGCTGAGGAATATTCCATTGTATACATAAACCACATCTTCTTTATCCATTCATCTTTCGATGGACACCGAGGCTCCTTCCAGAGTTTGTCTATTGTGGACATTGCTGCTTTTGCTGCTTTTAAGAGAGCTGCTTTTAAGCTGCCATCTTACAATTCTGTGACTTCAGTTACTCAACTTCTTTCAGTCTCAGTTTCTCAAATCTCTGGATGAGGAAAGTAATGGAATGCATCATGGTATTTTGTGTTGTGAGAATAAAAAAGATACTCCCCTTTAAGGAAAGAACCAGTCGTCCTTTGGCTTTAGCAACAGGTAATCCCAACTGGTCAATGACTACTTGTTACAGTTACCAGTAAACCAATCGGTAAAGATCACACTTCTTAAAAACAGCCAATTAGCAACAGCCTCACAGCAATGACCATCCTTCTGAAGGTCAGCCAACCAGCAACTGTCTTACCTGAAATACTCTGTCTCCAGAGTTAAATATCAACCCAACCCTAAGACCTGTGCTTCTGAACATTCTCAGTCCCTGAACTTGACATCTTCCCAAACCCTATACAACTCTGCTTTGCTCAGAGACTGTGTGGTTCATAAGCACAGCTCTCTCTTGTTCAGTAATAATTTCAGCTTTTTGTTGCAGGCGTTGAGTGGTGGTCCTATCCTTTGACAAAGGATAAAATTGGGTTGTATGTGAAAAGTATTGAGCATAATGCCGGCATTGAATAATCACTTAAGAAATATTTTGAGTGCTCTAGACCTTGTTTTTTTTTTTTTTATAACAGCTTGAGTTACAAAATTATTGAGAAAATAGCACATACATATCTACATAAATTATTTGGAATTATTCTGAACATTTGTCTCTTCTCCCCCATTTGTTAATTTGTTTATTCAATCGTATATTTATATCAGGATGGATTCATGGATTTTTAAAAATATTTTGTATAATACAAGACTATTTTAAAAATGATTCTGGCTTTGGCCATTGGGACTTCTTTCAGTTGATTTTTGTGACCTTTTGACATGATCCCATTGTTGTAGAGTTTTGTTTTTCTTTGTTTAGCACTTACCTTCTACCACCACAAAATGCCCCAGGCTCATCTTGTCCACCTGGAAGTAGAGGGGGGCTGTTTACTGTAGCTGTGTAAGACTCTGGCACACAGGCAGCAGGCTAAGATCTCCTTAGCCAAATCTAACAGCATAGTTGAGAAGCTTTCCTCTACCTGCAGACTGACCACGGGCAGCCTTTAGTGTTCTCCATTCTCTTCTGCTTTTTGCAACACAAGTTCTCAAGTGTCTCAGCTTCATTCAGGGGTGGGTGTTCAGTGGATGTCCATTCTAAAATTAGCAAGGGAGAATTCTTAGAAACATCATTATATTTTTAAATTTCCAAAATATTATAATGCATGTGATCATGTAGCCTTCACTGCTACATAGCATGTTCTTTAGCATGTCTTCTCTTGCTTACTAGAAATCTCTTGACAGCAGAGACCACATTTTGTGCTTTTTTGTATAATTCCTATACTGAGCACTTAGTATATGGCTGGTGAATGAATATATTTCATTGAATATGTCACAATTTTTTTCAATCATTTTTGCAGATATGTTCTCTAAGATGAACTTGATTTTTTTTTAAATCATAAAATCAAAATGTAAGGTTGTATGTATCTTTATCTTAAAAGACCCTGTTAGAATTCCATGATGAATTGTGATATTCTTGCAACATGGACAGTAACACCCAAAGCAGAAATGAATGGATCTTTGTTTGGAGCTAGCACTTAAGCCTGAAGACAGAGACTTCCATAGATGACTTTTGTACATCCCTTCCTGGTGTCGTAATTCTGGGTGTCCTTGACTTAAGGGGTTTTATTGCTACCTCTTGGCAATAGCCAGAAATGATCTTTAAAAGCATAGTGCTTAGCGTGGTTAAGAAAAGGAATTCAGGTGGCTTGTGGAAACCTGGATCAGTAATATAGCCTATTGAATGGGCCATCTGGGGACAGAAGGCTTTTTCGATTGGGGTTTTTAAACCTCACCCTTAAGAAGCATTATAAAAGAGAATGTTTATTTTTCCTCATGCAGAGGTCTCCGTAGACAGCCAGGTGGCATTTTTACTCAGTGGTGTCCTTCTGGTACATCAGTCAGGAGGGTCACAGGTGGCTACAGTCAGAGAGGGGCTGCTTCAACCTCTTCTCCCTACTCCCGCAGCCCCAGAATGCCTCATGTTTCAAAAGATGTTTCAGACACACCGTAAAACACAGCGTTATATGGGTAGCTCAGCTGTCTGAGAGAGGATCCGAAGATCCAACTCTAATGGGCTGATTAATGGAAAATCCATTACTGTTGTAGGATAAGAAGAATATTTCTTTTGCTTTAACCAAGTGGCATGGAAATATGAATAAATAGGGTGACTGCCAGCGGAAGAGGTTAGTGGTGGGCACCCTGGTTGTCTGTTCTGTGTGGTTTGTAAATAGAAATGTTATAGGGTGATTTTTTGGTTTTTGAAGTGTTTGCTAAATTTATCTGTGATATTTATGCTTTAAAAAATGATAAAAATATTTTCTCTTCCACTGAGTAGACTACACAGTGAAAATAATTTTTTTCCTTATAGAAGTTTAACAACCAAATCATTTTATGTAAAGACACTTTTATTTTTTTTTAATATTTTATTTATTTATTTATTTGAGAGAGAACTTGAGAGTACAGCAGGAGGAGCAGCAGGCAGAGGGAGAGGGAGAAGCAGGCCCCCCACTGAGCAGGGAGCTCGACGAGGGGCTCTATCCTAGGACCCCAGAATCATAACCAACTGAGCCACTCAGGTGCTCCTGTAAAGACATTTTTAATACCCTAGTTCATCAAATCTCATTTACCATATTTTGAACAAGAATGAAATAATAATATCCCCACTAAGTAGGAGTACCAGATAAAGGATACCCAGTTAAATTTGAATTTTAGATAAACAATGAATATTCCCCGTAGGTCCATGCAATATTTGGGATATACTTTTGCTCAAAATATACTTGTGGGGCACCTGGGTGGCTCAGCGGTTGAGCATTTGCCTTCGGCTCAGGGCCTGATCCCCGTCCCAGGATTGAGTCCCACATCGGGCTCCCTGCATGGAGCTTGCTTCTCCCTTTGCCTCTGTCTCTGCCTCTGTGTGTGTGTGTGTGTGTGTGTGTGTGTGTGTGTGTGTGTCTCATGAATAAATAAACAAAATCTTTAAAATATATACAGATATATTTATATATATACTTGTTATTTATTTTGAATGTGACAGGAAATCTTTTATATTATTTGTTAACTTTGGCAACACTATCAGCAAGGCAAATTTTTCTGGAAGAAATTTCAAGCTATCAATATAGCATTTTTAAATTTTTCCTTTTTAAAATTTTTAAAAATTTTTTATTTACTTGAGAGAAAGAGAGAGAGAGAGAGGAGAAGAGAGAGTAGAGGGATGAGCAGACTCTGCACTGAGCAGGAAACCCAACATGGGGCCTGATCTCACAACCCTGAGATCATGACATGAACAGAAACTACGAGTCGGATGCTTAACTGAGCCACCCAGGCACCTCTCAATATAGCTTTTAATAAAATACATTGGCTTTTATTTACACTGTGAAATCAACTCCGTATGATGCATGGAATAGACATGTTGTGTCTGGCTCCTTTCATCTCATTGGCTCACAGCCCATTGCAATCCACCCCATAGAGCCCCATCACACCCCAAAAACGGCTTTTGTCATGGTCAGTGGTGATTTCCATGTTGTCAGATCTAATGGACACTTTTCTGCCCTCATCCTTGACTTCTGTGACCCCCTCCGCTCTCCTGCTCTTCTACCTATCTGACCATTCATTCTCTTTCCTCTGCCAGACTCTCCTACTCTAACTACAAGTGGGGGAATTTCTTACGGTCTATAGAAGGTTCCTCCTTCTGAACCAACACTGTCCAATAGAAATTTCTGTGAGGATGGAAGTATTCTATATATGCATTTATCAGTTCGGCAGTCACAAGCTACACGTGGCTACTGAGGAAATGTGGTTAGTATGACTCAAGAGCTGAATTTTTAATTTTATTTAATTAACTAATGTGGCCACATAAAGCCAGTTACTAACATACTGGACAACACAACTCCAGGCTATCTTGCAAGGTGAGCTATTAAAAAATAGCTTTAGACTTATGATTTCCTCGGTTTTATCTGTAGTTCAGATCTCCCCACAGAGGGTTATATTCATCTGATAATTCAGATGACTCACAGGTATGACTGATTCTTAACTGTTCTTTTCTCAGCTGCCATGATTCAGAGAGTGGTACCACCAGCCACTTGGCTTGCTGAACCTAGAAAATGAGAGCTGCTCTTGATTTCTTTTTCCTTTTCCTTACTATCTCACATCCAAACTGTAAGTAACTTCCATTGATTCTACCTCCAACTTGCATTTTGGATCTGTCCACGTCCTTTCATCTCCACCACTACCACCTAATCTAAACTGTCATTATGTCATGAGTGGGTGACTTGCAATAGTCTATCTGCCTCGGGAACCCCCTTTCAGCCCATTATATACATAGTTTCAACATAATTCTCTCAAAACATGAGTTAGATCATGTCACTTTCCTGCTAATGATTCTTGCATGTTTTGCCATTACTTTTAGAATAAAATGTCAATTCCTTGTTTTGGACTTCAAGAATCTGGACCCTGCTTTCCCTCCCAACCCATCTTATACTGTGTTTCTTCTTGTCCCATTGCACTAGACTTTCTGGGATCGTGTGTGCTCTGCTACCCGAGGGCCTTTGCACTTGCTATTTCTCATCTGCAGTCTCCTCCCCAGCTGTTGACCTGGGCAGCCTTTTCTTACCTTTTGGCTCTTAACTCAGAACTGTAAGGAGCTCTCCCCTAACCACTTATCCCAATGGGTTCACTTCCATTTCTTTATTCTCCATTCTTCCAGCATAGAGACTGTTTCCTCCTTCACATTGTATGCTTGTCTCCTTAATGTCTGTATAGCCCATGAGCCTATGAGCTCTAAGAGGGCAGAGGCCTCGATGTAACTCCCTGCATATATCTAATACGAGCACATTATTGATGCATAGTGGAACTTGATAAATATTTGTTGAATGAATGAATGAGCTCATGCTTTGACTTATGGGCAGGGTATCATATCTCATTTTATTGTTTCCAAAATCCAATTTTTAATTTGTATTTTAAATAGCAACGAGTGGATGACTTGGCTCCCTACCACCTTCTTCCCTTTTTCATTAGATGAACACAACAATAGCATTCAGGGAAAAGTCAGAAATAATAAAGATTAATTACACTGGGAATACTGTCTTTCTTTCAAGTCTCCACAAGACCATATTGCTTTCGGCTTTCTAGAACTACTTGACATGAAAGAGGTTTTCAGGACTATTCTGGCAAATTGTAGACACTGGTTGCACTTTGGAATCATCTGGGAAGCTTTAACTTATGCTGGCTGGGTCTTAACCCCATAGATTCTGATTTAATTGGTCTGAGGTGCATCCTGTATGCTAGGACTGTTAATGCTGCCCAGGAGGTTCTAATGTGTAGCCACAGTTGGAAATCACATAGGAAAGTTGTGGAGCAAAGAAGGGGGGTGGACGCAGTGAGAGACTGTTTTTCAAATATGTTGGTCAGCTGGGAGTTCTATTTGCCATGATGTTCTTAGTGCAACGTCTCACAGATTAGCTAATAGTGTTTTATAAGACTTTTAATTTAATTATTTGTAAGACTTTTCATTAATTAAAAGCCCATTAGCTTTTCTGACAAATATTCCATTGAAACTGTCGGAGGTTAGATTCAACACTCTTCCAGGTGAGTCCACTTGCCGACTCTGCACAATTCATGAGGAGGAAAGAATGACTAACAAGTGCATAACTTGTGTTTCTGTTTAGTGTCCCTTGGCACAGGTGAAGTCACTTGTGGTCATCTGCCTTGACCAAAATGTCAGCTACCAGTCCAGCCTGACCTCCTTTGCTTTATTTCCCTCTGCCCTCAGCAGCCACCATTGTCGTGGGTCTACCTGCAGGCCTGGGCCCTTCCCAGTTCATCAGATGAGCAGAGCAAAGTATGTCAGAAACCTTGGATGCTCTAACTTACACTCCCCATAGTTGAAAGCTAATAATAAATTAGTAAGCAAAGAGTTATTAATAAGTAGCCTTCTTCATAATTAATATTTCATGTTAATAACAGGATGACAACTAGGCCTTTGTAAGTTTCCTACTTCCATGCATTTTCCACAAAACTTGTTGCTCCCTTAACCAATCAGTTTTTCTGAGCATTAGATATGATCCAGAGTGTAAACCCTCCCATGCCTTCCTCAGTTGGCCCTGTTCACAAGAACTGATCTGTGCTACACAGCCACCCTGCTCCATAACCTGGCTCCTTGGAAGATAGCATGGCTGGGGGGCCCTGGCAGACCCTTGAGGTATATTTCTTCACCCACCTCTCCTGGGATAAACTCCCACATCTTGGCTCCTGAGTATTACCCACTGTCTAGACCCTTCAGCCCTGTGATTAAACTTCCAGATGCTAAAAATCTCATATATGTTTGTTTTTCTCCATTGGCCCCAGCTTTATACAATCTCATTGTCATCGCCTTTTACCCTTTCTACCTGAGCCACCCACTGTCCCCTTGTTCCAGAGAAATGTGTCTCACTAATTCGTAGTTCTCACCCATTTTGAACCATTTTAATCATTGTTCAGCATTTCTTTGCAACATCTGTACTGTTGGTTGCATAATATTTCATCATAAGTTGCCTTGCCTTCAAACAAACCAACCCACACCCCCATACTATCTTGCTTTGTCTAGGCAAAAATATTTTAAAATCATAGGCTTGATGTGTTACTTATATCTTTTCCTTTACACATTAAAATACATCTGCAACTATTCACATAAAATATCTGCAGACTATTTAGAATCACCCTGTAACCAGGGTATCCTTGAACCACACTTTAGGAAATGTTTGCTTCAGGGCCTCCACCCTGAGTGTGTTCACTCCCTTCCCTGCCCTGCCCCTTTCTACTTGTCTTATGTGGATGCCTCAGGTCTTGTGTTGGGCATAAATACTTAGAAGTAGTCAAGCTCCCTGCTTGGTGCCAAGTACACATGTGCTAAGTACAAATGGAATTTCACTGATAAATAGCTATAGTCAAAGCTAACATCATGTGGTGGTTAAGAGTGTAGGAGGTGCTCTGAATTCAAGTTCCAGCTGCTATTTACATGTCAGTCACTGCAGATCTCTGGTAGCTCAGAGAACTGCTGTGAGGATTAAAAGCATTAGCATATGTTCAGAGCTTAGAACTGTGTCTGGCCCCTGCAAGTGCCATATAAATGTTAGACATTATTATAAGCTGTGTGTTCAGTCAACAGAAGTAGTCTGAGTGTGCTAGGCATCCTTTCCTTGGAGAAAGAGTTGGCTAGGGAATCACAGGAGTGTACTCATATTCATTTAATATCAAGGCCAGGACTCTATGTATTTATTACATCAGGGTATTAGGGTTTTATGAGTCAGGTAAAAAATATATAACACTCAGTAATTTAAAGTGGAATCTATCTGACTTACTGCCATTGTTATGCAAATTGAGTATTCTATGTGAATAGAATACTCCATTCTCAAAAAAAATTTATGTACTTTGTACTAATTTGAAAACGGAATGATTTTAGTAAGTATTGGGAACTGTACAAAAATTGTGTGCGCGCATCCATGCACTCTGAATGTTTTGAATGTTTTCGGTTACTAGTATAGCAAAGAATTCTTTTTTAAAAACCCCACAAATACCTAGAAATAATTTTTTAAGGATTTTATTTATTTATTCATGAGAGATGCAGAGGGGCAGAGACCAGGCAGAGGGGAGCCTGTGGGGAGCCTGATGCGGGACTTGATCCCAGGACCCCGGGATCACAACCTGAACGAAAGCAGATGCTCAATCACTGAGCCGCCCAGATGCCCCATCTAGAAATAAGTTTAACTGAGAAAGTGAAAGACCTGACCTGCACACTGAAAACTATAACACATTAATGAAAGAAATTAAATAAGATACAAATAAATGGATATCCCAAACTCATGGATCAGAAGAATTTATATTGTTAAAATATCCACATTACTCAAAGCAATTTACAAATTCAATGCAAAATTCCCACCAACATTCCACTGGTGTTTTCCACAGAAATAGAAAAAACAACTCTAAAATTTGTGTGGAATCACAAAAAGACTCCAAAAGCCAAAGCAATCTTGAAAAAGAAGAACAAAGCTGAACGCATTGTACTCTCTGACTTCAAACTGTATTCCAAAGCTGTAGTAAACAAACAGTATGGTATTGGCATAAAAAGCAGACACATAAATCAATGGAACAGAACAGAGAGCCTAGAAATAATCCATAGATATATGGGCAATTATAACAGAGGAGAGCCAAAAATATACAACGAGGAAAGGACAGTCTCTTCAATAAATGGCACTTGGATAGCTACATGCAAAAGAATGAAACTGGGCCACTGTCTTACACCATACTTAAAAATTAAAGTGGATTAAGAATTTAAATATAAGACCTGAAACCATAAAATTCCTAGAAGAAAACAAACAATAAACTCCTTAATATTGGTCTTGGTGATTGTTTGGATTTGATACCAAAAGCAGAAAAAAGTGAGTCAAATGACATCAAACTAAAAGGTTTTTGGACAGAGAAGGAAATTATTAACATAAGGAAAAGGTAATTTACTGAATGGGAGAGAATGTTTACAAATCATATATCTAATAAGGGGTTAATATCCAAGGCACATAAAAAAAACTCATACAAGTCAATAGCAAAAAGCAATACAATTAAAAAATGGGCAGATGATCTGAATAGACATTTTTAAAGAAGATGCACAAATGATCTATAGGTATATGAAAAGATGCTCAGCATCACCCATCGTCAGGGCAATACAAGTCTAAATCACAGTGAGAAATTTCCTCAAAAAATTAAAAACAGAACTACCATGTGATCCAGCAATTCCTCTGCTAGGTATATCTATACTAAGAAAATGAAAATACAAAATTGAAAAGCTATATGCACCCTCACGTAAATAGTAGCATCATTGACAATAGCAAAGACACAGAAACAACCTAATAGTTGTCTACCTATGGATGAGTGAATAAAGAAAATATGGCATATAGATATATTGGAATATTATTCAACCACGAAAAGGAAGGAAGTCTTCTATTGTGACAACATGGATAGACCTTGGGGGCATTATACAAAGTGAGAAGTCAGACAGGGAAAGACAAATACCATGTGATTTCACTTACATGTGGAATCTAAAATAACAAAAAATAGAGTTCATAGATACAGAGAACAGATTGGTGGTTGCCAGAGGTGGAGGAGGGGGAGTGAGTAAAATGGGTAAGGGGAGTCAAAAGATACAAAAGGATAAAAAGAAATAAATTATAAAACTGTTAAATGAACCAATATGTTTTTGTATATTGTAGAAACTGTTTCCCAGGTGATAATATGAACAATATTTTTTCCTATTTTCATTTTGAAATAACTCCAGCATCAACATTACCTTAAAACTTCTTTATTACATTCCATCAAATATTATCAATGACATTTATAAGGAGTAACAAAAGAACAGTAAAGCTGCATTTGAATAAAACATCTCAATTCTAATTCCGAAACTTAATCAGAAAAAAACAATTTTTAGCACAATAATAATCCATTAAATATACATCATAGTTAGGCTCTTTCTGTTATGAAAACATTCATCGATGTTAAGAAAAGCTATTCAGCTGATACTGGCAAACAAAATTCTCTTAAAAACAATTGCACGTTATCATTGCAATATTGTAGATTTTTAAAAAGTTGTAGATATATACTTGGAGATAAAATGATTAAATATATTTCCTGAAGCTCTTTTAATAGAGTGTAAATGCTAAATAAACATTTTAAGAAACAACTCAGGAGATAAGATTGTCAAGATTTCTTCTGGAAGCTATTTTGACAACCCCTAAGTGCCAGATAAGGATTTATGAAATTACCTATGGTCAAATGGGAAAGGGCTTAGAATGAGAACCAGGATTCATGGCTTCTACTCCAGTGAATTTAGATTATTAATCTGCTTATTTGTTCATTTGGGGGAGTCACATTTCAGACCTAAATCTATGTAGTGTGGTAGGTTTCTTTTTTATTCTGAAGATTATTTATTTATTTATTTATTTATTTATTTATTTATTTATTTATTTATTTATTTAAAAGCCAGTGAATGAGTCTGGGGTGCAGGAGAGGCAGAGGAAGAGGGAGAGACAGAATCTCAAGCAGACTCTGCCCCGAGAGTGGAGCCTGACACAGGGCTTGATCTTGACCCTGAGATCACAACCTGAACCAAAATCAAGCTGGAGGCTTACGTGATTGAGCCACCCAGGCACCCTGTAGCATGGTAGGTTTTATAGTGCTGTGCACAACTTTCCCTATACTATCTAAACATTTCCAACCCATAATTTTCTCAACTGATCAGTATTATTATTATTTATGTCTGCTAGATCAATCTCCCAACTCAAACAAGAGATAGCTCCTATCCCACATTTCACTGCACACATGGACACCAATCTTATGCTGTGGCCAGGATTGCTGTTCAATAGTCCTCACTGTCGTAGCTAAAGAATGGACTGACCCCATCTGAATAATTGATTGCAGACCCCAACCTAGTTGGACACACATCCCAAGTCTCTGCTCCATCTGTCCTAGGGGGAGCGGACTCTTGAGGAAAGGCCAAAGTGGGTCTGATGGTTCTGCAATCACCTGGAATTTTCAAAGGCAATGACCCTGCTGGCGAGGCTGCCCTGGCTATTGTGGTTGGGAAGTCCAAGACTTCCGGGTAGATGGACATGGGGATGTTTTCAGAAGCATAGTTACACCCTGAAAGGCTCTTCACTTCCTGTACATTGTCACAGTATTTCAGAGCCGGGGGCTGGTAGGCCTGGTAGGACACCTTGGTGGTGGTGGTGATCACTGTCTGCAGTGCTGGAGCACCTGCTGGGGCAGCTGCGAGGTACCTGCAGGGGAGCTCTGTGTTATAATAAGGGTGAGTGGCCACGGCCTGGAACTGTCCATGGTCAGTCCTCTCCCCAGTTCCAGGTTTTCCAAGAGCTGGTTTCCAGCCATGTTGTTTACTGGTGAAATCAAAGCTTCTCTCAAAGCTGCCGTATGAATTGACGTATTGTAGTGCATTCAGATGAACCCAGTCTGTGTCATTAGGGACATTGCTAGAATTCTTATAAAGGGTGGGATGTGGGCTTGAATTTGTGTAACGAGGAGCTGCCAATTCATAGCTGCAAGGTGGCCTAGGCAAAAAAATTCTTGGGTTTGGATATTTCTGAAAGGGTGGCATTACGTCTCCCTGAAAGGTGGCTAGGTCACAGGTAGCTTTGTAAGCATCGGAGTTTGGGAAGGAAAAGCAAGGCTGCCCTGAAATAGGGAAGCCAGTGTCAGTAATTATATCAAACTCTTCTGGATTTTCCAAGGGAGGTATGTTGCTGAAATGTCCACTGTTGTCTTGATTCTCTCCGGCCTAAAAAAATGATATAAATTTTTTTTTTGGTCAACAGAAATGTAAATTACATGGTCACCCTCACCTGGAACAGTGGCCAACCAACCAAGTGAAAACAAACTTCCTTCCAGTTGGCCAGTTGTGTGTTGTGAGCACTGCACCGCTCAGGTACATGCTTTGGGCACGTGGTCCAAGGGCTGCATCACTTGAGCGTGCTCAGGCACCAACACTATGCTGCCGAATGAAGAGAGTCCACGGTAGCCAGGCAGGCTGGGGCTGAGTGGCAGATGGCTCTGTGGTGCCTGATCGTAATAATGGATTTCTATTTATAATAACGGAGACACAGGCTCCTGCCTGACATAGACCTGACTCTGTTCAAATCCTGACTCTGTCCCTCATTAATCAAACTAGTTACTTAACCTTTCTGAACCTCAGATTCCTAATTTAAAAAATGTAAATAACAGCCACCTCTTCGTAAGGCTTTTGTGACCATTTCATGTGTGTAACTCTTAGAAAGTGCTCAAACACGAGCTTCTCCCGTCCCCAGACTAAAGCCAAACTGGATCAAGTTGCCCCAACTGGAAGTCTTATTTGCTCTGTGTAAATAATAAAAGGATGCTCTCAAGGATGTGCTATTAACTGACTGTTGGTATGCACGTATTTCTCTTTTTAGTAAAACTGGATACCTGGCCCTTATGTCAGGGTGTCAGCACACATCCTCACTATATCATTGACTGTAGAGACAGTTTGCCTTTTTTTTTTTTTTTAAAGGGTTTCATGTTCTTTTTTTTTTTTTAATTTTTATTTATTTATGATAGGAACACAGTGAGAGAGAGAGAGGCAGAGACACAGGCAGAGGGAGAAGCAGGCTCCATGCACCGGGAGCCCGACGTGGGATTTGATCCCGGACCTCCAGGATCACGCCCTGGGCCAAAGGCAAGCGCCAAACCGCTGCGCCACCCAGGGATCCCCAGTTTGCCTTTTTTTAAGAAGAAGAAGAAATTAGAAACCCTATCCAAAATGTGGATTCAATGACATTTTGTTGGAGATATAATTTTCCCATAAAATAAAACCTAATTAATTTGTAGCATTCATATTTTACATAATTAGCAGTGTATTTTGTAATGGAAATGAACACAGACCACAGTGTCATGTCAGCTCCCCATTACCTCTGGTTCTCGAATTCTCTTTTTCTGGGGTTGGTAAAAAGAGGCCATTTGTCTCTTGATGGCGCTTCTTCTAGCTTCCGTCTCTGATTTGCTCTCTGGTCTTGGGTGGTCGTGAACTCCTTTGGCCTGCATTAATAAGGAAATAAATCATATGTTTATTTTGCTGAAGGAAGCTGGTGACGTCTGTTAAAAATTGATTGTCTTTCCCAAGATCTCAAGGTGTTTTTTGTTTTTTCAACATGACAGGGAAAAATGACCAAATAAAACAACATTGAGAATAGAGTTCTTAAAAGATTACCTAACAACCCTTTCCCGTATTAACTCAGCTGTAACTCTAATTTGGTTTACTATTTCTCACCCTTACTGAACATGCAGAAGCTGACCTAATTCCTAGGAACCCAGTAAGGCCCTGGGAGCCCCAGTCCAAGTTTCTTTTTCTTTTCTTTTTTTTTTTTTTTTAAGATTATTTATTCATGAGAGACAGAGAGAGGCAGAGGGAGAAGCAGGCTCTCTGCAGGAGCCCGATGTGGGACTCCATCCTGATCCCTGGGATCACGTCCTGAGCCAAAGGCAGACACTCAACCACTGAGCCACCCAGGCGTCCCCCAGCCCAGGTTTCTGACCACGAAGCTCTATTTGGGTTAGTCCAGAGTTTCTAAGGTCCAGGGCAGGTGGTCTGGTCCCTGTGGCCTGATGAACATACCCACCACACATTGTCATGTGCCCCCACCTACTTGAAAAAATATTGCATTGCCATCAAGCCTCCAGAAGTTGGTTACAGGATACCCACTGTGCCCGCGACAGGGAATCAACTCCAAAGTGGAATGACAGTTGGGGCATGCTTTCTCTGCAAAGCCAGACGGAGAGCAATATTACTAACAACTCAGACCCCAGGTGCTTTTGAAGGAAGCAAGGGAAATTCCTTGGCAAAAGGGAACTCTCGAGTCTACAAGGTCATCCCACCCCATCCTGGCCTTGGGCCCTCACTCTGCTGCTTCAGGCGCGCCTTGTCGCAGATGGCAGGTCGCAGCTGCAGGCGGGAGCCATCGGGCAGGGTGCAGGCCCGGGCACACACCACCACGCCCAGGCACGACTTCTTGAGGATGTGGCCATTGTGGTTGTTGGTGTTGCGCATGGCCCAGCCACTCAGATGGCGCTGGGCCTTCTTCTCGTCGCTGCGGTAGATGAAGCGCACATAGCCGTCCGGCCACTCGCAGAAGTGGTCAAAGTGGGCCAGCTCCTGGAAGGGAGCATAAGAAAGGAAGGATGGACGAGTTGACCAGACCCAAACCTGACACATCACGCTTTTAATTTTTCCCAAGCATGTTAGAATAAAAATTGGTTCTTTTTAATTCCAGAAGTGTCATAAAACCCACAAACTATGCCAATCACATTTTGTCTGTGCCTGCCATTCTGACCACTGGCTACTCATTGATGTTTATAAAGCTCTAAGCTTCCAAATGTACATGTACCAGTTGATCTAGACTTCCAAACTCACACAGACAATAGGTACTACTATAATCCATATTTAATCCTATAGTATAGGGAGGTCAGAGAGGTTAATTGACTTGCCCAAGGACACACAGCTAGGAGACCTGGCTCTAAGGTTTGAGCCCTAGCAGTTTGACTCCAGAGCCCATCTTCCTTACCACCATGGTATACCACTTCTGGGGAGGCTTAAACGTTTCTTTTTGTTGTTGTTGTTTTGTTTTGTTTTTTAGGCTTAAATGTTAAAAATGAAAACATTTTCAAATTAAGCATCAAAGTGCCAAGGCAAAGTGATTGGAATGCTCCATCACTGAAATGCAATTCAGTCTATAAATATGGCTCCACGTTGATCCAGCACTTTTTTCTCCTGAAGTTCTTGCCTCTACCCCAAACCTACCAGTTACATCAGCAGTGATACCCAGAGAGCAACATTAGAGAGACAAGAACAGCTTCCCTTGCTCCTCCCAACTTAGCTCTCCAAGTTTATAGGGACGCTGTGATGAAGAACATAGCCATCAAGGTTAACCCAAGCATGGAGTGGAAACTGCCGAGCTCTGGACCCCTCCCTGGAGCAACATGAATTATATCACTCTCCTCAACAAAGAGCCACATGGCTGAAATAGTAAGTTGTATCTAAAACATTGAGCACTCCTTCAATGTCCATCATGGGTGGTCTTTGCCCATGATAAGCGTTATCTATCTGCAATGTCTTTCTCATATAGGAGTTTAATAAAAAGTTGCCCTTTACTAAGCACTGAATATTTAGCGGGTACTCGCTACAGGAGGGGTCAGCATGCTCGGAATCCTGAGCCAAATCCAGCCTGTCACTTGTTTTAGTAAGATCCACAAGCCAAGAATGACTTTTATATTTTTTAATGGTTGGGGAAAAATCCAAAGAATTAGATTTCGTGACTCATGGAAATTATATAAAACTCAAATTTCAAGATCCATAAATACAGTTGGGACATGGCCATGCATACTTGTCTACATATTGGCTATGGCTATTTTCTGTCTATGGCAGAACTGGGTATTTGGCACAGAGACAGTATGGCCTGCAAAGCCTCATCGTGGAGTATCTATGACCCTCCCCACCACCTTCCATCATGGGCATCCATCCTCACATTTCATAGATGAGGAAGCGGGAGTTAAGAGAGACAACCTTCTAGTGTGGTGTAGCCAGGTTCCACTGGCTTTATTGGTGTGATGAAGGCTCAGAAGAGTATTAGCACAGTAATAAGCCATTTGCACCTCATCTCCCTCCCACCATCCCAAGGAAATTAGATCTAACATTTACAAAGCAAAACTATGCTCAGCCTGACAATTCAGATTTGGATACATCGCTAGTATTATACATTCTAACAATAATAGGAAAATGGATAATTTAGTTTTCAAAACCATGGGGATATTGTCTGAAATCATTGTTATTACTACCAGGCCTCATTTACCTTTTCTCAGAAATATTGTAATTGCCATAAATTAATATATCGGCTTAAGGTAAGTCACAAATGAAATATATAATGATCTACTATTTAAGTTTATACTAATGCCAATATCTTTGTTTTTAAAGTGAACATTTCAATCTAAAGATCTTCATAAAATAGACAATTTTCCAGAAGAGAGTATTCCACTAGCATCCCCCTGTAAAGGTAGAGAATCACCCCCCACATCCCATACCAGCCACTAAAGCAGTGACACTGAAAATGAAGCCACAGAAGCCATATTTTTAAGTCCAAACAAAAAAGGAGGACTCTGGGATTGGGCTTCTTTTGTCCTAATGTGTCAGCACATGCGCACTTGCAGACAAGTATGCACATACTGAACATGACAGAAAATCTGGCTGATAGTTTAAGATTGTTATCTAGTTCCACCACTTGATGACTTAGCCTGAAACTAAGGCAAATTCAGGAACTATCTCAAGGTCATTCAGCTAGTTTGGTTCTTTCTCCTTCCATCAGTGGGAGCAAGGCTAGCATCCTGTTTCTCCACTCCTATTTCCCAATGCACCTGCCCTTTTGAGATATTACACACATCCCCTGTTTAAGAATCAGTCTCATAAAGGACAAATAATTTACATTCGCACAGGAAGTCTGGAAAATGCATGAAAGAGGAGCCATCGTTCCATTATTTGGAAGTGGCTCTTTTTTAAAAGGCAAGATCGGATTATTTTCCCATGAAGATTTTCTGGACGGAAGTCAGAGCGAATGTGGCATCCTCGCTGTGCTATGTCCCTGCTTTCACACAAACGGTACAGGCTGACTGTAAATTAGCAGACTTTAAAACAAGACAAATTCCTGCACATATGTACGTCCCAAACAGCGCTGACCTCTGAGAGGCTACCTGCCTGAATATCTGTATGGCACATTGTAGAAGTTGAATAAATGCCATGTGTCATCCTTGTGCCACAACACTGCTGGAAGTCCACCTTTGCAAATACTTGGGAAGCCACTCCTCTCTCCTCCTACCTACACCCGGGACTTCAAAGTCACTTCTCAGTTTTTGCCTCAAACCGGTATGACCAAGCGTGGAACTGTCCAGCTCCTTCCCTGGACTCCGCTCTAAACTACTCTGTTCCATTAAAACCAAACAAAAGAAAACAAAATCACCCTAAAAGGAGGGGATCGCCTTGTCATTAGAGAGGTAAGCTCAGAAGTTCAGTCCAAAATCCCGATTCCAGAGGCTCCCTTGTCGCCTGTGGTCTGGTTAGCAGGACCGTCCAGGCAGCCACGGGCATCTGCATAAATCACCCAAGTCATGCTAATTGTTTAAGAGTCAGGCCACCGCGATTTATAGTCGCACCTGACAGGTCTGGAGAAGCAGTGGTATCTACATTTGCTGCACCCTCCGCATAGATGTGGATGCGAGGATCACCTGCTTTCTACCGTGGATAAAGAAAAGTGAGGGACAGGCGTCCCGCTGTGGCCAGGTGAGGCCCAATCGGCAGTTCCCAGGGGCCACGGCAGAGACCTGGGGGACACACATCACCACCCCCAACGCTGCCCTTTGCCGCGTCCCTCTAACAGTCGAGGGCTCGCAAGCATGTTGCGGTGGGGGGGTCTCCCCTCGGTCCCTGCAGGAACCCGGCGCCACCAGGCCTCTTCCGCAGGGACGCAGCCAGGTGCGCGCGCCCCGGGTCCACGCACCTGAGGCATCTGCGGATCGTTGACGTCCCAGGTGAGCTCCATCCCGTAGGAGCACGCGCAGTCCGCCTTGCGCCCCGCTTCCGCCAGCATCGCCGCACCTGGCCCGCGCGCCGCCCACGGTCCTGGAAGGTAGGAGGGAAACCCCGGCAGGTGCAGGTGCGCGGGGCTGTGTGCCCTCTTTAAAAACGAACTGAGTAGAGCCGGAGACAGACACGCAGGGAGGCCGAGAGAGAGAATTTATTTAGGAAGCCAGGTGTGGCGGGCGAGGGTCCCGGGCCGGGGTCTCCGCCGCGGGGGCCGCAGCCTGGGCGCCCAGGGCGCGCGGGTTTATAAAGACGCGCCTCCCCCTGCCCCGCCTTTCCTCGCTCGCAGCGGCTCCCCCGCCCGGACGGAACTGGGGGCCCAGGGGGGGGACCCGAGAGGCCACGGTGGGGGTGGGGAGTTGAAGTGTCTCGGGGGATCCCTGGGGGGCCCAGCGGTTGAGCGCCTGCCTTCGGCCCAGGGCGCGATCCTGGAGACCCAGGGTCGAGGCCCGCGTCGGGCTCCCTGCGTGGAACCTGCTTCTCCCTCTGCCTGTGTCTCTGCCTCTCTCTCTCTCTCTGTGTCTCTCATTAATAAATAAATAAATAAATCTTTTTTAAAAAGTCCAATTTAAGTTGGGATCTTTTTTTTTTTCTTCTTCTTCCTCCACTACTGTCGCCTCGCCTCTGGAGTTTCGGATTGCGTTTTATTTTTTTATTTTATTTTTTAAAGTCAGAATCATCTGGAATCTGACAACATTCTTTTTTTTTTTTTTTTAAGATTTTATATATTTATGAGAGAGACACAGAGAAAAGCAGAGACACAGGCGGAGGGAGAAGCAGGCCCCATGCAGGGAGCCCGACGTGGGACTCGATCCTGGGTCTCCAGGATGGAAGGCAGGCGCTGAACCGCCGAGCGACCCAGGGATCCCCTCGGATTGCGTTTAGATGGAAGGTGTTGAGACCGGCTTTGCAGCCGAGGGCCCTGAGAGCGATCGTCCTTCCCGGGCGCGCTCTGTAGGACCCCGGCCGGCGCGCCCCGGGTCTGGGTGCGTGCGCCCCCCGCAGCTGGCCTTGGGCTTCCGCGCTCGGCTCCGTCGTCGCGGTCGTGAGTGTGCGGAAGCCTGTGCTGCTTGTCTGGGGGCGGGGAGTGTCGTCCGAAGGAATGCCAGAGGTCCCCGCGAGCTCGCGGGCCTGGGGGCACCTGTGCTCCGCGGGGGCTGCGCCAGGGACACGGCCCAGTGGGACTAGAGTCCGGGAAAGCGAACCTGGAACAAGGGTGGGGGGATGGAGATTACCTAAGGGTTGCTGGACGGGGAGGGGTGGAGGCGGGCTCGGCGGGGCCTGGGCGCGAGAGCAGGTCGCTGACTGCGCTCTCCCTCCTCCTACCCCCCACCCCCCCTCCTGTCTCGGCTCCCCCTGAGCCTCAGTTTCCTTGTCCGCTTAAACAGGGGACTGGGACTCCGCGTTCTCAGTCGCCATCCGCCGGAGACAACGTTTTAAAGATCGTTTTTTACTGGTATTGTCGCGACCCGCCCCCCCCACCTTTCCTTCTGGGGAAGTTTTCTAGAGCCCGGAGGAGCCCAGTGAGGGGGGCGCGGGATGCTGCGGATTCCCCGGGACCCACACCCGGTCGTCTCCGTCTGCTCATCCGCCTGAGGGTGATCCCCGGGTACCTGGAGGCGTCCAATAAAAGAAATCGTTGGAAATAACCCAAATCGCTCTGTAGCCGCTCTGAGCGGCGGAGGAAGGGCGTTTCCAGATTTTTCTTTCTCTCCGTGCCTTCGTTCTGCAGGGGGGCACGCTTCGGTTGCCAGCCCCGTGCAGACAAGAGGCGCCCCCAAGGCCAATCGCGGTTAGGGGCGGGGGATGCTCGGCCCTGTATCCTCGCAAACCCCGAGGGCGCGCGGGCCAGCAGCACCTCCTGGGACCAGTCCCCTCGTTGGACCAAAGGCTTTGGGGAAAAGCAGAGGCGCCTCAAACGCACATCCTGGGCTAAATAACCACCCACGCTCGCGGTGCCCTGACCTCCGGGTCAAGGGCGCGGTCGGTGGGTCCGTGGCGCTGCGGTTCAGGGCCGCCAGCCGCGCGCAGCGGATGCTCGGGGACCGGGATGCCAGCGTCGGGCAGTGCCACGAATTTTCTTCTTTCTCTCGTTTCGAGCTAAATTCTCCTCCCAACCAGAGGCCAAAAGTCCCCGGAGATGAAAGCGACTTGTTCATCCCTCAGCCTCTCCTCCCCCAAAGTTCACTTTTCAGAAAGGTCTTGTAGGTCAGGGTTTTCCATTAAAGTCACTCTCCCCGTGTCGCCCGGACTGTCGGAGACGAAACCAAAGACCTTCCACTCTGCCCCGCACCCCCCCCCCCCCGCAGGTTCATCATATTAACCGACTGCGAAGATCCGGCCACTCCCCATCCTTCAGTTGTTCTTTATGCTGTTTGTCTTCCAAACGTTAACATCCTTCACGCTTCCCTCTTAAAAAAAAAACACATTTCGTTAATTGTGATAAGTTGAGATAATGTAGATTTTAAAAGGGTCTAACGTGACTTCGAGAATAATTTAAAATCACCTCGGTCGCGGCAGAGAAGTTCATTTCGAGGCTTTACTGTAAAGGTTGTTAGAATCTTCCTTGTCTCTATAATCTTGGAATGTTCCTAGAGGGTCTTTACCCTTCAAACATACAAATACAATTCCTGACGCTAAAGCCAAATCAATGAATCATACACATTTTTTTTTTTCCTAAATGGATTCTGGTGGCCAAAGAAATATCACAGAGTTCCCACCGTACTTAGTTTCAGAAGAAATAAAATATTTATCCCAAGTTGCTCTAAAATTATGTCCCAGTAAACTATGTTCGTAAAAGAAGCTAATTGAGCGGCACCTGGGAGGCTCAGTTCGTTGAATATCTGACTCCATCTCAGCGCAGATCTTGATCTCAGGATTGTGAGTTCAAGCCCCATATTGAGGAGCCTACTTAAAAGAAAGAAAAATAGATTTTAAAAGGTAATCGAAGTGAAAATGGGGAAATAAAAATAAGTAAGTAGTGGTGTTGTCTTACATTTCTCCAGAAGATTTGAATGCACTAGCAACTCTATAGTTTGGAAGGATATGTTTTCCCCCAAAATTCTGTAAATAATTGAGGATAAAATGCTTTTGCCTATTAGGAAAACTGTAACTTTATTATATTGTTTATTATATTCTTATTCTGTAAAATCAAATGCATTTAACCTGTATTTTGATTATTGGTTATGATTCTTTTTTTTTTTTTTTTTCCTGCACTGGTATTTTCATTGATTCAGAACACTTTATATTCACAGCTGGCTCTATCTTGATTGATACTTTGGTCTAATAAAGGCTCATTAATTCAAAAGCAAAGGCTTTGCATTTGCTAGGCTTAGTTGAAAATCTATAAGGTAATGTAAGTATTTTACATCATTTTGGCCAGGAAACAGATTTAATAATCTTGAAGCAAGTATCATTTTGAACAACCAGCCGGTGTGTGCACAGACCTGGGCAGACTAGCAGACATTCTGGTTCTACTGGGTCTCGCTTTGATGTAAACAAGTATTTTCTGTAAATGTCTTGCCATGAAATACCCCATAGCTTGTGATTATAACACAAATTAATTTTTACACAAGGAATATTTGGATCTGAGGGGTCGTTTTGTTTGTTTTTAAGAAAACACTAGTCCAGTTTATTTATGGGTTTTTTTTTTGGGGGGGGTTGTTTTTTTTGTTTTTATTTATTTATTTTTTGCCTCTGTGGTCACCTAAAGCAAGCTACTTAGCGGAAAACCTGGCCATTAGTGCCCACTCTCGGCGGGTTACAGGAAGGTAGGGAAAAAAAAGAAAAAAATAAAATAAAATAAATAAAAGAAGTTAGGTAGAAAACAAGCAATGCATGGAAATACTGACTCCCCCCCGCCCCCAATTTGGTTTGGTTTTTGAGTACACCACGTTATTATTATTTTTAATCTTTTTTGCGAATTCAGAAAGTGTCTCACAATTCCAGGTACCAAACTGCTCGGTCCGGGCCCAGAGCCCGCCGCGCAGCTCTAGCGGGTGCGAGGCAGCCAGCGGCTCCCGCGAGGCGGCGAGGAGGGTGTCGCCGGCGTCCGCGGAGGAGATGCTCCGAGGTGCGCGCGCCCAGGTGGCCCGACCACCTGGGGCCTAATGAGGGCTGCGGGGATGTAGGGACGGGTGCGCGCTGGTGGGCGTAGCGGGCGCCGCCTGCGAAGTGCGGGAGGCTGAGTGCGGCGCCCTGGCCAGGCGCACCCTGGGCTCGGCCTGGGGATGTGGGCGGTGAGTGACCTGGGGTGGGGGTAGGGGTGGGGGTCGGGGTGGGGGGTCCGGGTGTAGCGGTTCCAGGGGGGCTGCGAGAGCGCACGGTCCGCGGGGGTCCCCCCAGACCCCGCACTGGCTACCTTGGGGCGAGCTGGCATGGGGGGGGGGCTGGAGCCCTGAAACCTTCTTCTTTTTTTTTTTTTTAAGTTTTATTATTTATTTTCCTTTTTTTTTTTTAATTGGTGTTCAATTTGCCAACATGTAGATAACACCTGCAACCTTCTTAGATTTGCTTGGCGTCCGTTAAGGAGCGTTCAGGGAGGCAGCCGAGCAGGATAGAAACCTCTGATCCCTCGCTCAGAAAAGAGGAAACTGGAGAATTCGCATTTAGAAGGCAAGGAGATGGGCACTGGGTGATTGCTATATGTTGGCAAATTGAACTCCAATAAAAATAAATAAATAAAATGAGGACGTGAGCAAGAACATTAAAAAAAAAGGCAATGAGATGGTGCGTCTCGATTTGCTGCTGCTGTTTTCCCAGGCCCTCTTGCTGCGTAGACCCCGCAATGACAGGAACCCACCTGGGCCCCAGAACTGTGGTCCTGAGCGCTGGGACTTGGGCTACCTGCACTGTAGGGGAAGGTCCCTTAAAGACAACTCCCCCCCCCCATTTGGAGGTGGAGCCAGTGCCTCCGCTTCTCAACATTCCTTTAACCAAAATCACTATTGGTGAAAAAAATAAGTCTGGATTTGGGTCTTTGAATTCACCTAACTTTTCATATTTGTAGACAATGAGGATAGTACTGTGACATATGCTGGCACTCAAGGATTTTGGTCACGTACATATGGAAGGGACTTGGACTGTGAGCCCAAGGTAGATTAAAAAAAAAAAAACAACATACAGAATAACACCTAGTGCTCACCCCCTCAGTCAAGTGCCCCCCTCAGTGCCTGTCACCCATTGAACACCAATAAGAAAAAAAATTATTATTTAAAAAAAACCTCTTTAGAAGATAATTTGAAGTGTATTTTTTTGTGTATTGTACTTTTAAATAGTTGTTGGGATGAAGTTATTTAATGTAGCAAAATGTGTTGCGAAAACCAAGGTGGCAGACCCAGGGATTATTCTTGAAGAAAGGATGTAACCATCCACTACTTAATGTTTTATAAATTCTCTTTGGTGGTGGTGGTGAATATTTGACCCTGGAAGTTGCAGTAAAAGTCCTAGAGAAGTTCATTTAAAACTCACTGAAGTCAGAAACCTAAAGCATGATCTCCTGACTGGGCTAACTTAAAAACACACTTGCCAAAACTTCCATTTTATAAACTCTCATTCTAAAAATAGGTCATAAAAAAATAAAAATAAAAATGGGTCATTAACCCAAAGCTTCCTATTATTAGTTGTCACTATAGTTTGTCTACTTAGTGTGACTGTTACAACGGTTGCTTTGCTTCTTGTGATAGGTGTACTTGTCACAGGGCTAAAGAAGGTTCTTCCTAGTATGTTGCTTAGACCTATTAATTGTATGAGCAAACAAAACCTTTTTGTTGGGGCTGACATCTGAAACTTCGTTTCTTTTATTTTTAAAACGTGAGCTGCCATTCTTTGAGACATTTTCTTAATCCTTTTGTACACAGGACGAGGAAGGTCCTTTGCAGTCCCTTAAGGAAGAGGATGGGAGTGGAATTGCCTTGGATGCTTTCTATGTAAAGATCAAGCGTATTTTGGGGAGGGGAGGAAGCGGGTATTGTGTGCATGCTCTCTTTCTAGTTCTGTGTTTGCTGCGCTGTCCTCACAATCACTCCTCAGTTGCTCAAACCAGAGGCAAAAAAAAAAAAAAAAATCTTTGCTGCTTCTCCTTCCCTAATCTACTATATCCAGTTTATCACCATGCCTTCAACTATCCTACCAATATTCTTAGACTAAACTATCTTGGGCCAGGTACTATCTCAGGTAGATAGTATTGAACAAAACAGATACAATTCCTGCCCACATGGAGCTTACAGCCTGGCAGAGAGCCAAAGAAACAGAAAGGACGGAGTGGGGAAAAAAAGGTAGAGGGAATCCTGGTGGAGAGTGGCACTTGCCTTAACTTGAGAAAGTCCTGGAAGACCAGCCTGAAAAGGTGATATGGAAGCTGAGATCAGAGGGTGATGACGAGCCAGCCAGGTAGAGAGTGGTGAGAAGAAGCAGTCTAGGCCTAGAACAGTCAGTGCAAAGGCCCTGAGGCAAAGAGGAATTTGATTTTTTTAAAAAACTTATTTTTTATTAATTAATTCATACATATATACATACATAATTATCAGTAGGGAAGTCAGGCAAAAGAAGCTGATTGACCAAGTCATGCAGAGCCCTGCAGAGCCCTGCAGAGCAGAGCGCAGTGTCTGGAATTATTCTGAGTACAAGGAAGCCAGGTAGAAGCCAGAGCTTCTGAGTCTGAGCATCTGAGCCGGAATCTCTGCGGGGTGATCTCCTGCAAGTTCCTAACCTTTCTCAGCCTTGCTGCCCCCCCGCCCCGCCCCCAACAGAGAATCTGTCCTTTTAGGATAAGGATCAGTGGTAAAGGTCTGTGGATCACTCAACACCCTTGGCGCAGTAAGGTTCCCTTGAAAATGCGCTAACTTAAAAATACTCTGTTCACGTGTTTAATTTCAAATGCTATCTTTCCATTTAAGTCACTAAGCCTATGTGGAAATTGGGGCCATATACAGCAAAATGCCTCCTTGTTAAAATAATAGCCTGTAGGAATGAGCTGAATTTTTTTAAATGAAAAAAATAATCCTACCTTTATAGTCCAGATACGTAAGGAAGTGTCTCCTCAAATGTATGTATTTAGAAGTATGTCTTGGCTGATGTTCAGGTGGGAAAAAATTCATTATGACAATTTGCATACTTCGGTCTGTAATTGTTGATTTTCTTCTGTTCTGATCATTTATGTTACTTATGGTATGTTTGCATTTTTTAGCGTTTTTAGAATTTCTAGCATTACTGAGGAGAAAATCTCTTCTCCCACAGATCTCTGTGGGTCAAGTGCAGTTCTAAGTTGGTGGCTCTCACACTTAGCATGTGTGAGAAGCCCCCCCCACCCCAGAACCCCCAGCCCAGGGTTTGATTCCTGCTCCATCCCCTGCTGCTGGTGGTCCAGGAACCACATTCTGCAAACTGTCTTAAGCCAACGAGCTGTCATTGGCTAATTGATGATTTACTGTTCTGAGGGATATTTCCACATTGAATTATTGATAAGAATAGAACTATTACTATGAAATAAATGTCCTTGGGAGAAAATAATTTGCAAACTTTCAACTTGCCAGCTTCAATCACTTATTATTGACGCATGCCATGATAAAGGATTTCAGAAAATAAAGGAATATCTTCAACAGAGAGCAAGCCACATTCCTCAAAAATACAATCATCTTGTATTCTCTCATCTTGATGAATCAATAAATAAGGCAAGTAAAGTTGTGTTGTTTTGTGGGTGGATAAGTGATGTGAAAGTATTTGTAAGGCTTCCCCTCGCCCCAAGTTTTGAGATATTATTGATACATACCACCGTGTAACTTTGAGGGGTACAGTATAGGGATTTGACTTACATGTATTGTGAAATGATCACAGTAAGTTTAATTAACATCCATCATCTCCTATAGATACAAAATAAGAGAAAAAATTCTTTGATGAGGGGCACCTGGCTGAGGCAGAAAAACTAGAAGTCATGAGTTCGAGTCCTGCTTGGGTGTAGCAGTTACTCAAAACTTACAAAACAAAACAAAACCCTTGTGATGTGAACTCTTAGGATCTGCTCCCTTAATAACTTTCATTGTAAGGCTCTAACTTAGTGTGGTCTACTGCCCAGGAACTGGAGAAAAATGAATTTCCGTATGTTTCGCTGTTGCTGAAATGTATTCAGCGATTCTTCATTGATGGTCTCAAAGAAGATGAGCCTTTGCTAATTCAGCAGGGACTGATCCCAAAGATAAGTGTCTTGTTTTCATTTTGTGTGGCTTTGGGTGACGAAACCAGTTACCTATTTTGGTAGCTTCTGTTCCTTTGAAATCAGATTTGAAAAGAAGTTGGTAATGATGCTTTATGGCCAAGATCAGTCAAAAATGAAGTTCAGGGGGTGCCTGGTTGGCTCAGTGGTTGAGCGTCTGCCTTCAGCTCAAGTCGTGATCCCCGGGTCCTGGGATCGAGTCCCTCATCGGGCTCCCCACAGGGAGCCTGCTTCTCCCTCTACCTGTGTCTCTGCCTCTCTCTCTGTGTCTGTCATAAATAAATAAATAAAATCTTAAAAAAAAAAAAATGAAGCTCAGTATAGGTTTCCTGATCCATGTGCTGAGCACTTTGGGAGTGTGCGGAAATGAGTCAGGCCTACCCTCTTCCCCCCTTGACAAGCCAATGCTGTAATCACATGCTTTATTTTAGTGACTTTAACTTGGGACTACAGGAGGAGTAGGGATTCTACTATACTGTATACTACCCACCAAAGGCTCCCTAACTATTTAAATAGTAACAAGGTTGAATCTGGATAAATGATCAACTACTTCCCCTTGCCACGGCCTGCTTTTCCAACTTGGAAAATCTCCATTGAATCTGAAAAGCCAAAGAGCAGAAACATTTTTTGCTTATTCTAATTCATGCCCTTATGACATTTTATCCTGTTTCCTAGGTGTTAACCGAGGGCAATATGCTGAGGGCCTTGAAAATGGCATCTAGAAGCAGAGCAGTGTTTGTAAAATCTCCTGTTACACCCCTCTTTTCACGATGAGATTTTGCAACCCTTAGATACTCGATTTGTTGGTGAGATGAGGGAAGATAGAGGGGCAGGAGGGTGATCTGGCTGGTTCTAAAACCTTTGATTTTTTTTTCACCCCCTGGACTCGAGTACCTGAAGTTTGGTAAAACCAGGTTGACTCAGGGAGATCTGTCTGTACCCTTTTTTTTCTTTTACTGTAAAATGCCTCTAACTATGTGGCACCTCTATGGGGAGACTGCATAAACACCAGGCTTTCCCTAACTCCTCTCCGTGACTTTAAAATCATTTGTAGGGTGGGGGTAGAGCTAAGGATTTTGCTTAGGCAAACTGTATATATTTCATTTTGCTTGTAGCGCCACCTTACTCCCTCATATATTTACTCCTGTAGGTAATAGAAATTAGGGAAGAGGAGGTAAAACGATTTTAAAGGAAATGGAACAGGATGTCCCCGGGGTAACTTAGAACTTTAAACTGATTTATTTTTTTGGTGTGGAGATGAGTTGGGATCTGCCTCAATCTGAATTTTCTATTTAGATTTTAAAATGCCCTTCCAAGATTAAAGAGTCTGATCAGATCTCCATTGGAGTTCTGAAATCAAATAGCATTTTCTGTATTCCATTGGAATTCCTGTTGGTGATAGAAATTTCAGAACCAGAGCTTGAGACATCTTCTTTTTTTTATTTTTATTTTTTTTTATTTATATATATATATATATATATATATATATATATATATATATATATATATATATATTTTTTTTTTTTTTTTTTTTTGAGACATCTTCTAAATCATGTTCTCTTTCATGTAGGTTTTGGTCCAGGAAACTAGGTGGATACTACCAAAGTAGATGGGATACTGGGTTCTAAACTTTTAAAGCTGTTTATTTTTGCAGGTCAACACAAAATATACTGAGAAGTTCTTCTCCCTAGAATAAGAATTTCTTATGGAAAGGAATGTATTTAGTCCTGTACCTTAAGTCCCAGAGGATTAAGCAACTTGTTCTAGATTGTATGCATGATGGATAGTACCTGTTACATCTGTAAATAACTATTATGGCTTCTGGTAATCACACAGCCGTGGGGAGCATGTATGATCGTGGCACATAAATAGGTCCAGAGTGTGACTTCCTAGTCCCAAGGTTTGATCAAATAATGTGGCATTGGCCCCACTTCTCCGTATTTGTGCTCAATATATTTTGGAGTGCTGGGAGGGGGATAGGATTTGGGTGGTAAATAGAATAGTGACCAAAAAAGTACTTAAAAGCATAGAATTCAGAGTATGAATATAGGAAGGGAGGAAGTATTGCCTTAGTGGTGAGTTCTGTTGTATAGAAGATTTTTTTCCCCCCATTACACTATTGGAGAAGAGTTTGCCTCAGAAAGTGAATAATGCAGTCTGGTGCAAATCATTGCCTGATTTGAGATAAAAGAAACATAACTTGGAACTTAGTAGTGGCCCTCCCACCTTGCTGTGCACTAGAATCACCTAGAGAGCTTTAAGTATTAGAATCCCCTGGAAAGCTTTAACGAGCGCTGCGCCTGGGTCCCACCACCCAGAGATTCTGATGTACTAGGCCTGTGGTGGGTGCCAGGCAGCAGGGTGTATCAAAGCTTCCCAGGTTTTCCTAATGCACAGCTCAGGTTGAGGACGGATTGGTTTGTCCGTGGTCTCCAGCTGGTGCTTTGGGTTCTTGGCTCCAAAGTGGATGAAGTTTCCAAGACTCGTTCCCATAAGCTTTTTTTTTTTTTTTTCCCATTACAAACTCTTCTTACTAAACTAACATTCAATTGATAATTTCAACCTATGCACCCAGGATTTTCTTTTTTATAAGGAAAAATGGTCCAAAGGTGGCCTTTGCTTCTCTGATTAAATATTGTAGGAAGGTTTCTATGAGTTTATTTTGAATCCTACCAATCCTAGCAACTTAATACGAACGTGGATATATGTTTCTATAGAAAAACAAATCTCCAATTAGCTGGAAGCTTTTGACCAGAGAAAGGCTTGAGGCATATATACTGTACTAACCAACTTTCAGAGAATTTTCCAAATTCTGCATCTCCTTTGATTCATTTGTTTTCTACAGCCTCCCAGATGACAAGACTTGCTCCTGTGTTGAGGCTCGTTTACTCGTAATCTTTAATCACTAGCCCCTGGATAGGACTGCATCAATCTTGGCCAAATCTCTATCTCTTGCTGGTATCTGAGAACTTATTAGCACCAGACCTGGACCAGTAGGACCTTGATTCTAGAGAGTTCTAGATGGAGGCATTAGAGCCAGGTTTAATTGAGATGGTATAGAAACCAGTCTTTAAAACTATTTTGCTCCAGTATAAGATTTATGAAACTTTACTGAATAGGCAGTAGTGATAGAGTCACAGAAGGTTTCATCAGTGTTTCTTCTCTTGCATACATGGTTTCCTGGTTTGAAAAAACAACACAGTTTCTGACCACGGCAGATCCAGCACCCGACACATCCCTGATTGATGTTACAGAAGACTTCTTTGACACAGCCTTGGTAAGGATGGGGGTGGATGCATCACTAAACAGATACCATTGGGTATTTGCAGGAATCTTCAAGTTATTTATACAAAATCTGTGTTTTCTAAGATGTGGGTTTTACTAAGACTCATTTTTTGTTAAACTATGAAATGGAAACCATATATAAGCAACGCTGTAGAAAAAGGTTATTTTCATATACATGTTATTCACCTTTTTAAGGGTGATAAGCTGATCATAATAGTGATTGAAGGTCAGATAGGATTTCTCAATTTTTTTCAACTAAAGTCAACTCCTGCCTGTTAGAGAAATATCAGCATTAATCAATTAATCCTATTGGTGATAATTAAAAAAAAATAATACAAGCTTTACTTTTTTCTTTTTACTAGATTATTTCCAGGAGTAGTAGTAAAGGTAAGTATATTATTTACCACTAATTGATTACTTACTCTTCATTAGAATATTCTGGTATAAATATTTGTGTAAATGACATATAAAAGTAAAACAGATTTCAGTATTTGGATTTATTGACTATCTCCTATGGCAATGCAGAGTTTTTGTTGTGGGGTATGTCTCAGTTTGCCTGAAGTGCATTTCATTTTAAATATTTTTAATGCAAGTACAGTTGACATACAGTTTCAGGTATGCAGCATAGTAATTTGACAATTATGTATATCACTTAGTGATCTCTTTGATAGATGTAGTCATTCTTTCATCATACAACATTTTTGCAATATTATTGATTATATCCTCCAGTCTGAGAAGGCACTCAAGGACCAAAAAACGAAGCAGGCACTCCATACTGTTTACTCAGTTGTATTCAGGGTAATTTACTGATGAGGGAGGGAAAGGGGGATCAAGCAAATATATGATCCCTGAGCTATGCAGCTCTTCACTGCCAAGTCTGCACCTTAATCCCCAGCTTTTATAGAGTGAGAGACATGGTGGTCAGGTCACAGGGTAGTTAGCTAAAGTGGTGCCATCTGTGTGCCAGAGGATCTGTACTCTGCAGTGGGATCTGCTGTGCCCCACTTTAGGAAGATCAGAACAACACATCATGCGTTCCAGTCAGGGCACACATTATCCTCCCTGGGGCATGGAACACGTACCCCGAGGGAGGTCATTGTGAGGATACGAAAAAGACACAAGGCCAAAGAGGGAGTTGGTGTTGTCAGCACTCCTACACCTGTGACTTGTGACAGGAAATTTGTAATTCTTAATCCTCTATTTTGCCCATCCCTCCACCCACCTCACCTCTGGCAACCACCTTTGTTCTTTAAGAATCTGTTGGTTTTTCTTCATTTGTTTGGTTTTCTGGATTCCACACAGAAGTAAAATCAAATGGCTCTCTCTCTCTCTCTGTGTCTCTCATGAATAAATAAAATCTTTTTTTTTTAAAGTAAAATCAAATGGTATTGTCTTTGGTTAATTTCACTTAGCATAATACTCTTGAGGTCCATCCATGGTGTTGTAAATGGCAAGATCTCATTCTTTTTTTATGTTTGAGTAACATTCGATTAGTATATACCATCTCTTCTTGATCTACTCATCTACTGATGGACACTGGAGTTGCTTCCATGACTTGGCTGTTGTAAATAATGCTGCTATAAACATCGGGGTGTGTACATCTTTTCAAATTAGTGTTTTCATTTCCATTGGGTAAATACCTAGTAGTGAAATTACTAGATCATATGGTATTTTTAATGTTTTGAGGAACCTCCATTCTGTCTTCCACAGTGGCTGCACCAATTAGCATTCCCACCAACAGTCCTCAAGGGTTCCTTTTCCTCCACATCCTCACTAACACTTGTTGTTTCTTGTGTTTCTGGGTTTAGTCATTCTGACAGGCATGAGGGGATGTCTCATTGTGGTTTTGATTTGCATTTCCCTGATGATGAGTGATGTTGAGCACCTTTTTGTGTGTCAGTTGGCATCTGTATGTCCTCTTAAGAGAAATATTCTGTTTATGTCTTCTACCCATTTTTCAATTGGATTATTTCTTTGATGTTGTATAAGTTCTTTACATATTTTGGACACTGACGTTTGCAAATGATATATCCAGTAAAGGGTTAGTTTCCTTCACTGTGCAGAAGCTTTTTATTTTGATGAAGTCCCAGTAGTTTATTTTTGCTTTTGTTTTTCTTGCCTCAGGGGATAGATCTAGAAAAATGTTATGGCTGATGTCAGAGACCTTACTACCTGTGCTCCCTTCTAGGGTTTGTATAGTTTCAGGTCTCACATTTTGGTCTTGCATCCATTTTTAGTTTATTTTTGTGTATGATGAAAGAAAGTCATCCAATTTCATTCTTTTGCATGCAGCTGTCTAGTTTTCCAAGCACCATGTGTTGAAAATACTAGACTAGGATCCCTGGGTGGCTCAGTGGTTTAGCGCCTGCCTTTGGCCCAGGGTGCTATCCTGGAGCCCCGGGATCTTTTCTTTTTTGTTGCTTCATTATTAGCGTATAGAAATGCAGTGGATTTCTGCACATTGATTTTGTATTCTGTGACTTTACTGAATTCATTTATTCTAGTGTTTTGGTGAGGTCTTTAGGTTTCTATATAGAATATTGTCATCTGCAAAGAGTGTGTTTTCATCCTTACCAATTTGGATGCTTATTATTTCTTTATGTTGTCTAATTGCCATGGCCAAGACTTCCAGTACTATGTTAAATAAAAGGTGAGAGTGGGCATCTTGTCTTGTTCCTGACCTTAGGGGAAAGCTCTCAATGGGTTTCCCCCATTGAGTATGACATCAGCTGTGGGTTTTTCATAAAAAGCCTTTATTATGTTAAGGTGTTCCCTCCAAATCTACTTACTTGAGGGTTTTTATCATAAATAGATGTTGTACTTTGTCAGATGCTTTTTCTACATCTGTTAAAATGTTTTTTTGCTGATGTGCTATAACCCTTTGATTTGTGAATTGAATCATGCTTGTATCTCAGGAATAAATCTCACTTGATCAGGATGAGTGATTTTTTTTTAATGTATCATCAGTTTATCTTTGCTAATATTTCTTTGAAGATTTTTGTGTCTGTGTTCATGAGAGAAAATTGGCTTGTTCACGCTTGTGGGTGTATTTGGTATTTTTATCTGGTTTTGGTATCAGGGAAATGTTGGCCTCATGGAATGAACTTGGAAGTTTTCCTTCCTCTTCTATTTTTTGGAATAGTTTGGGAAGGATGGGTATAAACTCTTTTTTTTTTCTTCCCCTTTTAATTGTGAGTCATTGGCAGGGGGTGGGGAGGAGAGACAGAGGGAGAGAGAGAATCTTAAGCAGGCTCCATGCCCAGTGCAGAGCACATCGACCTGACGACCTTAAGATCATGACTTGAGCTGAAATCAAGAGTCAGCTGTTTAACCAACTGAGCCACTCAGGCACCCCAGTATTAGCTCTTCTTTAAATGTTTGGTAGATTCTCCCATGAAGCCATCTGGTCCTGGACTTTTGTTTGGCAATTTTTTGATCACTGATTCAATTTCATTGCTAGTAAGCAGTCTGTTCAAATTTTCTATTTTTTCCTGATTCAGTTTTGAAAGATTGTTTCCAGGAATCTATCCATTTCTTCTAGGTTGTTCGGTTTGTTGGTATATATTTTTTTATAATCTCTTACAATTGTTTGTATTTCTGTGGTATGAGTTATTTCTCTCTCATTGTGATTTTATTTGGGTGCACGTGAGTTTTTGTTATTGTTTGTGAGTCCAGCTAGAGGTTTATCAATTTTGTTGATCTTTTCAAAGAATCATAGTTCTTTGATCTGCTCTATTTTTAAGTTTCTTTTTTATTTCTGCTCTAATCTTTATTATTTCTTTCCTTCTGCTGGTTTTCAGTTTGTTTGGGATTTCTTTTTAGCTCCTTTAGGTATAAAGTTATGTTTATTTGAGATTTTTCTTCTTGGTATAGGACTGTATTGCTATAAACTTTCTTCTTAGAACAGTTTTGCTGCATCCGAAAGATTTTGGACCATTATGTTTTAATTTTCATTTGTCTTTATTTCTTCCTGGGTTTATTGGTTGATCCATTAATTGTTCAGTAGCATGTTATTTAACTTCCATGTACTTGTGCTCTTTTTCAGATTTTTTTTTTCTTGTGGCCAATTTCTTGTTTTCTGACCTTGTGGTTAGAAAAAGTGCATGGTAGGACTTCAGTCTCTTTGAATTTGTTGAGAGTGGTTTGCTTTTGTGAACTTATATGTGATTTATTCTGGAGAATGTTCTGTGTGCATTTGAGAGTGTATTCCACTGTTTTGGGATAGAATGTTCTGAATGTATTTAAGTCTGTTTGGTCCAGTGTGTCATTCAAAGCCACTATTTCCTTATTGATTTTCTGTTTTGATGATCTATCCATTGATGTAAGTGGAATGTTAAGTCCCTTGCTATTATATTACTATCCATTACTTCCCCTATGTTTGTTAACTGATTTATGTATTTGGGTGCTCCTGTGTTGGTTGGATAAATATTTACAGCTGTTACATTTTCTTGCTGGACAGTTCCTTTTATGATTATGTAGTGTCCATCTTGGTCTCTTATTATAGTCTGTTTGAAAGTCTATTTTTTCCTGTATAAGTATTGTTACCCCAGCTTTTACACCCATTTGCATGAGACATGTTTCTACATCCCCACACTTTCAATCTGCTGGTGTCTTTAGGTCTGAAATGAGTCTCTTGTCAGTAGTGTATAAGTAGGTCTTGTTTTTTTATCCATTCCATCACCCTATGTCTTTTCATTGGTGTTTCTAGTCCACTTACATTCAAAGTAATTATTGATAGATATGTATTTATTGACATTTTGTTACTTGTTATGGTGGTTTTGTATGTTTTTTCCATGTTCCTTGTGCTCTTCTCTCATAATTTTCCTTCTTTAGTGATATGTCAAAAATAGAATGGAATCCAAGTGTATCTATTACTAGTTTTTGATTTGTGATTTCCATTAGGTTTGTGTATAACATCTGCATGCAGTGGTCTATTTTAAGTTAATAGTTGCTGAAAAATAGGCTTATAGCCTTGTAGGGTTTCCCTTATATGTAATGGTATTCCTTTGCTGCTTTTAAAATCCTCTTACTCCTTTTTTTGCCATTTTTAGTATTTATGTGTATTGGTGTGGACCTTCTTGCATCCATTTTGTTAGGATTTCTCTGTGCTTCCCGGATCTGGGTGTCTCCTTCTCCAGTTTAGGGAAGTTTTCTGCTCCTTTCTTATCTCCTTCTGGGATCCCTACAATGTCAGTGTTACTATGCTTGATGTTGCTGAGTTCCCTTAACCTATTCTCGTTTTTCATTTGTTGCTGTTCAGCTTGATTCTTTTCCATTATCCTGTCTTCCAGATCAGTGAGCTCTTCTTTTGTCTCCTCTAATAAGCTATTGATTCCCTCTAGTTTTTTTTTTTAACTGAATTTTTTTTTGATATTTTCTATCTTTGTTGATGTTCCCATTCTCATCCACTCTTCTCAAGTCCAGTGAGTATTTCTAGGACCATTACTTTGAATTCTCTCTCATATTGCTTATCTCCACTTCTTTAGCTCTTGTGCTGTGATTTTTGTCCTGTTCTTTCATTTGGGACATTCCTCATTTTGTCTTTTTCTATGTGTTAGGGAGGATAGCTATATCTCCTAGTTTTGAAAAGAGTTGCTAGAAGAAGTTCAGTGGTTCCTTGTAGTGCCATGTCCCCCAGTCATCAGAACCTCACAAGCTAGGGGTATCTTCTATGTGGGCTTCATATTACCTTACTGTTGTGTCTAGCTATGTTTGTTTTCAGCCCAGTCAGCTGCAGTGACCCACTTTGCCTACTGTAGGTACACTGGGCAGGGTTTGGTCCATGCAGCATTGATGGGCTTGTAGGTGGGCAGGGTCAGCAGTCAGGCTAGTTGTCTGCAATTATCCTCTCTGTGTGAGTGTATCAGATGACCAGCCTTTCTAGCTATGTGGCTCGGAGGCTTTCACTGATGTGTGGGGTTGGCAGTCAGACGAGATATCAGGAGTCAGCCTCTGTTGGAAGTTCATCTAATGGCAGGATTTTCTCCCTGTGTGGCCAGTTAAAAGGCTTGGTTACTAGAACTGTGGGCAAACAGGTATGGTGGGATTATCCCCTCCTCTCTCCAGGGTAGTAGTTGCTTTGGAGTGGTGCAGCTTGCATGGTGTGATGGAGTAGTAGCCACTGTGTAGGGATGGCTGTGGAGGGAGATGGGTTGGCTGGGGCAGGTCTGTAAGGGTGCATTGGGGGTGGGACACGTGGTGCCAAGATTGGAGGAGAGAATCACTGCTGGCTCCTGTAAGTGTCCAGCTATGTAGGCTGAGGGAGGGGAAGAGAAATGGTGCCCATTAGCATTTTTGTTCTTGGGGAAGTCTCCTAAAGATTCCAGTCTCTCCACCACATATTCTGAAATTAGTAAATAAATCTCTGCAGTGCATGTCCCAGTACTTTTGAAACAGTTACTTTTGTGCCGTGTCTTAGGCCAGATTTTTTATTATGCTGGAGCCTTAAGGGTGGGGATTCTTTCATAGAAGTCATATTCTTTTGAGTTTTGGTGATAAGTCACGTGCTTCTTAACTCTTTCTTTCCTGAAGTAAACACTTTCTAAAAAGTCCCCTTTCTGCTACCTGATGGCAGTGTTCCTCTGCCCCTTGTGTAGGGCTGTATTTGTTAGTTTCTCTTGGCTATTTCCATGAAAAGATTGATGTTTGATAGCTGCTGATTAACAGGGTCCATAAATGTCTTTAGGATCCTCTGCTGTCCATCTAGGCTGTGTTGAAATCTTCTCAAGTTTTAAACTGGCAGGCAAGTTGTTGGCACAGCTCCTAGCCGAATTTCTGGTTTCCAGAGATCATCCAGCAGTATCAATGGCTTTTTTTTTGATGGAGGAGGAATGTTTTTCCCTTCCATTTTCTGGTATGTGTTCTTACAATTTCATGAGTTATGTGGGGAGTAAGTATATGACATATGATAAATAATCCATGTATCAAATTGCTCATTTGAACCTATCAAAGTAATGTTATGACCTTACCATAAATTTTTGTACTTCTCATAAGTTTGCAAAAACATTTTGTACCTTAACATAATGTACATAAATGAAATAATATAGTTTAATAAGCATAAAGGATAATCACAAATGCTTTTGTTAGCTATATACTGACCTATAATAACTGAAGTTTCTATAATTCTGCTATTTAATAAAGGCCGATACTTTATTAAAACCCTACTTCTGTTATCATAAGGTCTTAACATTTTTATTTTAAAAAATATGCAACTGTCAGAAACAACAGAAAATGTGCAGGAGCGACCCTTTGTATTATCTCTGTCCCTCAGTCTGGACCAAAAAAAGTAGCTTTACTTGGGATAGAGTCATCACACACAGTTCCACTTTGTGCATGCTGCTCTTTTCTTCGAAGAGGGTCTGTGCAATGCAAGTGTATTTTGTCCTTGTTTTATTGTCCGGGACTATTTTAATTTCTAAAATGTTTACTGCTTTCATGGCTTTTCCAGACTTCTTCCTGTTTTGTGGGAGTCATTTCCTTATTTCCTTAGCATCACTTTGATTCTTTTAAAATTATGCTTTCAGGGAAAATTCAGATGTTGGATTCCTTCATATTTGCCTTAGGATTTCTGGTGACAGAAAAGACTGTAAATCCTTCGGTCAAACAGGAGGTGAGTTGCAAATAACAAAAGTGACAACAGTTGCTCTAAAGACCTTAGAGAGGGCTGAGCCTCCCCGTTTCTTCCTGTAAATACTTTCTCCCACTCCAAACAGGCTTTGAAAACTTTGAACTCCCTTTTGCATGCCATGCCTCAGGAAAAGAGAAGACGACTCCCCTTGTTGGAAGGCCCATATCGTTTTATGTACGTGACCTTGTACTTGATTATGGGGTAGTGGAAGGGTAAAACCCCTCTGGATTGTACTACCTTTGTCTTGGTTCTCCGTAGACCTGTTGCCTTCATGGTTCTCTTCAATGAATGTTTTGTGCACCTATGCACCTTGTGCATATAGGCACTGTGCTAAGCGGTGAAGGAGGACTAAGGGAAAAAGCTAGACTTGGTTACATTCTTCTTTTCAGTAGTATGTTCATCAATTTTGAGAGCTGAAATGCTTTCATGGGCTCTGAGTTATTTTTTTTTCTATGAGTGTGAATTAAATACATGAATTAAATTAGTGATTCATGGGAGGATGTTAAGGGTACAGACTCTGGAGCCAGACAGCTGGGCTTCAGATTCTGGTTTTGCCACCTCTCTTTGCTCAACTGTACAATGGAGCCATCCCTAATCCTTGATTGATAGTTATTATACAGGTTGAATCAAGCAACCCATTGAAAGTGATGAGCAGGTTACCTGGTAGAGAGCAAATGCTCAAAGACTACCAACCTTTAGCTATGCCAGTGGAGTTTGTGTTGCTTTTCAACAATGGGAAAAAAAAATCAGTGGATTTTTTGTTGTTGTTGTTTTTTGATGACCCAGTTACAATTCTGTAGTTCTTGGGACCTTGAAAATTGGAGGCAAGATGATAATGTGTGGCCATGGAAAGAGCAAAACCAGCATCCTATTTTAAAATTTGAACGTAAATCTGTTACTGTGCCAACCACTAACCAGCATCATTGACCTCATGTGGCATGTCCTCATTCATATGACACGCAGCTATAACTGATGAGAGGAAGGCAACCAAGTTTGTCCTATTGTAGGTCTGAATGTAGAGATTGGTGAGCATGGAGCCTGCTGCTCTAATGTTTGCCTGTTTAACTGGTGTTTGCAGGATGTGTTTTTCTACTGAATCTTTCCTTAAAAATATTTGGCTGCATTAATTTAATTATTATTCTTAATGTTAGATTTGGAGAACAATTGGCCTGATGTTTTCTCCTAAGTTTTCAAACTAATCCCATGGCCCTGCCTTATTTGTGTGTTCTAGAAAGTCTGGAATGCTCTGAACTCTAGGCCAGATATGAAGACTGCAAGCATAAAGCAGGGGTACTATTTTAAGGCTTCTTTTTAATAGTAACAAGTCAATCTGTTTATGAGAAACTGAACTACGATATTACTTGGCCAATCTATTCTTTAAAATGGGAGTTATTTCAGACATTAAAAGACCAAAATCATACTTATTAGCTTTTAACTGAAATTATTAAATGAAAATATAATATGGGAGTCTGTTGTTCGATGTACTATGGGTATTACATTATAATAAATGATAAATTTGTCAACTTTTAAAACCAGCTCAAAAGCTTGTTAGAGGGATCCCTGGGTGGCGCAGCAGATTGGCGCCTGCCTTTGGCCCAGGGCGCAATCCTGGAGACCCGGGATCGAATCCCACGTCAGGCTCCCGGTGCATGGAGCCTGCTTCTCCCTCCTCCTGTGTCTCTGCCTCTCTCTCTCTCTCTCTCTCTCTCTCTCTGTGTGACTATAATAAATAAATTTAAAAAAAAAAAAGCTTGTTAGAAAGACCAAGCACCTACTACATCATTTCTTCCAGGTGCCAACTGTTTTAAAAAAAAAAATCATATGAAAAATATATTCATACAAGTTGGTGAGGTGACAATAAAATTCCAGAATCTTAGCATTTGATAATTTTCAGACTTCAAGTGAATTCACTTTACAGAAGAAGAAATAGAACCTCCAAATATATAACTCTAGCTTCTTTTTTAGAAGTGCATTTAAATCATTCTTTTAATTTTTATTTATTTATGATAGTCACACAGAGAGAGAGAGAGAGGCAGAGACATAGGCAGAGGGAGAAGCAGGCTCCATGCACCGGGAGCCCAACATGGGATTCGATCTCAGGTCTCCAGGATTGCGCCCTGGGCCAAAGGCAGGCGCTAAACTGCTGCACCACCCAGGGATCCCCCTAAATCATTAATTATAAACAATTTTTCCATAAAGATGTATTCTTGACATTTAAGAAATTCTGATGCTGAATTTGAAATAATTTAAGAAATATACATCTTTGAGGACACCTGAGTAGCTCAGTCAGCTAAGTGTCTGCCTTCAGCTCAGGTCAGGATCCCAAGACTCTGGGATCAACTCTATGGCAGGCTCTCAGCAGGGGGGCTGCTTCTCCCTTTCTCTCTGCCCCTCCATTCCATTTGTGTGCTCTTTAATAAGTAAATAAAATCTTAAAAAATATTTACATCTTGGTTTTAAATTTTGATGCCAATATAGTAAAGTCTTATATGTGTTCACTTTAGTAAAATGTAATTTATTTAAATGTTTCAGGAAAGACCTTGCAGGAACAATCTTGACTGTGGGTGGTAAGACATGTTTAGAATTTTAACTATTAGAGTATTGCATTGGATACTTCGGGGTTTGTGAGTATCTTGGAACTACAGGTAATAAATTATGGTCAAGTTCAAGATAGGAATTAGCATTTTAAATTTTTTATGAAAAGTTTTAACATAGTGAAAGCCTTAAAGAATAATTCATGAATATTCATTTCCTCACCAACCAGCCTAGTCAAATTTTATCATTTTTCCACATTTACTTCATGTCTTTTTTCTATGTAAAATAAGAGTTACACTTGGATTTGGTTTTCATTCAAAAGTATATTTTTCTACTTTTATTCTATGTATTCATAAACAACATACATTGGTTTTTTTTCCAAAATTTTATTTAAATTCTAGTTGGTTAACATAGTGTAAAATTCGTTTCAGGAGTAGGATTTAGTGGTTCATCACTTCATACGTTGTTTTGCAAATTTTAAAAGCATTCTAAAAATATCCTCCTGTTGTACATATCTGGCTGCAACTTGCCTTTTACCCTTAAAATTATTTGAAATGTAAATATGTTGTATGTAGTTTTTATCAGTTGTGAAATACCTCAATTTGTCTTGATTTTATTTTTGTAGTAGAAATATTTTTAAACCTGTTTGAGCTTTTGATGAATGTTTTAATATATCTAAAATGTAAAATACAAAAGTATATCTTAATTGACATGTGCTGGCTTATGTAGATTTTCTCTTAATGTTTCTTAAATATTGAATTTAAACAATCTCTAAGATACATCTTACTGCTTATAACTGTAACATGCCATGCTAGTCTTCTAAGATGGAATTTCTTAAAGCAAGTGCTTATCTGTAGGATTCATTTTTATCTTCTGCTTTATGCCCAGCCTGGAATGATCTACCATGTTTTCAATCTCTAGATTATGACCAGCAAGCTGCTCTTTCTGAAGCATTGTGTAGACTGACCTTGAAAAAATCAAGGGGTGACCTTGTCCATGAGTGGTTTGAAGATGATGTCATTGCTGAAGCTTTCAAAGAAATTAAGGATCGAGAATTTGAGACGGTGAGATTCCTGGTCACCAAAATTCCATTTAATCAGTTCTTAGTAAACCATCCTCACAGTGTTTTCCTCAACATCAAGCTCAGGGGAGGAATTTTTCTTAAAAATAAAAAAAGGTCGAGTGATGAAGTTGCCATTCTTAAGCTTTCTATTTCCCATTTCTATGAAAGGATTTGAGGACCGGATGAACAGAATATCTGTGGGCCAAATAGGGGCAAACAGATAAAATTTCTTTATAGGCAATTTGGACTGGAGACAGAATGATGTGAATAGGATGTATCCAGTCAGAGAAAACATCATGGAGAGGGAAGCAATTTTCAACGAATCTCAGATGTAGGGAGAGCTGGAGGAGTAAAGAATGTGCTTTCAGCCTTGTACAGAGCAGCTCCAGAGAGGAGGGGAGGCTGAAAATGACACGGGGTTTCTAGTTGCAGAGGAGTATTATGGGTAGATGTGTTTTGAGCCACCTGGCTTCTGTATTTTGGAAGAATAATTCCCAATGTCTTGCATGCAATCTGGGCTCACGGTGATTGTGATTCTGAAATGAGGGCTAGGCCCTGGGAAGAGGTAAAATTCTTAATAACCATGCTCATGTAGAACCAAGCCTTTGCAGTCAAAACTGCTTGGCAATTAGAATTGTATTAAATCTGAAAATTTAAATATATTAAAAGTAATACATTTAACTTTGAGCCTACTGCCAGATAGGTAGTAGTTGTTCAATTAGTATTCCAGTTGATCTCAATAGAAAGACCATAAGCTTCAGGTTTGAGTACCACCTCCCTAGCTTATATGATGTATATGCATTTTGGTTAGTTGACTTAGGAAACTTTAGTGTCATTATCTGTGAAATGGCAATAAAACCCGCCTTAAAATTATGAGAACTGAATGAGCGAAACCAAAAGTGCCTGTGATGATGTGGACCCTCAGATGTTAATTTCCTTATTCTTCTGGGTCATTCCCTCATGGGCAGGGACATTTCATGAAAATAGGTAATATTTTTCAAATCCTTTCCCCCACAGAGCCATCGACGTCTTTATTGAACTCCTTTTAAGTTAAGGCTTACATTACTGCTGTCTGTTTAGTGCTGCAAAAAGAGGCAGAGTGTAAGCATGGACTAAAGTAGCCAGTCCTCCCTAAGAAAAGGGACAAGAGCCTGAGTCAGTTTATTAACCTTTAGTATTTTGGAGGCAACAGATGTACCTCCCTACTTGCTTCTGGTCAAGAGAACCTAAAAATAATCCTCATTCTCTGCAACTGTATGAGGAGAGAGAAAACAGGAAGGAATGGGAGAACTTCTCATAAGGAATATTGGCAGAAGGTAATGCATCCAGAATAAACCCAAAGTTGGTAAGTTTTTTGGTTTATGGTTGACTCATGCTGGGCAGATATTAGTAAGCTGGATGCCCAATGGGTCAGAAAACCTATAATCTATGCCACAAGTTATAAATGTAGTTCTTTTCCTCTTAACCCAGTTGAAATGTAACTGTGTGTATAACTTTTGGAGACTTAAAGCGTTCTTCAGCTGAAAGTCTCCTGGCTTGGAAATTCCTTCCAGAATTTGGGTCTGAAGCCACCTCTTTATGACACATGCTGGGGAAAAAATAGTACTTAAATAAAACCTATTTTTTTTAAAGTTTGTATTATTTTTTTGAAGGATTGTAGACTGTTTCTCAATCACCTAAACAACAGACTTGGTGATGAAAGAAAGTAAGTATTTGTCTGGGTGTTATTTTATTGACTAATCTTATTTTGAAAATATCTAATACTAAAAATCTAGGATCTGTTTTATTTCAGGAGAGAATGGAAGATATATAACTTATTGATCACTACTGGATTATCCGTTGAATAGAAACATTGGGAGATTAGATCCATTCTCCCTAGTGATTCATTGTATATGTTTAAAAATTATCTCTATCAGTTTTTTTTTTAAGCATAGTTACTTATCTGGAATATTTGTAACATGTTCTCTGGGAGATTTTATAAAGTGATTTCCTGAAGATATGAGGTCATTGGAGATAGGTAGATTACAGACAAAGTCTTTGATGAGAATTTGCTAAATTCATTTCATTGGAATGTTGCTAAGCAAGGAGGCAGAGAGATAATACCAGTAAACCTGGCTTGTAGACCTGGCCAGATGGAGATTGGAAATCTACTTGGAGTAGCATCCATTTGCAGGTTTGAGACTCTCTTCTATACTTTGTGCAAAGAGATTTAATCGCATACCCTAGATATAAATGCTTGTTATAGAATATCTGTAGGTTGTGCTTGGGATCCACCCAAATTATATTTTACTTTTTAATTGTGACGTGTTTTGCAGGGTCTTTTCATTTCCATGTATTGCTGCTTTTGCTGATGGGCATGAGGTATGTTTATCTCTGGGGGGTCTTGAGAGTGGTATATAATGAAACCCAGAGTTCAGTGTACATAATCACTAGGCCAAACTGCCCTTCCTGCCCAGAAGGGCCTTTTAGAAAAGGAAGCTTACTTCTTTTTTTTTTTGGAAGCTTACTTCTTTTAGAGGCCTCAACGCTGAAGCCTTTCTTTGCCTGTCTTCTCTCCTACCGTAATTGGAATGCATGACTAATAGGTTTAAGGGCCCTACTGTTAACTACAAGATTCAGGAATTTAGGATTGATACTGTGTTTGTGAGGTCAAGGAATCTGGCCTTATTTTACCCTATTAATGGGCAGTTCTCTTCTTTCCATCCAACGATGCTCCCCACTTTGTCCACAGAAATTGGGGGCACTCTGTTTTCTCTAGATCATTCTACCTTGTACTTTATAGTCTAAGCATGAGCTGTCCCTTTTCATCACTTTCTTTGGTTTCTAAATGAACAAGGTCAACTACAGCATCTCCATGGGGGAGGGGGAGGTAAAATCTTCAAAGATTTCTGAACCTTGACTCTGCTGAGGTTTCCTGGACCCTGTGTTCAAAAATGTCCTCATCAACCATTTCTGTTTTGGGTTTAGAGCCCCTTTCCTGGCCTCTGTGAACTAATAAGCCTTCATCTCTTGATTACACGTATCTTCTCCCTAGGACTGATTTTAATAGCCTGATTGGTTCCTGTATCTTCCTTCTGGTTATCTGAAGGTTCTAACATCTGGTTGGTGGTAGTTTCTTATGTGGACTACTAAATTTCCATCAGCTCCAATCTGGGCCTTTAAACTGGCTTCGAGTGATGTACATTATAGGTTAAAACCTTCATTCAGCTCTATAGAGGTTAAAAAATAGGCACATATGATAGATGTCTAAGAAATGCTGTTTTCAGAAAAGCAAGAGGACAGGTTAAGTCTAGTGTCTTTCCATTGTCAAGGAATAAAAGCTCTTCAGTAAACTTCCTGATAGGTCTAGAAAACATCTGGGAGGAAATAGAGACATTGTTAATGTGTCTCTGGGAAAGGTACCTATGGGAAGTTGAAGGCCAGAGGAGGAGACATTTTCTGTTTCTATAAACACAATACTGTTTGAAGCTTTTTTTTTTAATTATAGGCACATATTTATTTAGCAATCAATTAAAATGCATGTAATTTGAAATCTTCAATTCTTAGCTCTACTATAGTGGATATGGCACGGTAGATGGCAAATAATCACTTATATTTCATAATACCTCCTTCTCTAGAAGTTTCTATTCATATGCAGGATATGACTATTGTGACTATTAATATATGACTATTTTCTCATTATTATATTTCTCATATTAATATGACTATTTTCTCTTGATTCTCTCTAGAGAAAAACAAAAAAGTTTGTGTAGATGGAGTCCTCTGACACTTTTAAACATCTTTTAAGTGTTAAGGATAGTGGTTGTGTTTTTTTTCCTTCCAGAAATAGTTTAGTTCTATAAAGTTGAGTCCTTTCTCCTGTTCTGCAGAAATGAGTATGGCAATAAAGATATCCTAAAATATTAAGGTAGTGTTTTTGTAAGGAAAGCAGACATTTTTAGTGGGATAATTACCATCTGACCCTTTAACATGATACATAACTTCAGAATGAATTGTGTTCATATTACAGATGAAAAAACCAGAAGAAGAAAAACTAGAGAAATTTTGGATTGATTTCAACCTCGGAAGTCAGAGTATAACTTTTTACATAAACAATACTAAGGTAACTGTGTTTGATTCCTATGTAAACCTAAGTGCTTAGAGATTGTTCATATGCAAGTGTGTTATGTGCTCATGAGTGTAACTTTTTTTTTCCTAAGAGTGCTCTGTGGGATTCAGTAAGACTTTTGAAGGAAGCAGTGAATAATTTCAGTGTGAGAGGTAAGATGATGATTCTAAACTACCCCATGTTTAGTTCTGATTCTAGAGTAGACTTGGTTCTTTGAGGTAGAAGGGAGATGGTATAGTGGGTGGAAGGAACACTGTGCTCAGGGCCAGGATGCAGAGGTACAAGGTTGAGGACTCTTTTTTGTTTTGTGACTTTAGGATTCAATTACTTGCCTGGTTTTTCATGTGAAAATAGTTATAGTTAAACACTTCAAAATAGAATACTATATGAGACAGCGATTTCATCTGTAGATACATATCCAGAAGTGAAAGTAGACTTGAAGAGATATTGGCATATTGATGTTCATTGCAGTATTATTCACAATCACCAAGAGGTAGAAGCAAGCCCAATGTTCATCTACAGGTGAATAAAGAAAAGTGGTATATATATATACAATGGAACACTATTCAGCTTTAAAAATGAAGGGGAGGGATCCCTGGGTGGCGCAGCGGTTTGGCGCCTGCCTTTGGCCCGGGGCGCGATCCTGGAGACCCGGGATCGAATCCCACGTCGGGCTCCCGGTGCATGGAGCCTGCTTCTCCCTCTGCCTATATCTCTGCTTCTCTCTCTCTCACTGTGTGCCTATCATAAATAAATAAAATTTAAAAAAAAAATTTAAAAAAAAAAAATGAAGGGGAATAAATAAATTTAAAAAAATAAATAAAAAGGAAGGGGAGTCTGACACATGCTACAACATGGTTTGAACCTTCAGGACATCATGCTAGGCACAAAATGACAAATATTTTATGATTCCACTTATGAGGTATCTAGAATAATCAAAATAATAGAGCCAGGAAGAGTAGTGGTAATCAGGGGCTATAGGGAGGAGGAAATGGGGAGCTTCTGTTTCATGGGTAGAGTTTCAGCTTTGCAAGATAAAGTTCTGGAGACCTGTTATACAATGATGTGAATATACTTAATGCTGCCGAAATGTATATTTTAAAATGATTAAACAGGGTAAATGTTTTATGCCACAATTAAAAAAATGTTATAGTACCTGCCCTTCTCCTCCCAGAAATTTATAGTAATTATTGATGAGTTCATGTAGGTATGTCCATCTGTATTTAAATATCAGCCCTCTGACTCCCCTCTTAAAACTGTCACTCAACTTTCTTCTTGCCTTGGTTAGAAATGTTGAGGGGCATGAAATCATGAGTTATCCTTTTTTGAGTGGGTACAAGTAAGTTGTTAGTCTAGTTTGGCATTTTAGCTATAACCCTATTAGATCAGAATTCCTGAACTGGTTTGCTTAAAAAGAGAAAAAAGAGGAGGGACTTTTTGAAAGTAACTCAGTATATATAACATTTTTAAGTAATTTGGTTTATGAAAGAATTAAAGGTGAATATTATGTAATTATATGGATATTACACTTCACTTTTTTCCTTCAAAGAATTTAGGTCAGCTTGCATATTTATACCAAAATGATAGAAATAGAAAAATGGATCCACAGACAAAATAAAAGTATCTTTCAGGAAGGCTAATTTAAAGTGGCTATCATGGAGATTCACATGTCATGGTTAGCTTCCTGCAAGCCAAGGTAAAAAGTGAAACATGATCTGTAATATGATTTTCCTCCGAGAAGCTCTTGGGAGAACAAATAAATCCTTTTTAGCCTTAAACTCAGACTGTAGTTTCTCCAATTGGGGTTATTTAGAGGAAGGTAATAATTTTGCAGCCCTGAGTTTTCCTTGCTGTGATTTCTTGTGTCCATAAGCTAACTTCAATATTCTGCTAAAGGATAATTTTTCAAAAAGTAAAATTATGACCCTCAGAACAAACATAAATGTGAGTTGGAAATTTTAACTCATTAATGATGTAATTGGTAAGTTGTGAAACAAGACTTGTTTACTTACAACCCTCCTGACACCAAACATATAGAGGTTTTCTCCTCACATTGAGCAATTCTGACACTGCTCAAAGTTAGCACATACTCCGCAGGTTAGAGCTTAGCCACACAAGACTGCCCCCACTTTAGAGGCTAATATCGAGTTCTAAGTTACCACCTGCACTTCTGACCAACCAGCTACCAACTGGGGGCTCCCACAGCTGCTGCCTCAGGTGACACAATTGGCTATACTGGCCCATGGAACTCAGGGAGATGCTTATTTACGTTCTACTAGTGTATCCTAAAGGCTATAATAAAGCCAGATGAAGAGATACATAAAGCAAGATCCAAAGGGTCCCAAGCCCAGGAGCTTATGTCCCTGTGGAGTTGGGGTGCACAACCCAGCAGAGGGATATGTTCACCAACCCAGAAGCTCTCTGGACCCCATAGTTTAAGGATCTTTATGGAGGTTTTATCATATAGGTATGATGGATTATTAACTCAATCTTTTTTTTTTTTTTAATTATTTATTTATTTATTTATTTAGGATAGTCACAGAGAGAGAGAGAGAGGCAGAGACAAAGGCAGAGGGAGAAGCAGGCTCCATGCACCGGGAGCCCGATGTGGGATTCGATCCCGGGTCTCCAGGATCGTGCCCTGGGCCAAAGGCAGGCGCCAAACCGCTGCGCCACCCAGGGATCCCTTATTAACTCAATCTTTAGCCCCGGTCCCTTCCCTGGAGGTCAAACCTTTAATCATGCCTTAGTCTTTCTGGGAGCAGCTCCCATCCTGAAGCTATCTCCTACTGCTGCCCACCCCACCAACCCCCTCAGTCATCTTATTAGCAGACAAAAGACTGTAATCACCCTGGATTCCAAGGGAACCTAGCTCTTGTGTCAGGAACCAGGGTCTAAGACCAAAAATTAGAACAAAAGCTGCCCCGGGATCCCTGGGTGGCGCAGCAGTTTAGCGCCTGCCTTTGGCCCAGGGCGCGATCCTAGAGACCCGGGATCAAATCCCACATTGGGCTCCCTGCATGGAGCCTGCTTCTCCCTCTGCCTATGTCTCTGCCTCTCTCTCTCTCTCTCTCTCTCTCTCTCTCTCTCTCTCTGTGACTATCATAAATAAATTTAAAAAAAATTTAAGAAGAGTTCCCTCTCTTCTAAAAAAAAAAAAAAAAAAAAAAAAAAGAACAAAAGCTGCCCCTAGAACCATTACTTGAAATTATAAGAATTTTTAGGAGCTCTGTGCCAGAAAACGAGGCAAAGACCAGATATAAATTACTGTGTCACAGAAGGGAGGATGAGGAAGCCAGCAGTTACGCAGTCACAGAATTAGAAAGATAGTATACAGTGAGTTGGAAGTGCCTCCAATCTGTAGTAAAGAAAGGAAATTGATAAACATCTCACTAGAAATATTAAAATACAATTATAAATGTGAATGAGAGTGTTTATGTAGTCATTGCTCGTTACTCTTAAGAAACGTAAAACGTCTTTGCTATTTTCTCCAAGGTGGTATTTTATAAGGACCTCCATGGATTTTCTGACTACGATACTCCTAACATTGCTTTTCAGATCTTAAACTCCTGAAGTGCAAACTTTGCTGATGTAGGGGTTTTCAGTAACCAATCTGCCACTTACTACCCTATGCGTCTTTAATATATCATGTATCTATGAGACTTCATAATTTACAGTATCTAAATGAGGTAGGTGTTACCTGATATTTTTGGAAAAATGGAAGATTGTCTGGCAAACTCTACAAGCAAGACATGAGTCTTGTATGCATAGACCTTCTTGTGAAGGAGTTGGCAACATTTAAGTAGCCTGTGGAGGGCTGGGTGCAGCCCTCAGGCTTTTTCTTCTGACCCTTTAGGTTTGCATTAAGCCGTGCAAACCCAACTATTTACTTTTTCAAATACCCGTTTAGAATTACTCCTATTGCCAAGTTCTAGATTTTACCTGCACTGAATAAATATTGAGTAAGATCAGTATTTGGGGGAATTGCCTCCCCCAAAACTGCCCTTTGAAAGTATGGTAGGAGACACATATTCTTAATTTTAATTATTTTAATCCCAGTTTAAGTAACATATAGTGTTATTGTTTCAAGTGTACAGTATGGTGATGTAGCAATTCTGTACATTAGCGCTCATCATAGGCGTATGCTTAGTCCCCTTCACCTACTTTGTCCTTTCCCCCACTCACCTCCCTTCTGGTAACCACCAGGTTGTTCTCTATAGTTAGGAGTCTGTGTTTTTGGTTTGCCTCTTTTTTGTTTTCTTAAATTCCACATATGGGTGAATCATGGGGTATTTGTCTTCCTCCAATTCATTTTACTTAGCATTATACTTTTTAGATCCATCCATGTTGCAAATGGCAAGATCTCACTCTTTTTTAATGGCTGAATAACAATCCATTTTGTGTGTGTGTGTGTGTGTGTATACACACACACACATTTATATACACACATATATATACACATATACATATATAATACACATATACACACATATGTGCATATAAATTTATGTGTATACACATAAATTTATACATACACACACACACACCCCACATCATCTCTATCCGTTCATGTTTCAGTGGACATTTGAGCTACTTCCGTAACTTGGCTATTGTAAATAAAGCTACAATAAACCTAGGGGCGTATATCTTTTTAAATTAATGTTTTTGTAATTTTGAGGTAAATATGCTGTAGTGGCATTATTAGATCATATGATAATTCTATTTTTAACTTTTTGAGGTATCTCTGCACTGTCTTCCCAATGGCTGCACCATTTACGTTCCTACCAACAGTGCAAGAATGTTCATTTTTTTCCCCATATCCTCATGAACCCTTGTGTTTTGTGTTGATTTTAGCCATGATGACAAGTGTGAGGTGATAGCTCATTGTGATTTTGATTTGCATTTCCCTGATGAGTGATGTTGAGCATATATTCAATGTCTGTTGGCCATCTGTATGTCTTCTTTGGAGAAATATCTATTAATGTCTCCTGCCCATTTTTAATTGGATTATTTGTTTATTTTGGTGTTGAGCTTTTATCAGTTCCTTATATATTTTGGACACTAACCCTTTATCAGCTTTGTCATTTGCAAATATCTTCTCCCATTCAGTAAGTTGTCTTTCAGTTTAGTTGACTGTTTCCCTCTCTCTGCAAAAGCTTTTTATTTTGCTGTAATTTCAACAGTTGATTTTTGCTTTTATCTTCCTTGCCTTTAGATAGGAGACCTATCTAAAGAAAATGTGGATATGACTGATGTCAGAGACCTTACTGCCTGGGCTCTCTTCTAGGATTATTATGATTTCAGGTCTCCTATTTAGGTCTTTTTTTTAAATAAATTTATTTTTTATTGGTGTTCAATTTACCGACATAGACATACAGAATAACACCCAGTGCTCATCCTGTCAAGTGCCCCCCTCAATGCCTGTCACCCATTCACCCCCACCCCCCGCCTTCCTCCCCTTCCACAACCCCTAGTTCGTTTCCCAGAGTTAGGAGTCTTCATGTTCTGTCTCCCTTTCTGATATTTCCCAGACATTTCTTCTCCCTTCCCTTATATTCCCTTTCACTATTATTTATATTCCCCAAATGAATGAGAACGTACAATGTTTGTCCTTCTCCGATTGACTTACTGCACTCAGCATAATACCCTCCAGTTCCATCCACGTTGAAGCAAATGGTGGGTATTTGTCATTTCTAATGGCTGAGTAATATTCACTGTATACATAAACCACATCTTCTTTATCCATTCATCTTTCGATGGACAACGAGGCTCCTTCCAGTTTGGCTATTGTGGCCATTGCTGCTAGAAACATCGGGGTGCAGGTGTCCTGGCGTTTCATTGCATCTGAATCTTTGGGGTAAATCCCCAACAGTGCAATTGCTGGGTCGTAGGGCAGATCTATTTTTAACTCTTTGAGGAACCTCCACACAGTTTTCCAGAGTGGCTACCCCAGTTCACATTCCCACCAACAGTGTAAGAGGGTTCCCTTTTCTCCGCATCCTCTCCAACATTTGTGGTTTCCTGCCTTGTTAATTTTCCCCATTCTCACTGGTGTGAGGTGGTATCTCATTGTGGTTTTGATGTGTATTTCCCTGATGGCAAGTGATGCAGAGCATTTTCTCATGTGCAAGTTGGCTATGTCCATGTCTTCCTCTGTGAGATTTCTCTTCATGTCTTTTGCCCATTTCATGATTGGATTGTTTGTTTCTTTGGTGTTGAGTTTAAGAAGTTCTTTATAGATCTTGGAAACTAGCCCTTTATCTGATATGTCATTTGCAAATATCTTCTCCCATTCTGTAGGTTGTCTTTTAGTTTTGTTGACTGTATCCTTTGCTGTGCAAAAGCTTCTTATCTTGATGAAGTCCCAATAGTTCATTTTTGCTTTTGTTTCTTTTGCCTTCGTGGATGTATCTTGCAAGAAGTTACTGTGGCTGAGTTCAAAAAGGGTGTTGCCTGTGTTCTCCTCTAGGATTTTGATGAACTCTTGTCTCACATTTAGATCTCTCATCCATTTTGAGTTTATCTTTGTGTCTGGTGAAAGAGAGTGGTCTAGTTTCATTCTCCTGCATGTGGATGTCCAATTTTCCCAGCACCATTTATTGAAGAGACTGTCTTTCTTCCAGTGGATAGTCTTTCCTCCTTTATCGAATATTAGTTGACCATACATTTCAGGGTCCACTTCTGGGTTCTCTATTCTGTTCCATTGATCTATGTGTCTGTTTTTGTGCCAGTACCACACTGTCTTGCTGACCACAGCTTTGTAGTACAACCTGAAATCTGGCATTGTGATGCCCCCAGCTATGGTTTTCTTTTTTAAAATTCCCCTGGCTATTTGGGGTCTTTTCTGATTCCACACAAATCTTAAAATAATTTGTTCTAACTCTCTGAAGAAAGTCCATGGTATTTTGATAGGGATTGCATTAAACGTGTAAATTGCCCTGGGTAACATTGACATTTTCACAATATTAATTCTGCCAATCCATGAGCATGGAATATTTTTCCATCTCTTTGTGTCTTCCTCAATTTCTTTCAGAAGTGTTCTATAGTTTTTAGGGTATAGCTCCTTTACCTCTTTGGTTAGGTTTATTCCTAGGTATCTTATGCTTTTGAGTGCAATTGTAAATGGGATTGACTCCTTAATTTCTCTTTCTTCAGTCTCATTGTTAGTGTATAGAAATGCCATTGATTTCTGGGCATTGATTTTGTATCCTGCCACGCTACCAAATTGCTGTAGGAGTTCTAGCAATCTTGGGGTGGAGGCTTTTGGGTTTTCTATGTAGAGTATCATGTCATTGGCGAAGAGGGAGAGTTTGACTTCTTCTTTGCCAATTTGAATGCCTTTAATGTCTTTCTGCTGTCTGATTGCTGAGGCGAGGACTTCCAGTACTATGTTGAATAGCAGTGGTGAGAGTGGATATCCCTGTCTTATTCCTGATCTTAGGGGAAAGGCTCCCAGTGCTTCTCCATTGAGAATGATATTTGCTGTGGGCTTTTTGTAGATGGCTTTTAAGATGTTGAGGAATGTTCCCTCTATCCCTACACTCTGAAGAGTTTTGATCAGGAATGGATGCTGTATTTTGGCAAATGCTTTCTCTGCATCTAATGAGAGGATCATATGGTTCTTGGCTTTTCCCTTGCTGATATTATGAATCACATTGATTGTTTTACAAGTGTTGAACCAGTCTTGTGTCCCGGGGAAAAATCCTACTTGGTCATGGTGAATAATTTTCTTAATGTACTGTTGGATCCTATTGGCTAGTATCTTGTTGAGAATTTTTGCATCCATGTTCATCAGGGATGTTGGTCTGTAATTCTCCTTTTTAGTGGGGTCTTTGTCTGGTTTTGGAATTAAGGTGATGCTGGCCTCATAGAACAAATTTGGAAGTACTCCATCTCTTTCTATCTTTCCAAACAGCTTTAGTAGAATAGGTATGGTTTCTTTTTTAAATGTTTGATAGAATTCCCCTGGGAAGCCATCTGGCCCTGGACTTTTGTGTCTTGGGAGGTTTTTGATGACTACTTCAATTTCCTCCCTAGTTATTGGCCTATTCAGGTTTTCTATTTCTTCCTGTTCCAGTTTTGGTAGTTTGTGGCTTTCCAGGAATGCATCCATTTCTTCTAGATTGCCTAATTTATTGGCGTATAGCTGTTCATAATATGTTTTTAAAATCTTTTGTATTTCCTTGGTGTTGGTAGTGATCTCTCCTTTCTCATTCATGATTTTACTAATTTGAGTCTTCTCTCTCTTCTTTTTAATAAGGCTGGCTAATGGTTTATCTATCTTATTAATTCTTTCAAAGAACCAACTCCTGGTTCTGTTGATCTGTTCCACAGTTCTTCTGGTCTTGATTATGTTGAGTTCTGCTCGAATCTTTATTAACTCTCTTCTTCTGCTGGGTGTAGGATCTATTTGCTGTTTTTTCTCTAGCTCCTTTATGTGTAAGGTGAGCTTTTGTATTTGAGTTCTTTCCAGTTTTTGAATGGATGCTTGTATTGCGATGTATTTCCCCCTTAGGACTGCTTTTGCTGCATCCCAAAGATTTTGAATGGTTGTATCTTCATTCTCATTAGTTTCCATGAATATTTTTAATTCTTCCTTAATTTCCTGGTTGACTCTTTCATCTTTTAGCAGGATGTTCCTTAACCTCCACGTGTTTGAGGTCCTTCCAAACTTCTTGTTGTGATTTAGTTCTAATTTCAAGGCATTATGGTCTGAGAATATGCAGGGGACGATCCCAATCTTTTGGTATCGGTTCAGACCCGATTTGTGACCCAGTATGTGTCACATATATTCTGGAGAAAGTTCCATGTGCACTTGAGAAGAATGTGTATTCAGTTGAGTTTGGATGTAAAGTTCTGTAGATATCTGTGAAATCCATCTGGTCCAGTGTATCATTTAAAGCTGTCGTTTCTTTGGAGATGTTGTCTTAGAAGACCGAGTATAGGAAGAGCTAGATTGAAGTCACCAAGTATAAGTGTATTATTATCTAAGTATTTCTTCACTTTGGTTATTAATTGATTGATATATTTTGATATATTTGCCAGCTCCCACATTCGGGGCATATATATTGAGGATTGTTAAGTCCTCTTTTTGGATAGAACCTTTAAGTATGATATAGTGTCCCTCTTCATCTCTCACTACAGTCTTCGGGGTAAATTTTAGTTTATCTGATATAAGGATGGCTACCCCTGCTTTCTTTTGAGGACCATTTGAATGGTAAATGGTTCTCTAACCTTTTATTTTCGGCTGTAGGTGTTCTTCTGTCTAAAATGAGTCTCTTGTAGACAGCAAATAGATGGGTCCTGCTTTTTTATCCAGTCTGAAACCCTGCGCCTTTTGATGGGGTATTTAAGCCTGTTCATGTTCAGAGTTACTATTGAAAGGTATGAGTTTAGTGTCATCATGATATCTAATCAGTCCTTGTTTTTGTGGATTGTTCCACTGAATCCTATTTAGGTCTTGAAACCATTTTGAGTTCATTTTTGTGTGTGATGTAAGCAAGTGGTCCAGTTTCATTCTTTTGCATGTGGCTGTCCAGTCTCCTCAATCTTGTTTGTTGAAGAGACTTCTTCCCAGTGGATATTAATTATAACCCAAGAGTAATTAACCATATAGTTGTGGGTCCATTTCTGGGTTCTCTCATCTGTTCCCTTGATCTCTGTGTCTGTTTTTGTGCCAGTACCATTTTGTTTTGATCACTACAATTTTGTAATATAACTCGAAGTCTGGAATTATGATGCTTCCAGCTTTGCTTTGCTTTTTTCAAAGCTGCTTTGGCTACTCAGGGTCTCCTGTGGTTGCATACAAATTTTAGGATTGTTTGTTCTAACTCTGTGAAAAGTGCTATTGGTATTTTGATAGGGATTGCATTAAACCTGTAGCTTGCTTTAGGTAGTATGGACATTTTAACAATATCTGTTCTTCCTTTTTTTTTTTTTCCAAGAACATAACAATTTGTCTTTACGTTAAGAGGTAGTAATTACAGACTGTTTTTCCCCACCTTGGGCCCCTACCAATCCCAAAAGTAAAAATATACGCCATGGAACACTGACAATTAAGTACCAAAGTATTAATATTTCAAGTAAATATCCCCAAAGGTAGCACCTGCTTATAATCAAGGGATAGGGAGCCTCTAGCTGGCCACGTATTTTATGACTAAACATTTTATTAGACATCTGTTCTGTAAAGAGAACAACTTTAGTAGTTAGAACTATAAAATATTACCACCTCATGGAATGTTATATTCTATTGCTGGTGTCTTACGCTGTCCTGCTGCCATGAAGCATTTCTGTATTCTACATGGGGAAAGTAAAGCCAGGGAGGTTAACTTACCTGTTCCAGATGTTGTAACTACCGAATTAGTGGCAGAACCAAAACTAAGGGTCTTGCATTTTCAAGCTTTCTACGCAGCCCATGAAGTGACAACCAGGAAAAACAATGGTGGGACACTTGATATCCTGTCATAATGAACAAATCCACTTGTGTTCTGCCAGCCTTTTCTCCGTGACATTTTGGTTTCTTAGGATTTAACAGTAGGGATCACAGTATATAGCAAAGGGAAATACTATGGTCTCTGCTTGGTGCTTTAATCAGAAGGCAGACTGGGAAGAAGTAGGTGCGTCCCTGAGAAGCCTGTTTCACTTTGGAACTGATTCGACCTAGTTTCAGGGAAAATCTCAAGTTCATTAATAGATTTAGAAATGAACAAATATTTAAATTGGCAATTACTACCCTGAATCCTGTTTAGAGCACCATGAGCATGACTAATTCCTAATTTTATCCCATTTGGTTGAGGACTTCCCCAAGATAACTAAAGAAATAATTTTGAACACAAGTCCATTTAGGCGATATACAGCAATGGAAGTAAAAAACCATTTACTATACCAATTACTATGTTTAGGGATATAGTGAGTGTAGCTATGGACCCTGTCCAGCAGGGAAACTTGACAGAAACCCTAGACTCCTAACAGCCGTCTATGGATGTTATCATGAAGGAAAAATGTTTTGCTCTTATACTCATCTTCTCATTAAATAAGCTGGACCACATCTATGAGGCCAAAATACAGAAAGATCAAAGCACCAAGGCTGAAGACAAAAAAGGTCAAGTTGTGGCACCTATATAAACAGCAACACGATGTTCCCTTACAACATTCTACACAGCACCAGTTCCAATCCACCTCTTGATCCCAGCCCTTGCTTTCCCCGGATTCAACATCCCAATTAGTGTACCCAGGTTGTTATTGGATTCAGCCTTCTGGGTCCTTTAATTTGCTGTATATGCACTCTACCTTAAATGTGATTAATTGCAAAAAATAATCTCTTCGAGAAAACTTCATAACAAAATACCAGATTCCCTATTAACAGTAAGAGGATCAAGTTTAACAGGCCAAAATAGAAGACAAGAAGTCTGTCAGAACGTATGTAGATGGCACAGGACAGCTCTGACCTCAGGGCCCCTGTGCTGGGACTAGCCACCAGCAGAACCCCAAGGTGGAGGAGCTGTAAGTAACCAGTCAGACAGGAAATGAAGAATGTCTCCTCCTCATCTAGTCCTCCTCTGAACTCTCTGCAGACCTTTCATCTGTAGCCACTTTCCAATTTGTGCGTTTATTTGTCCTCTCTTGTATTTCATTGTTAACTAGAGGGATGTGAACATTTTTCTCGCTCTTTTTCCTTTTGGTTTTCTTAGTCTCTCTTTCCTCACCTTCCTCAGAACTGCTGGATGCAGAATCATCCGATTGGGAAGTGTCACTTTCTGCATCCAAGAATAAAGCAGATTTTTTGAGAGACTTTTTCCTGGATTTTTTCTTGCGCTTATGTGGTTGATTCCTTTTCCTGGTACTAGAAGTCCCGGTTTCTTCCGAGAATTCACTTGAGGAATCTGCTGTTATATCTGCGGCTTCTTTTTTGCTTTTCTTCTGTTTTTTTGTGTGACTTTTTTTTCTGCTTTTTTTTGTGGGATTTCTTTGACTTCTTGTGTTTGTGAGACTCGTGGGTAGATGATTTTACTTGAGGAGATGTTTTTTTTCCATTGGTAATATCTTGCTGATCACTGTTTGTTTCAAATTCTTCAGGGTATAACTCTTTATAACCACTGTGACCCCATCTGTCTGGCATATTAGCTTCATAATCATATAACTTCTTGTTCCAGGATTTAGCCTTAAGAAAATCATCTTCTAGTGCCCCAGAAATTTCATTCTTTGGCCTCCAATGGTCTCTTTGACTTTCTTCATCAAAACCATCACTACGCATCCGGCTTGAACTACTGGGTAACATTTTCCTCCTGGTACCCCGGTAAGCATCTTCCATCTGTTTCTCCAGTTCTTTTATTTTCCACATATCGATTCCTCCTGAATCTTATTGTGAGCATCTGTGTGCCGGATGACATTCCTCAGGAGGACTTTCCCCAGTGGAACACGGGACATTCTTCAATCCCTCGGTCCTGAGGAAATCAGGCATCTTGCTAGTGTGGGACGAAGAGCCACTCCATTACAACATCTCCTCCGACCCAGGAAGCCAAGGGGTCAGGGCTCAGAGCAGCTCTGCAGCTTCACTCGAGTCCTTCGTGAAAACGCAGCCTTCCCACCGGTTCCTGTGCCCTCCGCCGTGGCCCAGGCCGCGGCTGCCTCTCCCCCAGCCCACAGCGACAGCAACAGCTCTGTCCGGACTGAGGCCGGAGGCTGCGCTCGCGCTCCTCTGGGACGGCCCCGGGGCCTGGGCGCCGCTCTCCCGAAGGGCTGGGGATGCTCCGGACGGGCACACCCCTCGCCTGGGCCCCAACAAACACCCGGAGCGCCCCGCAGGGGGAGGGGGCGGGAGGCTTCCAAGTGGAAGGCAGAGAATACGCCGCCGTCTCTGTCACCAGGACCCCTGCCCCCAGCGGCCAGGAGCTCCGGGTAACCTTCCCTCCCAACGCCCTCCCCGTACAGACACACACAAGCACACCCACACCGTGCGCCGCAGCCTCGCGTGGCGGGGACTGGCGGGGAGGAATCGGTCTGGGCAATATCTGTTCTTCCAATCCATGAACAAGGTACGTCTTTCTGTTTCTTTGTGTCGTCCTCAATTTCTTCCATCAGTGTTTTCAATGAACTTGGAAGTTTGCCTGTTTTTGTTTTTGTTTTTAATAGTTTGAGAACTCTAGGCCTGAACTACTTAAATGTTTGTTAAAATTCACCTGTGAGGCCTTTTGGCCTTGGACTTTTTAGGGAGTGCTTTTTGATTACTGATTCTTTTTTTTTTTTTCTTTTCTTTTTTTTTTTTTTTTTTGCTGTTTATTGGTCTGTTCGAGTTTTCTATTTCTTCCTGTTTTAGTTTTGGTAGTTTCTGTTCCTAGAAATTTATCAATTTCTTCCAGGTTGTCCAATTTGTTGACATATCATTTTTAATAATATTCTCTTATAATCGATTTGTATTTTTATGGTGTTGGTTATTTCTCCTTTCTTGTTTGTGATTTTATTTGGGTCCTTTCTCTTTTCTTTGTGGTAAGTCTGACCTAGGGTTTTATCACTTTTCCTAAATCTTGAAATGTACCAGCTACTGGTTTCATTGTTTTTGTAGTTTCTATATCATTTATTTCTGCTCTAATCTTTATTTCCTTCATTCTGCTGGCTTTGGGCTTCATTTCTTGTTCTCTCTCTAGTTAGGTATAAGGGTCAGAGGGGACAAAGAGGTGGAAATGGGGGAGGGAGGAGTAGAGGAGTGGAAGGAAGAAAAGGGGGAGAGGAGGAGGAGGGGGGAGGGGAGTGGGAGGGGTAGGAGTAGGGGATGAATAGGGGGCAGTGGCTGTAGGAATGGGAAAGAATATGTTGGCACTGTGCTTATGCCAAAGGGCAGGGAAGAGAAATGGTGCCAGCCAGCTCTTTTGTTCCCAGAGAGGTATCTCCATGAACACTGCCTTGCAGGAACACACTCTGAGAAGAATTTCCCTCCTCTGGGCTCTGGGCATTTTTCAGATTGCTCTTTCCATGCTACCTGCCCCCCCACCCCCAGCTTGTTTTCCTGCCTCTCTCCAGAAGCAATCCATGCCCTCAGGGCTCTATCCCGGCCAAGCCCACTGACCTTCAAAACTCTAGACTTTAAGCTGTGCTGGTTGCATGACCTCGCAAAATTCAGCCTATCTCACTTTCCAAGCCAGTGACTTTAGGGGAAATGGCCTCCTTGGATGCTCCCTTATGTATTATTCCTGTGTGCTCCTCTCTCTTGCCCTTCATAAGACCATGGATCCCTCCCTTCCCCTCCACAGCACAAGGATCCATGTCTCCCCTAAACCATCCCTCCCTGTTTCCTACCTTCTTCAGTGTGATCTCTTCTTTCCCTTCATTGTGGAGTTTGTTCTGTCCATCTTCAGGCTGACTTGGGGGGGGTATTGAGGATGATTGGATAGTTATCTAGTTGTGTTTGTGGGGTGAGACAAGCCTAAGGTCCTCCTATTCCACCACCATCTTTTGTCAGCAGTGTTTGTTCATAACCTCATTTCTCAGATCCTGGAGGAAGTACCCAGTGCTCCTCCAGGGGCCACATGAGGAGGTCACAGCAGAGTGCAGACAGAGCAAGTCTTTGTTTGAAGATCTATTTTGTCAAAAAGAAGTACTGCTACCAGAGCTTTGTTTTCACATTCATTTGTGTGATAAGTGCTGTTCTACCCCTTCACTTTTAATCTGCATGTGTCCTTAGGTCTAAAATGAATCTCTTGTAGGCAGCATATAGATGGATCTTGCTGTTTTATCCATTCTGTTGCCCTCTTTTTGATTGGAGTGTTTAGTCCATTTACATTCAAAGTAATCACTGATAGGTATGTACTTATTGTGATTTTGTTGCTTGTTTTACGGTGGTTTATGTAGTTTTGTGTTCCCTTCTTCCTCTTTTCTCTCACAGTTTCCTGGCTTTTTTTGAAGCATATGCTTGGATTCCTTTCTCTTTATTTATTTTTTTTTATAAATCTATTATTGGGTTTCAATTTGTGGTTACCATTAGGTTTATAACATCGTATGCATATAGTAAAGGTAATGGTTACTTATGTTTGAATCCATTCTTTACTCCTCTCCCCTCCTTATTTTAGGGATATGGCATCATACTTAACATCCATTTGTTTCGTGAATCTCTTGACTTGTTTTTATAGATGTACTTGATTTTACTAATTTTGTGTTTCCCACTTTTCTTACTCTTACTTGTGGTCTTTCCTTTCACTCAGTCCTTAACATTTCTTGTAGGGCTGTTTTAGTGGTCATGAATTCCTTTAACTTTTGTTTCTGGGAAATTCTTTTATCTCTATCTACTCTGAATGATAGCCTTGCTGGATGGAGTATTTTTGGTTGAGAGATTTTTCTTTTAGCACTTTGAATACATCATGCCACTTTCTCTGGCCTGCAGAGTTTCTGCTGAAAAATCAGCTGATAGCCTTATGGGGTTTCCTTTGTATGTAACTGTTTCCCCTTGCTGCTTTTAAAATTCTCTTTATCACCAATTTTTGCCATTTTAATTATGTATCTTGTTGTGGACCCCCTTGGGTTGATTTTGTCAGTGACTCTATACCTCTTGGCTCCAGATATGTTTCCTTCCCCAGATTAGGGAAATTTTTAGCAATATTTCTTCAAATAGATTTTGTGCCCCCTTTTCTCTTTTCTCTTTATGGGATCCCTATAACGTGAATGTTGTTACACTTGGTGGTATTGCTGAGTTCCTTTAGTCTATTTCATTTTTGTACTATTTTTTTTTTCTCTCCTGTTCAGCTTGATTGCTTTCTATTACTCAGTTTTCCAGGTCACTGTTCTATTCTGCTTCTTTTAGTCTACTATTTATTCCATATAGTGTATTTTTCACTTCAGTTACTGAGGTCTTCATCTCCAATTGGTTGTATTCTTTTTGTTGATGGTCTCACTGAGGTCTTCCACTCTTTTCTCAAATCCTGGGAGTATCTTTATGATCATTACTTTATCTTTTCTATCAGGAATATTACTTATCTGTTGCATTTAGCTCTTTTGCTATAATCTTATTCTTTCATATGAGACCTATTCCTCTGTAACCTCATTTTGTCTAACTCTCTGTGTCCATTTCTCTGTGTTAGGAAAGTAACTGTGTTTCCTGCTCTGGAAAGTAGTGGCCTTATGAAGAAGAGGTCCTGCAGTGCAATGCCCCCCGTTCACGAGAATCTGATACTTCCTGAGTATCCCCTTTATTTGTCACATGTGTCCTATTATTGTGGCTAAGCCTTCAGTCCAGGTGTCTTCAGTGGCTCTCAGTGCCTGCTGTGGCAGAGTTTGATCCCTGTGTTTTTAGTGGGCCTATCTGAGGCCATCTTGGCCTTGAGTTGAGTCAGACCAGGGGTTTGTAAAATGGCCTAGTACCAAACTGCAGGGCACTTTCCCTATATTTTCCTTTTCCTAAGAAGCCTTTACTGGTGGGTGGGCCTGCAGTCAGACTAGATGTCTGTTTCCCATCCCAATCATGGGTGGCCCCACAGTGGGATTGGCATATGTGGTTATCTTTCTCTCTCCCTAAAGCAGGAGTCACTTTGGACTGGTGGTGGTTCCTGTTGAGTCTGCTTGCACACTGCCAGACTTGTGATACCTCCTTGTGTGGGGTCAAGCCAAAGGAATATTGGAGTGAGCAGGTCTGTGGGAGAATGCAAGGGTGGGATGTGTGGTACCATTGAGTCAGCCACACATTTAAAATTTTATAGTAGCCTGATAAAAAGGTAAAAAATAGATTAATTTCAACATATATTGTATTCCACCCAATATGTCCTAAATATTAACATTTTAACATATCACTATAAGAAGTGAGATACTCGGCCTTCTCTTTTTATTGTGAAGTCTTCACAAACTGGTTGATGTGTTTTATGCTTATCGCACATGTCAGTTTGCACTAACCATGTTTTAGGTGTTGAGTGGCCACAGATCCAGACCCAAGTGTGTCTCACTCTTCTCCTCATTCTCCTCAATTTGTGACCTTTAGTTTTGCTTGTTCTCTCAGGCAGCTTACTCTTTTTTTTCCCTTCTCCTGCTACTTGTGACTCAGCTTGTAGTTACTATGGCTTATCCTTGAACTCCTTGTGAATTTTGGTCTAAACTGTTTTCCAAAACCAATTGCTGTTTGTCAGTAGAGAGTTGATCTCCTGGTAGGAGGCCCTCAAGGAGGTTGTCGTCTGAGATACAGGTGCCTCCTCCTTAAGTGGAGTCTATTGAGATTAAGGAAGATTATTCCATTTTTGCATATGGGGAATAGTGAATTTTATTTTGAGTTTTTAGGAGTGAGATCTGAAAGAATGAGAATGAGTGTTGTGTTTAATGAGTAATGTGTTTAAGTGTAAAATACCTGCTGCAGTTGAAAGTGTTGTATTAAAATACTCTTTAAAATTCAGATTGCATTCAAGAAGTCAAAACCATCTCCATTGCTTTGCTGCTAAAGTAAGTTACTTCTATCTTTGCAAGATCACATAGTCATATTGTATTTGTATAAACACTCAACAATGTGCATCTAAAAATAATTTCAAAGTAACTTTATTTAATACAGTTTCAGCTTATCGCAGAAAAATCTGAATTGCTGACAAATATCTCAGTGCAGTTATTTATACTTAAAAATTTTAAGATTCTTTGTTGATATGCAATTGTATAACTTTTTTTTGTTAGAAACAGAAAATATGAAGATCCTCATCATTTTCCTCAAGAAGCCTATTAATGTTGGCAACAAAGAAGTGATGAAAATAGAAATCCATTTTGATTTGCAATTCAACATATCACAGACTTCCATTGAAGCTTTAGGAGAAGACAAACAGGTGGCAGATTTAGTTCTTCTTGAGTATTTGAAAATGTTTTAGTATGTTTTCTTGTCTCTAACTTCCTTGTTGGATATTGATGTGAACCTTTGCTCAAGTGGATAGCTTGATCTTTGGAATAGCATGTAATGAGAGTTGAGAAATCTGTGTTCTAATATCAGTTCTTTTTCATATATCATTGCCTTATGTAGGACCCAAAGCCTTTTTGTGCCTCTAAATGCTTTATTCCATTTATTATGAACAGTTGAAAACTTTCTAAACTTTCTAGGATAACATAACCACCTCACCACATTCTTGCTGAAGTTTTGTTCTTTGGTTTTTTTGTTTGTTTGTTTCTGAAGTTTTAAGGATACTTGCTGTGGGTTTCTTACCATTTCCTTCTCTCCCTCCACCTCCTCCCCACTGTGACCCTTGAGAATTGAGGAGATTCACTAGAAATAGCCTCTCTTAGTTTATTCTAAGTTATGTTTCCTGGTCTTAGGGTGAAATGGTCTGTGCCTCAGTATCACTGACTATAATGTGTCCTGATATATATATAAGAGCACAGTGCCTTCCTCTATCACATACAGCAAGCAGAGCCAAAGACATCTGTGACAAAAAGATCTAAGATCTGTGGTAGTGGCCATTAGAAGGTTGAACTCTAAGAGGTCAGAGACCTGAGGGAGGAAGCTGAGGGCAACTTTTGGCCTTGAGTTTTATATGAAGACATCTTAGAAACTGTAAAGCCATTTTATATACTCTACTGCGGTAGAGCTTCCAAAGACTCACCTCATGAAAAGATCATTTCATGGATGAGAAGTAGAGTAGAATCAATCACTTAATAAAAAAAAAATACCTCTTGTATCATGTTACATATTAATTGGCCCAACATTCATGCTCTATGGGCTGAAGCCCCTCCCCTGGGATGAGGGCCTCCAGCTCCTCACCAAGAGGGTTCTTGGCTTCGTGGGGCAAAGAATTTCAGAGCAAGCCATTTGAGAAGGGGACAAAGATTTATTAAGTCTAGAAGTAAGAAAGGAGCTACTTCACAGACAAGCGAGTAGTCTCCCCTCCCAGATGAGGAAGAGGACCCCTCCTCTGCCCCTGACAAAAATTCTGTGTTTTTTAAATTTGGGCTTATCATTTATGCTGGGCAGAAGTTTTCCCATTTTCTTTGGGTTGTGAGACTACCTACAAGGAGCAATTTTAAGAATGGCTTCTTTGCCTTTTACTGCCAGAGGGAGTGGAGTCCTCCATGAGTCAGACCTTATGACTCTTTATGACATGCTGAATTTAGGTTAAGACGTCAGCCTAAAACAAAAATGGCCTTATTTTGCTGAACTTGTCTCCTGAGCCTCCCTGCCTGACTCAACACTCTAAATCTGCCTTTACTTAATGAAAACCATCAGAATAATATGCCTTTCCACATCTCCCCAAATGAATAAAATGTTTTGGGGGTAGAATTGAGGTTTGCGTGTGATTAAGTTGGGGGACTGTGAGGCCCTTGTGAGGAAGGAGTAGGGTTGAAAGGAACTCGCTGTGGACTCCTCCTGTGGGGTTGTCTAAGAGTGAAGCAAGAGTTGGAAGTTAACAAGGAGTCAGACTTGGGTCAGAAGGAGAGGCTGTGAGGACAGGAGGATGGAGTGAGTGAGAGTAAGGAGGTGGTCAGCCAGAGCTAGTTCTGGAGGGAAGGGGGTTAGAGGTGGAAACACTAACATTATCCTTCAAAGGAGGACAAACGGAAGACTAACTTCTAATTTGTTTGCTATGTTATGAGTGTTAAGTTTTCTTTAACCAAAATTTTAAGAGTTTACCCTTTTCAAAGTCATGCGGATCTTGGCTTGTATTTCAGATGTTGCCCCATCAGACAAGAAGCTTCTCAGAACTTTCTGGTAAGCTGGAAACTTTCTGGTAAGGTTTTTATCATTGTTTTTGAAGGGAATTCAGAGGGGCGCCTGGGTGCCTCAGTGGTTGATTTGGCTCAGGTCATGATCCCGGGGTCCTGGGCTAAAATCTTACTTGGAAGAGGTCATTGAAACCCTGTGGTCCTGTAAGAGTAATAAATACACCATTATATCTAGAGAACAAAGTTGCTGGCTGCCAAGAATCATTTCCCCTACCCAATACATTGTCTTGTGGACCAATTGGAAATGACAAGGGAGAAAAAAATAATAGGTGTGGCTGGAGGCAGAAGATGAGGGCATGGAAGGGCCTGGCTACCCACAAAGCTGACCCTGACCCAAAGCTGACAGATCCCTTACCTATCAGGAGACATCCAAAGTTGTTCCTCAAAGAGCCCAAAGATTTGGGACAGATTTGATGCAGGATGTAATTACCAGCTTTTATCAGTAGATGGTGATGTACTTGCAGTGTGTGGTCCCAGGAAGAGCAATTGGAGAGTGAGTTCACCATGGTCCTGGTTATTGTTACCAGTGTTAATGCTCTTTTCTCTCTTGTATAGACCAAACAGAGGACTCCACCAGGCTGGCGGAGTTAACGAGTGCCGGAGATGACCACAGCCCAATAACCCTCCCCTTAAATGACCAGCCTGAGCCTGTCGTGAGTACGGGATGCTGGGTACAAGATTCTGAACTGTGTCCACCAGGATGCTGGCAGGTGGACGCCACCTCTCCAGGCTTATAGTCTATTTTTTTTCCCTGCCCAACTATTTCTCCATTTTTTTTGGGGCCATCATCTCCTTTAGATTACTTTTGCCTAACAAGTTTATGTGTTCTCTTCTTTCACACAACTTGGCTTTTCCATGGAACGTTTGACTTGGCTGGCTCTGCCTCATTCCCTCACTTGGAATCCTGGAGAACAAGACAGAAGGAAAAGAATCTAATGTTTGGAGCCAGATCTGGTTTTCACTTACTAGATATAGGAATTTGGGGAAATTAATATCACTCGGTCTGAGGCTTCTCTTCTGTAGAATGGGGGTGATAGCCGGTTCATATTGTAGCCCTCTTGATACTATATGTGCATTTTGTTTTTAATCCTGATATACTGCTTGGCATATGCAGGTCCTCAGACAAGTCCTCACTTTCTTCTACTTAATCACCTGGACCTTATACAGAATGATAGTGTTTTTGGTGCTGAGAAATCATCTCCTGAGGGCAGACATCAATTTTTTGGAATAGCCAACAGCCATCAGGAGCCAATTCTAATGAATAAAAAGCCTGGTATCTTAGTATTTAGCAGAAATGCTGAAATGCTTTTCTTTGGAAGTGGAAAATAAAACTCCAAAAGAATTTTCAAAGTCACCATATTTTTTTTCTACAGCAAACAAATACAGTAGATAGTTCACCTGAAAAATTGATACTGGATGACCTACAACAAGGTAAACTTTTAAAAAAAATCTATTGTAAGACCTGAGTAGTATGTTTACTTGGGAAGCTCAACAATTTTTGTTTTTAATTTTCATGACTGGAAGTCACTTCAGAACATGAACATTCTTCAGATTTACAAGAACCGTCAGTAAGAAGTCCGAACCCTAAATTAAATGACAAATCTAGGTATGAAATTTTGAAAATTAATAAACCATGTTGATTGCTATTAATATGACTGGTTAGTGTATAAATCAAATGTCTGGACTTTCCATCTTTTGTGCATCTGGCCACACCCCACAGGAGGAGAGAACATTGCATACAGTTTTCTGTAGAATGATTTGAGCAGTGCTGGGATGTTCTCCTGACCTGTAGATCTCTACCATTATACCCCCAGTGATCTGTGGGGTTGTGTATTTTTCCCTAACCAGGAAACATGTATCACCTGGCATTAATTTCCTGCTTTTCTGTGGAGGCCTATGAAGAATAGGTCATAGGACAAGTAATTTTTTATAGCTTTGTTGAAAGAGACAACTGGAATAAAATGTACATAGTTAAAGCATGCAATTTGAGTGTTGACATGGGTCTACACCTAGGCCATCAGCACAGTCGAGATAATGAACATATCCATCATCTCCAAGATGCTCTTGCCCCTTTGAAATCCTTTTCTCCTGCCTTTTCTCTCATCCACCTGCCCCTTACAATCACGGATTTGCTTTTTGCCACGATAGATGGGTTTGCAGTTAAAAAAAATCTGATATAAATGGAATAAAAGAATATGCACTTTTTTCTACCAGCTTCGTTCATTCAGCATAATTATTTTAAGATTTATCCATATTGTGTGTATCAATAGTTAATTCTTCTGTATTGCCAAGTAAATACTTCCTTCATGGATATACCACAACTTGTTTATCCATTCACCCGTCGATGGCTATTTGAGTTCCCAGTTTTTTGTTGTAAGTAAAGCACTTGAGATCGTGTATAAGTCTTGGTATGGATGCATATTTTCTCTTGAGTAAATACATAGAAGTGGAATGACTGGATCATTCTTGGTATACATTTAACTTCCCCCAAAGCCCCAAAACAAAAACACTGCCAAAAGTTTTTCTAAAGTAGTTAAATTATTTAACATTCCCACCAACAGTCGTTGAGAGTTCTAGTTGCTCACATTCTTACTACTACTTGCTAATGTTAGTCTTTTTAATCTTAGCCATGCCAGTGAAAGTATAGTGATATTTCATTGTGGTTTTTATTTGCATTTCTGTAACAACTAATGGTGTTGAGCATCCTTTCATGTGTTTATTTTATATCATTCTACATCTTCAAATCTTTCATTATTAAAAATGGATTATTTGCTTTAAGTGTTCTTTATTCTACACAAAGTCCTTTATTAGATATGTTTTACATGTATTTTCTCCCTGTCTTTGGCTTGCTTTTTATTTATTTATTTATTTATTTATTAAGATTTATTTATTCATGAGAGACAGGCAGAGACATAGGCAGAGGGAGAAGCAGGCTCCATGCAAGGAGCCTGATGTGGGACTCGATCCTGGGACTCCAGGATCAGGCCTTGGGCCAAAGGCAGGTGCTAAACTGCTGAGCCACCCAGGGATCCCCATTTTTGTCTTTTTTTTTTTTTTTTGCTTTCATGCTTATTTTTGTTAGTCACCTAATATCCTTTACTAAATGCATTCAATTCCATATATTACTCAGTCTTCACCATATCCCTAAGAAATGTATTATTTTTACCTCCATTTGCTAAAGAAGGACATGAGGACAACAGAACTTACTCAAGGATGTATCCCTAGAAAACATTGGTTTAATTTTAACAGTGTCTTTAAAAAATAAAAGTTCTTAATTTTTATTAAGCTCAAGTGATTTGTTTCCAATTGATTTTTTTTTCGTTTATACTTTATACTTTTTTTGTGTGTGATGTGCTTAAGAAATCTTAGGCAATGGGATTCCTGGGTGGCTCAGCGGTTTAGTGCCTGCCTTCAGCCTGGGACGTGATCCTTGAGTCCTGGGATCGAGTCCCACATCAGGCTCCCGCGTGGAAGTCTGCTTCTCCCTCTGCCTGTGTCTCTGCCTCTATCTCTCTCTCATGAATGAATAAATAAAATCTTTTTAAAAAAAAAAAAAAGAAAGAAAGAAAGCAATCTCAGGCAAAACTCATGATCAATTTCCCTACATTTCCTTTTTCCCCTACATTTTCTTCTAGGAGTTTTATAGTTTTAGATCTTATTCAGTTATGGACCATTTTATGTTAATTTTTATATATTGTGTGAAGTAAGGGTTGAGGTTTTTTTTTTTTCCTTCTTTCTCTTCCCACCCTCCCTTCAATTTTCTTTCCTTCATATGGCTGTCCAATTACTTTAGATCATTTATTGCAACAACTATTTTTTCCTGTATTGAATTTTCCTGGAACCTTTGAAGAAATCAATTGACGATATGTATGTCGGTCTGTTTCTGGACCGTGTACATGCCCACCTTGGAGATACTGCAAATTCAGTTCCAGATCATCACAATAAAGGGGATGTTGCAATAAAGCAAGTCAAGTGAATTTTTGGCTTCCCAGTGCATACAGAGATTATGATTACATTATTACTGTAATCTATTAAGTATGCAGTAGCATCCTGTTAGGCGCACTGTATGTGTGTGTGTGTGTGTGTGTATATATATATATATATATATATATATATATATATATATATATAGGTTATATAGGTTATATATAGGTTATATATAGGTTATTGGTAGCAATAACCTATTTCTCACTGAGTTTTCAGGGAGTCATTACCTTTTTGCTGGTAGAGGCTCTTGCCTCCATGTTGATGGCTGCTGACTGGTTGGAGGGGTGGTTGCTGATGTTGGGGTGACTGTGGCAATTTCTTCAGATAAGGCAACAAATGAGGTCTTCCATATTAATCGACACTTCCTTTCATGAACAATTTCTCTGTAGCATGAGATGCTCTTTAGTAGCAGTTTACTCCCAGTATAACTTATCTCAAAGTTTGAGTCAATCCTCCCAAACCCTGCCTGCATTATTAAGTTTATGTGACATTCTAAGTCCTTTGTTGTCATCTCAACAATCTTCATAACATCTTCAACATGAGTAGATTCCATCTTGGAAAACCACTTTCTTTGCTCATCCATGAGAAGCCACACCTCATCTGTTCAAGTTTTGTCGTGAGATTCCAACAGTTCAGCCCCATATTCAAGCCCCACTTCTAGTTCTCTTGCTATTTCCACCACATCTGCAGTTACTTCTCCACTAGAATCTTTTTTTTTTTTTCTAATTTCCACTAGAATCTTGAACCCTTCAAAGTCATCCATGAGGGTTGGAATTGACTTCTTCTAAACTCCTCTTAATGTTGTTATTTTAGCCTCTTCCCATGAATCATGAATGCTCTCACTGGCATCTAGTGAATGGTGAATCCTTTATAGAAGTTTTTCAATGGACTTTTCCCAGATCCATCAGAGGAATCAATATCCATGACAGCCATAGCCTTATGAAATATATTCTTAAATAAGACCTGAAAGTCGAAATGACTCCTTGATCCATTGGCTGCAGAATGGATTCTCTTAGAAGTCATGAAACAACATTCATCTTGCTGTTCATCTCCACCAGAGCTCTTGGGTGACCAGGTATAATGTCATGAACAGTTACATGTTGAAAGGAATCTTTTCAGGTCTCAATAGTGGGCATAAAATATTTAGTAAACCACGCTGTGAACAGATGTGTTGTCATCCACACTTTGTTTCATCCACTTTTTGACCACCTCTACCCGACCACCTTCCAACTTCCACCTCTGGTAACCACAAAACTGATGTTTTTCCCCTATGAATTTGGTGGTGTTTTTTTGAAATACAATTAATATACAGTGTCATGTTAGGTTCAGGAATACAATATAATGATTCAACAATTCTATACATTTCTTAGTGCTCATCAAAATAAGTGTTTTCTTAGTCACCTTTATCTGTTGCATTCATCTCCCCACCTCCCTCCCTTCTGCCAACCACCAGTTCTTTATATTTAAGAGTCTGGCTTTTGGTCTCCTTCTTTGTTTCTTAAATTCAACATAGGAGTGAAATTATATGGTATTTGTGTTTCTCTGACTTCTTGCACTTAGCATTGTACCCTCTAGGCCCACCCATGTTGTTACAAATGGCAGGGTTTTTTTTTTTAATGGTTGAATAATACTCCAACCATAAAGTATACATACTTTATACTTTACGTATACACCATGTATACATGCTGTGCCACGTACATATACACCACATTTTCCTTATTCATCTATCAATGGACACTTGTGTTGCAGTTTTATGTTGGGCTTTTAAAAATTCCGCATATAAGTAAAATCAAATAGTATTTGTCTTTGACTTATTTCACTTAGCATAATATCCTCAAGGTCCATCTATGTCATCGGGCATTGCAGGATTTGCATTTTTATGCACCACATCTTCTTTATCCATTCATCTGCCAATAGACAAGTTGTTTCCATATCTTGGCTATTGTAAATAACACTACAGTGAACATGAGGATGCAGATATCTTTTCAACAGTGATTTAGTTCCCTTTGGATTTATACCCAGAAGTGGAATTGCTGATTCTTTAAATTTTGAGGAACCTCCATGCTAACTGTTTAATTTTCCATAGTGGCTGTGCAATTTACATTTCCAATAATAGTGCACCAGAGTTTTCTTTCTTCCACATCCTCACCAACACTTGTACTCTCTTGTCTTTTTGGTAGGAATTCTAACAGGTATGGGGTAATACCTCATTGTGGTTTTGATTTTTACTTCCCTGATATTAACCCCTTATTAGAATATGACTTGCAAATACGCCCCCCCTTTCTGCAAGTTGCATTTTTATTTTGTTAATTTTTTCTTCTGTGCAGTCCAAGTTTTAAAATTTTTGCTTTTGTTGCTTTTGGTGTTAACATATAAAAAATTGTTGAAGTCTTGGAAAAATTGTTCCAAGACCAATGTCAAGAAGCTTTGTCCCAGTGCTTTTTTTCCCTAGGAGTTAATGGTCTCAAGTCTTATGTTTAAGTCATTAATCCATTTGAATTAATATTTGTGAGTATTGTGAGAGTGATCCCATGTAACTCTTTTGCATGTGGTTATCCAATTTTCCTGGATCACTTGTTAAAGAGACTATTTCCCCATCAAGTGTTCCTGGCTCCCTTGTCAAATATTAGTTGACCAAATATGTCAGAATTACCTCTGGCAATCTTTATTCTGAAAACTATTTTGTATGATGTTAATATGGCCACTACTGCTTTCTTTTTATTAGTGTAAGTATGGGATATTTTCCCCCATCATTTTACTTTTAACCTTTTTGGGCCTATATATTTAAGGTAGGTTTATGACAGGCAGCATTTGGTTTTGCTTTGCTTTATATCTCAAGATGATAGTCTCTGTTTTCTATTGGGATATTTAGACCATTTATATTTTATATGATTATTGATATGATTGCATTTATATATATCATATTATTTTGTTATTTGCTTTCTATTTGTCATGTCTGTTTTTTTGTTCCACTTTTCCTTTTTTTGTTGTGTTTTGGATAAATGGAATATATTTTATGGCTCAATTTTATCTCCTTTGTCAGTTTATCTGGTATAACTCTGGATTTTTTGGTGGTTACTTTATGATCTCTCTCTCTCTCTCTCATACATATATATATATATGTGTGTGTGTGTTTGTGTATGTGTATACATGTTTAACTTACCACCCTTGACCTTCAGATAACATTGTACTGCTTTACACATAAGCCCTTAAACACAACTCCAAGTTTTTGCTACTTTTACCATACAATTTACTTTTACATTTGTTGTTAACCTCTAATTTTATTATTTCTTTTTAAAATAATTATAATTTTAAAACACTTTAGAAATAACAAAACTTACATTGCCTTACCACATATTTACCATTTCTACTGCCCTATCCTTTGTACAGATAGAAAATTTCAACTGCTATCATTTTGCTTTGCATGAAAGATTTAATATTCTGTGAAGATTTCTTGGTGATTAATTCTTACAACTTTTACATATCTGATAAAGTCTGTTTCAACTTTTTGAAAGCTGTTTTCACTGGGTATAGAGTTCTGGGCTAACAGGTCCCTCCCCCCCACCCCCATTAATTTGAAGATCTTGCTTCATTGACTTCTCACTTGATTATTTCTAATGATAAGTTTGGTTTTCTTTAAAGATTTTATTTATTTATTTATAAGAGACACACAGAGAGAGGCAGAGACATACAGAGGCAGAAGCAGGCTCCCTGCAGGGAACCTGGGACTTTATTCCAGGACCCTGGAATCACGACCTGAGCCAAAGGCAGATGTTCAACCACAGAGCTATCCAGGTGCCCTGAGAAGTCTATTTCTTATATTTGTTCCCTTATATGTAAGGTGACTTTTTTCCTTAAGAGTGCTTCTCAGACTTTATTTTTGTTAATAATTTTAAGCAATTTGATTGTAATGAGACTTGATATAGTTTTCGCTTTTTTTTTTTTCAGCTTAGGGGTTGTTGAGCTTCTTAGAAATGTTGGTTTTTAGATTTTATTAAATGAAAATTTGAGGATTGCCTGGGTGTCTCAGTAGGCTAAACATCCGCCTTTTGGCTTAGATCATGATCCCAGGGTCCTGGGATCAGCTCCCACATTGGACACCCTGCTCAGCAGGGAGCCTGCTTTCCGATTCCTGCTGCTGCTCCCTCTGCTGTGTGCATGCATGCATGCATTCTCTCTCTATCAAAATTTTTTTTTAATTTTAAAGAGAAAAATTCGGCCACTATTTCTTCAAAGATTTATTAGTCTTTCCCTCTTTTCCTCCTGAAGTTTCCAATTATACATATATTATATGTGTATAACAGATTTTTTTCTGTTTTAGATTATTTTTACTGTCATATCTTCGAGTTTACCAATTTTTTCTTCTACAGTTTCCAACTGTTCTTAATCCCATTCAGTGTACTTGTCACTTCTGAGATTGTTTTTCATTTCTAGTGGTCCTTTTTGAAGTTTTCATCTTTAATGCCTTAACATCTTCAAGCTATCCTCAACCTTCTTCACTTTATGGAATACAGTTATTATAACTGTTTTGATATACTTGTCTGTTCTATCTCTTGTGACATTTTTTATTTCAATCGATTGGTTTTTCCTTTTCATGATGCATGTTTTTCTGCTTTTTTGCATTCCTAGTAAGTTTTGACAATAAAATTGGTGAGTTTCTACCTGGTTAGTAATTGGATATTTGTGTATTCCAGTAAATTCTTTGTACTTTGTTCTGGGATGTGGCTTAAGTGTTGTAAAGCCAAGTGATCCTTTTGAGGTTTACTTGTAAGCCTTGTTAGGTGAGAATAAAGCAGGCTCTAATTTAGGGATAATTTTTCCCCACCACTGATGTAATATTCTTGTGAATACTATACCTAATGCTCCAAGAGTTAAAAGGTTTCTCCATGACTAATAAAAACACAAACTATTCCCAGTCCCTTGAGTTCTGAGGATTGTTTTGTTATCTTTCTTTGAAATTGTTCTTTTCCCAGCCTCAGGTAGTCTTATATGCATGGTTGGTACTTCTATTAGTCAGGGCTTTCCAAGGAAATGGAACCAATATGATGAATATATAGGAAGAGAATTATTATGAGGAATTAGCTCACATAATTGTGAAAGTTGAGAAGTCCTACATCTGCCATCTGCAAGCCAGAGGCCCAGGAAAGTCAGTGGTGTAATTGCAATTACAAGAGTCCAAAGGAGGCCTGAGAATCACGTAAATGATTTGACTTGTGTTCCAGCCACTTACTAACCACACATTACTTAACACTTGTGAATTCAGTTTTCTCATCTGTAAAGTGGAACAATTAAATGAGAGGCTTTATATATTTAGCATAGTGCCTGGGTTTTAGTAAGTGTTCGGTGAATGGTACCTTATATTTGATAAGGGAAATCTGCAAAACAGTAATATTAATACCTGCTTCATGGGGTTGTAAATAATTAAAAGAATTAAGACCTGTGAAGGGCTTAGAACAGTGTTTGCTCTATATGGAGTCAGAAATAAATGTTAGCTATTATTATTGTTACTATTGTTATTAGTACATATGATATGCTTATTACTGTGTATGCTCTTCTGAAGATTTCCTGCGATGACCAGGGTTAGCCACATTTTTGCTGACAGGTGTTTAGTGACTTCCTAGTTTTCAGGTGATGCCACTGTTGAACAGTGAACCAGGTGGAACAGGCTGTAAGTTCTGAAAGTACAATGGGAGATATTTAGAATATCAGGTTCAAAGGTGACCATTCAGAATGCAAGCTGATTTTTTTATTCTTTAAAGATTTATATTTAATTGAGAGAGAGAGAGCTCACAGAGAGGGAAAGGGAGGAGGAGAAGCAGACTTCCTGCTGAGCAGGAACCTGACTCAGGACTTGATCAAGGGTCCTGATCCCAAGTGCTCCACTGATTTTTTTTTTTCTCTTTTTAACCAAAAATTTCATCTAACTGAAACAAAAATATTTAATCTAATGATTCTGTTACACTTGATAGAAGAAAGGCTCCCTGTGGCTCAAGGACAATGCATAGCTAACATGGGATTTTGGAAGCAGAAGACCCTTTCTTTGGAGAATCCTGGCAAAGCAGTTGTGAGACTACAATCAGTATCCTTATGTGTACATATTCTTTTCTGTTTGAGGCTTTGACACAAAAAACTTTGTTGATGTTCATAGGAGTTCTAGGTTACTTGACCAGCCGTGAACCATGGCTGTTGCTAGTTCATCATTGATGTGACAATAAGAAAAGAGTTTAGCTTTCCCAGACAAGATATGTATTCCTGTCAATGGGACTTCATGTCACCAGCCCTAGTCTATTACTTATCAGCGCTTATAAAAGCTTTATGGGATGTTTGTTGAAAGAGAGTAGGAGGAAAGAAATATTAAAGAGAATGTTTCAATATATTCATCCAGAATTTTTTGAGTACCTAGCATATGGTAGCAACTAAAGCTGTAGTTCTCAAACTTTTTGTTTCAAGATCTTTTTTACACTCTTAAAAAATTAGAGGAACCAGAGAGCTCTTGTTTATGTGGGGGTTATATTGAAGTTGTGACTATATGGAAATCTTTAAATGTGATATTTAAAAATACTTTATTAGTTCATATAGTTCATAGAGATAATGAAACTATTGCATGTCAACATAAATAACACTTTTATGAAAAAGAACTAAAATTTTAATGAGAAGACTTGTATTGATTTGCATATTTTCAAATATCTTTCATATCTGGCTTAATAGAAAACAGCTGGTTTCTTATATCTGCTTCTGTGTTCAGTTTGGTTCTCTAAGGTGTCACTAAGTACATAATGAAAATCCAACCTTGCCACACGTATGTTACAGGAAAGGAGAATAGTACCTTCATAGCCTTTTGGGAAAATTGTGAGTATTATTATTTGAAATTATATCAAAATTTAACAAGAGGTAATTTCAGAAGTTAGTTGCATTGAGAAATCTGAAGTGATATCCATGAACTTTTTAATTCAAATGTAATTAACATACACTGTTAGTTTCAGATGTTACAATATAATTCAACAATTCTATACATTACTCTGCATTCATCACAATAAGTGTACTCTTAAACTCCATTACCTATTTCACCCATCTTCCAACTCAGCTCCCCTCTGGCAACTACCAGTTTGTTCTCTGTATTTAAGAGTCTAGTCTGTTATCTTTTTTTTCTTTGTTTCTTAAGTTCCACAGGTGAATAAAATCATATGGTATTTGTCTTTCTCTGACTGACTTATTTCATTTAGCATTATACTCTCTAGCTCTATCTTGTTGCAAATGGCAAGATTTTATTCTTTTTTATGGCCGAGTAATATTCTGTTGTATAGATATATATGACAACTTCTTTTATCCATTTGTCTACTAATGGATGTGGGTTACTTCCATTATTTGGCTATTATAAATAATGCTGCAATAAACCTAAATCTTTTAGAATTAGCATTTGCATTTTCTTTGGGCAAATGCCCAGTAGCGGAATTTCTGGATAATTTAATAATTTTATTTTTAAGTTTTTGAGGAACTTCCATTCTGTTTTCCACAGTGACTGCACCAGTTTGAATTTCCGCCAGCAGTGCAGGAAGGGTTCCTTTCTCTCTACATCCTCACCAACAATTATTTCTTGCGTTTTTCATTTTAGTCATTCTGACAAACGTAAGGTTTTGATTTGCATTTACCTGATGATGAATGATGTTGAGCATCTTTTCATGTGACCTTTGGTCATCTGTATGTTGCCTTGGAAAAATGTCTATTCAGGTCCTCTGCCAATTTTTTTTATCAGATTATTTGTGGTTTTTTTAGTGTTGTGTAAGTTCTTTACACATTTCAAATATTAACCCCTTATTAGAAACATCATTTGGAAATATCTCCCATTCAGTATGTCACCTTTTTGTTTTATTAATGGTTTCTGTCACTGTACAAAAGCTTTTTATTTTGATATAGTCCCAATAGTTTAATTTTGCTTTGTTTCTTTTGCCTAAGAGAAATATCTAGAAAAATGTTTCTATGGCTGATGTCAAAGTACTGCCTATGTTTTCTTCTAAGAATTTTATAGTTTCAGGTCTCACATTTAGGTCTTCAATGTCTTTCAGGTTTATTTTTGTTTATGGTGTAAGTTTCATTCTTTTGCATATAGCTATGTGTTCAGTTTTCCCAAAATCATTTATTAAGAAACCATCTTTTTTCCACTGTATGTTCTTGCCTTCTTTGTTGTAGATTAATTGACCACAAAAGCATGGGTTTATTTTTGAACTCTCTGTCTTTGATCTAGATCTCTACTTGTGTGTCAATACCATACTGTTTTGCTTACTATTGCTTTGTAGCATATCTTGAAATCTGGGATTGTGATATCTCCAGTGTTCTTCTTTTTCAAAATAGCTTTGGATATTTGGGGTCTTTTGTGTTTTCATACACATTTTAGGATGCTGTTAGTATTTTTATAGGGATTTCATTGAATCCATAGATGATTTGGTGTAGTATGGACATCTTAACAGTATTGGTTCTCCCAATCCATGAGCTTGGAATACCTTTCCATTTGTTTCTGTCATCATTGTTTTATAGTTCTCAGAGTACAAGTCTTTAACCTCCTTGATTAAGTTTATTCCTGGGTATTATATTTTTTCTTTGCAGTTATAAGTGGGGTTCTTAAGTTATCTTTCTGCTACTTCATTATTAGTCTATAGAAATACAACAAATTTTTGTATATTAATTTTGTATCCTGTGACCTTACTGAATTCATTTCTCAGTTCTAGTAGTTTTTTGTTGGTCTTTAAAGTTTTATACATATAATAACCTGTCATCTGTAAATAGTAAAAGTTTTACTCTTCCCTACCAATTTGGATATCTTTTATTTCTTGTCTGATTGACATGGCTAGAATTTCTATTAATACATTGAATAGACGTGGTGAGAAGGGACATCCTTGTCTTGTTTCTGGTTTTGGGAAAAGTTCCTGGTTTTTCACCATTGAGTACATTAGTTGTGGGCTTTTCATATGTGGCCTTTATTATGTTCAGGTATTTTCCCTCTAACCTACTTAAATATTTTGATCATGAATGGATATTGGATTTTATCAAATGCATTTTCTGATTCCATTGATAGGATCATATGGTTTTTATCTGAAAGGAATGTGATGTATTATGTTGATTTGTAAATATTGTAAATATTTGTAAACATTTGTAAATATTGAACCACCCTCGCAGCCCTGGAATAAATCTCACTTGATCATGGTGAATGATTTTTTTAATGTGTTGTTGGATTCAATTTGCTAATATTTTGTTAAAGATTTTCACACCTATGTTCATCAGAGCTATTGGCCTGTAGTTTTCCTTTTTTGTATTGTCTTTCGTTTTTATCTGGCTTTGGTACCAGGCTAATAGTTGACTTGTGGCATGCATTTGGAATCTTTTACTCCTCTTTTATCTTTGGAAATAGTTTGAGAAAAATCAGTATTATCTGAACTTTAAATGTTTGTAGAATTCACCTATGAAGCCATCTGGTCCCAGACTTTTGTTTGTTGGTACTGTTTTTTTGTTTTGTTTTGCTTTGTTTTTATACGACTGGTTTAATTTCATTGTTAGTAATCAGCCTGTTCAAATTTCAACTTATTCCTGATTCAGTTTTAGGTTATATGTTTCTAGGAAGTTATCCATCGTCCAATTTGTTGGCATATGATTTTTCATAATATTCTCATACTCCTTTGTATTTCTGTAGTGTTATTTATTTTTGATTTTTGAATTCTGTTTCTCTTTTTATTTTCTTTTCTGTTTTTGATGAGTTCTGGCTAAAGGTTCATCAATTTTGTTGATCTTTTCAAAGAATCAGCTCCTGGTTTCATTGTTCTATTGGGTTTTTTTTTTTTTTCTGTCTCTATTTCATTTATTTCTGCTCTAATTATTATTTCCTTCCTTTTGTTGATTTTGGGCTATGTTCATCTTTAACTAGCTCTTCTAGTGTAAGGTTAGATTGTTTGATATTTTTTCTTATTTTTTGAGGTATTGTTATAATCTTCACTCTTGGGCAGCTTTTTCTGCATCTTAAAGATTTTGGACTGTTGCGTTTTCATTTTCATTTGCTTCCATGTATTTTTTTTTTTTAATTTCCTTTGACTTTTCAGTTGATGCATTCATTGTCTAGTGGATTTTTATTTAACCTCCATGTATTAATATTCTTTCCAGATTTTTTCTTGTTATTGATTTATAGTTTCATATCATTGTGGTGGGAAAAGATGCATAATGATTTCACCCTTTTTGAATTTGTTGAGACTTGTTTTATGGCTTAACATGTGATCTATTCTCAAGAATATTCTATGTACACTTGAAAAGAAGTGCAATCTACGGTTTTAGGATAGAATGTTCTGAATATATATATATTCGATCTGCTGCAGTATGTCACTCAAAGCTACCATTTCCTTGTTTTCTATCTGGTTGATCTACCCATTAATGTTAGTGGTATGTTAAAGTCCTGTACTATTATTAAATTACTGTTGTTGTTTTCCTTTATGGTTGTTATAAGCTACTTTGTGTATTTGAGTGCTCCTATGTTGAGTATATAAATATTCATAATTATTTTATCTTCTTGTTGGATTGTTTCTTTTGTCATCACGTAGTGTCCTTTATCGTCCCTTGTTCTAGCCTGTTTTACAGTCTATTTGTCTGAAATGAGTATTGCTACCCTAGCTGTGTTTTCATTTCCATTTGCATGATGTTTCTTTGTCTCTTCTCTGATTCTGCATGTGTCTTTAGGTCTGAAGTGAGTCTCTTATAGGCAACATATGACTGGATTGTGTTTTATCCATTCAATTACCTTATGTCTTTAAATGGAAGCATTTAGTCCACTTATATTCAAATTATTGATAATTATGTACTTATTGCCATTTCATTACTTATTTTATGGTCGTTTTGTAGTTCTCTTGTGTTCCTTTCTTCTCTTGTGGTTTGATGGCTTTCTTTAGTGATATGCTTGGATTCCGTTCTCTTTATTTTTAGTATATCTATTACAGGCTTTTAATTTTAGGTAACATTAGGTTTATATATAACATCCTGTGCAAATAGTGGTCTATATTAAGTTCATGGCCACTTAAGTTTTAATGCATTTAAAAGCACTAAATTTTTACTTCCTCTCCATGGTTTTTGTTTTGTTTGGATTTATCAGAGAAGGCAAGAGAGAGAGAGAGGAGGAGGGCAGGGGAGGGGAGGGGTGAGATGGGACGGGACAGAGGGAGAGAATCTTTAAGCAGACTTCCTGCTGAGTGCAGAGCCTGTTGGCAGGGCTTGATCTCACAACTCATAAATCACGACCTGAGCTGAAACGAAGAGTTGGATGCTCTGTCAACTGAGCCATCCAGGTGCCCCTACACGCTCCCCTTTAATTATTGTGGGCCTTTTTGGGCTGTTTTTATTGGTGTTTCTCTGTGCCTTTTGGATCTAGTTGTCTGTTTCCTTCCTAAACTCAGGGAAGTATTTTTTCATCTATGATTTGTTCAAATAAATTTTCTGCCCTCTTTTCTCTCTCTTCCTTCTGAGATCCCTATAATGCAAATGCTATTAAACTTGATCATGTCTCTAAGTTCCCTTAACCTATTCTCACTTTTTATTTTTCTTTTTGTTAGCCAGCTTGATTGCTTTCCATTACTCTGTCTTCCAGTCCACTAATCTGTTCTCTTTTTAAAAAGATTTTATTTGAGAGAGAGATTGTGAGTGAGCACACACAAGCAGGGGAGAGGGGCTTAAGGGAGAGAAAGAAAGAGACTCCCCACTGAGAAGGAAGCCCAACTCAGGGCTCAATCCTAGGACCCTGAGATCATGATTTGAGCCAAAGGCAGACACTTAACTGACTGAGCCACTCAGGCCCTTCACTGATCTATTCTGCTTTCTCTAGTCTACTATTCCACATAGTATATTTTAATTTGAGTTGGATTCTTCATCTCTGATTGGTTCCTTTTTATTTTCTCTTTATTAGAGGTTTCTTTGATGTAAGATGGCCATGAATGGGCCAATCATAAGAGTCTGTTAGCAGGTACAGATCATAACTGACCCAAATGTATGCAGGGGGCTTTAATATTAAAAGAAAATAAGAGCTTAAAGGAAACAAATCTAACACCATTTTCATTTCTTCACAAACCCAAGGGCAACTTTCTAGCCCATTCTGACCATATATGTGCAAATATCAACAACTATAGCATCTTGTTAAGAATTTGGGTCCCTGGGTAAAAGTACTTGGAGTCAAATCTTTGCTTTATGTGTAGCCTTGGACACAGTACTAATCACTCCAGACCTCAGTGTCTTCATCTGTAATATGGGATAATAGCAGGACCCCTCTCCTATTGTTGAGAAGACATAACAGGATCACACCCATAAAGTGCTTGTTACAAGTTTTCTGTCACATTTGCATGGCAGGTGAAAATTCTCTTTCCTGTAAATGCTCCCTGATTCTTTCAAGTTGTTGTTTAATTTTTATTAAAATGTAAATGACATACCACATTGATATGCAAATATTGAATCACCCTTCCATCCCAGGAATAAAATCTACTTAATTGTGGTGTATGCCTATTTTTAATGTTTTGTTGGATTTGGTTTGCTAATGATCTGTTCAGGATTTTTACATCTATATTCATGAGAGATATTAGACTGTAGTTCTCTTTTTTGTGGTGTCTTTATCTGGTTTTGGGAGAAGGATGATATTGGCCTCATAGAATGAATTTGGAAATTTTCCTTCCTTTTCCATTTTTGGAATAGTTTAAGAATAGGAATTAACTCCTCTTTTTTTTAAAGATTTTATTTATTCATGAGAGACACAGAGAGAGAGGCAGAGACACAGGTAGAGGGAGAAGCAGGCTCCCCGCAAAGAGCCCAATGCAGGACTCAAACCCGGATCCCAGGATCATGCCTTGAGCTGAAGGCAGGTGCTCAACTGCTGAGCCACCCAGGTGTGTCCCAGAAATTAACTCCTCTTTAAATGCTTGGTAGATTTTGCCTGTGAAGCTGTCTGTCTGGTCTTGGACTTTTTTTTTGGAGAGGGAGTGTGGGGGGCATGTTTTGGATTACTGATGCAATTTCATTGCTGGTGATTGATCTGTTCAAATTTTCTATTCCTGCTTTGGTAGATTGTTTCTAGGAATTTATCCATTTCTTCTAGGTTGTCCAATTTGTTAGTGTACAGGTTTTCATAATATTCTCTTATAATTGTATTTCTGGGGTGTCAGTTGTTATTTCTCCTCTTTCATTAGCAATTTGGCTTTGTCCCCCTCCTTAATGAGTCTTGCTAGAGTTTATCAACTTTATTGATCTTTTCGAAGAAGTTCTGGTATCATAGATCTGTTCTATTGTTGGTTGTTGTTGTTTAGTTTCTGTATCATTTATTTCTGCCCTAACCTTTATTATTTTCTTCTTTTTGCTGGGCTTGGGCTTTGTTGCTTCTTTTTCTATCTCCTTTAGGTGTAAGGTTGGGTCATTTATTTGAGATTTTTCTTCTTGAGATAGGCCTGTATTGCCAAAAACTTTCCTCTTAGGACACTTTGGCTGCATCCCATAGATTCTTGAGAGCAAGGTTTCCATTTTCACTTGGTTTCATGTAATTTTCTATTTCTTCTTTGATTTCTTGGTTGAGCCATCCGTTGTTTAGTAGCATGTTATTTAACCTCCATGTATTTGTGTTCTTTCCAGACTTTTTCTTGTGATTGATTTCTAGTTTCTTACCACTGTGGTCAGAGAAGCTGCGTGGTAGAACTTTTTTTCTTTTTAAAAATTTGTTGAAATTTGTTTTGTGGTCTAACACATGATCTGTTCTGGCAAATGTTCCATAAGCACTTAAAGAGTATGAATTCTGTTTTAGGATGGAGTGTTCTGAATATGTCTGTTAAATCCATCTGGTCCAGTGTGTGGAAATCTGTTGCATTTCTATACAATAATAATTAAGCCAGAGAAATAAGAAAACAATCTCATTGACATTTGCACCAAAACCAATAAGATATTGGGGTGCCTGGGTGGTTCAGGTGTCTGCCTTTGGCTCAGGTCATGATCCCAGAGTCCTGGGATCAAGCCCCACTTTGGGCTCCCTGCTCAATGGGGAGCTTGCTTCTCCCTCTCACTGTCCCTCCCTGCCACTCATGTTCTCTCTCTCTCCTCTCAAATCTTTTTAAGAAAGCAATAAGATATTTAGGAATAAACTTAACCAAAGAGGTGAAAAACCTATACTCAAAAAAACAAATCATTAGTGAAAGAAATTCAAGATGAAGCAAAAAAAAAAAAAAAAAAAAAAAAAAAAAAAAGGAAGGACATTATATGATCATGGGTTGGAAGAAGAAATATTTTTACGTGACTGTATTAACCAAAACAATCTACAGATTTAATACAATCCCTTTCAAAATGCCAATGGCATTTTTCACAGAACTAGAAGAATCCTAAAATTTGTATGGAACCACAAAAGACTGTAAATAGGCAGAGCAGTCTTGAAAAGGAAAAAAAACTGGAGGAGGTAGCACAATTCCAGATTTCAGTTTATGTTACAAAACAGTAGTAATCAAAATAATATGGTACTGGTATAAAAATATCCACAGATTAATGGAATAGAACAACACCCAGAAATAAACCCACAATTATGTGGTCAATTAATCTTTGACAAAGGAGAAGTGAATATACAGTGGGAAAATGTCTCCTCAACAAATGGTGTTGGGAAAACTGGATGGGCAGCCACATGTAAAAGAATGAAACTGGACCACTTTCTTTGACCGTATAGAAAAATAAACTCATAACAGATTCAACTATAAAAATACTATATAGCTATAAAAATCAACTATAAAAATCCTAGAAGACAGTACAGGCACTAATCTGACAGTGGCCATAGCAACATTTTTCTAGATGTGTCTCTGGAGACAAGAGAAATAAAAGCAAAAATAAACTATTGGGACTATAGCAAAATCAAAAGCTTCTGCACAGTGAAGGAAACCAACAAAACTAAAAAGCAACTTATGGAATGGAAGGAGATATTTGCAAGTGACCTATCTGACCTATTAGTGTCCAAAATGTATAAAGAACTGATAAAAGCTCAACACTCAAAAAACAAATAATCCAATTAAAAAATGGGCAGAAGGTATAAACAGACATTTCTCCAAAGACAGTATCCAGATGGCAAATAAACACATGACAAAAATCATGAGTGTTATCATCACTCATCATCAGGGAAAACACAAGTCAAAACTACAATGAGGTATCACCTCACACCTGTCAGAATGGCTAAAATAAAAAAACAGAAGACACAGCAAATGTTGACAAGGATGTGGAGAAGAAGGAACCCTCTCGCACTGCTGGTGGGAATGCTAAATGGTGCAGCCATTGTGGAAAACCGTAGAGAGGAGCCTCAAAATGCTAAAAATAGAACTACCCAGGATCCAGCAATAGCACTATTGGGTATTTACTCCCAAAATATAAAGACACCAATTCAAAGGGATATATGCACCCCTATGTTTATAACAACATTATTTATAATAAACTATGGAAGCAGCCCAAGTGTCCATCAATTATGAGCTAATAATTTTCAGATAATTATATTTTTTTAAAGTTTTAAAATATACAACATAAAATTATCTCAACCATTTCTAAGTAGCACTGAGTACATTACATTGCTGTGCAATCATCCCCACTAGTCAATCCACAGGACTTTCATATTGCAAAACTGAAACTCTTTACCCATTGTTTTATATAGTTGACATACAACATTAGTTTCAGGTGTACAACATAGTGATTAAATAATTACATGCATTACAAAATGTTCACCTTGAGTGTACTCATCTGTCACCGTACAAAATCATTACAATATTTTTTACTATTTCCTGTGCTGTACTTTTCATCCCCATGATTGACTTTATAACTAGGAGGTTGTACCATTTCACCTTCTTTACCTATTTTGCCTCCCCCTGCCCCCCGACCAAATACCAATTTGTTGCTGTATTTGGGAGGCTGTTTTGTTATTTTCCGTTCCACATAGAAGTGAAATCATACAGTATTTCTGTTTCTTTGATTTATTTCACTTAGAATACTCTCTGGGTCCATCTGTATTGTCACAAATGGCAAAATTCCATCATTTTATGGCTGAGTAATATACATCTTTATCCTTTTATCAGTGGGCATTTGGATTGCTTCCATATCTTAGCTATCATAAATAATGCTGCAATAAACATAGGGGCACATGTATCTTTCAAATTAGTGTTTTTGTTTTATTCAGGTGAATACCCAGAAGTGGAATTGCTGGATTGTATGGTATTTCTATTTTTATTTTTTTGAGAAACTCTGTACTGTTTTCCATACTGGCTGCATCAATTTACATTCCCAACTTCTCTCTACATTCTCACTAACCATGTTATTTCTTATTGAGCCTGGCCATTCGGACAGGTGTGAGATGATATCTCATTGTTTTGATTTGCATTTCCCTGATGATTACTGATGGTCATCTGTGTGTCATCTTTGGGAAAATGTCTGTTCAGGTCCTCTACCCATTTTATAATTGTCTTTTTGGTGTTGACTTATATGAGTTCTTTATATATTTTGATTATTGACTCCTTATCAGATAAATCTGCATATACCTTCTCTCATTAAGTCAATTGTCTTTTCCTCTTGTTGATGGTTTTATTTGCTGTGCAGAAGCCTTTTTTTAAGATTTTTATTTATTTATTCATGACAGAAAGAAAGAGAGGCAGACACAGGAAGAGGGAGAAGCAGGCTCCATCCAGGGAGCCAGACATGGAACTTGATTCCGGGTCTCCAGGATCATAGCCTGGGCTGAAGGTGGCGCCAAACCGCTGGGCCATCGGAGCTGCCCCGTGCAGAGCTTTTTATTTAGATGTAGCCCCAGTGGTTTGTTTTTGCTTTTTCCCCTCTTGCCTAAGGAGACAGATCAAGAAAAATATTGCTATAGCCAGCGTCAAATAGTTTACTGCCTATGTTTCCTTCTAGGGGCTTTATGGTTTCAGGTCTTCTATTTATGTCTTTATTCCATTTGAGTTTCTTTTTGTATGGCATAAGAAAGTGGTCCAGTTTCATTGTTTTGCATATAGCTGTCCAGGTTTCTCAACACCATTTATTGAAGAGACTGTCTTTTCCCCATAGTATGTTCTTTTCTCCTTTACTGTAGATTGACCATGTAAGTCTGGGTTTATTTCTGGACTATCTGTTCCCTTATGTATGTGTGTATTTGTGTGCCAGTACCATACTGTTTTGATTACTACAGCTGTGTAGTATAGTTTAAAATCTGGGCTTGTGATACCTCTATTTTTCTTCTTAGTTCTCAAGATTTTAGCTATTTGGGATCTTTTGGTTTCCATACAAATTTTAGAATTATTTGTTCTAGTTAAAAAATACTATGGTATTTTGATGGAGATTGCATTGAATCTGTAGATTGCTTATGGAAATACTACTATTATTCCAATCCATGAGCACAGTAGATCTTTCCATTTATTTGTGATATCTTTATTATCTTGCATTAGTGTTATATAGTTTTCAGAGTAGAGGTCTTTTACTTCTTTGGTTATAATTATTTTGGGATTGGTTTTTTTTGTGTGCAATTGTATATGGGTTGTTTTATTAACTTCCCTACTAGTTCATTAGTACTGTATAAAAATGCAATAGATCTTTTTATATTTTTGTATCTGAATTCATTTAGTAGTTCTAATAGTTTAATAGTTCCAATAGTCTATAGTTTCTATATATAGTATTTTGTCATCTGCAAATAGTGACAGTTTTATTGTTTTTCATTAATTCGTATTTATTTCCTGTCTGATTGCTGCTGCTAGAACTTCCAGTATTATGTTGAATAAAAGTGGTGATGTGAACATCCTTATTTTTGTCTTGTTTCTGATCTTAGAGTAAGAGCTTTCAGTCTTTCACCATTGAGTATGATATTAGCTGTAGGTTTACCATATATAACCTTTATTATGTTGAGGTTCCCTATAAACCTATTTATTGAGAATTTTTATCATAAATGGGTATAAAATTTTGTCAAATGTTTCTTCTGTATCTTTTGAGATGATCATATTGCTTTTATCCTTCATTTGGTTAATGTACTGTGTATCACAGTAGTTGATATGTGGATATTGAACCATCTTTACATCCCTGAAATAAATACCACTTGATTGTGGTCAATGAATTGACCTTTTCATATATTGAATTCAGTTTGCTGATTTTTTTTTTTGAGCATTTTGCATCTATATTCATCAGGGATATTGGTCTGGTTTTTTTTTCTTTTTGTAATGTAACTCTGTACCCATAAAACTATATATACAAAACCCTATTTCTCCCTCCCCCACCCCCTGGCAATTACCAATTGATTTTCCGTCTCTGAATTTGACAACTACATGTATACCACGTAAATGAACTCCTACAGCATTTGTTCTTTTGTGTCTGCTTATTACACTTATAGCCTCATGCTTCAAGATTAATTCATGTTATAACTTTTGTTAGAATTTCCTTTCTTTTTAAGATTGGGTAATATTCCATTGCATGTTATATACTACATTTTGTTTATCTTTTTATCCTTTAATGGACACTGGGGTGTCAAGTGTTGCTTCCTTTAAGCTATTGTGAATAATGTTGCTATGAACATGGGTGTTCGAATATCTGTTTGAATTCCTACTTCCAATTATTTTGCATATATTCCAACGTGGAATTGATGTATCATAATGTATCACATGGTAGTCTAGTTAAATTTTTGGGGGAAACTGCCATGCTGTTCTCCATAGCAACTGTATCATTTTACATTCCTACCAATAGTAGAGCACAAAGGTGTGAATTTCTCCACATCCTTGCCAACACTGTTTTCTCATAGCAGCCATGCCAATGCACGTAAGGTGGTATCTGATTGGGGTTTTGAATTGCATTTCCCTAGTAATTAGTGATGTTGAGATTCCTTTCACATACTTATTGACTATTTTCATATCTTCCTTGGAGAAATGTCTATTAAATTTTTTTTGCTTATTGTTGTCAAGTTGTAGGAGTTCTTTGCATGTTTTGGATATCAACTCTTTATCAAATAGAGGATTTGAAAATATTTTATCCCATTCTGTGGGCCGTTTATTCACTCTATTGATTATATCTTTTGATGCACAGAAGTTTTTTACTTGATAAAGTGCAGTTTATTTTTTTTCTTTTGTTGGATATGTTGTTGGTGTCCTAGTCAAGCAATCACTGCCAGCCAAGTTCGGTGTCTGAAAATTTTTCTCTTTTCCTTCGAGGAGATTTATTGCCTCAGTGCTTACATTTTGGTCTTTGATCTATTTTGAGTTTATTTTTGTATTTGTGTAAGATAGGGTCCAACTTCATCCTTTCGCATTTGAATTTCCAGGTTTCTCAACACTTGTTGAAGAAATTATTCTTTCCCCCATTGAATGGTTTTGGCATCATTGTCAAAAATCATTTGACCATATGTGAAGGGGTTATTTTTGTGTACTCTCTTCTATTGTTTGTCTATGTGTCTCTCTTTATGGCAACACCACACTGTTTTGACTGTCATTTTGTAGTAAGTTTTAAAATTAGGAAGTTTAGGATCTTCAACTTTGTTCTTGTTTTTCAAGATTGTTTGGCATTTCTGAATCCCTTGGGATATCATATGACTTATTAGGATGGGTTCTCCTCTTTCTGAAAAAAAATTAGGATTTTTATAGGAATTGTATTGAATTTGTAGGTTGCTTTGTATAGTGTTGATATCTTAATAATAGTGTCTTCCAATCCATGAACATGAGCTACCTTTCTATTTTTCACTTCCTTGAGTATATGCCTAAGTACTGTATTTTTGATGCTATTGTAAATGAAATCGTCGTCTTAATTTCCTTTGCAGATTGTTGGCGTATAGAAACACAACTGACTTTTGTGTGTTCATTTTGCATACTGCAACTTTGTTGCAATTAAGTATTAAAGGACTAATAAGTAAATTCAACATAATTGAAGGATACAAGATTGATATACAAAAATCAGGTTTCTATATGCTAGCAAAAAAAATTTTTTAAGAAGCAACACCACTTATAATAGTATTAAAAACAACATACTTAAGGAATAATTTGGCATCATATTTGTAGGACTTTTACAATGAAAAGTACAGGGTATTGCTGAGAGCTATTAAGGAAGATCTAAATAAATGGAGACAGCTACGGTGTTCATGGGATGACAGATTCAATTAATATTGGTAAGATGCCAATCCTTCTCAAATTGACCTCTAGGTTTAATACAAACCCAATTCAAATTCCAGCAGAGATTTTTATTTTTGTTTTCAGGAATTGGCAAGCTATTTTTAGATTTCAGATAGGAACCCATAACTCCAAATTAAATTTCAAAATAAATACAAAATGGCTAATACACTATGTGTTTGAAGACTTAGTATAGAGCTACAGTAATGAAAGGAATGTGTTGTTATCATAAAGGCAGATAAAAAAAAAAGTGGAACAGAGCAGGGAGTCTTCCTATGTATAGATGGACAGCTGGCATGTGACAAAAATGCAAAGACAGTTCAGTAGAGAAATGATCATTTTTTCCCAACAAATGATGCTAGAACCATTGACTCTCTATATGTGCAACAAAATAATGATCTTAAGTCTATAGTCCATAACATAAAAAAATAACTAAAATGGATTCAAATGTAAAAACCTGTTTGAAAGAAAGCATAAGAAAAAAATCTTTGTGACTTTGCATTAAGCAAAGATTTTTTAGATATAACACCAAAATACAGCCCATAAAAAAACAAATTAATAAATTGAACTTAATCAAGATTAAAAACTTATACTTTTCAAAAAAAAAAAAACCATAGGAGAATAAAGGGAATGAGCCACAGACTTGAAAAAAATATTTGTTTTTGAAGATTTTATTTACTTATTTGAGAGAAAGAGAGAGAGAGGTTGGGAGGAAGAAGGAGAGAGAATCTGAAGCAGACTCCACACTGAGCATAGAGCCCAACATAAGGTTCAATCCCATGACCACAAGACCTGAGCTGAAACCAAGAGTTGGACACTTAACCAGCTAGGCCACCCAGATGCTCTGAAGAAAATATTTGTAAAGCATATATTTGATAAAGGATTTATACCCCAAATATATTTAAGTACTCTCAAAATTCAGTAACAAAGATAAAACTCAATAAAAATATAGGCAAAACATTTGAATAGCTACTTCACTAAGGAAGATCTGCAGATGGTAGGTAAGGACTTATTCAACATCATTAGCTATTAGGGAAATATAAATTATAATAAGATACCACTACACATGTAGTAGAGTGGCTAAAATGAGAAATACAGACTATATCAAATGGTGATGATGTGGAGCAACTGCAACTTTATACACTGCTGGTAGTTCTTTAAAATGGTAAATAAGTACATATCTTCTGGCCTGGCTATTCTAAACCCAGCTGTCTACCCAAGAGAAGTGACAAGATGTGTCCATACAAATGAATGTTTATAACAGCTTTATTTGTAATTATCCCAAACTGGAAACAACCCAAATGTCCATCAGTAGATGAGCACATAAACAGATTTTGGTATATCCATATGATGGACTATTACTCAAAAATAAAAATGAATTAACAACTGATATATACAACATGAAATTATTTCCAAATGAAAGAAGCCTGACAAAAAAACAGGAGTACGTGTTATATGATTCCATTCATATAAAATACTAGAAAATCCAAACTAATTCATAGAGACAAAGTAGATCAGTGGTTGCCCACATATATGGGTGCATTAACTTTTCATTTATTTTTGTGTTTGTTTTTCATTATGGCAAGAACACTTAACATGAGTTTTATCATCTTAACACATTTTTAAGTGCCATATTGTCAACTGTAGGCACAATGTTAAACAATGGATCTCTAAAACTTACTCATCTTGCATCTTGCAAATGTTGAACAACAACTTTATACATGTTGAACAACTCTATATTTCTCTCTCCAGCCTCTTTTACTCACCTTTCCATTTCCAATGTTTGACTATTTTAGATCTCTCCTATAAGTAGAATCATGCTGTATTTGTCCATTGATGGATATTTAAATGGTTTCCATAATTTGGCTGTTGTAAAAATGCTTCTTTTGAATATATATCCAGAAGTGGGATGCTGGATAATTTGATAGTTCTACTTTTTAATTTTTTTGAGCAATTTTTTTCCATTGTGGCTATACCATTTGATATTTCTATAAACAATGTGTAAGTGTGCTAATTTCTCCACATTTTCACCAACACTTGTTATCTTTGGGGGCTTTTAAAAAATACTATCGTACCATATAGTAATAAGCGAATGTCCAAAGTATCTAAGGAACTCCTACAACTCAACAGCCAAAAAATCAGCCAGATTTTAAAAACCGAGTGAAGGACTTAAATAGACATTTCTCCGAAGACCTACAGGTATATGAAGAATTGCTCAATATTCACGAATTAGTGGGAATACCTTTCTTGTTAAGCTCTCCCTGTTGATTTTAAGGAAAGGCCAGGCAGGAAATACCACTCTGTCACATTACCACACCTAGAGAAGGGCTCAACAAAGATTGCTTTTTTTAAAATTACCAGTTGTTGTCTGCAGAGAATCTATGGAAATTGATTGTAAGAGAACCTTGTCGGCAGGATGGGATATTTCCCATTCACTGGGCTCCTGATCAGACAAAGGCACAGAAAGGAAAAAAAAAAAAAAGTTAAGGCTGGACGATGAGGGAGGGAGAAGGTAGTGTTGGTGAAGTTCTGTTCATTTGACCTGTTTTGTTTTAGGACAGATTCTGCTTCCGAGGGTGAGAGAAAACGAAAAACAAAGATATTGGTAATGAAGTTACTCTTCTTGTTTTAAGGCAGTACTTTCTAAATTATGTGTGTGTCATCTTTAAAATTTGTCACTGCTCTAGTCTTTATTATCTCTAATTAAATTGATCTTAAAGTTATAAGAGGAATTGTTTCACTTTTAAATGAAAAATTGGTTCTTGCTTTGTAAAAAAAAAAAAAAAAGATAAATAAAAAGAAACGTGTTAAAGACCCTCTCATACCTGAGATTTATCCTGAATAGAACCAGAAGCGTTAATGAGTTGAAAAGAAATTACTTACTCTGAGTCAATGATATGGTTTTTTTTCTTCATTCCTATGGGCATTCTAGGTTTATAGTCAGTGCATTTTTAATGAACATTAAATGAATTTTTAAAAATTGAGATAATGGGTTTTAAATGAGTTAAGGTTCCTTCTGGCTTGCTTTTAGCAATGGTTCTCACTCTCTGCTGCTCAGTCTTGAGTTGGAATCACATCAGGGAAGTTGATGAGACTATTGGAGGCTAGATATGTGCCGCCCTCCAAAGATTCCAACTTAATTGACCTAGGGTGATGCTCAGGCTTTTTTTTTTTAAGCCCCTTCTGATGATTCTAATATGCAGCCAAATTTAAATTAAATTTAATTTAATCTAGAGCCACTGCTCTAGATTTTTGTTTTGTAGATAACTTTCAATACCTTTTTACATAAATCAAAGAAACGAGCAAAACCTTGCTGCATGGTTTTTTAATTGTGTGCATAAAATGAAGTAATGTTTGCTCTTAACATGACTTTGGGCTGAACTGTGGAACAAATCTGAGGGTTCACCGAAACTCCTGCCCCACCATAAATGTAAAATGCAAATAGGCCTCACTTATAAGGTACCCTTTAAAAATGACATTCTCTAGAAAAATGTTGAACTGCTAAACATTTTAAAGTAGGAGTAATTGGGTCTTCAACAACAAATTCATTTCAAAAGTAGATCACTCACCATGACCCACCTTAAAAGTTGTGGGTCATGCTGTCATAAACAAGGAGGTACTGGTTTTCTTCTGGATGTAGTGATGGCCTTGGGAGATGAGTCTGCATTTTGCTATTCCAGGCACAGGGTGTCTCTTCCAGCTGATGCATTTCATATTTGAGAAGACTATGTGAGAGACTGTCACCACTTAATACATTTGTATTCATAAGAATCCTCCTTGCCTTAAAGTGAGAATGAGCTGTCACCAGCTGAATGGTGGAGTTTCTGTTGAGGCATTGATGATTTAGGACAGGGCCCCCTGGAGGGGCACAACAGACAGAGTTCAAATAGAGGGTTCTTTTAATTAAAATCAAGACAAATTCCACATTGAAATTGAGCATAAACATTATTTGTCACAGCATTTGTAAAAACTAATCCCAAACCAGAAAAAGTTAAAAATATATAAGTAATCAGAGTACAGTTAAACCATCAGAAGAGGTTAAATTTACCTTGGTAGTCTGGTCTTAATTTCAGAATACTTCAGGTTTAAATAAAAATGATCCCCTTGTTTTATTTTAACTCCTTTCAAATGTAGACAAGGTTGTCATTGCAAAAGTTATCTTTTAAATTCTTTTGTCATTTGGGTTAATATTTCAAAGGCACAGTGTTGACATGATAGGTGCATCAGCTTTTTTTTTTTTAAAGATTTTATTTATTTATTCATGAGAGGCAGAGAGAGAGAGAGAGAGAGAGAGAGAGAGAGAGAGAGGGGCAGAGACATAGGCAGAGGGAGAAGCAGGCTCCATGCAGGGAGCCTGATGTGGGACCTGATCCTGGGCCTCCAGGATCACACCCTGGGCTGAAGGCAGGCACTAAACCACTGAGCCATCCAGGGATCCTCTGCATCAGCTTTTGAACAAATAACTATGATCTCTTTAGTTGCAATATTTGATGAGAAAGAATTCTTTTTTTAATCATCCTTTACAACAGCAACTTAGTTGAGAATTGACTAAAGAAATCTGTTTCTTCTTTTTTCCTCCTCTCTCCTTACTACTGTGCCTTTTTATTATATGAGAGCCCAGGCTTCTAGAAGTTACTTCTTTTTTGTCTAACTTTGTAGTGATATGTTTAGTTGTATGTAAAGAGAGCTAAAACCTTTTTAATAGCATACATTTATAATCTGTGCTTGTAAAAGTTTAATTATAGGAAACACCTCTTCTCGGATAGTAATCAAGATTCGAGTACTAGTACCAGTGAACGATCTTGGACCAGTAACCAAAAAAAGAAATCCCTAAAACCGTATACTAGTAGAAAAAAGACAAGAACCAGAAAAAGTGTAAGACGTAAGTTTGGTACATGTCTTCTTTCAAGTCATTTTTCAGATAAATCAGGTATTTTTCAGTTATGCAATAGAAGGGAGGGTACCAAAGAAAAAATGATTATATGATCCCTCTGCCCGGGTGCAATTACATTAAAAAGGTAAAATGTACATACATAAAACAGTACAAAAGAAAATGGAATTGACCAATAATTGTTAAATATATAGGTTATTTATTTATTTATTTATTTTTAAATATTTTATTTATTCATGAGAGATACAGAGAGAGAGGCAGAGATGCAGGCAGAGGGAGAAGCAGGCTCCCTATGGGGAGCCTAATGTGGGACTCAGTCCCAGGACTCCAGCATCATGACCTGAGCCAAAGGCAGATGCTCAACCACTGGGCCACCCAGGTGGTCCTCTATAGGTAATATTTAGATGTTATAGATAATATACAGATATCTATATATCTATAAATATATATAGATAATAGATAAATGGAGTGGGAGTTCAGGTAAGAGAATCTAACATGAGCTGGCATCCCAAGGAAAAGCTTCAAGGAGGACCCAGGCGGGATTTGAGCTAATCTCTGGGAAAGATAGTACTCAAAAAGATGTGCAGAAGGGGAAGCATTCTAAATTAGATAAAGCTCCATGGACAAGTTGACATGAGGAGAGGATCAGAGCAGAGTCTGAAGCAGAGAATTCACACTGAGGGTGGAGGCTCAGGAGCAAATTGGATAATTAGAAAGGGATCTTAAGAGCTAGACATTTGAGCAAGCTTCAGGATTTGGAAATTGCTTCCAGCATGGACATGTATAATTGGGGGAGGGAGAAATGAGTCTTTGCAGTTCTCAGAAGCAAACTTATCCGTAATATACTACTTCTTTTTTTTTTTTTTTTTTTTTTTTTTTTTTTTTTTTTTTTAGTTTTGCTATTTACCCCTCCCAGCAGTGGCAGTGAGCATGAGAAAGACCATGTAAGTAAATTATATTCAGGTGTCCCCTATGGCTTTAGAATGAAACAGGTCAATCTGCTTAGTGTTAAATTTCATTTACTTCTCAAAAAAAAAACTCCTTTCAGGATTATGAGGATAGCAAACCAGTGGTTTTCTGGTACATAAATCACTGTCAATAGAAACTGCAAGGATTTGTAAACATTTAGTATGCATCTTAGCTGAAGACTTCGGATCTTTCTTCACTCTTCCCAAAGTTGTTGCAAGATGTTTATTATGAATGATGCTCACATCTGGGCTACGTTCCTGTAAATACATGCTCTTTGAATTTACATTTTAAAATAAACTTCTTGGTTTAATTCGTCTCTCAGTTTTTAGTTTGCTGACATGTTATTTCTAAAGCTTTTTAATGATTTAAACATTTAAATCTTTATTTTGTAAGTGGTTGAAATGACTTTGGGCTTATATAAATATTGAATAAATCCTCAAAGTTTCTTAATTCACTTTGGTTATCCTTGTTTTTGAGTTAAAAATAGGAACACGGGTGTTGTCCAGATGAATTCAAAGCCAGATTTTCCTCTAATAGCTGAATCACCCCTCTCAACAGTTGATTTTTGTCCCTTGTCAAGTGAGATATATAAAGACTTACAGATAGAGTGCCAGGTATATGAGTTTTCTAAGGGGGTGGCTGCTGGAATTTGGAGGGCATCACCCTACTCACCCATGCAGAAATACAGTGTGGTTATTACTCTAATCACAGTTTTCTGCCCCTACCTCTGCCCCCTTCTATTCCCTGCCCTCTGCGAATCTAAGGGGCTGCCGTGTTCCATACCAACAAAGATAGTTTATAGTTTAAACCTGTGAGCCAGAACAAGGACTTAAATATTTGTCGAAGAGTTCAAACTGATTTATCAGTTAGAAATAGATCAAAAGAAAATTTTAAATACAGCTTTTGCTTTAAGGAAACACCAAAGGAACATTAAAACTTTGAGAATCCATGCATATAAGCTGTGCAACTGGCAGGAAGTCTGTTGATTTTTCAGTGAGAACAGTGCTGACTTTGTACAAATATTAGCTTTCAAAATCCACTCCTCTGTGTTGGAATATAAGAGAATAATTTATCGGGCAAAAGTCAGCAAACTTGTTCTGTAAAGGATCAGATAGTAAATACTGTAAACATTTTAGACACAGAAGATCATAAATATTTTCTGCGGTGACTATTCAACTCTTTCATTGTAGCATGAAAGCAGCCATGGACTAAGTGAATGAGTGTGTTGCATTCCAATAAAACTTTATTAGAAGTCCAGTGAACTGTAGTTTGTGAATTCCTGATTTAGAGCAGTGGTTCTCAAACTGTAGTGATCATCAGAATGACTAACATGATTTATTTAAATGCAGACTGCCAGGTTCTGTCCTCATAGTTTCTGACTAAGTAAGAGAGGGCTCTGGAATTTGCATTTCTGTCAAGTTCCTGGGGGTCGCTGATGCTCTCTTCTGGTATGGGGGCCCTACTTTGAGGACTTTGATTTCGAGTTATTTTTGAGTTAGAATTGTGAATTGATTGATTCATAATTGAATTAATTGAACCGAATTAATGTGCTTCCAACTTTGGGATCATGGTCTTAGTGTTTATTTTCAAATGGAGCAAATCCAGTACTTAAACTGCTTGAAAGGATATTAGAAATATACTGGAAGTTTTTGAAAGCTATTTTGAATGGTTCTGGATGTTAACACTCTTTAAAAAATACTATATTTTATTTATTATATATATATTTTATTGAAGTTCGATTTGCCAACATATAGATAAAATACTATATTTTAGGTGAAACCTCTAACACCATTATGGAAAGATACCTCCAAGCAGAGTAACTCCACACCTCCAAGAGTTTCTGGAGATTCTCCTGAAGATTCTGTTCAGAAAACAGGTACCTGATTTTCTGTTGATTTACATAGAAAAAATAAATTTTAGGAACAGTCATTGGAACTAAACAAGATTTTTTTCTTTTAATATCTGTTGAAGAAAGTATGAATATATGATCTTTCCTTTAATGTCCTCATTAGCAAAATATAGAGGACATTGTGTTTTAATTTTGCTTTTAACACTGGAGATTAGCTCGTGTTCCTTCCACTTTTAAAGAAGCAAGAACACTCAAATGATGACTTATAGCAGGGATTGGTAAACTATTGCTATAAAGTACCAGATGGTATTTTTTTTGCTTTTTTCGCCTCTGTAGTTTCTCTTTCAACTATTCAGCTCTGCAACCTCAGCCCCAGCCCAGATGTAAACCAGTGCACATGCCTGCATTTCCATTAAAACTTTATTTGCAAAACCAAGTGGTAGACTGGCTTTGCCTGGAGGGGCCAGATTTTGCCAACCCTTGTCCTGTTAGGTGTGTATCTTAACCTCCATCGCATTTTATTGAAACTATTCACGTCTTTTGTAAGGCTAGGGATTTTAGTGTGTTCACCTTTATCATTCTGCAGCTGTGCACATTGCCAGGCATGTGATAGCAGTCAGTAAGCAGGTGATGGACCACTTCTTAGCGTGGCTGCCACTGGAAGAAAAGGAGTAAGGAAAAGAGAAAAATGTGGCAGTAGACAGCAAGAGGTAGAACTATGAGAAAGAAGAAGGAAGGGTCACAAGCTTAAGGTGGTAGGAACCTTGTCCGTATGTTGGGGGCCAACTGGGAAGCTATGAATGGTGCTGATTTAGTTGAGGCTCTTCATTTTACCTACAGATCTACAAACCTAGTAACCCCACACCCCCTGAAAGATACAAAGGGACTTCTTTTTTAGTATATTTTTTTTTGATGGTAAGATTTAACATAGAGAGTGATAGAGAAACATTATTATCTGAAATTGCTTCTTCGCATGTTTATTCCCTGGAATCTGTTCCAATGCCTAGAACTTCAAAGTCCCCACCCACTGAGCGATCTGTCTTCCTTGGAACACTCAGAAGTTGAAGAAAATGTATCTAAGGTACTATTTAATTGTTGGTTATTCATCTGGTTTTTCCAGAGCTAATATCCTATTTGTATGATGTGCTTTATTTCTTCTTTTGGGTTGATGTAGCACTTTTTGTGTCTTATTGCAACATACTTTTATGGCCTTTTTTTTTTTTTTTTTTTTTAGACTGTAGACCAAGAGTCATTGATGAAGAGTACTAGCTTCAAACACAAACTGCAAAACTTGGAAGATGGAGGTGAGGGAATACTAAACTCTGCAGAATAAAGCAAATAATAATTTGATTTTGGTAGGCTGGACTGTTACTCCAATTGCAGCAGATAAAAATCACTTTACATAGGGACACCAGGCATTGGAGAGAGCAGTACAATCTGCTTACCATCTCTAAAAGTGTGTCAAGGTCAAGGGGAGGGACAGGGGGCTTCACTCAGGAACAACAAGGGTCTTGTTTCAAGAAGCATGTAGTCTGGGACTGGCTGCCTCCTCTCTGGCCTCAAAGGAGGGCTCAGTGGGGGCTCTTTCCTAAGGATCTGGCCCAGAGGCTCTTTCCATCCCTGAGTGAGTAGGTCACTTGCAGTTGATAAAGCAATGTTCTAAAAAAATGGCGTGGCCAAGTATGGAAACTTCCCAGTTCGTTTTCTCATGGTAACCACAGTAAGATTTTCCAACAGTTCATAGGTTTGTGAATTAGTGTTAGCACCTAGCTACTCTTTAGGATGTTCCCGAACCGTAGGTTTTCTCTTTACATTTAAGTGAAATATCAGGAAGATTGAAATAGCTGTACATTCAGGAAATAAACAGATGTTGGCAAGGATGCAGAGAAAGGGAAACCTCTTACACTGTTGGTGGGAATGCAACAATTGATAAAACAATCAGACTGAAAAAAATGAACATAAAATATTTGATGAACATAATTTTAAGTGACCTAATGGACATACCTTTATATGGACATATAAGGTCATATATGGACATATACCTTTATATGGACCTAATGGACATACTATACTTTATATAGATGTTACAGTGATCATGAATTATACTTTTTGACCATAAGCTACCTCTAAAAAATTGACCTCTACTGGGTCAGAGTACATGTCAAAACTTCAAAAGTTTATGTGATACAGATTATGTTCTCTAGCCACAATGCAATCAATCTAGAAAACAGTAACAGAATCATAGCTTTAAAAAATCCCCTACTATTGAGAATTAAGAAATATACTTCTGAGTAATCTTTGGGCCAAAAAAGTACAAGCAAAAAATAGAAAATATTTTAAATTGAAAATATATATTATGCCACGTGGCATTTACTTCTAGTGGTACTCAGAAATGTACCGCAATAAATATATATGATATAGGAAATATTACGTGAGAATATCTTTGACTTTTGATAGCAAAGAATTTCTCAAGATCAAAAAGTGCTAGCCACAGAGAAAAGATGAATAAACTAGAATTTATTAAAATTAAAAACTTTATTTAAAAATCAGCCATAAAGACCTACACTGAGAGCATCATACAAAGAGAAGTACAAACCATACAGTGGAAGAAGACATTTACAAGACCTATAACCAAGTCCTGGATATATGAAGAGTTCCTAGGAACTGATGTAAAAAGAATCCTCCAGACAAATGGGAAAGACGTTTTAGATACTACACAAAAGAGGAGATTCAAATGGCTAACATGTAAAAATGATTCTTAACCTTAATCAGGGATATTCAAATTAAAACTTCAACGTCTACACACACACACACACACACACACACACACACAAATTTTAAAATCCCGAGTGTTTGAGAATGTGAAGCAACAGGACTCTTACATACAGCTAATGGGAAAGTAAATTGATACAACCGGTTTGGAAAAACAATTTGGCACATCTAAAACTGTTAAAGATACATAAGCTCTGTAGCCTAGCAATTCTGTTCTTAAGACTATATCTAGGGAACACTTTTCACATATGGACAGGGAAATGTAAATCATTCTGCACAGTGGCATTATTTATAACATCCCAAACTGCAAACAATCCAAATTTCCCACAGCCCTAGAACAGATAAAATATGGTCCATTCATATAACTGAATGTAATGCTGTGATTAAAATAAATATATTTCACCTACATCCCTCAGCATAAATAGATTTTTACAAATGATTCTGAGCAGAAGCAGGCCACACAAAATTTACACGGTATGATGCCATTTATTTGCATTACACATGAAATAAAACTGAAATGCATATTATTTAGGGCTGCAAACAAAGAATGAATTGTAAAGAAAAGCAACAGCTGCAGTGAAATGAGGGGGCACCTGCACCCCAATGTTCATAGCAGCAATTTCCACAATAGTCAAATTGTGGGAGGAGCCAAGATGTCCTTCAACAGATGAATGGATAAAGAGGATGTGGTCTGTATATACGATGGAATATTACTCAGCCATCAGAAAAGACGAATTTCCACCATATACATCGATGTGGCTGGAACCGGAGGGTATTATGCGGAGTGAAATAAGTCAGCTGGAGAAAGACATTTATCATATGGTTTCACTCATATGCAGAATATAAAAAACACAGAGGACCATAAGGGAAGAAGGGGAAACTGAATGGGGAAAAGTTGGAGAGGGAGACCAAGCATAGAGACTCTTAGTCATAGGCAACAAACTGAGGGTTGCTGAAGGGAGTTGGGGGGACGGGTAACGGGGTGGCAGGCATTAAGGGAGGGCACGTGATGTGATGAGCACTGGGTGTTATATGCAACTGATGAATTATTGAAAACTACATCTGAAACTAAGGATGTATTGTATGTTGGCTAGTTGAATTTAAATAAAATAACCAAATATCTTCTCTCATTCAGAAAGTTGCCTTACATTACACTGATGGTTTCTTGTGCTGTACAAATGCTTTATATTTTGGTGTCGTGTCACTAGCTTATTATTTGCTTTCATTTCCCTTGCATCAGGAAAAATATTTAGAAAAAATGTTAAAAAAAAAAAAAAAGAAAGAAAGAAAAGAAAAAAATGTTGTTTTGGCCAGTGTCAGACACATTACTGCCTGGGCTCTTTTCTAGGAATTTTATGGTTTCAGGTCTCACGCTAGGTCTTTGAATTTATACATTTTGAATTTATTTTTGTGTATGGTGAAAGAAAGTGGTCTAATTTCATTCTTCTGCATATAGCTGTCCTTTTTTCCCGAACACCATTTGTTTAAGACACTTTTTCCCATTGGATATTCTTTCCTGCTTTGTTGAATATTAATTGACCTTATAATTATGGGTTTGTAAGGTTTTCTTTCCTAATTTTTGGAATAGTTTCAGAAGAGTAGATGTTAACTCTTCTTTAAATGTTTGGTAGAATTTACCTGTGAAATTATCTGGTCCTGGACTTTTGTTTGTTTGGAGTTTTTTTTTTTTTTTTTTTTACTATTGATTCAATCTCATTGCTGGTAATCAGTATGTTCCACTTTTCTATTTCTTCCTGATTCCATTTTAGGAAGTTAATATATTTCTAGGAATTTATCTATTTCTTCTAGATTGTCCAGTTTGTTAGCATATAATTTTTCATAATATTCTCTTATCCTTGTAATTCTGTGGGATCAGTTATTTTTCCTCTTTTTGATTTTGTTTGAATCCTCTCCCTCTCTCCCCTTGCAAAGTCTGGCTAGAAATTTATCAATTTTGTTGATCTTTTCAAAGAGCCAGCTCCTGGTTTCATTGATCTGTTCAATTTTTTTTTTTTTTTAGTTTCCATTTTGTGTATTTTTGCTCTAATCTTTATTATTTCCTTCCTTCTACTGATTCGGGTTGTGTTTGTTCTTTCTCTAGCTCCCTTAGGTATAAAGTAAGAATGTTTATTTTACATTTTTCGTCCTGAGATAGCCCTGTATTGGTATAAACTTCCCACAGAGAGCCACTTTTGCTGCATCCCAAAGGTTTCATAGCATTGTTTTCATTTTCATTTGTCTCCATGTATTTTTTGATTTGCTCTTTGATTTTTTGGTTGATCCATTCATTACTTAGTAGCATGTTAACCTCCACATATTTGTGCTCTTGCAGATTTTTTTCTAAGATTTATTTTTAGAGAGCACAAGTGGGGGGAGGGGCAGAGGGAGAGAAGAGAGAGAGAATCTCAAGCAGACTCCCCACTAAGTGTGAAGCCCAACATGGGGCCCTATCCCACAACCAAGAGATCATGACCTGAGCTGAAATCAAGAGTTAGGCATGTGGTGCCTGGGTGACTCAGTTGGTTAAGCTTCTGCCTTCTGCTCAGGTCATGATCCCAGGTCCTATGATCGAGCTCCACATCAGGTTCCCTGCTCAATGGGGAGTCTGCTTCTCCCTCTCCCTCTGCTCCTTTCCCTGCTCATGTTCTGTCTCTCAAATGAATAAATAAAATCCTAAGGGAAAAAAAAAAAAGAGTTGGACACTTAACTGATTGAGCCACCCAGGTGCTTCTTGCAGATTTTTTTTCTTATAGTTGATCTTTAGTTTCATAGCACTGTGTCCAGAAAAGATGTATGGTATGACTTTGATCTTTTTAAATTTATTGAGTTATTTTGTGGCCTAATAGGTGATCAGTTCCAAAGAATGTTCCATGGGCACTTAAATTTTTTTTTAAAGATTTTATTTATTTATTTATGAGAGACAGAGAGAGAGAGAGAGGCAGAGACACAGGCAGAGGGAGAAGCAGGCTCCATGCAGGGAGCCTGACGTGGGACTCGATCCCGGGTCTCCAGGATCAGGCCCGGGGCTGAAGGCAGTGCTAAACCTCTGGGCCACCCGGGCTGCCCATCCATGGGCACTTAAAAAAGAATATGTATTCTGATATTTTAGGATAAAATGTTCTGAATATATCTATTAAATTTAGCTGGTCCTATGTGTCATTCAAAACCATTGTTTCCTTTTGATTTCTGTTTGGATGATCTGTCCATTAATGTAAATGGGGTGTTAAATTCCCTTGCTGTAATTAATTGTATTACTCAGTTCCTTTATGTTTGTTATTAACTGCTTTAAGTATTTGGGTTCTCCCACGTTGAGTGCATAAATATTTACAGTTGTTATGTCTTCTTATTGGATTGTCCCCTTTATATAGTGTTCTTGTTTTTCTCTTGTTACAATCTTTATTTTAAGGTCTATTTTGTCCAGTATAGGCGGTGCTATTCAGTTTTCTCATCGTTTATGGAAGAGACTCTATCCACTAAGTATTCTTGGCTCCCATTGTCAAATATTAATTGACTGAATATACAAGAGTTTGTTTCTGAGCCCTTGATTCTGCTCTATTGGTTTATGTGATTATTTTCTTGCCAATACTATATAGTTTTTTAAAAAGATTGTGTAGAGAGAGCATGCACATGTGTGAGTGGGTGAGAGGCAGAGGAAGTGGGAGAAGAAAAGAAGCAGACTCCTTGCTCAGTATGGAGCTAGAGGCAGGGCTAGATCTCATGACCCTGAGATCATGACATGAATCAAAATCAAGAGTCGGAGGCTTTACTGACAGAGCCACCTAGGTGCCACTACCATACAGTTTTTAAAAAACTTTTTATTATGGGTACTGGGTGGTATAGTCAGTTGGTATCTGACTCTTGGTTTTGGTTCAGGTTGTCATCTCAATGTTTTTAAATGGAGCCCTGCCTCCTGCTCAGTGTGGCATCTACTTGGGACTCTCTCCTTCTCCCTATCCCCTTCCCCCTTCTCTCTCTAAAAATAAATCTTTTTAAAAGTCCTTTTTATTATTTTTTAAATTCCAGTATAGTTAATGCACGTGTATCAATCTCACGTGTGCAATATAGTGATTCAACATTTCCATACGTCATCCAGTGCTCATCATGTAAGTGCCCTCCTTAGTCCCCATCACCTATTTTACCCATCCCCCATCCATCCATCCATAAGTTTATTCTCTAGAGTTAAGAGTCTGTTTCTTGTTTGCCTCTCTTTTCCCCCCTTTGCTCATTTGTTTTATTTCTTGAATTCCACATGAGTCCAATCATATGGTATTTATCTTTCTCTGATAGACTTATTTCATTTAGCATTATGTTCTCTAGATCCATCTCTGTTGTTGGAAATAGCAAGATTTCATTCTCTTTTATGGACTGAATAATATTACATTGCACATAATACCATACTGTTTTGATTATTATAGCATTGTAGTATGGGTTGAAATCTAGATATGTGATATCTCCAGCTTTGTTCTTCTCTCAGAATTTCTTCTGCTATTCTAGGTCTTTTTGGATCCATAATGCTTTTGGAATTTATTTTATAGGTATTGTATTGAGTCCATAGATGGCTTTGGGTAGCATGCGTATCTTAATACTCGTCCTTCTGATCCATAAACATGAGATATCTTTCCAGTTATTTGTGTATTCAGTTTCTTTCATCAGTGTCTTACAGTTTTTAATGTATAGATATTTCAACTTGTTGGTTAATTTTATTCCTAAGTATATTATTGGTTTTGATGCTATTGCAATTTTCTCTATATAAAATCATGTAGCCTACAAAGAGACAATTTTATTTCTCCTTTCCAATTTGGATAACATCTTTTTTTTCTTATTTAATTGCTCTGGCTAGAATTCCTAGTACTATCTTAAATAGGAGTAGTAGGAGTGGGCACCCTTGTCTTGCTCCTGATCTTAGAGAAAAACTAAATTTTCACCATTGAGTATGACATTAGCTGTGGGCCTGTCATATCTGGTCTTCATTATATTGAGGTATATTCCCTCTATTCTCAATTTGTTGAGCTTTTTTTTTTCATGAAAAGATGTTGAATTTTGTTAAATGTGGGATTTTTTGCATTTATTGAAATGAACATATGATTTTAATCTTTCATTCTATTAATGCGGTTTATCACATTTATTGATTTGTGGGTGTTGAGCCCTCCTTGCTTCCCAGGGATAAATTCCCACTTGATTGTGGTGTATGATCCTTTTAATGTGCTGTTGGATTCTGTTTGCTAGTTTTTTGTTGAGAAATTTTGCGTCTATATTTATCAGGTGTATTGGCTTGTAGTTTTTTTTGTTTGTTTTTGTAGTATCTGGTTTGGTATCAGAGTAATAATGGCCTCATCAAATGATCTGGAAATATTTACTTTTATTCAGTTTTTGGATGTTTGAGAAGGATTGGTGTAAATTCTTTAAATTCTTGGTAGAATTCACTGATTTGATTTCCTCGTTACTAGTCTATCAAATTTTCTATTCATGATTCAGTCTTAGTAGGTTGTATGTTTCTAAGAATTTGTCCATTTCTTCTAAGTATCCAGTTTTTTTGGTGTATAACTATTCACAGTAGCCTCCTACAATCTTTTGTATTTCTGTGGTATCAGTTGTAATGTCTCTTATTTCTTATTTTGAGTCTTTTTTTTTTTTCCCTTAGTCTAGCTAAAAGTTTGTCAACTTTATCTTTTTTCAAAAAAAAGAAAAAAAAACAGCTCTTAGTTTCATTGATTTTTTTTTTCTGGTCTCTATTTTATTTATTTATGATCTGATCTTTCTTTCCTTCTGCAAATAAGGCTTAGTTTGGTCTTCTTTTTCTAGTTTTAAGATGTAAGGTTAGGTGGTTTATTTGGATTTTTTCCCTTAATGTAGGCATTTATGGCTAGAAATTTCTCTCAGTACTTAGTTTTACTGAGCTCCAGTTTTTGTAGATTGTTTCTGTTTTCATTTGTGTCAAGATATTTTTTGATTTGCCTTTTGATTTCCTTTTTGACACAAATGTTCAGGAATGTGCTGCTTAATCTCCACCTATTTGTGAACTTTCCAGTTTCTTCCTGGCATTTCTATTTTCAGATCATATTTTGTATTCTTTCAATCTTCTTAAATTTCCTGAGACTTGTTTTGTGACCCAACATGTGGTGTATCCTAGAAAATGTTCCACATGTGCTTGAAAAGAATTGCTATTCTGCTGTTGAATCTGTATGTGTCTGTTAGGTCTATTTGGTGTAAAGTAAAATCAAGTCCAATGTTTTCTTATTGATTTTCTGTCTGTATAATTTATCCATTGTTGAAAGTGTGGTATCAAGGTCTACTACTATTAATTCATAGTCTGTTTATCCCTTCCCATGGGTTAGTATTTCCTTAATATATTTGTCTGACGTTGGATACATTTATATTTACTGTTGCTATATCCTCTTGATGAATTGATCCCTTTATCATTATCCAGTGATTGTCTTAGTCTCTTATTACTACTTTTGACTTAAAGTCTATTTTGTCTGATGTAAGTATAAGCTATCTCTGTTTTCTTTTAGTTTCTATTTGATGGAATATTTTTTCCTTCTCTTTGAGCCTGTGCACATCCTTTTTCTTTTCTTAAAGATTTTACTTACTTATTCATGAGAAACAGAGAGAGAGGCAGAGACATAGAGGGAGAAGCAGGCTCCTTAAGGAAGCCTGATGCAGGACTCGATCCTGGACTAGTATCACACCCTGAGCCAAAGGCAGACGCTCAACCGCTGAGCCACCCAGGTGTCCCTAGCCTATGCACATCCTTAAAGTGAACTAAATCTCTTGAGGGTAGCATATAATTAGGTCTTTTATTTTTAAATCCACTCAGCTACTTTATTCCTTTTGATTGAAGAATTCAATCCTCTTGCACTTAATTTAATTCAAAAAATTTTTGAGTATACTTGGCATACAATATTACATTAGTTTTAGGCATACAACTTAGTGATTTGACGAGCTTATATATTATGCTATGTTCATTGCAAGTATGGTTACCATCTGTCACCATACAGAGCTATTACAATATCATTGACTGAATTCCTTATGCTTTGCTTTTTATTCCTGTGACTTATTTGATCCATGATTGGAGACCCATATCTTCCATTCTTCTTTACCCATTTTGTCCAGCCCCTTCGCTCTCCTCTCCTCTCTGGCCACCATCAATTTGTTCTCTGTATTTATAGTTCTGATTCTACTTTTTGTTTGTTCATTTTTTTAAGATTCCATTTGTAAGTGGAATAATATGGTATTTGTCTTCCTCAGTCTTGTTTCACTTAGCATAATACCCTTTAGGTCCATTTATGTTGTCTCAAATGGCATGATCTCATCCTTTTTTATGGCTGCGTAATATATGTATGTGTGTGCGCGCGTGTGTGTGTATGTGTGTGTGTATACACCACATCTTCCTTATTCATTCATCTATTGATGGACACTCAGGTTACCTCCAAGTCTTGGCTGTTGTAAATAATGCTATAATAAACATAGGGTTGTATAGATCTTATTGAGTTAGTGTTTTCATTTTTCTTGGGTAAATCCTCCCCAGTAGTGGAATTACTGGATCATACAGCATTTTAAAAGATTTCTTTTGTTTATTTGAGGAAGTGAGAGACTTTGAGCAGGGGGAGAGAGAGGAGCAGAAGGAGAAACAGACTCTCTGCTGAGTGAGGAGTCTGACATGGGGCTCAGTCCCAGGACCCTGAGATCATGACCTGAGCCAAAGTCAGATGCTTAACCGAATGAGCCACTCAGGTGCCCCCTATATGGTATTTCTATTTTTAATTTTTTGAGCAACCTCCATACTGTTATCTACAGTGGCTGTACCAGTTTACATTCTCAGCAGCAGTACGTGAGGGTTCCTTTTCTGCCACATTCTCACCAACAATTGTTGTTTCTTACCTTCTTAATTTTAGCCAGTCTGACAGGTGTGAGGTGATATCTCATTGTGGTTTTGATTTTCATTTCCCTGATAAGTGATGTTGAATGTCCTTTCATGTGTCTGTTGACCAATTGTGGAAAAATGTCTATTTGGGCCTCTTCCCTTTTTTTAATTGGTCAGTCCACTAACAGTTAAAGTAGCCATTGATTGGTTAAGAATAACTAATGTCATTTTATTATTTTCTGGCATTTTAATAGTACCTTTGTTAATCTCTTCCTCTCTTTTGTGAATTGGTGATTTTTCACCTTGGTATATTTTTATACCTTTTACCCTTTGTGTATCTTTTGTGTAGGTTTTGCATTGTGACTTTTGTGTAGGTTTTGCTTGTGACTACCAAGACTACATATAATGTCTTAGATATCTAATAATCTATTTCAAAATGATGAAATTTTTGCATACAAAACTCCACCCTTTTCTTCCCCCAAATTTTATGTTTCTGTCATCACAACGTACCTCTGTTTATATTGGGCATACATTTACCAAATTATTATAGGTATAATTATTTTCAATATTTGCATCCTTTATACTAGAGTCAAGTAATTAACACACCGCCACATTACAGTATCCTGATATTAACTGTGTGCTCATTAGTGTGACTTATATTTCCTACGTTCTCATGTTACTAATTGGCACCCTTTCATTTTCACTTGATAAACTACTTTTAGCATTTCTTATAAGGAAGGTCTTGTGATGATAAACTCCCTCAGCTTTTATTTGTTTGAGAAAGTCTTTACCTCTCCTTCATTTCTATAGTGCAACTTTTCCAGTTCAAATATTCATGTTTAGCAATTGTTTTCTCCCAGCATTTTATATGTGCATGTGTGTGTGTGTGTGTGTGTGTGTGTGTATTTTTTTTCCGTGTTTTCTCAGCCTGCAAAATTTCTGATGAGGCATCTGCTGATATATAACATAAAATAATTATATTTATAATGATTTGTGATATATGCCAAATATAAACTTATGGAGGTTCCCTTCTATGTGGGAATTTCTTTTTCTGTTGATTTTATTTTTTATTTTTATTTTAGTTCCAGTGTAGTTAACATACAGTGTTATATTAGGTTTAGGTGTACAATATAGTGATTCAACACTTGTATGTATTTCTCAGTGCTCAACAAGATTAAGTGTATGTGTAATCTCTTTGATCTGTTTCACTTACCTCCCCTCCGGTAACCATGAGTTTGTTCTCTAGAGTTAAGAGTCTGTTTCTTGGTTTGCCTTTCTTTTTTTCCTTTGCTCATTTGTTTCTTAAATTCTACATATGAGTGATATCATATGGTATTTGTCTTTCTCTGACTTATTTTGCTTAGCTTTATATTTTCTAGTTCCATCAATGTTGTTGCAAATGGCAAGATTTCATTCTTTTTATGGCTCAATATTATTCCATTGTGTATATACACCACATCTTTATCCATTCATTTATTGATGGACCGTTGGGTTGCTTCCATAATTTGGCTATTGTAAATAATGCTGCTAAACACATGGGGGTTCATGTATCCCTTTGAATTGTTTTGGGTTTTTTTGTGTTTTTTGTATTTTTTGTTTTTTTAAACACCCAGGGTAGTTCTGTTTTTAACTTTTTGAGGAACCCTCATACTGTTGTCCACAGTGACTGCACCAGTTTGCATTCCCACAATAGTGCAAGAGGATTCCCTTTTCTCTACATCCCTGGGCCTTCTAAGTAGAGGGCACGCTAGTAAGATGGTTAAAACTGAAGTAGGTGCAAGCTGGGGTGTCCTGGGATGCTCCATGCAGGGGGTAGTCTGGAGCCAAAAGAGGGATGGTCCTAGAGGGTTCAAGGGCACTCTGTGCAGAGGGAGGCATTGTGGGGGTGCCCCTGGCAAGTTGTCTAGAGGTGAAGTGATTCAGGCCTAAAGCGTTCTGGGATGTTTTGTGTCTTGATGAGATAGTTGGAGCCATAGTGACTGCTGGCCAGGGGTGTTGTGGTATGTGCTGCACTGGCTCCCTTTTGGTAGGATGGCTGGGGCTGGTATAGAAGTAGGTCAGCTATGGCAGCCACATTCCCTCTGTGCTATTAAGGTAGAGGATGAACATAAACCACAGTCCTCACTAGCCCCTGTGATCCAGAGTGAGTTCTAGTCACTCCTCCACTGTTTGGCAGGGTCCCAGGGCTAGATCTTTTTTATCCTAGTTGCCCTTTTAAACCACAGCCTTTATTCTTTGCCCCGGGCAGACAAATCTGCTCCCTGTTCCTTAGGACTATCCTTCCCCACTGCAGTTCACAGTGTGGGGGCTGGGGTCCCCTTCAGTACCATGTCTCCCTCTCTCTTGCTGTTCTCTATGTGGTCTCTCTCTCCTTTGCCGTGCCCTCCATTCTTTAATTCTCTAATCTCCATAGATGTGTGTGTCTGTGAAGGAGGTGAGTTCAGGGTCTTCCTATGTTGTTGTCTTGGGAACACCTTGGTTTATAATTTTTTTTCATAGGAACTTGGATATTGTGTAGCATTCATTTATTCATTAAATAAATATCTACTGATTGTCTACTGCAGACCAGGCACTTTTCTAAGTGTTAGATATTCTGGTGATCAAGACAAAATACTGGCCTTTGCCAGAGTTTATCTTCGTGTGTGTGTGTGTGTGTGTGTGTGTGTGTGTGTGTGTGTGTGTGTGGCAGGGGAGTGCAAATAATATACAAGAAGAGTAAAACATGTAGTGTGTTATATTATGATAAAAGATGGGGGGGAAAGTCAAGTATGGGGGCACCTGGGTGGTTCAGTAATTAAGTACCTGCCTTTGGCTCAGGTCATGATCCAGGGGTCCTGGGATTGAGTCCCTCTGCCTGTGTTTCTGCCTCTCTTTGTGTCTCTCATGAATAAATAAATAAAATCTTAAAAAGAAAAAGCATGGAAAGAGATTAAAAGTTGAGGGGTTGTACTGAATTTTATGTTGGTTGGCCAGAGGAAACCTGGCCAATACAGATCTATGGAGGAAAGGATTCAAGTCAGAGGAGCAGCAAGAGCAGGGCCTTGAGATGAAAACGTCTGGGGTGCCTGAGACACTCCAGGGAGACTATGTAGAGAAGCAGAGTACAGAAAGAGAAAGTTGTCTCTTTGCTTCTCCACTGTACCATCATATTGTACAGGTCATTCAAATATTTGTACATAGTAACATTCAAATATGTATTGAATAATGAATTTGGATTTTTCTTCCCCTTCAAAGGGACAAATCAGTATAATGAATGACTGGCAGGATATGTGAAGAGAAGGGGCAAAGCCAGATAACTTCACAGCTAGGTGTATATGTAGGGGCTAAGTGTATGGTGGGGAAGAAAGAGTGGTTTGGGTGGAGAAGGATAGAATAGAGTATGTTTTGAGATGGGGTTGTTGGCTAAGCAGTTGGAAACACAAATTTGCTGCTTAATAAAGGGACGAGAGAAATTTGGGAGTTAACACAGTTGAAGGCATAGGACTGGTGAGGTCCTCAAGGGAGGATGGGCTTGGACAGGGTCGTGATGTAGGAATGCAGAAAGAGGGATGAATTCATTCTGTATGCAGGACCTTGGCCTTTGGTGATGGAAGAGAGATGGGAGGATGGTAAGGAAAAGCAGGAGTTGGGCCTAATTCTAGGCCTCTATTGACAATGGTGGTGCCATTGATAAGTTTGGGCGGGGGCTCACATAGGAACAAGGACATGTTTGGGATAAAAGTGAACATCAACAGAAAATATTTAGTAAATGCCAAATTGAAAAAAAAAGCCAAATTGAAAGAGGATCTATATTTAAAATCTCATAAACTGAGGTCTCAAAGTTTAGCTAGTGAGAAGTCAGCATGACTTCATTTATAAGGCAGCCCTCAGTACAGCACTAAAGCTCTAGTGTCACCAGCAGGTGACGCACCTTGTGGGGTGATCTCCTGAGCTTCCCATCTGCTCAGATACCTTTCTCCCTTGCCATTTAGCCTGAGCCCTAGCAGTGTTGATGCTACATCCACTACTGTTTTGTTTGAGTCCATCTGTACTTTGCTAAGCAGATCATTCCTAAATGTTACAGAGCTCATCAAAGGGATGCCCGTTCCCCTGTGTCCTCTTTCAGGCATCAGCAGGCTTCGTGCTTTGATACTCGGGCTGTTCTTTGTATGCCAACTGATAAGTCCTTAGTAACCGGGAACAAGTTTTGCTTGCTACTTATCAAAGTTAGGTATTAACTGGTGGAAAGAGGACAAGATAAAATTGGGACAAGAGGAACGTGTGTGTGGTTATTGTGCTGTGCTTGCTTTCAGACGTATCAGATGGCAGCTTTGCTAAGTCAAAACAGTCAAAATTGGAAGAAGGGTCCGCTCCAGAGCCTCTCTCCTCAGTGACAGAAGAGACAGATTTAGCAGGTAACGTTATGTGCCCAACCAGCCATTCAAGCAGGACTGTGATAAATCTGTAAGCACTGAATGTCCCAGCACACACTCCAAGGGGGTTATGGTTTGAAGATCAGAGGAGTTGCAGAACTCTAAAAGCTAAGCATTTTGTCCTTTCAAAGCCAAGAAAATTGTTGCACAAATTATAGATAAAGGCAAACAAGCACCGTGTCCTTCTAGCATTTTGATTTTGCCTCTTCACTCCTCTTTATGACAAGTTTTAGGGCCTCAGGTTCTCAAACTTCTAGATCTCTGCTTGGGTTGGTAGTTATTGACCAAGTTTCTGTAAGAAAGATCTACTCTATACCAATGAAGGAGAATGATCCAAAGCATCTGCATATGTGGGGTTGGCCTTCTGCTAAATGATGTTACTCTGTTTCAAAATGGGAGGCCCCAAGAGGTCAAATTGGGAAGGCCAGGGGTTCTAGCAGTTGGTGGTTAAGAACCAGTCAGCCTGGGTTCCAATCCTGGCACTGTTGGCGTGAGCTTGCACAACTTATTTGCTCCTTCTGTTCAATAAGCACAACAATAGTGCCTATTTCACATGGTTTTGTGAGGATTAAATAAGTCAATACCCACAAATCTCTTAGAATAGTATCAGAGCCCTCATGGGCCCTCATAAAATGCTGGGCACCCAGAGGCCATGATGCCAATGTTACCCCCATAGAAATGTCCTTCCCATCACGTCCTCATTAAAACCTCCTGCAACACTTCCTTCAGGCTGCTGCTTAGACATAATAGCAGGTGCTCCAATTTAAAGTTCTGGGAAAGTTAGGATGAAATGAGCACTTACCAGAGGGTGAGTTTTGATGGGAAGCAGCATGAGGTGCTCACCATGAGGACTTGATGCTTCAGGTGGGCCTTGTCGGCCAGAGTCAGGCTCCACTGAAGCTACTACCATGGATCGTACCTGTGCCTCTGACTGAGTCTCCATCCTCTGGGCAGCTGATGGCCTGAGCACATCTACTTTGAGCACTGTGTTAGCTTTATCTAATGTTCTATTTTTATTATTCAGAAGGCATTGCTGCTCCATCCCTGGCAGCTGTGCCAGGGAACTTGAATGATTCTGCTATTATCACAGCCCTGGAAAACTTCACTCAAGAACTGAAAAGAAAATCTGAGGTAATGGTTCACTAAAAATGAAGAGCTAGCTTGTTATGAGCTTAAAGTAACAAGTTCATATTATTCATCAGTACTATTGTTGCTCCTGAGGCTTTGGGGCGGGGGAGATATGTTTGCCACTGACTTTAGTGCCTTTGTGAACTGTGGCTTGCATCTATAAGATAGCCATTCCATGTCCCTTTGCTACAGGGGGGCCGGATGGGCCTCTGTGGAAATCAGACTCATGATTTGGTTTCAGGGATAGCCACTCTCAGACCACGAAGCACCAGGAAGCCATGATTTGGTCATAACGATAGACAAGGAGGAGAGGGGATCATGTGGATGAGAGATGTCCTGGGCAAAGGTGGAGGTGGACTTTGGGTGGACGGTCAACTGAGTGGTAGCAAATCTTTGAGCAGTGCAGATGCAGGCTATCCCAAAATCTTGTCTGCAAGATGAACTTTGGAAGCATTTCAGTGTCCTCCTTTTATGTCCTATTGTTTATAAATCTTTATAAACTCTTTATGAAAGAGTTATTTATTAGCACATTCAGGGAAAGAACCTTACCCTGACATATATTCATTTAACTAATTTAGGACATCTCCAAAGTCTGATCCTATTTTCTGCAATACCAATGTAAGCTAGTTTATAATGGAAATTTGTTCAAAATATTCAATATGTGTTTTGATAGCATGAATATAAGTTTTCCTATTTTAGCTTATTGTTCTTTATTGGTACTGAACCTGAGGTAATACATAGCAAGTGTGTAACATGGTATCTCATCACAATTGTTTAGCAGTCATGTTTGCTATGAATTTTAAGTACTGGCAGCATCTTTTTCACACAAAGCCTGAACTCCATTTCTGTGGTTATGGTTAATTCAAACGTGATCATTTTGTTATTGTTGTTATGGTTTAGCTTAGGTACAGAGGGAGTCCACTTTATTCAAATAATGCAAAGCAAGCACCAGATTGCTTAATCCAGCTTTTAAACCAGATACATCAATGCAGGTAAGTGTTGGGTTTCGAATCAAGTTCATAAAAGTGTGATGGCTCACAAACATTTGTGTCATGACCACTGTGCTAGAGTCGTTGAGGTACTGAAGCTTGAGAAGATGTTAGGTTGGTACATTACCTAACCTGTCTAGGTTTCTTGTTCTTCATTCATAAGATGATGGGGTAAGGCCTGCCTCAGGCTTCTTCATGATCTACCATGCTATGATCCTAAAACACTATTTAAAAAATATTTACAATCCAGTTATGAGGATTTGACTGGATTATGAATCCAGTTGTGTGTGTGTGTGTGTGTGTGTAAAAATGCTGGGTGTCATACCTGTACAGTGGAATATTATTCAGCCTTAAGGAGGAAGAACCTACATCCTACATCAAGGATGAACCTCGAAGACATTATGCACAGTGAAATAAGCCACATACAAAAGGACAAGTAATTGCATGATTTCAGTATATGAAGTACTTAGGATAGGCAAATTCCTAGAGAAGGAAAGTAGAATAGGGATTACCAGGGGCTGAGGCCATGGGAAATAAGTTATTGTTTAATCAGTGTGGAGTTTGTTCAGATGATAGAAAAGTTCCAGAGACGAATGGTGGTGATGGCTGTACAACATTGTGAATGTACTTAATGCTACTGAATTGTACCCTTAAAAATGCCTAAAAGTGTAAATTTGATGTTATATATAGAGATATTGCTACAATAAAAAAATGCTAGGCACTCCCACATAACGCATGCACATGTACACAAACATGTGTACCATGGAGCAAGAGGGACATGCTGATGACCATGGAGCAAGAGGGACAAAGGTACAAGATTTCAGAGAGATATGAAGGATAGGAAAGATGAGTGGAAATGGGGTTCTGTGGCGATTAGAGTTAATCCAGAACCATTACAATGGAAGTGCTTCTGTAGCAAGATTTTGGAAACAAAGGTTTGAATGGTGTAGGGAAGGTATGTGTAGAGATTGTTCCTTGTTGGAGAGAATGGCCTGCAGATGAAGGACAGGAAGAAAATAACGGTGGGTTGGTTAGCTTAACTGAGGGAGCAAGTTTCTTAGGGCAGAAAATATAATGTCAATGAGAATTTGATTTTTTTCAAACTTTTGTACATGCAATGCCATTTAATTCTCAGAACAAACCCATGAAGGGCTTTAGACTTGTGGAACTTCCATTGTCTTTTAGGGGTTATTAATTTTCCATGTTTCATTCAGCAAATACACACTGAGTAGCACTAGGTGCCAGATCCAGTGCTAAGTACAGGACAGCAGTGCCAACAAGCTTTAGGAGCTTCTTGCCTCATAGAGCTTTCAGCCTAATGCAGAAGACAGACAATAAGCAAGCAAATAAGCAGTTCATGTGGTAAATGCAGAATAGCAAATGTTGGAAATCTCAGAACTAATAGGGAGAGGAGGACCGAGTTTATTAGCCAATTTCAGCTTTCAGGACCAGCTTAAGGCAAGAGAAAAGGGAGCAAGTAGAAGGTAGGAAGGGATGGGGAGCCATGGTTGGTGGTATAGTGGCTTCGAGGCCAGCTCTGGCCTCTGTCTTTTTCCCTGGAGTCACCTCTCCTTTGTTCTAAGGATGATTCTGAAACACCAGCTCCATGCAGACTTCTGTTAAAAGGCTAAATCAGAAAGTTTGCATAGTTTCTGGGGGTGAGGATGGTCACCCCCAGAGAGGGGAGGGAAGAAGAGGTATGTGTTCTTAAAAGTTGGTGAGGATGCAAACGAAGGGGAACCTGCTTACACTGTTGGTGGAATGCAAGCTGGTGCAGCCACTCTGGAAAACAGGATGGAGGTTCCTGAAAAATAGGGGCGCCTGGGTGGCTCAGTGGTTGAATGTCTGCCTTTGGCTCAGGTTGTGATCCTGGGGTCCTGAGATCAAGTCCTGCATTAGGATCCCTGCAGGGACCCTGCTCCTCTGCCTATGTCTACTTCTCTCTGTGTGTCTCTCATGAATAAAGAAATAAATAAAATCTTTTTTTTAAAAGTTGAAAATAGAGCTACACTAACACCCAGCAATTGCACTACTAGGTATTTATCCAAAGGATACAAAAATAGTGACTTGAAGGGGCACCTGCACCCCAGTGTTTATAGCAGCAATGTCCACTTTAGCCAAACTATGGAAAGAGCCCAGATGCCCATCGACTGATGAATGGATAAAGATGTGATACACACACACACACACACACACACACACACACACACACACACACACACTGGAATATTACTCAGCCATAGAAAGGAATGAAATCTTGCCATTTGCAATGACATGGATGGAACTAGAGGGTATCATGCTAAGTGAAATAAGTCAGTCATATGTGCATTTCATAGGATTTCACTCATATGTAGAATTTAAGAAAAAAACATGAACATAGGGGAAGGGAAGGAAAAATAATATAAAAACGGAGAAGGAGGAAAACCATAAGAAACTCTTAACTCTAGGAAACAAACTGAGGGTTGCTAGAGGGGTGGGGGCAGGTGAATGGTGTAACTAGGTGATGGGTAATAAGGAGGCACGTGATGCGATGAGCACTGGGTGTTCTATGCGACTGATGAATCCCTGAATTCTACCCCTGAAACTAATAATACATTATATGCTAACTAACTTGAATTTAGATTTAAAAAACAAGCATCTAGAGCAAAATAAGAAGTATTCTTGTAATAAGAGGATTGTCTTTTGTTGTAGTCAAGCAGTCCCAATGAAATCCATTGCTTTTTACATTTATCAGACTGCATAAACTAGAGAAGTTTCACAATTTTATTCTTCAAGAGTTGAGCCATCTTGAGAAGGATATTCAGGCTCTGGAACACCTTGAGGATGATGTTCTGGTAAGTATCCTCCACACTTAAAAAAAAAAATCCTCTGTCACTGAAGAGGATCTGTTCCAGAGTAAAATAACAAAAACTTTTGTTCAATTTTAGGAATTTTGGGGGAAACAGTCTGATGATTTGAAATCATTCTGTGATCGGCAAGTGCTAAGGTATTTTTTCCAAAGTATTCTTTCCAGACGTATCTTAGTTGAAGAATGAGGGTAGTGCTTTAGCTATAGTACGGGTGGTTGATGTTGATAAGACGGCATTTAGGTAGCTATGAAGCTGCATCTCTTCAAACCAATTACTTTTGTGGCACTCCCTGAGCAAAGAGCGTGGCTTAGGGATCAATTTAGAAGTGTAAATTCTGCAAAGCATTTAACAAGATCATACAAATATCAGTGATTTTGATCTAAAATGTTTTATTTTTAAGCAATATTTCAAAAAATTAAAATGAATATATTCTGAGAAAAATAGATATATATTGAATTGTGGTCTTGTAGAATATATATGTATATTAATATATATATATTTATGTGTGTGTATTAAACAATGAATTTATTCTGCTACACATTCTTTTCAGTGTGATTACTCAGTGAACATTCTGAGGCTGTTGTTTCTATTGGTGTGGAGTACTGTCTGATTCTCTGAAGTGTAGGGAATAGAGAAATGGGAAAGTAGAGTCCTCCACTCCTCTGCTTCTGCCATTCGAGAAATTCTAGGATTTTTGTTTCTGCTTGAATAATAAAAAAATAATCCTTATAGAAACCTGTAATTGCCTAGAGCTTTATCTACCAGTTCAGAATCTGTTTCTGTCACAGAAATCTAAATCAAAGTTTTAGAAAGGCTATTATTCTGATCACACCACAGAAAGTTTAAAATTTGAATTATCCATTCTTCTGTTACTCCAGTTAACACAATTAATAACAATGAGAGTATGTAAATAGATTTTCAAAACTCTTTCAACACACGATTAAAGGAGATATCCTTGCATAACCTCTTCACTGAATGCTTCTGGTTGGTTGTGAAAGGTTCTCAAACTTCTTGGAATGAGGACCTCTTAACACTTTGAAAATTTATTCAGATTCCCCCAAAGAGCTTTTGTTTCATGGGTTATATCTATAAATATTTTCCATATTAAAAATTGAGACTGAGATTTAAAATATGTATTTATTTAAAAATAACGAGGGCACCTGAGTGGCTCAGTGGGATCTGCCTTTTGTTCAGGTCATGATCCTGGGGTCTTGGGATCGAGTCCCACATCGGGAATCCCCACGGGGAGCCTGCCTCTCTCCCTCTAACTATGTTTCCATCTCTCTGTGTCTCTTATGAATAAATAAATAAAATCTTTTTTTAAAAAAATAATAGAAATATGCCAACAAATTGGACAATCTGGAAGAAATAAATGAATTCCTAGAAAATTAAAATCTTCCAAGAGTGAATCAGAAAAAAATAGAAATATGAACAGACTAATTACTAGTAATGAAATTGAATCATAGTAACAAACTTGAATTGGTAATTTAAAAACCCATACTATTTTAATTACTACAGCTTTGTAATATAACTTGAAGTCTAGAATTGTGATACCTCCAGTTTTATTTTTCTTTTTCAAGATTGCTTAGGCTATCTGGGGTCTTTTGCATTTTCATACAAATTTTAGTGTTCTAGTTCTGTAAAAAAATGCTGTTGGTATCTTGATAGGAATTGTATTAAATCTGTAGATTGCTTTGGGTAATATAGAACTTTTAACAATATTTGTTCTCCCAACCCATGAACATAGAATGTCTATTTCTTTGTATCTTCAATTTCTTTCTTTCATCAATGTTTTATGGTTTTCGGAGTGCAGATGTTTCACCTTTTTGGTTAAGTTTATTTGTAGGTATTTTATTATTTTGGGTGCAACCGTAAACAGGATTGTTTTCTTAATTTCTCCTTCTGCTGCTTCATTATTAGTGTATAGAAATGCAACAGATTTCTGTACATTAATTTTGTATCCTACAACTTTACTGAATTCACCTATCAGTTCTACTAGTTTTTTTTATGGAGTCTTTAGGATTTTCTACATATAGTATCATATTATCTATAAATAGAAGTTTCACTTGTTCCTTACCAATTTGGATGCCTTTTATTCTTTTCTCTTGCCTGATTGCTGTGGCTAGGACTTCAAGTATTATGTTAAATAACAGTGGTGAGAGTGGACATCTTTGTCTTACTCCTGATCTTAGGGAGAAAAACTTTCAGTTTTTCCCCATTGAGTATGATGTTAGCTTTGAGTTTTTCATATAAGTCCATTATCATATTAAGGAATTCTCCCTCTAAACCCTTGTTTTTATCATGAATGGATGTTGTACTTACTCAGATCATTTTTTTTTGCATCTACTGAAATGAGCATATGGTTTTTATCCTTTCTCTTATTGATGGTGATGTATCACACTGACTTGCAAATATTGAACCACCATTGCATCCTAGGAATAAATCTCACTTGATCATGATGAGTGCATTTTCTATGCTGGATTACAGCAATACTTAGAAATATTGCTAATATTTTGTTGAGGATTTTTTGCATCTACATTCATCAGACATATTGGCCTGTAGTTCTCTTTTCTTGTGTGTCCTTATCTGGTTTTGGAATCAGATTAATGCACAATTATATGGTCAATTAACCTTGACAAAGGAACCAGGAATATGCAGGGGAAAAAGACAGTGTCTTCAACAAATGGTATTGGGAAAACTGGACAGCTACATGCAAAATAATGAACCTGGACCACTTTGTTACACTATACACAAAAATAAATTGAAAATGGATTAAGGACCTAAATGTAAGACCTGAAACCATAAAAATCCTAGAAAAAGAGCACAGGCAGTAATTTCTCTGATACCAGTCATAACATCTTTCTAGATACATCTCCTTAAACAAGGAGAACAAAATAAGAAAGCAAAAATAAACTATTGGACTTCATCAAGGTAAAAAATTTCTGCACAGTGAAGGAAACAACCAACAAAACTAAAAGACAACCTACTGAATGACAGAAGAGATTTGCAAATAACCTATGTGATAAAGGGTTAGTGTCCAAAATATCTAAAGAACTCATACAACCCAACACCCAGAACAAATAATCTAGTTAAAGTGAGCAGAAGCTCATGAACAGACATTCTTCCAAAGATGACATACAGATGGCCAATGGATACATGAAAAGATGCCCACTATCACTTATCTTTAGGGAAATGCAAATCAAAACTACAAGGAGATACCACCTCATACCTGTCAGAATGACCAAAATCAAAACCACAAGAAGCAACAAATATTGGTGAGGATGTGGAAAAATAGGAACCCTCTTGCATCTTTGGTGGGAATACAAACTAATGTAGCCAACATACAAGACAATATGGAGGTTCCTCAAAAACTTAAAAATAGAACTACTAACTAATTGCATATAGACTAATTGCATATAACTAATTGCAAATAGAATACTAATTGCATTACTGGAAATTCACCCAAAGAATACAAAAACACTGATTCAAAGGAATACATGCACCCCAATGTTTATTGCCACATTATTTACAATAACTACTTTATGAAAGCAACCTAAGTGTTCATCAATAAAGAAGATGTATATGTGTACAGTGGATTATTTATTCAACCATAACAAACAATGAAATCTTGCTGTTTACAACAATGTGGATAGATCTAGAGAGTATACTGCTAAGCAAAATAAGGCAAAAGAAAAAAAAAAGAGAATCATAGGCTGTTATCCCTAATGGATATAGATGCAAAAATCCTGAAAAAATATTAGTAAACTGCATTCAACAGTATATTAAAACGATTATTCACCAAGATCAAGTGGGATTTATTCTAGGAATTCAAGGATGGTTCCATATGCACAAATTGATAAACAGATATACTACATTTACAAAATGAAGGATAAAAATCATATGATCATCTTAGTAGATGCAGAAAAACCATTTGACAAAATTCAACTCCATTACTGATTTAAAAAAGAACTCTCAAGTGGATTTAGAGGCAACATGCCTCAACATAATAAGGGCCATATATGACAAACCCATAGCTAACATCATAATGATAAAAAACTGAGAATGTTCTCTCTAAGATCAGGAACAAGACAAGGATGTCCACACTCACTACTTTTATTCAACATAGTAATGATATTTTTACCCAGTGATCAGAAGAAAAAGAAGTAAAAAGTACCCAAATTGGTGAAAAAAAAGGTAGACTTGTCCCGATTTGCAGATGACATGATACTATATCCAGAAAATCCTGAAGATTCCACCAAAAAACTATTAGAACCTATTTATGAATTCAGTAAAGTTGCAGAATATAAAACTGATATCCATAAATCTTTTGCATTTATATACACCAATAATGGAGTAGCAGAAAGAGAAGTTAAGAAAGCAATCTCATTTACGATTACATCACAAAGAATAAAATACCTAGGAATAAACTTAACCAAGGAAGTGAAAGACTTGTCCTATGAAAACTATAGAACATTTTTGAGAAAAATGGATGACAAAAACAAATGGAAAAATATACATGCTCATGGATTGGAAAAATTAGCTTTGTTAAAATGTGGATTGGATGGATTGGAAGAATTAGCATTGTTAAAATGTACATACTACCCAAAACAACTTACAGATTCAATAGAATCCTTATCAGAATACCAACATTTTTCACAGGCATAGAACAAATAATCCTAAAATTTATATGGAAACACAAAAGACCCTGAATAGGGAAAGCAGTCTTGAAAAAGAAGAGCAAAGATGGAGGTATCACAATCCTGGTTTCAAACCATACTACAAAGCTATAGTATTCTAAACAGTATGGTACTGGCACAGAATTAGACATATAGCTCAATGGAGCAGAATAGAGAGCCCAGAAATCCATGCTTGGTCAATTATTTTGTATGAGAAAGAAGGAAAGAATATACAATAGGGAAACGACTATCTCTGCAATAAATGGTGCTGAAAAAACTGGACCACATTCTTACACCATACACACAAATAAACTCAAAATGTATTAAAGACCTAAGTAAATGTGAGACCTGAAACCATAAAACTCTTGAAAGAACACCTAGGCAGTAATCTCTTAGACATGACCCTGTTCCTCAGGCAAAGGAAACAAAAACAAAAAATGGGACTGCACCAAAATAAAAAGGTTTTGTATGGCAAAAGAAACCATCAACATAATGTAAGGCAACTTACTGAATGGGAGAAGATACTTGCAAATGACGTATCTGATAAGGGGCTAATATCCAAAATATATGAAGAGTTTCTACAACTCCACACCAAAAACAAAACAAAAAAAAACAAATGCTCCAATTAAAATATAGGCAGAGGACCGGAATAGACATTTTTCCAAAGAAAACATGCAGAGGGCTAACAAATACATGAAAAGATGCTCAACATCACTAACTACTAGAGAAATGCAATTCTAAATACAATGATATATTACCTTATACTTGTCAAAATGGATAGTATCACAAAGAAACAAATAACAGGTGTTGGAGAAGTGGAAAAAACAGAACCCTCATGCACTGTTGGTGGGAATGCAAACTGGTGCAATCACTATATATATATTATTATAGATTTGTCCTGGATTCCCTCTCTTAAAAAGCTTGTCACCATATATATGTGGGTCACAATTCAGATGAATGAATCTTTTGCACTCATGGCTGAACATATTCAAAAGACTGGTTTATAAAAAATAGAACGACTAATTAAAAAAATAACCGAAACAAACCTTTGCATATTGATGTCAGTAACAGATTTTTATGAAAAATAACCAGATTCTTCAAAACAAACATGTGGGTAGAGTAGCATTGTTTTATTTTTTATTTTTATTTTTTAAAAGATTTTATTTATTTATTCATGAGAGACAGAGAGAGGGGCAGAGACATAGGGAGAGGGAGAAGCAGGCTCCATGCAGGGAGCCCGATGTGGGACTCGATCCCAGGTCTCCAGGATCACACCCCAGGCCAAAGGTGGTGCTAAACCACTGAGCCACCAGGGCTGCCCACATTGTTTTATTTTTGCAAATCTCTTTAATGCCAGACTTCACAGGAGGTAGCTTCTTTGTCATATTTGCTTCTGAATTCAATCTGTTGTGATATCACACATCATGTAATGGAAAACTCCACTGTGTATTTGTGAGAGTAAGAATGAAAAAAAAGCAAACAAGATCTTAGCATTATTTGCCATTATTACGAAAATAGTTTTGGACTCACAGAACCTTTGGAAGCTTAGAGATCTCCAAGAAAAGCAGTCTCTTAAGGGTCCCAAACGTTCACACTCTGCGAACTGCTGATATAAAGCAATGCTATATTAAAAATTAGGGAAGTTTATACCCCTTCGTCTTCTGAAACCTGGGGAATTATTTTGACTAAGCCCCAGATTTTAGATAACTGTCTCTTGAGTTCATACACATTACATTGTAGGATGTTAATTACTATTTGCTTTCATCTCCTGATAATAGGCCCCTTGTGTGAATTTAGAATACCTTAAAGAACAAAAATTCCGGGATCCCTGGGTGGCGCAGCGGTTTGGTGCCTGCCTTTGGCCCAGGGCGCGATCCTGGAGACCCGGGATCGAATCTCACATCGGGCTCCCGGTGCATGGAGCCTGCTTCTCCCTCTGCCTGTGTCTCTGCCTCTCTCTCTCTGTGACTATCATAAATAAATAAATAAATAAAAAAGAACAAAAATTCCTCCAAAATATACATCTCCCTGGGTTTTGCTTTTGCTCTCTTTTCTTCCAGACACCTAAAGAAACCACCCTGCAGCTTGCAGAAGAGAGATGATGGTGATGATGCTTGTAGCTCATGCTGGGTGCTTACTGGGCACCAGGCTGCAAGTATCTATGAGACTTAGGTTAATGAGCTTGACTGAGATCCAGTATCTGGATCTGGTTGGTACTCAGTGTCTGTCCTTTTGGCATGTTTGCATATCATGGTGCAAACGTGATGGTTTTACGTATTTTGCTAGGGAAATGCAAAGGACATTCCTCACACGAGATTATTTCAGCCCCTAGCACAGGGCTGCAAGAACATAGGAATTCAATTTTTTTTATTTTATTTAAATTTATCTATTTATCTCTCTCATCTATCTGTCTGACCAACCAGGATATCAGGAAGGGATTCGTTACTTTGAATGGTTGTCATGAAATATCTCTACCTATATTGTAGGCTAGTAGCTTTGACAGATACAATGCATAAAATAGAATCAAGTAAAAATATTAATAGCTTAGGCTGATATTCTGAATTGGCCATTGATCCTCTTCAGGTAACATCCAAGTAATGCAATGATCTATGAAATAATTAATGTATGGACGTATGTACATATATGTGTATTCTTATTTTTAAATCCTCTAATATAAATGTAATGAGATAGACTAATTTCTTCCAGGCTTAACCCAGATCAGCCTTCATGAGGAAAGCCAAAGCCCCGTGTCACTACTGCATTCATGGGGTAGGTACAAAGGTTTGCTTTGATGGAATTGGAGTGAGGGAAGTAAGCCCTAAAGAATACCCTAACACTTTTAAAAAATATAACTGAATAAAATGGACTCCTACATAGACGGGAGATATTCATAGAAGAAGTAGACAGAGTTGATGAACTACCATGCAGATGTGTATGTTCGGATTGTGTCACAGAGGAATTCTACTGGTCCCTTAGCAAAGGATAACTTCAGTGCTGTTGACTAAATGGGACTAAAGGGTAACTTTAGTATTATTCTAATGCACGGATGAATGAAAATTCCCCAATTCTTTTTATGCATCTTGCATTACAATGCCAAAATCAAGTGAAAATTACACAAAGAAAAATAGAGCAATCTCACTCAAAAGCCAAAATTCAAAGTAAAAATATTGGCAAACATCATTTCACAGCTTATTAAAGGAATAATATGTCATGATCAAGGGAGATTTATTCCAGTAACACAAAAATGTTTTGATATTAGGAAATCCGCTAATAACACCAATTGCTAATCAATCTAGGGAGAAAAATCACACTATGATTCTCCCCATAGATTTCAAAAGGCATTGAGAAATTGCTACATCTGTGTTTAAATTTGTATAAACCCACACAAATAGTCATAACTAGGGGCCTCTGGGTGGCTCAGTTGGTTAAGCATCTGCCTTCGGCTCAGGTCATGATCCCAGGGTTCTGGGATCAACCCCTGCATCCGGCTCCCTGCTCAGTGGGGAGCCTGCCTCTCCCTTTCCATCTGCCTTTCCTCTCTCTTGCTCTTTCTCAAATAAAATTTTAAAAAAGTCATAACTAGATATTCTGTAGTATGAAAAATCTCAGTCCAAAAGCCACTACTATGCTTAATAGAGAAACTCTAATGCATTATTACTAATTTCAGGACCAGTCGATGGGGAGACTCCGGTAACATAAAGATGTCAGCTCTAACAGGGTAGAGAGCAGAGAAAGCAAGCTCTCTCCTGACTTTTTTAGAGCACTAATCTCACTTGTGAGGGCTTCATCTCATGACCTCCTGTCATCCTGATTACCTCTCTGAGACCCTACTTTCTACATCACTTGGGTGCAGGGGGAATTGTAGCAACTGAATGGAGCACAGACATTCCATGCATAAATGGTGTCAGTTTCAGTGGAATCAAAAGTTAGGACAGTGAGGGAAGGAGAGCAGGTGACTTGGAAAGGCCCAAAAAGTGTGGTCAAAAAATGGGATGTTGAGAATCAAGATTTCAGAGGTGGGAAGTGATGCCAAAAATCTGAGAGTGCCTAGCTGTGGTGAAACTGAAGAAAATGCTAGAGGAGGTGAGGAGATGAGGAGATGAAAAAACTGAGAAGCCACAGCATGCAGATGGGTCCCTCATGACGGAGTTTCAGTTACTACTAAGGCTGATGGGAACCAGGGCCAGGTGAACAGAGGGGCCAGGATGATGGATGATAAGTTAGGTGGTTGGCATAAACATCAGCAGAGAGGTGTCTAGAGGAGAGGGAGTAATCCCCATGTTTGATAGCTTAGAGAAGGAGAATATCTACCTCTCCACCTGGCCAGGAAGTAAGAGGACAACAGAGAAAAAACCCACAAAAACTTTTTAATTGACAGAGCAAATTGGGGAACGTGGTACCCTAAGAAGTCTGCATTTTAGTGAAAAGTAGACAGGGAGACATTTTCTTTGAAGAAGAGGCAGAGGACGTTGGGGAGCAGACCAGAGCAGAGGAGAGCTATAGGCATCACTGGATGAGAATGTGGCTGATAAGGGCTGCCTTTTAGCAGCTGCAAAGGCAGAGAGGGATTTGAGACAGGATGGGATTGATTCAGAGAGATTTTTAAAGGAAGGAGTTTGTAGAATTATTACCGTGAGCCCTAATGTTTCCCCAGATGGCCCAGCAGCTCTTGGGGCTATCGCTCTACAAGCTTTCTGCCTGTGCTGTGAGCCCTACAGAGTAAATAAACATGGAATGTGTTGAACAACCACCAACTATTCTGTTCTTGGATCCGGTCACTTTACAGACAACAGCCTTCTTGCTCAATTGGGTTCATAGAACATTGTATTGTTCATTTCCCCAGTATTTAATAATGGGGCTTTTTATACAGCTCTCAACTTGAAAGTCTCTTCGACTTAGAGGTCTAAGGTAGGTTCCCTAAGTAGACCATGTCCAACTATATTTTCATAAGAATAACATTCCATGTATCTTAAGCTATAGTGTTACTTTAAAAACATGGGTTTTGTTTCATTTTATTTGAGAATAACTGAAGTGGGTGGCTTTTTTCTTAAATTCCAGTGTCCAAAGTTGTGCTTTGTGATTTTTGATGCAGCAATTCCACTTCCAGGAAATTATCTTCAGGATTAGATTGGACTGTGCAAGGATATGTACAGTGGTGTGTATCACAAGCAGTTCTAATAAGGAGAGATTGAAAATTGCCTGAATGCCCAGCTAGAGCTTGGTTAAAGAGATTCATAGACTTACATGATATGCCACATGGCCATTACAAAAAAGAATGGTTGGATTAGATTAATTGACTTGGGAAGACATTTAACAGTGAATGAAAAGTAAAAGCTTGTTGCAAAGCATTGTAGACCACATGATTCCATTTGTTTTAAATGCTAATGAGGATGTATATGGTCATTCACTTAAGAAACTGCTGAGTCTATTAGGTGCCAGGTACTGTCTCTGATGCTGGGGCCGGTATGGTACCCAAGAGGTCCTTGGCTGCATAGAGGGTGCGCTTTAGTAGAATGGACAGACGGTGAAGAGTAAATAGGTAAGAATTCATGACAGTGGTAAGTGGTCAGAAGGAAAAAAGTGTGATGACAGAGACTGATGGTGTAGAAAGAGAATCAAGTCAAGCCTCTCTAAGGAAGTGACATATGAGCTAAAACTCAAAGGGTGGGGTGGAGCCAGCAATGGGGAGACTGAGAAAGGGCATTTCAGAGGGAATGGCCAAGACCAATGTCTGAGGCCAGAAGCAGCTTGATAGGTTCTAGGAATTCAGTGAGAGTCAAGCAACAGGAGTGAGGGCAGAGTAGTATGAGATGAGACTGGCGGGTGTGCTGTGTGGGGGGATGGTAGTCACCTTATGGGCTGTAGAAAGACTTTATTCTAGTGGCAGGGAAAGGTGTAATAGTAAAGGAATGCTATTTAAAAAATTGTTTATTTATTTATTCATGTGAGACAGAGAGAGAAGCAGGCTCCCTGCAGGGATCCTGATGCAGGACTCAATCCCAGGGCCCCGGGATCATGACCTGAGCCAGAGGCAGATACTCCGCCACTGAGCCACCCAGGAGCCCCAGTAAAGGACTACTTTTAAGGCCCTCTGTGTATGTGTTGAGGTGGGAGATCAGGTGACATGAGCAACAGAAAGGGAGCTGGAAGGGTTTCCGATGAGTCGGGAGGGGTGTAGGACAAACTTCCAGGTTTGGGGTTTGAGCAACCCTGATGGACAGTGGTGTCACTGAATGAGATCGTGGAGACTATGAAAGGCCTGGTTTAGCTGGTAGGGTGATGAGGAGGTTGTGGATAAATATTAAAAGCTTAACTTGGAACATGTATTTGTGATTTCAGCATCTGAATGGAGTTGGCAAATGAGTGGAGATGAGAATGAGACTAAGACTCATGGCAGAGGGCAACATGAGACCAGTGAGTTGACTTAGGGTGTGAGTATAGAGAAGAGTGTCAGGAGAAAGTTCTCGGGCTGTTCCAATGTGTTAAAGTAACTTAAGGGAGAGTTTGTGTGTGTATCTATATGCATGTATACACGGTGAGAGGTCTAGAGTCTAAAAGATATCACCCAAATGTCAACTGTGGTTATTTCTGTGTGGTAACATTTTGGGTGAATCGTCTTACCCTAGGCTACTTCTGTATTTTTAGAATTTAGTCCAAGATATGAATTACTTTTGTGGAATGAATTTAAACAGCATAACATTTATAAAGAATTATTTTTCCCCTTTCCCTAACCCTCCTTATCTATGATCCTGAGGTAACTACCTCTTTACAGTTTGACAGCATTTAAGCATTGACAGACACTTTGTCCATATATATAAATATATGGACATATGAACATATATAAACATATATATGTTCATATAATGTTCATATAAGGATATGGACAATATCCTATAAATGTATAAATGTCCATATAAGGATACATATGTGTATTTTTAAGTAACACAAAGCTATACTAAATATTAGGCATATTTTTGTTCTCTTAGCAAAAGTAGGATTCCTTTCCAAGTCAGTAATATGAGTCTACTTTTTTTTTAAATTTTCATTTATTTATGATAGTCACAGAGAGAGAGAGAGAGAGAGAGAGAGGCAGAGACACAGGCAGAGGGAGAAGCAGGCTCCATTCACCGGGAGCCCGACGTGGGATTCGATCCCGGGTCTCCAGGATCGCGCCCTGGGCCAAAGGCAGGCGCTAAACCGCTGCGCCACCCAGGGATCCCTGAGTCTACTTTTTTAAATTAATTGTAAAATATTTTAGTTTATGGACATGCTATAACTTATACATTTGATTCCCTATTGATGCACATCCAGGTTATTTTAAATTACTATGGCAAATAACTCTGTCGTGAATATCCTTTTACATATACCTTGAATTACTTTATCAGGAAAAAATTATTTTCTTTTTTTAAAAAAGATTTTATTTATTTGAGAGAAAGAGCATGAGCAGAGGGGAGGAAAAGAAGGAGAGGGAGAAGCAGACTCCCCACTGAACAAGAAGCCCGACTTGGGGCTCCATTCCAGGACCCCGAGATCATGACCTGAGCTGAAGGCAGATGCTTGACTGACTGAGCCACCCAGACACCCCAGGGAAAAATCACTGTTTTCTTTTGGGAAAACAAAAATAGCAAATCTTCAAATCAAAATAGCCCTAAAAGAGGATATAGAGAAAAGACTAATCTGAGTTAAGAATATTAGCCTAATTCCCAGCCCTAACAGAGAATTGGATCAAATGTGAATTAAACGTACATGTTACAATTGGTCACATTAACCGGAATCAGGCTCCAGCAGCTAAACCAAGTAGGGGTTTTATTTTTCCCCGGTAAGGGAAGCAGCCCAGAGGGAAAGAGGTTATCCAGGGCTAGTGATGCAGTAGCATTAAGTAGCCATCAGACACCAGGTTCTTTTAGCTTCCTGCTCAGCCATCCTTCATATGGCTTTAGGCTTTATTTTTTCCTTCTATAGATTTTATTCATTTATTCATGAAAGACAGAGAGACAGAGACATAGGCAGAGGGAGGAGAAGCAGGCTCCATGCAGGGATCCTGATGCAGAACTCGATCCCAAGACCCTGGGATCACGCCCTGAGCTGAAGGCAAGATGCTCAAGCACTGAGCCACCCAGGCATCCCAGGCTTTGGGCTTTAGAGTGATTGTCTGCTCTGCTTCTAGGAATCTCTTCTAGGCTCTGGGCAGGAAGGGGGGAATTGAATGAAAGGTAAAAGATGTGTGCCAGCAGAATCTACCTTCACCTTCCTTTTATCCAACTTAAGAAAACAGTTTTCATGGAAGTGCAAACCAACAGACATTGGTCTCCATCTTACTGACCTGACCTAGGTCACTTGGCCCTCCACAGTGGAAAGGGAATATGGGGAGAATTGAACTCTTACTGTTTCTCAAGTAGTGGATTCCGTACATAAGAAAGGGAGGACAGATGTGGAGGAACTATCTAGTAATGTCTGTCAAGCCTGAATCAAATTACATGTGCTGAACAGAGAGAAAAAGAGAAATAACTTAAATCGCACGGGTCATTCTGTTGGCCATTCTTGGCCATGAGCATGCACCTTGGTGTTTGCATCAGGATGGGAAAATCTCTTCCTTCCTGGGCGGCAGCTCTTATTCTACCTCTTGTTTCATGAGTGAACTGGGTTCAACCCAGTCTGGTTATTAATAACGTGCATTTTTCATACAGCATGACCCCGACAGCCAGCCCAGCCACTGCCTTGGGCTCCGTCCAAGAAGTACCTGTCTTTCCTCCAACACTAGAGGGAAAAATAACCTGCGGTGTTCAACTATAAAGAGATAGGCACAGTTTCAAGGCAGCACATGTTTAATTAAGCCTTTTATTTTTTTATTTTTTTTAAAGAATTTTTATTTTATTTTATTTATGATAGTCACAGAGAGAGAGAGAGGCAGAGACACAGGCAGAGGGACGAGAAGCAGGCTCCATGCACCGGGAGCCCGACGTGGGATTCGATCCCGGGTCTCCAGGATCGCGCCCTGGGCCAAAGGAAGGCGCCAAACCGGTGCGCCACCCAGGGATCCCTATTTAAGCCTTAAAAAAAAAAAAAAAAAAAAGGTTTGTTTATTTATTTGAGGAAGAGAGAGACAGTAGAGGGAGAGGCCAAGGGAGAGAGAATCCCGAAGCAGACTCCCTGCTGGCTGTGGAGCCCCATGCAGGGCTTGATCTCAGAACCCTGAGATCATGACCTGAGCCAAAATCAAAAAATTTTGAGCCAATCAAAATCAGGCTGCTTAACCAACTCAGCCACCCAGGAGCCCCGGCTAAGCCATTTTTGAGGGTGATTTTGACTCTGGCCAGCTTTTTACCCAGTGTACTGACTAGCTACCACTGGCCACAGAAGATGCAACTTCACTGAATGTCTGAGTTAGTGATGTAGCTGATTGGTGATGTTCGTGTTGGCTCTCTGAGGGACAAAGAGGTGGGCATTTCAGGCTGAGCTAACTACTGTTCTCTTTCTTTTTTCTTTCTTTCCACCAGTCTGAGCCACCTGGAGATGATAAATCTGGCATGGACCACACAGTGGTGCTTTAGTGCTCTGGCTTCTTGATTTTGCTTCACTCCAAATGGGATCCCTGAGAACTGCTGCGTCGGAATAGAATGGAATAGGCTGGTAGTTTGCAGTTGTGTTATTGTCCATTTGTTCCCAAAGTTAACCTTCTGTATCAAAGTGTAGCCAGAAAATAGGAGGTTCACGATGTTTACCAACTTAGAGTATTGCTTTAAAAAAAATTTTTTTTAAGTAAAATTGATTTTGAGAACGGTTTCCAAGTTATATGGGGGGAAAAATCTGAACATCTGTATACATGCTATTTGTATATCTCTTTGGGGGAGAATTTAATTTGTGATGAAAATAGCTCAGATGAAAATGGTGCTGTATTTTGAAACAGTTATTATTTCACTTGATCTACAAATATTCTAGTTTCTCCAGCACATTCACAAAACTACTAGCTTTAGCAGAGGAGAAATACTCATGTGATAATTATAAAGGCTCCAATAAAGCCTGCATGTATGAAGACTGCCTATACAGTTGAGTGGATTTATTTTGGGAAAATAAAATCCATCTAATTTGAGGCTGTTTACAAAGTAACTGTTCATAGATTGGAAAAGTGCAGTTAAAGACTGCAGGCTGAAAATGGTTTATTCAATGTAGAACATAACTTAGTGACATAGTATATCTTATGTATTATGTATTTAATCTGCCCAAAACAGATACTTACAACCCCAATGTGTCACCTTTTTTTCTTTAGAATTTTTTAACGAGCTATGGTTTAGTCTATTGTAAGCTTTACAGAGCACAAGAGCACTTTTTAAGCCCAAAGGATCCAATTAACCTCGTTTAATTTGGGTATATGCCAGTTAGGGCTCACAATTCCTGGTGACCTGGAATTTTATGGATTTCAGCACCATTACATTGACTGTCTTCACTGAAGGACATCTACAGGATACATAGGACTTCGGATAACTGGTAGACATATATTGGGGAACTGTTGTCTCTAAAGCCTTCAGTTAGCTCATGTGGTGGATGTTAGTTAGATAAGGCATGATCTTAACTATAAGAACTTAGTCTTAAGACACCAGGTAGCTGAAAGATCTTGAGGCTGAGTGAGACATGTGCCATAAATGAAGTGTAAACTGAGCTCCAGCAAGGTTGGGAGGAGGGACAGGTGCTTTTGGTTGGCGTGATCAGTGCCAGCTTCCTGGAGGGAAAGCACTGGTTGAGCTCTTGAAGGATGGGGAGGGTTTTTCTAGGGTTAGCAAAGAGGGTCCGATGTGACTAGTGGAACAGAGGCAGAGGGGTGCAGGGTTTGTTCGAGGCTGGAACACTATGGAGTGTTAGTGGAAATTAAGTTTGTTTAGGCCCAAGCGGAAGTGCCTTTACTGGCTTGATTAGAAGGACTTTATTCTGTTGGTAAGAAAGAGTCCTTGAAGACTCACTAGAGAACGATAAAGGACCATGGTCGTTTAGGAGGATTAGTCTACTCTCAGTATGAAGACCCAGTGCAATCCACCAGGAGGTTTTAACAGCAGTAAAGGCCTCCCCTAGGACAGAAGGTAAAGGAGGGAACAGGTGTGCTAGCTCGTGGCAGGTATAGGGTTTTTCCTTTTTTTAGAATTTAAATTCAATTTGCCAACATATAGTATAACATTAGTTTCAGATGTAGTTTTTAGTAATTCATCAGTTGCATATAACACCCAGTGCTCATGACATCCTATGACCTCCTTAAATGGCCATCACCCAGTTACCCCGCCCCCCACCAACCTCCCCTCTAGCAACCCTCAGTGTGTTTCCCAGGGTCAAGAGTCTCTCGTGGTTTGTCTTCCTCTCTGACTTTTTCTTATATTCCGCATATGAGTAAAGCCATATGATAAAGGTATAGGATTTAAGAGCTAAGTTTAAGGATGAGCTGATGTCAGTTGCAAAAACCACAAACTTGAGATATTGGGGGATATCTCTTTTGAAATATTCCCCCAAATGTGTTCAGTCAGTGTTGTCTTATTAGCGAATCCTTATTGAGCACTAACTGTATGCACAGCCAAGCTCTATGCTTAGTGTTGGGGGTTCAGCGTTATTGTCAAGGGACTCCAGGAGCTAGCTGTCTGATGGGGACAATTACACAAACCCGGAAAGCAGCATAGACCAGCGCCCACCTCCTCTCCTGGGAGCAGCCCTGTGCCCACCTCAGTGAACTCTGACCAAGCTGTGGTGTTGGCCTCATTTGTGGTTTCCAATATTCCTCTGCGCCGTAACCTTCCATCTTCCATAGGGGCTCTTCGCAGGATTTACTGTGGTCCTCACCTCCCTTCCATACAGATTATCTCCTGGCTTTTGTCCTGTGTGTGTGTGTGTGTGTGTGTGTGTGTGTAGTTGACACGTTACGTTAGTTTCAGTTGTGCACTGTAGTGGTGTGACAACTCTGTACGTCATGCTGTACTCACAAGTGTAGCTACCACCTGTCCCCATTACACCACTATTAACAGTACCATTGACTGTGTTCCTTATGCTCTGCTTTTTACTCCTGTGACTTACTCATTCCGTACCTGGAAGCCTGTATCTCTCACTCCCCTTCACCCATTTTGCCCAAGCCCCATCCTCCTCCCCTTTGGCAGGCATCTGTTTGTATTTATAGTTCTGATCTTTTTGTTCATTTATTCATTTTTTTTAAGATTCCATTTATGAGTGGAATCATATGGCCTTTGTCTTAATCTGATTAGTTTCACTTAGTGTGATACCCACAGGGTCCGTCCAGGTCTCAAATGGCATGATCTCATCCTTTCTCATGGCCATGTACTATTCCATTGTATATGTTTTATATACCACATCTTCCTTATCCATTTATCTATTGTTTTTTAAAAGATTTTATTTATTCATGATAGACACAGAGAGAGAGAGAGAGAGAGAAAGAGAGGCAGAGACACAGGCAGAGGGAGAAGCAGGCTCCATGCAGGGAGCCCGACATGGGACTCGATCCTGGGTCTCCAGGATCACAACCTGGGCCGAAGGTGGCACTAAACTGCTGAGCCACCTGGGCTGCCCCCATTTATCTATTATTGATGGATATCTGGTTTGTTCCCACAAACCCCTGTGCTTATGAGCTACAATAAGCACAGGGGTGCATATATCTTTTCAAGTTAGTGTTTTCCTTTTCCCTGGGTAAATAACCCCCAAATGGTGTAATTATTGGATCAAACAGTATTTCCATGTTTAATTTTTTGAGGAGTTTCCATATTCTTTTCCACAATGGCTGCACGAGTTGACATTCTCACCAACAGCGCACAAGGGTTCCTTTTTCTCCACATCCTCGCTTATTGTTTCTTTTTTGATTTTAGCCAATCTAATAGGTGTGAGGTAATATCTCAGTGTGATTTTGATTTACATTTGCTGGATGATGAGTGATGCTGAGCATCTCTTCATGTATCTGTCAGCCATCTGTATTTCTTCTTTGGTGAAATTTCTATTCAGGCCTTCTGTCTATTTTTTAATCAGATTTTTGTGAGGTTTTTTTTTTTTTGATGTTGCATGAGTTCTTTGTATATTTTAGATATTAATCCTTTATTTGATGTATCACTTGCAAATATCTTCTGCTCAATACTTTGTCTTTTTGTTTTGTTGATGTTCTTCTACTGTGCAAAAACTTTTTATTTTGATTAGTCTCAATAGTTTATTTTTGCTTTTGTTTCCTTTGCCTTAGGAGACATAACTAGAAAACTAGAGCTATCGTTGATGTCAGAGAAATTACTGCCTGTGTTCTCTTCTAGGATTTTTATGGTTTCATGTCACATTTAGGTCTTTAATTCATTTTGAGTTTATTTTTGTGTATGGTGTTAGAAAGTGGTTCAGTTTCATTCTTTCACATGTAGCTGTCCAGTTTTCCCAGCACCATTTATTGAAAAGACTGTCTTTTCCCCATTGTATATTCTTGCCTCCTTTGTTATAAATTAATTAATCACATAAATGTGGGTTTATTTGGGGGGCCATTATTGTGATCCATTGATTTATGTGTCTGTTTCTGTGCCAGTAATATACTGTTTTGAGTACTACAGATTTGTAGTATATTTTGAAATCTGGAATTGTGATGCCTCCAGCTTTGTTCTTCTTTCTGAATATTGCTTTTGTCATTCAGTCTTTGTTTTTTTTTTAATTCTTTTTTTTTAATTTTTTATTTATTTATGATAGTCACAGAGAGAGAGAGAGAGGCAGAGACACAGGCAGAGGGAGAAGCGGGATCCATGCACCGGGAGCCCGATGTGGGATTTGATCCCGGGTCTCCAGGATCGCGCCCTGGGCCAAAGGCAGGCGCCAAACTGCTGCGCCACCCAGGGATCCCCAGTCTTTGGTTCCATACAAATCTTAGTAGTATTTGTTTTAGTTCTGTGAAAAATGCTATTGGTATTTTGGTAGAGATTGCATTGAATCCATAGGGTACACTGGGTATTTTGATAATATTCTTTAGACCTGTGAGTATGGGATATCTTTCCATTTGTTTGTATCAACTTCCATTTCTTCCATCAGTATTTTATAGTTTTCAAAGTATAGGTCTCTCCTCTCTTTGGTTAAGTTTATTGCTAGGTATTCTTTGCGGTGCTATTGTAAATAGTATTTTAAAAAATTCTCTTCAACTCTGTTGTGTATAGAAATGCTACTAATTTCTGGGTATTACTGAATGCATTTATTCTAATATTCAACTTTAGTGAATGCATTTATTCCAGTATTTTCTAAGTATAGTATTTCATGTCATCTGCAAATAGTGACAATTTAACTTCTTTACCAATATGGATGCCTCTTATTTTTGTAGCATTTTGTTCCTTTCTTCTCTTGCTCTCCTTCTTTGTGACTGATATGTATCCATCATGTTCTATTTGGCTTTCTTTCTCTTTTTACGAATCTATCACGGTTTGAGGTTTGCAGTAACCATGAGGTCCATATATAGCATCCTAAGTAAATAGCAGTCCATATTATTTTGATGGTAATTTAAGTTCAAACACATTCTTAAAAAGAAAAAAATATTTGTCTTTTCCTCCTTCTCTTCCCTTTTTACTCCCTTCTCCACATTTTATGTGTATGTTGTAATAGTTTACATCTTTTTATTCATCTTATGTCTATGGCCATTTCCTTTTCACTTAAAGAGGTCCCTTCAACATTTCTTGTAAAGCTGATTTAGTGGTGATAAACTATATTTTGTTTGTCTGGGGGATGTTATCTCTCCTTCAAATCTGAGTGATAACCTTGCCAGGTAGAGCGTTCTTGGTTGTAGGGTCTTTTTTTTCCTTCTCAGCACTTTGAAAACACCATGCCACTCTCTTCTGGCCTACAGAGTTTCTGCTGAAAAATCAGCTGATAGCCTTATAAGCCTTTCCTTTTAGGTAGCTTCTTATTTCTCTCTTGCTACTTTTAAGATTCTTTCTTTACCCTTTGACATTTCAATTATTATGTTCCATGGTATGGACCACCTTGGGTTCCATCTTATATGCAACTTTGCTTCTTGGACTTGGATGTCTGTTTCTGTCCTTAGGTTAGGGAAGTTTTCAGTTATTATTTCTTTAAGTTTCTACACCTTTCTCTCTCTCTCTCTCCTTTTTCTGGGACCCATGTAATGCAAATATTTGTTTGCTTGATGTTGTCTAAGAGTTCCCTCAGTCTAGCCCCATTTTTAAAAGTTCTTCTTTGTTTAGTTTGTATGCTTTCCATTACCATTCCAGATCGCTAATACATTCTTCTGCATCCTCTTCTCTGTTTATTCCCTCTAATGTGTTTTTATTTCAGTGAATGCATTCTTAGCTCTGCTTGGTTCTTTTAAATATTTTCTATCTCTCCTTTTTTTAAAAGATTTTATTTATTTGAGAAAGCAGATGAGTTGGGGGAGAGGAAGAAGCAGACTCTCCACTGAGTGGGTAGCCTGACATGGGGCTTGATCCCAGAACCCTGAGATCATGACCTGAGCAAGAGGCAGATGCTTAACTGACTGAGCCAGCCCAGGCATTCCAATATTTTCTGTCTCTCTTTGTTGAAAGTCTGAGTTCTTTCACTCTTTTCTCCAGCCCAGCATCTTTATAATTATTTAAATTATTTATCAGGCATATTGCTTATCTCTATTTCATATAGTTCTTCTGAGGTTTTTTTTTTTCCTGTTCTTTCTTTTAGATCACATTCTTCTGTCTCCCCCAATAGGTTGACTCTCTGTTTATTTCCATGGGTTAGGCAAAATGACTACTTCTCCTAAAGTTGAGGAGTGGTCTCATGTATGGTGACACCTATGCAGACTGCATGTGCTTGGTGACATTTGCTGGTTGGTTGGAACTGTGGTTATATGTGCTAGTTACGCTTTTAAACAATGGCTTTTTACCAAAAGAATAAAGAAAAAACACGATAAATTTTTCAAAAGAAAATAAGAAAAAGAACAAGTCCAAAAAGAAGAAAATCAAAACAAGATATGACAAATTTTAAAAAGTAAAAAGATAAATGAAAACCACAGCTTGTTTTACGCACCCCAGCACCACCCTGTGGCTGATCTGAACTTTTGAGGGGAGGGGATAGAACATTCTCACAGTTCCTTGGCTTTTTTTCTGTGCCCCAGCTGACTGAAGTTGGTGTGGGCTTTAGAACCCCAGGCTTGCTGAGGGCACCAGTTCCCTGTGATGAGCAGAGACACCAGCGGTGGTGGTGTCGTCGGGACCCTGCGGTAATGACATTCAAAACCACCCTTATGGTGGCCAGACCTTGCTCCAGTTTGGGCCCTTGAAGCAGGAGGGAGAGGAGAGGGTTCCCATAAATCCTCTGCCCTTTTAAACCATGGCTCTTTTTCTATGTCCCAGCACATCTAGGGATGGCGTTGGTCTATGGATCCTGGCTTTCACTGAGGTCACAAGCTGACTGAGATGACCAGACCCACTTGCCATGGTGTCTAGACTCTTCCAGTCCAGGCTTCCCAGATGGGGTAGGATTACAAACTGCCTCCCTTTGACCTGGAGAGCTTTCTTGCAGCTGCTTCTGCAGCTTGGCAGAGTTGTTCTTGGCAGAGTGGATCTTCTATGTGCTAGTTGCTTCTTTAAACCTCAGGTTTTTTTTCCTGTGCCCAAGGACAGGCATCTGTTCCCAAATGGGGGTTCCCTTTGTTACCACGTCTCTGTCTTGCTCTTTTCTTTGCCTTTGGTTGGTTCAACAGCTGTTCAGTTGGCCCCTAGTTCTTCAGGACGAGTTGTTCTTCTATCAAGAGGTGTAATTTGGTGTGTTCCGTGGAGGAGGCGAGTTCAGAACCTTCCTGTGTTGCCATCTTAAACTGGGCATCGCACTTGGAGATGCAAGTCGGGCTGTGTGCATGACCCTCCTCAGTTTATGTCTCGCCTACCACTTGGCTCCTTCCCCACCCTTCCAGCAGCAAAGAGTGAGGCCAAGCCTTTCCAAGGGGCAGGGCTCCCCTGGGCTGTGTTCTATGTGGGGTTTGTTCAAGGCCAGAGATAACTTTCAGGGGATCGGGCAGTGAAGTATATTCTGTTTTTCCTTTGGAAACAAAGGGAGGGGCCTGGTTACCTGCTTCTTGCCCTCAACCTGCAGGTTCATTCAGACTCCCCCTCACTCACACTCCCCTTTGCTCTCTTTTAGCAACTATGGGTCTCCCTTCATAGTTTTAATTCTTGGGTATTATTTTCATGTGGCTTGGTTTTCTTTGGGCGGGGCAGGGGGTGGGCTCCTCTCATTCACTCTAAAGCCCCAGCAATTTGTTAACTCAATGACCCAGCTGAGTGCTCTTCCTTCCGCATTTGCTCAGCTGATCACCTGGCAGCATTTGACTCTGTTTACATATTCTCTTTCCTTGGCTTCGGGGACACTTCTCTCTCCCCTTTCTCTGAGTCCCTCTTCAGCCTTCCTTTCTAGTTAACTGTCTTGGAGGTGCCAACTCTCTCCTCTCCCTGTCTTTCAGGCACAAAGGCTACCTGAGTGCGGTACGATCGCACCTGCCCACTGGACAAGTCCCAACTGGGGATTATGCATGCACCTTATGCCACGTATGTCCACAATGCTGGCATTTTCTGGTGGCTCAGCCCCGTGCCAGTACAGGCCCTCCCCTGTGAGTTCATGGCCTCGCCATCCACTCCTCCCCTAAGCTCCAGCTCTTAAGTTTGACTCTTTCCCTCCCACCTTAAAGTTTTGTGGCACCTTCCAGTAAAATCTCCCTCATGATCTCCTCCTCCAGGCCCCACCCCAGTTCTGTGTCTCTGCCCCTGGCTTCTCCTACCTCTTCTCCTTTCCCCAATTATATTATTTTTCTCCATGACCATCGCACCCATTGTCCATCTCCCCAGAATACTGTCACAGCTTCCTGGTGGCAGCACACTCCAGGCTAAACATGTTTAGCCTCATCCTTTGCCTCTACCTGTCACCCTGCACGCTCTATACTGAGGCTCCTCTTTACTAGTGGAAGTTTCTGGAATGCACAATAGTAGCCCTGTCATTATGCCTTTCTCTAATATTGCTGCTTCCTTCCACTAGAACAACTCTTCACCCAATTCTCTCCTCCTTCTACCACTGAGTCTCTAAGTGTGCTTCCAGGTCTGGCTCCACTTCCTTTCCTTACAGAAGGGCCTCTCTACTTCCCACCCAGGTCAATTGTTACCCCTCCTCTGGGCTTGCTTAATGACCTTACTCATCTCTGAGACCACACTTCTCTTGTGGTACAGAGACGGTTGCTTTACAAGTCTGTGGCCTGGTCTGCTCTCAAGGTTTATTCACCTTTGTGCCTTAGCAGAAATGAAAGATGACCTAATTAGTAATCTTAGGAGGAGAAAGCAGCAGGGGAATCTCTGGGCTTCTGCAGGGTCTCAGAAGCCAAAGCCCAAGAGAATTTTGAGACTGAGGCTGTTAGCCTTTTTGTGTGGCAGTGAAGTCAAGAAGGGTAAAAAACAAGTTGCGGGGCCTTGGTCATTTTACCAAGGGAACATGTGGTGCTCATTTTTGTGTGTTAACTTCGGTACACTATGACCCACTGTCTGCTCAAACACCAGTCTAGACTTGCCAGAAGGGGTTTATAGACATAATTGATATTTGAATCAGTAGACTTTGAGTAAAGCGAGTTATCCTCCATAGTGTGGGTGGGCCTCATTCAATCAGCTGAAGGCCTTAAGAGCAAAGACAACTTGAAAAAGGAGCAATTCTGAGTCAATATTGCAACATGGAAACCCTACCTGAGTTTCCAGCCTCTTGGCCTGCCTCGCAAGATTTCAGACTCAAGGTGACACCATTCTGACCTGAATTTCTAGCCTGCTGGCCTGCCCTACAGATTTCAGTTGCTGACCTCCCACAGTTACATAAACCAATTGCTTAAAATCTTTTTATTTATATATATGTATGTGTGTGTGGGGGGGGGGACACCAGGTGTGTGTGTGTGTATGTGTATCCCTGTGACATGGGCCAGGTGTGTGCGTGGCTGTGACACACAGTAGGTGTATCACTATCACATGGCCCAGGTGTGTGTGTGCCTGTGACACATGGTAGGTGTGTGCATGTCCCTGTGACATGGGCCTGGTGTGTGTGTGTGCCTGTGACACGTGGTAGGTGTATGTGTATCACTGCGACATGGCCAGGTCTGTGTGTGGCTGGGCACGTGGTAGGTGTGTGTGTGGCTGTGACACGCGGTAGGTGTGCATGGCTGCAACACAGACAGGTGTGTGTGTGGCTGGACATGCAGTAGGTGTGCATGGACGCGGCCAGGTGCGTGCGTGGCTGCGACACAGCCAGGTGCATGCGTGAACGCAGCCAGGTGCATGCGTGGACACGGCCAGGTGCGTGTGGCTGCAACACGGCCAGGTGCATGTGTGGACGTGGACAGGTGCGCGCCGGCCAGGCCTGGGCAGGACCCTGAGCCCTGTGCCCCATGCCCGGGCCTGCCCGCCGCCGCGGGCTCCCACCCGTCCCCCCCATCCTGTCACGCCCCCCGGGCCGCCAGCAGCGGGAACTTGGGTTTTCTCTTTGCCACTTTGTTCCAGACCCGGGGCGACGCCAGGCGCGAGGCGGCACCCGGTACTTGCTGGGGGGACGGGGACTCCGTTGGGATCCTGGCGCTGAACCTCCGAATCTTCCTGAGCAAAGCCCCTGCCTGGCCCGCACCGAGCCCTCTCATCCCCGACGCTCTCGCCGCCTCCAGCTTTCCCGGCCCCCTGCCTCCCGTGCTCCCCTTCTCGGTGACGCACGTTTCCCCATCTACTGTACCGGACTGGGAACTCCCGGGGCAGGGGGTCACCCGGGTCACTCCAGCATCTCTAGCGTAATCCGCAGCACCGGGCAAGGTAGATCTGACAAATAGTTAAGCAAACGTTACTATTTCCAGAGTTTATCTAAATCCCAGAGGGCTAAACTAGCTTTTTTTTTTTTTCTTTTTTTTTTTAATGACGGCTCGTTCTACCCGGGCTAGCTCCGCGGAGTGCTTCAATCTTTGAGAAATTGCAATGTCTAGTATTTGTTACTAAGGGATGTGGAGTTCATGACCCTCCTCGGCTAGGACATCAACCCAGGCAAACTTGAAGAAAACGTTCTCTGGTTGTTCAGTGCTCAGGAGTCCCAGGCTCGGGTGCCTTCAGGGGTCAGCGAGCTGTAGGCGGTGCTGTAGGGGCTTGCAGGGACCTGGCCTCAGCCACCTTCACGGTGGGTCCCCGGGAGCGGCCCCCAAGACCCAGAACGACCGCAGTTGCAAGCTGCTTGCCCTCTTGCTGTTACTCCAGTGTTCCCTCCACAGTTTCCTAAGACAGGAAAATGACCTACGCATGGACCCACACTTTTTCTTTTTTTCTATGACTGAAAATCATGCTTTCCTGAAAACCATGACCTCCTGAAGGTCAAGACATATTTCTGGTGACCGCAGTCCTGTGAGCGTGCTTATTTCTTTGTGTGCCTCGGAAGAGAACTCTTGGTATGTGGATGTGACTGATTTTGAAAAAAAGCCTGCTGTAACCAAAACACACTGGAGTTTTCTTTATATAAAGAAACTAAGAAACATAATGGGGTGAACGCTTAGAGGAGGTCTTTTACTTTGCAGTAAATTATTAGGCTTTGCCCTCGAGACAAAAGGATTTCTTCTATTTGTAAGCATGAATTGATTCCACCCACTGTTTAAAAGGGAATCTCAGGGTCCCTGGGTGGCTTAGCGGTTTAGCACCTGCCTTCAGCCCAGGGTGTGATCCTGGAGACCCCGGATTGAGTCCCACGTTGGGCTCCCTGCATGGAGCCTGCTTCTCCCTCTGCCTGTGTCTCTGCTTCTCTCCCCCTCTCTCTGTCTCTTATGAATAAATAAAAATCTTAATCTACTGAGATTTCCTTTTATTTTTTTTCTTTTATTTTTTTTTCTTTTTTTTAAGTGGAGGCTCTTTAAACCGTCCTCTCGTGCTCATGCCTGAAACCTCTGGCCCCCATTCAGAGAGCTACGGTGAAGTTCCCCTCTTGCGCCATCCCCGTTACTATCCAGGAATTTAAGCAATTTCAAAAGCGGACTTTGAGCACATCTTTTGGACTTGCTCTTTTTAATATCACTGCTCAACACTCTACACTGACACACCACCGCCTATCAGTGATCCTGCTCCATGACCTTGACTTAAGATTAAGTCTCTCTGGGGCTTCAGGGTGGCCAAGTCTCTGCTCACATCCCACTCCTCAGCTCAGCCCCTCTCTGCCAGACTGGGGCCCAGAGCATCGTCCCCTCAACCATGCCAGGGCTCCTCCTCAGGTTATTCTATGGAGCAGATCTGTTATAACCATCATATCCTCTGCTCGTCTAATTGGTCTTACGTTTTTCCTGTAATAACCATTTCCTGAAACAGTTTAACTTGGTCTATGAATACTGTGTAAAGGTAATCATGTTACGTAACAGGCCATGCATTGTTTATTGAAATGAAGAATTAAACGTTTAAAATGAATTGCTAAAATATCCCTTTATTAAAAAAAAAAAAAAGATACCTGAGTAATAGGTCATTTGGAATACCATGCAGGCACACATTTTAAGGTCTTTGAACCAAATAAGAACAATCTCAACATGCTCTGTTTTAGTGTAAAAATCAATTTATTATACAACAATCATACAGAATGCTTATCTGTCTACAAAGAAAAATGGCTTCTCCTGCCTCCCTGTCCACCCCAACCATGATAGTATGGGCTCAAGTACTTTCTAAGGAAAACCAGAAAGTGATATCCTTACTTTCTAAAAAAAGGAAAACCTCATAAAATGATACGGAAGAGTCAGAATAGCCTCTTACATGCCCTTAACAGTAAGTATCCTTTGCCTTACAAACAATCCCTCTGGTGGCCATGGGGATGACCTCCTCTCTCAAAATGCGTAAGGGCTTCAATATAGCATTTTGATGGGTTGAAAATGTCACTTCATTTCCATCTAACATTCCATTTTGTTTAAAAAACAATAGGAATTTTTAACGTGCTTATAGTTTGTATTTTCATTCTTATTAATAAAAGGAAATTTGGGAACAAAAAGTTTTCATTCTTCTAACAGATTAGATAGGTTTTTTTTTTTTTTTTTTTTTTTGCAGTCTTAGGAAAATCACATTAAATGTAGACATTTTGCTTTTTAAAGTTCCAATACGTAATGACAAGTTAAAATATTTTAGCTGATTCAGTTTTCATGGCTAGGATTTCACAGCTCTGTGTGTTCGTATCAGCCGTGGAATGGTTTAAGGCGAGCAGTGTTTGATTAGCTTCACTAGAATTAAAGATCCAATGGGAAATCACGCCCTGAAACCTCTGAATTGAGCTGGAAAGCGCAAACTACCCGTATTTTTCCCACTGAAAACTGAGAGGTTTCCAACTGCCCTATAATTAGAGCTGTTGGGCTTTGTCATTCGGCTAAAGGACGGCTTCCCTCCTTGCTCTGCCAATACCAAGTCCAGGAAAGCACCAAAATTGCAGGTAAGACGCTGAACGGGGAGATTCTAGGGCTTCCCTGACATTTGAGAACCAGCTGCAAACAATGAATGCCTGGTAAGGTCCAGCTTCTCCCCGATTCTCATTTTTTCCCCCAGAATGCACTTTGATAACAGATTTTTAGTCTTCATTTGGGACCTAAAGCTGAACTAGAATCCAGTTGCCCTGAGGGGTTTTCTCCTTAGTCCAACCCGTGTTTTGTGACAGGGGAGTCATCAGAGGCATACTTGGGGCTAGCCCTTATTTTAAATTGAATTTCTGCTGGGATGGAATAAAGTGGGGATTAAGCACCCTAGAAAAATTAATTTTAGAAAACTTTTTAGAAAAATAAATCCAAGAGTAAGCTGGCATCAGACCTAAACGTCTGTTCAATAAAAATGGACCAAGTGACCATATGTCACACGTACATCTATGCACAGTGCAATTACTATGACAACCAGCTAAGATCTGTTCCTTCCACAAAGCAGGCTGGGACCTGCGAGGGGAGTGGACGTGAGTGAAAAGTGAGAAAACATGAACGGTGTCCATGTTCAGTGTCGTACCAGAGTCCAAGCTCCTTTTTAAGTGGGGAAAAGAATGTCAAACCCTAGAAAGCAAGGGGAAAGACGACAGAAAGTCACTCCCTAACCGACTGCCCTGTGTCCAGGCCACCGTAAGATGCCTTTCTGGCACTTGTGCTGCTGACCTCAACCCTACGACCTACAGGTTATTTGAAAGAGAAGGTGTCACAGGTGGCACGTCTTGTACTACAGGGTATAAATCTTCCTCACATCTTCAAAAAATATTTCTGTTCTTGGTGCAACAGTCAAAGCCCAATACTTGGGGAGAAAAAAAAAAAAAACACTATCCACTCCTGCTTTCCTCTCTGCTTCTGTGCTTGTTCTCCATTAGAACTCATGTCAGCCGGGCATGGAAGGGAGGTGCTGATTTTGCCAAATTGGCACTTTTCATCGAGGTGCATTCCCAGGCCCCGGCTCAGTGTCAGGATCTTTCCATAGTCCTCTCTGCTTCCTCTTTTCAAAAACCTAAACTGCAAAGAGTGACTGCAGGTATGTGGGGCTAATAGAAGCAGACTCACGAGACATAGCAGGCAAAGTCAGTGTCTGTTTTGCCCCAACTGCTCTGATTTACAAATATTTCAGTGGCTTATCCTTCTAGGGAGAAGGGAAGATTCCTGGTCGGAAAGCAAAACAGGCAGCCCGAGTTAGATCCTGCTTTTAAAACTGGGCAAGGTGCCTGTTTACAACTAACCTAGGGGAATGGAACATAGGAGGTAGATGCGAATATATGAATAGTTATGGAAACCAAGTTAAAACGGAACAACTCCTATCCAAAGCCCCTGAGCTCTGAGGATTTGGCAGAGGATTTTTTTTTTTCTTCTTAGAAAAAGTAATCGTCAAAATACAAATTTCACTGCTGTATCACTAAGTTGAGACTTAGGCCTCTGACAGACTCTTCCTTAAAAGAGAAAAGTTTTGCTAGGTTCTCCTGGCTTCCATTTATAATCCATTTTAATATTTTCCGGGATGGAATCCTAAGGGAACAAATGGACTGATGACTTTATTGCTTCATGAGGATAAAGCAATTATTGCTTCATATAGATTAAGACATACCCTGTAGTTAGAAACTAACATTTTGTTTTAAGCATTTTAATCTGAATAAAACCTTTTATTTGAAGACTGACTTTGGAAAACAAGGCTCCATGTCTCCTGGCTTTGTATGTGCATAAGGCGTTATGAAGACAGTTTCTGGCGAGGGGCTCGGCTTGTGGGGAGGAGGAGAGAAGCTGCACCAGTTCTGAGGTGACACGGTGTGCTAATGGGAGCATTCAGGTAACAGATTAACCTAATGGCAATATATTAATACATTCCGGGTACAAATGATTTATAAACTCAAAAGAAATTAGTTTATGCTAAAACATAATATAACTTTCAATTCAGTCTTTGCTTTAAAACAAGCGAATCTGTTAGGCTGTCATATGTGCTTGGTCTGTTATTCGGCATTTACTGTGCTTTCTTGTTTATTACCCCGTTGGCTGCGGTGACGTAGGCTTTGGAAAAACCATTCTTGACTTCTTTCCCTGCAGGTGGCTCTTCCATATTTTCCTTCGCTGGCTTTTTCCGGTATGTCTGTTGGATGTATATATTTCAAAGAGGAAGAAGAAAGGGATTCTTGAGTAAGACTCTGTCTCTGACACGGCATATCATCTAAAACAGTTCATGGTTTGATTGTATAATGGACAAAGGAGAATTTTTGTAATATGACAATTTTTAAGCTAATGGTTAAAACCATAAATAGGGTAGGAAACCAAGACAAACATGAATGAATTACAACAAAAGGTTGTTTCTTTCACCTTGTCGACACTGGCTAGGATTTATGTATTATGGGATTAGCATTCAAATTATTCTGTGTTAGTTGCTTACTTGTAGTTCCTAAAAATCAGATCCTTTCCAATTCAAATTGAAAAAGTGCTGTTATTCAAAAAATACCAGTACCTCAGATTCTGGCTTGATTTGGGTTTTGGCATGTCCTTCCTATTCTGACAAAATACCTGATTTCATCTTTTTTTTTTTTTTTTTTTTTTTTTAAGCAATGGTATTAACAAGGGTCAGGACTGAAATTGTATACTCATCTCTAAGGAGTAAGACTCCATTTGAACCAACAAGTAGGGTTGAAGTCCTGAGCCCACTGCCCACCCTGTGGGGCCACACACACTCCTCAGGCACCACGTGGACTCCCTTAGCTTCCCTGCTGGTCTGTTTCTGCTTCTGTTCAGCTGGATTTGTTTGGTTTTCCCCATGGTTATTTCTTCAGAAATTCTCACAGGAAACTTTTATCTCTTACAAAGCACAAAGCCTGGCCAAACCAATTTCAGAAACATGGGGGCTTAAGAACCCGCCAGAAGTTCAGGTTCCCACAGCTTGACGAAGCCCCTTGTGGGTTAACTTGCAGCACACGCAAACGGAGAAAGCAAGCACTTGTCTGAATAAAGAAATACAGCTGATTGCAATTTCGAGAAAGTACCATTTTGAATATAAATATGTTTCTACAGTATTTTTTAAAGCCCCCAAAGGAGGGCAACTTAAAATCTCCGACCACCCAAGGCCTACACTCCGTTAGGGCTTCCATCAGTTTTTGTCTTCACAGAGCGGCTCTGAACTTGCGTTCTGAGGCTCTGCTCCATTTAAACGATTGCTTAAAAAGGAAATGACACTTAGTGAAGAAAAAGCCAATGTGACCACCAGGGCTAGCCCTAAAAGAATTTTTTTTCCCAAATAGTGATTCTGCAGTGTCCCAGTTGCTGACATAGAAACCAATTTGATTACTCAAGTCACTGAGCCTGTGTCCTCCTCCATTCAAACAGATTTGCTGCCTCCACATAGAAGACTTTGGCAGCACGGTGCAAACACATGAACCAAACGTGTGACTTCATTAAGCTAGAATAAAGGGCCCCCTGGGCTACGGCAGTGGTTATCGTCCAAGAGGAGGATGCAGGGAGTAGAGTGAGAGGGGCAGGTGTCTGTGCCTCCGTTCCCAGGTATGTGCTCCCTGACTCAATCAGCAACCTTAAGCCTGCTGTGAGGGCCAACACTCTGCGCTCGGTCTTGCCGCTGGAGACTGACCGGTCACTTACCTGTGCATAAAAGTTCAGGAAGAGGATGACTAATGTGAGCATGTAGGAAGACTGGAAGATCAGACAGCCCAGGGGGAAGCCACAGGGCTTGACCACTGCACTCATGGTATGTGTGATGGTGAGCACGAACTGCACCTGCAGGGAGAGGGGGGCAGGAGGGCGGCACCGTGAGGCTACAGGCAGGCCACAGGAAAACCATTTTGAAGTTTGACAGCAATCCCTAAGTTTCGCAGGAATAAAACAAAACTCTGTAGCAGCCCACTATCCTCTCTGGACAGCTTACTTGAAATTACACTGGTAGGTGTGGACACTTACCACTAATTTTCTCATGGAAAGGTAGCGGGTGAAATTCTTTGCGTAGAGAGGAATCTTTTAACATTAATGTCTGTGTTAAATCATCTACGTATCATCTACGTTTCAAAGCTAGGAATGCGCTCATTGTATCCACAGGGGACACTTTAGCACAGCAGGTTCAATTCTTACAAGGAAGCAATTTGAGGGGCACCTGGGTGGCTCATGGTTAAGCGTCTGCCTTTGGCTCAGGTCATGATCTCAGGGTCCTGGGATGGAGTCCAGCATCTGGCTCCCCATGGAGCCTGCTTCTTCCTCTTCCTATGTCTCTGCCTCCCTCTCTCTCTCTCTCTCTCTCTCTCTCTCTCTCTCTCGTGAATAAATAAAATCTTTTTTTTAAAAAAGGCTAATTTGAGAGAGAAGCTGGCAGCCTCCTCACACAGAAAAGCCTCTGTCAAAGATGACAGATGCCTTTCCTCCACCTGTGAGAATATATTTGGATGCTCCACATGGAAAAAAGCTGAACAAAGGGATAACATACCAGCTGAGCCTGTGTGAGATATTTCTTCCACCACAGATACTTGTGCATAGACGGAAACACAGAGAGGCCGTAGTAGGAGTACATGAGAATGTGGATAAAACTGTTCAATGTCGGTCCAAAGAAACCTATAGAAGTACAGAAGAAAAATTACTGTTCGCCCTTTAGCAGATGGGAGTGAGTCTTCCTGTGCTGAAGAGGAGAAACTGTACTACTCTCACACGCCGGAATCTCACTGAGAAATTCACCTTCGTCTCTGTGCTATCCTTACTCCGGGGTTCAGCCACAGTCACTGAGACAGGACTGGGATGGCCCTTCAGCCAGAGTGTCAACCAAACAGGTAATTCCTGATCTGTCATTCCTATCCACTAATCTGGGAGAAAAAACGACATGTTAGCTTAAAACTGGTGGCACAGTTCCTTTGAAAGAGATGGGTCTCTGCTTTCGCTAAACCTTTGATGAATCATTTTGATTGTGGAAAGAGGGTACGTGGGTGAACAAGAGAGTATGATGCTCTTTATAAATTCTACCCGAAAGGGGCCCAGGAACCAGGAGACGTGGGGGGAGGGGGGAGGCGAGGGCAGGTGCAGCAGGGGAGGACGCTGGGACAAGAGAGATTGGAAACTTAATTTTAGGACATCTGCTGTGCTAACCTGTGCTGTGCCACTCTCCACCCCTGCCTTCCTGAAGTCCCTGCAGCTGCCATCACTGTGGGCGAGGGGTGTGTTTCAGGAAACCAAAGGGAAAGAGCTAAGTTCTTGGTTGGCTCAACTCAGAAGCAGAAGGATTTAGCTGCAAGGGATGAGATGTCAGAGACGGGTTATTTGTTGGAAGCCGGGATACTCACTGTCGTGAGGATTAAATCAATAAATACATGCAAAGTGCTTACAACAGTGCCGGGCAAGGTGAATACTACTTCCGTGCTATCTTGGGGGATCCGGATGGAGCTCTGAGTCCTGCAGCGGAAGGCGCTGAGGAGCTAGAGGACCCTGAGTAGCTAAGTCCCCTGGAATATGTGGATTTTACTTTGTGAATTTTGATTTTGTCATCTGGAAAACGGGTGTGATGGTAATTACCTCTCTGGGTGGTGATGGGATTGACTGAATAATATTACATAATCTGAGAAGTACTGCACCTCCACTGCTTAATTTAAATTCTCCAGCCTGGTTTTCCAATTCTAAATCAGAGTTCTGGGTAGATAAATGCATTATCAATGAATAAGAAGTGAAACCCACACTCCCTTCCAGTAATTCCTCAGTAAACACTGGCTGGGATAACTTGTTAGAGAACTTGGATTTACAGGAAAACACGAAAGAATTTCAGAGTGCCAGCTAAGCATAATGTCAGTGGTAGTTCTTTACTCACCCGAGTTTTCACTCCCATGAATGAATGGAAAATGAGTAGCTGCTGCTTATAATTTTTATAATATTGTAGGTTGACTAGAAATTGTCACAGCATCTTACCTACGGGAATCCTGGGTCTTTACACAGAGATTATAGGAGACTGTCGTTCAGCTGTTGAGTAATTTGTAATGAAATAGCTGATAAGCACAAAAAGTACTTAGCCTTGATAATAATTCTTTGATGTTGATTATGAGCTATATGTTGATTACAGCCTAAGTCTATCATGGTCTTAATAACTAAACTCAAGAAACTAGATTTTGGTCCAGGAGAGGTATAAAAATCCCATCTCTCCCTGACTCCTGCACCCCTAGCAATTTCCTTCTTCACATGCTGGTTTCAATTTGCATCTTCATAGTCACTGATCCTGACCTATTCCAAACATTCTTGACATTTAAAAAAATATATCTCTAAGATCCCCAAATCATTTTGATTTAAGTTTTACCTGTTTTGAGAGTTTATAGGACATTTTCAGATTTGGGGATAAAAGACAATCAGAGAGCAACAGCGACCTGCTGTTGCTACTGCAGGTCATAATGGAGACCTTAGTGAACTGTGAAATCACTGTAGTGAGAGTCATCATCAGCCTTTTGGAAAAGTGAAGAATTACAACAAAATCCGGAGTGCATCACACACAGCTAGGGGAAAGATTTCCTAAAATTCTTGTTTCATACAAAGTATATGCCTGAACAGAGGCTAGGATAGAATATGTATCGTAGCTCTCTGTTAAAAAAAAATATTGAAAGCCACAAGGAGATGTGATCTTAATTTTTCAGAATGGGAAAAAAAGTCCTAGAAGTTGAAATGACCCCAAGCTATAGCACTGCCAAGGGGCAACTGGGGAAGGTGCCATATTTATTTCCATGGGTGTCCTTCAGCCCCTGGTGCTGGAGTAAGATTGCTGTAGCTGGGGTGCACGCTTCTGACCCTCAGACATTTGGTGCATGGAAAAAAAATGTTTTTAAAATTTAAGGCAATTCTCTGATTTTGTCAGAACCAAAGACCAAACAAACACTAACTGGCCACTGGCAAATACGTGTTTCCCTATGGCCTCCCTTCCCTCTCTCCTGATCCATATGCAATATTCAGTACAAGACGCTCACCAGTGGGCTTAGAAGACTGGTTACGGAGAACTGAAAAATCAACAAAGTCACTTACTCTGCCCGCAAGGTATCCAGTTCAGAACGCACCACCAGATGTTAAACATAGAGGCATGGTGGTACACGTGAAGAAAAGTAATCTGACTGGTTTTTTTCCGCAAAACAAAGAAAATTGTGTCCAGGAACTCTATGGATTTGGAGAAGTAGTACCACCATAACACCTTGGCTACCTGTAAGAATGTGAAAACAGGAACAGAAAAGGTGAGCCATGAAAATGCCCCTCCTGCTGCCCTAGCTCCCTCTAGAAACCTGTGTTTCACTTGCATGCATTTTTCTCAGATAACCAAGACAGTATCTTCCTGATACCTCTGTCTCCAGTTTCTCCTTATTCCCAGTGGCCCACCCCATTATGGCAAAAACGAGTTGCCCCTCCAACAAGCAGATCTGATCGGGCTGCTCCTGTGCACCTGCAGGGCCCAGGCTCCTGCCCCGAAGGCACAGCTGCCACCTCCAGGGCCCCCTCAGACATGCGTGGTCAGCGTGCTCTGCTCACCCTTCCTCCAGCACCTGCTGCGATGTGTGCACTCCGGGCTTCCTAGCACCCTCCTCCCCATATCCACCCTCCTACCTCTGGAACTCTACCTTCCCCTCCTCCTGGCTTGTCTTAGGCCGAATCAGCCTCTGCTGCCTTTGTATTCCCCAAATTATGCCTCTGCTCTCAGTAAGCGTGACCTGTCATTAGGGTCACGGAGGGCAGGAACTGTCCCCCCTTTGCTCAGTGCTTAGCACTCAACAGATCACCACTTTTGGTTCACTAGGTTTTCATTTTTTCCCCCTATTCCTCTAAGGTACCTATGTTTTTGTCTCTTAACCGCTCGAGGGCCCAGGAGCAGCCTATAAGTAGAAGACTACTTCTCTCAAGTCTCCTCAGATTTAAAATCCAGATGCCTCCAGGGTTGTATGGAAGTACTGAATCACAACACTGTACGCCTGAAACTAATATCACATTGGATATTAACTGAAATTTAAATAAAAACTTAAAATCAAAATGCTCTTCCTCCCACTTCCCTTCCCTCCTGAGCCCCTTACAAAAATCTCAGCTACAGGGGGAAATACTTTAAGGATGCTGTGGTTTTAGTGGTAACATTTAAACATATGAGAAGATTATATATAACGGGAACTTTGAAGTTAGAATATCATGCTCTATTGTCTGCTTCCCAAGAACATAATAAGGTGTGGTGGCTTGTCCACCTTAATGTTTAAGGGTACAATTAAACTTCACAGGCAGTAAGCCAAATAAAAACCTAAAACAACAACCCTTAGAGAATATCCCAAAATATGGTATGTGATAATACATTAGAAATAAAGTGGGTGCAGAGAAATATATATTTTTTGTATTACAGCTTTAAAGATGGATTTTTTAAAAAGTTAAAACTGTACATCTTAGTAGAAACCTTTCAATTAAAATCTTTAATATTATCGAATAAGCATGGTTTTGTTATGGAACTTGTCAAACATCCATAAATGCAAGGAGTATATGTATAAAGGACCTGTGTTATCACTAAACCTCAAAGTTCTCAACAGGATTCCAATTTGTTGAATTCTATTTCTGAACATTTTTAGGGGTATGTGTGGCATATTATAAGCAAACGCAAAGTATCATTTTATCTATAAAAACCAACACTTTTTAAAAATGTAACCACCATATTATCAGCCAATAAAATTAACTCCTTAGTATCTACTAATAGCTTCCTCCATGTTCAAATCTGTCTCAAAAATGTCTTTTTATAATTGACTTAAATCCGGATGCAAGGGGATCCCTGGGTGGCTCAGTGGTTTAGCGCCTGCCTTTGGCCCGGGGCACGATCCTGGAGTCCCGGGATCGAGTCCCACGTCGGGCTCCCGGCATGGAGCCTGCTTCTCCTGCTTCTCCCTCCTCCTGTGTGTCTCTGCCCCTCTCTCTCTCTCTCTCTCTCTCTCTCTCTCTCTCTATCAAAAATAAATAAATAAATCTTTAAAAAAAAATCCGGATGCAAACAAGGTCCAGCTTGCATGATGCGCTGTGGTTCTTCAGTCTCTTCTGATCAGTAACAGCCCCCTTTCCTTGCTTCTCTCCACGTACAAAAGCTAGATCAGCTGTTGTAAAGAATTCCTAATACTATGGATTCCTAGTGTTATTTAGCTTGCTTCTCTATCCCCTCACATCTTCTAGAGCTAGCAACTAGATTTAGAGGCTTATGGGACTGATATTTAGGGGTTTGGGCAGGAGTCCTTGGCCTGAGGTTCTATGTACTGCCTGGCCATCACACTGGGAGGCACAGAATTTTGGGGTGTCCTGCTGACCTTTTTTAACAGAGTTCAGGTATTAACAGCCAAATCCAATCATAATGAAGTTTCTGGTCACCTTTCACCCAACAGTTTTATCGCTTATGAATGACTGCTGAACAGATCCATCATTCCACTAGGACTTGCAAAAGAATGATTTTCTAATTCTCTTTTTACGCATTTTCCTCTTCTATAGAGGAGAGCTCTTCCTCTATTTGGAAATTTACATACGAAAGTAAAAAAAAAAAAAGAGGCACCTGGGTGGCTCCACGTTAAGCCTCTGCTTGGGCTCACATCATGGTTTCAGTGTCCTGGGATCCAGCCAGCCCTCTGTCCTCCTGGGCTCCCTGCTCACCAGGGAGTCTGCTTCTCCCTCAATCTCTGCCCCTTCCCCTACTCATCCTCTCTGATAAAATCTTTTTTTTTTTAAGATTTATTTATTTATTCATGAGAGAGAGAGAGAGAGAGAGAGAGAGAGAGACAGGAGGGGGGAGAAGCAGGCTCCACGCCGGGAGCCCGATGCGGAACTCCATCCAGGGACTCCAGGATCACGCCCTGGGCCAAAGGCAGGCACTAAACCACTGAGCCACCCAGGGATCCCCTCTCTCTGATAAAATCTTAAGCAAAGAAAAATATTCCTTTCCCTTTAACTTTTTTTCTCTAGAATGAGTTGGTATTCTAGCAACCTTCAAAAGATAACAAGGTATCATTTAGGATCATTTTAAACTCATGGTTTTTAAATAAATTTAATGTTTCAATCCATTCCAGTCAGTAATCTTTTTGAATTGTCTCATCTTGAGCACTGGGAGTCCCCTACAAGGTGGCTCCTACATCTTTTTGTAATAATCAGAGTAGTCCTGGACAGCTTGCTTGCTCTCTGTCACAAGATGTCCTCAATTCTGCTTATATACTCTTCCCACCCCAAACCGGGAACTGGCCAATTCTCTCAGAAGCCTAATCCCTTCTGGTGCAAAATTATATTTAGAAAGCACAATCTGGGTATTCATTGCTCATTGCACTAGGCTGTCAGAGACTGACTAGGCCTTTTCTGAAGATTAGCTAAAAAAAAAACTTGTTTTTAGAAAGAAGAAATCCTGATATTTCCAATATGAATCTATGATTGTTAGTTTTTTTTTATTGATGCCTTTTTTTCCATGTCTCATATGCTAGTTGTAATGCTATTATCATATACTTATCCTAGAGTATCTATAATAGTCTCAAAAAAGCAATACCAATATTTTAATTAACAGAAACCAAAAAAAATTACTGAATATTGTTAAGATATATCCCCGTAGGGATGCTCAGTCAAAACAGTGTTTTTAAGTCACTTGGAGTAATTCTGTAGATGGTTATGTCACCAACTTAATACAAGGATACATTCATTTATTTTTGTTTCCAGGTTTTAGGAAGGCTGCCTTGCTTTTTTCTTTTTAACTTGATTTTATTTCATTATGTAAAACACTTAATGGTTCCAAAATCAAATATGACACCGAGTACATTCAGAGACGTCTAGCTTCCCTATCGCCCTCTGCCCAGTTCCTTCACCCAAAAGGAGACCACTTTGTTAGGTTTTGGTTTATTCTGACACTGTCTTTTTATTTTTTTACTTTATTTAGCCATTATTTCTTTTTAAAAACAAGCACATGTATCACTTCTTGCACAAAGGGTACTATCTGCAAATTGGTGGGTTTTTTTTTTTTTTTTTTTGGTTTTTGTTGTTGGTCATGTTTTTTACTTAGAGAATGTCCCAGAGGTCACTCTGTTAACAGTACAGAGATCTTCCTCATTTCGTTTTGCAAAAGGATCCATTTCTGGGTGGGCCATGGCTTAGTCAGTCCCCCACCGCTGGACATTTAGAAGAATTTTGTTACCAAGCATTTCTATTAGAAGAGGAGGACTCTCTTCTGTAATCTCAGCCCCATCATCCTCATATCTGGAAGGAGAAAGCCTCCTCTCCTTTTTGAGGAGAGATGGTTGCAGATGGTCAATTAGCTTCTCAGGACTCACCCGGACATCAGCTTCCCCGGCACTGGTAAGATCTTGACACTGTAAATTGTAGCCTCCTTCCCAGCTGGAGAGAAGAAGCTGAAGAAGAAACAAAGGAGGAAAAATTAACACTAAAATTGAGAAGAAAACTGAATTTCCTCTTCATGTTCCTGATTGACGTCTATTCAAGGTTTGAGTAAAAGCATGAGTTTCTCAATCCTGTCCTCAAACACATGTGATCAAAGGATTTAATTCTTGCTATAGATACCAGTGGTTGTCTTCCTGAAAGGGGATAATTTACTTCTAACCTTTACAGCAGCCCCAAGGAACAGAATTTGACTATGGTCCGAGTAACAATATTTTATGTAAGGAATCATCTTGTCATGTGTTTCTACAGATGAAATGTAGAATTACACAAATGCAACTGAGAAAACTAAAGTTTGGTTGTTTTTTGTTTTTTGTTTTTTTTTTTTAAGATTTGCTTATTAGAGCAGGGGAGGGGCAGAGAGTGAATCTCAAGCAAACTCCCCTCTAAGCATGGAGCTTGACACAGGGCTTCATCTCATGACTGGAGCTTTGAAAAGGAGTCTGACACCCAGTTGACTGAGCCACCCAGTATTATTTAATATTAATTAATACTTTGTATTGGCTTATACTTATCTTTGTTGATCATCTCTGTAATTCTATGAAGTACATATTTACTACCATTTTATAGGTGTGAAAACTAGGGGTCAAAGGTTAAGTCATTTTCTTCACTGTATTTATGCTACCTGGTAATCAATCCTTTGTGTGAATATAATATCTATATCCTTCATTATGTTGAAAAAACATAAAGCTCTAGAAAGGTCTGTGCATTTTTTGCTCATCTTTGAATCCACTGTTCCTTGCCCAATGTCCAGCATATAGAAGGCACTCAATATAAAGAAGAAAAGGAGCTTTTAAATTCTTCGTGGAACATTCAGCCCACGAAGTTCTGTCTCTTTCCCATTATTACTGCAAAAACCTAAATGTAAAGCATAGATTTATAAGGTATGTTCTCCCTTCATCAAATAGCATTTAGGGGAAAATAATTTGAGAAAATTTTTTAACCTTTCCAAGTTCAGTAACATGACGCAAGTAGTCATTTACATTTGCTGAATGAAAAATATCTCTAGCTATGGAAATAAACCTGCACATCTGACAAGTCAGACAAGGACTTCTGAATATTCGATATTTGTGTATATTGTGAAATGATCACCCTGCTAAGCCCAGTTAACATGTTACATAAGGTATGCAAAAGCCTACTGTTTGTGGCTGCTCATCAGATGTATTAAGGTGTTGAAATACACAGAGTAGGGATGGATGGGATGTTAAAACTGAACAATAAAAACAGGTGAACTACTAAAAAAAAATTATATTGTTTAAAACTACCTGACAATTTAAAATCTAAATGGAACTAAGCAGTTGGGGCTCCTAGGTGGCTCAGTTGGTTGAGCAGGCGACTCTGGGTTTCAGTTCAGGTCATGATCTCGGGGTGGTAGGATCGAGCCCCATGTCCGGCTCTGTGCCCAGGGGGAGTCTGCCTGAGATTCTCTCTGCCGCTCCCCTCTGCACTATGAAAGAAGGGAAAGGAAAGAAAGAAAATCCTCCAGTGGCTTGCCATTATACCCAGAGTAAAAGCCCAATCCTTTACAAGGCCATCTACAGATCTGCTACTTTTCCACCACCTTATGAATCCTTCCCTCTGTCCAGGATGTTTGAGCTGCACCACTTGTTTTTACGGTCTTTGAACATCCCAAGCTTGTTCCTGCCTCAAGGCCTTTATGTTTGCTGCTTCTTCTGCATAAACACACTCTCCAAACCTTCACATGCTTGGTTTTCATCATTCAGTTTCTGTTCAAATATCACATCCTCGGAGAGGCCTTCCTGCCCTACCACCAGCCCACCACTCACTGTTGCACAAGGGAAAGGCTGTGTTGCAGAATCTAGAATAGAATCTGACACGGTGTAGGAACTCCACACACAGTTGTTGAAAGAACGTTAAAATTTTATCTTCCTGGCCTATGCAAACATCTGAACTGGGCTTAACAAGTTAGCAAGGTTAAATCAACCTACCACTCAACAAGCGCCTATTAAACATGTCCCAAAAGTGTCCAAGACCCTGGAAGAGGCTACAATCAGAGGAGACTAGGAGGTGATCAACAGTAGTGATTCTGACCCAGAGGAACAGAAGAGTGAGAACAGTGGGTGAGCAATAGATAAGGTTCACAGTAGAAATGAGCTCAGTGCAGGTGTTCTCCCTACAAAGGGGCAGAAACCACTTACTTGTTCAAACACTAACCTAGTGTTGGTCCTTTAATGGTGAATACTATTCACTTTAATATTTATTCAGCAGTTCTGTATGTACTAACTCCTGTGTACTAGTCTGTGAGCTTGTCAAGTACAGGAATCTTGTTACTCATCTCTGTATCTCCCTGGTTCATCAGTATAATTCACAGCACCTAGTAGGTGCTCACAGAATGTTGGCTGAACAGAACTAATTAATCCTTATAGCTCACTCATGAGTTAAGGAGGACAAGTACCATGTCACCATTTTACAGGTAAGTTGCCTAAGAGTCAGAGAGCCTAGTAACTCCTCTCGAATTTCTAGCGAAAGTGAGAGTGACACCTGAATTGAGGTCTTCTGACTTGACTACACCAAAGCTTCCAACAGGTATTAGAGCTTCCGGTGTAGCAGACATTCAGGCTGCCCTTCTGACACAGGTGCTGCTTCTGAAAACAATCCAAGGAAGACCATCTTTCCCTGTGTTTCTTCCCAGAGAATCTTACCCTGTCAACTGCTATCTTACAAGCCTATCTAGTAAATGAAAATTTACCTACTTGAAAATTTAAATAGAAATTTTCCTTTCAGAAGCACCTGGGTGACAGTCCGGTAAGCATCTGCCTTTGGCTCAGGTCATGATCTCAGGGTCCTGGGATTGAGCCCTGCATGGGGCTCCCCACTCAGCGAGGAGTGTGCTTCTCCCACTCCCTCTGCCCTTCCCCATCGCTTGTGCTTGTGCACATGCTCTGTCTCAATAATGTAAGTCTTAAAAATAAAAAAAGAAATTCCCCTTTCAAAGTCAGGTAAATTAGAAGAACCAATGTGACAGGATTGTAGAGTGACTTTCCTGACCCTAGATTCCCTTGCCTGTACTCTAATCATGGGGTTGTAGGCATAAGTTTCAGAAGTCATGCAAAGTAATGGTTATTAACCATTCTCAGAATGGTTATCCTATGATAACAATGCACAGATCAAACTCTGTGAGAGGATTTGTATTTTAGAAAGGATTTATTTTCTTCTAGAATTCGAGGATCAGGAAGGCCACTATACTTGTGCCATCGTCAGGCATTTATAACGCACATGAATGACTTTGCCCTAATCGTTCCCTCAGGTTTTGTCCTGTTTTGTCTTCCCTCCCCCTGAGGCTGCTCAATGGAGCAGGTTTATTTGGCACTTTCTGATTTTCCTCTGTAGTGGACTGGAACAGCCTCTGGTTGTACAGGCAGGGCAATTGTTACTTGTTCTTTTTCTTGTAGAATAACTTGGGTTTGGCATGTTACAAAGGAATGGGCGATGTGTGACGTAATGGGGGCAGCAGGAGCTATGGGCAGGAAAGTCAGCCTGGGGCCAATGGTCACAGGGACCTAGAGATGCAAGCAGCAGTCCTGAAGGGATGATGTATTTCAGACTAACTGCATTTCATATTTAAGTTAACTTAAACACTACTCTGTAATTCAAGAGCTAGCTCTTCTCAGGCCATCACACATCTTTTCCCAGCCTCAGTAGCACTCTGTAAAAGGACAAAATCAGAACATCTGGGCTTTAAAGGCCTATCAGGTCTAAATAGTGATTTTAAATTACAGTGAAAGACAGAGGACTAAAGACTAAGGACTAAATATGAGAAATATTCCAGTTAGAGGCAAAGACTTCCAAGACTTTTGGAAGGAATAACAGCAAACACTGGAACGGTTGTTGAGATCATCAGGAATGCAGCCTCGGGCAGCTCCAGCAGGCCAGCTCTACACGCCAGGGCCACCCCCTCACTGGGAACACTTACCTCTGCCAGCATGTATAGGGAGAGAAGTGTGATCCCGAGATTGTACAAGGTGAGGATGCCCCTGAGGGAGAGAGCATGTCTGTTCTTCATGTATTTGTTACCCAGCCATATGGAAAGCAGATACAGGACAGTGAGAAAGAAGGTAGGAAGGTAAGAGTCCAACATGAACCATCCTCTGACTCGAGAATCTGAAAAGAAACACAGACAGTGAGAATCCTGAAGAGTAGCGCTTTGGTTTAGTTATAAAATCTTATCACGTATATTTAAAACACTTTGGTTTTTTTTTTTTTTTTTACTGAGTATACCTGACATACAATATATGAGTTTCAGAGGTACGACGTGATCCAATATTTGCAAGTACACTGCAAAACGATCACCATGAAAAGTCTAGTTACCATCCATCACCTTGGTTACAAAAATTCTTTTCTTGTGATGAGAACTCTTTAAGACCCACTGTCACGTATATTTTCTTTGTACACACCCAATACAACCACAGTACGACACAGCATTCACCAAGCTGGATATGGATTACGGTTCAGAAGAACCACCCCGTGGGGTGGGAGTAGTTAAGGAAGGTGTCATGGAGCAAACAGGGCTTAGGACATGGAGTGACAGGGACAAGTAATGAAGGTGGGAAGTTCCAGCATCTTCTTTGGAACGGTTACTATGTTAATTTACTCTAACTCAATAAATAGGAAGGACTACTAGGCCATTTTGTGGGTGAAAACCGGCTCAGAAAGCTACAGTAATGTGCTAAGGGCACACAGGAGACTTGCTGCTTCCTTCTGGGAAGTCTGGAGCAGGCAGGAGAGAAGGGGTATGGACAGTGTATAGCACATCATAAAACCCTCACTCCCAGAGCTCGCCGAGGACCCTGTGTAGTGAACCAGGCAGGATTTCAAGTTCAGCTGAGCCAGAGCAGTGGGACCGCACAACAAGCAGGGGAAGCTCAAGACCGTAAACCAAAGCTGATGATTCAGGCGTGAGGGCAGGAAATACAACTGAGGACTGAAACCTGACCATGGAAGAAGTATAAACAGCTGGGAGGCAAGAACCAAGATATGCCAAAAGTTCCTTACCCTGGAGAGTGAAAAATGTAAAAATCTAAATAAAACACACATAATAGATAAAATAATTAGTAATACCTGAAAAGAACTGTAGGCCCAAAATGATTTTACTTCTCTATTCTGCCCTTTTTTGTTGTTTACATAAAGAAAATAATTTGGCCCACGATCACAAAAAATGGCCTGCTGCTTTTAATCTCTGTAAATGGAGTTGGAAGGAGCTGGTTTCTCCAGCATATCACGCCCTTTCCTTCCTGTCCCTCTTTCTGCTCCACTCTACCTACCCCACACACCCCGGCCCCCCTTACTCCACCCCACCCGGCAGACAGTACCGAGGAAAGTGCCTTCTCAGGCTGTAACTGTCCCATCACATATTCTGCAAACCCCTCCAGTTTTGACAGAGATAACAAGGTAGGAAAGGAGCTCTCTCAGCATCCACGGGGCTAACAGAGCTTATCTTTCATTCTGGAAAATCATGAGTCCTAAGAGTCTGTGCTATGTGCCACTTCCTAATGTCCACATCCGTATCTAAATCCTACACAGCCTCTAACAACCCGATAAATGTCCTGACCTTTTTTTTTTTTTTTAAAGATATTTATTTATTCATGAAAGACAGAGAGAAAGAGAGAGAGAGGTAGAGACATAGGCAGAGAGAGAAGCAGGCTCCCTGCAAGGAGCCCAATGCGGGACTTGATCCTAGATCCGGGGATTATGCCCTGAGCTAAAGGCAGACACTGAGCCACCCAGGCGCCCCATGTCCTGCCTTTTGAAGCGAGCCGTTTCCTACTCTTCTTTCATAATTACAGCTCCTTGTCTGCATAACAATTCTCATTTAAAATTACAGTATTATTATGGCTGGAAAACTGTTATTACGACGAACATTTACTGAGCACGTGTTCTGTACCAGGCACTGTCCTAAATCCTATTACATGTATTCACTACTTAATTCTCAAAGCGATCTAATTATATAGGTGATAGTTCTAACAGTTTTATTGAGGTATAACATATACCTGCACATGTTTAATGTGTGAAATCTGATGTGTCTGGACTTAAGCAAACATCATGATGCCACCACCACACAGACCCATCCACCACACACAGGTGATAGTGTTATTCCCAGTTAACGTCTGAGAAAAATTGCACAGAATTTTAAAAAGTTAAATAATTGCCCTCAACTGCTACCCTACCTCCTGGTGCAGTGTTATGGGTTGAACTGTGTTCCCCAAAAGATACGTTCAAGTCCTGAGACCTGTGTGACTACGACCTTATTTGGAAATAGGGTCTTTGCAGGTATGGCCAAGTTAAGATGAGGTCACGTGGGATCAGGAGGGCTCTAGCCCAGTGACCGTGTATATAACGAGGGAGATTTAGACACAGGGACACCGGGGGGAGAAGCCATGTGAAGACCAAGGCAGAGACTGAGGACATGGATCTTCAGGACAAACAATGCCAGACTTGTGGCACCACGGAAAGCTAGGAGGGAGGCTGGGAACAGACTGTCCCCTAGAAGCTCAGAGGGAGCACAGCGCTGCCAACACCCTCAGGTCACACTCGTATCCTCCAGAACGGAGACAGAGTAAATTACTGTTGTCTTCAGCCACGCAGCTTGCGGTGCTTTGCTAGGACGGCCCAGGAAGCCGGTGCCACGGGAGCCCACGGTCCCCGGCTCTTAGTGCTTCGGGGGGCAGCCTGCCCGCCAGCCCGCCACACACCCCAGGATCTGCTCTGCAGGGCGGGCCCCGCTGCTTCTGCCCTGCCTCACTGCACCGCAGGGTTCCGCGTCGTCAGATCTCAAGGGGCATAACGAGGCAAGCACATATTACAAAACTCATGCAGCGCCTGAAGTCTCTTTCTTTTTGGTCCTGGTCCCGTAAATGTTTGCCACGTTCGTCAAGGAGGAAAAATAAGTGTCCCAACCAATGGAGAGGAGCAGGTATGTGTAACAAGACTCGTCCTCTTTGGCATGTGGCTGCTAGTGCGTCACCTGTGTCCGGTGTTTGCCCAAGAACAATATCCCTTGATGACCTGCGGGTGCTAAACGCAGAAGAGACGGCCCCGGAGCGAACGAGGTGGGCGGTGGGCGGTGGGCGGTGGGCCGTGGCCTTCACCAGCCGCCCCTTGTAGGCCGGGGCGCGGGTTCGGGACGGCCCAGGGGCTGGCGGCGCCCTCGCTGGGGGGCGCCCGGCCCGCTGTCCCGCTGTCGACCGCAACCTCCCAGCCTCCTCAGGACGCCAGAACCTCCCGTAAGTGGCGGGAGCGGAGGAAACGGCTGACACACCTGCCCTGGCGGGCCCACCCGCCGCGTCACTGCAGATCTCAGGGGCGCAGGCCGCCTCGCTGCCTCAGCGCCCCGCAGAGCCCCCCCTCCCCGCCGAGCCCCCCGCCGAGCGCCGCAGGCCGGGCCAGCGCTGTGCCCCCCCCCACCCGCCAACCCTTCCCCGCCACGAGCCAGAGGCGGACGGAGGCCGCGGTCCGCGGGTCCCGAGGCGCAGAGGATGGGCCCTGCCCACCCCGCAGGGCGCGCCCGGAGAGGAATAGTGCGGCGTGGGGGGCGTGGGGGGCGGAACGAGGAATTCCTTTGAGCTCTGTGCAGCGGCGCCCGTTGGCTCCGCGGAGCAAGTGACGCTGGATCTCGGGGTTGGGAGTTCGAGCCTCACGGGGGACGCAGAGATCACTTAAAAACAATCTTAAAAATAGTGAGCTGGAGGCGATCACACAGTATCACCAGGTTAAACCTGCACACGGTCATTCATTTACGGTGGTTTCTAAGGCCTTTGCAGACTGAAGGGGCCTCAGTTCTCTCTGCGAGGAGAGAGGAAAACCTCGATTCCTTCCACCCCCTGCCCGACAGGCAACCACCGAGTTCCCAGTGTGCGACCTGCAGGGCTCAACTAAAACAAAACATGTTTGGGAAAAGCTCATTTAGTTGCAAGCTGTGCAGGGAGACCTCGAACCACGCGGAACCGCGGAGATACGCGGGAAGGGCTGTGGATGGGAGAGCACAGGCGCGCTGGGAGCTGGGGGGGCGGGGCAGGCGAGGACGCAAGTGCGCAGGCGCCCCAGCCACAGTCGCGGCAAAGCGGGCGCATGGCGGACAGGCGAGCAGCCATGGCAGGTGACTGCGCATGCGTGACGGGAGGCGCGTGGGCAGAGAAAGGCACATGACTGCGCATGCGTGGATGGGGAGGCGCGTGGGCAGAGCACAGAGGCGAGAGGCGCGCCGGTCAGCGGGGGAGCAGCAGCAGAGCCGCCCCGCGTCCCCGCGTCCCAGGCGGAGACTCCAGAGCTGGGCCCTGGCCCTGCAGTGTGCTCGGGCCCTGCCTGCGGCTCCCGGGATGTCCTGGGAGAAGGGCCGCGGAGGCGAGGGAGGTCCAGCCTCCGAAGGCTGATACCCTGTTTTCGAGACAGGACAAGGGAGGAAACCCTCTTGCCCCGCACGAAGTTCTCAAGCAGCTCACTCACCTCGAGGTCCAAACATATTGTCCAAAAAAGCATTGATTTCATCATCAAAGGCCTTTAGATGCTCCTACAGAGATAAAGAAAAAAATGATTTAAGGGGTACTTCTGGGAAACTCTCAAAACCGACCACTACCAACAGAACAGCTGCCGGGATCTCCCGGTCCTAGCTCCGGGACTTTGAGCTGCAGATGCAGGAAAACGGAGCAGTGAAATGCAGCCCTCGAGAACTTGCGTGGATTCGGAAGGAAACCATTCCTCCTTCCCTTCCTTGGGCAACAGGAGTCCTGGAAAACAGGCTTGGTACATTTGAACGTCCAAGAGTTATTGGCCTTAATTTCATTTCCCTCTAAAATGCTTAGAGGCATAGACTCTCCCATAAGCAGCTTCTATTGTTGCAATGAACAGAAGTCGCGGGCAAGCAACAGGATCTATACCTGCAGGATATAATGTAATTGTTCAATGAAAATTCAGCTGAGTTGTGTTTCACAAAGCTGAATCTAAAGCTTTGAAGGGGACTTCTTTTTTAAATGAAATCAGCACTACAGTTCTTTTAAATAACCTTCATATTTTGTTTTCAAAATGTTTTCTATACATATGCATTTAAGAGCACAGTAAGCAGAGTCACTAGGGTACATCAGATTATTACTGCTACTTTAACTGGATTGGGGTTGAGGTGGAATTTCTGCTAAGAATCTTATGGTTGCTAAATTGGCCACAGGCTCTTGGTTTAGCTCCTGTTCTTGCTGGTGTACTATTATACTGCTTAGAATACCTGCTAAGGTGTTCCCTACTCCTGCTACAATGGTCTAGAGCACCTCCTCAAGCAAAGGGGAAAAAAGGCAAAGCAACCCTCAGTATTTCTAAGGGAAGGGACCTTTGATGAGAATTTCTGGGGCCAGTGGATTGGTGAACAGAGGGTGACAGCCCTTGGGACATTCCTCTAGACCATTCATTCTCTATAATCAATAGCTGGAGTGCAGTCAAAGCATCTCATTCTCAAAGTATAAGTGCCAAAGAGAATTAAATTACTGGCATCTGAAAAGATCTATACTTTTGGTGATTGGCACCTACCATTTACACCTATTTCTTATTTGTGACTTTGATCCTGAGAAAATTTTAGGGAATCTTAGGTCTTTGGGGACTTTAGGAAGCTTGGAAGACAGGATGGGGAGTAGTGGCTGACATCTGTTAGCACCTATACCTGGCCATGTATTACGCCCTTAGTAGCTCTATGAAAAGTATTTGGGCTAAAACAAGGTTGGAATTTTTTACACAGTCTTTTGGCTTCCTTGAAGGACATCTTGGGAAACCTCTAGACTTGAGAAGGTTCACCTACCTCACATCTCAGTGTGACTGAGTATGATTTATGTTGCCATTAGAAAAGAGCAGACCTGTCCTGAAGCCTCCCATTCTTGAGCAAAGAATGTTGACCTCACTGATGAACCCACCCTCCTAACAAATACCAGTGAAATCTTCCTTTCATTGCCACATCCACCCACACATGTTTAAACTTTTTCAGTCTGTTTGCTATGGTCAAAATCCATTTTCTCACATCTGTAGGTCTAAGAAAACTCTAAAGGTCACAAAGCTTGTATTCGTTCTATAATGTTACAGAAATTTAGTCACAGTGAAGACCAGAAATCAAAGAAAAGAGAGGGGAAGATATGGAGAGACAGCAGAGTGGAAAAAAATGAATAACAAAGGGCATTCCACACCATTACCCAGATAACAAAACCAGATGATGCTTCAAAAACAAAACAAAACAACAACAACAAAAATCCCTGCAGGCCAATAGCTCTGATGATCATAGACACAAAAATCCTCAACAAAATATTAGCAACCAATTCCAACAACACATTAAAAGGATCATTTACTACAAACAAGTAGAGTTTATTCCAGAGATGCAACAGTGGTTTGATATTTGCAAACCAATCTGATATATCGCATTAACAAGAGGAAGAATAAAAACCATATGATCATCTCACTAGATTCCGATAAAGCATTTGACAAAATGCAACATCCATTCATGATGAAAACTCTCAACCAAGTGGGTTTAGAGGACCCATACCTCAACATAATAAAGGCCATATTGGAAAAAACCACTAGGAGCTAACAGTATACTTGATAGTGAAAAGCTGAATGCTTTTCCTCTAAGCTCAAGAACAAGACAAAGATGTGCACTCTCATGACACTTATTCAACGTGGTACTGTGAAGTTGTAGCTGCAGGAACCCGACAAGAAAAAGGAGTAAAAGGCAACCAAATTGGTAAAAAAGAAGTAAAACTGTCATTATTTGCAGGTGACATGATGCTATAGATAGGAAATCCTAGGACTCCACCAAAATCCCTTAAAATGGATAAATAAATCAGTAAAGTCACAAAATACAAAATTAATATAGAGAAATCTGTTGCATTTCTATACGCTAGTGAAGTAGCAGAAAAAGAAATTTAAAAAACATTCCAATTTACAGTTGTTCCAAAAAGAATAAACTATCTGGAAACAAATTTAACCAAGGAGATGAAAGACTTATACACTGCAAGCTATAAGACACTGAAGAAAGAAATTGAACATGACACAAACAAATGGAAAGACAGACCATGCCCATGCACTAGGAGAATATTGCTAAAATGTCCATTCTACCCAGAGCCATCTATAGATTCAATGCAGTCACTATGCAAAATACCAGTTGTGTTTTTCACAGAAATAGAGTAATACTGAAATTTGTATGGAACCACAAATGATCTTAAGAACAAAGTTAGAGGTACCACAGTTTCAAATTTCAAGACATACCACAAAGCTATAGTAATCAAAACAGTATGGTACTAGCACAAAAAAACAAACACAGAGATCAACAGAACAGAATAAAGCCTAGAAATAAACCCAAACCTATATGGTCAATTAATCTATGACAAAAGAGGCAAAAATGTACAATGGGAGAAGACAGTCTTTTCAATAAAGGCTGCTAGAGAAATTGGACAGCTATATGTGTCTGGTGAAAGTGGACCACATTCTTACACCATACACAAAACTAAACTCAAAATGGATTTAAGACCTAAATATGAGACCTGAAATCATAAAACGCGTAGAAGAAAACATAGGCAGTAATCTCTTGGGCATTGCCCTTAGCAATATATTTTTGGATCTGTCTCCCTCAGACAAGGGAGACAAAAGCAAAAATAAAAAGCTACTGGGACTATACCAAAATAAAAAGATTTTGCATAGCAAAAGAGAAACCAACAAAACAAAAAGACAATCTATTGAATGGGAGAAGGTATGTTCAAATGATCTATCTGCTAAGGAGTTAATATCCAAAATATATAAAAAACACATACAATGCCACACCCAAAAACAAATACTCTAATTTAACAATGGGCAGACTATGTGAATAGACATTATTCCAAAGAAGACATACAGATGGCCAAAAGACACATGGAAAGATGCTCAACATCACTGTCAGGGGAAACCAACTGAAAACACAAGGAGATTATCTCCTCAGACCTGTCAGAATGGCTACTATCAAAAAGACAAGAAATAAGTGTTGGTAAGGATGTGGAGATACGGGAACCCTCACACACTGCTGGTGGGGAAATTAAACTGGTGCGACCACTGTAAAGGACAGTATGGAGGTTACCCCCAAAGTTAAAACTGAAATACCATATGACCCAGTAATCCCATTACTGAGCATTTACCCAAAGAAAACCAAAGCACTAATTTGAAAAATTACATGCACCCCTATGTTTATTGCACCATTATTTACAATAGCCAAGATATGGAAGCAACCCAAGTATTCATCAATATATGAATGGGTAAAGAAGATGTGGTGTATATATGCGATGGAATATCATTCAGCCATAAAAAAGAGACATCTTGCCATCAGTGACAGTATTGATGGACCTAGAGGGTATTATGCTAAGTGAAAGAACTCTGACAAAGAAAAACAAATACCATATGGTTGCACTTACATGTGGAATCTAAAACAAAAACAAAAACAAAAAAAAGGACTCTTAAATACAGAGAACTGGTGGTTGCAGAGGGGAGGCAGATGGAGGACAGGTGAAATACATAGGATTAAGAGGAACAAATTTCCAGTTATTAAATAAGTCACAGAGATAAAAAGTACAGCAACACTGTAATAACGTCATATGGTGACAGATGGTGACTACATTTATCATGGTGAACAACGTATAGAATTGAACCAATATATTGTACATGTGAAACTAATATAATGTATCTAAATAATACTTCAATAAATAAAAATAAATAGAAGGGACATCCCAATTTTTCAGTCATTAACATATTGATTCATTAACTAATTGTCTGAACATTACTATGTGCCAGCACCATGTTAGATGCTGAAATATGAAGTCAAATGAGACATGGTACTCATCTTTACAGGATAAGTACATCAATAATTACAATATTAATGTCTTAAAGACAAGAGAAGCTGCAGGTATGTACTGTAAGAACATAGAGGAGATGTGAACTGGTGCAGCCACTCTGGAAAACTGTGTGGAGGTTCCTCAAAGAGTTAAAAATAGACCTGCTCTATGACCCAGTAATTGCACTGCTGGGGATTTACCCCAAAGATACAGATGCAATGAAACGCCGGGACACCTGGACCCTGATGTTTATAGCAGCAATGTCCATAATAGCCAAACTGTGAAAGGAGCCTCGGTGTCCATCGAAAGATGATGGATAAAGAAGATGTGGCCTATATATACAGTGAATATTCCTCAGCCATTAGAAATGACAAATACCCACCATTTGCTTCGACGTGGATGGAACTGGAGGGTATTATGCTGAGTGCAGTAAGTCAATCGGAGAAGGACAAACATTGTATGTTCTCATTCATTTGGGGAATATAAATAATAGTGAAAGGGAATAGAGGGGGAAGGGAGAAGAAATGTCTGGGAAATATCAGAAAGGGAGACAGAGCATGGAAGACTCCTGACTCTGGGAAACGAACTAGGGGTGGTGGAAGGGGAGGAGGGCGGGGGGTGGGGGTGACTGGGTGGCGGGCACTGAGGGGGGCACTTGACAGGATGAGCACTGGGTGTTATTCTGTATGTTGGCAAATTGAACACCAATAAAAAATAAATTTATTATAAAAAAAACAGAGGAGGAAAATATTCAGCCATAAAAAGGAAGGAAATCTTGTCATTTCTGGCAACGCTGATGGACCCTGAAGGCATCATGCTAAGTGAAATAAGACAGAGAAAGACAAGAGATGATCTCACTTATATGTGGAATCTAAAACACCAGAAACCAAAGTCCTAAATTCATGGATACAAAGAACAGATCTGGTGGTTACCACAGGCAGCAGTGTGGGGGGTGGGCAAAGTGGGCACAAAGTTCCATGTAAAATTAATAAATCATAGGACGTAAATCTATAGCATGACAATTAATATTGTACTATGTATTTGAAAGTCACTAAGAAAAATTTTAAAAGTTCTCATCACAAAAGATTGTAACTATGTATGTTAATCAGATTTATTGTGGTGATCATTTTGCAATATATATGTAAGTACTGAATTACTATGTCGTACCCCTGAAATGAGCAAAAGTACACAGATGTAGGAAATCAAATATAGGTCTCTTAAAAAGAGAAGCCTTCCAGGAAGAGATGCTGCTTGTTGCTGAGTTCTGAGAGACTCTAGGACACCTTCTAGATGGAGAAGGGAAGAAAAAGCATTTCAGGAAGAAGAATCAGCAGGTGCAAATAGACTGAGACAGGACTCACTTGGGAAATGCTTACACCCAGGGTCTCTACGGACCCATGTAACAGAAGGAAATAAAACTAATACTGGGAAAATCAGAAACCTGAATAAAAATGAACTCTATTTCTAGGTTATTTAATACAGTTAGTAAGGATGCAATCTAAAATGACAATGATAAGATAATGAGAGGCGATTAGAAGAACAAATGAAAATTTACCCCGGATTAGTAAAACACAAGGGTTGAGTACAGAGGTTGGGGCTCATCAGTCAGCTAAGGATGAACACCTGGCACGGCGTGGGAGTGTGCAGCCGCACGCTAGGTTCTATGGCACAAGCGCACTGGGTGGTTTCTTAAGACGTCTGAACACGGTAACCCAGGAGCTAAGAAAAATCAACAAAAAGTGACATGCAGCACTTCAGTCACTCAGCCTACACTAACAGCCATTATGTACTGACACTTTTGTCAGACACAGGAGAACAAAAAGGACATAGTGGTCGACTCTGAAGCTCACAGACAAATTGTGAAAGTGGGAGACACCAAGAAAGGCAAACAGCAAATGACTGAGGCAGAGGCGGAGGAGGAGGAGACATGCAGAACTGCCACAATAATGGAAGCCCCTGCAGGCATGAGGATTTATGGCACGTTTTTAAAAGATGGTTATGGGATCCCTGGGTGGCACAGTGGTTTAGCGCCTGCCTTTGGCCCAGGGCGTGATCCTGGAGACCCGGGATCGAATCCCACATCGGGCTCCCAGTGCATGGAGCCTGCTTCTCCCTCTGCCTGTGTCTCTGCCTCTCTCTCTCTCTCTGTGACTATCATAAATAATAATAAAAAAAATAAAAAAATAAAAGATGGTTATTTGGGGGGGTGCCTGCGAGGGCTCAGTTGGTTAAGCCTCTGCCTTCAGCTTAGGTCATGATCCCAGGGTCCTGGGATCGAGTCCTGCATCAGGCTCCCTGGTCACCTGGTCAGTGGGGAGTCTATCTCTCCCTCTCCCTCCACTCATGCTTTCTTTTCTCTCCCTCTTTCAAGTAAAAAAAAAAAAAAAAAAAAAAAAAGTTTATTTGGACATATTAGAAGAGAGGGGGACAGTACTGCCCTTATACCTAGGAAGAGGAATGCTGTCCTGAACTCCATACTTTCAAGGGCCTCACGCTGGCCATCCCTAGGCCATGCCCCTCTACACAGGAAATCCGGTGAGCCGAGGAAGATGCCCACCCTTGGCCATGGTGTCCCCTCCAGCCTATGTTCCAGGTTCCCCAAGCCAACAATTCTCTACCAAACAATTCTCCAACCCCACTTCTAGAACAACTCCAGGGATTTCCTCCTGCCCACATGGCAAAGCCATGTTCCAGGACTTTATTTTATTAATATACAGGTGACACACAATGCTACATTAGTTACAGGCACACGACATAGCGATCTGACAACTCAATAGGCTAGGCTAGGCTCACCACGAGTGTAGCTACCATCCCTCACCGACCGCCACCATGACGATATCACTGACTATATTCCCCATGTGGTATCTTTCAACCCAATTATTTATTCATTCCATAACTGGAAGCCTGTATCTCCTACTCCCCATCATCCATTTCGCCCAACCCCCACCCACATCCCCTCTGGCAACCATCAGTTTGTTCTCTGTGGGCCTGTTTCTGCCTTTTTGTTTTGTTTTTTAAATTCTACATCTAAGTGAAATCATTTGGTCTTTATCTTTCTCTGCCACACTTCTTTTGCTTAGGAATACCCTGCAGGTCCATTCATGTTGTCACAAATGGCAAGATCTCATTTTTTTTTGGCTGAACAGTATTCCACTGTAGATATAGCACATCTTCTTTACCCATTCATATACTGATGGACACTGGGGTTGCTTCCATATCTTGGCCATTGTTAATAGTGGTGCAACAAGCAGAGGGGTGCATATATCTTTTCAAATTAGTGCCTTTTTTGTTTTTTTTGGGTAAATACCCAGTGGAATGTTCCGTGACTTTAAATTTAATTTATGGTTGCGTATAACAATGGCTGAAGGATGGAAAGATTAGAAGTTGAGCTTTATTTAATTGTGTATCCCTTCTTGCTTACCAAGCCGCAAAGAATGTAAAATGATGCAACCACATTGAAAAACAGTTTAGTGGTTTGGCAAAAACATCAACATTCACCTACCACATGATCCAGCATACTACTTCTAGGTATATTTACCCAAGGAAAACGTAAAGCATATAACCTTGCAAAGACCTGGACACAAATATTCATGGCAGCTTAATTTTTAATAACTAAGGAGCGGAAACCTCCCAAATGTCCCAACAGGTGAATGGATAAGTCGTGGTGTATCTATACAAGGAAATGCTACTCAGCAAAATAAAAGAACTATTGATGCACATACAGTACGGATGGATCTCAAAGTTACAATGCTGCATTAAAGAGGCTAGACAGAGACACAGAAAGAGAGAGAACATACTGTTTCCCTTTGCATGAAATTCTAGGAAATATAAATATATATGTGACAAGAAAGCAAATGAGTGATTGCTTGGGGACTAGAGGGTAAAACTAGAAAGAATATCCTTCAAAAATGAAGGTGAAGTAAGGACATTTTCATATGATGTGTGAGAGAACTTGTGGCGGGCACAACTGCACTACAGTGCAGTTGCTCAAGATGTTCTTGGTGCCAAAGGGAAATGATTCCATATGGAAAGGATTTACAGAAAAGAATCAAGAGCACCAGAAATAGATGTATCTACCGGAAGAGCCAGCACTCAGAGCAAGCTAGCCTCCACCCATCGCACGACATGCACCACACCTGCCACCATCACCCCTCACGCCATGCGCATCCCTACCCACAGGAGCGACCACCACTTGGAGGCCGTGGGGCCCATCTGAGGCAAACCCACTGGGCTCACTCCTTACACAAAGTGGAGATCGTCTTCCTGGCTACCTGCCACGCACCTGGCAGTGTTGGGGGACAGGCTGGCCCCGCACTCCTGCCTCAGCCACCCTTTTCTGAGACTACTTGGAAACAGGAGAGCACACCTCCTTTTCTGCCAGCACAGTGCTCACCCGGACTCCCAGCCCGTCCCAGCTGGGTCCGCTGGAGCTTGGCCCCTTCCCCTTCCTTCCTCTTCTCCCTCCCTCCCTCCCACACCACATGCCCCACCACATGCCTTCGCCCCCTCCTCCTTCACACTCCTGTCTTTACTGACGTTTCAGGCCTTTTGTTTTAGCATTTATCAAGCATGGCCCTTATCTTGTATAACGCGGTGCTTCAAGACCTGGCATCTGTCCTATTTTGTCGATACTATTTTATAGAACATTTTAAAGACACTTATTCAATCAGAATATAGTCACTTCCACCACCGACTCCTTCCTCCTTCCTTTATAAACGAGCAAAGGTCATTAAGGTCACGAGACAGACTGTTGAGTTTGTAAGACGACACAGTATCTGAATCCTTGCCTTAAAAAAAAAGAAGGTATTTCCGAGCAAAGGAAACCTGAAGCATCTGAGGATGGCAGGTGAGGAAATGGGGGGATCCAACCAGCTCAGGAACGTATCCTCCTCAGACTAACGAGACGAGACGCAGCCCGAAACCCTCCCGGGGAGACGGCCTGCCCTGCCAGAGCCGAGGGGCACGAGGCCCAGTGCTGCCACGAGGCCCAGTGCTGCCACGCGGCGAGGCGAGGCTTCGGCCTGCCCCCAGGGCCCGGTGACGGTCTCACGCTGACGCTTCTCTGGGCCGACCCTGAGGGACGGTTCCCAGCCCGCGTCCCCCATGTCTGAAGAACCGGAATGTGTTTACATTTGTGAGGGAGACTAGGAAGTGGAGAGAGTGACTAAAAGCGGACACAGAAATCCTCCAGCTTTCACGCAGCTGAGCCCAGAAGGGGCCACTGTGCGGATTTTACACCCACAGGCCCCCGCGCACCACATGGGCCTCCCGTGGGCCGGCAGGGAGCACCAAGCTAGGCCGAACCCGAACCCGGTGGCGGACTCTCACTCCTGTCGGGGAACTCTGGATTGTTACTGTTTGTCTCGGGGTCTTCAGGGGACTGAGGCCCTCTAAGTCAGGTTGTGAGGCATCTGGGGGAACATACTCGCTGGCCACATCTGAGGAGATATATAAATGAGCCATGACGGTGCATGATGGTAACAGCGCCTGGTCATCAGACACTCACGTCCAGGCCGGGACTTCGACAGTAACCCTGGCCAGCTGTCTGTCTGTCTGTCCTGATTTACAGATGTGGAGATTGAGGCCTGGAGTTCAAGGCTGATGATGCTGTGGGAAATGGGAAAGCCATTCAGTATCCATCCGTGTCTCCCTCCCACACCTTGGGGGGACGGAGAAGGGGAGGTTCAGAGCTGGGGTGCAGCTCAGGTTAGGCCTCCAGTGCGCAGTACTTCTCAGAACAATAAGCTGACCAAGAAAAAAAAAAAAAAAAGAGGGTGGATTTTATCTGCAGCCTGTGGAACCCTGAGGCTCTAGGACAGTTTCCCCTGATTAAGGCGATGAAGTTTATTCAGAACAGAACCGATTACTGCAGTTTTGTTTGCTTCGTTCCACTTCCCTCGCAGGGTTCTTCAGCTCAGTCACTCAGTATCTGGTCAAATGGAAACTCGTCTGCGCTTCCCAGATTCATCCTCAGGGGCCTAATTACAGAGGAAGGAGGAAAGCATCTGCTCTGGTGTCCTGATCCGTGATGTGGAACCTTCTCTATGTCCTTACCCGCTCTGTTTTTCCTGGATAGCACTTATCATACGAACTTTCACCGGCTAGGGGGGCTTCCTGTCTGGCTCCTCCAAGAGGCCTCCGAGAGGCCACTGGATCCCCTGGCACATAACGGGAGCTTAACACTTACTGAATGAATTAATGAAACTCTTGTTGTTGTAAACCTCTATGGTATTCCCTTGATCTTAACATTTCATATTACTCTGCTTGCCTACCTGTATTTTCATATGTGTGATCTGGTTTCTGGTACCTTGTGAAAGATTCTTTTTATTTTTTTTTTAAGATTTTTTTAAAACTGGGGATCCCTGGGTGGCTCAGCGGTTTGGTGCCGGCCTTTGGCCCAGGGCACAATCCTGGAGACCCCGGATCGAGTCCCACGTCGGGCTCCCTGCATGGAGCCTGCTTCTCCCTCTGCCTCTCTCTCTCTGTCTATCATGAATAAATAAATAAAATATTAAAAAAAAAGATTTTTTTTAAAACTTATTTATTCATGAGACAGAGAGAGAGAGAGAGAGAGAGAGAGGCAGAGACACAGGCAGGCAGAGGGAGAAGCAGGCTCCTTGTGGGGAGCTTGATGTGGGACTCAATCCTGGGTCTCCAGGATCTGGCCCTGGGCTGAGGGCGGTGCTAAACCGCTGCCCATGAAAGATCCTTTAACACTCTTAACGCCTCTATAGCTAATGCAGAGAAGAGGCCACATCAAAAAGAGTTGGAAAGGTGGGAATGCAGTCAGGAGCAAAACTGACCCATGAGACTGTCCCTGAGAGGAAGGAGGTATGGGGGAGGGAGAGAAGACCCCAGACCAGGCACCCCAGACACAGGGGACCCACACTGGGGACAAATCCCTATATTTGGCTTTGAAAATCAGAGAGACTTAACTTCATGAGTTCTTATAATTAGTAGGGCCTCACGCCTGGAACTTGAAAAGTCAGAATGCTGGCTCTGGGAGAGCCAGAGGGTGAGAGGAAACTGAGAAAACCTTGAAAAGACAGCACAACAAACAGCCCACAGAGATACAGAGAAGCAGCAGCAGTTTGAAAAACCCCCAGGATATAAGGGAGATAGATGTGCATACTCATTTCAGAGCACGTGCTGGATGGGCAGGGATCTTTAGGAGACTTCTCCAAGAACAAATGCACTGGCAGGTGCCACTTTCCTCCCCAACCCCTCATTTTTCTGTGGACCTGCCCCCTTCAATATGTCCTGGGCCAGAACCCATCCCAAGTGGTACCATAAGCCTGGCAGTATGCAAGTAGTTGCACCAGGGGCCAGCACCACTCCAAAGTGACTCCTACACTGGGGTGAGGGGAAGAGAACCACACACACCAGTCCTACTGCAGCCCCAGCCCTAGGCTGGGGGCAGACATCTGGCTTGACTGCAGGCCCTGGTCACCATTCAAAAGCTTCACAGGAGACAACACAGGGAGAGCAGCCTGCAGTTTGTTGCTACTGCATCCTGGCCTATGCCTGGTCTGACTCAACTCAAGCCCAAAGTGGCCCCACACTGACCCACTAACACCATAGGGACTGAACCCTGCCCCGGAGGGCAAAGAGAACCATTGTAAATAACCAGACTAAAGGCAGATGAGGATTCATGCAATACACATAGGAGACATCTGTAAAATGCCAGGTTCTGATAAATGGGACACTGCAATGCAAGGCACTACAGGATGTCTTCTTCATAAGGCCAGTACTTTCCAGAGAAGGAGACGTAGCTGACTTTCCTAACGCACAGAAACAGACATAGGGAATTAGGCAAAATAAGGAGACAGAGGAATATGTCCCATATGAAAGAACAGAACAAAAATCGCAGAAAAGGAACGCCTGGGAGCCTCAGTGGCTGAGGGTCTGCCTTTGGCTCAGGGTGTGATCCCGGTCCAAGGATCAAGTCCTGCATTGGGCTCCCTGCAAGGAGTGCACTTCTCCCTCTGTCTACATCTCTGCCTCTCTCCTCTCTCTCTCTCATGAATAAATAAAATATTTTTTAAAAATCGCAGAAGAGCTATACAAAACAGATATTAAGTAACATACCTAATAAAGCATTTAAACTATTGGTCATAAAGATACTCTCTGGGCTTGAGAAGAATGGAGGATTTCAGTGAGACCCTCAACAAAGAGATAGGGAAAAAAAAGCATTAAAATGAACCAGAGATGAAGAACTCAATAAATAAAATTAAAAATATACTAGATGAATAGTAGACTAGAGGGAGCAAAGGAATGGATCAGCAACTAGAAGAAGAGAGTAATAGAAAGCAATCGAGTGGAACAAGAGAAAAACAATAACAAATAAGAATACCTGAAGGGAACTCAGCAACACCATCAAGCTTAACAACATTGACATTATAGGGATCCCATTAGGAGGAAGGAGAGAAAAACGGGCAGAAGATCTATTTGAAGAAATTATAGATGAAAACTTCCCAAATATGGGGAAGGAAACAAGCATCCAGGTCTAGGAGGCCCAGAGCACCACCCCTCACAAAATCAAGCCAAAGAGATCCACACCAAGACACATAAGTAATTAAAATGACAAAAAGTAGTGATAAAAAATTTTATTTATTGTCATTTTTTTAATGGGAAGTTAAAGTTTTGGCAAGGGTAAATGATACAGCTTTGTATTTGGGGCCAAAGAACACTTTAAAAGATCTATATTTTTTTATTTTAAGGTTTTTAAAGTTTTTATTTTAATCACCCAGTGCTTATCACAAGTGCATGCCTTAAAACTCATCATCTATTTCCCCATCCCTCCCCACCTTCCTTCTGATAACCATCTGTTTGTTCTCTATAGTTAGTCTATTTCTTGGTTTGTCTTTTTTTTTTCCTTTTGCTTGTTTCTTAAATTTCACATGAGTGAAATCATATGGTCTTTGTCTTTCTTATTTTCCTTAGCATTATACACTCTAGTTCCATCCATGTTGTTACAAATGGCAAGAATTCATTCTTTTTATGGCTGAGTAATATTCCATTGTGTGTGTGTATATATACACCACACTTCTTTATCCATTCATCTATCAATGGGCACTTGGGATGTTTCCATAGCATAGTTATCGTAATAATACTGCTAAACACTTAGGGGTGCATGCATCCCTTTGAATTAGTATTTTTGTATTCTTCAGGCAGATACCAAGTAGTGCAATTACTGGACCATAGAGTTTTGATCCATAGTTTTTGTTTTTTTGTTTTTTGTTCTTTTAGAGAGAATGCATGCATTGGGGGGTGGGGGTGGGGAGGCAGGCAGAGGAAGAGGGAGAGAGAATCTTAAGCAGGCTCTATGCTCAGTGCAAATCAAAACCACAATGAGGTATCCCCTCACGCATGTCAGAATGGCTAAAACCAAAAGCACAAGAATCAAGTGCTGGTGAGGATGTGCAGAAAAAGGAACCCTTGTGCATGGTTGGTGAGATTGCAAACTGGTGCAGCCACTGTAGAGAACACTATGGAGGTTCCTCAGAAAAATTAAAAACAGAATTATCATATGACCCAGTAATTCTGCTACTAGGTATTTGCCCAAAGAAAGCAAAACACTAACTTAAAAAGCTACATGCACCCCTCTGTTTATTGTAGCATTATTGATAATATCCAAATTATGGAAGCAGCTGAAATGTCCATTGATAGATAAATGGATAAATGAGATGTAATAAATATATACGTAGAAATGTTATTCAGCCATAAAAATGAATGAAATCTTGCAATCTGTTAGAACATGGATGGATCTAGAGGGTATAATACTAAGTGAAATAAAACAGAGAAAGACAAATACCACATTTCACTTACATGTGGAATTTAAGAAAGTTAATAATCAAAGAAAAAAATAGACTTAACTATAGAGAACAAACTGAGTGATTACTAGAGGGGAGAGGGGGTGATGGCTGGGTGGAACAGGTGATGGGAGTTAGAGTACACTTACGATGAGCACTGGGTGATGTATGGAATTGTTAAATCGTTATATTGTACACTTGAAAGTAATACAACATTTTATGTTATTATGTTAACTATATTAAAGTTTAAAAAAAGGTTTTCCAAATTTCTCAATATATATATATATATTTTCTTATATATAATTTTCTTTTTAGGCTTAGTGTGTCTTAAAGTTTTGGCACCTTTAATCAAATTACTAATAAAACAAGTTGCACAAGTCAGAGTGTTATGGATAGAATGTTTATCTCCCCCCAAATTCATCGCCCAGTGTGATCGTATTTGGAGGACGGTTTTGGGAAGTAGATTTAGATGAGATCTTGAGGGTGGAACCCTTATGAGGGCTTTGCGCCCTTCTCTGAAGGAGCCCCAGAAAGTTTGCTTTCCCTCTCAGCCATGCTGGGCACATCGAAAAGGCAGTCTCTAAGCCAGGAAGGGCGCCTCTGCCAGAACATGACCACGTTGCCACCTGAGCTAGACTTTAGGCTCCAGAAATGTGAAAAAATGAACTTCTACTGTTTAACCACTAGTCTCTGCTCTTTTATTATGACTGTTTGAATTGACTAAGACACTGAGTAAAAAGAAAAAAAAAGACAGCCTTAAAGAATGCCCTCCAGAATGACTGTGTATGAAAAGAAATCATGGTTTGAACTCACCTAATGTAAAATACAATACAAACTTCACGTTATCAGATTTGGTTTAAATAAAAAATTTAACAAACCTCAATCTATCTGCCTATGTGTGTATATGTACAAGTATATACATATACAGGAAAAATTTTGGAAGGACACATGTTAAATTATTAATAGCAATTACCTGTGGGGAGGAGAATGACATGGGGCAGGGAGTGGGTGAAGGGAAAGAGAGACTAATAACTCTTTACTCTGTATATGTCTAATGTCTTAGTTTTTAATAAGAAATCACTAGTGATATACTAATTGTATAACTGAAATATTACAACTAAAAACAGAAATACTGTTAAGGGAATAACTATCAAAGAAAGTGGTACAATTTCCTTCTTAAGTCACAACAAAAATACCTAACAATCACAGTTTTGAATAGGTTGGTCTCTTTCTATTCATATGAAATAAAAGATGAATCTCATATGAAATAAAAGATGAATAAAATATTCATATGAGATGAAATAGATGGTATCATGATGTAAACCAAAAAATATAACCCTGTGTGCAATTCTTGACCAAGTACATGACAGATAACTTAAATTTTCAAATATGTATTTTATTATTTTGTATTGATACAAAAATATTAGTGGTTAATTAGACAAAGCTATTTTTCTTTTTCAGAAGATAAAATTTACAAACCTTTACCTAGACTAACTCAGAAAAGACAGAACTCAAAATTGTAACTGAAAGAGGAGACCTCAGAACTGACGTAACAGACACACAAATGATCATGAAAGACTACTAAGAACTAAGAACAAGTGTACAACAACAAACTGGATAACCTAGACGAAATGGATGATTTCCTAAAGACACAACCTACTAAGATTAAGCCATGAAGAAATGGATATATGAACAAACTAACAGGAGTAAGGAGATTGAATCAGTAATCAAAACCCCTCAAACACAGAAAAGCCTAGAACCAGATGATATCACTGATGAATTCTACCAAATGCTTAAAGAAAAATTAGTGCAAATTCTCTGATATTTTTCCAAAAAATGAAGACTGGGCCCTCCCAAACTCATTTTACAAGGCCAGAATTATCCTGATACCATAGCCAGATAAGAAACTATAAGAAAAGAATACAGACTAATATCCCTGAGGAATATAGATACAAATTTCTCAAAACAAACTATTAGCAAACTGGACTCAACAGCACCTTAAAAGAATCATATATGATATGTGACCAAGTAGGATTTATCCCCAGGTTGCAAGGATGGTTCAATACATACAAATCAGTAAATGTGACATACCACATCAACAGAACGAAAAATAAAAATTCTATCTCAATAGATGCAGAGAAAGCCTTTGGCAAAATACAACATACTTTTATGTTAAAAATGCTCAACTGGTAAGAAGAAACATATCTCAACACAGTAAAGGCCATTTATGACAAGCCTGCAGCCAACATTATATTCAATGGTGAAAGGTTTGAAAGCTTTTCCTCCAAAATCAGAAATAATACAAGGGTGCCCACTCTCACCATTCTTTTTATTTTTTTTTAATTTATGATATACATAGAGAGAGAGAGAGAGGCAGAGACACAGGAGGAGGGAGAAGCAGGCTCCACACCGGGAGCCCGACGTGGGACTCGATCCCAGGATTCCAGGATCGCGCCCTGGGCCAAAGGCAGGCGCTAAACCGCTGAGCCACCCAGGGATCCCCCCCACTCTCACCATTCTTATTGCACATAGTACTAGGATCCTAGCCAAAGCAATCAGGCAAGAAAAATAAACAGCATCCAAAGAGGAAAGGAAGAAGTCTTTGTCTGCAGAGGATAAGATTTTATATATAGAAAATCCTAAAGACCCCATCAAAAACCTACTGTAAGAGCTAATTAACAAGTTCAGTAAAGTTACAAGAGACAAAAATCAACAGAGTTGCATTCCTACACACTAACAACAAAACATATGAAAAATAAAATAGTCCCATTTACAATGGCATCAAAAATAATACTTAGGAAAAAATTAACCAAGTGAAGTATCTGTACACTGAGAACTCTTAAGATTTTGATGAAAGAAACTGAAGAAGATGCAAATACAATGCCCCACATTCATGGATCAGAAGAATTAATATTGTTAAAATGTTCATACCCTCCAAAGTCATCTACAAATTCAGTGCAGTCTCTATCAAAATTCCTATGTAATTTTTCACAGAAATAGGAAGGAAATCCTAAAATTTGTATGGAACCAAAAAGATCCCAAATTGCCAAATCAATTCTGAGAAAGAAGACCAAAGCTGGATGCATCAAACATCTTGAATTATACTTTGAACTACACCACACAGCCATAGTAATCAGAACAGTATGATACCAGAATAAAAACAAACACATGGTCCAATGGAACAGAAGCAAGAGCCTAAAAATAAACCCTCTCATATATAGTCAATGAACATCTGACAAGGGAAAAAGAATACTCAATAAATAAAGGATGGTCTCTTCAATAAGTAGTGGTATAAAAACTGGGTAACTACATGAAAAGGAATGAAACTGGATCTCTCTCTTACAATACTCACAAAAAATTAGCTCAAGATGGGCTAAAGATTTAAACTTAAGACTTGAAACCATAAAACTCCTAAAAAAAACAAAACAAAACAAAACAAAACAAAAAACCCCACAAGCAAAAAGCTCCTTGACACTGCTCTTGGCAACGCTTTTTTTTTTTTTTTTTTTGGATGACACCAAAAGCACAAGCAACAAAAGCAAAAATAAATAAGTGGTACTATATCAAACTGAAAAACTTCTGTAAAACAGAAGAAACAGTAACAAAATCTGCAAATCATAGATCTGGTAAAGGGTTAATACCCCAAAAATACATAAAGAAATCACACGACTCAGCACGAAAACCACTTGATTCAAAGAATAGAGAGAGGGGGAATCCCTGCATGGTTCAGTGGTTTAGTGCTTGCCTTCAGCCCAGAGCATGATCCTGGAGTCCCGGGATCAAGTCCCACATCGGGCTCCTTGCATGGAGCCTGCTTCTCCCTCTGCCTGTGTCTCTGCCTCTCTCTCTCTCATAAATAAATAAGTAAAATCTTAAAAAAAAAAAAAAAAGAGTGGAGAGGGGAACTGAATAGCCTCATGCTGTTGGTAGAAATGCAAATTGATGCAGCCACTATGAAAAGCCTCAAAAAATTAAAACTACCATGATCCAGCAAGCTCACTTGTGGACATACATCCAAAGGGAATGAAAACAAGATACCAAAGATATCTGTGCCCCTATTGTCACTGCAGCTATTAGTATGCATACATTCATAATAGCTAAGGTATGGAAAACAATCTAAGCATCTGTCAACAGATGAACGGATAAAGGGGATGTGGTAGGGGATCCCTGGGTGGCGCAGCGGTTTGGCGCCTGCCTTTGGCCCAGGGCGCGATCCTGGAGACCCGGGATCGAATCCCACGTCAGGCTCCCGGTGCATGGAGCCTGCTTCTCCCTCTGCCTGTGTCTCTGCCTCTCTCTCTCTCTCTCTCTTTCCCCCCGTGTGTGACTATCATAAATAAAAAAAAAAAAAAGGGGATGTGGTATATAGGCTCAATGGATTATTAAGCTATGAAAAAGAAAGAAACCCTGTCCTTACAACAACTCAGATGAACCTTGAGGGCCCTGGACTCTGGGGCCCTCAAACTAACAAACTAACAAGTTCTGGGCTTCTAACCCACAGCACTGTGAATACAGTTAATAATAATGTATCAAATACTTGGGAGTTAAGAGTAGATCTTAAATGTTTTCATCATAGAAAAGATTATGAGACAGGATAAAGGCGTTAGCTAATGCTGTGGTGGTAATCATTTCGCAATACAGAAGAGCATAAAATCATCACATTGTACACCTTAAACTTACATAAAGTCATATGTCAATAATATCTCAAAGCTGGAAAAAAACAGTCATCAGCCCAACTCTTCACAGTAACTGGCAGTGTTTGGCTTCAAGATACACTTGAATCTTATATTAAATATGCCAAGTTACCAAAATTCAACTATCTTCAAAAGATCAGGAGCCGCCTACGCTAATATTCCTCTGCAGGGCCTTAGAGATGCTTGGAGAAGGCTGCAAGAGGACCTTCCAGCTCTCTAGTTACTCCACTCTGCTTTGGCCACAAACACACACGAGAGGAAAGGGTGTCTGGCTGAAGAATGACCTACTCCCACACTAAGAGGATTTTGCTTCGATCAAAACAAATAAGCCCACACGGGACTTCCCTCAGTGGGTTTGCAGGAGGCCATCCTCAGACTACTGGCCAGATTACAATTTTGTTAACAGTAAAATAGGATACTTCCTCTCTAGTAGGCTAAAAATCATACAAAAATCAAAGCCTCAGAGCAAGCCTAGTCTAATGACAACCTCATTGTTTTACTGTTATGATCAATATTTTGGTAGAGTGCAAATAACCCAGTAGAGAGCTCAGTGGAAGGAAAGCCACCTTATTAGTGGACCACACTCAGGCAGAGGAGACGCCTACACTATGCATTTTAACCTCGATTTCTTGGCATCCAACTGAATGTTGCAGAAGGATTAACATTCCTTTGGCATAAAATCGAAGAATTTTTAAAAACAGCAAATAATTGTGCTTTGGCTGAATGGGCCAAAATCCAACAAGCTCTACTCACTTTGCTAAGCCTCCTCTTCTTCCCAAAGCCCACATGCAGCCTCGGCTCTAGGCATACCTAATTACCTGAAGTTCCCCCAAGGCGTCCTTCTCTGATTGTGGCACCACAGCTCCCCTTCCTTTTGCCTGGAGGACTCCTGACAGGCTTTTGGTTTTCCCCAACCACTCTCCTCCCAAACCGGTCAAGATCCTCTGTGCCTGGCACACACCAGGCACTCAATGAGCACCTGCGGAATTCATGTAGCAGTAAGTGGATGAGTTTGTCAAAAGGCTACCAGGAAAAGGGCTAGAAGACTTCAAGGGGCCACTTCTGACCTTTTTCCTTTCACAACACTCCTCTTTGGATAAGTTTAGAGAGTTCTCAGGATTATGTATACATGAAACCTACATGGCAAGTAAAGAGTGCTGGAAGGAGGAAGAGAGAATAGAGACACTGACAGATCTGATCAAGTGTCACCATATTTTCAAGCAGAGGGATATTGAGGCAGCAGTAATTCCAGAATGGTAAAGAGACCCACGGTGCAGTGCAAGCCAAATAGCAGAACTCTAAAATATTTTTGTTCTAGATTTTTAAGAGATAAATATGCTTCAAAATTAACAAATTCAGTAGCGTATTTTTAAAAAGTTTTCCAAAAAATAAATAAAAATTAAAAAAAAAAAAGTCTTCCAGGATGCTATCAGGCGTCGATGCATTCAGTCACCTGCTATCTCCATTGTTGGTCGTGCTGCTGGCTCACCTCTTGGCTCCAGAATTCTCTGCAAGCCAATGGGGCAGCCCACTTTGCACAAGAGCCTGAGCAACATCTTGGGAGGTAACTCATTCTATGGAGTTGTCAGTGGTGGAGGGGTCAGATACTGACAAGGCGTCTTGGTAACAACTTTGGACATGCAGTGATGTTAAGAGCAGTTACTTGGGCTTCTTTATGGTTCAGCTGGGTCCCCAGGGACAAAGAATGTGGTCATGAAAAGAGAGGATGTAGTTAAACCTACATAAGACCTTGGAGTTGCAAGAGAGAAGTGCTTTGCAATCTCTCCCACAAAGAAGAGACTGCCATTCTTGACTTTTCCACAGAATACTGCATATGGAATCTGGTACCTGCGAGGCTCCTTTGCATCAGCAGTGGTACCCAGCAGAGTCTGAGATACCTGACATAAGCACCACTGATCTCTACCAGCCAGCAGTGCTGGCAATAGGCATTCTATAGATGCAGTGACAGATGTTTGGTGGATATGGTGGCACTGGCCTTACCCAACTAAAGAGGATCTGAGCAAGAGAAGTATCCCCAGAGATGTCCTGAAATAACTGACCAGAATTCTAGAGAACTCTTGAAAACAGTGGGTATTGGTGTATGTCAAAGATAGAGGATACTACAGGAAATTTGTGAGGAGCTGGGGGAAAGAACTGGTGAGACATAAAAAGTATATATATGAAGAACTGTGAGCTTGTGCTCAGATGTGTATCTGCAGCATAGAACAGTCCCTGGTTAACAAAGATGTAAGTATATTTGATCTGTTAAGTCTCAAAAATAGACTTCAAACACCTTAAAAATACATTCATGATGCTTAAATGATTTGTGAATGAATTCACCGGTGCCATAGATATTTACCAAGTTTAAGGAAACTGAAATTTTACTAAACAAATAAATACTCTTAATAGCGATATAATAATATTAGTTTATTGCCAGTTACTTTGCAAATTATGGCCTTTTCTCCAAGAATATGGAAATAAAATCCAAAAACATAGTTCTTTCATAACATTCTGGGCCCATTAAAAGATACTAAATAACTGTCAGTGTCAAGTGAATAAAATGAAATCTGCTCTACAGGAAAACAGTGTCAATTCCACAATAGAAAATAAACTCATTCAGTGATTACTGAATACATAAGGAACCAAAAAAAAGCTAATAACAATACCATTAAGGTTGTAATTCAAGATCCTTGTAATGATTACTACAACTTCTAACGTCCACAGGAAGTACCGAGTGAATACAAAACTCCTTGGAGATTTAATCCAAAGCCAGATAGTTGTATTCAGGACACCTTGGAACTGTACCAGTTTCTGAATTTGGGGACATGGAGAAGAATAAAGCTCTTTCACAATTAACAACAGCAATGAAAGGAGATTCTGTTTGTATGTGCCCTGGTTATCAAGTAGTGACCAGAGGAGAAGCAGGTTGGCTATTCTGTATGTATAAGTGGTATCCTTATGAATGAAAACAAAGGAAAGCTTTTAATAATTTCATGGAACAAAGGGAGTCAAATTTTATTTCTAATTTTTTAAGCAATAATCATATCTATTTCTGTGTATTCTATTTATTTCAATATATTCTAAAAATATCTGTAGTTTCAGTAGCTTTATGGTAAAGTCAAAAGATAGTGTTCTTGTATTGCTAATACTGAGCAAGAGACAGTATGTGAGTCTTACAGACTGTTCTGTATCTTCCTTCTTATCTTCCTATGAACCCACCCAATTACGGGACTTACTGAGCAATCTAGATTCTTTCCCTGATGAATGAAATCCTTATCACACATTTTGCTGTTTAGCAGTGTATTACCATAAAGTGACAGTTGATCCACACTTTCTAAGACCTACTCTTCCCTTAGCATTTTAATTCAGATAATGGAAAAATCAAATTGAGCATAGCTGGCAAGCTCTAAGAAGAAAATAAATCACTGAAAAGGCAAAATGCAGCCTGAGTTACTTAAAACAAAGGGGGTGGGGGGCTGCGTTGATGCCCACTTAACCTTTATTGATGGTTAGAAAGCTTCACAAACTATTTTTATATATGTGAATCTCATGTTATTTTAAACATCTTCTGGGATATCACCTTAAGTAGTTCATCAACATTCAATCATCAGCCCAACTTGGTGTCCCAAAACACAGAGCTAATGGATGAAGACAGATGATTCTATGGGGAGGTGTGTGGGGGAGATCGAGAGGTGACAAGTATTATCTGTTTTACAGATAAGAGGCAGATGACAAGATGATCACAATTATACACATGTGGCTCAGCCCATGGTCTGTGCCAAGGTATTGTGTCAAAATAAAGAAAATTATGGAAATGCAAGTCTCTGACTCCCAGTTTTCTATTAGCATCGCATCACACAATCCTCTCTGGGTCCTTCTTGAGTTATTGTTTGAACCCTGCTAAATGAGTACTTTTACAAAACATTACTATTCTTTTTCTTACTGGTAAATCGTTTTAATCCAATAGAGAGGAGAAAGCGTTTTGTAGTGTTTTCTCATTTTCCTTAAAGTGCAAAACAGAAGCTTTGAGCTCCCTTGCCACCCCTGTCCCCATCTTCCATCTCACCAGATGGCCCTCCCATTCTTGGCCCATATAAAAACTCTGAAGAAACTGCTGGAAATACAAAACACATTATGAAGTAAGTGATAATTAATGTATTTTAGCTTCATAAATGTCTGGAGTATTTAGAACTGACACATAGTTTCAAAGTAAGCTGGGCAGGTGGGATTGGAATCAGGGAAACTGAAATGCGGAGCCTTCTAAGTGAACAAGGTAATTTCTGCTCCAAAACCTAGGTTACTGCGCTCAGTTCGTTCTTCCAGAGTTTCTTAGTTCAACTGCAAGCAAGGTCTTCTTTCGAATGCTTATCTTCAGTGTAACTCTTAATAGGGCAGAAGAAACATTTTAAAGTGAACAGATGCCTATTCAAAATGATTATAGGTATATCATAAAGATTAGATTTAGAGAAGCACAACCATTTTAAGAGACTCTAACCAGTTTTTCTTTAAAAAGTGAGTGCATTGGGACGCCTGGGTGGCTCAGTGGTTGAGCGTCTGCTTTTGGCTCAGGGCATAATCCTGGAGTCCCCGGATCGAGTCCCACGGCAGGCTTCCTGCATGGAGCCTGCTTCTCCCTCTGCCTAGGTTTCTGCTTCTCTCTGTGTGTGTCTCTCATGAATAAATAAATAAAATCCTAAAAAAGAAAAAGTGAGTGCATCAATCTATCCCTTTGACTTCCATAAAAGAAACATACACAAATTACACTGTTAACTTCACGATCTTAGATTTTAAAAATGTTTTCTTGGCAGATGTCTTCACTTAGTGTTAGCTTTTCAACACTCAAAGATTTTCTTTTTAAATATAGCTTTTTAGAACTGTATCATTATCAAAATGTTAACCACTACGGCTACAGTATTTTCCCTCCAACCTCTAGAAGGAAAGGATATAAAGTCAGTAAACACTCATGGACAGTGACTCTGGGTAGGGGAAGGGGTGGGTGACAAACAGTCCCAAGTTTTCTTCAAGACGACACCGGATCAGACATCTTCAAGAAGATACAGTGGAAGCAGAATTGAACAGTTATGAGAGCCTGGCTTCCACTTCCACTTCCCTAGTGACCTCCCCTGATGACCACTTCCAGTGGCTTCTCAAATAAGAGTCAAAATTAGTCACTGGAGAAGTAAAGACTTATGGGAAGTTTTCCAGCTTGACTGTGTAAAAATAAATATGTTGCATTCAGACATATTAGAAAAGCTAAAGATGTCAGGCTCTGAAGTTTTTGTCATTTAAAGGAGAAAGTCTAGCCAACTCATTTGCATAGCTTTAAAATAGACCCAAGACTGAAAATGAAGGTGACTCCTGTTGCTGGTCACAAGCTGGGCTCAAAGGTCAGACAATGCTGTGATGCCAACATAGTTGGGGAGCATGTGGTAGGAAATCCTTTGTGATCCTTCTTGGCTGTAACAGGAGGAACGGGCCAACTCATATATTAATCCCAGACTTGGGAATGAAGTGTTATATTGCAGATCTCTGGGACAGCCACCAAGAACTGGATTCTTAAATAGAGAGCCTCCTTTGTTTCTCTAGACAAACTAGGGATTGTGGGGAAATGGAGGCTGTTTATCAGTATTTTCTTCATGTCCATTGTCTCATTAATATCGGACTCTTAGGTCCCAGAGACTTAGGAAGGTGGCAGCTGGTAACAGAGGGGAAAAAAACCCTTACAGTGTTTCCTTCCAGAAAACCTTACAACGCTGATCTGCCACTTTCTCTAGCTCTTCCCTCTGAAGGACTGGAGTGAGTAGTCTGGTTTTCACCTGTTAATTCTAACTCCTTCAGTCTCTAGAATTCTCTACCATAGAAGTCATTTGAATGTATTCACAGAGAAAGCCATTTAACTCCATGGCAGCAATGGTTACTCTAGCTTAAATCTTTTAGAATAAAACATATTCATGCCAAACCCGTAACAATAGCTTGTGTGCACTTAGCAGAATGTCAGAATGCAGGATAAACTCAAAGTTATGTATGTTAATTAAAAATCCTATTTAACAAAAATGAGCTTTCCCAATTCCATAGGATCTCTCAAAGGGAATGCCCTACATTTGGCCACTTAGTAAACCTAACTGCTTCACTATCAAGTCAGTAATTGTCACAATGAGGCAGAAAGCACTGGAATATGAATTAAGAAACCCAGGTTCTTGTCTGTCTTGACTCTGGCAACAATAAGTTTTGTCATCTTGAACCTCATTTACATAATACAAGAAAAAAAAAACACCCTCTCTTATGATTGAATTAGCTACTGCTGAGTGCCATTTACCTAGAAACAAAGACTTTATGACAAGTATTCATGGAACATGGATATGCCTCAAAGCATCCTACTACATTTTAAAATTAGTAAAATAAGTATACCTTTGTGCTATTATCCACGTGTAATTCCACACTCTTAACTCCTACAAAAGAGCCTTTAGTTCTATATATATGCAACATACAAAAATTGAAGAAATATCAGGATTTATTGCCAATTTCTAAATTTGAAATTTTTGATGTGATTACTTCTCCATTTCTTAAACTTACACTTGTTTTATGAAAAATAACTTTAAAATATTAATGTTAGTTCCTTTCCCATCACAAAGCAGCACTATAAAGCCATACGAATGAGCCCTGCATAGTCCAGACTTCTTCTGATGGATAGAAACATAGGAAAAATACAGAATGATGTTTTGAACCTCAGTTGAATCAATGAGCAGCTTACTGGCGCTCATAAATTCGGAGAATCATGGACATCTAACTCAACTTTCCACCCAAAGCTGGAAATAACCACTTTCTATGATAATTCTGATAGAAATTCACCCATCTTCCTGGAAAAACCTCCTGAAAAAGTTTTCTCACTACTTCGCGAGGTAGCACATTCTGTTTTTAAAATGTTTTTTGTTTGCAGAAAACCCTTATTTTGAGCCAAAAATCTTTCTCTGTTCAACGGTTCCCCCATCAACCTGAAACTCCACACAGCTGGTGCTTTTTTTTTTTTTTTCTTTCACTTGAGAGCCCCTCATACATTGACAACAGGCATCTCACAGCAATGCCTTTCCTGGCTAACCAGGCTCAGTGAAGCCAGCTTCTCCCCAGCCTCCTTTCCTGCCCTCTTCCTCTTCCCTACTGTATCATCTGATCTTTCCTTCCCTCCTCCTTCCACAAGCATTAGTTAGTTGAATACATTAGGTATAAGATGCACAATCTTCTTCTCTGACGATAAAATCTTTAGCTAGAGGGGTGTAGACAAATGGGCTGATGACTGATTGGATAATTTCAGTCCCAAGTCTCCCCCTCAGGAGAGTAAACTGCCTCCAAGTTGTAATAAGGGTCACAGGCTTTTCCTTTCTTTCCTACTGATTAACTGGCTTATGAAGGAAAGGACTAAATGACGCTGCTAACTCCCAGGGCTGCTGTGGGGATGAGTGGCTGCAGGAAAGGTTCTCAGAACCTGGGACACAGTAAGAATGCAACTTATTTGCTATCGTTGTCAGTATATGGCTATTCGCTCTCTTTTTGCACATAGGAAAATATCCTTATTCCTTTAATTGACACTGAGAATGACCAACATGCCCTGGTTCAGTAAGTCTTCATTCTCTTAAACTGCACAGATGCCACCAGAGTCTGACCTCGGAAAGCTTAATTCACTCAGCCAAGAGAAAAGGACTAGGGTTTAAGAAAACAAAAGAAGGCCCTCCTGCCTTGTGACTCATCTGTCCTACATGTTCTATACTTAACACATCTCTGACCTGAGACTAACGCAGATGCCAAATCCAAACTGATTTTTAACTTGGGAAAAAATGTAAAGGCAAAAACTGTAGAGAACAACAAAATAAATATATCACATACATTGAAAATTGTGTCATAGCAGTTTCAAATCTTTTCAAATTAATTCAATATTTCTTGAATGTACCTACTAGGTACTTGGAACTACGGAACAAAGTATAACTGATAAAGTTGTCATTCCCTTTGTAAATCTCCCTAATCTTTTGTCTCTCGTTCCTTCCTCAGATGTAACTGTTTTAATAAATATGTTAGGCCTTTTTGTTCATGTTTCTATACATTTATATACATATATTCAAAAACAAAAACAATACTGCTTTATACATTTTAAAGATACATATAGAAGTCATATCACACTTATCTTTTTGTAGCTTAATCTATTCATGATATTACATGTAAATCTAGTACATTCACTGTAACTGCTATATAATACTTCATCATGTGACTATTTTATATTGTTACTTATCCATTTCCTCATGAAGGAATTTTAGGTTGTTTCTGGGTTTTCTATTACAAACAATGCTGCTTTGTACAAATCTCCTTGTTTTCATAAGTGAGAATTTCTCTGAAAGGAAATCTAGTTGTGGAATTGCTATATTATTTGGGGAACACATGTTCAGTTTTAGTAAAAACTACCATATTGCTCTTATGAATTTAAGGGACTTGCTACTGCCTATCTTTTAAGTTATTCCCAAATTCAGGGTTGTGGCATGGTTTTAATTTGCATTTCCTTGCTACTACTGCAGTGGTGTGTGGCTTTCAAAGTTTCCTGGCTGTGCAGGCTTCCTCTTCAGCGAGCTGCCATTTAATAACTCTTACATATGTTTCTAATGAATTGCTTGTCTTCTGTTTGATTTATAAAAGTCATTTGTATATATACCAGCCTATATTAATGTAGATTGCAAATACTACCTCCTAGTCTGTTGCTTGATTTTTTAAAAAAATATTTTTTTTAAAGAAAGAGGGTGCGCACACATACAGATGTGTGCAAGCTGGGGGCGGAGGGTCAGAGGAAGAGAATTTCAAGCAGGCCCCACGGGGGAGGGGACTATGGAGCCCTACGTGGGGCTCAATCTCATGACCCTGAGATCATGACCTGAGCTGAAATCAAGAGTTGGACTGAGGCACCTAGATACCCCTGTTGCTTGATTTTTTAATATCTTTGCCTATGGTGTCTTTTACTGTCTCAATTTTAAATGTTGATACGGCCAAGCCTGTCACTTTTTATGGTCTGTATAAGTCATACTGAAAATACCATGAGTATCAGGAAAGCCACTGGTTGTGCTCATTTTAGGAGCACACACAGGAAAGCCAACCAGTGTAATGAAATAAGCAACAGAGTAGAAGACAAGAGACACAGGTATAAAAAGGGTCTGAATTCCCCAATCCACCACTTGCTAGCTGTAGGACTCCTGATAAAAGAATCGGAGTCTCAGTTTCCTCAAACAAGGGAGAGCTACTGTACACAGCTGTCCATTTATCCAACAAGTATTCTGAGTGTCTACTACACACAGGCACAATCCCAGCACTGAAATTACAGTGGTAAACCAGACATACAAAGTCTGTGCCCTTACAGAACTCATATTGTAGTGTGGGGCGAGGGGCACAAATGATAAGTAAATAAAGACAATACAAAAGCAACTAACTAAATAACCTCAACTGAGAGGATGTTCTGAAAGTGTTTTGTAAATTGAAAAGTTTACAGGATCAAAAGGACTTTTTGATTATCACCACTTGGGACGCTGCCAGAAACTGAAGCTGCTATGCTATTTGATTTGAAAATGAACTGATAGGGAGTCAAGCCATGTAAGATAAAATAATAGGAAAGAATTTTATGCCAGGGGGGCATCATGGAGTTTGAACCAGAAACCTAGAGATTTTATTTCTCTGGCCTTGCTGGGTCTAGTCCTTGATGCAACAGCCTCCTACCAGCCAGGCTGGTCTCTTTGCTGCCCTCAATGTGTCTGATGGGTCTTCCCCTTTTTCCCCCTCATCTTAGTCTAACAGTCTCCTCCTAGGTCATGCAAAGTAAGTCCTATATTGTCTGCTTATTTCATTTTTACCCATACACTGACGTTTATAATCAATTTTCACTGCTTCCAAGCTGACATGGGAAATCTAGGAAAATAAATTATGTATATATGTTTTCTCTTTCCTCATTACTTCAAATACAGTATGCAAATCCAATAATTTCTATTTAGGGTTCTAGTACTGAAATGATGATGATCCAGGGGTCAAGGCAGAGAGAGGAAGGTATGTTTTCTCGTAGAGTAAATTTTTAGGGGTTAAGGCATTAGGTTAAGCACTATTAAGAAGCTCAAGATGTAGGCAATTTGATGCAGGCAGTTGGGCAAACAGTTAAGGTATAATCTGATTATGTGAAGCTCTCAGGATTTTCAAAATACATTCAGTTTCCTAACACAGTGCATGGATAGGTGAGAATTATTCAGCAGGAAAAACTGTTTTGAAACTAGCATGTAGCTTGGTTTTTTCATTTTTTGCTAATTAACAGAACTTCTGCAGCCTGAAGAAAAGGTACTAAATATCAGACAATGAAATCTTTATTAACTGGGCAGCCTGGGTGGCTCGGCAGTTTGGTGCCGCCTTCAGCCCAGGGTGTGATCCTGGAGACCAGGATCGAGTCCCACGTCGGGCTCCCTGCATGGAACCTGCTTCTTCCTCCACCTGTGTCTGTGCCTCTCTCTCTCTCTCTCTCTCTCTCTCTCTCTCTGTCCCTCATGAATAAATAAATAAAATCTTAAAAAAAAAAAAAAAAAGAAATCTTTATTACTTTTTCCTTCTCTCCAGAAAATGTTCTGAATTAAACTAAGATCCATGGTCACAAGAACTTGAAGATTTTTTAAATTGTCAGTAAATGTAGATTAATCAAATTAGTTTAACAGAAATTCTCTCTTGCAGACATAGATAAAGCTAGGTTGGTAACGATGAAAAGGCCTGAGTTTCTGTGGGTTACAGACACCAGTTCTGAATATCCACCATCAGCTACCTTGTATATTATGAGGAGCTTATAAACAGGCTATCTTATGTGATCCAATCTTCATCATGTGTTATTATAACACACTTTATAGAGGAGATAGAGAATTAAACCCAGGAGTGTGTGGTTCAAGAAATAACTTTTTCAAATGTCGACAACATGAAAATAAGGGAGTACTGACATATTAGTTCAACCCCTTTATAACCTCCTTATCCAGGCTCTTTCAGCCCATGTATTACAGAAACCAGGTTAATCATCCTAACTGACACTGTCATCATTTGACTCTCCATTTCAAAAACTTTGTTTACAAAATCTGGAAGGAATTTCTTGGCCTCAGATTCAAGACTCTTCAAAAACCCAACTTGACCCATCACATGCCCCTGTTGGTCCATAACCTTCACAGTTCAAAAATCATTTACTGAGCACCTAAATGTAAGCTAGGCTCTGGAAGGACATATGGCCTTGTCCATAAGATGCTCACAGTGTAGTGTTTCTCAAATATATATGCTATTGCTTTCTGGATCCTTACCTAGTTACTTCCCCTAAATGGAATGTTCTGCTTGATTCTACATTCCTCCTTTTCCTATACATCAAAATCCAACCTAGTCAAAATCTAGTGTCAATCCCAACTTTTTCATGAAGCATACACTAATTATTTTTGTTAGTTCATTCCTCTGAACCCCTAGAATATTGGATTCCAGATTTCTATGGACTTGATTCCTGGTACGCAAATTCCAAAGCCCCCCCATGCAAAGATTGTGATTCAGTAGGTCAGGCTTCATTTAGTTTGAGAATATGCATTTAAACATGTCCCAAGCTCTTGCTCCTTCTATCCATACTACCTGTCAGACAACTGGTTTGTTTTTGTTTTTTTTTTCTCCTCTCACTAAATTGACTCATCTTCTGAGTACTCTGGTATCACAAACACAATCTTGATCTCAGTCTTATCAATCGTGATGACTTTGACTCCTCAATCACCAAACACCGCCTGGTCCTGACCACATTCTTGGTTCAATAAAGAAGTTACCTGTGTTGTAGGTTTGGAGATATAGATAGACTTTTAAATTTAAAAAAAAATTTTTTTTAACTAGTATGGTTGCTTTGCACTAGTGAGTTTGAAACAGACTTCAGGCAGTTAATCTCAAAGTAAATTGTGATACATGCTATTTCTTTTTAGGAGTCCTGAGCACAAAAATGATCAAGAGAAAGGGGCTAATGCTTACCTTGAAGAACACAAAGGAGTAACAATCCCTAGCCTGTGGAGGAAGGGATGTGAAGTAACCCCTAAGGGCAATCTTGACTGGGTTGTCCTAGAAGGAAATGCAACTGAATATTTTCCTGAGAGCCCAAAGCACCCCCCCCCCTTAAGCATAACTGTACCACTGACATTAAAACATTCCCCAAATGTGCATTTCCAAAAATCAAGGAAGCTGCTAGCCCAAAAGAATAAATCTTCCCTGTAACAATTTAAGGAAAGCCTCTGAATGAGGGCAGAAAAGGTCAGTCTAGGTTCCCTCTTTCCACCAGTCAGAGAACACCACATAGACCTCTCAGAGGCAAAGAAAATAAGCTGATCAGAACTAATTTTTCTGGACAATTAAAAATGGCCTATTTTTGCTTTATGGACACCTTCTGTTTTCTTCTTTAAAGGTTTGAGGTTTGAGTTAATTTTTAATCTGACTCTAACTAACTAATCTAACTTCAATGTAACAGCTGATAAACTTTTGACCCTGCCAAAAAACTAAGGGTCCCCAAGTAGTCATAGTATCTGTTAAACTCAAAGATTCAATTGCTTAGCAATATGGAAAAATCAATCATTTAAGTCTTTAAGTGTTGCAAGTAAACTCAGATGATAAATTGTCATTATGAAACAAAAGTTTATGTGCAAAGCTACCATTGGTCTCTCTGATCAAGGTCTTTTTTTTAAAGATTTATTTATTCATTCGTTTATTTGTGGGGGTGGGGGCAGAAGGAGAGGGAGAGAATCCTAGACTTCCCACTGAGTGCAGAGTTCCACACAAGGCTCAGTCTCTTGACCCTGAGATCATGACCTGAGTTAGATCAGATGCCTAACTAAGGTGCCCTTCTGATCAGTGTCTTAATACTGCAGTCATTCTGTCGGAAAACAGTGAACCACTTTACTTATTTGCAAATATATTATTTAATTGTCTGCTAGATGGGTGTTCTATTTATTATACTAATAAACACATTTATCACACTAGTGGATTAAGTTTCATATGTACATATTTTAAATGTAAGTGACCATGAACAACATAACACTTTCACAGGGCACCTAGGTGGCTCAGCTGGTTAAGCTTATAACTCTTAATTTATGCTCAGGTCATGATTTCAGGATCATGAGATCAAGCCCCCTGTCGGGTTACATGCTAGGTGTGGGGCCTGCTTGAGATTCTCTCTCTCAAAACAAAACAACAAAAAAAACACACACAAACACTTTTCCTGGCATGCTCCATTTTCCAAATATTGGAAATGGATCATTAGGTTGTATGTATTTGTTTACATATTTAAATACATACATATAATCTATGTAACATGCAAAGACAGATATCATATATATAAATACAAATATATATTTACCTATCTATCCATCTATTCTTAAAATTTGCGGGGAAGAAACTACATGGAAAAGTCATTTTGATTCGTCCATTCTCATCTATGATAATAGAGAAGAGTACTATGGCTTTCATCACATTTTTGTGAGAAGAATACATTTACACCAGTTCATGGATAAATCTATATGGAATAAAACAGGTAATGTTTTTGGATCAGAAGATTTATATCTGGTTTTGCTACCTCTAGTATGTGACCTTAGATAAATTATTTATTCTTAGACACTCAATTTTCTCAGTTGTAAAGTAGGTTCATTGATACAGGACTTGCCTCTCTCAAAAGTTTTTTGTAAGGTTTCAAAAGAGGTAAATGTTTTCCAATGCACTTCTACACACATTAAGTGATTAATAAATATAAAATAAGTACACTTGCAGTGATAACTAAAAGCCAAAACAACGTATATGTAAAAATCAAAAAAATTACTCAGTAAATTCATAAAGCATCGCTTTGTTTATATTACTATTAAGATATTCATTTTCAATTTCAGTAAGAATTTAATGCTATTACTTGTAGATTTCATTACGTAAAAATAACAACATACCTTGGCCCCATCTACAAATTATATTACTGGAAGAAAATATTACAGAAATGCATACACATTTTAATTTCAAGAACTTAAAATTACGGGTTTCACTACTTAAAAATGACATAACCTGACCCTTTCCACAAATATAATGATTGTGAAATGTAAATATAGTTGTAGGAACACATACATCATCATTTACTAAAAAGTTACGCAAATATATATGCATGGATGAAACAACTAATTACTGAAACATGCCTAAACTCAACTATGATAAATAATTATAAATGCATTAAGAGATAATGGTCTTTAAAAGAACTGTATATGGACATGCTTGCAAAGCAGATATGCATTTCCAAATTAATATTTTATGGATAGTATATGAGATTGATGAGAAAAGAGCATTGCATGGAAAACCAGCAAAACTGGCCTTCACTTTATCAGCAAATAACTGTTTAGCATTTACCATAGGTTAGGCATTAGTCTAGATACTTGAGATACTTTACTAAGCAAAGCAAACAAAAATCTCTCCTCATGAAGCTTGCAAACAAAAGGGGACATGAAAGGACAAGTCATGAAGGGACACAGAAAAATCACTGCAAATAATAATTATTAAAAGGTACCAAGTATTATATAAATGAATAAATCAAGTGCTATGAAAAAATATAGGAGTGTAGGGGATCGGGCACGTGTGAATATGGTAAGGCAGGTTTTAGTTTTAATTAGACTACCCTAAGCACTCTATTTAAGAAAGTACTAAGCAATAACTGAAATGAAAAAATACACTAGAGGGAATCAACAATAGATTAGAGGATGCAGAAGAACAGATTGGCAATCTACAAGACAACGTAATGGAAAGCACCCAAGCTGGAAAGCATAAAAGCAAAAAGAATAGAAAAAGAAAAGAAAGGAGAAAAGGTTAAGGGTTCTATTGGGCAACACCAAGGGAAGGAACATTTGTATTATATGGGTCTCAGAGGGAGAAGAGAGAAAAGGGCAGAAATTATATTTGAAGAAATAATAGCTGAACACTTCCTAACCTAGAGAAGGAGACAGACTTCTAGGTTCAAGAAGCAGAGAGCTCAAACAAGATGAACCAAGGAGATCCACACCATATGTAATAACTAAACTGTTAAAGATTACAAATAAGCAGAGCATTTTAAAAGCAGCAAGAGAGGAGCAACTAATCACAAATGAATTAGGGAAATCCCAGGAAGCTGTCTGCTAATTTTTCAGCAGAAACTTTGCAGGCCAGAAGAGAGTGGAGGATATATTCAAAGTGTTGAAAGGGAAAAACAACAACAATAGCAAGATTATCATTCAGAATAGGAGAGAGAGTTTCCCAGACAAATAGAAGTTAAAGGAGTTCACCACTGCTAAATTGGCTTTAGAGGAAATGTTAAAGGGACTTCATTAAAAGGAAGAGTCATAATTGGAATTATGAAATTTGCAGAATTAGAAAATTATGAAAGGACAAAGTTTTATGAATAAAAGCAAACATACAGTAAATATAGTTTAACAATCACTTACAAAGCTACTACGCAGGTTACAGAACAAAAGTAGCAAAATCGATCATAAAGATTTGTTAAGGGAACTTAATACATAAAATGTGACAGAAGAGCACAAATAGTTTTCTTAGAATGTGTGTGAACTTCAGCGACCATCAACTTAATATAAACTGCTATAGGGATGTCTGGGTGGCTCAGCGGTTGAGCGTCTGCCTTTGGCTCAGGGTATGATCCCAGAGTCCCAGGATCAAGTCCCACATTGGGCTTCCTGCATGGAGCCTGCTGCTCCCTCTGCCTATGTCTCTGCCTCTCGCTCTCTGTGTCGTCTCTCATGAATAAGTAAAATCTTAAAAAATATATATGTGTATACATATATATATTTTATATATATGTGTGTACATATATATGTGTGTGTGTATATATATAAACTGCTGTATAGATGTTATATATGAACCTAATGGAACCCACAAACAAAAACCTCTAACAAATACATAAAAAACAAAGAGAAAGAAAGGCAAACATAACACTAAAGAAAACCATGAACCACAAGGAAAGAGAGCAAGGGGGAAAAGGAACAGAGAACAAAGAAAAAAAATCCAGTCATTTAACAAAATGGCAGTGAGTACATACCTATCAATAATTACTTTAAATGTAAATGGTCTAAATGTGCCAAAAGATACAGGATGACCAAATTTAAAAAAATAATAAAGTTCTATATGTTTACATGCTGCCTACAAGAGATCCACTGCAGATATAAAAATACGTAAGATCGAAAGTGAAGGTATGGAAAAAAATATTTCATGCAAAGAGAGGTGCAAAAGAATAATTTTAAAAAGCCAAACTAGCTATCGACAAAAGAGACTTTCAAACAAAGACTGCATAAAGAATGACATTACATAATAATAAAGGGATCAAATAACAAAAGGACATAATAATTGTGAATATTTACACACCCAACAGCGGAGCATGTGAATATATAAATAGTGAAAAGGACAGTAATACAATAATAGCAGGGGACTTTAACACCCACTTACAACAATGGATAGATCATCCAGGCACAAAATCAGAAGAAGGAAATAATAAAGATTGAGGAATATATGAAAGATTTCTTTTAAAAAAATGAAAGATTAATGAAATCAAGAACTAGTTCTTTGAAAAGATAAACAAAATTGATAAACCTCTAGCCAAACTCCAAGAAAAAAAGAGAAGACACAAATAACTAACACCAGAAATGAAAGAGAAGTGACAACGAACACCACAGAAATACAAAGAACATAAAAGATTACTAAGAAAAATCATTTTTGCCAACAAAAATTATATGAGAACGTAGAAGAAACGGATAAATTTTTAGAAACATACAATCTTCCAACAGTCAATCAGGAAGAAACAGAGAATTTGAACAGACCAATTACTAATAACAAATTCAATCAGTAATCAAAAACCTCCCAACAAACGTAAGCCCAGGACCAGATGGATTCACAGGTGAGTATACCACACATTTAAAGAAGAGCTAACACCAATTCGCAAACTCTTCCCAAAACAGAAGACGAAGGAAGCTTCCAAATACCTTCTCTGTCAGCATTACCCTGATACCAAGACCAGACACTACAAAAAAAGAAAACTATAGGCAATATGCCTGATGAATGTAGATGCAAAAATCCTCAAAATATTAGCAAGCCAATTCCAACAACACATTAAAAGGATGCCAAGATCAAGTGGGATTTATTCTGGGGAGCAAGTTTAGTCAATACCTGCACATCTGTCAATGTGATATGCCACATTAACGAAGCAAAAGGTAATAATCGTATGATAATGGCAATAAACGCAAAGAAGAATCTGACAAGATTTAACATCCACTTGTGATAAAAAATGCTCAACGATACGTGCTTAGAGGGAATATATGTCAACATAATAAAGGCCATATATGACAAACCAGAGCTGACATCATATTCAATGGTGAAAAACCAAATTTTCCCTCTAAGATCGGGAACAAGACAAGGACGCCCACTGTCACCACTTTGATTTAACACAGTAACTATAAGTGGCAGCAAACAATGAAAATAGATGAATGGTATCCAAATGGGTAGGGGAAAAGGAAAACTCACTATTAGCAGATGACAAAATACTATATACAGACAACCCTAAAGGCTTCACCAAAACGCCATTATGGTAAATGAATTCAGTACGGTTGCAAAATATAAATATACATAAGTCTGTTGCACTTCTATATACTAACAAAGCAGAAAGAGAAATTATGGAAACAATTCCACTTGTCACTGCACCAAAAAGAATAAAATACCTAGGAATAAACCTTACCAAGGAAGTGAAAGACCTATACTCTAAAAACTATAAAACGCCGATAAAAAAAATTGAAGACACCATAAACAAATGAAAAAATATACCATGCTCGTAGACTGGGACAATAATATTGTTAAAAATATCCATACTACCCAAAGGAATATACAAATTCAATGCAGTCACCATCAAGTCAGCATTTTTCACACATCTCAGAATAAATAATCTTAATGTTAGTATGGAACCACAGAAAGAAGACCCTGCATGGCCAAAGCAATCTGAAGAAGAACAAAGCTGGAGGCATCACAATCTGATTTCAAAATATACTACAAAGCCACAGAACTCAAAAGAGTATGGTACTGGCACAAAAACAGGCACATAGATCAATGGTACAGGATAGAGAGCCCAGGATAATGAACTCATGCTTCTATAGGTTAATTAATCTAGGAAAAAGGAAGCAAGAATATACAACAGGAAAAGAAATAGTCTTCTCATTGATGATGCTGGGAAAACTTGACAGCTACATGCAAAAGAAGGAAACTGAATCACCTTCTCACATCATACACAAAAAAAAACTCAAAAATAGATTAAAGACCTAAATGTGAGACATGAAACCATAAAAATCCTAGAAGACAGGCAGTAATTTCTTTGTTGGCCTTAGTGATATTTTTCTAGATCTGTCTCCTCAGGCAGGGGAAACAAAGGCAAAAATAAATACACTATTGGGACTACATCAAAATAAAAAGCTTCTGCACAGCGAAGAAAACAACACAACAAAAAAGCAACCTACTGAATGGAATGGTGCAAATGATTGCAAATAAGGTACCTGATAAAGGGTTCATTACCAAAATATATAAATAACTTATACAATTCAACACCAAGAACCCCAGATGACAGGATTAAAAAATGGGTAGAGGACCCGAAGAGAAAGTTTTCCAAACAAGACATAAAAACATATAAAAATATGCTCAACATCACTAATCATCAGGGAAATACAAATGAAAACCACACTGAGATATCTTACACCTGCCAGAATGGCTAGGATCAAAAGGGAAAAAAAAATAACAAGTGTTCGCAGGGGGAGAAGGGGGAGGAAGGAGGGGAGGAGGAATTAAGAAGATAGTGATAGAGCTCTGTGGCAGAGGGAGGGAGCCAGCCAGCCAGCCAGCAAGAAGAGTCAGTGTGAAGGCTCCACGGTCTGCCAAAACAATCTTGTGAAAAGAGAACACCCCATTTTGCAGATGAGTAAATAGTGTCTCAAAAGTGATGTGATTTAGGGAATGGAGCTAGGCAATAAAAAAGCCAGACTAGAGCAGCCCGGGTGGCTCAACGGTTTAGCACCGCCTTCAGCCCAGGGCCTGATCCTGGAGACTTGGGATAGAGCCTGAATCATGCTCCCTGAATAGGAGCCTGCTTCTCCCTCTGTCTCTGCCTCTCTCTGTGTGTCTCTCATGAATAAATAAATAAAATCTAAAAAAAAAAAAGCCAGATTAGAAAGGTACTAGATTTCTTAATTCTCAGTCTAGCACCTTTCTGTTGTTTTGTGCCTTTGTTCATCAGGTGAGAGGCAAGTGTGCTGTGTCCTATAAAGGCCTGAGTAAGGGGTTACATAGTTGCGGTTGTTGCTGCTGTTATTACTAATCAGGTGCACTGACAGTTCTTGAAAGGTAGTTAAAGCTCAAAGGATAATTTCATTTTCCCTTCCCGTGGTTTATTTTTTTCCTTCCTTTATCTGTGCTTCTTTCCTTGGGTGGGTCATTTCAATATCAAATTGTCAGTTAAAGGAATCCTATTTCTTTGGATATTTGATAAAGGTGTGAAACATAGGAATAAGGTATGAAATAGAAAGCATGTATAACAGTATACAAAGGAGCTGTGAGAGAATGGTGAGAACGTGGAGCCCAGGGACTCCGCAGGTAGAGGACCACCTTTCTCTAGAGGCAGGAAGCGCAGAAGGAAGGGAAGTGTAGGGAGGGGGGCCTTGGAAACACAGTAGGATCAGAGCTCCTCGCACCCCCACCCCACCCCACCCCCAAGTTTTAAGCTACTAGAGGAAAATGAGGACTCTGGCCTTGAAAAAATAATGAGCTTCAAGTGAAAAGGTAAAAAAAGAAAAAAAAAAGAAAAAAAAAAAGAAAAAAAAAAGACTAAGAAACCACAAAGGAGGAAATCTGTAAGAAAGGCAAGAATAACGGAGAGGGGGCTGGAGAAGAGAGAAGATGTAAAGAGACTTTCAACAAGTGAGACTGTTACACAATAAACAATATAAAAGAAAAAGGCGAGTAAGAATCCGATTTCAGACACCGTAGACTCGAAAGCCGGTGGAATTACTAACAGCCAAAGGGAAGACAGAGGACAGTCTGAAAGGTGAGTAGCTGACTTTTGGTAACACCAGGTTTTAGGTGGCAGTGAGGTTCTCACGAGTGGGAAGGGTCCAGCAGAGAAGAGGTAAATTTGGAAGATGAGTATCACCTGGGGCAAACTCGGCCCCACAGGTAGCCACCGAGCACTTGAAATTGTGGCTCACCTGAACTGCACATGCTGTCAGTATAAAACACACCAGATTTTGAAGACTTCATATGGGGGGAAAAAAAAGTATATCTAATTTTGTTACACTTACTTCATGTTGAAATAATATCTGCATGAATTGGGTTAAATAAAGTATATTATTAAAATTAATTTCACCTGTCTCTTACTATGATTACAAGAAAATTTTAAATTACAGATGCAATTTGTGTATTTCTACTGGACAGTGCTGATATAGAGCAATAAACAATATAAAAGAAAACATTTCAGGATCACATAAGGGAATGAGAACCAGGAGAGAGTTACAGATATTATTCTGACACATTTCAACTAGAAACAGCCAGATATGGGAGCAACAACACACGTCGTTATAAAAGATCATATTCACTGAATGCTCAAAGAGCTATACTAGCCACATCTGGTTCATTATCTTCTTCGTTCCTCCCAACGTTATGAAATGATACCATTGTCTTCTTTTACAGAAAAATGTTCTAAAGAAGTTAACCTGCCCAAGGTCACACAGTTAAATCTTGATGTTAGAGTTCAAATCCGTGACTCCCTCCAGATCTCAAAGTCTAAACCGCCACATCATCAATTCCAGAACAATTTACACTCTGCAACCCTTAAATCGTTAAATGGTTATATTTAAACTAACAATTTACTAGAATGGTCCACTGTCAGAGTCAGGGAAGTACCAGTGATGTCCTAATTTGATTAAGATACAAATGTGTAAATTTGTAACTTCAGAATTCTGCTGAGCTACTCAGGTTGGCATATTTTCACTGTGTTTAGAGTTTAATGGTACAAGGTCTTGCCTTTAATCCACTCTGAAAAAATCCAAAACTTTCAAGTTAGACGGTAGGCTGTTGAAGATGATCCTGGGCATAACCCTCCACAGAAGGGCCCTGAGTTCTGAATATAACAAACATGATATGGAGCCACTTAAATTTTAAACACCCTCTTTCAGACTATGAGAGCACCTGAACCTCCCAAACTGATTCAAATATTTTGAAGGGTTCAATTAAACTTCAATTAAAAAAAAATGGTTTCAAGGGAGCTGGATGAAATTGCAACCTTTTGTTGAAAGAACAAGAATTAAGTATCCCCAGCTGGATACCTTAAAACGGGATTTATACTCCTTGAAAAAGGCTATGCTTTGAGGAGTAGAAGAAAAGATGACTTGATATTTTGACTGGAATCATAACATAAAATCCCCTATAACTATAAATTGGGATCAAAAGAATGAGGGGTCTTTCACTTAGGTTTGGTGGCTGGATTTAATTTCAAAGACAAATTTATCATTCTTTCCTTTCCATCTTTCATCTTTACTACCTACCTGGCCAAGGCAGCAATCACAGAACTGCTAAACTCATTTTCAAGACAATTTTACTACGCAGTCTGGCTCAGATTATAAAAACACATGTCCCCAGGCTGAAAACAAAGGATTGCTATACATTTACATCACAGAGATGGGAAAACAAAAGGGAACTTGAGGAAAAAAAAAATAATATGCTTTGGAATAAGACTAATTAGCAGACATCGTGAGCAACTTTTCATGTTGGATTTGGAGCCAAAGCAGTGTCCTTCTGAAACTGACCCACTAGCTTATTTTTGAATTTAAGCCCCAGAAGCCTTCCCACTGCCGGCATCATTTTTTTTTTAAGTAACTTGTATATGGACAAATGCATAAAAATATCTCCTCTGAAAACCCACAGTTTCTGAAAAACACTTTTCTAAAAAGGTAGTATCACGAGTACAGGGTAGAGCTAATAAGCGCTAGCCCCTTATTTTGGCTCTTGTAGATTAATTCCCATGACTCTTCCATCCAATTAAGGTGATATCCTTGGACTTGTTTCCTTACTCATTACAATTTGTAATATTTTCTAACAAAGGTCCAGGCCTCCAAGGAGAGAGCCAGTTAGCCCTAAAAATGCGTTATCCCTCCGTGTGCAAAGGTGTCAAGAGCATGAAGTGACAGACTCCAGCATTAAGAGCCGCCCAGCTACACTTTTGTCACTAAGGGTCACCACACGGAGTCCCTCCTTTCCAAGAGCATTCCTCCTCTCAAACTTGGCTGGAGACTGTCATCCCTGTAACTGCCAACTGGATAGAGCATCCTTGCAGTTGCACAGCCGCTTCCCCTTTGTACATCAGCATTCTCTATGCTGGTGTTCGGGGTGAATCTTCTCATTTCCGGAGCACATACTATGTGCCAGGCGCTGTCGTAGGTGCTAGAAACAGAGCAGCTCACCAAGTGAAAAGAATCTCTATGCTGGCATTTACATTCTGGCGGGGGGGTGGGGGGGCACTCCTTTAGTAAACAAGAATTTAAACAAAATAGTATGTCAAGGGATCCCGGGTGGCTCAGCGGTTCAGCGCCTGCCTTTGGCTCAGGGGGTGATCCTGGAGACCCTGGATCGAGTCCAGCATCACCACATCAGGCTCCCTGCATGGAGCCTGCTTCTCTCTCTGCCTGCCTGTGTGTGTGTGTGTGTGTGTGAGAGAGAGAGAGAGAGAGAGAGAGAGATGAATAAATAAATAAAATCATGGGCAGCCCAGGCGGCTCAGCAGTATAGCACCTGCCTTCAGCCCAGGGCCTGGTCCTGGAGTCCCAGGATCGAGTCCCACGTCGGGCTCCCTGCATGGAGCCTGCTTCTGTCTCTGCCTGGCCTCTGCCTCTCTCTCTCTCTCTCTGTCTCTCTCTCTCTGTGCCTCTCATGAATAAATACAATCTTTAAAATAAATAAAAATAAAATCTTTAAAAAAAAAGAAGCATGTCAAATAATAAAAGCCAAAAATGAAAAAGAAAAAAAAAAAATAAAGGAGCAAGGAGGGTGAATGAAGCAAGTAGGAACTGGGGTGGGTGGAGTAGAAAAAAAGAAAAAAGAAAAAAAAAAAGACTGAAATTGGAGATGGAGCCGGCTGCGAGTACCACCGGGCGGAGGGCGCAGCGGGGCTGCCGGCGGCGGGGGGCGGGGGGCGGGGGGCGGGGAGCGCGGAGCGCACGGAGGTCGGCGGACTCCAGCGAGGCCCGCGGCGGCACCTTCTCGTCCCGGGGTCCCGGGGGGCGGGGAGCACAGGGTCCGGGTCCGGGTCCGCGCAGCCGGCGAGCGGCCGTCGGGAAGAGGACCGGGGTCCCCGGCCCCCGGCCCCCCGCCCCCCGCCCCCGCGGCGCCTCCCCGACTGCCCCGGGCAGACCCAGCCGGGCGGGACACGCCCCCGGGGCCGCAGGCACCGGGTCAGCCGTTAGCCGACGAGGCCCCGAGGTCCAGGGCGGGGCGGGGCGGGGCGGGGCGGGGCGGGGGCGTCGGGCATCCCGGGCGCCCGGCGGGCCGCGAGCCGGCAGCGGGGGCGGGACCCAGCCCCGAGACCGCGGCCGCCCCGGGCCCGCCGAGCGCCGCAGGTTCCAGCGGCCGAACCCGCGGCTCCCGCGCCCCCGGCCGGCCCTTCCCGCCCGCGCGTCGGTGGAGGAGGGACGGGGCGGCGGGCGGCGGGCGGCGGGCGGCGGGGCGGGGCGGGCACTCACCATGATCCGCGGCGCCCGGCGGCCCGGGTGCGCTGTCCAGGGTAGCGCCGTCCGTGTGCCCCGGCTCCCGCCGCGCCCGCTCTTCTTACCCACGCCCACGCCCACGCCCACATCCACGCCCACGCCCACGCCCACGCCCGGCGCGCGCACGCCCGCCCCCGCCCCCGCCCCCTCGGGCCCGCGCGCCTCCCGCGCGGCGCTCCCACCGCCAGGGCCGTTTCGGGCGCCCGCGCTCCCCCTCCCTCCCCTCCCTCCCCTCCGTCCCCTCCCCGCAGGCCGCGGCGCGAGGGCCGGCGGGAGGGGCGGGGCCGGCGGGAGGGGCGGGGCCGGCGGGAGGGGCGGGGCCGGCGGGAGGGGCGGGGCCGGCGGGAGGGGCGGGGCGCCCCCTGCCGGCCTCGCGAGGATTTGCAGGCCCAGCCCGCGTCCTGCGCGCGCCTCGGCCCAATGATCGCAGAGGCCCCGCGCGCCCCGCCGGCCTCGGTGCGCTCTGCCCCGGGGAGCCGGTGGCGGCCAGGGGAGGGTGGAGGGTCGGGGGCCCTGGAGGGGTCGGGGCCGTGGAGGGTCGTGGAGGGTCGTGGAGGGTCGTGGAGGGTCAGGGGGCCGGGGAGGCCCGTGGAGGGTAATTTCTGTCTAAACTTGAACAACTCGGGGCCGTGGAGGGTCCGGGGGCCGGGGAGGGTCCGGGGACCGGGGAAGGTCCGGGCGCCGCTCGTCCTCCTGGCGGCTCCGCGGCCCGTCAGCGCGAAGGGCCCTTGCTGGAGCGGGTTTGTGGACGTGCGCGTCTTAGGTCCCGGGGCCAGTCGGGTTCTGACGGCATAAGGCGGGGAGCAGGTCAGTGTGAGCCCCGCGTCCTCCCGTCTCACCCGACGCTGCCTGCGGGAGGTCTCACTCCAGGGACTCCTTAGCTAATGCCCCCAATGGCTATATTGGCATTTAATCGTGAACAGAAAGTATGGGGTCTCAGATCCTTTTTTTTTTTTTTTTTTTTTTTTAATTCATGAGAGACCTAGAGAGAGAGGCAGAGACACAGGCAGAGGGAGAAGCAGGCTCCTTGCAGCGAGCCCAATGCGGGACCCGATCCCGGGTCTCCAGGATCACGCACAACCACTGAGCCCCCCAGGTGTCCCTCTGCTTGCCTTTTTTGTGCGGCTGATGTGATCAACTGAAATGCAAGCAAATGTTTATTGAGAATCAGGAACACCGCTTCTGGATGTACACAGAGATACCTGCAACGTATGCTTTAGCAATCCGAACCGTAAATATTAAGGATGTATTTGCAGTTCTGTGAAGTAGTAGAGTGAATAACCATAGATGTCAGGGCTAACACTTAATTGTCACATAATCACCTAGTATTTAGAGTTTCCAGTAGCTGGAGTGTTAAAAATCAGTTACATATTTGCTTATAAGGAGCAGATAGCAAAAAAAAAAAAAAAAAAAAAAAAAAAAGGAGCGGATAGCTCTAGACCATGAACAGGTAGGTAGGTATATTAAGCGAATCTCTTAAAATCTCACCACCCGTGAGTGGGCTCAAGAGTCAGCCCTGCCACATACTGGCTATGTGATACTGGCTCAGTTATCTAATTCTCTGTGCTTCAGTTTCTTGATCTATAAAATGGTGATAAGCATGACACATTATCTATGGCTGTTAGGATTAAATTAATATGAATAAAGCACTAGAGAAATGCCTGGTGCAAAAGTACAAATTATTGATCTTGTTATCGATCTAATGCCCTTGGAAACCAGAAAGTGATATTGTATTAAATGCTGACGTATTTTTATAAAAAGTGTCCATAAGGTCAAAACCAAGTAGACAATTTGATGTCAGTTCCATTCATTCATTCACATTGTTCATTCAACAAAATCCCATTTACAGTTGTACCAAAAGGAATAAAATACATAGGAATGAACTTAATGAAGGTGAAAGACCTGTATCCTGAAATAGTTGTTTTACTTCACCGCTGTATTGGTGAACGGGCTTCCTAGAGGGAATAGAGACGAAGGAGCTAAATGAGGTTCGGATGCTGGAAGCCTCTTACTTGACCCAGATTTCAACCACGTGCATCGTTGCAACCTGAGCAACTTCTTTGACATCTGGGAAACAGATGGAAGGGATCCTAAGGTTAATTCAGAAGTTATAGAAGACAGCCTCAGCTTATAAGCTCATCATTCTTTTAGCTCAAATGTGCTATTTGCAGGTAACTCCATAAACCATGCTGAATGACTGAGAATGGTAGCTTCTTCCCGACTAGCTGCATTGCACAGATGAGGTACCCTAGGCCCAAAGAAGGGAAATAGTGGACCCAGGGTCACATGGTCAGGCGGTTGGAAAGTGGGGAAGCCAGGATGCAATCTGAAGCCTGTTGGATTCTTTCTAGGACACCATGCTGTTTTGAATAATCCAATCTTTAAGAATCCTTATAAACTTGGCAGAGAAACTCACTTTCTGTGGTTTGAAAGAGCAGATGAGGGCAGCCCTGGTGGCTCAGTGGTTTAGCGCCACCTTCAGCCCAAGGCCTGATCATGGAGACCTGGGATCAAGTCGCATGTCGGACTCCCTACATGGAGCCTTCTCCCTCTGCCTGTGTCTCTTATGAATAAATAAAATCTTTAAAAAAAAAATCAGATGAAGTATGAACTTCATGCAATTTGAATTTTTTGTAATCATGGAAAATTCTAGACATCTACCAAAGTAGACAGATGAATGAACTCTAAAGCATCCATCACCCGTCTTTAAAAATTATCTACCCATGACCAATCTTGTTTCATCTATACCACTACCGACTTCTCTCTTCTCCGTTCTATTATATTGTTGTGTTTTTTCCCATTATTTTGAAGCAAATCAGTTATAATAGTTTATAAATTTGTCAGCATATATCACTAGAGAAGAAATCTTTTTAAAAACAACATGAGCACCTGGGTGGCTCAGTCGGTTTAGTGTCTGACTCTTGATCTCAGCTCAGGTCTTGATCTCAGGATCAAGAGTTGGGCATGGAGCCTACCTAAACAAACAAACAAACAAACCCCACAAAAATCACAAAACCATTGTAATATCTTAAACATTAACAAGAAGTTATTAACAGCATTAATTATGGACATTGAGTATACAAATTTCCAAAAGTTGTCTTTTTTTAACATTGCAATTGGTTGCTATATCTTTTATGTCTCTTTAATCTCTACCCTCCATCTCTTTTCATTTTCCTTTTTTTTTTTTTTACAGCATGTATCCCTTTTTAAAAGATTTTATTCATGAGAGACACACAAAGCGAGGCAGAGACATAGGAGAGGGAGAAGTAGGCTCCCTGCAAGGAGCCTGATGTGGGGCTCGATCCAAGGACTCCAGGAACATGACCTGAGCTGAAGGCAGACACTCAACCACCCAGGTGTCCCATCTCTTTTCATTTTCTTGTAATTTGTATTGTAGCATTTCCCACAGTCTGGATTTTGTTGACCACACCTCCAGGATATAGGTTAGCATGTGCTTCTAATCTCTGAGTTTTTGTAAACTGATAACTATAACTAGTTCCAGAGGCTTGATTGGATTGAAGTTGTTGACAAGAAAATTCAGAGGTGGCTGTGTGTATTTCCATCAGGATGCACATGACATCCGATTGTCACTCTCCCTGTGATGCTTAAGTGTTGGGTGATGCTCAATGTCTACATCCAGTGATTCATTAAGAGTTGCAAAATTGTGACATCCTAGCTATGTCATTCCTTCTTCATTTATTAGCTAGAATGCTTCCAAAAATTTGCCCCTACATGTGTTCTTTGGTTACCTATGGTGCTATTTATATGGAAAAACAAAATAAATTTTTTAAATGAAGAGCTGGTTCACTACCCATGTAAAAATTCAAAATTTAAACATGAATAAATAGCATTTGGAAATACTTAGGCTAGCTGCCAGTGTCAACAAGGCCACCACAACTGTTGTTACCCAATTTCCTTTTTTAAATATACCATGTTCTATCTTAACTAGAATGACTTTCAAAGATTTCTTTATTTATCTAGGCTCTGAAAAGGAAAAAAATTAACAGAAGACTCTACTGTGATTGGTCCTTTCCAAGGGAAGAGGTCAGAACTCAGGAGAATGAGTCATGAAGAATTTTTTGCATATTATTTGGTTTTATCACTAAATTAGTTGAATAGAAAAGTACATATGACAAAAGCTGTATTTTAGGAGGAGAGGGACAGAGGGAGAGTGAAAATCCTAAGCAGACTCCACACCCAGCGTGGAGTTCGATGTGGGGCTCAATCTCAGAACCCTGAGATCATGACGTGAGCCAGAATGAAGGGTCTGATGCTTAAACAACTGAGCCACCCGGACACCCCTTGACAGTAATCTTGATTATAATTGGTCAGCATTTTAACTAGTTTTGCTAAAGGTAATTTGTAATTAGTTCTACAAATACTTCAGCTTATATCAGAATTTGCCTTAAAATGATCATTTCAACTGTCTTTTTAGCTTCTGTCACATGTTAAGCATTCAATTACTATTTAATACAGACCTACCTCCCCTTTTTTATTACTGCTTGCCAGGGGGGTTTCTGTGACATCCTAATGGGAATCTCATTAGCGCCAAAGACCTTTGAAAAATATGTTATTATTATTATTAGCTAATGGAAATGCAGTTCCTGAGCAAATGATATCATTTATATAAGCAATATCATGAAAAAAAAATGTAGTCTTTGTCAAGGCCTGCCCCATACCAGCAACTGAAATGTTTACCAAAACAATGGGAGACGTATTTCCAGTTATCATGTATTAAGCAGGACAGCTGCATTAGGAGTTGGGGTTTCATAGGTTCTGGCGTTATCTCCCCATTTCTGACGGGAGACCTAAACATTGTACAAGCAGCAAAGAAACCCACCCAAACTAATGCCCAAGGGGCCTGTTGAGCTCTAATAATAGCTGTGATTCAATGAACTAGGAATTTACATCCAGGAAACTTACATATGTTAAAGCATGAGATAAAGTTAGCAAGTGCGTGGCCCAGAAATTTTACCAATGAAATAGGTAAAATTGACCTCTTTTGCATTTCTATTTTTTATCCTCAAAAAGATACATACTTCAATTCATTTGTACCTGTGCTGATCATCCTCCCCACAGTGAAATTGAATGAAGCATGGCGATCCATCCAGTTGAATTTGTGCCCGGTTCTTCTTTTACATTAAGATCCACAGCTTTGAAAGACAATGCACCAATAGCTAGAACTCCTGGTGCATCAATTTATATCAATCAATTTATATCATCTCTAGTGAACCAAATTGAACTATATTAATAACTTTGATACAAAGTAGTCATTAAGGACCCTATACGTGGAAGATGACCTCTTTTACCACATGAAGGACACATTCTGCTCCCCTAACCCTTGCCCTCACCTCCAAACTCTCTAGCAAGTACTGCATAGCTTTGGACCTTGTTAAATGAACTTCTATCATTGACTATACATAATTTTATCATCCAGACTAAAGTGTATTCAGTAGCCAGACTATCTCCTGGGACATTAGAATGCGCTCATACTACTACTCAGAGCATAGGAATAAACAGAAAGATCTGACCACCTTTTGAATTCCTTAAACAAATATTTTAAATTCCTTAAACAAATAGTTTAAAACAAACTGATATCCTTTGGAACTGGCTGAGTTAACAGGTCAGTAGGCTTTAGTTCAGGAAAAAGAAAAAAACAAATAGAAAAAAAAAACAAACCTCTCATACTTTAATGAGACAAAGATCCTTTTTTTTCTACAAGAAGCAAGTCCAAACATAAAACATGAAATACTAGATACTATTATTTTCAATAATCTCAGAGACCTCCAAAGGACTTCTAATAAAGTTTTCATGGAATGAAGGTAATAGCAACTCTTAACTCTTGACTACTTTCTGCAAGTGAGGAGAGCTGAAGAAATAAACTGTTAGCTTTAAAACAAAGCAGCAACTCCTACTACAGTCAAGCTGTGGTGGTGGGGTGGTCTTCTGGAACACGACTACACTCTGTTTGTCTAATAATGTTATCTTGACTCACTGGTACCTAGTATCTATCAAAAGCCTAATTAAGAGAAGAATTTTCTAATGGAAACTTGTCATTTTTGTAGTCTTATTTGAAAAGCCTCTGTGCACTCCTGCATTAAGCCACATCTTTAGAAAGCTGAAGGCATGGACCAAATTAGCTTTTTTTAAAAGATTTTATTTATTTATTCGTGAGACACATTGAGAGAGACAGAGAGGCAGAGACACAGGCAGAGGGAGAAGCAGGCTCCATGCAGGGAGTCTGACGTGGGACTGGATCCTGAGTCTCCAGGATCACACCCTGGGCCGAAAGTGGCGCTAAACCACTGAGCCACCCAGGCTACCCTAATGTAGCTCTTTATTTTTTTTATTTTTTAAATTTTTTATTGGTGTTCAATTTGCCAACATATAGAATAACACTCAGTGCTCATCCCATCAAGTGCCCCCCTCAGTGCCCGTCACCCAGTCACCCCCACCCCCCGCCCACCTCCCCTTCCACCACCCCTAGTTCATTTCCCGGAGTTAGGAGTCTCTCATGCTTTAAAAACTATTTTTCCTATTAGAAGGGTCCAGAAATAAAGATGCTTACAACTTACTTTTATTTGGTTTTAGTATGCACGTTCATATTAGAATGATCTTCACTTGTTCTAGTTACTAGAATAATCATCAAAATGAATTCTAAAGAGTTAATCAAGGGTTGCCTGGGTGGCCCAGTCGGTTGGGCATACGACTCTTGGTTTTGGCTGACATTGTGATCTCAGGATCATGGGATCAAGCCTCCTGTCCTGGTTCCTCAGTCAGCACAGAGTTGGCTTGGGATTCTTTCCCTATTAGACCCCTCCCTCCTCCTCTGCCCCTCCACCAACTTGCATTCACTCTAAAATAAATAAATGAAATAAAATACTTTTAAAAAATAGTTAATCAAGCAGCAAATGAGTTCAGGAAAGCCAGGCTAATTCATTCATTCCTCCATCCATCCATCCATCCATCCATCCATCCATCCATCCAATGGGTTTTTCTGAGCACTTTTCTTCTGTACGTTTGCCACCATCCTGCCTTCTTTGATAGAGTCTCTTCAAACCTTTTGCCTATTTTTTATTGCATTGCTTGTTTTGTTATTGAGTTTTGAGAGTTGTTCATATATTCTGGATATAAATCCTTTATCATATAAAAATAGTACAATGTTTTATTCTAGCCTATGGCTTCTTTTTTCTTTTTTTCTTCTATTTTCTTTTCTTTTGGCCTTTCAAAGAGAAGAAATTCTTAATTTTGATGAAGTCCAAGTTTCTATTCTTTTATGAATTGTACTTTTGGTGTTGAATATAAGAAATATTTGCCTTCCCAGGTCACAAAGATTTTCCCCTTTATTTTCTTCTAGGAATTTTGTAGTGTCGTGTTTTACATTTAGGTTTATGTGGTTCATTTTTAGTAAGTTTTTATAGTTGGTGCAAGAGATAAGTCAAAGTTTTTCTTCCTTCCTTCCTTCCTGCCTTCCTTCCTTCCTTCCTTGTATATGAATGGCCAATTACTCCAACGCCATTTGTTGAAAAGATCATCTTTTTTTTTTTCTTTTGAGTTGCCTCTGCTCCTTTGTCAAAAATCAATTGACCATATATGTGTGGGTAAATTTCTGGACTTTCTATTCTATTTTATTCACCTATGTATCTACCTTTTCACCAACATCAAACTGTCTTAATTACCATTTCTTTAGGTTAAGTGTTGAAATCAAGTTTTGAAAACTTTCCACTCTTTCAATTTTGTTCTGGCTATTTCAGCTCCTTCGCTTTCCCATATACATTTTTAGAATCAGCTTGTTAATTTTACACCAAAATTCTTGCAGAAAGTTTGATTGGGATTGTGTTGAATTTGTACATCAATTTGGGGAGAATTGACACCTTAATAATATTGAGTTTTTCAATCATGAGCTAGTATTTCTTTTCATTTTAGAACTTCTCTGACTTCACTGTTTTGTAGTTTTAAGTATATCTTGCATGTATTTCATTAGATTTATACCTAAGTAACTAATGTTTACTGGTGCTATTGTAAATGATTTCTTAAAATGTCAGTTTATGATTATTTGTTGCTAGTATAGGGGATTACCACTGATTTTTGTAGGTTGAAATTGTGTTTTGGGGGCAGCCCAGGTGGCTCAGCGGTTTAAAGCCACCTTCAGCCCAGGGCGTGATCCTGCAGACCTGAGATGGAGTCCCATGTGGGGCTGCCTACTTGGAGGCTGCTTTTCCTTCTGCCTATGTCTCTGTCTCTCTCTCTGTGTCTCTCATGAATAAATAAATAAAATCTTTTTTAAAAAATTATATCTTGTAACTTTTCTAAACTTACTAGTTCTAGAAGTTTTTTTGTAGATTCTTTGAGATTTTCTACATATGGGATCATGTCATCTGTGAATAGAGACAATGGTGTTTCTTCCTTTCCAGATTCCTTTTAATTCCTTTTCTTGATTGATCATACAGACTAAGACCTCCAATACAATTTCAAATAGAAGTGGACCACAGACATTTGTTCCTTGTTCCTAATGTGAGGGGTAAAGTTTTCAGTCTTTCACTATTAAGTATAATGATGGTTGTTGGGGTTTCTGTAGATGTTCTTTATCAGGTTGAGGAAATTCCCTCTTTTCCTAGTTTGCTGAGAATTGTTTTATATTATTATTACAAATGGAGCTGAATTTGGTTTAAAAAATTGCCATGTTTATTGAGATAATCATACATGTTTTTCTTCTTTAAATCTGTTGATATGGTAAATTTTGTTGCGTAATTTTTTGAATGTTGAATTAACCTTTCATTTCCTGGGTAAAGCTCAGTTGGCCTTATGTATATTGCTGGATTCCATTTTCTAATATTTTATTGAGGATTTTTTTGCATCTCTATTCTTGAGAATTATTATTCTGTTTTCCTCTGATGTCTTTGTCTGGTTTTAGTATCAGAATGAAGATGGCTTGATTAAGTAAGTTGGGAGGTCCTCCCTCCTTTTCTATTTCCTGGAGGAGTTTGTGTAGAATTGGTACTATTTCTTCTTTAAAATATTTCATAGTATATAGCATTAAACCCATCTAAGCCCCAAATTTTCTTTCTTAGAAGAATTTCAAATATGAATTCAATTTCTTTAAGACCTAGGATCATTCACGTCATTCATTCCTTCTTGAGTGAGCTTTGGTAATTTGTATCTCTCAAAGAATTTATCCATTTTATCTAAATAGGCAAGTCAATAAGTATAATGTGGTACATAGTCATGTTCCCTTCCTGTGCCTTAGATGTTCACAGGATTGACAGTGATGTTCCCTCTTTCATTTCTAATATTGGTAATTTGAGTCCTGTCTTATATCAATGGTCAGTCTGGCTAGAAGTTTATCAGTTTTATTGATCTTTTCAAAGAATTAGCTTTTATTTTCACTATTTTCTCTATTGTTTTTCTGTTTCCCATTTCATTGATTTCTGCTCTCCCTTTATCATTTCCCTCCTTTTCTTGCTTTGAGTTACTTTTCATTCCCAATTTCTTAAGGTAAAAACTTAAATTATTGGCTTACAATCTTCTTTTTTTCTGATATCGGCATATATGGCATAACTTTTCCTCTAAGCATTGCTTTAGTGACATCCCCCATACATTTTGATATGTAATGATTTAATTTTTATTCAATTCAAAATATTTTCTGCCTTCTCTGTGATTTCCTCTTTTACCCATGTATTATTTAGTAATCTTTCTTTTCCAAAGATTTGGGGTGTTTCCAGTTATCTCTTTGTTAGGGATTTATAGTTTAGTTCGGCTGCGGCTAAAAAATATACTCCGTATGGTTTTAATTTTTTTTTTTTTTAATTTGGGACACCTGGCTGGCTCAGTGGTTGAGCGTCTGTCTTCGGCTCAGGGGGTGATCCCAGAGTCTGGGTTCAAGTCCTGTATCGGGCTCCCCGCAGGGAGCCTGCTTCTCTGCCTCTGTCTCTGCCTCTCTCTTTGTGTCTCGAATGAATGAATGAATGAATGAATGAATGAATGAATGAATAAAATCTTAACAAAGAAATGATATTTTTTTAATTTGTGGAAGCATTTCAGAATATGAATCTATTCAGTTAGCTCAGGATAGAGCCTACCTTGGTGAAAATGTTCCATATGTACTTGAAAAGAACGTGCATTCTGCTGTTTTGGGTGAAACGTTGGCTTTACCCAGTGTTAGCTAAGCAAGTTGGTTCACAGTATTGTGTCTCCTAATAACTGAAGTTGCCTTAATCTTTCATTAATCACCGACTGCTTTCAAATAATACTCTACTGCTCCTCACATACTATAAGAATGTTATGACAGTATACTTTCCAGTTTCCCATTGGAAATTCCCAAATTGTAAATTCCCCATTTCTATCTTTTGTGCTGCCAATGGCATAAATTTTCCTTCTGTAAATATCACATTTCTCCAAATCATTGTTAATGAACAATAAAGATAATCAGTTATCTTTTAGAGCAATTAAAAACAAAATGTCTTCTATATCTTACTTTTAGTTTAACTATTTTGGGAAATCTCCATTTCTTTTTGTAAATCCAACTTTCTATCAAGCATCATATTCCGTTGTCTGTAAAATTTACTTAACCTTTTATTGTGGGACAGGCCTTCTGGTAATGAAGTCTCTGTTTTGTCCTATATTTATGTGAGATTTTAAATATTTTGCTTGAAGTAAAAGTGTCTAAAGTTGAATTTCATCAATTCCATCCCTCCCCCACTTTAAACACATTAAGAGGTAAAATCTATTTCCCTTCCACTTAAGCCTGGGCTGATCTTGTGACTTGCTATAACCAGTGAATACAGCAGAAGGAATCATGTGCCAGTTCTGAGTCTTGCCTATAAAAGAGCTGACAACTTCTGTATTTGCTTGAGGAAACCAGCCACTTGGATGTGAGTAAGTTCAAGCATACTACTGAATTAGCAGATAGCTTGTGAAGAGAAAAAAAGCCATATGGAGGAACACCAGGCACCAGATGTATAAGTGAAACTGTATCAGATCTTCCATCCCAACCCAGCTACCTGCTAAATTCATTTGAGTGATCTCAGCTGATTCTACACATGGCTGGAGAACCATTCATCTTATCCTTGTCCAAGTTCTTGACCCTTTCACATAGGGAAAATAAAAGTCAGCCAGATGTTTAGTTCACTTAAAAAAAAAACATTTTAAAAAGATTTTATTTATTCATTCATGAGAGAGAGAGAGGCAGAGACACAGGCAGAGGGAGAAGCAGTCTTCATGCAGGGATCCCAACATGCGACTGGATCCCAGGATCCTGGAATTACGACCTGAGCTGAAGACAGATGCTCAACCACTGAACCACCCAGGCATCCCTTAAAGAATGTTTTTACATTCTTGTCAGACAATATTTCCACTTGTTGCTTGCACCCAGAACCACTCCCCACTGCACTGACAGACCACTGAATAAAAGTGGAAAACTTAAAATTACATAGCATTGGTTCTCCTGCTTTCTAGTAATTCGTGATTATCACGAATTCGTGTACTAGCAGATTGCATAGCCTAGCAAGAATAATCTTCCTATGTATATTCAACTAACAGTTTCATTAAATATAGTTTACACCCCCTCTTTAGTTACACTCACCAAGATATTCAGGATCTACCTAGCATTTTTATTTAATTTAAAAAAAAACTTGCATTTTTTTCTCCATTCATATTTTAAAGTATATTTCAGCAGAAGAGAGAAAGAATTGCTTTATCCTTCCTTGAAACTGGGGCGCCTAGGTGGTTCAGTTGGTGGTTAAGGTTTTGCCTTTGGCTCAGGTCATGATCCTGGGTTCCTGGGCTCCTTGCTTAGCAGGGAGTCTGCATAGGAGCCTGCTTCTCCCTCTGCCTGCCACTCCCCCTGCTTGTGCTCTCTCTCCTCTCTCTCTTTCCAATAAATAAAATTTTTTAAATCTCTCATTTTAATTCCAGTGTAGTTAATAATGTTCTATTAGTTTCAGGTGTACAATATAGCGATTCTTATCAGTTTTTAAACAGTATACATTTTTGACTTTCAGGATTCCAACACTTGCAATCACCACAGCTTGTTGCAATACATAAAATACTAACAATAGCCTCCTTTTGAGGCCTTGTTGTGAACCAGGCACGGTGGCAAGTGCTTTGCATGTATTATCTCATTTAATCCTTACACGAAGCCAGCAAGTTAGGTACTTCCAGCCCCTAACACTGAACACTGAGAACAGAACACTGAGAGGTCAGGAGATGAAGTAGTTTGCCTGGGAACACAGAGTTCATAAGAAACAGAGCCACAGCATTCTGATTCTGAGTCTAATACTTGCATGGATGTTCAAAATATTTCTTAGGTTAACAACAGAAACTGAATGCCGTTGGTAAATGTCCACGCGGTCTATCTAAATCAGCAGGCAGGTGCTGAGTACCTTCCGTGTTCACAGAACCGGGTGGGACCGGACATAATCCCAGGTGAACCGTGCTCATCGCTGCCTTGCAACTGCTCCCCATCCAGAGGCTGGAGTGGAGGGAGACAGACACGATGAGGTGCCATGCGGGGGGCCGGGGCGCAGGAGCTGCCGGTGAAGAGTGAATCAGAACAGAGAGAGACAGAGAATTCTAATCTGGGACGTTAGGAGAAGCTTTTGGAGAACATGAGAGCCTCAGTGCCCCTGAGTGATGAGTAGGATATTAGCAAACTGTGTTTAGGCGGCTGGAGAGTAAGGATGATGAATAGTTAAAGTCTAATACTGCATTCTCATGAACTTTACCTGGGGCCTTTGCTTCCCCCTGTTGATTTTGTGAAAATGCATAAAACACACCTTGCAGCTTTCCCCAGTGATTCGGCAACTTGCACCATAAGCACCTGGAGCTAACTCCTCACCAGCTCGCACCCCCTTTCCAGGCAGGTTCTAGGTTAAGGTGGTGATAGGAAGGGCATTTTGATCATATCAACTGCTAATCATCTCTTTGCTGGTCCTTTAAAAAAAAAAAAAAAATATATATATATATATATGCTAATCATCTCTTTGCTGGTCCTTTAAAAAAAAATATATATATATATATATATTGTTTATTTGAGAGAGAGCATGCATGAGCAAGGGAAGGGGCAGAGGGAGAAGTAGACCCCCCACTGAGCAGGGACCCACCCCATACCCACCTCCCCACCTCCCCACCCCCGACTCCTGGATCTTGACCTGAGCCAGAGGTAGACACTTAACCAATTGAGCTACCCGGGCCTCTGCTGGTCCCTTTTAAGAAGCCCAGGATTGTGTCTGGATTGCTAGTGGCCATGGTCCTTGCGGGCCCAGGCTGTCATTTGCCTCACCAGCCTGCCTCTGACCTAAAGCATCCTTCAGCTTTTGCTGAGGTCGGGCAACTTGCCAGCACCACCTTCACAGGAGAGCCTTGGTTCCGCGGATAAGGAGTTTTGTGCCTCTCTGATTACAACCTGATTACAACCCTGGATTGTTCCTGGTGAATGGCAAAGATTGTCCCTGCGGTCAAACCGTCTGCTTAGTGGCAGATCCATCTGAGATTCCTTTAGGTCTGCCCCACTAAGAGATGAAACTCCTTTTTCTGGTACTTGGACTACTTCATTGGACATCTTTATTAGAGAAACCCGTTTCTCTGGTTTTTGGAGGTTAAGGGAAAACGGAATACGGAGCAGCAAATTTTGGTTTCTATTTTGTCACCCATCAGCTGCAAAGGGTTAGCTTCCAGCTGCTGGACCCTTTATCCCAAGCCAGGTTGTTCCCCTTCCCATCTCCTCCCACCTACAATGGCTATTGTGTTCCAAAATAGACAAATAAGTGTTAGTATTCATCAAAGCAAATCTTAAGTAGAGAAGTAAACCTACTATCTACTCCTTCCCTCCAAATCATAGGTGGCAATGAATTTAAAAGCCAAAAGCAAAGTAGTTTAATTATCCATGCTACAGTTCCTATAATTAAGGAGCCTACAATCCATTATTTGGAAGATGAAATAACTTCAAAGTCAATGTGACTACATTATTTCTGGTGGATTTTATTATGGTAACATTTGTAGCACCTGGTAGTGACGGGCTAGCTATTGTATAGTCCTGGTTTTCCTCCCCTATGCACATAGCGTATTTCTCAAACTCTACATTAGGGAACACAGCCATGAGATTTGCTTTAGTTAAGAAAATGTGCAACGATAATGGATACTGCCTCCAAACAGCCTTTGAGAGCCAGTGCATGACTGCCCATGCCTTTCCTTCCCTCTGCCATGGTTGGTGGCTGGTGACTTTCCAGGTGATGGTTACTCTGTCAACCTGATTCCCGTTACAATGACAACACTGGGCAGAGCCCCAGGACAACAAATGGTAGACACAAAGCAGGAGCTAGAAATAAACCTTTGCTGTCGAAATCATTGAACCTGATTGTTACAGCAGCATTACCCAGCCTGGCTTGACTGATACATAGTGTTTCTTTCTTTTTTTAAAAAATATATATATATATATTTATTATTTTATGATAGACAGAGAGAGGCAGAGACACAGGAGGAGGGAGAAGCAGGCTCCATGCCAGGAGCCTGACGCGGGACTCGATCCCGGGACTCCAGGATCACGCCCTGGGCCAAAGGCAGGTGCTAAACCACTGAGCCACCCAGGGATCCCCTGATACATAGTGTTTCTTAAAAGCTTCTGAAGATTAAACACATGAGCCTCCAAATAACCTGCAAAATAACCTCCAAAAAGGTTTTGGATTGATAAATGTGATAAAACACCCTCTACAATTTTGAGGGACTACTGATGATTTTGCCAAGCTTTCCAAAAAGGCTCATTCTCAAATCTTCTGGTAACTTGCATAAGGTATAATATATGTATTATATATGTCATATTATGTTATATAACGTATATAATATGGCACCCTACAAGGTTTTTTTTCCCCAGAACATTAAAAATTTTATTAAGTGGGGCACCTGGGTGGCTCAGTGGTTGAGCGTCTGCCTTTAGCTCAGGATGTGATCCCAGGGTCCTGGGATCGAGTCCCGTATGCTTCTTCCTTCACCTAGGCCTTTGCCTCTGTGTTTCTCTCATGAATAAATAGATAAAAGCTTTAAAAAAAAATTATGAAGTGACAAGACAACTTGGAGGCAATTACCCTTGTATTTAATATTGAAAAAAAAAAACTTTCAAACGTTGGTTCTTAAGACCTCTTATGCCCATATTCTACAAGACTAGCCCTTTTTTAGATATATTTGCTATATGTGACAGAATAGCCAAATCTATTACTCGACTAAACAAACTTTTGCTAAGCAAGCTTCACTGTGCCAAAGTTATATTTTAGCACCCCCTGCTGAAGAAATTATGTGCACCTCTGATAAGTACGGGTGATTCCTGCCTATGTGATCTTTTTGACTTGTGCTTTACAAGTAAAGGCTCTGGAGGATATATTATTTACACCCTGTACTAAAAGAAATTTCTCCTTTAAACAAATACTCCTTTGACAAACCATCTTCCAACCCCACGTGTCTTCTGCAGATCATGTAGCAAAAGAAACACAGATGCACATGCAGTCATTAATGTGTGTGTAATTTACATATTCACAATGTAAAAATACACGTCATGAAAACTAGAATTTGTAATATCCTACCTTTCTCCCTGGCAACACCCCTGCCTCCCATGCTCACATAGGGCTTATGAGCTTCCAATATAGCTCCGTAATGTCTTCTGAGTTATTTGCCCAAGCCCAGTACCCGTGATGGCATTCCCAATTATACCTTCAACTGACTGTGTGGCAGGCACAGTGCTGCCACAGGGCAGGAGTTCAATTTTCAGCTGAATGGGTGTTAAATCTGTCCTCTGAGAGTTTACAACCTTATTGTCAAGTTGACTTTCACCAAATGAAGAGGTCGATAAGTGTTTGATTATGGACTGTAACACGGGATTTGAAAGGACACAATTCCCTGTGAATAAGTAGCAGGGAGCCCAACTAAGTCACAGAGCAGTGATTGAGCTGAGATGAATAGAACTCGATGGGCAGGTGCCAATCAGTAAGGAGCAGGGTGGGCAGAAGGTGGAAGAGCATTCCAGGAACAGAATGTAACAGGTGAAGCACTCTGCTGAGAGGCAGCCTTGATGGCTGCAGGAGTGAAAGACAAACAAGATTCCAGTAAAGAGACCAGTAAAGGAGGAGGGGGAACACACAGGCCAAGGGCTTGTGGGTCATGGGAAGGAGTTTTGTTCTTGGACTTCAGAATGCTGGGATCTGGTGAATGGGGCTTGAAGGCGGGTAGGGTAGATGCTACAGGCAGGACGCCATCAGTTCTGTGTCTCAAAACAAAATTACTCCTCTTGGGTTTGGAGAAGGAATACAGTTGGCTATAACAAGAGTGGTTTCCCTTAGACTCTCAAATTGAACCTAGCACCTGAGCATGAGATTAGAGTTTTCCATAACTAGGCAGTCTGTATTTTTTCAATCTCAGCCTTTTATAGGTTCTATGATTGCTTGTTGTTTCCTAAGAACACCCACTAGGTGGGGATCCCTGGGTGGCTCAGTGGTTTAGCACCTGCCCTGCCCAGGGCGTGATCCTGGAGTCTTGGGATCAAGTCCCACATCGGGCTCCCTGCATGGAGCCCTCTGCCTGTGTCTCTGCCTCTCTCCTCTCTCTCTCTGTCTCTCATGAATAAATAAATAAAATATTTTTTAAAAAAGAACACCCACTAGACTCACTTGAAATGCTTGTTCTTCTTCTCCCCTCTCCTTTCTCCACCTATAAAAATGTCAATAATTTTTTATAGTTTACTTAAGTACTCTCTACACCCAATTTGGGGCTCAAACTCACAATCCCAAGAGCCACGAGCTCTACTTACTGAGACAGCCAGGTACCCCAAAATGCCAATCATCCTTAAAAGACCAGTGCAAAACCACCTCTTTGGGGGAACCTTTCTCTGACTCTCTCAAAATGAATTCTGCTTCTACTTCCATAACATAGGATCTGCATTTCTACTGAACACATTTCATACTTCTCTTTCCAGAAGACTGTAAAAAAATATGACAGGAATGATATCCTCTTCATCTTTGTATGTCTTCACCATACTTCCTGGATCATTGGGCTAAACTTGATAAATGCATTCTAAAGGGAAACTTCATTATTTCATGAGACCCTCTAACAAATTTTATTAAATCTGCTATAGACACAAACTGATAAGGCTATACGTACACACATAAATACATTTAGACGTGCAATCCTAAGAACAGAATGGGCAAAAGGTTAATGTTTTGCTTGGGTTGAGAGAGGTAGAAAGTAGAGAAAAGGAGAGGAGGGGGGAATGAATAGGGACGTTAATTACAGCAGGTGGGCAAGCAGGTGAGATGGTCAGTGGTAAGTGAGGTGCCCAGAGAATGAGGACATAAATTATATATATTTATATTTATATTTATATTTATATTTATATTTATATTTATATTTATATTTACATTTATATATCGAGTCCCACATGGGGCTCCCTTCATGGAGCCTGTTTCTCCCTCTGCCTGTGTCCCTGCTTCTCTCTCTCTCTCTCTCTCTGTCTCTCATGAATAAATAAATAAATAAATAAATAAATAAATAAATAAATAAATTTTTTTTAAAAAAAAAAGGAATATTGGAAGGTGGAATTCCAGCGTAGGTTGGATGGGAGACAAGACCTGCTATATCTTTCAGGAGCAATTTATATTGTGGGTGCCACTTTGATTTTCCTCCCAATCTACAACATAACTGTATGTTTGATTCTTAGAATTTTATGGAGGTGAGCCAAAGTGGTTTTTCCCTGTAACCACATACCCCTCACTTACACAGGCAGAAGAGTAGAGTTGCTAAAAGCACAGACTTGGAGCTGTCTGGTTTACCATTTACCAGCTTGCCTCTCCCATTTATCAGCTAGGTAGCTTTGATCTAGGAATTTAACCTCCCCGGCCTCAGCTTCCTCATCTATGAAATGGGAACAATAATAGTTTCTACCTAATAGAATGAAGGTGAAGATGTCATGAGTTAACATGGTAGACAAATACAATAGGGTGTCGTCAGCTACTGTTAGACTTCAGTTAAGTTACAATGTAAATGCTTTGAACCTAATTTTACATTTTCATGATAAGGTAGAAAAGTACTGTGTTGGTTTTTTTTTTAAGATTTTATTTATTTATTTGAAGGAGAGAGCAAGTGCATGAGTGTGGGGAAGGGTTGGTGAAGGAGGAGAGTGGCAGGGCGAGAGGAAGAAGCAGACCCCCACTGAGTGGAGAGCCTAATACAGGGCTCGATCCCAGGACCCCCAGGCTCATGACCTGAGCTGAAGGCAGATGCTTAACAGACTGAGCCACCCAGGTGCCCCTTAATGAGTACCTTCTATTTTTCAATTTTTATTTGTTTTTTTTTTCTTCAAGATTTTATTTACTTATTTGAGAGAGAGAGGGAGGGAGAGAGAAGCAGATTCCCTGCTGAGGAAGGAGCTTGATGTGGGGCTTGATCCCACGACCCTGAGATCATGACCTGAGCCAAAGGCAGATGCTTAACGGACTGAGCCACCCGGATGCTTTGACAAATACTTTTTAAAACAGTGGCTTGAAAGTAGTGACCTGAGCTATAATAAGTCCAATAAAAGTGCCTTCAGTAACCACCCAAGACAATTCTCCCTAGTTCTGATTCAAATCAACCTGCAAGAACTTCGTTATTCAACTGATTAGCATCCTAGATCTTTTTTTTTTGGGGGGGGGGGGGCGGTGGGTGGAGAAGGTTCTACCAGAAATGAGAATTTGTGTGCTAGAGAAGAGACATCTGGTAAACTGTCACATTTCTCTGGAAATGCAAGACTTGGGGCTTTATTGTTCAAATGTAAGGGCTCACATTACCAAGGAAAACATGACATGATTCAGAAATGTGTTTCTTTTTTATTAGTGCCTGTCTCTACCGATCCCCATTTTTCTGGTAGGCAGAAATGGCTGTGGTACTTTAGAGATAAGATAGGCTGAGCTGCTAAAGGAAAGAAACATGGTATGTTATGGACTGAATGTTTATATCCCCCACCCCAATTCATATGTTGAAATCCTGACCCCCAAAATGGTGATATTAGGAGATGAGGCTTTTTGAAGGCAATTAGGTCATGAGGGTAGAGCCCTCACCAATGGGACCCCAGAGAGCTCTTTTGTTTTTTTATTTTTTTTATTTTTATTTTATTTTATTTTATTTTATTTTATTTTATTTTATTTTACCATACAAGAACACAGTGAAAAAGATTTCTATAAACCAGGACGTGGTCCCTCATCAGACACTGAATCTGCTGTCTTGGTCTTGGACTTCTGAGCCTCCAGAACTGTGAGAAATAAATATTCAGGGGCACCTGGGTGGCTCAGTGGTTGAGCATCTGCCTTTGGCTCAGGTCATGATCCCGGGGTCTTGGGATCGAGTCCCCTATCGGGCTTCCCACGGGGAGCCTGCTTCTCCCTCTGCCTGTGTCTCTGCTTCTCTCTCTCTGTGTCTCTCATGAATAAATGAACACAATCTTCAAGAAAAAAAAGAAAAGAAAGAAACGTTCGTTGTTTAAGCCCCTCGATCTGTGGTATTTTTGTTACAGCAGCCCAAACAGACTAAGACAACATCTATTATAAATGTTCAATCTGTTACATTGTGAAAATAGCAGTAGAGCTGGCTTTTAAAGTTCTAAGTTGTTTACGCTTTTCTTAAAAATAACACAATTTTTCATTCTCATAATCCGTCAAGCCAAATATTCTGTTTGTCGTGAGAATGATTAGCCCAAGGAAGTAAACAAGTATCAGCCATGTGCACCTTCTGGCCTGTGACAAGTTGCTGCTACCTGCATAGATACAAACCCATCACTATAGTTAGCTGTGCTAGTTGCCATAGAGAAACTGGTGTGCGCTCAGTGCCTAACTATAACTTCAACCACTTCTAAAAACTGAAACTTGCTTACTTGGATTTCCAGGAAGTCAGGATGAGAGGAGGAGACAGTGTATTTGAAGTGAAGATTTTTTTTCCCAGTCATGTCTACAGGGAAAATCTAAATTCTTTCCTCTGCCTGGTTCCTCCTTTACTCAAAAAGTTCTCCCTTCTTAGTAATATCTCTTGAACCCATCCTTGCCTTTCCCTCCCGGTGCCCTCCGCATACCCTTGCCTTAGACTTCATGAACCCACAGCTGTGCTTCCACAGCCTCCTTGGGGTCACCTTGAGACTCGTAGAGGAGGTAAAATCTCTCCTCTGCTCTCTTAGGGTCTCCAGAGAGGCCCATGGATGGAACTGATCTAAGCCAGATGAACAGGAGAAAAACCTACACATTTTGTTTCATAATTGTACGTGTACACGGGAGCCTTCAGAAGAAAAATGAAGGCCCCAAGGAGCAGTTAGGGTCCAAGCTTATAGTCTGGACAAAAAGCAGTCAGTTGTGAAAATGGGCCAAGACAAAGGGGTTTGGGCCAGGGCAGTCGACGGTGGAAGAGTGGCTAGGAAGAGCAGGGTTAGTGGAACCAGGTGTGTTTGTACAGATTTCTCCTGACCTCAACTCTCCTCTCTGGTGATAGGAATGGCTTCCTTCCTCCTGGTACAGGGAGGGCATCTTTGGCCTGGAAATGTTCTCTTCTCCTTTCATGAAGAAAAAGGAAGATCAGGGTCTTTAATACAAAATATCAATATGCCAAAGTGGCCTATTTGGGGGTAACATGTTGGAAGCCCTGTAAGACCTGTGTTTCCAACATACCTTTAACTCCACTGCTTGGCCTAATCTTTTTGTTTTCTTCCCCCCAAGTTTTCTCCCCTGTCCCCGCTGCTGAAGGCTTTTTAGGCATGACCTTTTCAAAACACTACTTCAATCTTGTCATCTTCTCAGACTTTCATTCCTCCTTCAGCTTTCACATTCCCAATGAGGTCTGACGGCTCTCATGAACAACCTCCAGACACCCCCAGAAATCTCCCTCCTGAACGTCTTTATCCAGAGGTCCCACCATCATGATCCAAATCCAGAGTGGCAAATGTTGCCTTGTTCCCCCCAAGTCAAAGATCTCTGTTCAGGGTGCTGACTTCCATTCAGTCACTTGGGCAATCTGGAAGTTATCAGTGGCTCTTTCTGTGTCCTCAGTAGCCCTCTGATAACTCATGGGTCCTGTCTCCCTACTGAGACCTTCCTTTGCTATACACCATGTTCAGTGCTTGTGGCTTTTTGCCCAGAGTAAGTGGAATGTGAAATATGGTACATTGAGAACATAAAAAGAAACTATGAGAAGGTAAATATTTTTATTTTTAAAAGAGAGTAAGCGGGGCTTTCCTAGGTGATGCAATTGGTTGGGCGCCTGACTCTTGGTTTTGGCTCAGGTCGTGACCTCATGTTTGTGAGACTGAGTCCCACATTGGGCTCCTCACTAAGCATGGAGTCTGCTTGAGTTTCTCTCTCCTTCTCCCTCTGCCCTTCCCTGCTCTCTCCTCTCCCTGCCTCTCTCCTCTCTCTTTCTCTCTTAAATAAATAGTTTTATATTAAATAATATATTTATATATTTATATATTTTAATATATATATATTTTTAAGAGGTAAGTTTTCTTAATATGTACCATAATGATTGACACTGAGGGCCTCACTTGTCCTTATGCTATATGGTCACACATCAAATAGAGGAACAGACTGTGTCCTGAGGGCATGGTAGGGGTTCTACTCTCAGTATAGCACTATACCCTGCTGTTTCCTTGCTAGGAGTGGTTTCATATGGGCTTAATTTTGTAAAAGAAAGATTTTAAAATAATATGTCATCACTAGAATGGCCAACAAGTCTTTTGTACCACACAGGAGTTTTCTGGTTTTCTCTTAGCAAAGTATTATTCATTTTTTTTCCCCTCTTAAATGATGGTGTCCAGATTCTTGGGAAGGAAATCCTGAGGTAAAGCCTGCAGGGTGATTATAAAGGCTGTGCCCTTGGTTTCAACCTGAGTAGAAGGCAGGAAAAGAAGGAAGCTGGGCCCATCAGAGGGAGAAGTTGAGCTGCATTGCAGGCAAATGACTCTGGGGTTGACCCCATGGGAGCTCTGGAGCTAGAATGACCCTTCCAAGTTGTCATGAGTTATGCTGAGATGGCCAGATCTTTGTATATCTATGTACAAAGATACATAGATATGTATGCGGATCAGTCTCTAGATGTGGCCGCCCCAAGAAGGGCGTGAGAGGCAATCCCTGAAGTGCCACCAGCATTCTCTGCAGCCGAGCCATGGTGTGACACTGAGAAGGTGGGTGAATATGAGTGGTAGATCAGCATCCATCCCAGAAACCAACTATACAAAGTTTGCTGGTCTTTTCTGCAATGAAAGGATAGAGTGGCTCTCTATAGTGTAGTACGTGGCTGACAGTTTGGAAAATAACCACATTTAATCTGTTACCTCAAGATAAAGAGGATGTCTTAATAAAGGAAAAAGCAGTTGCTTTTAAAAGAAATGCACACTATGCAGAGAATATTTTGAAAACATGTCCAGTGTGATTTAACTTAATCGTTAAAAACTACACAGTTGTGTCACACACAAACTTGCAACCAGAATTTTTTTCACTTGTCCCAAATTTTCCAAACAATTCTCATGGGTTTTTAACTTATTTTAAAAAATAATAAAAATGCAACATCTTCTAATAAATGGTCAAGAACAACTAACATAGGAAAGATGGAAATTTGCTAACAATATTTATGAAAATCTTTGTAGACCAAGTGGATGATGGATTGACAAATTCGTATTACAATTCAGAAGGTCCATCAGAGATGCTCTGCTTTCATTTTGGATCTCCAGATCTTGTTGAGGGATCTTTTACAATTATGACAAACATTAAAACTAATGATAAAATAAAGTAAACTGAGACCACTGAGCTGCCATATCTCAAAGCATTAACCTTTTTCAAGGGATGCCTGGGTGGCTCAGTGGTTTAGAGCCTGCCTTTGGCCCAAGGCCTGATCCTGGAGACCTGGGATCGAGTCCCACATCAGGCTCCCTGCATGGAGCCTGCTTCTCCCTCTGCCTGTGTCTCTGCCTCTCTCTGTGTCTCTCATGAATAAATAAATAAATAAAAATATTAAAAAAAAAAAAACGACTTTCTTTTTTTTAATAGTAATGAGGACTAGTTAGTGATTGCTAATGGGTTGAATTGTGTCCCAGAAAAAGAGAAGTTGAAATCCTCACCTCCAGTACTTCACAATGGTTTTATCTGGAAATAGGGTTGTTGAAGATAAACCAGTTAAATTAACGGCTGGTGTCCCTTCAAGAGAAGGCAGAGGCACATAGAGAAAATAGCCACGTAAAGAGGAGGTGGAGATTAGATTTATCCTGCCTCAAGCTAATGCATGCCCGGGACTGCCAGAGTCAACGAAGAATTCTCTAGAGGCTTCAGAGAGGGCAGGGCCCAGCCACTGCATTGATGTGGCACTTTTTGTTTTTTTAATGCTTTTTTTTAAAAAAAGATTTTATTTATTTATTCATGAGATACACACACACACAGGGAAAAAGAGAGAGAGGCAGAGACACATGCAGAGGGAGAAGCAGGCTCCATGCAGGGAGCCTGATGTGGGACTCGATCCCAGGACTGCAGGATCATGCCCTGGGCTAAAGGCAGGCGCTAAACCACTGAGCCATCCAGGGATCCCCTGATATGGCACTTCTAATCTCCAGGACTATGAGAATATACAGTTCTGTCATTTTTAAGCTCCCCAGTTTGTGGTACTTTGTTATGACAGCCCTAGAAAACTAAACAGTGATATTAAAATATTTTCTTGCCATTAGACATAAATTTTTTAAAACTTAAATATTTCATGTCTCTCATCTTTGTAAACAAAAGCATATATATGAAAGGGGAACTTTTTTTTTAAACTAAGAATGGCAAACAATACAAAGGAGAAAAAAAAGCTCAAGTATGTGCTGGAAATTGTGTTTGCAAAGTTATTTGTAAAAATAATTTTGAGTAAGAGAATGTTGGGTTTCTTAATTTGTTTCTGCCAGGCCTTGGGGATTTCCTTAATCCCATTTCAGGATTTAAACTTTTCTGGGTCAGCCAGATCAGGCAAAGCTGACCCAGCCTGTGTGTTTATTTCTGGTTCTCCCTTGCTCCTGTGATGTAGCTGTCTGGTGTCTCAGCCCCACGTGCCTGGAAGTCTTCTAGCACCCTGAGCTTGGGACTCCAGCTTCACTGTGTCCCCGGCCGGGGAGGCAGGAGATGTTCAGCATTCTCTTCAGGATTTCCAAACGTACCTCTGGGTAAAGGAGCCCCTAAATGCTGGCACTTGATTCTGGATTTCCATCTCTGTCTCTTCTCTGATCTTGGGCCGGTTATTCTTCATTATCTTACTGGTTGTTATTGACATCCAGAGTTCTTCTCAATTCAGATTTTATTTTAAAGATTTTATTTATTTATTCATGAGAGACACAGAGACAGAGAGAGAGAGAGAGGCAGAGACACAGGCAGAGGAAGAAGCAGGCTCCATGCAGGGAGCCTGATGTGGGACTCGATCCGGGGTCTCCAGGGTCATGCCCTGGGCCGAAGGCAGGCGCCAAACCGCTGAGCCACCCAGTGATCCCCCTCAATTCAGATTTTTAAATTGTAGTCTGGCAGAGGGTTGGCCCTACTTATCTAGGCTATCAGTACTAAAAGCACGATCAAAAAGAGTTTAGAGACATAGGCAGAGGGAGAAGCAGCCTCCCCACAAGGAGCCCGATGTGGGACTTGAGCCCAGGACTCCGGGATAACGCCCTGAGCCAAAGGCAGACGCTCAACCATTGAGCCACCCAGGCGTCCCAGCTGCCTTTCATTCTTACAGTAAATTCTCTTATTCTGTATCATGGTGGTTCTGCTTCTCTGATCAAACCCTAACAGACTGTTTTCCAAATTAAATAAAAATGAATTGGATGAGACTCATCCTGAAATCCTGTCCCTTCCATTATATTAGATTCCATTAGGTTATTAAGATTAATAGCTACAATTTATTGAAGACCTCTTAAGTGCAGGGCACCATGCTAAGCAAGTCCTTTATAACATTTCATTAAATACTGGAAACAATCCTCCAAAGAAGATACTGCTATTATGCCTATTTCATAAATGTTTACAAATGTGGTAGTGGTTTAAATTTTTAGAGAGATGAGTTAATTCAACCAAGTCAGATTTCATACCCAGGGTCTAATCACAGAATAGGAGTTCTCAGCTGCCATATTATACCTCTGTTCCAATTTCATTAGAACTGAAAGGAATTGTTTATTTTTCATAGAATCTCAAGGACCCCGACCTTCCCCTGTATATACTCACAACATGCGTTTTAATGAATTCAAGACTTTGCTCATGTCTTTCCCCATATCTTCCGCTTTTCCTAAGAACTTGCCCGATGCCACCCTCACTCTTACGGTCCAACAAAATTTTCTTCTAAATCAGACGATCTGGGTTTGAATGTCAGTTCTACCCATTACCTACTCCCAAAGTTTTAGATTTCCTGAGCCTTGATCCCATCCATAAAATTCCTGTTATAGGTACAATAATATTCAATAGAGTCACATACATGTCTGGCTTCCTCTGCTAGACTCTAGATCTTCCACTTTTTAAAAAACTATAACCTACAGTAAGGATATATTTTGCACTGTAATTCAATTCACACACACACACACACACACACACCTATATACATAGATAACTAAAACAAATTTCATGAATAGCGCTTGCCCTTGTAGCACTTGTAATATAGTGACATCTATTTTATTTAATTCTATTTTTTTAAGGTACTGATCATGACTTATTAAATTGATTTCATGAAGCTCAGAAGGGTTGTATTGAAAAAGGCTGAGCCAGTTTGAGTTCTTGTCTGTAAAAGAGCATATTTTCTCTCTTTTGTATTGCTTCTGGCAAGCACAGTGCCTGGCACAAAGCGGTATTTGGTAAACACTTACCTTAGGATTAGGGTTTCCTTGAGGACAGGAGTCTTAACTTAGTTACTTTGTATCCCTCCCACATTTAGCATAATTCTTCCCACAATACTTAAGAGTTCAAATGACTAAAATTCAGGCCTACTGCCAAGCTTTAGAGTTCAAATATTTGGATCACTCAAAATCCGACATTGCACCTACTATGTAGTAATACGTAAGTGCTGAATGCATGGCCCCTTCCCTTAATTTTTTTTTTTTTTTTTTTTGCAGTTTTATACCTTTATTTGACAATCAGCGATTAGTTCTCATCCACATTAACAGTCTGTAGATTTTTGAAAGTGGTGACAGGTACGTAGGTAACCAGCGTGTAGAGCTTGTTTGGTGAATCTTCATCCTCGTTACGTTTTCTGGACAACCGCACACGGATACGGTATGGAACATTCCTTATTCCTTTGGCCCAGACAGCTTTGTTGAGCCTGGTGTCAATGCGCACATCTGGAATTCCCATCTCCTTCATGGGAAATTTCCGGATCTCTTTGAGTGCCCGAGGGGCACGCTTCTTGAAACCCACTCCATGGATACGTTTGTGAATGTTGATGGTGTATTCTCTGGTCACTACCTCGTTGATGGCAGAACGGCCCTTCTTCTTCTCGCCACCCTTCTTTGCGGGAGCCATTCTGCCGGGCCCTAGTTGGAAAGGACCCCTTAATTATTTTAAAAGCAGTATAGGATTGCTAAAAGGGAACAATGAATAAGGTTACCCAATTAAAAAAGAGTGAGACATATGGAGGCCAAATGTCACCACCTTTATGAATAAAAAAGACTAGGTCAGAGAACATATAATAATGTGAGAGCCGGTCAGGCCTGCTAATTAAACTCTGAGTTGAGGCAATGTTGAATTAGAGTGGCCCTCCCTACAGGGAAGGCCTGCACAGACAAGAGGCTTAAGGCAGCTCACGCCCAAGAGGAATGTGGGAGGAGACAAGCTCAGCAAACCCACATTATTTTTCCTAAATGCACCAATTAGATAAGTAAGTCACTCCTTCCCAGAACAGGGACATAGGGAATAAAAGAGCACAGAGAGACCAGACATGTTACCAATTGAGCTTCTTCCCTTATGCAAGGAAAGAACAGGGGAGGAGTAAGTGTTCTCTTCTGAGAATCAGAAGATGTATACGTGAAATATTAAATGATATATACGTATGCATGAAATAGTAACAACATAAAACAATCCAAGGAATATCATAAGATAGGTACCTAATGAATTTCTAAATATAGTTTGCACTAATGCTTCTCAATGTTGACTGTTCATCAAAACCTAGAGGATATTAAACAGACACAGTTAATATCCCCCTGCCCACCTTTCACATGCCTAGCATGAAACTTGAGAACCTGCTTTTAAAGCTTCCAATATACAAGTACAGCTGAGAACCACTGGCTTAGAGGAGCTAGATAGACAAGTGAATGGGAAACCGGGAGGTCTTATTGAGAAGGAAACTGGACAGACATTGAAGGATTAGCAGGCTCAAGGTCAGAGAGGAGGGGGTGGAGAACAGTAAGTAGAAGGACTCCAGAAATAACCATGGCCCAAGAGTAACTTTAAGACCTTATCCTTGAAAATCCTTTTACCTTTATCCTTGAAAACACGATGTATGCTAATATAACAAATGATAAGACATATGGGAACATGGTTTAGTGGAAAAGCCCTTGGACTTTTGAGAATTAAAAGACTTTGGTTGTTGCTTGTGGGATTTCACCATAGTCACCACATCCTTGACCTGGACAGTTAAGGATCGTTTGTAAAGACAGAAGTTCATAAAGCATTCTAGGGAGATGATTGCACTGTCTTCCCCATTTCAAGATAAGACACAGCCATTCACCTAGAAGCTTAGGTTACAAACCTGAGAGTCATTTTTTATTTCTTTTCCTCACCTGTTTTCACATCTAGTCTTTCAGCTGATCCTGATATGCTTCCTCTTCCAAAACATATCCTAAATCTTGTCACTTTTCACTATTCCATTGATTACTACCCTAACCCAATATTCCCCCTCCCAGATTACCCCAGAGGTTTTTTTGTTTTTTATTTTTATTGAAGTTTGATTTGCCAAAATAGAGTATAACACCCAGTGCTCATTCCATCAAGTGCTCTTCTCAGTGCCTCCCCAGAATTTTGGATTCAATAGGTCTGGGGTAGATCCTGAGAATTTTCATTTCCAACAAGTTCCCAGGTGATCCTAATACTACAGGTCCAGAGACCATTTGTCGAGAATCACCGCTTTAGAAAGATGGTTAACCATGGGTGCACGTTAGAATCATTTGGGAGTTTTTATTTATTTTTTAAAGGATTTTATTTATTTATTCATAAGAGACAGAGAGAGAGAAAGAGGTAGAGAGACACAGACAGAGGGAGAAGCAGGCTCCATGCAGGGAGCCCAACATGGGACTGGATCCCGCGGCTCCAGGATCATGCCCTGGGCTGAAGGTGGCGCTAAACTGCTGAGCCACCTGGGCTGCCCCATTTGGGAGTTTTTAAAAAGTACTATGCTTGGGATTGACCTCTAGAGTTTGAGTCATTTGGTCTGACCCTTTGCAATTTTTAAATCTCCCTAGGTGATTTGAAATGTTGAGAAATACTGCCAAGGCCTAGAGGAATGGCTGTTTGCTCCTTGTGCTTTTGAATTAGCTGCTCCTGGTTACCTAGTATACTCTTTTTCTAGGTATTTTCATGGCTGGATCCTCAGGTCTCAGATTAAATGTCACTCAGGCCTTCTCTGATCTCCCCCCCCCCCCAATCTAAAATAACACCCCTATCTTTATCACACTGTCCAGCTTGCTTTCATTATAGGAATTAGCGGTTGGAGGTTTCCCTCTTTATGCTTTTCGTCTGTATCTTCCAATATAAGCATCTTGAGCCATAAACACCTTTGTCTCGTTCACTGCTGTATCCCCAGCGGTATGCCCTGGAATCTATTACCTATTCAATACATGGGAATAGGAGAGAGGATAAAAAGCTTTAAAATAAATTCTCCCAGTAGTTGTGGTATTTTCAATTATTCAGTTGGGGTTTAATAAAATGTGTCTTATTTATGCAACAGGATTGATTTTTTTGGGGGATCAATATACCGTTAAGTTTGCCAGATTCATTCATAGGAACCCTGTATTAAATCTTCTGCAAAGTCATTATCCCTTATTGCATTTTCATATGCAGGATTAGTTCATGATACCGCCACTTATGGAATACAATCTCCAGTGGGACAGCTGAGTTATGACCAAGATACATTTGTAAAAACGAGAGATTTCTGCTCAGATTTTGCAGTCAGAACAGAGGAAAGGAATTTGTAGGAGAATAGAGAGGCACTGGGACGCCTGGGCGGCTCAGCGGTTGAGCGGCTGCCTTTTGGCTCAGGGTATGATCCCGGAGTTCAGGGATCGAGGCCTACCTGGGGACAGAGAGGTACTAACGGAAGGGCTATTTATGGTACCTTCTAAAAAGAGGGTGCACACGATTTATCCTGTTTTCCGGGGGCACATCTTTAACGAATGGACCTAACCTGGCAGTACTGAAGGGTTTGGGTGGCAGGTAGAGCTCGAGCTCTTGGGGTTATCAAGTGGTCTTGTTTCGCAGTGACCTGTCCAAGCCAGGGCGGCAAAATCTTCAGCTCTGGGTCACGTGTCGCTTGGTTCCAAGGAGTCCCTGGACTGCATCCACGACTCAGGTGAAATAAGGGCTAAGCAGATGCACTTAAGTCACTCAAGGACCCTTTCTGGAAACAGCACTCAGGAAAACCTAGACCAACACTCGGGGGTGGGCGGATTGGAGAGGGGGGTTCCGCGCCTCCAGCTCGCGGCTTTGGCACGGGGAGTGGGTATTTCCTCAAAAGCCCAAGCATCCAACGTGCATCCCCATCCGCAGGGCGAGCTTCACGCGCAGCCAGTTTTGCAGGCAGCTGCCTCCCTTCCTTCCCTCTCCGCGCTCCGTCGACGCTGGAACACGACTTCCACGTGCGGGATGGTGGTTGCAATCACCCCGGCGCTTTCGCAGCGCGCAGCAGAGGCGCGGACTACGCGAGTTCCGAGAATCCGTACACCGAGGTTGGGGCTCGAGGGGGCGAGCGAGCGAGCGAGCGAGCAAGCGAGCCAGCGAGGGAGGGTGAAGCCCAGCGGCCGAGCCGTCGGTGCATTGTGGGAGTTGTAGTTCCCGCGAGGCGGCCCCCGGCAGCCTCCACTGGGCTGCGCACTCCATCTCCCAGCCTTCCCCGCGCCGCGGAGGAGGTGAGCGGTGGGCGTGCTCGAGCGGGGCTGCTGCTGGGGGAGGGGACTGGGGTCGAGCGCTGCTGCGGGAGCCGCGAGCCGGGAGGCGTCAGCCGCGGTGCTGCGCGCCGAGGGGAGCCCCCTCCCCGCTGCCCCCGAGGGCGGACGGCGACCTGAGCGGTGCGGCCGCCGCGCGTGCCCGCGCTCGCCCCCTCTGTCCCGTGCACGGGCGCGCGGCGTCCGCCATGGAAGCGCAGCCGGCCTCCGCCGGGGTCTCGGGCTCCCCGGGGCGATGACGGGGTAGGAGCGCCCACGCCGCGCGCGCCCCGCGGGCCCGGGAGCCAAGGAGGGTCCGCCCCGCCCGGCTCCGCCCCGCCCCGCCCCCCGGGGGCGCTCAAGCCCGGCCCGCGCCGCCGCCCGCCGTCCTCCGCCCAAGATGTGGCACAACGTGGGGCTGACCCTGCTGGTGTTCGTGGCCACGCTGCTGGTCGTGCTGCTGCTGATGGTGTGCGGTGAGTGCGCGGCCCGGGCGCCGTCCGATGCTCCGCGGGGCGCGGGGGCGCGGGAGCCGGGCCGGCATCCCGACCGCGGGTAGACCAGGTAGACGCTCTGCTGCTCCGGCTCCAGCGCCCGGGCTTTAACCTTGGCCTGTATCCGAAGGTGAAGGCATGGGTCCCCCCTTTTCCTTCTCCAGGGGGTTCCGACCCCGATGAACCCGAAGACGTCTCCCTCCCTCGCATCAGGCGATACTAGGGGCGGAGCTGGGGTCGGGGGCGCTGGGAGGTCGTGGAGGCTCGAACCACCTTGCGGGCAGAGCTGTGGGGGCTGAGCCGAGCCCGGAAAAACACCTGCTGTGCCAGCCTTCCAGGGTCGGGCACCCCAGCTCTCAGCTCTCAGGTCTGGTAATGATGGTGCTGTTTTGTTTGCTGTGATTTTTTTGTGTGTGTTTGCTTTCTTGGGATCAGAGGATGTAAAACTTTCTTCTCAGGGTAAATATTAGCGCAAATTTTAGGTCTTGATTTCTTTACATAACTGTAAACTGATAACTGCGGGTCTCTTCGCAGAGTGGCCGAGCAGTTGTGATGATTTTTTTTTGGTGGTGGTGGTGGTGGGGGGAAGTATTGAAAACTGGGTGCCCGTGAGTTTTAATTTTCCGTATTTCCGAGGTACCGAAGGGTGGGTTTAGGTCGATGGCAGTCATGGGCCAGACATAAAAAGACATGCTATAGGGCTTATTCATTCCGTGATGAATGTACTAAATGCGCACTATCAGCTGTGTTTGGAGAAGATACGTGTGCACTTCTGCAAATGCATATATATGGATTTGTATTTACCTGTGTATTGTATTGCATATTCATATTTACGTACTTGTATCTATATTTTTGTTTGTCTTCTTGTGGCGGGAAGGAACCAGAGTTAACAGCCTTGCTTTTGTGATGGTACAACAATTGAAAAGCCTTCCTCGGTTTCCTGCCTGTGACGTCCGGATTTGGGGCTGATTGTAGATGCTTAAGATTCTAGAAGGAAAGACCAGATCTTTGTGATTTGTTTGCACGTGAGGAAGGAGGGAAGCAAGGCTTTCTTTTCTCATCTGAAGATGCAAGCTGCCGGGAGGTGGGGATGTGTGTGACAGGTAGAGACCATACAAAACCTTGCGTAGAGTCTTTGCGGAACTTGCCTCTGGGGCAGCAAAATTCCCAATTGCTACTTACATCATATTTGTTCTCTCAGCTCCCAATAGCTAGTTAACTTTGATTGTACTCATTTTTCTAGAAATGCCGCGCCTTTGTTTTCAGAAAATATCGTGGAATGCGAGGTGAGGTGTGATAAGCAAAAGAACATCTTATTTTGATTGGAATGGTCCAGCACGAAGAGCTTTATGAAGAAGTAATTGAAGCACTGTTTTGTTGGGAGAGCTAATGATGGAGTGGTTTCATGTTTTGACTAGGATGGGCCTGGGGCTTGAGGGGGATGAGGGAAGGACCCAACTAGACTTGAGACTCTTGGGCGTTGTATTAGTTTGCAAGGATGCCATAATAAAACACCAGAGACATTAAACAACAGAAATTTATCTTCTCACAGTTCTGGAGGCTAAAAGCCCAAGATCAAGGTGTTAGCACAGTTGATTTCCTCGGAGGCCTCTCCCCTTGGCTTGTAGATGCCACCGTCTCCCCGTGTCCTCACGTGGTCTTTCCTCTCTGTACCTGTTCCCTAATCTTTTCTAGTAAGAATGCCAGTCATATTGGATTAGGGCCTCACCCTTATGAGTTCTTTTAACCTTAATTAAATTGTAGTAACTCTCTAAATACAGTCACGTCGGAGATTAGAAACCTGTGACACAGATCTGCCCCGAGAAACTCATAGCCTGCTTTATTTTAGAACTGATTGGCTCTTTCTTTCGCACAGCGAATGCCCATTTTCAAATTTCGGGTTCCTGGGGCGGTTTTCTTTCTCTCGTGTGTGCTGGTTTTGTGTCCCTTCTTGCCTCTCATCCATGCTGAAATGTTTTCCACTGTCACCATTCACTGAAATGGCCCTCGTCAAGGTCAGTAGCAAACGGCCTCCGTATTACCAAGTCCATGGTTGTTTAGTCCTAATTGTATTTTACGTCTCCTACTCATTCTATACCGGTGAGCCTTGCTTCCATACAGTAATTCTCTTGGCTTTTGTACACTACATTCGTACTGTCCTTCCTACCATAGTGCCTAATGGTTTGTCTTTTCCTGGCTTCTCATCCCTTAGACTTTATTTATATATATTTTTTTTAAAAAACAATTTTTATTTACTTATTTGAGAGAGAACACTCAGGGGGAAGGGCAGAGGAAGAGGGAGAGAGAGAATCTCAAGTGGACTTCGAGGTGAGTGAGGAACCCAGCATGGGTCATGATCCCATGATCATGAGGTCATGACCTGAGTGGAAACCAAGAGTTGGAAGCTTAACCAACTGAGCCACCCAGGCAGGCACCCACCCCCACCCCCTAGAATTTCTTATTAAAACATTTTTTGGGTCACAGTCTATGGTAGGAAATACATTATTCCCAGTACATTCATGGATATTTAAATTACATATATCAATTTATTGATGATATGTCTAGTTAGCTAGCTATCATCTTTCTGTTTCTGAGATAAAAATATTATGGACTAGTACTTGCTCTTACTCCATGAGATAAATGCTATTTTCTCTAATGTTTCTGTGATACAATGGTATTTCCTTTCTGTCCTCTCCTTATGATACCTTAGTCCAGTCCTAGAGATTTAAATATTAACTGTAACCAAAGACTCAAATTGACATCTCCAGCTCTCACTTTTCTCCCGCCCCCAAAGCTCATGCATCAAATGTTTTTTTCTTGATAGCCCCACTTAGAGATCTAAAAAACATCTCAGACTTAATACATCTGAAGCAGAATTCTCTATTTCTGTTACCTGTTTTCTGCCCTGCTCCCTTCCTGTCTCAGATTTTGCCAGCAGCTAAGGATGTGGGTGTCATCTTTGATTTTACCCTTTCCTTTCATCCCGTCCCCTTGTCCTTGCAAATACCAGCTCTATCTGGAAGTTTCATTTTATCTCTTAGAAATCTGAACTAGGTTCCCTGTCTGTGATCACCGGCACTGTCCTTGGCTTGCATTGATTTCTTAACTAGTGTTTTTTTGCCCCCTTCTCTCCCCTAATTTCTTTATAATCCACTTTTCTTATACTAGCCAGACTCTTGTATTAAGATTGTGTTTTCTCAAGCGTTTTTAACAAAAGAAAGTTCCAAAAGTTAGTAGTACTAAAGACATAAGGTAGTTCCCTTCAGCTCCTAGTAATTTATTTCCATATTTGTAAATAATTTTATACATAGTTCTTGATTTTGCAACTTATAAACCAGGGTGGAGTCCCTACTTCTTCCCCTGCACGCCATTAGTAATGGTAACTTTTGATTCATTTGAGAGGCAAGATTTATATTTTGCATTTCTTTTATTTTTTTTTTTTAGAGGATAGGGGGAAGGGCAGAGGGAAAGCGAGAATCTTAAGCAGGTTCCACAATCAGTGCAGAGCCCCACCCGCGGCTTGACCCTGAGATCATGACCTGAGCTGAAATCAAGAGTCAGGCACCCCAAGATTTATATTTTAACTCTGTAAATAGTCCCTGCTTGTCAAATAGTAATGTGACTACACTTCCTTTCTTATGTGGTTCTTCATTTCTCTTAAAGTTAACAGTTGCGTTTTTAATTTACCTAGTATTACTTTTTTGTATGTGCAAGTTATTACCCTCTAGCCCCATTCCCCTACCCAATCCCAGAGCTCTCCTTTCTTCTCAGCCTGCCCTTCACTTTCTCTGCTGTAGACCCTATTTTCTGGATCTCATGTTATCATCTTGCTCAGTTTATGGTGTTGAGCTCTTGAGTTTTTTTTTTTTTTTTTTTTTAAGATTTTATTTACTTATTTGACAGTGCACACAAGCAGGGGGAGCAGGAGGGGGAGAAGCAGGCTCTCCACTGAGCATGGAGCCTGAGGTGGGGCTCTATCTCAGGACCCTGTGATCATTACCTGAGCTGAAGGCAGATGCTTAACTGACTGAGGCACCCAGGTGCCCCAGTAATCTTGTTATGCAAGAGCACATTTTCTGGTAGCTTTCTGAGAGAGAATGCATGGAAGATAATTTTTTGAGCTAATGCCTGCCTGAAAATGTCTTTCATTGGTGTTCAAAATGTTCAAATTGATATCAAGTGTCTAGAAAAATCTTCTACATTTATAGTTGGTTGATAATTTGGATAAATTTCAGGTGGTAGATAATTTTCATCCATTAAAAATGATTACTTCATTGATGTCTAGCTTCCTAGGCCTAATTTTAAGAACTCTAGGGATCCCTGGGTGGCGCAGCGGTTTGGCGCCTGCCTTTGGCCCAGGGTGCGATCCTGCAGACCCAGGATCGAATCCCACATCAGGCTCCCGGTGCATGGAGCCTGCTTCTCCCTCTCCCTATGTCTCTGCCTCTCTCTCTCTCTCTCTCTGTGACTATCATAAATTAAAAAAATAAAAAATAAAAAAAATAAAAAAAGAACTCTAATGCCTTCTGTTTCTTTGTCCTTGTAAGTAACTTGATTTTTCTTCCTAGATGCTTTCTGGTATTTTTTTCTATCATTGTTATTCTGAAATGTCATAATGATATGCCTTGGTATATTTCTCTTCCTTCCATTTTTCTGGGTCCTTTCAATTAAAAAAAGACTTCTGTTAGTTGGATGTTGGACTTCATAGCTAATTCTCTAGTATTACATGTTTATATCCTTTTTTTTTTTTTTTTGAATTATTTCTCCTCTCCTTTTTGGCCAGTGTTTTGGGTTTTATCTTCTATCTCTTACGTTTTCATTTATCTGGTTTTAAATTTTTCAGAACGTCCTTGTTTTCTCATTGCTTTGCCAGTACCTGTTCTTCTTTATGTAATATCTTTTCACTATAACCATACTAGTTATACAGTTGACCCTTGAACAACATGGGGGGGTTGGAATGTCAACCCCTGCTCATTGAAAATCTGGATAACTTTTGATTCCTTAAAAACTTAACTACTGGGATCCCTGGGTGGCTCAGTGGTTTAGCGGATGCCTTCTGCCCAGGGCATGATCCCGGAGTTATGGGATCGAGTCCCACATCAGGCTCCCTGCATGGAGCCTGCTTCTTCCTCCTCTGCCTGTGTCTCAGCCTCTCTCTCTCTCTGTCTCTCATGAATAAATAAATAAAAATCTGAAAAACAAACAAAAAACGTAACTAATAATCTCTTGTAGACTGGAAGCCTTATTGAGAACGTAGTCAATTAACACATATTTTGTGTATATACTATATACTGTGTTTTTGCAATAAAGTGAAAAAATGTTATTAAAATCATAAGGAGGAGAAAATACATAATACTGTATGATATCTATTGAAAAAATTCTGTGTATAAATGAACCCACACAGTTCAAACTTCTATTGTTCAAGGGTCAACTGTAGTTTTTAACAAAGTGTTTTTCTTCTCCCTGCATTGCCTTTATTTCTTCCATGTATTTTCTTTCAGGTTGTTTGCTTTGGACTCTTTATGACTGAAGATTTTTACAAATGTCCAGTGCTCTGTTCTGAATTTATATTTAAGGGTGAGGAAGTAAAGGATGGTAATAAATTCTCAGTGTCAGTTCTGACATCAAGTTTGCTTCTTCCCTCGGAGAATCCCCAGTTGTTGATATCTAGAGGTCTCTTCTCTGTGGGTATTCCATCTTTTCAGAGGAGAATCTTCTCGTTTTCTGCTTGGATGTTAAGACTTGGCTGCCTGCATGACAGTTTTGTAGATAGACTTTCAGCAAATTCTTTTTTCTTCCCTCCTCAACTCTTCTTCCTGCCCCAAGTCCTGATCTTTTCCATAGTTTTCTGTTGAATTTTGGCTCCAATTGCTGTCCCTCTGTCCTGCCATCCAGATTTTCATTTCCTTTGCTCTGCTAGAACATTTACCACTTTTTTAAAAAAGATTAAAAAATAAATCTTTGAGTGGCTTCCCATTTCCCCTCAAACACAGTCTAGATCCCTTACTGTGGCTACAAGGATCTGTGTGATACAGCCCTTCCCGCTTCTCCACTCATCTCTCCCTTCTCCCCACTACTCATCATTCTACCAACAGGCCAACCTTGTACTCTCCCCAGGGCCTTTGCCCTCAGTCTTCCTCTGGCTTTTCACTTGACTGGTTCTTTTTCATTCAGGTTTCACATTGGGTTTCACATGCCCTGTCCACTTAGGGTAACTCATTGACTTTTTGTTTATTTCACTGACCCTTGGTTTTCTGAGCATTTAGCCCTTTCTGAAATGAGCTATTTTGTGTTTGTTTTCCCCCAATAAGAACATAAGCTCTGTGAAGACAGGAATGTTGTTTGGCTAGTTCACTGCTCTATCTTTGGATGTTAGAGTAGTGCCTGGCATGTAGTAGGCCCTCATATATTTGAAGAAAGAAAGATTTTTCAGTAAAAATTATTACTACATCTGTATCTTTGGGGTAAATACCTACTAGTGGAATTCTGGGTTATAGGGTCGCTCTGTTTTCAACGTTTTGAGGAACCACCATACTGTTTTCCAGAGTGGCTGCATCAGTGTAAGAGGGTTCCCCTTTCTCTGCACCTCACCAACATCTGTTATTTCCTGACTTCGTGATTTTAGCCATTCTGACTGGTGTGAGGTAGTATTTCATTGTGGTTTTGATTTGTATTTCCCTGATGCCGAATGATGTGGAACATTTTTTCATGTGTCTGTTGGCCATTATATATGTCTTCTTTGGAGAAGTGTCTGTTCATGTCTTTTGCCCGTTTCTTTTGAGAAGTTCTTTATAGATTTTGGATGCTAGCCTTTTATATAAGACACTTGCAAATATCTTCTCTCATTCTCTTGCTTGTCTTTCGGTTTTGTTGACTGTCCCTTTGCTTTGCAGAAGCTTTTTATCTTGATGAAGTCCCAGTAGTTCATTTTTGCTTTTGTTTCCCTTGCCTTTGGAGACATTTCTAACAAGAAGTTGCTTTGGCTGAAGTCACAGAGGTTGTTCCCTATGTTCTCTAGGATTTTGATGGATTCTTGTCTCACACATAGGTCTTCCATTTTTAAGTCTACTTTTGTGTATGGTGTAAAAAAAATGGTCTAGGGATCCCTGGGTGGCGCAGCGGTTTGGCGCCTGCCTTTGGCCCAGGGCGCGATCCTGGAGACCCGGGATCGAATCCCACGTCGGGCTCCCGGTGCATGGAGCCTGCTTCTCCCTCTGCCTGTGTCTCTGCCTCTCTCTCAATCTCTCTGTGACTATCAAAAATAAATAAAAATTAAAAAAATAAAAAATAAAATAAATAAATTAAAAAAATGGTCTAGTTTTATTCTTCATGTGACTCCAATTTTTCCAGCACCATTTGTTGAAAAGACTCTTTTTTTTCCATTGGATATTCTTTCCTGCTTTGTCAAAGATTAGTTGACCATAGAGTTGAGGGTCTGTTTCTGGGTTCTATTCTGTTCCATTGATCTCTGTTTGTTTTTGTGCCAGTACCATACTGTCTTGATAATTACAGCTTTGTAATAGAGCTTCAAGTCTGGTGGTGACGCCACCAGCTTTGCTTTTCTTTTTCAACATTCCTTTGGCTATTTGGGGTCTTTTCTGGCTCCATATAAGTTTTAGGATTATTTATTTCAACTCTGTAAAAAAAATTGATGGTATTTTGATAGAGATTGCATTCAGTGTATAGTTACTCTAGGTAGCATAGACATTTTAACAATATTTGTTCTTCCAGTCCATGAGCATGGAACGTTTTTCCATTTCTTTGTGTCTTCCTCAATTTCTTTTGTGAATATTCTGGAGTTTTCTGAGTACAGATCCCTTTACCTCTTTGGTTAGATTTACTCCAACATCTTATGGTTTTTTGCAGTTGTAAAGGGGATCGATCCCTTAGTTTCTCTTTCTTCTGTCTCATTATTAGTGTATAGAAGTGCAATTGATTTCTGTACGTTGATTTTATGTTCTGGCACTTTGCTGAACTCCTGTATGAGTTCTAGCAATTTTGGGGTGGAGTCTTGTGGGTTTTCCACCTAGTGTATCGTGTCATCTGTGAAGAATTTGACTTATTTTCCGATTCAGATGCCTTTTATTTCTTTTTTTGTTGTCTGATTGCTGAAGCTAGGACTTCTAGTACCACATTGAACAATAGTGGTGACAGTTGACATCCCTCCTGTGTTCCTGCTTTAGGGGAAAAGCTCTCTCAGTTTTTCTCCATTGAGAATGATATTCGCTGTGGGTTTTTCATATATGGCCTTTGTGATTTAATTACCTTTCTTATATTTATTTTTTATTTTATTATTATTTTTTAAGATTTTATTTATTTATTCATGACAGACAGAAAGAGAGAGAGAGAGGCAGAGACACAGGCAGAGGGAGAAGCAGGCTCCATGTGGGGAGCCTGACGTGGGTCTCGATCCAGGGTCTCCAGGATCATGCCCTGGGCCGAAGGCAGGTGCTAAACCACCGAGCCACCTAGGAATCCCTTTTAAACACAAAAGTTTTTCTTTGCCTATGCCTCCAAGAGCAGTCATCAAGCACTGAGTTCATCTCAGTGAGATAATACTGTATTTCATCCTTGTCTTTGGTCTCTGCAGAAAAGTTCCCCTAACCATTAGAATTTACCAAGTAATAGTAGCATCTTTTGTTAATGTGTAGCAAGCGTTGGACCATGCCTGAATTTATGCTTAGGAAGTGGGCTCAGGGAGGGGCCCTGAGGTGGTTGGAGGGCAAAGGCTGTTCACTAAAAATTCTAAACAGAATTAGAAGATGGGGAATTTCAGCTCCATCTCTGAACTCCATGGAGGAAGGGAGGCTGGAGATGGGATTATAAACATTCCTAAACAACAGTATAATGAGCACATCTAGAACCACATTCTTGATCTTGGAGCCTTCTCCCCGTCTTTGTCACTCTTATTCCAGTTGTCATTGAGGCCTCCCTGACCTCTCTGTAAGACATTAGCCTCCCACACACCTGCCCCTTTTCCCCTTACAATGCTTTATTTTTGCTTAGACTTCCTTATGGGGCCGATATGTTCCAATGAGAATGGTATTTGGAACCCCGTAGGTGCTCAGTGAATAATGAATGGACTTTTAGTTCTTGAAGAATTGGCTAAGATGAGATTAGAGAGAGATGCAGGCAGGAAGCATCCAGATAGTGGCATTTTATATGCACCTCCTGCAGAATTTATGCTTTCTGATAAGCAATGGGGAGCTAAGAGTTTTTAGCAGGAATTTTATAGTCTGTGCTAGATAAAGTGAGGAGTGGGAGGCTAGGAGGGAGGAAACCAGGTAGGTTAGTGTTAATGGGTTGATGAGAGTTTGAAATAAGGAGGCAACAGTGTTGGGGCTGGGAGTGGTGTTGGCCTGATTGTAGCATGACCCAAACGACAGTGATGGCACTATGCCCTGCCTGCCAAGTCTTTAGGTCATAGGAGTGTATCAGTGTGGGCCTACACGAGGAGAAGGAAGTAGTTTGGCTTGGTGTACGCATTTTCCCTTCTCCAGGGGTTGGCTTGGCGGTCCTCCCTAGTTCAACCTGACTTAACAGACCATAGACAGACTGAAATTTGCAGGCTTTCTCTTGTGCCCAGTCCTGGGTTCCTGCTGTGGCAAGCAAGGTCAGGGAGTTAGTGAACAGAGTTGGACTCTGGCTGAGCTAGCTTTAAAGACTACTGGCACTGTCACGTTATTAGCTGTGTGACTTGAGCAGTGCATGCAACCTCTAATTTTAGCCAGTAGACAAATGTGAATAATAGAATCCGAGATTACGGAGAACCTGTATATTTCTGCTTATCCATCTCACGTTGAGGTACAAGTGAATAAATATAAATTAATGTGTGGAAAATAATTTTTCAAAGATTAAATCTGGTCTTAGAAAGGGGTACCTAAAAATGGAGGGGTGCGTCTGGGTGGCTCAGTTGGGTAAGCATCTGGCTTCGGTTCAGGTCATGATCTTGGGGTTCTGGAACCTAGCTCCTTGTCTGGCTCCCTGCTCAGTGGGGAGTCTGCTTCTCATTCTCTCTCAAATAAATAAAAATCTTAAAAAAAAATTGGGTCTTAAAAATATAAACTTTTCCTAGTTTAAAATGGGTAATAAACATTTCAAAGATAATGAGAGGCTAAGGTAAAAGGTGTTGCTCACAGAAAAATGTGAAGAGAAAGTACAAAATTTGATGAGTTTTAGCAAATGTATGCAGAGTTGTGACCACCACCATATTCAAGATACAGAACATTTTGATCACTCCAAAAGTTTCCCTCATGTCCTTTTATAGTCAGTCTTCAAGCCCCTGGCAACAGTTGCACTGCTTTCCAGAACTGTAATTTTGCCTTTTCTAGAATTTAATGTAAATGGAACCATGCAGCATTGGTTTTGTATTTGACTTTTTTCATTTAGTATAATGCTTTTGAAATCCATCTGTGTTGTAGCAGTGATTCATTTTTTTTTAATTGATGGATAATATTCCATTGGATGGATATACCATAGTTTAATTCACTTTCTTATTGGTAGAGGTTAGGGTTTCCAGTTTTGGGTTATTACAAGTATTACTGCTATTATTAGCATGCATTTACAAGTTTTAGGGGGATATATGTTTTTATTTTTCGTGGGTAACTTTATAAGAAACTATCAAACATTGTCCATTGCCAACAGCTATGTTGTCAAGTGTCTGTTTAAATATTTTGCCCTTTTAAGAAATTGCATTATCTTTTAATTATCGAGTTGTAACAATTCTTATGTATTTTGGGTACCGTCTTTTATCAGATACATGTTTTGTAAATACTTCATTTGAAGTAATTTTTTGTGTATGATTTGAGTTAAGGATCAGGGTTCTTTTTTACATAACGGTGTTTTAGCATCATTTACTGAAAAGGCAGTTGTTGAAAATCAGTTGATCCTGTGGGACCCAGGAAATTTAACAAAAATCCCCTACCCCTGGACAAGCAGAGCAGGACTGATTCCATTTGGTGCTGCACCCACCTTGTGCCGACCTGCTTAGGGCACTGCCCCACCCTAGTCAAGCCCAGGGCACACCCTAATGGGAAATCCCGGCTCAGTGATAGGCTGACCTGCTTATTGCTTAGGGCACTGCCCCACCCTAGTCAAGCCCAGGGCACACCCTAATCGGAAATCGGCTCAGTGATAGGCCAGTTCAAATGGATACTTTAGGGTAAAATGTAATTCAATTGGCCACCTGCGTGTGGACCGACATGACTGTGCAACTTTCTGCATGTCCCATTGGCCACTGGTCCCTATAAAGCTGCTACCCCTCTTAGTCTTGGGGTCTAAGTCCCTGCTCCACTGTGTCGGGTATACTTGGACCCAAGCTCGAGCTTGTAAATAAACCCTCATGTGTTTGCACCGGTGTCGGCTCCTTGGTGGTTTCTGGGATTCACAATCTTGGGCACAACAATCCTATATATGTATGGGTTTATTTCTGGACTATTCTGTTCTTTGGTGTATATTACACCAATTGTGTAGGCAATGCTGTGTTATTCCTTTCAAAATGTTTTTAGATCCTATTTTAGATCCTTTGCATTTCCTTATAAGCTTTAGGATCAACTTGTTAAAATGGACCTATTGAAGTTGGAGAGAACGGACATCTTAATGTTGTGACCCATGACCATATTGTATCTCTTTATTCTTTTCTTTTAAGGGCTTTAATTTCTCTCAGCAACATTTTATGTATTTCAGTATATGATACAGTTCTTGCACTAATTTTGTTAGATTTAACTGTAAAGGTTTCGTATTTTTGATGCTATTGTATATGGTACTCATTTAATGTTTGCTACAAATATATAGAAATTATAGAAATACAAATGATTTTTGTATATTGGCAGTGTATTCTGCAAAACTGCTAAAATAATTTAATACCTTTTTTCTTTTTTTGTAAATTCCATAGGATTTTCTACTCGGAGGTTCATACTAACTGCAAGATTGTTTTACCTATTCCTTCCAGTGTCTATGTCTGTTAGTTTTTGCCTCATTGTACCTCCAGTATAGCATTGAAGTTTGAAAGGGGTGAGAGCAGCTCTTTCTCCTTGATCTTTTGGAGAGAAACACTTAGTCTTTCACTGTTCAGTTTCATATTAGCTGTAGTTTGTAGATATTCTTTATCAGGTCACAAAAGTTTTCCTTCTATTCCTTTTTTAAAAAAATCAGCAATGGATGTTGAATTTCTTTCCAAATGCCTTTTCTGCATTGAGATGATCATGTCATTTTTCTTTAAGTCTGTTTATATGATATATTACATTGAGTTTTGAATGGTAAAGCAATCCTACATTCCTCAGACACACCGTTTCTATATACTGTTGGGTTTTCCTTTTTATATGTTGTAGGGTTTGATTTACTAAACATTTAAGGTTTTCCTATTTACATTCATGAGGAATATTTGTAGTTTTTCTAAATCCCTTTATCTAGGTTTGTCATTAGGATCACGTAAGAGCTCATCAAAAGTGAGTTGGGAGGTGTTCCTCTTATTTCTTGGAAGAGTTTGCTTGGAATTAGGATATTTTCTATTGCTGCATAACAAATCACCACAGACTTAACAGTCTACAACAACATATAATTATTAGCTCACAGTTTAGGAGTCTGGTATGGCTTTAGCTAGGTCCTCTGCTTTCCATCTCACAAGTGAATTCAGCGTGTTTGTAAGCCTGCTCTTACGACTGCTGACAGAAATTAGTTCCTTGTGACGGACTGTAGGACTTAACAGTGCCTGGCTTCTTTTAAGCCCCCTGGAGAATCTCTGTGATACCCAGGAAGGTCTCAGTCTCTCTTTTAAAGATTTACTCTTGATTGAGTTGGGTCCACCTACAGTAGTTTATCTTTTCAGTAACTCACAATCAACTGATGGAGACCTTAATTGTATTTGCAAAATCTTATTGTCTTTATCATATAACCTAGTAAAGAAAGTGGCTATCTCATCACTCTTGCTATATTCTATTGGTTGGAAGTAGATGACAGGTTCTGTCCATACGCAAAGGAGGGAAAGGTCACCTAAGAATTACACATGGCTTGACTCCTTCAGGTTACTAAGCTGTGTCTGCCACAATTCGTATGCTTTCTTTCATAAACATTCAGTCGAATTAATCTAGGCCAGGACTTATCTTTTGGGGGAAGTTTTAACTATGAATTCAATTTCTTTACTAGATATTGGGCTATTCTATTTATATATTTCTTTTGTAAGCTTTCATAGTTTGTGCTTTCCCAACACTCTACTCTGAATTGTGTAATTTATAAGAATAAAGTTTATAGTATTTTCATTATCCTTTTAATTTCTGTATGATCTATGATTCTCTTTCATTCCTTGTGTCCCCCTTTTTTTCACATGATGAGTTGGGCTAGAGGTTTATAAATGTTATTGATCGTTTCAAAGACTCACCTTTGGTTTCATAATTTTTTTCCCCTATATTATTTGTCCGTATACTGTTTCATTGCTTTATGCTTATATCTTTATTTTATTTTACTTATTTTAATTTGTACTTCCTTTTTAGCTTCTTATGGTGGAAGCTCAGACTATCGATGCTTTTAGGCCTTTCTTTTAAAAAAAATTAATGAGATAAATTTCATTGTGGGTATTGCTTTTGTTTTAACCAAAAATTTTTATTTTAGTCTTCAAGGAACAAACTATTCTTCTTTTTCCAAGAGAATAATGATTAATTTACAAAAATGGGCATTTTAATGTATCTTCAAAATATTTCCCTGTAATGGGAAACTTAGTTTTACAGAATCCAAACATTAAAAGGCTAAAAAAATATTTCTATTTTGTTGTCATTATAGGACAATACAGAGTAAGTCAAGGAAATCCATTCATACTTCAGGACATTCCTCTCTAGGAACCAGCACTGTTATATTATTTCCATTTAGCAAAATTTGATCTAATTTAGTGATTCTTCTTCCTTCTGGTGTGATTTCAAACTCTGACATCCTCCAGCACCGTATTGACAAAGTCATCAAATCCCAAAAGTGTGTCAACAGTTAATCACTCTTCATCATAATGCAAATTCCTTTTTTGTTTGTTGGGTTTTTGTTTTTGTTTTTGTATTTTGTTTTTCACAATGTGAATTCTTGATGCTATGCATTCGTCTACAAGCTCTAGAGGCAGCTTCTGGGATGGGTTAGTGGGATAGCGTTAGCCGCCCTGGCTATGTCAGAAGTCTCCAGTATTGCTTGTGACTTAAAAAAAAAATTATTCAGGGGGAGATGTGGATGGGAGGATGGGCTAAGTAGGTGATAGGCATTAAAGAGATCACTTGTGATGAGCACTGGGTGTCGTATGTCAGTGAAGAATCAATAAATTCTATTCCTGAAATCAGTACTACACTTTAGATTTTTAAAAAACTTTATTCAGGAGAGACACAGAGAGAGAGGCAGAGACATAGGCAGAGGGAGAAGCAGGCTCCCCATGGGGAGCAAAATGCAGGACTCAATCCCAGGACCCCAGGATTACTACCAGAGCCAAAGACAGATGCTCAACCACTGAGCCACCCAGGTGCCCCTAAAGTTTGAATGTTTGATTTTTTTCCCCTCATATATCATTTTATCAATTTCTATTTTGACTTTGTTATGGTCAGAAAATATGTTTTATATGATATAATTTAAGAGAGTTTACTCTTTAATGAGACTGATTAATGGTGTATTTTGGTGAATGTTCTATATACACTTGGAAAGAATAATTCTTCTGTAGTTATTGAATAGAATGTACTGTACATTTCAGGTCAACTCTGTTGGTAAGGTTGTTCAGTGTCTTAAGGCAGTTCTCTCCATTTATATATGTAGCAGGCATCTTCAGAACTCTGAAATGGGTTAATTGGTGAAAGTCATTATACTTTTAACTTTATGGGTAGTTTTGTCTGCATGTTGGAGGGCTGAGAGCATGGAGGTTGGTTGGTTTGAGGGTCTGTTCTGTGCCAGGTACTGTTCAAGACATAGGGAACAGAGTGGAAGACCTGGATAAGCCATACATTTCCTTGTTTTCAGAAACTGGTATCTTGAGGAGAATGATAGTTTTTAATGCAATGAAGGATGGAAGTGAGCATGAAGCGCTAAAGCAATCACCCAAGACAGCATTATACTGAAGAGATAGTGTAGTATAAAGATGTAAAAATTCTGTATTAATGATGGTTAAAATTCTTAGTTAACCATGGTAGTAGCTTTGTGTCTGTAGAGTTTGCCCTCCAGAGGAGAGACTGAAACCTAGGAGACAGAGACAGTATTACCTCTATGACAGTTATGCTGATAATCCAGTTGACAGATAATACGCATTTGATGTAGGCTGGAGAATGGCGTTAGGAATGTAGAGAAGGGAAACAGATGGGAGAGGTTTTATTGCACTGAGGTAAAGTAGAGGAGGGGCAAAGTGCTGGAAGGAACTATTTCTCACCAGAGAGATGAGAAGATGTCATATCCATTACAGAAATATGAAAATTAGAAGAAGGAGCTGCGGGATGTATATATTTTTTGAAGGTGTCTTCAAGCCAACTGAGTGGAGATTCCTTCCTAGGGTTCAAGAAAAGTGGGAGATATGGAGGAAAAATGTGGTTATCATTGTCATAGGGGTGATATTTGGACCAATGGGAGTGTTGTGGTCACCAAAGAGAGAAGAAAATAAAAAAAGAGAAGAGGAGAGGTTTTAAAAGGCAGGTTAAAAAATGTCCTACTATTTATTGGATAAAAGAGTTTTGTATGTGGAAGTGTTACAGTTCGAGATCACATTGATTCAATAATAGTGTCTCCAGGGGTTATCATCTAGTGTTGTCCAATGTGTCATTATGAAAGAGGTGTGCAGTAGAGGGAATATTGTGGCAAGGGGTGGAAGAGCATGGCTCTGTTTTTACTTAGCCTGAGTTTGTGGCCTTAGGGATATATTATCTTAGAAGTGAGCCTTAGCTGTTAGAGAAAAATAAAAATCAGGAACAGGATTGAAAATGGAAAAGAGCTTAATACAACTTAAGATTAGTATTCAACCGGTTAGTGAACTCCTTAGATGCCATGGTGAAGGTGGGATTATGTAATTCCATTGGAATGATTCCAGGAAGACAAACATTTGTGACTGTACTGTAGCCGGGCTTTTGACCTGAGAAGATCTTGGGTAGTGAAGTCAAATTCTCATTCTCTAATTAGCGTTTTGAGCCATCCTTCCTCCACGAAAACCTTAGAAATTTGATATGCTTTTAAAATTCATTGCTCTCTTCACTAGCTGGCCTTCTTCAATGGTTGAGTCATTTTGAGCCTTTATTTTCTTATCTAGAAACTGGGGATAATGATTCCTAGTCTCATTAATTCAGAGGGCAATCGGGAGGATTAAAGGAGCTGTTGAATAGAAAAGCGCTTTGTAAACTGAGAGTTCTGTAATTACAACTGTCCCTGGGGTTTGTGGTGTGTTGATGGTGTTGGTGCATCTCTCAGGTCCATCTGCTGTCACTACCCTCCGGCCGCCAGCACCTTTATCTTGCAGGGAAAAACCATGACAGTGTGTTTCATGAAATTCATCCTTTGAATTAATGCTTAGTTATTGGCGTGCACAAGTGAGTGCTCCTTTGCTTATCCCAGAGTACACACCCTCTGTTGCCAGCCAGTTTTTGTGACATACAGTGCTTACCAGTGTGAGACCGAGCAAGGCCACAGACTTGCCTTTTAAACCATGAAAAACTGCAGTGCTACTTCTAGCAATCAGTGTAAATTTCTGATTCTCTGTAATATAATTGTGGGTAGTTCTCCTCCCCCACTTGTCTCCCTTCCCATTTCTCTGTTACTAAACCCCAGGACAAGGTGCGTTACCCACATCCCATAGAGGACCATTGGTTCATACCTGGTGTCGGTGGGAGGAATCGCATGAGCTATACTTCCGTAAGAGCTTCCTGTTGGCTGTAGGCATGCACAGGGTAGCTTTTCAAGTGGTTATTCTCTCATCCTACTCACCCACAAAGATATATAAGCATATCTTGCAGAAATTAGTCACCAGGGCCCAGAGTCCAAATGGAGCTGGTCTGTTCATATGGGAAGTCAGAGTTGTACTGAAAGCTCCCTATTCGGGTATGATGAGGAGCAGTTGGAGTGATTTTGTTGTGAATGACTATAATGTGGTAATCACATGTCTTTAATAGGGTCATTCCATTGGATGATGAATGTTTTTGAACTCGTCTTACATTTACTTGTGTTCTTTTCCCTAAAACTAAAAATATGACTCCTAGTCTCATCTGATCTCATCTCACCCCCACTTAAGTAGTTCCTCAGTTCAAGAGGTTGAGGACTTCTTGCAGTGTGGACGTTCATTAAAGGTTACACAGTGTTGCGGTTTTGAAGGAGTCAAGGCAAGAAGATTGAAAGTTTTGGTTAGTTAGACTTTATCCAACAAAAGAATTGCCTGCCTAGCTCAGGGATGTTTTGTTTCTGAGTGACTCATTAATAGAGACCATCCTCCAGGGCTCTGTTGCTAATGAAAGTAGCATAGCTGGATTCTTTCTCTAGGCTATCCTGTCCACTCCCCTGCAATCTCTAAGATCACACTATAACTCTCCCGGGGTGAGCCCTACAGCCACGTTCCTAATACCTGACCCAGGTAATGCACACTGACACTGGTCCTGGGGCTGACGCTTGACCCAAGTTAAGGTAGAGATCCAGGGTGGGTTTTGTTTTGTGGTTTTGTTTTTTTTTTTTTTTTTTTTGAGGTTATGAACTGAGGAATCTTTCATGGAACTGGGAAGAAGCAGCGATGTTCAGGGGAAGCCGAGAAGAAAGCGAAGCAGGTGTATAGAGAGAAACAGATAATGCTGTGAGAATGACGTCAGTTCACAGAGCCTTGTCCTAATTCTGTCTCCAGAAAGGGCACTTATTCCCATGCATTCATTCTGTAAGCTTACTCTCCTTTAAGCTAACAATAAATTCCCTCTTTTTTGTGAAGATAAGTCAACGTCTCTGTTACTTGAACTAAAAGCTGCTTTATTAAAATAAGAGATGAACTATGTATATGACTCTTTTGTATTTATCATAAGACAAATTCAAGGAAAAATACTATAAATGAATAGAGCAGAACCCCATTAATCAGCTACTGGAAGTATGTCAGTGGACAGGTTAGTTAAATTGAGTGACAGTTTGGCCATTAAATGATATAATGTAAAGCATTTCCTTACAGTACCTGTCCCAAAGTTAAAAAAATACAAAATTAGCTGTTATTTCCATGTCTGATTAACATAGTCAGTTGACTGTCTTATTAGCAGCTTTATCTGACAGTTTAGTACTTCTTCTCTTAGTTTCTTCTTTGCTGTATCATGCTTTTCCTGGTATATATCCATTGGGGTTTTAATAATGGTGCTTTTTCTAAAATAAATGATCATTTGTATAATTTTTAAAAAAATCAAACTGCCTGGAGTTTTTAGAATCATCTATTGTTCAGACTTATACTAATACCCTTTGCAAAAGCATGAGATCTTACTAATTGTAGGTACTGTGATGTGGAAACTCCCCCTACATCCTTCTGCCATCTGTCTCTGAAAAATTATAGCTCTGTAAGAACTTAGTCATTTTACTTGGGAGAATGACTTGTTGAACTTCCCTCAGTTTAGTAAATAAACCACTGCAGTTCTTATCAGCACTACAATTTATCTTTTAGCTTTGCATTCACACCCTGTCATTACAGTAGTCCTTAAAAAAACAAGCACTGTGAATATTTGTTCTTTTTGGCTGCCCAGCAAATGAACTTTATATCTAAATCAGGGGAATTCTCTACCTCATGAATTTTTCGTGGGAAGCAGTGTCATTGCCCACATGCTCCCCTTCCACCCCCAACCCTTGCATATCTTAACACCTAGACAGAATGGGGAAAAATTGGCATACTTTTAAAGTTTTCTTATCCCAGATTGGGGGATAAAAATTAGAGGTGTGAAATTGAGTGGTTTAGCTGTGTGGGTGGGGAGGCAGTGTTGAGTGTGGAGGTAGTAGTAGCCATAACTTAACTGCTCTGAACTCAAGCATCTCATTGACAACCAGATTCTGAATCTTGGTTTGAGACTGAATCCCTTGTATAGGTTGTTGGCAGTGATTAAAAAAGGTATGATTTTTTGTTGGTGGTGGTGGGTTTTTTTTTTGGGGGGGGGGTTGTTTCATTTAGATTGAGAGAGAGAGTTTGTGATCTAGCTGGATGTTTTTGTACCTTTCCAAACTGAATGCAACAGGTGTCCTTAGTTCCTTGTTTTATAGATTTCTCTGCTGGGAGACTCTGCTTTCTCTCAGCCATCTCAAGGGCACCCTAATATTTTATGGTGGGACTCCAGACATGCCAGCCCTTCATTATTGTTTTTTTTTTTAGTGAAAAGACTTCATATTCACCTACTTTTCCTTATGGTCATTGTATGCCTTGTAACCACTGTTGGAGTCTTTGTTCTTTATGAGGTCAAGCCTCTCCTCTTTGATAGTCAAAACTAACCTAAGGGTTAAGAGTTTTCCTAGTATTTGTTGAAATCAACTGGCCTTAATAATTGAAGCCAGTTAGTGGCATTGGCATATTTAAAACAATATAAGTTTACAGAGTATTTGTGATTTACTTATTCGTTTCTGACTTGTTTTTCCCCTGAGTTTTCTATTTATCAAAACCATGTGTGTCTATTGTAGAGCAATCTTGTAAGTACAGGGAAATATTAAAAAAAAAAAAAAAAAAGCGTAGGGTCCCCACATTAATCTGCAGATTCAGTGTAATCCCTATCAAAATTCTCACTGCCACCTTTGTAGAAATCAACAGTGTAATTCTAAAATTCACATAGAAATGCAAGGGACTCAGAACAATTTTGAAAAGAACATAGATGGCAGACTTTAACTCTCAATTTTAAAACTTTTTTTTTTTTTAAGATTTTATTTATTTATTTGAGAGAGAGAGAGTGTGTGCCTGCAAGAGAGAACACCAGTGATAGGGAGGGGCAGAGGGAGAGGGAGAAGCAGACTCTCAGCTGAGCAGGACCCTGGGATCATGACCTGAGCTGAAGGCAGACAATTAACCGACGGAGCCTCCTAGGCACCCCTCAATTTCAAAATTTAACACAAAGCTATAGTAATCAATGTGATGTGGTAATGCCATAAAGATACTATAGATCAATTTATGGTCATTTGATTTTTGAAAGGTGTCAAGATAATTTAGTGGAGAGAACGACGGCCTTTTGAACCAGTAGTTCTGAGACAATTTGATATCCACATGCAGAAGAATGAATTTGAATCTCTCTCTCATACCAAAATTAACTAAAATGGATCAGACTAAAATTGTAAGAGCTAAAACTAAAACCCTTAGAAGAATACATAAGTGAAAATCTTCATGACCTTGGTTTTAGTCAGTGGTTCCCTAGGTACGGGACACTAAAATTACAAGCAACCAAAGAAAAAATAGATAAATTGGATTTCATTAAAGAAAAATGATACATTAGGCTTTATCATAATTAAGAACATTAGTACTTCAAATAACATCAAGACAATGAAAAAACTCACAGAATGGGAGGAGATATTTGGAAACTATATATCTAATAAAGGTCTAGTATCAAGAGTAAGGAACTCTTACAACTCAGTAATAAAAAGGCAACATGATTTTTAAAAGTGGGCAAAGGAATTGAATAGATATTTTTCCAAAGAAGATATATGTAAGAGGCCAATAAACATGTGAAAAGATGCTCAACATCTTTAGTCACAAGGGAAATGCAAATAAAAGCCCACCCACTAGGATGACTGTCATGGAAAAGGTGGACAATGAAGTCTTGGTGAGGATGTAGAAAAATTGGAGCCTCCTGCATTGCCGAGGGGGATGTGAAGGGGCGCAGCTGCTTTGGAAAACAGTTTAGCAGTTTCACAAATGGGTAAGCATAAAGTTACCACATGGCGCAGCGATTGTAATCCTTAGATATATACCGAAGAGAAATGAAAATATGTCTCTGCAAAAACTGTACACAAATGGTTGTTGCAGCCAAAGAGCAGAAACTGTTTTTGTTTTTTTTTACACCAGCCCCAAAGTAGAAGCTACCCGCACGGCCAGCCATTGTGGAGTGGTTCAACCAGATATGATGTGTCCATGCAATGGAATAGTATTCTGTGATAAAAAGGAGTTAAGTGTGATACCTATAACAACACAGATGTTGAACCTTCAAAGTATAGGCTGTGTGGAAGAAGCCAGACCCAGAAGACTACATATGGTTATTCACTTGTTATGAAATGCTCGAAATAGACACATCTGTAGAGACAGAAATGTAGAGTAGTGGTTGCCAGGGGTGGGGGAGGAATTGGAGAGTGACCACTGATGGATACAGGGTTTTTTTTTTTTTTTTTTTTTTTGGGCTTTGATGAAAATGTTCTGGGCTGTGATCATGGTGATGGTTGCACGGCCTTGTGAATATACTAAGAACCACTGAATTGTATACTGTTCTTAAAAGGGCAAATTTTTATGCTATGTGAATCATATCTCAATTAAAAGCAAAGGTAATTAGCAAAGTAGAAGCCATCTCATAACCTCGTATCACTACCCAGGGACTCCCACAAATGCTCAGTGACAGACACCTGAGCCCTGTAGTAGACCTTCCCACTTAGTTCCCGCAGTAGCTTTGTGAATCTTCTCTCAGAACTGGGGCTCCTTGACTCCTCTAAAGTTCTTTCTGCTAATTCACTCTGCCCATTTTCACAAAGAATTGTGGGTGAAGACGAGAGCGTGCTACTTTGGAATGTTATGAAAATACTATTTTATGAAGTTAGGTGCTTTACTCACACAGTTGACGAAAATACGTTTGTGGTGTGGTTCAGTTACCATGCAGCCCTCAGGCTTCAAGGAAGGCAAATCCTTGGGAAATAGGGTTAAACCCCTGAAGTTAGTCTTTTAATGCCAAGGAGTTTTTCTTTTTTTCTTTTTCATTTTCTTTTTTTCTTTTTCTTTTTCTTTTTCTTTTTCTTTTTCTTTTTCTTTTTTTCTTTTCCTTTTCCTTTTTCTTTTTTCTTTCTTTTTCTTTTTCTTCTTTTTTTTCTTTTTCCTTTTCCTTTTCCTTTTCCTTTTCCTTTTTCTATTTTTATTCTGAGACTGCAAGAAAGAAAAAAGTAGAATTAGAAACTACCTTAAGTGGCCATTCATGTTGCCCTGGTGTAATGTTGGGATAGAAAAGCGGTTTGGATTTTGTCTTCATAAAATGCTACTCATCAGAATTTGCAGTGGTCCATTTGTTTAGCTACTAGAGAGTTTAGAATAGAAGGCTTCAGTAAAACACACTAGCAGAAAACTTTGTTACAGTGTTACTTTTGTTTGTTTTCACATGCTCTTAACATTTTAAGCCAACTAGTCATGGTTCAGAGGTTTTATCCTGTGTCCTCATTTTTATTGATTGATCCTTATTCGTGGGTGTCTAAAATGTAGTGAACTTTAAACTCCTTGCAAAACAAAACCTGGCTAGTAATTTCTCTCTCTCTCTCTCTCTCTTTTTTAATTTTTAAGGAGAGTTAAGACTTTTTAATGACTTTGATGTGAAAATCTTGAGCTTCAGATAGTGGTGCTCTGGCTTTATTCTTTCATCATGTAATTAAAGAAAATGTGTTAATTTTCTTTAAAAATGTATTATTTCTAGAAACTTAAGAATAGCTTGATTCTGTCAGAAGTTCTCAGTGAAGTGCAGTTGACCCCTGCCATTTAATGGCTTTTACGTTGCAATCAGAGCTGACTTGCTTTTAGTAAATGTTAGCATTGAGATATGAATGTCCTAAGGAAATGCAAAGTATATTCTTTTTTCCCCAGTAGAGTCCTCTCAGAAGTTTGATTTTAATATAAACACTTTGACCTAGATATTGTAATCTCCTAACTTTAATGTAAATAAAACCATGTTCGGATTCTGAATTTCATGCAGGCAGAAACTTTTTGCCATCCTTGTATAATGTCTGTCAGAGTTTATTCTTGTGCCTTGTCCATAGTAAATGATTAATAAGTGTTTGTTATTTAAATATATATTTGTAATCACATATATATTTTTGTAAACACACATTAATACTATATATACTATTTTGTAATATACCCCCTGCACATACATGACTAACTAGGACGTTCTCAATGGTAATACTGTGTGTAATAATTTTTCTTAATGCTTTTGTCTCTTTTTAGGTTGGTATTTCGTATGGCATCTGTTTTTATCGAAATTCAAGTTTCTGCGGGAACTGGTGGGAGACACAGGATCTCAGGAGGGAGATCATGAGCCATCAGGCTCTGAGACGGAAGAAGACACTTTGTCATCTTCACACAGGATCAGATCTGCTCGGCACAGAAGGGCGCCTGCTGATGAAGGCCACTGACCCTAGCCACCATCCTGTACTAGTGGATGATGAAAGGCAGTGGGGAGCCTCTGTCTTTAATGACTTGGCTTTGCAGTTTGGTAAAAGATTGAAGAACATTTTTACTTGGATTTTAAGTTCAATTAAAGAAAAAGATTTATATGTAAGCCATATGAAAATAAAGGGAATTAAAACCAAATCAGACCATTGCAGATTTCATCTTAAAGATCTTTTGCTTAACTAACTTTCTACTTATATACTTACTCTCTGACTCCTGGGCTTATTTTATTGCACTGTTGTGAATCTGGTAAACATTACAGGCTTGAAAAACCGTATTTTATTAGTTCTGTAATGTATGTTGTATTTTTGTTTTTGTTTTCACATTTTACCTTGTCCGAAATTGGGATGTATCTCATGATTACTGTGAACTGGGAGATGGTCATGATGTAATTATCTCAGCCTGTGCGTGTGTGAACTTACTAACAGCTTGTCACAGCATCATCACTGTATTGTTGGTACCAAATGTGTCAGGTTTAATTGGCATTTAAAGATGTCTTCAAAAAGATTGCACTATGATTCAGCATTGAAACGAAAAGTTATTGTGTACGCAGAAAAGCATGGAAACAGAGCAGCAGGGCGTACATTTGGAATTAGTGAAGCAAATATTCGTCGCTGGAGGAATGACCGCCATTCCATATTTTCTTGTAAAGCAACAACAAAATGCTTTACGGGACCTAAGAAAGGAAGATACCCACAAGTGGATGAAGCTGTACTATGTTTTGTTAGTGAGATGCGTGCAAAAGGATTGCCTGTCACGCGCCAAGCAATGCGATTGAAGGCAGGAGAAATTGCCAAAACCCTCGGAATAGAAGAAACAAAATTCAAAGCAACGAGAGGCTGGTGTGATCGATTCATGCGCCGAGCAGGATTATCTTTAAGGCGTCAAACATCATTTTGCTCAAAATTTTCTGCTGACATTATACAGAAGACGGTGCTGGAGCACTCTTTCAAGAAATGCCGCATCCCCAGTGCTCTTGATGACACCAAGGATGCTATTATGTGGAAGAATGGAGACATCGTTGGCTGTGATTTGCGAAGTGATTCAGAAGAGTTGGATTCAGAATATGAAGTTATAGTTATAACCTAACTAGTTATTTCATACACTTTCTTTTGGTATGCACAAGATTGATGTGATAAAAATCTGCTTAACTCTAAAAACCGTTTCAGTAAATTTAAATAAACACTCTAAAACTCTACACAATATGAAAGCACTGTGTCAGTTTAATTGCCCGTGTTTTTTTCTTAGTGATACATGTGGTGCATCTTACAATTGATGGTATCTTAGATAAATAATAGTTTGTAAATTTATTTTTCCTTGTAGGGTAGCGATTATTTATTGGGGAACTTAATCTTGACTCTTATAATGCTGTTAAAATAGTTATCCTCTATGAGATACATTTTTTTTTTTCAACCTATTCAGGATTTAAGAGTAGTGACTCAGGAGTCTTAACTGTCTTCTACTTCAGGAAGAGTGGAATTAGTTTCTCCCTTTGTTTGGGAGGGCTTCATGCTCAAGGCATGTGTTGTGGAGAAAGTACTTCTTTACAGACAATTCAGTGACAAGACCTCAGAGGTCCTGGGTATGGTGGATAAAACAGTGAGTGAAAATGCCCTCTTCACTGGAAAATAGCTTGCCAGGTTCCCATGTTTGTCTTCACAGAACTTTGGACCGAAGGTTCACCAGGGAAGAGATACAGATTCAAAGACCCTTCCTGTTTAGTGTTATCTGCTCTGTACAAGAGTGAATTGCAAAGCCAATTTCTTTTATTGATCCAAGTTCCTTTTTCTGCGTTTACCCCTTTTTTTTTCTCAAGAATTAGTCATCACAGAACATCACCTCTATGTTGTGACGGTGTGTAACTATGTTTGATACCTCATACTTAATGCTGATAGTTTTGTCAACAGTCCCCTTGCGTTCCTGAGGAATGCCTCTGCAGTCCCAGTAGCCCTTCGGATATACTGAAAAGGGAGTCTACACAGCATGAGCTTAGTTTTAAACATTTGCTGGGGGACGATCCTCAGCAGCCAAGAGTGCGGCATAATCTTTCTGTCATTTTCTTATTGGATGCATTTTTCTATTATTATGTGACTTTAACCGAACAGTGACACTGAGTTTCAAGCATTAATTTTGGGGCTTCAGACTAGCTGGCTATCACATTAAAATGGTCGTCAGTTAGAAAAGAATTAATGCCTAAAAGCTTCTTGGTATTGGGATTGTATTTAATTAGATCTTTCATGGTCTAATACCATGAGCTGTGGGATTTAGCTTCATAGTGAATACCTTACATTTAGGTAGTAATAGTTGTTGGCAAACTTTAACAAATGAGCTTCTGTACTGTTTCAGTATTAAGGAATGATGATGGCTCATGTAACAACTTGCAAGGGTCATCCACAAGTTAATATAAATGAATCCACGTAAATGTGTATGTGTTGGTATTATTTATTAACAAGTATGCATCAAGGATATCTCTTTTTTTTAGTAGAATTTAAGGAAATGTTCTATTTAACTTATTTGGGAAATCTATCCAAAAGCATATTAATCGCTCACACTCTACCTACCATGTTTTAACTCCTCCTCAGAGAGTAAAAAGAAATCAGTGGTGCCAATATGAAAATCCTACAAGCCAATTCCTTTGTTTAAAACTTGTATTCTTCTCTTGTACTCTTTTTCCCCCATTAAGACTCACCATAGTATATATTTCTAAGGCCACTAAGAAAGGCAAGAGGAGTATTAACAATTATTTGTGTGGTATTTCTGTTTGTTCCTATATTACTGCTTTTGTAGCCGCACTCAGTCGGGAACTTCCCAAGTACTTTTTCAGTTTCTCAGTGGGAGACTGACTTGCCTGTGGTTAATTTTGAAATTTAGAAGGTGCTGAGGATACAAGTATCCGCCTTGTCTGAATGCTCACAAGTCACTGTTTGTGATTGTGATCACAGTGATGGCAATCAACTGTGCCATCTTTTGAAAATTCTAAAATCAAGGACTCCAACAGGGTTGTTTCATTTCCTTACCCATTTACCATTCCCACATCTCTTTTGCCTCTGAAACTTTTGTGAAAATTGCAAATTGCCTGTATCAAACGTACTGGTTTGCATTGCTCTGATTTAAATGCCAAAAAACGCTAAATATTTGTGTGGCGCTCTTAAGTGAGGTTTTTGATATTTACGTAAAGCTAAAAATAGAATTCATCCAATGGATTTTGTAGTGTTGTTTTCATGGTGGAAACATTAAAACATTGCTTTTTGTTCAATAGCTAATTCACTTACGTGCTGACCCATTTTGTCAAATGATACTGGGTATAAAAACCACTTCCAACTGTTATTTTGCTGAAAGGTGGGAATATATTTGCTGAAAGGTGGGTGAACCATATTAATGGTTTCATAGAATGTTGTTTTAAACCAAAATATGTTAAAAGATTTGAAAGTAGTACATTTTTATTTTTAGGAGCAACCTATTTAGAAATTATTTTAAGTCAACAATGCAGTATTTTTTAAAGTCTGTCTTTCTTACAAGGTATGTTTTAATGTAACATGTAGCTAGTTTAACTTTAGATTTTTGACAGGTAAACTTCAAGTGCTTTTATATTTGAAGTTGACTTAAAAAAGCCAATGAGCAGTACTCAAAGGTGATGGACTTTGAAGCAACTAATGGAATAGTATTTTGTTATGGAGTCTAGAATTAAAGCACCTTGTATGGTCTACTTTTAAAGTATCCTGTAGCTTTTAAAGCATAAATAATAACATTTTATCTTATATTAATAAAAATTACATTTTCCATTTGTTAATACATGTGCTGCCTGTCTTATGACCAGCGTTTAACATTGCCCTCCCAGTTAACTCTGTGCATAACCATTCCCCAAATACATACTGCTGCTGTGGTTTCTTAATGGAAACATTCTGTGCTGTGCTCTGATGCATTGTCATCCTGCTGCTCGACAAATAGGTTTATAAGGAATTAGAATTGTGTGCGTTAATAGTACCTTTATATAACAAGATGTAAAGTTAGAGTTAAGGAATGTGTATAAATGATCACTCACTGTTTTTGTTTCCGAACTGGTCAATACTATACCTAAAGCTTCTGTGGTTTGTTTGATGTTTTAACTTTCACTTTAAACTGCACAGAATAAATTAAGATGAAAACAAAAGTTTGGTATGTGTTATTGATGAAGTATAGCAAATATGAAAGGTACCTGGGGCATGAGAGGAGTTGGAAAGCAGTCATTTTTACCAGGAGTCCACCCTTCACCACATTTTTCAAACTTGAAAAATCTGTAAGAATTAAGACAGCCGTAGTGTTCCTAATGCCGTGAAAGTAATCAACTTAGAACCCAAAGGACATACAGCAATAGAACTAAATGGCTTTGACCATATGTGGTGTTTGGTTTTCTTCTCATACATGACCCAACACCCTTAAGATTGTTTTGATATTCTATTTACCATATGTCATGTCTCACATATTTGTTAGTATGAACCATCCGGAAGACTAAGTGAGAACACTAACCAAAGCCTAGTGAAAAGATTGAGGAATGCCTTTGAAAACCAGTTTGAGATGGGAAATCATTAATGGCAGTGGCCAGGAGCCAAGCTTTTCATTTTTCTCCACTAGTGCTCAGCTGCCAAGAATGTAGAGTGGGAAAAAGTGGACCATGCTAAGGTCAGGAGGAGTATCTAAAGGGCAAGGCCGTTAGAGATTGCTGGAGATTGGCTGTGGGATTTGAGCTGGGCTGTAAGAGAAGTCTGATCAGTAAGATACTGATAAATTGGGTGAATAGGAAGGGGTAGAGACTGAAGATAAAATGAGTGTGATATTTGTATATAATGGGTAGAAGGAAGTTTGGGGTAGGGATTAGAATTTTAGAGGTGAAGCAGTTCTGAGCAGAGTCACCAAATATAGCCATAGAAAAGGAATCAGAACAGAGACTCCTTCCAGGGTGTATGTGTACTGTCAGGATGGTCACTAATACTTGATGACTGGAATTGGGATGGAGAAGAGGACCGTGCGCTGGGCATCAGTTCAGAGTCCTGAAAGACTGATCTCAAAGTCTGGGATATTAAATGACCCTTAGAAGGAGGTAGAAGTTTCCTGAAAATGAACAAGGAATGTTTTTGGACTAGCCCCCCGGCAGCTCTACAGGCCAGGATATGTGATTGTTATATGCAAATGAGTAATTATAAAAATGATACTGTTTATGGAGAATGTTGATGGGAGGAGGAGGGGAATGGAGAGAAAGAAAACAAAATCTTGGAGGAGTAGGAGTTTTTCAAGTAGAGGATGAGCAGAAGAATTCCAGACCGAAGAAAAGCATGTGCAAAGTCAGAGTTATGGAAAGATGCTTTGTTATTCCTGGAAATAGTAGTTATAGGGCATAGTGATGTGAAACTAGAAAAGTAAGAAAAATCTAAGGCACAAGGGACCTCGTATGCAATGGCAAAGACTTTGAGGTACATGCATTGTGTTGGAAACCACTGAAATACTTTGAATTGGGTGAAAACATGGATTCACTTGTTTAACATCTATTGAGTGGTCTTGCACCTGGGCTAAGGATAGATGACTCCGAAAGCTCATGCTAACTATTAAGGAGGATTGCTTTGGAGGCACAGTGGAAACAGGATGCATCTTACTATAGTGTAAGTAAGAAAATAGAAAGTTAGTGGAGAAGAGTGACAGCCATGGGAAATGTGAGGATATAAAGAATCAGCCGGACCTGAGATTGGATTGTGAAGACAAGAGGATAAGTGAAGCATGACTTCAACATTTTGAGTTTCGTTTGAGATTGGCAACACTGAGGGATGCATACTGAAGAAGTAGGTCAGTGGTTGGCCATAGGGAGATGGAAGATGAGAGTCCAGTTATGGCTATGCATATTTGAGTTTGATGTGCTTATGGGGCCATTAGGTAAATAGAAATACTAACCAGTTCTAAGAATGGTCTAAGAGCATGGTTGAAAATACAGACTGATCATTGGTATGTGAAGGCATTTGAAGCTGAAGGCAAAAATAGGATCTACCAGGGGGAGGATAGAATGAGAAGAGACCCAAGGAGTGGCCCCTAAAGAGCACTACTATTTAAGAGGCTGGTGAAAGAAAAAGAGAGACCATTAGGACATTGAGAAGGATTGGGGAGAAAACCAGGAACCTACCTGGAGGAAAGTAATGTGCTGGAAGCAAACCGAAGAAAGAACTTGAAAGAATAGCAAATGTTCCACTGATGCATGTAGAATGATATTGCTCAGATCTGCCTATTTACAAAATTGGTAGCAGGAAACTATTGAAGGATCCAGGCAGAGGACAATGTGAGTCTATGCAAGGCTCGTGGATGTGGGAACAAATGGAACAGATACTGATGGGAACTGATTCGACAGGATTTGGTGGGTGAATAGATAATGGAAGGTCAAGGAGAAGGATGCCCCAAGGGTGTGGCTGATGGAGGATGTGGGTGGAGTGTAGTTTGGGGGAAAGTCCAGGTCTGGGTAAGACCAGTGGAAATGGCCCATCTGGAACTTAGGATGAAGTCAGAAGGATGGAGTTCCTACCTACGCTCTTTATCTTCATAGTTGGTGGTTACTTAACGTGTTTCCTGAGCTGCTAAATGGAAATGATAACATCTAGGATTACTGTAAGGAGTATATTTTTAAAAAATCCTAGTGAAGCATATTCTTTAATGTAGAGTAGGCAAGCCATAACTTACCCTCCCTCTCCTCTTCATATTTACCTTTGTAACTGTAGAAGCCTTCCTTGATGCCAGCTTGGTCTAGGAGCTGGTCAGGCCATTGAAAAAGTCCATTGAAATGGGGAATCAAAACACACATTCATCCTACACTATTTGAGGTGAGACCACGGCTGTTTTCTCACTGAATATAGATCCCTTAGAATTTCAATCTCATTTTCTTTGTAAAAGTTTAGACTTACAATTCTGTGATTTCTGGTTTTGTTCTCAAAATCGGAACAAGAACGGAACCTTGCAGAGCAAAGATTTCGACTCTATTTCCCCCCCCCCCCCTTTTTTTTTACAGCTGCCTCACTTGTCCCTAGATGGACAGGATTTTTAGCATCTTGGCTTTATCAGATTTTCACAAAACATTCATAGAAATAGCAACCCTTTTTTTTACACTCTCATTTCACTGTAGTATTTAATTATAGAATTAGAGACAGCAGAAGCAAGCAGGTTTGGGAACCATTTTGGTTAAACAGAAGTCATTTAGTGAGAAGAGAAATCTACGAGCCTGGCACCCTTGTACAGAGTTTTCATGCCTGTGTGTCTGTTCCCACCCTCTCCTTCCCTCCTGGTACATTAAAGGACAGACCCCTCTGCTTATCTGAAATAATCCCTCCTCCTGTGCTTTGCTTTGGATCCTATTCTCCTCCTCCCTCTTCAGCAAATTGACACTGTAAAGTACAGTTGGCTCTTGAACAATGTGTCATGGAATCAAAAATCTTACTAAATTTCGACTCCCCCAAAACGTAATAGCCTGTTGACAGGAAGCCTTATCAATAACATAGTCGATTACATATATTTTGTCCATATGTTCCATGTGTTATATACGGCATTCTTATAATAAAACAAGCTAGAGGGAAGGTAATGAAATCCTAAGAGAAAATACATTTACGGTACTGTGTGTCTTGACAAAATCCTCATGGAAGTGGACAACCCGCATAGTTCAAACCCGGGTTGTACAAGGGCAAGCTGTATTTCCTCTCCATATGCAGACACTTGGTCAACCACATCACTCTCCTCAACATTTCAACGTACGTGTTTACGCATCGTCTATCTTGGAAGAAGGAAAGGCCTGTTCTGCTCTCTCCCCTGGGCTGCCAGCCCCTCTTCCCTCCAGACAGCAGACTTCTCTGATGAGTTGCCTCTGGGATGCCCGACACAAGATCCAAAGGGCATTTCCCAGCCCTCAACGTGGCCTGACCTCCCGACAGCATCTGTTGTGGTTGCTCTTCTCTTCCTTGAAACTTTCTTTTAGCTTTCACGATACCAAATTCTCTGGCTTTGCAGGCTTCAGCACCTCCAGTCTCCCCTGCCCCCTCCATCTCATTTGCAGTCTCATCCTGCAATTAAATGTCCGAGTTCCCCTGGGCTACCTGTAGCCCCTTTCGTCCTCACCCTGTGCCGTGTCCTCAGGCAGTCCTACTTGTGACTTCAGTTACCATCTCTTCCACCAGCAGGACCACATTCCTATCTCTATCTCTTGAGCCAGCTGCCGGCTCAGGATCTCCTCGGATTGTCTTAAACGCTGGTCCAACTCCACACCAGCAAGGTCAGATCCGTGGTTGCTTCCCAGCCTGCTGTTCCTTTGGCATCCCTGTAATAGCTGCTAAAGTCGACAGCCTACGTACCCCCGACCCCTCTTTCGGGCCCCATATTTAGCACATCACGTCTTGTTGGTTTTTCTTCTGAAATAGTCCTGAAACTGCCTGTTCTCCATTTTCTTATATTACCATCCATAAGCATTGTTGTGTATTGGCCACAAGGGGGGGGGGGCTTCTGGGATTACACTTTTTTGCCTCATTTTGCATCTGTAAAATGGGTGTAGTAAACCTACCTATCTCACTGGGTTTTTGTGAGGATTAATGAGTGATTACGCTCAAAGCGTTTAGAAACAGTACCCAATGGGGGCACCTGGGTGGCACAATCGGTTAAGCATCCTATTCTTGCTCTTGGCTCAGGTCTTGCTCTCGAGGGTGTGAGTTCGAGCCCCGTGTTGTGCTCCATGCTGGGGTGTGGAGCCTACTTGAAAAGGAAAAAAGAAAAGTGAGAAAAAAACAGTGCCCAGTGTATCCCGACTGTTCCCTACCATTATAATACAGGGATCACTGCAATGATGGTTTGTCTTAAATCCGGGATAGTCCCTCTCAAGTCTTTCCTCCTTGTCATCACCAGAATGAGCATTTTGAAACTCAGACGTGACCCTGTAGTCTCCTTGCTTGTGATGTGAACAGTTTCCCATTACCCCTAGGGTTAAAAGTCCATAACACGCCCAGTGACCCGCTACCAGATCTCATTTACCAGCCTCATCTCCCAGCACGGCCCCCACTCTCTGCGCCCTATGGCATTGTGGGCTGCCCCCCAGCACCCCACCCCTTCTTCTGTCTCATGATCCTGGCCCTGACTTGAACCCTTGCCTCCCCTCCCCTCGGTGCCCTGGTCATTCACCATATTTCCCCTCACAGGTCCCCTTCTCAGGGAAGCTCCTCTCAACATCACCCTCCTCCCCTTTCCGGGCAGTTCATTTGTTACCTAGAAGTCTTCCTCTCCCCCAGGGGCCCCACCCAATTAAACATTCGCTGGCATATTTATTTGACTAATCACCATCACCCCCACTGTGTTGAATTCATATTTCAATATAAGGCCGAACCTCTAGGGAAATTAATTACGTTCTAACCGGCAAGCTGCCTAACATTCCATCTTTTAGTTGGAATCTCAGCCTCAAATCAGAGGCCTAATTTCTGCCTTATCCATGTCCTGAAAACGGTGACTGTTATCTCTAGGCGCCAACCACCAAAGTAGATGTTCATGAGATGCTTATTTCGCAAGCCCCTAATTCTGTGTATTCTGTGTCCCTCCTCCATCCCTCCTGAGACCCAAAGATCCTGTTGAAAGAGCAGCTTTTGGCCACACGATGGCGACAGATTTCAAGCATTTAGGGGAGTGGTTTTTTTATTTTATTTTTTTCTATTCCTGGCTGGGGTGTGTGTTCCTTTGGGCTGGCGTTGATGGGTTTGATAATTACACGGCATCCTGCTCTGCATCACAGATATTTTACTTAATCCCCTTTGCTTAAAGCAGCTAAGGTTGAACACATAAGTTGATCAAATGGAAGCACTTTGGAGAGCGAAGGGGAGGGGAGCGGGTTATAGTCATCATGGGGCCAGGACACGAGACAGAAACCAGGGCTGTCCTGGCCACACAGGGACATCTTTCCTCTTCATCTAAAGCTGAGGCGACAATCGTCCCACTGCTTCCAACTGATGAGAGCTGGAAGGCAGAGAAAGAGGAGTGCTCGTACATGGCATTTGAACCCCACTTCCCAGTGTCTAGCCCCCGAAACCAGGCAGTTTCAGAAAATGAGTGATGGATGAATGAGATGTTCTTGGAAATCGGAAGGCTCTGTGTTGGTGGCGCCTTCCATGTGCACCATCCTTTCTTGATGTATGGCCTTCCTCCAACCCCGCAGCTTTGTGAGGTGTGAGGAAGTCAGGGGAAACATTAGCTGGACCTCCCAGGGAAGGAAACTGAGGTTCAGGGAGGTAAAGTCGCTTGGCCCTGGATGTGGTGAGTGCCAAACCCTCCGCTTCTGCCTTGTTGCTTAGAGAAAGGAAGCACAATTGCCTTTTCACATAAAATGTCCAAATAAAACAAAACCCAAACGAGCAAAGACAAGTCACCCGGGAGGTCATTTAGTACAAAGGGAAATGAATCCGTGTTTGAATGCAAACACGAGGTGAAGCCCTCATTTATGGGAGCAGACATAGCAGGACGGATTGAGAAAGTCCTGCTGTCTCTCTTCTTCTGTTTCCTCCCCCACTCCTCAACAGGACAATGAGCCTTTGTGTCCTGGTGCTGGCTTTCCCTCCTAGCAGGTGTAGGCTCCCCAGGGTTCTAACTCCCGGTTGTCCACCAGGGAGCAGGACTTGCAAAGGTTTGGTAGAGAAAAGACATTCAAGGAAGGTGACCCAGGGGCCTGTGGAGAAACACAATTGGGTTCCCAAGGATTGGAAGCAGAAACGTGCACCTGATTCTCACAGATCCCGGGGAGGTAGCAGGTGTGGGGGATGCTGGCCACTGCTTGGAATCTGAGCCCTAAGCCCCGGCTTTGAAAACTGCAGCCAGGTTTTCCATGGTGCATAGTGAAGCTGTGTGTGTGGCTCTCACAGGGGGCCAAATGATGAGCATTCTCTCTCTCTTTTAAAACATTTTTTAAAAAGATGTTATTTATTTGAGAGAGGGAGCGAGAGCCAGAGAGATCACAGAGGGAGCAGCAGCCTTGCTACTGAGCAGGGAGCCCGATGCCGGTCTCGATCCCAAGACCCCGAGATCATGACCTGAGCTGAAGGGAGGTGCTTCACCGACTGGGCCACCCAGGCGCCCCATGGTCATGGGCATTCTCAAAGGCTGCCCTGTTGGACTGAAGCGTAAAGGCCTTTGCTAACTTCTCGGGATCGTGGAGGACCCTGTGGGCTCTTAGGGAGGAGATGTGTTTGCCAATAATGACTAAGGCCGAATGTCTCACCGACCCTGGCAAATAGACTGAGCATCAAGTTCATTTGATTTAGACACAAAACAATTCAAAACAAAGTACATAAGGAGTCTTGCCCTGAGTGCTGTCCCGTTACTTCATAGCCATTAATGATAACGTGTACCAACAGGCTCTTGGCCCTCCTGCTCAGACCCAGAAAAGAAACAGAAAGAAACCGAGGGCCCTGGCCTCTCTCACCCTCCTCTCCATCCCAAACCACTGGTTCTCTAACACTGTGCTCTGTGCTGCTGCAAAAACCTATCACTGTGCCCGGAGACCTTCTCTGTCCTTTAATTCCCCCCTGAACAACCGCCTCTTCCATGCAGCCTTCCTTGTCCCCTGTGCTCCTGTGGCCTGGTGTGGGATCCTCCAGGAGAGTACTTCTCACCGGTGGGTCCTGCTCCACCAGCGTTTTCAACAAGGAAAACCATGGGGATGCTTTCTAAATGCAGATTATTGGCCCTTCCTCTTTTCAGTCCACTGACTTCAGAACCTCGAGGAGGTTGGAACAGAGAATCTGCATTTTTAGCAGGGTCCCCCCACAGGTGATTACTATCCTTTTTATTTTTTTAAACCACCGCCCTTCCCCCACCGCCCTGCCCCATACTGGGTCAAATCATATCCTTCTAAAACTCACGTTCACCTGGGGCTTGAAAATGAGACCTTTTTTGGAAGTGGGATCTTTGCAGATGTCATCATGCCAAGATGAGGTCATGCTAGATGAAGCTGGGCCCCAGTTCAAGGACTGGTGTCCTTGTGATAATAGGGAAACTCACGCACTAAGGCACAGAGGCAATACCACGTGAAGGTGGAGGCAGAGGTCCCAGTGATGCACCTACACGCTGCAGAACGCCAGGGACCGCCTGCGACCTCCAGAAGCTCAGAGAGAGGCACTGAACAGCTTGTCCCTCAGAGCCTCAGAGAAAAGACTCAGGCCTGCCCACACCTTGCCCTTCGGACTGGCAGCCTCCAGAACCTTGAAGGAATGTGTTCCTGTTGTTTTAAGCCTTGGAGTCTGTGGTCCTTTGGGAGGGCAGCCCTAGGAAATAAATAACAGCCTCCCCTCCGCTACCTTCCATTGTCTTGATTAAATTGTCTTTGTTTCCCCTTTCCTGCTACAGGAAGTTACACTTCCTATTCAGATTGCTTCAGTGCTGTGTGCACCTATGTGAAGTTTTCAGTGGGCCTGTGGAAGATCTCTTGGGGGACATCCCTTTCCTCCCTTGTCTTTGGGAGGCTGAGCCCACCTCTCTCTGTAACAGTGAAAGAACCTGCTGCCTCCTGGGCAGCTGCCCTGTGCTCGCATTGTCACCAGGGTAGGAGCTGGGGGCCCCACTGCAGGTGCCCCCCCCACCCCGTCCACCCCTCTCCACTCCCCACTGCCCCCGGGCGACCTTGCTCTGGGTCAGCCCTGTGTGCTGCCTGCCAGTGTGATGCTCCAGGCAGTGCTGGCAGGGTGTTTAGGGTGCTGCCTGCGATGTCATGCCACAGCAGTGCAGGTGGGGAAGGGGACATGCAGCCTGCCTGCAGTGCTGGGCCTACCTGAGATGCCCCAGCTACCTGTGAGCTACCTGACTTTTTTTTTTTTTTTTAAGATTTTATTTATTTATTCATGAGAGACAGAGAAAGAGAGAGAGAGAGAGAGAGAGAAGCAGAGACACAGGCAGAAAGAGAAGGCTCCATGTGGGCAGCCCGATGCAGGACTTGATCCCAGGATCCCAGGATCACAACCTGAGCCAAAGGCAGGTGTTCAACTGCTGAGCCACCCAGGTGCCCCTACCCAATGTCCTTTTAATGAATCTCTTTCCTAGTTCCATCAGCCCCTGGTGGCTTTTGTTGCCAGCAGCTAAAAGGCCTGATTGTGGTGAGTGGGCATTTGTATTCTTTTGTTTTTCCTTTTTAAAAAAACAAGGATATGTGTTCAACAAAATCTAAATAAAGATAGAGAGTAATGTTCCCTCCTCAGTGGCAGGACCTTGGGAGTCGGTAAGGATTCCATCCTCTCCATCTTTCATGCTATGGTGGTTGAGTGTGTTTGTTCCCCCCTAATTTTAACAAAGAAATTATTATTAGTCATCATTATTATAGCTTCAAGAGTTTAGGATTCTTTCATTATGCCAGCATATTTACTCATTTCTTTTTTTTTTTTTTTACCCAGTTTTTTACTCTTTATTGTTTCTTGCAATCCATTCTTCTTTCTGGGTTCAATTTATTTTCACCCAAGACTACCTCCTTCAGAATTCTGTTCCCTTGCCAGGTTCCTGGGTGGCTCAGTGGGTTAAGTGGCCAACTTAACCTGGTCATGATCTCAGGGTTCTGGAATGAGCCCTGCACCAGTCTCCCTGCTCAGCAAGGAAGTCTACTTGGGATCCACTCTTTCCATCTACAAACTGCCCCCCTACCCCGCCATGCATGCTCTCACAGACACTCTCTTTCTCTAAAATAAATGAATAAAATAATTTAAAAATTCCCTCAGTGGAAGTCTTCACATGGTGCACACTCTATCTTGGTCTGGATATATTTTTTTTTATCTTGCCTTCCCTCATGACACAAACTGCATATAGAATTTTAGATTGGAAGTATTTTTCCTCAGCACTTTGAAGTTATGATGCCATTGTCTTCTGGCTAATATTGTTGCAGAAATTAGGAAAGCTATAAATGATCATCCCTTGGTAAGCTGCCTTCCCTGCCCCCCAACATACACCAGTCTCTTTGCTGTCTTACAGTTTTATACCACCATGTTCCTGTGTGTTCGATTCATGTAGTGGTGCTTCTTAGGTCCTTCTTATTTCTGGAAAATTCTCATTCATTGCCTTGAAATCATTTGTCCTCCATCCTTTCTAGTCTCTCTGGGGCCTCTGAGTAGACTAATGCTGGATCCTTTGTACTTTTCAACTCTTTCTCTGTGTGCTCCTTTTTATCGTATTTCCTCATGGTTCCCTTTCAGTTTGTTAACTCTCTCTTCACCCATGTCTAATTGACTTAACCTTTCAATTGAGTTCCATTTAAATTTTCATTTCATTGTCTATTTATATGCATACACAAAATTATATTTTATATAAATATATCAGTGTGACCTTGTCAAACGTGTGTGTGTGTGCGCACGCGATCTTTTTCTCTCTTATGTAGCTCCTTCTTTCAGTCCTATACTCTTCATCCTGTCCCTATTCTGTGTAATTCATGTGAACAACACAGTGTATGTTGTCACATGTGTTTTCCTTGGTCATATCATCTTAAACGAAGCCTCTCTATACAAATATATATGACATATGGTTATTATTTATTTTACAAAAATAGAATTGTACACTTGCTTCCTGATATATTACTCAAAGATACCTCATGGAAGTCCTTCCAAATCTACTGGTAGAATGTTAATTCATTGCTTTTAAGACTTGCTTACTATTGCCATGGTATGAGCATACTATAATTTATTCAAACATGCTTCAACAATTGACTTTCATTTTGCTTGTTCTTATAAGCAGTGTTCTAGTATACACTGTTGTACAAATAACGCTACAGACTCGTGCCTTTATTTCCATGGGATGGATCAAGGGTCAGCAAACTTACCCTGAAAAAGGCCAGATAGTAAATATTTTAGGCTTGGTGGGTTGTGCAGTCTTCTCTTTCCCCTGCCTTTGCCCTGAAGCAGTTGTAGACAATATATAAACAAATGAGTGGCTGTGTTCTAATAAAACCTAATTTGTAAAACCTGGTAATGGGTTAGACTTGGCCCATAGCCATGGTTTGCTGGCCCTGGGGATGGATTATCAGAAGTGAGATATAAAGTATATTTTAAAAAATGGTAATAGTAATTATCAGATTACTTTCCAAAAAAGCTATAATCATTCATGTCCCCCACCAATATCTGAAATTACCATTATCCCTGAATCCCAACAACAAATAGATATTATCAATATTTAAAATTTTTGCCAGTCTGGTGGATATGAAGTAAGTAGCTCACTGTAAATTTAATTTGCTTTTCTCTTAGTATTAGTAAGTTTGCCCATTGTTTCATATGTTTGTTGGCCATTTAAATTTTTATCATTTGTGAGTTATCTCTATGTTATTTGTCCTTTTCTGTTTTTTGTTCCCTTCTTGCCAACGAGTAAGGAGTGTTTGTATTTTGCAGATACTAACCTTTTCTTTAATGTCTGCATTGACACTTTTTCAGAGTCTATTTTTATTAATTTTGTTCATGGAATCTTTTGCCATAAAGCATTTTAAAAGACTACAGGACCAAACATACCAATCTTTATTAAGTAACTTGTGGGTTTCTAGTCTTGATTAAGAAGGTCTCTGCCATACTTACTCTGAATGCATAGTTGCCTCAATTCTCTTGCAGGATCTTTGTTTAATTTTTATAGTCAAGTCTTTAATCCATTTTGAACTTATTTTTATATGGTATAAGATAGTATTGTGGGTTTATGTTCTTTCATACCTATATATAGCAGATGCCTGAAGTTTTGGTTCCCTAAGGGCAATAGTTTTCCCCTACCCAATATGCACATATGACTAAATTTCTCATCTCCTTCCTGGTCAGTGAGCAAAAACTTCTAGTCCCCCTTTTATAAATGAGACTCAGTGATGCATGCCCGAGCTCGGCTCCAGTCCCTCCACCTCCTGTGGTTAGGAGGCCAAGTCTACTGCCCATGTTAGACCTTCACACTCCAGGCCCCAGGGCCTTTGTCAGTACCCTGTCCGTGGTGGGCCTCTCTACCCCCATGCTGCCTCAGCTCCCTCTCACTGCTCCAGTTTGATTTCTTTGTTCCTGGCCCCTGGTCATCTCCAGTTCTTTCTTTATAGCTGGATTATGAAATACTGCTATTAAAAACAACTACTATTATGTCCGACTAGTCAATGTGTTTGTTTGCAGTGGAAAAGAGGCCTGTCTGCATCACCTTAGTCTGTTCTATTCCCAGAAGAGATCCCCAATAAAGGATATATATTTTGAACATTTGAAGCCAAATATATAGCACCTCTGGGCCCTGTATGAAATGGGTCTACCTTTCCATCCCTCCTGAAGTTCCCTACAGTGGCTGCCTTCAAGTGCTGTTTCAGCATTGCCAGTTCTTATTAAATGTCAGATCCTGTTCCAAGTATATTAGCCAACCTGCCCAAGAGACTCATAATCTTCTGGGTAGTTGCTTTTCATACTGTTACAAAAGTACTTGGTTCAAACTTTTAAGTACTATTGTTAAACCAATGAGATATGCTTCTGATGGACTAAAAGAAATGAGATTGAGGAACTTGTGGGATAGTCCCACAGAGTATGTGATCCAGTCCAAGAAATCTCATGTCACATTGTATTTGGTGGGGCAGTAAAGGAACAAGGAGCTGAAAGTGCCTTATGCTTTTTTGTTGTTGTTGTTTGCTTATTTTTTGCTTATATATACGAGGAGATGATTTCCCTGGAAAAAATTTGCTTAGGCAACAGATAAGAAACAAGGAGTAACTCTGCATTTTCTGAGCATAAGATGTTTCATAACATCTCATGTGCCTTAAAGTAAGCTTAGCAGAGCTTAGATGATATGTAAATTGAATAAAATGTAAAATAAGACTGTGAAGTTATGCTACTTTGAGGGGCATGTTGTGGAAATAAACTTTATTATTTTATTACTTTTTAGTCCTAAGAAGTTCATGCTGTTATCTGTTTGTGGAGAAGTACCTATTTCTAAAAGATTGTCCAGACACATCTGGAAATCTTCTACACATTGAAAAATGTGATTTTCAAAAAGTCTGCTTTCTTTCATTTTTCTCTTTATTGATTCTTAAATTTATTTTTAATTTGTTTTTTTTAAATGTATGATTTTATATTGCTTTAAATTTTTTTTTAATTTTTTATTTATTTATGATAGTCACAGAGAGAGAGAGAGGCAGAGACACAGGCGGAGGGAGAAGCAGGCTCCATGCACCGGGAGCCTGATGTGGGATTCGATCCCGGGTCTCCAGGATCGCGCCCTGGGCCAAAGGCAGGCGCCAAACCGCTGCGCCACCCAGGGATCCCTATTTTTAATTTGTTGTCATCAACTAGGACTGCTACTTTTGGTAACGGGATGAGATGATTCAGACCGGCCTTCTTGCTAAAGGCAAAACTAAAATAAAGCTAGATAAAATATAAATTGAGTTTTAAAATCATCAAAGAATTAAGGTAGTGAGAAATTAATGGTCAGGGTACGGGAGAAGACAGAAATCAAGAGTGTGAGTGGTATTGGAGCTGCTCTTGTCTGGGCAACATTTGCAGATCTTGAAGGGAGAACTGAAATATTGAGCTATGCTTTTAAAAACTTCTTGATGCTACAGAGAAAGAGCTCTGGATCCAGGGCTTGACAAGGTTAGTGGCCCTGGGACATGCCCTGTACTTTGGTGTCAGAAGCATGAAAAGCTGCCCCCTAAAACTAAGGGTGGAGTAGAACTAAATGGGCCCCCATATGGAGCAAAGCCTCTTTTCAAGTCACTTGAAAGACTTAGGAAATCTAAAACCTAAAATTAGAATAGGATTAGTCTGGATTGCCAATAATGCCCCCACAGTTATGGCATAAGCAACAAAAACTCTGGAGCAAGCTATATCATCTTTGGCCTCATTTCTACACGTAAGTTTTCAAAGTATGTTATGTCTGTGTCTAGCATACAATGAAAAAAATAGCACAGAAAAAATTTTTTTAGCCTAATAAGATTGTATGCATGTGTGTGTGTACGTGTGTATCAGTCCAAAAGCCAGTTTCCTATATGATTGTCACATGTCAAATACTTTAGGGAGGCATTTCCCTAAAGTCAGGAGGAAGACAAGGATGCCCACTACCTCTGCAATTATTTAACGTTGCATTTGAATGTTAGTCACGTCCATTAAACAAGAGAAAACAATTAGACTCATAAGAGTTGGAAAGGAAGAGGCAAGCCCTGTGTTGGTCATATAATTGCATATCTGGACAAACCAAAGGAATCAATGGAAAAGTACAAGCATGACATAATAAAGTAGTATGATGATGAAATATGAGCACGCTGGAATCATTAGCCTTCATATGTAAATGATAAGCAATTTGAAGATAAAATGAGAGGATACAGTAACAAAAATTTAAACACCTAGACAAGAAGCTAATAAGAAATATGCAAAAGTAATAAAATTGTAAAACATTCTTGAAAGATATAAAAATAGCTTTGAACAAATTGAAAAAAATACCCATCCTTCAATAGGAACACTTAACATCGTAAAGATGTTATTTCCTCCTAAGTTAGTTATAAATTTAATGCAACCTCAATAAAAATTTCCTCAGGATTTTTCCCCCCAGAAGTAGACAAGTTGATTGTGAAGTTTATATGGAAGAATAAACAACTGAGAATAGCCAGGAAATAGTTGGAATGAACATCTAATGCATGGCTAATCCTTTTAGAATATAGTAAAAGTTTAAAAATCCTCTAAATTAAAGCATTGAGGTACTGGCTCAGGAAAAGACTTATAAACTCAGGGATCATAATAGATTGCCCAGAAATATAATTAAGAAAAATGTAGTGTATAACAAAAGAGGCACTGAATCAGAGGGGAAAATTTACTTTAAAGAGAGGTGGGGTTGGAACGCCTGGGTGGCTCAGTGGTTGAGCCTCTGCCTTTAGCTCAGGTCGTGGTCCCGGGATCAAGTGCTGCATCAAGCTCCCTAGGGAGAGCCTGCTCCTCCCTCTGCTTGTGTCTCTGCTTCTCTCTGTGTGTCTCTCATGAATAAATAAATAAAATCTTAAAAAAAATAGTTGTGGGGCAAATAGATAACTGTAAGGATAAAGAAAAAAAAAGGGGATCTTTTTCTCATAAGATAGTCCAGGATAAATTACAAATGTGTTAGAGATCTAAATGAAAACAAAACAAAGACAAGAAAAAACACAAATACGAGAAGAAAATTATGGGTGAATCTTATTTAATAACCTGAATGAAAATTTCTAACTGAACAATAAAAAAAGATTCAATAAAAGAAGAAATTTGACAACACTGCAAACAAAACAAAATAGAGTCATAATAAGATAATTACAAATTAGGAAAAATTTGATGACTTCTATCACAAAGTACGAACATGCTAAATGTAATAAGGATTTCCTAAAAAATTGAGAAGAAAAAAATATACAACTTGATTTAAAAAATAAGCAAAGGTATGAATAGAGAGTTCACAGGTAAGGTACACTAATAGCCAACATTTGTGGTAAGAGAAATGCCATGTCAGAACTACTGAGACAGGGATCCCTGGGTGGCGCAGCGGTTTGGCGCCTGCCTTTGGCCCAGGGCGCGATCCTGGAGACCCAGGATCGAATCCCACGTCGGGCTCCCGGTGCATGGAGCCTGCTTCTCCATCTGCCTGTGTCTCTGCCTCTATCTCTCTGTGACTATCATAAATAAATAAAAATTAAAAAAAAAAAAAAAAAAAAGAACTACTGAGACACTGTCATCTATCAGATTGAAACAGAATCTACAAAATTCGACAACGCAAATTTCGACAAGGCTATGCTAAAAAGTCCAAGTGGGGATGCAAAATGGTACAATGTCTATGAAGTGAAATTGGGATATCTAGCAAAATTTCATATACTTTTCTCAAATATTCAACTGCAAATATGTGAAGATATATACACTGTGACCTTATTTGTTACAGCAGAAGTCTAGAGCAACCCAAATGTTTCTGAACAGAGAACTGGTTAAATAGCATATCTACTAAGTGAAGTACTATTCAGTTGTCAAAGGAGACTCCTATTTCCAAATATGATGGAGTAGGTGTTGGAAAACTGCCGATTTCCACTGAGAACAACGCGAAAAAGATGGATATAATTGAAATGGACCTCTTTGAAATTTTCAGAGAACCACTGCTGCAGCCTGGAGGTGAAGAGGTCAAGATATCAGAGTGAGGAAACCTCAGAAATAAGCCAGATATCCTGAAAGCTGCTTTTCTTCTCTTGGCATTGGTGATCCTTAGCATTGAAAAGGAAGCTGAGAGCTTTGTTAGAGTGGGGACACAAAGAGGCAGAGAAGCAGCAGAGCTCCTGACAGTCTTTTGGGTCTGAGGAGCCCTTGAAGTAGATTTCCAAAGCAGCCAAACTCAAGAAACCAAAGTTCCAGAAAATAAAGGAGGTGCAGAAGTGAGCCTGACATTTGATGATGTTCTCTTTGAAGCACTTGATGACTCTTAGTCTGTAAAGTGAAAGGCTAAGAAGCCAAGAAGAGCAGCTGGAACACAGAGTGGAATTTTTAGCAGTCTTAGGTTGTTGTGGAGATGAAAACTAGAAATCTGGGACTGACCAGCAGACAGCATCGAGTAAATGCCACAGACTTAGTTGAGACCCTTACAAGAGGGCACATTAGGGTAGATCAAGCTTTTTTACAACTCAGCCTTGACTCATCTTAGTACCTCATTGTGTTGAGACAAACTGTCCTTACTCTCTAGCTGCTTGCCAGACAGATTTTCCTCCCTGTAGGAAAATCGCTTCATCTGGAGCCTTTACACTTTTTCAGGCACAGTGCATTAATACAAAATTACTAGGATCTAAGAAATTAGGCCAAGAGAAAAACATAATAGAAATATCCTCACAGGTGTTCCAGATTATTACAGTTATCAGATGCAGATTTTAAAATAACTGTAATTACTGTTATCAAGAAAATAAGTGGAAAAAGGAAGACTTTTGCTAAAGAACAGGAATCTGTATTTTAATAAGTATATAGAAATTTAAAAAATGAAAAATATGGTAATCAAAATTAGAACTCAATAAATGGGTTTTGACAGCATGTTGGATGCAGCTGAAGAGAGAACTGGTGAGCTGGAGATAGGAAAGTAGAGAAATCTCAACTAAAGTACTAAAAGGATGGAAAATACAGAAAAGAGTATAAGAGACATGATCTATCATATGAAACATTCCAACATATGTAATTGGAGGGAGGAAGAAAATGTGGGAGGAGCAATATTTGAAGCGATAATAACCAAGAGTTTCCCAAAAGTGATAAAAAATTTTGAGTCAGAGAATCAAAAATTACTATGAACCCTAAGCAGGATAAAGGCAAAAAAAACTATGCATTGGTACATGATAATCAAATTACTAAAAATTAAAGACAAAGAGAAAATGATAAAAGCAAATAGAGGAGAAAAAAAGATGCTACTTTCAAAAGAAGCAACAAGGCTGAAAGTTAACATCTCAGCAGAAATTATGGAAACCAGATGACAGAATGACATTTTTAAAAGCCTGAAAGAAAATAATAGCCAGTCTAGAATTCTATACCTCATGATAATTACCTAAAATGAAGGCAAAATAAAGGTATTTCCAGAAAAATAGAAGCTATTACATACATAATATATATATATATATATATATATATATATATATATATATATATATATAACATACATATGTGTGTGTCTACTAGTATAAGTATTAAATGGAGTTTTCATGTTTTACATCACAATTGTGGTGGTGCATGCACAAATCTATATGGGCATTAAGATTCATAGAATGTACATCAAAAAGTAAAAAAAAAAATATTCTAAAAAACAAAGCAAATAGTCCCAGAGAGAAATCCAGGAGTGCAGGAAGGAATGAGGAGCAAGAGAAAAAATAGATATATAGGAAAATCTAAGTGATTATTGACTGTACAGCAATAATAACAGCTCTTTTAAAAGTTACGTTGAATCAAAATATAATAATACATAAAGCAGGATGGGGTAAATAGAGAAAAGTGTTTTAAGAAATGAACATTTTTGAGAAGTGTAAATACCAATTTATGTTAGACCCTCATAAGTCAAGGATTCATGTTGCAAACTTGAAGGAAAACACTTAATATAAAAATAACCTAAGAAACACTTTATATAAGAATGGTAGAAGAAGCAGTTTGAGAATAGTTAAAGAATGTATAACTGAAAAGCTAATGGTGGGCAGCCCGGGTGGCTCAGCGGTTTAGCGCCACCTTTTGTGTCTCTGCCTCTCTCTCTCTCTCTCTCTCTCTCTCTCTCTCTGTGTGTCTCATGAATAAATAAATGGAATCTTTAAAAAAAAAAAAAAAGAAAAACTAATGTAGAGGTAAAAATAGTAAATACTATTTAAAAGAAGTGGAGGAAGGGAAAGAAAAAGAAACATAACAGATAAGGTAAATAAACAACATAATTAGGGCAGCCCCGGTGGCTCAGCGGTTTAGCGCCGCCTTCAGCCCAGGGCATGATCCTGGAGTCACGGGATCGAGTTCCCTGTCGGGCTCCCTGCATGGAGCCTGCTTCTCCCTCTGCTTCTCTCTCTCTCTCTCCCGGTGTCCCTCATGAGTAAATAAATAAAATCTTAAAAAAAAACCCCAACAGATAATTAGTAATTACAGTAAATATGAATGTACTAAACTACTCCAATTAAAAGATAAGATTGTCAGAAAGATTTAAACATAACTCTCTGCTGTTTTGTTTGGATTTATTCCAAGAATAATGCTTGGTTGTTATTTTAAAAATAATTAATTTAATTCACTGCATAAAAGGAATGGACAAAGAAGAAACACTTGTGAACTCTTTTTACAAAGCCAGCATAATTTGACAAGAAAATTACAAGAAAAGAAGATTACAAGTTAGTCTGTCTTGCAGACATGGATGCAAAAATTCTAAACAAAATTTTGGCAACTTGAAACCAGTGGTATAGGAAAAAGTAATATAATGCAACTCAGCCTATTGAGTTTAGATAAGAATGCAAGATTGTTAACTTTCTATACTGTATAGGGATGATTTTCAAAGGAAAAAAATCGAAGGCTAAACAAAAACTAATATAGTTACTTACAGGGAGTGACAGAGTAGGGTAGAGGCAACATGGATGGAAGTGAACTTTCTGTAAAAATACCTTTTTAGATAGTTTGGACTTTGGAGAACTATAAATGTTTTATATAATTAAAATACAAAAATTAAAAAGAAGGGAAAGCAAGCAATAAAAATGATGAATTAATTGAAACAAATAAACCTAAATATATCAAACTGGTACCATAATCACAAAGAGAAAAGAATTACTCTACATGACTATAAATTACAATAATTTGTACATCTCTTGAGATATATTCTAATGACAAAAATAACAAAACCCTCCGTATGCCTAGGTGGCTCAGTGTTTGAGTGTCTGCCTTTGGCTCAGGATGTGATCCTAGAGTCCTGGGATGGAGTCCTGCATCAGGATCCTGCATGGAGCCTGCTTCTCCTCCCTCTGCCTGTGTCTCTGCCTCTCTCTGTGTCTCTCATGAATAAACAAAATCTTAAAAAAAAAAATAACAGAGCTCTCAAAAGCTCAAATGCTCTTCAGCATTTAATTTTTAGTAATACTATTGTTATTATTACTTTGAAACTGTTACATGAATATTGTTATGAATAAAGCAATATTCATATAATATCTAATTCTATCATCCTTAAAAGGAATCAGGATTCTCAGTGTAAGAGAAATGAGATAAAAGTATAAAATCAGGGATCCCTGAGTGGCTCAGCAGTTTAGCACCTGCCTTTGGCCCAGGGCGTGATCTTGGAGTCCCAGGATCAGGTCCCACATCAGGTTCCCTGCATGGAGCCTGCTTCTCCCTCTGCCTGTGTCTCCGCCTCTCTTTGTGTGTCTCTCATTAATAAATACAATCTTTAAAAAAAAGTATAAAATCAAAGACTTTAAGTAAAGCTTTGTAATTTTATATTTAAATTAAAAATATAAATATGAATTTGTGACTTTTCCCTTTATTGTATAAAGAAAATCTTATTTCCTAATTCTGTCAAATATGAAGATTAGATGAAATGATGACTCAAGGCAGTGGTTACCCTTATGCCCAGATTGTGGTTTCTAAATACCATTTCCCATTTAAAGGAGAACATTTTTGGAAAACTTAATTATTCCAGGACCAGAGCAGGGAAGTACTAGCTGGATCAGGGATCTTCTCATATCAGAAAGTGAGAAAGCAATCAATAACTAATGAAATCATATTAAAAGTTCACAGAAATTTAGTAGGATAGGCTCCCACTGACCAAAGATGGGATAATTTTAGCTCAAAAAGAGAATAAAGGCTGCAATTGATAGAAACATATAAAATATATAAAAATGCATAAGTTCAGCATTGAACTTGCCACTTCAGTATTGTACTAGAGCTCCTGCCAGGGCAACTGGGGAGAAAAAAGGAAGGAAGGAAGGAAGGAAGGAAGGAAGGAAGGAAGGAAGGAAGGAAGGAAGGAAGGAAGGAAGGAAGGAAAAAAGCATCCCTATTAGTGAGAAAGAAGTAAAACTATCTCTATTCACTACTAAAAAACTGTTAAAACTAATAAGCAAGTTCAAGATCAGTATAAAAAATGCATTTTATACAGTAGCAATACATATGAAAATAAAATTAGAAAATTATTACCTTTACATTAGTAGCAAGAATAATAAAATACTTAGGAATAAATGTAACAAATTATGCAAGAATTAAACACTGAAAACTATAAAACAATGTTGAAAGAAATTAAAGATGATTTAAATAAATGGGAAAACATCTATGTTAACAGATTAGAAGACTTAATATTGTTGAGATATCAATATACCCATTTTGGGGGGAGACAATCTTCCCCAGATTGGGAGACTTAATATTGTTGAGATGTACCTATTTCATCTAGAGATTTGACACAATCTCTATCAAAATTCCAAGTGCTTTTGTTGCAGCAATTGATAAGCTGATTCTAAAATTTATATGGATATGCAAGAGAAACAGAATAGCCTAAACAATTTTGAAAAAGAACAAAACTAGTGGACCTTCATTCTCAAATATTCTCAAATCATATATCTGATAATGGACTTGTATTCAAGATATATAAAGAATTCCTAAAGCTCAATAATAATAGGTAAATAATTCGATTTAAAAATGGACAAAGAATTTGAATAGACATTTCTCTGAAATGATAATGGTGAATGACATGTAAAAAGATGCTCAATATCATTAGTAATTATAAAAATACAAATAAAAGTCATAATGATATATCACTTCACACCCATTAGAATGGCTATAATAAAAAGGACAATGATAAATTATGAAATTGTGGAGAATCTAGAAACATATATGTTGATAGTATAAGTGTACAAAGTGCAGTCACTTTGGAAAAGAGTTTGATAGTTCCTTAAAATGTTAAACACAAAGTTACCATATAACCCAGCAATCCCCTTGGGCAGATATCTGCCCAAGAGAAATGAAAACGTGCATCCACACAAAATCTTGTATGTTAATGCTCATAGCAGCATTATTCATAATAGCCCAAAGTGGATACAACCCAATGTCTATCAACTCATGAATGGAAAAGCAAAATGTGGTCTCTCCATACAATAGAATATTATTTAGCAATAAATACTGATCCATGCTACAACATGGATGCAAGTAAAAAAAAAACATGATGCTAAGTGGAAGAAACCAGTCACAAAACACCACATATTATATGATTCCATTATATGAAATATCCAAAATAGGCAAATCTACAGAGAAACAAAATATGTTAGTGGTTGCTGAGGATTTTCAGGAAGGGACCTCATAGAATGTGAGTGATTACTAATAGGTGCAAGGTTTCTTTTGGTGTTGATGACAGCATTCTAAAATTAGATTATGGTGATGGTTGCACAACTCTGTAAATATACTAAACACCCTTGAATGTTATACTTTAAATTGTGAACATTATGGCATGTAAATTATGTGTCAGCAAAGTTGTTTTAAAATTTCATGAGTGTATATGATGGTATACATTTGAAAACAATGTTGATTACCATCGGAAATTGGAAAGATATCAACTCTTACTCTGGAAAGAATCAAGCATTTTTCCTATTTTTTCCTTTCAAACTGCATTTTTGGGTAACAAAATAGTTGATGATAGGAAAGTATTCATTATGGGAGAATTATGTCTCATAAAGGCAGAAAGAAATAGAAAAATCACCATATTGAAACTCTCATGAATAATTTCAAGAAGAAACTGAAAAAAAGGAACTGTATTTTAGTTTCACAAGAAAAACTAACTTGAAATTACCAAACTGAAAAATAAATAACTAAAATTAAGAGCTCAAAATAGCAGTTTAGATATAGCTGAAGAGAGAATTAGCAGACTGAACAGCAAGTCAGAAGAAAGATGCATAGAGAGACAAAAAAATGAGAAGTGCCTACAAAAAAATAAGAGATATATATGATCAAATGAAAAAGTCTAACATACATTTAAATGGTGTCCCAGCAGGAGGGGAGAGAGTGAATGGGGCATAATACTAATTTAAAAGATAATGATTGAAAGATCATATAGGCTGCCATTTTGCATAAACATCGGGGCCATATAGAAGTAGATAAGGTAGTAGATTTTCTGAGGAGGAAGAATGAATAAAATCTAGGATCATACTGTTTCTAGAGAGATCGACACTGAGACTTAAAGACAGTATTACTGTATCTAGGAATTTTTTTCAGGTCTTAACTTCTGGTCCCTAGTGATGTCCACTTATATTTCCTATTCTCTGGTTTCTTTAATATTTATAATAAGTTCCCCTTCACCTAAGCTTTTTTGTTTGTTTGTTTAAACTGATGTTTTAAAAGACAAAAACAGTATCTTTTTATTACTTTATTACCCTGGTTAGACACCTTCTCTTGTTTTAGACCTTTGTTGAAAGGACACTATTGTTTCATTAGCATGCACGCTCTTTGCTTTTGGTTTCAGATTATGGAACCATCTTTCTATTCCCAGATACAAAGATCTTTTGTGTATTAGGAATAGATGTGGGATTTTATTGGATATCTTTTTAGTGATTATAGAGATGGTCACATGGATTTATTTATATCAATTTATTTTTGTGATAGTTTACGCTGAAGATTACTGTTATATTAATCTTATCTAACTGGACTAAACCTTACTTATTATGACACAATGATTCTTCTATTTTTTATTTTTATTTTACTTTATTAAGTTTTAAAAATTTAATTTCAAGTTAGTTAACATAAAATGTAGTATTGGTTTCAGGATTAGAATTTAGTGATTCATCATTTACATATAACATCCGGTGCTCATCCCAACAAGTGCTCTCCTTAATGCCCATCTCTCATTTAGCCCATCCTTCCACCCAGGCATATTGTTCTTTTAATGCACTAAAGTATGTTAAGTCTTTCAATTTACAAATATCCTTTTAGAATCTGTGCCTGTTTCATTCGTTTGGATACTAGTTCTTATTTCTCTTTTTTTCTCTTGTTTTAGAATAAAACTTATGTAATGCTTATAAGATGAATTAAAAACTCTTCATCTTTTTCTCTATTCTGCGTAGTTTTAACTCACATTAGGATTATTTATATCTCCCTTAGGACTTTGATAAGAGTCTCTTCAAAAATCCATCTGAATGCAGTGCCTTATTTGGAGGATAGTGCTTTGAAACTTTTTCAGTTTTTTTCTCCTAATAAAGCTTATTTTCCATCAAGTTTTCTATCTCTTCCTGGTTTTGCTCTGATGATTTAAAATTTCCAGGCACGATCCTATTTCATCCAGATTTTCAAATACATTCACATTGAGTTGTATATAGTAGTTTCTCCTCTGTGCTGTGATTATCTCTCTCTTCATTTCAAATGTTATAGATTCCTGGTTATTATTATTTTTTTCCTGCACACAGTTGCCAGGGATTTATCTTTTTTGCCGGACTCTTAAAAATCTAAAATCTTGATTTTACTTATCAATTATACTTTTTGTTTGTGTTTTTAATTCATTACTTTTTGCTTTTATTTTTTGCAATTCTCTCTCTTTTTGTTTTGCTTTTTGCAATCCTCTTTTTCTACTTTGTTTCAGTTTACTTTGTTCTTATTTTTGAATGAAAATTAGTTAGTTCCTTAATTTCTCATTGCTTTATTTTGATGTTGTTCTTTATTTAAAACATGCATGAGTATGAAGATAGATACCTTCTCAAGAGAACTGAAAACATTATAAATCCTAGCTATGGCACTGTATTATAATTATCTTATTCAAAGAATCAACCTGAGAGAATTCACATGAAAAGATGCAGTTAGATCTGTAAGAGGGAAAAGCTTGCTGTTAGTCGCACAAATTAAAAATGTTTTTCTATGAAAACATCAAGAAATATGAGTGGCCATGTTACTCTTGTTATTTCCACTTCAACCTAAGATTATTCAAATTCCCATTTTCTGAAAACTGCTAATTCAAAAAAAGGTATGTTCCCCCAAGGAACATCTTTCCTTTAAAAACCTCACCCCGCTTAACCAAAATCCTTATTATTAATGTTATTTGACAGCTCTCATTCCTTTTTGATCAACCAGTTCTCCAAGTTCAACCAACTTTGGGCTTAAACATTTTAAATATTTTATAATGTGGAAAAGTGATTCATTTTAATTGAAGAGAGCTTGTTCAGAATTTCTGAAATGAAATTTGAGCTTAAACAAAGAAAGCCTCAGACAGAAAGGCTAATTTTTCATAAACTACTGAAAAGGGGACACAGAATGGATGTCCGTCTGTGACCTTAGCGTTTGTGGTTTCTGCTGAGGAGCTGAACAGCCATTCTTTATTGTTCTGTGACTCAGCCCTCATGCATGAATACTTGCATGAAACAGAGGCACACAGCAGGGGAGTTCTTCACTAGTTTAAATTGTTTATAGTTTCTTTTGTACCTATAATTCACAATTTAAACATTCTAAAGTGCATTTGTTTATATGTTCCTCAGGCGTAACACTGGGGCTTTTGAGAAATTCCTATGTGCTATTATACTGCCAAATGTCTCCTTAGCATGGGAAACAAGGCAGCGAGGGGATGGAGAATGTGACTTTGTGCCCTGAGAACATATTCAAGAAACTCAGAGTGAGTGACAGTGGGAATCTGGGGAAAGGAGTGATTCATCCAGAAACTGAGAGATAAAACAGGTGCTCTAGTTGTAGAGAGGATGTACAGGAGGAAGGAGCCTAGGCTTATGCATTGGATGAAGACATGAGTAATTCCTGAGTAAGGAAGAAGAAAATTAGGCCAGTGAAGAAACATGGCAGTTGTGTGCCAGGTGGAGGAGTGACTTTCCATGAGCAAAGTTAAGGTGTGAATTGGCTGATGTGTGAAGAGGCATGGCTGAGGCAAGTGTGGACAATACAGGATGCAGGAGACAAGTCTCTGGTTAAGGAGGGACTTGAATGCCACCCCAGAAGAAGTTGGGGTGTCCCCAAGAGATGGCATAATCACACTGGAGTTGGGGGAAAGTCACCCTGAACACAGGACGAAGTATGGGTCAAAAAGGGAAGGGTGCATGGAGGAGAATCATTTAGGAGGTCCTTACAATAGTCTAGCTGATGAAGATGGTACCTGACAATAAGGGACAAGCATTAGGAGTGGGAATGAAAAGCACACAGGTTCTATGATACCAGGGGCAAAATGCTATTACTCTTCATCACTGGTTGGATATAGAGCTTGAAAGAATGGAATGATTTTTGACGTCTGGCTTCACGAACAGCATAGGTGGTAATGCCATTCCTGAGACAGAGCATAGCTACAGACATTGTCTGTAAAATCCAAGCAGAGTGGGTATGCATGTTGAAAGGTATGAGATAACTGGAGAAGGCCTGAGCTAGCCACGTGCAAAATGAGTGGGAGGGCTGACCAGAGACTTGTTAAGCAGCATTTGGGTCCACCTGGAGGTGAGGACCATGAATGGAACTGTCTGCATGACTATATGATTTTTTTTCCCTGAGCTTATGAAAGATTTGGGTGCTGACTGATGCCTTGGCATGATCATATGTCCCTTAGACCAAAGCAGGGAGCATAGATAGATACACAGTGTCCCATCTGTATAACCACCAACAACCAACCCAACTGTCTTTATCAATGGATGAATAGATAAGCAAAATGCGGCAGATATGTACAATGGAATATTATTCAGCCTTAAAAAGGAAGGAGATTCAGATGCATGCTACAATGTGGATGGACCTTGGGGGAGATAAGCCAGTTTCAAGACAAATACCATGTGATTCTGTTTATATGACGTTCCTAGAGTAGCCAAATTCATAGAGGCAGAAAGCAGAAAGGTGGTGACCAGGGGCTGGGGGAGCGAGAGGTGCTGAGTTGTTTAATGGGTCCAGAGCTTCAGTATGGGAAGATGAACAAGTTCTAGAGATCTGTTGCACAACAGTATGAATATACTTCCCATTAGTAAACTATATACTTAAAAATGGTTAAAATGCTAAATTTTATGTTTGTGGTATGTTTTGCCACAATTAAAAGACATACTCTAAGCAATAATGATGTTTAGCTTGATTTACAATTTTTAAAAAAGTTTTTATTTATTCATGAGAGACATAGAAAGACAGAGACACAGGCAGAGGGAGAAGCCGACTCTCCAAGGGGAGCCTGATGCAGGACTTGATCCCAGGACCCTGGGATCACAACCTGAGCCAAAGGCAGATGTTCAATCACTGGGCCACCGAGGCGACCCTTGACTTACAATTTTAAAAAAAGGTGTTCCATCTGATGTGGCTGAGCAGGGTCATCCACCCCTTTCCTCTCTCCTTGTCCACCTTCGCTGGTCCTGGGGCCTGCTCAGCCTGGTGTCTGCTCTCTTGACACCTAGAAACTGACTTTGGCCATGACCTGAGGATTCACACTGGCTTTCTACAAGGCACTTGATTTTTCCTGTTGCCTTCCTAGCACTGACTCAGATAGGGAGGAGGTGGGGTTTTGTTCTCAGCAGCTTGTGGTTGGTGAAGGACACAGGTGACTGGTTCCTCTCATTCACCACACAAACCTATCTTGTCACATTTAGCAGAAGTCCTCCTCCACGATTCATTGACGCATCACCATATTTGATTCAGGGTTGAGAGAAGCTTAGCAGAGCATTTAGCCCTTTATATCTACTTTTTAAGATGGACAAAGCAGTGTGAGAGGAAAATAAGAGAAGCATTAGGAAAGTTGAGAGTTAAGGATGTTTCCCTGAAATGCGTGTTGTAAGGTCTGGTGCAGGTAGACGTGAACCTCGCCTTTGACTCTGAAAGTTCTGGGGATCACAGCTGTGAGAAAAACTTGTGGTTGCAAAGTCTGCTGTGTTCACAAAACTCTTTCAATAAATACCTGCTGGCATATATCCTACCCCAGCTCCTATTTGGCTCTGAGAGCACAACAGTGGGCAAGAGAGGAAGGGTTGCTTCTCCCATGGGATCACATTTTAGGTAAAATTAGAGAAAAAAGGCAAGAAGTATAAGAGCTAAAAACAAGAATTCTGAGAGGGTTAAGAGGAGTGAACGTGCTAGAAGGTGGCTGGGAAGGGACGTTGGTTGGGAGGTTGCAGCAGCTGAGCTCTGGGGGACAATAAATAGCCTGATTTTGACCATCTGGGAGGGAGCCGTAGGGCAATGAGACAGCTGGTGCCAAGTAATGACTTTGGCTTATTTGAGAAACAGAAAAGACATTCCTGTCATTAGAACATGGGAGGCAAGGGTGAGTGTGGTCTGAGCTGAGGTCAGAGGTCAACCCTGGTCACGAAGGGCTTTACAAGTCAAGGTTCAAATCAAAGGGCAAAGACAAGGACTGGAGGGCACTGAGTAGGTGGGTATCAGACTGTGATTGATGTTTCTAGAAGGTTTTCCTGGCTGCTATGTGATAATTGCATTGTAAAGGGCCAGTGTGGGAACGGGTGGCCCGTTCGAGGACATCTGCTACATCCAGGAGAGAGATGACTCTAGCCTGGCTTAGGTTGATAGGACTGGGTCAGATGCCTTACAGAGAAGAGAAGGGCGTGGGACCAAGCCCTGGGGCCCTCCATCAACCAACCTGCTGTTCAGGAGAGCTTAGCATTTCTAGGTCTGAGACCCGAGAGAAATTTCTCAGGGGGTCCTTAGGAAGTGGTGCTTGGGAACAGCAGAATTCTCAAAAGCATTTTCCTGTCTACCCGCTGCCACCTGCTTCTGCCCCTCCCACGCGGCCTGCGTGCTGGCGGGGTGCACACCTGGTGCCTCCAGCCCTTGCTGAGGCCAGACAACACCCAAGGAGGGGCTGAGACTGAGGACGGGGAGCGAATTAATTTGAAGGAGGCAGGGCAGGTGGTTCTGTGGAAGATTAAGAGGAATGCAGCACTAGCCAGTGGATGAAAACCTAGTGTGAATGGCAGGGTTTGGCGCCCAGGAAGGTCAGATTCCAGCTTGATGGGCAGAGAATCAACGAAACCGATGCACCTGTGCGGTGTAATTGAAGGCGAACAATCCAAGTGATGCGCTGCATCGCCGCAGAATTCAGACAAGAAAATAGAGCGGAACTTGATTCCACTGCACTCTGACTTTGATGCTGTTGACTGTCCTTTCCTGTCTCCTTTCCTTTGTCGTGCACAAAGCAACTGGCTTTTGTGACCAGGTCTATTGTGTTGTTATTCATTTTTTTACTAAATGGTCATTGATGTATTCTGTTGACACCCAAAGGAAATGGAGTGGAGAAAGAAAGCTTTCTGTAAAAGGACCCTTTAGTGGTATGCTCACTCAATTTTTATTTTAAAATTTTCTTGGTTTTTAAAGATTGTATTTATTTATTTATTTATTTATTTATTTATTTATTGGACAAAGAGAGAGAGAGAGCAGGGTGTGGGGCAGAGGGAGAGAATCTGAAGCAGACTCTGCCCTGAGCCTGGAGCTCCCCCTGGGGCTCGATCTCACAACCCTGAGATCATGACCTGAGGCTCCCCTCAACTTTTATTTTTATATGTCGTTAAATTCTTTTGCTCTCATTGTTTGACAAGCAATAACAACAAAATCCTTTGCATACTTTATTTGATTGGAGAATTCCAACGCATTTCATTTATCATTGTAAAACCAAGGGCAATTTAATCGTTGTGTAGTCTTTTTGTTTGTTTGTTTGTTTGTATTTTTAATCGTTGTGTAGTCTTTTGTACAGAGCTGTTACATATAGGACAATCTGTGAGTCAGAATAAATTTCTCTGAACAAAATGAAACTTAAGCAGCTTTTCTTTGAGGCCAAGTGTCTTGTTATTTATAGAGCTTCTTGTTTAAAATAATAATATTAAAAAAATCCATCACGAGGGTGCCTGGGTGGCTAAGCTGGTTAAATGACTGACTCTTGATTTTGGCTCGGGTCACAGTCTCAGGGTCATGAGATCAAGCCCCACGTTGGGCTCTGGGCTGAGCAGGGAGTCTGCTTGAGGTTCTCTCTCTCTGTCTCCCTCTGTTCCTCCCCCCTTCTCACTCTAAAAACGATAATAATAATATCCATTGCGCCAGCAGTAGAACAGTGAGGCTGTTCCATCAGGGTTTGATCAGGATAAAGTTTGGCACAGCTGCAAGTGTGGAAGAGGTGCTTTTTTCCGGGGTCACCCCAAGTGAACATTCATCACTGTCTCCACACTGCAGTCGCCTTGACCTGGGGCTTGGAGGCACTGCTTTCCCCTCGGATGCTGTCAGTGGTCATTTTTCTGGAACCTGGAAGATGAGCCGGATGCCTTTCTGAGGTGCCCTGAAGCCCAGAGATGGTCGGAGAGAATACTTGCTCAGGCCCTGGCCATGTGCCGACATGAGGGCTTTCCTGACAAGAGTCCTCAGGAGCTTTGCAAAAAAAGTCTCTTTTTTACCCTAACTCTACTCTTTTCCAGGAGAAATTACAGTAGAGGCTGAAAAATGGGAGATTCTTACCTTTCCTTCATCGGGTTTATGGTGTGTAGTAGGACATTCTCCTATGAAGTATGAAATAAATCATGGCTCTGAGGGGACTCCTTGTGATTTTCTGCTTACTCTGTGGTCCCCAAAGAAGGCTGGGCCATCTAGGAAGCTATATTTCCCCTCCCCTTTTATTTCTTGGAAACTCTATAATATTCAAAGATGTGTTCAGTTCAATGAGCACTTATTTTCTCTGTGTTTAGGGCACCTGGGTGGCTCAGTCGATTAAGAATCTGCCTTCGGTTCAGCTCGCGATCCCAAGGTCCTGGGATCAAGCCCTACACCAGGCAACCTGCTTAGCACGGGGTCTGCTTCTCCCTCAGCCCCTCCCCACTGTTCATGCTCTCTCTTGTTCTCTCTCTGGCAAAAATTAAATAAATAAATAAATAAATAACTATTTTCTCTCTGTTTATTTTTAACTGAATATCTGATTTGTAATATATTTTACTGTTTTTTTACAGAAACAAAATCACATAGATAGCTCAAGCTCCCCCCACATTTCTAACCTTACTCGATGAGCCACGCTTGTCTAGTTGACTACCCCACAGTTAACACACACAGTTCATGCTAAATCAATGAAAAAAATTGACATACTAATTTAGCCCATCGGTGGATCCTAAGAGGGATTTTTAGGTTTGGGAAAAGTTGTTTTGTGTGTTTGCTTTGTTTTTAACTTCAGAATTGTAGCCACACATTTATCAAACAATTGCATGATGCAGACTGTGCCAGAACCTGTTCTAAATGCTTCATAAATCTTAATTTGTAACTTTGAGCTGTGTTATGAGTCTATGACACAGATACTATTATTATACTCATATACTCATCAAGGAAATCAAGGCTTACAGAAAGTAAAAGAGCTCAAGATGACACAACTAAGAGGCAGAGATGAGATTTAAACCCAGATTGTGTAGCTGAGGCCAAGCTCTTACAGGTAAGATTGAAGTGTTGTTGTTTTTAGGGCATTTTGTTTGGAAATAATTTGAAATTTACAGAAGAGCCATAGGAGTGAGAATAGCACACTTTCCTGAGATTCCTTGTCGTTAGCACGTATAACATTCTTTTTCTGAGACACACATGCCTATGTTGTGCCTCTTTACCCTAGAATACTTCAGTGTGTAATTGCTGGGAATAGGGCTGTTCTCTTATGAGATTAGCATATTTATTAGTAACTTTAATATTGATGAGATACGTCTGTATTTAATGTACTGTCTGGATTTCAATGTTGACTGTTCACCCAATAATAAAATCCTTTATTGGGGCACCTGGGTGGCTCAGTTGATTAAGTGTCCAACTCTTTATCTCAGCTCAGGTCTTGATCTCAGGGTTATGAGTTTGAGCCCTGTGTTGGGTCGTTTCTTATTTCCTTGAGGGATGGGATGGATTCAGACTAGCACCAGGTATTCTTTCTTGTTGTCAGGTCTCTCTTGCCTCCTTTAATCTGAAAACATTCTATCGCCTTCCTTTGTCTTGTGTAACATTGATATTTTTGCAGAGTATGTTTCCCCTCCTGCCTTTAAAAAATAGAAAGAGCATCCTTCATCTTGTGATTGATATTTTGTCATGATTAGTTTTAAGGAAATTCAGTCTTACAGAGGTATGTTGTGACCCTCTCAGGATCTCATCTCTGGAGACACACAATGTCCATCTGCCCCTCACCGGTGGTGTTTTGATCACCCTGCTCTGTCAAGTGGTTGTCTGATTTCTCCACCATATAATTGCTATTTTTATGTTGCTGCTAATAAGCAGTCTGTGGGGACACTGAAGGATATGTCTCTGCCACTTGGAAACACTAGTCACAGGGAGAAGTGTGTGTGTGTGTGTGTGTGTGTGTGTGTGAGAGAGAGAGAGAGAGAGAGAGAGAGAGAGAGAGAGTAGAAAGAGAGAGAGAGAGAGAGAGAGAGAGAGAGAGTAGAAGGAAGTTCTTCCCTCCATGGGAATGTGATGAGACGGGGGATATGTGTTCCCTCCAACTGCAGCTGGGAAGTTTGCACTCTTTTTTTATGAAGCTTCCAGATGTCACAGGGCATTTTGTTAGAGCTGAGACACTGCTGGCAGGTAGAGCTTTGGGGTTTTGGTGTTTCTGTGCACTGATGAGTGCCTTGCATCTATGAAATAATAAAGTAGCTGAGATACCTCCTGAAAGAACAAGGAATAGGATCCTCACCTTTAATGTCAGACACTGGGATTTCAGGAAAGGGCTTTGATTCTTTGAGGAAAGGCAGACAGCAGCAGAAATAGAAATCTAAACTGGTTTTACATTTAAACCTGGGAATATTTGCAATGAAAGATTGATTTAGGGTGTCAGAAATAGCCAATAGAACTTGTCCCACCTGGCTACCCTGGCAGTGGGCAGATTGGTTGTGAGTCTAGTAGGACTGGCCCAGTCCATCCTCCTGGAGAACATCCTGATTCTGCAGAAGGAAGAGCAGAGCCCGTGAGTTTACACACCCCATGAACATCTGAGCTGTTACATAGTCAAAGTATTTCCCATGAGTTCTTATAATATTAAAGACAGTAGGCTAAAAAGAGAGGACAAGGAATAATTTAGGTTAAAGAGAACAGACAAAGAGAAAATTTAGAACCCAGATACTCAAGTCATAGGTTACTAACTAGTTACTGGATATCAAATTTGTCTCTGAACTTCTCAGTAAGAAAGGCAAAAAGGAGAACATGATGGGCTGGTTACAAAAATCCCACTTCCATGACAAAAAGCTGATCAGTTACTCAGGAGAAACAGAACATTCCCGATGGATGCTTCCACATCTGGTAATAGAGCTTTTCTTCCATTTAGGCTTTTGTCAGTTTTCTCTGTAATTGATTTTTACCTATAGGCCCCATGGTTGAAAGGTCTGTAAATGCTGTATTGTATAAAGATCTGAGTATCAAGGATGGGGAAGAAACGCAAGTGTCGAGTCTGGTCCAGAGAGCACATAGGGTGATGTAACAATACAGTTATCCAAAGCCACGGCTTCTAAATGAGGGGATGAGGGTTTGGTCTCATTGCGTCAACCTTGCAAGGGAGTGCCCTGGAGCTGTGCCCACAGGAAGCTATGAAACATGAAATCCCACCTCAGGAACTTGGAGGCAGAGAAATCGCAGTCATCCAACAGACCACCAGTGCCACCAGCACAAGATGGCACTAGGGTAAATGATGGAAAATCACATGAAGGGAAATAAGGCAACCAAAACTTGGGAGGGATTTCACTTTTTGTTACCTTTAAGGGTCCTGCAAAGTCCTTTTGTTTCAAAGGGCTTCTCCAGTGTGGGATTGGTAGGGGGTGGTTGGGGAGTGGATTCATTCATTTGGGGAATTAGACAGTCAGCAAACAGGAATTGAACTCCTTGTGTGAGTCAGGCCATAAGATGAAGAACTAGAGATGCCCCAGATCTGAAATACACAACTCGAGATGTGCAGACAAAGAAATAATAGTACTGTTGTGTGTTTGCCACTTCTAGGTTATGTTTAAAGCTTGTATTTGTAACATCCAGCAAGGTCTGCATCAGCATCCCCATTTCAAAGGCGGGTTGGTGGAAGAACCAACTAGAAAAACCCAATTGTCCTCCTTAGGCCCCAATACCCCAAGGGGGTGCCGTGTGAGGCTAACCCTCGAGGGCTCCCCGAGTGAACTCTGTTTTCCATCAGCAAAATACTGGGCAATAATGAAAAGCTTCAGAACCCTCCAAGGTGGTGCTCAGATGAAGACATTGTTACCTGGAGAGATGAGTGTAGACCATTTGCAGTGGCAGGGAAATAATTTTCCTCTCGGAGGACTCTCGGAAGGGGGGGTTGCTTTTCCAAAATGGGCAGCTGCCTGGGAAGTGTAAACACGTAAGTCCAGTCCACTTTGCTAGCAACCGGACTTGATGACTTCTTTCTAGAATGCCTTCCTCCACACAACAAGCCCCCACAGGCACTCTTCTGAATGTTCTTTGCAGACCTTTTGTTTTCCTGCTTGTTGATTTTCCCTTTGCAAACAGGATTGGGGGGCCCATTCTTCAACTAAAACCTTCTTTTGTCAAATCTTGCGGTTATTTTTTTTTCCCCCTAGTGTTGATTGGATGTCTAGACAGATAGGTGGAAATAATTGCCCCGGGGGGAAAGGACAACCTTAACTAAGTTGTCCATTTAGATTTTTACATCGTCCTAAAAATACACCCACACCAGTCCTTTGTCTTGGTATTTCAACATTGCGCAAGACCCTGGAATATGTTGCTTCTCTTTGCCCTGTTGAAAAATGTCCCACTCACAACCATTGTTCTTAGAGACTTCGGATTCTTTAATAGGGATTTAAATCACAAAGAGTTCAGGCGGTTCTGAAAAACCTCTGTTATGCTCCCTGGGTCATAAAGGAGACTCATAAACTGCCTTTTCTCGGTAACTGCTAGGGGAGGGGTAGATGGTGTCTGGTGTCTGATGGTATCCTAACTGGCAGGCAGGCCAGAGAAAATTAGGGGTATGTTTCCATTTAACATCATTCCTTGCTGACTCTGGTCTCCCTGGAAAATTGTCCAGGAGGAGACAAACGAGGGTGCCCTTTCTCTTAACTGAGTTTTCTTAATTATAGTTGTTAGGACCTGGGCTTAAATCGCGTTGTGAGGTATGGGCTCTTTCTTCCCTCCAAGCTGCAGAGGAATTTGTTTTAGGGACCCGTAACAGTAAACCCGGAGATAAAAGTCAATGTGCTCGATTTTTTTCAGGTCCCCCTTTTTAAACGTTTCTCCCCCTGTGTACTGTTCTTGACTCATTAAAACCCTTTCAAGGTTGTTTTTTTTTTTTTTTTCTTTTTCTTTTTTTTCAACCACAAGACCTGCATGTGCCTACACGTTCAGGACCTGGGAGGAAAGAGAGTGGGCTCCACCGAGTGTTCTCCTGATACGGTTTGGGGTTTCTTGTACAGTGTTACTCTTCGTGCAGCCTTGGGTTCAAGAGCCAGGTTCGGAGAGTGCTGACCACAGGCTGCTTCCCTGAACTTGGATGCTTCCTAGCTCAGAAGGGGTTTGCATCTGTCCTGATGCCCAAAGCCTCAGTCTCAGCCTCACTCCCTCTCCATCAGGCACCATGTGCAATTCATCGATGGCACTGAGTTCCTCTCTTATACACCTGGAATCCGTCTGCATCTGTCTCCTTAGCCCAGGCTACCTTTACCCTTTCTCCTAGGACTGACACAAGTGCTTCCTAGCCGAGCTTCCAGGATCCTCAAGATGCCTCCTCACTAGGAGAGCTGTTTTCAGAACAAAGTAGGTGTTGGTCTGTATCATTATGGCAGCCTTCTCAAGAAGGCTTCACCTGTGTTGAGCACCTCTTCTTAGATTAAAGCCCTGGAGAGTCCAGACAACCTACCATTGACTGTATTTCTCTTTCTATCTATATGCATTTTACTTTTCTGTCACTTCCTGGGTTCCCATTGGAAAAGTGCTTTTGTTTTAAAGCTCCTCATACAAGATTGACCTTCCATTGGGCTTTTGTCTGTAATCTGCCTTAAATTGTTGAAGAGGCATGTTTACTTTGGGTTTCAAAGAAAGAAAAGCAGAGAACAGGTTCTGTCTTTCTTTCCTGCCCCTGCTGGAACAGCACAGGTTTGCTGAGCATGTAGAGACGCTGGCTTGGGAGGCTGGGAGGCTGGGAGGTTGAGAGGCTGGGAGGCTTGAGGCTAGGTGGGTGGGAGACTGGGAGGCTGGGTGGCTCCTGGGGCTGGACCCCTGTTGCCTTGATGGCACAGCCTATCCTCTGGCTCTGGCGACCAGGCTGGAAATGTTCAATGAATAAATGAATCCTTGTTGTTCAATGAATAAATGAATCTCCTTTGATGAATGGCAGCAGTTCTTTTGTCATATCTCCTCAAAAACTGAAGAAAGTAGATGTGGTTTATGACTTTTACTGGCTAGGGGAGCAGGAAATTGCCTCTGTCTTCCTGGTGGCTCTTGAACTAGCCTCTGGGTTGACACTAAAAAGCTGAACTTGCTGATTTGACCTTACTTTTGTGGGCCTTCCAATGTTTCTGTCGATTAATTGGTAATATCGGTTTAAAAACATATGGAACATTATTTAGAGTTAGTTGGGAAATGCTTTACCTCTTTTTAAAATCAAGTTTATTAAGCTATGACTTACTACAATAACATGTACCCATTTTGAATGTATATTATAATTTTAACAAATACCTGCATTTGCATAAGTACCCGGAGACTCAAGATGTGGATATAGTACTTGTCCGATATGGTAGACACTAACCACTTGTGGCTATTTAAAGATTTATTTATTTATGAGACAGAGAGACACAAAGAGAGAGAGAACGAGCAGAGGGAGGGTCAGAGGGAGAAGGATACAAGCAGATTCTGCGCTGAGCCAGGAGCCTGATGCGGGGCTTGATCCCAGGACCCTGAGATCATGACCTGAGCCAAAATCAAGAGTTGGACATTTAACCAACTGAGCAACCCGGGCGCCCCATCACTTGTAGATATTTAAAATTAACTAAAATGAACTGAAATAAAAACTGGTCCTTGGTTGTACTAAGCACCTCTTGAATGCTCAATAGCCACATGTGACTATTGTGTACTGCGTTGGACAGTGCAAATGACAAAAACATTTTCATCATAAATATATAGCACTGAAATAAAACACATCTATCACACCAGAAAATTCCTTTCTGTTCTTTTCCAGATTATTCCCAACTCCCACCCTTGACTTCAGGAAAGCACTGATTTGATTTGTTACTACAATTTAGATCTGTGTTTTCTAGAGCTTCAGATATGTACTCTTTTATTTGTGTGGTTTTTTCTCAGCAAAATGTTTCTAAGGTTGATCCATTCATGCTGTTACATGTATAATTCGTTTACTCCTTTTTTTGTTGTTGTTGTGGTTGCCTGGCTTTTTTTTTTTTTTTTTTTTTTTTTTTTTAGGTAGCTTACAGTGTTATTTAGTTTCAGGTATACAATATGATTCAATAATTCTATACATTACTCAGTGCTCATCATGATAAGTGTACTCTTAATCCCCTTCACCTATTTCACCCATCCCCTCCACCTACTCCATCAGTTTGTCTTCTATAGTTAAGAGTCCGTTTCTTGGTTTGTCTGTTTTTTTCTTTGTTCATTTGTTTTGTTTCTTAAATTCCACATGAGTGAAATCATATGGTGTTTGTCTTTCTCCGGCTTATTTCACCTGGACTTCTACTCTCTAGCTGCATCCATGTTGTTGCAAATGGCAAGATATCATTCTTTTTTAATGGTGAATAATATTCCATTATATAATATATATAACAATCACCCTTCTTTATCCATTCATCTGTTGGTAGACACTTGGGCTGCTTCCATAATTTGACTATTAAATAATATTGCAATAAACATAGGGATGCATGTATATTTTTGAATTAGTGTTTTTGTATTCTTTTGATAAATAGTGTGATTACTGGATCATATGGTAATTGTATTTTTAACTTTTTGAGGAACCTCCATACATTGTTCACAGTGACTGCACCAGTTTGCATTCTCACCAACAGTACACAAGGGTTCCTTTTTTTAACTTTAATTTTAAATTTTTTTAAAGATTTATTTATTCATGAGGGAGAAAGAGAAAGACTGCAGATAGAGGCAGAGGGAGAAGGAGAGAGAAACTTTAGCAGATTCCTAGCTGAGCTCAGAGCCTGACACAGGGCTCAATCTCACCACATTGAGATCAAGACCTGAGCGGAAACCAAAAGCCTGATGCTCAACAGACTGCACCACTCGGGGGCCCCACGAGGGTTCCTTTTTCTCCATATCCTCACCAACACTTGTTGTTTCTTATGTTTTTGATTTTAGTCATGCTGATAGGTGTGAGGTGATATCTTATTGTGGTTTTGATTTGCATTTCCCTGATGGTACATGATGTTGAGCATATTTTCATGTGTTTGTTGGCCATCTGTATCTCTTTGGAGAAATGTCTGTACATGTCTTCTGCCCATTTTTAAACTGGATTATTTGCTCTTCTGGTTTTGAGTTTTATACGTTCTTTATATATTTTGGATACTAATCCTTTATTGGATATGTTATTTGCAAATATCTTCTCCCATTCTGTCAGTTGGCCTTTTTGCTTTGTTGATTGTTTCCTTTGCTGTGCAGAAACATTTTATTTTGATGTAGTCTCAATAGTTATTTTTGCTTTTGTTTCTCTTGCCTCAGGAGACATAGCTAGAAAATGTTGGTGTGGCTGATGTCAAAGAAATTACTGCCATTCACTCCTTTTTATTGCTGAATAGTATTCCATTGTATGAATAGACCATAATTTATTTTCTACTCACCTGTTAATGCCATTGGATTGTTTTCATTGGGACTATGATGAATAAAACAGTTTTTTATGTGGACATAATATTTTTTAACTCTCTTGAATAAATACCTATGATTGGAATTGCTGGGTTATATGGTTAGTGTATGTTTAACTTTTTAAGAGATTTCCAAACTATTTTCAAAAATGGTTGCACCATTTTACGTTTCTACCAGTGGTGTAGGAGAGTTCCAGTTGCTCCATCTTTATCAGTTATTACTGATATTTGTTAATTTGTTCTATTAATTACTGAGATAGGAGTATCTAAATCTCCACATATCGTTACAGATTTTCCATTTTCATTTCAGTTGTATCAGTTTTTCATGTATTTTGAAACTTTGTGACTAGGTACATACACAATTAGTAATGTTTCTGTTTCTTCTTCTTTTTTTTTTTTATGAATTGACCCTCTTATCATGAACTGTCCTCCTTTGTCCCTGTACTCAATTCTACTTTGTAGAATTGTCCCTGTACTCAATTCTCTGCCAATATAGCCACTCCAGATTTTTCTTTTTTAAATCACATTGTGCATGATACATCTCTTTCTATGCCTTTGCTTTTCAATTTATTTGTGTATTTTTATTTAATGTAGTTGTCTTTTAAATAGTATATAGTTTAGTCTTGCTTAAAAAAAAATCCAGTGTGAGAATCTCTGACTTCTAACTGGAGTGTTTATAGACCATTTACTTTCAGAAAATGTCATAATTAACAAAAGAATGAAGTGTGCAATCTGATGAGTTTTGACATGTGTGTATACTTGTGGGTTTTTTTTTAAAAGATTTTATTTTTATTTATTCATGAAAGACATAGAGAGAAAGAGAGGCAGAGACACAGGCAGAGGGAGAAGCAGGCTCCATGCAGGGAGCCCGATGTGGGACCCCATCCCGTGTCTCTGGGATCACGCCCTGGGCTGAAGGCAGATGCTAAACCGCTGAGTCACCCAGGCGTCCCGATATGTGTGTACTCCTGAAGCCATCACCACAATCATGAAAATGGGCATTTTCATCATTTCCAAAAGTTTCCTTGAACTCCTTTGTAATCCCTCCTACCCCTTCTCTTTGCAGGACAGCACTGATCTGCTTCCTGTCACTATAGTTTACATTTTTAGAATTTTGTATAACTGGAAACATACCATGTGTATTCTGTTCTATCTGGCCTCCTTTACATATTGTAATGCTTGAAATTCATTCGTGTTGTTTTTGTTTCAATCTTTTTGTTCCTTTTTATTTCTGTGTAGTATTCCGTTGTGTGGATACATCACAGTGGTTTTATTTATTTACACAGACAAACATTTGGGTTGTTTCTAGCTTTTGGCTATTACAAATAGAGCTGCTGTGAACGTTCTTCTTCAAGCCTTTGCGTGGACATATGCTTTTACTTCTCTTGGGTTTAAATACCTAGGAAGGGAGTTCCTAAGTTGTATGGTAGGTACAGATTTAATTTTTTAAGGAACTGCCTATTTTCCAAAGTGTTTGTACCATTTTACAATTTCACCAGTAATGTGTGAGAGCTCCATTCACTCCCCTGTCTAGCAGTTGGTACAGCTTGCCTTTTTAATTTTAGTGATTCTATTTGGTGTGTTTATATTTCATTTACTTATTGCCCGTTCATACAGTTTATCAACTCTTTTCTTTTATGACTTACTTATTTCTTTGTTTTTATTTTTCTATGTAAGAAACATTTCCCTACCTAAGATCATAAAAATTTTCTCCTGTTTTCTTCTAGAAACTTAAATTTAAGTCTATAATCCATTTCATTTTTTGTGTAGAGTGTAAGGTAAGTATTCATTTTCTTCCATGGAAAGAGCTAGTTGTTCCAGCACCATTTTTTCAAAAGACTGCTATTCCCCATTAAAGTGTCTTGACACTTTTCTTGAAAATCAATTCATGTTTATGGATGTGGGAGAAATGATACAGAGTATATTCAAATACTTTATCTATAAATCTCAGTAGTATACTTGTGTGAAAGTGTGGTTTAAGCATTAAAAATAATTTATGTAGTTATGAATCTAATTTTCATCAAATATAGTTTTCTTTTTCTTTTTTTAAAAAAATATTTTATCTATTTAGTTGAGAGAGAGAGCGAGAGTGAAAGAGCATGAGTGGGGTGAGGGGCAGAGGGAGAAGCCACTCTCCCCTGAGCAGGGAACCCAATGTAGGGCTCTATCCTGAGGCTCTGGGATCATGACCCTGGCTGAAGGCAGTTAACCAACCAAGCCACCTAGGCGCGCATTAACTGTTGATTTTTTATGTGTATTCCGAAATGAATTAAGTGATTCTCATTGAACCTAAAACCTCACAAGTGGTGACATCTATATTATGATAGCAGACATCATCCTACCTATATAGGCTCTCTGCTGAAGCTAAGCCTGTTCCAGATATTTGGGTTTGGCAATGTTCACAGATTCCAGAATTTTCTTCAACTGTATATGTACTCTGAAGTGATACAAAATGAAAAAATGACTCTCAATTTTCCTAAACAATCTAGATATATAGTACTGATACAGTAACCATAATTTAACTCTATATTAAAAGGGCTCAATTAAGCCAGCATGCAATGCTGTGACAAAGAGAGGAATAAAGAAAAGAAAACCCAGTGCCTATGGAAATCAAGATCTAAAAATTTAATGATTTAAAAATATCCTTTATATACAACATGGGAAAGAGAATAATACAGATTGAACGTTTTGGTTTTGAAAGCGTGAAATGTCACCACTTAGCTTAGAACAAGTCTGTCATCACCTAAGAAACACACGTTATACAATGAGCCCTATAGGGACACCTTTCAACTCCTGCTTAGCTGGTTTTCAGCAATCTCCTTTCTCCCCCCATGCTTACTTGTCATATAACAATACAACTTTTAATCATCTTTTGACAGAGCAGAACTCAGAGAACAACAATAACAGTTGTTCCAAAAAGCACCTTCTGTGATTTTTTTTCTCACACTTAGATCACATGTTCTTCTCTCTTAAATCCTTTCCTGTTCCAATGGTTTGGTTGTTTAAAGCAAGCTTGATTAAGTCAGGGAATATATTGCAAATAAAAATGTTTTCAAATAGGCTAGGCTAAAACCATTAAAAAACAACTGGACTGAAAGTCTGTAGATAACATGCTTCCTGACTTGATAATATGTGGCTACATTAACCCACTAGGTAGGAAGTATTTCATTTGCCCCCAAGACGAATCTGACAGCTTCTGGGTGCGTCTGTGCTGTGTCAACATCCACAGTGTAAGAGACACACTTGGAATGGGCGCTGTGATGAACTATAAGATGGTGGTGGGCTGTGTACACAGGGTCATGGGCCAGGGAGAATTATAAAGACTGGATGGGCTGAGTGTCAGGTCAGCAGCTGCATGTTTTAAGGAGGGTGCATGATCAGGCAATGACTCCCTTTGAAATAGGATGTGGCCTGGTGGCTCTAACCTTTAAGTGACCAAGGAACTGGCTGATTTTCCTAAGGTAATGGAGGTAATAGCACTGAAGTGAATGTTGGGAGTCAGAAGGGCCTCTGTTTACAACTGGCAGATGCAACCATCCCTTCTTTTTATGGACAATCATAGTCTGATGCCTTTATGAATTCCTGCTGCAAGTAATAGGGTTTTTTTTTTTTTAAGATTTATTTATTTTATTCAGAGAGAGAGAGAGAGATTGAGAGGCAGAGACACAGGCAGAGGGAGAAGCAGGCTCCATGCAGGGAGCCCGACATGGGTCTCCAGGATCACACCCGAGGCTGCAGGCGGCGCCAAACCGCTGCGCCACCAGGGCTGCCCAGTAATATGGTTTTTGCAAATCTTGAAACACCCTTTAGAAAACCTCTCGGCCAAGTGTCTCATAAATGCAGTCAAAAAGTCCTGGGGAACCATGTGAACTCCTTCTAGTGCAATGTCTTCTCTGTGTTGAAACAACCCGGCCCTACCTAGGGATATGGTCTCTGCCTATATCAGCGTTTGGGTTAACATATACTTCCTGAAACTTCTCTTTTATAAAAGGGCTTTTTCAATCAGAAGTGAGGCATTTTGCCACAATGGGCCCAACATGGTCAATTTTGAAACAAGTTTCAGAACAAGAGCAAGTTCATACTTTGCCTTATTATTGGAGGGTGAACACTGATATGTATACTGTGCTTCCCAGACTTGGAAGTGACAGGCTCAGAATAATTGCTAGTATATGTAGAGCAATATTACAACTAGCTGGTATGTTTCCTAAGAAAAGAAAAAAAGAAAAAAGATGCAGCATTAGGACGTGCTTACTAAGGTGCTTCTTCATTCATGTTTTCTAATGGAATGTATCGGACAAACATCTACAAACGAACATGAATACACAGGCATACACACGCACGTGGACAAGTTTCTGTACAGTTTATGCCTTAGATGTGTTTATGTAAGAATCACACAGGAAAAAAAAATTCCCCCTCTAGTTCCCTGAATTTCTGAATGTTGTCTAACCCATAAAATGTTAAAATATTTCATTTTCATATAAAATTATCTACAAAAATAGATAACATGTACAAAAACCAGATAGCATTTCCAGTTTTCCTTAGTAGCGCACTCAGTCCCCCTTTTCTCCTCCTCCCCTCAGAAGGTTGCCATCTCCAGCAAAGAGCGCTTGAAGAGCTGGGCATTCCTGGACAGGTCTGTCACTTGGTGCACCATCTCCTGCAGGGCCGTGGTGCTGGGGTAATGGAGGGCCGCCATCTTGGTTGCCATCACTATAGTCTTGAGCTGCTCGCAGAGCTGGTTGCTGGAGTTCATCACTTTGTTGCGAATGTCCTGGGCAGCCACCTGCCGCGTCAGCGTGTCCCCAATGAACACCAGTTTGTGTGCGCTCAGGATGACAAACTTGCTGTGGGCCACGAAGATGCGCGGGGGCTGCGCTGAGCTGACACAGCTGAAGAGGGCGTCGATGGCGTTGAGGAGGGAGATGTAATGGGTCTCGCACTGGTCGTAGTAGAAGCAGAGCAGCTGCCTATCCTGAGCGCCCACGCTGCTGTTGGTGGTCGGGAGGCTCTGAGAGGGCTTCCACTTTGAGATGTCATTCTCCACGGGCTTGGTGATTTCTTGTTCCAACAACTGGAACTGACTTAGCTGCAAAGGGAGAAAAAAAAAAAGCAGATTTTGTGAAGGGGAAGGCAGTGTGCTGTGCTAGACATTAGCCAGGGCCTGGACAGGGATTTTAGTCCCTACTAAGAAGCAAGTGCTCATTAGATGGGAGGTGTTGCTTTCCTAAAGTGTAAAATGTAGAGGCTGAGAAAGAAGATCCCTAAGGAATCCTCCAGCGCAGGCCCCTGTGGTTGGGTGTTGGCTCTTCTGTCCTAAGGCTGGAAGGCAGCTTGCATTGCTACTCAGCTCTGTTACCTGCACCTTTATGAAAGTTCCCTGAGTTAACATTTACAAAGTGCTCAGAATGGCGTTTGGTATATCATAGTCTCCATGTAAATGTTTATTTGACGTTGAGTGGTGGCGAGGGAAAGTCAAATGGAGGGATCTCTTCATCAGGTAAATCACTGACCGTTGGCTCCTTCTCTGGGAAAGCCATGACTCTATCCCTTCCAGACTCTTAGATAAATGACAATCCATGATCCCTCTCTGTTTCTCCTACTTTTTGAGTCAAGATTTGTAAATGTTACTATGCAGCCCTATGGGAGAGACTATTGCGTATAAATATCTAAAAAAAAAGAAAAAAAAATCTGTGCATTGTGGAAAAGAGCATCTCTAAGGGAATCTGAATGCTAATTGTGCATCGTAGCACTTAGTCACCCTATTGTTGAAAGAAAAGAACCTCACATGCGGTCAGACTCAGTGTGTTAGCTCTCTTCTTTCCTCACTGCTCCCAACTGCTGTAGGATTTAGACTGCAGGTAGAATATTCTCATACTCTTCCACCAAGTCTGAGGAGAGACCTTTTTCTGCAGGTAGGATGACCTGTGATGTGAGCTTAGGGCTCAGGGCTTGTGCTCTGAGGTAGAGCTCAGTCAGATTAGGGACAGCCTCATCCCGCTTCTCCTCCAAGAAAGACACAGCGAGCTTTACTTTTCAACAGAGTCTGCTTTCTTCTTAGGAATTGCTGTGGTTTCAACATGCTCCCTAAAGCCCTACAGAAGGGCATTTGGCCAAATGCCAAAGCAGACATAAACAGATATAGGATGATGTTTGAAGATATTTCAATTATGCTCCTGCAAATATGTTCATAAATATATTATCTTATTAGATGGAGACAGGGGCTATTTTTATAGAGAAGTAACAAATTCAGGGAGGTTAAGATTTGCCTAAGGTCACACAGTTGGCTAGTCAGAAAGCAAGGGTTAGAACTCTGGTTTCCTGAGGTGCCTGGGTGACTCCGTCGGTTAGGCATCCAACTCTTGGTTTTGACTCAGGTCATGATCTCAGGGTTGTGAGATCAAGCCCCATATAGTGGGCTCCCCACTCAGTAAGGAGTCTGCTTGAGATTCTCTCTCTCCCTTTCCCTCTGCCCCTCCCCCAACCCTTCTCACACTCTTGTACTCTCTCTCTAAAAATAAAATAAAATAAAATAAAATAAAATAAAATAAAATAAAATAAAATAAGATAAAATATCTTAAAAAAAGGAAATGAGTTTCCTGAGTGGAGTGTGACAGTTCATGTCTCTACATACCATTTCAACTTAGAAAGCATCTAAATCCTCAATCCATTTACTCTTTATTTTTATGCCCTTGTATCAACAATACCTTATCAACCCCATTCATGGCCAACTTTTGAGTGAACAAACTGCCTTGCCAAAATCCCCTGTTTAAGGGCTTGGACACATTTGATCTTGCCCTTGTTCTTTTAGATGGGACCAAGAATAGCCTAGCCATAGGCTTGTGTTGTAGGAGATGATAGATAGATAGATAGATGATAGATAGATAGAGCACAATATGACTCTTTTTTTTTTTTTTTAGGGAATTTGATGAACCACAGTAAGGGGCTATCCAACGGAGGAAGCTGAGATGAAAAGCCATCTGTGGAAAGGACTTTGAATGGCCACTGATGGGTTCTGTAAAGCTCAAGGGGGCCAAATGAGTAGATACGCAGAGGAAACTCTCAGAAAATAGAGGAGAAGGAAGCAGATTTAGAGCAAAGCAAATGAAGTATAAGAAGGAAGGAGAATTTATAGTTCTAGCTCTCATCGGACTTGGCTGTATCTGTATTTTCTGTTCCTGTATTCCCCTACTATGGCCTTACTATAAAACCTGTTTGCTTGGGCTAGCTTGACTAGGACTTGCTTCTTGAGACCAAGAACATTAACGTAAAGAGTCTTAATATGGTTTTTTTTGTTAAGATTTTATTTATTTATTCATGAGAGACACATACAGAGAGAGAGAGGCAGAGACACAGGCTCCCTGCAGAGAGCCCGATGTAGGACTTGATCCCAGGACCCCAGGATCACACCCTGAGCTGAAGGTGTCCCATGAGTCCTAATATGTTAAGTGTACAGAAGTAGCCTGGAGAAATGGCTGTTTGGACAGAACTATTTGGATTACTAAAGCCATAAATTTTCTCTTTGTTCTTATCTCCTATTATCAGCCTTGAGGCTTATTATATTTTTTTAAAGATGCATTTATTTATTTGAGAGAGAGAAAGGGAGTGCAGAGGGAGGCAGAGGGAGAGGAAAGAGAATTCCATGCAGACTCCATGCTGAGCACGGAGCCAACGTGGGGCTTGATCTCACAACCCTGAGATCACAACCTGAGTTGAAACCAAGAGTCAGATGCTTAACTGATTGAGCCACTCAGGTGCTTCGAGCCTTGGAGCTTATTTATGCCCATGTATGCTGGAAGGATCAGAATCAGGATCTTCTGGAGTGCTACCTTTCCTACAAAGCGGGAAATCCGTACAACCAGGCAGGTTCTGTCCTGGCTGGGCTTACCTGATGATGCTCCAGCTGCAGCTTGTTCTGTTTGATGATATTCTCCTTTTCCAACAGCTCCTTCTGTTGCCTCTCAAACTCCTCCTTACCCTATTATTTTTCAAAATAAAGAAAACATTTTATCACCCCTGTGATTCACTTGTGCTAACATTTCCATTGACAAATGTGTAAATACTCTTTTGTTTTCCATTGCCTTGGCCCTGTTAGGCCCTGTGAACACCAGCCTGGGAGGGTGGACTTCCCTACCAGACTTTCTGAGCTGCTGTGTAAGGAAAGGACAGAAAACTAAAATCTGTTTCCATGTGGTGTGCCACCATCTCTGCACAACTTTACCGTTTTGGGAGATCCACAATCCCCTTCAAACCTCCTTAAGCAGTACTATTTCTCAGAGTTCTTTTCTAATAGGTTATCTGCAAACCCATAAGCCTCCTAATACAGGTCTAAATGGGGTCCACACTGCACCCCTGGTTTCTAGTATTTCCCAATATGCGAGCTGAACAACCCACCAGGGGAATGGTGCATGCCCCCATCTACTCTCTCCCTACACCTTTCCTTAGCAGTGGGGGTTGTGGGAAGGGGGCTCAGCTCTCTCCCTTCCCCAGTCTCCTGAATGCACAGTTCCCAGGATGATCCATCCCTCTCAGTCAACTGAAAAGAATGGCCAAAGGAGATAGTACGCCAAGTTCTAAATAATGGATCTTGGTTGAATGTTTGAATTTCCCAAAGTGACAGTGATCCCAGGTCAACTTGGCAGACTTTCCACTTGTAGGAGGTAGACTGTGCCTGCCCAATTTTCCATGTGCTGGTGGAGTTCTAGGTCAATTGACAAATGCCCAATGTTCCTCAAGCTAAACCTGAGGTGAGGTGAAGTTTTTCTGTAAGTAATTAAACACACATAAACACACACACATTATAGAGCTGAAGGGACCTAGAAATTCTCTAGTCTAGGGTTTTCATTTTTTTTTTTTTTTCCTATCAGGGCCTCTTTCCCTTTTCAAATAAAATACCATGCAGAACTCTATTACCATAAAATGCAAATAGAGGTGGAGCTGCCGTGTTTATCTGAGGGCCTACTTTCCTATTTGGGGAGTCTTCCTCCTGCTTGCCTGGGGCATACCAATGGGTCACTCCAACCCTGTGCTTCATTCACTTTGCAAATGAAGAAATAATAACGGCCCAGGGAGGTTCAATAACACACAGTTAGTGTCAGGGAAAGGTCTGGAACTCAGGACTCCGCACCCTTCCTACCGTACAATGTCACCTCCATACATGAACTACTAATCCCGCTTGGGAACCGTTAATCACGTTCTTGCCTCTGGCAGGTCAGCCTAATAGCCGAACACCCATCAGCCCCCGGCTCCTTGAATGCAAATATAGGCGCTTTATGAGCCTGGTTTCCTTACCTGTAGGTGGACGTAGTCATAATCATCCATCCAGCTCCTTTCAGAGCCATCGCTGCTGCTGCAGTCAGGAGGCTGGTCCTTACCCAGGCTTGGGGGCAGGGGCTTGTTGAGACCTTGAGCCTTGTGGTCCCCAGGATGCAGCAGAGGCATCTGGGATGCAGCGTGTGGGTACTCCGTGGAGTTCATGATGTTCTCAGACCCGCTCTTCACATGCGAGCTGCCAGGGCCTGGTCTAAAGAGGGCCTCGGCGTTGGTATTGATGGTCGTGGTGAGCTGCTTGGCGTCATCGGGCACTGTCTTTGCCACCATCACAAACCGGTCCAGGTCATCACACTTGTTCTGGGGCTTGTTGACGGCCAGAATATTCAGGGACCAGCTGCACTCATTTAAGTCGTGGCTGGTCTGGCTCAGAATCTGGTGGGAGTCTTCCACTCTTTGGAGCTCCCGCTTCATTTTGTTGTGGAGGAGGAGTTCGGGGAGGCAGGAAGCATTTGCCACGGCCCCCTTGGCGAAATGGAGGTAGTCCCTCACGAACAGCTCCACCTTGTCCACCGAGCTGCGGATCTCGTTGATGTGGCGGTCCATGTATCCGTAACACCGCCAGTCCGTGGTGACCAGGGCCATAAGGCTGGAGACGCCCACCTCCAAGGTCTGCTGCAGCCGGTGAAGTCTCTCAATGGCTGTGTCTGGGTCCAGTAAGAGCCTTTTGTCCTGAGATGGGGAGGCGGACACCGAAGATTCCTTGGAGGTGGTGGAGGATGTGGACATGTTGCTCCTGGTGCTGCCCGTGCTGGAGAAAGATAACCGGTTCATACCATCCACCACGTCCTGAGAGCCTTTGGCATCGGGTGGGTTGTGCAGAGGGACATCGTAGACGCCGTCTCTTTCTTCAGGGTTTGCTTTCTCACTGGTTTCTGCTGGCGGCTCCAGAAACTGAACCCCTCGGGGGACATCGTAGGCATCATTCTGGGCGCCCGGTGACTGTCCCAGCTGTGAGGGCGCGTGGTTCAGCAAGACGCTTTGGTGTCTTCGTGTGGCCAGTTCGGCGGCCCCCGGAGCATCACAGTTATATTTTATGTGAAGGTCCTTCCCAGTGGGCTTGGTGCTGGTTGGGGGGATGTCATAAACACCCTCAGGCCTGACGTCCAGCCTCCCAGCTTGTCTCATCGGAGGGGGGAAATCATACTCTTTTTCCCGAAGCCCTGCTTCATCTCGGCAAGCAGAGGGTGGAATGGCATATAACTGAAAAGTGAGTAGGAAAAGGAGTTAGTATTTGTTCAGCTGGCTCATGTGAACATGCAGAAACTGAAAAGGACGTGAAAACGAGGCCCGATTTCTCAGTCCGAATCACTGGCTCTTGTCTTCCACCTTCTACTCACTTATGGCCGGTGGTTCCCAAGGCTCCGCTCTGTTCTGTTCTCACTTCCTTCATCCTTTGACAGGACCGTCCTTCCCATGGCCTCAGTGCTGCCTGTGTGTGGAACCTTCCTGGCTGAGTTGCTCTCCCTGGGGCCCAGCCCCGCGTGTCTGACCACCTCCTGGGGTCTCCTTCCTCGGCTGATCCAGCCGGGGAGGCAGACTGTGCGTGCACACACAGGACCAGGTGTCAGAAGACCTGAGGTTTCTCCCTGCATCTATTGGCCATGAGATGCTGAATAAGTGGCTTAAATGTCTCCACACACAGCTCCCTTCTCTGCACGATAAGGATAACTACGTTTGCTGTGCAGTAATACCCCAGCGGGTAACAGAGTGCATCAGACGCAGCAACCCCAGTCTACGAACTGAGGACGCTGTAACACTTCTAATAAATATGAGATATATTCATTGCTTGCCAAACTGAATTATTTTACGGAATCCCGTAAATATGGAATCCTTAGACTTCTCTTTGAGATTTTTTTCTTTCCCTTTTTTTTAAGTAATCTCTGTACCCACTGTGGGGCTCAAACTCATGACCCTGAGATCAAGAGTCGAATGCTCCACCGACTGAGCCAGCCAGGCACCCCTGGAATCCTTAGACTTATGACTAACTATGGCCTTTCCTTCCTCCCATTCACTCTCTCATAAAGACTAGTTTTTCCCCTTTGGTTTGCCCTTCTTGTTTCATCCCAATAAACACACACACACACACACACACACACACACACACAAACACACATACACACACACCTTTTTTTGCTGCTCGTAGGAAATTCACTTACCCCTTTAGTAGGAGGGATGTCATAGACGCCTTGAGGTTTTATCTCTCCCACTGGCAGTGAGAACACAGGGACTTTCACAGATGACGGAGGGATGTCATACACCTGAAGAGAATACACTTGCTTTACCCAGAATAGAAATATTGTATCCTTGTCATTTCTTAATCTGCTAAGCCTTTCATTATGGGTTTATTTGCCACGTTACGTGTACAACCTTGCTCTTTAGCCGCACTCTATGTCATAAGGGGTTGATAGGATTTTTCTTTTTATATTTCATATACTTTGACTTAGATTGAGTATAAAAGTGACCCTATGTGAAATTATCTACACTGCCTGTACTTTGAACTATAGTTTAAATCTTACACTTCCCGAAGGAAAATGATAAGCAACAAAAGCTTTGTCAGATAAAAGCCTAGGGTCTCCTGAGAAGGCAAATCCCGAAAACATAATTTAAACAGCTTTGGTGAAAATGGCTTCTGGATGATAACCTAAATAGAGCATCATGTGAAACATGCATAATTTGTGAACATCCCTTTGCTCTGAAGCCCTGAGGGATGCCACCCTGAAGTGTTCCCCTCCCCCGGTGACCACGGTCCTGGTACGTACCCCTTGAGTGGTGTGGGAAGGAGGGATGTCGTAGATGTCCTTTTGGTGTCTGGACGGGTACTCGTACACATAGCCCTGGCCTGTCCTCACTGGGGTTACCACCTGTGGGCAGGAAGACAAAGAGGGTGTAAACTTCTGAACCACAGTCCTGAGTGAATCTTTTAGACTCCTAACCAGGCACTCCTCCGTCACCTATCTCCCATAAAAAGAAAGAAAGAAAAACAAGGAAGGGAAGAGAAAAAGAAGGAGACAAGGAGACATCAGGTCGGAACACTTTTAAATCCCCTCTTGAATCCCAATAAAGAACAAATCCCTGAAACAGCTCCAACCCTCTTCCTCCTAATGACAAAGTTGGTCAAAGTCTCAATCCCAAGTATGTACCTTAGGGGAGAATCATTTTTAAATTATGAAGGTCCTAGATCATCCCTTAGGAGCACCAAAAACATAGCCTAATGGGGAAAAAAAAAACCCACGATTTTTTTTTTAAAGGCTCTGAAACTATTTGTCAAGAGAAGAATGCAAATAGAGAGTTGAACTACTTAAAATTCCTCTCATACCTTCCCCAGGACGCCTCTTCATGTGACATGATTATTATTATAACTAAAATTCCATAGGTCACTAGAGTACTTATATGAAGCCAACACTCAAGCAGTGCTGCTCTCAGAAGCCTCCAGGAGCTTTCAATCTAACCTTTGAAACAAATGACAGACTGGGTTGAGAGTCACCAGGAACAGAGTTCAAGGTCTCTAACCCTTTTCTCATTTCCACCAGGGAAGCAGACATCCCAGACAGTACCTATGTCCAAGGGATGTGGGAAGTCAAACGCACTCATCACAACTCTGGCATCTAGAACCAATGCCAATGAAACGAACCTCACCCGACTGGCTCGTATTTTCCTATCTACCATCCTTCACCATGTCCTAAGTTCGGGTAGAGAAATTATTTGAACTTAAACTCATTTGGAAACATATTTAGTCCTCCAAGGACTTCTAAATGACCAGGGTCTTGTTTCTATCTAATGCAGGCCCTTCCAAATGACTAACAAAGCCCCTCTTAGTATTGCCCATGAAGTCTTATTTATTTTATTTTATTTTTTTTATAGGAGAAGGGGCATTGTAAATTAGGCAGAGTTGGTTCTTCCCTAAGAAACTGTCATCTTTGATCCTTTCTCTAATGTGAAAATTCTGGCGTTGGGCTGCCTACAAAACTATGTGAAAAATGCTCGGTGTCCGTCTCATGCTGAAGTAGGTGGAACTCAGCCAGATGCACCAATGCCCCCTCTCCCCGGGAGCTCTAAAATGCTGAAATCTCCGGTGCTTGCAGCTGATTACTTCTTGCAATGAAGGTAAAGATTTGTACGCAGCCACTATCCCATCAGATCTCTCCACTGCCATGGTTTTTTTTTTTTTTTTTTTTTTTTTTTTTTTTTTTTTTTAAGGCATCTATGGCTTTAAAGATTGCTGGCATGGAGCATACAGAACCGTTTATACACTGGCCACTGGATTGTGTAGAGCAAATCTTCCTTTTAAAAGCAGCATGCCCTTTGCTCAAGAAAAACGCACCGTCTTCCTCCTGCCCTTATAGGATTTTTTTTTCCCACTCGCTATTATCCAGGAGAGAAGTAAAGTATCTTCTCTGAGTTTATCTCCTCAGCCCCTCTATTTATAGCTCTCTATTTTGGCTTCGTAAGAGAACCTGCACACAGCACAGCTTTTGTTCAGTCTGAAAGTTTCTAAGAGCGGATTCTGTCCAAGGTTGCCAAGCCAGTAATAATGCTAATGGAAAACCAAGGCTGGTTATGCTGAAGGCCAGCTGAGCGGTTCCATCCTTAGTTTAAACACGGGAAGGGGGGCTGGGAGATAGAGGCGGGGGTGCCGGGATCTGAAAATAGTCCCTGGTGAAATGTAAACATATGGCAAGACCTCAGAAAGGCAGGGTCATAGGCAAAGCTTTTCCTTGCCTTGGTGGATCTGCCCTGGCAGAGAGCATTCGTGCTTCCCGGTATTTAACATCTTGCTTCCTGACAAATGTCACAGAACCTCAACTTGCTCTCTCCTTCTCATTTAGAGGATGCCTGTGGTCATCTGGTTTTTAAAAACTTTGCATTCCAAGCCAGTCATTTTCCTTGTTTATGCATTAAAAGAAACAGATGGCGCAAACCGCAGAGGGAGAAAGCCAACAAAATACAATCTCTCCCCGATTCCAGCATTCCCGACGGTACCATCTAATGCACGCTGGTCCACAAATAGCATTTAAAAGGGACCAGCGTTTTGCATCTGGTCAGATGCATCCCTGGCGTAGAGCGATGCACTGTGTGAACATCTAAAGGAACGAGGAGCGGGAAGTCTTCTACTTTGCACATTCTTTTCCTCCACCCGTCGTCGCTTGGGTGTCTCTCATGCCAACTGTGTGTTCTCCTCGGGGGGGGGGGGGGGGGGAAGTGCTGACTGTTCTGTACCTTAGAAAGTATCCAGTTTTGTGGTCATGAGACCTTTTCTTCCTGCTTGACAAAGTCCACAAAAACCTTCCTACTGTCCCAGAAATACTGAACCTCAGCCTACGAGGAACACCAAGGCCGAGCGAAGGGGGAGTGAATTTTGGAAGGGTTCTCCTGGGCGTTTGTGCAGCAAGGCGCTGAGGGACTCGCTACAGAAAGGGCATTTCAAACCTAATTTTCTCAATGAACTGAAGTCAGGTTTTTCATTTCCTTTCTCCTTCCGTTTGTTTTTCTTTCGTGCTTTCCTTGTGTTCTGTGTATTTATTTATAGTTACAAAGGCTTCGCTTTGGGAACTACCAAACTGACCTCTTAGTTCCTTAGAGTTGATGCAAATGGGGCGAGGAAGGGGGATTCCTGGGGCTCCTGCAACCCCTGTTCTGATGACCCTGGCAGATGATTAGCATTTTCCAAATGTGGATTTTCTGCCACCCCCCCCCCCACCCCCCGGGAAGAATCTTGACTGTTCCTCAGATGTTAGTATGCTATTCTTGCCAACTAACTGAAAAGTCTGAAGTTGGGCACTTTGAGATGAGAAGGGCAGATGTAGAAATTGAGGAAAGGAATAGTCCATTTAATAAGTCTCACAGGGGGGTGGCATCCTGGCATCCACAAAGTCCAGAGACTGGGGTTAGGTTAGTGCTCTAAGTATGTGCTTGCCTAAAAGTAGGCCGTCACGCACAGCGTGCCCCACCACGCACTGTGATGTGTTTGATTCACACCACTAGCTGCTTTACGAGATGATTTAAATACCTCCCTGTCTCATCATTTTGAGAGCTGTGCATGCTGAAATTTTTTTTTTTTGAAAAGATTTTATTTATTTATGAGAGAGAGAGAGAGAGAGAGAGAGGCAGAGACACAGGCAGAGGGAGAAGCAGGCTCCATGCAGGGAGCCTGATGTGGGACTCGATCCTGGGTCTCCAGGATCACGCCCTGAGCCGAAGGCAGGCGCTCAACCGCTGAGCCACCCAGGAGTCCCTCATGCTGAAATTTTAAAGAAGAGGAGCACGTGTCCTGGCAGGGAGGGCCAGGGGACACTGACAACCTACGTGTGTGAGTCAGTGAGCTGGAAGAGAGGCCCTTGGGCTGTGCCGCTCCCACCTCCCCAGTCCTTGGCCAGGCCTTGCACCTGTAGCCGAGTAAGGGCCTGATGCTTAAGATACCTGCGGGGCAGAGCAGGTGAGGCCAAGGGAGAAACGAGCTGGGATTTTGCGCTGGGGAGACAGAACTCATAGCCTCCTAGAAGAAAGCAGCCACTCCTCAGCTCCAGCCAACTGCCATCCTGAAAAAAATACACGCTGTGTTGCTAAGTCTCTTAAATTTTCAGGAGAAGCCAGAAATCTGGACTTTTTTAAAAATATGAAATCTGATTTCCAGAATTGGCTCAAATATTTCAAACAGCATCTTGGCCAAACCAAATCTATCTGTGGCCCCCAGGGTGCCAGTCTTGCCTTCATCTACTTATTTCTGCCCTCCTCCCTGGATGTGTTCAAAGTTTCTAAGGCCAGGGCCCCAGAAAACCCTTTACCAATCCCATTCCTTGGGAAGACTGAACTGTACCATTTTATACCTGCGCCATGCCTGCCACACCTCTGTGCCTTTCCTCACACTGCTTTGTCCAAGATACTCTTCTTCCTTTCCTCATACTTAAAATTTTATCCGACTTTCAAGGCCAAGCTGAGTGCCTCTCTCTCATGAGGCCTTTCCAAACAGATAAAATACCTTTCCCTTCAGAACGCTGTAAGCATGTTATCTGTACATCTCTAATGGTCCTTATCACTTGTGGTCTGTTCCAGGGCATTCCATTTCTTCTCTTGGCACAGTGGAGACTGAGCCCATTTCTTCTTCATTTGTAGATCCACGTCAGGACCTAGCACAGTGCCTTGACTGTAGTAGGGCTTGGATAAATGCCTTGACTGAATACATTTGTGAACTAAAGGAAAACTCGAGGCTTTTCTTAAGCAAGATAGTGTGGAACTGGACTGGACGGGAAACAAGATCTGGCTGTCTAAGATTAGGTTGGTTTCCAGGTGAATTCAGCTCTAGGATGAATGTGACCCACAGGAAAAGAGGCTGGAACTGGCTCTCATCAGCCATGTGTGGTAAGATCAGGCAAGTGAGGAAGCCAAAAAACCAGAGTGAATTTTAGATAAAATCAAGAAGTCGGAAACCACGGAGGCATGATCACCTGCACCAGTATTTGGTGCAAACTACCTGTGGAGGCCAAAAGAGGCTGCTAGATGGTTTCCTTTTCCTCACTCTAGAGCCTGCGTGCAACATGAACATCTGTGTTGTTCTCAGCCACAAGCTAGAAACAGACCAGGGAGTTTTGCAAGAAGAAATCAAAGCAGCCTCTGCAGTTTACCTTAATATCAGAAGGAAAATACAACAGAGGGATGCCTGGGTGGCTCAGTGGTTGAGTGTCTGCCTTTGGCTCAGGGCGTGATCCCAGGATCTGGGATCAAGTCTCACATAGGGCTCCCTGCATGGAGCCTGCTTCTCCCTCTGCCTGTGTCTCTACCTCTCTCTCTGTGTCTCTCATGAATAAATAAATACAATCTTAAAAAATAAAACACAACAGAAAGGAACAGGAATTCTGACATGGGTCTCGAGAAGCTGTACAGTAGAGGCCATAGCCACACTAGGTCTTTAGCTCATGGAAAGGATTAGGTCTGATGAGGAGAGTGATGAGAGAAAATAAGCCAGGCTCAGGGAGAGCTGACTCTACCACATGTGAGAACACAACCAAGGCATCTGTCCATTCTAGGCCTGTTTCCTCATTAAGAGAATGGAAATAATAATACTTACAGGCTATTGGTGTATTAAATGAGATCAAGTACAGAAAGTGCCCAGCATAGAGTAAACCCCTGCAGCCTTAGTTATTTCTATGAGGACTGTCACCTGGGTCATACAGCTTTTACTTTTGGACTTAAATTTGAATCAGGTAATTCAGATCAACCATCCTACTGAAGACAGCTTTTTAAAAAGATGAGCAAAAGATACTCAAAAGTCTTCTTCATTGCATGAAAGCACTAAAAGATAGTAAAGAATGATCAGGTCCAAATTTGGCAGTAGAGATGAATTCATAGAGGTAAACTCCCATTCAAAGGCTGTTTTTGTCCTGGGGGCACTTGCTGACCCGAGACAGATGTCTGAGAGGCCACACTGTGTCTTTTTACAGCATCTTCAGGTATGGGAGGAATATGGGACACAAGGACTCACTGAGGTTGGGACCCTGATAACCATCCCCACTTTGGGTTGGTAGTCTAAAAGCTGCATGTGAATGTGAGAATTAACTAGAAGGGAAGCCACCCTTGCATGGGCTGAAGCCAGGTTTTAACTCATCAGGGTTGGTAAGAACATCTCAAAGCCTGAAATTAGATTTATGTGTGACTGGGAGGCTGGCAGAAGGAAATAAAATCCTCTCTGGATGTAGAGAACATCTTAATAGGCCTTAAGTTATTTCTTACAAATATTTAAAAATACAGTGTCCACCATACAAAGATACCCAACAACGTGGGAGATGAGACAGCGGAAAAAAACAAACAACAGCCAATTTTTGCTTTCTTCCTAATGTGAGGAGGACGTGGTCTGTGTGTCTTCGTGGTCACAGATCTCAAGGCTGTTTGCTTTCAAAATGTTTCGTGATTAAGCCATGGGAGAAAACAAAATGTAATCATTTAGATATGACTGGAATAGAAAGAAATTAATCTTTACAAATGCATACAGTGTTCCCAGTGAGGTCTATGAGGCGATGGGAACTTCACATCAAAGCAGTTAAGTGACAAGAGACTGGTTCTTGATGACTATCAGTAGACTGACTTGGGTTACCATTTCACTCAGGTCATATCAGCATTGCCATTGTCACAGTTATCACCGTAACAGCCCAAGACACTCCAGTGGAAAGCCCCAGGAGAAAAAGTGCTCTATGAGGCATAGAAATAAACCTATTTATCCAGAACAAAGATGGCAATGTCCCAAACCCAGGACACTTTATTGGATTTCTCTTCAGACAAGGCCTTTTCAGTGGAAGATCACAAGCTGGGTTTGTCAAGAGGATCTCACCAAGAAGTAGGGCACATACCCAACTGGAATGTCTAGAAGCAAAATACTTTCAAGACAACGCCTGCTCACATGGTACCACTCGGGCCAAAGTCTCAGCAAGTCTCCTTGGGCACCCACTTCACCTCCTCAGAGCCAAGATCGCTGTTGAGTGCCTGGGAGTGGGGCCTCACTGCTGTGGAGGCCTGAGGTCAGGAAGACTTGAGCTTCTCAGCTGCACGCTACCAGTTCAGTGGGTGCTGTGGGAAGCGGGAGGGGGGCAGGCTGTGCCATCCATGAAGCCAGACCCTCCCCACCCCAAGAATCCTGTGAAAGCCAACTAGTAGGGTCTCAGGTCCTGCTGTGTTGTGCCATGCTTCCATCTGACACCAGCTCAACCACTCAGCACTTACGGCAACTTTTCATCTCTCTCCTCCACCACCCACCCTGTTTTGACTCCTTCCCTCCTGCCATGCTAGCAGCAACCATAAAGAAGAGCAAAAACAGTACGAAGGAAGCAGAAAAACCCTACGCTCTGACAGAAAGCTGGGTGGAACAGAAGAGGGGAAGAGATGGGATGAGGAAGAGCACAGGTTAACCAGTCTCGGGTACCATCATTATTACTGCTCATACTTCTCCATTTGCTAGAAGCCTGTTGCAACAATTACAAAAGATCACAAAACTAGAATTCTTAAAAAATAATTTTAACAGAATTTTTAAAAATAACAAAAAAATCCCACTTGGAAGGGCAAGAAGGAGTCTTTTGGAACTGTTGGGAGTTTCTGTGTCCTGTGATTTAATTCTCGGGGTCTAAGTCTCTCCATTCCAAAGCAACACAGAAATGGCCAGAATGACGCAATCCTTTCTTCTGATATCCAGATAATGGCTCAATAATTGACCCCTGGAGTTTACCCATCAGTCCAGTGGAGCAGGAACACATAGAACCGGCTCCCGGTGTTCCGCCCCAGGGCCTTGTCAAGAACTGGGCAACCAGGTGGCTCAGGAAATATAATGAGTACTTGATGAGAAGTTAAAAAGTGCCACTGTGCCATAATAATTAAGTTCAGATTTATAACCCTGCCATTAACGCACCTAAGATTGTCTGAATTCAAAAGTAGGCCTCACTGATTAGCAAATCAGCCATTTGCAGTTTTCTTGGCATACGTGGAAAAATCAGATGGCTTCCTGTCTATTGCTAATCCCCTTAGCCCCCCTGTTTTATTTATACTATCTCTGGGTTTCATGCATTTAACAAGAGTATTTAGATTTCTAAAACTGCCTGCTGGAAAGGACTTATTTCACGTAAATGCCCTTAAAAAGCATTCACAGAACCACCATGGTATTTATTAGACCTTATAATAACCTCTTTGTCTTAAAGCCCATGAACTGTGTGACCCTCTCCCTTTAAAGAAAACCCTTAGGAAGAGAAACATCACTATTATCACCGCCTGCCCGTTAGAACTTGGATCCAGTTTTCAGAAACTGCAAAGTTATAGAGACTTGTCTGTTTAAAATCCAAGATTACTAGTTTCTTTTCTATGACCAGAGGAAAAGCCACATGTTGCCTACACTGGATTTATTAATCCTCTATAAATTCTCTCTGCCCAGCTTGGGTGTAGCAGTGAGCTCATTTATTATTCGCATAGCAACAATATAATGAAAACTTGAGTCTGGCCTGAAAAATACACCCCAATGGGCCAAGTGCATGGTTTACCCTTCCTAAAGCCCCTCTTTTGCACAGCGAGGCTTCTCCCCCTCTGTTTTTGGGCAGTGATTTCCTTTCCATCAAAGACATTCTGATGTCTGATCTTTATGCTAGAACTAAGCCTTTTGCTCGCCACATCTACATCACGGCTGGTCTCTGTTTTCCAAATGAGGAAAAAAGTCACCACTGAAGGCTCAGAAGTGGAACGGGGCTCTTGGGTCACTTTCATTTGACACAGCATTCAGGAGGCAAGCCACTCAATGGAAACAGTGCCCCGATTGTCAAGCCTCTAGCGCGCCTCCCCTGCTGCTTTCAGGAAGCTTTTTGTGCAGCAAGTGCTAAAGCAATATTTAGTTATGGGGCCACCAAGCGCCAAAGAGCAGCTCCGAGCATTTAACATGGAAGAGCATGGCAGGGAATGACGTCTGGGTTCCTGCAGTGGTTGAGATCTTTCTCTGGACAAAGCTGAATGGGACCTGTGACGGAGCTGGGTACAGCGAAGTCATGTTTTAGATCTCATGGTGCAATGTTCTTGGAGAACCATAAGCGTTTTGGTTCTTTCGATGTCCAAATAAATGCAACAGGACACAAGCAATTACGTCTAGATTTTGAAATGGATTTCAGAGAGATGCCCACAGACTGCCTGAAACGGGATGTGATCGTGGAAAGGCGGGGGCCAGGCATGAGAATTTCTGGATCCAAGGACGTAGAGCCCTCAGCTCTTCTCATGGCTTCACTGGGAGACAAGATGTAGCAGCTGATGGGACAGACCAGTCACATGGCAGTAGGTGGTGCTGCGACAGGGTTGTTGCTTCGAGACACACCTGACCCACCAAGCGTCTCTGCCATATTCAAGAGGCTCAAAAAGAGGAAAATGGACAGAAAATAACGAGTTCTCGGATGAAACACTCTCTTATCTTATGGTACAAAGCAGGGGAGAGAGTTCTCCTTCATAAGCTGCTCTTTGGAAAGTGCTCTCACTCTCAGGGATGGGACTGCGAGCTCTGAGTCTCCACTGGCTCAGCATACCCGACCCTCCCTCCAGTGTTGCTCTGCTCCTTGCCTTCTATTGCCACAGCTCAGTCTTGTAAAGGTGACTGCGGTTTCCAGATGGGAAGGCAGGCTGCATCCTAAAAGAGGAGGAAGATTTGCCAAAACTTACGGGGTCAGCTTGAAATTTATACCAATGCCTGAGTGTCTTTTTTAATTTTTTTTTTTTTTAAGCATTTTGAGGTCAAGCCATTTTATTACACTTTTCAAGTGACTCTGGGAAAGAATCAGATAAGGATATCTGGATCATAAAAATTTAACAAAGGCCATTAGACATAATTCAGCCCTACTCACCATTTCACAGTTGAGGGAACTGAAGTTCAGAGAGGTTATTCAGCTGGTTAATGACAGAGAAGTCAAGAAGAATCTGGTTGGCTGGGTCCCACAATACTTTTCTCAATGCCCCGGTGCTTACATTCGCAAGACAGATTAGAAATTTACTAGAAATTTATTACTTTCCTGGTTTCAGAGAGAAACTCACATCCTTGTTTGAGAAGCAAAACTTGAAATCTGGGCATCTTAAATTTTGGGGGTGCCGCTTTCCCTGGCAAGCTCATCCTGGGAGATTTAACCGTACAGTAGTCTCTCCTCCTCCATGGTGGATATGTTCCAAGATCCCCAGTGGATGCCTGAAACTGTGGTTAATACTGAGCCCTATATATACTATGTTTTTCCCCTATACACACATACCTATGATAAAGTTTAATTTATCAATTCAACACAGAGATTAACAATAGAACAATTATAACAATATACTATGATAAAAGTTATGTGAACATGGTGCCTCTCTCTCTCTCAAAATGTCTTACTGTACTATATGTACCTTTCTTGCATTGATGTGAGACAATAAAATGCCTGTGTGATGAGCTGAAGTGAGGTGAGTGGCCTAGGCATTGACAGTATGTCAGAAGGATCCTCCTTCTGAGGATCATTTGCTTCTGGATCCTGCCTGACCATGGATAACTGAAACTGTGAGAACAAAACTGGAGATAAGGGAGTCTGGGACTACTGTGTCTGGTTAAATGATGTTATCCATCTGGACCAATTTGAAGTCATTTGAAAAGATAGTGCTTCCAATGGTAGAGAAAGCCAACATAGCAATGTTCTCAATGATACCACGGTCTTTACATCACCTTAATCATCTGCTCAGGACTTCCAGATCAGCCTGCCATGAAAATGCCCGCTGCAGCTCAACTCACAGTGTCTCAGCGTAGAGGCTACTCTTCAGCTCTGGGGTGAGAGCTTTCTGAAGTGACTTTAATTCTTCCTGGCCAAGGCGACACTGTTGGACACCCAGGACTCGATGAGCTGGACTTGCTAGTGAATTGTCCTAACCATGCCCTCTTACTTTAAGGACTTGGCAACATCAACCATTAGCCAGGATGTAAAAATCATTAGCTTCAGAGTCAGACAGGCATGGGTTCAACTAGCGAGACCGCCTCTTAGCAGAGGTACGTCCTTCAGCAAGTGAACTAATCTCTCAGACCTCAGATCCCTCCCCCATAAAGTAAGGGGGTTGTAAGGAACACCTTTGAAGCTGTTGAGGAGATCAGATGAGATTATGGCTATAAGGTCCCTAACATGGAGCCAGGGCTCCAGGGTGCTTTTGGGTTACCCTCACTTTAGTCCTAAAGCTATGGTGAAAAATGAGTAACTTCATAGCGTGCTAAGGGCTACACAGTCAGTTAGTGGGTAAATTTGAAAATAAATAACTATTATGATAAATAACTGGTTTAAGCACGCCCTGCTTTAAGAAAACCAAATAAAATTTACTCAAATAAATCAGATGTGATTGTGGCATGTTGAAGATTCTTTGCTCCAAAAACTGATCTATTGTGGAACCCCGTTAAAAAGAGAGGATTCCTTGGTATTTTTCAGATGTTACCAGAATTACATAGAAGTTTTTGGAGAAGACACACTGTCCTAAGCAACTCTGTAAACAGGAACAGCATGCCTCTCTAGAAGCATGCCTCGACAGCTGGGTGTATGGCACTATTTAGTACCAAGTCCACTTGTGATGGGATCTTGCTCTGCATTTTCCACAAAGTGCTCAAACAAGCCTGCTTTTAAAGATGTGTCCCACCAATATTAAGTCTGAGTTCTATCATCAAATCAAATAAATCAATGTATTCCTTTTATCTCCTTCACAAACAGAGCATTATCCACTCAGCCAGACATCACACCACACACAATATCTGACCTATTCACTCTGATAAGCACAGTCACTTAGCATGAAATCATTGAAAAAGGAAGGAAGATTACCTCTGTTTGCTCTGGTGTGGGTTCATAAGAAGTTACTAATGCACTCTTAGAAATACACACTATCTATGAGCTTTATGACAAATTGCAACTGAATTAGAAGGCCTTGGCATTGACCAAACAAAAAAGACTTTTGTACATTTTTAGGGAGGTGTTACACTTTGCTCATTCCCCTGGCGTGGGTGGCTTGGCTGGGAGGGGAGACTTCTCATTTCCAAAATGATCTCATAAAGTCCTGCCCCTAAGCGCTCAAGGACCTCAAATTCTGTGTAGGATGTAGAATTATTTATTTTTTTTTTAAAGATTTCATTTATTTATTCATGAAAGACACAGAGAGAGAGAGAGAGAGATAGGGAGAGAGAGAGAGAGAGGCAGAGACACAGGCAGAGGGAGAAGCAGGCTCCATGCAGGGAGCCAGATGTGGGACTCGATCCCGGGTCTCCAGGATCAGGCCCTGGGCTGAAGGCGGCGCTAAACCGCTGAGCCACCCAGACTGCCCCAGGATGTAGAATTCATCTTGACTCTTGAGGGTGAGCCATTTAGATGGAAGGTCACTTCTCCACACAGCCCAAAAGCCACATATTGAGGCGGAACATCATTTCAATCCAGATTATCTTTATAGAGAGATGTACAATTCTGAAACATGGTCATACTTTATTGAGCTTATAAGTGAAGAAACCAGAGGCACCCTGTGCCCTGTCAAACTTGAGTCTCCCTGCTATTTTTCAAGGGATGAGTGGGTGTCTGTGTGTGTGTATATAGGAAGGGAACAAAGGAAAGTGGGTGAAGTCAGAGTTTATCTTCTGGGGCACTTTCATTTCCTCTATATCTATTTTTACTTGTTGGTAGACAAACCTTACTGCTAATATATAGCAGTTAGCTGGCTGGTAACTGAGTGTTGCTTTGGGCAACCAGATTTCACAATGCTTCAAATCCCAATAAGGGAAGTCCTCTGTTCCCTAACCAATGGCTTTGGGTGAGGGTGTGTATGTGTGTGTAATTCGTGGTGACTCAGTGTCTGAGAAGGTACAAATATTATAGCAAATCTATTTCTGCTTCTTATGCTACCTTTCAAGAACGGGCCTGGAAGACCTGGCTAAAAGCTTATAAGCGTATCCTGCCAACATTTGGCCATGTCCCATTTTGGAAGGTAGGATATGGTCTTTAAAGATGATGTAATGGGGTCTAGATAAACTTTAATGTTACTTGAGTTTTCTAAGTGCCATCCCCCACACAGTATTTGCCCCAGCCTATCCCATCATACACACTGTAAAGGCCATTGAAGTTTTATTGAACCCATGAGCTCCCTTGAGATTAAGTGAAGAGTATGACATATTTGGCGACCAAAGAGGAGGGGGAAAACTGCAGTGGTGCAGACAGAAAACTTCACAGAAGAGATGAACATTGAAATGGGCTTACAAGTATGAATAGGAGTTTACAGATAGAATGGAGGAGAAAAATTATTCTAGGTAAATAACAGACTATGCAAAGGAAGCTCTGATCCCCAGTTAAAAAAGAGTATATTCTCCTCTTTAGGTGACCACGGAAGAGTCAACTAATCTTGTCTACGTTGGACAGAATATTTAAAAGTTAGGCTCTTGGGAGCCTGCGTGGCTCAGTTGGTTAAGCGTCTGACTCTTCTTCTTCTTCTTTTTTTTTTTTAAAGTTTTTTATTTACTTGACAGAAAGGATGCATGCACAAGCAGGGGGAGCAAGAGGCAGAGGGAAAGGGAGAAGCAGGCTCCCCGCTGGGCAGAGAGCCCAAAGCAGGGCTCTATCCCATGACCCTGGGATCATGACCCGAACCGAAGGCAGGCACCTGGCCGACTGAGCCACTCAGGCACCCCCAGCATCTGAATCTTCATTTTGGCTCAGGTCATGATCTCAGGGTCCCACATCAGGCTCTGTGCTCAGTGGGGAGTCTGCTTGGGATTCTCTCTCTCCCCCCTTCCCCTCTCCCTCCTCGTGCTCACTCTCTTGAATAAATAATTATTTTAAAAAACTAAAAAAGTAAACGAATGAATGAATGAATGTTAGCCCCTCAGACATGCTGAACTTTACATCAGTCATGCTTTGAATGCTCAGTTGTGTATAGATGGTTATGATTACAGAGAAGAGATGTTGGCATTCCCCAACACCCTTCTTAGGGGAAACAACCCTGTAGAATCTGACATACATCATAACTGTAATGAGCTGGGCAATGAGATGTGAACGATGTGTGATAGTCTGATGGGTGATAAGATCAGAACCACTTTTCAGTTTACTTAAAGGTCAACTCAAATTAGATGCTTCATTTCTTGCTTCTGGCTTGCTCGTTCCTTCATTGGCGGTTCTCCGTATGCTGACACTTTGCTGTGAGCTTGGCCTATAGCAGTAAATGCCATACATTAAATGCCATATGTCGATGACAGCTCTGGCCGCTGCCCCCCTTAATGGGACTTATAATTTAGCTCAAAACTGATCGTTAGAAGAATGCAAAACGAACCTACTTACATCAGTCAAATAAAAGTGACATGTCGGAAAAATAATCAGAGAAAAACAGATCAGTCTCTCTGCAGATCAAGGCACAGAATGGATGAACTCAGGTGGCAGTTTTACTAATCTCTGAAGCAGAAAAATGAGGCTATTTTAGACCTTTGTGAATCTTAGACTTTTGGACGTTTGGGGGGCTCCACTCCCAACCACAGTCCCTTACGAAGTAGAATTTTCTCTCCTTTTTAAAAATATTTTATTTATTTATTCATTCATGAGAGAGAGAGAGAGAGAGAGGCAGAGATACAGGCAGAGGGAGAAGCAGGCTCCATGCAGGGAGCCTGACGTGGGACTCGATCCCAGGACTCCAGGATCATGCCCTGGGCCAAAGACAAGCACTAAACCACTGAGCCACCCAAGGATCCCCAGAATTTTCTCTTTAAAAAAAAACTGAGAACATTAAAAAATATACATAATTTAGCTCTTCAAATTATTGGATTCTGAGTAGCTCTTTTAATTTAAGATTGCCTGTGAGTTCTTGGCAACCACAGGGCATATTTAGAAATCTTTGCAAAGTGAGAAGAATCTAACTTACAAATTGTTTTCAAATGTAATGAAATAGCTCTGAGCCCTCCATGTAACAATTAATGAGGTTGACCTTATGTTGTTTCCTACTCATTTGTCTCGATGTTTATTAATTTATATTTTGCAGTTTTTGTGTTTCATGCTTTGGAGTTAAAAAAAATGGGGGGGAGCCTTAAACATTCTTGCAGGCCCTGGGCATTCTGCCCATAATGCCTAATGGATAAAACGGCACTGCACACAAAACCCAGAGTGCAAAAGACCAATGAAATTAAGAAAGGTGTCAGTGTATATGGTTTCCAGATAACTTTAAGAGTTCTTTTCCACTCTGTGCAAAATTCTCGTAGAACGAGAGAGAGAGAGAGAGAGAGAGAGCGCTACAGGCTCAAAGGGAACAGCTTAGGTGTTGGCAGTAAAGTATTTGCATGTTTGGTGTACAATCAGAAACACAAACAGGGCTGAGGCATTCAAAACAAACTCTGAGAAAGGAAAGACAAATAAGGGAGAGGAACTAATTTTTTTTTTTAGGCCCCTGCCATGCTAAGCCCTGGGCTGGGTCCTTTTCTGCAGGTTGATCTATTTAATTCTCACAAGAACTCTAAGAGGTAGTTGTGATTGCTCCCATTTTACAGATGGAGAAACCATAGTTTAGGGAAATTGAGCAGCTTGCCAAGGGGTTGACAGCTATGAAGGAAGAGAGCCAGGGGTCCGCCTAACCCCAAAGTCCATGCTCTTTGCACAAAACTCATACTGTCTTGTTTTATAAAAGGGTGGGGATCATATGATCATCTTTCTTTTTCTAACTGCTGATGTATTAAGTGATGCGTGTCACTTAATGTGGTCAGGATGGGTAGAGGCGTGTTAGGTGGGTAGAGGCTGAAGTTTCCCAAAGAGCAAAATTGAAGTGATAGAAGGGAGAATTTTTTCTTTTCTCTTAAATGATTCATTCGTGGAAAAAACTGTGGTGGATAAAACTCCTGAAGCCCACACTCTGTAGCAACATCAAGGGAATCTTTAACTATGGAAAGTCCCAGATCACAATCAAATTGGAACATATCCAACCCCCCATAATGGTCACTTCACAGTGTTTCTCAAAATGCAGTCCTGGATCACCTCCCCCAGGACTAGCCAATGAGCTCACCCCAAGGCAGATTCCCAAGTCCCAGGATTAGAATCTCTGGTGGGGAAGGCCTGGAAATCTGCATTTCGGCTCACCTCCAGAGGATTCTTATGTTCTCTTAAAGTTCTGAACCACACTTGCATGGTTTAGGATAAGATCCACTTCCTCCTCTTTTTCTTCTTTAAGTGCTTTTCCAGACCGTAGCTTAAACTTCCAGAAATGTCTAGTTGTGGGCTCACCACCATTTTACAGATGAGAAAGTAAAGAGAAAAATGGGTAGAGGGCTATTCACTAAGTCAGCTACAATAAGAACTCAAAAAAAAAAAAAAAAAAAAAAAAAAAAAAGCCCAAAGACCAAACAAAAACAAAAGCAAAACCCTAAAAGCCTGCCTGATTGATTCTTGTACTGAGATTAACTCTTGGGGCCTGGGCTTATTAAGTCATTAGTGTGATTCTCACCCACTGAGAAGGTCCCTACAGAGAGGAAGATGTTGACAATAGTTTTTAAAGCAACTATTATCTAGAAGGTTAAAATTACCTTTTTGCAGCCAAGCCATCTCCACTAAGAAGGACGGAGAGAAGGAAAGAAGGAAGGAAGAAAAAAGGGAAAGAAAAGAGCAAAGAGAAAGAGCAAGAGAGAGAGAGAGAGAGAGAGAGAGAGGAAGGGAGAGAGAAAAGAAGATGAGGAAAGGAAGGAAGGGGTCTTCTTCCTCACACCCATGGAGGTTCCAGCAGAGGCCCAGTGGACACGATGGAGGCAGACAGCCTAGGCAACCACAGGCACTCAGATGACTTTCAAGGTGAGGTCAGGATATCCTGCAGAACACTTGGTGTTTGGCAGGGGGGGAGCCAGGACCATTCCCTCCTGCCCTTCCCATCCTTGCTGCCAGTGTTACCACCTTGAACCCCAAAAGCTCAACACTTGGCACTGCAGGCATTATCTACTCAGTTCTGGTAAAATCACCCCCCTGTAAGCGTTGGCAGAGGTCTGATTCGGAAGTTGGCTTCCTCCTACAGGAATCACCTACCTTTTGGTAAACACAAAATGTTCTACTGCTTTTAAAATTAAACAAACAAAACGTTGACTGCAAGTGTGCACCCCAACATCAGTCCAAGGGAAGGCATGGCCAAAGTCTCTCTCCTTTAAAGGGTTGGAGGGTCAAGGAGCAAATCTCCTGTGCAGTTATAGCAAATAAAACGGGAAGAAGTCTGATGTACTTTTCAGACTTGGAACTCAAAAGGTTGAGTCTAAAAAGGAAAACATGTCACCTTCCTGCCAAAATAAACTGTGATGAAAGTTTAGACCCCACCACCTTTCAGCCAAGCATTTCCTGTTCTGGTCTGTTCCCTCGTCTGCTTCATACTAGCTCAGATGAGGGAGAGCTATTTTTAAGGTGCAAACAACCAGGAATAAGAATGAGAAGTTATTTATTTATAGTTACACCTTTCAACTGTTCTTTTCCCCCCTCTGGAGATAGAGGCTGGGTTTGGCTTTCCCTTTGAATCTAAAATCCCTGGGGTAAGAAGGCCTTTGAAAGGTCACGGTGGAGTCACTTTGCCTCCAGACAGTGATCACTGTCCTGGGCAAAACAAGTCGCCACTTCTTGAGGAATTCTCCTCTTGGGCATGCCCTCGGCTTATGCAACACAGGTGCTCTTGAGCAGTATTTTGTAATTCGTACCTTTTGTATAAAAGGTGATTCGAAAATACACTCATGGTTTTGTTATTTAAGGAATCCAGCAGTGATTCTCCCCCCCCCCTTTTTTTTGTCCAACGGAGAGTTAGTTCCATTATCATGAGAATAGATTATTCCATAATTGACTTGGGTTTGTAAATTCAGCAGTTGTATTAGATTTTCTTGAGCTCAAGTGTTCTCAGAGCCAGCAAGCTCCATCTTTTATCGAACTGCGTCTTCCCTTATTTCTTATTCCATTAAATCAGTCCATTCTTTTTCTTTATTTATTTAAATTCAATTTGCCAACATATAGTATAACACCCAGTGCTCATCCCATCAAGGGCCCTCCCTCCTCAGTGCCCATCGCCCAGCTGCCCCATCCCCCCACCCACCTCACCTGCACCCCAATGTTCATAGCAGCAATGTCCACAATAGCCAAACTGTGGAAGGAGCCACAATGTCCTTCAACAGACGAGTGGATAAAGAAGATGTGGCCTATGAATACAATGGAATATTACTCAGCCATCAGAAAAGACGAATATCCACCATTTCTTTGACATGGATGGAAGTGAAGGGTATTATGCTGAGTGAAATAAGTCAGTCAGAGAAGGACGATCATCATATGGTTTCACTCATATATGTGGGAAAATTCAGTCCATTCTTAATCTCAAGCCTCAAAGGACCCATTGTAGAGCCTTGGAATTTGCCGGGAAATGAAAGAGGAAAGCCCTCCCTTGTAATGCTCCCATAAGCAGGATCCTGGTGTTGGCTATCACCCCAGTAGTTCACTAACATTATTTTCTCTCCAGTGTGTAGTTCCACCTGACATTACAGCATCTGCTTCTCTCCCCACTACAATGAAGCATCATGAAGGTTCATCCTTGTTCACTCTAGTTCATCCCTGTATCACAAGCATCAAAAATATACTAAATAAAGGGTTGCCTGCCTGCCTGGCTCATCCCATGACCATGTGACTCTTGATCCTGGGGTTGTGAGTTCGAGCCCCCAGGTTGGGTATAGAGATTACTTAAAAAAAAATAAACAAGGGCACCTGGGTGGCTCAATGTTGAGCATCTGCCTTTGGCTCAGGTCGTGATCTTGGGGTCCTGGGATCGAGTCCCACATTAGGGTCCCTGTAGGAAGCCTGCTTCTCCCTCTGCCTATATCTTTGCCTCTCTCTCTGTGTCTCCTATGAATTAATAAAAATAAAATCTTTAAAAAATAAACTCTTTTAAAAATAAATGTATATATATATATGAAATGCTTAAAATTAATTCAACAAACAGATTTCTGTTTATGTCAAATTGTTGTGGCATCTGGAATTATATAAAGTGCTGACGAGATCCTTCCTTTAAAAAAATTTTTTTTTTACCATGATGGTTTCCTAAGTATTCCAGCTCTACTATTTTCACCCACTGGCTCCAGCATTATTATAGGAATTAGTTGAAGGACAAGAGGATAGCTCCTTTCTAAATTCACTAGTATCCATGTATTATTTTAAATGGGTCAACCTTGAAACTAACAACTCTGCAGAACAAGTTGGTTGGCATGACCCACTAACAGCTTCTTTGCTCTCTGGTGGGTTCTTTGTGCAGCCAGTTCAATGCGGACACGATTCAGCTTTTGATGAGAAGACAGTCCTTTCTGCATCATTGTATTTGTGTAAATTTGGTGCTTTGTACCACTCAAGGAGGAAAGAGAAAAGACGGGAAACTATTTCTGAGTCTAGAACCTAGGTCTAAAAGCAGATCTATCAGAAAGACGGAAAAAACTTAATGATCCAGTTTGATTTGGAATGACACAAGAACTTATAATGACATGGGAACAAAGTTTTGCTGACCAATGAATGGAAAAATGATGCAAAACTAATGCTCAAGGTCAAGTATTTAGTTATACTTACTCTTTAGAAGATATATTTACCTCTTGAAAGTTTTAAGTTCTTGTTCTGGGAACATTTCTATTGCTCTGAGTACAACGGAAACAAGTAGGAACAGAAATCTTGGTCACTCACTCACCTTTTTGCTTAAGTGGGGACCATTAGCCGCCCCAATGCTTCTCTGCACTGATGGTGGTACTTGATACACATCTTGTTCCTGGATACCATGGCTAGTGGGGACCTGGTAAATTCCCTGATGTTGGTAGGAAGGTGGAACTTGGTAGATCGTATCTCGAGGGGCACCGTGTGGGTTTGGCACTTGATAGAGCTTCTGTTGGCCAAAGGTCTGATGCATTAGTCCTGAAGTAGGCTGGTCCTGACCGGAGGGGGTCTCTTGAATGGGGCCAATCAGAAGCTTCACCCGGTTGCCTGGGACGATGCCTTGTCGACCATGTAAGGAGCAGAGCCACCATCCTTCCAGTCCTCCTGTGTTCTGCTCTATGACAGTCAGGATATCTCCCTTGCGAAAGGCCAATTCCTCAGCACACTCTGGGACATTGTCATATAAGGCCCTTGCCATAAGATTCTAGGAAGAAGAGAACAGAGGGAAATTGTGTTAGAATGCTAGCTCAGTCCTTTAAACACCTAAAGCCCGTGCTCTTCTGGAGAAGCACACTTCCTGGAAGGGGGAGAAGAACAAATGTGAACAATAGCCTGTAAGGAGAAAAACAGATGGATGCAGACAAAACACAGATACGTCCGTACTGTGCCTGCCACCAGTGACGTCAGACTGCCTCCTCGGCGGAGCTCCGAACACCACAAGAGTTCTTCCCTCTAGCAGGGGATGCCGTGCCAAGGAATTACGAGTAGCACTGGTAAAGAGTTCACTATACAGAACACTTTTCTTCCTTTCCTCAAGCCAGCTCGAAGAATAAGACATTCCAAGATACTCAGATGTGCCACAGCAGACATTTCTCAATCTTTTCATATATCGGAGGCAGGAGGAGTCAAAGACAATCCCAAATGACAAACGGAACACATGGCATTTATATTTGGTGTTAAAGTGGAAACAAAAGTCGACTTATGTATGCCTTGGCAGGCCTTCCAAATTCTTATTCCCGGTCGATCAAGTTGTGGATACAGGGGGAATCCACAAGCAAGTGCTCTTTACGTGATAACCAAGCATGGAGCACAGGGTGACAGTGGTCTCTCTTCAGAGTTGATGGCAGGGGGCTACGAAGAGTTTACTGCATGTAGGTAGATGCCACCTCTTTCCTTTTTTGGTCTTTTATTCATACCTTTCCTGAAGCCCCCTCCTCCCCCTGCCACCTCTTCCCCGCACTCCTTGAATCTCTCCATTCACATCAGAAAGGCTCTGCCTCCCCCTTTCAGGGGCCCCAAACACTCTCCCCCTTTGTATGAAGGCCTGTCTGGCACATTCAGTACTAAGCAGACAGCCCAAGTAGGCATTCAGCAGAGAGTGGGCAAGCGGTATGTGCTGACATTCTTGGACGCCTTTCAAAGGCTCCGAAGACTTCATTTCTTGGCGTTAGTCATGTTTCGCGGTACGATGGCAGCCATCACCACATGCCTGCTCCTTCCCAGCACACAGAGGAGCCGGGACGCTGTAAATTCATCACAGGCACTTGGAAAACTAAAAGTGATCTCTTCGGTGCTTCACGAAAGTGTCTGGATGCACCTGAGTCACCGGGATGCTGATCATTTGTGGGAGGAGGGACTGCCTATTGGGTGGAGCATGTTTGGGACTTTACATATTCGTGGAATTTTTGGCAGTTGTTGTTTGGACTTCTGCCCCCTGTTTGCTTCTCTAGAAACGTGGACTTGATCTTCCAGCCCCGTGCTTCTCATTCCTTTAGAACTGACATACATTAATCATCTCCCCCTGTACTATGCCCCATAACCACAGTCTTGTGCCGTGTGCTGGGTCTCCCCTCTGGAGTGGGGGTTGGGGTTGGGGGCTGCATTATGTAAGCAGCTCCCTTCCCATCAGTACCTGGGAGGGGGTCCTACTCTTACTGTTAATCCTCTTAGTGTTACTACTTAACCTAAGAAAAAAGAGGTCAGTACCCAGGGAGCCAGATGATGCTTTTGAAGAATAAGGTTGAAGTTCTTATTGGTTACAGTTTGGGGATCCAAGAAGTCTGCAATGTAGACAGGGAAGCTCATGGGAAACTGAGGGATTTGTGTTCTGAGTGAAAGTTTTACTTAGTATTTATATGCTAGGAAGCTTTGGGATTTTTCCTAACAGAAACTCACATACACAAAGATAAAATCATGCAGCTTACTATCCTGTCTTGAGGAACCACTTAAGAATGTGTCATAATCCTAAAATCTGTTTCTCTTCTTCCATCTCTTGAGTGCTCTGTAACTTAAAAGAAAAGTCAGAGTTACGGACGACAAGGTTCTGGGCCTTTGTACCAAAATAATCTGATGGAGATCACTCCACTCAAGAAGAGCTGTATTGTGATGATAGAGGAGGGAGAGAGTTGAGCACTGTGGTCTCTATCCCTTTTGCTGGGGCCCATTCCATGATTGGGAATGGCTGGTAAGAAAGCCTCGAGATTAAATCAGAAGTTAAGAGAGTCAGGACCCGTTCTATGGAGGCTGAGGGTGGGTCACTGGACAACTGTAGGGGCTACAAAGAAAGCAAAGAAACAGAAAACAGCAGAAAGGCAAGGGACTACGGACCTAATCAGCATAAATAAACTCGAGGCATGTGGAGTTGGGTCACTGCCATGGGACTCCAAGCACTGAAGTGGAGCACTGGGCCGTGTTTGATTAGAGGCAGATAGAAATCCCCATGTGAGAGTTGTTCTGGATGTTCTTTGTCTCCCATCCCAGTGACCTTCCCACCACCTGGTTAGCAGCATGAGAATGTTTCAGATGTGCCTCAAGACCTGGGTCTCTGGGAAAACTTTCAGAGACTGTTGTCCTCGCTAACAGAGAAACCCTGGGTGAGTCCTCCTGACTGGTTGTCCATGACTCCCCATCAGTCTTCCCTGCTGCCCTGAGAAATGAGGATTTAGGAAGAGAGTTTGGCATGACCACTGGTGGCATGCACCCCCCAGTGCTAGCCTGACACCTCACATACTGACAGATATTTACAGCCTTGGCTGAACAGGAGTGAGTTACTTAATATCGGTGCAAGCTCCAGAGAGTCAGCATCTACACACAGTCTACACACACCCATTACTCTCCCATATGGAAGGTTACATGCATGCAGTTCCAGAGACCTTTAGAGAACTGGACCCAACCTCTCTGTTTTATAGATAAAGAAACAGGTCTGGGGAGGCCAGTTTATCTTTTGCTCAAAGCCACAATTTTGGTGTCAGAGATGAGAACAGAACTATGGTCTCTTGGTTCAGATCTCTTTCTAGAACTCTAAGCCAGCTTAGCTCAACTACACAATGTCTTCCCAACTGGGCTCAACTCCATTATATAGGGAAGTTCTGAAAATGACAATTCTTGTCGTATCTATAGAATAAATAGATTATTTCCCTTTGTGCCTTAACTTCCTCATCTGTAAAAATGGGAGTGAGGGTAACAGTACCTATGGCGCCTACTTCATGGGTTTGCTGTGAGGATGAGCTGAGTTAATCCAACTCAAGTACCTTAACACTGCTAGAGGGCTCAGGAAGCTATTGTGACAATTTATTTAGTTTGCTGGATGGCATTTTGGCCTTGGGCTCCCTCCTCACTCAGCCTCCTGTCAGTGCTCAACAAGGGTTGGGTTAGTTATGCTAGAATTTATATATATATATAATATATACACATATATTTATACACAGCTGATATTTCTATTGCTTTCAATTACATATCAGGAGAACTGCATCTTGCAGTATTTCTCTGAATTAATAATGAGTCATGGTGGGATCCCTGGGTGGCGCAGTGGTTTAGTGCCTGCCTTTGCCCCAGGGCGCGATCCTGGAGACCCGGGATCCAGTCCCACGTCGGGCTCCCGGTGCATGGAGCCTGCTTCTCCCTCTGCCTATGTCTCTGCCTCTCTCTCTCTCTGTGTGACTATCATAAATAAATAAAAAAAAATAAAAAAAAATAATGAGTCATGGTCACTGCTACCCCTTGTGGAATATTTGCTTACAAACAGCAAATATGAAGCTATCGACTGGCCTCAAGAGACCGAGACAAAATATTATTATTATCACTGCTCTGATTATTACTGAATGAATTATGGATATATGTCTTCAGATCCCAGCAGAATCCAAGCTATCAGAAAGTGGGGGGAAAAACTGGGTGAGGAGCTTGGCTTCTGAATACACTTGGTGCTTTGGGGGCAAGAGTTCATTTGAGAAGATAACAGCAAAATGAACGTCAGCCAGAACACAAACCGTCTCAGTCAAAAGTGCACCTACTTTATAGGCAGATCAAGGGTTAATTGTCTGGGTAGAAAGAAGGTGGAGGGACCTTCTCATTCAGGGTGGGAAGTGTGATGCCTTAAAGCCACCAAGTCAGAAGGGTGATTATCTGAACATCTTAGAAAAACCCAGGAGAGGCAGTTTGTCTATTCAAGATCTCCTCTTTCTCCCACCCACCCCAGGATATTTATCTCTAGGGCAGGAAAGGTCAACACAGAAACAAATCCAGGAGAGATAAGAGAGCTATGTCATTCTATCGCCAGTTGGATGGTTAGCCTCTGGAGGGTGGCAGTTAGAAATGTAGCTAGGGCTTGGCTAAGTGCCAGAACAGTTGGGGCACAGAAGTTGAAAGCCTAAGGAACTTCAAACAATTACACTCCAGCTCCTTCACCTTACAAATGAGAACAAACGAGGCTCAAGATGTTAATGATTTGCCAAGCCACCTGGCAAGAAGGTCACAGAACTGGGACACAAATTCAGGTCTCTGGTCTCCAGCTCCAGAATGGGGACACTTTAACAAAGTCAAATGCAAATGCACAGCTACCAAAGCTGTGGTTCTAATTAGGATTGGAAATAAAAAATAAAAATAAAAAGGATTGGAAATCAGCATTGAGAGTTATAAATCCTATTGAGGAAACCCTAATAACAGCAGCCTCTAGCATTGATTCCCACCCCAGTCTTTCTTGAAGCTCTCGTTTGGCTTCCATGATTCCACTTCTGGTTTCCTCCCTCTGTTCTCATGACCACTCATCTATCTACCTTCTTCTTCATGGACTAATCATGTTTCAAAGGGACCCCTCCTTCATTCTTTGCTCTTCTTTACATGCTCAGTCACTAGAGGAAACCTCATCCGTACCAATGGTATTGAAACACACAGATATCCCTTCAAATTGGTATATTATTTTAAAAATTGTATTTAAATTCAATTAATTAATAGATCATGTATTATTGGTTTCAGAAGTAGAGATACATGTGCTCTGATGTTTGTAGCTATGTTATCTACCATAGGCAAATTATGGAAAGAGCCCAAATGTTCATCCACTGATGATAAATGGATAAAGAAGATGTGGTATATAAAACACATATATGTGGTATATTATCTATATCTATATCTATATCTATACACACACAATGGAATATTACTCAGCTATCAAAAAGAATGAAATCTTGCCATTTGCAACAACATGGATGGAGCTCGAGCATATTATACTAAGCAAGATGAGTCAGAGAAAGATAAATACCATATGATTTCCCTAATACGTGGAATTTAAGAAACAAAACAGATGAACATAGTGGAGGAAAAAGAGAGAGGCAAACCAAGAAACAGATTCTTAACCCAAGAGAGCAAACTGATGGTCACCAGAGGGGAGGTGAGAGGGGGGATGGGTAAAATGGGTGATAGGGATGAAGGAGGGCACTTGTTGTGATGAGCACTAAGTGATGTATGGAAGTGCTGAATCACTAAACTCTACACCTGAAACTAATATTACACTGTATATTAACTAACTAGAATTTAAATAAAAACTCAAAAAAGGGAAAAAAAAAAACCCACCCCACCCAGATAACAGATCCATAGCTCCAGCCTAGACGCTTCTGCACTCCTGTCCCAAATCTCCAACTGGCTAATAGGTATCCTCACCTCTAACTCAACAAGTGCAAAACGCCCTTTCTCCTGCTTTCTCTTAGTTAAGAGCACGCATGTAGCTGCCCAAGATAGGAGCCTTGGAGGTTTGCTGAGTCTCTTCACAATCTGGAAGCCGATCAGCTTGGCCCCTGTCTTCCTCTTCACTGCCTCTCCTAGTTCAGACCTTCAACAACCTGGTATTGGGAGGCTGACAATTGCTTTTCAACTGGTTTTCCTGCATTCACCTTCCCGCACCTCAAAATCTATCCTCCCCCTACCCAGAAGAGTTATCTTTCCAATCCTATCTGATGCTTTCCCCTTCCAGTTCTCTAGAATAGTATTTTTTTTTTAAGATTTTATTTATTTATTCATGAGAGACACAGAGAGAGAGGCAGAGACACAGGCAGAGGGAGAAGTAGGCTCCACGCAGGGAGCCTGACGTGGGACTTGATCCCAGGTCTCCAGGATCACGCCCTGAGCCGACCGCGGCGCTAAACCGCTGAGCCACCCGGGCTGCCCCTGGAATAGTATTTCTTACAGTGTGACTTGTAATATCCCTTTCAAGACCGTGAATTCCTGAAGTTCAGGGAGGATGGCCTAGTCCTTAGACATTTCCAGAACTTTCCAGCATCTGAAGCAAAATGCGCATCATTATATGTTTGCTAATTTACAATGGATTCTGGACTCTGATTTCCTGGCTCTCTACAGAGAAGGTGATTTGAAATTGTTTTCTAGAGACGTCAGCAGGATATTTGGTAAAAGTTTTCAGATGGACATGGGAAGATCAGCTAACGGAACCAGAAAGATAAATGGCATGGCCAGACCTCACAGCCAGAGCATGTGGGAGATGGCAAGCAGGAAAGTGCCCGCCCCTCTCTATTAAACAGGATAATGACGCAGATGGGGAGCTTGAATCTGGTGTCCACAACCACTAAGCAAACAGGAAGGCTAGGAGGAGCTGACTGTCCCAGCCAGATTAAATATAATCATCCCTGGAAGAGTTTTTCCTCCCTCCATCCGGCAGCAGGTAACTGGGCACCATTCATGCCTTGCCAAGATGTTGGGTTCTGCTCTTCCGGGTTCAGCTATGCCTGAGGAGTGGGAATCAAATACCATACAACTAGCCAGATCACTGGGTGCAGAGAGCTCTAGGTCATATGACAGCTTCCACACCGTCACCCACTCTTCCCTGCCAATGTCAAGAAAGCTTATTACTCCCACTGCCAGGGAAACTCTATGCTATTCCAAATACAGAGAGGTGTGACGTATAATTTCCATGACCATTCATGCTGGTCTTTGAAGAGAAATGAGACATTACAATGGCTGATGTGTCACCCCACCAGGATTGATAGCATCATCAATGGCCCGACTTCCTCTTATTATTTTTACTTCATTCTATATTTATCATGGAGGAGCTCCTGCCAAGACCTTGGGACTGCCACATTCTCAACCACATGACTTGCCTGTACCAACTGCCCTGAACTCTGGTGGGGTACCTGCACTCGCGTGCATGCACACATGCATACACACACGCACACACAGTGGACAGATCCTGAGAAAAAGACACAGTAAAGAAGGAAATGGCTATTATCGAGGAAATTAGTCCTAAAGGAAGTAGCTAAGGAATGAGCATCACGAAGGTCAGTCTCAGGACACACTGGGGAAGAGAAAGAAAGGCTTTCGTGCCTGCTGACAAACAATCAGCTTTGGTCTGAGGGTAATCAAACCACTTTGGCTTCACCCCACCATCACCTTTAGGTTATAGGGAAATGTGGGATTTCCGCAAGGAAGGTAAGAATCAGAAAACATGAATATTTACAAGTGTCTGGATTTTTGTTCTTGGAATACTGGGTCTACACCTGGGTCTTTTCATTGGATGCTTGGACTGTTGAATTTTTAGAGTTAAATCCTCTGGAGGTTATATTAAGTAGGGGACGTGAGGTTTTGAAGAAAGTTCAGGAGTCAGAAGATAGGATATGTATCATTTCCAGGGTTTTTTTTTTTTTTTCTCAGTAATCTTTAGGTGATCTGAACTAGCCATGGAAAGGCAGCAGGAGAACTTCCCTAGTCATACTTCTGATACCCTGTGAGGGGTGTCCAATGTGTGCCACAAAGATTTCTCTGGCACCAAGACCACACTTCAGCCAATGATTTTCATTTATTGGAAAGTGTTTCTCAACCCCTATGGTGGTCACAAAGCTTACAAGAGTATCTTGGACCTTCTTAATATTCATATCCCTTCACTCTGCCCCAAGTCCAGACTTTTTCTTAGATTTTCTAGCCTTGTGAACTTTACCCATTGTATTCTCTTTTGAGCATTTCTAAATGGAAGATGCTTTAAGAAATCTTGCATTAGGCACTTGTCTCCCAAAGGTACTCTGACACACAGCAGCCCTGACAGGCACTGTGAGGCTGTACCCTGTGTGTGGTCAACCCAAGGCACTGAGATTTGGGAATCCTAACATCTCCTCCATTATTGGCCTATCCCTGTTTGATGAGGCATCATTTAGAACCCTGAATTATTTTGCTGGTTCATGTGCCAGAGTATCAATACCTCTTGGGAGTGGGTGAGAAGAGCTGAGGCTCTTGGCCAATTTGAATATTTGGACCTCTGAAAGAATCTTCCACCTGGCCAGATTTGGTCATCTCATATGGACAGCATGGATGTGAGGTTAAATAAGTGTTCCTTCAAAATGCTGGCTTTCCTTCCTTCTCTGCATTAGAGTTAATGCCACCTATTCTCCCTTGATTTAAGCTTGATGCAGGATAAGAACATCCATACGATGAGATCTGTTTACCATGAAACCAACGAAAGCCTAGAGCAAATCCTTTGTTTCATCTAAAAAAAAAATTACAAAAGGGGTTGTTAGGGAGGCATGCGTGCATGTGTGTGTGACGTCATAGTCAACGTCTATTATTTCTTGGCCAGTTGTGGAGAATGAATTTGAATCCTGACAGTAGTGAGAAGGTAGAATTTCCTAACAAGTCTGATGGTTCTTCAGGAGTTCAATCTTCCACTACTCTGTGGTCTTTGAGATTTTTTTTTTCAATTTTTATTTATTTATGATAGTCACAGAGAGATAGAGAGAGAGAGGCAGAGACACAGGCAGAGGGAGAAGCAGGCTCCATGCACCGGGAGCCTGACGTGGGATTCGATCCCGGGTCTCCAGGATCGCGCCCTGGGCCAAAGGCAGGCGCCAAACCACTGCGCCACCCAGGGATCCCGTCTTTGAGATTTTTTAAAGCAACTCCTGAGGGTCTTAAAGAAGGCAGAAGAACACTGTGGTGTCTATGTATTAGAACCAGTAGTCACCTATAGCTTGACCAAAACCAATTAGACTAGAGTTTTAGACTAAGAAGGGATTCTAGAGATCATTCTAACCCAATCTTGTTTTACAGCCCAGAGGGTCATCTATTAGATTAGCAGCAGAGCCAGAACTAGCATCTGGTTCCCCTCTTCATCTAGGATTTTTTCCACTGGACCAGGATGTGCTTCCTGAGAACCTCTCCGTCTTAGAATTTAGTACTGTTGCTATTAAGCCTTGGAATTTATAAGCATTTGTCCTGGGTTGCCTGGTTTTGATAGATTTAAGTATAGTGTGTTGGCAAAAGATCAAAACCATGGGGCAGGCACAAACTCTTTTCAGGGTTCTGTCCCTAGATAAATCTGACAGGCGCCATATAATGATGAAGGCCTGACACCCACTCACCCAAAAGATAGGTTTTATTAACAATGAAACAACCAACTGGATTTCAGCCAACATGACAGTGTTGGCACTGGATCACATCTATCTGCCTGTCTAGACAAATCCCTCCAACATCCAGGTACTCGGGGAAGTGAAATGAGAATTAAGTTATGAAGGAGTAGGAGACGCCAGCCCACTATATTACAGTTTATTTCCAAAAACAGCATCATTTCTCAAAAGTCAAAACCCGAAAGTTATAACATCTAATAAAGTATTTGAAGGAAGGGAAAGATCTTCCTATTTTTTTACATTCTTGCATATCTTCTCTTCCTGCATCAAGGTATGCAGCTCTCAAGGTACGAAGTAATATCTACACCCACCAACACCAGTACGTACACACACTAGCAACCTCGGCCTGCCCCCCAGCCAGACCCAGCTGACATACCTTGGTTGCCCCCCACAGTCTTTCAGATGTCACCTAGGCTTGCTGTCTGATTGCTATTATCCCACTTTACTTGAGTTTTTCAAAACACACCATTGGCTGAAAGGGTTTCTACAACCATATGCTATCAGCCTGGCACCTGCAGACAGATCTCAAGAAAGAAGCTTCAGATGCTGTAGCTTCTCAGCTAGAAGAGGGAGGAAAGATGGCAGGAGCACAAGGAACAGAAGAGAACCTCTAAATGAAGTTGTTCAGTGGCTACGTAGGGTAGAGAGATAAGCTCCTACATGTATGTATTCTATACCAGTCTATAAGAATTAAATGGATTTCTTCAAAGTTCCATTCTAATGCATGTTCCATTATTTTATATGTCGATATAAAATAGTATAGATCCATTACACATGCACACAAGTGCACGTACGTGAGCACACACACGACAGAGGAAGGCTTCAGAGAACTAAGGTTGCCTTAGAAACAGTCTGATGGTTTTACAGGTGGCCTGAGACCTCATGCTTCTCAGTACTTTGTGGCATTCAATTGAACACATTGGGGCTATATACGTAAGAGGAAGTTTCCCCTTGCTGAGGCCCTGTGACATGTAGCACACATCAGTATGGTACAATTATGGCCAACAGCTCTATGGTTGTATTTCTGTGCTTCTGTCACATGGAACCAACAAGGCAATTTTTTATTTAAGCAAAAAAGAAATAGGGGAGATTAGACCAGTGATTCTTAACTAGTGGCGATTTGGGGACTTGGCAAAGTTTGGAAACATTTTTGGTTGTCATGTGACATGCATGCGTATTGCTGGCAGCAGGTGGGTAGAGGCCAGAGGCTGTTAGACATCCTGTAAAGCACAGGCCAGTCTCCCATCATTAAAAAGAAAAGAAAAGATCAGCTCTAAAAGTTCCTCCGTGCTGAGTGGAGAACCCTGGAGAGAGGAATGGACACTTGCTGAATTAATGGGATCTAGCCTCAGTCCTCATATTGTAAGATTAATGGCAAAGAAATCCTTTTGTGCCTCTGTTTCTCCACCTGCAAAATGGGGATAATGAACACGTTCTTTATAATATTATGAGAAGTCATGAAATTATATATGCAGAACAGTCTGATTTCTTCAGAAGAAAGGGTCTCTATAAAATCAAAGCACAGTCATTATTACTGCACTATTATGAGCTCATGAAATTGTGCCTTAAGAACTGTACTCCCCCTCCCTTGGAAAAAAAATTCCTTCAGGAAAAGAAAACAAACCAGAAATGATCTCATCATGATTACACCTGCCACACCAAAAAACAGACACAGTTCAGAGAAACTAAATTCTTTCCCTGCAGCCATGAAGTAAGCTGTGTCTGTAATTAAGATCTTAATAAGGGAGGCAGGAGGCTTGATGCAGCCGCTGCAGGCCATGAGGCACAGAGCCGCCCTGCCGAGTTTAAAGCAGGAACAATTGAAATACAACCTCCCTCACCGCTTCACGCTCTCAGGTGTTCTCTGCACAAGCCCTTATTTCAAAGCAAGGCCTTTCCTTCATCTCTAGAGATGCCTATTTCTGCAAGGAGAAAGCAAAGTAACAACTAATTATTTATTTTTTTAAAATTTTACTTATTTAATTATGAGAGAGAGGGAGAGGAAGCGCACAAGCAGTGGGAGCAGCAAGCGGAGGGAGAGGGATGAGCAGACTCCCCACGGAGCAGGGAACCCAATGCAGGGCTTGATCCCAGGACACTGTGATCATGACCTGAGCCAAAAAGGCAGGCGCTTAACCCACTGAGCCACTCAGGCGCCCCCAAGAACTTACAAGTAAATATTATTTATGACTTTATATGAAAATTTTACCTGAATTCACTTTAAAAAAAAAGCACTTCTTAGATAATTACCTGTCAAAAGGCTGACACAACGGAAAAAGGATAATGCCTTCCACAGTTGATCTTTGGAGCAGCTTATGTTGACTGTCTAGAGTGGCCATGTGTTCCTGAACTTTTTAAGAGTCCCAGTTTTAAGTATCCGTTTATCAGACCATATGTTCTATTGTTGGGTTGTGAAACATGGATGCGTATCCACAGAAATTATTTATTTATTTTTTAAGCTAAAAATAAATGATAGGCGTGCAAGTATATATCTTGCTAATGGGTCTGCCTTGGTTGACTTTAGGATTCGGGAGAAAAGAAAGACAGGTATTGATAAGAGTCTCTGACTCAGTCAATGGACATGTTCTCAAATCGACAAGATGATTTTTATTAGGAAATGAGATACATTTCAAGGCCATCTAGGCATTTGTGGGATTGTCTAGAAGTCTAGCTTCACAGTGGGTGGGGTTAAGAGAAAGAATGCTGTTGAGCTGACTGGACCATTCAAGGGAGAGAGGTCTTCACAATTTTGCTCTGCCAATGCTGTTGTGATAGAAATGCAATACTGCTGGTCCACTAACCCATTTCCTGCCAAACTCGGACTCAAACCACAAATGATTGGTAACCCAGAAAACAAAAAAATTCACCAACAGATTACTGACATGTCCTGCTAGACACTAAAGACTGAACACCAAAAAGACTGGAGTGTCTAGAAGTCGACTTTCCTGGCTTCCCGGCGTTATGGTTATTGGCCGCTGAAGGGGAGGGCAGTGAATTCCAGCTCATTCTTTTAGTAGAGCACAGGGCTTGGTGACAGAGAAGCCTAGATGAGTCCTGAGTTAGCCACATACCCTGTGGGAGTGAGGTGCTAAGTTAACAATAATGAACTGACTACTACAAATCAATGAGATTAAGGCTAATTCATATCAGAGCATAAGGTTACCACATAGCTAAAAAAAAAAAAAAAATCGAAAAAATATGAAGGGCACATCATTCTGTCTAAATACATATTGCTTTAATAAATAGAAAGATCTGGTTTAAATCTTAACCTTATGTACATTTTGGTTGCTACAGCTTTCTATTGAGCTTCCCAAATAACTCCCCCCGAAACACACTTACACACATACTTACACACACACACAGACTAAAGAAAGGAATTAAACTTCAATTAAAAAGATCCTATCAAACATTTTTGTGCAATGCTTGCACTTTTATGTATTCATGCTGGCTCAGTCTTTATTTCTGGTCATCGGAAGGATCAACATCCCACTAAGAAACATTTCTGGTGATGTAAGTATGACCTTGACATATTAGAAATATTGGGAGGAATTCTCATTTGCATCATACACACCATGAGAGATGAGACACCTCCCTCCATGGGGATGGACCCCGCCTTTGAATAAGGATCCTGAATCGCTTCCTAAAACACCATTTAGCACCATTCAGGGTTGGGGAGGAGGTATTTGAAAACAGGCAGATTATTTGAAGACACTTGACTGGCAATTTTAGTATCTCCATGATCAGCTGCCCCAGCCCCCGTTCAGACATGAAAAAATCACTGTCACACACTGTCACAACTCAGCATATTTTCTGGAATGCCTGTTCCATCTTCCTCAAAGCATATGCCTCAATTCACCTGGATCTCATGGTCTACTAAAGCTACCTCCTAAAAGATTCACTCTATCTGGTGGACAGTGGCAGGGGTCATCAGCAAGGCCATTTCTCTTAAAATGAAGATTCTTCGGGAAGATAGTCTTTTGCAGCCGAGCTGTAATGTTCCCCAGGCGTGCATCGTCCTCATTAACCAGTAGGAATGACTGCAGGGGGATGACTGGAATGCTCTAAGTAAATAAGATGGGGGGGGGGTGCCATTGATGGAGTATAAACAGGGGGGTTTTTCTTGGGGGGGAGTCCTCTTCCATGCCCATATTCTTTGCAATCATCCATCACCTAGGAAACCAGCAGCTATTCTCTGCACTTTACCTTGGAAATATAGCATTTCTTCTCAGGGGTCCTTCTTCTGTATCTTGGCAAGGAGGCTTGGTAATTAAATCTGTATGTTACTGTGGAGTAATGTCACGGGCTCAGTGGCTGGCATCGCAAACCAATTTGTTTAGGTTTCTTTCTAACCCTAAAATGATCTAACGATAGATCACCAAGCCCTCTTACGTTACATCTCCAGTAATCGGGTAAGAGATATAATTTCCTCTGAACTTCCCTACCCCCCAAATCACCTCCTTCAAGTTTTACCTTCGATTTTGGACACTGAGGACTTTCTCTTGTCCTCACTAGTATTTTTGTTTTGGAGAAGCAAGTCTAGCAAATGCTTCCTCTTAAATTTTTATCTATATAATGCTTCTGTATCTATCCGTTATATGTCTTATGATGCATCATATAACACCTGCCATTTTTATATGCCTGGGTGCTAAAAACTAATGATTTTCATAAATTATATCCTTACCACTATCTGATAAGATCGGTATTATTACTTCCATGTTATAAATAAGGAAATAGAGCGTGAAGAAGCAAAAGTTGTATCTGCAACAAAACCCAAGTCCCTTCCACTACGCCATACAGTATTAAGACTCTTTTTAGTGGCAAAACAAAAACAAAAACAAACCCCACCCACCTCTTTTTAATGGCTACTTGTATAAGTATTTTATGTCATTCAACATTCAATTCAATATTTGTTGAGTGTTGACGAGCAAGGTCCTGTAGTTTCAGGAATATCAGATCTTATTAATAACAATGAAGATACCAAATATATTAGTAAGAGGGCACATAGCTCACTGGTAGACCCCTGTTGTCTGGCATCTGCATTTCCACACCACACATCCAGGCCCACAGAACACTAAAAATACTCAGCCATCTTAACCTAGTAACTGGGATTTTGATATAACCCTGTCACCAACTCTTGCGTCCACACTATCCTTTCAACACCTATCGAGGCAAAGAGAGCCGAAGCTGACTAGCATTATCTTGGTACTATATGCCAGGAGCCATGGTAAGTACTTTATATCCATGTATTATCCTGTTTAGGCCTGAGAACAATAGTCTGAGATAGTTATTATCCCTATTTTACAGATAAGAAAACTGAGGCTCAGAGAGCCTACCGTGCCTGAGGCTCTATAGAGCAGTAAGTCCCAAGAAACAGAAATGCCTTTCTACAGAGCCCACACTAGCTTGTATCTGCCACAAGAACATATAGGATCAAGGCTGTGCCCCCTCAAGGCTCTAACAGATCCCAGATCACACTTTTTGATTCAAGAACTTGTCCAACAGTCTACCTTTACACACAAACAAAGGGTGGTCTCTCATTTTCAGTGCAGCTTACTTAAAACTGGATGGCCCGACTGGGAGATGGATGTGAGTTATAGGCATCCTTTAGAGAGTGACTCGATTGGAAGGGGTTAATAAGTAAGGCAGTGCTAACAGAGCAGGGCAGGGGTGGAAAACATGAAGGCTGTCACAGGGATTAGAGGTCAGTCGAGGAGACAAAGGTGTAGGCTTTTGATCGTTTTATAGAGTGGGTGGATGAGGAGACCTGGCCTGTGGGAAGTGACAATATAAGCAAGTAGGTTAGGCACAGAGAGACGGGGGGCAAATGAGTGAGAGCAGGGAGAGACCGAGATGTCCCACGGCAGAGTCAAAAGAGAAGAGAGAGGTTGGGGGTTCAGGATGTGCTTTAAGGACGTCATGCCTACATGGGGCAGAGAAGGCTGAGCTGTACACAAGTCTGGTATCAGGGCTGCATAAGGATAGCTTGAATGCACAAATGAGAGACGATAAGGTCATGAGGGCACAAAAGGGGGAGGGAATTTGTAAAGGGGAAAAAGTTGAGAGGAAGTGTCTTTAGAGGTCTGGTGGGGGGGGGGTTGGAGCAGCAGACAGGAAGCCATTGATGAATTCTGAGAAATGGAATGATGTACATTACAGTAAGGAAAGGATGCTAAGGGAGTTCTTGGTACGTCCACACTGCACAACTTGCTCCATTTCGTATTGTTTGAGCACCTCCAGTTCTCCAAAGCCTTTCCTGTCTGCAGTGGGTAAGTCATTTAGCTCTCAAAATGGGTTTGCCCAATAAATACAACCATCCTTAAACAACTGAGTTAATATTAAAACATCTTTCAGTGCTTTTGAATTCATAGCTTTCATGGAAGATTTGCAAAGGAGCACGGGGGACAGGAGTCTCTAGATTGGATTGAGCTCAACAAATCACTTACAAGAGAATATAGAATTCAAAGCCCAAGTGTCAAAGCAAGGAAAGAACTGGGAATTGTATTAAGTCACAGGTGACTGTGTTGCTGAGGCTGAAGACCCTTGCTCATTTTTTTCTCAATGTAGCTCAAAAAAATAAAAGTATTTTCAAAGTCCCTTCAAAGGCTTTGAACAGTACACACTTTGTTTGCCCACATCCAGCCAGAACACAGGGATCTGCCTTTCAGAGGTCAGTTTTCTTACTTGCATTGTACATCCCACCTCGACTTTCTCTTCGCTCAGAACGTTCAAGCATGCATTTGTTGTCCACCATACTTCGATGGAAAAAAAAAAAAAAGAATTTGTTGAATGGTAGACTAGATACATAATTTAGAACTTCAGGGTAGGCACACAGAGTTCTGAAATTTGGCAAAGCCACAAAAGCTGCTCAGTTATTAGAGATCAGACAGGCAGTGCCGGCTGGGCTCTGACCAGGCCTGGGCCTGCACAAAGTGGGCGGGGTCAGGTCTCGGGCCTTGGCTCAACACAGCTGTGCACGGATGCTTCCATCGCCCTCCTGGCAGCCTGCCTCTCGACCCTCAGAAGGGGAGCCCTCCCTGGGCAAGCCACTGCCACTGAGTCCCAGTGCCCCCCACCATCCAACCCCCCGACTTAAGGATGCGCTTTGTATATTCAGAAGAGCTCATGGACAACTCTTAATACATGCAGGCCCCGTGATTTACTGTCTACTATCCCAGAACCGCAGACTGAAGCCTTTTAAGAGAAATGGAACATAAAGTTCATATGAAACTGCAGCCTTTCCACGAACAACAACAAAAACCATAAAATGAAATAAAGCTAGATGCTATGTGTGCTCCCCAAAAAAGTTCGTAAGTAACAGCTCGTATTCCACAGTTCTCAAGATTATTATAAGTACATGGCTGGCTGGCCTGGAGCCCTGGAGGAGTGCAGAATGAGTGTGGGTTTGGTTGTCCTCTGGTTATGGTTCCTAAAGTAGCCAAACCAGATAATCTGGTTTAAAAAAAAATTCTTATAGCGGCTGAATTATAAATCTCTCCTGGTAAACAGAAGTCTGACTGTGCTACATTTATAGTGTGTAGAGCAACACAGTATTTAAAAGATAATTCCTGACTCCAGGGTTTTACAATCTAATAATTATCTGGTTTTACTACCGAAGGGGCTCAAATGAAACAAATAACTGCCAAACGTGTGTTAAGACTTCGCTTTGTCAAGTTATATCTAAAAAAAAAAAAAAAAAAAAAAAAAAAAAAAGGCATCTATTCTGCAGGAATACTGGAGATGAAATGAAATAGTTTTAAACTCCCTGGAGGACAAAACCACCAGTCACACAGGGCATTTTAGGGAGGTCACAGATGATTCTTTCTATTATAGTGGTTTAAAGTCACAAGTTCTGGAAGCCAGATCGCTTTGGTTCAGTTAACAGCTCCACCACTTGTCTGCTGTGTGGCTCTGGATAAATCACTGAGCCTCTCTGTGCCACAATTTCCACATTTAAAAATGAGTGAATAATAACACCCACCTCACAGAGATTCTGGAAGTGTTAAACAAGACCATGCTGTGTTATCACGGTAAATCTTAATAGCATTTATCATCCCTCTACCTCCGCATCATCTCTTCTACTTAAAATGACAAAATCATCTCCTGCAATAGAGTTGTCCATTATTCACTGGAGAGAAAACAGGCTTTATAAAACAAGGACAGTAGGTTGCTTCAGCTACTAGTTTATTTTATAGCCACCATAAGGTGTAAATCTGGCATTTGGTCAGTCAGAAATCAGTTTTTTTTTTCCCCCCTGGTGAAGGTGCCCATGAGCTAATAACAACCATATATGTACACCACCTGGCAGGGTGTTTGACATTGGTAAGACCCAGCAAAGAGGAGGGTTTTTTCCGTGCACACCAATTGCAATTTATTTTGTCAGTTGCCATGACGTTTTCTCTCCATAAGAGTAAAACAAAACACGATGAGGTCACTGAATAAAAGTGACTTTAGACTTTGTGACTCCTGTCGCTTTCTAGATCGTGGTACTCAGCATTGATTTCAGGCACTTAAACTTTCCAATCATAAACATATGAATGTATCCGCCCCCCCGGCCCCGCAAGCTGGTTATTATAAGACTACAGGCATTCAGCAGTAGGAATTGGAGGGGCAAAGAATCACTGCAGGCTCAGGAATCTCTGGACCAACCACTGTTCTAAACAAGGGACTGTGGAAATACCGAGTGAGCCCCTTCAGGAATGGGAACTTTCCTGCCAGGTAGAAGGATCTGTTGCTGGTTGTATCCTAAAATCAAAAGTATTAAGAATCTTCAGGATTATCCATTCCTCTGCTCTTTCCTCTGGAGAAATCGTGGAATACTACTACTACTAATAATGGAAAGTACAGGGATAACTGATGTGTGTATCTTCAGACGGTTGTAACCTTTCCAAGGAGAACCATAACTCACGCATTATAATAAAGACTTTCGGCATTTTGCTTTAGAGCTTTTGAACAAGATTTATAGCTTTTGAATAAAAGATTTATCACTGAGGTTAGCCAGTGACTATTAGCCAGAACCGAGTATTTACAACCACACATTAAAAAAGGATGGGCCAGAAACTACATAATTCGGAAAGGAAGCAACGTAGCCCCCAGCTAGCACAATCCTGATGGTCAGACAGGTAATACAAATTGTCAATCCAAGGGCACAGACACCTTGCCAACCGTCATTTTAATAATAGCATGTTTGTTTAAAAGCATTTTGTCTCATGTCTATTCTAGAAGTCACACCCAATTGCCTGCAATGTGCTTCCAAGTACAATGTCTCTGGAAGCTGCTTGCCTGGTTAGATGGGGGTGCCTTAAACAGAACAGGGATACTGCGAGCAAGTTATCATCCTTTTGCCAAGAACACCCCAAGGCAATGGAGCAAAATGCGTGGGAAGCTAAGGTATCACGACACTCCGCAAACTGCAGGGACAGTAAGCTGGCCGGACACTTGAGACCCTCAGCCCATTCAAACGCCAGTTAAAAGTGCTTTCGAGAAGTGGCACACACTCATTTGTTCTCACATCCAGTATCCTTTCAGGATGTCAGAATCCCCCATCATCAGCTGTGTCACAACAGTACCTGGGGCTTTTCATGCCTCCCACCCAAACTACCTAAGGCAAACTGCCTCTCCTACCATAATGCTTACAGCAAAGGCTAAAACTGCTTTAAGAGCCAGTCTGAAAGACTCAGCAGTTCTCATTCCTCTCTCATTACAGCTCGGGGGGCCAGCGGAGGCCGGGCCTGGGGGAGCCGCGGAGAGGGCTGCGGAATCCAGACCTGTGTGCGCCCCAAGCTAGTCACCCTGTGAATCCCACTGGCTCCAGGGGCAGCTCTAAATTCCCAAGCCTTTCAGGGGAGATGGCCCACGGCTGTGCTATGAACTCCCGGAGCGGGTCTGAGACACTGGGTGTCCTGCCTCCTTGTATGCCGACCTCGGGATGCACGAAAAGGGTCCTGGAGAGCAGTTGCCGCAGTGGGCAACACACACGCGCGTACGCCACACACACGCGCGCGCGCGCGCTGGAAGAGGTCTCCCCCCGCTTACCTTATACTTCATCTCGGCGGCGGTAGGCTGAGCCGGGCTCCTGCACTAGCGAGACTGCAGCAAGCACGGGCGTGCCCGCCCCTCCATGGACCGCAGCCCTAAATGAAAGCGGGGACGGCCGGGCCGGGGCGGGCTCGCCGGGGGCTGCGCGCCGAGCTCCCGCACAGCCTCCGCTCGCCGCCCCGACCGGCCGGCCCCGCCCCCGCCTCATTTGCATACCGCCCGCCATTGGCTGCCGGGCCAAGGTAGTGCGAGGCCCCGCCCACCCCTCAACTTCGGAAAACTGACAAAAGAACTTGGGATGCGGTCATTTCTCTCCACGTCTCGCAGAGAGGGTGGAAAATGAAACAAAGTCGGGAACCGTCTGGAACTCTACTCCCCATTTCGTCCTCCCCCTCCTGATTAAAAAAAAAAAAGAAAGAAAAAGGAAATTTCTTTTTAAGATGAACCTAAGTTTTAAGGAAATTGAATATACAAAGCAGCCTGACAGTCCTGCTTCCTGTGACCTAGCAACCCCTTCATAAACCCATTTCATTTCAAAGCCATTCACCTCCCAATCTCTACATGAAACGAATTCTGGGAACAAAAGGTTTTCTGTCTCCCGGGCCTCTTTTTACTAACTACCCCTGCTGATATCTCTCTGTCTCTCTCTTTTTCTCTCCTCTCCCCCCCTTCCCTCCTCCCCCTTTCTGTGGCTGTTTGCTTTTTTTGTTCTTTTCAATGTTCAAAGTACTTGCAACGTCAGTCTGCGAGGAGCCTGAATACAATTCTCCCTCAGTGACAAGGAATTCCCCCAGGACGGGGCACCAGGGCTTCCCTGGCCTGCCTCTCACCAGGGCCTCCTAGAGTTGAGTGTCAGCCACACATTCAGGGATCTTCCCTGGCTTTGCTGAGGATAAAGGTTGGATGTGACCTCTCAGACGAGGCCGGCCAGTGCATGTCCTATACATCATCGCTGTCCACTGAGTACTGTGGTTCTTTGATGGCTGCAGTTTCTAGTTCCAGCTTTGAACACTGCAGTGTTTTCTTCCTGACCTCTCTCCTGAGGATGACCCATGAACCCACCGACACTTATTATCGGGGGAACAAAAAATGCCCACTGTTTGATGAGCCTGGTTAAAAAAAAAAAAAAAAAAAAGACCAGTCTCTGCAGCGAAGCACAGAACATTTGGTTCAGCCTCGTGACTTCTATAGAGAAAGAGATCACCCAGGAGAAGACAGAAACAGTCACCTTTAGCGACTCCTCTCAAGGATAGAGCTCATGGAGGGGGAAATTCCTTTGCACTGGGTCTCAGGATCAAGGCTCTGTGATTGCAGACAATAGCTGTCCCTGAGTGGGGTGGACTCCAACCAGCCTACACGGCTGGGATGGAAAAAACAGTACTTATTTTTTTTCCTGACCTAGTTGGATCAGAATCCGTTTGATTCCCCCCCCCCCCGCCCCACAAACTCCTAGTGGCTTAAAATTTTACTTTTATGATCCAAACAAAAAGAATAGGAGGGCAGCTGTCCTGCAAAAGGGGTTTCCAGATACAGGGCTCATAGTTTAGAACACAGTTTACTATGGCACTGATTCCCTGGACGTGACCACCCCCACCTCCCACCCCCACCAGCCGTCATAATGAGGTTGACACACCCCTTTGGGCCTCCGTTTGGACTTTGCTTCTGCTCGTTTAGCCTTGCAGTGAAAATGAGCCTGGGTGATTTTGCAAGGTCTTTCTGAACACAAATTAAGCATGCAGCGTATTGCTCTGCAAAGGATCTTCCTGACAGTCCCACAGTCTTATGGGCTAGTCATTAGTTTGCAGGAAATTGTTTTTGCTGGATCAGTCAAAGGCCTTCTCATCTGTAAGATGAGTCTTGTGGCCTCCAGAAGATCTAGATAACATTCCTCTGGCTTCCTAAGCAGTAAAGCTGAATCCGCCTTCTGTTTTGTTTGATGAGTACCATTGAGTAGGTGAACACTATCTCATCCCATTTTAATGCTTTCAGACAGTTTCCCAAAGCATTTGCTAGGGCTTTTTGTCATTTCATTCTCTAGCTAGAAAGTTTGATTCATACTAAGTGGCCCTCTTGCTTTCCTGTTTCTCTCCTATTTGGTAAGACACCTCAAATCTGCCTGAAGTTCATTTCAGGGCAGTTTGGGTTGGCATTAGTTACCTTGGAGTCAGGTCAACTGTGTTAGAATCTCGACAAATTTCTTAACTTCTTGACTTTGGTGCTCTGAAATATAAATTAGAGAAGATAACACTACCTACTTGCTGGAGTTAGAGTAAGTATTAAGTGAGATCATATGCATAGAAGTTAATAGTACCCAGTACATAGTAAGATCTTAATAAATATTTGCTTATTAATATTTCCATTATTAATTATTATTTCATCATAAATTCATTATATATTGGGGCACCTGGGTGACTCATCAGTGGTTGAGCGTCTGCCTTTGCCTCAGGGTATGATCCCGGGTCCTGGGATTGAGTCCCACACTGGTTCCCCGCATGGAGCCTGCTTCTCCCTCTGCCTGTGTCTCTGCCTCTCTCTCTGTGTGTGTCTCTCACAGATAAGTAAATAAAATCTTTAAAAATTTCATTATATATTATTTTATTACTATGCCATATAACATTATGACATAAATATTTAATTCTATTAATTATAACTATTATGACTATTAGACTACTGTCAATATTTTAAGTGTGATAAGCTTAATTCAGAAAAAGGTGGAGGACAGCTTTCTAATTTAACAAATATTGATTGAGCACCTCCCACGTGCCAGGTACTGTTCCAGGTGGGGAAAGTACAGCAGCAGCCCACACAAAACTCCTACCCTCACAGAGCTTAGTCTCCTGGGAGCAGGCAACAATAATTCAATGAATAGGTAATACAGTTCTGGAGTGGTAAATGCCATAAAGAAAAATCAAGCAGGGAAAATTGCTAGAGGAAAATAGGTGGAAGGTTGTGTACGTGTGTTGGTGGGGGGTGTCTGATTTCAGAGAGTGGTCAGGTGAGCCCCTTTCAGGCGGTAGGTAACATTGAAGCAGAGATCTGAAGGACATGAGGGATCCACTCAAAGATCTGAAGAAAAAAACATTCCAGACAGAGGAAAGGGCCTAATGTAGAAATCAGCTTGGTGTGTTTACGAACTGCACACAAGCCAGGGTTCCTGGAGTCGGGCATCTGGGGTTCGGGTGAAGGAGACGCAGATGGGTGGGTGCCAGGAGCTGGATTTTCTCCTGAATGCCAGAGGAAGTCAGCGGAGTGACCTGAGCACAGAATGATGTGATCTGCTTCTCTGTGTTTTTACTTTTTGTTTAAACACCCAAGGACGGCAGGCCATTGGTTCAAACATTGAGCTCTGGTCTTACTGCAGCTTACGTGATACTTTATTCATATTTAGTATTAAGTATATTAGTATTTAGGCATTTAGTATGCTTCCTTCAAAACCCTTTGGGGGAACACAAATTCTCCCACCGAATAGAAAAAACAGTTCCATCCCCATCTATTACCTGAAATTTTTGGATGCAAAAAATACTGTGCAAATGATGCTATGTAAACACTGTCAGTTGGTGAATGGGGGTGCCGTCATCCTCCCGTGGGTAGCCTCCTAAAATGGACCAGGACGTTGGGGGTGAGGCCCTACCCTGTGCTCACCAACATCCTGTCAGCCCCTCAGCTTTGCCACCTGCCTGCTTGTCTGCCAAGGGCTCTATCTCCCCAGACTCTGATGCAGGCAGGAGCAAGGGACACGGCACCAGATGCCCAAAGAATTTTCCAGCTGCCACTGGACACGGGCACGTATACAACAAGAAATCAGGAGGACGTCAGAGGGAAGAGGTTCTTCTATGCACAACTTTGGAGGAACCCATGTGGCTGCTCTCTAAGGGTGAAGGGCAAGGTCAGAACACACGAGGGTAGGAAGTGAGCTGGGGAACCTAGTGCAGCCCCTCTAAGGAGGACAAAGCTGCTCCGAGGGCTGGGTGCCTTGCACCGGCTGCTGCCAGGTTGGCTCAAGACAGCAATCGCGGCTTCAGGTTCATTCTCCGTCTCCCTTGTCTGATCTATTCCAGTCATTCCTTTGTAGTTTCCCTGCCTGCAGTCTCTCCCTGCTGGAATCTGTATTCCACATCATCCCGTTTAATTTCTAGAGTTCAGAGTGCATCACATTGCTCCTATGATTTAAAACCTCGAAGGACACATCGATGCCTTTAAAAACAAAATCTGCGGTTTCGGGCATGGACTACAATTTGAGCCCACCCTTCGTCTCTGGCCTCATCTCCCCCCATTCCCCCACCTCACATCCCACACTCTGGCCGCACTGGGGGTACTCACCAAATCCGAGACACACTTGTACTGTCCTGACTTTGCACAGATGGGGCCCTCTGCCTAGCACGTCCTCCCTTCACGCTTCTGCTATCTAACCGAGCCCCAACACTAACCCTTTTGTGCTTCCTTGTCTACAACCCCTACTCTGGCCACCTCCTCCTTTCGGCATGAATTCCTCCTCCCTTCACTATGCCCCTATTGTACTTAGAGCACGGCCCTATTATAAGGCTTTTCCACATTGTACCATAATATTGGTGGATCGCTATTGCCCCATCTTCAAAGTGAGCTCCAGAGGGACAGGGTGGTGTCTTGTCCATCTCTGTGTCCCCTGCAGCCTTATACCACCTCATGGATATTTCAACGCTGGCTGAACAAATGGATGAAGGAGAGGACAGAAGTAACGTCAAGGAATGTACATTATCTTGAGGTTCGGTGTGATGCCCAGGAAGGGAATGTAGAAAACTTGAGTTTGAAGGCTGTGGTGTGGTTTACACACATAAGGACCCGAACTAAGATGCAACTTTTCAGGGGCGCCTGGGTGGCTCAGTAGTTGAGCATCTGCCTTTGGCTCAGGGCATGATCCTGGGGTCCTGGGATCGAGTCCCGAATTGGGCTCCTTGCATGGAGCCTGCTTCTCCCTCTGCCTGTGTCTCTGCCTCTGTGTGTGTGTGTCTCTCATGAATAAATAAAATCTTAAAAAAAAAAAAAAAAAGATGCAACTTTTCAGAACCTACTCAAGGCCCGTAGCCAGTTCTGCCTCTTGGACATGGTTTGTCCGCAAACTACAGCTTTGTAGGCCCCCTGCTTTTGTCCAACCAATGAGCTAAGGATAGCTTTTACATTTTGATATGGTTGGAAAAAAGTAAAAAGAAAACTATTTTGTGAGATGTGAAAATTATGTGAAATTCGAATTTCAGTGTCTATAAAGTTTTATTGAAAACACAGGCACCCCTTCCTTTACGCGGTGTCTTTTGGGCTGTAATGGCAGGCTTGAGTAGTTGTGACTTGAAGTGGTAAAGGCTGTACAACAACAACAACAAAAACAAAAACAAAAAAAACAAAAAAACAAAACAAAACAAAAAAAAACAACCAAACAAGTAAGTATTATTTGGCCCTCCACAGGAAATGTCTGCTCACTCCCTGCTCTACAATAGCGTAAGATACATCTATCCCTGAGTTCAGACTAACGCATTGATCATTCCACATCTGTAGAGAAACACTCTAGAAATACCCATCCTAGAGCCACGTTTTACCATTTCTAGTCTGATATCTTAAAAAAAAAATTAATAAAAACCGAAGTTATTTCAAAAACAGGCAGCAACTTTTCAAGTCTGTAAATCTCCAGAAATGTCTCCAAACAGAGACGAGCCACTGAGAGTTTTCCAACTGACTCCTGATGTACCCCACCTTGATTGAACCCCACCCCCTACCCCCCACCAGATGCTGGGCCCTGTGCTACATGTCACAAGTGTGATTTCATTTAATATGCATCTGAGGGGATCCCTGGGTGGCGCAGCGGTTTGGCGCCTGCCTTTGGCCCAGGGCGCGATCCTGGAGACCCGGGATCGAATCCCACATTGGGCTTCCGGTGCATGGAGCCTGCTTCTCCCTCTGCCTCTCTTTCTCTCTCTCTCTCTCTGTGACTATCATAAAATAAATAAATAAATAAATAAAAGGTACAAACTTCTAGTTAAAAAAAAAAAAATGCATCTGATATGACAGGCTCGTGAGTAGGTTGGAATGTTCTAATTATACACGTACCCAAACTGGAGACCCAGAGAGGTCCTACAACGTGCTCCAAGTTACAGGCAGACAAGAGCAGGTCTGGTATGTGAAGGTGGGCTCTCTGGCTCCTGAGGCTGTGGGTCCTAACCACTGTGCGCTCTGTCCCCCGAGCATCCCCTGGTGAGCCTCTGTCATCTGAGTCCCCAGTTGTCAGTCAGTTCAATAAGGTAGCTTCTCCATCCGGGTGGGACTAAACCCAACTGAAGAGCAAGTTCTCAAGTTGTGACACACCTTATTCGTGCTGTCAAGCCCCGCTCATCTAGACTGCCCCCCCCACCCCGAATCATCGTGCTTCTCTGTATCCCATCTCCACCCCGTCCCCTTCATGAGACCTTCCCTTTCCAGTGTTGCTCTCTTCCCCAACCCCCCGTGTCTCTCCTTACCTCTGCCCTGGGTCAGTGCTTCCCAAAGCTAACCTCCCTTGTTTTTGGAAAAAAAAATTTTTTATTTATTTATGATAGTCACAGAGAGAGAGAGAGAGGCAGAGACACAGGCAGAGGGAGAAGCAGGCTCCATGCACTGGGAGCCCGATGTGGGACTCGATCCCGGGTCTCCAGGATCGCGCCCTGGGCCAAAGGCAGGCGCCAAACCGCTGCACCACCCAGGGATCCCTAACCTCCCTTAAAAGCACTTATGAACAATCAGTGGGCCTGGGGTGGGGACTTGGGGACTTGGAATCTAATACACTTGTAAAAATCCCCCAGATGATTATGTATGAAGTGTTATGTGTATAGCTCAGCATTTAGTGCTTAGGGTATTGCCTTTATCGTTTTCTCCTATGGGGAAGCACTGCCTCTCCCCAGTGAGATTTCAAGCAACCCGCAGAAGGGGATCCTATCTTTTCTTTGCTCTATACACCCTTCTGCATTTATGCAGTCAACTGAGTCTCCGGGTAGGTCTTCCCAGAGCCCCGTGTCTTGTCCACGCTCCCAGCCTTCACTGACGTCAACATGGAAAAAAAATAAGTCGCTTTTCAGCCGGTAGAACAAAGAACACCTCTCACTCTAGGAAATAGCTGTTAAAAAAAAAAAAAAAATCTGTTGAGCTGGTCAAGCTCTTGGAATGACTGAAAGTCTATTACTAGAGAGAAGCTCCAGATACCGTCTCTAACACTTGTTTCTTCATGTGCTAGGGAATGCGGCATTCATTCATTTCTTGCTGCTCATATTTTGGTCAAAGAGACTCATGAGACCAGCCCCATCCTCACCCTTCCCACCCACCCCTCTCTCAACAATGATTTTCTTTTCTTTTCTTTTCTTTTTTTTAAGTTTTTCTTCCTACCTTCCCTTTTAACAATAGCATCTGAGGGATCAACTGTTTTCTGAAAGGTTGTTAAGAACACTGTCTTATGATATTTGTTTCTGCAGATGGAGGGTGTTGTTTATTAAAAAGGCCTGTTGACTCATGATCCCAAAATTGCATCTGACTTGGTGCCCTCTGACTTACTTCTTATTCTCACGAAGTGACGAGCCACCCGGGGAGGGGTGGGGCTCTAAACAGAGAATAGGGATGATTCCTCTAGAGTTCTCTTTACAGCATGACATGGTGGATTCCCACATTGTGACGACTTTACAAGGTCTCACTGCCCCATTTTACTGAGCCAAGTCTGTAAGTGTGTCTTTGTGACCTTCCTTTTAAAAAATCTACCCTCCTCTTTCCCACTTCCTCTTGCCATCCGTCACAGATTCTTTGAGGTGGCTTTTAATTTTCCCAAGGGTGAAGTGCTAAACTGGCGTGTCTTAGACCCCCCATCAATCCTTGATAAACCATGAAGGAACACATAGCATACCGTGTCACTTAACACGCTACTAAAAACCTACACGTACCCCTGTAAATTGCCCCTGGCGATTATGGCCAATACCTTGGCCTGATTTTTGTAAAAACAGTGTCATTGTGAAGTTTTTGATGTTTTATATCTACATTCATCATAGTGTTATTATAACTTTGGAATCCTTAATTACTACCTTTCCCCCATCCCCAAAGAACTAAAAAACAAAACAGATTAAATTATATGTCAAGTAAGCTTGCTCAACTTTTTTTTTTTTTAAGAATTTATTCAGTTATTCGTAAGAGGCGCAGAGAGAGAGAGAGAGAGAGAGTCCGAGACACGGACAGAGGGAGAAGCAGGGACCCCAATGCGGGACTTGATCCCAGGACCCCAGGATCACGCCTTGGGCCAAAGGCAGACGCTCAACCACTGAGCCACCCGGGTGCCCCAAACTTGCTCAACTTCAGTCAAATATGACAAGCAATTATGAAGCTCCATTTAGGCATTGGGTGTTCTCTTCTTATGAAGGTTCTGGGGAGTCAACTTAGGGGTGCAACTATGAGAAAGATGAACGTGCAAAGGTTCAAACTGCTGCTGTTTATATATATCCAGCTGGACACAGGAATGATGCTCAGTGGAACAAGAGGATGTTACTGGTAAAATCGTGCAGGCTGCCTGGCAAGGCTCTCTCCTGTTCTCTCCAGCCGCGAGGTATTGTGTTATCACATGCTTCACGTTGTCCAAATAATTTGTGAGGTTGGAGTGTTCTAATTTTACACCTACCCAAACTGGAGACCCAGAGAGGTCCTACAACGTGCTCAAAGTTACAGCCCACGAGAGCGGGTCTGGTGTGTGAAGGTGGGTTCTCTGGCTCCTGAGGCTGTGGGTCCTAACCACTGTGCACTCTGTCCCCCGAGCATCCCCTGCTTGGTCACGGAAGCTGCTTCTGCTGGTAGAGACTGCAGGTTGTGGGTCTTCACAAAAGTTGAGGTGACCTGCCACGACCACGTGCCCAGAACTCCCATGCCTGGGCGGAGGGTGGCCTGTGCTTCCTGAAGGCGCCGCCCGACGGCACTGCCTGTCCTAGGTGTTCTCTGGGAGGCCACAAGCGCACTGGGCTTCCTCCTTGCTCACTTTCTTCCCATCCTCCCCTTGCACCTGCATCTATGATGTGACGCAGTCACGCAGGGCACCCTGCCGTCCCCTCCCGCAGGTGCGCTGCTGTCCAGGTGCAGGGAACAGCCAGGCTTGGGGACTGCAGGCCTGACGTGTCCGGAGGGGGCCGGGTGCTCTGTTTCCAGGCTACTCCTCCAGGCACCTTGGCCACTAAAATGCACCTTCTGCATCTGGCATCCTGCGTGGCTCCCGGTGGAGGTGGGGAGGGGGCCGGAGATGGAAGTAGAGGGGGGACAGGGGCGCATCGGGGAGCAAGGCGGGGTGGCTGTTCTAAACACCAGCTACCCGCTTTCCTGGAGGCATGGGGTGAGGCAGTTCCAGAGGGTTTGGAGATGCCTCCCTCCCAGCCCCCGCCGCCCCGAGAGGGCCCAACTGCCCTGGTCCCTTGCTGTCCTGAGCTGGGGCCAGAGAGTGTCCAGCAGGCTCTGGCCCGGGGCATCAGGCCTGTCCGGCCAGCCCAGGCAGCCGCCAGCTGGCGCTGATGAGCGGGAAGGGGGGAAGGAATCCGAGCAATGCAGGGCCTTGGGGGGTGGGGGGAGGACAGGATAGGAGGAATGTGGTGTGGGGACACAGCTCACCCAGCCCTGTTCAAGCCGAGCTTTTGAAGAGTTTGATTCATTTTCAAAAGCAAACACACCGCTCTGGCTCTCAGCGATCTTTTATTTTGTCTGCAAGAGGAATGCCTCTCCTGCGAGGGCTGGGCACTGGGCACCCGGGGAGACCCCTGTGTGCCCCCCCCCCCCGCCGTCACTTGCCCTTGGAGCGTGGATGGTGTGTCCCTTGCTGCCCCCACTGAGGCCAAGCCATGCACAGCAGCTCTTTTCCTCATAAGGAAAGCCAAGGGGGAGCCCTGCAAATTCATGAGTGTGCCCCGGACCCGGAGCCTCAGTCACTCACACCACTGAGGTTTATAGATGTTGGGTTGAAGCTCCTTTGCTCATGTCCTGGCACCTGTGACTTCAAACTTGGGGGGTGGGGGACGTAGCAGAGGGGCTTGGCAAAGCTTTTCCTGGACTCCAGTGCTGCGGTTCTCATGATCCCTGCTCTAACCGCCTTGGGAGCTTCTGGTCTTCGAAGGGTGGAGAGCTGGGGGCAGAAGCAAGGCTCTCTCTGCCCCTCGAAGATGGGGTCCACGTGTTCCCAGCTTCAGATTTTGCATCTCGAAATCACTCTACATCTACATCTTCAAAAGCCATCTCCTGTGCCATTCTGGTCACCAGGAGAGCAGGTCTCTTTCCTCCTTACCCAACCAGTGCTGTGTTTTTCCTCCTCTTCTAACCCACTCTGAGACTCCGCTTCCCCCTCTCCCTATTCTCATTTTTTCCCCTAATCTCTCATATCCTGCTCTGTACGTGTCCGTTCAGGTCTTCCTTATCTTGGATATAGATCCGCGGTTCCTTGTTCAAAAATCCGGAGGCCAGACGAGTGGTGGAGTTCCGAATCTTTCGATTTTAGGAACCTGTTCACCTGTCCCCCAGACTACACGGATCCCAGCGGGACCCAGACCAGCATGCAGTATGCAAACTCATTCACAGTTCAGCAGTAAGATGTACGAGTATTCATGCCACGTCGGGTAAATGAAGAGGGTGCATTACCTTGGTTGGGCCAACCCAGGTCAGGTTTTGCTGCCAAATGAGTTGTGAAAGAACTCTACACTTTTCTCCTTCATGATTGTGGATGAGCGAGCATGGACCACTAGTACACTTGAGTCTCTTCGGACCCTTCCGTTGGCACGTCCCCTTCCCCCAACATCAGGCCGAGTTGCTCTCTCCCTTCTGCTTGCCACAACCAGAGGGTCAGAGTGACCAGTCCGAAGCCCGGCCTCCCATCTGGGCCTCCTCTTCTCTGCCTCTGCTGCCCACTCTGTGGACCACTGTTTGGGGCCAGCGCCTCTCGGGCTCTCCAAGGGGATGGGAGAGCTTCCCATTCCCAGTCCATCACCAGGCAGTTGGGGTCATAAAATACTTAACAATAAGTTAAGTAAAAATGGAGTAAAAAAAAAAAATACAACCCTTGTGTGTTGTCTTTATTATGGAATCCAGCGACATAAAACGGCCCCTGTCTCATACTGTCAGGGCTGTGAGGTGCTGGCTCTCTACCTCACTCTTGCTGTGGACGTGGGGGTGATGTGGCCTGGCGGGCGGGCTCTGCAGGTCATATTTGGAGGGGCCCTCCATTGCCCGTGCGGGGGGCTCCCCTGGGCCTGTCCCCTTCCCTGGCTTCTGACATTCTCCACCACCACCTCTCTTGAAATGGCCTCCTCCTCTGGCCTCCACGGCAGCACGCTCTCCTTGCTCTTCTGTGTCAGTTTCCTTTCCAGGCAGGATTTCCGGCAGGTTCCACCCTCCGCCTGTTTTCTTCAGTACTTTTCCCGTTATGTACATAATTCTCTCTAGTGACTTCTCTCGTTCCTATGTTGATGACAATCACATCTCCTGATCTGTTTTCTGAGTCCCAAACTCTCACTTGCTACCGCACCCAAAGAGTCTCTGAACTATTCACATATTGTGATGGTTTATTTTATATGTCAGCTTGGGTAGGCCACAGTGCCTAGATAGTAGGTCATGTAGGATTTAGACATTGCTGTGAAGCTATATTGTAGATGAGAATAACAGGTGAATCAGTAGACTTTGAGTAAAGCAGATTATCCTCCATCATGTGGGTGGGCCTCATCCAATCAGCTGAAGGTCCTAAGAGACAAAAGGTCCCCCTGGGAGGAGGGAATTCTGCTCTAGGCTGCCTTTGAACCTGAGCTGCAGCATCAACTCTTCAACTCTTCACTGGGTCCATAGGCTGCTAGCCTGCCCTACAGATTTTGGATTTGTCAGCCTCCACAATCACGTGCCAATTCCATAAAATCTCTCTCTGTCTTTCCATACACACATATGCACACACACACACACACACACACATCCTCTTAGCTCTCCCTCATGGATCAGCCATGTCAGTTCTACATCCTCAATATTTATGGCATAAAAAGCCTCCTTTCCACTCATTTGCTAATGAAGATCTCGAACCACTGCTTAGGCCTGGTCTATCCTAGAAGGTTATCCGCCCCCTGTCCACAGAGACAGGCCTAAGACATTGGCATGTGATTCACAGAGTCAGTCTGAGATCTTCTTTGAGATTTTGTAAGTGAGGCTTGGGAGACAGAGGATCTCTCTTTCTTTGGATCATAATCTATAAATGTATATTTGGTAGCGAACCTCTTTTCCTCATTGTACAGAGTATCTATATAGCAGGAGAGAATGAGTCCAGATGCCAAGAGAAGCAAAGATATTTGGAGTGGAGGAATGGAGAGGACATGGATGCTATTGTCTATGGCTCTGGATCAAGCCATACCTGGTGCCCATTCTTAGATAACTCAATTCATAAGGCAATGAACACATTTTTCTGCCTAACCTAGTTGGAATTGAGCTTCTTTCATTTGCAACTACAGTGTCCTGACTAACCCTCCACCAGGAAGTAATCTCCTAAAGGGCAAAAACTACTTTATTCATGTGTGTCTCCTAAATATGCCACCACATTAAGAATCTTCTTGGTCTGTGTGTTGCACTGGATTCCTAGATTGTCATCAGCCACATTGTGAAATTGGGTGTGGGGGGAGAGGCAGAAATGACAGAAGGAACATTTTCTGCTGCTCCTATGATGGCAGGAACAGAATAGAGATTTATGAAAGAGGAATGTCCCAGGGTGATGGTAGTTGGGGTCATGGGGGCCCAAACAAAAAACAGATCCACCCTTTGATTTCAAATTCATTGAGAGAGGCACAGATTTCACAACGAAAGGAACAGCAAGACATAGTTTTATTGTGAAGCGTGGGGTAGCAGTGTTTTGTCTACCTATAGATCCGCATAAATATTTATATTATATTGTCTTTCCAATTAGCTTGTACTTGTTAATCACCGCTGAGCTTTTACTCATCCATCCACCAATACTAACTCATTGCTCAACAGAATGCTAGGCACCATGGGGATTACAAAGCTGAATAATACCCAGATGCTGCCCTTCTTTCTTAAATACCTATTACGGTAGCAGCCAAGGGAACTTCATGAAGATAAACTTGTGTAGAAAAAAAAAAAATCACACCGTAAAGTTATGTAAGTTTCTATTTTAAAATCATCTGGTTCTAATTTACTAAATTTAATGCTTTAGAGTCAATGCCAAAGTGCTACATTTGATTTATGGAAATACTTTAGCACATTTTTCCATCGCACTCTTGTACAATATATTTACCGCCCTTTTGTTATGGTTAGAAAGATTATGGATCTTAAAAAAAAAAGCCCTCTTTATGAGCTTGGTGATATTTTATTATAAAATGCCATAAGATGGAATAAGAAGTCTAGTAAACAATAATACTTGCGTAGGAGCGTTCCACATGGTGTAGCTTTTTTTATTGTGTGTGTGTGTGTGTGTGTGTGTGTGTGTATTTCACAGAGAGTTCTGGAAAATGGATGTTTAAAAACTTCCACTGTATGCCAAACCACTCCTTCTCAGGACAAACAAGTACTTTGGGGTGGGGGGGCGGAGATGGGGGAGTACTTAAATGGCAGTCACACTCTACTACACTGCTAACAAAATAATGTGAATACCAAAGGGCACAGAATGTCATAGACTCCTGGGAGGAGCTTACCGAATAGTCCAGCAAAATGGAATCTAAGAGTATGGACGTAAATACCATCGGTGTCTGTGCCTCAGGGCCCTGCACCTGCCTCAGGGCCCTGCACCCACCTCAGGGCAAGGGCATGAGGCTTCAGGAGATGCCAGGCTTGCTCTCATTTCATACACCCTCCCTCACATGCTCCCCCACTGAAGAGGCAAAGGTAGATCTGCTACGAGGCCTGGGAAGAACCACCTCCATGTGAGCCCCTTCTGGGCTCCGGGCTTGACCAGCTCACCTGGCAGGTCAGTTTGGCAGCTACCCTGCGACATTTCACACTTGGCCACTACTTTGATTCACAAAATCAAGACTTTGTGTCAACCTTTGCACTGAAGCTTCCCAGGCATGCCTACAAAGGCCGCCCTGAATCTTCAAAGTGCTATTTAAAGCCTGTGTATATTCATCTTGTGCCCTGCTTTACCCCAGCTTCACTCAGCTTACCAAAAAAATTAGGTTTTGCTACCTCACGCCCACATAAAATAAGATGGCTGCCTAGGAATTCCCCATCTGCCCTGCAACTTTGTATTTCTTTAAAACCAAGAAACCTCATTTCTCTGGAGCAGAGTTTAGTCAACTCTCCTAAATGCAAAATTGCAAAGGCCAGGCCGTCAGAATGTGGCCTTTCCAACAGGCGATCCTTACACTGTTGTATGATGAAGGCTACAGGTGTCCAGGGGCACTGGGATGAATGACAGGTGAACGTCCAGGGTGGCTCACGGGCCTCGAACTCTGTCCTGGATCCTCCCACGTGCAGACAAAGCTTGCTTGGCAAGAAACTCTCATGTGTGGCTCTTCTGAGTCTGGTCAAGACTTGTGCTCCACACTCCTCTGCCCTGGAGCCAGTCTTCCTGAAGTAAAGGGCACACCATGATTTCTCACTCCTTCTGGAGTCTTCTCTGGAGTGTGTCTCCCTTCACCTCTTCAAATGCATTTCGTTCTCCCTGACACTCAGCTCAAGCCTCACCTTCTTCTTGAAATGTACTCCAGGCTCCACTGGTGAGTCCTCTTGCATCTGTGCTGCACTCCCAGCCTGGCGTGAGGCTGGCATCGTGGTGCTGCCGTGAATCACTTGTGGATCCCTAGTGTGCCTTGCTCGGTGGCAGGTGCCTCATGTCTGCATGACAGGTGACCCTGGCAATCCCCTCTTTGACCTAGGCAATAGGCATTTGCACTGATCGACACACGATTCGCATACATATAATTCACCATTTTAAAGTGTACAACTATTCCGTGCTTTTTGGTGTATTTACAGACTTGTACCAGCATCATCACTAACTCCAGCACGTTTTTATCACCTCAAAGAGAAACCCACTCCCCATCGGCAGTCTCGCCATCCCCCTTCCCTCCGAATCCTGGCAACCACGAGCAGCAATCTAATTTCTGTCTGGCAATAGCAAATTATAACTGACTTCATGCATTTTTTTTTCCCCAGCACAATTCCAAAAGCTGGCACAAGCGTGAGGTGGCTCATTAAAATTTCTGTGTGCATTTAAAAGGATCGCCTCGGTTGTGTGAACACACATCCATATTTAATACTTGTGAGGGAATGCGGGGTGATCACAACCAAAAAATGGTAATTAAATACAGAAAAGGAAAGCAAAAATTGTGTGTGGGGGGCGGCGGGGAGGGAGTGTTTGGTGAGTAGAAGACAGTTGGGGAGTAAAGGCTATAGAGAGAAAAGAGAAATACTGTCTTAAAGACACTGGGAGGTTATCCTGTTCGTATTTACATCGTGGGGTCTTAGCACATGCCCCACACAGCTTACGCAAGCACATCCTCTGATCCCTGTAGCAGTCGGGCAGGAGCAGAAATCCTACCCTGTAGTTGAGGAAGGAACCCCGTGTTCAGAGAGGTCAATGACCACACGGCAAGGCTGCTGGATCCCATGCTTTGTTAATACTTTGTTATTTCTTTTGAACACTGTGCACCTAGGATCCTCCAGCTGGTCCTGAGAAAGTACCCCGAGGAGGAAATTGCTGTTCTTTGGAAAACAGGGACAGGTATACAAACATTTTCCCAGCCTGCACCAGAAAGGGCGCCAGCTGTGCTGTGAGGCTGCTCAGGCTCCCAGTCTCGGTGGCCTCTATGGAAAAGCCACCTGAGGACTCGGTCAAGTGTCTTTGCAGTCTCTCTTGCCGGCTGCCTGCTGTCTCTTCCCACTGACCATTCAATAGGGACGCTCCCCAGCTCTCTCCGCCTGTCTCCCTTTGTTTTCTCCCCACCCTCCCGCCCCAAGCAGTGCCACCCACTCATGATGCTTCCGTAGCCCCCCAGCCACATGCCAATGACTTGCCAGTGTTCATCTGTCATGGGTGATTTTATATGTTCACCTGGCTGGGCCACCTTGTCCATGCTTGGTCAAACATCACTCTGGGTTTTTCTGTGAAGGTGTCTACTTTGTGGGTGGGGGCTCATCTAAGCCCTTGAAGGCCTGAACATGGCAGTTCTACCTCTCCTGAGCAACAGGGATGTTCTGAGGACTGCCTTTGGACTTTATCTGCAGCACTGGCTCTTCCTGGTTCTCAGCAGATTGTCTTTGAACTCCAACTCTTTCCTAAGGGTCTTCACATCAGCTTTTGGCCTAGCCACCCTCCACAAACACAGGAGCCAAGTGCTTCAAATACATCTCTTTCTTTATTTGCACATATCCTGTTGGTTCTGTGCCTCCGGTAGGGCCCTGATGAATACAGTCCCAGAGGTTTAAACCCCAGTGTACATCTGGTTACTGGACATCTTCTTGGTTACCTCAAGTCATGGGCTCTCGGCTCTCCTTCGTCCTCCAGACGAAGCTCTGCATCCAGCTATGGTAGCAAGCCAGAGAGCTGGCATCTCCCTGACCCAGCCGACAACCTACCACTGGTCCTCGTATTTATGCTTCGCATGCGTCTTTCAAACTATCCACATCCCTTTGTCCTATTTGTCCCCAGCCATACAGCTCGGGCCACTGTGGTCACTCCCTGACCTTTTCCCTGAGTTTCTATGCTTCCCCTTGGGCCTCCAATGTATTTCTTTACTATTTTATTTTATTTTATTTTATTTTATTTTATTATTTTTTATTTTATTTTTTTCGTATTTTTTTTTAAAAGCGGCCAACCTGATTATGCTCAAAAGGCCGCCTCCTAATTTTCTCAGGAAAAAGTAACGACACAAAATGAGACATAAATCCCCAGTGGGACCCGTATCGGTGCTTTTCAAACTTTCTCATGCGCACCCATCTCCTGAAGCTCTTGTTAAAATGCAGCTCTGGGGGCGCCTGGGTGGCTCAGTTGGCTAAGCGTCTGGCTCTTGACTTCAGCTCAGGTTATGATCTCAGGCTGTGAGATGGAGCCCCTGCAGGACTCTATGCTCAGCAGTAGTCTGCTTAGGATTCTCTCTCTCTTCCTCTGCCTCTCCCCCTCCTCTCTCTCTCTCTGTCTGTCTCTCTGTCTCTGTCTCTCTGTCTGTCTCTCTCTCTCTCAAATAAACAAATCTTTAAAAAAAAAATGCAGCTCTGGTCCCATAGCCTGGGTGGGGGCTGGGGATCTGTGTTCCCAGCAAGCTCCCAGGAACGATGGAGCTGCTGGTCCATAGAACGCTCTTGGCGTAGCAAGGGCACAGAGGACACAGCACGGCTGGGCCTTTGCCTGCCTCTTTGGCTCTCCCCCTTGTGAGTCCCCTGGAATGTAGGGCTGCAGACACTGGCCTTTTATAGCTCCTCTGTGCCACATGCTGCCCATCACCGCAAGGCGGGCACCACTCTCCCTCCTGACTCTTGTTCAGTGTTCAGGATTCATCTGGAATATCACTCTGCATATCGTGCTGGAGCTGCCCGGTTATATACCACCATTGCACACCACACTTCTCTTAACAGTTCAACATACTTGTTACAACTTGTTCAAAGTCAGGCTTTCTTAGGAGGTTGTAGACACATGGGAGCAGGGGCTATGTCTGTCTTGTTACTGCCTCGTTGTGGGGTAGGGCTTAGCACGAAGAGCTGGCCACCCAGGGCTGCTTCCATCCATCCATCCATCCATTCATTTTTTATTTTTCACTGAATCACCCAATAGGTCAGTTGGTCACTCAGGGAGTATTTTTTTTAAAGATTTTATGAATTTATTCATGAGAGACACACACAGAGAGAGGCAGAGACATAGGTGGAGGGAGAAGCAACCTCCTTGTGGGGACCCTGATGAGAGACTCGATCCCAGGACCCCAGGATCGTGACCTGAGCCAAAGGCAGACACTCAACCACTGAGCCACCCAGGTGTCCCCACTCAGGTATTTATTGAGTCCTGTGGCATTAGGTTTGACTGAGTGATGGACAGAAAAACCCTAAGATAGGTTTAAACAAAGCAGTTCATTTCCTTTCCATTTATTAAGAGTCTGGAGGAAAGCAGCCCAGGACTGGCTGAGGGCTGGGCGAGGTCTGCAGGGACTCAGGCTTTCTCCAACCCACCGCAGAGCCTACCGCCACCACCAGCCCCTGCTGGTCTTTCTCCCAAATGGCCACTGTCCTTGGAGGTGAAGGACGGTGTCCAGTTGTAAAATTTTGCAAAATATTGGCTCCAGATGAGAATTAGAGCCCCACGACAAGCACAGTAGCCAAATCCTAAATTCAATTTGACACACCACGGAAAGAAGACCATTGTACGTGAGCCTTGCTGGAACCTCCACCGGCCGCCCTCGGTGAGGGTCCTTCTCAAAGTGGCCTCCAGCATCTCCCGTCCTCCTCAGCATCATTATGTGCGTCCTTAACACACCAAGGGGGAGGGAGGCTGCTAGTGCCTAGAATCATTCTGAATCCACCAAAGAGCTTTCCACTGCCAGCCTTAGGCTCCTAAGTGCTCAGGTGTCTCCTCCCCAGGGTGCTAACGTTCCCCCAGTAGGGATCCCTCCTCCCCCTGGTCCCTGAAAGAGACCTGTTAGCCAAGTCCAGTGAGAGTCTTTAAGCTTGCCAGTCTTGGTCCCCTGAGGGTGTGTTGGGGAACGTACTGTGACTCTAGCTCTGAGATTCTGGAAGTGGGCACAGCCCACCATCCCCCCCCCCCCCACCTCCGCCCTCATTGCTCTGAGCAGGGAAGCATCTGCCTTTCAACTTTACCACCTTTCAGAGTTCTCATTTGCAAATCAATGTCATAAGGCCCCAGGCCCAGCCCCCTGGTTAACAACCTCACAGGGGGCGCTTCTCGCCAGATTAAGGAGTAAAACCACACACCTGCAAATTCCTTGCTAACTTTAACTCTGATCTTTAACTGTGGGTCCATGTGCCATATTCTCGTTTCTCCATCTACTGTGTCTGGGTCTCCCACCTGTGGAAATGTCTCCAGAAGTTTCCTGCTCTAAGGAGATCTAAGGAGATGATGGGTTATGTGAGAGATTGGCATCTTCTTAATTTGGATTTTAAAAGATTAAAGGGGTTTTGTTGTTAATGGTTGTTGTTTTGCAAAAAAATCACCTTTTTTGGGCTGCTGCCCTCTGTTAATGGGATAACTGCGATGGGGACATTTCAGGGAGATGAAACCGGACCTCAGAGTGCTGAGTAGTCAAGTGAGGAGCTCAACTCCAGGCTGGAGGAGAATAGATCCCCTCCTTGTGAAGAAGTTATGTTCAGAAGTACCTTCAGCTCTCCTGGTTCTCTCTCCCTTCCCAGGCAGGCAAGACCCAGATGAGGAGCCCGGTGGTGGAGGTGGAACAGGTGGAGGGCTGCTCCCATAGAAGTGATTTGTTACGGGAGCAGAGCCAGTTGGACCCTGACTCCAGGCTTCCAGATATGTGTTCGGCCCCCTCCCTCTCGGTAGGTTCCAGTGACCCGTGAAAGTCTCAAACCCCAGAGACAGGCGCTCACCCCTCCAGGGACTTAGGGGCAGGGCTACAAGGGGGAAACAAAGCAAAACTGGGAATAGGCATGGTCTCATAGAAGACTATGGTCCTTTTTTTCGGGTGTTTCTGCAAAGAAGTGACCCTTTGTATTCTGGTTGCCCAGATTCTTCCACTAATTTCTCTATGGCTCAATTCCAGGGGTATGTTTGCCGTGGGCTCTGTGCTGCTTCCTGCCACAACTTGAGCCTGTGTGTGTGTGTGTGTATGTGTGTGCATGTATGCGTGCACATGCGCATGTTCATGCATCTGTGCAAATATGCGTGTGTCTGGCGGGGGTAAAGGGCATGATTCTCGCCTTACTCCAGCTCTCATGTCACATAATGCCTCTCAAACCTGGAGCTGCTGCTCTGCCCCTTGGTTGGAGGCCCTGTTACTTGATTCCAGTCAACCACAGGTTGCATTTTGCTCCCAGGCCCTGATTGGGAGCCTCATCTGCTATTGCAGTGTCCCCACCGCACCCCCCATCACTCCCGCCCCCGCTAGATCTTCGGTTCAGGTCTGGCCTGCGAGCCTTGGCAGTGGCAGTCAAGGCCTCTCCAGAGACAACTGGTGTTCTCATTTCCTACCAGCCTGAACATGTCATGAACTTTCTGGCCCAGTGGCAGCTGAGAATACAGATGAACACAAAAATCCGAAAAGGCCCTTGGAGGCTCTAAGAGGGTGCCAATCAAGGGAAGGAGCGGGAGGTTCCTTTTGAAATATCTGAACCAGCTCTCACGTCTCCATCTCATGGTAACTCATTTATCTCCTCTTAATTGGAATGCCTCAGCAAACCTGTGCTAATATAATTCTCTGAGGGTCCTAGTGGGCCAGTCCTTGCCTTTAGACGGAGTGAGATGAATTAACACACACAGGCACTCCCTGCATCCCCTCCCCCTGCCCCAGCGCACACACAATCACAGACACACATTAAAACATGATTCACTGCAAATTGGCGTTAAAGACCCTGGAAGTTATGGTTGACCTTTTCCCAGGCCTCCTGGAAGCAACCCCTTCCATGGTCAAAGAAACGCTACAGAGAAATAGCTATCTTAGTTACACGTCACTTACACTGTTTAATTATGCAGAACCTTCTACACATGCAAGGCATTACTGTCTTAATATGCAAAGTTGGAAGTGGCAAATATTGAAGAGAAACTCATCTCTAGCCTGGCCAAGTTCTGTTTTCCAAGAAAAAGCTCTGTCTCTCAAATATCTGGTTTGTTTTTGTGTGTAGATTGGTTTTGTACTCTGGACCAACATATCCTTAAAAAAAAGAAAGAGAGAGAGGGAGGGAGGGAGGATGAGGTGGGGGGAGAAAGAAAGAGAGAAAGAAAGAAGGAAAGAAGGAAGGAAAGAAAGAAAGAAAGAAAGAAAGAAAGAAAGAAAGAAAGAAAGAAAGAAAGAGAAAGAAATAGAGAAAAAGAAGAAACAAACAAGAGATGATAGGAATACATTGAATTTCAACACAGAGATCATTCTTTTGGAAAACTAGGCTTTGAACTAATGTTTTTAATGCTTACCAACGGTCACCTAATTATCTTCTAGGGAAATAGTAAGAACACAGGAATGTTTAAGTTTGTCTTAATTATCTAAGAAGAATTCTTGCAAAACAGCTGAGTCCCGAGGAAGCCAGGACATGTTCTTTCAAGAACTTGTAGACAAGGATCAGGTTATGGTCAAGGGAAAGGCTCCAACTTTAGTCCTAATAAGTTCCCATTTCGTTTCTCTTCCAGCCAATGTCCTATTTTGGTTTTGTCACATTCGCACATGTGGGCAGTCACTCAACTCATAAAAACTTGTCACATCAAACTGAGTTTTATGTCTTGTTAATAATGATAAAAAGAAAAGTCTCACTTTGCAGGATTGTCAGGGAGGAAAAGATGTAATGAAATCAAACAAAACCTCCCCACTTACAAGAATCTGGCCTCCCCCACGGAGGCTGCGGGGAGTAAGTGCTCTGTAGCGGTTGTGATTTCTGAAGGACAAATTTGATCAGGGTGGATGGCTCATTTTTCACTTTTATGTCCTTTTCCCCGAATAGTCCTAGGTCTCCAGGAAAATTGCTGGAGAATATATGCTTTTTCCTTTCCCTGCACAACCCCGTGCTTTGGGACAAACACATGTGATGTGGGTTTACACCGTGAATATTCATGGCAACTTATCTAAAATCTTCAAAATTGGTTTCCACTTTTCCATTCTTCTAATGTAGAATTTTGTGCATAGGAAACTATGGTATTATTTTAGAATTTAACTCTAAATCTTCCGTGGGAGGGACGCCTGGGTGGCTCAGCAGTTGAGCATCTGCCTTCGGCCCAGGGCGTGATCCTGGAGACCCGGGATCGAGTCCGGCATTGGGCTCCCTGCATGGAGCCTGCTTCTCCCTCTGCCTGTGTCTCTGCCTCCCTCTTTCTGTGTCTCTAATGAATAAATAAGTAAAATATTTTTTAAAAAATAAATCTTATGTGGGAACATTATAAAAATGATAACCAAAGTCTATTCCTTCTTCTTTTTTTAAAATTTTTTTTATTTATTTATTTTATGATAGTTACAGAGAGAGAGAGAGAGAGAGGCAGAGACACAGGCAGAGGGAGAAGCAGGCTCCATGCACCGGGAGCCTGATGTGGGATTCGATCCAGGGTCTCCCGGATCACGCCCTGGGCCAAAGGCGGGCGCCAAACCGCTGCGCCACCCAGGGATCCCCCTATTCCTTCTTCTTGAATGTAATAGTGACACAAGTAGGCTTTGAGTACGTATGTCAATGCAATGGCATCCTAAGGATTGTATACAAAGAATAAAATAGATCCATCACTCTTCCTCTCAGACAATGATGACTCAGGCAGTGATAAGATGCCATAATGAATAAACATTGAGGCTGAATTAGATTCATCTGATTATTTTGTACCGGTATTCATTTTTTTCCTGGGTTGTCATTTGGAACCACCAGTTAATATCATGGCATCTTTAACCATATGTTAGAAGCATGTGGTTCAGGTTGTTAGATAAAATACAGGATGACCAGTTATGGTTGAATTTCCAATAAATTATGAGCAATTCTTTTTAGTGTAAGTACATCCCATTTAATTAGGGGGGCATGTTTACACAAGAAAATATTTGTTTACCTGAAATTCAAATGTAATTGGAAATCCTGTATTTTTATTTGCTAAATATGACAACCATATGTGCAGAGAACCAGTGCTACTGCCAGGACAGCCATCTGAAACAAGAGGAGAAAACTGGGCTTCAAAGATAATAGCAACTTCCTGATAAAAGATGCACACAACATACCTAATTTTTCTTCCCCCATCGAGACAGAACTCATCTCCGTTCCATAACCTCCCTGAGAAGCTGAGTGAGTGGAACACCATTGGCATTAGTGTTATCTTAGAGTTGCTACTTGAGATTATTCCTATCACCAGAGCTTTAACAAGCAGCATTCCGGCTTAATGAAGATTTATTGAGCACGTACAATTTTGCAGAACAGTGTGCTAGGCTGAGTCTCTTTTCTCGATGAGTTTAGAATCCAAAAATGAAGAGTAACATGTTGACAACTGATCCTGATTCAAAGCAAGGTGTGATCCAATAACATACTACAGGGATGAATAAATTCTGCGGGGAGTGGGAGATGGGAGAAGAGTTCACAGAGGAGAGTGGGTGAACAGGGCTGGCAGAGCAGGGGAATTCTTGATGGGCAGATATAAGCCAACAGCTTCCCATGCTGCAAAGATTGAACCATCAAAGAGACAGAAATAGGAATGGAGGGAATAAGTTATTCATTTGTTGAGTAGATCTTTATTAAACACCAATGCATACATTAATGTAAAATTGCAATTGTGTAAAGAGCAATGAAGAAGAGACACCTGGTCCCAGGAAGGGCAGTATATGAGGAATGACCTAGTAGGTGCGGTTGGACGTGGTGTTTGTGAGGGAAGCAGTGGTTGAATTGAGTTCTGCAAGGAAAATAGAATTAACCAGGTGACAAGGGGGTGGTGAAGGCCTGATAGGAAGAGGATAGAAGACAGATAGCATAATATGTGCAAAAGCCCAGTGGCAGAAGGAAGCAGGGGGCATTCAAAGAACTGAAAAAAAGCCTGTATGTCTGGAGCATAGACAGCATGGAGGGATATCATGCTTGAGAGATAGTAGGTAGCAGTTGGATCCATGCAAGGCATTTTGGAATCTTTTAGGGACTTCTATCCTAACACCTTGAGCCCTATGGAGCCATTCCATGCATTTAAGTAGGAATGCAACATACTTGATGTTGAGTGTGGAAGAATCACTGGCCATACAGGTCAGAAGAGAGCAGAGGGAAACCAGATAGCTGTGCGGAGACCAGTTAGGAGGCTATGTTAGTAACTGGGCAAGAGTTGAGGGAAATCCATATTCCCCATCCTTCCTGATGACTTTTTCTGCTGCCCTTTCAGAGAAATCCAAGAGGAGCAGCCTTAGCTTCCAATAAGCATGTGGGTCTTTTTTTTTTTTAAGTTTGTTTGTTTGTTTATTTATTTATTTATTATAAGAGAGAATGAGAGAGAGAGACACAGAGATGCAGGCAGAGGGAGAAACAGGCTCCATGCAGGGAGCCCAACGTGGAACTTGATCCTGAGACTTCAGGAACATACCCTGAGCCAAAGGTGATCGCTCAACCTCTGAGCCACCCTGGCATCCCGGAGCATGGGGGTCTTGATGGTGCAGCAAGGTGGGAAGAGTACCTGTCACCATGTACTGATACTGCTAGAGGGAGGACACAGGGTATCCTGACTGAACAGTGGCAGTTCCGCAGAGTCCCGAGTAGGTATTGCAGGCCTAAGAGGAGTAGGGAAATGCAGGCCAACTCAAAAGCCAACCGACCTTGGCCATTAGAACCACCTTTCCTGTGCCAAACACCTGACAAGGTAGAGCTCCAGCTGCTCCAGCTGGAGTCTTCCTGTTGAGACCTTCGGAGTACTGGCACTTTTCTTCTCTCATTTGTTCCTCTCTTCCCAGTGTGCCTGTGACAGGAGAGCGGAATGGTTCTATGACACTTGGAACCTCTCCAGCCAGTTCTAAAAGCAGAGGGGTACCCCCACTGTGGTTGGCTGTATTCACCGAACAGTTACCAAGAAGCGTAGGTGGCATGGTGTTCTCTTCCATGGTGTTCTTTGATATTTATTTCTTGCACTGTATGCTTGTTATAAACTCTGTGAGTTCAAAAGACTATTCTTGAAATATCCTTTTAATATCAACAAGTATGAATGGGTGTAGGTGACATCATGCGTTGGGCACATTCAGAGCACCCCCAGGTGGGTGGCATATTTGCTGACTGGCCACTTCTATGCACCTTCCAACTTTACCATAGACCAAACCTCCCTTTGAATAGCATTGGTCAAGCTCTGAGTATGTTGGACACGTGCTCATGAACGCCAGCAAAGGAGGCAGGTTAGGTAAGTATAATGGCTCAACGTTGGCTCTCAGGCCCTTGGAAAAATGCAAAACATGGCCGCTGAACTCCTGGTTCCAGACCAGTCGTAGGGTGGGCGGTTCCACCAACCACATGGATCTTATCTTAACCACATAGACCCTTCAAATGGTGTGGCCCAGAGTTTTTCAGCCCTGGCACCATTGACCTTCTGGGCGGGATGACTCTTTACTGGGGGGCTGTCCTGTGCACTGTAGGGTCTTCAGCAGCATCCCTGGCCTCCCCCCAGTTTTTACAACCAAAAATGTCTCAAGACATTGGCAAATAACCCAAGAGGGAAGAATTGCCCCTAGATGAGAACCCCAGTGAACTCTACCCTTCTCATTCATCTAATGGGAAAATCAGGACCTTGAGAGGAAAGAATGCTTTGGAGGGTCCACAATTCTATAGAAACAACCCTGGAAGGAACCCTCTGGAACTCTAGTCTGGGTCTGTCTCCACAGCCCCCCATCAACAGACTGGTTTTCTGACCAATGTCAGGTCTTTCTATCCATGTCTCCTCTCTAGACACTGCTCCTTATCCCTTTCCTTTTGTTCTACTTCTTTCTTGCAACCTCTTCTCCTGAGGCCTGCCTGGAAGCCCTCACTGAGACATTTGCTCAGTCGAATTTCAACCCAACAATAGAGCAGGTCCCAAGCAAAACTCTCAACAGGATGAGAACTTAAGCTCTTCATTTCTGCCTTGTCAGCAGCCCAGTGGAGCACTGGGCACAATGGAGATGTTTTGTGTGTGTGTGTGTGTGTGTGTGTGTGTGTGTTTTCATCGAGTAGCATAAAAGGTTATCTTTTTTATCCCTTTTTTCCTATTCTAGTGAGTAATACCTTGCTCATGGACAAGTGTCCTTTTGTCCATCTTTTTGCTTTTAAACCTGATTCTCTCAGCCTTTTTTCACACCAAGGTATAAATAACTGGTAATAACCACAAATGATAATTTTCTACAGAGTTGGCATATCCTGAAAGAGGAAGCACACAACTTCCTGTAGCACACAACCATGGACCTTTTTCTAAACGAATCATGTAGTAACAAAATCCCAAGTGAATGCAGACAAACCCAAACTACATCGCAGCATCCCATGGCAGGTACAACACTCCATTTCTAGGCATCACCGCATATCTACAGGACTCTGAGCCCTGAGCAGTAGGATGCTCTGAGGGTGCTGTGTGCCGACCGGGGAGGCTCAGGGGTTTACCCCGGCCACGCTAGTTGCATGTTAACATTTTCCTCACAAGACAGCAATGTGAGAGCTGGGCCCCTGCACCCCAGATGGGCCCTGCCGTGGAAGGTGTGAATGTTCTTCTCTGAATTTTACTTACAGCAAGCCTCACTTAATAATCTACCATGTTTGCTCTCAAGAATTTGAAGGGAAGTGGTTTTGTGGGTTTTAATGTGTTCTTTACATCGAAATTTTGTGTCATTCAATTATGGATGAGAAGCAGCATTTTTGCCATCTGACCTGCTTTCGAAGCCAGTTCTCTATCTGTGTTCTTCTGGAATTTGGACTAAAGGTCGAGGTCCTGAACAACCTCAAGCCACGCAGGTGGTGACAACACCCTCCCTTCCTCGCTGACCATGCCCACACTTCCCTCCCGGAGTGAGTGTGAAGCTGAGTGAGGTCATTAAACTCTCAGAAGGGGAGAAGTCTATTCAGATCCGAGGACACGGAGTCATAAAGCTCTCAGGGCTGATGATGCCTCAGAGCAATGTAAAGCTGGTGAACGTCTGGGGGAGAGGTTATTTATTACTTCATAGGCTTCTGGCATTGCACATGTTATTTCGGCTGTAACAGGAGCAAGAGGAGCTACAATATGAAACCAGAAAACGCACACCTCATTTCTCTCTGTTAGCACTTGATGTTGCTGGTGTTTTGGAGGTGTGTGTGTATGTGTGTGTGTGTGTGTGTGTGTGTGTGTGTGTGTGTGTGTAGGGGGTTCCAGTAGTGTCTCATGGTGCTGGATGGAGGGAGACCTGGAAACATGACCCAGATCTGAACAGTTTGTGTGAAGGAGCCAGACATGGGAAGGAGTTCAGGAGGGAAACATGCTTGGCCTTTGTGCTACATCAGATGGGGCATCCCTTCCTCTCTTCACCCAGTGACCCCGGGGGAGCTGAGAAGCCTTACAAAATAGAATCCTCTGGCAGTATGAGGGCTCCTCCCGTTGCCTTTGCTCTGAGAGCCTTTGCAGAGAGCACCGTCTCTGCAAGGAAGGTATTTGTGGAAGGTACACATGACCTGGAACCTGGTTACTCCAAAACATTTCCCAGCTGACCTAAGCTGAATGACCTTTCACCTCCAAAGGCTGACTTAGAAGAGGGGTAGAAATGATTAGTCCTAAGTTTTTTAAAAGGCAAATTATTTTTTCAGATTTTTGTGCATTAAGTATCTGATCATATCTTTGAGACCCACAGGAGCCCACGAAAGCTTGATGCGATAGGGGTGGACTTTGAAGGTAAGTTTTAGTTCTGTCCTCCCCAAATCAGCCTTACGAAGGAGTGCCCCTGTGAGTAATGTTATGAGTACATATAGTAACTTAATCTTAGAGCTTGAGGCATGCATTATTATTAGCAAAATCAACTGTGTATATACAATGGAATTTTGTATGCTCTTACTCAAAGCAAAAAAAGAAAAAAAAAAGACACCCTATAAAAAGAACACATAGACATGTGTGGTCTGAAACACACTCCCTCACCTTCCCTGGGGTTAGAAAAATGAGCCACGACTTTAGGAATATCAACATAATTTCTGATTTTCCAAATAATAGAGGTGGATATTGTTTTAAGAAAGACTGAGCAAATATTGGTATTAATCAGTCAGTATTACATCTAGGATGAGGACACTGAAAACAATACCGACCTGTCAAACCTTAGAGGGATCAGGTTGGATGATCACCTAATTGGTGTTGTGTTAGGAGCGCAATTGCAGTGATTGGCCCTTTCAAACACTAACAAAAATGAACAAAAAGCCCCAAAGAAACAAAGCTGCTTCTCCATCTGCTTGCCTCAGTGGCAGAAATGGTACCATTAGGAACTCATTAATTTAGCTTTTCTTTTAAAACACAGGTAACCTTGTAAAAGGGCATTAAATCATTAGTAGTCACTTACATTATGGAAATATTAACTCCTTTGTATTTCTCCAGGTCTAGCCTTGTCAACCATGTGTATGGAAGAGGTATTTTTTTTTTTTATTTTACAGATTGTATTTCATTATTTGAGAGAGAGAGAAAGAGAGAGAGAGAGTGTGTGTGTGTGTGTGTGTGTGCGCGAGTGAGCATGTGCACAGGGGTTGGGCAGGGGCAAAGGGAGAAGCAGAGTCCCTGCTGAGCAGGGAGCCCCATGTGGGGCTTGATCCCAGGACCCTGAGATCATGACCTGAGCCAAAGGCAGATGCTTAACTGACTGAACCACCTATGGAAGAGTTTAACAGGAGGATTAATAGTAATAAACAGAGTAAAAGATGTACACAGGGATCCCTGGGTGGCGCAGCGGTTTAGCGCCTGCCTTTGGCCCAGGGCACGATCCTGGAGACCCCGGATCGAGTCCCACATTGGGCTCCCTGCATGGAGCCTGCTTCTCCCTCTGCCTATGTCTCTGCCTCTCTCTCTCTCTGTGTGTGTGTGACTATCATAAAAAAAAAATGTACACAGAGGAGCTCCCAAAAGGCCTGTGTCCTCCTTGCAAATCTCTGCCCTAGCACACCAACACTGTCCTGTAATAGAAACACCTGGGAAGACAGTCATAGAGTAAGATGGACTTAGAATCTGCTGGAATAGGTTTCAAATCCAGACTCTACTATTTGAAAGCCATGAGCCATTGGGTAAATTACTTAATCATTCTAAGTTTCAGGTTGCCCATCTGTAAAATGGGGCCAATAATATTTATTTCATAGTGTTGCTGTCAAGATGAAAATTGATGATGAATGTGGGTTGCCTGGGTGGCTCAGTCATTTAAGGGTCCGACTCTTGTCATAATCTCAGAGTCGTGAGATGGAGCTTATTGGGCGCCACACTGAGCATGGAGCCTGCTTAAGATTGTCTCTCTTTCCCTTCCTCTGCCCCTTCTTCTGCTAATGGGAGATCACACATGTGTGCACGCACGCTCACATGTTCGAGCTCTCTCTGTCAAAAGTGTCAAAAAAATGGATGATGAATGTAAAGCCACACAGTAAATGTTTAATACATGATGAAGATTTCAGAGATGAAGAAGATGATGATTTCTTGCCCCACTCGTTGCCAACCAGCTGTGGCCTTTGAGCAAAAAGTGACTGGCAGGAGCCGTCCAAGTGTAGGAACACGTTTGGAGATCCTGAATACCTTGAGGATCCTGGGCATCAGGAAGTGGGGTTGGTATTGAAGAGGAAGAAGATAGTTTTCTAGTCACAGAAGACAAACGATTTCTCAATTTTTCTGGAGGTACATCTTCTTCACACCCCCCTATCAAACATTCTCAGTGCCTAAGAATATGTGGTATCGGCGTGCACATACCTGTGTATGTGTGTGTGCGTGTGTGTTGCTGATGAATTCTTCCTGGGGGTGGTGCTATCAAATTTCCAGAATTTGATTGTGCTGTGGTTGGCTCACTATGGGGACAAAGCATGCAACGTTATGAGTAATGTTTCAATTTTTATAAAAATTAAGCCAATTTGAAAGGTAAGCTCAGATGCAACGTGAGATTTGTTGTGGCTACTTGCAACTTCCTTTTTGGTGAGATTTGAGATGCCTGAGCAACCTAGAGTACTAGAGCAGTGATAATTAATGATAATAATGATAAATAATGATCAAAAAATTTTAAAAGTATGATAAAATTTACAGTTGCATTCGTCTTTTCTGGTCTCCTAGGATTTTCACATTCAGCACCTTAGTTGGTCTGTGTAACAACTGTAATATAAGCGGAGTAAAAGAAGTTAGGAGCTCCATTTTATAGATGGGAAAACTGAGTCTTGAGCAGGCTTAGTGACTTTCTCAATAGTGCTTTGCAGAGCTGGATTAGAACTCGGATCTTTAGATGCTTAGTTTATGCCTAAAAGCCAGTAATAGGGGAAAAATAGCTTATCCATTTTTAATTAATTAATTATTTAATTCATTCAACATACATACAGCCCTTTTTATTTCCTGTATGTCATAGAAGGCACTAGAAATACAAGATAAATGTGTCACAATCATTGCCCTCAAAGAGCAGTTAAATTGTATCCTTTCTTTTATAAATTGTACCTAGTTTATAATTTCAATTTTTCTAATTAAAATAGAGACAACCTACCTGGCCAGTATGACTATTTTATGGAAACCACTGCAGAGATGATGTGAACACAGGTCATGGGAAATCCAGAATATACGGTGGTTGTTGATAACTTACGCTTTGTTTTTACCTCATTTTTATCTCTTTCCCCTGTATTCTTGCTCCAATAAAATCTCCAAATAGACAAAGCCTGGGCAGTGAAAGATCACACTGGCTCAGCGGTGAAGCTTGCGGACCACCACACAATGGTTGCTGTGATATGTTAGATTCTTGTCTCACCCTGACTATGTTCAATTTGGAGCTCACCTCCTTGGAGGAAACCTCCATCTTAACCACCTCCCAAGTGCCTCAACTTAATCTGACTTTGAAACATTTCTCATAAGAAATGGACCAGGTTTTTCTTAAGTATTCTGGAGAATTCTCCAACATGGAAATTTAGCACCGAACGTGTGTTTAGACCAGATTTGCAAAGGGCTGTGTTTTGTTTTGTTTTGTTTTGTTTTCGAGATTATTTATTTACTCATAAGAGACACACAGAGAGAGGCAGAGACATAGGCAGAGGGAGAAGCAGGATCCCCCGCAGGGAGCCTGATGCGGGGCTCAATCCTGGGACCCCAGGATCACCGCCTGAGCAGAGGCAGCCCGCTGGCCCACATGCTGTTAGCTGTGAGTCGATCTAGCTCTCAGATGACCAGGGCAGGGCAAGAGAAAATTCACAGAAACTTCCCAAAAGAAAACGAAAGAGGCTTTGCTTTAAAGATTTACTTTTTCTGCACCTTGAAAACTCCTGGCGGCTGTATTGCTGACAGATTTGTGGCAACATTCTTTTGGCCCAGGTAAAGGTTTGCTCTGTTTTTGCTTCCCACACCGGGCATTCAAGAGCATGTGGGTCTTGATTCCCTCCCTGCCCTTAGGTGGAAATACGCAATCTACCCTTCTGAGGGTAGACGAAGGAAAACATGGACTTCATTCGCTCCCCAGATTCCCTGCTTGAAGCGAGTGTAGGAATTTATGTGTGGTTGGAATGGGGAATTAAGACTATTCTGGAACCTGGCTAGCACTCCACATTTCCAATTTGGCTTCAATTGTTATCTCAGGATAGAAAAAAGCATTTCCATCCACGCAGCCCAGAAAACCAAAATAGAAAACTCTTTGAGTTAAACACAATTTAGATTTGTGAACAGAATAAAATAATGTAAAGCCTCGCAAGTACATGGAAAAGAGGGTTTTGGAGGAGCAAAGGAAAGCAATACTCCTGGACTTCAGATAGATGCATGACATCTGCTTTATGTGAAGGTCACAAATAAAATCAGGTGACATGTTACCGTACGGAATCTTCCAGTGAAGTGTAGACTCTGTGCCAGATTCTCACCCAATAAAATTACATGGAAATGGTCCTGTAGAAAAGAAATTAATTCCATTCCCCGCCCCCCATAGTATTCCTGATGGTGAAAAATCTAGGATAACTAATAGTTTAGCAAGGAATCTGAAGGAAATGGACGATAAGTCCTTGGCTAATTTTTAATTCTCATGATTTCATGCGCTGCATAGCAATCGCATTTTTGGTTTCAAGGCCATTTAAAAGTGATTAAACATATGCTCAATGTGGGGTATGTGTTCCAGATAAACCATTGCTTCAATGTTTAAAATCATTTAACTCAGATAATCAGGCAGGATTTTGTAGCTTGTGTGTGTGTGTGTTTGGGAGGGGGGGTTGGTGCCGGTGGTTCTGATTAAATGTAAAACAATTCAAAGAAGTTCAAGAGTCTGGTCTGCATGATTAATAGTCTGCAGTGGATATTAGAAATCCAGACAGACTAAAGGCAAAATGCCTTCCTCTCGTAGACAGACTGTATTCTAACCTCCAAGGACTCTGCACATTTAGTCACTCTTTCAATTCAACTGCCTTTGCCAGCCCGGGCTTCACTGGATTAGAGAGTAGTGGAAAAAACCCCTCCCAGGAGTGATCGTATCAAATTCCCCGAGTGTTTAATCTGTCTGGCACATGGATGGCCCTCTTGGGCTGTGGAGAGTGCACAGCAGAGAGAGCCGTCTTGGGCTGGCGGGCTGGTGCTTGGAAAGTGAAAGCGGGCTGTTATATTCTCCTCCCCAGCTCACATTCCTGGCCTTCGACATCATGAGGCCATCCCTTGGTTGGATTGGAAGAGTGTGCGTTAAGGTCACATGTGGATAGGTGCATTTCTGTCTGGGACATTTACACGGGAACCCTCTAAATCTTGGGGTGGTTGGAGGTCTTTCATATCACAGACGGGTGGCTCAGTAGTTCTCACCAAAACTTTAATTGATGGTTCCTTAAGCCCTTGTGAACCTTTGTCAAGACGAAGAGCAGCCCATTTCCTTCAAAATAGTCCATATAGAGCATCTCCTGCTTTTCCTGGGTTCAGGGCCAGACTTTGCCATTTGTTAGCTCTGGCCATGGGCAAATTCCTTAATTTCTCTATGTCTCAGTTTCCTCACCTTAAAACAGGGACAATAGGTTTGCCTGGCTGGCTCAGTTGATTAAGCATCTGCCTTTGGTTCAGGTCATGATCCCAGGGTCCTGGGATGGAGCCCCAAGTCGGGCTCCCTGCTCAGCAGGGAGCCTGTTTCTCTCTCTCCCTCTGCCATTCCCCCTGCTTGTGCACATGCTGTCTTTCTCTATGTTAGATAAATAAATAAGAAATCTTAAACAAAACAAAACAGGAGCAATAATAGTACCTCTGTCCTAGGAATGTTGTAAAGATTGACCAAGACCACTTACACATACAACTTAAAGAGGTTGCCATGTACATGAGGAGCACTCACTTAATATTTATTATAATACTAATAATTGTTATTACTATTACATGTCTATATCCTGATCTTTCATGTACTTTTTGTATTCCCTAATGCATTCTTTCTTTCCTGGAACATGTTAATAGAATTCTCAATATATCCCTTTATTCAACAAATATTTACCGAATACCATTATGTGTAGGGTACTCCATTTAGAGAGTTGTTTTTTTTTTTTTAAAGATTCTATCTGTGAGAGAATGAGAGAGAGAGAGAGTGAGTGAGAGAGCAAGAGCAGGGGGAGAGGGAGAGGAACGAGCAGACTCCCACCAACTGTGGAGCCTGATGCTGGGATCGATCCCAGGATTCTGGGATCATGACCTGACCTGAAGGCAGATGCTTAACCGACTGAGCCACCTAGGTGTCCCTTGAGAAGCTTTTCGACACACTCTAACAAGATGACTATTCATACGGTCTGGCCTTTTCATGTGCTCAAATGTGTCTAGTTAGACTGAAAGGACAGTCAAAATTTGGGGGAGGGGTAACAGCAGGCAAGAGTACTCGAGGTGAAGAAGTTGGGATTATCTGCTTTGAAGGATGATAGCTTAATACTGGAAAGTTAGGATGAATAATGGGATAAGTAATCCTCAGTTATTTCATATGCACATTTTTGGAGTCAGTGGGGATATTGAGAGTACACAAGGAGGTCTCTTCAGCACCCTGGTGAATAGCTAGGTGTGTCCGAAGGGTGGAACTCAGTCACAGATCCTGAGTGGGGTAATTCAGCAGAAAAGAAGATCGGAAGAGATGGAAATGGTGGCTTATGGAGTGAAAGGGAAGAAAGAGATGGCTTTGTACCTTCTAGATGCCAGGGAAGACACTGGGCAGAAGGGAAAGAGTGGCCAAAAGAGTTCCCTGGAGGCGGACAAAGGCAGTGGGAGAAGATCAAGGATTTGCTTCTGCTGTCATTTTGAGAGATGTAGAGGTGGCTGTGTTCCTGGTGGGTGATGTAGAGAAGCCAGAGGAGACTGGCCCCAGAGCGACAGGCCACCTAATGACTCCCTGAGGAAAGGGGCCAGGGAGCTGGGTGGTGCCATGTGCTCCAACACCTCGCATGGACTCAGGTTGCTGCCGTGGGTACCAGCCATCTCTCCAGCAACCATCGTGTAGACACAGCCGTGAGGGCAAGGAACGGTCACCCAAGAACTGACTCCCTGGCCAAGTTGTCCTTTGAGTATGAGAGCAGCAGGGAGACTATCATCAAGGGTGGAAAAGCTCAAGGAATACAGCATCTGTGGATCCTTGTTGCAAATAAAATCTGTGTCTTGAAAACCAATCCAGCCAAATAAAAAATGAATTAAAATAAAGAATTCAGGAATTGAGAGGCTGTGGATTCATTTAAAATGGAACTGAGACCCAACAACCGTAGGAAGTATGGCTAGAGAACAGAACTTGAAGGTCACATGTAAATATTATTACTAATCCAATCGGGGCTGGGAGGAACAGGGGTGGGAAAAAATATGCTAACTTCCTTCCTCATCTTCTCTGTTAGAGAATCCGTAGCTACTCCCTGATGTTGAAAGTTCCAGTTTAGAAATAATAATTTCAGGGACGCCAGAGTGGCTCAGTGGTTGAGCGTCTGCCTTTGGCCCAGGGCGTGATCCTGGAGACCCGGGATCGAGTCCCACATCGGGCTCCCTGCATGGAGCCTGCTTCTCCCTCTGCCTGTGTCTCTGCCTCTCTCTCTGTGTGTCTCTCATGAATAAATAAATAAAATGTAAAAAAAAAATAATTTCAACCCTTAAAATTTAGCATAAACCTTTTCTTAATTCAGGGAGATCTTTTAAGAACCAGTCTCTCTAGTGGTGAAGCAGCATTTCTCTGAAATTCATCAGTTTCTTCAGTTTTTAGTGTCTCCTCAGAAAATTCAATTGACTTCTTTTTGTTTAAAATTGCATGAGTATAATTTCATTTTTGTAAATGTCAATGTGGAATCATGGGATAATTTATCCTGGGTTATTCGGTCAAGGAACTTCCACGTATCCATCAGGCTTTATCCCTGTCTAAGTACATGAGAGGCGTCTGGAAAAATGCCTGCCAAACATCAGGAATACTTCCATTCCTGTGTGGTGGGATTTTGGGTGACGGGTAAGTGTTACTACATTTTTTTCTGATACGACTTGAATTTTTCAAGAGCATTTGCTGGGATTTAACTTATTTCATTCTTCCATCAGATCTCTACTTAAGAGTTTTCAGTTTTCATTTTCCAGGAGGTGTGGATGGGAACACTTTTCTCTAAGACCTCTATCCTGGGATAACAATTTGAATCAATTCATGTGTTGTCCTTATGACCAGTAATGTCGGTGGGGAAGTGGTTTAAACTAAATCTGGTCTCTTTTTACAGAACAAGAAGTAATTCTTTTTTTTTTATGATTTTATTTGTTCATGAGACACACAGAGGCAGAGACATAGGCAGAGGGAGAAGCAGCTCCCTGTGGGGAACCCGATGCAGGACTCGATCCTAGGATCCCAGGATTATGACCTGAGCCAAAGGCAGACACTCAACCACTGAGCCACCCAGGCGTCCCAAGAGGTAATTCTTTCAGAAGGCTTGAGAATTAGGAATTGGAGAAGAGATATCATTGGTACAGATGAAATGTATTTATTAAGTAATGTCCTAAATCAGTGGTTCTCAACTGGGTATGATTTTGCACGCTTCCTCCTCCCCGCCGGGGGGACATTTTAGTTGGTCACAGCTGGTGTGGGGGGAGTGGCATTGAGTAGATGGGGTCCAAGGATGCTGCTGAACATAAATGCACAGGATAGCCCCCCCACACCATAAAAAGCGTTCTGACCCCAAATGTTCATAGTACCAGTGTAAAGAAAACCTGCCCTAAAGTCTTGCAGAAGAAACCATTATATAGACAATGAATTCACTCACAAGAGTGAGCCTGGAGACAAAGGGTCCTATTTTGGAGATGTAACCTCTCTAAGAAGCTAAGTTTATTCCTCCTGGCTCCTAGAGTTTTTAGCCAAAGTACATTCATCAAAAACAACTTCTCTGCTTTTTATTGGGCTCTAGTTAATCTTCCACTACACTGTCAATTCGTTTGTCACCGAGGGTCAAGAAACTGTAACTGTACTCAGGGACATAAGTGTAACAAAAGATCGATGTAGTTTTCAGGGGTATCCTCACTACCAACCTGACCGAGCCAGTCTCTGATCTTAATCCTTCCTAGATGAGCAAGCCCAGCCAGGCTATTTGAAGTCTGTGAAACCAGCGGATGGTCTGGGTTAGTTGCATGAAGCAGGAAGTCAATGCGGGAAGACTGGACTCCTCCTGCTATATAAGCATGTAGGAAATGAACTACCCCCTCTCATTTACTATAAGGACCATCCATCAATGGATGGGACCAGGGTTGGCTTCAGTCAAGTAGATATTTTGGTCTCAGCCCAACAGCTTTTTTGGCACCCACGCCAAAGAAAATCTACACATAGTGGAATTACCTGTCTGGCCCCTGACTACAAACAGCCCTCATACAAAACGCTCAGCATCTCTGGCTGCTATTTTCAGGACCTCTTCCTAAAGCCAGAATTCCTTGCTGTCAGTTCCTTCATCTTAGCCACATTTTCTCTGGCCAGTGTTTCCTGCAAACACGTCTTTTCAAGAGAGTAAATGTGGAAATGGGTTGTGATATACTATCTGACTTTATCGTGCAAAGACCATTGGTTCTTCTGCTCATTAGATGCCAGATGAACTGATGAACCAAAGTTTTGGTCCGAAACTTTGATAAGGTTAGACATCTTTGCGAAAGTAAAAAGCTACTACTTCCTTGGCTTTAGGGCTGTAGTTTTCAAGTACTTTTCCATAATGCCTTAACACTTGTACTTTGACTTAACCCTATCGTGAAATGTAGACTCGGCTTTATAGTAATATAGCGTCCTTTGGGACTGGGGAGCAAGGTGGGCATCCGGGGCTATTAGAGACATTGGCTTTCAGCTAAATATACCAATTGCTGTGGATATTATCAATTTACGACAGAGGTCCTAGAGGACCTCTGAGCATGGGGTGTCTCGCAGCACTGACAAGGTTGTACAACAAGAAAAAACATGCACCTGTTATCAATGATTATTGAGATATGAATCATGTCCAGGGGAGACAAATTGCCTTTCTTCAATTATTTTCCATAAACTAATTTTATCTGAGACTTATAATAAAGCTTATTTCTAAGCATAGGCCATAACCATAGGCTGCATTTAGAGAAATGTTAAAATGGGACCCCCACCCCTGAGGATTTGCCTTAGAGTAGTCGGTGCCTTGACCACAGCAGTGGGCTCAGCTCAGCAGGCTCTGAAACTAGACGTTCTCCATTCCTCCTGGATTGATGAGGTGCAGATGACAGGTCAGAAGACAGAATGAAAATTAATTTAGAGTGAGAAATAGTATCGCAGCATAAGTCAGGACACTAATGTTATCATGGATTCCATATGAGCTACAGGTGCATCACACCTGGAGATGGAATAAATAGTGTTTCACATCTGCTCTCTGCTCTTTCGTGGATCCATGTTGCTGCATTTATTTCAAAACGTTATTATATTTGTGGGGGTTTTTTACTATAATTTTTTCACAAGGAAACAATCCTAAGAGAACGGTTTGGTTAGCCTTTACTCTTCTACAGTGTATTTTGGCATTCCTAAGCGGCCTTTCGGGCACTCAGTTTCGACACTAACCAACTAGTACACTTCCGGCTACTGCCCTATGATGTTGCCTATAGTCAGCTGTTCAGGTTTTGTGTTGTCATCTTCGTGCTCTAATACTTGTGCAATTATTGGACTTTTGTTTTGTTTTGTTTTCAGTCTGATTGTTTTATAAAAGGAAGCAGAAAACTAAGCGATACATGAAATGCTCAAACTAATAACCAGAAACATAGATGTCATTTACCTAATGCAATTGAGTCTTTGGACAGAGTGGTGAATCTTAAGTATCCAGTAGATGCTTGTCATGAGAAAAAATGAAATTAAAGACCCTGCATGAAATGTTGAAGATATATTGTCAGCTATTGTGCCAAAGCATTTTTGTAGTAAACTTCAGCTCCTTGGGAACAACTTGTTGCTTATAAGACACAAATCTAATGTTGAGAATTTTGCATATAATTTTTAGGAACAATGATATTACCTGTGGGGGGGAATCTTAGAACTTTCTTAGATCTAAAAAAAAAAAAAAGCCGGGGATCCCTGGGTGATCAGCAGTTTAGTGCCTGCCTTCGGCCCAGCGTATGATCCTAGAGTCCCAGGATTGAGTCCTGCATTGGGCTCCCTGCAGGGAGCCTGCCTCTGCCTGTGTCTCTGCCCACCCCTCTCTCTTTCTTTCTCTCTCTGTGTCTCTCATGAATAAATAAATAAAATATTTTAAAAAATAAAATAAAATAAAAATTTTTAAAAAGCTACTTCTCTCTCAAAAGTTTTCTCCATACTTGAAAGGTCTGAAAGCCACTGAGATAGTATCCTCCAGTCATATATCCGAGCAGAACCTTAAGACCAATTATTAGGGCATCCTTTTATCTCTATCCAGTGTAGCCCCTGGTCCCCATGAGTGGACATGGACACAGTCTTCCAGTCCCTGCATCCAGACCCCACGTAGTCTACCATTCTTTTAAAGACTAGCCTTTTCCCAGGCAAGATGCAATGTAATTGCCAATAATTGCAGAATAATACTTCCTCCATGGACTTACTGAAGTCTCCCTTGGCACACATTTACAAACCTCCTCAAAGATGGTTATTAGATGGTTATTCCCAGTCAAGAGTAAGTCCAAGCATTTTGTGTTGGTTTTCACTAGATTTTCTACAAAGATCACCTTTCCTGATTTTATCCTTAATTTGGATTCATTTATCATAGTCCTCTCTGGCCTGACTAGCTCACAAAAAAATGTTAGTTTCATACTAAAGATCTAAAGATCTAAAGCCCTAGGTGGCTCAGTGGTTGAGCCTTTGGCTCAGGTGGCTCAGTGGTCGAGCATCTGCCTTTGGCTCAGGTTGTGATCCCAGGGTCCTGGGTACCCCGCAGGGAGCCTGCTTCTTCCTTTGCGTGTGTCTCTCCCCCCCACCCCCATGAATAAATAAATAAAATCTTTAAAAATAAATAAATAAAGATCTAAAGCACTTGTACTACTTGGAACCTTAGGTCTTTTAAAGACCTTAGGTCTTTTAAACGATCACTAATGAAGACTTCAGCTATCACTAATTACGTTGCATTTGGAGACCACTCTACTGTTTATGAATCATTTTCACAACTGGCCTTCCTGCTCTCTGATTTTATATCAGGGTATAGGGAAATGGGAGAGGAAGTAGGACAATCCTGCCATTCTCCCCATCAGCCCTGTAGTTTGTACCAGCAGCTGCCCCTGCCCTCAGGCTAGGCAGTCACCCTTCAGCCCTGTTCCAGCTCCTTGCCTGGCAGCTGGGGGGAAAAGGCAACCTTACATGGCATCTTTGAGCTATTATGGTGGGTCTCTGGCGAACACAGAACTAAGAATACTTTCAAGTATTCTGTATTCTATATATTGATCTTATAATTTATCTCTTAGGTAGAAACCTTTTTTTTTTTCAATTTTCCAATGAATCTAGGGCATCTTTCAACAGATCCCCCATACTCAAGACATAAACCAATATGTCAGTTTACTAATTTACTATGTGTTTATTCCTTCTCCGTGGCTTATCTGTTGTTTGGGGCACCCCCTTTTCAGAGTAGGGTACGTGGGTGAAGGAATCTAAGGCAAAGGCACCTGGAAGAGAATAGTTCAGAGGGCCCCATGAAGGAGGTTGATTCGTCTTAGAGAAGTAGAAGGACAATCAGGAGCATGATCCCATGGATGGGCCCACTGTCTAGGGGAAGAGGCAAACACCCGGGGACGCTGGGACTTTTCAATTGCAAAGAAATTCATAACAGGAACAGCTGATGAGAAGACTATAGTCATTAGACTCTTTTCACCATTGTTGGTAAAATTATTCCTGTTATCAGATGGATGCCCTGGGCTGTTTTGACTCTGTCAATGTTCTATTGATTTAAGCCTCTTGTTCTGATTCCCGGAACATCAAGCCCACTTCCTGTTAATTCTTGGCTTTTCCCTGTAAATTTTCAGGTAGGGATGTTGTGAAAGGCCAGCATTCTGTTTCTTATGACAACAGTTTCTCAAGATGAACCAGTAAATTGGCTCCTGGTTATGTCAGAGCTTCCTGTAAGAGCCTGAGTACAGGGAGAGAAATACACACATATGATTGCTTATTCTAGTCCATTGTACTTTAAAAAAAAAAGATTTTATTTATTTATTTGAGAAAGAGCACAAAGAGGTGGGAAGAGGGGCAGAGGGAGAGGAGAGGTAGAAGCAGACTCCCCGCTGAGCAGGGAGCCTGATAAGATATGAGGCTCCATCCCAGGACCCTGGGATCATGACCCCAGCCAAGGCAGACTGAGCCACTCAGGTACCCGTGTTCTGGTCTGTTTTTATTCCCAGCGATATATTCAGATTTTGATGGCAAAATGGATCACTCATTAATTGGTTTGTGCCAGATGTAGCACTGAAATCATGTTCACGATAAATGACTGGAGATTTAATCCCCAAGGATTTTCTTAGGAATATTGTCTACTTCTCTGCTTTAAACCTAGGATAAGCCATAATGATATGAATGGACGCTCCCTTATTGATAAGCAAAGAGGAAATACTCCCCCGATGTCAGGGGCGTACCATGAGGCTTTTCTAGCCTTCTGTCTACTTCAATTAACAAGCAAAGCTGCAACGTTCATTACTCTTAGGTTACAACATGGAAAGTGATTATTAACTGCTCTTCCGGGGAGCTCTAATTCCTCTATCACCAAATGCAGAGCAGACTATGGTGCTTCTCCTCCTCCCCCCACTTTAATGTGCCAGGGCTTCCAACATATCTTCACACTGTTCTAATTTAAAGAGTCCCCGGTGATCCCCAGCACCCCCAGCATTTCCTATGCTTCCAGGAATGATAGCAGCACTTACCCACCCAAAATAAACAGCAGACACCCTTAGGACAACTGTGGAACACTCTTGACCACAGTTGAATCTTTAGTGACGCAGAGGAGAAGCCAGGAAACCCTTGGGCACTTAGCTTTATCCTGAATAGCAACAGTGTCACGTCTGCATTCATGAGCTCAAAGGGTCCTCAAGACTCAAGGAGGTTAAGTAATCTGACTAACAAGGTGGTGGGGAAGGGTTGGTTCACCCTTCCTGCGGTTAGCCTCAGGATTCGTTTTGTGGGAGGTAGATAGAGACTGGTGTCTGCTAACTGTGAATAACCTAGAATGCCTCGGGCCCTCTCAGCATCTCTGCATCCTGTTGTCCCTTTTAACCAAAAAGGTAGTGTGTCTCTACTGAATATTCTGATTAAACTCAGGTAGTGAAATAAACAGATTTGGAGACCCTCCCCCCCCCCCCCCCCAAATATTCCTGAGTAATACCAGGACTTACTGCCAGACTCCTAGAAGTAGAGGAGTATAACCTGAGGCCTGTGTGGTCTTCAGTGCTCTCAATTTAGGGGATCCAGTGGAGTTTAGTGCAGTATGGAAGCTTTATAATAGCATATAATATTTATACCAGTATATACCATATATATGACATGAACAGGTATCTTAACATTCATCCAAAAGGGTTGCTACTGACACACTATGAGTGTGACCAAACACATAGACTTTCCAACAGTAAACCGAGGTTACAGTGATCCTTCTATTGCTCTTTTCCCTCTTGGGTGTTGTATGTATTTTGTAAGACACCTGGATTGGGCCCAGTGTCCAGTGGTCAGCTCTTGGACTAACATAGGAATTTAAACCTTGATCTTGCAGGTATCATCAGTTTAGTGAAGTGGCTACGGATGTATATGAATGTTATTTGTCTCTTCATTAGCTGAGCACCTACCATGGTGACTAGTTTGGGAGATACAAAGTTGGGAAGAACATTGCTCCTGCTTCCAAAGGGTTTTCGGTTTTGTTGAACAGGCAAACTGGAAGAGATACTGAGGAATCCAAAGAGGGAAGTCAGTAAGAGAGGATTGCTTGAGGATTTCAGGGAAGGGTTCTTGGAGGAGGCAATACCTTAGCTGAGTGTTGTAGAAAAAAGGCTTAAGGAAGAGAGGGGAAGGGGGGTGTGTAGGTAGCAGGGAGGAAACATCATCCCCAGCCAAGGGGGTGGTGGTAGGAGCAAAGATAAGTTATTGAGAAACAGCAATGGACTAGTGCTCTTGCTTGACATAATTTTCAGAGTCCCAAAACCTCCACTGAACCCTTTTGCCTGCTTTAGCAGCCTTTGGCAGGGCAGAAAGACCTGCTCAGGCAGTATGGGCCTGTCCCAGGTTGCAGAGGGATTTGGTAGCAAAGCTGGATCTGGATCTTAATAGTTAGCAGGTGCGATCTGAGCTCTTGCACTTCTTGGGGGGCAAGTCCCCCCAAGAGAAGAGTCAGTAGATGCAATCTAAGCAGTTACAAGTTTGCACCTGCAAAGAGAAAACAAAGACCCCATGTGGAGAGGGGCCAAAAAACAGAACTTCAAGAAATCAAGGTAAAGACAGTCTTGAGCTTCATCTGCTTTGTTTTCACAGTGCTGGTTTATGTCCACCCTTATTTCTGTGTTTGGAAGAAAAAAGGAGGAGTCATGACATTTTGAACCAATGACATATGACTGTACCTAGAGCTTCATTATCAAGGAGGTTGTAGGCTGTCCATTCTGGTGTTTTGATTCCCCCTCCATCTCCCTTCCCTCCTCCCATCCCATTTAGCCATTTTCTCCAGCTGTTTGTTGGTAAGGGAGTGATAAACATGCACATAGCTTAAGTATGACAATATTATACAGAGCCGCATTTTTGCTGCTGCTATATAAACTAGGCTCGTGTATTGTAAAACCACAATGAGCAACAAGACACATCCCTTCCCTGAAAGCATATTTCCGTCTGGGTCTGGTTCTCAGATTGAGATATTTCCCCCTGTGCTTCTTAGGTGGCCCCACCACAGAAGGCAGCTGTCATATCAAAGGACGGTCCGGTGAAAACAGGCACGCCAGATCAGGAGACTGTCTGCCTCTTTTTCCTTCCACTGGCCCTGAGCCCGGGACTCAGTTTACCCTTTTCTCTGGGAGCTGAAGACAAAGGATCTCCACCATTCACAGACTGCTCGTTTTGTGCATGACACAAGCCAGATCTAGTCACTCTGTCCACCCTCAAGTCTTTCTTCACTGGTCATAAGCTGTGACTCTTCACTTCTACCAAAGCCCAGCAGAAGGAAGGTGAGGCTGGTATAAGGGGTCCTAGCGACATGCAGCACTTGACAGAACATTTGATTGCTTTTGAAATTTAAAACAAAATGATCATCTCCTATTTTTCATATTTTTTTGCTATGTGCACAATTGAATGCAAGTTGATCTAGATTTGCTTTTTACTCCATCTTTCATTGCAATGTTTCAAATTAAGGTACGATGTGTGAGCACAGGACAGAGAGGAGGAGAACATCATCGCCCGAGGAATTTACTTTCAAGATGGTTGACTGGGTAAGTCCCATTTTTCACCAATGGCAGCAAGTGTGTTTCCTCATTCCTCTGTCTCCCCAGGTTACTCTGATCCTTGCACTGGCCTTGGCTTCCACAGACCCTGGAGGTGGGCGACTCAGGGGCAGAGCCCAAGGAATGAGGCTGCAGAGGGGCCTCCAAGTTAGGGAGGAAAAAGACCATGCCTGAGGGAACTGCGGTTGAGAGCACCATTTCTGGCTTTCCCAGATTCACACTTGATTGCACACTCTGCAGTGTGCAAAGGGAAGCCTTGTTTATCCATACAGATATTGGATTGTTGTTCTTATCTGGTCTTCATAACTGTCTGCTTGATTTTCATTCCTCTTCCCCTTGGTTTGATTAATTGCTTTTTCCTTGACCCTGAAACCATTGGCCTGTTCATGCCAAAACGCTGACTCCCACAGCGCCGGGGCCTGGTGAATGAATAGAGCTGCCACACAGTACGCCTTGTTTTCTAGTCTTTGTTAGTAACTGATCATCAGAGGGACTGTTGGCTTTGTGCTGTGGTATGAAGAAAAGACATCCCTATTGTTTAATTGTTGTCTCATTTCACTCAGTCATAGAAGCAGTTTTCTTCGAGACGGACAAGGTGAAGTTTTATTGTAAGGAGTGTCCAAGATTATGATATTGTAAGTTGCATAGCCATCGACTACCTATCTTATGAGTGTGCTTTATGATAGGTATGTTCTTGAAAATGTGTATTTTCACTGAAATTAAAAAAAAAATATTATAACTTAGTACAGGAGGGCTCTTTAAGACCAGGTACATGAAAAAAAGAGTTTACAAATGAATAATCCCTCTTTAGTTTCTCTAAAACAAGTATACTAAAGGTTCAATTCGCTTGGAGCAAGGGCAACCTGAATTGTGACATGTGTCACGCAGTGCCACCAAAGCCATGGAGTGAATACCCCATGGCCGTGCTTGCTTATCTGTATCTGTTTACTTGGGGCTGCTTTTAACGTAGTCGCCAACTGGTGTCACCCAGAGTGCTCTACCCTTGTCCTGCTGGCAGAGTCCGCCTACCAGTGACTCAGTATGATTTCATTTATTTGAAGTTTTGAGTAAATGTTGTCAAGGCTCAAATGACTCTAGGCATTGTTCATACTACTGGCGGAGAATCACACCCCATGGCCTATTGAACACCTGTGAGTAGTTCTTAGCACAGAGTTCAATACGGGGTTGTTCCCCGGAATATTGCTGTCTATCTAGACAACTTGGTCTTCGTGGATGTGTGATCCCGATGTCTGATTAGGGAAAAGTGCTGTGTGCGGGGCAGGGATGCTGAAGTGCTCTGACTGCTCATGCTGGATGGGTTCCTTCTTCATTAGCATTTTGCCAAGTTGAACCAAGAGAGGAGGCTGACAACATTGGTGACACTTCAATATCCAAATGTGCTTTTCCCCCTTTCTAATGATGGAACTTAGCCACAGCCTTCAATTAAATCACAAAATACTACAGGCCTTGCTGTCTTTGATAATTTTCTTAAAATGGGTTCCAAGCAAAATCCAAATGTCCTTTGGAGACTAAAGTCTTCATGTCTTCCTACGTCAAACTGAGAAGTAGGTTAGGATTAGAGTAACTATTTGTTAGGAAATTTTTTAATGCACCCTCGTTTGCATATAACCTGGTCTTCCAGTTTTATGGGAGTAATGATAAAGGATTTTACTAAGAAGGGACCTGATATAGGAGCTAAGCAAGCTGGTCCTAGTCTAGGAGTCTAGGCTGCCCTATCATCAGGGAGAGTCTGTGCCATGTTGTTCCAAATGGTGATGAAGGCCTTGCCCCTAAGATCCTTCCCCAGACCATGAAAGGACACCCCAATCACCAGCTCTGTCATTGACCTTCGATGCAAATGGGGCTACACTCTGGGGTGTGATTTTTGCCAGAGAAGGTGATTGACCCATAGACAGTGCTTCCTATGACTCGTTGGCCCATTCCTGCTCTCCAGGAGTATTAATGCCTATGATTTCTCACTTTCTGTTAATCAGTTATTTAATCAAGTCATCCATCCCCATTTCCCTTGGCTTGCTGCCCACAAATCACTATGCTTTGTGTTGGAAATGCCAAGCTAAATAAGACCCACTGTCTGTTTTCCAGGAGTGCACAGTCTAATGAGATGAGGCCTCCGTGTGCGGAGGCAGCAAGCGAGCACAGCCTCTTTGAGAAGTGCTATGATAGAGATATGGATAGAGCATCAAAGCAAACAGAGCAAGTGTCAGTATGACAGACTAATGATTTATTTGTAATAACGTCTACCACTGTGAGCCAAAAGCTGAGACGTTCTTCAAAATCACTCATTACTCAGTCTTGGACTTTGCCTTTGCTTTGTTAGTGACACACGTGGACAAATGTATGTTTCGGGTTGGGGCGGGAGGGTAGGGGGTGTTCTTGGAGGCATTGGCTTTGGTATAGTGCCCATCCTGAAGAAAGTGAGAACTGAAGATGTAAAGTATACACTTCAACCTACTCAAGGAGGGTGTTATTTTTAGATAATTTCTACTTTAAAAGTATTTAAATCTGAAAACATCATCTCAAGACATGTCTTTAGATATGGATGGATAAATCATTAGTGAATTTGTGGATGTGTCATGAATTCAAAATGTCAGACAGTACATTGGATTTGGAAGTGGGAGAAATTTTTCAGCCGCCAAATTTATGCATATGGAAATAGAGGCAGATTAAGAAATATAGTAAAAATCCCACCAATACCAATTGAAATGGAAATTACCTGGGTAGATAATGAATCTTGATTAAGGGAAATGCCTGCATTACAGATTTTTAAAATGCATCTCAATTATTATTATTTATGTACTACTTAATTGACATTCATCCTCTGTTAGCCGGCATCATTAGGGATAGGAGTGTGCATTTGCACATGCATGCACAAACTACATCCTCCCTCCTTATCTAAAATGCAAGCTTCTTGGTAAGGAATACAGTCAATGATATTGTTTTTTGTTTTAAAGATTTTATTGATTTCACTTGTTTTTTTGTTTTTGTTTTGTTTTTAGATTTTAGATTTTATCTGACAGAGAGAAAGAGCATGAGCAGCAGGGAGGAGAAAAGGGAGAGGGAAAGTCAGCCTCCCTGCTTGGCTCAACACAGGACTGCATCCCAGGACCCTGGGATCTTGACCCAAGCTGAAGGCAGACCTTCCACTGACTGAGTCCCCCAGCGCCCTTCAGTGATGTAATGGGACAGATAGTGGCTACACTTGTGGTGAACACAGCAGCAGGTCTAAACTTATCAAATCACTAAGTTGTATACCTGAAACTAACATACCACTGTGTGTCCATTATATCAAAAAAATAAAAGAAAAAGGAAAGTACCGACCTTAACAAAAATAAATTTAAAAAAATAAAATGTAAGCTCCTTGAGGGCAGGGATGTATTAAATCCCTAAGACCTATGTGTTCAGAGAGTGCTAGTATTTCTGTGGCTTCTTTTGCTTGCTCTGAACCCAAGTCAGTGGTTCAAATCTTGTCAACTCAGACCCAAGCAGGTATCGCTTCTTAACTTCAATCTCTTCAAGCTCTTTCTGGGGGCCCTGGCACCTCATTATGATGCTTTTGCTTAAGAGCTCCTGAGTCCTAAGAGGGGTGCAGGAAGGGTCTCTCCTCTCTTTTCCTCAGGAGAGTCCTATAGTAGCATCTGCCAGGCTTGTGAAGGAGGATAGCTGTTATGATAGCATACAATGTGTATGTGATGGAAAGCATGAATCCAAAGGAATTTGGAATGCACGTGATGGAGTAATAAGGATGAATAGTTCAATTAGCTCTGGCAAAGGAACATCTAGTCATAGGATCTGGAAAAATCTTGATGTGAATGAAGATAGGGTCACAGCAGTGCTCCCAGTGTATCAATACAGTATGAAAAAGTTGCCAAGGCATCCGGGCATGAATCTAAAAGTTAATCATTTTTTAAAATATTTTATTTATTTATTTGACACACACACACACACACACACAGAGCAAATGCAGGGGGAACAGCAAGCAGAGGGAGAGGGAGAAACAGACTCCCCGCTGAGCAGGGTGCCCGAAGCAGGGCTCCATGCCAGGACCCTGGGATCATGACCTGAGCCCAAGGCAGACGCTTAACCAACTGAGCCACCCAGGTGCCCCAAGTTAATCATTTTCATTTGCAATATGGTGCCATGACAAAACACAGAGAGGAAAATGTCACACAGTATAGATGTCTGCAGGGAAAGCCACGGGTCACCTGGAGCAGTGCCTCTTACCCCTTACACTTAGTGGAAATTGCTGGAAGATAGGGGCTTCTGCTTCCACTTACATCACTCAGCACTTGACAGGTAGTGAGACTCCAAGGACAGTTTTGTAAGGCAAATGCAAACACAGCCGAGAGTGGCCACTTGAGGAGGTAGTGGGAGGTTAGAAGACTGAAGTCTTTATGGCCAAAAGGTCAACATTCATGAGTGAGAGGAAAGAAGAGGTGTTTGGGGGCAGGGAAGGGGTGGAGGGAGAAATTCCAAAGCCAGCTGCAAATCAGGCTCAGGAATGTGTTTCAGTGAGCAGAGGAAGTGAACTCGGAGCTGTGTCTGATACACTCAGGCTGGGGTGGGAAGGAAGCTGAGGAGAGCAAGTGAGGTAAAGGTTCAGAGGGGAGTGCTGGCCGGTCTGTAGGATGAGGGGCTCTCCAAGCCCTGAAATCCCCAATGAGCTCAGGACATTTGTTCTAATTGGATTTTTGCCCAGAGCCATGTTGAACCACCCCTGTTTTGGGGCGGCCTGGGATGAGAGTACCTTTTTTTTCAGGATGAGTGAGGCGTAAGGGGCAATTCTCCAGATTCTATAGCTGATGCTCTAGACAACAAGGACTCTCTCTGCTGATTTCCCAACTCATACAATACTTAGCTTTTTTTAAAAAAATATTTTATTTATTGATTTATTTGAGGGAGAGAGAGAAAGCTGGGGAAGGGGCGGAGGGAGAAGGAGAAACAGACTCCCCACTAAGCCCGGAGCCTGCAGCGGAGCTCGATCCAGGATCCTAAGATCATGATCTGAGTGGAAGGCACATGCCCCCAGGCGCCCCACATACAATAGTTAGTAACAGCTAACTGTGCTGATTATTCTCTATTTACTTCCCTGCCTACTCCAATCCATTGTCCTTCCTTTTCTACTTAGCTCTGTGTCCTGGGGTGTTGACCCTGCCCCAGAGGGTTGCTCTCCTGCCAGTCCCTGGCTTCTCCTGGGGGCTCAGCCAATGGAAAGCAGCAACAGTAGATCAGAGGTTGGAAGTAGAGAGAGGTCGGGGTATTTCTTCCCTGTTCCCTCCCTGTTTCTTTGGCTCATCTTTGGCTCTGTGTCTCTACCACAGCCCTGGCTATCACCAGATTCTGGTAACACTACCTGTTACCTCCCCTGCCCCTTCCAGCCTGGGCTGGTGATAGCTTCCTACCATTGCCAGTCTCTGGGGTTGTGTCAGGCTCTAATGCCAGACACTAGTCTCTGTCCTCTTTGTGCACTAACCCATTTAATCCTTCCAACACTTTATTGATCAAGTCAAGTCACAGAACGATTAAGCCACTTGCCCAAGGTCACACAGTAAATGGCAGAGTCAAGGTGTGATCCTTTGCAGTTGAGTGCTAGATGCTGGGTACTAACCACCGATACATCCTGCCATTCTCCCTCCTTAAATCACTTCATTGGAGCACAGTTAAGAATGAGAACATGAGACCCGAAGAGCCCCAAATTACATGCCTGAAAGGTTCATATACTAAAGCTTATTCATAGGGAAATCTCTCAGGTCATAACTCATATTTTATGCCTAATTCTAATAGGAAAGAATATTCCTATTCCAGGGGTTCTCAGCTTTGGTTGCACAACAGACTCGCCTGGGAGAGTTTTAAACTATCCCCGTGCCCATGCCAGGCCCCAGACTAACTAATGAAATCACAACTTTGGAGATGAGACCTAGACATAGATAATTTTTTAACCTCCTAGGAGGTTTCAGTATGCTGCAAAAAAATTGAGGTCCACTGTGTTAGCACTCACCAGCAGTTGCTAGAAGGCAAAGATTATGGGTGAACAGGCCTGGTGCTATACTAAAGAGTAACAGCTGACAGCCACACAAAGGGAGGATAAAGAGAAGCTATGGGAGTTTGCGTGAGAACCCAAGGGAAAAAGAGCATGATCTGGCTTCATTTAATGCCCGCACAAAGTGACCCAAGGTCTGAGGACATCTTATTTTCTTCTTATTACATTATAGCAATTGTCCTGAGTCACTTTAATAGGTAGAATTAGTGTCAGTATATACTTTGTTTTTTGAAGCAACGAAAGTGCATACCGTTTAGAAAGCTTTTTTGCCCCCGAGTATTCCATCAGCTGGGTTGTTCTTATATAGGGTAACTTCAGTTATCTGGAAGACTCACTTAAAATACAATATTTTCAATTCATCTATAAATGGCAAGTGAATGACGAACGGAGGTATGAGAGCAGATGTCTATCAAACTACTCCTACCTGCTGCTCTTCAGCAGAAGGCCAAGTTCACCTGCTCCAGATTCGTGGTTACAGTTGACATTTGTACATGTTTCAGTCCTATGGTGGGTGTTTGCACAGAGAGGAGGCCTCATGGGCCCATGGTAAGAGCACAGGGCGGGGCCAGCGGCTGGTGCCCTTGGAAATGGTCCTGGCACAAGGAAAATGCAGGCTTCGTCTATTTAAACGTCGGACGTGGTCTCCTAATTGTTATTGTTGGTTGTTCCTTTTGGACTGGGGTTAGAATATTCCAACAATCTGTTCCTGACGGCAGACCAAACAACTTTTATTTCTTTCTTATGTTCTTGTGGCTGGCCCTCTTGTTTACATGCTTGCCTGCGAAGAGCGGGTGTTGGGGTGTGATATGGCTCGCATGCAGCCCTGCAGCTGGCGTGAGTCCACCGTGGCTCGAGGGCACTCTGCTCCCCCCCACATTAGCCATTAGACTGAGGGGAGATCACCAAGAGCCGTTCCCCTGCGAGCACAGAGCCTCTCTTCTCTCCACCCGCCTCCCCCCTGCAACTCTGCTCCCACTAACTCCTTCCCTCCCTGCCCTCAAAGAGCCCTGGTGCTGTTTTTGATTAGCTCACCCTGAAGCCAGAGATTTCAACCCAAGGTACTTGGGGGAACTTTGGGCCGTGGCTCCTGAGGAGGGTCTTGCACTTGCTGAGTTTCCCATCTGTGGCATTACCAACATGTGGAGCCACACCATTCTTTGTGGCGGGTGCTGCCCTGGGCCCTATGGGATGTTCAGTAGCATCCCTGCCTCCACCCACTGGATGCCAGGAGCACCTCCTCCCCGAAGTTGTGATAATGAGACATATCTCCAGACATCGCCGATGTCTCCCGATGGGCAAAACTCCCCCTGGTTGTGCTGAGGAAAAGATACATGGAGACACTAACCCTCCATTTCCAGTGGACACTGGGGTCAAGGACTGAACTCATCTTAAGGACTTTTGCCCTAATACCTGGTTGTGAGGTGTGTGAGCTGTTGTCATGAGAATGAGGAATTAGGTCTGTTCTGTATAGATCTCCCCTGGGTTGACTGAGATCTTTCCAGAAGTCGGTTGTCCCAAGATGAAATGAGTGGCCTTGGAGTAGCTGAGCTTCCCCATGGGGCAGTTAAGATAGCTTCTATTTGTTCTTCCAGACCCTTCTCCACTCTTTTCTGCTTTGTGCCTGAGTCTCATCTCTATTTTCTAGTTGGAGGGAGAAAGGAGGGGAGGTCAGAGCATCTGTTGGTTAGCATCCCTCATCCCGCAAAGTCGCCGTGGGCTGGCTGGCTGAAAGATCTCAGCTCCTGTCGGGTGTGGTGAGGGAGGCCTCTTTCACACCAGCCTGGACTGCTTTCTACCCTGTGGTTTTGCCATGTTCTGCCCTCACTCGTAGCTGGTGCTGGCGTCAAATCCTCTGGGTTCCTATTAAATTGGAATAGTTCGAATAGGTCCTGTATTTCTCACTGGAACCTTCTCTAATGCACAAAGTCATGAGGATTTGATATTGAGAATACATGGTCTTTTAAGGTTTCTTCCCCCCACCCGTTGCAAAATTCTGTGATGCTATGGCAGGCACAGGTGCATACCTCCCTGCTAAGATTAGTTTAGGCATGGGTTTGTGGCCCATTCTGGTTTAGTTGAAAAAGGAATTCTGCACGGAGCCTACTGGTAAAGTTTCTTCTTAAAAAGAGATGATAAATGTTGTTCCCTTTATCCCACCTCTGGACACTCTGAGAGGGTGTGACATCCGGAGCTGCAGCAGCTATCTTGTTGTTATGAGGAATAGCAGAGTCCAAAGATGAAGGAGTCTAGGTCCTTGATGACATCTTTCAGCCAATGAACTAACCAAATTCAGAACTACTCTTCTTCCAGAATTATGTTACACAATAAATGTTCTTACTGTTCAAGTTAATTTTACTTGAGATTTCTGGTACTTGGCCTGCAGCCGAAAGGACCCCAACACACTGTTCCAGGTGCTCATCTCATTTAATTCACTAATAAATTGGAATCTTTCGTTTGGATCCTCCTTTTCTTGTTGCAATTCTTCTCTTTTCTAGCAAGAGTCACCACCCAGGTGACCTTACCTGGTGCCATAAATTCCATTACCATGTGGACACTCATGACTCCAAATATGTTTTCTTTAGCCCTGACTGTCCAGCCCTGTGTACACAACTGCTTACTCCACCTCTCACTGGCACAGCTAATGGACAACCGCACCTTAACATATCCCAAACAAGCTGTTGGGTTTCCCCCCCCTCGAAACCATCTTCTCCAGGCTTCTGTATCTCAGGTAATAGCATCCTCTTCTTGTATAGGCCAAAATATTGGAGTTAGCCTTTACTCTTTTTTTATTCTGTGGCATGAAACTCTTACCCTGTATCTAACTGTTTAATATTATGTTCCAAACATTTGTTTCTTACATCTTTCACCTCACCCACTTTAGTCTCAGCCATGAATATCTCTCTCCTTAGGGGAGCAGCAACTCTTTCTGGCTATTCCTGCTTCCCCTCTGGCCATTCAACAGTCTGTCCTGAGCACATCAGCCTAAGTGAGCGTTCTAAAATAAGTGAGACCTTTGAATCCCCTACTCAAAACCCCGCAGTGGTTTCCAGTGTCACTTAGAACACACACACTCCAAAGTCATTATGCTGGCCTCCGATGCCCCATATGTTTTGGCTCCTAGACTGCTTTCCAGCTCTTTACTGCTACCATATGGGCTTCTTTATTTTCCTCAAATGTGCCAAGGAAAATGACCTTCACACTTACCACTCCCCATTCTGGAATGTTCTGCTGCCAGTTAGCATCATGTCACATCACTCACTTTCTTTAGGCTTCTACTGAACTGTCCATTGCTTCGGAAAGAACTTCCTTTACCGCTACTTAAACTAGCATTCCTTTTCATTCTTGTCTCTTTACTCTGCTGTATTTTGATTCTTTCAATTCACCACTCCTTGACGATCGATTACATATGTATTTACTGCTTATCTGTCTCTCTGACTTGCATATGAACTCTATGGGAGCAGGGATTTTGTTTTGCTCACTGCTTTGTCTTCTGTGCTAAAAACAACACCTGGCAGTGGCAAGATTTGCTGGGTGAATGAATGGTTCAAATGCCACCATCCCCTTACAATATAGTAGGGAGCTGAAGTAGAATCTTAGGTTACAGAGGAGGAAGAAGGGCCGCTAGGATTAGAACACAAACTTTGAGTCTTCTGGTCCAGGGCTCTTTCTATTACTTCATATTGTCACCTACATATGTGAATAAGACCATGATTATTTTTTCTTCAAAACTAATTTCCAGCTTTGTAGGGAACAAAGTTATCAAGTGAAGAAATGGGCCTCTAATTAGGCAACTTGTGTCAGCAAGCTTGAAGGAAGATTGTGTGTGTGTGTGTGTGTGTGTGTGTGTGTGTATGTGTCCAAGGGTGGAAGGTAGTGCTGGGAGGTGATGAGAGGTGCACAGGGCCTTCCTGGGTTTGGAAATCGTATCACACCATAAAAACAGTCTATATGCAACCTGGACAAATCTTTGCTCTACAGCAAGAGCCAGAGGTTGAGTAGATGCATCTTTATGAGAGGGTGAGCTTTCTAAGGATTTTGGGATTGATAAGAAATAGTGATTCATATAACCTTTTCCGGACTTTTAGATCTCAAAATGGGTAGAAGAAAAATTAAGAAAGCCAATAGTAAAGCTAGTTGTGGGAAATTTGCCTATCATCTTGAGATCCTGCATGGGTGTGTCTGATACATACTCTCAAATATGACATCCAAAGGGTAGAATGGGGAGTTGGGTTCAGTATCAGGGTCATATCTTTTAAGAACAAACCTCCTTCCAGCAAATTCAGGTCGGCCTGAGATAGTCAAATCAGGTGAGATGCATATGTGAAGGTGTTAAACCAAGTAGCCTCATTAGTTATATAAGCTAATACTTCAATCTACCCTTTATCAGTTGCAGATGCTGTGTTAGTGCTATTAATGATAAAACCAATACCCATTGCTAACATTCAATTGTTGCTTATCACATGATAAGAATATTTCTAAGTGTTTAACAAACTCATTTGATTCTTATGAAGACCTTTATGAAGAAGGCGGTAGTACTTTCTACATTTGCTGATCAAAAAGCTAAATTCTAGAGGGACTGTGAATTCCCTAAGATTGCTCAGCTCTAAGTGGTGGAGCTGGGATTTGAACCCAGGCAGTGTGAACCGTAGCCTGTGCTATATTAAACTGCATACTGTGCTCTCTCAATTAATGCGTGAAATTCTAGGAAATAGGTACTACTCTCCCTTCTTTATATTCCTTGCACTATATTGCCAAACAATAAGGGAATTTAGGCCTCTGGTGCCTTTAGGTTGTTAGTCTTGAAGACTTTGGTCATCCTCCTTGATGATTTGTGGCTGAGAAATGTTTATAGTTCTCTATGCGCTGAAAACTACAAAACATTGTGGAGTGAAATTAAAGAAGATCTAAATAAGTGAGGAGATAGAATATTTTCATAGATCAGAACACTCAATATTAGTAAGATGTCAGTTCTCCTCGGATTGATTTATAGATTCAGCACTGTCCTGATCAATATTTCAGTAAGCTTTTTTGTAGAAATTGGCAAATTGATTCTAAACTTCATATGGAAACACAAAGGGCCTAGAATAGCAAAGGAAAAACAAAACGAAATTAAAGAAAGAAAAAAACTCTTATAAAAGAAGACTAAAATTTCAAGACTCGACTTCAAGACTTACTAGAAAGCTACATGAATCAAGACAGTGTGGTATTGTCTTAAGGACAGACAGATCAAGGGAACAAAAATGATGTTGGACAACTGATTTTTTTACAAAGGTGCAAAGAATATTTAGTGGGAAAACATGTTACTTCCAACAAATGGCATTGGTGCAATTGGATATCCATATATAAAATAATGAACTTCAATCTAACACCTTCCATCATATAAATACTAACTCAAAATGGGTCAGAGGTAAATGTAAAACCTAAAACTAAAACTTTTAGAAGAAAATATAGGAGAAAATGTTTGTGACCTTGGATTAGGCAAAGATTTTTTTTAGCTATCACACTGAAAAGCATGATCTATAAAAAAATTAATAAATACGACTTCACTAAAATTAAAAATGTCTACTCTTCCAAAAATCATGTTGTCAGAATGAAAAGACAAGCCAGAGGTTGGAAGAAAACATTCACAGTACATACATCTGACAAAGTAATTGTATCCAGAATAGATAAGAAACTCTCAACACTAATAATGAGAAAACAACCCAATAAAAGAATGGACAAAACATAAATAGTCCTTTTATTAAAGAAGACTTAACAGATATTGAATATGCACATGAAAAGATGCTCAATAAAGCATGGGAAAATATCACTGTGTGCCTGTTTGGATGGCTAAAATTAATAGACAAATCCAACCAAACATAGTGCTGGCAGGGAAGTGGAGGAACTGGAATGCTCACGTACTACTGATGGACACATAAAATGGCACAACCACCTTGGAAAACAGTTCGCCAGTTTCTTGGAAAGTCAGTCATATATCTACCATCTGATGTACTCATCCATCCTAGGAATTTACCCAAAAGAAAAGAAAGCACATGTCCATACAAAAACTTTTGTCCAAATGATAATTGAACTTTATTTCTAATCGCTCCAAACTGGGAAGAACCCCAGTAACTATCAACAAGTCAGTGGATAAACACACTGTGGTCCAGTCATACAAGGAACACTACTGAGCAACAGTGGAAAGGAATGAACTCTTGATTCACACCACAACATGGATGAAGCCCGAAAAAAATAAAAGGTGCATAGTGTCTGTTTCATTTTTTTAGTTTCTAGGAATTGAAAGCTAATGTCTAATGGTAGAAAGCAGATTGATGGTTTCCTGGGGATGGGATGGGAGTTGGAAAGGACGGAAGGTGGGATTATGAAGGAAGACGAGAAAATGATTTGGGAAATCATGGTTATGTTTGTTACCTTGATCGTGGTGATGGTTTTACAGGTGTTTATGTATGTCCACATTATCAGAACTCACACTTTGAATATGTGAAGTTTATTGTATGCCAATTATGTCTCAATAAAGTTGCTAAAAAAAGCCCCAAGTAGTTAACGTCTGTGGATGTAGGATTATACGTGTGTGACAAGCTGGTGTGAGGGCACAAGAGTATGCAAACCCTTCCCTAGGTACCCAGGGAGACAGACAGACACCTACACGCACACACGCTGATCAAAAAACTTGTAGAGACTGGGGATAATGCTCTCGAGTTTTGAGACCATATTCTTTCTTCCCTTCCTCTCTGCCTTCTCTGTACAGTTTTACCTATTCCTGAGGTTCTGTGGTAGAGCCTTCTGGCTTTATTTTCACTTCAAAAGGCTCTGTGTGAAATCTAATGCCTTGAATGCACCAGATTCCAGACAGAATTGGGGGCGGGGGGTAGTAGAGAAGGGACAGGGGTAGGAGGCTAACCTATCACCCAGCAGGTGAGAGGTGCCACCTAACCTTTCAGCTTCTAGAAGCTGAATTTTGTAATGAGCTGTCACTGTCTTTATCACCTAACAATTACTGCAATTGGATAAGGTGTGAAAAAACCTGGAAAACATTACTCTGTCAACTACTTGGTTATCTTTGATGAAGCTGTCTGTGGCGGGGTCCCAGATACAATTGAAAATCAACACGCGGCCTGTTAAAACAGTTTAGGTTCTTTCCATCCCTTTATTCTGCAGGCTGTTTCTGGCTTACCGTATGGCAATTGTTTTGTCAGATCACTAAAGGCTGTAATATTATTAGAACATCCTGATCTTGACTTTATATATGGTCAAGTCAAAATTGCACGGGGCTGGTTCAGCTACAGTTCAGGAAGAGCAGAGTGCAGGCTGAGCTGTTGCTAGGTAACAGGACTGCGTGCCCAGGTGCACTCCATAAGCGGGCCTTACCCTGAAGAAGAGATCATGCTCTAAGGCCTGTCAAGTTCCTAAAAGCGAATTTGTTGGCGTGCTTAACGTAGAACCAACTCACAGTATCAGGTGCAATTATAGTAATTTAAAATAATAGATGTAACTGGCAAATAGACCGGAAAGCATTGAGGCAGCTCCGTCATGAGGAGCCAGATGATCTCAGGGTTGCTTGATGTCCACAGAAATCAGAAAAAAGGCTCTTAATTGATCTGAGAATGTTACTGCCAATGGCTTGAGGCATTGTTGTTCATAGTAGAGATTGTCTCATCAAGGAAACCGTAATGCTCTGGCCAACAGTGCCAATGCCAAGATCGTGTCTTCTTTAGATGCTTCCATGATGATGGACCATGCCATCCAGAGGGCTTCTATGACCCTCTGGTTCTTTTTACTGCCTTTTTTTTTTTTTTTGCCAACCAACTCCTTCATTCACATAGCCTTCGTCCAAACAGGCAAAATGCAGCCATTTAGTTTTTTGCTTTCTCACTTATAATCACATGTACCTCCTCCTCTTTAGTGTAGCCCTAGATCAGTGGGGCTGAAGTTTGAGATGCTTTCACACACTTTTATTTTATATATAGATGGATGGTTTCTTGGCTTCCTTCCATAACTGGCTGATTATATCCATTCTGTTTTAGTAGTTTGTGTCCTTTTTTTTTTTTTTTTTTTTTTAGATTTTACTTATTTATTCATGAGAGACACAGAGAGAGAGAGGTAGAGATGTAGGCAGAGAGAGAAGCAGGCTTCATGCAGAGAGTCTGATGTAGGACTCGATCCTGGGACTCCAGGATCATGCCCTGGGCCAAAGGCAGACACTCAACCACTGAGCCACCCAGGCATCCCATGTGTGCATTTTTGTATGCATTTTACTATTTAACTCTGAGAACAGCCTTATTTCCAAGTTTTTTTTTTGCCTCCATCTCTCTTGCTCACTATGCTGACCATTGATTTGAGTCCAAGTTTTGCCAGAAACTAGAATGTGATTTAGCAAATCCATTTGTCTCAGGTCTTCACTATGACCGTTAACTTGGGCACAATATTGCCCCAACTCACCAGGATGGAAATTTTTTTTCAAAGGGGGAGCACTGGGCATGAAAGACTGAGAATGATGTGGAAAGATTGAAAAATAAAGGCATACCTAATTATCTTCTGGACTATTTTCAAAACCTGATCTCTAAATCTAGGAAATGCGATTATGTTTTGGTTGAATGAAGTAATATAATATGGTGCTCACTCTATAAATCTATTATTATTATTATTATTATTAAATATTTATTTATTTACTTGAGAGAGAGCAGGCTGGTGGGACAGGGGCGTGTTGAATAGACATTGATCTAGATGGTCAGAGGTGTGGCAAAGGTTCATCCAGATTCCCACACAGGCGTTTTTTCCACTAGTGTTCTCAATGTGTCAAGGAGACTATCCTTGCCTGCATCCATTTCCTTATCCTTTATTAGGTATTTTCTGGAAATCTCTGTTTCTTCTCACATTTGAACTCAACTGTGAGGAGGACAATCTTTCAAGATGTGTATTCCATGAGCCAATGTGATGATTGCAAACCAGGCTGACACCATCCAGAATTTCTCTCCATATGAACTGTCTCCACCCTGTAAGCTATTTTGACAGAATCAAGCACAATATGCAAGTCTTAATAGGTGACTTTTGGCCTCTGAATGAGCATTACAGGGTATTCTATTTCTATTTTTCTTGACTTTCCACAAAGTAATTTTATATCCTTAGGAGCCAAGAAGCATTTCCCGTAATTAGGGTTTGCTACTGGCACTTGCTCTTTGAAACAGTCATCTGTCCAGCTCTCAGACTGAGAGGACTGCACCAGAATTGTGGGTTTTGGAGCAGAGTATTCATAGTCCTTCTCGCTCTGGATAGAAAGTTCTAGAAACAATGCTTCAACTGTATCTTGAGCTCTTATGAGCCTTTTTATACATTAATTGTAATTACTAGGAGAGCAAGAGGCCTTTTGGCCAGCACTAAACTGAGCTGTCACTGATTAGCTCTGTGTAATGTGTTCTTTGGGTCTCAGTTGCTTCAACTAAGAAACACTTGAAGGGACTGAAAGCAAGAGACATCTAAGGACTCTCAGAAACAAACACTATTAGCATCTTTGTACTTGTCAACATTTCTCAGTCTTCTTTGTGTTGGTGAAATGCAGCTTGACCAATTCTCCACTTTCCTGGCTTGCTTGCTAAGATGTCCCAGACCTTCTCTCTTTTTCTCTACACTGCCGGAAGTGAAGGACCCTGAGATGGTGGTGGGACCACATGATGGAAGAAGCCCACATGCCTGAGGACAGCTGCCCCAGAGATCCAATGACGGTCTTGGGAGTGACAACGCACCTGTATTGTGCTACAATACCAAGATTATAGGGCTTACTCATTACCATGGTTCACTGCGATGCTCCCCTGGCTAATGTGTTCTTCTAGCCCCAAAAATCTGTGTATCTGAGGAAGGGCAGCGTACAAGGCTGAGACTGAAAGAGTTTTGAACAAAGAAAGAAGCACTAGATGCTACTGTTTAATTCGATGTTGTACGCAAAGATGCTTCTGTAAGTGAGCGAGAGAAAAGAGCAAGGGGCTCTGCTCTGGGTAATACTTAAAGGTTAGGGGATGCACGGTCCCTTGGTATAACAATGACTTGGTGTGTATTACAGGGCCCTGGTCTGGAGTTGGTTTGACTGGTGTCCCTATAACAACACCTGGAGGAATATTTTTTAAAAGAGAATAAAGGCAAGGTGAGGGGAAATGAGGACAGAGACCCCCTTCATCTATAAGAACTCAGAGTAGGTCTAAGGACAGAAGAAGCTCATCAACTCCTGCACTTGTGGTGTTAGTACGGAGACGGTGAGTACAGAGTCACCTTGGACTTCTCGGTGATAACACTTTCATTGTGCTGCTTCTAGAATTTTTTTTTTTTTTTATCATAGGGAAAGTGACCAGGTCTAGGTGGCTGCTGATCATTTGGGGGAAAATAAACTGTTTCTTTCATGTTCTCAGCTTAATCCTTTTCCAAAACAGATTCCCACAAGAGTGTTTTCATCTTGACTTATTTTTACTGAGTGAAAGTACCATTTTCAAGAAACCCCTAAAGCTTCATATTTTAGAATAAATGAGGCCTTTTTCTGTGGGAAAAGAAAGCCACAGAAGACACTGGGAAACCACATGGCCCCATGTTAAATCAGGGGAAGTCTGGTAGGGATGTGAAAGCCCGTCTCTGCTCAGGGGTCACTTTCTGTGTTCCAGCTCCTGTTTACTTTCTGGACCTTGGTCAGGTGTCTTTTTGACAGTATAATATCTGCAGCGCAGCTGGGCTTTGTGATCCATAATCAGACACAGAAAGCCTTCAGCAATCCCATCCAGGGGAACTCAGTTTTACTTGATTTAAATGAGAAAGTTAAATCTCTGTCCAGACGGTGCCTCTTTACAGGCCCGGCAGCTCTTACACCTGCAGGACACTTCATTTCTGGATGTGCTTCCCTTTTTCCAGACAAGCTCAGGGGATCTGCATCCTCCAGTAAAATTCCCATCTGCACTAAATTGCCTTGTAGTAGTGATTTATACCTCAATAAAACTACGTCTTGAAAAGGAGAATTGGTTTGATTCTGTAACTGACATAATTTATGCATGTTTTAGTTTTGGAATGCACAGTATTTATGCAAGGGGGGACGTCTTTGTGATGTGATGTGTATATCTACATCTACAGAACTAATGACAATGAGGGAGAGCGGAAATGTCCCCAGGCATCTAAGCACTGGACTCCCCTTCCTACTGAGACAGCACCCACAGCCCCGCGCAGGGGACCTCAAGATTCTCTGGCTATCAGAAACCCCCAGGGGACTTGCTAAAATTATGTATCCCTGGTCTTCACCTTAGATCTCCTGATTTAGATTCACTGTGAATAGGGTCCAGGAATCTGTTTTGACAGTCTTTGCTGGTGCTTCTGATAACACCGGAATTTGAGAAACATTTTCCTTCAGGTTAGGAGATCAAACCTTTATTTCTGGTTGGAAATTAGTCACCACCAATTAACTTTTGCTGAAAGAAAGGGAAGGAAACTCATGCTTTTTTGGAATGCCTTCTTTGTGTCAAGCATTGTGCCTGACACTCTTAAGTACACATTATTTAAAAATTTCCAGCAGTCTAACAATGTTGGCATAATTATCCTCTTTGCGGAAGAGAAATTGGAATTTCAGAGAGGGTAAAAAATGTCAGTAAATAGTGGGGCAGAGAGTTGAACCCAGATTTCTTTGGCTTCTACCAGCATACTTTTCCCATGAAGGCACATTTCGAAACCATTCTGCTGGACATTTTCTATGCACCCAGAACTGAGCCAAATGTTTTAGGGTTCATAATAGGTCACCTTTTAATCTACTGAGAGATATTATGAGAAATTTCTTAAGGAGATGATGGTAAATCTTCATCCACGGGGGGAGTTCTGCTGCCTTATACTTTGAACACCTAGTACACTGACCAGAGACCCCACTTGAGACTGAGCAACCAATCATCTGTCAGCTCCCGAAGCTTAGGTGACCGACGGCTCTCAACTGAATCTCCTGAGATTGTCCTGAGCTGAAGAGAGCTTCTTCATGCATGTCACACACCCAGCCACTCCCGCCCCACCACATCCCGTGATTGGCCCAGGCAGGAGTATAAAGGCCTACAACCCTTACTTCCATTCCAGACAACTCTCCCATGCTCGGAGGGCCATAAGGCCAGCCTGGGCCTTAACTATGACTCTACTATAGTCCAGCTCCCCTCCTGCCTAATCCTGCTACCTTCATTGCTTGCAGGTATTCCCGAGAGCACCTCCCATAATGCCCTGCATGCCAACCTCCATCTCTCCAGAGTCCGCTTCTCCGGGCACTTGACCTGTGATGTTGTTAAATCCAATTTTCCTTGTGGATAAATTATGGTTATGTTTGGGCAGTGTAATGGGCTTAATTGGGTCCCTCTTCAAATTCATACTTTCAAGCCCTAGCCCACAGAATCTGAGAATGTGACTCTATTTGGTCTTTTAGGAGTTGGTTTGGATTTGGCCTTTAAAAGAGCATTCAAGGTATAATGAGGACATGTAGGCGGGCCCTAATCCAATATGACTGGTGTCCCTATAACAAGAAGAGATTAGGACACAGACACACTCGGAGGGAGGGCCATATGAGGACACAGTAGGAAGGCAACCTTCTGCAGGCCTCTGGAGAAACCATAGCTGCTGACACACCTTGATCTTGGCCTTCTAGCCTCCAGGACTGTGAGAACATAAATTTCTGTTGCTTAAGCCATTAGCGTGCAGTACTTGTCACAGCCGCCTGCGCAGACCAACAAAGGCAGATTTAGAGGTGTTCTTCATTTTCAGTCCCTATTCTTTCATCTTAACTCTCAAGGAACAACCTGGAAATCTGAACAAGTTAAATTATCCTTTAAGTGTAAAGAGGAAAGGTAATAATTCTCAGTGCATAAAGTTTTCATATTCCCTGAAATATGTCATATTGAGAAAACAATATGTGAATTCCTTCTCTTTATTGCATCTCCCTTTTTAGGACCTCATAAACGTATGGCAGGTGTAAATACACAGTTTGATGATGACTTGGACCTGAGGTGAACTTGGATTTAATGGGAAAAAAAGGACAAAATTTGCAAGTCCTGTCAGTCAACATGTTTTGGCCATTTGCGAAGCAATAGTCTAGCTGGACTTTTTTTTCTTTAGGTAAATCATAACAGACCATGTCCAACTGCCAGCTTCCTGCCTTTGTATAAAGGAGAAGAGTAAGGAATGCCAAAGAAACAGTTTTGCAGTTTAGAAGATCTTTTTTTTTTTTTTTCCCCCAGCATTCTTGTTTTTCTGAGCCAGCCCCTCTATCATCACCAGTGGTGCACTGGGAAATGTTTACCTTCCAGCTCTCTGACAGTGAAACAAAATGAAACAACCTTGAATTGTAGTTGGCCAATTTCTGTGGTGTAAATACCCACTCTGTGGTCACTGTTAAGTTACCTATGTGAATTCACCGTGAAGGACGCGCAGTCTGCTCTGGGGAGCTGGAACTAGCTGCCTCCAACATGCCACTGGTTGCTACAGAATCACAAAGGAAGGCCACCTGCTGCCCGGCCTCTCTGCAGCTCTCAGATGCCACCTGCACCCCCCACCCTCGGGAGCATGGGCTCTCCACCTTCCCTCCACATTAGCTAGCTCAGGGCTTGCTTTCACTTGCTGAGTGTTTTGGTAAAGCGCTTACTATTAAGAGTATTTATAAGGTTAGCACAGGTTTCCTGAAAGGATGTTTCTGGCCGCGACCTCAGGGTGTATCTTCATTGCATCTCCCCAAACCAGACAATCACAGCACAGGGAGCTCAGGAGAGCAGCCAAGTCTAGGCTGACCCAGATTCCTAAAGGCTCAATCTCTCCCTAGGCCTTTCCTTACACTCTACTTCTCCCATCTTCTGCCTTTAGTGATTCCTTTGAGCCACGTAGACTTCACTTCCTCTGTGCTGTACGACTCCAGGAAGCCTCCACTGGAAGCCTCTGTCCAGGGTTTAAAATGTGCCAAACACAGTCAAAGGCAATTTGCATACTTAATTGTCACAACAACCTCTCCAAAGAGGCGCTATTTTCATTCCCATTTTATAGATGAAGAAACTGAGGCACACAGAGGTTAAATAACTTGTTCAAGGTCCTACTACTTGTTAGCGGCAGGGGTAGGATTCGAATCAGGCAACATGGCTTCAGGTCTGGATCTTGAAGCAGCACACTACCCCCCAAAGAGCAGTAGGGTTGTATCCCCAGAAACCATTGATGACAAGGAATCAATGCTCCTTTTTGCTGTTAGGTGATACTAAGAATTGCCAAATATTTCCATTCTACTTAGTCTGGTGTGAAGTTACACACACGTGGGTACGTGTGTGTGTGATATCGACATACAGTTCAATAATGAAAAAAAAAAAAAAGAAAAGCCCAACCAGAAGTGATGGAAGTAAGGACCTCAAGGACTTCTGGACTCTGAACATACATGATTCAATTTTTTTTTTCTGAACATACATGATTCTAAAGCAACTTAAAGATTTCAGGTGATAGAGTTGTCTGGTTTTCAGATCTAAAATACCAAAAGCTGAGAATCAACATGTATTTGAAATACCACAGGGCTAATGTTCATTGCAGGAACTCAAATGGAATGAAATACTGGCTTGCATTTGAGAATGCCAAACTTCTCTTTTTTTTTTTTTCTTTTTTTTTTGTCTCATCTTAGTGAAACTGACTTGGTAGGTCTAAAAAAATGAAAAGAGACTTTGTTTCAGTCTTCATTAAGAAATTAATATTCATGCCGAGTGACTTGAATCACAAATAAATGTAATTTGCTCCAATTTGAATTTGTACGGTAATCCTCCCTTTTCCATGAAACATACATTCCAAGATCCACAGAGGATGGTGGAAAACGCGGAGGACTGCACCTTATATACAACTATGCTTTTCCCCATACGTACATGCCAGTGATAAAGTTTAATCTGTTAATTACACACAGCAAGAGATGAACAATAACAGGAATCAAATAGAACAATTATAACAATAAACTGTAAAAAAGTTATGTGAATGTGGTCTCCTCACTCTCAAAATATCATAGTGTCACCCTTCTTCCTGTGATGGTGTGAGATGATCAAATGCCCATGTGAGATGCAGGTGTTGTGACATGGTGTTGGATGACTATTGATCTTCTGATACTACTCAGGAGGAAGATCATCTGCTTCCAGAATGTGGTTGACCACGGATAGCTGAGACTGTGTATAGTGAAACCCCAGATAAGGGGGCGGGGATACTGTCATTTGGTTTGGTTTGAAGCTTCTGAAGTGTCCAATTCTGGGATGGATTTTGTCATGGGATCTTGGGTCTAGGGGGACTTTTAAGAGGTCATTATTTTAAAACATTGCAGTGATAGGGGCAATCTGGTTTTTAAAGCCTTCCACGCAAATCCTTTTATTTCTCATCAAAATGTTTTTAAAGACATTGGTCGTTACTTACTTATAACCTTTCTTCTGCAAATGAAATAGGGCCCTTTTTGGATTGACATGACTGCCTACTTGCTTTCTTATTTGTACTGATGGTTAGTTCTCCATGTGTTATAGACAACAGATTGTCAATCTCAGCATGTAAAAGAACTGACCTTTCTTCTTCTTTTTCATTTAAATAAATAAATAAATAAATAAATTAATTATTTTTTAAAGAATTTATTTATTCATTCATGAACAGAGAGAGAGAGAGAGGCAGAGACATAGGCAGAGGGAGAAGCAGGCTCCATGCAGGGAGCCTGATGTGGGACTCCATCCTGGGTCTCCAGGATCACACCCTGGGTGGAAGGTGGTGCTAAACCACTGAGCCACCCTGGCTGCCCTCTTCTTCTTCTTTTTTAAAAAGACTTATTTATTGGAGAGAGAGAGACAGAGACAGAGACAGAAAGATAGGAAGGGAGAGAAAGAGCATGGTGGGGAGGGATAGAGGAAGAAGAGAATCTCAAACAGACTCCATGCTGAGTGCTGAGCCCATTGCAGGGCTTGATCTCATGATCATGACCTGAGCAGAAACCAAGAGTCGGACGCTCACATGACTGTGCCACTGAGGCACCTCTTAACCTTTCTAATTTTGAGCACAAGTTACTTCATATGCATTTTCTCATTTCATCCTCAGGACAATCTTCCTAGCTCAAATTTTATAAATTCAGAGACAAAGATTAAGAGACGAGTAACTGGCTCACAGAAGCTGTGAAGCCTCAGCTCTGCCTGACCCCCAATGCCACCACACCAAGCCATCCTGCTTGCTCCCATTAAAAGGCAATTAACCGATGCATTCCATATCCTTTCTTTGACTTAGTTTCCATAAAACCTTTAAAAAACCTTTAAAAAGATAGGTGAATGGACCGTTTTAACCCGAATTTCCACCTCAGGCCAAACTGACTTGCAGAATGGCTAAATGAAAAAGGAACAATCTAATACTGATTGGAGCCAAAGAACTAGCTAAGCTAACCTAGACGACCAGCTTCTGAACAGGTCAGTGAGGATAACTTCCAGGCTTGCTCAAGGACTAGTTATACAAAGGGGAATATTCTCCTTTTATCCCAGAAGATTGCTTCCCTGAGATTGAAAGGAAGAGGATTTCCTGTGGGCATCAGGGTATCCAGCTCAAAAGATTCACCTGCCAGAGCAAAATCGGGTGGCCTGAAAGTAGCCCTTTAATTCCAACTATTAGTTACAATCCTGAGTGAGGGTGGAATGCCATTTGGAGTGTTGTCTCAAGCAGTTGGGACAAAAGGGAAGTGCATGAAATGTACGTTTTTCCCATCACTACTCACCCTTGCCCACATTTTCCCAGGTGCTTCTCTCTGTTACGCCAAGGAATGTCGGAGCTCTGGATCTTGGAAAAGACAATTCCCGTTTTAGTCTGCTGCCCAGCTTCTTTCTTTTCATAACTCTGCTTAAAGAACACGCGATCTTCTCATGCCGGTGGGTGACTGTACGAAACTCACAGCTTCTTGAATCTGAAAAGAGGTTTAAAATGTGAAAGTGGGTAAACTCTGGCAGAGGCTGAGAGACACTTTTTATCACTTAACGATTGCATCGTAGCGGTTGGAAAAGCCAGATCCATAGTCCCATGAATGGAATCCATCATTCATTCATTTGTTCGTTCAATCATGCCACCGAGGAAAGCACTTATGGTGCTTTCACATTCGTTAGCTGGAATTGCAGAGCTTCATAAAATATGACCTTGTCCTCAATGACCCCACAGTCTAATAGGACAAACCAAAAAAATGCAGTTCCATAAGATGTCACAGGTACCCTGATAGGAGGTGAGGTGGAGCTGGTGAGGGCACTAGAAGAGGGAGAGGGTAAACTTTGGGTGGAGTCTTGAGAGGTGGGTAGATATTTGCCAGGTGTTTCTTATTGGGGCAGAATGGTACAAGGGAACATTTCTTCATTGTCTATTGTCTATAATTTTAGTTCTGTCGTGGACTGTCATTGATTTAACTTGTCTTTTCACCCTTCCACCCACTGCCTCTTTCTTTCTTTCTTTCTTTCTTTCTTTCTTTCTTTCTTTCTTTCTTTCTTTCTTCCTTCCTTCCTTCCTTCCTTCCTTCCTTCCTTCCTTCCTTTTTCTTTCTTTCTTTCTTTCTTTCTTTCTTTCTTTCTTTCTTTCTTCTTTCTTTCTTTCTTTTCCTTTCTTTCTTCTTTCTTTCTTTTTCTTTCTTTCTTTCTTTCTTTCTTTCTTTCTTTCTTTCTTTCTTTTTTTAAAAGATTTTATTTACTTATTCATGAGAGACACACACAGAGAGAAAAGACTCAGGCAAAGAGAGAAGCAGGCTCCCTGCAGGGAGCCCGATGCAGGACTCAATCCCAGGACTCCAGGATCACACCCTGAGCCAAAGGAAGATGCTCAACCCCTGAGCCACCCAGGTGCCTCTGCCTCATTATTCCCCTTTATGTTGTTGCTTTTATCATTTTGAAACCACCAAATGTGCCTGACTACCTCTCATCAACAGCTTGAGAAGGTCACTGAAGCCATATGCTTTTCTTGTTTCCCTAAAATGAGGAAAACTGGTGCTTTGGCAGTGTGGCTTTTAAACAGCTTAAATGTGAAGCCCAGAATTTTATTTTTGGGGAAAAAATGGACTGGGCTTTTGGTCAGTTAGTACAGGCCAGTTCTTCACTTCCCTTTCATGATCTCAGAGCTATAAAGTTCAGTTTTGGGATGGTGTGTGTGTGTGTGTGTGCATGTGCATGTGTGTGTGTGTGTGTGTATCCTTATGGACCATTGTTGAAATATATATTCTTAGAAAAATCCTAATATTTAAAACACATGGGCTGCACAGAAATCTCTTTGAGAATCGAGAATCTGAATCTTTGTAAAAGCAAAATGTTTTTCCTATCAAGAATGAGAAGTCAAAGCCAAATGGGTATTTGGAAACGTGGAGCAGAAAAATCAGGATTGTGTTTGGCACATAGTAGAAGCTCAGCAAACTGTGTAAGGAATTTATCCAGCTGCCCTTAGGGGGAAGAGATGTCTTTTTAGAACCACTTTCCAAACAGAGGGGAGTTGGGAGTTGGTCTCCTTTCACTTCTGCTAGGATGGGAATAGCTTCCTGTAATTTTGGTTTGATAAACACAGTATTTAAGATCTTGGCTAAGATGGGGCAAAGTAAATTTTTCTCTGAGGCACTTGCAGTGGCTAGGCAAGGGGACACAGGCCCATGACTCATTTGCTCGGCCTGACCTATCCATGGTCACCCGAGGATCTGAGCGCCAGGTGGGGGAGCAAACCAGCAGTGAGAGTCACTATGTTTCCAGAATTCTATCCATTTCCCCCTGAGGTACTCGTGCCTTGAGACATTTTAACTGCCCAAAGTGTGAGGATCCCGTAAACAACAGTACTAGGCTTGATAGAAAGATAGATGGATAGATTGATAGATTTCATTAATTCTTCTTTGTGAAATGTAACACACATAGAAAAAAACAACTGTAGAGCTGAATAAATTGTCATAAATTGCCTTCCAGGTTAAAGCACAGCATGCTGTCAGGACCCCAAAGTTTTCCAGATGCCCTTCCCAATACAACCCCTTTCTTTTTTTAAAAAAAAATTAATTAAATTTAAATTTAAATTCGATTTGCCAACATATAGTATAACACCCAGTGCTCATCACATCACATGCCCTCCTTAATGCCTGTTACCCAGTTATCCCACCCTCCCCACCTCCCCTCCAGCAAGCCTCTGTTTGTTTCCCGAGTCAGGAATTTCTAATGGTTTGTCTTCCTTTCTAATTTTTCAAAGGCAGTCCTGCCTTGAGCCTCTTGCAGGGGGCCGTATGTTGGGCCTTGTGGTTTTGGGCTTCTAGATTTCCTCCAATGATGTCCCTTTCCAAGGGGAGAGGATTCTTTGAGGCCAAGAGGTCATGTCCACCTAGAACCCATGTCTCCCTTTCTAGATCATGCACCAAGTACCAGGACATTTGGATTCCCTGTCCAAATGATTCTGAGTCCACTTCCAGGTCTTCCCTGGCCTCTTCCTCAGGTCCATCTGCCCAAGGGGTGGCCTAGGGGCAGATATTTGTAGGAGGCTATGGATGAACGTACATGGACACAAAGGCCCTTGAGGTATGGGATGGAACAGAGGGTGGGAAGAAAAGGTGGATGGCCCGGGAGTCTGGGGGCCACCTCTTCTTGTGCCACACATTCCAGGGAGAAGCTCTAAGCAATCCAAGTATTCTAGGATCCAACCTGGTCTTCCAGGTTGCCATGAAGATACATTTGTCGAGGTAGGAGGATAAAATAGCTTTTATTCAATCTAGTGCTAGTTTAGTTTACTTTAAAATATTTAGGCCAGGGCGCCTGGGTTGTTCAGTGGTTGAGCATCTGCCTTTGGCTCAGGGCATGATCCCGGGGTCCTGGGATAAAGTCTCACATCAGGCTCCCCAGAGGGAGCCTGCTTCTCCCTCTGCCTGTGTCTCTGACTCTCTGTGTGTCTCTTATGAATAAATAAATAAAATCTTAAATAAAATAAAATATTTAAGCCTATGACTATGATATACAGTTCTCCATTTAAACCCCACAAATGTTAGGGGTGAGCCTGCCTAAAGGTCATGATCCTGCCTATTTTGGTAATCCCCTCCTTGCCTTTCTTTATACTTTACCCCTTTGAGTCTGCATTCCAAAACCCTACAGTCACTTTTCCCTATTTTTGAACTCTGAATAAATAGATCCCACAGTATATACTCTTATATATTAACTTTTTCTACCTAGCATTATGTTCATGAAATTCATCCATGTTATTGTCGGCACCTATAGTTTGCAATTTTTTATTGCCATATAGTATTTCATTGTGTTGTTATCTATCCATTTTAATGTTGAGGGACATGTGAGTTGTCTTCAGCATGAGGCCATTATGAAAGATACTGCTGGGGAGACCTTCATCCATTTCTATTGTCCATATACCTAAGAATGGAATTTGGATAGATACACATTTCTTCAACTTTACTGGAAAAGGCCAAATTGTTTTCCAAAGAGTTTGTACTAATTTATATTCTCACCAGCAGGGTATGAGACATCCTGCTGCTCCTGACAACGTTTGTAATTTCTTTTTAGTTTTACCCATTCTGTGCTAGGAATATTTTAGTATCCTCCTCAAGAGGTTTTTCTTTTTTTTCTTTTTCTTTTTCTCCTCTTGATTTGTGTCAGAAGATACTAAAGTGATTCTAAGAACTTAGAGTTTCAAATTGCTGCTAACATCAGTGGAAGTGCATAATAATAAGGACACTACTACTTTATAGTAATATCCATGGTTTTCATTTGAAATATGGCAACTAAGAGAAGATCTGTAGCCTTGGAAGATTCACAGTAAGAAAATCCAAGCCAAAAAAAAAAAGAAAGAAAAAGAAAGAAAGAAGAAAGAAAGAAAGAAAGAAAGAAAGAAAGAAAGAAAGAAAGAAAGAAAGAAAGAAAAAGAAAAAGAAAGAAAGAAAATCCAAGCCGACAGGGTTGGCCCACACAGCATTTTGAAATAATGCTGATTAGCAGAGCGACCTGGGGGCAGGGGGAGTAAACCACCCCCCTAGCCATGCAGTTGGTATTGACCTTTTCCTTTCATAGAGGTGTGTGTGTCTCCAGAGCATGCTCGGACTGCTGTGGCAGCACTGGGCACAAATTGTGGAATTGTCTAGCTGGGGCCTGTTGGGGCCACCCCAGAAGAGGAATATGAGCTGAGGAAGGCCGTCAGCTCGCAGCTCATTAGCACGCCACATCTGGCAGCATCTGTTCCTCCAGGAGGTGGCAATAGCCATGTGCTCTGGTCAACAGAAAGCAAGGGACATGCACGCGCCTCTTCTGCAGCCATGAGCCTAGCCTCCTCACAGCCCACTTTCTTCTTCGTCTACTTGGTCCCTGAGCGTTCTCACTGCACTTTCCTCTTGCCTATATCCTCAACCTCCTTATGCCTTTGTCCTTTTAATGCATCCTCCCAGCCAAAGGCCAGCTCTGAATGTACTCAACTGTTTACTTTCTCTACATCAATCACCCAGCTGTTGAGCATTGCTGGAAAAAAACCCACACCCTGCAGATGGTGCCACTCTACACTCGTGATGACCAGTGCCATCTGGGCTCTTGTTATGTCAGCCAGCCCTTCTCTGTTCCCCAGGTAAGCTCACCCTCCCATTTCTCCACTTTTCTATTCTAATAATAGGTCCTCTCCTGTAATGACAAGGTGATGCTTATGCTTGACTCGGCTGGCTGTTGTCCATGATGCACAGGTCTGTTTCAGACTTTCTCCACTCTCAAGTCCCTGGTTTTAGCACCAGTCCCTCTACTGAGCCCAGGTTCCCAACTCCACCGTCAGGCCCCATAGGCAGTTAATCTTCCTGCTTCACAAAGAAACCTAGAGCCGCCTCCAGGAACTTTCTCCATGTCCCTCCTCCTCATCTGTGGATTCATTTTGCATCCAGACTCATCCCTTTCTCCTTCTTGTCTCCTTGTGACAATAAAGGAAGCGTCTTCTCTTGGGCCCAAGTGTATCCCTCTATCTGGCCTCAATGCCTACTCAGGAACATCTCACTATGCGTTCTCTCTCTCTCTTTCTCTCTCTCTCCTGACTTCTCCTTGGAGTTGTCAGATAGGCTCATGTCTCTCCCTTAAGAACCTGGTATCAGGAGCTTCCTTAGCTTGGCTAAGAACCTCATCCAAATAGGGCAAGAAGCAGTGCTAGAGGTTGGATTGTGTCTCCCTCTCCAAATTCTATTTCAGAATGTGACCTTATTTGGAAATAGGGTCACTGAAGATATAATGAGTTAAAATGAAGTCATACTCTCGCTGGATCTCACTTTCTTCACTTGGGACACAGGAATAGTCAGATTATCAGTTTTGGGGTGGGCAGCTCTATATTCTGCAGGAGCAGAGGTGGTGGATGTGAGAGGGAGGGTTCTGAGCTCTGCACCTTGTCTTTGACCACAGCAGTTCCAGTGATAACTGGTTTACAATTTGGAACTCTTGGTAATATTTCACTTAAAAAAGCGTTTTACTGTTTGAAAAATAAAATGCAAACTTTAAATCTCCTGGCTTAGGTGATATCTCAGATCCTTTCTCACAGCAATAGACTATGTTATAAGATTTTGCAAATGAAAGCATATGGGTTTGATGAACATATTGCCCAGATTATTCTTTAAAAAGCTTGACTTAATAAAATTTACTTTTTCTTAAGGGAAGGAGATTTGATAAGACTGCCTAAAGCAATTTAATTTTTAAGCCGTTTAAAGATGCTCATGTAAAACATTCAGAGATTAGAAAAGTGATCTTTGGGGGGGGGCACCCTAGGTTAGAATTTGGGGGTTTTGAAATATGCTTACTGTCCACCTGGGGCTCTAAGGCCATGTGCAAGGGAGCACTTGTGCATGAACCAGACCTTCCGATGATGAGCTCTTAAGGAGAATCACTGTAGGTGCTCATCTTTGTTTCTGCAAGACCTAGCTGGTACACAGTGGGTGCTCAGTTAGCCCTTATTGAATGCTAAAGTAGAGTCCCTGAAGGTCCGTGAGAATTCTTGGTGAGAGGAATGAAATAGAACTTCTTTCTAAGGGAAGGGGTGAGTGGAGTAGAATCCACAAACACAGATTAAGAGGGGACGGTGCTCTTGACCTAGGCGTGGCAGGGTTTCTGCTTGTGGAATAGTTATCTGTGGGATCGGATAAGCACCGTGGAGGAACACAGCTCTATGGCCCCCTCAGAATAGTCAAGCAAGGTTCCTGGTTCCTGGCAAATCATTTCAATTCCTACATGGAAGCCAGTGGACTGAGTCTACATTTTTCTTCTTTCTCCCTGGATGTTTCTCTAGTTGGTATCTGATCCTTATTTTTAAGGACCCCTAATGGGATCCTTGATGGGAAAGCACCTGGGTAGCTACTAGGATAAACCAGGTTCTCCAACCTTCTCTGCCTTCCAGTTGGCCATATGCAACTGGCAATGTTCATGGCAGGAAGTGCCCTGGAAATCAAGAGACCTGGGCCCCAGTCCTAGGTGGGTGACTTTGGGCAACTCAACTATTTCTCAGTTCCAGTTTCATCCTGCATAAATGAAGTGTCAGACAAAATCATGTCCATGATATTCCATATCTCATATAGGTTATCACCTGGATGTGTAATTGGTGGGGCACCAGGAAATGCATGATTGACCAAAAATCGTGTCCATCTTTCTCTGTCTCTGTCTCTCAGCCTGACCCTGATAGGAAATATCACAATATTTCCACATGGCTGTGCCTTTGAGATAAGGCCTTGAAGGGGATGCTGAAATTGTAGTGCTATTTAATTAAAATGCACAGAAGCAAAGCATTTATCAGCTGTGCACATCAGAGATGTCATACCTTCACTACCTGGGGAGTGTCCTGAGAGAATGGAGCCTGACCTGGATCAGATTTATGGGCAAAGGTGTCAGAAAGATTCTCATCAGGGGCTGGGCAATACTATCCCAGAAGAGGAGCAGAAGGAATAGGGCAAGGGCTAAAGCCAGCTGGGTGCCCTTTGTGGTTCTGCCTAAGGGCAATTCTAGGCCGGGGCCCATTGTACTCAGTGGAGCATGGTGGCTGTCCACTGTCTGGCCACCGACAGCCCCTGACATAGAGGCCTCTTACAACTACACACTGACTAAGCTGTCTTCCTTGGGAATTGCATTTCCCTGGGCTGTGGAGCCTTGCTAAGATGTTGCTTGCCAGCCGATGGAGGCCTCCGACCACACTGGGATCCTCACAGGTCATTTTGGTAGGTAACTAAGACAGAAAGACAGAGTTAATTAAACTCTTCATAAAACAGCCCATCAGCCACCTGCTTGCAGAGCAAGAAGTCAGAGTATGTGCTGTGTTTTGGCAGAAGGATTGTGTCCTTCAGTCTCCTCTTGGGCCCCATTTAGGATTCTAACCAGGTTACCTACGAAACTTCTTTTTAGTTATGGTATATATTTTTTCCATTTGTGTAAAAATAGTAAATAAATACCAGTGGTCTCATCAGGCCAGGCCAAAGAAGAATTTGTAGGGGATTTAATACCTTAATGCATTGGACACACTTGCACTTGGCTAAACATTCCAGTTGGGTGGTTTGGCTCAATGCAAGCAATTTAAATGTTGTTGGGGTGTAGCTTTTCCAGCGACCTCGGTTCTTTCGGAATGATCCCTGGAAGGGATGGGCTTTTAAGTGAGTTGGAAATTCTCAGGTATGTTTCAGAGCTTGACAAGACAAGCCTTCTCTCTGTCTGAAATGGGTCAGACTCAGGAAAGAGAGTGAGATGAACAGGGTTGTCTGTTCATCCAAGTGCACATCCAAATGTGCAGCCTGAGGGCATAGCAACAAAGTAATCCAAATTTGAAGATTTTCTACAAACATCAAGATATTCCACAGGACAGCCAAAACCCTGACCAAGTAAAAGGGCATGGCAATGATCATGAAATAAGTGAGGGTGGAAGTCAGAGTTATAAGTCCTTATAACTCTTCTGTGCTTAGGTAATGTCTTGCGGAGCTCATGGCCCTGATTTTTTTTCCTGGTCTTTGCCAGCAAATTTTCAGGAATCTCTTAGCAGAAGAGAGGACATTTTTTGCTGCATCTTCCACTCCTGTGGAGTTCTTGGACGCTGACTGTTTACAGGGGCTTGCAACTGCCTTTGTTCCCCATCTGGTATTAATTTTTGCTTCTTCTTCTTTACCAGGCTTTGACTCATCCCCACCCAAACCTTCAGGTTTCCTGAAGGCTCACGTCCCCAGACATGGCGCCCCATCCAGGTAATGCAACTTGCCACAAAGAAAGAACCCACCCTCGGAGAATGGAATAGTGATTCATTCAGTCATCCAAGGCAGAAATGGAGAGGTTTTCTCAGCACTTCGCTTCTTCTCACTGCCCACATCTCATCAGTGATGGGGCCTTGTCCTTTCTAGCTCCTTAAGATGTCCTGCTCTCCCCTCCCCACCATGCGGCCACATCTCAGTCACCCCCATCTTAACTCATTGTGTCGCCACTGTACCAGTGACATTTTCATCTCACATTATCTTCAAGGCAACGGAAGAGCCTTGGAAGGTTTTGACTGGTAAGTAACTCAATCACGTTTCTTTGTCATAAAAATCACATGGATGAATTGGAAAGATGCCTGGCGTGGAGGTGCCATGAAATCCATTACAGAGCGGTGCTAGAATCCAGATGAGAAATGAGAGAGTCTGGATTAAGCTCATGACAGAAACAATGAAGATGGGAGCAAGTGGCTATTTAGCAAGTCAATGGATAAAGTATAATATCCGATTGGAGCTAGAAGCTGAGGGAGAAGAGGTGTTTATAATAAATATCTTGAAGATAGAAGTGGAGGAGATTGGGTAGATGATAGTACCGTTCTGAGAAAGACAAAATTAAGAATTAAGTAGCTGAGAAATGATGAATTTAATGTGATGCGTTAGGTTCCAGTCTCGTGGGGGATGTCATGTGGGGAGAAAATCCGTAAGCAGTTATATATACAGCTGATGCTTAAATAACACGGGTTTTAACTGTTCAGGTTCACTTATGTGCAATATTTTTTAAGACGTACTTACGACTGAAGAATAAATACATTTGGAGAGTGCAAAAAAAAGACATACTTATTTTAGAGAGGGAGAATGCAAATGGGAGGAGGGGCAGAGAAAGAGGGAGAAAGAAAATCTCAAGAAGACTCTGCTTTGAACGCAAAGCCCACCTGGGGCTTGATCTTAGGACCCTGAGATCATGACCTGAGCCGAAATGAAGTCAGGTGCTTAACTGACTGAGGTGCCTCCCTTATGTGGAGATTTTTTTCAATAAATAGAATACAGTACTATAGACCTTAAAACTTCTCCATCTCCATATTTGCATGAGCCACTTTTAAAACTATATATATATATAATATACGTATGTGTGTGTGTATATATATATATATATATATCTCCATGCTACTTCTTCTATTTCTGTGGAGGACCCTGACTAATACAGCACAGAATGAAAGAAAAGAAAAGGAAAAAACATCAGAAAGAAGGGAGAGTGAAAGGTGTGGGATGAACGGGTCCTCAATAGCCTACGTGCTTTGAAGACAACGGGAGAGGGCGGGTGACCGTCTGACTGTCTGTAATATCTGATGACATCAATGACTCATCAGTGTTATGTAACTAGAATCAGCCTTCAGACTTTGCTGTCTTGGAGGTTTTGTCTCATAAAAGCAGGACTTCCTAGCTTGGCTTGTTTTCTCGTTACTTAGGAGCCGTTGCTAGCATAAGGTCATGCTTAGAAAATTGAACCCCTCAGTAAGATTACTCAGAGACTTGGCTGTTGCTTTTTCTCTGGCCATTTTATCTTTAGGTTGAAAAAAGAAGAAACAGCTCACTTTTCTAAAGTGACATTACACATCACTTTGAAATATGCCCTATGGGCCAGCCCTAAGATCTGGTGGGTTTTTTTGTTTGTTTGTTTGTTTGTTTGTTTGTTTTATACTCACAAAAGAGGAGCTTTTATTTTTTCAAAAAATGGCAAAAATTTTTTTTTCTTTGTTTTACTCTAGAGATCTTTGGTAACCCAGCTTTTAGGAAACTTCTTGATGAATAGAAGCTGAGACAGAGGGGAGAATTTGCCCAGTTCATACCCAGTTCGTTTCTGACCCAGCGATGGGATAGCCTCAGAAACCACTGAGTGATTTAAATGAGAGGTTTATTGGGCATGTAGAATTTATTTTGTTTTTGCTCTATTTTTTTATAATCTTTTCCATTATAATATTAAAGTGGTAGTGATAAACCGTTTTTTAAAAAATATTTTATTTATTTATTCATGAGAGACACACACAGAGATAGAGACACAAGCAGAGAGAGAAGCAGGCTCCATGCAGGAAGCCCGACGTGGGACTCGATCCCAGGTCTCCAGGATCACACCTTGGGCCAGAGATGGTGCTAAACTGCTGAGCCACCCGGGCTGCCCAATAAACCGTTTTATTTGTGGTTGTGGCAGATGCCATTTGAAACATTTCCCCAACTCAGAAGGATGCCCCCGGTTGTCCTGCTCACTCAGAAAGGTGGGTTCCAGATTTCGGTGTGAACAGCATGGTCAGGCTTTATAAAGTTCACTGCTGCCTGGACATGAGATGAGCACCTGACCCAACATTAGACTCAAAGTCCTCCACCCCCACCCCCACCTCTAGACACTGAGTCACTCACACAGCCCCTCTCCACGTGTGAACTTGGAGGCATGACTGCATTTCTACCTCTAGCATCATGAGCAGTGGCCTTGTCCTTACAATGAACCACCTCCTTTCCTTTCCCACTAGCGCTTGCCACCCCACACCATGCTGGAGTTGACCTGTATTTTATTTAATCCATACAGCCAAAAATGTCCTAATGTATTCATTATTTTAAAATAACATAAAAACATTCTGTCCTTGGGTTGTATAATAAAAACTAAAGGGGTGCCTGGGTGGCTCCGTAGGTTAAGCGTCTGCCTTTGGCTCAGGTCATGGTCTGGAGTCCTAGGATTGAGCCCCGCGTCATGCTCCCTGCCCAGTGGGGAGTCTCCTTCTCCCTCTCCCACTGCTGCTCCCCCTGCTTATACTCTCTCTCTTTCTCTCTCAAATAACAAATAAATAATCTTTAAAAAAAAACCCTCAAGTTTAAGAATTTCAATGATAACAGCCATGGACATTCAGTGGGGAACTCAGTGTTTTTATTAAAAACCACCCATACTCTCTCACCCCTTCCTTATTCCAGGAAAGCCCCAGGAGCTGGTGGCAAACAGCGACTGCCACACCCTTTACAATTGTTGGCAGAGTGTGGTTAGCACAATGCTTATGACAGGTGATTTGTCCGAATCTGTCAGGATTACACGGGCATAGATCCATTCCCAGCAATGCCATTTGCAGACGTGTATGCTGTAGGTACACTTGTACAAAAAAAATGTAACAGATACACTTGCACAGGGGCAAAAAGACCTAGCACAAGGGCCCTTGGTAAAGCATTGTTGGTAAGAGCACCCGAAATGTCTGTTAATGTAGAATTGATTAGATAAATCATGTGAACCTGCACAATTGGTGTATTATGATGTGAAAAAATGAATAAGGTGCTCATGTGGGGAAAGAACTCTAAGATACGACGGTAAGTGTCAAGAGCAAGGTACAGACCAATGGGGTTCTCAGGTTATCATTTGGGGGATGATGACATCTCTTCGAATTTGCTCATATGTGTATACATCGAAAGAAAAAAAAAACTCTGGAAAAAGAAGGAATAAGTTCATGCCAGTGGTTTATTTGTGCGTGTGTGTGCGTGTGTGTGGCAGGGGTGCGGAGAAGCAGGCTGCTTAGATGGGAGACAGGCGTAGGAAGAACACTTTCACTGCATAATTCTTACAAGATTTAAAAAAAATGCTATACTATGTATTGTCAACTATTCAAAAGAAAGAGAGAGAGGGAGAGGGGGGAGAGAAGGAAGCGATTCCATGGCTATCAACAGAGACAAACCTTTATTTCATCAGACTCTTAGCTGGTTATTCTTACTTAGTAAAGAAAATATTTGGGGCTGTTGTTTCTTGAGGAAAAAAACCCAAAACGAAGAAAAAAAAACCCAACCCACTGACACTTAGGGACAGGGTCTGGCTGTGGCCATAGCATCGTGGCTTCGTGGCTTCCTCCCTCATCACGCCCCACTATCCCCTGGTGTCAGGAATCAGGGAAGACCTAGAACCTCCACCATCTCCAGCTACGTCCACTTCATACAACAGCCTTTCCTTTGATGGATGAGGATGAGAGGAACTCGAAACTCTGTGAAACATTATAGAAAGGGGACTGGAGATTCCTTCCCTGTGGATAGTCTACTCTTCCTCAATATTCAGCCCTGGAGGACAGGCTTAAAATATCAGTGTGTCTGAGAGAGAGGGAGAAAACAGTGACTCAAAACTCATACTAAGGTATAGAAACCTTAAATTGCTATTTCCTTTAAGATAGATGTTCATAAGGGAGCAGGTTTCTCAGCCTCATTACCCATGATAGGGCCTGAAGAAAACAACGTGCGAGTTTATTTGGACTCCCGCAGGCACTGTTGGGGACATATAGGAACATCTAGGTAAATTTGAACTTCAGATAAACAGTGAATAATTTGTATACCAAAAATACATACTACAAACTACGCTCAGGATCATTCATTATTTACCCGAAATTCAACTTTATTTTTTATTTATTTTTTTAAAATATTTTATTTATTTATTCATGAGAGACACACAGAGAGAGGCAGAGACACAGGCAGAGAGAGAAGCAGGCTCCATGCAGGGAGCCCGATGCGGGACTCGATCCTGGGACTCCAGGATCACGCCCTGGGCCAAAGGCAGGTGCTCAACCACTGAGCCACCAGGCATCCCTGAAATTCAACTTTAATGGGTGAATTTTAATGGGTGAACTTTACAGGGTGTCCTGTATTTTTATTTTGCTAAACACTTCAAGCGGGGCCCGGGAGACTGGCCTGCAGGAGTGGAATCTCTATGGAATCTCTGCAGAGTGGAACCCCCTGAGGGTTAATGCATGGGTGGGAAAGGCCCATTTGTCCTCATCATTTCAAGGAAATGACAAGCAAACACCCCCTCCTCCAAGAGCCAAGTCAGACGCCCCTGACTGCAGGTTCCAAGCATGACATCCACCTCGACTTTTCCACCATCCTAACGGATGGATGTCATCCGGTCTACACTACTGCTATGGGTCCCACGGATGAAACACCAGTGCCCCTTCTCCATGGACAGGGGACACGTCCTGCTCTGCCAGCAGAAGGACTTTGGCTTCATGTTTCTGACAGAAATATGAATTTGTGCCAATCTTCTGAATTTTCTCATCTGGCCTGCCCATGCTCAGAGCTTAAACCTCCAGTGTATTAAACGGAGTCAAGAAATCTCCAATAACCACAGCGTCGTTCCAGGAAGCCCCTTCCCCATTTCGGGGTGAGCCTGGAAGGTGGTGGTCACCCAATGAGCATGACATTAGGACAAAGGGGAGGAGACCATCAGGACACCGTTCCACCTGTGCAGCGGGGTGACTCTGCTGAAGCATGCTCTCCCATGAGCAGAGACCATCTCTCCAGTGACGAGGTGGCCAGCTCAGATGCCAGGACCCCTGACAGAGGAAGAGAGCGAGCACAGATCATGCCCACGGAATACTGCTCAGGTTCCTTCCCTGTCAAGGAGGAAAACCTTGCACCTGGGAAGACCACTGGGAATGTTGGTCCTCAGGTTACGTGCAGTCTCCGTGCGTAGCCAGCTCTGTGATTACAACACACGCAAGGCCCTATGACATAATGACCCGGTTCCCAGCAGCTCCCCTCCCAGTGGGAAAAGGTGTGTAAACTCCATAGATGGTAGGCCTGTCTTTTCTGAACCTTGTTCCTTCTGGAGTTGAGTTCTTGGTGAGTTGACAGTCTGGCCATCTTCTGAATCATCCAGAGGATTGAGGTACATTGTAAATAGGGTTTGGCCTTCTCGAAGAGCTGGGCTCATGGAAGAACAATTAAAAACAACAGCTGTGCCAGAATCAGGGCCTCAGTGGAGGAATTGGCTCTGGCTGTCTCCTGAAGCTGCAGCTCATCAAATAAAAGCCAAAGCCACTAGGCCCAGTGGTTCGAGCGGCCACTGAGGTCATGGCTCCGAGGCACCGACTTCTCCACGTACGCAGTGAGGGCATGGCTAGGTACGTTGCAGCACAGAGACAGATTTTAAACTACCATGAACCCAGTGAGGTTTGTAGGGCAGACACACAATTGCTTGCAAACAAATGGCAGGCACAATGGGCAGCGTTTCAGGTTTCTCTGCAGGTTTTCTTTTGGGGCTCTCCAGGGAGCTAGGAGAAACTCAAGTCTGAAACTCTAACCTGCCTCTGCCATTTTTTCCCACTTACACTAGATCTGGGCCTCAGGAGATCTTCTGGAGCATTTGCTGAATTCTAATGGGACCTAGCCCTCCAAATATTATTCTTCTTATGGTTTGCTGACATTTTTTCCTGGAAACACATCATACTGAGATGTGTTGTACCCTTTGTTTTCCCAGACTATTTGAAAGCTAAAGAATGCAGACATCCAACTTTTGGGCTGATCCAAGTTTTTCATGATCTAGCCAAGGTGGGCAAAGATTCCAGGGAAGGCCAAGGATTTTTTAGACTACCTGCATTAGAATCACTGGAAATACCTGTTTAAGATCCTGATTCTTAGGATCTGTTCTAGAGCTATCTACTACATCCCTGTGGAGGAGGTCTGGGAACCTGCATTTTTCACAATCCCACCCGCCCGCCCCCCACCATTTCCAGTTGATTCCTGTGTGCACTAAAATTAAGAGGCATTTGTAGAAGTGAAAGAGTCTTAGATAAGCAGCCAAAACACTGGAGTTTAAGTCCGTTTACTCCCAGGCTGGTCTTGGGCAAGCTACTTATTAACCACCAGCCTCATTTCCCCACATGTAAAAATGGATATCTTATTCTATAGGAGTTATATGTTTTTCTTTTTGCGGATTAAATGAGGTAAGGCATATGACAAGGCTGGCAAATACTGAGCTCTTGCTAGCTATTAGTACACTTACCCTATGAGAGAGAGAAAAGGGAGGGTGCACTCAAGCCATCTTTGTAGACCTTGAGATGTATGTGCTTTGCAGCACTTATCAAAGGCTCCTTTGTAACTCCTTTTGGATGGACACAGAACATGGAGACTTACCCACCAAGTGGCTTTTCTACCTGCTAAGGCCCTACTAACATACCCAGGAGTGGGGGATATCGTGCTATTGGGAAGATGAGGTGATAAATGGACACTTTCAGAAAAGCAGCTCTGGGCTCATATAAATATGAAATAAGTTAGATAAGAGCATATGGTGGAAGTGGTGTCTTTACAGGTGGGTCCTCAATGGGGGTGGGACCACATGCTCTAAATCACTGACTTACCAAGGATCATTACATCCCCCAGGGCACTCTGGCCAATGTCTGGGAACATTTTTGATTGTCACAACTAGGAGATACTACTGGTGTCCAGTGGGCAGAGGCTAAGGATGCTGTGTTATAACCATCTCATGGTGCACAGGACAGTTTCTCACACAGAGAATTATCTGGCTTCCAGTGTTACTAGTACCCCAGTTTAGAACCCTGCTATAACACAGAAGACTGAGTCATGGGTGACAGAAAGAGGCCTCCAGGCCATTAAACACCTTCCAAGTGACAACCTCCTGCTACTGTATTGAAAAGTCTTACAGATGAATGACGGGACCCAACATCCTGCAAGCTGGCTGGTCACCATTAACCACTCCCCATGTCCCCTGCTCAATGGAGCCAGTTTCCTGCTCATTTCCACAATGAAATGAGGGGAGAAGCATTCTTAAGGCTTTGGAGGAGAGAGTGTTGCCCTCCACAGGAGAGGGAGGAGGCCACCTCGCTCCTGGCAGTTGTCTCGTTTCTTACCGGGAGGGTAGGGCAGTGAGAAGCAACTGAGAGGCCACACTGTCCGACAGGCCTTGCCCCTCTAAGGAGCTCAGTGCAGGCCCCAGGAGAAGTACCTCCCAGCCCTATGAGGGATGCCAGGAGGGCACTCAGCATTCGGGGATGTGATCAGATCCAAATGGCCACCGGTTTATGAGAACCCTTTGCTAATATCTTTCTTACTCCCCTATGTGATCCTCTGCTTCACTCCATGGACTTCTCCCAGTGCTTCCAGTTTGGTTTCTTGGTTAACCAGCTCTCTGGCTTTATTCCCTCCACTTGATCCCCTGCTTCTTCGTGTCTCCTCTTTCCTGACATGACTTGTTCTCTGAGGCTGTAACCTCTGGGAACCACTCTCTTTGGTTGCCTGGGCTCCTCCTGCACAGGCTGCCCTGTGCTCAGGCCTGGCTTCCTAGTTTTCTTTCTTCCTGCTCTACCCACGTGCCCTGGAATCTCTTTAGCATTCTTATGGCATGCTGTCTTCCTGCTTGCAGGACCATCATCATGGTGTGAATGATCATGCTTAGAAGGACCCCAGGCTGGGCTTAAAGGCTTTGCTGTCACCATATTAAAATTCTGAATGGTTTCTTCATTGGAGTTATATTTTGTAAGTGGACTCTGTTGGGACAACAGAGCACGCACAGAACAGAGAAGATGCTTACACTATGCATGTCTGCCTTTTCTCACCATTCCATTCTTGCCGTGAACGCAGGATTCCAGTGGGCTCACAGTGTGTGGCAGTTGTTGGAGATTCAAAGTAAATGCTGCGAGGTGAGTGTGCTTTGTCTACCAGCTCTACCAGCGGGTGAGCCAGGGAGTGGGAGGGACACCGGCTGCCCCCAGAGGCCATGCTTTCCTTTTGAACTCAAACTCGCTTCCAACACAGAAAGGAAGGGATGGCATGCTAAGAAACACCAATGACCAAGAAACCCTTTGTCCTCTCTTACTCATGTTGCTTCTCTGCCCTGGCCAACCACTAGCTCCTTTTCTTTCTATCCTTCCTTACTCAAAGGTAAAGACTGCTAGTACAATGTGCACAATCAAGAGATGACATAAAAGCAGCTGAGTTAGTGTTGTGCAGCTTTTCCAGTGTTATGGTAAGAACAAAATATGCAAATTGTGTAATTTTGGTGATTAGCATATGAGTTAAATGCCCTTATATTTGCATTTAAAACCAGCACCACACAATGTAGAGATGAAAGGTAAGATTTCATGCTAATAATTTAAAATTTAAATTTTCCTTTACTTAGAGTGGCATGAAATAGCAAATTAAAAAAAAATAAAAAAAATAAAACAAGCCATGACAAGTGAAAAGAGAGACTGTGGATGAAAGGAAGGAAGCTTTTATTTTATAGTGCCTCTAATGGCTCCCTTCTTTTGCTTTTTAAAAAAAGGGTGCCCACATTTCCACTTCGCACTGAGCTCCACCTGTATGCTTCTATTTCCTAAGGCCAGAACCAGTGTCTCTTTGTTGGCAGACTGTGCTCAGGCTATAGGAATCCTTCAGCCTCTGTGCCCAGAGAACAGGCAGTGTCTGGGAATGGATGTTCCCTGGGAGCAGCGCTGAACCAATGGCTGACAGATTCAGAGGTATAAAATCTGCAGCTCCTGTGTCACCCCTCCAGGACAGCTTTGGAAGGGGGCCGACACTGACTCCAGGCTCCCCTGTGGTTACCAAGCTAGCCACTCTAGGACTTTGTTTGGTAGCACACCTTTGCCTGCTCCTTACCTTCATGGTTCTCCTGCTTTACCAGTTTTTCCTGGGGAGATTTCTGAAATAATCACTTTTACTCAAACTAAAGCAGCTTCTCTATGTTTCCTGAAACCTGAGACCTTGCCAGCTGAGACATTTTTTTTAAAGATTTTATTTATTTATTTGAGGGAGACAGTGTGCACAAACAAGTATGGGGAGATGGAGAGAGGGTCAAGCAGACTCCATGAGCACAGAGTCCATTGTGGAGCTCGGTCCTAGGACCCTGAGATTATGACTCAAGCCACGGTCAAGCATTCAACTGACTGAGCCACCTAGACACCCCAGCTGAGACATTTGAGTATGCTGTAGACAAGCTCACCTGTCCTTCCCAGTTCTGTCTCTGCCAAGGCCATGCATGGTTTTTGTGAGGTGTCAGTGGTAGCCTGTGATCAGGTCATGTGGCAGGAAACCCAACTACAGACATGCCCAAAGGCGTCTTCTATATGTGTTGGTTTCTGAGGTTTATACTGAAACTTTTGATACAAAAATCTTTCTGTGCTAGTTAGAGAGAATTGGGAAGCACTTTGGAGAACTGGCCCATCACAGGACACTCTACCACCAAGCTATGTTCTGGGCAGATCTGGGCTGAGACTGGATGAGAGAAGACTGGATATCTCAGACCTCAGACAAATGTTCTTTTTTGACCTACTGAGCCTCTTGATGCCACAATGTCCCTAGCTCTTCCTGCTTTGGTAGAAAGGGGAATAAAATTTATCAACAACAGTCTTCATTTTACCTTTTTAAATTAGTCATAATCTGTTCTGTGAAAATTAGGCTGGAACCAAAACAAAAGTTAATAAAATGGGAAAAAGAGAGTCTCTTCAACAAATGGCATTGGGAAAAGTGAACAGCCACATGCAAAAGAATGAAACTGGACCACTTTCTTACACGATACACAAAAATAAACTCAAAATGGATTAAAAACCTAATGTGAGACTTGAAACCATAAAATTCCTAGAAGAAAACATAGGTAGTAATTTCTTTGACATCAGCCATAGAAACATTTTTCTGGATGGGTCTCCTCTGGCTAGGCTAACAAAAGCAAAAATAAACTATTGGGAGTATATCAAAATAAAAACTTTTTCACAGTGAGAGAAACCACCCACAAAACAAAAGGGTAACTTACAGAATGGGAGAAGATACTTGCAAATGATATATCTTATAAGGGGTCATTATCCAAAATATATAAAGAACTGCTACAACTCAATACCCCCAAAATGAATAATCTGATGAAAAATAGGCAGAGGACCTGAATAGACATTTCTCTAAAGAAGATATACAGATGGCTAACAGGCACATGAAAAAATGTTCAACATCACTCACCAGCAGGGAAATGCAAATCAAAACCACAATGAGATATCACTTCACACCTGCCAGAATGGCTAAGATTGGCAACACAAGAAACAACAGGTGTTGGCAAGGATGTGGAGAAAAAGGAACACTCGTGCCCTGTTGGTGGGAATGCAAACTGGTGCAGACACTGTGGACAACAGTATGGAGGTTCCTCAAAAAATTAAAAATAGAATTACCATATCATCCAGTAATTCCACTATTGGGTATTTACTGAGAGAAAATGAAAACACTAATTTACCGATAAGCAAATGAGTAAAGATGTGGAATATATATATATATATATATATATATATATATATATGGAATATTATTCAGACATACAAAATGAAATATTGTCTTGCAATGCCATGGAGGGAGCTAGAGGGTATAATGAATGCTAAGTGAAATAAGCAAGTCAGAAAAAGACAATTACACTATGATTTCACTCATATGTAGAATTTAAGATAAGAAACAGACTCTTAAATACAGAGAACAAACTGATAGTTTCCAGAGGGGAGGTGGAAGGGGTGGGGGAAGTGAGTGAAACAGATAAAGGGGATTAAGCATACACTTACCATGACGAGCACTGAAAAATGTACAGAACTGTTGAGTAACTACATTGTATACCTAAAACTAATATAAAACTGTATATTAATTATACTTTAAAAAAAAAAAAAGTCTTCATCTTTTTCTACTCATCTAGGTAAATGGTTACCTGAGCAATCTTGGAGTGCCTTTTCGCCTTCTCTGCCTGGAGAATTTTTATCTGTATTCCAAAATTCAACACAAATGCAAATTGCCTCTCTTCTCATGCCACATAATGTCCCAACTTAGGTATTTGTGTGTATATTTACCATCCACCACCCTTAGGTTATTGAGACCTTGAATCAGAATCTTAATTTTATTAATTTTTGAAGTCTCACTGCTTTGTGCAACACTTGGCACATGATTGATCTCAAAAGTGTTTGATTAGATAACCATAATGGCAGCTGGTATGAGCCCTGCACTATGCTAAGTACTTGACATGCATTATTGTCTGCCCTCTTCACACCAGCACAACTAGTACCTATGAGGTGGGTACTGGTATCTTCTTTTTACAGTTGGGGAAACTGAGGGCTGGGAAGGTTAAGGAACTTGTCTGAGCTCAGGAATAGAGTGGAGTCAGACCCAGGTTGGCTAGCACCAGAGCCTGTACTGTTCACCGCGGAGTGAATGAAGTCGGTGAGTAGGTATTTCCAAGGCCGTCAGGAAAAGTGTTCATTAGAAAGACTTGTCTGTACAACAGCCTCTTAATTAAACAGTACAGCCAAGTTCCTTACATGAAAAAGAACCCATTTTTACCTCCCAGCTCTGTACAGAACAGTTTTCATTTTCACTAGCGTCTCCCAAGTCCCCCAAGCTTTGTTATCAGACAGTCTTGTTGCACAAGTATTTGTGCTCCTGTGTAAGTTAAAAGCAATACAGAAACCAAGCACAGCTGCAGATCCAGGCTGCTCTCAGCTCCTGATTACAGCTTGTTGCAGGACTCCACCAAAGTTGCATCGTGTGTTTCTAGCACATAAGAAATTCTTGAGAGTGGTACTGATACACCAATTAAAGACACTGGTATTTTTGCCCTCTGGGGAAGACAAGGAAAAGGAATTTATTTTGTTGAAAAACACTTTCTCGATTCTACTTGACTCTTGTTTATTCACAAGGATATATCGAAGCATTGCCAAAGAATATGACACCATGTTTGAGTTATCTGAACATGCTGGACGTGCATAGCCTAATGGTGATGTTTTACAATGCATTTCTTTTCAATCCAATGTGGATTCTTTTATTTTTTTTTTTTAATCACAAAAGTTCAATAGCTTCCCTGCCCCTGCCTCCCTTCCAGCCTTCAGTACTGAGAATGTGGGAGCACATTAGTAGCTGTCTACAGCTTGGTCAAGACTGTTGGCTTGCCTGGGGTCTGGTTGATCCTTATTCCTGGGGTTTCTTGCTTCCATGTCCACTCAGGAACCAAGGGTCCCTGACTTCAGGTAGTCTGGACCTGAGGATGACTAGGTTGCAAAAGCATAAGTAATGGAATCAGAAAGGAGGAAAAAAGTTTATGAGAACCACAAAAAAAGGGAGAAAGAGGAAGGGTTGTGTAGGAGGAATAGGAATGAATTGACAGTTGGGAGACTTGTGTTTTAGGCAGGGTGACCACCTAATTTATTATCCAAACTGGGACTTTTTTTTTGAGAGTGAGAGGGATTACTATATATAAATGTGCTGGGACAAGAGACACAGATTGAGACTATCCTGGTATGGTGTGGCCACCACAACCAGCTGTCTAACCTGCAGCAAGTCACTTAGTATCTCTAGGTCTCAAGATCTTGCAATGTGCTCAGTGGTGCTAGAGATACCCACTAACTAAATGGTACTGGCAAATGAGTGTGTTAGGAGGTGGTTGATTGTGACCAGTGACTGGAGGCAGACAGCACTAGCATTTTGTGCCCAGAATCTGGAAATGCTATATATCCTGCTATGAGCCATGAGACCATTCCTATGATGAAGAACCATCCCACCCAAAGTGTTAAAAGCATCCCCACTGAGCAACACTGACTGAAAGAATGGGTTTTGAGTTCTTATACATAAAGAATTTTAGAGGGCTCCAGTTATCCCGGACAACTTTTGATGGTGCCAGACCATTGGGCAGAATTTCCAGATGGAGCAGGTTGGTTTCGATAGCCCTTGGATAAAAGCAAAGAGCAGAAGTCACCCCAGAAGACATGGTGCAACTCATCCTCACCCTAAGGTAGAGTATACAAAGTATTTTATGGGGTGGTTTTTCTTTTCTCTCAATGTCAACAGAATTGCTGAATAATTGTCTTCATTTATTGGTGAGATGATGGACGCTGTCCCTCAAAAGAGAAAAACAACTTGAGCTAAATCTAACCTGCAAGTATGCAGCTAACATAGTGGTCCTTTGTCTCTGCTTTGCCTTCTATGGTAAACTTGGACTTCTGCTGAGTTTGGTTCCATTCATTTTGGCCAGAAGTGTGTAGCAAGTAAACATTTCACCAGTCTTCCCCTGGAATGGGAGATTCAGCTTTACCGTGAATTAGTGGCCCCAGGGGAAGCAGGCCAAGGGCTTCCTCTCCAGAAGATGCCTCTTAAAAGGAAAGGGGTCATTGACAACACCCAAAGGAGGCTGTGGCCATAAATATTTCAGAATTTGGCTTCCTTCGCATCTTAAATAATGAAAAACATTTGCTTGTTTAAGACCTCTAAGACCAATCTTTGCATTTCACCTCTAGCATGTTGCTTTGGAATTCCGTGGTGAGGTACAAGCATGACGTCATGGTCAGGAGCAATGCACACACGGAAGGCCTTGCCTGGGTCAGAGAGAAGTGCTAAGGTCTCAAGAGGGCCCGAAGACAAATACACACATGTGACCTGGCACATGTCAGCGACCTATACGAGGGCAAACATCTTTATGACTTTGGTCCTGGGAAGAGAGACCCAGCCTGGGATTAGAATTTATAGCTGACAAGCTGCTGATGAGGCAGTAATGGCCATTTAGTACATGAATGGCCACTTTGGGAACAGGCGGCTTAGCACACCAGGCTGAAAATCTCAGAGTGAAGCTGGGGCTAACCCCATTCACCTTTGCTGGGATAAGTTAACTCACCCACAGTCTGCCCCTTGGGCCTTTTCTCTGCCTTCCTTTGGATTTATAGCCCTCCCTGCAGTTCTTTAGGGCTTTGACACACATGACAATTTAGCATCAAGGGAATTCCCAAGACTGGGGGAAGAATATCTTTCTTGGCTATAAATGTCACTCTGACATTGTTCTCATCTGTAATGTCTCAAGAGCACTTGAAATGTGCACGGCCTGCCCCCTGCAGAGTCCGCACCTTCTAAGAGCTCACGACTTCCTGAACCTATGTTGCTCACAAGAGTGCTTACAGATGTCTCTCCCACCCCAAAACATCAGCCAACTTTGGTGCAGTAATTCTCAACTGGAAGCAGTTGTGTCCCCCCTTAGGGACATTTGGCAATGTCTCAAGACATTTCTGATGGCCACAAGTGGGAGAAGGGTGTTGCTAGGATGTAGGAGATAGAGGCCAGAGGGGCTTCTGAACACACTACAATGCAGGGGATGGCCCCCCATGACAAACAAGGATCCAGCCGACAGCATCAGGAGTGCCAAGGTTGAGAAATCCCGCATTAGGGCAGGAATAGACCACCTCTGCACAGGCCAACAAAGTGATTGTCCGAACCTGTACTATCCAGTGGAGCTTTGGGGGATAATGGAAATGTTGAATATCTATGCTGCCCAACATGGTAGCCACGGGACACATATGGTTATTGAGCACTTGAAATGTGGGCTGAGGAATGGAATTTTAAATTTTACTTAATTTTAATTAATTAAATTGTGATCATCCTATACAGTTAATGATTATTATACTAGACAGGGCAGGTCCAGAAAGGGGAGCTTAGAAGCATGGAGATAGCCTGCCCTAGCCAGTTATCTACTCTGCTGGTTCACAATTAAAATTCCACAGTTAGACACTCCTTCTTTAGCTAAGACTTTGACCCATACTGATATGACATTACCCTGAAAGGGGGATAACCTTTAACTTATAAAGACTTGATACTGATTTAATATGACTAACGCACCTGGATGATGTTCTGACAGGAACACCGAGGGAGGGACACCATGATGAGCCTGAGCTGCAGTCTAGAGGAAGGGAGATATCTAGGGTAAGTTGGAGACCCGAAGGCATGGGCTAGAGGTAGCAACAGCAACATCTGCTTTAATCATCGAAATTCGGTTTGTGAACAGAGGCCAAATGCTCCCAGTTCTCATTCAGACACACATTCTATGGAAATGCGAGCCAAAGGGAGGCAGAAAAGACAAAGTATATGACAAAGGCCAGACTCTTTCCTGTTCCTCTCCGTGCCTTTACTGCTTCGGCCAAGTTTCTGATCACAGAAACATTACGGTGCCCCCTCCTGTATGGAAGCCCAAATAAAAGCCACACTAAACCACAGAACACAAAATGTGGGTGAGTTTTTTTCCCCCTTTGATCTGATTACAAAATTCTGGATAAGTCCATCAAAGCCACTTGTTCGGATTTCTGCTGATGCCCTAAGCGAATAAGTGCCTCCTTGTTAATCTGGCAGTGCTTCGGGGGGTGTCTTAGGGCCTATTTTATATAACCCATTGAATAGCTAGCTTCTGGTACTGATTTGCATTGATGAGCTGTTGTATATTCACTGTAAAAATTTCTATTGAAGTCACCAGCCTCACTTGGTAAGCCTGAGTGGCTCAGGTGGTTAAGCATCTGCCTTTAGCTCAGGTCATGATCCCAGGGTCCTGGGGTGGAGCCCCGTGTCAGGCTCTACACTGGTAGGGAGTCTGCTTCTCCCTCTCCCTCTACCCCTCCCCCTGTTAGTGCTCTCTCTCTCTCTCAAATAAATAAATAAAATATACAAAAAATAACAAAAATACCATAGACTGGTATTCAGTTGCAAACTGAATTTTCAGTTGCAAACTGGTATTTTCAGTTGCAAACAACTGAAAAGTTATTTCTCACACTCCTGGAGGTTGGAAGTCCAAGATTAAGGCACTGACTGGCATAGCAGATTTGGTATCTGGTGAGGACCTCTTTTTGATTCATAGACCTCTTCTTGCTATATCCTCACATGGGCGAAGGGACAAGGGAGCTCTCTGGGCTCTCCTTTAAAGGACACTAATCTCATTCATGAGGGCTTCATCCCATGACTTAACAACCTTTCAAAGGCTTCACCTCCAAACACCGTCACACCGTCAATTCTGCCCCTGCCCCCCTGAACTTCATATCCTCTTGCAAGCAAAATGCCTTCATTTTGTGACAATAGCCCCAACTCTCTTTTTTTTTTAATTATTTAGTTTTGATAGTCATACAGAGAGAGAGAGAGAGAGGCAGAGACACAGGCAGAGGGAGAAGCAGGCTCCATGCACCGGGAGCCCGATGTGGGATTCGATCCCGGGTCTCCAGGATCGCGCCCTGGGCCAAAGGCAGGCGCCAAACCGCTGCGCCACCCAGGGATCCCCAATAGCCCCAACTCTTAACTTATTCTGCAGCAATTCAGAAGTCTAAAGTCCAAAGTATTATCTAACTATCAGCTAAATCAGATATGGGTGAGACTCAAAGTACAATTCATCCTGAGCCAAAGTCCTCTTTAGCTGTGAATCTATGAAATCAGATGAGTTAGTTGTATGCTTGCAAAAGACAGTGTTAGGGCAGGCATAGAACAGACATTGCCATTCCTATGGAGAAAGAGGAAAGAAAAAAGTAGTGTCAGGTCCCAGAGAAGCCCCAAACCTAATAGGGCAAATAGCATTGAACCGTAAGTCTCAAGGATAATACATTTTGGCTCAATGCTCTGCTTTTCAGCCCACTGGGGTAACTCTTGGCTAGGGTTCCATGTCTGTCCCTGCCACAGTTCTCTTCCAAGCCCTGCTCCACCACAGTTCTCTGCTGGGGCCCAGGTGGCTCTGTCCATGCCATGTTCCACTGGATGCAGCCCAAGTAGGGAGCTCTCCATGGGGACCTCACCCCTGAAGTCCTGAGTGGGGGCTTCCTGCCTCACCTGGACCAGAGAGGTGGTCCCTTCCTCTGAAATCACTCTGCCTTCCCCCTGCTCCACCACCCTTCCCTGGCCTGTGGTAGGAATGGGATCCCTGACCTCTGACTTGCCTTCAGGGTCATCCTTCCATTATCTTAGAGAACAGCACCTGGCTTGTGTTGAGGTGGCTGGTCCATACTAACTGAATTTCACTGAATCGTCACTCGGCCACACATCCAGTGTTCTCACTTTTTGCAATCAATGATAGGCTGAGAGTTTTCTAAATCTTTAAGTTCTGTTTCCTTTTTGCTTAACAATCTTATCTTTATAGTTCTTTTGTTTCTTGAATTTTACTATAAGCAGTCAGAAGGAGCCAAGCTATGCCTTCCACACTTTGCTTAGAAATAGCTTCCACTAAAAAAAAAGAAAAGAAAAGAAAAGAAAAAAAAGAAAGAAATAGCTTCCACTAAATATAATGTCATCACTCACTAGTGCCACCTTCCACAACACTAGTGAACACAATTCAGCCAAGTCCTTCACCAGTCTGTAGCAAGGACAGCCTTTCTTCCAGTTTCCAATAACATATTCCTCATTTCCATCTGAGATCTCATCAGAATGGCCTTTACTGACCATGTTTCTGCTGACATTCTGGCCAGGATCACTGACATATCCTCTAAGAAGATCAAGGCCTTCTCTGTAATTCTCTTTTCTTTCTGAGCCCTGGTCATTAAGTCACAGAGCCCTTAATGGTCCATTCATGGCAATGTTTGCTTTTTCTAGCATGCACCCCAAAGCTCTTCCATCCTCTGCCTATCACCTGATTCCAATGTTTCCACATATTTAGATATTTTTCCCAGCAGCGCTCCACTTCTCAGTGGCAATTTCTTAGTTCGTTTGGGTTATCTATAACAAAAATGCTGTATTTCTCACAGTCCTGGAAGCTGGAAAGTCCAAGATCAAGGCAGATTTGGTGTCTGGAAAGAGCCCTCTTTCTGGTTCATAGACATCTTCCTGCTGTGTCCTTACATGTCCAAAAGGACAAGATAGCTCTTTGGGATCTCTTATAGGAGCACTAATCCCATTCATGGAGGGCTCCACCCACATGACCTAATCACCTTCTAAAGGTCCACCTCCTAACACCATCACATTGGGGGTTAGCCTTCATCATATGAATGGAGGCGGGACACAGAGATTCATTATATGGCAATTACTTAATTTAGTATAGTAACTGTGGTAGTGGGGGTGGTGGTGATTTAAGAGCTTTTTATCCCAATGCCAAAGGCTGCAAAAATAAAGAGCTCTAAAGATGTTTAAATATAAAAGGGCACTTCCATAATGAATCCTTGATTAAAGAAGACTAAGGTGTTTAAGCTAATTTCTTGAGATAAATGTACAAGAGGGTCTTTATCTCTTATCCATCATGACCCCATGCATTTTGGGCTATTCTCCAAAATGCAACCCTGGACCAATCCTGCCACCAGTCTTCACCTCCTATGGCCATGCCTGCTAAACCTCATAACTCAGTTTGCGATTAAACCATATTTGACACAAGCAGCTTTTATGTGTTGGCGCTGAAACAGCCCAAGAAACACGGCAGCTCCCCGGGTAGAAGTGGGATCTTCCCTGTGGCAGCAGCAAGCCCAGACATGGGGCAGGGGACTGCCGTCCAAATACACTAATAGCTATTTTTAAACTGATCCTCTCTAAGTCTTTAGAGTGTAATGGCTGATTATTGGGTCAACAAACATGAAAAGCTTTGTCACTGGCTCACGTTTGGACCAGAAGCAACATGTCTTTCATGAGCATTTAGGATGAAAGATATGAGATGAAAAAAGAAAATGTTCGTAAGAGTGAGCAGCACATGAGGGTCCTTTTAACGTGCGTTGGCCCTAAGAGAAAAAGCAGAGCAACATGATCTACGAAAGGGCCTTGATCTTTGTTCATCCCAGGCTTAGAAGCCCTGAGTTACCTTTGTTGTTTCCATCACCAGGCCTGTGGAGTCGTATTTTCAATCAGGCTTCAGCTTTTAGCTATGTGAGATGATGACACTTGTATGGAGTTGTTCAGGGGATATTGGTTCAAGGAATGCTTCACTGAGTCGGAATTTGAGCCTATTGCCCTTCTTCTTAAAATCCTTACAATTCACCAGTGGTCTCTATAGCCTCCAGGATGGGGAGAGGGTCTCTCTGTCCACGTGTACACCTCTCACCTGTGCTCCTGTCACACTGAGGTCTTTCCGATTCTCCAAATACTCCATGTTCTCCTAGAACTCCTTGCCCCCACACATGCTATTCCCTCAGAAACGTATGCAGCTTCCCTGTGAAAACAACCTCGACAACCCTTGAATTAGATTCTCTGGTGCACTCCGTGTTTGACTTCCTTGTAGCACACACCATGTCCTATTGAAATCCGTGCCCCCCCCCCCGCCCCAGTTTAAGTGTGAGATCTTGAAGGCTGGGGGTGGTTCTATGTCATCCTGGCTTTCCCCATGCCTAGCCCAGCGCCAGGCACAAAGGTAGTAGCAGGTCAATAGACGGAATGGGTGAGTTTTAGTAAAATGTAAATGATAGGGATCTTTTCAACATAGGTGCATCGCATCCCATGTTTTCTCTTTGACGGAATAAACACTATTAAAGCAGTTAATAGGGGCACCTGGGTGGTCAGTCACTTAAGTGTCTGCCTTCAGCTCGGGTCATGATCCCGAGGTCCTAAGATTAAGCCCTGTATTGGGCTCCCCACTCAGGGGAGAGCCTGCTTCTCCCCCTCCCTCTGCCTGCTGCTCTGCCTACTTGTGAGCTCTCTCTCTGTCAAATAAATAAATAAATAAATAAATAAATAAATAAATAAATAAAATCTTTATTAAAAACACAGTTAACAGTTCCCTCATATTAGCTCCATCTAGTTAAAGATATAGTCTAAAGTCCATTGCTTCCCTTAAGATAAATGAAAAGAGAAAGAACAGAAACAATTCATACACTTCAGGCAAAGAAGGAAGGAGGGAAAAAAGGAAGGAAGGAAGGAAGGGAGGGAGGGAGGAAGGAGGGAAGGAAGGAAGGAAGGAAGGAAGGAAGGAAGGAAGGAAGGAAGAAAGGAGGAAGGAAGGAAGGAAGGAAGGAAGGAAGGAAGGAAGGAAGGGAGGAAGGAAGGAAGGAAGGAAGGAAGAAAGAAAGGAGGAAGGAAGGAAGGAAGGAAGGAAGAGTTTTCCTTCTGAAAGTTCACCTCAAATGCAAGAGAAGAGATTATTCATATTTTGATCTGAGGCTTGGTCCATGAACCAAAAAAAAAAAAAAAAAGTGACAGAGGCATTATGTTCCATCCATGAGATAGAGGGTGTCCTCAGCTCCCAATCCTTCAAAAGACAAATTGTATTTCAACTAGAAATATTTTCTAGAGCCACTCAGGAGTGTAGGAGTTCATTAGACAATGGAAAGCAGAGTGAACCTAACATGAAGTGCCTGATTAATTAGTCTATTTCCCAACACCTCCTCTTTTCATTCTTCGGAAGTGAATAAGCTTTATTATTCACCTCCATTGGACTGAGGGTATCTCACCTACATAGATGCCTCTCTTGGAAAGAGCCACTCCCCCGCCTCCTCCTCCTCCTCTTGCTGTGGAAACACCAAGGGAGTGCTAGGACAAACAAACCCTCCCAGGATGTGGGGAAGACATCAGGTGAGTGACAGGTGCAGAGGCCCTGCAGCCTGGAGAAGTTTTCCCTCTTGGCAGAGAAGGCTGTCTCCACTTGCTTCTTTCTGGGATTGCTCATCAAGTGCCGCCGGGATTTGGGCAGCCGGCAGCTGTGTTTTAGGAGCGCCTTTGCTTTATCTACTACATCCTTTGGGGATTTCATTGCAGGCCATTTTATCCACTTTAATGAATGCTCTGGCAGTTTCTGACTCTGGGGCTGTGTCTGCATGCCCTGAACAGTGCTTATGTGCACTTTTGTTGAGATCCAATGGAACATATATATAGTCACATACCCTTTGCCGGGTCTTTTTCAGAGGACATACCCTTCATTTCAGGCCGTAACAAGCAAGCAGATTGCTGAAGAGAGAAAGGCTGTAGCCTTTCTCCAAAAGATGGAGATGCTGGGTTTTCCTCTTTTCCCTCGTACCCCATGAGCCAATCTTAATCCCCTCCTGCTGCTATTAGAATTCTCTAACAGTTTTCAAAGCTGGCTAAGTAAATATGGCATATCCATTAGAAATCAAGCCGTACAGGGACACCTGGATGGCTCAGTTGTTGAGTGTCTTCCTTGGGCTCAGAGTGTGATCCCAGAGTCCCTGAATCGAGTCCCACTTGGGGCTCCCCTTGAGGAGCCTGCTTCTCCCTCTGCCTATGTCTCTGCCTCTCTCTCTGTGTCACTCATGAATAAATAAATAAATAAAATATTTTAAAAAAGAAATCAAGTCATACAAAGTTACTTGATGGAATAGGGAAATATGATATAGAAAGTGGAAAAAGCAAGTTACAAAACAGTTTGAGTAAATGACTACATATGTACATATATATAGATATCTACCTATCCATCTATATATACACACACACATAAATATATATGTTTTTGAAAAGAACCTAATAGGATATACACATAAAAAAATAATAACGGTTATTCTTGGAGTGGAATTAAGGATAATTTTATTTTATTTATTATTTTTAAGTAGGCTCCACAGCTAGCATGGAGCCCAACCTGGGACTTGAACTCACAACCCTGAGATCAAGACCTGAGCTGAAATCAAGAGTCAGACACTTAACTGACTGAGCCACCATGGATCATTTTAATTTTATTCCATGTATGTGTAATTTTTTCCCAAATTATTTACATTGAGCATGTACTAACTTATAGTCTGAAAAATTAATACACAATGTTAAGAAAATGAATGAATGCATGCAAAGAGGGGAAAGTGAGTATTCCCCATATATTCTATTTCTGTCACCACTACCAGAGTTTACTGCTCATTTTTTTCTCACCTAAACAATTCTCCTTGCATAGCCTCTCTCTTTAATCTCTCCCACCCTTAATTCATTCTCTCTCCTAAAGGTCTTCCTAAAAAGGAAATCTGACAAAGCGGCTCCCCTAAATCCTCCAGGGCTTCCTGTAGGACAAAGTAGTCGGCCCCAAATCCTCATGCTGAAAATCAAAACACTTCAGAAGCTCATCTGCACCCTGGATTCAAATCCAACTCCTGTGTCCCCACCCTGGGTCACCTGAAGGCTGTCTGGGCCTCTCCTGATGTGAGCACTGCTCCCCCCTTCCTGCCCTCTCTTGCCTTCACCCACTTCATATACTCTCTGACTCAGCCTTTGAGAGTCAGCTCTTGTGTCACTTCTCCCAGGAAGTGTCTTCTTTGGCCTCCCCAGGTAATTGGGGGTTTTGTTCATGTCTTCACGTTAGGATTTTCCACAGCAATATAATTATTACGCATCTCTTTCTCCACCTGAAGGGCAGGAGGATCTCTGTGCTCTGTGATCAGTTCCTAGGGCCATGGCACACACTAGTAGGTGCTTACTGGACATTATGAAGTGAATATACCCTTAGCTGGTGTGGATAGAGGAGGGGAGAAGGAATCTGAACCACTTTTCATTGATTTCCCACTCTGACAATGGAAGCTGTGATTCTTATTTAACTACATGTGGACTCTCTCTTTTCTCCAAGGGGTGTAATGCACGCTAAAATTTTAAGGTATTCAGTCATTCAGCATTTATCCACTTTCTCCATTTGGGGTATGAGAACATGTATCCCCTTAGCTGCCTTACAGACACACTGCAAAATACAAAATAATTTCCCTATGTAAGCAATAAAATTCTGGATAAGTGAAATGTTACTTAGTGTTGGGGGTTGAATCATGTCCCCACAAAAGTCATATGTTGAGGTCCTAGCCACCACCACCACCACCACCCTGCCCCCGTTCCTCAGAATATGACCTTATCTGGAAATAAGGTTGTAGCAGATATAATTAGTTAGGTTAAAATGAGGTTATTAGGGTGGACCCTTAATCCATGATGACTAATCTAATACCAATTTCCTTGTAATAGTGGGAGATTTAGACAAAGAAACACACATGCGCACAGGGGGAATGCCCTGTGAAGATGAGGGTGGAGATTTTGATGGTGCTTCTGTAAGCCAAGAAAAGCCAAGAATTGCCAGCGACTGCTGGAAGTTAGGAGAGAGGCACAGATCCTTCCCCAGAACTCTTGGAAGGAAGCAGCCCTGTCCACACCTTGATCTCAGACTTTAATAAGCCTTGGGAACTATGAGATAATAAACTTCGCTTGTTAAGCCACTCAGTTTGTGGTACTTTTTTTTTTTTTTTTTAACAGCAGTTCTGGTTAACTAATATGCCCAGGGACCCTGGTCACAATCAGAAACGAGGGGCCCAAATATCAGAGGGGAGCATTATGTCCTAAATGTCCTCTATTGAACTATCATTGTGGTATCTGACATGATTATGGCTCCTTTTGCAAATAAGGAAAGGAAGGTCCTATTCTAGCTGTTTAAATTGTGGGTATTATTTTCTTTTCCCCTTTACTTTTTCTTTTTTCAACTGAGAAAAACTTGTCTGAATTTAGGTATATAGAGAGCTAAATTCAAAAGACAAAGAAGGATAGACTGAAAAATAAATCCCCTGCTTCCTGTTAGTCCCCACCACCTAGTTCCCCTCACTGGAGGCAATCTCTTTTATGTCTGTGCCTATATATATATTTCACTCTTTACATAAGTGATCATATATTATAAACATCCTTCTGCCTTGATTTTTATCACATAACTGTGGATGTGGGAGCTAATTCTCCATTGGCATATGCAAACATGCCTCATTCTTTTGATGACTGCATGGTGTTTTTTGATAGGTATTTTTAGCCTGTTCTTAACAAATTATTAGCTGATTTTTCTTGATCAAAATAAACAGGAAGCATTCCCAAAGTTTCCTTCATAGCCCAGGCAAGGCTGAGCCTGCCCTCTGCTCTTATCCCATTTAAGAGATGGATACTCTCTTTGCCGCCAGAGGTTGGCAAATATGCGTTAAAGTCTGTGCAAAGTGGACTTCCCTTAGGTTTTATACGAGTGTCTCCAAAGCCAAGCAGCTTGTGTTAGGTATGGGACTGGCTCATGCTGGCCTGCTAGATCCTACGTCATCAAATTTTCCTCCTCCATGGACTAGGCTGGAAAGGCTCAATTGGATACATGTTGGGCCAGATGAAATGTGAGATCACATGCATTAATCAAAACCTTTGAATAATGTATCCATTACCTTCCTGTGACCCATGTGTCATCATTCACTTCCCAAATGCTACTGCACTGGGATTTTAGGACTCACCTGAATTCTCTCTGCTTGCATTTTTTTTTTTTTTTTTGGACCTTTCCTAACTTCTCACAGAGATAAATGGTAAATGCTTCTGGTTCAATAAGACTCTGCTTGCATTTGTCATCTAATTCCCAAAATAAGCTAATAGAGTCATTCATCTGTAATATAACTACACCCTACTTTATGTGGTTGATTCTGAGTGTGAGCTTAAGGGGATAATAGCCATTCCAAACTCATTATTTTTCACATTGAGTCCAAGAAGCTCTTTACACATTCACAGTGGCCAAAATTCAAGTGATTTGGAGAAGCCCTAAGTGCCTAGAATATCATTCCCTGCAGGTCTGTGAATTCCAAGTAGGCCAGGCAGCATGACTGTGTGATATACATTCCATTCCTTTCCAGAGTATCCATCCCATTCATCCCTCAAAGTCTTAACTGATTGCTTCCTAGAAGTCTTCAGAGATCCCCCCAATGGAATGAATAGATTTCCCTCCTTATTTAAGAGTTGGAAATGTGTATCTCTACTTAGCTCTTATTTCCTTCAGGATTGTTATAAGGTATTGCTTCAAGATATTGCTTCCACTCTGGTTTCCTTTACTGAGGGCAGCTAGACCTTGACAACAAGGACTGTGCCTCTCATTCTTAGAGCAGGAGATCAGCCAATGTCTATTGTGAATAGATGATCATCATACATTCAAATTATCAGATAAGCAAAAAAAAAAAAACCCCACAAATTATCAGATAGTAATAGTAATCACATATGGAGCACTTCCTTAATACACATAAGTCATCATTTAAAAAATTGTACATGAATTATGTAATTTAATTGTCTTAATATTTTTTGCGTGATATTATAATCTCCATGTTATAGAAAGACATTTTAAGCTACTTGCCTAAACTCATATAGCTAACTTAGCTGTAGACACCTAAGCACTAAGATGCCTATCTCCTAGCGAGCCCTGAAGTCTACAAAATTGATAAAAATCCAGCCATCAGACTTGCATAATATAGAATTTTAATTAATTTGCATGTTTAGTCATTTGAGTATTTCAATCGCCTCCCAATTACACTTCTTGCCTTTTTCCTTGTTCCTTTCTGTTTGTCCTAGAGGTCTGTTCTCAACAGACTGTGTGATTCTGTGCTAACTCAAATTAGTTCTTGGATCTCAAACTTCTTAATAGCTTCCATTTCTTTTATTTTTATTTTTATTTATGATAGTCACACACAGAGAGAGAGAGGCAGAGACACAGGCAGAGGGAGAAGCAGGCTCCATGCACCGGGAGCCCGACGTGGGATTCGATCCCGGGTCTCCAGGATCGCGCCCTCGGCCAAAGGCAGGCGCTAAACCGCTCGGCCACCCAGGGATCCCTCAATAGCTTCCATTTCAAAGACTAAAAGCCAGAATCCTCATAATGGCTTATTAGGTTAAACAAGTTCTTTTTACCACCCCACAACCTCTCCAGCCCTATTTTCTCTCTCTCCTTTGTTCACTGTACTCCAAGCAAGTAGCCTCCTTTCTGTTCTACTAATAAGTCAGGTGTGCCTCTGTCTCACAGCCCTTCTTTTTTTTTTTTTTTTAAGATTTTATTTATTTATTCATGAGAGAGAGAGAGAGAGAGAGGCAGAGACATAGGCAAAGGGAGAAACAGGCTCCATGCAGGGAGCCCACTGTGGGGCTCGATCTCAGGACTCCAGGATCACACCCTGAGCTGAAGGCAGATGCTTAACCGCTGAGCTACCCAGGCACCCCATGTCTCACAGCCTTTCTTATAGGTTTTCCCTCTCTCTGAAGCTATCTTCTCCCAAAATATTCCTCATCTCCTTAAAATTCATTTCCTTAAAAGGAAATTTCTCAAGCTACTGACCTTGATGGAGTAGCCGGTTTCAGACTAGCTCATCTTCTATAAGTAATTAGGAAACTGGACAAGATATGTGAGGAAGATCATTTTCAGATAATGTAAAATAAACAGTGCAAGACTTCAGTACCTGGGAGGAGGGAGCATGAGGTGATCTGCCTGGAGAGCTGAATTTGAGCAAACAATGTAAACTGAGCTGAAGAGGCAGGAATCAGAGTTCAAGGCAATTGAAATAGCTAGAATCTGTGCAGGGAGAAATCCTTAGAGGTCTATATATATGGATGGTGAGGTCCTCCATGAATCCATGGCAATCCAATAGGGAAAGTTAGGGGCTGGACTGTACATGTGCAAACCATCCAAGGCTTACCAAATATCAGCTACTATGGACTTGAGATTGAAGCAAATGTAAGAAAGGTTGAGCAGTCCTGGGGGTAAATGTGTGAGTATTTAAACTTAAATTGAAGAAGATTAACTGAAGCTTAAAATTTAGTTCCTTAGTCATGCTCAAGTGTTCAATAGCTGCCACCATATAGCAAGGTACAGACATGAACATTTTCCTAAATGCAGGAAATTCTAATGAACAATGCTGATCTTGAGGATCCACAGTGTAAAATTCAGAGTGTCCAGTAGTCAATCATAAATCACTAGACATGTAAAAAAAATAATCAGCATCATGTCATCCACAGTAAATAATAAAATCAAAAGAAACTGATTCTAAGATGGACTAAATGTGGTATTTGGTAAATAAAGACTTTAAAATATATCTTTTATAATACACAAAGAATTTAAAATATATTCATTATTTTTTAAAAAAGGTCCTAATAAATTAGGAGTAAATAAATAAGGAATTTTATCAGAGGATCCATAAAAAGAACCACATGGAAATTTTAGAATTATGCAAGACCTAAAGTGAGTCATTCACTGAGGGGCTTGAGATGGTGGAAGAAAGACTCATTGAGGTTGGAGACAGATCAGTAGAAATGATCAAATAGAGAAAAAATATTAAGAAGAAATGAACAGAGGGTCAGGAACCTGTGGAGCAGTATCAAACAGTTTAACACATGTGTGATTGGTGTCCCAGAAAAGGAGAGTAAGAACAGAAAAAAAAAATATGAATAAATAGTGGCCAAGAACATCCCAAATTTTTTTGAAAAATGACTCACAAATCCAAGAAACTCAAGAAGGATAAAGATAGAGAAAACCCCACACAGGTACATCATAGTCAAACCACAGAACACTAAACATAAAGACAAAATCTTGGAAGCAGTCAGAGAAAAAAGACACAGGTACACAAAGTTAAGAATTATTAATTTTTCATCAGAAACAAGAGAGGCTAGATGATAATAAAACATCTTTAAAGTGTTGGATGAAAAACTCTGTCCATTCAGAATTCCATATTGAACAAGAATATTCTTCAAAACCGAAAGTCAAATAAGGGCATTTTTCAGATAAACAAAATCTGAGAAAATAAATCACTGGAAGTCCTGAACTACAAGAGATGCTAAAGGATGTCCTTTAGTCCTTAGGGAAATAATACCAGATAGAAACTACACGAAGAAGGAAAAGTACCAGAAATAATAAATAATTGAATGAGCCAGTTGTGGCATGTTTATGCAATAGACTAAGAGTAATAAAAAACAATAACTACTAATAAGTGCAATAACATGGATTAAAGTGACTCAAAGACGCCACATACAAAAGATGTCATGCTGTATGATTCCTGCTATATGACATTCTAAAATAGGAAAAACTAGTATATAGTGATATAAATCATATCAATGGTATCTTATGGTGGGGGTATGACATTGACTATCAAAGAGTAAGTGGGAACTTTCTAGGGGGATAGAAATTTTCTATATCTTGATGAGGTAGTAAATGAATATATTGGTCAAAAGTCATCAGTCTGTACACTTAAGATGTGTGAATTTTACAGCAGATAGTTTTATACCTAGTTTATATCACCAATACACTAGATATATTTTTAAAATTTAAATTTAATTTAACTAAATAGTTGTAAGTGTAGTTGACACTAAACATTTTGTTTCCCTTGTTTTATCTTCCCCTCTAGAACGTAGCTTCCAGGCAGGCAAAATTTTGCTCATTTCTTTCATTGGTTTGAACATTGTCAACAACAGTACTTTGCACATAATACCTGCTCAGTAAATGCTATGTGAATGAATAAATGAATAGACAATATGAATAAATGAGGCAATGAACTGTCTTTCTTTACAGGTATCAAAAGTGAGACTGCGTATGTAAACTAAGGTAATGCTACACTAGTATGTCATGAAACTCAAGATACCAGATTTCTGCCCAACTCAAAGGGAGAAGACAAGAAATGTGAGTAAAGAAGGTATTATATGTGGACTAAACACCTGTGCAGGTAGTTGGCATGCCATGTGAGATACTTGACCTGGGCTCTCAGAAGAACTATGTGTGTTTACAACAATTATAACATCAGATGTTTTTCTGTACTTTACCCACTAGAAGATAGAAGTGTATATAACTAGGAAATGAGGATAATAATGAGGGAAGTCGGGTTGTAATTGGCAGAGACAGGGGTGGGTGGCCTGCTGCTTATCATCCCAAGACCCACAACCTCAAGGTTTTTTTCTGTTTTTGTTTTTGTGTTTTTCCAAGGAGTCAGTAAGTGTAAAGCTTCTTAAGTGCATAGATCTTGTGACATCTGGGCCTGGCCCATCTCTGGCTATAAAGTTCTGATAAGCACTTGTTTGTTTTTTTTAAGATTTATTTATTTATTTGAAAGAGAAAGCACAGTGGGGGAGGGGCATAGGGAGAGAGTCCCAAGCAGACTCCATGCTGAGCACAGAGCCCAACTCAGCACTCAATGCCAGGACCCTGAGAACATGACTTGAGCCAAAACCAAAAGTCGGATGCTCAATGGATTGCACCACCCAGGTGCCCTGCTGGTAAGCACTTGCAGTGGGTGTAATATTGGTCAATACAAATTTGACCTCAGTTCCAGAAATTTAGGCACCTCATTTAGCCTCAAATTTCAGACAAGTGAGAAAAACCCACGTAGTCTATTTCTTATTGGTCCACTTTACTGAAGATATTTATATCGAAGAGAGAGTTCATCAAGATAGGGAAAGTTAGGAAGGGGTATACACAAAGTGTCAACAGCATCATGCTCCTGTCCTGAACATCATACCCTTCCAAAGAAAAGATCCATTGGGTTCCTAATCTAGATAAGGGCACGTTCATTTCATAGTTGATAAAATAAGATTCCAACATGCAGAGCCAATCTGGATGGCTCCGACAGCCATCGCCTCAGTGCCACCTCCCCCAAGGCAAACTCCAACTTCACTCTGCTGTGATTTTCATTGCATTGACATCGCATAGCATACATTCCAGCACATGACCACATTCTGACTGGTCATTGGCCAATATTGCACCCCCTACACCCACCCCGGCATGAATATCCATCTCTTCAGCTCCAAAGTTCAGAAAACAGGTACCTTGTCTCCTAGTTTGCTTACTCTTATCATTAAACAACAGCAACAAATTTTTTCTCTCTCTCTTTTTTTAAATCTCCCTTCTTTACCCCTACTCCTATCCCTGCCCCCATTAGAGACTTCATGCTCAAAGAAACTGGGGATTGAGACCCAGGGTGGGGGAGTAGAGGGGGATAGTCATACTTCTCATTCCATGTTCCTCTGACTGCTAGAATTATAAGTCCCAGGAGTAAGTCCTTTCAATGGAAAGGAAAGGAATCTGAGGGCATTCTGTGGAAGTAGAGAACATATGAAAGAAGAAAGATATTTTGTAAGAGGTCTTCTTGCCTGGAAAGGGGGATCAAGGTAAAGCACGATGGGAAGGGGGTGAGAGTGGGAGAGAAAATAAAGATGAAGGTCTTGAGAAAGAGTGAGAAGAAATCCACCTGAAGGAATATATTTAAGATTTAATAGGGAGTTGCTGGGGGAAGGGGTGGAGAAGAGGAGCCTATGGGTATTTTGAACCCAAGCCAAGAAAACTGAGTAAAAAAAAAAAAAAAAAAATTGAGTAACAAGAGACCATGCATTTGTGACTTATTTGGGCAGTGTGCAGCTTTGGACAGCATAATTTCAGGGTTTCATATTACTCGTGTATGGAATTATCTTGATACAGGACAGCAGTAGATGTGATGGAGAAGCAAGCACCAAGACAATAGGGGGGTGTGTGTGTGTGTGTGTGTGTGTGTGTGTGTGTGTACGTGCGCATGCGTGCACGCCCACAGCATTTGGAGACCTTACTGTAGACTCTTCTCCTGCCAACTTTGGCTCTGTATGTGAAGAGAGGATCTGTCTCCTCCCCTACTGTCACAGCCACAGAGGGTGATGGCTTCATTTCCAGGTGAACCTCAGACCACCCAAGATTGAATCTGCTCTTAGTCCCCTGTCCCCAACTGCCAAGTTTCCAAAGAGACTTTCTGAAGGAGAGATTATCTTCTTTTCAACTCCACAAACAGGTATAGAGGATTTCTGTCTGAGTAGAAAGTGCACAGTGCATCATGCATTGGTTGCAAATACCGGTACAATACTAAGCAAAACACTACTGAAAGGTATTTTTATCTAAGATCAAAAGGCCAACCCAGCTGACACGTTGTGCTTCTGCGACAGACAGACAGACAGGCAGACAGAAAAGGCCAACCCAGTGTGATGGATGAGGGTATAATTCAACCTCCAAGCTCATCTTGCACCGCTTTCCCCAGCTCAGGCCCACTGGCCTCGTGCTGTTTTTCAAACACAACTTCTACATCTGCTCTCTGCCTGAAGGCTTTGACCCCAGCTCTCCAGGGTGAAACTTCTGAGGCCTCCGTATCTAAAGCATTTCCTAACCTGCATCACCCACTTTCGGCTTCTTACGGCACTTACCACTCTGACGTGATCTAGGGTATCTATTTATTAATTTGGCTTATTTGTGTCTTTATCATTAGAACATAAGCTCCATGAGATTAAGGACCTTGCCCCTCTTTTCCAGTACTAAAGACACTGTCTGGCACACAGAAAGTGTTCAAAAAATGCTCGTGGAATAAATAAACATGCCAGTTGGTATAATATTTGTATTTTTTATGTTACACGGAAGGTATTTTTTCTGCACTGGCTACTGATTCAGCAGACTTTCCCAGCCCTACTATTGCATTCAACGATGGAGACAGTCTTGAAAAGACAAAAGAATGAGGGGACCAGTTAGCTGTGAAGGACCCAGTGAAACAGCAGTGCTCCTTAGTAAAAAAGCAAATGTGGTTCACTTCTGTTGTGTGGTCCTAAGAAGGCTCAGAGGCCCCCACATGAGTTCAAATCCCTTCTGTTTACTGGTAGACTCAATCTTATTATGATGCACACACTAGAATTTGCAGGCAGAGAGGACTTGGCTGTCTTGGACTTACCTTTTAGTTTCCGTTTGTGACCAGTATAACTCTCCTTGGGGGACAAGGGTCGGGCTGGGAGCAGAGGGGGTCTGGCCTGTTTGCTAACTGAGCAGCTACCACCTCAGCTTTTCAAAGCTCCTCCACTTGCTTTGATCACTTGCCCTTTAGCTGCTACAGGCAGCAGTTTGAGCTCAGTAGGGTCTCAGCTCTTGGGTCCTCATGTAGAAAAGGTGTGAAAACCTTTTTTCTCTGTGGAAGCCCACACTCAGGCAGTTTCAGAACCCAAAGCTACTGAGTCAGGGCTGACCCAAAGTTGAGTTGTGGAGGGTCAACCAATCTTTTTTTTTTTTTTTTTTTTAAGATTTCATTTATTTATTCATGAGAGACACACACAGAGAAAGAGGAAGAGACACAGGCAGAGGGAGAGGCAGGCTCCACGCAAGGAGCCCGACGTGGGACTCAATCTGGGATCTCCAGGATCACGCCCTGGGCTGAAGGCGGCGCTAAACCACTGAGCCACCCGGGCTGCCCTCAACCAATCTTTTCTATCCCCTGTCTTCACAACTGCATTTCCATGCCTCAACACCTTCCCCTCATCCTTCACGGATCTCTGTTTAGGTTAAGGGGCCCAAGGGCATGACTTAGCCAGCCTGCCTTGCCCAACCCAGCCTCCACCTCACCCTCTACCCCCTAGCCTCAATCCAAGGTGCAGCCCTCTCCATCAAAGAATCGGGGCTTGGAGGTACAGTGTGAGGAGAGGATCTGGGGGAATGAAGATGGGGATGCTTGGTCACTTCTTATCATTATGAACTGCAATTCTGGGCATATCACTTTTCTCTGGAGACTCAGTTTATTTCTTTGGAAATCTGTGATGGAACCCCTGATTTATCTAGCTCAGAGTATCTCTAGTTTCAAAAGAGGTAATGGGAGTACAAATTTAAAATCTTTTTATTTTTTATTATTTTAAAATTTAAATTCAATTTGCCAATGTATAGTACACCATTCATTTCAGATGCAGTTTTCAATAATTCATTGGTTGCATATAGTGCCCAGGGCTCATCACATCACGTTCTCGTCACCCAGTTACCCCATACCCCCATCAGCCTTCCCTGCAGCAACCTTCAGTGTTTCCCAGAGTCAGAAGTCTCTCATAGTTTGTCTTCCTCTCTGATTTTTTCCCATTCAGTTTGCCCTCCTTCCCTTATGGTCCCTTGCACTATTTCTCATATTCTGCATATGAGTGAAAACATAGGATAATTGTCTTTATCCAATTGAATTATTTCACTTAGCATAATACCCTCCAGTTCCATCCACATTGATGTACATGGTAGGTATTCATCCTTTCTAATATATATACATGTAATATATATATATCCCATCCTCTTTAACTTACCCAACCTTCTAAACCAAGAGGATCACACTAGCACTGTGTAGAAGTAAATGGTTTACAGCTTTTCAGGAACTAGTTTTGGCAGCACAGTTTGATCTACAGAACAATAAACGCATTTATAGTTGGATCTTAACAGTCAAAAGTGACTTTAAGGGTGATACCATTGAGGTAATGTGATACAGGAAGAGTTTGGTTTTGTCTCACCGAGTCAAAGAATGAATCTCGCAGACAACAGAGAACGAGCAAAGCAAGAGAAGTTTATTAAAGCAGAAATACAGAGAAGTTCTCAAAAGGGAGGGGGGTTGGTCCCAACAAGGTTGCCACTGAGGGCCTTCATGGTCTGTCTTTCATAGGAAACAGACCAGAGAACTTGGAAAATTTCTTATCAATATCAGGGTAGATTTGTAAGTTTCATGTCTATAGTTAGAACAAACATGGTGGACTTGTGACCAACAAGATGTTTCTTTGTAAATATCATGAGCACAAGCACAGTGTTCCCTTCTCTCTGGATAATATCTCCTCCATAGTATTTCTCTGCATCTGGGCTTTCTGGGAGACTAATTGCCATTAAAGGGCAACACTTCCTAACAGCTTGGAGTTAGGGAGCCAGGTTTAGTTTTCTGTTTTTTACTGTCTTATCTCAGTTTCTTTGGGATGGGTAGGAGCATGACTTTGGGGCCTCTCCCTTATCTTTCCCTGCCTAGCCTTGTCTGCCCCTAACTCATTCCTACATCAGTAATGTATTTTCATTTATATCCAATTTCTTCAGGTAAATACAGTCTTAAGAAGTCATTCAAGGTGAGGATTTCAGGTGTCAGGCTGACCTCTAGAGGCAATACCTTGAGGGAGAAGGGGCATTTAAACACTCAGGTCCTAGTTTTGATGATTGTCCTCTCAGCTCATACACAAAGCTGAGCATGCAAAATCTTCTGTAATTTGGACAGACCAAAGATGGCCTCAGAGGTTACCATCACCTTTACACAACTAGTTATTTTGCAACTCTTGCCTCATCAAAACTATGTTTTTCTCTTGGCCTGTTTTCTCTTTCGAGTCCCCTGATTACAAATTGCAAAGACCAGCCCAACCTGGGCAACCCCAAACAGAAGTCACATCATCTGGCTTTGGCAACTTCCTCTCCTCTGTGACCAACTTGTGGGAGAGAAATAGAGACTTAGAGCCTCTCGGAGTAGATGGGAATTTAGAGGTCAGTGGGCCTGGCCTCCCTCGATGCCACCAGTCAGGGGATATGCCTATAGAACACCTACTCTGTGCCAGATGCTGGATGAGTAGTGGAGGAGGTAGGATCAGGGTGCTGAACAGGGCACAGTGGCTAACCCTGTGGAGGAAGGCAGGTAGACAGACAAGAGGTTGGGATACACAGATAAATACAGTGAGGTTGAATGTGCACATTCATGCACAGAATGTCACCCAAGGTGGGGGAATCAGAAAAGGCTTCTCAGGAAAGGTAGAGTATTTTTTTTTTAAAGAGGCTCCATGCCCAGTGCAGAGCCCAGCTCAGGGCTTGAAGCCAGGACCCTGAGATCAAGAACTTGAGCTGAGATCAAGAGTCAGATGCTCAACTGAGTGAGCCCCCCAGGTACCCCAGGAAAGGTGGGGTCTTGAAGGGAGAAAAGGAATGAGCTAAAGGAAAATCAAAGTGTGGGGGGGAGGAGGGAGGAAGAAGTTCTAGGTAGTTTATAGTGTATGCAGGGCAGAGAGATCAGAAAGGAAAGAGGTGAGTAGAAGAAAAGGAGAGATGGAAAAGGCAAGATGAAGGAGTGGGAGGAGACCAGGCAGGATCAAGGAGATGTGACCGAGCTCATTGCCTATTTAGGGAGCTGCCGGGAGCCCCTTGCTGCAGCCTGAAGGTTCAGGTGGGGGACAGTGGCAGGTGAGGCTGAGCAGTAAGCAGAGGCCAGATCAGAAGACTTCTGGTCCTTGGGAAGGAGGTAGGAAGGTGCGACTTTATCCCAAAGGTGACAAGGTGACTCTGAAAGTTTTAAATAGCACAGTGAATTAAATTCTAAGGTTTCTTCAGTGGTGCCCCCCAGCAGACAGTTCAGCCCACTGGCGGGTAGGTCAGCTTGTTGGCAAAATGTGTGTCCAAGTGGAGTCCAGAGAGCTCATCCATAGGAACATGGGCCTGGTGCTGCCCTCACCAGTCGGCTTGCTCTTCTCAACACTGGAAGACGTCTTATCCCACCCGCGTCCCACATTTCCTCCTCCCTTCTACCTCTGCTCATAGACATAGAAGAGCTTCTCCTTGGAAGCATGGGCCTTGGGAATCCCAGCTTTTCCACTCTTGCCTCTGGAGGAAAGTGAGTTGTCTACACCCTTTAGCCATCTGGACATAAATGAAGCAGATGAGTCCTCTCCTAGTGGCAGTAGAGACGTTTGTACAGACCCTCAGCTCAGGTTGCTTTGTCTTATAATAACATTCAGTCTCTGGCATTGCTGCTCTGATCAGCTGACTCTCCCACTGCCACTCAGCTGGCCAACCAGTTTCTCTCCACTCTTGCCTGTTCTCCCAGGAAAGTCCTCTTTTTTCGGTGCTTTGTTTTGTTAAGCTTCACATATAACTATTCAGTTTCTTGCAGCTTCTTTCTCTGAAGCCAGGTACATCTTAATTGGGATGTCTTAACACTCCACTGGGAACGTGGCCCAATGGTAAGAACAGTCTTCAGGGGCAGAGAGACCTAAGTTTGAAGTTTGGCTCAGCTGCTTCATAACTGTGGGACTTACAGGAAAGTGACCCAGCCTGTCCGAGCTTTGATTTCTTTGTCCGTATAATGCTGACAGTGTCTGTCCTTCTGAGCTATGAAGACCTTAGTGCATTTAGGTGGTGTCATCCATACAAAGTGGGCACAGGCTTTCAGGGACTGATGGCTAGTAGCGATAAAAAACAACCGTGGTAACGATGATGACCATCTGGATCTTCCACTCCCAGCTGAATGCCCTGGGCCTGCCTGACTTACTCGAAGCCTCAGCTTTCCCATCTCTTGGGTGAGGATAACAGCAATTATTTGGTAGAGTTATTTGAGCATCCCAAGTGATAAAAATGTGCAAAGTACAAGGTAGTTCCTCGGAACACAGAAATGTGCTCTTTGCCCTCCAGGGGACCCCTTCCCTTTAAGCCACCCCCTCCATCATTAGACACCCTTACCCCCACCTTGGGTGTTCTTGTCAGGGGTGACAAACTCTTTCTGGGCAAACAGCCTCTGGGAAGATGAGGCTTTCCTTTTTGTTTGCCTAAAATCAGAGTCATTTTTCTGTCCCGTATTTTTCTCTTGTTGTCTCTTTCTGGCCTGTTATGGATTGAATTGTATGTTCCCTACCCCTGCTCAGGGGGTGGAAAGGATATTGTGTCCCCACCCCCAGCACCTGTGAATGTGACCTTATTTGAAAGTAGGGTCTTTACAGATTTAAGCAAGTTAAGATGAGATCATTAGAGTGGGCTTTCATCCAACATGACTGTTGTCCTGGTAAGAGAAGAGAACACCACTTAGAGACGAAGACATAGAAGACAGTCTGTGAAGACAGAGCTTGGAGATATGCCATCACAAGCCAAGGAAGCTGGGACTACAGAAACTGGAAGAGGCAAGGAAGGGTCCTCTAGAGGTTTGAATGAAGCCTGACCTGCACCTTGATTTCAGACATCCGGTCTCCAGAATTGCGACAGAACATGTATTTGTCATGGTAAGTCACCCAGTTTGTGCCAGTTTGTGCTCCTTTGTTACAGCAGTCACAGGAAATTGACACCCTGGCCCCCATTGCTAGAGGGTCCACTTGACCAAGAGATTTATTAACTTGTGAAATAAACATCCTGAAAGCCCACCTTTAGAATTGACAAGCTGTTTAATATATCCCAAATAAGGGATATATTACGTGCTTATATTTGAAATAAAATGGATAAAAAGGAGCAGGGTTAGTGTGATGGAGGGAAAGAAGCCACTAGAAGACTCAAAGCACCACCCTGCTAATGAATAATAAGACAAAGCAACTTGCAAAAGTAGGGAAGGTCTGAAGTGAGGGCCAGAGTGGGAAGAGTCACGAGGCCACAATTCACAGGTTTTGGGGTTGGGGGGGGCTGGGGCTGGTATTTTTGTGCTGACTTAATCTACGATTTCAGCTTATCAAGGGATAAAGCTGACAGAATGAAAATTAGCCACAGGGTAAAACTTTACTCCTGGCTTAACAGGGAACTAAAGGCAGAAAGCTAGCCGCCGTGCCAGAACTTGCAGGGCAGTGTGAAACGCTGTGGTTTGAACAAAGCCAAGTTGGCCTGAGTATGAATTACAGGAAGAAAGGAAGGAAGAAAAAGAAAGGGCTCTGGGCTATTTATTCCTTTTCTATGGGACACATTGAAGAAAAGACTTGTCACATGTCACAGACCCAGCTGGAGGACGTGGGACCAGACAGGGCACAAGGAGTATGAGTCACAGCTCCCAACTTTCAGAAGCTCCTTATTTGGGAGCCCAGCAAGACTTACCACTATTCTGATGGAGCCCCTTTGGTTTGGGGGCTGCATGAGCTTCAGCCAAATGTTGTGCAGGTCTTAAAAAGTAGAACCAGTGATGATGGCCTTGGACGCACACAGCATGGTGTTTTAGGTAAAATAGTACTTAGATCTCAGCTGGGTGGGGATGGAGGGAACTGGTTGACACTCTGTGGATTGGCTGATCAGATCTGATGAGGATGGGGTGGCTCTTGGCTCTGTTTAAGACTACGGTGGACTTTTAGTTGCCTAGCACACATTCGTCCCTTGCTTCTGGGGACCATGTTCTGATGTTCCTTTGGAAACTCAACCTTTCTCTCTTCTCAGTTCCAGCTGCTAGGGGCAGGCACATAGCCATGCTATTGCCAGTCAGGACATTCAATTGCCCTGGCCCCGCAGTAATTGGTTTAGGAATGGGCACATGTCAGCCCCAAGAGTCAGTCAATCCTGGGGACTTTTACAAAAACTATTGAGAACAAGATGCAGTCAGCTAGGTTGTTGAGTGAAGATGTACATCAGAAGCCACTGGGGCCATCTTGGTTCCATCTTAGAAGAGCCGGTCTGAGTGAGCTCAGGGGTGGAGAGAGAGTCCTCATGAGACTGAGCCCTTACCTCTAGCTGTGCCTAAAGCTCTTTTTTGTTACATGAACCAATACATTCTAGTCTTTTATTTTCTTAGGCCACTAGAAGTTAGGTTTCTTGGAAACCTGAAGAGTTCTAATACACAGACCTCAGCAAGGCAAAATAGAACCACAGAAAATGCCACCAAAATATACAGAAGACAGAATATACCAGGCATAATGTGTGGTATGTTGCACCGGAAGGCTTGTGAGGTAGAGATATCATAGGAGTAGCATTGAGACCATTTTAGAATACTTCAGAATTTTTCCAAACATAAAATGATGGTATTACTCTTTTAAATCCTTCTGGATTTAGAGAATATATCAAAGTTAAAAAAAAAAAAAACAAACAGTAATCTGAATCCTTCTTATAGTAATATGGCATCATCATCATCATTATCAAAAGACCCTCCCAGAGGCAAGAGGTGTGGGTTTCATCTGGGCTCTGCTCTAGGGCTACCCACTTGTCCTGGTTTGTCTGGTGGGACTTTCCCTGTTTGGTAATAGAGAGTCCCCTGTGCCCAGAACTGCTTCAGTCCCTGGCAAACCTGGGTGGTCCATCATGCCGTATCTTAGGAAGTTCCAGATTTTCATAAAGGACTACAGCGTTCACTGCAAAAGGGGAAAGGGGATCAAGTGACCCCTTTTGCTTCAATCAGAGCAATTTCTCTTCTATATGTTTAAAAACTCAGAGTCTGCCTAAGATTTTGGGGGGAGATAGGGAAACCTGCTTTTTGAGGGACCTCCCTTTAGAATTCCATGATTTAATTTTCTTTGTTACAAGGCAAATGGCTCTTAGAGACCAGTGGTTCGTGCACCTGGCTGATCATAGCAGTCACCTGGGGAACTTTAAAATGACATACATTCCTGGCTACCACACCTGGAGATTCCAACTCAGCCAGAATCAAGTGGAGTCAGAGATCTGTGTTTTTAAAAATCTTTGCAGGTGACATACATATAAATTATTCACAAATGTTGGTATGTTAACTATCATTAATAATAAATCACTTTCCACACACCTCACAAATGGCCAAGGCACACCATTGTTTGAGGTACTGTTTCCATTACATCTTAAACTTTCCGTGCATCAGGAGGGCTTGTTCAAACAGCTAGATGAACCCACCTGCAGGGTTTCTGTTTCAAGTAGGGCTGGGGCCAGGTAGGGAATTTGCATTTCTGAGACGGTCCTTCCCGGTAGGCATCATCACTGTAGACCATTATAAGCTTAGTTGAGCGTCTTGTCTGGTCTCTTTAATCTTTGTAATTATTATAAAATGCCCCTCTCATCTCCCCCACCCCCAGCATAGTATAAGGAAATTATTGATGAGACAATATGGGGATAAATGTTTTGTTGGCCTCAATGATGGCGATCTTTCGACCAACTTTCTAAAGAATATTGTGAGCTCTATCCTTAGCATGTAAGAAAGATTTCTGTTGGTTATCTAAGGAATATTGTCTCATGGGACCTCCTCTGAGGACAGGGTGGGAACAACAGGATTTCCTGCTCTGGGCTTTAGGGGCTTTGTGCTGAATACAATGAAGTAACTGCAACATTCTGCCCTGAGGCCTCCAGACATGCACACTGGACTGTCCCCAAGACTCCATGTTGCTTGTTTGTCACGTTCTGAAGCTGGCAGATTTGCTTTTCACCCACCAATTCCTTTCTTTCTTTCTTTAGCTTGTCATTCTATTTAAATTTTTAAACTGGTTTGCTGGGATGTTACTTAAACATATTCTGGTTGCTGTAACTCTTTATTTCTGTGGATGAACTTGTCATTATTCCTCTAGATGCCCAAGAACAATTACTCCAATCCCTGCTTAGGCTGTGTGGGGGCCCCTAATCATGCTTGCATCCTTTGGTCTGTGTTTATTCTCTGCTGGTGCTGGAACAGCTGCGGGCACCTTGGCACCGTCTTCCCACCCATCCTCATTAGTGCACGAAATGTTTCTTGTACTGAAGAGACATACACATGGCCACAATCCGGACCTCAACCCAGACACACCCCAAACAAAGTTAGAAAAAAAAGAAAGCCACTGACCATTATTAGCTGCTAAGTACGGGGAGTGCATGATCCAAGTTCTGCAGGAACATTCGGATGATGTTTAAGTGGCTTTGTAAGTTGTATGTGACAACTTGAAATAAGAAGCGGAACCCAGAAAAACACGAATAATAATAATAATAGAATTTAAAGATTCCTTCTCTTTATTTCAGACTCCTGCTACCACGATACTATTTCAAACAGATAGTTGTTCAGTTGGTATACAGACTAGTTACCCCAGAAAACAAGACATGTGCCCCAAATGCAGGCAACAGAGGACCATCCCAGCTCCTCCCTGGAAATAGGGTTTGCTTTTGGTCAGAACATATAATTATGGAGAAATAATCCCTTCTAGATCAGTTCTATAACATCAGCCTAGCTAAGTGGCCAAGTCTGAGGCAATGAACAAAAGGCTTCTCTGCCCATTACCCAGGCGGTCACTGTGGGTCTCAGCTCCAGAGCTGACTAGTCAGCAACTAAAAGGAGCAGTCACTCTGCTGGTCCACAGTGCCAACAGCATGACAGAAGGCTGCCTTTCCCCCACTGCCATGGTGGCAGAAATGCTTGTCAATGTAGAACTCTTCTCTAGTGCAAACTGGTCTGGGAGGCTTGGCTCTGTGTGCCTTGGACGATTCTGAAACTCTTTGGTATTCTAATGACACTTGTGTTTTGGGAAACACCTCTGAACCGGTTGACAGGAAAATATTGAGTTTGGTAATAATAAATAAAATTGAGGACTGAAAAAGTTTTGACTCTCCCTTTGGAGACTCAAGTCAGTCTCAGGGGAACTGGGTATTTTCCTTGCAGGCTTTCAGAAACACGGTGGGTGGTGGTGGGCAGGCAGGGGTGGAGGGAGGAAACACGAACTATGTGTCACTCTTAATAATTGCTTCTTGTCTTTGAATTGGGATGTTGATATTTTTCCACTTTACAAAATATATGTGTGTGTGTGTGTGTGTGTGTGTGTGTGTGTGTGTGATGGTCAGGGAAGGGTGTTACAAGCAGAAATTGAAAACAACGCCCACCATTCCCAGAGACCAAGGAGACCCAAACACTAAGAAGTCAGGTTCATGCCATTGCAGGCAACAGAGTGAGAAAGCTAAAGTATCTTGGCTTAATTATGCATATTACCACTGCTACCTGGGAAACTAGGCAGTCCTCAAAGTCCATCTTTTTTTTTTTTTTAAGATTTTATTTATTTATTCATGGGAGATGCAGAGAGAGGGGCAGAGACACAGGCAAAGGGAGAAGCAGACTCCCCATAGGGAGCCCAATGTGGGACTTGATCCCAGGACTCTGGGATCATGCCCTGAGCCAAAGGCAGAGGCTCAACCACTGAGCCACCCCAGGCGTCCCCAAAGTCCATCTTTTTAAAGGTGTATCAGGACCAAGTATTTTGGATGAGACACACGAGTTCATAAAACTTAGAGTGACTTGAACAGGCTTCTGTAGATAACAGGGAGAATACAAAACTCCTACCACGTGGAAAGACAAGTCCTCAGCAATCTAAGTCAGACAAGTCACAGGAAGAGAGCCAGCGAGGGTTTCATTTTGGGATAGGGGTGGAGGAGCACAGGGATAAGGATATATACATGTATCTTTATGTAGGGAGAGGGTTGAAGAAGCAGACTGAAGTTTCCAACAAGGCCTTCCTGTTTACCCTTGAAATCCAGAAGCAGATGGGCCTTTGCTCAGGGGTCTAAGAAGTCATTGGCCATCTTCAGATTTTTCTGAGAAAGAGGGTGGAGGAAGTTTCTGCTTTATGATCCAGCATCATGAAGACATACCCAACAGGCTTTACAAAATAAGTACTTGACTGTCTGTATTTCACAATAGTCCATATTGGTGAGTTAATTTTTGGTAAATTCACATTAGAAAGCTAACTACATCTAAGCTAGTTCAAAGTTATCTGTGAGTTCCCCTCATTCCCCTATATATACACTTGACTTTTACCTCATGCCCTTCGGACATATTCCTCCATATTGATGCTTGGTTATCATTATAGCAGCTTCTCAAGAGCTGCTTCAGCCATCATTAGACAAAGTTGAAAAATTTTCCCTTTTGTAATATTCTAAATAAATTCCCACATGTTGTTGACGCTAGGCTTCAAAGAGATCTATCCCATAAAGTTGGCAACCAATCCATTGGATTTCTCTAGTTGAAAGATGAAGATCTTCTCTAGTTGAAAGAGCTTACCATGGTGGTGTGGCATTTTGTTTCCAGATACCTATTCCCATGAGACTTGTCTCATGCCACTGAGGGACAAACCACATCTCGAGGCAGTGTGGAAAAGAATAGGCCTTATCAAATAATTTTCTGAAATTTTTCTGAAAAATTCTTCAATTCTGCATATGTCAATAGGAGGATGCTCTTCTATGGTTGGTGTGGGATTCATAACAAAATTGTCCATCATATGCTAGAATTCCTCAGCCTTCAGTTGCCAGTGTGTCACAGGGCGAGGTGACAATCATCCTTTCCAGCTCCAAATTCTCTGGTTGCAGGGAAATATTACAAGAAACCTCAGTCTCCAGTGCCATCCAACAGGAAAATATGGATAAATTAAAGAGACACCAAGCAAAAGAAACTCTTCACTCAGGGTGAAGAGGGCATGACATATGAGAAATGGTGGAACCACAAAGTGCACCAGAAATCATCAAAATAACAGCCAAGGGGGAAATGATCAAGAGTCTGCTGATAAGTTGAAGAGTCCAGGGAAGAGAAGAAAGTGAAATAATCCTCACAAGGAAGAATGGTGTGTCCCTGCTTAGCCAGGGAAGGGTACCACCCCTTGCCTGCAGGGACCTTTTGTGAGAAGCTGACGGATCTTCACAAGAGGAGAGCCGTGTGGCAGGAACAGAGAGGGTACACGGCACAGTTTCTCACTCCAAATCCTACCCACGTGCAAGCTTTTTTTTGTATGTACGCGCATAAGGCACTTTTTCTTACTGCCATTTACTTTTGGAGTACTCAAGCCTTATCCAGGGAAGGAGTGGAGGCAATAATCTCCAGAATTAAGCTGCTTGATCTGGAAATAAGAAAAACCTCTTTTAGCAAGCTTAGTTTGGGGTTTTGCTAACGGAAACTTTTGTGCTTAGATAGCAGTACTGTTGGGGTAGGAATCAGAGTAAAGGGGACCCTGGTTAAAGTCTGACCAAACCCTAGATAGCTCCCTCTTTTTACCTTTAAAGAATAAAATTAGACTCTGGCTGCCCCCCACCCCAGATAAACCCTGTATTTCATTCTCTACTCATCAGTTACGAACTTCACTCCCAGTGGACTGATGATTTAAGTTTGGGAGTTGGGGAGCGAGGCCCTTACTGAAGGTCTGGCCTTGACTCTGTGGCCTAAAGTAGTTAATTAGCTGGTGGGAGAAGCCAGGAGCAAACCAGATATCTGGTACAGAAAGGAAGGGATATTTATTAACAGGAGTTGTCTTTTTAAAAGTTTTTATTTTTGACAATAAAGAGCACAACCTAATCTCAAAAAAAAAAAAAAAAAAAAAGAGAGAACAAAAAAACCCCATCAGTTTTGGTGAAGAAACTTAGAGGAACATAGTGTGTTAACTGTACCTCAATTAAAAAAAAAAAATTCCAGATCTAAAAAAAAAATTAAAAAAGAAAAGAAAACCCATCATGTGGATTTAAATAATCTTAAACAATTAATAGTGTAAGAATGAAGTGCTTTGTTTCATATGTGATAATTTAAATGTTATAATCAAAGATTCATAATGTCAATTATATGAAGAGATTTCTTTAAAGAACCTTTTGTTGCTGTTAAAAAAAAACCTACAAGTTTTATACGTGTACAAAAATGTTATATATAAATATATATCATCTCCATTGATAATTATATATGATCTAATTATATATGCACATATACATGTATGTGTGTATATAATCTAAATATCCTAAAAAGCAAAATTTAACATTAATAAGGGAAACTATACATTTGGAGGAGAGAGAAAGCCCTGGGGACTGGAACAGTCAAGAGAAGGAAATCAAGAGAAGGAATATCAAGAAGGAAAGAGTATGTGAGCGAAGTCTGGTACACGGGTAGGAGAAATTAGTCTGGGCAATGGTGAAGGCACAGATATTCGAGTAACTGCTGGGAGATTGTAAAGGAAGAAAAACAAAGTCTTAATGCATGATGTTTTGCTGACCGTCTTCTATGTCATCTCTTGTCCTGTTTTGCGGGTTCTACATTTCACTTCTCTGCGTATGTTAAGTCCTACAGTAGCATCCCTGGGCCCAGCTACTAGCAACCAAAGCTACAATGAATGCTTTGACCCTCATATTCTATGAACTTCTGTTCTTATTTTTTCTAGATCCCATGATTTATTCCTCAAATTATGATATTGAACAACCCCAGTCACATTATTCTTTCACTTTACGTTCTTTTTCTTGCTTGCATTTCTCACTGGAGGAAGAGATTGTGTAGGTGTCAAAATTTGGCACTGGGTTGACTATAGTCATCCAGGAAATACACACCTACACACTTGGGATATGTCGTAAACCACCGAGTCAAAGGTGAATCTCTTTTATTAAATGGCAATACATTAAGAGCTGAATGTGAAAGGAACAGATTTTTATTGACCATTCATAATATGTAAATTCTATGCAAAGCTTTCTAGGGGACAGAAATGACTCAGAAGTTTACAAAAGCTTCATTTATTGGAAGAGACAGATGCGTAACAACTAACTAGGCTACTGTTGAAATAAACTATTGAGCCAAGATTCTTTGTTTCATCATACTCTAGGATGATATGGCAATCTCCATTGATGTGCTTTTTTTAACTTGAAATTTTTTCCTTACAAAGTTTCTCTCATAGGATCTAACTACTGAGGCAAGATTCAAAGGGTTCTGCAAGCTCTGCCCAATGTCCAAATCCTTTTTTTTTTTTTTTTTGACTAAATGATCCCTTTCAATAGAAGGACTACATCTCAATGAAGAGACTTCTCTGGTTCAGCTGAATTAATATGTGCCCCAGTTGTCTACACTGTATTCACAACCAGAAGTGGGATAGTCATCCCACGGACAGAGCCAAAGACACAAAAACCTGATGAAAGATGAGGTAGAGGGAATTCTGTGATGCGAAGTGGTGATTAATGGGGTAGCACTGGGAGGGGACAAGCAGGAGAAATGTCTTTGTTAGTTCTTTAAGCCTAAAAATGATGTACAATTGGATGATTTCAATGATCACGTGAAGATTCACCACCTAGATCTCATAAAAGAGAATTTAGAGTGTTGTGGATCCATATCCTAAAAAAAAAATGAGGGACGTCAACAAAGCATGCCTAATTGAGTAGGAAGGAAAGACTGGGATAAGTCCAAACTGCTCATTTGGGACATTAGAGTACTAGACTCTGGGAATATGTTTAACCAAGGAGGATCCTGCATCATAGTGTGATATTTGTACGTAGTTTAGCAAAGTTGCATTTTCAGAACAGTTGGCTACACTTCAAGGCTCCATCTTCTGTGAGCCTGAGAAGGAAGGTGTTCACTTTTCTCCATTCCTAGCTAGAGTTTGAAGGATACTATTTTGATTATACTAAAATGGAGTGAATAAATGCATGGATTTTTTTTTTTTTAGTCAGGCAGATGTGAATTCAGGTTTTGAGTAGGATAATCTCAGGTTTGTAGTAATTGTAAACCTTAGCAAATTTTCCCATTGACTAGTAATTGCTAAAAAAAAATCCTTAGGGCTTCTCAAGTGTAAGACACTATTACTTCATCTAAATTCACAATAATCCAATGAGCTGATGTGCAGAAATGAGTTAACACAGCAGGGCTGAGGCTGCCATCCTTAGAAAGCCCTGCTTGCAAAGTTGGCACTTGGCTAGCATCTGGGAACTTGGATTTCCCAGAGTTTCCACCATTCCCTGAGAAGGGTTACTCACTGTATCTAACTGTACAAACCATGTGGTTTATGCTAACACCTGCTCCCATTCTGGGGGTTTGAAATTTTGGTATGGGGCAGACAGAGGGTGCCTCAGTGACTAGCCCTTGATCAAAACTCTAGCCATGAGTCTCTGATGAGCTTCTCTGGTAGACACACCATTTCACACCTGTCGTAACTCCTTGGAGGAATTAAGCATATCCTGTGTGACTCCACTGGAAGAGGATTCTTGCCACCTTGTGCCTGGTTTCGTCTGAACTTTACTCCCTGTGCTCTTATCTTTGTATTTTGATTTGATTCCATTGGGTGTGATAGATCATAGCTGTGGGTATGACTATATGCTGAGTCTTCTGAGTCCCCCTAGTGAGTCATCAAACTGAGGGTGGGCTTGAGGACCCATGACACAGGTGTGTGACATTATTATCATCTCAGTTTTAAAGGTGAGGGGGTGGCTTCATGGAGAGGTTAAGTAACTGTCTTAAGGTTGCACGGCAGGTGTGCAGCACCACCAGGACTTGAACCCAGTCAGGCTAGCTCCAGAGCCCTTGTTTTCCCCTCTGTGAAGTCTCTAAACTTATAATACCTCCCTCATTGTGTGATTGTGAGGCAAAGGAGGTGTGTTTGCTCGGAACATACTAAGTGCTCAGAGAAACTCTGTTATACTATTATACACCAGTCCTCTATCCCTTCCACCTACTTATCAGGAAATCTACCATGAATCTCCCATAGTCCAATGATAGATAAGTAGAATGTCTCCAAAAAACTGAAACATGCGTGAGGAGGGAAATGGAGGGGAATGGTATACAACTCAATAGCTATTTTTTAAAACAATAATATCTATCACAAGACCTTTTCTTATTAAGCCGAATAGAGCTTCTATGCTTCCTCTCCTCTTTCCTTGCCTTTTCTGTCTCCTTGGGCCCAGCTTGGAGGGGCTGGTCACTGTGGTGATGGTGATGAAATCAGCAGAACTGGCTGCGTGTTTAGGAGAACTGAGGCAGAAGCAGGAGAGGGGCTGGGCAGTTTTGGTTGTGTCCCTTTCATTATGGCAACCCTATTTTCTACCACCCACCCCCCAGATGGGAACATGTTGTCTTGCAACAGAATACTTTTTCTTTTTGTAGAAACCATTTTTTAAAAATTCAATTTAATTAATATATAGTGTATTATTAGCTTCAGAGGTAGACTTTAGTGAATCCTCAGTTGCATATAACATCCACAGCTCATTCCATCAGGTGCTCTCCTTAATGCCCATCACCCAGTTACCCTATTTCCCCACCCACCTTTCCCCCAGCAATCCTCAGTTTGCTTCCTATAGTTAAGAATCTCTTATGGTTTGTCTCTCTCTCTGATTTTGTCTTATTTCTCCTTTGCTTCCCCTATGTTCATCTGTTTTGTTCCTTAAATTCCACATATGAGTGAGATCATATGGTATTTGCCTTTCTCTGACTGACTTATTTCGCTTAGCGTAATATGCTCTAGTTCCATCCAAGTTATTGCACATGGCAAGATTTCATTATTTTTGATGGATAAGTAATGTTTCATTATATATATACATAATGAAATATATATTATATATGTTTTATATATGTTTTTTACACATCTTCTTTATCCATCAGTCTATGGGCATCTGAGCTCTTTCCATATTTTAGCTATTGTGAACAGTGCTGTTATTAAATATTGGGGTGCATGTGCCCCTTTGTATCACTATGTTGGTATCCTTTGGATAAATATGTAGTAGTGCAATTGCTGGGTTGTAGGGTAATTCTATTTTTACCTTTTTGAGGAAACTCCATACTGTTTTCCAGAGTGGCTACACCAGTTTTGCAATAGAATACTTAACATTCTGCTTGTTAATATTATTTCTCAATCACCCTCACCCCCTTCCTACCTTTCAAATCTTCTAGCTAATGTAGAAATATCCAATTTTTTTCCATTAAGGAAACTAGATGACCCTAGCATTTCACAGACTTATTCTTACACTGATTTCTTTTCTTTTTAAAAAGAATTTATTTATTTATTCATGAGAGACACACAGAGAGGGGCAGAGACATGCTCCGTATGGGGGAGCCTGTTGCAAGACTCGATCCCTGGACCCTGGGATCACACCCTGAGCTGAAGGCAGACACTCAACCACTGAACCACCCAGGCATCCCTCTTACACTGATTTCAAAGAAAAACAGCTCTTCCTGCCAAATGTCTGTTTGCTATATGTCATAGCAAATGTACGGCAAGTTGCTGTATTGCCTTAATTAGTAGATCAAGATGTCCTACTTAGAGCTGAATTGCCTAAAGTGCAGCACATCTAAAGAGTAGAATCTAGACAGTAAAGGAAGATGTCCCTTATGTAGAAACCTCATCTCCATCTACTCTCCAAAATGCCTTTTACTAGAGAAACAAACTTCTTATTTCATAGTGAGAAATATGACTTAAAATGTAAATGGCAGGTGAGTAGTGGCTTGGCAATGCCAAAATCTAAATCAATGAGATCAAATCCTTCCCTGTGAGCACATTTTGATAAAGTCAAATTGGAAGGAGCCCATGGCTATCAGACAGTTGGAAAGAGGACTTGGTCAGAATGAGTGTCAAAAGAAGGAGATGGGACTTAGGAAGAGAAGCTGAAGGGCTACTTCACCCATACAGTAGATTTTCTCATGGGAAATCTTGGCCTTTGGTGGGCAGCATGATGAAAGCAATCTGGGAGACGTGAAAATTAAAACAAAAACCTCTTATCTTGCAATAAAACCCATTTTTATCTAAGAAAAATCAATGTCCTCACATGTCAGGATCTACTGCGAGGAGTTGCCTAGTCATTGACAGACTCTTTTGAGCCAATGACTCATGTTAAGTCCTTGCTAGGTCTTTTGCTCAGTTCCCCAGTTTTACATAAGTTACCTCATCTATTTTACCTCCATCTCCTTAGTTTCATTATCTGTAGAGTGGGGGATATAATAATGCTCCTAGGACCCCTGTGAGCATTGGATAAGATGATGTGGGTCAAAGCCCTTGTAAGCCAGTAAATGTTGGCTGTGAATACTTTATTCCAAGAATGTTTGCTATTACCAATATTGAGAAGAATAATCAAATTAATAATAAAAATCTAATTTTCACTGTACTAGACATTCAGAAAGGAGGGTTACCTCAAGAAGAGAACCTTATAAAGCTAAATTACATATGGAATGGGCATTGCAATAAACTCACTTATATGACCAGTCAAAATATCAACTTTCCCCATTGCAGCAGCTGAATCCTTCCTCCTGGGTTGGTCTGGTGAAAGTCACATGCAGTGGTCTACAAAGGTGATGGGCATCAGTTAAGATTTAGGTCAGAGTCTCTTAAGTAGCCAGTGATATAGTTGTGGGGATTAAGGAAAACAAAAATCTTACCAATTGCTGGATAAAAATAACATTCCTTTCTACAATGATCATCCTACATCAAGGAAATGTATGAAATTTAGACAGCATAGTCTGGTGTGCCTGCTACAGTTATTATATGGTGGAACTTCTGAAAATCACAGCAGCATAAATGTGTTTTATCGATCTTTGCTGTTGGTAAGAATCACGGAGAAAGCAAATTTGAGGCACTTCCCAATGCAGTTCAGTCTAAAATGGATCATTATTCTAAGGGACTCGTCATGCCTGTTAGACTCAGATTTTGCTTGGAGTCCTCCCCCCACCCCGCCCCCACTCTGCTCCCCATCATTCAAACGCTCTGTGCTTTCTTCACAAATGCTGCATGCAGACTGTCATTAGGTTCAGAGTAAGCTGCAATTAGCAAGTCTGTCAGCTTCTCTTACAGGGAACTTATTTTTCAGTGGAAATTTTTGTAATGGTTCCGGTCTGATCTTTAACTCTTCCCTGGAGACCAGACTCCCGAGCTCAATTCTTGGCAATGTGATTCTAAGAGTGAACGATACCCCATTGGGCCGATTAATGACGGTAATTTCTTAAATTTAGCTACTAGCTGTTTTGGCACCTTCCACCCAGCACCACTTGCAAATAAATCCTGTAGAGTTCTGAAATGTCTGGCCTCCCTGTCTGAACCCTCAGAGATTTGCAAGGCTGGGTCTTGGTTCTCACAAGGCCCCTTCAGTGTGGTCTGGGGTGGTAAGCCAAAGCCTTCGTGTTTCAGGAACTCACTTGCATTTTATGGACTGAGTGAGAGAGATAAGGTGTTTGCCAGTGTTGCAGCCCAATGACCAAGGGGCTACGTGGAACTTGCTGTGTATCTCCTGGAAGCTGCTTCTCCCCTCTCTGCTAGGCCCGCGGGGACCCTTGCAAGTTGAGAGGGAGAGCTAGGGATGAAGGATTGCTAGGAATCCAAACTCATGGAGAAAGATTTTAAACTTAAAAAGCAAAACAATGAAGATCTGTTTAACTTAGAGGAAAATACACATAATTTAATTTATCAACTATAGGCATTCTTGTGATTCTTCATGAGCACAGAAAAATTGTCCGTGTCTCTCAAGAAGTCATATGGTATTTTTTTTTTACAGTATTTTTTTTTCCTATTTGTTTGATTGGGTTTTTTTCCTATTTGTCACACTGAGGAAACTACCATAACCATAACTACAAATCAACATACTATGAAAGAAATCATCCCCAACCTTGTCTGACTTTCAGCCCACTTGAAAAAGGTCGCGCGTGTTGGCAGGGCCTGTTGGTGCTCTTCCCCATTATTGCCCAGGACGGGGCAGGGGCTTCATAAATACTTGGTGACTGGTGATTGATAGGCGTGTGGGTCTACATGATGATAAAAGCTATCCTCATGCACAACTGCATTCGAATCACCGGAAAAGAAAGAAGCACATGCTACGTTGGAGTCATATAAAGAGTGTGGGGTCAGGGAGCATTTCTCTGCTATTAAGAAATAAATTGTTCAGCAGAGAGAAAATACAACATAGATGAGACTAATATTGTTTAACTGTGAAGTAGACACATTTTGCTGCTAAACCTTGGCAGGAACCCGGGAGGGCCAGTGGGGTAAGGTATTACATGAGAGCATTTCTGTAGTTTCCCTATGGCTGAAGCAAGGAGCTGGCCAGATTTTCTCTGAAAAATACTCAGGCCAAAAATATTCTTTGGTGGGCTATATTGAGTTGAATTCTGTTTTTCAATCAGGCTGTTATTCAAATACTGGAGCAGACCCAGATTTGCTTTTCTGAGGAAAAGTCTGTCTCTGCCCACAACTTGTACAGTGCCAGAGGGTGGGCTTTTGGCCTCTCCCCAGGGACAATGCGCCAAAGGGGTGGCTCCCCTCCTACAACCTGCGCACAAGCCAAAGAGAGAGGCTTACGGGTCTCTGGAAGTGCACTGGGGCACAGCCACCTTGCTCCTCTGCTCAGAGCACCTGTTCTTCCCTTCAAGATCTCCTCCTCATGCTTTTCTGTCACTTTCTGATCTTCCATATGGGCCACCTGAGCCTCAGCCCTCCGGAGCAGGCTGCCAGGCTTAAAAAGCTCTCCTTCTCCTGGACAGTAGGATACTTGTCTCCACCATTCACTTGGCGATTCCCTCCCTCCCTCACTTGTTTATAGGCTCAACAGGTATTTATTATGCACCTACCAAGTGCCAGAGACACACCACCGAACAAAACTAACTCCTGCCCCAACAGAGCTGGCATTCCAGGGCAGGAAAAAGAAAATAAAGCAAATGCACAAGTATTTACTACACCCCGTGGTGGTAAGTGCAGGTAATGGAGTGGATGTTCGAGGCGGGGAGGTGGCTCTCTTACTATAATGTGGGAAGGGAGGACAGCATGATAAGGTGACGTGTGACCTGAGAGCTGAGGGAAGGGAGGAGCATCACAGGTGAGTCTTGGAAGGCGCTTCCAGTGCACAGGTCCTGAGTCGGATGCACACTTGGTCTTTTAGGGGAGCATCAAGAAGGCCATTTGGAGGCTTTGTAAATGTGACTTTTTGTTTTTGCAAATGTACGTTTTCTCATCAACTCACATGTAAGCTTTTTGAGAGTAGGAGCCCATGGTGGAGATTACAGGTGATGCTTTCTTTAGTAAAATTCCACTCTCTGCAATACACCAATCTGTAGTATATATCATTGTGCCCTTTCCAGCCCTTACCAATAAGTTGGATTGGATTATTACCCCTAGCTTGTGGCACTTAACTATCCTAATAAAATATTGATGCTCTCTTAGAGCGTAAGTTATGCACGTGACCCTCAAATGCCCAGGGCCACATATAGCACTTAGCAAGCTGGCACAGTTAACCTTATCATTTTTTAAAAATAATATTATTTCTCAGTTCGAAATAGTATTACTGATTGATGCCTTTATCTCTAATGCCTGCCCTTGCTTCAGACAAAATACCAAAAACACAATGAAAACAGAGGCCAATAAAGTAAATAACTCAAAGCAACCAAAGAAACAACCATCACCAAACAGTCCTAAGTCTTTCCAAATCAATACTTCTCCAGTCATAACTCCTTTATTACATGGTTCTTTTCCCCCATCTTGCCGTAAAAATAAAGAAGTCATGAAAAACATCCATCAACTATGCACAAAATACATCTTGGTCATTTTATCTTAATACAACTGTATACAATTTGTTAATTCTCATTGTCATCTATAACTGAATTATATGTGCTTTTGGAAGCTGTATAATGAATAGCATGTTGTGTATAATTGTTGAAATGTGTTTATGGTCATTACATTACTTACATCTGAGGCCCCTTGTCAACCACAAAGTCTGTGAAGATGCAACCTCATTATATCCCAATATCATATCATCAAGGAAAATTGGATTGGGTGGGCTTGCATTGTAGTTGTATTTGCAACGCTTCTTGAGGACATAAAACCCACAAGTATTTTTAATTACTTGGACATCTCTTACATATGGATTCTTTAGAGATGGGGATTTTGTCTGCTTAGCCTAGCTGTTGAATCCTCAACACCTAGCACAGTGCCATCCCATAGAGGTCCCTTAACAAATGTTGAATAAATAACTATCTTATTTTCTGAAGTGACATATGGTATCTGTGATTGTTAATTTTACATGTCAACTTGGCTAGACCAAGGGACCCAGATATTTGATCAAATATTTTAGATGTTGCCGTGAAATTATTTGTTCGGTAAGATTAACATTTAAATTAATTGACACTGAGTAAAGAGTCTATAATGTGGGTGAGCCTCATCTTATCAGTTGAGTCTTAAGAGAAAAAGACTGATCTTCCCTGAGCAAGAATTCCACCAGCAGACTGACTTTGCACTCAGCTGCAACATCAGCTCTTTCCCAGGTCTCCAGCTTGCCAGCTTACTCTGCAGATTTTGAACTTGCCAGCTTCCATAGACACATAAGCCAATTTCTTAAAATGAATCACTCTCTCTCTAATATGCATATTTATATGGTCACATGCTATTGGTTCTGTTTCTCTGAAGAACCTTGACTGATTCAGGCCGCCTTAATCATTTACTCTCTCAGTGGGTCAATCAATATATTTTATTTACCAAGACTCATTCTCACCCACCATCGTCCCACAGCCCCCAAAGCCAGACCTGTGACACAACCTCAGATAGCTTTTGACCTCAACTTCTCCACTCTGGCGGAGGGCCAGAGAGCATTATCTCCTCAAAGTTTCATTTCTCTTGTGATACAACACACCTGTGCAGCTTCTCTCTAGAGAAACAGGTGCCCAGAGAACATTGTACTTGGTAAAGCCATGTCGTGATGGTGCTATGGGAGGTACCAACTTACTACTGTGATTTTAGGGGAAAATACTTCCCATGGTGATGCTGAGCCATTAATAGTATCACTTCCTCTAAGTATTTCCACTCTCTATGAGTGAAGCTGAGGGTGGGGGATTTCCGTCATGGAAACTAGCCAAAAGGTTATAAAAGGTTCATGGGCACTGTACCATTTGATGACTGTGTGGTAGCTAATTGGTCCCGTATAAGCTAGGGAAAAGATGATTCTAAAAATATATCAGCAGGAAGCCTCTAGGGGAGCGTGGTATGAAATTTGGTTCTCTTCGGATCTAGCAAGAGATTAGCAGTGACAGAGCCTGTTTGCTGACCTAGGGGAGGATGCATTTATAGAGTAAGTATTCATGTAGATCCTTCATCAAGGTATTATGCGGTAGGAGAAGTGGACTTTGAGAGGGAAAGCCTTCCTTGTCACGCCTACAGTAAGCACAGTTCTCGTGCAGGAGTATGTTTTATCTCTGCGAGTCATTTTTATCTCTTTCTTCCTTCCACGGAAGGCCCCTTCCCTCCTTTGATGTCTTTTTCCTTCTGGCTCTCAGTTCTCTAGTTCATTTGCCTCTTACCTCCAGATAAAACCTGTTTCTAACAGGAGGCAAAGCTTCACACCTCTGCTGGTGGTGTTTTGTGCATGAGACAGGGAGACATTTGGGGAGCATTGTGCCTTCCTGAAATTACCCTCTGAGCCTTCATCTTTGTCAATTACCCAGCCCTGTCAGTGGGTAGAAATGATAGACTGTCATATGTTTACACAAAAGAATGCTGTACAGCCAAAAAATGCTCTGCAGTCAAAATAACTCATCAACACCTATTTGCATTGACATGGATAACCCTGAGAAACGATGTTGAGAGCCAAAGAGCCAGTTATCAAAGAATACGTATGGTATGATTATTTGTGTTTAAAATTCCCAAACAGGCAAAAATAAGAAGCATATACAGTACACATAATTGTACGTAAATTAATTTTTATATAAATATACTTATGCACAAATTGCACATACACATGTGACGTACATATACATATAGACACATAAGGCCAATCTAACAAGAAAAGTAAGGGGATGTGATTAATACAAAATTTAAGACAATGGTTCCCTGTAGTTGGGGGGTGGGGCATAGGTAGAAACCGATGCCATTGGTAAGGGGCATGAATCAGGATCCGAGGGTTGGTAAGGTGAGCAGTAGGTAAACGTGCATCTGTTTTATTTCTGTTATTACCGAGAACAGGTGTCTACATCGTATGTGCTTCTTTGTGGTATGAAATGTTTCACAATATTCATAAATGTTTCTCAAGTGACATTTGCCTGGGTTATCTTTTTTTTTAAATTTTTTTTAAATTTTTTTATTTATTTATGATAGTCACAGAGAGAGAGAGAGAATGGCAGAGACACAGGCAGAAGGAGAAGCAGGCTCCATGCACCAGGAGCCCGATGTGGGATTTGATCCCGGGTCTCCAGGATCGCGCCCTGGGCCAAAGGCAGGCGCCAAACCGCTGCGCCACCCAGGGATCCCCTGCCTGGGTTATCAATCCTCATTTATCTTCTTTGGGAAATGAAAGGATGACAGCTAGCATGAAAATTAAGGAGAAATTTAATTGAGTTAGTGACCTCCATTAACCAAAGCTTCTAATGAGAAGCGAGTGTGAAGATGAGCGTTGATGCAACTGACACCTCCCTCCACCGTGGCGGGGTCACACCTGAAGCCATGGGGTGCTTCCCCAGGGCAGTCCTACCAGACAGGCAAGGGAGCTTCAAAATCTACCATCCCAGCCTGGATGTTTGCCAGCCAAGTGGGCACAGTGAAGTTTTTTTTTGAATGATCAAAAAGATCTACAGCAGGGGGCACCTGAGTGGCCCAGTGGTTTAAGTGAAAAGACTTGATTTCCACTCAGGTCACGATCTCAGGGTGGTGAGGTCAAACCCCGCCTGTCTCCTGTCCGGCTCTTGGCTGGGTGTGGAGCCTACTTAAGATTCTCTCCCTCCCTCTCCCTCTGCCCCTCATTCCTGCTCCTACTTGCACACACTCTCTCTCTCTAAAGAAAAAATAATAATAATCTGCAGCAAAGGGTGGCGTGGTCACCCCCTGCCCGGGACATCCCGGTCACTCCCGGCCCTGCAGCACTCACTAAGTGGGTGCTGGGTGGAGTGAGACACGGCTGTTACCATGAGGAGCTCCTGCTCCAGAGAAGCTCTGCTGGTCTTCTCTCTCAATCCTCTCTCCCAGGGTCTGCTGCCTCGTACAATTACTAACACGGTTTTTCCTTTCAATCGACTCACTTTTTTTTAAAGATTTTATTTATTTGAGAGAGAGAGAGAGAAAACATGAGGGGGGGGCAGGCAGAAGTTAGAGGGAGAAGCAGACTCCCTGCTGAACAGGGAGCCTGATACAGGACTTGATCCCAGGACCCCCTATCATGACCTGAGCCGAAGGCAGATGCTTAACCAACTCAGCCACCCAGGCGCCCCTCACTCCTTTTTTTTTTTTAAACTTAAAGATATTAAAGGTTAGTAGAAGGGAGTCATGAAAAATAGATGCAGGAAAACAAAACCAGGTGGTGGAGTTTTGGCTAGCGAGCGTTGCCTGCGGATGGCTCAGAGCCCAAGGCCCACTTGCTCTTTGTCTAAAATGATACATGGTCCGGGGTTAGAGAATGTTGGGATCAGACCACAGTTAGAGGCTCAAAAGAGTGAAAATGGAAAAGTTTTCTGTGACAAAGTCTAGTGCCTCAGCGTGATTTCAGGCCACATCTGTGTGTTGTGAACCATGTAAGATTATCAGATGGTGCCCTATGGTCTGGAAATTTTGATCAAATGAGTTGCAGGGAGACAGATAAGCAGAAGGCACATGGAGGGGGCTTGTAGTGAAGATGTGGTACAGTTTTGCACAGGATGTGTTAAGTCCAAAGGTGCTCTCCCTGGGGCGCCCGGCTGGGCTCAGTCCATGGAGCCCGCGACTCTTAATCTCTGCCTTCTAAGTTCGAGCCCCACGTTGGACATTGAGATACTCAAAAACAAAAGCTTAAAAAAAAGGGGGGGCTCTCACTGTAGTCGTACTGGGTCCTTTCTCTAGGTGGGATCTCAGAAGGGGATGGGGAGTCCCCTGAATGGGTACGCGAGAGAACGAAGCGCAGGTGTCTAAGATGAAATGGGGAACAAGGGATGACATGACCTGAGTATCCACAGCGTTGTGTAGCAGGTTGTTTCCGCTTCAGTTCCCTCCAGAAGCGGACCCTGACTCAGATTCAAGTGCATGTGGTTTAACAAATGATGCCAGGACAGCCTGTCGGGGAGCAGGGAGTAGGGGAGGGGTAGGGAGAAGGGAAGGGTACATTACGCAGCCAGCTACCACTGTGGGCAACTGAGCATGAGCTCACGTAACAGCTTTGGGGTGAAGGTAAAAGACACGTCTTGGAGTCACTCTGCTCGGGCCTGAGGATGCTGGGATATTTATAGCCCATTGGACAGTTTCTGGGAATTTTCATTTGCCTTTAAGCGATTACAGTGGCGCTACCTGGCTTAGAGAGAGTTCTCAGGTCCTGAGATAAAGATTCAGGCTATCAGGAATTAGGCCAGTCCTGGCAAACCATGGGATGCTGGATTCTAGGAAATAAACTGAGGGTTGCTGGAGGGGGTGCGGGGGTGGGAGATGGGGTAACTGGGGTGATGGGCATGAAGGAAGGTACGTGAGGTAATGAGCACTGGGTGTTACAGGCAACTGAGGAATCACTGAAGTCTGCCTCTGACACTAACAATACGCTATATGTTAACTAAATTGAATTTAAATAAAGAATTTTTAAAAAGGGGGGGACGCCCGTCTGGGTGGCTCAGTGGTTGAGCATCTGCCTTTGGCCCAGGGTGTGATCCTGGGGTCCTGGGATCGAGTCCCGCATCAGGCTCCCTACTTCTCCCTCTGCCTGTATCTCTGCCTCTCTCTCTCTGTGTCTCTCATGAATAAATAAAATAAAATCTAAGAAAAAACCATTTTTTTAAAAAAGGAAACAATAATAAAGGGATGTCCCCAAGGGGTGAGCAGTTTGTAAGAAAGACTATTAAAGGAGTAATCATCCTCTTAACTATGAAAAAAAAAAAAAAAAGAAGTTAGTCCAATCCTGATGAGGCTGGAGGAATAGAAGTAGGAAACTGACTGCTCTTACTACACTCTCCCTCTGCTAGAAATTTAAAAACCCTGTCCTGTTTAATCCTTACCAGAGCATCCAAGAGAGCCAGTTCTCATTTACACACAGAGAAAGAGGCACTGGGAGCTGCTTTATTTGCCCAAAGTCATGCAGCCTGTGTTCCACTCCTCTGGTTACACCTTCCTAGACTTTTTTTTTTTTTTTTTTTAATATTGAAGTAAATTCACGTAACATCAATTAGACAATTTAAAGAGGACCATTCAGCAATATTCCTATATCCACAGTACCGGGCAGCCGCCACCTCTATCTAGAGCCAAACCATCTTCATCACCCTACAAGGTGGCCTTGTACACCTGAAGCCCTTGCTCCTCACTTCCCCTCCCCCAGCCCCCAGCAGCCACCAATCTACATCTGTCTCTATTGATTTGCCCATTCTGTATATTTCTTATAAATGGAATCATGTGCTTTTTGTGCCTGGCTTCTTTCATTGCAGCATGGTGTTTTTGAGACTTATCCATGCTGGAGCAGCAGGTATTAGTATTTTTTTCTGTGTGTGTCCGAGTCACACTCGGTTGCATGGATATACCACGATTTGCCTCTCCGTTCATCAGCTGACGGACACACAAGCTGTTTCCCCTCCTGGACTATTGTGAATAGTGCTGCTATGAAAGTGTGCGTACATGTATTTATTTGAATCTTTGTTTTCAGTTCTTCTGGATGTAAAACTAGGAGTGGACGTGCCGGGCCATGTGTGATAATTTTGTATTTAACTTTTCAAGGAACCATCCTACTCTTTTTGGAGGGACCCTTCTCCTCTATTTAAATGTTAGAATTTGGGACACCTGGGTGGCTCCATGGCTCAAAGGAGTATCTGCCTTTGACTCAGATCATGATCCTGGGGTTCTGGGATTGAGTCCCACATCGGGCTCCCCACAGGGAGCCTGCTTCTCTCTCTATGTCTCGGCCTCTCTCTCTGTGTCTCTCATGAATGAATAAAGATAGGCTCTGTTTTAAAAAAAAGTTAGAATTTCCTGAGATTCAATTCTTTTTTCTTTTTTTCCTTTTTTTTTTTTAGATTGTATTTATTTAAGAGAGAGCACAAGAAGTGGGGAGGGGGATGGGAGAGGAAGAAAGAGAATCCTAGGCAGACTCCATGCTGAGCATGCCCTACACAGGACTTGATCCCATGAACCTGAGATTATGATCTGAGCCAAAATCAAGAGCCGGATGCTTAAGTGACTGAGCCCCCCAGGTGCTTCTTCCTTGAGGTTCAATTCTAAGCCACTCTCCTGCTTTCTCACTCAGTACTTTCCTGCAGGTCACCCGTACCCAGGCTACACTTACCAACCCCACGCCAAGGATCCCCAGACCTCTGCTCAGAGCTCTAAATATTGGTCAGTGTCAACCGGCTGGCTGACATCTGCCACTGGATCTATTCTAGAACTGAACCAACCTAGGCCTGGTCCCGACCAGCTTCACCAGTCTCTGTGATCGCCAAGCAGCATCAGCATCCACTTTGATGTGCAAACCAGGAACTGGGGTTGTCTTGGACACTTTCCCTCCCGACTCCCCTTTTCTGTCTACCACCAAGCACTGTCGATTTTCCTTTCTAAATGACTTTTAACTTTGTGCAGTCCTCTCTCCGCTGCCATCTCTCTTAGCCATACTCACACAGATACGCTGGCATGGCTGACTCCATCCACCTTCTCATCCGTCTCCCTGCCCATGGGTGTAGCCCCCTCCCATCCATTCTCCAAACCTATCGAAAGGGATTTCTTAAGAATGCAGACCAATCTGACCACAACACCTCTACCTTCTCCATGGCTTTTAGAGTAAGCAGCACCTTCTCTGCTGGACCTCTGGGCTCATTTTGAGCCACTCCCACTTCCCTCCTGCTGCACTGGCCTTGGTTTTGCCAGGTGATTCTGTGGTCTCCTACCTCAGGAAGTGGTCTCCACTGTTCCCTCTACCTGGAGCGTAGCCTTGTACACTCCTACGCCTTTTTCAGTTCTAGTCTCCCCCCTCCTTCTAGAAACCTCCCTGCCTTTCAGATGAGATCAGCTTCCCCCACAATATGTTCTGATCATTATCACATTTGTGTAATTAGTAATTAACGTCTGCTTCTCCCCTGGACCGTAAGCTTTTTGGAAGCGGGACAACATCAATTTTGCTCCATCTAATGTTAAGTTTGGACTTAAACGCAGCTGCCACACAGTGAATACTCACGAGATAGGTGTTAAATACGTGAATTAACTAATGAATGAGAAATGGAACTCCACCTCAAGGCTGATTTCACATTCTTCTCTCTCCATGGCTCCCTTTTGCCCTATTCTTAAAACAAGAATGTCCTTGAAAATTGGGCGGAATTTCCTCCCAAACATGGAAGGAAACAGAAAAACAGAAAAAAGGTGGTTGAAAACCATCTGGCTGGTTCCCAGAGCTCTGTCATGGGCAACTGCTCTTTGAACTCACTCCTGGGTGGGAACCAGCTTCGGTGGGGAGAGAAGACCAGAGAACCCACTCCCAGCTCTCACCACTGGCACAGGGAAAAGTATAAACTGCTCACCCATGTCCACACAGTTTGAACAACATGTAACCCTTTTAGAAATGGCTTTAGCCCTTTTACATTGTACGTTTCCTTCATTCTGAAAGAATTTCAGCAAGATAAAAAGGCTGCCTCAAACCCTTTATGGAAGAAAGGCAATCGAATGAATGAATGAGTTACGCGTGACTTAGTAAGTATTGAGAGAAGGAAGGACGAAGCTGTTGGGGGGGCCCGGTGTGGACAAGTAGAACACAGTGCAATTTGTCCCCAAGCCCTTAGACATGATGCTAATGATGGGGTCTCTGCAGAGCTGGACACGACTCCAGTTCTCAATCATGGTTTCCTGCTCCTCAGGGGTCATTCCCAGAGGGGCTGAAATGGCATTAGAAATGACTCGCATCCACCATAAGGTTTAAGTGACAGCCCACACCTGGAAGCCCTGAAATGGTGTCGGAGAAGCCAAAGCATAAGGTAATCCTAGGTAAGCTCTCCTAGGAGGGCAGCAAGAGGGGAGGAGCCGTCCAGCTTCTAGACCAGGAAGCACCTACCCAGGTTGATTTCAAGGCTAGAATCAATCGTGTAGGTTTGGGGTTGCATGCAAGCCCCTGCCTGCAGGTCAACTGGAAAGAAACCTGGAGTCACTCTTCCCTGCTTGGGGGCATTGAGTCCCTCTTGGCTCCAGTCAAGGGGTGTCGGCAGTGGGGAGCACTAACAGATGTCTGACACCAACTCAGGAAGTCCGAGTGTGAGTGAGTCTCCCCACCCCCCCAGGCCACAGTGAGTGTCTGGGGACTCACCCGGGGCAGGCCCACTGGTGCTGGCTCATCTGGTCTTCCCTGATGTTCTGGCCCTCTCTCTCTCTCTGGCCAGGCAGGCGGGAGGTGACGGCTCAGTCCCGCCTCATGATCCTGCTTCTCTCTTGCTGCAGCCACCAGACTTGCTTCTAAAGGCAGCTGCAAGCATTTCCCTACTGGGCAACCACACACGTAGAATGTGAGTGGCGTCCCTACGTGTGTTTTTCCTTCCGGTTGCTGCAAGTGATGTTGTCTCGGTTCATTTCCTCTCTGTGCCACAGTTGTTTTTTTTTTTGTTTTTTTTTTCTGATACACCGAGGGTGATCTGTAGTTTAGGGACAGGTGAGAAGTCTAGCTCTGATCTGGACTGCTTGCTACTTTGAGAACGAGAGGTGATCTTTATTATCACGATGAAATTCAGGGGAGTGCCATAAGCTCCTTCCTAGGCTGCATGGAAGCAGACTTTTTTTTGTGGTTTTTATGGACTTAATGTATTCTAAAGAGTTCCACTATAGATTGACATGAAACATCTTTTCATTTAACCAGTATTTATTGATTCTATGCACGGTACCTGCTAGCCTTTGAGTACCCACATGGAGAATTCCCATTTCCAGGGTGGTATAGAACTGGAGACTGTGCATTTGGAAGGGAATTTGCCAGCTACTTAGTCTCAAACCTTTTGTCTTCTTGCTGTGTGCTTTGGAGTAGCACCCAAGTGGTATGGTCTGAAGCTAACCACCTGGTGCTTGCCTTTAAATGCTTTTGATCTTTCTGTGACTCAGCTTCCTCATCTGTAAAATGGGAGTAGTCATAGGATTGTTGTGGGAATTAAGTGAGGCGTTACATGTAAAGCACTCAAGGAGTGGCTGCCACAAGTATATGAGTGTTTGCTATTATCATTAGTGGCAAATGTTATTATTATGAGCTTTCTTTGCTTTTTTTTTTGCCTTCTCTTCCCCCTCCTTATCCCTTGCTGATGCCTAGAAATGACTGGGGGACAGAGAGGATGGAGGAGAGAGGGAGACGGTTTGAACAAAAGTGGCATGCGATGCTCCTGTTTGCTCTAGTATCAAGACAAGGAAAGCGCTGTCCTCGGCCCTCCCTTCATCCTCGCCCTCTGTTCATGCTGTATATTGCATACCAGCAACTTCAGTTTTGTTATTGTCATTTTGTTTTGTTTGAATTTTCTGCAATCCTTCTCTGAAATTCAGATCCATGTCATTTATTTTAAATGTCGAGCTGGTCTGAATCATATTAAGGAAATACTTGCCCATAAGCAGATGCCACATTTATTTATTTATTTTTAAAGATTTTATTTATTTATTCACGAGAGAGAGAGAGAGAGAGAGAGGCAGAGACACAGGCAGAGGGAGAAGCAGGCTCCATGCAGGGAGCCTGATGTGGGACTTGATCCCAGGACCCCGGGATCACGCCCTGGGCTGAAGGCAGACACTAAACCACTGAGCCACCCAGGGATCCCCAAGATGCCACATTTAAACAAAGAAAAAAACCCTCATCTCAATGCCTTGTGTAATTAGGATTTATAAATAAATCAATAAGAAGAATATCTATGGCAATCTTCATACACATGTTGTATCCATAGGTGTAATTAGCAATATTCATGGTAAAAATATCATCTGTTTTTCTTTCTCTCTTTTTCTTAAAAAAAAAAAAAACAAACTACTCTTATGTACATGCTGCATATCAGGAACTGTTTCCAGATTAGAGGTAGAATTATCCTATTCTCAAGTTTTTATTTTATAGTGCAGCGTATCCATACTAAATCGAGTGGAACAGAAGCATAGACTGTACATATTTTTTTTCCAACATGTCCCTCCATGCATTTCCCATTCTTCCATAACCTGTGATATTTTCTCCATTAGATATTCAAGCAGTCTGAATTTAAATGTATCAATTTCAGAAAAAATAACTTACAGTTATACATAATACCTAAAAGGTTAATGCTATCGAGTTGTCTCCATAAGTCAGTTACACCCTAGATATACAAGAAGGTGGAGCTTGACTTTTTATACATAAAACATTTGAATTTGTCACCTTGATTATCCTTAATTCTGTTCTTTTGTCTACATCCTTATGGCCTCCTTTCCCACTTGGAGCTGCCTGCATATCTCATGCCTGAGGGCTTCAGAATGGAGAGAGAGAGAGAGAGAGAGAGAGCATGTCTGTCAAGGCAAACGGAGCTCAGACTTTGTCTAAACACAGATCACACTTGTTCTAGAAAAACAAGTGAGATGTTTTTTTCCCACTTGGAAAGATGAAGGTTCCTATGTCTGTTTTCCTACTTAGAATTTTTTCCTTCTTCTTTTTTCTTTTTTTTGGTTTATTTTCTTCTTTCTTGATTAGTGACAGGTTATATCATGTGTCAGGATTTTGACAAAGCCCAGAGAGTTCTGACAACAAACAAACAACTGTAATTTCTAATCACTCTAACCAATGAAGACCGTGTTTACATTTTCATTTTTATTTAAACAATCTTCTTGACTACTTTAATTAGCTTCTTCATGCCGGCTCGATTAGCACCACAGAATGGTTTATAACTACCTGTTAAGCAGTAGCCAAATCCCAGGCAACTGTTTTGAATTTGTCATGGGTGTTTGGTCCAAGGAGAGACTGTTGTATGGAGTGGAGTCTAAGGGGTGGGGAAGGCAGAAGGGAGGAGTATTAGAGAAGATAAAAAGTAAAAAAAAAAAAAAAAAAAAATCTATGGCCAAGTTTTGTGTGTGTGTGTGTGTGTGTGTGTGTGTGTGTGTTTGTGTATTTATGATTCCATTTGTGTGACTCATTTCCCTCCATGGCTGAATACAGTATTAGCCATAGGGAATCAGCTACCCACTGAGGAATTTAAATGAATATGCCCAAGAGTTGGTTTGGCAAATTTTAAGAGCAAACTTGTCTGGTATTATAATGTGTGCCTCATCCCTTCTCAGGAATGGGAGTCAATCTTGTGGTTTTCATTTTTAGATGAAGAAATCAGAGCTCAGAAAGATCCAGTTCATTTGTCCATTCAGCAGCTGTTGCCTACCTGCACACTTCCGTGAGCTTTCCCAGGCATGTTCGGTACACTAGTCCCAAGACACAGGGCCTGCCCTCAAGATAATCTGGTGAGAAAACCATTCCCATGAATTGGTTCACTCAAATACTAAAAGCATTAATTGAGCAAGTGCTATGATAAATAAAAAAATGAATGACAATTAGCTCCTCCCTTAAGAGAGACTGCCAGCTAGTAGGCCTAGCAAAACAAACTCTACCCATCTTCCTTTTCTGCTCTCTTGCCACTTAACAACCCTCTTTTGCCCTTATCACAGGACATCTTTGTCTTTCCCCTCATCCATTCTCCCAGTTTATCAACCAAGTCCCCAGTCCCCAGTCCCCAGTCCCCAGTCCCAGGACCTCACGACCAGCTATTTTGGCAAGGCATTAATGTTGATTTCCTCGTTCCTATTCTTCTGGGTATTTGTGCATTTCCAGCCATCAGTGGAAGCTCAGTCTACTTTCATGCTCCAGAGTCACCCAGCCTCGCTGGCAGAAGTTGAGAAAGGCTGATTTGTCTCCTTGCAGATTCTCCCCCAACAAGCCCCATTGAGGCCCTTCTGCAGCTTGGGAATCTTCTCGTGCATCTCCCACAGACTATCTGTGAAGTTTTCTTTCCATTCTTTTCCCCACCCACCCTCTAGCAGCTCTGTGCCCAGCCCTCACCTGGTGCCACGTGGAGGGTAAGGGCTGATGTGAGTTCTAGCGACTGCATGGTCTCTGCAGACCTTGGCTCTCACATCCTCCTGTTCCTCATTTTCTGCAAATTCTCCAACCCTTTGAATTATAGCTTCTAGCATTGCCACCTGACTAATAATACGAGTCAGAACTACCTTCTTTTATGTTTATCCTTAGGAGGAAAGTGACATTTGCAAAGATGAAACCATTCTTCTAGTTCACAGAACAGCTGTCTGAAGAAATGTGGACACCTAGAGGGACAAAGGGAAGAAAGACTAAATTATTTTTAAGAGGTCACTGATGGCAAATTTAAAAAGTTCCAATTTATTGGAAGCATTCGTTGCATTTAGACATCTGTCAAACAGCAAGCACTTACTTCTCCATAACTTGTATCCTGACTACCTATCCCTCTTCTGGGTGGTAACTATTTTTGGCTTCCCCCCAAAATAATTGGGAAAATCTTGTTAGTATTGATTTTTTCATAATTAAAAAATATTTTATTTATTTGAGACACACACACACACAGATAGAGAGAGAGAGAGAGAGAAAGAGAGAGAGAGAGAGAGAGAGAACAACTGGGATGAAGGTAGAGGGAGAAGCAGACTCCCACTGAGCAGGGAGCCCTATGTGGGACTCGATCCTGGAACTCCAGGATCATGACCTGAGCTGAAGGCAGATTAACTGACTGAGCCACCCAAGTGCCCCTTTTTCATAATTTTTAAAATTCATGTTTTAAATCTAAAAGTAATAAATTTATATGGCAAAAAACTAATATTGCAAGTAAAACTAAGGTGCCTTTTGACCGTCAGCCTTAATTTCAATTCCCTCCCCTGCTTTGCCCGCAGTGAATCCCTGCTATCTGTCTGGGATGTATTCTTCTGAGACATTTTTTGAGTATTTACGTGAATATATAAGCACTGTCAGTTTGCAGTTGGGCACACGTGCCACCCCGCCCTTGAGCGTGCTTGTGCACACATACAGAACACGAGACTGAAACCATTCTATTGCACTCGGTTTCTGAGGGAACTGTATAAACTGCTATTCTGGTTTCACATGCAAATAGCAATTTGAAAACAACATCTTATTCATGAGAATATAAAAAATAGAACAACGTGGCTGCCGTGGATGGTTGAAGCAATTGGATTCCTCTGTGGGTCAGACTTTTGCTCATTTGTGTTCTAAATATAGAAAAACGAGGATTTATGCCCAGCTGGTTGGTCTCTGAGTGGAGACTCCCAGATCAAATACCAAAGGTCCAGTAGTCATTTGTTACGGTGAATTTCTGGACTTTCCTCTCTGCCTACATGATCCCATAGCCAAAACTCAAGTCAAATCATGCCTCTCCCTAGGTAGGTGTGTGGCTCCTGACCACAAGCCCAGGCCTTGGCAGGGACTGCCATGCACTGTTTGTAATCATTTCTAGCCAATTTTCTCTCTATACTAGCTGGCTCTTTATCCTTCCTCTTCCTGGAATATTTTCTATCTTCTCACCTGTCAGAGCAGCCTCTGTGCATAACCACATAGGGAGAGATGACTACTTCAAAGACTGAGAAATACTTTCTACTGATTCCCAGTACTTGAAACCTCAGCACCGTTTTATTTTCCTTCTAGATCTTGGACAATTATTTTCCACTAATACAATAAAATTTAAAAGAGAACTCCAATTTATTCTTTCTCTATTTTCACCACAACTTCCTATTATATAAGCAAAAGCCTTGAGTCCACATGTTCACAGAAGCCCAAAAGCTCAGATCCTCAAAAGGCAGATCCCCTTGCCTTTCCTCCCCTCTTCTTCCTTTCAGGCTCAACTTTCCTGATAGAGGAATCTGCATCCTGTGCCTTTATGTTCACACCTTCCATCCCCTCCTTCCCCATTGCATTTCTTCCATTCAGACACCTGGATCCCACCCCAGCCCTGCGTGGAGGTTGTCATTATTGATGTCATCCAGGGATCCTATGTGATGAAGCCAATACAAAGTCTTTCCCACTGTTGGCATTTAAAATGACTGATCACCTCTTCCTGCCCAGTCTTCTTCATTCTTTCTTTGGGGGACCCCATTCAGCCCCGGCTCACTTCATGGCTCACTGCACCTCCTCCACTTGCTGCCCCCCACCATGTCTCATCATTGGGCTGCATACATTGCCACTCTTCTGCTCTCTCTGAATGGGCTCCCATTTGGGTGTGGGGCCAGCCTTCAGCCCCTGTACTCTCCAGTAGCATCATCATCAAACACTTAGTCTCTGTCTTAGTCAGTGCTGGTTGCTTTCACAAAATACCATGGGGCCTGGGCAGTTAAACAAGAGATAGTTATTTCTCACAGTTCTGGAGGCTGGAAGTCTGAGATCAGGGTGCCAGCATGGTCTGTTTCTAGCTAGAGCCTTCCGATTATTTGTAGATGGCCACCCTCACATGGGGAAGAGACAATCTCTTCTGTGTCTCCTCTCATGAAGTCACTCACTGATCCTATTATGAAGACTCCATCTTCATGACCTAATTATCTACCAAAGGCTTTATCTCCTAATACAGTCCTATTGGGGATTAGGCTCCAACATATGAATTCAGGGAGGAGGAGGACATGAACATTCAGGCTCTAGCAGTCTCTCTGCCTCCAAACATTGCAAATTTCCTTTTCCTTGCTTCTTCGGTTTAACCTGTCACCAAACTCTTGTTTGTTTGTTTGTTTTTTACTATCAAGTTTTGTTGACCAATTATTTCTGTACACACTCACTGGCACCATCTTAGTTTTGACTTTCATTGCTTAGAGAGTCACAATTCCTAACTGTGACAACCCTGTTCTAGCACACTGTTGGGCACAGGCTGGGTCCTCAGGAGATATTAGTTGAGTAAACATCTTCCCAGTACTAGATATTCTCAAAGGCAAATTTCAAAGCTTCCACCAGCTCCCTGTTGCCTATGAAATAAAGTTGAAATGACTTGGTGGAAGATCAAGATCCATGCTATTCTCTTGGATTCTCTCCTGTTTGTCCACACCTAGAGTGCCCTTCACCTTCCCGTCACTGGTCCCTAATGGTTCATGTCTTCTCATGACACTGGCCTTGTAAAGTTTTTTCCCCTGCTTAGAATGCCCTTCCTTCTTCTCCTTGTGGCAGCCTCCTTTAAGACTGTACTCCTCCAGACAGAGTATTTTTCCTCTTTTCTCTGTCACCAGGACTTCCATTACATTGATTGTATAACATCACAATAATGCATCTACCTTTCCTGGACTTTGAGACTCCTGACAGCCAGGAACCATTGCTTATTCATTCTGGGGACTAAACATTTTACAAAGTGCTTTATGAAGGCCTGGCACCAGAATCATCCATGAAGCTGGTTAAATAGAGATCCCCCAGGCCCCACCCTTGAACTGCTGAATTAGTTTGCTGGAGAATGAACCCTCCCAGGTAATTCCTAAGCATATGAACGTTTGAGAATATGGTTACAGTATCTAACAAATATTTGATGAATAAAGACATAATGAAGAGTCTGCTCTATATCCTTCATTTATCTGAAGGTATATTTTGGCTGGAGAGAGTTCTGGGGAATTTGGCTCAGCCATGGATCAAAGTGACCTAGTGGGAAACAGCCTTGCATTATTCTCTAATCAGGTCATGCAAAGTACCTATTGTCCTGTCCAAATGCCAAATGAAGTCTAGGGTCATTCAAAGCCCTGAAGATGGTTGGCTGTGATAAGAACTAGCAAATTCTTGTTCAAGTGGGAACTGGTATTTGTGGGCATGTTCTACATTTTTAACTCACTAAAACCACGTGCTTAGGGTTCAGTGGTTCATAAGTACCTTCTAAGGAGTCTCGCTGTCTCATTTGCTGTGCTTCTCACCAGTATGGATAACTCTAGCGTCAGTTAATAGCCCTCCCGTGTTGACATTGGGTGGACTGTGAATGAACTCTAAGGGTTTTTAGACTTAGTTGGGACCGATGGATTTGTGAAGGCAAGCAAGCCTTGTTTGGGCCACAAGGTCTCTAAAATGTTCTTTTAAAATTTCTTCTGTGGATTTTGAGCTCTACCAAAAGATCGGCCTAACGAAGACTAATATGCAGCATGTGAATGACCACCCAAAGTATCCTCCATAAATATTTGTTGGATTTGTTATTTACTAAATAATTAAATATCTCCAAAAGTGCATATAACAAAAATGTAGAAACACACTGATATCATTAGGTAGTTGAAACAAACGTATGTACCTGTGACATAGGAGAATATTTTAGACATCAAGACTTATGTGAAATTTGTGGTCCTTTGTAGAAGAATTGGGACCTGGGGATAGCACCCAAGAAGAAGGAAGATATAGGTTGACAACTGAGACATTTCCTGGATTGTTCATATCATGTCACAGCTGGACTGAGCCTTAGAAGGTAATTTTAAAAATATTCCTTATTCTTTAATATATCCATTACTTCTTTACTACACAAATGACATATATCCATTGCCCAAAAAAATAATTAAAAGGATGACCTAACCAATGTTACACTGTAGCATATACTCTTTTAAATGTTTTCTTGTATATGTATATTATGATATTATATTGGATTAATTTCCTATTGTTGTCATCACAAAGTACCACAGGCTTAATGGCTTAAAAGAAAATACATTTATTAACTTAAAGTTCTCTAGGTTAGAAGTCCAACACAGGTCTCACTGACCAAAAGATAGCGTGCTCATAAGGGCTATATTCTTCTGGAGGCTTTAGGTGAGAATCTGTTCCCTTACTTTTTTCCAGCTTCTAGAGGCTGCCCATATTCTTTGTCTCAGGGCCTTTTCCTCTGCCTTCAGAGCCAGCAGTTAAATCCCTATGACCATTCTTCTATAGCCACATCTACTCCGACCACAGCTGGGATGTTTCCTCTCTGATTTTCTGGGTCCATGTCATTAGATTGGATCCCCATGGATAAAATAGGAGCCCATTTCCAGGTCACTAACTTAATAACATCTGCAAAATCCCCTTTTCTGTGTAAAGTAATATATTTATAGGTTCCTAGAATTAGGACATGGCCATTATTCTACATATTGCATATAGAAATTATACAAGTAAAGTGCATGGAAGTTAAGTGATTTACCTAAGATCACACACTGGTAAATAATAAGATTTATTAAACTCTTTCAGAGTGCAAGAATCTGATGCAATGGAGACTTGTGATAAAGAGATGTAGGGAAGAACTGCAAAGAGTTTCAATAAACATAGAACCAAGCTTCTCAGGAACTGGCACCTCATTCTTATTCTATAGATGCCATGATCTTGTTGATTTCGCAACAGCAGGCATCCATGGTACCAATAAAGCCACTGCCTAAAACTGCTGCCATTCTTAAACATTTTTTTTTAAGATTCTATTTATTTATTCATGGGAGACACACACACACACACACACACACAGAGAGAGAGAGAGAGAGAGAGAGGCGGAGACACAGGCAGAGGGAGAAACAGGCTCCATGCAGGGGAGCCCAACGTGGGACTCGATCCCGGGTCTCCAGGATCAGGCCCTGGGCTGAAGGCAAGCACCAAAGTGCTGAGCCACCCGAGGATCCCCACTGCTGCCATTCTTAACCCCCTTCTTGCTCTCGCCAATGGCCTTCCTTTACTGCTTAGCATCCTAGTTTCTACTGACTCATCATGGTTTCTGTCCAGGGCCTTCTCTCCATGAGTGTCTCGGTTTCTGTCACCCTCTGTCACTTGTATTTCTGTCTTTGTGTCACCTTCAAGTTTCCCAAAAGAAAGAATCTGAAAGAGTCTGTTGGTCACTATAGGGCACTGGACATCCCTATCTAACAGGGGGTTCCCACTGGGTTATCTCATTGGCTGCCTGCCAGTTTATGGGTGGTTGTCTTTAAAAACAATGGACACTTCCTGGTTCCATCTGCGAGAATCACAGGGTCAGTCACCACAATCTGTATGTAAGGAATCATGCAGATCACATGCCTCAGAATAGGAGCACAAACAAGTGGGTGCAAAGAGATTCTTCTCCAAAAGCTAGGCCAGAATGTCTTCCCAGTGCACCCCTGGATTACACACTGCAGTTGAAATCTTGGAACTAAAACTAGAATAATCTAGCTGAATGAAAGAGCGTAAGCCAGGGATGAATGAAAGGAAGACAACATCGGTCAGAACTAAGACTGAATATGGACATTTTGAAAAGGTCTCAGTAATTGTTTTCAGGACTTGAAGACTCTAATTGCTGATCTTTAACAAAGTGGCCACAAAGGCTTCTGAAAGTTCTAAAATTATGCATCATTTTTATCAGTAACCAAGACCTCAAGTTGCTCCCACAAACCGCATAGGGTCTTACAAAATAGGCTTTGGAAAGGAGATTCTGATGTTTCTAAAATTTTCACCCATTTCTCCAGCTATATTTGCTCTGAAAGGGAAAAAGCGGTCTCAATAACTTGGAAAGAATGAGTCTAAACAAGTTTCAAAAGGCGAGAAGCTCTCCTGGGCATGCTGAACCCTGCCGCCACCACCCACCCCCTTCCTAATGGAAGAATGTTTCATCTGATATTTTCCACAAAAATGTGTGCTGTGGTCACAGCTCAGCGATGCCAACACAAATCTCAAACACAGCCACCTCCTGACTGAGAAGACAATCTGGGCTGGTTTGGTCTGGACCACAGTGACCAGGGACAGAAGCTGATTTCAAATTTCAATTAATTACATGGGAGGAGAGGACCATCTGACAGACAGGGTCTTAGCATGAATGTTTTTTCCCTGGTGTCAGAGGATTGGGGCGCTGCCACATTACATACGACCAGGGCTTTTTCTATGTGGTATAGTGTTTTTCTCCTCCTCTTGTGCTTTTAGAGAGAATGCCAATGGCATGTTGATGTCTCAACTTTCTACACCCTGCGATAATTCATTGAATTCATTCATTTTTTTTTTTTTTACTCCGAAGTACAGAACATTCTTTATGCAGTCAACCAAAACCTTGATTTTGAGCCATGACCGCTGTGTTAGGAGCTGGTGACAAACTATCTGGTAAAAATACACAGAGTAGGTTGTATATGTTGAATACTTTGGCTACAGATAACACAAACATAGAGCTTTTAAAGACTTGAACAACAGTTACTTGTTGCTTCACTAAGCAAGAAGGTTAAGGTTGGTTAATTCAGTAGATCAATAAAGGTCTTGTGTCAGCTCCGTTCCCATGTTTTTGATCTCACAATGGCAAGTGTCTTAGAAGCGTATTCTCAACCACATCCAAATTCAAATAAAAAAATAAAACCAGAATAAAGACACTCCCCACTTTTTGTCTCTGCCTCTTTCTGAGGATGATCTTTTCCCAAGAAGGATATTCTTCTCTCTGCACCATTCCCCAGCAGAAATACCCTCATGTCTTAGGAAGCAGAATTGTGTCCCAAGCCTGTTCTAAGCCTCGACAGCAAGGCAGATGAAATAGTCATAATTGTCTTCAACCATTAAATTGCTCCCTTTGGAGGTTAGGAAGAGGCTCAGTCTTTCCTGAAGCACGAGACTGCCCCCCACACAAATACAACCCAGCTCCGTTAGCAGGAGGAAGAGATTAGCTATAGGAAACCAGCGGGTCTACCTCAGTATGGGACTTCCAAATGACCCAGCAGCACAGGAGAAACACTCCCGACATGCACATTTTGCTCATCAAGTCCAAAAGAACCGTGTTTCAGTATCCACTTTGTTCCTCCTTGCAATCCTAGTTGCAAGATCTTGGGTTAGTTTAACCTTTGGGGACCTCAATTTCTGCATATGTAAAATGGGGTATCATATGTGTCTCACTGGGTTGCTGGGTCAAGCATATGAGTATATACAGAAAATTTAGCACCATGGCTGGCCCGTAGGAATCCCTTCCTCAACCCCCCAGGCTGTATATGGTCTAGACTGCTAGGTAACTGAGAAGTCGGGCAGCTTGTGTTCTGATTAATGAGCACTGTGAACTTGAGGGAGTACGAAGATTTTGGGGGGAGGTAATACTATCACACTTGCTAGGAACCCCAAGGTTTTTGCTACATGCAATGGATTCTTTGCATTTTCTTCTCTGTCTTTCTGTAGCACTGTTACTCTTGACAATTCCCTCTGTTTTAGAATCCTGTCTTTCTCACGTTCTATAACAACCTTCTCCGGGTTTCCCTCCTGCCTCTCTAGCAATTTCTTCCCAGGCCCCCTTATAAGCTCCTCTTTGCTGCTTACCCCAGAAGCATGTTCTTTCCCTCTGGTATAATCTCACCCATCAATTCCTGAGGTAAACGTTCATCCTTTCCTATACCTTCAATTCCTAGTCGTATGTTTAGGACACATATTGGACATTAATGTGTATTTCCTTAATCCATTTTTTTATTCAATCATTTGTTCAACAAGTATAGACCGAATGCCCACTATATGCCTGGTACTTTTGCTAGAGATAGAATAATAAATCAAGCAGATCAACCCCTGCCTTTATTAACTTATATTCTTCCTTTAGGGCATCGAGGAATGCCTTTTTGATGACACATTTACACAGGGCCCTGAAAGGAATGAGTGACCCAACCTCAGCCTTGGCAGAGGGAATAATGAGCACAAATGCCCAGGACTGGGACTGTGCTTGGCATCTTCAAGAAATCCTCATGTGGAGGAGCCTGGGTGGCACAGTTGTTTAAGAGTCTGACTCTTGGGCAGCCCGGGTGGCTCTGTGGTTTAGCACTGCCTTCAGTCCAGGGCGTGACCCTGGAGACCCGGGATCGAGTCCCACATTGGGCTCCCTGCAAGGAGCCTGCTTCTCCCTCTGCCTGTTTCTCTGCCTCTCTTTTTCTCTGTGTACACACTCTCATGAGTAAATAAATAAAATCTTAAAAAAAAAAAAAAAAGAATCTGACTCCTGATTTCAGCTCAGCTCATAACCTCAGGGTCATGAGATTGAGCCCTGAATCAGGCTCTATGCTGAATGTGAAGCCTGCTTAAGAGTCTCTGCCTCTCCTCCTCAACTTGTGCTCTCTCTGAAAAAGAAAGGAAGGAAGGAGGGAAGGAAGAAAGGAAGAAAAAAGAAAGATCCTCATATAGCTAGAATGAAATCATCCCAGGGAAAGAGAAAGGACCAGAGGGCAGCAAGGGCAGGTCAGGGAGGCCCTCATGGTCAATGTTAGGGCTTTGGAGAAATGGAGAGCAGTGAATGGTTTCAAAGACAGAAGTGTTGTGATCTAACTTATACTCTTAAAGGATCACTCTGACTACAGTATTAAGAGATCTAGAAAGCCAGAGTGGAGGCAGGCAGCTCTGCTAGGAGACAACTGCAATAATCAAGGCCAGAAATGATGAGCGCTTGGCTCCAGAAGACTGCGATGTAGTGGTGAAAAAATGGTTGAATTTTGAGTCTAATCTGAGGTGAGACCAAATGGATTTTCTGTTGGATGTTGGAAAAGAAAGAAATCAAGATTTGGCTCTGGCAAGAAGAAGGAGTTGTCATTTTCAGAGATGAGGAAGACTGGGGGAACTGGCAGGGATGGGGACGAAGAGTTATATTGGAGGCTGGTAAGCTCTGTGCTACCATTAGACATTGAGGCAGCTGTTGAGAAAGAAGTTAGATCAAGGGAGAAGTCTGGGCACACAGATGACATTTAAAGTGGTGGCACTGGATGAGAACACCCGAGTGTACACATGGAGAAAGGAAGCAAACTCAAGTCTGAGAATCAGGCACAACAACATGGAGAGGTCAGGAGAGGAGGGAAACCAACAGAGGAGTCTGAGAAGGGGTGGCCCAAGGAGGGAGGACCACTCCCAGTGTGTGGGGTCCTGGATAGCCAGTGAAGAGTGTCCAGGGCGATGAGGGTTATCAGCTACTGGTAGGGAGGGGAAATACAATGGTGACTGGGAATTGCCCCACGGATTTGGTGATGTGGAACTTGTCAGTGACCTTGACAAAGCAGTTTTGGTTGTGGGTGCAAGTGAGAATGGGAAAGGAAGTTGGAGGCAGCAGTGTAGACAATTTCTTCAAGAAACTCTGCTCTAAAAACGACAGAATGGGATGAGAGTGGCAGGAGGGACCAGAGTCAATGGAGGCTCCTTTTTTTTCTTTTTTAAGATTTATTTATTTATTTGAGAGAGAGAGAGCGAGTGCATGTGAGCAGGGGCAGAGGCAGAGGAAGAGAAAGAGAGAGGATCTCAAGCAAACTCCCCACTGAGCATGGAGCCCAACCAGGGGCTTGATCTCATGACTCCGAGATCATGATCTGAGCCAAAATCAAGAGTCGGACGCTCAACAGACTGAGCCATCCAGATGCTCTGAGGCTCCTTTTGTTTTTAAGATAGATTTAATGTGCTTCAATGATAATTGAAAATCTAAAAAAAAATAAATAAATAAAAAAAATAAAAAAAAATCTAATAGAAAGGGGCAATTTAATGACACAGGAGAGGGGAGTGAACTGTTGGAATGAGGTCTTTGAGCAGGATAAAGGCATGGGAAGTAGGACATAGTGGAGAGGCTGGCTTCCACTGGGGGGTTAGCGTGGCTGCTTCACAGTATGGCTGTTTTGATATTCGCTTCTTTTTTTTTTTTTTTTTTTAAAGTAAGCTCAATGCAGGGCTTGAACTCATGACCCTGAGATCAAGAGTCACGTGCTTTCCTGACGGAGCCAGCTAGGCGCCCTTTGGCATTCATTTTGTTTGGCCAACAGCCTGTATGGGCCTTGAACTGATACTAGCCCCTCATGCAAGCGCATACCCTAGATAGCAGCCTGCAGTCACAAGCAAATGCAAGTTCCTGATATGACTTCCCCAACAGCCCTTGTGAGCAAGTCCCCCCCACCTCCCAAAGCCTTCCTCTTCTGTGTTCCTTAAATAAGACCCCCTGGATCTTACCAAAACCCTTTTCATTGTGATTTGAACTGGCCAATCTGTTCTCAGCTTGAGAACCCCAAACCCTGACCCTAATAAAGGTAGCGCCCTAGGTTCTCTGCCTTGACCTTCCTGCCTTGTACTTGCCCCAGGACCAATGAGTCATAAACCTCTTGCCTTCAATTTCTCTTGTGTTCTTTTATTGAACCGTGGCTGACCATCCTGCATCCTGTATTCCACGTTAACAAATGGTAATTTAACAAAGTCAAAAAGCTTCTCTTGAAGAAGGGCAGACTATGGGCACAGGGTCTGAGTAGATGCAGGACCTCTGAGGACTGTTTCTATTATCTCTGAGAAATAGGAAATAAGCTTGTCAGCTAAGACAGAAGTCTGGAAGGGAGTTTAAAGAGAAAGGGTAGGATGTGAGATAATCATCTTGAAAGACGAATGAACTTGGGAGATATGGTGGGATCGCTGGTCAGTAACCCAGTGAGAATTGAGGCTGAGGCTATTGTATGTTGGCTTCAAAATCTATTTTTGAACCCTGATATCTTTCCTGAATTCTGAGCTCACATATCTGCCTATTGTTGATCTTTATCCCCTGCCTTCTCATGAGAAAATTAAAGCTCTTATCTCTCTGCCCACCTCTACCCAGTGCTCTTCTGCTCCCCCATTTCCAAAGCAGAACATTAAAACCTTTGAGTAGCTCATACACTAGTGAAGGACTATATATATATATATATATATATATATATATATATATATATTATATATAATATATATAATATATATATTTTTTCTGCAATTGAAAACACTGGAGGAGAATCATGATTTTTGGAGGAATATTATTCGTTCAGTTTGGACATTCCTGCCAAATTGTCTATGAGAGATCCCAGTGGGAGTGGTGAGCAGTTTAGCTGATACACATTGAATGACTGACTACCCAGCCTGATATTATTCCTCTGGTAGTTATGAGGCCTGCATATGGCCTAATGTGCCTCTGATCCCCTTGGGTCTCTTATCAAACTACAGATGGTGATTCAATAGGTCTAACACCAGGCTTCAGATTCTGTAGTTCTTAAAAGCTCCCAAATGATACCAATGATACTGGTCCACAAATCTCACTTTGAGGTTTAAAGGTTAGGAGACAGTAACCCACACAGATTATTTCAATTTATTTTTTTTTCTTTTTTTTTGATTATTTCAATTTAATGTGTTAATTGCTATAATAAGAAGGGAGCTATATGAACATAGGTTAGCAAATAGATAAGGCAAAACCATGGAGATTTGTTTGCTTGCGAATGAAAGAATGTGTTCTTCATTCTGAGAAGGATATAGAGCCATGGAAGGATTTGAACATCGGGGTGACAATGCTTGAGCATTTGTCATTTGAACATTGGGGTGCAAAATGCACTTTGGAAGTCAACCATGTGTCAACTACTCTTCAGGCAGCGGATGTAGAGAATGAACAGTGAACAGACAACCAAGGTCTTGTCTTCAGGGAGCTTACATCCTGGAAGGGTTAGACAGGTAGTAATAAGAAAACAAACAAATAAGGTAACTTTAGATTGTAGAAGTGTTGTAAAAATATAATAACGGTTGATGTGATTGAGCCTCAGGGGACTGCTCTAGCAGGAAGTAGTTGCTGAGCTCAGAACTAAGCCTGCAGTGGAGCCAGTCCTGCAAGGATCTGGGGCAAGAACATTCTGGGTAGAGGGAGCAGCAGGATGGTGGCCTTGGGCAGGAGTGAGCTGTAAGGTGGGAGAATCAATCAAATTGGTGTGACTAGAGCCTAGTGATCAGGGGGTAAAGGGTAGAAGATGGGGTCAGTAAGATGAACAGGGGCATGCAGGGGCTTTGAAAGCTGTGGAGAGTTTGCATTCCATTTTATTTTTTTAAATATTTTTATTTATTTATTCATGAGAGACATAGGGAGAGAGGCAGAAATATAGGCAGAGGGAGAAGCAGGCTACCAGGACCCCGGGATCACAACCTGAGTCAGCTGCCAAGCCACCAGGGTACCCCTCCATTTTAAATGTGGGAGTAAAACAATCCACTTTTTAAAAAAGAACTCTTGTGACCCTGTAAAGATGGGATTGTGAGTATGCCTGCAGGGTCAGGTGCAGTGTGGATTCTTTGGACATGCTCAGAACTGTGCTTTAGAAAGAGGAATCTGTTAGCAACATGTAAAGTAGCTCAGGGAGGCAAGAGTAGCTCTTCCGAAATGGCTGTGATTGACTGTTAAGAAGAGTGTGAACTGGGGAAGTCAGACTCTGGCTTCCAAATGAGGCAGTGGGAAGTGAGAAGAGAAATTCAAATAATACTCAACTCTCTTAAGCCAGGCACAGAGGCTAGGACTTTCTCACTAATACCCTCATTTAATTCTCCACAGTGCTGGCAACAAAAATCAGTTTCTGGGGTTTCAGCTCAGACTTAATGGAAAAGAGAGATCCAAGGGCATCTGGTTGTCAAAACATAAATGCTTCAGGTGATTTTTAAATTCAAGGGCAATTGGGACCTTTGTGTGGGGCTCCATCTTTCTGCTCAAAGGAATGAAAGTAGTTCTCCATAAGCCTTCCTGCCTTTTTAAAAAACTCTGTTGATTAACTTACAACCCAAGGAGTGACATTGTAGGAATTCCAGGATGAATCCACCTTAAAAATACCAACCAGCAAGGTTAGGGAGTCTACTAAGGAAGCATCTCTGCTCCCTGCTGGGGGTGGTGTGAAATGTTGCTGGGGGTGTTAAGGTGAAGGCAAATCTTGGGGTGATGCTTTAAGCTACAATCTGCATTTGTATTTTAATGTAAATGAGTTTCAGATCCTTCTTGAGAGGAACTTTGGGCTGGGAAACCATGGAGGGTTCTGGGCCCAGAATTGGGGGCAAAGGGGAGTAGAACGGAGAAAGGGAAAGGGGAAGGAGGTCGCACCAGAGCACTGAACTTGACTTCCTTTCCACATTTGTCAGGAGCCCACCCTCTTCCTGAGCAGAGGCTCTTAAAATGCTGAAGGAAGAAGAAAAATCTGGTTTTATAACTTTGCATTATCTGTGCTTGATTAGATTCTAATGGGGCCTATACACATCTGGTTGGTTGCCCTCAAATATGCTTTTTTTTTTTTTTTTTTTTAAGGGAACGGGGGCCCTGGGTGGCTCCATTAAACATCCAACACTTGATTCCAGCTCAGGTCATGATCTCAGGGTCGGTTGTGGGATTGAGCCTGCGTTGGGCTCCAAGGTCAGTGGGGATTCTGTTTGAAGATTCTCTCCCTTGGCCTCCCCCCCCCCCCCCCCGCCCGCCCCATCTCTAATATAAACAAATTTTTTAAAAAGAGAGAGAGAAAGAGAAACTCTGCTCTGCATTTTAACCCCTTTCCTTTGTATCTTCGGGGCTCTGTTCAGCCTTCTCCAGACCAGGAAAGATTTCGTGGGCACAGGGGGGCTCAAAGGTAGAGCAGGGAGGTGCACTGACATTCAATTTCATAGAAGAGAGAGATAACAAAAGTGGAAAGAAGGAAGGCCATCACTCATTGAGTACCAACATATTGAGTGTGCCCACGTCTGTGTGGACACTTCTCATGAACAGTATCTCAGAGGCTCTTCTTCTTCCTCTCCTTGAATCTCTAGTACTTGAGACCAGCCCCTATGGTGAACACACCTGCTGCTGAGTCATTTGTGCATTAGTGATAACTAATATCTACCAAGCATGTAATACATGTCAGGCATTTTACAGGAATCTCCTCATTTAATGCTCCCAAGAGATGGGTCACATTTGTATCCTCCTCTTCAGATAAAGTAATGGAACCCTGGAAATGCTAAGTGGTTTGTCCAGAATCAACAGTGTACAATTCAAATCCAGGCCACTGGATTCTAGAGATCCTGTATTTAGTCATCATGTGATACTGCCTTTTACTTAGACAGGAAATGCACAAAATTATACCTGCTCTGGGCATAGTTTCCATAGGTTTGAGGTCTTTAGCCTCCTTAATTTTTGCTTCCCTTTTCTCCCTAAAGGCATCTCCTCTTTACTTTAGGTTCCCATAGCCCTCCTATACTGTATATATCTCATTATAGCTACCCCCTCTCTTCTGAATAAATTACCCAGTGTAATTCACTCATTCATACTATTACTACTATCTATCAATGTCTTCTAGGCATAGATACATTAGGAAACATTTTACCTCTAAATATAAAGAGATTGGTTTTTTTTCTGAAAAATTTTGGCTGTCAACTCATAAATAAAGGGTCTATTTGTCTCTTAACTATGGTCTGGGAGTGTCTTTGGCTGGTGACCGGTTCAAATAGCTGGGTGTAAGAACTTACTCACAAGGGCTTCTTGCTTATCTGGAGAGGGCGAGCTCCAGAACCAGCTACCAGATGTGTGTTCTCTGGAAGATGTGAGGTATAGGAACAGGTGTCGTGGCCTCATTAGCTTCCTGGAGCTAATGCCTACTGTGTCTGAGCACGTACTCATTTATTGATCAAGTGAATTGGTGCTGGAAACACTCTGATAATCAAGATTGACATTGTTCCTGCTGCCACAGGGCTCACAATGTGGAGTTGGAGACAGACATTGGTAAGAAGCTTCAAGAAAAATAGATCTCATTTCCTATTGGTCCTTTTCCTTCCTCTTCCTTCCTTACTCCGTTGATACTATAATTTCTCTCCCATCCCTTTGTCCCAGGTCTCTAGATGCCGTGTATCTAGAACTTCCCTTCTTCCCTTGTGCCAGTATGCTGTCCTGAAGGTCCTTGTCTCACTTTTGCCTAGTGGGTGATGATTACGTTTGGCCCGGCTCATTGCCAGCCAGGAAATCCATGGCTCGGGATCCAGTTTTCTCTGCCATAAGTCTTTCGGTTATTCCAAATACACAGAATTAAAAACAGCTACTAGAGCAGAGACTAATTGATGGTCAAGTTCAGAGTATCCATTAATTAATTCATTTATTCATTCAGTAAACATTACATAGCTTGTATCTTCCAGGAATTGAAATGTAGAAAGGGAAAACACATGGTTTCTGTGCAGTATAAAGACTATAAATTTCCAAAGGTAAGGACCCCATCTATCTTTTGCATGCCTCTGTCCCTGATACTTAACTCCTTCATACCAGGTAGGAATTCAATAAATATTTGTGAAATAAAAGAATAAATTCATATTTTGACAGAAAAGACAGATATACAAACTATAATAAAATGAGTGATCATTCATTCAATAAATATTGTTTGAATGTTTCCGAAGTGCTAAGTACTATGTCAAACATACAGGATACAGTCCTTCTCTTAATGAACTTTACAGTTAAAAATTCATCCATGTAAGTATTAGAGATGTTTTAAGTGATGTGAAGAAGTGCAGGGTTTAGAGAGCATAAAGCTCATGTGAAAGCCCTGCAGGCCAATAAGGTTCAAATTGCTTCTGAAAAACCAAAAGACTGATGTGGTTGAAATATTTTGAGTAGGGGGAAAGGGTAGAGTGGGAAGAAATGAGGCCAGTAAATAAAGCAGATATTGGATTCTCAGAGCTTGGGGGCAAGCTAAGGAGTCGGGGCTTATCTCAAGGACAATGAGAAGATTTTCTATGAATTTAAGCAGAAGAAAAATATAGTGAATTTTAATTTTTAGAAAATAACTGCTTTGAGGATAAAGAATGGAAGGAGATCAAGAGTGGACAGTATTAGGATGCTATTGCAGTACTACAGATCTGAGATGATGTATACTTGAACTAGAAAGGTGATTTTGGAGGCAGAAAAAGGTGGATGGATCCAAAATACATGTTGACTGCAGAATCAATAGGTTCTGATCATTGGACTAAGGATGGGATGGTGATGACAGTACAGGTGATTGTCAAGCATAACTTTTTATGTTTCTTGCCTGAGCTAACTCATAAATGTCGGTATTATTTTCTGAAAATATGGGAGGAGAACCATGCATTTTGGAAGGACATTATTAGTTATGTTTTGGATACTATCATCTTGAGATACGTGTGAGAGATCCAAATGGAAATGTCGAATAGTTTAACAGATGATACATATTGTGTGACTGCCTGGCCCAACATCTGATAATGAGGAGGTGTGCACGTGATCCAATCTAAATCAATCATAATGCCTTGACTCCCAGGTCACGTGACTGATTCATGGGAAAGCCCTGGGAGCCTCATCAGACCAAATTCCTTCTCTTAATCTGAGTGGGCAGAAGAAAGAGTTTTACACTCTGGTTGTAGAGCTGTGAGGCTCCGTTCAGAGCTGTTGATGAATATGGCCCCTTTAGGGGAATCGTGTTGACTTAAAAGAATAAAGATAATATACAACCAGAGAAGAGGAGAGAGGATCCTGAGGATACTGGAGTCCTCTTGCTTCCACCCCTTTAGTTACATGAAGTAAAGGTCTCATATCTATCGTATCTGTTTATTAACCAGTCTCCCTGTCTTGTCTCTGTCCCTGCCCCTTTTCTCTGTTTTTCTTTCTCTGTATGTTTTTTTTTTATCTTAGCTAGTTTCTGGTGCAATTTTATCACTTGTAAATCATGACAATGCTAGTAATGTAAGTAGGCAATTGGATTTACAATCTAGAACCCAGTGAAAGAGATCGTACTTCTAGATTGTTGAGGGTTGTTGTTGATATAGATATAGAAATTGAAGACAAGGAGTGGGCAAATTTACCAAGGAAGATAGCAAAGAAGGAGAAGAGTACTAGGGTCTTGGCTCTGAGGAACTCTAACACAAGAGATCCAGGAGAAGAGGGTAAACTCCCAAGGAAGTTGAGAGAAATGCCTTATTAGAGGAAAACCAGTAGTGTAGTGTCTCAGAAGCCAAGGGCATTTCAAAGATAAGGTAGTCAGCTGTGTAGATTGTTGAAGAGAGGACAAGTACGATAAAAACTGGAAAGCAGCCATGAGCAACACAAAAGTTATTGGTGCGTTTACCACAAATAACCTCCGTGAAGAGGAGAGAGATGTCAGGTGCCAGTTGCAGTGATTGAGGAGTAAATGGAGGTGAAGAAGTGAAGTTGGAGCATGTAAATCATTCTTTTGAGACTTATGGCTGGGAAGGGGAGGAAATAGAAGGGGTGGCCCTGGACAGGGAGATCAGAAAGGGACATTGTTATATTTATTTTAAGATGAGAGAGACTAAAGCAAAATTATATTTAAATATCTATTAGAACACAGGCAAGGAAACATTAACTCTACCTGGGTGAGTAGAGAAAAGTGATGGTTTTGAGCTGGGTCTTGAGTAGCAAGTCAAACTTTTCCAAAGGAAGAAGACATTGCATACAGAAGGAAGATTGCAAGCAAACACACAATGATGCATTTGGAGAATGGTCTATAGCTCAGGGCATGGCAAATGCTAACCCTGGATTCTGTTAGGCAGAAGGGAAAATTCACCCAAGACCTTTCTCTACCTTTTGTCTTTGCTCTCCATCTCATCTTTATTTATTTATTTTAAAGATTATTTATTTTTTATTTATTTGACACAGAGAGAGAGAGAGAGAGAGCACAAGCAGGGGGAGTGGCAGGCAGAGAGAGAGGGAGAAGCAGCCTCTCCGCTGAGCAGGGAGACTGATGCAGGGCTCAATCCCAGGACTTTGGAATCATGACCTGAGCCAAAGGCAGACGCTTAACCGACTGAGCCACCCAGGTGCCCCTCATCTTTAAAATAATAGCTTAGGCCAGATTATCTCTAAAGTCTATTCCAATATTAAAATCCATAGCTGATGAGGATCTGCATCCTCATCACTTTTCTCTACTCACCCAGGTAGAGTTAATGTTTCCTTTCCTGTGTTCTAACATCTTCAATGTTTTGTTGGATTGAAAATAATATTTCCCCATGAATATTGCACCACAGCTGTTTCCTATAATTATCTTGTGTGGTGAGGAGCTTCTAGGAGGTTAGAGGCTCAGCTGAAGTGACCCACTTAGAAAAAAATAATCATGAAATATCCTTGCAGTCTACTATGTTTTACCTTAAAAGTTCATGTGCAGCCCAGTCCTTAATATATTGGACATGGTTTATTATTATTAAAATGTTTAATCATTTTTCTTTGATACCCAAATCAGATAGGTCAGCTTCATCCTTTAGATTTAAAAATTTGCAGGTAGTTACTTCCATAGGGCCAAAGGTGAGAGTCCTTGGCTGGCTCCCACTGCCTGGTTCAGCTTCACTTGCCCATTCACTCCCAGCTTCCTAGAGGCAGGGAGTCTGAACACCAGCTGTCTATGCAAGTGAAGTATGGTGGGGCCTGGAGCCGAGAGGAAGAGCTCATTAAGAGTAGTTTAGCTAGTTAATTGATCTTTATAAATGTCCTGGGCCAGCGGGACTCAAGTAATAGCATTAGGAGCCTTAGCATATTACCTACTCACATATCATATTATTCACATCCACTTGGCCTTAGGAATTTTCTTTATAAAAGATTACAAAATATGAAAGTCACATGAAATTGCTGAAAGGGGGAAAAAAACAACACACGTTAATTGGATTCTTGGCAAACAACTGCAAAAATGTCCCAGAACTGACGAAATGAGTTATTTTTAGACAACTGTGCCCTAAAATATGTTGGTGCCTCTATGACTGAGTTCATCACACATGCTACAAAGTCCTTTGGCCTGATCTTTAAAAAAAAAAACAAACTTCATTTTTCCTTTTTATTACATAATAAAATAAAATGAGCAGTCTCCCAGTGTCGTCTCTTGGCTGCATTCCTCAATTGAACGTTCTTTTTCTCTGCTTCTACCTTCATGTTTGCCTTCTTTTGTAAGAGCCTTTTTTATTCACATGCCCCGCTTTTATAACCTAAGGATGTGAAGAGAAATTTAAGTTCTTTCCACCATTCATTTAGGATTTTAGTTGTCCCTATTTAGCCCATGAACTCACCCTGATGATTCATCAGATTTCCTATACTATAACCCTCTGCTCATTCTCCAACGACAAAGTTAAGGATGAAAACTTTCTATGGCATTGTAGGGAAGGCCAGGCTCTGGTAGTTACAGAGATCTGACTTGGTGATAAGAGACCTGCCAGTGATTAGAAGACCTCACCTAGTTGGTCTTAAAATGGAATCAGCCCAGATGGTGCCAATGGGAATTAAGGCACTGCATGGTCCCAGAGCAAACACAATACCTGTCGTTTGGATGCTCTTAATCTCAGAGGCAAAGGAGGGAAATAAGGCTTTCTGAGGCCTCGCCACACATTCCCCAGGGATTATAGTCCCAAATACTCATGATTCAAAGTGACTGGTTATCAGATACTAGAAACATCTTCTAAATCATGAAAGGATTTAAGGGTCTTCTTAAGGGTTCCATGTTACTGGAATTAATGAGTTTTAAAGTCATTTATATACATTTCTGAAGCTGTATCTACAGAGGTTTTCAATAATGCTGACCATATATATATCACTGGAAGGAAAAGCAAATTTACTTCTAGAAAGCACAACCTGTGTTTAGATATATTTCCTTAGTGTGTCCTATTTACTTGGCTTACAGAACCTCTCTCCATATATCCTGGACAAATTTCAGGAACTCTATGTAAACGGGCATACTTATAGGGCTTACTTCTTTCTTTCTCACAGCCTAGAACTTGACATAAGAGTTCAAGGGGATTCTTGATATATGCACTGCTTTTAAGGGGCCCGGAAAATCCAGAGCCCCTCTGTACTCGTGAGATCTTGCACCGTAAATTATTTCCCAAAAAACTGTCTGAAGACAAGAAATGACCAATTTCTCGATTCTCCGGTAAAATGCACATAGTCTGATTGAAACTTTCTTTATACTGTTACCTTTCCTTTTGACCTTCATGGGAATGAAGATTCTGAAAGATGGTGGTGCAGAGCGGAGACGAGAGCTCAGTGTACTGGGTTGCTATGGGTGATGATGAGGAAAGATTCTCTGAAAGTGAAAATGAGTAAGTCCCAACTTTGCTTAATTTCAGATTTGTGTGTGGGATGGCCTCGCCCTCAGGATGAAACTAGGGCAGTTTCTTCAAAGAGGAGGAACTTCCAAAGTTCGAGTATGTTTTCTGTAGCTAGGAATGGAATCTAGGGTGTCACAGAATCCAAGACCAGCTTGCATTTCTGGAAGCCCCCACTTGTGGGTGTGCACCAATGGAAGTTAATGTGGGCAAGCCAACATGGCTTCCGTTCAGAGGTCTTAGTTGTATCTCTTACAAATGCTCGTGGCTAACCTCCTTGCTGCTGGTTACAGATTTGACTTTTGAGTCTGGTGATGCAAACACTTGCACACAGAGTTTTATTTTCTTGTGATGTCTTTGTCGGCCTGTGCTGTCAGGGTAAGAATTGCTTTATACAATGAGTTGGAAAGTGGATTCTCATCTTTCACTTTTTGGAGAAGTTTCTGAAGGATAGCCATTTCTTCTTTAAACATCTGATAGAACCCATTGGACCCGGGCTTTTTCTCATGGAGTTTTTTGAGGACTGTATGTGCAGAGAAGAAGAGAGTAGTTTGGCAGTTGCCTGATGACCACAAGGTAGTGACTGATTGCCATGTGGTGGCAAGGGGGCAGAGGACTTCTTTTTAGGATGATGAAAGTATTCTAAAATTAGGTTGTGGTGATGGTTGCACAACTGTGTGAATATAGTAAAAACATTGAATTGTTCACTGCAAGTGACTGAGCCATACGGTATGTAAATTTTAGTAGAGTTGTTTAAAAGGCAGATTTTGATTCTATTCATTATCTCAACTGTTTCTCTTTTCTATATACTTTGGATTTCTGCTTTCTTTCCTTATTTTTAATTCCTTTGGGTCTGCTCTTCTTTTTCTAGCTTATTAAGTTGCCTCCATCTGGCTCCTTGGGGCTTGCTGACCAAGTAAGTCTTAGGGTGAAGGTTTGGAGCTCACATACCTTAAGGATTGTGGCTTCAAGCATTAAGGTTCATGGCCAACCTGATCCTAGGACCAGCAGTTAGTGTTGTTCAGACCTGGCGATGAGGCTGTTCTTATGTCCTACCAGTACATACGAGGAAGCAACATTGCCAGGCAACAATTAGCAGAGCTCTTCTCAGCAACCCCACACCTCCACTTTTTAAAAAAAAAATCAGAAGGAGGTCCACCGGGTCTCCAGCTCGATTCCTATTGCCATTTTCTATAAAGTAATTTTAGTTACCATTACCTCAGATCATCCAAACTGCCAGATGTCATGGCCTGCTTCCTGCCCCAGAAGCAAGTCCGGATCTCTGTGCTGTGTGCTACCAGTTGCCTTGTTTTTCTGGACCATGTACCTGATCACATAGATGTTTATCATGGTTTGAACCGCTTATATTGTTTTACTTATTTATTTATACTGTGCCTGTCATTGTTCTCATTTGAAGAAGGGGGTGGGCATACAAAGCATGTACTTACTGAACTAATCTTGATGCCTCCTTAGGGTGATTTTTTTTTTTAATTTATGATAGTCACAGAGAGATAGAGAGAGAGGCAGAGACACAGGCAGAGGGAGAAGCAGGCTCCATGCACTGGGAGCCCAACGTGGGATTTGATCCCGGGTCTCCAGGATCGCGCCCTGGGCCAAAGGCAGGCGCCAAACCGCTGCGCCATCCAGGGATCCCAGGGTGATTATTTTTAAATACAATCTCCAAATTGCTTTATTTTCTAAAGGTTTTATTTATTTATTTCTGAGAGACACAGAGAGAGGCAGAAACATAGGCAGAAAGAGAAGCAGGCTCCATGCCACGTGGGACTCGATCTCAGAACTCCAGGATCATGCCCTGAGCCAAAGGCAGATGTTCAACCACTGAGCCACCCAGGGATCCCTCCAAATTGCTTTAAAAATAACTTCAGCCCAACCAAAATGAACCCTTTCTTTTAGAGCAGTGTTGTCCAATAGCAATAAAATGCAAGTCGCATATATGCTTTAAAATTTTCTAGTAGTTACACTAAAAATACAAAAAGAAACAAAAACACGAAAAGAAAGTTAATTCTCGTATGTTTTATTTAACCCCGTTCAGATCTTCCTCAACTTATGATGGGCTTATATCTTGATAAGACATCTAAGTTGAAAATATCACAAGTTGAAAATTCATTTAATGCAACTAACCTACAGAACGTTGTAACTCAGACGTCCTCAGAACACTTGTATTAACCTACAGTTAGAAGAAGTCCTCTAACACAAAGCCTAATTTATTTATTTATTTTTTTAAAAAGATTTTATTTATTTATTTGACAGAGAGCACAAGTAGGCAGAGCGGCAGGCAGAGGGGGAGGGAGAAACAGGGTCCCCCCTGAGCAAGGATCCCCAATGAGGGGCTCTATCCCAGGACCTCAGGATCATGATCCAAGCCGAAGGCAGATGCTCAACTGTTGAGCTACCCAGGTGCCCCTGCAAAGCCTAATTTATTAAAAAGTGGCTATCTCATGTAATTTACTGAGTATTGTCCTGAAAGTGAAAAACAGCATGGTTTTACGGGGACTGAATGGTAGTCAGTCTATCAGTTGTTTACTCTCCTGGTTGGGTGACTGACTGGGAGCTGTGGCAGCTGCCCATGATAGACTATTTCACTGCAAATGGCAGCATAGGAAAGGATCAAAATTGAAAATTCAAAGCACAGTTTCTATTGAACGTGTACCACTTTCACACCATCATAAAATTGAAAATTGTAAGTTGAATCTTCATAGTTCAGGGGCCATCTGTATATCCAGCATACTATCATTTCAAAATGAAATCAGGGATCCCTGGGTGGCGCAGCGGTTTGGCGCCTGCCTTTGGCCCAGGGCGCGATCCTGGAGACCCGGGATCGAATCCCACATCAGGCTCCCAGTGCATGGAGCCTGCTTCTCCCTCTGCCTGTGTCTCTGCCTCTCTCTCTCTCTCTCTCTGTGACTATCATAAATAAATAAAAAATTTAAAAAAAATTTTCAAAATGAAATCAATATAAAACTCATAGGATGTTTTTATTCTTTTTTCATACCAAGTCTTTGAAATCTGGTGTGTATTTTGTACTTACAGTGCACCTCAATTCAAAGCAGCCACATTTCAAATGCTTGATAGTCATGTGTGGCTAAGTGGCTTCCATATTGGACGGTACAGATTTATAGCATGTATTAAAACGATAGTAAATTTAATCAGCACCACGTACCACTTTGGATTTTTCACCCTTTTTGTTCCAAGAATTTCATTAAATAATTAAAACACTCCCGCCAAAGCAAAATCTAGATGCCTCAAAAGGTGTGTGTTCTTCTCTTCTATTTGTCATCACAATGCTAGTACACTTGGAAAACTCTTATTTTCTCTTTTTGAAGAGAAAGCAAGAAGACTTATGTGTGCAAACATACAGTATAAACAAATACTATTTATGCTATGAGTCTTGGAAAACTGGTTTCTGAAAAATCAAAGTTTTTGTTTTTCCGAGTGACATGAAATGACAATATATAAGGTTTGAAATAGTCATCACATTAATTACCTATCAATTAATTAAGGAGTTAAACTCCATTTCCTGCTCAAAAAAAGACATTGGAGGGTGCTGGAAAGGATTGGAAAAAAATCAGAAGTTTAAGATATGATGGAGTTTCATGGGTTACACGGAGTTTCTTCGGTTGAGATTAATTTTCAATTCCCCCTTAGACAAAGGTATTTGGTTTTACTGAGTGTTGTAGCAATGGTTTTGATAGGCTGTTTACAGTCTGGCACCCCAAGTACCTCAGGCAGACAGATAGATCTGCTTAAATGCAAGAACTCCTTGTCCGCTGTGTAGGTATTAATGATACTTGCTACTTCCAGGGAAAATAATCCTCTCGAAGTATATTGTTACGTTACTAAATCACTTGCTTCCTAAAGCATGGGACCACCATCTCTCAAGGTCTCTAAATAAATCACATTGCTTTATCAAACTGCTTATTTATGCAGCTTAGAAACGCTAATAGTTCATCAACCTCCTGATTTTATGGGCAATCTTCAGACATGTTAATCTCTCACATCTTTTAAAACCCCCTCCTTCATGGGTAGGAATGTTCTCCGGGAATTCCCAATCATGTCATATTTAATGAAAACAGTACCAGTAATCACATTGGTACGTAGCCCCTTCCTCTTGGGAAATCTCCAAATGGCTTCCAGATTGGGAGGGGGGGTCAGTTTTCAAAAGCTCCCAGTAAGGAAAGAGGGGGAGGGGATTAGTTCCCTATCAAGGTTGGGGGAGGAAGTGTTACTCAGTTCATCTGGGCTGTATCACTTCCATTCAGACCCAATGTTCCAATAAGCTGAAATGCACCTATTTGGCAGGGACTTCTCTCACGCTGGCCAGGGAACCATCATACTGTCATCACAGCTGGATATGACAGGTTCCAGGAGTTTAGAAATTGTTCTTGACGTGGTGGGAAGCATTTTCATGTCCTCGCACCAGGAATACGTCATTTCCTATGTAAGTGGAGCCACCCCACCCCCAGCCCTTTCTCTCTGGTTACCACGGCTTCTTTTTCCCCATGGTGCTCATCACCACATAGCGTGTCCCATATCTGTCACTTTTCTGTCTTTACCCACTAGCATGTAACCTCCGTGCCACATATGCAAAAACCCCACCTTCTTCCAGAGGGTTCAGTGGAGTCAGAGAAGCCTCGGTTACCATCCCTGTAGTTGATGGGCTGTGAGATCTTGAAAAAGCTGCTGGAGCTCTCTGGTTTTCAGGTTTTTCAGGGATGAAATGGAGCAATCCTCTGTACCTTACAGGCTGGTTGAGGATTAGATGATGTCAAATGCTCAGCTAAGCATGGGGCTGGGCGGGCAGTGAGCACTCAGGAAAGAGTGGCTATTTGAACAACAGCAAAAAAAGCATCACTGTTCCAGGGTTTCCTTACCTGGAAGGTGGTTAGATCTCAGAATCTTAACTTCACCCATGGAGGCTTAAGCCTCAGGGCTAAGTTCTGTTCCTTCAAGGGTTGAGGACCAAGATTTGGGTGTGGTTACAGGTGCCAAGGGCCTCTAGGGCTGCAGGAACCTGCTGTAGTGCTTTCCAGCAAATCAAAACACAGTCGTCAGGGATCCCTTGTTCCATACACAGGAGCTGCAAGCCTGCTTCATATCCCAGCCCAGTGGAGACGGTGTCTGAGCAGGGGAGGGGGCTCATGATACCCCACGGCCTGTGGCTTTCAACTAACAGAAGGGAAAAGTTTGGTTTAGCCCCCTCTGGCTGGGTGTTACCAAGTTGTCTGCTGAAATGGGTTTTGCCCTTTTTTGGTCAAAGAGGGCTGGGGTGGGGGCACATGGTGGGGGTTTCATTTCTACACCCCTGATTGCCAGCTCCTTCCCAGCCCTAGTGTGGCAAGAGCAGAGTTAGAGTGACAACAGCCCAGACCAACCCCTTACCTCCCAGAGAAGAAGAGATACCAGCATTCTTGCTTCTCTTCCAGAGACCCTCCTTGGAGGAAGCATATCTCTGAAAGCGAGTGAGTGTTAAGTGCATAATCTTATCTGCTTCTCAAGGCACCGAAAGGCTATTTTACCAATCATTTTAAATAAGTGGCACAGCAAAAATGCAGGATTACTCAGATGAGCATTCCTGACGCCTCCAGGAGTGGGTAGGAGCACTTCAAACGAGTTAATAATATACTCTAACAAACGACACAAAGGTATGAAAAGCCATTTTTAAGTTGTTTGCCCTTTCACACATCTGAGATACTGTTATCACTCAGACATTTTTTTCAGATTAAGAAAAGGAGGTAAAAAATTTCCAAGGCAGAGCAAGCAGATAGATTTCTACTAAAGCACGTGTGTGTGCATGCGAGGGTCGGCTTGCACACATGTGTGCACACACCTGTGTACACTGCCTTTGCACGGCTCTCATGTTCTAACCGCTCCTCCCTGGATCCCACAGGATCATTGACCCCATGAACTCTGCCCAGACCCTTCCCAGCTCCCATCACAGCTGACCCTCCGAGAGGGATGCTAGGGATGCCTCCCTCCCCTTCCCTACTCCCCGCTCCTACCCCACCTACCTGCAATCCTCCTGGCCAGTCATCTGGGCTCCAGTCCCAGCGCCTGGAGACTTCGTCCCTATAGATCTCACAGTGTTCCACGTTGTGCTGTCTCTAAACATCTGTGACATGTTGTGCTAACCCATTTTTATAATCAGAAGTTTCTTCTCGTACCTAGAAGAGTGGAATAAACCATCTCTTCACTCTACTGTCCCCACTGCTCCCACCCTAATGAGGTCAGCGCTGCAGTGTGTGGCTCTTACACAGAAGGGTCATAAATCCTCACCCCCCCTTCTTCTTTTTTTTTTTTTTTTAAGATTTTATTTATTTATTCAAGAGACACACACACACACACACACACACAGACAGAGAGAGAGAGAGAGAGAGGCAGAGACACAGGCAGAGGGAGAAGCAAGCTCCATGCAGGGAGCCCAATGTGGGACTCGATCCCAGGTCTCCAGGATCACACCCTGGGCCAAAGGCAGCGCTAAACCACTGAGCCACCTGGGCTGCCCACACCCCCTCTTTTTCTAATGGAAAGTCTGAGATACCCCCTAGGACGGCGATGTGGCCTAACACACTAAAGCAGCATTGCAAAGCTGTAGCCATTCATGATTAGACAGACGGATTCTTGGTTTCTTTTCTTTTCTTTTCCTTTTTTTAGATTTTTAATTTATTTATTCATGAGAGACACACAGGGAGAGGCAGAGACACAGGCAGAGGGAGAAACAGGCTCCATGCAGGGAGCCCGATGCGGGACTTGATCCCGGACTCCAGGATCACAACCTGAGCCAAAGGCAGAAGCCCAACCACTGAGCCCCCCAGGTACCCCTGATTCGTGGTTTCTTAAGCAGGGGCCAGGAGTCCATCTGAGGGGAACAGAGTAGGGGGGCTGGGGTAGCAGAGGGGGATGACACTTGACACTTTTCAGTACGTTGATGTCAGGCACAAATTCCATAAAATAAAATCATACTGCATTAGCATGGAATGGATTGCGCCGTATTCAGAAAACATGCTCATTCCTGGATACTGGAAAGGATCACATGACTTCAAAGAGTAATGGTTATTTTTAGAAGCGTGTGTGTGTGTATGTGCGTGTATGCACGTGCATACTTGCAATTGATTCCAGAGTTATCTGTGGGGTAATCGGCAATACCTCCTTCTGTGGCTCACGCTGCTTTAAAGCCCCTCCTGGATCCCATTCAATCAAAACACTCAGTGAGCACCCATTCTGTGCCAAGTTAGTGTTCCCTGTAAGTGAATGCGCCCCCCCCCCAACCAGGAGGTCACAGACTTCCAGGAGGCCAGAGAAGATGAAGGCAGAGGGATGCACGGTGTGTGGTGCTGGGGGTGGAGGGGGGTGGACAGCTCCCGTTGAGATGAACGAGATGATTACAACATTGACGTGAAAGCTAATTATAGAAAAATTCATCTCTCCTGGAATATAAACAATTTCCTGTAAGTATTTTATTGAGAAATCTAATCTCATGAGGATTTTCTTTTGTCCCTTTCCTGACTAATTTGTTTCTCTGGTGTGCGTGTGTGTTTAACTGTCATTGGGATTATCATACACAGAGTCTGCTCTGGAGAAACTTGGTATAGCCTGAGTCCCATGTTCCTTTTGCTCTTCCCCAAACCCTTTCAGTGCCTGGACACCCCTGCACAATCCCTCTACCCACGCACACACATGCACACACACACACACACATGCACACATGCACACACACGCACGCACACACATGTGAATACCTGAGCATGCCTTGTGCTGGGAGGTCCTAATATGCAATGACCTGATTGACCAGGCGCCTTCCATCCCATAACATGACTATGGGAAGAAGGGACACGGGGAGGCTGTTTCTCTGACCTCAGACATTTTATGGCTAAGAGCAGCCTCCTGGGGGGGGGGGTGTGATCTGTTCTCATTCCCATTCATATCTTTTCATCAAAACTGGCTATGAACTTAATAATCCTTATGACTCACTTGCAAAAGTACATAGGAAGTCAGGTTTGTTTTTCAATTTCCTTTTTCTAAAGGTTAAAATTAAAGCAGGGAGGAGCAGAACATTACTCTCTGGGGCCCAGCGGGGACACCCAGGCCCAGGCTGCTTGTCTGTATGTTTTTCCCTCACCACAGCTCTCGGTGGTTTACCTACTATATCCATGATTGCCTTTCTCAGCTACGTGGTGAAGTCAAATCCAGAGGTGATTCCAGGTGCCCTCCTCACCGAGCAGGCTTTTCTCCCACCCACCCCGTGGCCCCAGCCATTCCCCCTCCAGAAAATTCTCTGTGTTTCCCCATTCCCTGGTTTGACTCACCTTTGTCTCCTACCTACAAGAAGGAGCCCTTTCTGCCCACCCTCTTCCAGCTGCATTGCATCCTACCCCTTCTTGAAAGCATTGCTGAAATTCCACGTCCTGTGTCCTGCCCTCATCACCTAAGCCAGGAATGCTCACTTCTCAGCTTGAGAAGGACTTACTGCCTTCCTTGCAGTGTTGATCTCATTGATTCATTTGACAAATATTTGTTGAACACCTAGAAGGCCCTAAATAAACAGTGCTCCCAGTGTGGGAGATACAGAGACAGAGAACAAGCTTTGTGTCCTGTGGTTGGTGCCCGGCCTGCTTGTGGGTTCTTTACAGGGGAGACCTGGGTTGAACACTCATTGGATCCCCCAGAATACAGTAAGAATCCATTTGAATGTACTGAACTGATTAATGAATTCACTCATCTTTTCCCTCGATGCCATACAGAGTTTGCATCAACACTAAATAACCCCTCTAAACATCTGAGGCTGAATGGGGTAAGAAGAGGAATACATTCCATTCTTATTAAAAAACATCAAGTGATTGTTTTCTGTATCAAATGCGGAATTCCGGTTTTATCAAACACACGTCTCAGAGAAACACCCCAGCCTCCAAAGCAGACAGCGGTTGTAAACATCTCCTCTTCCTGCTGAAAAGCTGCGGAATTCCAGAGCCCTGACCTGCGAAATACCAGTTCTCTGCTCCCTCCCCATGGAACGGAAGCTAAGCCCTGAGGGAGGGCATTTGTGTGTTTAGACCCTCTGCGTGATGCCTAGTGCTGGACCAGGAGGTAGCTCAACCCACAAACCACTAGCAAAGGGGATGGAAAAAGACAGGACCCAGCAGAGGGGAACACAATTGCTCACTAGCCCAGAATCTGGAACTTGGAAGCCAAATTATGGTTAGCCACATGGCTTTATTATTGACCTTCTTCTTTGGCACGTAGTGCTTTATGGGTACACTGTATCTTCGCTTTTTCTGACCAGTCTCCAACTTCCCACCAACACTGCTTATACCAAAAGATGGCAAATGGCACGTATCCTAGCATTTTTCTATGGCTTAAGGCACAGTCAAGACTCTTGATGATGTAAAAGAAAAACAGATGACTGCGTCTATTTCCTGCCTGATTACTACTACTTTAAAGGAATGCCGAGGTTTTGTTTGTAAAAATACACTGATGATTATGTAACCAGTGAGACCTACATTTATTTCTACCTTATTTTGTTTAGTGCAGGCTCAATTAAACTTCATGGCCCTCATATAATCTTCTTTAATCTTTGTGGTTTATTGGACAATCTGGTGAACTTGTATCACATCCTGAGGTTGGGTGTGCATTTCAAGGCATCAGGGAATGATGAGTTCAGTTGTGAGGTGAAGGAGGCCATATGGGATAGGTTTTCCATCTTAAATTAGCATACATCAGAGGCCTGGTAGGGGGGGGTCCATGGCACCAGGTGACCAGAATGAGGGGCCATAGCAGTCTGTGACTCACGTGACAGCTGGGGAGGAAATGGAACACTTCTCCCAAATCCAACTGAGATTGTTAATGCCCAGACTGGGAAAGAGTGGTGCCACCCTTCTGTAGCAACAAGCCAGGCAAACCAGGGGTTTCTGGAGAAGCTTCTGTTTGCATGGCTAAATAATAAAAGGTGGTCTTGATAGGTCTACTCTTAAATTGTGCGATGGACCATTATCAGAGCTCTGCTAGCTGATCAGACATTTGACCCACTAAAATGTAGTCTTGGGGTTTATTTTGATCAGGTCCGTGGGCATAGGGGTGCGGGACAAAAGAATTTGTCAGTCAATTCTTCTGCAATATGCATTCATTTCTCCTCTTAACATCAGCAGAAGCTATTATTAGGGATTGAATATGCTTCACCCCCATGTTGAAGCCCTATTTCCCAATGTGATGGTATTTGGATGTAGGGCCTTTAGGAGGTCACCCGATTTAGGTGGGGTCATGAGGGTGGGGCCCCCAAGATGGGATTAGTGCCCCTGTGAGAGGAAGAGCCCAGAGCTTGCCCTCTACCATGTGAGGACACAGTGAGAAGGCAATCACCCATAAGCCAGAAAGAGAGCTCTCACCACACCGAATCTCCTAGAATGGTGATCTTGGACTTCTCAGCTTCTAGAATTATGAGAAATAAATGTCTATTGTTTAAGCTGTCCAATCTATGGTGTTTTGTGGTAGCAGCCCATGCTAAGACAGGCTCTTTGTATTCGTTGAATAGAAAACTGCTCATACTCAACTCTAAATGTACCAACCTCTCTTCTCCATATTTATATTTACTTAATATTTCCAGTATTTAATTAGTATCTTGTAGCATATAAAATTGGCCTTTGAACATCATGGGTTTGAACCACATGAGTCCACTTGTGAATTTTTTCTGATAAATACAGTTCCATACTATAAATGTATTTTCTCTTTTTTATGTTTTTCTTAACAACACTTTCTTTTCTCTAGCTTGCTTGATTATAAATAAGAATACAGTATATAGTACATATAGTGTATGAAATATATGTCAATTGACTGGTTATGTTATTGGTAAGGCTTCCGGTCAACAGCTGGCTATTAGTAGTTAAGTTTTGGGGGAGTCAAAAGTTATGCTTTTCAACCAATGGGGGGTAGTCAGTACCCCTAAACTTTACACTGTTCAGAGGTCAACTGTATTCTTTTATTTGTCCCAATATCCTTTTCCACCCCACTGCCCACCTTTTTCACTTTTACATCATTGCCTTACTAAATGCTACTCCACGTATGTCAAGACTCAACTCAAGTGCCCCCTCTTCCATGGAGCCGTCCCTGCCCTCCTCTCCTTCACCCCCAGTCTGGATTCTATGCACTGCCTATGGTAGCTCCTACCAAAGCCTCTATTTTTTTTTTTTTTTTTTTTGCTTTTTACTTTTTACTCAGTCCCTCCCTAGACTGAATTTCTCATCAAAGGCAAGGGTGTGTGCTGAGTTCAAGCAGCGAACCTGGAGTGGAAGCCATAGGCACTTTATTGAGTGAAATATGTTTTTCAGAAAATCCTTCTGAATAGAGATCTTAACTTGTCAGTGTAAAGTAGTGTTTGCAGGGAAGGATGGGGGAAGACATGCTGGCAAACACTAGGGAGCAGCCAGGGGTTTAGTGTGGACTTGCAAATCAGAACAGGACCCCCAAACCCTGCTGGAATTGTTGAAGACAAACACAGGAAAGTAACAGAAGGGTTTGGAATGGAACCAGGTTGTAGAAACTTAGAATTCAGGGTCTCAGGAGGAGAGGAAGTTCCATGTGAAAGGTCAGAGACTGTAGAATTTTTGTTCGTTTGAATGGCAACTCTGTTTAGGGTTGAATTGTGTCCTCTCAAAAGATGTTGACATTCTAACTCCCGGCACCTGTGAATGTGACTTTATTTGGAAACAGAGTCTTTGCAGATGACCCAGTTAAGGTGACATCCTTAGGGCGGGTCCTAATCCAATGTGGCTGGTGTCTTTTTAAAATGGGGAAATTTGAACACAGAAACAGACCCAGAGAGATGATGTGAAGACATCAGGAGAAGACTATCAACCAACCAACGAATGCCCACGGCTGCCAGAAACTAGGAGAACAGAGTGGAACAGATTCTCCCTCCCAGTCCCGGGAAGGAATCAACGCAGCCAACCTTGGTGTCAGCCTTCTAACCTCCAGGAATGTGAGAGGATAAATTTCTGTTCTTAAAACTACCCGTCTGTGGTGCTTTGTTACTGAAAACTCTGGGGAACTGGTACAAACTGTTCCACTTAAACTCTAAATTACCTGCAGGCAGGGACTTGGGGTCCTTTATCCTCAAATCCCTAGAGGTTGGCATACCCACCAGACGTGTATAGAAATCTCAAGCTGCCTTCTCAGGCCAAGTTCTCTTTGGACTTTAAGTTGGAAGATAGGAGCTAGAAAGGATAGAAAAGTGAGAGGCTGGAATTGGTACAAGCCAGAATTTTGCCCAAGCTTTAACTGTTGCCACACACCCCACCCCCAACTCCTAAATCATGATATCTCCTTCTTCGGACATAGAGGAAAGACTCCAAGATGCCAGGATCCAGGGCCATTTGTCTTCAAAGCATCTGTTAACAGGGATAAGTAAGAACATGATGTCTTCACCCTGTGTCCCGCCTCCTCCCTACCCTGGGGTTTTGCTACCCCACAATTTCCTAGGGAACTCTTGTTTCTTATTATTTAAAGGTTAACTTGAAATTCATTTCGGATGAGAAAAGTAAGAAAGCTCTGGAAAGCCGTGTTCGGGTAAGTATTTTACCTTAGGTTAGCTTTTAATTCCAGAATCTTTGAAAACTATAAAACTCAGTGATGGATTTATGTGGTTCCCTGACCAATACAGTTATTTGTAATAATAATAATAATAATAATAGTAGAGTAAAAGATAGCACAGCCTCAGATTTTTTTTCCCTTTACTCAGCTGAAAATTAAACCAGACAGGCAATTGCCGTAATATATAATATGTGTCCGCTGCATTTATGGCACATTACATATTACATGGTTATTATCCTGCATTTTCATCCAATCATCTTATTAGCTCTGGTATTTTTATGTGGTGAATGACTACAAGCTGAAAGTCAAGCGAGGAAGGCATCGGTGGAGAAATGAAACACAGGCTCAGGAAAGCAGAACCCATTAAAATGTGGCCACCACCACAGTGGGCCACAGTCGGGGGGTTGACAATGAACTCTGGAAAACTACTAAGGCCCTACAGTGAGAAGCACCATCTGTGATACTGTCCCCACTGAGTAACTAATTCTGTGTTTCATTCTCCCATCATACCACAATTACACCTCATTTCTCTTTCTCAAGCACCACGGTTAGATGGCTCTTCGAGTGTCTCTGTGATGCACACCACGCTCAACTGAAAAAATATTTCACAAGAGGAGAGTGCCGTGTTACAATAGAATTCACCATATCTTTAAATATATTTTTCGGAACCCTGGAGAATACCATTGTATATTCTGACATATTATTAAAAGAAAATGAAACCGCCCCATGAAGTTCTAAAAACAAACTTGGGCCCATTTTTATAGCTCATTCAACTGATTTTCTAAGTTATGAGTCATTTGTTGCTTTTGGTGTTTGATGTCATTTGCCCAGAGCTACATGGAGTCCTATTTTAGGGATATGAGCAAAGATATGATGGATTATAATAAATCAGGCTGCTGGTCAGATTGGTTTTTTTCTAATAGTGTTCCATCTGTTCTTTTCCATTATTTTTTAAGATTTAAGATTTTAAAAAATTTATTTATAAGAAACACACACAGAGAGAGAGAGAGAGAGAGAGAGAGAGAGACAGGAGAAGCAGGCTCCATGCAGGGAGCCCGACCTAGGACTCAATCCTGGATCTCCAGGATCACAACCCAGGCAGAAGACAGCACTAAACCGCTAAGCCACTGGGGTGCCCTGTTCTTTTCCATTTTGAAATTCCCTACCTCCTCTGCCTTTTCTTCTGGAGCCAACGTTTTATTTCCTTTTGTTTCTTTCCTTCTCACTTGTTCCAATATGTCCCTTTTCTCTCTGGAGTTAATGTGAACCATCCCCCCCTGCGAAGTCCAGAATTTTCCATCGAGTAATATGGCTTAGTCAAGCAGCTCTGAGGGTAAAATTCAACTTCTTACAGCATACTCTAGAGTAGGATTTGTAGAGAAAGGCTTTGAATTTTTTTCCCCAATGTAGGAGAAAGTGACCATGTCAAACGTGTTAAAAAAGAAGGGGCCAAACACCACTTATTAGCACAGTCACTGATAGGTAAGTTGTCATCGATAATTACACATTCAACCATATTGTCTGACATTGAGATCTAAAAAGCACCATGTGTATGTTATGAACAATTATATTTGACCCAACGAAAAGTAGTAAATGATAAATCAATCTGCTGAAATATGGAACTTCTTTTCTATAATCACCAGATGCAGTGAGCTAGCTAAACTCAGGATGTAGGACCATTTATTTCTACTCTGTAGCTTAATGTCTAGTTTACAATGAGGCTTTGAAAGTTGAACCAAATCAAACTGAAGGAGTAAACCCTTGATCAAAATCAAATATGTAACTGTTGTAATCGACTTCTCCACTTGTTTCCCTTGAATTTCAGAAATGTTCTTAGGGCAGGACCCGGCTTCCCTGGAGAAGGATTATTACAAAGTGGGCGCAGAGTCTATGGATGGTGAGGATGAGAATGGGGAGTTCTATGGGGGCACCTGCAACATCTGGTGTCTTTCCCCCAGTTTTGTATCTCTCATTGCTCCCCTAATACCCTATACAAATACAATCAATGTCTCAAGTGGAAATGAAAACAGACAAGGGCAAAAAATACTGGAACATATGTTAGTTGATTACTTATCATTTGTCCACATATTGTAATATTTTGAAGGTACAGATCACGTTTCCTACGTCTTGATGTTCTCAATAGGGCTCACTGGCCAGGCAGAGTGCTCTGCGACAGCAGATGATCAGGAAATGTTTGCTGCATTGGAAACTAAAACAAACAAAAGTAATTGCTGGAGGGTCATTCCTTATTTTACAGTTCTGGGATGTGGCTAATCATCATAGATCCTTGGCCATGTTCTCAGCAGCTCAAGCCTGTGTTTCAAGGAAGCATACACCTGAAACTTCTGGGAATTCCTTGTAATCTTTGAGTAACTTGATCCGGAACCAAGGCCCTTGATTCCAGTCCTCTGTTTTCTTATCATTTACTGTAAATGTTGAAGAAATGACCCACAGTGTGTTACTTTAGCAAACGGAGCTTGTATATACACTGTATAAAGGGAGTTAAGAAAGACAGATCAACTCACAGTGTCTGCTATGATGAGAACAGCTAATGTGGTGGACCAGAATGGATCTTAGAGAGTCCTGTTTCTTTTGCCAGAAACAGAAATGCACTCTTGGGCATAAAGCAATGCATGGCTGAAAGCCATCAACTCGATTTCTCAACCCTCTCCTCTATGGTGCAACGCCCTGTGTTGGAATCTCATGGCCTGAATTCTTTACCCTCATGGCGCAGCCAAGACGCTGTACTCCAAATCAGTTAAGAGTTCCTGACCATGTTTAGACACCCTGGTAATTGTGTAAGGGGCAGTAGAATTCAAGCAGCTGGTGTAACATGGGATCCAAATCTGGACAGAGTCAGAATCAAAGTGACCGCATGTCATGATGCTTCCTGAACACTCTCCCTCTAGGCTATTTGGATACTTTTTGGTGATAATAAAACCCCCTGTAGACAGGTTGAATGGAAAGAGCATGGAATTCAGAGATACCCAGATCTGGTAAAAATTCTGGCTCCCACATTTACCATGTGATCTTGAGTAAGTTACTTAAACTGTTAGAACAGTAGTTTTCTTGTCTGCAAGTAAGAAATTACGCCTATTTTGTGAATTGTTGTTTCAAATTAAATGGCATTATGCCATTTTAAGATTTTATTTATTTATTTATGAGAGACACACAGAGAGAGGCAGAGACATAGGCAGAAGGAGAAGCAGGCACCCTATCGGGAGCCCAGTGCAGGACTCAATCCCAGGACCCCAGGATCATGACCTGAGCCAAAGGCAGATGCTCAACCACTGAGCCACCCAGGTTCCCCAAAAGTTTGTATTTTAATTTATGGCATATAGCAGACATGAAATAAAAGCCCTCCTCCCTTTCCTCCCCCTTCTCTTCACATTCTCCTTATTCTTATTTTTATTTTATCTCTATGACCGGGTTATATGTGGAAGGCTTCACCCATCCTACATACAACCAGATGGGATTCAGGGCACTAGACCTCCTCCTGGCTGTGTGTGTGTGTGTGTGTGTGCGCGCGCGCACGTGCATGCACACACATGCAAGTATGCATGCACACTTGTGCACACACACAAGTGTAAGAGTGGGGAAAGGTTTTGGGTGGCAGGGGAAGAAGACAGACTTTTTAAGGCATGGATATTACCTCATACAGCAGAGTGTCTGAATTCACTACTTCTCACTTCAACCTCCTGCCACACCAGCTAACACTCCTGGAGCACAGAGCTGAAGGTGTTTTTGGTATGATTTCTATCTCTCTACAGCCTCTTCTACCCCCTGCCCTGGGAAGGTCAGTGGAAAGAGAGAGGCAGTACCCTGCGAATGAATGGTTCTGCATCCTCATGAAGACCACTGTCAAGTTTACGGGCTTAGGAGGGTTAATGGCCTCCAGTCATCCCTCGCTTCACCTCAGTCCAATTCTGAGGATAGTAGGGCCATTTGGAGGCTGAACCAGATGGGCTTTCTGAGGCCTACATGCTACAAGGCCTTTCCAACAGCCATTGAATTATTCCAAACACTAGTCAACAAATGGTTGAGAGGAACGCTGTAGGAATTAATGATACAGAACTTGACAGAGAAGAAAAAGGGTGTCTTGGGCAAACCAGTTGTAACTAGATCACCAAACTTACAATATGAGAAAGAGGTGGATAAACACAAAGCTAGCGGAAGATGGCATGCATCCTTCCATTCACCTGTTTATTTAGTTCAGATTATTTATTCAGTACTCTATTATATGCCAGGCATTGAGCCAAAAGTTGAGGTTATAATGGTAAACAAATCAGATACAATCCCTGTCCTCATGCTTGTAAAGTCTGGTGCAAGATCTCACAGCCTAGATCATTCATGGCTGCATAACAAATTACCCCCAAATCTAGCAGCTTAAACCACTACTTTATTATGCTCATGGTTCTGCAGCTTAGGGATTTAAACAGGATGCAGGATTCCATGATGTCTGGGCCTTAGCTGAGAAGACTCAATCGTTGAACATGACTTAATAGCCAGAGTTGAAATTATCTGGAGATGTCTTCACTCTCTTGGTGGCAGTTCTTGCTTAGCTGTCTCTGAGAGCTGTTGTCTGGAACACCTATATGTGTCCTTTCCAGTATGACAGTCTAAGGGTGATTGGATTTCCCACATGGTAACTGGCTTTCCCCAGAGCAAGTGTCTTGATAGAAACACACAAAAGCTTCAGGGACTTTTCTGATCCAGCTTTGGAAACCATCACTTCTACTACGTTCTATTGGTTACTAAGGCCAGTTTGGATCCTGGGGAAGGAGAATTAGGCTCCTCCAACCTGTCCCCTCAACCTCCTAATGAAGGGCAACAAAGTAAAAGCACGTGGGATAGGAGTCACAGTTGTGGCCATCTTTTGAAAATACAGTGTCCCCAAAACACATGCAATAAGTGTTATGGTAGAGGAGGATATGTTCACATATAAAGGATCCTAATATTGACTGGCAGGGTCAACCATTAACTTTTCAAAGGAAGTGCCCAGTAAGCTGAAATTGAGGATCAGTGGAAGTTAGGCACACAAAGACAGTGTGTCAGTTCAGCCTACTAAAACAAATCACTCCGTGTTCAGAGGCTTAAATAAGAAACATTTATTTCTCATAGTACTGGGGCTGGAAATCTAAGATCAAGGTGCCACCACAGTCAGGTTATGGTGAGAACCCTCATCCTGGTTCACCTTCTTGTATTCTCACTTGGCACAGTGAGAGTTCTAGCTCTCCTCCCCATCTTACAAGGACACTAATTTCAACATTCAGGCTCTGACCTCATAACCTAATCATCTCCCCAAAGCCCTATCTCCTAATATCACCCTTTGGGGAGTTAGGGTTTTAACATATAAATTTGGTGGAGAGGACACCAACATGTGGTCCAGAATAGAGTATATGAGGAACAATATTCCAAGGAAATAGAACAACACAGGCAAAGGCCCAACATCTGGTGAAGACCTAGACCATTACGGAATGGGAATGATTTCCATATGGCTGCCTTATTAGGTGTGAATGTGGTGCCTCATCAGAGAGGGTGTGATGGAGTTGGCAGAGGGAGGCTGGCATGTGCATACATATGTGTGTGTTCCTGCAGGATAAAAAAAAAAACCATGAAACTGGAGAGGTAAGTAAGGACCAGAAGGTCCTTGTGAAGCTCCTGGTGAAACTTCCTAGGGAGTTTGGACAACAGTGAGAGGCAGAAAGAAACATTATCCATTGATAAGAAGGCCACAATAGGCAACGTAAAACAGAGCAGAATTCAAATGCAGGCAGCCTTTGGTGTTCTAGTATCCAAACTCTGAAAAAAAGATTAAAATGCTGATCTTGCCCATTTGGAAGAAAGTATATGTGCTTTTTTGTTATTTATTATTATTATTATTATTTTTTTTTTTTTACTATTTAAATGGAAATTACTATTCACTATCCCAGAGAAGCATACATGAGACTCATGGATTCAGACCCTACCCACCCCTCACCCTGCCCCATCAACCTCCAGCTTTTTCGTTGCAGATATAAAAGACTTTCCTGATTCCAATCAAAAGCAGTAGTGCACATAAAAGATCAACCTGATGCCTAAAATTAAGCACCATTTATTGCTAGTATAATTTTTCATAAATGAGGAGAAAAATCTCTGCAAGAGGAAATGTAAATCCCCTAGTCATCATTTTCTTCTCTAGAAAGAATCGAACTTTCCTCAGGAAGGGAAGATGCTGAGCAGGAAATGCATCATTATAAGACACTTTATGATCCTGTGGACGACGTGGCAAATGGCCATTTATATGAAAACACTCATTTCCTGCTGTGTGGTTCCCAAGTGTTTGCCTTCTTGGAACAATGACGAGAAATTTCCTAACCCAAGAAGGGCTATGACGATAGCTCCACTTACATGTTGCTCTTACTATAGTCTTGGAAAATGTCCCATTGTCCTTCATGCATTAGATGAATCTAAAATAGGCAAGAAGTCTAGACAGTGGAAACCATATATAAGATCAATGTTTTTCCTCCATTATTTAGTATTGTAAAGTAAAAGTCACTCAGTAACTTCTGCTCTAATGGAAGAAAAATTAGGGAAATACACAAGGGTAAAAGGATATACGTCAAGTAGCAAGTCTTTGGCTATTTTCCTAGTTAATTACCAACTACTTCGAGTCTTTTGAGAAGTAAGTGGGGTAAAAAATTATACACAAATGAATAAAATTATGTTTATCAAGTTTGAAAGCAGCTCATTTCTAACATGTCTCCAACCTTCAGGACTCAATTGTCTGACCAATTTTGATTATATCCAGCAAGTATTTATTGGGCTCAGTCCACATGATGTTTTGCCAATCTATGTGAGGCCACTCCAATCTATTTTGTTGTTTCCTACACCCCAACACAAGAAATGTTTTACACTCTTTTATTTGGAAAGACTTTTAGCAAACTTACTGCTGAGTCTTTGTTCTTTTTCCTTTTTCCATCCGAATTCCCTGTAACTCAGAATTAAATAGTAGCCTTCAATTTTGTTCTTTCCCACATTTGCTTTGAATACTCTAGGTCATTTGGATTTCCAAACGAATTTTAGAATCAACTTTCATTTTTTACAGAAAAAAAAAGCCTTCTGGATTTTGACTGGAATTACACTAATTTTGCAGAGCAGGTTGGAGAAAATTGCTATCTTAACAATATTGAATCCTCCGATTTACAAAGTATATACCTCCATTTATTTCACCTTCTTTAATTTTTCTCAGCACGGTTTCATAGTTTTCAGGGTACTACCCTGTCAGATGTATCCTTAAGTATCTTAAATTTTTATGCTACTGTAAATGGTATTTTTTTTAAACTTTCAACTGTATGTTGCTAGTTTATAGAAGTCCAGTTTGCTTTTGTATATTGATCTTGTATCCTGAAAGTTTGTTTCACTAACTTACTGATTCTAGTAACTTTCTTGTAGATTACACTGGATTTTCTATAAAGACATTCATGTTACCTGCAAAAAAAGTTTTTATTCGTTTTCAAAATGATGCCTTCAGGCACCTGGGTGGCTCAGTTGATTGGGCATCTGCCTTCAGCTCAGGTCATGATCCCAGGGTTGTGGGATACAGCCCAGATATGGGCTCCCTGCTCAATGGGGAACCTGCTTCTCCCTCTTCCTCTGCTAGTGCCCCTGCTTATGCTCTCTCTCTCTCTCTCTCTCTCTGTGCCAAATAAATAAGAAATCTTTAAAAACACAGAAACCCCTAAAATGATGTCTTTTATTTCTTAAAGCCCCCATTATAATGTTGACTAGAAGTGGTGAGAAGAAACATTCTCATTTTTATTTCACATTGAGAAAAACATTCAGTCTTTTACCATTAAGTTTCATGTTAGTTGTAGATTAGTAGACATTTTTATCGGATCAAGGAAGTTCCCTTCTATCCCTAGTTTGCAAAGAGGTTTTCCAGAAACAGATGCTAGATTTGTCAGACTTTTCTACATCTGTAGAGTTGATTATGTGGTTTTTCTTTTTTGGTTTGGTGAATTACATTGGTAGTATTTAAAATGGTAAGCCAACCTTGCATTCTTGATCTAATTCTCACTTGCTCATAATATGCTGTTTATTTTTTGTTAGATTTGATTTGTTAAATATTTTTTAAAGAATTCTTACATCAGCCCGGGTGGCTCAGCGGTTTGGTGCCTGCCTTCAGCCCAGGGCCTGATCCTGGAGACCCAGGATCGAGTCCCACATCAGGCTTCCTGCATGGAGCCTGCTTAAGAAGCACTTCCCGTGTCTGTGTCTCTGCCTCCCTCTGTGTGTCTCTCATGAATAAATAAATAAAATCTTTTTTTAAAAAAGAATTCTTACATCTAAGTTTATGGAAAATATGGATACGCAGTACATAGTTTTCTTGTCTTGTAATGTTTTTTATCAAAGTAATTTCAGCTTTGTAGAATGAGTTAGGAAGTATTATATCTTCTTTAATTTCTAGAAAAATCTGTGTAAAATTGGAATTGTTTCTTGTGCAATTGTTTGGTAGAATTCACCAGGGAAGCCACCTAAATCTGGAATGTTCTTTGTAACATCAAATTTAAGTTATTTTATAGATGTAGGGACATTCAGGTCTAGTTCTTATTTTTTTAAGATTTATTTATTTATTTATTTTAGTGGGGGAGATGCAGAGGGAGAATGAGAGAGAGAGACTCTCAAGCAGACTTTTTGCTGAGTGCAGAGCCTGATGTGGGGCTCAATGTCATGACCCTGAGATCATGATCTGAGCAGAAACGAAGAGTTGGATGTTTCACTGACTAGCCACCCAAACACCCCTATTTCTTTTTTTATTGACATATAACATTGTATTAGTTTTGGGTGTAAGGATAAAGATTATATTGATATGTAATAATATAATATTTAACAATACATATTTTATATCATACATACAATCTCATATATATTGTACCTGAATTATAATATGCATTGCTAAATGATTTCCACAGTAAATTTAGTTGGCATCCATCATTAAGCAGTTGTAATTTCTTTCTTCTGATAAGAACTTTCAGGATTTACTCTCTGAGCAACTTTCAGACATACGATAGTATTAACTGGGGTCACCATTCTATACATTACATCCCAGGATTATATATCTAAAAACTATACATTTGTACTTTTAAGATTGTTTTTAGTTATTCATGAGAGACACACTGAGAGAGGCAGAGACATAGGCAGAGGGAGAAGCAGGATCCCTGTAGGAAGCCTGATGCAGGACTCGATCCCAGGACCCCGGGATCATGACCTGAGTCGAAGGCAGATGCTCAACCACTGAGCCGCCCAGGTGCCCCACGTTTGTACTTCTTGACCACTTGCACCCATTTCTCCACGTGCTCTACCCCATGGCTCATGAGTCGTATGGCTTTTTGGTACAACTTGTGGGAATGGGCACTACTCCTGGGCCTGTCTGTGCGAGCATAGGTACTATCTTCTCTAGTCATTTCAGTTGGCTTCAGATGGTCTCCTCACACACACACATAATTATTACTCAGCTGACCATTGGTGGAGAACCTTCTGCAGACCTCTGGATTTCCCTCTGGGCGCAGCTCTCCTCTCTTCAGCATTCTGTCCTACAACCTCTGTCTGTCTTGGGCTTCTGAGGTTCTCAGCTTCATCTTCTCAAATCAGAATCTGATAGGATAGTCTCTACCTGAGGTCTCTCTCTTAGGGACACAGCCTACAATGACAGCTCTCTCACAGCAGCAAGCTGAGGCAATTAGAGGACTCCTTTTATTTGTTTCTTTTCAATCAGGATCACTATCCTCTATTACCTGATGTCCAGTGTCTTGAAAATGGCTGCCTCTTACATTTATTATTTGTTTTTCTTTCTTGTCCCCCACCCAGACAGGAGAACAAATCTAATCACTGTTACTCTATCTTGGAAGCTGAATTTTTCCTCTTGTAAAGCCATGGCTATAGAGAGGTTTTCTGTTCTCTTGCCTGAACTTGATCCTAACAATCATGGAAAAGTGTTAGTAATTGGACGGAGAATTTGTAGATTAGAAAAATCTCAAGAAATTATTTAGAATGTAGACAGAGAAAACAAGACACAGAGGATAAACAAAAAAGTTTTAAGAGACATGAAGGTGGAATGAGAAGCTATAAAATATGTTTTGCACGCTACTCTTTTCCTCCTGAGATTAGTTTCCTTCTTACTAATGTACGTCCTTTTGTTCATTCTCTCTATGATAGAAAAGTCCACAAATTGTGAACTGTCAAGCTTGATTTGTCTGAAATTGTCTTTATTTCACCTTACTCTTGAATAATAATTGAGCTAGATAGAACTTTCCAGTTGACAACCGTTTTCTCCCATTACTTAAGAGCATTATTCTGCTGTTTTCTGGTCTCTTGTAATGCTAATGAGATCTCTGCCTTTCCTCTTATTGTTGCTCCTTTGTAGGTAATCTACCTTTTATTCTGATTGCTTTTAAAACTTTCTTTTGTTCTTAGTACCCTGCTGCTGGCTACTGACCGAGGGTAAGAATTTCCTTCTTTTTAAAGACTGAATAATATTTCATTACAGGTATGTGCCCCATTTTGTTGAAATTCTTAATACATATTTTTTAAAGATCCCCGTGTTTTCATTCTGCATTGGCTCTGCAAATTATGTAGCTGGTCCTGCCTTTGTGCTCTCACCTGAGCGTTTTATTTGAAAGGCTGTAAAAGAATACGACATAGAAGAAATTAATAGTGTATGCTTTACAAGATCGTTTTAATAGTCTAGGAGAAAATCACTCAGAGGGTTAAACCCTTCACAGATATCCCCGGTGTGTTCACCGCCCCCACCCTGATTCTCAGGTCCATGTCCCTGTGGGGGGGAGGGGCTTTCTTTTTCAAGCCACCATAGTGTGGATCTTCTTCATCTCCCCTTGGAGAAACACACCCCCTGCTCATGATATCAGGGATGTCTTAGAATCCGCTTGCATCCATTTGCACACTTTAACCAATGCAATCCTAGGGCTATTACTTGCAATGGGACATTTCCCAAGTTAAGCTATAGCATCACTGGGAGACAGGGTTGGTGGGTTTTTTTTTGTTTTTGTTTTGTTTTGTTTTGTTTTGTTTTAGACAGTTTATGATAAATCTTGGCATTCCAGATTCAGTGTTCTTTGAGATTTCCCTGGTAGTATAATATGCAAACATTATGGGTCATGTCATAGGTAACTATTCTTTCAGGAGAGATGTGAAGGTTTACAAATATCACATCCAAGATCCATATTCAGGATGAGAAACATTTCTCTGATGACACTGTAGTGTGCCCTGCCTCCTTCCTCGAGGGGATGGCAATATGTATTATTATGCACTGAAGTGATAGCCTGCTCTTTGTCTCCTTCCTAATTCCAGAGCTTGACCAGAGTCCCATAGCACATAAAAAAAAAAAAAAAAAAGAGTCCTCGTATATGTAACTTTTTCAAACAACAGAGCCATTGGCTTCTTGATACCTTTTCTCTGGTCACACAAAGACTTACTGGAAACTCTGGCATAAGGGTTTTTCTGTACCTTAGACTGATCATATTTGTTTTGTTTTCGGTATACGAATTTATTTATTTATTTTTTTAATAATAAATTTATTTTAGACTGATCATATCTGTAAGCATACCATGTACTAAAAAGTGAATCAGAATTGAAATATTTTTCTAATTGAAAGCAAGTCCCAGAGTAAGAGAATAGGATATGGCAGGTTGTGTGTGTTGGGGATGGTGGGAGCAGGGGGGTGTGAGTACTGCTCATGACATGGGCTTAGAATGAACGAGAGTATGTGAAATTGAATTGGATGACAAAATAATCCTGAGGGAAAAGTCTATTGGGTAGCTGGAATTCTAACTGTAAATGAAAGCAGTCAGACCCCACTATAATAAAAATGCAGCTTTGGCTTCATGATCACCCTTAATGTTTTCGATCTGGCTGCCAAATATTTTAAAATATATTTAATATTTGGTCTATTAAATAGATTTTCTAGAACTGAGCTGACTAGCTTGATGGCAGCTAGTCACAGATGGCTCTGAGCACTTGAAATGTGTTGTGAAGTATAAATTTCACACTTGAATTTGAAGACTTGGTATTAAAAAAAGAATGCTACATATCTCACTAATATTAATAATAGTGTTTTGTACATAGTGGGTTAAGTAATATAGTATGTAAATGTACATTATCTACTTCTTTTTGCTTTATTTATTTATTTATTTATGATTTTATTTATTTATTCATGAGAGACACAGGGAGAGAGGCAGAGACACAGGCAGAGGGAGAAGCAGGCTCCCTGTGGGGAGTCTGATGGGGGACTCCATCCTGGGATCCCGGGATCATGACCTGAGCTGAAGCCAGATGCTCACCCACTGAGCAACTCAGGTGCCCTTCTTTTTGCTTTTTTAAAAAATATTTATTCATTTGAGAAAGAAAGCACAAATGAAGGGGGAGAGGGAAAGAGAAAATCTCAAGCAGACTGCACTGAGCATGGGGCCTAACACAGGGTTTGATCGGAGGACCCTGAGATCATGACCTGAGCCGAAACCAAGAGTCAGACACTTAACTGACTCAGCACCCAGGATCCCCCTTTTTCTTCTTTTTTAATGAGACTACTAGAACATTTAGAATAGCATACGTGGCTCACATTATATCTCTATTAGAGAGCGCCGCTCTAGAACCCACGTAGTTTGTGATACAAACCCACTTAGTTTGGGCCCTTTGGTATTCTCAGATTGACTCTCATCCTGAAGATTCATCCCATTCTGTACTCATCACTTTGGTCTCAGGCATGTTATTTGCTGGTCAGTGATCCCAGCTCACCTCCCAGCACCACCACCTCTGTGTCTCTCGGCAGGTTGTCTGCTGCATGTGCTTCGGGGAAACACCCAAAATTCCCAAATTGATATTCCAAGGTGCTTTTTTTAAAAATTGAAATTGAGAATAGAAAATAGAGGAGTGAACTGACAACGTTGGCAGAAATTTTCTTTCTAATATCCATGGGTTTGTCAGTCATGTGACCTGAGTGAAAGCCACTGATGTCTTCCTCACGGTTCTCGCCAGAGCAGAAACTACTCATGAAGCCTGAGACACCACTTGTGCAAAAGCAGGATTTGACTAGGTTTTATTTTCCGTCAGACAGCTAACTCATAGTGTGAGGAAATGCAGTGTCCTCGGGAGACTTATCTCATGGATAAATAGTTGTTTTGGTGGTTAGAAGTTAAAGGGCAGGAGAAGAGAGAGGGGGAAAGGAGGGGGCATAAGAATAATGTTTTATAGGATTTCATTACTTAAGGTATGTTAAGAGTATACTGTATGCACTAACTTTTTATTTTTTAAACAAAAATTTTCCATTTTGACAGTTGGCTAATAAATGAGTAATACATATGATTTTATAATATTTTGAATATTTTAGAATTCATTTGGTGTTGAACTGAGCAAGAGATGTATAAAAGAATATATAGCTAACTTGTTTTTAGTTTGTATTTTATTTAAGGAAGTTAAAGTGTTGAACTAACTTATAATTTGAGCTCATAACAAAGATATCCTGTCATGTTTTAAATTTTGAATTTTCTATAGTCCTATTATTGAAACATAAAAACTTATTTAGGGATTTTTTTTTAAGTTTGGTGTGCCTAAGGACTTACTATTCTGTTAAATTTTTTTCCCCAGGCTGATTATTTGGAAACTTTTGAAAGCATCTTGAAATTAAAAAAAAAAAAATTTTTTTTTCTTGTGTGATACAGATACTCTTTTGAAATACAAGTGACAGGTAACAAAACTAACATTTTCCTGGAAACTGTTTTGCTTGTGTAGTTACTTTATTGTGTCTGGGAGCAGTCATGGATTTTTCTGGATGGTATCCAAACTCTTTACCAGTATTTAACATCATAATAGGAGTCAAATCTTTTTTTCCTCTGTGATTTCAGTTCTTGAATGTACTCCAGAGTATGTGCGGTACAGTTTGTCTTCACAACGGAGAACATTGGTGGTGGGCCTCCCACCCCGAGGAGGGTTAATAGCAGGAATAATAATAAGTGAGTGAAATATGGGAGCCTATTTCCTGACCTCACTCATGGTCTGCGCCTGAAATAACTACTGAGTAAAAAATAATGTTACATTTATTTTACTGCCTCTAAAGTAAATTGTGATAATGATGTAAATGGTGAATGAACAGCTTTATTTCACCGAGGTGAAACGCTGCTTACTTGAATCTACCTAATGCACCTTTAATATTGAACCAACACTGCAGTTGTGGTGGTATTATTATGAAATGCAATCTAAACTTTAATGTCCTATTTATATCTGGCTCTAACGTAAGTGAACTTGTAATAGTAGCACATGCTGACAGCTGCTTACTGCTAAAACCTTCAATTTTCTGTCTGAGGACTTTCTTTCTGGCCACTGGAGCATGAATGTTCTGTATTCAGAGGCTGAGCCACAGGGCCAGAGAATTCAAACCCCGAGAAGTAGCTCACAACTGATGTCAGATGAGGAGTTGACGGCTAAATCTCACAGTTTTCTCGCCTCTTGGTTAGTCTGATGTTGAGGCATAAGGCATACTCTGCCTCAGACTTTATCACTTGGAGATAATCATTGAAATTCATGTTCTGATTCAGTGGATTTAGGGTGGAGCTTGAAATGATGGGAATGAGCCTCTTTGAGGAGGAAGTTTTATACAGTCGCCCAGAATTCCATAGTGGAATTCAGCTCCATTTGCCCTCAGTGGAAGTTGCTTGGTTATCCTTTGGTTTACTTTCCTCCTCTGTTTTTAACTGTATCCCTTCCCTGGGATGCCTCAGCGGTTGAGGGTCTGCCTTTGGCTTAGGGCGTGATCCCATGGTCCCTGGGATCGAGTCCCACACCCGGTTCCCTGCATGGAGCCTGCTTCTCCCTCTTCCTCTGTCTCTGCCTCTGTCTCATGAATGAATAAATAAAATCTTAAAAAAAAAAAAGCTTATCCCTTCCCTTACTAGAGTTTGCTATTTGCATTGGGTCCTTATCCTAGGGCTGTCTCTGGGGGACCCTAAACTAATAATACACATACACATACATACATGTATACTTTGCTCCTATTTCTATCTTGATTTCTAAATCTATCTAGATTTATTCTATTATCTATCTATCATCTATCTATCATCTATCTGTCTACTATCTTGAACACAACAACACAATGCAGTCTCTTAAATCCAGGAATACGAAAGCTAGATGAGAAAGGAGAAAGACATCCAGGGGAGGCTGGAAAGAGGAAGTTGATGGTAACCAGTTAAACTGACTCTTTTGTTCTCTTGATGTAGTTGTGAAAAGGATTTGAAATCATGGAAGTCTGGTTAAAGATGAAACCGGGCAGTTAGCTATGGCTGCATAGATGGTGCCTGTCCAGAAGTCCACAGAGGGATAACCATTCTCCTCAGGAACATTGGCAAAGACCTTTTGCCTGATTCTGTTATTCCAGACACACCGTCGAGAGGGCTGGTCACAGGACTCATGGAAAGGAGGTAGGTCAAGTGTTAATCTGGGAAAGGACATGAAAGCAGTGTGAGAAGAGAGAGTTCGGGCCAGATGGCAGGAAGGCAATGCCACACTTCCGGGCTCGTGAGCCAGCTCTACAAAGAAGAGGAAAATTAATGAATGGGCTTTGCTGATGTTCACCCAGGATTCTTTAGTGACTTTGTACAGCTGATGCAATGCGTGCTACTTACCTTGCACACATGTGACTGAGAGCTAAAGCTGAGAGCTCTGGACTTTCTCGGCTCAAATCCCAGCTCTGCCACTTTCCAGTTTTGCCACCTTGCCATTTTATTCAGTCTCTTTATGACTCAGTTTTCCTATCCATATAGTAAGGACAATAATGCCTATTTCATAGCTATGTGGTGAAAATTAAATGGTAAGTTGTATACTATAACCAGCAGATAAGAGAGCCAGCCTAATATATCAATTATTCCCATGCATGGTGGGTGATCGTTTCATCTGATTCAGGCATTGTGTACACACCCACGTGTGTGTGTTTAATCTCATATTCATAGAAAGCCACTGGAGTGATAACACCCTGGTGATGTGAACCGATTCCAGTCTCGACAGCTGAGAAATCCCACCGCTGCTCTTAGCTGTGCATGACATCCCTCCTGTGAAGTCTTCCCTTGAGCACAGCAAACACCTGTTCTTGGTGAAATGCAAAAGGGAACCTTGGTTTAAAGCACTTGCTTCCCTTTCTTGTAAAGCTTTGTGACCCCTGCTGAAATAGTTCCCAGCAAGGCCACTTTCAGTTTCTCAGGCTCAGAAGAGAACCAGTAATCTGAGGTCCCTTAGGGCAATGGCTCCGTCTTGACTGGTGCCACCATATTTGAAACCCTGGGAGCTCAGAGAGAAGCAGAATCACTTTGAGTTTGTCATCAAGTTCCACTCTTCCCACCCAATGTTGTCAGCATTTGCTGTGGCTTCTCTCCAGTACCCTGATGGGTTAGTATTCTGGAAGCAACATTTTGGAAGGCCAAGGACAGGTCGGTTCTGAGGATTGTGCAAAAGAGAATCGGTCATTGTACTAAGTTGTTTAATTCTGGTGGTTCTTTCATCTCAGGTTTTTGAAATCAACTTCCCCTCCTTAACCAAGTTCTGCCCCAGCCACTTAGTGGGTCAAAAACTGTGGATGCTGATGTAAATCACAGATGTGGCCAAACATCCCCAGCAGCAGCCTGGTCAGAGGTCATTTGGCTCCTTTCCAGTAACAGGTGGCATGCAGTCATCAGAAAGGCTTCTACTTTTCGAGACAATTTGAATCAAGAGACATTCACAGTAAAACTTGGTCACTTTGCATTTCATTTTCTGTAAAACCAACTACAACCTATTTGACAGCTGTTCTTTTGAAATAAGCTTGTAGCGGTGAGTGTCATAGTCATCAGAAACAAAGCTTCTACTCTTTCAATAGTGTGCGTTGCTATTCTAACTGTAAATGTAACTGAAATTACATTTCAGTCTTCCACATGATAGATAACCCCCCCCCCCACTGCCTCTCACACACGTGGAACTATGTAGGTAGTCAGAGAGGGAAGTATAAAGAATATATGCATATATTCTAAAGTATAAAGAATATATAAAGAATGTCCAAGTGAAGAAATAGTCATTAGCAAAATAAAGTCCCATTTACACTCTTTCACTATTATGAGGGATCATCATCTGTGAATTAACCTACTGGCTGTGAAGGTTGCACTCATTTGTGTGGAACCACAAAATGTCAGTCCTCTCCACTCCTTGCCCCCAAATAAAAGAAACACAAAATGTTTGTCCTCTTCTCTCCTTCTCCCCAAATAAGAGATACGCAATTCACACATACTTGTGAAATTCAGACACATTTTAAGAAGAGTTGATAGGTAGTAATTCTATCCTAAAGGGTTCACGTTGATCAAACCATTGATCACAGAAATCTAAATAGGTCCTAATTAAGAGCCTCAACCATTCCTTTCTTGGGCTGATTCCAAAAGGCAGACCTGGCATTCATACACCGTGCAAAACCCTGAGTGCAGGTGCAGAGACCCTGGGAGGCGGCAAAGAGCCTCAACGATGCCAGCAGAAATAGAAACTTTACATCTGACAGTGTGTGATCGATCATTATGGCCCTATAAGGAAGATTTCTGTTCCCTTACTTATTCTTCCATATGTAAGAGAGTTCAACAGGGTGACCACCTAGTGATACACACATGCATTTTCTCCACACATACCTTTTAATTGAAGAGTCATATTTGTAGCTCCTCTGGGAAAGAATCAAAGGGCCAAGGGTGGGTGGCCCGACTCCCATTTGGATTGCAGAGCACAGACAACAGCTGCAGCGTGTCACCGAGATTGGCTGCTGACAGGAAAACGCATTGACGATTTCATTTGACCTGGTAGATCAGTAACAACAGAACACCCTCCCACGAACCGGAGGCCACCGTGATAGCCATAGTTGCTTTCATTGAAATCAGTACTCAATTCTTTTTCATTGGGGGGGTGGGGTGGGGGGTAAAAATACATGTAGCATAAAATTTAGGATCTTAACCTCTTTAAGTTCAGTTCAGTAGCATTAAGTACATTCATACGGTTGAGCAGCCCATCTCCAGAGCTCTCTTTATCTGGTAAGACTGCAAATCTGTACTAATTTAAGCCATAACTCCCCATTTTCAATCTCCCCCTGCCCCTAGAAATCACCATTCTACTTTCTTTCCATCGCTCTCAAGTGGAACTGATTTAGCTATTTCATATAAGTGGAATCATGTAGTATTTGTCCTTTTATGACTGGTTTATTCCACTTAGCACAATGTCCTAAGCTTTACTCAACCATGCAGGAGCACGTGTCAGAATTTCCTTCCTTTTTCAAGGCTTAATAATATTCCATTGTATGGATAGACCACATTTTGTTTATTCATTCATCTGTTGATGAACACTTGGATTATTTCTATCTTTTGGCCATTGTGAATACTGCTGCTATAAACATGGATGTATGACATCAGTATTTTTTATTACAACAGTATGGGACTCATCTTGCATTTTATGGTTAATCTACTATTTGATCCTCAAGTCATATATTTTATAGAGAGTATAAAATTGTTCTGATTCGGGGAGCCCTTTTGCCCCATGATACTGATACAGCTGAGTGGGGTTAACCTACGGGCTTAGAGCAGAAAAGAAGCTAACCGCTTTACACATCTACCTCAATTTTAATCTCTGCCTCCTTGGCACTAAATTTTTTAAATTGTCCAAACCATTCCAACTAAGATATACCAAATGAGAAATACTATCCACGAGTTCTACCCTTACTGACATCAATCATGGCTCATACTTAAACAGCACTCAGAATGTTTCAGGCACCATTATTGGCTACTATGCTATCAGTACACCTGTTTTTCTAATGGGACAATGAGTCCAACAGTGACTAAGCATCTTGTTGAGTGGTACACAGGTAGGGTTGTTATGTGAACCCAGGTAGTTTTGCTCTAGAGTTCATTCACTTTACCACTCTACTACACTGTAATTCATATATGAACATATATGGATAGATGTATGTGTTGGGGGGGCGTGTAACTAAGTGTTACTTTTTGACAACCAGCAGTGAGAGAAGATGCATAAGAATTTCAATTGATGGGGATCCCTGGGTGGCTCAGCGGTTTAGCGCCTGCCTTCAGCCCAGGGCATGATCCTGGAGTCGGGCTCCCTGCATGGAGCCTGCGTCTCCCTCTGCCTGTGTCTCTGCCTCTCTGTATCTCTCATGAATAAATAAATAAAATCTTAAAAAAAAAAGAATTTCAATTGATGTTGCATGAAAATGGTGCAACAATGTATGATAGAAAGTGCTCTGGTTTGTTTGATCATTGAACACAGCTAGTTAGAATCAGAGCTCTCCCACCCGCTGTCTGGTAACATTGGCCAATTGTTTTATGATTTTGGCTCCAGTTTCCTCCTCTGACAATGGGGATTATAATAATATCTATTTGACTTAGCAGAAAACACTTAAGGAAATAATGTCTATAATATAATTAACTCCTGGAAGGTACTCAATAAATGTTAGTTCTCTTAACTCTTACAATGCAAGGAAAGAACATGATCTCAAAAAAGAGATATGTGTTTTCCTAAGGACATGCACTGCAGAAACACATTCATTATAAACACACTCTGATTTTCTGTGTACAAGGGCACTTAAGAATTACATTGCCTCCTCTCTGTTGCATTCTGCTAGAGTCTAATCAGAAATACAAGAGACTTGCCATGTAGGAAATCTAATAGTAGGTCCTGATAAAATCAACCCCATATTTACTTCAAGTGGGGAAGGAGCTCCAAATTCTATGACTTTGGACATTTATCATAAATCAGCCTTTCATGCCAGCACAGGAAGGGCTGCCTCCCAGTCTTGACTCAAGGCCATTGTTGTGCAATCATGTCTTGACAGTCACATAATCAATTTTGCCTCTTCCCTTGATTTAATATTTTAAATGTTATAACAATTTGAATAGTAGGAAGGATGATAGATTTGCTTCTTTATCGATAAAAATTACTCATATGGGACCTTATATATTGTCTAGTGAGTTGGATTGCTTGAAGAACATGCCTCCTGAACTCAACTGATTCAAGGATGAGGACCCATAGTAGAATATTTTGTGCAAGAAAGGTGTCTTCACATTGCCCCAATACTCTGCTTTGAAGATACACAGAGTAAAGCATGAACGGGATCAATGAGGGCTGCATACAAATCCAGGTCTGGCAACTCTCATAAGAAAGACTTTCTTGACAGCAGAGAAAGAGTTTCTTCATAGAGACTGAAAGATAGCCTATGTCTCTGTGCGGACATACTTGCATTTTTATACATGTATATAAAACAAATATAGGTTTTTGCAGTGTTTCTCACTATCCTCTTTCTTTTCTGTGTAATGTTTTCCTTTGAACAAAACATTAACTTCTCAGTGTGTTTTCATTATATGATTATCAAGGATTGCTGTTAAGTCCAATACCAAATGGATGGCAAGTTTAAACAAGCTTAAGGAGTTTAGGAACTGTCTATAAGAGAGATCTGATTTTCCCATCTGTGCACTGACTGGTTTGTCATCTACATCACTGGAGGTTCCAGCCTACTGATAGAGAAAAATATTTGATTGGGTTCAAAAAGCAGGAATGGAAATGTGGCATTTTTTTAAAAGACTATTATTTTAGAATAGTGTAAAGTTCACTAGAAAATTGAGAGGAAGGTACAGAGGTATCCCAAGTATATGCTTCTTCTGCACGTGCACAGCCTCCCCCATTAGCACCATCCTCCACCACGTGGTACATTTGTTATAGTTGATGAACCCATATGAACACAACATCACCCACAGTCCATAGCTGACCTTTGGTGGTACACATTCTATGGGTTTGGACAAAGGACATGTAAGTGTATAATTATAGTGACAATGGAAGTGTGGATTGTTTCTTTTTTGTTTATTGCCTCAGATGACAAAATGCAGGTCTAGCAGCCAGGTAAGCTGCATGGAGGGCTAGTGGCTTCCTAGAGGCAAGAGTTGGCTGGAACAATACCATTTTATAGAGTTGGATCAGCTCTTCTGACTGTTAAGTTGTAGCTGCCAGTTCTGCTGTGTCTGTGTGTGTCTGTGTGTCTGTTGTATTGTGTTGTTGTAGTCTATGTTTTCTGATGTCTTTTCTTGAACAAGTAGGTTCCTCCTCGGGAACGGATGGCATGTCTCCTGACAATGCTTATGGCAGATTACACTTTCCCTTTAGTCCCACTCTGCTTATAACTGAGCTATTGAACTACCACCCTGAATGAGATTAGAGCACATGCTCTTTGCTGAAATGAAACCAAGCATGAAATAGGGTGGTGACTGGTTAAGAAGCTAAGATGAATTTTGGTTCAAGGTGAGAATTCACAGGCCTTGGCCCATTGAGCCATGTTTCCCATGCTTACATATCTGTAACACAGCTGCTATAAATGGAAACTTTGAGAAGTTTTCTCAGCAAAATTGAAGATTAAAAAAAATAAATAAAACAACTATGCTCTTCCTTCCGCCCTCTTCTTTAGACATAGCATCTGTCACAATCTTCACAGCTGCCTTTTGTCCTTGGCTTCAGCACCCTGTGACAGGTGCTCACTACCTTAAAGAGATTCTACTCAGACCCAAGTACTTCTACTGGGTAAAAGGTATTCCTCTGGTAGGTGGCATCCTGCATCCCTAAGAGTCTACTTCTTGTCTCTTGAAACTTGGCCAGCATTTTGGACAAGGATTTCTGAAAATCATTTTTAAAAGAGAAGATATTGTATACCTTAGCAGCTGAATCACTAAACTTGAAGTTAATGAATCTTACTCCTATAATTTATAAATCAATTTAGTTCTTTACTTATATCATCTTTTTGCCTTTGACCTCAGTCATTTTGCTCTCTTTTCCACTTGATTGTCTTCCTTCTCTCTGTGTATACGTCTATTTTTTTTTTTTTTCTGTCATGTTTAGATTTCTCCCTCGGGTATTTTTCAATCTTTCTTTTTTATTTTATTTTTACCTTTTCCATCAATCTTAGTGACCATTTATTATGCAACTACTTCAGACTGAGGAGTGGACTAGGTACTTAAAGAATATAATGAAAGCCTTTGCCTATCAAGAAAATTAGCTCCTCAGTAAAATCTAGCATGTCTCCCTTAATGAACTATAATAGAAAACCAAGTTATTTTTCCTGGCTTTGTCTTATTGTTCCTCCTAGTTAACTGAAAAAGAGCAAATTGAATATATGTTTTATTGTAAGGAACAAAAAGTATCATCTCAGTGGGTTTATTTTTTTTACCTTTCTACAGCACCCAACTGATTTTCCGCCTTTTACATCCAAGGGCCTTGGCTGGAAAAAAAATATCTTTATCCCTGCATTGCTCCCCTTTCTTCGGCCTAAGGAGAATGTTAAGAATAAGGGCCAGGCGTTCCAGAGACCCTCTTGGTTTATCTGTCTTATCAGTAAGCAATGCCATATGCCTGGCTTATACTACAAACAGCTAGTGGTCTTTTACATGAAGTATATAAACCAGCGGTCCTCAAACTTGAGCCTGCATTGGAATCACCTGGAGGGTTTGCTAAAGCATCCATTTCTGGGTCCCGCCCTCAGTGTCTCATTCAGCAGATCTGGGGTGGAACCTGAGAATTTGCTTTTCTAACAAGTTTAAGAGCAGCCAATGCTGGTGTGGGGACCACATCTTGAAGACCACTGTGCTAAATTGAATTTCAACGTGTTAAGAGACAGTTTTGCCAGGAGAGTGTTGGTGGCAGGTCTATTCATGTATTCCCCAGTTTTTTGGTTCAGAACAGTGAACTTTAAAATAAACCTTTATTATTAATTTTGGTCAGGTTTGTTCCCAGATATTTTATTCTTTTTGGTAATTTGGCAATTGTAAATGAGATTTTTAATTTCTCTTTCTGCTACTTTATTATTAGTATATAGAAATACAACTGATTTCTGTATATTAATTTTGCATCCTGTGACTTTAGTAAATTCATTTATCAGTTTTTGTAGTTCTTTGATGGGGTCTTTAGGGTTTTCTAAATATGGCATCATGTCACCTACAAATAGTGAAAGCTTTACTCCTTTACCAATTTGGATGACTTTTATTTCTTTTTCTTATCTGATACCTGTGGCTAGCATTCCAATACTATGTTGAATAAAAGTGGTGAAAAGGGATAGCCTTGCCTTATTCCTAATCTAGAGGAAAAGCTCTCAGTTTTTCCCCATTGACTATGGTATTAGCTATAAGTTTCTCATATATGGCCTTTATTATATTGAGATGTGTTCCCTTTAAACCTACTTTGTTGAAAGGCTTTTGGGTTTTTTTTTTAAAGATTTTATGTATTTATTCATTAGAGACACAACCCCTGAGCCACTCAGATGCCCCATTGTTGAGAGTTTTTATCATGAATGGATGTTGTCAAAATAAGCCTTTAAATAAAAATATTATTTAATGCATTGTTCTCACTTAAATGTTTTTCTGTGAGTGAAAAATATGATTATTGTTGAAAGATTCAGAATTTCCAGCTATGCTATGGATCCAAAGGGCAGAAAGACACTTTGTTAGGTGCTGCTTAGAGTTTGCACGCTTCTTTCCAACTGTGTCATGATCTGCTATGGAGATTTTAGGTCAACTCTGACAATCCTGTTTTTGCAAGCAAAGGAGCAAAAACATGGGTGTGACTCAGATTATAAAATGTTGATTTTAAAGGCCTCCTGCTCTTACTGTTTTTGTAATTAAAAGAAATCTAATCCCTTCAAACTGTCCTGCTGTGCTGTTCCCTGACGCCATGTTTGGGCTTTGGATTCAATATTCAGATCATGATTTAAGGTCACCTGGGTGGCTCAGTAATTGAGCATCTGCCTTTGGCTCAGGGTGTGGTCCCTGGGTCCTGGGATCAAGTCCCCGAATCAGACTTCCCACAGAGAGCCTGCTTCTTCCTCTGCCTATGTCTTTGCCTCTCTGTGTGTCTCTCGACAATAAATACATAAAATCTTTAAAAAAAAAAAAAAGATTTAAAAGAAAAAGAAAATGGCCCCCTTAAATGTCAGAGCTTCTTCTAGACACAGGCTGTGGACCAGCCAACCATTGTTGACATGGATATATGTCCCTGTACACACATATGTGGTGTGTGCACATCTCTGCCAAGGGCACTTGTACAGGGGAGGGATGGAGAGCTCTGGCACTACCCAGCTCATGAAGCATTCAGATCCTTTATTGTTTAAGATTCCTGATGATCAGCTTGACAGATGGGCTAGGGACACAGGAAAGAATTGTAGCATTTATGAATTTCCACAAATTATGTTTCAGTGTCACTTAATAACTCAAACTTCCAAGACAACAGTGTTATGAACTTGTTGATTTCCAGTGCATCCCAGTAATACCAAACTTATTGCAGTGGTTCTCAAGTGAGAATCTTCTTGGTTTTCTAAGACAAACTGTAAGCCACTACAATACTTCTCATTTGGACCATAAAAAAAATTCAGTGTGAGTCCTGAGACTATTGCATCTACAAATATTATGTTCTTTCTTATTTATTCAGCAGACTTACCTTCAGACCCAATATAGTAGTGCACAGAATACTTTATTTCAACTTACTTAGTCTGTCTATGTGTAAAGTGGTAATTGGTAGAACTGGAAAGATCCTGGTATATACACCTTCCTGGCAAAGAAGAGATTTTTAATATTACAAGTAAAGAATAATTCTATTCCAAAAGAAGGAAGGAAGGAAGAAAGGAAGAAAAAAGGAAGGAAGGAATTGAGTGAGTGAGGGAGAGAGGGAGGAAGGAAGAAAAAGTAAATTGAATATATTTCTTATTACAAGGAAGAAAAGGAAAATCTAAGTGGGTTTGTCGGTTTGTTGTTTTTCTCTTAACCTTTATGTGATGCTCAGTTGATTTTCCACCTTCTATACCAATAGCTCTTGGCTGAAAAAAAAAAAAAGTTCTTTATCCTTGCATTACTCTGCTTGTTTAGCACGAGAAAAAATGTTAGGAATAAGGCTCAGGTGCTCCAGAGACCTTACTGGTTCATCTGTCTTACCAGTTAAGCGAGGCCAAATGGTTAGGAAGAAAGTCCCAACTCTATTCCAAAGTATCTTTGTGATTTTCCCAAGACACAAACGCCACAGGTTACACCATCCATGGTCTTCTCTGGTCATTCGAAGAACCTCAGCTTTTTGGGGACATGGACAGAGAGAGACCCTGGAGACAACTAACTAATCAAGAAAGGAATTTGTTGTTCTAGAACCAGGCTAACCTGGTTAGTGAGTCTTGTTTTCCCTGTTGATTATTTGTAACCTGCTTCAATAAATGGCATGTAATTGACACAGCAGCACATGGTTTATTTGTGATCATTAAGTGAAGCAATAAAGCGAGGGGAAGCTGATGATATATGCTCAGAGATGGAGCCATTTCTTCCAGGGAGACATCCCATTAGTTCATGTATTGAAGAGCAACCCAGTGCCCATTTCTGTACAATTATGGTTTCACTCAATCCCAGTTCTGCTTTCCCAGTCATGAGAGGCTAAAGGTATAGGGAACATTTTTCATTTTATTCATTTCTCTACAAGGTCTTTCATATGCCAGTCTTTACAACCTTCCTTACTCTCCTTTACTAATATTGAGAGCAAATGCTATGGGGGTGGAGTGGGGACAAAAGGGCAGACTGAAAAAGCACAGAGACAGGAGAGAGGATGACAGACCCAAACCCCAGAGTCAGAGAAAGAGCCCAGCAGAATGATGTAAGACGTAAAGAAAGATAAGAACAGCATGCCCTCAGTGAATGATCAGAGACCAGGAACTGACAAATTACCTCCAGGAAAGCCAGAGTGAGGCATGACTCAAAGTCAGGGCCAAAGAAAAGACCAGTAAATGGCTCACAGAGATGACCCAGGGAGATGACTAGACTCAAGATAGAAGGTACTCTGAGAGTGGCTCTCCCCTGGCTGTGCATAAGAATCACCTAGAGCTTTGGAAAAATGCCAGTACCTAAAGGACTATCTGTCTTTTATAAAGTTTAAAAACAGGTAAAACTAAATAATATGTAATGTATATGATGCCTATTATATATGTGTTAAATACATAAAATATATATATATATACATATATAACATTTTTAAAGCAAAGGCAAATAATTTCAGGGTGTGGTTACCTCTGGTGCAGGAAATGGATGAATAGATGAGAAGCACATAGATTATAACCTACTTCTAATGTTTTGGTTCTTAAATCAGGTGGTAGGTTCACAGGTATTTGTTACATTATTAAAATTCAATTAAAAGAGGGACATGCATGGACAGTGTTGATAGTGTGTGATGAATCATGAATCAAGTTTTGAACTTAACAAATTCTGAGCATCTGGGATTTGAATGTTAAACTTACTGATGCAGGAAGCTGACTCTCAAATGTTCTGATATAAGTGGTATGAGGTAAGGCCCAGGCATCAGTATCTTATAAAAGCTTTCCAGTTGATTCTAGTGTGCAGCCAGGCTTGGGAACCAGGCTGGTATAAGAACACAGAGGAAAGTCACTGATTTCCCAGGGGACAAGAGAACCGTGGGTCTGGGAAGACTTCACACAGAAGGTAGCATTTAGGCTGGGCTTCAAATTATGAATATGATTTTGACAATGCACAAGACATTTCTAGGCAGAGGGAAAAGCATAGTCGGTCCTAGGTGGTGTAAGGATTTGTGGCATGCTCAGAGCAGCAGAGCAGCATGTAGGAAGGCTGCGTTGGATGCATGGGTCTACACTGAAGAGTGTATGGGGAATGGGCAGGGAGGAAATGAGGGAGGAAAAATAGACTGGGAGCAAATTGCACACTGTGGTGCTATGTAAGAAATCTGAATTTTGGTGCAGGCAGTGGAAAATCATTAACAATTTTTAAATGAGGAAGTGATTTTTTAAAAAAAAGTCTGTATTTCAGAAATATAATTTGTGAAAAAGCACTGAAAAAAGAACTAGAAACCAGTACCTTCATTAGTAGGCTATCTAGCAGACCAGATTTATTTATTTATTTATTTACTTACTTACTTACTTATTTTTAGGAGTAGACCAGATTTAAAAAAAAGAATAGTCTGATTTTTGAAAGTGGCAGTGAGAGTAAGTCATTGATTTGAGATACATTTTGCAGAAGGAATTTACTTGACTAAGGAAGAAAGAGGAAGTGAAAATGATGCCCATTCTTCTAGCCTGGAAGACTAAGAGGGCGGTGAGACATCTGAGCCAACTAGTGAATAAGGAGTAGAATCCAACTTACAAATGTTGAGTTGGAGGTGTCCGGGGTAAAGGCGACCTGTAGTAAATAGGACTGAAGTTCAGGCAAAAAGCCCAGGTGGAGATGCAGACCTAGAAGTCTATGGTGAATAAGAGGGGCCCCAAGGAGAGTTGTGAGTATGTGATGAGAAGTTGGCAGTGGCTGAGACCTTGGGAGCCACCAGTCTTTAATGGGTGGGCAGAGCAGGTGGGATTAATTTAAGGAAAAGATGGGGGAAAGGATTATCAGAGATGGAGGGGAAACAAAGTAAAATAATTTCAGAAATAGCAAAGGCAGTCAAGGGAGAAAAGCTATAGATAGAAGGAGGGGATCCAAAAGGAAAGTGAGTTGGCCTCCTTAGTGGGTCACTGAAGAATGTTTAAGAACAATCTAGCTGGGCTACGGAAATGCTTTGGTTTCCTGTGTTGTAGGGTGAGATTTAAATGAGCGGGAAGTGAATGGGACTTTCCAATGGGAAAGACAGTCAAGAGGTAGAATAGGAAGGAGTCAGGTCCCAGAGGAGGGCCTGGAGGATGGCTGTGAGCACAAAGGACTGTGGGCATAGCTGCCGAAACACGCAAAGGAAGAGAAAAGCGATGAAAATACGCCAGCACAGAAGATGGCAGTAATGTTAAGAAGCTGGCTGGGTTAGGGGAGCCCTTTTTTTTCTGTCTTGATATTTCTGTGTTGCTGTTTTACGATGATTTTGTAATTATTTTACCTCATTTATATATTGGAGATGAAGTTTGTTTCTAAGAGCCATGTGAAGGGTCAGCCTTGGAAAGGAAAAGATACTTCTTCTAAAGACAGGGAGAAAGGTGGTAGGGATTCTCTTCAGCTATTGACGATTGTGGAAACTGAGGCAAGAGAATTTAGGAAGTTCATCCCAGATGGTTATTGTGAATTTTTTCCTGCTTTCCTAAGTGGAAGTAATGACCACTCTGCTTTATTCCTTTTGCCCTATCCGTCTACCCATCAGTGTACCTACATGGTTTGACTATGCTCCCTTCTTGTGTGTATCTCCCTCTAGCCAGCTCGAAGCCCACCCAGGGCAGGGAGCATGTGTAATTTGTCTTCGTACTCCAAAAACTCTGCCCATTTCCTACTTCATAGCAAGTGCTCAATACATTGTTAGGTAAAACTCTGCATAGAGAAGCCAGGATGTTTTATCACTGACTTTAAGAGCAGCATTAGCAGCAATGAAGTAACAGCTGACGCAGGCATATCCTTATAAGAAAAGACAATCCAAGTTGAGGCCTTCAAGGAGATGTGAGAGTTACCAAGCAGGATTCCTGAGACCGCCCTCTCAAGCTCTGGTGAGTGTAGAGCTGGAAACCAGGGCACCTCAGGCCCTCCCTCAGCCTGAGAGATGTGTCTTCAGTGTGTCTAAGACCAGGATGCAGGAGGCTTGATGGCCTCCTGGTCACCTGGCAGAGGACCAATCAAAACACCCCCTCTGCTGGTGGAAGGTCAGGGTCCAAGATGACAGGTACAGCAAAGGTCACGGGCACATGACTCTCAAGGATGCCAGCTGGCTTTACCGTATCAGGTGATTTCTCTTACTCCCTTGGCCAAGTCTCCTGTTTTGTAACAGTTCAGTCAAGGGTTTTACTGGAGTAGACAAGCATGAAATGAATTTTCCAGAGAAGTTTCCGAAGTGGGGGAAAGTTCATGGCTCAAAAGCACTGGTGGGTAATGAAATAGGACGGTGAGCTTCTGTTTTTCTTTATAAAGAGAGTGCTCCAGGTTTTCAAATCTGAATCTAAAGCTTTTGCTGTGTCCTGGACTCAAAGCTCATCTTATCCTCTGACTCTGCTGTTGCAAATTTATTTTATGCCGCCTCTAAATCTCCCGAGTGGCTTATGCAGGTTCTGCTCTGCACCAGGATGTTGTTTGGAACATGCACAGGCTGGCCCCCCTTTGCTCTGGAGACTGTTGGTTTGTGAGTCATCGCCAGCCCAGGTCACAGTGACCCAAAGGAACACACTGAGAGCAAAATTGTGAAGGGTGCTTGCCTTCACCAGCTGGTAACCACACATTATCGATCTTTATTAGACTGTTATTTATTATCAGGAACTCATCTTTCATTTATCTATAACCAATTAATTCACAGTTTTAAGCATGAAGAAAGAAAACTAAAACAAAACTGGCCATCCCTTTCTGCCTTGGGCATTACCTATAGAGCCCTTGTCTTTGAAATACAAACACATACAAACCAATGTTAGGTTCCCAGATTAGGAGAAAAATAAAATAAAATAGAAATAGAAATACAGCTTTCTAAAACAAACAAGTGAAAATACTTGGATTCATCCTAATTCAATCTGCTTATTCTTAATCTGCTGGTTCTTGACCCCAGTTCCACCATTTTACCTTGAGTAAGCCAATTAATCAGCCCCCGAGACTCAATTATCTCTAAATTGGAATAATAATGCCAATCAGGAAGGGTTGGTATGAGAATTACGTATGTAAAATATAGAACACAGGACACTGGATAAATATCTGTTGCCGTTCCCTTCAAACTGCCTCTTGGAATTACTCCTTTATCTCCATTAAAATTACCACAGTCAGAACAGAGACCTTTGACTGATTGCATCTTACAACCTATTACAGAGACAGCATCATGGTATGACTCCAAGCTTACCTCCTTGAAACCCATCTTGCTTGATGGCTTCGAGAGTGTGCCTTTCTCGGCACCAGTGTGGCTCAGTTGGTTAAGCACCTACCTTTGGCTCAGGTCATGATCTTGGGGTCCTGGGATCAAGCCCCAAATTGGGCTTCCCGCTCAGTGGGGTGTCTATCCCTCTCCCTCTCCTCTGCAGCCTGCTTGTGCTTTCTCTCTCTCTCAAGTAAATAAATAATTTTTTTTTTTTTAAAGGAATGTCTCTTCCTAAAACACACTACCTTCATGATACTCTTGCTGGAGTTCTCCAAGAGCTTCTTCCTGCCCACTCACACCACACCTGCATTGTGTTCATATCTTTCAACTACACGAAATGTCCCTTTGCTTCAAAACAGGGTACCCTTTGAATCTTTTTCCTGGGGCCAGGGAAATCTAACTTATTTTTCCTAAGTGTTTTGCTTGTTTGCTTCTCGGTATGTGTCTCCATTCACACTCTCTCCTCTGTGCTCCTCTTTCTCCATCAAAATCCTGGTTGAGCAGAAGATTTAGCAGAAGTCCAACTCCTCCCATAAAGTGATTCTGAGCTTCTCTGGGCCAACTGACCACGAGCCTCTCTGAGCCATGATTGCCCCTGTAGTCCTAACTTCACCATGGTTCCACACTTTTCAGAGTTGAGACACACTGCAAAGCATGGAAACCCAGAGTAATTGGTAAATAAACCTTGACCCTTATCTTCTTGATGGTACACAACCCAGGAGACTGAGTTCCAGTGGTCAAGCTAGCTCAGGCATGACACCTCTTTGACAAACCCTGCCTTTCTTTCTCTTGCCCTTTTCTCCTTTCTTTGGTTCTTCTTTTCTTCCAAGAAAAAGTAGTTGGCATTGGTTCTTATATCTTGACCTGCCAAGTTTTATGTTCAATTTATCATTTTCCCCCTAAAGTATTTTGGAGGTACTTCTTTTCAATTTTCTTTTTTTTTAAAGATTTTTATTTATTTATTCATGAGAGAGAGAGAGAGAGAGTCAGAGGCACAGGCAGAGGGAGAAGCAGGCTCCATGAAGGGAGCCCGACGTGGGACTCGATCCCGGGACTCCAGGATCACATCTTGGGCTGAAGGCGGCGCTAAAACACTGAGCCACTAGGGCTGCCCCTCTCTTTTCTATAATGCTGAATGTGATATTTCAATCTGACCTTCAGTTTTTGCAGGCATTTCAACAAGTCATGATTTTGGATTACCAGAAGTCACATGCTTGAAACAATACACCTGTTAGTTGCAACTTTGTTTTACTTTTTTTACTTTAGTATTACACACACACACTGTAATCTGCCACAGAACACAGATGGTTTAGTATCCATTTCTGTTATGAGCTCATAGCATTACATCAATGTTTTACAGATACAATTTCATATCTCTAGGTATTGTTGCAATGAATTCCAAGTCAGCAATTTTATTTTGTAATTCTTGGAATAGGAAGAGTTAGCAACTGCATAGTCTTGGGACCAATGTATTTGAAAATAAACAAAAAGGCTAATTTTATAGGAGTTCTCAAATTTCAATAGTTGAAAAATTATAAATAAGCAACAGCTTCCATAGCTATGGTCACAGTGTAAATTCAGATCAAATAAAATCCACAAAAGGGAGAGAAAATAGAAAAGATTAAATTTTGTTAGTGAAAGTCTGATTGCTCTCATAATTTAAGCTTTGGTTATTCACCGTCATTAAGGGATATCCTGCTTCAAGGCTAAGACATAAAAGCTAGGAGCTCCCTCTAATCTGTTAAAGTTCCACATCCTCTTTGAACATAACCTGAAAATGAAATGTATTCCTTACTCTCACTGCCAGATATTTTACCAAGGAATAAATTGGCAGGCAACCAAGGAAAAACAAATGGTTGGAATAATCTAAAAAATCATTCATTCGTTCAAGAGATACTTATTGAACGTCTATTGAGGGCAGGCATTGTTCTAGGCAGCAATGATGCAGCTATTAATAAGACTGAGCAAGTCCCTACTCTTAGGGCACTCACATTCTTGTAGGAGACGAATGACAACACAAGCAAGTCTGTAATTACAACTTGTACTGAGGGCTTTCCTGGGCAAGAACTGGGTGTGGTGATGAGAAGGAACACTTCCTTTGAACAAAGTCATGAGGGAGGTTTGATCTAAGGGGCTAACAGTAACCTATAAATTAAGAACTGACAAATAAGAAGGAACCAGCTATGCAAAGGGATAAAAGAGAAAGTATATACAAGGACCCTGAGGTGGAAAGCGTAACGGCATATTGGCAAAAAGACAGCCAACATGGCTTGGATAGAAGAGGTGAGGGAGAAATGGTATAAGGTGACAAGGAGTTAGGTAGAGGCCAAGTCCACTGGAGTCTTGTAAATTGGGCAAAAGAGGTGCCTCTTATTCTAAGTCCCTTTGGAAAGGAGATACCTGGAGAGTTTTAAGCATGGAAATGACACAATCTGCTTTATATTTTATTTTTATAAGATTTTATTTATTTATTCATGAGAGATACGCAGAGAGAGAGGCAGAGACACAGGAGAGGGAGAAGCAGGCTCCATGCAGGAAGCCTGATGTGGGACTCGATCCTGGGTCTCCGGGATCATGCCCTGGGCTGAAGGCGGCACTAAACCACTGAACCACTGGGGCTGCCCAGCTTTATATTTTAAAAATCACTCTCTGGTGGCTCTATGGTAATGGATTGTAGTGGTGGGGGGAGTGTAGATAGGGAGACATTCAGAAGCAATTGTTTTTTTTTTTTTTATAAATTAATTTTTTATTGGTGTTCAATTTACCAACATATAGAATAACACCCAGTGCTCATCCCGTCAAGTGTCCCCCTCAGTGCCCGTCACCCATTCACCCCCACCCCCCGCCCTCCTCCCCTTCCACCACCCTTAGTTCATTTCCCAGAGTTAGGAGTCTTTATGTTCTGTCTCCATTTCAGAAGCAATTGTAATCAAGTAAGTGGCATTGGTGGTTTGAATTAACATGGCAGTGATGAAGATGGAACGAAGATGGATGGATTTGACATATTCATTGAAGATAAAGCCCCCAGTCTCACTGATGGAGTAAAAAAGAAAAATCAAGTCTTGAGCTCTTGGCTGGGAAGAGATGCCATTATCTAAGATTGGGAGGCCTGGGGGAGGAAACAGTTCGGAAGGTAGGAGAAAATTAACTTTATATCGGAGGTACTTATTAGAGGGCCGAATGGAGATAATAAATACCAAGTCAGATATCCGGTCTGGAGCTCAGGAGAGAGGTTAGGATTGAAAAGGAGAACTTGGGAATCACGACATAGCTGTCATCACAGGCCATGGGACAAGATTATTTCCTTAGAGAAACGATGTAGGTAGAGAAGGGACCTGGGGGCCCTCCCTCCCATGTGTCTTAGCTCAAGCTGACAGGAGAATCCCCCAGAGAAGACGTAAAGAATGCTGCAGACGTATGAGGAAAACCTGGTGAATAGAGACTCAGAGTGGGACCTTCCAATGAAGTGGAACAGCCTCGTTAAAAGATAATGAGTGAAGCTCTAGTGAGAGGAGCACCTTGGGAAGAGTCTTGGATTTGGCATCGTGGAAGTTGCCGGAAAGAATCCAAGGAGGTGAGGACATTGATACAGATGCCAGGAAGGGCTCCATAGAGAATTTTGCCAGTAAAGGTTGGAGAGAGATAGGCAGTAGCTGGAAATGAATATTGGGTCAAAGGAGAAGCTTGTATGTTTTATTTACCATTATGTTGGGGGGACAGCAAAGTGACAGATATTCTGAAAGTGACAGCCCTACAGATGACCCAGCAAGCCTGACGATTATAGAAGTAGCACCAGGCCTCAGACGGTTCTTGCCCTCAAGTGGAAGTTGGACTGAACCCCCAGAAAAGGTTCAAGCTCGATACTTGTATTCTAAGACAAATCCTTTGGCTTCTTCAATAAAATATAAAATCTGAATAAAAGGGCTACAGTTTGTTTTCTATAATTCCTAAAATCCCAGAACAGGGATATAAAGAAAAACTTTAACACCCATGTTCACACCTGCGTAGATTCAGTTTCTGCTTCTCCTACTTAATACTTAGAGCAACTCTTAATCAGACAGGAATCTAAAACTTGCTAGAGCATTTTCGAAGCTTAATCCAGGTTCAGGGTGGAACCACATTCCCTGTACCCCAGACCCTCTCCCACCTTGGGGAATGTCTGAGAGTAAAACAACTTTATTTTCACAAATGAAGTGGCTCTAAGCTTAGAGAATGGTTCAAGATGAATTTCCTTAGCTGAGGAAAATTCAGAGACTCTAAAAAAAGAAAGTGTCAATAAAATGAAAGGAAGAAGGAATGTGTTTTTAGAACAATTATTGCAAAACTTCTGACAGATTAAAAATGTAGTTTTAAAATCATGATTCCACAGTGCAAATAAAAGGGAGACTTAGATTAAGGAAGGTCCCATTAGGCCATTAGGACAATATATAAAAGGAAATGTATTGTATGGTTGCCAAAGGCTACACAGAGAATTGTGCATTTGTTTTCCTTTTTTAAAAAGATTTTATTTATTTATTCATGGGAGACACAAAGAGAGGCAGAGACATAGGGCGAGGGAGAAGCAGGCTCCATGTGGGTAGCACGATGTGGGGGACAATCCCAGGACCTCATGATCACAACCTGAGCCAAAGGTAGACGCTCAATCACTGAGCCACCCAGGGGCCCAAATTGTGCATTTCTGCTGCAGGTTAGACACAGTGAATACAAAACTTGGCACTTTCTTGAAGCGGAGCTAGCAGGTTGACAAGGATTTAGAAATAAGGCACAGCTACAAAAAATGAATTCCCTACGGTGGATTTATTAAAAACAAGCAGGTGAATAAGAACGGATCAACAGTGACACTGTGGTTTCCATGTCCATCTCTGATCTCTCTCTGACCTTCCACCACCAGCAGAATATCCCTGTTCTCAAATTTATGACCCAAACCCCATTTGCTAACCTAAGGCATTTGTCCTCAGCAAGTTTCCAAAGACCTGTGCATGGGGGTGAGGATGGTGGGTTAGATTTTAAAGATAGCTCCAAGTTTCTGATCTTGGGCAACCAATTTCACCTTTTAGCTAAGTAAATAACCTTTGCATTTGTACCCATTTGAAAAGATTTATCATTCTGTGGTTTTTCAGCAGTGACCTTGTAGCTGTCAAGTTCGTTGATTTAAAATGAAGGGCTGACATGCTCGCTCACTCTCTCAAATAAATAAGTCTTTAAAAAAATAAAAATAAATAACATGAAGAGCTGAATAGATTACATAGGTGATGTGGAAACAGGAGGGTACTCGCTGTGACGAGCCCTGGGGGATTATGGAAGTGTTCAATCTCTGTATCATACCCCTGAAGCTAACATTACACTGTTATGTCAACTAACTGGAATTTGAATAAAAACTTAAAAAAAAGACAAAATAAAATGAACGGTTGAATTCTGTGTTAATGCATCATTGCCTCTACTTAGGAGGCTTTAGACTTTTTAAATAGGAGCTCTAGGATTAATTTGTTGTTTCAACTGAAAAGCTCAATAATGCCTAGATAGGAAAGAGGGCACATTCTACGACTCACATATAATTGATTTTTAAAATAGCACACGAATACTAACGTGAATTTTAAAAAATAAGATTACTTCTTCTCCCTTAGCTGCCTTTTTTCCATTCGTACACAGGTAGACATCACTGAAAAAGAAATAAAGGAAGGAATGAAAGAGGCAGGAGGGAAGCAAGGAAGGAAGAAAAGAAGGATGGAAGGAGAGAAGAAGCCTTTCTCATCAGTTATATAGAATATATTAGTTGTCCCAACAAATTTGAAATCCCCAAATGAGAGTCCCCTTTAGCAAGCTGCTCTTTATAAAAATTACGTCAATATTTAGCAGGAGTTTACCTGAGATAAAATTAATATTAATTGTCACCTGAGGTTTTCCTGGTCATCCATTGAGTAAAAGCAGTAGCCAGGCCACAAGTCCCTGAAGTGAGTCATCCGTATTAAATGCTTTCCCTATTGGCAGCCTAAAACTCCTTAGACTCTGAGGGCCTTTCAGCCTTAGTATTTCTTCCTCTTTGCTTCTAAAAGATTATCTCTCTCAGAGGCTAGGATAAAGTTCCCGCAATATCAACAAATATGTCACTTAAGAATCTCGCTTTACAGCTTTTCGTTTGCTGGATATATGGCATTCCAGTAACTCCAGCTGTGCAGTAAGTTACCCCAAAATGTGGTGGCACCAAGTCATCATTCATTATGCTTGTGAATTCTGTTGGACAAGAATGTTGTCCAGAGAACAGTGGGGACAGCTTGCTTCTGCTCCACAATGTCTGGGCTCCAGTCAGAATAATCTGAAGGGCTTGTTTGTGCAACTAGTCTAGAGGTAGACAGCTGATGGCCATGAATGTAGCTGGAGTTGTTGGCTCAAACACCTACCTGCAGCCTCTCCTGTTGGCCTGAGTTCCAAAACATGGTTTCCAACACGGTGGTGGGGTTCCAGAGGTGAGTGTCCTGGGAGAAAGTGGGTAGAAGGAGGTGGGGAGGAGAGAGGAAGAGAGAGAAAGACAAAAAAGAAATAGAGACAGACAGAGACAGAAAGAGAAACAAAGGGAACGATAGTAAGAGAGAAAGGGAGAGGGAGAGAGGAAGGACAGAGAAAACCAAGGTAGAAGCCATTGTCTGCCATATGTCATTTATGATCTTGTCTTGGAAGTCACTCAGCTTTGCTTCCAGGGCGTTCCATCCATTAGCAGCTAGTCACTAAACTCTGTCCATATTCTTCACCTCTCAATGGAGCAGTGTCAATGTCACATTATAGGTAGAGCATGTGGGATGAGATATATTTTTTGTGGCCATCTTGGAAAAACGCAATCTGCGAACTGGGCAATCCATGTTTAAACTAGTGAATGGGCTTGTTCCAACTGCATCGAGATAGCTTTACTCCTCTCTGCCCAGTATGGTGAAAGATGTTTCATTGTTCCGGTTTCTCAGGGACAAAGGGACCAATTCTTGTCATCAAAAGAGCCTGAATCTGGAGTTAGCACTTCACCTCTTACCTTTGAATTTTCTATGCGAAAAACTTGTCCTGATATTATGGTAAATTTTAACAGAACACTAAACTATACCGATTCAGGAAAAACAAGAAACAGTGATGAAAATTAATACTTTCATCAAATGTTTCAAACCATTTTTAGGACTTTATTCAGAGATCTCAATATTACATTTTGATGTATAAAATAGATACTAATTTAATGATATAAATAATTAAGGCTTTTTTTTTTTTTTACACAGTTCTTAGGAAATCTGAGGAACAAATTTTTACTCATGTAAAATTAAACTTCAAAAAACAGCAAAGAATTGTATCACAATTTAATTAAGAGGATAATGTTATGGGTTGAGTAGTGTCCCCCTCAAAGAGATATGTTTGTAATGAAGATCTTTGTAATGAAGCATCCTCTTCTCCCACTCAAGCCTTTCATTGTGACAGGGTTACATCTTTCACTACACACCCTGAAAGTATGAGGAGGGTGGCATAACAGAATGCTTACAAGCATGGACTCTGGGGAAGACAGGTTGGGTTCTCTAGTGTCCCACTCAGATCCCTCTTCAAAGAGCCTACTACAGGGAGTAGTAGAGTACTAGAGCCCCCAGAGTCTGCTGAGACTACTACACTAGGCCATTCATGAGAGTCAATGAAGGACTCTTTCAACTTTGACTCAAGACTCCTCATCCATTGGCCTGTCTGAGACTTTGTCAATAGTCAGAGACTTTTCCTACCCAGTTCTTCCTTCCTTTCTTTTACAGATAGATATCACACCCGCATTTTGATCTGCTCACTCCTTCTGCTCCCTCCCCATCCTTCATAGGTGTTTCTCTCAATAAACCTTGTGCACATCTAATCTCACCTTGGTGTTTACTCCCCCGTGGGTACAAATGGATACAAGTTTAAATCCTGGCCCTTTTATTTATAACCTCAAGGTTGACTTTGGTCAAATAGTTTTTATTTTTTGCCTCTGTTTACTCATCGCAAAAATTAGAGAAAGAATAGAGCCAACTTCAAAGGGCTCTCATAAGGATTAGACCTATTCCTGTGTGTAAAGCACTTAGGACAGTGCCCTTAGAACAAGCACTCTGTTAGCTATCATGAATTCTTCAGTGCCTGAAGCTGATTAGATATTTGATCAAGGTGTGATGAATGTTACATTCCCCATTAGAAGTAAGCACCATTATTATTTCAATTACCAATGGAAAGTATTTCTGACTCTGTGTTATGTAAATAGCATTACTTCTTCATTCCCCTTGATGGGTATTGCTGTGTTCTTAACCCCCAGGTTGCCCTGGGGAATAGCATTCTGAAACTATTCTAGGACAATTTTCTGAGTTCCTAAATGTTCCATTTTTGCGAGAAAAAAAAAACCTAAAAGTTATTTTAGTTTAAAGTCAAATTCTTGCTTCTGCATATATTCATTCGTCCTTCCTTGCTCTTTGGTGAAAAAGAAGAATTGCACTCGTCCTGTTTATGACAGTTGGGGAAAAGTATGGCTCTACTTATTCTTCTTTTCTCTAGACTAAACATCACCAGTTCTCCTAATGCTTTCTTTTTGATCTCCATTTCCAAACTATTTATCACTCGTGCTCTCTTTTCCTGAATGTTCTCCAGAGTTCCAAAGAGTTGAGCCACACATTGGAGAAACTTCTCCAAAGGGGTTTAAACGATTGCAAATAGAAGCAACAAGAGCTCTGCCTGCCTTCCCCAAAAGGCTTGTGATTAATAAAATCCAGGGAAGGCAGTTTCTTCCTTTAATTTATAACTTCGCTCTATTGGGGGGTGGTGGTGGTGGAAAGCAGTAGATTAATAAGGAATTAAGTGGAGGGGATTGTTTTTGCATCTGGATACAGTTAATATAAAAGAAATTCAGTATGAAGAGTTTCCATTTTTAAGTGCTACAAGATGCATTTGTTTATCATCGTTAAAAAGTTAATTGGAAAGGCTTACTATCAATTAATTCACATATCATTTGCTGGTAACCACATAACTCAGAAAACTTGTCAAGAGCCAGAACTTAAAATGTGCTCTACAGTTTTCTTAAAAAAAAAAAAAAAAAAAAAAAAAAAGCACCAATTAAACCTAGTATTCTGTTCTATAATGCATCTTTTTTGGCAGCTAAACTGTTTTATGGTGCCAACATAAAAGCCTTGATGAGAATGTTTTGTTACGGATCCTGTTTTTAAGTAAGCACTACCTTTGGTGCTGCTTGGTGCTTCTTGTGAATGAGGCCTGTTTTTCTTCTCCATTTGCTGGAAGTGAAAATAAAGCAGAGTTTTCCAGGCCACTGGAGTGCTAATCTGCAGCACGCACAGCAGAATGATCACTGATAGTCTGTGTAGACCCGGTTGGTAGTCTCAGTTGCCTCTGTTGGCCTTTGTAACGGGCGGTCTAGGCCACAAGCCATCAGGTTCACAGCACAATGCCCGGCACTGCATCAATCATGCCAATCAGCGGAAACAAGTCCAGAAGCTTGAATTTCACCTGCAGAAGTGTGGATAAAATCATGGGATTTCTGAGAAACAGCCTGTAGGCATTTCACTGTGTGTTTTGTTTTGTTTTGTTTTTACACGTTGGGATTATGTAGAGATGCTGCCCAACAGACTAAGCTCAGTGAGCCAGGCCTCATTCAGATTCAAAAGCTTTGCCTTATCGCTAAATAAAATAAATGGGAGACACCATTCAAGGAGGGAAATCAGAGATTTGGAACACCCTGGTAGATGACAACAACAAGAGTGTAGCACGGGACAGGAAGGCTACAAGACAATGAGTCTTAAGGCTCTAACACTAACAGGGCTGTGCTTTTAAAAGCTTGTCATCTGAAACCAACAGGGGATCAAGAAAGAAAATTAGTTTGGCATTCTGAGGCCCTAGTGTTAAAAGGAAAAAAAAAAAAACCTAAAAGGTACACATGCTCAGAAAAAAACAACAGAAACTAAAACTAAAATAAAATTTAGTTACAAATCACTTCAACTTCCCCATCACGAATCCCCCAGCTGTCCCAGATTCTCTCATCAAAGGAGGTTCTGTAAGATAGTCAACAAATCGGAATTGTAAACACCAAGGAAAGAATAAGATCTCCTTGGTTAAATTTAGGGCTATTGGTCCAACGTGGTTTCTCATATTTAAAAATCATGAAGTCACTTTGGAATGTCTACAACCAATCATTTTTCCTAGTTAGGAACAAAGTGAGGAATGGGAATACAAATGGAAAATAACAAAAGTTCATCACTAAGGTGGCCTAAGAATTGTTGGATTTTATAAGAAGCTTGAAATCATCCCTTTCTTTTAGATGATGAACTGGAATACCTCTTTGATACAGAGGGTGAGTGGAATGGCCAGCCAGTAGGCCTAACCTCTGTTAGGGCTCTGCTATGGGGTCACCCCACTGGCCATTGGGTAACCTAGTCGTGGCTGACTCCTGTCAGCTGTCTATCTCTGGTCCTATCAACCCTTTGATGAGACAACATGGCAATAAGTGAGGTAACTGGTGGCCAAGGACTCCCTTTGAAAGGACATTGGGTGTTCTAGGTACTCTAAGACTTCACAAAAGTAGGAAATAGATCCAGTAGGCATCTCACTAAGTATTCCCAGTATATCTCACTTCTTTGCACTAAGCAAGAAGCTACAGAGTAGTTTGTATTCCTTGTCTTTACTTTCTTACCTTCATTCTCTACTACCTTAAGACCTGAAATCCTCTGACTTCTGAGCTCATATTTCTTTTAACTGTAATTGAAATGACCTTTCAGGTTCAATATCCATTTATCATTTTCTCCTCAAACTTGCTACTGCATTTAAAACCATTGATTGAGCACCTCCACCCACAAAGTCTCGTACCTTGGCTCTCTGACTACATTCTTCAGGGTGAGGAATGGACTGCAAGCTGTAGGCAAAGTCTTGGAGTCAATGGACCTGGATGAGTCACGATTCTCTCCACTCCTCAACATCTACCTAGTATAATGCATATGAATTCTACTCAGTTCAATAAATTTAATTTTTGTCTACTTGTTATATTTGTGATGACTGTGTAATGGGGAAGAATTCCAGATAACGCCAGGGATTGGATTTAGATGAATGTGAAAATAATCAAACCTTACTTCTCACACCCAATTAGATGCCAAGATCTACTAACTCCACGTCTGTAATATCTCCCACATTTATTCCTCTTCATCTCTATTACCTTCTAGAACCCCCCACGACCATTGACCTAGCTTAGTGGTTAACAAACTGAATTCTGAGCAGCTCTTGGAAATCCCAGGGAGACCCTCATGGACTTCTGTATTTGGGAAAGTAAGAAAGTGGTGTGTCTCCTCATGATGTCCATTCATGCCTTCTCAGTTTTAATAAAGTCAATTCCATTTTTATGTTTTATGGGTTTTTTTTTAACATTTGAAGGAAATATTTTCTATTTTGTTTAAAAAAAAACATTGGTCCACATATTGATTTTTGTCTCATAATTGGTCTATCTTTATAGTCCCTTTTCTGTAATCTACTTTATAGTCAATTTTCAGATTATTTCAAGCAAAGCACACTTCAGCTCATGCCATTTTCCATTGTCTGGAAATGCACTACTAGATTTGGTAGCCATCAGTCAGAAATCACTATTTAAATTAAACTAAATTAAAAATGCAGGTCCTCAGTTGCACCAGCCATATTTCATCTTGCATACCCACATATATGGAGTGGCCTGTCATATTGCACAGCTCATATTTGGAATATTTCCATTCTTGCAGACATTTCTGTTGGACAGAGCTGGTTTGGATCACTATATAAAAACTTCTGACCTTGACTTAGCCATTCAATCTCTCCTTCCTAAGCTTGTCTGCTGCTGTTTTCCTTGACACTCTTATTAGACTGGACTGTTACCCTACATACATGCTCACTTCCTGTCCAGCTCATCCAACTCCTTTCAGTTTTCCTTCACTCAATCACTGCGTGCTCAAAGCCTCCTCTCCACTTTGGGACTCTCCTCCATAAAGTCCTTGTGCATTCCTCAACTCAAAGTAATTTTCTCTTCCTGGGAACTCTCCTGGGATTTTAAATGACACACTCCACTGTCATCTTTGACCATTTCTTCTAAAATTAGAACTATATGTGCATATGTGTCAGCCCTTGAGGTGGTACGGCTCCTTCCAGAAGTGGATTCTGAGACAAGGACTCAAATGTAAGTAGTTTAGTTGAGAAGAGATCCCAGAAATCTCCAGCTGGGGAGAAGCAAATCAATAAAGGATGCATTAGCAATTCAGATACTACTATGGGCAATGGACCTCAGTCCCATGGAGAGACCATGTCAAACAAAGCACCCTAGGTCAAAGAGGTTGGAGTATTTTTTTCTTTTTTTTAAATTTATTTATTCATGATAGACATGGAAAGAGAAAGAGGCAGAGACACAGGCAGAGGGAGAAGGAGGCAGAGGGAGAAGCAGGCTTCATGCCAGCAGCCCGATGTGGGACTCGATCCCGGGCCTCCAGGATAGTGCCCTGGGCCAAAGGCAGGTGCTAAACCGCTGAGCCACCCAGGGATCCCCTGGAGTATTTTTTTCACCAATACCTCTTCCATTTTTTATTTGAGGGTTGCTTCCAGGGAAGAGAATTCTTGGGCACTTCCAGTTTTGTCCTACATTCAGGTCAAACACACTTGACCAGAAAAGAAAATCCCTCAAGCAGAGAGCTGCGAAGCTCACAGTATGAAGCCTTTCATGTGTAGCAGTGGATGCTGAGGTGGTACAGGCAGTGCACTAGCTGCCTTGGCCATAGTGCCTGCCAACTGGAAGGTAGGTCCTAGAGGGCTGAGGCCACCTGAATCAGTTCTGTGTGTCTTCCTCAGTCACTTAACACAGGCGATTGATAAATAGTTGTTCAGTGAACAAATATATTATCCCAAGGATACTAGGCACTAGAGAAGAATACTCAGCAGAATCTAATGGCTTGGAACCTGAAGTCACTCACTCTTAACCCAGGTAACGTCTGAACAGACTGATACTTGGGGGTTTTCTGTTGGCTTTCATATCAGTACTTACAGACCACATATTGTATGTAGAAGTGTGGGAACTTGCCCAGGCAAACTATAAAGGAGCTCTGGGGTTGCTTCAGAAGCTTCCCTGGAAAAGGAGGTTGTAGCCAGAGAGGAATGGCTCAGCTCAGCCATTTGTAGTACTTGCCTTTAACCCTGCTAATGCTTTGCCACAGCTGTCAGAGACACCAGACTTCATTTCAGCAGTGACTGGGCTGAGTCCATCTTCTGTGTCAGTCAAGAGGGGTGAGGGAGTCACATAGAATTGGGAATCTAGGAGGAAAGCAAGGTGTGTGTGTATGGGTGGTGTGCATGTGGTTTTGTAAGTGATGTGTTTGTGTGGGGTATGTGTGTCTGTGAGGGAAGTATTGTATACGTGTGGTATGTATGTGTATGTATGTGTGATGTGTCTGTGTGTTGTGTTACGTGTATGTGGGATGTGGGATGTGGGGTGTGTGTATGTGTACATGGGGTGTGGGGTGCGTGCACGGTGTGTAGGTGTACATGGAATGTGGTGTGTGATGCGTGTGTACTCACATCAGTGCTGGCTGGGCTGACAGCAGCCTGACCACCTGCGTTGTACTGCCGCCACCATGGGGCTGCAATAGCCCAGGCCCCCTGGTGCCCCTGGTGCCCCTGTCGCTCCTGGTGCCCCTGGTTCGCATCTCCTCTGACTCTCCCCAACAAGAGACCATGCAGAGCGCAGAGCTCCCGCAGCGGCCGTGCTCACAGAAGCTCCCTGCACACACTGTTGATAGCCAGCATCGAGCCCTTCGGCAAACAAGCTGCCAGGCCCTGAACTTCCTGCTATCATTTGCCATTTCTGCAAATTAAACATTTAAACAATAATAAACTAAAAAAAAATTAATAAGTAAACAAGAATAAACTTTCTGTCTCCCTCTTCATTTATTTCAGGCTAACTCCTACCGATTCTGTCCACTTTAATGAATTAATTGTGTCCATTTACTTCTTTCCATTTTAATGGAAGTAAAGCTTCCAGGACAACTGATGCCTGTAAACAGACCTTTGGAAACCTAAGGCATGGCTGCGATTTCTCAGGAAGATGATAGAAAAGCGGGGTTGGGGATTGGTCCCAGGCTGGCCCAGGAGGATGGTGCACACAAAGGCAGGGCTGCTGACAGTGGAGCTTTCAGGAGGAAAAAACCAGAAACACTATGAGACTGCTCTCTTCTGTGTCCAAGGGCATCTCGAGGGATGAAGGCTCACAGATGACGTCAGGGGCCGGCCTAGGGCAGTCAGGCCTTGTCCCCCCAGACAAGGGCAAGATTGCAACAAGAAAATCTGGTAAACAATGTTTTAAAGGCCAGGCAACGTAAGCCTGGGCCGCATCCCCGAGGCTAATCCAGTCTCCCAAGAGGAGCCTGGTGAGAGCTGGAACTAGACAGATGGCCAGGGAGAAGCTAGAACAGATGTCAAAGTGTCAAAGCCACAGAGATGTGATGCCATGTGTCAGTCACACGGTAGAGTCACAGCCTGTAGACTGTAATTTCCAGAATGTTTGTCCTTCTAGCCCCAGCTTGATGCTCACCTGCGGAAGTTAAGCAACCTCTCTCCAGCCTCAGCATCCTCCACTTTAAACCAAAGATGGTGAAAGTGCCCATCGCAAGGCCTGTGTGAGGATAAGCAGTGATCAGATCATAAATACCCGGGGAGGGCAGCTAGCACTATGGATGCAGGACTTTTTAGATAGCTCTGTGCCCCCTCATCCTGGGCCACATTTACAGTAAGGGTATTTAAGGATATAATGGGGTGGGGTTGCCACTCACTCAGCAAATCCTGAATTACACACTGGATTCGTAGGATGGGGTTTATAGTTGCTTAAACAACCCCATGCTGGTCTGGGAACTGGCGTGAGCTGAGCCTGCTGGGGCAGACATCAGTGCACCCCATGCTTGGGGAGAGAAAGGCAGTTTGGGTATGGGATTGGAGCCTCGTAGACTTTCCCCCAATAAATTATGAAGTAAAACTGGAAATAGGGTGGCACAAAGCATACGAAATGTGAAAATGGTCAGCCCAGGATAATTTGAGAGACTCTTGACCACGTCATCTCCAAATACTCCTTGCCCTCCCACCCCACAGAATTCCTGCCTGGTGATTTTATCTGCTGAGTGTCCTGAAGAGGCAACTAAGAAAGGAGTCTTCCCTGGGGATGGGGATTATTAAAATGCATTTTTAAGCAGGAAGCAGAGAGATTCAGGGGGGCTGGGGTGCATAGAATGCTTCACCCTGTTCTATCCCCTTAGTGCCATGTTGGTATATAAAGACATGGTGATGGTCCTTGTTGGGATAAAACATGAAACAGAGCTTTGCAGGTTGCAAACAGAATTACCAGAATTTCTGTGTTTATGATAAAGTTCTTCATGACTTGGTCAGCATCACATATGAGGTCTAGCAAACGTCCCCCAATCCCTCCTCATAATTATAAGCATGGACCACAGATCCTTCTAGTAGTAGTGCCACCGTGTTTAGCTTTCTCCTCTTCTGCGGCTGTCCCTATCTGAACTCAGAAGCAGCAGGGGAAATACGAAATGAATCTCCCTCTCCCTCACTCAGAGCCAATCTTCCCACACCACTAGAATTCAAAAGGCCTATGTGGGCAGATCTAATGAAAAGTGACAGACATAGGCCCAGCCTTACCAAACCACAGTGAAGAAAATCGGGCTAGGGTTGTAATGCAAAAAGGAAAAGAATGTGAGGGAAGGGGCCCAGCAAGGAGAAGAGGAGACCAGTGCCCTTGGAGAAACTATTTACCTCCAGGTGGCCAGTGTCGGAGGCAGTTCACTAGCACCTGCTGTGATGCCAAAAATTTTCACATCTCATGGAACAGTGTTGCAAGACCCCTCGCTGCAAAATAACAGGGAAAGGACATGGCTCGGGGAGCTGAGTACAAGTCCAGATAGAGATGAGGTTGGCCTGCCCCTGAGGACATTCTAACATTTATGGCTTAGGGAGTGGAGGTGGGGGAAGGTTGTGGAATATGCTAGTTTCCTATAGAAAGGGGTGGACACCCGAACTGACTGGCCTTGCAAGTGGGCCTCTGCTCTGCCTCTCCCAAATCTCAGGAACCTTCTTCCACCCCAGAAAGGCCATCATACCAGAAAACTGCATCCAGGGACTCCATCCCTCAGAAACAGGCTCCTGTGAAAAACTTCTAGCCTGCTTAAAGATTCTAAACCCTACTCTAACCCATTCTAGATTCAACTACTGAAAAAAAAAAAAAAACAGGTGCAGAGACTAGGTGCCCAATTGCTCTTGCCATTGTGGAGTTCATTGTATTGGGACACGTCCACAGGGCGGGCTCAAGATTGAGGAGCAAGTGGTTTATGAGAAGAAAGTCATCCCAGAGAGAGGCACATATATTTGGGCCACAGGATATGGTCTTTCATCATCTCAGGAGGGGTTGGGAGGCAGGAGGGGCTGCTCATGCCTCTGGATGATCTATCAGGCCATCAGGGAAATGAAAAGAGCCCTTGAAGATGAGCCCTAAGAAGTGGTCCAGGCATGGAGGGTGACAGCTCTGGGGACACAGAATGCTAACCTCCTCGGCAGAGTCCACTGACTGTGCTGGCAGCCACTGAAGACATAGGATGAAGCAGAAGCCCTCAATGGGGAGCACGAAGGGCCATCCCAGCAGGGACCAGAGTCTTTGCTGCCAGCATCAGTGACCCGGGCACCCAGCCAAGCAACCTCTGGAGTGTAGTGGGTGTGTCACCACCACAATTCGGATCTATAGTGTGGTCTGGGGAGCCAAGAGGCTCCTTAAGAACGTGTGTACGAAACTGCCTGGGAATTTCCAGAGCTCGCTGGGAGGGATCGGAGATGCTCTAGGCTGTGCAGTCTGCAATTTGTGGTCAAGGCAAAGAGGACAACGTTCGCTGTTACTAGTGTGTTAAAGAAGAGCCTACCCCATATACATCCTGTGAGCACAGAGTGATGAGACATGGCCATAAATTATACCCATACATCACTCTCATCATTTATGGGCGCATGACGGGTTGCAACATTATTCTCCTGACTTTACCATACATGGTGTTTGGTTTGCTTTGAATCCCCAGCACAAGATGCATCGGTCCCATATTCCTTTCTCCTTTGGTTCTCTTTGGGATTGATCAGCATGATGGAAGGTCAGCTGGAGGCAGGTTACAGGAGACTCTCAAAAAATCCACTTTTTTCTGCCCCCACTTAGCCCCCTCTATCTATACTCCACCAGGCTGCAGTGTCCTGACCTCACAGTGTAACCCTCTGATCAGATAAGCTGACCACAAAACCTTCTATGTTCTCAAGACCAGGGCTCCACTGGAGCCCAGCTGTGCTCGAGCCACTCTGCTCGGGGCAGGGGCCAGCCTTCAGGAGTAACACAGAGACTGGCAGGCTGTCACGGTAAGCGCAGGCTGCCAACCCTCTCAGGTTACTAGGAGGGATTATGGGTAAAGTATGCTTTGAATGTTGGAAAGGGGGGAGACCGAAAATGCATTTGGCTCAGACAATTCATTTTAAGGGATTTGTTCCCAAATTTCCTGCAATCATCATCATGGCCCATTTTCACAGTCACTAGACTCTCAAATCCCGCGTATACAAAACAAAGAGCTATAAAAGGGGGAAATTTGAGAATTTTTAAGTTAGAGTGGTGGTACAAATGTGACAGTAAAACAGTATGGGAAGTAAACTGCAGCAGAGGGACTGCTTCTCTGTGGTTCTACGTATGGCAGAGATTAGGTACAGCATTGTTTGGAAATCATAGCCTTGCAGATCTCTTCTTTTTTTAGGGGATTAAAGCAAATATAATTTGCTTGCTTACATTTGCTTGCTTACATGCCTGCTCTGCTTACATTTACAGCTGGGGAGGGGGGCGGATTTTCTGGTCTTTTGTTTGCACCTCCAGTCTGGGGGCAGCGTTGTATGGCAAAATAAGCTTCCTTGTTTTTTTAGACCGCGTTGCAGAGTGTTCTGGAACGCAGCTTCCTTATGCATGCTAGCGTACTGGTTATGAAGCCTTTCCCCCTTTCTTGCCAAGTTGACCTTCTACCAAGGGACAGTGAAAAATTAGAGGCTGGCTCCTCCTGGAGGCTTGGCTGGAAAAGTACACCTGCTTGCATGCGGCCCTCGGTGCATGGAGGGGGTGCCCTCTAGTGCACAGAGACGGAGGAAAACTAGGAATGAAATGCCAGTTACTAACGACTTATTAGAACACTAAAACTACAAAATGTCAAAACAAAAGCAAAAGGAGATGCCCTTTCTACAAGCCAGGCATTGTGCTAAGGGCCGTCTATTGTTGCCTTGGTTGCTGATTGCTGTGGCTTAAAACACTGATGGTTTATTATCTCCCATGGGTTTCCGTGAGCCAGGAATTCAGGAACACAGCTGGGGGCGTTCTGATGTCGGATGCTTTCAGATGGCAGTGGCATCGAGAAGCCTTGTTCCTTCTGTGTCTGGTGGCTGAGCTGCTAATACTGGAAAAGCTGTGGTGGGAACATCCTGAACATCTCTCTGTCTCTGTGTAGCCCTTGCCTGGTATTCCCCAGCATGTCCAGACTATTTTCATGTTGGCTCAGGGCTTCCAAGGTGGTGTCCCACAAAGGAGAGCCCAGAGAAGGAACTGGGTGGCTCAGTGGTTGAGAGTCTGCCTTTGGCTCAGGTCATGATCCCAGCATCCTTGGATTGAGTCCCACATCGGGCTCCTAGCAGGGAACCTGCTTCTCCAGAACTCTGCTTATGTTGCTGCCTCTCTCTGTGTCTCTCATGAATAAATAAATAAAAACTTTTTAAAAAATCATCTATATTGTGTGTGTGTAGATAGATATGCACACACATGCATATACGTGTGCACATATACAGTTCCCTACTTATGTTAGTTAGACTTATGATTTTTCAATCTTATGATGGTCTGAAAGTGATATGCATTCAACAGAAGCCATACTTAGAATTTTGAATTTTGATCTGCTCCCGGATTAGCAACATGCAGTTTGATCCTCTTTCGCAATGATGCTGGGCAGTGGCCACAGCTGCCAGTCAGCCACTTGCTCACCAGGGTAAGCAAGCAATACACTGGCAGCCATTCTGTACCCAGACAACCATGCCATTTTTCACTTTTGGTACAGTATTCAATAAACTACATGAGATGGTCAACACTTTATTATCAAGTAGGCTTTGTGTTAGATGATTTTGCCCACCTGTAACTGTTCTGAGCATGTTTAAGGTAGGCTAGGCTGAGCTATGATGTTTGAGCATTAAATACATTTTCACTTTGTGATACTTTAAATTTGTGATGGGTTTGTTAGGACATAACCTTATTGTAAGTCACGGTGGATGTGGGGAGAGAGAGAGAGGGAGGCAGAGAAGAGGATTTATTATGAGGAATTGGGTCACTTGGTTATGGATGCTGAGAAGTCCCATAATCTGCTATCTGCAAGCAGGATACCCAGCAAAGCCCTTGGTGTAATTCCAGTCTGAATCTGAAGGCCTGAGAACCAGGAGCTCAGTGGTGGGCCTTCCAGTTCAAGGGCAGGAGAAGATTGATATCTCATCACAAGCATGCAGGCAGGAAGCAAAAGGGGAACACATTTCTTCTTCCTTGGTCTTTTGTCCTGTTCAGGCTCTCAACAGATTGCATGCTGACCACTCCCACTGGAAGGACAACAATCTTCTGAGTCCACTGACTCAAATGCTAATCTCATCCAGAAACACCTTCCATATACACACCCAGAAATAATGTTGAATCTGGCATTCTTTGGCTCAGTCAGCTTAACACATAAAATTAACCATCATCAAATCATTCTTATTTTTCAGGATTTCTGTAATCTTCATTATTTTGTGTACAACTACGTTTCTGATATTATGGTAGTCCTTCTGTAAAAGTTAAAAAAAATTTTTTTGGCACAGGTGCACTGGTAATGAATTCTCTAAGCTTTAGTTTGTTCAAAAACAATATTTGTCTTCATTTTTGAAAGATACAGAATTCTGGGTTGATAAGTTATTTTTCTTCTTTTCTTTTGGTGCTTTAAATATGTCACTTCATTGTCTTCTGGGTTGTATAGATTCTAAGGAGAAATCTGCTGTAATTTTATTTGGACTGTCTTCAAATTTTTCTCTTTATCTTTGGTTTCCAGCAGCTTGATATTATTTGTCTAGGTGGATTCTTTTTTCTCATACATGCTGTGTGGGCTTCCCTGTACATTTGGGATATGCCTATCGAAGTCTTTCATTACTTTAGTTAGCTCTACAAATGCTTTGGCTGCCTTCTCTCTTCTATACCTTGTGTGGCATCTGATTTCTCTCCCCCTCATGCTTTACTCCAGGATTAAAATGCTTGCATTCGTAGAGGGGCCTATCTTTCTTTGAATGTCAAACTTCTTGGCTATTCTGCAACCCTGGTTCTCTAAGGGATTCAAAAAGAGTTGTAATCTTACAGATTATTTGGCATTTTCTTGTCATTATGGTAGAAGTTATATTTTCTTTTTTTATATAATAAATTTATTTTTTATTGGTGTTCAATTTACCAACATACAGAATAACACCCAGTGCTCATCCCGTCAAAGTTATATTTTCCGTATCTTAAGAATCAATGGCACTTACCATCATTTATTTTACTATGATTTAAAATGTGGATAAAAGTTGGAAAAATGACAGGAGAAGCTCCCATATAACCTTTACCCAGAATAATAAATTATTTATATTAGCTTTTTTTAAAAAAAGATTTTATTTATTTATTTGAGAGAGACAGCACAAAGTGGAGGGAGGGGCAGAGGGAGAGACAGAAGCAGACTCCCTGCTGAGCAAGGAGCCTTATGTGGAGCTCAATCCCAAGACCAATCCCAGGCAGATATTTAACCATCTAAGCCACCTTGGTGCCCCTTATATTTGCTTCCTAATCCTCCCTGTCTCTCTGCCTTTCTTTCTTTATATATATCTATCTATCTACATCTATATTTATATATCTTAAGAATTACTTGAGAATTGGTTGGAGTCATTTTATCTTTTACCCTAAATATTTTGGTGATTGTTTTTGTGAGGGCTTTTCCTCATAAACAATAGTATATTTATCAAAATCAGGAAGTTTAACATCAGAGCATATGTCAACATAGTCTATATCTTAAATTTTTAAAAAAACTTCTCAATAATCTTTTTAGTTATTTATTGTTTGGTCCAGGATCTAATCATGCACTTAGTTGTCATACCACTTTAGTTTCCTTTAATCAGGAAGAGTTACTCAGTCTTTCTTGATGTTGACATATTTGAAGAATAAAGGCCAGTTTTTATATAGAGTTTCTTTTAAGGAGGTTTGTCTTATGATAGTTTCAGGTTATGATGCTTTAGCAGAGATGTCACATAAGTGGTCATGTGTCATTCCCAGTGTGCCATGCTGGAAGGCACATGGTGATAGTTTGTCCTAACATTGGTGATGTTAGCACAATCACTTGGTTAAGGGGGTGTTTGCCAGGTTTCTATTTTTTTCCTCTTTATAATTAATAAATTATATGTGGAAATGTATTTGGAGGGTATGCAAATATACTATTCTCATAATTTTTTTCACTTATACTTTTAGAGTCCATTGTTGATTTTTTTTTTTTAATTTTAGAGACAGAAAGTGATAGAGCCCATGCATGCGTGAGTGGAGTGGGGGAGATGGGCAGAGGGAGAGAGAGGATCTTAAGCAGATTCCATGCTCAGTGGGGAGCCCAGTACAGGGCAATCTCAGCACCCTGAAATCATGACCCGAGCAGAAATCAAGAGTTGAACAATCAACAAAAAAAATAACAACAACAAAAAAAAAGAGTTGAACAATCAATGTACTGAACCACCCACATGCCTCCTATTGTTAATCTTCTAAATCCATTCTACCTTTATTGACATTGTGTTTTGAGTTCTTTGGGGTACATGGGTGTTCAGGGGGAGTATGTGCAAGAGAGCAGGCAAAGAGCTCACAATCATGGATGGAGGACAGTAGATGTTCAGCTCATGATCATGGGCAGGAAAGGGGACTTGTCCGATGTGATGTTCTAGACATTCCATTGTTATCAGGGCTTTTCTGGTCTGGTGGTTGGAATGTTCCAATCATTGCAAAATGCCTTTGTCAATGCCTCAAGAAAGTGCCATAAGAAAGAAATACAATGAGTTTCAGTTACAAGATGAATTAAGCAGTCTTGTCTATTTCTGGTTTTAACTACTGGGGTCTATAGCCGAGGAACACCAGAAAATATGTATCTTTGCATGTGTATGTGTGTATATGCATATGTGTACACATAGAGTGCATGTATATGTATGTATTTATCTTTAATGTGTTATGTATAATTAGTATAGATACGCACAAGCATATATAGAGAGACAAATATGCCAATAGTTATTTTTCTGTCAGTTTATACTGATATTTTCTATTGCAGTCAAGCACCACAAGATACATTGCCACTTTCCCATTTCCATATGGAATTCCTTCTAAATGGTGAGAAACTCGGTTCTCATTCTTTAATTATCATAGCTATATTTCTATCTATTTATCTATTTGTATGTATAGATATCATATGATAGATATAGAGATATATTTTTATTAAGCCTAGAATACATGGAAAGACTCTTCAGAATTGCCCACCCATACCTCTGTAGAAAGCAATCCTACTAACTGGAACTCAACATCTCTTTACTGTGTTTTAGGTAAAATTTACACATGTTGAAATACACAAACCTTAAGTGTTCAATTTAATGAGCTTTAAAAATGTACATACTCTTAGTGTCACACTGAAACTTAACCTTTTCTTTGAAGATGACCTAGGTTAGCCGCCACATGCAACTCAAACATTTTTATGTTACAAAACCTACTGCAATTTTTTCCCTGTAGATTATGGTCAGTAGACTATGAGCTCATTAAAGAAAGAGACTATGTCTCTTCATTTTTGAGTACCTAGTTTCAAAGGATGTCTAGCATATAAGTAAATAAGTAAAATGCCATTGCAACAAAGAGTCTGCAGCTTTCAATAAAGGGTATGTATAATGTTAAAAGCTAAGATCTGCTTATTATTTCTATTGAATCACCAGTAAGGGACATTTTGATAAGAATTGTCAAGACATGAGAAGGGGGAAAAAGGCAGCAGTTGGAATGCTAATAAATCATTAGGTTCTTGTAACTCTTTATAAAGCCCTAATGCTCTTTTAAGCATTCATCTAGTCTTTGAAATTGGTGGGTGGTATGAATTACTACCACTATATTTATATTATTAAGACCTTAAGTTTTAGCAAGGTATTCAAAGGTAAATATAGGTTACCTGTCCAAAAGTTAGTGGAGAAGAACATTTTTGTAGTTCCTGGTTGATGTTCTGACACCTAAGATTTATTATTTTCAGTTGCCTAAAAGCAGTGGGTAATCAAATTTGTTGACAGACAGATATTAGTATAATACCACTAACTGTTATGACAAAAGGAGAAGCTACACGAGTTGAAATTTGATTTTGCAATTGCTTCAGAGTCATGTCTGGAGCTGTTCTTCTTTTTCTTCCAAAAAAAAAAAAAAAAGAAAGAAAAAAAAAAGAAAGCCAGAAAATACATATACACTTTTGAATATAATTAGCTAAGTAAATATTTCTAATTCCTATGAGAAGTTATGGCAGAGTAGTTTTATGACAGGAACCCTGGAAAGATATCAAAACACTCGGATTCTGGCTATGGATCATCCACTTGTCAACTTGAAATCTTATATAAGTCATAATACTTTAAGCTATATGATGACAAGAGAGCCACTTCATAAGGTTATTATGAAGGCTAAAGAAGATGATAATGATGCTGATTCTGAGAGTAGATTACATTTATTTGGGGCTTATCATATACTAGGCACTCCTGTTTATTCTTCATTTAATCCCCACAAAACCCCCTGAAGTTTAGTATACTTTTTGAAAGATGAGACAACTGGAGTTTGGAGAATTTAGGTAACTTGCTCAAGGTCACACATTTCAAAAAGTGGTAGAGCAACATTTCAAATCCAGGTGTCTCCAATACCAGAGTACAATTGTAATTGTTCTTTATTCCAAACACATGAAAAAATATCAGAATTTCTGATGAATATTAAATAATCCCATTGTGCTAGTTCCTTTCACTTTTCCTTCTATGCTCTCTGGAGCATCTCAAGGCATGCTAACAAATTTAACAACCACCTAAAACATTATGCATCAAATCTGTGTTTGCAACTCAAACTGCCTTTCTGTAAACTCAATAACTGTACATCCAACATCCTTGAATGTTCTATAGACATCTCAAATTCAATATAGCCTTAACCAAACTCATTATTTCCATGTTAAATGTGTTCTATCCATGGTCCCTGTATCAATCAAAAGTTTTCTTGTAGCTACCTTACCTCTTTCAAGTCTTCATAACTTATTGGATGCTGTTTATACTCCTTAACATGACTGATCAAATCCTTCTACTCATTAAAAATTCAGCTTAAAAAACCCCTTCCTCTTTGGGTCTTTGCAATACCATTTAGTTAGCATCACCTCTATTTAGCTTTCATACTTTGTATATGACTCTATTCTTATTTTTTACCATTCTATATTTTAGTGATAAAAAATTTTTTATCCCCCACTGCATAAACACAGTTCATTAGAAGTTCTTGGATAAGGGGCCTGGGTAGCTCCATTGGTTAAGTGCCTGCCTTCAGCTCAGGTCGTGATCCTGGGGTCCTGGGATGGAGCCTCACATTGAGCTCCCTGCTCAGCAGGGAGTCTGCTTCTCCCTCTCCCTCCACCCTTCCCCCTGGTTGTGGTCTCTCTCTCAAATAAATAAATAAAATCTTTAAAAAAAAAGGAAGTTTTGGATGATGGAAGTGTATTACATATGTTCTAGTAACTACTATGAGGCACAGTGTAGCAATACACTCTATGGTCCATAAGGGCAGAGACTATATCTTTGTTCAGTTTTATATATCTAATATCAAAAACATAGGAGATCCTCAATAAAATGTAGGAAATCAATCAATTGGTCAATGAATAAATAAAATATTTTCCAGGGGCCGAGTGGGGGGAAATATACTTACCACAAATACCAGACAATTGCTACATGGAGGTACTGAGGAAACTAATTAATAAACTTTGATTTCTCAGTGAATGAAAAGTTAATGCAACTAGGTTTTCAGTAATAGAATAGGAGCTTCTATCAAGTCAACCCACTCTTAGATAACAACTATAAATTCTATTTGAAATATAAAACACAATAATCTAAAGGCATTCTAGAGGAACTAAAAGAAACTGGAAGTATATCTACATTGAGAAAAAGTAAGTGGCACAGGGTAATTTTCTTGTTTTTAGATAGTTTTTTGTTTGAGAGTAGGCCCTAGTTGTAGCTTGTTGCATGGCTAAAATTGTAATAGAAATGCACAGGCTTACAGCCACAGGAGAGAATTTGGGGAGACAACACAGCTGAAAAATGAAGAGGGAAATCCTGGGAAGTGAAAGCCACAGACAGGGCAGGAAGAGGGTGGTTCTGCATATAAACTTGGCCCAACTCTCTGATTGATCTTTGAACTACAAACACATAGAGTAAACTCTAAATGCCTATTTGGAGGTATATATATACTGAACTGAGTTTCCAGCTGCTCCACTGCAGGGAAAAGAGAATTCAAGTTTGAGTCAAAGTCAAATTAACTGCCTGCTTAAAAATAAAAAACAAACAATGAAAAATATTCTTCAGAGAGACATAACACAATCCAGTGTCTCTACAATGTATTAGTCACACGCTCAAGTCATTCAAAATTACTGGACTTATGAAGAAACAGGAAAATGTGATATACTCAAAACAAAGGAAATAAGTGGAGATAGAACATAGATGGCCCAGATGTTAGAATTAGCAGAGAAGGATTTTAAAACAGCTACTATAACCATCTCAAAGGTTTAAAGGAAACATGTTCATAAGTAAACAAACAGAATATCCAAGCAGAAAAACTGAAATCACAAAAGAAAACCAGATGAAAATTCTAAAAATGGAAAATACAGTATTTGTTTGTTTTTTTAAAGATTTTATTAATTTATTCATGAGAGACAGAGAGACAGGCAGAGGGAGAAGCAGGCGCCATGCTGGGAGCCTGATGCAGGACTCAATCTCAGGACCCCGGGATCACAACCTGAGCCAAAGGCAGATGCTAAACCATTGAGCCACCCAGATGCCCTGGAAAATACAGTATTTGAAATGAAAATTTCACAAAGTGACTTTAACAGCAGACTGAAATGAGAAGATCAGTAAATTTGAAGACAGATCAATAGAAAATATCTAAGCTAAAAAAATAAGAGATTGAAAAAAATGAAGAGTGTCAGTGGCTATGAAGGCATTATGGAAAGGTTTAACATATATTTTACTTACAGTCACAGCATGAGAGAAAAAATTTTGAAAAAATAATCGTGATAATTTCCCTTAATTTGGTGAAAAGGATACATTCACACATATAACAAGTCCAGTGAACCCCAAGCAGAAAAAAAAAAAAAATCTAAACATGTCAAACACCTGAAAACCACAAATTAAAGAAATTCTTGAAAGAAATCAGATTAACCAGAGATTAGTTTATTGCCTGCAGTGGAGTGATTTGGATTAATAATTTCTCATCACAGACAATGGACAGAAGAAGATAGTGCAATGACATTTCTAAAATGGAAAAAGAAGAAAAAAGCCAACTCAATGCAGTGAAAATAACCTTCAAGAATGAAAAAAAAAAAAGACATTATTCGATAGACAAAAACTAAGAGAACTTTTATCAGCCAACTTGCAGTACAAAAAAAATGCAAAAGAAATTCTTCAGAGGAAAAGAATTAATTCCAAAGGGACACTGGGACACTCAAGTCTTCAGAAGAAAATGAAATACCAAAAATGGTACATGTGTAGCAATATATAAGATTGATTTCCTCCTTCCAGATTTTTAGAAATGTGCATGACTGTTTAAAGCAAAAAATTATAACAATTTATTATGGGATTGATAACATTTGTAGATTAAATACATATGGTAACTAAAAAATGAAGGAGTTTAAAATTCAATATTTTTATTTTTTTTTAATTTTTATTTATTTATTATAGTCACAGAGAGAGAGAGAGGCAGAGACATAGGCAGAGGGAGAGAAGCAGGCTCCATGCACCGGGAGCCTGATGTGGGATTCGATCCCGGGTCTCCAGGATCGCGCCCTGGGCCAAAGGCAGGCGCCAAACCGCTGTGCCACCCAGGGATCCCTCAATATTTTTAAAAAGGTCATTATACTTTATATGAAATGGCCCAATATTAAATCTAAGTTGACTGTGAAAAATTAAGAGTGTGTATTGTGACCCCTAGGGTGGCCACTTTAAACAATGCAAATTGATGTAATGACCAAAACCCATTAGAGGGCAATTCTCTAAAAAGAGAATTAAGAGAAATTAAGAAAGTAGAGTCAGAGAATAAAGAAACTTGCTGTGACAAGCACTGGGTGTTGTATATAAGTGATGAATCACTGAAACAAATATTGCACTGTATGTTAACTAACAAAACTTAAATAAAAGCAAACACACACACACACACACACACACACACACACAAAACAGATGGAACCAACAGAAAACAATAGTAAAATGGTTGGTCTGAATTCCAACACATTCATAATTAGATTAAATGTGAATGAACCAAACAATCCAACTAGAAGTCAGAAATTCTCAGAATAGATAATAGTGAGACCCAACATAGTCTCTTCACAAGAGATGAACTTTATTTATTTTTTAAGAGATGAACTTTAAATATAAACACACAGATTGGTTGAAAGTAAATGAGAGTAAAGGATGAGTCATGCAAACAGTAAACTCAAGAACACTGAAGTAGCTATATTAACATGACATATAATACATGCCAAGGCAGAGTATTACAAAAAGATAAGAACAATAAGAAGATAAATTTCCAAAAATACATAATAATCATACATGTATATGCCTAATAAAAGAGGTTCAAAATATATTAGATACAAAGATAACATAATTCTAGGAGAAAAGAGATCCACAATGATACCATATGACAGGTAAAGGGAACAAAATCATAGAACCTTCTCAATAGATGCATAAAAAGCACTTGACATATTAAAAACTTCATTCTTGATATTTAAAAAAACCCTCTAAGTAAACTAGAAATAGAAAGCAACTTCCTCCACTTGATATTTATGTAAATGTTACAGTTAATATAATATTGAATGGTGAGACACTGTTTTCTCTATTGGACTGGACACAGAGCAAAGATTTCCCCCCCTTAATATTGTAACAGAGGCTCCAGTCAGTGGAATAAGACAAGCAAATGAAATAAAGAGCAAATGCGTGTTTCTGTAGAAAATTCTAAGAAATCTATAAGCAACTACAGAAATAATAAGCAAATTGTAAAATTTTGCAGGATACATGATTAGTCTTCTATAATAATGTGTTCTTTTTATATTTCATTGATTTTCTGCTATAAAATTTAAAATTCCATTTCTAATAACAATTAGAAAAATAAAACACTTAGAAATAAACAAAAATGTGCAAGACCTCTCCACTAAAAAAACCCAAAACATTGCTGAGGGAAATTCAGGAAAACCCAAATAAATGGACAGATATACCATGTTTATGGATTAGAAAACTCAGGTAAGCGTGAAAAAGAAGAAAAAGGCTGGAGGATTTATGCTACCTGAATTTAAAATTTACCAAAGTTACATCAATCAAGACAGTATGATACTGGCATAAAGATGGACAAATACCAATAGAACAAAATAGAGAACTGAAAAATAGACTCACACTCATACAAGCAATTCATTTTCAATGAAGGCACCAAAGAAAAACATTATGGACAAGGAAAATTATTTCAAAGAAAGATACTGGAATAATTGGATATTGAACTGACAAATGTTTGCCCAGAGGGAACCTGGATATTTTTTAGTGTTGCTCTTGTCCAATACACTAATCTTTTTTTTTTTTTTAAGATTTTATTTATTTATTCATGAGAGACACACACAGAGAGAGGCAGAGACACAGGCAGAGGGAGAAGCAGGCTCCATGCAGGGAGCCCTACATGGGACTCGATCCCAGGTCTCCAGGATCATGCCTGGGCTGAAGGCGGCGCTAAACTGCTAAGCCCCACAGGGATCCCCCAATACACTAATCTAATGTGTCACCCTTTTCTATTTATCCGTTGGTAATGTGGTATCAGCTAATCAAAGCACTGTTTCCACCATCATAGTAATATTCCTACTGTAGGAGAATTCTTTATTTTTTTATAAAAATTATCTTTTTAAGTTATAAGAGCAACAGTTTTTCATTAATGAAAGCTCCAATGTTAAAGTATAAAGTAAACAAAAACTACCCATGATCACACAACCCAGACATTTTGGGGTGGTCTTTCTAATCTTCTATATATGATGGTCATAAATTTGTATAATTCATTTTTAACCTAATATTGTTTTGCATGTGATTTTCTTTTTTTCAAGACTCCTTAAGAGTTTATTATTTTTATTTCATGGCAAGTGACAATATTAGCTTTCATTTCAACATATTTTCATGACATTTTTAACTCCTTAAGAGTTTATTAATTTTATTTCATGGCATGTGACAATATTAGCTTTCATTTCAACATATTCTCATGACATTTTTAATTACATTTGCTGAAGACATAAATTTTAACCACAAGCTATATCCCAACTACTCTTCCAAGAGACATCTATTTCTGGAGTATATGCCGAATCCATAGTGACTCTTCTTCTGTGGAAATTGCCCATTTCACAATCACCTCACCAAAATATAACTTTGCTATTGAACAAGCATGGTTCAGAGAAGTGATCACAGATCACATTTTATTATAAATTTTATTATAAATTTAAACTTTAAATTTATTGCGGATGTTTAGTTCTTGCCTTGCCCCTGATGAAATTTAGGGGAAGGTCACAAACTGAGCATTTCAAAATTAAATTTTATATCCTGTTACAAGAAAAACCACAGAAGCGGTCTCTAGGCTGCCAAAGTTACAGTAGATTAATCTGTTCCAAGACCACAAATGATTGTAAATTTTGGGCAACATAAACAAAATGGGCCAATTATACTGTCACCCGGGAATTGCAAAACAAAGTTCAGAGTAAAATGTGCCTCTTCATGTGGCCTGCGTTCATAACCCACTTGATGGAATGAAGGACCAGAGAAAGGCAGTCTTTAGAGAGAAGGAAGCAGGAGGAAATGCACAAAGGAGAAGCAGCTATGGACTAAGAGCATTTCCTGGGTCTGTCAGCTGTCAGTTGTTGGTTTCACTTCCTTCCAGAATGCCAGTTGCATTCCTGCTTTTGGGTTCTGTGAAATCCCTCAATCTTTGCAACACCCAACTCCTCACTTCTTTGTTTTTGGTCAAACTGCATTTCTGCTAAAGAGGCCCCAGTAATGCAAAAATAAATATAGCTAATGGGAGGTTTTCTCCTGTAAACAGTCAATCCTACTCATGATTAGTATATTCTTTGGCTTTGCCCCTGGAAGGGGGTCCTTCTCTGATCTATTATTGTCTTAGTCTCAGGGTCCATGTTGGATTTATACTGCCCAGTGCTCACTCACCACTTATACTGCTCCTCACTCACTCAGTTTATGTCCCCTACTACTCACTACTTACATGCTCCACCACTACTTAACGGGCCTCCCCTCCTCACTCACTATTTATATGCACCCCCACTCAGTGCTTATATGCCCCCCCTCACTAAATGCTCCTCACTCACAAATTACTTACATGCCCTCTGCTCACTCATGAAGATGCTGAGTGTCTCAGATCACCTCTACTCTTTTGCAGCTTCAATGTCAAGCTTTTACCTATATTTTTCAGAGGTGAGAGAGTAGGCTGTCAGAAAATGTACAGGATTTTATATTCAGTGACTCCTTCAGATTTATTTTTAACTCGGATCCCTGTGTGTTGTTTCTAGAGAGGAAATCACGTTTTATTTGCCTAGTAAATATTACTAGTATTTCCAATGTAATCAATAATTTTAATACTTTGACAATGAAATACCTGAGTTTTTGGCTTCTGAATGTCAGTAAGTTCTGTTTTCAGAAATTTTGCCTGGGGTGAAGCACAGATTTACATGTCATATTTTTAGTGACTAAGCCCTGCCCTCCCCGCCCCATAAAAGACATTAACTCACCTTCCTAAACACAAATTTTTCCAGTATTACTAATACAATTTTTTTTTCTTTTTGTTGCTTCCTCACAGCAGTGTGAACTCAGGATTGTTAGACCTGTCACATGAAGGCTGGCTTCCAGGAGGTCCTCTTTCAGCCTGGGCTCACCTTACCAATATATTTTTTATTGGTTAGTGTAGTTCTTTTTTAAAATATTTTTTTATTTATTCATGACAGACACAGAGAGAGAGAGAGAGAGGCAGAGACACAGGCAAAGGGAGGAGAAGCAAGCTCCATGCAAGGAGCCTAATGTGGGACCCGAACTCGGGAATCTGGGATCACACCCTGAGCCAAAGGCAGGCACTCAACCACTGAGCCACCCAGGGGGTCCCTGGTTAGTGCAGTTCTAAGGATACATCTAGAACACCAAAGATAGTAGAGACTTAGCACAACTCTAAAATTTCTTGATAATTTTTCCTCACATAATTTAGAAAATTATCTTTATAATTCATGTTGCAGACTCTGTCTGCCGTGGGTGAAAAAGTTTTAGCTTAGAAAATTGGTTTGTAGAATGTATTAGGTTTTTGAAACTTGGTTTCTCTGCACTCTCAAACTATTGTGAAACTTTTTAAAAGTAAGTTAATCAAGCAAAAATGATCAATAAATGGCCTTGTGCTAGGTGACATGTGTTATAGAACACCTCCCCCCACCATGAGATATGGACTTTGCCCTCCTTTGTCTAATCAAGTGGATGAGAAGAGATACAAAGCACCAGGAATAAAAGTGTAGAGTGATATACATATGTTGATTTTTAGAACTTCTGAGACCAAGGAAAGAGAAATGGAAGAAGTAAACACAGAAGCTAAGTTACAAAGCATACCCAGAGAGAGTACAGTTTGTATTTCTGACAATTTTCCTGTCATTCCTTTCTTGGGGCTTACCTAAAATGAACTAAAGCTAAAATGGTCAGAGAGAATATTCTAGAGAAGTGGAAGTTGATTTGGGGCCAGAAGGAGGACACAGGATTTCAAAGTATAAATCACTATGTGGACAACATAAGTCAAAGTATGGAGATGAGAATATACTCAGTTTTATAGAGAAGCAGTTAATCTTACTAGAGCATAAGTGCAGGTTGGAAGCCATGGGAAGCAATACCAGGTGAACATGATGGATAAGGAGAAGTCAGAGGAATATAAACATAAGGAGCATTGGGAATTGCTGGACAGAGAAATAACAGGATGAAAATTGGGGTTGGGGAGATGAGTTGGCAAAGGTCATGAAAGACGCATTGGAAGGGTGGAGTCTGGAACCTGGAAAACTAACTAGGACGTTGCTGGAGTGGGCCTTCCATAAAGCAATGAGGTCATGGACTGGGCAGTGTCACTGCAATTATAGTTTCGTTCTTTTGCATGAGGCTGTCCAGTTTCCCCAGAACCATTTATTAAAGAGACTGTCCTTTCCCTATTGTATGTTCTTGGCTCTTTTTCATATATTAATTGACCATATACACGTGGGTTTATTTCTGGGCTCTGTATTCTGTTCCACTGATCTATGTGTCTGTCTGTATGCCAATGCTATACTGTTTTGATTATTATAGCTTTATAATACAGTTTTAAATCAGGGACAATGATACTTTGTTTTTTCTCAAGCTCTTTAGAGTCTTTTGTGGTTCTGTACAAATTTTCTGATTCTTTGTTCTATTTCTGGGAAAAATGCCATTAGAATTTTGATAGGGATTGCACTGTATCTGTAGATTGCTTTGGGTAGGATGGGTTTTTCAACAATAGTCTTTCAATATATGAGCATGAGACTTCTTCCCATTTATTGGTGTCTAATTTCTTTCATTAATATCTTATAAACTACATACTTCAGAGATTTATTATCATTTATATTAACTTTTAGAGAAGACGCTCTGGAAGGTTAGATTCTTATTCTAATGATGTTGTCATTACCTCGAATTCTTAATTTTCTTTCAAACCAGGTTATGAACTATGCAGACAAAGCAATGAAACCTTTGAAAAACAAAAAGACAATGAGGATCCCAGATGAGAGTCATAACAACGAAATGCAATTGTGAAATGCTGGCTGAGATCTTAGATTATAGAAAGAACATAGGTGTGGCAACTGGCAAAATTTGAATAAAGTCTGTTGACTAATTAATGGTGTTCTATATACTATTTTTACTTCCCTAGTTTTGAGACTTGTACAATGGTTTCATTTGTGGAAGCTAGAAGAGTATCTGAAAACTTTTGGGATTATTTTCATAACTTGGTTATAAGAGTGAAATTAATTCATAATATATCATTTAAAATGTCCCTAAAATGAATTAATATACAAAAAAACCTCAACAGAGAGAGATACATAAAAAGAGAGGGAGGCATTTCTTTTAAATTTTTTTTTGTTTTAAATTCAATTAATTAACATATAGTATATTATTAGTTTTAGAGGTAGAGTTCATTGGTTCATCAGTTGTGTATAACACACAGTGCTCATTACATCTACCATCCTTAATGCCCGTCACCCAGTTACCCTGTCCCCCCCCACCTCCCCTCCGGCAACCCTCAGTTTGTTCCCTATAGTTAAGAGTCTCTTATGGTTTGTCTCCCTCTCTGATTTCATCTTACTTTATTTTTCCCTCCCTTCCCCTATGATCAACTGTTTTGTTTCTTAAATTCCACACATGGTGAGAGGATATGGTAGTTATCTTTCTCTGACTGACTTATTTTACTTAGAATAATATCCTCTAGTTCCCTCCACACTGTTGCAAATGGTAAGATTTCATTTTTTGATGACTAATATTCCATTGCATATATGTGTGTGTGTGTGTATATTCTACCTCTGTATCCACTCATCTGTTGATGGACGTCTGAGCTCTTTTTACATTTGGCTATTGTAGACACTGCTGCTATAAACATTGGGGTATAGGTACCCCTTTAATCACTATGTTTGTATTGTTTGGATAAGTACGTAGTAGTGCAATTGCTGGATCATAGGAAAGCTCTAGTTTTAACTTTTGAGGAACCTCCATACTGTTTTCCAGAGTGGCTGTACCAGCTTGCATTCCTACCAATAGCATGAGTGGGTTCCCCTTTCTCTGCATCCTCACCAACATCGGTGGTTTCCTGACTTAATTTTAGCCATTCCGGCTGGTATGAGGTAGTATCTCATTCTACTTTTGACTTGTATTTTCCTGATGCTGAGTGAGGGCTAGTATCCAAGGTCTGTAAAGAACTTATCAAACTCAATACCTAAAAAACAAATGATCCAGTCAAGAAATGGGCAAAAGACACGAACAGACATTTCTCCAAAGAAGACATACAAATGGCCAACAGACACATAAAAAATGTTATACTTTTTGATCAAAAGAAATATTTTCCCAGGCTGGTCACTCAGCTGACATCACACCAAGCAACTCCTATATCCAAATAACAGATCCACTCTCAAATAATAAACATTAGCACCATTGATGGCATTTAAAAAAAAAATGTGCTGTTTATTAAAGTTAGTCTAAAATACCCAATGTGAAAGAAAACATTCCTATTTCAAATAGAAAAGCAACCTTATTGGCATAAATGCTTGCCTTCAAACCAGGAAAACTTTTTAACACAACTTCATCAATCTGTTTCCAGATACTTAAATAGTTAGCCCTACCTGGCTACTCTTACTGAGGCAATGATGAAATTTTCAAGGATGCATTTCCAATTGAGGTCAACTCAGCAATTTCAAAGTAAGTGACCAATTTAAATACATGCATTTTTCTTCCCTTCCTCATCTCTTAGGCCTCAGTATGCATGAGAAGGAAATGGCCTTGTTTCTCAAAGGCTCACAAAGACCAGAAAGGAATCAATAATGATTTCAAAATGCTTAATAATCTATTCACATCATGTTCAGACTTTCAGAAAGGAAGAGGACAAGCAAAAGGAAAAAGGGTCTTTAATTTGTCCCCACTTTAAGTAATTTCTCCAGAGTTTCCAGACCCGGGGGGGAAAAATTGTTACAAAACAGTCACTCTATTTAAAATGTGATCTTTCTAAATGGGCCTCCTAGTACCCTGGACCGCAAATTTTTCACTGCTGATCTTCACCCAGGAGTAAGTTAATATGTTTGTTCATCCTTCTTTTGTATTTTATGCATCATATTCGACAGTAAAATACTAAACTACACTTTATTTGAGCTTGGAAATCCAGGACAAATACAAGAGGTTGAATTAAAGGGGAAGTTCCCTTGGAAGCCAGACTCTGAGAAGCAAGAAATGCTCCCTGTTTGCAGAGAGGAAATTGCATTTTATTGTGCAACTTGTTTGTTACATAGAACCCTTGGCCTAATTCTGACAAATGCCATGTTTTCAACCTTTGCCCAAACCCAGTGCCTTATTCAATCAGTATCTGTTAATTTGATTTTAAGACACTGTCTTCTATTCCTTTGGTCACTGGGAATGATGAATTGAGAGAGGGAGCTGAGTGCTCCTGATGATACAACATTTTCTCAAACTTGGAATTGAGTAATGCATGTGATTTTGGCTGTGAGGAGGGCTCCAATTTATCCTATTCTTATAATTCCTTCAGCATTTATGGAATATGTACATGTATGTATATGTATGCTTACATTTTATATATGTATGTAATATGTTTTACTGAATACACACATATATTATGTAATATATGAAAGTATATAATGTATATTATTTATATAATGTATAATACATATTGTACATATTACTATACATATTACATACAATACATATTTAATAATAAATACATATATACATGAATAATGATTTGATTATATATTATATATAATACTTGTCACATATGTATATTTAATATGCACATATTATATATGTGTATATTATATATAATGTTAGTATATACTTATTCTTATTCTGAGGTTATTTTTACCAATTTCTTTTTTGTTTCTAATGTATGTTCTAGTCTCCCTTAAACGGATGCTGAGGTCTTCAAGGGTAGGAATAAGAGCTTCTTTTTTTTTTTTAAGATTTATTTATTTATTTATTAATGATAGACATAGAGAGAGAGAATGGCAGAAACACAGGAGAAGGGAGAAGCAGGCTCCATGCCAGGAGCCTGATGCGGGACTTGATCCTGGGACTCCAGGATCACGCCCTGGGTCAAAGTCAGGCGCCAAACCACCAAGGGATCCCCAAGAGCTTCTTTTTAAAAAACGATATATGATTAGTATAATAAAGAAAAATTATTAAAACTATTAACTTGGGTTCAAGGTTGAATTTTTACAATGGGCCCAATATTCTCATTTTATTCCCAGTTACCCCAGATTTACTATATGAGCTTGAAAAAGTTATATTATCTAAAATGGCATAAAAAATGGCCACTGAGAAATTTATGTTCAGAGCTTTACTTTTCTTTAATGTGACAAGGTATTTCCAGTTGAATTAAATTTATGATATATTGGTAATGTAACTTAACTGAACAGAAATTTGAGATGGAGTGGAGTGGTGGGATATTGTTCATGCTGCATGTGATATAAAAAATTAGGCACTTGGAATGGGTGAAAGAAGCTGGTTTGTATAAGTTCTCAAGAAAATGTCTTCACTAGCTGCAATAATTTTTGCTTGGGTAGAAGGATTTTGTGATAAACAAGACCCACTCAAATTGTTTGGGTCAAATAGAAAATTTGGATCACCTAGATCTGATTATTAAACTGAATTCATCAGTAGATTTCAAGAAATAGAATCACTGGAAACATCAAGTACAAAAGAATGCATTCCTATCAGAACAGTATTGGAATATTAATTAGGTTAGCTAAACTGCTGAAACAAAAGTTCCAAAATACAATAGCTTCGTACCAAGAAAGTTCAAAGCAGGTTCCAGGTCAGTGGGGGTACACTGTGTCCTGTTCCAAGCACCCTTTCAAGAACTTGGGCCACGGACTGCTTTGATATCTTCAACCCGTGGCTTTCCAGGCTACTTGGGTATCACCATCCCAGTGGATCAGAAAAGTGAAAAAGCATAAAGGAACAGTTACGAGAGGTCTTTATATACCAGGCCTGAAAGGGGCACACAACTTATCTGGGCACATTCATTCCCTGACTGTCCCTAACTCCAAGGAAGGCTGGAGGATGTATCTAGCTACATGCCCAGGAGCAAGGGAAGAAGAGAATCTGGTGAACAGCTAACATCTCTGCCATAAAAAATCATACAACAAGAAGGTCTTCTTCTATAGTTTCTATAAATCTTACTAAAAGAAGGCAATAGTTTGGGGAGTAAACAGGTAGGTTTTGGGGGTCTGAAGTTAAATGGCATTAGGCTAGGTGACCTTGCCATGTTACTGGCTGCTCAGAACACATGTTTGTAACACTCCCACTTTTCATTTTAGTACTTCTTTCTGTAATATTAGGGATATCCCCTCTGTTGAATATATTGTATAACCCAGGTGTCTTCAAATCTCCTGAACTTCCTAAGCTACCCTTGTGATGATTAATTTTATGTGCCAATTTGACTGGACTATGAGGTGTCTAGATATTTGGTTAAATGTTGTCTTTCATGTTTTTTGAGGATGCTCCTAGATGAGATTAAGGTTGGAATCAGTAGACTAAGTAGGTTGTCTTCTCTAATGTGTGTGGGCCTCACCCAACCAGATGAGGCAGTTAGGGGACCTTTTTCCTCCTCTTCAAGCCACAATAAGAGGACTTCTCCTGAGGTTCTTTCTGTTGACACCTATGTCTCTGTCTAGGTTCTGTGCTGTCTTGAGCCTGGGTCAGGGAACCCCAGAGGAACAAAACATGGAAAACTCATGGTCTGCTTGGTGGCACTTCAAATTCCCATCCTCTTCTCAAATCCATCTGCCACTCTTTACTTTTCAAAGTTCTTCCTACCTTCTGTCTAAGTGTAATAGCTATATTCCACAGAGGACAGGTGAAGGGGTTACTCTATCTTACCTTGAACTGGACTGTGACTTATTAATTTTGTACTTACTCAAGTTTTCATTTAAGTATGAAGCAAAAGCAACAACAAAAGATTTTAAGGACTTTACTGTATTTCCCATAGACATTCTTTAATGTCAATGATGAAGTAATATTATATAATTTATAGAAGTTGGAGGGAAGGGAGGGAATGGGAATGTCTAAATATACAGATTTCTTCATCTTTCATAGCTGGGGTTGAAATGATATTTAAAATGGCTAATATTTAGAAAGAATCCACAGAAGAGTTAATGCCAATGGATGCCTGAGGAGTACCAAGTGTTTGGAGACCAAGGGTAGAAGACTTTTCACTGAACACACTTCACATGATAAGAGTTTTCAACTATGGGGATGTATTATGTTTAAAAAGGAGGGTGGGGGGCACCTGGGTAGCTTAGTTGGTTAAGCATCTGCCTTTAGCTCAGGTCATGATCCTGAGGTCCTGGGATCGAACCCCACATCATGCTCCCTGCTCAGTGGGGAGTCTGCTTCTCTTCTCCCTCTGTGGCTCCCCCTGACTCATGTGCTATTTCTCAAATAAATAAATAAAATCTTTAGAAACAAAAGGAGGTGAAAAGAAATAGAGGTAGATGCTTGTTCATCAAGGGAATTCCTTATAAGTCCTTTTTGCATATTCTTGAGAAGAAATATTGTTCAGAAGGTTGGCATTTCCATATGTTTTATAAATATCTATTAATATTTTTAAAAAGCAATAATAAAAGCTAGCTTTAATTAAAAATTTATAGCTCCCAGACTCCATTCTGAGTACTTGTCTGACCCTCACATTAGCCCTAGGAAATGTTAAAATAAAATACATGATATATAAGTGAATAGTATATATGTAATATACATAAATGTTTTATATATATATATATATATATATATATATATATATATATATTTCCCATTACAGGAGGAAATTAGAGATTAGACAGGTTAAGTAATTTGCCTAATGTTAAATGTTCACATCTGGAAAAACAGTCAGACTAGGATTAGACCCATGTAGTTCAGCAGTAGAAGTAAAGAGTAGAAAAATATATTATCTACTATAATCTGATGGGGAAGAGGAGGAAAAACAGATATGAGGAAATGGAGGTAAGTAATTTTAGGATGGCTTAGAGTGGGACAGTAGGTACATTCCAAACAGAGGATGATGTGTATATCAGTGATGGTGATAGAGATTACGATAAGAAATAAGAACAGAATTTACTCTTTTTAAGAAACACAAAGGAAAAACAAAGGAAAAACAAACCATACAATCAAATATCTTTTTTTAAAAGCAACACAGTAGAAAGAATAATATAACTATGATATAACTGATATCACATACCTATTATATCAACAAATGGAAATGGTTTAAAATTTTCTATTGTAATAGTCTAATGGTCAAACTCAACAATAGGATGTCTAGAACAACCTTCAGAAAGGTTGAAAAACAATAGACAAAACTATGCGTGGCAAATTCAAACAAAAACATTTCCTTTAAAGTCATGACCTTAACATTAGACGAGATGAAATTAAATTTTAAAAGCTTCTATAATACAAATGAAGATATTTTAAATCAAAAGATGTTAACCTTAAAAATAAAACTGCCAGTTATTTTACCAACAAAAATAGGTTTATTTGGGAATAGCAGAGAATTGCAATCCTGGACAAGCAAACTAAAACAAAAACCAAAGGCAAGTCCACTGAACAAAAGCAAAGGAGTATTCTTTACAGAGGAGAGGGGAAAGTTGGGAGGCTGATGTAAACACAAAGTCCATTGGAGTAAACTGGGCATTAGAAGTCTAGTGGCTCTTCATTGGCTGAGTTGTGACAGACTCTCATTGGCTGGGCTGTTGCCAGGCAAGGAGGAGAGCCTTTCTTCCTCTTGTTGGGGTAATAAAACTGTATCCATGAGTAATGTCCCTCTCTTCCAGGCAGATTTGCAAATGTAACAAGTGGTAGGGCCTTGACAGCTAGGTCCTCCAACCTCCAGATTTCATTTTAGTGAAGTTTCCCTTCATTCGTTTTCACAAAAGTAAAAGTCATAATTAAACTCTAATATACTTGAAAATCTGTTCGCTGCAAAGTTTAGAATCAAAACTCATAAAGCCCAAACTACAAAAATAGGAGAAATAGGCAGACGTATTGAGAGGCTTCCAGTCCAAGCCCCTTCCCAGCCAAGCTGACAGACAAATCTCACAGGTGCCTGTACATGGCCCTAACTCTATTTTTTTAGGTCATGGTGCCCCACATTCTCAGAAAATACACCACAGTTAGAAAATGTATGTTTCTCTAGCCACACCACAGCCCACATCCTGGAGGAGACCTGGGCAGAGCCCTTTGTGAAACCTGTCACCTCCTTCTCTACCTGGCCAAGTGTTGGCCCCCTGCCCACACACCCTCCCCCTGGGCACAGCTGCAACTCCCTCACATCCTTAAAATCCCTTAAAAGGCCCAGATTAACAGAAACTTGGGGCTGACATTTCTCTTGATGTCTGGTCCCTCTCCTCCCTTAGAGAGTGAATAAACTCTGTCCTGCTTGATGCTTTATTCTTGGTGCAATTCTTTGCCACCCATGTCACTGGCCACTCTGACACATATATTATTGTAGGAGACTGACCTCATTCTGCTTGTTTTGGACTGTATTATTATCTATTCAAATTATTTGTTACCTCCACGAACCCATCTTTCCCCTCCTTCCTTGTAGGTAGAATATACTTCTTTCTCCTATTTATTTTGGTCTTGATCATGCAACCTACCTTGGCCAAAAGAATGTGAGTATATGCGACATGGGCCATATCCGTTCATAAACTTTAAATGCACCTGCTTTGTCTGGCCCTGCATGTCTTGTTCCTGCCAGGACTGGGATTAGGGTGAGGGGGGTGAGGTAGGGTTATACAAGTACAGGGTCAGATTCTTTTTTTTTTTTTTTTTTAATTCATGAGAGACGCAGGGAGAGAGAGAGAGAGAGAGAGAGAGAGAGAGAGAGAGAGAGGCAGAGACACAGGTAGAGGGAGAAGCAGGCTCCATGCAGGGAGCCTGATGCGGGACTCAATTCTGGGACTCCAGGACCATGTGCTGGGCGAAGGCAGGTGCTAAACCGCTGAGCCACCCAGGGATTACAGGGTCAGATTCTGTTTGTATTTAAAACTTTTGACATTTTGTTCATTGTGGGTTTTTGTATTAATTGATTTTTTAAAATATTGCATGAGAAGATTATCTTGATCACTGAGTTTCTGGATTCTTCTTGAAATTTGCATGCAAGGCCAGAGTTTTCATCATGACCCTGGTTCCTGCCCTAGATCATGAGAACAGCATGAACCCAGAGAGTGGCTACTTCTCCAGGCCCGGATATGAACTGAAAAACCTGGAGCTGGACTGAGTCAAAGCAAGGATACCAGGGGGAACAGCAATGGATCAACAGTTCTCATGCACAACAAGCAAAAAATGAGTTGTGCTGTTTAAGTAAAAAATTTGAATTTCTTTGTTACGAAGCAAGAGCTAGTGAAACCCAATGTACAGCCCACCACGGAGATCTAGCAGGTAAAAATAAGAAAGATTTAGAAGACTGTTAGTAACAGAGTAAATATGGTAGATCTTATTCATGGATACCACACTACTTCCTAAAAATAGAATATATCTTTTTCTGTGCATACTCCCTTACTAAAGTTAACCATATCCTGGGCCGCAAAGAAAATGTTAATAAATCCCTCAAAAAAGAAATAGTATACATAACACCCTTGACCACAATGCAATTGCACTATGAATGGCTAATAAATATAAAGCTTCCTCCCCCGACCCCCGGAAGCCAAAAGTTAAATGATCTCTTTGAAATAATTTTAAAGTAGAAGTCAAAACTACAATGGCAGAATTTCTGGAAGGTAGTAACAGAAAATGTTAATGGAACCCTATGTCTCTAAAATTATAGGATAGAATTGAAGTAGTGCTCAGTGAACAGTCAAACTCACATACTTGCTAAGAACCAGGACCAAATAAAAGCAAATTAATCAAGCAGCTAACATAAAATTCATAGAAAATAACAAAACCATACAAAAGAAAGCAGAAGAAAACTAATAATGAAAAAAGCAAAAAAGTGAATGAATATATAGTCACATGGAGTATTGATTAATATCTCTAAGACCTAGTTAATCAGGAAAAAATAAACTTATTAGCAAATATAATTAAGATAAAATGAGGGAAAGTGTAAATTCACAAAATAAGCGATGTTTTGGAGAAGTTAAAAGAATTACAGGAGGCATTGGTTAACACTGAAATTATTTTTAAGAATAGTGTCAAAGAGCTAAAAATAGGTTGGAATGAAAAAAATTATAAAAAGGAAGCCAGAAGAGAAAAATATATCCAAATAGATCGATTGCCACAGGGAAAAGATATTAAATAGCAAAAGTTGGCAAAGAGCTGCTTCCCCAAAGCATCAACAGCAGTTTTACATAGGACGCCTGGGTGGCTAAGTGGTTGAGCATCTGCCTTTGGCTTTAGGTCATGATCCTGGGGTCCTGGGATCGAGTCCCACATCAGGCTCTTGGCAGGGAGCCTGCTTCTCCTTCTGCCTGTGTCTCTGCCTCTCTTTCTGTGTCTCCCATGAATAAATAAATAAAATCTTTACAAAAAAAAACCAAAAACCCAGCAGTTTTATAGTCGAATTCCTCCAAACATTTAAGGAAGAGAGAAACCCATATCCCATATAAGGACAGCTTCTGATTGTTTTGTATAAAGCCAGTACAAAATCAGGAAAAAAAATACCCTAAATTAAACATGCCTTTAAGAGAACTACAGATCAGTCTCACTTATAATATCGATGGCATAATTTTTTTTTTTATTTTTAGAGGGTTTTTTTGGATTCTTTTTAAGAGAAAGAAGAAGAGCATAGGAGGAGGGAGTGAGGAGCAGAGGGAGAGGGAGAGAATCCTAAGCAGGTTCCACACCCAGTGTGGAGCCTGATGTGGGGCTTGATCTCATGATCCTGAGATCATGACCTGCTCCAAAATCAAGATTCGGACACTTAACTGATTAAGCTACCCAGGTGCACCCCCTCCTTTTTAAAAGATTTTATTTTTAAGTAATTTCTAAACCAAATCACCCAATGTGGGACTTGAACTTACAACCCCATAATCATGAGTCACATGCTCTACTGACTGAGCCAGCCAGACACCCCTGATGGCACAATTCTAATAAAAAATTAAGATACAGAATTGAGTAGCATATAAAAGAATGAGAGATCATGACCAAGTAGCATGAATTCATGGGACTTCTGGGTGGCTCAGCAGTTGAGCGTCTGTCTTTGGCTCAGGCCGAGATCCCAGAGTTCCAGGATCGAGTTCACTTCTCCCTCTCCCTATGTCTCTGCCCTCTCTCTGTGTTGTCTCTCATGAATAAATAAAATCTTAAAAAAAAAAAGCCCACAAAAACAAGCAAACAAACAAAAAAACCAAGTAGCATGAATCCTAAGAATTCAGAGAATGAATTAGGAAATATATATACATATGTGTGTGTATTTTTAAAGATTATACATATATATACATATATAAATAAAATATGTAAATAAAATATATAAAAATATGTATCTTAAAATATTTTATGTATTTATTCATGAGAGACACAGAGAGAAAGGCAGAGACAAGCAGAGGGTAAAGCAGGCTCCCTGCAGGACTCAATCCCAGAACTCCAGGATCACGACCTGAGCTAAAGGCCGACTCTCAACCACTGAATCACCCAGGTGCCCTAGAATTAGGAAATATACTAATATAATTCACCATATATAGAGAACCAAAGGAAGAATCACATGGCTAAATCTATAGATATTAAACAGACATATTCAACAACTTTTCAAAATCAAAAATTTTAAAATAAGAGATGAAGATTTCTCAATTTCCCCTAAACTTATTTATTTTTTCCCCTAAACTTATTTATAAATTTAACTTGATTCCCCTAAAATTATAACTAGTAATATTTTTAAAATTCAGAAGCTGATTTTAAAGTTCCTCTGGGATAATACACATTCAAGAGTAATCAGAAAAGTAATTGAAAATGAAGAATAAACAAGAGGGAACTTAAATATTGAGGCATATTCTATAGTTAAAATAAAAACAGTGTAATACTGACACATGAACAGACAGATACATGGAACAGAAATGAAAGCCTGAAAATAGATCCAAGTAAAAAGAATTTTGTACATGATATAGCTGGCATTTTAGGTAGTTAGATATTTTAGGCATTTAGATGGGAAAATAATGGATTATTTAATAAGTGTTTTGGGACAACTTGGTGGCCATTTGGGGAAAAAAATGGATCTCTATCAATCTCCTTACATTAAAAAAATTCCAAGTAGACCAAAGTTGTAAACAAAAACACTCATAAAATCTTTAGAAAATGTATAAGAGACTTTAAAAATCAAATCTGAGAGTGAGGAAGACTTTCTAAAGCATGGCTGAAGACTCAGATACCACAAAAGGAAAGCTTGACAACATAAATATCAGAAATTTCTAGATGACCAAGGGATTTTATTAAAATTAAGAGGCAATGGGCAAACTTTCTGGAAAAGATAAATGAAATGCATATCACGAATACCTAATCTGTTAAATATTTAAAATCTCTTACATGTAATTTTCAAAAAGACAAATTACCCGAAAGAAAAATGGGTAAAAGTCCCCAGAAAAGGTAATCCAAATGTTCTTATACACATGAAAAAAATGTGTAACCTCACTTAAAATCAGAAAAAATGTTAATTAAAATATGGTGAAATATCAGTTTCACCATTTTGTTCTTGGCATACAGTATTTGCTGATGTTTAGCTCAACAGTGAAATAATTTATGAACTGAATGTAGTGCGGATTACATATAACAAATCTACAGATGCTGTTCAGTCAACAGACAATTTTATGTTTTATATTTGGCCTTCCATCTATAATATGACCAGAGTGGATGCAGGGTAATTTGTAGACACTGTGTTTTAGGGTGAAAGCTGAATTTTGTACGTTGCAAATGCAGGATTTTCGTGCACGTGATTTTAGCACTATTTTTCTTCTTATGCTCACAGAGGCTTCAAATTGAATTCTTAGAGTCCCAGTATCATTATGTATTCTTTCTTTTTAAGACCTGGGATAATAAACAGGGTGGTTTGAATACACAGGTAGAAAGAGGACACAAAAGTGAGGTAGAAAATGTAGCGGGTGGCACAGGTGGCTCTCTGTCCTTCCATCTCAAACATGTCCCTGATCCTTCATGACTGTGGATGGAGGTCTTATCTCATTGTCAATGTGGAAGCTCTTCCTTTTCTAGGCAGATCCATAATGGTAGCTTGGCATCCTAAGTGTGCCACATCTTACTGGGGAGATAAAACAGGACACACCTTTGTATTTCCTGGTCCCAGAAATTTCACCTTTTAAAATTCCCCAGGTGAGGAAAGTAGAGTGATTCTAGTTTTGGTAGCTAGACTACATGTAGGATGCGAATTTCCATAATGTCATTTTGTGACTTTGTTTTTAGAATTCTAGCTTTCAGAGAAGGAAATACTCTTTACCTTGTTTCTCTGATTTACTGTGATGGAAATGTCTCTTGACTGTAATAGGTGTTCTGAGAAACATTGCAACAGGTAGATTTCGATGTCATAGCTATCTTAGAATAACATATGACTCCTTCTTCTTACTTCTGTCCTTTCTTTGAACTGGATTTTATTTTCTTCAGAAAATAACCAACAGTGCTTTCACTTATGTGTGTGTGTGTACAAAGATTTGGACAGCTTCGTGTACAGATTTTGAAAAGAAATTAGTTTAATAGTGTTGTGAAATTTTAACTCATCCTTGTGAAAATTATATCTATAGTATTTGATACAAGGCCTGGCATGAGGAAGGAGCTTACGTTCATTATAACTGTTACTAAAGGACGCCAAAAAATCAGAAGAGAGAGGTAATGTTATTTTTCCAATTTTAAAGCTAGAAAGTGATGGAGCCAGTGTTCAAACTATATTTTTCAGATAATCATCGATCTAGTGAACCTACTCCACCATGCAGAGTTTGGAACCACTGGAATGTGCAAAAAGGTGAAATTAGATTGCCTACATAATATGACTCTATGCTGTAGTACCGCAGAGCAAGAAAGGAAGATAATAAAGTGAAGGAAAAAAATTCTCAATAGTTAATGTTTTTCTCAAAGGAGAAAAACATTTGATATGCCAATGGATTTTGAAAGCTTTCTTCTGGGCCCTCTCTGGACAATAAATAGGATGCCTAAGTGAGGATGTCCCCTCACTTGCAAGTAAAAAATAAACCAGAAACTGTTTGTGAATTGGGCATAAGGGCACAAGATTGAAAAACACATCTAGGATTCATTTGGGGGCATTCCCTACTTCTGTAATGTGGCTAAGCCATTCCTTGATGGTTACATTAATTCAGTATCAAAAATCTGCAAGGAAACAAGTTACGCAAGTGACTTCTATTGGCATTAACTCGGTTTGGAGTTTCATACCTCTGGCTGTTGGGAAAAGGTTCAATTCTCTTAAGAATATAGGCTTCCACGTGGTGGGTATCATTAGCTTTATTGAGGCAAACACAAATTAGATGCAATGCATTAGCCTAGAGAGTAGAGACCTTGTTCATCTTCCAATCCTATAGATAATGCCTAGCATAGAACATTATGGCTAGTAGGTGCCAAAAAAAATAAAAAATAAAAAAAGTAAAAAAGCATATTCAGCTGAACTGAAAAGGAAGGAAAATTGCCGGGTTAACAAAGCACAGATCAACTTAAGGCTTCACTTCTGTGTCTTACTATCTCATTTCCTGAAATTGCTTAGATTTAGTTTTAAAAATTATGTGAAACAAGAAAAATGCCGACTTTTCTATGAAGTTCATTCAATTATTCATTCAGCTAATATTTATTGAATATCATGTGCCCCAAGTCTTGAATGTTTTAAATGTATGCTACTATGTTTAAATAATAGTATGTAACCATAAGAACCCCAATCGATTTCGTGTAAACTGACTTAAAAGTTCCTGATGGGAGAGTTTAATGAGCTGTTGCTACAAACAAACCCTTCATGGAATGTGCTCTCCTTCTCTAATTACACTAAGCAAATAACGCCAAGTTTCTTAATGTTGCCATTAGGTCACCTGCACATCCCCATTCAAACTTTAAATTATGGAGTTAATTGCTGAGGTGAGAAAGATTGTGTCATTTGCAAGAAAGAATTCATAGACTAGGAATTCAGAAACTGGGCTCTGAAGAGGTGTCACCTCTGTCAAATCACTTAATTCTGCAGGATTAGTTTTCCACCTGTAAAATAAAATAATTAGAAAGGTGCCACTTTTGAAGTCTGATATTCTATAACCTTTAATTAAAATGGAATACTTCTAAATTGTAGGAAAAGGATAAACTCTACAATGAGTTTTGACTCAATTCCTATTAATGATGCAAAAATTCATGAGAAAATGCTCTGCATCACTGGCCATCAGGGAAATGCAAATCAAAGCCACAATGAGATACCACCTCACCCCAGTGAGAATGGGGAAAATTAGCAAGACAGGAAACAACCAATGTTGGAGAGGATGTGGAGAAAGGGGAATCCTCCTGCACTGTTGGTGGGAATGTGAACTGGGGCAGCCACTCTGGAAAACTGTGTGGAGGTTCCTCAAAGAGTTAAAAATAGACCTGCCCTATGACCCAGCAATTGCACTGCTGGGGATTTACCCCAAAGATACAGATGCAATGAAACGCCGGGACACCTGCACCCCGGTGTTTCTAGCAGCAATGTCCACAATAGCCAAACTGTGAAAGGAGCCTCGGTGTCCATCGAAAGATGATGGATAAAGAAGATGTGGCCTATGTATACGATGGAATATTCCTCAGCCATTAGAAATGACAAATACCCACCATTTGCTTCGACGTGGATGGAACTGGAGGGTATTATGCTGAGTGAAATAAGTCAATTGGAAAAGGACAAACATCATATGGTCTCATTCATTTGGGGAATATAAAAATTAGTGAAAGGGAATAAAGGGAAAGGAGAGACAATGAGTGAAAATATCAGTGAGGATGACACAACATGAGAGACTCCTAACTCTGGGAAATGAACAAGGGGTGGTGGAAGGGGAGGAGGGCGGGGGGTGGGGGTGACTGGGTGACGGGCACTGAGGGGGGCACTTGGCGGGATGAGCACTGGGTGTTATGCTAAATGTTGGCAAATTGAACACCAATAAAAAAAACGATGCAAAAATTTCCCTCTCTTGGGATATCAGATAATACATACATACAACAATTACATACATGTAAAATCGTTTTTAAAGTGGTCAGCAAGACCACCGTTTCACAGGTGATTCAGTCCTGTGCTTTTGCCAAATATACTTGGTGATTTACCTAAAACACGAACTTCTTTCCTTCTCTTCGTAGCTTTTCTTTTCCAGGAGCCAGAGGGGTTGAAAAAGGCTGGAGGGGAGGAGGGGGTTGCCTAATGCATGTCTGCGTGGTCGCCAAAATTTGGTTTTTATTCTTCAAGGTAAAAGGTTTCACACTTCAAGGAGTTTAATTTGCTGTGGTTGTAATTTAGACAGCTCCTGGGCCAGCGCTGGACACAGAGAAAGGCAGCAAACCACGGGAAGAGAGTATTATTTCAGTCGTAGGGGGGGAGTAAAAAATAACGGAGACTTTCACAATTTAGATACAAAGAAATATTGCAAAGAAAAAAGAGCGAGACCGAGGGGATGGCGTGGAGGAGTAGGACACCTGCCGATCCCTGTGTCAATAGGTGATCTCAGATGCTGGAGCCGCGGGAGGGAGGCCCAAGTTCTGGAAGCTGGAAGGACTGGATGAATGATGAAGCGGGTCTATTTCTGTTTTAGCGGCTGGAAAATATATTCTGCAGGTAGTGACCTCGCCAGATGAGCTGACTCACTTAAAAAAAAAAAAACACACAGACACACAAAAACCTGCAAATGGATATATTTAAGACGTTGAGATATTGACGCCCTGCAGGCAACTTGCACGCCAACGTCTTTACGATCAAATGCATTTTGGGGGCCGGCGATCTGGGAGGCCACAGGACGCACCCACGTGCTCCACCCAGCCCGGCTCCACCCCGCGCCGCGCGGGCCGGGCTGCAGCTCCCGGGCTCCGGGGGCGGGCAGGGGGCGGAGACTGTTCCCTCGGAGCGGCCAATCAGCAGCCGGGCCGGGCGGTGGCGCTAGTGACGTAGCGGCGCTTCCCTCCGCCCCACTGCGGGCCGACGCTCGGCGCCGTCAGCCACGCGAGCCCGCGCGCGCGGGGAGGGGGAGGGGGAGGGGCGGGGGAGGGCGCCGGGGGCCGGCCGGCTGTCGGAGGGCGGCGGGTCGCGGGGAGGGGAGGGGAGTGAGCATGCGCAGCGGCTCCGGGCTCGGCGCGGGGGGAGGGGAGGCGGCTCCCGCGCGTGCGCGCGCTCCAGCGGCCCGCCGGCGGCCGCGGGCGGAGGGGGCGGTTCCTCGAGTGTCGGCGGCGCGAGGGTGGGCAGGCCCGCGGCAGGTGCCGCTGCGGCCGGCGCCGCAGCCTCGTGCGGGCCGCGGGCCTCCTGGAGCCGCGGCGGCGATGAGCTGGGCCCCGTCGGGGGCCGCCCGTGCCGTCCGCGCGCCGCCGCGGGCCTCCCTGCGTGACCTCGGCCTCCGCGCGGCGCGGGGCTGCCCCTGAGCGAGCGGCAGCGCCCGGCCCCGGCCCCGGCCCTCCCCCGCCCGCCGTCCTCGATGTCTCCCCGGCGGGGAGGGGGCTGCCTGGGAGACGCGCCGAGCCGCCCCCCCCGGACGCCCGTCGGCGGCCGCCGCAGCAGCGCCCGGCAGCCTTCCCCGGCGGCGGCGGCCTGGAGGAGCCGCGCAGCCGCCGCCGCCCCCGGAGCCTCGCAGCCGCCGCCGCCACCCGGCGCCCGAGGAGAGGGCGGCGGGCGCCCCCCGGGGAGGATGAAGGCGGAGGGGGGCGACCACTCCATGATCAACCTGTCGGTGCAGCAGGTCCTGAGCCTCTGGGCCCACGGGACGGTGCTCAGGAACCTCACGGGTAATTGAGGCCCCGGGGCGGGGGCGGGGCGGGCGGGCGGGGGGGGGGGCGCGGCCCCGGGGCGTGTGGCTGCGGAGCCGCTTCCCTTCACCTGTCGGGCTGTGGTTGCTCCAGGTGACTGCGGAGGTGGGTCGCGCTGGGTCCCGGCCGGGCCCGAGGTCTCGTGGCTCCGGAGCGTGTCAGCCCCGACCCCACATCTCTCTCCTCCCTCCTTTTGTCTGTCTGCCTCTGGCCCCCGACGTTCGGGGATTTCCCCCCCCCCCCCCCCCGGGTTTGTCAAGGCTGTCGAGAGGGAGCTGGACTCAGCTACATCGCAGTAATTCACCTCGGTTTTAGTTGTGGAAGTGAGCAGTAGTGGGCATCTTTATCGACTCCGTAGATTCGGCTCGGGAAGAGACTCGCAGGTGGTCTGTGCAGGTGCACATCCTTCTGCCCCGCGTTCTGAATTCGAAACAGACAACAACAACAACAACAACAAAACACGCCTTATTTGAAGAGTAGTGGTTCGAAGAAAGATCCGGTTGCAATTTGGTGCCTCCTCCGTGCCTGCTTCTCGGAGAAAGAACTTAAAAACATGCTCCGGATTTAATTCTTGAAAACGTGTAAGGCCAATTTTGGTAGGACAGATCATGAAAAAAAAAAAAAAAAAAGAAATGCATTATATCATGAAAAAAAAATGAAATGCATTATATCAAACTGGTTGAGAATGTGAAGAGTATTTTAATGAATATAACGTGTCCTGACAGGTTAAGTACATGTATGTGTATGATATAGATACTATATATATAGTATATGTTTATATATGATACTATGTGAAATAGTAACACATATATACATATTTATTATAAAATCTGGCATGATAATGGAATTCAGATACGTGTAGAGAAAAATTTTATGGGATTTTATACCGCAGGAAGACTTTAAAGACACTGATTTTCTTTCTTTTTTTTTAATAAATTTTTTTATTGGTGTTCAATTTACCAACATACAGAATAACCCCCAGTGCTCATCCCGTCAAGTGCCCCCCTCAGTGCCTGCCACCCATTCACCCCCACCCCCCGCCCTCCTCCCCTTCTACCACCCCCAGTTCAATTTTCTTGAATATGGGAACTATACAATTAATATAGATTCTGGATTGATTGGTAGTGTCCTCACTTTTAATCTGTGGTTATTTAACTTGGAGCACACTGACCTTATGTGATGGTTGAGGATCGGGAACATGTTCTTATTTCTTAAAAAAAAAAAAAAATACAGTGACTTGAAGACCATTTCACAATTCAATTGAATTTGGAGATAGCCTACGTTATCTTGCTTTTCTGGCTTTGCTCCTTTTTATCCACTGTTTATAGTTCAAATGTTGTATCAGTAGTGTTTGTAGGAGTGAAGTGAAAAGTGAGAATACATATTTGTGTGTGTTAAGGACTGGCTTAGCTCATTTATTTAGAGAGAATTAGTTTGGGGAACCATAGAGTAGCGTAAAACGTAACTTACCACTTGGCTAGATTTAGCAATATTTTTTAAATGTTTACTTTAGGATTCCAGTCATTATAGTGGCTTCTAGTTCCGTGGGTCAACCAGTAGGCTGACAATAGTAGTTTCAACCCAGGGTTAGCTCTCATTATCTCTAATACAATTTTAATAATCGTCAGCTGCTCATTAGACTTTGCCATTTCGTAAAGGTTATGCTAAACATCCAAAACGAGTTCCTCAGGTGGGGCATGAGGACCTCTTCTAGGAAGTAACGAGCCTGAATATACAAAATTCTGCTTGTCAGGGTAGAAATGGAGGAAGATGTAAATTAAAAATACACTTCACTAAGCAGGTGAGTGTACCACATGATGGGACCACTTCACTTCTAAAAAAGTGGATTCTGGATATGGTCACATTGTGATGTGATGTGGTTCATTGTGACCTTCTCTCTCATGCTGGTGACCTTAGTGATCCCACATGTGGCTTGGTCATTAGTCAAGAGATGCTCCTCACAGAGCCATTTAGAGTTTGGTCTATTAAAAACAAACACCTAAAACAAGACTACCAGCACTTAGTGCCTGCTATGTATCAGGTACTTTACATATATTATTTCTAATCTTAAGAATAACTTTCCAAAGTAGAATTGCAGACAACCCCAAAAAGGCAAAGGATGTTGCCCCAAATCATATTGCTAGTAAATGGCCAAGTGAGGCTTTCCACCCTGGCTTTGCCTGCAAAACTACTCTTTCTTCGTTACTTTCTTCAGGCAGAATGAGTTACTGCTTCACTCTGCTACCTCTGCTCCATATGTGTGCTTTTATTATTATATTTTTCAATGACATTATTTTTATAGGTCTCTTCTAGACTGTGAGCTTTTGAACGGTGGGTCACTGTCATAATCACGGAATTTTGGAATGTTAGCATTATTCTACGTAGCACATCTAAATACTGAATACATGTTTATTGAATTGCAATTCTAAAATAATTCTTAACAGTTGCATTAGTTAAAAATTCTAGTTGCGTTTGTTTCTAGGTACATCTATTGAAGTGAAAATGCTGTTAACTAGGAATGAGTTACTTAAGCAACTTTTATAGATAAGTGATACATCGTTAAGCTACGTAAATGCTTATTAAATGCACTTTTCTGTGCTAGTTATCATGCTTTCATGTATTTTATTTAATCTTTTCAATAATCTTGAAAGAGATTATTGTTTATGGATTCAGACATTGAAGCTAAGAGTAACTTGCTTAGCTCTGATAGCTAATAAGTGAAACATTACTACCTTTTTTCAGATCATGATAACACATTAACTCAGAAGGTATGTTTGTTATCATGATAAACTTGGAAATGAAACAGATAATACAGAAAAGAGCATAGTTTAGAACCAGGCTGATTTGGATTTATGAAATGATTATGTGAAGGATTTGCAGAAATCTGGTTAATAGAACCTTGGTTAATTAAAAAAAAAAAAAAGAAGGTATTCTCATCTCTATTTTTTTCCCTTCTACTAACAGAAATAACAGATGTTATTTACTCTTCTCTTTGTATTTTATCCTAAAAAAAGGTGAAGCGGGAAAATTTTTATATTGACTTTTTCCCCCTTAGACCCTGACCTTTAGGAAACAGTGTTGTGTATGTATTATTTTGATGGAAATAAATTTTTTTAAAAATTGAAAAATAAGAACTAGAAACTAGAACAAGCTTTAGAACTAGAAGTTATGTAGTTTGACTACTTCATTTTAGAAATCTGATGTGTCACATCATTGAAGTGACATGGCCCGGATCCGTTATGCAGTGACAGAGGCAGGCCTAGAGATGATGTCCAGTGACTCTTAGTTCTGTGCCTTTCGTTTTATTCCACATGGATTCTTAACTCGGGCATGTTTGGTGATAAATCTTTAGATACTTAAGAATAGCCTGGTATTATTTGCCCCCAAAAGCCTCAGAACATGTGAATGGAGCTAGCTTTTGTCCAGTAAATAAAAGTACTGGAAAATGCAAGACATTATTGAATAGTAATACTTTCCCCAAATTTTAAGTTGCCATTGCCTGTGTAAAAGTTAGTGATCTCTATTTATTATATGTGTAGTTTTAGAAATTCTACCAAGTTTGGTCTGCTGTTTATTTTTTTCTCCTTTCTGAAGACACTAGTATAGGGATTCCATGTAGAACAGATTTTCCTGGAGATCCCATCTCCTCCTTAAATCACCATTGCTAGAGTTCTTTTCTGTACCCATCCCTTTCCAAAGTGCATAATTCACAGGATTCTAAAATTGTTAATAGTGTATAGGTTATTATACGCTTCTTCAGCTTACTAGAGATAAATTCTTTCCTTTCTTTGTGAAACAGTTTTTCTTTCTCTATATATGTTCTAAATCCCACTCCCCTAATCTAAAATTACAGTCCATATGCACGTATTCTTTCAGTTTTATGAGTAATTTAACTTAAATAATCTACAGTGAAATGTATTCCTTTGCTTTACTTTTATTTTCGTCAACTACTTTGGCTCCCAATTTTGTGTTGTGACCCAAATTTGGTTGCTAAGAGTTTAGAGAAAAATTTTTTACTTAGAAAAATGCAGGATCCCTAAACCCATGGGTAAACACAGAGTCAGGCTGGTACTGGGAAAAGAATAATTGGTCCCTGGGAAAAAGGCACAGGCTGGCCTCAGGCTCATCTCCTTTCTCCAGGTCAGTTGCAAATGTGGAGCAGGTGCTCCCCTCTTCTATCTGTACAGACATTGAGAAGCTGGGAATTCAAACTTGAGTGAAGGTCAGATGTCTTTGTGTGTGCATAAAATATATATGTGCTTATTTTTATGTTTTACATGCACACTATTATAGTTCCCTTCTAGACTTTATAGTTGCTAAGCTATTTAGTGTTAGTATTGATTGTCGGGAAAAAAAAAAAAAAAGAGAAAGGTGGAGGGAAGTGTGTATCCACTGCATGTAGTTGGGATTGTTCACACTCACACTGGTGTATAGCCAGCACCTTCCTTCAGTATGCTTTCAAGAAAGTGTGCAGCTTTTTGGGATACCCTGCAGCCCAGCTCCCTTGTGGATTAAGTTCCTCCTTGTAAATGCTCAATTATAGGAGGTTTTTCTGAAATACAGGTGAAAAATTCTTTACTCTTTTGTGGTACAGTCAATTAACTAGTGCTGGTATGTACTACTGTAGTTTATAGGAGTTCACTTTTTGGAAGTTTTACCTGTATATCTTACTGAGAATGAAGCTTACTGAAAATGAAGTTACTGTAATTTTTCAAAAACCAGAGTTGTCATCTGCAGGTTCTTACTGTCTTAATCTCCATCTCATTATCTTTGAATCATGTATCCATATCCTCTGGCAATAGCAAGTCTGAGGTCTAGATGACATTTCTTAAACCTAAAGCAATTTCTGGGTAAGTCTTAGGACAGTGTAAGCTGTAATTCTAACTCTTTAATAGACGTAATGTAAATTATCTTTGCTTTGTTTGATGAAAGGAAGGACCAGAAAAGTAAGATAACTTATGGAGAGTCAAAATAACTAGAGATATTTGTCTTGTAGAAAGGAAGCCTAAACAGAAGAGGAAGGGCGAGTCAGGGATAGGGAGGAGGCAGTGAAACCAGGAAAGGAAATTGAGATTAAGAATAGTTAGATGTAAATTACGAAGGTCCTGGAGAAAACAGGGGCAGTAATCATTTTGACATTGGCCATGGCAACATTTTTTTCTAGATTTGTCTCCTTGGGCAAGGGAAACAAAAGCAAAATTACACTATTGGGACTATACTAAAATAAAAGCTTCTGTGCAGCGAAGGAAGCCCATCAACAAAATGAAGAGGGAACCTATTGAATGGGAGAAGATACTTGCAAATGATATATCTGATAAAGGATTAATATCCAAAATATCTAAGGAACATAATTAACACCAAAAAATGAATAATCCAATTAAAGAATGGTCAAAGGATGACCTAAATAGACATTTTTCCAAGGAAGATCTATAGATGGCCAACAGACACATGAAAAATACTCAGTGTCACTCATCATCATGGAAATGCAAATCAAAACTACAATGACTAAGCACCTGTATCTGTTAGACTGGCTAGAATCAAAATGACAATAAATAACAAGTGTTGGTGAGGATGTTAATAAAAAAGAACCCTCATGCACTGTTGGTAGGAATGCAAACTGGTTTTCCACTGTGGAAAACAATATGGAGGGTCCTTAAAAACTTAAAAATGGAAATACTGTATGATCTAGTGATTCTACTACGGGTATTTACCCAAAGAAAATGAAAGCACTAGTCCAAAAGATACATGCAGCCCTATTGTTATTGCAGTTTATTTACAATAGCCAAGATATGGAAGTTACCCAAGTGTTTATTGATCGATGAATGGATAGAGAAGACCTGGTGTATATGTGCAATGTGATTATTAGCTATAAAAAAAAAGAATAAGATCTTGCCATTTGCAACAATATGGATGGACCTAGAGGATATTATGCTGAGTGAAATAAGTCCCTTAAGTCAGAGAAAGACAAATACCTATGATTTTACTTATATGTGGAATCTAAAACCAAAACAAACCAACCAACAAGCAGAAACAGACCCATAAGTACAGGGAACAATCTGATGGTTGCTGGAGAGGGAGATGGAGATGGAGGGATGGACAAGATAGATAAAGGGGAGGGGGAGAAACAGGCGTCTGGTTATGGAATGAATAAGTCACCCCCATAAAAGGTATAGAATATGGAATAGAATGGTATTGTAATAGTGTTGTATGGGGACAGACGATAGCTATGCTTGTGAGTATTAGCACAATGTATAGACTTGCCCAATCACTATGTTGTGTACCTGAAACTAACGTAACATTACATTTAAACTATACTAAAAAAAGCATGTCAGAGGTAAGAAGAGAGCCCTGAGAGTGTATAGCATGTTGAATTTACCATAGTATCAGATGAGAAATTCTAAGAAATACCAAAATTCTAAAATGATTATGTTCCTTGAATATTTACTACGTGCAAGATCCTGTGCGAAGCATTTTGCATGCATCTCTTCTCCTATAATTGAAGTGGCCATGTTACTTAACGCTTTATTAAATGTATGTGATTATATCCAGGTATGATAGGCTAATTGTGTTTTTAATGGCTAAATATTTTAGCAATAAAAGTTAATCACAGAATAAACAGTGGCAGTGGAAACACTTGAAAAATGTCTCATTAGACTGTCAAATTTCAGTAACCTTAGCTAAATAAATTAAGCTTGAAAAGGAGATTTTTCATCAACCTTCATACAAATGTGAAGAACCAAACTTTTACCTGGGTCCAGTTGCATGTGTTCTTATAAATCTCGGGGTATAATCCAGGAGGTCTTTTTTGTAAGAGTGAAGTGGTATAGTAGAAGCTTTTGAAAAGCAGGGGATACCTGTATACTACTCTCAAATATCAATGTCTAGTTAAGATGTTTTTGTCGGTGTTGTGAAACTGGATTTTCGTGATAAAATTCCTCCCCTCTCCCATTTACTTTAATGCAACATAGTTTCTGAACTTTGCTGCATATCAGAATCACCTGAGTTTGGTTAAAGGTGCAGATCCAGGGTCCTAGTCCATATTTATGGAATTAGGATTTTTGAAAGCAGAGCCTATGAAGCTGCATCTTTACCTAGCTCTTCTGGGTGATTTTGTTCTTGAGAGCTCAAGAATTGGGAACACCTGATTTTTAAAAATTAAGTTTTCTGTGATCAATTCATAGCTGTTGTGATATATTAAGCAAATTAAAATGGAGAATTTGGTATAACTCAGGACTTACAAAATTTTCAATATAAACAATTCATTTACTTCCCAGAGGATGCTCAAACCCAGTTTTAAAACAGTGACTGTCTTTTAACATGTATTATTAATATTATTTTTAATATTTTAAATATTTTTGTTCTTTATATGAACTATTAGCTATGAAGAAAAATTCCTGTTAAATGGCTGTATTTTGAAAATTCAAGATGGCTTAGGTATATTAGACCTGAAGTATGCGGGAGAATGTGACATTAACAATATTTATGTAAACACTTAGATACTGTGCAGTTACTGGAATTTTTCCCTTCAGAATAATTTGTGTTCTATTAGTTTTTTGTATGCAAATGGAGAGCCTAAAGAAGCAATAGGACCCTTAAATTCATGGGCCAAGAAGCTGAGTTTCATACTTGACTACAACTACTTGGTTTTTGCATGTTAGACAAACCATGTTTCCCACGCTCTGGTTTCTTGTGTGTAATGCAGTCTGATGCCAGCAGCTCTCATATTGATGTTAAGAGAAAGCTGATTTAGAAATTAGAAAGTTCAGAGGAAAAAGTTTAGTTAACTGTGAGTTAAGAAAAGCACTTACCAATTTGCATATAAACTTGTTTCTTTAATCTTTAAAAATAAGAGACTTTCTTTTCAAGTGGGGCTTCCTCAGACTTTTAATAGGCTGATTCGGAAGTGTGAGGCTTAGGACCTAGAAAATCTTTGTTCTCTGAGCACTATTTAATAGCTTTTAGGATTAAGCCTTCTTAGGACTTGTTTAGGAAACTCTGGATTCAGTGACTGCAGATCCCTTCCAGGTCTGGAATTATGTCTTTGTTTTACTTTGTTTTGCTTATCTGTGTGTGGCATAACTGCTTCCACAGGGTTACTGTCAGTGATATCCAAGCTGTGGTAGTTCTGACCATGCATGTGCATCACTTGTTGGATTTTCTCAGTTGTGCTTTTATTTTCTGGTCTGTCATTCACTCGGTCCTTTCTTTAGATTTAAGAATTTGTTACATTGAGAATTTCATCATAAATTAATGCTCAGTGATGTAAAAAGTTCACATTTTTCACTGTTCAGTTTCCCTTGAAAATAGTGTATCATGAGATTGTAAAACATTTTATCAATTGCTGAGAAATTTTCTTTAGATCAGTGGCTGATTCAAACAAACATGTTGTTACTGACTTTTTTAGTATGGCACGTATAATTTAAGATACTTGAAGGCATACAAGTAATAACAATTGAAACCATTGTATAAGGCTGAGTTATGATTTCATAATAGATTCAGATTTTGACATTTAATTCTTATACTTTTGTAACTGAGTAGTGAATCAATTATGAGGAAGAACAAATTGATTGACATCTTTTAGGAAGACAGTACTATGGCTTGACTATAGAACAGTCTGAACTATTTAAAATGGCCTTCACCTGATTTCTTTAAAGCAGTGATATTCTGATTGTTTTAAATTGAAAAAACTTGCTTTTTAAAAGAAATTTCTTTTACTACTCAATGATAAGTACTGTAATTTACAGTTTGAAATTATATAATTAGCTGGCAAAAGGGTAATTTAGTATAAGTGGGTAATAAGTGTTGCCATAAGCTTTGAGAAAGGCGATGTATTACGGCAACCCTTTTAAGTATCACTATTAAATTTAAAAACTAGTGTTTTTGGTTTTTGCTCTCTTTCAGAAACAGAAGCAGACAGCTATTAAATATTTACTATAGTTTCAACTTCTATGTTAAATGAGGTTTCAAGTGGATAAATACAGCAACTCATTTTTAAATCTGGTTAATATAGTAAGAATGATTAAAAATAAAAAAATGTTCTTTACATTTACCTTTATTTTAACTTTATTTTTGGTCATTTCTTTGTGTAGAGTTAAGGTTCTATTTGCTATCATATTCCCTCTGTCTGAAGTTTCCTTTAGTATGTCTTGTAGGTCTGCTGGCAATGAATTCTCCCAGCTTTTTTTCCTTCTGAAAAAAAAATCTTCATTTCACCTTCAGTTTTAAAAGCTATTTCTCCTGAATATAGATTTTTGGCTTTATAGGGTTTTTTTTCCCCTTTCAGTCTTTAAAAAAAAAAAAAAAAAAGTCATTATTGTCTTCTGATTTGGTAGTTTCTGAAAAGAAGTTTGCTGTATCTTTTTATCTGTTTCTATATATGTAAAGTATTCTCTCCCCTTTCAATATTTTCCCTTTATCTTGGAGTTTTAGTCATTTCACTATGATATATTTTGGTGTCTGTGTGTGGCTTATTTTTATTTTATTGTGTTTCGGTTATTTTGGGAAGTCTTTATCTGCTTGAGATTCTCTGGGAGTCTTAGATTTGTGGTTTGGTATCTTTCATTATTTTTAGAAAATTTTCGGCCACTATCCCTTCAAATATTTTTCTTCTCCATTCTCTTTTTATTCTCCTCTGGGACTCCAATTACAAGTAAGTTAAACCATTTGAAATTGTTCCCTAGCTCTTGGATGGATGAACTCATTTTTTTATGTATCCTCCTCCTTTTGTCCTATTCTTTTTTCTCTATTTTAGTTTGAATAATTTTTTTTGGCCCATCTTTAAGTTTGTTGATTCTTTGCTTAACTGTGTCAGGTCTGTTGGCGAGATTTCATCTCAGATATTATGATTTTTATTGTTGATTTAAAAAAAAATTCTGGTATTTCTATTGGGCTTTTACTTGGAATTTCCATTTTTCTGTTAAAATTCCACATCTGTTCATGTCAGTTTTCCACCTTTTCCATGACATGATAGCCTTTAACATGTAAATTATAGTAATTTTAAAGTCCCTATCTGGTTGTTGTGAAATCTGAGTCATTTTTGAGTTTGGTTCTGTTGATTGCTTTGTTTCTTGACAGTGGATTGTTTCTCCTATTTTCTTTCTTCTTTCTTTATTTCTTTTTTTTTTTTTAAAGATTGTATTTATTTATTCATTAGAGACACGCACACACACAGAGGCAGAGACACAGGCAGAGGGAGAAGCAGGCTCCATGCAGGGAGCCTGATGGGGGACTCGATCCTGGGTCTCCAGGATCACGCCCTGGGCTGAAGGCAGTGCTAAGCCACCCGGGCTGCCCATTTCCTATTTTCTTTACCCTCTTCTACCTCCAATATGCTTATCAATTGGTTAAATTAAATTAATTTTTAAAAATTACTAGGTGACAGTGAATTCTTTTGGGACCTTTCTTGATATTATCCTTCTTGTTCAGGCTTCTGTTCCCCGTAACATCAGCTATATACTATGCTCTGAAGAACCTGGCATATTAGAATAAATGCCATCGAAGTACCATTAACTAAACACTCACAATGTTAGCCCTTGCTAACATATGAAAGTACTGTATTAAATTAATTAAAGTTCTGCAGTAAATATTTTCAGCTTTCAGGCCATATGATCTCTGTTATAACTACTCAGCTTCACTTTCATAGCTTGAAAGTAGCCATAGACACTATATATGAGTCTGACTGTGTTTCAGTAAAATTTTATGGACACTGAAATTCAAAATCTGTGTAATTTTGATGTGTTGTGAAATACTGTTCTTTTGATTTTCAACCACTTCAAAATGTAGGCACTGTTCTTAGCTCACAGACTATACATAATAGGTGGTAGGTCAGGTTTATTTAGCTCATGGACCCTAGTTTGCTGATCTCTGATCTAGGGGACTTTTTTCAAATTATAAATGCATCATCTCCCCGAGAGTCTAGTAAGCCACCTATGTGGGACACATCCCCAAATTGAGAAACCATTGACATTGGAAACTAAGGGAAGTGACTTCCATACCTTAGGTTTGCTGGAATGAGAACAGAGCTTGAGATAACTTAGTGTGAACATAGACTATTTAAACATATAATGTGGACCATTTCTATAAAGAAGGTAGAAATAATACAGCTTCAAAGTATGGTCATACTGGCATGGTATTTTCAGCTTGAGGCTCAGAGTATATTGAGCACACAGTAATGGTTCAGTATCTTTAATGATTTTATTAGAAGGGTGAGATATTCTCTGGAATTTTTTTTAATTTAAAAAAATTTTTTTAAAGATTTTATTTATTTATTCATGAGAGACACAGAGAGAGAGACACAGGCAGAGGGAGAAGCAGGCTCCATGCAGGGAGCCCAATGTGGGACTCGATCCTGGGTCTCCAGGATCACACCCTGGGCTGAAGGCGGCGCTAAACCGCTGAGCCACCCGGGCTGCCCTATTCTCTGGGATTAAAAAAATTTCATGTTTGTTTAATGAGATGGTTTTGTTTTTATGACTTTGGATTTTTTAATAAGTATCTCTGACGTAACTGTAGCCTAGAATAGTGATTTCTTTTCTTTTTTTTTTTTTTTTAGAATAGTGATTTCTATTTCTCTTGCGTGTTATTATTTGGTAGAGTTGATGAAAATGTTGTTGTTTAGGTCTTACCTCTAGAGATTGCTTTAGTTGTTCAATGGGAAATTCTGAGAGCAGCCCGGGTTGAGAGCCTTTGGCCTCGTAGAGATCTTCTTTGGTGAATTTTAGAATGAAAAATTATTTTTTAAAGACAGTATGTTTGTGGCAAAATTTAAAAAATATTTTTCAGGCAGGTGCTTAAAAAATAAAAAATGAAGAATGTATAAAATAATATCATACATCTCCTATCTTTAAGAGATAGCCATTGGCAAGCTTTCCGTTTGTGCATTTTCTGTACATATGCAAACATATTTTTAAGCAAATAGGATCATACAATATGTACCATTCTTTGACTTGTTTTTACTCAGTTAATATATTTTAGACATCTAGAGAAAATCATTTCTCATAAATAATTTTGTCCAAGGATTAAAAACAAAAGTACAGAAGATAATTTTTGAGCTACTTGGCAACGGGGCTGATGAGAGATACAGATTGGGAGCAGGGCTATTTCTAGTATTGTTTGGAGGCCGAGACACATCACAGCTCTCCAGTGTAACAATCCAGGCAAAATTCGTTTAGGATGAAGATTATTGGACAGATTTGAACAGAGAAAAATAATGAGAGGACTTTATAAGGTGTGCCCAGGAAGAAGGAATATTTCCTTTCATGAATGAAGGCAATTGTATGGATGGCAGGCTTCATAGTGTTCTATTTTGTGCACTGTATTTTTAAAATTTTGTTTCTCATCTTGCTTAGCATTAGCAAAGTCTCCCTCTGGCCTATCCTCCTTTCACTGTTGCTCAGTTGCTGGAAGCTTGGATTAGGTGGGATGTGGGTAGACGGGGAGCACTGGGCCTGTGGATGTCCACGTTAGCTGGATGGCCTAGACAGTTTAAGGAAAAGTGGTGGTATCCCACGCCTGTCCTCTTAGCACCTGCACTTCCTCCAGGGCTCTTGGACATCTGTTCTTGCTCTGCTCTTGGGATCCTGCAGTTCTCTTCACCTGAACTAACCCGGTAGGTTTCCTGTGTTTGCCAGTAGCGAGCAGGGCTTTAGACAGACTTGCTTATGCAGAATAGAACAAGATCTCCAGAGGCCCTGTCCATGGACCAGGTTGTGTGCATCTATCAGGTAATTCACAACCATAGTGATAACATGAAACCTGTTAGTTACAGATATTCTTAGCAGAGTTCATTTTTTCCAAGATAAATAAGATTGTTTTAAAAAGCTAGAAACATGAAAATAGATTTGAGTTTAGGTAGTTCATGCTCAGTCTGCTTAAGGGATAACCTGGCCTGGTCATTAGAGGACCATTTGAAGTTCTATTTTAGTTGTTTGATTCTTTGATATCTTGGGGCTTTATAAAACATTAAACATAAAATTTTACATTTTTAAATGATCAGGCAGATTTATTGTTGAGGCCAGTAACTGTGGAGTCTCTAGGCAGACACCATTACTTACAGTCTCTCACTCGTCTTAGATGGAGTCAAGAATTTTTTCACTCTTTTTGTATTTCAAGGACAGCAAAGAAAAGTGCTTTGTGGGACAAATCTGGTAAGCTATCAAAAGTGGGCTTGGGACACAAGGCAGATGACTGGCTGCTTATGAGTATGTGCCTATTGCTATAGAGCCTTTTTGGTCTCAGAGCTCCCTTGACGAAAATGCCCCCATGTTATTATTCCCTTATACTCCTACTTTTTAAGGATCACTTTGAAAAATTTTATCTTTTAAAATAGAAATATCTTCTGAGCAGGTTAAGCCTTTTTGTCTTTCATGCATTTATTATAAATTGAAGCTATTTGTTTGGGAGTGACAGCATGAAAACACTACTCTCCTGAAAGCTAGAAGAGAAAAACTGTAAGATGCAAGCTTCGTCTACTTTTCCTTAATGACCAGCATCTTTCTCTCATGCCATTGGAAGCATGCATGGTACTTCAGCAAATACTGGAAAATATATCCGATGTCTCTTTTCTTCCAGTGTTTTCACATTAACTGAGTCCATTCTAAGTGTTAATTCTTAAGAATTTGGCAGGGTGAAAAGGATTTTGTTTTTTACATCTGTTTTCTGTGTATCATTCTTTTTTTAAAAAAAAATTAAACTTTTTACTTTGAGATGATTAAGAGTCACATGCCTTTTGTTAAGAAATAATGTGGAGAGAACCCATGTACCTTCTACCCAGTTTATGCATTGAGAGCATCTTGGGAACCACAGTGTAATATCAAAACCATGATAGTGACATTGACCCACCAACCTTATTCAGATTTCTCTAATATTACTTGTGTATGTGTGTGTGTGTATTTATTATGTGTGTGTATTTATTTCTCTACAGTTTTGTCACTCATATGTGTATCCACCACTACAGTCAAACTATAGAATAGCTCCATTGCCACAAAGACCCCTGGTATTTACCTTTTTATATCCACTCCTTCCTTCCTTCCTTCCTTCCTTCCTTCCTTCCTTCCTTCCTTCCTTCCTTCCTTTGTGAGTTTTTAAAAAGAGTTTATTTATTTGAGAGAGTGCACACAGGGGAGAGGGGCGAGGAGCAGAGGGACAAGGACAGGCAGACTCCCCACTGAGCCTGGAGCCAGACTCAGCCCTAATCCCAGAACCCTGAGATCGTGACCTGAGCTGAAATCAAGAGTTGGGCATCAACCTGACTGAGCCACCCAGGCGCCCCACTTCACAAGTCTTTTGTTTGTTCCTCATTTATGGTCATGATATAAAATAATTACCTTTGAAATTTATATCTATACTTTGAAAAGTCAGTTTATATTTTTTAAGTGTAGTTAAAAAACACAATGTTTACCATCATAACTATTTTAAGTGTACGGTTCAGTTGTGTTCAGTACATTCACATTGTTGTATAACAGATCACATCTTTTTCGTCTTGCAGAACTGCAGTTCTGTACCCACTAAACAGCAACTTCTCATTTCTCTCTCCCCAAGCCCCTGGCAACCATCGGTCTGTTTTCTCTCTTATGAATTTGACTGCTGTAGATATCATATGTAAATGAAATCATACAGTATTTATCTTTTTGTGGCTGGCTTACCTCAGTATAAAGTCAAGGTTCAGCCCTGTTGTGGCATGTGCCAGGGTTTCTTTCCTTCTTAAAGCTGAGTAATACTCCATTGTAGTAGGTACAGTCCACAGTTCATTTATTCATTCATTTGTTGGTGGACACTTGAGCTGCTTCCTCTTGGTGGTTATGGTGAATAATGTTGCTGTGAGCATGGATGTGCAAATATCTCTCTGTGATCCTGCTTTTGCTTCTTTTGGATATATACCCAGAAATGGAACTACTGGATCGTATGATAGTTCTTTTTTAAAGTTTTTTGGGGGAACTACTGTACTTTTCCATAGCAGCTGCACCATTTTACATTCCTGTCAACAGTGTATATCTGTACTTTAGTGATGTTAGGACAAATACATTTTAATCTATTTTTATTCTCTTTATTTCATGACTGTTTTATTGACTTTTCTTTAACACTTGATAGAGAATACTAGCATGGATAAGAGATATTTTGCATTATAGAATGTTTGCATACCAAGGACGATCCTCAAGGTGACATCCAAACATTTTGGAGTCAGCTCTTAGAGCCATAAGTAACAGAAGACTTACCGGAACTCGTTTAAATAAAAAGGAATTTTATTGCGAGGAAACTGGAATGTTACGTTGGAACTAAGGATAGTCCTATGGCAGGAATCATTGGAATAAAGGATTTGGTTGTCTCTTGTCTTTGATCCATTTTCTTTCATCCTGTTCCATGGCTCCCATCATGTGATGATGAAATGGCTCTTCACCAATCCTTCAGCTACTCAAAGACTGAGGTTCCCTGGTCCCAATCCAGAATTCCCAGGGGAAAGGGAGTGATGGGCGTAATTGGATCAGTTGCCTCCCCTGATGTACCTCACCATAGGCTTGGGCAGGGAGATGGAGTCAATGCAAGGATGCAGCAAAGCCTGCAGGAGCTGTATGAGTTGATGAGGTGGGTGCAGGAAGGGAATGAGTGCTATAGAGTCAGAATGGAAGGTGGGCTCATCAATCATAACCTACACCAAAATGAACAGTAATTATGGACACATCGAAGAAAGAACAATGGAGCTTGCAAAGGTCTGGGTAAGGACTATTAAAATGACCTGAGGCAAAAAATAAAAAGAAAAATTGTGAGTGATACTTTAGTATGTAAAATTGAGAAAATAGAAAATCATATGTCAAACAGCAATTAATTAACTTTATTCCAAGAGATTTACAAATCTATTAGGGGTATGTTATACACATTAATGTGATTACAGCTATATGACAGAGACACTTAGAGTATATTAGAGTGTAGCCTTAATGTTCTGATGTCCTGGAACTCCTTCCTCATTGAGCGTTAGTGATGATGATTGTCATTAACGTTTATTTAGTGTTACTACATGTGAGGCACTGTACTGGGCATTTTTTATATTTGGTATTTAATTTACCCTTCCTCCAAACCGTGGGTGTGCACTATTTGCTAAACCGAATTTTCTAGGATGTTTTCGACAGAACTATTAACACTCTGCTTTTCCTTTCAGAGATGTGGTACTGGATCTTTCTGTGGGCTCTCTTCTCCTCTCTGTTTGTCCATGGTGCTGCGGGCGTGTTGATGTTTGTCATGCTGCAGAGGCATAGGCAGGGGAGAGTAATCTCGCTCATTGCAGTCAGCATCGGATTTCTGGCTTCCGTAACTGGAGCAATGATTACTAGTAAGTTGATTTTGTTTTGTTTAAGGACCTAATTGTATATGCACTTTATTCTTACAGTGAATGTGACAGTAGTGTAATCTCCCCTGTAGGATTATTTTCAGCACTGATCACACTTCACCTGGAAGGTAAAGATCAGTTCACTTACTCATTGAACACATTGTTTTTGTACTTCTCTGTGATGACTCGCTCTGCAAGGTTCGGTGGGAAATAGAACAACTTGTAAAAAACAGCAAGGGGCACAGAAACTCATGGGGAAATTTATCTTCTACGGGACATAGTTTCTGCTTTAAAAGAGCTCCCTATCTAAGAAGGGAAGGAGGTAGGCACACAAATTTGACAGTGAGAATTGTCATTAAAAAAGTGAAAATATAATCCATAGGTCCTTGATGTTACCTGCCTATGGCTACAAAATAAAATTACACTTTCTTCGTGGATACAAATTGTTAGGACACAAATCTCCCCAGCCTACTAGAGATTAGCCACTTGAGAGGATCCTCTAGCTATGTGCAGCTCTTCCCCTGTGCTACCCTGTGTGCACTTCATACAGTCCTCAGGCTCATTCCTTCTGCCTTTTCTTAACTCTGGACGAGGCCCCAGCTCCACCTTGGGTTCAGTGAGTTCTGGTTTCTGCTGTGCTGGCTGTGCCAGGACTTAGATGTGTCCTGCTGAGACTGGAGAGTGCGGCAGCCGCTTCCTCCATCTGACTCTGCCAGAAATGGGCTGCTTCTCTGTGCTGCTGCTGATTTCTGCCTGAGCCAGTGGACTGTAGACGCTTACGTTGCCATTCACTTCTGGCCCACTTCCATAGGTCTGCAGCAGCTTGCTGCTGCCCCAGGAAGGACATTTCCCTTCTGGTTGGTTCGTAGCCTCCAGGATATGATAAGTCCTGTTCAAAGGCCTCCTTTTGTATCGGGATAGTCACTTTTTCCCAGAGGGACTGGTATACCTTGCCTTGGGAGGAGAGCCCTGTTCCCATGTCTCTGTGTCTGTTCTGTGGCACAGCCATGACATCCATAAAATAGTTGTGGGATATGGTGAGTCGTCTGTTTTTTTCATCCTTTCTTCACTCACTGTTTGGTGTTTCTGTGTCACTCTGTATTAGGTTTCTGTTGCTGCATGAGCCTGTAACCTTATCATACAGTACCTCATCCATTTTGCCATCGACAGGGTTTAAAACAAGTTCTCAGGTTTAGCCAAAGCACAGGGTATGCCTAGTGAAGGGATGGAGATTCAGCTGGAAAGACAGAGTGGAGCCCAGTCCTAGAGGATCTTGGAAGGCCGACCGGAAAATACGGACTTTCTCCCTGCAGGCCGTGGAAAATAGATCATTTTGAATGGGATTGGCAAGAGGCAAAGCAGTCCAATGGAAAAATTCATTTTAATAGCTGAGTATAGGTATCTGTAAACCAAGAGAAAACTCTGAAAGCACGGGGACTTTGTCTTCATCACTGCTGTATTCCCATCAACAAAGCAGTACTGGATCATAACAGATACTCAGAAAATACTAGTGGAGATGGGGTGGAGTGCAGATGAAAGAAAGGGAAAAACAAGGGAGGGAAGAAGGGAGAAGCAGGGGAAAGGAAGAGGCAGGAAGAGGAAGGAAGAGGCCTTGCCTATGATCTGAACTTGAAGCTGGGACCCGAGCTACAGTAGTGGCTGTGCTTGGACATGACCTAAGGACTATGGCAAAAGGAAAAATATTTGAATTGGTTTTATTCATTGTGGTGGCCACAGAGAGGCTTGAAAGGGAGTGCCAGTGTTTTTTGATGGGGGCCACTGTTGTGATCGTGGACACACCACGAACAGAGGAGGAAAGAAGAAACAGCCCCTTAAGAGGTTGTAAGTAGTGTGCAGTTATGTGTATTTATTGACATAAATCATTGTAAAAGGTCAGAGAGCGGGAGAAATGTCATTCTACTTCTATTTATCTCTAATCATTTGTACCCATGTTACCTAATTTCAAGTCACCCAAGAATAAAATAGGCCAGTGATTTTAAATACTGCAGTGTTATAAAAAACATAAGTATACATAATTTCAAGGAAAAATTTCTATCCAGGTTAGCAGTAAAACATTTAAATTTCTTCTGGCTAATTTTTTGACATGCAGACTCTTGAATTGAGAAAACTAGCCAAAATAAGAATATTTTAGCTATATTTATTTCTTAATGCAATTTGTGTCAGTGCACTCATAGCTGTATACTCAAGTCGGCAAATGATTGCTTAATATCTATTTTGAATAAGAGGGTGACTGATTATCAATACACATCTATTAGATTTTGCTGCTACTTAGGTTTTATTTCCAACACAGTGATTTTTCAGTTTTGTTGGTTTTGATAGTTAATACCAAAATTGGGAGAAACCGGGTTTCTGTATAGTGCCATCAGCTGGCATTATATACCTGACTAATTTTAGCAAATCTGAAGGTATAAAATGACATCTCTTGGTTGGTTTAATTTGCATTTCTCTGATCACTAAAGGTTTTGAACATCTCTTTGCTTATTATATATTTAGATTTCTTTTTCTGCAAATTGCTTAAGTTACATACTTTTCTTTTGGGGTTCTTGCTTCCTCATTAAGTTATAGGGATTTCTTACACAGTAGAGGTGTTGGTCTCTTGGTGGTTTTGGACTTTGCAAATAACTTCTCAGTCTTTTATCAGTTCCCTTCATCTATGATATTTATTGAGCAGAAATCCTTAATTTCTGTGTAATCAGCTCAAAGAGGTTTTTGCCTTATGGTTTATAATTTATAAATTATAATTTGATCCCATACCAGGGTCAAAAGATATGTTGATATATTTTCTAATGTTGATTTTATAGTTTTACATTTCATACTTTAATGCATCTAAAATAGGAGTCAGCAAACATTTTCTTAAAGGGCTAGTTAGGAAATATGTCAAACTTTACAAGCCAGGCGGTCTCTGTCACAGCTCTTCAGCTCTGCCATGGGAGTGTGAAAGTAGATACAGACGTGTTTTAAATGAATAGACATGGCTTTTTCCGATAAAACTTTATTTACAAAAACAGGTGTTCAGTTTCAGGCATAATTTCATAAATTCCTGATTTGTGCCTTGGTCTAGAGTCTAAATTTGTATTTGCTATTAGGTGGGACTCCAGGTATATTTATTTTTCTTCCCATGTAATAAGTCAGTTTTGACCACACCATCCACTAAACATATCTATCGTTTCCTCATTGATTCATCTTGCCTTGCATATTATGCTCAAGGCACAAGGATCTGTCTCTGAACCTTATTCTGATTTGTTAGTCTTTTTATGTGTTCTTGCAGCAAGGTCACATTTTTTTATCCATGTGGTTTTGTGGCCTTTCTTAATACCTGGTTGGGCTAGATCCCTCTCATTTTTTTCTCAAAGTTAACATAGCTGTTTATGGACTTTTATTCTTCCACATAGATTTTAGAATATGTCTATTAAGTGTCTCAAAAATTACAACTATGGTTTTTATTGGGATTTAATTGAAGGGAGAGGTTAATTTGGGTAAAAGTGGCATAGTAAACTGTTCCTCCTAAGAACATGTTATGGGTTTCCGTGTATTCAGATAATCTTTTGTGTCTTTTGTTAGAGTTTAAAAATGTCCTTCTCAACAAGAGGGATACATATTTTTAGTTAATTCTTAATTTTTTCTTAGGTCATGGTGGTTGTTCATGGTATCTTTCAGTGACATCAGTTAGTTATATTGGTGTAGAGAAACACTTCAGTTTTCTGAGTTGAGTTTATGAAAGATTAACAAAGCAAAAAACTGATTCTTTGGAAAGATATGAATAGATTGCTGGCAAACTAATTAAAAAAGAAGTTAAGGCAGAAAAGTAAAGCATAGACCAAAATAGAGTAAATAACTACAGACTCAATAATAGAGCCAGAATAAAGAATTGTAAAAATAACAGTTTTGCAAACAGTAATATATTCCTAAATATAAAACATCAAAATTGGCATAAGAAGAAACAAGATATGAATAGGACAAAAAATATATTTAAATAATTGAAGTGTTGAAGACCGTCCCCTCCCAAAGGAACTCTAGGCCCAAATGGAGTTTTTGGATGAGTTCTACTGAATTTTGAAGGAACAGTTTAGTTCCTGCCCAAATTATTGAGGAAAAGGGAAGAGTAAAAGCTGTTCACAGCTTATTTGCTAAGGTCAAAGTAATCTTGTTAAGCAAGATAAAAAGACTGTGTGGAATTGGAAAACTACACGCTCATTTACCTTTTGAGTGTTACTCTAGGAATGCAAAGAAAATTCAGGATCAGACATGACCATGACTGCCAATAAAACGTTGTTTATGGAAACTGAAATTTAAATTTTGTATAATTTTCATGTATCATGAAATACTTTTATTTTTTAAAAACCATTTAAAAACATAAAAATGGTTGTTTACTCCTGTGCCACCTCCATGTGCTGTGGTATGTAGATTGGACCTGTGGACTATAGCTTGCTGGACCCTCATCTGACCAAACAGGCTGATAGAACCAACACTGTTCAAACCAAATCAGCCTTAGTCATCCTATCTGCTTTCTCTCAGGAAATACGGAGGGCAAATCAGATTGCTTTCATTGGTGTGCCATAGCAGGCCCGAGTCTCTCTTGACTTTGTAAGTTCTTATCTTTTCTTAACCTTGTCAATCAGCAGTGTTGCTTTCTCCACTTCATCTTCACTACACCAGTGTTCGCTACTCCCCTGGTCCTGGGGGGAGGGGAGGGGGTCTTTCCTTATTTCCTTATTTCTAAGTGATTCTTTCTACCATTGTTGGTAGTGGCAGTTCCAGTTTCTTTCAAGCATCCTGTTCTGCTTGTGTCTTCTTCATTCTTGCCTAACTTAGCCTTGTATTTCACCAAGAAAATAAGACCATAGTATTTGTATTCTTTCAACTAGCTAGTGTTCAGCAAAATCTACTACAGAGTGAAGACTAAAGTACAAACTGGGAGGAAGACATTTGTAAATATATATAAATAGAAAAAGACTAATATCCAAACTATAATCTTAAGACCTTATGAATCAAATAAGAAGAAAACTCAATAGAAAAAGGGACAAAAGATTTGACAGGCATTTCATAAAAGTAGAAAGCCCTCTTGGCCTCTAATATGTGAAGAAAACTTCAGTCACATGAATTATCAGAGAAATGCAAATTAATCACAGAGATGACAACTCTTATCAAATTGACAAGGATTAAATAAAAAAAAAACCAGCTTCTTCTGAAGCTAGGGAGTTATCTGGAATATAAATCAGTACAACTACTTTGGAAGCAGTTTGGCATTACTTAGTGAAGTTGAAAGTGCCTATAACATAACACTGAGCGATTCTACTTTCACCCATGTTTTGAAGAGAAATTTTTGACTCTGAATGGACCACAGGTCATACATAAGAATGTTCACAGAAGCACTGTTTGTCATTGTTAAGGATTGGAAAAAAATGTTATTGGCAGTAGAATGGACAAATTGTGGTATGTTCACGCTTAGAATTCTGTGCAATCGTGAAAATACATGAATTGTAGTTAAAACAGCACAGGTAGCTTTCTGACCTATAATATTTGAGCCCAAATTCCAGAATACTTACAGTGTCAATTTACAGAAAGTTAATTTATTTAAAAAACTAAATAATACATATTCTTAGGATGCAAGAAGGTGGTAAAGCTGACAAAAAGCAAAGGAATGTTAAAAAATTCAGGGAGGGAATGGGACATAACAGTAGAGTCCATGGGAACTTCAAAGGAAATAGTGATGTTCTCTTTAGTTGGATGATGGTACTTGGGAATTTGTTGTTATTTTATACTCTACATATGTATTATTTATTTGAGAGTGAAAGTGGGGGAGAGAGGAGCAGAGAGAGAGGGAGAGAGAACCCCAAGCAGGCTCCATCCATGCTGAGCACAGAACCCGATGTGGGGCTCAGTCCATGACCCTGAGATCACGACCCAAGTCGAGACCAAGAATTAGACCCTTAACCGACTGAACCACCCAGACATCCCTACAAATATTTTTATAAATACTCTTTTATGTCTGCTCAATATTCAATAGCAGCGTTTCCAAATTCGTTTAATAGGCACACAAAATTGTTTTCTTGCAGATCTTTTAGATTGAAAGTTCCACTGGTATATAGTCTTCTTTGACCAGTGCTTCTGAGTGTGAAATCCTCAACATACTGGGGACTTGTGTAAATCTACTTTTTTTTTCTTTTGTAAGTCTACTTTTGGAGGTCACTTGTAATTTCCAAAATGTTTCCTACTTGCTTATCCACTGGAAAGAAAATGGTGGTTTGTTTTATTTTCTGTATTACACTACATAGACTTGAAGGGCTTGTCCTCTGCTCTTTGAAAGATTTTAAAGAAGAATGGGTTATTTAGTAGCTTTGTTGGGTTTTCCTCAAACAACAGGGGCCTTCCAGAGTGAAATAAATCCATTTTAATCACCAGACCAGCCAAATACTAAATTAAGGTGTCAGCTTATTTGTGAAAGAAGAGGATAGTGGAGTGGAAAGGTTCTCAGTACTCATTTTCTAGTCCTTAAATCTCTTTCTTATTCCATTCTCACTTTGTCTCTTAGGATGCTTTTCCATGGCTCCAGACCTCCAGTTAAATTCTAAACCCCTATGAGAGATGCCCCAAACATGCTTTCCTGGGTCCTCTACCTCCAGCCAAGAGGCCCCACCCTGAGCTTCAAAGGCACAGAAATTATAAATATAATGAAAGTTTCTTGGAATTATAGGGAAATTTAGGCAAATTGGTGTGGGTATTTTTAGATTTTTAGAATTTTAATTACATAAGTCATGTATGAGTATATATATTCTCCTTGTAAAACTCAAAACATTATGGATAAGACAAAGGTCTCTTTTGACTAGCACTCCTAAACCAGTCCTCTTCTCAATGTAATCCCCATCTGTAGCTTGTATTCCCCCCAGATTTTTATTTATGCATTACATTCATTCATATATATATATATCCATGTTTACATACATGCACACATGCATATGGTGGATGCATGTTCTAGTAGAGAATATTATATATAGCTTTAGGGTTCATTTTCTTTGCTGCATAAATGATATGTTTTAGGTTCTTTCTGTGTCAGTTCATAAGGTTTTTATTTTTCTTTTGAAATTGTATGGGTTTCATGGTGTGGGCTTGATATAGTTTCCCCACTCCATACTGATGGATATTGGGTTCTTGCTTTTGGTTTTGTGATGTTTTTGTTTTTTGCTATTACAAAAAGTACTGCCTTGGTTATCATATATGTGTTTGTGTGTGTGTACTCTGGACATGAATCAAGTATTTTTCTAGTCTGTCCCTTTATGGGTTTTGCCCTTTTTAATGTAGTTTAAAGCAGTCCCCTTTTCCTGATACCATAGGTATATTCTGTTCAGTTTGAAACTTTACATTTATGGCTTTGTTTTTAACATTTTGTTCTTTAACTAACTATCTGAAATTTATTCTAGAGAGTAGGGTGAATTAGGGACCTAGATTTATTCCTTCCAGTGGCTGCTAGTTGTTGCAATACCATTTACCGAAAGCTGAATCACTGATTGGAAATACCTTTCTCATTTACTACTATGACAGTTTACTAGCCAGAATTTAGGGTACATACTAGGACCACTCACTCTTCTAAGTAGTACCTCTTCATCTTCATGCCCACCCACTCTACAGTTGAGGAAATAAGGCACAGAGAGGTTAAGTGATTGCCCTGTGTAGCACATCTGCGAGGTAGTGGATTTCGGAGTTTGGGCCACAAGTCTGGCTCTGTAATCCATGCTCCTCACTTCATAGAAGCATGAGGTGTTTGACCTGACACATTCGCTTACCATTGCCTAGGCAGCCTGAGCTAGCAAGTGCTTAGATTTTCCACTTCGTGGATCCTTTTCGAAAACTTAGTGCTGGCGAGATGGAGACCAAGTGATGTTTTTAAAATTGAAGATAGTCATGGAAATCTAGGGTAAAGCCACATGAAAACAGTATTTCTCAGGTTTATTTTAATATTTTCATTTTAATATTTCTAATAGCAAAGTATAAGATCCCTGAAATTTTTTTCTTTTTCAAAGATTTATTTATTTTAGAGAGAGTGTAGGAGAGAGCAGCAGAGGGAGAGGGAGAGAGAACCCCAAGCAGACTCCACACTGAGTGCGGAGCATGAGTTGGGGTTCTATCCCAGGACCCTGAGATCATAACCTGAGCCAAAGTCAAGAGTCAGATGCTTAATCTCCTGAGCCATCCAGGCATCCCGGATCTTTGAAACTTTTAAAGAATGTTACCTAAATCTAATATTTGAGGATATTACCAATTTTACTAGTGAAGTTTATTACTTGATTATGTAAATGTTGGTGCCACTAGTTTTATTTAATGTTGAAAGGACTATCAGTCACTTTATGATTTTCTGAATTCCTTTTCTTTTTCACTTAGTGCATGTGTGACATGATTGAAATGATTTGGGGATTTATAGCCAGACTAACCTAGATTGAAATTCCCCTCCTTGTCCTTAATTGTATTTCCTTGGGCTAGTAATCAAACCTCTCTGAACCTCTGTTTTTCTTCTTTACTTAGGTAATACTGCTCTGGAGTAGAATGTTATTCAAACAAGATATTTGTAAAGTTGCTACCAAGATACGTAGTATAATGTAGTAAACATGCAATACATTTTAATTTCTTTCTTAAAAATATGTAGATTAATAATTTGCGTTTTCCACTTATATCTCTTTAGAGGAACACAGTTACTTTGTTTAGGAGATTTTAAGAGAACTACAGAGTTAATTCTTAGCTAATTTTTAATGAACAGATTTCTATCTCAAATAATTGTCATTTCAGTGTCTCCGAATCATTTACTTCTGGTTTTGCTTTTTGTTTGGCCACATTTTCTGGGGGAAAATTTGAAGGCCATTTCAATCTGTGGGAACTCTAATTTAAATGTTTCATTCTATATAGTATATTAATAAGGTGAAGTGTTGAATCAGATGGGCTCTGAGACTCCTGTAAATCTGGGATCCTCACATTCTCTGAAATGAGCGTTATCTAAACATGTTTCCCAGATCAGATTGTCGGGTTCATCTTCCATTTTTATTAGATGTCAAGATACTAGTCTCTAACCTTACAGTTGTATGCTTTATTAAAAAAAAAAAAAGAATAAATTACTTTTTATGGTAGATTCCGAAATGTAATAGTCAAGTATCCTGATATTTTACATGACATTTAAGAATTAATTTAAAAAAATTCTTGAATAATTTAGAAACTGCATTAAAGTGTGTGGCTTTCTGTGCCTTGGTTCATAATCGTCAGTATATGGAGTCTGGCGCCGTCTGGCCGGCGCCGCCCGGGGAGGGGAGCTGCAGGGGCGGTTGTCCTGCCGCGGGCGCGGGCGGGGCGACCTCGGGCGACCTCGGGGCTCCCTCCCGGGCGCGCAGGCAGTGACCGTGTCCCTCTGTCTGTCCGCCCGCCCCTCGCAGGTGCAGCCGTCGCGGGCATCTACAGAGTGGCCGGCAAGAACATGGCCCCGCTGGAGGCGCTGGTGTGGGGCGTGGGGCAGACTGTATTGACGTTGATCATCTCCTTTTCAAGGATCCTCGCCACGCTCTGAGCCCCGAGGGAAGGGCTTGCTTCACCCGAGGAGGCCGACGTGCAGATGCTCGGAAGGCGGCGTGGTCGCTGCGTGCGGAGACCGCCCCCTGCTGTCCGCTGCTGCACCACCGCCTGCACCTTACGTGCCTCGCCCCGGGCCGGCGCCGCCTGGGGACCCGGGACGCGGGGACCGGGGACCGGGGCCGGACGGGTCGGAGCTGCGAGCTGCCCGCGGACGCGCTGCTGCGCACTGTCCTCCCGAGCAGCGAGCAGCGAGCAGCGAGCAGCGTGCAGCGCCGCCCTGGGTTAGGGACGTGCGGAGGAGGAGTTGATACTCGTGCCAAACTCTCTCTCTCTCTCTTTCGCCTTTCTGTTTTGTTTTGTTTTTGTTTTTTTTTTGAAAAACATTGATCATGTGACAGTTTGCAAGTGTAGATGTAGATGAGTGCTGTGAACCATATTCCACACGAATTCAGGTAACAGTGAGGTTTTGTTTTGTTCTGTGACACTAAATCCCGTATGAGTGCTGAATACTGAATCATTTAATACGCGGTAAATGCTCTTGGTTTTCAATGTCGAACGTTTCTGGGATTTAGGGCTTTAATATATGTAGGCATTTATTGTTATTTACTTTAATTTATGTGGAAAAATAATACTTAATGGCAAACTAGCTAAACTCTTTTAAGGACTCAAAGTAGACCTGTAGGATGCATCCCTTCCGCTCACCTAAATAACACTTTTACTAGTTTCCCTCCTACCTGACTTCTCTATTGATATGAATTCAAAATCTCCTGTGGGTCACACACATTGACTGTAGTTCGTGTGTCATAAAAATATAATTTGAGAATTTTCTTATAAACTTTGTAAGAAAAAAAAGTCTGAAATGCATGTTGCATTCTTTGACCCTTCTAAAGAAAGTTCTTGCCATGTTTCTCATGGAGAAAACATCTTTATAACTAATATCTCGGTGGGATCATATTACTTGTTGCATATATCTTGATTTTTGACAAAACATAAGCAGTCTTTCATTCTGGAGTATTACCTGTGTTTAAAGAGTGGCCTAAATTAGGCTGTGAAAACAAAAAGCCTCATTTGTAGATAAGTAACAAGTACATTATATAAGAAGAGTAATAAACTATCTTACGTTGGGCATGTGGTAACATAATTTTGCTAAGTAAAAATTGGGGAATATAGCAAATAATTTAAAAATTTGGCAATTTCAGCGGATTAGTACAGTGCTGATCATATATTAGAGTGGACTGTTGTTCAGTTCTCAATTTGCACTGCTAATTAAGTCTACTCGAATTAGTGATGACATTTATTAGAATGAAAAAGTCCTTCGTACAAAACACTTGAAGAGGTTTTGACAAGATGTAGTTGTTTTCAAGAGTGCAAGGAGTAAGGGAAACAGAACCTGGTTGAATTTGTCTCCTACTGAGATTGTTTTAAATGCCAGGTACTCTTAGAATAAATGTGCTAACTCAAAAAGCCACTGCAGAAGATATGAAGTCAAGGGCAATCCAAAAAATAATCTGCATTCTCTCTAGCCTCACTGTTTTATAACCTGATTTGCTTTAAAAAAAGAAAAAAGGTACATTTCTATTAGGTCGCATTCAAATTTAAGACCTTCATTACCCACACCATTTTTTCTCCACCGAAAATCAGAATATATATAAATGATTTAACAATAGGGAGTTGGGGAAGAGGATACTTTTACCAGCATGGAAGCCAATTTTGGGGGTGGCTTGGAAATCTGTTTTTTAAAAAAAAAAAACAATAAGCAGCTATGCATCCCTAGAGATCTTTGAAGTAAATCTTAAAATTGACTATTATGTACAAGCCTAAAATTATTTTCATGTGTTCTTTATATTCCCGATGTTCTCCCAAATTAAATTTAGGCATAAATTTTCCAAGTCAATTTGATTTCTCCTTTTCTTTTAGACTTGAATTGTGTTCTTCCTTTATTTTGGCTGTTCTGTCCGTAATTTCAAGTGTTCATATTCTTTGAGAGGAGTTACCAATAATGTGTTCACATTGTTTCAAATCTGCAGTATGGATATTTATTTTAATGTATGGTTGTTTCATGATGTAAGAAAGTTATCATGGTAAGGGATACGAGCACATGGTTTAGAATCCAAAATTAGCTGGAAAATTACCTGGACACATTAAATCCATCAATGTGTGGACCAAAGAGATTCTAACTCCTGTTTTTGCTCTAGAACGGAAATATAATTGGATGGTTAATAGTCTACGGAGTGTCCTGCAGCTATCTCCCCATCAGGTTGCATTATGTTATGAGTTTGTGTGTGTGTGTGTGTGTGTGTGTGTGTGTGTGTACTTTTAACCGTTGGGGGAATTTTTGGTTTCTTTGCGTTTTCAGCTCTTTTCATTGAGATTTTGTGCAACTGTCACTCTCTTGATGTTTTAAAATGCAGTTGAATAGTGTGAATCAATGAAATTGTCTTAAATAGCTATTTCTATGCTGGGATTTTTTTTTTTTAATCAGTGGTTTTCCTACAGAGACAACAAATGCTTAATGCTATATATCTACACACACAGATATATCATAATATATCTATATGTAAAGCTGCTATATATGAATGTAGTCTAATTGGAAAGCTTTTGTTCAGTGAACACTTTCATGTTCTAGTAGAGAATTTTATATATATTTGTTCAGTTGAATGATCTTTTAAATAAGGTTGTTTGAGATTTTTGAATTTGGGGAAATTTTTCTTGGTTTATTAATGCTGGAGACCCTTGTTTGTGATATGACAAAAGCCCTTGTTGATGTGTTTAGGTTACAACTTCTTAAAATTTGTATGTGATTTAGCAGTAAACTTTCTTTGTGATAAATGCAGGAAAGAAGGGGGAAATCCTCTGAAGTTTATTCACTCCTTTATTTAAAGAAAATGTTTACTAAAATATGGCTAATGGTGAAATCAGTTCCCCAAAGAAGAGATCTATGCCAATATGCCCAAACTAATTATCATTTAGCATACTGGTTAGAACTGTCCAGAGATCAGAATCAATCAGGGAGGCCCATCAAAGCTACAAATGATGCATAAAACTTTTAGATGAAGGAGGTACAAGTGATCTGCCCCATGGATGACTCCACTGGTTGCCTAAAATAAGGGCATTTTTAAATGGTGGCTCCATTCAGTGCCCACAGCTTAATATTCTTACTTTAGATGTTAATGTGTACTGAACAGTCTTATAGTTTGTTACCCGATGTACTTTCTTAGTGTTTGCAATGTACATTTCCACTGCCTAAAAAAGCATAAGGGTGTTGTCTGTACCTTAAGTGAGAAATAAGGAAGTGAGCTGCACTATATATCATGCATTTGTGATATAAGGAACAGGGTTAAGTTAAAAATCAAAGAGTGTTGTTGAAAAGAACTTCAGAGAAGGTCTAATTAAGACACAGAGGCGTTGCCATGTTACTCTGCCCACAGTGGCACAGGCCAACTAATTCAATTCTGTAAACATTATTTGATGGATCTACTGTTTTCAGGGTGCTGTACTGAGTATTTTCTTTAGTAAGTTGTACAAGGATGGCCGAGATGGATCCCTGCCCTTGAGTCCACCAAGAGCTAGGAAGGTGATTATAAATCATAAAAAGGTTGGGACACTTCATTTCCTGGTTCTCTTTGAGAGTTTAAGTCCTTTCCCCACTGCCCCCAAATTTGGTTTTCCCAGTTTATCCACCAAGTGGACTTCGTGTAATTAGGATATCAGTACGGTGACATGGTGGACAGAATGCTAGACTCTGCTAAGCCAGCAACATCAACTCCAATCCAGGGCCTGTCACTTGGTGACGTTTGGTGTATGAATGCAAAGCAGTATGTATTTGGCAGTAACTGATCAATAGAAAGCCATTAGAATTTTTTAAATTAACTTTTAACATCAGTTGAATATGTCGTTTTTAAAATTCATCCACTTTCTTCCATTTCCACATTTTCCCTGCACATATTTTAAGAAGGAGACTAAACACTGTCTCTTACAATCTTGCTTCCTTCACCTCCTCTCCACCTCGTTATTCCGAAAATCACCAGATTCTCCAAGACCACCTCTGGGAGTGGGTGACGGTGGAAGTGGTGAGGGCAAGCCGACTGTTCACTGCTAGTTAAGCTAGAAAAAGAGTGAGGGTAGCCAGCACTGACTCCTTTGCCTTATCCTGCTCACTTCCTTGGATCGTTCAGCCGACATGCATTGAATCTTTACGACATTTAACCTAACTATCCTTGTTTTAGGGATGGGAAAGCGTGTCCTCTGTGTCCACTTCTCTTCCGCCACCCTGGGCTTCAGGCTTCAGGTGTCGCATCAGTTCTGCAGGAAATGGAGCTGGGCTTCAGTGCCTACCACGTCCTTCCCTCGTGGACCAAAGGTGCATACACCATACTTGTTTCTAACTTCAAGGAAATGTTGTTATTTTTACTTCATGTCCATGTTGTAATTCACGAAGTCACGAGATGCTAAGAATATTTTCTGAAATATTCTGAAACTACTTCACTCTTGCTATTAATTTTTTTCCCCTCTCGGAAAGTCTTAATCAGAATCTCTTCCGAGTCCTTACTTGTTTGTAAAATGTGAAGAACATGGAACGTCACGAAGAAATTCTGGTAGACGTAAATTGCAGAGAAGTTGGCACCACTTGCTGGGTAGCTGTGTAAATTGCTGTTCCTTTTAATAATCAGGGGTGAGAATCTCAGTGCTGAGGGCTAGTGATCCAATTAGTTGGCTCATAATTTCTCTTAACTCCTAGTCCTTTTTTATAGCATCTTAGAGGGAGAACTCTTCAGGGACAAAAGGACATTTTTTGATTAAAGATGATAAGGTTTTCTAACACACGGTAGCATTTTGTGGCAGTGGGAAGTTTGAAGGAGGGTAGCAAGAAGGAGGGTAAGGCGGGCAAGCCTAGGAGGATGTGAGGAAGCGCCCTAGGTGATGGGAATACAGCCGCCTCCTTGCATTAGGTTTGTAAACTACACTGTTGTGAGTATTTCTGCTGCATGTCGACTACATGCCGTTTCTTTGTGAGACTTAACACAGTATTTGCAATCCAATGGTGTGTGTGTGCGTGTGTGTGTGTGTGTGTGTGTGTGTGTGTAGTGTGATAGGTTTGCTCCTCTCACGGAGGGATCTCTGTTCAATGTAGGCAGTACAGCATTTTTGAGGAGGCTACTAAAGTAGTTATCTAAAAAACATATGTGAATTTGTTTTGGGAAGATAGTGCTTAATCTGTAATGTATTTTCAGTAGATGTGGAGATGTACCAGTTAATACTTTATTAAATTGATGGAAACACCCAAGTTTCTGAGTGAACAGAGCTATGAACTGCAACTGTCTCCTCCTCCCTTGAGTATAGAGGACTCATCTTTAAACTCATTGCACATATGTTGAACTTACATAATAACCCTTTGTCAATTTTGAGCACTAATTTTTCAGCTTCTTAAAATCTCCCTCTTCCTTCCATTCTGTTGTCATATGGTATAATTTAAACATATGTACAGTTTGTTGATAGACTCAGAAGTGCTGGTTTAGAAGAAAATGTTCTTAACACCTTATGGTTATGCAGCTATAATCTTACTGAAAAATAAATGCTATAGGAAAGTCAAGAGAGCATGAACCTCTTACATGTTTTTTTGGATTATGTCCTGCACCCATATCCCTGCCCCTTCACTGGTACCAGGCCTGTCCCTTCTTGGGGAATGTATTTAGGTATGTAACTGAAACTGGAAAGTGGTATCAACACAAATATATAGAAAGAGAAACTATAATTCATAATTACCATAACTGTAACCCTTTTTCTCCTAACCACATATTGATAATTTCCAAGGATCATCTCTTGTTTTAGATCCCTGTAATAAATGAGTGTTAACTTGACAGTACTACTGATAATGAGAAATTTCTCTTGTTTTTAAACTAAAATATTTGCACATCATCACTAAGTATCTTGGTGGAAGGACCGTTTTAAAGTTTTCTCCATAGAGAGCAAAATAGAAGCACTTGTTTGAAAAGTAAAAATTATTTCCTTTCAGTACTGGGTGAGTTAATAGTCTGATTGTCGACACTTTCTTGGTATTTGTGGTATCAGATTCAATACACACACACACACATACACACAGACATACAGACATGAGCTGTACACATTTAGATGAACAAATAAAATTCCACAGTATTTTGCATCTTAGCCTTATAAATTGGTGAAATTCATATGATTGTACCAGGAAGTATTAATCCTTGACTTTAGTCATCTTAGGATGAGAGCATCAACTTCAAGTTAACCAACAAAAGTGTCTTGATTTAAATAGCAAAAATATAGTTTACCCGATAGGTATTAAAAATTCACTTTCAAATTGTGTTAACTCTCAGATCACTGATGAATCATTTAGTGAAACAGTAGTTTTTAAAAGCTAAATGGTGCCTTAGTGCCTTGGAAGTTAAGATACTTTTGCAAAGTGAATTTGGCAGGATTCAGGATTGACACACTTGTCACTGGGATTTAGGGACGGTGTAATTAACTCCTTATGGTGAATAAAAATCAGCCATTTTGCCACTGACTCTGACAGATGACAACGAGTTTCATCACCTTTTCATGATGTAGTATTTGTCTATATACTTTTTCTTTTTACAAGTAAGTTTGAAATGGAGAAAAATGTAGTCAAGACAATTAAGTGTGGGATTTTAAAATTTAGTTTTGTTGTAAACTAGAAATTCTAGTGTGAACAGTGTTAGGTTTATACCGTAGTACAAGGGCAGACAGTTGTAACCTTTAGGAATATGTTTACCATCAGGGATTTATTTTTACTATAGAAATACTTAATGTACTGTGAAGTTTAAAGACAGGAAGAATAAATGTTGGACGGGGTAATGCACAAAAACATAGGCATACGTGATGAAGTACCCTACATTATGTGAACACAATTCCTCCCCTTCTGTTAAGACTATAAACTACACTGTATGAGTATGTGTACTGCATGTTTACATAATACAGTTTAATTTTGAAGGATTATTTTAAAAACTATGTTTATGTATAATATCTAACAAGCTGTAAATATTGTATACTATTGATTTTTAATTTTATATAAGCGATTTTTTTATTTCCCAATTCATGTACAAATCTCACTGTGTATATAGCATAATTTCCTGGAGAACACAAATTTTGCAGTGAACTTTAATTATTTTAATTGTGGTAAGCATCAGGTTAGCCTTAGGGATGTTGGTCTTTAAGTTATTTTTCACCACTCATTTTCTTCAAAGGGCAGCAATAAACATATGCAAGTTATTTTTGACTATAGAAAGTTGGTCTGCAAACACAAGATCTAGGTTGCAATTCATTGCTTTAAAGAAAAGATGCACAATTAGTATCATCCACTGTCTCACCACAGGACCGTTTCCGAGGTCCGTGTGTCTCTCTCCTCTTTGTAATATACAGGGTGAACTCTCTACTGACACACACAAGACAACTGTTAACAGTGAATCCAGCACTTAAATGTCATTACACAGAATTTATTGGATTAAAAATTTGTAATATACAGTATTTTAATAAAATTTCTGTATTCAATTTCATGCACTTATATATAAATAAACCTGTCTTTAAAAGCTTTATGGGGCGTTTTGACTCTTGATGACATAGCTTTTCAACTCATTTGCTGCAAACCCAAATGTTTTCTCTTCCGCCTCTGTCCGTTTTTGTCGGCCGGTTTTACCTGTGGATTTTGGAAGTACTGCTGCAGGAATAAGCAAGAAGCCCAAAAGGTGAACTTGGTTGAGTTTATTGTTTTACCCAGGACCAATTGTAGGCCAAATAAACATCTTCTTCTAAGAATTATTGTTTTAAAAGGTATACTATCACTTTTATTAATAAATGACTGTTTATTGAGTACTTACTGTTAGACGCTTCATATGTATTTTTTTTTCATATGTATTCTTTAACGCAGTGATCCTTCAAGTTAAGTGGATTACTAAGGTTTATGAAGGTAATCCTTTACAGATAAAGCATTGGAGGTTCTGAGCAGGTGAGAAACTTCTCAAGGTCACACAGCTAATAATGCTGTGCTGGGGTTTTCTTACTCTCTTACCTGTGTATTTTCTCCAGTATGTCCTGTCAGCTTCTACAGAGCATTATGGGAGCTCCTGCCTGAATTATGATAAAATTCTCATTCTTGACCAAGACCAGATGGTGTTGTGGGGATTTGAAAAATTGCCAACTCAGGATTTGCAATTGTCAAGTTTATGAATATTTTGAATTTTGAATTTTTGTTAGGGATTTCCAGGGGCTGGTATCAGGTACTCAGGCTCATCTATTTTCCTGACTGAGAAAAAATTGAGACTGACGGAGCCCGTCACTGCACTGTAATTGTTATAAACCCCATGGGAATAAAAGCTGGGTAACTTTAAAAACTGTGCAAGCAAAATGGAAGTAAACAATTTTTTTTCCCCACATACATGGGCATGCTAATTACTGAGTTGAAATATAACTTCTTTTTTTCTAGGTAACTATTTCATTCAACCATAAGAATTATAAAACTATTATATTTCCCTTTCCTAAGTCTTAAAAAGTTCTTGAGCAAAATATAAATCTTGAGATTAAAAAGACATTTTCTCTTTTGCTTCTATTGTTTTTAGCTCTTGAAGTAATATTTTTAAATATTTTTCTAATGGGTAAACCATCTTTGGGTATTTTGATATTTACTGAGCATCAAGAGAAAATATCAAACTTCAAATTTATTGCCGCCAGCGCAGAACAAGAGCAGAGGGAAAGGTACTCTGGAGGACGGATGTTCAGGTGTTACACTGAACTAGCTCCATGACAGAGAATGAGTCCTAGTCAGGCTCGTTAAGAAAGAATAGCTGACTTACTGAATATATACTTACGCCATCTATGTTTTGAAACTGAACCCTTGTTAATTTATAAAATAGTACCTAAAGTTTTAGGGTACAGGGAGAAAGGGAAATAGGACCTGGGGTTGATCTTTAAGGAGTAGAATTTGAGTTCACCTCCAGCTGCTGATGGAATCTTATCAGAAGAATCTTGACAGTAGAATCCTTTCCATTCCACTGTTCTTGTTGAACTGCTGCTAATTTTCCTTTATTTGTTGCTATCAGACATCTTTCTTTTGGCCAGTTTTATGAACAGTCTTCAGGCTCAGAGACTTCTGGGGACCGATTGGCAAAAACAGAATCACCATCAGGTGGTATTCTTGCAAAGCAAGAGTTTCATCACTAGATGGCGCAATGGTTCTATTTATTTTCTGTGGCTTTTGACTTCGCTTTTACCTACCAATGCACTCTACCTTTCTGTAGGATACATCCAATGTGGTTTTTTTTTTTTTTTTTTTTGGATAAAAATACACGTGATGAAATTAGATATGAGAAAAATCAAGAGCTACATAGTATCACTAACAAACTGAACTTCCTAAAGAATGCTAGTATCGTGCTCAGGGGTTTGCAAACAGCAAATCAGAAAATCACATTAATTGTATGATTTTGTTAAGTCATTAATCTGGACCTGGATTTCTGTGTTTCCCTCAATTTTTTTATTCTAACTCTTACATAATTTTTAAAAATCTACTAGTTAATGCTTTAGTGAAAGTTACATAACTGGTCAACTTGTTGGATGAAAGGGAACACACCAACATCTTGCCATGGGCCTTGAATCATGAGACCTGCTTATTGATTCCTGCTCTGCTGCTTAGTATGTGAACTTGGCCAAGTTATTTTCCTCCTGTGATCTTCAGTTTTCTCCGTAAACAGTGATAGTATCTCATGCTGCATGTAATGCGTGTTCAGCAAATACTCGGTCCCATTGGTGGCTTTCTCTCGTGTCTTGTGTGCACATGGAAGGATGATGTACTTCTAGACTATGACATACGTTTTGGTAGTAAGTTCGGATACCTCCGTGTCCAAGTCAGAGCCAGTGCACAGTGTATTTTTAGAGAGGATTTGTTTCAGGTTTACACAGTCCCATTGAACCGTGTGCTGCTTTGGCAGCAGTCTGCTCAGGGAATTTCTCAGAGACATACCTCTAGAAGAGAGCCTGCTCAGAAAAAAGAATGGATAAACTTGCTCAGCAAGCGAATTCCTTGCATTCTGCAAACCAAGTATGTACGAGATGAGGAAGCCAGAGCAGCCAACATAAATTAAATCCCCCGACAATGGTTGTGACTCGCCTGTCAGCTGTGCACACAGTCCTCAGCACTTCAGATCCTGTTGCAAGTGGGCTTCTTGGCTTTGTTCTGCAGGGACAGCTTATGGTTCCAACCCAGAGAAGTGTGGGGTTTGCAGCTCCAGGGATTCTGACCTTAAAAGCATAGGCCTCCTTACAGGGCATGGCCTGTAGCAGCATGGAGACGACCATGCTTACACTCTGAAGGGCGATTTAAAGAAATTGAGACCCAACTTAAGCAACCAGAGAATGTGCCAAACATTCTCACAAAACGACACCCCTCCCTCCTGTACCCCATTTTAAAAAATATTTATTTATGAGAGACACACAGAGAGAGGCAGAGACATAGGCAGAGGAAGAAGCAGGCTCTCTGCAGGGAGCCCAATGCGGGCCTAGAGCCCAGGACCCCAGGATCACGACCTGAGCCAAAGGCAGGTGCTCAACTGCTGAGCCACCCAGGTGCCCCGATAAAATGCCTTTAAGAAAAAAAAAATCAAAGCCAGTTACCTGGTTCAATGCAAGTGTTTTATGGGCAGCAGTTTGGACAAGTGCTAGTAAGAACAGACCGGAAATGGCCACAGCAGCCTCCTAGTCTGGATTCAGGTAATCCTCAGGGGCGTGAAGAGATCCCCTTGAAAACTGATTACTTCCCAGATAATCTACGACTAGCTCATTCTTCTTCCACAGTGCTTTGGCTTAAGACATTTTCAGGAAGGATGCAGAAGGCCTATATATATTCAATTGAGATTTTAATAAAGAGTCAACCTGTTTTCTTCCATCAGAAATCTCTTCTTTGGGATGAACATTTTTAGTCATAAGACTTACACACCAGTGTTGATAGGATGCTTATGTCATTAGAAGTGCCACCATATTAACGTTTTCCCAAGAGTTAGCTTAACTAAACAGATTATTACTTTCGTAAATAAAAAAGTGTGATTGTCAGAGACTTTTGTTTCACCTTAACTGGCCCAAGGCACACCGCAAATTATCTGGACAGGAGAAATTGCCGAGTCAAAGCAAAACATTACGTCTTCCTAGACATTTTGCATCCAAGAGAGACCAAGGAAAAAGGTATATACTTTCAGTATCACACAGATGGGAAGCAGTGTGTTAGGGACAGCTGTAGGTTAGGGCCTGCAATAATTATCGGGAGCTGACGCATTGGCCGCGACAGGAGGAGTGGACAGCTTGAGTCAAGATTGAGTTAAAACACATCCACCCACGACATCAAGGAATCTGTGGTATTTGAAACTGTATTGGGAAAAATATTAAAAGCTTGAACCAAAATTTAGATTACAATGGTGTTCATAAATAAAGACCAGCTCGCCATTATGTCAACCCACAAGAGGCAGAGATAATACATCTGTGAGTATCCCCAAAGAATTTTTGCTTGACGTTGAAATCTGCACCACTTTTACAAACATCACTTTATATCTTAAAGCATTTCTTTCTCAAATGTATATAAACTTTGTCTTCATTCACCATCTCTGGAAGGGGGCAGGAGTGGTCAAGTGTCAAAGGATTTCTTTATATGCAGACTACAGAATTAAGACAGATCAAGTAATAAGATTTTTTTGTGTGTGTTTTTGTTGTTAAAACAGCAATCCTAGAAGTTTACGAAATAAGCCCTTGAAGTAGATTCTGTGATAAGAGCAGAGCTTCTTCCATAAGCTAAAATGAGAACAATCAAGCAAAAAATAACAAAGAATTGTTTTTTAAAAAAATACCCATTTAGTGTCTCTATTATTAGAAAATATCAGTTGTCAATTTGAGAAATGTATCAAGTCATTTGGTATGGCTCCAGTTTTTTGACGTGTACCTTAAAGTGTTCTATTATTATCTTAGCTGTGATTAAATCCAGTCTGGACTCATTTTGTCTGAAACTACCAATAACTTGGGCTTTTAATACTGTAAAAATTTGGCAAGTAAGGACCAATCTCTCTAAAATTTCCCAGTCTTTCTGCTTTTTGGGCCACAGAGAAACATGGGTTTCGTGTAGATGTAAATAGCATTTATTAACTGTGTTCCAAAGATCACTAATTGGGAGAGGCTCTTGAGAAAAAGAATTCCCTGGACAAATTAAATGACAAAACTTGCCTTCTCTATTCCTGACTCAGACAGGCACAATTCACACAAGCGTATCAAGGACTTTGAAAAGCTTTGAGTTAAGAACCCTATTTGGCTTTGTTTCGTTGCCATGAATTCTCTGAAAAGTTGTCCACGGCAATAAGAGAAATCTGACTAGCTGATTTTGTGGCCTTTTGGAAAGCATTTCCAAACTTATTTTTAAATTTCTACTTGCTGTGCCCATTCCAAAGATCTCTGGCTCGGTCATGCTAAATGTGAAGTAGGGTTTTAATATCAAGGTTAACCTAAGTGTTTAATCCCCACTGCCCAGACTTGCTCCTCGCTGGCTTCCAATGGATGCTGCCCTGCTGGCTCCTCAGCCTCTGCCCAGTCCAGGTACCTTTGGCCGGAGGTGCCTTCCTGGCCCTATGATGTCATGTTTGGTGAGTGTATGCCAGGCATTTTTCTTTTCTTTTCTAAAAAGATTTTATTTATTTATTCATGGGAGACACAGAGAGAGAGAGAGAGAGAGAGAGAAGCAGCCTCCATGCAGGGAGCCTGATGTGGGGCTCGATCCCGGGACTCCAGGATCACGTCCTGAGCCAAAGGCAGATGCTCAACTGCTGAGCCACCTAGGTGTCCCTCTTTTCTTTTCTTTTTAAAGATTTTACTTATTTACTTGACAGTGGGGGCGGGGAGGGAGAGTGAGGAAGAGAAAGCTTGAACATGGAGCTTGACCTGAATGTGGGGCTCGATCCTGAGATCATGACCTGAGCCAAAGGCAGACACCCAACCGACTGAGCCACCCAGGTGCCCCTTTAGGCATTTCTCTAACTAGCATACCTTACTGAGGCTTTCTGGTCCCAAGTTCCCAGGCTGGCATTTGCTATCCATGACTCAGGCACCAGTTAGTCATATTCGGTGGGATCTTCATGTAAAATCCAAGGTTGTATCTGACAAATGTCAAGTGAGAGCTACAGGCTAAATGTCACAGCCTTTCCAGGGGCTGGGAAGGTCAGGGACAGCTCACGAGTGACATGGCATTAGGACAGGCCTTGAAGGGTGTTTCTAAAGGAAGAAGAAGTGGCCTCTGTTGAGAAGGGAAAGATGCGGGCAGATGAGCAGGAACCCAGGCCGGGGGGTTGGGATGTGCCAAGAGCATTAGGAGTCAGAAGGGGGTGAAGTAGGAGACAGTGGAAAGTAGGCCTGGAAGGGGACTAGACACCAAATGCCAGAGCCCTGTCCCAGGCACATGCACTGGAATTTTATCCTGGAGGCAGAGGGCGCCATTGAACCTTCTGGAGAAAGAAAAACACACCTCCACCTCTTGTCTGAGACAAGAGGCAAGGAGAGTGAGGGCGCTGGTGCTCCGCCAGTCTGCTTGAGATTCTCTCTCCCTCTGCCTCTGCTGGTGCTCTCTCTCTCTCTCTCTCAAATGAATAAATAAATCTTAAAAAAATTTATTTTAATCCCTCAACCCAGGCTCTCTTTCTGGACCAAAGGCCTTGTCTCATTCTCTCCTCATGGGGTAGCTTTTTATTATTATTATTATTACATGTCCATTTGGTGCCTTGTCCTTCCCCTGCATGTTCCATCTCCCACAGGTGTGACACCCACCATGACAACCTATTCTGGGGGGTTCTGTGCCTGGACTTGGTTTCTGGGGAAGAACTTGGACAGGCTCTGAGTTATAGGGGGAAATGCCAGTGGAGAAGGAGGGAAAGGTGACAGATAGATAGGGAGGGAAACAGAGAGAGGGAGGGGAGGAGTGAGAGATGGAGAGAAAGAAGGAGAGGGAGAGGGAGAGACAGAGAAAGGGAGGGAGAGGGCAGGGGAAAGGGAGAAGGAAGGAGAGGAGAGGGAGAGTGAGAGAGGAAAGAGGGAGGGAGAGGACAGGAGATGGAGGATGAGGGAGAAAGAGAGGGAGGCAGAGAGAAAGAAAAGGGGAGGGAGAAGAGGAAGGGGAGAGATTGTTGGAGGAAAGTCTCAAAGGAGAGCAAGAAGGAGAGCAAGTAGCCTCGAGGAGGTCACACAAGGAGGGAGAGGAGAAAGCCTTGACCTGCTGAGGCTTTTCTTGCAAGGACGGAACAAAGGGACATAAGACTGTGTGTGGCTGTGGGAAAGTAGGTGCCGTTGGTACAGTCCGTATATCACATGATTATGAAATCACCACACACTGTCCCAGTGGAGAATCTCTCTCTCTCTCTCTCTCTCTCTCTCTCTCTCTCTCTCCCCCTCCCTCTCCCTCTCCCTCTCCCTCTCTCTCTGTAAGAAAGAAGAGCACTGGAGCAAGGGTTGGTTGTGTGCTTCGGTTAGGGCTTCTTGCTGTTGACTCCTGCCATGGCTTTGATTGTGCATTTTCTGGGCTTATGAGGCCTGGGGTAATTTTCATAAAGAACATTGCAAGTCTACATTTCCATTCTTGGATGCCCCAGAAGCCCATATCCTGCTAAAGAGGCTGTATTTTACCTCTTTGACTTCCCTACTGATTAATTGCATTTATAATGAAATAACAGATCTTTCAAATCAACTTGATACCGGCAGGATTGTTAGAATATCTTCCTGGATTTATAAATAGGTATATAGAGGCCTTCCAATGCTAGGCAATAAGCAACCTAAACATCGCTAGATCAATAAATAATTTATAGAGCAAATAATTTGTTTTTAGTATAAATTGGTAAGAAGTTTCTCAGGAATGGTCTCTGCAGTGCACAAAATGTTTTTTTGTTTTGTTTTATTACAAACATTAAACTGCTTAAAACTGTGCTAAGACTTTTAGGATATATCAGAGCCATATTTTATGGGCTGGAAATTAGATAGCAGTGTCCTATCATTTGGTCGGTTTCTTGAATTTGACAACTCTGCTGTGGTTATATAGGAGGGTGTCAAATATTGCTCTACTCAGGGGTAAAGGGACATCTCTCTAGTAGTTTATGGAAAATATGTGACAATGGGGGAGTCTGGCTAAGTGGACTTAGCAGGATTCTTGCTGAACTTGGACAATGCAGAGACAAACACAGAAGTCCAATGTCAAAGCCTAGTTGGGAAGAGTTTAGAAGAGCATGAGCTCGAGTTTAGTCAAAGAGAATTTGTATCAAATGGCCAGTGGTAGTTATAGAGAATAATGTGAGTTGAGTTGAATGGCCAGAATGAGTTGCTACCTGCAATTAGATCCTTTTATTCTACATGCCTTTTACTACTAAGCCTGTCCTTGACCAAATATTAGTCAGGCTCCTCTAAGCCCTCTTTTCGACTAGGCCTTAAAATTGGCCCCCTTCCTGTATTTAGCCTACCAGCCCAGACTTAGCAAAGAGTCCTACTAGGTCATCTAGCCAAAGTCCTCTATTCTGGTTGTGTCCTCTGAGTAATATCCAGCTGCCTTCCCTCCAACCCTGCTCCTTGTATATAAATCTTCATGTGTCCTTACTGTGTTTAGAGGTAAGCAGAGTCTCTCTCCCACTACTGCAGTAGCCTTGAAAAAAAGTCTTGTACCGTTTTAACAAGTCTTGGAATAATTTTCTCCTTAACAGCACACATTAGGTCCCGGGTCTTATTTTTATGGAGATGCTAAGACTGGTCCCAGCTTGGATGGAAGTGCCTATGGATCTAACAGGGAGAGTGAGTGTGCCATGGGTGGGATGGGGGAGGAGGACAGTTGTGCAAACAGGAAAATGACAAGAGCAAAAGTAGCAGTGGTAGGAGTCAGCTGCTGTGAGAACTTTGAATGGGGACCTTCCATCCTTCCATGTCTTGACTCAAACAAGTGATTCCACTGGTAGGGATTCCAGGTGCTTTTTGGGGGTCCTGCTCAAATCACTCCATGGGGCACACAGCTGTTGGGCCTACCCTCAACAGTCAGGTACACTGGTACCTGGAGGCCCTGCCCCCAGGAAAATGCTCATTTCAATGACCCACATGCAACAACGCCCTACCTTTGATATTATGAAGGAATTTACTAAAAAAGAACTTTGGCCCTTTGGCTCTCAATGTCAAAAAGAAATGTTTCTCTCTTTCTTTAAAAACGAAATCTTTCTTTTGGTTCTTCTGAAGGTCCTGAGAAGACCAAAGGGGGTGAAGCCGAGAAGGAAGAAGGAAAAGAGAGAGCTTGGCACCAGGGCCTGGAAAATGAGTCCTTGCGTGTGGAAAATGTTTGAGCAGTTTCTCCTAGGCAGGACTTGAAGCAAAGAAATCATGCAGAAAAGCACATGGAAATTCAAACAAAATATTTTTAGCCAGTTGACCTTTTTGTAAGAGTAGTATCTCCTTTAAAAGGAAAAATTATCAAAAGAATGTTATGGTACTAATACTTGGAAGGGAGGCACGAGTGGGAATAAGCCAGAGGTAAAAATATCCAAGTTTGTGGTATACGTTTGTGGGGCCTGGGTGCACAGCACCTCATCTTTCTGGACTGGATGGGCTGGGACGCTGCTCTTGGCCTCTGGTAGTACATCCCCTGCCTGTTGGAATGTGTCTCAGGACCATTTCTCCATTCTCCAAATTCCCAAAATCCCTCCCTCCCTCCCTCCCTCCTTCTCATTTTTCTTTACTATGCTCAGGAAAAAGCAGCACCTGGGACGTGGTGAAGCTTCTGGTTAAGAATACAGACCTGAGAGTCACAATGGCCTGAATCTGAGTCTGGACTCTGCTACTTACTATAATGGGTGACCTTGGGCAAGTTACTTAATTTCTCTGGGCTTCTGTTTCCTTGTCTGTAAGCTGGGAAGGGTAGTCGTAGCCACCTCCCTGGGTGGCTGGGATGGTTAGAGGAGAGAACAGTACGAGGGGATTCTCAGGAGAAAGAGAGGAGCTCACTAGAATCCTGTTGACCCTTCACAGGGGAGAGGAGTGTAAGATAAGCCAGCTGCTGGGGACGCCCAGGCCAGCCCTCATGGGATTTTCATTCTTTCCAGTTTCATCCCACTACTCTCAGACTTTATTCTGTTCTACCTGGGTGGATTGCTCCAACAGAAGGAACTCTAAGCTAATCCCACTCCGTGTCTGCAAAATTCTCTGATAACAGATTCTTTCTCAGAATGCTCCACTGCCCCTGAAATAAAGCCGACTCCAAGTAAAATCATGATGCCTGTAGGGCTTTGCTTTGGTACTGTTTTGTTTTTGTTCCTCTCTATCTCCTCTGTCTCTAGATTTCTCATCTCTGTTTCTTCCTGCCCCCTAAAATCCCAAGTACCCAGGGTCTTGCTCTCCAGACACCTTTACGCCTGTCCAGTTCCACCTTCTTCTTCTTCTTCTTCTTCTTTTTTTTTTCCAGAATGGTCTGTTCCATTGGTCGCCTTCCCCTCAGTCTCATTTCCTAGGACAGGAAAGCCACAGGTGACCAAGCCACAAGTGACCACGTGAATGGTCTTTTTTCCCGTGCCTCTCTTCTCATTTTGATTTCCAAGGCACATCTCTACTAGTGAAACAGTGACACATTTCCAGTACACCCCCGGTGGTCCCCATCATTCAGGGAATTCCCTCTTCCTGATGCTTAGGCTGGCTCCAGCCATGTCGGGGTCATGACTCTCAAGAGACCCACGACCGGGTAGAGGGAGCGGGCTGCAGGGCTGAAAGCTAAGACAGGTCACAAAGCAGAGATGGGAGCGTGGGCAGGTCATCCTGTAGGCAGCGATCTGTCCCACGTGTTCTATTAGCCTGACTTTGCTGATTGGAGCAGTTCTTGGAATGGATACAGAGTCTTTTCCTTTTCTCGGAAAGTCCTGTTGAACTCATTTGGGCTGTTGGAAAGGAGTGAGCTTCCAGGGCTTGCGTGCTGTGATTTCAAGGGCTTTGTGGGGTCTAGACCTTCTGTGTATATTAACATTCTTTCCTATTTAACCAGATAGGGATTTTCAAACCTTTTTTTCTAAATCTGGCAAGACCAGCTGCACCTCTACTGCTCCTCCTACCTGACACCCCTCCCTCAACCAATGACCTTGGCTCATCCAGGGCAGGGGTGGGGGCCCTCAGCTTCCCTCATGTGCCTGTTTTCTTTACTTGTCCATCCCTCCTGCCTCTCCCCTCTTTTCAGGACCCATGTTTTCCTTTGCCTCTTGAAGGCTCATGCCTTACTCCTTGACCTTGACTTCGAGCCCTCCTGCAAACCCCACCGACTTTGTTCTATCATCTGTGTCTTCTCTTTTTTGTCTTGGGATGCTCTCCCTACACATTATTATGAATAGTCTCGAGTCTTTGCAGTCTCCTTGAGTGGGAAAAAAAACCTATGTCCCTTCCTCTTATGAGCTCCTGCACTTCTTCCACTCACAGCCCGCACTGGCCTGGAGCTCTCTCGGACTTCCACCCCTGCAAGCTTCCCGGATGCCAAGCCCAAAGCACTCTGGGTCATGGTCCTCCTCCTCCCTGATGCACTATAGTGTCCCCTTTTGAAGCTTTCTCTTTTCCTACTTCAATGGCACCTTCTCCATTGTGATTTTTTTTTCTAACACTTGAGATAATTCTGTTTTCTTTACTGTGTTCCCTTCTCCCTTCCTGCTCCTGCTCCCTATTCCTCCTCAACGTGCAGGTTCTGTCCTGGCATATATTCCATTTTCTCTACAGATACCCTTTTGTCCCTTTTGTTTTTCTTCTGACTCATCTGCCAATGACATCTAAATGGGCACTTACCTCTTCTCCAAACTCTAGATGTCTCCACATCCTGGGCAGCACTTGTTCTTTCTTTTTCTTTTTTCAATTGGAGCCATCCTAATGGGTATGAGGTGGTTTCACAGACAGTCTCCTTTTAAAACCCCGAGTATTCTGAAGTATTCTTTTAATATCAGATTATTATTATGTCCCTATTACTTAATGATAAAAACAAGACATACCATTAACAAATTCAAAAATTCCCTTAAAAAAAAAACCCTAAACCCAAAAAAACCCTACCAGGCATTAGAGTGGCTATAATGTTACTATAATATAAGGCTCTCTCCCAAGCCTTGCCCTACTCCCAAGCTTCTCTGACATCTTGTTCTTTGTTTAAAAAAATATTTTATTTATGTATTTGACAGAAAGAGAGAGAACACAAGCAGGAAGAGAGGTAGGCAGAAGGAGAGAGAGAAGCAGACTCTCCACTGAGCAGGGAGCCTGACACAGGGCTCGATCCCAGGATCCTGGGATCATGACCTGAGCTGAAGACAGGCACTTAACCATCTCAACCAAGCAGGTGCCCCTGACTTCTTGTTCTTTACTTCCCCACTAGCCGCACCCCTGAAGGTGACAATGGAGTTTGTGGGTGTGCACTAGCCTGATGGCTTATGGTATGTCCGTTCCCACTGGTTATTGCCTGTACCTTACTGGTTACTTGATATTTGAAATATCAGTCTTTGCTTGGGAGTCCTTACTCCTGGATACCTCAAACTCAGAACAGAATGAAGAGAAAAGTTCTGGTGCAGCAACCACCAGGCAGGGAAGCAGCTACCCTAAAGGATTTCTCATTTGGCTCACTACAAGAATCCCTCAAAGACTTTGCACAGAAGGCCCAGGTAATACGAAATCTTTCATCCTACTTTCCCCTCTCACTGGAAGTCACATCTTCCTCTTCTTTTTTTAAAAATAATTTTATTTATTTATTTATGAGAGACACAGAAAGAGAGAGGCAGAGATATAGACAGAGGGAGAAGCAGGCTCCATGCAGGGAGTCCGATTTGGGACCCAATCCCAGGACTCCAGGATCACGCCCTGGGCCGAAGGTAGATGCTCAACCGCTGAGCCACCCAGGTGTCCCAACATCTTCCTCTTCTTTGAGCTCCCACAGCACTTTATTTGGCTCTGTAATTACATATGATTTTAATAAATTCTGCCCTTTATTTGCATATATCTATCCTCATCACTGGAATGGTTGGCTTTTTCACTCCCTTTAGTGATGGCCAGACAATCTTGCATGTAACAGGCAAAGATAAATGTTGCTCAATTCAACTGCATTGGGGCTATTGCTCTGGAAGGCACTGGAGATTTCATCACTGTACCTGTTTGAACATGCATACAGTATTGAGCTACCCCAGGGATGCCTGCGTGAGTTACAGCAGCAATAGTCAGACAGCTAATGATGTGTTTTTTCAGAGCCAGAGATGCTGACTGGGACCCTGGATCTGGACTGTGGTTCAGAAATGACACCTAGGGTTGCTTCCTGGGGTCTCTGTGCCACCAAAGTCATTTCCTGGAACAGACTTTCTGTACCACCTGGGGGATGGAGATGAATGAGGAGCTTTTATGTAAGGAGAGAAAATGGTGATGGGACATCTGATTTCTCTTCTGAGATCATTCTCATCCAGCCCCATCCTCTGGGCCTCACTCAGGCTGATGCACAAGAATCCTGGTTAGAATCCAAAATCTTGAGATTGCAGTGTACGATGGCTCACCCCTAGTACTGTGTGGGTTGTTGGTGGCCAGACCTTGAATTCCTAAACTTTGGACTACCTTATCCATGAATATAAAGATAAGGAGTACTCTGGGATCCTACCCTGGAGAGCTGGGCCAGAGCACACATGAGTTAATCAAGATCGCAAAGCATGAAGTGACAAAGAAAAGGAACAGATAATCAGGAATTCACTCCGTGGATGGAGGCAGTGGCCAACAAATGACCTGTAACAAACATCGTTGTAGAACTGAATGTGTAGGACACTGTCTGGGTTTGGGCAGACTGTCTACGTGACTTTGAGGAAGCTGTCTCCAGTAGATAGTTGATGGCACATCAGGACATCGCCCAGTAGTAGGGGCCTGAGTGTGAGGTGAGATCAGCACTTTCTCATAGGGTAGCTGTAGTGTGAGTCCCTGATATTAAGCTTTTCTTTCTTTCTTTCTTTCTTTTTTTTTTAAGATTTTATTTATTTATTTGAGACAGAGAGAGGGAGAGGGAGCGTGACAGCCCGAGCAGGGGGAGGGGCACAGGGAGAAGCAGGCTCCTCACTGAGCAAGGAGCCCAATGCAGGGCTTGATCCCAGGACCCTGAGATCATGACCTGAGCCGTAGGCAGGCGCTTAACCAACTGAGCCACCCAAGCACCTGAACATTAAGTTTTTGACTGCTGAGGCCTCCATCTCACAGTCATCTCGAACAAACATGTCACCCACAGTACAACTAGATAAAGAGCCAGGCCATAAAGCTCCCCTTTTAGAAAGCCCTGAATACCGAACATGACACACCATTCTAGTGACCCTGCTTTTCCCTTCCTGCACTTTCATTCCTGCTCTTGTTTTAACTTTGCCCGTAAAAAGTGAACCTGAGAAACCCTAGGCTCTCCAATTTTGACTCCACTGAAGCAAAACCCCAGGTCTAAGAGCTCTCTCTCTCAATCTCTCTCTCTCCCCTTCTCCCTCCACAACCTCACTGTGTGGTCTTGGGCATGCTGCTGTGTACCCTCCAGGACTTGTGAGTAATAAACCTTGTTTTTTCATAGTTCCTCTATGGCTGTCACAGAGGTGCATCTTGCAATCATAACAAGGACCTCGAGGACCAGCCGAGCCACCACACTGGCTCTGGTCGGGGAGGTGTCTACAGGGGCCCAGTGAGAGCCAAAGGCAGACTGAGCTGAGAGCATGGCCAGGCACAGGCGGAGGCTGACCCAGAACAGCAGCCTGCAGAGAGCTTTTGTTTGCAGTGAGAAATTTAGCCCCTGACAAAAGCAATCCCGACAGGAGGACTACAGGTAACCAGGAAAGCGAGAAACAGAGGGAAAGGGGATATAGGAAGAGAGAGAACCGGTGGCTCAGAGTCTGTGCTGTGATGGGTCGTTTGATTTTTGTCAGCGTTAGCAAATGGTTCAAAGCAGGAGAGCCCCAGCCTCTTTCCCTATTAGGCTCCCTAGATCTTGCCTTTCAAAATCTTGTCGTGTCTATTTAAAATGTTCTTTGTGAAGAATAGGAGAGCATAAAAACCTATTCTGCCTCTAAGCCTAAAGCAGGAAACTTTTATCAGCTTCTGGGAGCTTCCTTTTTGAATAATCTGTTAATCACCTTTATTTGAGGAACTTGGAATGCATAACTGCAAAGGACTCATCTGAAGCCACAGACAGGACTCGTAAATGTGTGGAAAGGACACACGCAAACCACCACCATGCTCACCCCCACCTCCCCCAGGCATCCCAGGGCAGAACCTTCGAGGGTCTCCTTTGGAGCTTTCCCAACAAGAATCTACTCTTGCTCTTGGCCTGGCTGCCCGAGGGCGGGGTACAGGAGCTCTGGGAAAGGAAGAAAACCGGATTGCAACACCGCTTGTTTTGTTTCTCCTACCCCCTGCCCCCCTTTTCCCCCTTTGGAGTTTGGGCACGCGTGGGTACCATTTGTTCCCACACAAAGGGAAAAACAGATCCGTTGTAAGTTCCCGGTGTACCTGACGCTGTTACCTGATGTTGGGATGGTTTGTTTTCTGGGATGCCTACAGGGGTGCACATTCCTTTCTGGGGTGAATGCTTTGTATAGACATAAACAGCCAGCGAAGCTGCGGGGAATAAACCTGTAGCTGACTTTTCTTTCTTTGGAGCTGCATTCCTGCAGAGATAAATATACAGAAAGACAGACAGATTATAATGGAGGAAGGACGCCGTGTCAGCATGAGGGCTTCAAAGAGAACAAAAGGGTGATCGTGTGCAGAGGCCGAAAATAGAATATAAAGCTATCAGAGCTGGGGAAACGGTGGAGGCCTCTCGGGAACCACCTGCAAAAGAAATTCTGAACCTCCCAGGGAAACAAGCCCTGAGTGGACTCGAGTGAAAGCAAAACTTGGAAAATCTGTGTTGAGTAATGCCATAGGATAGAGAGGAGAGAAGCACTGCCTTCAAGTTTTGCTCCCAGCAAGGCACCCTGGCCTTGGGTGCAGAGCTTTTGCAGAAGCTGCCGCAGTTTGATGCAGTGGAGCTGGGCAGGTGGGGGCCTGGGGCAGGTGGGGGCCTGGGGCAGGTGGGGGACCTGGGGCAGGTGGGGGCCTGGGGCAGGTGGGGCCTGGGGCAGGTGGGGACCTGGGGCAGGTGGGGGCCTGGGGCAGGTGGGAGCCTGGGGCAGGTGGGGGCCTGGGGCAGGTGGGGGCCTGGGGCAGGTGGGGCCTGGGGCAGGTGGGGGCCTGGGACAGGTGGGGCCTGGGGCAGGTGGGGGACCTGGGGCAGGTGGGGGCCTGGGGCAGGTGGGGCCTGGGGCAGGTGGGGACCTGGGGCAGGTGGGGGCCTGGGGCAGGTGGGAGCCTGGGGCAGGTGGGGGCCTGGGGCAGGCCTTCGAAATGGGCCTTGTTAACCACCCAGAGACACGTCAGTAGAGCTGCCACAGAGGGCACGTTTCTAAAACAGCCTACGGTAGATTGGTTTTACATTAAGACCCTTTATCAAAGCAGATGCTCTCCCCCGGCCCCTTGTTTTTGGCAAGCTTGTTGGAATCCAATGAGCCAAGTCAAGGCTGTCTTTAGCTCCGACTTTGTGCAGTATCTCTGCTCCTTTGCAGATGAAGCAGCTAATGAAAACCATGTCAAAAAAAGGTTATTTCTCCTTTTAGGCTCTATTTCGATGGGTGGTTAGCCTTGGAGTCAACCAGCTCCATACCAGGGTTCAGCTTCCTCCCTCTCCCAGACACTCCCATTTATTGTCCTTTAATTAATTCGAGTACATTTTGTTTAGGAGGCCACAAGCTGGTGTAGGATCCAGTTGGCCACCTGCCCTGTGTGACAGAGACACCCACTGAACTGCCCTAGGGACGCTCAGCTGAGTGCAGCGGGTCAGGTGAGACAAATCCAGGAAAGGACGGTGCCCTTGAAGAAGCCTCAGCCTTCTGTTTAATGTAATAATGAAGCCATCATGCTTCTTAGAGGGTTGTTGGGTAGCCGCTAGCTTCTCCAGACAGAAGCCTTCAGCTAGACATCCCAGCACTGCACATCCTCATCAGGGTGCCAGGGCTGAGTGCTAGGATCAGTGTCCATCCTGGAAAAATGGCTTCAGTTCTAAACACCTGTCATCTAAGCTCTTCTACTTGCCATATTAAAATCTGCCCTGTTTCCTTCTATACCCCGACACCTCTTATGTCTAATCTTAATTAGTGTCTGTGAGTTGGAGCCAACCATTCTGCAGAGAATATCCCTCACCCCGTACCAACCCCGCCTTCATGTAGATCCAGACTGGCCAGCAGTGTTTGCTGGTGTTGGGTATCTCTATCTGACCGAAGCTGTTGAATTTTGGAAGTGAGGCAGATGCCTCCATTCACTCATTCATCCACTTATTTGTTCACACATCAATTAATTTCGAGTGTCTAGTTTGTGCCAGTCACTGGTCTGTGCCCTTGAGATACATGAACAACAAAACTTGTTGCCTTGAAAACCCACATTGTAAAGGAGGCAGGTAAGTGTGGGAGACAAATGGGAAACAATAAACAATAAGTCAATTGTGTGGAACATTAGAAATTATAGGAACAAGGGGCGCTTGGGTGGTGCAGTTGTTTAAGCATCTGACTCTTGGTTCTTGGTTTTGGCTCAGGTCAGGATCTCAAGGTAGTGAGATAGAGCCCCGCCTTGGGCTCTGAGCTCAGTGGGGAGTCTGCTTAAGATTCTCTCTCCCGCTCTGTCCCTCCCCCCACTATATGCAGGCTCTCTCTCTTTCTTTCCCTCTCTCAAATAAATAAATCTTTAAAAAGAAGTTATAGAGGGATGCCTGGGTGGTTCAGCAGTTGAGTGTCTGCCTTTGGCTCAGGTTGTGATCCTGGGATCAAGTTCTGCATCGGGCTGCCCAAAGGGAGCTTCTCCCTCTGCCTATGTCTCAGCTTCTCCCTCTGTGTCTCTCAAGAATAAACAAATAAAATATTTTAAAAAAAGAAGCTATAGAAATAAAATAGAAGCAAAATTGGAGCAGATTAAGTGGGATCTGGTGTGTAGTGGGACTGGGGAAAGGGAAACTAATAAAATGTTCAACTGCAGCTTAACTGAACCATGAGAGTTGGTCTTGCCAATAAACAAGTGTTGGGACAGTGACACACATATCACTGTCTGCAGAATTTAATTTTAAATTTTGAATAGAATTGAATATTAATATAATTTAATAGAATTTAAAATTAAATTCTGCAGATATTTATATTTATTTATAAAACAATATTCAGAATATCACTTTATAATTATGTATACATTATATGTGTGTACACAGATACAGAATAATAATGCTATAATTTTTTAAAAAATATTTTATTTATTTATTCATGAGAGACACACACAGAGAGAGGCAGAGACACAGGCAGAGGGAGAAGCAGGCTCCATACAGGAAGCCCGACGTGGAACTCGATCCCAGGTCTCCAGGATTCAGGCCCTGGGCTGAAGGTGGCGCTAAACTGCTGAGCCACGTGGGTTGCCCACTAATTGTATAATTTAATTAAAAATGTACCCTCAAGACGCCTGGGTGGCTCAGTGGTTGAGCGTCTGCCTTTGGCTCAAGTTGTGATCCCGGAGTCCTGTGATCGAGTCCTGCATCGGGCTCCCTGTGAGGAACCTGCTTCTCCCTCTGCCTGTGTCTCTGTGTCTCTCATGAATCAATAAATAAAATCTTTTAAAAAAAATGTACCCTCAAGGAGCTTTGATAGCACTTTCAAGTCAGGTATAGATTCCCATATATATGAGATAGTTTTTTGGCTTATCAGGAAGAGCTTTCTAGCCTGATCAACTCAATTGGTCAGTTTGGTGACATGAACAGCAGAAGCACCTCCCTGCCTTTTGACCCTGTCCTGCTGATCAAACTTAACGCTACTTCATACTGACCTTCGGCCCAAGACAGTTTTCGGGAGCAGAGGGAACTCCAGGCAAAGGGACCAGGACTGGCACATCAACAGGAGAATAGCGCTCCCCACAAGGGAGGATAGGGAGCAGGGCTATTGCCCACGCATCTCCTTCTACACTCCATTCAGCTCTGAGCCCTAAGTCAGAAGCCCAGTTTCTGGTTTCTTTGAAAGTATTTGGTGCACAAATAAGCAAATTTGGGATAAGGAATGTTCAGTCATTGTTCGAGGATTTTCTGGAATTCGGAGTATTGTGATTTTTGTTGTTTAGAAAGGCTTTGGTTGCCTGTTTATCATACAGTGCAGGCTCATGAATAACTTCCTGGGGGACTGGCCCACATTCTTGGTCCTGTTGGCGTCTCTTGCCCAGCAAGGCTCGCTCAGGGCGTCTTCCCAACATCCTGTCTGAGAATGACCTTCTTTTCTCCACTTACTAAGCTCCAAGTCCTTATTGAAATGACCTCCTGCACAGGAAGACCCATTGTGGCGCCTGGCAAGAGAAAACAGTTCTGGTTTCTAGGAAGTTAGATACACACACACATGCACACGTGAAGTCTCGTTCTGAAAAGACAAAATGTTTGTGTTCCTCCATGGCCCAATACGGAAAACTAGCAGACATTCCAGCCATGCACAGAACAGAGGTGAGGGCAGGTGCAGGGAACACAGCTGGAAGCCAGGGAGCACAACAAGCCTCTGTCCGCAGGCACAGCAGCCCTCGTGACCCCGCCAGGCAGCTGTGGGTGCTTGAACAAAGCCAAGGGCATGTGTGCGTGTATCTGTGGGGATACTCAAGCTTAAAAAATGACTCAGTGGAAAGCCTGCAAAGCCCTAAGAATTTCAGAGAAAAACACCATGGAATTTATCTTAAGGTCTAGGAAGGATTTTGCTCTTGCCAGATGGGTTCTAAGGCTGTCAGCCTTTTGTCACTTTTACTGGTGAATATAGGGGGACTCCAAAGAAAGGGGCAGGTATGTTCTTTAACTTCATCGTAGCTCAGAGCACCTGGGTGGTGCAGTTGGTTGAGCATCTGCCTCTTGATTCTGGCTCAGGTCCTGATCCCAGAGTTATGGGATCAAGAACCACATTGGGCTCTGTGCTCAGTGGGGAGTCTGATGGAGATTCTCTTTCTCTCTCTCCCTCTCCCTTTACCATTCCTTACTCATGGTCTCTCTATCTCTCTCTCTAAAATAAATAAATAAATAAATAAATAAATAAATAAATAAATAAATAAATATTTTAAAAAATAAATTCATTGTAGGCTTTAAATGAGACCTACTTGAACATGAAAAAAGCTCTAAGGAGAATCTCTCTCTCTCTGGTACAATAATACAATTTTGGAAATAAGACCTTTGTAAAGATCATATACAGGAAACTCATAAGGACTTTGATGATCAAAGAGTTGTGCCTTGCCCTCGGTCATCTATTGGGTCATTTGCTGATCGTAATGCAGAACTGTGATTCCTATGTCAAGGTGTTCAACATGCCATGTTCCCCTCTTTGGGCTGGTGATGAGGGGCGGCATCGAGGGCAGGTGATCTGTGCAGTGGTCCAGGTCCCACTCTCAGAAGGGACCCACACCTTCTGGCTTAATACTCTGCTATCACCATCTTGAAACTTTTAATAGTGTTGTCCTTGAATTCGTGTTTTGTAAATGAAGTCCAATGGGATAGTGGAGCATGCACGTGAGCTGAGTAGTGACATGCAATGTGGATGTCCATTGGTTCTTATTGTCACTATCCATTTATACAGACCATTTGAGATGCCCCATAGGCACAGAATTCCATAGGACCCAGGACAGATCGGAGTCCAGGAAAGACTCAAAGCAAATACAAAGTTAGCGCAACTATGACTAAGATGGGAGTGGGGAAGGAGGAGGAGCACAGAACTTACCCACTCCAGAAAGAAGGCAGTGGTTTTCTGAGCAACACAGATGAGCACAGGACCCTGTCATGTCCTTCCTTACTACTGTTGCTTCCCTGTTTTAACCATGTACTCTGGCAGAGAATGAAGACATAGAAGGAAATGGAAAAAGATAGAGCAAATGATATTTTTTTTTTCAGTTCTTTCTTACTCACCAGTAAGACAGAGGTATAGACTACTGGTAGAATGTGTGTATATCATGAAATGAAATAAAAACAGTTGAGTTAGTTTTTTTCCAAATGGCATTTCCATTGCTTCGATAAGAACAAAATTAACTACAAAATATGAATTACATAATTCTGGAGATTCTGCAAATGAGTTACATGCTCATATATTTGCATTTAAGACTGGAATTGTATGTGTAAAGAAGAATGCTATTAATTGTTTCCTTTTTCTTTATTGCAAGGACATTAAATAACAGGTAATAAAAAATATCATGGCAAGTTTGAGAGATTGCAGAAGAAAAGAAAAAGCTCTATATTATAGGATATTTTTTAAAATTCATTTTCTATTTTTTTTATTTTATCTATTTTATTTATTTTTTAAGAGTTTATTTATTTGAAAGAGAGAGAGAGTCAGAAAGCATGAGCAGGGTGAGAAGCGGAGAGAGAGAATCTCAAACAGACTCCTCGCTGAGAGAGAGGCCTAATTCAAGGTTTGATCTCACAACCCTGAGATCATGACCTGAGCTGAAATCAAGAGTTGGATGTTTAACCAACTGTACCACCCAGGTGCCCCTATATTATTGTACCTTTGACAGCATTTGCCTTCTCCTTTCAAACAGTTTTCATTTTGCCCTGGGCCCCACCAAGTAGGTAGTTGGTGATAAATATAAATGTCTGCATAAACACCTAACATGATTGTTAGACTCAACCCTGATCATAGATTTGTATAGTTCAGCTCTACTAGTGTTCACACCACATTTAGTTAGGATTTCATTTCAGTAGTTGTCTGTGTTTGGGTTCCCCAAGAAATATACCTAGGGATAAAGATTTGAGTGGAAGTAATGTATTTGGAAGATGATCCCTGAAAATGCCAAAAGGGGGAGACAGATGGAGGAGGAGAAAGAGAGAAGGAGGGAGAGAGAGAGGGAGAAGAAGGGAGGGAGGGAGGGAGAAGGAGGGGAGCAGGGAGGGAGAAAGAGAGAGAGAGAGAAGGAAACCAATTCATGGTGTGCTATCAAACTAGTTATCAGTGTGGGGAACTGGAGGTCAATCCTCCTGGGACTCCCAGGAGATAGTGGTATCCCACAGTGACCCCAGATGAAGACTGAGAAAGCTGGGGTGTTTGTCTTTCAACTTTCCATCTTTCATTAGTGGAAGGCTATTCCTAGAAACATTAATTCTCTATCATTTCTGACTTGTTCTGCTCATGGCTACCATGGCCAGAAACAGCCCTAAGGGAGAGTGTTGCAGATATGGAAAGGGCACCAATAGCATCAACTATCTGTCCAGCAATAGAATATTCTATACAGATTGGCGATACCTGTTAAAAAGGCTAGTGAGACCTCCTAGAAGAAAAAAGTCATAACACAATGATAAATCTTTTCTTTGCCTGGCTGAGGCTTCAGAAAAAACACAAACATTAGAGTCCTCATAGATAAGGGTCCTAGATGATGGCATTGCACTTGTTTCTGCGCAGAATGTGAGATGAAGCTTTCAGGACAGTAGAGAAATATGGGGGATCCGAATGGAAGCTGCCGAGGAGTCATGCAGCTCGCACGGATTTACTAAGGAGAGCCGACAGTCCATGAGGAGGCCTGGAAAGAGAACCTTATATTCTTGCCAAAGGCCAGCTTCAGACTTTATGATGAATGTAAGTCTTTGATGAGTTTGGGCCGCTGTTGGTTTCCTAATGCCCCAGCTACCTAGGGGTCAGAGATATACCGCCCAGCCCCCTGCAAAATCCCACTAGGGCCTAAATGATCCTGGCTCTATGTGTGCACAGCTCCAAGCTGCATTGGCTTTTGACCACCCCCCCACCCCAGAGTTTAGTTATGTTTTATCTCATTGTATTTTAATGGTTCTATCAGTTTTATTTCTTCTCCTCAATGATAAGCTCATTCCTGGACAAGTTCTGTGTCTTCTTTTCTTACTCTCATGGTGCTTAGCCTCAGTGGACACAAAATAGGTGAGTGATAACTGCTTCATGATTAACTGTCTCTTCCAAGGCCAGTGAGCTTCACTCGAGGCAAGCTGGGCAGTCCTGGTAGGGCCCACGGCTTCTGAACTGCAGGCCCACATGAGATCAGGACACGTGCCACCAGGTGCCGTGAAGGGTTTCCAGGGTTCTGAGATGTTTCCTGGCATTGCAGGAATGCCAGGAGGGGAAGGGCTGCTCCCAGAAGAGTAGGGAGTGATGGGAGTCATGGGGCCAGGCAGGGGCTGCATAGGCATCATAGGAGCTGGTATCTGAGCCAGCTAGGGAGGAGGAGGTGATGGCATTTGGTGGTACATTGTGGGTAGAGAGGGGGTGGTTGATGGGGCATCATGCCAGGGTGCTCTGCTGCTCCAGTTGGTGCCAGGCCAGGTCCTCCTGAACACAAACTCCCCCCTGTCCACATCACTGCTGTTCCATTGGCCACTGAGCTCATGGCTCAGGGTATATGCACACTTCCACATGCAAGAAGTTCTTCCCGAAATTGCTTTCTCCTGAGTTCCATGTTGTCTTTGCTCTCCTTTCTTCTGATTCGGTATCCTCCCTGACTTCATGTTTCTGTTCCTTCTCACTATATATTTTTTCACTTTCTCCATCATGTGCCTTATAATCCTCACCTGCTTCATTTTCTCCTTTGTTTTCTGCCTTTTCTGGATGCTGACCATCAGTATCTGCTTCCATTTCTTCCTCCCTCTTCAGCGACTCTGGCTCAGTGGGTCTCATGTCAGCTGTACAGCTGCCCTCCAGGCCAGAAGCACTAATGGGGGATTTCCAGAATGCACTGAGAATTGAGGGATTTATCTAGGGCCAGGAAATCACTTATACAGAGTCAATATAGGAAATACGTATGAATGGACAGGTATACAGTGAATCCTCCTGATTTGCTCTTTGTGAATGCAATGAGCCATTGTAAAATGTAATATTTATTAAATGGTAGTAGTTCAGCTAATGCCATTGGGAGGGGAAATCCATTTACTCTGAATCCTTGCGGGTTTAAAAGTTTGTATTATGTAAACAAAGGATGAGAGTATGTGTGCATGCACCCACCTGACCTTCATTTGAGATTTTTATTTTTTTTATTTTTTTAGGTGAGGAGGTTCAGAGAGAGAGAGAGAGAGAGAGAGAGAGAGAAAGAATACTAAGCAGGCTCCATGCCTAGTGCAAAGCCCAAAGCATGACCTTAATCATGACCTGAGCCAAAATCAAGTCTGCCTCTTAACTGACTGAACCACACAGGAGCCCTTGAGATTTTTAAAAGATCATACTACTTTTACCATTTTATCCAGTTTTCACTGTTGTATCCTGCTGGGCCTCAGGTTTGATTTTTACCTATATATAAGCTAACAAATTAGCTTGTTAGTGTTTCCTCGATGCTGGCAGAAGCTCCAAGATTCTGGGGTTGGAGAACAAGGACTCTGTTACTCACAGCAGAGCTGACAACATATGCCACCTCTCACCAAAGAAACACAATGTGGCCCAGATGGATGCGACTCAATGTGTTTGCATTGTAAGTGACACTAAACTTGAGGGATCCACTATAAACAGTAAGCTAACTTGTCCCTCACTCAGGGAGAGGTGTCGTCTCATTTCGCAAGGGGAAGAGCTGTGAAACATTCCTGAACAATTGCCTGGGTAAAGAGTGACAGGGCCTTGCAGTATAGGGGCCACTAAGTAAGAGGTGTGGGAAATATTAGAACACCCACTATAAATGCCTTCCATAAGCTTAAGAAGTTAGAAAAAATTATGAGGATATTGAGGGAAAACATAACATTTAGTTTAAAATAGAAAAGACCTGAGTCAATCACTTAAGTATGAAAATGCCATGTCTGAAATATGATTACGCTGAGTGGCATTAATAGCAAATTAGATATGGTGAAGGAAAACATTAGTGAACTTGAAGACTCAGCAGTAAATACTGTTTAAAATGGAATATGCAGAGGAAAGAAAATGGACAACATCAACAGAATATTAGTGGGCTCTGGATCAACCACTAGCAGCATCATGTAGGTGTAATTGAAGTTGTGGGAGGCTGAAAAAATTGGCTGAAAATTTCCTAAAATTATAGAAAACTATAATCTCACAGATCCAAGAAACTGAACAAAAATCAAGCAGAAGAAACATTTTAAAAAAGATTTGAAGGCACATCATAATCCAATTCAACTGGGTAAGAATGGTGGTGAGGATGAAGCCCATGACAGGTTTTTAAATTAATATTAAAATTAAAAAAAAAAATCATGGTTAGGAGAAAATCTTCCAAAGGAAAAACATACAGATGATATACAGAGGGACAAAGATAAGAATTTTAGAAGACTTCTCTTAGGAAAAAATGTGAGTTAGAAGACAGTGGAGCCACATAATAAAGTACTGAAAGAACCAAAAAGCAAAAAGCAATTATCCACCTGGAATTCTCTACCAGCAAAAATAACTTTCAAAAACAAAGGTAAAATAGAGACTCTGTCAGACATACGGAAATTGAAATAATTCATCACTTGTTGACCTGGCCTGCAAAACATGTTAAAGGAAATCCTGGAGGCAGAAGGAAAATGCTACTTGATAAAAAGCTGGGTCTACACAAGGGAATGAAGGACGTCAGGAATGATCTCATCCATGACATCAGTCATTTCACCCATGACATCAGTTCCATCCAATAGCTCTTTTCCAGATTTCAGTCTCCACATGGAGCAGAAATGCCCTGGAAAGCATTTGGTTCTCAGCACTGTGATGTGAACAAGAAATATGTTTTATCTGTGCTGAAGGATCAAAAGCAAAAAGATAGGAGAGGAAGTGTTAGAACTTGGAGGGGAGAGTGGCTGAGGAAGAGAGATCCCAGAGGAGAATAGCCCTTCTCTGTGGCCAGAGACAGAAGATTAAAGCTCCTGTGTGTTTGCTTCTGTAGGATGCTGGTAGTCTATTCCCTTACTGAGATTATAAATAATAGAAGGAGGTGGTGGTGAATCAGAAGAATTTAGCAATATACAGAGTTTAGAGTCAACTTAAAAGTCTGACTTGATATATTTGGGGGTAGCAGGAGAAATAGTTGGACTTTGGCGGTATTGGGAAATGGAGATAGGAATAAATCTCAGTCCCTGTAGTTGAAATTTGCATAAACTTTACCCCGACTGCCATTCCTGACACAGCTTTACCTTCCTGGGAGTAAATACAAGCAAATTTCTTTCTCCAACCATTGTTAGGTGTTATTGAACACCCGAAGACACAGCATTCCAGCGAAGGATTCTGTTCTCAAGGATGCACTTACAAAGATGGAATATTCCCCTCCCATCTCTTTCCTCTGCATTCTACTTATATCTTTTCTGTTATTATCAGTCTCTCTTCATATCCACAGACATGGGAATAAACTCCAACATCAAGCCACAAATGATGGATTTTACAGAAATGTTGCAGGCCATTGTTTCAGCAGCAGGGGGTGGTTCAGGGAACATTTTGTGGATCAGAGAGGTTTTGAGTTGGAAAGAAATGGGATTTTGACGAAAGAGACAGAGCATAGGCACCTGTCTGTCTGGGAAGATAAGGTGTTGATTGGTAGCTCTGTTGGGCTTGAGGAGTGGATGGCTGCTTACATTAAGCTGGTTGTTTTGTTCCTCAAATAGGTCTAATCCAAAAGGGATGGAAGACAATAGATACACATCTATCTCTAAGTTTCCCACATAGTTAAGGTGGAGAAGGGAGTGTGGCTGACATCTCCAAGATCTAGTCAAGAGAGAAGGGCAGATGGATCAGCATATTTATCTCAGGGGTAGGAGAGGAGCCACGAGGCAATTGCTGGGGAGTCCAGGAGGTCAAGAGTGTTGAAGTTTGAAAGGTGAGCTGTGTCCAATGATGGGGAACAGAACCTGAGAACAAGCCATCAGTTTGGGTGGGTGAAAGGGGGATTGAGAGAAGGAAGTTCCAGAAGAAAACCAAATTTCAGATGGCTGGGGAGGGGTCTGGGTGAGGAGGGGGCAGAGGCAGGGTTACATTAGCCCAGATGAAGATTTTGGACAATTTAGAGAAAATACTCATCTGGGGAGACCAATTAGAAAAATGTGCCTTTTTTTTTTTTGCATCAAAAAAAAGACATCCCAGTCTTAGGAAGATGCAGTCCTGTGCCCCCCTGCTCTGGCAAGTGGATTCAGGCCTGGATTCAGCTGTCATTCACCCCTGTCCCAAGTGTCTTTAAGCAGAGCACAACCTACAGAATGGGCATGTGGTGGTTCTGAGCAGAGATACACAGTATAAAGTGCTCATTAGAGAATATGGATGGTGCAGGGAATGATAAAGTAGTAAAATCACTCAAGGGGGCTGAAGGGGTCACAGAAAGGTGTTTAAAAAGAAATCTGTACATCTTTCTAGGCAGAAACTATACCCCCTCCTCTTTCCCTATCCCCTCTCTTTGTCCATCATGTCTACACCTGTGGATTTCAGAACTGTTTAGGAGGAGGTACGTGTGTGAGGTTAATCCCGTTGTTATGGACTGAATTATGCCCACCCCAAATCGATACATTGAAGTCCTAACCCTAGGACCTCAGAATGTGACTATTTGGAGTTTAAAGCGGTAATTAAATTAAAACAAGGTCGTTAGTATGGACACCAATCAATGTGATTTGTGTTTTTTTTTTCCAGTTCACTCTTTTAATAATTTCTTAGACTTCTGTAGTCTAAAAACTTTAGAATACATGAAGCATCTTAACAATCATAATCAAAGGTGCCCTTTAGATTTCATATTTCAACAGCTATTGTATAGCTTACACAAGGCACAAATACACTCAACACATAAATACTACTTCATCATTTAGACAGTCAAAGTCAGAAGGAACTGCATGGTTTGCAAGGTATTTCAACTTACATGTGGTCATTAAAACCCAACAAGTAATTCAAGAATAGTCATATAAGGGCAGGCAATTCAAGGCTCAAATTTCACTCTAAAATTGAAGACCTGAAAATAAAAGCTGAAAACTTTGTGTTTCTCCATCTTGCATATACATGGATAGATACTGGGACCTAACTGTGGAAAATATACAGTTATTATACATGGTTTCCCCAGAAAATAATGAAGCTTCAGAAAATACAGAAAGTGTCAAGATCCATAATTTGCTTCATCAAAAGCTTTTCTAGCTCGTTTCAATTCTTCATTCATAGTAAGCAAGTCTTTAACCCTAGCAAACTTCCTTGGGTCCTTTCAAATCAAGAAGACAATATCTTCAACTTGTACCCGACCTTGTCTTCCAATCGACATTGCCTGTGAGTCATTTCGGTGATGAATTCTATGACAAGGTCTTCAAGAATATCCACTGACTCAGTATAAGGATTCTGGCCATCCCCAAACCCATACATCATACATCGCAGTCTCTGTCTTGTCCAATGCTTTAGTCCGAAGGCCCAACTTAATTCCTACCATCAGTACCTGTTCCAGGATCCATCATAACCTTAGACTTGTAGTCAAGGAGTTCTGATTCTTTAGGAAAAAAAGTCTCTTCCTTTTACCCTGTCCACCTTCTGCACCTCCTCCAATTTCTTCATTTTCTTCCTCAAAAGTAGGGTCTTCCTCCTCGTCAGCCATGCCACCGGCCAGCCTACGGAGCCTGATTTGTGTTTTTAAAGAAGAGGAGATTAGGACACAGACAACTCAGACTGGGCTCAGTGAATGTGAGAGATACAGCAAGAGGGCCATCTCCACTCCAGGAGAGGGGTCTCAGGAGAAACCAAACCTGAGGGAGACTCCCAGCCTCTGGAACTATGAGGGAATACTTTTCTGCTGCATAAGCCTCCCGAGTGTGTGGTTCTTTTTTCTGGCAGCCCTAGCCAATGAACATACACAGTTAGAAATCTCATAAGGCAGCTGTGACCAGTTCCTTGCTGAGTGGACCCCAGGAGAAATGTAGAAAGATCAGAGCTTGAGGGCATGGAAAGGCAGCAAGTCTGTAAACCCAGCTCAACGTTGGAGGAATTTTGAAGGTCAACACTGCCACTACGTAGATTTGTGACCTTGGGTGTGTTACTCTCTTGGCACCTATATTTCTGAAAGTGTACAATGAGCTTTGCAATAGTGCATGTGTTACGAAGATGCCTTCGGGATTAAATGAGAGAACACCTGCAAAGCGCTTAGCACATAGTAAGCTCTCTGGACATGCCAGCTTATCCTCTTGTTTTCCTGCAGTCAGAGCTGCTCCAGGGCCAGCATCGTGACCTCCTCTGCTTTCTAAAGGAAGCATTTATTAAGTGTCCCTTGTATGTCAGCCTTTTACTTTAAGGAACTGAGCTGTGGGGAACCTGGAGTCCGGTTAGGGAAGGCCAGGTACACAAGGGAAATGCTGAGGAAGAACACAAGGTTGCATAGGGCCAGGCACTATGTCCTACGCTTGGATTAATGTCTATTTCATTTTAATTCTCCACAAAGTTATGAGCTAGAAGTCCTTTTGCCTCTTCTTCATTAGAGATGTGAAAATTGATGGCCAGAGTGGTAGGATTCGTCCAAAGCTCATTGCAAATGAACAAGAATCAAACCCAAGTGTGTGGGCGTCAAGCCCATCTATGTGATCACTGTTAGAATTACACCCCCCCAATGACCTTCTTAATAACCTTGGGAAGCAGGGCAGACCTAGCGCTAAAACCATCTTATGTGTTAGGAAAATATCACCCAGGAAATACTGGATCCTTCATGTACACACTCAATGTAAGAAGTTAAGTCAGTTCTTAAACCCAGTGAGGTTTCTGGGCTATGAATCTTATGATTAGATACTGTTTAGATATTCAAATTCTCAGAGATGGTGTCCATGCACTGTGGGTGGACTTGACTTTGAAGGGGGTTGTGGAATGCCACGTTTCCTCTGTGACATGGGGTTTCAGAGTCAGCCATGGTCTGATGGCCGTGGACCCAGCATGGGTTTAGGGTCAAAAGGCAGAATTATGGCTCTGGCTCTGCCACAGACTGGTTGGATGACCTTGGGCACTTAATTCCTCTTGGACATGGGCTTCTTCTCTGCAAATAGAAGAGACTGTGCTTAATGATTTCCAAAATTTGTTAAAAATCTTATTCTGTGATTCAGAATCATTGAATGGCCCCGAGAGACTGGTAAGAAGCCCACAGGCGTATGGGGGCAGAGAGTTGCTCCCGGTCCTCCCATCAAGAAAGGAAAGCTCTGCCATGGGCAATGCCTTCTTATGGCTGAAGGTGCCGAGATGCCATGGCAGAGATGACATCAGGGACCAAGTCCTTATTAATGTCATGATTACAGTAACAAGTCTGCTGGGGACTTAAAGGAGTCTGATTTGAAAAAAAAAAAAAAAAAGGAGTCTGATTTGTACTCCAAGTACTCGCAAGTAGAAATCCTTCATGCGCTCTCTCTCTTTTTTTAAGATTTTATTTATTATTCATGAAAGACAGACAGAGAGAGAGAGAGAGAGAGAGAGAGAGGCAGAGACACAGGCAGAGAGAGAAGCAGGCTCCATGCAAGAAGCCTGACGCGGGACTCGATCCCGGGTCTCCAGGACCAGGCCCTGGGCTGAAAGCAGTGCTAACCTCTGAGCCACCCGGGCTGCCCCTTCATGTGCTCTCTGGCCACAGAACAGAGAGTCCTAGAACAAAGTCTGTTTTGATCTTTTGTCTTGGTTAGGGGTGATACCAAGTCTCCAGCATAGACTATGATGCTTGTATTGTTTGCATGCCAGCAATAAAAGAGGAAAACATAACCAAGCAGTTTGGTTAGTTTTGGCGTGCACAATTCAGGGTGGGAAATTCCCTCAGATTTTGGCCGATCACTTAGTATTTAATTTTTTAAGTAAGTGTGTCAGTTTCAAAATACCAGAGGTTCTTGTTGAAGGGCAGTCACAAAGAACTGGACATCCTGGTGTTTGGAGCAAACATTCCAGCTCGTTGGCATCACAGCACTTACTGTAATATTAGCGATAAGAGCAGTGACTACACGGCAGTGTAGGTCCCTGGGGACCTCCCCGGGGAAGCCTTTCCATTTACGGTGAAAAGCAGTAAAGAAGTGGGGAGCTGATGTGCCTGGAGTAGCACCTCCTAGGTGTCCCAATGTCGAGATCAGCGAGTCTCAAGGAACTGGCCTCAGCCTCAGGGGCCCTGAGACCTTGACTATCAGTTGTCCAACCTGGTTTGGGAGTCCACTGTATGATCTTGGGCCGACCTTGGTCCTGGCTTTGGGAAGTGTATGACTTCCTGGTTTGAGGTCCACCTACTTTGGAGACCTTGTATGTTCTGATTCCTAAGTTAGAAGATATGATTCGAGAGACACCTGGGTGGCTCAGTGGTTGGGTGTCTGCCTTTGGCTCAGGGTGTGATCCTGGAGTCGGGATCAAGTCTCACATCGGGCTCCTTGTTGGGGGCTTGCTTCTCCCTTTGTCCGTGTCTCTGCCTCTCTCTCTGTGTGTGTGTCTATCATGAATAATAAATAAAATCCTTAAAAAAAATAAAAGAACATATGACTCAATACCTTGCCTGACAGTGGTCTGGGCTCTTGCAACGCTTAGTTGGTTCTCGGACCAGCAGCATCAGCATCCCGGGGGAGCTGGCTAGAAATGCAGAATCTCAGCCCCACCCTGGATGTACCAAATCAGAACCTGCCTTTCATCATGATCCTGGGGTGATTCGTTTGCACATTTCAGTTTTCAAAGCTCTGTACCAGAATCCCCAAAATAGAGGCGACCATCCTGCACATCCATGAGACAGATGAGCCATTCGCTGGTCCAGGATCATTTGGTTATAAGAAGACTTAACTTCAGGAAGCTTGATGGGTACACTCAGAAGTTTATCTGTTTTCTGCTCCGTGGTGTATATAAATGTCCTATATATATGCACACGCACGCATAAGAAAATCAGTCATGATTGTTTTTCCATATGCTTTCTGAAATAGCGCAATCGAAAAATACTAGATAAAGTCTGCTAAAAGGCTTTCTGTTAGCAGCTCTCTTTGAAAAGCATTTGCTAAAAGCGAGGATGGCAAGACGCCTTCTGCAAAATGGGACAACATGAACCAAAAGGGAGTCCAGGGGGTCAGCCAGGTGGTCAGGAACCTCTGCTTTCCTTTCGGCTTTCTTCAGGTTTCTTGGCCAGCTCAATAGCACACGTAGGACACTCTCAAATGACCCCTGACCTTCTGGAGTTCACAAACGCGGCTGGCACAGGGTAGATGGGGCCAGCTGACACTGGGAGACCACAGAATGGCTCCAGGAGGAGCTGTGGGAGGAGGGGGCTGTTTCTTAGCAAGTACTTCTTGTTACTCTACAACAGCCTTAATGTGTTCTAAGCTGGAATTTTTATTCCTTCTTGGAAGACGAAGCCATAATGCAGTTGATGTCATTATTTTTCGGTTCCTCTCCAATATTTATTTGAAAAACCCCTTACTTGGCTTCCTTGATTCACATAAATGTCATCACTCTGAAATTTTCTAAAATTAAAATACACACACACACACACACACAATCACCTGAGCTCAATAATACCGATGGCTTATGACTTTTGACTTTTCTACGTGCTAAATGCCCACCTGCTTGTCTTCTTCCTTTTATATTCCCCAACATAAGTGGTGGTCTTGGAAGGTTTGGGGTCCCGTTGGTGACCAGTGCTTTCCTGCGTTGAAGAAATCTCATCTGAGGAAGTGACATAGTCATAGGCCAAGGAGGCTGTATCCTTTCTTTTCACGTGTGGGGTTTGGAGAGGGAGCACTGCCCCCCTTTTGGGACCCATGCTTCGTTGTCTATGCATAGGCATTGTTATTGCTGTCATCAATTACCACAGACTTAGTGGCTTAAAACAATGTGTTGTCTTATAATCCTAAAGGTCAAAAGCCTAAAATCTGTCTCACTTGGCTTAAGTCAAAGTGTTACAGGGCTGGCTCCTCCTGGAAGTGCTAAGAGAGAATAATTCTTTTCCTCTTTCACCTTCTAGAGGCTTCCAGGTTTCCTGAGCTCATAGCTGCACCCTCTGGCCTCTGCTTCATCATCACATCTCTCTGGTGCAGACCGTCCCTGTCTCCCTCTCATAAGGACCCTGTGATTTACATTGGGCTTGCCAGAAAATTTAAAATAATCCACCTAATTCAAGATCCTTAACTTGATCACATCTGCAAAGTCCCATTTGCCGTAGAAGATAACATAGGCATAAATTCTGGGGATTAGGATGGGGCATTTTAGGGAACCATTATTCTATCTGCTATGGCCTAAAAAGCAAAAATGCTGAAATTATGATCTTTCAGCATTTTCAAGCAGCTAAGGTGGAATGCTACTTATTACCTTTAACTTGAGCTGCTTGGAATCATACCACATAACAATTCCCAGACACCTCAGTGATGAGGAGGCAGAGCCATACTCTTGATCGACTTTAGAGATGTGTTTTTACCAGAAAGGAGTCAACTTGAGAAGATAAGAAGGGACAAGAATAAAATGTGGAGGCTTGAAAGAATTTAATTATAATCATAATATCTATTATTTACTGAACTTCTACTATGATCCAGGCACAGTGCTAGGTACTCTGCACACTTTATTTCATGTGATCTTCATAAATGGTCGGAAAAACAGGTGTTGGTGTCTGTGTTTTAAAGATGAGAGAACCGAGCTCTACAAGTATTATGGGCTGTTTATACAGCTTCCTTCCTAGGTAGGTACGCCGGGACCACTAGTTGTCGGTAGAGATGATGTTTCTGAATTTGATTTTTAATAACTAGACTTGCCTTCCATATTTATAGACTTCCCAGAAACTCTGCTGTTGGTAAACTTGGGCTAACCCCAGAGCATCAGCAGAATGAGTCCAGCCAATCATTAGAGAGGATAGTATTTATTTTGCTTGCTGGGTATATCATTCATTACTTTGCTTTCTCACTCAGTTGGCCAACAGCCTATTGGGTCTGCTCGACTTTGATCAGAACAGAAACTCTAGGGTGTCCTAGTGGTTAGAATTCAAGACTCTTTCCAGAATACATTCATATTTGATTAACATTTATTGGCTGCCTATCACAGGCTGTAGGTTGAGCTGGGTTCTTGGAACATAACTCGGTAAGAGTTGGAAATGGGGCTACTACTCCAGCTAAGAGTCAACTGGCTTAAAGTGGTAAGGAGAACTTCACGGTCTGCCTACTTCCATTATTCTTTGACCTTCAGGAGAAGAGCCGAATGACTGGACCCCAACCTGGTCTTAGTATTTTTACCTCTTGTTCTCCAGCCCAAGGAAGTTCAGTTTCAAAATATGTGTCTGTCTGACAGGCTATGCCCACCTGTCACAAATTTGTATTCTAAGGAGAAAAAATTTAAAAACCCATAATATAGGAATTTAAATTTATTTCAGCCAATCTTGACATTAGTTAGCTTATCCCCAACTGGTAGTGTGCTGGAGCCAGCTTGAGCTAGCTCTTGAGAGCCAAGGGTACGCACATCTTTCCAGATTCTGCGCTTTAGTAATATCAGGATTGTAGCTTGAACCTGGCCATGGTAGTGCTGTTTACATGGTGAGAATCTGCAAATGCTACAAATCAGGACTTTCTCCTTCTCCTCCTTGTCCTCCTTGTCCCCCTCCTCGTCCTCCTTGTCCCCCTCCTCCTTCCCCTCCTCCTTCCTCCTCCTCCTCCTCCTCCTCCTCCTCCTCCTCCTCCTCCTTCTTCTTCTTCTTCTTCTTCTTCTTCTTCTTCTTCTTCTTCTTCTTTTCTCCTTCTCCTCCTCCTTCTCCTTCTTCTCCTCCTCCTCCTCCTTCTTCTCCTCCTCCTCATCCTCCTCCTCGTCCTTGTCGTCCTCCTCCTCCTCATTCTTCTTCTTCTTCTTCTTCTTCTTCTTCTTCTTCTTCTTCTTCTTCTTCTTTCTTCTTCTTCTTCTTCTCCTCCTCTTCATCCTTCTCGTCCTCCTCCTCATCCTCCTCCTTCTTCTTCTTCCTTTTCTTCTTCCTTTTCTTTGTCTTCTTCTTTCTTCTTTCTTCTTCTCCTTCTCCTCCTCCTCCTCCTCCTCCTTCTTCTTCTTCTTCTTCTTCTTCTTCTTCTTCTTCTTCTTCTTTTCTTCTTCTTCTCCTCCTCCTCATCCTTCTCATCCTCCTCCTTCTTCTTCTTCCTTTTCTTTTTCTTCTTTCTTCTTTCTTCTTCTTCTTCTTCTTCTTCTTCTTCTTCTTCTTCTTCTTCTTCTTTCTTCTTCTTTTCTTTTCTTCTTCTTCTTCTTGTTCTTCTTCTTCTTCTTCTTTCTTCTTCTTCTTCTTCTTCTTCTTCTTCTTCTTCTTCTTCTTCTTCTTCTTCTTCTTCTTCTTCCTTCTTCTTTTTCTTTTCTTCTTCTTCTTCTTCTTCTTCTTCTTCTTCTTCTTCTTCTTCTTCTTCATCTTTCTCAAGAGCCACTTTGCCAGCATACCACTGTAACCAACATATACATTGTCTGTGCATCAATCATAGTCAATGAAAATAAGTAATCGACTAGTTAAAGAAATATTAATTTGGGGCACGTGGTGGCTCAGTCGGTTAAGCATCTTCCTTCAGCTAAGGTCATGATCTCAGGGGCCTGGGATTGAGTCCTGTGATGGGCTCCCTGTTCAGCAGGAAGTCTGCTTGTCCCTCTCCCTCTGCCTCTCCCCCCACCCTCTGTACTCCCTCTCTGTCTCTCAAATAAATGAATAAAAAAATCTTTTAAGAAAAGAAATATTAATGTTTGTTAGATTAGTAGGCTAATAACACTTAAAAAAGCAATCTTGTAAATTCATAGATATGTGTGCTGGAAGAGATGCTAGCCATCAGCCTGAATACTTTCCTATTTTCCAGACAAAGAAACAGAATTGGTCCTGAGCAAGAAGAGCTCTGTGTCCTTCTCAGGGAATGAGCCAAGCCAGATCCTCTTGGAGATTACCTTTCTGTGTGCTTTTCCTCAAGGTTTCAGTTCTTAGGATTCAAAGGCAGTAGGTATCTGCAGGGACAGGATCTTCAAAGCTCCAGTGTGGTAGAGTCAGGGGAGGCAGAGTGGGGGCGTAAATCCAGAATGATGGTGGACGTGTCAAGGATAGTTTGCCTCTGCTAGACTTGTAATGATTAACAAGAAACTAAATTTCTGTTTTTTGCAAGTCCTTTATTAATTCCAAATTGCCTTCACACATCAGGCATGGAGAGCCTAGGCCCAGAGCAGGGGTCAGCTGCCGGCTCTTATGGGGCTGTCTGCTATAGAAACTCCTATGACACATGCATAGACGTGGAAAAATCCAGGATAGAGGAAAGTGTTTGCATTGTGCTTGTGTTGCTCAGGAAATCATCCTTCCATGGCTAACCATACCAAATGGATTAATTTGTTTTAAAAATTTACATAAGCAGAAAATCTATCACAAAACAGTCTGTAGGAGGGCAGGCTTTTTGTAATTAGCATCCAGAGAACATATGAATGTTTCTTCTGTCAACATTCCCCTGCTCTGCACTTCCTGCTCTGTTTGCTGGACTCAGCCCCACACTGAGCCTGTTGAAGCATGAAGCTGGGGAGGTCAAGCATTTCATATGGACTAAATCACAGATGTCACTTTCCTTCTTCCAGCCCACAAGCCACTGAACCATGTAGGGCGAAGGTTAGAATTATAGTTCTTGGCCATTACTCAGTGTTCCCGGGAGCAGTCTTTTTTCCCCATGTCCCTCTGGCCTCCACATGTCACCCCCCACCCCTACTCCTGCCCCATCATATAATAATTCTTGCAAAAATAAACACACAGGAAAGATGGTGTAATTAATAGTTTACATATGAACTCTGGTATGTTGTAAAAGCTAAGTTCTTGTGTCCAACAACCTAAGGTGGATCTAGTCATGTGTATTTGATAGAGTAGCAGCTGGAAATGTGGTTTCTGATTCCAGAAGGCCTCCCAGCAATGGTTGCAGATTAGGGTAGCAAATATTTCCAGCCATTTTACTGGCCTCCCACTCACTCATTCTCCTTCTGTAAACTTCTTATCCACTGCTCCCAGGCATAAAATGGCTAAGAATATAGCCTTCTTTATGATCTCTCCATGGCCCCCGGAAAGAGGTTTTGAGGTTTGACAAGGATGAGTCTGGCAGCAGAATATATTATGCAATGGAGTCAGGGTTAGTGGCAGGAAGACCAAGGAGGATTCCAATGTCATAAAGCAAAGGCTAGATTGTGGTAATGGTGGATATGGAAAGAGAGAGAGTGAAAGGAAAAATGGAAGGGATGTTGTTATTGATTGGACTTAGGGATTCAATTATAATAAAGAATCAAATGTGACTCCAAGGGCTTGAGTCTGAGCCATGGGAGAATGGGGATACCATCGACAGAAGTAAGGAGGGATAAAATGGGATCAGTCGGGATCCCTGGGTGGCGCAGCGGTTTGGCGCCTGCCTTTGCCCCAGGGCGCGATCCTGGAGACCCGGGATCGAATCCCACATCGGGCTCCCGGTGCATGGAGCCTGCTTCTCCCTCTGCCTGTGTCTCTGCCTCTCTCTCTCTCTGTGACTATCATAAATAAATAAAAAAAAAATTAAAAAAAAATGGGATCAGTCCTGGAGCAATGAGTATCTAAGGGAAACATGTGGATAGCACTAATATTGCTCTATATGGATTTTGTGGTACCAGCCCATGGGACAATACTACAGTTATTTTCATGGACAGAAATACTAACTAAGCATGGACCTGCCTAATGCAATTGTGCTGAGGACTTAAAGAAGTAAACTAAAAATGGTTTGTGTCCCCCCTTACCCTGACCCCTACCCAGAGGCTTGTTGTCAGTGACAAGTTACTACTGCTGTACATTTATAACTTCTTGTGACAGAGCAAGATTCCTGGCAGCCACCCAGATAAGACTCTCTAGCCAAGCAAGCAAGACCAACTGGAAAGTTTCAATCCCATAAAGGATTTTCCCAAGTCATTCACTTATCCTACAAGTCAGTTAAGTATTTTGTAGGCCAGGCACAAGATTTAGCTGTGGGGGGACAGGGTAAATGAGAGAAGCCCAGTCTCCAGTATGAGCACCTTTGGTGGTCTCTTAAGATTGTGGTCTCGATAGACTGTGTATTAGTCTGCTTGGGCAGCCGTAACAAAGCACCACAGACTAGGTGGCTTAAACAATAGAGATGTATTTCTTCACAGTTCTAGAGGCTAAAAGTCCAAGACCAGGGTGCTGGCAGGGTTCGTTTCTTCTGAGGCCCCTCTTCTTGGCTTGCAGATACCTTCTTCTCTCTGGATCCTCACAAGGTCTTAGCTCTGGGTATGTCTGTGTCCTAATCTGTTCTTACACTAGTCATATTGGATTAAAGCCCCCACATATGACCTCATTTTACCTTAAATACTGCTCTAAAATCCCTATCTCCAAATACAGTCATATTTTGAGGTACTGGGGGCTAGGACTTCAACATATGATTTTAGAGGGACACAATCCAGCCTATAGCAGATTGTTCCCTGCCTGTCTGCCTTCCAAGGATGACTCTGAGAGATTCTGTGGAACTAAAAGCACTATCACATCCCCAGTCCCTGAGAAGACTATCTCACAAGCAGGGGGAAGCCAATATATCTGATCTAGCTATAAAGATCTTTTGACCAAGAAGAAAAATATATCTGTAGCATGGACAGGCCTGTCCTTCTGCACAGATATCTCTGCCTCTTGTCTCCTGAAATCTATGGTTGCCATGTGAGGTGTGATCCCGTGACTAACTGCAAGTATGCCAAGACACCTCCCCTTCTCTCACCTGGTGCTATCTCTAACTCGGGGCACAGTTGGAGGAGTTCTTCCCACCTCCATGTAGGGTCTTCAGGGATTCTTTACACCCTACCATATCCCTGAAGCATTGCCCTTCCCCCATCCACCAATGACATGCCACTTGCCCATTCTGTCCTCTTCAGCCAAGATTCTTATTATAACGTGAGAAAAAAAAATCTCAAGATTGACTCAAAGATCCAGCTTTTATAAGCTGTTTCCAGTTTTATTTAGCGTGACAACAAAATCGTTCTCTGAGGACTCTTTCAGACTTTATTCAGAGAGCGAGATCCTTCCTGCAAAATGTCTTCCCCATGTTGCGGTTACCCTAACTGAAGCTCAGTGATGTCTTAGGGCTCATGGAATTTCCCTGAAACAAATTCAGCTCTCCCCTGATCATATTTCCAATGCTCAAGTCCTTTTTCCTGAACTCACTATAAAGTTTTCTCATTTTTCTCTAAGCTCAAAATTCTTTGTGAAATTCCTAAATATCTTTACAGTTCTTTCCTACAACTAACCAGAGTCCCCAACCCACCTCGGTAGCATGGAATTCAAATTCATGGCTCCATGCCTCAGATAAATTGTGGCACAAAATCATCTTATTGAAATGAGGCATCCCTTAACTCCATCCCTTAACAGAATACATCTGGTTGTGAATACACCTATGATTGAAGTGTGGGAGCACACTTGCTGTGGGAGAGTGTATATACATGGGAATCATTTTCCTCTAGAAGGATGAGTCCCATGAGCTTACTAGATCTTTTTATTTGTTTTCAAATTCTAATACTCATGCCTAAGTTGCTGACAAAAACAGATCTTTTCCAGGAGAGTTGGCAACAGTGTTTAAAGTCCATAAAAATCAGACAATAGGTTGTTAACATTTAAGCCAAGTGGTAAAAAGTTGAGAGAGTCCATGGTAGCCTGGGAAGTCATTTCAAGCTCTTGTTGTAAAGCCAGTATGGGATGCTGCATAAGACCTGACCTGGTGTTAATGCTATTTTTACAAAACTATTTTATATCTTGATTGTTTAGAAGAAAAAAAAAGTTATTTTCTTGTACAAAGTGCCTTAATGTGAGCACTTTGAGCACTTTAGACTATCTTAAGTACAGGCTGAGATTTCCTTTTCTTACATTTTGTAACTAGGACAGCTCTTTGCACACTGGCTTCCCTGGAAGGAAACTCTGAGATGGAGATTTGGCTGTAGGGCTTTGACTGGGGAGTGCTCTCAGGATCAATGCCTGTGGGGACAGAGGAAGAAGTTGGCTCAATACAGTCGCCATAGGATCTCGGCTGATCTCAAGGGTGGGAGGGGCTGTAAAGCAGGAGTAGCCCATCAGAGAAGTCCTGAGTTCAGGAGAGGGACCAGACATTTACAACCTGCAATAATCACCTTTTGGATGCAGTAAACATTTATTCAGAATTTGGTGTTGGAGGTTCAACACCTAAGTCCTTCTCCTTTCTTTCCTTCCCTCCTTTAAACCTGTTTATTCTGTGCTTTTTTCATTGAATGAGAGGGTAAAAAAGAGGAAGTTGTTGAAGGTGATTCCTAGATTTTTGCTTTGGGAAGGTAGGGATATACCAAGGAGGAAGACAAGGAACGCAAGCCTGGACATATTGACATTGAGGGTCTGTGGGATATCCCAGTGGAGATGGATCACAAGTGCAAAACTGAGAATTTCTAGGCTAGACATACAGATTGGGAAGTCATCAGCCATATGGTTGGGTAAGACACTCTAGAATAAAAGAATGCTCAAAGAACATTTCCCTCGTTAAATCAAATGCTACCTTCCCCATGCCTGAGGTGGTCTCTCCCTTCTCATAACTTCCTCTAGGGCTTTCACGTTGGTCCACACATTTGACCCTTGTCATAGACCCCCTAGTTCTTTTATGGATTTCCTCTCTCCTCAAGTCATGTAAGCTCTGTTGTTGTGTGAGGCTTGATGCCTGGTGGGCTAACATTAATGCCTTCATAGCTTTTTTCCTTTCTTGTACCTCGTTTTCTTTCAGCATTCTCCAAGGTATGTCTATTGTCACTCAGCGAGAGAAGATGGTGAGAAAGTGTGGAATTCGGGAGACCCGGCAAGAGCAAGGTGGGGTCCCAGTAGACATTTTGGAGAGCTCTGTAAGATGACAAGATAGGACTCAGAAACAAGTGAAGAGAAGCAAAGAGAAGCTCAGTGACCAGAGGTGCATGGTGGCCTCCAGATGAGGAAGTTGTATAAAGACGTGTGGGGATAGTTGCAGGGAAGAGTTATGACTAAGGTGATCTCAGGGGCTAAGGGGTTTCTCAGGTTAGACCCAAATGGGGAGTGATGTGATTCTCAGCCCTGCCAGGTGGGGAGTGGGTGGGCATCTAGGAGGGGAAGAGGGGAAGGATGTGAGGAGGAGGACTGAGCGTGTTTGGAACGTCCTGTTAGGATTGTTCTGGAACTTCGAGCCAGTCAGACAGGTGGCTGGTTGGGAGGAGACGAAGGGGTGTTGCAGGGGAAGTGCTGGCTTCCTTCTCTGAAGCGGATGCTGTTGCTTCTGCTTCTTTCACGGCCTCAGCTGCGGCTGTGGGAACCAGATTTCCCTCCTGCAATCCAGCCTTTGGAGAAGGGATGAGGACCTCCCAGTAACCACATACCCCTGGGCCCAGAGGGGAAACACAAACTCCTCTTTTTGAAAGAGTATGGACCAGCTACCCAGGACCTGGGCCTAATAGCATTTCAGTGACCTTATTGGGGTTGTCATTATGGCCCTTTGAAGATATGCCTACTGGAACCTCAGAATGTGACCTTATTTAGAATAAGTATCTTAATGTAATTAAGGTAATGTAGTTCAGGGAAAGAACTCAAATTGAAATCATGCTCATTTAGGGTGGTCCCCAAATCCAATAAGGAAAGTCATTATAAGAGGCAGAAAAGGAGAAGACACAGAGTCACAGACAGAGAACACCACGTGATAATGGAGGCAGAATTGGAACAACACATTTACAGATAAGGAATATCAAAGATTGCTAGAAGTCATCAGAAGCTAGGAGAGGGGCATGGAACATTCTCCCTCAGAGCCTCCAGCAGCAACCACGCCTGCTGAACATTCTGATTTTGAACATCTGGCCTCCAGAACTGTGAGAGAAATAAATTTCTATTTAAGCTACCCAGTATGTGGTAATTTGTTGCAGAAATCCCTGAAAACTAATGCAGCATTGTATCTGAGAACTCCTGGTCATCCATTGCTCTGTGTTCCTTCTGGCAAGGTTAATGGGGGGGCACTCTGACCCCAACTCTAATATTTATTCCTAGCTTTGCAGGTCTTGTTAGTTGACCCCTATTCTCCCTAGCACAGTTTTAGGAAGACTTACAAAAATAAGTATCCTGTTGGCTGACCCGAATACCCCAGGATTGGTAGGCTCTCAGAGGAGGCTCCTAGCATGCCTACTATAGTCAATAAGGCACAATTTACAGTTTTCAAAGTGTTCTCACATTTATTATTTTAGACTCAGAGCAACTCAATGAGGAGGAAAGCCAAGGACAGTTACCTGTTTTACCCAGGAGAAAATAGAAGCTGTTCTTTAGAACACAGGAATATTATACTTATTCCATTATTTGCTGACACATTTATGACAGACTCAGAAGGGATCAGGTTATTTCTTCTTCTTACATCAGCTAGGAATGTATTTGGCAAAAAGTCCCAAAAATATTGACTAATTGTGGCTTCAAGAACAAAATATTTGTTCATCTCATCAAATAATAGTCCAAGGAGGCCAGGCCAGGACTGATGGATAACCTACCCATGCCCTCTAGATAGGGACCTTCTGCAGTATGCTGAGTGGATAGGGCTCTTCCTTGTACTTGCCATCTCTTGTCTTCCAATATAGTGGCCGCATCTTCAGGCTGTCCACTAAAGAAAATAGGAAGGCAGAAGAAGAAAGGTAAAGGGGGTTATAAATGAAAAGCCTCCTGTTAGCGAGGCTCTGCCCTTTGGTTTTTAGAAGAGCCCTCTTCCCAGTAACATCACCAGTCAGGACTGGGTCACATGGCAGACTGTTTCCTTAGGGAGGCAAAGTGGGAGGGAGAGAGGGATTTTGCTCAGTAGTTCGCCATCTGCCTTAGCCCTATTCCAAGCATTGGGCTGAACATTGAAGAGGAAGTGCTTCAAGGCCTAGAATATCAGGGGAGGCCTCATGGATTGGGATTAGGAGTGAAAAACAGAACCTGGATTTCCAGTATTTCTTTTTCCCTAAACTCTGTTTGGGTTGGTACTTGATGAATTCTTTCATTTCTCATTTCACGAGTGAAATCTTAGTGAGAGCTTGTGACTCTGGTTGTTATTTAGTATTTGTAATTGTCACAGTGTCAACAATAATGATGCTGATAGAGTTATCAATACCCATGTGATCACTGGACTCTTTTTCTTAATCATTAGCAACACGGGGTGTTGGATCAAAACAAACAATAAATATGTGGCTGTTGTTCATGTGAAATGTTTGAACTTTGAAACTTTTATTACCCCCTCCAAATCATAAATAAATGAGAAAAGCAAAAAGCGCAAATATTTTTGATATGTTGCCTAAAAATTAATATCTTCTGCCCTTGGTTCGTTAGACTAACAAAAAAGCAATAGGAAAGCTATTTTGCTTCCACCCAGTATCGCAATTTGCTTTGCTATGAAAATGTCAGAGGCCAAACTGAAATGCTAAAGAAAGTTTGTGCTCCTAAAAATAACATCGAATCTTCCTGGAGACCCACAGGAACAGGCGGAGGAAGCCCTGTTTGGGCACAATTACTGCTCTTTCGGTGGTAAACTGCCAACTCTGCCTTTGTAGTTCAAGGATAAAAAGTTATGGGAGGTCGTCGTGGATCCCGATTCTTTCCTTCAGAGAAAGACTTTCTTTGCCTCTGAGCAAAGATGGGTTTGCCAAGAAGTCCATGAAACTCAGCCTATAGGACCCCTCACCTACAGGGCTCCCTTTCTGCATAGGATCCTAGCAATGTGTCCACAAGTCATACGTCTTTGACAATTTGCGGAAGGAATCTTTCCAAAGTCTCTCTCTCTCTCTCTTTTAAAGAATACTCATCAAATTGTTTAAACTCCAGGGTTCACGAAACCTGGATCTACCCTTGCCTCTGGGATGACATTGTTGGCAAACATTTCCTTAGAGGCAGCAAACATTTGCCTTTTTTTCTCCCTATACCTTTGGTCTCCGACACGTGGTATTTCTCTCCTTCATGGGCCTGAAGCTCACTGGGCCAAACTGCATTGGCAGTGAGTTAGTCCTTCCTGGTCTAACTGGGATACTTTCTGGCTGGAGGGACACGCACAGACAGTGGCTCTAGGAAGAGTGTCGATGGAGAGAAGCCAGGTGGAGGAAATCTGCACCACTCAGTTATTGGAAACCAGGCCAAATACATGGCTTTTAATGTGAATGACATCTTTCTGGGAAAACTTCTTTGAAACCCCAGGCTAGGGGTGGATTATCCTATGGGTGTATTCCTTGCTGCTACTGGTTTCATAAGAGCTGGTACATGATGTTGACAGCATCCGCCTCTTTGTTTCATGACTTGTTCCAGACCATGAGCTCTTTGAGAACATTAGTCTTTTATTTTCTCTGTGCCCAGGACCAGGGCTCAACAACGTGACTGGTAAACAGTAGGTCCTAGGACTACTTGCTAAGCCCCCACCCCTTCTCTAATGGGTGGTTTATAACCAAGGATGCTAGCACAACCGGCACCTCTCTGGTGAGGCTGTTATAAGAGGCACCTCCTTGTACCTACCTTCCTAGAGTATGGAGCAGCCGTCAGTCTTTGAGTAGCTGCTCCAATAATAACTGCCAGTGTGTGATTTTTAGGAAAATCAAAGGTTTCTGCCCTCAACTGTCCCATCTTCACTGATTATTTTTATCAGAGCTGTCTTCCTTCCCTATGAGAGTTTTCCAGATTTGAGTCCCGCTCTTAAATTGTAAATATTCCACCTTAGTTATCAATCAATGCCTTTATGGGATATCTAAAAGACATTGGATGCCAAGAAGATTAGAGACTGAGAGGATCGGAGGCAGCAGCAAAGATAAGGTCTCTTCTGTGGATGTCCAGGGTCAGTGTCTTCTAAGCTTTGGTGGGAAGCTCAAGCCCATACTCCCAAATCATCCAATTCTGGAGAGCAGCCTGCCTACGATGGGGCTTGGGGTTGGTTTGGACCCAGCTGGAGTTGAAAGCTCAGTCACCATTTGACAGGCACAATGCCATGGGTGTATCTCTTTCAGAAAGCCCAGCTCAGGACCATGGAGGGGTGGGGGTGGGGGTGCTCTCACCTTCCCACTGAAAGTCTCTGGCAAAGGTTGGTAATTCAGCAAGTATTTGTTGAGCCTTGATCATGAGTGAGGCACATGCTAGGTGCTAGTGAACCCCACTGTACATATCATTTTCCTTGGGTCTTTGTTACAACTGAGAGAAGCTGGTATTGGGAAAGTGTGCTAGAAGTGAGAGGCTGGAGGTCAGAAGGGGCTAAAGTGAAGTGGGGACCATTGATGTGGGGCCCCCCTCACCTCCCAGGAAGTCCACACTTGGTGACCTTGCAGCCAAGCTCTGGTTGTGACTGGTTGTACAAAGTATCTGATTAACCTGGTTTCTCAAGTTTCTTTGATCATGATGGTATGTTCCAGGCCTGTGAAGGTAGGTCTTATTTTCTGTTCACATAGTATGATCGCTTTTCAACAATCACAACTTATGCATTAGTTATGTCAGTAATAACAACCCATAGTGTGGATTTGTTACTGTATTTTGGGTGCTACCTATACACCTTATTTTTATTTCTTTTTTTAAAAAGATTTTATTTATTTATTCATGAGAGACAGAAAGAGAGAGAGGCAGAGACACAGGCAGAGGGAGAAGCAGGCTCCATGCATGGAGCCCAACATGGGACTCAATCCCAGGTCTCCAGGATCATGCCCTGGGCTGAAGGCGGCGCTAAACCACTGAGCCACCCGGGCTCCCCACCTTATTTTTATTTCTGTAAAATTGGAATAAACCCCATTTTTATGAGGATTAAATGAGATAATTGACTTTAAGTGCTTGACATATTATAAGCTCTAATAGAATAAAACTAATTAATATAATTAATAATTTTATTTGGTTTAATTACTCATACAAATTGCAATATACCCAAGGGAGGGCATAGTGAAGGAGAGGCTGGGGATTTCTCAGTTGAGGGAAGAATGTTTTGGTGGGGCCAGATATGACTGGCTTGCCCATTTCAGGGATTTCCAGGAGCACAAAAATCATCTGGCTACTGAATGACACACTTGCAGGCCATTGTTTTCTTTTAAGGTGTGTGCAGTTTGCATGGAAGAAGGAATTCTTTTTCATGTTCCGGGAAAACTGACATAGAGCAGCAGATCTTGATTGTCTGGACAAAGCTCACCCTCTTATCCATTCTCTACACTCCTGACCCCACCTCAGGGAGGACTATCTTCTGAAATCACTTTTGTTTTAGAGAAAAAGCTGGATAGGATCATGATTCCTTGCCAGCCCTGGCTGGCAGCCCTCCTCTGGAGAGCAGAGAACTCCAAAGACCCATGGCAGACACAGGACCGAGAGGGGGCTCTTATGGGCTTTGGCTAAATTCAAGGAATGTCAGGCCCTTCAGGCTCAGGCAGGAGCAAAACAGAGCCCCTCCACAGACAGGTGTCTGCTTTGCCCGGCAGGCAGGGCTGTCACACATAACCTGCCTGTCACTGACTGACACCCCTTCAAAGCCTTGACCCTGAGCAAGGGGGCAGGCATGAAAGGCAGGGCCATAAAGGCCTCTGGCCACGACAAGATCCTGTCCGGACTCGAGGGCTTCGGCCTGAGTGTGGAGAATGAGGGCTGTGGCTTTGAACCTGTCTGCCACTGGCTGTTATGAGGATGCTGGTGTCTCTTCACTTTCGTGTCAATTACGTGATCATAAATATTGACAGTGAGAATATTTTTCGTCAAAACCTAACCCCCGTGCCTTTGTTAGAAATGAAGATGAGAAGAAAAGAAAGGGATGTTGAAACCCTTTGCTCCCTGACTCTCGGTGGTGGCAGCTTCCCTCTGTGGGGGAGAAGTCCTGGCTGGTGTGGACAACTGGCACACTGCAATTACCGACCTGACCACAGCGCTGTCTCATTTCTTCCTTCCTTCAATTAGTTTTTCTTTCAACCTGTATCTATTAATTGCTGACTGTATGCCAGGCATTGTGCTAGATGCTGGGAGATGCCAGGCACCATTGCTGCTCACAGAGAACTGGAGGTCCGGGCTTGTTATTTCCACTATCCTTGGAATCTTGTGTGTCCTAATTCTTCCAGTGACACTCCGAACACCTCATTTCTCCCCTTTCTTTTTAATATAATTCTAAGGTGGATTATTAAAAAAAATGACTTATTTTCCCATGTAGTGGTAAAACGGATTATCAACAATATTTTAACATGAAGAGTTCCAAAAACAACCTGAACAATGAAAAACATGGTTAGAATGTTTGCCTTCCATGCGATTCCATTGAAGGACACTATTTATTTGGAGACAGGAGTTCTGGTGAGTTTGTGGATAAACAAAATGAAAGCTAAACCTCATTATCTTATTAGTCACACCTTGTACAGGCCGAACCACATTACCTGTGTTCCCTGAGGGATCCTTTGGTTGAACTAGCTATTTAGTTTGTGGGATGATGTTTCCTTCTGTAATACACTGATCATTAACCACTGCTGAGAAATCTTTTGTAATCATATTTTATTTTATTTTATTTTTTTTTAATTTTTTTTTTTAATTTTTATTTATGATAGTCACAGAGAGAGAGAGGCAGAGACACAGGCAGAGGGAGAAGCAGGCTCCATGCACCGGGAGCCCGATGTGGGATTCGATCCCGGGTCTCCAGGATCGCGCCCTGGGCCAAAGGCAGGCGTCAAACCGCTGCGCCACCCAGGGATCCCTGTAATCATATTTTAATATTGGGATTGGGTTTACACTATATGTATCGAACTGGTGTCTTCAGTGTATTTTTTCCTTGATAGCTGACAGACTGAGAACTGAAACAGTCTATTAGTCCTCTTCTCATCCTTAGTATTAAGTGCAGTCTCTGTCTGGCAATGAGGTGAAAACCAACATTTGTTGAGTGAATGGATGAAGCATACATGAAGGAAAGACAATGCCTGTTTAATTCATTTTTCATAGACACTTATTTTTTATTTATTTTTAAAGATTTATTCATTTATTAGAGAAAGAGGGAGAGAGAGAACATGGAGGGGAGGAGAAGAGGGAGAGGGAGAGAGAACCTTAAGCAGGCTCCATGCTCGGCATGGAGCCCAACACCAGGCTTATTCTCACAATCCTGAGATCACAACCTGAGCCAAAGCAAGAGTTGGGTGCTTAACCGATTGTGCCACCCAGGTGCCCCTTCACAGACATTTTTAAAATAACACATTTATTTTTGTTTTTAGATGTCCAAATTGAAGTAGAAATTAAAATGAACCTGAGAAAAAAATTAGGAGAGATAAAGAGAAACAAGAAAATAAATCCCTTTTATAAAGCAGTCGCTCCCATTGTTTTCCAGGTTTCTCTGTGATGTTTGTGTGTGTGTGTTTGTGCCTATATGTTCATGTGCACATTTTTCTTGAGTCTCAGGCTAAGTTTGAGAGAGATTGACCCAGCTAGATAAGACAGGTTTGCTGTGTGTCAGTTTACATGGGGGACAAAATAGTTGTGGGCTCAGAACTGATATGAAGGATGGGCACAGGTGTGTGTTTGACCCAGCAATGGACTGGTAGTTGTGGGAGAGAGGAGACCCCAGGAGAAGAGTATGGAGCTTTCTGCTGTGCTCATGAATACTTTTACTGCCCAGGAAGTTACCTCATTTCCTGTTGCACTGGATCAGTGGCCCTGGAGAGCCCTGAGCACCCCAGCAGAGAGAGCTGAGGAACAGCCCAGTAGGGAGATGGGGCTGCATCTACCAAAGAGGCCTGGGTTGCTAAATGCCTTAAATGTTAAGACATGAATTGGAATTTCCAGAAAATTCTGGATGCTGTTGCTGCCACATTTCACTTGGGAAAGTATAAGAAGTTCAGGTCACTGCCTAAGCCAACCATGGACAATGTCAGCTTCATCCCCACCTCCAGCTTTATTGTTTAATGTCCCTCTAGTCCCCATGATGGTAATCTTGGGCAATTGCCTTACCTGTTAGGTATCAGCTTTGTCATTTGTGAAATGGGGCTTGTAATCAATATTCTTTGAGCCCCTCTCCAATACCTCCTCATTATCTCAGTCTCATTCTTCATGCAGCTTTCCTAGATGCCCTCAGCCAACCGTCTAAAATTCTTCCCTGTGTCCTCAGTCAAAGGGAGAGTTGCCAACATCTTGGAGGTCTGCCACCCCCACAAAGAATGAAAATAGCATGTTGTTTGGAAAGAAAGAGTGGAGGAGGAGAGTTATTAAAGCTAATTATGGAAATAACAAGTTAGAAAGATACCCTAAGAAGAGAAAAATCCAGGCCCCATTGCTTTGTGGGTGAGGAAGTCATTCTGGTTTGGAGGTCCAGCTTCCCTTGAGAGGCTTGAGGGGGGATGGCAAGGGTCAGAGGGCGGCCAAGAGTTTGTCATTTGAAGCCACAGTGGGTATCACCAACTTTTTGAAGAACTGGAGATCTGGGTAGAATAATATTTACAAAGCAAGCTGGGTGAACCCCATGATGGCAGCCTCACTCCTCCTAAACTCAGCCAATTCTAGAATTTCCTTTTCCCCAAATATAAAGGAAGAAAGCTGGTTTTTGTCAACAGCGAATTAAAAATCCATTTAACATGACTTGCTAGAGTATATTGAGCACTGGCAATCAGTTCATTGAGGTCTTACTGCTGCATAGAACCCAAATAATATTTTAGGAATGGGAGGGGTTTCACAATTACCTAGTCTTACTTGTAGAAACTTCTCTTGAAATGAAAGGAGATGTAGAAATATGTACCATCACAAGAACGCAGATGAAGCAGCCCCTGGTGCTACAGCATGCAGTTCCTCCACCACTAATACTGGGCATCTGTGGGGAAATCCTAGGCCTTGGTAAAGTCCAGTTTGAAAATCACTTGTGTAATCCTAAGTTCTTATTCACTCAAAAAACATTTATTGAGCACCAGCAGAATGCCACAGTTGGGGCTTAAAAGAAAAAGTAAATATGGTAAGTCAGCCATCCTAATCAATGTCTCCTTTCACAGAGCTCCCATATTTGCAGATGACTTTGAGTGGTCTTTGGCCCTCCATGGATGAAGGTGGGAGCAGGTGTTTTGCCCCATCCATCTTCCTGTGCTGAATCTGGCTGAGTTTTTTGGCTGTTGCTTTCAGAGGTATACGGAACCTTGATACTCCCTCATGCCCATCCTCACAAAAGGTTTCTTCATGCCCAATGCCATCTCATTTCTAATGGTGGGATGATCTGTTCATGACTGTGAATTGACAGTTAAGATTCCAGGTGAGGGAGGTCCTGATGTGTGACTGCCAAGCTGTGAAAAAGTAAGGTGAACCAAATTGTCAGCCTTACCATCCTAATGAGCCAGATGGAAGGTTGTTTCCAAGAAGGACCCTAGCCCAGTATGGGTCCTATGAGGTTATGCCACTGAGTCCCTAGGCAAGACACCCCAGAGGAAATGAGAAGCACCCTAAAGGGGGGCTTGGAAGATGTTTCCAGATGAGTCAGGGAGTGCTCTGTGGTCACAGGGCCTTGAAGAAGACAGATGACCCCAAATAAGGAGAATCTAAGAGACCAGGGACACAAGGAGAGTCTGGGTCATTGTTGGCCTGCCCCTGTGAATCTTCTTTTCTGTCCTCACTCTCCACTGCCCATTTCCTTCATCAGCTCTTAGAGGAGTATTGCCAAAGCCTCTTAACTGACTTCTCTGTCTCCTCTACCTCCCGTCCCTTTGTCCTTCTGTTGCCAAAGATATCTTGCAACAATAAAAATCCCAACAAATCCATACATTAATAATGATGTTTGTGGGGGAGAGGGAAAAAAAAGAGAGAAAGGGAGAAAGAGGGAATGAGAATCCCTTTATGCTGCAACATTGGCTGTGTGATAAAGCTAAAATTTCTTAGCATGGTGGTTAGTGTCTTTTAAAATCTGACTCACTTCCTAAACACCAACCCCATGAGATCTGCTGTCTACTGAACACCCCACTCTTTTTCTCTCCCTTGTTGTCGTTGTCCATGATCTGCCCTTTGCTCATTATGCCCTTCCTGCTTTCTTAGCCAACTCCTCCTTATCCTTCTAGACTTAACACAAATGTTTCTCCTAGCAGAGTTTGTCATTCCTTTATCTGTGTTTCCACATATGGTGAACGTAATCCTTCACACCACACATTTTTATTCTAATCATCTTTCTAGGCTCATCTCGTTCATGAGCAGGACTGCCATTAGTCAAAGACAGTGTTCTGTAAAGTGTGCACAGTGTCTAGAACATGTAGACATTCACCAAAGAATATTCTAGTGGAATAAATAAATGGTCATGTGTGGTATGAAGCTAAAATAGATATAGTCAGGAATTTCTGTGTTTTTTTTAAAAAAGACCAAACCAGCAACTCTAGAATCATGTTTGACCTCTATAGAACTTTGCAGAATTTAGAGATTGCATGGAGAGAGCACAAAAGAAGCTCATGAAACATGTACATAGTTGCACCAGCCCAAATTGGGTTCAAATCTATGTGTGCAGATGTGTGTCCATATGTACATGCGTATGTATACATGTGTGTCTGGATGGTGTATAGGTGTGTGTGTGTGTGTGTGTGTGTGTGTGCCTTTTGCTGCCTGGGAATGCTCTTCCTTTGAGCTGCTCTTGTCAGTTGGTTTCTTGCAGAACCCTTTCCCTGTTCTCATTTTCCTCCTTGTCCAGCCACATTTTTCCTGTATGAAATATTTCTCTAGACCTTTATAAACTGAATCATTGGCAATGGATTTTTCCTAACCCATTTAAACTCACTGTTGGGAAAGACAAGTTTACATTCTAATTGCACATTTTTTAATGAAAATATGAAATCTTGAATATGATAGAGGCTCTTCCAATGCTTTCCCCCTACACGTGCTTCATGGGAAGAAATAAGAAGCTATATTTTGGTTTATAGAAAACAACAAATTAAATGAAGATGCAGCTAGTTGTGTGTGTGTGTGTTTCCAGATTGCTTTTCATTAGAAAAGGACATGTGGAGGGGTGGAAGTTGAGGACTGAAGTTTGAGCCAAAAATATTCCCACATGCCCATAATTCCATCTGAGGACGGGGCTAGGATCAGTCATTTCTTTTGAGTGGTGCATGAAACTGACAGCTTAGATCTCCATTTTGTATGTGTTCATAGAAACACAGCCTGTGGGTTTGAATAAGAGCCCAAAGGAACAGTAAAGTGATAGAGACACAGTATCTAGGGAATAAGGGGAGGAAAGGCCAAATAACCTCCAGGCAGCAGGCCAAGTTTCTGCAGCTAACCACTTTATGGCTCACCCTTCGGCCTTTATTAGACTCATGATGCAGTTAAAATGATCAAGGACATTGTCACTGAGTTGTTCTTTTTTATGCAGAGACATTTTGGAGCTGCGTTGCAAAGTCAGGGCCATAGGAGCAAAGTGACCAGTGTAGCTTTATTAACTGACTAACAGCCCGGCTCAGGAGAAATCATTAGATGATTGGCAACTCTGGCCCCCCCCACCCCCCATTCCCAGCTCCCCTACGCCTTCATTTCCAGAACTGAAGGGGCCAGTGGAGTCCTGACTCACTGACCAAATGATTGAGTAGATGCATGTCAAAGGCAGCTGCAACAGATCACAGATTCTCTCTTCTTTCAATTCCAAAAGGATAAACCTTACTTTGCCTGTGACACAGACAAAGCATGAAAGGGCTGACCCAGGGTTCCTTCTGACATTTTTTTCCATCTATGCAAACATGTGTTCGTATTCACTGCAAATGGACAAGGAGATGGACCCAGTTGACATGGCTCTTGCAGGATCTGGTTTGGCAAAAGGAATTGGCTCTAACAGTTTTTTAATCTGGAATCTACAGGCAGGAGAATGAATCCTACTGTCCCCGAGGCCCATCAAATCTTTACTGCTCAAGGATATTTCCAATTACTCAGTGAAAGAGTAGAGCGGGGGCAAATGGAAATGCATTTTGTTAGCAAAGGGGGATTGATGACATCTCAAGCTCTATTTGCAGATTTGTAATATTCTTCTGAAAATCTGTGCTAGGAGTAAAATTATGCTTTCTTTCACTGTGACCTGTTTTAATAGAACTTTGGAAGGTCATGGCTGGAAGAAACCTTAGAAATCCAACAAATCCCTCATTTACAAAGGAAACCAAGACCCAGAGAGGTTAGACTCAAGGTCACTGAGCTCATTAGTGGGCCTTGAGAGAAAATGAAGAGTCGCCTCTTCTTTTTAAGGGGAGAGTCCTGGAGGGCCCACTTTAGGAGTGCACATTATAAGTGCTTTTGTATGGTGATACTAGAACTTTTTAGTAGGAAAAAAAAGGGGGGGGGGGATGCTTTGAAATACGAAGCCAATTCTCTCCCTGCCAAGATCCTTAAAAAACAACAGCAATGAGCTAGGACATCTGTCTATCATTGGGAATTTGGGAGGCAAATATTTTCACAGAACCTAAGTGTTCAAACAAACATGAGTAGCAAATATGGTCTCCACTCCAGCTGAGCCACTAAAACTTGGACAGAGAAGAAAGGCAAAATGGACATAAAAGGTAGGTAGAAAATACAGGGTTCCAGGATTCTTGAATGGACTACACAAAAAGTAAAATTAATGTAGACGTGGGTTTGTTTTTTTAAAGACATGATGGCATTAGAAGCCTTTGCGCTATCGCTGTTGGCTTCTAGGAAAGCATATAAACTTCTAAGTTTCTCCTTCCGAACGTAAGTTTGTGGTGAGGAATTGGCAGAGCTGGCTGGATGCTTAGAGGATTGTGAGAAACCTTTAAGGCAGAGAAGAGCCCTGCTCCTCCCCTGCAGGACTGGGGAGGGCTCAGGGTTGTCAGGGGGTGTGAGCCGGGCCTGGCGGCTCTCAAGTAGATTCAAGCCAGGACATGAGGAGGCAAGTAGGATCCTGGGCAGGGAGAGGTCAGGCATGGGGAACATGCAGTGTGGGAGCAAGAAGAGCCTTGGCTAGGCTGCTAATCTGAAGTAAGACCATATAATTGGGAAAGGAGAGGTATCTAGGCCCTAGATCTGCTCCAGGTGTGTGTTTTGGTGGTGATGGTAGTAGTGGGGGGATGAGTGGGAACAGGCTGGCCTGGGGCAGCTAATTTGGGCTCTTGGCTTGGAGTTTTCAAATGCTTTTCAGGCAAGAGATGGGGTAAAGGGAGGGTCTTCCATGCTGATCCCTACATCCACCATCTCAGCATGTGTTCCATGAGCTCAGGGCAGCCAGGGGCCAAATGGAAATAGAAGGTACTAATGGAAATAGAAGTCCTTGGGATAACCAATGTTATCTGACTTGGGTTTTGACATCATGGGCATTGAAATACATTTGATTTCCTCCTTCTTTTTTAGGGAAAAGCTGTGCTCTTTAAAGAAAATAAGAGCAAAATTCTTCACTATTGCTTTGGAAATACTCCTGCCTAGATAATGGCCCAAGGATCTTCTCATCGATGGCCTGTAAAAATTTCAAGGAATTAGAAAACTGTCTTCCAGCTGAGGAGAAATATGTGATCAATGACATGAATGACCTGAGGAACTTCCTTCAGATATAACGTTCCCAGACAGGTGTAATAATTACTGTAAAAATTCCATTACTGGAAATGCATTCTTTAGCATCAACCAGAGCACAAACCATGCAGCTTGTTTTCAACGTGTGAAATACTGATGGGGCTACAGCCTGCATCAAGTCTTTGTGGCTTTAGGGTGATTTCACTGAGTGGTGCGGGGACTCAGGGCTCTAGGACAGGTCTGGGTGAGGATGGGTGGGGAAGGAAACTGAGATTAAAAGCAAGAGACAACATTTTAAGAGGGGAGGAGACAAGCTGGGTAAGGCTTACTTATTTATTTCCCACCTGCAGAGGGAAAGTGGTGGTGGTGAAACAGGAGAGTGTGAGCAGACTCAGTGCCAGGTAACATCCTGTGTGTCTGGGGAAGGCACGGGGGACAGAGGCCTGTGTTCACTGCAGGCTGTCATTTCATTAATACGACCACCATGCATTCCCATGGTCATCCATATTTTCCAAGGTGCTTCCTCATGGGATGGGGATGCAATAGGATGGAGCAAGAGGGAGCAGTGTGACAGCAGATTTCAGGGAATGAAGCTCTGTAGCTCAGGGAAATTCACTGGTTTTCCTGAATTTGTAAGGTCAGAGCTGGTGTACTGACCACCCCAGTGGATTCCCAGGAGATTAAGGTTGAAACCCGTGGTGGAGGTGGTGGTGGTGGTAGTGGTGGTGGTAGTGGAGGAGAGGTCCATAAACTCTCTGACCTGGGGTTTACAGCTAATGTTCTGCATGTGCACGCATGTATTTTTATTGCAATGAATTTCACTACATTCTCCAGGTGCTCCTCCAACCTCAAGAGGTAAAGACGTGCAGGCTGTTTAGTGTGTTGCTGGCGTGATATGGGAAAAAAAATCCACAACCCTTCTGGGGAGAGATTGGGGCCCATGAGTGAAGCAAGGTGCCCAGACTGGCAGTCACAGGACCTTAGAATCCCTCCGGTCCCAACCTTGCTTAAAGGATCTACAGAGGCCACCCCAAAATGTTGCCCCTTTGGCATACTGATTATTTTAAATAAAAGTCACTTAAGACACAGCTGCTGCTGTGTCCCTCTGAAATCTTTCATATGGAAAGAAAGTACTAAGTAGATATCTGTACTAAGTAGATATCCTTATCATCAAGAAGACTGTAGAAACAAACCTGGTTATTTTTTCTAATCTACTACCTCAGCCTAAATTCTGCTTAGAATTCCCTACTAATTAAAGTTCCCAAACACCTGTTTTCATCATACTGTCAATTCCTCACAAATTGATTGTCTTTTCATGTTAAAGGTATAAATGCTGCCTGGCTTGGTCATTTCTTTGGGTCTCAATTTCATTATTGGGTCTCTGTGTGCACATTATAGAATTTTTTTTCTCCTGCTGTTAATCTGTCTCATATCAATTTAATTTTTAGTCATCTGGAAGACTTCAAAGAGTAGAGAAAGAATTTCTTCTTCCCTACAGAAGCCTCCTCAGGGAGCAGATGGTGTCAGGAGGTGGGCATCTAGCTTTCAATTTCAATGCTTATTCAGAAGACACTCCAAATGCTCACAGGTTCTGTGAGCCTGCTACAGTAACAACATTTTGCCCCATATAAGCCTAACCTTAAGAAGCCCAGATTTTTAAAAAAAATCCCTTAAAAGATAAATATGGGGATAGGTGAAATTCGTTACAAAATAATGCCAAGTATTTTTTTCAAAGAGGTTCAATTTATCAAATGTTCATTTCCAGGCTTTAAGTTACTTAAAAATACTTCAGTATAAATAGTGTGATACTCTATGTGTGTTACCTTAGCTTAGGCCAATGCCAGGTGCTAATCAAGAATGCCTAGTTAGGATGTGGCCAGCCAAGGTTGTATCAGAAAGGTCAGACACATCTTTTACAAAGCCTCCTTGTTCACCCTCCATTGCCTTGTTGATTCTTACATTAGGTATCAACAATGGGTTTTTATTAATTCTTGTTAATTGGTTCTCTCACTGATATAGTTAAGAAGATTCAAGATGTGTAGATTAGAGCTTGGCGGTGTTCCTTCTTCCTGACTGAACTGGACCTAAGGATTCACTTAACCATGGACCCATTCCCCTTGGGGATATTTTCTTAGCTTGAGCCCCATTTGGTCTTAAGTCCAGTCTTTGGTTTAACAGATGTGATACTGTCGATTACAATGTTTTGAGTCTTGCTCAGGAATACTGCTGTGTCTGTTGTGAGCAAACCTTTTATAGGGAATGTTTGGAACCCCTAAAGGAACAGCGATGTGGGGCTTGATTGAGTTTAGAGAACCAGCTGATGAACTGTACTGAGCCTGCTTTGTTGACAAACATTTATCAAATGAATGTGTGTGAGAGAGAGAATTTAGCATGGGACTGGCTTCTATTATGACTTACTGGCAAGGTTTCAGAGGAAAGCTAATTATTGCCCACTTAAATGCTCTTGAAAACTACTATGACCTACCAAACCAAATTCCACATTTTGCCCATAATCAAATTGATCGGCATAATTTGCGATAATCCTTTTTTCAGAAGGTTACTAATTGTATATGAATATAGGATTGATCTACATGGGTTCCAGATACTTTTATTATTCCAAAAATAGCGTGAGGGCAAAAGGCTACTGTGAAGGGGACTTAGTGAGATGACAAAGAAGGGATAAGAAGGCAAGTATAAGGAGGAAGCTCTGGGGAGGTCTTCAGAGTATAGATGAAGATCTGCTATAGAGCACCAGAGAGGGGAGCATGGAGGGACAGAGACCTCATCTCTGGGCAGAAAGAATGGAAACATCAGACAGCAGTACAACCTCTCCCCCCACCCCCACCCACCCCAACTCTGCCAATAGAAAAGTTAGAGAAAGTGATATCATTATTTCCAAAAACACTTAAATGTATCCTGAGAAAAGTTCTAACTGGATTATAAGTAGGGTGTGACCATAATATTTCACAAAATTTTCTACTTCTATTTTCCGCATTTTGCTTGTCTTATAACATCAACATGGGACCACATCTTTGTAGGCATTCTCTGAGTTCCAGTTTTAGCAAAGCCAGTTAGTAAATGCTTATTTAATGTCTGTTGTGATGAGAGTAGGTACCGAAAGGAAAAATGGAGAAATGTTCGACTGAATTCTGACCTCAACAACTGGTTGAGTATGCCAATTTACAGGCATTAAATAACTAGCAACCCATTCTGTGTATTTCATGCTCATGGCCATTATCACGGGATTTAGAGAAAGACCATCTGTGGTCTACCACAGTATAGTGTAGGTAGATAAGAAGACTTTAAGGGAAAGATAGGGTTTGAACTAAAGCTGTAGTTTAAAAGCATTGATGTTTGTTTTTTTGATGGAGAAAAGAGACTTTGCAACAAAGTCAAAGGCCTGGGCAAACAGTCTCTGCATTGTTACAGCCACATCCCCTGGAAATGTGAGGGTTTGGAAGACAGGGGGCCCTGTTCTGCACTCTCTCAGGCCAGGCTTGGGGGAGTTATGTGGCAAGCAGGCATCTGTCCAGTGATTTATGTGGCAGCTTGGCAGGGAGAGCATCCGGTGCCCATCACCATTAAGTTAAAAAAAAAAAAGTCAAAATTATAACAACAAAACCCATGTCTCAAAAATGTTAGGCTATGATTGATGTGCCCACAGGCCAGGATTGATCTGCAGGTTTATGTGGTGCTGGGCTAGTGATGTAACAAATTCAAAACCAACCAGAAGGACACTGAAAAATAAGAACTAGCACAGGAAGGCCCCTGGGTCATACTTAGAGCAAGTAGGAAGGGGCTTCCCAGATCCTCAGCTGCCCATCGCCCCCTGTCCTGGCCTGGTTCTAAGTGAGCAGAGTCCCCTAGCTCACACCCCACCCACCCATCCCTGTGCCCTAACTCAGCACACAAAAAGACCCAGCTGTTATCAGCATGTAAACAAATCACGCTAATTTAAAACACTGCTTTCATTGAAATTAAACACAATTAACTTATTATTTTAACTACCCAGTGGAGTCCACGGTAGAATTTTGAAAACCAAAGAAAAGAATATGATAACTTTAGAGAGTTCAAAGAACAGTCAGGCCATTTTATCAGCACAATTGTTTGGGAGGCCACGGTTTTTTAAAAGAATGAGGGGTGGGAAGGTCTTCAGAGAGCATCTGTCCACCCTCCTCACTTACAGGTGAGGACACAGATGTTGAGACTAAAGAGAAGTGCCCTGGTTACTTAGTTTAGGGGGGGGGGGTCAATGTTAGGACAAGATGGCAATGATTCTGGGTTTAAGTTCCATGCTCTTTTATGAAATCTAGTAACAAATCATGAACATTTAATTAACTTCACAGTTGTTTTTTTTTTTTTTTTTTAAGTTTTGTTGAGATACGGGTCACTTAGGATCCAATTCACTCATTTAAAGTGCACAGGTCGGGGCATCTGGGTGGCTCAGTGGTTGAGCGTCTGCCTTTGGCTCAGGTCATGATCCTGGGGTCCTGGGATCAAGTCCCAAATCAGACTCACCTCAGGGAGCCTGCTTTTCCCTCTGCCTATGTCTCTGCCTTTCTTTCTGTGTCTCTCATGAATAAATAAATAAAACATTTATAAAAAATAAGTATACAGATGGATGACTTCGAATATATTCACGGAATTATACCTTCATCACCACCATCAATTTTAGGACATTTTTAATACCCCAAAATGAAACCCTACATCCCTTAACTGTCAGCCCCAATTACTCCATTTGGCCTCTCTGCATTTTCTTTGTGGAATTTCTATTCAGATAGTTTGTCCCCTCAGCCCTAGGCAACTACCAATCCACTTTCGGTCTCTATCATTTGACAATTCTGGTTATTTCATAAAATGAAATCATAGAGCATGTAGTCTTTTGCAACTGGTTTCTTTCACTCAGTATATTTTCAAGGTTCATCCATGTTGTAGCTTGTATCAGTGTTTCATTCCTTTTTTTATTGCTGAATATTATTCCTTGGTATAGCTAGACAGTATTTCATGTATTGTTTCATTAGTTGTTGGATGTTGGGTTGTTTCTACTTTTTGGCTCTTATGAATAATGCTGCTGTACACATTCATGTACAAGTTATTGTGTGGGCAATGTTTTCATGTCTCTTGACATGAATACATACATACTTTGGAGTAGGATTGCCAAATGATATGATAACTCCATGTTTATTTAAGGAAGTGTCACACTGTTTCCCAAAGCATCGGTTCCATTTTATATTCCCATTAGCAGTATATGAGCATTCCAGGGCCTTCACATTCTCACTAACTCTTGTTATTATCTTTCTTTTTTTGTTTTTCAGAGCCGTCCTAGTGGGTGTGCAGTGCAATCTCATTGTGGTTTTGATTTGCATTTCTCTGATGGCAAGCGATATTGAGCATCTTTTTATATGGTTGCTGCTCATTTGTACAACCTCTTCAGAGACCTATCTGTTCAGATTCTTGTCTGCTTTTAATTGGGTTATTTATCTTGGGGTGTAATAGTTCCCTATGTATTCTAGAGACAGGACCCTTATGAGATACATGATTTGCAAAATTTTCCTCCCATTCTGTGTGTTGTCTTTTAATTTTCTCGATGGTGCCTTTTGAAGCACATGGTCTTAAATTTTGATAACTTCACAGATTTTTAAATGGTGAATTATTTTCTCCTCCGCCTTTGGGTTATTAATAAATTTACCTTAATATACATGTGATCATAAAATATTTGCTATAGAACACATGGTGAATTGATCTATATGAGGTAGCTTCAGCTTGATATAAAGGGCAATAAAAATGGATAGAAGTGGTAGCATTAGAGAAAAAAAGCAAAAAAAAATTAAGGTCTGATGGTCAAGGGGATCATGTGATGAGCCCTGTAGCTTTGTGCATGTAGGAATCACCCCAATTGCCTAATACCAAAAGACCCCTAGTCAAGGTCACTGTGAGAAGAAATCATATCCTTAAGAAACAGAACTTATGTAAATAAGGACAATCACAAGAGGTTATCATTTTATGTGTCTTCCTGTTGAGAATAACAGAGCCCTCATAGCCATGCCTGTTTGTTAATGAAGGCAGGTGTGTTTGCTTATTTCCCGTCCAGTTACTTTATTGCACTCATACGGCACAGGATTTCTGATAGATGTCTGTGTGTTTATGTATGGGAGAGCATTTTTATTACACTTGTGGAAGGAGCCAGAACTCCAGGTTGTTGTCATTATAGCATGAATAGAATAAAGGTTTTTTTCTTGTTATTTTCCTTGACTTCTCCTTTTACCTCCCCCAATCTTGCCACTTCCCATCTAAACACAGGAATATACTAATCAGGGAAATATGCACTGCTGTTTAGTAAAGGGTCAAATCCATTTGGATGGAATTCCAGGCTCAACGTGCTAACAATGGCAGGAAACTGGGTCCTCGAGCTGGCTTAAGCACGGAACTGTGAGCGATAGATTGTTGAAAGAGCAGGCCCTAGGGTATGCTCCTTTGGCTTGCTTTGTGTTTGGAATGCTGTGATTGTTCCAGACACAATGAGGGATCTGTCTGTCCACACAGGAGAAGTTGTAATTACAGGAACAGGAGCTAAATTACCGCTCTTAATTGCAAATGATTCCATAGCAGTCTGTACACAACACTGCTGATTTGTCCTCTGGACTGTATAGGGACAGGCAGGATTGTTAATTTAATGTTCTTGGTGATTAGGGGAGTAGACCTTATACCTTCTATTCACTTCATCCACATTCAGGTGATGGCAGGATGCCCCCGGTTTATATATCCTGTTGGTTGTGATGACTCGGGCCAGTGCATGGTATTGTCTCAATTGAGAAGACAGGGTGTTGAAAGTCTATCTTTGGTATCCTAAAACCTTGATTTGTTGTGATCAAAACATCCTGTAGAGAAGTCTCCCTGTGTATATCATTGAGAAGCCATTTCCTAATTGGGAAAGAAGGTTGAAATCTGGTCTGGTGTCATGTTCTGGAAAAAGACAGCTGTTGCAGATGACAGTTTGTAGCCAAACATAATAATCAAGTGGATACTGTCAAGTAAGATCTTTATCTTTTGGTCTATTAGGAAAATTCACCACTTTGGATGACTTATGGTGTTATCCATCCATTCACTCTTTCAGCAAATGTCATTGGAGGACCTGCTATATACCAGGTATTGCATAGGAATGGGATGAAAAGGAACCTAAGAAAAGTTTGACCCTGAGCTTACTGTCTCAGCAGAGACCAGAAGATGTTAAGGAAGAAGGCAGCGTGACAGTATCATGACAGAATTATGCATGCTTCATGGCCTGCAGATGAGAGGCCTGAAGAACATTCCAAGAAGGAACCAAAAACCTTCTCTCACATATCATTGCCCAGATATTGAGATGCAGACCACGACTAAACCAGTCGCTGGCAAGGTGAGTGGACTGACCCTTAGATCAATCAGACCCATGCAAGGAAAAGGGGGTATGGACAGCTTTCCTTGAGGCCCTGCTACCCCAGGCAGGTAGCATCATATCAGGAGAGCACCACCAACACCCACTGCCATTGACGGTCAGAGCACCCACTCTGGGCACAGTGGGGAGGATGAGCGCCCAGGCAGATGGAAGACAGGGAGACAGTGAGGGGAGGCTGCAGTGTTGGAGGAGAGGCCATGAGGCCTGGGCCCCTCAGCGCCAGTCACCAAGGAGAAGAGAGAGCTCCTGGAAGCTGCGAGGGAGAAGAAGCTCTAACAGTGATTCTTAAACATTTGGGAGGAAACGGACCCCTCGAGAATCAGATAGAAGCAATTTTATTTTAAATGTCAAGCTTGTGTATTTGCCTCATTTTAGCATTAGTGTGACCTCGACAGCAGGGGCCCGGGCTGGTCAATCCTTTGCATGGGCCGCAGTTCTTGGTTCCGTCGGACACCGGGGATTTCTGACCACATCGCAGGGCTGGAGACAGAAGGAACAAGCAGCAGCATTTACCAGGCACGGACTTCTCGTACCAGGCTCTGAGACCCACCAAGCAGATGGGAAAACTGAGGTGCTAAGCAGGTCATTCAATGTCCTGTCTCCAGAAAATGACAGCTGCTGGTTCTGGGCTCGTGTTTACCTGGATCACAACACCAAGCAGCCTCCTACGGGCAGCTGCCTTATTTGGTCCAAATGCAGATTATTTTGATTACCGACTTTTTTTTTTTTTTCCTGGAATCCCTTGGTGGCCTCTGTTTGTGCAGCTGAAGGGGACACTCACGATACCTCATTCCTGACAGTTTTAGTAGCTGACAACAGAACATGCGAGGAATGACATCAAGTGACTTTCCTCAAGGTCATTTCCTGCCCGTGATCTCTGCAAAGATCACATTCCCTAAAGATGCGTGGGGGTCGGAAACAGACCCTATTCTGTCAGAGGAGAAATGTCTGAGGCAGCTGTAATAGGCGGACGAGGGTTCTGTGTGTGTGTCGACATCCTCTGTGACATGCTTTGCCGGTGAACACACACTCCACACTTGGCTAAAAACAAACCAGGTCTGCTAGGCGGGATGACTCATGCTTGAGACTGAAGTCTTCACCCTGAGTCAATAATTCTCATTTTTCTTTTCTTTTTTTTTTAAATTTTTATTTATTTATGATAGTCACACACACACAGAGAGAGAGGCAGAGACACAGGCAGAGGGAGAAGCAGGCTCCATGCACCGGGAGCCTGACGTGGGACTCAATCCCGGGACTCCAGGATCACACCCTGAGCCGAAGGCAGGCGCTAAACCGCTGCGCCACCCAGGGATCCCAATTCTCATTTTTCAAGGCAAATGCTGAGCTCGACATGCGGTGACACCGCCTGGGCTCTGCGTATTACTGTAGCTTGTTAGAAAGAGCACCTCCTCAGGTTCTAGAGGCAGGAGGCACTTCAGTGGGCTTTCAACGCCTCCGCCCCTCCTCCTCTTCACGTGGCACCGAGAATGGGCACGGTTGTAGGCGCTCAGGTGAAGTGCACAGATGATGAGGTTTGGGGATGGGGAGTCCTGATGTCACAGGCGGGTCCTGCCCTTCATTTCCGCACGATGGTGGGTCATTACCACCTGCTCACCTGTGAAGTAGACATCATCATGCTCTATGGAAGAGTGTTCCTAGACTTGATGGCAACATGTGCAGGGCACATAGTAGGGGCTTAACCCCAGCATCAGGACTCGCTTTGCTGCAGGCCTAGCTGAGTTGTCACGTCCTCCCCTTCCCTCTTTATTTGACCTTAAGAGCTTTATTTTTTCCTTTAAGGAGAAAGACATCCAACTGAGTGATGTAGATTATATGCACTCACAGGAGGTATTGCCACCTCTCCTTGTCCCCTCTGTGTTCCACATCCATAGGAGGACGTTGGTTAGAGCAAACATGATGATGAGGGAGAAACAACAGATGCAGAATCGGGAGACCTCTTGGCTGTCTTTGGCTCTCGCCTAATCGGATAAGGGCCTATGGAAGAGTCACCTAAACTCCTGGGCCTCCATTTACTTGTCTGTGAAAAGAGGAGCTTGAACGAAAAGATATTTCAGAGACTTCAGGCTCTTGCTGGGCTGTTTCTGGGGGCTCTTCTTCCTGAAGTACTGACTTAAATTCTGGTGCATGAAATGCTACCACTTTGCTAAGTCTGCAGATGCTTTTCTCTACTGGCTGGTGCTTAGGACCAGATTTCCTACAGTCAGCACAAATGGGGCCAGCGTGCTAAGCAACGCCTTCACCATGAATGTTCCTCTGGAGTACGCAAGGCAGACGGGGCTTGTCTCCACTAATCAACCTACACATTTCCAGGAAAATTATTTTTTTTTTCTCCTTGCTATTCATACACATGGCTTGTGCATGTGGGGATTTGTAAACACAGTTGATTTATAAGGGAGTGGATTTCTCTGAAACATAATTTGTGTTAATTATGTCAGCTAGTTAAAATAATAAGTCAGCTAGTTAATTATGTCAGCTGTCCTAGCATGAGCTTGTTAAGACACTAAATATCACTCCTCTTGTTTTTCTCATACTTAGGAATGAATGGTAGGTTAAGAAGTACAATTCCAGTTATAAGGTATCCCAGGGACTAACTGGGTTTATTTACATTTTACCCAAGGAAGTGGAATGTGAGCCTTTTCTCAAAGGGAAAGCTAGCCAACTGGATTACTTTGCTTGGGCCAAATGTTAGCATTCTCGAACCTTCCTCAGAATCCTGCTCTGTTAGAGATGGAAGAGGCCTCTAGGATTTCTGGGCAATTTCTCTCCTTCTCTCAAGTGTCCTTTTAGCTCAGTAAAGTGCTGTGCATTAAATATATTACTTTAAAGAAACTTTTCAGTTAAACAGTTCTGTGGGAACATAAATTGCCCCAAGTGGTGAAGTATCTCAGATGGGATTTTTTTTTCCAGTAAGAACATAAGGAACTTAAATTCTCTATATTCTTAGAAATTTACCCAATTAGTTGTAGTAGGGTTTTTCGTAACTAGCTACCTCCTGTGGGAGATATTTAGGATCCCTGAAACGCAAAGCAGTCAGTGTGAATTTTGCCAGCAGGTGGCACCAAATGTTTTCATTAGAAAAGTAACACTGAAGGCAAACCTCTTTTGCATCCTCTGGCTAGTAAAAAAGCCTTTTAAGTGAGCGTAGCTCGTTCATTCACCCAAATACAGGAAACATGTGCCTTTCTTATTTGGTAGCTCTTTGGCAGTATGCTGCTGTAGTTTGGGGTGAGTTATTTCCTTGAAGTTTGTTAAAAGGGAAGTATGGTGAAATTAAAGACTTGAAACAAAGCTTTATTAGAGTTTTGCAGACCAATTAAAATCCAGTCTCTCAGCTGCAAATCCTTCCATCAGTCCCTTCTTGGGGATTCCAGAAAACAAAGGACAAGGAGATGGTGGATGGCTCCATTTCCCCTTTCTATCCTCACGTGGAATCTTATTATTTTTTTCAGATCTCAAGCCAGCCTTTATAGTCTGACTAAAATTTTGTTCTGTTTAGGAAAGAGTATCATCCTGTGACCTTATTGATCCAGGCCCCTTTCTGGAGGGGGCACATAGATAGCCTCAGACATGGGCAGGGAGGAGGATAATACGCTTCTACCTCCACTCACAGTTACCAGAAGAAAGCACTGCCTGTACTCAAGGTCCTGAAAAATGGTGGCCAATGTATGTTGCATTTTAGTTCTTAGAAGACTTTTTTGAAATAATGTATGTACATTCATTCATTCACTCATTCAACGAATATTTTCTGAGTATCCACTGTGCTGGCACTATCCTTGGGAGACAGGGATCCAGAGATGACGAAAAACATGTGGTTTCAATTCTTAAGGTGCTTATCATCCAGTGGAAGATATTGATCAAGTCCCGCTCATGACCCTACAACAACCAACCGAGGCAGTGCTTTGAAGGAAAGGAACACTGTCCCATGCTGCTGTTGAACCAAGGAAGTTGACCTAGATTCCTAGATTTGAGCTGAGATGGTGCAGGCAGTTTTCCTGGCAGAAGTGTCCCAGCTGGAGCTGGCATGTGAAGGATGAGGAAGAATCAATTAGATGAGGGCGTAGGGAGAGGTGAGAAGAACGCTCAGGCCAGGGACAAGCAAGTTCAGAGACCCTGGGGTGGGAGGGAAATTGGAGAGTGTGAGACACCTAGATGCAGGGGGAAAGGAACTCAGCAAGGAAGGGGACAATAGATGCTTTTACGTGAGCAAACACTCATCATGAGTTTTACACTCTTCACCATATTGACTACATTCCCCAGCACCACCACCGGGGGGGAAAAAGTCCAACACACACACAGTCCAACATTCTATTAATCGCCTGATGTCTACTAGGCGTGTGCTTTTATGACATTGTTGGCTTGTAGCCAGTGTCCAAATATTTCTGAAAAGTGTGTCCTTTCCCTTTTTCCTTTCCCCAGTACAGTGACTCACGGGGATGGGCATAAGTACCTTTGGGGAAAGCTTAGAGGGAAATTCACAGAATATATACAAAATAGTAGAAAGTAGGTTCTTCAGGCTTCATTTAGGGAGCGTAGATCTGTGAACTGATTGGGACTTAGAAATGCCCCCCGACTTTCTGAGACAGTGGTAGCCCAGATTCAGCAGACCTGGAATTTTTTCAGTTATATATAACTGAAATATATATATATATTTCAGTTATATATAACTTCAGTTCACGCGAGGCCAGGAACCCTATGATCAATCTATCATACCCTGAGACCTGGCTGGTCAGTCTCTCCTGATGAGTCCTAATGTTCCCCAAGGTGACTGTACCTATTTGTATCTGTCCTAATATAACTATGTACCCTTTACTACCTTGGGACTTTCACGTGGCCATCCCATTTGAGGAGCCCTAGCAAAGGCAGCGTCTTCCCCCATAATCCCCAGCCCACAGAGAAGAGCCCCTATGCTCTTTTTCAAAGGCATTGGTGTTTCCCTCACCAGTGGATATCTCAGGCCCCAATGATGAGATCATCTATAGGGCTAAATCTACAACGGCATTCCTATCTCTTGACATCTTTGAATTCCTTTCTTCCTTATTGAACTCGCCATTTCTGGTCTCTCCGCTTTCCCCATGCTGCATTTCCTTTTTTTTTTTTTCTTTTTTAAAGAATTTATTTATTTATTCATGAGAGACACAGAGGGAGGCAGAGACACAGGCAGAGGGAGAAGCAGGCTCCATGCAGGGAGCCCAATGCGGGACTCGATCCGGGGACCCCAGATCATGCCCTGAGCTGAAGGCAGACGCTCAACCACTGCACCACCCAGGCATTCCCCCCCCACACACACTTTTTTTGAGAGCATATTTATTTATTTGAGAGAGGGAGAACGTGCATAATTGGGGGGGGGTGGGTGGAGAGGCAGAGAGAGAGGGAGAAACAGACTCCTTGATAAGCAGGAGCCTGACTTGGGGCCCAATCAGATCATGACCTGAGCTGAAGGCTGAAGGCAGACACTTAACCAACTGAGCCAACCAGGTGCCCCCGACTGCACTTCCAATGAAGCCCAAGTCTTCAGCTGATGAGCCCTCTATCAGAACCATTCACAGCTGCTCAGCCTAGCACTAGTAGGTCCAGAATCCTGGGTGACTGTACCCATATTTATCCTTTTTTGTTTTAAAAGATTTTTATGTATTTATTCATTAGAGATAGAGAGAAAGAGAGTGAGGCAGAGACACAGGCAGAGGGAGAAGCAGGCTCCATGCTGGGAGCCTGATGTTGGGACTCAGTCCTGGGACTCCAGGATCTCGCCCTGAGCCCAAGAGAGACACTCAACCACTAAGCCACCCAGCCATCCCTATATTTATCCTGATCAAAATGTTTATTCTTCCTACCTGGTTCAGTAGCCCTCCAGATCCTTTTTCTCACACATTCCCAGATCTTTGTCAATATAATTGAGTAAAGCCCTGTGGGTCTTTTGGTGGGTAAATCTCCTCCTGGGTTTGATTTTGTAAATCTTCCCTTTCCCCTAAGAAATGCTGGGCTCTGACTTTAGTTACAGGTCTGAGGGTATCAAGGATCAGTGTGTAAGGGTGATTAGGGGCATAAAGCATGAAGTATATCTACTCTTCTCCTGCCTGGAGAAGGTCAGAACTTTCGAGCTGGATGTGACAAGCCTAATCAGACAGAGAAGGAGGAGATGGCAAGGGGGTGCTAAGAGTAGGTTGAGGGTTGGGAAGACTGCAGGTCTCTAAATCTTCTCATACAACCCCATTCCAATTCTCTTCTAATCCCAGTGTCCCTACACATAAAAAAAAAAAAAATCCAGAGAAACCCCACCAAACAAATAGATCAACATATGAAGATAGGAATCCAGCTGATAATGTAATTTAGGAACTTCATATTGAACTTTGCCTTTCATTTCCAGCTACCTCAATGCCTTTCTTTTGACATCATCCTCAACATCCTTGATGAACGTCCATGATTTGTGCTTTTCATCTGTTTTTCATTGTCAGTGCCTCAACCACATCCCTTGACCTTTTTTACTTCCGTGCACACACGCTGGACTTCCAGCTGCCAGCATTGACATCTCTTTACCTGGAGGCTTTCTCTGGCCTCCAGAGCTGCTCTGCTCATGCACAGGGACTGTAACGGCAGGATGCCCCGCACCCGAGGCAGGAGCACTCAGACAATGACTGCTGGAAATTGGGGTACAAACTCTCCAGCTGCCTTGACCTTGGGTGGGATGATTCTGACACGTCTTACTCTCTGACCGAGAGCACCGCCATGAGCTTGAGCTCCAGTTACCTGTGGTGTTTACTGGGATCCTCTCCCAAATAAATGACTTGCGCTTAGATCCTTATCTCAGAGTCTGCTTCCAGGCAAGTTCGAAATAATATAAGACCTTATTGGAAAAACCCAGGTAACTCACAGATGGATGAAGATCCAGGCTGTGAAAATGGTTAGCAGACTAGACATGCTAGGGAAGATGCTTGGCCATTATTAATTCACAGGAACACCTGAGTGGGATACCCTTGTTGGATACCACATGCATAAGGGTGATAACACCCCCAAGGAGAAGGATACAAAAATCCTACTCCTATGTAGAAAGCATGGACACTAAGCAGACATATAGTTTATCTACCGTCTTAAAATTTCATGGGAAGTGTAAAGGAGGTCTAGGTGTAGGGCAACCCCCAAATGGGAGTTATTCACTTCTGAAAAACTATGGACTTTGAGGAGTTTGAGGGCTCCATCTTGGGTCTTGGGAACTCCTGTACTGTCTCCATCCAGAAAGTAGAAGAGGAGATACCGAATATGTCTTGGGTTATGAAAGTCCATTAGAGGTTTACAAACTATTCACAGAGCAGCTTTTAAAACAGGAAGTATTTTAGTTTGGTGTTCCTCAGTGAAAAATGTGAGGTGAGAATTGTGCTTTTGGATGGCTCCTTGGATTTGGACCCTTAACCACTGACATATGTAGCATTAGCTTCACTAACCCCCCAACTAGATGTGCCCATGGCATGGTGGAAAGATCATATTAGTCAGAGATCTTAGGATTTCCAATGGCCAGTGGTGGGATCACAAGCAAGTGCTTCACTTACCTGTATGAGGAGGGTGTGGAATTAAAAGACTTTAGGGTCTCTTCTATTTTTACCATTTTCTTTACTATAAAAAATTATCATGACCCTCTCACGTATCATGGCCTTTAATTCTTCTAATAATACCAAGGGAAGATCTTATTATTTTCACTACATGGTGTGGAAGTGGAAATTCAGAGATGTTAAGTTGCTTGCTCACGTTCACCCAGAAATGAAACAGCATTCAAGCCGAGATCTGTTTGGCTCTGAAAGCCAGCAAACCACACCGTCCCATGCTCCAGCGGAAGTCTTAGACTCAGCAGTGGTTTGCTTTTGGTATTTTTCATTTTCCAGATTTGATATCCTCTCTTGGATGCCTGCGTGTCCTCCATGTTGCTCAGATCCTGTCATGCATGTCCTTGCCCAAGCTCTACATTTTCTGTTTTCAGCTTGCCTTGCTCCCTCTGAAATGCACAGTCAGGCAACTAAAATGCACTGAATGAATTATCTAGGCTCTCAGGAAAGAGTGCTGATAGCTTGCTAATCTGGTAAATATATATGTTAATGGGAGAAAGATAAAGCAGCAGAAAGACTGCCTTGGAGCTGCAGAGTGAATTAGATGTCCCTTTCAATTGGATATCTCTAAATAATACCCCCACATAAACTGTAAGCACAGAGCTGAACACCACTAATTCACAGTAGACATTGCTTCTAGTATAGCAGCAAAAGCCTTAGACCATGAGCTGGAAAAGCAGGTGCCTAATACCTCCAGTTGTGGCAGGAAGGAGAGTGCGGTGCAGAGCAATAAGAACAGGAGAAGCTGGGAGTCTGAGCAGGCTCCTCACTTAGGCACAAGTCACCCCCATGGGCGGCCACCAGGTTACTCACCAAGTTTATATACATGTTGCCCTAAGTGGAGAGCAGGATGCAGACTGAAACAACCCTTTGGAAATTTGATTAGAAACAGATGATCAGTGGCGATTTCTGAAATGATGTGATTGCTTTTTCTCAACATTCAAAAGGTGTAATGATTGTATTTCCCCCATGGTAATCCAGAGGCAATGTGATCTCAGGGGAAAGTCATGTATTGAGAATTGGAGGACTTGGGTTTGGGCTCTGGACTTTAGCAACTCAGGTAAACCTTCTGAGCTTCCTACCTTCTTTCTTCCTTCCTTTTAAATTGACTTTATTGAGGTATAATTGACATGCAATAAAATGCATCCATTTTAAGTGTGATAAATTTTGATAAATGTGTACATCCACCATAATCAATATATACAACTTTTCTATCGGTCCTAAAATTTCACTCCTGCCCTTTTGCAGTTAATCTCTCCCCCTCTCCCCAGCTCCAGGCAACAGCTGACTGATCTGCTTTCTATCACTCTAATCTGTTTTAGTGCTCTCTACAAATAGAATTATATGGTATATATTCTTTTGTATCTGGCTTATTTCACTCAGCTTGCTTTTGAAATTAGTTCCATGTAGCAATAGTTCTTTCTTTTGGGCTGGTTCCTTTTTATTGCTGTGTAGTATTTCATTATGCAGCTGTGTTTCTGCTTATCTATTCACCCACTGGTGGGCATTCAGTGATGTCTCTTATAAATAAATATGAACATTCATGTAATAGTGTTTCCGCTGGCCTGTGTGTTCATTTCTTTCAGGCAAAATCTGGGAGGCCAATTGCTGGGTCTTATGGTAAAGGTATATTTAAATTTATTTTAAAAAGTACTCGACTTTCTCACTTCACCATTTTACATGCACGTTCCAGATGTTTCATATCCTGACCAACAATGGTTATTGTCAATAGTTCAAACCTTAGCCATTCTAGTGCGTGTGAAGTGGTTAATGAAATGCATTGTGATTTTAATATTCCAGTGACTAATGATCTAGTCCCATGTGCTACTGACCAGTCATATATTTTCATTTTTGAAGAGTCTGCTCATATATTTGACAAAAATTAGATTGTTTTCTTATCATTTAGGTGTTAAGACTGGACTTCCAGCTGCCAGCATTGACATCTCTTTACCTGGAGGTTTTCTCTGGCCTCCAGAGCTGCTCTGCTAATGCACAGAGACTGGAACAGCAGGATGCCCCGCACCCGAGGCAGGAGCACTCAGTCAATGACTGCTGGAAATTGGGATACAAACTCTCCAGCTGCCTTGACCTTAGGTGGGATGATTCTGATACATATCTTACTCTCTGACTGAGAGCACCACCATGGGCTTGAGCCCATGAATATTTGAATGCAAATATTTTTGTTCAGACTGATATATGTTTTAAGTAGTTGAAATTTTAAATTTTGATAAAGTCAACTTACAATTTTATTCTTTTATACTTAGTGCTTTTTGTTGTTTTGCTTAGAAAGCTTTCAGCCTATTTCACTACATGGTTATGAAGGTAAAATGTGATCACATACGTGAAAGCTTTCAGCCTATTTCACTACATGGTTATGAAGGTAAAATGTGATCACATACATGAAAGAGTTCGCAAAAGTATTATACAAGCCTGAGGTATAATAAGAAGGATAATAGCAAAACTAACAATCATAATAAGTAAATCCTTTAGTAAGGCATAACTCTCAGTGATTAAAGAATTATAAAGAAACACTTCCAATATCAAGAGTTATGAAATATACACTAAAATTCCACCAAAAAAGTCCACAAAAAGTAAGATGGCAAATGATATGTGCCATATAATAACACTAGAGCTACTCTTAATTGAATACTTAATGCATACTAGCTAAGTTTTTTATAAATATAATTTCACTTAATCCTTAAAGACTCTTGAGAAGTAAATGTTAATATGTCTTCTCTATAAAGAAATCAAAGTTCAAGACGGTTAAGTAGCTGAGAAAGTTTACATAGAATGAGATAGAACTAAAATGAGACACACAGTTGTATCCTGATTATCCACCGGGAGGTTAGACTGCACGCTTTACAGATTCAGAGGACGGATAGAGATGTGTTGACTTGAAAGCTGATGGAATGCTTTCTATAAGACCTTTCTGAAAAAAAAAAAAAAAAAAAAAAGACCTTTCTGAAATGGACCTTGAAGAATATTTAAATAAGAGTAAATAGGAATCCAGTTTTATCAAGAAGGGGATTAATTACAGAAGCAAAAAAATAAAGATAATATGTTCTAGGGACATTGAATAGACTGATTTTACTAGTTTGTAGGAGTAGGAGTCAAGGTTACAACCATACTGAACAAGATAGTGCTAAATTAAAGTATTAATATATTACTTTAATGTCAACATATCTAAGTATAGTACAGTGTTAGTTATTAATTTTTATTAATAGTACTTCAAAAATTAATAGTAACCCATACCAATATACTTTATTAAGTGCTTTCCACAAACAATATATCATAATCTCATAATCTTACATAATGCCCATTCATTTCTTTAATGTTTGTGAGTGTCTGCTCTGTGCTAGGCATTGTTCTAGGCGTAGAGAATATAAAGGTAAATCCAATATTGTCCTTGCTTTCAAGGAATTCACAGTCAATTTTTAAGTGAAAAGTTCTGTTAACAGGAAAAAAAAAAACAAGGTTTGAGTTCTGGAAAGAAGTCAGGGCTAAAAAATGTAAATTTTGTAGTTGCTGACATGTGCACAAAGCACATGTGCATTTTATAGAAAGAAAAAGAAGGATAAGATTTCAAAGAGCACCTGGGTGGCTCAGTGGGTTAAATATCTGACTCTTGGTTTCAGCTCAGGTCATGATCTCATGGTCCTGAGATCAAGCCCTGCGTCCAGCCCCCTCCTCAGGCTCTGTGCTCAATGGGGAGTCTGCTTCAGATTCTCTCTCCCTCACCCTCTGCCCTCTCCTTGCTCACATGCTCGCTTTCTCTAAAATAAATTAATAAAATCTTCTTTTAAAAAAAAAAAAAAGGAGAAAGACTTCAAAGAGGAACCAAAAGCAGTGGGAACCTTTTTAAAAGTTTCTGAATTATATATACTTACATACGTGCACACACACACACGCACACACAACTATTTTTGCTAATCTTGCAACAAGGAGGTAATGACAGATGTTACCTTGAGGTCACAAAGCAGTTATTATTATAATATGCACATTCCCTTGAATCGGTAGAGTAATGGGTAGCCAGAGAAATGGATATCAGTATTAGACAGGTGATCAATATCTTTTTAAAGCTTATGATAAGCCTATAATTAAATATTTCTTTTTTATGTTCTTAGGGAAATGTGGATCATTTTCTCAGGACCTCCAGTCTTGAGATAGAAGAAAATAGCTCATTCCCAGAGGTAGAGCTGAATTGTACCCAGTATGTTTGGGACTCATTTCTATTCCTTTAGGGAGACAAATATTTTTATGAGGAATTTGTAGCAATATAATCTTACAATCCACATACCGCATAGCCTTGGGAATTATTTATCTAAGCTCATATTGCAATAGATCTGATTATGGAAAGTTTCTGTGTAAAAGGAGATTTTGGAGCCTTGGAAGCAGCAGCATAACATGACCTCCAGCCAGGGGTCTTGGAGGTCATTATCATTAAGCACATCTGATGAGGGAGTGATCCCCACTGAGATGCTGGGTGAAGAGATGCTCAGTAGGGAGGAGAAAGTGAGGACAGAAAAAGCTGGGGCCAGAACTCTGTGGAAGGCCCATGATTAGGGGGTGGGAAAGTCAGAGAAGATGGAATGGAACAAAAGATGAGCACAGTCTCAGGAAAACATTGAGTCATAGAAGGCGAGAAAAGAATTTTCATCAGAATCAAATAGAGCTAAGTAAAAGAACATGACAAATTTATAGAAGGTCTTAGATTTGGCTTTTCAAAGTCATTAGTAAAATTTTGGAAGACAGTTTCTGATCTTAACTTTCTAAGATCACCAAGTCATTTTGTTAGCTGATTTTTTTTGTTTTTGGAAGATTCTGAAGAAAAAATATCAATTTACATATTTACACATCAATGAGGAATAGACATATTTACTACTTAAAGATCATCTTGCAGAGATAAACTTCAGAGAAAAGAGATGAAATATGAAGGCATGCCTATGTTTATAGCAACTGGTAACAAGTTCAGGTGCTCTTTCTATCCAGATACCAATGGCTCCCCTTTGTCTACCAACCAGAGCACTCCTCCTTCCTTGTGAAAATCAAAGTTTGACTTTTGAGCGTTGTCTCCTAGGACTCTATACCGTCTCAAACTGGGCACCCTGAGCCCACTTATCTTTCCCATCCGTGTACCTCTCTTACCTTCCACATAGACTTTTTTTGATGCATTTATTCCACAAGTATTTAGATGTCTTCTTTTGGCCCTTTAAGGGAGTTACCATGGAAACTAAAATGGCCATGTGAAACTTTGCATCTCATGGGACAGGAAGATATTAAATAATAGCACATCTAATCTTGTACTATGAGCTGTGTGCAGAGGAAATTGATATAATAATGTAATGATTAAATGAAAGAGCTGGGACTAACTTGGAGTTAGAGGGGGATATCCCCAAGAGCTGACGGCTCCATAGGAGTTAATTTGGTAAAAGGTGGGCAAGTGTCAGAGGCAGAGAGAACAGTGTGAAGGCTGGGAAGGGAGCCTGGAACACAGAAAATGAGATGATAGAACAAGATGAGATAGTGAAAAAGGCAGGGACCAGACCGGGTCATGAGCTGGGCCAGAATAAGGCTTCTATTTCCTATAGGTAATTGAAATCAATTGGAGTTTCATGGTCAAATTTATGTTTTAAAAAGTCATTCTAGCAAAATAGACATGAATAAAAATTAGTTTTATATAACAGTAACAGTAAATGAAATTACAAGTAATTATAAAATCATGACTAACTGGGGTTTATTCTTGGGATGCTAGTCTGGTTTGCATGGAATCCACCATACTAACAGGTTAAAGGAGAAAAATCACACGGTTATATGAGTCAATTCAGGAAAAGCATTCGACAAAATCCAACACCTATTCATGGTAAAAATGGCCAGAAAAATAGGAATAAAGGAAAACTTCCTCAAACTAGTAAAGAGTGTTCATAAAACACCTGTAGTTGGGGATCCCTGGGTGGCTCAGCGGTTTGGCACCTGCTTTTGGCCCAAGGTGTGATCCTGGAGTCCCGGAATCGAGTCCCACATCGGGCTCCCTGGATAGAGCCTGCTTCTCCCTCTGCCTGTGTCTCTGCTTCTCTCTCTGTGTTTCTCATGAATAAATAAAATCTTAAAAAAATACCCATAGTTAACACCAGACTTAATGGTGAAAAACCAATGCTTTCTCCCTCCCATCTAGAGTAAGGTGAGGATATTCCTCTCATAATTGCTATTCAGCATAGAACTGGAAATTCTAGCCAGTGCATAAGGAAGAAAAGGAACTAAAATGCATATAGATTGAAAGAGAAGTAATAAAACTGTGCTATTTGCATATTACCAATGTCCACATAGAAATCCCAAGGTATCTACAAAACAACTCCTACAACTATTGAGTTCACTGCTACTGCAACATCAACATATAAAAATCAATTGTATTTATATATACTATCGATCAACATGGGAAAACTGAAATTAAATATACAATACTACTTATAATCACTAAAGATTGTAACCTAATCACTTAGGTTTAAATCTAAGAAAACATACATAGACTTTATAGAATTTATGTGCTTAAAACTACCAGACGATGATGAATGAAATCAAACAAAGATCTAAATAAAAGGGGGATATATGTTCTATGTTCATGAATAGGAAGACTCAACATAGCAGCAATGTCAATTCTCCCCAAATTGATGTATAAATTTAATGTAATTCTTATTAAAATCCCAGTGAGATTTTTTGAAGATACAGGCAATATTATTCTAAAATATGTATGGGAGAGGCGCCTGGGAGAGGCACCTGAGTGGCTCCTTCAGTTAAGTGACTCTAGTCTTCAGCTCAGGTCATGACCTCAGGATAATGGGATTGAACCCCCTCTGTTAGGCCCTACACTGAGTGGGGAATCTGCTTGAGATTCTCTCTCTCTCCCCACCAACCCCACTCTCTTTTTCTCTCTTAAATAAATAAATAAATAAATAAATCTTAAAAAAAAAAAAAAAAGATTTGAAGGGACCTTGCACCAAAGAAGATATACAAATGGCACATAGGCACATTAAAAATGTTCCACACCACTAGCCATTAGCTAAATGTAAACGAAGACCAAGGTGAGAGAACACTACACACACCTTAGAACAGCTTAAAAAAATGATGACAAGGATGCAGGGAAGGAGATTCAGAGAGAGTTAATCTCTCCTACATTGCTGCTAAAATGGCATGGCCAGTCTGGAGGATGATTTGCTAGTTTCTTATAAAACCAAGCATACAGTTGCACTCCTGGGCTTTTCAGAGAAATGAAGACTTAGGTCCACATTAACACCTGTACATAATTGTTCATTGCAGCTTTACTTGTAAGAACCCAAACTGGAAGTAGTCAAAATGAATTCATAGGAATTCTCTTATCCATAACATGAATATTACTCAGCAATAAAAAAGGAAAAAACCATTGATTCTTAACAACTTAGAACTCAAGGGCATTATGTTCAGTGAAAAAAAAGCCAATCTTAGAAAGTCACATACTCTATGATTTTTAAGGATATAGCCTTCTTGAAAAAACAAAATTATAGAGATGGAAAACAGATCAGAGGTTGCAAGAATTAGAAATGGTGAGGCAGACAGTGGAGAGAGGTAGGTATGACTACAAAGGGGTAGCATGAGGGAGGTCTCTATGGTGATGGAAAAACCTTGATTGTTGAAGTGGTGGTGACATCAATCTACACACATGATAAAATACACAGGATTATACTCACACATTGCACCAATGTCAAATTCCTGGCTTTGACCTTGTACTATGATACAAAATGTAACCATTAAGGAAACAGGGTGCTGAATATGTGGGTCCTCTCTGTCCTATCTTTGCACCTTCCTGTGAATCTATAAATACTTCAAAATTAAAGTTAAAAAGAAAGAGGCCACTTCAGTTGTTGTATGAAGAGACTAAGGGAAAAAAATGGTAGAATGATTTTGGGTGCAGGGAAGTGACAAGAGACCTGTGGTCATCGCTCTGACAAGGCTAGTAGTGAGAGAAATGAAGTAAATCTAATGGATATGAGAGACGTGTAGGTAGTAAGATGGAAAATATTGTTTTGCGGGACGCCTGGATGGCTCAGCAGTTGAGTGTCTGCCTTCGGCTCAGGGAATGATCCTGGGGTCCGGGGTTGAGTCCCACATTGGGCTCCTTGTGGGGAGCCTGCTTCTCCCTCTGCCTGTGTCTCTGCCTCTCTCTCTCTCTTTCCCTCTGTGCCTCTCATGAATAAATAAATAAAATCTTAAAAAAAAGAAAATATTGTTTCGCTTATTGTATATGGGAAGAAGAAGAGGACATTGTCAACAGTAACATCCAGGTTTCTGGATGACTACTGCAAGGATGGTGGTGCTAATCAGTGAGCTGGGACATGGGAAGAAGAGGATAGGAGCACAGGGGTTTGGGTGTGGAGATTGAATTAGTTTTAGACATGTTGAATTTTGAGTGCTTTTGAGACAACAAGGTAGAGCTGTTGATGGTCAGAATCTCAGAGTTGAATATATGGGAATCTGGAATATAGGATACTTAAAGCCACATCGGATGAGATTGCTTAGGGAAAGTACAGGAAGTAGAAGAATGAAGTCCTAAGATCTAGTCTTAAGAAAATCCAATGTTTAATAGACTGGGTAGAGAAATGCAAGCAGACAAAGAGTATTGAGGAATTGCCAGAGAAACAGGAGAAAAGCCGGCAGTATATAATATCAGGAAAGCTGAAGATAGAATGTCTTTCAGGGAGAGAATGCCTTACAGTACCTGATGGTCTGGGAAGCCTTGTTAGATTAGAACAGAAGGTGTCCCTTGGGTTCATGATACAGAGGTGGCCTCATTGAGGGTCTCTTTCCCTCCCCTGGCATGGTGGAGTTGATTAAGGAGGCAGTGGAAGGGAAAACAATACACATGGCAAAGTATATATAATTTTTCTTGAAGTTTGGCTGTGAAGGGATAGAGAGAGCCTTGGAGGGAGATTTTCTTTTGTTTTTGGTGGGCTTGTTTCAGAGAAATGTCAGTGGAAGAGGACTGAAAATACACACAAGTAAAAGTACATGATACAGTACTTGAGAAGCTATAGGTTCCAAAGCACAGAGGTTGAGGCATCACGGGCCATTTTTTTGAAACCAGAGAGAGGTACTTCTCATTCCGTGATGTCAACCTTTGGGTTGGAACGGTAATCATGGCACTTGGGTTCAGTCTGTATTCTTCATCTGATTAAATATTCTTTCCTTAAATTACAGGTTAAGAAATTTAAATAGGTTAAAGCAGAGTTAGAAGGGATGTTGGAATCGACCCAGTTCAGAGGCTGAGAGGACTTGCTCCTCCCAGTAATGTGTGGGACTTGGATGGAAGCCACTAGACTCGCTCTCCTCCCCTACCTTCTCCAGCAGGTCAACACCCTTCTCTGAGCCTAGACTTTTTCAGCTATAGCACGGACCATATGGTTTTGAGGAGGAGGGGTCTTTGGAATAATCTACTTTTTTGTCCTTACTGCTTTGAAAGAAAAGATTGTATTTTCTCTGCTCACCAGCTTGTCTTAGGACCTGACCGACCTTCCAGGTAAATCTGGCCAAGCCTCTAGATTACAGTGTGCCAGTCGGCACTGTGGCACCCTGTGTTATACTGAAAATGTGAACACCTGACTGGTTTTTGGGTGTCTATTTAAGGATTGGTGGATCCCTCGTATTTGGGCAGAGAAGCCCTGATTTCTCGTTACACCCAGCAGGCCCTGTCAGCAGGGCAGCCTGAGGTGACAGGACAGACACCTGTGCTGCACAACTGCTGTTGCATCTGCTGAGACCAGAGGCAATGGTTCTGTTCTTCCAGAACATGAAGAAGAACTCCATTTTCTTGAAAGACCATAGGCTCAATAGGATCAATTCTCTTTCCGCATGCCTTTTTTTGTGCTTGGAACTCTGCCAATTTAAAATCTTCATAAAATTCTCTGCATAGAAATGTCTCCCTCTCTATTATGCTAAGTGAAATAAGTCAGAGAAAGACAAATACCATATGATTTCACTCATATGTGGAATTTAAGAAACAAAACAGACGAATATAGGGGAAGGAAAGGAAACATAAAATAAGAAGAAATCAGAGAGGGAGACGAACCATAAGAGACTCTTAACTATAGGAAACCAAGGGTTGCTAGAGGAGTGGTGGGTGGGAGGATGGGGTAACCGGGTGATGGGCATTAAGGAGGCCCTTGATGTAATGAGCACTGGGTGTTGTATGAAACTGATGAGTCACTAAACTCTACCTCTGAAACTAATGATACACTATTTGTAAATTAAATTGAATGTAAATTAAAAAATTAAAAACAACTGCCTCCCTCTCTTTTTATGTACCTGTCTGTTGGGTTTTTTGTTTGTTTATTAATTCATTTTAGGGATACTTTAAACAATATATTATGAATTAATTTTATTCTTATAACCAAGTTGTAAAAATAATCCCAAAAGTTTTCATATACTCTTCTAGCTTCCATAAATGAAACTATTGTACAAGTATCAAAACTTGTAGGGAAGCAAAAATAATATAGATAATACTATTAATTAGTCAACAGACCTTATTCAAATTTTGCTAGTTGCCACACCTGTGTTCTTTCTATAATCTAAGATCCCAGCCAGCATTTCACAATTGCATTTCGTTGTCATGACCCTCATCTAGTACAGATCCTCATTGTCTTTTTGTTTTTCATAACCTTGATACTTTTGAGCCTATTTCTCAATGTGGGTCTATCTGATGTTTCCTCACAGTTGATTCAAGTTTGTATGCTTCTCCAAGCACTAGGTCTTGGAGTTTGGGAGCTGGAATTCATGTACTACTCATTCATCATGAGCCTGTGTTCTTAGTGAAAGGCATGTTCATTTAGAGAAAAAGAATCTGCTTCTGGCTCTACCTCTGGAGCTATAAAATTAATCCTTAATGCAACTAGTACAGCACTTATGGTTCACCTCCTGGGTTTTCATGAAATATTTTCTCAAGGAACATGAACTTTAAGTGTTATATTGTTTAATGTGCTATTTAAAACAGCTAAGTACCTGAGGGTATCAGTTCTTAAATCCCTATAATTAGTCATCATTAATTCACAAGGAACATAGCTAAATCATCAAAAACTAATGCTTAGCCCCATTACTGGATCAACAGAAATTCTCCAAGACTAAAGTCACCCAGAAATAAGTTCACAGTGTAAAACTGCCAAGGCCAAATGCACCAGCCACCAATCATGGGGCATGAAGGGGCTGACTTCCTAAGAGATTTGCAGACTGGGTACCATTACTGACATCTCCAAAATGAATATGCGAAGCTGACCCGGTCAAGAAACTCTTTCAAGCCACGTGAAAACTATGAAAACCATACCAGAATCAGAAGCCCAATTCTAGTTCCCTAGCTTACTGCCATGTCACTCCCTCAAGGAACCTGACCTCACTCATTATTTACCCATTTCTTTGATTGATCCATTTTTTAAATTATGGAGGCTCTATGCCAAACACAGGATAACTTATGTTGAGTCAAAATAAGTTCTTTGGCCCAAAGGGATAAGGAATAGTGTTCTGGGAGTGGGGGGAGAGTATGAACAGAGCCATTTGACAGAAGAGAGCAAGAGTTTTGCAAAGACACCACTGCAACTAGATGGCAAGCAAAAAGGAAGGTAACTCTAGAGGGTAGGGAACAGTGAGATTCGAGGGAGCACTGCAAGGGAAAACCAACCAAAAATGGATCCTAGAGCTAAAGGTAAAGGTCAAGATTATAAAACCTTTAGAAGGAAATATAGGAGAATTTCAGTTGAGATTCTGAGTTAAGCAAAAATTTCTGGGATGTGATACTAAAAGATTTTCAACACAGAAAAACAAATGATAAAGTGGACTTTCACAAAATTTAAAACTTCTGCCTTTTGAAAAATAACCCTAAGAGAATAAAATGGCAAGTCCCAGGATAGCAGAAAATGTTAAAATATTTGTAACCTGAATATGTAAAGAGCTCTCATAACTCAATAATAAGAAAACAAACAACCCAATTAAAAACTGGACAAAAGACTTGAACAGATGCTTCAGCAAAGAATATATACAGGTGGAAAAAAAAAAAAAAGCAGGTGAAAAGATATCTCAACATCATCAGCCATTAGGGAAACACAAATTAAACCATGATGAGATAACTTCATACCTATTAGAAAGGCTAAAATTTAAGATGTATCTTACCAAATGTGGCAGAAGACGTGAAGGAACTGTAACTCTCACATTGCTGGTGGGAACGTAAAATGGTGCAATCACTTTGGAAAATTCTTGGCCCTTTTTTTCTTTGAGAGTGCAAGCATGTGAGTTGGGGAGGGGCATATGGAGAGGGAGGGAGACAATCTTAAGCAGACTCTGGGCTGAGTGTGGAGCCTGATGCCAGGCTTGATCCCAGGACCCTGAGATCACGACCTGAGCTGAAATCAAGAGTCAGACACTTAACTGACTGAGCCACCCAGGTGCCCCTTGGCAATTTCTTAAATTAAAATATTACCTCCATATCATCCAGACATTGCACCCTAGGCTTTTACTTGGAAGAAATGAAAGCACATGTCCATACAAAGGCTTATCCATGGATCTTCATAGAAGCACTATTTGTAATACCCCAAGCCTGGATACAACCTAAATGCCCATCAGCAAATGAATAAATTGTGGTATATCTTTACATCGGAATGCTATTTAGCAGTAAAAAGGATTGCTAAACCATTGATCCTTGCAAAAAGCTGAATGTCAAAATAATTATGCTGAGTGAAAGAAGTCAGACAAAAAGTATGTACTCTGTGTGATTCTATTTATGTAAAATTTCCGGAAAATTATTTTCTGTAATGACAGAAAACAGATCAGCGGCTGCCTGGGAAGAGGCGGGAGTGGGAACGGTTATAAAGAAGAATTACAAAGGAGCATAAAAAAGCTCTTGGCAGTGATGAATATTATCACTACTGTGATTGCAGTGATGGTTCTGCAGGTGTTGGTGTACGTTCAAAAGTTATCAAATTATATATACTTTAAATATGTGCAGCTTATCATAAGTCAGCTCTGTTTGATTCAGTTATCTATCAGTTCTATTTTATTTTATTTTTTTTAAAATTTTTACTTATTTATGATAGTCACACACACACACAGAGAGAGGCAGAGACACAGGCAGAAGGAGAAGCAGGCTCCATGCACCGGGAGCCCAACGTGGGGTTCGATCCCGGGTCTCCAGGATCGTGCCCTGGGCCAAAGGCAGGTGCTAAACCGCTGCGCCACCCAGGGATCCCTATCAGTTCTATTTTATTCAGTGTGTCAATCTGATCTTACTCTATTGTATATCAATTCTACTGTACTGTTTATCAAATCTATTGTTAAAAAAGCAGGGAGCAGGGGTGAAGTATGGGTGTCTCAGATAATCTCCCAGAAGGCTAGAGAACTTCATCTGGAGGCTTCACAAGGAACAGAGTCCAAAATCATCTTGCAAAATTGCCTGGCAGTCACCTCACTGCTGGGCTCTAGATGTTGGGTCTTGTACTAGCAGCCCCGGGGTAGGATTGTGCTAGAGAGGCTCCCACTTGAATTGCCGTCCTTGCTGCCTCCTGAAAAGAGATGTAGCTGCCTCTTCAACTCCAGAATGAATCCTGAGTCTTCCTTTCTCTAACTTTTGATTCAGAGTCTGAGGCTGGAGCTGTGTCATAGGTGGGTCCTGGGCCACCGAGTCCTGGTGCCCACACCGTAGCTGAAACAGAGGCCGGGTGCGTGCAAGCGTTGCCTTAGGAGATTGGAGGGGTCTCCAAATGCTACAAGGGTAGCCGGATGCTGGGTAGCCAAGGACAGCCAACATCAGGAGTCAGGGCCACTTTTAAACTTACCCTCTGTGCCCTTTGCTAAGAAAGGAGTTTTTATTAAGATTTCTGTGAGAATCTGATGAGATCATATATGCGGAAGTACTTTGCAATTTGCAGTAGAAGTGCAAGCTGTTATTTTTCAAACCCATAAAACTTTGGAACTGAACATTTTTTTGGCCAACTAGAGTCTTAAAAGTCTTAAAAGAGTATACAAGAATTAAATAGCTGAGGGAGAAGGCCCCATGCGCAGACAGTAGGAGATGCCAGAAGACAGAGAAAGGCCTGGGCGCCAGGTGGTGAAGCAACCAGCAGAGGGCCCAGGGAGCGCAGCTCAGTAAAGCTGCCTCCTTGAAGGAAATTCTTTCTATAGCTATTTCTGGAACGTTAAAATACAATAAAGATGAGTGTTTTGGCAAAAGCATCACAGTTCATAAATGTGCACACTTTGAAATCTTACACATACCTGTTATAAATAAGTTGAATAAAAACACCCTTACAGGTGTCATAAAGTATTTTTGTATGAATGTGTTTGTATCTGTATATAACGCATATTACCAATTCAAATCTGGGAAAATGCGATCAAATCCATTCTAACTTAACTGTCTGTTCTTTGTTGTTTGGTGCATCATCTTGCATCCCCATCCTCAACAAAATAAACACACACACACACACACACATACACACAGAGAGTTTGTTAACACCAATTAAACTGACTAGATGCTTTAATTCCACGTATAATGCCTATGACTTGGTCTTGCTTTCAGTTTTTACTACCATGGTCAACATTGAAAATAAGAGCCTTTAGTCTACAGAGACACACAAAGATCTGACAACTGCATTTAGGCCGTTATATATCTAAGAGCACCTGTGATATAGTAACATTAATTTCTTCAGATAATTATTTGCTGTATGTTTTTATGTTTTTATTTTTATTTTTTATTTTTTATTTTTTTGCTATATGTTTTTAAATAGACTTTTGTATTTTAGGATAGTTTTAGAATTCCAGAACAGTTGCGAAGACAGAACAGAAAGTTCCTGGATACTCCACACCCAATTCCTCCTATTGTTAACATCTTATATTAGCGTGGTGTATTTGCTAAGATGGATAACAAGTATTGATAGATGATTAACTAAGGCCCACGCCTGATTCAGATCTCGTCAGTTTTCACTAACCTCTCCTTCTGTCCCAGGATCCCATCCAGGGAACCATGTTTGTGTCTCCTGAGGCTCCTCTTAGCTGTGACAGTTTCTCTGACTTTCCTTGGTTTTGGGTGACTTTTACTGTTTGAAGGTTTACTGCTTAGGTATTTTGTAGACAGTCCTTCAGTTGGGACTTATCTAATTTTTTTTGTCATGATTAGACCGGGGTTATCTGCTTGTGGAGAGAAAAATCACAAAGGTGAAGTGCCATTCTCATCACGCCATATCAAGACACATGCTATTGACAGGACTCATCATGGTTGGTGTTGACCTTGGCCACCTGAGTTGGATGTGCTCTGCATTGTGCATTGTTCACTCTGTGCTGAAGCTGTCCTTCTGCCATTTATTTTTTCATGATTTTTCCAAAACTTTCTTATGAGAACTTGAAAACACACAGCAAATGTGAAGTTTTAGGTTTTTATAATATTTACATATGTCCCCAACATAGATTCTACAACTGATCTTTTGCTTATATACTTACTTTATTACATACCTGTCTATCCATTCTGCCATTTTGCACATCAGTTTATTTTTTTAAACAAGTGTTGCTATTTATTTTAGATTCTACCAATTTTGCCCCACAATATGAGAGGAAACAGAACAGACTGTGTTGCAAAGAGACAAAGGAAGAGAATCATACTGGACGTTAAAATCCAAGTGTTAGAGATGTGGTGGCAGGAGCACATCAAAGAGAATAGTAAAGGGTAGAAATTAGCCTGCAATTTAGAAACATGTGGAAAGTCCTTTGACATTATGAAGTGTGTCACTGCAACTACAAAGATTGCCAAGCGATTGCATGGCAAGAAGCTAAAGAAAACTATGGCCCAAGGCATGTGTGACTTCAGAGCATTTGAAGAAAGTGGAAGAGCATTTGCCAGTTTTGGATAGCAGGAGCGTGTCTCCAAAGGCACTGTGCCAGAAAGACCCCAGTTGCATTCCCATTTCCTGGATCCCATCCCCAGCACTAAAGGGGAAATGCTGGGGTACCATATTTTAATGATCTATTCCCCAAGGCAAAGAACGACACAATGAATATCCCTTTACACTCTCCTTGTCCATCAGTGTGAGGGTTTCTCCAGAAGAATGGTCTTTGTGTTAGTTTGCTAGAAATGCTGTAAAAAGGCTCCACAGACTACGGGGGGGTGGGGCGTGGTGGGTGCTTAAACAACACAAATGTATTTCTCACAGTTCTGGAGACTCGAAGTCTGAGATGAGTGTCTGCAGGAATGGTCCCTTCTAAGTGTTGTGAGAATCTGCTCCTGGCCTCTCTCTCCTTGGCTTGAAGATGGCCATCTTTGTCCTATGTCTCTTCACATGTATTTCCTCTGTCCTGTGTCCAAACTTCCCTTTTTATAAGGACATCAGTCATATTGGATTAGAGCCCACCCTAAGGACCTCATTTTAACTTGATTATCTTTATAAAGGTTCGATCTCCAAATAAGGTTATATTCCGAACAACTAGGCTGAGAACCTCAACTCATGAATTGGGGGATGGGGGCACAATTCAACCTGCAACTCTTCAGATCTATTTCTTGTATAACCCTTAAAAGAATTCGGAAAAACTATGTACCCGTTACACAGCTTAACACTGATATTTAAGAATTTAAATCATAGGTTTAAAATAGTTCCAAAGGATAAAATTGCTGGCATTTTGTAAATATTAACATTTTAAAATAAATGGCTACTCTTTCAAGTGTATCCAAGAGATTCTAAATATCATAACAATTTGATTCATGATAATAATCATTAAAAATGGGGGATCCCTGGGTGGCTCAGCAGTTTAGAGCCTGCCTGTGGCCCAGGGCGTGATCCTGAAGTCTGGGGATCGAGTCCCACATTGGGCTCCCTGCATGGAGCTTGCTTCTCCTTCTGCCTGTGTCTCTGCCTCTCTCTCTCTCTGTGTCTCTTGTGAATAAATAAATAAAAGCTTAAAAAAATAATCACTAAAAATACATGCATAATTCCCTATGGAATTTTTATATCTTTCCTTTTTCCCCTTTACATTCCAATTCTCCCAGAATTCTATCTTCATGGAATATATTTTCATGCCAGGAAGTCCCATTTTTGATCACCCTATTATATTTCTTTTTGATGAAATTACGAGTGGAAATTAAAATTTTAAAATGCTTTATTTCCTGGGATCATAAGGCTATAAGGGTTTAAACCTTCTTGTTGCTATTGTTATATAATCGATCAAGAAAACAAAACTGTATTATAAAATAATTATCCTTTTATAATTTATTGAGCAGAAAAAATAAAATATTGAAAATGCTTCTCTAGAAATAATATAAATAATGCTTCTCCCTCTAATTAGTTCATATATTTATTGATGAATGGTTTTATACTAGAATACAGATTTCTGTACTGATTTTATTCCTGTCCTCCACTCCATTTTTACAGAAGTAACTGCCCAGAAAACATATTCATAGTAATAAATAAATGGGAATGAAAAGTGTCTGTTATAGCAATTTTATCTAATTATTTGAATTCCATTCAAGTTACATGCCAGATACTATCTGGTCATTTACCATCAAAAATTATTTTTAGTATTCTTCTTGCTAAAAATACTATTAAATTCTTCTTCAGATTAGTGAGAATTGAAAACCACCTGACATGTGCATGAGAGCTATTCACGCTTTCAAGTTTCAAGAGGGACACCTAGTTACACCTGTTGCTCTTTTACCTAAAGCACCTTGTGTAGAGCATATTAGAGTTCTCCAAAAAAGCAAACTCTAAAATGAAAATGGTTTATCTGAGAGTTGATCCTAGAAAGTATATCAGAGTGGGAACTTCCTGAGTATCATGTAGAAGGCACCTCAGAACTGTCCCATCAAAGGATGGGAAGTGAGGTGTTCATGCCCTTTCATTACCTGCCCTTGTACATGGCTGAATACCAGAGAGAGACTTCCTTAGGCAAAGACTTGGGCCCTTACCACTAGAAAGTGCAGTGAACGCAGAGGTGGGCCTTAGGATGCCCAGTGCGACATCAACAGTGTCTGTAATAACTGAAAAAAAAGGTAATGTTGTAACTTTCATTACTGATAAAAACATGTATCTTATCACATTTTATTTTTTTATTTCTAAAAATATTTTATTTATTTATTTGAGAGAGATAGATAAATAGAGCATGTGAAGCATGGGGAGAGGCGGTGGGAAGGGGGAAGTAGAATCCACACTGAGCAGGGATCCCAACCAGGGCTCGATCCCAGGACCCTGGGATCATGACCTGAGTGAGCTGAAGGCAGACACTTAACAGACTGAGCCGCCCAGGCACCACACTTACTACATTTTAAAACATATTTCATCAGAACCCTGAAGCCGGACATTTATCTCATTTAACTCATAAAAAATATCCTCCATATATTGACAAAACCAATAACCTTTGTCAAACCTATCAGAAAAATATAACATTTTCTGACAACAATAGTTTAACTTCATTTTTGGCTCAAATAAATGTTAATATAGGATTCAAAAATCTCATTAGCTATTCCTTGAATTGAATTTGAATTTAATATCAGATAAATATGAAACACTAGCAAACTACTGAGAAATAAATTTCAAGATGCATATTGTAAAGAGATGATTTAAATGGTGTAGAGATAATTTATTCACTTTATAATAAGTCATCCAAACAAGAAAAGGAATTGACATGTTGTTTCTCATTATTTAATTTATAATAATGTAACATACTATTTAGCTAATATTGTAAATTATGTTTGGAATGGGGTATATGATTTAAAAAAGCATGGTATTCCTTTGGTAAGTGTGTTTGTGTGCATATATGGATCATTGGTATTCTGCTATGGGGAATAATTAACTCAGAAACCAGTATAGATGTCATAAGTAATGTCATTAATTTTTAGATCTCAGGATAAAACTTGTATTTGTATTTAAAGGAAGAGAAAGGTACTGCTGAAACTCATCTGTGTAGAAAAATAATATAATTTTGGTTTTTGGTGTTAACAGTAATAAAAAAGAACATTAGGTGTTTATAAATAAAATTAGATGGGAATTAATTTCAACTAGAATAGATGTTTAATGATATGCTTTTATTTTTTTAAAGCTTGCTTGCTTTATTTATTTATTTATTTATTTATTTATTTATTTATTTATTTATTTGAAAAAGAGAGAGGGAAAGCTGAGTGAGAGAGTACACAAGCAGAGGAGAGAGGCAGAGGAAGAAGAAAACTCCCCACTGAACAGGGAGTCCGATGTGGGACTTGGTGTGGGATTGGATCCTGGGACACTGGGATCATGGCCTGAGCTGAAGGCAGACACTTAACCCACTGAACCAACCACTTACCCCAATGAGATGCTTATATAATGTGAATTTTAGCTGCTTTATTAAAGAGCACACACCAAAAATAAAGAAATGATGAGCACATTTTAGTTGTGGATTTTTATCTAACTTACATTAGATAAGGAGTGGTTTGGGATTTCCAGAAAAACATGGCAGACCCATTTAAAAAATCAGAGTCACTAACATATAGTTCTCTGGTTATTTAAAGGTGCTTTTCTTTCCTGCTAATGAAACATTTTAGGCACAAATATTGAGGATGTAAGCTTAACAGAAATACCTGTACCTAAATATGTGAAAAAAGTCATAATTTTAAGATAATTTTAAAATTTTAAGTAATTAAAAATTTTAGCCATGATTTGCTCTCATGAACTCTCCCCACTGCACAACTGCAAATAGAGTGGCAATTTTTGACATTAGTCTAGAAATAACAGAGGCAAAATGGTTCAATGAACATGATCATCTCTTCTACCTCTGCACAATGTAACCCATTCTCTCCTTTTAGGCCAAGGTTTCACTCTTAACAGAAATATGTATATAAAGACTAGAAGATCGAAGTCTCCATGGTGTTCTAAGTAGTCCCTAAGGAGGCTGCTCTTTTGTTTGGTTACACTTAGGCTTTTGAACTCAGGAGCCATGTCCTGAAATAAGATTTGGGATGGATGTGAGAAGGGCTTTTGTGAACACTCATAGGCTCTTAGGTCAGTCTCGCAAAACCCTCCAAACTGACGAACCCTTTGAATAACCCTGGTGTAAAGACCACCAGATTCCTGGACATGCACATATTCAATGTTAATACATACTGACAAATTGCTTCCCATGGTGTGGTGCCAATTTATACTTCTACCACTTGTGTGTGAGATTTCCCACCACTCTAGCTACCTGCTGACACATGATACCATCAGACTTTGAAAGTTGCATGAGCTTGGAAGGTGGATTTTGCTTTACAAAATTTCCAAATAATTATAATGATTTCATGGGTTTTGCTTTACATGTTCCACATTATTAGTGAGTTTTGGCTTATAGGGTTGTCAGCTGAGTTCTTATGGAAGTAAATCATCCTTAATTCTTTGCCTCATTTTTTGATTTTAAAATTGAATTTTGGAGGTTTTTATATAATCTACATGCTAACCCTTTGTCTGGTTTAGTGTTGAAAATATGGTCTCTCAATCCGTCCCTGTATCATGACTTTAATTACAGAGTCATTGTCTTCATCGTTATCGTCATTTTAATACCACGACTACCACTAATATAATCAAAATACATGGATTGCTTACCTTGTGCCAAGCCTGCTTAAATACTCCATGTGTATTATCTCATTTAATTCTCACAGTAGGCTTATGAAGTAGGGCTTATTATATACCCATTTTATAGATAGAGTAACCGAGGTATACCAAGGCCTAAGGACACCAATCAAGGTTGTTCGGTCAGGGGCAGAGTCATCCTTAATCACTACACTATCTCATATAACTACATCTTAATACGATAAATACAAAGAGTATTACAGACTTAACTTTGGTATGGCATAAATGGTTTTGAGTTTTATAGTCAAAAGCTAAAATCTGCTTCATTTTGATTGACAGTAAGTTCCCACAATGGGTTACACATTACATGAGACCTGTGGATTACAAAAAGGAAAAAGAAAAAGGCATAATCCTTGCCCTCAGAGTGCTGACAATGCAGGAAGAAACACAGACAATTGGAATACTGCGTGATGAGCACTGTAATAAGATACAGCAAAGGTTGCTGATAGAGTACAGAGGAGGGGGTTCTAACATGCAATCGTGTGTGGTTCTATAAATAATCATATGAATGACTTATATTGAATGTTCAGTCAATAAAATGGCCTCGTCTCTATCATGTGGACTAATCTTCCCTTATCTTATCCATTCAGTTAGACATAAATGTCCTAATTAATATGGTGATCTGCTGGTTGAGATCTTTGGGACTCTGATTTGCCCATGGAAGGTTTAGGCTAGCGTTTCTACCAACATGCCATTTACAGTTTGCTGAGAATGTTGTTGATGTCCTGCAAGCCATTTACCCCCAAGGAATTGGTTAAGTGACATAGGACAGATTTTGGAGACAAGTCCGGGGCAGCAAGTGAGTCACTGATCAGCACTCTGAAGCTGTTTGTCCTGTTTCCTCTTTATGTCCAGAAGACAGAAGGGTAGTGTGGGCGAGGGGAGCACAGAGCAAGGTGGTGATAAGCAGCTATGGCCACGTTGGTGGGGGGGACTGCAGTGGCTGTCCTGGTGCTTCTTATCATTTGCCTTTTTCTTCCCTCTTCTCCCCACTCCAATGCTCCATCAAAAGCTGCATAATCTCCTCAAGAAATTAGTGAAGCTTTAAGTTTTCATTTGAGCTGAAAAATGACAAGCTATTTCATAAAACTGCTGGCACCTCAATTTATTCCTCTTTAAAATGGGGAAAAAAAGTAATGCTGGACACTAAATGAAACATTTTAATTCCTTAGTGCATTTTGGAGGGAAGAAAGATTAAGAAATGCAGGAGATTACTTTTGCTCGTAAACATTTGTGGTGCAGAAGGGAAAAAGCGCATCCAGCGGTAAAGACATTTGTGACCTCATTCGGGAGCAAATGTTGTTTGATCTGGATTTTTCCTATTATGTCATTCCAGATTGGTTATTTTTAAGCACATCAGCACAAATATTTATTTCTTGGCTGCTAGTTTTTGGTCTCACCTCAGTTGCTATTTTAGCAATTGTCCTATAAAGGGCCAGCTTTGTGATCTCACAGGGTGCTGTGAAAAAGAGAGGCAAGAGTGAGGAGGCAGGCATGATGGCAAGACGAGGAGGGCGGAGGGTCTGCTACCAGGGTTGTTAGCAAGCGCAGGTGAGCGGGGAAAGCAAGCAGAAGCAAAGCCCATGACACTGCTACTGCAGGGGGCTGTGTTGTTTGCCATCTATGGGAGAAGCATGAGGTTCCTTAAAATGATGAAGGAGTGAGGCTGAGTGATGTTGGCAACAGTAGCAAACAAACAAGAAGGAGCAAGTAACCTTCTTCCCTGGTCATTCCCTGTTGGAAGAGGCAAAGGTGAGGGGGAACTGGCAAAACAGAAACTGGGGTTTGCAGAGCCAATGCCAGAATCACAAAGCTTTTGCAAATCACCAATCATTCAAGCATGCGTTGGAAGCTGAGAGGGAAAATCTTAATAGCCGGCTCCCTAATGAAGTCCACTAGGATGGAGCCATAGCGGCCCTATCATTTAGTATACTCAGAAGGCACGGTCAGAGTCAGGACAGTAATTAAGGAAGTAGGAGAAGACATATACTTTCCTCAGGAAAGAGAATATTATTAGTTTCCCTATGAAAATGTTGATTTTTTAAAAAAAATGCCTCTGTGGGGTGACTCATGCATACTATTGAACATTAATTATTAGCGCATGCAATTATTTAACACGTGTCAGGATGTACCTTCTAGGTTTATGGTGTTTGCAGCCTAGGGATTCTGTCGGTGGAAAACAGGGCTCATTTAAAGCTAAGTTTTCCACTGTGGCCCAGCAAATCTGTCTAACACTGGCCAGGTCCCTACGCAATTATCTTTTACCATGGCCCATTCTTTATCATCAGGAGGGCCGCATTAGAGAGAGAGAGAGAAAAAGAGAGAAAATTAAAAATATTTTAAAATATAAACACCACATCATCACTGCTACTTAATCCATTTTTGCAATCTCTCAAGAAATTTGGGAGAGGAAGGAAGTTGGAGTCTCTGTCTTTAGGCACTGATTATATAAAGTGAGATTAATTTTCCCATATGTGCATGAAATCCAACTCACAGCTCTGCAGGCATACTTCTGCTTCACGTAAGTCTATTTGCATCTAGCTAAGCACCTAGAGTAGGGTGTTGCTTAGAATAGAAAAAAAAAAAAGAAATGGGAAGGTAAGAAGAGAGGTAAAAAAAAAAGAGTGAAGGGTGAAGGGAGACATAGAGGATGATTTAATTCTAGGTTCATTCTTCAGAATGGGTCAAACCTATTTGGGTCTAGTCATTCATTCATTCATGTACTGTTTATTGTCATTACATGCCAAGTGTTGTAGGATAGAGCCCATAGACAACAGGCAGAGAAAGATGAATAAAACATGACACCTACCCTCAAGAAGCTTTCTGTCCGTTGGAGGAGCTGCCTGAGTGAAATAAGTCACAGTGTGATGACGTAAGAACTCTAATGAGATGTACTCAGGGTATGAGAGAAGAGACGAATGGCATCAAAGTCACACTGGAGGTCCGGAAAGCTTCCTAGAGGAGATAGTACTTTTAGTTGGTTGAAAATAAAGGAGATAAGATTTGAGGAAGTGGGATCAATATCTTTTAAGGCACAGGGACAGGAAACAGGTCAGTGCAACCGGAGCATGGGATGAGAGATGGAACGTGAGATAGGAGGAGGTGGGGCTGTCAAAAACTGAAAGATATGGAATTTTCCCCCTACTTACAGCCTAACAAGTCGGTATTGTGGCAGATGACACAAGACTCCTGGGTCAGAGACAATGTACTTTATTATTAATGGTATAGCAAGAACATGAGCTTCAGCATATTTGCACTGATTTCCTTTTTTTCCCAAATCTTGCATAAGTGATGTGATAGATCCAAGTGGATGCTATACATCCCTTGAGTTTACTTTGCAGCTGAGGAACACAGATCCAAGGGGACAGCCCTTTCAAACAAGTAGCCAGCTATCAAGTCCCCCACTCCAAGGGAGCAAGCCGAGAAGCAGTGACCATGCTGCACTGGATCTCCTTGGGTCCCTATGTGACTGGCTGCAGGTACATCTCAGTGTCAGGAGATGGATAAGTCTTGCAGTCTGGCCCACTTGGCAAGAGTGTGCAGAGACACTTAGCACCCATCGTTGACTGCCTCTCCCAATGGGGGCTGGAGAGCTAAGCAGGGACCATCCCATGAGGGTGTTTTCAATGATGCTGAGGAATTTGAACTTTGCCTGAAGGGATGTTGAGCCATGGAAGACTTGACTAGAGAAATGTGACGACGATAGTTACACTTGGAAAAGATTACTCTTGTAGCTATGCCTGGAGAGGATTGGACAGCTTGCTGAGACAAGGAAGAAAAGCTAGTTAGGAGGCAGTTCCAGGATTCTATGTGTGAAGTGAAATACCCAAAGTCAAGGTAGTACAGGTAGGGGTGGGGAAAAGTGACAAGTCCAAGGATATTACGTAAGGTAGGATCTGAAACATTTCTGTGGGGTTAGTTTAAAAAAAAAAAAAAAGAAAGAAAATGTGAAGAATTTATTTATTTATTTATTTATTTATTTATTTATTTATTTGAGAGACACAGAGACCAAGAAAAATCACGAGTGGGGTGGGGCAGAGGGGGTGGGAGAGACAATCTCAGGCAGACCACCCAGGGGCTCAGTCTCAATCTCATCACGCTGAGATCATGACCTGAGCCAACATCAAGAGTCAGATGCCTAGATGACTGAGCCACCCAGGTGCTCCCAACACTTGACAAAAAAGAAAATTAAAAAAAAAAATCTAACAGGCAATATTACTGATAACTTATTTTGTTTTCTGCATTTCATTAGCATTTTGCATATGGTAGCTCATTTGATCTCATTCTCTGTGAAGTAAATACTAGTAATATTGTTATTTTACAGATAAGAAAACAAAATACCTAGAAGGTGACCGCTCTTAGGTGACTGCTCTTAGGCAGCTGGACAGGTGGTGCTGTTCTCCACTGAGATGAGGCACAGCAAAGGTGGGGCAGGTCCAGCAGGGAAGACAAGCCATTTGGTTTTGGCCCATATTATGAACTAAATGGTTGTGATCCCCCCCCCCCATAAATTCATACTTTGGAGTGTTAATCTCCAAAGTGATGATATCAATTAATTAATTTGTTTATTATTTTTTTAATTTTTATTTATTTATTTGAGAGAGTGCACGTGTGAGTGGGGGGAGGGGCAGAGGGAGAGAATCTTCGAGCAGACACCCCACTGAGCATGGAGCCTGATACAGGGCTCCATCTCAGGATCCATGAGATCATGACCTGAGCCCAAACTAAGAGTCAGATGCTTAACTGACTGAGCCACCCAGGAGCCCCGATGATATTTAGAGATGTGATCCTCGGGAAGGTGGCTAGGGTTTGATGGGGTAGTGAGCATGACACCCTCATGATGAGGTCAGTGCTCCTCAAAGAAGAGGAAGACCAAGAATTCTCTCTCTGTCCATGAGCATGCCCTGAATAAAGGCCCCATGTGAGCACACAGTGAGAAGTTGCCATCTGCCAGCAAGGAGGAAGGGCTTCACTAGGAACTAAATTGTCTAGTCCTTTGATCCTGGACTTCCTAGCCTCTAGAACCATGAGAAATAATTTCTATGTTGTTTAAGCCACTCGTTACATGGTGTTTTGTTATGGCAGCCCAAGCACACCAAGACAGCACAGTTGAATGCATGATATCTGGGAAACATCTGAATGGTGATTCTTAGTAGATATTTGAACACATAAATCTGGACTCCAGAAGGGAGGTCTTTGCTGGGGAAATAGATTTAGAAGTAGTCATTGAGTGGGTGGTAAGTGAAACCATGAATTTGGATGAAGTCATCTGGAAAAGTGGGAAAAATAAGAGGAGCAAAGGGTTATAGGATGAAGCTGAGACAAAGAAACTGAAGGCATCCCATGCAAAACTGCTTTTTTTTCTCTCCTTTCCCTGCTTTTATTCTTGCTATGACCTACACCTCCGCCTCGCACAGGCCTTGTAGAACAGGTAGTGTGGGCAACCCGGGAGGCTCAGCAGTTTAGTGCCGCCTTCAGCCCAGGGTGTGATCCTGGAGATCTGGGATCGAGTCCCACGTCGGGCTCCCTGCATGGAGCCTGCTTCTCCCTCTGCCTGTGTCTCTGCCTCTCTCTCTCTCTCTCTCTGTGTCTCTCATGAATAAATAAATAAATAAAATCTTAAAAAAAGAACAGGTAATGTATGCCCTCCTTGTAAAGGTCAAGCAGTTACTGATTTGTTTAGAGTCTTCCAGCACAGTAGAGAATATCTAAGGAGTGGGGTTGTCGTAAACATTTTCTAAGACCACTGGAGATATCATGTGTTAAGTGAGGAAGTTACCTCGATGAAACTTTACAGAATGTTCAATCTGTGTCGAGTTGGATGGATATGTGAAGCAGAAATGGCAAAAAAAAAAAAAGTGGAAAAAAATGGGGGAAAAAAGTTTTTTTCTTTTCCTAAAAATTATGTGGCTCTATATTTCCCTGGAAGAGAATACTGTGGACTTTTAAGATGATCACAGCAAGAATATGCATTCCTTTTGCATAGATTGGAAAAATAAAGTGGGCACATGTCCCAGATATTCTAGTTGTGTTTTCAACAGGGCTGGGATTCTTTTTATTTTTTTTTCATATTTTTATTTGTTTATTCATGAGAGACACACAGAGAGGCAGAGATATAGGCAGAGGGAGAAGCAGGCTCACTGTGGGGAGCCTGATGTGAGACTTGATCCTAAGACCTTGAGATCATGATCTGAGCCAGAGGCAGATGCTCAACCATTGATCCACCCAGGCACCCCCAGGCCTGATCTAGCATCCCTGGCCTTGCTCTCCTGAAAAAAAAAAAATTGAAAGAGAGGGGTTAAAAGAACAGAACTAGCTATCTTTTTGGTCATGCTAAATTTACTATTGTTTTTTCTTAAAGCCTTAGGACTTTGTAAGATAGTAGGAAGCAGGAACAGACCAAAGAGACCAGGCGTGAAGATCCCTCTTATCTTTCACTGCAGTTAATTAACCAGCTCAGGGAAAAGATAAAGGAGAAAGAAATGCTTAAAAAATAAATAAATAACACATGGGCATAGGGTCAAGCAGAGTACTTGTTATAGAAGGAGGTGATTATTATAATTAATGGTGATACATATGGATAATGTCAATTTGTGAAAGCCGTGGTGATCTCATATTTCTTCTATTCTTCTCTCTTCCTCCTCTGGCCGCCTTAACAGGCCTCTGCTAACTCAGCTACTCTTCCCGTTAACCTGGTGACCCTGCTGCTATCTTTGTATTTCTGGAGTGTGTGTGTGTGCGCGCGCGTGCACACACACACACAAACACACAAATGCATGATTTTAAATAGCTAGATATAAAGCTATGGCGAGAAGTTCTATAGACGGCAAAAATCCCAAAATAACCAAAGGGGTTGGATAATGTTCTTAGTTGAATGTAATCCAAAATGCAATCAAGTTCATGGTCTCTTGTGATTAATAGAGATAGCCCTCTCATCTAAGATGAAAGAGGAGGATGCTCTTCCCTTAATATTGACTATTGCGCATTATCTAGCCTAGGGAAGGATTATTAAATTTTAAAGTTGGAAGGGTTTTTTGGAAATCAAATTGTTTAACTTTTTATCTCTATAGATGAGAAGGTTGAGGCTTAGAGAGGCTAAATTATATCTCCAAGGTCATACAGCCGGATGGTGGCTGGGCCAGGATCTGCACAAAGGATTTCCAGGAACTTTACTGTTCCTCATTTCCTGTGGCATACATGTGAATTTCAGAAGAGGTTGAAGACATTATTATGTGTTCAGACATATTTGAATATATTTTTAAGACTCTGCTCTCACTACTATACACTCTTTTTCATGCACAGACATGGGTTCAAAGACTTACTTAGCTTTTACTTGGATATTCTTGGAAAACAAAATTTTGTTATTTGTAGACTATGTATCACTGAGAACCTTACCCCTCTTATCTTTCTATATCCTAACTTTAAAAAAACTTTTTAGGGAGGGGTGCCTAGTGGGCTCAGTCAGAAGAGCATGTTACCGACTCTTGATCTCAGGATCTTGAGTTGGGGCCCCACATTGGGTTTAGAGATGACTTAAATCAAATCTAAATTTAAAAAAACTTTTTGGGGGACGTTTTCAGGATGATGATGAAGGAAATAATATGGTTAGTTTGATATAAACTCGAGTTCCCGTTGATAACCATGTCGAAGGAAAGATTCCTTGGGAGACAGAGTGATCTCTGAGCTGTGAAGTGGAGAAGAGGAAGCAAAGAACATGCAGGGGGACTAGCTCGGCCCTAGAGAAGACTGCGGGGTCTCGGTGGCAATGTCTCTAGATCCTGCTTCATTTTTCTGGAGACCTTTGGTACCTCGCACATTCACCTTTGAAACTTGTTAATTCCTTCTTTTAAATATAGCTATCATGTCCCAGATGCATGTCACTCTCTCTGACATCAAACAGACAACTCATGTTCTTTGCTGGCATTGTTTCCTACAGCTCAAGAAGGGCCTCCCGTAGCAGGCCATGGGCTCATTAGTCATAATTTCTCACCTTCACTCTTCCTTTCTTCTTTCCATCAGAACCTATAGCACCAAGCATCAAATAATTTATTTTCATGAATGTTTATGTTTGGTACTATTTATTTCCATTTACGTTCGGAAAGAACACAGCAGAAAGTTCTCACGTCAACCACTTCTTAACACTGTGGCTAGAACCAAATCACTCCAGCTTCTCAGAATTTTTTTTTTCCTCTCTAAAGCTGGAAAATTTTTACCTGATCTGCTGCTCTGATGAGATAAAGTGAGATAAGCAGAATTCAAAGATGGGCCTTAAGATTCCCACCTACTGGTTTATATTATATACCCTGTGTAATCTTCACTCCTTGAGTGTGGGCAAGACCTGTGACTAAAATAGGATTTTGCTGCTATGAACCAATTACAAATCAGTTGACTAGGAGTTAATCAAAAGGGTGGGCATGGCTTAATCAGGTGAGCCTTCAAGAGAAGAACTAGAGTTCTCCTACAGGGAGAGGATAAAACCAGAAAGATACTCTTACTAGCTCTGAAGAAGTCAACAATCGTGCCATGAGCATGGAGGGGTGGGCCTGTGAACATGGCAAGATTTTGAATGTGGCTCCAGGGAGCTGACAAAGGTCCCAGCTGGCAGCTACCAACAACACAAGGGCTTCAGACCTATGACTGCAAATAAAAAATTCTGCTGTCATCTAAGGGAGCTTAAAAACAGATTCTTTTCCAGGCGAGCCTCCTAATGGGAATGCAGCCCAGTCAACACCTTGAATACAGCCTAGTGAGGTCATGACCAGAAATCCCAGCTAGAGGCTATACTGGAATTGTCACCCACAGAAGCTGTGAGATAATAAATTAGTGTCATTTTAAAGCTAGTCGTTATTATGCAGCAATAGAAACTAATACAGCTAGTCAGTACTGAACACCAAGGGGTGAAGGGTGAGGGGAATGAAGACTCTTTCTTCTCTCCCGCCACCCCCTGCTGCCCCAACAGCAAGGGCACAGGTGTGGTCAATCAGGTGTGCCCGCCTGGAACTTTGAATCTGGAGAGAGGGACACAGCCTCAGAGACTACTAGAGGTCAACCCCTGAGGCCAGTGGCAGTGGTAGCAGAGCCTGGCACAGCTTCCAGACGAGGTGTGACCATGGTATGACTGGTTGTGCCACCTGGAACCAGGTCCCTTTCTTTCCTGACTGTTCTCCATGTCTTGAGGCTCATGTAAATTCTGTGAACTGTACCCTGTCCTTCTGATGCATTCATTTCTGCTGCAACCATCCATAAATAGCTTCTGTTATTTGCCACCAAGAACCCGGATTATTATAGATCATATATGTAAAAATACCTTGTAAACTATGACAAATACCATAAATGTAATCTATTATTTGAACTGTGTCTCTGCCTTCACTTTTTTTCAGGCTCATACATATGACCTATGTCTTCTCTGAGCTGCTGTAATTTTTGGTGTCATTCTTCTGCATGTTGATATTCCAATAAATAAGTGTGCCTTCATTCTAATAAATAAATGGAGTAATTTATATGTAAGTCTTTGTGAAAAGGAATGGACCTTACAAAAAAACCGAGGCAGAACATTTAGGCACTCAGACAGGGACCATTTCCTGGGAGCTTGAGCAGCTTGTTTAGGCTTAAAGGACTTGCTTCCAGTTGAACTTGAAGGTCAAATGGAGCAACAAGCATCTGCTACTGTGGGGGTCTCCAGGGAAGATGTTTCCTTGACCATTCCTCAGAATGGGCTGGAATCTCAGAAACATATATTCCAATTGGTTCACATTCACATCTAGGGTTTACATCCTCATGTGTAATGGACTAGAAGTTTGTGCCTTTTTAGATTCCCTGCATTATTGCCACTGACATATTGGGAAATCAATGAAACAAGAAGCATTATTTTTGAAAAGAAATGATAAGAAAGCATAGTTAAAAAACACACACACACACACAAAAACCAAACACACAGGGATGCCTGAGTGGCTCAGTTGATTCAGCGTCTAACTCTTGATTTAGGTTCAGGTCATGATCTCAGGGTCATTAGATTGAGCCCCACATGGGGCTCCATGCTCAGTGTGGACTCTGCTTGATATGCTCTCTCCCTGTCTTCCCGTACCTCTCTCTCTCTTTCATTCTTTCTCTCTCAAACAAATAAATCTTAAACACACACACACACAAACACAAAACCACTGCATCCATCAGAGTTGTCTCAGGGGCCTCTGGGTGTGGCTGGGGAAAGGGGTGGGATTAGGTGACCCACCATATTCAGTCCTCACCACTATGTTCTTGGATGAAATGTTGGGGTTTGAGGCTATAACAAGTTTGGGAGCAGCTGATCACGAGTCTATGTGTTTTGACTAGCTAATCCCAGGGCCCTTCAATCAATTTATATATGGCCAGTGGGGCTCTGGGGACCCTTTGCCAGAAGGGCCTCTGCGTTTAAGGAAAAAGACTACTACAACCATGACCTCCTCCACTCACCATATTTGCATCTAGTCTCCAGCAAAGGGAAATAAAGTTATTTCCTGTGATTCCCGGTAAGAGACCTCTGGTGAAGTGGAAGTCCTATTTGGGGCTAGAAGCAATCAGGGAGTGAGTGTTGTCTGCAGAGCACAGAGTAAGTGGAGGGAGAAGAGGAGTTGGGTGTGGTGCTGTGATGATTGGCTTCCCATTATGCCGACCTGAGGACTTCATTTAAGTTCCTAAATAGAGAAAAAGCTGTCAACATGACCTCAATAGAGAAAGCTATAAAAGTATATCAATTTAGCAACCTTGGGTAGCAGTTTATCTGTAACACTTGGAACAGAAATGGGGAGTGTGCCAGAAAGTCAGTGGCCAAGTGACAGTGGTAGGGGCAGAGCGCATGGGTGGTAGAAGCAGCTGCTTCAGGAGGAGCTAAGCGAGGATGGGAAGCAGGCCCAAGCACCTCATTGGCTTCAAGCCAGATGGGCTGGGAGCAACGTAAGGGCCTGACTCTGGGCAGGGTCGCATCTGTCCTGACAGATCCTGTTAACCTGAGGTTCTTCACATTGTCTAGGCATTGATGGTCCATCCGTCAGCATAGGAAAAGGCAGGGCATAGTCAGGGGACTTGGCAGCGTTTGAGGGCCATGGCATCTATGTGGTCACTTTGTTTGACAGGCACAGGCTTGGCTGAGAATAGGGTTGTGTGCCGATTGCTGTAGTAGAACCAACCTGGCTACCAACCCCTTATGTTGCTAGGAGGTCAGAAGGACTGTGAACATGGCCTGCGATTTAGTGAGGCCTTGTAACTTGGAAATTCCCTATGAAAATGATGCTTTCCCCGAGGATAATATAATCTCAGTGTTTCAAGGCTCCAATGATAACTAAAAAGAGCTAAACAAAGTTTAAATTATATTTCCTGGTTTCTATTTCTATAAAAATGAATAGAGTTGTAAGTGAGGGACTTCACGGTTAGAAAAATTGATCACCTTTTACTTTGTTCATATTACCAAAAAGTCAGAGCTATAGCTTTTAAACTAAAAACTTGAAAGCTTCCACGAGAGAACAAAGCATGTGGTATTTGAAAATACTTGGACAAGTTGCTGGAACCTGATGTGATTGGCACCAGATACTTTTCTATCGGACATTCTGATTAGTGGCTCTGGGCAAACCTTTGGTATGGCTGAGAAAGGGAAGATTCTGATTAAAAGCCCACCAGTCTACTAGGAGTGACCAGCTGGCCAGGAGTTTAAAGAACCAAGGTGTTAACAAGCCAAGGATGATACAATATACATCATGTCTTTGAATTGCCACAACATGATGGTAGGTATTAGTATTCCCTTTTTACAAGTTAACCGTCACATACCTGAGTTAGTAGGTGGTCAAACAATGATGATTATGATGATGATGATGATGACAATGAGGATGAGAGTCTACCTATCATGCTTTTCTGTTTATGGAATAAATTATCATTAAATAAATGATCGTATTTGATCCTCATAGTACACAGATGATGCAAATTTTGTTATGATCATTTTTATTTCTGGTATAGGAAAACTTGGACTGAAACTGCTTTTTTTCAAAATAAGCATTGACAATAATACTTATTAAAATAACAAATCAAAATCCCTCCTTCATATACATGACTGGTCTACTGATTTCTGGCTGGGTGATATTAAGCAAACTCCCAAACTTCTCTAAACCTTGGTTCCTGGCACTGACTTTCCAGAGTACAAGAAATGAATGTGATTATCCTTGTAAATTCGTTTTTGCATTGTTAGGGCTCAATAAATATTAACTACTTAAAATTATCATTAGAGAAAGTTATCATTAGAGATTCCAAAGTCCTTGGGCCTTTTTCATGGGATTTATTTTTCAAAATTGTCAAAAAGGTGGTCACGTCCTTGAAATGTACCATGGCATAATCAAGATAAGCTGGATTGAAGACAAATTGTCTGCTTATACATTTTGTGTTTTTTTTATATTTCTCCTCAATATATTTACTCAAGAAATACATAGTTAATGCCTCCTGTATACCTTTCATTGTGCAAGGTATCAGAGATAAGCCAATGAACCGAACCTGGTCCTGCTTTCAAGAGCTTATAGTCCAATGGCAGGCACTTTTATGAATAATCCCAGTACATTGGGGTGAGAGCATTTTGACTCAGCAATTCCATTTTTAAGTATTTCCCTAGGAGAAAAGAGAAAATGGCTCAATATGTATCCACAAAAGTACTTGTATAGGACTGTTCATAGCAACTTTATTTATAATGACTCAAACTATAATTGACCCAAATGTCTAACAGTAGGAAAATGAGAAACCAGATTGCGTTATATCCATACACACTCAAAAGCAACAAAAAAGATGAAATCTGGATGCAAAGACATGGAAATCTTGAGAACATCATGTCTGTGCTGAGGGTAAGAGGCCAGACACAAAAGAGTGCATTCTATATAATTTATATGAAATCCCGTATAGATAACACTAACCTATGGTGAAAGGAATCAGAAAACTGGTTGTCCAGAGTTGGAGGTAGAACAGGTATTGACTGAGATGAAGGAGCTTTCTGGAGTTATGGAAATGTTTTCTATCTTGATGGATGGATGTGTGGAATATGATATACAGGTAGATGCATTTGTCAGAACTCATCAAACTGGACGTGTAAGATGTTGCATTTTACTGTATATACCTCCCAGCTTAATACAAAAAATTCCTAAGACCTTTATGTTTTTACACTATTATAAATGGTACTTTTAAAGATCTTGTTTTCTGGGATCCCTGGGTGGCGCAGCGGTTTAGCGCCTGCCTTTGGCCCAGGGCGCGATCCTGGAGACCCGGGATGGAATCCCACGTGGGGCTCCTGGTGCATGGAGCCTGCTTCTCCCTCTGCCTATGTCTCTGCCTCTCTGTCTCTCTCTGTGTGACTATCATAAATAAATAAATAAATAAATAAATAAATAAATAAATAAATATTAAAAAAAAAAAGAAAAAATCTTATTTTCTGGGCACCTGGGTGGCTCAGTGGTTGAGCATTCGCCTTCAGCTCAGGGCATGATCCCGGATCTTAGAATAGAGTCCTGCATCGGGCTCCCCACGGGGGGCTTGCTCCTCCCTCTGCCTATGTCTCTGCCTCTCTCTGTGTGTGTCTCTCATGAATAAATAAATAAATAAAATCTTTTAAAAAATATTATTTTCCAAATATTTACTACTAACATATAGCAAGACAATTGCTTTTTGTATATTGGCTTTGTATTGTCTAGCATTGATAAATTCACTCATTCATGCTGGTGATTGGTATTTTATGTAATTTTCTCTGGGTCTTGCACATGGTAAACTTCCTTCAACCTTCCATTTCTCTTAACTACCCACTTATGTTTCCCATTTGTGTCTACAGTAGGAATAATTTCTTTTGATCTGTCTTTTTGTTCTCTGTAGCTTTGTTGATTCTGCTCTCAAACTCATCCATTGAGTTTTTAATTTGCATTTTTGTGTTTTTCATTTCTAGATGTTCCATTCGGTTATTTTTCAAATCTGTTAGGTCACTCTTTCCCTCCCAAGTTCCTGTTTACTGTGGATATTTTTAATTCTCATTTCTTTAAACATAGCTATTTTATAATTTGCCTCTTGATATTTCAAGAACCTGAAGTCTTTCAGGATCTACTTAGATAGTGGGGTGTTTTTCTTCAGCTGTTTTTTTTTTTTCCTGCTGTTTATAACTTCTTTTCTTGTGGCTTAGTTACACCATGACTTTGTACTGCTCACTATCTATGAGACATGATTTTTTTGTGTTTACCATGGCTTGGGTGAAAGAACTCTTCTTCAGTTTTGCATTTGCTTCTGCCAGACATTTGTGCCCAAATGTCTACCTCTCTGTAACCAATTCAAATTAAGTTATAGCTTAAAGTTTTCTGAATCACCCTGGGTTTTTAAGTTAGGTTATAATTTTGCAGGGGATTGGTGTCTACTAATCAGAGACAGATTATGTGTGTGCGTGTGTAAGCGTGTGTATACCCCTCTCCTTTGCTCTATTCAAAATTAAGATACTTCTATCTTGGGAAGTTTTTTGAGGGGAGAGGAACAAGTAGTTATCTTCAGCCTGAGGGGTTCTTCCTTTGGGATTCTGGGTTAATGCAAAAGAGGTATCTAATATTAGCTTTTTGACCCAATAGACACTAAGATTTGACTTCTGTCCTTCTTACCCCATAAGGTATTCAAAAATAGTTACATATGTCCCCAGCATAAGTCTTCAGGACAAAAGGAATTTTTTCTTTTCTTGCCTTTTTTTTTAATTTTTATTTATTTATGATAGTCACAGAGAGAGAAAGAGAGAGAGGCAGAGACACAGGCAGAGGGAGAAGCAGGCTCCATGCACCAGGAGCCCGATGTGGGATTCGATCCCGGGTTTCCAGGATCGCGCCCTGGGCCAAAGGCAGGCGCCAAACTGCTGCGCCACCCAGGGATCCCCTTTTCTTGCCTTTTTAAGTTCTTGGAGTCTCTTAGGCCTTGGCATGATAATTTCTTATTATCTTATTTCTTTGATGTTTTTAAAGAGATTAGAAAAATATTTTTCCATTATTTTTAGTTGATTTTAGCAGGAAGTTTGGTTTAAATGGCCCGAACCTTTATTGTTAGAAATGGAGGAAATGAAATTTGAAATACTGTTTAGTAGGCTCTTTTTCATAATTTCTAGGTATTAAAAATCATCCTCTAAATTGGTAAGTTTCACTATGTAAAAATGTAAAATTCTGCATGGCAAGAAATAAAGAACATAAAAAAGAAAGACATCATCAGGAAGAAGAAAAATAGACATTCAACGAATAGGGAGAAGTATTTGTGACTTATAGTCTTAATATATGTAGAGCTCTATATTTATGATTGATTGATGAATAACAAATTACCCCCAAGTTTACCAACTTAGAACAACAACATTCCTTACCTCTCAATTTCTGAGTTTTTCAGAATATGGAAACAGTTTAGTTGGGTGGTGTGGCTCAGAGTCCATCATAAGAGTACAATCAAGGCTGCAGTCAGGGCTATGGTCTCATCTGAAGGCTCAGCTAGGGCTGGAGGGTCTCCTTCAAAGGTCGTTCATGTGATTTTTGACAGGAAATCTCAGTTCCTCACTGGCCACTTGCTGAAGGCACCAGTTTCTCACTACATGGTCTTCTCCATCAGCAGCTGGCTGACTTTGCAGCTGGTTTTGCCCCAGAATAAGTGACTCAAGAGAGGGAGTCACCAAGAGAAGCCAAATGTATTTTACAAGCTAATTTGAAAATGACATTCCATCATTTCTGCCAAATACTACTGGTCAGTGAGACCAACCTGGTACAGTGTAGGAGATGGCTATGAATGAAGGTGGATACCAAGAGGTGAAGGTCATCCAGGGTGTCTTGGAGGCTATCCACTACAAAATCTTAGAGTTCAATAAAAAAAACCCACATAGAAATATAAACAAAAGGTATAAAAGTCTGTGCATATAAAATACATATAGATAATACCTATTAAGAAACATCTGAAATGTAAAAAGGTGTTCAGTCTCATTCAAAATAAGAATAATACCAATTAAAACTATATCAAGATGCCATGTCTACCCACAAGATTGCATAACCCACTGTAGTGTTGAAGATTTGGGCAAATAGGCTCTCATATTTTGTCAGCAAAGGTAGACACTGGTGAAATCTCTATGAAGAGTAATTTGGCAATAACTATCAAGAGTAGAAATACACATTTCCTTTGATCTGACAATTCGACTTCTAGGAATTTATCCCAAGTATATTCAGGCAATGTGTAAAATGATGCCTGTATGAGATCTTTATTGCAGCATTGACTTATAATAGTAAAAGATTGGAAACCATCTGAATTTCCATCTGAAGGGAACTGATTACATAAATTATGGTAATATACATATAATGGAATTCTACGCATTTCTTAAAAAGGAAGGAGGTAGGCCTCTACACTGACTTAAAATTTTCTCCATCATATACTGAAAGATGTGAAAGTAAGGTGCAGAACAGCATGTTGTCACTTGTGAAAAAAACATATATGTATGTGCTTGCACATGAAGACAATATCTCTGGGAGCATATGCAAGAAATTGGAATTATAGTTGCTTATGTAGAGGGGAACTGGATAGCCAGGGAATAAGAGTATGAGAGAGATTTACTTCTTATGTGTTCATTATTGTACATTTTGAATTTTATAGTGTGTGCACTGACCACTCAAAATAACTTTTTATTTTTAAAAATTTTTTTAAAAGATTTTATTTATTTATTCATGAGAGACACAGAAAGAGCTGAGAGAGAGAGAGAGAGAGAGAGAGAGAGAGAAGCAGGCTCCATGTAGGGAGCCCAATGTGGGACTCGATCCTGGGACTCCAAGATCACGCCCTGGGCTGAAGGCAGGTGCTAACCTGCTGAGTCACCCAGGGATAAAATAACTTTTTAAAAGCATATTGTATCAACTGAAATGATGGTGCCTTAAACTAAGCTAGTGTCAATAGAAACAAAAGAGGGTATTGGTAGGACAAGGTGGATAACTGCATTGATGAGCGAGAGAAGGAAGAGTTAAGAATGGTGCTCAGATTCCTGGTACAGGCACTCGAGTGGATAGGAGAGAGAGAACCTAAGAGTGTATCTCTTAGAAGAAATTTCTGTAGTTGATAAAATTATCAAGTTTTATTAAGAAAAAACCCCCCACATTTATAAAAATTCAAGGCTCTTCTTTCCTTTACTGTACCATGAGCTTCTTGCAATTAGAGATTATACTTTAAATGTCCCTGTATCTCTTACAGTTCCTGCTATATATAGTGTTTGGCTTGTTATAGATACCCAGTAGATATTTGTTAGATAAATGTCTGCAAATGAAATTTGTAAAAACATGTTTCATCCTTTCAGAAGGTAGATTAAATAATTGCCCCGATATGTGCAGAGTGTGAGCATCAGAGAGATTGCAAATAGAATACTTTGCCCTCTCTTTACCCGAGGGTGAAGGGGCGCAGGTGCAGAAAAGATTAAGTTCGTGCAGCAAGTTGCTAATTGGAACAAGGCATAGAACTTTCAAAACGCAAGATAATTTGTTTTAGTATCTCTAAAAAGGGGGAAGAGCCAGTTTAGCCACCAGAGGGCTCTCATCATTCCATTTAATTGTAGGCCTAGAATTATTCATGAGCTAAAGACAAATGCAGTTGAAGACCAGCAGAGAATAGATATCCTCCCCCACTCCATTAAATTTATACTACCATTGTAAGGACATCCTGCCAAGTCATCTTATTACAAGATGAGGGAATTGAAAGTCAGCAAATGTGCTTTAAAGACTGCATTTCCAAATGTCAAGGATGGCATCCTTGTCTCGTGTTAATTGAAAACTGAATTTATCTCTAGTACCCTGTAACACAAGGACTGCTTGGAAGGTTTTCCCATATGTTGGATGGTAAGAAGGAGGAAGTTGTAAAAGGGTTGCGTCTTGAATGTAAACCTATCTAAAGCAGTGATGTTTGTTGAAATTTTAGTGGTGCTTTATGAAGACTTAGAGGGTTCTAAAAACTAGAGTAACTAGAGTCTATGCGTTTATGATTTTTCATTACTTTTCCCATTTTTATTCTGCTGGGTCATATGTAATGGTCTCTTATTTACACTTGAAGTCAGAGAATTATTGAGACCTTCTTGTTGATTTTGTGAAGTCATTCAGACAATAAGTTAGTGTCCCTCTCATTAAAATCTTCTGACCCTGGGTGCCCTCATCGGCTGCTTTGTCCTCTGTGACTTAACACTGAATCCGCCAGGATCACACATGATAACCTATAAATATCCTCCGTTGGGTTAATAGAGCCTTTGAGTTAAGGGAGCAGAGAAGGACATGGATGGTTATTGATTTCCAGACACTGGGCTGTATTCTCAGTCCATTACGACATTCCATCCATACATTGCAGTGACTCTAACACAAGGTACATATTGTACCCTCAATTTATAGATAAGGAAGCCTTGCTCTGAAGGCGGAATGAGTCACCCAGAATGGTAAATTGCTGTGGAAATGGACTAACTGAATTTTGCCTGCCTGTAGAGTTCATGCTCTTTCTAACATTGAACTCAGGCTTTGGGCCTTTCTTTATCTCTGGCTACCACCCTCTCTTCAAGCCATTCAGGGATCTTTTGTGGGGCTTTAGGGCATTCTATAGCTCTCACAGTGTCTACTGGAAGTATGGTTTAATAGTAGTTACAGCAATAGTGCAAGGTCCCTCCCCAGTGTCCCCCCAACTGAAGGGCACTGTCCATCAACCATAGAGGACATAGGAGACAGTGATGAGACCCCAGCAGGTCTTTTGCAATAACTGCCATGGTTTGGCCATGGCTGCTTTTCCCATTCCAGCTACTAATGGCCTCTGAACCTGGGACTGCCTGCCAGTAAACACAGGTGGGGTTAATGGGGCACCAGATCAGTACTTGTGCTCCTTCCTGTGAACTTGACGTAATCGACCACATGCATTGAGCTTGTGTAATAATGAGCCTCACTCCCAGGAGGAAGGCATAGTGGCTCATGGTTAAGAGGACCAATGCTTATGGATTTGCTCTGACTCCTTCACACCTTCTCACTCAATTCACTGGAAAGCAATGTTATATGAACATGATGGTAGTATGAAGTCAGTAGTAAGATCTGTAACCATAGAGGACAGTGGCCTTTAGCACCTCAGTCAGGAAGTCACACCTAAGACCATGGCCTTGTGAGAATCATTAGCACAAAATGATCGAGAATACATGCCAGACACAAATCTGCACAGGGAGTCCAGCTCCAGCCCCATCTCAGGCAGAGCACTATGAAACCCCAAGTCCCTTCAGAGTCATGTGTGGAACAGTCTTGCAAAATAATTTTCAAAGCAACACTCCAACACTAGGGTTTTCTTTCTGAAATCTGTTCCACTGAACGGGCTCATCTGAGGGAGGACAGACTTTGTTTCCTTGATTGGATGATGTGGGATTTCGGGAGATTCTTGAATGGAGGGAAGAGAGGGAGTTTGGCAAATGGAAGCTGAGGGCTTATTATAGGCCTGTGAGTCACAGGGACTGCAGGCAAATGATTTAGAAAGTGGGGGTAGGCGTGAGGCAAGGCTGGAAGGCAGACCCAGAGAAAGGAAGCCAGGCCAGGGAAGAGGAAAGGTAAAGCACATTAGTCAGGGTTCTCCAGAGAAAGAGAACCAAGAGGCTGTATCTGTGTGCATATTTGTGTACATATACACACCTATATATGTATACCCGGGGGGGATTTTTAAGTAATGCGCTCATGCTATCATGGAAGCTTGCATGTCCAAAGTCTGCAGGGTGGGCCAGCAGGCTGGAGACCCAAGGGAAAGGTCATGCTCTAGCACTAGTCCAAAGCCTGACCTTTGGCAGGATTCCCACAGGAGCCTCCACCAAATCCTAGCAGCTTGGGCTCTTTTATTGTCATGGAAATGCATTAAAGGGCAGCCTGGGTGGCTCCACAGTTGAGCGCTGCCTTCAGCCCAGGGTGTGATCCTGGAGACCCGGGATCAAGTCCTGCGTTGGGTTCCCTGCGTGGAGCCTGCTTCTCCCTCTGCCTGTGTCTCTGCCTCTCTCTCTCTCTCTCTCTTTCTTGTTCTGTCTCTATCATGAATAAATAAAATCTTAAAAAAAAAAAAAAGAAGAAGGAAATGCATTGAAGTCTGAAGTAAACGTGAGAAGGCCCAACCACAGAGCTCTGCAGAGGCCTCTGAACCATTCCCAGAGCCTGGCCCCACACCCTGCCTCAATGTTACATCCAAAGGGACCAGACAGTCAGTTATGCTATCAGATTTGCTAAGCACTAGGATGGGTGGACTCCAGAAGGCAGCTTGGAAAGAAGGGTCTTCCAAGTGATGGTCAAAATAACCTGAAACTTACTATATTCTTTTTTTTTTTTTTTTAAGATTTTATTTATTCATGAGAGACACACGCAGAGAGGCAGAGACAAAGGCAGAGGGAGAAGCAGGCTCCATGCAGGGAGCCCGATGTGGGACTCGATCCCAGGACTCCAGGGCCACACCCTGGGCTGAAGGCAGGTGCTAAACTTCTGAGCCACCCGGGCATCCCTGAAACTTACTGTATTCAGTCAGACTTCAGTTGCTCCCATGTACAAGGAAAATTAAAAAATTCCCATACATCAGTGCTTCCAACTTTGGCTGTGCCCTGGAATGACCTCGAGGTGCTTTTAAACCTCCCAATGCCTAAACTATAGCCTAGATGGATTCAGAATCTCTGGAAGAGGGATCTGGGCATAAGTGTTTTTTGTAGCTCCTCAGGGCTCCAAATAAGCAGGTAAGGCTGAAGAGCTCTGCTAGACCCCTCCAGTAGTTCTTCATATTCCCTTCCTTCACCTCAAGCCTTGGCATTCTGCTTAATGTCCACTTAACCTATTTTGGGGGCCATTCAAGCTACTAGGCATCAGGAAGAGGGTTTTCTTGGGACCTGAGCCCTTTCCATATTGCCTCAGAAGGTCAGAATGAAAATGTTTAACATTTTGATTTTGAGGAGACAGAAAGAAGGATTGACCTTCTAGACATCATGAGGGAACAGAAGCAGGATTTGGTGAGATCACATGACATAGAAGAAAGGGGGCAAGCATCGAGGCTGACTAGACCTGGCTTAGGCTTCATCCTTCTTGGATAATTCTTCCTTGGAAACCCCATCAGCCTCACTGAGCCTTAGTTTCTTTATCCTTCACATTAAGATAATAATGTCTACCTTGTGGGACTGTGAGGAGGACTAGAGATAAGGAACAGCAAATGGCCATGTGTAGTAGGTGGTATAATCACCAGTGGTATAACTTATTGGTGATTGCTTAAATTAAGACAAGCAAGTAGGAAGAATTAAAGGCTGGAGTTTGATATCCAATGACCTCTGACCCCCCCAACCCCCTCATTTGTACAATAGGGATAATGTTCTGGGTTGAATAGCCTCCCCTTAATATTTATGTCTGTCTGGAACCTCAGAATGTGACCTTATTTAGAAACAGCATCTTTGCAGATGTGATTAGTTAATTGATCATCTTCAAAATAAGTTAAGTGAGAAGTGATCATCTCCCCTAGTCTCATAAATCAAAAACAAAGGAGAACAAAGAGACCACAGAAGCCTTGGAAACAGATGGGCTTGTGGCCCTGAGTTCCTGAGTTCCTAGGCCCTGACTTCCTGAGGCCCTAAGTTCCTAGGAGAGGGAACTGGTTTCCTGGCCAACAAAGTATACTAGGAACAAACCTTCCTTCTTAAATCCCCCAACTGAAGAGCCTGATCTTCACTAGTAAGGCATTCCTTCACCCGATTCTACCATTGGTGGGGAGAGAGCCTGGCATCAGCATAGTGCTGGTGGATTTAACTATGGGGCCTCATATCTTTCTCCCCTATACACTAACCCTGCAGCCAAGGAAGGTACACTAAGACATGGGGGCCAATTCTGTGGTGGGATGGTTTGAACGAAATCATTCTGTACTCGGGGGAGCCCTAAAAGCAATGACTGATGTCCTTAAAAGAGAAATAAGAGGCAGATTTGGACAGATTTCAGATTCCAACTATGATAAGAGACACAGAGACACAGAGAGTAGAATGTCACATGAAGATGGAGGCAGAGACTAGAGGGGTGCAGCCATACACCAAGGATTATCAGGGGCCATCAGAAGGAAGGCTTCTTCTCTAGCCTTCTGAGGGAGCCTGGTGTTACTGACACCTTGATTTCAGACTGTTACCTCCAGAACTTAAGAGGATAAACGCTTGTTTTTAAGCCACCTACTTTGTGGTTCTTTGTTGCGCTAGCCCTGGAAACTGGGAAGCAAATACAGATAATAATAGCTCTACCACTTATAGACTACTGCAACTATAAACGAATTTACATTGTAAATATATTTAAATTTAGTGATGGTAAAGGTAACATTTAGGCTAAATGTTAACTGGGATTATCCAGATGCTGGATAAACAGTCTGGCCTGATGTCAACTATCTCTTGGAAGGTGTTTCAAAGGTGACCATATGAGAGATGAAGTACAGTGACAAATGTTAACTGGAGAAGGGGGCAAGGCGAGAGGCAGTAAGGCAGTAAGTCAAATGCAAGAGCTTCGGACCCTGGGTATGTCCACCCACCAACAGGGAACAAGGGCTGGCTGCCCTTTGATTGCAGACACACAATCACAACCCTTTGTAATACAGAGCACATTCACTCACTAACAGCTTAGAGCCTTACAGGTTCTCATCCTCAGAGACCCTGCATCACTATCCCAGAGTCGTGCTTTCAACCTCTTTCCAAATAAGCAACCACAGGACCAAGATTTATGTACATGTGGCATTTTCATTAAACCCCTTAGAATGCACAGGAATCTCCCTTTATGGTTGTTAATGCAGTCAAGGAAGTAATCCCTGTTTTAAGTAATCCCAGAGTCTAGTATGACTCCCAGGTGGGCCCCCGAGAGTTCATCTGTGAGTTAGAAGGACTTTTGGCAGCAGGTCTTTTTTTCCCCATGATGTGGATTTACCCAGAAACCTCCATTGCTGAGTAGGGAGACCATGATTGAATTGGCTGCAGACCTATCTCTTGGCATCTTCCTCTTGACTTGGTGATATGGAAGGGCACCAGAAGGTTGAAATGGCCACACACATCTAGTAGAGGAAAATACAGGAAGTACCAAAGCAATCTAATTTATAATAAAAAGAATTTTACTTAATCACATGACTTTACAAATTGGCAAATTTGAGATAACGCATGTATGTAAAATGACAATGTGAGTGGACTTTAGAATATACTTAGTAAAATTTTCCAATGGAATAAAACACAACATCTTAGATTGAGAGTTTTCAGAATCGCACACCAGATTCCTGCCAAGGTAAAAGTCATACAGTATTTGTTTTCTTAACTCCACTTCATCTAACTTCATAATTTGAATCTTAATAAAATTAAGTGTTGAGTGAAAACAAATCCCTACAGTGTCACCAAATGTATCAGCTCAGGCCAGACTTAAGCCTTCAGCGGAAGGTTTTGTAAGCTCTTGTAGTGGAAATGTTTTTTCTCTTCTTCCTGTCTGCATCTCAGAGGGGCTGAGTCTAGCAGAGCAGCTGCTAACACATTGAGCAGGAGAAGCAAGGCTTGCTTCTACATTCCCACAGATGCTGCAGGAGGAAAGGCTGTAAACTCCTAGTGCCAATCCGAAGGATCCAAGTGGTGACCACCATGGTCTCTGTCCTCAGGCCACGCATGCATGTGGCCCAGACCATGCAAATAGCAGGCACTTGATCAATGAATGAATGAATGAATGAATGAATCCTACAGTATGATGGAGTGCTATGTTGTTCAGCTTATAGGTTGTAACCTTATTGTTGGATTTAGAAATCAATGTAATGGTCAAAATATATTTCAAGTAATAGAATAGAAAATAATTAGAAAATAGTGGTCTATCACACATTAAAAGTGTGTGTGTGTGTGTGTGTGTGTGTGTGTGTGTTCTATGGAGTCATGATGTAAAACATATTTCTACGGTATCAGTCAGGAAAACCTTTGGTGGAGTGGAAACTACTGGAGCATGTGTGTTGGATAGATCTAGGTTTAAATTCCCATGTCACCAGGAGACACTGAACATGTTACCTAAATCTGAGTGTTGAATATGCATTTAAAGCCTGTTGTATATCACGCACTGTGTTCTGTGTAGGGGATGCAGTGGTGAATAAGGCATGCTGCTAGCCCTCAAAGCAGCTCAGTGTGCCTTTAGTAAGTGTCCATTTTCCCTCAGCATTTCAGGAGGTCTGGGACTGGTTGAGAAGATGTGTGGGTAAGAAGGAATCTCGGGGGGGACACTCGGGTGGCTCAGTCAGTTGAGTGTCTGCCTTCTGTCATGATCTTAGGGTCCTGGGATTGAGCCCCAAGTTGGGATCAAGCCCCAAGTTGGGTTTCTTGCTCAGCTCAGTGGGAATTCCGCTTCTCCCCTTCCTCATCCAGTTCCCCTTGCTTGTGCTCTCTCTCTCTCCCTCTCTCTGTCAAGTAAATAAATAAAATCTTAAAAAACAAAGGAGGAATCTTGGGGAAGCTCAATCTAGCTGAAGCTCTTCAAGAGCCAATGGAAACCATTTTTTTTCCTTTGCCCGGCCTCCTCTCTTTTTAAGAATGGTGGCAATCCAACACTAACTTTTCTCCCCAGCTCTAGAGCCAATTGAAATTCCTGTAGTGCCAGCCAGACAATCAAGACTGGAAACTTCGAGAGTGGCATGTCACAGCTGTGCCTCCTCTTTCCACTACTCCAAAGGCATGCAGAATTTTGTTGACCCACTAGTGGCCAAGATCACTGTCTAGCTCTCTTTGGGGATACCCTGACCATACGCCCTCAGAGTGGGATGGAGAGCCAGGACACTCTCTTGGCAGCCCACAGAGTAAAACATTGTGAATCAAGCAAGGTTTGTCCTTGGAGTCTGCAGCTGACCCTTTCTGAACCTATTTATTTTCTTCCAATATTCTGTTTCACTCTGCTATGCATACCTTTCCCCATATTCACACTTTCTTTCGAGTCATCAAATATCCTTCACCGATCATTGAATATGCATGAGTGTATGTCAACAGGTCACCTCTTTCATTTGTGTAGGAAATGGGTCTCTCCATGTCCAGTGGAATCCTTTATCCTTTGTACATTAGTAAAATATTTGGAGTGACAGTAAGAGCAGAGGCCCTTTCCATGGTCCCAAAGAGTCATGCCATGGAGTGACTGAAGAAGTCTCAGTTAAGATGAAGAGTCAGACTAGACCAAGTCTTAATGATAAGAGCTATTATCTATAAGAAAGGGCCGACCAGGCACCTAAAATAAATTCTGATGTAAACAGGATTTGTCTTCAGTGCTCCTCCTACACCCACTTCTAAGGATAAATCTCCCTGATTTGGATTAGTACACTGCAGGCACTCCTTGGGGGTAATCAGGGCTATCTAGTTGTCCAATCTGGAGCTCCCCCTGCATGCAGTCTTTATTCTCTAGGCCATTCCTCATCGGTTTTTCCTCTTTATCAAAATTTGTACTATGTTCCATTCTGTCAATGTGCTTTCTACTACTAGGTCCCATCAAAGTATAACCTGATCACCACTGTTAATAGGGTTCTGGGATTTAACAGGGAGAGAGTGTCTTCAGAGAAATGGTAGCTCTCATGTTGACACGCTCAGCTTCCAGGAGAGGGGGAAGATCATTAGTGATGAAGCCTATAGAATTAAGAAGCTGTAAGTAACCCTTGAGTCAATTCTCTGTACATATTTCCAGTACTCTCTCATGGTGCAGAGCTTGGCCTTGTTGGGGATACAGACAACTCGACATGGCCCCTGGTCTCAATGAGCTTGCAGCCAAGCAGGGTGGGATGGAGAATCTTAGATGCCACAACCACTTTAAATAATCTTATTTACTCATGGTAGGTATTAGCATGGGACTTTAAAAAACCAGGCCTCAGAAAAGGAAACTCTTTTTCCCCTGGTTTCTTTTTTTTTTTTTTTTTTTAATTTATGATAGTGATACAGAGAGAGAGAGAGGCAGAGACAGGCAGAGGGAGAAGCAGGCTCCATGCACTGGGAGCCCGACGTGGGATTTGATCCCGGGTCTCCAGGATAGCGCCCTGGGCCAAAGGCAGGCACCACACCGCTGCGCCACCCAGGGATCCCTTCCCCTGGTTTCTATATGCATAGTGAGGGGGTGGAGGCAGGATTTGAATTCAAATCTCCTGTGGCTTTGAAGCCCATGTTCTTTCCAGCATCCCAACTGCTATGGGAATAGAGGCCAAGAGGCTGGATAAAGGGGAGAGATGCAAGGCTGGGTGGCACAGGCATGGCCCACTCCGGGGTGTAGAGAAGGGATTGAGTCTTGTACTTTGGAGAGCTAGAGGGAGCTTTCTGGAGACTGGGAAGTAGCACCCAGTAAAGTCTGAAGCCACAAAGAACTTGTTTTTATGACAGCATCTAGACAAAGAAAGGTCTATCCAGGATGGGACACCAGTTTAAGGAAAGGCTTGGAAATAGGAATCAAATCATGCTGGAGGCCAAAACAGTGGGTCCTTGATTAAGGGGATGAAAATTATTCTCTGGGGCCCCCTGCTTTTTTACCTCATCTCATTCAAGCTGAGGGAGGGTGAGCCAGTGCAAGAGAGGGTTTCCCTAGTCTAAGGGACAGGAGCTCTGCAAACCTGCCCTTACCCACAGCCAGTATCTGGAACCACTGCCTCGGAGAATGATGATCAGGGTCCCCCAAGGTGAGGGGCTTTTTCTCAGAAGTCCCTGATGACATAGGCTGCAACCTTCCTGGGAGGAAGGGTGAGGGAGCCAGGTGCTTCTCCCTTCCCTTTTTGGAATCCAAGCTTGTTTCAATTTACATAACACAGCTTAATCCACAGAAACAGGAGCCAGGAGGCAGGTTCTTTCTCTCTCTCTCTCTCTTTTTTTCTCTGCTCTGAGACACGGAAACCTTTATTTTCTCCCTACACCACAAACCGGTGCTGTTAAATAATATTGGATAATTGTACCTGTCGTACTTCCCATATTGTGCTGAGGAAAAATAATTGCTGGTTTTCTGCTTTGCAGTTTAGCTGTGACTTCGTCATTTGACTCGGAGCATGTCATTTTCTCCCATTTTAGACTGTGTACAGTCAAACTGTGTGAAAGGACCCGCGGATAGCAGCCCTGCGTGTGTGAGTGGGCGCGGGCCTCATTCAGCAATGATTTCTAATTTATACAGCATTGAAAATCCACAGCTATAAATAAACAGTTCTGACTGGCTTTGCTGCCTACTCAAATGCTCTATTAAAAAAAAAAAAAAAAGAAAGAAAGAAAGAAAGAAAAGAAAAGAAAGAAAAAGAGCCACCAACTGCATGAGAAAGGAAAACAATGACTGGGTATGGATTCTGGTTTCTGACACTTGGGTCTGGGAGGGAGAGGCCCAGACTTGGGAGGGGTTCAGGGCCCAGCCAGGCGGCCTTCTGGGAAGCCCAGCCTCCCCACTCCTCTCTCAGCCCCCCCCCCCCCGCCCCACTCCCCACGTGCAGGCGCCACGTGTTTGGGGATTACAGTATATGAAACTAACTTCCTGTTATGACAAGTGTTGCAAGCGAGTAGGTGCAGAGAAGCTGAAAATACTTTGAGAAATGTATGACCCATTTGAGGAAAGGATGGGGCTAATGGATTGTTGAGGCAGACAGGATAAGTCTTCACCCCAAATTGAAAATTGGGGTCGCATGTGAGATAGCAACTCTAGAACATATGGCCCAGTCCAAGAGGCACTGGAGTTGCTCTTCTCTCGGCCTATGTGGATGAGAGTTTCCACCACACTGGGGTCCCTTGACCACCGCCTTTTATCTAGCCTTGAGATGTACACGTGTCTTTACTTTTTAAAAAAACTTTCAGATGACCAATTACTGCTCTGCTCTATAATCAAGAGATAGGAAGATGGGCTCAGGAATAGATTATGTATGTGACCTTGGACCAGTCATTTCCCTTCTCTGAAGCCAGTGACATGCTAGAGCCAGCTCCTGTGGTCCTTGCAAGGACCAAGTGGTTATGCATATCTCTTCCCAGCTCTGTATTCAGTGGCCTGTTGGCATCTTGGAAAAAAAAGGTGGTGGAGTGTTCACACCACGGACTGGGCAAACACTAAATCAGGGCCTTACAATTTTCACTCTTTCTAGGGGGTTGGTTATTTTAGACATTTACCAGCACACCAGTATCAGAAACTCAGTTTCCTCACTTGGGAAATGAGGACATGATACATTTTCTACTTATGAGATTCTCATGAGGATAGAGTGAGATCATGGGAGTGAGTGCAGTTTGCCAATAGCATGACCCTAGACAAGTATTATTGTTGACTATCTCCCCGTGCGATTGGTATGGCCATCTAACCACTAAGGACCTAGCCTTCTGTAGGCAGCCAATCCTACATACCTCTTAATGTTTATTTAGTGTGCTTAGTGTTTGTTGTAGATATTTTGCTGCTTCTCCTTTCTTAAGCTCCAGCCGTGCCTGGGAGCCACCTATGTGCTAGTGATTCTCAGGTATTTCTTGCAGTGGAATGGATCCTGCACGATGGTCAGTCATACAGAAATCAAGGTCTAAATTGGTTCCAGGGACCATGAAGCCACAAATAGAATTCTGAGCCTTCATCCCAGCCAAGAGCTTTCTATCACTCTGAGGAGTATGCAGCCTCAGTTATCTTTGGGGTGTGGAAATTTTGGGTGATCCCCTGTGGGCCTCGCATTTGGGGAATTTCCACTGTGACAACTGCTTCTGGGCTTCTGCTGAGACCAGGTGCTTGGAGCAATCAAGCAGCAGCAGGTATAGGAAAAGAGGTGCTGTTCCTACCTAGTTCAATCTGAAAAGAGTTGCGGCTCATATTTATATATTAGTAGATATAGGGTTAGTGAGATGGTGGGTTTCTGGGTGCCTGTTCCAGGCTTCTTGGGGACTGCCTGCCCTATTGTGTCAGTCTGCCATTTTCTCTGATTTCTCAAGACTGTTCTTGGTATTTCTAAGGTTTCCCGGTCTTGGAATAGATATGGCACTGTGGCTGGTCATACAGCCATCAAAGTTGAATGTGGTTCCAGGAACAGTTTTTGCCAAATTTTACCCATTTTTACTAAATTCCCTCTGCATGCCGTTAGCTTGAGAAGCCTGAGTACAATTTACTTTGCTGCCTGGACCCAGTTCACATGGACCTGGTGACATACCACTAGACTCCATGTTTATCCACGACTAGACCTGTTATCATCCATGTTCTTTACAAAAATGTGTCTGTAAATAAAGACCCAGAAAAACTCACGAGGAAGATCAAAGCTGGGTTTGTGAATCTGCTTGTTAATCACCTAGCCATCTGCTTTGTTAAAGTACAAGCGAACTCAGCAAAATGCTTTGTGCCAAAGCATTTTCGGGGGTCCTCAAGGTCATGTCACTTCCCATCACATACTCCCCAAGTAAGATGTACTTTTATTTGACAAATTCATCAATATTCCAATAGAAGAGATTTTGATGGTGATGTCACTAAGTCCCATATTTGGACCTGCCCTGAATCCTTGTTCACAAGAGGCACAGATTTCCCCATATTTTTTAGAACTTACTTTCTCATTGCCCCAATTACTTTGCTCTCCTATCAGGTGGACAATTTAACTTCCGTATAGCACTCATCTCCCTACATCTCTATCTAGACTGAGGAAAACAAAACAAAACATGAGCAATCCATGAAAATAACTAGTTGATAAAAATACTTGTTTTTAGGAAGGTTGGGGTCATTAAAAATTGCAGAGGATGGGAGTTAGAAGATCTGGGGGCTAAATGCTATTGTCTTGGTTCTGACGTTAGCTCTTTGGCTTCATGCAGGTTACTTCTCAGCTAGGTCCTCAACACCCTCTTTGGTAAGGTGAATGAATAGTTTCAGTGATCCTAAATTATTTCCCTCTTTAAACATTCTCTAACCCCGAGTTTGTGCAAGGTTCCTTTGCCTTTGGCTGGATTTTGACCACAGAGGCCAGACGAAGCTAACAGATTCTGAGACAGCAGTTATTGTGTTTTGCATGTCCAGTAAACTTTGCAAAAAACGAAGAGTCCCCAAATTAATCTACCTTCATAAACACTCTTATTACATTTAAATGTCATTGTCTGTCCTTTCTACCTTCCTATGTTGCTCCACCACCTCCCTCAACCAGAAAAAAACAAAACTCTCATGTTTTTTTCCTCCTTTGTTCTTGGAAAATGGCCTGTGATCATTTCCTCTTTTTCCTTGGCTGCATCGCGTCACCTGTATGATGAAGAGAGAGAGAGACATCAGACTCCAGGGTTTCTATAATGGGTAATTTTGTGCAAGCAGACATTCTCCCTGAATTGGGGCAGTAGAAAGTTGAGGACACTTAGCCCAGGGCAATAAGATGTACTTTACAAAGTTCTGAAAACCTAGCAAGCACCTCTACAGAAAAAGCAAGAAGCAGCTCTGTTGTCCCTGCTTGGTGCTTGACTCACAGCTAGTTTGTTGACTGATGGTGCCTTTGCCTTCATGGGCGTCTACAGGTCTATTGTGATTGCTGTTGCTCTTGGCCAAGTGTTTAAAAGCTGTACACTACCCATCAACAAACTCTAAGATTGTGCAAATGGAGACGAAGAGACATCAAATTAGAGAAGAAATAGAAGAGTGGATATTCACCTAATTAGGGTTCATTTTATGACCTCTCCCCAAATCAAATTATCAGCCCAAATGGAAAAGTACTGACATATTGATTAGATTTTAATAAACTCATTAGAAGGGCTTTCTTCTACTGAAATTATAGCACTAGATTTCTAGAATGACTTCCGTTCAGCCAACAAGTTGGCACCTCTGTATTTATTGATCATAAATCTTTGCATAAACTCTGGAATTTCTAACACTTCATTAATGCATTATCCTTTCCACCTGTTGTAAATGTTTTCAATCCTACTTAGAAAAATTTTCTCAAATCAGCCTCTCCTTGCCCACTCCAGAGCCCTGTTAGTTCTGGCTTGATGCCACAGCAACCTAATGCTCCTACTTTCATGCTTCATCCTTCAAATCCTGCCCCCTCCATCAGTTATGCCTTTAAATATATTCTACTAATTTTATTTTGCTAGAATATCCCTTCTCAGAGGTTGTAGTGACTGATGGTTAGAAGACTCCCTCATCACACTGATTTTCTAGGACAGCCAACTCTTAATCACACAGCCCTTGGGGCCATCCTGTATTCATGCCTATCAATATTTTTAAGGACAGTCCTCTCTCTTCTTCTTCTTTTACTCATCCATCCAGATACCCTCAGTCACTCCAGGGAAGCTTTACTAATTTATCTAGCTTTACAGGATTCACATCATTTTCATTTATGCTCCCACTTATTTTTCATTTTTGATGTGGATTCTTTCCTCTCCTGTGAGGTCTTCTGTACTTTAGGCTCTAAGTACAAGCCCAGAACCTTCTTTTTTCTGAAGCATACACTCATTGCCTGTAATAAATCCCTTTCCTGTTAAATGACACATTAATTCCTTCGTTTTAAGAGCTTGGGCAACATCAACTTCTCAACTTTGTTGAGTCTTGCCATCCCTCTGAAGGCTCCTAAAAACTCTATGCCGCTTACCAATCCCCTGCCCCTCAAGTGTAACTGTAATCACAACCACGCTCCTTCAATCCCAGGTGCCAAGGACTGGAGAGTACATCTCCATTGAAGAAACACAACAGAAACTGAAGGCATAGAGAGAAGGAGACCAGGAGTGGAAGTGGTGGCAGGAAGTTCTTTTGTGAGAGGAGAGCAGGTGGCTTCATCCCTGAGATCAGAGTCTCCCACATCCAACACTAAGCAGCTAGACAGAGAGCACTAAGACATTTCCATGGACCCACAAATCCATTAGAGAAGGCATCATCCCAAAATGTGTCTCTGGGTGGACTTCCAACAGTCATTTCTTCTGTAGTGAGTTACATGGTGTGAACATCACAGAAATCATATTTATCTTTTTGTTTCTAGCTAGTGGGGTCCTGAATTTTCCTGGAGTTGAGCAGTCTCTGGGCTTCTCTGAGTCCTCAGAATCTATCTCTGGCCATGATTCCACAATACATGGCTCGAGATTAAGGAGCTGTGGACTTAGTAATAGGTCATATTAGCCTAAACAAAGTTCACAACATGAATTTCATATTTGAACTGGGAAATAGTGTTGTTTCTTATTCCTCTTTTCTTCACAGAAAGGCAATTTTTCTAGCGGAATGCCTCCTAGTTGGCAGTTAGGAAGCTAAGTCCATCCCTGATTCATTTTAGTCCTTTCTTTATCCTGTGTTAGATAGTACCAAGAAATAGAGATATTTTAGGCCAAACATTTAATGTTTGTCTTGTGCAAGATCCAAACGTTTTCTGCTGTCATGGCAAAAAACCCATTCTTTTAATCAACATCACTATGGATACCATATGTAATTATATTCCTTATTATTCCAATAGTCAGAAAATAGAGTAAGTAGAAACATTATACTCACAAAGATTTACACCTATGTATCTACAATCACAAAAGCTACTGCTGCTAGACTTTGAACTGAAAATTTGAAGAACATTTGCCTAGTTTCCGTGGGTTGGCTTGGAAAAGGGTGAGAAGGCAGATGGTTGGGGAGATATGAGGTGTTAGAAGAATGAGATTTGAACATGAATGAGTAAAAGTTTCAGTGCAGACATAGCAGGAAGGAGATGGAGCTGAGGTTCTGGCTAGAGAAATCCTTGTGGGAAAAAAGGCAGTGAAAGAAGGAGAAGAAATAATCCAACATGGACTCTGTTTGAGTTGAGGGAGATGAAATTAGGGCAAGAAAGGCAAATGGAGATATATTTCTGTTATTGACTGAATGTTGTTTCCATAGAACCATGCTTTAGAAATACACATGGAGTCATCTCCTTATAAGAGTCTTTTGTTGTGAAATGATCAGGGACAATATGCAAGACAGAAAAAAATTTAAATTTCTTCATGGATAAAACCAAAGAGGTAGACTAGATGACCTCTAAGCAGCTTTCAACAATAAAAATCTCCCTTTAAAAAAGTGTGGCCTAGAGAAAATAGTATTAAAGGAAAGTTTTACTGTCATTCTGTCTAAGCCATAGACACAAAGTCACTCGGTTAGACTAGAATTTTCAGCTTATGAACTCTCCTTAGGAGGGAAAGGATTTATGGTCTCAGGCCCTGACAAAGGATAGCCTGACTCCTGGCACATGTCCCTCAGGAATGTGAGAAGAGGGGTCATGGGTCAGAGATAAGCTGATTGCCTCTCCAGCCACATCTACATATAAGACTCCATGCCATGGTGGCCTGGAGGTGCTTAGCTCCGTTATGTGCCTGATATATATTGTGGGTGTGTTTTTCTTCCTGAGGAAGAAAGTCTTGATATCAGCATTCTTGTGCCTTATCCAGGAAGAGAGAAAGAAAGAAAAAGAAAGAAGAAAGAAAGAAAGAAGAAGAAGAAGAAGAAAGAAAGAAAGAAAGAAAGAAAGAAAGAAAGAAAGAAAGAAAGAAAGAAGGAAAAGAGGGAGGGAGAGAGGGAGGAAAGGAGGAAAGAAGGAAAGAAAGAAGAAAAATTCAGTGCTCAAGAGGCAGACAAACAAGGAAGAGTATACTGGAACCCTTTGATAGCCCTTCTTCCCCCCAGTCAGGATAGAAAGACTGTATCTGGGGCATCCCTAGGCGCTCAGACATGGTGTGCCAAGCTTACAATGATCTGCCAGAGACTGCTTCCCCTTGCCCGATTCTACTATTGTTTGAAATCTATGTTCCATCTAATTCTGCCCAAAGAGTAGAAATTGAATCTTTCTTGGTGGGTATGTGGTCCCAGTAAGTGACCCTGTGCTTGTTCAGCCCTCTGTCCCATGACACATAAAAGTTAGCACAGGGAAGGGAGTGAGATGGTGAAAAGTCATGCATGGTGGCTCTCTGGAAACTCTTAAGAGCTTTGTGAGTCACAGCATCTTCTTGAAGACCATCAGGACCTTCCCGAGAGCCTGATAGCATTTGTCTCACTGATACATGGGGCCAGATCCATGCTTCTACGCATTCCTGAAGTATGACACCCAGTATCCGAGTTCACATTTGATTATTGACATCATTGCTTATTACTGCCTTTCTCTCACTCCTCTCTGACATGACACATGAGGAGGTAGAAAGTGGGTAGACATTCAGCGAGTGTGGCCATCACTGCCACAGACTAGCAGCATCAGAATCTTTGCGTGTACACATTAGAAGGGTGGAATCCCACACTATACCTTAGATCTACTGAATAAGAATCTATATTTTAACAAGAGCCTCATTTTAACAAGATTTGGAAGCACATACAAGTTTGGGAAGTGCTACTCCGAGATTGTGGCTCTTGACAATCACTGCAGATTAAAATAACGGGACAGCTTTTAAAAATATCAATGCCAAGTCCCCATCTCCACATATAAGGATTGAATTGGTCTGGGATGGACATGAGAATTAGTATTTTTAAAACTCCCTCAGTGATTTTATAATGTGGAGTAAAGGTCAAGGACTACTGCTAGAGAGATACTTACAAATTAGATGGGCCTTGACTGATATTTCTTGACCACTTGGTACTTGGATGGCAATTTCTAACCAGACCACACTGTGTCTCAGGATTTCAGAAGCAGAGATTCCAATTAATTCTAGCCTCAATTAATCTGATCTCTTAATTTTTCAATAACTCCTCCCTCTCTGTCAATTTTTACTCTGCTATGTGATTGTTGCTCTTCATCGCCTTCAGCTGGGGAAATTGGTAAGCGATGCATAAAATCGAAGGAGAGGATTAGAATACCCACATAGGAAAGTCTGACTTTTGAGGGGGAGAATGAGATTAACAGCAATGACTCCTATGTGTCAGGCCCTGTTCTAGTCACTTGACACTTCTCAAGTCATTTATGGTCCTCCAGGATGTTAGGCAGAGGGCGCTAGTATTGTCTCCATGATGCACAAGGAAAACTGGAACACTAAAGACATTTAGTGTCTTGCCCAGTGTCATCGGTCTACCAGTAGTAGGACCAAGGTAGGAACCCAGGCAGTTTGGCGCAGAGCTTTTCTCCCAACTACTGCCTCCTACTGGTCACCAAAGCACTCCTTAAAGTTGTGCTGTCATCCAAGGAAGCTCAGGTGTGAAAAGAGGTGACAAAGTAGGATTAGTTCTGGATTTGGACAGAGAAGGTAGCTGTTTACATCTCTCCATAGATCCAGAACAAGTTTGGAGAAGAACTCAGAAGAACCACGTGACTGATTGTCCAAGCCTGGGCAATGCTAAACTACATGTACACTGGCATGGCAGGCATTTACCATATCCTGGCATGGGTGGTCCGCTGACTTAGAGGTCATCCCATCGCTGAGAAGTCGAAGTGAATTGACACAGCCTACGTGGCTGGTTTGAGGCTAGCTGAGAGACATACCCCGGTTTTCTTGATTTCTATTCCAGTGTTCCTCCCCCTATTTTGCACTGCCTGTCCTAACACACATCTCTTTCAACCGCTCTCCAAACAATATACCATAGCATCACCATCTATGCTCCTTAACCTCTCTGCCCGATACTTTAATCTCCAACCATTATAGTCACTCCTTGACCACTGTCTCCAGAAGCCCTGTGCACAAAGTCCCATTTAATGCTTAGAGAGGAGAGCTCTTAGATACCCTCTGTCTGCATTGATTGATCCATTGGATAAGCTAATGGATACTCGAGAGTGAATGATGAATAAGACACACTCCTAACCCTTACAGAACTCAGTGTCTTGTGTAAAAACCTATGTCCATGCAGACCATAGGAGGCTTGCTGAAAGAGGTGAGTTGATAGGATTAAGTGGGTGTGAGACAGGCAAAGACTGGGGGGGATGTGAAAGACTGAAGCCATGGAAGACAGGGACGACATTAATGGGTAAAGAAAACAAGCAGCTGGTGGTGCTGCTGGGGCACACATTTAGAAAAAAGAGAGCAAAAGCCACAGCAGGGACTGGCTCACAGAGACCCTGTGTGTCATTCCAAGAGTTTGGACGTTCATCTGTAAACTGGGGAAGATTTAAAGTGTTTTAAGCAGAATAAGACATGGGAAAACGTGCTCACATAGATAGCTCTGTTTAGTTTTAGGTAATTTAAAGTGTTCACTGCAACTGGAATGTTAAGTGATCTAATTTCTCTTTTAATTCTTACTAGACCTTTTATAGTTATGGTCCGTTTAGAACTTAACCCGTTTATGATCCTATTCTGATGCCATATAGGACTTCTGGCCCAATCTGTTCTTTAAGGAGTTAAAAATCTAGAGAGAGGAGAAGGACGCATGGCCACCTACATGTATCTCTGCCACTCACATTAACATAAGTATTTGCATATATGACAGTCCACATGCTGATGCTAACTTATTTGCTCATTGGGACCTATTGTAGTGAAAAATTGGATGTAGTTCTTAACCAATGAAGCTTACTTAAAAGATCTTTGTGTTAAAAATAATACTAAATTTGGTTGAAAAAGTTTTTAATTCAATGGATGTCTAAAAGTCACTGTAGAGTAACAACTTAGAAATTAATCATTATTGAATTCAATACAATTGTTTTAAAAAGTTATTGTTCTGTGAGCTCTGAGTAATCACGTTTCTCTCTGCAAATTTCAAATGGATTAGTTTCTTCCTTCTTCTTCTTCTTCTTCTTCTTTTTTTTTTTTTTTTTTAAATATAGATTCGGGGAAGGCATCAAAAATCCTTACCAAGAACTTCAAGGAGCCAAACTAGTTAGAATTAGATGTCAACACATCTAAAATGTCAACACATTTTCCCCCCCTTTGGATAATTTCCTGTGATTTGGAATCCTGATTTGGGGAGTAAATTTTAGTATTTCATTTTTTTTAAGTGTTTGCTTTCAAGGATATTGCCTTTGAGATTTCCCCAACCCGTTACATTCTCCAAGGGTAGAAAACATGTGAAAAAGCCAAATTGCATGCTTATTTCCCCAGGGTCTCATTCTCCTCTCAGAAATATGTCGTGTTTTGTTTTTTGGTTTTTTGGTTTTTTTTGTTTTTGCGTACATGGGCTTATGTTTTCACACCAGTTCATAGATTGGGCGGAAGATGCCACTTGTGCCATTTCTATTTTGATAGAACAGAATGGCATGTGGGCGTGTGATGTGGGGGACTGTGTGTGACTCTTGCTTCCTTATATACAAAATCAGGGTATACTTCCTGCGCTTCCCTTTGGGTAGGGAAAAAAAACATGATTATTTTGCAACCTGGCTTTTTAATACCTACTATTTCAACAAAATAATATTCTGGGGGTGGGGGTTGTGGGGGAAGCAAGGAAGAGAATAAAATCTTCCATTTTAAAATCAGCTGAGTTAAGAAGCAACATGATTCCAGCTACTTATAATTAGAAAGCTTAGCTTGCTGACATATTCACTTTGCCCAAGACCCTGTTTAAATGACAATTCTCATCTCAAGTATAGGATGTGAATTTATCTGGTGAATGTTTTACTACGGGTTAGAAGCAACCTAATGGGAGAAGGATGGGAGACCATCTGGGAAGGCACAGCTGAGGTTGGAAGAATGAAGAAGTTCATCTGGATCCCTATCCTTCGAAAAAGGAAACTTTGACACTAGCAGCTTGTATCCCTCAGTCCCTCACTTAAGGGAAGAAGACCCTGAGTTCATTTTTTTCATGCTGGGGATGATGACATCTTGCTCTCTGGGTCCTGAGCTCTCTAAACAAGATTATTTTTAGCCTTGAAATTAAATGAGGTATTGGTTGGGGGAGGTGGGGACATAATTTGATGGGGTCCGTTGAGAAAATTCAAGCTTCCCCCAGGCCTTCACTTTGCTGCTTTGGTAGGACCTGTCTGACTGAGTCCTTTGGACAAAGGCATCATGCATCACTGCCTTCTGCTTTTGGATTGGTTTCTCCTGTTTCCAGGAGGAGTGGAGAAAGTGTAAGGAAGGAATGTGTCTGTAGGTAAAAGAGAAATAAACTGACCCCATTTCCAGTGGTTGAGTTTCTCTCCAAGTAGATAGATGCCAGCACTAAAGATGTAGCTGAGAGAGAAGAAGGCTGTTAGACCCACCGGGCTGAGTTTGGCAAACACAGGATACACCCACGTACCCGTGTCAGAGTAGATCCATAGGACCCTGCAGAAAATGACAAGTCACAATAATTAGGATGGCGGGGGCGGGTTGGTGGTGGAGCCATTTTATCCTCAAGATCAATGGGGTTCTGGAGCCCAAAGTAGATAAAAAGAAGCCATGGGGATCATTTGTCAACAGCTGAGGTGCTCCACAAACCTACAAAAGTGATTCTTTTCTGGATAAATAGACTTGATTCAAAGAGACCTCCTATTTCATAAGCAGGGCTTTGTGATTTTACCTAATCTATTAAAATTCAATGTTGGTGAAAGACTATGGGAGAACATCAAACAGATCATCAGCCAAAGAGAGTATGTGAGGACATGAGTTCTTCCTTTCCCTGAGAGGTATGACCTGCTGAGACATTGAGCCTGCTAAGAGGGCATCATTTGCTGGCTCTTAGCCAGACAAGTGGGGTTTGCTTTTCTGTACCTGAGAGTCAGGTGCAGCTTTTCATTAGCCCTTGAGTCTGTGGGGTAGGAGAGACAGAGATGGAGCATTATTGCTCTATTACAATATGCCTTTTAGAGGTAGGAGGGGTTTGGCTGTCAGCCCTGATTTCAGTTCATGAATAGAGCTGTGGATAGAGTGTTCAGGAGGAAAGGATGGATTTACAGGAGGCTCAGATCCTGCTCATGTGAGGATAGAATAGAAGTCAGTTCTGGAAGCCAAGAGAAGGAAAAGAAATGCTAGGAGAGGAGCCACGATGTCTAAGCAGAGCCTGCAAATGCAGTATGCTGGAAACCAACTGCATTGGAAGATGCCAAAATCTGAAATAACTTTTAAAATTAAATATGGGGAAGATGATATATCAACTACAGTTTAAAATTGGTTAAGAGGACAGAATCTGGAAGCAGCCTTCTATGATCCAAATCCTAGTTCTACCACCTATTAGCTGTCTTACCTTCAGCAATTTATTAAGCCTCTCTGTCCCTTATCATCATATGAAAAGTGGGGGTGCAAACAGCATACATATTATAAAGCTGTCATCAGGATTAAGGGAGTTGTTAACACATGTAAAATGCCTGGTCCACTGTGCCTGGTCCATTGTGATCATTTAATAAGAGTTCTAAAGCTTCTCTCTTCTTAGGCACGGCACAGGGGGCTCCTAGCAACCTTCCATTGAAGCTCCCTATCTCTTATAACAATTAAGATATGCCAGGTCATACTTCAGAAACAACATTCAAATTTGGATACCTCTAGTTATCAAAAGAGTTCAGACGGAAGAATAAAATTCTGAGCTTAATTAAACTTTCAGAAACCCAAGTGTACTCTTGGTTGTTTTAAATACTTCAGATTTGTCAAATGCTTGTGGAAGAGACAAGGACTAATATGAAGCTCAGGACTAGGGTGAGGTAAGGGGGGCACCTATGGTATGAAATTTAAGTGGCCATCTCTGTACATCAGAAAGCACAATCAATCAGTTGAAAAGGAAACCTATGGAATGGGAAAAAATGTTTTCAGTCATATGCCTGATAGAGGATTAATATCCATAATATACAGAGAACATCCCCAACTCAACGACAGCAATAAAAAACTAAACAACCCAATTAAAAATGGGCAAAATATTTAATAGACCTATTTCCAAAGAAGATATACTAATGGCTAACATGTGAAGACGCACAACATCACTAACCATTAGGCAAATGCAAATCAAAACTATGAGAGATAGGGCAGCCCAGGTGGCTCAGCGGTTTAATGTCACCTTCAGCCCAGGGTGTGATCCTGGAGACCCGGGATTGAGTCCCACATCAGGCTTCCTGCATGGAGCCTGCTTCTTCCTCTGCCTATGTCTCTGCCTCTCTCATGAATAAATAAATTAAAAAAAAAACTATGAGAGATAACTTCAAACTCATTAGTATGGCTACTATCTAGAAAATATTATGTGTTGGAGAGGTTGTGGGGGAATTGGAACCCTTATGCATTGTTGGTAGGTATGTAAAACAGCTTAACTGCTATAGAAAACAGTGTGGCAGTTACTCAAAAAAAATAATTTTTTAAATTTAATTCACAGAATTACCATATTATCTAGTAATTCTACTTCTCTCTATATATACTCAAAAGAATTGAAAGCAAGGACTCTAAGAGAGTGTTGATAGGCGCATTATTCTCTATAGCTAATACATGGAAGCACCCAAGTGTCCATCTAAGGATGAACAGGAATATAAAATGTGGTATAGATATGCAATGGAATATTATTAAACTTTAAAAAAGAAGGAAATTCTGACCCACACCACAACATGAATGAACCTTGAGGATATTCTTTTAAATGAAATTAGCCCGTCACAAAAGAACAGATACTGTGTGATTCCACCCATCTGAAGTACCTAGAGTCACCAAATTCAGAGAGAGAAAGTAGCATGGTGGCTGTCAGGGCTTATGCGAAGGAGGGAATGGGGATTTACTATTTAGTGTGTACAGATATTTGGGGCACCTGGGTGGCTCAGTCGGTAAAGCATCTGCCTCTTGATTTCGGCTCAGGTCATGATCTGAGATCCAGCCGTGCATTGGGCTCCATGCTAGGTGTGGAGTCTGCTTGAGATTCTTTCTCTCTCTCTCTCTCTCTTCCTCTGTTCGTCCCCCCACCACACTCTAAATAAATAAATAAATAAATAAATAAATAAATAAATAAATAACTTTAAACAGACTTTGCCTCACCTTGTTCATTTTACACTGTGCTTATCTATGGTGATATCTTCCGTCTTGGAGCAGACCCTCTATCTAAATTCTTCCGGGCAGTTGGAGGAAGGTCAAAGTTTTTTCCTGAGCCTTCTGTTCCTTAAAAATAATCAGCCTAAAATAGTTCTCATGCCAAAGAAACACATTTTGGGTGGACATTTTCCTCCCCCACATTATCATTACTAAACCAGCATTGGGATCCTGTGACATGTGCATCACATGGGCATGCACGTGAGAAGGGTATCCACAGCACTTCTTTCCTGTATGGCTGCTTCTCATGACAAGCCAGGAAAGGTATACGGGACAGAAAGTAAATCCCCAGGGAGCTGGGGCGAGGAACTTGGGGTCAACAAGGAGACCTGAATGCACTCCAAACAGATTGTTTTAATTAGTTCACTTTGTTTACTTTGTATACTAGAAATTAGGGCTTCCTGGTTTCCATGCACATTTATATAAGATAGTCTGCAAATAAGGACATTCCCCTAGAGGCCTGGAAAGTTTCTCTTTATTTACTTCATTTTTGTTTCCTTCAGCATAAGGTTCCGCAAAGGAAAGTTCCTGAGGTAAGTTAACGAAGTCTGTAGCTTCACAGAGAAAGTGCAAAGAAAGTTATAGGTGTGTTAACTATCAGCGGAAAAGTAATGAAAACACAAATATGCTATCAGGCAAGAGTGCAATTGTTTGGTGCAGGGCAGTCAGTGAGAGGCCTGGGTGAGGAGATGCTTATACTCAGGTGGGATCACTTCTTTATGGCTTGCTGAAATTTATGTTGAGAGGAGGGCAGAGGGAGAGAGAAGGAGGAGGAGGAGGAGGGAAAGGAGGGAGGGAGGGAGGGAGGGAGGGAGGAAAGAAGGAAGGAAGGAAAGATGGAGGCCAAAATGGAATTGGTCACTGTCTTCTTAGTCAATATCAGCTCTTCGCAGCCCCATGTAAGATCCCATGAGACCACATCTAAATGTCCACTGTACTCCATTCCAGACCCCTTCATCTGTAAGAGTTTCTATAATTGTCTACTTGCTGGGCTTTCTTGCACCCTTCAATCCACTTTCCATACCACAGGCTGCCAGTACTCCAGTAAGAGAAATCTGCTCATGGCACTCCTCTGCCTCCAGGGAATCCGCACCAACCCCCTTAGGAGAATACCCAAACTCCTTTACCCAGCCTACCTCGTCTTCCCTGCCCACCTGTTGGCCTTCAGGTCTACAGCTTATCCATACTGGATCCTTTTCTGTTTCTTAAACGAACCAAGCTCTCCAGCTCTGGGTCTTCACTCATGTTGTTGTCTCTGCTTGGAACACCTCTGACCTTTTCACTCCCTGAGACACGCTTCTCCTTGCTCTGTGCCTAACTGAACCATATTTACAATTCAAGTCTCAACTTAAAAGTCCATTTCTCTAGAAAAGATTTCCCAAAGATCCTGTAACACTCACTCGGGTAGGTTCTTGTGCCACTTACTTCCTTTACCATGAACTTTCCTTTGTTGCTTATTTGACTGTCTTCCTCAGTAGCCTGGAATGGGACGGGGATCATATCTATTATGCACATCTGTTTCCCAAGTGCTGGGAAGATGGCAAGTTCTTTAGGTACTTTTTCTTTTTTTAAAGATTTTATTTATTTATTTATTCATGAGAGACACAGAGAGAGAGGCAGAGACACAGGCAGAGGGAGGAGAAGCAGGCTCCATGCAGGGAGCCCGATGCGGGACTCGATCCCAGGACCTGGGGATCACGCCGGGAGCCAAAGGTGGATGCTCAGCCACTGAGCCACCCAGGCGTCCCAAGTTCTTTAGATCTTTAAATGAACGGCTCTTTGTGGCGGTTCTACTAGCACCCATAGTTCCCTTTAGCTGCTGTTCCCTGTGGCTGCTGCAGAAAGCTCTCAGTTGCCTGATCCACCAAGAACACTGCAGCCTCTGAAACTCAGATGGACCCATGGTCTTCCAAATTCTAGTTAATCTATTGCTCACTTCATTATTACTTTGAAGAGACCAATACTTCTTTTCCTCAGTTCTGAGAGCAATATTATGTGTCCTAGAGCCATCTGCCATGTGAATCTATGTGAGTCAGGCTGGGCAGGTATAGACTGGCAGCTAGAAATTAATCTTTTATAATTTTCTCATCCTAAATCTTGCAGCATCCAGCGGTAATCATAAAATCCATATTTTCTTGTCTCGTCAGTACAATAGCAGTGGAAGTCTATGGGTTAGGGACGAGTCGATAACGAGGGGTTTTATGGGCTTTCTGCATGTAATTCTTAAAGGGCTAACACTCACGCTCTCTTTCCCTTGCCCAGCAGAAAAATAGAATTAAAGGACCCTGTGGTCCCATATTTTCAGGCTGACTTCCTACAGAAGCATGTCAGATGGTCACAGTTGCATCGGAGGCCAGAAGACAGGGACAACCTGGATTCACATTTTGTCAAGAAATGCAACAAGTTAGCAGATTTCCTACAAGGAAAATGTCCCTGACAACAGCTGGGACCTGGCGATTCCTTAAGGTAGGGACGGAGGAGCCTATTGTTGCCTTTGCAAGGCACTCCCATGTCACCCCTCTGTTCACCTGCCCTCCCAGGCTTTGTACTCTTCTCTGCAAATAGCTCCCAGTCACACATGTGAGCAATGGCACGTTGAAGACACCTGCCAGCCTTAAGCTACAAAAAGGACTCCTGTACCTTCTCGGTTTGCTACCATCTGATCATTCTTTGCTACCTGGCTGCTCCCCTTGCTCCCTCAGCCCCTTGGGCGAGGGCATTACCTCCTCATTCACTTTCCACCTCTCCCTCTCTCCTTGTCTCCCTGGCTCCACCCTTCTCCCCACCCTTTCTCTCTCCCCTCCTCCCCCTTCTGTCTCTTCCTCTTTCCCTCTTCCTCCCTCCCTTCCCCCCTCTCCCTCTCTGTTTATCCCAGCTTCCCCGGTCTCTATCTCTTCAGTAATCTCATCCCACCAGGAGGGTTCCCTCTCTGGATCTCCACTGTCCCACCTCTCTTGGGAGGGCCTGGTCTGAATGTCCAAACAGAAGTTCCTCTAGGCAAGTGGTTCCCAGCTTTGGCTGAAGATTAGAATTGCCTTGGGGACTTTATTTTTATTTTTTTTAAAATTTTTATAGAACTACAAAGACCCTGAATAGCCAAAGCAATCTTTTTTTTTTTTTTTTTTTTTTTATGATAGTCACAGAGAGAGAGAGAGAGAGAGAGGCAGAGACACAGGCAGAGGGAGAAGCAGGCTCCATGCACCGGGAGCCCGATGTGGGATTCGATCCCGGGTCTCCAGGATCGCGCCCTGGGCCAAAGGCAGGCGCCAAACCACTGCGCCACCCAGGGATCCCGCCTTGGGGACTTTAAAAGGACTTTAGGACTTACCCTAAACCAATTAAACCAGAATAGGACCCAGATATGGGATTTTAAATGGAATCTTTTACTTATACCCTGAAAGTATGCTTCTGATTCTATTAGTGCACCCACCATCTTCCCAGTCCAACAGCCAAAAATTCATAGAATTTTCCTTGATTTTTCCTTCTCCTTTGCTCATGGCATGCCAATGACTCCACAAAACCTGTTCTGTTCCCTCCACAATGTGTCTCAGGGCTGCCCTCTGTCCTGACACCCACGGTATCATTCTGTAGGTTGGTCTTGCTGCTAATTTCTCCAACAGGCATTCTGGTTGAGAGAGAGCTGAAGTTTGCTCAGAAATCGTGAGGACAGCAAATGGCCATGTCCTCCTCTCTGGCTCCCCCATTTTCACCTGCCTCCTGTCTGCATCCTGGCTGGCCCTGGATTCCAAGTGCTGATAATAAGGGTGTGTGTGTGTGTGTGTGTGTGTGTGTGTGTGTGATATCTTCACATGTATTTCACATATTAATTTACCTGGGGGTTAAGATGTACTGTGGAAAATGGGGCTGGGATTCTGATCTCAAGATTCAAGGTTGTGCAACTATGATGATGATGCATCCAGATGGCCCCAGACCAAGGTTGTATTTATGCCCAGGAAAGAGTAACAGGGGCTCTGGACAGGAACTCACCATAATGCACCAGTGGAAGTAGGGGCTGATCTAGTAACTCAGCTTCGTGTATCCCTCTGGCAATTGTTAGTGTATCCTAGAGGTAAGATATCTATATGTATAGTACACAGGTGAGTGTGTATGTCAATGGCTGTATAAATTTAGTGGATTGCTACACCTGAGGGCAGCTTCGATGTTGGAGCTCGCCTGAGTGAGCATAGTATAGAAGAAAGGAACGATCACTCTTGCCTCATGGGAACTGTGCTTCAGGAGCAACTTTACAAATATCTCCCTTACTGCTGGGTCATAGCTGCATGTCTGCATGATGCTTGTCCTCGGTATGCAATACCTTACACACTAGCAGAGACACCTATGGCACCTGCAGACTTCTGGTCTACTGAGAGCAAGACCAAGGACTGTTTCAGTGGCTGGTAGCAGTGCTCTACTGACATGGCATTAGCAGCCAGTAGCAGGGTGGGTCAGCAAAGGGGGCGCCAAGCTGACCTGAAAGCAGAGCCTGGCAGAGGCACTGGGCACAGGAGGCTAGGTATCTAGGTCTTGTGACCTCTCGGTCTGCATAGGTGTCAACGTGGCAGGTGTGAGCACTCACATGCTTAGAGGAGAGTGCTCTTAGAGAAGAGGGTTCTGGCCACATGTAACCAGGGAAAGGGTGCTCTGAGTATCCAGACACCGGCTGACACCAGAGCTATGACATAATTGTGGACGAAGAATAGGACATGGGGATTAAACTCCCTGGTAAGAATATTCCAACTAATTTTTATTTGTGTGTTATTTTATTCTATTTTGCTTCCCACATTTTGCTGTTCTGATGCGTTTTATTTATTTTTTTTTTAAATTTTATTTTATTTATTTATGATAGGCACACAGCGAGAGAGAGAGAGAGGCAGAGACATAGGCGGAGGGACAAGCAGGCTCCATGCACCGGGAGCCTGACGGGGGATTCGATCCCGAGTCTCCAGGATCGCGCCCTGGGCCAAAGGCAGGCGCCAAACCGCTGCGCCACCCAGAGATCCCTCTGATGCGTTTTAAACACCACTGTCAAGGCAGCCTTTTTACAGCAGAATTCTCTAGCCACCTTACTAATAGTTCCCACTTCCCCTCCATGCTGTAGAAACAAATAGTGACAACCAAACCTCACATTGTCTACACCATGTCTAGCCTCTAGCCTGCTGTCCTGAGCCTCAGGGGGTGGGCAGTGGTAGGGCCACTTCCCCTTAGCCTCTGTCACCAGCAGGTCAGGCTCTAGGGAGGTGCCGACCATTGCTCTACCATGATCTGTGCTCTTTTGGCCTTGGGACCATGTTGTTGTTCACTTTCTCTCCCTTTTGCCCCTGCAATCCACCAGTCCTTCAGGATCTGGATCCAACATGCACCTTTCCTGAGGCCTTCCCACACCACTCAGTCAGACATAACCGCTTCCTCCTCTGTGTTCCTGCAGCTTCTTGTATTGGCTAAATGTCATCCCTTCCCGTCTTGTGTTCTTATAGCATGTGGCTCATCTCCCCCCCCCCCCGCCTTATTGAGTACAAAGCCCCCTCATAGGCAGGGACTTGGCCTTATATAATTTGGCTTTTCCCAGCAGGACCAGCCCTGCGTTAGGGGAAATATTTGTTCCATGAAAGAGTGAATCAGAGCCAGCTGTAGGAATATTTCTGTTTTCCTGATCCTCACCATGACCTCAGAGAGAGCTAGGTGAGGTATTTAGGGGTGAGAGAAGGGAGCAAGGAGCAAGCTACTGCATTTATAGGTGAGTAATGCTTTCCAAAGGAAATGAAAGATTTACAGTTATTACTACTTTGCGAAGCTTTATTTTCCAACTTATGGGCCAGCCCTCCAATTTTGCAATCTGAAAAATCACAAAAATCAAGTGCCACATTCGAGGCAGTCCCCACGGTCTTGGCTATTTTTGGGTCGATGCAACGTGGTTTCGGCAGGGTAGTGCTTCTCCAGCTCAGAGTTATTGCCTTTTTCTCTGACTCATGGTTGTTTCTCACGCTCACTCTGGCCTTGGCCCATATTCTTTACCTCATTCCTGTGAGGCTGTTTCCCTATTTGACCATCCAAACTGGCATGCCTAACAGCTGGCCCATGGCCACTTCCCTAAAACATCTCCATGGATATGCATGGTTGGTGGAACTTCACTGCTGGCCATCTGTGGCTGTGAGGGCTCATGGGCCCCAGAGCTTTGCGTAAGGGTTGAGGCAGCAGGCAGCAGAGTGTGAGATCCCCCAGCCAGGAATGATGGGCAGAAGCAGGGGAGCTTCGGTGTGTAGGGCAGCACATCAATCTAGTTGCCTCCTTCTAGTAAAAATGGAGCCCAATGGGCCAAATGTTGATTTAGCGCTTCATCAATGACAAGAAAGTCCAAATCCCAAAACACTTTGGCTCCCTGCTGGGGCCCACCCAGTCACATGCCTGCTGGTGACTGGTCTCTGTCCTCTCTCTACCCTTGCTCCATTGTATCACTTTAACATCCAATCCAAGCACAGAACTGGGAACCATGACATCACAGAAGTTTGACCATAGAAATGAGGTTAAGCATTTTTGCATGCTTCTCCCTGTACCCCACCTCCACTCTACCCCCACACCCCCCCCCACATTTCACAGATGTGTTTTGCACAAACGGGGAGCTGAACAAATACCTGGCCGTGTGGATATCATGGAAAGTGAATTGTACTCGGAGATAGGAGCCCTGAGTGTAAGTCCCGCTCTGATCTTCCCTAGCCATATGACCTTGGGTGTGTCGTTTATTCTGCTGAGGCTTCGGGCCTCCAGCACTGGATGACCTCCAAGTCACCTCCACCACCACTCACCCTCTCTCATTCCAATTACAGATTGACTGAGACTGTCAACCATTGGCTAATGTCAATTCTCCCGAGTTAGCACAAATGCCACCAATAGGCCTCCAGGTCTTGTTCTGCAATTACTGCACTTCATCCAGAGTCATCTTTCCAATCATCTTTCTTACATAAGCCACATCATTTCACTCCTCCTCCTAAAACTTTCCCACAGAGAAGCCCTCAGTTTCAAAGTCCAGACTCACTGATGTGAATTGATGATCTGGCTTTTCCCTGTCCTCCAGTTCAGCCCTCCCCTCAGCAACTCCAGCCCTATGCAGATGTTGTTCCTTCTGTCTGGTGGTCTTTTTCACATCTCTTTTGACTTATTCCTTCTCATTCTTTGGGTCTCGACTTAGACATCAATTTCTTTCAGGAGCTAGCTCCCAACATTCTTCCTGGGCACCCATAGCACCCTGTGTTTCCCCCTCCCTCCCTCGTCCCTTAGTTTGGGCACTCTCTTCTCTCTCAGACAGTCCCTAGAGGCAGCATGGTGCCTTGCACATCACTATAAACTCAGTCGCTTTGCACAGTGCCTGGAGCTGATGAATAACTGAATGGACACAGGATGCACTAATACCAGACCCCTATCTCATTACACCTCCTTTCTCCAAACCCCATTTCCCGCATTGTCAGATCACATGCCCAGGCACCAAGCTAAGCCCTCTTGATGGCTTCTTTTCATCTTTATGGCCACCATGATTTCTCCCCAAAGTGCCAGTGGCTTTTGGTGGTCTTTTACCCTCTTGGTCTCTGAAGATAAAAGAGCACGAGTCAGATGTAACAATCAGATGACCAACTGCCAAATTGTTAGGCAGAAAAAGTTAACAGACCAAAAAAATGCTACCTAATATACTAACTCCAAAAGTTACACTCAGAGAAGAAGACCAAATCAGATGCAAGTCTACACAAAAAAACAAAAGCATGGAAATTCATATGCATAGTCAGCATGACGCTACCCTGCATCTGTTCCATGCATAACAACAACAAGATATCTTGATGTATACACACTCTTACCCAACCCCTTACCCAATAGAATAAAGATATTCTATCTTTAGGGATTTATTGCTTTGGGTTAAGCCAAATATGGCAAATATATGGCATTTATCCTACCACTCTCCATTCTTACACTATTGGCAGATAATTGCCGATAGATGACAAAACTCTTTTTTGGTAGGGTCTCAGAATCCTTCTCAACACTGTGCTCCAGGCATCAACTGCCAGAAGGTTCCTAACTATCGCCTACTCTCTAAAAGTATCCTTTGTTAAAATGCAAAGGCCCAAGACTGGAGAACGGCATGGATCACTGGAGTCTTGGGGTAGATTTACGGAGCAAGTACTTTCTTTATTCAAGAGAGGAGAAGCAAGAAAGATTTGGGCACTCGGGAAAGCAGAGGCGCAGAAGGGTGGGACGTGCATACATTGCAGGAGACGGAGAAAACACAAGGGAAGAACCATCAACTGAGTTCTGGGCACAAAGCTTATAGGCTTTGAAACAGAAGATGGTGAAAGCCAATGAAACAAGCATGGCGAGAGCCCCAGTACTTTGGATTGTGTTCTGTTTCTGGCTCCCATTTCTAGCAGAGTCCTATCCTAAATTAAAATTCCCCCACATAGGGAGGGGTTGGGGGATTACCCAGATTGTCAGATGTGAACAGTTTATGTAAGTCTAGACTGGAGAAGGAATATCATGATTAGCTTCCATCTGTAGGTATTATGCTTGGCATGCCCTTATCAGTAAAGCAAGGGCATGGTAGTGGATGAGAAGGCGCCAGAATGGAGAGGGGGTTTCCAATCATCAGGTGGAAGGCCACACCTTTTCCCTTGATTACAGACCACTGAGCAGCACTCTGAGTATTGGTGTCACCACGTGGCTGAAAAATGAAATCTAGGCCTGCTACTTGAATTACTTCTCATGCCTCTAACTAGGCTGTTCTGCAAGCCCCCAGGCAATTGCCCAAATGCCCTATAGGAGCTCTTGTGCCAGATGTTGATGCAAATGAGCCCATAACAATACAAGCAGACAGGATGGGCCAGCCTTAGCCTGAGTAACTTGACAAATGCCTTTTTAGATGGAATATATTTGGGCGCTTCAGATTATTCATCCACTCAAACATTTTACTTTTTTTCTTTTTTAATTTTTTCCCATTTTATTTTTTAAAACTTAAATTCAAATAATTAACATATAATGTATTATTAATTTCAGAGGTAGAGGTCAGTGATTTAGCAGTCTTATAGAATACCCGTGCTCATTACCCAAGCTCATGTGCCTACCTCAATGTCCATCACCCATCCTCCCCACTCCCCTCCAGCAACTCTCAGTTTGTTTCCTTTGATCAAGAGTCTCTTATGAGTGGTCTCCCTCTCTGATTTCATCTTGTTTTATTTTTCCCTCCCTTCCCCTATGATCCTCTGTTTTATTTCTTAAATTCCACATCTTCATGAGATCATATGATAATTGTCTTTCTGATTGACATATTTTGTTTAGCATAATACCCTCTAAATCCAACCACATCATTGCAAATGGCAAGATTTCATTCTTTTTGGTGGCTGAGTAATATTCCATTACATATACATATATACATATATATGTAAATACACATACATATACATATATACATATACATATATGTGTGTGTGTGTGTATATATATATATATATATATATATATCACATCTTTATTCATCTGTTGATGGACATCTGGGCTCTTTCCATAGTTTGGGTCTTGTGGACATTGCTGCTATCAACATCCAAACATTTTAATTGCAAATGAAACCAATGATCAGTATTCTCTTGGGGAAAGTAATAAGCGTAGCTTTGCAATGATGACTTCTTCATGAAGGGGAGAGAGGAGCGTGTGACTTCCTGCCTGAGCATGGACGCCTGTGTACTCTAGTACATGTGATATTTCCATGAGCATCAACATCAAACAATAAGAATCTTTCCTAGCTAAAAATTTAGTAATGGTTAAACCTCTGCTAATGCAAGATCAAGGCATTCCTATAAGACAGTATGCTTCTTCAGGGGCATCCCTCATAGTCCTGAAGGAAGAGCCTAGGTAGATTATCTGTCTGCAATTCTTACCTGGTGATGTACATAATGCTGGCACCAGCCAACACAGTGAGGCCTTTCTTCTTCCGGGGATAGCAATGTGGCCTGAGCATGACTTCCACCAGTGAGAAGGGCAATATGGATGTGTGCTGGAGGAGAGAAAATTATAAATGATAAATCATAATGTTAGGCTGCCCCAGCTGCCTGCTATGTCCCTAATTTTCTCTTTCTTCTCTAATCTACTTTCTTATGCAGCTACCAGAGGAAACTTCCCTTAACTTAGCTTAGACTACCCTCCCTAGATGTCCAAGGGCCTACAGTGGCTCCCTATTGCCTACTGTGTTGGCCCAAACTCCTTTGTCTGGCCACCAAGGCCCTTTGCAATGGGCTACCCCTCACCACTCCCCACGCCCTCTGCTCTCCTCTTCCAACACACATGCATGCACACTTATACACCCACACGTACACACTTACACACACTCATCCACTAGAACTAGGCTGTTTCCTTCATTCTCCTTTGTACTCAGCGTACTTGTTCCCACTCTCACACTTTTGTTCATGCCCAACGCTCTTTGTGGAATGTCTTCCCTCCCTGTATTCTAATCATTCGCGTTCTTCACAGCCAACACAATCTTCCACAATGCTGTCCCTGCATTTTCCTCGTGCTAATTTCTCTTACTCAGTACGACTGCATTTCTATCCTCTGCCATGTAGTCTAGCACTTATGATGTGTATTCGTAAGATCTGGGGGTGGGGTGAGCAGAGAACACTGCTGACTGGGAACATCTAATAGTGTTGGGATTTTATATTTTTTACGCTTATAGCTACCATTCCTCTTTCATCCCAGTCCCTAATTTCCTCTGCTCTTGGCAGCCTCTTGCATCTTTAGCTCCCACCTGTGAACTTCATCCAGTTTCCATTTCTGAGCCCCAAGGCAGCCATGTCAGCACCTCAGTTACAATAGTCGCTGGGAGTTCAGAATGTCCCAGAGTCCATGACACTGTGCACCCATGCCCGGCTATGTTGCTGGGGCCCTGGGTGCTGGCTCTGGGTGGCCTCTGCTGTCAGTCCTATTCGCATTGCGCTCAGAGGCATCCCCGGGAAACCATAGCTTCTTCTTACTCTACCTAAACTAGCTAGGGTGAAGTCAGGAGATCAAGACCCTCAGAGAAATGTGACAAGTTTTTATGAGACAGGGGTGCAATGAGAAGGAACAAATTTTAATAATAGGACTCTGCTGGGCAAAGAAGGCCTCATGGGGCCCCAACAAGACTGCAGGTGGGTGGCACAAAGCAATTGCCCTTGTTACAGGTCCCAGGTACCCACATTTTAGTAGCAAATCTTAGTGAACAGCGTTACAGACAAACCACAGTTTTCACAGACTTTTCCAAGATTGGTCCTGAACATACTGACAGGATGCATGTACAGGTGGCAAGGTGTGTAGGCCAACGGTTACACCCTGTACCTTTCTTTGGTCTGAGATTGGGCTACAGTTTCTGTGGCTCTCCCACTAATAAAGGAGCATAGTGCTTAAGGGCACACGCTTTCAAATCTGACCTTGTACTAGTTACTGAATCTGTTTGAACTTCAGCTTCCTCCATTATAAAATGGAGAATCGTCCTCATGTCTTGGAGAGTAGGGCCTTGAGGGTTGAGATTAGAATATGTAAAGGGCTTAGTCCTTGACCCCTGAGAACTTCCAGTGAGCATTAGCCATAATTGTCACCAATATCACTGATTGTCCTCCTTCATCTCCTTGGTGGCCCAGTGTAGATAGAGTGGGGTGAAGCGAAGTCCTAGGATGTCCATAGCACCACCAGGGGCAAGGACGCAGGCAGGCAGGCAGCTGGAGCACGGTAGCAGAGCCGTCCCTGTGGCCACCCTGTAGCTCCCTCCCCAGCCCACAGCTGCCCCTTCAGAGGCCTGGCCACACGCTGCAGCTGACATCAATGCGCTCTTCATCCAGAGGCCACTTCAGGTGGTGAGAGGTGGGGCTGTTTGGCCAGCACAGCCAGCTGCCTCTTTGCCTGCCTTCATTCTGATGCTACCAGGAAGATCCCACTTCTGTCAGGAAGCATTAACAGTCCCATTACACTGGCCATTGATCTAACAGATTTTATTAACCTTGCCCATAGTCAGCAGCTTCAGATCTCTACATTAATGATCATTGGGAAGAGAGTTCCTGTGGAATAATGTAGGGTGTTCACATTAGGAGCAAATGAGTTCATAGTGATTAATGCTTTTACAACAAATAACTCAGGAATGCATGACTGGTCACCTCTTCTAGAAGCCTGCCCTTTACAAGTGACATTCAATTGGATTTCCAAACGACTTCTCCCTGATGGCTTCTGGGAAGTTTACTTCAGTGATGTCATTAGTGACGGACCATATACTGTGGCTTAGTACTAGCTAAAAGGTCTTCAGAAGAACTGCATTTTTTTCATCTGGGCTGGGGGTAGGAGGAAGACCACAGTCTGAGGGCTTTCTAAACACTGGGCTAGCGTGATGAGCCAAGCGTGACAAAATGAACCTCCTGGTATTTCAAATGTACTGGTATTTTACCTCATGTTCATATCAACTGTATAACCTTTGTCAGGCAGCACATATTAAAAAAAAAAAAAGGGAAGAAAAAGATCAGTAAGAGAAATATCAAATATGCTTTCTGTTTCCAAAAAATCTAATAATTAGGCTGGGATTGACACAAATTAGAATGCTGCCAAAAATTACTGAAAACAGTGACTCATTCTGTATTTCAATTAACAGTTTCTCAGTTTCCCTTATAAACAGTGAAGCTGACAAAAATTAATTATCTCAGAGGGGGTAAAATATTTCCTTCCAGAGTAAACAAAACATCATGGGCTGAAACAATAGTATGTGTGAACGGAAACGATGGAATCAAATTATCTTTCCTTGTCAATTAGCCATCATTTTGGTAGAAATTTCTTTAAGTGTCTCATTCCAGATGCATTGGTTAAAAGGACAGGGTTGCTCTTTTCCCATCCTTTTCTACTAAATTACACTTCTTCCTCCTGTCCTTGGTATAAATGCCTACTTCCCATCTGGATATCTTGGAGATGGAACTCTAAGTATGAAGTAGTGATTTAAATATTAGTATAGTAATGTGCTTTAGATACCCTGGATGTAAAATAGCTTTGTGCATAAGTACTGGAAGTTACCAGCCCGCAGAGCATTCCTACAAGGTTACATGAGTCACGATGTGAAACATAATGAGCGCTTATTTTTACTCACCTCATGCCTGTAGGTACATAGGTGTTATAAACAGCTTCCCTGGTTGGAGGCTAAATGTATCACGGGATGCATTTGCCTGACTCTTGTGAAAGAGACCAGCCTTAATCCCTGAGATAACCCGTGGAGCCAACAGTTTTCCATCACCAGTCAGGCAGGCTCCCCAGACTAAATCCGTAAGCCAGGATGGTCACACTCTTATCTCTAAGATCCCCGGAGGGACCAAGAGCATTAAATTTTCTCCAGGGAAAGAAATTCAGGGAGGCTCCATATTTTAAAAATCAGATGTGATCTCTGCTCTTTCCTTGATTTCATTTCTTGTCAGACTACCCCTTGTGTTGATTTGAGAAGACCGAGATAAAAAAGGCAGCTTCGACCTCCTCGGACTGGTCAAGGACTTTCTCCTTCAGATGCTGTTTCTCAAAATGAGCTTAGCACAATAATCACCCACTTGGTGTTCGTCTCTAACTTTGTCTCCACCTCTCCGTTCAGGCCATGCTTACAAGAATTGGTTCCTTACATTGACGCTTTCCAAACTGAGGTCCTTTTCCCCAAGTCACTAAGACAATGTCTTTGGTTTGTTTGTGGGGCTAATGAATAGATATTGCAAAATAAAGTTTTATTACAACAGCAAGATCTCATTTCTGGGGACTTTAAGGGGATTTTTTACTTACTATACCTGGAATATAATCCTTTTTATGTATTAAAAAATGAAAGCCTTTACAAAATCTCTTCAGGGGCAAACACATGGCCAAAACATCAATTAAAACTTAAATGTAAATACAACAGACATGAAAAAGCAGGCAAAACAATCCTTAATAGACTGCTTTTATACTCAGGCTTGTCATTACACTGCTGGATCATGTTCCATAAGCTCGAAAACCACATGTGGTAAAAACACACAGTAATAATTGTTTTGTAAATCCCAAGTTTTGTAAATCCCAATAAGACCATCTCCGATTCTGATAACTACCATTCCTTTGCCAGCTAAAAACTTGTATCTCATTCCTCACCACTGTAGTTTCTGCCTCTAAAACTGACAGATTGGGACAATAGTGAAGGTCTTCCTGGGAATATTTTGTGTCCAAAAGCAGAGAAAATCTGTATTCTCTATGACCCCTCTGTTGCTACAGTTATAATTTTGCTTTAAGCCCATTTGATACATGGAAATCCAGAAATGTAGACATAGGCTATATTTTTTATATGCCTGGGGACCACTCTTTTCTTTTCTATAAATTTTTCCACCTACACTACCTGCAGGAGTCTTTTCAGCCTCAAATACAAAGAGTATAGAAGACACTATGATTAGATTTGTAAGAATTCCCTTTTCCACTTTCTAGAAACTCAAGTGCACAGGTTAGGCACCACTATAATTAAAGAGCCAATGTTCAAATGCCTGGGGCAGGGGGTTGGGAAGATAAGCCACCCACAGAAAGAGCCACAGGCTTCCCTTTGATCTTTACAGTCTATCTAGGCAGGCTGGCACAGCCCAGCTTTGTACAAATTCAGAAAACAGAAGTTAAAAACCAATAATCTTATTTACCATAGAGGAGTAGTAATTTGCAATTTACTCTGAAATATACCAAAAATAAGATGAGTTCATGGATGGGAGGATGCACAGATTGGAGATAAAACAAATTCAGTTAACTCTGAATTGTAGGATCTAAATTGCAGATAATCCAGGTGATCACTGTAAAATTCTTTCAACTGCACTTGGTTCGAAAATTTTCATAACAAAAGGTTGGGAGAAATGTGAATAGTCTTTATAAACTGACCTGGAAAGAGAAGTAAATGCTCCACTGGGCTGAGGAAGAAGAGTAGGGTGTTACTTATGAACTGGTCTGTGAATTGAACAGGTGGTTAAATGATAACTCAGTGGATCTTTTAAAGAGCGTTTCTAAGTGATTTCTTACTTACTACACTGTTGTGCTTTGAGTTAATATGCAGTGTGGTCAACATCTCAAAGCAGTATTCTTCTAACAGGAAGCTGGGTGGCTTTGACAGCATCCAGTCTAGTGAAGAAGTGAGTGTTCATATTTGATCCAGTTAAGGGTAAGACAAAAGAAAAGACCTGGAATCTTAGGACCCTACAATCCAGGAATATATTTGCCTTTTTCTGTCTTCCTCTCTCTCCACACCTCTCCAAAGCACCCAAATCCCTTCCTCTTGTTTAATTCTCTCTGGCCATAATAATACCCTAAACACCTGCTGTAATCAATGCCTCATTCCTTCATGTCTTATATCCAAACTTGATTCACTTTTCCCTTCCAATTCTTCCCACAGCTGCCCAGCCTTTGATCTCCCCTGGCATCACCTCCCTAGCTTTCTCCTACGTTGGTACATACTCAACACTACAATTAAAACCTTCCTAAAACAAGTGTATGTTGCTACTACTGTTCAAGGATCTTCTGTGGCTACCTGTTGCCTCGGTCCACTGTCTACACTCCTTCCCTAATCTCATCTCTCCTTCTGATTCTCCACTGTGTCTTAACAGGCTCCCCCTCTTTTGACTCAAATCAGTCTCCTTCTTATCCTGGTCTTTCATTCTGTCCCCTTCGCTAGAATTCCTTCTGTTTTCCACTTACTGAGCTCTTTAATTCTTCTCTCCCAACCAGCCCTGCACACCTTTGAGATGCCTCACAACCAAAAAGCACACATTAACGTGAGAAAATGTAAAAGAAAGTCAAGGACCCATAAAAAACAATGAAATGCACATAAGCCAACCAGAGGGCTGCTGTTACTGAGATTCAAACTTTGCAATAGGTTTCCGGACAGCCAAAGTAACAAGAATGATGGAATGAACACAATCCACCCCCCCTTTTTTTTGTCTGTGTTTCCGGGAAATCAAGTTTTTCCACTAGTATTTTCCACTGGTAGGTGGTGGCCCCAAAACAACAGTTCAGAGATCTAGTTTCCATAAACTGATAAAAATCTGAAGGCAAAATAATAAAATGCAATCTCTAGAAGGAAATCCTTCCAGCAAGGAGATAATTGTATAATTATGTAGGCTTCTGATGATCAGAATAGTAGATGGACTCCAGAAATACCATTTCCCCCCTGTTGGGTTTTTTTGTTTGTTTTCTTTCCCATTATGAGTCAGACAACAGCCAGTATTTTATTCTCGGTTTAGAGCCTGGAGTGGAGGTATTATACACTGTTGATGACACAGAGATCGAAATGCTTGGAGGAATTCAGACAGTTGGGCAGCCCCTCCCTGCAAATAAGAAGCTTCACCAAGGAAACCATGCCGTCTCTGCGAAGGGAGTGCCCAGCCCTTCCTGCAACCTCTGGGGCCCCGTCACATCCATACCACACTGACGTCACATCCTGCCTTTGCACGAGATGCTCACGCTCCTGAACTTCCCACAGCTCTTTGGGGCTGCACTTGATGTTTCAGTGCTTAGTTATGTTCAGTTTTACTTTTTATGTTGCCAATTTAATTTTTATGTGGTCACCTTTTTCTCCTTGTCTCATCAGATTATAAACTCTTTGAGGGTAAAGCTCTCCTCTATTTTTTTAGAACTCCTCTTCTGCTTGATAAATGCTTTTGGACAGATTTTCGTATTTGAGCTTATGTATTACACAGTAGAGTTAAGTCCTTAATGCAGCCCACAGAGCCCCTGATGATGTGGTCACCTCGCCCATCTTATTTCTATGCCCTGCTGCTCCTACCTACAGCCTTTATCCCATCTTCACCCCCTAATTACTCCTCCTCCACCCACCTTTCCTTCCCTCATCACTGATACATCACACACTTGTCCCTCCCCTCTATCAGCCTCCTCCAACTTCTCCACACCTTACAGGACTCAGCATAGATATCCTTACTTCCAGGGACCATTTGCAGCCATCCTGAAACCTCAGGATGATGCCCTTCCCTGGCACAGCTGGACCTCTCCTTGCACATCTGCATCACAGCATCACATGCTTGCATTCACCAGATACTGACTGAACAGGATAGAACCAACTGGAGGCTTAGAGCTATCCACATTTCATCTCTAGTTGCCCAACACAGCACTCGACCTACTCTTCTCACTTACTATTTCTGGCCTCAGTGAACAAGTCAGTGAAACAATGGAGTTGGGCAGCAGAGGAAGAGGCAGTCTACCATCTAACCTTAGAAGACAGTCTGGCATTCTGGAAAAAGCCAGTGGCTGAAGGTTGCATTCAACTGACCCTGCCAACCATGTACCATGCTGTGTCCGTGGTCGCAGGACCACATCAATCCCTCTTTAGGCTGATCACCTTTATCCTTTGCCCTGGCTATCAAAGGCACCCCAAATGCTAAAAGTGGGTGCTGTGGGTCACAGGGAAACCTGTGAGTAAATGTGGCTCTGGGAAACAAGCTCAGGCTGTCAACTGCAGACTCAATGAAGGGGAGTCACCACCAGCCAGGAGCCAGCAGCCCCGCAGGAAGTCAGAACATAGGGAATCAGCAGAGGCTTTTCTTTGTTCATCTTGGGATCTGCTGGCCATGGCCCTCCATTTGGAGATCAGGCCAGGTGGAAATCCCCCAGGTTCTGTTCAGACCTTCTTTGTATCTCCTCCTCTGTATCAGTGTGTAATCCGCCCTTCCTCCCTGCTTCTGTAGCTGGCTCCAGATAGCACACATGGAGACTTGTTTTTAAGACATAGACAGATGGGCAGCTCTCTAGAAAGCTGCTCCAAGTTGGAGGAAGGAGACTGTTCTTTTCAAGAAAGAGAAAGTTTCAGAAGCATGAGAATCTGCTCTTGCTTTAAGAGCCTCGGTGTCTCAGGGCACCATCGCTTCCCCTCAGATATCATATCATGATGGCAATAAAGGATGCAATGTGTAGGCAGCTGGTTTCCCTGGGAGATAACAGTGATTCAGGAAAGCACCCTGTGAGCACAAACTCCAGGGCAAAGTTCCAAACTCCCCACATGACTGATCCCATGATGGACGAGTTTCCACAATTTCTCCTTCCTGCATCTGGCTCTCCCTTGCTGACCTATCAGGGTATTCCTAAAGGGACTTGCCAGATGTTCTGCAAGAGTGGCAGTTGCTCTCTGGTGACTTTCCCAAACACAAGTAGTTGGTTGGTTTATTGGTAGTCTATAGGTGGACAGGGATGGACACATGAGCTCACTGCAACGGGGATCTTACCCTCAGAGGAGGAGGCAGTTGGGAATGGGGCATGGGGGTAGAAGAAAAGGGAGAGGCTTGCTTGGGAAATGCCCTCATTCAATATCCGTCAAATAGCCCATGAGAAGCAGTGATGTTTCTGCAATCCAGGCAGTTGGAAAGTAGAAGTATATTGAATTCAAAGAAATATTAATGAATTTCAACATATATTTAGTATAACCCTGCAGTGTCACACTGGGGCTGGGTGAGGTCTAAAGAACAATATCGTGGAGACTCTCTTGGAAGTGTTGAACAAAATGAGGTGCACTGGCGGAGCCCCCAGAGTTTATAGTGGCAGTCTTTGTTCCCTCTCTCTTTTGGGAGGCTCACTGGGTGTAAATCTTTCTGACTTAGAAGACTACAAGGTTTCTCTTCAGCATCTCTTATGGCATCCCAAACTGTCTTATCTCACCGTGTGTCCCTCTTTCTGTTTTCTTGCAGACAAAAATTCCTTTTGATCCCCTTTTATTAGAAACAGATCATTACAAAGCATAGACTAATGACATTTTTTTTCTTACTGAGAATTTTTTTTTTTTAAAAAAAGCAAAACAAACAAAGCCAAGGATTATCAAACTGAAGATGTCCAACAGAATGGTTGATAGGAGTTTCATACTCAGAAGAGAAATCTAACTGGAGACAGAGATTTGGGAGCCATTTCAACTTTTCTGAGTGGCAGGAAATAAGATAACCCAAAAAGAGTAGGAGAAAAATAACAAATCTAGGAGTAAACACTATTAAATAACAGTAGTTAAGCCAGAGTTTCTCATTGGTTTCACGAGTGCAAGAATAGATAATTTTTCTTTGTAGAGGGCTGCCTGTGCATTGAAGGTGGTTAGCAACTTCTACTAAGCTGCTACTCCTTGGCTTCTGCTCCCTTGATGCCAGGAGCACCCACCCACGTCCTTTGCGACAATCAAAACCGTCCTGGGTATTGCCAAGTAACCCCTGGTGAGCAAAATCAATTCCAGTTAAGAATGCCTGATTTAAGTAATTAGCAAAGGAAGAGTATCTTGCAGAGAAAGTTGACAAGGAGCAGTTAGAAAGTCTGGAGGTGGGGATGCCTGGGTGACTCAGTTGGTTAAGCCTCTCCTTTCAGCTCAGATCCTGATCCCAGGATCCTGGGATGGAGCCCCACGTCAGGCTCCCTGCTTAGTGGGGAACTTGCTTCTCCCCCTCTCTCTGCCCCCACTTGTGCTTGCTCTCTCTCCGTAGTGCGCTGTCTCAAATAAACAAAGTCTGGAAAAGAAAAGAAACTCTGGAAGTAAGGTAAAGAAGGAAAGGGAATTTTTTGATAAGTATGGTCGAATGTGTCAAGTGTTGAGAAGGTATTAAGGCATGAGCCCCATCCACCCAGTACCTTTCCTTTACTAAAAGACATGCATCCTGGTTTCAGAGACCAGAGGCTGCAATAAGGATCCAGGAGCTTATTTCTTGTGTTCCCAAATTGCTTTTTCTTCCTTGCAGGTTGACCCCCACGTTTGGTTCTTTGTACTTTTGGGTTTTAGCCTTTTATTCATGGTAATCTTGGACTTGGACCTTAGAGCCCCTGCGCACTGGGGAAGAGTTGGCATGGAGTCATCTCCACGGCTGCCCCTGCCCTCTGTTCCATAAACCCCAAGGGTGGGTAGAAATTAGAACAACTTTCTAAATGCAAAATTTGGGAACCTACATGCAGAACAACTTGATGGTAGTATGCTTGCTCAGAGCCCCCTACACCCCTGGGAACGCAAGCCTGTGGCACTGAGGCAATCTTCCCATTGCCAAGAAGCTTGCTTCACTTCCTTATCGCGGTTTTCTTAGGAAAAACAAAACAAAATTTCTCAAAAGGTCACAAAATTCCTTCTTACCACTGGATAGTAAAATGTGGCTTTTATGAGTTCCTAGATGTGTTTTGAGAGCTGCCCAAAATACACAAGCTTTTATTCCTAACTAGTTCATACTAGGAGAACTCTCTGGAATAACCCTCTGAAATAATCCAGCACTTTTTGGTTTCCCAACTCAGACCAAAAAAAAACCAAAAACAAAAACAAAAAACAAAACAAAACAATAAAAACCCACAAAGTTTTTTTTATTTTGTTTTGCCTTTAAATCTAAATTTTCATTGGTAAAATCTGTTCCTATTAAGGGAAGTGAAATACTAAACTCTCCCGCTGCCTTTATGAGGCTTTTTTTTTTTTTTTTAATTCTGCCTTCAACATAAAAAGACTCTTGATTACTATTGAGATGTTCAAATGTTAGGTTCCATGGCAGCCACCAAAGAACTTGTTCTATTTCTATTGAGGTTCTACATTTGTGGGTTCACTTTTCACATATGTATACTAATGTACCCCATTACTAGCCTCTCTGCTGGTCAGCAGAAACCAGTGGTTGGATCTGTTATCAAACAAGCAAGCCCGGCAATAAGAGGGTGGGGAATTGGCCTCTCCCACATTTTCACAGAATAGAAAGAGGCTGTTTTCAATGGATTTTCTTTGTTTTTTCTTCAACCACCTTTCCTTCATCTAGTTACTTCCAATATGGTCATGTCTTCATTCCTCTTAGTTTCAGCCTCTGCCAATCTCCTTCCTTGATTTAATGGCTTTTTTGAATGCTCTTTGGCTACATGAATACTCTGTTATCTACCATTTGACAATGGTGTTAACAGAGGAAAAGTATAAGCCTGAAAACGTTGCTGCTAGAGAACAGCCACCTTCAAACCATAGTCCCAATTAGGGAAACAAAACAAAACAAAACAAAACAACCCAGTATCTTTCCTTTACTAAAAGATATGCAATTACCATGATTCTGTGCATCTCTTTGAACATAAGTCAGTCAGTAGTATATCGGGGCTCAAATAGAACCACCAAACACACATGGATATTTCAAGGCATCAGTAATCCCTCTAGAATTTTCCTCACTCATAGTTTTCTGAACAAAAGAACACCTCACAGTTTCAGAGCATTTAGTGCCAGCCACAGACTCTAAAGGCAGGTCTCCTAAAGTCTTCCTTTCTGCATCAGCACACCCCACTCTGCCCCTGAGGAGGGAACTCTGGGACCAGTCAAGGGCACAGAGAAGCTACCAGAGTAAGAAGTGAAGAGTTCATTCATTCTTCCATGCAATAGTCTTTATTAAAGGGCCTCCCTCATGCTAAGTGCAGTGAGAGGCGCTAGAATTAAGTGGTAAACAGGGGCACCTGGGTGGCTCTGTTGGTTAAGCATCTGACTCTTGAATTTAGCTCTGGTCATGATCTCAGGGTTGTGAGATTGAGCTCCATGTTGGGCTCCTCACTGGGCATGGAGATGCTTAAGATCCCTCTCCCTCTGCGTCTTCCCCCCAAAAGGTAAAGGCATGTGATCCCTGACCTTGTAGATCTTATAGTCTAGTCAGCAGGATTTTCTTTGTTTTTTTTCTTTTTTAAGGATTTTCTATAAACAAGTAAAAAAACACATAGATTCCAATCATGATATATGTTATGAAGGAAACAAACAGCAATCTGCAGCCGAAGGAAAGGGAGGGGGGCATACTTTAAGTAGGGTAGACAGGGAAGGCCTTCCTGAAGAGGTCATTTTTAAGCTAGGACCTAAATGATAAGAGTGAGCTGTGAAAGAGCAGAAGAACATTTCTAGTAAAGAGGACAGAGCATGTGCAAAGGTCCTAGTATAGGAAAGAGCTCCACAAGGGTTACAGGCTCAGAGCAGAGGCCAGTTCATTACACATGATAGGTCGCAGGAAGAAATTTGAGGATCATTCTAAGTGAAACAGAAAATCAGTGACGAGTATTAGAAGGGAACAATCAGTTTCCATCTATTTTGCTGTTATATATAGAAGGTGGAGAATGGAAGCAGGAAGACCAGTTTGGAGGCAGTGAGTGCTTTAGATGAGAAGAGAATATGGACACCAAGGTGTTGGCAGTGGAGCTAGAAAGTGAACGGATTTGCTAAATATTTTGGAGGTAGAATGGGCACAATTAGCTAATGGATTGGATATGAGGATGGTGGGATGGAAGGAGGTGGCAAGGTCAATTGCTCGTTTCTGTCTTGAGCAATTGGGAGGATGGCAGCTCCATTTTCTGAGACAGAGGAGCCCAGACCAGATTCGGCAGTGAGTATAACATGTTCACTTCTCAGGACACGTTGACCCAGACGTGTCTGTGACACGCCTACAGATACGTCTGTAACAGCTGTGTAGGGCAGGCCGTTAGAGATGCAAGTCAGGAACTCAAAGGAGGGCTGGGCTAGACACTGGGCACATGGGTGGAGATGGATGTTTTCCTAGGGAAAGAGTACTGGCAGGAGGATGGCCCAGGGCCCGCCTGGAACACGATCATGCCCAGGGCAGGTAGAGGTCACAGCAGAGAGCTAGTTCGTGTGGTATCAACCAAGCCAAAAAAGCTGAGTTTCAAGGAGGGAGAAGTCTACTGTGCCAAACACCTGCTGAGAAGTGAGTAAGTTGGGGCAAAAGCAAGAGCCCTGGGTTTGACAGCACGGAGATAGTTGGTGACCAGAAGAAGAGAAATGAGCAGAATAAGCATAGATGATGCTTATTATGGGTCTGGGGCAATGCTCTTGGGCTCTGTTCCATTCAGAGAGGCTTACCTGCTTCTCTTTCATGTGGCTTGTTTGCCTAGAAGAAACTCCTAATTAGCCAACCCCACCATCACCCCCACAATCCTGGTTAAGTATCAGGGCAGGGCTCAGTAAAGTGAAACCATAGCTTGAGGTTTGTCTTTGTTTCGGGTGGTAGGGAGAAGGGATGCTCCTTCCTTTCATCCTCTCATAGAGTGGTTGTTCTGAAAGACCGGAAGCCAGAGTATAGGTCTCAGGAAGTGGCCAAGCAGCAGGCTGCCATCCTACCTCCGCAAAGGACAAGATGCACCACTCTGATTTACAAGAATAGAAGGGATTAGGAAATTGGCGGGAGGGGAAGAAGCAGCACCTAGGTTGGCAAAGTCTTCAAATGGGGGCATTCACAGCTAACGGAGGCTCAGAGGAAAGCTGGGGCTTTGAGTTTTGGTTAAATCGCTCAGTAGGACATATCCCAGTTTGCAAACGGGACTTGCATTTCACCCCTCCCCTGGTGAAGTGGTCTGGATTCTTCTGTAGGTCTTTGTGGAACTCCAATGATGTTAATGGGAAGGTAAATCGAGCAATCCTGAGAATGTAAAAACCTAGCCCTGAGCATGACTTATAAAAAAACTAAACAGCGTGCACCAGAATATAAAGAAACACACATTTGTGCTTCATTGTCACACTGCTCAGCATAGAAGGCAGACAATTTGGTCACCTCGAGGGATCACTTTATGATCAAGAGCCTTTCCTTAATTGCCAGGAATGTCTAAGGGCCTCTCCTCCAGGGACACCTGCCTGGATTAGAAAGGAGAATCCTCCACCAACCTCATCTATAATCGCAATTTAGTATTATTAAAGAGCAGCCTGTGGAATAAGCCCTAAGGCTCTGGGCCCTGATGAAGGCATGAGCAAACTGGAGCTGAATCCTTCATTCTCTCTCTTTGCTTATGCCCAGTCATTTCAAAGGAATATTTTATTCCCCTCAAATGCATCCTGACCTTCCCGTGTTGCCTCTCCATTCCCCACATCTGACTACAGGATTAACTGGAATAATTCAATTAGGGGTTAGTTGCATCATGTAGAGATTTGGGTCTTCTAGAGCAGTAGAAATGCTTTCAGGGAGGGGGAGACGGCGGGGTGGGGGTAACTTAATCGTGCACAAAGGCCTGTCCACCATAAAACACGCCTATATTCATTGGTATGAGCCCATCCCATGAGGAGTCCTGTGCTCACGCTTTTCTCTATGCTTCGGAAGAGCACCTGACCATGGATTCAAATTCTCATCAGTGTAGGTTTTTTTTTTTTCTCCTCTTCACAGCTTTTCTTCTTCTACTGATGCAGAAGCCATGCACTCCATTTCCATGTGGCTATTTTAGACATTATAACGTGCTCATTTAATTTGGTAGCGTATAATAGAAGTCATTATCTCTAGTCCTTCCCCCCCTCCGCAATCCAAGCCTTCATTCCAACGTCCTTCTCCCAATTTACATTCTATTTTCATCTAGCATTTTAACTCATTCTTTTTTTAAATCACCAGAAGTCGAACAAATTGCTTGCCGTTTGCTTTGGGTATCTCCGACCTCCCTTCTGAGATCATTTTCCTTCTTCCTGGAGCATACCCTTGAGCCTTTCCCATTCCTGAGGGTCTGTGGGTGATAAAAATTTGTTTCCCTGTGTCTGAAAATGTCTTTGCCTTCTCTCTGTTCCAGAAGATACTTTCAGGGACTAAATAGGCTGGCAGGTTTTTTCTTCAAGGCTTGAAGCTGTTACTTCTCCGTCTCCCACCTTCTTTGTTGCTAATGAGAAATCAGCTATCGGTGGTCTAACAGTGGTTGCTATTTGGGAAATCCATCTTGTTAATCTGGCTGCTTCTAGCATCTTCTTCATGTGTGAGGTGCCTTCAGTGTCACACAAGGGGCTAGATATCTGCTCTTTGTCCTGTGTGGCAATTTTTGGTACTTCTCGCCTCTAAGGGTTAATTTTTCAAAAATTCTAGGAAATGATCAGTGAGTGACTCTGTCTTCAAATACGGCCCCTACCTCCCTCTTTTTGTTAGCTCCTCTTTTGTTTTATTTTAGCTTTGGGAACTTCCCATTACTTTCTTGTTAGTGAATCAGACATTTAAAAATCTTTAAAAAAATATTTTATTCAACATTTTAGGTGTTTTGTAGTGTTTGTTTTGGGCTACCGTTTCATTCTACGGCCAGAAACAAAAGTCACTCAAGACTTTGTTTCCTTTGGATGGATAACTTTCTCATGTAAAGGGTGTGAGCATGATTTGGAAGGAAGTGGGAATCATATGATCGTGTATTAGCCAGGATCCTGGGAGGAGCACAGAAGCCCATTGAGGGATTCCCAGGAGGAAGGTCTTAGAGGCATAGGCAATTGTTGGAAAGGGTGGATCAGTAAAGAGTCAGAGAAACTTTGCTAGAAAGGGTGATTTAAGTGAACTGGCTAAGAGGCTGTGGCAATTCTCCTAAGTCTCTGGAAGCTGCCACCATTGGTACCAGCTGCTGATAGTACAAAGTTTGAGATTCCTAGGTGCTCGTCCAGCAGCCATAGCTAACCTTGTGTCTATTTTCCCACCCAGCCGTTTTCAACTGCCACTAGAAAATAATGGTTTGTTCTCTTGCACAACTCATGAGAGTGCCCCTCATTGGTTGACTCTCACCTGGAACCATGCTGAGAAAGGGATTCTAGGAGCTGTGTGTGTGGTTCTGGGCTTATCCCTTGCTACACAGAGGAGGATAGAAAAGGAGTAATGGTGATTCCAAGTGGACAACTATTTGGCATGGGTCCTTATGTATCACTGAAAGCTCCACATTGCACATATATTACTTTCTTTGTTCCTAATAGAGTCACCGAGAAGAATAGGAAACACCTTTTTTTTTTTTTTAAGGAGTATCAGAGAAAGGGATGAGACAGAGCTAGAGTAGAACATAGAACAGTCTTTTAAAAGTAGATTTATTTATTTATTTGAGAGAAAGCAAGAGAGAGAGGACACAAGAGCATAGGAGGGAGAGGGAGAGTCTCAAGTAGACTCCGCACTGTGTGCAGAGCTGGATGTGGAGCTTTAGCTCATAACTCTGAGATCATGACCTGAGCCAAAATCAAAATTCAGGAGCTCAACAGACTATGCCACCCAGGCACCCACTAAACACACCTATTTTAAGGAACCCAATACCCAGAGAGGTTTATTAACTTTTCCAGAATCACACAATAAGACAAGGCAGAAACGGCGCCAAAATTTTTCTAGTACTTAAAGGTAATTCTTTTCACAAAATCAAAAATTAACTTGTAGGAAGCATCTGAGATCAATCATTTTTGCAACTTAGACACAGAGCAAAGATATTTTGCTTCCATTCACCCTAAACTGACCTTTGAGGATCAAGCTCCAGCACCCTTTTTTCCTAATATTTTATCCCTTACAACTTTTCAGCAAAAAAAGCAACTTAAAAGATGTGAAGATAGCAAATGCTTCCCCAGATGATCCATTTCCCGATGACCTGAACTTGAAGATGTCTCGGGTTATCTGCGTCATGCTCTAAAAGTCACCATCTCAAAAAACAAAAAACAAAAAACAAAACAACAACAAAAAAAACCAACCCACAAACATTAAATCCCATTCTCCCTGGATGTGCAACTCATATCCCAGTTGTCAAATATCATTTGACAAATGTTTCTTAAGCACCTTTTGTGTCAGGCTTACAATTTCTGTGATCATCATGATATTTTAATGCTACTAACTCTGACATTATTAGGTTAGCAAAGTATTTTAAAATATGTCAGTAAAACTATGCATATTAATTAAAATGTTCCCACATATAAGCTTTATACTAACCTCCCTGGGCTGATGGTAGACAAAAGACTTTTATTAAATACTATTTGATAGGTTAAGTATTTTAGTATCTCTGCCAATCATTGCTATAAATGCACATTGAATAAAAATGAATAAAAGAATATTTATGAATGAAATGGGTGAAAAGGGGGAACTATCACTATATAATTGACTATTAGTCATATGTCCTAAGACAATAGCAAAAAAACAGCATTTTCAAGCAATGGCCACGTCCTCTTGCCACTTATCTAACATCAAGTTTTCATCCTGTTTTTAAACATTCATAATTAGACAGCTGATTCTTTGAATGGAGAGATAGGGTGCAGGCCAACATGCCTATAGATTTTTATGTTAATGGAGTCTTTTTAATGGCGTTCATGGCATTTTCAGTTGTTTCCTCTATTCAAAGACTGTGAATATATTCACAACTGGAAAGGAAGGTCCAAATGTGCAAAAATCCACAAATGAGAGAAGTCACTCTCTCTAATTATGCAAAAAATAGGGTGTCCTTAGGGTACACAAACTCTTAGACAATTGGCAAAAAAGATATACTTTAACGATGGGAATATGTGAAAAAATGGCACCGAAGCATGAATGAAAGCTTTCAGAAGTCTACATTGTTCCCACATTTTGATAACTCTAGCTCCTCACACATGTGTGTGTCTTACAGACTCACAGGGCCCAATCCACCTGCCCAGCTCTCACTCCCGGATTTAATTAAGGTAGTCTTATGTGGGCAGAAATCAGTGGAATAAGAAGCTGCTATGTTTTCTAATATTCTCCATCATAAGTGAGAAAGGCATTCACGATCAGTAAGAAAAACAATCTGATTAAAAGGAAAGTATATTCAACTAATCATAGAGCAGACCCTACAAACCATATCTGGTCCACAAATATATTGCCTGTCTTAGCAAAGTCCTAAAAACTGTGAGCCTGTACTTTTAAATATGGAGATATCACTTTTTTTAAAAAAAGGGTTTCCAACTTGGGTTTGTTTGTTTTTGTTTCGTGGGTTTTTTTTTTTTGGTTTTTGTTTTTGTTTTTAGTGATAGCTACCCCTTTAGACCATATAAGACTACTCCCTACATTTCCACAGCACTGAGAGGATTTTCTCCTTTCTCACTGTCCTCGTGCTTAAGAACTGCTCTGTTTTCAAAGATGGGAAAATTAAAGTGAAATCTAGCAAAGCCCAGAATCTCTGCAAGGTCTCTTCTAACCACCTGCTTCCCTCAGTTCCCTTACCTGCCCAGCCCCTTCAGACATTCACATTTGTCACCTTGGATTGGGACTTAATTTGCCCAACAGCAGTGTACCATGAAGGGTCAGATCTAGAAAACCAACAGTAAGAGCAGAGTATTCATGCAACGGTGAACTGAGCCTCACATTGGCATCAGTGCTAACCAATCTGTTTCTGCAGGCCTGGAATCATGTCTCTTATCTGCATCTTGGTTTTATTTAGAAAGAAGCTACAACAATAACAAAAATGACCAAACGCGATTTTTAAAGATTCTGTCCCTCAAGAATGTCTTATTTTTAATTCTGATGTGCTCACAGAAGAAGGGTCCATGAAGATAAGCGATGGCTCATATTGTAGGACCTGAGACTTTTTGGGGATTTGGGAAAGTCTCCCAGTGTGAGGATCAGTATTGGGACGCCACTGTGTAGGGAAGTTGTGTAATAAATGATCCATGTGGCACATCTGGTGATTTTAAACTTTCCTGGTCAGGACTGAAAATGTAACCCCCAAGGTTGTTGGATGGCGGGTTCTAAGACTGCTGCATGTGCGTGCATGTGCCCAGTTACAGATAGACCAGCCATTGGAATTTAGAAGGACCACTGTTGGGTGTTAAGTAGAATACAAAAAGCCCCACAGGCACAGAAAGGACAAGAAAGCCCATATTTGCTAAATTCTTAACCATGTGTTAAGGGCACATGACCCATATCACAACTACACCAGGTTGTCTCCCTAAAAAGAGGCTGTAGCCAGGAGAGCCAGGGTGGCTCCATTGGTTAAGCATTCAACTCTTGATTTCAACTCAGGTCATGATCCCAGGGTTGTGGGATCCAGCCCCTGGTTGGGCTCTCCGTTCAGCGGGGAGTCTGTTTAAGAGTCTCTCTCCTTCTCCCTTTGCCCTCCCCACTCTCTCCAAAAGTCTTCCCTGTCTACACAAATTCACCCAGTTTCTCATGCTAAATATCAAGGTGGTGATCTCAGATTCTTTCCTTTGCCTTACCCTTTAATCCATCAGCAAGGCTGTAAATTCTACCTCCAGAATACTCCTACAGTCCCTCCATATATGCCATCTCCACACCTACCTCCCTGGCTCAAGCACCAGGACTCCCACCCAGATGCCTGCATCCTAGATGGTCTCACCACCTGCACAATGTTCTGCAGATGGCAGCCAGAGCGGGCCTCTCCTGATGCAAAGTGGATCATGTCACACCCTGGTAATGACTCTGCAAAGCCTTACCATGGCAAGAAAAACAGGATCCACAATCCTCAGCCTGGCCTCCACGGGACTCCAAGCTCTCACAACCCCACCAGCCTCTCTCCCACCTAGTTGGCACCTCTCCCTTGCTTTTCCTTCTTCCAGTGCCCTGACTTCTTTCCCACCCCAGGGGCTCACATATGTGCTTACCTCTGCCTGAACTCCTTTTTTGCCCTGTCCCTACTTGCTAGCAGCTACTCATCTGCAGAGAGCCCTTTTTCTGACCCACAAATCCACATGAGGCACTCCTGTTGGTCTTTCTCCTAGAATACTTAGTTTGTTCTTATGCATTAATTTGGGAAATTGTTCAATATCTGTCCCCTTCACCAGACTATACAGTCCATTAAAGTGGGGGTTATGTGTGTATCATACATCATCTGCCCCCAGACACAAAGCACATGACAGACATGAACAGGATACCCAGCAATAATGCTTTGCTTCTATTCAGACTTCCTAAGTAATCCCTCCCTCAAAAGCACAAGAGCATGGCAACAGGATCTGGGGTGCCTGGGTTGATCAGTTGGTTGAGCGTCTGCCTTTGGCTCAGGTCATGATCCCAGGGTCCTGGGATAGAGCCCTGCATTAGGCTCCCTGCTCAGTGGGGAGTCTGCTTCTTCCTCTCTCTCTCTCTCTGGCCTTCCCCCTTACTCATGCTCTCTTTCTCAAATGAATAAATAAAAATCTCAAATGAATAAATTAAAAAAATAAAAAAATAAAAAAATAAATTAAAAAAGAGGATTTAATTTTAAAAAAAAAAGGCTACAAGTATACACTCCATGTTCATGAATCGCTGAGCACAAAAGCAGGATCCCCACTTTAAGCAAAGCCTTTACTCACACTCCCACAGACCAGCAGCCGTCTCACGCGGCTCAGTGCTCATGGGCTCCCCAGGGAAAGAGCTCTTTCGTGTTCCCATATGCTCGCTCCTCCTTAGCTTTACTCTTGGGTGAAATGTTAGAGAAAATGGTTGAATCTTGTGAGCACATGAAGGTGAGAAAGGATAAATAAGGCTACCCATAGAGGGACAGAGTCAGCAAGATTTAGGAATTAGTTGGCAAAGCAAGCACCTATATACATGGATATGCCCATCAGATTGTGAGAGGAGGGATGCAAGGGCAGGGCTGCGAAGGCAAACCTCAAGACAGAGAGAGTCTGAGAGCTGGGAATCCATGGGATGATGAGTGTGTGGTTTGTGGGAAGTGGAGTCACCATCTGGGGAACTAGACAGTACCCTGCAGAAATATTCCACTGCCCAGTAATGCAAGGACCTGGCAGTGAGAGAGAGATGGAGGACTTACACACACCCGAATTTCCAGTTAGCCACAAGGGACTGCTCTGCAGGCAGGGAAGATGCAGAGACCAGGAAAGGGGGTGGGTGCTGGTGGAAAACCCATCAGCAGCTCCCTGCTCCAGGTGAGGATGGGGTTCCACAGCCTCCAAGGCAGCCAGAAATATCGTGGGGCTTTCCCATGCTGACTGTAAACTGGCAGATGTTCCTTGGAAACTCAAAAAGAAGGCTCTCCTTCCTGGGCTTGCTCTTGGACATTTTCACTTCTGTTCTGAGATCATGGGATGTTAGCTCTTTCCTACCCACTTAGCTATTTTTTCCTTTCTCTTGGTATTTCAGAGGGCTTTAGGATCTTCTGTCATGAGTTTCTCCATCCTGGTTATTCTGCAACATAAAGTCATTCTTCTCATTGATGGGATTGCACATAGTTGCTGTGGAAGTGAGGATTAGTTACGTCACACAGAAGGGGAGACCCCACCAGCACATCTTCAAGGGCATGGAATAATTTTAATTATCCAAGTTCCTTTTTTAAAAAATTTATTTATTTATTCATGAGAAACACAGAGAAAGAGGCAGAGACCTAGGCAGGGGGAGTAGCAGGCTCCCTGCAGGGAGCCTGATGCAGGACTTGATCCCAAGACCCCAAGATCACAACCTGAGCCAAGGGCAGACGCTCAACCACTGAGCTACCCAGGTGCCTCTAATTATTCAAATTCCTAATAAGTTCTTATCATTGAAAAAAAAAAACTTTGATCTTAATTTTGAAATTAGGATGTATTTTCTAATGGGAATTCTTCTATTTAGAAAGCAGCCTATTGATAGAAAACCACCAGATAATGGATTTGTGAAAGCAAGCCACTCTTCACACAAATCAAAGTTCTCTGAATCAGGAATTAAAAAAAAAAAAAGTAAACTTTGGCCATTCTGGCTTCTGCTCTTAAGAGATGAAGAAAGTGGGCACTGTGATTGCTTAGTTCTAGTGACATAAAACTGTGTATGGACTGGTAATCTTTTGGTTGTTCATTACCCATGATCTCCTGTTTACCTTAAGACTTCCTGAGGGGCAAGAAGGCTTTATCATCCTTCCTCAGCTAACTCTGCTCCCTCATCCTGGCTTAGGTTCTGATTTCACTGCTGAGACTTAAGCATTCAACTTCTCAGTGTTTTCTAGGTGAATGCCCTTGGAAAGCCTAATCCACTTCAGATTAGGAAGTGAATAGAATAAATAGAGAGCTAGAAATGCTTTAAAACAAGAGGACAACCCATAAATAACACTACAGTGATTAAACTTGAAAAAAAAAATCCAAGGAAATATCAGGTATGGTCAATGACTATATTTTTTTTCATTCTTCCTCAGGACCTCAGGAACAATGCTCGGGAAAAGGATCTTTTCTGTGGTACACCACCAAACCAGCCATTCATGGACTTCACTGGTATATCTCTACCTTCCCTGGAGGCACAGAATGAGTTATTTCCCAATATCATCTTCTGGTCTGTTGGTGGTCATATTTTCTTTCTGACATGAATCTAGCGCAGAGTAGAAAATTGCCAGAGAAGATTTTAGAATGTAATGATACAACAGATTTGAAGAAGGAGGAAGAGGCCTGAATCAAGGAAGGTAGGCAGATCATAGGTGGGAAATATAAGGAAACCAATTCTCCTCTGGAGTCTCCAGAAAGAATGCAGCTCTACTGATGTCCAGAAGACCCATTTTGACCTTTGACCTCCAGAATTATACAATAATAAATTCATGTTGTTCTAAGCCTTTAGGTGTATGTTACTTTGTTAAGCAGCAATAGGAAACTAATGCATACAGCATTACCAAGGTTCTGCCTCCTCTTGCCACCGCTCCATCAAACTGCCCTTGTGCAAGTCACTGGAGAGTTCAATATCACTGAAGTCAATGGAAAATTCTAACTCAAGTCATCTTACAATGTCATCATACTTGACCTCTCAGTAGCTTTTGACATGCAATACTTCCTCTTTCTTGAAACATTTGTATGCTTGACTTCTGGGAGACCAAGGGTACTGGGCTTCCTCCTACTCATGGGCACTTCCTCCTCAATCTCCTTGGTGACAATGCTCCCGCTCTCCCTTCCAGATACAGGAAATGGAATGCTTTCCATTTTTAAGGCTTTGTCCTGGGGGTATCTTTTCCAGTCTTACTTATTCCTTAGGTGGTCTTATTTAACTTGAAAAAGAATTATTATAATGAAGACAACCAAGTTTATGGCACCAGCCTAGAAATTTCCCCTTTGCTTATATGTACACTTTGCCTCTTCTGCACCTTGAGTTTGTTGTCTAATAAGCATCTCAAACATGTCCAAGCAGAACAAAATTTCCTGTGGCTGCCTCCCTCACTTTATCCAAACCTCTCTGAAAGTATCAGCTTAACATAGAGACATCCCCTCAGCTACTCTGATTGCCTTATACCGTATAGACCCACTAGTCTACACACACACACACACCGTGCTATCCCCTCACCTTGCTTTAGTTTTAGTTTTAGTACCTTAACTACCTGACATCATTAATTCTTTATTCATTTATTGCTTATTTTCTCCTCATCTTCTCTACTAGGATGTATACATTCTCCACAAGAACAGATTTCTTTGGTTTGTTTGCTTTTGCATCCTTAGTGCCTAGAAGAGGGCCTGGTACACAGAAGGCACTGCCTCATGCTACAGTTAAATGTCTTGCTTATTATTATTATATATAATATATATTATATATTATTATACATATGTTAGCTGGTTATATATTATATAAAAATAGAGATAATAATATTATGCAGGCTCCCTATAGTCAGATAACATTTGATAAAAATGGTGTCAATCAAGGTATGGTTTACAAAGGTATTTTTTGAGAAGAGCTTATTTCCAACTATCTTACTGTATAAGAGCTACATGGTTTTTGTCAACTTTGAACTGAGTTCAAGTATCCTCCAACGGATCTCGCTTACCACTCTATGAGTGACATGGGCTGGGGCGCTCTATCAGCAGGACATATATCAGCTGGTGTCTTATGTCTTATGTCCCAAGGAAACAGAGGTGGATGGGAGGCAGAGTGTCCCATGGGAATCTTGACCAGGTCCCTCTTTTTTTTTTTTTGGATGTGGACTTTCTGGGGAATAATAATGCAGGGGAAAGGGGGTTGTATTTTTTTACTGCCACATATGTTCTCTCAAAGATACTGCAAAATACAACCTCTGCGTTTAGTATGTTAAAAGGCTGGGTGGGAATATATATATGTGTGGATGATATAAAATATCTCTAGATGTAAAATATCTCTAGTTTAAGCTTCTTGAGGTTAGAAAACCAATGTAAATTGTTCAAATTGTCCCCAAGGAAAGTCCATCATTTCTCTTATCACTCCATAGATGTTTCTCTTATCTCTCCATGGAGATGAAAACAGCTCTATGTATATCATAATGGCTTTTAAAAAATAAGTAATTCTTGATTTTGTCTTTTGGATTTGAACTGAGCATTAAAATCATCTGGGGGTCCTCTCTTCAAGTATATGCTCAGTTATGTCAGAAGATCTTAACCCAAGTCACATAAATGGAATCTATAGATTCATGGATTTCCTGATTCACAAAAAGATTTATTCCCAAAGGCTGAAAAACATTGAGCTACCAATAAATGTCTAGATGGTGGATCTTCCCAACTCAAAGGGATGGCTGGGATGGGGAATCAGGAAAGCATAGGGAGTAAGGTGATAATTTGTAACAACAGAGGGTGACCCTTTGGTACTGACGTGCCCACAGATGATCTTCTTTACTCATCAGAATTCACCTACCTCTACTTAGCAGTCCAACTATGTCACAGCAGGTTTATGGGTAGGAGAGAAAAATCTGAGATTGGGTCTGAATTTAGGGAGAGACAACATCTTGCATGCAATGAATGAGTAAGGAACTGAAAGGGGTAGAGTTTCACTCTCTCGACATTTTGACTCCTTTGGGAGGGCCCAAAGGCCTTCTGGATTGTTCAGTCATGAACAACGTGTCAGTCACAGCCAGGCCAGGACACAGGGGGCATAGAAGCCCTCCTCCTGTTCACATCATTCATTTGGCAACAATCACGCACTGCAGCATAACACCTTGTATGGCAATGTTGTATATTAGTATTGTTATTTTATTATTTCACTTTGTGTGTGCATACTAGGCTCAACCAGATTTAAGGGTGCTAGAAGCCAAAATCCTTGCCAAATATTGATCATGGTGCTACACACACAGTTGGTATTTAATTATTTTTTCAAATGAATAAATAAATGACAATGCATGAAATAACTAAGAAGCCGTATCTGGCACTTGCTCCACTTTAAAGAGTCAAGGTAAGGCCTGTCTTTTAAGAGCAGGTTATTTGGAAAATATTTCCATTAATATCAATGAAGGCTTTTCAGGTCTAAAATTCTGTGACCATGGAGTGAGAGTTTTATATGATGATAACATATATACGCCATCCTTGATACTTTATAAAGAGCTTGCACACATGTTCTCAATAACTATACTATTTTCAAAAGTAGAGGGGCTGAGAGGGTTCTCTGATCTATTTCAACTCTCCTTGGGGGCAACCTGAGCAATTTAGGTTGATTTCCAGAGGAATAAGTTCCCTAGCTCCCTTCGGGTTAGGATCTGATGGTTTCCTCAGTTACCGAGTCCTCTTCCTGCTATTTAAATCTGTCTGCTCTGGTTCTATGTTTAGTAGTCATTTAGTTAATACCTGGGGAGTTAATGTTTTCCTGGCAAAACCTGGAGAAATACTTTGCTGTTCTTCCGCTTCGTTCATGAAGACTGGAGAACTGCTTAGCAATGAAAGAGGCAGGTTGATCTACTTTAAATAAGGCAGCCTGGCTCTCACGGGAGTTCTTAGGGCACCAGTCAATGACAGCCTGTAATGGTGAATGCAAATATCTCACTGATGTTACTATTTGGTTTGAAAAAAAAAAAAAGCAAGGGTAGAAAAATGTCCATTAGAGATGACAGTCAACTTTGAATGTCCCTAATTCAATAATGAGTCTCCAATGAGCTAGAAGGATCAGGCTGGGAGAGTTCCAAAGACCTGATGAATCATGAAGGTTTTAGAACCACACTGTGTCAAAGAGGAGAGTGTTATTTCTTAATTTGACAAATACTACTCATAAAACCCAGGCCAACATCGCAAATGGCAACAGGAAAGATATTCCAAATCTAGGGCTAGAATAGCAAACACAAGTACTGTTGTAAAATGAAAGAATCTTTTAGGCAAGTGTGACACTGGCCATGGACAGCAATAATCCTTATATTATGGAAGAGAAAAGGAGGGGATTCCTCTTAGAGCAGGGCCAGCCATAAACAGAGGCAACTAGCATGAAATGTCCTTCCTGACTGCCCATCATCACTTTGGCTGCCACAGTGGTAGTTTCCAGGTATTCACTCCTTTGGATTGTCATGAAAGGACAGTGTTAGAATGTAGAGTTGACAAACTGACCCAGTAGTAGCTATTTCCATATTCATTCATACTGGTATCCAAGAAATTAGCCTTGAGGCAACAGACCAGAGGGATTTAATAGGAAGCACAGAAAATGTGCAGAGTAAGGGATGCAATCTGGGAAAGAGGGATGGGATGCAGTCTTGAAGATGCTGGGTTTGGAGCAGAACAAAAGGAAGCATGGAAATTTAGAGGTGACCATATTACCAGACACCCAATGCCAGTTTTGCTGATGCTGACATTTTTCCATAATGGCTCTGTTGGGAGTTTCTCCAATTAAATGAACAGAAACACAGAAGAGTCTGCGTCTGACCTATGGGAGTTTGCTTCCTCCTCTCCTCTTTGTCACGAGTGTCACTCCCCCATTGACTCTGGCCCTTTCTCTCTAAAGGATTTACTTGGTTGACCATGGGACAAGGAGCAGAGTCAACAGAAACCCTCAGATGGTGAAGGCACAAAAATATCTTAAGACCCTCGTTGTACAATATCTGCCTTGCTAATTAGTTCACAGATATGATGTACATTGTCCAATTATCTGCTTCCAAAATTACCAAAAATCCATATGGCTGTTTAGCAAGGTCACAAATGCTGGGCATCACCATTACAACTGTTTGAAAGAAATCCAACTTCACTTCTATGTGGAAAATGGAACCCTAGAGAGGTAGGAAGCTTGTAATGGTTGTAGGAAAACTCCTACAAGAGCTCACAAAGCCATGAAAAAGGTGTTCGATATAGGTGTTTGGATCCAAATAGAAGATACTTCCTACACTCTGCCTTAGTAACATCTTAGTAACATCTAGTTCAGTCACTTGTCCCAAATCATTTTCTTAAGCCAAGTTTTGGCTTATTACCATACAGATGGGGATTCTGGATTTCTTTTTTTTAAGTGAGAATTCTCACTTTGCTATGTTAATCAAGCAGAGTGACATTCTTTTTGATTGCCTGGTGAATTATGAAACCAGATCAAACTACAAATTTTGCACTTATTGTAACAAAAAGCAACGAAGAGTGAGTTAGACTCGGATTTCAATCCAACTGTCCCGTTTATGAGCTTGGTAGCCCCAGGCAAATCACTGAACCTCTCTGAGCATTTTATTTTTTTCTAATTATAAAAAGGAGGATATGGTTGTCCCCTAAATAAAGTTGTGTGAATTAAATGAGCTCGTGCTTGAGGAGCAAGCTTAGCACAGCAATTAGTGCCTTTGAAAAGCAGGAATATTCCCTACATGTGTGTCTCAGATTAATGTTAATGGGAATTTGGGAAAATGAGGAGGTGGTCTGAGCAAAAGAAGGTGGTGGGAGGGGTCCCTGAGAGGAGGGACTTATAGTTTTTGGTCCTGAACTCTGAGTTAGATCAGAACTTGGCTATCTTTGTCAATAATCAGTATCTCACTGAGTACATATTTCAAGTGAAAGTACAAATATAAATAGATAAATAATAAATAAATAAATAATAAATAAATAAAATGAAGGTACGTTTTTCTGGAGGCAGGGCACATGAGGGGGTGTAGACTTAGCGGAGTTGCTTTTCCAAATTGGTAATCATGTGAGTTTCATTTTCTCTCTTGTGATGTCCCCTGTTTTTTTAAATGTCATTTGTTTTGCAGAATCCAAGACCTTCTTCTGAACTCCAGACTAGTATGAAAATGCACTTGTAAATATTGAGAAGCTGAGCTAGGACTTTGAATGATTCCTGCATATATGCAGTGCCAATGACTCAGACCTCCTTTTTCATCCAAAACAGGGCCACCCGTGTGCCAGCACTGCTTGTCCAGCTCATTGTTACTGGCATTCAGATACCAGGGACCTGAATCTCTCAGAACAGGTTTTGTTTACTCTTCAACCCCTCAAAAATAAACATGTGAATTAAAAACCAAATGGGAATAAATCCATAGAGACAGGTAAAGAATGAGTGCATTTGTGATGAATGGTCTTAGAAATGTATTAGCTAAAGAGCTGCTGATAAGCTAGGAGATGTTCTTTGGGTGTTGGGATGGATTTTTTTTTAAAGGTGGCTTGACTTCTTTCCTAGATCAGAATTTTATTATATGTTATTCACTGAAGACTACAGCTGACAAGAGGTTGCCTGTCCTTACTATTGGGTGTTTTTTCAGTGACTTTAGAAGCAACTTAAAATAAATGTTGCCTGGACATCACCTCTACTTGCAGTGACTCCAATTATAATAGCTGTTTTTGTTCATTTTGTATCCTCACTGTGCTCCTTTTTTTTTTTTTTTTAAGATTTTATTTATTTAGAGAGAGTGCAAACGAGTGGGAGCAAGTGGGGAGAGACAAGGAGAGAGAGAATCTCAAGCAGATTTCCCAACATGGAACTCAATCTCACGACCCTTAGATCATGACCTTAGCCAAAATCAGGAGTCAGATGCTCAACTGACTGAGCCACGCTGGCATCCTCTTAGAGTACTCTTTAAATAAACAGTGATGGGATCGAGAGGGAGGAGTGAACAGGAGGCTGGGGAATGAGAAGTTTGGAAATGTAAATAAAGCATTTTGGAGTTCTCAGTACAGAAGCTGATGCCATCTCTGTTCAGTTACTGAATTTGCCCTTTACTCACCATTGCATGATTCAGCCATACTGGAAAGATACCATCTAGGGCCTTAGGGTAAACAAGCTCTCGATCATAAAGAAAGAGGATCCAGAATGACAAAAATACAAACTGGAAAATAAAATACAAAAATAGCATCATTAAGTTTGTTTTCCATAGAACTTTCTAAGTTAACCAAGGAAACATGGCAAAATAAAAATAGATACAATCAGTCTTAAAGATATCCTATAGACACATCATAGAAATGTAAAATGAAGACAACCTTCCTGACTATTGAATTAATTGCTATGTCCACTCTCTGGGGATTCCAGAGAATTGGGAATCAATTATTTGCCCTTGTGGCAGACAGGGAGGATATAGATAAACAGGATTCACAGACCATTAAGTCATTTTATTTTAACCAATGACCTCTCTAGTCTGAGCTTTCACTGGGAGTACTGAGATCAGCCACATTGGAGTGGTTTGAGTCTTAGACTTCCTTGCCTACCCTCTAAGTAGGCATGGCAAGGGGACACAGGGACACTGGGGGAGGGCAGAAGAGACAAGCTCCCAGGATAATCAGAAGCTAGTTAATGAGAATTGTATCTCCCCCTTGCTCAGAGCTTTGGAACGATCCTCATCTGCTCATGCCCCTTGGCTGTCTTGTCAATGTGTCTGTCCTCTGTGTTACAAAGTCAATGTAAAGGTGGGGAGAAAAATAACCATTAATTTTCTAATCTTCCTATCTTCTTAAATTCCAAAGGCTCAATTTCTAAGCCTTAAAAAAAATGAACAAACTCCACTATGACTAAAAACCGGGCCTTTATATTTATGGGGGTAGAGGGAGAAGTATCCTGCGAAGTACAACTGGAATGCCAGGACTTGCTCTGTTATCTGAGAACTTGTCAGTGTTTGGGCAGTTTCATTTTGCACTTAAGTTTGAAGTTTCAATACTATAGGATGCAGGACAAGGACAGGCAGAGGGAGGCAGTCATTTCTAAGCATAGGCAGTGCTGGGCAGCCGACAGGCTTAATCCCAATTTGTTTCCATTCTAACCAATGAATGAAAACAGGAGCAATGTCATCGAGACGTGGGCAGGATCAGCAATTCCACTTGCTGTCGCTGGCAGATGTCGTGCTTCTTTCCAGTGTCCATTCATTCAACAAAATGAATGAGGCACTCACTGTGCACCCCACACTAGATATTTTGGACAGACTGTCTTGCTCTCTCCCCAATTGTCTTTTCCATCAGCCAACTCTGAAGTTCTCATACCCCCCCGCCCTTTTTTATGGTTTCCACTTGTAGAAGTAACATATGCTCATTGTAGCAAGTAAAAGAAGATGCATAAAAGGAAAAATGACTCATCTGTCTCCCCAGCACCCTGCATTCCCAGGACTCTGATGGAGCCAAGGCTATCTTAGTTGTAGCTTGATTAAGAAAGATCCTTCAAACTTCCCCATTAGACATCCATAAGGATCTTGAATCAAATGTTTACAAAGACAAAAAGGCAGTGATAATTCTGGTCAGTAATGAGCCTTATTTCTTGATGACACTGGGCAACATGGTGCGGTCCTCAGACAAGACATTCATGCAAATGCAGTTGCTCAGGTTCCCAATAATCGGCACCTGAACAGCCTTGCTACCCAGGAGAAGTGTTGTTCATTTAAATGGACAAGTGTATTCTATTACTAACACATCTTTGTGACTTACTGTGGAGATTGGAAAAGCCAGCGTGGTAAAAAGCAGGTCTCTGAAGGTGGTCATGAACTTAATGTCTTTCTCTCCCTTAATTCTTTTTAGCACATCTTCCACGCAGGCGACCCCGAAGAAAATGGCCTGCAAGAGCTAAATTCATTACAACAAATGAGGGCATTTTCATTTGCTTTAATTAATACATTCTTCACTGACGTAAAGCTCCATCCCTCTGGGAGCAATGTTGATTTGAGAAGGAGGGGGCTGTTGGCTGTGTTGGTTGAGAGCCAATTTAAGGGCTGGTCTTCCAGCTCAGTGGGCCCTGACCTTGCTCACTAAAACTGATTGAGTAAAGTCGTTTAGGGGATAATAATGTGTACAGTATTTAGTGTAATGGACTCAAGCTAAAATGGAAACAAAATAAAGAGTCAGCTTAAAAGGAGAATGTAATGAGATAGATACCTTAGCTGCACGGAGGTGGGCAAAACCAAATAAACAAGACAAGGGCAAAGAGCCAGACACAATGGTGGACATGTTCTGACGTCTTCCCAGGAAGAAAAAAAAAAAAAAGTTAAATGCCCGGTGCTGCAATCTCATTAAAGAAGCCGGAATCAGGGTCGAGAGCACCACAAAGGAGCTCTGTGCTCTCGAGGGAGATGCACAAAATGGTGTCTTGCTTACCTGAGGGAGAAGCCAATGTCCTTCTTTGATTGAAACAGGGTACCTGAAGCCCTTGCAAAAAAAATCTGGCTAAGGGAGTGATTTAAATCCACAGGGATAGGGCAAGCCAGGGGCTCTGTTCATCACTAAGTACCATGAGATCCTTGAGGTGAGGAAAAAGAGAAGTAAGGCCTTTTTCCGGGAAGTAAGACCAGATAAAGGCAAACTTTGCCCATTCTTACTCTTTTGCACAAACCTATGGCTTCTGATTGAAAGCTTAGTAGGTCACAATGTAGAATTAGGGTTGGTTTTAAACTGCGCTTGCATTAGATCTCATCCTATTCCTTGAAAGCTCTGGGTTGGTACAAAAGGGGCAGTCAGGACTCTAAGAGTATGAGTTCTGGAACCTACAGCATCGCTTTCAGGATGGATCAAGTTGGCTGTTGAGAAATGACCTCTGAGGTCTGGACTCCCAGAAAAAAAGTTCTAGCAGAGTTGGCCTTCTGTCACTCTAGCCTGAGAGGGTGGGTGAGGGAGGATCCAGAGGTGAATTAGGCCAGCGACATGCCCGGCTGGGTCCTCAGACCAGCAGCACCAGTCACCCCAAAACTTGTGAGAAATACAAGACCTCAGCCCCACGCAACTATAGAATCAGAATCTTTGGGAGTGGAGTCCAGGAACTTATTAACAAACTCTCCAGGTGATCCTTATATATGCTAAAGTTCTGGAATCACTCACTGGATTAGACATAAATTTATTACCGAAAATTCCTACTGACTACTCAAAGCTATGATAACAGACTTTCATTGATTTCTTGTTATGTGCCAGGCACTGATCTAGGTTTTTAATTTCTCATAATAACCTTATGAGGTAAGTCCTATTATCATGCTCTCTCACAACCCATTTTACAGATAAGAAAACTGAGGCACAGAGACATGAACAAACTTGCCTCAAGTCTCATGGTTGGTGAATGGGGATTTGAAACCCAGTCTGGTTCTTGAGTCAGACTTTAAAAAAAAAGTCGGGTTTCTAAGAACAATTCAGATAAAGCACTGTGGGCAGTTGGATTCTTCTAGACAAGTATTCTTTCTAGACAAGTATCTCCAGGTAGGAGACTTAAAAATGACTTTGAAAAATACTGATGTCCAATTTTCAACCTATGACCCCAGAGACTCTAATTTCCTGGAGGTGTGGCCTGGACTTCAGAATTTTTAAAAATCCTCCCAGGTGATGCTAATTGAGACAGCTAGGGTAGAGAGCCACTTACCTAGAGGAGCTTCCATTTGGACATTTGGATCTGGCCTTCCCAAGAGAGTGGAGATCCAGGGAGGGAACCCTTCTGATGGGATGAGCTTGGAGAAAGAGAGAGAGAGAGAGAAAGAGAGAGAGAGAGAGGTGGAAAGTGAGGGGCAAGACCCCTCAACTAAGGGTCATGAGGGGGCAAAGGGGGCAGCAAGGTAGCAAAGAATGATCAGATGGTAGCAAACTGAGAAAGGTACGAGAGCCTCATGGTCCCTGAAGGGAGGAAGAAGCTTTGAGTCAGAAGGGTGGTTCCAGAGAGGGGTGGGCAACAGTTTTGACATGAAGAGGTGGCCACCCCAATACTGGTCATCAACTTTTGACATTCAGCCCCCAGGCTGCAGAATTTGGAGCAGTCTTTTGCACATGGATGATAGAGGAAGTGGCCTCCTCCCACCACTCCCCCCCCACCCCTGCCCCAACTGGAGCAGCTCTCCTCTCACCCAGGTTTCACTTCCAGCTGTTCAGGCCACAGCAGGCAGCTGCTTTAGTTAGGAAGGACAGGCATGGGGCCTAGGCCCCAGCGAAGAGGCCTGCACTCTTCTATCAACATAGCAATTAATCACGTACTGAGCACTGAGAGCCTGCCAGGGTTTCTGTCTTTGGGGAGAGGCCGCCTCCACCCAGCATGTGAAGTCCATGTGACTGCTTTCCTTAGCAAGAGCGTCCCAGAGTCACCATGAGTCAAGCTCATCCTAACTTTCTCTGACTTCTTCCAGTCAAAAATGTGGAAATTGGATTAGGGGAGAACACATTACTCAGAGCCTCCCCGGCTCCCCCTTCATCAATACAACTTTTCCCCATGCCTCAAACTTGCCGACACCTCTCCCTGCCCAGCCCTCCAGCCCTCCATCCCCGCCCCCATCCCCACCCCCTCACATGTATACGCCAACTGTGTGCACCTTGTCCCCACTGATCTCAATGTGCATTGACATGTCATCATCTGTATCAACAAGGAATATTTGTGGAGCCCTCACAAAGGAGCTCAGGAGGGAGGCGCTAGGGTGTTGCCAAGAGAAATAAATAAGCCAGAACTAGGGCAGAGAGGAGCCGTGCAGCAGAGCTGGAGGGCAAGGAGAGGGAGGTGCTATGAGCTCAATCAATGGGGAGCCTTCTTGGAGGGCCTCAAGGACAGGCTGGTATCAGCTCACCCAGTGTGACAGGGTCTGCTCATTCTCTCAGGACAATACAATGAAATGTCTATAAAAACAAGCACAGAAAGAACAGCCAAGGGAGAAAATGGTAACTATCAGAGACTGAACTGTGTCCCCCACACCCCCCTCCCAATTCTTATGTTGGAGTTTATAACCCTCAGTGTGTGTGGTTGGAGATAGGGTCTTTAAAGAAGTAAAAAAGCTAAAATAAGGTCAGTAAGGGTGGGTCCTAATCCGATATGATTGGGGTCTTTCTCTGAAGAAGAAACTAGGACAGACAACACGACGAGTGAAGCAGGACCATGTGAAGAGGTGGGGAGAGGAAGGTGGCCGTCTGCAAGCCAAGGAGGGGGCCTCAACAGAAACTGACCCTACTGATTCCTTGATCTTGGACTTTTAGCCTCTGGAACTATGAGACAATAAATTTCTGTTAAGCCGTCCAGTCTGTAGTACTTTGCTATGGCAGTAGGAGCAGACCAACACAGTAGAGCATTAAGATAGCAACAACCAGCCTTCTTTTAAGAATCTTACAAAATGACTGTCATTTACATTTTTCAACTATTTTGGCTGCCCAGGAGAGCAGAGCTAATGCTATCCTCTCGATTAGGGTTTATTTCAGAGCTACTGCTCTGTGATTTATCTCCTACCAATTCTTTTCTAAGTTTGTTTTTTCTTTGTGCCTTTTTCTGAAATGCTGCTGGTCTAAGTTTGTTAGCTGGCTTCCGTGTTTGCTGCTAGCTAACAAATTTACCACCTGGGAAGGCTGAATTACATTTTTTATAAGTAGTGCAATTTAAGAAACCATCGCTAAAGGAAATTTTGTTTTTACATTCACGTGTCATCACAAATTCACAAAAATCTTGAAATTATGGAAACTTTGCCTTTCTAAGTCATCGCGTTAATTTCTTTGCCTGTAAGCCAGAACCTTCTTCAACTATCTCAGGAAATGAGAATTTCTTCTATTTAAAAAAATAATTCCAGAGAGGGAGATTCCACAAGTTTCCTGAACAAGACATTACAGATCTTATTGGATGAGTCAAGCCATCCAACGCCCGGCCCAGCTCTGTGCCTGACTCGAACAGGCTGGGACTTTCTTAGGTCTTGCCTTCAAAATGATGCAAGACTTGCAGTGGGAGATGATTCCAGAATAAAACAGCAAACGGAGACCAATTGTGGTGAGTATTTTAAATAACTGCTGCGATGATGAGGGTATTGGTATTTGGGGACAGGTAGAGGAGACCTTTGCTAAAATAGATCTGCACTATATATAATAGACTGTTTCAAGCATCGTTCATGTGCATTTAGCTTACATAAGAAATTGAGATAAAAAAACATAGAAGAAATGATATAAAGAATATAAACTGGCATGAAGAGGAGGGGAAAAAAAGAAACCACTAACACTGAAAGACAGGTTGGAAGAAGAATTCTAAGAATGCTCATCCAGGGCTGCATAGCTGCTGATGACTGGCCTCAGAGTAACAGCAGGATTGCTGTGGGGAGACTCCCTTACAGGTGGGATGGGGTTCCCTAAAAAGTGCTTCAGACCAGGTAGACCCATGTTCTGGTCATTTATTCATGCAATCAACATTCACAGGGTGCCCGTTAAGGTGGCAGAAACTTGGAAACTATTACACATAGTACAGGCCAGGGAGACTCTGTTCTCACATGTTTTTATTTGGAAGAAGAGAGGATAAAGAGGAGGAAGAGACTTTTCTGTATGTTTACTATTTTACATCATGTAGGTCAGGTTCCTTGGGAAACAGAACCAGATTCTTAGATCTGCCTGTAGAGTGTTCACCGAGGCGTGCTCTTGAAACAACTGTGAGAGAGAGGGAAGGAGGGGGTGGGAGCAGGACTGAGCAGCAGGAAAAGATGAAAGACAATGCAGTTGCATGGAATCAGTTGGTCCCCAAAGGAGCTCTAGAGCTGAGCTGGCTCTTCAGAATTGTCCTAGAGCCCAGCCTTTCTACTCCAAATCAACTAGTCATTGGATAAAGCAAACCCAAGGAGAGCCCCAAGCCTTGTCGAGACAGTTCCCTTCTGCTAAGGGCATTTCTGGGACAGGACCTCAGCTGTGAGTCATCAGCAGCCAACACTCCTCCCAGGAAGTGGGGCATGAATACCTTGATGCTGGGGAGATTGGGGATTCTGGGGGCCCCATCACAGGATCCACTCCATATGAAGATACTGAGGCTCAGAGATGTTAGGTAACTCACTGTCACACAGCAAGTGAACAGCAGAACCAGGAATCCCCCCTCCTCTCATCCCCAGCAGCCTGGCTCCAAAGGCTGAGTTCTCAATCACCGAGCTCTATATGGTGCGTGAAGAGCCTACCAAAACATCGTGGGTTCAGTAAGTTAGTTATTTTATTTTGGGTGCTGGTGGTAACAATTTCCTGCCATCAGTTCTCATCCTTTCAGCCAACTGAGAGCTGGAAACCGTGGGCTTAAGCATTTTTTGTGAATAGACAGTTAAGTGTGTTTCTGACTCTGTTGAGCTTAAGGGTTCCACAGAGTAATGTATTAACCTGATGATGGAAATTAAAGGTTGGCCTCAAGTGAGTCCTGTAACATAAATGGATCCTCTTCTCATTGTCCGTGAGCAGCATTTGGAGTTTGGGCCAATGGAGGGTCCATAAGGATTTCTTTTTCCCTGGCCCTGCTTTGCCATCTCTAAGGACCTATGTGATGAAGTTGCTGTTGTCAGGGTGACAGCCTGAGGAAAATGAGGTCAGAGATGCAGGAGGCTTGGACAACTTCATGATAAATGGAGGATAAGGTCATGTTTCTGTCGGTCAAGGGGGGAGGGGCCCACCCAGAATCTCCCTTGGAGATCCCAGTTATGTGGCACAATGTTTCAGAAGGAACTTTATTTTAAAAAGAGGAAAACCCGGCAACCTGCATAAAGCCAACAAGCTCAATTGTAGCTAAAAGTCCCCTCCAACCTCCACCTCCCAGTGTATGTTCCCTGAGGTCAGGGGCAGTCCCTGGATGGAAATGGAGTCGATAGGAGGGGACACAATATTTGTGGAAGTCTCAGGCACTGGAAGCCTGAGCTGACAGGAGCAACCTGAGGATGTCCACAGCACTGCCATGTCTCCACACCCAGCTTCAGGGGGTTCCCCATTCAGCACGACTCACTGTTCTCTGCTTGAGCCTGCCAACTCTACTCCCAAGACTGCCCCAGTGCCTGCAGCCTGTACCTGCACAGCTAACAGTGGCTCCACAGTGGCCAACTGCTGGCTGGGAAGCTGGAACGTGCACCCTGCAGAAGGAGATAACCAGCAGTGAGCTGGGTGGGTGACCCTTGCCTGGATCCATGACCCACCAACTGATATCCCACTAAATCACTTTGTCCTCTGCATGACCTCCAGTCAAAGGTGAGATGACTAGAAGCTCACCACCACCTCCCTATCTTCTCTATTCATCATCCAGTGTGTGTAGCATTCTGAGAGCTTCCTGCATGTTGAGTCATGCATCCTCATGGCCATTTTGTGATGACTGCTTTTATTTCTATTTGGCAGATTTGGAAACATGAAGTACCTAGCCCAGGATCACAGCCCCTGGAGATGGTAGAGCTGAGGTGCCATCCCAGAGACTCATAACCCTAGAGCTCATGCTTATAACCATGAGGCTACACAGCCTCTCCCTCCCAACAGAGAATTGACTGCCTCTTCCCTGGGGTTGACATATTCCCTCATTAGGCTCAAACTCACTTCTCCCCTCACTTTTGTTTACTCTTCTCAGGCACTAGGCAGGAACTGGCCACTGTGACCAAATCTCAATGGCACCCTTCCCACTCTACCCCCTGCCACCAATGCTGTGTGCCTTCCCTTTGAAAGCCCTATGAAGCTTCAGGAGGAAAATGGGGATGCTCAGAATGTTGATCTGCGCTAAGGTGAGTTGTGCTCTTGAAATGAGGCATAACTGATATTCCGCCAAATAAAAATTAAAGCTGTTGAAAGAGAGGGTGGTAAATTTCCTGGAAAGCAGGTCAGGGTACTGACTTCAACAAGTTTAAATACACTTACGAGTATTACAGCAAGTTATGAGACTTAATCATTAGGAAACAGAACCATTAAATCAACCCATGATACCTCAAGAGCAAGAAATGTTAAGGCCCAGGATCTCACCTAAAGTAACATATTTGGAATCTATATACTTTTTAAATATTTTATTTATTCATTTGAGAAGACAGAGAGAGCACAGTTTGGGGAGGGAAAGGGAGAAGCAGACCCCCCACTGAACAGGAAGCCCCGCTCAGGGCTCAATCCCAGGACCCTGAGGGTCATAACCTGAGTTGAAGGCAGATGCTTAACTGTCTGAGTCACCCAGGTGCCCTGGAATCTATCTTTAAGTTGATCCCCCGAAACACAGTCAACCCATCTTCACCAACTAGAAAACTTTGCATTAAGTCATACTTTCACGATGACACCTAACAGAGCCAGGAAAGGAAACAGCCACAGGTGAGTCCCTCTCTGCTTGTTTCAAGAGCCAAAAGATGTCAGAAGAGATAATAGTGCTCAAGAAGGCAGAAACCACTGAAGGTCAAGTGCAGTCAACCTACCAAGTTGCTCAGTTTTTCTTCTGGGGGTCCTCCTCGCCAGCTACTAGGGCAACTACAATGAAGAATCATAGAATGTCAGTAGACAAAACTCCTGCTTTAGAGCCATTTACATGTTAAGACTCACATGTGGGTGGAAATGAGAAAATAATACTATACATAAATTACATAAATAAGCAGAGACTGAGAGATGCTGTAAAAACTCAGGGAAAGGAAAAATAAAAGTGGGTTGGAGGTGGTCAGCAGAGATTCTAAGAAAACATGGGATTTCAGATGGTCTATGAAAGTGGCAAGGCAGTGGAGAGGCAAGAAGGCCTTCCATCCAAAGATGACATGAACATGGGTACATGGGTACAAGTCCTCGTCATGGCTAGCTCTGACCAGGGAGCCATGGATGACTCAGGGAGGTGATGACAAGAAGCCTAGAGACCGATGCTGGAGAAATCACAGGCCTTCCTGAGGAAGAGACCATCTTTTCTGGGAAGAATAGGGCCTGAGGGCTGAGTAGACATGTGAGCTCTTAAGTCAGGAGTGTGCAATTACTTCTATAAGGTAGGAGAAAGCCACTGTGGCTTCTTGAATAGCAGAACCATCCTGGGCAAGCAAGCTCCTGATGTTTATAACAAAACCAAACCCAACCCAGTACTTTGGGAAGATTAATCTGAAACCTGAGAGATAAATGGATAGATGGGTAACAAGAGGGCGATATAGAGATCATCTCATTGCCCAGGTACAAATTAATAATTGCCTGTCATATGGGATAGTAAGACTGAAGAAAGAATGAACCTAAGGGAGAAACAAAACAAAACAAAACAAAACATAGGATTTGGTAGCTGATTCATCAGGGAAGAGAAAAAGAGATTAATGTTCGGAAAGAATAGTCTTTGACAAGATAAATGGCTTTTTCCATTCTTGGAAATATGAGGGCTCTGGGGCATGGAACTGAGAATGAGAAAGTCAGGGAGCCAGTTCGTGGGAGTAGGTGGTGAGTCTGTTCTCAGCCACGCTTACTGTGAGGTGGGACATCCATACTGGAATTTGGATTAGATTCCATCAGCAGTCCTGGCTATTGGCACTCTGCCTTTTCATTGACTTTTTAAATATAAAGCCAATAGATAGACAAAGCTGAGGTTTTTACTACATTATTCTAGCTCCACAAAAGCATTTCTTTGTGGTTTTCTATTTGTGTGTTTGTTTCATAAAATCCCATGATTGAAAGAAGCAGTCACCTTGATAATTTCAAGGACACTAGAGCTGCCCAAGCTTGAAGCTTTCAGGCCAAAATCAAAAGCCAGCAAAAGGCCAGAAAGAAGGAAGCAGAACCTCCAGGTTGCTTGGATTTGAACCTTCTGAATTTTTTTCTCCTTAGCACTTCAGAGTGTCAATTTTTCTGATCATGCATAACCTCTGCTTAGGATTGTGATTCCAAAGGATTGGAATATTTTGCCCGGTTTCTGAAATCAGAGGTTTTTATGGCACCCTAGGTCTTAGTTTAAAAAAAAAAAAAATCTCAAACATTAATTAGCATCCCCAGAGGATGTACTATTTTTAACTTTTAACTTTAATATTTTTACATATTCCCAAAACATTTTCTAAAAACCTATTTTTCTCCCATTCATTCACACTTCATTCATCAGAATATGGTCAGCTGGGCTAGAGAGACAAGAAAGAATCAAGTCATAGGATTGGTTGGTAAATTGTTGAAAATGTGTATTTGCCATTTGGTTGGGTGACTCATCCTTTAAGATGGAGCCTGAGCCTATAAAAAATTGAAGTGGGATCTGAACATGGCAAAATGTGTTTGCTTTTCTTAGATAAATCTGTTAGTCTGTGCTGGAAAATGGCATCGTTCCCCCATTGGAAATTGTGCTTCCCACGCAACATACGCCACCCTGCCTTCCCTCACAGATTTCCCCAAGCAAAGTTCAAATTCTCGCTTGTGTTTGTAGTCAATCCCATGGTGAAACCATTAATTTAGTCTTTCCATTTGAGCTCATCTGAGAAGAGCTCCAAGATATGACTCTTTTCAAAGAGTGTTTAACAATTAGCACAAAACATAGCTACTGAAAACCTCTGAATTGGATTTCTCGGAGCCAATTGTCAAGTCAAAAAGAAAGCCAAAACCCAAAGACAATGAAGAAGGAAGACAAAGGATGGAATTTTGTATTTACCAAAAGTCAAAGGTGATATGTGTAAAAACGCTGATACTAGAGACTAAGAGCTTGCTTCCTGGTACGGTCATATGGACTTACCAGATTTAGGAATGTCAAGTACTTCCAGTGTCCACCATTTAGAAAGAGTTTGGATTTCTGCTGGTCCCCTCCTTGCTGTGAGATGTAATAATTGAGAAAAATATACCAGCTCAGAACAAGGAAATGGTATATGCAGGTACAAGTCCTCGTCATGGCTAGCTCTGACCAGGGAGCCATGGATGACTCAGGTAGCTTTCCTCTGGCGTCCTTCCTTGTGTGGGTCACAGCTGAAGTCGTATAAGGCATGCCCGAGAGCTGTAAAACACCCCCTCTGGGATTAGGAGTTCCCGCAAGACCGAATTTTGCTTCTCTCATAGGCTCCCTCCCTGATAAACTTGGGAGGCAGGATTACTGTTGGTTTTCAGATACCTTCATTTAGATAATGACAAGTAATCCCCAGATCTGCATAAGTTTCAGTGTTTTAGGCTTTGAAGAGGGGCAGGGGAGAAGGTAAAATCTGTACTTTGCACTGCTTGCCTGGGGTGGGGGTTAAGGGGCCTTATTGTGAAACAGCAATAAACTCTAATCAATACTGTCAGGGCCATATCCTCTTTTCATTCCTTTTTATCTGGGCAGAACAAGGAAGTTGGAATAATACTTCTTGAGAGATGAGGGTCAGGTTGATAGAAGGAGACAAGAGATTATGGGCACATTTATGGTACAAAGGGAGGTGAGTAGAAAGGGAAAGGATATTATAATCTTGCTCCTGAGGTCTCTAGGGCTCTATATAATCTGCAACAAACTGCTCCTCCAGGGAGCAGCCCCAACACTTTTTTTCTTTTTTTTTTTAGTTTTTTCTGTATACCCTAGAGAACCAAAGGTTACCTAGGGCTGCCCCAGATCATTTACATGGGTGTTTCTGTGGCCTGAGAAGGAAGAAGCATAGCAAGAGGTCTATGGCCAAAGAAGCATAGGAAGAAGTATGTAGCCATGACCCCGACATACCTGAGTTTAGACATTGTTGGGAGAGAGTGAGGGTCTCTGCATTGCCTCAGAAAGTAGGAAAACGTGCTTAGGCTGGGCAGGGTTTGCAGAACCTGGCCCTGCTCAGGCTCGGCAGAAGGCACCTGAGAGAGTGCTAGAAGTGTGATGCCTTGTGACATCACCAGCTTGTTTCCCTGGGCAACTGATTCAGAGGGTTCTGAGCAAAGCCCCAAGGGAAAGCTCCCAATGCTGTTATGTAAGTCTGGAGCTGATGCTGTTCGATGATTTAATCAGAGCTAACCAGTAGTTGGAGAAAGAATTACAGGCTACATACACACGGAGGGCAAAACAAAAGCAAGAGTCATCAGACCCCAGACATCAAGAATTCTATATGGTGGCAGGGGTGGGGAAAGCAAACCTCAGCCAGCAATAGAGGGTCATCATTGTAAGTGTTCCCAAGGGGAGGGATGATCTGGCAAATGGTGACATAAAACTGTACATAATTCCATGGCCATGGCCTAGGTTAAAATTACAAATACAGCAGTCCATGCTTTGACAGGGCATATTATGTGACGGGCCTTGCTCTAAGTGCTTTACAATATTAGCTCATTTAACACTCTAGACACCCATACGAAGTAAGTACTATTATGAACCTCATTTTCAGATGGGGCTGTTAAAAGGATGCTCAAAAAGTAGTAAGAGACAGAGCTTCAGTGTGCACTGACCATAACGAAGCAATGTTTGCTCTGCATGCCCTCAGACTGCCTTTGTGATGTCTCTCCACTTTCCGCTGACCCTCTTTTATTCCTCTATCTCTGCCATGGGAAAATTCTCTCAGGAAAGAATCAGATCTGTTTTGAAACTTGGTGCACATATAGGTTATTGTGCTATGTTTCCTGCGGTGTTTTCATGGTACACATCATTATAGATTAGGGGTTTGATACCTTTTTACAAAAATCTCAAGCAGAATTCTGCAGATGGGTAAGGATTTGGGGCAAAAGTGAGAAAAGACAGGAAGACAAAGACTCAAATATCTGGAACATGTATACCCAACCTGGAAACTGGCCTTTTAACACCTGGATTTTTTTTTTCCTGCATTAATCTCAATGCCCATAGATGAAACCTTTCATAAATATTGATACAGTTGGGGCATCTGGGTGGCTCAGTGGGTTAAGTGTCCAACTCTTGATTTCATTTCAGGTAATGATCTCAGGGTCATGAGAGTGGGCCCCACATCAGGCTCTGGTGCTGGGTGTGAAGCCTACTTAAGATTCCTTTTGTCCCTCTCTCTCCCCTCCCCTCAAAAAAATATTGATACAACTATTTACATTTATTTGTAAGTTGTTCAGTGTTTGACATTGGAATCCACTTGTTACCATTTTAATGAATAACATATTATATCTATCTATCTGTCTATATTTAATTCAATATATTTTCTCATAAAAATTTCCACAGAAATGTTGTCTAAAGAAAATTCTACCTTGTGACCATGTTCACACCACAACTTGTATCTCTAGTTGAATAACTGATAAATTTTCATGAAGCACTTTGGCCATCTGTCTCCTGCTCTGAGACCAGGTGGAGCTTTGTGGAATAAAGATAGTGTCACCACTTAGCTGCACAATATTACAAACTAATGCATACTAAATCTGCTATTAGCCTGCCTTTCTCCACTCTTCTAGTATCTGGAGGCCTCATGTCATATTCAGGAGAAGAAGAGAATTGTTTCCTAACTTAATAAAAAACTGACAGAAATACACTTTTTTTTTTTTTACAGGAAACACTAAAAATATAAAATAACCATATTTCACACTTTGAATTGAACAGATAACTTGACTCTTAAAAGTAATGTTCTTGGAAACTCTCTACCTTCTGGGAGTTTAGAACACTAACCTTTGATTTCACAAATAATTATTGAGGAACTGCTAATTGAGGAGTACTTACGAAGTTCTATGGATTCCCTGAGGAATAAAAGAGAGAGAGAGCGATAGCCAATCCCTGTCCTCATGGAGGTTTTATTCTACTTAGGGAGATGGACATTAAATAACAATACAATTAGGTGTTAATTCATAATTATGGTAGTTTCTGTGGAGGATAATAGCGCGAGACCTGGAGTGGTCTCTTGTAAACAGAGCTGTCCTCCCAATACTCCCAACAAGCTCTAACCATCCTTCCCGAAATTTTTTGAGAGCTCCTCTTTCTCTGCCAGCACGTTATGTGTTTGTGTTTCCCAGGGAGCTACTCCGGCCCTCTGCCCTTCTCCCTATATACTTACCCTAGTGATGCTGCCCACTATCACGGTTTCTGCCACGACTTTCCAGTCTATAATCACAAATTTTATATCTGTATTCCCAGCCCTCTCTCCATCCCCACAAAGCTTCAAACGTATCTTTGACTACTTGTTGCATATTTCCTGAATGAGTCAGATGCACTTTAAACTCAAGATGTCTAAAATGAATTCACTAGCTTGCCCCAAATCTGACCTCTTGTCTCCATCCTCTGTCCTGGGGGGATGGCCCCCTTGTCCAGCCTGGGAGCCTTCTTTGTCTCCTCTGTATCCTTCACTGCCCAAATCCTGCCAACTTCATCTCCCAAATCAAACTCATGTCAATCCTCCTCTTGCTATTCTGTCTACAGCTACCCTAGTTGAAGTCTTCCCAATCTCTTCCCAGTTGTGCTGTCTTCCAACTGGTTTCCTGGATTCTAGTCTTATCCCTAATTCCATTCTTACCTAGATGAGGAAATGAGTCTATTCAAAAAGCCAGTCCAACCATATCCCTCTCCAGCCCTTTAATGTATCAATATCATGTACAGGAGAGCATTTTGATGTTTCTCCAACCACACCTGGCCAGGTCATGCTCTAGTACTTTTGCTCCTACTAACTCCTCTCCATGATGGCCTCCTCTCAACATGTCTTTGATTGGATATCTGATAACCATCCTCTAAAATGCAGCTTAGCAGTTTCCTTCTCTAGAAACCCTTCTCTGAACATCTCAACCAAGCCATGTTAAAAAACTCCCTTCTAGTCTTCCTTAATACCCTGTGCATCTCTGCATGTTTCATGCTGATTATTAATGTCTTAGTCCATTCCGGGTGCTATGACAAAAATACCATAAGCTGGGTAGCTTATAAACAACAAAAACTTATTTCTCACAGTTCTGGAGTCTGGGAAGTCCAAGGTAAAGGCACTAGCAGATTCAATGTCTGCTGAGAGCTTCCCAGTTCATTCATTGATGGTCATCTTCTTGCTACATCTTCACCTGTGGAAAGGGATGAAAGATCCCTCTGAGGACTCCCATGTAAGGGCAATAGTTCCCTTAATGAGGGCTCCACCTTTGTAGTCCAATCACCTCCTTCGGATCCCATCTCCTAACACCATAACACCATCACTTTAAGGGTTAAGATATAAATTTTGGAGAAACAAAACATTTAGTCCATAGCAATTCAAATTGAATCTCTTTCATGAACTGTCATCTCCCTGGGCTCAGAGATGGTGTTTTTGGTTTCTTAGAGCTTAGCATAGTGCTGAACACACAATAAAAACTTAATAAATGTCTATCGAATGGACATATATGTATATACAAGACATACTTGTCTACTGAGCCTTATAAAGCCAGCTCATTCATGAAAATCTTCCTATCTAATCAAAGTGTTCAGTTGCTGGTTTCTGGTGAGAATCTGGAACACTAAGATGAGTAAGGCATAACCCAGGCCTTGGAGGAACTCATAGTCAAGTGGCAGAGACAGAAATCTAAACTAAAAAATCATAGCACAATGTGATAAGTACTATAATAGAGGTATGTATTACCTATTAATGGAACCTAAATTATCTTGCACATTTTCTGTCATTCTAACTATACAGGAGATTGACTTCAAGATAAATGCATTGAGTGAATCATCAGAAACCCCTGATGCCATGTAGGAGAAGATAATGATTAATGTGATCTCACTGTGTAAAGTAGCCATGGCCACCAGCATGAACAATGGTTTTGTCTAGTAGAGATTATAACCCATTCCTAGGCCAGTCACAAAATGAGCAGGGGCTCAACCTGGGCTATAGTTTACTGTGGGATGATCAGCCATCAGCCTCATTGGGGCATTAGTTACCTTGAGTGTGAAATGGGACTTGGGGTACCTACAGTGGTGATTATCTTGCTTCCTAAAGCCAGGACATCTACTGAGCTAAAGGGGCATTTACCAAGCCTGGCCTCCGAAGGCACTAGAGGGAAGCCCCAAGCCCATAGATATACACCAACCCCCACACATACCATGGAGCCAACTAGAGCAGAAGGTGTTGAAAGATGCTCTGTGGTGTTGGCTACAGGTAGCACAGTGGTGTGAAGGAAATGATGGCAGAGCTCAGAATTCTTGAGGTTATGTTGAAAAAGTTGATAAGTATGGTTTCATTTTGGCTCAAAAGAGAGGCCCCTCCAGCTGCTGGTGCTAAACAAACAACTAGCCAATAAATCCCAATCATTTTAAGCTTCAAGATAGGTCAGCAGGACGTAGCTGCATTCTACTTAGCTTCTTGCACAGAGCCAAAGTGGCTCATTCCCTTTAAAGCTGGTGTACGTCCACTTACTTTATAGGTTCTCTTAACTTTGTCCATACTTCAGTAAATAGTCCCACCATTAAATTTCCATCTGAATGGGCTAACTTTTCCTGCTGGAATGCTAACTGGTGTAGCTAACCAGACTACGAGCTCCTCCTAGGGAGTCTGATACACCTCTGGAACCTCAGAACTATTCATGGTTGCAGGTGAATACCAGATGTTGGTAAAGATCTGTTGGCAAGGATCAATTTTGGTATTATGGTATTCTTAATATCGAACTGGGGAGCTCTCTAATCCTTGGGTTTCCTGATAATTACCATCCCCGTCACTCAGAGCTGTTTTCATTTCCCTAAAACCCCTGCTGCCTCTGACCCAGTATACCTCAGTGACTTTTAAAGGACCTCTCCTCAGTAAAAGGTAAGTGATTCTGGAAATAATAAAATGTGTGTGTGACATCCAATTGGAGTCAAGGTTCAGGGGAAATAGGCTCTTATTTTCAGTGGATTTTGCATCCCTATGAGCCTTTGTCCATTTGTTGTACATGCAGCTATGAGTTAGAATGAAGCGTTTCACCCATTGGGTTATTGATGACACACCTCAGAACATTTGCTTTTCTCAGAGGTCACTGTGACTACTCTGCTTTTTAAAAACCAGAATATTCATGGAAGGCCCCTTCTGAAATCTCTTTGGTGAGAACATGGGTGGGTTTCCAGCCACCAAACCAAGCCAACTCTAAAAGGCAGAGGCATCTATCTTCTTTGAGAACTTTCCTGGCCCACCACTTTGCCTATTGCACCGGGAAACCTCATTCAAACCTGCCTTGCTCTTTGCTCTTGGGGTTGGTTTTCACAGGAATACAGTGTTCTGTGCTGATCTTCTCAGATTCACTCAGAAGAGCAAAGTTGTCCTTTGGCAGTTTTTTGAAGATCCATTTTTAGTGGAGAGGCCAAAGAACTCTTCCTGTTTACAAGCATGAAATTGACACATTGTTGTAGAAGTTCAAAGCGGGAAAGAACCGTTTGAGGTCAGTTAATTCAACCTCTTCATCTTTCAGAGAAGAAAATTAAAGCTCAGAGGAGTTAAAGGACTTACCCCAAATCACAGAGCTATTAGTGGGGGAGCAGTGACTAGAATACAACGCTCTTAATCAGGCCAGCGAGCTCTCACTGTTTCTTGAGTTGTTTTTGTTTTGTACCCAAGTTCTAGAATTTTCAGGTGATTTTTTTTCTTGCTTGAATTAGCTTGTCACTTGATTATATGAGGTCTGATGAAGTTATTAAAGAGAAAACATCTTCCTAGAAATGGCCTTTTCAGCCTCTGAGTCAGATGTCACATTTTTTGCAAATACCGTGTTAATCAGACATGCTCAGTTTTTCATAAGAGAACTCAGATATTTTCAACAGATTTTTATACCCTGAATTAACCAGCACAATTAAGAAACATACTCAGTGCTGACCAGCAGTACATTCTAGTTTCAATCTTTTGAAATTCTCATGTGAATTTCTGCTCTCATGGGTAATTCACCCTAAGATCAGCAGTTAAGCTCTGGTTATTTTATTTTGGCAGTCTGTATAGAAATATGTAGGAGTCATGTACAGTTAAATATGTAAACTACTCTTTGATTTGCTGATTTTCTATCTAATAATTAGATCATTTGCTGAACGAAGGTATTGACACCCCCAATAATAATTATGGATTCATGTATTTCTCTTTACAGCTTTATCAGATTTTTCTGTGTGTATTTGAGACTCTTGTTTGGTACATATATCTTTAGGATTGCTATGTCCCCCGGTGATTAATCCTTTTATCATTATGTAATATCTTTTTATGCTCCTAGTAAGTTTTTTTTTTTTTGTTCAGATAGTCTACCTCACCTGATATTAATATTACAATTCCTTCTTTTTTTAAGTTGATACTAACATAGGATATATTTTTAATCCTTTTGTTACTGATCTATTTTGTTGAAATTAAAGTGAATTTCTTGTAAATATTAATGTTACAATTCCATCTTTTCTTAAATTGATACTAACATAGGACATATTTTTTAAGCCTTTTGTTGCTGATCTATTTTGTTGAAATTAAAGTGAATTTCTGGTAAACAGCATTGATGGGTTGTGGGGGTTGTTTTTTTTTTTTTTTTTTCTTAACTCACTATGCCAATCTCTCTTTCTCTTTTTTTTTTTTTTTCAATCTCTGTCCTTTAATTGGTATATTTAGACCATTTACATTTAAGGTACTTGTCTACTATGTAATTATTTGTTATTCTTTGTCTCCTCTATTTCTTGTACCTCTGTTCCTCCTTTCTTGCCTTCCAATGTATTAGTTTGAACACTTTTTAGTATTCTATCTTGATTGAATTATAGTGGTTTTGAGTGTATCTGTTTGTGTAGTTTTGTTAGTGGTTGCTCTGGGAATGCCAGTATATGCACGTGACTTCCTAGAGTCTATTGGCATTAACATTTTACCATTTGAAATGAAGTGTGGGCTCCTGGCTTCCACTTTAGTCTCTTTGCTTTTCCCTCTTTTAAATATCATAGTCTTAAGCATCAGATGGTGTAATTTTTGTTCTACTCATTAAATACAATTTGCAAAGCTCGTGAGAAGAGTTAGTCTATTGTGTGTACTATACTTTTGCTCCTTACATTGTTCTTTCATCCTTTCCAATGCTTTGAGTTTCCTTCTGTTATCATTACCTTTCATCGTGAAGTACTGTTGATCCTTGAACAATGCTGAAGTTAGAAACCGCAATCCCCCATATAGTCTGTATGTAGTGTTTGACACTCCGAAAGCTTAACTACTAATAACCTACTATTGACTGGAAGCCTTACCAACAACATAACTGTCAACTAACAAGTATTCTATATATGTCTTATATGTGGTGTTCTTACAATAAAGCAAGCTAGAGAAAAAATGTTAAGAACATCATAAGGAAGAGAAAATGCATTTATAGTACTAGTTATATAGTTGTTGAAAAAATTCTGTGTATAGGTAGGCTGGGCCAGCCAAAGGGGCAGCAGTGAGGCTGGGCCTGGCCCACAATGGTGACATTCCTCTGCCTGCTGGCCTTAGCTTGGTAGAATCAGCTGTTGTTGGGCCCACAGGTGGCAACAGAGGTCTGGAAGTACACTACAGTTGCCCCATCTACCCAGAAGTAGACCACCAGCCCGTAGCTATTGGCAGTTGTGGCTACTCATGAGTTCCCGAGGTTCCAGGAGGCCATAGAGCCAGGGCAGCACATGTGGGGAGATCTATGGCCAGCCCAACAGGGGTCTGAAGCTCCCAGCTGCCCCTGCAACTTTCAGAGACTAGTTCATGGAAGATAAGGGGCAGAGGCATCAGGGGCTCAGACTTCTATACAATGTGGTGCCTTCCCTCTGGGCTGTTCCTTTGTTTAGCCTAGCCTCCTTCCTGCCAATCCCAAGCACTCAACCCAACCATCCTGTTGGCACACAGGGAAACCTGCAGATCTTCCTGGTCCTGAAATCTCCAGGAGCTGCTGACACCCTTATTAGGCCTCCCTGGGTACTCGGAGGGCAGCAGGTGGGGCCTCTGCATCAGGCCTCTTTGATCTGATCCTGTAGAGACTCAGGTACACAGTTGCAAATAAACACTTTGTGGCTTTTGCTGTCAACTCTTTAAAAAAAAAAATCCACATTTAAGCTGATTTAGGAAGTTTAAACTGATATTTTGCAAGGGTAAACTATATTTCCCTTAGCCATTTTTTAAAGACAAGTCTGCTAGCAACAAGATTCATTAAGTTTTCCTTCATCTGAGAATGTCTTTATTGCCCTTTCATTCTTGAAGACTTTTGTAAGATATAGAATTTACCGTTGACAGTTTTTGTCTTTCGGCACTTGAAAAATGTGCAACTTCCCTCTGGCCTTCATGATTTCAGATGAGAAATCTGTTTTTATTTGAATTTATGTTCCTTATGGTTGATGTGTTGTTCCTCTCTAGTTGTTTTGATGATTTTGTCTCTAGTTTTCAGAAGCGTAATTATGATGTGCTGTGGCATCGATGTTTTTGGACTTATCATCTTTGGAGATTGTTCAATTTCTTAAATGTCTTTCACCAAACTTGAGAAATTTTCAGCCATTATTCTTTTTGAATATACTCTTTCATTCCAACTCTTTTTTTCCATTCTCCTTCTGGGACTCCCATGATATAAATTTGGGGATTTTGTAACAGTTCCCTGAGGCTCTGTTTATACTTTTTCTAGTCTGTTTTCTGTTTTTCATATTGAGTACATTCTAAGTTCATCAATTATATCCTCTGTTATCTCCACTTTATTATTGAGCTCATCCAATGAGGTGTGTGTGATTTTTAAAAAATTTCTGTTATTGTGTCTTTCAGGTCTATAATTTCATCTTGGTTCTTTTTAATAATTTCTATTTCTTTGTTGATATTTTCTATTTTTCATTTTTTAGGAGAATTGCAAATTCATTAAAGCATTTTTACAATAACTCCATAGGATCCTTGTCAGATAATTCCAGTATCTGTTTCATCTCTGTTGTTGGTGTCACTTGATGACCATTTTTTTCATTCAAGTTCTGCTTTTCCTGGTTTTTGGTGTGGCCAGTGATTTTTTTTTCTTTTGTATCTTAGATATTTTGATTACTATCTTAAGAGTCTCTGAGTCTTATTTAAATCTTTCATTTTAATCAATCACTCTGTTTAGGTTTAGCACTCAGGTCCTGGCTTGACTTCAGAGTTTGTAATGCCTCTTTGATGTGCTTTCTTTATCCAGTGGACCTGGAGCTCCCAGAAGGACAAAAATATCTCCAGACATTTCCAAAAGCCCCTTGGGGAGAATATCACCCCCAGTTGTGGAGTATTGCTTGACAGAAGTCAGAAGAATTCAATGTTCCCCGTGTGGGACAGGTCAGGATCCTATAGGAGGAGGATATATTCTCCCCCAAAGTCTTATGCACGAACTTCAGGATCTCAGTCTGTGTTTGTGTGCACTAACTCCTCTGGCCTGGGATGAGGAAAAGGCTTTATTTGCCTCTTTCTACATCTGCTCAAACTTGTACTCAGGGATGATATACTGACAATGCCTCCTATAATGAAACAGGATCTGATTTCTTGTAAAACCCAGCTCTCAGGCTAATCTAGCTCCAAACAAACAAGTGGTCTTTATTATGGAATTACAGCTATGAAGTTTCAAGGTGAAATCCTCTTAGCATTGCATATATATGTATGCATATTTATATTTTCTGCTTTAAGACATGCTGCCAAAGATTGTTATCAGATACATCCTTTTTGCTTGTTAGTTGGTTTTCTTATTTCTACATGACTGAGATGACATCACATGACCTTTTGAAAGTTTTTGCTTTTCTGCCTGGAAACATAGGGCAGTGTTTCATAAAAGTGAGGGAAAGGTTGCCATGCTTAAAAAAAAAAAAATCCTAACTTTAAAAAAGAAAAGGAAAGAAAGGAAAGGAAAGGAAAGGAAAGGAAAGGAAAGGAAAGGAAAGGGAAAAAAAAATTAAAGAACAAAACTGCCAGATTGCTTATTGCAGAGTTGAGTCATTTGGCCAAAAGGAGTTGTTTTGGCTAATCATTTACTCAGCTGCCCTCTGAATAGAAATGCCATCCTCAAATTGTATGAAAATTAAATGAAACCTCACAGAATACTTGTTTACCAGATTAGCTGAAGTTTAAGGTCAAATCTGTTGGCCTCCTTGGCATTTTCTACATGCCAAGAAGTCTAAATTATTACAAATTAATTATTCAACTGGAATTGCTTCACATTATCCCATTGGTGGAGGTGCCTCTATAATCACTAAGCAATTTCCACCATTCTCCTCCAGAATGTTCGTGACATGTGGGGCTACTGAAAGTGAATCCAATTATGTACTGGCATCCAAAATAAATCACACACCAATGCAAAATAAACTTAGCTTCTCTCTCTTACCTTCAACAAAAGTAGATTTCTTTGAAACATGGCCTGCTCTGGATAAGAATGTTTTATGGACTGTGAGCTCCTGGAGACAGAAGTAGAGCTGGTTCTCAGCTGATTGGAGGAAATGTCTCCTTCTGGTCGTCTTCTCTGACACCAGCCCTTTGTATACTTGTCATAAAGAGGCCTAAACTTTTGTCCATGATATTCTACTGATTTCTTTTCTCTGTCCATTTTCCAAGAATCAGAAGGAATCTTGATAAAAGGATTTGGGAAAGTCCTAATAGGGAATAAATGAAACATAGCCACTTGTCTTCAAGGCTGTCCTCAAACCATAAGGCCTCCTTGCCAATGAACTTACTTGAAGTGCTGGGAAGCTAACTTTTTTTTACATGTTTTTGGAAATAATAATTACTTCACTGAAGGTATAATGATCTTCTCCCCCATCATAGTAGTAATGTAAAAAGAGTTTTTACATAGTTTTTTGGCTCATTAGTGGCCTTAGTGTGAGCATCTCTGGTTCCATTGATCTGGCTATAACTTGGAAGGTGCAGACTGGCTCAGGAGCTCAGAGAGAATGTACTGGGTCTAGAAGCCCTGGGATCCAGGGCCAAAGAGAAAAATCCACCCGTTCGTCCTAGCACTGCTGTTGTCCTGTTGTCTGCCATCGGTGACATCATTGTGGGGACGTGATGAGGAAGAGGATGACAGAGGAAATGTCTGCAAGCTGCTGGATGATTTCAATGGCTCTCAATTTGCTTTCTGTTATTTTGGTGAGGCTGCCTGCCTGCCTGCAGTCAAATGTTGGCTTCCAAAGAAGTGTGGCCTCCAAAGCAAAGTGAGGCATAATATCTTCGTACGGTGGCCAAGAGTGTGAGCTTCAAAATTAGTGTGCCCTACTTCAAATCCTGGCTTCTTCCCACCTGTATGCCCATGAACAAGTTAACGAAACTTTCTGTGTCTCAGTTTCTTCAGCTATAAAGTAGGGTTAATAATAGTGGACAATTCATAGTGCTGCCATGCAAGTGGAATGAAACAGTCTTTGCAAAGTTCTAAGGATAGAGCCTATAAGGTGGTAAGTACTCAATACGCATTAGGCCTTATCATAGAAAGTACTTGCAAAATGTCTGTGCTCACAGCCACCACCTGATCAGAATGCCCATCTGGACCACAAGGACCTTACCACCAGGAAGTACATTTGTAATAGCAACTTTTGCTGCATATTTTATGGGAGTGGCATGATAGAGGTACTGAATTCATCAACAGGCCCTCCTTTGCAAGCGGCCTGAATTCTTTCCAAAAAAACTTTGATGGGAATGATTTTCAAACGTATTTCAAAATTCTCTTAAGGGCAACATTAATTTTTAAACTAAAGAGAAGTTGTTACCCTTGACCTGGGGCTTTCCATTCAGACTGTAATGACCTATAATTTCCCAATGCCCCTGCTAAATTTGTTAGGAATTGAAAAGAGCAACTGAAATTGACCTAAAGTCCAATGTTTGTGAATTATCACTACCTCTCGCTCTGAGAGAGAAAGAGAGAGAGAGATTGCGAATGCACATGTGTTGGGGTAGGGGCAGGTTTGTGTGGGCAAGGGAGGGTAGGAGGAAAAGCAAACAGTATTGAGCTGGTGTCTTTGTTTTAATCAAGGGGAGTACTAAGTAATAATCAGATTGTCTTCTAGCACTCCCCTTGGTAGCACAAATACTAAAATTGGAATAATGCAGAGAAGATTAGCATGGCCCCTGTGCAAGAAATATCTCCTGGTAGCAGAGAGAAATATAGAAACAATTCAAGTGTGCCTGACTGTTTACTAAATTTTGAAGGTTGAGAAAACTGATTTTGAATGCATAGCCCAGATATTATCTAGAAAGAAATATTTTCTTTTAAAGAAATCAGGAAGTAGGACTATTGGTTAATGATGAAGGTCAACGTGCATAACCCTAATAAGCCACACAGAGGCCCGTGGGGGGAGTCCTGGGAGTTGTCTGTGTTTGGGAGGTAGAGAAATGGCCCTAGGTACCTCAGAGTTCACAGACAGGGAAGAAAAGAGGAGACACTGCTTAGCCCCCCCCAGTTCTCTGCCCTTCCACCTCTTCCCAAGCTCAGCAGGGTGACCCTGGGAAGCTGAATTATGGATCCTTCACCAGCCCCACACAGAAGAGAGTCTGGTATCCATGCCCAGAGTTCCTGAGAGAGTGCTCTGTGAGCCTCCTCAGTGAGCTCCCATTGAACAGACCACAATAGGACATTCCAGCCTCTCATCCTGGATGGGTGCTATGGACTCAATGCCAAAATTCACATATTGAAACCCCAATCCCAAAGGCGATGGTATTCAGAGATGGGAGCCTTTGTTTGTTTGTTTTTTAAAAGATTTCATTTATTTATCCATGAGAGACACACACAGAGAGGCAGAGACACAGGCAGAGGGAGAAGCAGGCTCCATGCAGGGAGCCTGATGTGGGACTCGATCCTGGGCCTCCAAGATCAGACCCTGACTGAAAGCAACGCTTAAACCACTGAGCCACCCAGGCTGCCCCATATGGGAGCCTTTGAAAGATAATTAAGTCATGAGGATAGAGCCCTTATGAAGGGATTGGAGCTCTTATAAAAGAAGAGACTGGAGAGAATTTTTTCCTTTCTCTGCTCCCTGTCAGGTGAAGAGACAATGAGAAGATCACCTTCTGGAAACCAGGAAGTCAGCTCTAACCAGACACTGGATCTGCTGGCACCTTGATCTTGGACTTCCAGCTCCAGAACTGTGAGAAATACACGTCTGTTGGTTAAGCCACCTGGTATTTTTGTTACAGCAATCTGAACTGTCTAAGGCAATGAGTACACCCATTCCATCTTCCCTCCGTTTTGTTTTTTTTTTTTTAAGTGGGAAGAGCTTCCTGACAATGTGAGACATGAAGATGGTGGATCCATTTAACCTGGTGTGGACTGAGCCTGGGTGGAGGTTAGAATTAAGAGTGCCTTCAACTGCCTAAGGAAAGGAGAAAGATAAGGAAGGACATAGAACTGATTCTTTGGAAAGCTAAAACTATAGTTTCTAGACATTGGACATTTAAAATTATTGTAACATATGATTTTCATTAGTTTCTTAAAACAAATATATCATCCATATAAATAATAGTAAGTGCTAATGTTTATTATGCACATCAGTGGCCCAAGCAGGTACCAAGCACTTCACAGGTATGCTATCATTTTTTTCTTTCCTACAGACCTCTAAAGCAAATATTATCATGCCATTTTATAATTCGAGAAGCCACATTTAGCCATATGAGTGGCTAAATAACTTGTCTAAGGACATGATAACAAATAGCAGAATTAGGACTTAAAGTCATTCCTATTTGAGTCAGAAACCCACTATCATCTGGGGGCTCCAGATACTTTCTTTGCAACTATTCCATAAATGTTAAATAATTCCAAAATAAAAAGTTATTTGAAAAAAATAAAAACCATTATCTAAACTGCTCTACTGTTCTCTTTCCAAATAACTTATGAAAGTTTTGCTTTGTTTCTATGTTAAATTTCCCAGAAATTTTGAAAAATAGTGTGTTATATTTTCACCTAGGGATCCTTCCAGCATCTATGTTTGTACTCTTTCATGTAAAGCACTTAGAAAAGTGCTTGCCACTTGAACAGGTCTCAATAAACATTCATCATCATCATCATCCTCACCACTGACTTCACAAATAATCATTTATTACATTATACTTTAAGAATCAGGGATCCCTGGGTGGCGCAGCGGTTTGGCGCCTGCCTTTGGCCCAGGGCGCGATCCTGGAGACCCGGGATCGAATCCCACGTTGGGCTCCCGGTGCATGGAGCCTGCTTCTCCCTCTGCCTGTGTCTCTGCCTCTCTCTCTCTCTGTGACTATCATAAATAAATAAAAAAATTTAAAAAATATATTAAAAAAAAAGAATCAGTGTACATATTAAATTCCTCCACTAGACCGTGGATGACTCAAGAGTAGAGACCATAGGAGGTGCTCACTAACATTTTATAAAATGAATAAATCCCTGTGCTCACAATTAGATCTTTCAGCAGTGAATCATCAAATCGACAGGTAGTTTGTTTCTGTTTCTAACTTGCCTTTGCCCCTAGGGGCAAATGGCTGTCTTCTCCATGATCTTGGCCACTTCAATAAGAAAAGAAGCCCCGTTGCTGCAGCCATCTGATGCTTGTGGTAGGCATGCAATTGGCATAAAGCTGCACGTTCCAAAAGTAATCTTCCTCCAGCATGTCCTCCCTCAACTCTAACTCAGTGAGATCCAGTCATCTTCTCTGCTATGCTGTGCATCAGGGGAAATCTACACATGGGAACAAAATTAATGTGACCTCATGCCTTTTGGACACAATTTAAAAGGGGTCAGATTGTCTTTTCTTGCTGTCAGGTGCAATGTTTCTTATGCCATGTCCCCATTTTCCATTGACTGCCAACACTGTTTATAAATTTGTGGGATCTAGGAAGAGTGAGGGCACAGCTCCAGAAGCCTGATGCATCAGGAAATGTGAACTCTGGAAACAAAAGTGTTCGCTGTGGCTTTGCTGAACCAGCACACTCTGTGTGCTCACTGAGATGGCAGGCCTATCACATGTTTGCCCGGCCAACTGGTGATGACTAGGGTGCTGCTTTAAAAGATGTTAGTTCTAGGTAATTGCAGGAAATATCCTCTAGCTCAGCACTATTCAACAGAACCTTCTGCAGTGACAGAGATTTATGTATCTGGGTTGTCTAATAAGGTGGAGTGGGAATAGGGAGCCACCAAGGCAATTGCAGTATTGGGTAAAACCATCTCAGCTTGATTACAGGGTGAGCACTGCTCAGAAGCATGACCTTTGTCAGAGGATGGGGAAATTGAGGGCATGGGGTTGTGGGTAGGGGTATAGATGTGTCACCACGTTTTTGACATATGAAGTGAAACACTTGGAATGTGTTTTCCTTTGCTCTGTCTTGTCTTGAAAATGTCTATTTTCAATAAGCTAAGCAATCTGTTAGAAATTGCGCCTTTCAGTCTTATACCTCGAAAGAGGTATATATATTATTTTTGAATTCCTGTCTCATTAACAACTGTGCCATTTTCCCTCCTGAAAAAATAAAAACAAAAAAAGAAATGTTTAAATTGGATGTCTTGGTTCATGGTTAACAATGAGACTTAGGTCAGGTATGACTCTTGGTCCCAAGGTAAAATTGTTACTGGGGCATCAAAAAAAAAAAAAAAAAAAACACCCTAAAAAACAACACATACACATAAGCATCACATGACCTCCAACTATACATTTTGCTATTCGCCACAGATGATTTATATAATTGGGAGGGTGAAAGAAGATGGATAATTTACTTCCTAGAAACCTCTTTATTTTATTTTTTGAGTGAGAAAGTAAGTGCATAAGCAGGGGGAGGGACATATGGAGGGGGAGAGAAAGAATCTTAAGCAGACACCATGTTCAGTGCAGAGCCAATGCAGAGCTCAACTGGCTTGTTCCTATGACCCTGAAATCATGACCTGAACAGAAATCAAGAGTTGGAAGCTCAACCGATTGCATCACTCAGGCACCTCTGCTTCGTAGAAAATTCTTAAGCTCCAGCAAGTTGACCCTAGGTAAGGGAGACTATTCCTTGAATCCTAAATACATCTAGAACTGTCTATATCCCAGCATAAGCACAGGGCACTGTGTCCTGAAGGTAGGAGCCTTGATCTGCTCATTGATAAGAAGAATGATAGGTATTGTCAAAATAGAAATAATACATTATTTCAAATATAGGTTCTTCATATTGTCCTATTGCAATTTTAAGCCTTCACCATTTTTCTTTGTTTTAAGGCATGACTTCGAAAAATCAATAAGCATAATTAGTCAGAAAATCCAATTTCTTTCTCCATTTGTTATAGAAATTAATTTGGCATGCTACAATTTGAAAAATAAAAAGTATGCATGTACTAACCATATTTTGTATATCTAACCCATTGTGTTCAATTGGGTCCTGTGATTATTTTGAAATGCTGCCTACAATCTATGTTGTTTCAGACCAGGAGGGCTTTTTTTTTTTTTTTTCATTTCATATAAGACATATCCTCAAGCATAAATTTGCTATTTCTTGCTCTTTGAAATCTTGTCAGTCCCAAGAGAAAAGTATTCCGGAGATCATTCTACATCAAACCCATGGGTTTTCTGACCCAGGATCCCTGAGATTTGCTAGCTGGGTTCAATAGGAAGATCTAACTCGAAGGCCACACCATCTCTAGATCTAGAGGGTTTACGTCAGCACCTCATTGTACTGCCTTCCCTTCAGGGATTCCAGGCTACCCCACCAAATCTCATCTCCCCTCTCTTGTATGTCTTCAGGTGGCTTTCCATTTCCCAAAGGCCTATCAACTAATCTCATATCTGGCTAAATAGAGAGTATAGATAACTGTTGGGCTTGACTGAAGGGCACAACACAGTGGTCAGTGATTCACCATCAGCTTGCGTGTGTTCGTGTGCGTGTGGTGGGGTATCTTTTCTCTCTATCCTGTCACTGCCACCTATAATTTTTGCCACCAAATCTCATCTCCCCTCTCTTGTATGTCTTCAGGTGGCTTTCCATTTCCCAAAGGCCTATCAACTAATCTCATATCTGGTTAAATAGAGAGTAGAGATAACTGTTTGGCTTGACTAAAGGGCACGACACAGTGGTCAGTGATTCACCATCAGCTTGCGTGTGTGCGTGTGCGTGTGGTGGGGTATCTTTTCTCTCTATCCTGTCACTGCCACCTATAATTTTTGCCACAAAAAACTAGATACCACACTGTATAAACACCTGGGACACTGGGAAGCAAGGCAGGCCAGGCTATAACAGATGGCTCTTCATTGATTCTTCCTTGGGATATAGGAAGAATTTTTCCTGATTGTAAAGAAGACAATAAATGAGAGGTCATCTGCTCTGCTTTGAAAGGAACAAGGATGGAGACAAAGAGGCCCCTTCTCAACCTCAGGGCATGTCGTGTTTCCAGGATGACTCACTGTATTCCTGTGGCTGGAGCCTGGAGACCCACTGCCGCCTCCTACCTGGATAGGTGAGTCGGGCACAGCCCAGCATGAGTTGTGTAGCAAAGCAGCAAGCAGCAGATCAAACCTGGCCTTGCTCTAATCTGTACCTCATTGGGTTCACGTGGTGTGGGGGGGGGGGTACCCCTTTTTGGGTCACTCTGCAGCGGAGCCTGCGACACCGTGTGCACTTTACCAGGGGCCTTCTGGCAGCAATGGCACCATATTGATTGGCTGAACCTGTGAGTGATTTCAGTGGTTTAAAGTTTAGAACAGTTTTGGCTACATCAGAGAAGGGGAGTGGTACCTGGGCAAGTCATCAGGGGAAAGGGGTTTGGAAGTGGGGAAAAAATGGCCTTTTGCCATTTTGGAAGACACATCCTGCTGACACCTGCTTGCTCCACAGTTTCTGTTCTCAGGTTGCTTGGGCCGAAGTGCTCATGGTCAACACCTAAGGGGGCCAGGAAGCACATTCACCCCATAGGAGTTTGATAATGAATACTCAGTTGAGTACATTTTGAAAACAAAAGGGAACAAGATATGTAAGTTGGAGAAACCCCCCAACTGGAAGATGAAAAGGCGTTCCACTTTTGGATCTCAATTTCTCTAATATGCAGGAAATTCTCCCCTTACCCCTTCCCTGTCTCTGACCAAAGCATTAAACCAGTAGCATTAAACCTCTTTCCGTGGTTCCACACCAGAACTGTGATTGAGCAGATACCTTGGCAACAATTTATTGGCCCCCAAAGTAAAGTTTCAGAAACCCAAGATGCATGCAGTTCTTAGGAGCTGTACAAGCCTGGTCCCCGCCCAGTCACTATGAGTCCCCTCACCATCTCTGGAGGTCTGCATCTCCACGGAGTGATGACCGTGGGATGCCGACTCTAATGTGGGACAACTCCCCTGGGGGCTACTGGAGTCTTCCAAGAAGCAGAATGCAGAGCTGGTGACCAAACCTAACCTTAGTGCACAGGGGATTTCCAGGCCCAGAGTAGCACCCAGCTCTGTCTAGGTGATCAGAAGTGTAAGTGGGCACAGGCAGCCTCGTGATCCCGTCCCCGGCCACACAGCCACCTCTTCCTCCAAGCTAGTTATCAGCCTGGGAAGACAATCACCTGCAAGCTATTTTTCTTATGATTTGGCTTCAGATCCGTGTGTTTTTGGTACAACGGCTCTCTTCCTGAATACCACCATCGTGAGACTAGGGCTGGATGATGAAGAGCCAAGAACTCCCTTGAGGATTGATGGTAACTCATGTTGCTGATTGAAAAATAAAAGAACAGGTAGGTGTCTTTGGTTTGGAGAGTCTCTGAGGTTGTTTGGCTTCGAGGATGCCATCAAAGGTGAGCCGGCCGCATACCTGACTGATGAGTGGTGACAGTCTTGGTTGCCAGGAAGTAGTGTGGGTGTGGTTGCTGGCAAAAGCTTTCTTTCTTTCTTTCTTTCTTTCTTTCTTTCTTTCTTTCTTTCTTTCTTGTATTGTGAGTAGGACTTCAGAGGCAACTCTCTCCAGAGCTAGCATCGCCCACCTGGAATGGAATGTGCAGGAATAGCATGACGGAGGGAGTGCATGTGAGTGTGTGTGTGGAGGGGGCGGGGTGCAAATATAACACAACAGGTTTCTATCAGTAAAGCTAAGAACTGGTTTTCCTTTTAAAAAAGAGCTTAATTGGGGGAGCACCTGGGTGGCTCAGTCAGTGAAGCGTCTGCATTCGGCTCAGGTCATGATCCCAGGGTCCTGAGATCAAGCCCCATGTCCCTCCCTCTGCTTGTGCTTTCTCTCTCTCAAATAAATAAATAAAATCTAAAAGCAAAATAGCTTGATTAAAGTATAATTGATATACAACAAACTGCACATATTTAATATATACAGTTGGGTGAGTTTGAACACACACAAGAATTTGTGACACCCTTACTGAAATCAATGTAATAGACTTACCTGACATTCCCCCCATTTTCTTGTGTTCCTTAGGCTTTTTTAGTGGCTGTTGTGTGTGTGTGGGGGGGGGGGGTAAAAACATTTATCGTGGGATCTACTTTCTTGACAAATTTTAATACCATTTTAAAATTATGCTGCGCAATACCATATTGTTAACTATAGGCCCTTTGCGATACAGCAAATCTCTGGAACTACTCACTTAACATAACTAAAACCTCATACCCGCCAAACAGCAGCTCCGCATTTAGAACTGACTTTTCTTCAAACTTCTATATTACAAGAAGTTATAAGAACTTTGGGATTTTCTTCCATGAAGAAGCATGACTTAACAGTGGTTTTCAAACATTTTTTAAAGCACTGGAAGCCTCTTTTTTTTTTTTTTAAGTCCTACATTTAAGCCCCAAATTATAAAGAAGATCAAAGGAGAGTTGCTCTGTTAGGAGTGGGTGCTGGCCCCTGGAATCCAACCCTGCTACTGATCCTCCTGATTCTAGTGAGCTTGACCCCAGAAACACCCACATTGGAGGCCCCAAATCTTCCCAGAACAAAATTTAATGAACCTGTAGGTAAATAAGCAGAGGTCTGTCGGGCCTGGGTTTGGATCCTGTCTCTGCTGCTTGCAAGCCTGGGGACCTTCAGTCATTCATTAACATATCTGCACCTTACTTTCCCTCATCTGTAAAATGGACTTAATAACTCTTATGTTGCAGACTAGATGCAAGGATAGAGGAAAATGCAGTTGAGGCATCCAGCACCACATCCGAAACATCGAATCTTTACACAACTAATTGTAGCTGTAATTATTTCAGGGAGACTTTGGGATGAGGGCTACCTACCAGAGGACATGAAAGAAAAAAAAAAATGACAGCAAGGAGACTTCCCTTAGGTCAGAACTTTTAAGGTTATTGCTATCCTATTTGGTACTCCTTTCCCCAAAGCATCTAAATGCTTAGTGTGGTATCTTTTCTTTAAAAATAGGACAGTTGGGGCACTTGGGTGGCTCAGTGGTTGAGCATCTGCATTTGACTCAGGTCGTGATCCTGGAGTCCTGAGTTTGAGTCCCACATCGAGCTCCCCACAGGGAGCCTGCTTTTCCCTCTGCCTATGTCTCTGCCTCTGTCTCTATGTCTCTGCTGAATAAATAATAAAATCTTTTTTCTTTAAAGGACAGTCAAGAGAGTAAATAGGCAACTCACAGAATGGGAGAAAATACTTGTAAATCACAAATTGGTAAGAGTCTAATATTCAGAATATTTCGAGAACTCTTACAAGTCAATAACACAAAAGCAAAAGCAACTCAATTTAAAGATAAGTAAAGGAGCTCCTGGGTGGCTCAGTCAGCTGAGCATCTGTCTGCCTTCCACTCAAGTCATGATCCCAGGGTCCTGGGATCGAGCCCCACATTGGGCTCTCAGGGATCCCCTTTCTCCCTCTGCCTCTGCCCTTCCCCCTACTCATGTGCTCTCTTTCTCAAATAAATAAATAAATGAACAAAATTTAAAAAAAATAAGCAAAGACCTTGAAAGGTGATTTCCCCAAAGAAGAAATACAAATGGCCAATAAGCACATGAAAAGATGTTCTCCATCCTTAGTCACTAGGAAAATGCAAATCAAAGCCACAGCAAGATATCGCTTCATAGCCACTAGGATGGCAATAAGTATACAGAAAAATAGCAAGTGTTGGCGAAAATGTGGAGAAATTGAAGCCTTTATACATTGCTGGTGGGAATGCAAAATGGTGCAGCCTCTATGGAAAACAGGTGAGCAGCCCTTGACAAAGGAAAACATAGAATTGTCATATGACCTACAATTCCTCGGTTGACATATACTCAAAGGAACTGAAAAAATACATCCAAACAAATCTTGCACACAAATGTTTACAGTAACACTATTCACAATATGCAAAAGGTGGGAAGAACCCAACGTCTATCACCTGATGAATGGGTAACCCAATGGGGTCTATCCATGCAATGGAATATTATTCACCCATAAAAGGAATGAAGTACTGAGATGTGCTACAACATGGTTGAACCTTGAGAACAATATACTAAGCGAGAGAAGCCACACACAAAAGACCACATATTGCATGATTCCATTTATGTGAAAGATCCAGAAGAAGCAAATCCGTGGAGATAAAAAGCAGATGAGTGGTTGCCAGGAGTGGAGGAGGTGAGAATGGGGAGTGACTGCTAATGGGGACAAGTTCCTGTTAGGGTGATGACAAAGTACTGGAACTAGATAGTCATGGTGGTTGCACAACATTATGATTGTACTTGATGCCACTGAATTGTACATTATTAAAATGAATAAAATATAAGTTTTCTGTTATGTATGTTTGAACACAATAAAAAAAAAAACAAAAACAGGACAAGTGTCCATCCAACCAAAATACAGCCAGTGCATTTTTAAAGCAATTTTGAAGACTTGGGGTTTTTTGTTTTTTTTTGTTTTCCTTTTTTCTTTTAACTTCAAACATGGACACAGCAAAACAGAGCCCTGAAATGGCAGGACATTTGTGCTAAGAAAGATTCATTCTTGTTTCAGGGGTACTTCCTTCCAAAAGGCCAAAGAAAAATGGCCTGGAAAATATGAGTGCCCACTCCTCCTTCAAAGGATGACCTACAAGGAAGACCTTCCAGAAGCCCAGCCAAGAGCTCAGCAGGGCATGACCAAGCACCCCAGCTCGTTGATGTGGACATGGCTACTCTCAGCTTAGTCAGAGATACCACAGTTCAGGTCTTGGCTTGTCATGTTGCCCATTAAACCCAGAACCCGTTCCCTTGGTTCCTTCCCCTAGGAAGGGGACATGTCAGAAACTGTAGTTTCAGGGATACTCTTCAGGATTTCAAATGAGATCAGCTCCAGGGCAGGTGTCATGGAATCCGTGGGCTGTGTTTGGCCCAGATACCACCCCTTTGGCCACTTTTGCTGTAGCTATTATTTTTAATTGGTGGGGGCGATCATTGTACCCCTTTGCAGAGCTTTCATCTGAGTATCTTAAAGCTCTTTACTTCCATTCCATTCCCTTGCAGTCCTTTGAGCCATGATCGTCCTTTTACATTCCAAGCTGGAAAAACAAAACTCTTGGTGAGGCAAACTCCCTTCAACCAAGTCAAAGACACCCCTTTGTGAGGGAAGCATCTGCTTGCTCACCTGGGGTGATCTTACTTCACATCTGACCTTTACACTCGAATACTTGTTTCATTCTGAGCCAGCCAGGATTTGATTTTGTTCCTCTGTCTTTAGTTACTTCTTGCTTTATCATTCAGCAGCTTACAGAGAGTCCAACACTCCATCTTAATAGTACCGATTGCCAATACGCCATCAGAAACAGAAGTAATGACTAGTGAAAGACGTTGGAGACAGATGGGGGTTGGGGTGCATGAGGACCAGTGGGAAAGAGGAAGAGAGCCACCATATTAGCAGAACTGAATTCTGACATTCCCAGACTGCCCTCAGACACATACCAGACCCCAGTAACCACAGGATCCCTCTGATTCGACTGTAGGGAGGCACAGAGCTGGCTGCAATGAAATAACTAATCAGTTCTTTCCTTCCCACACCCATTCAGTAGTATGGTGTGTTGGCACAATGCACAGAACTTGTTAACCACTCCAGGAAAAGAAAGAGCCACTCACCCTGATTAGCTGTCAGAACTAATTTTCAGCCATGTTATTATATGGTAAAGGAGAAAAAGGAAATCCAAGGAAACTGTGCTTAAGGCCAGTGCCTAATCAGGTTTTTTCCCCTTCATCTGTTTCATACAAAAGCTGCCTAGAATCACTGTGTGAGCCGTTAGGTTCCTCTCTTCAAGTGTTAATTAAATGTGATATTTTAAAAATATACACTCCTTTCTCCAGGTAGAACAAACTGAGCCCTTTGTAAATGACTCAATGCCCATTGGTCCCCCTTGCAGCTCTACTTCATTGCCTTGTCCTTTTTATTCCCCTGTTGGGCCACAACTCCAACAGCAATAAGTATAGAGTAATTATTTCTGCCAGAAACGTTCCCCCTTAAAGGGGCTTGCCTTATTTTGGTTCTGTGTATGTGTGTGCTTGAAAGAAAGGCATATTATAATATCAGGCTTCTTTGTTTTCCCTCTTTTACTACCCACTGGTTCTCCAAGATGTCGTTGGCAAACACAACACCATTTGCTTTTGTTCCCTATACAAATATTTTCCACTTGAGCCCTGTTTCTTACTTACAACTGCTGAGTGTCTAGCTATGGAAAGCAACTGTTCTCAAGTAGTAGATTGAATGAATGCAGCCTGTGCAGTTTTGATTTAGGAAATATGTAGTAAGCTTTGTCCTGAAATGTCTCTGACTCTGGAGCAGCTTATAGTCTCTTGGGTCTTTGAAGGCAATTCAAACCGTAGGCATGTGTGTGTAAGGTGGGAGTGGAGGGCAGATGGGGAGACTTGGAAATCCAGTGAATTTGTCTGTTCCAACCATGCAATTATCTGCTCGACACTGGTTAAATACTTGCTATTGGTATTGCTACTTCTAAGGAAGCTGGAACTCAACCTTGTCTTCATAAGATAAAACAAGTAAGTTTTGTATCACGCCAACAGACAAATCACATTACTGTCTCTTACTCTGATAAAACCACCAGTTTATTTTACAGAGTGCCCAGTTCTTGCCAGAGTTCATTGCAACATGGGACTTGAAAAAGTTCTCTCTGTCCTGGTCAAGGTCATCTAATAAAGCTTCTGATCCCACACTAAGCTGTTATAACAAGGGGCCGGGCAATTGGGAGCCACAGGTCTGGATAACATGCTCAAGATGTTGCCTTCTCCTTCCAAACCTTCCGCACTCCCTAGAGAGCCTCCATTTTAATTGGACCATGTTACTGTGACTTGTGCCCCCAGAAGAGTGGTCTGTCTCTTATCCTAGCCCAGGTTCTACTAACCGTTTCTTTTTAAAGCACTGTAGCAAATCAAGCAATGATTTGTTAATTTGTTCCCATGAAGCTCTTGATAGGTTTAGCCCAACCTCCCAGGACTCTCAGAAGTAGATAGCTAGGTAGACTTTTGGGTGCTCCATCCTAATGGGATTCCCCATTTCAAGTGTACACCTAAGTATGCAAGACTTGTGGGCACGTGCTGGTGGGCAAGGACTGGCTCTTTCTCCCTGTGCACCCCACAACGATAGTCTCGTGCTAGCAGGGAGGAGCACACAAAATGTACTGCTCTAGGTTAATACACTTGAGATGCCCCATTCATTTGTGCCAACTAGTACTTTCATTCAGGTAGTGAAAATGAACTCTGGCCCTTCTCCACCCTGTACACTGATTAGGAATATACTGAATTCACTGAATAGGAATACACCTCTATGCAAGAGGGCTTTCAAAATCTCAGGTATCCTACCCTTTATTTTCTTAAAGTGATATAATGTTTTTCCTGCCACTTTAAATAATTCAAGTACCATGCAAGAGGACTTTTAAAAAACTTCATCATAAATTACATTTTTTATCTTCTTAATTTTTTTTTAATTTAAGTTCCATTTAGTTAACATACAGTGTAATATTAGTCTCAGGCAGGCATATAATATAATGATTCAACAATTCCATACAACACCCGGTGCTCATCACACTAGTGTACTTCGTTTTCAAAGGTGTCTAAAACATTCTATAGATCTTTTGAACTACTATCTTGCCATTCTGTCATCAACAAGTGGAGACTATTTCTTTCCCCAACCCTTCCCCCTTGCATCTAGGATGGCCCAGTGGCTTCTCTTGACTAATATAATGCTGCAGAATTACACTGTGTACCTCCCAGGTGAAGTCTTAACTTTGCTTTTACTTTTTGGAAGGTTCTTCCTTGGAATTCAACCACCATACTTGCAGGAAGCCCAAGCAGACATGTGGACTGGCTCACCTGGAAAAGAACTGAAGCTCCCAGCTGATCTACCAGATAGCTACCAGCACCAACTACCAGCCATGTGGCGGAGGCCATTCTGAACCATCGAGCTGTCCCAGAACCCCTGCAATATCATGCAAAGGAGAAATGCCCAAATTGTGGGAAGTAACAAAAAATCTTTGTCACCCACTAAGTATTGGGGTAGTTTGTCACTCAGTAATGGATAGCCAAAATAGGTCCTTTAAGAGCTCTTCCCCCCACCCCAGATTGTGTGTGTGTGTGTGTGTGTTTGTGTGTGTGTTTGTGTGTGTATGTGTGAACTGATGTAAAAAAAAACTATTCTTATATATTGCATTTATCTAATGTTTTAATATTTACTACTTATATGGCAATTTCAATTTCTAGTAAATCTCACAGTTTGGGTAGGGAGAAAAGTGTCATTCATTCTGAAGTTGAAACCCATTTCTTGGGATGCCTGGGTGGCTCAGCAGTCGAGTGTCTGCCTTCGGCTCAGGGCGTGATCCCGGGTCTGGGGATTGGGTTCTGCATCGGGCTCCCAGCGAGGAGCCTGCTTCCTCTGCCTATGTCTCTGCCTCTTTTTGTCTCTCATGAATAAATAAAATCTTGAAAAAGAGAGAAACCTGTTTCTTTATTCATTTTTGCTCTGCTCTTCACACTGCTTCAAGAGCAAGCTCTCTAAAATACAGACCAAATTGTATCAGTTTCCTGTAAAAAACTAAATGTTCTTCATTGATTGCCTAATAGACTTCTTATTCAACAAATGCTTTTATGTTGAATTGAAGGTTAATTTTCCAATACAAAGATGCTGTTTGTAGTAGAGATTTGTTAGAACAAAATAATCATCCCTGTGTAAATGCTGAGGTCATTGATCCCAGAAACAGAACTGGAAATCAAAAGACATAAGAGAGAGTTCATCTTTAGGTTAACATTGAAGAAAAGAATACCTAGAGATTTATAATGGAGAATTCAACTGTTGGGGTGGATTTTGAACAATGGAGTAGGGCACACTGGATTTGGATTCTTAGAGGCCAAGTTGGACTAGTGTCTAGACAGATTGTGGTTAGAGGTACTATATTTGTTTCTAGAACAGAAAAGATGAAATAACATACATGGGGCTCAAACTCATGTACAATTGATCAAATGAAACATCCACAGTGTGAGAAAGATGATGCTAAAAATTGTCACACATTTGTCCTCTAACAATACCGAGTTATCTAAGCAGCCTGGATCATGCCTTGCATCCCAGATGTGGGCAGCCTGTGCAGAAAGAGGAGAATCACACCTGTCCAATACGGTGTGTTTCTCTTGGACCTAGGACACCCAAAAAGGGAGGTAGAAAAAGGGGTCATTTTGTCATGAAGGGTCTGAATTTCTGAGTCCCAATGCCCCAAACAAAGAGGTTAAGCTTCAGCACTGAAATCTTTTCCCCAAATCATCACATATGTGCAGTACAACCTACCGCTCTTCATCAACCACCCTGATATTTCTAGAATATAAATGTGTATTCCTTGAGCAAAAACATTGATTCATGAAATTATTCGCATAGGATGGCAGGTAGTAGCAGATTATGGGGTATCCCAATATCTGAAATCATGCCATTTGGTTTCCTGACTACTCTTAAGGGAAATTGGGAAGAATAAAAGGTGAAAAGAATACAGAAGTGTTTTTATTTAGATAGAGACATCTTAAAGACAGGCCCTGAGTGGCCTATTCAGCTCTCTTTGGTAAAGGATGCTTATTGGCAGGTGAATGAAGTCAGAGGCAGCTTTCTTCCCTACTCCCTCAGGGGTCTTTGCAATCCTCTTCTTCTCAACGCTTCCCCAACCTCTACCGCTACCAGTTATCTTTTGTTCAAACAAAAATCAATATTGCTTATCTGCCAATACCACAAATAGTATTTAAGCTACATTGGCTTTCAAAAAAGCCATATTAGCTGGGACTCCCAACATTAAAAGGAGCAATGAGTGTTTTTTTCATTTAGGGATCTTCAAAAAGATTCACATGAAAACAATGTCTTTCCCCCTCTAAGAGAGTATTGAGCAAAGATCCATTTGCCCCATAGAGGCTGAGATTCTGTATCACTAGACTTGGAAAAGCTGAAGGGATTTAAGTTTGGGGATTAACTACAAATAAATTATACAAAATTACAGTGAGCTTGCATAATATTCCTCTCAGGGACACGTCTATCTCCTTAGGTCACTCTGGATTTGGAGCCTCAACTGAACTTCCCTTCGTCTCGAAAGAGTTATGTTGGGTAGCAGTACTTCTTGTATTTTAATGCACATACGAATTACTTGAGATCTGGGTAAAATGCAAATTCAGTGCCTGAGATTCTCCATTTCTAGCAAACTCTCAGGGGATGCTGATGCTGCTGGTTCATGGGACATACTTTGAATAGCAAGGATGTGGTGAATTTACTCCATCGTCAATAAGTCAAAAGACATGGGTTCAATCCATCTTCTACCTGACTTTGTGCAAGTGACTTATCTCACTAAAATTCTGATGTTTTATCTATAAAATGAGAAATAACAACATCTTCCCCAAGATATTGTTTTAAGAGTTCAACAAGATGATCAAGAAAGCATTTTATGTTTATATCGGTTAGTGATCTTGAGGTTTGCATGGACTCTCCACCAAGCATGTACTAAACAGCTATGGGTTTTTCATAGTAGAACTGAGAACTGTCCCCCATAACTGCTTCCTTTGTTCTCAGTGGAGGGTTAAATGAAATTTAAAATTGATCATGGTGACAGTATCAGAGGCTGAGACCTCAGCCCCTACAGAATACAACGGGTCTCCCTCGTGATTTCTTTTTTTTTTTTTCCCTCATGATTTCTGAAGAAAAGTCAAAGATGCCTATTTCCCTTTTGATTCTATTTCTTATTAAAGGGGAAGGATGGAAAGTAGAAAGTGTTATTTTTACTGCGATATTAGAATCAATGAATTTATTGGATAGATGGAACAATTTTCTCCTAGCATCAAAAGTGATGTCATGTCAAAGACCTTTGAAATCTCTGACACTAATTACAGGTCTAAGACTCTATTATACTGAAGTTTCATTGTTGAAAAAGACCTCTTAGGCCACATGCTGATCATGTTGGACAGGGAAAGTCTTATAATTCATCCAAATAAAAGTGGCCTTTAATTAGGTCCTGGCTAGTTAAGCTGGGTTGTAGCTAAGTGTGAGGGCTATGATAGGGAGTGCTTGAATAAAGGTCAAACAAAAATTATATCCCCTGGAACAATCATTAAACTCCCAAAGTAAATTCATATTAAGCCCCTTGTGATGTTCTGTAAGGTTTCTCCAAGTCCTTTTTCACTTTGGTTTTGTGCCAGAAGTAGATGCAGATGCATCAGCTACCTCGCAAGGAAAACCTGTTCTCACAAGTTTTATCACACCACTTGGCAGTGAAAAAGGCTTGGGTAGAGGCTGAGAACTTTCACATAGATCCAGAAAGCTTGGGAATTCAGCCATTTTGACTTACTGCCCACCACCAGAAAGAAACAGGCAAACTCTGAATGCCAGGATCTAAGATTCCCCTAATTAGAAAAAGAGAAAACTCTGTAAGATCAAGATTTCTTTTTGGGGCAAATGCCACAGAATGTTGCAAAGACAGACCACTGCAGAACTTTTCAGGATAGTGAGGGAACTCAAAGTTGCCATGGCTGTCTACTTCTACATGCCCTGGCCCTTCTTCTCCCAACCTCCACTGGCCCAGAGTAAGTTCCCTTGGGACACTGTACCCCCTGGAAAATGCCAGAAAGGGGAGTAGGAAGAGGAATTATTTTTGTTGGGCCATTCCATGCACTTGGGAGTCCACTGTAATTAAAGAGTAAACAATGAAGACCATGGGATATGTAACTGGGAATCTATTAAGAATGTCTTCACATTACTCACAAGTTAATAATTTCCCCAAGAGTGGGAGTTTCTTGAGGATGTTTGCAACTTATTTTTAAACCTTTTAGAGCTTAAGAATAACACTTGCAGTTTCTCTTTTACTATTTTCATGGTACTCAAAGGTTTCAAGCCCAGGCATTTTAGAACCCTTCAGAGATGTAGACAAATTAGGTAGAAACACACAGGGAACTCTCAAATGCTTTACAGAGCTTATCTGGAACATGGGAAATATATATATATATTTCCTAGACCTCATGATATTTATGGGACAATGTATGTTGATTCCATTGCAAATGTGAAATGGTAGCATGTTAATTGTATATAACCTACAGTGATGTCGCCAAGCTATCATCATTGCTTATGCATATCATCATTGCTTTATTATCATTGCTTTTCATAGTTGGTGCTGTCAAGGGGGATTTTCTGAGAACCTATTAGGTGGTTACCACTGCACTAGGGACTGGAAGGGAATTATGCCATCAGAAGGAGTGGACCCTCCCTGCCTGATAGGAGAGGCTTCTGAAAAATTATAGAGAGCAAAAAACAGTCATGTATTTGGATCTCAATCAAATGTGCCCATGTTCCCAGTTTACTCAAAGGGAAAATAAATCACTGAACTTGCTTACCATTTGTTGATTTCACAGATAATTTTATTCCAAATGCTATTAGGCCTAATGGACACAGAAAGATAAATATGCAAGGTGACTAAACAAATGTGAATCGGTTTGCCCACTAAAGAATGGCACACAGTAAGAGCATAATAAATGTTAGATTTTATCATCATCACCATTATCCTTATTACTATTTCCGTTAAGAACCTCTAAATCTAGTAGGATAAGTGATATGCACACAATTGTAATAAAAAGCAGGAAGTATACAGATTAAATTGTTGATGCAGATAAAATGTTGTAGGAATCCAGGGAAATGAAAAATAATTTCAGATTGTAAATAACAATTTGAGATGTATGACAACAGAGCAGCTCAATATGGCCATTCCCTCAGTATTATGCATCTGAAAAGACCATCAAGTAAGATATTTGTAGAAGTGATGGTCAACTTGTAGAACCCCAAGTGTTCCTGATTTCCTTAGTAACATAATTGTAACTCTGTTCACCATTAATTGATTGCAATCTTATGATCTCTTTACATCTTTTGTGATATGATCACTAAACTAGGGATTCTTCAAGCCTGTTGGCCAAGTGTCTTTAGGTAGTAGAATAACAGGATTTAGTAAGTAATTCTGTGGTCACTCTATTTTTATCTTCACGATTCTGTAAGTTTTCATTGTATTATAAACCTCTCTGTAGTCTGAATAAAGAATTCTAGTATGTTAATTGTTTTTCCTAAAATAATGATACTATCGCTTTACTCTTGGAATGCCTTCCCATGTGTCTCTGTGCTTCTCCATTGTTATTTTTAAGGTATGACAACATAATGGCACACAGAATTCCTCTGTATCATGCTCAAGCTCATACACTGTGATGCTGTTTCAATTCTATTGCTGAAAATATTGCTAAAAGAAATAATATTCAGTTATAAATTGGTGATGGCTACATGTGAAGTTGCCTTAAAAAAAAGACATAATTAATTTTCTCTCACACGTTCTCATTACACTATGTGTTCAGGAATATGTCAATCACATTACTGGTTGAGCATGATTTATGTACTAAGCATTGCGTAAGGCACTGTAAGGGTTACTAAAGGAGAGTATGGTGAGCCCCCTGCCCTTCAGAAGTTCCAAATCTACCTGAAACAATAAGAAACATAAGAGGAGAACACATGACCCAATATAATCTATAATAAACGTTCTACAATAAGCTGCAGGCAGAAAAAGCTTTTAAGAGTTCAGAGAGTAGAGAAATGAATGTTGGCCAGAGTAGTTAGGTGAGGGGCATGTTTGGGGGGCTGAGGAGAGCTCTTTTGGTCTGCATTATAGAGCAGAAATGGCCTCTTGTCATGCCTCCCAGTACTTAAGAGCCTTTAGAAATAAAAATCACAAGTGGGCTCCTTGTCTAATGAAGAACATCCCGTGTGTCCTCATCTGTTTTCAAAGGAGGCGACTATAAAGAATGGAGCCCTGTGAGTGCTTTTATACACTCCATGTTATCCTTGAGCAGAACCAAATGATCAATCGCCTTTCCCTGAGGAAAATGTCTGAGTTATCTCGTCAGGGAAGATGAAAGTTTGCTGTCATCCTCATACTTGCCACAAAGGAGAGGGGAATATTTCTCAACTGAAAGGGAACGGGTCTGGTCATATCCTCAACATTATTGGACTTAAAAAAAAAAAAAAAGTAACATTACACTTGTGCCCTTTTGAGAACATGCCTTGATGAAAAGTCACACAAACCAACAGTTTCACAAAATCATCAACTGTGTGTTTCTCTTTTCAAAAATTAGCCTTCACTATAATACGAATTAGTCAGAGCAATAAAACCAGGTTGAAATCGGTCTGGCTGGTCCAAAGATTAGCATTTCAGATTTAAACCTCTTACTCTCTTCCAGAGGAAGATTTCCTGGGACCTTCCAGGGTCATGAACATACCAACCCAGGACACTGCCACGAGCAGAGGATGATTTTGTGACTAAAAAGACATGACCTGTGTAGCACTTACATTGGTGGAAAGTTCTCCCTTTGCTTGCTGTGGCAGACACAGAGCAAGGAAGGGTCTGCAACCAGAATGAGCACACTCAGGCAAAGAAACCTGGATCAAAGCTTCAAGGCCCAGTGGAAGCCTCCCAGTGGCTCTTTGGTAGACTCATTCACCCAACCACAACTCTCTGAATACCTATGAATTGCTAACCACCTCTTTAAGAACCACCCATGCAGAAATAAAGCCTCACCGCTGAGCTCTCTCTGTCTGGGGAGAGCTGGACATGGAAATCATCAGAATGCAGCATGGGAAGAGCTACGGCAGTGTTACAAACCAAGCATCATTGATCTCAGCAGAAGGTGGGACTAACTCTGAAGGAGGTGTGATGGTGAAGGCAACTTTTGAGCCCCTATATCTTGAAAAGTTAGTTGGAGTCCCAGTGGAGAAATGGAGGAGAAACTGGAGTATTTATGAAATTGCAAATAGTTTTGCATGGATGGAAGGTAGGGTCTAGGGGGCTGGGTCGAGGAGCTTGGGGTAAGAGTTGGAAAGCAAGCTGTCAAGATGGACTGAAGACAGCCTCAATGGAACTTTGATGCAAGGCTAAACTTTGTAGTCAAATGGAGGATCTTTGGAGGTGTGTCACTGGGAGAATAACATGATGAATGGGGAGTCTTTTTTAGACACTATACCTTGTGGCAAGGGATGAGCAGGAAGTGGAACTGAGCCTGTAGGAGAGTTCTGAGGCTACTAGTTCTGAACTGGAAGGGTATGTGAGGGAGCATGTGTGCTCTGGGCTTAAACGACCAGTCCCATCAGCAAAAGAAAGCCTACCAGCTGATTTTTTAAGGCTCTCCATAGGTCTTAATCTGTCTTTCCAATCTCATTTCCCTTTGCCAGCTTGGTATCACTACTAGTAAATTCCATGTGGTACCTGTCCATTTAGCCATCACTTAGTCACTTCAACACTTACTCATCAAGTCTTTACTGAGCAATTACTACATGCCAGACACCGGAGCTACAAAACACACCTAGTTCTCTCCTCTTGGAGTTCAGACTGTAATGCAGAAGATGACATTTAAACAAGCAATTAGAGTTGGGTTTAATTCACTAGGACCTACTGTAAATACAACATTTAAAAATCCATAATTTGGGGCCCCTGGGTAGCTTAGTCAGTTAAACGTCCCACTTTTGATCTCAGCTCAAGTCTTGATCTCAGGGTCGCGAGTTTAAGCACCATGTTATGCTCCACACTGGGCATGGAGCCTACTTATAAATGAATGGATGAATGAATGAATGAGTGAATGAATGAAGGTCCACAGTTTTTAAGGCATGCCAAAATCATGCCCTTCAATTCTCCTCTGTATTGCCTAATGCCAGCCCCTAGTTATTTGAATGAAGAAATGAATAAATGCAAAGAGATCTCATTCCCTCAGATTGCATGCCCCGCTCTGGCTATAGGGTTCCTTCCTATCTTTTCATCTTCCTTCATAGGGAGAGGCAGTTTAACATAGTGGGTGTTTGCATGCCGGAATCGGGGAAACCTGCTGAGGTCCTAGCTCCTATCTCTTCACAGCTGGGGGAAGTTGAGCAAATTCCTTAACCTCCTTGAGTCTCAGTTTCCTTATCTTAAAAATAGGGATGAAAAAGGCTCCCTCACAAGGATAACATATAAAGGATTATATATAACAGATTAAAAGGATTTAAGATTTAAAGATTAAAAGATTAAATTAAAGGATATATTTTAGTGCCAGGAACAAAGGAACACAGTTAAGGGGTAAGTGTGGTGACTCTGTTGGGTCTACCTGTGTGAGATTTCTACCTACAAAGGACTTGAATGAGGTTCAGAGTAAATCTCTGACTGTGCCACCCCTCTACCTAAAACTGTAAATGACTCCCTATTGCCTTTTTTTCTTGGTATATCATTTAAGGCTTTCCATGAGTCCCAGTCTGTCTTCCCAATCTCATTTCTTTTTGCCAACTTCGTGTCACTACAACTGCTCCCAAGACCTCTGCACTGCAGAGAAGCCGGGATTTCCCTCTGATTTGCTAGGTTAAAGCACACAAGATGTAGAGCAGCTCATGTGGTAGCCTGGACCTGTTGCCCATCCTTTTCTTGCTCTCAAGCCTCGCAAAACTGGCTTAAAGAGAACATGGTAGGTCAAGTAGACTAGCATACTTAACTGAAACGTGCTGCCTCTAAAATCTGAAGAGTACCACCAGCCTTTGTGCCTCTTTCTTAGTGGTAGGGGGTGCAAGATGATGCAACTTTGCTTTTACCTCAAAAGGAACACCTCAACATTGGCCAGACCACTGGGCCCCTAGAAACTCCACCATTGGTGTGGGGTTCTACTCTGTGCCACGAGAGGAATGTACCCCAGATAAAGAGTACTCCTTTAGCCTGGAGCCCTAGAATAAAAAGACACTTGGTATAGGAGCAAACAGAGCTGCGGGAGACCAGCAGATCGATGAGCAGTACAAAAATAATTGTGACAGCGAACCTCTGAGGCATGGGAGGTATTTGTTATCACAGCCAAAGCTAACCAATACACTTTAGAGGCCTTTATCTGGCCAAATGTAACTTGTAACTCTGCACATGTCTCCTTCCTTCCCATTGCCATTTCTTTGCTGGCAAATTACAAAATCTTTTTTTTTTTTTTTTCATCTTCCTGTGCCTGATTACAGTCTGCAATTCCAAAGTCAGTTCTTTCTTAATCCCCAGCTGGAAATAAGTTTCTCCAGGTTTAACACCCAAAACACTTTAGTTGTGTTTCTTTTATGGTTCAACACTCTCCATCTTGAACTTTATGATTTGTTTATACGCCTGCTGTAGCTTTTCCGGTTGACTCCCCAATATTTACTCCATCTGAAATGGCTAGTCTAAGCCAAAGATAACAATCCCATCCTTTTATTAGTGATAGCCTTAGCAATGGTCTTAGAACCAAATCTCGGCTAGTGAAAATACTAGGGAAAAGCTCTGGAGGATTTCTAGGGAAAATTTTCTTCTAAAAAAGAGAAATAAATAAATAAAAGATGGACCAAAAAAACGGGTCAGAGGCAGCCTTCATATCATCCTTTCTTTCTCTACATTGGTAGCAACATATGAAACAAACATAAAAGTGCACCAAACTGAAGCAAGCACAGGAAGGGGCATCCTGCATGCTTTGGGGCCATGTGCCACTACCCTAGGAAGATTCTGGATCTATGTCAACTGCAGACCTTCTCCAGAGCATTCAGTGTGTGCCTTGCCCAAGACATACATCCAAATAATTTATTATGTAAGTAAATTAAAAAAAATTTTTCAGGCTATTTAAGTCTGGGATAAAAGATCTTTGAGTAAAGTATAAGACACCAATGATTATTGCAGCCTCGGAGGTTGGTGGAGAAGCTCCTTAATCAAGATACACAGATATATATTTTTTGAAAAAGTAGATGAACAAACAAAACTTTTAAGGGAATAAGAGTAGTGAAGAGAAGGAAAAAAAAAAGGGAAAATAGGGAAAGAACTTTCTGGAACAAAACTTGCATAATCTGTCTTTCTGAGGTCTTTGTAAACCAGACCAGAGATTATACAGATTTTCATCATTACGGGAAGTCCAAGTTTAATTCCATAGGATTCCAGTAAATATGGCCAAACTAAATAAAGATGGGAACCAGAATTCATTAGTTCTCCTGGCCGAACATCACACTTAAAGAATAGTAATTTATTTTAGGAAATAAAATTGATATATCCCTGTGTGGTAGTTTCATACTAAGTCTTTGCAAGAACATTGTATTACATCTCATTACACAGTCAGAGCAGCAGTTTTCCCCAAGCTGCAAGGGCTATGGAGAAACATCCCATTGCTTTCCCCAAGCTGTGTTCTTCCCATTTCTGTTTTGAACAAATTAGTAGGGGACATATCTTCGGGACCTTCCTAGGATTGTGAGTCTATAACCTTGCATCTCCAAAACAGGAATGGTCTTTCCGAAACCTGTGAATACCCTTTTAATTCCTCTAAATTGCTCAACCTCTTTGCGTGGGATAATTAAACCTCCCAGTGAATGGATGCTTCATGTAAGCTGAGTGAGGTTCTACAGATTTGTTTGTTTGGTCTTCAGAAACAGCAGAAGATGCTGGTGTCCGTGCAGCATGGATAGGGCCAGATGAGCTGCGTTTGATCCCAGAAGAAAAAGGACAGAGAAGACACTATATTATTGATGAATTCCTGGTGTCCTTCACCCTGAGAAAAAAGGGAGAAACTCCATTTTCCCCCTGATCTATGAACCTCTCCCACTTACCCCCAACTTTCTTTCTTTCTTTTCTTTCTTTCTTTCTTTCTTTCTTTCTTTCTTTCTTTCTTTCTTTCTTTCTTTCTCTTCTTCTTCTTTCTTTCTTTCTTTCTTTCTATTTATTTATTTTAAAGATTTTTATTTATTTATTCATTAGAGACACAGAGAGAGAGGCAGAGACACGGGCAGAGGGAGAAGTAGCCTCCATGCAGGGAGCCCAATACAGGACTCGATCCCAGGACCTGGGGGTTATGCCCTGAGCCCAAGGCAGGCACTCAATCACTGAGCCACCCAGGCGTCCCTCACCCCCAACTTTAAATCTCTAATACATAAATATTACTGCGAAGAATGACGAAAGCGGAGACTAACATGGTTACTGGGAAATTAAAAACAAAACTGCTCATTAAATTAAGCTAATATACTGGGAAGCAGGAAAATCTGTCCTGTGGCTATTATTTTATTTTCCTCTGCAATACTGAAAACAAAAATTGCTTTGTTCAAATGAAATGGTATGTCTATTATGGACAGAGCACTGAAGAATCAATATTCAGTTTCAAAAGTCCAGTTATTTCTCCTCTCATGTATACATAATGCATGATTCTCAGATATTGATGTGCTCAGCCTACAGAAGCAGTGCCAGCTCAATGTAATGGTCCTGTGTGGTGCATGAACAGAACATCAGGTTTCTGGCTGTGGTATGATTCACAAAGAAAGATAAAGATAAAATCACTCATCATCTCGTGACTCAGTTTACTTCCTCCGAAAATGAACATATTATATTACAAAAGTCTTGGCTCACAGTGTTGAGAAAAGCCATCCACATGTTTTCTTTCAGACTTTTCCTTTATGAAAAAAATCATTAATTTTTGACTCATCAATACCCATCTTGCAAAATCATGTTCTTAGTATGTGATTGTTGCATCCCATTTTTACAAAAAACACAAGTGTGCATTCAGGGATGGAAGGTTTCCTTTGAAAAACAGATTGAAGGCGAGTGGTTTTGTTTGGCTTTCTGGGAGAGATGCTAAGCAGCAATCTGAGGAGTAACTTTGACAGAAACTTGTTTTGGTGGGGACAGAGAGAGAGAGAAAACAGAAGAGGAGGAGACAAGCAGGAGTTTGGGCTGATTCAAGACTAGTAACGAAAGGGGTAAATGGGAACCAGAATGGAGACAGTGTTCTTTATCTTTTTCATTTATCTTGCCTGTGAAAAATTGTGAAATCATTTTATCAGATAGTGATAATTTATGACAAAAGACTCATCTTCTACCAATTTAAGTTGCCTGAATTATGGTTTGTTATTCAAATTCAATTATTGGTTGGTTTATTTAACTAAGTCATATTATGGATATTCAGGCAGTTAACTAGAGACTCTGAGAAAGATAGTTTTCCAGATTTCCTTTGGTACTCTTAGTTACACTCAATCATTTACATAAAATGTTGAGTAAGCAGCTACATGGGAGGTAATGTGGCTATTAAAAGTTCCTCTCAGATCTTGACTGCAGGTGGTATGATTGACCAAGAGCTCCAGTAATTACACTTCGAAAAAATACCACCACATTTAAGTCAAGGTCATGCCTCCAGCCAATGACTGTCTTCTTTCCTGTATGACAAGGATTCCCTTGAGTGGCTTGCACAGCTTCAGGGTTCCCCATCAGCTTTGCCAACACTTTCTTCACTGAGCTGCCGTGTAAGATACTTCCACTCAACCATCCGGTCTTCATTCCATGTCTTCTTTAAGGTCTAATGGCCCCGTTTCCTATCTTTCTTGCAAAGGCAGTTCCCCTAATAAATCTCTTTCATGGCTAATTTCATCTTGGAGTCTCTTTCTTGGAGGATCTGGACTCATACAGAATAGTGGAAGAAAACCATTTTTTTGGCTGATATCTACTTACCCAATAACATTCATTTTTAATCCATTCATTTGATAATTACTGGTTATCTATGACATCCCAAGCATTGTGGTAGCGTTTAATGGCATCAGAAACAAAATCTTGAAGTCTACCGAGACTCAAAGACCAAGTTATGTTGACTTCATTTTCAGCCTTATCATTGAGACACAAAGAGGTCATTGTGATTTGATCTGCAAAGAGGCAGCAGATTACCTAGAGGGCAGCTAACCATGGAGGCAGAACATGAAGGATGTGTTTTTCTTGGCATTGTTCCCTCTACAATTTGATCCATAAACTCGACTTTTCAGTTCCTGAGAGTTGATTAGTTTCTTAAGAACTGATTCACATTAAGTAAATTTATATTTAAGGTAACTGGTGACCTCCATGTTGCTAAGTCTAGTGGTTCCCATCTTATAGAACTAGCATTTGGCAAACACTGTTTTGCTCTGGAAACAACATCATCACCTGGTTTCCAAGCATCATTCTTTCCTGGGTTTCCTCTAACCTCCTTAGCTACTCATTCTTAGTCTCCTTTGCTGGTTCTTCCTCATGGATTTGACACCTTATCGTTGCAGTGCTGCAGAGCACAACCCTTGGCCTTTTATTTTTCTCTCTGTACCCACCCACTCCTCAGCAATTTCATGAATTCTCTTGTGTTTTAATACCATCTATATATGACTCAAAATTTATACCTGCAGCTCACACCTCTACCCCAATTTTCAGACTTGGGCTCAAGTACCCACTAGATGTCTGTGTTTGTATGTCTGATAGGCATCTTGAACCTAACATGTCCTAAACAGAATTCCTAATCCTCCCATTCCAGTATACTTGCCCCATAATGTATTAATCTCTGGTAATGGCAACTTCATTCTTTCAGCTATTCAGGCCCCAAACCCTGGGGTTATTCTTGTATTTCTCTTTTATAGTCTATACCAATTCAGAAGCAATCTCTTTTGGCTCAACTTTTAAAATATTGCCCAAGTGAAAACTCTTATTACCACCATGACCATCTTGTCACCTTGGATCGAGCCACCTGAATTGTTGAAAAAGACTTCTATTCTTTTTTTCCTTTTGTACACTCATGCACCCCTAAAGCCCTGAAATCTGTTCTCATCATAGCAGCCCAGTGATTGTGTTAAAATTCTAAGCAAGGTGGAGCACCTAGGTGATTCAGTTGGTTGAGCGATGGACTCTTGATTCGGGCTCAGATCATGATTTCAGGGTGCTAGAATCAAGTTCTGAGTTGGGTTCTGTGCTCAGCAGAATCTGCTTGAGATTCTGGCTCCCCATCTCTGTCCTCCCCTCCCCCCATTCATGTGTGCTCTAAATAAATAAGTAAATAAGTAAAATCATTTTTAAAAATCTAAGCAATGGGTCCCCATCCCTGGGGCCCGGGATCAAGTCTTGAATCAGGCTCCTTGCGGGGAGCCTGCTTCTCCCTCTGCCTAAGTCTCTGCCTCTCTCTCTCTCTCTCTCTTGCTTTCTGTCTCTCATGAATAAATGAATAAAATCTTTAAAAAAAATAAAAATAGAAAAAAATAAAAATCTAAGCAAGATGTTATGAACTGATTTGTACCCCCAAATTCCTGTTGATGCCCTACCCCACAGTACCTCAGAAAGTGACTATATTTCAAGATAGGGTCTTTAAAGAAGTAAGTTAAAATGAGGTCAGTAAAGATGAGCCCTAACCCAGTACAACTGGAGTCCTTATGAGAAGAGAAAGTTAGAACACAGACACATAAGAGAAGACCATGTGAGGTCACAGGGAGAAAACAGCCATCTACAAGCCAAGGAGAGAAGTCTTAAGAGAGATCAGCCCTACTAATACCCTGATCTTGCACGTCTGACTTCCAGAACTGGGAAGTCCCCCAGTCTGTGATGGTTTGTTATGGCAGCCCTAGCAGACCAACATATGAGGTGATAAAATTCCTCTGCTTCAAACTCTCCAATAACTTCCCATCTTCCTAGGGGTTCTTACTGAGGTCTACAAGACCTATGATTTGCTCTTCACATCTCAGGTGGGAGTGAATGTTGGAATGACCTTGATCACTAGATACCTAAAACCTCCTACACCTTTTTCTAAGAGTTGCTTGGGCTCTCCAAGGCTAATAGTGCCATGACCTCCTCTCCCCTGCCCTGAGCAGCAATACAAAAGTGCACTTGGTTTGGCCTTGCTAGCCTTCCATTTTTTATTTTCACTTAGGATATTTTCCTTTAGTTAACACATTATTTCTCTAAATGTGTCTGCATTATGAATGAGGCTGTAGAGCTACATAAACCTTGGGTAAGTTATTTAAATTAGTGAGTCTTAATTTCCTCCTATATAAACTGGGCATAAGTGGGGATAATAATAAAAATATAAATTTATAGTGTCATTAATTCAGTAAATATTCAGTATTTCATCAATAAACAGGTATTGACTACTGAGTGGGTCCCAGACACTATGCTACGAAGATAAAATAAAATATATAAAGCAAGATGCTTGCAACTTGGGTTATATTAGCTGAGCAATAAATGATAATATTGATTCGTTGTCATTTGTATTATTTGTAATGTTATGATCAAATTCTAAATCTGATAAATCTGAGAGATATTTTGTTTTTTAAGGTGGCTTTTGCATAGATGATCTCATTCATTATTTGTTAATTTTCAAGTTTAATCATAATCCCGAGACCCTGCATTTTTTCCCAGCACAGCACTCTTTTGCTTTCTCTTCATATTCAAATTCTGTGAGTTAGTAATGTTCCCTGTCACTGTTTATTGACTTGCCTTATGCTCATTCCCCATCGAACTCCAATCTGGTTTTCTACTGTCATCACTTCCCAAAATAACTTTAACATAGGTTATCTTTGATCCCTTGTTGCTTATAATAGTGTACTGGGGCAGCCGTCACAAAATACTGTAGACTAAGTGACTTAAACAACAGAAATTTATTTTCTTCCAGTCCTGAAGGCTGGAAGCCCAAGATCACAGAGCTGACAGGATTCGTTTCCCATGAGATCTCTCTCAGCTCGTAGATGACTGCCCTCTCCCTATGCCTTCAATGGTCTTTCCCCTGTGAGTGTGTGTGTGTGTGTGTGTGTGTGTGTGTGTGTGCGTATCCCTATTGTCTCTGCTTCTTCTTAGGACACCAGTCATACTGCATTAGGGCCTATCCCAAAGACCTCATTTAACCTTAATTACCTCTTTGAAGGCCCTACATCTAAAAACAGTTATAAAGGGCATTGGGGCTTCAACATACATATTTGGGGGGGGACATAATTCATAATATGTTAAGTAATTTTCTCCCTTTGCTTATTTTACTTGACTTACTATGAGGATTCAAGAATATTATCCATACTTACCTTCTAAAAACCCTTTCTTCTCTGGTTTTCTATACCTCCTACCCACTCCTGGTTTGTCCCCTGTTCTTCTGACCACTTCTCAAAATCCCATTTTCAAACCTATCTTTCACTCCCTAATGCTGAAATGTTGGAGTTCCTTAAGATTTTGACTTCAACTCCTTTCCTTCTCACTCTATACTCACTTTCTATGTCAGCTTATCTTTCCACATGGCTCCATCCCACTAATATACAGAAAACTCAGTGTTTTATCTGTAGACCAGTGATGTTGCCTTGGCCTCCCCATGCAATTGACCCTGCCTAGAGTATAATAGGCATTGAGAAAAATACAGTGCTTTTTTTTTCTTTTTTCCTGTTCAGAATGATTGCTGTATAGAAACATATTTAATGTGTAAAATCACCTCTCATTCCATTGTACCATAACACCCATAGGAGGGAATTTCCAGGGTAATCTCAGATGAACTTGTGTGACCGTTACAGAGGACCCACATGTATAGCTCCTCCTGACATCAAGGTGATGGGGAGAGGGGGGGAATTCCAACCTGCAGGGCGCGTGAAAATAATTTTTAAAATTGACTGATAACCATCTACATTGCAAATATTCTGTGACTCTGTCGTTTTATGATTAAGGACTCAGCTGCTGTTACCACACACTGCTAGTATGGAAGAGGGGGATTTTTTTAGTCTGAGCTGGGGTATTTCATGTGCTGGGCTATGGTGGACAGTTTCAGGATACTACAGCTCTCTAGATTTTAGATGTGATTATACATTCCTGAGATAATAAATTCTTATTACTAACTAGAAATGAAAAAGAAAATCCAAATTGTTCTTAACGAACAAATGCCCTGAGTACTAGATATATAGTACTGTGTGAATAAGTGAGGGAGACAGGTAAGGATAAAGGAAGATGGGAAGGTCCCAAAGACAAGCTCCCTTAGCCCACCAGTGTCATTATCTTGCCAGGGTCAGGCTGTTTGCTCCTCTAAGAATCACTCCTTGGCCACACACATCTTAGCTGGCCAACCTCAGAACAGCCTCCAGGCATGTTTGCCTTGAGGCAACCAAACCCCACATTTGACCAAGATAGGCAACTCTGACTATTTAAGCTCCATTCACCAGGATCTATGGAACTACATGTAGTCTATGTTTGTCCTGATATGAATTCCCCTCAGGGATAATCCTGTTGAAACCTCCAACCGAATTTCACTCTAGGGCATCTAATTTAGGAAATGTCATATAATTAACATATGTGTACTTGAGTATTTATATTCTCTCAAAAGTTGTATATCAAAGTAGATCCAGGGGATACTGATTGACTGTTTCTAGGGTGTTTTTGTTTCTCCCTTCTTGCCTAACAAGGTTAATTTTATTTTAAAAAAAAGTGGGGGGGGAGGAACACCTGCATGGCTCAGTCAGTTGAGCCTCAAACTCTTGATTTTGGCTCAGGTCATGATCTCAGGGTTGTAAGAGCAAGCCCTGAGTCAAGCTCCAAGCTTGGCAGGAAGTCTGCTTGAGATCTTTTACATCTGCTCCTCCCCCATGCTCATGTGCTATCTCTCTCCTCTCTCTCAAAATAAATAAATAAATCTTAATAAATAAAAATAAATTAAATTATTTTTATTTTTTAAAAATAGAATATTCTCAAATTCTCCATTTCTTTGAAGAGATCAGTGGTCCCTCATGTCAACTCCATTCACTGTGAGTGATGTAACCTCACCCAACATTATCTACAACTTTAGAATAAGGAATAAATGGGATTTTTGCCTCAAACCAGTGTAAATAAAAGAAAAAGAAAAGCCCTTTAACCACGAGGAATAATAGAGAAAGAGAAGACTTATGTAACTTGTCTTTGGAGGAAAAAATAAAAGGAATAACTTCACCCTGTTTCAAGTGGAGTTAAGAGGTTCTAGTAAAATGGAGATTAGCCTTTGGAAGGACCTGTCCCCCACCATGCCTGTCCCCTCACCTGTGTGTGCCTATGCACTTTTCCTATATTAGGGGGCTCTCCCTCAATTCAAAAAGTACTCAGGGAAGTGAAGATGTCCAAGTAAGAGGAAATGAGGAGGAAAGAAAAATGAACTTCTGATTTTAGCTGAGCTCACCCAGATGGCAAAAAGGAAGAAAAAAAAGTGACAATTTTGACCTTAGAAAGTGATATAGTAGTCAGGCAAGTCAACCTGAGCTCAACTCCCATTTCCCCTTTGATGGCTAAATAAACGTTAAATTACTTCGCAAATATTTTTAAATGAGTGGTTTTGGAGGGGGAGTGGTGGAGAAAGAAAGGAGAAAGGTTAACTAACCCACATAAAACAACCAGCTCATTCGGTTTATGGCCAATTTTTACAGCTGGATTTTTATAAACTCCTTGAAGATCTGGGCGAGGGATGGGTTTATGATGTTGCCATGGCATTCCTGTAGTTTCTGACAAAATATTGTGACACTAAAGCAGATGTACTTTGGGGAGGTAGGCATAGCGGTTGGGACAAATATGAAGGAATTTAAGACCCTCACTAAACATCTCACCAAAGAATGTCTCACTGAACTGTCGCTGGATTTAATTAGCTGTAGAGTGAGAGGTGAGGGGTTAATCCAAGGTCAGTGTGGGGGAAAATGAAGCCTGTGACATGCAGCTATTTGATATTTGCTGTATGCCACACTTCAGTCAATGAGAATAGTAAATGAACACGGTGTGGAAAAGAATAGACTCTTTCTTGCTTTAAGTCATTTTGATATGACGGTGTTCAATTATTTAATTTCCATATGCGTTTCTCTAAGATTCTTTCTGTCAATCCAGTCACTTCTTCTCAAGTGTTGAAAGTGACTTCCAGGTGAGTAAGAAGCATTCAATTTTCAAAGGGAGAAAAAATTTGATTGAATTCAATTAAAAACAATTGAAAGTTGTTTAGTCGTGTTTGGCATCTATATTTGCCTGTTTACACTGCTTCATTCTTTTTTTTTTTTTTTTCTTATATACAGGGGGAAAAAAACCCCTGCTGGTCCAACATTTTTTTTTCTTCCCACAGAATCTATAACAAGCTTGTTTGTTTGAAAAGAACAAACTCTATAACTCTTCTCTAGGATACGGGAAGATTCATCAGGCGTATTGAATACCTTAAGCATTCATTAGTTGATTCAACAAATATCCCTTCCATCTCTTTGGGCCAGGCATTGTGCAAGGCACCATGTGCCCGCGAATCAACAGGACAGACATGTCCTTGTCTTCATAGAGCCCTTTTGGGACCCAGAACAATGGCATCTCTTCAGAGCAAAGCTCTGAGGTGGGCAGAGGGAGTCTACTAACCAGAAGGATGATTGAATTATTAGTCACCTTTGCAACAACCCTGAGTTACAGAAAGACTAGTTGATTGGCCAAAGATAACTGGCTACTTAGTATGTAGACACACAGTGAATAGTTCTCTGATTTCTATGTTTGATAGTTTCTGTTTTAACTACGAAGTAGATTCCCCATAGTATTTCTCATATAAATTCTTCACACAGACTTTTATATGATATTAAAGACACCATCTTGACTTTTTTTTTTCAGGATTTATACTAATAGTATAACTTCACATACTATCAAAAAATGAGTATTTAGACTGGCTTGAATGATGTGAATGAGCAAATATCTCCTATTCACCACAAACGTAGTAAAGAGAGAGGAAAATCAACTACCTTTAGCAAGTCACAGAATAGTGAACTCTTAAGTGAGTCCCAAGGATTGTTAATATGAAAAACGTGAGCACACATTTTACTATGTTATCACAGTAGGCACAGACATCAATCCAAACCAAGCTACAGTCCAGCATTAGCAAAGGAAAGCTAGCTTTAGCAGAAAACTGGGCAGTTCGAACTACATTGGTATCTACCAAAGCCACTGAAGGGGCTCCTTTCAGAAGTAGGTTTAGAGGGAATGACCAAAGATTAAACATAAGCCAGGGTGAACACTGCAGCCTCTACCAGCTGCCCTGCCATGGCTGACCCCGCAGCTTAAGGGCCTGACAGCTGTGAACTTTCGCAGTTCTGGAAATAAGATACTGGAGTTTCTTTCCTCCTACCCCAATAGCTCATGCAATTCATCCTGTTGAAATCTGGGTCCTGAATACCTGTTCTGTAGTAGTAGGCATTCTCCTGGGGTGCTAGAGATCCCATCCCAGACAAGAAAGACACTGTCCACTATGTAGTTCGGTAGAATCAGTAGTGTGGGAGTGTGAACTGGGCATCTGGACACATCAATAAACTGACTTTTTAATTGCATTGAGTTGAGTTATCTGTGCCCTGGTCCCATTGGTGATCTCTGTCATCCAGGCAGACACAAGGACAAGGACCTCTACTCTGAGGTCAGGCGTGGCTGACACAAAGGGGGAAGTGTCTCAGAGGTCCTCTTCACCTATCCAACATTCTGCATGTGGCAGGAGGTCACAGAAGGATGTGGTCAGAGTCCCCAACACCTCCTCTGTCCTTGGTGGGTCTGCAAAACTCACATAGTAGCTATTCAGCACAAATGGATGCAGCCAAATTGAAAATGGTTTTTATATTCCTCCTCCCCTAATTGCTCAAAGCCAAACACTCCTTGGGAGCCCTCCAGCAAGTGGCATATACAAGCCCATTAACATACATGCAAATGTCTAAAAGAGATATTTGGAAGAACAACAGGAGACATGGTGCTCAATGGCATATATTATCATGGAATTCTTGGTTGATCACCTCATAAATTCTCAAACTAAATGGACACTAATCATTCTTATTAACTGATGGATGTTCATCTCCTACTTGAGGAGTAGATTCACTTCATTTAAACTAATTGAAAACTAAAGAACATTAAAAAAAATCTGCCTAAAAATAAGGAATGCAATTGTTGAATAATACTACTTAAAACAAATTTTGGAAATGAGTTGTCTACCCCTAGAAAAAAAGGAAGTAGGACACCAGTTCACCAGTATACATGTTTCTGTGATGTGAAATCAATGTTAATCCATCTCTCTCACCATACGTTAACCAAACAATTATCAAAAAAAATCCTCCCTTGCACCCTTTTAGGAGGAACAATACTTTCATGAACATAACTCTCTTCTTATAATGCCAAGTAGCATGATTGTCTGAATATGTTTAGTTATCTTTTAAAGTCGTAACTGCATATTCAGCATAAAAGAAAAGCAATTTAAGAAAAGGCTGATCCTGAAAGTGGCTAAGGTCTTAAAATCTGTAGAAGAGATTCTACAAGGTGGGGTTGAATTTATATTTTTGGTTGGGAAGTCATATCATAAGTAAAGGGTTACCATTAAAATCAGCTATGTTGATTTCTGATGAGCTAAATCTCCCATGACTACTTCAACAAGCATTTACTGAGTACTTTTAGGGACAAGACCTTGTACTAGCATATTTTCAAGATGATATGATTCTTCATGAGGATTTGAGACATAGTGGTTAAACATTATTTACAGAGGGGGGTATACATTAAGTGCTTGAACTTATATATAAAGGCATTTCTGTCTATGGTTTGGTCTTCTTGTCTGCAAATGTCCCTTTTGAAGGAAACATTGCCAATCAAAGCTCCCAAAATGTTGCATGCTAACATTTTTTTAAAGGGCTCCAGCAACAAGAATTTTCTGACTTTAATAAAGAGATAAACAAAATAGAGGGCATTATGCTAAGTGAAGTAAGTCAGACAAAGAAAAACAAGTGTCATTCGATCTCATTTATGTGTAGAATCTAAAAACCAAAAAAGAAAAAAAAAAAAAAAACTGAACTCAGATCAAAAGCAGTGATTGTTGATTGCAGGAGGTAGGAAGTAAGCAAAATGATTGAAGGTGCTCAAAACACACAAACTTCCAGTTATAAAATAATTAAGCCATGGGGATGTGATGCACAGCATGCAGACTATAGCTAATAACACTACACTGTATGTTTGGAAGCTGCTAAGAAATCAGATCTCAAAAATTTTCATTACAAGAAAAAAAAATGTGTAACTGTATGGTAATGAATGCTAACCAGACACTGTGGTGATCATTTTGTAATAATATAAATATCAAATCATCGCACTGTTTACCTGAAACTAACATAATGTTACACATTATGTTACATAATGTTAATTATCTCTTAAAAATCAACAAAATAAAAGATACTTGAGCTATCTTCTGAATCTTTCTTGCTGACCAAGACCTGTGAAGGCAGCAATTCAAGCTCTCACTTGGTTATGGGTGCTTTTTTGTATTTTTTGAATGCCAGTCTTGAGGACGAAATTTGTTTATGTCATGCTTTGGGGTGACTTGCATTTTCTTTAACACTGGGCAGGTGAGCCTACCTACAAATGGCCATGGCATAGAAAGCACGTATGTGTATAGACACACCTCACATGGGCATAGGATGTATATCCAAGATGAAGTTTCTTCCACTTTGCATAATAGGGGGGCATATTGGCAAGAAAGGGGATGGTGAGCTCTTCTCTGCAATGGGAAAGCCACCATTCTGGGAGAACAACCAGTGGATCGAGTAAAGAGTCTGTTGTAATCAGGGAGGAACCAGTGCAGCTGCAGTTGGCAGGGAGCATAATCATGGGGAGGCTGGCAGCTTTGGCAGACCTTCAAATACTAAGATTGGGATTTTTGAGGTTGAAATTAATGGTAATGAGGCGCTATTGGACGATTTTGCAATGTGAGTGGGCTTATTTGATGGAGCTGATGTAAATGGCCTCAGAGTGTGACAGTGATTATTCTTGTGCATTTGCTCTTCTTCTGACCCTTCAACAGTAGAAAGTCTCTTGAAGCCAATAGGCAGCTTGCAAATGGAAGGAGCTGCGGAGAAGAAAGTTAGGATGGCTGCCATTTCTCTATGGCTCTGGAGAGAATGGTCACCTGAGATACCTTCTAAATCAAGGCCCCTTGGAAAGATGTGACAAGAAGTGCTCAACGTGAGAACACGGGTGTGCATGTTATTTATGGCAGGGTCCCAGCTGCCACCAGAATTCCCCTTCTTAAAATAACCAACAGGTGGGTGACCTGGCCTTTGCAAACATTGTGTCAGAGCATGTGTAGCATACTTTAGGGCTTTCTGCTTGGATGAGGCCACATTTTTCTACCTATAAATTCACTTTAATTTTGTAATTCAGATGTCAAAGAAAGCTACTCATGCAGTGCTGCTCACATAGATAGTTAATAAATGCATATTGATTGGTTAGCAACTCCTGAAAGCAGGTTTGTATGTGTGTGTCTGTGTGCAGAGATTATGGCTTTGAAACAGTTCTTGGTCTGTATAAATCAATATGATCATCTATTTATCTTGTTCTCATCACTTATTGAGTTTTTCCCCATAATATGTGTGCCAAGTATATGCTGCTTGTCTTTAAGGGAATGCCAAAAATTCCCACATTTCCTCTCTGTCAGAGAAAATGAGGATGAATTTCCAGAAATCATTTTAATTAGAATCTGTCTCCCGTACACGAGAAAGAAAGAGTGGCACAGCGTTCACAGTCCCTCCTGCGGTTGTACTGTGCACCATTGGAGGCGAAAGCTGGAGCTGGAACTCAGGGCTGCTGGACTGGTCACCTTCTCCTCCGGTCCTTGTGCATACCCTCCTAAATGCAGGGAAACAGTGAAAGGGTTTGCCCCAGGCTCCAGTTCAACCAAGGGCCTTATCGACTTGGCTCCGGGCACCGTCTGGCCTCTGGCTCCACCGAAGGCTCTTTCATTTGTTCCACAGAGATGCCATTCAAATCTCAAGAGGCTCATAAAAACACAAAAATAACAATGTGTGGTAAGAAAACAACTCCCCTAACTGGTTCCTCAGCATTCTTGCTTTGTGTTGAACCTGGACGTATTTGGTTGGAGCAGGGATACTGTTAGGCCATGAGGAAGACAGTGAAGGAAATAGGATTTCCAGAGATCAGAAGCAGAGGCCCTCCAGTGAGGGAGGCACCCACACAGTGAGTGATGAGTGATCTAAAGACGTGGTAGTAAATTTAAGGATGAAAAGGGAAATCATCTTTCCTCTGCAGAAACGAGGAACCAGGACAGACTATAAGAGACACTGGGGTCACTTTAGAGTATGAACAGCTTAAAGACAAATGGTACAATCTGGGGATGATAGCAAGGTGGAGGAAAGAGAATTCCAGAGCTTGGGAATCAGAAAATTTGAATTCTGGTCTTGGGCTGCTTCCAGGCAGCTGTGGGTTCTTGGCCAAAACATTTTATCCTATCTGAGCCTCAATTTCCTCATTTCTGAAGTATAAGCATGGATCAAATGACTTCTAAAGTGCCTTTCATTTTTTATAATGATATGCCTGAGAGAAGTTGTCATTTTGATTTGGCTCTATGAGGGTCATCTTTTTTAAAGCTGCATAACAAGGAAAGCTTACATGATGAAGTGTACGTATCTGTTTTAGAATTATTGTTTCCTTTAATCTTTCCCATTACCCCACTTGGTAAGGTTCATTAAGTTTGTGATGTGCAATGGACCTAGGCATTCCAATTCTGATATGATAAGACATCTGATGGGGAGGGCTGGGCTCTGTCAAGCATCCCAGATTGGTTATCAGCCCATTCTTCAGGACCTGTGGGATGACGGCAACAGAGAACACATGGTTAGCATTCACTTGAGCAAGGCCTTTATATGAGATTTCCAAGAAAGTCATACATACAGCAGTGACCAGAAACCAAGAAATAGTTCCACTGAAAGAAATGGCGAGCAATGAAATATTCAAGGAGAACTGCATTTTGGACCTTCGACTTGAAACGGTTTATTTAGGTATTCAAAATACAATTCGATATAAAAGCAAAAAACTGATAAGGACCACAAAACTCACCTCTTCTTCCTCGGGTTTTTGTTTTAGTTTGTTTTGTTTTGCAGAGAAAAAAAGCTAGAGCTCAGAAAAGTTGAATGAATTCTCCAGAAAAACATAATTGGTCAAGCAGATCTGAGGCTCAACTTAGGGCATTTGACTTCAAATCTAATACTTTTTACTCCTTTACCAACTAGTTTCTTCTGGACAGAATTGGCTCTATTCATAGATGATGACACGACTCACCCAAGTCATAGGCATCAAAACCTACAAACTGCCCCTGGAGTCTCCCAGGAAGCCTGTCCCTAGACCTAGAAGCTTCCCATAGCACCCCAGGCTGCCCTGAAAGCCCTCATCTGTTTTAGGATGTCTATTCCCCAGTCAGTTTAATGAGGGCCCACAGCATATTCTTCTTCTTCTCAGCTGCATTTCCAGTTTCTGCACACTGCCTGGCACTCAGTCAACACTCCATAAATATTTGTTGGATCAGTGATCAAAGGCTTGAGGAACACAGTGATGAACGAATGAAGAGCAACCCTAGATCTGTTCCACTGAAGTCATTCCTATGGATTAAGACGTTGTGCCATGTTCAAATGCAAAAAGACCAGGGTAGGTAATGACATATGAAATCATTCGCACAGCATCTCAAATTGCTTTGAAGAGTCATGAGATAAGAAAGTTCTAAGGAGAGTCAGGGACAAAAGAGTCACGGTGGAGGACAAATAAAGGCATTGCCATATTTGTGTTTGGTGGGACAGAGCAGAGCAGAGTGGTTCTCTCTACCGATCCTACAGGAAGCTGTACCTAACCAGTGCCTTAGGAATTCCCACTCTGCCTAAGGCAGGAGCTGCTTGCTGTGATTCCATCATCCAGAATGGGTTTCTTCCCTGTAGATTATAATCATACAGATACGGAAGTATTGTGGCTGTGTATCTTTCTGCATTGGATACCAGTTAAAGTTTTCCAGAAAATCATCACATCTTTTGCCTTATTTAATCCCTCTGTGCCTTTGAGAACTCAGGGCAGATGACATTGTCTCTATTACTATCCAGGAAATCGAGGCAGAGAAACTGGTCTTCAGCCCTGCCACTCTGTGTTCTGACCACCACGGTTTTCTCCCATTTGTTAAGACTAGTGTTGAATTTTTTTTTTAATATTCTTTTTTTTTTCTTTTTAGGCAAATGTTTGTGGGAAATGGTCTCGATTTTTCTTAATGAGGGCACAGACTCTAACAATCTAGCAAGCACATCCTGCAGTCTAAACCGTGCTACCTTAATGGATAACTGTCAATCTGGCTGACAACAGCTCTCCTCAAATTCCCCAGAGAGGCTGAAGAGAAGAGGGAGAGCCACATATTAATTCTTGAAAGAATTCAATTATGAATGCTCCTTCCAAGGCCTGATACTTTCTACTTGAAATGGAACATTTTATCTTTACCAGGGAGATGAAGAGTAAAAGAGTAACCAAGTAGCAATAATAAATTTGTTGTGTTGTTTTATTATACTTCCGCAAGTCATTTCTTTCTCCTCTTTGTTTGCACTGACCTGGATGTTGGTGACAGGTTTGTAGCCTGCCATCATTTTATATAGACAAGCTGTTAGTTTAAGATATTAAATCTAATGATCACTTTACCACCAGCAAATCCTTCGTTCCCTCAAAATCCTGCAGTAAGTGGGAGACAGAAAAGCCTAGAAGACCGACAGAGTTGGAAACAACTTTTTCTTGAAAACTTTTTTCTTTTTCCAAGATCAAAACTCAGAATCCAACCTTTTAAAGAACAGGCCCTGGATTTAATTTCCTTTCCTTTGTTCTTAGTTTTAATTCCCACTCCATGCCCACCCCCCATCAAACTACACTTGATCTTCCAATGTTCTTCTTTCTCATTTAATGCCAATAATTTGCACTTCTGTGATCCCTTTCATCTGTGAAATCACAAGGCCATCTGAAACTTTCTCTGATGAACTTCAGAGGGGTGCTGTAACAGGTAAGTCCTTTGATGACCTTCTTTTCAAAGTGTGTAGTGACAGTAGACTTTGTAGTAATACAAATGACTTCTGGAGTCTGGGTTTACGTGATTCTAAATAGTGGCTGGACTTGAGTGGTGGGAGTGATCCCATGGGGTGCAAGGATAGTGAATGTACTATGGGCGAGTTCATGAAGTTTTACGTGCCTGCAATGACCCAACCCCCTTCTAAGAAAAAAGAAAATGGCCATAAATCGTTTATCTTGTCATAGTAGCTCTGACTCACACAGGAAGCTTGGCTCAGAAAGTAAAATCAGTTATTGTGTTTACTCTGGACACAGCTGATTGGAATTGGATGAGAACAGGTGTCCCGACCAATGTCACTAGGCTTGAGAGATATCTGCCACTTTATAAATAGGTGGTTGGCATCAACTAGCCAATAGAAGTATTTGACACTGAGATAATGTAATCAGATTATTTTGAGGGGAAAGTTCAAGCTCAATGTGAACAAAGAAAGGTCTGGTCACTTGAGCTCAAGTTCATTTCCTAGGAACCTGGAAATATTATCTCATTAGAATCTAAAATATGCCACAGACCACAGGATGAGAAGAACTAAGACCCAAATTGACAATGTGATAGAAAATTATCCTTCTACCCCACATTTCTGTGGATGCTTTAAATCAATATTCATGTTACCCTTATGTGATCTGTGGGCACATTGTCTTCATGGTCTCAAGGAATTTGACTGGCAGGACTAGTTCTATTAAGAAAGGATGAAAGAATAATGATACTTTCAGATTCAGGCTATGTGGGCATATACACCTGGGCCAGCCTACTGGTAAACCTGAGGTGGCCCATTGCTCTTTAGAGATCAAAGGAATCTTAAAGTAATAAATTAGTATTGGGCATGATGTTGTCATATTATGTCTTTTGAAAGAACTAAAATCTTTGTGAGACAGAAAGGCAACTGATATAAACATGCCTCCTCTTCAACATGAAAAAATGATGTGTTCATTTTAAGAAGAAACAATATTATATTGCAACCCGTTATCAGTGGAGCAGGCAACTGAGTATCTGTCCCCATATCTGTGACTGTCCTTGTCAAAGAACCTCTGAAGAGGCAATGAGCCAATAGCCGAGCAGGGAATAAGATTAGAGAATTCTAGCTCCCAACTTCTACTATCACTTTTCAGATGACTGCCTCTAGTAAATGATGAAGGCATCACATTTTTCCCTTCCCAAGTCTAGATAATTTTCCCTATAAAAGAGACCAGGTGTTTCTTTTCAGTTGCTCTACTGAAATCAAATTAAGAGAATGGGAGTTCAGTGGCTGCTGTCTATTCTAGAGGGAGCATGCACAAGTGCCATCACATCTATACTATTCCCTGGTCCCACAAGAACACTTCAATGTCCCAGAGGGAATGAGCCTCAACAGAGGGCAATCTGTATGATTCCTAGCACCACATTCTGATGCTGGATCCTCACATTATTTCTTGGCCTTCAGGGGCCAAGATCTTGAATAACATGGCTGACTCAGAGTTCCGAGTCAATAACAATACTGCCTTCAAGCAGGTGGGCTGGTATCATCCAGATGGATTTTTTTTCCCCTCCTTGGGAACAATTGCTGGAGCGTGGCACATGGTTCATCTTAATGAGTCATTCTCCTTCACTCAGGGCTCAATGGCTTCTACAAAGAACCTTGCCAGAAGCTTCTACATGATGCCTCTGAGTAACATACCCTTCTGGTTGGAGTTTATCTATCATCTATCTATCTATCTATCTATCTATCTATCTATCTATCATCTATCTATCATCTATCTATCTATCTATCATCTTCATCATCTATCATCTATCTATTATCTATATAATTCTCATCTACCTATCTATTTTTGCTAGCTATTGTGGGTACCCTGTTTCTAGGGAGCCACAGTAAAAGGGGACTTTCTAGAATTTCCTTGAAATAGACATGACCACAAAGGGTGGTTCAAGTTTAGAGATGAACAAGAATAATAACTTGGGCTTGGTTGTGTGCCACCTTCTTTTAGATTTACTACTGAACCAGATAAAACAATGCAAAAGGAAACATACATGATTAGTGTTGCAGTCAGTGGACACAGCTCTTGATGCTGCCTTGGGTTTTCACAGAGATCTCTATAGTGGTCAGCGCAACCCCCCAGAAGTAAGGAAATTGTTGGATTGAGGATGCCAGAGCTGTGGGCTCTTAAGACTGAAGCACGTAGCTAAAGTCACATCAGTGCCTAAGGGTCTACCTATTACTATATAAGGATGTATTCACAGCATCACACATATATTTCTAAGTTATATTCTTAGTGTGTCATTGGGCTCCTGCAGTGCTGAAAGTAGAATACCCTAAATTCTTTGCTGGAGTACTAGTGTCTGACTTCCTGCCAAGGGAAAAACATAATACAAATCTTGGCTAAGCGTCAGAAGACATATGTTCTAGCCCTGGCTCTGCCCCTAACTAACCAGTTGTGCAACCTTACACAAATCACATAATCTCTCTGGATTCATATTTTCTAATCTATAAAGGGAGCATTAGGTGGGTTCTCCAATTCTTTCAAGGCTTGAAATTCTATGAGTCTGATCCAATGTCTCCCTCAGATGCATATGTGGTAGGATTGTATTGTACAGACTCCCTGGCCAGATATAGGAAATGGATACTGTACTTTTTTTTCTCGATACTGTACTTTTGAAACAAATCATAAAATTGACACAAAAGCAAGAAGCATAAGCAAGGGGTGATGAATTTTAAGCATCAACACACCAGCTCTAAATCTCATTCAGCAAATAGCAGAGCATCTGAAAAATTCTAGACTGACTATTGATCATTTCATGTCCTAGAAGGTAAGGGAGGAGGTAATCAAAAAATTTTTTTTTGATTTAGAGAAATTTACTGGCAAAATGAACATGATGGGAACTTTAAGAGAAAGTGAATTCTTAGTAGCTACAGTGAAGAAGGTGAAATGTGGTCAGGTGAAAATTTAAAATGTCTAAGAAACATATTAAGATAAATCAACCACATGAGATACTAATGAGGGCTAACTGTTCAACAGTTTCAGGATATTCTAGTGTATATTCCATGACTATGCAATCACGATAGACACCAAATATTAAGAAAAAAAGAGAGAAATAAGAAATGATTGTGACCACCTAGGATATTCCCAGAATAATTTCAATTTAATAAAATACATGTGAGCCTGGAAATAGTAACACAAAATCTATAACTTATCCCCATTCTCAGTAAATGTACAACTATCTGTCCAATTAATTGAGGATGGTTAACTAAGGACAGTTACCTTAGAATCTTGTTTCTCACTCCCAATCCTTTAATCAATTGCTAGGATCTTCCCATTTCTAAATGTATTCCATCACTAAATGGATGTCTCAGTTTTGTCCCCACTGCCAGTTTCTTAATTCAGCTTTTCACTACATGCACCTTAGGGTACTGTAGGGGTCTCTTCACTTGTACCCTTACATCATATTCTAATTGCCTTCTAGAGAGATCTACTTAACCTACCGATTTATTTATAGCATCTTCCTACTTTAAACTAGTCGTCAGATCTCCACTGTGTGCAGAAGAATTTCAAATTGCAAAGCATAGCATAAAAAAATAATTATTTGGCTTTATTTCTAGGCATGCTCATTCAAAATGGCCTTATGGCTAAAGGCTCCAGTGTCCAACACATAGTAGGTATTTAATAAGCACATGTTGAGTAGAGGAATGGATTTGTGTGAGGGTTTTGATATTTGAGCTAAGCAAAGGGCACATACAGTGGTCTAATGAGCAATAAGCAGGTCTGCTGGCTTAGGTGAATAAAGTCCCATGCGATGGAGAAAGAGTTTACCAATTATTATTATCCAAAGAATAATTGGAACCCATCTCCAGTGTTCCTGGACCGATGGAGCATAGAAAAAAAATACCTGGAAATCAGAGGACATAAGTATCATAGTTTTAAATATTGATTGCTTAGACCAAGGTCAATTTCAGAAATAATTATAATTAGGGATATCTTGTGACGATTTCATAAAAGGAAGTGGTTTTCACCAGAAACTGCACTAATCTCACTTCTTGTTGGGCTGGTTAATTTGTCTGGTGAATGAGAAGAATAAGATAAGGCACCACTTAACCACATTGTAGTGATGAATTTGACAAAGTGTCCACTGCTCCATCCTGTAGTGAGGTAGACACATAAAAGCAAGATGGCTGTACCATTAGACCAGTTATCATGATGCCAGTTAATTGTAAATGAAAGTAGGTTCCTAGTGATCTGCTGTAGAATTTTGTCCTCAGCCCTGTCCCATTCAATAGTTTATCCAACACTTGAATGAAGATCCAGAAAGCACATTGGCTTGAATTCTTGGATGATCTCCATAACGTCAAAATACTTTGTAAGGAAATATAAAGATCCTGAGAGGACTCAGCAATAGGAAACACAGGATCAATATTGTAAAAATTAAATTTAACAAGAATATAAGGATCTGTATCTTCTTCCACAATCGGTGTCTAGGTTTGGGAGACTCATGGCTGCTTATACAATCTGAGTTAACAGAGTGATCTAAGCCTTCCTTAAGGAAATAAATAGAGAATGAAGGAAAGGATAGTCTCCACCACCACCCCAACCCCTGCCCCCTTCTCAGTATGCTGGTGGATCACACCTAGAATATTGTCTTCAACTCAGGTTGACATCAGATGTTCAAGTTGGGTAGAGGTGGAGAAGAGCAAGTGGAATACTTAAGGTGATGTAACCATATATGAAAAAAACAACAGAAAAGCGTCTGGGATGAACAGCCCATAGAAGGGATGGCCCAGGCAGCCATCGTAACACATCAGAAGGGCTGCCACATGAAAGTGAGACCTTGCTTAGTCTGTGTCTGGTCTCACAGGTAGAGCTGACACCAATACAGGGATGCAATCACATTTCATTATTCGCAAGGGGGGTTATAATAATCACAGCAATGATTGGAAATCCACTTATCATGTGTTGTTGATTTGATCTTTTGACGGGAGATTGGTTTGAATGAACTTCTAATGTGCCGTCTGATCTCCATTTTAAAAATTTACCAGTAGCCATGTATGGTAAGATTTTTTTTTTTTTGAATGGCCCCAAACTTCTCCCATTCCTGTATGCATACTCCTTTGCAATGTAAGTTGGTAGCATCTTCCGTGAAGAGTTTATGGCTTATCCCCTTGAATCTGGGGTTGGCTATATGACTTCTTTTGACTAAAGCTGAGGCTTGAAAAGAGCTTGCATATCAGAGTTCTCTCCACTGCTGCACCTAGGAATCCTAAAGCTGCCATCAGCATAGGCTACCTTGTTGGAGACACTAGAGCCAATAGTTTTTCTCGTGCCAGGTGACAGTCAGCACCCAGTAGTCAATTCCGTATTATGGCAATCCTGGGCCAAGCAGCCCCTAGATGATCTGCCCACTGACCAAAGGTGAATAAGTGAGCTCAGACAATGTTGGCAGAACTGGTCTGCTGAGCCCATTCGAAATTCCTGTTTCAGAATTGTTAGCTAACATATGCTTGTTGCTTTATACCACTAAGCTTTGGGAGGATTTAGAACACAGCAAATAAATGACTGTGTAAGTGAAAATCACCCAAAACCCGAGCACCCAAAAAATGTGCTACACCTTTGGGTTTCCTGCAGAAATGTTTCCCACTACCAATAGCGGTAGATTTACATGTTGGATTACCAGATCCTTTGGTGGTATTATTATTATTACTGATATTAATAACTCTGCTTTACATAGCACATTTTGGTTTAAAGAACATTTGACATCCTTTCCATCACGTATTTGTTGTCAATATTTCACACTCCGAATATTAGAGGTACTTAAAACAGATGCATCTGAGTGGGGCTTTGCAGAGGGAACCAAATTCTATTACCTCTATTGCCCTGTCAGCATGGAGGAATGGGGGTGGAGGGGAGGGAGCAAGATTGAAAGCTGAAGGCAAAGCCCCCCTGCCCCACCTCCACGCCACCCTGCTGGGAGAGAGAGGGTTCTCAAACTGCTGGAGTTTGAAAGAACAATACCTAACACCCCATTTCCTTTATTTGTTTTCCTTGGTGCAAAAGCATCTCAAGGAAACATCATTTATTTATTTTTAGGAATGGTTCTCTTTTCTTCATGGGGCCTCATTTGAAGCTACTATGTCTGTTATGAAAGAAGCAACATAACCTTTGCTGCTTCTTCATTTCCAGTCTCCTTTTGAATTTTGTATTTTTTGAGCCAGGAGAAAGAAAAGAATGCCCTTTCTCTTTCTAACAGATTAGGCCAGGCAGATGCCTGAAAATGGGTTCTTTGGATTTTATCAAAGCCTTGAACTTCTTCTTTTGGGCACACCCTCCTTTCATTTTGTGCTGGCTTTCTTCCTTCCTTTGCTTCTCATCTTCTTGGCCCTGCTATTAAAAAGGTGCTTTTTGTGTTTCTTCACTCTCTTGGTTAATATATATATCCTGTGTTCATCTTCTCCTTAAATAAGAGTCTCTAAATATTCACATATGCTGACCAAAGAAGGAACTTTTAATCATGGGTCTTAAGTTAATACACTTTCTTCCAATGAAACCTTTGGACACGTGTCCCTTCAGAAAGCTCCGGAGCCTTATCCTACAGCAGAACTCCAAACCCTTGGAGGCAACTGGCTAACTGATGGATTGATTGGGGCTGGTTTAGCACATGGCATTATATAGAAGTGCTATTGTTGCACTAAGTAATAAAACAATCCCATCACCCCACAGACTAAATAGCATCCATCTTCTATGGGGCTCTGTAACCGCAGTTTTTCAGGACTAGATGTTGTTGAAGGAACCAAATACATGGGGCACCTGGGTGATTCAGTCAGTTAAGCCTCTGCCTTTGGCTCAGGTCATGATCCCAAGGTCTTGGGATTGAGCCCCGCGTTGGGCTCCTTGCTCAGCAGAAAGTTGGCTTCTCCCTCTGCCCCTTACTTCGCCTGTGCTATCTCTATCTCTCTCTCAAATAAATAAAATCTTAAAAAGAAGAGAAGTCAAATATACGTGTGTATATGTGTGTGTGTGTATTTACCAAATATATTTGTAATTTGTAATATATAATAGGTGCATATATTACATATATATATAGTATGTGTGTGTGTATATGTACATATGCCCACTTATTTATATGAGTCTAAGCCATTTTCACTTAAAGATTCCCTGTCTTTCACTAGAAACGTTTGCATTTTATCACTCTTCATCACTGCTCCCTTCCCACCCCCTGCCATCCTTATCTGACCCCCTCCCCTCCTCCTTTCCTCCTCCCCCAGGAAAGATAGATTGGGTCAAGGTTAAAGTAACAGAAAATTCCTTTTATAGGCAGCTTAAGCAACATTCCACTGTCAATACAGTAAACAGAAGTAGGAAAGAGTGTTAGGCAACAGTCAAAAACTGAAAATGCTTTTCTGGAAATTGTTCTATTTCAGCCTCCTAGTTAGACTAAGTAATGCCTTCATTCACCTTCCAAACATTTGGCACAAGATTATCTGTCAGGGCATAAGTTATGACCATTAAGCAAATTTATCCAGGCAAAAATGTGCAGCAAAAGTGGTTTAACGTATTCTAAGTTTCAATGTCTCTTTTTTAAGGCAGCAGCTCCTCTCAGCAAAAATAGAATTTAGGGAGTGCCAACTAGAGCATCCTGCTGACTGAATCATCTTTACAAATAGTTGTTCTATTTCCAAAGTAAGAATATATTTTTTCAATCATGCTCAGACATTATGTAGCATGAAGGCATGCGCAGAGAGATAAGTTGCTGTGTTTGTGCCGTTGGTAACTCGAGGCTGAGATTAATAATCTGCTCAGAAAACTATTTCGCGTGCCCACACAGAATTTTATTTTGTATATTTCAGTATTGCTATCTGATGATCCCAAGGGTTCACTCTATTTATATAAAGATTCTTTGCCTTTTTTCCAGAGCCTGAAATGTTTATGTTTTAACACATAATGTTCAAAAACTCCAGTGTGAAAAGCAGAATGTATTTCAGAAAACCTGTTATGTATTTTCTAGGGTTATTTACTAAAAAAAAAAAAAATTTCTATCAGATCAGTGTAGGTCAGTGGTCTTCAATGAGGGTAGTGGGGAGGTGATTTCCCACCACCACCCCCAGAGGGCTTTTGGAAATGCCTGAAACACATTTGTGGTTCTCACAACTGGCTTCTAGTATGTAAAAGCAAGGGCTGTTGCAAAGCATCCTACAATGTCCAGGACAACCTCTTACAGCAAAAAATTATCTGGCCCCAAATGTCAGCAGGTGCCACGGCTGAGAGACTCGGTATAGAGTAGCTTGGTTGGGTATCACAACACTGTATTTTATTCCATCCAATGGAGATGTGCCCAAGATATACCAGGACAGCTGCAAGTGGCCTTTGGAATTATGATTCTTTTGTCCTGAGTACAGTGGCCCCCCATATCCACAGTTTCCTGTGGTTTCAGTTACTCACCATCAACTAGGATCCAGGAGCTGATGATCATTCTGAGCACTGGCAGAAAGTCAGTAGTAGCCGAGGGCTACATGGCAATGAATGCCCATGTCATTTCCCCCCACTTCATCTCACCAGGGAAGCCCTTTATCCTCTCATATCATCACAAGAAGAAGGGTGAGTATAGTACAATAAAATATTTTGTGAGCAACAACAGAGGCCACACTCACATGACTTTTATTATGGTATATTGTTATAATTGTTCTATTTTATATTAGTTATTGTTGCTCATCACTTACTGTGCCTAATTTATAAATTAAACTTCATCCTAGTTTATTTTTATTTTTTTAAAGATTTTATTTATTCATGAGAGACAAAGAGAGACAGAGAGAGAGAGAGAGGCAGAGACACAGGCAGAGGGTGAAGCAGGCTCCATGCAAGGAGCCTGATGTGGGACTTGATCCCAGGTCTCCAGGATCACACCCTGGGCTGAAGACGGTGCTGAACCGCTGAGCCACCAGGGCTGCCCTTCATTCTAGTTTAATTGATAAACTAAACTTCATATGTACATGAAAAAGCATAGCACACATAGGCTTCAGTACTACCTGCAGTTTCAGGCACCTCCATAGGAGACTTTACATAACCTTTACATAACCACTGTACCAAACCACCCTTCTTTATGTGTCTAAACAATAAAGTGGTCTCATCAAGACCACTTAGCACCAGTTGGAGTGGGAGATTAGCTCATATTTCTTATGGCTTCAGTTCAGTATTTAAGGGAATTTGGTGCTTTCCTTGTTAGTCATGGCAACTTTCCTGATTGCCTATTGAGAACAGAGGCAAGAAAATATGTCTTAATATGATAGAATGGGAAAGAAGCTTATCTTTTTTTTAAAAAAAATACTTATTATTTATTCCAACACTGATTTGCAACATGACCTTAGGGAACTCCCTGGCTTTAAAACATTGTGACTCATAAATTCTTGAAGATCTGTCACATGTAGAGAGCACATGCTCTTGCCTCTATCAGTTTACTATTCTGATTCAGTTTATTATTCTATGATTTCTTGTTATATATAACATATATTTTAGCCTACCTTTTCTCTCCACCAAGACGGTTTTGATTAGAGAATGAACCCCAAATCCTACTATTGCTTCCTCCAGCAAATCTTATTTCCACTACTTGTACTTCCTTCTCACCTTTAGGGTACCATGAAAGAAGTGATTTGTTTGAGGTATAGTCTGGGGGGAGGGGGGCCGTCCATAGTGATGTAACTATTCTAGTATTTTTCTTCTTTCTTTCTTCTATTATAGTAGACAGAACTTGCAAATATGAACTTATCAGTTTTTTTTAATTACCAGTGTCATAACATCAAAATTTCAAGGTAGCAATGATTCAACTTTCTAAATCTAAAATCAAAGTACTTTATACTTTGTAACATGAGTAATCTTAATTAAGATTGTCAGATGTATTTCAAGTCACTTTAAGTGTAAGAAAGTGGAGAAACCAGGCGATGCATGAGGCAGATTATCTTTCCCTCTCTAAACTTGATTTGTAAACTGGAAGCAATAATCATACCTTACAGATTTGTTGCAAGTTAAAGAGAAGTTAGAAGCCTTCATACTGAAAATAACTGCTGAGGGTTAACATAGATAGATGGTAGGGAAAAAAACACAAGAAAAGAACCATCACTCCTGGACCCAAATTGATGAAATGCTAAAATTCCAAAGAAATTCTAAAAACTTCCCAAGAGAGGAGGAAAACTGACCATATGCCAAGAGATTAAAAGCAAATTGGTTTCAGACTTTACATTAGCAACAGTAGACTCAACTGAGTTAAGTCTTCATTCTGATGGAAATTGACTTTCATTCTTGAATTTTATACCCAGCCAAATAATTGGTAAAGCACAGGGTAAAATAAAAGCATTTCCTGATTTTCAATGATGCAAAAAGTACACTACTCAACAATCTATATGAAAATAGTATCTGAGGGTTGCTCCAGAAATAAAGGGATTTTCAAAATATAGTAACAAAATGCATCAGAAAGAATAAGAATGAAGTTTGACTTAGAAGAGATGAACAAGACTGCAAACAAATTTAAAAGAATCAAATAGATGTCAGTTGGACATTCTCTTTGGAGCACCAAAGATTAGTGGCACAGGATCATGTTACTCTTTCATGGATCCCTTTATGAATAACATTTATGTGATCAAAATAATTAGATACTCTTTTAGAATAAGCATCTAGGAGCAAAGCATATAAGTCTTTTTTTTTTCTTTTTCATATAAGTCTTAATTAAAGATTACTGTTTGAATTTAAATGTTATAAACTTTGAAAATAAAAGATTACATGATTAATCAAAAGACAGGTGAGCAATCAATAGTGCAGGTGAGCAAGATAGTGTATTTCAGTAAAAGTCTTAATTTTTTTGTAATAGGAATCATTAGATACTATCTAAAATAGATAATTTAAGAAGTACAGAACTACAGAACTTGATACAGATCCTCATTATCACTATTGCTGTTAATAGTTGGAGGCATTAAGCAATGCAATTTAATAAAATAAACTAGAGGTAAGAATTGGAAAGGAGGTAGAAAAACTGTCACAATTTGTAGATGTCATGTTTATGTAATTATAAAACACCAGAGAGCCTTCTGAAAAACTATTGCAAACAATAAATTGGCTCAAGAGTTAGTAGAACTTATCAGAAACCAATAGTCACAATAAAATGTAAAAATGCAATATTTATAAAAATTGCAGAAGATAAATTACCAAGAAGAAACTTAATGAGAAATATGTATAACCTTTATGAGAAAAATTCCAAATTATTCCTCATGGGTGCAAAAGTGAAAAACAAGTAAATAGGAAGACTTAATGACTTACCAAGACTCGATATCACAAAGATGTCAATTCCACCAAACTTAATTTATAAATGTAACATGATCCAAATAAAAATACCAGCTATCCAGGAAAATTCTGATAAAGAGCAGTTATTCATGCGAAATATTGAATTACACTATAAAACCTTAATAATTAAAATAGCATGGGAGTGTGGCATGAATACAAACAGATGAAATAGAAAGAACAAATACTTATCCATAGTCCAAAATGTATCATAAAATTAGTACATAGGAAAGATGGTATCTCAAAAGAATGGAGTAAGAGAAGACTTTATCTTTTTTGTTTTATTTTTGTTTTTGCTTTGAGTAGGCTCTACCCTCAACACGGGGCTTGAACTTGACTCTGAGATCAGGAGGTGTATGCTCTACTGACTGAGCCAGCCAGGCCCACCCTGGGATAGAAGAAGACTTTTTTTTTTTTATTTTTTTTAAGATTTTATTTATTTATTCATGAGAGACACAGAGAGAGGCAGAGACACAGGCAGAGAGAGAAGCAGGCTCTTTGCAGGGACCCCGATGTGGGATTTGATCCTGGGACTCCACGACCCCAACCAGAGGCAGACGCTCAACCCCTGAACCTTCTAGGGGTCCTGAGGAAGACTTTGTAATGGGTGTTTTAGGGACAACTGTGTAGCCATCTGGAATGACATAAAAGAGGATCCATACTTCTCGCTGCCTTACAGATAACTCCAAAAAGACTTGAGTAAATGGTTCTTAAAAACAATCAAAAGTAGCAATTAAAGTACTAAAAGACAACACAGACAATACCTTTTATAACCTTGGAACTCAGAAGCCCTTTCCAAGGATGACTCAAAAACCAGGCACACATGCACACACACACAAGAAACAATTTTAACTATATAAAAATCAGTATTTTCTCAGGGCAAAACTTCATAAGCAAAGTCACAAGACAAATTACAAAGTAGGATAAATATTTCTGACTCATTTCACGAGGAACAGCTAATCTACTCCCAAGTAGATGGTAGTAAGAAAGCAGATGGTAAAAAGTAGAAAACTGGGCAGAGGATATTAACAGGAAGTTCACAGAAAAACAAAAACAGGTAACCTTTAAACATGAACGGCTGCTTAGCCTCACTACAAATAAGAGAAATGAAATTGAAAATGATGTGTTACCAGGTTTCATCTAGCAAATTAGCAAAAATCCAAAATCTGTGGTGAATATCTGAAATGGCAGAAATGTATTCTTGCCAGTGAGGAGTGGAAATGTGCACATCCCCTAGGGGAGTGATTTGTCAATATCTTCCAAAATTAAAAATATACATAGTCTTTGATCCAGTAATAAAATTCTAGGACTCTACCCTACACATACACCTCATATTTAAATGTATGTTTACAAGATATTTTAAAAAGATTTTATTTATTTATTTGAGCAAGTGGGGTGAGAAGTGGAGGGAGAAGTAGACTCACCTGCTAAGCAGGGAGCCCCACATGGGGCTTGATCCCAGGCCTCCAGGATCATGATCTGAGCAAAAGGCAGACACTTAACCAACTCAGCCACCCAGGCACCCCTACAAGTTGTTTTTTTTTTTAATTCTGATATTTTTTCTATAGCAGAAGAGTAAAACAATATCATTTAGTGAAACACTGGTTAAATAAACTATATCACAGCCATTAGATGGACTGTTATGCAGCTAACAAAAGAGAAATATGGGGGAAAAAAAGATAAAAGATGTTCTCTTGATATGGAAATATCTTTAGAAAATATTAGTAGTATATCAATCCAATATTCTGTATTTTGTATAAGAAAAGGAGAAATGTGTACACATTTTGGGTTTTGCTCTATCTGCATAAGGAATGGCTAAAAGCATAAAGAAAACAATAAAAGTGGCTGTGCACATTCCTCAAACATTTAAACATGAAATTACCATATGATCTAGCAATTCCACTTCTTGGTATATGTCTAAAAAGGATTAAAAGCAAGGGCACTTGGGTGGCTGAGTTAGTTAAGCACCTGTCTTCAGCTCAGGTCATGATCCCAGGGTCCTGGGATTGAGCCCTGGCTTGGGCTCCCTGCTCAGTGGGAAGCCTGCTTCTCCCTTTCCTTCTGCCCTTCCCCCGGCTTATGCTCTATAAAATAAATAAAATTGGGGATCCCTGGGTGGCTCAGCAGTTTAGCACCTGCCTTCGGCCTAGGGAGTGATCCTGGAGACCCGGGATCGAGTCCCAAGTCGGGCTCCCTGCATGGAGCTGCTTCTCTCTCTGCCTGTGTCTCTGCCTCTTGCTCTCTCTGTGTCTCTCATGCATAAATAAATAAAATCTTTTCTTAAAAAATAAATAAATAAACATTTTTAAAGTTTTTTTAAAAAAAGAATTAAAAGCAAGAACTTGAACAGATATTTGATTTTTTTTAATTTATTTTTTAAGTAATCTCTGTATCGACATGGCATTCAAATTCATGACCCCAAGATCAAGAGTTGCATTGTCCACTGACTGAGCCAGCCAGGTGCTGCATGAACAGGTATTTGTGCACAAAGTTTAATACCAGCATCACTCACAATAGCCAAGAGGTGGAAACAATCCAAATGTCCATTGATGGATATGGATAAACAAAATGTGAAGATATACATATCATGGAACATTACTCAGTCTTAAAAATAGATGAAATTCTGACACATACATGCTACAACATGGGTAAATGAAAACACTATGCTAAGTGAAATAAGCTAGACACAAAAGGACAAGTATGTGTGATTCCACTTATACGAGATTCCTAGGGTAGTCAGATTCATAGAGGGAGAAAGCAGAATGGGGGTTGCTAGAGCTGGGGAGAGGGCACAGGGGAAGTTATTATTTAATGGGTACAGACTTTCAGTTGGGGATGATGAAAAAAGTCCTAGAGATGGATGGTGGTGATGGTTCTACAAAAACCTGAATGCACTTAATATCATTGAGCTGTATGCTTATAATGGTTAAAATGGTAAATTTTATGTTCTGAATATTGACCACAACAGAGAGATATATCCCCCTGTAGAGTCAGGCGGTAGGCTAGGAGAGACACTACATAAATATACCTTTTGAACTACATATTCCCTAATGACCTAATAAGATCAATAAACACATTCTATGAAAGCCTTAAGTTTCTTCTTGGATCTCTTCCGTAATTTGATTTTTTTTCTATATGCAAACATTACTTCATTTTGTTTCGATATTTTCAGAACATTTTGATCAATAGTGGATTGATTAAACATCCACACACCAGAATACTAAATTGTGATATTTCCCTCACTTTGATTTATAGATTTGCAGGTTCTGGCCTCCAGAGAAGTGCTTTCAACTCTGATCCTCATGGAGCTGGTTAATGAAATGCCCTGTGCTTGCCCTGCTGTTTCAACCACGTGTCTGGGGGGAAGGTGAGAAAGGGGACAGCTGACACTTCATGTATGCTTCATGCTCCAAGATTACTTGTCAGAGCAAATCCCACCTTGGATATGATGGGGTCCTTACTTGACCATTAACAAATAGATCCCTCATTTAATTTGCTGTCTTCCCTTGTGCAGGTACCTCCCATGGCAGGGAAGCTAAAAGGCAGAGTAAAGTTCCAAATTTTACCTATATGCATCCTTATCCAGAGCTACCCTGAACAATTCCCTTGTAGTGGGATACCCTACTATTGTGGTACCCATTCCACTGGTCAACATCTCCATTGGCCAGAAAGTACTTCCTTATTATTGAGCAGAAATTTGTCTCAATTATATCCACCCATTCGTCCTGCTTTTATTTTCAGGATCCAGAAAACATAAATATAATCCTTCTTCTGTATGATATCACTTCTGATATTTAAAAACCATGGAATCAGACAGTATTTGTCTTTCTGTTACTGGATTATTTCACTTAGCATAATGTTCTCAAGGTTCAGCCATTTTGTAGAAGGATTTCCTTCTTTATTAAGGCTGAATAGTATTCCATTGTGTGCATATATCACATTTTGTTTATCCATTTAGGCATCAATGGACATTCAAGTCATTTCCACCTCTTGGTTATTATAAATACCACTGCAAGGAAAATGGGTATGTAAATTTCTCTTCAAGGTCATACTTTCAATTCTTTTAGGCATATACCCAGAAGTGAGATTGCTGGGTTATATGGTAATTCTGTGTTTCATTTTGTTTAACAACTTCCATGCTGTTTTCCACAATGGCTGCACCATTTTGCATTCCCACCAACAGAACACAAGGATTCCAATGTTTCCATATCCTCTCCCACATTTGTCATTTTCCGTGTTTCTTTTTTTAAAATAAAGTCTTCCTCATGGGTGTGGGGTGATACATCATTGTGGTTTTGATTTGCATCTCTCTAATGATTAGTGACGCAGAACATCTTTTTATATGCTTGTTGATCATTTGACTATCTGGAGAAATGTCTGTTCAAGTTCTTTATCCAATTTTTAATTAAGGTATTTTGTTGATGTTGTAGAGTTGTAGAGTTCTTTACATGTTCTGAATGTTAACTCTCAGGTGTTTCAAAATTTGCAAATATTTTCTCCTTTGTAGGTTGTCTTTCAAATCTTTTGACTGTTTCCTTTTCTTGGATATGATACTGAAAGCACAGAAACAAGTCACAAATAGACAAATTGGGCTACACATGACTTTTTAAAAAAAAAAAAAAACATCACATCTGTCCAGTCATCAACCTGTGTCAACTCTCCTCTATCAGTCTCTCATTTACTCTCTCTCCACCTCTCTCTCATGCACACATACACACTCACGCTCATTCATATTTAGCATGGTTATGATATTCTCTAGCCTCTAAATATCCAGTTGATTTATAATTCCCTTTCTTCACTGCTATCATCTGAGAAATTGGGGCTCTCTGGGGTCACCTTTGGAAACCATTCCTGAAGAGTTGCCTGGTTCTTGTTATCTTTGCCTAAGCTCTTATGTCCATTCCATGTATCCAGAATTATTTCATCTCATCCAGTGCCACAAAACTGTTCACAGTTGTCTGAAATGCAACAACTAATATATATTACTCTGCTTTGAGTACAAAACACTTTTTTTTTAATTTTACGGGTGCCAAGAGACACATTCATTTAATATTGAAATTTATGATGGAGTCAGAAAACCAGCAAAGTGAATTTTTAGTTCTTTTTGAACTTCTTCTGTTAGAGCATTGGTTGCAGCAGGTTTTCATTAGCATTTAAATTAATGTCTTTTTAAAAGTTCTATTCCAAAATGAATGATCTCTTTTATGATGTTTATCTAAATTTATCAAATATACCAAAATATGCAACTTCAGAAATGAATTTTGTGTTCCAGTTGCTGAATCTTGATATTTAGCCATTTGTTATTATGTAGTAGCAACATGTAAAGGGTCTTACCAGGATCATCACAGGAGGTACTTTCCTTATACACTGAGCACTTTCACCCTGCCTTTTTCTGTAACTCCCCTACCTAGAAAGTGTCTGTGAATTCAGTCCCATTCCTTACATCAATGGTGCTAAAGACAGAAGCACATGGTAGCAATGGTGCTACAAACAGAAGTTTATATACAGTGTGACTAAATATTTAAAGTTATAAATCAAGCTATAAAATGTGTCCATCCAATCATCTTTATTTCCACATTCTGTATTTGCTAATTTGCCTACCATCTAAAATTTATTTGTAACCCCAAATCAGTGCTTTCAGTGCTTTCACGTCATTTGTGGACATGAATAGAGGCAAGAAATTTGAGTTGCCTGACATGCATATTTCTAGCTGAGACTGAACAAGGTAATTCTCTGCCATCTTGTTTCAGCTCTCAAAGGACAAGTGTCCTTTTCTCAGTCTTCTTAGAGCCATGTTTTTCACATTTTTGTGCTTTTTGTTGGCAATTTCATTGTTTAACATGGCTTCCAGGCATCATGCTGAGGTGCTGTCTAGTGCTCCTAAGTACAAGAGAGCTATGATGTGTCTTAAAAAACATATTTTGAAGAGTTTCTTTCAGGCATGAGTCTTAGTGCTGTTGGCCATAGTTCAATGTTAATGAATCAACAACATACATTAAATAAGGTGTTCTTCAACAGAAACACTTGTAAAACAAGATTATATGTTGTTTGGTTGACAAAAGTGTTGTGACCAGAGGATCGCAGGAATCTACCCATCTATTTCCCCAAGGACAAGATTCAGTATTTGCTGATTCAGTGACTTTACAAAACTATCACAAATAGTAAGAATCAACTATACTAGCATCATACCTTAACAAATATATATGCAAATGACAAAGCAAAAGAAGATATGCAAAACTATGGTTTTTAGATGACTAAAATTTTTACCTAAAATATCAAAAGAAATACCAAAGAAAGTGAAATTCAGATTTTTATGAATGTCTTGGTATCCTGTAGATAGGTTGGTAAATGCTTGGAAGAGCACTAAAGACATATGTATTTCATGCATTATTATATATATATATATATGTTCTATATATTTTCTTTTTCTTGCCTTCATTTCAGCAGACAGTAATAAGATTTTATATAATTTGATTTATGCCCAAGACTAAGCCAAAGGATTAAAAATGTAATTGCAGGCAATTATATGCAAACTATGATTATATTTTTATCTAAAAGCAAATAGAAATAAATGTTTCAATTAAAATTATTTTAAAAAATAAAATTATTTTCATACATTTTAAAGTTATTTTTTTCTAAATTATTTTCGATTAACTATTCAAATTAAAAGAAAAATAGAGGGATGCCTGGGTGGCTTAGTGGTTGAGCATCTGCCTTTGGCTCAAGGCATGATCCTGGAGTCCTGGGATGGAGCCCCACATCAGGCTCCGTGCATGGAGTCTGCTTCTCCCTCTTCCTATGTCTCTGCCTCTCTCTGTCTCTCATGAATAAACAAATGAAATCTTAAAAAAAGAAAAAAGAAAAGAAAAATAGAAGCTATGATTTATGAAACCAACATGTATGATAAAATTAAATAGAAATGATTATCAACAACTAATTATTAAATAAATTTTTTAATTGAGCTTTAAAATTTATTAAATGTTTTTATAAAAACTATTCATAATTGTGTCTTTCAATATCCGTCTAATTGCCAGCATAAAGAAAGTACCCAGGCTCCTCTACAACTAAAATAAATTTGAAATAATATGAATTGTTTAGCATAACAAAATGTCTCTCAGCCACCATGTGCAACTGGTCTGAATTAAATCTTTTCTCCTGGTCCTGGTCTTCTTTAGTACAGCAGGAGACACTTACCGTCTTGAGTACAGAATTAGGTAATATCGTGACATGTTTGACACTGCCCATACGACTCTCCGAGGCCATCTAACTTGAATTAATGCCTGCTCCACTGACTGACCAAGATCTTTTGCCTCCTCCCACCTTCTCCTGACTTGAAGCAACTCCTTTCTTTTTGTAACTGATTTTCTTGCTCCTTCCACCTTGGACAACCAATTCAAATTTTCTAAATCAAGTTTCTAAATTTAACAGCATGTCCTCTGTCCTAGGGCCAATCACATTAATGACAACAATACAAGTTTGCATTTATCAAGTGCTTGCTAAGACCGGGCATGGTTCCAAGCATGGAATGTATGAACTTTAGACATATGAACTAATTTGTCCTCACAGTGAGCCTGTGCTGTGGGTACAGCTTTACCAGAGAGGAAACTGAGGCACAGGGAAGTTAAGTAAATTGCCAAAGTAAGGGTATGCAGGGAGTCTGACTGCAGTCCAAATTATTCCTCAATCCACTACATGATACTATGGGAGATGGAGAAATGGTACTTCTTATGTGTTACCGGTAGGTTTGTTTGGCTTATTTTACAGGAAAAATAGATTTTCTTGCAAATTGGTTGAAAGTGATATTTACAAGAAAAAGCATTGTATATGTTCATTCACTGTTTTTCCTTCTCAGAGATGGCCATCACTGATGCCATTAACACTAGAACTGCATAATATCTGGCACTCCTTGTTAACACTTTTCCCAGATGGCCTCATATGCTCATATAGACTAGTGGACAGAATAGTCCAAAAGATGGAGAAGAATTCATGCAATCACGTGTCAAAAATCTGCAAAGAACTTATCAACATCAGGGATATGTTTGCAATGCCCCCCAGTGTCACAGCCACCAGCTAGGAAACAGTTAATTCACCACCCCCTCCAAGGTCACCTTGAATGTCAATGGAAGTGCTGGGCATAGAGCCCAGGCCTCTGGCTCCTCTCTCTGGGTTTCAGAAAGCAAACCACTTTCTGACATTTAATCGGTGAGACATTTTGTTTGTGTTAAAGCATTCCCTTGCAATATTTGCAACCCAAACACTATAGCATGGAGCCAGTGCCTGAGAAACTGGGAAGAAAATCCTACCCAAAGCCAAAGTGCCAGTCCCAGATGCAGGAAGTATAGAGCTAAATCTAGCCAGGTTCAATAAATGATGGCATAAAAAAATCATCTTTAAGGTTTTCTCTGCCTAATCACCACCATTAATACAGGTCAAATAACATTACAATAGATATCGTCATCATAAGATTCTTGATCTTCCGCTGATGGCACTCTTATTCCAAGCAATATTCAATGCAACCAAACTCTAGGACGTTCTCTGAGAATTTGCTGTAATGGAGTTTGGCCTGTACTCTAATGGGGTACCATCACACATCTTAAAGAGTTGACTGTACAACAGAAAGAAGACCTTCTATTAATAGGAGGGAGAACTGCATGGTCCATTTCCCAGAAGCCAGCTAGCTGGGCCAAGTTACAAAGCAAGAGAACTATCAAGAAGAATTGATATTTTAAGCCAGGGGCATCTGGTTCAGCTTCTCAACTACTATAGACGGGTCTGCATCCTACTCATCCTGGGTGGAAAAACAAACCGAACAAATTGACAAGCCTTCAAAGGCAGAGTAATGTCCCCTTATTTCTACAGCTCCCCCATCTTCACTTTGGAAACTGACCCTGACAATCCAGTTTTCAAAAGAAGCTTCTTCCCAGTATTCCCACTCCTCAACACTGGCCAAGTGCTCAGTCCTCTTGGCCATCACAGAAAGGGTCCTTCTGGTATACCATCCAGACCATGGGAAGATACATGGAAATACCTGGGGGCTTCGATGGCTTACGTGGAAATCACTGTTGCTTTTCTCTGCTCTCACATGGACGCTCTGCCAAGTTCCTGACTTTTTGTATGCAAGGGACTCGGCTAGGTCCTTCATCACTGCCAAACTGGCCTTTGAGCCCCAAGATATGCGACCTTTGGTCTGTGAAAATGGCCATTATCTCCTCAGTTCCTGAAAGACTTTGGAGGACTTTCTCACTCATCCAATTTGGAGTAAAAGTAACTTGTATGTGTGACATCCCAGACTGGGTCACTCTTGGCTTTTCCTGTCTATCATCTAACTCAGTAATGTTAAGTAGGAACACTCACACAAGCACATACCTAAAAAGTGGGCAGTGTGCTCAGCAATCCCTTTTCAATGAGCCATGCTCATTCCACCAGATTTGTCTGCCTGATGCCCCATTGGGCATCAATTTGTGCCCCATTAAATTGAAGTCAGACTTCAGGCTGTCCATCTAGGACTTTTCATTAGTCCTCTTAGAGGTTGTTTCAGTGGCCATCCTTGGATCATTCTAATTTGATTCTCTGTGCACTTTCTGTTTGAGGCAAAGGTCAGTTTGTAAGTCTCCAGAAGAACAAAATGTGTTTCTCACGTGGTTTAAACTGACAACACAGCCTGGACAATTTTCTACTCAAAAGTAGCAGAATTTTGTAATAGCTTTCTGTTTCAGATTAGCCATGGGACTATCATCTCATATTAAATAAGAGACTGAAAATCTTTCCTGGTTTCTTTCTTCTTCCATCTTTCTTTCTTTTTTCTTTCTTTCTTTCTTTCTTTCTTTCTTTCTTTCTTTCTTTCTTCTTTCTTTCTTTCTTTCTTTCCTTCTTTCTTTCTTTCTTTCTTTCTTTCTTTCTTTCTTCTCTTTCTTTCTTTCTTTCTTTCTTTCTTCTCTTTCTTTCTCTCTTTTCTTTCTTTTGTTTCCTTCCTTCCTTCCTTCCTTCCTTCCTTCCTTCCTTCCTTCCTTCTTCCTCTCCCCCTCATCCCCTTCCTTTCTTCCTTCTTTCCTTCTTTTTCCAAAAGTGAATGACCACTATGAGTTGAGCACTGAGAAAGCAGTCAATTACAATACCAGGCAGTGACTGCTATCCTAGGAATAAGCACACAGCTATGTTAGAAAGACCTCATCATACCTTTTAAGATAAAAAAAATAAAAATTTTACATGTAATGTTATAAAATGTTATTTTATAACAAAGTGCAACTATCTATTGAAATCATCATAAATAATTTATTCTTTTAAATAATTTATATTCCCTGTAATGTACCTCTATGAATTATGTTCACAGGCTGATTGAATTAAAAGCTGTCATATCTCATGCCAATCTATTACTTAGGTAATAACTGAAAGTAATATACTTAGGTACTCTATACATGTGTGTGTATCCTAATATCTTTATAATCACATCCACATATCTATACCTATGTATCTATATAGGCACACATGTATGTGTGTTTATGCTAATATTTAGAAAGAAATCAAAATGTCTTAACAAACACATATTGGTATAATTATAAATAGGTAAATATATAATATTTCTTTGAAGGGCACTATCATGGCCTCAGTAATCATTTAAATGATTCCATTGATAGAATATGCTATTTGTTAGATGGCTCATCATTCTGAGAGCACATCCAAAGTGCACTTGCAGGTAATCAGACATTGTGGATGACTCTCTCAAGGTCTTCTCATGGTGCATGAGGACATCTTTTGAATGAGGGAATCTGAGCCTTAGTCATCTATGCTTGAGATTAATAGTTTAGGTTGGAACATTGATTCTAGATTAGAATATTGATTCTAAGAATGTATAGAACTAGAAAAAGAATTTATATACATATATTATTTATAACTTATTTATATTTATGTTTATACATATATTTGTATTTAGTGACTTTCATTATTGCTATTGCTCTTTTTTTTTTTTTTTTTTTTTTGCTCATTTTGTTTTAAATAAAGTTCACCCAGGAGGTATGCAGGTATATCTAATATGAGTAACTGACTGGCCTAAATGACATTGTAAATTTCAGCCAAAAGGCAATCCTTACCTTTTCCAAGCTCATATATTTGATTTTCCTCAACATATTTTTCCTTTCCTTAGATGTCAACCTGCACCTCTGCTAATAATAGCAAATTGAAACTTTTCTCCATAAATGCATTATTTTAAAAATCTAAACATCCAGCCCACTTTGAGAATATTTAACCAGTCTCTCTGAAATGTACTTAAGATAATTCAATAAGTTTTACAAATCTCGTTATTTTGATACTTCATGACATCTAATTTTATATTTCATAAAATAAATAAGATCATCCAAAAGTATTCTTCAAGGAGAAAAGCTTAAAAGGATTTGGGGAGAAATATAGTACTTTCTGTAAAAGGTGCTTACAGAAAATATTTCTTTTTTATGACATTTTATTTTTATCAAGGCAACATAAACACACTCAAATAGTAATATGTTTATAATGAACATCACTCTTCCCCAAACCCCAACAACACTTTCAACTTTTTCATTGCATCTCTGGTATTTACATTCATATTGCTAAATAACATACTTTCTTTGAGATTTCTCCATTTACCAATTTTAGAATTATTTATTAACTTTCTATTACAGTAGCTCAGGATTAGCTCTCTTATGTCAACATCACCTCTTCCTCCTGTCTCATTCCCAATAAAGATAAAATGTTTATCTAATCAATGCTCAACACTTATATTGTTTTGACTATACAAATATGGTTAATTTCTGAGCCAAGATTATGTTTCCTTTTTCAGGCAATGATAGTGATAAACTCACTTTTTTATTGCTTAGTTTTCTATATACCAAATTCCTCTCCAGTGCTCCAACAGATTGAACCATTGGCTTAATCATTCATTCGATGAATATTTACTGAGCAATGGCTCTGTGTAGGGCACCATTCTACTTCCTGCAGACTCAGCAGTGGACAAAACGAACAACCATCTCTGCTTTTCTGATAGCTTCAAATTCTAGTGGGGAAAAGGTAAGCAATTTAAAGTAGACATAGTGATTAAGTTTTATATTGTTTTAGAATATGGAATATGCTCTGGAGAAAAATTAGAGCACATTGTAGAGATGAGTGCAATCCCATTTTCAGTAGGAATGGGGAAGTGGAATTGCTGGAGGAGGTTCTGTGATTTGAAATTGGTGGGCAGAGGAGCCCTCACTGAGGTTACATTTGAGCAAAGAATTAAAGGAAGTGAAAAAAATGAGCCAGATGAGTACGGGGGTTGTGAGGGATATTCCATGCAGAGGCAGCAACAGGGGCAACTAGAACCCATGGAAAGGGACGTACCTGGAGTATTTAAGGACCCATAAGGGCACTATGATTGCCAGGACAAGGAAGAATGTGAGGGGAGATCTCTGGGGTCAGATTATACTCTATTTACAGGTCTTTATAAAGGCTTTGTTTTTTTTTATGTTGAGGTGACCTAAAGGTTTTGTTTTAGCTCCAAACAAAAGTTATTTCATCTGAAGGCAGTATTAATTTATTTTTTTTACCTAACTGAGTACAGCTACTTCAGATAGGTCCACATAGTCAATGGATCCAATAAATGGATAATAACTAGTCTATATTACAAGTGCCAAAGACCCAAAAGTTCTATTTATGGCCACAGAGGAGGCAGTGAGCTCAGTAGACAGGAATGCTGATTCACTCAGCCACATGGGTCTTTGGGTGGCGTAGGTAGGGAGTGTCAGTTATGTTCCTTGGGCCTTCAGTCACAACATCATATATGTCATTTCTCTCGTCTTTCTAAGCGAGGCCATCCTGCTAGATACACAGTTATTTTCTCCTCAGCACAGACCTTGAACTTTACCCTTCCTAATGGAAGCTCTATTCGTACCGTCAAACTCAAATTATACCCCTTAAAGTGCAAAGCAGATGAAATCTATTTCAGACTGTCTTCTAGAGCAAAACAAAAGCTATCTCTCTTGGTGAGAGAAACATTTCTCCATCTCCTCTGCTTTAATTGGTGCTGCTAAATACATCAAAAGTTATTGTTCTGGACGTAGGGTCAGTATCACATAAAGAAGGTAGTCCTAAGAAGCCAGCATGAAGGCATAACAGCAGAAAATTAGCCTCCTAGCTTCTCAGTGTTTCTGTTGATCCAATAAGGAATCTTTGCAGAACAGCGTCAGAAAAATGCCAACACAGTGCAATGCTACCTTCATACGTGTCACTGGAGTTAACCTCTGATGCTGTGATGGTGCAGGATCTGTCAATCATTTACCCCAGCTTCCAGAAGATCAATGGGAGTTGGTTTTGCAACAGTAAGTATGCAGCAAGGTGGGGTCTGAAGTTGGTGTCAGAATAGAACTCAGCAAACCGGTGCCCCAATCCTTGCTCTGCTAATAGATAGAATGCATCTTTCCCCCCCAAAAAACAGAATGGTTGACATTCTCCCTCCAAGTCCACAAAAAATATGACCCAGTGATTTGTCCTGGATGCTCCAAACTTCTACCCATACATTTTTCGGGTAAGCTTCCAACTTTACGATATCAAAACAGTTAGCTCTTCAATAATCCTGAGAGAGGGGTTATTTGTAAGGCAATTCTCAGAAAGGACATATTTGGAAATAGAACAGAATAGCAATTAATATCCAAGAGTCTGCTTCCAATCCTACTCTGGGCAGCATAGATGTTAGTGTAAGGCAGGCTCGTCTTGGCCTCTGTCCAAGGAGTTCATTCCTGTGAATCCTGGGAAAGACCTTGTTATAACAAAGCTCTTGTATAGCAGAGACCCTACTAGGAAGGGTGACCTCAAGGCTTCTTTTATAGAAAAAGGGGTTTGGAGCAATTTGCAAATCCTAAAATGTCTCAAAAAGGAGTGCACCCAGCAAAATATTTTTGCAGTCCATTCATTTTGAGAATAATGTGGTTCTCAAAGACAACCCATAAGAGAAGCCACTGAACAAGAGTTGCCTGGGTCCCCAGGGCTTAGCCCAATTGGGCAGAACAATATAACTCAGGGCTCCTACTTTGCAATTCAGCAGAAAAATACAGACATGTGTCCAAAGAAATAAAGGAAGGACGTGAGGAAATGCTCCAGTTCTCTTTTGTCTATTCTAAATGGTCTAGAAATCTGGACATTTTAGCACAGCCTAACCCATTTAGTACAGTCTAGAAGGGCTTACCCAACCATTCAAGAAGACGAATTACCCACCATGTTTCTCTCCAGTCATAGTGGGGTTCACACCAAACGCTCGATGGGATTACTCATTTTAAAACTCACCACTTCAGAATCACCCAAAGCTTTCATTTCCCATCTAAGAGGCCTGAACAACGTCATGATTACCTCTGAACTGAGGGGGCAGGCTGCGTCAGAGTTTGGAGGATGTTTTTTTTTTTTTTTTTTTTTTTTGTTTTTTCTTCTCGGAACACAGGCAGCTCAGAAAGCAGAGCACCTGCAAATAGGTTAATGAGCCTCAGAATTGCTGGAGTCGTCAAGACCAACTGTTGAGAATTCCCGTGGAGTTAAGTAGGATGTGAATCCGGCTCTGAGTAAATATCATTACCGATGCTTTGTGACTTCCTGCTCGTGGGTTTTTCCCCTTCAGCTCGACTGTTTGACAGCAGTTGGGTTGGGGGTGGCTGGAAGCACTCTTTAAAACGGTTCTCTTGGTAGGCGGAGGCCCTTATGTATTCCTGGAGCTATCTAAGCTAGAGAGTACTTTTTAGAGAATTCATTGCAGTTTTTATTCATGCTCATGTACCAGGAAAACAAGCTATCAGCTCACGTTCTCAGAAAAAGTACTGTGATGGGTCACTGAGAGTGTCGCATTTTGGTGTTTAGTAGTCATGAGACATGGAAGTAAAACAGCAATAGAATCCTGTGCTCTGAACCTAGGCCCTCTTCGATGCAAACCCTCAAATGCTATTCTGATGACCTGTATGGTGAACCTCTGCAGCCTAATTTTAGTGTAAATATGAAGCTCTGGTTAAAGTATGTCATCAAAACAGAGAGTGTACATATGGTAAGTGTATACAGCTCCATACACTTGTCACAAAGTCACCACACCCCCAGGACTATAATTCAGATCCAGAAACAGGACACTCAGCACCAAGCAGCCCTTCTCATGCCCTCTCCCAGCCCAGCCCCTCAGGAGGAACCACTAATCCGACTTCCAACACCGCCTGGAGTTCTTTCTCCTTGTTTTGAACTCTGTACTAATGGAATCAGACAGTATGACTCTTGTATCTGGCTTTTTTCAAGGATGCAGAGATTTTATGCATCCGCCCTTATTACAAACTTTCTACATCACTGTCCCATTGACAAGGAAATCATTAATCTGCCTTATGCAACAGTTTGCTCTCCTCAAAATGTGCTAAGTAAAGACATTTGCATCGGAAGTAAATGTATACATGGCTGTATTGCATGCTTCAGCCTGCCAATAAGCACATCCGGTTTATAACAGAGGAGGAAGGGAACTTCCGTTAGGCTTTATTTAAAGGAGGCAGAGGACAGGAACTTTGCTGTGCAGCCTCAACCTGAAATTAAAGGAGGGTAGGAGACCCAAGTGGGGAAATTCTGTGCTTTGAACTGGAGCATAAAGCTAGTGACACGCACATGTTGATGTACCAGAATGGAAGGTGAAGGCCTGCTGTATAATTATAGATGGTGGTGTCTCTAGCCACTTTGTGTGGGGTATTCCCTGTACACAGGCCACCTCAGGGGGGAATCTGACTCCCTGCAATTTATAGTCAGCGTTATTAGACAAGAGGCATATTTAGCCTCTAGGCAAGAAAGGGACAAGCATCATCATCATCATCATCATCATCATGTCATCTCTCAGGCCTGAGCTGAATTAAAACAGTACAACTTGGTCACTAATGATAAAGCAAGGCAAAGGATTTAGAGTAGTCAGAGTCATAATTTCAAGTTGCAAAATAATTAAATGTTATGGCTGTGTGCAAAAATATTTAGGAGCCAACCTTATAGCAAGTAAGTTACGGAATTATCTTATCACATGCACGGGAACCACATATGCCATTGCTGATTTATTTGACCATGCAACAAGCCTAACAACTGGATTCCAAGGGAATCAAGCACTTGTTTGGGGGGAAAAAAAGTAATCAAATACGGATTATTTCCATAATAGCCAGAGTTTCTTCCTGAGTTTTCTGCCAGCAAAAGGCAGGGGATTTATGCCACTTATTTTTGAACAAACCACATTTCTCTAATATGGCTGATCCCTCCCAGTCTAAACATTTTCTTTGAAAATGTGAAACTCTGCAATTAAATCTTTCTCCCTGAAACAGGGAGAGTTCACTGAGCTGAGAAACCAAGTGCATCTCCCATAGAGAAGACTGTGATCAGAGGGAGGGAGTGTTGTCTTGTGTAAAGATCCACTGATGGCATGAAGATGGGAGGCTGCTGGAGGGGAGGAGGGAAGAAAAATGCTTGCATGCATCTGAGAACCTGCTGTATTCAAACAGACGTTCAAAGCTGGTTATGTGTGTGTGTTTGTCCCTACGACACAGGAATACTGCTAATACTCAAAATATTTTTTTATGACAAAGCTCACATCTGAATTAAATAAGCTTTGCTATTGACAGTTTTCCTTCTAGTCTTGTTTTGCCTTATGAAGAAAGGAAAACGCTTCACTAAGGAAAACAATGGATTTGTTAATGAAATGATTCACTGGGTTGAAAAATGGCATCTAATGTTTCACAAATGTGATTTTTCCTTCTTGAGAATCTCATTTTTTAGTTTTTAACCCCAGTGATGTTTCACAGTGGGTCACTTTGGGAGAGGTCCAGAAATTTGTTTCTTCCCTCTCACCATTGTGTTGATAATAGTTAGTGGATGCTCAGGGAGATGGTCTACTCTCCAGAATGTAATAAGTTTCATAAAGATTATGCATTTGGGGGCAAGAGTGAGAAAACTGGGGGCAGGTGAGGGTGAGGGAATGTTTTAGATCGCTTTCTGAAAATACACCTTCATTATTTTGCCACATGTCCCTAAATACCCCACATTAAGGTAATGTAAGGCAAGCTATCTCCAGAATGCCCTGCTGTTAAAATATGTTCATTTTTCTCCCAATAGCCATTTATCAGGCATAACAGCTGCCAGGTATGTACAGTCCCAGGGGTAGCAAAAAGGCACAAAATTAAGCAATTGAGTAAGTCACAATCCCTTGCCTCAGGGATGTTTTTGTATTAGGGAAGTGACATGATTTTGTGTTTTAGAACAAATGCCATACTGGCAACTGAGAAGTTAAGTGAGCATTAGGAGAGGAGAAATGTGGACACGATTTACAAAGCTACCTTTGAATAGTCCAGGCTCATGAGGATGAAGGCCTGACCTCAGTCAGTGATCATAGGGAAGGAGGCAGGATAAGTATCTGTGAAACACTACAGCCTACACTATTCAACATGGTAGCTTAAGCCACATGTGGTTATTTAAGTTCAAATTTAAATTAATTAAAATTGATATAATACTGAAATTTCTATTAGACATGCTAGCCATATATCAAGTGTTCAATAAGTGGCCGGTGGCTAGTTTACTGGACATTGAAGGTAAAAGATGTATTTACTACTGGGCAATGCTATATAGACCTTTGTTGTTTCAAAAATTACAATTAGGGATCCCTGGGTGGCGCAGCGGTTTAGCGCCTGCCTTTGGCCCAGGGCGCGATCCTGGAGACCCGGGATCGAATCCCACATCGGGCTCCCGGTGCATGGAGCCTGCTTCTCCCTCTGCCTGTGTCTCTGCCTCTCTCTCTCTCTGTGACTATCATAAATAAATAAAAAATTTAAAAAAAATTAAAAAAAAAACAAAAAACAAAAAAAAACAAAAATTACAATTAACTGTGAAGTTGATGACATGAGAATTTGTAATATTGTGGGGGCATGAATTTGGACCATGCTCTGGGGTGATATATGAGAAATAGCTGCTTGGCTATGGGTGAGCCACATTGCCTCCGCTACCCCCTCCAAAACTGCTGTATCAATAATACTTGGTGATTATCCAATTGTCCTGCAAAACACATGTATTTTTATACATAGTGCTACATATTTTTTAAAAATTTTATTTATTTGAGTGAGAGAGAGAGAGAGAGAGAGCGTGCGCACATGAGTGGGGGAGGGGGCAGAGGGAAAAAAAAGTTTCCCCACTGAGCAGGGAGCCCACATGGGGCTCGATCCCAGGACTCTGGGATCATGACCTGAGCTGAAGGTAGACACTTAACTGAGCCACCCAGGCTCCCTACCCAGTGTTATGTATTATACAGCATTATGTAGGTAGAAAACATCTATTTCTATACTTATATCTAGATTTAGGTTATAGATTTAGATCTAGATATATAAAACACTTGGGTTCTCCAAAAAAAAATAATAATAATAAAAAGAAAAAGAAAAGTGCCAGAGTGAACAAGGGAAATGCCTGTGAAGAAGAAAGGAAAAGAGAACCAGGATAGACAGAGTCTTCAAACACTGTGTACACAACTGAGGAGGTGAGGGGAAAGAAAGGCAAACTGAGTAGGAAGAGTTTTAGAATTAGAATTAGAATTCAAGTCCCAAGAAAGGTTCAGTCAGGCTGATAAGGAATCTTTGAGTCAATGTCACAGATCAAAAGAGTCCGAAGTATCACAGGAATGTGTCTGCATGAGTATCTCCCCTGTCTTCAATAGATGCCTGGGAGCAGCCCACAAGGCGCATGGCCTTGGTTAAAATGTGGTGGTGGATCCATAGAGAATCAGCTGTGGCCCTCAGACATCATGCTTTCCATGGCAGGACACCTCCCAGTAGCTTCTTTTCATACCTTCCACAATAGTGCATTTTTATTACCATTATTATTTTATATATGTAATAAATAATAACATATACTACATTTTATGGTATTTTGTATATAATACAGATATGCATAATACATAATACTTCAAAACATTAAAATATGAGGTATATTTTATAGCATGCTGTGTTATAATTATGTATTCAAGAAGCAGAACATTCATACAAATGCTCATGAAACGTCAAAGATTTCCTGTAATTAGGTAGTAGAATCAAAAAGACTTGCTGGGGGCACTTCCATTTACAAAATATAGAGCAGACATAATTTTCTCTCTTCCTCCCACTAAATACAACTAAAAACCCTAGGCATTATTTATGAAACAAACATAAGGAGATCCTAAAAGATAGAGAGAAGAGGCACACTAGCTGGGAGCTTAAGATCTGAGAAATGGCATGGTGGTAAGTTCCCTAGGTTTTCTATTTGCCATATGTGTCCCAAAAGCCAACAACCCAGAAATGTCACTGAGTAGTTTTTTTAAAGCCCCCCCCCCCCAAAAAAAAATTCTAATCTCTTAAGGCAAAAGATCAGAAAAGAGGCACTCTAGCAAGATAGAAAACTTTTAGGAAAAAACCACTCTACTATAGCCAAATACCACAGAGTGGAACAAAAACTGTGGCCACACCCCACACCCACCAGCAAAGGTTAAGTTGAGAACCTAGATTTCCATCTTTGTCAAGCTATAATGAAATGTTCCAACAACCTGCAAGGGTGATGGCAGAGAACTTTCAGTAGGAAGCCAGTACTTTAATCCCCAATGGGTAGTACTGAGTGACACCTTTGGGGTATCAGTGTAGACCATATGGGGAGCCTAGACTTCCAACCCCATCCTGTAGTAACAAGACACTCCTCTGCTTTCTTCATTGGGTGGTATCAGAGGAAGCCCAGTGAAGAGTCAGGACTTTTACTATCATCCAATACTAATGAGACCACCCTCCTCCAGGGTGGCAGTGGAAATCTCATGGGGAGCAGTAATGAGGCACTCCTCACCCAAAAGTTATGTGTGGAATCCAGAACTCTCATCAATCCAGCAATCATGAGAAGTCTCTTCCCTTGCATGTCAATATAGGCTGAGTGGAAAAATTGGCCTTGTATGCCCACCTGCAGGTACAAGGAGACCTTCCTCCCTTCCCAAAGTGGTGTCAGAAAAAAAAAGCCCACTAAAATAAAAGGTTTAAATAAGATCCCAATATCATAATACACAAAATGTCAGTTTCAATCTGAAGTCACTCATCATACCAAGAACCAGAAAGCTCTCATGATGAATTTAAGAAAGAAAAAATAATACAATCAATAGATTCCAACACTAAAATGGCAAAGATGTGAAAATTATTTGACAAAGATTTTCAAGTAGCCATCATAAAAACTCAACAATATGGAATTAAGAACATTAAAACAATTGAAAAAAATCGACTCTCAGCAAAGAAATAGAAAATTCCCACAAAGAAATGGGAGACACAAAGTGGATATAAAATGGAGACTTTTAGTACTGAAAATATAGTAACTCCAATGGGAAAAACTTAATGGAGGGGGCATAAGAAAGAATCAGTGCACTTGGAGATGAAAACGAAATCACCCAATCTTAAACCTGAAAATACACTGAGAAAAAAATGAGCAAAACGAGGATCTGTGGGGCTATTACAGGAGAGCTAACATTTGTGTTATTGGAATCCTAGAAAGAGAAGAAAAAGAGGTGAGACTGAAAAAATACTCATGGAAATAATGGCTGCAAACTTTCAAACTTCTGCAAAAGACATAAACCTACAGACTCCAGAAAAGAGAATAACTCCTTACCTATAAGGGAAACACAATTTGAATGATACATTTCTCACCATAAACTGAGGAAGCCAGAAGGAATTGGCACATTTCACAAGCACTGAAAGTAAAGAACTGTCAACACAGAATCCTATCTCTAGAGAAAATATTTTAAGGAATGAAAGGGAAATTAAGACAGTCTCAGCTAAGGAAAAATTAAAAGAATTTGTTGCCAGCAGACTCACCCTAAAAGAATGGCTAAAAGAAGCTCTTTGAACAGAGACCAAATAAAAGAATGAATCATGGAATGTCAGGAAAGAAGAAAAAAACAGTGAGCAAAAACACAGGCAAATGCAGTAGACTTTAGACTTTTCTTCTCTTAAGTCCTCTAAATCATGTTTGAGGATTGAAAGAAAAAAATATGACACAGTTTCATATAATTCTAAATATACATGGAGGAAATATTTATGATAATTATATATAGGGTTGGGTAAAGGAATGTAAAAGAAGATAAGATTTCTATACCTCACTCAAACTGGTAAAATGGTGATGCCAGTTATGTGTATTATATGTGTACTGTTGTACCTTGGACAAGCACTAAAAAGCTTTATAGAGATACACTCATAAATACTATAAATAAAATGAATTTTTAAAAAATGTTCAAGCAACCCAGAGGAATCCAGGAAAAAAGTAAACAGAAATGAAAACAGAGAAAACAAACAGAAAACAAAAATTTAAATGCCAAACTAAAACCCTTGCATGCCAACAATCACATTAAATGTAAATGGTCAAAGTCTACCAATGAAAAGACAGAGACTGATAGAGTGAATAAAAACTTTACCCAAGTATATGCAACCTGCCAGAAAGTTACTTCAAATGTATTGGTGTTAGTCACGTTGAAAGTAAAATGATGGGAAAAAAAGATACATCATATAAATATTTTTAAAAAGCAGAAGTAGCTATAGTCATGTCATATAAAGTAGAATGTAGAACAAAAAAATATTCCAGAGATAGAAAAGGATATTTATAATGATAAAAGTTTCAAGCCAACAAGAAGACATAATAATCTTTAATGTGTCTGCACCAAACAGCAGAACTGCACAATATGTAAAGCAAAAAGTGATAGAATTAAAAGGAGAAAGAAAAAAATCCACAATTATAGGTAGAGGCTTCAGTACTTCTCAAAAAATAAAACAACTAGACAGAAAATCAGCAGATACTGATGAACTCTACAATACCATCAACCAACAAAATCTAATTGACATCTATAAAACACCACCTGATAACAACAGAATACACATTTCAAGTGTCTGTGGAACATGGATCGTGATAGACTATATCCTGAGCCATAAAACCAGCCTCAACAAATATGAAATGATCAAAATGTGGCGTCAGACCTAAAACTAAGGTCCAATTTTATGTTCTGCTTTGACATCTGGTGAAATCGAGAAAGCCTCATTCGGCCTGACCACAAGTTCCCCTCCCTACTCTGTTATTGTGGATAAGATCCCCCAGCCAAACAACCCTCCTTATCGAGGGGAACAGCTGCAATTCTGCATATCCCTGAGTAGCAGGTTTCAGTTCCTTGCCTGCCACGGAATTATTCAAACAATCACTTTCAATCAATCACATTCTTCTGTGGCAAGCACCTCATCCTCTTGATACTACAAAGCCTGCCTCCCACAGCCACTGGTTGTTTACACTGTTCCTGAATTTAACCCCCATGCAGCCCCGCATGGTGTGCAATGTTTTCCTCCTTCCAGGCTGTGAGTATATATGATTAACAAACTGCTATCAGATTCATCTTCTCATCCGTTCAGTGTCCAGTATCATGCGTTTGGCTATCCCCTAAATCCTAGGGTAGGAATCCCTCCTTCACCAGTGGTGTGAATAGGAGGCAGGTAAGCCATGAAATCACATGCAGTATGTTCTCTATGCATAAGGGAATCAACTAAATCAATAAGAAGATAATAGAAAAATCTAAGACCCATAAGCTAAACAGCACACTGCTCAACAATCCATGGGTGAAAGAGGAAATCTCAAGGGAAATTTAAAAAAATAAGGTGTGATGAGTGATCAAAGGTGGAGAGAATTAAAGGAAGGAAGGAAAAAGTTGGGGGTTGTTTCAAATTCAGATGATGAGAGGCACAAGGTGAGCTACCCATCACAGTCACCATAAGGGACCAATGCAGATGTATGGGTTCCATTTCCCACCTTGGAAAGCAGAAGCAGGTACAGAGCTCTGAGGGGAAAGTTGGTAGGTGGAAGATGGGGAAAAAAGTTGAAGCAAAACTATAGGATTGCCAACCAGAAACAGGTGAATCCCTTTCACAGGACACTAGGAGATCATGGTGTGATACAGAGGACTTCTTTTCTTCTCTCCCTCCTGCTTTATTTATTTATTTATTTTTAAAGATTTTGTTTATTTATTCATGAGAGAGAGAGAGATCGACAGAGAGACAGAGACACAGGCAGAAGGAGAAGCAGGCTCCATGCAGGGAGCCCAAGTGCGGGACTTGATCCCAGGACTCTGGGATCACGCCCTGGGCCAAAGGCAGGTGCCAAACTGCTGAGCCACCCATGGATCCCCCATCCCTCCTGCTTTATATTGAGCCCTTTTAGTGGGAATGCTGACAAGGAATGTGAACCTTCTGAGTATAATATTTATTTATTTATTTATTTATTTATTTATTTATTTATTTATTTATTTATTTTTTATGATAGTCACACACAGAGAGAGAGAGAGAGAGGCAGAGACACAGGCAGAGGGAGAAGCAGGCTCCATGCACCGGGAGCCCGAGGTGGGACTCGATCCCGAGTCCCCAGGATCGTGCCCTGGGCCAAAGGCAGGCGCCAAACCGCTGCGCCACCCAGGGATCCCTGAGTATAATAATCATGTGATGAACACTCTCTGCCAGCTGCTCCTCCCTGAGCAGCCAGGAGTTATTCTTATTAACTTTTCTCTACCCTTGTCTCTTATCTATCTGCTCAGAGTCTACAGATATTCAGGAGATTATTTTGCAATTATAAGTACAAAGATACAGGAATGAAGCTTTAAAAATCAGTTTAATAAATAATTTTTATTATTTTAGAGTTTATTACTTCATTCAATTTATTCAGCAAGTACTTCCCTGTTCCTGAGTAAGTCGAGATCATTTCTATATTCCCATCAAGTACTTCCCCGTTCATGAGTAAGTCAAGATCCTTTCTATCCCCAAATTTCTGCATGTTAATTAACTTGATTCAGTGACAGGGTAGCAGTGACTAACTTTTAAAAATCAGTGTGCTATAATGGAAATAGCATGAATTACATGTAGCACATATTATTTAATACATATATAACTATATGTGTAATTATATTTAAATATATATAGGTGAGTATCTGGAAAAATGCACAGGTATGTATGTATGGTTGTTAACTAAATGGGTAACTACTACAACGTTATTAACATTCATCGCGGGCCATAATCTGCGTATGAATACTAAAGGGGAGAAGGGTCTCAGTCACCAATTCCTATACACACAACATTCAAATCAATTACTGTAGGAATCCCCATGGGCATGCATACACATCCACATACAAACACAATCCATATTCAATCCTTTTTCCAGTTTGCATAAAAATATCTTCTTCTGAAAAATAAATCTAAAAAATTCCACAAAGTCTTGTCACACCAGTTAGGAATACCTAATGTTCCTTATTCAACATCATGCACCATGACCAAATGATGACTACGTGCTATGCGGTAATGGAGGGAGATTCATATTTTAAGAAGGATTATTTTCTGACTCATCTTTCCATTGTCCCTTCTAAGCCATTATAGCAATAAGTAAAAGAGGTTCCTCCATTTCCCTGTAATTGTCCTGGGGTCCGATTGTGGTAAAGAGCACTCAAAGTTATTGCATGAAAAATCACTCTCTCTTTTATATTCTGTCCATCTTCATTTTCCTGTTTTACATTCTCTTTTCTCCTTTATAACATATACAAGGCCATTTAACACAAAAGACAGCTAGAGATCTCTAAGCTGCAGAGGGAAGAGTCTATCAGGTGTGGTCAATAAGTAAATATAAATATGCATTCATAAAATCTCTATCATGGCATTATTCCTATTTAAGAAGCGTTTTGAAGACTACCATTCATTCTTAAATATTTAGAAAGTGTTTGGTAGCTTTAAAAAGAAAGTGAAGGAATGGATAGCTTGAACAAACTTGCCATATATAAACATACTGGTGATATGACAATTTAAAAAGTAGAACTCAGAATTGTACAAACGCAAGGAAATTGTGAGATCACAGTTATGCAAATTTAAGCATAGCATAGCAAAAAGACTAGAAGAAAATATTTAAAAATATTTGTTAGAGGTGGAAATATAAGTAAATTTTTTCTTTAGTTTACTGCTACAGTTTCTAAATCTGAGTTTATCTTATGCCTAACAAAAGAGATTAATTTTTTATGAAGCAAAATAAAATTTGCTTTCAAATTTACAATTTTAAGTAAAAATGCCCCCACATTTTCTGTTTAAATTTTAATTTGGAATAGTCTCCTCTAGGAGGGATGTTGAACTTTTAAGAAAATAATTTCTGCTGGAAGCCAATATTTTTGTACTCAAAGTTCTGTAACAGAAGTGATCTTATATTTGATCCTGTGGTAGAGCTGGTTGCTAAGGTAATGAATACCCAGTTTATATGACTCAGCTAAGACACTGATTAAAAATGGGGCAGAAATTTGGAGAGGGTTGTCTAAAGGAAAGGAAAGGGAATGAAGGGAGGAAAGAGTCTTGATAGAAAAGACCAATTAATATTGAGAGATGAACATGGTAGTGATGAGACATTGTTGTATGCACAAAACATGGCAGCAGCACAAGTAGCAGCGTACAAGAATATAAATAGCATAGCCATTAGGGTCAAACTAGTGTTTGAATTCCTCTCTGCTCCTTGCTATTATTTTCTACAAGTTATTGATCTCTATGGACTTTCCTCATCTATGAATGGAAGATAATTGTAACTACCCTATGATATTGTTGTGAAGATTAAACAAAGCAAAGTATACATACAGGAAAATCCCTCGTGTGAAGTCAATATTGAGGAAATATTAGTTTCCTTTTTCTATGGTTAATGAAAATTTTCAAGAAATAATGTTCTTACCCATTCCCTTATGTAAACCTTCGCCTTCTCTTTTCTTATCAGTTGGGAATGCATTTGTCTTCCACTAATAGGAAAAAAACCAGCATAATGATGGTTCCATATAACAAGACGTAGGATGGGGACACCTGGGTGGCTCAGCAGTTGAGCATCTGCCTTCAGCTCAGGGCGTGATCTCAGAGTCTCAGGATCGAGTCCCACATTAGGCTCCTTGCAGGGAGCCTGCTTCTCCCTCTGCCTCTGTCTCTGCCTCACCCTCTGTGTCTCTCATGAATAAATAAATAAAATGTTAAAAAAAAAAAAAGATGTAAGATGGAGATGGTCATGAGCTCTGGCTCAGTTGTTCATTGAGGCTATCAAGGACCAAGTTCTTTCTACACTTTTCCTCCACTATCTCTAGTGGGTTGGCTCTCATTCCCATGCATCATGCCTCATGGTTAAAAGATCACTGCTATAGTTTCAGGCATCACATAAAAAGTTAAGGCAGGGGAAAAAAAAAAAACAGAAGAAAACGTCTTTCTTCTGAAGAAGTTTTATCTTTTATTTCAGAATGAAGTCTTTCACAAGGAACTCCTTTATATCTCTTTAGCTAATACCTCGTCAAATGACTGACCAGTCGAGGGGAATAGATTTGCCTATTCTGGACATTTCATATGAATGAAATCATACAGCATGTGGTCTTTTGTGACTGGCTTCTTTCACTTAGCATAAATGTTTTCAAGGTTGATCCATCTTCTTTTGTTTGTTTTCAGCCAAATAATATTTCATTCTATGGATAGACTAAACCCTATTTATCCATTCATCAGTCATTGGACATTTGGATTCTTTTCATTTTCTGGCTAATATGCACAAAGTTTCTATGAGCATTCATGTGCAAGCTTCTGAATATACATGTATTTTGGGTACGTACATAGGAGTGGAATTGCTGGGTCACATATGGTCATATATGGTAACTTGTAACCCCATGCTTAACCACTTGAAGGATTTCTGGCTGTTTCCAAATTTGCTTCACTATTTTAAATTCCCATCAGCAATGAGCTATCCTGGAAAATAGTCCACACGTATTCCAACAGTACTATGCTGTTGTCGGGTGATCTCTTAGACCTCATTTATTTACAGTACCGTTCCAAGACTTCAATTTTATTGTTGGCCTTGTGCCCAGTTGTTCTATCAATTATTGAAAGTAGGGGATTAAAGTCTCCAACCATTATTGACTCTTCCTTCAATTATGTCAGGTTTTGCTTAATGTATTTTGTGGTCCTGTTGGTAGAGGTGTATATATTTGTAGTTGTCTCATGTTCATGATACGCCAAGCTTTTAATCATTATGAAATGCCCCCATTATCTCTAGTAACATAAGTTGTCTTAAAGTCAATGTTGTCTGATTATATAGCTTCTCCAGTTCTTTTATGGTTGCTATTTGTGTGATACATCTTTTTATATCCTTTTACTTTCAGCCTATTTGTATCTTTGAACCTAACATGTGTCTCCTGAATACACCAAATAGTTGGATGCTGGGGATTTTTCCCAATCCAGTCTGAAAAATCTCTATTTTTTAATGGATGTTTAGCCCATTCACATTTAATATCATTGTTGATACTTACATTTTGTTCTGGTATTTATATCTGCCCTCTTACTTTTTGTTTTCTATATTTCTCATGTTTTATGCCTCTATCCTTTGTTCTTGCTTTACTTTTTAGTGTATCATTTTGATTCTTTTCATGATCTTTCACTACATTTTTTTTACTTTTTCTTAGTGATTGCTCTAGGCTGACAACATACATTTTAACTTATTAGAATTAACTTGAGATTTATACTAAGATAATTCCAGTGAGATATAGAAATGTTATTTCTATGAAGTTCTATTCTCTTTTCTCCTGTTTTAGCCATCAATAATAATTAATGGATTTTTTTCATTTTGGCTATCCCACTTTTTAACTCCAGAATTTATATTGTTGTTTTTTAATAATTCCTATCCTCCTATTTTTACTCTCTATATGCTGAGATGTTGTTATCATGCTTTCTTTCACTTGGGTAAGCATGGTTTTCTTTAGTTCTTTGTATTTATAATAACTGTTTTGAAGTTTTTGACATCTGGACCCTTTCAAAGCAGTTTTTGTTTTCTGCTTTCTTCTCCCTGTATGGGTGACACTTTTCCTGTTTCTTTGCATGTCTTGTAATTTTTTTTTTTGAAAATTGGACAGTTTAGACCCTATATTTCAGCAACTGTGGATACCATCCCACTCCCAGGGCTTTTCTCATTTTATTTTCTTATGTATCTAGTGATTGGACTAGACCTTTTTAATGAAGTGTATTTCTCCTGCAATTTCTCAGAGCAAATTGCCTTGGGCACGCATACAGTCATGGGGGATGACAGTGGTTCTAGCAGGGCTCCCTTTTTGAGTGTGTCTTTTCCTTGACGTCTCTGTTAAGCTTCTGGTTTGTCTGCCTCTCTTCATATCACAACAGCAATTAGCCTCTACTAACTTCTGGCTAATTGCTTTGTTGTTCCAATATTTTGGGTCACAAATTTGTTCAGATTCAGGCCTTTTATCAGGAGGGATATTGAAGCCCAGGCACTGACTCTTGTTCTGACCCCAAGAGGGCTCTTCTCTTATGTCTTTCATTCTCCATCCTCTCTGTTAAATTTCTGGCTGGTCCATGGCTTGGGTTGCTGTGATCACGAAGCTACCATCCTCCTCTTAATTGCTTACCACCAAAATCTGTGTTGATTTCAACCATGCCCTTAAGCTTGAACCTCCTTATGTTCTGTTATAGATAAAGTCAGTTTGCTTAATGAGAGCTGTGCAGCTTATCTATTCTTATGGTCTGACCCTCCCTGAGCAAAATCTCTACACTTCCGCTGTGGAGCTAGAGGCAGAGACAGAGGCACATTTCTGTGCAGTGATACCTCTAATCTGCAGGTGGATTGCTGGATAGGGGAAGTAGCTTCTCAGCTTGCTTTCTACTGGCTATAAATTTCGACACTGATAGATTTTCGCTTGTGTTTTTCAATTCTTTAAAAATGTTGTTCCACCATTCGTTGTTTGATGGAAATTCAGTTGTCATTCTTATCTTTGTTCTTCTGCACATAATGTGTCTTTGTTTTTTTCTGGCTGCTTTAATGACTTTTCTTATTATCACTGTTTTTTGATAAATGTATATGATGTGCTTGATGTGACTATTTTTAGGTTTATTCTACTTAAGCTTTTGTTTAATTTTTGTATCTGTAGATTTATACTTTTTATCAAATTTGTAATATTTTTCAGTTATTTGTTCAAAAATGTTTACTCTTTTTCTCCCTGTGGTTTTGCTTCTCCAGGGACCCATATACACATGATAGACTGCTTGATGTTTTTTCACAAGGCACTATGCTTCTGTTCTTTTTTTTTTATTTTTTTATTAATTTTTAAAGATTTTATTTATTTATTCATGAGAGACACACAGAGAATGAGGCAGAGACGTAGGCAGAGGGAGAAGCAGGCTCCTCGTAGGGAACCTGATGTGGGACTCAATCCTGGGACTCCAGGATCATGCCCTGAATTGAAGGCAGACACTTAACCACTGAGCCACCCAGTCATCCCTGTTCATTTTTTTTCAGATTTTTTTTCTTGGGGCGTCTGGTGTCTCAGTCAGTTAAGCATCCAACTCTTGATTTCAGCTCAAGTCATGATCTCGGAGTTGTGAGATTGAGCCCTGCATCAGGCTCCATGCTTAGCAGGGAGTCTGCTTGAGACTCCCTTTCTCTCTCTCCCCCTCTGCCCCTCCCCCCATTCATGCTCTCTTTCTCTCTCTCTCTGTAAAGAAATAAATAAAACTTTTCTTAAAAACCTTTTTTTTTCTTTCTCTCCTTCAGTGTGGATAGTTTCTATAGTTATGTCTTCAAACTCACTGAATTTTTAAGAGGAACACATAGTTTAATACTCTCCAGTGTATATTTGATCATGGTTTTCATAAAAGTACTGCATTTTATTTTATGAAAAGTAGTTTTTTATATCTAGAAGTTCTGTTTGGGTCTTCTTTGTATTTTTCTATTTCTCGTCTAATTATTTTCATGCCTTTCTTTAAATCTTTGAGAATATTCATAACATGTAATTATTTTTTAAAGATTTTATTTTATTTATTCATGAGAGACACAGAGAGAGAGGCAGAGACACAGGGGAGAGGCAGGCTCCCCATGAGCCTGATGTGGGACTTGATCCCGGCATCCCAGAATCATGTCCTGAGCCAAAAGCAGATGCTCAACCACTGAGCCACGCAGGCATCCCGTATTTAATTATTTATTATACTTCTTTTACAATATTTATCTGATAATTCCATCATCTCTATCATTTCTTGGAATGCTTTCATTGATTAATATTTGTTCTTGGCTATGGATCATATTTTCCTATTTCATTGCATGCCTAGTAGAGTGTGGTTGAATGTTAGGTATTTTGGATTTTTCCTTTTTTTTTTTTTTTTTTACATTTTTGAGTCCTAGATTTTGTTTTATTTCTTTAAAGATTTCTGCACTTTGTTCTGGCATATTGTTAGGTTATTTTCATCAGTTTTATCCATTTAGACTCCTTTAAGCTTTTGAGTTAGATATTTTTCTTTTGAGTCAGGTCTTGGAGGCAGCTTTACTTGGCTAATTTAGTCACTCTACCAAATCAAGACTGAGGACTCTAGCAGACACTCCTTGCATTATGAGATCTCTACATTCTGGCTGGTGAAAATGCACATTATTCCCATCCCTGTGTGATGACCTCCATAAATAATCTGTTAACTGTTTCCTAGTGACTTTTTTCTCAGCCTCATGTAGTGTGGCCACCATTGAGGCATAGGGGCAGAACTCAGTCAGCAAATGACTCCAGTACAATGCTCCACAGAACTCTCCTATGTGTACAGTTCCCTCTCTGGTATTCTGATTCACAAATTCCAGCCACCTCAGCTTTCTGGAACCGTGATCTCTGCCTCCTCCACTCAGCTGGACTAGCTGACTCTGCTTGGATTTCCTCTCTCTTCACTGGAGTTGCACACAACACTTTAGCTTGTATCCTATTGATTGGAATTTAATCACCTTAAAACACCTCAATACATAAAAGGTTGGGAAATGGAATTTTTGTTCTGGATGGCCCTTGCTCAGCTAAAAATTAGGAGTTCTATTATTGAGAAACAAAGGAAAAACAAATACTAACAGATTAACAGCAGTCTTTAACATAAAAATCTTCTATGACCAAGTGAAAATAGGTAGCATTTTTACCTTTTTCAAAATTAGAATATTTCTTTTCCCAGAAGTATATTTATTTTCATTAACAGATTGTTGGGTATGACATCCGGGTCACATAAAGCCAAGATTTCATTTTGAATACCCCTATGAATTGTAAAATCTTAAGAATATGAGAGAACTCAAGATTCTCTTAAATCAAACACAGATTACATTTTAGTTAAAGTAGTATTCTTTCAAGTTCAGATATTTTTAGAATTAAAGGAAAATACATCAACATATCATAGAAGTGAAGGAAATACAAAAACTAGTCAACCTGGATAGAAGTTGGGTGCTTATCTAAGTTCATACATATTATGTAATAAGTATTTAGAAAACCAATATCTTTTTAAGCTTTGCATACCATGACATAGTAAATCTTAAAGAGGACTCAATAATCAACAAAAAGACCTATAAAAGAATGTTTCCAACAACTTTGTTCATAATAGCCAAAGCCTGAAAATTGTCCAGGATCCATCTACAAGTGAATCCATAAACTGGTGCATGTACATAATGATACATGCATGCTCAGCAATAAAAAGAAACAAACTACTGAGATGTGCAATAATAGGGATGCATCACAAAAGCATTATCTTGGATGAAAGATGCTTTCTGTAAAATAGTACATGCTGGAAAATTTCACTAATATAAAGTTCTAGAAAAGGGGTAGCTACTCTAGGGTGGAAAAAAAAGACAGATGTGTGGTTGTCTCGGCAAGTGGAAGCAGAGATTGACTGTGCCATGGCACCGGGAAACTTTCAAGGCTGTGGTAACATTTTATATCTTAATAACAGTTTTGATTATACAAGTGTAATCATTTGTCAAGATTTAGTGATTATACACTTAAAATTTGTGCATTTAACTGATTAGAAATGTCACATCAAAAGAAGAAACTGCATGGGTATTGATTCTAACTAATGTTACACCTGCTGAAGCAATGAGGGGAAGTCCATCGATGTCTACAATTTACCTTAAAATTTACCAATACAAAAATGGAATGGTTGATGGATAGAGACATGGGTAAAAGATAAATATAAGATAAAACGAGTATAGTAAAATGTTAATAGTAGAATCTTGATGGGTATATGAATGCTCACTGTACAACTCTTTTAGTTCTACAGTGTATTTGAAAATTTTTATAATATGTTGGGAGGAAAAATGAGTATGGGGAGTAGCTTTGCAGTAAACATCTGGCCAGAATGTTTAACAAAAATAATTTCATCTAACCAGGATTGTACTTGTCTTCTTTAGAGTATATGAATCTTTTAAGCTTAAGGAAAAAGCATATAAACTTTTAAGTGATCAAAATTATAGTGTTAGCATTTCCAGATTGAAAAATACTCCATCGTACTTTGTATTTCACACTGATGTGATGTCTAAGAGAATTTGACCTAATTAAATGACAACCTTGAAACCGTGAATTGCATAAGAAAAACTTATTTTAAGTTTGTCAAAAAGCTCATTTCAAAAGGAAAAGACTTCACTTCCAAAATATTTTTCAGGACTATTTTGGCTCATAGAGGTAGGGTAGGCTAAAGGTAGTTAGCTTTCGTATGGGCTTCTGACAGCTCATAAAAGATACCAATCCAAATCCCAGTGAGGTGATCTTTTAAAGTCCATTGCCTATATTTAATAAGCAAGATATTCCAGGACTTTTATGAGGAGTTTAACAACATAGCTAACCTCAAAATGACTGCTACTCAATGTTATCAAAAGTTCAGGAAGAGGGGCACCTGGGTGGCTCAGTGGTTGAGCATCTACCTTTGGCTAAGGGTGCGATCTAAAGTCTTGGGACTGAGTCCCACACCAGGTCCCCTGCAGGGAGCCTGCTTCTCCCTCACCTATGTCTCTGTCTCTCTCTGTGTGTCTCTCATGAATAAATAAATAAAATCTTTAAAAAAAAAAAAGTTCAGAAAGTGCAGTTATATTTACTAGGGGTTGCGTGAAGAATATACAGTTCTTCCTGTCCTACATGGACTTTCTCCAGGGTGAAGATAGATCATCAGGAAGCTGACCTTCATTCCTTCCTGTCTTCTTGTTTAGCATCATAGAACTCTTTAATAGACTCATTTTTGAGTTCATGGCACCTACTTGCATGTAGGTGCATCTTGAGGAGCAAATCTATGAAATTTGGTGTTGGACATAACTTTCTTGGTCTAACCAAAGACTGCATCGACTTTTTTTTTTGCCAAAGACACATGGAAGACGCAGGCTTTTTTTTTTTTTTTTTTTGTCAAAGACACATGGGAAGAAATTCTTTGGGGACGTAGAACCAGGAAAAGCCGAGTCTTAACCCTGTAAGTATTTTATGTATCAAGTAAATAATCACATCTCTTTTCTGTGTTAGCTTCTAGAAAGTTCAGAGTAACCTCTGGTCTTCTCAAAACTGTGCCAATCTTTGTAGAACTGGCCCATCTATTGTAGAATGACCTCTCCTTTCATTTGATTTTACTTCCTGATCTGCATTTTTATTTCACTAAATCACTTACATTTGTTTTTGTCTTGTTCTATTTTAATGCATCAATAGGTATAAACAATTACATTTTCTCTAAGTCTCTCAAATCATTCTTAGAACACGTAATAGAATCAACAAAATCCTAAAACTCATTAGCCAGAGGAAAAATTTAAAACCTGAGAATTAATGCAGATGGGATGAAGACAGAGGGCCCAAAGATGGTTAAAAGTGGATGAAGAAATCCATAAGAATGGGCTGATTTATTGAAAATAAATTAGGATGATACATTATTTTGAATTGCCTTCCGGAAACAAGTTGAAAACTCAGAGGTTTTAGGGAGTGGGGAATATGCAGGGATTCTATAAACCTCTCTCCTTTGACTACGTCTCATTATTCTGCGCACATTTCGTGTTTCAAAATGTCAACAGAAATAAATGCCAGTTTTCTATTTTCTGGGGTTTGAGGAACAGGACACCTTTATTTATTGTAAGTCCTATCTCTTGTTATACATAGTTTATTTTCTCTTTCCTGGTTATCTCTTCTAATGAATGTACATGTACCATATTTATTTGTATTGCTTCCTTTATCCTTATGTCCTTTACCCTTTCAAAATTTGAGCTGTGATTTTTTCTCTCTCTTTATATATAATTTTTCCTTTGGGCAGTTACCTGAAGGCTACTAATTATAGGTGAGAATTTATGTATGAGCCTGTTTACTGAAAACAAAAGGAAGAGTGTTAAAGTCCTCCTCATGTTTCTTGAGTTGTTATTACCAAGTTATCAGAAAGTTGGCTGGTGGGGGGAAGGAGTGACCAAGTTTGCGATAGATCTAGAAACCTCCAGGACAGTGTTTGCAGAGTATGTTTCAGGATCCCCTTGGCATCAGAATCACTGGGCTGCATGTGACAAAAACAGTTTACTGGACTCTCTCTGGGCCTTGAAACCATAATCCCTAGGAATTTGGCCTGGTAATCTCATGTTTAAGATACTCCCCAGGTGATTCATATGCAGAGTCAAGTTTGAGGACTCTTACCTTAGATTTATCCCCTCAGAAGAGGCAAGAAGAAAATGACCTATGTAATAGTGTTATATTCTGAAATCTTTTCTCCTCATGTCTGAGTAATATACTCCTTTTAAATGTAAAAGTGATATAAGTAATTACGGTAATGGGATTTTAACTGGTTGAAGTTGAATGAGATATAGAGAACACTGAAGGGATTTCAAATAAGCTTTGCACCTAATCATTCATTTGGAATGTCTTTCTTTATCTAAATCGATAGTTAATTTTAACTTTGTGTTAGCTTTTTAAAATGCTGTTGCCTCAGGCACACTCCAGAACCCTGCATCTGGAATCTCTGAGGGTAGGACCCAGATGTTCATACTCCATGGGTGTGAGTTAGCTAGCCAAAGACCATAGCAAAGATTATTGTCAAGACTGCAGAGGCAAGTCTAATTATTAAGAAGACATCAGGTCTGAGAACAACATAAGAGGAGACGAAATCTATTGAACCAGAGATCCTGGTCTATCTCCTTTGCTATAATCCCTATCATCATTTTCAAAATATCTCTCCTTCTATACACATTTTCAAACTCCAATTTTCTGAGACTCTTAAGGCAGATTTTATAGGTCATTAAGATATCCTGATTTTCCAAGGTCATAATCACACCAGAAATAGATTTCATATTTTTTGTGAATAACTATATCCTCAGCCAATTACATTCCTATCACAGAAATACATATATATGTATGTATGTAGATACATACATATATCTTTTTATTTTACTTTTTTACATTCACTACACCCACTTTAGCAAACAAAAATCAAATCCGCTGCAGGAGGCCAGAGAGGGGGGTGTTAGATGGGTAAGATTCCTGTCAAGGATCTAATGACCTTAACGAGCTCAACAGTGTAAAACTTGCGTGGGCAAAGATTCAGCACAGAATGCCCAAGTAGCTCCTTTCTCCTGGTGTCAGAATGTCACAGCATTACAGCTGAGCTGTGGCTCGATTAATTGATTCAGAACGATTCCTGTTGAGCAATTGTCTTCTCTAAAGGAATGTCAATGCAAGCTGCTAGCAACTGTCACTTTATATCAAATATGAATTATGCTGTATAATGGGTTCAGGTGCTCATATAAATTGACTGTCATAAAATCCTTGTGTGTGATAATTCAGTGAAATCATCTTGTTCAGATGATGAAAACAAAGGAGCAGAATAGTGACAAGAGAAGGGAGGTGATAACCTCCCCACTGCTGACAAGAAAAACAATGTCTAAAGACTGCTACTCATTTATTGCTCACTCAGCTTGGTAATTAGCAGCGCCCCCCCCCCCCCATGCACACACTAAAATATTCTTGGGCACAATGAAGATGTAATGAGAAAGGACATGATTAAAAAAACTATCACATATTTTTGGTATGAAGATTGATTACAACCAATCGTCAATTGAATCAAAATAGGTATCAAGACTTAGTGTTGAATATGCCCTTTGACCCAGCAATTTACACTTCTAGGAACCTAATCCAAGCGGCTAATACAAGTGCAAAATATCATATTCGCAAGCTTCTTCCCTATAGCATTGTTTAGATTGGTAAAAAACTGTTGAAACAACATAAATGTTCCTCGCAAAGGATTGTGTATAGGCCATGTGTCTAATGATACTTGGAAACTATTAAAAATTATGATGACTATTCACAAATGTCCTAACATGAAATGATGGCCAATACTGATTACAAAGGAAGTTTATAGAACAGTATGAATGGTTATTCTGCATTTACGTAAAATGACACACATATATCTACAATATCTACATGTGCATATAAAATAGGGAAATGCCTACAAGAATGTTCATTGAAATTTTAACAGTAATTTTCTCTGAATGATAAGATCTAGGGTAATTTTTACTTTCTTCATTGTACTTCTCCACATTGCTTGAGTTTTTACAATGAACGTTCAGCAATTTTCCAAAAAAACAATAAAGCTACTTAAAAAGAAAGGAGCATGATAAGAAACTACGTGTGAGTACAAATGAGACCGAGGAATTTGAAAGGGTCCTTATGATTACACCTCCGTTCAGAGACAATAATGATGATAGTAGGTGAATTGCATAATAATCATGCCTGATAGCAAAAACATTAATTTACAATTTATCGAGAGTAGCAATGTGCACCCTGCACCATTAAGAAAATAATAATAATTCGTGGACTTGAAATGGAAATTAAATAAACAAGCACAAAAGCAACTTGCAAGCAGATCACACTGGGGACACTTGGGCCACGTTTGCGAGAGAAATAATACCTGCCACCTGAGAAGGGCAAGGTTGGGTAATGAGCACGGTTTCACACGATGCAGGAGAATTTATCTTAGCCAAGGAAAAGCTTTCTGGAAGAAAAAGACTGTGAGAGGTGAATCGAAAAGTGTGAGGGAGACAGCTTGCTGGAGAGGAAGTCAAATAGAATATTTCATAGAACCCAAAGGAAGGAAGAAGAATATTTTTGCCTCGGGATTTCCAAAGAAGAAATGTGAAATGTGTCTGTATGCTGTGGTTATTGGCAAAGTCTGCAGCCGAGCTCTTTCAGGCATTCATACTTTCCCTAAGATGCCTTGGCAGGTTCGTTGTGTAGAAAGTACTGTGGGGGAGAGCACCCTCAGAAAAATCACAGAGGCAAATCCTTTGGGAAGTCCATGTTCTCTCTTTTCAGACCACAGAGATACGCCCGAATGCATGGCTGAAGCACTAAGGGAATGTCTTGTGCGGGGGTGTAATGGTCTTACGGATAAGTGAGCCCATATCCACCTGAATGGCTGTCAAGCAGTTCTTTCCCAAAGAATCCCTGGCTCATCCTATCAGCTAGAACCTGAAATTCCTTTAAATATTCATTTCTTTTTGTGGGTGTGATGGCATCTCTGGATGAGGGTCAACAAAACAGCGATTTATCACCCAGGAGTGACTCATCATAGGTTCCATGATCAGAAAATAGAATATCCGGAGACTGAGATAAAGATATTTAATGAGGTTGCCTGACCTTGGCCAACTCTTTGGGGTGTTACCTGGCTAAGCCTGTTGGGGAACTACCATGGCAGGTAGGTATAGCCAAGACTGTGTTCTAAAGTATATATACTTTTTAAAGTATAAAATGGATTTTTTTAAGGATTTTATTTATTTATTCATGAGAGACACAGAGAGAGAGCGGCAGAGACACAGGCAGAGGGAGAAGCAGGCTCCCTGCGAGGAGCCCGACTGGGGACTCCATCCCAGGACCCCGGGATCACGCCCTGAGCCAAAGGCAGACACTCAACCGCTGAGCAACCCAGGTTCCCTTGTCTTGGGTTTAAACTACTAGACAGAAATATGGATCATCTTGGGCTTTTCAAGACCACAGACACTTTCTCTGCGTGTATTACTTCTAGTTTTTCCTGCTGTGCACATTCAGCCCAACAATTATGCTTCCGCTATGAAAACCTAGTGAATTCACTATACAGAGTATACAGAGTAGAATCCCAAAAGTTCAAAATCACAGAAAATATGTATCTATTCATCAATGGAGGGACATAACTTTCCTTTTAGACTTGTATTAGCTGTGTATGATCTTTGAAAACATTTTTTCTTCTTCCTTCCTTTCTTCCTTCCTTCCTTTCTTTTACTTCTAAATCTTATTATATTATTTAACAGTTTACTTCCTGTATCTCAATAAGATAGGTGTCAATTTTTTTCCACACTGTAAGTCCTCCACCAGTGCAGGAAATAATCATTCCTATCCCTAACATACCTTTCTTTATTCCCTGCTATATTATGGGTAAAAGGATGCGGGTGGGGGTGGTAAGGGAACCATGAAAGTATTATCCTTATCATTAAGCACCCCCCTCAAAATACGGGGAGTTATTTATTGAACAAATATTTATTGATCGTGTACTATGGCAGGGACTTGGCTCTTGACACTGAAAACACCGCTGAAGAGAGCTAACCAAAGTCCCTGGGTGCTAACATCCCAACCCACTCAGAACTAGTTTTCTCGGGGTTGAAGTTCATAAGTTTGTTCAAATGTGAAAAAAACAACAGTTTCTCCAGCCTAGTGCAGTTGGATCTTACTTACATTTTCCAGTGCTGAGATTAAAACAATAAAACGAGCGCCCGTCATCAGCATCAACTGAGTTACTAAGTTACTAGACATGGTGCTCTGGACAGGAGACTCATTTTTTGACACAAAGAGGGATGAGAACAGGATTTGTAGTGACTCCTCACAGCCTCTTAGTGGAGAACAACTCATGATGCCCTGTTTCCAAAGCCCAGAGTGGAGAGGATGGTGCCAACGTTCTGGTTCCCGGAATGCTGTCAATGGGAGAAAAGGAGACATAGGTCACGTTGCTTCTTTTAAAATCCTCACCCCTTTTTGCTGAATTTATCCTGAGAAAGTAAAACTGGGGGAAAGAACAAATCGCTCTAAGGGTCTCTCATCCGCCCCCCATTCCCTCTCACAGCTTTCAAGAGGAAAAGGTGTCCTTGATATTTTTATGCCATCAATATTCTCCATCATTGGCTTTTAGGTTTGAGCTTCCCTGGAAGCAGACCCTGAGAAAAGTCATAGAGCTCAAGTGGCTAATTGGGGCGGTGCTCTCAGGACCCATGATCAAGGGAGGGAGGTATTGAGCTAGGAAAGGAGAAGCCTGCCAGCCCCCACACTCACCCAGGCTGCCCGGTTACCTCCAGGTTACCTTCTAGTTACCTCCTGGTTACTTCCCACCTGGCGACCTCCTGCTCTGACCCCAGAGGGGTCACACCCACACCCTGCGGAAGATGATCTTCCCTCCCTGGAGGAACAGGCCTGCCCTTCCTCACAAGGGGAGACAGGGTCTGTTTTTCTTCCCCCTTAGACAGGCCTGGCAGGTGACTTGCTTTTACCAATAGAAGGTGACAGAGGTACAGTTGGGCAGGTCCTGAGCCAGAAGGAGACCCAGAAACCCCCACTTCCACACTTGCTAAGGAAGCTGGCTGCCATTCTGGAAACAATCTAGGTCATCCACTGAATAGTGAGACATGGTGTGAAGAGAAAGAGGCCACTTTGAGGAGGACCCGAGAGCCACACACGTGAAGGGGGACCTTCCTGGGCCTCACGGCTCTCGAGAAGGCAACTCAGCAAGTGACCCAGTAGACCTGAAGACTGCCCACCTGTGTCCTGCCTGAATTTCTTACCTCCAGATTCATGAGAAATAACCAAAAAATGAATAAATAAATAAAAATTCTTGTTTTACATAGTGGCTATGCATGGCTTTAGGAAGCATAGCTCTCTGATACCTACACTAACTTCAGTGGGTCACTGGATTCACTCCCAAGGGGTGTTAATCTCCTGGCCCTTTGGGCCTGTTTCATGGGTGAGCAAAGCAGGCTTCACTCCTCAGAGAAAGCCCCAGACAAAGAAATACAGGTTCTCCGGCCTACAGCTGCCTGCAGGGCCAATGTGTGCTGAGGTGGCAAAGGCACAGAAATGTGGGCAGAGCCCTGCTGGTCCCTGGGACACCTGGATGCTCTCACTTCCAGCCATGGCCGACCTTCTGGCCAACTGGGCCATTTACCTTTCCTCCCAATGCAGAGATCTCCACTGCTTCTGTTGTCAAAACTCATTCCTTCCGATTGGCCAGCTGTGATTTCAGTGTTCCAGGCAAATTCTTCCTTCCCTGGAGATCACAATCTGCCTTCGCCTTACACCTGATCCCTGGAGCTTCTAAGCTGCACATTCCTTTCCCGAGACATTAAACATTTCTCTGTCAATCAGCTTAAGGAAGAATAAAATCCTAACTCAGCAGAAAGTCGTGCATTAGGTAATGTGGAATGTGAGTTTGTGCTTGCGTGTCGGTTGGCAGAGCAAAAAATTCCAAAGGAAAGGACTCTTCTCAAGAAGTTAAAAGTCTAAAAAAGAGAATGGCTTCTGATCAAGAAACAGTTACCTCAACATTATCAAGATAAAGTCATTCTACAAATGTGCTGTCCTACTGGATAAAAGTAATGCTCCATCTCAGATAGAATGCCTGTTATTTTCCTTGTTTTTCTATTGGTGGCGATGAGGTCACCCAGAGGACCCGGTCTCTCCCCTCGTTGCCCTGGTAATCAAAAGCATGTAATTAAAAGCTGGCTGGCGACAGCAATGAATGTGATTCTGTGACCCAAGAACACTTTTTTCCTAAGCAAAGCTCATTAGACCACATTAAATTCACAATAGGTTTAAATTCACAACGTGTACACTGGAATGATCCTAAGCAGAGGGCTTTAAGCAGAGAGTTCCTCAAAGGACAGAGGAGGCTTAAGACCTATTTTTTAAAAATGTGAGGAACACGGAGGGGAGGTTGGGTTTTCTAGCATGCAAAGCAGGAAGCCCTGGGAGGGTCCTAATATATGAGGCTGGTGGCTAGGAGGGGAGAGAAAGGAGAGAAATTGACTGGCTCAACAAGGCTTAGATTGGAAATGCCTTACTGCTGGATTACGTTATTGTCAGATGACCAAGCCAAGTCGTAGTTCGTTTAGTGTTTTCTATCACCCAAACAGGAGGTTCAGGTCCCTAGATCAAAGGATGGGAGATATGTGCTTTAAAACAAAGCAAAACAGAAACAAAACAGAAAAATGCTCCAAAATGCCAGGGCTTGTCCATTCACTTGTATCACTGAGACAGTAACCCACATATTTATCTTTTTAAGAACAAAATTATGGAGGGAAAGCAGCTGTGCCAATCCCATATACTTTTTAAGAAGCAGACCCAAATTCTCCAGTTGTGATCAGGCTTTGGAGCATCTTCCTAAACCTTCTCCTAAGAGGCTCTGAGAACAAAAGCCCAAAAGTGGCCTCTGGAGTTCTCCCAGATGCCAGATGTCCGCCCAGAGGGCAAAAGAGGAGCCCAGCAAGTGGGCAGAGCAGATCCAGGGCAAGCCTGCGAGCTTGAAACTGGGAGGGCTGCAAGGAGATCTGGAAGGGACCATGCGGATGGCTCATGGAAGCCAGCAGACAGGGCCTCAAGCCCTCCGGGGAATGAACCTGCTTGACTTGGGGCAAGTTCTTCAAAAACTCTTTCAGCCTTTACATTTCCAGCTGAATAAAGGGGACCCTAGTAGCATCTGCCTCGCAGAGGCATTGACAGAGGGCTTTGCACGGTGCCCACGCCATTGCGAGCAGTCCTTGAATGCCAGCTCTTAATCGGGTCCCTAGCAGCACCCTGCACAGCCGGTGCGGGGGATCCCCGACATGATGTGCTCTCAGGGGTGCTGGCAAATGGGCCCACATGCAGAGATTTTTCCCACTCGGCCCTCCCTGATGCCTGAAGTCCCTTCTTTGAGAACTTCTCTAGTTTCTCAGAAATTATTCTTTATTAAAAATGCAACTTAGCAGCTCCAGAAGTGGTTTGCTTGCCAGGCTTCCTCACTTCATGAATGTATTATGCTGCAAGACACACCTCATCCTGGACGAAGTGTCCTGGGTTCCTCAGGACACACACACATCACTGTTAGGGTGTGTGTGCAAGCACGGTTTCAATGGGGTGGCAACCTCCCAGTATATACTGGGGCCTCACTTGGTATAAGGCAGAGGCTCTTAACCCGTGTTTCCAAGATGGACTTTAGGAGCTCTTTGAGTCTCCTGAAATTAGATGCACAGTTGTCTTGGTGAATTGGTATGCTTTGGGGCTGGAAGATCCACAGTGTTCATGGATTCTCAAAGGGCTTCATAATTAAAGAACTGTCATAAAGGAGACTGCAATTCAGAGCTAGCCCTCGTAGCCGCCTTCAAGTATGGTGATTCGCCAGGGGCCTGAGGAGACCTCAGAGTGTGTTCCAGTTGGCGGGGGTGGTTGGGTGGACAGCCAGATAACCTCAAGGGCCCTGGGTGCTCTGGTGTGTCAGTGTGACTGAGCAGATGGGTCGAGAGCCAAACCCAACCCTGTTGACTCACAGCTGGCTTCTGGAAGCTGCCCTGGAGTGAGCATGCAGAGCGAGGTTCTAGTAACTTTCTCAGCATGGGGAGGGCTTGGCCTGGGAGGGACAGTGAAGCCTTGGGGCTCCTAGCCCTTCTGCAACCCAGGCCTCGGGGCACTCAGCACTAGGTGGGGGGGTGCGCTTGGGGTTCCCTATTGTGTCTTTCAGTCCTAACGTGAAATCATCCTAATGAAACCTCATTGAGTATTTCTCCCTCTCTGAGTACTTCTTCCTGCCTGAAGTTTATGTAATTTGGGGATAGAGCTATCAAGTAAAATACAGGGCTCCCAGTTAAATGGGAATTTCAGAAAAACAATGAATAATTTTTGTGTGTATATGTACATATGTGTATATATATCTTAAATACTTCAGGGGACATACATATTTACTGTTTACTTGGAATTCACATTTAGCTGGGAGTCCCGTTTTTCTGTTTTGGGGGTTTCTTTTTTCTTTTTCTTTTTCTTTTTTTTTTGCTAAATCTGGTATTATGGGCTGAATCGCATCTTCTCAAAATTCATATGTTGACATTGTCACCTCCTAATACTTCAGAATGTGACTTTATTGGAAGTAGGGTCATTAGAGAGTAATTCGGTTAAAAAAGGATCATTTGATGGGGCCCCAATCCAATATGGCTGATGTCCTTACAAGAAGAAGAAAGTTGGACACATGGACAGAAGGAGGACCACAGAAGACACAGGGAGAAGATGGGCCTCCACAAGGCCTCAGAAGAAGCCTTAATCTTGGACTTCCAGCCTCTGGAACTGTAAGCAAATAAATTTCTCTTGTTTAAGCCACGGAGTCTGTGGTATTTGTTATGGCAGCCCAAGCAGATTAATACATCTGGCAACCGTATTTAGAGAACATTCTAAATAAAACAGCACAAAATTATGAATACAGAATTAAGCCCAAATGTGAATACTTATTAGAATAAGAAAAGAGATCACAGCAAATTACCAGAGATGTGAAGATTGGAGTCCCTTTTCTCAGAGACCCCTTTGAGGCAACTGGAACACCAGTGGTTTCTAGAACTCACCGAGACCCCCCCACATGAGAGGCTCTCAAGCCTAAGCTTTATTAGTACCCCAGTCAATTTAAATCTGCCGGGATGTTTATCCCGACCTTTTCTAAAGCTCTCTGTTTATTTCCCTGGTTTCATTTGGCTTTCATGGCAATGCTCAAATTACACAACTGGGTATTTTTGGAACTCTGTCTCTCCTTCTTTTATTGTTTAGTTTCTTATCTTTTTTCGGGGGGTAAAATTTTTTAGCTCTTTGATTTCATGTAAAAATGGATGCTAATAATGTTTATAACACAGCATAAGTTTTTCGCATTAGAACTATTTTTAACACATCATATTATTATTTTAATTATATGGGTAGCTTTGGTAATTTTATTTTCTACATTTTGTGAAGTTGGAAAGAGAAACAAGGAATAATATAATTTTCTTTTGCATAAGGGACTCTTATAGAAACATTTAATTTCAGCTGTAGCTGACAGATTTATAAAGATAGGAGTGTATATAAATACATATGTGCATGTATATATTTCATATCTTTCTGAATGCTACACAGAATTATCCCAAAGTGCAACTAATTATACCAACTTGATTGCCCAGTAGGAAATCAGTTAAATTAGACAAAATTGTTCTGTCATAACCATATATAAAAATTCTTTGTGGATAAAATGTACATATATTGAAAATGTCTTATAGGAAGGGTCCGTAGAAGACATTTCTTTTTCATTTTGAATTTTAAAACACTAAGTCCAATCTTTTTTAATTGAAAGAAGGCGTTTTTGAGCATTGTATAGATTTCACATTAGTATGGCAGGTAATGATTTTGAGCTTGAAAACTTTAAATCTCTCCCTAACAGGGCTAAAAACTGGCTTAAATGCAACATGATTGAAAATGAAAAGTATAGGTGTGCCTAGGTAGCTCATTTGGTAGAGCATCTGGCTCTTGGTTTCAATTCAGGTCATGATCTCAGGGTCATGGGATCAAGCCCCAGGTGGGGCTCCATGCTTAGTGGGGAGTGTGCTCGGGATTCTCTCCCTCTGTCCTTGGCCCCCACCGCCATGCACATTCTCTCTCAGATAAATAGATGATAGATAGATGATAGATAGATAGATAGATAGATAGATAGATAGAAGCATAAAATAGATAGAATCTTTAAAATGAAAAGAAAAAATATAATGAGTGTAAAAGAAAATAAATAAAAGTAATTTAAGATGGATGATACATGCAGTGGAGGAGGAAGAGGAATACAGAACAAGAAAAGCAGAGTGAAATGTGGATGGAATGTCAAGAAATGAAATCTACTTAGCAAGTTTTGAAAAATGGTCACAAGTAAGTTGTGTGACATATTAATAGATGTACAATGGTGACTGAGTCAAGTAGTTCACCACTCTGGCTATGCCAGTCTTGGAATCGAATTCACACAGCCATTTTTCTCCTCCAACATATTAGAGATATTACATTGGTGAGTGTGTGTATGTCTATGCAGGTGTGCATATGCATGTAGTGATGCAGTGATCTATGCAGGCGTGCATATGCATGTAGTGATGGTGGTAGTGTTATCAGAGTGTGCATTCACAAGTGTGTAACTGGGCAGTAAAATGGGTAGGGCTGGTGGTGATTACCCCATAAGTGTCATAACTACTTCAGGATATCCATCTTGCTTTTTCCTTGTATAAATTATAATTATAGTTAAGAATCACGAAGGCAAAATAAGTCAGAGAAAGACAATGATCATATAATCTCGCTCCTATGTGGAATTTAGGAAACAAAACAAGGAGCATAGGAGGAGGGAAAAACAAAACAAGACGAAATCAGAGAGGGAGAGAAACTATAATTATGAGACTCTTAACCATAGGAAGCAAACTGAGGGTGGCTGGAGGGGGTGGGGGGAGGATGGGGTAACCGGGTGACAGGCATGAGGGATGGCACATGATGGAATGAGCCCTTGGTGTTGTATGCAGCTGATGAATTCCTGCACTCTACGTCTGGAACTAATGATGCAGTATATGCTAATTAATTGAATTTAAATAATAATAAAAAAGAATTCCTAAGGGTTTCTCTTACTGAAATAGTTCACAAGGAATAGAATTATATTACTGTTCAATCTTTAATTCTACCTTTTCTACCTGTCTTTTTGAAAAGGCAGTTCATTGAATGGCCAGTAGCTATGGATATTATTTTAAGGTTTTCACTTTAATTTTTGCTTTAAAGCAGATAATCTCTTGCGCAAGTAATTATGCAGGTATCTTCCATGTGGGTACATTTAATGCTTGTGATTTTTTTTTTCTCCTTGGAATTGGATATGTGATTGCTAATCAAATGTTATCCATGGATACAAATTCAGGTAAGGGAGGTAGACAACAAATAGTGTCTTCAGAGAAGGTCTTTTTCCTTATTGTCTGACCTGATTTTCTACAGCCCAATCACTAAAATAGCCCCCTCTTCTTTTAGGAATCATATCCTCTTACTTGCTATGCTGCTAATGTGTTTGTTCTTTCTCTGATTGTAGCTACCCCAAGTTTGCTTGGTTATTATTCGGTAGCCACTTGTGTTTTGGGGCCACCGCATTTTCAAAACTCTCCTTAATTATAGTTATTCAACTTGCTATAGAAGAGATTCCTGGATATCCTATTGTTCTCCGACTTTGCACGATATATTCCAGCTTAAATTAGTTGCAGTAAACGGTACTTCACACAAAGGCTTATACGTATATTTAGCTGAAGGCAGGCATTAGAGAATACATTTTCCCATCTTTGGGAAATATGGGAAAGCCTCTCTGAAAAGAAACTCTTTGCACACTCAAAGATCTGTGGTTTCAATAACTGGTCACAAAATGGATGTGCTATATAGCATGTGAACATGAAAATGAATGTTGCATTTAGCAGTAAGAGAAAGTGTGCTGCATCACACTAGGATAGCGTGTCCTTTCTGATGGGCCTCACCTCCCTGAGGGCAGGAGTGACATCTGATGCACCTTTGTCCCTCACGTCTGATGCACCATGTGGCACACAGAGTGGGTGCTCAAAAAAACTGAACTGAGCTAAGTAACGACCAATAACCCACATTGACTACAAATTGTTAAATAAAAAAATACATTGTGCAATGCCACTGCCAAAATCTTGATCCAAGCATGAAGAAGTCTCCAGCTGGATCCTGACTCTGTCCTCATCTTCCCTTGTCATTTTGACTCACCATCAGCTCCTGGGATTCCCTGTTTTCTCCTCTCTCTTTGGTCCACCCTCTACACTCTTCTGTCCTGAAATAGTCATTTCCTTGTTTCTGGGCTGATAAAATAATTGCAGAGATTTTTCAGGCAATTAAGTCAATGGGTACACTCTAAGTATTGTGCAGGGTTTTCTACAGCCCCACATATTGCTATTTTTAATTTGCAACACTACAAGTCCATGACATGCTGGAATTTAAGGAGGCTCATTAGCCTACGATGTTTACTCTGCAAAATGGTTGTTGTCATTGAAGAAAATAACCTCCCCCACTTCACAAAGATCACTGCCTCGTTTCGCATTGCTTTGGGATATGACATCAGAAACTCACCCCCACTTTCAGGTCAGGAACAGAATGGAGGGCTTCAGTCCTTTCCAGACATCTATGCATGGGTGACAGTGGGGTGGGCGTAACAGTGAACAGTGAAATACACAGAGATATAACCTGTATGTCCCACATTGGAAGGTCTTGCCTGTAGATATGCCGTAGTACGGTGTACCACACATGCACACACACACACACACACACACACACACACACACAGCCCACACATACTTGTGCATGTGCACACACCGTGTACTCTCACTGCCTTTATATTACCTACAAGGTCCACAGCAGACTTCCTTTACCATTTTAATCTTTAGTAGTGCAGACTCCATAAGGGATGGTCATCCACTGCTGACGTTTACTTGACAAGCTAAATCCAGCTGCTGTTGCATGACACACCCTCCCCAAAGATGAATCGAAACTTCCTGTTTCCCGGAGTGAACTGTGTCCCCAGGTCATGAATACATGACACGTGTCATACATTCTACTACCACTTGTACCAATTCCTAGATTCTTTTTTTTTTAATTTCCAGAAGGTGCAATCTTTTCGAGATAAAATGTTGCCTGGCACATGATGTGATGAGCACTGGGTGTTATACATAACTGGTAAATCACTGAACACCACATCTGACACTAAGTATGTACTTTATGTTGGCTAATTGAATTTAAATTTTTTAAAAAGGCAAAAAAAAAAAAGAGAGAGAGAGAGAAAAATGTTTCCTGGCAAGAATAAACATGGTACTAAGTTAAACTTAGGAAGATTATTTAACACACATTTGCAAAAGACTTCATGCGCAGCTTTGACATTTTCTTCTTGAACATTCATAAAAGTGGTATTAAAAACCACTATTGGTAAGCTTTGCTCACAAAGAAAATTATTCCAGTATATCTCTACATAAAATTATGTCCATATGAGAATCAAGAAACAAGATGGGAGAGGATGGTTCTCAAAGTGTGTGCCAAGGATCCCTGCAACAACGTTGCAGGGGACCCACAAGATCAAAACCGTTTTGATAATAGTACCAAGATGTTGGCTTTTGTGAGTTTCATTGTCCCTCATGTGGATGGGAATATCCTCCAGAGGCTACATGACCTGTGATATTGCTTCTTACTCATTGGACTGAGCACAGAAGCAGATATGAGGTTCCAATGTCTCGACTTTTAAGCCAAACATTAAACAGATTTGTAAAAATGTAAAACAGTGCTACATTCTCCCTCTATATTTGTGTTTTGGACAATACAATTACTTTTCATACAAATAACTTACATTGATGTAATGGTTTCTTACCCTTATTTTAAATGAATCAATAAGTAAATATTAAAAATATTTCCTAGTTTTAATTTCAGATATAATTAAATATTGATAAATACAACTCATAATTTAAAAAAGCTCTTTGGGGGGGCAGCCTGAGTGGCTCAGTGGTTTAGCGTCTGCCTTCAGCCCAGGATGTGATCCTGGAGACCTGGGGTCGAGTCTCACGTCGGGCTCCCTGCATGGAGCCTGCTTCTCCCTCTGCCTGTGTGTCTGCCTCTCTCTCTGCGTCTCTCATGAATAAAAAATAAAATCTTTAAAAAAAAAAAAAAAAAAAGTTCTTTGGGGTCATCGACCATTTTTAAGAGCATAGGTTTCCTGAGACCAAAAGGTTTGAGAAGGGCTGAACTATGCAAATAGAGGGGACGGTACATCCCTGGTAGCTTGAGCTTGTAAATATTCTCCTCTAGAAATCATTGCTTAAAACGATGTTTCAAAAGAAGAAATGGGTAGGAAATATCCAAAAGGGAGACAGAACATGAAGACTCCTAACTCTGGGAAACAAACTAGTGGTGGTGGAAGGGGAGGAGGGCGGGGGGTGGGGGTGAATGGGTGACGGGCACTGAGGGGGGCACTTGATGGGATGAGCACTGGGTGTTATTCTGTATATTGGCAAATTGAACACCAATAAAAAATAAATTTATTATTAAAGAAAAAAGATGAGTTTTGTGACTCAGAGGGGGATTTTCTGAGTAGAAGCCTCTCCATTGACTATCAGCAGGCTGCACCTGGACTGGGCTTCACCCCACCTTATCTCTAACATCCTCTATAGCTCCCTTTAGGCAAACAAAGTAACAGTGGGGTGAGGGGGCTGCTGGGCCCCACAACCTATTATTCTTGGAAAAGGCTTATGCTGGGTCCCGGGCTTCCTTGAAACTTTAGCAGTTTAAACAAATGCCTCTAACAGGTTTCTTCCTTCTCTGCCTGTCTATCTAAAACGCATCCTGTTTGAACTCTCTTGGGAGTAGAAGCAGCCATCCCAAATTCCTATCTGTTATGATTGCTTAAGAATTACCTGGATCACGTTTTAAATACAAAGCTTCCAGGCCCCAGTCTAGATCTAAGGAATCGATAGCACAGGACTGAGGGGAGCCTGTTTGTTCTCTTTGACAAGCTCGTCCCGTAATCCTTAATACAGTCTCCAGGAGGCCACTGTGACAGTGCAGGTGGCCCAGAAAAGAAAAGAAGGCCTGGAGTGCATCGCCTCCATACCAGAGCACCAAGCAGCCAGCATGTGCTAGGGCAGCACCCAACACTTACCAGTGAAGTCAGACCTGGAAGGGGCATCCAAGCATACAGGAGCCCCAACAAGGAGACATGAGCCAGGTGCCATGGAGCCTTGTGGAGGGATGGGGGGATAGCATTTGGGTTTAAAATGGTGACTGATGGAGAAGGAGAGAAAGAAAGGGGAACAAAATGGGTAAGTGTAGGGGCAAAAAGAAGAAAGTTCCATAAGTGAGGGCCCTAGCATTGAACTATCATTTCCCTGCCACGGTTTTGTTTAGAGCCAGCCAGCCCTAAGCCTCGGTGTGGTCAAGACTCAAAGCAGACTTGACAGGCACTGAACAGGCCAGCTCTGATGAAGGCCCTCAGAAAACAGAAACAGAATGTCAAAACCCAGAAAGAGGGATCACATAAATGAGACCTAGAAAGTTCAAGTAAATAAGTACTAAAATGGACACAGGGAAAAATCAGATCTAAAGGTTTTTCAGGGGTGCCCAGGTGGTTCAGTTGGTTGAGTATCTGCTTTCGGCTCAGGTCATGATCCCAGGGTCCTGGGATCCATCCCTGAGTCAGGCTCCCTGCTCAGCGGGGAGTCTGCTTCTCCCTCTCCTTCTGCCCCTCTCTCCCCTGCTCATGCTGTCTCTATCTCTCATATAAATAAATAAACAAATAAAAATAAAAATGAATGAAGGCTTTTCAGCCACACAGTGTGTTTGGAGAAGGAAATCTTGTGTCTGCGTGTTTGTTCAGCTGAGGGGTGCAGGAAGCAGAAGGCAGAGGAGGAACACTCTAGGCCTGGATTGTTTACCATCCCCCAGTGCAGGGCACATTATAAAAAGCCTACCCAGATACAAGTCAAGTGTTTATAGCCTTTATTAATCTTCTCTTGGCTGTTAGTGCCTCAGATTAAAGTCAGTGAGGCTTTGATTCGAAATAGTTTATGGTACACCCAGGGGTGAAATCTCCTCTCTCTTCACTTGGCCTCATTTGTAAGGTTCTTTCAAAGAGGGGTTTGACTTGGTATCTCTTTCCTTGGATGCTTCTATATCTAAATGTACTGTGAACATTGAGGCCATTCACCTATTGACCGTTTTTAACATAAACTGTTATATTTCAGCGGACTAATGAATTTGGGAGAGATGGGGAACAGGGTAAAATCTGCTCTATTGGGACAATTTTGGGTGACCTGAATACTTTCAACTTTCACCTACTTTTATTGCACAAGATGAGACCTCTCTAGCAAGTCCTACTCGTGTTTTGCAACACATTTACAAGTTGAAATGTGTGTGGCCCAAAGCACTTTCTGTACCACAGGCAGCTTTGATAACAAGCAGAGGTAGGAGGAATTCACTTTAGCCAAATCTGCGGAGTGCCTTTGCGAAGCTCTTCACTTTCTTTGCCTTAACCGTCCTCATTCTCAAGATAACATGGGAAAAGAAAGGAAAGAAAAAGCTGTTTACCTCGTACGGGTCTTTCAGAAGATGGACTGCAGGATTACAGAATGCTTCGTGAACTGTACAATCCCTTGTGTGCTGGCTTGCTGCTGCAAAGGAACTCCATTGCTCATTTTTGGAAAATATAAGATGCTTATGGCTACATCAGACCATTTAATAACCTTTCCTGTGCTTTCAGCAGTAGATACTCTGAAAGCCTTCTGCGGCATCTCCATAAAAACTTTTTTTTTTCTTTCCAAATCAATTCTTCCCATGTTTCATGTATTTGTAAGACATCACTAGTTGTGTGAAAGTGTGCAACTCTAGGGATCCTGTTGCTCTGAACTGCCAAGACTTCACTTTGGGATCGATTTTTTTTTTTTTTATTCCCTTTTATACTTTTTTCTCTCCCATTTCAAAAGATCTTTCCCACTATGGTGGGTCCTTGTGAGATGGCGGATGAAGGAAAGTGTTTCAATGCCCAATAGAGTAACCCAACTGAACATGACCTGAGAATAAAGTCTTTTGGGCTCTTCGGAGAGCTCTTCAGATTTCATACCACGTGCTCAAGGCAGGTGAGATCAACAGTATAACACGGATTCCAACCTACATCAAATATGGGGAGGCAAGGTGGGACCCTGCAGCACCAGGAAGTGGTCTATGCACCATAACTGCTGAGCCCCACAGACGCTGGTTCTGTCTCTTGAAATCACTCTCAAATAAGTTGCATTTTCCCCCCAACTTTAAGCATTTAACATGGTTTTCTCTGAAATTTTATTTTTTAAAATGTTATGTTTTAAAATGTCTTACACTTTACTATTTTTCTAGCCAGGCACTAACTTATACATCTGTTCAACAAAAAATTCATGCAGGATTTTGGACCTTACGCTTGTGCTATTTGTTTGTTTGCATATTTATTTATTTGTATATTGTGAATTCATGATTTGCTGGAGGGAAGAGTCATTTATCTTTGTATCCACCGATCGAATAGATAATAAGTGCTCAATAAACACTGAAACAATGTTCAACAAAGCACATCAGTTTCCATAATGGTATTGAGGCAAATTATAATTAAAACATATATCTTGTCAATATAAAACTTGTGAGAGAAATGGAGAATGGCATTAAGATATAGTTAATGGAAATTAGGCCATAAATTAGACTCTGAGCTTCCTGATAGCCAGAGTAAAAGAAAAATTTGCCAATGTACATCAGATATAGGGATTGTGGACAGGTCCTGGATTTTAATACGTTTCAGCTATTAATGAATATTTTATTGCTATTTGATTACATTTCAGGAATTTTCCAATTATATCCACACATTTTTCTTGAAATAATTAATATGGATCTCATAGAAAAATTACTTTTTAAGTTTTTGCATGCACTGGGTGCTTGTAGGAACATGGAAAAGATCAAATAATCTTATGACAAAAATAAAATTCATTTTTTCCTAAATGAAACTTCCTTAGCCTTTCTCATTTAGAAATGATCAGATCACTTATTTCACTATGTTCAGGATTATAAACTTTACACATGAAATGTGCCTAAAGTAAATTAAAAGCCATCCCCAACCCTCTACCAATGAAATATACCTAAGAACAAGATGAAAATGCCTGGAATAAGCAGGTAGACTCATATCAAGGGTGAACAGAGACACTATATGGGAAGAACTTCCAGCAGGCAGTGAACAGAGCCATTTATGAAGACTCCAAGGAGGGAAATATCTAAACATTTCAATGAACTAGGAGCTCTGGTTGCTAATTAAGAACTGACAATCACATTGTTTTTCCTGTTTCTTTGGCCTCTTGAACACATAGAGGGAGTCAGAGATCTGGTCTTCAAGATAATTTACTGTTCCGTGAGCCTAACAGAACCTAACAGACCACCTGACAGGTAGGTGATCACTCACTCAGTGAGACCTGTTTCTCAAACCTCAAAACGAAGATCATAATACCTACTTTGTGGGATTCTTGTAAGAATCAATGCAAATAGATGTGATTAAGTACGTAGACAAACTTTATAAACTTTATATGAGGATCCAATTTGGGTCCAATGGAGTCCAGCTCTGACATCAGCACTTGGGAAGTGGTGGATTTTTCATAGCATTGTATGTGCGATTGGTCAAATTTATGTAAAACTAACATCATCTACTGCTGAAACTCAATTTTTTTTTTGCTTCACAAATGTGAACAATTTTTAAAAATTTATTGAGTTCAGTGGCTCCATGTTATTACAGAACTTGATTTTAGATTTTAAAAGCTCACTTTCTGTGAGCTTTCTTTCTGTAAGAAGCGTGAATTCACAGTGTTATCTATAGATTTAATACATATTTATCATCACACTGAGTGTGTGTGATAAAGTTCTACTTCTTTTTCCAGATTATTATTTTCTTGGCTTTATTTACATTTTTTACATTTTGCCTGGATAAGCATATTTATACAGTTTAATACCTCAAGTGATTACACCATGATTTTCAGATTTTATGAGGAAAACTGGAGTACACAATTATGTTTTGAAGTTAACTGATTTGACCATCCTCGATCCAAAGGAGAACAAAAGCACCTGACTCTCGCTAACTTTTGAGATGGCTGTATCAGCTTCTCTAGAAGCAATCAATCAGCAATGGTCACATTTCAGATAAACCTCAAGGCTGAAATGTCACCAAGGTGATTGAGAAGAAATAATCAAACTGAGTGGATATAGAAAAACAAACTTTTTAAGGAAAGGCAAAGATCACAGAGAGGTTCACCCATTCCCATGGATGTCCTAAGCAGGGGAGCACTGGTAATGGTGAGGAAATACTGGAGGAGGAACCACACATTCTTCCCCTGCCTGCCATGCTGGCAGAGGGATCCATTGGCAATGAGGTGAAAGCATAAACCGGGACACGATGTAAAGGACTTGGGAGTGCCCAACGGCAGGAGGGCAGCATGAAGAATTGCCTAATCCTCAGAACATCTGAACATGCCCTGTCATCACAGGGAAACAAGCACTGCAGTTGAGGTATCTGGACACCATGGGCCATAAACCTTATCTAAGGCTCTTTCCTTCCCAAGCACCCACTGACCTCTTTTCCTAATGAGTCTCTCTACAGGGCAGAGGGAAGATGGATCAATACACTACTGACCCTCATTTCACTCTTTGATTCTCTCCCAGTTAGGGAATAATAGCTGGGATTAAGAACACTTACTTTTGTGTGCTATTTTACTGTTTTTATTTACTTGTGTCCAGCAAAACACCTACAAACCTATATGGAAAAATCTACAGACCTAATTTATCTGTCTACATATATGACTGAAATATGTGACTTGTGGAGCCAGTTCTTTTTATGTATGAAAAAGGCTGGGATTAATAATAATGTTGACATATAGCCTGGTGCCAGTGTCTACATATTGAGATTTTATTTATTTATTTATTTATTTATTTATTCATTCATTCATTCATTCATTCATTCATTCATTTTTAAAGAGAGAGTGCAAGCAGTGGGGCAAGGGAGCAAAGGAAGAGGGAGAGGATCCTAACAGATTCTACACTCAGCATGGAGCCTGATGAAAGGCCAATCTCACAACCCTGAGATCATGAACTGAGTGGAAATCAAGAGTCACACGTGCCAATGACTGATCCACCCAGGTACCCCTGTTTTTTTATTGGAGTTATTAATTATAATGTGTGCAAAATCACACAAGGTGTTTCTCTGGCAATAGCTAAAGGAAAGAAAACATTATTTACAGTGTTGCACAAAATCTTACTCCCACCATTTATAAAGATCACAAGCTCATGAATAGATACTAGAGATTCCTAAGGAATTCCCTTATTATAAGTAGAACTTATCTGTGAATCTTCCAGTATTGATGATGAAAGTATATATTTTTCATTCCAGGAGCCAGTGAAATGCTAATTTTATGAGACTAACACTACTTGAGTATTACCGTGATGGGCATACTAGTACTCATAAATAACCTATTTGTTCTCCTGCTTTTTCCAGTCACATAATGGTTGTAAGAGTAAATGAAGTATGTTGCTGCTAACCAGAGCCATGAAAAGACTTTGAGCAATTCTCCACTTTTTGCAAATGTACAGGGTTTAGAGAAAAGTATGCAGTGGTGGAGATGGAAGTAGCCTACCCTGCAAATCACTGCAGAATGGAGTCTTCAAACCCACAGTGGACATTAGATGGGTGAAAAATAAATGTTTACCATGTTAAAATGCTGAGATTTGGGAAATAGCTGTTACGTTTCCCAGCATAGCCCTCCCTGATTAATATATGTAATAATGGATTTTTAGCCTTGGGAGCTAAATGAAAATCTGACTGTTAGAATTTTCAATCTTTTAATGAAAGGCTTAGTAGCATATAGCAAGAATTGGCCAACTGATTCTGTAAAGAACTAGATAGTAAATATTTTAGGCCAAGTAGTCTCTTCAAAAGTACTCACTCTGCCATAGGAATATTTAAGCAGCTATGATGATATGTAATGAGTACGGCTATGTTCTAATAATACTTTATTTATAAAAAGATGATGGACAGGATTTGGTACATTGGTCATAGTTCGCTGGGTCCTATGACATGGTACTTCCTGTTAATGTGGTTATGTTGAAAACTTGGCATATAAGTTTCCCAGGGCTAATTTAACAAAGTACCATAAACTGTGTGGCTTAGGGATCCCTGGGTGGCGCAGCGGTTTGGCGCCTGCCTTTGGCCCAGGGCGCGATCCTGGAGACCCGGGATCGAGTCCCACATCGGGCTCCCAGTGCATGGAGCCTGCTTCTCCCTCTGCCTGTGTCTCTGCCTCTCTCTCTCTCTCTCTCTCTCTCTCTCTCTGTGACTATCATAAATAAATAAAAATTAAAAAAAAAATTAAAAAAAAAAAAAACTGTGTGGCTTAAAACAATGGATATGTATTGTTTCACAGTTCCGGAAGCTAGAAGCCAAAATCAAGGTGTTGGCAGTGTTGGTTCTTCATGTAGGTTCTGAGGGATAATCTTTCCATGCCTCTCAGATTCTGATTGTTGCAGATGAGGTTTGGCATTCCCTGGCTTGTAGATGCATCATCCCAACCTCTGCCTCTGTTTCCACATTGACATCTTTTCTCTGTACATGTCTATCATATAAGGAGACCGGTCATATTGGATTAAGGGCCTAACTTACTCCTTCCAGTATGACCTCACCTTAACTAATCATATTTGCATTGACTCTATTTACAAATAAAGTCACGTTCTGGGGTCTGGAGGTTAGGGCTTTAACAAATCTATTTGGGGTATACAATTCAAACTGTAACACTTGGTTACTTAAGGAACACATTTCAGTAAGTAAATTGTCAATGATATGTAAATTTGAAATAAGTTCATAATCAGAGATCAATTCATAAATTCCCTTGACAAAACTGAAACTTTAGGTATCTTACAGAGCAATTAAAAGAAAAACTGCCCATAACTTAAATAATAAATAGAATTTTGTAGTTAACATTTACAATTCAGTATTATTGTTCAGGCTCCTACTTTTTCCAAGTCATTGATTGATGCTTAAGATGAGAAAATTAGATGTGATTTACATACTTTATTTCTCGAGATGGTTATTAAAGCAGAGGATTGATGAAAAGATTATTCCTTAGAGTCTGAATGGAGACATCTATAAGAATTTATTGAAGACAAAACTACAATTTCCTTGGCAGATTTTGAAAAAGCACACAGGTGAGCAATCAAGTAAGTGCTTTAGGTGTTGCAGAAGAGTTCAGAAGGAGAGACCTCCAAGACCTAGTTAGTGGCACCCTCCAGGAGGATATGGCACCTACACTGGGCTGGAAGGGTGGCCAGAGTCTGGACAGACACCAGAGAGCATCTAATGGGTGCACAGGCATAACATGATGTAGTGTGGTGAGAAGGATCAGCCTTATTTGAGGTCACAGGGGAATGTTGGGAAATACCAGTAATTATAACTGCAAGGAGCAGATGAAGCTGATACAAAGGGCCTTGAATGTCACCCTAAGAAGGGTTCATGTTACATTCATGAGCAATATGTTTCTAAACAATTAAAGCTGTATGATGTAGTACACAAGGTAAATAAGGCAACGGATTGGTAAGGAATTATCTAGGCATTAGCTAGGAATGTCTAGGGATTATGAAAAAAAAAGGTGATAAACTGTGGCTGGGTAGTGGGGTAGAGTTAGAACGGTTCATAGGAATTTTTATATATTTTGATGATTGGAGTGCTGAGACCGAGAAAACCATGAAGGAGAAAAAGATGAGCCAACACGATCTCAAGAGTGAAGAAAAAGAGAGAAGAGGCAGATATAAACACAGGAAGGCAGGCAAGACAAATTCTAGCTAATTACTATTAGAGTTGAAGACTAATTCATTAGTTCTACTTGATTAGTCAAGACAGGATAAGGTAGCCATGGTTACATATAATCCCCCACATTCCAATAGCTTAGCACAGCTGAGATTTATTTCTTATTCATGCTATCCAGGGCTTATTGGAAGGGAACTCTGTTCCACAGATTTATTCAGGTATTGAGGATAAAGGGCATTCCACCATCTTGGGATGCTACCATTTCAACGTGGAACCACACAAGGAGAAAAAAGAACAAGGACAACTCCCACCACTCTTGACTGCCTTCAGCCCATTTGCTGGAGCTCATCACATAACCAAAATCCAAGTTAGGCTGGAAAACTAGAGAAGCCATAAAATATCCACTAAGCATTGCCATCTCTACTGTGTCATTTTTTCTTCTATTTCAAAAATAAATTGTTATCTATGAATTTCTGTCCTGATTTTGCCCTTAGTAAGGGGAATCTATCTCTTTCCACATTTTCACTTAACAACTGGGTGATGCTTGTATATTCTCAAACCATATCCATGGCAAGGGGCTTTCTTGGGCATCCTGAGCAGTGGAGATAGACAAAAAGTAGAATGTTAAAATCTGCTAATTGTTTCCCCTCAATGCCTACATTGGTTATATGGATTTAGGCTGTAATGTGTACTTGTCACATCTGCTTTCTCTGTAACTCCTGATTGTGTCATCATCCATGAGGGCAGTCGTCACTAAAAATACTATCATGTAACTGGAAGGATATGTATATCCTTAGCAGAATATTAAATGTAACTTTTTCTATCTAGGGTTTAGACAAAGATGCCAAAGACAGACCAAATGCAATCGTTGACAAACATCCATGTGCTAGAACAAGGTGCTAGACATCTGCAGGTATATTAAGGGACTATGAGACTGGTTCTTCTAGCATTAGCCCCACCAACCCCTTCAGGCTATATGAAGAGGCCAATAGTGACGTTTCCTCTGGAAAGAGTTCTTGGTGTGTTCTGTGTTTTCCTCTTCAAAATAGGGAAGGGGAGGAGGATGTTTCCCTTCACCACAAGCCAGGTAGGGAGTTCTTAAAGAGAATTGCACAGAGAGCCCCGTTCTCCTGGAGTTTGGTAAAGTCACAGACTAACATTTGACCTATGCTCTGAAATATCTAAAGGAATGAGTTTGTGGTTAAAGGTGGAAGCGCTGGGCTGTCAGAGACGAGGACTGCTACCAGTCAGTTTGCATATAGTTGGAAGAGTGTGTGTGTGTGTGTGTGTGTGTCCCATAGACATAGAGCCTGCAGAAGTTCAAGCCATGGATTACCTCTGAAAGGACTCTGCCTAAGAACAGGTCTTTCCTGGGACAAGATAATCCGCACAATAGAGGCTGGAAGCTAACCATCAATGCAGAAGCTAAGGGAAGGAGCAGAAAGCAGAGAGCAACAAGCCAGTTGGAAAAGCCATCATGCATGCTAGGGACCAGTGAGTGATCCTCAGAGACAGATAGCAGCGGGAGGTGAAGAGGTCTTTAATAAATCTCGAAGAACAGCCCCTAGAGGAAGAATCAACATTTGGAAACTATTTGACGAAGAAGTCACTAACAGATGGTAAAAGTACTGAGCTAGTACACCTTTCATGCTACTTCCTCAGTGGGTGCTAGCTCTGGAGGGGCCCAAAAAGCAGCAAGGAGAGGCCAGAGGAAGATAGAGAAGAAACTTTCATCTCCATTTCATCATTCTAAGTTTGACCTCAGCTGGGGGAGCAAGAACAGTTTCAAATTTGGTTGAGTAATCAGACCTGAACTAGGGAAGAAGGAAAAGTTTGAAATGGGTTGAGAACTTGGCATTCTGACATCACATGGGCTGGACTTCATACCATCTAGACTTCCTACCATCTGAAAGAGGATTTGTCACTATCTGAGGGAGGGTGAAAGCTCTGGGGCATGGAAGTATTTTACCAAAGAGCAAGAAGACAGATCCACAGAGCAAGGTTTGCAGAAGCAGCCATGAGGAAAAGTAGTTTCTTATTGCTTGGATCCTATCTAATCCTTCTGGTTCAAAAAGCCTGTTCATGTTCATCACTCAGTGACACTAATAAATATGGTGCAGGCTGGGAAATGTACAATTGATCCTTGAACCTCACAGATTTGAACTTTTTTCCAATAAATAGAATAAAGCACTATGCATGTATTTTCTCTTCCTTTTAAATTTTCTTTTTTTAAAAAAAAGAATTTATTTATTTATTTGAGAGAGAGATCCAGAGAGAGAGCACAAGCAGAGGGGAGGGGCAGAGGCAGAAGCAGACTCCCCTGAGCAGGGAGCCGACGTGGGGCTCCATCCCAGGGACTCTGACATCATGACCTGAGCTGAAGGCTAGATGCTTAATGGCCTGAACCACCCAGATGCCTCTCATTGAATTATTTTTGACATGATCTCTAATGAGTGACCAATATTACAGCAAATGAACCCACAATTTTTTATTCAGCCATTCATTTACTATTAACAGTTGGGTTGTTCCAAATGCTTTGCAATTGAAATCCATATTTATACATCTTTCAGAGCATTTTTATGCCTTTAAGATATAGTCCAATAAATTAAATTGCTGAGTCAAAAATAAATTCTGTAGAAGCCATTTTTTACACAATTTTAAAATTTATTTCCACAAAAATCATGCTAATTAAAACTCTCCTCCCCTGCTCCAGTAGCAGTATAAAATATTCTGTTTTTTGTAGGCTTATCAATGGGACAAATTATTTGCTTTTATAAATAATCTAGGCTGGTTTTGTAATAAAGCAAAATTTAAATAGACATTTCTATAAATAATCCTTAGTAAATAATCTTGATTTAATTTTTAGAATAAATGTCTACTGCAGAAATGTTGGGGAATATAAAGAAATGCAAAGTAGAAAAGCTATTTCCTATAATTAAGGATTGGTAACTTCTTGGCACATACCCTTCCAGTTCTTAACTCTCTAAATGTATTTAACAAAATTGAGACTTTGTTGCATTTGGATTTATATTTTGTCTTTAACATATAAGACCATAGAGCAAATGGGCTATCAGATCATTAATTAGGCTTCCAAACATGGCTTGCAAGAACTGCATGACTTTCCCTTGTGTGAGTGGCTGTGATCAATCTCCATTCCTGTCTTGGAAGTTAGGTTAGTTTTTATCTTTCATTTTTACATGAACATTTTTGTATACCCCTGTGGATACCTTGAATTAAATTCTAAGACAAATTGCTAAAAACAGAAATGTTGAGTAAACGGATTTGAACATTTTTATGACTTTTAATTCATATTGCAAAGTTGTTTTCCAAAAGAAATGTGCCTGTGAGTAGTGAAGGAGAGACGTCTCACTTCACAACGTTAAGAATGATCAATATTTTATTGTCCCAACAATGGCTTTGTATTTGAATTTGCCATTCTTTGATTATTTATAATTTTAAATATCATTTTATGTCTTATGGACAATACTTATTTTTGTTTTGGAGGATCTGGTGCTATTATTGGTGATGGTCAAAGCTTTTTGCTGTACCAGCAAGACATTAATGATTTATCTATTGTATTTATCCATACAGCTGTGTTTCATATTTCTAAGTTACTGAATTTTGCATCTTTACTGGCTATAATACAAAGATATATAACACATCCTTGAGTATGTTTTTCAGGACATGTACCAGGGTTCTTTCTGAGCCTTTGCTTAACTAAAATATCCTTTCTGCTGCTGTCACATGTAAATGACATCTTGCCAGGATGTGAAATTCTTGGGCCACAAGCTTTCCCTCAAAATGCAGTGTCTTCTGATACGCAATATAGCAGAGAAGAGTTTGCATGTGTGGTGGCTACTTTTATGTCAGTTTGACTGGGCATGGGGTATGCAGATATTTGGCCAAATGTTCCTCAGGGTGTTTCTGTGAGGGTGTTTTTGATGAGATTAACATTTGAATCAGTAAACTGAGTAAAGCAGACTGCCCTCTCTGGTGTAGATGAGTCTTGTCCAATCCCTTGAAGGTCTGAATAAAACAAAAAGGCTGATGGCCTCCCAAGGAAGAGAGAATTTTGCCTGACTGCCTTCAAAATGGAACACTGGCTTTCTGTCACCTTCATAATCATGTAAACCACTTCCTTATAAGTCTTCCTCTTCCTCTTGAAAGATGATAGATGATAGATGATGGATAGATAGATAGATAGATAGATGATAGATGATAGACAGGCAGATAGAAGATAGAGAGATGATAGAGGACAGAGATAGATTCTGTTTCTCTGGAGAGCCCTGGCTAATCCAGCATGTTACCTAGAATTTTTTCTCTGTTTCCATGGTTATAGAATTTATGTGTGAAATTTAAAAATGTAATCATGATACCTAGGTGTCATGTCTTTTTTCCCCCCATTCTGTCTGAAATATAACATGATCCTACTGGACAAGAAGTTGAGGAATCTCCATAGTATATGCTTTCTGTAGAGTGTGGTACAAGGAAGGTCATCTGCTAGGATAAAGGAGGAAGGTGGTAAGGATTTTAAATTCTGTGATTCAGTAGTAGGCCTTTAAAGTACACTTCCTGCTGTCTGCATCCGTCAAACCCATTTGTGTCAGTTACAACACTCCTACTCTCCTGGCTTGGTCTTAACCTTCCATTACTTGGATTCAGATGTGTCCTTCAATATGAACCTCCAACCCTTCACATTTAGCAATTACCTCTCATTAATTTTCCACATACTTAGATCGTCTCTACCGAGGCTTGAGCAAAGGAATTAATTTCTATTCACCTTACATTCAGTAGACTTTTGGCAATATTTACTCTCTGATTTAAATTGCAAAGACCAACAAATATTACTCACATGGCAAAAATATACTTACATATTTTTAAAACACACACCGTTTTTGTATCACTGTTGATGAAAATCAAAATAAACTTCTGCTTTAGGCAGATCTCCAGGCTTTTGTCCTTTCAAAAAATATATACATATACAAATGTATATACATGGATGTGTTACAGACAAGGAGAACATAAATCATACTGATCATATTGGAAAATGTACCTATTCTAACCTGAATGTTTTCCAAGTGATTTTGTTAGGGATATAAGTCAGCATACAATTAATCCATTGACACTATAACTCCACAGTTGAAGAATTCTGTATGATTACCTACAACTTAGCAGTAAATAATTAATATCATTTACTGTGTGTCAGGCACTGTGGCATGCAAAATTTATCAGTAGTCTTACATATATAAATTTTTAAATTTATGGCACAAAATTACACTACCTGCACAATACATAACAAAAATCACATATTCTTGTACTTAATTTAGTGTTCTTTCAGTTACAATAAAATTACTGCTTTCCATTAATGATACTGTGCCTCAAAATTACTCAAGGCTTAAGTAGCTATAATCACTATAACTCTTAACTCACCTAAGCCACCTCTTGCAGTTTTTCTCTTCTCATTTTATGACGGTTACTTTTGCATACTCATTACTCTTGTATTATGTATAGTACAGTCCACAGAAAGATATGTGCACGCATCCATGTGTATCCACACTCAGGAAAATCTGAGGTCCTATGTAATTCTATAGCTATCAAAATTCTGTGCACCCACAATACCCTATGTTCCTGAGCTATCCGTTCTTATATTCCCTCATATTTATTCAGCTTATTGTTGTCCGTCCACTTTAAACCTCACTTCTGGAGGTCTGTAGGCAAGGTCTATCTCTTTCCCACCCACTTATTTTTATGTAATCATCAGTCACTCCACCCATCAGTCAACAAATATTACCCACAAGCCTTACACATTACCTCTGGGTCTAGAGAAATCAGTAAGGCTTAGTCTTTTTTCTCAAGAACATCATAAGTTGGTAGCATCCAGGGGGTGCTGACTTCCAGTGTCCTTGATATCAACTTGAGGCTTGAGGCAATGGATGATCTGATTTCTGAAAAAATATTTATATATATATATATATACACACACACACTACGGCCGTAACTCCACGCTGTAAAAAGGAAGAGGAAGAAGGGACAGTAAATAAAATCCTGGGTTTTTAATTGATGGAATTTGAGTCTTAGGAGAGGAGGGAAGAAAAGAATGTAAAAGTAGGTGGGCTAGTCCTGTGCTTGGGAAGAAAGGATTTTAAAACATCTAGCAGGGCAGGAAGGCTTCTACAAGGTATGGGGGTCTCTGAATCCTGAGGCTGGAACTAGAAAAATCCAAACAGATGAAACATTGAGCAATACTTCACACTCCAGCCATTTTTGCTAATAGACTTTGAGTTAATCCAGCTTGACCAGATCCAAAACTATTCTTCCATTGAGAGCAAAGACAAAGCTGCTTATAGAAATAAACACTATTTCTTCTGACACCCCCACATCCCAGGGTCTTCATCGTTCTAAATCAACTCATGGATCAACTTTCAGTTGTACCTATAAGGAGGAGTGGTATCTCAGGAAAAACAAATGGCAAAACTCCCAGATTTGTTTATTTGTTTTCAAAGGCAGATCCACCATCCACCATCTTGTTAACCTACTATTATATACTGGACAAGCCTTTCACAAAAAATTGAAAGTTGAGAGATATAAAGTGAAAACAACATTGTGAGGTTACTTCTACTTAAGTGGAAATTGTTGGTTGCAGAACCCTGCATGTTTTCACGGGGATGGAACACAATGGAACCAAAAGGTCAAAGAACTTGGAGTTTCATGATTCCAAAAGCCAACTCACAGTTAGGGCCTTACAGTACCAACTATGAACTGTACACAGATATGTAGAAATGGGGTAAGACCTATTGTAAGTCACATCCAGTTCTAGACATTCCTTGAAACTTGCTGAGGCACCTGGGGGCCTCAGTCAGACATCAAATCTTGGTTTCTGCTCAGGTGTCAGGGTTGTGGGATTGAGCCCTGTGTCAGGATCTGTACTCAGTGGGGCATCTGCTTGAGAATTCTCTCTCTCTCTCTCTCTCTCTCTCTCTCTCCACCCCCCCTCTACCCCCCCCCACCAGTTTCTCTCTAAAATAAATAAATAAAGCTTTAAAATAGTACCTAGAAGTCAAAATAATACTATTTTAAACTCCCAGTCTCTTAGATAAATTTGCTGAGCAGCACCCACACCACTCATTTTCTGAAATTCATATGTAGTGTGTCAGATTGTATTGATTGTTTTATTAAAAAATAGTTTTTGATAGAATTTTCATTACCATGATTGATGGATTTGAAAACATAACACTATAGCTATACTTGCTCCATTCTGTGGCATATTCATTGTGGCACAAGAACATCCTGAGGATATGAGATTATGATTTTCCTACGCTCTTCTCACCTCTGCCCTAGGCCCAAATGTAGCACACTGAACACTGCTTCATTTTCCAGACTGGAGTGTCTGTTGAGGATCTCTAGAAAAGCTCATATCAAGAAAATGTGCATACTTGCAAACTCTTGTTCAGAGTCAAACAGTTCCTTAAACCAATATGAACTATGGAATGTCAATGCTTGTTAGGTGTTATAAGTAAACTCTGATTATCTCACTCGTGTTATCTTTTCAGTATATTTAGTAACTGATTGTCTTATATCCCAAAATAGAAATATTTATTTATGTATTTATGTATTTATTTATTTTTAAGATTTTATTTATTTATTTGAGAGATACAGTGAGCATGAGCAGGGATAGAGGTAGAGGGAGAAGTAGACTCCCCACTGATCAGGAAGCCAGATGTGGGACTCAATCCCAGGAACCCGGAATCATGACCCGAGCTGAAGGTAGACACTTAACAGACTGAGCCACACAGGCACCTCTATTTTTTTATTAAAAACCTCTAATGGTAACTTATTCAATAAAGAATTGTGCCATTGTGACCCACAGTTCAATCCACCTGCAGCTGGGAGTAGTGAACGAACTGTTCTGTTACACACCAGGATGTTGAAATTCAGCTTACTGTGTGGGCCAAACGCACTGGGAAATAAAAAAAAAAAAAAAAATGACATTAAGTGGACTCAAATCTGTCAGATCACCTAAACAAGGAGGGAAAAAAGGTACATCAAACTTAAGGAACATACAAACTCCTTTTCAAAAAAATAAATCTCACACCAGTATATACTTAAATTCTTTTCTAATATTATTTAATCATTTATAGACCTAAAAGTATCTATATACCCCTAAGGTTTATACCTTGAATTCATCTCTAAAACCAGATAAAAAATAGTAATCATATACAAACAAAAAATATGTCAATAAAATTAAAATTGAAACACTTTTGCTAGGTGGCACACTGTTTTGATACACCACTGTTTGTAACATGATTGTATGACCAACTGCTATGGCACAGGGTTGCCTTTTTCCCTGATTATGAATATGTTGATGGTTTTATACTTTATAATGATATATTTATAAATATTTTCCTTACATTTGATGTAAAAATACATATTGCATACACAATAAAAACTTACATAATCATTTATTATATAAGCACAAGTACAGTTTATAACATAACAAGTAGATCTTACAGTTAGGTTTTTTCATTATAAAATACCAAAAGGCATAAATCCAATTAAAATTACCCAAACATCTAACACCTAACATCTATCAGTCCAGTTTAGCGTATTTCTTTTCTCTTGTTTTAAATGCATGATTGTGGATGGAGGAAACAGGAAAGCAGGTCAATCTGTATATGAACTTTAGTATAATACTCTATGCTTCCAGCTAGGGTGATCAGCTATCCATGTTTTCCTGAGACTGAGGGGTTTCTAGGGACATGAGATTTTTCAGCCCTAAAACCAGGATAGTCCCAGGCAAATTCAGATGGCTAATCACCCTAATTTCAGCCTTTTGTTTTGTTCCCAGCCTACTTCATACTGAAATCTGCATGTATTTGAGGCTGTATCTTCTTTTACTTTATATCATCAGTCAACATTCTTCATCCAACATTCCAAAGTTTGTCGAGAGAACTTAATTTCAGTGCTTCCCCTTTGTTCCCTATTGTTTAAAGCTGAGGACTATGTTTTATCTGAATTCCATTATTGCTATTTTAGTGGGCTTTCAGGTCTGCTCTGCCCACTATCTTCAACAAGAAGGTGTAAGATGCTTTTGAGCTTCACATGCCTGTCTGTACTGCCATGGATCAGTCATCACTGACGACTCCGCCCTGGCTCCAAGTCTCCGGAAACCTTCTCAGGTACAACTTGGACTTTATTTTCCCTGAATACATCGTCTGCTGCCTCTTATTCAATTGCTTTTAATGATCAAAGAAGAACTATGTGGCTCTAATGTGATCCTAAATATAAATAGAAACGCTATGTTAACATAGGAAGTTTGGTTATAAAAGAAGTTATCCAAATGTTTTTGAGCAGTCATTTTTCACAGTATCACTTAAATAAACACACAGAAAAATGTGATGCTTATAAAAAAAAAAAAAACCTTTGAATCCCTAAGAATATATTCACAGATTCAAGAATGACTTCTCAGAGATCATTTTAACCCTGTATGTTTATTCATATTTGCAGGGAGCACCACTTTAAAATATGGAGAAAATTATGATCATGAGTTAGATTTAATTTGAAATATGCTAGAATCTTGGCAAGTCTTTTTTAATATAAATTGGGTAAGGCTCAGTCACTCAGGTCTATGTCAGGGAACAATTTTCTAAGAGACATTCTAAATAAAATCAGATGATAAAAGGTGGAATGTTCACCTGACTTCTCAACCCCATGAATTTAATTCTTGAGTGCATTTTTCTTTTTCCTTTCCAGGACTTGGAATAGTACCCCCATTCTCCTCTTAAATATTTTCTTTGTTTTTTTGACTTATTTATTTTTATTAGAGAGAAAGCGAGGAGAGGTGCAGTGGGAGAGGGAGTGAAAGAACCTCAAGTGGACTCTACACAGAGCATGGAGCCCGACACAAAGCTCAGTCTCATGACCCTGAGATCATGACCCGAGCTGAAATCAAGAGTCAGAAGCTCAGCTGACTGAGCCACCCGGGCACCACTCCCTCCTGAATATTTTCAATTGATTGTGGCCTATCAGCTCTAGCTCTTTTAAGGATCTATACTTATCATTGACAGGTAGACTGATTTTACAGATATTTTTACCATAACTTAACTCCTTGTGTCAAATATGAAATGAATCAAAATTAAAAGATCAGTAATGGAGTAAAATGTATAGGACCCATTTTATTTTTATTAAGATTTATTTATTTGAGAGAGAGTGCTGTGCATGGGCATGAAGGGGGGAGACTGAGAATTTCAAGCAAACTCCTTGATGAGTGTGGAAGGGCTCGATCTCATGACCCTGAGATCATTACCTAAGCTAAAATCAAGAGTTGAATGCTTAACTGACTAAGCCACCCAAGCACTGCAATAGGACTCATTTTAGAATGTCATTTAGACACACTCTGGGGACTCTTCTTTTCTCACCATGAGGCCCATTGATGTTAAAGCTAGTATGAAAACAGTTTAAGCAATTGAGATCCCTGTAAATTTAAAGAGAAAACTTCTCATCTTGACAGATAGGAAAAGAGAAAATGTAATCTACTTAAAGGACAATTTTCTGTTCATTTTATTTTTATTGTAAATATATGTGTTTGAATCAATTTGTTACTACTCAATCACAACTCTTTGTTGATTCCTAAAAATAACAGTATCTCTCTCTCTCTCTCTCTTTTTTTTGTCTCAAGCTTATTTCTTTGTTATAAACATCTTGACTTTGTTGGAAAGAGAAGTCGTCTGAGAAATATTGTTTGCCCTCTATAAATAAGGGGAAAAATGTTAGATAAAATTCCAGACATGAAAAATTACTATATTTTCTGGAAAAGATCTATTGTAATGTCTTCAGCAATATGATGATCTTCTTTAAGGAGGCTACTACTCATTCAATGGCAAAAATTTTTATTTCATGATTATTTAAGCAATAAACCTTTCAATGTTTTGTAAGATGGCAATTTTATAGATTTCATTTTCAATCAAACAACTCAGAAATAATTTCCAGTTCCTTAAATCACAAAAAAACATATTTCCTAGATCTCTAATTTAACGTCCATAAATGCCTTGAATCAGAATAAAGATTTGTGACTAACTCATGTCCCAAGACTGTGGTCTTGGTTATAATCCTTCTATAGACTTATGCATTTAAATATTTTATTGTAAAAGACATGAAGTTCATGTATATCAAGTGCAGATGCAAGGAGAAAATTTTCAGAAGGGAGTTTTCAGAACTATGGAATTCTGAAACTTGAGAGAAATAGGTACTTTGAAGAAACCAAGGATGTTGTGAAATTAGGGTGGATTTTTGAAGTCTCTAACTTCACTCGGGTCCCTATGCTTCTCTCCCTCTTGAAGAAGAAGAACCAGAACCTACTCACCAGCTTTGCTGAGCTTCTTCAGAGCCCAAGACAGTGACCTGATTTGCCATTTCCAAGGGCTTGTTTGAGCCAAGACAAGGATAAATGTGTTGGGAGTTTGAATAAACTGTATTATCCTATTGTAGACACAAGAACTCAACAGAGTGCCCCTAGCCCATGAGTTGAATTCCAAGTCGATTGCTTGGAATTTGTTTTCCCTAACATTACATGTAGAATTTAGATTTTCACACAAGTTTGTTAGTAGCAAACTTTAGACCTTGACCATTGCATGTGACACTGCTTACCAAAAAAGAAGCTCCAAAAGAAGTTTCAGTTCCCAGATGCTGTAAGCATCTCTCTCCCATTGCCATCTTGACAATAAGAAGAAACTCCTCCCCTTTTTCAGTCCAGGACTGGGTCACTAGAAGAAAATCAAGAACTCAAGACATTGTTAAAACAGATATCCCAAATCTCCCTAGCACAGAGGAGGCTAAACATGGAAGGGGTTTAATGATTGGGGTTTAAACATATGATATATAATTATAAATTTTCAGGCTCAAGAAAAGAAGGCTGTTTTCCAGGGTACTTAATATTCTATTCATCTCAGCTTTAGAACTATCAGCCCCTGTGGACTAAAACACAGTCCCCAAAAAGACAAGAGGTTGATGATACTTATGAGAGAAAGAAGGAATAAAATTCTTTATGTCTACTTCATATAACAAGACCTATAAACTTTAATGACCTCAGAGGATTTGACTATATCCATAATTGTAGAAATTAGACACAGTAATGGAACACTTGGTTCTTCTCTTTTCCGGAAGCCATCTTAACACCATATGAGTGGTTGCTTAATTTTTCTGGCCTTTGGCCATGTTATATACACAAGCCACGCTGACCAAATGTCTCACTTTTTTAGCCAGAATGCTCTCATTCATATAGCAGTGGTGGAAAAAAAAATGAATTAATGCTTCTTAGCAGTCACCTGACATTACATTTCCTGTCCTTTCTACACCCTCCTGTGAAATATACACAGTGTTAAAATTTAAAATTCTGACATTTATAATTCTTTTCTTCTGGTAATGTGCTTCTTCCCTTGGGCAAATTAATCTCTAGGGGCCTGGGTTTCCTCACTTGTAAAATGAGGGAATTATATCCCCAGTAATATCCGAGAGTTTTTCTAACTGAGAAAGTTCATGGTACTACTTATGTTTATACTAGGATTGTGCAAATACATAAATATATTGTGGATAGTAAAGGCTAGGTTTTCATTTCTCAGGGGGAACAAAAGGTATAAATAGGGAAAGGGTGACAATAGAATAAACTCTGGTATTGGATTGAAACTAAAAGTATTAGTATGAATTCATGGTTTTTCATATATATATATATATATATATATATATATATATATATATATATACAGATGAATAGACAGAAATGCAAATATGTACCTAGGTTAGTATAGAGACATATATTTCCTGCTTTGTCCGCTAAAAGGACCTAGAATGACAACCCCGTAGCAATTAGCACACCCAGAGCCCAGGTACTAGTTCAAAATATAGCTCTCTAAGAAAAAGAAGCCAAGGCTCATTGGAAAAAGTATTCATTTCAAGACTATGACAGGAAACATAAAAAACAAGCCCAGAACATCTGTGGTACTGAAAAATAAAGACTTATTTGGAGGTACCTGGATGGCTCAGTGGTTGAACATCTGCCTTTGGTTCAGGTCATGATGCTGGGGTCCTAGGATCAAGTCCCGCATCAGGCTCTTCACAGGGAGCCTGCTTCTCCCTCTGCCTGTGTCTCTCTCTATGCGCCTCTCATGAATGAATGAATAAAATCTTTAAAAAAAAAAAAAAGACTTGTTTGAAAATGATGGGGCTATGTCAATAGAGCACTGGAACCAATTTGAAAGAGCTTCCAAGTAGCCAAACTGGAATAATGTGAATGAAAAAAAATTAATTACAGCATAGGATTATAACCCACAGAATAAAAGAAATATCCACAAATCCATAAAATCAATCAATCAGTAGGGGAGTGGAGACTACTCTTCTCCACAATAGAATTCCAAATAATAAATATCAAAGAAATGAGGAAGAGAGAAACATCCATTTTAGGCAAACACAAGAACCATGGAACAATGCTAAAATTAGTGGGAAAAACCAGGTGAGAAACTGAATAGCTTCAAAGCAGGTCCCAACAAGATGATTACTAATTAAAATGGGAAAAGTCCTAATTTTATTGTGGAGAAATCAGCAGATACCACCGTAACCAACTGGTTAAAGTTAACATCCTCAGTAATAAGATATATTGATATGGTGTATCCCCTGAAATGATACAGTGGAGAGGGCTTGGCATCAAGTCTGCCTTCTCACCCAAAATGCATAATCTCAGTCTTCTCCAGTGAAAACATTAGGTAAATTGAAGGGTATTCTAAATAATAGCTGACCAGTGCCCTCTAAAAGGGTCAAGGTCACGAGAACCAAAAATATTAAGAAATTTTCGGATTGAAGGAGACAGAGGAGATATGGCAACGAAGTACCATGTGAGTTCAAGGATTGAATCCTGACCAGAAATGTCAGTGAAAAAATGCCATTTGAACGAGGACTCTGATATAGTTCATTGTATGGCATCAATGCTGACTTCCTCTTTTTGGTGATTATGCCGTGGTTGTATAAGCTATGTATAGAAGCTAGGTGAGGGTACATAGGACCTCTTTAAAACTTTTCTGTAAGTCTGAAATTATTCCAATTTTTAAAACTAGGAAAATAATATAGTTGTAATAACTTACAGATTTTAAATATAATGATGTTCATTTAACAAATGCCTATTGAATGAATTTTCTGTACCAAGCACCATGCTAGCAGACATCTAAGGATGCACAGCACATGCATATGCACACATACACGCACACACACACACACACACATTTCCAGTTATTTTAAGAAATCCTTAATAACTAATATTAAGACAAGAATCCTTATTTTTTCCCGAAATGAGGGCTGAACATCTCTAATTATAATGATGGTATTATGACAAAAGTAATAAAGAAGGAACATACTTCAAATTAATCTGTAAATTCCTTGTATTTCTAAGTTAAAAATCCCAACAGAATTTAACAGAGCATCATAAATTAATCATAATGTTCATCTGGAAGGTAAAATATGTGAGAATAAGGAAATTTTAATAACTTACTCTAACAAATATAAAAACATACTTTAGGAGCACCTGGGTGGCACAGTTGGTTAAGCAACTTTTCGGCTCAGGTTGTGATCTCAGGGTCATGAGATTGAGCCCTGCATGGGGCTCTGCCCTAAGCATCAAGTCTCCTTGGGGTTCTCTCTCCCTCTCTCTCTGCCCCTCCCACTCAATCTCTCTCTCTCTCTCTCTCTCTCTCTCTCTCTCAAAATAAATAAATAAATAAATCTTTTTTTAAAAAGCCATACTTTAAATCTATAGTAATTAAAGTGGTGTTATAAGAACATAAGAAGTAGTCAATGGAATGATAAAAGACCAGAAATAGATTTATCTATCTAGGAAAATTTAGAATAGGTTACTAATGCTATTTTAATCTAGTAGAACAAAAAGTTAAGTGTCAATCAAAGACTTTGGGATAATTAAGCTTATTTATTCATTCAACAATTATTTAAATGCCTACATGCAGGTTTTTTGGTTTTAGTTGACATAAAATATAATACTAGTTTCATGCGTATGGCATAGTGATTCAACATTTGTAACATTGCAAACTGATCACCACATTAAGTCATTTACCATCTGTTACCATACAAAGTTAATACAATATTATTGACTCTATTCCCCGTGCTGTACATTTATCCTTATGGCTTATTTATTTTAAGTGGAAGTTTGTACCTCTTGATCCCCTTCACACATTTACACTCCCTCACCTCCCTTTCCTCTTTGGCAACCACCACTCTGTTCTATCTCTGACTCTGAGTTTTGTTTGTATTTCTTTGTTTTGTTTTCTTGGATTTCACTTATGAGTGAAAGCTAAAGATATTTGTCTTTCTCGGGATGACTTGTTTTACTTAGCATAATACTCTGATGGTCCATCCATGTTGTTGCAAATGGCAAGATTTCAGTATTATTTATAGTTAAGTAAATGAATTCCTTATTCATTCATTCAGCTACTGATAAAAAACTTAGGTTGTTTCCATTTCTTGGCTATTGTAAATAATGCTGCATAGAACATAGGGTTTTTCATTTGCTTTGGCTAATCACCAGGAAGTGAAATTGCTGGATCATATGGCAGTTCTATTTTTAATTTAACACCACTGTTTTCCATGGTGGTTGACCAGTTTGCATCCCACCAGTAGTGCACAAGGGTTCCCCTGTCTCCACATCTTTGCCAACACTTAGTTTTTCTTGTCTTTATGATACTAGCCATTTTGACAGGTGTGAGGCGCTATCTCCTTGTGATTTTGATTTGCATTTCCTTGACTATTAGTGATGTTGAGCATCTCTGTAAGTGTCTGTTGATGATCTAGCCATATGTTTTCTTTGGGAAAATGTCAATTCAGATCTTCTGCTCATTTTTTAAATCAGATTATTTGTTATTTTTTCATTGAGTTGTGTAAGTTCTTAATATATATATACATATTTATGTTTACACATTGTGTGTGTGTGTGTGTGTGTGTGTGTGTGTGTATATATAGTGTAAGATAATGATCCAGCCTCATTCCTTTGCATGTAGCTGTTCAGTTTACCCAACACCATTTATTGAAAAGACTATACATTCCCCATTGTATATTCTTACCTCCTTTATCACAAATTATTTTGACCATATAAGAGTGGGTTTATTTCTGGGCTCTCTGTTCTGTTCTATAATCTATGGGTCTGTTTTTAATGCCAGCACCATAGAGTTTGGACTGTAGTATAGCTTGAAATCAGGGAGTGTGATACCTTTGGCTTTATTTTTTCTCCAATTTGTTTTGGCTATTTGGGGTCTTTTGTGATTCCATACAAATTTCACAATGATGAAAAATGCCATTGGAATTTTTATAGGAATTGCATTGAATCTCTAGGTTGCTTGGATAGTATGGATATTTTTACACTATTAAGTTTTCCAATCCATGAGCGTGAAGTATCTTGCCATTTTGTGCCTCCTCATTTTCTTTCATCAACATCTTATACTTCTGTGTGTACAAGTCTTTCACCTCCTTGGTTAAATTTATTCCTAGGTATTTCATTCTTTTTGATGCAATTATAAATGGGATTGGTTTCTTGGTTTCTCTTTCTAATAGTTTGTTATTAGTGCACAGAAATGCAACAGATTTTTGTATACTTATTTAGTATCCTACAATCTTACTGAATTTATTTATTAGTTTTAACAGTTTTTGGGTAGAGTCTTGAGGGATTTTTGTAAATAGTATTATGTCATTTGCAAATAGTGAGTTTTACTTCTTCCTTACCAATGTGTATGTCTTTTATTTATTTTTATCTACCCCTAACTGCTATAATTAGGACTTCCAATACTAGATTTAATAAAAGTGGTGAGAGTGAGCATCCTTGTCTTTGTTCCTGACCTTAGAGGAAAAGTTTCAGCTTTTAATCATTTAGTATGATAGTAACTTTGGTTTTGTTATATGTGGCTTTTTTTATGGTGAGGTGTGTTCCTCTATAACCACTTTGTTGAGAGTTTTTGTCATAAATGGAGTTGAGGGGTGCCTGGGTGGCTCAGTCAGTTAAGCATCCAATGTTTAATTTTGGCTCAGTTCATAATCTCAGAGTCATGAGATCAAACCCTACCTCAGGCTCCAAACCCAGAAAATTGTATGTTTCTAGGAATTCATCCTCATTTCTTCTAGGTTGTCCAATTTATTGATATATAATTGCTCTTAGTAGTCTCACGATCCTTCGTATTTCTGTGGTATCAGTTGCAAATTCTCTTTCATTTTCGATTTTATTTTTTGAATCCTATCCCTTTTTATCTTGATGAGTCTAGCTAAAGGTTTGCTAATTTTGTTTATCTTTTCAACAAAACAGCTCTTAGTTTCATTGATCTTTCTATTTCTTCTAGTCTCTGTTTCATTTATTTGTCTGTTCATTACTTCCGTCCTTCTGTAACTTTGGGTTTCATTTGTTCTTTTTTTTCAGTTTCCTTAAATGTAAAGTTGGATTATTTGGTATTTTTCTTGTTTCTTGAAGTAAGCTTTTATTGCTATTAACTTACATTTTAGAACCACTTTTGCTGCATCTCATAGGTTTTGATATGTAATATATCTGTTTTCATTTATCTCTAGGAAATTTTTTTATTTCTCTTTGATTTCTTCAATGATCCTTTGATTTTTCAGTAGCATGTTGTTTAGTCTCTACATTTTTATGGGTTTTCCAGGTTGTTTTTTTTGTTTGTTTGTTTATTTTTATTTTGTTTTGTTTTGTTTTTTAAATTGATTTCTAGTCTCATTGTGGTCAGAAAAGATGTTTGTGATGATTTCAATCTTTTTTAATTTATTGAGACTTATTTTGTGGCCTAACATGTTCTATCCTGGAGAATGTTCCATGTGCACTTGAGAAGAATGTATTCTGCTGCTTTTGGATCAAGTGTTCTGTATATATTTATTAGGTCCATCTGGTCTAATGTGTCATTTAAGTCTTATGTGTCCTTATTGCTTTCTAAATGCATGCGTGTTTGAGAAATAGGAGTTAGATTTCTAACTAATTCCGTGTACACAAAGCAGATTTCCAATGTAAAAAGTAGTTTTTAATCTATAAAAATGGTAAGGGGGCACCTGGGTGGCTCAGTCAGTTAAGCATCTGCCTTTGGCTCAGATCATGAGCCCGGGGTCCTGGGATGAAGCCCCACATCCGCTTCCTGCTTAGTGGGGAGCCTGCTTCCCCCTTTCCCTCTGCTGCTACCCCTGCTTGTGCACTCTCTCTCTCTCTGTGTGTGTCAAATAAATAAATAAAATCTTTTTTTAAATGGTAAGATAGAAACAGAAGAATGGTTTTTATAATCTTGGATTGGAGAAGAACTTTCCACACAAGATAGAAAATCTATGTCATGGGATCCCTGGGTGGCTCAGTGGTTTAGCGCCTGCCTTCGGCCCAGGGCAGTCCTGGAGTCCCGGGATCAAGTCCTACATCAGGCCCCCTGCATGGAGCCTGCTTCTCCCTCAGCCTGTCTCTCTCTCTCTCTCTCTCTCTCTCTGCCTCTCATGAATAAATAAATAAAATCTTAAAAAAAAAAAAAAGAAAATCTATGTCATAAAAAATGGAAAGTTTTAATTTCATAAAATTTTAAATTTTTTGGACATGAAAAATAAGGATAATGGCAAATATGTATGCTCCTTAATAAAAAAATAAATAAATACAAATTAAAACAACAGTCTTCTACTTTCACCAAATAGGCAAAAATTTTTGAAGATGATTAATGTCCAATGTTGATGGTTAGATAGATGTGAAGTAAGGAACTCACATAAAATGTTGATGTAATGAAATGCACATATCTTTTGATTTGGCAATTTGATTTCTATGAATTTATCAAAAATCCTCAAATACGTACACAAGAAGCATGTATAGGAAATACCATTTGAATTGTTTGCAACAATAAAATATTAGAAAAAAACCCTCAATATTCTTTAAAAGGGGAATGGGCAAAAAAAAAATATAGAACATCTAGGCATTGAAATACTTTCCAACTATTAAAAAAGAGCAAGGTAGTGTTTACCTACAAATATGGAAAGATTTTAAGGATGTTTTATGACAAGCAAGTGTCATCAATTGATATGGTATGATTTTATATATAATAAAACATGTATATGCAGACATATAAGATGATAGAGAACTTACATATTTTACTCTGTATTTGTTTCATATAATTCTTAGTTTAAATTTTTACATTGGGAATCTATTCATTCATGACACAAGTAGCTAAAAATGTAAAGTGAAAAGATAAGATTCCTTATGATTTAGAACAGCTCTATGTAAATATATTTTGTCCAACTTTTAAGGTCACACTTAAAAAGAAAAAATGGGCTAAAAGTAGAATATGGAACTAAAAATATGTATTCCTTAGATTAAACTAAGTGATAGATTTTCTTGGTAAATCTCGAGAATGTGGATGATTTCATTCTAAACACAATTCATTGAACTATAGATCAAGTAAATTGCATCTTTATTTTGGAGCATAAGACAGAGAACACTCAGGGTTCTATCGAGCTCTGGTAAATAGCCCACTTACTTTTACAGTGTGTGTTGGGGAACAGGATAGCCTGATTCCTAGAGTTCAATCAGTTAGAAAGGAAACAGAAAAATGAATTTCTCCACCTTGAGTACATTTCTTGTACTTAATGGAAATAAACTTTAGGAAAAACAAAGGAGAAAAGCAGATGTGAGGTCTACAAAGCCAGGTGTGGAGAGACTGCTAGGTAACATGAAAACTAAAGAGGAAGACTAGAGATTCAACACAAAGCTTGAGAAACAGCAAATGAAAGCTAAAACAATGGGTCATACCATTTTAAAACAAGAATTTAAATTCTGATAATGTTGATGGGCACTGAGGGGGGCACTTGATGGGATGAGCACTGGGTGTTATGCTATATGCTGGCAAATTGAACTCCAATAAAAAAAAAATCTGATAATGTAAGTAAACTGATGGAGGAAATATAGAAACACATAATTTCCCAGCCATCCACCAACTATTGTAAACCAGGAAATGGAGGTCATTTTTTATATTTCCCTCCCCTCACCTCTACATCCAGTCCATCATTACAAGAAAAAATGATTCCATCAATCCAACTATCAAAGTATCTTTCAAATCTTTCCACTGCATTCTACCTTCAGTGCCTCCACCCTGGTGTCACCACTGTGTCATCTTACCAGAACAACTGAAATGAACTCCTAACCCTTCCTCCACCCCATCCTCTTGCCCTTCCAATCCATTAATATAGCAATTAGGGTGACTTTAAAAAAAAAAAAAAAACTTAAGTAGTTTTGTTTCTTTGTGTTCAGGAGTCCTTACCTCCCAAGGCTGCCCTGCAGTGACCTTGAAGACAAGAGACTCGACATTTTCTCTCTCTCTCTCTCTGTCTCTCTCTCTCCCTCTTTCTGTCTCTCTCTGTCTTCACTCTCCTTCACTAAGCCAGTTTTGCTTCCTTTATCTCCTTGCATCCCTCCCTAGGGCCATCATATTCATTTTCCCCAAATTTTTGCCTGATTGATTCATTCTCATCATCCAAGCCTCAACTGAAATGATATTTGCCGATAGATGCTTCACTGACTACACAATCTAAAGTAGCCTTTATATCCACTCTTTTGGTCTCTGACCTTTTCTTTCATAGTACCTACACAATGTGTAATTACATATTAATCTTAGTGTATGCCTGTTCAATGTACAACCTCTCCTCCACTGTATGGATTCCAAGAGGGCAGGGACGATGTCTCTCTTGTTCTCTGTATTGCTAGTGCCTACCCTAGTACCTGGCATGCAAGTATTCAGTAAATGAGTAGGTAAACAACCCAGCATAATCACATCCAGAAATAATTTGATAGGATAGAAATGTCTGACAAGATAAAGACTAGTAAGAATAACTATTATTCATGTAATTTAAAGATAGAAATGATATAGGGATAGATATAGGGCCCCCTAGAGAAGTCATATGGCTTCCCAGACACCCTGTGTTAGGAGGTCAACAAGTCCACCATGTTTGCTCTTCACTTATTGGGTCTAGAAATAATTTTTCAGTGCGTCCACAGTGATTAACAACTGACTCATACTGAACAAACCCATGACATATCTATGTGTAGATTACAATGCCAACTCATTAATTTATAATATACATAACTGTCAAGTCAACTTGATCCTCAGTCTTTGTTTAGCTCAATAACTCCCTATTGGAGAGAGATGGATATCTAAATTATATTCAAATGATAACTGCAGCTCAGAAAAGATTCCTGGGCACAAATTACTCATGCAGCTAAAGTACTATCATTTTAGACTAAGTCATCATTACCTTACACCTGGATTCTTAGAGCAGCCTCTTAACTGTTCTCTGCACTTATCCCTCTAAAATCTATTAAGCATATAACAGCCAAAGGGTTTCCTTGAAAACATTCATCCAATCACCTCACTCCTCTACTTAAAACAGTTCAATTGTTCTCTTTACATCAGAAGGAAATCCAGCCCCCTGTTCATGGTGGTCTGTGTGTTCTGGGTGTTGTCACCAATCCTATTTCATTGGATGCCCCTCACCCCAGCATTCTAGATGCCCCAATACACCAGTGTGCTTTCAGATTGACAGACTGATTATATAAATGGACAATGGCCAAACTATGCATAAAAATAGAACTCTGACCCGCAGCCTGCAACAACCAGCCTAGGAAATCAACTCATTAGCTACAGTAACTGGCCTAGGAAGCCAGCCTACTTTCTATGAGTCAGACTCACAGGAAGTCAGACCACTATCTCTAACAACTGATCCAAGAAACCAAACAATAACCTCTCAACAATTGGAATGAAATGACCAGGACTTATTAATAACCTAACAACCTTTGAGTCTCTGCCAAAACGTAAGTGGCAATGGCTGACTCCTTGCTATAGCAAGCTTGGGATAAATGACCTTTGCTTGTCCTCTTTGGTTGGTCTTTGTTTATTTCCATAAGACCCTTCACTGTAATAAGCTGCTTCCTTTCTGGGAGACTTTCTAATCCTGTTTCATTTGCCTGAAATGCTTTCTCAATTCTTCAGATGGACAACTCCTTCCCGTTTCTTAGATTTCTGCTTGTATATTGAAGGCAACTTCTCTGATCATTCTTTTTAAATACTCCCATCCTAGCCTCTTTTTTTTTTTTTTTTTTTTTTTTGGATTTCATTATAGCACTTACCACAAGTTGCAATCATTTTGTTTATTTAGCTAGTTTACCTGTATCCTGCCCAGCACTCTTCCCTATCATCACTTAGAATGTAGCTTTATGAAATTAGAGACTCTCTCTCTTTCTCTCATTCACTCTGACCCTTGAAAACCTAGAATAGAAAGCAAAATATAACAGGTACCAAAGAAATATGTTGCATGACTGAATGGGTGAATAAATGTTTGCACACCTATAGGAAAGGCAGGCCCGGGGTAAGAAAAATTTTGTGTAGCCACTCATTAAAATAACTAGATATTGGGTGGGTTTATGGCACTGCACTTTTGCTGGCTTCCCTTAGACATGACACAGAACATCCCATCTCGGAGGAGAGGATGAAGGAGAGGCATGGCCCAAGGATGTATGGCTGAATCTCAAAATTTTACCAAGTCTATGAATCTCAAACATCCAAGTTGTATAATCCCTCTAGCCATCATTAGATCCCCCAGCACTTTCCAGAATCCAACTCTCAGCATCAGCTACTTCCTTTCAAGCTTCTGAGACAAAAGGGAGAATTTGGCGACTTAACAAACCTTGTTAGGCCTTGTCCTTGAAGGCATTTTCAAATTGAACCATTGGCCACAACTTCATTGTAGCCAAGCCCATCAGTCAGAGTTTATCAGAGAAACCAAGAGGAGAGAGAGAAAGAGAGAGAGAGAGAGAGAGAGAGAGAGAGATTGAGAGATACACTTGGCCTTTGAACAATACAGATTTGAACTACATGGGTCTAGTTAGATCTGGATTTTTTTTTTCAATAAATATAGTACGGTACCATAAATAAATTTTCTCTTCCTTATGGTATTCCTAATAACATTTTCTTTTCTCTAGCTTACTTGTTGTAAGAATACAGTCTATGATACATATAAACATACCAAATATGTGTTAGCCTGCTATTTATGTTTGGTAAGGGTTCCAGTCAGCAGTGGGTAATTACTAGTGAAGTTTTGGCAGGGGTGTGTCAAAAGGTATACATGGATATTTGACTGTATGAGGGTTCAGTGCCCTTAACCTCCACATTGTTCAATGGTCAACTGTATATGTTCAGAGATTTAATTTCGGGAATTGGCTCACGTGACTGTGAGGGCTGGCAAGTCCAGAATGGCAGGACCCGCCAGCAGACTGGAAACTTAGGCAAGATCTTTATGTGAGAGTCTCAGGGCAGAATTTTTTCCTCTCTGGGAAACCTGTTTTTCCTCTTAAGGCTTTCAGTTGAGTTTTTGAGGTCCACCCACTTTATAGAGGGCAATCTACTTAAGAGTCAACTCCCTGTAGGTGTTAATCATATCTACAAAATACCTTCATAGCAACATCTGGACTAGTGTTTGACCAGACATCTTGGTACTAGCTTAGCCAAGTGGACATATAAAATTGACCCTCACATTGAGGTTTCAATGGAAATTCTCATTTTTCAAAGTAAAATAATGTCATCCCTCTACTCAGAACTGTGTGGGGCTTACAGTCATGCTCAGTTTAAATTCCCACTTCTCTACTGTGATTGAAAGGCTCAACCTGAAATGATTTGGCCCTCATCTCCTGCTGCCCTATTTGTCACTATCCTATAGTCACTCTGTCCTTTCACCATATAGGTCGAGGCAAGTCTTGGTAATTATAAATTAAACTGCTATTAACATTCATGTGCAGGCTTTTGTGTGAACATAGGTTTTCAGCCCCTTTAGGTAAATATCAAGGATATTTGTTGGATCACATGGTAAGAGTATGTATAAGTCTGTAAAAAAACAAAACAAAACAAAAAAGATACCCTGCCAAGCTGTCTTCCAAAGTGGCTCTATCATTTTGCATTCCCACCAACAATGAATGAGACTTCCTGTTACTCCACATCCTCGTCAGCATTTAGTAATGGCAGTGCTTGGATTTTGGCCATCGTAATAAGTGTGCAGTAGTCTCATTGTTGTTTTAATTTGCAATTCCCTAATGCCATATGGTATTGAGCATCTTTTCATGTGCTTATTTGCCATCTGTATGCCTTTTCTGATGAGGTGTCTATTCAGGTCTTCTGCCCAATTTTTAATTGAGTTGTTTATTTTCCTATTGTTCAGTTTTAAGAGTCTTTGTATATTTTGGATAACAGTCCTTATCAGTTATGTCTTTTGTAAATTTTATCTCCCAGAGTGGGGCTTGTCTTTTCATTCTTTTGATGGCTTGTCTCTGGAGACATTTTTGGTTGTCACAACTTGAGGGCTGTTCCAGGCATCTATCTAGTAGGCAGAGATCATGTCATACAACGCACAGAACAGTTCTTCACAATACAGAATTGTCCACACCAAAATGTTAACAGGGCTGAGGTAGAGAAGCCCTGGCCCAGATAATTTAATAATTTATTGGTGGGGATGGATGGACAGACCATTGAAGTTACCACCTGTGGTTGAGCCCCATGAAGGTAGGAACTTTGTTTTGTGTTTTTCATCTCCCTATTTCAGCATTTCTGCTAATGAGCATTTGATGAAGTCTTTGCAGAATTTTGAGCAGAATAGAGATGTAAACCAGCCTAGTTTTTAAAGGTTCATTCCAGCTGCCAAGTTGAGAAAAAACTAGAAGGGAAGCAAAAGCAGAAGCAGTGAGATCAGTCTAGAGGCTATTGAGTAATTCAGGCAAGAAAGGGTGATACTACGATTTTGGTAGCCATGAAGGTGGTGGGAAGTGGTCAGAATCTGGCTATTTTCTGCAGATAAAACCAAAAACATTTTCTGAATAATAATGTGAGGAGTGAAAGAAGAAATAGAGTCTGTTATCAACTGACATGGAGAAAATCGAGGGCGAGCTGATTTTGTGGTAAAGACTGGGAGTTCATTTTTGGACATGTTGATTGAGAAGTTATTAGACATCCAAGTAGTGATGTCATGTAGGCATTTGTCATAATGAATCTCTGGAAATATGCTTGTGGGAGCCATCAGCATGAGGAAAGTGAAGCCATGAGACTGGATGAAATCAAGAAGGGAGTGAATGTGAATAGAGGACAGAGCCCAAGGCAGAGCCTGGGAGCATCCTGGCAGGAAGAGCTCTAGGGAAGAGCAGAACCCAGCAAAGGAAATGAAGAAGGAGCCATCAGGAGGGCAGAAGGAAGAAACAAGCAAATGTGGAATCCTGGATGGTAAATGAGTAAAGTGTATCAGGATACAGTGGTCCATGGTGCCAAATGCAACAAGTCAAAGGAGCCAAGAACTCGCCACTGGCTTAAGTAACGTGGAGATCCCTTGTGACCTGAACAAGATGAGTTTCAGCGGGGCTGTGGGATGAAAGCCTGGCTGGCTGAGTTAGAGAGGCACTGGAGGAGAGCTGTGGAAGACAGTGAGTAATAATAACTCAAAGAGTTTTGCTGCAAAGGGGAGCAAACGAATGGGGCCACAGATAGGCCCTTTCAATAGGAGGAATTACAGCAGATGAACCCAGTAGATGGGGAAATGATGATGAAAGAGAGAGGAGAGAATTGCTCAGAGAAGATGGGATTTAGTGCAGGCGAAGGGTTGTCTTTCCACAGGAGCTTGGCTAGTACGGCTACGGTGAAGGGCAGCACAGCGTGCAGAACCGTCCTGTCACACCTGACATGCTCACTGTGACACTGCAGATGGGCTGGCTGCCTTACAGCGCCAGAGGAGGCAGCAGTAAACGTGGTTGCGAAACTTGTCCCTCGGTAACTTCAAATATCCCTTTGTTGATACGTTCAGAGATCCAGTCTGTAGATGATCATTTCCTTTATGAAAAGGCAAAGGGCATATATGTTTCCACGTTGACTCTCCCAGACAGACAGATGCCCCAGTGGCATTTGAAGCAATCATCCAGGATACTCGCTGTGTTTGGCTTCTAAACTACTTCGATCCAATTTCCATACCGCCAAATTCCTGCCCTTTGTCTTGAACTAAAATTTTGGCCCTTTTTCTGGCTCTTTGGAATTGACACTACATTCTGGTTCCTGGTTGGGTTTCAGTACTTCCTACTAACTTTGGCTAGGACTCATCCCCTTAGCTCCTGGCCGCCTTGAGCTATATGACCTGCTATTTCCAGCTCTTTGAAACTGAGTCCCTGATTTGCCTTACTTGGCTAATGCCCCAGCCTGGATCGTCTTTATCACCTCCTGAAAGGGAATAGATACATTCAGTGACAGCTGGGATTTTGTAATGAAAACAAATTCAAAACAGGAAAGTGAATTACCACTGATTTTATATACATATATAGCTGTTAAATATACTGTGGCCCAGGCTCATAAATCAATAAGAGCTGAAAGTATCCTATTAATTAAAAAAATCCATGGGATGCTATGGTTGGATAATTCTAAGATGATCCCCCAAATTTCTCACTCCTTCCTAAATGTTCGCATCCTGCATTGTCTCCAGAACTGTGAAGAGGACGGATTTCTCTCCTGTGATGAGGTTATGTTACATGGCACAGATGACTGTTACAAAGGGAGATTATCCAAGTGGGACTGACCTAGTCACATGAGCCCTTTAAAAGCAGAGTTTTCTCTAACTTGTCTTGAAATAATTCAGAGACTGAGAACCCAAGAAGGATCCCACAGACAAGCTATTGCTGACTTGAAGATGGAAAAAGCCGGGTCTCAGAATGGCAGTTCCTAGAAACTATGTATGAGCCCCAGCTGACAGCCAGCAAGGAATTGGGGACCTCAGTCCTACAACTATAAGAAATGAAATCTGCCAAGAAGAATGAACTTGGAAGTAGATTTTTACCGAGGGCCTTCAGATGGGAGCTCAATCTGGCTTATTGATTTCAGTTTTATGAGATCCTGAGCAGAGAATCCAGTATGTCATACCATACTTTTGACCTACAGAACTGTGAGCTAATAAATGGGGATGGTTTTAAACCTCTAACTTTGTGAAAATCTGTTACACTTCAACAGAAGATGAACGCAAATGTCATAGGCCAGCAGTAGCAGTGGGTGCTTGGCAGTTGGGTTAAAAAAAAAAATCTTTTAAATTTTTTTAAGGCTTACTTATTGGGACTCCTGAGTGCCTCAGTGGTTGAGTGTCTGTCTGCTTTCGGCTCAGGTTGTGATCCCCAGGTCCTGGGATCAAGTCCTGTATCAGGCTGCCCGGGAGGAGCCTTCTTCTCCCTCTACCTATGTCTCTGCCCCTCTCTCTGTGTGTCTCTCATGAATGAATAAATAAAATCCTAAAAAAAATTTTTTTTTTACTTATTTACTTGAGAGAGAGAGAGAGAGCAAGCAGGGGCAAAAGAAACTCAAGCAGACTCACTGCTTGAGCACAGAGCCCAGCACAAGGCTTGATTTCAAGACCCTGAGCTCAGAACCTGAGCTGAGACCAAGATTCAGATACTTAACCAACTATGCTACCCAGGTGCCCCACCAATTGAGTTTTAGAATGCCTTTCCAGATAAGATAGGTAGCCTGGAGAAGAAGTATAGAATGTTCCTGCAGCCTCTCTGGGAAAGGCAGATTCGACCTTTATCCTCTACTTCAAACCCACAGTCCCTGTAGGCTTATTTCCTTAGTTAACACTCGCTCTTTTACCTTAGCTGCTCTGACCATTACTTGAAATGGACATTCGATGTGTTTGAGCTTTGCTTTCTCACATGGATGCTGCTACTCCTTGAATTATCCTTGATTCCACACAAGGACCAGAATAGCTCTTTACCCCTAACCACCCTCTTTCTTTCCCCAGCCCAGAGCTGGACTTGTGTTCCTCAAATTCTGAATCCCAGTCTGGACCCAGCACACTGGGTCTAGCATTGGGGGAAGTAGATGGGACTGGTCAAGCCTTACTTTTGTGGAAGGAAAGAATTGCAAATATGCAATAGCATTACAAGGCCTGGAACTCCAGCTTTGGTTTTTGCATTAGGTTCATTTCTTCATTACTTTGGGAGGAATTAATACCAACAACATGCATATGACAGCCCAAAATGATGATGTAGGATGTTCCAAATTTAATCTTTTTCTTTACCTTGGATATCTGATGTTTTAAAATGACATAGAAAGTCTTTAGGTTTTATCTGGACATAGATCTTTAGATATTTATAAAATCCTAAGACTATAGGTTTGAGTCATCCTAAAATTACGAAATCAATGATTTTTCTCTTTTTAAAAAAGTTTTATTTATTTATCCATGAGAGACACAGAGAGAGGCAGAGACACAGGCAGAGGGAGAGGCAGGCTCCATGCAGGGAGCCCGACATGGGACTCGATCCTGGGTCTCCAGGATCGTGCCCTGGGCTGAAGGTGGCACTAAACCACTGAGCCACCCAGGCATCTCAAAATTCAATGATTTCTCTAATCCCACTGGGCTACAACTGGAGAAGCCTCTAAAGTTACAGCTTCAGCAGATGCTAGTGCTGATCTGTGGCAATGGCATAGCAAGGCACTTGTTACAGCCAAGATCAGCAAAGTACTGAGAAGGGGGAAGGTAGAGATTGGGCAGAAAACACGGTAAGAAGACAATGATTTATGACTTCCAAATCTCGATAAGTGAATAAGAGAGCCCAGAACTGGATTAGGCCAGGCAGGAGGAATGAGAATAGGGGTAGCATGCCAAATTGGGATACACTGCTAAGAGCTATTGAGTCGGCATTTCAGGATTCAACAACAAGCGGATGGAAAAGCTGAAAAGATTGGGTACCAAGGGACAGTTAGGGTGGGGAACTCCTAGTCACTGAGTTTTTACGTTCTACCGAGTATCATCACACATTTTTGGCATATGCATTTCTTTCCCATGTGCCTTATGAGATTAAGTACTACCATTTCCATTTTACAAGTGCATAAATGGAAACAACTCATAATGGATAAATGACTTATCTTGGATCACATACCTAGTCAGATGACAGTCAGGATTAGCACTGACTTCAATTGGCAGCATCCTGTCAGGCTGCCTCCTGATTCCTTCTCCCTTACAGAGGCCCCACCGAATCCATGACAAACTAGCTTCTATCCAATGAAAATTTCTTGACCCCCTACTACATACCAGGCATGATGTGCAGTGCTAGAGAGATATGCTTCTTGAGGCTCTGTTGTCTATGGTCTAGTGGGAACTCATTATATAGCAGCACTAATGAGGAATGGGGATTTTTGTGAGCTCTTTGTATATGGCAGCAGCTGTAAAGACATATCAGGCACACTGAATGCCCAGTGTGCTTCAGACACTGTGTTAATGCCAAAGGCACCATAGAGAGCAACAGGCCTCTTATTTCGTGACTAGACCAGTCTCCTTGCTGTTCTTGTAAGAGGGGAAAGCCTTTGCAAACTTCAGAATGGTCTTTAAATGGTCTCAAAATCTTATGGGAGGTATCCTGAGGACTTGTTCCCCTCTAAAAGTGAAAGTAGACCAGTTGGCCTGGATGGGATCCGCAGAAATAAGCCAAGAGGTTTCCAGTAAATACACGGCTGGGGGATTTGGGTAAGCTCCAAGCCCAAAAAGCCTCTGTCAGACTCATCTGAAGACAGCAGGGAAAGAATACAATTGTAACTATGAATGTTGGAGCCTAATCAATAAACCTCATCTAGACAAAGGTGTTAAAAGAGAAGATGATCTGACTAGAGCTTAACAACAGGATATTATAATAGAAATCAAGAATTTGTTCGTGTTAACCTACTACTGCCAATGAAAACAGAGTCAAGCCACTTTGGAGAAATATAAGCCACTGGGAGACAAGAGTGACTTTTTTCCCTGGCCCATATGAGGCCTTTCTTAAAACGATCTCACTCTCTTTATTTCTAATTCTAATCTTCTGATTAATGCTTTGACTCTGGTATCAGACATTGGAGTCTGGATTCCAGACAAGTTATTAAATGGGAAGTCTTATTTACACATCTGTCATTTGTAAATTTGATTAACATAAGACGATCTCAGGGAAGTTACAAATGATCAATGTCTGAAAGATCTTGCAAGATGGCAATATCTAGGCGTGGTCATTTCCCAGGGTCTGGTCCATTGGAAGAACCAGAGAGGTAAAGAATCTAGCTTTTGAAGCTAAGGACCACAACCTGGATGGGGGAGCGGGGATGATGCCCAGTATTACCATTCCAGCAACACTTTTGAGAGCTTGTTCTGCCCCTTTCTGTACCTTTGTCGCTTTGCTAATTGCAAAAAGCCCTAAGAGAAAATTCTTTTAAGGTGTGATTACTAGTAAATAACAGGCCACGGCTGACATTTACTTCCTCCTTGACCACTTAGGTGTTCTAGAATACCATGAGGCTTTTTGCCCCAGAACCTGTATGTAGAATGCAACTCTTGGAGGTTATACTGCTTGATTTGTACATCTTCTTTTTTCACAAAAGTCTTTCTTCCTAAAGAATGGGCTTTTCACATCCTTGAATTTGCAATCAGAAAATTGAATCTATCCCCATGGAGCCAAGGGCAGAGTTATCTGTGTCAATCTGAAAAACCTCTGAATGATGTTTTCTTGTAGCCTCTTGACCTTATTGGAAACCTGCTGTTTAGAGGCAGTTTATATTAGAAACAACTGCTTTGATATCTTGGGCAGGGAGTGAATCTCTCTTATTGGTTATGGTCTTCCCTTGGGTGTCCACAATGAATAATTTAAGTGGCATTTGGGGGAACATGCATTCTAAATAGAAGAGTGATCTGAAATGTCTTCCAGATTTCAATGTTGTTGCAGATGACTACAACATAAAAGAAAGGCATATAGCAGGCTATGATTCCATTTTGTAGGCATAACTGATGGAACTTATCCAAAATATGCTTTTTTAAAATATTTTATTTTTAATTGTGGTGAAAAACATAAAACATACGGTTGACCATCTTATTCATTTGTAATTATACAATTCAGCGTAAGTATATCCACATTTTTGTACAATGCATCGCTAGAGCTCTAGAGCTTGCAAATCTGAAATTGTATATCCATTGAACAAATCCCCACTTTCCCCTTCCCCCAGGCCCTGGCCATCTCCATCCTACTTTATGCTTCGGTGAATTTGACTACTTTAGATACCTTATATAAGCCTAATCATACAGCCTTTGTCTCTTCACAACTGGCTAACAATATGCTTTTGATAATAACACCCCTTCCCAACACCAGTTCCTCAGCTGTGCATTCCTTTAGTTGAGAAGCAGCAGAAGATGTTATTTTGTCATCATGGTAATAGTGAACATATACTTCAGTGCATTCAATGTGCTTACAACTTCACAACACCCTCACAACAGCCCTTAGAAGTAGATACTCTGACTACCTCCGCGTTACAGATGAGGACGCAGGGCTCTAGGGTTATAAGACTAGAAAGGTTGAGTCACCAGCCCAGGGTCATACAAGTAGCAGGTGTCATTGTTGGCACTCACAGCCAGCTGGTCAGACCCCTTATCCTGTGCACTCTTAACCACATCATACTACTTCTCAACAATTTCTGTAATTTGCCAGAGAGACAATCATCTTCTTTTCCAAATCTTTATTTTATCTGAGACCAGCTCAGTATTGCTCAGATGAGTACCCCTGTTATGCTAACATCCAATTTCAGAGTATCTCCAGAGCACTCATCATAAGACAACGTTCACCTGAATTTTTTCAAGGAAGCTTAATCCGGTGAGTATAGCAGATGCTCCAGATCCTGTATGTACCTGAGCTCATCTGTATCTGCAGTGGGTAGTTTCTGGGCTCCTGACAGCTTCTCTCAGTTGCTCTGAGTGAGACTCTCAGTGGCCAAAACCATGTGAGTTTGTCCAACCAGCATGCAGGGCACCTGGGAACGCTGGGGATGTAACAGCAGGGATGAGAGTAAGGGGATAATGGCCCTGGCTACCCTGGCCATTACTCCTTCCCTGCCTTTCTTCTTCCTACTCTTGTACCTCATGAGGAATCTGCCCTCATTTGCACCTCCAGGGATAACTGAGTAATTGACCCCCAAGTTCTTTTCTGAGGTGTGCTAGGGAACCCAAACCAAGACGTTTAGTGGGTATTTAGTAAACACCACTGGCTACTGGCCAGTTTGTCGTTTTTGCTGTTGCTGTTTTAAAAAATTACATCCTCAGACCAGTTGTCCGTTGGAATATCAAGGGACGTTTGGTGTGGACCATGGGACATGGGCCAATATGACTGGGCTAGGAATTGCAGAATTCAAAAGGAACCGGCCAGCCTTGTACTTCAGCCCCTGGTATGCAGAACAGACACTGGATCATTTTAAACAACAGCACAAATGAAATTGGAACTGAAGCGTATGTGTCATTGTTGGCTCTTTACAGAATAAATGAAATGCAAGCTGAGCAAATTTAAAAGGCAAATCATTTCCCCTTTCTCGGAGTAAGCCACCTGTGGGTCTCTGTTTATTGGTACTAAGAAACCATAAGTGTTTTACAATGGGTCTCCATGTATTTCTCATGTACACTACTACTGAGCTAGACCCAGCATTCAAGGGAAAATAAAACAGTAAGTACATGGTACAAATCGATTTTGTCAAAGAAACATTTCACTCCATCAAAAGGGAAATAACCACATTGAACTCATTAGGAAATGGTGAAAACATTGCTTTGTTGCAGTCCTGAGTGGCTGCTTCTAGTCTCAATGATTAACTGGAAGTCAATCACCCTTAAACAATCAAGCAAGCATCCCATTGAACATCACCTTTAGTAAACCATCATAGGCTGTTCACCCTACAGAAGCCTGGCATCTGAACCTCCACATAGCCTGAGAAAGAAGGTGCTTTCAGGGTTCAGGTGTGTAACCTGAAGTTTGGCTCAAGAAATTCATAAACGAATATCAGCTCCTCAAACCAAATGCAATAAAGTGATTCCAGAATGAAATTTATTGCTTTCGTTTTCTCAAATAAGTTGGTTCAAAGGGGGAAAGCAAACAATGGAACAAAAACAAGTAAAATAGAGGATGATTCCAAGTGATTAACAGTTTTAAAAAAAAAAAAAGAAGAAGAGTCAAAACTAGATAGAAAATTACCGTGGCATCATTTGCATTGAGAAATTTCTCTGAATCACCTCCTGCCATGATGAGAGTCGAAAAAGAATTATTAAAAGAAAAGAAAGAAAGAAAGAAGAAAGAAAGAAAGAAAGAAAGAAAGAAAGAAAGAAAGAAAGAAAGAAAGAAAGAAAATTATAGAAGAATAGGATTAATCAAAAAGTAAAGTCAAATGAATGATTCTCTTAGTTTCCATGATAACAATTATATAAACAACAACAAGATAAAAAACAAAGCTTTGAGAAAGAAAAGAGTTAGGAGTTTCTTAAGTTAGATTGAAATGTTTCCATTGGAACCAAGTCAGAAGCACTCATTTTGTTTATCTACGGTCTTATCCATCTCTAGATGTGTCATTCTTACCTATTTTTAAAGTAGAAGATTATTGAGCATAAGGATTGTGATTTACTTATATGCAGCACAGTGAAATTTGGTGTATAAATCTAGAAACAATTTTTTTTGCAGTAATTCTAAGAGTTACTGATTAGTTTTACCCTCTAATATGCAATGCTGAGTAATTATTGTATTGCATGTGTTCAAAATGCGGATGCTCTGAAGACATCCCAACTTGAAGGGGCACCATCCATAGGCTTGGATGATATGGTGAGGTGCCTATCACCTATCACTGAACAAGGCCTGCTGGTATAGCAGAGAAGGAGTCCAGTAAAACTTTACTCTGGACAGCCATCAGGGAACAAACCATCATATGTACAAGGCCAATTTTGTCAGCCTTTGAGTATTGACATTTTAAATCCTTGACCTTTGAAAAAAAAAAATAACATGACACGTTTGAGTGTTTAAGGCAATGAATGCAAGAAGCAATGGAAGTGAAAAATGGGAATTAAGCTCTTCCTCAGTGAAGTTACACTCCAACAGAGAAGACATACTATCAAATTTTTATGAAAAGTAGTAGATAAATATATTATATATATATATATATATAAAGAGAGAAAGGAAGTTAAATTATCTGGAGGTCAAAGTACAAAAGAGAGAAGGATCTAGAATGACTCCTGGATTTCCGGCCCAAGTTACTGTGTAGCCATATGCTGAGACGGAAATATGAATGCCCCACAGGAATAAGGAGTAAGCAAATGATGATGATCTCATTTATGAGTTGCTATCAATGATGATGAAGATAGTGTGGAATATGTGGCTTTAAAATGTCCCTAAAATTGGCATGTTAGAAAAAAAAAAAAAAAGGTCATTGAGGGGCACCTGTTTGGCTCAGTGGTTGAGCGTCTATCTTCAGCTCTCATCATGATCCGGGGGTCCTGGGATCGAGTCCCACATCCCCATGTCCCTGCGTCATCAGGCTTCCTGCTCAGTGGGGCATCTGCTTCTCCCTCTCCCTCTGCCCTTCACCTCACTCACGCACTTGCTATCTCTCTCTCTCAAATAAATAAATAAAATCTTTAAAAAAAAAATCAGTGATGTTAGCATGCATTTTTGGCATTTGGCTTATTGTTATAAAATGAAATCTTTCAAACACACACACACCCATTCCCATATGACTCCTATCCAAAGGACACTGTACATGTCCACTTAGCACTGGTAGCTGTTTGTCCCCTTAGCAGGTGTCCTAACTCCCCTGTCTCAATGGAACCTTGTCATCTCGCCTGTGGTCAGAGGACCATCTCTTTACTGCCTCTCGGACCGCCGTTAAGTTGTTGTCAGATAGGTATGTCTTTGGCTCTCTACTGTGTCATCTATTTTGTCTTGACCAGTTCCTTAGCAAATCTTTATTGTTTCTTGGCCTTTAACACAGAAACAAACACAACGTGGCCTTTTCTCAATGTCCCCATCAACCACTGGCTCCATGGGACTTGCGGCAGCCACGGTGCCCTCACCTCTGCTCTGGGAGTTGAGAACCATGAGCTGTGAGCCCTCAGCCCCTGCCTTCTTGCCTCTGGGGAGTGGGCTGGGCAGTTTTGCCCTGACCAGTCCCAAGTCCAGTCACTCCACAAGCCTGAAGCTGTTAACTGTCTTGACTTCTGAAAAACAGGCTAAAGGCAAGCCTGTTCAAATATAAAAGTTATTTTTTTTTACCTTAGCTCCTGCCAAGAAGTTCTTGAAATGATTATTTTCATGCCATAACAAATCTGAAAAAAATAGCAAATAGATCTTACACTCGTTTCCTATTATGAAGGGATTTGGATGTTGTGTTCAGAAGGCTGTGTTCTGAAGGCAAAGAAAAACCCTAGAAGGTTTTGGATAGAAGATGACAGCCTGACTCTTTCTCTTGCTCCTTTCTCCCGAGGTAAAAGAAGCTGGAAGAGATTTCAGCCTGCGATGGAAACACTATGCTCCAGCCTCCATGGTTCCTCCGAAGTGGCTTCCTTGTACCCCTGGTTTCTGCAGGAGTCAGGAGGATGACCACCCCAGAGGACAGTAAGACTGTTCCCATGTTGTTTTGTTGTTGTTTTTCATTTCATCTGCGCCAGATAATTCCCTGAGTGTACTGTGATCATCCACTGCAATGTGCTCCCCCCATTTTTCTACTGCCTGTGTGCCTCTCTCCCTCCTAGTGGACACGTGATATTTTATTCCTTTGCCATCCTGGCCCTTTGGAAAGCTTTCTGACCTTCCTCATTTCAGTTGTCACATCATTGGTTAGAGGTCTCCATTATCATCCCTGGCATACGACAGTGTGGTTATTGTATGTGACCATCACGTGGACTTGTTCTGTTCATCCCAGCTCATCTCATTTTTTTCCCAAAATCTACCCCCCCTTTTTTGTATTGGGTTCTTTCTTGCACATATCACAGGACAACTCTTGCGTAGGCCTGTCCCTCTTTCTGTTATCAGACACACTTGCCTTGGCCGAGTAATTAGTTTGGTTGCTGTACACCTGTTCCTCTGCTTCCCATTTCCTAGTCTCCGATGATCTTTCTCCTACATGTCCCTAAATTACATTTTCTCTCATTTGCTCCCTGTGACTTTGTCAATTTGCTCTGCTTTTTTGAAGTGTTATTTTCTGTATAATAATTGGCCTTCTTTATTTCAAATTGACTAATTGGGAAACTCCTTATTTTCTATGCATCATTTTGAATACTGAGGTCAAGCATCATTAAAGCAGACTCTACCAATTACTTTATATATGCTGCTTAACAAATAATGCACTTGGGATGCCTGGGTAGCTCAGTGGTTGGGCTTTTGCTTTTGGCTCAGGGAGTGATCCCAGAGTCCCAGGATTGAGTCCCACATCGGACTCCTCGCATCGAGCCTGCTTCTCCCCCGCCTCTCTCTCTGCCTCTGTGTCTTTCACAAATAATAAAATCTAAATTAATTAATTAATACTAATGGTTTTAAGAAAACAACAGTTTGAAAAAAAAGAAATAACACACTTGCTGGGGTGCCTCAGCGGAGCAGTATGTTAAGCATCTGACTCTTCATTTTGGCTCAAGTCATGGTCTCAGAGTCCTAGGATCAAGCCCCACATCAGGCTCAGTGCTGAGCTCAGAGTCTGCTTGAGATTCTCTCTCTCCCTCTGCTCTTCTCACTCATGCTCTCTCTCGCTCTCTCAAATTTTGAAAGAAGAAAGAGAGAGAGAGAAACGAAAGAAAGAAAGAAAGAAAGAAAGAAAGAAAGAAAGAAAGAAAAGAAAGAAGAGAAAGCACTTGCCAAAAAATAAAAGTAAATATGTGAGGTGATGTGAATTAACTCAATAAGGGACATCCTTTCACACTATATATGTTTATCAAATCATTACTTGTACACTTTAAAAATCTTACAGTTTTGTCAATTTTACCTCAGTAAAGCTAAGGGAAAAATAATGCAAATTAATCAAGTAATTTTAAATTTTAAGAGTACTTAGTACTCCTTATGTTTTAATGAATAATTATAAGCAATTTTAATCCATTTTTTTCTAATTTTACATTCATGTTTTAAAATTATTTAGTTTAATGAAAGCTCTAAAATTGATTGAGTCTTACAAAACCTGGATCTGTCCCCTGGATCCATGCTTAGAGAATTCCTGTTAAGTATAAACAATTTATTTTTCATATTCAAAAATTTTAATCTACATGGAACTTATTTTAGATTATGGGATGAGGTGGGAAATTTGTCTTTTTCCCCCCAAAGTGGTTAACCAATTGTTTTAACACTATTTTTAAATAATATGTATTGTTTTCCTGTTGCTAATAAAGATCTTAGCATATACTAAACTTTTAAGTATGCTTGGAACCTTAGGATTTTTATCTTGTTTTATCATTCTATTTCAGTTCCACTTTTAGCTATTATATTTTGATAATATATTTTGAAAAGCATGAGAGTAAAATCTCTTTTCATGCTTAGTTTTTGAAATGTCCATGGTTTTTGCAGTTTGTTTATTTTTGTTGTTGAACTTTGCTATCACTCAGTCATGTGTTATAAAAAGAAGCCCGCTAGAATTCTGATAAATTTGTATGTAATTCCACAAAAAACAATAACAACATTGAGTCTTCTGATCTAGCAACATCACTTTTTTGTAGTTGCCCTTGGAAAATGTTGTAAATGTTTTCCTGTGGATCTCTGCAATTCTAATTAAGCATCTGTCCAGGTAATTCATACTTGCTCTTGCTGTTGTGAAGGCTTCTCTTCCTGGACATCATTGGTTATTATTGGAAAACTGTTTTATAGTCAATAGGTCTGTCTGTGTTGTGTGTTTTGCAAATGGCCATTTTACTAAACTTTCTTATTTATTGTAGTAAGTTCTCAACTGAAAACTGGTATCCACTTGATACTTTATTTCATCTGAGTAGTTTACAGCCTATTTAGCTTTTCTCGTTATATTGGCTAAGATTCCAACATCTCGAAATAGCAGATAACTGTTTGTATCAGTATTTATGACTTTATAGGAATGCCTCTGAAGGAGAGAGTGGGAGGGAGGGGGAGGGAGGGAGGGAGACACAGAAAAACCCATTTAAGTACCTACATATTTATTTTCATTTGTATTTGTGTATGTGTGAAAAAAATATTTGTATATATGAAACATTCAAGGAATATTCTTTCTACTTCCTTTAAATATATTATCAAACATGGATGTTGAACTAAACTGGGTATTTTTGAAGGGCAGCTATTGACATGACTTACTTTTTTTATCATTTGTATCTATTACATTAATAGATTTCTTGCTACATGATCCTTGATTCCAAGAATAAACTCTACTATACTAGTAATTTGTTGTTCTTTTAATACATTTAGATGGATGATATTTTATTTAGGATTTTTTCTCCTCTATAATCATAAGTGAAATTTAGCTGTAGTTTTCTTTCATTGTGATAATTTTATCAGGTTTTGGTATAAGGTTAAAATAAACTGGGAAGATTTCCATCTTTCTTTATGCTCTGGGACATTTTAAATTGCAAAAGAACTCTATAATTTCAGAGTTTAAAATAACATCCATAAAATCATCTGGTTTTGGCAAATTTGGGGGGATAATTATCTTTTTCAATTTTATTCATGATGGATCCTCTACATATTGAGCCAATTTTGGTTATTTATATATTCCATGCTGACAATCTATTTCTTTATGATATTCTAACTCAGTCTCATCAAGTTTTATAGAGAAGAGGCTCCCAATGATTTATCCTTGCAACCTGAATATCACCTCAATATACTTTTTTAATAATTTCACATATTTACAGCTTACTATATTCATGGGTTACATTAATTATAAAACAAAGTTGATAATAGAAAAATATTAAGGATGAGATAAAGATGAAATAAACTACTTAAAAGTAATTTCTCAGCTTTGTAGACCAATAAAAAAATTGTCTTAGTAAAAATAACCTTTTTGTGCCTCTAAAACAGTATATTTCTCCAGTGTTATTGAGACATAATTGACATATAACATTGTATTAAATCTGTGTATAATGTGTTGATTTGACACACACATAGCAAAATAATTAGCTAGCACCTTCATCACATCACATAATTATTATTTGTTTTTTTTGTGATAAGAACATTTAATATCTATTCATTAGTAACTTTTAAGTATGTAATACCATATTAGTAGCTATGATTACCATGCTGTACACTGGATCCCCAGAAATCATTCATCTTATAACATCTCCCCATTTCTCCCACTGCCTGGCATGAAATTGTCTTAATATTTTAGTAAGAGTCAAAAAAAAATATTTTAGTAAGAGTCTTGTGATTAAATAGGCCTTATTGTTATATTTTAATCTTCATGTAATACATTCTGATATAGAGATCAGAGACCTTTTTCTAAATTCAATTTGTTTTGATTTTTTTTTTAAGATTTCATTTATTTATTTGAGAGAGAGGGATAGGGTGCAAAAGCATGAGTTGGGGGGGAGGGGGTAAAGAAAGAAGCAGGCTCTCCACTGAGCCTAAGAGCACTCTGGACTTGATCCCATGACTTGAGCCTACCGCAGCCTTTCAACTGAGTCACCCAGGCCCCCCCCCATTTTGGTATTTTTTAAAAGCTATCTTAGTAATAACAATACCTCACAAATACATATAGTTTCAAATTGGAAAAAATAAATCACAGCAAGCTTACTAAATCATTATATTCACTTTTTTTTTCCGTTTCATTCATCGATTATATAGATACTGCTGGAAATATTAAGAAGTGCTCAGCTTCCCTGAAGCCAATCAGTTTGATCTTTTTTATTTAATTTTATTTTTAGTTTGGCCTCTTAAAATAATCATAATTTTACATATAATTTTTATATTTTTAACAAATGAATTTTAAAAACCACTAAGACTGCATATTTTGAATATTTTAAAAGTAAATGAGGTTATTTTGCAGTCCAGGTTTTTAGATATGCAGATACAAGAATTTTTTTAAGTGACATATACAGGTTTCAGTAACAAAATTGTATAATGATGGAAACATTTCCAAATTGATCCCCAGAATATTGTCTCCACAGAAGTTGTTGTTGTCATTTTTTATAAAACAGTTACTTTCTATTTCCCTGTAAAAACACCACCTTTACTTTTGAGTGGTAGATTGTGCTAATGTCGTGTCTTCTGAGTTGATACACCTGACTACCATTTACCTTCATAGAAGTGATCAGCTAATTCCAAATACTTGTCTTTATCAAGGAAACATGTGTAACTCACCAGTAGCTTATACTGGTAATTCTCAAACTTAATTCCCCTCTCAGAGGAAATGAAATCTCAGGTACTTTATATTTAGCTCCTCATTTTCAGCACAAGTTTATAAATTCACAAAGATAAGATTATGGAATTTGGTAACTATTAATATTTTAAGAATAAAATGTAAATCATATTATATCCAGTGGCATACCAATGCCACAACAATTTGATACCACTATCCATTTTTTTAAATATATGAATCAGATTTTATTTAATGATGGGAAACTGTGCTTCATCTCTTTTATCCTTGGATTTATATTTCTATCCAGTTTCCACTACTCCCTCCCCCAGAGAATTTGTTTATTCTTGAAACTACATTTATCACCATTATTTTCTACAATAAAAATATGCACATAAATTGAAAGTTTAATTTTATAATTACCTGTGAATGAACATAAGGCTCTAAGTGTTAATTGCCTCTTGGGTAGAGCTATCATTGCAATTGTTAGTAGTACATAATTGGTCAAAACAACTTAACTATATTACAAATTTCCATAAATAATCATTAAACAATTTTTTTAACCATTGGGGGGAAAAGTGCTTAATGACATGAATAAGGTTGGGTTATTTTGCTGTATTAAAGATAAATATTGCTTATGGCTTGAATGAGACAGAGCTCACAATTCTATTTATATATTTCATGTTTCTAGATGTAAGCCCTGAGAAACCTTGCTCATATAAATAGATTGGAATAGAAGTTTTATTTTAGCAATGCTGTTCAATTTGTTTAACCACTTCTGGATCATATGCCAAAAAGTCACCCACTGATGAAATTACTTTTAATAATCTATCTTTTGACAATTCTAATTCATTCTTCGATTTTGTTGAAAGCAAAGAATGGATGTGTTACCCGGTCATTAGAGTTCATTCACTTAGGCTTTATTGAGATCTACCAAATGATTATTATATGAGTCAGCCTTTGCTGTGTTACCAACAAAATCTCAGTGGCATATAACAAAAAGTGGTTATTTCTGTCTCTGGCAAGTATGTAGGTCAACTGGGGCAATTCAGATCTGTTTTGCATTGTTGCTTTTGGGGGTGTAGAATGAAGATGCAGTGAGCATGTTCTCCTCACATTAGTGGGCATGATGTGTGCATCTTAAAGCCTGGGCTCAGAGTTGGAACACTGCTCCCCTGCCCACAGTCCATTGGCCAAAGGAAGTCAGATGACCAAGCCCTGTTTCACTGAGGTGGGGTGAATAGTCTTCTCAGGGATGATATATGGGGTGGGGGAGTGAATGTTTGCTGACCAATGTAATCTACTATGCCTATTCTTTTTGTTGTTTGTTTTTCTTTCGGATTTAGTTTGTTCTTACTGGCAATGTGTTCAAAACAATTTATTAATAAACAATGATGGATTAGGAGAGGCATAAGGGAGACTTCGGAGACACTAGTCGTGCTCTATTTTTGGGTGGTAAAAAAATACACAGGTGGGTTTAACTGGTGATAACTCATGAAACTATGCACTCATGATCTGTGCACTTTTTCTGTACATATGTTATACTTCAAATAAGAACTTATTTTTGAATGAGGAGTTGAGAAAATTCTTTTTTCATTTCAGAACCTTTCAATACAGTATTTTTGTAAAGATTTTTTTACCGTGTCACAACCTTTAAATGTGTATTTTATTAATATCTCTAGAACTAAAGATTTAGGGCATTCAACATGTGGGAAATGTCTGCTCTGAAACTTCCTTAGCAAAGCCTTTCTTTGTTTTCAAATCTATCAAGTGAATCAGATTTAGATTTACTTTGTGTCAGAGAAACACCACATTTTTCAGTTCAAATAAATATGTTAATATTTATTTCAAGGAATGTTATCTTTAAAAAACACTGTAAATTATGGAATATCCTTTGTAATATAGTTTACTAAGAGTGATTAAGATTAAAATTGGGTAGATTCAATATGCTAAATCCTTCTACTTTATAAGTTTAAAAAAATAAATCTATACACTTTTAAATGTCTTGATCTCTTATAGTGCAGTGTATAGCTAACATGATGTTACTATAAAGGGAGAATGATAGTAAAATCATAGTATCTATTAAATGTTATATACATGCATGTATTTAGATTTTGACATTTGGTTTTTAGAATTATTAACTAAAAATCATGTGTAAAGATCCTAAAATAGCTTCATTAATTTTGTTCACATTATAAGGGTACCTGGGTGGCTCAATTAAGTGTCTGCTTTTGGTTCAGGTCATGATCCCAGGGTTCTAGGATAGAACCGAGTCAGGCTCTCTGTTCAGCACAGAGTCTGCTTCTCTCTCTCCATCTCCCTCTGAATGTGCCCCCTCTCTCTATCAAATAAATAAATAAAATATTTTAAAAAAACTTTTTTGTTCACACTATAAAACATTTCTACATTTTATGAAAGAAGATTTTATAAAGTGCTAAAAATTATTTTAGAAGCTATCTTATTAATTTGAAATTTTAATGAAGTAGAAAAAAGTCTAGAAATGCAATATTTTTAAGATACGACTTGATATAACAAGCTATAACCAAGTATTGAGTAATATATACCAAATCCAAAATGAAAAAAATTTAGTATAATCCCCAAAATTTGGATCCCAATTACTTTTAAAGCAAATAGTACTGGCAATCTTCACTTGTTCCCTGAATATGCTTTTCTTTCTAGTGAATGAGTCCTAGGGATGAGTGTTGAGAATAGCCAAAGAAAATGGCTCACATTTAAACAAATGAAAGAAAAAAGAAATAGTCTTTTCTGCTACAATATGTCTTGCCAATGTCCCCTTTGCTTTGCCTTCTCTAACCTTTCCCTCAGAGAGTAATGCATTTTTTGACAGTCCTTGTTAGAACAAGAGGGCAAACTGTAAAAGACAATATCCATCGCTCTCCACTCCCTGCAAGATCGGCTCTCAAAACAACCTCCCATGAGCAAAGACCCTTGTTCTTAATACACTGGCTGTACCTTTAAAAAGAAATATGTATGAGAAAGAAAAAAACTAGAAACTCCATAGACTTATATTGATTCATAGACTAATTATAAAAGGAGACTTCGCAAAAAACAGTATTTCCACAAGCTCCTTTGTTTAATGTCCTAGAAATTCCTGTGGACAAGAGGCCATGCACTGCCAGGGGGATAAATCGGGGGAGTCTTAATGCTGTTCACTGAACCTGTCCAGACTTTGTACTTTCCATGCTCATGGTAGACAAACTAGTTCTGGCCACTGCATTGTAAAGGAAAATGATGTATGTCCTTTCTAAGCAGGAGCATTAAATTCCACTACAAGACCTTCCAGAGTTCTCTTTTCTTTCTGCCACGATGATTCGCAACCTTACATCCATTGACCATGGAGTGAGGGTCAGAGTGAGGACAACGTGATATAAAGACCTAAACCTTCCCTGGTGGAAGGTACAGCATAAGTGAGAAATAAACATCTGTGTTTTAAGCCACTGAGATTTTGAAGTTTCCCAGACCATCCTAACCAATTCAACTTTCTTTTGTAAAGTGGGACAAGGCTATTTTGAAAGGGGAGATAAGAAAAAAAGAAACCTACATTACACCAGGGAAGAGGATATAACAAAGTTGTTCTCTGTATATTGTGTCCTTTAAACTTCACATTGTATCCCCTTTAAAAAGTCTCTACTTAGCCCAGTATGAAGACTCTTGGTTTAAAAAAAGAAAAAAAGTCTTTTAAATATTTTGCCAAAAGGCAACTGGGAGGTATCTCTGAAGAACACAAAATATATTCATAACAATTCCAAAACTCATTTCAGACAATTTTAAAGATTCTACTTTTTAAGTAATTTCATCTAAATACCATTTAGCTAAGTATATATTAACCAAATATGTGCCAATACACTGAGTGAAGAAAGGCCAAGGACATGAATATCAACACTTCAGCATGGTGAAATCCCAAGGTGACGCAGGTCTGACACACAGACAAGGTGAGCCTGAGGGTCCACTGAAATTTAAGCTTCGTTATTAGGAGAATTGATTCTCCAAATTTTAGATAAAAGTAGATTCTCTATGATTTTATTTGAAGACCACTATGGACCATTCCTTTAGATGCATCCATATCACTTTAGAAGAGTATTCGTCTTACTCTTCTAAATTAGAGTATCCTCTTCTAAATTCAACTTAAATCTCTTTTCAACTGTGATTATTCTTTATTGTTACTAATTATACATATTTGTATTTTTGTTCTTATTTTTCTTAATTGACCTTGCCAGGTATTTATCAATTTTGCTGGACTATTTAAGAGACAATCTCTTGTATTGGTCAATGTTTTATTCTTCTGATTTATGAGCCTTTTACATTTAATAATTTTTTCATTCCTTTTCTTAGGTTCCTTTTGTTGTAATATTAGCTTCTTGAGTTAAATATTTATTTTTTGTTGTTTTATTCATTGTGGTTTAGTGATAAAAAAGGCATTTAAGATTTCAGTTATAAAATGAATAAATTCTGGGGATCTAAGGTACAATAAGATGACTATAATTAATAATCCTGTAGACCATACTTGGAGAGTAGATACTACTCTATACTAAGAGAGTAGGTGGTAAAGATTATCACACACACACACACACACACACACACATAATGGTAACTACATGAGTTGTTGGTTGTGTTAATTAGTTTGGGTCATCATTTCACAATGTATATGTATATCATGTAAATCACATTGTATACCTTAAATATATAGAATTCTTACTGGTCAATGATATCTCAATAAAAGTGGGGGGGCGGAAAGCATTAAAGATGATTTTTTTCTTTTTTTAATATTTTATTTATTTTTTTAGAGAGAGATAGACTGCACATGAGCAGAGTGGGGGGCAGAGAGAGAACCTTAAGTAGGCTCCAGACTCAGTGTAGAGTCTGACTCAGGGCTCAATCTCATGACCCTGAGATCATGACCTGAGCCAAAATCAAGAGTCAGATGCCGAACCAACTGAGCCAGGCACCCCAAGAAGACTTTTTCTCCTCAGGGTATAGCTTTCCTTGTAGGTGATGATAAATGTTTTCATTATGGTCCATGTCTAAATTCTTAATATTACTAAATCTGTAATTGCATATTTGATTTCGATTTCTTTCTTTTTTACTTAAATGTCATTTAGCAAGGTGACATTTAATATTTTAATATTTTCACTTAGTTGAGTTTAGAGGAAGAAAGGTTTTGGGTTCGTGTTTTTGTTTTGTTTTGTTTTCCAATTTTAAATCTTGAGTTACCCATATAGCACTGTCATCACAAAATCTACTTGGATCACTTCTGCTTTGGAGTGTTTATTGAGATTGTTCTCAGTTATTGATTTGGGAAAGAGGTTGTCATGGGTTCTGGATTTGGGGTTTAATCTGTAGTTCTTTCTCACTAGAGCTAGGAGTGGCACAATCCTTAGCCAAAAAAAGTTCCATGACCAATACTGAATTAGTGACACTATAGTTTATTGAGATGGCTCTCAAAGAAAACTTCCAGCCCCAAAGAACAAAACTCACAAAAACACCATCAGCGATGGTACGGGTTCCTCTCCTTCTTGGAACAGGACAGGATAGACGTCTCCCTACATGCCAAGCCATTTTGTTTTGCCTCAGAGCCAGTGGAGGTTGGGAGAATGGGATAAAGTATTGATGACTAGCACCACAGAAGTGATCATCCAAGCTAGTTGTCTGACCCTCCTGTGGATTGTGCCTCCCCAAGCTGTGACCAGGGTCACCGTGGCCTGGGAGGTGATACATGCCATCCTGACAGAGGACATGAACATTCTCAAAGATAGCTCTGCTAAAGGAAGTCAAAACACAAGCTCTACAAAAACACCTGCTCAGAAATGTCTTGAATTATTTATTGAAGTAACTTTTCTGTATTTATTTGGTCTATTTTGTACCAGTAGGATGGAAGTAGTTGAGGTCCTTCCTTACCTAACATCCAACCTTGGGAGAGTGTTGACAAAACACGCCCCGTGTTTCCTTCCTAGCAGATTACTGCAGGGACCTATTTATGATGACTCTCAGTGTCTGGCATTCTGTGGGTGCTAGAAGAGTAGAGGTATTTCTCTTTCAGGAGACAGAGTGAAATTGAATCATCATTGCTAATTATATTATCAAACCTTTCCTCTTCATACTTACATTGTTGCCTGCTTGATGGTATTGCTTGCCTCAACTCAAAGACTGAGTTGAGAATTTTATTTTAATTACAACAGTGATAAAGCTCATTTTCAAAATTATGTAATAGGGGCACCTGGGTGGCTCAGTTGGCTAAGCATCTGCCTTTGGCTCAGATTGTGATCTCGGGGTCTGGGATCGGGTCCCGCTTCAGGCTCCCCACAGGGAGCCTGCTCTCCCTCTGCCTCTGCCTCTGCCTCTCTCTGTGTGTCTCTCATGAATAAATAAATACAATCTTTAAAAAAAATGTTAGAAGCTCTGGGGTATGCTCTTCTATATTTTTTTAACAAATACATACAAACAAATACTAAGGTGTGTTTTTTTAATGGGATCATGCTACAGATACTAATTCAATAGTTTTCTTTGAAGGTGAATTTTTCTTTTTTTTGTGAATTTTTCTAGTATTCTTTATGTGTCTATTTTATGCAGCCCTATTTACATATAAAAGTTTATGACTTGGCAAGCTTTATTGTATCACTATAAAATCATTTATTTTGGTCCCACCCTATGCTTATCATAAATTGATATTTTTAACACTTTTATTGAGAAATCATTACATATCATAAAACTCATCTGTTTTGTGTATGATTTAATGATTTTTACAATTTTGTAGCCATCACCAACTGACTTTATTTTTTTAATTTTTTAATTTTTATTTTTTAACATATTTATTAAACAGTGATTATGTATTCTTTAAAAAACTTCTGTATATTTATATTTTGTCTCTACATTGTCTTTGATTTCTTCTTCTAGTATTTTCTTAATTTCTGCCTTTAAGAAATAGCTCTTAACTAATTTTCCCCTCCTTTCTCCAGGCTCTAATGTCTCTGTCTCTGGCTGCACTTTCTCCTAAATACATTTTTCAGAAGTTATTTGCCAGCTTTAAACAACTGACTTTAAAACATTTTCATCCTACTAAAAAGAAACGACATGTGAATAATCCCTTATTGCCATCTCCAGCTTTAAGCAAAGCTACTATAGTCTCTGTCTCTAATTATTTGTCTGTTTTTTTAAGGTCTTATAAATAGAATCATACAATATGTTTGGCTTCTTAAAGGGAGCACAATGTTTTTTAAGGTTAAGCATATTGTAGCATTTACTGTATTTTGTGCCTTTTTTTAAATTGACAAATAGTACTCTCTAAATTGATCTTTGCCTAGGATACATTGACCCATTTCCTTATTTTCACCGTTAATGAATCTTATAAACAATAAGATTACATTTTATCTTTTTTCCAATTTGAGAATCTTTGTCTTTTTTTAACAAAATAGTTTAATCCATTCATATTTTTATTTTGACATAGTCACTTGTTTCTGTCATCTTGTTTCATGCTTTCTGCTTTATATCTGACATTGTTTCTTTCCAGAATTTTCCTATTGAACAACTTTTCCTTTTTTGAGTGTGTTTTGTTTTGTTTTGTTTTTTTTCCTGCTAAGCATTTGGAAAGTATGTAGCCTACTCCAGTTTTATGAAAAGTTTCCTTAAAGATGAATTTGTATTTTTCTATGTTTATGAGCGAGATTGGCCGGTGATTTTTTTGCTCATATTTTCTTTGGGATTTTGTTTGTTTGGTTGGTTCCTAATCAAGGTTGTCTTGGTCTCATAAAATGATGAATATTCCCTCTTGTTCTATTCAAAAGTTTTATAAAAACCAGTGTCTTTTGTTCTCTGGTTATTGAGAGTTTCCCTTATGGGAAGCATTTGATTATGGGTTCAATTTCCTTAGTAGGAAAAGGACTACGGACACAATTTACTTCTCCTTGTATATAGCTCATATTTTCTATAAGAATTTGTCCATTTCATCTACATTTATTTATTTTTAGAGAAGGGGGAGTGGCAGAGGGAGAGAGAGAATCTCAAGTAGGCTTCCAATGAGCACAGGGCCCTACACAGGGCTCCATCCCACAACCCTGAGATGATGACCTCATGATCATGAACTGAAATTAAGAGTCAGACACTTAACTGCCTGAACCACCCAGATGCTAATGTTCTCATAATAATTATGATTTTCTTTCAAAATTGAATTATTTTATCTTTTTTTTTTTTACTTTTGACGTTGATTAATTCTGCCCTCTTTTATTCCTGACCAAAGAGCATTTAGTTTTGTTGATTTTCTTCATAGTGTGTTTGTTTTCTATTATTAATATCTGCTCTACTTTTTCTTTTGTTATTTCACTATTTTTAGCCCAAGGCTAAATTCAATATTAAAAAAAAATCTGAAAATAAGGGCCCAGTGACATTAGAGAATAAACAATGCATTTTTTAAAAAGCAATTATACTGGAAACTTCAGGGAAAGGCTCTTGGGATGGAGTGAAAGAGTGGCATTGAGACAGTGAGGATAGGCAGGGACGAGGACACCTTCAAAGGAACTCTGTGGAGCCTGTGGAGCCATGGGATCAAGGGATGGGCTGCTTGCTGTGCTCTTCCCCTTTTCTCCTTCTCCCTGTGCCCCAAATTAGGCCAGTTTGCTATGAGCTCATCTCTTGCAGCGTATCTCCATTTGGAGAGGCACAGAGGAGGAGGCCTCCTATTCAGCAATTTGGAAACTTGTTTGGATTTCTACAATGACCTTTAGGGTCTGGGCTATTAGGGAACAGTTATAAAATCCTAAAGGTGATGAATGATGACTGGTCCAGTGTTACAAAAGACACCCTGGGATCCAGGGGCTTTTATTTACCCCTGAGACAAGTCCCAATCCAAATATGTTTTTGGAATGAATATTTACCATTCCTTATCATTCATCCACAAGCCTTCTGGTACAGCTGAGGTGGAGTAGGGGACATGGATAAAGTTTGGGCTAGCCTATACATGTTTTATATACTTCCACTTCATTCTTTAAATGGCAGATCTTCCAACCCTAGAGTGGGTCAACTGAATGTCTTCTTCACTGGAGAAAGGAAAGGTTAGAGATCAGACATGTTTTTGTGTTTGCACAAGTGCCAAAAAAAATAATCTTCATGACTTCTATGATTTTATCACCACCCAACTACACCCCCTCGTATTATTATTATTAGGATGTGATAAAGCCATCCTAGATCAACCAGCTCCCATCCAACCCAGGAGCTGACCATACACACACAAGTGAACCCAACCAAGACCAGAAGAACTGCACAAATGAGCCCACCAAATTGACAAACTGTGGAATTATGGGCGAAATAAATCATTATTTTAAGCTAATACATTTTGGGGTGATTTGTTATGCATCAAACGCTAGCTGACATAAGTCCCTATTCAAAACTTTTAGATTCAGAAGAAAGGAAGAAAGACAAAGTTTAGATTTTCTCATGTTTTACTTTGGTGGCTAAAGAGACGTAGCAATCTGTGGGGTAAAGAAGATAGTCATACAGATGGGGAGTTTCACCAACTGGCTAAAGCTTCACAGTGTTAGCTGATCAATCAGCCTTGGGCAGGCCTAATTGTCAACTAGTAGTAGAGAAGTGGTAATCAAGAAGTCAATGGGCCAGTAGACCACTTTTATAGCATTGGGGCCACTGCTCTAAGATCAGAGAAAGCCCAAGGCCCTCTGGGTAAACATCCATAGCAGTAAATCATTAGAAGGTATGTATGGAAAAGACACTGGATCAAGGAACTAGTAGACCATTCCACAGAGGTTACACCTCTGCAGTGATCTGAAAGATCAAATGAGACCAGAGAATCTTAAGACAATTAGCTTAAGTCAGAAGCGAGAGAAATGGCCAATGCTGAATCCTGTTTGGATGCTAGGTGGCCTTGGGGCATCCCAAGAGAATAACTTTCTATTGATAGAGATTTCACAAACAGTTTTATATAGTCATTATCACTACAAGCTTTTTAATAGCAAATAATACATCTATTTAATTTGACCTCCCACGCTAGCAAGATTAAGGGAATGCAAGAACCTGACAAAAGTACAAAATAATATGGAGAACTTTCAGTTGGTGATTCTTTGTACTGCAAACACTTTAACCCTGGGCTATCCCTACAATGCAATCCAGCAGAAAAGGTATGGAGCAGCTCAAGCAAAAAAAAATTTATCGAATGTCTAATATTGTGAATAGTTTTAAGAGATAAAAGATCATCATTACAACTCAAATATAGGGTGTTTCCTCAAATATTAGGTAGACAGTAGGGAGTGAGACAAATATTTCAATGATGGTAATATACCCTCAGAAGTGATCTATACCATCTGAAAGTGTGAATTCCACAAGAATTCAGTGGAAAGTAGGATCATTCAATTTTTCATCCAAGGGGCATCATTTTATCTTCAAGGGAAAACAGAATTTGCATTAGAAATTATGCCAGTGAGAGAGGTGGGAAGAGCCAGCATCTATCTCAGGATTGAGCCTTCAGCCCATATGTTGAAGACAGAACCTTAATCTTAATCTTAATCTTATATTTAGGAGGCAATAGGAAGGTTGACAACACCAAGCTGGCAATGGATAACTAGCTGTGTGACCCAAGAAAGTCAGTAGGTCTTGGTTTCTCTTATTTCACCTGTGAAATCCATCTGTTAAAGTCAATGATCTCTAAGATTTCTGCCAGTCCTAACATTCTGCTGGGCTTGGAACAAAACACTGTAGTATTTTAAATCATTAAAAAGAGTTGTGGTCATAGTTTCAGGTTTACAGTCTATTGTTGGTCATATTCTTAATTTATTTAATGGCAAGTCCTTGCTTGGGAATGCAATAGCTAATTATAACACTAAGACTATGGAAAAATATGATTTATCTTCCAATAATATATTTTTACAGGTGCTCTAGGAAGACTCTGTGGTAAACAAAACAGAAACTTTATGCATTAATAATGTGTACAATGGAAATTTAGAAAATGTATTTTGGAATTGAATTGTTAAATATATCTAGGAAACAAGGATTAGAGGCTGAAGGAAGCTGTGCTTCTAAATAGCAAAAAAAGTAAATAAATAAAAAGTAAGGATTAAAAAATACCTTAAAGGTAAAAAAATGACAGATTACAGGAAGAAGAATGAGAGAAAGAAATGACATTTTTGTTGAAATTTGGTCAGGCTAAAAAAGGAAGCTTCAGAACTTGCTAATCATCTTTAGTTTTCCCTGAAATAAGAAAACAATCAGAAAGCAGTGAAACTTAGAAGTTACACTGAATAAAAACTGAGGTCCATTTGCATACATAATGATTAACGAGCATATCCTTACTGGAGCAGTCTATAAAATCATGAAGATATATTCAAACATTATTTTCAGTACATATAATTGTAAATCTTCAAAAGTATTTTGATGACATTTCTAATACTCCTGAAAGTGTAATTAACATCAACATTGAAATACAAGAGCAAAACTTTCATGGTTTAAACTAGTAGTCATCATCAAAATTATCATTATAGACCATCTCTAGATCTATAAGATATTGTTAAATTCATACATATATTAAAATAAAGGGTGATGTAATTTTACATGCACTTTGTTTCCTTCCTGGATCCTGCCCGTCTTTTAATACACTGGGGAGTCTGTTAGAACAGAATCTCAAGCTTTTTTTTTTTTTTTTAAAGAATCTCAAGTAAATGTGTTGTCATTTTTCATAACATGTAAGTTATTGATTTTCCTTCACTCACTGTCACTGACCCATATCCTGTAAGAGAGCAAAAGAGCTCTGACATCAGATGGAGGATAAGACTTCTAGGAAATATCTAATAATCAGAAATTCTGTGCTCAAAAAAGTGGGTTTATCAGCCTGTACTAGGTTGGAGGATAAATTCCTAGACTGGATAACCTAGCATTTCATTCAGACACAAGTAAAACATTACACAAAGGAGCTGGACTTTTTTTTTTTTTTTTTTTTTTTTAGAAAATCAGATATATAGTTTTCCCATCCTAAAGCATATTTGTGTCTGCTGGCAGACAAGTACAGGTAATTGCCTCCAGGTGTTTGCCTGCAGGAAGTTATTGAAATTCAGTGCTAGTAATGGCTGTTTCCTCAGCAGCAAAAACTAACCTGTGAGAACCTCACAGGCAGGCACAGGTAGGTACATTTTAGAATAGCAATGCCAGCCAGTTGAAAAGCCATAAACCCAGAATGCCCAGTTCACAAGGGGACAGATTAACTAAAATAAGAATAAGGACATACTTTTTAACTATTAACAGCAATTTAAGATTTTAAAAATTTGTTCTTGGCTTTTATCAAGTTTTAAAATTTGTGGGTTTTTAAAAAAAATTTGCTCCCTTATGGTAATTGCCTAGCAGATACCCCCCCACACACATGAGGAAATACAAATTACAAGAATAACTATACTTTTCTTTAAGTTCTGTTTTTATGAAAGCTCATGATCAAAAATAATTCATTATTAAATAATAATCTGGATCTTTTCTTCCACTGTGAATACATACCCTAGGACATTTTATTAAAGGTAGCAGATTAACCATTTGCATTTAACTCACTTCCTCTGCTCAAATGAAAATCAAGTTTGTTTTTTTCCAAAAGCTTGGAGCAGACTTGGGAAAGCTAAATTCTAAGTCAGCTACAGGGAAAGCTCAGAAGTAGGCTGATCTTTGGGAAAATTTTCAAATAACGACCCAAGAATGGGTCAGTACATCCGAAAGTTCTGTTGGAAATGGGGTTGTTTAAAAAGAAGCTGTACCTCGGGATCCCCTCTTCTACTCCATGGGACAGGTCAACTACACGCCCTAGTAGATGACTAAAGAGATTTATTTCCTGCAGACAGACACATGGAGGGAACAGGGGGGTTGGGCCTACATAATGGGTGCTAAGAATCCAAGTATTTTTTACCCTTTTCCATTTGGAAACATGGTAGACACACACGCATGCATACTTCCAAGTCAATATTTGGAAGTCTCTATGGAATTTAACAAGTGTAAGAAAAAAGATCGGAAAATAATGACCTTGAGCTCCCTAAGTAAAAGTAAACAGAAGATAAGAAAAACAGACATGTTTCAGAGGTCCAACATCTGTATGATAGGAGTCCCATAAGGAGACAACTGAGAAAATAGACAAGGGGAAATCATCAAAGAAATAGCTCAGTACTTTCACAAACATAAGGACAGAAGTGTTCAGCTTAAAGTAAACCCAACACCAGAGATAACAATAAATCTACACTAAGATACATCATCGTGCAATTTCAGAACTCTGGAGATAAAGAGAACATACTATGAATGTTCTAAAAAGAAGAGAGTTCATAAGAAGAATTGAGATTCAGAATGACAGAAAGTGTCTCAATAGTAATGCTAGGAGCTAGGAGACAGTGAATTAATGCCTTCAAATTTCTGAGAAAAATTACTTGCATCTTAGAATTCTTCTCTACACAAAGCATAAATTAAGTGTGAAGGTAGAATAAAGATAATCTCAAGTATTTTGAGTCTCAAGTTTTGTTTTGTTTTTCATGACCTCTTTCTTAGGAAGACTCTGGAGGGTGAGCACCACCCAAATAAGGGAGTAAGCCAAGGGAAAAGCACGGGCTCTAAGAAATGGTGTCCCACTTGAGAAATAGGAGACAACAGTCCCCAGGATGATAGGAAAGGAATCCCCATGGAAATAGTGATATGGCACACCTGAGGGGTGACTCTTCAGAATACAAGCCAAAACTTGTATTCTGAATACAAGTCAAAACTTGAAGAGAGCTATTCCATAGAACCAAAGTCATATTATATTGAGTGAGTTTGGACATATTAAGGTGGCATCTTAGATTAAATTAATAAGCATGTGGAAAGCCAAGCAAACATAGAAACTGAGCAATTACTTTCACCTGGGAAATGAAGAAAAAGAAAAAGCATTATATGGTTTAGCTGTGAATAGCATTCACAGTATTACATGTAGTCATGGTGATAATGTACACATAAACACTTAGATCCAAGCAAAATTGTAACCTACATGGGGCACACGGGGGATGGTAACTGTTGGCACTGCAGGATAGAGGAGTGGGGATGAGAAAGACATAAAACTTCTCGTTTCAGTTAGAAGTTAAAGAAAACATCTAAATTGAAAAGCCAAAAATTGTCAACATGCTTATGTTTTATATATATATATACACACACACAAACGTAAGTGTTAAAGAATTGGCTAAAAGAATTGAAAATATTTGTATCTAAAGAGTAGGAAAAATAGAGGTGGCAGGAAACAGCTTTTGTTCACAACATGCATTATAACTGCCTGACTCTTTAAACTTCAGCAAAGAATTATACATTAATTTTAAAAAAAGCTCAGGTTATAACATGTATTCTAAAATCTTTGATTAAATCATTTCAGGAGATATGGGTAAAGTGAATCACTTATCTCACAAATATCATACCTGTATACTTCTTAATTCATTCATATATTTATGCTGTGAATGAACATTTATTAAGTCACTACCTTGTGCAAAATATCATATGAGATGCCATGGGAAAAGTACATAAGAAGGACTACAACATGATTTTCTTCCCTGTGTCGTTGGCAAACAATTAAGAAAGATGTGAAACATGTTTTTACATGTTTATGTGCATAGATGACAAAAGAACTAGTGTGGAGGTGATGGAAGGGCATATTACAGTACAAAAGAAACAGGATCAGGATTAGCCTGTTAGGTATGGCAAATTAAATTGAGCATTAAAGGAAGAGGTAGACCAGATAGCTAGTACTAACATAAGCAAAATCACAAAGAAAGGAAATATTTCAGCACGTTTGGAGGGTTACAAATCATTCAGTATAATGGAGGACAAGGAATAACAATGCTAATTCCAAGAGAAACAGACATCTCTTATTTGTTACTGTGCTCTCAACAACCTAAAACATTGCCTGGTGCATAATAAATACTCAAAAATGTTTGCCCTATGCATGGCTTGATAAGATTGGAAAGCTAAGGTAGGAGTTGATAACAGATGGCCTTGATGCCATGCTAAGGAACATAGAGTTTAGACAGTAAATAATAAGAAAATAGTTGAGGAGAGGATTATCATGGGTTTAATTTTGATGGCTGAATTCAAGATAGATTGGAAACATAAGAGATGTCAGGTTAATTAGGAAGAAATGGAAAATAAAGGTCTGAAGTTTATCCATTGCCCACTAAACTAGAAAGGAAGAAATACACAGCAGTTATTGGAGAAACCAGCCACAATTTTACAGATATACACTAAGTTCGGCATCACAAATTCTGAATTTAAGTCCTGTTTTCACTGTCATTTAATGCGTGAGAAATCATAGAAACAAGTCATAGAAACTCTTTAATGAGTATCAATTTCCTTATTAGTAAAATTAGGAATTAAAATCCCTTACCTGTTGTCTAAAGGGTACCAGGTACCTTTCAAGGATATGTAAATGCATGAAGGCGGTATAAATTGAGGACAAAAGAAGAGAAAACCATAAGATTGGAGACATAAAACACAGCTGAGAATGAAGCTAAAAATCCATCATGATTCAAAAAATTATGAGAGCATGTTGTAAACTATGAAGACCTAGACAAGTAATAGGTGTATTTAACCTACACCATTTCTGATGTGCTGGAAGCTTGAAAGATATTGCCATGGATACAAGGAAAAGGCATCACATGGATGCTCAGGCAATGGGTGTAGATGAAGCTTTTAAGTTTTAGAGGTCAAGAGAAAACTAGAAATAAGATATTCACTAGGCTGAGAAACTGAGTCTAGGGAATGCTTTTTGAATCTAGAAGATATTTGAACAGATTTGTCGTAGGAGAAAGAAGAGTCTATGGAATAGGAGAAAGAATAAAGAGAGGGGGAAATTGATGGGTTAATATCTGTAGGAGATTCAAGGATGCACAGTCAGTGGGGAAGGACATTGGCCCTAAGTGGAGAACAGATTCCACTTCCTCAAGAGGAGAAGAGCAGAAAGGCAGAAGGTACATGTTATGCTTTTTGAACATTTGTCCTTTTTTTTTTTTAGGGTTTTATTTATTTATTCATGAGAGATACACTGGGGTTGGCAGAGAGAGAGGCAGAGACACAGGCAGAGGGAGAAGCAGGCTCTCCGTGGGAAGCCTGATATGGGACTGGATCCCAGGACCCCAGGATCATGACCTGAGCCGAAGGCAGACACTCAACCACTGAGCCACCCAGGTGTCCCTGAACAGTTGTTCTTTAAAATGTGCTCTCACTTGTCTTCATATGCAATCACCATATTACTGAATAAGAAAATTGAGAGTAAGAAGAATTAGTGTGCCCAAATGCTAGTAGTTTTTTGTCTCATGTCTCAAATTTCAATTGTTTTGGGTCACTAGTGGAAGAAAATCATTATGTTTAAGTGATGAGGTGGGTGTTCTCTCTTGGCTGGTTCCAAGGTCAGCAAGAGAGATGAAGCTTCACAAGTCAGAGAAAAAGTCAAGATTGCCCAAGATATTTTTTGAGTTAGTATTATCTGATGTATTCATCGGAAATTTCCAGTGATTCCATAATCATATCTTGAGGACAGGAGACATCTGAAAGCAGGGGTACTTAATGTTAACCTATTCATAATTGAAATACCATTGTCAAATTAGAGCAAAGGAAGCTGCATTTACAGTAAAATACTCATGTTTCAAAAGATTTGCCCCCCCAAAAAGAGGAATTATCTCTGAAGGAGAGGTTTTTCTGGATCTCAGCTGAGAGTAAAAAATGAAAAACTGGATAAAATAACAAGACCGAGAAGAGTACTCCATCTTTAGAGATATCAGATAAATGACAATAGGACAAAGGCAACAGTTTTATAAAAGGCACATATGTGGGCAGCCCAGGTGGCTGAGCGGTTTAGTGCCCCCTTTGGCTCAGTGTGTGACCCTGGAGACCTGGGATCAAGTCCCACATCAGGCTCCCTGCATGGAGCCTGCTTCTCCCTCTGCCTCTCTCTCTGTGTCTCTCATGAATAAATAAATAAAACCTTTTAAAAAATAAAAGGAAATAAAAGGCACATATGTAACATTAACTAGCTTTTAAAGAAATTAATTGAATTTATTTTTTAAAGCAGTTTCAGGTTTAGCAGAGAAATACATCTCCTCCTTGCATCGATATGGTACATTTATAACAATTGATGGACCAATATTGATATGTTATTATTAATTAAAGTCCATAGTTTACATGAGTGTTCACTCCTTTTAATCTACCATTTTTAATTATATCACCTACAAAATAGTTTTGATTTATTAATATTTAAGTTGAGGAAGACTCTCCAAGGATCAAATGAACGTTTAGATTTTGGATTTGTGGTACTGCTTCTAGCCAGGAATTCAAGGCAATCAGAGGAAAGATCTTTTTGTATAAAAACAAAAACTACCTTTTGAAAATTTTCCAATCAGTAATCTCTAATTATACCTCAATATTCTGTAAGAGAAATAATACAAGAAGATATTGTTTTCATTTTAATTTTTACTGAAATACAGTAAGGTTGAGGAAAATTGTCACATAATTCTTATAGGTATAATAAAATTCTATATAGTACAGAAAGAAAGGGGCCAAATGCATGGATCAATTTTGTTTTCAAACCAATATTCTGCAGTGAATGCAACCACATCTTGCCTGTTATCTCAGATTGTAAAGGGCCTAGAATACTTAATCTAAATATTGTAACTGAAGATTGTTGAAGTTTTGTCTATATCGAAATAGTATGCTATGTGGACAATGTCATTTTAAGGTCATAATGAAAAAGAATGAAGGAGCCCATAGTAAAAGACTAAGGTCCATGATTATTAAAGTTTATATTACCACAAAGTTCCTGATTAGAAAATTCACCAGTCTTTGAAGTAGAACCAACAAAATCACAGATTCTTTACTCTAGAATGGACTGCAGTGAGCTGGTTCCACAGAGGCCCTTTACAAATAGAAATTAAAACTCAATGAGATGTCAGTGTTAGTGACAAAAGATACCACTTAGCTATTTTCCACCAAAAGGGAAAAATAAATCTGGATATAACAAATAGTAGCCTATGGATCTCATTTTCCTACAAGGATGGTTTATGGATAACATCCAGAGTTGGTTATTAATTAACTGATTAATGAAGGACACCAAATAGAGGGCTACATAGAATAATAAGAGTTGTCTATTCTAAACAATGTAGACCAGAATATAGAAACCAGAAAAAGTAAAAAGATAATAACACTTAAAATTGTAGACCCAATAACCCATCTGACTGGGAGTATGTCAATTTTTTGTTAAAGATTTTATTTATTTATCCATGAGAGACACAGAGAGAGGCAGAGACATAGGCAGAGTGAGAAGCAGGCTCCTTATGGGGAGCCCTATGGGGAGCTTGATCCCAGGACCCCAGGATCACGGCCTGAGCGAAAAGCAGACGCTCAACCACTGAGCTACCCAGGGGCCCAGATATGCCAATAACCTGTGAGCCCGATCATCTGCTCCATGAAATGGTCACAGAAAAGGGACAATTTAGCTAGATCTTACAGAACTGGTAGGGTTTGGATGAACAAAGAGGAAGAAGGCAGGCATTCTCTGTAACGACAATGATTGGAAACGCAGAAACTTCTTGCAGAAATAGTGAGTGGAACCATTTAGCTGAAATGTGGAGACTTTATTTGGGGAAGCAGTTGACAGCAAAGCTGGAAATGTCCATTTGGGTCATAGTGTGGTTTGAAAGCAGCTAGGGAATATGGACTTCATCCCACAGTTAGCAGCAAGCTGCTTGCTTTCTTCGGCAAGGGAGTTGCATGCTCAAAGCATTATTTTTAGGAGATAATTAGGGTGGTGTGTCTGATTAAGAGAAGTTAGGAATGTCTGGACTCCAGCCCTATCTTTTCCAAGTTGGTGCATTGGTGGACAACTGTGTTCTCTCTCCAGACACCCTCCAATGTTAATATTGGCAACACTGGAGTACCACTGAATTAATCTACTACTGAGCAGCTTTTTATTGAATGTAATATAGAGTGTACTTGCTTTACGTCTTTAGCAATCTTTTGAAGAAAGGTGAGGGAAATATTTTTAAATTTATCACATCGACCTTTACGTCTTAAGGTATTACTAATGAAATTCCAAATCTTCTAGATGTGGGAGAAAAAAAGCAAGGAGTTGATGTTGGGAAAACAGGAGCTTGTTGGTTAAAAAAAAAAATCAAGGAAACTAGAAAAAATGTGGTTGGAAATGTCAAAATTGCAGGTTACGGGTGGTTGTAAAGAGCTAATCTGTTTTTGGTTGGAGAAGCTATATTCAAAACGCCAGGTGTCAGGACAATGCAAACTGGAAGAAAGAGGACAGGTATCCAACTCAGAGACTTCATAGAACGTAAAAATAATATTGTTCTGGGTTTAAGAATAAGCCATTCACTCCAACTTCGGGAGCAAAAAAAGAGAAAGAAATTCTAGCTGCAGAATGGGAAATAGTTACAAGTATGGAAATAGATGTTTATTTAAAAGGATCCAGTTACAATGTAATGAAGATAGGAGGTGCAATGAAGAGAATAAGATAAAGGAGACACTGCACATAGTTGAAGGAGAGGGAGAGCTAGTTTGATAGTTGTATAGAAGTGGATACTCAAATTATTTAATAAACACTCATTACTCTTCTATAAAGCATCCCTAGAAAATAAGTTGATTATCACCCCATTTTACAGATGAGGAAACTGTGACATGCCCCTTAGAGTTTTAGCACATTAATCTCAGCTTGCTAATTGGCAATGTATCTGAGTTGTAATTTAGCTATGATAAGAAACATTAATGTTTCTCCCCCCACTCCCCTAGAATCTGTAGTTTAACCCAGAAGAATGATCCCCTTAACTTATCTGCCACACAACTCGTCAGTATTCCATCATGACATCTCAACACTACCATATATTTTATGACCAGAAAAATCAAGCACGTTTCAAGGAAATCTTAGCAGCAAGAAATCCATACTATGAAATCACTTGCTAATATTTCTAATATTTAAGTACTGCCCGAATTTATTCTGGCTTTCTTTGTATTCGTGAGAATGGACACAAGTAAAATATTTTCATGTGATTTATTGCAGAATAACAGCTGGGCCTTTTGGGAATATGAATCATAGACCACTGTCATAAAGCAACTTATGTTTGAAAACTTTTTGGAATAATAATTGGTTTGGGACAATGCTTTTTATTTCTAAATAAGAAAATAAATTTCTTAAGAAGACATGTCATTAGAGATTTGAGTGAAAAAAATCATGTGGATTTGTTTAAGTGGCATCAAAATGGATACAAGATCATCAGTTGCTCAGATAATATGCTTTTAAAAATGGCTATTTAGACAGTCAAAAAATACATTTTCAGCATATTTAGAAGCTAACCACATTCCTTCCCCCAATCAAACTTTAGGGTGATAGAAATTATGCTTTTAGAAGAAGACAAATAAGAGAAGAGCTCCTGTTAGAGAAATATCTAATTTACCTTTCTGGAAATCATTTTATTTTGTTCCAGAGGGGTGGACCATGGAACTTTCTGAGAGAACATGATTATGAAACTGTTGTGCGATTAGAGCTCAGGAGGGAGGGACTGTTTTGACTCCCTTGTTACTATGTGAGCGCTGGAATTCTGCAACCAGAAGGATCCGCGACAGTTGGGAACGACAGTTGTATGAGTAGCAAGCAGAAGACAAATGTGTGTGTCCTGTTACTCCTGCTCTGAGCACTACATACCACGACTGTGCCAAGACAAGATTTCCTGCTTGCATCAATATTTTTTATAATTACCAAGCCTCCTGTGCATAATCCATTAATAGTAAAAAAAAAAAATCTTACAAATAATATCTACGCTGTCTTTAGGTTAGACAGCCATCTGGTTAGCTGATACTATGCATACACACACACACACACACACACACACACACAGCCTTATTTAGACGCCTTATTATAATCCTTGTTACATATCCAATTATCTACTATAAATCAAGCTCTACCTCCTCCTGGAGAAATTAAAATAGCTGAAATTTACAGACTACTTAAAACATGTTCAAGTTTACCATTATATCTTATTGTCCTTTTATTAGGGCTTACTCTGGTCTTTCATTCACTGGCTTATCTTTGCTATTTATTAATCTTTGTTTCATTTTTCTCAGTCTCTAGACCTTTCATTCTTTTGCTCTTCGTCTAATTTGCCCCAATTTGAACTTTGACTCCAGATTCTTGGGGATCTTTTGTATTAATACCTGCAGATATTTTGGCATAATAGGGACCACCACGAAAACAAGATCTCGATAAACTCAAAATCATAAATCAAACCATGAGCTCTTGCAAACAAAAAATTAAATGAAATAGTGTAGGATAGTACAGCCCTGAGTTTAGGGAAGGAAAAGATGGTGGGTTTTAGGGTTGTTTACCAGAAGCAATTTAGTCGCAAAATTTCATTCAATCAACAGAGAGAACTTCTTAGAGCTCAACATGTTTAAAAAGCCAGAAGCTGGTGAGTTTGGGACCTGGTCAGGTCTGGGGTAGCAGAGATGTTCATGTAGGAGGTAAACATTGGGAGTCAAGCTGTATTTGGAGAAAGAGAGCACTAGTGAAGCTGGGGGCGGAGTTGTGGGGTTGGCAGTTTATTTACAGAAAGGAAAGGCTGCGTATAACCAGTGATTTAGAAGGGAAACGTGAAATGCTTTTTTATGCTCTGTTGAATCCTGTCCTGGAACCTGGTTTACACAACTAGTATACCCCCGTGCTGGTGCTGGAATTTCATAACTATAGATATGAACCCTATTAAAGTGAAAAACTGCTAGAGATTATATATATGTAATATATACATATATTAATATGATAGATATATTTACACTTGAATTACAAAATACACTAAGGAAAATATAAGGCATATTTTTGAGGTAGGTCCCACCTACTTGCCCCAATCCTACACTGCTGCAGATGAGGGAGCAAAGGAAAGACTCAGGGGCAGCCGGGGTGGTCTGGAGGTTCAGGATGTGGTCTTTTCTGCAGACAGTCAGGGTCCTTGTGACACCATGCGTGGTTGTACTTTGGACATGTTACTTAACCTCTCGAAGCCTGAGTTCCTTTGTCAGTGGCATGTGGTTAACAACAGTACTTGTATAGCGAGTTATTGTTATTTGAAATAAACTTGAGCTCTAATCACACAAATTCACTTTGGAATATTTTAGATTTACAGAAAACAGACAAAGATGGTACAAAGAGCTACCATACACCCTCACTCACCCATTTCCCTCCATTGTTAACACCTTACATGACCATGATGCGTTTGTCAAAAACGAGAGGACATTACTATTAACTCTAGACCTTATTTGGATGCCACCAAATTTTTTCACTGATGTCATCTTGATATCCCAGGATTCCATCCTAGGCACCAAGTTACATTTACTTATCATGTCTCCTCCATCTCCAGAGACTTATTTCAGGTCTTATTTCCTGCACTTGGCAGAGTGCAGGAAATGCAATAAGGAATTGGTCAACGTTTATGTGTGTGCCACAGTTATAACTAGGTGACAGGCACTGAGTGCTTTAGAGATACCAACTTATGGGGCACCTGGATGGCTCAGTCCGTTTAGCATCCCACTCTTGCCTTTGGCTCAGGTCATGAACTCATGTATCATGAGATAGAGCCCCTCTGGGTCAGGCTCCATGCTCAGTGGGGAATCTGAATATTCTCTCCCTCTGCCCTTTCTTTTCCTCTAAAATAAATAAATAAATCTTAAAAAAAAAAAAAGGAGAAATACCAACTCATCATCTTCATAATAATTCTATGAAGACGTGAATTACATCTCCTTTCCAGATGAGTAAACTGAGGCACAGGAAATTCAAATAAATTGCCCAAGAGCATGTTTCTGGCAGAGCTGGGATGAAGTCCAGGCTTCTGATCACCAGGTTGCCTTTGTGAGTGTTTAATACACGCTGTTATTAGTAGTAGATTCTGGAACTGGTTAATTCTTTCCAGGGCAGTGGGGTTTCCCAGCCCCCATTTCTCACTAAGAATATGCCCGATTTTTAACCCTCTTTAATTCCACAATTATAGCAACTTAGAAAGAAAAGGTATGGCACGTGGATTGAATTAGCCAGGAGCACTCGGGGAATAGCTTTTCCTATAGATCACTTTTTTTTAACCCTTGTTCTGCCATATTTTTTCTTAATTTTAGAGACACACATAGCTACCTTTCTTTCTTTCTCTCCTACCCTTCCTTCTCTTCTTTCTTTCTTCTTTCTTTCTTTCTTTCTTTCTTTCTTTTTTTCTTTCTTTCTTTCTTTCTTTTCTTCTTTCTTTCTTTCTTTTCTTTCTAAAATATTTTATTTCTCTATTTATTTGACAGAGAGAGAGAGAGCACAGCAGGCAGAGTGGCAGGCAGGCAGCAGAAGAGGGAGAAGCAGACTTCCTGCTGAGCAGGGAGCCCAATGTGTGGCTTGATCCTAGGACCCTGAGATCATGACCTGAGCCAAAGGCAGACACTCAACAGACTGAGCCACCTAGGGCCTTCTTTTCTTTTCTTTTCTTTTCTTTTCTTTTCTTTTCTTTTCTTTTCTTTTCTTTTCTTCTTTTCTTTTCTTTTCTTTTCTTCTTTTCTTTTTTCTTTTCTTTTCTTTCTCTTTCTTTCTTTCTTTCTTTCTTTCTTTCTTTCTTTCTTTCTTTCTTTCAAGATTTTATTTATTTATTCATGAGAGACACACAGAGAGAGGCAGAGACGTAGGCAAAGGGAGAGGCAGGCTCCCCACGGTGATCCTGATGTGGGACTCGATTCCAGGACCCCAGGATCATGACCTCAGCTGAAGGCAGGTGCTCAACTGCTGAGCTACCCAGACACCCCCCTTCCTTCTTTTCAACATAAAATGCTTCAGCCATGAAACCTCAATCAAAGCTGTACCAAAGAGAAACATTTTTTTAAAATCTGAGGATGAAGATTAAAAGTAAGCAAAACTAGTGGAGTGGCTGGTGAGTGAGAGCCAGGGAATGACATAAAAGGAGAAAGAGTAGGGTGCGAATCAAGGAAGGATGGAGTGGGGGGTCTCCAGTCAGACTCTGCCAGGAGCCAGCTTGACAATGTTGTAAATCCACATGGCCACTTCATATTTCCATTCCCCAGTCTGCAAAATAAGTCAATCCCTTCTAACTGTATTTTCTGACATTGAGGCCAGAAATACAAGCCTTCCATGTTGTTTGAATGAAAATGCAAAAGTAAGAAAACAGTAAAGTTGGCATGAAAACCTGGATAGGCAAACTGAGAGATGAGTTGGACTCAGACTATGACAAAGGGGCCATCTTGAGAGCAGGGCCTGCCACCAATAGAGTAGAATCTGAAAGTAACTGGAGGGATTGCACTCGAGTGGAAAGGAGTTATGGTTTCCTCATTCATTTTTTCAACAAACATCTGTTGCGACACTATTCTAGGTGGTCGGGTTCAGTGGAGCACATATCAAGCCCTCTTTACTCATGGCCCTCATATTCTATTTGAGGATTGAGAGATAAAAGACAAGGAAATCAGCAAGATAATTCTGGAATGCTGGATGTTATAAAGGAAATGAACGGAGTGATAAGATGGAGGGTATGGGGTAGGGGCAGGGGTATCCACACTTTAGATATGCGAAGATAGAGAATGCTTAATTGACATAAGTTCAGTTTGTGAACACAGTGGGGAAGATGAGACCCTTAAATCCTTTGGCAATCAATAATGCGGCTTTATTTACAATGCAGTAAATGTGTATACCCAAACAGCTTTCAACAGGAGGTTTGAAACTGTTTTACCAGAGATGTTAAGAAGTAGAGCACATGACAGTATTTTAAGTTATTTAGGAGTCATTCTTCCTGGAAAGAGGAGACTAGCATGAAGGCCTCTGGTCCTCTGAGGCTATGGTCCAATCAAGCACGCCCCAGTCAGGTCTCCCCTTGGATACAGGAGGCTGCAGTCTAATTCAGAGCTTTTCCTTTTTGTTTTAATTTTCAAAGATTTTATTTATTTATTTATTTATTTATTTATTTATTTATTTATTTGAGAGAGACTGGGAGAGAGAGCATGAGCAGAGAGAGGGAGAAGCTGACGCCCTGCTGGACAGGGAGCCCAATGCAGGGCTTGATCCTAGGACACTAAGATCAAGACCTGAGCCAAAGGCAGATGCTTAACCTAAGACTGAGCCACCCAGGAGCCCCAAATTCAGAGCTTTTCCAATTTCCCATTTTCCCTGGCAGCTGCAGGGAAAATAGTAGTGAGAGTTACAATAGTAGCTAACATTCATTGAGAACTTTATCAGTTCCAGGCTTTATGACCAGTATTTCACTCAATCCTGTCTTTACCCCCGCAAGGAAGGTACTAGAACTTAAAGAGATGAGAGCAACCTTTCCCACGTCACCAGTGTCCTCTCTGAGTGGCATGCAGGTCTGAACCCAAAGCCCACGGGACTTGTTTCATCTGACAAGACAGTCTCCTAGGTTTGTGTTAACGCACGCTGCATTTCCAGGTAACGGTAGTCCTGGTGTCTGCCGTGGACTGAATTGTGCCTCCTTCGCACAGCCAGATTCATGTTAAAGCCCTATGCTCAGTGGGACTGTATATGGAAATAGGGTCTCTGGGAGGTAATTAAGTTAAATGAAATCATAAGTGTGGGCCCTGATCCCATAGGATTAGGGTCCTTCTGAGATCCCAGAGTGCTCACTGGCTCTCAGAAGAAATGTCCCGTGAGGACACAGGGCAGAGGCAGCTGGCCAGCGACACACCAGGAAGAGAGCTCTCACCAGAAATCAAATCTGATGACCCTTGATCTTGAACTTTCAGCTTCCACATCTGTGAGGAAATAAATTTCTAATGTTTGAGTGGCCCGATCGATGGTACTCTGCGTAGCAGCCCTGGCCAACAAATACAATGTCTTAGATTATTGCACCTGCTTGCCTCCACGTGGTTAGATCAAGGATAAAGTTGGACCATTTCGATCACAGAGAAGGTTGAAGGCCAGTGCCTCTTTCTAGAGCTCCCCAGTATTCCAGTTGTGGAAATTGTTTATGAAGAATTGTTTGAGGAACCGCAAATCTCACTTCCATTAAGTCACTTCTGGTCTTCTTTCACCAAAGAGCACACCAAAAAAATACTCATTAACTCTCCTATTAGTTGGCATTGAACTCAGTGCTTTTAAATGGAGTTAGAGACCGGGTTTCTTGTACTAGCGTGTCCTGTAAGGGTAATAGTATCGATATTGGCATAAATGTGAATTAAATCATCCTTCTTAAAAGTAGACTTGGTTAAAATTAGTCATTTTCTCTTCTCCCCTTTAAACATCATACCATCCGGACTTCCCCATTTTCATCACACAATCTATCAGCTTCTCAAAACTTGAAAATGAGGACTTTTTTTTTTTCCATTTGTTTTCCTTCTTTCTCCACAGACGCAGAACATGATAGAGCTATTGCAATGTTTTTCATAAAATATAACCTTTAAGCTTAAGCATCTCAATATTCTCTGGGCTGTAGGCATGGATCTACACGTACTAGCTCTGTGGCTGCAGGTAGATTATTTGGCATTTCTAAGCCTCTCTTTCTTCATCTGAAGTATGGGTTTATAGTGGGGATTAAATGAGTTTACACAGGAAAGGCTGACAAGTCATAAATTCTCAATTAACTGTCAATTACTACCACAACCACTATTGGTCCTATTACTATCGCTGCGGATACAAGTGCTATTATTCCCATTGCTGCTCTTACAAGTCTACTATAGTAATTTCTGTCCATACAAATACTACTTTACACTTCTGCTGGGAAAAGCACTACAGTGACAGATCCTAAATCCATCAATGACAATAATTTTTCTTAAAAAGATCATTCTCGGTCCAGACGTCTCCAAATAACTACCAACTGCAGTATCACGACCAAATTCTTCCCTAATGATGGCCGAGAAGGCTTTTCCCTGGCTGTCTGTTGCCTCCCCATTCTGTCTTCATAGCTCATTACTAGGACAGTCCAGGTATATATTTCCTCATCTGCATAGTTTTTTTTTTTTTTTTTTTTGCATAGTTATTAATAGCTCCCTGTTCCCTCTCAAAAGTGTCCTGGTTTGGTTGCTACGTTTATAGGGCCACCCTACTTGTTTCACATTTGCTTTGACTTTCCGCTCCAGCCAGCAACACCATCACACACAGTTCACTTGCTCTCACCTTCAAGCTATTCCCCCTGCCTGGAATGCTGTTCTCATACCACTGCCAAATCATGAACTTTCTCTCCTTCAGAACCCTACTCAGAACTCACCCTCGGGATGAAACTTTCTCTGATAATACTGCCCTCCACCCAATCCAGAAAGCTCTCAGCAATCATGTAAATAACTCTGTATAACTTTAATTGGCTCTGTTTATAAGCTCCTTCTTGTATCTTTTTCCCCTCCAGGTATTTTTTCTACGTGTTTATCCTGTCTCCATTAATTTGTAAACTCCCAGAGGGCAAGGCCTGAACACAGGTTGGTGTTGGCATAATGTGGATGAACAGTTAGGGCTGCGTGGCAGACAGTGCAAACCTTGATTACTAATCTGTAAAAACAAAAACAAAAACAAAAAAACACACAAATAAACCAAAACCCCAAATCCCCAACAACCATCCTTTGTTAAGGCTTTGCTTGTGATGGCCTGAGACTACTAACCGAATGTGAGAATACAGCTAGTTTCTGCTAGTGTCCAGTTAACTAGGATAAAATCAACAGTTAAAGGCTCTCCATAATGGGGGGGGGGGGGGGGGCGCTGACATATTCTGATCTAGAAGAATGAGCATACAAGGCACATTAGGGAGATTCTTTTGCTTCGCAGGTGTACCCTTGTCCCTTCAAGACTTCATTCAGGTCCATCTCGGAAGGGAAAGAATATTTACTTTCAAAACAGAGCTAAAAAGCAAACAAAGCCTCAGAAAACATACAATACCACCTTGTTCTGAGTTTGTGCTAAGAGGGGAGGGGAAATGAATCTAATTTAGAAGGCCTTGTGTGTGTGTGTGTGTGTGTGTGTGTGTGTGTAACAGACAGGACAGGACAGCACAGGGTCCAAGCTCTTGGGGATCATCAGCGAGGTGGATTGTTCACTTCGGTCCAGGTAACAAAGGGACAGCCCGGGCAAAAGGCTCCTTTCTCCCTGCGGGGAGGGGAAGAAGTGGAAATCCTTTACCGTGACCACCTGCTTCCCTCTCTTCAAACCGGCACAGAAAGTGCCAAATATCTGTGTATCACTCTCGGCCCAGAGCCCACGGCCTAAACCGACGCAGGCGGTGCACCAGATAACATCAAAGCCCCAGGCAGGGGCCCGAAGGGGGGGGGCCGAGGCAGCCGAGGCAACCAGGCGCCTCCCCCTAGCATTTCCTCTCACGCCCACTTCCAACCTAGGAGGCTTTGGGTTTCTGCTTTTGTTGTTTTTAAAATTAAAAGTTAAAAACCCAGGCAGCTTGGGAGCGGACTTTGGCGTTGCAGTTCGGGTAAGTTTTCCGCCGGTTTCTTTTGTCTGGCGTCTGCGGGCAGAGTTGGCGGAGCGGGCGGGGAGGGTTTCGTCGCCGGGTCGCCCCGAAGAGGAGGGGGAGGGGAGGGGAGGGGGAGGAGGAGGAGGGGATTCGGCCGGTGGACGGGAAAGCCCGGCGCGCGCGGAGGGCGGAGGGCGGAGGGGAGGGGAGGGGAGGGGAGGGACGGGCGGCGGCGTGACCCGGCGGCCGGCGGGGAGGAACCTCCGGGATCTCCGCGTGGCGGCGGCGCTGCTGCCGGGCCGCGCGCGGGGCGCAGGGCGGAGGGCGCGGGGCGCAGGGCGGGGGGCGGCGGGGCCGCGCCAGGGGGGAGCCCGAGCCGGGCCGGGCGGCCGCGTGGGAACCGGGGCTGGCGGCCGCGCGGGCGGGGGCGGGGGCGGGGGCGCGGGGCCCCGCGGTGCACTCGCGTCCTGCCAGAAGTGCTCAGCAAGGAAAATGTGTGCAGAGCCTGGCCGTGGCCTGCCCTGGCTTGAACCGCAGTCCGGGTGGGGGGGCTGAACAGCGTTCACGCGGCCAGCAGGGTTGCAGCCCGAGAGAAATAGGGCCCTGGGAACCCCCTTCTTCTTCTTCTTCTTTTTTTTTTTTTTCACTCCGCCCCAAGAGTAGGGTCACCTCCTCCACTGTCCCAGAATTTTTGACAGTTCAAACCGCTGTTCACCATTTACATTTACCTTCTGGTTAAAAAAAGAAAAAAAAAAAGAAAAAGTTTTTTTTCTTTCCCCCCCTTACATTCCGACACCATTTGCGAAACTGTATTTAATTTGCCCACAAGACAAGTCGAAGCGAGCTACTGTACCGGTTAGCTGGATTTCCCTGCGTTCTGATGACCAGGAAGTTAGAACTGCAGGCGGAATTAGGAAAAAGGCATTGCATTTAGGAAATTCGAAACTAGGAAATAGGAAGCTGTCCCGGATCGCCGGTATTTCAAAGGAAAGTTTAATGTTGATTTGCCGCTCAAAAGTTGTGAGTCGTCTGTTTAAGGGGGGAGGGGGACTCTTTTTAACGAGCTAAAATAGCAGAATTATCTATTATAATTCTAAATTGCATGCTTAATCTGTTGGGAAGCTCACAACAATGGCAAAAATCCCATACAAACACTGTGTTCACCAAGTATGTGGTTAAAAATATACTCATTCAGTTTGGATTTTGATTTAGCAAGTGACACCAAGGAGAATTAATCATGATCAAGCTACCTTAATCTTTATCCTCTGACAGTTTAGATGTACTTTAATATCTTTTATTCAAATGCCCAGTTGGGAAGTTATAGCACATACTGTTTTTTGTGATTGCCATCCATTAAATAGCCTTTATTTTTATAAAAGACAGACGATTACATCACACTGAAAATTTAAAGATTGCATTATTTCATTGCCAGGTTGGGAGTATAGTATGCTAAACAACGTCATTTCAAATGTAGGCAGTTGTTGGGTGATCTTTGCTCTCATGACCAAATTTAGTTTTTAATAGGTAATCCTTCCTCCCCCCCCCCCCCAACTTAGGTGACATTACTTTCGGTCACAAGCTCGCCCTTATTGAGTATTCCATTTTTAATCATTCCTATTCTGGTGCATTAAAGCTTTTTCTTAGTTCAGATGAGCTAGAGGTAGGACTTCCTCAGGGGACTTTTCGGGGTCAACCCTAGCAGGAAAAGCCTCGATGTCTTTCTGGAAGCCCCAGGGAACAAAACAATTCAAGTCTGCACAGATGGGCCCGCGTAGTGGGTGTACGGTCGTTTAGCATATTTATTCCTTAAAAGGGGAAAGCAGTTTGGTTTAATCTGAGAAATTTTTCCTGCATCCAAATTTCTGCCTCGCCTCATTCCCCCCCGAAGTTCAACGTGGCTCCTCCAGGCAAGGACTCTCGCCTGCTTCGCCCGGCGTACGTGAGCCCCCTCCCGCCCCGGTTTCCAACAGCGCACAGTAGGTCTAACCCCGAAACACCTTCCTTATCAGTGCCCTGGCCCAGCCCCTCCCGACTCTTTCCATAGATTACACGCGCTCCCAGCTTCCTCTGACTGCTTTCTAGCAGCCAGGGGCAGAGTGGTTTAGGGCCAGTACCCCGCCTGCCCCCGCCCCTCCTTCCCCGGGCCCCCCGCCCGCCGGGCCCCCCGTGCCCCCCGTGCCCCCCGTGCCCCCCGTGCCCTCGGCTGTCAGGCGGGCAGGCAGGGGTTAACCGCGCCGGCAGCCCCGGCTCTGGGAACCACCGGCGGGCTCCGGAGCGGCCTCTGGAATAACCTTGGCTTCCCTCAATCTTTTAATAGAACATCCGCCACCAAGAAGTGGTTTCAGTTCAGGGTTAATAATATGTCCCCCTTCCACCCTCCAAACCGACACCCCGCCCCCCCTCCCTCCCCGTTTTTTTTTTTTAAGTTGTTTTTCAAAGTTAATGAGTTTCAAGTTTCACAATGACTTTCCCCTTCCCTCTACGCGTTGCTGAGGAAACCCCCTTGGGGTCCCCCTCCCCCCCCCCCCGCGCAGCCCTCCCTTCTCCTTCCCCTCCCCCATACGGCCCGGGCGGGGGGCGGGCCTGGGAGACCCCATGACGTCACCGGCCCGGCCCACATCCTGCTTTAGAAAGTAAAGAGACGGTAAAGAGAAACTACCGCCCCGCCCGTCCCCGCCCGTCCCCGCCCCTCTTCCCGGACCAACCGCCCCCAACTGCGCGACCCGGCCAGGCCTTCCCCGGGCCGCGTGACCCGCCGGGCCCGCCCCTCCGCCCCCGCCGGGCGCCAGTCCCCGAGCCGGCGCGACCCCGGTGCCCGCCCCTCGCGTCCCTAACCCCGCCCCTCCCCCTCGGGCCGCGCCGCCGCCTCCTCCCGCCCCCCCACCGCGTCCCTGCGGCGGCCGGGCGGGGCGGAGCCGCAGGCGGGGGGCGAGGGGGGAGGCGCGGCCCGGGACCCGCCCCGCCCCGCCCCGCCGGGGAGACCCAGGGCTCCGGGCTCCACGCGGGCCCCGGCCGGGGCACCACCCGTCCCCGCCCCGCGCACGGCGGCCGGCCGCGCCCGTCCGCCTGGGCCCCTCCCCCGCCGGGGACGCCCCCTCCCCCGCCCGCGCGCCGGGCTCGCGGCCTCCCCGCCTCCCGCCCCCGGGGATCCCCTGCCGCCCCGCCCACCCGCGGGAAAGCCGCGGACCTTCGCCCTCCCTCCCCCGCGCCGCCCGGCCCGCGCTGCTCGCGTCGCCCCTAAAGACGCTAAACGTGCCCTACTCTGCCCCGGGGAGAGGTAAAGCCCGCGCCCGCCCTCCGCGCCCCGGGGCCGCTCTCCCGCCGCGCCGCCCCCTCCCCGCCGGCGGTCATGCCGCGGCCCGGGGCCGGCGAGCGCGGCCGCCTCCCCCGCCCGGCGCCGGCGGCCCCCGCCCGCGCGCCCCGCGCTCCCCCCCGCCCCCCGGCCGGCTCCCCTGTTTAATATTTCAGCGCTGGGTGGTGTGAGCGCCAGTCGCCGGCCTCCAGGGTGGCTGCTGCTGGGGCGGCGGCGGCGGCGGCGGCGGCGGCGGCGGCGGGGAGGGGGCCGGAGCCCGGGGGCCGGGAGCAGCCGCGGGGGGAGGCGATGTTTGTGTTTGGGGTTGTCAAGTGAAGGAGGGATCCCGGGCGCCGCCGCCGCCGCCGCCGCCGCCGCACGGGGGTCGCGGAGACTCCGAGCTGCGGCCGCCGCCATCAGCAGCGCAGCTCCCGGGCCGGCTGCAGCGGCAGCGGCTCCGCCGGGCGTCCTGGCAGCAGGTTCGGCGCGGGCTGGGCGGCGGGGGGAGGGGGCAGGACCGCGTCCCCCTGCGCGGGCGGGGGGCGTGCGGGCGCGCGCGCGTGTGTGTGTCTGTGTGTGTGTGTGTGTGTGTGTGTGTGTGTGCAGCCGCCGACCTTGCGGAGGGGATGGCTGCGTGCGGGCGACACTTGGCACTTCTGGGCGCCCTCGCCGCGCGCGAGCGGCCCGAGCTGCGGTCCTGCGAGGCGAGCAGGTACGGAGGGACCCAGCCTCCCCACCCGCGTTCCAGCCGCAGACGCATTTTTGCAAGAGGGTGGGGGGGGGTGAGGGAGACCAGGCCTCGGCTTCCCAACCTCCCGGCTTTGTGGCTTTCTTTCCCCTTCGTTCTTTGCTCTAAGTGCCTGTTTACTCCCAGCCACCTGGGTAGTTTCTTTCCGGGTTGGGAGTACGCGCCTGCAGCACTTGGGAAGCGGGCGGAGGGTCTGGGCGCGGGTCGGCTCCGGCTCGCCCTGGGGTCGGGCTGGGGAAGGAGTTGCTGCTGGGCAGGGGAGGGGAGGGGAGGGGAGGGGAGGGGGCGGTGGCGGAGCCGGAGCCGGAGCCGGCGGCGAGGAGGAGTCTCAGGGCTGCCGCGCTCGCCTCATACCGTCCTCCTCCTCCTCCTCCTCCTCCTCCTCCTCCTCCTCCTCCTCCTCCTCCTCCTCTCCTCTCCGCATCCACTCCGGGCTCCTTCCTGAGCTGGCACTTCCATTCCCCCCTCCTCCTGGCATGCGAAGCGCTTTGTTCAGTGCAGCGTTGCAGAGGGGTTTTCCCAGGCTCCGCCCTCCACATTCATTCATGTTTTTTCTCCTTGCAACTGTCTTTACGCTTTTTGATCGTGTCATGTTTTTGCTCCATGTGGTATTTATTCCTTCCCTGCAAAGGAACGCTTTATGACTCGTCCTAGTCGCTCTAGTGCCGCTGTCTTTGCATCTGCTCGCTCCCCCCCCCCCCCCACCAGGATTTAGACCTGGGATGGGCAGCTAGGGACAGCGGGGAGGCAGGGAACCGGCTGGCAGAGAGCTGTTACTGATTGGGGGGATTTGCAGGTTTTGTATTTATGCTCCCCATACGGGGTCACGTGATTGGATCGCATTCGGAGTTCACGCTTTAAAAACTTCCGAATATCTCGAGCATTTAAAAGCTTTTAAGTTTAACGAGGAATGCGGTTAAGGCGGCGTACAGTTTGCTGGGCCCCAACGTCTCTGAACGTCGATGGAATCAAGCTTCGTGAATCGGGTGGTGGATTGTCTTTAACTAAAGCAGGGAGTTGAGGAACCAAATCCTTTATGGATCATTTAGCACGGTGCCGGATGAAGTAGATGGTGGTTGGCCATCGTGTTTCTTATTCTTCTCTCTGCAGTTAAAATAAAAATTGCAAGTGATTTTGTGCGGTGCCCCCACGTAGCCCTTATCAGGGGTGAGATACTGAGGTTACATGTAGCCTTCTTGGCTTCTGTTTCTCCTCTGCTATAATGAGGTCATAGATTTCTAAAACTTTACACTGGGATATTACATCTAGTCTTTCCCATTTAGGCTTTGTTAGGAGAATTAATATTTGAATATTTTTTGTGTGCCAGGCAACAGGCAAAGCGTCTACATTGTTTAGGCTGGACCTCACAACAACCTTGTGAGGTGGATACCATTTCCTAGTTTTATAGTTGGGACATCTGATCTTAAGAGAGGTTAAGTGCCTTGAACAAGGCCACGCAGTAAGGGGGAAAGCCTGGCTTTGAACTCAGTCCGGTTTGACTCCGAGATATATAGTCATGATTTGTGCTCTCCAGCCTTTTGAATAAAACCACAGAATACCTATTATCTCTGCTGAGGAAATAAGCTCTGAGAGTAGCCGAGTCACGTGGTGCCATATTTTTTTAGTTGCTGACCATGGGCAGGTTAGGCAACCTCTCCCCATCTCCTCTTCTTATCTGTAAAGTAGGTAAGTCATAGCTGCCTTGCCAGTTATTGTTAAGATTGGATTAGGTAATGTGGAGAAAGCACACAGGCACCCTGCTCAGTAAGTACTCTCGTTTCTTCTACAGTACTGGATATAGAATGTTCTAAATCAAAGCATTCCTGCCCCATTCTTGTGTCTTTGCTTAGTGATTAAACATAATTTCAGGCTTAACATCGTCAGGTGTATTCCAGGAAGCTAAAACTAAAGTTTTCGCTCTAGGATCCTTGAGGGTCTCGTAGAATAGGAGGCAGAGGTGGCTGATTTGGGAAGAGGGATGATCGGGTGTGGGGTTATTACCGTGTTGACATGCTGCATATGCGATCACTGTTTTTAGAAGGTAGGAGTCAGGACAGACCAGGTTATGCTGCAGTAACAAATAACTCCCAAACCTCGGCCACTTCCAAACAACGAAGGCCTCTTTCTTGTTTATGTGGCCTAATCATGTTAGATGAGCAAGAGCTCAGCTCTGTGTTGCAACATTCACTGTCTGGAATGGTGCCTGTCCCATGGCAGAGGGAACAGAGCGCTGGAGGATTTTGCTTTGATAACTAAGCAGCCTGGTACCGCCTAGAAACGGTGCATGTCTCCTCCACTCGCAGGTCATTAGCCAGAACTGGTCACACATTGTAGTTTAACACAGGGAGGCATGAAGCATAGTCCTGGCACAGGCCTGAGAGAACATACTGGAATAGTTGGGGAGCAGCTCCGATAGCAACCACATATATTAACTGAATTAATTCAGTAAAACAAGATGAATGAGACCTGGTCCTTGTTCCCAAAGAGCTTATGAAGGAGCAGACGTATTACATACGGCATAATCCTTTTATGGCCTGATGCTGTAACTTTAATCTGTACCCTGTGATGACTTTAAAACACAGTGGGGTGAATCTTTTTCACTCTTCTTTGATAAAGGGACAGTGATTTTCTTTTTCTGTGTTCTTCATAAGAAAGCCCAGGTAGTAGCAAAATGAGATGTCTTATGGTTAATTGAAAGTTAGTAATGTTTTGCAGGTGTCTCTAGCTTGGTTATCTTTTGTTGAATTTAGGTTAGGACTGAACTAAGCCATAACTTTTGAAGTGTCTTTTTCCTTTGAAGGTAGTAAAATGTGATTTGTTTTTTCTCCTTCAGCACATGGATTAATTGATGGATGTTGAGTTTATGGAGCTACCTTTTTGTGACCTGCTCTTCCTACAGTTTCTAAGAAGCAGAAGGGGCCCCTGAATCAAAGAAAATGCCTCGAACTAAACAGATTCATCCCAGAAATCTAAGAGGTAAGGCTCTGTGTTAAAATAGAAGTCAGGTTTACGATAAATCTTATAATAAAGTATTTCTTGGGTGATAGGAATGGCAGCCTGCTAGACATTGGACGCTGCTCCATGGTGAGCACCAGGAATGCTGTTTCTCTTGTTCGCGCTCAGTTTTCCTGCGCAATTTCCGTCTCTCGGGAAATGCTTCATCAATATTTGTTGAATGAATTAATCAGAATTTGACAAAATTACAGTGCCCTCCCAACCAGTAGCGTGGATGTGAAAGTGAGGGATTTACTTTCTCTTAACAGGGATGGCGTTTGCGTTGGAAGAATCTGAAATGAATAATTGGATATTCTTTGCCAACATGAATTTTTTACCCCTCCCCCATACCACCATTGAGATTTATTTTTGTACTACTCTATATGTTAGATTATCAAGAGGCGAAGAGAGTTGTAGTTGACATTAACTCAGACCATTATTTGCAGAACTCAGAGGAAAATGACCCAATTTCCATGAGGAAGCAACCAGTCAAAATTACGTGTGCTATGTACATTTCATGCAAAGGTGAAAAATGTGTATTGCACCTTCACTGTGAAGAGGTTTTAATTTTAGGAAAGTAAGCTTATTTTAGCTAATTGTTTTAAAAAATAGATGTATGTTGTTATAATGTGGTATATATATCAACTGGGAAGAACAGTTATCCTTTATATTCAATTTTAGCAGCGCTAGGCAAGGAACAGTGAGAGCAAATAATTCCAAACTGACTGAAGTATCTTACGACATATTTTTTTTTTTTTAAGATTTTATTTATTTATTAGACAGAGAGAGAGAGGCAGAGACACAGGCAGAGGGAGAAGCAGGCTCCATGCAGGAAGCCTGACGTGGGACTCTATCCCGGGTCTCCAGAATCGTGCCCTGGGCCGAAGGCTGCGCTAAACCGCTGAGCCACCGGGGCTGCCCACGACATATTTAGTATTACAGAAAAAAATAGTCAGGCACATGCAAAGTAAAAAAAAAAAAATTAACCTAAAGATTAAACAGATTAATTGGAAGATCTTTCTTTGTGAAATCAGTTTGGGTAATCACTGTGGGGTAATAATTGAAAACATGGTCAATTTTGTGGCCTACTTGAATCTGGAACAGTGTTTGTTTCCTGCCTAAAAGAGTACTGGAACTCTCTGCTGGTGCTGGCATAGGTGGCTGCCTCGGATCTAGTTCAAATTGATGATTATAGCACCAGTGTTCAATGAGGTGAGGATCTAGTTGGAGAACATTAAGTGTTGTGTGTCTAAGACTGATTTTTCAGAGTCATAGAAAATGTTGAGAATTGACTGTGTATTTGCCCATCATTCTCACTAGAACTTGAGCTCCCAAAAGTCGGTACTTTCTCTCATTTACTATTATAGGTAAAGCCTTCACATTCCTGGGTGCCAGCTGAGGTGGGCCTTTGGAGTCCTGGGCCCGCTTTTATAATTCATCTGTCTAAAGAGGGTGCCCTGTCTAGTGTGCACAAAGAGGGGTTGTGGTGCCCTAGCCTAGCACAGGTCCTGGAAGCTACTAGGAGCTCGGATATTTGTTGAAATGAATACATGATTGATCTTAAAGCATTATTTATTAGATCACAAGTAGTAAATATTTTTCATATTTAAAATATATACAGACATACCTTGGAGTTTTATGTCCACTCCTCTTCCCCGAATGCTGCAGTAAAGTGAATATTGCAATGAATCAAGTCAAATGAATTTTTTTGGTTTCCCGGTTAATATAAAAGTTTTGTTTACACTCTGCTATGGTCTATGAAGTGTGCAATAGCATCGTTTTTAAAAATGTGCATACTTTAATTAAATACTTTCTGCAAAAAAATACTGGTCATCATCTGGGCTTTTAGTGAGTTGTAATCACTGATCACAGATCATCATAACAAATATAATAATAATAATGAAAAAGCTTGAAACATTGCAAGAATGATCAAAATGTGACACAGAGGCACAAAATGAGTAAATGCTATTGGACCTGATAAGCCCGGGGTTGTCGCAAACTTCCTCCCATTTGTAAAGGACAGCAGAATGCAATAAAGCAGAGCACAATAAAGCAAAGTGTGCTTGTTCTTTATAATATTCTAGATCACATGGCTATCCAGAGAAATGCAAATGTTGGGCCACAGACTATTTTCCTTCCTGTACCAAATGTACAGTCCAACAGATAGTTGTTGAAGAGATAGGAATAAAATGATACTCAAACACGGGCCCTGGAAGAGCATGGAATTGAGGAGGGGAGATGGGTAAACATGCACCTGTGCAGTGTGATTTGGGAAGAGCAGAGGTACGGAGCTTCCACAGAGGTGGGGCGTCATACTATGTCCTGATTGTGGGGGACAATTTGGGGAGGGGCAGTGTGGGAAGGAAAGAGAAACAAAGGTACCGTCTGAAGTGGGCTCTTAGGGCTAAGAAATTACCCAGGAAGCTGAGAGGACAGGGTGGAAGCTGGGGTAGGAGTTTATGAAGTGGGAATCCAAGCTCCATAAGTTCCATTCAGCGGGGAAGGGGAGGGGTAGAGGGTGGGATCGAAGAATTAGAAATCAGATCCCGAGGGCCCCTGAATCTGAGTCTAAATTTAGTATGCAGAGCTAAAACTTTATTTTTTAAATTAATTTTCTTTTTTTAAAAAAAGATTTTATTCATGAGAAACACAGAGAGAGAGGCAGAGACGTAGGCAGAGGGCGAAGCAGGCTCCCCCACTGGGAGCCCAATGCAGAATTTGATCTCAGGACCCCAGGATCATGACCTGAGCCAAAGGCAGACTCCCAACCACTGAGCCACCCAGGCTTCCTGTAGAGATAAAACTTTAAATAGGAAACCTTGCTTATTTTGCAAAATTAAGATATTTTAAAAGTTTTCCAGGAGAATTTGAAATAAATTCAATTCTGGCCCATCATTGAGAGCTTCAAACGTTGCTTCACTAAGGCAGTGATGAACTCTCGGGCATCGAAGAGCAGATCACAGTAGATTAGCACAAGACAATTTACTAAAGCCACGTCGGTCAGTGGGCCCTGCAGACTGGCTGGGTGCAGGGGTCGGGGTAGGAGGGGGTGGTGGACTGGAAGCTGGGGCATGGCACTTCGTGGGAGAGGTGTATCTGAGGCAGTGAGCTCACTCAGCAGAGAGGGCAAGGCTGTTCCTGTCAGGGAAACCCAGTAAACAGGGGCACAAAGACAAGGAAGTGCTAAGGTGTAACACTTTTAAGAATTTCCACTTCCCTCCTAACGTATATTTGAGGACTACATCCCTGGGCACGGTTTGGGGGTTAAAATAAACAGATAATGTCCTGAATTGCAGTTCCCCTGTTATTCTTGAATAAGCTCATTTTGCTGATTTAAAAAAAAAAAAAGTAAACAGGTAAATATTAGCTATTAAAATGAAATTTTTATCATTTATTTTGTGCCTCACTGTGACAGTTGAAATATCACGTTTGTTTTGCCTTACCCTGTCACCCACTGCTTTGACGTACAGAAGACCTACCACGTTAGTTAGCTATGAAATGGGGAGAGAGGAAATCAGAAGACCAGAAAGCCAGTCACAGCCCACCTTGCTCTGATGAGCACGTTGCTCACACTACTTTAAGTGCATTGCTTCTTTTCAGGCTTCCTTGGAAAATAGTCTGTGATGTGTTCGTCTTGTGTTTGGTAATTAAGTCAATAGTAAAAGATTTATACTTAAATTATATGTTTATTATGCTTTCATGGCAGTTTTAACTTTTAAAATATAATTTTTCTTTGATTTATTCTCAGTCCATCAACTGGTATTGGTGTGGTCCTATGGCTATGTAAAACCAGAGAATAAACCTATTATAACTTTCTGGAATATAAATTCTATTTTGGGGAAGATACATACACACACACACACGAGAGTGTGTGTGTATTCATATATAAAAATATTTCACAAGTATAATCTCATATGTAAGTATACAGAATTTGTATGGGTTTAAATCAGGCCTGCACACAGAATGTTCCTGTAGAAGGTGGAATTTACACTTCTCTGCCGTTAGAGGTTCTTTAGTAGAAAAGTATGAGAAGAACTGCTATGTTAAGGGCAAGACATGAATTTGGGGCAAAACTGAGACAGCATTAGAACTGATGAGGAGTCTGTACAGATTGTCGGAGTAGGGTTTATTGAATTCTAGTATCTTTACTCTTGGCCCTATAAAGCAGATAGAACCTTTGTCTTTGGTGCCTGTCTGCATGAAACAGGTGGTTAGAGTAACACTGACATATCCCTTTTTTTTTTTTTTTAAAGATTTTATTTATTGTGGAGGGGGGGAGCAGAGGGAGAGGCAGGCAGACTCCATGCTGAGTGCGGAGCCTGACAGGCTCAATCCCAGGACCCCAAGATCATGACCTGAACCGAAATCAAGAGTTGGACACCTGACCAACTGAGCCACCCGGGTGCCCTTCCCGCCCCTGACTGACATATCCTTCGTGAAGGTGAATGAGAATTTCTGAAGAGCATGAGGTAAACACTTGGCGTCCAGGAGAAAGATTTTGTATGTTGTCCTGGGTTCCTTGGAGAAGGGCTCTTGGCCACTATGTGACAGACTCCCTACCTGGAACCCCCATGTGTAGTGTTGATGCATGTGCCAGCGCCACCCTCGCCAACAATCATTCTCTTCTGATCACCCATCTCCCCCCACCTTCCCTGGCCTTTGCTTGGACTGAGGTAACCCAGATGGTGGGACTTGCTGGGCTTCCACGTCAGTCCTCCTAAGAGAAAGGGCTGTTGTTCCGCTATGCTGGTCATCGTTGTGAATGTGTTCCAAAACTTTGGGGAAGAAAGAAAATAGGTATTTGAGTTGAATTTGGGCCTAGGGTTTCAAAGACTGATGTACTTTAAGATTGGAAGTCAATAAGTCAATGTACAAAATACCAAGTGCTAACCTTTTGTAAAAAGGTAAATTTTTTTAACCTTTTGCAAAACAGATTTTGGGGATTTGGGTGTGGCTGTTTTTCATTTTTATTGATTGAGTGCGTTTGGCTCTGAATATTGCTTTATTATAATGTGAGAAGTAAAGGGTGAGGTCCACGCATGGGTCTGTGGATACCCACCCAGCATCCCCTTGTAAGATGAGATCCAAAGTCCTGAGTGTGCCTCGGATACAGTTTGGCCTTCTTGTTTTCCTGTGTATCTGATGAATAATCTGCCATTTCAGAGCTCCACATGCAGATCTGGCATTTCTGTGCTTGCTCTTCTTTCTGGGAAGTATTTCTTTCCCCTTCCCATTTCCACTCTATTGTCTTATTCTGCAAGGGAGATGTCTCTGCCAAAGATTTCTCTTCATCTTTGAGCTTTTCTCCCTATCCCCTCCCCTGCCACCATGCCCCCCCCCCCAACATACATGGTGGGCCTCCATTGCTTGCGTCTACAGGTACCTTACTGAACTTCTGATACGGCATCATTATTCTCCAATAGATCTATCATCTGAACTGGGTATAACTTACATGTCAGAAGAGCATGTTTTAATCACCCATCTCTGTTCAACAAAAACATATCTGCGTTTGCTTTTTAGGCAAACTGAAAGATTAAAGGTGATTTGTACTCTCAAAAGTTATTTAACACTTTTCAACCTTGATTAGCAAATGCTTCTTGGGGTATTTGGTAGCCTCTGAGTAAGGAACCTGTTACAATATTAAATTTTAATCACCTGAACCAAGTAGTTATTATTAACTTTTGTTTTACATTAGGTTTTTGTGGCAGAATTCCTAGAGTTTATCTCTTTGGTACATTTAATTAACATAATGGTAAAGAGTTGGGCCTCAGGTTATCAGTGGCTGGCTGCATGGCCTTGGGCAAGCCTCCAGTGTTGGTTCCTCTTCTGCAAAGTAGAGATAATGTGTGAAGATTAGGTAATACGGCAACATTTAGTACTGATGCCTGACACCAGGTAAACACTCATTACAGAGTTGTCGCTTTTTCTAGAAAACTGGTTTGTGCCAAACTCTTGGGTTGCATATGCTTTGCAAACAGAGGCCACCCGGAAGCAAGGTGTGATCTGGCTTCCCTATGCTCAGCATTAATTACCAATAGGTCTTAGGGTCCTAGCGATCCACGCCTTGGGGTGCAGAAGGGAGACATCACTGCAGAAAAGAATTTGGGAAGGACAATTCTCACCCAGTGTGCAACCTCCCCAGTTTGTCCGTCTACACGGATTCACAGCTTACCTCATGTTTAGAATCTAGTTCTAAGGACATTGATCGATTGTGAAGTCTTCTGCAGTATTGTAACGGAACTGCTTTCAGAAGGATTTGACATTCAGGATCCTGTAGGATGGAAGTGATGCGCTGTCCCTCGTGCTCGCTCCCCTCCCGTGTGGGACCTTGGAAACCCAGTGCGTTTTCAGGAGTAATCTGAAGAATGTGAACATTTTCATTTGCTGCCAGTGAGTGGACCCACTCCCGTGCCTCTTTTATAAATCTCCTGTCGTGAAGAAAATTTCGTGTTTTCTTGTTACATAAAGCAGTAAGTAGAATAAGTTTAATTCTGATGATTTTTAGATGGAATCCCAGCTGTTCATGCATTGTTCTTCATCTTTGAATGTTAAGCCAGCAGTTCTATGTTAACAACAGCCTTAAGAGTTGAGAAGTCAGAAATCTTGTGGCGTATATAACCCATGGCTTATTTAAAAACAATTCTGTATATGACTGCAGCTAGGAAGGAAGGAAGTAAATAACTTAGAGTTTTTGATGATAAAGGTAAGAAGGTATTGAAGTTATTAGCAGCTATCATGTAAATAGCTGTTAGTTCATCTGACTAGGATAAAAATAGGAGACTAGATTTTGTAAAGCAAGCTTCCCATTTGTTTTCAGATAATTATTTTTCAACTCATATCGAGAGCTTATTTGATGCTTTTGGAATGCTTAATAACATTAATGCTTTTTTCTTTTTAAAAGCAAATGCAAGATGTAATAATATGATTAATCAGAGTAATGATTTTATTTAAGAGCATCTTTGCACAAAATATGTTCTGATGAGGTATAATTTTATCTTATCATAGAATAGGAAAATACATAATGTGTATAGAATATCCTATTATATACATACATTTTAAATTCTACCTTTAGAATGCCCTATAATCTGAACAAGTCTGGGACAAAGTTGGTTCTTGTATTATCTGAAAAAACATTTTGTGAATAAATTAAATGCTCTATTTTTTCATTCCCATATTTAGTATTTTAAAACCTTTCAACAGCACTCTTTTGCATATTAATAATATGCAAAAATTACAAATGGTCCTCAGGTATTCTTATAAAGCACTTGTTATTTTTAATGATGTTATCCACTAATCACTGTAGGGCAGACACTTACAACCAAATAGTGTCCTTTATTCTCAATACTCAAGTCATTCTTCAGAAGGAAGTTCTTGATTATCAGGCTTTTATTTTGGAGTTTTTATTTGAGGCAGCATTGCATTCATTTTGGCTTTTAAAAATAAATTTAAGTAATCTTTACACCCAACTTGGGTCTCAAACTTACAACTCCAATTGTTGCATGCTCTACCGACTGAGCCAGCCAGGTGTGACTTCCTTTAAAGATTTTATTTTATTAGAGAATGAGCAAAGGGGGGTGGTCAGAGAGAGAGAGGACAAGCAGACTCCCCGCTGAGCAGGGAGCCTGACACAGAACTCAGTCCCAGGACCCTGGGACCCTGACCTGAGCTGAAGGCAGCTGCTTAACTTACTGAGCCACCCAGGTGCTCTGAGGCACAACTTTTTAAAAATAAATTAAAAAATGTAAGGTTCTTGGGTATTTTCTATGCTGAATTTTGTTCTAGAAAATATTCTAAGGCCATACTGCCGTGCCACAGTACTTGAAAAAAAATAGAGTGATCAAAAACTGGTTGCCTGCTAAGTAATTAACGAGAATAGGGGTCCTTTAGGTGTGAAGTGGAACAATGGTAGTCTAAGTGTTCTTCTTGTTTAATTGATGCAATGCAAAGCTGGATTTTTATGGTACTTGGGATATTTATGTGCCTATGGTATTTCTATGTGCCTATGTGGTGAGAGTACGAATTTACTCAAAGGTACCTACTGCTTTGCATTTAGTAGTGTGCTTATTTTCCAACTCTTAAAAAGATTTGCCAGGGAGGAAAAAGACCAGATCAGCATAAAGTTGCTTAATATTATAATGTTCAAACAGAAATAAATTAAGAATTCAATCGGTGTCATGTTTGATAGTTTAAAAATATGTAAACATGCACTGAGCTGCTACACAGCCCAGGGACCTTGAAAGGTGGTTGAACAGTGCCAGAGATGTGTCAGGGAATTCTCTCTTGCTGGTTTCTCAGACACCTCTCCAGGAGAATCCTACAGATTCTACAGCTGGGAAGGACAGACCTTGGAGATCATTTACTTCATCTCTTTTTTTACAGATGAGAAAGTTGGCCAGAGAAGTTTAAGTGAATTGATGTTGAACAGCATCTTATTTGTATCTTATTTGGGACATTTGTGGAATGGTCTTCAGAATTTTTTTTTTTTTTTTTTTTTTGAATCATACTGCTTCCCATGGTTATGTTTTGTTGTGAGCTGGTGGCAAGAGGGACGTTGTGTTTTATCATTTTTGTTGTAAAAAGAGCTAACCTGTCCACAGGTCTGTGTGCTAGGCTATATTCAACATGCTTTTAATATCTTTGTTCATGTAATCCTTAAAACCGAGTGGGACAGGTACTGTTATTGCTCCCATTATATAGACATGAGGTTGAGGCACAGAGAGGGTGCTGGTTGCCCAAGGCCCCACAGCCAGGAGTCTCCAGTGCCTTTGATCTTGTCTATCATACTTCTACTTGCTCATGTTGATAGTAGAGTTTTCCTGAGTAGTAAGAGCTTGCAAAGGCTCTCTATCTCAGTTATAAAATAAAACTTTTGTCAAGCACAGCATGTAGAGCTGAGGTCACTCAGAAGGTCAGAATTTGAAGGGCTTTTATTTTCCCCCCTCTAAGTCTTTAATTGTTGAAATTCATTTCAGAGTTGTGTATGTATATATTACTCCAAGCTGGATTTGGTATTACAAACATAAGGAATTTCCAAAGTCTTCAAGAGAGAGAAAATAGTTGTTCCATCGAAGATGTTTGCTTACTTATTTACTTAGTAATATGTAGTTGAAAGTAGCAATATCTTGCTTACCATGGAAAATGCAGTATTTATTTTTTTATAATTATTTGTTTTAAGAATTTATCTTTCAAGTGTAGTTGACATACTGTGTTATATTAGTTTCAGGTGTTCAACATAGTGATTTGATAGTTCTAGACGTAGCGCAGTGCTCACCTTGATAAATGTAGTCACCATCTGTTACCATACAGCATTATAGTAGTATTGACTGTATTCCCTATGCTGTACTTTTCATCTCTGTGACTTATTTCCTTTAATACTGGAAACTTGTACGTCTTAATCCTTTACACCTGTTTTGCCCATCGCCTCCATGCACCTCTCCTCTGGCAACCACCAGTTTGTTCTCTGTTAATGGATTGTTTCTGCTTTTTGTTTATTTTGTTTTTTAGATTCCACACATAAGTGGAATCATATGGTATTTGTCTCTACCTAATTTCGCTTAGCATAATGCCCTCTCTGTCCATCCATGTTGTTAAATGGCAAGATTTCATTCTTTAAATGGCTAATATTCCGTTGTATAGGTATACCGTATCTTCTTTATTCTTCTATGAGTGGACACCTGGGTTGCTTTCATATCTTGACTGTTGTAAATAATGCTACAATAAACACTGGGGTGTGTATATCTTTTTGAATTAGTGTTTTTGTTTTCTTTGGGTAAATAGCCAGTAGTGGAATTACTGGTTCATATAGTATCTCTATTTTAAGAAGAATGGCAGTATTTATATGAGAGTCTCAGCCTAACAGTTGAAATTTTAGACATAAATGTTAAAAAACTTTTTTCTGGGAATACTGATGTGAAAACATTAAAATTCTAAGTAAAATATGGATGAAAAGATTTTGTGATTTTTTTCTCATAAGTAGATACAGAAGGATATAGAAAAAGTGTACTATTTTAGATGTATTTGGACTCTTCTAGATTGTAGATGTAGGTGAAAGGCAAATGAAAGAATGAAAGGGACATTTTATTAGTCTTCCATTTAATTCCACAAACAGTGAACATGGTAGTATGCTATACATAGAAATTTAACCTCACACCTAGCCATCTAAGGGTTTTTAATATGTCTCCAAACATATGAAAAAGATCTAAGGGCAATATAAAGCAACAAATACATAATTTAAGATGAATATGGAACATTGTAGTATGGAACTCTCAAAGGGAAGATGAAGCAAAAACTAACTTGTTGAGATAAATCAATCAGAAAATACTTGGAGGAGTTAATTTCTTTCTCAATGAAAGCTTGAATGAAGCAGAGTTTTGAGATAGCTTTTAAAGAAAGGAAGGGTAGATTGGCAGAGAAAATAAATAGTTTTGAGACTTTGCTGGAAAATTAATGGGGAGAAAATCATGCAGGAATGCTTGTTGGTTTAGTTTGCTTGATTGAAGTGTATTTCTCAATGAACTTGAAGATTTAAGAATAAGGGAAACTTTGTAGGTTTGACATGTGTAGTTTATATTTACAATAATTATAAAATCACCCAAGTTGAGTTCTATAGTAAGTTGAGTATTTATAAAAGATATATCAGAGGCTAGAGACTGTCTTATAATACTTTGAAATTTAAAGATTTATTTATCTAATTTGAGAGAGAGAGAGAGAGAGAGAGAGAGAGCGCATGCACACACAAGTAGGAGGGGCAGAGGGAGGGGGACCGAGAATCTGAAGCCGACTCTGCACCAAGCATGGAGTGTGACACGGGGCTTGAGCTCATGACCCTGAGATCACTACCTGAAACCGAAAGTCAGCCACTCTACTGACTGCACCACGCAGGTGCCCCAGTACTTTGAAATTTAAAAACAACCTCCCCACAGAGGATTTTTAGAGCAGTGAAACTACTCTGTGCGATACTATAATGATGGATACATGTCATCCATACATTTGTCCAGATCTATAGAATGTACAACCCCAAGAGTGAACCATAATGTAAACTGGATTCTGAGTGATGCTGTGTCCATGTAAGCTCAACAGTTGTACCCGGTCTATCACTCTGGTGGGAGATGTTGATAGTAAGGGAGACTGTACATGTGTGGAGGAAAGGGGTATGTGTGCTATCTCTGCACAGTCCCCCCAATTTTGTTATGAACCTAAAACTTTTAAAAAATAAAATATTTTCTCAATAACATCTTTACCGAGGGTCAGAATGATTTGTTGATATCCAGGAAAAGGATGGTAGGTTAAAAGAATAAGGCAGTCTCTCTCTTTTTCAGAAAATCATCTTCATGCATATGAACAAATCAGGAAAAGAGCAACATGTGACCTTGAGCAGATAACTTGAATTTAGTTTCTTCCTTGAGAACAAGGCATGGGAGTGGGCAGGGGTTGGGAGTGGGGTGATGTTGATCTGTAATTTTCTTTTTAGCTTTAACTAGCGGTTACTCTAAGGCAGGGGTCAGCAAACCACAATCTAGTGGTGAAGTCCAACCTTCTACCATTTTTGTAAATACGGTTTTATTGGCACTTGGCCATGCCTCCTCATTTACATATGTCTGTGGCTGCTTTCTTGCTATAGCAGTAGTTGCGAATGGCTCAGAAAGCCTAGAATATTTTCTATCTAGCCTTTTACGTGGTTTGCTGATCCCTGTCTATAGAATAGAGGGGAATTGGATTATTTATTTTAAACCCCTTTATGTTTGGGAATAAGTAAGACTATTCCATCTATCTTCAGAGGACTGTAGGGATGAGTTGTAGGGGAACTTAAAAGGGCTGTTTTGTTGGGTTTAGGGACTGCTGCCTGCCACGCATGACAAAGAAATTCACATTCCTTTGGTTATAAGGTGAAGGGAGAGCCTTAGAGGTTGAGTTGGTCTGACAGAAAGATTTAATTGTTCTTGATGTTCTAATGCCAAGATCATGGGTCTCCACTCAAAAGGCCTGGAGTTTACATGGGTCTCCACTCAAAAGGCCAGTTTACATTACACCCCGAGATGACGCTGTCCTTCTTCCAGTTGTATTGAGTTTTTAGTCACCTCTGTATTTAACTCACAGTGGTAGAAAAATATCGTAAGCCACAATTCCCAATGCTGTACACCAAACATTTTGTGAAGGATTGTTTTTTAGAAAAATAGAGCTGTCTTTGAGAAGAGTGCCTTCAGAAACATGGGCCCTGAGAGGCAGTCCTACTCCCTGACGGTGGTGTGCTGAGAATGGGACCCGTTATCTGTATGACAAGTGCTATTGACAATTAGGCCCTACGATTTGTCCTTCAGTTTCAGAAAGCATGATTACATTTCTGAATATCTGAAATCTCAATATTTCCTACACAACCACCTTTGATCTCCAAGTGATTATTTCTGGTGGTTTTGGGTTAGCAGAATGAGAATGAGTAGAGAAGATAGCTTTATGTTCTGGTTTTGTTTTACTTTATTTTGCTTAATTTTAAATACATTAAGGATGGGCTTGGTTGAGTTCATAGTAACTATTTGAATAGTTTGAGAAACACTTTTGAAAGCAATGCTGAGTCGGGGCACCTGAGTGGCTTGGGTGGTTAGGCGTCTGCCTTCAGCTTAGGTCATGATACAAGGGTCCTGGGATCCAGCACTGAGCAGAGAGCCTGCTCCTCCCTTTCCCTGAGTCGTTCCCCACTGCTTAGAATAAATAAATACAATCTCTCTCAAATAAATAAAATCTTTAAAAAAAAAAAAAAAAGAAAAAGAAAGAAAGCAATGCTGATTCTCCCCAGACACATTGGACCATAGGTCTTGTTACTGTGGGACCTGCCAGTGTGAGCATGTGTCTCAAAAATGATGTGAGATTCAGTATTTTAACATGTGACCTTTCTCAGTGAAAAGCAGAGCCCAAAGTGGTCATGAAGTGAAATGAAAACAAAGGGCCACTCTGGAAGCCTCTGCCTGGACTTTTGAAGGCCCTGCTGGGATGGGTTGGACACATGGTAGAGTTCAGCAGCTCTGCCCCTGTCTCATATGAAATTTATAGTTGAAGACATGAAGACAATAATGGTTTACACGTGAAAGTCCAGCCAGCTGTGCAAACATTTGATGAGTGAACACAGAAATAATATTCAATTTACATATATAAGCAGATGTATGACTGCATGGCAGAGGGGTTAAGTGCATTATTTGGCCTTCTATCTGTTGATAGGTTAGAGTGATTTGTTATGTTTTGGTGGAATTAATGCCATATGAGTGATGAGTTACATGCTTCACATTTACAGTAACATCTTCAAGAATGTAGAGTTTCGTTAAGTTTTTGTGGAAAGTGTTTTTCAGTCTCCAGACAGTAGTTTATTGCCTCAGAAACCACTGCAAGATATATATATTTTTTACAGCTTTTTAAGATGTAATTTACATGCAATAAATTCACCCATCGTAAGTGTACGTTTAATGAATTTGAGTAAATTTACAGAGTTGTGCAACCTCTACCGCAGTCCAGTTTTAGAACATGTTCATCACCTCCAGTATTTCCCTGAGCCTTGTGGGAGTCAGTCTTGCTCCCAGGCACCTGCTGGTGTGCTTTCTGGCTCTTTACATTTGCCTTTTCTGGACCTTTAATAGAATGGAATCACACAACTTACGGTCTTTTTTCTCTGGTTTCTTTCAATTAGTATGATGTGTTTGAGACACATGTACATTGTAGCATGTATCAGGATTTTTTTTTTTAACCTTTTAATGCTGAGTAGTATTCTCTTATATGAATGTATCACCTTTGATTTATCCATCTGCCAGGTGATGGACATTTGGATTGTTTTCAGTTTTGGGCTGTTATGACTAATGTTGTAAGCAGCAATGCCCAAGTCTGCGTTTTAGCAGGGGTGTTCTATAAATGCCACTTAAGTCAAGTTGGTTGTTTATATCTGTTTTACTTGACATAATTATAGAGATTCCAGCTCTCTTAGGATTGCTGTTTGCGTGGTATATCTTTCCCTACCCTTTTACTTTGAGCCTTTGGATTCTTTGAACCTCTCATGGACAGCATGTTGTTGGAATTGCTCTTTTATTCAGCCTAACAGTTTGTCTTCTGTGTAGGGTGTTCATTCCATTCACATTGCTGTGCTTATTGCTGGACATATGTTTACCGTTTTGTTATTTCTTTTCTATTTGCCTCATACTTTTTTTTAAAAAAAAGGTTTTTTTATTTGAGAGAGAGAAAGGAGAGAGAGAGAATGCGAGTGGGGGGTGGGGGAAGGGTCAATGGGGGAGGGAGGGAGAGGGGGGGAGAGAGAGAGAGAGAGAGGGAGAATCCTCAAGCAGATTCCACTGAGCACAGAGTCCAACACGGGACTTGATCCCATAACCCCGAGATGACCTGTGCCAGAACCAAGAGTCAGATGCTTAACCTACTGAGCCATGCAGGGGCCCCTACTTGCTTCACACTTTTTGTTGTTCTTGTGTCACTGCCTTCTTCTGCATTAAATATTTTTTAGTATATAGTTTTGATTTCTCTGTTACATTACTATATTTCTGAGTAATTTTCTTAGTGGTTGTTCTAGACATTATAATATGCTCCTTAGTGAAACCCTTTCTACTTGAGAATAATAGTACTTGAACCCTGGTAAAACATGGCGATTTTGATCCTGTTTGTCTTTTTGTTTCTCCTTTATGCTGTTGTTGTCAAACATGATTCATCCCTTTATGTGATAACCATAGCTCTATAGTGTTAAATTATGGCTTTGTACAATCTTATATTTTTTAAAACATTCAAGATAAAAAAATGAGAAAAAAATAGTAAGTCTTCTGTTAACCATTTCTGACACTCTTCATTTCTTCATGTGGGTTTGAACAATTGTCTGTTACTTCTATTTAACCTGAAGGACTTCATACAGCATTTTTTATAAGGAGAGTCTTCTAGCAGCAAATTACATTTTAAATAAATCATAGAATGCTTTTTTTTTCTTCTTTTTTCAGTTTTGAAAAGTAGTGTTCTGGCTATAGAATTCTTAGCTCATAGTGTTTTCCCCTTTCATCAGTTTGGACCTTCCACTGCCTTCTGGCCTCCATTGTTTCTGATGAGAAGTCAGCTGTTTCTCGTGCTGTTTTGCTCTGTGCACAGTGAATTGTTTTTTGCTTGCTGCTTTCCATTTTTTCTTTGTCATCAGTTTGAGTACGCTGTGTTTAGGTGTGAATCTCTTTGTGTTTATCGTATTTTGGGTTGAACCTCTGGGATTCAGAGTTTGGTGGTTTTGGCTTTTTATCAAATTTGGGAAGTTTAGGTCACTATTTCTGAAGATATATTTTTTCCCAGCTATTTCTCTTTTCCCACTGCACATATGTTGGTAAACTTGGCTTCATACACCCGTGAAGTTATGTTCATTTTTCTTTCATCTGCTTTCTTTCTGTTCCTCAGATTGGCTAATTTCCATAGAACAATCATCAACTGTACTGGTTTTTTTCTTGTGCCAGCTCAAATTTGCTTTTGAACCCCTCTAGTAAGTTTTTTAATTTCATTTGTTTTACTTCTCAACTCCAGAATTTTCCATTTGTTTCTGTTTTTTATAATTTATATCTCTTCATTGAGATTCTCTGTTTGTTGAGTTATCATATTTTCTTTTAATTCTTTACACATGGTTTCCTTTGGTTCTTTATTTTCATTTTTTGTTTCCTTCAGTTCTTTAAATGTGTATTTTCATATAATTGTTACTTTGAAGTCTTAATCTGTTAAACATTTGGGAACACTAGAGACAGCTCCTGTTGACTGAGTACGGGTCACACTGAGTACGGGTCACACTGTCCTGTTTCTCTTAATGTCTTCCAAGTTTTTTGTTGAATATTTTACACTTCAGGTAATAGATTAGAGCAACTCTCTTTATTGTTCTTGTTGCTTGTGTATTTGTTGTTGCTGTCATTATTCTGTTTCTTTAGTAACTTTCCTGGAATAATTCTATGAAGGCCATCTCTCCCATGCTGTGTGCCTGCTGCTATCTGTTCAGGTCTGTCATTGATTTGTTTTCCTGTTACTGGAAGCCTAGTTTCCTAGGGGTTACCTTCCTGGCTCATAGTTTTATGTTTAGCCAGTGATTGATGAGAGGTTGACCTCACATCAGTAGAGCTTTCACTCTGCTGATGGATCTTTGTGTGGGCTGGGGAGCACATTCAGATTTCAGGCAGTTCTCTTGTCTGGCCCAGCTTTTACTTTGAGCTCAACCCCCCTTGTATCTTCATTGTGTGTGTAGGTATAGGTTCTGTCACCAAGGATTGTGTGGGTGACACGACCCACTCTCATGTCTGCAGTGCACATGCAGAATCTCTGGTCAACCTGGGACATCTGTAGAAAGTTTATTAATTACACTATGGTTGTCTCACCTCCCAGGACTCCCTGTTAAATCTCAACTTGTCTCCTTGTGTCCTGCTTGCCCTGCATAGGACCTTAGTTTCAGGCTAGCAGAAATCCAACACCTTTGTGTTCCCTTGCTGATGGGATTGCCACTCTTACAGTGCTCCATATCTAGGGGCCCTGGACTGGCAGTGGCAGTGAAGCTATTGGTGTTCTCAGCGCCCCCTCACAGTTGAACTATTGCACTAACAGAGCTGGGGGCAAGGAGATGGGAGTGGGCCGCCTACAGAAACCACATGGTCTTCTGCTCTGCTGGTCCTGTGTGAAATTCGGTACTTGTCACAGAGAAATACTTCTCAGTTTCTAGAACGCTGAACTGGTGGTTTGTGAGTTTTGCCTGGCTTTGTAGGTTGTGTTTTGCAGAGAAGATCTGTCCACTTCATGAATTTTGTCATTGCTCCATTTTCTGTGAAGGTCTAAGCCCCACCCTGGGTTCTCAGAACATCAGTTTTGTGATGTGTCTTCACAAGCCTTTTACTTAGAACTGCTCAGAGAGACCCATCAGGTTGGCCAAAAATCTTCTTGCTTTTGAAAAGCTATAAAAAGTGAGATGATCATGCCCCTGGGACACTAGTGTAGCCATTATTGATATTGTACATCCATACTACTCATTTAAACACCCGCTCACTGAGAACTTTTTTTTTTTTTGGTCTAAACTTCTGTCACTGGAACTGTGGTTTAGTTGGAAAAATAAATGCAGAAGCTTTGGGGTTTTGGAGTTGTGGGATTGGGATTGAATCCTGATTCTGTGATTCAGAATGCATTTTGATCCCTGTGAGTCTGTGTTTCTTCAGCTTCAATGGTGAATAATAACACCTACCTGATGAGTTATTCTGGAGATTAAATGGAACATCAGGGAGACATCTGAGACCTAGTAGGTATTCAGCAAATGCTAGCCTGTGGTTGGGAATGCAGTTTTGGTGACTTTTGCGTTTTTTTGCTTCTTGCTTTTTCAGATTATCTGCTTCTTGCTTTACCTAGCTTTGCTTCCTCAGATTCCTTTTCCTTTGGGATAATTTTGGTACTTTATACAGTACTGAAGTATACAGTGTGTTTTCCTTGGAGTACATTTTAGTTGAATGCTCTTTCTAGATATCCCAAGTGTTCCCAATACTTGATAGTGATTTCCTTTCTAAAATCCGAATTTTATGTGTTTATAAGTGGCAATGAAACTTTTTATGGCCACTTTATGGTGAATGAGCTCACATGTATAAGATTGCCTTTTGGAGGAGGTCTATAAAACGAAAGAAAGTGGGTCATTATCTAGATGTTCTCAGGACATGACTTGGAGGGGCAAAACAAGGCCTCTAGTAGAAGTGATCAAAGACTTTTACAGAGAAATTTTCTTGGGACTTGCTGGACCACATCTCACTCTGTTCTGGTTTGGAGGTGCTCTCCTCTGATATTTAAGCGCATTGGGAGGAAGTGGTTGCTCTAGTTACTTCATTAGGTTGTAATGTCATTTTTGGTTTTAGAGAGGATATGGTGGGGCTAAAGCATATCCAGAGCCTTTTATGAATAGCCATACTTTTCTATGATTTTCAAAGCTGAGAAGCTAACAGTTCCTCTTATGTAATATTTTACTTAACTGTCAGAGCACCCTATGTCAGAATAGTTTGTAATGCTTTTTATTAAATTTTTAAAAATTAAGTTTCAGGACACTGCCTCTTCTTGAAAGCTTTAATTTTCTCCCAAAGAATGTGTGTGTTATGGACAATGTGTTTGTTACATGTAATTCTTGAAAATACAGTATTTAAGGGGTGGCTCAGTCTCAGTTAAGTGTCTGGGTGCCTCAGTCAGTTAAGCATCTGCCTTCGGCTCAGGTCGTGATCCTGGGGTCCTGGATTGAGCTCTGTATCATCGGACTTCCTGCTCAGTGAGGAGCCTGCTTCTCCCTCTCCCTCTGTGTTCCCTCTGCTTGTATTTTCCCACTCTTTCTGTCAAATAAATAAATAAAATCTTTAAAAAAAGGAGGAAGTACTTAAGCTCTAAGTTTTGCAATATGGATATTGCAGAATTTAGACATACAGGAAATCAGGATCCAGAGCTCTCTCATTGCAAAGTGAAATCAGGAAGTCAGGTATAGGGTGGACAGGATTAGGCAGATGGCTTATGGGAGTCACCCTGCCCTTGGAGTTGCAGCTGTGTATGCTGTCTGGAATGAGGTCGGATCCAGCAACTCATACATGCCTATAACACGCATGATACAGCCAGAGTTCGGTAGTTAAATTATGGGTTTGTCAACATGAAATGGTCCTTTGAGCACCTGCATTTGTTGCAGGAGTAGAGTATGGAGTTATATATGCATCTTGCTTCTATTAAACACTGATATAAATGCAAGTCTTGAGGCAGGTCTGTAACAGGTTTATAAAAATTATTACTTTGTTCTCTCGGGCTTTAAAAAATCAGACTAGTATTATGATAAAATTTTTGGAAGAGTTTTATTAAATGAAAGGAAAATTTGGACTTTTTATTCTGTGTAGATGGTATATTTTTGTGTGTGTGTGTGTACTCAGTGAATATTTGATAAATAAACCATGCAAAGTGCTTCCCTCTGAGTGCTGTGGAGGATAGGAAAGTGGCTCTGGCATAAATGCCAGCCTCCAAGGTCCTGCATTTCAATGGGAGCAGTGAGACAAGTCCCTACCATCACAAGTGCGAGGTGATAAGTGCCATGGGGTGAATAGAGCTGTGGAGAGTCTGGGAAGGCAGTGTTTTTCTGGTTTGATAGGAAAGCTATCCCCGACCCCCAAGAATTCTCTTTACTTTCCTTGTTCATTTCAGACCAATTCTGAGTCCCCATTTTAGCTCATGAGACCGACATATAACATTCCTTTTTTTTTTTTTAAAGATTTATTTATTTATTTATTTATTTATTTATTTATTTATTTATTTATGATAGATATATATAGAGAGAGAGATAGAGAGAGAGAGAGAGGCAGAGACACAGGAGGAGGGAGAAGCAGGCTCCATGCAGGGAGCCCGATGTGGGACTTGATCCTGGGACTCCAGGATTGCACCCTGGGCCAAAGGCAGGCGCTAAACCGCTGAGCCACCCAGGGATCTCCCGACATATAACATTCCTAATTCCCTTCATCAAGTAAGTCTGAAAGAGAGACAAGAGGAATTCATTGGTGAGAGCCTTGGTTAAGGACCATAGCTTGGACACTTGGTGTGGTTTCTTCACTTGAGGGTTGAGCCAGGCTGCGTTTGGCATATGACCTGACATGTCACTGGAAAAGCCTTGTAAGTGCAAGATGTCACTCAACAGAAAGATCTCGGAGAAACAACTCGAATTAAGCTCCGGGTCTGGACGCTAGATTTGGGAAAAATACCATTTGTGTGAATCAAGCTGTTGGTACCAAATGTATGAAGAACTACTGACACCTCATGGATGTGGATATTATTATTTTTAGTTACATAAAGTGTGTATGCATATGTGGCAGAGTCTATCTGCATATGAGTACGTACACATGTATGGTCTTGGCTCAAACTGATCTGTCGAGTTTAATCTGTGACAACAACTGTTCAGTATATTCCCAAGTTATTTGAAAAATAAAATAAAGTTGGAGTGTATCTGTTGAGTAACAGCTTAATCTCTCCCAGGGTATCCATATTTATTCTGTAGAATTCTGCTGGTAGGACTTACTAAACATGAAAAAAAGGTAGCATTTAAATAATTCATTATCCTTTTCAAATTTATATGCATTATTGTTTTGGGAAAGAATCACAGTCATGGTTTTCTTTTTTAATGGTACAATAAAGACAGTGCAGAGAGTTGGAGTGTGAGGACTCATTGACACGTGAATCTAGGTAAGTCCAGACTGAAAAAATTGCTTGTAGTTTATTTGATTTTTTCATATATTCCTTGCTCTGTGGACTTCTGTGCATATCAGCCAAGTTGATTGTTTCCAAAATCCAGTTTTAAAGTGAATCTCATCTTCTGACATTTGTAATTTTGGAATCGTCCTATATATACATGAACACCCAAAGCCAGGGGAAGATCATTAGAAAATAATGTTGAGGGCAGCCCCAGTGGCCCAGCGTTTTAGCGCCACCTTCAGCCCAGGGCCTGATCCTGGAGACCCCGGATTGAGTCCCATGTCAGGCTCGCTCCGTGGAGCCTGCTTCTCCCTCTGCCTGTGTCTCTGCCCCTCTGTCTCTCTCTGTGTCTCTCATGAATAAATAAATAAATTCTTAAAAAAAAAAAAAAAGAATTTTGAAATAAATGAATAGATGCTTGGAGGGGGCAGATACTGAAACTTTACCTCAAAAGTCAACATAGATTTTAAAGAATGGATATATTAAGAAAATCAAAATATAGAAAAGTATAGAAAATGTAGAAGAACATCCTAAAGCCCTGAGGAGGTTCCGTTCTCAGGTTTTGAGAAATACAGCTCTGAAATAAAAAGCATGACTTATCTAAAAATATAAAGTATTTATGTTTCAAAGATGATAGAGTTAATCTTAAAATGGTAACTTACTCTGCTGTATAAGAAAAGGTAATAGGTAAGGGGACGAATTACTCTCCGTAATAAAAAGGGAAATTAAAAACTCTCTGGAGATAATTTTTATTTACCAATGCATTTGATTTTTTTAAAGCAATCAGGATGCCTGATGTTGGTAGAACAAGTATTATCATTTGTTGTTGGTGATGTGATGGAGCTTTAAAGGTGCATGTACTCCGTGTAACTTAGTTTATACTCTGCATATACCCCTTTGAATAAACCCCTTCACCCAGGCATTCTATGTCCTAAAATTTATCCCAAAGAAATAACTTGTCAGGGGCCAAAGGGTTTTTCCCCATGGACACTAATTTTACTGTAATCTGTGATAGCAGAATAGTAGAAGTGACTTGTATGCCCTTTAGTGTAGAATACTGAATTGATCTTCTGTACTAACAGACTTTAAAAATGATAGTTTTGAGATCTTGTGGAAACATGACAAATGCCTGCTATATATGAAAACATATGTATAGTACGGACTATGCAATTATATGGCCTTTGTGGACATGCTTTTTTTGGGGTGGCAGCAATATGAGAATTTTAAACCTTTTTTCTTTAAAGATTTTATTTATTTATTCATGAGAGACACAGAGAGAGAAGCAGAGACCTATCAGAGGGAGAAGCAGTCTCCCCGCAGGGAGTGTGATGTGCGACTCGATCCCAGGACCCCGGAATCACACCCTGAGCTGAAGGTGGACGCTCAACCACTGAGCCACCTGGGGATGTAGTGCTCCTCACATGATTCCGTATGGTCGTGTAGATGGGCACTTAACACAGCTAGCAGTAGAGTTTGAAAGAGTGGCTTTCCAGAGGTGATTTCATGAGCTGAGTCTTGGAGAATATATGGGGATTGGCCGAATCATTTGGGAGGAAGGGATCAGAGAAGAGGTGACAGCATGAATAAAGACACGAAGTGTGAGTCGAGGGGGACGTGTGTATTTACAAGGACTTTTATTTCCAGGGTAAACTCAACAGTGAGGGAATGGTGTTGAGGGCACGGGGTCGGTGGTGAGGACTGGGTCTTAGAGTGTATGTTCTTACTAAGGGTGGAAAAGGACTCTTGTTTTCACCTCATGTGGTGGTTTCTTCTTTGAGAGTACAGTGCACATTTTTTGTTTTGTTGGTCATGCTCTGTCCTATAATTGTTGAATATTTTTGGTTGTCTGACTAACAGTAAACTCAACTGAAGTGCATGGAATCAAAATGGGTACTCATTTGTGTAAATTTCTTTGTGTATTTACTACTATGTCTATTCATACATTGATCTGTGATGATTTTCTTGAGACGGTATGCGAATCAGCAGCAAAAATTAAATTTTCTGACTCCTGATCCATGAAAGTGTATTTCCTTTTGTAGTTTATTACTGCAGGTTATAGCTGAATATGAACATATTTGTGGGTAATGCACTTTTATGTGGTTGGGAAACAAGTTTTATTGAATATTATGGGAAAAAATTTTGTGTTTGCAAGAAGTAGTAGCAGTATTTTGCTGTTTTGTAAAAAAATTTTTTTTCATTATAGAATCTAAATGATAAGTCCTACTACTTATTGTTTTTCTTTGTCGTTTTTATTTTAAGCATCTTGTGTAGGAAAAATTAAGGAACATGATACATTTCATAAGACATTAATACCATGCAAATTCTTTGTTTAAATGTTTTGATCTATGGATGTTCCTTAAGTTGAAGGCAAATAATAGTAGTTATTTGGTGATCTATTAGATCTTACTTAATGCTTTTCTAAAGAAGCACAGATATTAAAATTTCCATATGTGTTTTTTATATTTGAGGACTGTATTTTGTTGTAACTGGTTTCCTTTTGTTATCCTTTTTTTTTTTTTTAAGATTTTATTTATTTATTCATGAGAGATATAGAGAGAGGGGCAGAGACAGAAGCAGAGGGAGAAGCAGGCTCCATGCAGGGAGCTCGATGTGGGACTTGATCCCAGGTCTCCAGAATCTGGCCCTGAGCTGAAGGTGGTACTAAACCGTTGAGCCACCGGGGCTGCCCTCCTTTTTTTATCCTATGTGTTTTATGCACTTAAAAGCATATGCAAGCAATCCTTCGACTTATGAATGAATAAAAAAGATGTGATATATATACACACACACACTGGAATATTAGCCATCAAAGAAGAATGAAATCCTGCCATTTGCAACAACATGGATGAATTTAGAAGGTATAATGCTAAGTGAAATAAGTCTGATAGGGAAAGACAAATACTGTAAGATTTCACTCGTGAAATTTGGGAACAAAGCAAATAAACAACAACAAAAAAAGAAGAAACAAAAAACAGACTCTCAAATACAGAGAACAAACAGGTGGTTTCCAGAGGGGAAGTGGGTGGAGGGAATGGGTGAAATAGGTGAAGGAGATCAGGAGTACACTGATTGGTTCAGTTGATTAAGTGTCTGAGTTCGGTTCAGAGCATGACCTCAGGATCTGAGATCGAGCCCAGCACCGGACTTCCTGCTCAGTGGGGAGTCTACTTCTCCTGCCCTGTCTTGTACACAAACTCTCTCTTTCTCTCTCTCTCTCTGTCTCAAAAAAAAAAAATAGTAATACACTTATTGGGATGAACACTGAGCAGCAATGTATAGTATTGTTGAACCACTATATTGTACACCTGAAACTAATATAACACTGTATGTTCATTAAACTTCAATTAAAAGTAAAGTAAAGTTAGGTAGAATTCATCATGTAAAAAGATGAAAAAATAAAAGCATTCTGAGAAGAGGTCCATAGATTTTACTCTACTGCAAGGATGTATGTGGTATACATGAAACATTAAGAACAACCCATCCCAACCTGGTCCTATCCCCCAAGCCCAAAGCCAGCCAGGGAAGGGACCAGGATGAACTTTAGAAATGAATAAATTTCTAATCTGGGAATCTCTACTCTGCCTCTTAAGAGCTCTGTGGCTGAGGCATTTAACTTCTGAGCTTCACTCTCAGTTATAAAGTATGTATCATACATCTATCCAAGGTTTGTGATGAGGATAAAAATAGTTGCTCTATTTAACATACCCAGCAGGGTAACCTGCACATAGAGTAAACGTTTCTACCTCTGGGTCCTCTTCCCAGAAACTAGCTATATGTCCTTGGGTAAATTATTTATCATTCCTTGATCATACATATTTATCGAACCTGAAAGGATTTATACCTGTTTCTATTTCATCTAAACAAGAAATCTGAGATTATTTCAAAAATCAAGATTGCCCCTTTTCAGATTGGAACACTTCTTCAGCTGTGCTGAAGAACATTGATGTACTTGTCTTCATGTGGCACCGCTAACAGGAAGCAGGCACAGACCTTTATTTTGTTGATTTGAAACACGCACACATGGACAGTCTTTGCCTTTTGTTTCCGTGCCACCTAGCTTTTCTTTGCCAGTTTTCTTTCATTAAATGTTTGCCAGTCACCTTTGGTTGAAACTATGCTTATTGTCTCAAATATCACCAGAGCAATACGGAAGCTATCCTGATAAGAAAGCCTCTCTTCGGGGTTCGCTTACAGGAATCCTTCTTCAGGTTGAAAATGGTATTTCTGCATTTTGTGACTGGTAACCTGCTCTCCCTAATCTTCACTTATAGTAGGTTTTTAACCCCCCTTTGATCTATTGGCTCCGAGTTGGTTAGATGGATTGGTTGATGGTGGGTGCGTGGGTGGGCAGTTGGCAGAGACTTAAAAATATACGAGTGTACAGTCAGGGCTCATGATGGCAAACAATCGAAAACTCAGAGAAGGAGTTCATTTGGAAGGATATGGGATATGGGATTGCCCACATAATTTCCACCACAGTGGATATTTGTTTAAAAGACAGGAGGTAGGAGTCTATGTGTGTAGCCAGAACATGGGAGATCATGACAGGGGAGAGGAAAGGACCTGGCCGCCCACCAGGTCACCAGGTGGTGGATTCCCCAAGGTTCAGATGCTGGGCATCTTAGAGAAAATACAAACAAAGAAAAATGAATGTTTTCTACTGCTGGATCCAGGAGTTGTTGAAAGTGCTTATTATATTTGTGTGTTTGAGTATGCACCTGCTGTGAATGTGTATGCACACGCCTGCTTTGGGTGAGGGGGACGCATGGCTTTCATCAGAGGGCCTAAAAGGGGCTTTGATCCCAGAGGAACTAAGAAATGCTCTATAATAAAGAGATTTAACTGTGTTTGAATCTTTGCTTTTCCACCAGGTGGTGCAAATCTTTTATGATCACAGAAGTTAATCCTCTTAAAAGATACGAAAAATTTGAAATTAAATCATTTTCTCTCTTAAGAGTTTAGTTCTCCCACACAATGAAGGACCATTGATCTGATTCTTGCCTTCTGTCTTGAATAAAAAAATCTGTGGATACATAACTTCAAAGATATTGACAATTGATTTTTAAACTAATCATAGATTTTTGAGGCTATCGCACACCATCTTGTTTTGCTCTTTCTAGAAAGAAACAGTGACACCTGGCAAAACATGGGTAACATTGTCAGTATGATGACTGTTTCATTCAATTTTTATTACTTTCTGCTTGATACAGAAAAGTCGTATGATTTAAATTTTTGAAGATAAAAGTGCACTGTAGCAGACACGTCAGATATTTTAACTGTCTTGTAATGTGACCCAACTGACAGGATCCTAATCAAAACAGGAAGGTAGGCGGCTGAATGGAACAGGTCCCCCGACAATGTTTTTCATCTGCGAGAGGTAGAAATAACGTAGGGTAGGGTCTTTGTAAGGCAAGTATAAATATTTCATTGCCAGGATAAAGGCAAGAATGAATTTTGTATTTGAATATGTTTATAGTTGTCTTAGAAACTTGGAACTGTTTCAGTTTGGACATGTTTTGAATATTTGGGGGAAAACTATTTGAATATACTTACTGAATTTAAATATTATATGCACACACTATTAGCAAAGTTGCTTAAAATATACATGGCTAAGATGAAGTTTTAATAGTTCAGAGGTCGCTTAACATTTGAATTTGGTTATTTAATAGTTTGGATGTTTATACCAATGTTTAGCTAGGAACAGTTTTAGTTTTATACCTAACAACATTTAAAATACTCCAAGCCCACTATACATCCTCGGGTCCCTGCTGTGTGCCTAGAGTTTAGGTGAAAACTTGTTAAGTAGGAATTTTTTTGATACTCCTTTGTAACTCTACTCCAGAGCAGCATCTCTCACTTTTTTTATTGTTGTTATTATTCCCATTAAAGAGAAAAATTAAATTGATGACTAACTTTAAATTTCTGCCTTATGAAAAATATTAAATATTAATCCTAAGAACTAAGACTTTGTTGGGTAGGGTGGAGTTTCGAATGGCCACAAACCATGGTAATGGCTCAAATATTTTTGTCTACCAAGAACTAGTTTTTCCTCATTTGAGGCAGTATTGCCCCTGTGGAAAAAGCATGATGTAGGCTCAGTTGTCCTTAAAACCATTTATTTGTGGCTTGTCTGTAATAAAAACAAATGGCTGTGCTGTGATTCTAGGGGCACCGCAAGTGATTTGCTTATGTGGTGGATTTGTGATAAGGACTGGAAATTAAATGTGCTTTTCAATGGCACCTTATTGATTTTCCTTGAATCCAAAGAGTGATACCAAGGGTACCGGAGTCCCTGCCACTCAAACTCATGTGGCCTCAAACAGTTTAATTTTTGGAGACATTTTCTCAGGTTAGATAGGAGTGAATTCCTCTGTCATCTTCTCTATTTCCCTTGTACTTCCTTTGGATTTATGTGTAGAAGCAGAATTGTGTTTTTGTCTGTTTTGTCATAAAGTTCACGTTTTGCTGAAGAAGCCAAGTAAACAATTTAAAGGTTACAATGCTTTTCTTGGCAATATTGCAAAAAAAGTCAAGTAGCATGGTGAATTGAATCACTTAGTCCGGTTTTCTCATTTTGTGTGTAGGAAATGCACCTGGTTGGCTCAGTCAGTTAAGCATCTGACTTTGGCTCAGGTCCTGGGTTTGGGCCACACAGTGGCCTCTGGGCTGAGCGTGGAGCCTGCTTGGGACTCTCTCTCCCTCAGCCACCAGCCTGCTTCCCATCCCCCCACCCCTGCCCCCTGCCATGTGCATGCATGTCCATGTGTTCTCTCCCTCTCTCAAATAAATAAATCTTTAAAAAGAAAGAAAGAAATGCAACTCTGGCTAAGGACTTAGAAAGCACGTCACTGCTAGAAGCAGAGTAGCATCTCATACCTACATGTTATACTTTAGAACCCCAAAAGAAATTCTAATGTTATTTATTCAGAGAAAGGATCTGACTGATGGGCAGTGGATCTGTAGTCTGATTTGGCCTCTGTTTTTTTCCCCCTCTAAGCTGTTAATAGCTTGCTCTTTCTGCATCATTTTGTGTTCAGACATAAACACAAAAAATATTTTACTAATGTTTAATTTTCTGCCCCGAATGATGACTCTAATTTCCTTTTTTTTAACTGAATAATTTGATAGGGCCATCCTTCCACTCATCATATATAGATCTTCATTCATATTTAATTAGTTTAATCTAAAATACTTAGTAATCTAAGGTATCAATTTCTCTAACTTATTCAGTTATTTCTTTGATAGAAGCAATTAATTGGTTTTGCTTTGTGTGTGTGTGTGTGTGGTTATTTTTGTATGTCGTCTATTTTTTTCCCCAGAAATAAGACCAATTTTTCAGGATTGTTTAGTAAGTAAAGAATCCTTTTCTCACAGAATTGCCATAATTTCCCACATGCAGTTGGCCTCCTGGCCTGGTTTACTGACTTACTTATTCTTCTGACACCATACTGTTTTGGTGGCAGTAGCTCTTAGTTTTAAATTCCAAAAAGTTAAGTTTGGCTTCACTTTTTTTTTTCTTTTTTAAATAACATTTGTTAATGTTTGCCTGAAATACCCTAAATTTCAATTCCAAAGGCTCTGTTTTCACCTGTTCACTTTTCCTTAAAACTTTGGTGAACTAGGGGATCCCTGGGTGGCTCAGTGGTTGAGTGCCTGCCTTTGGCCCAGGGCCTGATCCTGGAGTCCCAGGATCGACTCCCGCATCAGGCTCCCTGCATGGAGCCTGCTTCTCTCTCTGCCTGTGTCTCTGCCCCCCCAGCCTCTCTCATGAATAAATAAATAAAAATCTTAAAAAAAAAAAACAACCTTTGGTGAACTAGGCAGGCGTTATGTATAGTGCTTGTGTGCTCACAAGTGCTCACCTAACAGTGGCTCCCACTCCATGTGGTTTGCTTGTAGCTCAGGGGACATTAGATGCTTCTCTGTCCAGTGCAAGAGGGGTTCCCAGTGAATCGGGTGCTCCCCAGCATTTCCTTGCTAGATCGTTAGTGGCACTTCTAGAAGTTAATAAAACTTAGAGACTGTCCTAGACTTTGTGGAATTTCTAATAACCTCTGATGTCTGTCATCTCAATGCCAGTGGCACTCTGATGAGTATTGCAAACAAAAATTCCCAGAGTTTTGCTTCAGAATAATCTGAGGGGTGGACCTTTGAGGTGGCAGGGAAGTGTAGATAATTGCTGAAGATGACATGAGTGGGTGGTGAGAGTGAGAATATGGGGTTCTAGCATTTTATCAGTTTTTTTTTAATATTTAGAGTTTTCTGTGGTAAACTGTGTGTGTGTGTTTAATGTCCTATGCATGTAAATGATGCATTGTGCAGGGTGACCAGCCCCTGCCGAGACCACAGCTTTAAAGCCATGAATGGAAGGCTGGGAAAATGGATTTCAGGCTTCCTGGGTAAGAATGCTAAATGAATTTGTTCTCCCCGTAGAACATTGATATGATGAATAATCGGGATCTGCATTAATATTTTGTGACTTTGGAGGGCAAATTTATGGGCTTCTTTATAAGTTGGTCAACACACCAACGTGTACATGTCATTTTTTTTTCCCTAAGGCAAAATATATTTTGATTGCTGAACAAAAGGATTTTCAGTTGGACTTTCAAACTAGCTTTTTAATTAGGGACTAAAGGGGGGCACCAGAGTGTACCTCGGGGAGCTTTAGGGCTGCCCGCCCCATTGCTCCATTAGCTGCTCCCTCCAACCACACATCTCTGGCTACGGCTGAGAGCTTGCTCTGCAAGTATGGTTTGCACCTGTCTTCGCAAGCTGCTTCTTCCCTCCTCAAGGACTGGCCCTGTGTCCCTCCTTTATAGTCATTCTGGAGCTTCCACTGTGATGCTGACCGACGTCAGCCTTTGTAGATATAGGCTGAATGTGCTTTGTGAGAAGATTCCCTTTATTTTCTGGTTATAGGACTTCTGTGCTATGTAGCCGAGTTAGTGGGGAACAGTGGACTAATGAGATCGCCAGAGGGCTGAAACGTGGTGTGGGCCCTGGCTTCTAGTTTTCCATCTCTGTTCCAAAACCCTGGTCAGCAGTGGGGCATTTTCATACATACCATTGGTCAGAAGCAAGATTGGGTGAACGTGCATGTGGATCCAACAAATCCGACAAGCAGCTCGGCCCCAAGTCCTCAGAGGCTCCAGGGGTAGATGGAGGAGCAGGACAGCTCTGCTCTATGTTAGCATCAGCGGCTGACACGTTAGATTAATCTGAAAGGAAGGGGGAGCGTGTTGAATCTATTTGACGCGTTGAGGGAGATTTATTTGGTTCGTCTACTCCTCTCACATGTCATGAGTTGGGCACATTTTTCAGGGTGCTGTCAGAGTGGGAAGGTGGCCCAGGGCCACTGTGCTGACATTTCCGGGAGACAGGGTGAGCAGCGTCCCCTGGGATTGTGCAATGGGCACAGCCTTGACCTGTCTCCTGAATTTCTTTAGTAAAGACCTTTGGGGTTACTGCTTGCTAGTGAAGCATACACTTCCACGTAAGAGATGACTGTTGGTGCTTGACCCACACAGGCCTCAGAGGGCATGTTAGTGGTGTTTGTAGTGTGTAAACGCCTTTTTACAGCAGATCTCAAACCTCATTTATTACCAGTTAAAAACACATTATCATTTTAACAGCGCGTGCTTAGTAAATGCTTTCTGTAACATCTGTAGTGGTGCAAACATGCCTAATAAAATTTTGATTATAACATTTAGAAGCATTGGGAAGCCGTGCTTTACAATCATCTTTTACATGCTGCCAATTCGAAAATCCAGTAATTTATATTTTTACTGCTTAAAGTTTCTTTTTATAAATGAATATGATTTTCAACAGTGTTAAAGTAGCTTTTGGTAGGAACACTGAGTGAAGACCTGAACTACATGCAATTTAAATAACCCATGATTCACTGGGGAAAGATTTTCAAATAACTTTAGGGAAATAGAAACTAGAAAAATTTTACCTTGGTCGTCCTGACTATCTGAGCTACTTTGGTAGATTGCATGGACTTTTTAAGATGTATTTGAACACTTTGCTGTTGTAAGGTTGACTAGTAGTTTAAAAAGGAACCATAGAGGGGATCCCTGGGGGGCTCAGCAGTTTAGCGCCTGCCTTTGGCCCAGGGCCCAAACCTGGAGTCCCGGGATCGAGTCCCGCGTGGGGCTCCCAGCATGGAGCCTGCTGCTCCCTCCTCCTGTGTCTCTGCCCCTCTCTCTCTCTCTCTCTCTGTCTGTCTATCATGAATAAATAAATAAATAAATCTTTAAAAAAGAAAAGAAAAATGAACCATGGAGGAATAGTATTTTGTATACGTCCCTAAGGATAACAGGCAGCATTTATTGAGTTCTTCCTGTATTTCTGGACCTATCTTAATCTCCTTACCTTGTTGAATCCCCCCCCCCTCCAAAAAAAGTCCTGCAGCGTGTTGGTACTGTGTTGTCCCCATTTCAGAGAGGGGAAGACTGAGGCACACAGGAGCAAGAAGCCGCAGACCTCACAGGAATCGTGCGGGAGGCCGAAGGTAGATTCTGGACTGTCTTCCCCAGAGCCTGCCTCCTCTTCCTGCCACAGCGCTTCGCAGTGCCTGGGACGCTACTCACACACTCTTCGCCACAATTTGTGGGTGACTTCGCGGCAGCATCATTCTGGATGCCTTTCAGACACGTGGGAGCTCGGGGCCGTGCCAGCGCCCAGCGCCGCCTTGTGCGGTGACGTGCCAGGCCACCGAGGGACCGCGCGACGCGAGGCCGTGTTAAGTGCTGAGAGGCGCCCGCCAGGATCGTCGTCGGGATCCGGAAGCTGTGCAGTTGGCCAGAGGCTGACACGCGTGGGGGCAAGCGATCCTCGGGCCACGGTGGGGCAGATGGTCACACCGCGCGCTCCCTGGCCGCCAGGCCCTGTGTGCGGCCCACGTGTTGGCACCTGTTCACACCCCGGCTCCCCAGGCGGCGAGGGTAACTTGTCCGGGGGCCCCCCGCCACCTGGGCAGAATCTTCCCCGCAGAGCATCTGCCCCCGGTCACGTCTTCTTCCCGCCCCCACCACAGAGCTCATTACCCTTGTCAGCTTGGGCTTTCCCTCACTTCTGCTTTTGTGGTGGCCGTGTCTGAGGGTGCCATTTCCTTTGTATTTTTATTTATTTATTTATTTATTTAGTCATTCAGTCTGCGAAATTTTAGGTCATCCCATGCAGGCCACTTCATTCTTACTGATACACCCCAATAGGAAGCATTTGAACTAACTGTGCTCTCCCACCCTACGACACGTCACCTGCAGTCATGGATAACTCCCATTTTCTCAGTAAGCCAGCCAGGAGAGTTTCAGGTCCCGTTTTGGGGTTCCCTAAGCATTCTTTTATTCTGAACGGTGCTCTTCTTGCTTTTTAAAAGCCTGAGTATGCCTCAAGTCGGTTTGCATAGTTTAGGGATGCAGAGACCCTCGGAGTATAAAAGTGAATTCTGGGCTTGACATCTGCGGTTCCTAGTTCAGCAGTTAGGATACACCTGGAATCTCCTGTATAGGAAACATGGACCTTTTTTTTCCCCCCATAGATGTTTCAGTCTTTCTGTTCAACTGATACTCTCATATAGAGTCACAAATTCTAGGTACCCTGCGGCCCAGTAGTGCGAGCAGGTGTGTGGTGCAGAGCAGATGACTGGCCACAGGAAGGCATCTCAACGCTGTTCCTGAAAACAGCATGTCAGAGGGGCCCAAGAATCCAAATTTTTCCACATCTTTAGATAAGGAAATGAAAATTTGCTTGAATAAAGAATTAGTATAATTTTCTTAACTTTGTCACCCAGACATTAAATGATCATTTTAGTATTCGAGAGAGAGATGTCTTGTATTTTTAATACCCTATCTCTCTACAGACATCTCTTGGTCTACCAAACGAAAATATCCACCATCCTTCCCAAAATTCTTAACTTTTTTTCTTCTTTTTTTTGTAATCAAGATGATACTTGTGATTCATGGGGTATTTCAAAATGTGCATGGTGAATCTATTGTTATGGGGACCTGGATACACTGTTTGAAAATTCACTATAAAAGTCCAAAATAGAAGGCTTATTTTTCAAAAGAACTTTCCAGTTGAGTTGAACAGCTCTAGAAGTTAAAAATGGATTTTTCTTTTTAAAAATATTATTTAAATAAAAATATCCTCACCCTTTGTGAAACTGGCACACACGCTTGTTTTGTGACGCTTTCTACCCAGATACTGACTTGCCTTTGAGCAAAACGGTGAAGCTGTTCTTTCAGCTTGGGAACATTTTGGTATTATTTTTCTCACCACTAGTCTGCTCAATTCAAACCAAAAGCAAACCTCAAAGTGTTTATGTGATATCTGTGGAACACACTGGCTGCTTACTGCATTTTAATAAGAATGTCAGTATAAGAAAATATTAAAATAGCTATTTTGGATTCTGGATTCTGGCATATAGTCAACTCCTGGGTATCTACAGGGAAGAGCAGAGGTGTGTGTGGGGGTAAGGAGGGTGAATTCCCCAAAGCATTTATAACCAAAACACTTATTCTGGGATTTAGATTATTAGATAATAGGAGCACCCTTGAAAGAGGTGTTAAAAATGTAGAAATCTTTGGGTATCTATAAATTCAGGCTTAATGATACTTATTATGTATTTCAAAGGAGAGGTGATCTTGGCACACAGCCCTCATCATGAGCAGCTGCCTAGCTGGAGGTTTTCTCTGGGCCTGCCCTCCTCTCTCTCACTCTTTCTTGCTCCACGGGGTCATCACCTTGGGGAGGAGGAGCCCAGTGGTATTTGACCTCCTCAGGTAGCTTGTGGGGTGTGACTAGCTAGGTTTCTGTGTTTGGCGGAGGAGGTGGGGTTTGCACGACCGTTGTGACAGTTGCTATGCTTGAGTACATCGCTTCTCTTTAAATGATTCTAGAACATTACAGATTTCACTAGTGCTTTTTGATGTATGAACTTTATCCACTTTTCCATCCACAAATCAACACAATTAGCCAAAACAGGTATTTTCCTCTTTGCTCACTCAGGTAATATTTTATTACTCAGGTAATAAAAACAACCTCTGTGTAGGAAAAAAAAAAAAGATGAAAGTATGATTTACAGATGATTTGACGTTATTTAAAAACAAATGGAATCTGTGGATTTCTAGCTAATAAGTATATACTCTTCTGGCAAGTTTGAGTGGTTTTGTTAAATAACCTTCCTTTTTCTCACATGCCTTATTTGAGATCTCAAACCATACTACAAAGCTGTAAGAATCAGAACAGTGTAATATCAGCATGAAAGCAGACACATAGATGAATGGAATGGAATAGAGGACCCAGAAATAAACCCACACATAAAAGGCCAATCGTTTATGGCGAAGGAAGCAACAATGTGCAATGGGGAAAGGACAGTCTTCTCAATAAATGGTGCTGTGGCACCTGGGCAGACATAGGCAAAAGGATGAAGCTGGATTCCTTTGCTATTGTAGACTATACACAGAAGTCAACCCAAAACGGATTAAGGATTCAAACATAAGACCTTAGACGCCTGGGTGGCTCAGTGTTTAGGCATCTGACTTTGGCTCAGGTTGTGCTCCTGGGGTCCTGGGATCGAGTCCCGCATTGGGCTCCTCTCAGGGAGCCTGCTTCTCCCTCTGCCTGTGTCTCTGCCTCTCTCTGCATCTCTCGTGAATAAATAAGTAAAATCTAAAAACAAACAAACCCAAAAAACAAAAATTAAATGTAAGACCTGAAACCATAAAATACCTAGAAGAAAGCAGGCAGTAAGTTTCCTGACATTGGTCTTGGCAATGGATTTTTGTATTCGATACGAAAACAAAGGCGACAAAAGCAAAATGAACCAGAGGGACTACATCAAACTAAAAATCTGCACAGCAGAAGAAACCATTAGCACAACAAATAGGCAGCTTACAGAATGGAAAAATATATTTGTGAATTATATAGCTGATACAAGGTTAATGTCCAAAGTCATACAATTGAATAGCCAAAAACCAAACTATCCTTTTGTAAAATGGGCAGAGGATCTGAGCACTTTCCCAAAGAGGACATACAGATAGCTGACAGCTACATGAAAAGGTGTTGAACATCAGTATTATCTACAAAATGCAAATCAAAACCACAGTGAGATATCATCTCAAACCTGTTAGAATGGCTGTTATCAAAAAGATGAGACAAACAAACGTTGGTAAGGATGTGGGGGAAAAGGGAACCCTTATGCACTGTTGGTGGGAACGTAAATTGGTGCGGCCACACTGGAAAGTAATACGGAGGTTCCTCAAAAAGATGAAAAGCAGAACCACCATATACTCCAGCCATTACACTTCTGGGTATTTATCCAAAGAATGTATAACTTGAAAAGATCTATGCCCGTCCATGTTCACTGCAGCTTTGTTAATAGCAGCCAAGACATGGAAACAACCCCCATGTCCATCGATGGATGAATGGATAAAAAAGATGTGGTGTATAAATACAGTGGAATATTATGCAGGCAGAACAATGGAATGAAACCTTGCCATTTGCAACAACATGGATAGATTTTGAGAGTAATATGCTAAGAGAAATAGATCAGACAAATACAGTATGATCTCACTTGTATGCGGAATTTTGAAAGAACCACAAAACAGTGAATCCGTAGATACAGAGAACAGATTGGTGGTTGCCAGAGGTGGGAGGTAGAGGTGGTTAAGAGATACCAACTTTTTTGTTATAGGATAATAAGTCCTGGGTTGTAATGTTCATCAAGGCCATTATAGTTAATGGTACTGTATTGTATATATGAATGTTGCTAACAGAGTAGGTCTTAAAACTTCTCATCACAAGGAAAAAATTAACTATGGTGATGGATGTTACCATAGTATTATTATGTTGACGATTTGACAATACATAGATATATCAAATCATTATGTTGTAATGTTATATGTCTAGTATATCTCAGTTAAAAAAACTTAGTAGGTATCTAAGAAAAATTATGGTTTATTCTTCCCTTTTTGTCTTTATTATGTGTGTATATACATATATATTACATAATTTATAGGTAAAATAAAAAAAATGTAGGCATATGTACGTATGTGTACATTGATCTGTGCTTTATATTTCCAAAGGAAAGGAATCTCACCTGGTTATACTTTACAAATGAATATACAGACTGTAACTGGGTTTTTTTCCCCCCTGTGAGGAGGGGACGTTATGAGGGAGGGATGGTACATGAGTAGGTATTTCTAAAATTGTTTCAATAGAGGGATTAAAGTTTTTGTTTTTGTTATTTTTTTTCCCTACATAACTCTTATGCACTGTGCTTTTTTTTTTTTTCCCCTTTACTTTTGGCTAGCTTCTTTTTCCATAATTACACTTGCCCATAATTGTGCTTGAACAGTCTTGGGAGAGAAACTCTGTGGCTTTCTGAAAAACTGTTCTTTTATATAAACTTGCTCAGATGAGTTATAGGAGGAACTATCCTCTCTGGTTTCAAAATGAGTTTAAGTACCGTGTGGGGGACTTTCCAAATGAGTAAAGCATGCCATGGTGTGTGGTTAGCCAATACAAATCTAAGGGACGGCGACAGCTGTTGCTAACTTGTGAAACATACCTTTGGGTTGAAAGTGGTATTTGGAAACTCTAACTTCCATTGGTACGTGACTACAGATGCATCAAGAACTGTCTTCCTAGGGTACCAAAACGGTGGTATATCCATTCAGATGGTAAACATATCTATTCACTCTCTTTGTGTTATGTTTTACTCAGCAAAGGCACAAGCTAAAATCCTGAACTGTATCTTATTACCAGAAGCACCCAAAGTGGGCAAATACATATTTTAAAGGCTTCCTGGAGAGGGCTTTGTGCAACATGTCATAATACTTGAGGATGTTTATGTTAACACATTTTAATTTTATTAAATGCTATTAAAAAAAAAAACTCATGTTCTAAATGTACCGCCCATAGTACATGAAACAGTTGTGTCTAACCCTTATGTGTACAAAGTTATTTAGGCAGTTTTAGAAATGTGTATTTGTGAAGAGGGGAGAGAGAGTGAGCATCTATTGAATACCTCCTCTGTGTTCTGTTACATCAGAGATCTCTTTCAGGAATTAAAGCCATCTGGGAAGGCAGATGACTTTCTTTTTTTTTTTTTTTTTTTTAATGATAAAGCTGAGGTGTGACAGTTAGAACGTGTGCTACTATCACGCAGCTAGCTAGTGACAGAACCAGGACCTGAACCTCAGTTTGTCTGAAAACAAAACCCTCACTATTCCCAGAGGACCATGTTGTCTCAGTTCACTTTCTCTTCTCATCCTAATATGAAACCAGAGGATCTCATTTCACCAAATTAAAACTAGATAACTCCTTATAAGCTAGAAATTTTAGTTCATGTAACCGTGGTCCCTGTGATCTAAAACCATATGCCAAAATGCTTGGCAAACGGTACCTTTTGAAGACTTTTAAAAAACATTCAGACGGTGAGTTCTTGGAGTGGTGAAGATTCTCATTGGCATAGGTTTTAAAGTAGTTTATTTTCACTACCGGAAAAGCTGTACAGTTCTTGTAACTGGACTATGTGCCTATTATAATTTTGCAGCATAATTTCCCCTTAGATCTGGAGACTTTCTGTGCAGCTGCTTTAATTTACATCCCTCTTTTGGGGGAAAATCTGAAAGGATATATGTCCCTACTATAAATGGTGTTTCAGAATACAGATTGGGAGACGAGATATAAAATTTTTATAAATATTCCCTAATTGCTCTTTTATATGTTGATAGGTTCTGAGGCTGTCTAGCCAAATTTTGCTTGTTGCTTTTTAAACATTAAACTGTCCTGGCAGTTTATGGTTTGTTTAAAAGAAGACTGGGGTTTTTCTCCTGGTCAAGTTAGAAGATCAAGGGTAAGAATAAGAGAAACAGCATAGAAATAAACTTTCTATGACTATAGAAATATGAGTACAAAAATAGACTCTGACTAATAAACAATGTTAAAAACTATGGGAAAAAAAGACTATTACTGTAAGGCAAACATTTTTAAGTATAATTAACCCAAATGTTGGGATATAACAGAAAAACCTAAATAGATACCTGCAAGTCTTAGGGACAGGAGACCAATGGAAATATTCTAAGGCCCTGAGGAGAGAGTGTGGGCAGTTCTCAGACTCTGCGGCCCTAAGGGCAGAATTGATGCCCTGTCTTGACAGAAACCAAAGTGGTGGTAGTGGTGGGGAACGTGTATGGAGGTTATGTACTGATTCAACCAGGATATGTTTGGAGAGAAAAGAAAACACCAGTTTTCCTTTTGCAGCCTTGTCAAGCCCCAAGCAAAACAAGAGAAGACAGAAAAACACAGGAATAAACACACAGGCTGTGTTGTACGGTGGCTTCCACTTCTCTTCCAGAATAAACACTATCATGATGAACATCTTGGTGCATAGTGATTGTTCCATATTTAAGAGTTTTTGTTGCTTTGTTTCAGTGAAGAATCTCACAAGTAGGATAACAAGGGGAGAGTACATTTTCATCATTCCCCATGTGGAGATAGGACCTACAATTTGTTAGTATCGGAAAAAGTTGGTTGTCTTTCTTTTCTGTGTTTGGAGTAGAGCCCACTGTACTTGAGCGCCACTAGCTCTCATGGCTCATGGTTCTCAGCAATGGATAGAAAGCATCTATTCTATACTCAGTTACTTTAATCCAGCAATTGTGATGGCAATTTGAGGGACTTGGAGTATTATATTTGGGGTCTAATATTTAGTTAACTTATTTGACCGATGAGTGTGTAAATAATTGGATGAATACCAACGGTTATGCTGTGGAAGAAATTAAACTATCAGGAATAGAATACAGCCTGTCTTATCTCCCCATCCTTAGATGTATTTACTAAAAAAAAAAATAAAAAATAAAAAAAAAATTTAAAAAATCATTTGTTAGTATGTTTTTTGGAGAAAATTTCAAAGATCTGCATACTCAAAAATTATAGTCACTCGTAATTAATTGTACCATCCAGTAATAACAACTAACAATTTGAACATAAATTTGTATGAATTTTTTAACACAGTTGGGATAATATAGTGTGTATTTTGTGGTGCGCCCCCCCTTTGATAGTATTGGCCACTAGTGTTTTGCAATGTCATTAAAATTCCTTATAGATATTGGTTTCAAATGACTCCATGATATTTTGCTTCATATTAATTTGTTATACTTAACATTCTCTTGCTGAGGGATGATTAATTTGTTTCCATTTTATTTAATGGTTATCATGGAACCCTTTTTTCCACTTTTATAACTAACATGCCTGATTTGATGGTGTAACCTATTACTTGATCAAAAATGGCTTGCTTCTTGTTCATTAAAAAGCCTGAGCATTTGGGAGCTTGGGTGGCTCAGTTGGTTAATTGTCTGACTCTTGATTTTGCCTCGTGGTCCTGAGATGAAGCCCTGAATTGAGCTCCTTGCTCCTTGGGGAGTCTGCTTGGGATATATTATCTCTCTCTCTCTCTTCCCCCCACGCCACCAATCCCCCCACTTGCACATGCTCTCTCCTGCTGTCTCTCAAATTAAAAAAAAAAAAAAGCCTGAGCATTTGAGAATATAATTCGAGATTGAGTTACTTTTGTGTTTATGCTGCAATAATTTTAAGAAATATTTCTTTGCATTTTAAATCCCTCTTTTAGAAAATTATCTTTGTTAGCTTCAGTTTGATCTACTTTTGTTCACACTTCCATGAAATATAAGTTGAGCAAATATGTGCTAGGTATTCAGATTACAGTGCAAGCCAAGATGGACAGAGTTCCTGTTCTTACAGAGCTTACTGCTTGGTTGAAAAGTATTATATTAAATAATTATCTAATAACTATATTAAATAATTACCTATGTGAAGTAATTAAATGATTATAGAATTATACTTGTAATAACTGTTATAAACCAAAAGTTACAAGTGTAGCACTAGAACATATACTTGAGGAATCTAAACTTGTAGGAAAAGACAATTAATTCTTCAGTTAAGAGCATTCTCATTAATTTTACTCTCTTTTGTGCCTTCTATTTAAAATAGAAAGCCTCTATGTTTTATCTGAGGAGCTGTCACAAACCAGAGGATACAATTCAGACCCTTTATTTATATAGTGTTTTGTTCTCACCAAATACCCAGTCTGGAGGAAAAGAAATATTAATCCTTTTGGTTGAGTATTTGACTTCTGAGCTGGAATTTTTTATCTGAGCTAGCAAATTTCAAGGTATAAGTTGAATTCTTTTAGCCAGCACTGTGGTTTCGAAGCATGAGATTTCATCACCATGATTAAAAAGCATTGGCCTGCTCACAAAGCAAGTTAAGCACAAAATAAGCAAAATGATGTAAACATGTGCCTAAGACCAGGGTCCTATGAGGCCAGTGGTGTTTATGAAATTAGTACAGTGAGACATGAGAGGATATTGTACATCATTTAGGGGAATTGTGCCTTGTGGAATCTTTATGGAAAGGGTGAGTTAATATTTGGTTCGTATATATTTGATTGCTCACCAGTTTAGTTAGCAGAAGTCACATTGGATGAGAAAGGCTGTAGGCAGTTGATCTGGGGTCCAGGTTAGATTCAGCCTTGATCTGATGCCAAAGTCGGAAACAAAATCTGAGATACAAGGTGATGAGTTAATAAAGAAACAAAAGTGAAGAATATAGAGCTGAAAATCGAGTTAAATGCCCTAGGATTTATTTGGAGGTAAAGTGGGATCTACAAAGTGCTAGTAGGGTAACTGTGCAGGGTGAGAAGATTTGAAGAGGAAGGAAGTATCTCAAATTTACTTATGTTGCATGGAGCCTTAGACTGAAGAGAGTGTGGTACTCTTGAAAGTAAGAAGGTTAATGTAAATACCCAATGTCCTACACTTAAATTCACAGCTGTTTGCATCTTGTCGCATTTGCCATCTCTCTCTCTCTCCTCTCTTTCTCTTCTCTCTGTGTACTATTGTTCGTTTTATTTGTGATAAATTTGAAAGTACTTTAAAACTGTTGATTTTTATAAGTTGACTTTGTGTATGGCCACTTGACTGAATTCTTTCTTACTCTTACCAATTCATTTGATTTTCTTGGATTTTTCTAGTTAGAGTATATCAGCCGCAAATAAGTGATTCTGTTTCTACGTTTATAATTTTCATACCTCTTAAATTTTTTTCTTCTTATTTTATCAAATTGTCCAGAACCTCTAGTGAATATTAAATAGTATCATTGCTAAAATTCTGACTTTAATGGGAATGTTTCCTTTAGTCCACAGTTGAATATGATGGTTACAGTTAGCTTCTGGTGAATATTCTTTACATAGTTTTAGAAATCATCTTCTAATCATAACTTTTTGAGTATTTTTGTAGGAATGGGCATGAAAATTTTATCATTAGAAATTGGCTTCTATAGTTCACATTTTTCCTTAATATGTAGTGAATTTAGTAATGGATTTTTCTGATGTCAAGCCTGTCATTATATTCCTGAGATAAATCCTATTTGGTGATGATCTTTTATTCATTTAATATATTTTGGTGCTGACATATAAATTATATGTCTATACTATTATATACCTATTAACTACATATATGTGTGTGTGTGTGTGTGTGTATATATATATATATATATATATAGTTTTTTTTTTTTTAAGATTCTTTTCATTTATTTTAAAGAGAGTAGGGTGAAGGGGCAGAGGGAGAGGGAGAGAGAGTCTTCAGCAGACTCCACACTGGGCATGAGCCTGATGCCGGGCCTTGATCTCATGACCCTGAGATCAGGACCTGAAGTAGAAATCAAGAAAAAGTTGGACCTTTAACTGATTGCACCGCCCAGGCGCTCTGATGCTACTATATTTTAAGTAGATCAATGAATGTGGATGCAATTGTCACTAATGAATTACAGATCCACATAGAAGTATTTCTTTTATATATTTTTATCATTGATCTGCTTCTGACATCTACAAATAGTAAAGGCATAGCTCCTAATACAGGGAAGACTACAGAATTTTTGGTTAAAAATTGGTCCTCAGATTTGAAGTCATTGGGAATTCGTAGTCTCGATAGTTGAAAAACAAACTTCAGTACTCCTCCTCGCCCTCATTCTGTTAGTTTTGCACAGGAATCTGTTATCTACAAAAGGATCTTGATATTAATCTGTACACCCTCCAGTGTCACACATTAAAGGAGCTTTCAGAGGTGGTCTCAGTTCTCCTATTTTCTGTTATCTAAGACTCAAAAAACTAGTGATTGCATTATATTCTTATGAAATAGCTCATTGTACCGTTTTACTACCAATCACATATCTCCTGACCTGAGTGCTGTAGGACATTTTAGTTAATGTTGTTTTCTTGTATGCTCAGGGTTGGTTAAGATGCTCCTTTCTTGCATATTTAAAATTACAACTTTTTTTTTCTAAATAAATTAGAATGGTGAATATAACCCTTATTCTTTGTAGGCTGGGAAGGGGGAGGCTGATATTTCTTCAGAATCCTTACTAAGAAAAAAGAGTCTTTAATAAGAATTAATTATCACTATTCAGGTAATTGTAGGATGAGCAGGATATTAGGTTTAGACTTGAGAAATCCCTGAAGCCAGCACGTTGAGTTGTCTCCTCGTGGGCAGGAAGGAATCTAGATAATCAGAATTATTCTGATAACTATTATGTCTGTTTTTAAAAAAAAATGCCTCAGAGTCTTTGGGGGGGGTTAAATGTATTCCTCCCCCCTTTTTATAAAATCCATAAGGCTGTAAATGTGGATTCCAGAAAGAAGATCATTTTTAAAGCCAAATGCTGCTGTAACGTAAGGCTCTTGGATCAGGGAACATTTGCCAGTGTCAGTATTGCCAGTGATTTAGATAATGACCGTTTGGTTCAGAAAGTAAGAAAGAGAGCCTTGACTTTTCTATAAAAATATGAACTTACAAAAGAAACAATGCATATCGAGTACTGAGTAATCCTAATGGACCAGTGTCTGTCTGTCTGTCTCTCTCTCTCTCTCCCTCTCTCTTGTCTTTCTCTGAGGAAGCCAAAAATAGGATGGTTAATATCTTAAAGGATTCTCGTCTCAAATACTGGGATGCCCAGATACAAAGGGGACGTGCTGGGATGCTGGCTTGGTAAATGAAAACCCAGCAAATCAGAATCCTCTCCGGGGCCTCAGTCCTGTTATGTAAGTGGTCACACAGATGGATTTTTAACTCTGATTTTCCTAAGTTCTTTCCCATCCATCTGAACGGTGGTGGAAGGTGCTCTAAAATGCAAAATAACGAGGAATGCACCGCTGTTACTTTAAGAAGGAAATTAAGTAGGGAGGGAAAAGGAGGATGTTGTGACTGCTGACATTTGTGGCCTCTTTTCATTTGCGTAAGAGGTGGCCGGCTTCTCTGTGGCTGCGGTTGCCATGGAGAGGTAGTGGGGGAGGACTCCCAGGACCAGCCCGAGACAGCGGCTGCTTCTCAGAGCTGCTCCCGAACGTGAACGTGACGTGGAGGGGCAGGGAGCGCAGGTGGGGGCTGGTGACCTGTCATGGCTGGTAACGTGACTGTGCACAGACCCCTGGGGGTGACAGGCATGTTGGTGGACGGGCCTGTGGATTCTCTATGTGAACTGAAAGGATTGTAATGTTGTATGTATGGCCACGCTTCCTACGATTTCTTACACGCGAGATTGGCTTAGAAGAGTTTAAGCATATTTAACCCGACGGACACCCTTGTTCTAATGAGAAACTTAACTTTGGTTGGCCTGTTGGCATAGAGATAAATGACATAAACAGTACGTTGAATAAATTCCGATGGGAATGATACACTCAGAAAAAGCTCATCTAATATGGTAGATCAAATCGCAACCAGAGATGAATGTGTTACTAACCTGGAGTCCTTAATTTACAGACGAGGAGAGAGAGAGCAGGGTAGCTGGGTAACACAGGAGAAAGGAAAACAATAAAAGTTGTAAGGATTCTTCTCCATTAACAGGTAGAAGAAAACCAGTTGTGTGTCTGTGTAGCTGAATGTGCTTGATCTTAACAGATGAATCTTGTCATCACTGTATTTTGCAGGGTGTGTGTGTGGGGGGTGTAGTTTCAGATCAAATAGAGCCTTGTGTTAATGAGTTTGTAGCGTGATCATTTTAGGACTTTTTTTGTTTTCACGTAGCTGGTAAATTGAATCTGGTGATATAGTAGTCTTTTGTTTCCTCGTGGGTAAAATTGTGGATAATGCCTTTGTTTAAAAGATAAAATGCGGTTGGTAATTTTAACTGGAACTACTGTTTAAAATATTTTTGGGTGAATTTATGTTTCTCTTGAGGAAATCGTATCATGTCTTAAATTTACCAAGTTTAAAAAAAAAACTTGACTTTTCAGTTTTCTAATGAAATCTGAATGAGAACTGAATATTAATACTGTTTTTATAGTAGTTGAGTCAGAAATGGCTTAGGTGAAGAATACGTTGTAAGGTTGTAACTGGTGTTGGCTGCCTAATGCATAGTACAACTTATTTTAAGAATGACAACTAATTGCTTGTTTAGTCTGTGAAAGAAATGCCAAACCAAGTGGTTTTTTTTTTTATAAGATAGCATTATTAAAATTTATACACAGTGTCATATAGAGTGGTACACAGTGCTTCTGAAAAGAATTGTAATGTAATATACAGATTTATTACAGAATTTACTTAGAAAGTGTTAACTTCAAGCTAGGGTACTTCAAACATTGTTCCAAAAATATTTATTGGAAATTATATGTATAAAAAAACTATTCCTTAAATGATAACATTATTTGGCTTACTAATAATTTCTCTTTGTATTGGAAATATTGTATAATAAGATTGAATTTCCTAACTTTTTAAATATAATATTTATAGACAAAAGTTCATGAGTTATTAGGTACAGATATTGATGGATTTGACATTTTCATTGCTTTTCTTAGTTGTCAAATTAATTCCAAGGTACACTGATTCAACAAGGAAACCAGAACTAGTTTTCTTGATCACTCATGCAAGTCAAAGGGCTATGAAGTGTAAAATATTTGCATATTTGTTAGGTAATTATAAGTAATTTTTTTCAAAGATGCATTTATTATTTTAGATAGAGATAAAATAATGGGGAGGGAGGGGCAGAGGAAAAGGGAGAGAAAGAATCTCAGCAGACTCCTTGCTGAGCACAGCACCCACTACGGGGCTCGATCTTATGACCCTGAGATCATGACATGAGCCAAAACCAAGAGTCAGATGCTCAACGGACTGAGCCACCCAGGCGCCTCAATAATAAGTAATTTTTAATGAGTATCAACTGTAAGCTGAGTATTCTTTTAAACATTTCCCCTTGTTGCCTTTTCTCAGTCTTATGCAACTTTGTGGGGTGGGTGCTGTTTTCTTACCCATTTTATAGATTAGGAAACAGAGACTTGTAGGATCGAGTCACTTGTCCAATATCAGAGAGATAAGAAGGAGGGCAGGATTTGAACCCATGAAAGTCTACAACCATCACACTTTATTGTTTCTTTCATGTGAAAACTATAACCGGAGGTAGCAAGAAAGTTTTGTGTTCAGGTGTCCTGGGATGTCCAGCCTTCCATGTCTTAGCCGAGTGACATAGCAGAAGTTAGGGCTGCTCATGCCTCAATTTTTTGGTGGGTTCTTAATGATGGAATATATGTGAATACTTTAATCTTAGTGCTAATGGGAAGGCTGCTCCCCCCAACCCCCATGGCAGTAGTTACTGGCTAACATGCACTCTTATTCATAATGCTAAAATATAAGATAGTGATCAAAATTATATTGTATTGTTCTGTTTAGAAGGAATGGAATAGAGGAGTAAAAGATATGATTAAAATAATACTGAACCGTTTTGCAGAGATCCTTTCAAATACACGTCCAAGTTTACACAACAGGGTTTCTTGACCTTGACAGTAAGGATGTTTGGGGCTAGATCATTCTTTGTTGAGGGAGCTGTCCTGTGTGTCGGTAGGGCGTTTAGCAGTATCTCTGGCCTCCATCCTCTAGATGCCAGCCACAGACCCTCCCCTTCAATTGTGACTACCAAAAAGGTCTCCAGACATTGTCTGATGCCTTCTGGGGGACAAAATCATTCCTGGCTAGAGATCACTATTAGAGATATATAGGGATCAATCAAGTAAATAAACATAATATGATTATAGAGTGTGTTGAGGACTTTGATGGAATAGACCAAGACACTCTAAACAAGAATAATGTGAGGGAGCACACTGGCAGTTGTGGTGGGTGTGGCTGCACGTGGAGTGTGGGTTGGCCAAGAAGGGCATGAAAAGACATGGAAGCCAACTCAGAGGCTGTGGCAGGGATGTCAGTGAGAAGTGAGGGCCTGGGGATGCCTGGGTGGCCCAGTAGTTGAGCATCTGCCTTTGGCTCAGGGCATGACCCTGGGGTCCTGGGATCGAGTCCCACATCAGGCTCCCTCTGTGGAGCCTGCTTCTCCCTCTGTCTGTGTCTCCCCCCGCCCCTTCTCTCTCTCTCCCTCATGAATAAATAAATAAAATCTTAAAAGAAAAAAAAGTGAGGGCCTGGACCAGCCATTGGGGGTGGACAGTTGGGAGAGCTTTCTGGAGGGAGAGTCAGAAGACTTGGGGTTTGCTAGAGTATTACAGTGCTGACAGCAAAGAGTAAAGAACAAAGAGGGTATGAGAGGTGGATGCTGGGGAGTCTGCAAGACTAACTTGCCAGCTGAGCGAACCTTCTGTGTGTCAGCTTGGCTGCGTGTGGGATTCACGTGTGTTTCTTAGCAAAGTTAGAAGTGACTGAATGTCCCAGACCTTTGTGAATATTGGAAACCATGAGTCTTATGTCTGTGACTGCCAAGTGAGTGCATATTTAAAACATGAAGGGTCAGATGTGATCTTGAGAGACGGGAGACCTCCCCGTTTTGGCCAGTGGTGTGCCTCGGTGCGCGCTACTGCTGCTGCTTGGGTCCCTGCCCCTGCCCGTCCCCCACCCTGGTTTCTTTCCTTGGCTCCTGAGCTTTCTCCTCCAGTGCATCCACATGTGAAGTGATTACCTTTTTGGACACCACATGAATATCTTGCTTTTGAGTCACAGTTTTGAAATTTGCAGATTCCTTAGAGCAGCGCGTCTCTGTAGTGGGCACAGCGTACGCCATACATTTAACAAATGCTAAGGACACAACATCCCAGACCCTGTCTGCGGCACAGCATCCAGGGAAACCCAATGGAACTTCTCTCTTCACGCAGCAGATCACCTCAAAAGGCTGTTTTCTGAGGCTCTTTTAGTCAGTAAGATCACACGAGCATGACCTAATGATCTTTTGTTAATAATCGTAGGGGAAACCACTCAGAGTTGCAATTACACTGTTGCTAGTATTACAGCATCATGATGCCAGTTACCTCAGCAGTGATGCTAAAAACTAGCCCCCTGGCCTCCCCACACAGCTAAACTGTGATGTTGGACTTGTGTGTAGCTAAGTGTGTCTGTCAGTGATTTCCACCGTAATAGAGTAAAAATTCCTTTTTGCATCAGAACTGAGGCCTTGCAGTTCATTGGCCTGGCCAAAGGGGGAAGACAAAAGGAGAGGGGAGAAGCCACCTTTGCTGACAGCTTCGTGGAGTCTTGATTTCTTGGTTTGCCCCCCACCTCCTCCACAGGCCCCACTCCTGATCAGCTATTGGTTGCTTTATTTTCCCCTGGAGAAGGACTTTTTCAACTCCATTTTCCATCCTGAGTCCTCTTCCCTGTGGGTCTTCATCTCTCTTCATTCGCTCTGACAGATACGAGTTCAGCTACATTGGAACACACGCCGTGATTCTAGAGTTGTGTGTGTGCTGTAGGGATTGGTTTTCTTCTCTGCAGGTAGCTTCAAAATTGCAGAGATGGAAAAGAGGCTTCCACGTAATAGAGAACTTAAGGAATAAATGAGACCACCAGTAATAAATGGGCAAATGGGATACAGTTGAATACCACTGAAGAGACACTTCATTACAGATGGGAGTACAGAGCAAATAAAGTTCTTGGGATGTATAGGAAGGGAAGAAGCTGTCTTTGCTGGATTTATTGGAAGATTCTGAGAGTTGAGTGAAGCTTGGTCATGCAACATTGGTGAGGTGTGGGGGACAGAGTGACTGTGGGAGACCCTTGCCATGGAGTTGATGACTTGAGTGATACAAGGATGAAAGAAGCGAGCTGACACACACGAACTTGATGCTGGAGGAGCTAGGGTAGTTAGTGCTGGTGCACGTAGAGTAGGGGCCCAGGGAGGGGCTGCAAGAGCATGCGTCTCACAGTGCAAACATGAGAGAGGATGAGGAGGCACTGCCAGAGCAGACAGCATGCCATTTTGCTGTGCACGGATACACAGGGAAGAGCCACAGCCATCTAGTTGTAGAGAAGCTGTATGGTCGTGTGGAGGTAGAGGGGTAGGGAGGGCACATTCTGGAGGCAGTGTGCCGGGGTTCCCATCTGGCACGTCTCCTCATCAGCCCTATGAAGCCGGCTTCTGTGGGCCTCAGTTCACTCTTCTATAAAGTGGAGGTCACAAGGGCAGTTCCTTCCTCCCGGGTAGGTTTTCTGTGAGAGTCGAATGGGTTAGTTTTCATAAAGTCCTTAGAACAGTGTTGGGCACCTAGCAAACATATTTTCGCTATTTTGATAGCTTTCTCCTCAGTAGGGTCTGAAATAGGATGAGCACTTCCAGGCAGGTGTAAGGGAAGCATTGGGAGGCACTTCTCCCAAGGAATACCTATGAATTTGAAGCAGTGATGGGAGAAGGGCAAACTGTGTAGTGTAGGCATCCCTAAAAGGCAGTGTTGCCCATTCAAGAGGAGGGTTTTTGTTTTTGCTTTTGTTTTTGTTTTAAGATTTTATTTATTTATTCCCGAGAGACACAGAGACAAAGGCAGAGATATAGGCAGAGGGAAAAGCAGGCTCCATGCAGGGAGCCCAATGGGAGACTCGATCCTGGGACCTCGGATCACGACCTGAGCTGAAGGGTCAACCACTGAGCCACCAAGCTGCCCCCTCAAGAGAAGGGTTTTCAAGAGCAGAGATTCTTAATGATGTGTTGGAATAGATAACTTAGGATGTCTCCATTAGCTTTAAGAAACATGTTATATGTTAATTCTGTTTTGCTAGTTTATTTAAGATATGGTTTAGGGAGTTTAAAAACGAATTAATCTTACTAGCTATCCACAGTAATTACATCATGGTGATCTCTCAGGTGCTACAATATTATAACAAAAGCACTATAAATTTTCTTACGTTTAGTTATATTTTAGTGTGTTTTCACCATGATTTGCCAAACTGGGTCTGTATAATGCAGGAGCCTCTAAAGCAAATGACAATAGTTGATAAATGACTAAAAAGCTATTTTTGGCTTGACTAGATTAGCTCCATACATCTGAAGTTATAAGTCTAATTACTGTTATTTTTGGCCAGAGTCCTTGCAAGTGTGTGGGAGTTAGCCAAGTACTTCCTTTGTGAAAAAATGACATTTGTTCATTGTTTAAATTGTGATGATTGATTAAAGCCTGTGAGTTGTGTGAGTATGTGTGTGTGAGAGTGATTGCATTATAAAGTTTGGATTGGCAATTTTATACCTTGTAAAATTTCTCATAAATACTGATTCAGAACCACTTCCATGTATGAAGGACCAGTGCTATCATTATCTTATATGAGATGTTATTACTCAGTAACAGTGAAGACTAACAGGGAACATAGGCATGTATACATGTAATGGTGTGTGAGTATATTTCAAATAAGGTAACGTGCATAACAACATACATGATACAAACGTACACATCATCCATTATACACGTCTGCATACACAAATATGCAAAATTGTATGAACAGTTACTTGACCATTCAGGCTCATAGCCTCAAACAATCATTTGAGTTTGTTTTCCTAAAATATAATTTATAATGTAACCAGTGCATTCGTTTGAGGAATTTTGTAAGCGTTACTCATTTCAAAATCAGTTTAGGGAATATCTCCCTTAGTGTGTTGGCCACTTATAAAAAGCTAACTCTTAAGTTCATGGTTGGCCATTCATTCTGTGGATCCCACAAACAACCACCATACATTTCTGTACTTCTTTACCACTTTGTACTTGTAATGACCTAAATCACTCAGAAGCTAATACATTTCACATTAAAAATTATGGCATACGATATTAGTAACTGGAAATAATTGTGTATATTTTCATCTCTCTCTCTGTGAAACTCTGAAAAGTTTGGGAGCTTTTGTCATGCGACTTCTTGAGTGGAAAGCTACTTGACCAGACTAGAGCATTTATTCACTTTATAGCACAGAAAAGTTAATAAGGATTGTTTAAAAGATGTAGCTAATCCAAAAATTGGAAATTTCATAAGGTTACTTTTCTTGTGGTTATCAGATTCTTCCCCGCTTGTGTGTAGATTTATACAGTACAGAATGGTTAGGATTTGTGGCATTTGTTCAATACCAGTGTCCAGATAATTGGACAGTTGACCCGCCATTTATGCAACACTGTGCTTCGGACTCAGGGCTGATAAGCACCTGTCTGGTCTCTGACCTCATGGGCTACTGGTTGAGTAAGGAAGTAATTCTTTTTTTTTTTTTTTTTTAGGAAGTAATTCTTGAAGCAAGCCATTACTCACAGTAAAATGAGCTGACTGCTGTCGTAGGGACAGTGTGGGGTGTTAGGCATTGTAGGAGTACGTATCAGTGGCCCCCAGCTTGATCTTCATAAATGACAAAATATTGTGAGGGTATTTTAGTTTATTTGACTCTGATTCCCCCCCTTAAACATGATATCTGTAGTTGATGACTAAAATTGGTAGACTTTGTCTGTTTTCACCTTATTTCTCTCCCCTCTACCACCTACTTATAATTTTTCATATCCTTTTACCTTCTGATTCTTGCTGGTGAGGGAATTACCCTTTGGCAAGGATGCAAATTGGACTATTTTGAGGTGAAAAACAGACATTATCTGACCTCTGAATATTTTGACTAACATGTTGAGTTGAATAAGTTAAAGGGAAGTATAAAGAACAGTGTGTTGCAATAATTACAGCGGTATTACTGCCATTCAGTACATGTTAATGTATCCTCAGTTTGGAAGGAGGAAACTGGCATCCCTGACTTTGAAAACACGGAATAATCATTTAAGCGAGAATACAGAAACAAAATCTGAGAGCATATGTGTATATTTAATAGGTGAACAGATGTAATACACATAATATATGAATTTTTTAAGTATGTAGTAAGTACTTATATACTCTTAGAGAATTGAGGCATTCAAATTTTTTGATTTGGCTACTCACATGTACATACATCTATCTTTATGCATGCATATATATGTAAATGAGTAAGTAATACATCTTCAGTCTGAATAACGCATACACTTAGTTTTTTTTTTTTTAAAGATCAACTAGTACAGAAGCAATGTACAATAAAAAATTGTCTTTTCTCCCTTCTCCTGTCCCTGTTCTTTATCCTCATTCTAAGAGGCACTCACACTAATTTCTTTGTTACTTTTCAGAAACGTTTATGCAGACATGACAACATCATTTTTTAAAAACTGAATTATACAATCTATGCTGGTCTGAACCTCTGATGTTTTTTAAAAAATTAGGATTCTCATTCTTTAAAAAGTCATTGCCTAAATCCCTGGAGTTATAAACTAAAATTGAAAGCAAAAGCCATACTAGTAGGAAAGCACCTACTAGTGAGCTGACTACTGATAAAATTTGGCTGCACCCAAGCCTCCTGCGGGATTTTGGGTTGCCATTTATTCCCAACCATTCATTCGGTCAATGTCTTTGTCAGTTTATTGCTGATATGTTAATTTTCTCACTCATAATGTTATTTACAGAATATGTACTTGAAGTAGTATGAGAGCAAAGTACTTTCAGTTTTCTCTAGTGACTAAGCATGCTACACAAACTGGAATCCTTTAAAATAAACATGAGGTCTAGATTCTTAATTCCAAATCTGTGTGTCCAGCCTTGACCAGTCAATAGAATTCTATTTAGCTTCCTTTCAAGTCTCTCTCCTGGAATAAGCTCTTGGGACTCATGTTCCAAACTCATTATCATGTCTACAAATGGACTTCCCATCCCTAATAAACCATTTTGGTTCTTTATTCATTTGTTCATTTGGTAATTGATCGGTAGATTCCTAAATGCTAGTGGAGCGCTTGCTCTGTCATATATGTACATTGCCAGGTGTGAATAGATGTGTGGATAGATGTGGGGGAAAGTAGGTCATTTGCCTCTATGATGTGTGGTGTGGCTCTATCCGTCACCTACTCAGCAAACCTGAACCTTCTGTGTCATTTGAGACTCTCTGATTACTTTCCTGATATGTTAAGCCTTTCACCACATTCTCTTCTCACCCTGCATGTTTACTTTCTGCCACACCACACCTACTCATTGTACCCCACATGCCGTGTACTCATTCCTACTTTCTTCACGTTCTTCCCTCCCAGAAGCTTTTTTCATTTTCCCTAGCATTTACTTGAGCTCACACTCTGCCAGTAGTTAATAGAATGAAATAATTTGTTATTTATTTAAAAAGAGAGGATGCTCTCAGTTTTTCAAAAGATTGCCAAAGCTGATAGTCTGCTTGCTGTGTGAAATGTGTACCAGAAAATAGGTTGGGAACAAACCATCTAATAATCTATTTCAGTTTTGTGGTTTTTAAAAAATAATCATGTCAATCTAGCATTTTAAGACTTGGTGTAAGATAAAATAACTCTAAAGGTATTAAGATTCAGATTTGTATGAGTTCATTACTTAGTGATGACCTTGGGCTTGGGGGCATTTGAGATGAGTTAATGTTTTTAATCACATATTTTACTTCTGTGTATGTTATAAACCCTATAATATATTGGTTTTATTTTTTTGCTATAATGGTTAGTTTTTCTTAAAGAATTGAAAAAAAAGAGAAATACAGTCTTTTTATTTGTCCTTTCTCTCTTCCTTCCTCCATATTCTGCGGTTGCACTAGGACATACATATGTGTCCTTCTCTTTGTGTTCATCCACCTTGGGGTTCACTGAGTTTCTTAGATCCATAGATTGATGTTTTAGTCAAATTTGGGAACAATTCATCTATTATTTCTTCAGCTATTATTTCTTCCCCATTTTCTCTCCTCTCTTTTGGGGACATTAGTTACATATATGTTAGATTACTTGATATTGTTCCACAAGGCAATGAGACTATGTTATTTTTCAGTTTTTTCCCTCTCTGCTTCAGTTTGGATAATTCCTTTTGACTTGTCTTCAAGTTCACTAATTTTTTCTGCTGTAGTGTTTGATCTATTCTTAGTACCATCCAGTGAAATTTTTTTTTCAGATATTGCAATTTTCTTGATATTATTTCCACTGTTTTTAGAGTTCTTATATATGTTCTGAAATTCTCCTACAATTGATTCTTTACAAGATTCATCTCTTTTTTTCTGTAATTTTTTTTGTCATGCGTTAATAGTTTAAATTTCTTATCTGCTAATTATGTCTTTGTCATCTGTAGATCTAATTCTTTTTCCTGGCTTCTCTGTCTATAGCAGTTTCATGATTCATCTTCCTCCTAATGTTCTGTTATATACAGAACAGTGTGGTTGATATGTTATTAGAAGTCTGGATTCTGTCATTTTCATCTGACGACTGTTGAGTTTTGTACTAGCAGATGGTTAAATTACTATCAGATCTTCCAAACTTGTGGAGGCTTTTTGGAGTAGGTCTCTTTGATTTGCCCCAAGTCCAAGATGTGATGTTAATACTAAGGCATGGCCTTCTGAGATTTCCTTAGAAATACAAGGTATTTGCCTGGATCCTCGAATGTGACAGGACTTGAATTCCAAATTCAGAGTCCCCTGTATTCATATTGCTAGTTGCTCCTGTTACTTTGCTCCGTCTTTCAGCCTGCCCTTGGGTTTCTTTCCCTTAGGTTCCTTAAGGTCCATACAAGCAGTTTTAGAGTCAACCAAGGATTTGAGGGGCTTGTTCACAGATTCCAGGCTCTTCTCTTTGAGGCTCCCTCTGGGATTTCCCCCACTCTCGATGACCAGCTGTTGTAGCAGTTCCACAATCTACCTCTGTGCCCTTTGCTCCACCTCTGCTCTTCAGGGACTAGTGATTGCCCCTCAGGAAACGGCCATTGAAATGTGGATCTTAACGTTGTTTGCTTCTTACCCTTCCAAGGTCAAATCCTATCCAGTTTCTATCTGCTTCCTGGTCACTCTCCAGTACCTTCCTTTTTTTTTTTTTTTTTTTTTTTTGGCTATTTAATACTTCATACATACTTTTATTGTATTGACAGGGGGAGTTAGTCTCCTTTAAGCCACTTTGGCATTACCAGATGCCAGAAATCCTAAATGAGTAGATAATAAATTCTTGCTCTCAATGGAAGAGTTTTATAATATTAGTAAGATGATTACTTAAGGAATTAAGAGACTCTGGGAAGCCTCCCAAGTTGGCATGGTGGAGGAATAAGACAGTCCTCGGATCCTTTTGGTTCATGAGTTTGGTGTCTCAGGTTGACTGGCAGCTGGTGGAAGATTTCACCAGGCCTTACTCTCCCTACACGCTGTTGTAAGCAAAAATTAGGTGGGTTATGTGTTGGGCATGTACTATGAGAATTTTGCTTTGTTTCCTTTCTTCCTTTTGCTATTGTGAGGGTATCACTTTTTACTATATATCATCGATACTAATACATTAATACATTTTACTTGATTAATATATTTTCATCTCAAGAGCCTGGCCTCCAAAGGGTAGACACTGTATCTAGATCTAAGCTTTGCACAGGGTTAGATCTAAGAAAGAAATGAAATGTACTGTGCTAAACACAATGCCTGATGTACTGAGAACAGTGATTTTTTTTTCTTTCCTGTCTACTCTCTATTCTGTAAAGTGTTGTTAAATATAATAGGACTGGTAAATTAAGAAAAAGAACAGATTATTTGTTACAATTACCTCTTTTTTTCCCCTTTTTTTCATGCAGCTACATAAGAATAGTTTGTACTAGTAAGAGCTACATTGCTAAATTATTTTGGGAAAAATTGAACAACTAAAAAGAATGAAAACATATTTAGTATCACTGTGAAAATATACCTTTGAATGCAAAAGAATAGGGATCCCTGGGTGGCGCAGCGGTTTGGCGCCTGCCTTTGGCCCAGGGCGTGATCCTGGAGACCCGGGATCGAATCCCACATCGGGCTCCCGGTGCATGGAGCCTGCTTCTCCCTCTTCCTATGTCTCTGCCTCTCTCTCTCTCTGTGACTATCACAAATAAATAAAAATTTTAAAAAATGCAAAAGAATGGTAATAGTGTAGATTAGGTCTGTGTCAGAAGTTTTTAACCTGGATTAGGGTCTCTGCAGCCCCTGAGACCATATGCAAAAGTATGTGCATGCTCGTGTGCGTGTGTGTATTGTCATAAGGATTTTTTTAAATAGAAACATTTTGAAATTTTGTTTTATTTTTTTAAGTAGCTTTTTTTAAAAAAGGAAATTTGAAAAAGTGATGGATCAGTATTGGAGTAAGAGGAAGATATTCCTTTAAAAAAAAGACATTGTGTCTATATAGTTCTTATGTTGTTTCATTTTTAAGGAGTGTGTGTGTGTGTGTGTGTGTGTGTGTGTATACACACATGGAAAGTAACCTGGCATCTGATGTGCCACCATGCTAACAGTGGTTAATTTGTGTAGTTGGAATATTGTTTTATTCTTGTACCATGTATTTTTGTTTACATTTCAGAACTTAAGTAAATCCTACAATATTAACTAAAACAGAAAAGGCATTAAAAAGTACAATGAAATATATACCTTTCTTATGTGGACCCCTTTCTTCAAGGGTGGCTGTAAATACCAGCAGTGTTATAGAGCCTTCCGTAACATGCACACACATATACACACACATGCACACACACACACGGGGGCGCATGTGTGCACACATTCTTTTTATATTCTGACACAAATGGAAGCATACTATATGCATTGTTTTACTCCTTGGGTTTTGTTTTTTGTTTTGTTTTAACTTTCTTTCTCATCTTTAAGTTCTTAACCTCCTCCTGCCACATCCAAAGGATTTAAAAGCATTGGATAGCATATTTCTAGGAATCGTTTTCTTTTCTTTTTGATATCTTTTTCAGCTTTGGTGTGTACAAACCTGACTCCTAGTGGTAGTTCAGAAATTATTTAATTTCCTGTTGGCTCTGATTATTTCTGGGGGCCATGACCTTTATTGAATGTCCACTGTATGCTGGGCCTGTGGGTACCTTGCTTCATTTACTTATTACTTATATATCATTTCTTGCTTATGATTATTATTTGAACTATAGTGGTATAACAATACACTAATAATACATTGGTAATCTCTTAGTTTTTTTTTAAATTGTGCTTCTTTTGTTTCTTTTTAAAAATTGGAATATGGAACTTTATTTATTTATTAAAGATTTTGTTTATTTGAGAGACTGTGAGAGAGAAAGAGCACAAGCATGGGAAGGGGCAGAAGAGAGAAAGAGTCAGACTCTTTGCTGAGCAGGGAACCCAACGCAGGGCTTGATCCAGGATCCTGGGTTTGTGATCTGAGCCAAAGAAAGATGCTTACTGACTGAGCACCCAGGTGCCCCAAAATCAGCATTTCTGGAGTGAATAATGCATTTCAGGCAAAATATTCACATGTTAATTTCTGTCTCTCCTTTTCACAAGAAAATAAAAGATAAAATTCCTTTAAATACAACCATGAGAGGTGGCCATACCTATACATTAGATGAGTGTGTTGGGTCTGCTAAATTTGTGTTAGGAGTACAAGCAAAATCAATCCATCAGTCTTGGTTCTTTTTTTCATTAGAATGCAGTTAAGTGCTTAATGTCATACAGTCTAGAGAAGGCTTTTCAGAGTCTCTTTAATACGGCACACATGTCTTGGAATTTATTTTCCTATAGAGTTGAATCTTGCTGAAGGGAAGCTAGCTGTGTATCAACCGGTAGGCCAGGGCTTGAACCATGTAGCCATAACATCCAAGCTTGTGAGCTGGGACATCCATGGGCAGAAAGGCCCAGCACAGTGATGGTAAATCCAGTGGCAGGTAGCTGGGAAGACCACATGTCATAGCTCTTTGCCAGGTATGTAGTAGAAAACCAAAATAGCAAAGTATTCCTTACCCCAGACTGACATTTCATCCAGTTAGAATTCTAGAAGAAAGGTAGTTATACTTCCTCATCCAGTCTTGTGTCTCTAAATACTTTTTCTACCCGAAGGGGGTTTGGGGTAGTTATTTATTCTATTGCTTTCTTTCTGCCCTCATATTTTTAGTCTTCATCCTTTCCTCCACCCTCTCCTTTCCCCCTACTTCTTAGAGAATATAGATTTATTTGTATTTGTGTAGTAACTGGAGATCACAAGATGGAACCAGTGGAACCAGAAATCTGAAGTATTAAACTATTGTTTACTCCAGCCCATAGTACAATTACCACAGTTCCGGGCATACTGTGAGCATTAACTGTTTCCTGATGAGGGAAAGAATGGCGAGTGGGCTTCCAGTGAGAGGTATAAGGAGGATGTCCCAAGAAGAGCCCTCCAGGTACATAGAAGTGGACAGCTTGCCTTCCCTCAGATACCGCTCAGTATGCTTAGTTTTGCCCTAGATCATAGCAACACCTTGTATTTAAGTCCTCCATTTTATTTTGTCTGTCTGTCTTTTTCTCTTTTTTTCTTTAAGAGGCCTTTAAAAGGGGGCAGCACGGGTGGCTCAGGAGTTCAGCGCCACCTTCAGCCCAGGGCCTGATCCTGGAGACCCAGGATGGAGTCCCATGTCAGACTCCCTGCGTGGAGCCTGCTTCTCCCTCTGCCTATGTCTTTGCCTCTCTCTCTCTCTCTCTCTCTCTCTCTCAAATAAATAAATAAAATCTTAAAAAAAAAAAGAGGCCTTTAAAAAGTTGTAGGGAAAAATGTATGTGTTACTTGCTGGTGGAGGGTAAGACAGCCAGCCTGAAAAGCCAGAAGAGTTCTTTTTCAGACTTTGAGATCCACCTCTCTTGGTTCTCTCTCAACCATCTCTACATTTACAGGCCTACCCTTGAATTTGGTGTGTGTGTGTGTGTGTGTGTGTGTACGTGCGTGCATGCACACACACATGAGGGTGCACACATGTATTTATAAGTGCATGAATCCATTCCTGGGTTAGTGACTCAAGTTCAGTGGAACCTGGCATTTAGCCTTTCAGGATAAGAACACTCTGTCTTCCTAATCCTTTCTCTCCCTGTCAGAGTTACCATGACTACCTGCTCCCATTCACGACATCAGAAATCATCAACTGGGAAGAGGAAACCAATGTTGTCATACTCTAATAATAATAATATCTGACCCAAAAGGGGCCAAGTATTTTAATGCGGTTATTAGAAAACTACATTAATCCATGTCAATTTTTGGCATCTTTACACAGGAGCTTATTATGTTTAAATAGTTTTTGTATTTTCAAACATACATTTTTCAGTTGGAAACTTATTTTTTAGTTTAGGACTCATACTGGTAATGAATAGTGGATCTATCTGTGATATAATGCTTATTAAGGATGTATGCTTTGGCTTTGCATTGTAGCAATAGACTTGAACATCCGTAGCCATGAAGCGCACATGGAGCTTTCCTTCCTCGTCTTCCATGGAATTCACCAAAGGCAGCAGCCCCTCTCATGAGGCGGATGATGTCACTGCCCCGTCCCTGTTACTTGATGAAAAGCTGCTCCGAGGAGCCAGCCGATAAGATTTTTTCCCGTGACTACTTGGGTTTTACACAATTTTAAATCTTGACCTGATAGTATCTATAATTTAGAGAACATTGATTTTCAGGTTTGGCTGCATATTGGAATCACCTGGGAATCTTAGTACTGACTTGACTGATACAGGGTGCAGCCTTCATACCCAGATTTTTAAATGATTCTGGTAATAAATGAGCACAGGTGGACTTCGGGTGTCTTAGGTGACTTATAAGAGAGGACAAGGCAGGAGCTAGAAGGGTGGCAATAAGGGATGTGACCTTGGGCCACATTGCTTTGGCAGCCATGTAAAGAAGGAGCTTTTCTTCAAACTTAATCTCCTTGGCTGGACTGCTCATGGGTTCTGAAACTGTGTGAGGTTTCAGGAAGGAGACTTGGGGAGTTTGCTTTGTTTCTTCACTTCTTAGGCAATGTACACTCAACTATGAAAACCAGGGGTCTTCCCATCTCCCCGTAGGGGTAAAAAGGTATAATTATCCCACTATTAAAAGTGTATTTTGCACCTGGTGGCCTAACAGAGTTCATGGCTCTGCTGAGGAAGACTAAGGGACTGTCTGCAAAGTGAAACTGGGTGATGTGTTATTAAGAGACAAAAAAAATAATTTAAAAGCTTTAAAATGGTTCAGTGGTAACATTGTGTGTGTCTGTGTACATTTTGTTACATCCATGGTCAGCTTTGATATCAAGATGATTTTCTTACAGAGGAAACATTGCATTGAATCTATCCATATTTTTACAAGCGTGATGGGACTTTTACTTTCCTCTTTGAACTGTTTTAAATTTTTCTCAGTGTCACAATGGAAGCATGCTTTCTGAGAAGGATAATTGAACAATTTTGCAAAATATATAAAGTTATATTTTTACATACGCCTTAAAGTGTAACTTTTACCTGCCGCCACACTCTGGATCTTTTTCAGACCCATGATCCCCTTGTCAGAAATTGATTATGGGGGCACCTGGGTGGCTCAATGGAGAGCATCTGCCTTTGGCTCAGGGCATGATCCCAGGGTCCTGGGATTGAGTCCCGCAGCGGGATCCCCACAGGGAGCCTGCTTCTCCCTCTGCCTGTGTCTCTGCCTCTCTCTGTGTGTCTCTTGTGAGTTAATAAACAAAATCTTAAAAAAAAAAAAAAAAAAAGAAAGAAATCGATCATAACTTCTAGCCAGGCTTGTTTGTGGGCCCCAACTCCCAGTCACTGTCCCCTGCCCCCCAGTTTGTCCATCTCTTTTCTCAGTTCCTTCCTCGCCACTGCCCACTGAACCACTACCCATCTTGTGTATCTGGCTGAGCATATGGCCTATCCTCTAGCAGCTTCATCTCCCTGAATTCTTTGTCCTTCCCCCTGGAAAAGTGCAGATTTGGCATTCCTTCTCCCTTTCTTCGTGCAGGTTCCCAGACTTTGTCGAGATAAAGGGCACTGCTGTGTGCACCAGAGTATCCGGTGTCCGAGGGTCTCCACGTCACAGATCCCTTGTCACTGTTCATCAGTGCTTTCGTGTGTCCTTAAAATCCTTCAGCATTTCCATTCCTGTCAGTAATCTGTCTCACCTTAGCCAGCCTTGAAGACCCCTTCCGGAAACACTTGAGCTCCTCTTTCTTTGCAGACCACCTCGCCTCTCATCTCAGTAAAATCGAGGCCCTTGGATGTGCATTTCCTCAACCTCAGCCTTCTCATCAGTAGACTTTTCACCTGATGTAACGTCTCTGAAAAACACACCAAACGACCTTCCCTTGGTCCTGCATTTCTCAATGCCTCCTCAGTTCCCTCTCTCCTTCTCCACTGAAGGTTTGGAAAGACAGTTCTGCTCTGTTCTCCTCGCTGCCTCCCTCCTGTCTCTGTCCCAGGCCTGTGCGTCGGCCTCCCCACTGCGAGCTTTGCGACACCTCACCAGGATCCTGAGGGCGACCCAGGGGGAGCTTTTCCAACCTGTACCCATTGTATCATTGGCTGATTGGACAGTGAATACTGTCCTCCTGACCTCTGAGGCCAAAATTATTTCTGGGTCTCCTCATTTTTTTTTTTAACCATTCCTTTCTTTTTTTCTTTGCCTCTTTCTTGGGTTTTCTTTACCTCCTCCTTAACAGTTGGGGCTGCCTCTCATCCCACTAGTGGTTCTTAACTGGAGAGTAGGCGGCCCATTAAAACCCTCTGTCGGGACGCCTGGGAAGCGCAGTGGTTGAGCCTCTGCCTTCAGCTCAGGGTGTGATCCCAGCCGCATGGGGCTCCCCACAGGGAGCCTGCTTCTCTCTCAGCCTGTGCCTCTGCCTCTCTCTGTGTGTCTCTCATGAATAAATAAATAAAATCCTAAGTAAATAAATACAAATCTTAAAAAAAAAAAACAAACAAAACCCTTGTCAGAGCTTTTAGATCAGTGTAACCTGGGGCCAGTATTGCTTCAGGAGGACCTCCTTCCAGAAACCTGGACTGTGATGCTTTTATAATACTCGGTCATATGGAAGTGCCATAATTATTTCTCAAGTAGTCACTCAACAGATATTTATTGAACACCTTCTAGGTGCTGTAGATGATTTAATTTTTCTAGTATGACAAGCACTGTGATGAATGGCCTTTACTCCACTCCTCTTATGGTCTCAGTCTAGATTTCCAGTGCTTTAATCACTGTATTAAGGATGCTGTGCTTTTTAAAGATCTTCATACCTATGGCCAAGTCACTTCATAGAATAGTTATGTTTTTGCTTCCACCAACCCTGTGGTATGGTTTCAACTGCTAGACATGTAAGAAGGTAGTTTCCAAATCCTGTTTCATTAGACCTACTCTCTTCCAGATCTGTTCCCAAACTGCTTTGAGCTCCTGACACACCCTCTGTTTTTGTTTGCTTTTCCAACCTCCTCATGCTCACCTCCCTGAACGCCGTCATCACACCGTTCCACCATGTGGAAGAATGGCTGGTTGACTCCTGTAAGTTCCTGCATGTGGGATCACTCATCTCTCTGTACCCTTACACATAGGAGCTAATAAATATATTCTGAACTGAATGAACCCTGTGTATTAATGTTTTGGAAATGATCCCAGGGTGCCTGGGTAGCTCAGTGGTTGAGCGTCTGCCTTTGGCTCACGTTGTAATCCCAGGGTCCTGGGATCGAGTCCCATGTCTGGCTCCCCATAGGGAGCCTGCTTCTCCCTCTGCCTGTGTCTCTGCCTTTCTCTCTCTGGTCATAAATCAATCAATCAATCAATCTTTTAAAAAATAAAAAAGAAATGATCCCATAAAACCTGGCAGTAATGTATGCTGCTTTGGAGGTGAGGGCACCATGCTAGGAATGCAGATCTGAGGTGGGGGTCCTGGTCAGGGATGGCTTCCTCAAGAAAGTCATAACATGATTAGTGGCCAATTTTGTTTTCAGGTGTTCATTAGAATAATGCTCGGTTAATACCGTGAAGTCTACCCTGTTTCTATTTATTGTTGAGGATTTTTTTGCTTATTGTTTTCTGTTTTGTTCTTACATTAACAATAGATGTGATTTAATCATGTCCATTCTGGACATTATTTAAATTTCCTTTCCCTCCTCTCTTGTACTATTGCTGTTAACAAATTAGAACAACAGCGCTTCCTAATATTGAAATACTTTTTCATATTTACTTTACACCCTACTTGGATGTGGTTTTCCAAACTTTGAATATACTTCTTTAAAAAATTTTTGTATTTATTTTTTTATGTTTTAGGTAATCTTAAATGCCCAAGATCAAAAGCCACATGCTCCGCTGAATGAGCCAGCCAGGTGCCCCTGTACTTCTTGATACAGATTGTTGAATCAGTACTCACACATGGGACTTACCTGTGGTATTGATTTTTCTGCCCCTTTAGCCATATTTTGATATCAGGGTCATACCAGCTTTATAAAATGACATAGAACAGCTTTTATGTTATCCTATACTCTGAAATAGTGTAGGAAATGCTTTACTCTTCAGAATCTGAAAGAATTTAATAACAAAACCATTTAGGCCTGGAACCTGTAAACAAAACAAAACAAAATGTAATTCTAAGGGTACCTGGGTGGTTCAGTCAGTTGAGCATCTGACTCTTGATTTTGGCTCAGGTCATGGTCTCAAGGTTATGAGATTGAGCCCCGCATTGAGTTCTGGTCTGAGCTCAAAGTCTGCTTGGGATTCTCTCTCTCCCTCTCCTTCTGCGCCCACCCTCCCGTCTCTCTCTCTCAAAAAAATAAAAAAGGTAATTCTGGGTTATTCTCTGGTCAGTTTCTCAGCTGCATCCATCGTGGTTATTCCCATGGAGATTTCCTCTTCCTGGATCAGCTTGAGTAATACTGTTTCCTGGAAACTTTTTACTAATTAATCTCAGTTTTCAAATTCCTTGGGACAGAGATGAGTTTCTGATTTTGTTTTCTTTACCCTACTTACTTCAGGCAGTATTTTCCGATTTGAAATATCCCCAGTCTGGATTATCGTTTTCAGCTTTATTGTACAGTGTCATCTTCTTAGAAGACGTAAGTTCAGAGGTACGAGGATGTATGACCAGGCTTACTTAGCTGAGTTAGTAGTGAACCCCAGGAAAATTTTCATTTAAAAGAGCATGTATAAATGGTTCTGGATATTGGATGCGTTTTTAACATTACGTCATTGTCATATATTTAGTCCTACTGAAATAGCTCTAGCAGTTAACAGTAAGAGTAAGGAGCTTGTACTGACGGGTAATGAGGGGATGTAGGAGTTATGCTTATTTCGTAGTAAAAATAGTACAGTCCCATATGGTGATCCTTTTTCAATCAGATGGTATCTCTTTCAGTAAATAGAGGTGCCTTTTACAGTTCATTAGGAGCTACTTCATAACATTTTACTCTTCCCTGCCCTGTTGGTGCTTTTAGGGCCAAGTGAAGAGGGAGAGTCCGTGGTGGTAGACCGGGGGTTACAGGTGCCTAACCGAAAAGCAGGAGAGAAGGGTATGCTAGTAAAATTAAGGTAGGAAGCACTTGCCATTGATCGAATGGAGTAATAAATAGTTGATTCAAGGGTTTTCAATGTACCCATATGGCTTCCCAAATGTCGCAATCATTTGTAATGTCAAAGAGGATAAAAGGCTGGTTTTTTAGCGGAACCACCTGTGTGTGCAGGTATACCTATCCCTCTTTTTCAGAACGCCCCAGTGCTCCTCCGAGTCTCAGCAGGTTAGGGTCAGCATTTATCTGGTCAGTAAATCCCCCAGGTCCCTCTCATTGTCATTGGGACGCGTGATCATGAGCTGTGTCGCTACAGAGAGACAGGGTTCCACATGCAGGGTTTGGTGGTGGCACAAAGAAGGGAGTGACAGGCTGTGAATGAGGGTGTGAAGAGAAGATTTCTTGGGGGAGGCGAATCTGGAAAGGATGCCACCAGGAGAAGGGATGGGATGGGATGTGATGGAGCCTGCCTGTAGGTGGGGCTGAAGCCAGAAAGAAAGCCCAGAGCGGTGCTGGGAGTGAGGCGGAGGAGGACCTTGTTAGCCGCACAGTAGAACCTCCCACCTTGTGTTTACTTTTAAATTGATATTAAAATGATTGTGTAAAGATATAAGAATTGGGGCACCTGGGTGGCTCAGGGGTTGAGCATCTGCCTTTGGCTCAGGTCGTGATCCCATGGTCCTGGGATCGAGTCCTGCATCAGGCTCCCTGTGTGGAACCTGCTTCTCCCTCTGCCTGTGTCTCTGCCTCTCTCTGTGTCTCTCATGAGTAAATACAAAAATTCTTTAAAAAAAATAATAAAATAAAGGATATAAGAATCTGTGAGCCCCTCTTGGAAAGCCATTCTGGATCTTTTGTTTTTTTTAATTAGAATTAATTAATTTTATGTAAATTCAATTAATTAGTATATAGTGTATTATTACTTTCAGAGGTAGAGTGCAGTGATTCATCAGTCTTAACATAGCACCCAGTGCTCATTCCATCACCCAGTCACCCCATCTCCCTACCTGCCTCCCCTCCAGTGACCCTCAGTTTGTTTCCTGTGATTGAGTCTCTTATGGTTTGTCTCCCTCTCTGATTTCGTCTTGTTTTATTTTTTCCCCACTCAGCTACCATGTTTTTTTTTTTTTTTTTTCCTATCTCTAGTTCTTCCTATTGTACATGACATGGAGGAGACATTCAGCACAATAAAAACACAGCTTTTGTTGAATCAAATCCTAAGGGCTTCATGGGTTGGTCCCCAAAGCTAGTGTCTTGCATCCTGAGGCTCCTGGGGGACTGGTGTCGAGAGAGGCACCCACCCTTCACCATAGGGTGTAAATGGTCAAAGAGCAGGAACTTACCATGAACCTGCATTTAAAGAGTGCTTTATTGTTGCAAATTATTTATTTTTAATCATTCAGTCTTCTTCCCTGTGCCCTAAAAGAGAGGTGGTTTCTTAAGGGCTCTAGGAGTTGGTTTTGGTTTTGGTTTTTGTTCAGTGGTTTCTGATCATATTTCACAAGTAAAGAGACTTTTTTCTTTAATTATTTATGGATGATAGAAATAAAATATTTTTGAATTTTTTCTTGTACAAACAAAAGTTTTTAAATATGTAAGGCATTATACAAAATTGTTCATAGTCTTCACCATTAACAAACAGCTTCTGTGCTTTATTGGAGGAGAAAATCTATAAAAAGTTGTAAATTTTTAATAGTTGCAGAGCCAAAATATGACTTAGATGATTAGTACCCCCTGCCCTCTCCTGGCCTGTTACTCTTTGAACCATAGGCCCCAGTGGATCTCAGAAAAGATTATGGATCCATTCATGTCGTCAGGACCTCTTTTGGGTGACAGCTCCTCCAAGTACATTTATTAAAAATGGAATTAATTAGAATTGCATCTTCAATACAGTAAGAACTCATTACATAAGACTGTGTGACTCTAGATTTACCAACATGGTGTGAGTGTTCATTTGGTGGGCATATCTATTTTTATTCTTAAACAACAGCAATGAGAAACTACAATTTGTTTCTAAATGTGTAGTTCTCTGTGAGGTTGTTACCTTAGATGACAGTGACACTGGGGAGGTGGCTCCGAGTCTGAGATCCCATCCTAACTGCACCCTCAACCCCCCAAGTCAAGGCTTATAATAATGAGATCATATATTTGCTGGAAAGTATTATCCTTGGTTAAAGGGAAAGGATGAAAAAAAAAAGTAAAAGAGATGTGTAGGGAACTGCTTATATCAGGTGAGGAATCCAGCAGTAGGACATGAAATCAGTATAGCTGGTTGGGCAAGGTAGCATTTTTCATTTTTAATAGGAAAAGATAGAGGATGGAGTGTGGGTAAGTTTGTTTCTGAATTATGTATACACATAATAGTACACACGTGTAATTGGTTGGAATGTAAGAATATATTTATTGCCTGGAGTCATAGTAAAAAAAGTGATAAATATTGCTTTAAATATCAGTGAATTGCCTTGTATGATCCAATTAAGAGCATACAATGTATGACTATTTTCTCTGGCTTTTGGAGTGTCTCTGAAACATCCTGATCAACCAGGAGAATCATAAAGCAGAGGTTAAATATAAACAAGACTTTTTCTAAAACTTGAAGCAAAAGCTTTGAAAATTGGCTTTTAGAAGCCCTCTCCATGAAAATTGTATTTACCTATTGAACTGCAGCTTTAGGTAAAAGCATTTAAGTAGATGCTTATCTCTAACATAGTAGATGTCCTACATCTGCTGATTTATGCACATTATTATCAAGAGAAAAAGGCAACTTAATTGAAAATTTAACAGATAGAGTAGTGTTTTGTGATCCCATGTAAATTGAGGTCATTTTTGTAAGAATTTGTTATGTTAACATGCAAACAGAAGGTGACCAAACCTCCATATACTGAATAGCAGCTGTTCCTTAAATACATGTTAGATTTTGAGTTTGTGTTGCTTTGAGTCACAATTGATTCTATTGATAAACAGTTGTTTTATTATATAATCCCAAATATGTGTGCATAAACTCTTAAACTTAGCCATTACTACTATGAATATATATAATATATACATATGTATTATTTATGGTTAAGTTTGGATGAACTGCTGACATAGAAATAACAGTGTTTTTTCCTTTTTATGTTTCTCAAGGACTGTATATTTAAATTATACAATTTGTTTCCTTACATTTTTGAAGGTCTACAGTGTACTTAGTATATTTTATTTTTTAAAAAGTTGCCCTTTGGGGATCCCTGGGTGGCTCAGCAGATGAGCACCTGCCTTTGGCCCAGGGCGCGATCCTGGAGTCCTGAGATCAAGTCCCACGTTGGGCTCCCGGCATGGAGCCTGCTTCTCCCTCTGCCTGTGTCTCTGCCTCTCTCTCTCTCTCTCTCTCTATGTCTATCGTAAATAAATAAAATAAATCTAAAAAAAAAAAAAAGTGGCCCTTACCCTTTTGTTATTTATGTTAACATAGATTTCATCCATGCATTTGGTATTTTTCTCTTCGAAGCAAAATTATTGCTGAGGCAGGATCCACATTCTACATTTAATAAGAGGGTTGGTTTTTTTGTTTGGTTTGGGGTTGTTTTTTTTTTTTTTTTTAGGAGGGCTTCCGATTTCACTTGTCATCTCATGAGAAGTAACTAAAATTTATAAATAAGAAAAATTGTGTTATTTCTACAGGTTACTCTTCATACATCTCATTCTGGATCCAATGATTAGCATCAAATAAATAGGACATTACTGTGGGGATACATTTGTCAGGATAAAAATTTAGTTATTTCAACCAACACTGATAGTGTCTAATGTTTCAGACTAGCTTGTCTCTTTTATCTTGCTGCTTCCACTCTGCCTTTATTTGGTGCTTTTAGGTGGATTGGGTGGATCAATATGCAATTTAAAAGAAGTTTGATTAGTAAATTGAAGGTTCTCTGCATTTCTGGCTTTCCCGGCAAGGTTGATGGGAGAAGCAGCAGATGGACCAGAGTTCAAAGGGCCTGTGGTGGGGTCTGCCTCTTTTATTTGTTTGGAAAAAGATGCGTTTTGGAAGATCATCTGTGGCCAGTGGTGGTACGGTTAGCTTTGGAGACCATTTTTAGGGACTCGTGGTGGATGCCCAAAGGCATAAATGGCTCAAGTACCAATATTTTGAAAAGCTTTTAAATGATACTTCCATGGACTAACTAAAATATTATATAATTACTGGTTCTGTATTCATTTCAGTACAAAATAGGTGCCCTGGGAATTTTGTAACTTCTACCATTATCATGAGCACTTAGACTCCTGTGTTAAACTTGGAATTGGTTATTGTCACGATCATCAAATAAGTATATCCTTAAAAAGTTAAAATTAATTGTTACCCAAAGTGGAACACGTGCTATTTATTTATTTATTTATTTATTTATTTATTTATTTTCTCAAAACCCAGTGGTGCTCAGAGCCTCAGATCTAAGACCTGTTGGCTTAGAACCCACACTGGCTACCTCTGCTGTCCATCCCTCCCTAACCCTCCCTAGGGCAGCCCTCCTAGCATCTTGTTAGTTATTACCTCCAGGTTACACTTGATCCTTCAAAACTGGTTCATATTTAGCAGTTCTGTGGTCATTACTTTGATAGAGTATCTCTTTAATGCATTATGCTACCCTCACACTTCATAAATAACTATCCTGTTACCAAAGGTTGGCAAGACAGATGGCTATGAAGCTACTCTTCGGTTCCTCATTTCATTTATTTCCTGGTTCTTCCATGTTTGGCATAGGTCTCAGGCCATCTATGAACTTTGATTAGACTTGTTCCTAAGCTAGTGGGCATTTGTTGTATATCTCTAATAAAATCCTTGTTGGGCATTTTTATGTCTTCATGATGAAGGATTTATTTTTGGATACTTTTATTAGGTTCCTAAACATTTTTAAACTATATAGTTCACTGTTTCAAATGTACTAATTATTTGCATTATGGAAACATTGACTAATTGGAATTGGTCCTTATGACCAAGACATGAATGAAATGAGAAATTCAGTTTTAAAATAAGGGAATATATCATTATTTTGAGTTTACACATATGTGTTTCATAAATAATTCATTCAATAAATATTTACTACAATGTATCAGACACCATGTGTTAAGTAGTATGTTTGTTTTATGGTATTCTTGTTTGTATATGATGAATTGATTTGTAAAACTTCTTTGTTTTTCTTAGACAAAATTGAAGAAGCACAAAAAGAACTTAATGGGGCAGAAGTATCAAAAAAAGGTAAATTAAAATCAGCCACAATATATATTCTTATATATGTATTCTTAACAGTGATTCTTCTATAGATACCATATAATTGCAGCCTTACTAAATCTACCAATGTAAACATAACATAAAATTAAAAATCACCTCAGACTAATTGATACTTAAAAGTATATGGATTTTGCTTTGTGAAATGCCTTGGCTACACCCATATTCTGAAATGGTTTCCCACATATTTATTGCTGGTAGGATATAAAAAATTGTTGCAGCTATTTGAAAGTCCTGTTTTTGAGACCATCCCATAGCAATAAAAATACAAATGTAATGACTAATGATGGCTGTGTTTACACATATATGTGTGTTCTTGTGATGCAATATTTTTTTGTAATGACAAAAGCTCAAGACAAAATATGAATGCTAGTCAGTGGGAGAACAGTTGAATGAATTGTAATATATTCATATTTTGGGATATACTATGTATCTTTTTAAAAAATGTTAATAATTTCAGTTAACTTATTGCTGAATGAGGAAAGTGAAATTGCATTGTAGCTTGTAAAATATCCCAATTTTTTTTGTTTAATCAAATGACAGAGGCATACACACACATATGTGTATTCATACGCATTCTTGTACATATGATAATACAGGTTTGGACAAAGTTTGCAAGGACTGTGCACAAATATGTTTATAATGGTGGAAGAAAGGCTGAGGAAGATTAACTTTTATTTATATGGCTTTGTATTTTTTATTATGGTTATAATTTTGTATAGAAAATGAAGCTTAAAGGCAAGAATTGGTTGTCATCATAGAAAACATACTGGTTACTTTTCCATGTAACACGAAAAAATACGTTCACTATAAAATAGCCAGTGCAGAGGGGGAGACAGTGTGAGGTAGATAGTGTTCCAACACTTATGTGTTAATGAGAAAAATTGATTAAAAGGACATAATTAAAGCTCCCTTTGTAGCATTTATATTTCATGATTTATTATGTCTTTGTCCTAATTATATCTTCTAATTAGAGTGGACTATTTTGACAGAGTAATTTAGCCATGTAGAATTCCAATTGGAAGTCCTTTAGAAACAAAAATCTAGTTAGGCTCCTAGCGAGGTATCTTTTATAGAAATATATCTGACTATCCAGGTTCTCCAGGCCTTGAGTCAACCTATGAACCTCCAAAATGATTTGGTGTTGATCTGAATGGTTAGGTTGTGATGTGCAACAGCCCTGAAGTGTCTCTCTTGTTTGTTTTTTTTTCCTCCCATCCCTTTCTTCCATGCAACCTGGAAGGGCCATAACAAATAGGCTCCTTTAAAGACATTCTTGCAGAAAAGTCTAGAAAGAACAGAGAAGTCACTGTAGCCATGCTGTCCTTCTCAGTGGTTGAGTAAAGATCCCTTCCCCCATCACTGTAGACATACAGCATTTAAGACATGCAGGCTCTACGAGATCTTTTACATCTAGTAATGGTTTAGAGCTGCTTCAAGTAGAAAAATAAATGTGTGCTTGTTTTCCTTTTCCTTCTTTCTCATTTCAGCAGAGAGTTTTAAGAACAGTGAACTAAATGCCTGATAGGAAGGAGGAAATGGAACAAAGGTTCTAGAAAAAGAAATTGGATAATGAGGTTCAGAATAATCTAGTGGGCTACATTTGGCAGGCTGCATTTATTTAAGACCTAGGATGAATACCAAGTGAGCATTGTTCTGTGCAATTCACTGCCTCGAATTACTACTCAGCTTTCATTTTTACATACACATTCTGGGCAAATTAAAAATAAGATAACTTTTCCCTCAAATATAATTAAGGAATAATATCAGTTTGTCTTTAACAATATGAGGTAAAATTTTTTGAGTAATAAAAGTGTTGAGATTTCTCAAACTTTGCTTACTGAGCTGCCTATTTTATTAAAGGAAATTCATTTCTTCCTTTGATATACTTTAAAAATTTGTTTATTATTTTTATGAAGATGACTCATGTAGGACAGATCACTTTTTCATTATTTGTTCAAGATGCTTTTGTTTTTTTCCCCTGAAAGTTTGACTTATTCTCTTCTACATCTGGCTATTTTCTACAATGCTCACGGTTCTAAGGCTTTATCTCCCTTGAAGATACTATAGTCCTTAACTTATCTGTGGTCTTTCCCCCTCTTCGTTTATTTTTAACATTAGGACAAATAACTAATTTATCTTCGGAAGCATCTACATTAATGCAGGCCCTTAAAAAAAATAAACCTTGCTCGTTGATAGATCTTTATTGTTTCTAACATTTTAAGAAAGGATTAATCTGCTTAATATGGTGGCAAAGAAAGTGACTTGGCCCATTACACACCAATAAAATAAAAAAGGACACTATGTTAATGTATTTCTTTTATTCTTTCTCTCTGCTTATGAATGAAAATTAGATGACTGATTTATTTTGATTTTAATCAATTTGTGGATAAACAGAACATGTAACATTCACATAATTCTCCTTCACGTCATTATATTCCCCTTACAGTACTCTCTACTTGTTCTTAACATCCGTTGTATTTGACACTATTCCTAAAATTATTGCACAGGATTTAGATAAAATAAATAATGAATGTCATAGATGTGGGGATGGGGTATGTTATAAAATAAACTGGGAAGAAATAAATAATTTCTCAGGAGAGCTTTCATGTTCTATTTTTGTATAAGTTTTAATTTAATAGTTTGTTTAAAATGTTTATCATACAATATTTGATATATATATAGATTAATGTATTAATGTAGTGAATTATAAAGCATAAAAATAACATGGTGATTTTTGATTCCACTTCCTAGTATAAGTAAGAGCTGGCGCATTGTCAGTACTGTTGCATCAATCTGCATGCTAGGCTGTCTCCTCCCGCTGTCTGCTCTGTGGACGCACTTACTGTCCTCAAGTTTGCGTTCATTGTGTTAATGCTTCATAAAAGTAATTACACTTTTTAGTTTTGCCAGAGTTTGAGCTTTAAAAATAAAATTATGTTGTATAATTTTAACAGCTCTTTCACTGAGCATTGTTTCTAAAATGTATACATGTTATTGAATGTAGCTATTTTCATTGCTGTAATAATATTTTATTATGTGAAACAGTATGTTCCTCCATTTTCTTGTTGATGGATTTGAGTTATTCCTACCTTTTTGCTGTCACCAACAGGGGAGCTATGAATATTCTCATTTCCTAGTGCACATGTGTGAGTTTTCCAGGGTATATAAGAAGGAGTATAATGGTATCTAAGAATTCATTTTGTGCTTGGAATTGTCAGCCCTTTTATTTTTTCTAGTTGGATGGGTAAAAGGTAGTATTTTCTCCTGCTCTCAACTTATTTTTCCCTAATTAGTAAGAATGTTAAACATGTCTTCATTTGTATTCCACCATCTTGAAATGCTTGTTAGTATCTCCAATGCATTTTAAAAATCTTTGGTTTTTTTCCTTCATGTATTTTGAATAAGAATCCTTTATTCGTGTTACCTGCTTTAGTTTTGGGCTTAATTTTTTACTTTCTTTAAAGTACACTTTAGTAAGCAGAAGCTCTTAATTTTAATATTATCAAACTACTAGCTATTTCTTTTATGATTAGAATTTTTTTGTTTGGGGGATTTTTAAAATTTTTTGCTTGTCTTATATTCTTCTCTACCACAAGGTCACATATATTTTTTTTTCTCTATTTTTCTTCTTAAAAAAAAATCCATCTGGAGTTGATTTTTTTTTTTTTTAAATAACGGTGTCAGGATTTCAGTTTTAGTTTGTGTCTCCCCCACCCCACCCCCAGTTGGTAACCATTTGTCCCTGAACATTTATTGAGTGGATTTCCCTTTACTTTCTGTTTCATATTAATTTTCCTTGTATGTATGGGTTTGTTCCTTGGCTCTCTGTTCTGTTCTGTTTATATATCCATAGATTAATATCACAATGTATTAATTACTTCACTTTATGTTTTAATATAAAGTAGAGTAGGGCAAATTCCTAAAGTGTTTTTGCTATTTCTAGGTTTTGCTCATACATTTAAATTTTAAAATAAGCTTTAAAAGAACGTGTGGGGACTTTGGTATTGCGTTGAATTTGGGAGAAACTGTTGTCACAATTTTCAGGCTTTCTATCTATAAAAATAGCATATTTTTGATACATGTGTTGTCTTTAACCTCTTATAATTTTTTCTGTATGGATCTGTATTTCTTTTATTGAATTTATTTGCTGGAATAAATTCAATATCTTTTGCTGATTTCATTTATTTTTTGTGTGTGTATATATATGTATATATATAAAATTGTTTTCAAGCTTTTGTTGACAAATAGAAATGCAATGTATCTTTTCGTGTATTCATCTTGTATCCAGCCACTTGACTGAATCATTAATTCTGAAAATTTGTCTGCAGATGCTTTAGATTTTCTTATAGTCATATCAGCTGGAAATAATGAAAGTTTTATTTCTTCCTTTTTAAAATCATTGTTCGTTTATTATTTTTCTTGTTTTACCTAGTTGGCTCCATAAAATAGCAAAAGAATGGTAGTATTGGCATCCTTGACTTGTTCTTGATTTTAAGGGTAATGCTTCTAATATTTCACCATTAAAATTATTGAAGTCTTTTTATGGGAGGATGAGGTCAGTTTTTTTTTTTAATAGCTTAAGGAGGTTATCTTTTTGACTTATTGAGATGTTTATAAGAATTGTACATATGCTTTTTCTTCATGTGTAGAGTTGATCTTATAGTCTTTCTTCTTTCATTTCAATGTTTAAACTTCACTTGCATTCCCTTAATAAAACCAATTTAGTCTTGATGTTTGTCTTTTTAAACACACTGCTAGATTTGATTTGTTAATATTTGTTGAAGAATTCTGTATCCATGTTCAAGAGATAATGGCTTTATTTTCTGATAATGTTCCTTGCCTAATTTGTCTCACAATTATACTAGCTTAACAGAGGTGATCTGAGAACTGTCCTCCTGCTTCCCGTGGACATGTTTGTGTAATATTGGAATGATCGCTTTATAGGAAGATCTTAGAATATATTTTGACTTTCCAGTGGGATTGAAGGTAGATTTTTAAGTATCAAATTATTGTATTTAGTAACAGGTCGGCTCAAGCTTTCTTTTTTCTCTTCAATGAGATAGTAAGTTATATATTTGTTACAATGTATACATTCTGTTAAGTATTCACATTTATTGGCAAAAAGTCATTGGTGGTATTCTCTTACTCTTTCATTGCCCATGGATTTTTTCATTGTTAATTTTGTTTATTTGTGCTTTTTCTCTCTTTCTTGATTAGTCTTTTTTTTTTTTTCAAGATTTTGTTTATTTATTCACGAGAAACACAGAGAGGGAGAGACTGGCAGAGACACAGACAGAGGGAGAAGCAGGCTCCATGCAGGGAGCCTGATGTGGGACTCGATCCTGGTGTCGATCAGGACTGAGGACTGAGCCAAAGGCAGATTGTGAAACCGCTGAGCCACCCAGGCATCCCTCTTTCTTGATTAGTCTTGCCAGAGGCCTGTTTCACTTCCTTATTGCTATACCAACTTGTGATTTTCTTCATATTCTCTTGTATTGTCCTTAAAAGTTTCATTAAGTTTTGCTTTTTATTATATTTTTCCCTTTTTTATTTGAGTTTATTCTATTATCAAATTTCTTAAAGTTGGAATTTGGGCTAATTTATTTTAAGCCTTCATTCTTTTCTATTTGAATCACTGAAAGCTATTAATTACTTTCTAAGTATTGCTTTATCACAAGTGTACACAATTTTATATTTGTTACTTTCATTAATTTCTATGTTGGTTTCTTCTTTTTGACGCTCTTGATAGAATTTTTTCCCATATTTTTGGAGATTTTCTGTTTTTATTAGTGATTTCTCACTTAATTGCATTGTTACATTGTTTTTTTAAAACTAGTTAGTATTTCTAAAATAATTTGCTCTCGGTTTCTGAACACTGCAATCAAAATTTTTAAGGAATGTCCTACAAAAATGCTCCTAGATTTTATGCTAGAAATTGAGAAGTCATCACTTTCTAAATTTACCATGTTACAAAGATTAAATAGCTGAAATCGAAATATTTCAAATAACATTACCCCCAGAGAGTGCAACCAGAAAGTGGCATGAGGAAGTTTCAAGTCCTTGTCTTAGACTCTACTATTCTAACATTATTCTGCATCATAACTAGATGAGAGCTGTGGTCCAGTGATAGTTGAATTTGTAATAGTCCTGTTCAGTATTACCCTTTGAGTGGTGATACTATGATAGCAGTCACTTCTTTTAAAAACACTGTGATAATTCAGGAAAAATAGGATTCAGCCATTGGCTCTAGAAAAAGATTGAGATTTAGGTCAGCTTGCATTGGAATTTCTCACAGTAATTGACAGCAAAATCCTGAAATTGCCACTATAATGCCAGTAATTTCTTTTAGCCGCAGTTGCATCACTCTGACTTTTTAAACCCCCACCGCCAGAAAGTTTTTTTATGTAAAAAATTATTTCGGTTAATCCTTCATTTTACCTTGTGTAGGAGAGTAATGAGGGCCTAAGCATATATGTGTAGTCTGTGTGGCTTAACACATAGTAAGAAATCTGTACTGCTGAAATAACTCAGTGCTTTTAGACTTGCTCCAAGGAGTCACTTGACACATAGGATTTTTGTTAACCTAGGCATAATTTATGCCCAGGAATTACCCTCCTATTATCTGGGAAAGCTTAAGGGAAGTTAGGTTTCTGTGTAAAACTAGGCTGCATAATTCTGAAGTGAAAGTGACAGACTAATGAGCAGAAAACTAGATTGTGGAACTCTAATTAGTGTGTAAATAAGAAACCCTAGAATTTGCTCACCTACTTTCCTAAATGTCTTTTTTTAAAGCTTCTTTTAATAGGAGTAAGTTTGCCAGGAGCACAAAAAATACTAGCATGTTTCTTCTTTTTTAAATATCACACATGCTATTTTTAAAAATGAAGGCTGATTTGGAATAATATTTTATGTTAATAAGGTTATGCTTGAATGCTAATGACATTCTCTTCCTTAAGAATTTTGCTAAGTATACTTAAGAAAGCATAAGGGCTTGTTCTTAGATTAGGAGCAATGAAGCCTTTCCTGAGTAAGACTAAAATTAAGGTGGCATTGTGGGAAATTTGGGCTCATTTTATTAAATTAAAATGAGTAATATTAATGCAATATAAGGTAAGATAAAAATGTTTTAGAATAGTCTGGGAGAAAGTTTGTGGAATAAGACAAAACTTGGTTAGCATCATGAAAATGTAATAAACCTAGAATAAGAATCCTTTACTAGAAGGGCATTAACAATTTACAAAATGAAGGTTCCCAGCCAGAGGAAAGGCCAGTGTACTGTTTCATTGAGATGTCTGAACTTCAGAGTATTTTAAAGGAATGCAGTTTTATTACTTTAGTGTATAGCAATACCAACTAGTAAAGCATGTATTCTTGACAAGTTGTCCTTAGGTTTATAAATTAATTGCTGGGAAATAATGCATTTAAATGAGTATATTAATGGATTTTATTGTAAATAACCATTTATAATACAATAACATTGTAAATATTTATAAATTCTGCTTTCTTAATAAATGCCCTAAAAAACTTACTATGTTTTTCTCATAACGTTGTTAGTTCATTCTTTTATTCAACAAATTTGTGTTATGCATCAGCCATTCTTTGTAGCCCTGGGAAGTAGGCAGGGAAGAAAAAGTCTAACCCCTAAAAGAACCCATAAGCCTTGGCTTTATTGCTCTTGCCCAAATTATCATGAAATCTGAATTGGTAGAATCAAAATTCATAAGGTTTTGTGTAGACTGGCAGCAGTACCTAACAAATTTCCCTTGGGAAAACAGCAAGAGATTTTGCTTTTTTAGGGAAAAGAATCATATTTTATTACTTGAAATTTTAGATTTAAACATTCAGGTTTCATGAAGTACTCTCTTAGTGTAATAGACAACGCTAATTTGAATTATAGGAAGATTAGTATTGTTTTAATTGTGCAATGTGTATGACTTAAAGGTAGCATATGTCAATCCTGTTGATATTTTGAGATTTAAAAATACCAAATCCCAAGATTATTGCCTTTCAGGTAGACTCTGCCAGCCATATAGAAGATGATCTGCACAATGATAAATAACAAAAGGCATTTTTTTAGTACATTAACGTAAAAAAAAAGTCTTTAAGTGTTCTGTACTCGTGGTGTTTAAATGAAACACAAAACAAAACAAAACAAAAAACTTGGGGCACCTGCGTGGCGCAGTCCATTGAGTAACCAAGTCCTGGTTTCTGCTTAGGTTGTGATCTCAGGGTCATGAGATCAAGCCTGCATCAAGCTGCAGGTCAGGCTTCACTCTCAGCAGGGAGCCCCCTCCTTTTCCTTCTCTCTCTCAAATAAATAAATCTTTTCTCCAAAAATTCAGAAAAACTAACACTGTGTTTCCCATAAAATGCAAGAGGCAAGATCCTTAATAGTTTCTTGTTAGAATATTCTGTTACTGATTTCTGTCTGTTGAGTAATCATTCGTTAAATTAGAGACTTAAGTAGCTAACAAGATTTTTATTTTATAGGATTCATAGGATATCACAGACTTGCATTCTTTTACACTCTTAATGCATATTCCATTCGCTTCAAGATGCTATTGATTGTGAGATGCACAATGATTTCATGCACCATTTAGAAAGGGAAAGTCACTGCCCATTAAATCATGGCACAGTGCTCTTATAATTGAATAGAAGATGAATCCTGATTTCAAGGAGATTAAAATGTTTGTAATGTGTTTGTTTGAGAGTCTACAGAGTACGTATGTACGTCCACTGCTTCATTTTTTTGGTAAGAGAGATAAAGTGGTTCAGATGATGATGTGTGGACTTGAGCTGCTTTGAGGACAGCATCCCTGCGGACTGTGAAAAACAAAGGAATGGATCTTTTTCTGTTGGTTCTCTTGGGGATTCATAGAAGAATGATAAGAGGGAAAAACAGGTTATGTTCAACTTACAGTCTTTGCTTCTTGGGTTACTGACCTCATGCATACGCCTCAGTATTTTCTATGTAAATATGTTGCAGAGTGACTTAAAAGGATTGTGTGTTACTGTTGATTTAGTTAGGCATTTCTCCACTTGGCTGCTGTAATGCGTGTGTGAGGCAAAAGGAACAAAAGCGAAGCGAGCTCAGATATTTATTGCCTACAGAGAGACTTGCTCTGTGTATCCACAGACGAGAGAAGGTACTAGATGTGTGGCGTGGAAGTGAGGCAGATAATTCCAGGGAAGGAAGAATAGAAAATAAAAGTGAAGGGAAGCAGAATAAATTGAAAATGGATTAAACAACTGGGAGAAACTCTGGAAAATAAATGTAAAAGTTAAAACATGAGCAGTTTTAGAAATAACAAAGTACCCTTTCACCCAACTACCATAGTCTCTGTCGGTTTCAGGATGCAGAGTGTTTTATTGGGCTGGGCTGCATCTGAGAAGAATATCAAATTTTGCAGGATGATAACTTCAAGTGTTGTCCTGAGCACCAGTCAGAGAATTAACTCTTCCATTGAAGAAGAGATTTGGAAGCAGCAACTGAGATTTGGTGGATGAGTGAGGGAAGGTCTGGAGAGGGCTGAAGAATGTTGGAAATGAGGACAAATGCAGGTTGTGACATCTGCCCAGAGTCTGATGTTTAAGTGAAGAAGCAGATTTGAGCAGACCACAGAACACTTTGGGGAGTGCAGTGCGCTCACTGCACAGGAGCAGGGAAGGGGGTGTGTTGTTGTGGGTGTGTTGATTTCAGCAGGCCAACCACCCGTTAGAAGCTGTTTAACAGTACTTCCTGTAATGGCTTTCCATGGCTCTTGGCATGAAAACAGTGCTCCAAAACCTGGCACGTGTGAGACCTCATCTCGCTAAGCTCCACCCCTCATCTCGCTAAGCTCCGCCTCATCTCAGTAAGCTCCACCCCTCATCTGCTCTCTCTCCCTCACCAGTCTCCTGTGATTTCCTCCAGTTCAGTTTTGCCCACTATCCACTCCAGCACTTGGCACCAGCCCCTAATGCATACAGTAGGCATCTAGCAAATATTCACTGAATAAATGATGACAGGTGGGTAGGTAGCTGAGGGAAAGAATGACTTCCTTCGCATTATCAACAGAACGATATGTGCTCTTCTATTTCTTTAAGTGTAGCTACATGGATGGTTTTTTTCCCTCTATAACCTAGATTGCATATTGGAAGTAAATTTTTTATTATATTAAATTATCTGTATAATTTGTATATGTGTCTGCAGTGATACACAGAACCCATTTGTGTATATATCTCTCTCTAACAAAAATAAAAGCTTTCTTCTAACCTGTCCTGGAGACTGTAAACAGCTACTGCAAACGAATCCTTCCTCATGATGTTATCTAAACGCTAAGATTAGAACCACTCTTGGTATACTTTGGTAATACAATATAACATCTTAGTTAACCTCGCAGGAGGTTGTGATGTTATGAATGCAAATTTGAGGATTTCAGACTTCTGAAGGTTCCAGGGCCTTTGCGGTAGAAATGTTTACCAAACAGATTTTGTATTTTCTTGTCTTGGTAATAGCATTAGCCTCAATCTAAACTTTTTTCTTTCTTTCTTTCTTTTAAAAATACTTTATTTAAATTCAATTCTTTGTTTCTTTTTTAAGCTTAGGGTCAGTCTTGGGCTGGTCCCTGGGGGAAGAGAGGGAACAATTGGCAGCACTTGCAGTGTGGAGAAAATACTCCTACCATGGCTGATTTCAAGCTACCATTGGTTACAAAAGCCTATTTAATAGGGCTGTCCTAAGCACATATTGCTCAGAGAAATGATCATCATGCTGTATTCTTGTGGATTCAACTATAGGAAGAGTAAGACCTAGAGCGAAATGGGCCCCAGTTCCAAGTTCAAAATTTTCTTAGAAAAATCACCAGGGTTTTTGGAATCCTTCTTATGAAAGTGAACCAGAAGGATGCAAACCCAAATGACCTTCAAGGCAGGGAAATGTGACTATCTTGTAAACTTATTATTTGAGTCGAAGGCTGAATCATCCTTCTACCAGGTGACCTTCTTAAACCTGCGAAAGTACATCCAGATATTTGGTTTTATTATCAGTGTCAGCTCTCTTGTTAGCAACAGTGAGATTTTTATCTTATGCTTCTCCAACTCGCTATTTTTGCACAGGCCATATCATTACACATTAGAACAACTTATAAAAATAGAAACTATACTTCTTTCATAATGCCTCCTTTCGGTTGTTAGTTTTCTACCTTCCTTGCTAACCTAGCTATCCCATGGAAAGGATGAGTTTCTCTGAGGTGCTCTTTAGAAGTAAGGAAAAGCACTTAGCAAAATCATAAATAAGGTTAGTGTAACAAATCTGTAAGTACATACTTGGTTTCCTCTTTTAGTGGCATTTTGAAAGACGTAAGTTATGTAAAGTAATAATTACAACAGTGTTCTGTTGGAGTGTAATATTTATGAATGTGACATTGTATAACAATAATATGACGAAAGGGCAGCCCAGGTGGCTCAGTGGTTTAGCGCTGCCTTCAGCCCAGGGCCTGATCCTGGTGACTTGGGATCAGGTCTCACGTTGGACATCCTTCATGGAGCCTGCTTCTCCCTTTGCCACCCACCCCCCCCCCCCGTGTATGTCTCTCATGAATAAATAAATAAAATATTTTTTAAAAAACGGGGGGAGAATAGAGCTATATAGGCATAACATTTCCATACTGTACTGAAATTAAGTTGGTATAAACCTGAAGTAGATGCTAGTAAGTTAGAATGTAAGGATGTAAGGTAAGCCTTAGAGCACTGCAAAGGAAATAACTCAAAAAAAGTAGTGAAAAAAATCATTAAATTAAAAGATTATATTAGAAAATTTTCACTTAATACAAAACAAAAACTAAAGAGAAATGGAGGAATTAGAAAGATATAAGATATATAGAAAACAGAATGTAAAATGGCAGATAGGAACCCAGCAATGTCATTAATAACATTATATGTAAATTGATTAAATAATCCAATCAAAAGGCAGATATTGTCAGACTGGTTAAAAAAACAAGATCTAACTATTTGCTGCCTACACTGACCTACTAAATTCAAAGACTCAACTCAGTTGAAAATAAAAGGCTAAAAAAAGAAATATCATATAAACAACCAACATATAAAAGCCAAGTAGTTATATTAATATTAGACAGACTTAAAATATAAACGGGGGGGGGGGGGGGGGATCTGGGTGGCTCAGTCAGTTAAGCATCTGACTCATGATTTTGGCTCAGGTCATGATCTCAAGGTTGTGAGATCAAGCCCCACATTGGGCTCCACGCTCAGGGGAGAGTCTGTTAGAGATTCTCTCTCCCTCTTCCTCTTCTCTTCCCCCCCCCCAATAAATAAATCTTTGAAATATATATATATATATATATATATATACACACACACACACACACACACATATATATATATATGTATATGAACATACACACACAGAAGTATTTTGTAATGTTAAAGAGTGAATCCATCAGGAAGACGTAACAAGTTAAAAACATATCTACCTAACAACAGAGCCCCAAAATATATGAAGCAAAACTAACAGAAATGAAGGATCAAGTAGACAATTGAACAGTGTGGTCAGAGAGACTTTCCATAATGGATGGGACAGCTAGGCAGGTCAGCAAGTAAACAGAAGACTTAAATAGCCCAATAAACCTGCTGGACCTCACAGACATCTACAAAATATTCCACCCACCAATTGTAGAACACACATTTTCCAGTATACACATAGCATTCTCCAAGATAGGCCATAACAGACACCATGAAACAGTTTATCAGTAAATTTAAGAGGACTGAAATAATATGAAGTTTGTCTTCAAACTGACATAATGGAATGAAATTAGAAATCAGGAACAAACAAAGTATACTCACCTGAAAAGGTTCTTCTGGTCCTACATAATCCCCCAGAGGAAGAGAAATGGCAGTCAGCAAAGCAAAACTTTGTACAGATGATTCAAAGACTTTCCAAAAAAGTAGACTATGACTATTGCCATGAAATTGATGAAAGGATTCTACAGTAGATTATCTATGATGAAGCTAACAAAGGTACAGACCACTGGGAATGCTTTCTTTGAAACAGAAATATAGCTTGCTATAACAAATTTTTAAAGATTAAAATTCCTCCATAAGAACAAAAAGTTGTTCAAAATCATCTCCTTAAGTAATTAAGCAAGAAAGGGATTATACCCGAGAAATGCATTTGGAACAACGGTCTCGTTGTCTTCCTTCTGAATAAGATAGTCAAAGCATTTTAGCAGCTTAAACTTTTCACAGAAAAATACACTTGTCACCCAGTGTCATTACCTTGTCATTTCTTAAGGACATACTTCTAAAAGAGGTTAAGTATTATTTTATTTTTTATGTTAATTTAATACTCTTTATTCTACTAGTGTTCAATCTATTTAAAAGCTGTACTTACTTTATATTCTAATAACATAGAACATTAGAATAATGTTAGCCCTTTTATAAACTTATTACAAGACATCAAATAAAGTATGTGTTTATGAAGTTTTTATTAGAAGTGGTTTAAAAATTTAGTTTCGCCGGAGCTAAATAAAATACTGGAGTTAATTCCAGCTACTCATATTATAGAAAATAAATGTTGTAATACTGGTTGAGCCATTTTGTTCTAGTAATATAATTGCAACCTATGATGGTATAATAATAATAGGATGATGGCAATATAATAATAACATCATAATCACCATCAACAGTACAATAGTGATATTAGAACCAAAGTCGAGATTTTGAGCACCACACTGCGCTTCCTACATGCATTACCCAAATAATCCTTGAAGCCCTGTGCAGTGCCATTATTTGCACAATAACAGGACATGTCTAAGGTCATAGAGCTGGTGATTGGTAGAGCCAAGGCTTAAAGCCAGGCTTCCCTGTGGTAACTGAGTGGATGGAGTATGAGAGTAGGAAGAGTCTAGAACAGTTTCACCTGTACAGGCAGGTGCATGGATGGCCACATCCTGCACTCTGAGATTGGCCTAAAATTTAGTTCATTGTGTCGATCTGACAGGACTTCACTGACTGTGTTGGGTAACTTTCCTTCTATTTTAATCATCTGGAAAGGTTACTTGGAAGTTTGAGTGAATGGAAGGAGGAGAGTGTGTGTTCTTCTGTTCTTCCTCAGAGGTCTGTTCAAGTTTTCACCTTCTTGGATCAATTTGTTACATTCTATATGTTACTCAAGTTTCCAAATATAATAAGGTGGAATAAAGTATTCTTTTTCTTACAATTTTGAATAATATTTTCTGTTTTTATATCATATGCTTTTTCATTAGCTAGGAACATTTATTATTGATTACACTCATTTTTGTCTTTAAATTTGTCAAAGGCATTACTTGTTCTACTTTAAATTTTCTTTGAGTTATGTCTAACTTTTTTAATTTTCTTTTTTCTATATTCCTACCATCTTAATGCTTTCTCCGAAATCATGTATTAGCTGCTTAGCAAATTGTCTTTTACATATAAAAAAGTCCTACAGCATTCATTTGCCATTGAGTGGTTAATTACACAAACATTTGAGAATCTATGTTGCCCATATCTACTAGATTTTGATTTATATTATTTTCTGTTAAATAAGCTGTTATCTGTTAGGTTCTTAATTTATTTGTTGAACCAGTTTGGGGCTGGGTATTTTATTACGTATTTATGTTAATATATTTGTACATGATGAATGTAAAAATATGGAACTTTAGGTGACAGATAGTAAGACTTCTCCTGTGCCATCTTCATACTCCAGTCCTACAGTGATTTTTTAAATTCCAATATAATTAACACGCAGTGTTATATTAGTTTCAGTGTACAATATAGTGATTCAACAATCGTACATAATACTCAGTGCTCATCACGAGCAGTGTACTTGTAATCCCCTTCACCTATTTCACCCCCCCCATGTTTTTAAATTATTTGTGAAACTTTGTGTATGAAGGTTTTATTTTAACGAAGATTTATAAGTTAATATGTCTGCTTTATTACATTTTCTCTGTGTGTTCAAACCTGTGTGTTTCTGTTTCCTGACCTTTTGCTACATCATAGCCTGCTAAATGAATTCAGACACTCCCCCACACTTATTCTTCTGTTTTTTTTTTTTTTTTGAAGAGTTTTTAATGTATGCTGTTGCCTGTCTCTTATATTATAAAAGTTTAGTAATGTTGCAGTTTGCCTTGTTTGAACCTCTAGCCAGATGATTCCAGGTCTTACCTGGGATGAGAGTTGACCTCAAATTCCACTTACCATTTTATTCTTGCTTTTCTTTCCAAGACTGAGGTTCTTATTCAGGAAGGCTGCTGGCTTCTGATTGCTTTTCAGTGTAGTGTCCTCCATTAGGAGTATTAGCCAGGCCTTTGAACCTACTTGGGTTGGTAAAACTCAACTCACATTTCACTGAATGCCCCAAGAACCGCCCTGATCTTCTGCTCTGCTCAAGATAGCCCTTAAGGAGGTGTGGTGACGCCCTCAGAAGTTGCTGCAGTGCCTGTGCTGTACCAGGCTTTTCCAACTTATCATCATCCTGCTGCTTCTTCCTCTTGAGGGCTTGTCCATTTCCCCTGCCTTTGACTTACATGCTGTCATTGTGTACGTGAATTCCACACGCTTTTATTATTTTTCACACAGTTGCTGTTCGTTTTGACTCAGCCACATAGGGATCACTCGTTCGCTCCTCACTTTACATCTCCAGTTTCCCATCCAGGCTGATTTTATTTTACTGTAAGAATTCTCTTTAGTTTTCCATTAGTGCAGGTCTGTTGTGACAAATTACTTCAAGGATCATTTATTAGAAAATGTCTATTTCGTTTTCATCCTTAAAAAAAAAAAAAAAAAAACTTTTGCTGAGTATAAAACTAGTCTTCTAACTTGGCAGTTTATCTCCTCGAGCACATTGTTGCTGCTGAGATTGTCACTTGTGAGTCTAATTATTGCTCTTTGGAAGGTGATCTGTCTTCATTTTAATGTATTTGCCTGAGACTTTTAAGATTTGGGGCCTCATCTCTGCCTTGCGGTCTCACAGAAAGGTGAATAGGTGTGATTTCTCTCTTATTTATCTTGTTTGTACTTCGTGGCACTCGAATTTGTAGAGTCCGGGGTTTCAGTAGTTCTCACCTTCCAAGATTCCAGTTCCATTCTTTCTGACCCATCTTTTATTGCAGAACCTCTCCATTTTACCACCTTTAGTCTCTGGTCCTCTATTCTCTATTGTTTCTTTTGACTCCTTTCCCAGTTCCCTGTCATAATCTGAGCTTAAGTCAACATCCAGTGAGTTCCAAATTTGCTTGTATTTTTCCAGTTCTGTCACTGATATTTTGTTTTTCAAAATACTATCTCTCTTTTTATACTTTCCCCTTTTCCTCTGGAATTTTCAATATGAACAGCATTTATTACATTGATTTTAAAGTTTCTGTATATCAATTCCAATCGATATATTAGAGCCTCATCAATCTGTTGTGATACCAGTTCTTTCATTCTTTTCTTAGGTCCTTGGTTGTCTTTGAATAGTTAGACATTCTATTTTAAAAATTACTAAAATGATTTGAAGCCTAAGTTGACATCTTCCTCCAGGGAACATTTTTATTTGCTTCTGCAAGGCTCCTAGGAGAACCAACAACCTCATATCAACTTAATCCAATTTGGGGGCCTGTGATTTTTCTCAGCCACTAGAAGTGAGTTGTTGTGCAGTGAAGCTTGCTTGGTCTCCATGCAGTTCTCTCATATTTCTAGAATAAAGGCCTTCAGGCTCTCAACTGGGAACATGTTGGTTTTCACAGAGATCCAGAGATAGCATGCCTTGATTCTGTTTTTTATACCCTTGGCTCCTTTAGATTGTCAGAACTGCTCAGCCATTTAGCTACTTCATCTGGACAAATCTTCCTAAGCAAAAGGAGCCCCAGCGCTGAATTCACCTTTTTTGGACTTTTATCCTCCCCTAGCTCTTGGCCCGCTAACTTTTCACTACCTTCCTACTGTTTCAGTGCCCCTAAGCTGATAACATTTGTATTTTGTTTAGCTATTCTGTTACCTCAGAAGAGTATCATTTGAATTACTCCATTACTATAAAAGTTCTTTGTATATTTAGAATGTCAGCCTGTTATCTGCCTTATATGTTGTCATATTTTTCTTTTTGTCATTGGCTTTTTTATAAAAGAGGTGTTTGGTGTTTTTAAGATTTTATTTATTTGAGACAGAAGAGAGAGAGTGCGCGTGCATGCATGAGCTGGGGAGAAGAGAAGGACAAGCAGATTCTATGCTAAGCGTGGATCCCAGGGCTGGGCTCAATCCCATGACCTTGAAATCATGATCTGAGCTAAAATCAAAAGTATAACACTCAACAGACTGAGCCACCGAGGCGCCCCAAAGTATTTTTTTTATATGTACTCAGAGTTCTTCCAGAAAGTTCACTTCTTTCTGTGGTTTTATTTCTTACATCAAATCCATGAACTTAGTGTGGAATGTGGTGTTTGCTTAAGATCTACTTTCCTTTTTTGTTCCATGTGTGAAAACTGCATATTTAAAAACTGTATCATCTTTTTCTCAAGATTTTGAAATATACTACCTTTTTATATACTAAATGCATGTATATGATGGGATCTTTCTATGGGTTTTTGGTTTAACCATAATCCGATTTTGAGAAAATACTGTTTAATCATTTAATGCCTCTGTGTTACATCATTCTTTTTCAGAATTTTATTATCTAATTTAAAATACTTTCCCAAGTTAAGATTAGAGTCATGTCACATTAAAAAGGCGGGGCGGGGGGGGAGGTGCAATTTTTCTATTCTTTAAAATTATATAAATTTAGAAATTTGAAAATAATTGAATTGTTATCTACACAATATTCTTTCCAGGAACATGGTTGTATTTGTCTTGTAGATCTTTTCTTAAATCATATCTGAAAACTTTAATTTTTTGTATGTTTTGATTATTTTGTGCCAAATTTACTTCTAGGCATTTTTCTATTTTTATTGCTGTTACAAGTAGAATATTCTTGCCATTATTTATATTTTCTAACTAGTTATTTTTGGTATAAATGACAAGATTGATATTTTTTTATTTTGGGTAGACATCCACCTTCCTGAGCTCTTTTTAGATACAGATTTCCGGTTATTTTTCATAGATTCTCTGGGAAACCATTATGTTATCAGCAAATAAGACTACTTTCTTCTTCACCATTATTTATATCTCCTTTCTTTTTATTGCTACTGCTTTAGCTACATCATCTAAAGAACTGATTAAAAGTCATAGTGATTATGGCAAAACCCCCCTTGTTGTTCCCTGGTGCAAGAGATTTCTCTAGTGTTTGATTTTGAATGTTATGTATTACCAGAATGGTAATTATTCTTTATTGTATTTTCTTATTTCTCTAAAGTTTTGTTTTGATTTCTCAGATTTCTCTGTGATTTCCTCTCTGACCCCTAGGCTATTTAGAAATATGTTGTTTAATTTCCAAATATTTGGGGATTTTCCAGATATCTTTCTACTATTTATTTCTCCATTTGATTTTGTTGTGGTCAGAGAACATACTTTGTATGTCCTTTTAACCTTTTTGAGCAGCAGACTGTTTTTAAATATAAAGTCACATGTGCCCAGTGGCTACCTGTATTAGTTTTCTATGGCTACATAACAAATTACTATGAACTTAGCGCTTTAAAGAAATACTTCTTATCTTATAGTTTTGTAGGACAGAAATCTGACATGGTCTCACTGGGTGTAATCAGAATGTTAGCAGGGCTCCTTCTTTCTGAAGTCTGTAGGTGAGAATCTGTTTTTTACTCATTCAGATGTTGGCAATTAAATTCCTGTGTCTGTAGACCTGAATTCCTCTGTCCTGCTGGCCTTCCCAGCTTCTAATGTCCACCTGTATTCCTTGGATCTTGGCTCCCTTCTTCCCATCTCTGAAGCCAGTAATAGCTGGTCAGGTTTGTTGCACCTGAGGTGTGTGTGTGTCTCTCTCTCTCTCTCTCCCATCTTCTTCTTGTCAGTTGATTGAGTTTGAAGAGGTCTTCTGATCATCCACGATAGTGTCTGCATTTTAATGTCCATAATCTTATCACATCTACGAAGTCTTCTGTGCACATATAAGGGTACATAGTCCAATTCTGGGAATTGGGGTGTTGTCATTTTGCAGAACCATTATTTTGCCACACTACCATATTGGACAGTGCAGTGTCACACTGCATTATATTTTAAAGTGATGGAATTTTAAAGATTCTTTTACAAATTTTCTTTTATTGCTACCATTTTCAGAGCTCTTCGTATATGTAGATCCAAATTAAGATTTTAACATTTCAGTACAGTTCAGTTGGCAATGAATGTCAGTTTTTGTTTCTCTATCAAAGTCTTTGTTTTGCCTTCATTTTTAAAAACTATTATCTTTTGATGAAGAATTCTGGGTCAGCCATTTATTTTTTCTTTGAGTAGTGTGAAAATGCCGCTGTACAATTTCTGTTGAGAAGTTTGCTTTAATTTTTATCTTTGATTCTCTGTGTGTCATACTTTTATCTAACTTCTGGGTACCTACGAGGTTTTGTCTTTTTCTTTGGTTTTCAGCACACTGAATATGATTTGTCGAGGTTGTTTTTTTCCCTTCCTTCTTTCCTTTTCTTACTTTTATTTTCTTTTCTTGCTTTTCTTTTCATCTTTTCTTATTCTTACTCATCCTGTTAGGGTTGTCTCGGCTTTTTGGATCTATGGTTTGTTTATTTCTTTACCTATTTCTTCTACTGTATTTGTTCTTCTCTTTTTGTGATTCCAGTTATACATTAGGTTATTTGATATTGTCTTATGGATCTTGGATGCACTGTTCTTGTTTTGTCCTCTTTTGTTTCCATACTGTTTTTCTTCTTTGTGTTCCTGTTTGGTTAATTTTTATTGTAAGTTCACTGACTCCTTAGTTTTGTCAGGTCTCCTAGCGAGTCTGTAAAAGGCTTTGCCTGTCTCTGTTTTACTTTGTCTTTTATTGTTAGTATTTTCATTTGACCTTCTGTGTGTTTAAATTAGGTAGGGTGGACAGGAACAGCCTAGAGGTAACACTGGTGTCAGACTGTAAAAGTTGAAAATGATACAGTCACTTAAAAGAGTTGAGAGTAGGGAGGGCTTTTCAGGAGCTGGCAAGTACAAATTCTCAGGGGCAGAAGGGAGATGGGCCTCTTGGAAGATCAGAAAGTTCACCAGTGTTGTTGAAACATAGTGAGTGCTGGGAAGTGAGTTATGAAGGGAGGTCAAAAATGTAGTCAGAGCCAGATGACCATGCCATCTCTTTAGCCAGGCTACATTTTTGAATTACACGAGGAAGGGGAAGAACGTGAGATGAATGTGGCTTGCTGTTGCTTGCTAAGTAAAAGTCATTCCCACATCTGCATGGTAGCCTCCCCATTACAAACATACCTCCGAAGTATTTCAGGTTTGGTTTCAGACACCGCAATAAAGCAAGTATCGCAGTAAAGTGAGCCAAGTGAATTTTTGGTTTCCCGGTGCATATAAAAGTTATGTTTACACTATACTGGAATCTGTTAGGTGTACAGTACCTATTATACCTATAAGAAAGTTAAAGATAGACTTTAAAAAAAACCACTGTATTGCTAAGAAACGCTAGCCATCTTCCGTACTTTCTGTGGGTGATAATCATTGATCATAACAAATATCATAATAACAAACAGTGTGAAATATTGCAAGAATTACCAAAATGGCACACAGAAATGTAAAGTGGGAAATGCTTCTGGAAAAAATGGCACCGATCAGGCAGGGTGCCTGGGTGGCTCAGTGGTTGAGCATCTGCATTTGGCTCAGGTTGTGATCCTGGGGTCCTGGGATGAGTCCTGCATGGGGAGCCTGCTTCTCCCTCTGCCTGTGTCTCTGCCTCTGTGTGTCTCTCATGAGTAAATAAATAAAATCTTTTTAAAAAAGGAAGGAAGGAAGGAAGGAAGGAAGGAAGGAAGGAAGGAAGGAAGGAGAAAGGAAAGAAAGAGAAAGAAAGAAAGAAAGAAGAGAAAGAAAAAAAGAAAAGAAAAGAGAAAAGAAAAGCCCCCAATCGACTTCCTTGGTGAAGGGTTGCTGTAAACCTTCAATTTGTTTAAAAAAAAAAGGCACTATTTGCGAAGTGCAGCAAAGTGAAGCCAAATGACATAAGGTGTGCCCATGTGCCTTTAGTATAGTTGTTTATCTCACATCAATTCATTTGTTATCTGTCTCACATATTCAGTCTCTGTGCTGACTTTTCCTTCCTGTTTATAACCACACCTTTGGAGTGGTTATGATTTGGAGAATTTCCTTCTCTTCCGCTGATGCTGACAGTCATGCCTCTCCTTTTCTTCACAGCCACTTCTCAGAAGGTGTTCTGTATTCATCGTGCCCTCCCTACCTCCCTCCCTCCCTCTTTTCCCTTTTGTGAAATGATTTTTAAACATACCATGGCCTCCTAATCCCAGTGACCACCAAACCCAGCACACTCTTGTTTATTCTTATTTCTCAGAATGAAATATTTTCACTGGCCACATCTTCTTTCTTAAAAATCTCTAAACCATGACTTCCTGGGCACTTCACCATCACATTTTATATTTCTCATTACCCCTTGTTTGTTTTCATTTCTAATCCACCCTAAATAGAGGGATTACCCAAGGTGCTGATGTCAGACCTCTCTATCTACCATATACTCTCTCTGGCTTATCACTTATGTGCTTTTACAAACCAGCTCTCACTGTGTACTCCCAGATCTTTGCCTCCAGCCCAGACTTCCCTCTAGGGAAAGAAAAGAATATGCATCTATATTTAATAGATCATAATTTTCGTATTGCTATGTCATCTTTGCAATTATTTTAAATGGATGTGTAATGTTATGTTAAGTGCCTCTGCTGTAATTAGCCTAACCATTTCTTGGTTGAAAATGTCTAGTCCTGGATTCGCAGCCACACTTTATAATTCTACACATGTATTGAGTTTGAGATTTGATGGGATGGAAAGTGAATTGCTTCCCTGCCCACCCCCACCCCCCAAACCAGCTCAGGCCTCCTAGATAAAGATGGGAAATTCAGCAGAATCTTTGGCAGGCCTTTCTTCAGCTTTCTTACTTTGAATCAGCTGAGAGGCCCCCACTGTCACTACCTGAGTTCAGGGTAGCATTCTAACTCTTGCATGAATTCCTGAAAGGCCTTCCTTGTGGTCTCTGTGTCCCTGGCCTTTTTACTCTCTGCTACAGCATGCCCTCAGTTGTGAGAGAACAAGTAGCTCATGTGTCCCAAGAATACAGAAGACCCTAAGATTTTTCACACTCATGTGTCTCTGAGTAAATCTGAAAAAGAGATTGACCTTCAACCAAGGCAGGATTTTAAGCACACTATTAGATTGTAGTTCCCATGAACCTTGGGAGTATTTTTTGCCATATTTAACTGGCAACTCAGATGCTCTCCTGAGCCAGGAAATGTGTTTGCTTCCACTCTGTTATTCTCAAGAAGTAGTCCTGGAAACCAGCTAATGGTGCTGTTCTACACTCTTCAGTGTTCTTCTTAAAAAAAATACAGGCACCCTAATGATTACCAGGCTTATGCCTTGGAAAATGAAGTGCTGGTGCCTTAGATACAAAGAACTTGGGACCTATTTCTCTAACTTGTTCACCGGTCCCCCATCAAGTGGCCTTTGTGATCTCTCCAAACTGTTCCAACAACCCACCTGATGGAGAACCGGCTCCTTAATGAAGCCCATCAGATCAGAGCTTCCAACAGTAGCCACACCACCAGCTTTAGTGTCACTCCTCAGTGTGATTTGTGTGTGTTAAGTGAATTCCTATTTGAATTTCCGAATGAGTGATGCCTCCAAGCTTTTGCGTGATTGTCAGCCATTTCCAGTAGCACACCAACCAAGACACAAGTTACAGCAGTTGGTTGACTCCATTTTTGAGCCCCTTCCACCCTTTCCCACTCTATGTATTGTCATTATGTAAGGAAAGAAGGTTGTGTGCACCAGGCATTTCCAAGCCCAGTGTTAGTAAAACACAGCAGCCCGGGAAGCATACTATAAAGCAGGGTGCATAGTCTGAGCAGAAGGTGGGCCTGTGCACTAGCTGGTGGAGAATGGGCATGTCATAAAGGCACTGCCCTACCGCTGCCTTCACCACTTGTCTCATGGTCTCTATTTCTCTTGGATCCTCTAATTAATTTTCAATTTAGTCTACCATAACAGCAAAGTGCCTTTACAGTTATTGAAAAGCACAGGTGCTGATGGTAACAGCTGCTCCCTTCTCACCCTCTGCCCCAACTGTACTTCTGCCTTGAGGCATTCTGATCTGTGCATCCTCTTAACTCTGTGGCTGACAATAACTATGTACCAGACATCATAGATACAGCTACAATGTTTTATGATTGTGCTCTTTGCTGTAGATACAGGGGCAGGAGAAAATAACTTGTCGCTCTTCAGTGGATAGGTTTGAGATTAATCCCAATTAAAAACTACCCTGGGTGCTTCATTCTTGGAACACCCAAGGGTCTGATGCTTCGATCTACTCCAGGCATTGGCTCCCTTGAGGAGGCTTCTATCTGTAATTCCTAGCCAGATGGCTTAGCCATCCACCCTGTGCACTCCTGCCCCAAATCTGGTGAATCAAGGGATGGAGGGTAACAATCAGTGGTAAGGCACATACCTTGTTTCAGTTCCAGCTGTAGGATGATGATAGTGTGGTGTTCATCTTAGATGTGCCTGGTACCCTTACCCTCTTGACATTCTCTCTGATGTGTTCCAGCTTCCTCTCCCTTCACAACAACAACAAAGTCCTTATATTTAGAGACTGATCCAACATGTAGTCATCCCCACCAATAAAGTTGGAGGGGCTTTATCTCTCCAACAAGGAAAGTGAACCCTATTAAAGGAGACCTGACAAAATCTTAGAAGAATGACTACAACTCAGAAAAAAACCATTAGGAATATAGTCTCCACCAAATGCCACCCCCTCAATCCCCCCCCCCCCCATGATCTCAGGCAATAGAAAAGCAGACAGAACATGAAAAGATAGGCCAAACACTTAGCCTTACAGAAAATATTACCTCAGAATCAAAAGTGTTTAAGCATTGAACTTAATAAGATCATAAATTTATTAAAGTGACAGCCCAAACATAGTATGAGACAATAAAATAAGATGAAATAGGAAATCTGGAACTAAGGGAACAAGATGAGAACAAAACAATATTCGCCCAAAACTAATAAATAAATTTGAAACAATAAGGAACTTAATGGCTCGAAAACTGAGTTGGTAACAAAAGGAAAAGCTTCAGATAATTCTAAAGAAGGCAAAAGAAAAAAAAAACCCTCAAAATGGAAGCAATTTAAATCATTGTAAGGGTGATCTGGTATAAAGATAATTGGTGTCTATAAGGGAGCCCAACCCAAAGAAAAATAATTGGCCAGAAAAGATCTATTTGAAGATATAATAAAAGAAAATTTTTCTGAAATGAAATGCTTCTCCTTTAGAGAAGGTCCCTGTGTTCTAGGGGAAAACAAAATATCAAAAATTGTATAGTGACAAACTCCATGCTGACTCCTAGTTATTTATAGGACTTGAGAAATAAAGAATTTTGCAGACATACAGACAGGAAAAAAGGGAAGTCACCCCAAAGAGGAGAGGCCACCAGTCAGGCTGGCTCTGAGCTTCTCCACTTCTACATCACTACCAGAAAGCAAAGAAGTATGCAGAGTTTTGAAAGAAAAAATTGATGTATTAGCACCAAGAAAGTGTTAAAATTCAACTAGAGAAACCAAGAGTAAACAACTATGCAAATTGAATGTAAATGTTATATACTTTGACAAAAGAGAGAGGAGTCGGTCTTCATTTAAAATTGATGCATGTAGTTCAGAAAATCTGTTTAAAATATGTTTTTTTTTTTTCAAAGTCTTAACTTCAGAGGAATTTTTTTAGGAAAGTAGTATCTCTATAAGGAAATACAGATTTAAGGGTAGTTTTCCTTTATTTTCACTTCAGCTTCATTTTAAGTACAGTTAAATTTTACTCTTTCTGTTTAAGACATACATAGGATGGTGTATAGAATCCCTTGAAAAGTTAGTGTGGTATTTCTGGGTGTTTTGCCTGTGGGTTGAATTTTTACATTTTCCTTTGGAGTGTAAGACATTGTTTTAATTTTTTTTTTTTTTTTTTTACAAATTACTTTGTCTAAAAATAAAAGCTTATTCCAAAAAACATGTAAAACATAACAAAGTAAACCCATCTACCAAGCAAGGATCTGTTTAGGTCCTAGATAGGGTTTGGCACAGGCAGATTTTTTAATTTTTATTTTTACTTACTTTTATTTATTTTTAAGATTTTATTTATTTATTCATAAGACACAGAGAGAGACAGAGACACAGGCAGAGGAAGAAGCAGGCTCCCTGCATGAAGCCCAGTGTGGAACTCGATCCCAGGACCCCAGGATCATGACCTAAGCCCAAGGCAGATGCTCAACTACTGAGCCACCTAGAGGCCCCATGAGCAGATTTTGTAGAAATCTCTTGTATTTCCGAATGTTCTGACAGTTTGAACTGCTGCTCCTTTGGTTTCTCTTCTGTTTTTATATGTGTTTTGACAACATAGTGGCTTTTACCTTTCTTACAACCCACCTCCATGCTTTTTGGAAATGATTGGGGAAACAACTCACCCCAGATGACGAGTATGACTTTTCTTTTCCTCCCATTTGCTTGGCATGGTTAATACGAGGCACAGAGTAAGTACATCATTAACTTCATTACATTCATCTTGGAAAGAGAAAACCAGTGGGAAACAGTTTATAAATGAGTGGATCAAAGCATAGAAGGGATTTGCTCAACATCATTTCTTATCAACAAACCTGATACTTTCCTTTCCTTATTTTTTCTTAGCTCCAATATCTTAGTTACAAGGCATCCCCCTACTTTTATTTCTCTTTTGATTATGATGGGTAAATATCTCATTAGCATGTTAGTAATGTATTTTTCGTTGTTAATCTATGACACCATATAAACTGATAATCACAGGATGACTAGGATATTTTTTATCTTATGTAAATTTTTATCTTCAGTTAATATAAAGTGGTTATTATGATGTAGGCATTTTGGTCTAATATGAATTTCAGATACATGCATTGCAACCTCTATTTGAAGATAATCAGGAATTAGAGTATTTGACTTTGGTACAAATAAATAATGTGAGCTTGAATAATTTTTTTTTGTGTACCCAAGGATCCAGCAAATGGAAACAAATGAAATTATGACAAGTAATCACTGCTCAAAAATATAATAGTTGACAGAGATTGTGAGTGGTTGATGCCATTTAAATACTGATTTACTTTCAACACAACCAGAAAAGGAGGTAGTTTCATCCTTTCCCTCCAACATTTAGCTCTATCTCCCTTCTTGTCATCAATGACAAAGAAACATAGACATTTTGTTCAGTTGGGGCACCTGAGTTGCCCAGTTAAGTGTCTGCCTTCAGCTCAAGTCATTATCCTGGAGCCCCACATTGGGCTCTCTGCTTGATGGGGAGTCTGCTTTTCCCTCTCCCTCTGCCCCACTTGTTCTCTCTCGCGCATGCATTCTGTCTCTCTCTCAAATAGATAAAATCTTTTTTAAAAAAAGAATATTTTGTTCAGTTAAAATGGTGATTTTCTTTTTAAACTAAGGGCCATTATAACATTATGACTTTTAAATTGTGTTGATGAAGAACCACAAATATGTAAGTTTTTTTACTTTCATAAAGTTTTGTTCATAGATAAAATTGCTCTATTAGCAATTCTTCATGCTTCTACCAGCTAATATCTCATGATCATCTGAGGTATGTTTCCTCTAAAAATCATTGTATAATAGCCTTTTTTCTTGTAAGAATATCAATATTGCATATTTTAAAACAATACTCTTAAAAATTTGCTAAGAAGTTTGCCTTACCCAGCATTAAAAGGTTGAATTTTCTTGCGGATGGGGCAGGTCTCAGACTGTTGTGTAGAGTCCTCGGCTGTCAATGTGAAGGGGAAGGATAATTTAGTTTTTGAAAGATCTGGTTCTCGGACCTTGGTGAGAGAGGTGGTCAAGTGAGTAACACAACATTCTGGAAATGTACACTTAGGTCTTTGTGTGATTGTTTCAATAGATTTTGATTGCCAGTATTCTTAAAGTTGCCAGAATGTTCCAATACAGCTTTATCCAAAATAAGCTTTCCTTAAACTACCTTCTTCAGTTGTCATAATGCTCTTCTGATTATATTAATTCTAAAAATATGAATAGAGTGTATATACCATTTTACCAATTGTTATTTTTAATTTGTTTTAACAGAAATCTTAGAGGCTGGCATTAAAGCAACTTCAGAGTCACTTAAAGGTGTGAAACGAAAAAAGATTGTAGCTGAGAATCACCTGAAAAAAATACCAAAATCCCCACTGAGGAATCCTCTTCAGGCAAAACATAAACAAAATACAGAAGAGTCATCTTTTGCCGTTCTTCAGAGTGCTTCAGAGTCTCACAAAAAACAGAATCCTAGTCCCGTAAAAAATGGGAAGCAGTTTACCAAACAAAACGGAGAAACACCTGGGGTAGTTGCCGAGGCCCCTAGATCCGAAGACTCTGTCTCCCCAAAGAAGCCCTTGTTTCTGCCGCACGCATCTGAACTGCGTCGATGGGGATCGGAAGGCTCTGACCCCACCGAGTTAGACTTCCTGGACACAAAATGTGACTCTGGTTCTTCGTCAAGTAAAACCAGGACTGACCACAGTGAATGTATCTCCTCCACTCGTAGTCCTACTTCTTCCTCTTACACAAACACCGCATTCGATGTCTTACTGAAAGCAATGGAGCCAGAGCTGAGCACCTTGTCCCGAAAGGGCTCGTCTTGTGCAGTTAAGATTGAAAAACTGAGACCAAATAAAACTGTACGACCCCCTTCTCAGTTAAACAACAGCTCAACGGATGCCCCAAATCAGACCCCACAAGAATTTGTTTCTGAATCACAGCCTTCTCCTTGTACCTCATACGTAGTGCATGTGTCTGCCACTCAGAAGAATGAGCAAGCCACAGTTCAGTCAATTTCTCAGTCATACCATCAACACGAACACTTTGTTTCCAAACCTAACCAACAAAATCAGCAGCTTCCAGTGTGTCCAGCTTTCACGAGGTCGTTGGCAAATCTGCAAAATCAAGAGAATGCCAAAATCGAACAGGTTTATCATATAGCAGTGACATCATCTGTGGCTCTGACCTCACCTTCCAGTAGAACTCAGGTTACTCCTCAAAACCAGCAAATGGATTCTGCTTCACCGATGTCAGTAAGTCCAGCCCATTCTACACAGTCAGCTCCCCCACCAATTTATAATTCGACTCCCGTCGCCTCTGTCGTTAACCATAGCGTGGAACAAATGTGCAATCTTCTTCTGAAAGATCAGAAGCCCAAAAAACAAGGAAAATATATTTGTGAGTATTGCAATAGAGCTTGTGCAAAGCCCAGCGTGCTTTTAAAGCACATCCGCTCCCATACCGGAGAACGACCCTATCCCTGTGTGACCTGTGGATTTTCATTTAAGACTAAAAGCAATCTTTACAAGCACAAAAAATCCCATGCACATACTATCAAACTGGGTCTTGTCTTACAACCGGATGCTGGTGGTCTGTTCTTGTCACAGGAGTCCCCCAAAGCACTTAGTATCCACTCAGACGTAGAAGACAGTGGGGAGAGTGATGACGAGGGGGCTGCTGATGAAAGACAGAATGATCTGGCCTCCATGGACCTGCAGCCTGTGCAAATAATGAAAATGATATCAAATTCCGAAGCTTTACCAAAATCAAGCTCCGTTCCAAGCAAACCAGACCACGTGGTGGGTGACTTTTCACTACAGGACAAAGCTTCAGAATCACAGGCTGTGGCAGAGTTACCAAAAGTTGTGGTCCACCCGGTCAGCGTGTCCCCTTTAAGAGTTGACAGCCCAAAGCTTACGGATTCCAAGGCTGAACTGTCTGGTGCACAGAAGCAGAAGGACCTTCAGGGAGCCAGTGTACTGTCCCACTCAGCCTGGACATCCTCCCTAGAGACTGACGAGAAGTCTCGTCAGAAAGGGGATGTGAGTCAGCCAGAAGGGAAGCAAGAACCACACATAGGAACGGTACATGCCCAACTACAAAGGCAGCAGGCTACTGACTGCCCCCAAGAGCAACAAGGAAAACTGCTGAGTCCTCGAAGCTTGGGAAGTACAGATTCTGGTTACTTTTCACGTTCTGAAAGTGCCGACCAGACAGCGAGTCCGCCGACTCCCTTTGCCAGAGCGTTACCCACCATGGAACAAGACTCAAATAAGAATAATGGGCCCTCTGCACCTCGTATCAATACACCAGCACCCTCAACTCTGTCAACAAATGAAAAAGCATTGCTTTTACCAGGTCAGATGCGCCCACCCTTGGCAACAAAAACACTTGAAGAACGGATATCAAAGCTTATCTCCGACAACGAAGCCCTGGTGGATGATAAGCAGCTGGATAGTGTAAAGCCACGGAGAACCTCTCTCTCACGACGAGGAAGTATCGATTCCCCCAAATCATACATTTTTAAAGATTCTTTTCAGTTTGATTTGAAACCAATGGGACGGAGAACAAGTTCAAGCTCTGATATACCAAAGTCCCCTTTCACCCCTACGGAAAAATCAAAGCAAGTATTTCTTCTGTCTGTACCTTCCCTTGACTGTTTGCCTATTACAAGAAGTAACTCTATGCCTACCACAGGTTATTCAGCAGTACCTGCGAGCATAATACCTCCCCCCCACCCACTGAGAGGAAGCCAGTCATTTGATGACAAAATTGGCGCTTTCTACGATGATGTCTTTGTGTCAGGACCTAACACTTCTGTACCCCAGAGTGCGCACCCCCGTACCCTTGTCAGACAGTCAGCGGTCGAAGACTCTTCAGCAAGTGAAAATCACCTGCTCGGTACTGGACAGTCCTTGGATGAGAGCTATCAAGGATGCGGTGCCACTGGTGACACTGTATCGGCAAGGAACAAGTCATTGGCACCAGGCTCGCATTTAGAAAAAAAGAAGTCCCATCAGGGGCGAGGGACCATGTTTGAGTGTGAAACCTGTAGAAACAGGTATAGAAAACTGGAGAATTTTGAAAACCATAAGAAATTTTACTGCTCAGAGTTACACGGACCAAAAACAAAGGTAGCTGTGAGAGAATCTGAACACAGCCCTGTGCCGAATAGTACGCAGCCTCAGATTCTCCACTACAGGGTTGCTGGTTCCACAGGGGTGTGGGAACAGACGCCCCAGGTTAGAAAAAGGAGGAAAATGAAAAGCGTTGGAGATGATGATGAACTTCAGCAACATGAAAGGGGGGCTTCTCCAAAAAGCTCCGAAGGCCTTCCATTTCAGAATTCTCTGGGCCCCGCTTCCACTCTGTCTAAGCATAATATTGCAATAACAAGTGACCAGCAGCACAGAAACATACAGTTGCAAACCTCCCAAATCCAGTTGGTTGCCAGAGGCCCCGAGCAGACCACAGATCCAAAGCCGTCCCCTATCTCTGAGCAACACCTTGGTTCAACTTCCCAGGACAAGACAGAGCTGAAGAGGCAAGGAACCGGGATCTCAGTGATTCAGCATACAAACTCACTGAGCAGACCCAATTCATTCGACAAGCTTGAGTCTTTTGAAAGAGGTTCCCCCATTACCTTCCAGGAGCTGAATAGAACAGGGAAGCCTGGGCCTTTGAAAGTAATAGGAATTGCCCTAGAGGAAGGCCTCCTTCCTCAGAATACACCTCACCCTCACCAGCCTGTGCTGTCATCAGATGCTCTAAGAGGAGAACTTCAGGATGGTCTGAGAAAGAGTTCAAATGAACGACATGTGCTGGGACAACCCTCCCGACTAGTTCGGCAACACAACATCCAAGTCCCAGAAATTCTAGTCACAGAAGAGCCGGATCGGGACCTGGAAGCCCAAGGCTATGATCAGGAAAAATCAGAAAAGTTCAGCTGGCCTCAGCGTAGTGAAACCTTGTCGAAGTTGCCAACAGAGAAGCTGCCACCCAAAAAGAAGAGGCTCCGTCTTGCCGAGATGGAGCATTCTTCAACAGAGTCAAGTTTTGACTCCACTCTGTCCAGGAGTCTGAGTAGGGAGAGTAGTTTATCTCACACTTCCAGTTTCTCAGCTTCATTAGATGTAGAGGATATTTCTAAAACTGAGGCTTCCTCCAAAATCGATTTTCTAAACAGAGCAGATTTTCTCATGATTCCAGCTGGCTCAAACACACTTAATGTTCCTGGAACTCACCGGGAAATGAGGCGTGCTGCCTCAGAACAGATTAGCTGCATGCAAACCTCCATGGAGGTCTCTGATTTCAGAAGTAAATCATTCGACTGTGGAAGCATAACCCCACCTCAGACAACACCACCTGTTGAATTGCAGCCCCTGAGGTCCCCTTCTGGCATGGGGGTCACCGGGCACGTGCCTCTCTTAGAAAGAAGGAGAGGTCCACTCATGCGGCAGATATCTTTGAACATAGCTCCAGATAGTCATGTGTCTCCTGTGAACCCACCATCTTTCCAAACAGTTGCTCTTCCTGGTGCGAACACAGCACCGTTTCAGGGCCCTCAGCTCACTAATGCATCTTTAGCCGAGTTTCCTGTAAATACTTTGCACTCCCAGATTCTAGTTAAGGATCAGCAAACTGAAACTTCCAGTTCCAGCTCTACTAACATCCTCCCTGTTCAACAGCTTTTTGGTATTAATTTGTTAAATCAAATCCACGCACCCCTTGGCCATCAAAACACACAGATGTCTCTGCAAGTGTCTACACAGAGTGTCAAACCAGATGCAAATCCCAGTTTATGTGTGTCTTCTAAAAGTAAAGATTGCTTTGCTCCGAAATACCAACTTCACTGTCAGGTTTTCACTTCAAGCCAGTCTTGTTCTTCTAGTCCTGTACTTTCTTTGCCAAAGCAAGTTCTTTCGGATCCAGTTGGGGCTGACCACCGTGGGACTTCATTAGCGTTACCAACCAAATTAATAGATGCCATGCCTAATTCATGTGCTCAACCCCCACTGAAGCTTGGGCCGCTCGGTGGTCAGGCACAGAAGGTGCCAACATCGTTTGCATTGCCTGTGCATCTGCAGAGTAACGTTCCAGCATACTGTTTTGCCACAGTCACACCTCTGCCACAAATCCTGGTGACACAAGATCTATCCAACCAGCCAATTTGCCAGGCTAATTGTAGCATGGTGCCAATAAGCGAAGACCAAAACTCCATGCCAAAATTGCAAAAAGATCACCAGAATGTTTTGCCAAACCCAGAGAAGGAACTTGTTTGTGAAAATGTTTTCCCAGAGATGGGCCAGAATTTTTCTCCACCAGATTCCCTGTCCATAACCCAGAAAATGTCTGTTGGTAGACTTTCCCCCCAGCAAGAATCCTCAGCTTCAAGTAAAAGGATGCTTTCCCCAGCAAATAGTTTAGATATTGCCATGGAAAAGCACCAGAAGAGAGCTAAAGATGAGAATGGGGCTGTTTGTACAACAGAGATTAGACCTTTGGAACCATTGAGTTCAAGACCTAGTGAAGTTAATAAACAGAAGAAACCTGTTTTAGTGAGGCAGGTTTGTACCACCGAACCTCTTGAAGGTGTGCTCTTGGAACAGGATATTTTTTCTCAACCTGAAATTAGTGGTGAGGCTCTTCATTTGACAGATGTTTTACCAGCTGATCATTTGTCATCCGAACACTCGAAGTCTCTAGTTACAGAACCCATAAACGAACTACAAGAATTTGAAAAGGTCAAGTCATCCACATCACTAACTCTTACAGTGAGAAATTCACCCATTCCTGCAGGTTCTCCTTCGGAATGTGTAGACAGTAACCAAGAAAGGAAGTCCCCAGGAGTTAAAACTCAGGGTGACAAAGAGAGCATCCAAGAGCAAAGTCCAGCTGCAACCAGCACACTTTTAGTGTCTGATGTGGGAGACACACAGCAGCTGTCTTTCCCCAGCCTGAAGACCTCAACCAACTTTACGTGGTGTTACTTGTTAAGACAGAAGGCGTTGCATCTGCCTCAGAATGACCAGAAAACCTCAGCCTATACTGATTGGACAGTTAGTGCCAGTAATCCAAACCCACTTGGTTTGCCTACAAAAGTTGCTCTTTCTCTCCTTAATTCAAAACAGAAGACTGGAAAATCACTATATTGTCAAGCAATAACTACCCATTCCAAATCAGATTTATTGGTCTATTCAAGCAAGTGGAAAAGCAACCTGAGCAAGGTACTTGACATATCATTTATCTTCACAAATAGTTTGTGCCGTGTCTTGGTGCCTTTAAATGTTTTAATTGGAAATTGTATCTTAATTTTGAGTGACGAATTGTGCTCTGTAAGTATAAAGTTACCCGAAAGAAAGGATGATAAGTTTACCCCGGGAGTTATACTGATAAGGGTTACAGGGAATCCTTCAGTGATTTTTATCTTGAAACATTTGAAAATAACTTGCCCTGAGCTGAGTATTTAAGTCCTTATGTGATGGTACAGATAACCATAGTTTTACTTTCATCTTTCTCTTACACTAAGTGGTAGGAGATTCCGTTTATGCTATGTCCCCCCTAGTGCAGGGGAACAGAAGTGTGACTAATCAAAGAGTGTTATATTTCACTTTGAAATATAAGCAGAGAGCCATTCACACTTACGCGTGTGTACCTGACCACTCTCTCCCCTTGCCTTGCAAGTCTCCACTCCCGCCCAGTGTTGGAATCATCTTAGTGCTAAAAGAAGAGTCACAGAATAGCTGACTCATACGCTTGATAATTAAGTTGATTTGGTCAAGATGTAGAGAGTAAGGTCATAAAACTCTACTTTGGGGTTATTTGTGGAATCAATTTGAGTAGAGTTTTTGACTTCATAAAATGGGAAAAATCACTGAAGTGAGAATAAATAAATAGGTAAGGAGATCGTATTGAACTCTGCCATTCAGAATGATGGGCAAGTGCTTGACCTCTACAGATTCACAAGCGTCTAATACAGGCTCATAGACATGTATATGCTTATCAATAAGAACGTACTTAAGTATCACAGTTACAGTAGAGGTGTATTGCACTTTTAAGAAGGAAGTCTCTAACTTTGCCAGTAGGTTGAGGAGGTGTGAATACAGGGAAGATATTCCAAAAGTAGAGATACTTTAGCTGAGTCCTTTTTAAAAAAGGAAAAAGTAGGAATTTTTTTTCAAGTGAACAAGAAGGAAAAATTTTGATAGTCCGCTGAAATGATACAGAAGTGAGAAAGCACTTGGTTTGTTTTAAGGAACCCTGAGGATTCTGCAATGGTCAGAAGGTGTTAAGTCTGAGACACCAACATGCTTTCAAGTTGGAAGTATAGGTAAAGACCAAAGAATTTGCTTGATGATGGAGATCCATTGATCCATTTTCAATGAAGAAGGGTGCATCCAAATCATTCAGAATTTAATTTTTAAATGCCCAGACTTTATGCTAGACCTACTAACTCTCAGAATCTTGAAAGACGAGACCTGATTATGAGAATTTATTTATTTATTTTTGATTATGAGAATTTAAACAGAGCTTCATGAATATTCCTGAAGTGCCTATAGAAAAGTGGCTCCCCTTCAGTACCAAGTGCTTTGGTAGAAATGCCTCCGGAATGTGTATCTAGATGTGGTGCTAGGCAATGACTTCCAGTGGAAAGTGTCGGGATTCCTAGGTGCACTGGTATGTATAATCAGTGAGCTTGCTCAGAGGGGGTGGAAGGAAGAAAGGCTCAGGATGGGTTTGGGGATCACTACTACTTAAAGGGTTGAATGGATAAAGGAAGCCCACACAGGAAACTAAAGAGATGGTTCACAGAGGAAAGAGGAGGACCAGTAGAAAGTGGGATCACGTAGCTCAAGGAGAAAATTTCAAGAAAAGCTACTCAGATGGAGAAGTCAAATATAGGTCACAAAAAGATGAAGACGAACATGGCTCCTGGACTGAGCAGTTCTAATATCGCTGGTGACTTGGGTTGTAGGGGCAGGTGGTTGTGGAGGACTGGGTGCTGGATTGACTGTTCACTCCCAACCCAGATGTTAATGTATTTATAATTCAAAATGGACAAGAAGGGACAGGTGCTGAAATGAAATGATTTCCAAGAGAAGCAAGGTATCAACAACAGACTGCACAGGTGGTCAAGCGTATAAAGACTAAGGAAGGGATAAGGATCTTGGGATGTGTAGCTCATTGGTGACTGGTGAATAGAAGCCAGATTTGACAGTAAGAAAGTGAGCGAAAGATAAGTGGGAACTAGGTATTGAAAAGAAGCTAAAAAGTAGAATTAGTGTTAACGGTATAAAGTCAGGGGAAGGGATGTGTATGCATTGCAGATTGTGGGGAACCCGATGTGTTTGCCAGGAGAAGAGGAGACCGAAGCAGTTTTGCTTGTCAGGGTCAGTGTCATTAGCTCCTCACACTAGTTTTCTGAGACACTGGGCCAGCAGCTTTGCTATACTCCTGGCCTCAAAAGGACAGGGGCTCCCCAGGGTACCCCTGCGGCTGCACAGGCTCTCCATCCATGGTGCACCACTCTCATGTCACTTGCTGGTAGTTAAGTCATGTCAATACAGAGCCCTCTGCTAGGTGCTGTGGTATTTAAAGGTTTGCAAAAATGGTCCCTTGATCAGAAAAGTCGGGCCTCACGTTGACTTTGGCCAGAGGACGGGGGTTTGAGCCTTGGCTGTTAAGCTTGACCTCAGACAAGTGACTTCACCCCGAGAGTGCCCATCCTCACTGGCTGTAACCTCCTATGCTGCCTGCCTCACCAGAGATATAAGAATGGCAGTGGCCAAGGAGAGGGAACATGTGTGACATCCTAAGGCGCTGTCACTATGAAGTCTTCATAGGAAATGCACATGTTGTTTATCACTTTGATGTTTGTTACCTACTTTCCTAGAGAATTATTACCAGGCCACAGCCTGACTTCTGACCAGTGTCTCACAGTTATCAGCATTCAGGAACTTTTGAGAAGGTAGAGGGGAACATCATTCTGGTTTAAAATGATAGGAGACAAGGAGACTGTTGGGAATGAGGCTTCTGCTTGACAGGTGCACGGTTATAGTGCGTTCAAGTTGAAGGGGATGTAGTCAGGTGTCTCGGGAGTCTAAGACATAGTTATACCATCCAAGGGAGCGAGCTCTTTCCGGTCTCCCGCAGAATAAAGAATAAAGCTCTTTAATAATTAAATTGTAGTGTGAGTGGTTGGTGAGCGGATTGCGGTGGGATTCTCAAACAACGCACAATTTCCTGGTTTGCTGTGGTGCAGGCAGAGAGCTGAAAGCTAAGGGAGGGGGAGAGAGCCAATGACCTGTAAACATGTTGAATTCCTCGAGATGCATTCCATTTAAGTTACCTACATGTACAGTTCTCTGCCATGTTCTGATTTCCAAGTGAAACATTGGCATGTTTGTGTTTCCAGTTTTATTAAATTAGTTTCTCTTTTTTTTTTTTCCCTTTCAGAGAGCATTAGGTAATCAAAAGTCCACAGTAGTTGAATTCAGCAATAAAGATGCCTCTGAAATTAACAGTGAGCAAGATAAAGAAAATTCCTTAATCAAAAGTGAACCAAGAAGAATTAAAATATTTGATGGAGGGCAAGTACAAATTTTACTTTTTAAATGTACATTTAAACGCACTTTTTAAATGTACATTTGCTTTCATGTGACTGAAGACTTACCAGTGCCAATTTTATATAAATGTTGCAAGGTTTCTCAGCTTATTAACAGAATCTTCATGGCAAAATATATGTTAGATTATCGTGTTAAATAATTCCATTCTGATCAAGAGAATATTTAGGAAACATTGTAGGTCCTAGGAAGCGGTTAAGAACTGCTTTCAGGGTAAACTCTGGGTTTCACGTGGATTTACAATAAGGAGTGGCCTGGGCAATCTGCTGTCCGATAAATTTACTGCCTATCTGATGCCTTTGTATATCTGGTAATGAGAAGAATACATGGTAAAAGCTGACTATAGTTCTGGCGAAGCCAAGAAATATTTCAATATTTACAGTTGTAACTGAATTTAATAATAAGACAACTTTTGAAAGAGTGGCTTAGAAAAAGGGAGTACTCTGCTAAAATTAAACCTAGTATCAAGATTGTTTGATTAGAATTAGCTATTGCATTTTAAGTGTTGATGCAAAAAGCTGGAATATTCTGTTACTTACATGTGCATAAAATTTGTATTGAGTATAAAGATTGTGACTTGCTGTATTTTGTAAGTTGAATTCTAATCATCAATATTTTCTCAAAGACACAGCATCCAATCTCCCTAATCATTTTTTTTTTCTTTAAATTAGATATAAATCAAATGAAGAGTATGTATATGTCCGAGGCAGGGGAAGAGGAAAGTACATTTGTGAAGAATGTGGAATACGTTGTAAGAAACCTAGTATGTTAAAGAAACACATACGGACCCATACAGATGTCCGCCCCTACCACTGCACTTACTGTAACTTCTCCTTTAAGACGAAAGGTATGAGATGACATTGCTTCTTGGTCCTTTTTATATGCGTTGAGTTAGTAGAGCTAAGATCCAACTTTACATACTCTTTGACCCAGGATGCGGTAGCTTAAAGTGACTAATATAAATACATCTTGTCAACATGGTAGTCTTATTTCTTTATCTGTCTCTAGACTTCTCAAGGAAAAAAAAATTAATTATACGCTTTTACAATATATATAATAAATACAACATTTTAAAAGGAGCAACTGCCCTTTTTCATTTTACTCCCTAAATTAGAGTTGTATAACCTGATGACTAATACGTTTCAAAAATACTTTGGGGCAGAAGAGGAGAAAGAAATTTTCATGATTACAAGTAAACTCATTTCTATGCTAAAAGATTGAAGAAAAAGTTTAAATAATAACTATAGTAAACTTATAATGATTGTGTTCATATTTTATTATCTAATTTTAGGCATGAATAGCTATTTCTCTTTTTTCCATGATGTTTTTTGTTTTTTACCCAAATTCTATTGACTTTCAGCTTCAAAAATTTCTGTTGCACTATTTAATGTGTATACAACTCAAAACTAGTCATTAAAATTATATTTAGTACTCTTTTTCTGTATTCTTCATATGTTTTTATTTAAATTGTAAGTCTTTATTATAGTTTAGGTAATTTTACCCTCTCCAGATTCCCCAGTACTAATAATGAGTACACTACTTATAAAATAATGCTCACTTTCTCCATTAGGCTCCTTGCTTATGAATCATTATATAAAAATAAGTTACTTGAGACTTTAATTTCCTATACCACCCTTTAAAAACTGAGAATCTCTCTAAAACAAAACAATGTAATCATAAAATTACCTGTTTGAAGGCGTAGTATCTGTAAAAAATACTTAATTGATAATTTTTTTACAGAAGCTTTATTTTTATCTGTTTTGAGTGAATATTCACTTTTTTCCTGATTATGTTGGCCTTCGGGTTTTTGTTTTAAAGATTGGTCAACTCTTCAGCAAAATTGATTTCATTTTTTGCTTAGTATTAATTGGCGTTTAAACAAGTTATGATGGGTAGCAATTAAGCAGCAGCTTCAAATTCACTCTCCTCGAATGCCAGTAATACCAGAGTGATAGAAATAACAGCAACAGGACTCTTCTTCAGCTCACTTTGAATGTTTCTGAATAGTTTCAAGACCTCATGAGTAATTGGGAGGTTCACCGTTGGTGGTCCTCTGATTGTGATGTGGATTCTCCTTCTGGAAATGGAGAGTGGGTTTCAGGATGCTCTTCCTGGCCTTGTGTGCAGGCTCTGATAAAAGAAAGTGCTTTGATCTCTTAACCCAATATATTGCTCTTTCACTGGTTTTGATCCTGTGATTAAGAAACCTTGGTCACTTTCCAATATGAGACCAGGAGGCCAGAAAGAAGCCAGTGTTGCTAATAAAAGGTTACCAAATACAAAGCGATGTTGCTAAATAAAAGAGGATCGAGGTAGACTGTGAAATGGGTATTTTTTTTTTGAAATGGGTATTTTTTAATAGAAGGAGGGAAAGGAATCAGGATAGTCAAAATTCATAAAAGAAGGAGAAGAAAGGGAGGAACACTTAGGCGTGGAAAACCAAATGAAACTACAGAGACTTCTTGGCAAAGAAAACTAACTACTCCGAATCACCAAATAGTAATCTTAGAGAAATAACTCAAAATGGCACTGAATCAAGTTTTAGACTGGTATTTCTTAAAAGACATGATGGAGCATAACGTCCCATGAAGAGTGAGCGAGCAGCCTTCACAGTATTCACATCTTCCACTTCTCAAACGTGCTGCTTATCTGAATTTACATTACATGTCTTGTCAGGTAATTCACTGGAATTATGTGACAATAATCATTTGAAGAAAGCAACCCTCGCTAGGGAGACTGGTGAAGAAAATACTAGAAATTCAGGAATTTCGTCTTCTCAGCATGATAGTTCTTTATTTTACGGGTCAGCTTCCTTGTAGAAGTCTGCCTTCTATGAACATCTGTGAAACAGATTCCATAGTATCTTCTTAAAGTAGCTAACTAATAAGAGACTTGATTTTGGATTAGGCTGTAGATGTTGCCCTACTTGATTTGTTGTCCTAGGCAGTGCACCTCTACTTCTCATTGGATGTGCCTGGATAGTAGGAGAAGTAGTGATGAAAAGACAATGTTATAGGAATAGGAGTATGCAGAGAGAGCAAAATGCTGCCAAATGAATGATCTGCAGTGCTAGAAAGTGATGCTTCTGATGGTAATGCTTATAAATCTCTACTTCATTTGTTCTCAGTTTATTTTATGAGTACATTTTCAAAAGGATTTTAATTGATTTGTCTTCACTGTTCTGCTTTAAAGGTCAGTCAGCAGAAAATACACAGTGAGCTTGCATCTCGGCAGAATTTACTACCATTTCTATCGCCAAAGGCTAGACTCCATATTGTAGCCATCCGAACCCAGAAACAACCTCATGTGCTTTCCAGAGGATTTAGATGAATGTTTATTAAATCTTTAAAAAATTTACTTAGTAAGTTAACGCACAAGGTTCATAGCATTTCAAGGGGATATTTGCATCTTAATATGTATATTTTGCATGTTAAAATGCAGATTGTTTTGTTTATCTTAACTTATTTAAGAAGTAGGTTAATAATAAGTAATAGTTCAAATTGTGAGAAAATGTGCTTATTAAAAGCTTATATTCCCAAATTTACCTGGTTACAATTATCCATTAACTTCTATAAGAAACAAATAACATTCTCTAGCTGTCCGTATAGGGAACAAAAGCACTTTGAAAGAGACTATTAGTGGAACTCATAGTTGAGTCTGTAATATTGTTATTATATTAGAAAGTGCTTTGACTTACACGTGGAAATTTTAGCCATATTGAGATGGCCAAGCCATTTTTTATGACTTTTTAATGTGAAAATTTTGAAGCATACCATAAAGTAGAGATCTGTAAAATGAACTCCAATATACCAGCCACCTTTTACTAATCATTAACATTTTGCCATTTTGCTTCTTTTTTTTTTTTTTTAAAGTGTATTAAAAGTAACTCTCAGACATGGCCAAGCCATTTAAGTCAGGTGTCACCTCTACAATTACAGAAGTCAGGGTTTAATGGGTGTTAGATATTATCTGGACCATGCACCCACCTTCTCATACTTGAGCCCCTGAAGCACTAAGCTCTGGGCTGCTGTGCATACTGTCCACTGCAAGAATTGGCTTGAACAAGTGTGACCAGTGCCATGGACTTAGGGCATTTGTAGTGGTACTGAGGTTTGACGAATACAGCAGTGGTGCAGGTCCTTTAGTTACTGCAGGCCCAAAGTTGAGACCAACAATTCAGACATATTTAGCTCCTTTAAAGGCTTATTTTCAGATACTACTTTGCCACTGCTCACCAAGCTAAGTCTTTAGATTTTGTTTCTTTTCTCAAAAGAGATCATTTTCCCTTGTCGGCAATTTTGTGTGTGTGTGTGTGGCATTATCCACTCAAGCTACTGGTTATCCTTAGAAGAATCTGAGCTCTCCCCAAGTTCATGATTACTTGGGACAGTTGTACTGGTGGTTCCCAGTTAACCTAACAATACTTAGATACATTAGCTACCAAAGGAAACACATCTTTAGAGATACTATCGTGAGGCTTATGGTCAATACGGGGAAGTAAAATTAGTGTAGGAAATTCTTTCTCATATTCCAAATGAGTTTTTAATAGCTAATCAAGCTTGAAATTTAACAAGGCAAATTCCCAGGTAAAGAAATAAAAAGGAAACTCCATGCCAGCATAATAGCAAACAGACACTTAAAAAAGAACAATGATTAAATGAATAAATAAATAGAATTTAAAATGAAAAAAAATGAATTCATGGAAAAGTCGAAGCCAGATATATGCCCCCCAGCCCTGAGGTTTTAATGTCAATCCTAGAATGGAGTCCAAGGCTTCTGAAATAAAGTCTGGCCCTTCTGCCCAGTGACTTTGTGGACCATGTAGGGAAAAGGCACCTGCTAAAAAGCAAAATGCTGATAAATCTGTTATGCCAATAAATTAATTAATTAGTTAATTAATTAATATAAAATAACTGGTCTAGAATTAGTGGTCTGAAACCTGAAGTCACAAGTAAAAGTAATTGGAAAACTGACCCACATAGATATTTCTGCAACCCAGGGTCCTTAAGACTCTGTGGAGGACAATCTTGCTGAAGATAAGCTTACAATAGAAACTACAGAGCATGCAAGGAAACAAAGTACCATGGGGGAGATCCAGCAGACACAGTGAGAGATTCCAGGAACCACAGATCTTAGTGTAGTCCCAAAGGAACTTTAAATAGGCATAAAATGTTCTCAGAAATAATTGTGGACTACAGAATAGGAACCAAAGGCAAAAACAGACTTTACCCAAGTAGAGGAGGTAGATTTGAAAAAGAGAAGTTATTAGTAATAAACAGCAAAGTTATTACAACATATAGATAACCAATATTTTCTTGGTCCAAATTTTAGTCTTGTAATTGTGTAATAACCACCGTCTGTGCTTTCATTTGAAATAGAACTGGAATTTGCCAGTATTGACAAATGCAATAGCAAAATAATACTACGTAAGCTTAGTAAACATTCTTTTCCCTTAAGGAAATCTGACAAAACACATGAAGTCCAAGACACATAGCAAGAAATGTGTGGATTTAGGCGTCTCAGTAGGTTTAATAGATGAACAAGATACAGAAGAATCAGGTAAGGCTTTATTCCATATTTTTCATAAATGCTGTGTACAATGTGCTATTTTTTTGCATCCATATGCTTCTTTCGTCCCACTAATACTTCCTAGTTCTTATTGTCATTACTGCTTCTTTACCTGATGCAATAGACTCCTAATCAGTTTTCCCATCTTTAATTTGTCTTCCTTCCTACCCATCCATCCCCTGAAGCACATGTCTGGTCATACTACTTCTCTGCTGCAAGTCTTTCGTTGGTTTCCATTTGCCTACCAAATAAGTGATGCGCCTCTTGACCTCACATCCTCCAAGTCCATTGTAATCTGGTGTCCACCTACTTCTTCACCCTTGTTTCTCATTTCTTTGTTTCACCTGCCCTAATGCTTAAATTTCCTGCTTACGTGACATTGATCTGGCTGTCTGTGTTTCCAACCCTCCCTTAAAAACCCCCCACCCTCAAACCCCATGCAAACATGGCTCCCCGTGTGCACTGGACAAAATCTTCCTTCCCTTCAAGGTCGAGCTCAAATCCACTGCCGCCATGAAGCCTTCTCTGATTTTCCCTTCCCATGCTGCAGGAAGCCATTTTTCCTTCTCTCAGCTTCTGTAGTATGTTAGAGTTTGCTCCCTGAAAGCACTGAATCTCCTTCTGCCCTATTTTTGGATTATTTACAAATGCTTACCTCACCTCTTCACGGAGACTCTTGAGCATGTCCTGAGCAGAATTGATGAAGGAGTGCTACTCCCCTCACCCACAGCCCTTAGTGTGGTGCCTGGCACAGAGCAGCTGCTCTGGAAATGTTTGTGGAGTAAAACATTTGTTTGCTTCCCCAAAATGTTTGTTATTTAGAAAAAGTTAACTGGTTGTTTTTGTAACAGTGTTAACTCAACAAATATAAGTGTTTATCTCTAACCAATTTTGAGGGAAAATAAACCTGTTCCTCTGTTCTAATTAGAGAGTAGAATTATTCTTTCATAAGACTTTATTTTTAAGGCAAGAATTTATCAACCAAAGAGATAAGTTTTCTTTAGAAAGTTGTCCTACTTTTTTTTGAAACCTGCCCTAAATTAGGCCTTTTTATTTGCTTGCTGTGTTTTTGTTGATATGCATTAGTTTGATGCCTAGAGAATTTCCAAAGAGCAAATGGTGAGGACATCATTGAAAATATAGGTAAAAGGCAAACTCTTTTTATTCCACCTGACAATCAGTAACACACTAAATGAATCACCCTGAATTTATTTCTAAATATGCAAAGGAAGTGACTCACATCTTAAATGGTACAGCTGATATGATTCAGTATTTTAAGCACACAGAAAGAATTGCCTTTAACTCTCTTTTGAGAATAAACTGACACATCTTGATAGAAGACAAAGATAATCATAATAAATTTAGGACCATAAGGAGCTTTTTAAGTGTTTTAGATACCTTGATGCTTTGATACATATTGGAGATGCCAATATCAGGATATAAAACTGTGTATCACATTCACGTACAGATATCTTTTCTGTCCTAGGAACATATTCATTAAAAGCTGATTTTCAAATTGCCATAAATTGAATTCTGTATTGTGTTTTTGTTTAAAGACACTTACACATTTAATAGAATTAATTATAATTACTTCTAATACAAACGGTTTGTTTGGTTTATTTTCTGCTGCTAGTAATCATGCGGTACATTAACTGCCATAATGAAGCCAAGAAAAAAATTTTTTACTCTATTATTTGCCTTTATTATTTGCTGTATTATTATATAGAGTCATTCGGAAGTAAAAAGCTAGGAAGAATGAATAAGTTTCAGCAAGTTTATTATCACCCACAGATACAAAAGGAACAAAGTAAAAATGTGAAATGCTAATGTCCAAAAAACGTATTAAATGTAAAAAGTATTGTTACAATATACTCTCATTTACATGTTTTACTTCTTCAGGAAGATGTCTTATAAAATTAAGGAAAATATCTGTAGAATTCTCTAAAGTTAAAGGAAGGTTGTGTTTATATCCTAAATTTGCATAGGAAAATTAAGTGTGCTTTCCATTAATTGTCATGCATTGTTTAGATTGGCTGACTGATGGGATTACTTGTCTCTCCATTGATTTTTGTATTTCTCCACTCATTCACTTGAAGCAGATTTTAGATTATAACTCAAACTTGATAACCTAATTCTCTATTCAGATGAGATCTTCTGATAAAACTATGTAGTTTTACTTGTTTTACTCTTGGTTAATTTTTTTTTTTAATTACTGTAATTATGGGTAGCATACTCCGTTTTTTTCACAATTTTGGCTTGAATAGTAAATTATAGCATATAGATGGATTTTACCAGGTACTGTGCTTAATAATTCTTTGTGACTATGCCAACAAACATATTCTACTCTTGCTTTATTATGGGCTTGGAATATAGGTATAAAAGTAGTAACTTTTGTTGCTTTATACCCGTGGTCTTATTCTCATTCTTCTGTTTTGTGCTTTTAAAAAAATATTTTGATTCAAAAAAAATTTTTTGGAATGCAAAAAGATTACAAAGAGTTTCATTACATGCAGTCATGTATTCGCATTAGACTTGAGTATTATATTTTCTTGTGTTTGCCTCAAGTCTTTTTCATAAATTCAGTGTATTTTTGAAAAAACACAGCCAAGCAGATCATTTACACATCAGGTCACCTTTGCTGGTCAGTCTCCCAGAGGCAAACCCTAATTGCAGTTAGGGGTTTTCTTTTCAATTCATTTAACGTACGTTCATATATCCATGAACAGTGTGTGGTTGGTTGGTTTGTGTTTTAAATTTGCATTAACAGCACCACCTTGTATGTAGATACCTAGAAAATTAATTTTGCTTTATAATTTTAAATTGCTTTCTAGAACAATTTCTGTCTCTGCACATCCTCATCTGTGCCTTATACTGTAAGAATTTAAATTGCGGCTGATTGGATGAATAAAAGCCTGCCGTCTTTGTGTTTTCTTGATTACTGTCCTAAGGTTGAATCTTATTATCCTTTGAAAAGAAGCTCCACTCCATTAAATCAATGATAGTTGGAGATGGGATCTTGCTTAACAGTGCCTCAGCTGACTGTATTTTTAGGGGAGAAAGTCCAGAAGCCTGCAGTAGGATGCAGGCTTCCCGCATGTCTGGAGGGGATCTGATTTTCTAGTGGAAGCTGGCCTGTAAGTGCAGCGCCCCAGGGCTGTGGTGGCTAGGCTCTTTCTGTCTGTGCCCACTCACTAGGTAATCTCATTCAGCCTTCTGCCAGTAAGTACCACCTATCTGCTGCTTATGCTAGTCCTCTCCCCAAACTGGTGCATCCATACATCTGCTCACCATCCCCCACTGGTGGGTCTAACGGGCTCCTCAAGTTGGATTGCCCCAATCTTCCGATTGACCCCTTACCTCTAAGAAGCACACTTCCCCTAACATCTTCTCCCATCCTTCCAGCTGCTAGACCAAAAGTCATGATTTTGCTTAAAACCCTCTAGTGGTTTCCTGTCTCCTTCAGAGCTCCAGTCTGCTACATGCAGGGAGCTCTCGGGCCCACTCACGTTCCTCACCCCGTCTCTCCCAAACTTGTCTCCCATTTCTTCTGTCCTTGCTCACTCAACGACACCCACACACATCCCCCCTGCTCTTTATGAAACCACCCAGCAGGTCCCACCCTGGGGCCTTGTGCACATGTCGTCATGTCCTTCAGCCTCTGCTCCAATGGCACCAGCTCAGCGAGGCCTCCTGAGACCCCCTGGATAGAGAGCACCTCACTCACTCCTCTCTCTCCTACTTTATTTTTGCTTATTGCACTTACCCTACCAGATGTGTGTGTGTGTGTTTTAATATCAGTTTCTTTCAACTAGAAAATAAAACAAGAGGACAGAGATTTTATTGTATTCACTGCCCTCTCTCCGACATCTTAGGATGTTGCTGGCAAGTGATAGATAGTAAATAGTTGTTGATTTAATGAAGGACTTGGGGTGGGGGGGAATGGACCTACAATCTGTCAGAAAGTTTTTCAGTATTATTATTTTTAGAATTTGGCATGTTAATTTTCCATTAAATCCCTTCACTAAAATTAGACGGTAGCTATCATACGGTATTTAATGCCTCTACCCATAAACAGCATTTACATGTTATGGCGAAGGTAGACACAGGTATTGTTGAAGTGATGATGGTGTCAGTTTGTTCATTTGTTATTTATTGGTCACGGGATCAGAAGACGAGAAAATGATTCAAGTTATCTGATTGTTCTGTTTTCCATCAGTAATGATCACTCCAGATTGATGAAGATCTTTTTCAGTAGTTTCAGAAAGAAAAGTTGCTTGTCCTGTCAATGTGTTCTTTTGCTTATTTAGCACTTGGGCAGCTATAGATGATGTGCATGCCACTGCCCTCAGGCTCAGAAGCTCTTTGCCTGGCCAGTGGTGTTGGCATGAACGTGGACTTGGCTGGGATTGGGGCAGGAGCAGGGATGCCTGCTTGGTTGCCCAAGGATGACTAAGGGTGTCCCAGAAGAAAGGGGATGGGACTTACTTATCTATACATTGCTTTATTTGAAAGAAAAAGTATTGGTAAGGAGGTAGGATAAGGGAAGGCAACATTCTGGACCAAAAGGATTGCTTGGGCAAAACCCCCGAGGTTAGGAGAAAGGAGCAAGATGCTAAGCATGTAACTGGGACAGGGCGCATACCTGACAGGGGCTGCAGGACAGGGCAGACTATGCAAGAGAGTTTTAGCCCTAGGAGCAGTGGTTCCAGGTGTCAACTATACTCACTTGTCCTTAGATGTAATCAGAGTCTCTGCTGTGGCAGTTTATACCAATTTCTTGATGTTGTGACATTTGAAAACCATTCTTTCTTCAGTATGTTTTTTTCTAGTATTTTTATTCTTTTAAACATTAATGATACATAAAGTCTTCCTTTGATTTAAAAAGTTTAATTTTTTTTATGTCATCTAAAGTCATTTAAATCCATTGCCTCCTTGGGCATATATACCCCTGTCTTTCAATCCAGCTTATTTTTTCAAATGTTTTTGAAACAAGGAAAGAAAAGATAATAGGGCTTTTAATCTGTGACTGTGGAATTTTCATTGCTGAGCTTTTTGGTTTTGCTTTGCTTTGTTTTTGTTTTTGTTTTTTTCTCCCTGATGCTGCTGTTTTATTTCATAGTGGGAAATTAGACTGTAATGGCTGAAAGGAGCATGAGTTCATTAAGTGGATGGTCCTATTCAGCAACAGTAAAAAATACCATGAAGCAAAAGCCTCTTTCTGGAAAAGCTGTTTTAAAGAGAGTGCCCCTGAGCTTCAACATCCCCCATTCCCCAGTAGATGGAGTTTACAAGTTCAGGTGGGAAATGTGGTTTGGTTTTTCCCTTGTGACATTCAGTTGTATGTTTACGTATAAATGTGCAATGACACATTTAGATCTTGCTCTTTATGTATTAAAATTAAGGAGCACTGTTTCCCCTGGAATTAATTAGCCAGTGTCACTCTGGTATAGAATTATCCCTTTGGACTAGACTCTTATAAGAGGTAAGGGACTTGAATTGTTTCTGCTTTAATGTTTGTGTATATTTTAAAATCTTGCCCTCATCGTCTCCATAAGGAAGTAATAAATTGTAGCAGCTTGTTACGAAGTCTTTCACTTTACCTTCAATTTCCTTTCCCAAGGAAACATACAAATTATTAGAAATACAGTTGTAGGCAATGAAGTGGCTGACTTTTAAACAGGAAGGAAAATCAATGTTTTCAAGTATTGCAATTTTAAATTTTGAAATATATACCTCCTGGTGGACTGAAGCTGAGGGGTCTGAGGCTGGTCAGTGCTGAGTGATCTTATATGCTAGCTTCGCTTCTCTGGGCCCTCCTCCCCACTGAGGTTTCCAGTCCCCCTAGGCCTGACAGTCTCAAGATCCCATGTAAGGATCAGACACACGCATGTTCCTTCTGAGGCTTTCGATACCACATAGGATCCTCCATTCTTCTCAACATTCCTGCCTGATGGTGTTCTCCATCTTCCTGGCCCACTAGATGAAAACCAATTTGCACAAACCAAATTGTATTGTGCAACGTAGGATCTTTGCGCACAGAACGTGCTGTCTTCTCTTTAATGGTGAACGGTTTTATCAGATGCTTTTGTAGCACCCTGGGATCTTGATATTATTTCTCAGATTTGTGATCTAACAGATCTGATACTGAACCCTGGTGCAGTTCACTGCCAGAAACCACACTGGCATTCCAGATGCTGCATATATGTTTACAGTAAACATTCAGGAAAAATGCAAAGGTTTGGCCAGTGGTAAGGTGCCTCTGCACTTCTCAACGGTGAGCTTTCTTACCTTTATTTCAAAAAGGTAGTGACTGCGCTAGCTTTTCAGATGCCTCTCATGCCCGCGCAACGGCAGTTGTCCAGGGACAGCTGGTCTAGCCCTGTGCAAAGAGAAAGTCTGAAATAACTAAGTAAACTCCACCAGCTGACTGTCCTTTGTCATCTAGCTTTTCTTAAACAGTTGAAATCTGTCACTACTGATGCTGATAGATTATAGTTGTCTACTAAAGAATATAGTGATTAAAGAAAATAAGTAACCTGATTCAGAGGCTCCATGTCTTTTGGGAAACCATTCCTCTAAAATGTCAAAGCTTGATCAGTATGAAAATTTGTGACATTGTCTTCTCTAGATACTGATTTAGATTCCTACGTAATTTTGATAGCTACATGACATGTTTCTGGTTTAACAGTGTGGCAGCTGTGCCACCCTTGGAGTCCTACTATACTGTCAGGGGGACAGTTTGATTTGGCACACATTAATGAACTTCACATACATATGATCAATGCTAACAGGACATGTAAGCACTTCCTGTATATATTTAAATCTTGATCACCTCGGACATCTAAGAAACAGGGTAAATCCTTTTAAAGGAAAAAAAAAAAAAACCCACAGTAGTGTTGTTTGGGAGACCTGATTCTAAATGCTATACTTATCCAGAGTAGCACCCAGAAACCTATACCAAGGATAGTGCTTTAGGTTTACAGGGAAAATTTGGGGGTTTGGTTTTTATATTGATCTTTTCTGTGGCACACCAAGATATATCACCAAGAAATATCATCTCTGAGCTTTCATTCATTCAACAAAATTTATTAAAGAGTCAAAATAGGCAAGATGGTTTTACTACAAAGTATCTCACTGGAATATTTCTTTTTTGTTGTTGTTTTTTAGAAAAAGAATGAAAACCGGGGGGGGGGGGGGAAGCATGGAGAGGGAGAGAGAATCTTAAACAGGCTCCACGCCCAGCACCGAGCCTGACTCAGGGCTGGATCTCACCACCTTGAGATCATGACCTGAGCTACAATCAAGAAGGAGTCAAACACTTAACCGACTAAGCCACCCAGATGCCCCCGGAATATTTATTTCATAAATACTATTCAGTAATGTCTTAGCCAGCTTACAACTTTCTGGCAAAAGTCCAAGGCACCCTAATGCTGTATATTTCTTTAGTTATTCCTTTATGTCTGCCTCATTTTGTCTATTTTCCTCAAGGTTTACTCGGGGTTTATTTCTCCTTAAGTATTTCATTTCCTGGCATTATCTTCAATCTTTTTTTTTTTTTTAATTATCCTAAACCTATTCTCTACTGTGCCAGTCAGCACGATACTCAGAATATCCTTCCCCAAGGTCATGTGCATGCTCCCTGGTTGTTAAACAGGACTTATTAAAGGACAGTGTGAAAATGGTGTGATAAAGGACCCAAGACCCTTGATTTTTAAAATTCCTTGCTACCCTTAGCAACAGCAGGCTGCATGCCTATCCATTTTATCCTTCAGCAGATGAATTCTCCTCATTTCCAAGTGGAGTGAATTTACAGATGCTAGAAATCATTTACTTTGAATGGAACAGGAGGAATTACACATTTTTCTAAGGCAGCCATTAAAATGTGGACATTTGGCATTTAAAAGAAGTTTCCATTTAGTTACAATTATAGTAGTATGTGCTCACGAAAAGTCCGATCCCTCCAGCCAGCCGCACATGGCGCTCCTATTTTTCTTGCCATACAAAATTACATAGTCTCAGGAATTTTGTCCCTGTGTTCTCGGGGTATTAGTTGAATACTTTCTCGTTTTCACCTTTTGTGTCAAAAACCATGCTGCCGGCTATTTGCTTTTCATGCCTTGATCCAAAGAATGTTTTTGTCAACAGAATGCCGGACCTCAGTGCTAGGAATGTTAATATGTGCCTTCAGCTGCCAAACTGGGAGAACCATCGAGTGTGGCAGAGCGCAGCTGGGACACATGATTCTTGTTGGGGGTTTAAGCCAACGATAATGCGTGTAAGATAATGATGTTGGATCGCAGCGTTTAAAGCCTGTATCACATTTACCCTTAAAGTGAATTGAAGTGAATTTTTCTAAATGAAATTCTGTTGACATGAAACCTGTACAGCATGTTTCTGTCACTGGGATTTTCATGGAAAACATGGTTGCGCCTTTTTAAGAAAAATTTCCATCTACAATAGGAAATCATAATAGCTCTGAAGATTTATATGTAAGATAAAGAAGTGCTAATATCATTAGTGAATGACACAGGTGTCTTTCGGTTTACTTCCTAAAGTTAACAAATGTTAAACCCTGGCCTGTTACATCCTTAATGTTGTTTTCATCCTTTTTAAAAAATAATAATAATAATAATAAAAATAACACAATAATTAATTACTGTTGTAGTCGTGGGCTTTAGAAGAGTTTCTCCCCAGGTTCCTGCTGTCTGTCTGGATCTCCACGTGATATTTCTAAACATAAGAGAAAAACAAAAACAGGCAGGTTACAACAGAGAATTCAGATATTGGAGGGAGTGGTGCTGACCTCTTGTGAATCCGACTCTTCCAGCAGGTGTCACTGTCTGGCAGCGATGGGAGGGCAGGTTGCAGTTCATCCGACCCACACTGGATTTTGAAATACATCTCTAGGGAACTTGTGTGACATAAGTTTATCGAAACCTTTACTTTTAAAGAACAATATTACTGCATTGCGTACCTCCTCTTTCCCTCATGAGTTTCAATTCACAGAAAATAAAGGAATTAATTATCCACTCACATAAAATTTTACCGAATATTGGAAAAATATACAAACAGGGAATGTGTCTAGGAGGATGTAAACTAAATAGAACTTGTAAGGAAAAAAAAAAAAGAACTTGTAAGGACCACGCATTTATGAATTTGTTAAGCAAGTATGGATTTTTTTGTGTCTGGTCTAGAGGCCCTGGGGGACACAGAGGGGCAAGTTACTGCCTTTACCCTCCTGGAGTGTTACACTCTATATCGTGTGCACCAAGAAAAGAACAATTGTAGTAGAATAGTAGGAAGCCCGTACATCTTATTGGCGTAATGACAGGACTCCTAAATACATGAAAATCTGGTTCCAAATTTTGGCTTTGAAGATTCCTAGCCATATAGATGTCTCTTAACTTCCTTGCATAGGATGAGTTTGATATCACTGCTGTCATGCAGTGCCTTTTAGATTTTGAAACAGGACAGCAGAGTATGGATGTTGACAGACTTTTTTCTGGAAAGCGCTTGATAGTGAATATTTCAGGTTTTGTGGGTCATACAGCCTTCGTCACAACTAATAACATTTGTGGTTGTGACCAAAAGCTGCCTTAGACAGTTTGTAAACCAGGAGCCTGCTTCATGCCAGTAAAACTTTATTGACGAGAACAGGCAGCAAGCCACATACAGTCAGCAGCCACAGTTTGACAAGGTCAGATATAACAGGTACTCAGCATGGTGTGCTGGAGTAGGTCTTATATTGTGTAACATGCTACAGCACAATGAATGATCCCACAAGCTCATAAATGTTAGTTTTTGAAGTAGTTAACAAGTCTGTGGTCTCTCCCTTGCTGGCTTATGATCATAGAGAAAGTCACTTTTCCTTTCTTTGCCTTCTATCAGCACAATTTCTGATGCAGTAGTAATAGTGTTCTTTGGGGGTAGGAGCAGGTCTAAGGGGACAGTGAAGTTACGTGAAAGGACTTTAATTAACACAAATCCAAACAAAAGAATAGAGTTGGTGGGCTTGCCTTGGTGCTCTGGGTATTTAAAAGGATGCTATTGTCTTGCATTCATTTACGCTATCCATTTTATATTTTCTCTGTCACCTTAGAGTATCAGCTGTTTAAGAAATACAGAATGATCCAGAATTCATTTTCAGGTTTCCATACTTAGAAACTTCCCCTTCAGGAGTTTCAAGACACAGTGCATGCAGAGAGAAACATTACTCTCTCCTTGTCTTGGAGAAGGAAAGCTACAGAAAAGAATCCTAGCCTTCTTAAGTGCTCTCCAAGCTGTGGGCCTGTGGCTCTGTCCAGGGAGAAAGAAGATCCAGGGAAACCACCCTTGGGGTCTTCCTACCTATCATACTTCCAACTTTGGTCTGAAACTTGGCATGATCAAGGCAAAATCAGATTAAAATGGAGCCAAATAGCTTTACCCCCTTCCCCATTAAACCAATATATGGTGTTCTTTTAAAATCCTTCATATAAATTGCATACATTGAAAGTTTGTGTGTATATATATATATATATATATAAAATTTAAAGTTTTATACTGTATTCTTAAGCTTCTGTAGTCACTATAAAAATGCAGTGTATTTGTCATGAAGTTAAAAAGGTTGAATTATTAGTTTTACATTCTCCTTGGGAATTGCATTTTATATGTTCTATTCATAATCACATAATTATATGAAGCTTTTAATGTCTGTACCTGTAAACATTCAACACATGCATATTTATAAGCTAGCTAAATTTCTATAATTTATTGTTGACCTTTCAGATCACTCTATAGATTTTTAAAACATGACATTTGAACGTGGAGCATTTAGCAAAGACTAAAAAGCCAGACAAACCTGGATTTGACTCTCAGCTCTGACACTTGTGATCTGTGGGCCTGATACTTTAAAATAATTAACTGCATTTTACATGTTTTTAATCGTTATCTGAGAAAACGTCAGGTCCCTAATTACTTCTTGTTTTAGTTATGATCAGACAGTATTGGTGTGTATGTCGTGAGGAGCCAGATTCTCCTGGAGTCCTGGAGACTAGAACCATACACACAGCTGCTGAGTAAGATGCAAAGCTAGGTACAAGATGCAAGGTAGGAACAGTTGTAGGTGCTAAAAATTTAACGTGTGTGTAGATTATGGCATATTTGGGAGAAATTTCCTGTGCTTTTAAATTCAGCAACAAGAGCGTTGGATTTGGTTTCAAGAATTAATGGTTTCCTATTAAACAATAGGAAAGAGAAAATTGCTTATCAGAAAGAGAAGTCTTAATGAGTATAAGAGCAGCAGGGAAGTGGATATTGTGCAAGCTTATCTGAACGAGTCAGAATATTGGTGTCGATAGAGTAAAATAAAGGCCCTGGAGTACTGGCAAATTGTTTGTTTAATGCAGTTTTCCTAAAGATTATTTTAGTGTTATAGAAAACCTGCAAAACAGGGACACCTGGGTGGCTCAGTGGTTGAGCATCTGCCTTTGACTCAGGTCGTGATCCCAGAGTCCTGGAATCGAGTCCCACATCAGGCTCCCTGTGGGGAGCCTTCTTCTCCCACTACCTATGTCTCTGCCTCTCTCTCTGTGTCTCTCATGAGTAAATAAAATCTTAAAAAAAAAAAAAAAAAACCTGCAAAACGAATATAGAGTTCCTGTATACTCTTCACCCAGCTTCCCCCAGTGTTAGCATCTTACATAACTACAGAATGTTTGCCAGTGAGGAGAGATTAACTTCAGCTCAACATTAGAAAGTAGAGTATAGAAGTGACTTGAGTTCCACCACCCTTTCCATCAATATCCTTTTTCTAGCCAGGATCTCTTTCAGAATCCCACATGGTACTTAGTGGTCACAGCTCCTTAGACTCCTCTCATGTGTTCCTCAGTATCTGTTGTCTTTCATGACCTTGCCATCTGTAGGGAATACTGATCAGTTATTTTCCAGAATGTTCTCAGTTCAGGGTTTTCTGGTGTATGCTCATGATTGGATTGAGGTTTTCATCATTAGGAAGGTGCCATGGGGTGATTGTATGTATATCAGAGTATCATATCAGGAGGTATGTTATGTCAACAGGTATTATTGGTCATGTAAAACTGTATTACATGGCTAAGGTGATGTCTTCCAGGACTCTCTGTTGTAAACTTACTGTTCTTCCCTTTGTAAATATTAAATGTTTATTGGAGATACTTTGACATTATGCAGGTATCCTGATTATTATACATTGGTGGATTTTGCCGAGGATAAGTATTATGAGTGTGTTCTAATTTATTAACTGGAATTTTTCTGCAAGGAGAAGTTACTGTTTGGCCGTTTGTTCTTTCATCCTTTGATTCATTTGCATCCATATGGACTCTCAGATACATATTTTATTATTTATTATTATCTGGGTTATGATCAAGCTTATCATTTTTTATTGTGTAACTCAAGTTTTCACTAGCATTGATAGCTCTTTGAGGTTTGTTCCTATACCCTTTTCGACTTGCCCCATCTTTTTTTTCTTTAAGCAGTTCTTTATTTTCTAGCACCCCAAGATGTTTCTGCCCTGACATCAACCATTTCTCCAAGGACCTCTGGTTCCCTCTACTGGAGAATGGTATTTAGAAACCAAGATGTCACTAGGTGGTGTGTTTACTGCTTCTGTCCTCTGTCACTGGGTAGAGCTAAGAAGCATATGGACATATGCCAACCCCCTAATTACACACACATCTGTATTCATTTCTGTATCATGGAGGGGGAGGACATGTACATACACACACACACACACACACACACACACACACGTATGCCATATACATGAATGAATCATGAGTCCATACTGATAGTCCCAATTCCAGTCCACAAAGTTGATTCTAGCATTCTCAATTTCCTTGTTTTTCTATCACCTACAATGAGGCACCTGGCCCTCATCTACACTATATTTGTATATTTGTTCAACTCTAGTTTTTTTTTTTTTAAGATTTATTTATTTATTATAGGGATAACTGCTGAGAAAGAGAGAAACCCTCAACCAGACTCCCCACTGAGCATGGTGCCCGACACTGGGCTCAATCCCATGAGCAATGAGATCATGACCTAAGCTGAAACTAAGAGTCAGATACCCAACCAATTGAGACACCCCGGCACCCACTGTTCAAATCTAGTATTAATCAGTGGACCAGTTTCTGAAATCCTAAACCACCTGCATAAAAACAGATTTACAGTAACAGACAGCATTTGTGTGCAGCTTTTTGTCTTCAGCCTTCACCTCATTGGTCATAACCCTTACCCAGGGTGGGACCTTTCTTCCTACCCTTCAGTGAGGTTGTGTAGTTCACCTATACTTCAGTTAAGGTCATCTGCCTCAATTTGCATTCCATCTTGGATACTTCCCACATCCTGGCTGATTCTCTTTCTATTTACCTACCATAAAGTTCCACATCATGGTGTACAGCTCACTCCAAGGTGGTCTTTGACAAATTCATAGAATGGTATGTCCACCCCCACAGTTCCATACATAAGAGTTCCATCATCCCCAAAACTCCTGTGCCATTCTCTTAAAGACAACTGCTTCTCCTAGCCAACACCCACTAGCAACCACTGATCTCTTTGCTTCCCTATAGTTGTTCCTTTTCCAAAGTGCCATATGAGAGGAATAATAGAATAAGTAGATTTTGGGGTCTGGCTTCTTTCACTTAATTCATCTCTTTTGTATTATTGAGTAGTATTCCATTGTGTTAATGTGCCATAGTTTGTTATCCACAGACTAGTGGAAAGATCTGGATTGCTGCTGGTATTCGGCAAATATGAATAAACTTGCTGTAAGACATTCACGTGGTCTCTATGTGAATGTAAATTTCCATTTGATACTGGGAGTGCAATCCCTGGGTCGTATGGCTGATAGAGGTATAGCTTTATAACAGACTTTCAAACTGGTTTTCAAAGTATCTGTACCATTTTATATTCCATATCACCAGCAATGTATGAGAGTCCAGTTGTTCTGCGACCTTACCAGTACATTTTGAAAAAATATTCTAATACAGTGGCATTTCATTGCAGTTTTTATTTGCATTTCTTCAGCTGTTGATAATGAGCCTATTTTCATATGCTCTTTGCTTTCCAGTTGTCTTCTTTGGTGAAGTGTTTGTTCGGAAATCTTGCCCATTTTTTTAAAGTGTGATATTTGTTTACTTATTGTTGAATTTTCATATTTTTAAAATATATCCTAGATACCATTTGTCAGAAATAGGATTTTCAGGGGGCACCTGAGTGGCTCAGTCAGTTAAGCATCTGCCTTCCACTCAGGTTATTCCAGGATTGAGCCCTGCATCGGGCTCCCTGCTCAGTGAGGACCCTGCTTCTCCTGCCCCCTTACCCTGCTCGTATGCTCTGTCTCAAATAAATAAATAAAATCTTCCAAATCTTAAAAAAGGGGGGATTTTCAGATGTTTTCTCACAGTCTATGCCAGTCTTTTTATTCTTTTTTGTTGTGTCTTTCTCAGAGAAAAAAGGTCTTTTTTAAATATTAATGAAACCCAGTTTATCAATTTTTTAAAATTATGCTTTTGATGTCATATGTAAGAAATCTTTGTCTACTCCAAAGTTACACAGATTTTCTACAGTTTTCTTTGAGAAGTTTTACAGTTTTGTATTTTACATTTAGATTTAGTTATTTTATAAAGTATGTGTCATTTTTTTTCCTATGTGAATGTCCATTGTTTCAGCAACGTTTATTGAGAATACTGTCCTTTACCCATGGAACTGCCTTTGTCAAAATTTAGCTAACTATATTTCTGTGTTTTTTATCTTTGGATTCTCTCTACTGATCTGTTGGTTCCTATATGTCTGTCCTTCTGCCAATACCACATTGATTGGGTCTGAATTCTTTAACTTCTTTTCTTTTCCAAAATGGCTTTGGCTATTCTGATTTCTTTTCTTTCCCATAGAAATGTTAGAATCAGGTTGTCAATATCTGTAAAATGCCTGTGAGATTTTAATAGAATTGTATTGCATCTTATAGGTCAGATAGGGGAGAAATGCTTTCATAACAATACTGAAACTTCCAGTCTATGAATATAGTACATCTCTTCATTTATTTCCTGCCTTTGGTTTCTTTAACTAGTATTTTGTAGTTTTCAACACACGGATCCTGTACATTTTTAAAATTTATACCTGAGTATTTCATTATTTTGATGCTATATTAAATAGTATTGTAGTTCATTAGAATAAAATAGTTGTTCAATAGGATTCTAGTTCATTTGGTGGGTCATAGAGTTCTAAATAGATTTCTTATTATCCTTTTAATGTCTGAGTTTGTAGTAATACCCTCTTTTTCTTTCCTAATGCTGGTAATTTGTATCTTCCTTTTTTCTTAGCCAGTATTATAGATGTTTATCAGTTTTATCCTTTTTTTTTTTTCAAAGACTCAGCTTTTGACTTCATGTATTCTATCTGCTTTTCTTTTGTCAATTTCTTTATTTCCATTTCTCATCTCTATTATTTCCTTTCTGCTCCCTGCTTTGGGTTTTGTTTTTTTTTCTTTTTCTAATTTCTAAAGGTGAGAACTCTGATTATTTGAGACCTCTCTTCTAATAGAAGTGTTTGATACAGTAAATTTCCCAATAACCACTTCTTTAGCTGCCTTCCACAGTTTACATGTTATATTTTAATTTTCATCTAGCTTAAAGCATTTCTGACCTTTCTTTGAGACTTTTTCTTTGACCCAAAGATTATTTAGGAATATGTTTTGTAAATCTGGAATATTGGGGGATTTTCACATATCTTCCAATTGTTGATTTCTAGTTTCATTCTGTTTTCATCCAAAAACATACTCTATATGACTTTTATTATTTGAAATTTGTGGAGATTTGCTTTGTAGCTCTGAACATGGTATATATTGATGAATGTTCCATGTATACTTACAAGGAAAGCATATTCTGTTGTTGGGTGTAATGTTCTATAACTGTCACTGGAACAAGTTATTTGATAGTTTTTCAGGTCTTTTATGTTCTTACTGAGTTTCTGTATACTTGTTCCATCAGTTACTGAGAGTGGAATGTTTAAGTCTTCAGCCATAATTGTGGATTGGTTTATTATTTTTTCAGTTTTAGCTTCATTTAAAGGCTAAATGAGGGAGGCTCTGGCTTAGTTACTATAGATTTAGGATTATATATTTTCATAGTGAGGCAACTCCTGTATCATTATGCAATATTCCTGTTCTTGATAATATTCTTGATAATATTCTTTGTTCTAAAATCTACTTCATCTGAATTTAGTAGTTTTTCCATCTGTAATTTAGTTAATGTCATGAGGTGTATCTTTCTCCAAACTTTACTTTCAATCTATTTATGTCTTTATATTTAAAATAGGTTTCTTGTACACAATATGTACTTGGCACTTGCTTTTTTATCCAGTCTAGCAGTTTCTGTCCTTTAATTCATGTGTTAGACCATTCCTTTTAATGATATTTTTCATGTAGTAGAATAAAACGTATCATCTTGCCAGCTGTTTATTTCTTTTTCTTTTTGACTTAACCAAGCATTTTTTATGATTCTGTTTCATCTCCTCCTTGACTGTTATTTATGCCTTTTTAAAAAATTTAGTTGTCTTCCTTCAAATAATGCTACCTTACTTTACATGTAAAGACTTTGTAACAGTGTATTCACAATTCCTCCTTTCCATCCTTTGTGCTGTTGTTTTCATTCCTTCTACATTTACTGATGCTGTAAACACACGGTACATTGTGACTGCTGCAGACATTGAGTTGCCTTTCAGAGCAAGCAATTTAAACTCTAGAGAAGTACTTTTATCTTTATCATATTTCTGATGTTCTTCATTTTTTTTGTGTGTGTAGATCCACATTCTCATCTGATACCAAATTCCTTTAACATTTATTGTCAAGTATGTCTGTTGTCAGTGAGTCCCCTCAGTTTAGGTTTTTCTAAGGAAGCCTGCATTTCTCCTTTGCCTTTGAAAATTGGCAATGAGCATAGAATTCTGGGTTGGGCCATTTTCCTGTCATTATTACTTTGCTTTCCATTTGTCTCATTTCGTTTTTTTTCGTCATTTTCCATCTCTCAGCTGAAATTCCCACTGGACATTGCAGATTGTCCACTTTTCCCAGCAGAGACTTTAATACATCACTTATTTTAAATTATGACACTTATAGCGTCTGTGTCATATATCCAACTAATTCTGATTGCTTTTTCTCTTCTGCGTATGTTTTTTTTTCCTGCCTTTTTGTATGCCCTGTAATTTTTGTTGAAAGCTAGACATCTTGTGTAAGACAGTGGAGACTGTGTAGTCTTTCCACCTTATAAGGGGCATGTGTCTCCTGCTGGGCCTTTAGTATGGGCACTAGAGTTTCTCTAGTTAGGAGTCCAACCACACATGACAGATTTGCTGTAGCGATGGCAACCCTCAGAGCACCAGAGTCTTCAGATTCTTATATAGAGGACTTGTTTTTGAGGTGGTGGGTGGGTTACCAGAGCAGTATGCAATGTGATGCCCAACTCAGTCCCAGTCTTAGATCTTCCCTTTGTACCATGTCTCAGTGAGAGTCACTTGACATATTCCAGCAGTTTTTGGCTGTTACCTGTCCCTTCAAGGTCTTAGCTCAGCATTGAGGGGTGAGGAGGAGGACAGGATGCCATCTCTGTTCTGATTCGGCCTCTGTCTCCCATATGTACCATGTTCTTAGGTTTCTGGTCTGTGGCCTTTGTGTTCCTCCACCACTTCTTCAGCTGTTGTGGTGGACCCAGCTGGTAATCCTGTCCCTCCTCATGTAGCAGAGCTGTGTTTTTTTCTCCTTTTCTTCCCCTTTCCCCACTGCAGTAAGTTTTCACCAGTGTCCTGAGGGCAGCAATGCATGTACCTGTCCCTTTACAGGGTCGTGTTTTTCCCTAGGGGGAGAGGGGAAATGGATCCAAGTGGAATGTCTTGCTCCATCTCTGTGGCTACCACTCCTGTCCCCCAGATGTGGATTGCAGTGCATACTGAGCACTCTTTTCTGTGAGCACTGGAATGGGGTTCATGACGTAGAGCCTACAGGAGAGCATAGCTTCAGAGGATTCACACAATCCTGCCAGGCGATAGCTGGCTCTAACCAACCCATCAGCTGCTTAGCTGAATTCTTCCAGCCAGTGTCCCATTGCATCCACCCTGGATGATGCAGGCTTGTGTCTCCTCTCTTCCTGCAGACATGGTCTCTCAACTCTTTGAATGACCAGGACCTCAGCTTTACAAGGAATATGAAAAAGTCATAAATCAGCTTTTTTTTTGTTATTTTTTTAAATAGAATAATCATTTTTAAGATAAAGCAGGTTTCATCCCAGTTAGACTTTGTGGCAGGGCTGACCTCTGATGAAATCAGCCTCCCTTCCAGTAATCTGTTCTCCTAATCATCTGGTGTCTTCTGATTTTCTTCAACTTCTCTTTAAGAGAGAGAGAAAAAAAAAAGTAAAAGTGTCTGATTTAGCACTATCATGGTAAACTCAAAACAAATTGGGACTGACCCTCCAATTTTAGAATTTCAAATATCAGACAGTGTTTCAAAGACGTATCTGTGAAGCAAGAGGCAGGGAAATTACCCAGAAATCACCCATTCCATCTCCAGCATGGGCAGCTGGTGGGATTCAGTAAATCAGTGTTATTTTATAGCAAAACAGCAAAACCCGGAAGGCAAAAAAAGCAAATGAAATCACATTTTAAAGTAACCGACATACATATATTTTGTCCTCGGATATTTTAATTGTAAAAGTAACACATACTTGAGATAGACAATTTAAGGGGATCCCTGGGTGGCTCAGGGGTTTGGTGCCTGCCTTCGGCCCAGGGAATGATCCTGGGATCCCAGGATCAAGTGCCACATCAGGCTTCCTGGATGGAGCCTGCTTCTCCTCTGTGTCTCTGCCTCTCTGATGAATAAATAAGTAAAATCTTAAAGAGAGAGAGAGAACCTAAAAATTCTAATCCATTCCATCTTCTTGAAATAATCACCCTTAAATGTTTTGGTGTCAATCCTTTGAGGCTTTTCTCTAAGAACTTACCTTTGTAATATATAAGGACTGGTAGAATAAATTAATATGCAGACCTTTTGGGATATGCAGGAAATAAACCTCTCTTCAAAAAATATGTGTAAAACAGAACGTTAAAAAGTACGTATAAATACAGAATATTTCAAAGCTAAGCTGAATACTGTGTGATGTCTTTATTATTGCTCATGACAAAGAATTGGGGTGAGGTTTTGCATTCATCCTCCATTTAACTTTTTAAAGTTTATTAGCTTTCCAAGGGAAAGCACATTTAATGTTGTAATATTTTTTAAACAGATGAAATTTTAAATCTAGTTCCACGTGAGCTTATGAAAATTTTGAAACTATTTGAAACCTGGACCTTCTTGAATGTTCTTTGTTAAAACACAGTCCCACTGGGGTCATGAGGCTGATATGAATGACTTCTAGTCAATGTTCCTCTTCGTGTGAGTTGAATTATCATAGAAAAAATGATGGAAAGATTCAGCATCTCTCTTAGTAAAACAGAAAAGAAAAAGGTAGAAGTCTTAAATATTAAAGAATATTACTACTCTGAGGACAGTGGAAACCTGTCTAAAATACTATTCACATATTAATTCAAATATTTTATATATCATCAAATAAAGTTAGTTTGCTTACAAATATGAATGGCATCAGAGTTGTTTTAATTTTAATAAAAGGGAGACACAAGGAGGTAGAAAGAGCTCAGGAAGAATTGTGTTGAACTCTTGAATTTCTGTATATCTTTCATTTTTCTGTAATAGTTGAGGCCTTTATTTCTGATTTTCTTGATATATTACCCTTGCTTTACTCTCCTGAGGTCCATTTCATGTCCTGCTTCCCTAACAAGTGTCCTGGACATGCCGCTGTCAGCACCTCCCTTTACTGATCCCTGGACTGACTGGCCCGTTCTTCCCCTGGCCACTCTTCTTGGCTAACCTGTGGGCTTTCTGTGGGTACAGACTTGTCTGTTCTATTCTTCAGCATTGCAAAGCTTATAAATAATAATAATAATAATAATAATAATAATAATAATAATAATATAAAAGGTTGTATTTGTCCACATGTAAAACATTGTATAACGTAGCCCTTTGGTTGTTTTCGTTAGATGAAAAGCAGAGATTTGGTTTCGAGCGGTCTGGGTATGACCTTGAAGACTCCGACGGGCCGGATGAAGACGATAACGAAAATGAAGATGACGATGAAGACAGTCAAGCAGAATCTGTCTTGTCAGCAGCTCCCTCCGTTACAGCCAGCCCGCAGCACCTTCCATCTAGAAGTAGCCTCCAGGACTCTGGGAGTGTGGAGGAGGACATCAGGATTGCTGACTGCTTCTCGGGGGTGCACACCGACCCGATGGACGTTCTGCCCAGAGCCTTGCCCACCAAGATGACCGTGCTTAGCACACTGCAGTCAGACCAGAGCAGGAAGCCAGAATCTCCAGGGAAGACCCGGCAGCAGGCTGCAAAAGATGGAGAAGAACCAACTACTCCCGTAGACTCTTCTAGGTCACCCAAAGCTGCACCCAGATCCCCATGTCACCAAATGTCTGTAGACTACCCTGACTCAGAAGAAATTCTGGGAAGTTCTGTGGCAGGAAAGACTATTACTTTAACACAGGTAAATGTTTATTGCTTTCCTTTTGTTTAACCTGTTAAATAGGGGGATCCTAATGGCTTAAGAAAATAACGTACTTAAGTTACTGATTTATGGCCAAATCAGTTTCTTAGGCTTAATTTTTTGTTTTACTTGAAGGCAAAGAACAATTATGTTTTGGCTCCTTGCTAGTTATTCTAATCAGAGCTCACATATTGTATAACAAATCTGTGAAAGGACCAAATGGATCTTTAAAAATATACTCATTTGAAAAAATATCTATGTGCCCATTGGGAACATGAATCTCAGAACCTGTTTGTCCCAGTGCTCACTCTGAGTTGTTTCTCTCACTGATATATATGATGAATTTGCACTAAATTATCCAAACATTTTGTACTTTGTGCCTGTCAGCAAGACAGCTACCAGTTTCTGTGGCAAAGTTAGCATGACACCAAAAAAAACTTTGCTTGAGTGATCAGATTGCTGTGGCAGCTTTAGAGCTTCTTGCCGGCGAACCACCTCAGGGCCAGACACATGCCTGTGGAAAGTCACCCTACTTGTGATGGGAACGTGTCTGTCCCCTGGTAGCTCATGAGGAATGTTTAAATCTGTGACGACTATGTTCATCTCCCTGACACTTCTCTTACCTCTAGTATTGACCATGGCGGTAGAGTTTATTTTTAAATGTGGCAGATTTTGGTTTGCTAAGTAACACTGGAGAGAAATAAAGACTGTGCAAGCTCAGATTTCTGTAGACTATTCTAAAATAATATAATTTAACTTAATTGCAGTAATAAATGTTTGATATTTAAATTAATACATAAATTAATGCAGCCCTGCAATGTAGATATGGTCAAGAAAAATTTAATATTAAGGTGATAATCTTGGGCAGGAGGGAGATTGGCAAGATTTATCCCTTTTCATGACTTCCAGAATGGTCACCTACACTCTCGGCTTCTCTTCCTAAAATCACTTTACATACCTGCCAGTGCCTAGAAATCTGGTTTTCAGTAGACATTTCATAAACTTACAAATGAAGGAAGGAATAAACAACTGCAGGCTTTTATCAATGACAACTCAGTATTTCAAAAATAACCCTCCATGGCAGCCCCCCGGGGGACTCAGCGGTTTGGCACCGCCTTCAGCCGAGGGCCTGATCCTGCAGACCCCGAGGATGGAGTCCCAGGTTGGGCTCCCTGCATGGAGCCTGCTTCTCCCTCTGTCCGTGTCTCTGCCCCTCTCTCTCTCTCTCTCTCATGAATAAATAAAATTTAAAAAAAAATAACCGTCCAGTTGATTTTCCCCTTCAACTCGATATTTGTAGCCAACTAATGCCACAATTTCTCAATTAACTCCTAATCTCTAAAATAGGGTACAGCTGAGCTAGTGGTGCCAATAATAATAACAGAAATAGAACAACAGCAATAGAATTATGGCTACATCTCAAGGTTAATTCCTGTATAAATGAGATGATGCCCACGAAATGTCTGAAAAATGCAAACAGTATTATACAAAATGTGTTGCTGTTATTCATACTAGAGATTAAAGGCATAATAGATTTTTTTTTTTTTAGTTGGCAATTTATCTTTTAAAATGAAAGCATCGGGATCCCTGGGTGGCTCCGGCGGTTTGGCACCTGCCTGTGGCCCAGGGCACCACCCTGGGGTCCCAGGATCGAGTCCCGCGTCGGGCTCCCTGCATGGAGCCTGCTTCTCCCTCTGCCTGTCTCTGCCCTGCTCCCTCTCTGTGTGTGTGTCTATCATGAATCAATAAAAATTTTTTTAAAAAGTAAAATGAAAGCACCATTTTCAGCAAGCTTGTAATGTGTGGACAAATACACGTGCTTCCGCGTCTCTGGGCAGAAGAGATTTTTCTGCCACAGTTTAGCTCAGGGCCCGGGGAAGCTGTGCTGGTAAAAGGGCCTTGCGTCTTGTCTTTCAGAGCACAGGATCCGCAAGACTCCCTCGTCCCGCGGCGGAGCCCGGCCCTCAGGCAGCAGCGGGGCTTCCTTCGGGGGCCTCCCCGCAGCCCGACGCGCTCGAACAGAAGCAGCAGGTGACGCTCCAGCCGCCGGCAGGCCTGCCCTCGCCCCAGACTCATCTGTTCAGCCACCTGCCTTTGCACTCCCAGCAGCAGTCGAGGACACCCTACAACATGGTTCCAGTGGGCGGGATCCACGTGGTGCCTGCCGGCCTCACCTACTCCACGTTCGTCCCCATTCAAGCAGGGCCAATGCAACTGACGATTCCCGCCGTCAACGTCATCCACAGGGCTGTGGGCGCTCCCGGGGATCCTGTCCCCGAAGTGTCTGGCACCGCTAACCCCGCCGGAGTGGCCGAATTAAGCGGAGTCGTGCCGTGCATCCCCATCGGCCAGATCCGCGTGCCAGGCCTTCAGAACCTCCGCACTCCCGGCCTGCAGCCTCTCCCGTCGCTGAGCATGGAAACCGTCAACATCCTGGGCCTCGCCAACACCAACCTGGCCCCGCAGGTGCACCCGCCGGGGCTCGCCCTGAACGCCGTGGGGCTGCAGGTTCTGACGGCCAGCCCGTCGCCCCAGAGCAGCCCCACGCCGCAGGCGCACATCCCAGGCCTCCAGATCCTGAACATTGCGCTGCCCACCCTCATCCCCTCGGTGAGTCAGGTGCCCGCGGACGCGCAGGGCGCCGCCGAGCTAGCGGCCTCCCAGAGCCGGGCGCGGGAGGCGCAGCCCAAGCCCGCGGCGGCCGTCAGCGCGCAGCAGGGCGGCAGGACCACGTCTCCTCAGGGCTCGCCTCAGGCGCAGCGGGCAAACGCGAACAGAGTCCCCGAGGCCCCCGCCCCCGCCAGGGACCACGCCGGGCCCGACGACGGCTGCCGGAAAATGGACATGGACGCCTCCGGGAAGGCAGCCCCGGGGCATCACGGGAAGCCCGCCCCGGGGCCTCACGGGAAGCCGCCGCCGGAAGTCCCGCCCCCGCAGGGCCGCCCGGCGTCGGGGCCCTTGGAGCCGCCATTGCCGGGGCGGCCCAACCCCGAAGCCTTCCCGGAGCCCCCCGGCCGGCGGACCCCGTCTCCCGACAGGCGGGGGCCCGACAGGCGGGGGCCCAGGCCGGCCGTGCTGTCCCGGAGGCAGGCCGTCGCGCAGTTCAGCGACGTGAGTAGCGACGACGACGAGGACAGGCTTGTGATAGCCACCTAGGGGTCTTTGTGAGGGGGGGCGGGGGGGGGGCCGGTTCTGTTTGGTTTTTTGGTGGTTTTTTTTTGTTTTTGTTTTTTTTATATAACACTTAAAGGTTTCTTTGAAAACCCTCCTTTCCTTAAAGCACATTTTTCTGACATAAACTCATGACTAATCTTTGTGCAATCATGAACTTTTGACCAATAATTGTTGTTTTTTGTGTCCACTCCAGCCATTTTTGTACATGTTGTATAGACACTCGTGCCTTTTAGGAGTTTTATGTTTAGAAGCTGTACAGATTGTTGAATATCTATATACATAAAAAATATATATTATATATGTATATGAAAACCAGGTAGTTATTTGTGTTTAGAAGAAAACAAAACAAAACACCCTGTCAAATCAAATGATTAAATTATATGTTGCACTGTTAAATATAAATTTTTATGGCTGTGGGGCAGAGTTTCTGTGTATAAATTAGTATGTAAACTCCATATTTATTGTATTCATATTAGTCTTTGAAAATGGGTCTGTCCTTCTTGTGTAAAAGACCGTAACTTTACACTTCAGACAGATTTTTTTCTGTGTCATGAAATGTTTCAGTAAAATATTGTTTACTGACTTTACCACTGCTTAAGCCGTGCCTTCTTTCCGTATCCAGGATCAGAAAAGGCCCCTAGGCCCCATTCTTTCCGCGTTCACCCCCACCCTTGTTTTTGAGAAACGGGGGGGCCTGACGGGTGTTACTACCGTGTGAAATTCAGTGCGATCCAAACGGCCAAGGCCTAGTTTTCTTATTTGTGACTCGTTTTATAGCCGTTAACTTTGTAGAAGGTTCAGTCCTCATGAACACTGCAGATACTTGGAGCACACGGCCTGCAACAGGCAGCGTTCCTAAATGCGGGTGTGACAGGTTTCTGGTAAACAAATCAAATTAAAAACCAATTGTCAAAAAATCAAATTTAAAAACGACTGTCCGGAGAACTTGGATGAGGCCCCGTGAAACCGGTTTCTCAGGCTCCATCCCCAGGTCTGTCCATCAGCCAAAGGCTCTTCGTTGCCTCCTAACAAGCCCTACTGATCATCTCGGAGAGCTCTCCGACCAAAACCAAAACGCAGAGGGTCCCAAGATTTACCTAAGAACTGAATGCAAACTTCTAAATTACTTATGTGACTCTTTTTAGAAATGACCCTTCCGTGTCCTGGGAGGCTTAACCGGCCTTACCCATTCAGAAAAAAATTCACAGTTCCCATGGCCATGATTTGCATTATTAAGCATTACACATGCTGGGTTTGTGAGAAAGTGTTTTAATGCCGGAACTGAATATGTAATATATCATTAAGGCAATGTATTCACATTTTTTAAAGGCCGCCTTCATGGGGATACAGTGGTATGAAGCTGGTGAGACGACAGACCATTGGGCGAAGTATTCTCAGTTGTTTCCAGACCTGCTGTTGGCCAGCCGCTGCTTTCTGTAATTTCTGGAAGGGCACCTGCCATCTTGGCCTGCAGCCCCTGTACCGAATTAACGACCTCTAGAGTGCGTTCTGGCCCCAGCAGGCCCTGATGGGTCTGTGGTCCTTTTGATGTGTGCTAGAATTTTAATTTACACTTATTTCTCAAAAATAAACCTCTATTTTATATTCTAAGATTTGAAAAGAATTCTAGAAACTTACAAGAACTGCATTGCTCTGTCAATATGGTTGTTGAAAATGAGGTCCATTACTCATCAAATCTCTCAAAGTTAATGTTTTTTCATGTCATGCTTTCTATTATACTTTTTATTGTACTTTGTCTAAAATTTTAAAGCAGTATAGCAAACATTTTTATTCTATAATCATATTTTAGGTATGTATAACTTCTCTAAATTCAAAAGTAATGCTCAGAATTTTGGGATTGGGATTTCTTTTTTATTTTGTATGGATTCTATTAATGGATGAATTCTATTAATTTTAAAATTTTCCTACATTTAACCAAACACCAAATGTTGTGATATACTTGGATGCTCCCTTGAGGATTTGATAATGCTGTAATATATCTTAAGCTTCTTTTGTAGTCTTGACTTTTCAAGATTCATTACATTATACACATACCTTTAATATTAGTGATTTTACTACTTCAGTGTGGTTTTCACATAGTTTGCTAGTATGCAGCTAAGTGAGAAACATTCTCAAAGTCTGAGCCATTATATTTTGAAATAGTCACATAAACAAAATCTAAAGGAATAATTTTGGACACTTGATGCAAAGTCCTCTTTTCCCACAGAGCACTGATATCCTTAAATATAAGTGACTTGCAAATAATGGAATCCATAGAGCTGGTGAGCGTACATTTGACTTTTATTCTCTTGTACTGTCACGGAAGACCCAGGTCACTGGAGAAATAGACCACAGTGACCATAGCAAATCTCTGTGATAAGTTGTTAGTCAAACAAGTGAAAAGCATAATGAGACAATTTCAGTATCTCCTTATGTGAACCCACTACAGTACCACTCTCAGAAGTGTTGGAAAATAGCTAAAGAATCAAAGGTCTTGTAGGCATCTGGCTGGCTCAGTTGGTAGGGCATGTGACGCATGAGTTCAAGCCCCACATCAGATGTGGAGATTACTTTTAAAAAATAAAGCTCACCTAATAAAACTTCTTTAAAAAAAAAGTCATCTTTCTAGTTATTAAGGGTTGATATATCTGTTTTATGAAAACTGTTGCATTAACAAGTTAGTGGCATTCAAGTCACTTCATTCTCTAAACTTTAGGCTACAATGAGACTTAATTTTTTCAGAATAATGATTAACTGATAATATTTTACAAAGAGATTTTGTTTCTCTTTTTTTTAATAATACAGCAGTGACTTTCATTTCACAGGAACACTGTAAATAACACTCATATTAATCTCTAATCAGAATTTTAAATGATAGGGCTTAACAAGGCTTATGGAGATGTTCATTATTTTCGTTGGAAAACTGTCAAGGTATTTCTTGATGCATGCTCAGGTCAAAATATAACATCAGTGCTCTTCTTTTCTTTTCTCTTTTTAAGCTTATGTTTTGAGATCAAGTTTAAGCAACACGAAAGGGTGACTTTCATTAAAGTAATTTTGTCTCAAAACTATGTAAATTCTAAACACAGGATATTAAATCTAAGACTAGAATCTTCTTCTAAACTGGTTTCCCATGACTTTGAATTATCTATTTAATATTCAATGAAGGTTGTTATATGGGATTGTTTTAATGACCTTGACTCTCTGCCATCATTACAAAAAAATGAAAGAGAGCAAATTTAAAGCAAAAAATGTAAAATATTTTTCTCCGCCAGTTATATAATTTGAAAGTCATGAGGCTCTTACCTCTCTTGGGTTCATTTAGAACCTTGCATATACCAGAGTACTGCATATACCAGTACTCTGTTGTGGTCATCAGAGTACATCAGGCCTGAAAAAGTCTCAGGCATCCCAAATCCAGCATTTGTGCTAAGTACCAACCAACTCCAATATAATGCAAGATACAGAAGAAATTAGAAGGCACACTTTCTGTCCCAGAGGAGCATGCTTGCCTAAGACTCAGGCCATATAAACTAGAGAATAAAAATAGGCCACACACATCTTAGAAATCACAGACTATAAACATTTTGAGAGGTAAGAAAGTTATCCTAAGTAATTAAAGAATGATTTGTGTATGTTGGGGACTGCTGCATTTTGAAGAAGGAATGGGATTTGGGACTTTAGAAATGTTCTTAGGCAGTAGAACAGAAGTAACTGAGATGACCATGCTACTTAAAAATCATGCTGGGGGAGCGGAGGAAGGTGCACCTGGATGGTACACTCGGTTGAGCAACAGACTCTTGGTTTCAGCTCAAGTCATGATCTCAGAGTCCTGGGATCAGACTCTGGACTTAGCACAGAGTCGGCTAAAGTTTCTCTCTCTCCCTCAGCCCCTACCCCCTCTTACTCTCTCTCTTTCTCTCTCTCTCAAATAAAATATATATATTTTTTGTTTTTAATGTGCCTGGGAAGCAGTCTAAGTGGAAAAGAAGATTCACTCAGGCTTTCAACAAATATTTATTTAGCACCAACAGTATAGAGAGCACTTTGGAGAGACAAATTTAATGCAAATTAGTGTCTACCCTCTAGGAGTTTAAGGTCTAGTAGAAGAGTAAGTGTAAGACACAGAGCTTCTCAAGAGGAGTGAGAGTGGAACCATAGTTCCCCTTTATTCTCTGTTTCACTTAATGTGGTTTCAGTGGTCAACCTCAGGCAGAGGCAGGTGGTCCACCACCCTCCCCCACCTCTTCCCTCCCGACCCCCCCCCCCATTGCCCCCACGCACATCCTCAGTAGGTAAGTAGTATAGCCTAATACCATGTCACAGTGCCTGTGTCATTCCCCTCACTCCCGTCTTGTCACATATCACAAGAAGGGTGAGTATGGTACAGTAAGGTATTTTAGGAAAAAGAGATCACATTCATGTAATTTCTATTATAGTATAAAGTTGTTCTGTATTATTCATCTTTATTGTTCTTTCACTGTGCCTCATTTGTAAGTTAAACTTTATCATAGGTATGTGTGTACTAGAAAGAACATAGTAAATAGAAGGTTCAGTATTATCCGTGGCTTCAGGCATCCAGTGAAAGGAGTCTTGGAACATTTTCCCACGGATAACAGGGGGCTACTGTACAACCAAGAGTATTAATGCAAATAAGGGGGAGCTCCTGGTTGAATTAATCAGGGAGCACTTTCTGGAGCATGTGATCTTTAAATTTGCCCTTGAAGGAACGTCACTAAGCAGAAACAGTAGAAGGGAGGACATTACAGAGGGATGTGGAGGGCAACCAATATTTATCCCCACTATGTATTATTTATCATCTCATTTCAATGTGTTATTTTCCCATTTTCTAGACAAGGAACCTGCATCTCTCATTGTTTTGAATTTTCATCATGCTCCTGCAGGAGCTGGTATTTGAGTCCAAGATTGCACAACAGCAGTGTTGCACAGAACCAGAGGTGCAGGAAGCCAGAAGAAGGATCAAGATGAAAGAAGCAGAGAATGTTTTTAGTGGTGTAGCAAGCAGCCGACAAAGCCATGGTGATACTGTGGAGAGCAAGGGACAGAACTGAAGATGATTAAAAGTGTGTTGTCTCTTCACATGAAGAGTCACAGAGTCATTCATGCAGGGAGGAGAGTGTCATTTCTTTAATGGGCGAATAATTTAGGGGAAGAACTGGCAATAACAGGACAGAAAAGTGAGGAGGAAAAGAAAGTAATACAGGGAGCATGGAAGGCAAACACAATTCATGACTGAACTGGCCACAGTATTTTTTCTTAATTGGTGGACTCAATAAAATTATAGGAGACATTTATTGATAATGCAAATAGATGAGGATCAGTGTCCAAGAAGATTGGACCAACTGGAGAGATGGACTGGGTATGAGGCAAAATTTAATAGGAAAAATTAAACTATTTAAAAATGTAGCAGTTTGATTTATACAAAGTTCAGTAGGCACCATTCTACATTCTTCCCCTCCCCACCCCCCCAAAAAAAAGCATTGTCTTGGGGATATTAGAAATACATTAGTTAGACCCACATACAAAAATAGCCATACTATTCCCTTGTGAACAGTGCATCCCAGGAGTATTCTTCATAACTAGGACTTCTGGACCCAAGCTTGAACAATATAGAAACAAAGGAACGTGTCTTGGGGCTGTCAAGCTCTGAGGCCAAGCTTTTAGAAGGGCCTTCGTGAGAGGGCTGGAAGCAGGACAACCTGGATGGCTCATCCTGACAGCCAAGAAAGCACCTCAGGAGAGTCACAGCAGCAGAAATAATAAAGAGTAATCACAATGAAGAAGAAGAAGAAATAAGAACAATAAAGTTGTCTTTCCAGTAGGGGAGAGAGAGTTTGGGGATTATGAGGAAAGAGCAGGCCATTGTGATGGAAATGCCAGGTCTCCATTAACTTTTGTGTAAAACCAGGATTAGCCTCACAGCAAGCAGCCAGTGGGAATTCATGGCTCTCAAACTAAAACTCACATTTGCATAATAACCAGACATAGAGGAATATATCTTCAGGGAAGACTGCAGTATTAAAAATTCTAGTATTGACACCAATCCTTCAAGATCTATCTGGACTAGCCCAGAGAAGACCTGCCTAACTATCCTCCCCTCCACTTGATTCTGAAGCAAGTTCTACCGGAACACCACTTCCGAGGGCGTGGGTGTTGGGAACAGTCTCTGTTCTGGGATCGTGCAGAAGCAGCTGAGAAGAACCCTAGTACTAAAATCAGTGACCCCCAGCCACATTCTAACAGCAGAGTTGGACCAGGCAGGTGTTTCTCTCAAAGTCATGGATCAAGTTTGGCTTATTTTGTAATAAAAAGTCCCCATGACATAACAGAAGTGTTCTCCTCACTATGCTTTTGTTCTCTGAGAAGTTCGGGCTGTCTCGTTCCATAATGCCTGAGGTTACACTGGAAATGAAGGCTGTATTCCAGCACATTAAAGAATTCTTTTGAGGCTCTAGACTCTGGTAGGCGTGGGTCTGTGTGTTGGGGGTAATGATGAAAGAATGGTAAGCTTTGTATTTTATTCCCGCCCCCCCCCCCCCACTCAAGCCATGTACCATCCTGAGAAGAGGTAGGTACTTAGATTATTAGAATGAAACTCCAAAAAAAAGTGAACATTTCCCAGCTTAAAAGGATATGATAAATTCATTTGCAGGATTAGGTAAATTTTCTTACTTAAACTAATAAGTTATTCATATAGATAAAGGTTTTGAGATCATCCTTGGATGTAATAGAGCATTTTATCAACAAGTCACCATATATATAATGCAGTGTTTCTAATTTTTACAATTACAACAAATATATGATGTTATTCCCATTTTACGGTTGAGAATATTGCCTAAGAGTTACAAAGTAGTGAGGCTAGGATTGGAAACTAGGTCTTTTTTTTTTTTTTTTCCTACTGTACCATGATCCTTTTCAGTAAAGATTTATAGTAATTGGGTTGTATTGTATTCATTTCTAGGTGAAAGTCTACTTAGTATTCATAAAACATCCCATTTAAGTTTTTGACCTAAAAGAGTACATCCAGTGCTATGCACATTTGTATAGATATTAGATTTTATAACTGTCCCATATGGCCTTTCTCATAATTGATATAATAGGAGCCATAAAAATATTTAGTGAAGAAATATTTAATTAAGATAGCAGTAGATAAAATAGCAATGTAAAGCGATAATCCTAATAAAGCATAAAACATGTAAATTTCCAAAGTATATTAGGTTTCAATAATTCATCATTATTTAGAAAAATGTCTGTCACATATCTTACGGTGGTAAAAGTCAAATGAAAGGGGAAAACTGAACATAGATTCACATTGTTTTGGATATAAACATGGTTTGAGCACAGCATAACATTATATTATAAAAAGTCTCTGAATTTGATCCTTTCAGAAATATTTTCGAAAAGAAATAGAGCAATTTTCTGTTACTTTTGATACAGAAGAAAATTATTTAAACATCTGTCTCAAAAAAATAAAAAATAAGATAAAAAATAAACATTTCTCCTGTAAGAGGGAGCATCAAATTATACTTTTAAAAAATGCCTTAAATTGTACTATTTAAATATAATGTAAAGAAATCAAAGATAGGAATTTAGAAGGAAATGAAGACATTAATAAATTCTTTTTTGCAGAACCAGGAAGAGAGGAAAAAAAATAATTGATCTTCTTAGCAAATGATTCCATATCTCATTACAAACCAATAAAGGTAACTGTATAGAATTAACGCTTTATTTTCTTCCAGATCTTATTTTTTGGTGTCTGAATTATAGTAGTGAATAATTAGATACCTTTCATGATGTCCACATACTTCTGGATTTTATAAAATTATAAAGACCAGTAGGCATTTGTTACGTAGTTGTTTTTGCCAGAGACAAGACATCTTTCATTCATCCGTTTTCAGTTACATGAAAGACGGTGTGTTTAGTTATTTACCTATGAATGTTGCCAAATGGGATCTAAGGAAACCATGTTAGGTGAAAGACAACAGGACTTTACATTCCTGGAGGTCAATCATGGAAAGAAAAGCCAGCTTTGAGATCAGTCAATTAGCCAGGCATGCTTAGTTTTCTTTGCTAATAGCAAGGCTTAGTTTTGCCCAGTAGGGTCAAATGTTAAGACTCATTTTGATTCAGCAAATGTATCCTTGGATACATTTGAATTTAGTTATTTTGGAACATCTTTATTACATTCATTATACATTGAGACCTTTTCTGTTACTTCCACTCTCATATTCACCAGGAGTAATTCAAGGTTTCTTGCAGAGTCTGCTCATTTATAACCAACCAGGTACCACCATCATAATAATTATTGAAAGATCCAGTCTTCATGGAAAGTATATTAACTATTCTGATCAAATAACTTGGGCCATTTCAGTCTACAAGAGGCTGCCACCTTCTGAATTCATAATGTTGATTATAAGAAATTGAATTTCAGAAAGTAATCTATGAAGAGAAAAATAATTTTTACAACTCACCTTTTTAAAAACTAATTTCAGACTCCAATCGCTAATGACATCCTTTTGTGAACGACCATGAAGTGAAATGCTTAATAAAAGATATTTTTCTTTGTCTCAGCCTCTGTTGGAAATAGTTGTAAAATGTTTAGTACATGGTACATCAATCCTCTTTGATGCTTAAGCAACCCTGAATGCCTTCAGGTCAATGCTCTGAAGGTTCTTTAAATAGGAGATAAAGATCAGAACTGACACAGGGACCCCAGGGGCCTATCCTGGAAAATGTTTTGTTTGTTTTGTTTTGTAACTAAACAAATTCCTGTGAACTCTTTGTTGTCATTTTTCTAAATCCTTCCAAAAAAGAGGGATTTGGAAGACAAAACAGATTCAGGCGTCAAAACATTTAAAGCTTCTTCTATAGGTAGAGTCATATATTCTTTCAAATTTCAGCTGGAACAGATAAAGTATTTCGTGACAGACTTTCATTATTGTCTCTTAGAAGCACCTAAAGCTTTCACTACTACTGTTTTTACTGTTGGAGCTTAAGTAACTGCCTTGCCAGCATGTAGAATATACTCAATGTATTTGTATATGATTTGTAATATAATGTAACTGATTGGTAAAACCTGCACATTTCATTAAAATTTTGTCCAGAGTTAGGGGCCACTGAGACCAGTTGACTGGAGAATGATTGAATCTTAGTTTAATTTCAGCTTATGTCAGTGGCCAGTGATTACATCCCTAACTGCTGTGAACCGTGTTACAAATTTATAACCAAATGAAGTATGAACAAGAAAGAATGGATGTGCAAAAAAATATCTCAAGGTTCATAAGCTACACATTGCAGCAATATTATTAGTCTATATAGTATGTGTTCTATAATTTATCTGTTTATCAAATCAAAACATAAGCTTCAGCCTTAGTTCTTTTAGTGTCACATGTGGAAACAAGTAACATATTGCATATGGAAACAAGTAATCTTAACAGATTGCTTAGGGGTGCCTCCGTGGTTTGGTTAAGTGTCACTCTTGATATTGGCTCAGGTCATGATCTCAGGGTGGTGTATAGAGCTCAATACCAAGTCTGCTTAAGATTCTCACTCTCCATCTCCCTCTGCCCCTGCCCCCACACTCACTTTCTCTCAGTACACATATATATACATACATACTTGGAGGAAAAAGAAGATTGCTTAAATTCAAATCCCAAGCCAGCTAAGTATCAAATTATTTATTTTCTGTTCCTCAATTTTCTTATCTATCACTTAGGGCAAAAAAGTAAGTACTCCCATGCGTATTGCAGCATTGTTCGCAATAGCCAAAACATGGCAACAACCTAAGTGTGTCCATCAGTCCACCAAAGGAAGAATGAATAAAGAAAATGTGTCGGGGGATCCCTGGGTGGCTCAGCAGTTTGGCACCTGCCTTGGGCCCGGGGCGTGATCCTGGAGTCCCCGGATCAAGTCCCGCATCGGGCTCCTTGCATGGAGCCTGCCTCTCCCTCTGCCTCTGTCTCTGCCTCTCAATCTCTCTCTGTCTCTCATGAATAAATAAATAAAATATTTTTTAAAAAAAAGAAAAAAAGAAAATGTGATATTTATATATAATTTAATAAAGAAAATGTGATATTTATATATAATAATTTTAATAACTATCATATATATAAATACCAATATATATAATGGAGTATAGTTCAGCCATGAGAAAGAAGGAAATCCTGCCATATGTGACAACATGGTTGAACCTTGAGGACATTATGCTGAGTTTAAGTCAGAGAAAGACAAATACTATTTGATCTCACTTATATATGGATTCTAAAAAATGCAGTTCTCAAACATAGAATGGGATTTACCAGGGGCTGGGGTGGGAGATTTGAGTAGATCTTGTTTAAGGGTATCAACTTACTACTAGTAGTCAGTCCTGGAGACCTAATACACAACACAGTGACTATGGTCAACAATACTGTGTTATAAACCTCAAAGTTGCTAAAAAAGAAATGCTGAATATGTGTTAGCTAGTGCTACAATGGTAGTCCTGTCACAGTGTATCAGTGTATCAAATCAACACACATTGCACACCTTAAACTTAGACATTGTTATATGTCAGTCTTATCTCAATTAAAAACAGTAAATATGCTCCATTAGGGCTATTGGAAGATTAAAGCAGACATTTATGTAAAGAAATCAACAGCTCCTGGTGCATAGAAATATCTGAATGTCAGCACTGATTACTAGAGTTTTCAAGTGATTTTGAATACTCTGCAATAAGACAGATGCCAACAGTCATCCAGCAAATACTCATGAAGCACATACCATGTGCAAGGCCATGTCAGATCTTTATCTGTAACCATGCTAAAACCCACTTGCACCCTTTATGAAATGCTGTGCTGTGTTTAGAATGCTTTCTAACATATCCCTAACATTTTTTGCTTTTCAGGAAAACCAGACAAGGCAGAAATAAAATGAATAAACCAAACATTCTTTCTAATAGCTTACATGAATTCTTATGTCTATACATTCGAAAAAGTGAAGTCATTCCTGTCTAGCCTATTCTCAAGAAGGTGGGCTGTTGGCTGGCAAAAAAAAAAAAAAAAAAAAAAGAGGTTGTGTGATATTTGCAGATGATGAGTGCACCTCTAAGGGAAAGGTACTCATTTCCCAGATTGTTTCATTCTTGCCTTTATTCTTGGTGGAGTCTAGCAGGAAGTGGGGACACAGTTTTCTTCAAGGAAGATCACAGCCATGAGCACGATATTGCCCAGGCCTGCCCAGAGACCAGTGTTAGAAAACAAGTAAACGTCCAGGAGCTGGGAAGAGCCCAAACCCACAGAATTAGGCTGCTGCCTCTGAGCATCTCTGCCTGTCCTGGACTTGGGGCTGCTTTCACTGCCTGGCAACACAAGGTTACACGCAGTGGGAGAGGAGGCTCTCCAAATTAGACTGTTAAATAGTGACTGGAAACAGTTGATTTGTCAGAGAGCTATAGGGTTTGATTCTAGGTCACTATCATTTTAAGTCTTGGGTGTGTTTTTAAGAATCACTGAATTCTAAATGTAAAAAGTGAACTTAAGCTTACTCTTTCAACATCCCCATTTAATAAATGAGGAAAATGATGTCCAAAGAGGGTTAGTGCTCCACATCTTTTTTTTTTCTTCTTCTTTTTTTTTTTAAGTAGGCTTCATGCTAGCATGGAACCCAATGTGGGGCTTGAACTCACCACCCTAAGATCAAGACTTGAGCTGAGGGATGCCTGGGTGGCTCTGGTTGAGCATCTGCTTTGGCTCAGGGTGTGATCCTGGAGTTCCAGGATTCTGTGCCACATTCGGCTCCCCACAAGGAGCCTGCTTCTCCCTCTGCCTGTGTCTCTGCCTCTCTCTTTGTGTGTCTCTCATGAATAAATAAATAAAATATATATATATATTTAAAAAAAAGACCTGAGCTGAGATCAAGAGTGAGATGCTTAACTGACTGAGCCACATAGGCGTCCCCTCCCCCTCCACTTTTTTTTTTTTTTAAATACTCTGAATCTTTTAAGACAGATACAAAGTAGCCACATCGACACTGGCTACCAGTGCAGGCTCCCAAGAAGACATGCCTGAGATTATTTCTTTCCTTCCTCTGCTTATAAGCTTTCTAAAGTCAGGGAAGGTCATTGACCCTCCCTGTACCTCAATTTTCATCTAAAAAATGGGGATTGTAATAATATAAAACTCAGAAATCAGGAAAATCAAATGACATGTCACTAGGGTATTTGGTAATAAGCCTGCCTAACCTATAATAAACATTCAAAAAAAAAAAATAAACATTCAAAGTTGCCTTATTATTATTTTTACAATTATACCTATTGGTATTATTCTGGGGAAACCAAAGTTAGAAGGAAACCAGAAGACAATGGCTGACAAACATCCCTTCATGCTCTGAAATTTTCACTCTTGACCTCTAATGAGCTGGCTAAGTGATAAGGGGGATTTTTATATTTAGGGTTGTTTTTGTTTTTCATTTGTCTGTCTCCGAAGTCAGTACTCCAAGTACCTGAGAAGGTTAAATTATAAGTTATGCTTGGAATGTTCAATGTTTTTAAGGAATTTGATTATTTTATAAACCATGTTTGAAAGAATTTAATTTGTTGAGTTTATGTTTTGGTGATTTGAAATGCTTAAGATGACATTCAAAGTATAATTATAAAAAGGGAAATCATAAATTTACTAGGAAAAATATGAGATATTATCTTTTTGACATTGTGGAAGGAAAGGGCTTTTAGGTAAGAAACTAAAAACAAAAATCAGGAATGGTCTTAAATTCAAGTTCACCAAAATGCAAAACTTGGGTTCAACATAAAAACATTGAAATGTTAATAAGACAACTCAGCAGGGGAAGGGATTTGGTTTATATATCTCACAGAGAATACTCAACCCAAACATATTTAAAATATTTTACAAGCCAGTAAGGAAAAAAAAAAAAAAACCCAAAAGGCCCAATAGGAAAATATCCAAAAGGTAAGAGTAAGAAATTCATAGAAAAAATACAAGTGGCCAACGAATATATTACACATGTTTACCTTCAAAGAAATGAGAAAAGTGAAAATATTTTTTTCACTAGATAGTCAAATAGTAAAAACTCAGTCCCATGAAGCATGGTTGGGCAGGGCTGTGGAGGGAGCAGGGATTTTAGACATAGCTGGTAGACGTCTGAGCCATTGGGAAGAACAATTTAGCAATATTCACTAGAACTAAAATGCAACCTATGCTCCTCCCCACCTCTCCATATCAACCATCAAACTGAGGGAATACTCACCAAGGGAACATGAGCAAAAACACCATGTAATTTTTTTTTTTACTATATTGAAAAATTCTTGAAAACCTAAATATCCTTACATAGAGGAGTACCTGCATGAATCAGAGCTTGTTCCTTCTCTGGAACACTCAATGTGATTAAAAAAGAAAGCATTAAATAGAGGGATAGATCTCCAAGACCTATCTTGAGATAAAGATAACCAGTTTCAGGAAAATTCATATAACAGGTACAATTTATATCAAAAAATATAAAAAGATATAACCAAGTGGAATACAGATGTTTGGGGCCTCGGTCTTTACATAAAAGCATAGGAAAAGGCATGGAATGATGATACCTACAACTCATAGCCCGGGGCATCCCTGAGGAAGAGCTAGGGATCATGGCAAACGGGTGGGCATTCATTGGGTTTTATGGGCCCAGTAAGTTCAGGTCAAATTAATATACAGACAGGAACAAAAATGTCAGCTTTATGATGGATAAAGGCTATCAGATGGTTTAGGTCTACAACAAAATGGACTTGCTTCCCACCCTGCATCACGTTTACCTCCCTGTATGGCCCCTTTCCAGTCCAGGCCTTGGGGGACAGTCCACATAAAGAGGAGTTTAGTTCTACATAACCTCATAGTGGTCAGAGCCAGAGAGAGGAGTGAAGCGACTGGTTCCTCAGCCTCATACCGTTCCAATAGATGGGCTCCACTTTCTTTAAAAATGTGCACCAGGGTTGCCCCACCATTTAGGTAACAGGATTCTCCACATCCTCCGGAGGAGTGAGTTTGGAAAGGATGAAACAGCAAGGTTAAGATTGTTCTTGTTGCTGCTTCGATGTTACTGTTACTATTTTCCAGCCTGGTGATGAGTGTTTCCTCTGACAGTGTTGCTAACAAGCAATGTTTTAATGCCTTAAAAAGAGGAAATGTACTCTTGCGACACAAGTAAACAAAACCAAAATTCAAATAGAAATTTACAAAGGATGTTAGTTAGCCTTGTCTCAGAACAGTGGTCACTTATAAGTAATGCTTTAATGCTTCCAAGGAAATATATTTATGACAAAGCCATATAAGAGAATAAAATTAGGACAGAAGACAAAATAGAAAGCTCAAGAGTTATGACATGAATTTTCTTTAAAAGGACTGGAAATTAATCCTAAGATGTAACCGGTAAAATTTCAGTAAGTTTTATATCAACACCATTATACATTCAAGATATTGAACAGCATCTTTGAAATAATAAGAAATAATTAATAAAATAAAAACTATGTGCAAAGTACTCTGCTATGTACATGGTTATCTATCTATCAATCTATCATCTATCATCTATCTATCTATCTATCATCTATCATCTATCTAAGCACCATAGAGTCAGCACACCTCTTCAGTTAAGGAAACCGAGGCATAAAATGGATAAAAATACCTGCCCAAGTTCCCCAAAATTTGAGCCCATCTCAATGCATATTTATCTCCTTTGTTCTTTATCAATATTCTCTTCCAGCTACCAGGCCATCATTGGATAAGCTGAACGTATGCATTTTTAAATTAAAACAAATTCTGTTATTTTCTTGGCATATACACTTGCAATGATTCACCAACTAGAATCTTCATCTACTGAGAGGAAAGAGTCCTTTATTCATGTAAACTATAATTATAAGCATTCAATATTTTTTAGGGGGAAAATGTATCTGTTTATGCTAGGTATTTAATAATCACCTAGAGATTTGCTCTAATTGTCAGCTTCTCCAGAATTACTATGGTTTTCTAAATTTCTTAACAAGTAATTACAAATAGATGTTTTGGAATAAAAAAATGAAAATGATATTCAGTGTTTCCTGTATTTCATAAATACCATATAATTTCCCTCCATGGCAATTTCCATTTTCTGATATGAAAGAGTGCTAGGCCACACTCCAGGCATAAGTCTCTGCTGGACACATCCACACATTCTTTTCCTACTCAATCATTCAGATCTTCCTCTACAATGTCAGAAATTTCCACAAGAGTTTAATAATCCAATACACGAACATATCTTTGTTTTCATTTGCAGCACAGGTATTTTTCATTTTTCTTTTTGTAAATGCTTTTTAATGCTGAATAAGCTGGAGAGCCTACATCACATACAGGTGCAAACGACATGTGGCTTCATTACGCTGCACATCAATATAAAGCAATGATGACAGTTTGGTGAGATTCATAGGCCCACAAAGACATGTAAAGTTAAGAGTTGATATTCTGAATGTACAGGCCGCTTTATAATTCTGATTGTACATGTATTTAGCTTGGCTTGCAAATTTTCTCCAACCTGTTATTGCATAAAAGAACTGAAGTAATCCAAAAGAAAGTATTTGGGGACTTCCAATAGGTTCTTGAGCCAACAAAAATATGCCCAAATGCCAAAACACTCCCTCCCTAAAGTCAATATGTGAACATATGAATATTATTTTGGATGCCACTGTGCTAACGCAGGTAAGAGCTTATATTTTTCAAAGGGAAGTTTTGGTTGTTCCCATGTCATAAAACATGGAAGTTAACATCTTGATGATTCACCTTAAAATCCTCTTCTTCTCTTTTGATAAGGATAATGTATTTTGCAGTACAGCCAAGAGAAGCTACTTCTTTTATCTGCCAAAAGACTAAGATTATGATCGAGATTAAAAGCCAAGAGATAGAAATGATGGAGTACATCTCATCTCTTCTTCCAAAACTCGATTCCCCAGATAATAATCCCCAGATTATTATCCCCAGAATAACCCAGTTACCTTGTAGTGTATTCACAGCTCCTAAATTTTGGGAATTAGCACAGGGGACCCAAAATTTAAGTGCTTCTTGTATTAACAATAGGTAACCAAGTTATCATGCAAAAAGGACATAATAATTTATTTTTATTTTTTTAGAGAGAGAGAGAGCTTGAGGGAAGAGGCAGATGGAAAGGGAGGGAGGGAGAGAGAAAATCTTAAGCAGACTCCACACCCAGTGAGAACCCAACACAGGACCCAGTCCTACAACCCTAAGATCACGACCTGAGCCAAAGCAAAGAGTCAGTCTAACCAACTGAGCCACCCAGGCACCCCCAGGAAAAAAACAATTTAAAATGCAGATTAAAGTAGATATTTAGAAATCTGTTTTAGGAACTTGACACATAGGTCAAAGAGAAAACAACTCACATGTCATATCAGTACCATTTTCCCCATAGGTTCTTTGAAATTTCCTTTATTTAAATTTTTAAAAAGCAAAAAAAAAAAAAAAAAAAACCCATATAAAGAATCACTCTAAAATTGCTTTCTCATGCCATGCCTCAGGGATGTAAAGTAAAAAGAAAGCATAATCAGTGTACCCATCATCAGGCTAGCCAATTATTGGCAACCCTGAGACCTATTGTTCTCCCTCCAACTCAGTAGCAAAAGTTCTGATCACACGTGAATTAATATGAAACAAGGTTTGTTTTTGTTTTTGTTTTTTTCATGGAGATGTCAAATGAAGTTTTCACTTTAATTCAGGGCTGAAGGAAATGCTTGTTTCTTCAGAGAGAAAAGATGACGCACTGGACTGAGTCCTGAGCCAGGGGCCGTAGAACATGGGTTCTCTCCTGGACTCCGTGATTTACATTTTTTATAAATCACTATCTTCTAGTTTCCTTGTCTTCCTTCTTAAAGAGGAATGCCTGCCAGGCACACCCCAGAAGAGCTTAGTGAGGGAGATTCAAAGAAGACCTATATTTGAATCATCTAATAAGATAAACAGTGCTGTACAAGAAGATGTCACTACTAATATCAGAAACTTTGTGATTACTAACAAGGGTGACACAGTGTGTGTGCTCCCTGCAGGGATGTGGTGTCAGCTCAGATGGTGGCCCTCCTGAGTGACTCAGAAAAGGGTGTACATCTTAGCCCAGGAAACCGGATTTTTTAAAGTGAGCACGCAAGAAGCATGCCAGAGACCAAACTGCATTATAATATTATCTCTAGGGCAGATGGTCACCAGATAGTTAAAGAGGGAAAATGTGTGTATTCAAAAGAAAGTGCTCTCAGGGATGACATCTGGCTGGTTCAGCGGTTGAGCATCCACCTCCAGCTCGGGGCATGATCCCGGGGTCCTGGGATCGAGTCCTGCATTGGTGTCCCTGCAGGGAGCCTGCTTCTCCTTCTGCCTGTATCTCTGCCTCTCTCATGAATAAATAAATAAAATCACTATCCTAAATAATGGCAAAGCAAAGCTGTTGCTTGTGCTGATCTCAGTGCCCTCTGCGGGATTAATCAGATTCATTAAGCACTCAGCAAGTGAATTGAGAGAAACAGAGGATGAGGGAAAGAAAGAGAAGGAAAGGCATATTTAAAGGGTATGGCTTCCAAGGAGCAAGCTCTGACTTCAGCACCCTCTTGTGTTTATTAAAGATTCAGTGGAAACATCTAGGTTGCAAGCTGCATTATGGAGTTCTTGGAGATGTGCTCCACGGTGATCTTTCTGATAAAAGCCCTTAGATGAAAAAGATAATTGAAATAACTAAGGTTTAATCACTTAATTTAATCTTATCCTGTTTGGACTAGCATTCAGATTTCCTGATTTCTAATCTTTTTGCTGCCTTTCATCATTTTTTGCATTTACAAGATATGATCATTTAATCATCGGACAGTGATTTCAGCTCATTCCTGGACGCTTTCTCGTCACCATCACTCAAAATTTCACTATGGCACACATTTCCTATATACGGATATGGATCAAAAATAAGTATATCTTAATAATTTTGTTATATCCCTTGAGAGTAGGGGTACAAAACAAAGGGTAGAGTGCTTATATCTTTCCATGCGAATGAAAAAAGTCTGAAATGTAAATCACTAACAAAAATAAATGATAGAGAATTTCAGATTATTAAATTAAGAAACTACAGTGGCAGGGCAGCCCTGGTGGCCCAGCGGTTTAGCGCCACCTTCTGCCCAGGGCCTGATCCTAGAGACTTGGGATCAAGTCCCACGTGGGGCTCCCTGCATGGAGCCTGCTTCTCCCTCTGCCTGTATCTTTGCCTCTCTCATGAATAAATAAATAAAATCGAAAGAGAAAGAAAGAAAGAGAAAGAAAGAAAGAAAGAAAGAAAGAAAGAAAGAAAGAAAGAAAGAAAGAAAGAAAGAAAAAAAGAAAGAAAGAAAAGAAAGAAAGAAAGAAAGAAGAAAGAAAGAAAGAAAGAAAGAAAGAAAGAAAGAAAGAAAGAAAGAAACTACAGTGACAAAAAGAAAAACCCTACAGTGGCAGAGATTCTAGAGTAAATCCCATTATTAATATGGACACATTGATAAATAGTTGATAGATAAAATACATAGATACCTAGATACCTAGTCTTTGGGGGTAGGGTGAGTTATTTGTCCAAATGAAAATGGGGATGATTAGAATTCAATCAGATCATTTTTCTTGGTGACAGTTACAGATGACATGGGTTTGCCCTTCTCTTTTGGCTTCAAGAGACTATAGGCAAAGTATTTTCGGCAAAGATCCTAAGGTTGGATCTCTCGAAGACTTTGTACTGAGAATTCGATATATTTGTCTCCACTTTGTGGGCTGATCTGGGATTTTCAGGAATGTTTAAATATCAACCCCTATAATAACATCTAGCACACACATTAAAACAATTCCCTATCATCTTAAAAATCATACATCATCACACTAAATACAGGCACAAACTTCTCTGCATTCCACTATTCCAGCATGGCACACAAAGTGTATTTTGATCTGTATGCATTGCCATCTGTTCATGTGGCACTCACAAATAATGCCATTCTGGCAGACTATATTTACATTTTAATTTCATTATGATTAGAATAATGAGACTATTGATGGTTTCTTCCATTTTCCCTTTTAATAGCCTCCGAAATGTGAACTGTAGCCCTTTTGTGAATCAATCTGTTTTCACAGAGGGAGTTTTGTTAGCATGCATTTTCTGTGCCTGTGAAATAGAACAGAAAAAAAAAAATACAGACTCATAAGTTTGAATTCCACCAAAAAAAGAAAAAAAATCAAATTTTTATAAGTGATTATGCAATTGTCCCAGAACAGTAAGAGAGTTCAGCTGGAAAATGATACATATTATTATTTTAATGTAACATTAAAAATCTTCCTAGGAGAAAGCACTATTTACTTAAAAGTGAAAAGCGGTTAAGGTCTGCAAAATATTTTTATAGAATTTCAGGCTAAAGTTTAAGGTGTACATAAATAAATAAATATATAAACAAACAAACAAATAAATAAATAAACATGCATGCACATTACATACATACATTTAAAGTAAAATTTCTGGGATAAACATTTTGGTGTTAAAAACGAAGGAACTTTTGGTTATGGACATGACAAGTGGCAGCTCTTGGCTATAACTACCTAAAGTAATCAGCCATCCAACTGGACAAAAGATATGAAGTAACTGTTTTCAGACATCAGACAAGATCCCACCTAGGTCTGCCATTCTTAAAAAAAGGAAAACACACGCATGTGTGTGACACGTTCTACATTCGGTTAGACTTTCTGTCTGGGGCGCTTTCCAAACCGTAGGGCAAGGAAGTTAAGCCACGTTGAGAGCAGTGATCTTGCTGGGTGGAGGAAACAGATGTCAAGAGATCAGGGCTGCTGAGACAGCTGTAATTTATGGAGAAAGGGATCCAGAGAGGGAAAAGCTGCCCAGAGAAGCAGTTCTAGAAACCTGCACCTAGGTTCCTTTGACTCTTTCACCAAATGCTGACCGGCTCCTGCTCAGTGCGAACCTCGATGGTCACCTGCTGAGAAGAGCTCCCAAGAGGCCAGAGTTGCATTTGGGACACTAGATACACGGAGCAGGGGGTCACCAGGGTTCTGAGCAGAGTGGAGTCCTTTCACTGGGTATGCCACACATTCTGCTGAAATCTCAGAAAAGCCACACCTTAAAAATAGGGCTACGAAGGTTGTTAGGGCTGATGTCAGAGAAGTTACTGCCTATGCTCTTTTCTACAATCTTTTGGATTTCAGGACTCACATATAGGTCTTTCATCTATTTTGAATTATTTTTGTGTGTGTTTCATGTAAGAAAGTGGTCCAGTTTCATTCTTTTGCAGGTTGCCATTGAGTTTTCCCAACACCATTTGTTGAAGAGACTTCTTCCCATTGTATATTCTTCCTGCCTTGTCAAAGATTAGTTGGTCATATAACGGTGCATTTATTTCAGTTTTCTGTTCTGTTCTGTTGATCTATGTGTCTGTTTTTATGCCAATACCATACTTTTTTTATTACTACAGCTTTGTAATATAACTTGAAGTCCAGACTTGTGATGTCTCCAGCTTTCTTTCCTTTTTCAAGATTCTTTTGGCTATTCTGAATCTTTTGTAGTACCATACAAATTTTGGGATTGTTTGTTCCAGATCTGTGAAAAACGCTATTGGTATTTTGATAAGGATTGCATTGAATGTGCGATTGCTTTGGGTGGTATAGACATTTTAATAATATTTGTTCTTCCAACCCATTAGCATGGAATGTTTTTCCATTTCTTTGTGCTGTCTTCAACTTTTTTCATCAGTGTTTTAGAGTTTTCAGAGTATAGGTCTTTCGCCTTTAGGGATAGGTTTATTCCTAGGTACCTTATTATTTTTGGTTTAATTTTAAATGGGATTGTTTTCTTAATATCTCTTTCTACTGCTTCATTATTTTTTTTAAGATTTTATTTATTTATTCTTGAGAGATAGAAGGAGAGACAGAGCCAGAGACAGAGCCAGAGACACAGGCAGAGGGAGAAGCAGGCTCCATGCACCGGGAGCCCGACGTGGGATTCGATCCCGGGTCTCCAGGATCGCACCCTGGGCCAACGGCAGGCGCCAAATCGCTGCGCCACCCAGGGATCCCTACTGCTTCATTATTGATGTAATATCTCTTTCTAATGCTTCATTATTGATATATAGAAATGAAATAGATTCCCCTGAGGTAAAGGAAACAAAAGCAAAAATAAACTATTGGGACTTCGTCAAAATAAAAGGCTGCACAGTAAAGGAAACAATCAACAAAACTAAAAGGCAACCTGTGGAATGGGAGAAGATATTTGTAAATGACATAGCTGATAAAGGGTTAGCATCCAAAATATATGAGGAACTTGTAAAAATCAACACCCAGAAAAACAAATAATTCAATTAAGAAATGGGCAGAAGACGTGAACAGACATTTTTCCAAAGAAGATATCCAGATGGCCAAGAGATACATGAAAAGATGCTCAACATCACTGATCATGAAGGAAATACAAAGCAGTTACAATGAGATATCACCTCATACTCGTCAGAATGGCTAAAATTGACAACACAAGACACCATAGGTGTTGGCAAGAATGTGGAGAAAAAGGAACCCTCGTGTACTGTTGGTGGGAATGCAAACTGGTGCAGCCACTCTGAGAAACAGGAAGTTCCTCAAAAAGTTAAAAATAGAATTACCCTACAGTCTAGCAATTGCATCACTGGGTATTTACCCAAAGAACATAAAAACACTAATTCAAAGGGATACATGCACTCTGATGTTTATAGCAGTGTTATCTACAATAGCAGCTATGGAAACAGCCCAAGTGTCCATCAATTGATGAATGGATAATGAGATATAATAATATAATGAAATGTTTATAATGAAATATTACTCAGCTATAAAAAGAATGACATGAATTGAGCTTGAGAGTATAATGTTAAGCAAAATAAGTCAGAGAAAGACAAATATGTGATTTCACTCATGTGGAATTTAAGAAACTAAAAAAAATGAGCAAAGGGGATAAAATGAGAGAAAGAGAGAGACAGAGAGATCAACAGACTCTTAACTATAGAGAACAAACAGACGGTGATGAGAGGGGAGGTGGGGGCAGGGAAATGGGTGAAACAAGTGATGAGGATCAAGGAATGCACTTGTAATGAGCACCAGGTGATGTATGAAAGTGTTGAATCACTATATCGTACACCTGAAACTAATATTACACTGTATGTTAACTAACTAGAATTTAAATTAAAAAATTTTAAACAGTGGAGTCCTTGTTAGTAGTGTTTTTGTGGCACCTAATTCCCTCTACTCACACTTATCACAGATAGTTGTTTTTCATTTCTTTATCTGTTTTGTTGGCTTGCTTCGTGTCTTTTTACACCCCTTCTCAAACTGTAAACTCTTTGAGGTACCGTTTCTATTTTATTCTTTGGTAAGTCAACATCTATGATAGCGCCTGACAGATTCCAACTTGACTGGGATGTAAATTGAATAAATTCATTCATTCATGAAAACCCAAAGTTGTATGACAACTTAACAGAATAAATATATTATGGATTGATATAAAATGTGGCCCCTGTTTTTATATTTAAAACTGATGATGCCCAATATTTTTTACTGTTTTATACACAGAACTATGTACAGCTGGTATGCTCATTTGTCTTGACAATCTCAGTGCTTTGACAACCAAATCAGGGGGAAGAAAAGCAAGGAAATGTAATTTTAGAAACTACTAGATGGATTAATAACTCCAGTAGTAGTTTTTAAAAACTCCCAAGAAGTATAATTGTCAAGTGTGATTCTCAGCTAACTTTTCCTATAAGAGGAAACTAAGACACAAGCTGATGTATGCAAGATTGGAGCAACCACTCTTGTTGAAAAGGCCTGTCATTATCTCAACATCAATTTGCTGAAGTGTCTATCATCTATTGTTGACCAATCCCAAAAGAAAACAACAAACCATGCACGCAAGTTGACACTCCACATCATTTGATTATTTTTGCCAAAGTCTAACCCACAGTGCACATAGCTACCAAGCGGAATTCTTTTTAAAGATTCTATTTATTTAGAAGAGAGAGAGAGAAGAGAGAGCATGAGCAGGGGCAGGGGCAGAGGTAGAAGCAGACTCCCCACTGAGCAGGGAACCCCAGGACCCTGGGTTCATGACCTGAGCTGAAGGCAGATGCTTAACAGACTGAGCCACCCAGGTGCTCCTAAGATTTTATTTTTAAGTAATCTCTACACCCAATGTGGGGCTCAGACTCAGAATTCCCAGATCAAGAGTCACACGCTCCGTGACTGAGCCAGCCAGGCATCCCCATTGTTTTCATCTTGGGATATTATTTTCTAGTATCTTTCTTTGATTTACATATGGTTTTCATAGATTTTGATGTATATGAAATTTCACTCTGTGCTTTTTGCTTAACTTGTCATTCTTATATTTTTACTGCTGCAAGCATTTCATAATCATAATTTAACTGTATTTAATATGCTGCCCAATGAATGTAGTGTGATTTACTTATCTCATTTACATTTTGGATTTTGAGGTTGTTTTCACTTTTTGCTTTTATAAATAATCCTGGAGTAAACATTCCATGTGAATATCATGGTCAATATCCCTGGTAATTTCTATAGAACAAATTCCCTGTTGGATGATTATAGGATCAAATGGAATGAATATTTTTAACATCACTGACTCACATTGTCAAGGGTTTTTTCTTCAAAGGATGTGACAATATCAACCAGAGCATGTGGGAAACTGTTTATTCTCAATAGTTGTTGTCATTTAAAAATAAATCACTAATATAATTGGCAAAATAGCTCCCAATTGTCCTTTTATTTTGCATTTATTTGTTTATTCATGAGATCAAACGTTTTCCAATTTGTTTGTTTACCTGATATCTTTTAAGGCTGGATTAATCCACTATGTTTTTTTATCTTAATGAAAAGCAGTGGCACTAAAGATGAAAGGCAATGCAGAGCAGAGAGGAGGCAGAAATGGTTAGTGACCCCCCACTAAAGTGATGATTATTGCAAATGGTATTCTCAGGTACATTAATATGCAAATTAGGAGAAAGGAAGGAAGCAAAAGTCACAAGATTTGAGCTTATAATATAGTAAAAAACTACTTTGGATTGGCTCAGTTTTAGATCTTAAGGGACTTTTACCCTTTGTCAAAGTTTTTACAAACCAAATGCATTGATGGAAAGGAATTGATTTAATATTAAAAGGAGGTGTGGGGTGACTGGTGATGGGCACTGAGGGGGGCACTTGACAGGATGAGCACTGGATGTTATACTTTATGTTGGCAAATCGAACTCCAATAAAAAAATATACAAAAACAAAAACAAAAAAAAAGGAGGTATGAACAGCATGAATAGTTTCTGCCTCTGGTGAGCAATATGGTAGCATGTGCCTATTGAACACTATCTGAGTTGAGATGTACTGTAACTACATGATAGATTCCTGATTTTGAGGACCTTGCACCCAAAAAAAGGAATGCCAAATATCTCACTGATAGTTTTTAAATTATTTACATGTTGAAAAGATAATGTTTGGGATATGTTAGGCTAGATAAATCATATCATTAGAATAATTTTACCTGTTTCACTTTTTCTTTTAAATGTGACCTCTGGAATTCATATTGCATATATGGCTAACATTGGCTGGTACAGGTCTAAAGTATCGTTATGATCTTAATTTCAAGAAGGCCAACACAAAATTTCAGTGCTTTAGCCAGAGATCTAAAAGGGTATATGGCTTGAAAGAGACAGAGAGAGAGAGAAAGAGAGAGAGAGAGAGAGAATGCACCTCATAATTAAATTAAGTAAAGAGCATAGCACTGCATCAACCAATATGACCAGCCAGGAGGGCTTTGATGAGCTCAGTTATTTATTCATAAATTCAGATTTTAAAGGACTTACTACAAAGACAAACATAAAGGAGCAAACCAGCTAGTGTCAGGACTCTTGCATAGAATGAGTCAGAGGAAGCCAAAGGAGCTTTGAAAACTATGTCCAGAGCACAAAGGAGAACAGGGAAGGACAGACTATGTGTAGGGATGCTGGCAAAATATTACCAGATGAGAGAGGGAAGACAGAAGTATGTATTTCCTACTTTGCTTCTGTCATTTCTACAAAGAAGAATGATTTCAAACTGGAAAAGGAAGACAGAGTCTCAGGAGGAAAATGAACTCAAGATAGAAGGGAAGACATACAAGAATAGCCACGTGTTATAAATAAGCATTCATGCCTAACGGCAGATCACTTTTTATTTCTGGGAAACGGAATCATTGGTAGTCTTTGGCACTTGTTCCAAAATTGAACTAATTTAATTACTAAATTAGCAGCTCCATGAGCGCATGGATGTGATCTCTTTCATTCACTGTTATACCCTCAGCGCCTAGAACACTGCCTGGCATATAGGAAGTGCTCAATAAATATATGCAGAATAAGTGACCAGAGAACACAGAATGGCCAGATAATTGAGATGGAAAAACATGCAGATCTTCAAAATAGGGGAAGTGAGGATTCTGAATTATATAGATACCAAGCATCATGCAAATAAGATGTCAATAATTTAAAAAATGTTTACAATCGATTAATAAAAAAAAAATTCACAACATGCCCAGATTTTCTTAGAACTTACATTTAATTTAATCTACACAGTAACACAATTTAAAAAATTTTTATCATTTTATCATTTTTTAAGATTTTTTTTTTTAAATTTTAAAGCAATCTCTACATCCAACATGGGGCTTGTACTTACAACCCCAAGATCAAGAGTCGCCTGCTCTATCAACTGAGCCAGCCAGGCACCCCTACACAATAACACAATTATTCAGTGTTACACATGTTTTACAGATAAGGAAACTGAGGCCCAAATAAGTAAAGTAATTTACCTAGGGGTCATACAGTTGGTAAGCAGAAAACCTGCCACACAGAATGCATCTATCTGGCTCCAACTCTACTGGTTGTCCTTGGAATGGGAAATCATGATTACTTTGAGCCAAAATGTATGCAATAAGAATGGTTGTGTTAAACGCTCCTAATTTTCTTTTTAATCAAATTGCTAAATTGATTACCTGGCTAATACACTTAAAAAAACAAACAAACAGTTAAATCCTTATCCCAAATCTGAATATATAAAGAAGTTCCTAGTAGAATTTCCTAGCTATTCTGGGTGAAACAAAGATTCAGAGAATTATCCAAATAGCCAGCCATTCAGCTTTGCAGAAGGTTCTCCTCCACCGCCATAAACAAAGTGTAATCAGATTTCAGCCGGTCATTTGATAAGGTTGTTTGTAATAGTCTTGCAACTAAGGCAGTTACACCAATTGGTGGTATGTGGAACCACTGGTCCCAAGTAGGGTGAAGTAATGGGTTGCAGTGGAATGAAAAGGAAGTCATGTGTCATAGAATTCTATTCTTGACCTTTCTCTGTTTTTTTGTTTTGTTTTGTTTTTTTGACTGCCTCACTCTGTTTAATGGCTACCTGGTATTCCATTCACTGGCCTTAAATCGTTCCCTTAAGCAGCCCCCTAGTGATGTTTTTGGAATGTGCCATAGTGATGAAACACCCTTGTACACGTATCTGTATGCACACGTGGGCAGTTCTGTTTGACCTTTCTATGTTAAAAAAAAAAAAAAGGTCAATGACTTGGAGAAAGTAATATTCTCATTTTTAGTTGATCACACAATTTGATACCCACTCCTACACTTGGACAATTAGCTTTTCACTCCCATTTACACAGACCCTCTTGTCTGCTGCTTCTTTCTCTGGTAGAACAAGAAGTGATATAAGGGACATGCCTATGAAAGGTGCATTATATTTAGACATTTAGTCCATGTACTTTATGCACACCTTAAATGGAAGTTTTGGCTCTTTAGCCCTCAAGAAAGAATCAAGAGAATCTTTGCTCATTCCTATCTTTCCTCCAAAAGGGACTTTTGGGTGTGGACCAGACAATCTGTGGGAAGCATTCCACTTCTCCTCTGTGGCCACTGGTCCTGTTCTCTCTTCCTACCACTTTGTAATATGTCTGCTATTCTGCTCTTCTTCCTGCTGATAGGAACTGGCATTGGAATGATTTTGGAGTTGGTTACTGTCACATTGACACAACTCCCCACTCCAAATCATTCCTGTCTCTCCATCTCCCCCATAGTCACTTGCGACCCCCATCATAGCTCTGAAGCCCTCTTTCCATTTCCGATACATGGCTCTCATGGATATAGGGGTGGGGCCCTTCCTCTGTCCAAAGTAGAACCCTTTTCCCAGGCTCCCAGGAAAGTATCCTTACTCCTAGTTAATCTCAAGCCATCCTGCGTGTCACAGCCCATTTATTGCATTTAATTAAGATTTATTTAGCTTTATGCTATGCTAGGAACTGACAAGATAATCAATTATTTCATTTAAATAGGATTTATTGAACGCTTATGCTATGCCAGGAACTGAGCTAAGAATGTGGGATAAAAATACATAAAGACATATTCCTTGCCCTTAAAAAAAAACTGTAAAGTTTAGAAATACAGAGGAAATAAGTAAATCAACCTCACCCTCAGGGTAATGGATGCTAGGTGCTAGCAGTAGTGTAGATGCGATGCTGTGCTCACTCAGAGAAGAGGGTATCTAAATCATCCTGTTGGGAGAGTTACACAAGATGAATTTTTAAGTGCAACTTAGCTGTGTAAATAAAAGGGACATGGTGACATGGTGTTCCAGACGAGAGGAAGGAAGGAACATGAAGGGGCTAGGTAGCAATATAAACAGAAACTGGTGAGGGTCTTAGCTGGCTTCTAAAGAAAATATGGATTTGAGAGTGATTTAGGAAGTAAAATGGAAAGAACTTAATGAAAATGTACATTTGGGGATGAGGAAGAGGGAGGAGGTCTAGGGGAACCTGTGTTTCCAGCTTGAGCAAGTTGAGTAAGTGAGGGTGTCATATTCAGGGAATACCCAAGAAGCGTAGGTTTCAGGGAATGACAATGGCTTCACTGTTGGAAGCACTGAGTTTGAGATGTTTATGAAGCATATAGGAGGGATGCATATTAGACAGTTGTCCTAAAGGACCTGCAGCTCCAGAAGTGTGTGTTGTCCAGAGATCATGATACACATGGATGTGGATATGTTGTAGCTGAAACCTTGGGTTTTGATAATGTCCCCCAGGATTTATAGAATGCTAAGGACAGAGGACTGAAAATGGGACAATGGAGAAGGTTCTTGATTGGTCTTTTTTGTCTTGCTTTGTTTTGTTGAAATGGAGACTGCTGAAGAATTTTTTTAATAGAGTAATTTTTTCAGAGAGGGCACAAAGTATCATCAACCATTCATTTGTTGGTTCAATATTTACTGAAAGCATCTAGGAAGCTGGAAACAAAAGATCCTTGCCTTCACCACCTTCCGTGATGATGGTGGTGACAAGTGAGAGCCAGCAGGAAATAAGTAAATGACAGAGCATGTTAGAGGACGACAAGTGCTACAAGGAAAAGTAAGTCTACCTGAGGAGGACAAAGGGAGCTGGTGCAGAGCGATCAAGGAAGAATTCCCCCAGAAAGTAACAACAGCTTGGAGGAGATGGAGAGAGTCATACAGATTGCCGGGGAAAGAATGTTCTAGACAGGGGCCAATCCTCTGAACCTCAGCGAATAGCAGGGAGGCAGTGTGGCTGCAAGAGGATAGTGAGGGCAAGGGTAGCAGATTAGACCAGAGAAGTACAATGGGGACAAATCATACAGATGCCTTTGTGAGAAGCATGGCTTTTTCTCTGAGTAGGATGGGAATCTACTGGAGAGTTGTGAGCAGAGGATGGACAGGCTCTGACTTAGCTTTTAAAAGCCTGTTTTGATGGCTGAAATGGAGGTGGACTGTTGGAGGCTGTCTTAGCCAAGGTTCTCCAGAGAAACAGAATCAGTAAGATGTTCAACCACACATAATAGAGAGATTTATTAGAAGGAATTGGCCCATACAACTGTAGAGGCCAGCAAGTCCAAAATCTAGAGTGGGCCAGAAGGCTGGAGATGTAGGAAAGAGTTGAAGTTTGAATATGAAAGCAGTTTGCTAACAATTCCCTCATCTCTGGAGGTCAGACTTTTTTTTTTTTTTTGGCAAGGCCTGTAAGTCATTAGATGAGGCCCACCCTACATTACAGAGGACCATCATTTTTTTTAAAAGATTTAATTTATTTATGAGAGACAGAGAGAGAGAGAATGAGAGAGAGAGGCAGAGACACACAGGCAGAGGGAGAAGCAGGCTCCATGCAGGGAGCCTGATGTGGGACTTGATCCTGGGACTCCAGGATCAGGCCCTGGGCGGAAGGCAGGCACTAAACCGCTGAGCCACCCAGGGATCCCCGAGGACCATTTTCTTTACTCCAAGTCTACTGATTTAAATGTTGATCTCATCCCCAAAATACTTTCACAGAAAATCTAGAATAGTGTTTGACCAAATATCTGGGTACTATGGTCCAGCCAATTTAGTGTATAAAATTAATCATCACAGAGGCCACTGGCAGTAGTAAAGGAGACCAAGTAAGAGGCTCTTGTATTAACACAGGGAAGAGATGAGGATGGTTGGAACCAGGATGTTACAATAGAGATTGAGAGAAGTAGTCAAAGCCTGGATATCTTTGCATGCTTAATATCACTCTGCTTGAGTACAAATACAACCAGAATTAGTCCCGAGGTCAAAGAACTCATAGTTTGTAACAGTTATCAAAACCAGAATCACTTATTGTTCATGGCTCTTCAGATTACTTTATCAGTTCCCTGGTTTCAATAATAAAGCTTACTATTAATAAAGGATCGTACTCGACAACAGAAAACGATCATACTCTACAACGGAAAAGCACAGGAAAGAACCCACCAATAAAAAAGGATGCACTCTTGCCATCCTGGTGCGTACTTGCTCATAATTCACCATAATCACAATGAGCACTATGAACTCATGGGATCCTGCATAGCGTGCCCTGGCAACCAAGCAAAACTCAGCCAACTTCAAAGTGTAGGTTAGCGTCCTGATCAGAGATAACACAGTGTGCTTTATCAGTCATGGTTAAAGTGATTTTCTCAGGATTGGTCTTCATCTTTTAAGTGGGACACCAAGAAGCTAGAAGTGATCTAAAGAACAATTTATGTGGGAGGTATCTTGAAACCAGGTTTCACAAATAAATTGGAACTGTTTACTTAATGAAGAGAAGATTTATTTCTCCATTTCCCCAACACGGTTTTTTTGTGTGTGTGTTTGGTTTTGTTTTGTTTTTTGTTTTTGTTTTTTGTTTTTTTTTGGTACCTACTATCTGCCCAATGGGGCTAGGTCTAAGACAAAAAGGAATCAAATTCAACTCTTGCATTCAAGGAAGCTTATGATAAAATCAAAGAGTGACAGAGATTTTAATTCAACCTTCTTTATTTATTTATTTATTTATTTATTTATTGAAATCTTGGACTAGTCTAGGCAAGGTTTTTTGTTTCATTTTGTTTAAAGTAAGCTGTATGCCCAACATGGGACTTGAACTCCCAACCCTGAGATCAAGAGTTGCATGCTCACCGACTGAGCCAGCCAGGCGCCCCGAGTGACAGACATTTTAAAATGTCAATTTCCACAAGGTGTGCTATGAACTGTGATGAGCATTGGTCTACGATGCTATGAAAGCACAAAAAGAGAAGCCTAACCCAGGTTTGGGTGATCTGAGAAGGCATAAAAAAAAATTAGGAACTGTCAAAAATTTAGGAACACAGAATTCAGCTACCTAAAGAACGGGTTTATGACAAAGATCCATTCAAAATTCAGAATCCTCCACTCAAATATAAACATCAAAAAAGTACACTCTCTAATTCATCTTGGTTCCTAAGCCTGTAGCCCTTAATGGATTTGCACAAACATTGGGTGGAATCAACTTACCCAAATAGTCAGAGGTGCCGGATGTGGAATGGACATCTCCGAAGGCAGTGAGCTCTCTGTTGGCAGAGGTGGCCAACCCTAAAGAACACAAAGGAGGCTAAGTGATGTGCCTGGACACTGCAGGCGAGTCTCTGTGTCCCGTGAGATGCAGAGGCAGAGGATTAATTTTTTAAACTTTTAGGTTTTACCTGGGAACCAGAGCAAACTTACAAGTGATGTTTTTCAAGAGGCAATATAGGATAGAAAGACCAGGGATCCAGGCTTTGGAGCCAGAGAGACCTGGATTTGAATCTTTTTTGATCTTCCATTTACTCATCTGTGGGATAGTGTTAAAAAAAAATAACTCTTTGTGGTGTGATTATAGTGTGTGAGATGCAACGTGGTGCTTAATTCTTGGCACGGTGTGGTGGAAATGCAGTATCTGTTAGTTCCCTTCCTGCCCTCAGGGGCACACTTGAACACAGAGACTATTTCAAAGCAGCATTTAGTGAAATCTAAAGGAAATTCGATGTAAATACATTCTTGCCTTTTTATGGTAAAGATGTTCACCATGTTTTTAACAGAAATTTTGCTTTTTGTCATATTATGTAATAAGTTGAGCATACTATATCAAGGTATTTGAGTGGAAAATATAAAAGCTGCAAGTAGGACACATCTGGCCCTTCTGGAAGATATTCCAGTGCAGAGCCCAACCTTTGCTTGTGTAAATCAGTGCTGCGTCTGTCTCCTCACCATTCCCAGGTAGGCTGGGTGCTGGCCTGGCTCTGGTGGGATGCAGGAACCTATTTTCCTTCAATATACAGAGAGTAGGGATGATGGTCAAAGGTGGAGCATTCCAAATCCAGTTCTGAAGCCAAGGCATGAGATGGGGAAGAAGAGATGAAGAGCATTGTAAGGATGGAGACCAAGCGTCTTAGTAAGCTCTGGCTGCTATAACAAATTACCACAAACTGGGTGGCCTTAACCATAGAAATTTGTTTCTCATTGTTCTGGAGGCTAGAAGTCTGAGAGCAGGGTGCCAGCATGGCTGACTTCCAGTGAAAGCCTCTTCCTGGTTTGCAGGGGGCTGTCTTCTTGTTGTGTCCTCTCATGGCAGTGAGAAAGAACAAGCAAGCAAACCCTGTCTTGTCTCTATAAAGGCACTAATCCCATCGGGAGGACTCTACCTTCAAGACCTCATAGACCTCACCTCCAAATACCATCATACTCAACATTAGGGGTTAGGATCTCAACACAGGAGCTTCAGAGGGATACAAACATTCAGTCCATAGCACCAGAACTCCACAAGAATTAAGTGAACTTAGGGCACCTGAGTGGCTCAGTCGATTAAGCAGCCAGCTCTTCATTTTGGTTCAGGTCATGATCTCAGGGTCCTGGGATCAAGCCCCACGTCAGGCTTCATGCTCAGCAGGAGTCTACTTCAGGATTTTATCTCTCCTCTGCTCCTTCCCTGTCCCCTCTTGCTCTCTCTCTCCCAAATAAATGGATGAATCTAAAACAAAAAACAAAAAACAAAAAACAAAAACAAACAAAAAAACCTAAGTGGACTCAATTCAATACAAATGGGCATTGAGCCATGAGGAAGTCTAGACACCAGAGTCTAGAAAAGCCATTTGTTAGAGGCAGTTATTCCTATGCACCCAGTATACATTCCCACTGAGGATTCCAGATCCATTTAAAGGGATTCAGAGATATGCCTTTAAAAAAAAAAAAAAAGATTTTACTTATTTACTTGAGAGAGAGAGAGAGAGAGAAAGAGAAAGAGAGCACACACCCGCACGAGGGTGGGAGAGTCAGAGGGAGAGAGAAAAGCAGACTTCCCACTGAGCAGGGACCCCAGTGCAAGGCTCGATCCCAGGACCCTGAGATCATGACCTGAGCCAAAGGCAGATGCTTAACCCACTGAGCCACCCAGGCTCCCACAGAGATATGCATCTTAGATTTTCTACCAAAGACTCCCTAGCGGCCAAAGAGAATGAACACCTAGCCCCCAGTACTCTGCCTCATGCCTGAAGCTTATTTGAATTCTTTTTGCTTGATTTTAAAATTCAACTGATTTTTGCATTCTACTTTGTAATATTATCATTGCTTAATAATTCTCTCAAAAATATCTTTGCATAAAATAAGCACTTCACCAAAACATCTATTCCTTGGCATCCGACTTTACCCATTACATGCCTTGCCCAGGTTGAGAGACACAAACATAGAAGCTAATACGAAACCACTGATTACATTAGCAATCTATCAGACTTCGGGGGCCTTGCAGTTTACATACCTAGTCTCATAGATGGTCAGTCAGTCTGGGTTGACTCATACAGACGTTCTCACGTTCTTATCTGAATCTGGACATTTCCAAGCATATGTGGGTTTTTTTCTCCTTCCAGAAGTCCATTTCTACTCATTTAAATAGAATGATTGACTATTTTTTGAATGTAGAAAGCATGGTCTGTAGTATCGGAGACTCCCAAGGTGAATAATTTGGATTCCAAAGCACATAATTTCAATTTTCACCAGTGACTTGGGGAGAATTCCCTAAGGGACTTCTCTAATCATGCATATTTTCTTCTTCTCTTTTGATCCCAGTTTTCTAAACTTTTTATAGGTTGGTTTTATGGCTATGCACAGAGAGGGATGGGGGGTGTCTCATGAAAATGACACTACAATAACCTTTTGCTGACTTGGAAGATGAAAGGAAATGGGAAAGAAATCAAATGAGTTCCACCAAAGGTAGTGTCCTCTACACTTAAGAAACCATTTTTCTGTCATTTTTATGATTTGAACACTTTGATCTAAATCCATATCTTCTAATATTGTCTAGGAGTAAAATGATTTTTTTAAACAGTTTTAGATATTACAGGGGACAACTTTTATTTTTCCACTATCTTCTACTGTAACCAAGGCCCACGCTTGTTTTGTTTGTCCATAACAGGTCAATAAGTCAAAAGAAAAGATGCTAGGGCAAGGAAAGTGATTTTACTGGGAAAACCAGCACCCCAAAAAGGTGGTGGACCATTGCTGCAAAGAACCATCTCTTCTTCGCATGGAATTCGAGCTGCTTTTATGGTAGCAAAAGGGAGATGTGGGGGGGTTGGAATCTAAAGGCGAGTGACATCTGTAGACAACTGCAGAAGGTGACCTAACTTCTTTGTCCGAGGTCAAGTTGGTCTTTGGGTACAGGATTCTGGTCATGATGTTGCTCTTGTCTTAAACATAGCATAGTCATTTCCTTTTTTGTGTTTTTTTTTTAGATTTTTTAATTTATTCATTTGAAAGAGAGAGTCTAAGTATGAGCAAAGCATGAGTGGGGAGGGAGGGTAGGAGGGAAAGGGAGAAGCAGACTCCCCACTGAGCATGGAGCTCAGTGATATGATGTGGGGCTCCATCCCAGGACCCCGGGGATCATAATCTGAGCTGAAGGCTAGGAGCCACCCAGGTGCCCCAGCATAGTCATTTCTGTATGTACTTTTTAAATTTTTTAAATGTCTCATGGTGACATAGGTTTTGGGTAAAAAGCAGTTTTTGCAAATCTGAGCTGTAACATGCCTACACGCAGGGCCAAGCAGACGTCCCTAAGCCATCACAGAAGCAAGGGAAATGGAACCACTATGGAGTCAGACATGCTAAGTCTCTCCCTGTCATATTACCACAGAAAATATTTTCTTCCATATTTTATTAACTTGTGAGATTTATTCTATTCAATCACTTGGGGGTGCAGTGCTTATTTTCTTGCTATGTCTCCAGTAATGCAAAATTATTGGTTGTTTTTGGTATTATGGTTGGTTCTTAATTATCCCCTGTCATTGACTTAGGAGATTTCTGGATCACTTTTCTTTCACCTACATCTTCCTTTTCACACCTTCCATGTCAGCAGAGTATATTGCAGATCAGTGTTGGTCAAACAATTGGAGGAGCTGGTACATACCCGGAACACACAAAATCATTGTGATGCCAGATTTAAAAACCTATCCCAGGGAAGGGAAATGTTCCACTCCACAACCTGCACCAAATACAAGGGATGCCGAAACTCTCTCTGCCCTCCCTCCGGCCACCCTTTCCAGGGTGAAATTTGGGTCAACGTTTAGACAAGTCAGATTTACTAGAAAATTACCAAGAAATCAGAATTCACTCCTTTTCCAATTTTCTGGAAGATGAAGTAATCATTTTGAGTACCTTCCCAAATCTCTACCATGAATGGAAGTATGTGCATTTATGAATCGCACAGCCTGTGAAATGCATACTTGTGAACTACGACCCCAAAGACTTGGCTTTCTAGATTCCAAAAAAGGGCAAACGTTTTCAGATGTCCAACGCACGTGGATGTCAAACGTCATTAACGGCAGCATAGTTTGGCGGTCCGTCTTCCCAACGATCTCATCCAAGAATTTTCTCCCTCTTGCTCTTGACTTGGAGGTGGGGGAGGAGGTGATGGTCTGACACATGAGGCTTTGTCGCTGAAAGCAGGCACTTTGGCAGCTGGAAATAACCTTATATAGCAGCACTGCTTCACACTCCCGGTGCTGGAAAGATCTGTATGGAATGTGGTGACTTTTAATGCTGATAAGGACATTCCACAGGGAGAAGGCTGAGGACTGTCCTCACAGCACGATCACCCATTAAACACTGGCTCCGGTCTCAGGCCAGCGAAGAGTAGCAGCCCGCAGACTTTGCTTTAGTCATAGACACTCCAAATTTTAAGCATTTGGAATTGTGAGCCCCAAATGCACTTGCCGGGGAGCGAGTTTGCCTCTGCGACCCTTCCAGGGCGGTAGGTTATTATTCTGGGGGTGACACAGGCTCAGAGTCACTAGCAAGCGATTGTTTTCCTTTGCTGAGGATGGCAAGAAGAGACCAAAAAAAAACTCTTTGGAAAAAAATGTATCTAGACTTGGGCCAGCCCATGAGAGCGCATGTGGGCACCTGCCAGGAGGTTTCACTGCTGAGCTGGGGGCTACCCCAGCTTCAAAGAGGGGTATTCAGGGGTTCTGAGAAAAATCCTTTCTCTGCATAAAGGCAAAAGGAAAGAGGAGACACACAGGGCATCCTTCCATGCCGAAGACCAGTAGAGTGGTCTTGTCATGCTGCATCTTTCATCATGGGACGTGTCCCACCCAGGCTTCTGGACAGTGGGCCTCTCGTGGGCCACCCTGGCCTCTCGGCTTCCTCTCCAGCACAAAGCAAGCTGCCTGCCAGCCCCTCCTCCTCCTCCTTTGCAGTCCTTTCCTCTCCCTTCCTCCTGCTGTTCTTCTCTTTCTGGCTCTTTTCCCTCAGGCTCTTCATCTTCAACCTCTAGCCACCGAGGGCTTCCTCTCTGCCAGGCACCGCGTCCAAGTGCAATCTGGAAAGCCTGATGCATGGGGAAGGTCAGTGACAGGGATCCTCCTAAATATTAAGAAATTCCCCCAGCCAAAATCATCTTGTTCTCAACCCAATTCTGTGCCACGTCCAATGAGTTTTGGTTTCTGCAGTTAAAAGAATTGCAATCATTATTTACGAAGCATGACCAAGCCCGGTGGTAATCACTCCAACCCTTGATTTACTTACCCAGTCACAAAGCACTGGAATTACAGCAGTGAACAAACAAAAACTCGATCTGCAGAAGCCCTGGGAGTCTGGGAGAGAAAAACAATATGCAAACAAACAAGAACAAGCAGTATGCAAACAATATTATGTCAGGCAGGGATGAGTGGCATGAAGAGAAAGGACAGAGTATCAGGTGCAGGGACTGGTCAGGTGGACCGATGGGTGCCTTCTGAGCAAAGGGCTGGAGCAAGTCCTATGGAAGCTGTACTGGGAAGCCAGACGGAAGAGCAAAGGTAAAGGGCTGGGTGTCCAGTGCCCGAGTGTCCAGGAAGAGTGGTTTGGGGGTGGGGAGTAACAGAAGATGAGGTCACACAGGCGATAGGGGTGAGTTCTCTAACAGCCCTGGAGGCTGGGATCAGGACCCAGGCCTTCCCTCTGAGTCGGATGGGAAGCCCGTCAAATATTTTGAGCAAGGCTAAGTGGAGCATGACCTGCGGCATGGAATAGGGGGCCTAGCGGGCCAGTTTTAATAAGCAGAAGGGGCATAGCTGGTTAAGTCCTTAGGTCTTGGGCCAAGCTACTAGCCCTGAAACATGCCCCTACTTCTTGCTAGTTGTACGACGGAGGGTACATTGCTTAACTTTTGTGAGCCTTCGGTGTGGCAATTGTACCTATGCTTTAGGGTTGTTATGAGGATTATATAAATTAGTATTTGTAAACGACATATTTGTTACCACATATAAAATGAATGTGTTTTTAAAGGATCACTTTTATTTTTATTTATTTATCTATATTTATTTTAAAGATTTTATGTATTTATTCATGAGAGACAGAGAGAGAGAGAGAGAAAGAGAGGCAGAGACACAGACAGAGGGAGAAGCAGGCTCCATGCAAGGAGCCTGATGTGGGACTTGATCCCAGGACTCCGGGATCACGCCCTGGACCAAAGGCAGGTGCTAAACCGCTGAGCCACCCAGGGATCCCCTAAAGGATCACTTTTAAAAAATTGCAAGATGGTTAGTTATGACCTACCTTTCAGCAATGAGGACAAATGAGTTCCCTAAAGCCACATCTCCCAGATGACCAGGTAAGGATTTGTATGACCTTTGTATGACAGGTCTGCATGACCCTGAGCCCATTTTACCAGACAACAGGGTACCTGCCCCTTTACTATGCTGCACCCCCTGCCCAGGTGCTGGAGCCGTCATTAACATGATAGTAACAGGACGTGTTGTGGGGTTGAACTGGGTCTCACCCAAGTTCCTGAAGTCCTAACCCCCAAATAACTCAGAATGTGACCTTATTTGGACACAGGGTCTTTACAGAGATGTTCAAGTTAAAGTGAGGTCACTCAGGTAGGTCCTAATCCAATATGACCTATGGCCTCATAAAAAAAAAAAAAAGGAAAGTTGGACACAGACACCATTAGGGGAAGCATGGCCGGGCCAGCACCTCGATTTCAGAATTCTCACCTCCAGATGTGTGAAAGAATAAATGTCTGAGGTTTAAGCCACTCAGCTTGTGGCACTTTGTCATGGCTGCCGTAGGAAACCAATATGCTTTGTTTAGGTCATCTTTAACATTTTACACATTCAAATTAGTCTTTGTCAGGTTTCTAGCAAAGGCACCGTGCTAGAGCCAAGCCTGGCTAAGAGGCCCGAGTTTCCTGAAACTTCATTGTAGTCCAAACCCTTAGCCCAAGAGGTGAATGAGAAGCTGTAGCAAATCATTTGCAATTAAAAGTGATTGCAGGTAGGAGTGATCACTCCGGTCCCTGATAGGCGCTAATTTCCTCCTGTAATTAACCTGTCAACACCACCTGTTAATAAACCTGGGGGTTGCCAACCTTGATCAAGTAAAATGTGCAGAAACCGGATCCCATGGAAAACTGTCACATCAAAGTATCAGAAGTATTTTGAAAACTGTGTTCTGATTCTGCTGACTTTTTTAAGGAAGACAAATCATCTCTGATGTGTAGAGATTGCTGGCACCTGGATAATCTGGTAGGGTACCTCATTTTGATTGCCTGTTGTGTGGTTTCATTTCAGCCTGAGATCTTAATTCTCACAAGTGATTTCGGCAGCATGCACACTGAAAGGTAATGTGTCTGCTGAAGATGGATTTGACCACACTCCACTCTCTACTAAGGAGATCTTTCCAGGGATCTTTGTTTTATGAACTGTCTGCGTGGTGCAGTGACACACAAATGCTCAGTAAATATAATTTTCATTATTATTTTTCCTCAACCTTGATCTCTCCCCATAGATCATTTAAATTTCCTAATAATACACCCAAGGGCCTAGGATTTCCACTTACTTCCTGTAGCCTGCACACTTTTCTAGAAGTACTTGGTAAATTGCCCTATCACTACTGTGAAACAGCCTCAGAAGCTGACCGTGGCTACCAAGTGAAAGTCTGATCCATTGTTCAGGCTTTTCATAACTACTTGGCAATCAAGCATCTAGATTTAAGGAGCCAGGTGTGGGAAGACTAAAGATCCTGATTTGAATTCCGTGCTGTCGCCCACTAGCTATGATTCAATCTCTCTGGGCTTCAGCTTCTTCAACTGTAAAATAGGGAGAGTGGTAACAGTTCTTGGGCATATTCCAAAAGTCAATGAAATAGTATACATTGCATGTCTGACACTGAGCAAACACCCTTCAAATGATTGCTATTATAGTTATTACTCATTACAGGGTGTTACAAAGTGACAGATATTTTTAGAAGCACCTTCCGAGGGACACCTGGCACAGTGCCTTAAGATCTGACTCTTGGTTTTGGCTCAGGTCATGATCTCAGGGTCGTGAGATTGAGCCCCGGGTTGCGCTCCACGCTCAGAATTCAGAATTCTCTCTCCCTCTGCTCCCCGCCACTCTCATTCTCTCTCTCTCTCTCTCAAATAAATAAGTCTTAAAAAAAAGAAAGAAATATGTTCTGAGGCCACCCCCTTCCAAATAATAAAAATAGGATTAAAGCTATTTTGCCTCTTAAGAAGTAGTTGCTGATTATCTGAAAAAAAGGAAAAGTCTATAATAATGATTTAAGTCAATGCTTCATTAATATTGTTACTTCAACAGGAGACGCAGGAGAGTGGTAATCAATTTTGCTTCCTCTGTGATTTACACATTCCGTTAACTCACATGGGTGCTTTGTAGCACCTAATGCCTCTCCGCCTTTTGAGCAGTTCCCCAGAAAAACAAAATAACAGTGACCATGACAACAAGAAATATTCATGTAGTGTTGCTGGAGACCCGTCACTAAGCTAAGTTACTACCGTGGTTCCCTATTGCCACAGCCTCACTTCCTGACGTTCAGGTTACCTGAGGTCATCCATCGTCCTGAAGCAAATGATTTTCCTTCTGACACCTGGTCAGAAGGTCAGCAGCAGCTCGATGCTAGGTCACAGTGCCTACTTGGTCACCACCCTGCCTCTCACCACATTTTATGGTCTCAAAGCATCACAGGAAGGAGGGTGAGTACAGTCCGATTAGATACTTTGTGACAGAGAGACCACATTCACATAACCTGCATTACTGTATATTCTTATCATTGTTCTATATATGTTTTTTAGATTTTATTTATTCATGAGAAACACACAGAGAGAGAGGCAGAGACATAGGCAGAGGGGGAAGCAGGCTCCGTGCAGGGAACCCGATGTGGGACTCGATCCTGGGATTCTGGGATCACACCCTGAGCCAAAGGCAGATGCTCAACCCCTGTGCCACCCAGGCCTCCCTCGCTCTTTATTTTAATATTAGTTATTAATTTCTTGCTGTGCCTAATTTATAGTAAACTTAATCATAGGTATGTAAGTGTAGGAAAAATATATGGTATATGTAGGATTTGGTACTAGCTGTGGTTTCTGGCAACCCCTGGGGTCTTGGAATGTATCCCCTGCAGATAAGGGGGATTACTGTATGTATGTATGTATTTATTAATTTTTGAAGATTTTTATGTATTTATTTGAGAGAGAGAACGAATGGGGGAGGGGCAAAGGGAGAGGGAGAAACAGACTCCCCACTGAGCAGGGAGTCAACTGTGGGACTTGATCCTGGGACCCCAGGATCATGACCTGAGCCCAAGGCAGACGCTTAATGGACTGAGCCACCCAAGTGCCTGGGGTGGGGGGAGGGGGATTACTGTATTTATATTTTCTCTTTTATTCCTTGTAAGTCACCCTAAGTGGGCACATCTATCCCCATTTTTCAGTTGAGGTGACTGGGGCCCACAGAGCTTAAGTGACTCCACTCAAAGTCACACACAGCCAGTAAGTGGCCAAACACCAGAACTCAAAGGAACTTATGGAGGCCATAAGTATACAGGCATCTTTGCAGATTTAGCATTTTTCTTTTTTTATTTTCATATTTCTGAGGCACTGAACATGGAGAGTAAAGGTAGGGTGTGAGGATTTTTCTAATCAAGGAAATAGTTTAGAGGAGAAAAAAAAAGACAAAAGACAGTTTTATAGTTAAACCCATGTAAGAGTTCAAATTGTAAGTTGACTGGAAGGTTCGCCTATGGCTTTTTTTTTTTTTAAGGATTTTATTTTTCCTTAAGTAATCTCTTCACCCAAGGTGGTGCTCAAACCTACAACCCTGAGATCAAGAGTCACAGGGTCCTAGACTGAGCCAGCCAGGTGCCCCTTGCCTATGGCTTTTGACTGGGTCAAAGACTCATCCTAAACTGAAGGGAAGGTCTCCAAAGAATAGTGTGATTTAGATTAAACTTGTTCTTGAGCATTAGCTCTGGATGCTTCATTAACAGTGTGAAAACCAATCCTTCAGCTGGGTGCTCTTGATTAATGAGTACTCCCCAGGCTCTGTAAAGCATGAGAGACTGTGGAAGGCATGGCATGGAATTTGAGATGACTGGTTTGTTTCCATGTAGAAGGTAAATACTTACTAAGCACCTGCCCATTAAAAAAAAAAAAAAAAGAAGAAAGAAAATATATATATGTGTGTGTGTGTATATAAGTATATGTATACAATTTTATAGCCATCAGTGCAGCATATAAGAATGTGGAGTGGTTAATCTTCTGCTGTTTGCCCCCACCCTCCACTGCTGTAGCCACCCTGATATTTCTGTTCCTTGCACATGCTGTTCCCTCTGCAGGGAACATAGCTCTCTCAGACCCTTTCCTTGCTCCTTTGGTTACTTCCTTCAAGTCTTTATTTCAATGTCACCTTCTCAGCAAGGCCTTTCCTGGTCACCTTATTCAAAATTCAAAGTTATAAGCCAATCACCCCTTACCTCCTCCAACACTCTTTATTCTCCTTTATTGCTTTATTTTTCTCTATAGTGTTAATTGCCTCGAAACACCCTATATAATGTATTTATATAATCAGCTGCGTTCTTCATGAAGCGCCATGAGAGAAGAGATTTCTGTCCATTTTATTCACTGATGGTATGCTCAGTATTAGAATAGGTCCTCAAGAGGTATTTATTGAATGAATATATAAATAATATGATTTATTCTTATAAACAGGATTCCTTCAGTTGTTCAATTCCTTATGAACAGGAATTTAGCAACAGATGCCAGATACTAAGTGCTTTACATGTGTTGACTTCTTAAATATGCATAAATACATATTTAGTATATTATATCTGATAGGACGTAATTGCCTCATGCATACAATCAAAATATTCCTGTGTGGTAAAAACAATATTGATGTTTTTCTCTTTATCGCATATTGTGGGAGTGTGAGAGAGAGAGAAGTTAAGGAATTCATCCAAAGTCAAACAGTTGGTGATAAAGCCTAAAAAGAAAACCTTGATTCAGGACAAAGAAAGATGTGTCTTCTCACTCCAAAAAGGACGTCACGGTAAATGGAAAGTGGTACCTATCAGATACTGGTGATTGAGCACTCGGTCTACAGGAAGCCGAGTCCCTGACTAGGGGGCCAGGGAGAAAAGGTGGAGCACCATCTGCAAAATAGAAAATGCAAACAAGAAGGGCAAAGATGGAATAAAAAAAAATATACATATAAAATTATGCCACAGTCCAAACAAGCCTTACCTTTCTTACCATAACCAGCAAACTGGAAAACGTCCTTTGATTAGCTAGCTGGCATAATTTTGGAGCAAATTATATCTTGGAAACACTACATTTCAATCTCTGTTGCTTTTATGCTTTGTGGTTCTTATTTATTAACTATTTCCCCCTAGTTAGAATAGTTTATAGCTGCTAAGGTCAATTATAATATAGAAAGCATCAATACCACCGTTCGATTTTTTTTTTCAAAGAAACAAGTCTAATGAAGAACAATAATTTGAAAGCATAAAGGGTGTGAAAAGTGCTGCTTTTATTCCTTCATGCATTTGTCATCTTCTGGCTTTTAGTTTGTTGGATACATCCTCTGGGGACTGAGCTAAATAATTCGACGGAGGAAATAATATGCTTTTGTAAATTAAACACCATTGCCAGGGAGATTGATTAAATACAACTTAACTAAAACCTTGGTAAATATTCAGTTTAAGTTCCTTGTCATCTTTTTTCAGAAAAAAATTTTTTTTAAAGGAAATATCTTCCTAATTAGGGTGTGGTTTGCCCTGGAATAGACCTGCTTTTTAACAAGTTTTCCTTCTGCGGTATTAAAAATATGGTTTTCTGCTGCTGGTTAGAAAGCCTGGGAAGTCTTAATGCCTGATGAATGAATGCCTCATTTAGAAGTCACATTTGCCTTGATATGTAAGAGAGAGGATTCCCTGGAGATATGTCTGAGGATTATAATGAAAAACCTATCTTACTCAGGGGATGATACACAGACTATCTCCAAGGGTCTGTACCCTACTTTCTTTGTTTCTTTTTTTTTTTTTTTTTTTAAAGATTTTACTTATTTATTCATGAGTGACACAGAGAGAGAGAAACAGAGACATAGGCAGAGGGAGAAGCAGGCTCCCTGTGGGGAAGCCTGATGCTTACAGGACTTTGATCCCAGGACCCCCAGATTATGATTTGAGCCAAAGGCAGATGCTCAACCACTGAGCAACCCAGGTGCCCTATACTCTACTTTCGTGCTAGAACACTTGTATCATTTTCCCTTCTACTTTGTTTTCTAATAACGCACACAAACATATATATTTATGTATGAATATATGTGTTTTTATGTAAACATATTCATTTATATGTATATGTACTTAAGGATTGACTATTTTTTTAATATAAAACGAGGCATTTTCATCATAAAGAAAAATCAAAGAATGCAAAAAAGTACAAAGAAGAAAGTAACCACTCATACAAAATTACATCCCCCAAAGGAAAGAAAACATTAGTGTTGGCACTTGTTGAATATCATTCTAGGCCTGTAATGTCGACCAAAAGGCCTCCAGCAACCAGAAAGAACCTCAATGATCAAGACCATTTGGGTGTAACTCACTCAACCTTCTTAACCTCCTTTGGGATTTTCCACATGGATATTGAGAAATGTGTCTCAACTTTCAGAAAACCCACAGTGCAAATGAAATGATAAATAGGAGCCAAGGTTCTCCTTGTCGCTGAGGACAATCAAGAGGTGGTGGGACTGACTCATGGCTACCTAGAGGAGGACACCTCACTGGAGGGTATAGGTGCTATCACTCAGGTAGAGCAGATTGTTGCCAAGCGGGGACATGGCCCTAGTGCTGTCAGGTCTTCATCTGATTCATTAGAAAATATGAGCCATCTGTGTTTGCAATCCAACCCTCCTATTTTATGATATTTTCTCAAAATTGCTTGAAATTGCAGACTAAATGAGATATGGAGTGTAATCTGCTGACTGATATCTGTTCCAGACAGTTAGATGGATGTATGGACAAAGAGATTGGTAAAAAAGTGACCAGCATACCAAATAATTGTTTCAAAAGAAAATAATTCTCTAGAGGCTATTTACTTTTTTTACGTCATAGTTAATCTTATTTTAATATTCACAGAAGAAAAATAAACTGGCATTAACCGGAAAGCATTGGCTGAACTTCATTAGGCATTTCTTCACCAACAAAAATGCCTTTAAACTCAAGAAAAAGATTATGAAAACTTAAAGAGATTGATTGGACACTTTACTCATAATTATCACTGCATTTTTTTTTATCACTGCATTTTTAAGTATATGTTTCAGTTGTAGACTATAATGATTCAATTCCTACTTTTGAACGATTTCACCTTCTTAGATCTTTTCTTTTCTTGGTTTGTCTTTTTTTTTTTTTTTTAAAGATTTTATTTATTTATTCATGAGAGACACAGAGAGAGGCAGAGACATAGGCAGAGGGAAAAGCAGGCTCCCCACAGGGAGCCTGATGTGGGACTCCATCCCAGGACCCCGGGAGCCAAAGGCTCAACCCTTGAGCCACCCAGGTGTCACTTTTTCTTGATTTGTCTTATGACTATCTTATTGGCCTTAGTCTACTTTTCCCCAAATCGTGGAGTATTATGAAACTCTCATAATGTTGATGGGCCTTTCCTTATACCTTTTCCAGGGCTGAAGATGTATTTGAGAGCCGTGGCACTCCAGAATATTCTGTTTCTTTTCCAACCCACTACTTTTTAATGTTTATGGAATAATGCTGTGCTTTTTCCTTATTTGGTTCCTGCTAGAGAAACGTTTGCCTTTTAAAAAACTAGAGTTGACTCTTGTGCAACACAGGGGTTAGGGGTACCAATCCCCCCACATTATGCAGTCAAAAATCCACATACAACTTTTGACTCCCCTCAAAGTTAACTACTAATAACCTACTTTCAACCCAAAACTTTACCAGTGATATAAACATTCAATTAACACATATTTTGTATGTTATATATATTAAATATTGTATTCTTATAATAAAATGAGCTAGAGAACAGAAAATATTATTAAGAAAATTGTAAGAGAAAAATACATTTATAGTACCATACTTATCAAAAAACCCCTGTATATAAGGAGACCTGTATAGTTCAAATCTTGTTGTTCAAGGGCCAAATATAATTTTTATTTAATAGGTATCAGAGAAAGTGATTTCTGTAGTTCTCTGTCATTTCATCATATTTATCAGGAAACTTTTCTCAACCTTTTTTTTTTTTTAAGATTTTATTTATTTATTCATGAAAAACACACAGAGAGGTAGAGACATAGGCAGAGGGAGAAGCAGGCTCCCTGGAGGGAGCCCGATGTGGGACTCGATCCCAGGACCCGGGATCATGCCCTGAGCCAAAGGCAGACACTCAACCACTGAGCCACCCAGGAGCCCATCAACTTTTAAAGATAGTATAAATTTTATTTGCATATAAATTATATTTATATTTATATTTGCAATATAAATTTTACAGTCAAGATATATATGAAATGGCATGACTCCTAAAACCTATTCTTTAAAAAAATTTTTTTTAAGATTTTATTTTATTTACTCATGACAGATACAGAGAGAGAGAGAGAGAGAGAGAGAGAGAGGCAGAGACACAGGCAGAGGGAGAAGCAGGCTCCAAGCAGGGAGCCCGACGTGGGACTCCATCCCGGGTCTCCAGGATCACGCCCTGGGCTGCAGGCGGTGCTAAACCGCTGCACCACCGGGACTGCCCCTAAAACCTATTCTCAGGTACTTATAGGTATATCATTAATTTAATAATCACATGCTACCCTATATTATGAGGCTATACTTACATCTTTATATATCCACATGTACAATATATCAGTTTCTTGGGTTATTCATTAATGACGTCTCCAGTTGGATTTTTAGAATTCAGCATTTTTTTATTTTTTAAATTTAGTTTTGAAGATTTTATTTATTTCTTTGAACGAGAGACAGAGCAAGTAGGGGAAGGAGCAGAGGGAGACGGACAAGCTGACTCCACGCTGAGCTCAAGCCCAATGTGGGGCTTGATACAGGACCCTGAGATCATGACCTGAGCCAAAAATCATGAGTCAGTTGTTTAACTGACTGAGCCACCCAGGTGCCCCAGAAATTCAGGATTTTTTTTTTTTTTTAAACTAAAGGACCTTCTAAATCAGTTGACGTTTTTCATCTTACAGATGATGCTACTATAAAGCATGGAGATGAATTTCAAAAGCTTTCAAATTTTTCAAGGAACTAGAAACTCAGGCATTTTGTATATCCACCCCTGCCCCCGTGCGTCTCTGGTGTTTCGAAAGGTGCCTTGTGTGACCACAGGTAGAGCAAACTCAGCAAGCAGTCTGCCTCCAGAAGCCCTAGTGTTGAGAAGCTGCTGGTGGTGAGCAAAAGAGGCTTTTCACATTTTCAAAGCAGCTCCTACCTGCTGCTTCACAGGCCCTCTGACCCAGTGCTTACCTGTGTGCTAGGTACTGGGTTTCCTGTGAGGTGAAAATGTCAATGTCTCCAAATTTGACAATGACACCAGGGTTAGGAGACTCGAGCTCCAGAGGGGAAACAGGTCTTCTACAGGTTTTCAACTACATGATTAGTAGAATTTTCGATTAAAAAAAAAAAAAACAACAAACTTCATCATCATTTGGAGATCAGGGCTCTTGAATGAAAATCATTAACTGCCTTGTGTATCTCCCTCTGACTACTTTTTGGGTACATGTGCCTTTGAAAGTGTATTTCTTACAAAAGTTCACCTCCCACCCCCCACCCCCAGCCCCAGCCCCACTCCGCAATGTTCCTGTGGGTCATTTTCCCTACCTTTTGTAAGAATGGATGCTGTGGTCAGCACGAAGAATCCAGCGAGGTCTTTCATGCATCATATGACTGTTCTCTCCTGGTTCCAGATGCTTTCATTGGACATTTAAAACCGTAGGCATGGGGCAAGCAGCTGACAGCCATAAAATCATGTACATATGCAACTATTTCCTTTGTAGGAAGCTTGAGTTTTTAGCTAGGGCACAATGGTCCATACAAGATATGTGTGTGTTCAACAGAACCATGTCCAGAGGCCCCCAAAAGTCAGCCTACCTGCCCCCATGTCCACGCATGCAGTCTGCCCACCTGCCGGAACAGGTGACCTGTTCGTGGTCCTGTCTAAATGCATCCTCTCTTCCGGGACACTCTATCCACCTGTCTGACCCACCTGAAGGGTTTCTACTCTGATTTCCCCCTCATGTCACATCACCATTTCCTTCTTCTCTGCCAGTTCTTCCTCATTATAAGACAGATGTCTTATAATAAAAAGAAATTTCTCTAATTCTTGTCTCCCTTCTCCTTTATAGTAAACTCCTCAAGGAGTTATGTAAGCTGATGGTCTCCACTTTTTCACTCCTGTCTGTACCCACTCGATGAAACCACCATCGTCAAACCATGGGCGATCTCCACGTTACCAAAACCAAAGGTCAGCACTCGGCCTCCAGCAGCAGCTGAACCAACTAATGTTGGCAGAGGAAATGGCTGTGCTGCTGATCCAGGTGTACAATGTGGATCTCAGGGGTCAGCTCGCTTGCTGTGCCTCCTTCTCAGTCTCCTTTCTGGATCCTCTTTTCCTTTCTGCCTGTTGAGCATGACTGTGTTCAGACCTTGCTTCTGCTCTCTCTGCAGTCAGCACCCAGGGAGATCTCATCTAACCTGCGGCTTTGAATACCATGGATGTGCTGCTAACTCCCCAAAGTAGGTCTATAGTCCCTTTGTGTGACCCTGATCTGTGCCACTGTTAACGTCTCAGCTTGGATCTCACATGAGTATGAAAAGGAAATGTGCATTGCACCCTCCCGCCCATCCCAACCATCTCTCCCGTCTTGACTAAATCCACAGTTGATATTCCCCTCCACCATTTCCCAGGCCACAAGCCTTAGGAGTCATCCTTGATCTCTCTTTTTCTCTCTCTCTAGTGATATGATACGGGGGGAAAAATTAGAGTAGAAACCCTTCAGGTGGGTCAGACAGGAGGATACAGTGTCCCGGAAGAGAGGATGCATTTAGACAGGACCAAGAACAAGTCACCTGTTCTTGTTGTTTTTCTCTGCTGTGTTACAGTCATCGCGTGAGTATTTCACAATTTATTTACCAATTCTGCAGCGAACGGACATTGTTTGGGGCTCTTGTTCATAAATGTGCCTTTTCCAGTTTGGGGCTCTTGTGCATGGCTTTTGGAGGCCAGATCCATTTTCCTTCTTTTGGTTAAATACACAGGAGTGGGGGGGATCCCTAGAAGTGGAACTGTTTGGTCAAACCCGTATGTGTCCAGCTTTAGCAGACACTGTCAGTTGACTTTCCAACATGACTTTACCAATTCACACTCCCGTGTGAGACATGGAGACTCTAGTTCCTCTACGTCCTCACCAGCTGGTTAATTTGAGCCCATTCTTGCCCAGTCACAGAAATCTTTTCAAAGTAAAAATCGGAGCATACCTTCATCCTGCTGAAAACTCCCAGCGGCTCCTCGGCAAACTTAGAGCAGGGCCTGACTTCCTTCTCCACCTGTCTGCTCCCTGGCCATCTGCACCACCCCTCCCTTTACTCAGCCTGCTTCTGCCTCTGGGTCTCTTCTCTCCATTCTTCCAGGCCTGGTGTGCTCTTTTCCAGCTAGCTCTGAGTCCCTTACTCTCATTTCCTTGCATTTTCTCCTCAAATATCACCTCCTTAGAGAGATCTTTATCGCCTGCCTCTCTCCCCTCATTCTGCATCTTTACTCTGCTTTGTTTCTCTTAATAATGCAGCAGTTCCTGGGGCGCTGGGGTGGCTCAGTTGCCTAAGCATCCAACTCTGGATTTCCATTAGGTCATGATGTCAAGGTCATGAGATGGAGCCCCCTGTCCGGCTCCGTGCTCAGAGTGGATTCTGCTTGGGATTCTCTTTGTCTCCTCTCTCTCTGCCTTTCCTCCATCATGCACATGCACACACTCTCAAATAAAATAAAATAAAATAAAATAAAATAGTAAGAATACTTATCAGTTTCTGATGTGATGTTGTGCACTTGTTTATTTGTTAATCTTGGTCTCCTTGGCTAGAATGCCATTCCAGGAGAGCAGGGATGCTGACTTTCTTGATCACCACCCATCTATCAGAGTTTGGTGCCAGTGGAGTGTCCGGCACTTCCAGGCTCTCAAATGTACAGGACAAGGGGGTTCTTGTACCTGGACTAATCCTCACTCCCTAGCAGCTGCATCCATCACTTACTTCCAGGGACACATCTACTATTTTTCTCTCAGCCCATTTCCATCTTCCTTCTCTGTTCGCTTCACTTTCCCCTGCCTCCTACCCACATTTCATCATCCACAGGAGCCTTCAGAATGGGGGAGGGGGGTGTTGTTGCTGGGCAGCAGGTTGGGTTTTAACTTGAAAGCTGCAAGTTGCAGGGCAGTGAGCAGGGGAGGGAGCAGGAGACTAACACTCCTTTTGCGACATTAAAAACATAGCATGAGACCCTACAATTTTTATCTTTAATTTAGCCGAAGGGTTTTAGAGAAATTCTCGTCCCTCCTCCTCTATCCTCCCCACCCCCACCTCTTCCCTCTGCACCTCCAACTGGGTATTTCGAAAACCAGTCTCTCCAGTGGCGTCTACCCTGCTAAAGGAGGAGAGGAGCCCGCCTTGCAGTCAGAGCCCCAGAACTACACTGTCAGATGCAGAGACAGCTGGAAGCCTTGCAGCCCGAGCAGGGATTCGGTGGAGGGAGTTGGGAATAGTCTGTGATGAGAACAAAAGAGGGAGATGACTATTCACCACTCCATCATAATGGGCAAGAGAACGGCATTCCAGATTTGTCATCGCCTTGGGGTCTGGCAGGGTCATTAGCATATTTCCAATGAGCATGAGAAAGAAACAGAAAATAATGTAAATCTGGGGGTGCGCCCGCCTGCCTTTCCCCTTGTGCAGACAACGACTGGAAAATATGACCGAGCCCCTGCCACAGGGGAGGGAGAAATTTGGAACTCTTTTGAGACGATGAAAGGATGGTGATGGAAAAGGAGGGTAAAATGTTATTCCTCGTCAGATGGAGACAAAAGATCCATCTTTAATAAACCCCAACTGCCAAGAGCACAGCCGTCCAGGTAGACTCCCCTCACGCTGGCCCTGTCAGATGGGGGGAAGAAGATTTGCACACACACATGTATGCAAATCGTCAAACAGCCATCTGGTCGACCAAAGGAAATCCTCCATAAGCCAGAGGTGGGCCCAGGGGTGCAGGGAGCCTGTGTCTACTGTCCAGGCATAGCGTATTGCAAGCACTGCCTCCCTGGCTGATATCACCCTATGAATATGTTTATGGATAAATTTATAAACAAAGTTTCTAGGAGGCACAATTACACAAGAAAAAAATGATTGATTTACACAAGCGTGGATTTATTTGTTTTAATCATCCCATTCTACGCCTTGGGGAGTTTCTAGTGTTGTCTAGCCAGGCAGGTCTAGGTGAACATCACTCTTGCTCTTGGCGTCTCTCACCTGCCATGCTCATTCTCTTGGATGACCCGAGTGTGTGCGTGTGGAGTATGTGTCGTAATAAAATACAGCCCTGGCCTTTTTCTCAGCTTCCTATCAAAAGCCACTCCTACCTCCCCCTACTTGGCAGAGGTTGCCTCCCACTGCAGCATCTGAAAATGTCAGCTAATCATTTTTCTCATGTATTTTGCAGCTCAGTAGAGCAATGGCACCCAGCAGCAGCCACAGGAACTAGAGGGATTTGGGAAAATATCTTTCTTTTCCTAATTTCCAGGGAGAGGTTTTCTCCTTCCATGGAGGAAGCATGTGATGCTTGGAACTATAGCCGCTGTCTTGTGAGCAGGCGCGAACAGCCCCAAGGATCATGAAGAAGCTGACCCAGATCCTGGACATCACTCAGCAACTGAACAAATCTTGAAATTGCCTCTCTCTAGGCTTCTTGTTAGGTAATAAAAATAAACACGTCTAAGGCCCTTTTAGTCAGATATTTAATTTCTTGCAGCAGAGAGCATTAACAATAAATCACAACATGTTTATTAATGCTATGTGTTAATGAAATGCATGAGCATAACTCCCCTTTATGGGCCCCTCAGGGCTTCCCACTGCAAGTGGAATAAAGTACAAAGGGTCACCAAGCCCTGCACAACCGTCTCTCTAAAAGCTCTCAGGCCTTGCTCTGTGGCCTCACCCTCATTCTCCTTTACTTTACTTGTTTGCTGTCACTACCAAATTCCTACCTCAGGGCCTTTGCGCACACTGACTAAATCCTAGTTCTTCTTCTGCATCCACTTTACAAGCACCTTCCTCAGAACAGCCTTGCTTTATTACCCAGCCAACACAGAAGATGTCTCATGCTCTTCCTTCTGATAGCTCTCTACTCTTTCCCTTGGGGACTATGGCTGACTGGTGGGTTGCCTCAATGTGCGTTCCAATCTCCTTCTACAAGGCATGGACTATGACCAAAACCGCCTTTCCCAGGCTCCCTTGAAGCTGAGTTCTAGAAGTAGTGGAGTCCTTCCTATCACACAGACATGAGGGAGGTGGTTTTGACGTGCAGCTGAATGAGCAGAGAGAGATGGACAGAGTTCATTAGACTGGCTGGGATCCTGGAAGAGGAGATGTGATTCTCACCTTGGCAAAGGTGGCAGCTACCTTCATGGCTTAGTTGTGTGGGATGGTTTGGGACATTGACATTGGAATTCTCGCCCAGAGTCTGTTTCTTTAGGCCACTTTACAATGCAAAGCCTGCTGTCTCTCTGAATACATCCCTTTCTGCTTCACTTGTTTAGCATGGATCCTGTGTCTATAATGAAGAACACTGACCCACAGAGAAACTCTCACTACAGTTGTAGCTATATATTTATGCATATGTTCCCTTGTTACCTGGTGTCTCCACCTAGCCTCTGTGCTCTGAATATGGCACAGGATGATCCACATGTCTAGAGCTCATCGAGTGGGTAAGTAAATGATTAAAAAAAATTTTTAAGCATTACATATAAAGTTATAAGAAAAAGCAAAATACTCAAGTCACATCTTACATATTTAAAATTCTAATGCTGTGTAAGAAACAGAAGCCAGCACTTATTCTGAATTTCCAACTTGCTTGTTTCACCTGGCAGACTTGTGGCTGTGAGAGCCAACTTAAAAACAAAACAAAACAAAATAAAAAAAAATGAAGAGTCGAGAAACAGATTTCCCTGATGCTTTTTAAAAAATCCATCCCAAGAGGGCAGGTCAACCTCTGAGATGTTGGCCTGGTATCTGGCACTCTCCATCGGAGGTGCAGGCTCACACTTTCTTCTGGGTGATGGCCTGCTGGCCCAGGAAGCTCTCAGGACCATGAAGGCATGACCCCATGCTTGGCTTGGCTAATCCTGATTCCCCAACTCCCCGCACACAGTCAGCACTCTGCAACTAAATGGATCGTGCTGCATGCTATTTCAGCATAAATTCTGAAGAGTTTCATAAGGAACGAGTTAGCATTATATTTGCACAAATCAATCTTGTATCTCTTTTTATATCTTATTTGTGTAAGTAGGTTTTCATAAATGTATGATCCCTGCCTCATACATGTAAAAATATTTTTTCTACGGGCTGCAGCCGTCTTTCATTGTGGTAGATTTCTACAATGGTTTTTCCATCCCGCTATTAAAAATAGCAAATAAGTGTATCTCTGGCTGTCTTTGCCCTTCTTCCCTAGAGCTGGATTTGGTCTCTGAGCCTTCTCGCTATCTGATACTTTCGCAAATGGCTCCCACCCCTGGAAGTTACCCATTGCTCGGAGTTGTTCCTGGCTGGCTGACTCTCACCTTTATAAGCATCAGAGAGGAGGGAGTAGAGATTGAGGGGACAGAGGGAAAAGAGGAATCCACACATCCCAGAAAAGCCCTCCAGAGAGATCATCACCCCAGCAAACAAGACCAAACAGAGGTTTGCACTTCTCCACTGTGGCTAAATGTTCCTGTTCAGAAGCTGGTGTTGGCTGGAAGAAACGTGTTCCTGTCATGTTTTCCTGTGTCTAATTCTGGTCTGTTTATTGATCTATATGTTCCATGAATAGGTACAGATGTTACTATATTGAATCAGGTACAACTTATAATACACAGTCTCTGACACTCAGTAGGCACACATGATAAGGGGATCCTTTATGCCAATAAATACTCTATATTCTCTTTTTTATCCCTTCCTTGATGTCTGTAATTGGCACCAACGTCCAAAACCTTTACTGATTGTAGGAGCATCCATTGGCACACAGGTGCTCACATTCTCATTCCAAAATGCTCTCCCCCATAACGCTCTTCCATTCACTCATACCTTCCCACTACACCAGCTTTCTTGCACATGGCTCCCCACCACACACACACACACACACACACACACACACACACACACACACATGCAATCCATCATCCCCCAGAGGCTGTGTTCCTCAGGGCACACAGGGAATCTAGAAGTACTGTCTTGGGGCAGGCATGTGACACACATGCCACATTGTAGAGCAAAGGCACAATTCAGATGCGGACAGAACAGAGTGGAGGGTGCAGAGACCTGAGCCCTGGATCCCTGAGTGCTTGAGAACTAGAGGAGAGGCCAGAGTAGAGCTCACTCTGAGGAGCTAACTCAATTCTTTTTTTTTTTTATTTTAAATTTTATTTATTTATTCATGAGAGACACACAGAGAGAGAGGCAGAGACACAGACAGAGGAAGAAGCAGGCTCCAGGCAGGGAGCCCGATGCAGGACCCGATCCCGGGTCCCCAGAATCACACCCTGAGCCAAAGGTGGCGCTAAACCACTGAGCCACCCAGGCTGCCCTAACTCAGTTCTTATTCAGGGTCTTCATTCAACCCGGGACTCCCAAGCATCCACGGCAGTGTTACCTTAAACACCACTAACCCAAATTGGCCTTCCGGACTCTGGAAGTCATTTGGTTGAAAAGTTGTGTAATTTGTAGAATGTGACTCATGCAAAAGAAAACACGTAACATAATGTACGTCTTTTCGCAAAATGATAATGTAAATATGTGTGGCTATAGTGCTCACGCGTTGGTGGTGGAGCTTGGATCTCTGTTCCCCATAACTTTTCACAATGATCTAAAATGCCTGTTCCAGAACACACAAGCTTTTTTGCTCGACATTGAAAAGAAGACTAAAAGGTAGCTACCGGGGAGAGTTGACACGTTGGAATGAATGAGCTTCAGGCAAAGCATAAATGGTGACAGCCCAGAGTTTCCCTCTAAGGAGGGAGAGAAAGAGAAAAAGGTGCTTGGGCCCTGGGGGTACGTGTGATTGGGGGTGCGGGGTCAGATGTCCTAAAAGCAAATACACTAAGCTTCACAAGATTTTTCCCATACTCACACCACTTATTTCTGTCCTTTCAGGCAAAAAAAAAAAAAAAAAAAAAAGAAAATTGTGCACAGAGATACTCAAAACTGCATATTGTCACAAGTGAGCAAATGCAGAGCCCTACAAGCAGCAGTTTCCATGATGGGAACATCTGTATTTCACTTAGGGCATATTCAGTGTGTCATGCTCAACTCTGGGGCTTCAGCTTTGAGAAAAACAGATTTAGGGTCAAACACTCTCTGGTCAAGTGGGGACACTGGCAAGGAATCAGGCCAGTAACTCTTCAGCCTGGAAAGTGTGATTCATATGCATGTTTGTCTTCTCCTTCACAGCCTCCTCTAGTGCCATAGTCTCCTGCAAAATTAAAAGCAAAACACTTCTGTGTGGTGATGTGTTGAATGACTACTTTTCCTGAGACGTTGCTGGCTCGAGGAGATAGGACCTGTGTCCACCTAGTTGGCTGCTAGAGGCTCACTCGCTAAATCTGTGAGTAAATGAACGAATGCTCAAAGAGCAACAAGCATGCAGTGCTGAGGGATTATTAACCCAATCCTGGGGTCAGGATTTGGGGAAGAAGCCATATTTAAGCTGAAACCCACAGGAGAAATCCTTCAAAGGCTGAGAGGCCAGACTGCGAGGTGCATCGGGAGGGAATCTCCCGGCTGGGGCTCAGAGATGCTCTTCTGGCCATGGGCTTTTGTGCAAACTATAAAACAGTGTCATCCCAAGGGGGATACATTGCAAATGGGTGGCCCCTCTTTAAGCCAGCCAATTCGGAAAAAGAGATTTTCTTCCAGGATGACTAGGTCTTTCTACTGTGCACCATGCCTCCCCCTTCATCTGGGAGCAGCCTATGCAGGAGCCCTGTGGCTCTGGGAGGGGAGCAGGGGACAAGTGCCAGCTAGATCTGTAAGCAGGGGCAGACTCACAAACAGCTTCCTAGTCCTCCAAGGATTTGAACTTCATTATGTGGGTATTGATGAATTTTTGAAGAATTGTAACCTCAGATTGGCTGTCCAACAGTTTACTCAACAGACCTTTCTTGAGCTCCTGCTTATGTGAGAGGCATGCTGTGATAGGTCACCTGCCCTGGGGGAGCTTACAGTTTAGTGGTGAGAGGATGAGCCCATGGGGGCGGGGGGCGGTGACCAAGCAATAGCAGGAAGAGTGGGACAGCCACTTGAACTAGAGACAGAATCTTCTAGGCAATCTTCTAGATTAGTGGCTGCCACAGGGGAGGAGGGTTTGGGGGAGTGGGGGTGAAATGAGCGAAGGAGATTAAGTGCAAACTTCCAGTTGTAAAATAAATTAAGTCCTGGGGATGTAACACACAGCATGGGAACGCTGGTCAGTGATACTGGAGTTCTCTTTGCAAGGTGACAGATGGTAACTAGACTCACGGTGATGACCATTTTACAATGTGTACAATTGTCCAATCACTACGTTGTATACCTGAAACTAAAATAATATGATGTGTCAATTATATCTCAATTAAGAAAGTAAACACCCTACAAGGCAGACATGGTCATCTCTATTTTGCAGATGAGAAAACTAAAGGTAAAGGAGGTTAACCTGAGACCACACAGTTTCACACCCACATCTGTGTGATTATGAATGCCACATGCTTGGACCACAGAAAAAAATAGCAAAATGCCGAGTAATATGTCCATCCGCAAAAATGAAGTGTGATTATAAAAAAGACAAATCGCTAATTTCACACACACACACACACACACACACACACACACACACACATACACATACATACTCTTTTCTTCCCTGACTACCTCCTACCACCATCACCACCACATACACACATTTGTGAAATAAATCCTCAATTTCCAGGAAATGCAGTCTGGAAAATATTGGTCAGAATATGGCCAGTGGCCTAGCTTTAATCCTCACAGGGGTTTATTCTGACTAGCTAACTCTGTCCTGGGGAAAAACATTCCATAATCACAGATCTAGCCTTTCAGCCTTGTGGGGCCCCTTGCAAATGGGTGCTGTTTGTAGGATCCCAGAGCTGTAGAGAACCAGGCTGCGTGCCTGATTTGGAACTCTCAATTTCAGCTTAGCAATTTGGAGAACGAATGTCAGTTGTCTCTTCATGTTCCCTAGGAATGGAGCTTCATGTTCCAAAGTTCCAGTAAAATGTTCCACTGTATTCAAACGCAATCTTATCTGCTTTAATGTAGGACCATCTCTCCCTTCTTTGGAATGGAGGTCAGAAAGGGTCTTAAACATATCTCTTTTGGGGGCACCTGGGTGGCTCAGTTGGTTAAGCATCTGCCTTTGGCTCAGGTCATGATCCTGGGGTCCTGGGATCAAGTCCTGTGTCCAGTTCCCTGCTCAGTGGGAAGTATGTTTCTCCCTCTCTCTCTGCTCCTCCCCCTGCTAGTGCTAATCTCTCTCTCAAATAAATAAGTAAAATCTAAAAAAAAAAAAAAAAAAAGCGACATATCTCTTCTGTAAACTCAACAAACCCCCATTGCCCTTACTCTTCATCATAGGGTTAATTTTCTCTTTATAAAATGTTTCTCTTCTCTGAACTGTCTCTAGTTTTCTTTCTTAAAAAAAAAAAACAAAAAACAGGAATATGCATTTTGGGAAACAGAAAAGCTACCAATGGTAGTTACACTTATTTTCATTATTGGTGGTGGTTACATTCTATGAAATTGTTGTGAACATTGAATTAGTGAAATACAGGTTGGGTTCCTGTAAGCCTCTGGTCACATATCCATCAATCAATCAATACCTAACCTTATTTTATATGTGTTTTTGTTGAAGGACACTTTATGTAATACATAATGTTGATTCATTAACGTTGAACTCACGGCCAACAGCACTGTAACTCAGGCCTAAATGAAGCTTATGGAACATAAGAACATATATTCTTCTCTGGGAGGCACATCACAGCCTTCTTTTTTTAAAGAAAATATTTATTCATTCATTTTTTTTTTTTTGAGAGAAAGAGAGAGAGCAGGAGGGAAGGGCAGAGGAAGAGGGAGAGAAGCAGACTCTACCCTGAGTGGAGCCCAATGCAGGACTCCATCCCATAACCCTGAGATCATGACCTGAGCTGGAATCAAGAGTCCGACATTCAACCAACTGAGCCACCCAGGCACCCCACATCACAGCCTGTTGTTCTTACGTACAGTAGACAACACTTTAGGTCTGTGCTTGGGGGCCATTTTAAACAGTGAAATCATCCAAAAAACAGAGCACAGATGTGCAAAGAATGTGACATTAAATAGCCAAAAAAGACACCTTATTTAAGTTTGAGAGCTGAAACAAGAAGGCAGCACATCGTCTTATTCAGCTGGGAACATGCGCTTCCATATCTCACATTTTTCTCTGCTCTACACGTGTCCATGAATCACCATGAAAGCGCGGGGGTATTGATTTTGGGGTTACAAATAAATTTGAGCAAGTAGGCAGATTTGCCTATATTTGTTCCTTTCTATTAAGCAACAGAGGTCTGTTGCAGAGGGCAGACAAAAAGATGAGAAGAGGAAACAAGGCAGTTTTTGGAGACCCAGGAGATTTTTGAAAATGATTTGTGAGAGGTACAGTACCAGAACAGTAGCTAACTGGCCTAAGGTGGAGAAACATAATTTCTTGCATCTCCAGCGATCTGTCTGCAGCTTTCCTAGCGTGAGAAATGGCTTGCCATAATATGAGAGCTTTGTCACCATCTATGCGTAATTATATTTTAATAAAAAGTAGATTTATAGCCAGAAAAACCATGAGACTAAACAGCCCAGGAGCTACTGTGAACTTCCAGTCCTCCAATTCGACTCTCCTGCCTCCACAGCAGCGCTGACTTCCTGCTGGGAGTGGGGGGTTGAATATCGCAGATCCCAAGGGGGTGGAGGGGGTCACCGTAAGTGCTATCCTTTGCTTGGCATTTTATTTTATTTTTAATAGATTGTGCTTATTTATTTGAGAGAGAGAGCCTGAGTGGGAGAAGGAGCAGGGGAGAGGGAGAAGCAAGGAGCCCGACGAGGGGCTCCATCCCAGGACCCTGGCATCATGACCTGGGCCAAAGGCAGATGTTTACTGAGCCACCCAGGCGCCCCGTTGCTCAGTATTTTAAAGGTAAAGGCCAGTGATCTACCAGAACCCCACTTTGATGAATTCATACATAATAGGGAAAGATAAAATTACTGATGTAAAAGAACTGCAACAAATCTGAAACCTGATGAGAAAATCATGCAGTGAAGTCCATTCAAAGCGTGTACTCTTGTAGTTTCTGTACGCGTTTGCTGTTCAAGTCTGACTAGTAAAAATGATTTTTTTTTCTTTTACTAGAACAAACTATAATTTGCCTTCTAGATTCTTCCAGGATTGTGTGCTGACCAGAAGCAAAATGAAACTATTGCTGTGGCTTCTTAGACAAGCTTTGTGAGAGAAAACACATGGTTATCTGCAGAGTTGTAAGTGAAAGGTATGCATTTATTTCCTTAAACAGAAGGGAAATGAGCTCTGTAACTCTGACCTTGTTTTCTTGGAATAATATTCTTGTTTGATTTATTCCTTTAGTTTTTACTCAGAAATGTCGCTCAAGACACATACCAATGGTAACTCCTTTTTGGGAAGCTTTTATCTTTTGTACAAGTCTGATGTGTTCAGTGATGAATTTGGATGAAAACAATTTTCAAACAACCCATAAATTTAAACTCATTAGGCACTCATTAGCACTTGGAGTAAATAAAAGAAGGGGTAAAATCTCGATATTTTCCCCAAGAGATAGCAGTTTTCTATATTTTTATGTATTCTATTAGAATGTAACATCTAAGTGCATATTTAGACATATTTTAGATATATATCACTTCTAGGGACATGATTATAATTTCCACCAATACATATATCTTGACTAGATCCCCCTAGGGGAAATCTGTTCATATTTTCAGTAACTGAGTTCATTTTTTCAACAGACAAGAAAATGTCCAGTATCAAATAAATAACGGGTCATCTGACTCCCAAACAATATGGCCAGAGTGCTCATAAGAACCAAAGAAGCTGAGTCAGATCATTTCGAAAGGACAAATGCAGTGCTCCTCCAAAATCAGTAACTTGTGGAATGTAGCAATCTTGCCCTGTATTTTCTCTGAGCCAAGCAGCCTGGTCCTGTCAAGCTCATCTTTCATCCCCTTCGCCTTCCGCCAAGTGTTAGTGTTTTCCTTGTTAGAAGAAGAATTTATGAGTTTCTTCATTAAAACGGAACAGAATCTATTAAAACAAAGTTGGTCCTTAATTGATCCTAATTGATTCTTTTACTCGAAATATTAATAGACGAAAGGAAAACGCTGTGAAGTATGAGATAGTGGTGCAGTTTATGGACTGCAGCCGTTGTGACTCATGGAGAGGCCTTTTGGTTATTTTATAATGAAAGGTTGTTGGGTGCAGCCTTCAGAGCAATGAGAAAATCAACAGAATGTTCTTGGAATGACTGCTGGCAAACTTTCTTTTATTTGTCCTGTTCTCATTAGTAGAAAGAGGGGGCAGGTCACTTTCAGAAGGATTAAAAGGTCAAAGAACTTGGTGAAGGGAAGTCTACACAAGGCTTTAGAAAGCTGTTATCAGAGGATCAGCTAGAAAATAGTCTTAGGGCTAATCCTTTGGCTGGATCCCAAAATACTCTTTATCTTCCCCCCAACTCCTTTTTTTTTCCCCTTTATAGAGGCTATTTTTTACAAAAAGCTTCTCACTTCACCTTCATGTCTTAGCCCAAGTTTATAGGATCCGAGTTCTTGTTTCTTCAGCTAGCTCTTCCTCTCTCTGTCCTCTTCCTGCCTTTCTCTGACCTTCTAGCAGTCTTTGCCCCATATAATTAGGTATTCTCCCTAAAATCCTCCTAGCCTCTGCAATAGCCCAAGCCTTAGCTGATGCAGAACCTCTTCTGGAACAATGGGATTGACTTACACAATGCTGGTAGTAAAGAAGACCTTGGAAGCCATCTGGTCTACCTGCCTTCTTTCCCCACCCATTCACAGGTAAACAAAATTCATGGGATTGCTCAGAGTCATGCAGCCAGGGAGTGAGCAAGCCAGGACTAGTACTCAGGATGGCTGATTCTCTCTTACCTCTCAATAATGGCCGAAAATAGGTGTCACAGTCCTTCAAACAACCTGGACTACCCTACGAATCTGAGGTAGTTAACCCAAAGAACACAATTACTGTTGTTGGTGAGACCCAGGGGCAATGAGACCCAGGGGCATGCACGTCTGCAGGCTGGAAGTGAAGCATGGTGGGCATCTGCTTTACACGCAGAGCTCCATGATCTGTCCTCTGGCCATGGGCTTCAGTCACTTGACCACAAGGGGGAAGTTGACTTTTCACCCCCTTAACGCAGATGTCACAAGGACACCCTTGTTCTCTTCCTCATCACTGAACTCTACTAGGAGCAGAGTCTGCTCACCAGGAGACTGAGTAACAGAAATTGGGTGAAACAGTACATGTGTAAGTTTGACAGGAGTTTACATAATGCTATAGATAAAGGAACCGCAGAAAGCCTTCAGCTTTGCTGGGGCTCTCTCCACCTCCTTCTCAGTCAAAGAACAGAAGTATAGAGGACTGGGTGTTCCTATGTGGCCTGGGCTCCTTGGTTGTTAGCCTTGGAAGGCAGGAGCCCACCTGGGTATTTGTATTAGGGTTAAGCAGTTGGCGGTTGATAATGATGTTGATTGTGCTTTGCCATTCACTTTTTGTGGTTGGCAAAACCTCCTAATATCAAACTTTAGAATAAAGCACCACCTTGTGGTCTGATGCATTTATTAAAGTAGCAAAATCTGGGAGCGAAAATTGGAAATGCTCCCTCAGCTGGTGGCAGAGAAGCCAAGATTTGAAAACTGACTTCGGGGTGGCTGCCTGGAGGCAAGAACGCTGACATATCTTTCTGCTGCTGCTTGGGGTTCTCAGGTCAGTCCACAAGAGCATCACCTTTCATGGAGTGATTCTCATGTTTCTAACACCAATATATTATGCTATTCACTTCTAGTAACCAACTGGATCCTTTCAAAGCAACAGGGATATGGGTCTTATTATTTCAACATAGTAAGTAAGGAAACTGAGGCTGAGGTCACCAGCGGTCTGACTACACATAACTAGAGCACTTGGATTGGAAGTCAAATCCTCCTGACACTTCCCTGCTCTTAACCACTGCTCTGCTGCTTCCCAAGATTGAGATGAGGGTCCGCTTTGGGCTCTTCTAGGGGACGGTGGCTCTGTGCTCTAAAGCAAATCAGAAGCAGCTGAACTTCATCCTATATGAAATGCATTCACTTGGGATTCTGGAAATAACCCGCTCTCCAGAATTACCCTGGTCAGGAAGGTCTGTATTTGGAGGGACTTCATAAGTGCCCGAACACCTTCTAGGAGGGCCAGATGAGGGAACATGATTCCCTCATGTTTGCTTTTGAGGATGGGCCAGAGAGCAACTGGGCAAGTGACCAGGTTCCAGGTTATTCAATGAAGAAGCAAAACCGGGAAGATGGCAAATATTCCCTTGAACAATCAGAGTGCTTTTCTGAACTGTGGTATTTTATCCTCTGCAAAAAATAATTATTTTGTCATATAGGTTGTTTTAAAGGAGAGATTGGAGTGTCTGCTTGGCTAGTATATAAGGAAAATAGTAATAATGTTGCTGAAATAATTTAAAAGGGAGAACTTATCCTGGTTATTATTCCAGTGACATTGCCAGTGTCCTTAGGCAAGTCATTTCTTTGTCTCCAGGTCTCTGTTTTCTCATGTGTAGAAGAGGGGGGTTGAGCTTCATTAAAAGGCAGATGGTTCTAAGATAGTGTAGATTCAACTGTATGGAAAATATGAGTTGGGAGCCTCAGTTTTGCTCATTTCCCTAGAAAGTCTGTCCTGCCCATACTTCCTTCCTATTCTTCAGCTGAATCCACTGCTAATTTTGGTAACATGATGACACAGTGATATTCAATAAGTCTTTCTTTTTTCTTTTTTTAACACTAACAATGATTTGGGCGGAGCAGGGGATATTTGCTTTTCTGTTTTTCCAAAAAAGAGATAAATCCACACAGTGCATGACTTTTGGCCCTTTTCCACCCACCAACAAAAAATAACAAAAAAAGTTTTTAAGGTACTATAAAAAGAGGAAAAACTGCTATGGATTTTCTTCTCTTGGATGGCTGCTGGTCTGTGACACCAAGGCAGTTCATGCTGTTTCAAAACCTGTCATTCAATTTCCTTCCTGTGCTCTTAACTCTCCAGGTCTAACCTGGATTTCTGTTCTTTGAGTCATTCACTTAACAGGTAATTTGTACAAGACTAGACTCTACAACAGAGCTGTCTGATAGAACTTTCTGCAGTGTTGAAAAGTTGCTTGTGTTCAGTGGTGTGGTAGTCAGTAGCCATAAGCGATTGTTGAGTGTTTGAACGGGTAAGACTGATGGACTAGATCTTTAATTCTACATTATTTTAATTAATTTAAATTTTAACTGAAACCAACACATGTGGCTACCACATTGCACAGGACAATCCCATAACATTGTCATGACACAGATTTTTGTTGTAGAACACTGTGGTTTTTCTAGGACACCAAGCGTGTATCATAACAGAACTATCCTTAACACTGACTTTCAGACTTTTGAGATTGCTTCTCTATGTTGTTTTTCTTGAAAGCAGGATCACATAAAAATAATAGTGTGTCAGACTTCGTGAAATCTGCCTTTGAGACCACTGAATTTTTTTCTTAATTTCACACTACGAGAGAGAGAGAGAATCCTTGTTTAATTCCATGGGAATAGAAATTACTCTGTGGCTGCAAGTAGAAAGAAAAGCGTTTCTTCCTCTATAGATTTTTATAGTCTATATAATAGAAGAAGTTTGAATGTAATATTAGCATGTTTTTCAGTTAATGACTATTTTTGATGTTATACATTTAATAATAAAAATAAGTTCTGTACTTAAAAGTAGGGCTTTACACATAAGCATATTTTTCCTAAAACATTTGATATGGAGGACAGAATTTGGGAGGAAAAAAAACAACTGATAAAGTTCTAAATGCTTTACTGGATAACTCCTATCTTGAATGAATTCAAGTTGCATCCCAAGTATGGTCCTCATTAATTAGCCCGGCATTTCTTCACTGGAATGAAGATTGAGCAACATTACTCATTTATTTTGATCTCAAAATAAAGCCCTTTATCCTCAAAGAACATAAAGAGGTTTTCAGGTTGGTGACAGACTTAAGAAAGTGACACCTAGCCTGGTAGAGAAATCTACAAAGTCCTGTAAAAATTGTGGTAAAACACGGTGCTTGCCTAAGAATGCAAACTGATGCAGTTCAGAATTTGTGAGTGACACCCAGTAAAGAAGAGATTCTGACTTTCATCTGAAATGGCGTGGCACCCTAGTGTCTTTTTCTCATTTGCTACATGACTGAGATTTTTCAACCATATGATGTCCTGCTGTCCTGGGTCTCTTGCTTTTTGATGATGACATGCAAGACATCTTTATTCTAGAGGCCCAGAGCTCCATTTGAAGAATTCTTCATATGTTTTTATCCTTGGTGCAGAAAATCATCTTTGCTCCAGAAAGTGGCTCAAAACCCCCAAACTGCATTTCCTGAGAATGAGCATTTCCCCTGTGCTCAAAGGAAAATAAATGCAAATCAAGCCTAGGCCCTTAACATAAGCCAAAGTGCAGCAGCGAAACAAATGAAGTCCATGCTTTTATTTCTTTGTGATTTGGCTGCCAGGGGAGTTTGTATTTGAGAGGGTGTAGAAGTTACGTTGGGGTACAGAGACATGTTTATGCCATGGAAATAAAAGCAATCTATATCCCAGCTGACCATTTCTCAAGTCCTGTGTCATATGGCCCACGTAGAGGAAATGGAGGTCTCCTCCTGCCCCATCCACTCCCCCGCAAATGGCTGTGGCAGAGGGAATATTCAGAACCATAGGACAGGAAGTGCCCTAGACTCAGTGACCCAAGAAACCAGGAGGAAGTCGGTCAAAAGCATTTGTCAGAGAGCTACCAGAGAAATGCTCACAGGCAAAAGCTTGTCCAGGGTTAACCAATATAACCCCCAGACTGCCCAGTGTCGTGTTGGAGGACAGCAAACCTCCTGAGACCCTAATTGATGCCAACAGCGGTTCAAGCATGGACGTTTTGCTCTTGTAGGAAGAGAGATTGAGAACCTTCCACTGCAATCAGTTTGCAAGCCTTGGTCTCATGCAATTTAACCATTATAACCACAGAAGTGAAAGCAAAGAGGAAAATAAAAGAACACAATTCAAGCAAGTGTTGCAATGGGGCATTTCCTTTAGTTCCACCTGACGGAAGGTTTCCTAATTTCCCAGTGAAGACGAATTGGAAATTAATAGAAAAATATTCCCCCTGTCATTTCTAGATCGTTATGTGCAGGGCTGAGGCCAACTGTTTGGGAAACTGCATGTATCAATTGATGAGCTTAGCCACACTCAATTGATCTTTTCTTCCTTTGTACAAGATTCCAACTTTTAGAAGCTTCTTCAGACGAGGTTGCAAAAGTGCCTGGTGAGACGTTGCAGCCGATCCCTGCCCTAGCACACAGCAGGCCTCATTGTGTGTTGGCTGAAGAACCACGATCAGTCATCACTGTTATAATTCTGGGCCCAGCATCTCTGAGGATGCTGCCTCGATGGTAGTTGTTACTCTCTCACTCTGATACATGTTACAGTCTCTATGGCAATTGTCAATTTTTCTAAACTTGATAGAAAACACACATGTAAGTGTGCCATGATTGCTAGTTATTCTTGAATGTTCTTATGCTCCCTTTCCCTCAAGGTTTTATTAAAACCTCTGAATGCTAGCAGAGTCATGGCCACCTAGAAGAAAAACTACATTTCCATGACTTCCATGTGCAAATAGATGTGGCCAAGTGATTAAGATTTTGCTAATGGATATAAATAGAAGGCATGGGTCCAGCTTCCAGGGAGTGTTTGAAGGGATGGGCCGGCCCTCTTCCTTCCTCTCTCCTTCTTCCTCCTGAGTCTCACTCAACTATGATGGCTGAAGCCAGAGGAGCCATCTTGGACCACAAGGTAGAAACTGTTGGTTGAAAATAGGTGGAACAACATGATTAAAGGAGTCTAAGTTGAGAGAGAGTGTGTAGAGGGGATGAAGTAAAATAAGACAAAAATACCCAGCATAAAATATATGTTCAGACAAGATCTCTGTGATTGCTTAGAAGCAGAATTGCTTGCACTCAAATAGTCAAGAGCCCATTAAGGCCACAACCTGACCTATAAATGCCTTTGACCACTCAATACCTAGGGTGATCCAGCCACCACCAAGGCTGGAAATCTGGGGACGGGGGGCAGGGGGCTTTAGGGGGGTGCTTTAAGAAGGGCATGCACTTCAGAGGATCGTGGACGTGGAAATATTTCCTAAGGAGGAGGGCCAGGGTCGACAGATAACAGTGCACGGGGAGTCCGTCCCAGTAGGAATAAGGGTCTACCAAAAGACCTGACATTTTTTTCTTTTTCTGCCCAGAGGTATCTATCATTTTTAGGGATAAGCAACCACTGTTTAATTTTTACCCTCTTCTTAAATGGAAGAAATGTTTCTTTGAGTGAGTGATATCAGGTGACTTAGATTTTTTTTTTTATAGGCCCTCAAAGCATGAGCAGCCATGCCCAGACCTGATGAAGAGCACTAGGGATTATCTGAAAGCCCTGGACTTAGATACATGAATCTAATGGAACTTGGGGTTTCTTTCTGTGAGACAGAGAGAGGCTGAGTGTGTCTTACACATTGAACTAGAGGGGGACACGGAGATGCTCGATGGCCAAAGACCTAATTGCCTTCCAGAATCTATTCTCCCCTTTCAGGACTAAGGGCTAAAAGATAGCTGTGGTACGTATGATATCTAGGAAGAGTCACTGAAAGAGACAACGTGGCCATATCCTGCCTCCTTTTTTTTTATATCCTGCTGCCTGGAATGCAGATGTGATGGCTGGTGTTGGATCCTGTTGTGTGCTGAGAATATGGAACGTGAAAGTAAAAAGTGCTGGAGGCCCTGATCATGGTGGAGTTATCACGCTAGTCCTGGATCACCTACCCAATGAGAGATTACATCAGTTTTCACTGAGTTTAAGCCACTTCTAGCCTGAATTTTCAGTCACTTACAGCTGATTCTGACTCTAACTGCTCTTGGAAAACATTTTCACCATGGAAAATTGAAGATGTGCATTTGCAAGGTGCACCTTCAGACAACATGGTGGGAAAGATGGTTTGAGGGCAGGAAGAAAGGCATCGGCACAATATGGTGCCCTCAAGCCTGCCATTTGCTTTATAAAAACTATTTGCAAAAAAACATCGGTCTACATTTTTACCCAATGAGAGATTGCTCATTGCTCTATAAGTGAAACATCAGTGTAATTGCTCTTCTTTAGAAATTAAATGTAGTCTAGAAGTGAAACCAATTTTTTTTTCCGTTCTCTTACTCATTTTAAAAGAAGGCAATCACATGAGTAACACTTTTTTGAGGACTCAGTCATTGTTTCCAGTCTCATGCATTCCCTAGCAATTGCTTTATCTTAAGCAACTTTCGCAAATTGCATCAACATACAAGCCTGATACAAATTTAAGCTCAATAAACCAAAGAAAGCAAGGGTGTGGTGGTGGGAATTTCTCCTGAAACAGTCAAGTGTACACTGTGTGGGCTGCCCCCATCTTTATCGTTTTCCATAAAAGGCTTGAGAGAAGGAAGTTAAATCACAACCCCATTAGGTAATGGGCTATGCATTAACATAATTTATCTGGAATGAGGAAGAGAGAGAGAGGCAGCTATGAAAGATTTTCCTCAATAGCATATTCCTCTTTGCTGCAAAGCTGTCCCTGAAACATCAGGTGACACACAGGAAGAAGCCTGGAATCCTCACCCCTCCCATGCCAAGGGCTTTCTGGAGGTGCACGGTCTTTAGAGCCACTGAATGTGTTCCCAATAGTGCAATTTAAAGCCAATCCTCACCAACCTGATTTCTAGTTCAGGGAATGGGAACAGTCAGAAGGTGCTTGCTGCAGAAAGTGAGGAGCTTTGGCTTCACCCAGACCTGGTTGTGAGTACTGAGTCTTGGCTCAGCTAATTGTGTGGACTGTGAGGTGGTGCGGAGATGGTAATGCACTCTGAACCCAAACTTCTTTGGTTCCAATTCTGCCTCTGCTACTTCTTTGCTGTGTAGCTTTGGGCATGTTATCTTACCTCTATGCCCTCCATCATTTCATCCACAAAATGGGGATTTGCGTGTACCGAATTCAGCGGGTTGATGAGAGAGACTCATGCAGATGTATTGTCAAGTATACCCAATGGCATGTGGCACATTGAGTCCTAAATTATAATTCAGTGGAGTTAGTGAGGTACTAGTTATACCTGGAGAGGAAGATCTAGGTTTGAATCTCAACCTTTCTACTTACTAGCTAGTTGACTTTGGAGCTCTGCTCACCTTGTCAGCCTGTTCTGTCTTTATCTTCCTCTGGCTGTCCATGCTTTCATTGTACTGATCGTCTTTTGGTTTCTCTAGCTCTCTTTATAGCCTGTATATAATATCTCCTCTGGTTGGGATGCTTTTTATTAATTATTATAATCAAAGATCACTTTCTTGGGGAGCCCTTGGGTGACTCAGTCGGTTAAGTGTCTGCCTTTGGCTCAGGTCATGACCTCACAGTCCTGGGATCAAGCCCTGCGTTGGGCTCCCTGCTCAGTGGGGAGTCTGCTTCTCCCTCTTCCTCTGTTTCCCCTCACTCCACAACCCCATGCTTCTGCATACACTTGCATGTGCTCTCTCTCACTCTCTCTCAAATAGATAAATTTTTTAAAAAAATTTTAAAGTTACTTCTTTGGGAAGGCTATGTCCATCTTCCCAGACCAGGTTCAGTTGCTGTTATATCTCGTAGCACTCTCTGCAACTCTCCTCCAGAGCGCTCTTCATAATCACAGTGAATCACTCATTTGTGCTATGATTCCTGGCTTTGTGGAAAGACTATGAGCTCTGGGATGTGTCTCTCCATCCAATGTTTATACTAGTGTCTGGCTCAGAGTAGACATTCAATATCTGCTGACTGGATATATAGATAAACAAAATGAGTGTGAACACAATTCCTTTTTCCGCTGGCTTAAAAAATGTGAGCTCCTTGAAGGCAGACCATATTTCATTAATCTTTGTAGCAAGAGCCTAACACAGTGTTGGCAAATAGTAGGAACTCAATAGATTTGTTAGTGAATGAGTACATTGTGTGACAGTGATCCAAATCCAGTTCACTATAATGCAACATTCTGATTTGAAAATGCATACCAAAAAAAAAAAGAAAAGAAAGAAAATACACACCACCATCTCTTTAGAGAGGCTTTCGTTGAATACAACCTTATCTATACAAATGTCACCTTTTTGTCTCTCTCAATCAAGAAAGTATTTACATTTCTTCTTATATTAGGAATATCTTACTACAAAGAATAAGACTGAGATTGAAAGGACTGTGATTCTGGAGATTTTTGCTTTCAGAATCTCTTTATGCTCTTAAAAACTATTGAGGATCCCAAGAAGCTTTGGTTTATGTGGGTTATATGGAATATAAAAGAAAATAAAATGGAAGAATATGTAAAATATTTTTGTTTAAGTTGACAATGAGAAATTCAATACACAGTGACATAAAACAACTAATTTTTATGATATTAAGACTGAAAAGATTAAGATGTTTATTTGTATAAAATAGCAATGAGAAACTCAGCACACATTAGCAAAAAATAACTAATTTTAATGAAAATTTATTACATTTTCCTAACAGATCTTTTGCCCAAGCATGATTTTTGCCATGTAATGCATCAGCCATTTGGAAAATACTGATTCAGTATTTTCAGAGTGAATATTTGACTCCACCATACTTAAACTACGAGCTGTACAGTATCTAAATATCCCGTTTGTTAATGCTAGTGACCTCTTCAGAGAGGTCTTTAAGTGCCAGGAGGTTGTTAGGTTTACATTAACAGATACAAGTTTTCCCAAATTCTAAGTTTGACTTGAAGTTCACATTTTTATCTTTGGCAGCAGATAATGTCTGTTGTTTTCCTTGAAGTGACAAGCTCTCTTTATTCAATCTCAAGGAAAAGCATGTCAAGTAGCCAACTTCAAATAACAATAGTTTGTTGTCAGTTGTCTGTCAAGCAAAGATGATGTTCCACAGGGAAAGGAGTGATTTCAGATTGTAACTCAAACAGTTGTGTATGTGTTGGAGTAACGTGTCCCAAGTGCTTTCTGCGTACTTCCTATTTCATCACACAGAACATTGAAAAGATATCTCGTCAAAGGATTGAGATTAACAAAATTTAATCATTTCGCCTATTTTGAGGTGGTTATTTTTTTGTTATTTATTTTTAAGGATTATTTATTTATTCATGAGAGACACAAAGAGGGGCAGAAACATAGGCAGAGGGAAAAGGAGGCTCCCTGTGGGGAGCCCGATGTGGGACTCGATTCCAGGACTTGGGGATCACACCCTGAGCCAAAGGCAGGTGCTCAACCACTGAGCCACCCAGGTGCCTCTGTTTTGTTTTATTTTGGGGGGACATGAAACCACATCCCCTCCCCCCCTTTTTTTTTCTGGTGATGGAGAACACAGTGACTATTAGTAAGGTCACAGACCTTGCCTTGCTTGGTACCGAGACAGCAGTTATTCTACTTACTTTTGTTTTTGCACCATTAGTGCGAACGTCAACCCAGTGAAACAGCCAGACAACCTCTCGGTATTATTAGTCAAATAGCTCTGATCTCATGGACCCCCAAAAGGATCCCAGGGAAGCCCCAGGGCAACAAACTACTCTTTGAGAATCACTGTGGTCGGATATTCTGATATTAAATGAAGGCTCATCGACATCACATGGATGACATTCACACCAGTAGAGTCTTTTAATCAAGCATCTTTTCTGTACTGCCTCCCTTCTCAGGAACAAATAAACCCAGAACAAAATGTTACAAAAGTGTATGATGGCTGGGTTTTAGGTCGACGTTCAAGAAATGTCTTTAAAATAATTATTAATATAAAAAAGAAGTCTCAGGGGTGCCTGGCTGGTTCAGTCGGTGGAGCCTGTGATTCTTGATCTCAGGGTTACAAGTTTGAGCTCCTCATTGGGTGAGGAGATGACTTAAAAATAAAATCTATAAAAAAGAAGGAAAAAAGTTTCAGAATGTCTTTTTAAAAAGTTCTACCCCTGGGATGCCTGGGTGGGCTCAATCGTTTTAAGTGTCTGACTTCACCTCAGGTCATGATCTCAGGTCCTAGGATCAAGTTCTGCATCAGGCTCTCTGCTCAGAGGGGAGTCTGCTTCTCCCTGTCCCTCTGCCCCTTGTCCCTGCTCATTCTCTCTCTCTCAATCTCTCTCTGTCTCTCTAAAATAAATACATAAAATCTTTTTTTTAAATTTTGATTAAAAATTTCTATGTTTTCTAAAAACATATCAGAATTTGATATGGCAGTCGTAATTGGAGTGAATAACTAAAAAATCCCCTTTGCATGTACTTTCGGTGGCTTTTTTCCTAAGGACTTTTTATGAATTATTTTGCTGTGACTTTAAAACATTGGTGTGATAAGGCTGCACAGGATTTCTTATCGTCTTCATTTTACAGGCGAGGACTCTGAGAATACGAGACTCACCCATAGTCACAGAGGACATTGGAGATGGGACCAGGGCTGTACTCCTGATGAACTTGTCAATGACTTTCCTTCCTGCCCTCTCAAGTCACTCAGTCTGTCGCGCCTCAGCAAACATGTTTCACTTTAGTAAAACCGAGAAGATTCCCGTAAAGGCAGAAGCTTTGGAAATCCCTAAGGTGGAGTTTACAAAATAACCGAAAACTTGCAGGAAAAGTGTGACTTCTGTGGACCTTTCTCATGTTCCATTTCTGCTGATAGGTGGAAGGTCTTAGAAAAGAAATTCTCTATGCCTGGGCCACACCACTTGCTAAATTTGGAGTTCCAGATTAGAGGCACACCCTGAATGACTGAGCCTTCCAGCCCGAATGTCCTGGAGGTGCTCATTCTGAAAGTACAGATACGTTTTTTCTTGTTCCTCGTTGCAGCCAGAGGGGAAACTTGGCTAAGGAGTCCGCTGCCACTGGCCTGCTGTGAGCTATTGGTGATATGGTCTGGAGATGTAGGTAGAATGTGTCCAGGGGGAGGAGGATGTTGGTGGACATTGGTAATGAGCAAAAAAGAAGGGAAATGTGACCCTCTGGTCCTGTAAACAGGATCGGGGTTTTTTGTTTTTTGTTTTTTTAAGATTTTATTTATCTGAGAGAGAGAGAGAGAGAGAATGACCCAGGGGGTAGGGCAGAGAGAGGGAGAAGCAGAGCAGGGGACCCCCCAACGGGGGGCTTGATCCCAGGACCCCAGGATCATGATGTGAGCCAAAAGCAGATATTTAATTGCCTGAGCCACCCAGGTGCCCCCATAAGCAGTTTTTAAAACATCATGTGCATCTCACCAGCCTGTCCCAGGTAACAGGATCTTCTCCGCCTGCCACCAGTGAGTGATTGTTATAACACTGTTGCATGTATGTGACCCATATTTCACCTCTCAAAGGCAGACGATGATCCCTAAACACACGGACCCCCAGTCTTATGTAGAGAGGAGCAAGTGTTTTCCCTCCTCTTCTGTGTCAGATGGCCCTGTCCTCATGAAAATGCACTTATTTTTCTCTTCCCTATGATTTCCACTGTGCCCTCTATTCTGTAAGTCTGGGCACAGGATTTCAATGGAAAGTGCAGGTGAAGTGTTTCTGAACGGAGTTGCCCGACCCAAGCCACCTGGAGGGCAGCATCCGAAAGTCTCCCTTCTGCACCCCGAGTCTCAGGGTCAAGGAGAGCACAAGAGTCACATTGTTTGCTTCTTACCATTGGGGAACAGAAGCTTGCCTGGGTGGAAAACCATGTCCTCAGACAGCAGTTTGCCTGGGAGTTGCGATGACATTGTTATTCTGTGCCAAGAATATCAATCAAAAGTCCCTCTCCCGTGAGCCATCGGTGAGATCCCGGGCATGCACATGCAAGCGGAATTCGTGAGCCTGCTGTTCGGGGCCAGTGTAAATGTCAAGGCTGAGTGTTGGAATTAACTATTTCCTCTGTCACAATCTGGTTTTCCTCTCTCTGCCTCCACCCCTGGCTCCTTTCATATAATCTCTTGACGTCCCAACCACCACTGTGCCCTCCATCCTGTTTGTTTCTACATTTACTGTTTAGGAGTATAATCATTTGGGATGAAAAGGGATATTAAAATCTGGGCAGGATTGAAAAGCCCCGGACCACAGTCCACAAGACCTAGACTCGGTTTACACCATCATGCATTAGCATAGACCAAGACCTAGACTCGGTTTACACCATCATGTATTAGCATAGACCATGTATAATACATAGACCATGTATTAGCATAGCCCAAGCCACTAACTTCTCTCTGCTTGAGTTTTCCATCACCAACTGGGAATAACAATACTTACTCTGTCCCCTTTATAAGACCCTTGTAAGAATCAATTGCTATGATATAGCACCATTTGACAAGATGTTTCATCCTGGTGTATAGAACAGTGAGCGGTGCACATAGCAGTTGCTCCGTAAACATTTGTTAATTGGGTGGCTGTATTGGGAAATGTTTTGCAAACTGTAAAAGCACTGTACAACTGTTTTTGTTTTACTTCTCACAGATGACACTAGTAGCGGGCAATGCTTCAGGCCCTGGCTTCTGTTGTGTGTGGTGTAGGAACAAGCTAGGTCTTGTCATAACTGGGGTTGCAGTGAATCTTTTTCCAGTCCACAGCATCTGTTTGGGTTCTGTGATCCCATGTCTTTGTGTGGTTCTGACCTGCTGCCCAGCAGATTGCGCTAAAGGGAACTTGGTGTATAAATGCAGTTGCTGGCAAATAAACTCCGGTCTCCAGAGGACTGATCTTACAAATTCATGACACATTTTCATATACCACAAATGACACAGATACTGGCATTGGGTATTTTATTGGTCTGGAAAATTTCAAAGGAGTTCCAGATCAAACAAGGGGCAACAGTTATTACAGCATTATGGCAAATGAAATAAGTTTGGAAACATTCTTACAGAGAATTCTCATTTATACCATTGTCATGGAGTGAATTGTATCCCCCACAAATTTCTGTGGCGAAGCCCTAAACCCCAAAGTAGACTGTATTTGGAGATAGGGCCTATAAGAACATAATTAAGGGTAATTGAGGTAATAAGGATCAGACCCTGATCTGATAGGACTGGGATCCTTATAAGAAGAAGAGACACCAAATGTCTATCCCTCATGTTCTCTGTGTCCATCCCAGTCCCCACTCCTTCCACATGCCACAGAGGCACATGAGGACAGATCAAGAAGGTGTCTGCCTATGAGCCAGAAAGCAAGCTTCCACCAGGAATCTAAGTGGCTGGCACTTTAACCTGGGACCTTCTAGGCTCCAGAACTAAGAGAAAACAAATTTCTGTTGTTTGAGCTAGCCAGTCTATGGTATTCTGTTTGGCAGCCTGAGCAGAATGAAACCGATTTTGGTACAGAGTTAGGGTGCTACTATAACAGATACCTAAAAATGTGGGAGTGGCTTTAGAGCTGAGTGATGAGAAGAAGCTGGAAGAGTTTTGGGGGTGCATGGCCAAAAATCATACATTGTCTGGAAAGGACTGTTGGTAGAAATGTGGACATTGATGGTAGTCGTAGTGAGGGCTCACGAAGAAAAGAGGAGAGCTATAGAGAGACCCTCCTTTATCTCAGGGAACACATATCCTCACAAAATGCTGGCAGCAACCTGCACATTCAAGGCCATTCTGTTGAGGTGTTGGATAGAAATGAGAAAGAGGTTATTGCAAACTGTCCTTGTTATACTGTGGTAAAGGACTCAGCTCAACTGTGCGTGTGTTTCAGTGTTTTTTTTTTTTTTTTTTTTTTGTGGAAGGTAGAACTTGTGAGCAATGAAATTTGAAATTTAGCTGAGGATATCTCCAAGCAAAGTACTGACGGAGCAGCTTCTCTTGACCACTTACAGCAAAATGCAAAAGGGGAGCTAAATTGAAGGAATTATCAAGCGAAAATCAGAAGGTGAAGATTTGGAAAATTCTGAGTACAAAATGATGAAGGTATTCAGAAGAGAACACTAAGGGTGTGGCTGAACAACCCTTTGATAAAGAGATTAGCGTGGGTGTGAACCGCAGACTTAAGCAGCCATTTTAGTGGAAAAGCCCAGAATAGAGATGGGATTATATCACCAGAAACACAATCATCGGGGGTTAAAAGGAACCAAGAAAATGAAACAGAATGAATGCAGGCTCTCAGACTTCTGGGATTCTATAGGATGAGACAACAGAGCTATTCAACTATAAATATGTGCTAACTTTCAAGAAGAGGGAAGAATGACCCCGAGGGTGATTCAGAGATCATTAGGGTTTTCACTCCCACCATATGTCCAGGGGCAGGGCTGGTTCCTTATTGGTTTCAAAGGGTGGAGAGCATCTCCTAGGTGTTAGCAGGCCAGGCTACCCTGGCTCGGAGCCTAGCTGTAGGACCACCACCTAGGGCCATGGGGGTGACATTGCCACTCCAGTAGGCCTGAGGAGGACCACTGACCCAAAGAGGATTATTCTTGAGCCGTGACATCTAATGAAATTCACTTTGCTGGGTTTGGGACTTACTTGGGACCTAATACTCCCTTTCTTCTTTCTAGTTTCTCCCTTTTGGAATGGGAATGTCTATCCTCTATCTGGCCCACAATCATATCTTGGAAACACATACTTTATCCAGTTTCACATGTTTACAATCAGAGAGAAAGTTTGTCCCAGGATGAGTTTCACTCATATCTTTTGCGGGTGAGAAAGACAAGAATCTGGGGGGTCAGAGGGTAGAATGTAATGGACTGAACTATGTTCCCCCTCGAATGCATATGTTGTAGCCCTAACTCCCAGTGTGACTGCACTTGAAGCTAATGCCTAGAAGGAGGTGATAATAAAAGTTAAGGGAGGTCATAAAAGTTGGGCTTTAATCTGATGGGATTGGCCACCTAACTAGAGGTGGAAGAGACATCAGATGTCTCTCTAATCTTCTCCTCCCTCCTTCCGTGTGCCATGGAGGAAAGGCCACATGAGGATGGATCAAGAAAGTGTTTGTCTACAAGCTAGGAAGAGTTCTCACCAGGAATCAAATTGGCAGGCATCTTGATCTGGGATTGCAGCCTCCAGAACGGTGTGAAAATAAATTCCTGTGGTTTAAGCCACGTAGTCTCTGGTATTTTTTTATGGCCATCCAAAGTGACTAGTATTACACTCCTCTCTTCTTGCTTTGTCTGGCTCACCTGTGAGTCGTTACCCTGACATCCATCCCTCTGTCTCCATCCTATGTGCAAAGTCACGTTTCAGCCCGAGAGTGGACTGGGTGCATGTGTTTGAATATCCCTGTGATCCAAGCATGATGGAAAAGAAGAGAAAAGGGCAGTTACGATCTACTGAATGACGATGATTACAGAGAGCAGTTCTCTTCCTTGCCTGGTCCCAGATAATTCGGGTATGTTCCATTAAACTCCAGGGAGTGAAAGAATATATGTTATTTCAGCCAGCCTGTGGGATTTTCTGCAAACCACATGGATAAAGTCTGGGCCTTTCTATTAGAGCTGGTTTTATTAAAACAGTACTTCCAGAGTTACTTATGACAAAACACCTTTGCACACACCACTGTTACTGCTACTTGAAGCTGCACCTGAGTGGCATCGCTCACAGACACGCACAGGGAAACAACTCTTTGGGAGAGTGGGAAAACTGTGTTTTATAGGACATGGTGACAGAACAAGAGTGAAAACTGCATTCAGGATCTTAGGTTTCATTCTCAACCTCTAATTTTTTGAAAGATCGGGGCTACGGTCTTGGTATTTAGCACAAAGATTAAAATGATTTGACATAAATGAATCAAAGTCTATCATAGCTTTCTCAAATGTTAATGTTCCTGCAAATCACCTGAAGAGCCTATTAAAGTACAGATTTTGATCTAGTGGGTTTGGAATAGAGCCCCAGATTCTTTGTTTCTAACGGGTTTCAGCTTGTGTATTGACGCTACCAATCTAGCAAGGGTCTAGTATATTGTGCATTAGACTGATGTTTTCTCCATGGATAAAACACCATGTGAGATTCAGTTGTTGCTTTATTTTGCAGTACATCAGAACACCCCCCCCCCCGCAAAAAAAAAAAATCTTTGCACTTAGAAGAACTAAGGATTGCAAAATAATTTCAGTAGCAAGTGCTTGACATGAACACATGTGCTTAATACTGATGGATTGGCTGTTGCCAGGAAAGTGGATCTTCAGAGATGTATAACCGATATCTTCCAGGGATAGAAAATAATACATCCTGTTGTAGGGGATCTTGAATTCTGTGCATTTAGAGACAAGACAAAATAATAGTGTCAGAGCCAATGAGGAAGCATGGCGAATATGAGACCAGCAACAGAGCTCCTTTGCAAATAGGCACTCATCTGGGGTGAGGAATTGGTTTGGGAAATGGTAAGGAAGGTTCATTTCATAATTTTATGCCTAGGCCCCTCTTGGAGTGAAGGAAAAGCATTGAACAGTTTGGCAAGAGTAAACCTCCTGGGTAAAACTGGAGTCCTTATTTGCAAGACTTGGTAAGAATGTGGGTGTACTATTGTTTATTTCCCTATGATTTATGACAAGCAAATTCCTATTGCTGATTACACCTCCCTGGCCTACTCGGGATTGCTCTCCCTCCAGACACCAGAGCCTGCCAGAACTAGGCTTGCCTGTGGGTGGAACTAGGAAATTCCCGGGGGTCAAGGGAAGGCTAACCTACTTGAAGCAATCATTTTAGAATATGTGTAAATACACACAGAGACATATATTATGTATGAATATTAGGTTGGAGATTGTAATTAGTTAAGTTTTGAAACCCAAGAGCATTTTTGACTTTAAAAATGCGCATGGGGCGCCTGGGTGGTTCAATTGGTTAAAGGTCTGACTTCAGCTCAGGTCATGATCTCCAGGTCCTAAGATGAAGCCACACATCCAGCTCTACATTCAGCAGAGTCTACTTGTCCCTCTCTCTCTACTCCTCCCCCTATTCATGCTCTCTCTCTCTCAGAAAAATAAAATATTTCCAAAAAAATGTGCTTTGTCCATCCATTCTTACTGAATCAGATTCCTCAGAAGCATGCACGAGAAATCAGGTTCATAGAGTTCTAAGTGTTTCTATTGAATGTTGGCTGTTGAATGTTGGATGTTGGAAATAATATGGTATCATATTTGTTGCCAATAGCCTGAGTTGGTTAAAGGCAGTGTGCATTTTTTGGGTATTTCCTTTTTCTTTTCTAAGTTAGACTTGACCCTGGAATTGACACTCTGTCAGCAGGTCCCTATGACTATTGCTAGTGGTAAAATCAGCTAAAAGTTTTGTGGGTAATTGCCTCGGAGCAGGTATCTTCAGGATGAATCCATGTCAACTCTTTTCCCAAAGAATCTCAAATTTCTGGTTCTCTTGCCATTATATCCATGAGTAGAAATTCTCAGCATTGCAGAAAAATCTGTTATGTTCCAGGAGAGAAATTTTGGGTAAGATTCAGTCTTGAAAAAGTTCCATGCTGTATAACCAAAAAAAAAAAAAAAAAAACCCAAAACCAAAACCAACAAAACAAAACAAACAAACATCTGTTCCTGCCTACTTCTAAGCAAACTCTGTAATAGTTTAGAAAGGAAAGGAAAAAATATTTCAAGGCCAACTTTGGCACTTAGGAACCCCATCTAATGGCTCCTATCTCCAAATTTCCTTTTACAATAAGGACTCCTTCAAGAAAAAAAAAGTCCTTCACAAGGTTGTTTTCAAAAGATCTCTCTAGGAGATGGAATTAAAGAATGAGGTCAATTGTCCTTTGTGGTGGGTAAGTCGAGGCCTCCCTTAGCATAGACTTCCAGTGCTTCTCAGCATGTTTGCTTATACCAACTGGAACTCAGACCTACAGTCACTGCCAATCATACCATTCAAGTGTATAATGAAGTTCAGCAAGTCATTTGTTTCACTGATGTAACACAGATTGGGCCATGTTTCCTGGGACGGAGAGGTTAACTTGAATCTGGCTAGGGCAGATGTCTCTAAAATTCTGCAAGCATAAAATAGAGAGATATTGGACTGATGAAAGGCACAGCCCAGCAAAATAACATAATTAGGGGGGATACCATCTTAGCTGCTATGCCTCTAACATTAAACATTACATAGATGCTGGCAAGGGACATATCACAATACGCATATGTACCTCAAAGGAAAGAAGGAAAGTCGAATGAAAACAAAAGACCTCTAAAGGATATATTGAACCATACAAAACAAAACCTACACATCTCATTTGTTATTTTTCCATTTGATAAAATGCATAGATCAGTGACAGATTTCTCCTTCTTGGGAACATTCCAAGGACACACACAAGAAAAGCAGTAAGTGACACAGAACTTGCTGATGGTCAATAAAGAAGTAAAACTAATTATCAACTAATTTATATGGATTAGATGCCTTTGATGGATATCTCATCAAACCTGAGGTGTCACTCAGAAGACAAATTTGCTATTTCTGTCTTCTGAATTTGCAAGAGGAGATTACTATATGTTTTTTAAATGAGTGTTCTTTTAGGTGACTCTGAGAGAAATGCATTTTAAGTTTATCTGTGTTATCAATGTGTATGTGCAAATATACAATGAGCAGTATCCTTTGCAATTTCTGTATTTACATCAGGCCACATTGATTCACCTGTTAGGTATTGTTTGACAGGTTTGGTTGGCTTTGTCCACCATTTTCTTTGCTCCTAAAAACTGGTTGTAATACAAAGTTCCTGGTATATTGAGGAAACAGAAATGATTACTTCTGAAATTCTGATAGGATTCTGTTCCTAATGACAGAAACCAACTTTGAGGTAGCCAGGGGATGAATTTTAAAAAAGAGAGATTTTAATTTCACACATGATCTGTTTTGTGTCTTTCCTCCAAACCACTAAGACATTAAAAATTAGTTTCCATTTCTGTTTCTCATTGTATTGACTCTGCAAAGTAAAAATCAAGTAGTCTTTGGAGGCTTCTGAAGTTTGCTAGATAATACAGGTATTGAAAGAGCGGCTAATTTCAATTGGGTTCTGAGTATGAAACTTTCTGAATGGTCATAATGACTTTCCAAAACCTTCAGGGTTGGTAATTCTACAGAAATGTGAGGTGACTTGCCTGCCTTCTCTTAGGGCACATCAGTATGAGTTAAACTTGGGATTGATGGTAAGGTAGAGAAGTAGTGGTTCAGTTTTAACTTTTCCCAAACTTAATTTGTGTTTTTATTCATGTATATATTCATTCAGGATTCATTTTATGCCCACTATAAGCCTGTGTTCTGCAAGATACTGGTGTATGAAGATGAATAAACTTGTCCCCAAGGAACAAATAATTTTAAAGTTAAAAGATTAAAAAAAATCCAATTTGCACTGAAGAAGAAAAGAACAGATAACCTGTAAAGACAAGAAATCCAGATAATCTCAAAATTTTTCAAAGGGGCACCTGGTAGCTCAGTCGGTTAAGCATCTGCTTTCAGCTCAGATCATGATCCCAGGACCCTCAGATGGAGCCCCGCATCGGGGTCCCTGCTCAGTGGAGTCTGCTTCTCCCTCTGACACACACTCTCTCTCTCTCTCTCTCACACACACACACACTCTCAAGTAAATAAATAAAATAAAATCTAAAAAAAAAAAAAAGAATATTTCTTTGTAATTCTAAATGCCAAAGACAATAGAGCAACTTACAGAATTGAAGAGGAAAATTTGTGATCAATCCACGCTCCACGTGCAGTCTCCATAATGGAGCTCAGAAAAATATATCCGCACATACTCTTCCAAGGGAGAAAATGCTTGAACACATACTAGAGCCAATCAAAACTTGAATAAATTAGTACCTTAAATTGAAATGAATTAGCACCTTAAATAAGACCATAAATGGCAATGAAATGAATGATTTCAAAACTGAGGGTGGCTGTCAAAAAGGGAGTGATAATACATAATGTAAAAACAATATTTTTCAACAAATATTTATTAGACCTCTCTGATAAACGAGGCACTGTTCTAGATGATGAGATCGCAGTAATAAATTAAATAGACAAAAGTTAAATAGAATAAAAATTCTGCCCTCATGGAACTTATATTTAGTAGTGGAATCAGAAAATGAACAAGATAAAATCAATGAAACCCATACTATGAAATAACCCGATAGCATTTCTTGGGGCACAGTATCTCAGATTTGATGAAAAAAATTTAGAAGTTGGATAGAAAAGAACAGAAGAAGTGAGTAAAAGAGGGATAAATTCCTTAAGTAGAAACAAGAAAAAAGGGTTTAATATTTTTTTATGGTATTTACACCGTGCACCCACCAAACAAAATGTAGGAAAGTTATTTCACTTTTCTAAAACTATTGATAAAGTTACTTTATCAAAGTACATAGCATTTAAGAGGGTATGAAGCACAGTTTATATTAATAGTGGTCATAATATAAAAAGTCAGCAAATCCACAGACATGGTCTTCTTATTCTTCAACTGGCTCAGTTTCTGCTCTTGCTTGCCTATTCAGGGTATGGCCCTCCAGCCCCGAAACTGAAGCCTAGAAGCTGGGCATCACTCTTCACTCCCTCTTCTCTCTCATCCCATATGCCCAACCCATTACTCACCTAATTCTATTTCTCCATCTCTTAAATATGTCTCAATCCGTCTTTCCTTCCTTCCATGCTTACTGCTGCTTCGCTTATATGTGGCACTACCGTCTCTTACCTGGCTTTCAACCCCTAACCTCAAAACTAGTTTCTTTGCCTCCTGTCTTGTTTCCATCAAATATATTCTTCACAGGAAGACCAAAATAACCCTTCAAAGTCTCTTTCTCCATAGAGAGATCATAGAATTCCTTCAAAGGTTTTTGAAATGAACAATCATTTCAAAAAAATGATTGTGTCATTTTTCTGCGTAAGACACCAATGGCATTCCATTGTCCAGACTCCTTGGTATCACCCTTTGTAGTTTGATTCTTGATGATCTACCCCGGCTGGTATCACTCTTGTTGACTTTCATATCCCACCACGTGAACATTTGCAATTGCTGAATACTACATCAGGCTCTCTCATCCTGCAGCCCTGGCATAAGTCATTTCCCTCTGTCTGGGGCCATCCCTTTGCTTCTATCTTCCTTTCACTTCTACTTACAAACCTTTCTTGGCTCTTAGCTTTACTAAATCTGGTTGAGTTTCCTTTCATTTCATTAGAAACTTGAACTTATCTATCACAACTCCTACTGATATTTCTGTAAACCAAACTAAATTATAAATCCCATGAAGCCTGTAGACCATACTTGCAGGCCAAAGTTTTACCCAGATGGGCTTTTATTATTAAATAAGAAATATTTTAAACAGTAAGTAAATACTTAACCTAAAAACTTAGGGAAGATAATAAAGAATAAGCCAAAGTATATCAGTAGAAGGACTCAATGAAGATTTAAAAAAGACAAAAACAAAAGAAAACAGAAAAACAATCTTTCTTTCTTTTTCTTTTAAGACTTTATTCATGAGAGACATACAGAGAGAAGCAGAGACAGAGGCAAAGGGAAAAACAGGCTCCCTGTGGGGAGTCCTATGCGGGACTCCATCCCAGGACCCCAGGATCATGACCTGAGCAGATGCTCAACCGCTGAGCTACCCGTGTCCCAACAGTATTTCTTTGAAAATAACATATGCACAAAATAAAGTGAATAAATCTGTGACAAACATAATGAAGAGGAAAGTATACACACAATTGAAAAATTGGTATGAGAAAAGACAATACATATCAAGGATATTTAAAACTGTGATTTAGAACATCTTTTTAAATGGTAAATTTCCTGAATAAGTATGAATGACCAAAATTGTCTTAATAATTAAGAAGTCTGAATACTCCAGTAACTATGGAAGAAACAGAAAAGTTCTCAATTTTGTAAAAAAAAAACCAAACAAACAAAAAAACTAGGTGGGACCAGCTTTACAGTTTTCACATTTTCAAGGAGCAGATTATTTAAATTGTTCCATGGAACAGAATAAGATTTTTCAATCTGCCAAATTAATTTTATGTAGATGAAATGATTCTGCTTCAAAAGGCTGAATAAATAACTCAAAACTCCCAAACCGAATATCTATCTTATCTTTGTATACGGTTGCAAAAGCCTTAAAATAATTACAATCCAAATACAATAGTCCCTTAGTAAGTAATCCACTCTATCCAAGGAGGATTTATTCCTGGAACTCAAGAATGACTTAGTGAGAGAAATAGGTTAGCACATTATATAAATGTATGCAATGAAAAAAAAAAAAAGGAAAGCTGATAAAACCATTTTAGCATCATTCTGGATAAACTAAAATACAAGGACATTTATTCAAAATGCTAGTAAATATCCAATAGCTAAGCTGAAGAGACAAATACCTGCTTCACTATATTTCTGGCATCCTGAGAGCCCTCCTGATCAAAAATCATATTGTTATATAGGTGACTGTCACATCTAATCAGTGATGACTGACAGTTAATTTTGGTCTAAGCCCTATTAAAGTTTCATTTTTGTAAGGCAAAACGATCAAACATTGGCCATTTCTTATGGTTCGCTCTACTGCAGATACTAAGAGAAAGTAAGTTTGCTAAATAACTTTATCTTTTTCTTTTTAAAGGATCCTATGTATTTATTCATGAGAGACACACACAGAGAGGAGATGAGAGAGAGAGAGAGAGAGAGAGAGGCAGAGACATGGGTAGAGGGAGAAGCAGGCTCCCTGCGAGGAGTACGATGTGGGACTCCATCCTGGGGCCTGGGATCACACTCAGAGCCAAAAGCAGACACCCAACCCCCGAGCCACCCAGGCATCCCTGCTAAATAACTTTAGGGAGGACATTGTACCTGTGGAGATAAGCAGCAATGTCTCAGGAACAAACCGGAAATTGTGCATAGTAAGGAGGGGTCTCTCAACTCCATCTAAACTTCTTTTACCCAGTGCTCAGGATCCAGTATTTCCCAGCACTCTCCTATAAAGTAGGCACAACCGAACTCAAAATATTGTTCCCACCACTAACCCATATTCCCCATTGAGTCCTCTTTAGTAACAGGACAGGAACAAGGCAGGGGGTCCCTCTGCTGGCTCACAGTCCTGGGGTGCATACAGCTGTGATGAGGGAAGCATGGCCCTCCCCAAGGAGCCAAAAGAATGGATGAGAAATAGCTGACTTACTCCCTGTGAGTTTCATCCTGCACCAGGAGACATTGGCTACAGTTTGTCTGAGTCTTTGACATGACATTTTGAATCAACTAAATAGTTAATACAAGAAGAATAAAGGAATTAGATTACATAGGTTGTATACTAGTATTCACATCACAAAATAAAATAATCATTAAGAATTGTATTCAATTTTCAGTTATTTTACTTCACTTAAACCTGGGGTATTTCCAGGAAATGTGTTGTTTGGGAATCCTTTACAGCTTGTGAAGATGTGTTAACAGCAGAATGTCTACTCTATCACCCTGAATTTTCATAAGGAGGTAAAACTCTATAAAATCATGTACAACAATCTTGATCTTGATGATCTATATTTATATAACAAAGGGTATTTTTAAATGTGTGTAAGAGAAAAATGAAAAACTAAAAACATAATTGAATATTGCTGGTCTCAAAAAAAGAGATTTGACAAGAGTGCTCTAAAGTTCTGAGTCCTCAAAGGAAACACATTTTTTTTACTAAAAAGTTGGTTGAAATTATTATTCTATGGACTGTCAAGCATTTTCAGTGGTTGAAAAGAAATAATTATTCAGATTTGCACAATACATAAATCCTAGGTACAAATTCCATTCTTTCTATATACATTACTAAAAAATATTTTGCTGAATTCATGCTATTGTGCTTAAAAAGTCATTGATGTTATGAAATGTGCTGCTGTATTTTGTGTCTCAGTTGTTGGGACATGCAGAACTCACTAGAAATTTTTTTTAAGTTTGATAGTGTGGTGGGTGTATGTATAATTAGCTATGTTTCTCTTCAAGGGGATGAATGAAAGATTTGAGGATACATGCTAACAAGATAATGAATCTGATTGAGGAAATATTTACAGAATGGAATATTAGTAAACATAGTTATTATCAACAATGAACATGATGAAGGCTATGAATGACTTAGGAATCACGTGCATATACTATTTTACTCATGCCCTACAGTTGTGTTTGGAAACTAATTCTAGTACAGAGTATTTTAACAGGATGACATACCCAAGAAGAAAGATCTCAGGACTCTTCCCTGTTCCCTGTTTTTTTTTCTTTAGATTTTATTTATTTATTCATGAGAGACACAGAGAGAAGGCAGAGACACAAGCAGAGGGAGAAGCAGGCTCCCTTCAGGGAATCTTACATGGGACTCAATCCCAGGGCCCCAGGATCACGACCTGAGCCAAAGGCAGATGCTCAACCATTCACCCACCCGGGTGCCCAGACTTTCCCCCTTTTTTTTTAATCAAAGACAAACGACATGGTGTTCAGATTTGGAAACTGGTTTGCCATGTTTAAAAAAGGTGATAATCCAGCCATTATGTGTAAAAAGGCTGGTTGAACCAAATAAAGCCTCCATACTCTGTATATTACAGATAATGTTACCAGATTAACAGGATATACTAGCCACCAACTTTTTTTTTCTTCCAGAAAAAATTAGTTTGTTATTCGAGACTGGTTAAGAAATAATCAGTAAACTGATTATTCAATAAACTCATCAATAAGCTGCTGAGTCTTAAGAGTACAAATACTTCTTACATGTTTTCTGCTATAAAAGTTCTCTTATCACTTCATTCCAGAAAAGATGCTTGTAATTACTTTATGGGCAGTGAAAGCTGAGATATAGAGGGAAAATCAGAGATTTCCCTGAAAGCTGACTGCTTTCCATTGCAACATTTTTAGATGTAAGCCTTAAGGAGAGATTTTTATCAAATGATTTATTTGAATGCAAAATATATTAGAAATAAAAGCATAAGTGAATGTAAAAAATTAAAAAAATAAAGATTTTAAGTAAAATAAAAATTTTAAAAGTAAAAATCTCAAGTGTGATTCTCAAAGTGTATAGAAAGCATCTTACCCCAGCAGAGCACAAAACTTCAGTTGGTAAGATTGTTTGTTTCACTGAAACTACATTATCACCATCAACCAAATCTTCACAGCCAGGAGTGGAAGGTAATGTCTTTTCTTTGTTACTGTCAGAGAAGAAAAAAGCTTGGTAGCATGTCTATGAGCAGTACCTTTTCTGGGAAAGCTATCCAGAAAAATCTCTCCCCTTTACCAACCTTTCTGAAATGGAGTCAATATTCTATTTACCAATTTAAAAACATTAACTACTACAAACTTTAATGACAAAATTATAATGAAAGTTTTATTTTTTTATTTTTATTTTTTATAATGACAGTTTTAAAATAAAATTTCAGATGAATTTTATATTCCTGCAATATATTTTATGTTGATAACATACAGCTTTGCCACATGTTTGGCTAAATACAAATTTGTAGCATTTGGTCTTGCTATTCCTTCAAAAGATATCATCAGTATCTCTCTCTCTACTTAACGTTATTTTGAAAATACTGGCTAATATATTAAATCATAAAATGGAAATGAAGTATGATTCCTAAAGGACAGGAGATAAAATTACCACTATTTGCAGCTGACAAGAATATAAGCTTAAAAACCTATGAGTATCTACCTATCTCATATCTCAGAGTTAATGAGACTTCATTAGCAACTCAGATTTTAGCAGCTCAGAGTTTTAAAATAAGATTTAAGTAAATGGAAAGATATAACTTTCAGTAGTGAGCTAAATTAAGTGCAAAGATATGAATACCTCTCAATTAATTTGTTGGCTTAACAAAGTTCTGGTCGCAATTCCAGTGGAATTTATTTTGGATGTTAACTTAAAAAAAAAAAAAAAGTCAAAAAATTACCTAAAGGAATAGTGGGTAGAAGTGGCTAAGACTTTAAAAAAATTAAAGTGATTAAAAGGATATTGCTCTTTTATATGTAAACATATTGTAAAGTAACATTCAGTAAAATATGACTTTACTGAGAAAATGAAAAGATAGATCTGAAACAAGATAGATGTCAGAAACAGATCCCAAATCTATGGAGACGAGATGGGCTATTAAGGAAAATGAGCTCTTTGAAGAGAAACAATCAGAGAGGTACCTACTTCTCTCTCATGAATTGGGTTAATATTTCAGAAGACCTTATAATAATGCCCGGCACATAGTAAACTCCATATAAATGTTAAGTAAATAAATAAGATATAAGCCATCAAGACATATTAAGACCTAAAATAAAACATTAAATCTTAATAAAATACAGATGAATTTGGAAATTTAAAAAAAAAAAGGGCAAAAATCGGTATTTGGCTACATTCCATCCAACACTAGAAACAAAATACAAAGTAAACAACAAGCTGGGTAAAGTATTTCCAGCAAGTGTGGTAGACAAATATATAAAAAGTTTTTACAAGTCTATTGGAAAACCAGTAACACCTCTTGATAAAGTACATGAACACACAAGTTATAAAAGCAGCGTGTAATTCTGACAGTCTTATAAAAATAGGAATTCAAAATAATAACAATTTTAAAAAATCAATCAAGCCTTCAAATAATGTTTTAGAATACTAATAAAATATCTTTTATCGAAGTTAAAATGCTTATGGTTGGGACACCTGGGTGGCTCAGCGGTTGAGCATCTGATTTTGGTTCAGGTCATGATCCCCGGGGTCCTGGGATCAAGTCTGGCATTGGGCTCCCCCTGCAGGAAGCCTGTGTCTCCCTCTGCCTATGTCTCTGCCTCTCTATGTCTCTCATGAATCAATAAATTAAATCTTAAAAAAAAAAAATGCTTATGGTTAAAAGGGTCTTGTAATGAAAATCAGTAGGCTTTCTTGCCTTCCCCCTACTCTTGATTGCCAGTCTCTGAAGGCAAGCACTTACCTCTTTGTTTCTTCTCATGTTTATTTTCATATCTCTTAGTAATAAGCTTACATTGCTTTTGCTATTTTTGTCACTTTTATACCTTAATTATTGGTCTCTGAAGTGACAAATGAAATTTTAGCTCTCTTGCAACATACCTTCCTCTCCTCTCCCATCCTACTCAGGCCATTAGATAGCGTCTTAAAGTTAAATTATTACATTACTGTGACCATGTCAATATTGTTTCCCTCAAAACCGGGTCATGTTTTATGATGATATGTCTTTTACAGTCTTTTGCCCCCTCATGCCCTGGAGTTTCTGATTGCCTTTATTTTTTTATAGCACTAATTGTCTTTATCATATTGTCAAGCTCTTTTTAAACTCTTTATCACACCAAGCATGCTGGCAAATCCTCATTTGGACTTAGACTACCCTCCCAGAATCCTAGCTCTTTTTGCTCCAGTCTGGGTGGTTGCTCTGCAAAGATTTGTTTAAAAGATTATATAGAAAAAAAAGGGTGTGGTGAGACACTCCACCAGGGCTGATGGAGTGTAAACTGTTACAACCACTCTAGAAAGCAAGGTGTCAATATTTGTCAGAAGCTATAAACATTCAAAGACTTTGACCCCATGTCTTACTTCTGGAAATTTCTTCTAAGAAAATAACCAGACACATTATGCAAAGTTAAGTTTCCATGATGATTGCTACTGTGGTGTTTACATGAAAAATTTGAAGTGACTCAAGTGTCCACTTATTGGGGAATTGTGGAGTATTATGGAATACTCTGGATTCATTAAAATTCATTGGTGGGGCATTTTTTTCAATTCTGCTTTGGGGAAACACCTCAAAGAGAGAAGTGGCTTTCTTCAAGCAACTAAAACTGAGGTGATTGTCAACCAGCTGAGCCATGTTATACACATCCAGGAGACAGAGACTAAGCAAACAAGATCTGTTTTCAAAGTGATCTTCAAAAAGAAAGATACAAGCACACACACTGCAAATTCCCAAGTGTTCATTACTGTGGAGTGGCTCTTCACATGGGCGACTCCATGAAGCATGCATGCTCCAAGGGGGTGGCAGGGCTTTATTTTAAAATTTCACAATAGTAGTGATGCTCCCCAACAATACAGAGGACAACTCTGGGTGGACAGGTATCAAGACTTAGTTGGGTATGTAAAACTGACAATGAGGGGAGAAGGTGTTATTGGACAAAGGTGGATAGAGTTCACAGCCACAATTATCCTAACTCTAAGGTGCTGGGGAAAGGGTGTGTGGGGAATGAGAAGACTCACCTTGCGGATTATAGGAAAAATGATGTCATCAGGGGAAATCCAGGTTTCATCTGGGATGAGGTGGAGAAGGGTGTATTTGAGAAAGATGTTCCAAATTTCTGAAAGCTTCTTGGCAGCAAAGGAGGCCTACCAGAGAACATGATGGCCAGGGTTAAAGGAAGGTCAGAAGGGAAAGATGTTCCAGAGAATGGTCAGGCTGCTCTGAATGGGATGGCGTTCAGACACAGGTGGGCCAACAGAATTTGTCCTGTAGTGATCCCCAGCAGGAGAAATTCTGGGAGTTGAGGGGTAAAGATGCAGGGCATCAACAGAACCAATAAAACTGAACAGACAGCTCTAGGGTTACAATGAAACTGTACTGAGTTTGCAAAAATGCCTCCACAAACAATTGTTTCAGCGAGCTCAAGTCCACCTAATTGCCCCAGGGTTATCAGGATTTTTAAAGGTTGACTACTTGCACAAATATTTCAGGGGAAAATCCTATGGCTATGTAATTTGAATGAATACTTTGCAAGAGAATGAAGTGTTAGGATTATTTGTTCACTAAAGCAAAACGCACATATTGGGATTGAGGTGCATGAATAAAAGCCTGAATCCAGTAGTTCAAGACAGCGGAGACAGGCCGGGTACCCTGAGGGAACAAGTGGTTTGCCTGGGGGCATTCTGGGACTCTGTGGAACCCTGGACACATTTTAAGTCAGAGTGGGTCAAGGTGTGGATCTGGCTTCCACCAGAATGGACCTCACTCTCCTGTTGAGGCAAAAATCGGTCAGAAATGGTTCTACATTTGGACTAAAGCAAGGGGTAAATGTCAATTAGTGAAGGAAGACGGAGAGACTCATAAGTAGATGCATACATGAACCACCTGGTGATGTTTGTGCTCTCCCACTTCCCCGAATGTTTATTTTTAACCTAGGGCACAATTCAAAGTGAGTGGGATTGTGGGAGGTGAGTTGTTTACATGTGCTTTCTTATTTCTGGGAAATTATCAGGAGCCAATGTGCACAATCCTCTGTAGAGAAGACCATAGAACTGTGAAGAAGACAGTCCAATCCTCTTAGCATGATTAGCACTTTTAATGTTTCCTTGGCCAGAATTTTGAGAAATGGTTTATGTAGATAATAGAAAATGCACTGCATTTTTTGACAAACAATATTCAGAAAACTCACTCTCAGACTAGCTAGTGACCTCATTCCAGATCCCTAAGCAGCCACGCTGTGCTTCTGAATTTCCCCTGCTCAATACACAATTTTTTTTGATAAATCTAGGAAACATAGTTTGTCCAGTCTCCAAAAGAAACCCTTTTCTGTATTATATACCCACAAACACATCTACCAAAACCAAAGGAAGAATTTCCTTGAGGGCTTAGCACAAAAAGAATACACAATGGATGTACAGATGCAAATTATTGATGGAGGACAAAAACACACCCCAGGTCAGTTTGTTACCTCTGTCCTCATCCAGGGTCCAAGGCATTCACAGAGAGGGCTTGTTTTTCACCCTGTTGACATTGTCCAGCCCATTACTCTGAGTTTGCAATGAGGTTTCTATCTTCCTAATACTCGATTTCCATCATCAGAGTGCTCCCAGAAAAATCTTTCACCACCATAAATCACTTTGGCCATTATTGATGCCCGGCCCACAGTTAGACAAACACTGTGAGATCTTGAATGAGAGGGTTAAATGGATTATTCTGGACATCTTTCATGAGAGTTACAGTCTCCTCATATTTCTTTGCTGTGTTTTCCTTTTCTGAGTGCCTTCTTAATTTCAGTGTAATCATTTTCTCTATCCTTTCCAGTTCCTTGTTAACAAAAGACAGGAATGTCTCTCTTAGAAGTTGTCTTTATGAACTGACCTTTGCATTTTAAATGACAACGCCACTGTCTTGATTTTTAAAAAGAGTGGAAGGGGAAGTGATCCTGTAGGTCTAACTCTCCTTAGATTTAGATTTAAAGTCACTGAATTACTTTTTTTTTTTTTTGAACCTCACAGAAACATTTCATTTAATTTTTATTGAGAAACAAAATGTCATATATCAACAGATCCTATATAACAATTTTGACCTGTGACATTCGAGAGTTTCTAATGAGTAAAGAATAAAGAGTAACATCTAATGGAAACATAAGATGTGTGCAAGCTCTGGTAAGCATCCTATTATTCTGATCTTTCTTAGGGCCAGGTCTTTGCTCATCAAGATTCCAAGGGCTCTGCTGAGAGAAGAAAACCAGGCACCCAAAGCACTATGGTTTAGAGCAGGGGCTTGTGATTAGGAGCCTGGGGTTTAGAATGAGAGCAACTAGGGCTTGAATCCATTGCTCTGATAACTGGATAAACTTGAAAAAGTTTCTTAAACTCCTCACTTCAGTGTGTGTAGGTAACAGATGCAGGTGCGAATAAGTGGGATTTCAAGTAATGGTCCTGAAGGATGGGATAAGCATTTTTCTCAAGCAAAGTGAGAATACGGAAAAAGAGAAATTATATGAGTTTCCTGTTTAAATTCACTGAGCAGGTTGGAAGGGACATCACTGAAGAGAGATTGTTCTTTCTAAATAGAAGGCACGGCAGGACTGTGTCCTCAGGGATGGAACATGGGAGAAGTAGAGGGAAGATGAGCTGGGGGAGTAAAAGGAGGTAAAGAAAGTAAACAGTGACTAAGACAATCTTTTCTGCCCACGTGTTTCTTAATATTAATAATGGCATCTTTTTAGTACAGTTTTATATCACAGAGCATGGATTTATTAACGGGGGATTTCCTCTATGAGCCATAGTCTCAACTTTGCTCTCTCTACTTCATTTATCTGAAGAGACCACACATTCAACACCCAAAAACCAAGAGGACAGTAAAGGGCTGTACCATTTAGACTCACTGTAAGGGCAATAGAAATGCAGTCAGAGATGAGCATGGAATGGAGGATTGCAGCAGGTTCCGAGAAGGAAGGAACATTGAAGGAAGCTTCCCGAGTGCCAACAGCAGTGGGAGGTCTTGATGGTAGGTCTGATGTGGTTGTAGGATGCTTTGTCCAGTGCCCAGCAAGGTGCCTGAAGTATGTGTAAAAGTTTCTGAATTTGGGGGCACGTGGGTCCCTCAGTCACTTAAGTGTCTGCTAACGTTAGACCTGAGCCAAACAGGGTCCTGGGATCCAGCCCCATGTTGGATTTTGTTCAATGAGAAGCCTGCTTCTTCCTCCCCCTCTGCTTGCCACTCTGCCTGTTTGTGCTCTCTCTCTCTCTCTGTCAAATAAATAAATAAAATCTTTTTTAAAAAGGTTTAAAAAAATCTGAATTTGTTGAGTGGATGCAACTAAAAATCTCTCTGTTTTGGGTTGAATTGTGTCCCACCCAAATTCATATGTTGAAGCCCAAACCCCCAGAATCTCAGAATGTGACTGCATTTAGAAATAGGGCTTTTAAAGAAGTGATCAACCTAAAATGGGGTTTTTAGAGTGGATCTTAACCTAGTGACTCGTGTTTTTGTAAGAAGAGATTAGGACACAGACATTGGACACGTGCACGTGCAGAGATGGCCATGTGAGGACACAGCAAGAAGACAGCCATCTACAAGCTAAGAAGAGAAGCTTCAGAAAAAAAATCTCTGATAATCCTGATCTAGACTCTAGAACTGTGAAACAATAAATTCATATTGTTTAAACCACTCAGTCTACGGTGCTCAGTCACGGCAGTCTTAGCAAACAAATATACTACGCTTCTCATTTTAATTTCTTTGGATGATAATTGTGCTTTAGTTATGTTTGTTTTCTATCCCCATGGTAGCCACCCATTTTTTAATGTCCTAAATGACTAAGCTAGGACAAGAGGAAAAATTAAGTTGGAGAAATATGAAAACCTGTGCATGGGGAACAGAAACAGGTACATGAAAATCACAGTCGGGATGGTACAAGGCTAACCTGATACAAGGTTGAGGGAACCTCTTCACCTTTTTCCAGTGACTCAGGCGCTGATTGCAACATGACCGAATGCTTCCCTAGAGAATTCACCAGGACTCAAGGAGGAAGCAGAAATCAGGGCTAACCCCTTAGCTCCTTCTTTCAGATACCAGACATGGGGCAGAGGAGTGTGGGGGGTCGGGGATGTAACAAGGAGGAGAAACTGGAATCTGAGCCTTGGGTAAGGAAGTAAGGGGAACTGGGAAGACCAAGTTGGGACCAGGAACAATTCATCATGTGACTGCATCTCACATTTTTCTACCTGCAAAATAATTCGGGACAAATATGGAGGGAGAAGACGGAGGTAATAAGTATCCAGTTGTGCTCTTTATGGAATATGTGCCAAAGAGAGCCTTAAAAGGGCAAGGAAATGGGGAAGATACCTCAGAAGCTCTAAATTGAATGTCAGGGTGGCCCACGGCGGTTTGGGAGCTGGGGAAAGGGTGTGGAGAGCAGAACATGATGGGTGCTATTCCAGTTTTTATTAAATGTCTGGATTTGTTCTCATTTATTTAATGGGAGTCCAGTCATGAACCCATGGTCCAATCTCTCAAGGATCTCCCAGTCCAGTGATGAACATCTACAAATAAATTGCAAATGCTTCAGTGTTACAGGTGCTAAGATGGGAACACCATTGAAAGCACAAAGGAGGGACAACTTGCTAGGGTGAAAGGGGAGTCTGAGGAGGTCTTCCCAGCCTCCTAAGCCAAGTCCCAGAAGAAAGTGGGGGTGGGGTAGGCAAATAAAGAGAAAGATGAAGTGCATTTCAGGAATGTGTGAAGTTGGGAGAATGTGACTCACTCATGCAACTACAAGTAGGTTACTAGCATGGGGTATAAAACAGTATTTCTGAATCTTAGTCTTTTCTCATGCCAGGGAAGGAGGTCAGGGGAAAAGACTCACAGTGTTCCCCTCAGGTCTTAAAAACATCATCTTAATAATGTAAATGAACATCTGCCTATCTTGAATCATCTGGATGATTCGCATATTCGAGGGCTATTACAATAAAGATAACTCAGGACAATACCAAATGTAGCAACATGTCCTTTTCTTTTCAAGGGATATGTTTGAACATTGGTGTTTTTGGGTCAAGAATCCTGAATATTGGAGCTATGAACAAAGTCTTCTAATGTAGAAAATGGAACAAAACAGCACCATCAACTTTAATGGGAAGAGAGAAGTGGTCAAACGGTAGAAAACTCATGTGTGTTAAATACCACTGACAGGGTGGTATTTACTACATAAAGGGCAGCTTTTCCATAGGCTTTGTTGAAACCCTTGGTTTCTGCTTCATCTGGCTGATATTTTGTCTGTTACCCCCCCTTTGTCTTCACTATTATAAACAAGTAAACAAAAAACCCACCAGAAGGGACACCTGGGTGGCTCAGTGGTTGAGCATCTGCCTTTGGCTCAGGGCATGATCCCAGAGTCCCAGGATTGAGTCCCACATTGGGCTTCCTGCATGGAGCCTGCTTCTTCCTCAGCTTATGTCTCTGCCTCTTTCGGTGTGTCTTCCATGAAAAAATAAAATCTTTTTTTAAAAAAGAATGTATCCTCAAAGAGACATTTAAAAAGAAAACCCACCACAAAATCAAACAACAACAAAAACTCTCTGCTTTTAAAAGAAATATTTGGTGCATTTTTCAAAGTGATTAAATGAATTGTCTTTTGACCAGTGAGTTGTGAATATGTACACCACATCCCATAGAAGTATTAACCAGCTAAAGTTGGAGTTTGAAATGCAACTACTTTTAATGGATTTTCATTTAGATACAGATAAATACTAACACTGGGCTGCAAGGCAATTAGCAATAAGAGCTTTTCCTTTGAGTGGGAAATATCAGAGAGGGAGACAGAACATGAGAGACTCCTGACTCTGGGAAACGAACAAGGGGTGGTGGAAAGGGAGGTGGGCAGGGGGTGGGGGTAACTGGGTGATGGGCACTGAGGGGAGCACTTGACGGGATGAGCACTGGGTGTTATGCTATATGTATGTTGGCAAATTGAACTAAAATAAAATAAAATAAAATAAAATAAAATAAAATAAAAATTTGAGATACCTGAAAAAAAAAACTTTTCCTTTTAAAGATTTTTTTTGGGGGGGGGATCCCTGGGTGGCACAGCAGTTTGGTGCCTGCCTTTGGCCCAGGGCGCAATCCTGGAGACCCGGGATCGAATCCCACGTCAGGCTCCCGGTGCATGGAGCCTGCTTCTCCCTCTGCCTATGTCTCTGCCTCTCTTTCTCTCTCTGTATGACTATCATAAATTAAAAAAAAAAATTAAAGATTTTTTTTAAAGTAATCTCTGCTCAAATTCACAACCCAGAGATCACGAGCCATAAGCTCCACCAACTGAGCCAGCCAGACCCCCCAGTTAAGAACTTATTAATAAAAGGCTCTATGACTTCAAGAGAAAATTGGTTGCATATTAGTACAGAGCCTTGTCATGCCATCAAAGTACATGGGGCGTATTTAATAAATCATGCAAAGTCCCTAGTGAAAGAACACAGCTTCCTGATGGAAAAGTGGCAATTTATCTTCAAAATGTTCGTTTTAATTTAGCCTAAATTCTTGTTTCTTGTGTTTCTCCTCCAGTTAGAATTTAAAGACATGAGATCAAGGACTGTTTTGTTCACAACTGTGTTGCCACGTATCTAGAATACTACCTGGTTCATAATATACTGTGCTTCAGTATTTCCAGAATGAACTAAAACCACATGCCTACCTACTCTGAATCAGGCACTGTTTTGGGTGTTTTAAAAATCCTTGTCTCATTTGACTTCCATCATAGCTAGTAAGGCATCCATTGACCCATGTGGATGGAAACCAAGGCTCAGAGAGGCCAACTGTACAAGACAAATAGCTGGTCCATGTCAGATCTGGGATTCCAGGCAAGCCTTCTAACTCTATTCTCAGTAATGTTTTGGTTACGTTGTTTGGGTTTAGGGAATAATTCTGGTTCTTTGGTGGGAGGACTGGGTCTTGCCTGCTAGAAAAATTTTTTGAAGTTTTTCTTCTTTTTCCTGGTATATGGGTCCCCAAAGACCCATCATGTGAATTAAATAAATTACTAGTCAATTTCCTTCTAGATCCAAATGTTTAGTGGTACACCAGGACACTATGCAATCTCAAAAAACTTTGATTCCTAGGTGCCTGGGTGGCTGAGTTGGTTAACTGTCAGACCCTTGATTTTGGCTTAGGTCCTGATCTCAGGGCGGGTGGGATTGAGCCGCATGTCTGGCTCCCTGTTCAGCAAGGAGTCTGCTTAAGATTCTCTCTCTCCCTCACCCTTTGCCCCTCGACCCTACCTCCTTCAAAAATAAACAAATAAATCTAAAACAACAACAACGACAACAACAACAACAAAAACTTTGATCCCAAGAACACAGCTAGTGTTACTCATGGAGTCCCTCAAAGGGCTCTTGCTCAGAAATTGGTTATATGGCCCCAGGGCCCACCACTTGGCTGGCATCCCTGTGCTTCCTTTGCACATATGCTTCCTTACATGTTACATGAACAGAGTACTGTCCCGATGAGTCATTTTTGGCCTTGAAGCCATTTGTCACTAAGGAGGCAGGAGAGAGATGAGAAGGAGTCTTGGCATGACTTTCGAAGAGAGAGACTTGGCCTGGTTACACATATTTCTTTTGTTATAAAATTTTGATTAAAATAGACATCTCTCACTTGACACAGCAGATCTGCAGTTAGCACTTTTCTTCTCTCCTGTAACCAAAATTCACTTTCCCCCCCACCCTTTGGACTCCAGTTAGAATTTCAGGACATGAGATCAGGGACTGTCTTGTTCACAACTGAATACGAGAATACTACCTGGTCCATAATACACTATACTTCAGTATTTCCAGAATGAACTAAAACCAAGTACATATCCACTCTGAATCATAGACAATGAAGATGATAACTCACCCTATAAATATAAAATTTCCCACTCTTTTATAACAGCATATGGGGCAGACACTTTCAGGTGGGCTAAACAAACGCCAGTTTTGGAAACGTATCATAAGGGACATTTAAGGACAGACACCTTATATTCAAATCTCCTTTCTTCATTAGCTGGTTAAAGTGCAAAGTGACTCCTGGCCGTCAAAGAGGTGGAGTGTGTATGTTTGCTGCACAAGTGCCCATGGGCTCGCCTGCGTGTGTATACACACACAAGTGAAAAAGAAAAAAAGAGAGAATCCTGGCACACAAAGATTTTGCTATTTACACAAAGATGTTGATAGTTTCAGGACAATCTCTAGGAGGGAGAACTTTCATCCAGCTGGGGATTTCTACCAAGGGAAAGAGAGGGAACTGTGTGACTGTTAGCTGGGAGCTTTATGTCCATTGTGAATTCAATTTGTATTTAAAAATCTGTTTTGCCAAGTACTTTCTAAAAGTAAGTTACTGTGTGAGGGAAGGGAAACAAAGATGAATAAAGTGCATTCCTTCACGCCAAGGAATTTACAGTCTCAAAGGTGAGGCAGGAGAATAACTGGTGGTTATAATGGGGTGTAGCTAAGGGTTGCGCAAGAAGTCTGTACAGAGTCATTATATGGGCGCGCTTAGGAGGGGCACCTCCACTTAATCTTAGCCAGAGGATGACAAGCTTCAGTATCAGCTTGGTAGATATGTGCGTGGAGGTGTTTTGAGGAAGACTCCCCCAAGGGGGTGGCATCCATTCTGAGTCTTGAAACACTGGTGCAGAAGCCAGGGACAACCCCCCACAAACACAAAGCAACTGCTGCAGGCACCAGAGAACCTGACCCAGTCAAGGACACTGCTTGCATACATGTGGCTGGGGGGCAAGGCCATTTTAGAGTTTAGATTCCTCTGAGGACTGTGGGAAATCGGTGAAGGATTTCAAGTAGGGGAAAAAAATAGAACTAATTTTGTACTTAAAAAAAAAAAATGAATCTGTCAGCATTTTGAATCAAAGCATATGATTATTTTGGTTTGTTTTTGTGCTTTTGATGATCTGGATTGATAAGGAAGGAGGGACAGGGAACTCCCTATAGATAAAAATTCATGTGTTCTTCTGATCATTATGCTGGTGGTTAGCCTAATTTTCTCCCCATGAAACTTTTTCCTGAAGTGTCTAGTAAGTTGTCTTGCTAAGTGGTGAATGCCTCACGGAGAACGGTTGAGACTGGTGGCAGGAACCAGTCATGAGATTCTTGAGCAATCCCACAAGTGGAAATGTTACCAGGAGATAGAATTGATAGGACTGGGAAGGAAGGGTGAAAGAGAACCCGGTGTCTGGCTTGGGCAACCAGAAGGATGGTGATCATACAACAGGTAATATTTATTGAGCACTGACTATGTGCTAAGTCTTCCACATGCTTTACCTATATGAACTCATTTAGTCCTTACAACAATAGATGGCGTGAGTGCGACTCTTCCACATTTCACAGATGAGGAAACAGAAACATAGAGCGAGGATAAGTAGCTTGTGCAAGGTTACATAATTAGTAAGAAACAAATTTGGGAGTGGTCAATTCATAGAGATCCGAAGGCAAAAAAACATGGATAGAATTAAGCAGAAGGCTTCTGTCAGGTGAGGAAAGGAAAAAGCCAAGGGCAGAACCCCGGGAAATTCCAGTATTTCAGGAACTGGCAAAGGAAGGGATGTGTCTGAGAGAGATGGAGTTGGACCAGGCCTAGGGGTAGAAGAGCTCAGAAGACAATGGCTTGATAGATGCCAAGGGCCTGAAGGTTGGGATTGCCACCTGCCGTTTCCAAATGAGGACGTGTATGCTGGGCTTTGCTGTGATCCTCCACACCATGCTCTTCCCACCACTCTGGGGCCCCTCCTGGTTAAGGTGGCCGTCGGAGGACAGACATATGATTTTTATTTTTATTTTTGGACTCTTGATTGTCTAGAATGATGAGGAATGAAATGCTGGGACTTGGTTATGAATTTAAATGCCGATTATTCCCTTATTATAATGCTGGGTGTTAGTCTAATTTCCTGTGTACGAACTCTTTTGCTAGAACACTTAATGAGTTAGAAAATTAACTGATTTAAATTATGCCTCCTCTTTTATTTCCAGGAAGAACTAGCTAGAAAGTACCTAGGAGGAGAAGCAGAAGACCCCAACTGGGGATCCGTGGGTGGCGCAGTGGTTTGGCACCTGCCTTTGCCCCAGGGTGCGATCCTGGAGACCCGGGATCGAATCCCACATCGGGCTCCCTGCATGAGGCCTGCTTCTCCCTCTGCCTATGTCTCTGCCTCTCTCTCTCTCTCTCTCTCTCTCTCTGTGTGTGTGTGTGTGACTATCATAAATAAATAAAAATTAAAAAAAAAAAGACCCCAACTGGGGTCCAATTATTGGGATCCAGGTATCCCTCCAATGCTCATTGTTGGTATAGTTAACCTTGGATAGCCTGCAGCTGACAACGTTTGTTGGCAACCCTTACTATTTGTAATAAATGGTAAGGTAACCTCCTGGAATATTTCCTACAGATTAAAATTCAGCAAACCACATGAATTCTCAGAGATTGCTGCTTTTCTCGGGCCACCGGAAGGCCAGTCATTTCCTTTCCTTTCCTTGAAATGTGTTAGCTCAAAAAGATGCTTGATGTTAGTCTTTGTCCTTGCAGCAATACTCCTGGCGGAGTTCCTGAGGGTCCTAGAGGGTCTTCAATCTCTGATGCAGGGCCACACTCCCTTCATAAAACACTCACAGCCATATATTCCTTTTTATTTATGCTGCATATACACTTACTTTCCCTTTACATTCTATACTTAAAAATTTCTGCAAAAGCCAGCTTGAGGGGCACCTGGGTGGCTCAGTGGTTGAGCATCTGCCTTTGGCTCAGGTCCTGATCCCGGAATCCTGAGATCAAGTCCCACGTCGGGAGCCTGCTTCTCCCTCTGCCTGTGTCTCTGCCTCTTTCTCTGTGTGTGTCTCTCATGAATCGATAAATAAAATCTAAAAAAAAAAAGCCAGTTTGAAGGCTTGAGCCGTTTATAAAGCTTGGTGCCTGGCCTATTATTTTTTTTTAAAGAATACTGCCTTTCCATTTGAATTTTTATGTTTCTATCCCTTTTTCCTCCCTCTGGCAGGGTTTGCAGCTAACCTCCCAAGTTCATAGTCATAAAGTCATCCTAGTCTGTGCTTGCATAGCCCTTAGCAGCACTTGTCAATTTTTGTTTATTTGTCCATTTACTTGTTTGGCTGTCTCTCCCACTGCCTTGAGGATCTAAGAAGACAGGAATGGTGTCTTTTTTTTCAGACCACAGTGCAAATTCTATTTTCAATTCAAGCTCAGTGCTTTTTTCAATCCGCACACTAGGACCAGAGGCAAGGAGGGGAGGTGCACCCTACAAAAATGGTCCCTAGAAAATGAAATGGGTAGGCCATGAGCTCTGCCTCCTGAGGCTCCCCAGAGAAGCTCAGTGGTAGGTAGTCAGTTAAAGGAGGGGACCTGGCTGTGCAAGGCCAAGCGGAACCGGTAGGATGAGACAGCATGTTGGGGTGGAGGATAAAGTGGTCCATGAACCAGGGTGCCAGCCAGCTACTCCCATCTCTGACACATAAGAGAAGCTGGAGGGATGGGGTCAGGGGTCAGACAAAGATCGGAATTGGGCTAGTTCCAGATAAATTGGGCTAAGGCAGGGTATCTGAGAACAGATTTCCCTATCTCAACCAACCTCATACTTACTTGCTCTGCATTTTCTTGCACAGCCATTTCTCAGAGAGCTGTCATTGGGAAAACGAGCCGAAGAAGAAGAAAAGCTGACTGGTGAAATGAAAATGATAAAAGCCGTAAGTGAAACTAATGACCTATTATTCATTTCAACAGTGAAAGAAGGAAAATCCAGAATGATGGCAGGCAGATATCAGGGCTTCCTAGAAAGTAGATTTCAAAATTCACGGTAAAAATTAGAGATAAACCTCCAGTGACTGTTAAAAGGGAAAGTGTTCGAGAAGAATGGGAAGATAAAAATATGACTCAAAAAAAGTACAACGATAAGATAGCCAGTCAAAAATAATTTGGAGGAATAAGGAAAAGGGTAGAAATCTGTGTAACTAAACAGGAAGAAGTCTTATTGGAATTGCTTATAAAAAACCTACATAAAAAATGTAAGGAGAAGACTATAACCAAGTACAGATGTAAAGATGGCTTTAATCTATCTGCAAAAAAAATAATTCTGCAGCAAAATAAGGGAAGAGAAAAGCAAGTTTCTGGAGTGAACTAAAGCTTGCAAAAAAAAAAAAAAAAAAAAGAAAAAGAAAAAGAAAAAGAAAAAGAAAAAAAAAAGAAAAAAAGAAAAAACCCCAATAACTCCAGCAGAATGATATAAAAGGGTCTTTTTTTTTTTTTTTTTTTTTTTGATAAAAGGGTCTTTACAATCTCAGTGAAGAGAAGCAGCACTAGCTCTGCTTTTTTGGCATTGACATGAATTTTAATGGTATAAAAATGTAAGACCGGGGGCAGCCTGGGTGGCTCAGTCGGTTGAGTGCTTGACTCTTGATTTCGGCTCAAGTCATGATCTCAGGGTCCTGGAGTCTAGCCTCGCTCTGGGCTCTGCACTCAGCCAGGAGTCTGCTTGAGATTCTCTCTCTCCCTCTCCCCCGCCCCCCACCCTCCGCCTCTCCCCTCTCCACACTCCCCCTTCAAAAAAATAAATCTTTTGACAAAAAGGAAGATCAGGAGAGTGAACTTCTTTCTTTCTGTTCTGTGATAACCCAATCTTCTTAATAGCATATTTCTTTTGTTATTAATGACTTTATACACCATAATAACCTCTTCCATACTCTGTTGTGCTGAATAGTATGTGACTCTTTTCCCCTAACGCTGTCCTAAATTGGAAAATTGAGATTCTTTGTTCTCTAGCTAACTGCTTACGGCATTTTAGCGCATTGCTTTATCTGTGATTAGTTTAGCGTCTCTGCAGCCCAGTTGAACATTTCTAGAACAAACTTCACCCCAGATCAGGAAACAATTACAGGAGATTAAAATAAAAGGGACTTTCCTCTCAGAATAATTTTCTTGTCCTTTTTAGATATTTGCAGACTATGTTTTCTCTACTGCCACTTCACAGCTCGAGTGCTGTTTTCACTTATTATGAGGAAGATCGCACATGCTCAGTGTCTGAACTAACCCTTCCTCCTGCCAATGCTCGTGCACACTGTCTCTTAGGTTTCAGGTTTTTTGACTTTTCACATTGAAGATCTCTGCTATTACTTATGATTTTCATATTAAGTGTCCTCTGTCCCCCCTGCCCACCACCCCGCCTCCCCGGTCCTAGTCAAGATCCAGTAGTGGTAGCTTAGACAAAACTTTTTCCTCTGTCCTTGTCCTCTCCACTTCTTGTATTGGCATGATGCATTGGTGAAGTGTCTTGCTTTTGCCTCTTTTAGCGGATCCTTGACTGAAAAAAGAATCCCAAGTGGATCTCTGCATACACTTCACTCGTTAAACTCTTCCAATCGTATGACTATCTCCTTTCCTTGACATCCTGCCTCGACTGAGCACTTTTGCTTAGGCATCTTGAGATAAATAGCAGGTGATGGCTCCCCATCTTATAAACGGGAGGAGGTAGATGGAGAGGTCAAGTCTTTTGTCTGTGTGAGGGCAGGGTTGTCCAGTTAGTTCACACCAGCTCCTGCTGAGCCGGATAACTTCTGCATGGACCATGTCATCATTAGGAATTTCACTTTCCTAAGAATTGGGTGTTCTCATAATTTGGCATTCTGACTAAATTTTAGATGGGGTCACTTTGCCCCATTGTTTCACTTTCCAATTTTTTTTCCCCCTCTGTTCTTCAGAGAGCAGGTGGTAGCTCCTCCTGGGGTGGTTGCCCTTTGTAGATTCCCTGTTCTCTGGAAGCCTTCAAAAAATTACTGAGAATATATTTCTTAATTATCATTTTTTCCATTACATAGCTAGGGTTTTAAAGCAACATCATATTTATGTTTCATAAAGAGAAAGAATAAAGAACAGCCTTGATTGAGAGAAACTGAAAACACAATCAGGATTAAAATGTTCTACACATTCACAGATCATCTTTTGAGACCGAAAGAAAACAGTCCATAGGTCCACAGCTCTAAGAGGATGCTAACCAGTCGAGGAGGGGAGGTGGGTTTGGAATCTCTGTGCACGTTGGGAACCTGTACTCTTTGTCCCATTCTGTGGGGTCCAAGTCACCAGAAAGTGGCAAAAATGCTCCTTGGAAGGGGGAGGGGCTTGGGGAAAGTACTGAAGAAAAGGAGGCCTCTGGTGCAGAGACCTGGTCATTAGTCCAAAAAGATAGTTTTGTCCAGATAGTGTATAAAAATAGAATGGATGTTGGGGGAGAAAGAACAGCCAGAAAGAAACAATGCTGTTAAAATTCTTTATCTAGAAAATGTTAGCTCTCCCTGACTAGTCTTGAAACAACTTGGGGAAAAAAAGGCTTTCAACAAGCTACTTTGCAGCTCACAAAATCTTTTCCACTTTGTAGCAAGATAATGGGCTTTATATGAACATTATCAGTTTCTAAACTCTCTAACTCATGCTTCCCTGCTTCCCTCACATCCCAGGAAGGCGGGTAATGAGAATGGGGTGCAGCTCCCTGCCTGGCCCTCTCCCCCCAGCCTCTCCTCCCTGGCCCTCTGCCCTCGATTTCCCCTTTCCCGTACCCCCTTCCCCACCCCTCCCTTCTTTTTCAAAAGGAACCTTGAGTACTGCTTTCCCAGAAGACCTCCAGTGGCCTGAAATTCAGCCATAAGCAGATACCTCCTATATTCCTTCATTTTACTGCAGTTTTCCCTTTCCCATATTTCTCTAAAATAAATAAACCTAAGGTGGTAACAAACACGATGTCACCGCTCTGCATTCTTTGCTCTTGTGAGTCATATGTAGGAAAGAAGTGTACTTCAATGTCTTTTGTCTTAGCTCACTGTCCTTAGTAAAAACTACAGTCAGGGAAAGACAGTTAATCAATAAATGTTAAATAATATTAAAAGAAAAAGTATGCAGGAGTTTTTTAAGCTTCACAGAAAAAAAAAGAGTAAAGACATTAATTTCCAGGAAAATTATTCTTGTAACCACTCCAAAAGTTTTTTTTTTTTTCATCAAAAGAACAAATGGAAAAAAGCACAAATGCCAAATAAAACACAATCCTTAGCGTTAAATATATTCTGGAGCTTGTGAAATTAAATTTGCATGTTTAAATGAATCCAAATGCCCCTTTAAAAATGTAACCCACTTTTCCCCTAATTTTTCCCCCTATGTTGACAACCAGCAATGAATATTCTTTCCTTTTTCACTGCATATTCAGATTTGGGAAAAAATGATTATATGAAGAGAAATGTACTTTGGTCAGAGTGATAGTTTAGAAAGGGAGGGTTGAATTGTTACTGGTAGGTAGGCAGCAGATAGGAATAACAAAAATAATCCTTGCATTAAATTTTTTCTCACTGAAGGAGCAGAGTCTCGAACTCCATAGTGAACACATTCCGCACCCCCCCCCCCGAAAATGGCTGAGTCCAAAAAGGGGAACTGCAAAATGTGGGAATAATTTTAACTCATTTAATATTTTCAAATACAAATAGAATCCAGACCTTCTAATGGCGACATAGTCTACACAATGAACTGTCAACATCATTTGAGCTTATGCACTGGGAAGGAGTTCCTCATGATTCCTGTGGCTTTTCCTCCTAGTGGCCAATGTCCATCAGGACTTAAGAAACCACAGTGTGAAACTGTAGACATTCTACATCCTACTGGTACATTACAGGGGTGTGGGACACACTGACCACATACCTCACCTACACAATCTTTCTCTATCTCATCATCGACCATCTGGTTCCCCCGAAACTGTAAATCCGATAACCAAATCATCTCATTAGACCTCCCTTCACCTTCTTAGCCAATTCCTGTCCTTTGTCCCAGATCCCAAACCCACTCATCTTTGAAGATCTTCCTTGCTTTCTTTTAGATCCTCCATTCGGCCTCCTTCATTCCATGATTACTTCTTGAATCGTTGGTGCCTGGAATGGTCACAGATTTTGCTTGTTTATAAATGTCTTAGCTTCCCCCACCTCAGTGATCATCCTTCCCATGCACTCCCAGTTTTGCTTTTTTGCTGGTGATTTTTATTAATCCCATCCCAGTTTATTGACCTGTGAATACAAAATCCACCGGACCTTTCCATTGGAACACACAAAGTACTTAAAATTACTTTTGACACCCAGTGGGGGCTCAATGAACATATATATGTATGAAATTGGAGAAATAAAATAATAGAAGCTTTCTGCATCCCGATTTCTAATATGAAAATGAATATCAAATGAGTCATTTTTTTGATACTTTCTGAGGGTAGCTCTCTAAATTTCAGCCGGACACCAAAGGCCTTTTATTATACAAAAGCTGAGAAAGAGGGGCTCCCTGGGTCCCTGCCTTTGGCCCAGGGCACGATCCTGGAGTCCCGGGATCGAGTCCTGCATCGGGCTCCCGGCATGGAGCCTGCTTCTCCCTCCTGCTGTGTCTCTGCCTCTCTCTCTCTCTCTCTCTCTGTCTATCATAAATAAATAAATAAATAAATAAATAAATAAATAAATCTTAAAAGAAAAGCTGAGAAAGAGCTAAGACATTTGGCTTCTGTTTTGTCATTATACATGAGGTGCAAAAGAAACTCTTTTCACCTTTTTTGAGACATAATTGGCATATAACACTGTGTAAGTTTAAGGTGTAGAAAGTGTTGATTTGGTACACGTTGATACACTTATACACTGCAAATGCAAACCACTGTAGGGTTAGCTAACACCTCCATCACATCATATAATTACCATTTCTTTTTGTGGTGAGAACACTTAAATATGCTCTTAGCAACTTTCCAGTTTGTAATACAGCATTGTCAATGGTAACACCATGCTCTGCATTATATCCTCACAACTTATTCATCTTATAACTGGAAGCTTGTACACTTTGACCAACTCTCCGTTTCTATCACCGCCCTCCCCCTCAGCCTGGTAACCACCATTCCACAAAAAAAATTCTTAAAAAGCAAGAAATATACAACCAGTAATGAAATGGAGTCACAGAAAGCATTCTGACAACACTTAACCACAGGCAGCCTACTGACTCATACATATGCTGTCGGCCTAAGAAAACGCGAAGGTAGCCATCATATTTATGGGCACCTGCTCTAGAATGAGGTTTTGTTTTTTGTTTTTTGTTTTGTTTTGTTTTGTTTTGTTTTCTGTCTCATTCAAAAATGTGGAAGGAAAATTTGTCAGGAATGACTACATAAATCAGGTTTAACGAAGTGGCTTGATTCTACTCTACTCACTCTCTCAAGTGGTGTTCTTTTTTTAAGCCCCACATCAGAGTCTCTTTAGTTCCACATGTCATAAATTACATAGAATCAAAATTAAGGGGAAAAAGATGGGGAGGCAGCCACTGGCCGACACATTTTTTTGGTCCCTCTGATGTGTGAAATATTACAATTACTCTTCCATTCCAATCTGTAGGTCCACATGTGGGGTGTGTGTGTGTGTGTGTGTGTGTGTGATGCCAGTGAAAACACTCGAAGAGGGTATTTAACTTCAAGGTAGAGGGTTGAAAACAAGATAAATACCAAAACACTAAAACGATAAGCCAAGGGGAAATATCAACTAGGAACTCTTCTAAGATAGGGAGGCTTTGTTTTTGTAGATTCTGAACGTCAGAATACGTGTTTCTTTGAAGTGCACCGATATGAGAGTTTTGATGTGCGATATTTTGAGATGGTCTTGAAAGTAGAGTTGAATTAAACCAGGGCTTATTCTTAACACAATAAAGTGTAAGACATTGCCACGTAAGGAACCGTGTTCCCTAAGAGTGGGGAGTACCTCCATGCTAGGATATAAGGTGATAGTACATGGCTGAAGATTTTTTATTTCCAATAGCTGAACGAATACGATATTATGTTCACTGTAATGTGTATTAAAACTATGATTTCATGTACATTCTTTGACCATAGAAAGCATGACTTCATGTACATTATTGCTTCCAATAGTAGTAATAGTGTGTTGCTTTAAAGTTATTCAAGTAAAAGAAATTAGTCGGTTAATGGAGAATATTCTGTGAAAAAGGACAGGTGGCCATGAGTACGACAACATTGTGAAAAAGGCTTATGGATGACAGGTTTGAGGAATGCAATGTTAAAGAATTGCACATATTCTTTGAAACTGAAGACTGGCTGTTACTGGCTTATTTTTTTTTCTTTTTTTTTTAATATTTTTATTTATTTATGATAGGCACACAGTGAGAGAGAGAGAGAGGCAGAGACATAGGCAGAGGGAGAAGCAGGCTCCATGCACAGGGAGCCTGATGTGGGATTCGATCCCGAGTCTCCAGGATCGCGCCCTGGGCCAAAGGCAGGCGCCAAACCGCTGCGCCACCCAGGGATCCCTGTTACTGGCTTATGAACGAAAGCGTCAAGGAGATTGCGTTGCGTGCATCATATGTTTGTGAAATGCAGGCGATGGATCTCTCCTGAGGGTCACCCTATTTCCTTGGCTGAATCAACCGTTATATTCTGGGCTGTAGGGAGAAGCCGTGTTGACTCCGGGAGGTGTGCAGCGTAGTATGGAGTAGCCTCTGTAGTACACACTCTTTCACAGCAGTACCAGGGAACCTGAGTGCTCTGCACGATGCAGAGGGAAAATGTCAAACAGTCAACACTACACCTGATTGAACCAAGTCTGGTGACACGGACAGCTTCACCGTGCCTGGAATAAACTGGTTTCCCATCCTTTGCGCTATCGTCAAGCAACCTAACGGCTGTTCTTTTTGCTGAGCTAAATGCAACATCTCACGCCAGATTTATTGGCTTGGCAAAGTTGCAAACTTTATTACGCAAAAGTTGAGAAAGAGCAAAGCTGAGGAGTGCTAAAAACAGTACACTTTGCTACTGTGTAGTATCTGCTTGGGGCTCAGGAGGTTTTATTTATAGATATCTATTAATACATAGCAAGAGATACAGAAAGAAATACATAAAAAATTGCTTTATCAAATAGTTTCCAGTATTCAAGTGTAATATCAAAAGCAAGAACAGCAACAGCAAACTGTTCTATTGAAGAAAAAAAAAAGCCATGTTCTTAGTCTTCTCTCTCATCCCTTCCCTTTCCTCTCTGAGGTCTGTGGCTCCTAGGTCTTGGAAGGGTGGGGTTAGGGCTGTGGAGGGTGGTGGGATGTCCGCATGTATTATTTTGTTCAGCTTTTTTAACCTCCACCTCTCCTACCTCCCTCTCTAGCAATGCTGTAAGTGGAGGAGAGGTGGAAGCTTGGAGCTTGTAAAACTGGTTTGTTGGGGTTCTTTCTCCCCCTCCCTCTTGCTTCTTGGGAAAATGTCTTGCTGGGCAGCTGCCTGGCAGTGCCCTAGCTGCCTTTTCTGAGCTTGAAAGGGGCTTCCCCTTCCTCCAACAGAAGGAAAGGGGGCTGCACCCAGAGGTGGAGACGGAGAGCAGGATGGAAAGGGCAGAGCGCACCGATGACACACAGAGAAAAGCGGGACACCCCTGTACATGCCCATGCGCATCTTGGAAACTCAGGGTTCAGAGATGGAGGCGAGACTGTACTTGGAACAATGGGAGTCTCCCAAGTCTGGAACCCTGTGCATTTACTTACCGGGCCCTCGAAGGCCTGGGGTCAGGGGTGGGGGCGGATCACTGCCCACTTTTTGTATTCAAATACATTCACAGGATGACACACACAGGAGAGGAGAGGAGAGGAGAGGAGAGGAGAGGAGAGGAGAGGAGAGGAGAGGAGAGGAGAGGAGAGGAGGGGAAACTGTGGGAAGGCGTGTGGGCAGTTTCATTTTGCTTCACTTCTCCACCCGATTGCTGGGTGCTGCTGGCAGGGGCAGCCTCAGTACTGTGGGGATGGCAGGGAGAGGGGCTTCCCTGCTGGAGGGTAACCCAGGCTCCACCTGGAGACACTGGGGAGGGCGGGGGTGGTCCTTTCCCAGGAGGAGCTTAGGACAGGTTGGTCCTGACTGTGACCAGGCTTTTGCCAAAGTTGCCAGAAGGTTAAAGAAGGGGTGAGCGGGATCCCAGGCAGCCTTTCCCTCTCTGGGGGGGGGGGGGGGGGATGGGGGGAGCTTGGATCCTGTGAATGTGACATCAGCTCTTCCGCAGCTCTCCCTGTGGTCTGCTGGGGAGAGGAGGTGGGGACGCACCAGCCAGAGCTGAGGTGGGCAAAGCTGGCTTCCAGTTTGATGACACCCTGTTCTAGGGCAAGCTGAGCCCTCCCCAGCCCCCCAGGGCTGGGCTGAAGTAAAGCCTATGCAGAGGCAGAAGGCCCAGGGAGGGTCCCCTGGGGCCTGGGTGGAGGCCCCTCTGGTGTGGGTGTGGGAGGGAGGGTTCCGGCCTCTCCCTCAGCTCCAGCTCTTGCTACAGTGGCTCTTTCAGGGAACAGATCTCCGCAGGCACCTGACACCGCTACCGTTACTGTCTCCCCAACTGTGACTTCCAGGGAGGTCTAGGGGCCCAAGTGGGCCCAGGTTCACAGCTCCCCCGCTGGGGTAAAATCTGTCCTTTTGATTCTAGAGGTGAGGGCTAAACAGGGAGAAGAAGGAAGGAATGGTTTGAGTCCTGGAAGCGGTCCACATTTGAATATCCCCCCACCCCCACCACCACCCTGGGGAGAGGACTGGAGTTAAACAAGGTGAGGAAATGCTGGAAGCTTCTATTCCATGGTGCCCCTAGGTGTTAGATGTAGACTCACCTTTCTTCCATGCAGGGAAGATGCTCTAAACTTCTGGCCTCTGCCTTCCTCTGCACAGTGCAAGGACTTTGGTAGAGAGCGTGGGAGCTGTGGGTGCCTCGGTTTCCCCACCTGAAAAATGAGGCTACCCGAAAAAGCCAATGCCTTACATTTATTTTGCTTGGTACCTTACAGCACATTCAACTGCATAGTGGCTGCTCTGTGGGTACCTCCTGCGCAGGGCGAGTGTGTGTGTGTGTGTGTGTGTGTGTGTTAGGATTTCAAGGGCAAACAGACCCAAATTGCTTTGAAAGTGTAAACGTGCTATTAAGTGTGAGGTATTATGCGGTCTTCTCATTCAGCATGGCCATTTCCTCCTTCCCAACACCACCCTCACTTCATATCCACCCAACCCTTGACAAGAACTCCCCTTTGCCCTCAAGAAGCAAATCTTGAGCTGGGGAGGGGTGGGGGATCCATCTGGAAAAGCTGCAGGGAGTAAGTGAACCTTCTTGGGGGCACCCCTTTGTCACAGGAGGCGCCCTTGCTCGCTCTGCTCCCATCTCAGGCTGCCTTCGTTGGGGTTCTTGGGCAGCCAGGGCTTTAGCTTTTTTTGTTGTTGTTTTTCTTTTTTTTTTTTTTTTTTTTTGTTCTCAGCAAACATCAGCCCCTGTAGCTCTTCATCTCCCCCTGGCGTCCCTCTCGCGCTACTTCTTAACGTGGGTGCTATTGAACTGGGGAGGGGGGGCACGCACCCCGGTCGGGGGAGGGGGTGGGGGGACAAGGTGGCCACTCTGTGGTATTGAAAGCCCTGGGTATGGGCCTGTAAGGGTTCTAATTTCTTCTTCTTCTTCTTCTTCTTCTTCTTCTTCTTCTTATTTTTAAAACCGTCCTGTCCTTGCCATTGCCTCACTGATCTTTTTCACTGCGCACGCAAAGAACTTTAGCAAAAAAAGAAAAAGAAAAAAAAAAAAACTTAGGGGCGGAGGAGGGAGGGGGCTTGGAGTAAGGGACCTCCTCGACCTGCCCAAATAATTTGACACACTCGCACACACACACACACACACACACCCCACCCCCGCAGTGGGGAGGTGGGGCGGGGGGAGCAAAGAGCGAGAGCGTTCCCTTTGTTGGATCCACACTAAGAAATCGGAGACATAAAAGGAAAACGAAATGAACAACAATAAAAAAGAAAAAAAAAAAATTCCCCCCGCGCACAACAATACCATCTATTTAAACTGCGGCTCATACTTTTCATACCAATGGTATGACTTCCCCGGAGTCCCTCTTCTGATGCCTGCGCAGAGGGGAAGCGGCGCGCGGCGCGGCGCGGCCAGGTCTGCCCCGAGGTCTCCGCTGGGGCTTTCTGGGCCCGAGCCCGGCCCCCGCGTGGTCAGACGGCGGCGGGCGTCTGCCTCTGAAGTTAGCAGCGATTTCCTTCGGGGCCGGCCCTTATCTCCGGCTGCACGTTGCCTGCTGGTGACTAATAACACAATAACATTGTCTGGGGCTGGAATAAAGTGGGAGCTGCTCACCCCCACTCTATAGGGGTTCAATATAAAAAGGCTGCGGAGAGCTGTTCGAGCCAGACGCGCTGGTGCCGCGGCGCAGGGCCGAGCGCACCGGAGGGTCCCGGGCTGCGCGCCCCCGAGGTCCCCAGGTCGCCGAGCGCCCGCGTGCGCCCCGCAGTGCGCCCCGCTCCCACCGCCCGCGCTCCTCCCTAAACCTCTTCTTTTTTTATTTTATTTTTTCTAAAGAGCGCTTTTAGGCTGAAGGCTCACTGGGCGATCTGAACAACCAGAAGCTATTATTATTATTATTACTACTATTTTTTTTTTTTTTTCATTTTCAACCTTCTTTTAGGTTGGGTTGGCAGGAGAGGACTTTGATCCATCCCCACTCCTCTCTTTCTCTCTCTCTCTCTCTTTTTTTTTTTTCTTCTCCAAAATGGATTATTTCCCCATGATTTTTTCTCTGCTGTTTGTGGCTTTCCAAGGAGCTCCAGAAGCAGGTAGGCAAACGGGGACTCGTGAATCTCTCTGAACGTTGCTGTCTACTGATTTGTGTGCACCTTCCTGGTTTTTCTTGCTTCTGTTTTCCTCCTCTTTTTTTATGCCTGCAGCTCACATGGCAAGGGTCTGGGACTTACTGCTCAAAGCTACTTAAGTTTTCGAGCTGGGGAAAAAAAAAAAACAAAAAACTTTTCGAGTTGCGAGTTGCGGGGGAAGAGAATTCCTCTCTTGAAAACAATTGCTCCCAGAGCATGGAAATAACTTGTTGTTATTATATAGGTGGTGTGGATTTGCTGGGCTTTTAAAATCTATAACTCAAGAAAGGCAAAGACTAGCTTCGCAGTTAGCCAAATGGATATTTGCAACACATGTGTCTGTACAGTTCATAGGACATATAGGAACTTCCATCTTATTTAAATACTGTTTTAATAGCGTGTGAATGTGTAAAATATTTAGACGTTTCACCTCGAAGCCAAGGAATTTTATTCAAGTCATTCAAGCAATCTATGAGCAGTAAAATCACCTGCAGAACAGTCTGTTGAATAACCCTCCGGCGGTTTCAGGGTGAAGCAGATGTTTTCTTTAAAATTTGTCGCTATTGACTTTAGGCTTCTTTTGGCAGGTTTTTGGCACCTAAGATGGTGTGAGGTCTATTTTCAGTTTTATTCACCTGCTGTGGGAGGGGAGCCGCGATAAGTCGTGGCTGCTTGAGGATTTAGATAGTACGTGTGCATCTGCCCGTTTCCCCCTTCTTGGGGTCAGTGCCCTTTTTTGTGTGTGTCTTTTCATGACCCTGACTAAAGAGAAAAGATGTCAAGGGAATGAAAATCCTGGAATGTGTCTGATCATTTGAAATGTACAAAATTGGGCAGATAAGCTGCATGGCTAACTTGTCAGTAAGAAGAGGCGATGCCGCAGTGGGGAAGGGGCAAGAAGCGAATCCCACACATGCCATCCTGTTCGGGGGATTCTGAATTCAAAATCCATAGAACCTGCATTAGGTTCCCGAGCTCCTTGCTGCTCAGTCTTAGTCTAAGTCAGTACCTTCTCTAGAGTTTACCACTTGTGATGACTATTGTAGGGCTGGTTTCTCTTCTTTTCTCCAGTCATCTCCCCCAAACCTCTTGAATTCCTCCTAATTTCAAGGACTATATACCACCTGGGCTGCTCTCTGCCCTCCACCAGGTGTGAAGTGGCAGGTACTCCCCTAAACTGCATGGGGAAGTGGCCCTGAACCTAGGAAGAGGCAGGGGATTTATTTAGCTTTAGATCTTTGGTCATCGGCCAACTTTAAGCCACTGTCCTACTAGATCAGTCTGTCCTATTAAATGCCATGGAGAAGCCACCCTGCATTTCTAACAGGCAGCATGGCCACCCGTTTCTCTGGGGCTTGGCCAGCAGTCCCCTTTCCAGGTGGTTGACACCCCAGCTCATGTGTAATCTCCCTGAAAGTGCATAAGCCAGTGGGGGTAAAGGTGAAGTCACGTTAAGGAGAGGAAAGATAAAGAGCCCCTTTTGCTCTGTGCTTCTTGCTGAAGGCGGGCTGTGTGCTTCACGGACTTCTATGTGCTCCTCTAGATCCCAGGGGACATGCCCTGCTGACCTGCTCTTTCTCTCCCCAGCGGTCCTGGGTGCGGAGCTCAGCACAGGCCCGGACAGCAGCGGGGAGAAGCCGGCTCCCAGTGCACCCTGGCGGCCCCGCCGATCCAAGCGCTGCTCCTGCTCTTCCCTGATGGATAAAGAGTGTGTCTACTTCTGCCACCTTGACATCATCTGGGTCAACACTCCTGAGTAAGTCTCTAGAGGGCGTCGTAACTCTATTCCTTACCTCTGGCTTCCCCAGACTCTGGAGCCCAGTGACTCTAGCTGCTTTTAGGGGAGCTCCTGGTGTGGATTCCGAAGGTAGCACTTCTGACGACATGAAGGTGCCCCGGGTGGGGGGCCGGGGACAGTGCCCCTCGGGTCCTAAAAATACACAGGCAGGGAGGTTCTTTGAAACAGAGGGGAGGGTCTTCTGAGGCCCCGTGGCTCAAACACTCATGACAGGATAGATGGAAAATGCTGATGACAAGTAGGATTCCAAGGACAGAACTTTATTCCTTTTAGGTGAGACTCAAAAGGGACACTTTGGAAATTACTGGACAGCCTTCTGGCAATGAGTCCTTCTATTAGTCGCATGATATCACCAGTTGCGAGAGACGTGCAATCCTGGGGGTGAATGGTGTGTGCTGTAGTATGTCCTCCCCATCCCCCCCCCCCATCCCCTTCAGGGGGCACTTTTCGCATTATCATCTGTCTTGGATCGAAAATAGATTTTCAAAATCATGTGAGTCATAGTTTTGCATCTAAGTAACCCCCCCCCCCCCGTAGCTGTTAACTAGATAGAAAGTCAGAAAAGGGAGAAAATAGGAAACAGACACCAAAGCTGAGATGTCATAATTTGGGACAAAAAAACAAAGCTGTTTGCGTGGAGAGGAAAGTGAAATTTGTTTAGAGTCCAAATGGAACTTCATTGAGTTAGAAAACTGGCTTTCTCCTGGTGGGGTACACACTCAGGGCGACATTGATGGGCACGTGCCCCTGACCACCACCATACTGGACCCTCCTAAATTGTGAGACCAGGTGCTGTGCGGTGAGCAACTTGGGTCCCACTGCAATGAGTTTGTGCCACAGAATGCATCATTTCAAAGACTCATAAGTATGCTAATGTCTTTTGTTCATCTTTTTTGCTAATAGGCACATTGTTCCGTATGGACTTGGAAGCCCTTCTAGGTCTAAGCGATCTTTAAAGGATTTATTTATCACAAAGGCAACAGACCACAGGAAGAGATGCCAGTGTGCTAGCCAAAAAGACAAGAAGTGCTGGACTTTTTGCCAAGCGGGAAAAGAACTCAGGTGAGGTAGAAACACCTTGGCTTTCGATCAGTTTTATGGCCTCCTGATCTTCCCATCATAATGTTGCCTTCTTGTTTAAGAGACATTAACAGAGACTTTGTGAGAACTGAAGGTACCATTGCTGAAATGTTTTGCGCTATCTGTATTTTAACAGGAAGCAAGACAGTATGGAGAAGGGCTGGAATGGCCATAAGAAGGGAAAAGACTGTTCTGAGCTTGGAGAAAAGTCCAAGCAGCAGCAGCTGGTGGCAGGAAGAAAAATAAGAAGGTAAGAGACTCCCCCAACCAGCTAGCCCCAGTCAACAGTGCTAAGGGGCTGCTCCCTTCAGGTATCCTCCTGTTGATGAGAGAAAGGCTTAGAAGACAACAAAGATCTTCATAGTCTATAGATTAAAAAGAGCAAAGGAATCCCTCTCAAATATATTTTTTTTGAAGGCAGATCTTTGCCCACTGTACACTCTGATAATCTGGAGCCTGTGCCACTCAGTCCAAAGGTAGCTTTTCCAAACAAGTTACATCTACGGGCACCCTTGTCACTTGGTCACATCTAGTCCTTGCTTTTCTGAGTCAATGTATTTGCCACTTTCCTTGAGAAAGTAACAATTTTTTCAGGGACAGGAGTTTTGATGTTTTATTTTATTTTATTTTATTTTTTTATTCTTAAATTCAAGTGTCATGGATGATCAAGTTCTTTAAAACATAGCAGTTACAAAAAAAAAAAAAAAAAAAAAAGAAAAAGAAAAGAAAAAAATCCCCCAAAAACATAGCAGTTACTTCAATGGCCAAAGGGAAAAATAAAGTCATTAGATAGGGATGGTGAGAATTAGAACATGCTGTTTTGAGGGTTTATTTATTTATTAAAGATTTAAAAATCTATTCGTGAGAGACGCAGAGAGAGAAGGAGGCAGAGACATAGGCAGAGGGAGAAGCAGGCACCCCACGGGGAGCCTGATGTGGGACTCGATCCCGGGACCCTGGGATCATGCCCTGAGCCGAAGACAGATGCTCAACTACTGAGCCACCCAGGTGTCCCTATTTCTTCAAATAGGGAAGTGCATTGAGTGGAGAGCCCATGTCATTGTGAATAGCTCTCATCTTTTCTAGTTGGTTGTGTGTGAGCTGGGGCAGAGAAAGGATGCCGATTAGTCAACACCATGGGGTTGTGATGGGCATCTCTAGAGTGATGGCCTTTCCAAATCCAAAACATCTTGGAATTTGTAAGCTGGAGGGAGGAAATCTGTATTCAGAGCTTTCACGTGTCCTACATTTCCCTATCTTGGTCCATGGAAACTTTTCCTAGAAATCCAGAGGCAAGAAGTTCTGTGATCAGAGTGTTCTGAGCACAGGCCTGGCAGGCAGCAACCACCTCTGTGTTGTTTACTGCTGATGTATGGGACATCCTCAGCTGTCTGGGATGTGTGGGGCCATTGCCGTTCCATATTTATAATGTCAGGCCCCCGATGTTCCCTTCAGATCATGGGGTTACATAAACCACAGTTCCTTAACTGATTTGGAAATTATTCTTATTTTTCTATTAGTATTATTGTGTCAACGATCAAATCACTACTGCAATTCCCTTTCTTTTTCCTGCAAAAAGAAAACATTAAACCTGCAGAAAATATAGCATTTTCTAAGTGCCGTACACCATTTGCTTTGGCCCTACCTGTATGCCTCCTCTCTTTTTGTTTATTTTCTACCAAGTCACCTGTAATTGCTTTTGTGATTAAGAAGACATCCATGGTTATTTGAAACCTATGCAGAGGTAGTTCTCCATAGAGTCTCGTGGTGGTGGTAGTTGGGATGGGGCAACAGAATAAAAGAGAGTATCTCCAGTTTACCATAAAATTATATTTTAAGGGGAATCCCTGAGTGGCTCAGCGGTTTAGCACCTGCCTTTGGCCCAGGGTGCGATTCTGGAGTCCCGGGATCGAGTCCCACGTCGGGCTCCCAGCATGGAGCCTGCTTCTCCCTCCTCCTGTGTCTCTGCCTCTTTCACTCTCTCTATGTCTGTCATAAATAAATAAATAAATCTTTAAAAAATATATTTTAAAATTGACTTAATGCCCAATTCCCTTTAGATATGACCATAGCTCCCTTCCTCTACCCCCACCTCCATTTCCAGAATAAAAGATGGGCTTCATTTTCCCTTGAGATTAACCAAGAGTAGCACGCTGTTGCAGTTGGTGGTGAAGGTTTAGGATCAGACTTAGATTTGTTTGTGCCAGATTCTAATTTTAGATGCCTCTTTTTGCCCAGAAGTGATTTTTTAAAAAAATATTTGTTTTCTCTTGTCTTGTTTTAATAGGTTGGACGCCATCAGCAACAGCATCAAAACAGCTTTCCGTGTTGCAAAGCTGAAAGCAGAGCTCTACAGAGAGAACAAAGTGACCCATAATCGAACACACTGATGACTGGTCACCTTGACTGGGCCTGTGGCCTGCAAGCCTTCTCCTCTGTGGAGGGAACCCTGCAGCTAATTCTGCACTCTCTCCCCATGGCTGAGATCAGAGCAAAAGCATCCTCCCTGCTTAGACTGTTTCTTGTTCCAGACTGGCAACGGGCCAGTGCCCTTGCTCTAAACATTCCAGGGAAGGTTAAGGAGTCCCCCAATCCATCTTCATTTGCTTCCATCAATGATAACTGCTTTAGTCTCTCCTCGCTTGGGGTGACAATGGACCACTTGGAAAGCAGAGAGACACAGTGACTTGTGAATTAGGATGTCATCCTCTGGAGAAGAGATTCCACACAGGGTGGAATTTCTGAAGAGAGTCCGAAGGGAGTGTTTGTGTCTCACTCAGGTGCCTGGCACATTTCAGGGAGAAACTCCTAAGTCCATGCAAAGGTTTTCTAAGGAATGCACGAATTGAAAACACATTCGAAGGACATTCAAGTAAAAAAAAAAAAAAAAAAAGTAAAAGACTTTTTTTTTTTTTAAATTCACAAAATGCAAAAACTAAAAGAAACTGTTACTACTGTAAATCAGGATGGGTTTGATGAATCTGAGTCTACCTCACCTATATTGCACTCTGGTAGAAGTACTTCCCCACCGTTAATTATTGCCTACCCTGGCTCTGTCCCCTCTTGCCATCCCCTCCCCCCAAACCCCCATAGTAAATCTTGGCCTCATAGATGTCTAGTCTAACATGCCAGTAGTAGATGTAACATTTTCATGGTAATCTACTAGCTCTGATCCATAAGGAAAAAGATCCTTGAATCTGGAGGTTCCCTTACCTTGATCTTTGGAAACACAACGGTATAGGGTTGTTCATAAAAGACATTGAAAAGTAAACATTTGGTTATGCTTTAAAGCAGTAAAGTTATTGTCCTTTATGTAACTGGCTAATGGAAGAGGTTGGATTAAATTTCGATGTACTTATTTTTTTATAGATATTTATATTCTAAACAATTTATTCCTTATATTTACCATGTTAAATATACATTTGGGCAGGCCATATTGGTCTATGTATTTTTTTAAAATGTATTTCTGAATGAAATTGAGAAAATGCTTTGTTTTGCCTGTCAAGGTAATAACTTTAGAAAATAAATATTTTTTCCCTACTGTACTGATTTTGAATCATTTCTGAAATTCCCAAGAAGTGGACCAAAGTGCTAAGAATTATGAAGGGAAATGATTAAAGCTGGGTTTTTTGGTGGGGGAGTGGTAGTAATAAGAAGGAAAATAGTGTTGGCTAATCACAAAAGAACTTGATCTAGATCTTAAAAGTTGCCTTTAGATTACATTAAGGGAAAAACGAAACAAAAACCCAGCATTAATACCTCTGTGTTTCCCTGGACAGCAGCCTTCTGCTTCCTCTTCCCCCATGCCCCCGACCTTAAAACTCTCCTGGGGCTTGCTTCATCCATTAACTTTGCTTAGGCTATGAGACAGGATCCCACAGTTCAAGCGGATGGTGTGGTGAGAGGTGCTTTCTCCAAATCAAGGGGCCGAAGGAAGCAGTGGCAAGACGACTCCCCGAATCATACCTAATTAGACACAATTCCACGCTAGAAAAATACCTGGAGGAAACAGCCGGTTCAGAGCAAGTGAGGGGCCCCTCTTATTTTTTTATATTTTATTTTTTTGGCTCAGATTAAGACTTTTGTTTATTAAAGAACACTAAGTGCCTTTGCTTTTCCATGGTAGCCCAGGACTGCACACATGCCTGTGGTGGTTGAAATACTGAAAGCTGGGTGTAGGGCGTGGGGGTTGTGGCACATTCTCCTGTCCACTTTGCTGTGCTGGTCTTGCCAAACCATCTGGGAGACTGGTATTGCATATGGTTGTTACCAACGGAAGCCCAAAAGAGCTTGATGAGCTCTTGAGACTCGTCACCATCCTTCCCAAATAGGAAAGAATGCCTGGCATTCAACAAATATTAGCTCACGATGATCACTGTTGTCCAAACAATGACACATCTGAAAGACGTTGAATACCAGCCTTCAGGTGTGTGTAGCCAATGTCCCAGGCAGAGTTTCTATCTTTATGACATTGTTTTTCACCTTCCCTTCTTCCTCTCTCTCTCTCTCTCTTTTTAAAGGGACAGTCTAATATCTAAAAGTGTATTTTCTAGAAGTCCATTTAGAGCAGATTTCTCTCTTTGCCCTAAAGGCCAGGCAGAGCTTTGATCTCAGGGCTTGGAGGACCAGATATCCCTTGATCTAGCAAACAGTTTGTTGGTGTGTGATTCTTAAGGGAATTGTGAAGTTTTGTCCACAATGACCGGGGGCTTGGCTTGAACTTGGCCACTGTTTAATCCTGAGCAACGAGTCTTCCTGCATCGTGAGTGTTCTCATCAGTTAAGTGAGGGAGTGGGGAGTTTCTCTAACAGCTCCAAGAAAGAGCATGTGATGTTCTGAAGCATGAAGAAATGGAGGTGGTGTGAGAGAGTGAAGTTCTGAGCTTGGAGGACGTGGATCCGTTACCTTTAAAAGGGAGTTGGGATGGAAAGAAGCCACTGAGTACAAGAAGGATGCATCAAGCAAAGGTGATAAGATTTCTTTTTCTTTTTTCTTTTTTCCCCCTATTACTTGGGCCTTCAAATCCTCTTCCTCCATGCTTCCTGCTTCAGTAGCCAGCAAGAAAAGCAAGAAGCATGAAGGAGCTCTCCTAGGGCATGAGGTCAGTAGTAAAATTAAGCTGGAATATTTAGAGGAAATGAATATTTTTCAAGTATGTAGAGGAAAGATTCGATATTATTCAAGGCTCATGCTAGCTTGAGAGGTAAAGCGGTAGAATGGTCTGTCACATTTCCTGCTGTTTTTCTTTCCAGTAGAAGTGTGGTTTCTGGAAGTCCACTTAGGAAAGATTTCTATCTTCGAGCTAGAGGCCAGGCAGGGCTTTGATCTCGGTACTCTGAGGACCAGAGGATCCTGGGTGCGGAGTCGTGACCTTTGGTGGAGGGAGAAGCCCACAAAGGGGTACTGGATTTTTCTCCTCAGGGAATGCCTTCTTTTATGATGGAAATCATTGGCTTTAATCCTGCCTGTGCTTCCTGAAATATTCAGGATATTATACTAAGTACAGTTCTCACAACTCCAAGTATTATAATGAAGCTAGAGTTCCCTCAAGAAGACTCCTATTGACATTGAGGAAGAGAAATCTTTTGTCTTCAGGTGAAGGAGCCAACGTCCAGAGAAGGATAGAACTGACCTGAGATCACACAGCAAGCTGTGGCATCTTTGGACTCTGAGCCCTTGAGTACAGATGTTTTACCCAGAGGCTCCTGGAGGGCAGCAGAGACTGGTGCCCAAGTAGATATTATCAGAGAGTTCTGGGTGGTAAAGGCAAAGTCAGCCTTCATAAAAGCTTTGCCTTCCAGCCTCATGGGTGGTGGCTGGTGGTCCCTCCTTGCAGTATGTAGTGGAAGAAATGTTGGAGAAGAGAAAAGGAATAGAAGGAGACATACAAGTCCCATGGCTTTGTGAAGTCAATTTCTATAGGATGAAATAGAATATAATGGGGAACTTGAATTTACTATTATTTTTTAGGGTTTACTTACTAAATAATCCTTAGATAATATGAGTAAAGAGGAATCTTTTTGTTCCATTCTCTTCTTCTAGTAATACTCCAGTATAGTGATGCTCAAGGTACTATGTTTTCTTTCTTTGTCTTTAGACAAAGCATTTGTCCTGAAAATGCTTATTTTCCAACCCAAGTTCTCCATGTTTAAAATACTGTTATCAAGCTCAGATTCCTAATGGAATTTCTCCCACTTTGGCTTTCTCTCCTTTTTGCACCCTCATGGTTCTTGGGGTCCTGGATCTGGGCTCAGGATGTATGTATTGCAAGTGCACGTTGCTGTTCTCAGAACCTTATGATTTAACAGCAACCTCTCATCTTTGTAGAGAACTGAACTTCTCACAGCATTTTCCCATTTGTCATTGACCCCTGCCCCCATACCCAACTATCTTTTCAGGATATTGGGGCCATATTTTTATACTCTATGATGTCTGAGGAAACAGATATATTGAATGAATAAGTGACTTCTTCAGGCTCTTCTCCCAGACAAATAGCAATACTGGATCTCAAGACTCTTGACTCTTTCCCCTAAAATTGCCCCAGAGCCCAGGGCATAGTACTGGCCCTGACTCTTGCACAAATGTAGATTATTTCCATCTTGCCAGTGAGCTATGAGTGGAATTAATTTTTTCTTTTACGGATATCAGTGCTCCATGTGTGCACTGGCATCCTAGTCCTGAGCATTTTCATTGCATATCATCCTATGCCAATGCACGGTTGGTAGAAAAATCATGACAATTTATGATGGCTATTTTCAAACCTGGTACCATGGAATGCTTTATTGACAACTACCAGCCATAGGTCCAACACATGGGAAGAAATTGCCGTGATAAATGAATGGCAGAGGTTGTGCCATTTCCCCAGAATAATCAGAGAAAGATCTAGGGCTGGTGCCATTGGATAATGAAAACAGAGGGCCTAAGCCTCTGTTTCCACTGACTAATGGAAATGATGGGTCCCAAGTATGACAGGCTGTTCATAGCTCTAAGAGGCAGCACACTGGGGATCTGACATGCGGACTTGTTGGCTCAGAGGGTGTGTGTGTGTGTGTGCGTGTGTGTGTGTGTGTGTGTTTCTGTATCTTATTTCTTCACTTTCATATTCTGAGTCATTCTGGTCCTCCACCCTAAACTGCTGTGGAAGTATCTAGGATGAAGCTACCACTGGCATGGCATGGGCAGTGACCAACTGGAACAGACAGGTAAAAAATTTGGGATCAGATTCCTGGTGGCCCCCAGCCAGGCCAGATGTTAAGTTTGTAAGACCCACTTACAGGGGTCTCCTTGGGGGAATTTGTGTAGTTGAAATATTCCTTTATTCAGGCTCCACTCTAGTGGTAATTATTTGTCACAGTGAGATGGATCTTTTTATTTCTCTCTAGTCCAATTCATCCATTTCACCATCGTCATAATAATCTTCCCCAAATGCTTTAATCATAATTTCAATGAATCCAGAGCTAGAAAGGACTTAAGAAATAATTCATGCTATTTCCCCATCTCAAAAAGACATTTCATTGTCATTCTCTGCTTATAGAATAATGAATGTTATCCACTGAGGCAGGGAGCACTGGAGAAGGACCAGATTGAGAAAGAAGAACAGAAAGTATTATAATTTTGCTATGGACAACTTGAATTTTAAATTCCTTATTATGGATATTTTTAAATATACCCAACATTTGAAAGATTAGTATAATAAGCCCTGTATAACTATCATATAGTTGTCAAGATAGGATTAGTGTTATTTCACCTCTACCCACATTCTGCGTTCCCTTCGTGGATTACCTTGAAGACAATCCATAGTATCACTGTCATCTCATCTGTAAATATTTCAGTATGGATGCAATGAATTTGATATGCTTTGTTCAACCAAGTGAAATGTGAAATGGTCAATTGGATATGTGGGTCTGGAGCTTAGAGGGGATGAACAGTAAATGTTTCCAGACCCTGTGGGACTCGTAATAACAAAGGAGATAAACACATGTAATGATAGTTAACATTTACTTAGTGCTCACTATGTGCCAGATACTCTATGGAGAGATTTGCCCTCATCAACTCACTTCCTCATGACTATAACCCTATGAGGCAGGTATTTTTATTTACCCTATTTTATAGATGAGGAAACTCAGGGAGAGACTGAGTAGTAACTTGCCCCAGGTCACGCAACTAATTAGGAGGCAGAGCCTGGTATGACCCAGATAATCTGACGCACTGTGCTTTGTGACTAAGAAAAGTACAGTAATAAAGGTGACACCAGGGGACAAACAAGTCCTATGATGGTATAAAAATGGCAATGATCAATTCTGCCTGGAGACAGGGAGAGGAAGAGTGGTGGTTTCAGGGAAGGTTTCATGGGAGGAGACTGAGAAGAATGGTCCTTGAGCCCCTCACTAAGCAAAATACCACTGGTTCTGAATTCTGCCAAAGGTATGTAAGAGTCTCAATAAAATGCTTTGTCTACAAATGATATAATAAGAAGAATGTAACCTAATTTGCTCACGTGACTGGCTTATAGTAAAAGTATATAGGTATCTTTTTCATCAAGAGGTGGTTAATTCTAGTAAAACCCAGAAAGGGTAATTAATTCAATGATACTGAAAATCTTGAAACAGCACAATCACAATAAATAAAGTCGGAATTTTATTTTTCTAAGTGGTGTTGATTTTTCTGATTAATCATTCTGCTAAAACCCAGAAAGTGTAATTAACAATATTGAAAAATCTTAAAGCAACATGACAATAGCAAATGTGATAGAAATCTCTTCTTTTCTTTTCTTTTTTTTTTAAAAAAGATTTTATTTATTCATTCATGAGAGACAGAGAGAGAGAGACATAAGCAGAGGGAGAAGCAGGATCCCCGCACGGAGCCGGATGAGGGACTTGATCCCGGAACCTCAGGATCATGACTTGAGCCAAAGGCAGATGTTCAACCACTGAGACACCCAGGTGCTCCAGAAATCTCTTATTTTCAAGTGGCATTCAAGTAAATTAAAATTTGGGGACGTAACGTTAAAAAGAAAACAATTCTAATAGTTTTCAACTAAATTTAGAAAATTTTACTAAACTTGTGTCTAACAGAATGAAATAACTCCACCGGAAGCCTCTGTACTTAACCACACATAAAATTCTGCTGTAGCTCAGATACTCTGCCAATCTCCTACGATTTGCCACATGGTCACAAGTGTCCTTGTACCATGTCAAGAATTCCCACTTGGTATATGAGTAGAAACTGCTGAACCAAGCTTAAATGTCTTCTTCAGGCTTGCAGGGCTTGCTAAGAGGCCATTACCAATCACCCTCCTGTACACATTGTTCACTGGCTTGCTCCCCCTAGTAACTGGTTCATTTTTCTCTGTTCAGTGGCCATGGGTGGTGTCCCTCAGTTTGGTGAAAGACAAAATGCACAGGGCAATTAAGGAAATGCTTTTATTCAGGCCATTACAATTAGGAAAATGCTCATCAATGAAGACTGTTTCAAGAAAAGGAAAGGAGACCAGGGTTTTATAGAAGCAAGGAAACAAAGAAGTTGTCCAATAGTCCTATGAGAGTCACCAGGAAGGCTGGAGAGGGTATCCTCTGAGTTGTTGAGAAAGAGCAGAGAGAAATATTCAAGATCAGGGTGGTATTTTGTGGTTAGCCATTTCTCAGAACCCTAAAGGGGAAGGAGTATTCTTAACTCTTGCTTTTGAGGAACACAAAGCTCAGGTAAAGTTTGACATTGTCAGTCCTCCTTTTTTGTTTAGGATGAATGTCTATTCATCATCGAACAATTCAGCAATCATAACCCTCCAGAGTGGGGCAGAACAAGGTCTCAGAAATAGTTTACAAAGATTTTTGTGCGGCTCCTGCTAAAGTGAATGAAGCAGCTATTAATAAGTGATGGTAAAGAGCAGTGGTTATAGCATCCTGGAGATCAGGCCCCTTAAAAGGGAGATGCTTACAATGAAAAAGATAAATGTGAACATTAAAGATTATATTAAAATGGAGAGCTGGGAGCTGAATTCTGAGGGTAAGCAGCCCACTGGGTTCCAAGAGGCCAGTGGAGGAATACTTTATGGTATGCACCACTGCTTTTTGAGTTTCTAGGAACTCTTGGGCTAGGATGTTGATGCTTTTGATCATGTTTCCCCAGTCCATACATGAACCTAGCATTCTATCAGGCTTACTTAATGGTCCAGATTGTGCCTTTTCAGGGAGAAATCAGACCTGTGAATGGCTGGCTGTGGTGCTGAGTTCTTTGAGACATAAGTCAAGCCACTGAGCTTTAGCTCGCAGTATTCTTTGGACCCTAAGGAAAGGGCCAGCTGCCAAGCAACTTAGAGTCCTCACAGGGACCTGGGTAGTAGGTTCCAGTTCTCAGTGACACTGAGTCAGGTAGCAGGGCAAAAAATTGGAAACCTTAGTTTGAAGGATTATAGTCAGATATTGAAGGAAACTGGAAGGATTGAAAATCTAATAAAGATTGACAATTTGGAAAGGAGCCAGTCCAATTTACAGGTAGGTACCCACACTGATTTTTCCACAGGTAGGGAGCAAGATAGTTCAAAGAGCCAGAGGCAAGACAGAGTTTGTATAGGCATCAGTTATCCACAATTTTAAAAGAGTTCTATCTAAAATAGTTCAAAGACAATGAACAGGGTCAGAATCTGGTAACCTGGAAGGGTCTGCTATATGACATATAGTTTTTATTGAGATTCAAAATTCTCAAAAAGAAAAAAAAAAACAAAACAAAAAAACCAAAATTCTCTCTACAGTCACCCCAGTTTTGGTCAAAGATAACCTCAAAGAAAAGTTATTCTTGATCAGGTTAGTTTAATTAAATCTGGCATAGTTACCTAGATAGGTATAGTAGGAATGGTAATTTACCATATAGGCCATTTTAAGTTTACTTTCTGGAAATTTTTACAAGGAATTTCAGACTGGACTTTTAAAAAAGCCTCTTGATGTTAAAATGTCAAGCTGAAAGCTTGCTACCAGATTTCAGCTGTAATAGCCTACATCTGGGCAAATTCTTTTCTTCTTGAAGTTACCCAAATATTCTGAGATTCATGGGCCTTCCTGGAAATGACCTTTCTTACTTACCTATAAGGCTGGGAATTTATGTCAGGTATCTGGGCTGTTTGCCCCTGAGAGCTTTGTAAATACTGAGTCCATAAAGCTGACCTTAATTTCTTCAAAGTGGCTAGTCATATCTGATTAAATAAGCAACATTGTCAAATATGACATTCCGGGCAAGGCCTTGGTTGTGTAACCCATATTTTCAATTATGTCATGGTAACAAGGACAGATCCTTACTGAACCTATGCAAAACTATTGCCACGAATATAAAAATACTCAATGAGAGTTCCTGAGTTCTGGATTAATTGGGCAAGAAAAACAAGGTATCACTTGCAAATCTTTCAGTTGACAAAAACAGCGTCCACTAAATTATCCATTATAGAGAGTAGAAGAGGAAAAAGTAAGGGCTTCCTTATTCCTCAGAAAATAGAATATTAGAACAACCACATGCCAGACAAAAACACAGTCATTCTTCATCAGCTCATTGAGTCTTATGTAATTAAATCTTGTTCTTCCCTGTCATGAGTTCATGTGTTTCTCAGCTAGAGTTCCAGAAATCCTAACTCAGTCTACTGGTATGATCTCAGCCCACTTGTTTAAGTGATGCCACCAGAACTCTATACTCCAAAGTACTTCTGTGTTGAAGGTGAAATACTCTGGCCTGTAGCTGATTGCAAGAGCTTTAGGGAAGCATTGGAGTAAAACAAAGAACTTTCTGTAGATGACATAAGATTTTAAATGGCTGTGGTAAACTTATTACTGATCATTTTCAGTAGTGAAATATTTGAGGATTGTTCATTATAAGAATAGTGCAACTGACCAAAAAAATGTGGTTGTTTATGTGGCATACAAAACAAGATAAAAAGTCAATCCAAAAAAGTTTGAGACAAAGTAATTATAAACACAATTGCTACTCCTATTTCAGAGAAGAATGGATATTTCATCTAGTTTATAAAAATAGATGAACATCATCTTTAAAAAATCCTCAGATATAACTGTAATAATCTTGACAGACAGAATATACCATGAATATAGCATACCAAATGTACAGTGAGAATATTCAAGAATATGTCAAGAATATCAAAGAGATTCTATAAGTTTGGACTACGTCTTATACATCGATATGTTAATAAAACTCCATAAGTGAGTGATGTGAATACCAAACTGAAAATCACTGTCCCAAAGATGCCAGATTCAAATTAAAGAAATAAAATTGTGATCAAGTTAATATATTTTTATATAAATTTATTTTTTATTAGTGTTCAATTTGCCAACATATCGAATAACACCCAGTGCTCATCCCATCAAGTGCCCCCCTCAGTGCCCATCACCCAGTCACCCCCACCCCCCGCCCCAAGTTAATATTTAAAAAAAATAATTGATGGTGCCTGGGTGGCTCAGTCAGTTAAGCATCTGTCTTAGGCTCAGGTCATGATCCCAGGGTCCTGGGATAGAGCCCTGCAGCTGGGAGTGGGGAGTGGGGGGTCTGCACTCTCTTTGCCCCTCCCCGCACTTTTTCCTCTTTCTCTCAAATAAATAAATAAAATATTTAAAAAATAATTGAGATTATGACTGTCAACGCTGCATTATTATTGCCTAATATTAGACAAAGCAGTACTAGGACTCTGATAGATAGAAACATATCACAGACAACGAGGACACTGATAATTTTCTAGGGATATCTCATATAACATCAATTTCTGAAATATCTATAAAATTGTATCCATACACATTTTACCTAGGGAAAGTTAAGCATCTCTTCTGGTGTACTAACTCATCAATGTAACTCTTCAAAAGTCTAATTATTTCTAGTACTTCTTTTTTAACACAGATGAAGGAATAAGCCATGGTGACTTTCCAGGGAACTTTTAAAAAATATGTGTATATATGCACATACACACATACATACATGGTGCCTCTAGACTACATAAAAAGAAAAGGTAAAATTATAATAATCTAGCCACATAATGAATATCTATTCATTTACTCAGTATGGCAAGTTTCAAAGTTTTAAATTTCTTAAAGATCTTGCGAATCTCTTCAAAATGACATACTGCAAAACATAATTATTGCTGAAATAAATTTTTTCAGAATAATGATTCAACTGGGTAAAACATAAATTTACATTTTTCATTGTCTTAAACATTTACTAGACATCATGTTAGCTTATTCAATCAGTAAATCTATGAAGTTGAGAAAGAACATAAACACAAGTAGAATAAAAATCTATGCTTACATTACATTTAACACCAATAAGAGAAAACAGCTGTTTTCATTTTTAACAGCTGTTTTTATTAAAACAAAATTATTAAGCTAGTATTACTTGTCAAAACTTACCCAAATTATGTGAACTCAAATTCTTAAATTATTTTTGAGTTTCTTTCCTTTCTTTCTTTCTTTCTTTCTTTCTTTCTTTCTTTCTTTCTTTTCTTTCTCTTTCTTTCTTTCTTCTTTCTTTCTTTCTTCTTTCTTTCTTTCTTCTGAGTTGGTTTCTATAAGAATATGTTTTTCTCCCCACACTGAAAATGTTAAAGACCAATGTTTTAAATATTTCTAGGAATTTTAGAAATATTTAATTTATGTAAATGCTTATTTATCTCTAAGCCAATCAGACTGGAGCTCCTTTAATTTAAGAGATTTTCTAATCTAGTGCATTAATACCATCAAGAGATAGGAAAACAAATAAATAAAATCTTTAAAAAAAAAAAAGAGGAAAATATTACACACTCATACGAGAGGCAAAGGCCTTTCTAAATTACAAGTGTATAAGCATATAGACTCACAGATAGAGAAAGCTTATGATTTCAATTCTAAAATTTCAGCTAGCTCAATCATAAACCCAGAAATACAAAACTCACCAGTCCAGACATTCACTTCCTGGTTGACATGAAATTCTTAGTTGATTTGAGCTCAAAATAGACAAAGAGAAGAGATTAACCACATTCTCCATTACCTTCCACCCAACAGAGACAAAGATGTCTACAAACCATCAACTGTTTACAAAGATCATCAAATGTTTGGGGGCAGGAAACCAAAAGAAGATGACACCAGAAATCAAACAAGGGCTCAGAAAGAATCAAAATCAAATCTTCCTGTGCTACCTATGGATGAGGGTCTGGGGCACGGGAGTTGAACTCTGATCACCAGTCAGGAGGTGACGTGATCAGGAGCACAAAGGGCTCTAGCCGGCTCATTCCCTGAGGCGATTGGGGATCTGCAGATGAGTTCTAATTCTATCCAATCACTGTACCCAGCTGAGGGAGTCCCTGTTTACGAGGGAAATATGAGAAGGAAGGAGAGCCAGGTCAGCACAAATACGAGAAGGATAGTAGCCCAAATGCAGTGAGATGACTATGAGCATGGTCACTGGGTCAGGCATACTGGGATTCAAATCATGTCACTGGGTCAGGCATACTGGGATTCAAATCATGTCACTGGGTCAGGCATACTGGGATTCAAATCATGGATCCACAATTTATGCAACCTTTGGAAAGCTATTTTACCTTCCTGAGTCTCCATCTATTCATACATAACGTTGGAAATAACAGTACCTACCACCTATGTGATTGTAAAGATTAACTTTCCACATAAAAGAACACACCAGAGATCAGCTCACTTGACACAGACCTGTTGCTGTGTGCCTCCAACTTACTTCTCCTGTCTTATCTTCACCCTCCAGTGTCCTATTTTAGGGACTATTTTACGGCAATGTCTCTCAAATTTTATGTGAAACAGAATTACCTGTAAAGTTTGCCAAAAACGAATGTCCCTAGGTCACAAACCCCAGACATTAGGATCTGATACATGGTAGGATGCAATAAACTTCATTTGAGCAAGCATCCGAATGGTTCTGATGCAGGTGTCCTTTAGATTATAATTGAAAAAGTCTTCTGTTAGCTGTTCTTCATTCGGACTTCAAGATTTTTCTCCATTTTGGATTTTCGGATACTGCTTCCTCAGTGGAATGTCCTTTCTTCACAGTTATGCTGGTGAAATTTTATTTATTTTCAAGACTTCCTTCAAATGTTTTCTCTTCTACATGGTCTTCCTGGACTCCTCAAGGCAAAAGGGCTTTGCTGTCTCTACTCTGGTATTTGTTTATACATCTCATTCCCCATTTGACAGTGAACTCTTGTAGGGGAGGAACTGGGTGTTATTTATCTCTGTGCCTTCAACATGTAGAAAAGGCACTCTTTCAATGTCTGGCAATAGAAATGACGATCCCAACCCCATATTTTGGGGAGAATGATTTGAATCTTTCCCATCCTTGGCTTTAAACTCCTCTACAAACCTGAACTGAGAACCGTACAAAGGTTTAGTCCAGGAGACAGTAAGGTCTTGTCAAGCTACAGAATGGGAAAAAAATTTTTGCAATATTTTTGAGATAAAAGACTGGACATTGATTGCTGGGATACCAATCTCTAAGAAATGGTGCTAACATATCATTGCAATAAATCAGAAAAACAGTGCTTGGAAGCTCAGGTTCCCACCAGAAACTCTTTTCACCACTGGCAAGACAGAACTTTGTTCTGCCTCTGCTGAAGTAGATAGTGTCCTTCGGTAGAAATAAAGACCTTCCTAGCATCAACCTACCTCTGCTATTTGTGTGCATGAATATGTTACTCGGGCAATGACAGATCGCTAACCGTCTCTGAGTCCGGCCACCTGACAATCACCCAAAGTCACCAGTAATAGGCAGCTGACATTCTGAACCCAAATAAGGCTTGACAAGAGGCCTTTCCAGGGAAATGCTTTATCATTACAGGCATGTTGCTGAACTCTACTGAAGAGTGAATAAAAATTTCTCTCTAGCTATAGGCAACAGAATAAGCCATGAAATGAAAGATTATTTCTAATAAGTTGAAATGATAAATTTAGTAATACATCAACATAAGAAGCTTTACAAAATCATGAATTTAAAAAAGCAGTTTTGAGGTTAGGAGTCAGGAGAGTCACTCCCTTGGGGCGGCGGGGGGGGCGGGGGGCAGTGGTGGTCATGACTAGCAGAGAGCCTGAGGGACTTCTGATGTTCTATTTCCTGGTCCGGGTGCTGAAAACATGGGTGTGTTCACTTTGTTGGAATTCTTGGAGCTGTACATTATGATATATGTTGTGCGTGTGTTATATTTCAAGAAAGTTTACCTCCTCCTCCCAAAAAGCATTTTTGTCCCCTTTCTTCACTAAATATATGCTGAACAAATATGTACAGAATAATAGTTTGAAGGGATGCCAGGATTGCCGCATGCCTCAAGGAGCCATATATGTCTTGGTCTGGCCTGGGCATCAGATGTGCATTTTTACTTACTTCAGTTCACTTCATTGTTCCAAAACCTAGCTTTCCTATTCAGAGCAAAGACCTCCCATGCAATTTTCTTGCATAAGGTCCCCATCCTGGCTGCATAAGGAAGGTTCCTTCACTGCCATAGTCCTGCCTCAGATGAGCTTCCTTGTACATGTTGCCTGGCTTTGTCAGGTCTTGACGCCATCCTGAAGATGGTAAAATGAGCCAAGTGATTTCATCTCTCATGGCACACCTTGAGGACATTACTTGGGTACAAGCCAATTCACTGCTCACAGTCTGAGAGACGTCTTTTTCCCACGAGCTAGCTTACCTCCCCCTCTTTCACAAAGAACTTCCTCCATGGGAAAAGACACACCAGAGAGTATGGAGCATTGTAGCTACTGGGAAATATGCTTGACATAGGAGATGCTGTCCCCACTCCCTCCTTCCCCACCCACTCCACACTGACGTGTCAACTCTAATTTCTTACTAATGCTTGGGTTTCACTCGAAGCTTTCTTTGCTTGCTCATGCCCATCAACAAATATATCCCGGGAAAGAGAGTGCTTCGGGAAAGACTGGCCTGTGTGTAAGCAATTCTTTGTTGTGGCTGATTGGCCTTGAGCAGCTTGGAGAATTTGACTCCTTGAACTCTTTGACAGATGTAGGTGCCCTGTGAGTATGTTTCTTTCCACCTGTGACCTAGAACTAAAAGTGATGATGAGCATCAATTGGCAGGATGTGTTTGTTGATTGACACTTGACTTCAAGACCAAGCTGAGCATTCGCGCTCTTTTGGCTAATTGCACTGGTCTTTCCACTTGGTCAATTCCATGACTCTGGTCCAGGGCCCAAGGAATTAGCATCTCTACTAAACCAGACACAACTGCAATACCAAAAAGGATTGTGCTCAAGTATACAGGGAGTAGATGCAAAGAGTCCGCTTTTCATTGGGTTGTAACAGTGTTGTGGCCAATTGGTTTCAGGAAGTTTTTGTTTCGTGTTCCTCCAAAAAATATTTTCAGAGATTTTGCCTTTAATCTTTCAAGCAGTTTTATAAATGATGCATCTTTTATATTTAAAAAAAGTTTATGGATTAAACTATGTAGACTTTAATTCTACAGCTTGGTGGGATTTGACAACTTTCTAGACCTATCTAAACCAAGGTGTAGAACATCTCCATCACCTAGAGAAATAAATCACGTCCTTTTTCAGCCAGTACCTCATACACACACTCTCTCACTCCACCTACCCGCCCCCGTCTGATGGAACTTGGAGGAAACCATTGCTCTGATTTGTCTTGCCATCAGTTAGTTTTGCCTTTATAAATTGGAAATGATATGTCTTCTTCTGGGTCTGGTTAATTTTGCTCAACATTTTGTTTTTGAGGATTGCACATGTCATTGTTTGCATCACATTATTTCTGTGTAGTATTCCGTTGTATGTATACATCATAATAAGTTTATCAATTCTCCTGATTGGGTACACTTGGATTGTATTCAGTCTGCAGCTATTATTTTTTTTTAATTAATTTTTATTGGTGTTCAATTTACCAACATACAGAAAAACACCCAGTGCTCATCCCGTCAAGTGTCCACCTCAGTGCCCGTCACCCATTCCCCTCCAACACCCGCCCTCCTCCCCTTCCACCACCCCTAGTTCGTTTCCCCGAGTTAGGAGTCTTTATGTTCTGTCTCCCTTCCTGATATTTCCCAACATTTCTTCTCCCTTCCTTTATATTCCCTTTCACTATTATTCATATTCCCCCAATGAATGAGAACATACACTGTTTGTCCTTCTCCGATTGACTTATTTCACTCAGCATAATACCCTCCAGTTCCATCCACGTTGAAGCAAATGGTGGGTATTTGTCGTTTCTAATTGTGCAGCTGTTATTAAGACTGCTATGGACATTGTTGTAAAAGTCTTCATGTGCTCATGTTTTTCCCATTTCTCTTGTGTAAGTAGACTTTTAGGACTATAAGCAGATATATGGCAAGTTTATAGGAAACTTCCAAAACTTTTCCCAAGTGGTTCTACCATTTTACACTCTGACTAGCAAAACATAAGAGTTTCAATTGCTCCATATATGGAATCATCAATATTTTAATTTTACTTATGCCAGCATTTGGTATTTTCACTTTTTATAATTTATGTGAAATCATATCCTATTGTGGTGTCAGTTGGCAGGCACTCCATAATCTGTGATGTTGAGTGCTTTTCACGAGCTCAAAAATTGGCAATTTGTTCTTTTGTGACATGTCTTTTCTAATTCTTTGCCTATTTTTACAAATAGGGCTACGTTTTTTGCCTGTTTGTTTTTGTTTTTTAAGAGTTTTTATATGTCATGCATATGAATCTTTTATCAAATGTATATATATTACATACGTATTTTCCAGTCTGTGGTTTGATAATTCATTTTTTAATCATGATTTCTGGTGAATAGAAATTAATTTTTGTGAGGTTTGACTTAGCAATTTCTTCTTTTATGTGCTTTTTTTTTTTACGACCTGTTTAAGAAAACTTTGCCTTCCCAAAGACTGTGATATTCTCATAAATTTTCTCAAAGAAGTTTTATATTTTGCCTTGACATATTTATGGTCTATGATCCGTATCAAATTAATTGTTATGTATGGTACGAAGTAGAAAGTCAAGATTCATTTTTCCCCAAATACTCAGGTGTCCAAACAGTTCAAAAGATTTGTTCAAAGACTTTTATTTCCTTATTAGAATAACTTGATGCTTTGGTTGAAAATCAGTTAGTATATACATGTGTATGCCCACTTCTCAGTATTCTGTTCTATTCCATTGATCTATTTCTGGACTCACTTGGTTTCACAGACATATATCATTTCTTGTAGCTTCAGAGTAAGTCTTAAAATTAGTTCATGTAAGTCTTCCAACTTTTTTTTTCTTTATCAAAATTGTTTTGGTTGCTCCAAATCCCTTGGATTTCTATATTTATTTTAGAATCAGCTTGTCATTTTCTTTAAAAGAGTCAGCTGGATTTTTTTTATTAGAATTAGGTAGAATTTATCATCAATTTAGGGAGAATGGATGTCTTCACATGTTGAGTCTACCAGCTTTTAAAAATAGTATGTCTTATTTAAATAGGTTTTATTTCTATTGACAATGTTTAGTGGTTTTCAAAGTGTAGAGATTTGGCATACCTTTCACTACATTTATTCCTGGTTATTTAAGTTTTTGGTGGTGATATCATAAGTAATGTCTTAAAATTTTTATTTGCCAATTTTTCATTGCTAGAGTATAGTGCATGCAGTGGAGTGTGGTGACTTTGTATCCTGACGCTTTGCTAAATTTACTTATTAGTTTTAACATTTGTACAGATTCTATAGCGTTTTCTTCTTTTTTTTTTAAGATTTTATTTATTTATTCATGAGAGACAGAGGGAGAGAGAGAGAAAGAGAGAGAGAGAGACATAGAGAGGGAGAAGCAGGCTCCATGCAGGGAGCCCGATGTGGGACTCGATCCGGGGACTCCAGGATCACACCCTGGGCCAAAGGCAGGTGCTAAACCGCTGAGCCACCAAGGGATCCCCCTCCATAGTGTTTTCTATGCATAAAATTATTTTCTTTGGATAACAGTCTGGTTTCCTCCTCTAGAATCTTCACACTTTTTATTGCATTTACTTGTCTTATACAATTGCCACAACTTCTAGAATATTGCAAAATAGAAGTAGGAGTTGATGTTCTTGCCTTAACCCCAATCCTAGAGGAAAGGCAGTCAGTGTCACTAGTTTGAAGAATAGCTTGTAATTAGATGGAGAAAGGTTTTTTCTTTTTTTTTTCTTTTTTTGAGAAAGGTTTTTACTATTTCTAGTTTGCTGATAGTTTTTAGCATGAATGGGTGTTGAACTTCGTCTAGTGGATTTTCTGCATTTATTGAGATAATTATTTTTTTCTTTCTTTTCCTAATAAATTCACTCATTCAAGTTAAATTGACTTGAATTTACTTTCACACATTAAACCAATCTTGCATTTCTGTTTAAACCCCACTTGGTCATGATTTTTATCTATTGATGATGACTTTTTATATGTTTCTTTTTTTTTTTTTAAAGATTTTATTTATTTATTCATGAGAGACACACAGAGAGAAAGAGGCAGAGACACAGGCAGAGAGAGAAACAGACTCCATGCAGGGAAGCCTGATGTGGGACTCGATCCCCGGTCCTCAGGATCACACCTTGGGCTAAAGGTGGTGCTAAATCGCTGAGCCACCCAGGCTGCCCTTTTTATATGTTTCTGAATTTTAACTGCTAATATTTCATTAAGGATTATGTGGGTATACATATATTATATATGCATATAATATATATTTAAGCATATATACATATAATTTTAAAGATCCTTTCTGAAAATATCAATACTTCTTGAGCTCTGGTTATATTAACTATTTTTCTTTGCAGGTTTGCTTTCATACTTTTTCATATGTTCCTTAATTTTAGATATTCAGTTTCTTAATTTTAGATTTAATACCAGACATTGTGTATTAATAAGAACATTAGAGACCCAGACCAATTCTTTTACACTGAGAAGAGGCATGTTCCCTCTTCTGTCAAACTTTCAGTGTAGAGATTTGGTGAGTAAACTTTGTAGTGGAGGCAGGCTGAGGCTCTGTTGTTATTTTAGTTCTTCTGTCCTGATCCCAGCCTTTGGCTCTTAGTGAAGTCCTAGAGCATCTCAGAGGTAACCTTGTAGTTCTTCTACTCTCCCTCCAGTGGAAGCCTAGAGTGCCCTGTAGGGTTTCTATCAGCTCTCCTGCCCTATCTCCAGCAGTTAGCAGCTTCTGCCTTGCATTTGTCAAAGGCCCCATCCATCTCATATCTCACAGGGGAGATCTCTCAGGACTTTCTTGCCCCCAGACTATGTTCAAGTGACAACCCATAGGCAAGAACTAGAGAGTGAGTGCATACTAGGGTTCCTTAAGACTCCAGCCCACCATCCCAGCCAACCAGTGAACATCAAAAGTCCATCAAAAGTCCCACTGACTTCTCCTCACCCCATCTACAGAAGGCTCTTCCAATCCTCACTTCATCTAAGGCTTGAAGCAGTCATGGGCCTCTCTCTCCTGAAATCCATGACATTTAAACTTATTTCTCTACATCTCTGATAGGTTTCTTTAAACTAGAATTTCTTTAAACTATAAATTTATAATTTAAATTAAACTATAAATTTATAATTTAAATTATAATTATAGTTTGTCTGGATGTGTTTTTGCAATGGTCTCTTGCTACTTCTTATATCCTAACAGGAAGCAAACCTTTAAAAGTGATGTTAAAAAATCATTAGGCAACTGAAATTCTATACCTTCCATTAAAACACACACACACACACACACACACACAGAGTCCATTTCCTAATTTCTCTTAACTTTTGCCCTACTCAGCCATCCATATCACTTCCTGTTGCCCACCTCTTTTAAATCAGTGACTCTCCATTAGGATGCTTTTGCTCCCCAGGGGACACTTCTGATTGTTATGGCGGGGAGAGTGCTATTGGCATAGAGTGGGTAAAAACCAGGGATATTGTTAAACATCCATCAGTGAGTGGGACAGCACTCAGCAACAAAGAATCATCTGGTCCAAAATGTTAATGGTGCTGAAATTAAAAAATCCTGTTCAAAGGGAATATGAATGAATGCCCATAGCAAATTCAATCTTCTTTTTTTTTTTTTTTCAATCAACAAATTCTGGTGGCTACCAAGCAAATCACAAAGGAATGGAAGGGGAAGCAAGAATATTTGTATTATGTCCTTAATCTTGGGAAGGCAGTGAGTGACTCTTCCACATTGCCACATCTTTTGTCACAATGATTTACCATGGTAGTATCAGTAATAAATGTTTGCTGAATGTATACACGGATGAAAGAGTGAAGTGTATGTGCTGCCTGCTATCTGATAAGCCTCTTTTATGAAGCCTCTGCTTGAGCCTCCCATTACTTGTCAAAGGACAAGGGCATTTGAAAAGTGTGTCCCCAAAGTTAATACAGTGATGTTCTGCTTTTGAAGTCAACTAGTTCAAATACCTCCTCGTTTACTTTGGATGTTCTTTCAAAACCATTCTTCCATTTCTACATTTGTGACTGGTCACTGCCATGAGGCACCGCACTGGGCCCTGGGATAACGCGTTGAGTATTGCATGGACTTTGCCTCTGAAGGATCCTTCCCAGCGCATGCTCCACAGAAAAGCATGCATCCCTGAGTCACCAAAGTCATGTTCGTGATGGCTATTCTGAAAGCATAGTCTCAAAAATGTTTAAAAATCTGAAAAAAATAAAGAGAGAGAATCGAGTATGTTATAGTTCTGATTAATAAATTTATTTTTGGCACCTAGATGGCTCAGTCAGCTAACTACCTGACTCTTGGTTTCTACTCAGTCATGATGAGTAGAGCTCAGGGTCATGAGCTCTAGAGGAGTCTGCTTCCTGTCTCTCTCTCTCTCTCTAAAATAAATAAATATATTTCTTAAGAAATTTATATATGAAACTCAGCACTATTTAAAATCAATTATCAGTAGAAATTTTTATCTTCCAAAATCACTTTGGGGACAAGATGTAAGGCTTACAACCAATTTACCCAGACAAGGAAATACTACGAGTTAGACTGGTGTGGGTTGCTGGCATTTATTTTTGTTATTTTTGCTCTAGTTGTCTGATGCAAATATTTGGATGGATGATTTATTACCATGTTTGAGTCCTGAGGCTTTTTCACTGAGGCTTGAACAGTCAGTGAGGAAATGTTTTTCAAATATATTCCAATTCAAATGATTTAAATAAATTATGTGTATATGTGTGGGCATGTATATTTGTGCTCTGCACTTACATGAGAGTTCCAGCAGTTTTCAGCTTTCCTTTAAGAAGCTCTTCAGACTAATAAGTTATGAAAACCTCGTGAGTGGATGAAATACAATTTCTTCATCTTTTTGGTAATCTTTTAAATTTTATTCTCCTTAATTATTCATTTGTTTTTTCTATAAATATCCAGGGTTTGTGAGATCTAGAGCTCTTTCTTAAACTTACTGTAGTCTTAAGAGTTCTGGTTGAACCAGGGGTAAGGATGTGGCATTACCAGGTCCCAGTCACAGGTAAGTATTTGGACACATGCCTGGTTCCAAACCCACCGTGAAGTAGGACCCCAGCCAGCTCCATCTATTTGTGGTTACACCTTCATGTACCTGCCTCCCACTTAGGTTACTGTGAATGAAGTCCTTCTAGAGACTTTAAGTTAAAGAGAGAAAACCCATCTCAAATGAAGAAGTCCATCTGAGGAAGAGTACAAAAAGAGTGAAAGGCAGCGCCTAGCAATTTGCTTCTATGGGGCTAGGGAACTAGGCTCTAGGCGTGTCCCAGATATGATTCACGAACACGGAATTTATTAAATAAATTAGCTTAAGGAGGCCTCAGACAGTATTTGCTATCCTAGTATCACCCTTTATTCAGCTGAGGGCCCAGCTTGCCAAAAAGGACTGCGTGACTCTGAATTGGAAAGTTACGATCTGCAAACTAAAAGGCTGGAATCTTTGTTTACCTTGGTGTACCTACTGTGCCATCAATCACAGGAAAATCATTTCTTTTTTATTTCTCACAAGATCTGGACTTAGGATTGTGGATCCCGTCACTGGGGAATGAAGCTCAGCTCAGTGTGTCTTCTTTTCCCTCCATACGGGTCTCTTTCCCCCTGCACTCTAGCAAAGGAGACGAGGGCATCTACCCTTCCAGTTGCTATTGTGAAATTATCATAAAGATAAGGTCAGCAGATACATGCTGAGTGCATCTGGTGACTAATTGAGACTCGACTTCTTTCTGCTTCTTCACGGAGGATGTGGTTAGGAAACACAGGGACAGGGAGGACAGGTTATCTCACTCCTCTGGAGGAGGCCCTGCCTTTGTCTTCTCCATTTGCGGTACCCTGAGGGCAAAGCATCTCCCGTGGGTTTGTCTGTCACTTTCTGGGTGGTAGGAGCCTTGCCAGCTCCTGGTGGGAGACTCACCGCTGGGGAGGGACCTTGTCAACATCCCGGGGGTGGTAACAACAGTTCGCTCATTAAGTCTTTGTTTTAAGATCCAAGCATCTAATTAGGATTTTGCTACTGGGATTAGAGGTATTTCTTCTTTTAAGTGGTTGAAGAAAAAGGGGTGACTGGGTGACGGGCACCGAGGTGGCCACTTGACAGGATGAGCACTGGGTGTGATTCTATAGGTTGGCAGATTGAACACCAATAAAAAATAAATTTATATTAAAAAAAGGAATTGGGAATGGGGTGAGTGATATGACGATCTTTAAACATATATTAGCCTCTGAGACCAATAAGAGAATAATAAAGACTCACAGCAGGAGGAATTACTAGGCTTTTGATGTGAAGACTGAAGAATATCATGAGATTTGATTCCTTTGCTATTTTAAAGAACACGATGAAGCATAATCTCTCAACAATTAGCAAGATAAAGCCAGCCCGGAGGAAGCACACAAGGCATGGTTTATTCATTCACTCAGAAAAGTTAATTTGGCACCCGACGAGACAGGCAGTGGGCAAGACTATTCTGGGGAATACTAATTGGACCCAACCTTTAGCCCTCATGTGGTTCATAATCTACCTATCATACAATTCAATGATTTGTTGAGGATCCTTGTTTTTTATTTAGTGTAGAAAACCACAAAAGTAATACTGATAAACTAGATTTTTACTGGTTGGCATGATATAGAGGGCAGGCTAGATGATAGAGATCTGCTATGCTTTGCAGCTTTTTAAAAGTTCTAGCTCATAATGACCTCGTGTGTTTGTCCCAGTTCAGCTCTTCAGCTCATGGTGCTGCTGCCTCGTGGTCACCCTCCATTCCCAGCTACATCCAGGAGCTGTTGACCAGAAGTGATGAAGCAGAACATGTGACAGCTGATTCACAGGAGTTACTGGGCACACTTGGTAAGAACCTCTGTAACCAGATGCTGAAGGTCAGAAGGTACCTACTGAATTAAGCAATTCATCCCTGTTCTGCTCAGTGTGATTAGAAATTGCTATGGAAAGTGTGTATCTTGGGGTGATACCAAGAGCGACACGTCCCAGGTGCCAAACAGCATGTGGAGGGACTAGATCCCCAACCCTGAGAAGTTTCCATCCTCCATGGGATACTGATATTCCTTCCCCTTGCCCCCCAACCCCTTCCAGAATACTATAGGGGACCTAACTGGCAAAGCAAGAGAAAGGCTCAGAAACCGTGCACACTACCCAGGAATGAAGAGAAAGGAAGAGAAGAGGAAGGTAAGGATTTTATTAGTGTCTCAGGCAAGAACTACTGATACTTGCACTTCTGTACTCCACTTTGAAACGATGGTTTATTAGTTTGCATGCAGTTTATTAAACACAGAGAAAAACCATCAACTTATCTGTTTAGTGTGGTTCATTGCAGGAGAATAAGATCACGATTTCTGCCCATTCAGTGCTAGTCCCCCAATATTTGCTAAGTGACAGACAGTGCTACTAATGCTGAGGGTGTGGTGATATGCCAGTTCTTAAGAAATGTGGTCCACTGGAGGAAATCCTCATGAACCAACAGAATCACTGTCATAAGACTAAAAGAAATATTTGCAGGCAGCCTGGGTGGCTCAGCAGTTTAGCACTGCCTTTGGCCCAGGGTGTGATCCTGGAGGCCTGGGATCAAGTCCCACGTCTGGCTCTCTGCATGGAATGAAGCCTGCTTCTCCCTCTGCCTGTGTCTGTGTCTTTCTCTCTCTCCCTGTCTCAAATAAATAAATAAATAAATAAATAAATAAATAAATAAATAAATAAAATCTTAAAAAAAAAGAGAAATATTTGCTCAATATGGGCACAATTAGATGTAGAAAATTTCAACTGACAGTTCTTTTTGGAGAAGATAGTTCAGATGAACTCTTTGGAGTAAGGAGACAGATTACAAAAACATACCCAAGTAACAATGGATGGTTTCAACACCTTGAGGGAAGAGGAGATCTTGTTAATTAAAGGGCAATTTATTTTCCAAATATCATGGGGGATTCACTATGTGCTTTCTGGGAGTAGAAGCTAGGGCAGCAATGGGTATCTTTGCATGGTAGGGAGAAAAGAAATCATAACTCTATAGGGAGCAGGGATCCAGAAGGGAAAGGAGAGCTGTCTACCAGGCAGGTGCACAGGAGGGTGTAATGGTCACATGACACTGTCGGCATAGCTTGCTGTGGTGGTTGCGATGTAAATTGTCCCCCTCTTCAGGCCTCCCAGAGGAATCTTCAATAAAATAGAAAATGGTTAATATGGTTTTGTGTATATTTTTTTAAAGAGCTGGAAACCCCACTTGAAGTTCTGTCTGGATCAGTGGGTGGAGAGGATGAGCAAACGAGCCTGCATGGACTTCACACTCACTAATGACCTCCAATCTTGTCAACTGTCTCGACCGTGGAAATAGGCTCCCTACCGGTCTCCCTCTTCCACCCTTGCTTTCCAATGGCCTTTTCTCCCCAACCTAGCCCAAATGATCCTTTTAAAACATAAGTCAGATTGCATCCACCCTCTGCTCAAAACTCTATAATAGTGTCCATATCCTTTAAGACAAACCTGCTTTCCTAATCATGGCTGACATGCCCCTGACTCCTCGGGGGCTCATCTCCTGCCATTCTCCTCATTCCTATCCTACTGTAATCTTACTTTCTTCTCCTTGTCATTTGAATACTTGAAGACCTTTTTCATGTCAGACATTTGCATTCATTGTTTACGTTGCTGAGATGCTCTTCCTTGGGAAGATCACCTAACTCATCTTCCCTTCTTTTGATGTCTTTCCTCAAGTGCCATCTTCTTTGTTGGTAGCCTCCCTGTCTCCCCTTTCTTACTGAGCATTTCTCCACTGTCACCTCTACCTCTGACCTGGCACTCTTTATTTCACAGTGTTTATATGTTTGTTGATGATTTGCCCCCACTTCCTGCTAGAATGTAAGTCCCATGGGGTCATGGGCTTTGTCAGCATTGTCATGCTGTGTCTCCAAAGCCTGTAATGGTACCTAGTATAGGGTAAGTAATTAATGAATAAGTGTTGAAGGAATGGCTGGCTGGCTGGCTGGCTGGCTGGATGGATGGATGAAGTTGTACATGGAGAGACCATAGAGTATGAAGAAAAACTTGGATTCGAGTGAAAACCTCACAAGCGACTGAAGTTTTCTTCAAGGATTCATAACAACAGTGGTAGGGGATTGTTTCCAAATAGTCTTGTCCATTTTCTTTTATTTTTGGCACATAGTATGTCAGTGATGTGCTTTTTTTTTATCAAACAAGCCTTTTGGAGGGTGGCCTAGAGGGAGAGGGTGGGCCTGGCCTCTTCCTTGAGGATGCACATGTGGCCTCTGGACAATGGAATTCCTGGCCAGGGGGCCCTGAGAAGGCAATGCAGGCAAGTGCACACACTTGCACATGCACCAGATCTGTGTGCCCTTTTTTGTGGGGGGTTCAGGTAGCTCCCTCCTCAATTATAGTTGTGACAACTCTGGAAGCAGAACAGAAAATGAGGAAGAGGGAGAGGAAAAAAGAAAAGAGAGTAGTGGAGCTAAAAGGCATTTTGGAATAAATACAATGTATAAAAATAAGCAGCCAAGTGGATTCATAATGTGGACATAGAATTCACTCACTTTTTACTCTTTACTAGAGGATTACTCCTAGCTCCCTTGTCTCTATTTTGTATCCCCAGCTAGGAGAAAAAGCATAGCAATGGCTTGGATCTTTTTTTTGTGTGTGTTTTGTTTTGTTTTTGCAGGAAACATATTTGGCCTACAAAATAAATCTTAAAGAATAAGACACTAGAAATGACATATATGATAATGATAATCATGTCTACTAGTTGTTGAGTACCTCTACTTGCTCAGCTCAATAGAAGGCCCTTTCCATGGGTTACTCCCATTCTTACACGGCATGGTAAGGTGGAGATTATCCCCGTTGAACATCTCAAGATACTGAGGCTTGAGAAACCTGAAGTAAATCTAGACCTTTTATATCTTGAAAAAATTCCTCTTGGCTATTTTCTCTTTGATAGCAGCTCCCGTACACCTTGAGTAGAGTTGATAGTCCAAGCAGTAATGAATTGAAGGAAAGTAGAAAACCCCCCAAACCAAGATTCTAAGATTCTAATTATCTTTGACAATCATAATAGTGTATGACACTCTACTTCAACAAATGTCTGTCAGACTGGAGTTAAGGGAATAAATGAAACTTAAAGGTTGATCAGAATAGACAGGGTAGTAACAGGAAGGGCTCACGTGCATACAGCATCCCCTCTCACCTTATCCCAATTCCCATGTTAGAAAGGTGGTATTATGTGGTGAAAAGTGTGAATTTTTAAACACCAAGGGAGTTGTTTCTTTGTGGAGGGGGTCTCAAGTGTTCGAGCTGTGAAAGAGACCCCACAGCAGGCTTTGAAGTAGTTGCTAGGGAAAAGGAGGAGGATATAAGAGACCATCTTAAGGTGGGTTGTGAAAAAGCAAAGATCTGCTCCAAAATCAATTCTTGATTACTCATGATGATGGATCCAGAAAGAGAGAAGAGCCCCCTCCCCTCCAAGCTCCCCCATATCAAAATATCATCTTCATTTCCAATAGTAAACTTGCTTGAAAGACTGCTAAAAAGTGGCTAAATTCAAAACTTACATCTCACTTTCCTTCTCTGTCCTTCTTCTCCCTTTCCTAATACAGGGATGGACAGACAGATGGAGCCCAGACTATTCTAAGATTTTATCACGTAGTGATCAGGATTTGGATGCTTGCACTTTGGGGAGCTCATTTTCCAGTTTGTGTGTGTGTGTGTGTGTGTGTGTGTGTGTGTGTGTGTGTGTGTGTCTGAAGGCTGTCTGACCTATCAGGTGACCAGAAGCAGCTAGCTAATTCGTCCATTAAAAGATTTGTCAACTAAGCAGCTCACCACACAAGAGCAGCCGAGGCTTCAGGGCAAAGAAGCCAAAATAAACATCAGTGGGGCCCACAGGTTTGGGTCACTGGGATAAAAGGAAAGGAAATTTCTAAGGTGACTGGCCTGTGTTATCTCTTCCCAGGTTGCTGCTCTTGGCGTTGACTGCTGTGAGGCCCAGCGACCCGAGGCCGTTCCTGGTTGAGAGAACCAAATCATTCACTCCTTCCTTACTTCTTTCAGTTCTTTGAAACATGTGTCCATCCATTCATTCATCAATCTCAGCTGACTTCCTCTGTGACTCTCAGAGGTGGGTCTGAAAGACATTTTAGAGCAACCCTAAAGAGTCTCAGGGTAACTGGGTTACAATCAGCATTGCTAGGACTTTGAATATTAAAGACATGCTTTGGTTAAAATACCTGATGAGGCCTTGGCAGGAGGGGATGAATAACCTGGAAAGCCATAGCATCTGAGGCCTGAGTTTTCACCTACGTAAGCTCTAATGCACTGAAGTATAACCACCTACCTATTTGCCTGCCTTCTGCTCAGCAGTCAGCTTCTGGAGGTCTTGTATCCCAGCACCCAGCACAGGTCTTGGCAAATAGTAGGAGCTTAACAAATATTTGTTGAGTAAATTGAATGAGATTGGGCAGATTCCCATGATGTCAGCCTGTGAGGTCTTTTTCAAGAGGTAGGTGTACTCAGAGGCTCCTGTGGAGCATTTTAGAAGGGGGAGTTAGTACCTTGGGGGCAAGGACTGCCTCTCATTCATCTCTGTATCTGGAGTGCTATGTTTGCTTAAGGAATGAGTAAATGTCTGTATTGCTCAAGGGGTGGCCATGTAATAATCTATTGGGATAGTCCCACCCTATCCTCAGCTTGGAAGAAGATCCTCAGGCAATCAACACAGAAATGTGCCAGACGGATGCCTGATTATTGCTAAAACATCTCCAGGGGGACCTCGATGGGGGCATTTTCTACAGGCCACACTTTGAGTTTGTAAGCTCCTATCAGCAGCTCAAAAACTCAAGGAGGTGGCTGGTAGTGCAAAGGGCAAGGCCTTGTTAGCCAGTTTGGGACACAAATAACAGGAGCCAGAGGAATGGCTTTAGCAACAGCACTTTGTTATGACTGCAGGAAAACCACCCAGGAAATACATGCCCTACTGTTGATAAGTACAAAAACAGGAAATGAACAAAAGTAATGACAAGATGAAGGAATGAGTTGGTCAAGGGGGAAAAAACCAACAACAATAAAAATGAGGCTCATAAATATACCATGATTCTACCTTTCTTAAGTCCATTCATAAAAATACATTCAATATGGATTTGCATTAAATATAAAAACTAAAAAAAAGATTAAAAAATTAGAAGAAAATATGAATCACTTCTACCTGATCACTTGAAAGGGAAAGCATTTCTAACCACAAAGGCAAAAATAAAAAGCCAATTGCAAAAGAGCAACTTAACACGCATTAAATTAGAATGCGTGTAGAGATCTTGATGTCCTTCTTGAAGTCTTCATTTCCATAATACACAAGATAAAGGTATGACTCTTGAAATGAGAAAAAATAAAAGCATGCGTTTAACAAAAAATATACATTTGTTCCATTAACATCTCACACCAGGCCAAATACCACCCCCATCCCCCATCCCCACCCTTGCTGCCGCTTAGGTTGACTTTTTTTGTGTGCATGTTATATTTCTAACCTACTTTCAAAAACTTGCATAAATCCATGTGCGGATGCAAGGTTGAGAAAGCCCACAGCATGATTCATCTCTGGTCCTAGGACTCACTAAGGAATGATCTGTAGTGTTAGATGTGCCCTCCTTTACTTATCCAAACTATCCCAGTATTTTTGTCTTGAGAGACATCGCTCTTTCATTGGACCTAATTCCTATACTCTTATTTTACATTTGTTTCTTCTTCTTTCCTAGTGTGGCATTCTAAACTTCTCACAGAGGGTTCCAGGTATCCCATATTCCCAGCCCCATGTGCCATTGGGCATGCACCTACATAGTATGCTTCGTCTAGCATTGCTATACTTGGTACATCCTGGAACTCTATACTTTCATTTTCTCTCTACCTGCATTTTTGTTTTCTCTCTTTTCCACCTAAGAAACTTCATTTTCTTTAAGAATCAAATCAAAAGTGATTTTATGCATTATCAAGCCTTTCCTAATTCCCCTGTTAGAAGGCACCTCCTCTCCCCTCAGCTGTCACAGCAGAGTACCTACACACCCATGTCCCACTTTTTTTTTTTTTAAGGATTTTATTTATTTATTCATGAGAGAGGCAGAGACATAGGCAGAGGGAGAAGCAGGCTCCCTGCGAGGAGCCCAAAGTAAGACTCGATCCCGGGACTCTGAGACCATGCCCTAAACCAGAGGCAGACGCTCAACCACTGAGCCATCTAGGCGCCCCACACCTTTGTCCCACTTTATCACATTAAACTCTAGCTGTGTGTAGTTTCATCCCCCTGACCCCACCACAGGGGCCCTGAGGGCAGAAACCATGTCTAATTCCTGTCTCATTCAGCTTCATACCCCCAACATTCTGCATGGTGCCAGAAATAGAGTAGAAATTTGTATTATGATGAATGAATGATATTGTAAATGATAAAATATAAACTGGTTATTGTATTCTCCCATGAACTAGTTTTTTTTTTAAGATTTATTCATTCATTAATTCATTCATTCATTCATGAGAGACACAGAGAGAAAGAGAGGCAGAGACACAGGCAGAGAGAGAAGCAGGCTCCATGCAGGGAGCCCGACATGGGACTCGATCCCAGGATGCCAAGATCACGTCCTGGGTGGAAGGGAGGTGCTCAACCGCTGAGCCACCCAGGCGTCCCCATGAACTAGTTTTTAATTCCTTAAGGCAGAGTATCAAATTTGGCCTCTAGGAGAAATAATTACCACTTCAAGACATACTTGTTTTATGTTTCACTTTCCAGCTTCTTATATATTGGAATCTGAAGTGCTAGAGTCTGAAACATAAGATTTCCCATAAAGTGTCCATAAAGAAGGTCAAGGAAAATTCTAGCCTTTGGATTTTACTTCTTCTTCTTATCATATATTTAAAGGTTCAGGTGTTTCCGGTTATCTGAAAGTGAATAATAAAACCCTAGAGGTTGTACATATCTGTCTGGATTAGTTTGTTTATTCCTATGACAATGGATATATTATCCCCATAGTTTCAAACAGCAATCAGAAAGCTTCCAGAACATACATCAGGTTTTCAGTGAGCAACTTATTTACTTGGCCACAGAAACTGGACCACCATATGCTAACAGGCTACTGGTTTTCTTTCTTTCTAGAAGGCCGTATGTGAAATCCTACTGAAACATATTCTTGCAAGTTTGGGGGCATTCGAAGTAAAGGGCTAAGCTGAAAGGTCCAGTTTGTTAATTGGTGATCAACAAGTGACTTTTATTGAGGATCGTCTGAGCCAGATACTGTCATCCGTTCTCTCAGAGTCAATGTTCACAATAGCCCTATATTACACAGTATTATGATTATTTTAATTTATCATTATTTACAGGTAATGAAAGAGAGTCTACGAAAACTTAAATCATTTGCCACAGCTCACAGAACCAGCAAATCAGACAGGGACACAGACAAAACTCTGCAGATTCCAAGCGTTTTTCTCTTCACTAGGCCAGGTATCTGCTGGTAGTAGAAATTTGATAAGTCAACAAGGAGTGACAGTGGGTTTTTATCAGAGTCCTTCCAGGCTCCTTACCACACTGCACTCACAGTGAAACAGCACATCCTCTGGATTTCCAGGGTTTTCCTTAGGCCGGGAGACAGCCCAGAGGCAACAGTGTGAGCTGGTGCCAATCCCATCCAAGGTGATCTGTCCTAGTCTGCAATCAGCTCAGGGCTTTCGTTCTTCTGAGCAGCCCAGATTTTCCTTTTTTTTTTTTTTTTTTTTTCAGCCCAGATTTTCCAACTGCCTCATTTTCATGGGCTTTCGGCCTGCTGCTTTTTAAAATTTCCTGATTTGTGTGTTTTCCCCCTTTTGCTTATTTGGGTAGGAATGAGGAAAGACCACGTACATCCAGACACTCCAGGAGGCCCAGGGGTGGTCAAGTCACCCCTTTCCTTGCAAAGCCCTTCAGGGCAGAGCCTGGCTGACAGCTGACATAATCTCACATACCAACTGAGAAACAAACAGAGGAGGAGTTTTTAGTAGTAGCCACGACAAAAGAGCAAACAGAGAAGCAGCTGGACGTGAACAAGTCACCACAAACGGCTTTTGCAGTCACGCAGCCCTGCTGGCCTTAAACCTGGAAGAACCTAGAACTAGTCCTTTAAACTATGACTGGCAACTAAATTCCACCTGCTTAGCCAAAGGCCGCAAAGTTGGCCCCCAGCAAAGCAGAAAAGAATGTAGGGTTTGTGTCTGGACCTTCTTCCCCCACCCCTCATCTCAGCAGTATTGTGGGGCGTGTCAGCTGATAAGGGGTTTCCTGTGTCACTCTCCTGCAGGGACAATTTGCCTTTTGACACCTGGAACGGGGAATCCCCCAGTACTAATTTACTGTTGAATATTTATTTCCTCTTGTGCCGCTCTATTTCATATATTTTTCTCATCCCAGTTAGGATTGATGAGTTATTTCACGAAGCAAGCACTTGAAGAGATCTCCTCCATTCCAGACACTGTCACATGTAAACTCTGGTTGCCTGTGCCTGTTTTACTTCGGTAGGTACCTTCTAGTGGGATCCAGACAATGCCTAGAGATTCATGGGCCATTTGGACTCAAAGGAACTTTGGAGAATTAATAGTATTAATAATAACAACTAGGGGCTCCCTGGGTGGCTCAGTGGTTTAGCACCTGCCTTCAGCCTGGGGTGTGATCCTGGAGTCCTGGGATTGAGTCCCACATTGGGCTCCCTGCATGGAGCCTGCTTCTCCCTCTGCCTGTGTCTCTGCCTCTCTCTCTCTCTCTGTGTCTCTTATGAATAAATAAATAAAATATTAAAAAATAATAATAACTAACATTTATTGTGTACTTGCTATGGGTCAAGACTTTGGCTAAGTTTTTATGTTTTACTATTCCATTGAAAACTCGCAAGAGCTCTAATGATCTCCACTTAAAGAAGACATGAACTGAAACAAATGGTAGTTAAAAACTTTCCCAAGCCCACTTATTTTTCTCCCCCATTCTGGTAGAATTAGGGTGTATTTCCTCACCCAGTTCTGCCCTCCTTAAGCCAAGCAGGAACACTAGGGGACTACCTTGGGTCACACAGAGGGTGACTGGTCTCACTGCTTCCATATTAATGGACTGAATGAAGCCTCTGAGAGTTAAAGTAATGAAGATGTATATGTAGAGCGTTGGGTCTTAAGGGTGTTATTTAGAAGTTGGGGAAGGGGCACCTGGGTGGCTCGTTAAGCATCTGGCTCTTAATTTCAGGTCAGGTCATAATCTCAACATCCTGAGATCGAGCCCCATGTTGGACTCTGTGCTGAGTGTGGAATCTGCTGGAGATTCTCTCTCCCTCTCCTTCTGCTTCCCTCAACCCTGCTCACATATGTGCTCTCTATCTCTCTCTCTAAATAAGGAAGGAAGGAAGGAAGGAAGGAAGGAAGGAAGGAAGGAAGGAAGGAGAAAGGAAGGTAGGAAGGAAGAAAACAAAGAAGGAAGGAGGGAGGGAGGAAGAAAGAAAGAAAGAAAAGAAAGGGAGAGAAATTGAGAGAGAAGCAAGGGAGGAAGGAAGGAAGGGAGAAAGAGCCCAAAACACTGGGGCCAGAGGAGACCATGTCTTTGCAGAGGGCAGGAACAGAGACTTTTGAGAGGGCGTCTAAGGCTGAGAAGTTTGTGAGCAGCAGCAGGTATGGAAGGGAGATGGAGAGAAGAGGATAGGAGTTTTAAGGAGAATTTTTCAGGGTTGTGAATTAGACCTCCCTCCTTAAAAGTATCTCAAGGGACACAATAATAATTGCAATTATTTTTATGTTTTTATTGATGAGTATGCAGTGTTTCTCTGAGTGGACTGGCAAGTCAGGAACAGGCCACATGGAGCCCTAATTCTCAGAGGGGTTGCACAACCAATTTTCAAGCATTTACCGACACCTGTTTTTTCCTAAGGATGGAAAGAGAAAGAAGTAAGAGCTTTAAGATTAAGAGTCTCACAAACAGGTGTCTACCCTTCCATCTGGAATGACTACTAGACCTTTGGCCTTCTTGGCTATGTGCCTGCACCCAAGAAGAAATGAAACAAAACAAAGTCAAGGTCCTTAGTTTGGGAGGGGTAGACTGTAACCCACAATGCCCAAAGTGAACCAAAAGGCAACTTAATTCAAACCCTTTATTTGACAAATAAGAAACCGAAGCCCAGAGGATGAAGTGGCCTCATGGAGCAGGACACCAACAGGGACTGGAGACACTTGACTGTCTCTTTTCACTGTAGGCTCTCAGGCATTGCTGGGCTGAATCTGGGGACCTCAACATACAATTCCATCTCACTTATCCCTACTCCGAGTGGACAAGACTTATCAGGGACTTAAAGACAGGCTGCATAGAAGCTAGAGACTGGAGGCCCTTCCACATTGCCATGGTAAATGTCTGTGACGTGAGCCATAGCTCTTGCCTAGGCAAGCCTCCTGGCTGCTCTCAAGTCCTGTTTCCCCTTGGATTCTGGGCTTGGCACCGCTTCCAAGCAACTCAGAGGACTCTATCATTCAGTTTTACCTTTCATTGAGGGGAGAGGGACAGAGGGCTAAAAGACTCTGTTCTTTTCCGGACAGTGTTGACTTCCTGCCTCTCTCCACAGCACATCAATGGGAAGCACACTCCTCCAAGATAAATTGATACTTAGAAAGATCAAAGGTTCATCAGGAAGGCAGTTCATTCCAGTGATCCATCAGCTGTTTGGGTTTGTCTAGGTGGGTAAAGAAACAAGAATTCTCCTTGAGGTGTCACCAAAAAGCTGCCTGTATGGTGGTGGAGGCCCTGTGGAGGTTGGGTGGTTGGATGGGCCTCAACCTGGTCATTTGTCAAAGGTGTCCGTCATCCCAACACCTGATTTACTCATTTTTTGGGTGATTGGGAAGGAGACATTCTACTGGGCCTAATATCATGTGGGCCAAGCCTTCTCTGTCAGCGAGGTGGAGAGCCTGCCATCCTCCAGAGTATCTTAGTCCCTGGAATTCACTGCCAAGACAGGGGAAGAATTAGGGTGATGGCAAATTTTTGTGTCTCTAACGAATCCTCAAGGCTCTGAGTCTGTCAACACCTGGGAGCTGCAGGAGTCAGCAGGTGCTTCCTTCCTTTCCCTTGGACCCACAGGGACCCCAAAACTCAAAACTCTCAAGTGGGATGTTGTCCTGGAGATATTGTGCCCTGGGGCTAGCCCGGGGCTGTAGACACACCACAGTAGGCCAGTGTCAATGACTGTGTTCCTGGCCTTTCCAACTCCTCTCCCAGAAATGCAGGCCATGCCATGAATTTACTGTGTCATCTTGAATGGGCCTCTAAACTTCTTGGGCCCTTGGCTTCTTCATCTATCAATAATGATCTCCGCCCAGCTATAGTAGACGTAGGTTTTCCAAAGTGTGATTTGTGCCAACCTCTGCCCCAACTCCTGTCAGAATTCCTGAGAATATTTATTTAAAATCTGTGTTCCTGGATCTCATGCCAAAGAATTCTGATTCAATGGTACTGGGGTTGGACCATGTATCGGCACTGTTAACAGATACCCAAGGTGACATTTTAATGCATCTCACTTCCCTAAATTCATGTCATGGTGGCAAACTGAACCATTCCATTTAGTACTGGATCATGTCATTTACTGTATTGATTTCCAATTATTTTTTAAAGATTTTATCTATTGACAGAGAGAAAGAGCACAAGCAGGTGGAGAAGCAGAGGGAGAGGGAGAAGCAGACTCCCTGTGAGCCCAATGTGGGACTCAATCCCAGGACCCTGAGATCATGACCTGAGCTGAAGGCAGATGCTTAACAGACTGAGCCACCCAGGCACCCCGATTTCCAATTATTTTAGTCACATAATACAGCCTGCTTTGCACAACAGGCAAGCTCCATGAGAGCCAACATTCTAGTCTTTTTCTTTTTCAGAATTTCCCTGCAGGGGAGATTGATTAGAATGGAGCAACAAGGAACTTACTAGGGTGACAGAAATATTAGGGGTATAGGTTACACTGGTGTATCCATTTGTCAAAGCCCACTGAATTGTGACACAAAGAATTTGAATTTCACCATATCTAAGTTATACCTCAATTAAATAATTAACTTTGAGAAGCACAACAAAAAATGCTGACTCAAAATTCCCATATAGTTAACCGAAAGGCAGCCAGCTTGAATCAGATATGCTTCGTTTGAGGGACACTGTCAGCAACATTGGAAAAGGCTCTGCAGCTGGCAATTTCTTTCTAAGCTAAACCCTTTCCCCCTCCTGATCACCAATGGGTGGCAAAGCCAATCTCAGGGTCAGCCCTTGGAGTGGGAACTGGTATGGACTCCAGAGTACCTCTGGGAAGCACATGGAGAGGAAGGAGTGTCCTGCCCATCCCCTCCTGGCACCAAGAGGATCTGAGACACATGTCTGATGTGCAACCAATCAGCCCCAGCTTCTGCCCTCTGCCCACCACCAACACCACCCCCCCAAGCCCCCCCTCCTCCCCTTCACCAGGATAAGGCTACCCAGCTTCATTCCAGACATTTCCCTGGGGCTGCTTTCCTACATGGAAATGTGCATTGCTTTTTTATTCAGTCCACACTGATCAAGTATCTCTGTAGCAGGCACAAAATGAATGAAAAGTGGTGTCTGTCTTCAAACCCTCATAGTCCTGGGGGCCAGCTAAGTAAATGTGCAGTCTGAGGGCAGGATGTGAAGCGCCTAGGTGGCTCAGTCGGTTAAGCGTCTGCTTGGCTTAGGTCATGGTCCCAGGGTCCTGGGGTGGAGTCCTGCATGAGGCTTTCTGCTCAGAGGGGAGTCTGCTTCTCTTTCTTCTCCCTCTCCCTTTGCTCCTCCTCCCTTGCTCTCTCTTTCTCTCAAATAAATAAATAAAAATCTTAAAAAAAGAAAAAATCTGACGGCAGGATGTGAACCACAGTCACAGGTCCTATGAGCTTGTGACCCCAGAGGAGGAATTCATCACTCTGGGGGTGGCACCTGAGGCACAGAGGAAGGGGCCGGTGGTGAGCTAGGAGGGTTATTCCAGGGAGAGGGGTGGTATCATTTAGTTAAGGGAGTGGTGAAAAAGAAAGCTTGGGTACAGGCTAGACCACAAATTGCCTACTGACTTTGGACTTTATCCTGAAACTGCCTAGTCTTGTTGGTTTTTGTTTTGGTTTTTTGTTTTGGTTTTATTTTATTTTTTTCAAATACAGGAGTGACACACTTTGTCTTTTATTTTCCTCCTCTTTGAAACTAAGGAAATGCACAGTAATTTCTACCACTCTAGTCTCCACCCACAGTGAGTGAGAATGGCACTGATCTCCAGCGGTCAGATGTCCTTGGGGGCCACCTCCTTCACCACTCCCTTTCCAGTCATTAGGAAACCCAGAGGCACAGCGTATGGACCTCAGTTTCTCCCCAAACTAGCTGAATATCTGAATCTTGGAAGATATCCTGATCTTCCACAGTTATACTTGGAACTCTTAAACTTCTAGTGACTTCCTTTGGCTTGTTCAAGAACCGGTTCTACCATTACACCAGCAGGAATGCACAGCACGATCCCATTCATCCCAAGGTGTTTTGTCTGGTAACCTCGACAATGACACCAAAGAGCTGAGAATAAGAACATTTCCAAATATATAAAGTCAACGCCATTAGATCCATACTGTAGACATGGTTGGCATGTATTCAGTTACCCAGTCCTTTATTTGGAGGCTGGTCTGCACCTATTAAACACAACTGGGACAAGCCTGGAACTTTCCATTTCCAGCCAAGGGCAGATCAAAAGTAACAGCTCAGACTAGGGGGAAAGATCCAATCCCACAGCAAGCAGGGGTGAGGGGGAGAATTTAAAAGTCACAACCACCTGCAGCAACGGATGAAAAGAGAGACAAAAGTTCTCATAATTCCCCTTAGTCCTGGGGGCATTTCTTTCCAGTGGAGCAAACATTTTCGTTGCTGCAATGAAACAATCATTTTAATAAGCCATCACGTAAAGGCTACTCAGGTTTGCTGGGCACTGCTTAATCAGGCAGGGACAGGTGCGATATATGTCAGAAAAAAAATACCATGAAGATGATTATAATATGAAAATGTTAGTGCTTCGGAGAACACATTTCAGTCGTCCGGGAATTCCATTTATGGGGACTGGTCACTCCGCAGTGGTACAAATGAATGAAGCATTTGTGCATTTGTAAACACCACCGAGTATCAGGGGAGGGAGCCGCAACAGCCTGTACAGGTAAGCTTACAAACGGAAGCCTTCCCCTTCCCCTTCCCACAATATCAGCTTCCCTCCGCGCATAACCAAATGCTTAGGGAGGGCTGCTTTACCCTTTTAACAGTAACAGGCGGGGAAGCTCCCTGGTGCTCACTCGAGTCTTTCCCAAACCTGCAAGAGTGAGAAGGTGCCGTTTCCTCCCTGCCCCTCAGAACCACACTGGGAAATGGTTTTGTCTCTGCGCCCAGGAGTACCTGTTCTTAAATCAAAGGATCAATGAATCTCACATACGTGAGCATCCAGTTAGCAATCCAGCACCAGTCTGCTCTGTCCGCGACACTCAATAAAACGTGGTGCAGGTGAGTGGTTGGTGAAGGTGACATTCTGGGTGAAGCTGGGGTCCTTGGCTGAAAACCTTAAAGCTTGAAAAGCACGGTTGGGTGGAGCTATGAAGAAAAAACTTAGGAGCTGTTGTTTAGTTTTTTGGAATAACACTTCATGCTGGCAAAGAGCTGTCCAGTTTGATTTTCTTCAGCAATTATTCTTTGAAATGTACAAAATGCTCTCGAATGTACTACCTTATTTTTTTTTTTAAGATTTTACTTATGTATTCATGAGAGACACAGAGAGACAGAGACAGAGACAGAAGCAGAGACACAGGCAGAGGGAGAAGCAGGCTCCATGCAGGGAGCCCGACGCGGGACTTGATCCTGGGTCTCCAGGATCACTCTCTGGACCGAAGGCAGGTGCCAAACCGCTGAGCTACCCAGGGACCTCCGTACTACCTTATTCTTTACATTCTTTCCAAGGCTTCCAAAAGTTTCTCCTTTCTTTGACTCCTTACTTAAAAAAAAACTCCAACTTTGACTCCTTACTTAAAAAAAAAAAAATTACACATTCAGAGGAATAGCCTGTCTGTTAATTGAGTTAATAAAATGGAAAGCTCCTCATTGCATAACTTGGGGTTTTCTGATGTCTCCTTCTGCTGAAAAATTAGCAAAACCAAAAGGGGAAGATGAAAGCATTATTTTTCTTCTTCATGTTTCACTGATCTTTTCCAAATCCTTGCACTGTTGCTTCTGTTTATTCGGGTCTGTATCGAGTCAGGGTTTTGGATTAATTCTTTTCAGTGAAGCTCCATGTTTTCCTGTCTTGCTTTGAGTTAAATCATTGCAGCCCAAATAGAGGAGAACACGAGGCCAGGGATCAAGAGAACTATGCTTAGGCCATTTAGTATCTTCTTTATTTTGCCTTCCTAGGCTATAACATGAGACTAACCCCAGGCCCCACATTGCCTCGCTCACAGGTAGTGTGTGGTTGGTGGGAGAGCACCTGTGAAGCATTTTCAAAGGATGGACCTTTACATCACACAAGATTTCATTATCTAGGACAGTAAGGAACTGAAGCCCACTGGCAGAGAACAGGCTATGGCTACTACCCTCTGGGAAACTGTTAGTTAACTTCTAAGCCAGAAAACTTGCAGAGCTCATCCACGCAGTTTTTGGTTAAAATGTCAAGTTCCATGCTTCTTATCACTTTATTCAAAAGCAGCTCTCTTGAGAAATAGTTGGCATGATTCAAATTATTGGAACTGTATTGCCTTAGACATCCACCCCTGGGCATTGTCAGAAGCAAGTGTAAGGAGAGCATAAAGGAGAGTCCGCTTACATTTGTTCCTCGCCCGGAATATTTTCTTTGTGCAGGTTTTCTGATTTCATTGTGTTTGCAAAAGGGTAGTGACTACTCAGTGACTGAAAAAAAATATATAGAGAGAGAAATGAAATCTCACCATTTGTAAAGACGTGGATGGAACTAGAGGGTATTATACTAAGCAAAATAAGTCAATCAGAGAAAGACAATGATTATATAATTTCATTTACATGTGGAATCTAAGAAACAAAACATAGGAAAGGAGGGGAAGATAAAATAAAATGAAATCAAAGGGGGAGACAAACCATGAGACTCTTAATTCTAGGAAACGCACTGAGAGTTGCTAGAGGGGAGGAGGATGGGAGGATGGGAGGATGGGGTAATTGGGTGATAGGCATTAAGGAGGGCACCTGATGTGATGAGCACTGGGTGTTATATGCAACTGAGGAATTGCTGAACTCTACTCCGAAACTAACAATACACTATATGTTAATTAATTAAATTTAAATAAAAAAAAAATATATATATATATATATATATATATTTTTTTTTTTTTTAAAGGGGGTAGTGACACAGCCAGCTGCTTCTGGTGGGAATTTCTGTGGACATTGCTGCAATCAGACCCATGTTAGGGTCTGATTTGTCTAAAGATACCTTTGGACACAGTTCTTGTCTGTGTGCAAATTGTAGCTGCTAACACGGGGCAGAGAGACTGCGTGGGGATCCGCAGGTTGGTTTCCACCTTCCTGGCATTCCTAACCTGAGAGTCTGCGGTTTGGGGTGGATGCTTTCTTTTGTCCTTATTTGCCTGCCTCTCACCTGCTTTACCAGCCAGCTGGCATTGCTCCCACCTCGCCCGCCTGCTGTTGACTGGACCTGGGGATGTGTTTGGCTTTTCACAAATTGTAAGTAATTATTAACTCTGTGGGGTCAGTTATCGTTTTATGTTCATAACATTGCAGGGGGCTTTGAGATGCCGCAGGTTGATAAGACCTTCGGAGGCAGTTCTCCTGGGGGCTCCCGGGAACCGGCGGAGGGGGCCATGGCCCCACACTGGGACTGACCCAGTTTCTGGAGGAGGAAGCGCTTTGCCCTGGAAGGCAGGGAGAGCCCTCTGTCCCCAGTCTGGCTTCCTGATCTCATGCCAGGAGCCTCAAGCAGCGAAAATCCTTTAGGCGACAAGGTTTGGGTTTCACTTGGAGCTGTCCTGTTTGGTGAAAGCAAGCAGCCCGTTCGCGTACATTTTGGACCGTTCCTCTGCACCGCCCGAGGGCACCCTGCCACCTGTTGTGCCACCTGCTTGGTGTGGACAGCTGGGAGAAGAATGATTCTAGAAAGGCTCTCATAGTCCCTCGGCTGAGGCCATATATTGAGAGTTCTCTTGGGGCATATACGTTGAGGGCTCTGGGAGGACAGGGAGAGGGTTTAGAGGGCCAAAAGGAGAGGGAGCTGTGGACTGCTGCCCCATTCTTGCCCTCGAGTAGTGAGAGCTCCAGCACAGGGGCAGCACCTGTGCCCACAGAGCACTGCCAGAGGTCATGCTTCACCTCCCCGACTTGTCGCACGCAAGTCTGAGAGGCACAAACAGGACTGAACTCTTTCCTAGAGGCTCAATGCCCCCAGTGAACATACCCACAGACGTACCTGTATAGTTGGTTGTAACTCATTCGGAATTTCTTTCTTTCTTTTTTTTTTTAATTTATGATAGTCACAGAGAGAGAGAGAGAGGCAGAGACACAGGCCGAGGGAGAAGCAGGCTCCATGCACCGGAAGCCCGATGTGGGATTCGATCCCGGGTCTCCAGGACCGCGCCCTGGGCCAAAGGCAGGCGCCAAACTGCTGCGCCACCCAGGGATCCCTCATTCGGAATTTCTAAGCATTCTGTGTTGATTGATATGAAAGCCAGTGTGCCAGTGATAAACACTAGTGGGAAACTGGTTCACCCTTTCCTGTGGCCGAGGCTCCACAGTTGGTTCATCTCTTGACCCTTCTGGCCAGCTCTCCACCCTCTCTCTGCAGCGGCTCAGGGATTTTTTGAGCAGTCCCCACCCCTAATCAAAGCCTGCGCATAGGAATAAAGCCTAAATCAAATCCACTCACACTAAAAAAAAACAATATGTTACCTCTTCCTATAATATTGGCATGATTATTATCCTTTTTTTTTTTTTTTTAAAGATTCCACTTATTTGTTCATGAGAAACACAGAGAGAGAGAGGCAGAGACACAGGCAGAGAGAGAAACAGATTCCCCAACGGGAAGCCTGATGCAGGACTCGATCCCAGAACCCTCGGATCGTGCCTGGAGCTGAAGGCAGATGTTCAACCACTGAGCCACCCAGGTGCCCCAGCATGAATATTATCCATATTGGGAGAAAGAAGTTTCAGTCAAAGGAAAACATATCTAATTGTAAGGTTTTGAGAGAAGCAGAACAAGCATTTATTGAGTGTCTACTATGTCCCTGGTATGCTGTGCACATGATCTAGTTGAATCTGTAAAACAACTCATGAAGAAGGCAGTTTTATACTCACTTCCTCAAAGAGTAAAATGAGAGTAATGTCTCTAAAGGTACATCATGGTTTCAACCTGAAATGGCTTCTGGACTTCATTGTTAGACCCCTGGCTCATCAGAATCCAGGATTACATGGAAGTATCTCCGAGCTGCTACCAGAAAACGGGAAACTGAGTAAGTGAGAAGAGAGAATCGAGGCCTTTCTCCTTGGCTTTGGCCAGAGCAGTGTCACTTGTGTACATTTTAAATCATGAATTTCAGGAAAGTTTCTGCATTAGGAGTTCAACTAGAAAATAAGTTTAAAATATCTTCTTCGGCTAAGAGGAATTTTTTGAAGTCATTTAAGCAAGGATATACAGGGCTATATTCATTTTTTAAACTGTCACCCTGGCACTGTGTGGAGAATGGATCGAGCCTAGAACCCGTTGTGCAGAGGGCCCAAAATAAGGCTTATGAAGTTAGAAGTTTGTGAAGACATGAGAACAGATGTGAGAGATGCCGAGGAGATCAGCCTTCCAGCCCCTGGTGACTCCAAGCCTGGTCTTTGGACCAGCAGCCTCAGCACCACTAAGGAGACTGTGAGAAATGCAAATGCCCAGCCTCCTCCCCACCCCTACCAGCCAGGAGAGCAGAATTTGCATTTTGACCAGATCCCCAAGGGATCCCTATCTTCCTCCCACTTGAAATGTCAGAAGCATTGCTTTAGCAATGCCTCAGCACTGTTTGCCTGGCAAAGGGGAATGAGGAAACACTACATGATGACTTTGACCTTCTGTTCGGTCATCCTGAAATAGGTGGCCTGTTGGAAGAGCGCTTTGCCTCAGCAGCTCAGTTATGGCAAGGCCTTTCTGGTGCCAAGGCATCTATCCAAGTGAGCTGGCAAGTAATTGCACTGGCTAAGGACCTAGTTGCTCTCTTACTATATTCTCCCTTTCTCTGTGGGTACAGTTTCTTCAAGCATCTAGGACCATCTCCCTGGATCTGGGGTGTCCTACCGAATTGGTCCGTGGTAAACCTTTTCTGCCTAGATTATTCTTTTTTTTTTTTAAAGATTTTATTTATTTATTCATGAGAGACAGAGGAGAGAGAGAGAGAGGCAGAGACACAGGCAGAGGGAGAAGCAGGCTCCATGCAGGGAGCCCAACGTGGGACTTGATCCCAGGACTCTAGGATCATGCTCTGGGCCAAAGGCAGGCGCTAAACTGCTGCGCCACCCAGGAATCCCTGTTTAGATTATTCTTGACTTTCTTTTATTCTCTCCCAACATTTTCTTATCTAACGGTTTATTCTCTCTGGGCTCACTGATGTAAACTAAAATGCTGATGGCAAGGTATCGTCCTTCTTCAAAGAAATATTTCAGTGTTCACCGAACCTTAATTCACTGCCATTAGAGATAAGACTATTTCAAGCGTGGAGTTAATGAGGTAACATTTGGAGGCATGGGGGTCTTTAAGATCTGCTAAATGAGACGGCACCATGTCCCGTTGCTCCTCCACACATACCTTGTGCTCCTGAAATTCTTGATCTCAAAGGACTGTGTTCATTCCTACGTGGAATGCGATTCTCCAGCTCTCCTGCTGCCTCCAGCCTGAGGTAGGTACCCCCACCTGTGTGGTCCCCTTGGGCATACCTCCATCGGGGCGTGCTATCACACTACACCTTGTTGATTTACATGTCCCCCCTTGATTCTGTGTCTTTTCATCTTTACACCCTCAAAGCATAGCAGAGTGCCTGGCTCACACCGGAGGCACAATAAATATTTGTTAAATGAGTCAATGAAAGAATGTGTGACTGTGGATGAGGCTGGTTTTGGGTGTAGGATGGATTTGGGGAGTCAGAACGGTAGTGCATTTAGCAGTTTGGGATCAGAATTCATGAACTTCTTGATTTATGCTGAGATTAGGAGCTACTCTGTATTCTCAAATGAGATTTTGAGTATCTCCGAATTACTCTTAATATCCCAATGGGCTTATCTGGTGAACAATAATCTAGAACATTCCTCCTGACCTTAACTTTTCAGGCAAGCATTGAAACCTGCTGCTCAGTTATTTTTCCCTAAGAAACTTGAATACCGCTGACTGCAAAGTGGGTTTGGTCACTTATTTTACTTTTATGGGTGTTTTATTCTTAGTTGCAGAGGTATTTTTAGTATGCTTTCACTCATTGAACACTTAGAGCCCAAGGAACAATAGACTTGCATAAGTTGACTCTGGCCAACTCTATTTGTCAGGGAATTCCTGGCCTTAAGAAGTGATGGACTCCTACCCAGTCTAGCCACCTCAAACGAATTCCAGGACAATACAAGGAATGTCAAGAATAGCAGAACAGGAAAATACTTCGGTTGCAGTTTCAAACTTGAGGGATGCATTCGTCCCCACCTCAACCAAATAATCTCCCTACAGAAGGAGGAAACAAAGATCCCTGGGAACAAAGAATGATGGAGTATGTGGGTACACGAATGGATACATGTGCACATTTTTTTGTCACTATTGTAATCAATGACCCTCTGTTGTTGAAAACAGAGATTATAATATTATCCTGATTGACAAGCAAGCTTTGTGATTTATCTTCTAGTGTTCTCTACTAATAATCCTCTGACTATAGTCTACTCATTGCTTTTTCCTTGCCTTTAATTCTTTATCCTAACACCTCTGAAATGTAGTTCTCATTCTGCATGCTCCCTACCCCCATGGTGGCCATTTCTTCTTTATTTCAAGGCTCCGTTCTCCCATAGCTCTGCTCAATGTTACACAGTTCTATGTGGTAGCACATTGGTCTGGTCTTTTCTGGTCACTACTGCATGTATATTACATAAGAACATTGAAAGTATCTTTGAAAACAAGCCCCAAGCTTATTTTCAGCTGTCTTTTCCCCATGACATGGTAATAACACTTGGCTTATTACAAATCACAGATGTGCCACCCAGATGAATCAAGACCATTTTCTTGTCCTCTAGCAGAAGGGTGGTGGCTGGCTTCTCTTCCAACATTGGAGAGAAAGGCCTTAAATTCATGCTCTGATCATCCGAGTTAGGTAGCATGCACATGGTTAAGACTGAGATGAATTGGAGCTCCTGGAAATGATGTTTGCCGGGAAGAGAGAAGCACCAAAGGCCTCCTTTGCCTCTTTTCAACATTTCTTAAAGCCAATCCCAACTTTAGTTACACTACTTCTAAATTAAGATACTTCATCAGATTTCCTCTTGTGTCTGCCATAGTTTTGCCAATCCCCACAACAATATCATTTCAACTGTAACAGAATTTTTGACTAGGTGGAAAATTGACCTACGGAAGGCAAAGTATACCTGAAATGATTAATATTTTTTCAAGTTTCTATGTTGCATGTCTTGGGTTAAAATGCAAGAATCCATTGTGAATGCAACTTACCACTGCTGTTTAACCAATAACACTGACCAAACTAATTTTCAACACAAAAATAGGTGTCTAACCCTGGCGTGATCATGAGAAAGCAACAACTTTTCACTGTGTGAACCATTTATATGTCCTATGAATAGCCAAAAAAAAAAAAAAAAAAAAAAAAAAAAAAGAAAGAAAAGAAAAGAAAAGAAAGAAAGAAAAAAGAAAAAACAAGGAAGAAAAAGAAAAAAATGAAACATCATATCTAAATCAAAACTGTATAATCAGATCTTAGTGACAATGAAAGATTTTTCTTTTTTAACATCTCTGGAATATGCACAAACATAATATAGGGGCAAACTGCATTGGAAGTCCCACATTGCAGGGGCACCTGGGTGGAACATTTGGTCAAACATCTGACTCTTGATTTTGGCTCCTCACGGCATGATCTCAGGGTGATGAGATGTATCCTGGGAGTTGGGCTCCAGACTCAGTGGGGAGTCTGCTTGTGATTCTCTCTCTCCCTCTGCCTCAGCCTTTGCCCTCTCTCATGAGCATATGCACTCTCTGTCTTGCAAAAAATGTCCCATATTGCAGAGAATATTATTTCATCCTCTAATTCAGTTATTTTTCCTTTCCTTTTCTTTTTTCTTTCTTTCTTTTTCTTCTCCTTCTCCTTCTCCTTGGGGGGTGGCATGTGTGTGTTGTTTTTTGCTGTCTGGAGGATGAAAAATCATATAGTTCAGTGACATAAAGTCTGAAAAATTTATTGGAGAAGTTCCTAGAAGAAAAGTCCTGCTAGCTTCTATGTTCCCTGTCTTGCTACCATGAGAACACTGTGTACCCTTCAGAGCCTAGGGGGGTCTAATGGGGCTATATTATTTCCATATCCACAGTCAGCTGCTTAGGGGCCTAAGAGGTAGAGCACAAGCTCCTACTCTTTTTAAGAAGGATCAGACCAGATCTTGTTATTGCCCCTTCAGTTCTGCTACTCTGCCTCCAGTAATGCTCAGGATTTGGTAGTTTAGGGGAAAAGAGCGCCAGTTATGCCCCTGGACAGGTATGACATAATTGCTGTCCGTGGCATGCCAGGATTTTATCAATTCCAGCCTGTGATCGGTTCCTGCCCTGAAGAATGTGTTCTGATTGTGTCTACCACTGCTGGCACATCTACAAATAAGATAAAAACACAGTTGTTAATCATCTGGCACCTTTTAAAAAGACATGATTATCCTGCTGTCTAGCTTTTGGTGTTGTTAAGGTCTGACATGCAATTGTGAGACGTGCTAGTGCTTTCCTCTATTGGCTCCAAATCAGGGATGATCAAATGTTTCAGACCAGAGCTCAGCCAGATCCTGAGCTGCAAAGGCTCCTCTTACCTGGCCAGAAAGTGGTAACCCCTTCCTCCCCCAGTTCTCCAGGTTTATCCCAGTTGTCTCTATCATACTTCTTCTCGAGGGCACATGTATAAATAAATTAAATGTATCAAGAAGATAACAAGTGTATGTAAAACAGTCTCAACTTTAGGTAGTAGTGAGCCTTATTGATTCAAGATATCTTAGGCCAGAGAATGGAATGGGATTATCCACCTTTTTCTTTCCGTTTCTCACATTCCAAAGGTTAGTTTGGTGCTGCCCAAATGCCAGACAGAGAGCGTGCCCAACACCAACTAGAACAGCAAGTTGAAACCATCAATTTCTCCCCCAGATAGTCACCCAGTCCCAAATGTCCCATTTCTGTGACTAACACCAGTACCCTCGGTGTGACGTTGAACACCTGACTTTCTTTACTTGCTGAAGGCTCGGGGCATCTCTTGCTCGTGATCACCACTGCTGACCACCCACAACCAGGCTCACATCTGGATTGTGAAAGCAGCTCCTACTCTGTGTACCTGCATTCAGCCTTTCTCTCTGTCCTACCCCTCCTCTGTGTCTTCTAGAACAAGCTTCCACATGTGCTGTTGGCAGTGCCATCCGGTGATTCAATAAAAAGTTCAGCCAATTGCCTTAGATCTCTGACAACTGACTTTATTTTAAGTTCTTCTTTCTCTCTTATTTCTCCTCAACACTGCCTGTCTCTAGCTCAGATAATGGGCTTGTTCTTTGCTTCACAGGACTGGCTAGATATTTGCCCTGAAGGCTTCGTTCAAATCTTTCCACTAGTCAGAGCTTCTCTCTTCCCCTAATCTCCTTGCCCTTCTCAAGACCCGAGTTTCAGCTCCAGAAGATCACTGTCGCTAACCAGTAGACCATTCTGGTGACCTCTTCTTCACTTTGCTTTCTTGTCCCCTCGAAGGTTTTAGTTGATTGACATTAGAGTCAATAGCAAACCATTTTGACCTGATGATATTTTGTTTTATAATTACTCACGAGGCACTCCTAGTACATTTGGAGTGTACCTTGACCAAACTGTCCCCAACTCAACTATGTCATAGAAAACTTTCTGAAGTTAGGAACATGTCTGTCTCCTCTTGTCCTTTATGTATGCCACCCCCTCAACAAAGACATGTATCTATTCAGCATGCCTTCAGCAAATGTCCATAGGTGTATAAGGACTGCAGGCACAGGAGTGAGGAAGACAGACCCAGTCCTTGGCCTTAAAAGCCAGTGGGTGTATACAGCTAATATCCTGGGACATAAAAGGAAAATGAGGCACATAATTTCCAAAGGAATAAAAAAAGCAGGTGTGATAGTTTCATGAAAAGTGGCAAGGGGGATGGAAAAGTCACATCTAATGATTTATTTCATGATACAACAATGCAGGTAGAGAATAACATGGCAGGCCATGAACACAGCCCATCTGCCAGATTCTGCAGACCTTCTATGTCCTCTCAAAATAGTAGGACCAGTCTTCTATAGAATACCTAGGAGTAGGAGTTTTCTATATATTGGTCTGGTAATGGCTACACAGGTGTAAACATATATAAAAATCCATCAAGCTGTGCACATATTATAATTCAATAAAAAAAGGCCCCGTGTGTCGGTGTATGATAAAGGAAAATTGTAAGAAGAAAAGCAAAGTAAAAATTTGGCTGTCGGCATGACCTCTTACTCCCATAAAACTCCCCCCACATCAGTCCTGCCTAGATCCCTAGGACCTAGGTTGGAGATACTTTTGTGGCCATAAAGTGCAGAGCCATCTGAATGGATTCTTGTTGCATCTCATGTGAATCTTGAGGGGAGCAAGTGATTCTTAGATACTGGAGGATTAGTAATGAGCCTGAAGATCAGTGCAGTGTTTCTGAATTCTGGAAGCACATAAGGACCACCAGAGCATTCTTAAAGAGACATCAGTGCATGGACCCCACTCTCTGAGATTCTGATTCAATTGATCTTGGGTGGGGTCCTGTACCACTATTTTTTAAAAGGTACCGTTTTTAATGTGCAGCAAGAATTCATAATCCCTAGTGAATCCCATGCTCTCTTTATAGAGTTAAGGAAATGAGATTTCACAAAGTTTAAGTGATTTGCCTCAGGCAGTGCTTCTGGGTACACGTTCTCAATTATCTGGGGAGCATGTGGAGTGTATCCATGCCTGGGAAGAGCCACTGTTTCAAGGTTACAAAAGCCTAAGTGGTCAGAGCCAGGAATCCAATCCAAGTGTTTTGATTCTTAACCTCTAGTTTGTTCCACTTCATCTCCCCCAAATGGAGACATCATTATTGGCAAGAGCTTTTGAAATAAAAATTGTAGCTATTGCTTTAATCTAAATGGGAACTCATTAGAGCAACCCCACTGACTGGAAACATTAGAAGGAATCCAGGAGGGTGGAATTTACTTTTTAAAATTCTTGATGTGAATAAACAATATCAATGGCTCTCCCAGGTCTTATTTCTTATTTCCCTCCTCACCAGCCTACCTCCGGCCCCCGTTAATCCATTTGACATAACACACTGTGTGGCATCACTCGGCACACTTCCACATTATAATATAATAATTCAAGAAACCAGAAAAATGAGGGGAATGTTGGTTAGAAAAAGACTAATGAGGAAGCTGATGTCCATTGAAGCAACTATTTGAGAAAGAGCATTAATGAGGTCTTTCCAAGTTAGCTTAAAACTTTCAGCAGTACATGAGCTGCCCAACTAAAATGACTTCAAGACTCTACAATGGCAACTGGAAATCTACAAGCAGTTATTTAAGACCTTGACTACAAGGTCTGTTCTTAACAGCCCGCAGAAAATTCATTAGTGAGACCACCATTTAGAAGCAAATATGAAGGACTTTCTGAGAAATCCATCATCCAGATGAGTTGAAAGTAGCTCATCTCCCTACAGTTTTTTTTTTTTTTTTAAATCAGTGCTTTCCTTTGAGGTAATCAAGGCAATTTCTGCATTCACTTGTGATGACTGCTCTTCTCTCCATTTTATCACTTTCATCTGGATAGTTATGTACGTTTTTGTGGGATGATCATTATGTTTTTTAACAAGAGTACACAGTACATTTAAACAGGAAAGAGAGATACATCTATCAGACTCTGTGTCAATGTGGTTGGGTAAGTGCATGTAGATGAGAGATTGGTTTAGATCAGATCTAACTTTTCTTCAGGGTTGGTAAATGTAGAAAATAAATTATAGTGGAATTGTGATGCTGAGTAGTACTGAATACAGCTGTGGTCTGACATGGAGAAGGACAACATGGGGAATTTTTCTAAAGATGGTTTCATCTTTCCTTTCCTTTTTTTTTTCTGCTTTAAAAAAATTTTTAATTCCAGTGAAGTTACATACCGTATTAGGCTAGTTTCAGGTGTACAATGTAGGGATTCAACAACTCTGTACATTACTCAGTGCTCATCATGGAAAGTGTCCTCTTAATCCCTTTCACCTATTTCACTCATTCCCCATCCACCTCCCCTCTGGTGACCACCAGTTTGTTTTCTCTTAAAGAGTCTGTTTTGTAGTTTATCTTTTCCCCCTTTTTTTGTTTGTTTTATTTCTTAAATTCCACATATAAGTGAAATCATACAGTATTTGTCTTTTTCTGACTGACTTATTTCACTTAGCATTATATTCTCTAGCCTCACCCATGTTGTGGCAAGTGGTAAACTTTCATTCTTTTTTTAAAGGATTTTTTAAAAAATTTATTTGAGAGAGAGAGAGAGAGAGAGAAACAGACTCTGCCCTGAGTGTGGAGCCTGACTTGAGGCTTTATCCTATGACCCTGAGGTCATGATTTGAGCTGAAACCAAGAGTCAGATGCTTTAACTGAGCCACCTAGGTGCCTCAAGATTTCATTCCTTTTTAAAACTGAGTAATATTCCACTTTAAATATGTGTATACTGTCTCTTCTTCATTCATCTATCAGTGGACATTTGGGCTGCTTCAATAATCTGGCTATTGTAAATAATGCCGCAGTACACATAGGGGTGCATGTATCATTTCAAATTTGCATTTTCATATTCTTTGGGTAAATACTCAGTAGTGGAATTCCTGGATCATATGGTAGTTCTATTTCTAAAATTTTAGGGAATCTCGATATTGTTTTCCAGCGAATGAGTGGCTGTACCAGTTTGCATTCCCACCAATGGTGCATGAGGGTTTTCTTTTCTCCACATCCTTACCAACACCTGTTGTCATCTTTTCTTTCTGACTTAGAGGAAGAGTTGCTTTATAGATATTCAATAAATGTTTGGTCATCTATTCCTTTTTCCAACCAGTATTAGAATGTTGCCAACTGTTTAACAAACCCTGCTAGGTGTTAGAGTATGCCTGTGAATAAAATATAGTGCGTGACCATAAAGTTTTTGTGGATTCCTTATTGAATGAATGAATACAGGGAAGAAAGCAAAAAAACAAAAAGTGCTGCGGGTGGCACCTAGGGGGCTCAGTTAAGACTTGATTTTGGCTCAAATTGTGATCTCAGGGTTGTGAGATCAAGCCCTGCATTGGGCTCCACACTCCACACGGAGTCTGATTGAGATTCCGTCTTTCCCTCTGCCTCAGCCCTTTCCCCTGCTCTTTCTCTCTAAACAAACAAACAAACAAACAAACAAACAGATAAATAAATAAATATTTTTACAATGCAACAAAAAAATGGCTAGGGGAATAACAATACTAGACCAGTGTTGAGAAAGCACAAAGTTTTGAGTCAGGTAGATGCTGGTTTAAATCTGAAAGTCACTTCTTACCATCTCTGTGACTAAAGTCAAGAATTTAGAGTAACAGAAGCAATTGGTCAAGAATACTTATGTTGGTTGGGGTCCCTTGAGAACCAAAAGGCAAAACAAGACCTTCAATAGATTTATTGAAGAAAACACCTGTGAAGGATAAAGGAGGAAGAGGGAGTATGCAGGAAGGCCCCTCGGACCATGATGTAGGTCTGATTCCTGGGAAGCAGAAAAGGAAGGTAGGAGGACTGGATAGGGAGAATCTGAGATTCCAGTGCCATTGCAAGACAGTTTTGTCTGAGTTGATGGGAATCTCTGAACCAAAGTCATCCATTGGAGAAAATTTGCATCTCACAAGAATGGCATCTATGCTTAGCCATTGGGCAAGAGCCATTTGCCTGAAGTGTGGCTTCTGAGAATGTGGTCATGGATCCAAAGGGTAGTAGTTGGTGTTGTCGCTCACTTATGCCCCACCACAGCAGGACATGTAAGCATCCATGACCACTGCAATGCTTTGGACTGGAAAAATAAAAAGGGATATTCAACAGACATTTGCTTAAACCAGGAGTTGAAAAGCCTTTTCAGTAGAAGAGTAGACAATGAATCTTATAAACTTTGTGGGCCATACAACTCTGCTATAAGATGAGAGATGCCATAGACATTATGTTAATATGTAGTATTCCAATAAAACTTTATTTATAAAAACAGGCAGAAAGACAAAATTGGCCTGCAGAGCATGGTTTGCAGATACCTGGCTTATGTGGATAAGGTAATATTTCCTCATGTGGTGTTTAGAGATAAGATTGCAGGTGATGCTTCAGTGACTCAACATGATATTAGACTTTTCTGTCTTTTGCTCTTTCATTCTCAGTATTATTTTAAGGCTACCAGCTGTTCTTCTTTGTTCTAAATTTGCGGTAAGCAAAATTTTATTTCAAAATTGTATTTTGCTGTATAGTTCTTAAAATATATTATAGAACATCATGTAGGTATTCTTTAATATTTTAACATATATTTTAAAATAGCTTTTGATAATTACATTGTTTTAATTATTAACTTAGTTTAATTTATTTTTTATGTCTTTTTTAAAATTTAATTTTATTTTTTTATTGGAGTTCAATTTGCCAACATATAGCATAATACCCAGTGCTCATCCCACCAAGTGCCCCCCCTCAGTGCCCATTACCCAATTTTCAACAGAAATCTTTTCAGTATTTTTAAAGATAGCAATGCCTTCTCTGACGTCTATCCATTATATAAGGGGAAAAAATGATTTCTCCTAAATCTCTGAACATCAGTTAATTCATTAATTAATCACATATTTATTGAGCAGTTATTTCAGATCAGATATTATCAGTGCTCTCACAGTTAACAAAACAGAACAAATCTTTGTCCAAATGAAGCTGATGTACTAGGAGGGTGAAGGAAATGACAGAGACTCACTGTGGGTACTGTATTGAGATTTTGCTGAAGGAGGGGTCAAGATAGAAGCATGGAGTCCCATTAGAAAGCTTGAGAGCAAGAGCTACTGGTGATTTGGAGCCAAATGGCAGCAGTCGAGGTAAGGAGAAGCATAGATTGCAGAATCTGAGGATTGACTGGATATGGACTGAGTATGAGAAGAAGAGGAGGCAATGATGACTATGCCTGAGAGGATGGCATACTGGGGACACAGGGGTTGGCATTGACTTAGATGGCAAAGATGGGCAGTGAGCAGATACACTGGGAAGGCTGAGAGGACAAATTGGACTTGTCAGACCGAGAGTCCTATTGACATCCTGGCCAAGGATGCTGAGCTGGCAGTTGGAAACATAAGTTTGCATTTAGACTTGAAGTCCACAAGATGTAGATGTAACTTTGGGAGTCTTCCGCATATGCTTACATATCATCACCTGGAACTTTGTCATATAGACAGGCTACTCCTAGCTGCAGAGAAGGTAGAGAAGTATATGTTCACCTTTTCCATCTTCCACAGAGAAAGGCAGCAAGAGATAAAAGGATTGATCCTTCAACTAGCAACATCTGGACTCATGTCTCTTTAGTTCTTCCTATGCAAAACAGGGAAAATAAAATTTACTTTACATGATTTTTAAAAATTTTTTTAAATTATTTTTTTATAATAAATTTATTTTTTATTGGTGTTCAATTTGCCAACATACAGAATAACACCCAGTGCTCATCCTGTCAAGTGCCCCCCTCACCCATTCACCCCCACCCCCCGCCCTCCTCCTCTTCCACCACCCCTAGTTCATTTCCCAGAGTCAGGAGTCTTTATGTTCTGTCTCCCTTTCTGATATTTCCCACACATTTCTTCTCCCTTCCCTTATATTCCCTTTCACTATTATTTATATTCTGCACATGAATGAGAACATATAATGTTTGCCCTTCTCCTGAAAATTCACCTGAGGTCAGCAATAGAAAGCTCCAGGCATAAATAATATGTTCTTTAAATATACAAGTTCCCCTTGCTTCCCTTCAAGTGATCTGAGATGTTATGGTAAGTTGTTAACTCAGTCTATAATACTTATTTTTGGACTTCCTCATTTAATAAACCAGTGACACTGCTATTTTTACTTTCACTGCTGTGGCAGAAGAAAGGAATTTTTTCTTCCCTGCCCCCCAGAGCCACATACTTTTGAGAGTTCGATTGGTTAAGCTGGTTCTCTTCCTCTCAATGACTCTTCATTCTCATTTCTAAGGGGGTGCTGTTTTCACTTTTACACTTCAGTTCCTGTGAGTAGCAATGGGCAAAGAATTTACAAATTCTTAGTAATGATTAACCATTGCAAGATAGGGACAACTCTCCCCCAACCTGAGACTTCACTGGAGAATATGTGGGAAGAACACTCACAGAGTACAAAGAAGTCCAAGGCAACATGAAGGGTGTCTCACTGAAGGCCAGGTGGAGGCTACTTGGTGGAATGAAGTCAGAGCAAATCCAGTGGCTGTCAGAGGAAAATAACTCTAGAGACATTATTCTCCACTTCCACATCTGGTAGAAAACTATGTAGTGGCATTCTGAAGTCTCTTCTCAGCCTGATCCATTTGTTTTATATTTACTTTACACCCTTTTCTCTCTCACAGTGCAAAGATGAGACAAAATGTTTGTGCATGCTTATACCTATAGAGGATGGCCATAAAATTTTGACTCTTAGATAATATCATTTTATCATTTATTGTACTGTGATAACAGTAAATCTTTTCCAATGTGTTTGTCTGCTTTTTCTGACTTTGTGGCCACCGTGTATGTGTGTGTGTGTGTGTGTGTGTGTGTGTTTGTGTTTGTGTGCATGTGCACACGCTCACACATGTATGTATGAGTTAGCTAGGGCTGCCATAATAAAAAACTACAGAGTGGGTGGCTCGTACAACAGAAGATTATTTTTCCACAATTCTTCAAGGCTAGAAGTCTGAGATCAAGCTATCAGCAGGGTTGGTCTTTTCTTAGAGCTCTCTCTTTGGCTTACAGATGGCTGTCTTCTCTGTGTTCTCGCATAGTCTTTCCTCTGGGGGGTTGTTTACGTCCTAATCTCTTCTATAAGAACACCAACCGGGATCCCTGGGTGGTGCAGTGGTTTAGCGCCTGCCTTTGGCCCAGGGCGCGATCCTGGAGACCTGGGATCGAATCCCACATCGGGCTCCCAGTGCATGGAGCCTGCTTCTCCCTCTGCCTGTGTCTCTGCCTCTCTCTCTCTCTGTGACTATAATACATAAATAAATAAAAATTAAAAAAAAAAAAGAACACCAACCATATTGTATTAGGACCCATCCTTACGGTTTCATTTTAACTTAATCATCTCCTTAAGGGTACTCTGTTGGGGTGCCTGGGTGGCTTAGTCAGCTAAGCATCTGCTTTTAACTCAGGTGATGATCCTGGAGTCTCAGGATGGAGTCCCACATCTGGCTCCCTGCTCAGTAGGGAGTCTGCTTCTCTTTCTGCCTCTCACCCCACTTGTGCTCTCTCTCTGTCTCTCTCTCTCTCAAATAAATAAATAAAATCCTAAAAAAATAAATAAATAAAAATACTTTTTCCAAATATGGGCATATTCTGAGGTACTGAGGGTTAGGATTTCAATATATGAGTCTTGGAGTGACACAATTCAGCCCATGACAGTATGTATCTATACATAAATATAAAATATTATATATGTATAAATACATACACAAAGTATTATATGTAATGTATTATATTTATACTTCTTATGCAGATACATATATCTGTACATATGAGTTATACACACAGGATTCTGAGATATTATCCAATTTGTGCTTGAAACTTCCTCCTATCTATGGAAATACCAGTCCCCTGACTGCCTGGGGGCAGCTTCCCCCTGTAACTGTAGATGTCTGCCAAACGCTTGTTGTCCAGATTAGTTAATCTTTGTAAGATGCTCTGAAGGGCAAGCTACCTTAACCTCCTAACCTCACCATGCCTGTTAAGTGGAAGGGAGGCACCCTGCTCCTGGGACAACTTCACCTGTGGAGTCTATGAGCAGGGTCTCAAAACAAAAAGACCTCCTGGATGGGGGTTAAAGGGAATGGGAGTGGGGAGGACTCCGTGCTTTTGTTTCCCTAAAATTCCTTTAGCAGCAGGCAGGAAAAGTGACCACAGCAGGGTAGGCTTCTGTTTAGGCTGAGGAAGCAGGGAGCCAGCCAAAGACCAGGAAAAGACCCATGCTTCTGGGTTAAAGATAAACTAAAAAGGTATTTTAAGAGCTAGCTGTTGGTCCAGTGGGAACAATAGATAAGTTAAAGGCCTGGGGATTAAGCCAATTTCATCTCTGAGTAATTTTTTTAGGAAACTATAAATGACATAAAGATTGGCAACAATTGTTCACTTGAAAAGAGATTTTTCAAGAATCTTGACTTTTCCCTTGATATATGGTCAAAATGGGCAGAAGCCACTTAGCTTTCCCTGTAGCTCACACTTTATTCCTTTGGGGTGACTTTTCTACTTGTCAGTTACAGATTGGTCAATTTTATTTTCAATCATGTGTAGGCGCTAATTTGTCCAAGTTCTTTGCTACTCAAAGCAACAAGTCTGGACCAGTAAAATCCACATATCCTGGGAGGTTTGCGAGAAATAGAGTCTCAGTGCCGCCAGTCCATCCCCACTGCCCCAGACCTGCCAAATCAGAATCTGCATTTTAAGAAGATCCCCTGGTGATCTCTATTCATATTCCAGTTTGAGAAGCAGTAGTCTAAGGGCCTAACATCCTCTTTGTGACCTTTTCTGGAAGGTAGAGGCCACATACAAACGTATAATACTCTATTAGGAACCATTTCTTATAATACGTGATCTTGAGTAGGCAATAAGCAAACACAAGTGCTTTGATGATTGATAGGTCTAGCTTCATCCTGCTTTTCAGTCTGTACATTGGTGGCTTTATTATTTGTCTAATTGCACCATTTTTCTGCTGTGTTATCTTGGGGTCACTTACTTGACCTTCTATGACTGACTCAGTTTCTCTTCTGTAAAATGAGATTTAAAATAGTATTTATCTCATAATATTCCTGTAGGCTTTAAATGAATTAATACCTGGGAAGCACTCATATTGACATATTGTGTCTGGCATATGGTAGGAGCCCAATAAATGTTAGCTAAAAATACAATACAGCAGGACCTCTAAAAATACTTACACTGTTAAAATCTTCCCAGGTGCAAATTGCTATGATACATACATGTTTTTAAAGATTTTATTTATTCATGAGAGACAGAGAGAGAGAGAGAGAGAGAGAGAGAGAAAGAGAGGGAGACAGAGACACAGGCAGTGAGAGAAGCAAGCTCCCTGCAGGGAGCCTGATGTGGGAGGGACTCGATCCCTGGTCTCCAGGATCACACCCTGGGCCGAAGGCAGGAGCTAAACCTCTGAGCTACCCAGGGATCCCCATGATATTTTTTTAGTGTGCTATCTGGTTTCTTCCTGTGCATTTGCTACATTTCTTGTTGTTCTTTCGGTTTCTTGAGGGAAAAGTAAATGACGGTTACCATCTCCCTATAAAACCATATAGCACAGTGCTCAGCATACAGAAGATTCTTAGCTTTGCAAAATTATCTTTGTTCATGTGCATAACCATTTTGACAGTGAAAACTGATTTGACTTGTTTAATGTTTTTTCCACTGCAACAATGATTAAATTGGCTATAGTTCACACATTCATTCATTCCCTCTTTTGACAATCAAGGTTTCAGCACTTACTATGTTCTAGATTTGGTCCTAGATGCTAAAGATACAGCAGGAACAAATAGTTTGAAAATCCTTTGAGGAGTTTTCCCTCAAGAGATGCAGAAAAATTAGGTGTTCATGAAGGGAGTTGAGAGGTGGGAAATTAAATTATGGGGAAATTAAAAATATGGGGGGCGTTACCCCATGTGCATATACTCATGGCAATTGAGATAAAAATGATGAGAGGGTTGTGGGGAGGCAGTTCTCTCCTTGGGATAATGAGAGGGTGAGATCTAATGCATCAGTATTGCAATTGGCCCTGGCTGGCAGCAGCGACAGCTTCACCATAGAGAAAGGAGAGAAAGGAGAATATATGGATGAGCACAACCGCCAGCAGTTGGGTAGATGTGACAGCGGGAGAATGACGAATTTCTCATCTAATTGCTACTTAAAAAAATTGAAATAGGAAACAAGGTAGATATCCACTCAGGAAGCTGAATAAACGGGAGAGATTGGAGGTTTCAGGAGAGAGAATGTGGGAAGTAGTCATCAAAGAGAGCGGGAGAGAAGATGGGGTCTGCACACACAGAACACCTGCCCAACTATGGAAAGGTCCATTGCCCATTATGGTCATGAGTTTAAGGAGAGACCGGGTAGCACACTGGAGTGTTTTTCTTTGGTCCCTTTCAGCTACCTGGGTGCAGGTGTGGAATAGGCCAAGAATTGTACCTCAACCAGGTTGTACTCATGGTTTGGTGCCACGTGCAAATAGCCACTGGAAAGACTAGATGTGCCAGTTCCTTAGGGATCTCACACAACAAGTATACTGGGTATGAATTATTTGCATAATAATAAATCATTTACTCCCAAAGAATATGTTATTCCCCCTGGTATTATGCTGTTTGCGTAGGTTTTTATATTTCTATTTTCAAAGACTTTCATTTCTGGAGAAATGACAGATACTCACATATTCTTTCACTCATGTAATAATTCCTTGACTTCACTTAGACCCCAAGTTCACCCATGCCTTCTTATGGCCCTTAAAAATGGCGACTTTATTTAGTGCCTACACCCTAGAATAGGCAACCCCAGCTGGAAATCTGTTTGCTTTGCTGACTCAATAGTTTGCCGAACAGCCTAAAAGCGTTAAAGCAGCTATTTTGGGGGTTTCGGTATCTCCTCTATGTCAGGATCTTGCTTTTTCTGTATATTCAGAATGGAAACTTTTTGTTCCTCTCACAAGGTTGAGAAAGGCGTTAAAGATAGATTTGTGTCACCCAAATTTCCTTTTTTGTCCCTTCCTCCACTGTGTTGGCTTACATTATTACCCAACTTCCATGACTGTCCTTTACCTGAAACAGCAGTGTTCCAGAGAGCTCTTAAAATCTTATGCCCCAACAAAGAGGAAATGAATGAGCTTCATGCTTTGTAAATCTTTTGCAACCTCCTGTGGTGAGTACAGGGGTTGCTCTGTATATTCTCAATTCTCTCTGGTTTCTGGGCCACCCTTGGGCAATGGGAAGTTGACTGTGCTCTGGTCGCTAAATTGTCCTTGACTTGGGGGTTGCGGTTTGCTCTCTAACGTAAGCATTGTTGGCTGCATATTTCTTACCATGCACAGGTGCAAGAAGTACCCAGGGGGCTTCCCCATAGCTCTGGATCATGCATATCTTTCCCTTGATCACATTCTGTACCCTCTTCACACCTCCCCTCCCTCCAGTCTTCCCTGATAATGCCAGGGTAGGGACATTCTGTTCCAAACTCATTAGTCAAGAATGTTACCAGACTGCCCTGAAGAGGGTTTTCTCTGGTGTGGGCTCTCTGCAGTGGTGCAGAAAATCTGAAAATCATGCTGTCTTTATACTGAGTTCAACTCAGGATTACATTTCCTCCCCAGTGCCCAGGCACTAAAGATATGGTCTTTTAAGACTCCAACAAATTTATAAAGATGTCCAAATTAATAGTTACCCAGCATATGGAAGTGTGCAATGAGTCCCTGGAATAGTCATCCTCGAACTCATTCTTCCAAATGGTTCAGTGCTTGGCTTCATCTTGCTAGGGAGAGTAGCCCTTCTAATGCATGAAGTCAGAAGAGGGTAACATTTGTGCCTGCCTGCAGCCACTTTTTGGGACTCTCTGGGAAAGCTAGAGAGCCAAGCATTTGAGTCACGAATATTTGTCAAGCGCCTTCTATGTGTGTCAGGTGCTGTACTTTACAAAGTGATTCTCCAATTTTGCTGCATTTCAGAATCCCCTGGGGAGCTTAAAAATAATACTGATGCTTTTGTTACAACCTATATAAAATAAATCTCCAGGGAGGGGATCAAGGTAACAGAATTTTTTAAAGCTCCTAGCAGATTTTTGGGGTGCCTGGGTGGCTTAGTCGGTTAAGTGTCTGCCTTTAGCTCAGGTCATGATTCTAGGGTTCTGGGATCCAGCCCCAAGTCTTGTTCCTTGCTCAGTAGGGAGTTGGCTTCTCCCTCTCCCTCTGGCCTTTCCCCTACTCAGGCTTGTTCTTTCTTTTTTTCTTTCTCTCAAATAAAGAAAGGAAAAAGAAAAGAAGAAAAAAAGCTCCTAGCAGATTCCAATGTGCAATTGAGGTTGGAACCAGTGTTTTTTGACAGTGCTCTTCAACTTTAATGTGAAAGTGAATCCCCTGGACACTTTGTTAAAAATGCAAATTTTGATTCAGTAGGTCTAGGGTGGAGCCCGGGGTTCTACATTTTCTTAGAGTTCCCAGGGAGCTGCTGGTCTTCAGACCACACTTTGAGTAAGAAAAAATAGTTTCTTTATCCCTTAACGTGTCAAGCTTTCCTGTCCTTGAGGTTTCACACAAGCTCTTCCTTTTTCTCTGAAATCACCTCCCTGGAAATCCCCAGAAAAGATGCGTTCTCATCCTTTGGTCCTTCAGGTTTTTCCTGACAACCCAATAGAGAGTAATCTCTACCTTATTTGTGTATGGTTCTCTATTTCTTGTTTTCTCACTGGTCCTGACTAGTGTAAGTGCCAAGAAGCCAAGTACCACCTCCATAAATTATCCTCAATGTCAGCACATGTCTAACACAAAGAAAGCAGCTGGTAAATGCTTGTTGAATGAATGACCACAGGGAAGCCTATTCAGTTTCACCTATTTTTCTATTTCAGGTGAGACAAGAAGCAGAAGTAAGAATAGACCAGAGTTTTCCATGAGAAAGAAGAGAGTATCTTTAAGTATGACTTATCTGGCTCTTGTTTTCTAAAATGAACTTTGACTGAAAAATTATGGGCAAGCTCAAGAAACTCAAACCTCCTTCCTAAAAGCAGAGCTTGAGGAGAATCTACGGCACCTAGGGAATTCATTCCATGCCTCCAAAAGGCTGAATCATCAGTTTGACGGTATCATCTTTTCAGATCACTGCAGCTCACTAAGATATCATCAAGGTGAATAATCAACAGAGAAATGCCATAAACATCTCAGACATTGAAATGACCTTGAGGTTGGTTCATTACTAACCTGAGACCATATCAGAGGCCTTAACTCACCACAGGCAGCACTTCATCCTTGCCAAATCTGGGACTTCAGATGGCAAGTACACCAATAATCTTGTTTAACTCCTCATTTTAAATTTAAATCATGAAAACCAGAAAGTTACATTGATTTCTCATGGAGGTACAGAGGTCTCAATACCAAGGCTATGGGTACTCCAAGTAAAGGACTATGGAGTGCCAAACTACAGTTATTTGATGAGATTAAGAGATACAAAATCTATCCAGTCTCACAAAATGGGGGGAGAAGGATATTATCACCTCCTTTATTCTTAGAGAACTAGGGCATGAAAGAACTAATTGATCACCTAAAGTCATTCAGCAATGGGATAGAAGAATAGGACCAGATCATCTCTCTTCCCAGTGGAAGCCTGTGTACTCAGTGACACAATTTCCCTCTTCCTAAATTCACTACAAGGGATTTGTGTATTATGTTTCCTTAATTTTTCTGAACGGGACATTACAGGATCTCAAGTCTATTTCAGGCATATGGATTCTAAGGATAATGAATTTTTGTATCTGCCTTAAGCATTTATTTAGTTTTTCATTTTGAAAAACTTGACTGTTACCATTGACCTTTTGCTTAGTGTTAAGAATGCCCATGGGCTGTGTATGCTGGCGAGTGTTTGCTAGTGACGCTACCTTTTCCACACTATAGAACAATAAACAGGGAAATGGCTAGTAGATGTTGGAGTAGTATTTAGGGACAGGACACATACCATCTAGGAGTCTGGTGATACTGCCTGAATCAGTGCCGCAGTATTATTTATACGATCCCCATGTAGAAAAGGAAACTTTTGGTAAGATTGCTCATCTCGCTCACATTTCCAAGGTCTAAAAGTCTCTAAAATGCCCAAAGCTGAGATATTCTGTGTGATTACAGCCTTTAGAGATCTCTACAGCAAGAATACAAATCAGGAAGAGTATATGTATTCCAAGACAAGTTTCTCTGTCCTTCAGCCATTCAGCTCTAAAGCCCAGGAGAAAAGAATGAAATTCATTCTGCTGTGGGCTCCAAGGTAATCTTTGAAGAACAGGAGTTTGATCAGCATGTAACATGTTACATTGCTAAAATAGCTGAAGAAGCTGCCTTGAGAGATTATAGAAGTCATAGGATCTCAGCACTGGATACCAACAGGATGGGTCTCACCTAATGCGAGCCTCCTTACAGAAAATCCTCCAGGCCTCATGAGGAATGAAGGGCTCAGAACTTTGGGGAAAGTCATTCTTTGTTGGTTCTGATTTTAAAACCGGTCTTCCTTAATTTAAGCCTATGTCTGTATCATTCTAAGTTCTACACAGAGTTTTCACCTCTAAAGCAATGTACTATATAAGATCAATTCTTTTTCTAGCCACTTCACACTCTTTATAGAAATAGTTTTACTTATAAGTTTAAAAATGAAAGACTCCAACAATAATCCTGTGAGCATTTATTTATTTATTTTTAAAAGATTTTTATTTATTTATGAAAGAGAGAGAGAGAAAGAGAGGCAGAGACACAGGCAGAGGGAGAAGCAGGCTCCATGCAAGGAGCCTGACGTGGGACTCGATCCTGGGACTCCAGAATCAGGTGCTGGGCTGAAGGCAGCGCTAAACCACTGAGCCACCCAGGCTGCCCTCCTGTGAACATTTAAACAAAGATATTAAGACCTGTCTTAATTATTGTTCTCTTCTACACTTGAATGTAAATGATTGATTTTTATATATGGTTCTAGATCTCCTTACGCTAGATGCTCTTCATGCATTCATTTATTCACCAGACAATCATGTATTTATACAATGCTCTGTGTATTTTATGAAATATGCAGAGTGCAGGAGGACTATTACTTTCCTTGCACCTTCAATAAAGTAGGCTCAGTGTGTGTTTGCTCCTTATTAGCATCTTTGTCACATAGTTGTGATCTGCTTTCAGCGAAGTCCATCTCCTTCTGTCTGTGACTGGGAAGATATTTGTCAAAAGATTCATATTAAAATAGTCTTGAGAGAGTGGAACTATATGAAATAGTAGCTATTTTAAAAAGTCAAATAACTACAAGGAAACATAGACAAGAAACTAGAGTCTAAAAGAGGTAGTGGATTGTCTAGTAGGTAGTAACTTTTCCTTCACTAGAGTTTCTTCAGATATTGTTGAGGGACGTCTTGCCACGAACAGCAAGAATTACAGAATTTGATTTAATTACTGCAGTCTGTGATTTCAGCTGTCTCTGTGTCTTTAGACTTTTCCACTTTTGTTTTCAACTATTTGGTTTTGTTTTTAATGAGTGTAGAGAATAAGCCCTCTCTCTGCTGCACTGCTAAATAAACTGTCCGTTCTTTGCCCCATGGAGCCATTCATGTACGAGCCAGGCAGAGGTTGTGTCATTTACTCAGTCCCAGGCATGGCTCACATGAATTTAATATTACTATTCCTCTAACAGTTTTACAGTTTTAGCTCTTTACACTTAGGTGTTTGACCCACTTTGAGTTAGTTTTTGTATATGGTGTAAGGTAAGTGTCTATTCTGTATGTGGATGTCCAGTTTTCCCAACATACATTGTTGAAGAGATCATCCTCTCCCTGTTCAATAGTCTTGTCACCATTGTCAAAAATCATTTGACTCTGTATTCCAGGGATTATTTCTAGGCTTTCTACTTGATTCCATTGCTTTAAGTGCCCAACTTTATGCCACCATCACATTCTTTTGATTAACCTTTGTGGTTAAGTCTTGAAATCAAGAGTGTGAGACCTCCAACGTTGTTCTTTCTCAAAATTGTTTTGGATATTTGGGGTCCCTGGAGAGTCCACAGGAATTTTAGGATAAATTTTTCTATTTCTGCAAAAATTGCCACTAGGGTTTTGATGGAAATCACATTGAGTCTGTAGGTCACTTTATGTAGTACTGCCATCTTAACAATGTTGTCTTCTGATCCATGAACACAGGATGTCCTTCCATTTATTTCTGTCTTTAATTTCTTTCAACAATGTTTTACAGTTTTTAGTGTTCAAGTCTTTTCCTCCTCCTTGGTCAAGTTTATTCTTCTGTAATTTATTCTTCTTGATGCTATTGTAAATGCAATTGTTATCTGATCTTTCTATTAATATCTCATTTTATGGATGAGAATACTGAGGCACAGAGACATTAAGTTACCTGGTCCATGAGTAGTAGTAGCGATAGGACCACCAAACTGTGAAATCAGGATTTGCACTCAAACTGCTTGATCTCATAGTTGTGTTCTTAAGTGCCCCACTGTATTGTCACTGCAGAAAGAGGAGTAGACCTTCAAGGGCCCTCAGGATGGTGATTTATGGTGGAAAAGCAGGATTTCTGTGGTTTTTGACTACTCCTCCCTGTCCTTCCTTCATCCTTCCAAACTACCTCTTTCCAACAGTTCACTGCAAAAGAGAGACAAATTGTAAACAACAGACCTTCAACTTTCAAACGTTAGAAGCTTGATGAAGATTTATAGCCCATTCTCTTAGAATGCCCCTTTTCCTTCCTTTCTTAGCTGGACTGTGAATAATTCTTATCTACTTATGTGGCTTTTTAATTTTTTATTTTTTTACATTTTACTCCAATTTCCCAGAATAATTTCAATAAATGATTAGAAACTGGTTTGAATACACAGCAATAAATTTTTTTTTTAAATTGAGCTTTGTAGTAGCGACTGGTATTTTCCTTATTATGGATTTGTCTGGATTGTACAAGGATCTCCTTGTATAACCAAGCTAATAAACCAATGTGCCAAACAGAGGTTTCATTTATCTCTGGCACAGTAGCGCCAACCTAACTCAGGTGGCCGACTTGAATTAGTATGATAATCTCGCTCACAAGCCCAGGTATCAAAGACTTGACAATGTATGTGGAAAAACCCGAATGTTTCACATGTTTCATAAGGGCAGCATTTTAAGAACTCAATGGGGAACCCCCAGATGAAAGTACTAGAAAAATGTCTATTCTGTAACATCCTCTATGTAATCAAATGAGGAAAGAGTGAAGCAAAGGGCAGGATCTTCAAAGCAAAGAAAGGATCTTCATTCCTTTCTCTCTATTCATCTAAATAACCATCAAACTCTACCCATCCTTATTTCTAAATATCTTCCAGTCGATTCACTCCCTATTCCCACAGCCACTGTCTTCATTCAGGCTACCATTCTCATTGCCCCAGATTGCTACTGCAGTATCCTCATTTGACTCCTACTCTCCATCTCCTCCAAGGGTGATCCTCTAGAGAAAAATTTCATCATGGATCTTCTCACCTGAAAACACTTGATTTCGAATCACATCGCTTCCTTTTTCTTTTTCCTTCCTCCATCATACTTCTTTCTTTCTTCTCTAGCTAGACTTGCTTTTAGGACATGCTATTCTTTCTTCCTGGAGTGATAGCCCTCTGCATCTCATATATCAGTCAAGGTCCAGTCAGGAAAAGGAAAACCACTATAGTTTCAGACAGAAAGAAATTTAATACCAGGCATTGGTCACATAGATGATTGAAACTGAGAAAGCAAACAAGGGAGTGATACAACTCCAAAGCCACAAATGGGAAATAGATCCCATTTTTTTGGGTTGGGGGGATAAAGAGAGAAGATGGTTTATTTGATCCCAGAAGTCAGGTAAATACTGAACTCAGAGCAGAAACTGAGGCAAGGGAGAGATGATATCCTGTAAGAACTAGAGCCATTAAGAAGATGCAGCCATTGCTAGAGACCCTAATGAAAGAAGACGGAAGAAGGAGCAAATACCAAGGCTTTTTTCTCCTCCTATCATCCAGAACCCCACAATGCTTCTCATTAGCTGAATTTACATTGAAACCACAGGAGAAGAGGTCTGAGTCCCTCCTATACACAACAAGGCAGAGAAGGGTAAGAGAATGAGCTATATATTCAACTAATTCTCTCTTTTCAGGATTCAACTTAAACATCATTTCTTCTGGAATACTTTTCCTGATGTTGCCATGGTATCTAATTATGGCCCTCTCTTTAAATTTATTTTATTATTTTTACCTTTTATCTTTTAATATTTTTAGCTTTTAACATTTTATTATTATTACTTTTTATTCTAGATGCTCATTTAATTATTGCTTTCTGACCTAATCCATAAGGTCTTTCAGACTTTCCATTGTCCCAGTAACAAAGCGGTGTAATAATAAATATTTGTTAAATGAGAAAATGCTTTTGGTAATTGCTCTTTCTAGAAGTTGTACCAGTTTACACTCACCAAAACAATAAAAGTGCTTAAGTTTTCCCAGCTTCACCAGATTGTATATAAGCAGACTGGTTGATCCTTGTGGACCTGAGAGTTGAAAATGGTATGTCAATGAAATTTATATTTGCATTATTTTTATTGCAAGTGAAGATAAGCATCTTTTTATACATTTAAGAATCTGTGAACTACTTACATCTTTTGTTCTTCTTTCTATTTGGTTGTTGATCTTGGTTATATTGATTTATAGGAGTTTTTTATATCAGGAGAATTAGTCCTTTGCCTCATATAAACTATGAATGTTTTTTCTTAATTCATTGTTCATTGTGAGACTTCACTTCTTATGGTTTCACCATATAAAAAATTTCAAATTTGTTACTATTTTCCTTTAAAGGTTCAAATACAAGATGGCTTTTGATTTATACTTAGGTATTCTTTATCCTAAGGATTACATTTTAAAAATCTCCTGTTTTCTTCTAATATTGTATAATTTAATTTTATTTAATTTTTTGTGTTTAAATCTGTGATCAGTCTGGAATTTATTTGGATATAGGGTAAGGCATGGGTAAAACTTTACTTTTTTCCCTAAATATTTTTTTACATCTCAACATCATTGTTTAATAATCTATCTTTCCCCTCATGAACTCAAAATGCTATTTTATCACATTCTAAATGTGGATATCACATTGGATTTATTTCTGTACTTTCTACTATGGTCCACTGATTTGTGTATTGATGCAGCAGTTCCATAATGATTTAATAACTATATATTGAATTTTGATTGCAATATTCAGATGTTCTGGTTTAATACCTATTGAAAATATATGACAAATAAAAAATCAAAAATAGTAGTAATAGTAGTAAAGTTTCCTGTTAGAGGTTCCAAACTAAACCATGAAGAAATATATAAAATTAAATAAGCAGGGCTTCTTCTTTCAAGTTGGATATAGGCTAATCCTTCTACTTCAAGAAAATACAGATTAATTACAAACCATGAAACCACAGAAACAAGAAGGATTCAATATACTAATTTTCAGTAAGGGGAAATGTTTCTGATGACATTTATGTCATCCAGATATATATTTCTTAAACCTTAGGGGCATTTTTTGACTACGAGCATAGGTTAAGCATTGGGTTCACTCAAGTAAAGAGACTTTAGGGGGATGGAAACAAGCAAAGCTGCAGCAGTTATACAGAGCTGGCATGACAGGATGAAAACTCACAGGGACCTAAATGTGCCACCAGATTCCCATGGAACGTTTCCTGGGTTTTGGTGCTATGTGGAAGACAGGGGAACTAAGATGGAGGATTCTAAACAACGGAGTAAAACCTCTCACAGTCTTGTATGCTTGGTAAACAAAAAACTGCTGAGACAACATTGACCTCACTACATAGCTACTTTGCCTCTCAAGGTATCTGCCAGAATTTGAAGACACATGAGTATGAAGCTGGAACCCAAGCAGAGCAAATTTAGATCCCTTGATCTTTCAGTACTGAGAAAAAGGAGACTCTTCAGGCTTTCACTCAGATCAGAGGTCCATGGCTGAAGGGCAGAATTAAGCTGAAGAGGAGATGATTCTCACTACATTGCAACCCAGCAGTGCCAATTTCTGACTGAATCAAGTTGATCAGCCTTCACTTTGCCTAACAGAGGAAAAAAGGAATATCCTCTGCTGTAGGAAAACATCTTCTAGAATGGCTCTTTAGCATGCAATATCTGGAAAAAAATTAAAAGTTACTGATCATGCAAAGAAATAATACTGACTGATAAACAACAGAAAAATAATATGATAGATGCAGACCCACAGATGATCAAAGTATTGGAGTTAGCAGATGAAGGCTTTATCCAAACTATAATTATTATGCTAAAGAAAAGAGAACTGGAAGTACAAAGTAGATGAGAGTATGGAAAATTTTAATAGATAAACCTATAAAAAAGAAATTAAGTGGATATTTTAAAACTGAAAAACTTTAAAACTGAAAAATAGGATGAACACAGAGAACCTTAATGAGGCAAATTGTAGTCAGATTGCTTAAAATCAAAGTCTTAAAAGCAGCCAAAGGAAAAATAAGAACATTACCTTTACAGGAACAGTAGTTACAGTGAAAACTGTATCTCAACAGAAGTGATGAAAGCCAGGAGGTGAGTAAGTAACACTTTTAAGGGATTGAAAAAATATTAAGAACTAATTTATATCCAGTAAAAACATCCTTCAAATATGAAGGTGGAATACATATGCTTTAAAGACAGAGTTAGATAGCTAGTCTAAAATAGACCATACTAAAGGAAAAACATAGAGCTGCATCCTTCAGATATAAGAAAAATGATTCCAGATGGAAACATGGAAATATTGGAGGAAATAAAGACTAATATAATGAGAAAAATATATGGAAATTAAATAAATGCTGGCTGTACAAAACAATAATCTTAATGTCTGATGGAGCTAGGAAAGCATGGCAATAGTAATGCAACAGTGATTGGAAGTAAATGGAATATAATAGACATCCTAGCAATGTCAGGAAAGTGGTGGAAGTAATAATTTATATTAGTACTGTAATAATCCAAGAATGTCATTGCAATCACTAACAGAATAATAAAGTAATTTAAAACTAACAGGTTAATAGAAGGAAAGTTAAATTTAAAAATTGATTGCCTCAAAAGAAAGCTTTAGAAAAGAACAAAAGAGAAATAGAAATAAGTCAAGTGGAAAAGAAAAGGTAGCCTATATATCCTGTAATATATCCATGATTATGTAAAATACAAATGAACTGAATTCTCCCAGTAAAAGAATATTTTTGCTAGACTCAATAAAAAATATGATGCTTAGAAGAGCCTAAAGTTTGAAGTAAAAGAATAGAAAAAGATACACAATGTAAGCATCAATAAAAAAAAAAAAGCTGTACTAATCTATACTAATATTGGACATGTTATATTTTAAGACAAAAATATACAAAGCAAAAGTGAAAAACACAAATCCACTATGATTTTATCATAGTGGAATACTAAGGCTCCTCTTTCAATACACAATAGAAAAAGCAAACCAAAAAAAATTCAGTAAAGATATAGGTTACGCAGATAAGAATGTTAACTAAATTGATTTAATTGACAATAGAGAATATTGCATCAAAAAGCGATTAACACTTTTAAGGGCACAAGAACATTTTCTAAAACTGACCATATGTTGAGTTATAAAGAAAACATCAACAAATTTCAAAAGATTGAAACTATTCATAATGTGTTTCTTCACCATAATGGAATTAAACCAGACATCAATAACAAAAGGATAAATAGAAAAATTCAAATGCTTGGAGATTAAACATATGTTTCTAAATTATTCATGGGCCAGAGAAAAGATCCAAATGGAAATTATAAAAGATGTTAAGTGAATGGTAACAACGACACCATACAGAAAACTTATGGAAATCCAGCTAAAGCAGTTAATGAAGAAAAGGGTTCCCTAAAGTACATATATTAGGAAAAAACCTGAAAATTTAAGTTTCCATCTCAAGACACTATAAAAATAACAGCAAACTTAAGATTAGAAAGGTAGAAGAAACCAAAAAGATACTTAAGAATAAAACAGAAAAGAAGCAAGCAACTGAGAAAATCAACAAAGCCAAAATTGGTTCTTTGGAAAAAAAAAAAAAAAAAACACTAGAATTAATAAACCCCTAATAAAAATGATCGAGTAGAAGAAAATACAAATTACAACTATCAGTGATGAAAAAGGAACATTGGTTTAGATCTTAGAGACATCCCAAAAAATAAGAAAATATTACATACAATTTTATTAAAATGTGTTAATTTGAATGAAATATATAAAAATCCACAAAAAATAAATCTTGTATAAGAACAGAGAAAATATGAATGTTTTATACCTATTGGAATGATGGAATTCTTTATTGAAAACCTTCTCACAAGAAAACTCAGGCTCAGATGGCTTCATCTTTGAATTTCTTCAAGATATTAAGGGATGAAATAATACCATCTTGCATATAGTAGTCCAGGGAGAAAAAAAAAGGAAAAGTAAAGGTTTCTTAGAATGTGAGAAGCTTTAACTATAGCAGAAAAACAAGATAAATAGGATTTCATCAAGATGTAAAACTCTGTTCAGCACAAGAAACAAACATTAAGTGACTAGCAAACTACAGCCAAGAAGAAAAAATTCACAAAGCGTACATCTGACAAAGGACTTGTATTTTATCCAGAACATAATTTCAAACAAAGTCATCTAGGGCTCTTGCTATTTCCTGCCAGCCAGGTCCAACAGGCATAATGGCACCAAATGTCTGTGCCAGCATGATGTTTTGAGGCATACCAGGTATCAGGTTCCTTTTGGATGATACTATGACAAATAACAGAATTGACATGACTCAAAGCAAAAACAGCTAAACAGCAGTATACTGCTGTCTCTGCCTTGTGAATACAAATTATTTCCCACTATCTTTTTTTTTTCTGGAGGCCTAGATGACTTGGTAAAACACAAGAGTGCCCCAAAGTGAGAGAAAATAACCAGAAATTTTCAGGGGCTTGAATATATTGGTGAAATCTCCAAAGGACTAATTTTGGGAACACGTGGGATATCTCCTTACACTACTCACTAAAGAAAAAGGCACATGATGGATAGTTCTCTTTGAATTATAAAGGCAATATATGCCATATTTAAGATGCTGTTCCAATCCATTTATCAGGTCACCCACAAGGATACTGGATCAGAAGGGAAGGCTCTGAAGCAGGTTCATGCCACACTGCAAGTGTTCTGGCCAGATTGCAAGCTGTCTGACCACAACCAATAGTATTGGAAAACCCTAAGAAGACATTCAGAGAAAAAGTTCTAGGTTTTAGAGTATGGGTATGTTCTCTTCTGTGAATCATTCTCCATTTGAAAAGTAGCTCCAGATTATGCTTGATCATGGGAAATGAAATGACTATGCAACTCTAACTTCTCTTAATGAACTGAGTATTATCTGATCCAATGAATCATAGGATCCTACTGTAAAATAAAGACTGTATACAGAAAACCGAAACTCAGTAGGTCCACAATGCACAAGTACACTGTATAAGCAGACAACATAGACTCCCATGGCACCTGCTCCTGCCAGTTTCTAACTTCTGTTTTGACTCATACCCATGACCGCATGAAAGTTTCTTATGACCGGCAAATGGGGGAGGAAATAATGTGAGCCTGGTTTATAGATGTTATCTGCACACTGTCTACCTTATAGTTTTATGCAGGGCTGTCCCTGAATGATAGTGGTGAAGGGAAAGTCTCCCAGAGGGCCTAACTTCATACACTATACTTAGTTGTCCACTTTGCATGGAAGGAGGGATGATCTGCTATGGACCTACAAGTTGTCGATGAGTTGACCTGCTGGATAGGGACCTATAAAATCGAAAATTTTGTGCAGGAAGTTCTGAAGCAGAGTAGTAAGGGAATGTGCTTTTGGAATGGATATTCCAAATATTCATGTCCCACATAAATACATACCCAGACAGTGTCCACTTTAGAGATTTTCAATAATCAAGTTGTTAAGATGTCACCTTGTGGACCTTGTGGATCTCAGTCAGCCTCTTTTCCCATCATCCTGCACTGATGAGTACTGAGGGCATGAAGGGCTAAGTTTGGAACTTGTGGATTCACTGGGAAATCTGTTAGTGCTGCTGTCTTACCTACACCTCTGGTGAAAGGAAAACCACGACAACCCAATAAACATAGGATAACCAACCACTCATATCCCATGAAAGTGAAGGTTCAGCTATACCCTCATAGAGAATCTTGCCAGGCCAAATTTAGTGTAAGGAAATATGGGATGGATGATAAAAGAAGGATGGTATGATTATCAAGTTGGTCTTGGTGACCATCTAAGTAAGTAGAAGTATGTCTTATATTAGTTGATTCTTTTTCCTCCTGCTGTCTTATACCTTATATGGAGAGAAATTCGAGTGACTAATGTTTTGAGTTTTTTTTTTAAGATTTTATTTATTTATTTATTCATAAGAGACACACAGAGAGAGAAGCAGAGACATAGGCAGAGGAAGAAGCAGGCTCCATGCAGGGAGCCTGATGTGGGACTCGATCCCAGGTCTCCAGGATCACGCCCTGGGCCAAAGGTAGGTGCTAAACCACTGAGCCACCCAGGGATCCCCTGTTTTGAGTTTTTGATGGCAGTATGACTGAGTTTATCTTGAGAGGATACAACATTTGGTAAGATTTTGTGTGTCTCCTGTGTTGGGATCATAAGTTTTCATCCAAAGAACAAGAGTAGAGGGGCACCTGAGTGGCTCAGTGATTGAGCATCTGCCTTTGGCTCAGGTTGTGATCCCGGAGTCCTGGGATCCAGTCCCACATCAGGTTCCCTGTGGGGAGCCTGCTTCTCCCTCTGCCTATGTCTCTGCCTCTGTGTGTCTCTGAAGAATAAATTAAAAAAAAAAAAAAGAACAAGAGTAGATGTTGAGGGCCAAAAGAGGTGGACCAAATATCTTCTTTTGCCCATTGAATATGTTCTCCATCCTTCTCCAACTTACTCCATGTCCAGAAAATCCACTTTTATGAATTGTATTAATGGGCATCTTCACTTGCCTTCCTGTTGGGTTTGACCAAAAGATGTTCCAAGCAGGAGTCCAGAGGGTAAGAAGAGAGAGAGAATTCAGGGTATTTATTCTTCTGGCTTCCACCTTGGAGGTAGGTCACATTGTTTTACTTAAGGATTAGTTCCTAGTAGGAGACCTTCCTACTCCCTCTTTGCCTCCTTCAGGTCTGGTAGTGGGAATAGCTCCTTTTGTTCTGGGGTAATGCACTACCCCTTGTTGGTTTCCCAAGCCTTACACAGACCTTTGTAATGGACTCTCTACGAAATTCCTCTTAATTACTCATTTGGGGTATGCCATGTTTTCTGCTTGAAACACAAGCATTTTATATCTCTCTCAAAACTTGTCTTATTAATGCATTCCTAATGTTAGCAGATGACATTACCACCTAACCAATTACCCAAAACAAATATCTAGGTGACATCCTGGTGTGTTCTTTCCTCTTCATTCCTCATGGCTTATTCACAACCAAGTCTCTTTCTTTAACATTTTTTTAGGGGCACCCGAGTGGCTCAGTTGGTTAAGTGTCTGACTCTTGGTTTAGGCTCAGGTCATTATCCTGAGGTTGTGGGATTGAGCCCTGCATCAGGCTCCATACTGTGTGTGAAGTTTGCTTCAGATTCTCTCTCTCCCTCCTTCTCTGGAGCTCCCCCCCTGGTTATTCACATGGTCTCTCTCAAATAAATAAAGAAAAATTTAAAAACCACATTTTCAATACTTATTATGCCTGCAACTATAGCTTTATAACTCAATATTTGCAAGTCTTCTAACACAACTCTCTTTTTGAGTCTTATGCCTATCCATCCTCCATGTTGTTGCTTTTCAAAAATGCATAATTGAGCATATCTCATTATTTCTTAAAATCCTTTCATATTGCTTCCTCATTCACAGTCTCAGCCCAAAGTCCTGAGAATGACATGGAGGATTCTTCAAGCTCTGGATCTGCCTATTTCTCTCTTCTTTCCCTCACACAGTATGCTTTGGACATACTGAGTGGATTGACTTTCTGAGAACTGACCAGGCTGGTTCATGTCATCATGCCTTTGTGCGTACTGATTATTCTGCTTGGCAGGCCCTTCTTGATCTTGTCTACCGGAGAAATATGAAATCATTTTTTTAAGACACAACTCAAATATCAACTTTTATAGGTATGCTCTCTTGACTTAACTTGAAAATCACATAGAATTTATGTCATTACCTTACATTCACTCCTTTCGTAAATATTTACAGACACCCTATACCACACACTTATTCTGTCACTGAAGATATGGAACTTAATGAAACATAATCTCTACTCTCTTGTAGCTGGCGATCTAGTAGAGAGATACACACAGAAACAGTTAAATATATTGCATTTACGTTTGAGATTCAGGCTAGGGAATAACATGAAGTAAGTCGAGAGGTTGGGGATTCCTGGAAGGAATGCTATTTTATAAAGGATGGTCAGGCCAAGTCTCATCGATAAGGTGATATTTGAACAGAGGCCAGAATGAAGAGAGTAAGCCATTTGGATGACTGAAAGAATATCATGTGAGGCAAAGAACCCTGTGATCTCAAAAGTCCAGTGGCAGGTGTGCACTTAATACTTTCAAAGACCAGCAAGGTGACCAATGCAGTAGAAAGATACGAGTGAGGTAGAGGATTGTAGGAACTAAGATGAAAGAGCTATAAAACTTGGAAGAACCCTGGGTTTTTCTCAAGGAATGACGGGGAGATTTGGGGGAGTTTTAAGTGGAAGGCTAATGTGATCTGACTTAAGTTTTTAAAAAATTACTCTGGGGGGACCTGGGTAGTGCTGTCAGTTAAGTATCCAACTCTTGATTTGGGCTCAGGTCATGATCTCAGCCTCCTGTCAAACCCTGCCTTGAGCTCCATGCTGGGCAAAAAGCCTGCTTAAGATTCTCTCTCTCCCTCTTCCTCTGGCTCTCCCCCACAACTCTCTCTTTGTAAAACAAAAAACAAAAAACAAAAACAGACCTTCCTCTGTGCTGACAGTAGTCTGTGACTGGCCTAGGGCAGAGACAAAGAGGCCAGATAGGAGGCTGTTGCAGTAATCCAGAAGATAGTGGTGATGTAGACCAGGGCAGTGGTGGTGGAGGTGGTGAGAGATGCTTGAATCCAGATTATATCTTTCAAGGAAAGCCAACGGATGTACTGAAGGATTAGATATAAAGGAGATACACACACACACACACACACACACATGAATACACACATACACACATGACCTCACACACACACATGCAAAGACAGAGACAGAGAGATAGAGAAAGAAAAGAGTTAAGAATGACTTCATGGTTTTTGTTTCAGCAATTGACAGGTTGGGATTGCTCTCTCCTGCCCTGTGGAGTTCAACGGCAGGTGCAGCTCTTGGCAGGGAATGAGAAGTTCCATTTTGAATATAATAAATTTGAGCTGTTTGTGTGGAGATCTCAGGTAGACAGTTGAATATATATGCCTGGAGTTAGACGGCTGGGATAAATATCTAGTCATGAAAATAGTTCTCCGTAATAATGTCCACAATGTCTTGTTGGATTTATTTGTTTCCATATTTGCATCCCTAAGTAAACTGTAAGCTTATTAAGGCCAGCAACTATGTCTGATTCAATATTGTATGCAAAGCAGCTAGACCAAAGCTTAATAAATATATATTGAATAAAATGTATGTGTGCATGGTCCTCACTTGGCCTCTTCTGCCTTGCATACCTGTTTTCCTAATTCTCATGTCCTTGGAGGAAGAGATACACTGGACATCTATTTATTCTTAACACCCAGTACATCTCCATGTATATATATAAAATAGATCCTCCATATATATTTTCTACATTGAGTTAGTGTCCCATACTCTATTTACATCTATATTCTGGATATACATTTGGATTAATAAGCACAACTATAATTTTGAGATGGGCTTCTCTGCAAATCATGTGTCTCCCATCTCTAGTTACCCTTTCAGTGTCAAGCAAAATTCAACATAAGTGGGGAAAAATGAAGGAATTTATCCCATAGTCAAATACAATTGACTTTAGCACGATCAATCTTCTCTATACCATTAATATATTCCTCCATTTTGTGGCATCTTATAGTCCTCAAAGACCTTTTGCACACATTTTCCCCTATAATTCTTATAACCGACAGAGCACCAGTGAGGATATGACTCGCCAAGTGCTACACCGTTATTAAATGACAGAGCTTGGAGTAAAACCTGGTTGTGTTTGTTTGTGGGTTTTTGTGTGTGTGCATGACTCTAACTGCCAGACTCCTTTCTCCACACCTTTTTGTCTTCTTGGTGGTCTCTGTATTTTTAGTGCAAAATGCTGAGTCTTGAAACTATTTTCTATTGAAGACTATTATAAGATGTGTCCTGACTCTGTACCATGATGAGTTTTTTTAGAACAATGTAGGAAACATGTAGAGTGAAGTTTGGAGGCAATTCCTCACAATTGTTTGGATGGCTATTGTAGAGAGAGAGAGAGAGAGAACAATTATTGGTGAAGATACGAAGAAATTGGAACCATTGTGCACTGTTGGTGGAGATGTACACTGGGGCAGCCACTCTAGAAAACAGTATGGTGGCTTCTCAAAGAAACAAACATAGAATTACCGTCTGATCCAGCAAACTCTATTCTGGGTATTTTCTCAAAGAGATATCTGCACTCCCATGTTCATTTCTGTGCTACCCACAATCGCCAAGTTGTAGAAACAATATAAATGTCCACAAATGGATGAATGAATAAAGGATATCTGGTACACACACACACACACACACACACACACACACACACACATGAAGATTATTCAGCCATAAAAGAATAAAATCCTGTATCATACTACAACATGGAAGGACTTGGAGGACATTATGCTAAGTGAAATCAGCCTGTCACAGAGGGGCAAATATGACACGATTCCATTTATATAAGGTCTCTAAAATAAAGAGTTAGACTCATAGCAGCAGAGAGTAGAACAGTGATTGCCAGGGCAGGGTAGGACATGTAAATGGGGGGTTAGTGTTCAAATGAGTACAAAGTTTCACTAATGTCATATGACTTAGTTCTAGAGATCCACTGTACAACATTGTGCCTATACTTAACAGTATCATATTGCACACCTAAAATTTTGTTAAAAGCATCTCTCTCAAGTTGTGTTTTTCCACAGTGCAAAAAACTGGAGATGACCTGTTGCCCAGAATAGAGAATGTAGGACACCACTCTCCTGGTAAAAGGCTGGAAAGGTCACCAATGGGCAAAACAGATTGTACACATTTAGTTTAGCATCAGGGTCACCCTGGTGTAGACCCCTGCCTCAAGAAGGAGATGACACCGTAACGGCCATATTGGTCATTTCTGTTTGCACATTTTCAGTGCACAGTACTTTTTAACACAAGTCCTGGAACAGGACACAAACTTCTGCTGGCTGAGTTATATGCTCCAAAATGTGAAGCTGATGTCACATTTTCTTCTTCTTATACTAGCCAGTCTCATTTTGTCCTTTCCTGCAGGGACCTCCCTACCACTGCCCCGCCCTACTCCCAGCCCACCCAAAGCTCCTTGGCATCTCTTCCATCAATATTTCCACTGTGTATCTGGGGGGAAAACTCTGGAAAAGAGGTTGACACCACGGCCTTCACTCTTGTCTTGGACACTTGTCCTTTCAGACCCAACATTTGGAGTATTTTCCATCTCCCTTAAATTTGCCATAGTGCCAGGAAGATATCAAAGGAGATGGTTTGGATTGTTTACAAGATGCAGACAACATAGCATCCACAAAGGACACAGGGTATCGAATGTTGAAACACCCAGGCCTTCCTTCTCTCTGAGGGGGTCCTTTGTGAGTGTTTTTGCTCTCTCCAGCGAGGAAGACATAAAGAGGTCTCTCTATAAAGCATGACCAGCTTTCACACATCTGGAACGTTTCCACAATCTGTCTGTATCCAGCTGCTGGAGGAGGACCAATGTACCCTGGCAGTGTACCTCATACCATCAGGGCACGTTGCAGACTCTATCCAGGGAGAAGTGCTGAGCTGTTCACTGCTGCCACCACAGCCTCATTCCATTCGGCTGATGGAGATTTGTCCACTGATGACTGAGACATCCTTTTCTCCTGTTGCTCTCCAGGCTGGTGTGGACTCAGGATGTGATATCTGATCATTCTGGAAGCCATGTCCCTGGTTGTAGCTACGTGTGCACCCAACCTCCCCCTCTCTCCAGCACCCTCTCCTGTTTCTTCATGGGCATGGGCATGTCCAAATTTGACAGCCAAATGGCAAGTCTGAATTATACCATTGGCCTAGTCATCAGTGTCATACTGTCACCTGACAATTTGCCTTGCTGGTTCCTTTTTTTTTTAATTAAAAAAATTTTTTTATTGGAGTTCAATTTGCCAACATATAGCATAACACCCAGTGCTCATCCCGTCAAGTGCCCCCTTCAGTGCCCATCACCCATTCACCCCCAACCCCCCGCCCTCCTCCCCTTCCACCACCCCTAGTTCGTTTCCCAGAGTTAGGAGTCTTTATGTTCTGTCTCCCTTCCTGATATTTCCCACAGATATCTTCTCCCTTCCCTTATATTCCCTTTCACTATTATTTATATTCCCCAAATGAATGAGAACATACACTGTTTGTCCTTCTCCGATTGACTTATTTCACTCAGCATAATACCCTCCAGTTCCATCCACGTTGAAGCAAATGGTGGGTATTTGTCGTTTCTAATGGCTGAGTAATATTCCATTGTATACATAGGCCACATCTTCTTTATCCATCATCTTTCGATGGACACCGAGGCTCCTTCCACAGTTTGGCTATTGTGGCCATTGCTGATAGAAACATCGGGGTGCAGATGTCCCGGCGTTTCATTGCATCTGAATCTTTGGGGTAAATCCCCAACAGTGCAATTGCTGGGTCGTAGGGCAGGTCTATTTTTAACTCTTTGAGGAACCTCCACACAGTTTTCCAGAGTGGCTGCCCCAGTTCACATTCCCACCAACAGTGTAAGAGGGTTCCCTTTTCTCCGCATCCTCTCCAACATTTGTGGTTTCCTGCCTTGTTAATTTTCCCCATTCTCACTGGTGTGAGGTGGTATCTCATTGTGGTTTTGATTTGTATTTCCCTGATGGCAAGTGATGCAGAGCATTTTCTCATGTGCATGTTGGCCATGTCCATGTCTTCCTCTGTGAGATTTCTCTTCATGTCTTTTGTCTATTTCATGATTGGATTGTTTGTTTCTTTGGTGTTGAGTTTAATAAGTTCTTTATAGATTTTGGAAACTAGCCCTTTATCGATATGTCATTTGCAAATATCTTCTCCCATTCTGTAGGTTGTCTTTTAGTTTTGTTGACTGTATCCTTTGCTGTGCAAAAGCTTCTTATCTTGATGAAGTCCCAATAGTTCATTTTTGCTTTTGCTTCTTTCGCCTTTGTGGATGTATCTTGCAAGAAGTTACTGTGGCCAAGTTCAAAAAGGGTGTTGCCTGTGTTCTCCTCTAGGATTTTGATGGAATCTTGTCTCACATTTAGATCTCTCATCCATTTTGAGTTTATCTTTGTGTATGGTGAAAGAGAGTGGTCCAGTTTCATTCTGCTGCATGTGGATGTCCAATTTTCCCAACACCATTTATTGAAGAGATAACAGGCCAATAACCAGGGAGGAAATTGAAGCAGTCATCAAAAACCTCCCAAGACACAAGAGTCCAGGGTCAGATGGCTTCCCAGGGGAATTCTATCAAACGTTTAAAGAAGAAATCATACCTATTCTAATAAAGCTATTTGGAAAGATAGAAAGAGATGGAGTACTTCCAAATTCGTTCTATGAGGCAAGCATCACCTTAATTCCGAAACCAGACAAAGACCCCACCAAAAAGGAGAATTACAGATCAATATCCCTGATGAACATGGATGCAAAAATTCTCAACAAGATACTAGCCAATAGGATCCAACAACACATTAAGAAAATTATTCACCATGACCAGGTAGGATTTATCCCCGGGACACAAGGCTGGTTCAACACTCATAAAACAATCAATGTGATTCATCATATCAGCAAGAGAAAAACCAAGAACCATATGATCCTCTCATTAGATGGCAGAGAAAGCATTTGACAAAATACAGCATCCATTCCTGATCAAAACACTTCAGAGTGTTGAGATAGAGGGAACTTTCCTCGACATCTTAAAAGCCATCTACGAAAAGCCCACAGCAAATATCATTCTCAATGGGGAAGCACTGGGAGCCTTTCCCCTAAGATCAGGAACAAGACAGGGATGTCCACTCTCACCACTGCTATGCAACATAGTACTGGAAGTCCTCGCCTCAGCAATCAGACAACAAAAAGACATTAAAGGCATTCAGATTGGCAAAGAAGAAGTCAAACTCTCCCGCTTCGCCGATGACATGATACTCTACATAGAAAACCCAAAAGCCTCCACCCCAAGATTGCTAGAACTCCTACAGCAATTTGGTAGCGTGGCAGGATACAAAATCAATGCCCAGAAATCAATGGCATTTCTATACACTAACAATGAGACTGAAGAAAGAGAAATTAAGGAGTCAATTCCATTTACAATTGCACCCAAAAGCATAAGATACCTAGGAATAAACCTAACCAAAGAGGTAAAGGATCTATACCCTAAAAACTATAGAACACTTCTGAAAGAAATTGAGGAAGACACAAAAAGATGGAAAAATATTCCATGCTCGTGGATTGGCAAAATTAATATTGTGAAAATGTCAATGTTACCCAGGGCAATTTACACGTTTAATGCAATCCCTATCAAAATACCATGGACTTTCTTCAGAGAGTTAGAACAAATTATTTTAAGATTTGTGTGGAACCAAAAAAGACCCTGAATAGCCAGGGGAATTTTAAAAAAGAAAACCATAGCTGGGGGCATCACAATGCCAGATTTCAGGTTGTACTACAAAGCTGTGGTCATCAAGACAGTGTGGTACTGGCACAAAAACAGACACATAGATCAATGGAACAGAATAGAGAACCCAGAAGTGGACCCTGAACTAATGGTCAACTAATATTCGATAAAGGAGGAAAGACTATCCATTGGAAGAAAGACAGTCTCTTCACTAATATGCGTTTTTAAGAATCCCGTGTAACCAGGAGCATTCCTCGGTTAGTTTCTTTCAAATTTATTTTTTAAAAGTGTATACAAATTTGCATATTCATTCCAGCCCATGTGGAAGGCAATAGGCTGCTGTTGGTTCGGGCTGGGGTCTTGTAAAACAGCCAGTGCTGCCTCATTGTTACACACACACTACTCCACGAGAGGAACAATTCTCTGGGAGAGTATTATTTCCATTTCCACTCTAATGAGGGGCTAAGACAATACATGAATGTACTCAGCACAAAACACAAACGTAAATGAATCATAAAAACAGAGATGTGAATGTTGAGGAGAGAGCATTGTAACTTCTTCAACGTTTAAAGTTAGAAAGATGGAAAAACCAAACTCCAGTGGGAAATACCTTAGATTTCTGTCTTGCATTTCTGTATCAAAGGGAATTTATCTCTTTACTGATATAGCATCCACTCTTTCAATGTTTATAGCTATTCCCCCCCCCCTTTTTTTTTTGAGACAGAGAGAGAGAGAAAAAAAGAGAGAGCATGAGTGGAGAGAGGGCAGAGGAAGAAGCACACTCCCTGTTGAGCAGGAAGCCTGACACAGGGTTGGATCCCAGGACCCTGAGATCCTGAAGTCAGACCCAAGCTGAAGTCAGACGTTTAATCGACTGAACCACCCAGTTCCCCCTACAGCTGTTCTGAAAACATTATCCTAGTTACTTGATTTTTTACCCATTTGAAAGAATCTAAGATTGTCCTGTGGGGATTATAGAATTCCATTCTCTCCTATTTTTCCTTATTGAAGTATTAAGATATCTTGGATTATTGCAGGATATAAAACAAATCTATTAAAGACGCTCTCTGAAACACTTTCACCAACACAAGCATACATTTATGCATTTATGAGCACAAGTATACACAGGCACACGTGTTTTTATACAAACATGCACTATTTCAGGGGCTGGCGGTAGGAAAATTTAGTTCTCCCCAAATATACCTTGTGCTATATGCATGCTCTGTTAGGGGTTCAGTTGAAGGGGTTGAGGAGAGGAGTGGAATTTTAGGAGTCTTCCCTGAAGATGATTAAGATGGACTGCTTAAAAGATAAAATAGAAGATCTTTTCTTGTGAGGAGCGAACAGACAGCAGTGGGAGTCCCATGTTCCTCGCTCATTTAGTCTGCTTCACTGACTTTCTGGGAATGTACTTCCTTGACACTGAATAGAACCTGATTTGCACAGGGGCACCTGGGTGGCTCAGTGGTTGAGCATCTGTCTTTGGCTTAGGGCATGATCCTGGGGTCCTGGGATCTAGTCCCATGTCAGGCTCCCTGCAAGGAACCTGCTTCTCCCTCTGCCTATGTCTCTGCCCCTCTCTCTCTCTGTGTGTCTCTCATGAATGAATAAATAAAATCTTAAAAAAAGAGAAAAACTTACATATTCATTAACTTTCTCTACTAGGCTATCCTCTAGAATAACCAGAGTAAATTTTCTTACAGAAAACCTGAATTCAAAAATCACATCAACTTGTGATTCCATATAATTATGATAAGTAACAGCAATAAAACAGTAACCTATCAAGAGTTAGCACCCATCAAGAGATAACTAGAATAACCACTAGAATCCCAGGTGCCTTAGGAAACTTTCCTTGGGCGAGGTTTACATGTCCTTCCACCTCTCAAGATGGCTTTCTTCTCTCATTCCTTCATGTGGGTCTCTGGGATTCAGCTTTCTCCAGTGCTCCCACTCATGATCAGCCATCAGGTTGGCAACATTTTTTTCTCACTTCCCACATTGGTGATGATGTTGCTATGATCCTCACTGCTTTTCTGCTTGGCTCCCTGAACCGGATGGATACTACTCTCGGACTTTGGCTCCTGGGGCAGAGAGCTTTTTGAATTCCTAGTTTCTCACTGTTCTTTCAGCAATTCAGCAGTCTATTTCCCATTCTTTATGGGGGAAAACTAGGACATCTAGTTCTCTAATCAATAAATTCATTCTCCTTGATGGCAGTCTGGAAGATAATCTGAGTGTGTGGCCCACACTGTATGTAGATCCCCAAGCCAACCTAGTCACTTTGCCTCTCCCTCCCCATTAGGATCTAGGCCCAGATGATAAAGAGTGGCCTCTTTTCCAGTAGAGCTCTGTTGCTGGGTTTCAACCGTCCATCCTGGCATGTCTACTGGGTTCTCTTGGTCCTTCAAACAGGCCCAGACATGCCTGAATTCTTGGTATTCACTTGATTTAGGCTCTTACTTTGGGAAATTTGCCTCCTATACTTGGGTCCTTTCCCCCTCTGTGTTTTCATTTCAGTGATCATCAGTCAGAATTTAGCCTTCTGAAGCCCAGATCCTGACACTTTGAAAATCCCTGCCTATACCCATCCAACTTCCAACCAACATGGTATCCCCATTTTTCTGTCTTTTATGACTAGGGTTTAAATGCTATTATCCTTTTCTAGGACAAAATTTCCCATCATTTGGTTGAATGAGGTCATATGCATCCCTATACTGAAGGTATACCAGGCTGTTCTTAGCAACTCCTTTGTTCCTATCCAGAGGGCTCCAAGTTGGGATAGTGAGCAAGATAGTCTTGGAAGCAGAGGAAGAAAATATTGAACTATTATTTTCATTTATGTTTTACCAGAAGAGAAGTAAACCGTAAACTTTATGGTCTCTGCTCTGTGTCTTGACACTGTTGCCCTTTGTTCAAATGACCCTATGGTTCATGAGGGATCCTGAGGAAAGTACTGCTAGAGGCTTGATAGTCACTTGGTCACTGGTTGTTAGCATAGTGGCACATATTGTCATTTGTGTTTGCCTGGTTCAGTGGATTACAGATATTATCTGGCTTTCCTAAATTAAATCTCACAGTATGATTAAAGGGCATACAAAAATGGCTGGAAGGGATGGCTGATTAAGATAATATTGGTAATGCTGACAAAAGGGAAAAAGTAGTGAAGCTGACTCTTTTGAGTCCCATATAAGCTCTCATTGGCCAAAGTAGGAGGCAAAAACAATGACTATTTAATCCAATATCAAATATCGTTGAGTGGAGAATGAAAAAAACAGCATGCTCCTGCACAAACTTGAATTAAGAACATTTAACAATCATTGTACAATGAGTAAAAATGAATTGATTTTCTGTATTTGTCCTCTCAAGATTTTCTCTTTAGAATTCTCCTCATTTTGATGGCATCTTCATTCTGTTTTTTCCCTTTTAAGTGGAAATGCCAGCCTGGCTGACCTCATCTTAATATCGTAATATTGTGAAAATAAGGCCAAGCACATTGCATCCCCATTCCACACCTTCCACTGACTTCCCATCAAATCAACATCCCCACAATGGCCTTCAAAGCCCTATGGGTTCCCTTCCCTCTTGTCCCCTCTCAACCTCATTGATTAAAATCATCCCTGCCCTCACTGGCTTCCTTATTCTTCGCACACATCAGGCAGTGATAAAATTATCACTTTATTATTGTATGATTTAACTATTGTAGTTTTATAACACATAGAAGGGAAGGCTTGGTTTGCTGAGAGACTAGGACTTCTTGGAAGGAACCAATACTATCATTTAGATGCATCATATCTGAGAGGAGGACAAAATGTTTCACCAGAAATGATTTGGACTTTCAATATGTTAAATATTTAATTTTGGAGACCTATGCATTTTTAAAATTCCAAAAATGTATTGAGAAGAATTCTCTTTTGACAAATTTATTTCTTGGAATATTAAAAGGACTCTATGGAGAAATTTTTTAGTAAGGATCTAAGCATGTTTCTGATAGAGTCCTTACAGAGGGGAAGTTCATGAATGCTGAATTGGAAATACTAGATACAAAAAAAAAAAATTCATTGATTCTCTATTGCCATAATAAAAGTACCTAGAAGAAAACTAATCTATGGTATCATCAAGATGCTACATCTTTGGAAAAATTAAATTCCAGGGGTGCCCTAGAATAAGTTAGGAAATAATACAATTGGGTAAATCCACCAAGGGGGAAAAAAAGACATTTTATGGTAACAGGAGAGAAGAGAGACAGCATTTAGGGTAACATCCACTTGAGAAAGCAGCAAGCATTGGGAGCAATTTCTTCCTTATAAAAATAATCTATCTATCTTTTGGAAGTGGGCAGAAGTCAGGGGGCGATGGAAGCACTTCTGCAGAAATGCAATCAGAGCTATTACCAATCTGCACAGAAAATATTTCCCTTAAGCAGAACTGCCACTGGTATTGATACCTTCTCTTAGGGATCAATCTCATTCTGGCCCAAAGGTGCTTCAGGAAATAAAAACTTATGGGGATGATGGTGCCTCTAAGTTATTTCCTCTGCTCTGTTAGTCCCACTCTTTTATCAACAAGAAAGGCCTTCAGGAAAGAGGTCATACACCAGTTATCACCAGTTACACACACAGCTCTCAGGACATTCCTGAAGTCACACATTTCCAGGGCATGCTGAGATACTGCAAAAATGAACCAAGTAGTTACTTTCTGTCTGCCCTAAAAAGACCCTGCACAGGCATCTTATTCTTCAGCAGCTCCTGCAGAGTCAAGTTATCCGAGGGTCGCTGCATAATTGGCCTCACTTTTGTTTCTGACTTTACTCGGGTAGAGATATGAGTTATAGGACATAAATCTATTCTGATAGCTTCATTGGGCTGGCAGAAATTCCACTGTTCAGGATACCATGCATGGATTAAGTTTTTAAAACGTAATGTTGCTGGGTTGCCTGGGTGGTTCTGTTGGTTAAGGGTCTGCCTTCGGCTCAGGTCATGATCCCAGGGTCCTGTGATCAAGTCCCACATCAGGTTCCCTGCTCAGCACAAAGCCTGCTTCTCCTTCTCCCCCTGGGTTATGCTATCTCTCACTATCTCTCTCTCTCTCTCTCAAATAAATAAAATCTTAAAAAAAGAAATGTAATCTTGCTTTCATGAATCTGGTGCAGCATACCTCTACATTCTTTATCAATGGAGAAATCAGACCTCTTTTAATCGTAATTAGTAATTAATTGTTATATTTTGGGATTTGTTATGTGGGAAGAGCTTTCTTGCTAATTTTAGGGTACCCAATGCCAAGAGCTATACCTAACTCTCCATTTTTTCCCTTACAAATTTGCATTTCCCTGTGATAGATCATCAGTCAAGTTTTCTTAAATGAATGGGTCAGTCAATAAATGAAAGATTGAATTATAAATGAGCATCAGAGACATGATCTCTGTCCCCAAAACCTCTTAAAATACAGGTGAGGGGATGATCTGAAGAAAACATCAAATCGGTTAGTAGAGGCCAAACAGGTGGTACAGATGATACCTCCTAGCGAACTCCAATGGTGGAAAGGCCTCTTGGTTAGAAGTTGGATTTGAACTGTATGTTGAATGATGAGTAGAATTTCAATAACCAGAGCAGATGTTAGAATATTCCTAGCAAGGTGGTGATGGAGGGAAAGACATAGAGATGGGCCTATATTAGGTAGGCTCTGGGCATAGTGAAGAGGTAAAATTAGCAGGAGATGCAGCTTAGAGTGCCAAAGGAAAGAGCTTAGACTTTATCCTATAGAAAGCATCAAACTCTACAGTTAAAGAATTCATCTTATAGACTCCAGGGGTGGTGCTAGAGATACAGGTTAAGGACAGACACAGCCACATGTTAGTACCACAAAAATGATCGTTGCCTGATGAACTTTGAGTTAGGGTATGGTGGTTGATTCTATCTACACTGGCTAAGCACGCAGGGCTGCTGAGGCCAAGCCCTGTCTTTCACTTTGGACATTTTCCATTGTGCTCAGATAGAGCAAGAAAATAATACTTGTGTAAAGAAGCCCCCCAGATGCACAGCCCTGGGAGACATCTTCTGTCAATCCATTTCATTTTCCAGTGTTTTCCCAAGAGAGTTGAAATCCTACCTGACACATGGGCCACTAGACAGCCTCAGTAGCACTACTTACTAGTGTTTCCTGAGGGCTCCAAATCTATCATGAATTATGCAGAAAACTTCTAAGTTATTTTCAAGGTTTTAAAAAATCATAGGAAAAAGTCATCATATCCCCAACACTTAACATATAACATCAGCATTGTCTCTCCTTCAATCAAAACATATGATGGAAAATAACTAATATTTCTCTATATTTTATTGGCTGTGAAAATGAAGTCCACAAGCAGAATATTTTTCATTGTTTTGACCCCCTCTTAGGGAGTAGCAAGAACCAATAAGTAACCAATTTAATTTTGGGCAATGCAGAGAATTATCACAATGTCTTAAGCATGAATTATAAAAAAGTACATGCTGTTTCCCAAATCTATAACCACGGTCTTCTAACTTTCAAGTTAGAAGAGACATATTTAAGTTTGCTTGGGTTTGCAGAGGAAGTACTTCAGCTCTTACTAAAATTGTAACTTGCTTTAAAAGTAAACTTCAGAGGGTGCCTGGGTGGCTCAGTAAGTTAAGTGTCTGATTTTTGGTTTTGGTGATGATCTCAGGGTTGCGGGATCGAGCCCTACCTCAGGCTCTACGCTTAGCTCAGAGTCTGCTTGTCCCTCTCCCTCTGCTCGCCCCTTCCCTTACTCTCTCTCTCTCTCCCTCTCTGTCTCTCATAAGTAAATACAAAATCTTTAAAAAAAAAAAAGGAAACTTCAGAAATAGAGTTTATTCAGAATTTCAATGGGAGAAAAGCTAAGGAGCTTTTTTTCCTGCTAAGATAACTTGATAACTTTCCCTGTTGTGCTGTTCAGTCTCACAACTTTGTGAACGAAGAGGGTGTCGTGATCTCGGATAGCCACCATTCTAGAAAAATCAATGCATGACAGAACTTGGCATTAATGACTTCAGTAACTTAGAGAGATGAAAACTGAGGAGCATCTCCCGTGAGGTTCGGTGTTTGTAAATACATTCAGAGTTATATACTTGAACTTATAACTAGTAAAAATAGAATAAAATAAAAAATAAGGTTGCATACTTTAAACCTGTGTGCCCAGGTAGTTCAGATGACAATCCTTCCCATCCTCAGGAAATCCCACATCAAGAACCACAGAAGCAACTTCTATTTGAAGCTGACCTTGTCTAAGAACCAGGTTTACATCAGCATTATCTACTCGCAAGCGGCTTTACTTGACTTTTTCTTAGCTTTTCCATATCTCTCCTGTCCGAACCTCAGATATTGGTCTTCCCAATGACCTATGACTGTTCACCTTGGATCCTTTCTTTTCTTTCCCCGCTCTGCCCTCTGATAACTGCAAGTGCTGGGAGTCTTTTACCTTGGCTACCTGAACTCTGGACACCTGACTCATGCTTGCAGTAAGCCAGGAGTACACTCCCATAGAGTCGTCAGATTTGCAGCTCTTGATCTTGACTTTGATTTTCTTGCTGAACTGCCATTCTTAGATACTATGTGGCTGTAAGACCTCATTAAGGAGGTTTGTGGAGTCACTTCCCTGGGAAGTTTTCATAAGAAAAGCTGAATAAACTTGCTTAGGTATATGAGTCTAGCCTTGGACTCAGAGACATCCTTGTAATTCTATGGTCCTTATCAACATCACTGCTCTAAAACCTCACAGCACCATGCTAAAAAGAAAGGATTTCTGTAGGTTAGTGAAAAATTCTGACAGTCTCTATAGGTTCAATTTCAGGTCCTTCTCACGTGAGACGTGTCATGAACATATGGATGTAAGTCATACAGATCCTCAAGAAATGTGGAATTACGAATATCAAACTCAGAAAGAACCACAAACATGAAGGACTTGACTTTGCCCAAAATCATTAAATATTTCTAGCAAGAAATTTAAATTTACATCCCTTATCATTTATTTCAACTTTGAAGAGATTTTTGAACACACAAAGACATTTTTATTTAAATTGTCATGGCTTGCTTTCTGTTCAAGGGATTGAAAAAAAAAAAAAGCCAGGGCTTTCTGACTTTAGCCTCCCCACACACATCTGTGGGAAGGAGATAGCTGTGGAGCCTTCTATGGAAGGGGTCTGGCTCAGAAAGGTGCAAAATGAGAGCATGTCTTGAAAACATAGAACAAGATGACGTCAGACATCCAAGAGTCTGGGAAGAACGAGGCCCTGGTGAGACTGCCCCATATCAAGCCACTGTGAGATGTACAGGACACCCCAGAGGTGCAATGAGGTAGGTTAAGGGAATGAGGCTAAAGGAAACCTTTCTCTTTCTCCTGGGGTGTTGGCTTAGCACCTAGGGCTGCTGGGCCCTGGCCCTTCCCACCTTCCATGTAGGACATTTCCTATTGTGCTCAGACAGGAAAAGAAAACACTGCACAAAGAAGAGCCCCAGGTACTCAGGCCTGGGAGCCACCTTCAGGCAATTCATCTCACTTCCAACTGTCCAGTGTTTTTCAATGAGACCTGAAACCCTAACCAACATGCTGGCCACCAGACAGCCTGAGCTGGGCATTTCCTTTGGTAGTGCTAATTCCTGGTGTCTTTACAGGGATCCTGACCCAGAAATGCATCTCAATAGGTAAGAAGTTAAAAAAACACAAACAAATGGGGGAAACAACCGGGTGATAAAACATTCTTGAGTTCAGGGGAGCTCAGAAAGGGTATTTGGAGCACAATTCACACTTGGGCCAGCCAGCTCTGTTCATGCTGATAAGTCATTTTGGGAAAAACAAATGAATTCATATCTGATAAACCAGTACATTGATAATACCAAATGCCTTTTGCTTTTCTAAGGCTCTATCAGGGAGGGGGTGGATAAGTTCCCGCTGTACAAGGGCTGAGGAAGGGAAGATTTACTGTGAGTGCAACACAATGGAATATTTCTCAGCATAATCAGTTTTGCAGGGATTACAGTGATAAGTTCCCTTCCTCCCAGGTAGTTAGGACATACCTTCATGTCCCCATACCTGTTTTAGAAAGATAGTTGATAAAATCCATTTCGAGCTTGTCTGTTGTTCCAATCAATCACAGACAGCAGCTGAGTGGATTCCAAGGGAGGTTTTTTGTTTGTTTGTTTGTTTGTTTGTTTGTTTTTAATGATTTTAAAAATGGTTTCAAGGGGGTAGGTCCGGCGCTGTCTAAATAGTACTTCCCATGTATGTATATATATATATATATACACATAGATATATACACATACATATATTCTCCTTGTATATTGTCTATTCCTCCTAGACAGCTAGCCAGTCAGGGACCTCAGAGAAAAATAGGGTCAACAAATTAGACATTGGGCTGGATTCTGAATGGTAGCTCTTTTAAAGCACCTTCTGCTTCTGCATCTAGACTTAGCACTAACTTATATTTGTATTTATGTTTTGTGACATTAAATAGTAGAACATAAAAAGTCAGAAATGCCTGAATAATCTAGGGGCTGTAAGCAAGGCGTACATAAACCAGAAAGAAATACCAGTAGAACAATTTCTGATTCTTTCTGGGTAAGTTAAGGGTGAGTTGATATGAAAGATCTTAAAAAATGGGTAGGTCCTAACAAGCAGACAAAAGTTCTTTTTCCAAATACATCTAGCACAGAATAGGCATGCTTAAATATTCATTCATTCATGCATTCATTCATTTATTCACCAGAAAAATCTACATAAGCACCTGGGAGATAATGGTTAATAAGACAGACATCCTCGTTTTCATTACACTGTGATGTGGTGGTTTAAGGACTACAATTATAACACAGTCTGATATAAACTAAAAGGGACTAGGCGAGATGGGCAGCGTGCTTTAGCAGCACACAGCAGAAGGACAAAGAAATTCCACACTGCCTCTCCTTGGGCTCTTCCTCGCTGAAAGGTAGAGTAAGTGCTCTCTTGTTTTCACAGCAATTTATCAAATGTACTTCTTGGCGCCTCTTCGAAGAGCTGTCTGATGTAATTTTGGTCAAAATATTCAGAATCAAGGCTAAATCCATCCTCTTGCTTTGCTCCTTTAGTCCAAATTAAAGGGTCTTTCTTAAAATATGGATTAGATTTTGTTTTCCATCACCAAGCAGGGGCTTTGGCACATAGCTCCCAGCACTTCTCCCTCGGAGACCATTCTCAGAGTCCCAGAGGAAGCCCTGCTGGTCCACAGTGGGATGCAGACATTGCTTCTCTCTTATGGGCAGATGCTCCATATGAGACCCGGGGAACCGATGCGTCTCTGGGACTCAGTTTCATTGTTCTTCTATAAAAAGTTGAGACTCGGTTAACTCTAAGGTTCTTTTCAGATTTCAGTGGAGAATCAGGATCCCCTCTCCTATGTATTAGGAGATGAATCTCTGAAATCAATAGTGCTTTTGCATCATTAGAGGGCAGACTTCCCTTGGAGTAGGAAATGAAGAAAAGTTATAGGAAGTTAAAATATTTGATGTGAAGCATTGGATTCTTCTCTTTGTGGGTGAGCATCAGAGAGGGAATGACTGGGAAAAGGCAGTGGAAATGATGAAGGAATTGGCCACTAGTCCCAGAGCAAATGGCCACTGTCAATCAAATGCTTAGTGTACGTGCACTGTGTTGAAATGTAGGGCCCATTAGTTGATCATGAAATCAGCTTATCGTATTATAAATGTCATTAAAAATAAAATAAAATAGGCCCCCCCTGGGTGGCTCAGTTGGTTAAGCATCTGACTCTTGATTTCAGCTCAGGTCATGATCTCAGGATCATGAGACAGAGCCTGAGCAGGGCTCTGAACTCATTAGGGAGTCTGCTTGCGATTCTCTCTCTCTCTCCCTCTCTCTGCCCCTTGCTTCACTATTTCTCTCTCTCTCAATAAATAAGTCTTTAAAGCAAATTAATTAATCAATTAAAGTAAAATAGAAAACAGGTATGTTTCATATAATAAGAAATGTTATTTAATGAAATTTTGCTTCATATATATGTGTGTGGGATTATGCCCTGAATCACAATATAAAATTCATTTCTAACTGTACATATAGGTCAAACACCTTGAGAAATATTGGTCTAAGGGATCAAATATCGCTTTTTGGGTTAAATATTTAAGATATTTATATGCTAATATAGAAATTGTGGTTTAAGATCTGGTCGAAGTAGGACAAGACTCACACAGAGACAAACCAGTATTACACACTTAATCATCTTGCAGCAATAGAATACATTCTATTTCATACACATACCAACATTTTTTTTTGCCTTTAAACTTACAACATTTTCTCATCTTGTAAGTTTTATTTGTTTGTTTGGTCTTTGTAGTCTTTGTTATTGGCTTTGAAATTAGAACCTCATCTAGATCCCAGTCCCACCATTCCCTAGATGTATGACTAGGGAAATCATTTAACCTTTTTCTGCTGGTTGCCTTAGCTCTTAAAATTAGGATAACTGCACGTTGCATACAGAGTTGTTTTTACTCTATCAGCTAATGCATGTAAAGTGTTGAACTCAATCCCTGGCACATAGTAAACTTTCAATAAATTATAGTTCTCATGGTTAGAAGAGAATTAAAGTTTTCCCTTCTTAATTTAAGAAGCTAAGTGTAGAACAAGCCATGTGATGGCTGATAAACCAACACAGAGATCCACCTTCTAGCAGGCTGCATCTTTGTCCTCACCCACTCTCTGAGAAACTAGGTATTAGGTAAGAGTCATAAATTAGCACACACAGCCAAGGACAAAAACTGATCTCAGCTCATATACATCTCCTTCAAACTGCTACTTTAATCTAAGAGACTGTATCATTTCTGGGCTGTTTTCCAGTTGAAAAACTAAAGAACATGATGTCTCTGTTTAGGGTGAGTAAGTTGGCCACCAACTTTGGACAATTCACTACCCTGAATGGGATCCTACTTCTCACCTCTGCTTTAGGTCATGATGCTGAAGCACAGCATAAAATGTTGTGGGTACGTGCAGAGCTTTTGGAGTACTCCATGACAGAGGAAGCCCATGTGGGTAATATCATTATTTTCTGAGTATCCAAGTCTTGTTATTTGTGAATATTACCAATTGGAAGTGATGAAATTCATAGGACATTCATGAAACAAGGAATCTCTTTTATCTTAAGGCCATCTGGTGCCCCGTCTATGGTCAACAATCTCAGCTGACCCAGACTTGGCACTTTTCAGAGATTGAGCTCATGCTCTTCCAAGTTACCTGTGCTGGTGGATAGATTGTCTGATGCATGATAGAATTATATAATTTTTGAGCTGTAAGACTTTACAGAGATCATCTTGAATGAATCCATTTTATAGTTGAGGAGACAAAGCCAGAGGTATGAGATTATCTGCTTAATTTTATCACTTTGTTCGTGTGTGACTCAGGACCTGAACCCAGACATTCTGTCTCCAAGCCCAGTACCCTTCCCACTGCATTCTAAATTCTCAACAATGGGTATGAAGTAAAGGCAGTCAAGGTCATGGCAGGACTACTTAGAGCGGCCTTCACAAAGCAGGCCTATCAATTCTCCCTCAGCCAGGCCATGAGACATACTTCCCATGAGAGGCAAGAGACTAGGCTCTCTCACACTCAGCATCTCATATTTCTCCCTAAAAAACAAAAAAGACTGACTCCCTTTCTGAAGGGCATTTGACTATATATTTCAGAAGCTCAGTGAATATTCATGACTTTTAGCTTAATGATTCCACTCTTAGAAATTAATCATGAAGAAAGAATCTGGATAAGAGCAGAGCTTTAGCTACCAGGAGGACATGGCATCGTTTTTATAACAACAAGATCTTGGACTCAGGAGAATTATTTAAATAAAGATGTTATATTTATATATAGCTAAAAAATGATGTTTTAGAAAGTAACATCTAATAACCTGAGGGAAATGTTCTTGATGCATTGCTCAGGAAAAATGCTTCATGAAACAGTGACTATAGAATTATCCTAGTTCTGTAACAAAAATCTATATTTATACCTCTATTTATTTAAAATAAGGACTCAGATTAGATATTGTATATATCAAGAGTGGGTGATAAAATGGCTGAGGCATTAATATTTTTGCTTTTGTGTTTTGTTGTATTTTCCAAAATTTTGAACATGGACATATATCATTTTTGTAATGAGACAAAATTATTTAAAATCTGATTTCATCCTTTACCATACTTCTGGAGTGTCCCAATAAGCTAAAGATGTAGGCTACCACTCTAGACCTTAAGTGGGGGTACAGTGGTGAGAACAGGAGAGAATCATACTCAGCAGATTAATTATATGTAGTATTTCCAGTCCTTTAGGCCCATTGTAAACATCATCAGGCACATATTTTTTAAGATTTTTTTTTAATGTTTTATTCTAGACTCCCTGAAGGAAATCGATCTGAAACACTTTTCAAATTTTTTAAATGATTTTATTTATCTATTCATGAGAGACACACAGAGAGAGAAGCAGAGACATAGGCAGAGAGAGAAGCAGGCTCCATGTAGGGAGCCTGATGTGGGACTCGATCCCAGGACTCCAGGATCACACCCAGGGCCAAAGGCAGGCACTCAACCACTGAGCCATCCAGACGTCCCTGAAACCTTTTTTTTAGGTCAAGACCCAATCAGGGGTTCCTGAGTGGCTCAGTCAGTTAAGCATCTGACTTTTGATTTCAGCTCAGATCATGATCACAGGGTCATGAGATTGAGTCCCATGTTGGACTACGCACTCAGTGGGGAGTCTGCTTGAGATTCTTCCTCTACCTCTGTCCCTTCTCCCTGCTCTCTCTCTCTCGCAAATAAATAAATAAATCTTTTTTTAAAAAGATGCAATTTGGCAAGAAAAAAACTCATGACTTACCTCTCTGTCTATTTCCACTTTCTATTGGTCATATAGAACTGGTGAGAAACAAAATAAAACACATTGCAGCAAACTGCTTGCTGGCAATATGTAAGAATCACTTACTGTATGTGAAAAATATACGAGCTTATCCACATGATTTTATGTTGTAAAGCCATGTGACATGGGGCCCCTGGGTGGCTCAGTGGTTGAGCCTTTGGCTCAGGGTATGATCTTGGGGTCCTGGGATGGAGTCCCACATCAAGCTCCCCACAGGGAGCCTGCTTCTCCCTCTGCCTATGTCTTTGTCTCTCATGAATAAATAAAATCTTAAAAAAAATAAAGTCATGTGACATAAACCTAAAACTAACCTTGCAATGTTATTATCTCATTAGTAGGTTGCAAATTACTTGCATAGAATAGATGTATAAATGGTACAGAACACCTGGAGACTTTACCATCCGAGCACATTTTGGGGCTTGTATCTGCTCTAGCACAGGGTGTGGGTGAGTCATATTTGAGCCAGAACAGGCGTACCTTAGTTTAGTAATTGGGAAATTATAGACCAAAAATAAACTTGATACAAAAATGCATCATTACACACTATAGGGCCAATCAAATAAACTACATCAAACCAGATTGATGATAATGAAGCTAGACCAAGAACAATTTATCACTGAAAAGCAAAAATGACAGCTATTGAAAACTCCTTCCAACCAAAACAAAAATGATGAGGCAACTGATTTGAAAGTCACCTTCCCAAAATTTATGGAATTCCAAATAATGGCATGAACCCATACACTGTTGGACCTGGGCAATGTGGCCACAGAGCTCCAGTTTTTGGTAGCCTATGAGAGAAATTTTCCCTCGGTAAAATCCAATAATAGACTATTCTTGGTTTATGGTATGAAGTTTGTGTAATTTTTGATAATTTCCTTAGCAGATTGGCTCTATGTACAATGGAAATCAGTGGCCTCCCAGTGCTCCTGCCTGCGAGTATTTAGGAAAGGCTTCTCATTTTAGAATCCACACTCTGTCTGAGGGCCACCACTGTGCCAAGTTAGTCGCTTAGATTATTGTGAGGTTAGGGGATTCTTGATCAACGTGAAGTATGGAAATGGGTGAGCATCTGATTCATGGGTTCAACTCAGGGCCTCCAAACCTTGGCCCCAGGAGTTAGGAGGAAGAAGAAGAAGCTTCTTCTAGAGTATACAAAAATCCAGACAGCTTTTCTTTGTTTTCTGTTCCATCTTTCTTCCTTTTCTATGTCCCTTTCCTCTCAGGCACCATGTTCACTTGTCTGAGTAGTGACAAAAATAGAAGATTGAGCTCCCCTCCCCATCCAAAAAAAGAAATAGAAGATCGGTTGTGGAGGACATCCCATGTCAGGGCTTTTTTTTTTTTTTTTTTTTCTGATGACTTTCCATTTATTTTTGGTTCTTTTTAAACAGGCCATCTCTCATCTCTGGAATAACTTTCCTTTTCCATTGCTGTGCACCCTTGTTCTACAGAAAGAAGGGGGGAGCTTTCGAATTTTAAAAACAAAGACAAGAGGTTGGAACAGCTGTAATAGCCTCCACATTCAGGAAATTAGTGATCACGAGAACATTCCAGACTGGGCCCAAGAAGAAAACCTAGAGAACCTAACCACGAGACAGGCACTGTGATGCCCAGGTCTTCGGAGGAGGGCTGAAGAATTTGCTGTGATTTGTGGAATGGGTGGAGGACATGAATTCCAGAAACTGAAAGTGCTTTGCATAAACCCCTCCCTTTAAAAATGGTTTGGCTTGTCAGATGTCATCTGGCCCTGACAATTTACATGTTTCCCTCCAGGGACAGAGGATACTGGAACAGTAGCAGTGGTCTGGAAGCATCATGATTTTATGGGCACCAGGACGGCAAGGGCCGACGCTCTGGCTGTGTGTTGCACAGCCAGGCTCTGAGACTACTTAGGGCTAGCAGACTTGAGGGCGCCCCTGGTCACCCATGCCTGGTGCAGGGGCCCTGTAATCCCTGAGGGCTCCCAGTCAGAATGAGTCAGGCCTTGGCTCCCTTGGACCTCAGCGAGACTTGTCTTCTGGCTCCTCCCTCTTACTGTCTTCTCTGCTCTGTGTGGCTTCTTTGAGCTTCTCAAGGTTTCTTTACTCTTTTCCTACTGATACCTGCACTCAGAAAAGGAGCTGATCTTTGCCTGTCCTGTGAATATCAACTTAGGTTGACCACTACATTTCTTTTAAAGATTTTTTTTTTTAAGATTTATTTAATTCAGAGAGAGAGTATGTGTGGAGGGGCAGAGGGAGAGGGAGAGAGAGGATCCCAAGCAGACTCCCCACTGAGCATGGATTCCCAATGCAGGGCTCGGTCTCACCACCCGGAGATCATGACCCGAGGCAAAACCAAGAGTCAGACGCTCAACCAACAGAGCCACCCAGGCACCCCTGACTACCGCCTTTCTGAATGCAGTTGTCATTCTCACATTGTCATCCAATGGTGCAGAGAAGGTCATGTCCCCTGGCAGAAATGGAGTGATATTTTGGGGGACCAGGAGGGTTTCTCAGGTTCCCGGACTTGATAGAATTGCTCCTTCCTTAGATAAGGTCTGCTCCTGAGGGGATGTTTGAAAAGTTCAAACTCAAGCTGGAAATGATCACTGGCTCCTGCCAGCTCTGAAAGGACTTCCAACAAAGAATTCAGATTTTTTTTTTCCTCTCAGGAAAGAAACTGGGCCTATCCAGAAGTGCCCCTGCCATGTCTTTATTTATACTCCCCTGGCTCTAGGTAAGCACCTGGGCAAGTGGCCTAAATTAGCCTTGCCTCAGTTTGCCTCATCTATAAAATGGGGGAGGGGGGTAACAAAAATAGTATTATCTTTTAGGAAAGCTGAAGAGCTGAATGTGACAGTATGTGTAGAAAGGCTGGACACCCAGTAATCACACCTGGGCCATGATGACTCACCCTTGAGGCTCGAGGAGTAAAGACTTAACCATCTAACTTTGGACTCAGGCCCAAAGGTGAGGTTGTTGTTTTTGTTTATTTCTAAACCGAAAGGATAAAGGTTGAGCAGCAGGCCATCTTCTCTCACTTTGTGCAATTCGGGACCCGCACGGCAGGGACTTATCTCCAGGAAGTTTCTTTGGCCTTGAAGTAGTTCTCAGTCAGTCCAGCAGAGCACACGAGCGCATGGATGCATTTCCTTCCCTCTCCTCCTCCGACGCAACAACTTAATTGTCTGGCTTGGATCACCCTGTACTTCTGCCTATTAGGTTTGCTTTGTGTCACGTGTCAACCACTGTCCCAAACCAAGAACCAAGTTCTCTCTTAGCACACAATACTCAGAGGATAAGAAAGGTAGAAAAGGCAAGGCAAAGCTTGAGGATGTGGTGGGTCGGGTAATGTGAGTTCAATCCACAAAAATCTAAATAAAACAACGTACATTTCAGTCATAGCTGCTTTGGCTGATTGGTGTCCTAGTGTATACATTGTGCATTAATATTGAAATTATATTTTTCTGTGTCTATCTATCCTGCTAGATTCAGCTTCTTTTTTTTTTTTTTTAAGATTTTATTTATTTGACAGAGAGAGAGAGAGAGAGAGAGAGAGCCCAAGCAGAATGGCAGGCAGAGGGAGAGGGAGAAGCAGGCTCCCCTCTGAGCAGGGAGTCCGACTCGATGCCCGGACTCTGGGACCATGACCTGAGCCAAAGGCAGACACTTAACTGACTGAGCCACCCAGGTGCCCTAGATACAGCTTCTTGAGCTTCCAGCATCTTCTGTTGTATTCCTAAAGCCAGCATGGGAGGTTCCAGGGATATGTTATCCTCTTAGCCAGTGCCATACTTCCCTTTGTTTACTGAGACTAGTCACAGGGGTCCAGATGAGGGTTTCTTTCTGCAGATATACTGCCTCACCTGGCAGCCGAGAAGGGAGGCCAGGTATGTAGGTGTCTTCCGGAGCCTAGGGTAGTGTGGAGATCCTCTTGCATGGATCTCCACTCCAATGTCTGCGGTTGATGTGGTTACTTCTCTGTCTTAGCTTGGGCTGCTCTAATAAAATACCATAGACCGGGTGGCTTATAAACAACAGAATTCATTTCTCATAGTTCTGGAGGTGGGAGGTGGGGGGGGTCCACAATTAAGGTATTGGCAGATCCTGTGTCTGGTGAGAGCTTGTTGCAGACAGCCGACTTCTGGTATCCTCAGCATGATGGAAAGAATGCTAGCTGGCTTTCTGGCCTCTTCTAACAGCACCCATCCCATCCATGAGAGCTCCACCCCTGCAATCTGATCACCTCCTACAGGTCCTGTGTCTGGATACCATTGTACAGGGATTAGACGTTCACTATCCTAATTTTGGGGGACGTGAACATTCAGTCTTTTGCAGTAGCTAATCAACACCCTTCCGTTCTCACTACCTCCACTTCTACTAACCAGGCAGGACCCAGGATGGCTGCCTGAGGGCTGGGGGTGGGGAAGGGCTTGCATATCAGCTCATATAACTCCAGCAGCACCACACAGCGTAGTAGCAACCTTGCATTCTCCCAATCACTTGCCCTGTGCCTAAAAAGGATGAGAACAGGTCAACAACACCACTTACCATCCGAGTCCCAGTGGGATCTTTGCCAATGTACTTGTGACATCGGATCAAACAGCATGAGCATCAGAATTTGAAACAAGGTGATTTTTATTCTCACCCTTGTGACAAACTGTCAAGAAACAGTAAAGAGCCTGAAACATGGAAGGTCGTGTCCCTAAGAGGAGCCAGCCAATATTCCCAGTTCTGTGACTCTGTCCTACTCCATCTGTGGCCACAGCCATCTCTCTTATCCCCAGTAAATTTCTAAGCAATTGCTCACTCTCAGCAGGGAGAAAAGGACAGAAAGATTCACTCCAAAACAAAGGAAATCTCCTAAGGTACAAATCAAAGCTGCCTAAAGTCACCTGGACAGACAGCTGTGTTTGTTGTTTTATTTAAATTGGTTCAGAGTTGTCTCCACTTCATAAGACAAGGAGAGAAGAAACAGACAAGCAATCCACAAGGTAAGAGAAGAGGAAAGAGAGAAGCTATGAGAAGGATGATGAGCAGTTGATGTAAAAGTGAGGGCCAAGCGTTGAAATCCTGTCTTGCTAAGTAAATGATCTGCTGTGTTTCTTATCAGAATCTCTGTCTGCTTTGTCCTTAACCCTGTCTCTTTGGGGATGGAAGGGGACTGAGAGCACAGGAAGTCATCCCTAAGTGTCACCCTCCCTCCCTGCACCTGGCTGCATACCCTGTCCTACAGCTCCCTGGGAAAACCCATCACTGCAGCACCCGCCACACTACAGCGATGTTGGCCCTTGCTCGTGGAATCAGGAGTCCACTCAGGCATCAGACCAACGTATTAATCTTTATACTTGAGGTTCCAGCTCCTAAGATGTTTAACAAAGATTGTTTGAAAACAGCTGAACAATTTCCTCTGATGAAACCCAGTAAAACAAGAAATTTTGCTATTTGTCCAATTGATTAAAAATCCTTAAATTACGGATGCGTAGGTGGCTCAGTCAGTTCAATGGCCAACTCTGGATTTTGGCTCAGGTCATGATCTCAGGGTCATGAGATCAAGCGCTGCATCAGGCTCTCTGCTCAGCAGGGAGCCTATTTTTCTCCCTGTCCCTTCTCCCACCAATAAATAAATAAATAAATAAATAAATAAATAAATAAATAAATCTTAAAAAGAATCCTTAAATTAGAAGAATGTGTATTGACATATTGGCAGTAAAGACATACCAAAGTGCAGTATTATTATGGTGCAGCATGTCCTTCTGTGCTAGGATGGGGTTGGAAGTTGGCTGACAGATCAGTGCTTCCTGAAGACCCCCCAGCGAGCTGACAAGAAGCACTGAGAGCTTCTTGTTATAAATGAACTGTGAGAGAACCTAATCTTTAATGACATCAGAACAAAATAGGAAGACATATAGATATCAAGACCAAAACTTATTCTGGTTTGAGAGTTTATTTTCCCTGCGCTCAATTTTTCCTCTTTCAGCTTATAAACAAATAGGGTTGGAACAAGAGTCCTATAAGCAAATTGTTAGCCAAAACAATAACAACAATAACTCTCACGGTTTTTAATACAACACATCTAAAACAGGCATTATTTCAAGTGACTTAGAATGAATCAGCAAAGAGGTTGGGCACAAACTAGACAATAGCCTCATCACTGTCCCCAGGGTTTCACTGTGGCCCCAGTAGCCCTCCATCACCTTCCCATCGGGTCCCCTCCTCTTCTGCACTATGCACTCCCTGGGCAGGCTCCTTTGCTATTGGGAAGTTTGCTTTAGGCTGCTTCACTTTTACAAAGGACCTATTCTATTTTATCTTTTAAGATTTTGTTTATTTATTCATGAGAGACACACAGAGAGAGGCAGAGACATAGGCAGAGGGTGAAGCAGGCTCCCTGCAGAGGGCCCAATGTGGGACTCGATCCCAGGACCCCGGGATCATGACTTGAGCCAAAGGCAGATGCTTAACCACTGAGCCACTCAGGCGTCCCAACATAGGATCTACTTTAAATACATGTTTTCACTAACCAATAAAATCCAGAGGATTTTCACTTTTATAGAATGTTAACGGCTTCTTTGCTTTTTTGCTATTTCTGTTTGTGAAAGCTTTTGTAGGAACACCCTACTTTCAGACAGTGGGGGAAACCCATATTCTTCTTCTTATTATTAGTTGGCAGCCTCTGTTCAGCTAGAAAGGCATGCGAAATGACTGCTTGTGGCACTGCTCTCCATTGTTAGGGAGACAATAAAAGGATGTCTGATAAGGATCTTACGACAGATTTTTCTCCAGCTGAAGCATATTGGCGGCACAACTTTCCAAATCTGCGTTTTACCTGTGGCTCCACAGAGCTAGCCCAGACTCCTTGCCAAGAGAGGACATTGTTCCTTCATTTCTAGAGGCGCAAACACTTTGCCGCATTGTGCAGACATTGTCTTAGAACTAGCTAATTCTCACATGACTAACTGGTGACTATAAATCTCTGGTCGTCAAAGGATTTTTGAACCGTCTCAGTGTTTTGGGAAAACCTATTTGATTAAGAAACATGGGAGCAGGTTCCATGGAGTCTGTGTTCAAGAAGGAGTAGATTTGAATATACATGTGTGGGAAATTTGGATTCTTCTCTAAAATGTAGATTGAAAGTGATGCTTTGTTTTATACAACAGTCACAAAAAGAAGATAGGGATTTTTCAGCTATTTGTCTTGCACTGGATGTTTTCAACAGAGGCTCAATGACCATTTTCAAGTACAATCCAGGGGGAGTATGTTAATGCGGGCTGGGAACTACACCACCTGGCTTTTCATTGTGAACACTAAGATCCGATATGTCCATGGCTCCCTTAAATAAGACCATCCCAGGGCACCTGGGCGGCTCAGTGGTTGTGTCTGCCTTTGGCTCAGGTCACATCCTGGGGTCCTGAGATCAAGGCCCACCCTGTTGGGAGCCTACTTCTTCCTCTGCCTGTCTCTGTCTCTCTCTTTGTGTCTCTAAGGAATAAATAAAATAATACCTTTTATAAATAAATAAATAAATAAATAAATAAATAAATAAATAAATCCATCCAGGGGTGCCTGAGGGGCCTGATGGATTAAGTGTCCAACTCTTGATTTTGGCTCAGGTCTTCATCTCAGGCTCGTGAGATCAAGTCCCACATTGGGCTCCACATGCTCTCAGCACTGAGTCTGTTTGGAATTCTCTATCCTTCTCCCTCTGCCCTTCCTGCTCATGCTCTTTCTCTCTATAATAAATAAATAAATATTAAAATTAATCAATCAGTAAGAGCATCCCTATATATTTACCATATAATTCAATTAAGGAAATTTCAAGTTATGTGCCAAACTGTAGGAACGCCTCTTGGCTGAAACAAACCCCTTGTTTATGGTCTTCTAATCAACTGTATTTATTGTGTGTGTGCTGTACATAAGGCACCATACCAGGCATTTTGGATAGCAAGAAACTAAATATCTGAACAGAAATATTTATTGAGGAAACAAGTCACAAGTAGATAGAAAATTAATTTTTAAATAGCAGATGGTTGCCAAAAACTCTTTATAGGTGATATGGAGGTTCATATCAAGGAGAGAACATTCCACACTGTAATGCTGAGGAAACATTTCATTAAGGAAGTGGTATCTGAACTGTCCCCTTTGAAGAAATTTTTTTACCTGTGTGTTTCCACTGCTTCCATTTAGTCGTATAATTGTGGTTAATAAAAACTCAGTCCAGAATAATAGTTTTGGTTGTTGTTCCTATGTCTGTCAGATGATCACAAAAGTGAATAGAAACATAAAACATAAACATAAAAGATAACAGAGAGGTACATTTGCAGGATAGCTAGAATTTAAAAAGGTAAATGTGATGGGAGGACAAAGTTGTTTATTGACAACGCATATCAATGATTTCACCTCTTGGTTTCATTCATTCAGTTTAAGCTCAAGTATTTTCAACATAACAGTCACCACAATAAAAAGAAACAGCTGGATGCAAATTATTGCCTCATACCTTCTAGGTCAATATCAACAAAGGGACCATGATTGCAACACTTTAAAATTGTTGAGAATAGCTAGTATGGTCCCTTCTAACATGATGTGAATAATAAGGAAGAATTTCAGGGATTGGACTGTATTTCTGTTTTTTTTTTCTTCTGTATTTTGTAACATTTGGTAAACATAAGGCGCCTTCATTTTCTGTTCACCATATGCACCATCTTTTCTATTAGCACAAAATTCCAGTGACCCTTAAGTAATCCAGATTCAGTGACAGAACATGACTAAGAGTCTGTTACTATTAAATAAATGAACACAATTCTATTTAATCTCATACAATTTTGGTAGAAGATTTCTCCTTCTTGAAACCTTTTTGATGGTATAAAAGTATTGTTTAGAATCCAAATATTTGTTATAAACTGGTTTCATGATAGAACAATAGCTTTCACTTGGCCTATTAATTATTTGAAACATTTATTAGGATTAAAAAGATAAGCTTCCCACTTACTTAATCTCCTCTTTAAGCACCGGGTTTCAGTAGCTTTGTTTGTCCTACTATTTTAGACAAGGCAGAAAAAAGCAAAATCGACAGATAATAAGCACTCAACTTTATACACCTGGGGAAAATTAAACCGATGACAATTATCCATAGAGCATATATTCAGCCCGGTGCTAATTACTCCTTTGAGTATAAAGAAGTGAGCCTTGGTTCAGACCCTCAAAGTGCTTCCCATCTTGCTAGGGAAAGAAAACTCCTACAAGTGACCTACTTAGGCAATAATATCTAACTTGAGTGATTCAGAGTGATAATAGGGTTAGAGATGCATAAATGGAATCAGACCCAGGGGAATGTGTAGGAGAAAGTATGATATGATGTAGTCTTTGAGATAGATTCCATTCTGGACAGGCTTGAGGGCAACAAACATGAGAAAAAGGCCATTCTGTTCATGGCCAGTGAGAAACGATCACTTGATCAAACAAAGAAACAGAAGGCAGGATTAAAAACAGGGCAGCCCGGGTGGCTCAGCAGTTTAGCACCGCCTTCGGCCCAGGGCCTGATCCTGGAGACCCAGGATGGAGTCCCATGTCAGGCTCCCTGCATGGAGCCTGCTTCTCCCTCTGCCTGTGTCTCTGCCTCTCTCTCTCTCTCTCTCTCTCTCTCTCTCTGTCTCTCTCTGTGTGTCTCTCATGAATTAATAAATAAATCTTAAAAATAAAATAAAAAATAAAATTAAAAAAAATAAAAACAAACCAATAAACCTTCCTGACTAAAGTGGAGATATCCTTGGGGGGGAAGAGCGGACACAAGTGAATCTGTAGCTAAAAGGTGACCAAGTAAAGGTGTGCTTTGAAGTTTAGGCAGAAGAATCTATAGTGATAAGTTGGATGCTTGACTCCAGTACAATCCTGATTAACACTGGAGAAACCCCAGCTGGACAAGGTCTTTCACAACTAGTATAAAATGATGTGGCTTTTTTTCAATTATGCTATAGAAGTTGGTGAGGAGATAACATCATTTCATTGTAAGTGATGCTTCCAAGTGATATTTCATTTTAAATTTGCTTGTTTAATCCATAATGTGTTTTGAACTTTTGGTGATTGCTAATGATTGTTTTCTAGTCCAATTTGAAAAGAAATTAGGAGTCAAAGAGCCATTCAACTATTTGAAATCTGACAGCTTGCTTTGTGCTTTATTTTTAAGGAAGGCTTGTGCTTGGGGCTCTAATTTGTTATGTATATTTATTACAGTCAGATATGGCAGCTGTTAAGCAGAATAAACAAGAACACAGACCTTAGAGGCAGAGTAAGATTGAATTGAATCCCAATTCAACCTCTTACCAATATGCGACCTTCAAGGAGTTGTTTTAGGTATCCATGCTTCAGTTTCCTCATATACAAAATGGGAAGAGGATGGTGAGGATAATGATGATGATAATAATAATATCTACTTCATGGAATTAAATGTATGCCTATCTATCCATTTATCTATATCTCTATTATCTATCTATCTATCATCTATCTATCTATCTATCTATCTATCTATCTATCTATCTATCAATCTATCTATCATCTATCATCTATCTATCATCATCTAGCTAGCTAGCTTTTAGAATAGTACTTGAGTAGAAGCTATCAATAGGTATTAACTATGATTATTTTATAGCAAACGTGTCCCCAATATTATACTGTGATTAAATGTATAAGCATTTTATCGTATCTACAAAGAACACTCTAAAATCTAGATATTGGATTAAAAGGTTTGAGAACCACAGAGCCAAAAATAGGAAGCAATTATAGTTTTTGTTCAAAAAGTGACATGATGAAAATAATTTTTCAGTAAGAGTAGTTATCTTTCTTCTCATTTTAATGTATTTTCACTGCCCACATTTAACCAGAAAAATCTTATCCGTTCCCATGGCGTTATTGATAGTATTTCTTACATGCTGACATTCAAATGCTTATCTCCAAACCTGACCTTTTCTTCTAATTCCTAACCTGTCTATTCAATGACCTACTGGAAATCTATTACTCCTTCAGGGTACTCAGGGGCAATGTTTCAAACTTAGCTGTTGTCCAAATCTATCATATTGGTAGACTCCAATGCACTGGTTCTCAGAATGTAATCCCCTATCAGCCGCAGCAGCAGCATCGCCAGAGAACATGTTAGAAATACAAATTCTTGGGACACATGGGTGGCACAGTGGTTGAGCGGCTGCCTTTGGCTTATGTCGTGATCCCGGGGTCCTAGGATTGAGTCTCACATGGGGCTCCCCACAGGGAGTCCGCTTCTCCCTCTGCCTATGTCTCTGCCTCTCTGTGTGTCTCTCATGAATAAATAAATAAAATCTTAAGAAAAAAAAAGAAATACAGATTCTTGGGCACTATACCAGACCCTTTGATTCAGAAATTTGGGGGTGGATGGGTGGACTGAAGGGCAACCATTTGTGTTTTAATGAACCCAGGTTGATGAAATTTTGGAATATAGGTGAGGTACAGAGCCTACGACCGAGAAGAAGGAATTCTTAAGATGCCTTTGGTGCAAAATGGTGCTTTTATTAAAGCCTGGGGACAGAACCCATGGGCAGGAAAAGCTGCTGCCCCAGGCTTGTGAGGGGTGGCTTATTATATACTTGGGAGTTGGGTGAGATAGGGAAAAGGGAGATTTTAAGAGGATTTTCATATGCTAAAGAGGACCTACAAGATACTAGAGGCTTTGCCTTGGTCAACTTAAAGATTGTTTTTCCCTCTAACAAAGCATTAACATTAAGACAACTGGAAGCTTCCTAAGGAATGCCACACATATTCCACCCTGGGGCGGCGGGGGGGGGGGGGGGGGGGGGGGGGGCGGGGGGGAGGAAGGGGGGGAATAATCTGTGGGATATCAGCTGTGCTTTGTCCTCAGCTAGCTCTGTTCGCTCTGTTCCCCCATTAAGGTGAGCCTGATGCTTGTTAGACTTTGAAAACTATTGGTCTAAAACTAAGCTTTATACTTTATTCTAGACCTAGTTTATACCTAGTTTATGACTCACTCACTCTTCACAAAAAAGATTCAGTTTTCAAGTAGGAAAGATGATTCTGGTGATCTAAAAGGAGAATGAGTAGAGGGGACAAGATGACTACTAGAGATGTACCTGGTGACTAATGAGATAATAGCCATTGGAACTTCACCTGGGGCAGGACAGTGGATTTGCCTTATGACTAAAGCCAGAACATTCTAGGTTCTATTCTCTCAAGTCTGACTTGAGACTTATTAGCTCGTTCTTTCTAACTATGCACTCTTTTTAAAAAATATTTTATTTATTTATTCATTGGAGACACACAGAAAGAGGCAGAGACATAGGCAGGAGAAGGAACAGCTCCCCGCAGGGAGCCTTCTCTGGGACTCCATCCCCGGGCCCCAGAATCACGACCCAAGCTGAAGACAGACACTCAACCACTAAATATGCACTCTTAATAAGCTTCAATATTCTTAGTAGAATTTTTGAAAATTCAACTTAAATAGTTATGATCATAACTCCTTTTAAAAGGGTTGAGAAAGGTGTCTTAGTGGCCAAAGTTAAACTAATTTATCTAGATTTTCTAAATCATGAAACTTTGTGTCCATTAAGAACAACCTTTAACCTCTATAAATTGTCTGGGCTGGATATTAGGGAGATCATTTATACAACTAAGGAAATTGTATCCATGGTATTTTCCCAAAGTTTTCTTAATGTATCTGGAAATTGTTTTACATTAAAATAAGTGTGAAAATTAGATCATAAGGTGAAAACTTTTTTTAAAAAATGGTTTATTTATTTATTTATTTGAGAGAGAGAGAGAGAAAGCAGGAATGGGGGAAGGACAGAGGGAAAGAGTAGAGCAGATGCCCATGGAGCAGAGAACCCAATATGGGGCTCCATCCCAGCACCCTAGGATCATGACCTGAGCTGAAGGCAAATGTTTAATTGACTGAGCCACCCAGGTGCCTCATAAAGTGAAAACTTTTAAAATATTTTATTTTTAACATTTCTAACTTAAAGAAAATAATATCACAGGCATTATCAAGGTTCTTGTTTTGTCTATTGATTCTTTTAAATGCCATTCTTAGCAAGCCATGCACCAAATGGTTTTCTCTTTGGAACAAAACTATAAGAACTCAAAGCCTCTCTTTCTCTCTCTTTCTCTTTGTTGTTTTAAAGGAGGCTCTTAGTAGTGAGGTGGAATATTTTTCAAAAAGATAATACAGGGTTCAGATAATTGTAATTTAAAATAAATTATGCTTTATCTTCCAATAATCAGAGGAAAGAGAGATAAGAAAAAGTAGATTTCAGGTCAGTCTGGAATTTAGCATAATTAAATTTATCCTAGCACATTTAGGAAGCTTGTGGGGGAAATTACATAACTTCTCCTCTTTCTTTCTTTATTAATTTTTAATTTATTAAGTCTTCACTATGACCCATACATTTGCATGGTATTGGCTATAAAAAATGAATTAGACACTGTTTCTGCTTTCAAGGAATGCATTATCTAGAGAACTAAGATTGTAAAATTTCATAGTGCGTTTAAACAAAAAGTTAAACGATGGCAAAGAAAATTGATGTTCTCTAATGTGAAACAATATGTAATCTTCATTCAAAAATATAACCAGGGACACCTGGGTGGCTCAGCGTTTGAGCATCTGCCTTTGGCTCAGGGTGTGATCCTGGAGACCTGAGATGGAGTCCCGCATCGGGCTCCCTGCGTGGAGCCTGCTTCTCCCTCTGCCTTTCTCTCTCTGTGTCTCTCACGAATATATAAATAAAATATTTAAATGCATATACATATATAATCAGATAACTAAGGTCAATAGAGATTTTATGAAAACCAATAGCAAGAAAATAAGTAATTATAAAGATAAATGGTACAAATGATAAATGGTACAAATGACAGAAAAAAAGAGAAGAGAAATATAAAGGGGTTGTTTTTTCCATTTTACTTTAATTATGAATACAATTCTCTGACAAAAAGAATAATTCAGAAAACAAAAGCATCGAAGTAATATTGTTAAATAAAAATAAAAATTAAAAGAAGGGTGGAAGAACACAGGAAGATAAAGGAATGAAAAATTAAGAAAACTGATAAGATTTCAAAGATGAATTTAATAGGCCCAACATCTGCTTAATAAAAATCCCCCCCCCCCCCAAAAAAAGAAGGAAAGGGAGAGAGGATTAGAGAGAGAAGGAGGGAGAGAATGAAAGAAAGAAATGATCTAAAAACAAAGGGTTGTAATATCACAATATCCTCAATCTTCAGATTAGGTGCTAGGCTGAATAAATTTCTAAAAATAGCAAAACTGGACACATTATGTTAAAATCGCAGAGTAGTTTAGGTAATAAGATGATTCTCAGAGTCTGCATGCTGAATTTTCAGAAATGCAAAGATTTAGAAAGTTTAACTCCCATGCACCATAGTTGTAAAAATTGTATAAGAATAAACTAATAATACAAGAGAATACACAAAAAGAACATGGAGTTGAAGAGAAGGGGAGCTAACTGGGGTGTGCAAAAGAATTACTGGGCGGTAACTATGCAGCAAAGAAAACATCAGGTCCAAGTTCCAACATGAGTATCTGTTCGTCTGAGAAAAAAAAAATCATTTCAAAATGAAAATACTGTGCATTTAGCTGCATGGTATAATTAAGACATTGGGATATCTCATTTATGTAGTAGAGGTGACATATATCTCTTCTCAACAAAAACAGGACAAAAAAAAAGACAGTAAAAAACTATAGGAAGAACCAATAAGCTAATTATAATTTAAATATGAAACAAACAAACATTCGTGTGGTTTAGAGGAATTCAAGCTTGGTGAAAAAATTCACATATGGTGAGGGAAAAGAGGTTTCATTTATTCTTGTTCTTATTTTCATTTCAATTTGAGTGGCACAGATTTAAAGGCGTAGAATTCATTTTACCTACAATCATATTAGTTGATTTTATAGCAAGCAATATTTTGCAATCAAAATATTCTAAGTGCTGTTTATTGGTTTTCCTTTTTTATGATTTCCACTTCTCTACTGAAATTCTTTCTTGTCTTTTAATTCTTTGAACATATTAAGCATAATTATTTTAAAGTTTGTGTCTGATAACTATTTCTGTATCCCTGTCATATTCTTTCTCCTCCTCCTCCTCCTCCTCCTTTGCCTTCAATCAATTGTTGCCTCTTTTACTTCTAGTTATTTTTTTTATTTATATGTGAGGCATTGTTTATGAGAAATTGCAGAGTTAATTTGAGGCCTAGGGTAATGTTTTATTTTTCTAGAGACGATTCATGTCCACTTCTGAAAGATTGAGATGTTTCCAGAGCCTGCCTTAAGTTTCATCCTATTTCTGGTTCACTGCTTTCCCTAGAGTATCGCCCTTCAGAGACTTAAGTTAAAGTCTCAGTAGTTTACCAGGGTCCATCCAACTTGAACATCCTGGTTCAAGTCATAATTCTTCATTTTACAAACCGGCGATTCAGAATATGCTGCCTAAAGTTGAAACTGAAAGTTGGAACTGAAAATAGAGGTTTTACACATATTAAAGTTATAGATAGTAGATAAACCAAAAAAACATCAACAATGTATCTGAAAAATTTGGGACCATTAGGGAAATAGGGGAAGGTATAAGAGCCAAATCTGCCTCTTTCATAATAATGGTCAAAAAATAATGCAGAACAGTGAGAAATCAACCTTACTTGGAAATGTGGCAATAAACAACAGATCTAAGGCATGGTTATCTTTGGGGGACGGGGCCTAGGGATCCCAGGAACAGGTGGAGGACTTTTTCTTTTACTTAGACCCACTCTAAAATGTTTAATGTAAAAAAAAACAAAAAACAAAAAAACAAAAAAACCCAAAAAACTAATTCTGGGAAAATCAGTAAAATTTTCTTTTCTTTTTTTTTTTTTTAAACAACAAAGCTTCTTTCTTTTTTTTAAAGATTGATTTATTTATTCATGAGAGACACACAGAGAGAGGCAGAGACATAGGCAGAGGGAGAAGCAGGCTCCATGCAAGGAGACCAATGTGGGACTGGACCCTGATGTGGGACTCGATCCCAAGACCAGGATCACACCCTGGGCAGATGCTCAACCGCTGAGCCACCCAGGAATCCCTCAGTAAAAGTTTCATAGAGGTAGAACACTTTTCATTTTAATGGATAATTTCATTTCCCCCTCTTAGTCATAGAAAATGGGTGGTAGTTTGGAAAGAGACATGGACATGTACCATACCCTATTTTACAAATGACAGAACATTCTGTCGGTAGATTGGACAATACAAATGAAGGAGGAGAGTAGTAGGAAATGAGGCAAATATGTGATTTAGGGGCCAGAACATAAATGGTCTTAGAAGCTCTGAAAGTTTTTCTCCAAAGTTTTCATTTAAAAGTCTGGGAGGTAGGGACGCCTGGGCAGCTCAGGGGTTGAGTGTCTGCCTTTGGCCCAGGGTGTGATCCTGGGATCCGGAATCGAGTACCACATTGGGCTCCTTGCGGGGAGACTGCTTCTCCCCCTGCCTATGTCTCTTTCTGTGTCTTTCATGAATAAATAAATAAAATCTTAAAAAAAAAAAAAAGTCTGGGAGGTAGTTGTCAATTTCCTGAAACAGAGAACACTAAAGGCAAAGCAATCTGAAGTGAGGACACAGTGAAGAGCAAGTAATCCTTCAGATATTTCATAAGAATTGCTTTAAAGTTTATAAAGAAGCTTCTTAGCTATTGTATGGGGTAGAGGAACTCAATTTGTTGATCTCTTTGGCAAAATAGCACTTCTAGAAGATGCAGTAAGATGACTGAATTTAAGAGCCTCTATTTCTGCCATGCTCTCCAAAGAGAAAAAAGCTTTTAAATTGTCCTGGGTCTCAATGTGTTTTTGAAACATTTCCTTCATTCACTTTCAGCCCAAATAATCACTCTTGGTATTCTCGGAAGAGTATACAAGTCATTTTAACTTTGCATATATAAAGATCCATACCATAGTAGCAAAAAAATAATATTCATGTTGATCCTAGTAAACTCTGGGAAGATCTGATGGATCCTTCAGATTATAAATAACTTCAGATATTCTCTATTCTCAGGAAGGGAAACTAGTGAAGGACTTATGTATTTAAAAGCCCTCTTTTAGAATAGGATATTAATTTACCAAAATAGCTTCATGTGTACAAAACTTTTTGATTTATTAAGAGTTTGTGAAATGCGGAGGGGAAGTTTGCAAATTCTTGGAGATACTAGCAATGTGTGTAAATCTCATGTTTTGAAAGGGTGAGAGGCAAGGGTGTGTATGAGTCCTCTTCTTGATTTGCAATGACAGTGGATGTGTGGTCCTACGTTCTCATGTAATTAACCGAGAGTTCAAAGGCTTATAAACAAAGATCTCAAGAATCCAAAGTAAGGCAAAGTGAGGACACAGATGCTAGGCTAGTTGCACAACAACTGTTGATACCACACTCTTATGAAAGGGTGCATGCCTTTTAGTAGCTGGGCTAGCTGCCTCCCAAAATCATTCAGGACAATACAGGGAGGCGATTGGGGACATCTCTGGACAGATACCTATTATCACATCTCTTAAGTGAACCAAAATCTGTGAGTATGTCTTGTCTCATATATCTTAATTTTTGTTATGGGTTGAATTATGCCCATCCCCCTTAAAAAATAAAGATATGTTAAAATCTCAACCTCCAGTACTTCAGAACCTGATCTTGTTTGGAAACAGAGTTTTTGCAGATGTTATTAGTTACAATGAGATCACACTGGAGTATATTGAGTCCTACTTAGTATGACTGGTGTTCTTATGAGGAGACAGGACGCAGAGAGAAAGCCGTGAAAAGACAAACACAGAGATTGGAGTGATGCAGCCACAAGCCAAGGAATGCCTGGTGCTACCAAATGCTGGAAGAAGCTTCCAACATAGCATGACTCAGTTGTCACCTTGATTTTAGACTTCCTGCCACCAGAACTGTGAGACCATAGGTTTATGTTGTTTTAAGCCACCCAGGTTGTTGTACTTTTTAGAACACCCGTAGGAAACTAATACACCACTCTAGATCCCTAAATCCAGATACACTGGAATATAAAAATTAATCTCTCAAATGCAGCAATCTCATCATAATGACTCAATATTTTAGTCTCAATATCTGTCAAGTATTTTTTGTAAAAATATATTTTTTGGTAAATATCTTCCTTAAGGGCCACATAATCTTCTGCCTTGTGGACTCAGTCATTTATTTTATTATTTCTTTGTGAGGTATTCAACTTATTTCATTTTTATCCCTTTCCCCTTCTCTTCTAGATAGAGTTATCATAAACATCTTGCTATGGAGGTATTTGTCTACTTGTTTGACTATTATTTTAGGACATATATGTAGAAATAGAGTTACTGGATCAAAGGGCATTAATTTTTTGATATTCTTAATATATGTCATCAAACTGCTTCCCATAAATGTTGTAGCAATTTATTAGTTTCACCTGATATTAAAAAATCAGAGCTGTATCCCAGGACTCAGAATTTTCACTAAAAATATTCTCTGCTAATTGGACTAGTAAGAAATCTGTTGCTTTAAATTCATTATCTTGAATACTGGAGTAGAACTCCCCTCTCCCAATAATTATTAACTCTTAGTACTTCTATGACACTTTCTACTTTTGTTCTTTAGTCTTTTTTTTAAATAGGGCCTTTGTGTGAAATCTATTTCTTCCTTAGTATGTGGAATATATTAACATTTTTTAGTGTTCTCATTTGTAACATGAAGGTAAGAATAAGCATTCTCTAGAGCTGCGGTAAAAATGAGATATGCAGAATATACCAAGTACCAGGCACCCAATAGAGTCTTAAAAATGAGGATTATTTACTATAATTTCATATGAAGGTAAAATGGAATGACCTGCATATACTGTCACTTGTTCTCTCAGACTTAGTAGCATGCTTACTTTGACTTTGCCAATAAATTTATTCCCCTTTGTGTAGTGACTTTAGCAATTTTCTATTTCAGTCTATAGTCTTTATTAAGGTTGAACCAAGGTGGAGGAATAAGCTGGTCTGAAGACTCACTGTGGGGAAAAGCACAGAAACATGGAATGCATGTATAAAGTAAGGTCTGCACTCGGACCACCTGATTTTGTGTGTTGGTAAGGTGTCTTTGGACAAGTAAATTAACCTATTTATGCCTCAGTTTCCTCTTCTGAAATATGGAGATTAATAATGTAAACTATCTCAGATTATTATGGAGGTTTAATAGCTCTATTAGTTATGGATTGCTGCACACCACCTTACCCCATATTCAGCTGCTTAAAACAATACTAAACACTTACTATCCCACACAGTTTCTGTGGGTCAGGAATTCAGGGGTGATTTAGCTGGGTGCTTCCAGTTTAAGGTCTCCCAGGAAGTTGTGGTCCACATGTCCTCTGGGGTGGTGGTAATGTAAGCTTGACTAGGGCTGGAGGATCTGATTCCAGAATGATCATTCATGTGGCTGGCAAGTCATTGCTAGACCCTGGCAGGAGGTCTAGGTTCCTCACCACGTGAATCTCTTTCCAAGTCTGCTTGAGTGTCCTAATAACATGGTCTTCAAATGATCCCCCCCCGCAAAAAAAAGCAAGGAGAAAGTTGTAATGCCATTTGACCAAATTGCTAAGGTCTCACACTGCCATTTCTGCCAGTCTCTAATGTAACCTACAGTCAAGGGAAGGAAAATCAGTCCCTGCCTTTGGAAAAGAAAAGGAACAAAGAATTTGCGGACTTATTTTAAAACAATCACATGTCTTAATATATGTCCTACACGTAACTGGGACATCAAAGAAGAAGAACACAAAAGCTACTAGCCAATGTATCATCACAATCATCATTATTGTCCATAGCACTGTCATTAAGGAACTGCAAATTGTTTTATGGTGGTGCCTTTTGAGTTCATGTGAGGCGTGGTAGAAATTGAGTCTGTAAGATACACAGGAGATAGATTTAAAAATGGGTGAGTATGTCATAATACAGCACTTGCATTTTTCCAATAAGTCCTTGGTTTTCAAACTGGGCTACCCCCAGGGCACACTAGGTAGGCACAAGGGACAAATGCTATTTAAAGTAATAGGATAAACACATATCATATCTACTGAAGTGCTACTTTATTGGAAGAAACAAAAAAGTAACACTAAAAAGAAACGTGCCATCAAGCCATGAAAAAACATGAAGGTAACTTAAATGCATGTTACTAAGTGAAAAAGCCAATGTCAAAAGGTTCCATAATGTATGATTCCATCTAGATGACATCCTGGAAAAGACAAAAGTATGGAGACAGTAAAAAGGTCAGTGGTTGCCAGGGGTTAGGAAGGAGGGAGGGGAGGGAGGAATAAGCAGAGCACAGAGGATGTTTAGGGCAGTGAAACTATTCTGTATGATACTATAATGGTGGGTATAGGTTATGACATATTTGTCAAAGCCTATAGAATGAGGGTTCACCAAGAGTGAACCTTCATGTAGACTATGGACTGTGGGTGATAACGATGTGTCAATGCAGGTCCATGAATGCTAACAAGTGTTACACTCTGGTGGGGAATATTGATAATGGGGGAGATCTGGGGGCAGTCCATGAATGCTAACAAGTGTTACACTCTGGTGGGGAATATTGATAATGGGGGAGATCTGGGGGCAGTCCATGAATGCTAACAAGTGTTACACTCTGGTGGGGAATATTGATAATGGGGGAGATCTGGGGGCAGTCCATGAATGCTAACAAGTGTTACACTCTGGTGGGGAATATTGATAATGGGGGAGATCTGGGGGCAGTATATGGTGAATTTCTCTACTTTCTGTTCAATTTTGCTATGAATCTAAAATAGCTCTAAAAATAAAGTGTACTTGGGAAAAAAGTAGATGTGTTGGAAAATAGATTGTAAAGTTGCTATTTTAAAAATGGAACATTAGGCAAGTGGAATATTGGCCTTCTGATAGGCTTCTTTGGATTATGCCCCCTGATCCTGAGTAAATAATTTACTTACCTTTCCATTTGGGGTAACTTAAGGGAGAAATTAAGGGACTCTGTTAGCTAATGAGGAATCACTGAAGGATCTTAGGCAAGGTAAGAATTTGACATTTTCAAAAGGTACTTCAGTCAAGAATACTGAAGAAATTTTTAATAAAAGAAAGGTAGTGAGGTGCCTGGGTGGCTCAGTCAGTAAAGCATCTGCCTTTGGCTCAGGTCGTGATCCCAGGGTCCTGGGATCAAGCCCCATGTCTGACTCTCTGCTCAGTGGGGAGTCTGCTTCTCCCTTTCCATCTACCTGTTGGTCTACCTGCTTGTGCTGTGTTCTTTCTGTCAAATAAATAAATAATATTTTTTTAAAAAAAGAAAGGTGGTAAATGTTTCCATTAATCCAACAGATATTATAGGTGTTCCAAAAAAAAATGGTGTTACAAAGCCTTAATAATTAAACATTGAAAAAACTAGGACAAGAATAACAAAAGGATCCATTTACAAAAGTAATTTTTCCAGAAATATCTGCTGGTTTATGCCTAAAAATCTAATATGTAACTAAGAAGGCATTACCAATGAGTGGGGCAAGAAGTGGATTCAGTGCATGTTGGGGAAAAATGGACACTCTGGGAAAAAGTTTAAGTCCTAGCCTCATTTTGCATTATATGCTAAAATAAATTCCAGATAGGTGGGATAAATGTAAAAGTGAAATCATAAAAGACTTGAAGGAAATTAGATGCATACTTACTTGCTGTATGGATGGAAAGGGATTTCTAAATATGAAAGCATTAGGACTCACTAGGGAAAAATAAATGAATGGATGTGTCTAAGCAAGTATTAAACCTTTGTATAATACAATAAAATTTTTAAAACATACCCCAAATACTGATGGGTAGCATTCATTGTGTGCCAGCTATGTGCTAAATACCATTCTTGGAGCTTCATCTTAATTATTTATCATTAATCCTCACAAAACAACACCTAGGGCCTAGTATTATTACCTGCACCTAACAAGTGAGGAAAGTCAGAATACAAGAAATGGTATCAATAGTTTACAATTCTGGATGCACATTGAATTATACAGAGGGGTTTACAAAACCCCATGGGTAGACCCCATTCAAGGACAGTTTAATTAGAATCCCTGAGAGTAGCAAGTGGGCATCCAGTGCTTTGTCCAGTTACACAACAGAGACAGAGCCAAGGTGTTTCTGCTTCTTAAACATATGGACTTTTTTTTACACCACATAGAAGGATTTCTTTAAAATATAAACAGCTGCCTAGTTCTCAAAGATTGTAAAATCTAAATGAAGGCTTAACTTAAGGCAGAAAAAATTTTAGATATGAGGATATATTTGTTGATCCATCTGCAACATGGACTTTCTAACTATGTTTTGGGGTACTGGTAAAACAAAAACAAAACAAAAGAAAAATAATAACCATATGGCTGGAATGGATGATCCTCTGAAAACTCCTTCAAAGCTGTGTGCTATAGGAAATGTGCTACAGGAAAGAACGGAAGGTATAGAAAATGACTAGGGGAATGATAGCATTTTGATGGTCTAATAATTTTGAAACAATTGGCAATGCATGCCCAACAGGTAAGATGTCCATGCGAATCTACCTTCTTTGGTGTATTATTGCCATTGTACCTTCTCCTCCAAGCAATACATAACAACATGCATGAGCCACTGCACCACTTTTAAGAGCACAGATTTTGAAAACAAATCACCACATTTAGTCCCCAAATATACTCTCCATAGCTCTGCAATTTTACATTTGTCATCTTAACTTCTCCATGACTCAGTTTCCCCAACTGTAAAATAGGAATAATAATAGTATCATCTTAATGCTGCAAAAAATTAAGCTGACATACTAGATTAAGATTTTTTTTATAGGTTTTCTGGGTAGGAATGCAGGATCAACTTGGATTGGCAAGCTCAGGGTTTCTCTAAATAAGGGCTGCGTCATCTGATGGCTTGATTAGGAGTAGAGGATCCATTTCCAAGGTGGCTTGCTCACATGAATGACAATATGGTGCTTACTCTTGGTGGAAATCTTTGTTTTCTGTCCCCAAAGGCCTCCCTACTGGACTGCTTGGGAGTAACGTGGCATGCCATCTGACTTCCTCCAAAATAAAGATACTCAAGATACCAGGGTGCAACTTGTAATGCATTTTATAACTTAGCTTTGATCATACACTATCACTTCTGCAGTATTTCATTGGTCACACATATGAGCCCTGATTCAATATGGGAGAAGACAACACCCTTGTACCAGGAAGCAAGGATCACTCAGGGCCACTATTAGGGGTATAGCTACTTTAAGTAACTAGTTTATAGGCTTTTTGCTGCTATAAATAACTAGTTTATAGGCTTTATATATTATCTGTTTATATATATATATATATATATATATATATATATATATATATATCCTTAGAATAGAGCTTAGACCAATAACTTAGAACACACTTAGACCAGGGCATAATATATTGTATGTGTGTATATATACACTTCCCATTTAGAACAAAGCTTAGACCATAGTAAATATATAACTAAATCAGAAATCAGAGGGTGAGTCTAGGCTTTAGTATTAGTAGGTTAAAAATCACCTCAGATGATTCTAATAGGCAGCCAGCTTTGAGTATCAAAACTGTATCCCCATACTTAGCTTCATTATGATCATCAACCCTGAAGCCCTAGAGGAGAGGTTTTTTTACCTTGGCTGCCCAGTCTGGAGAGCTTTAACAAATCTGAATACCCAGACTACATAGTGGTCCAATTATGTCAGAATCTCTGGGGCATGGGACTCAGGCATCAACATTTTTTTGAAGCTTCCTAGTCAAGTTAGATACCCACTGTTTCAGTTATTTAACTTAGATGATTATATTCCAATTTCCCTATTTACTCTATGAGCTGAACTCTAACTCAGCATTTAAATCCTGGAGACCTAATTTCACTTGTTGAAAACAAAGGGAAGACCTTTGACTCACCCTAATGTGCTGGGAATGCTGAAGATGGGTGGGAATGTGCAGCATGGCGCCAGTTGCTCTCTGACTGTGCTGTGTCTGGAGGATTTGAGCCTCCAGCATGTCAGCCAGGCTCCTTTGGCCAGAAATTGCCTTCATGCAAGAGTAGAAACCTCCTAGGCATGTGATTGCTGGGCCAGGAAAATGTCACCCATTGCCAGAGAAAAACCAGCCTTCCACGAAATTAGAGTGAATGGCACATGAAACCAATTTAGCCAAAGTGGTTGGAGAGGCATCAGAAGCATTGTGAGATGGCCACTCTGGAAACAATGCCTAAAAGATGCACCTGGTAATGTTTATAGGCGCTGTTCAGGCAGAGAACATGCTCCAATTCAAGAACACAGAGCTGCCTATTTGCTGCTCTATGAGTCTGCTTTTGTAAATGAGCATTAACATGGCAAAGAAAACAGTCAATTACAATTTGAGGCAGATAAGCAAGAAAGAGCAAATGGCAGCTGTAGTTGAGCCAGAAGAATACTAGGTGAATGGCAATTTCCAGTGAATGATACCCTCAAACTAGACACAGAAAGCTTGCGTTCTGGAAAAATCAACTCTTTTTGCAAATATTTGGGATTGAGGGAAGCTCTTAACAAACTGTGCTCATAGCTTTCTCCCCACATTTAAACCTATGTTTGTTTTAAGTAAAGCTTAATCCATGTGTTTCTGATTCCTTTATACATAACTCATCAGAGTCTTTATTCTGAAAAGAAAAAAAAAAACTTTTTAATGTCCAAGATGCCTTTGCTTTTTAGCCTTATAAAGCATTTTTCCCTCTTGAAAAGGGGTTCAAATAGCATGTTTGCCAAGTTTAGAACCCACTCAACTTTTGTGAATGCAGAATTTTGCTACTGTTCAGGATTTGAATTTCTCCACATTTGCCAAAAATGTGACTTCTTGTTTGTTTTTAATATTCAAATCCCCTTTTTAAAATTGAGTTTGAGACTCTTAATGAACTGAATATAGTAGATTTGCCCATCCATAGATTATTTATCTCCCCGTACTGTGGACCTTATTGATGCATTTATATTACAATCTTTCTGAGCCTTGGGGACAATTTTTGTTTGTGTTGCCTATTGATATGAGAAAAACACATTGAACTTTTGATAGCACCTTTTTATCAGGAATCTCAAAGCTGGCTTGCAAACATGGACACAGAGCTATGACAACTTTGGCCAAATACCCCATGATGGATGAATTCTTGATTTGAAGGAATAAGAAAATGAGAAGTAAGATTATAAAAGAAGAGTGTATGGATGGAAAGGAAGGCAAATGGGCCTTTTGGACCCCAATAACGATTTTATTGTACATCACCTAAGAAAACTAGTTAGGTATTCTTATTTTTAAATTTTTGAGAAATCACTGGATATTTACCCAAGGAAAATAAAAACACTAATTTGTGGGCAGCCCCGGTGGTGCAGCGGTTTAGCGCCAGGGTGTGGTCCTGGAGATCCAAGATCGAGTCCCAAGTTGGGATCCCTGTGTGAAGCCTGCTTCTCTCTCTGCCTGTGTCTCTGCCCCCCACCCCCGCCTTTGTCTCTTTGAATAAATTAATAAAACATCTTTTAAAAAAAAACCCACTAATTTGTAAAGATATGTGCACATTTATGTTTATTGTAGTATTATTTACAATAGCCAAGCTATGAAAGAAACCCACGTCCATCAGTAGATGAATGAAAAAAAAATATGTGGCATGTATGTATGTATATAACATATATAATATTCCACTATGTATATATGTGTATATATATATTAGAATGGAATATTACTCAGCCATAAAGAGAATGAAATCTTGCCATTTATCACAATATGAGTGGACCTAGAAGGTATTATGCCAAGTGAAATAAGTCAGAGAAAGACAAATAACGTATTATTTCACTTATATGTGGAATCTAAGAAATAAATGAACAAATACAAAAGCCAGATTCTTAAATACAGAGAGCAAACTGGCGATTGCCATGGTGGAGGGGAGTGGGGGAATGAATGAAACAGGTAAAAGGGATTAAGAGATACAAATTTCCAGCTACAAAATAAGTCACTGAATGAAAAGTACAGCATAGGGAATATAGTCAATAATATTGTAATAACTGTGTGGTGGCAGAGAGTGACTACGCTAGTGGTGAGCATTGAGTAATGCATAGAAATGTGGAATCACTAGGGGATCCCTGGGTGGCTCAGCGGTTTAGCACCTGCCTTTGGCCCAAGGCTCGATCCTGAAGTCCCAGGATGGAGTCCCACATCGGGCTCCCGGCATGGAGCCTGCTTCTCCCCGTCATGGAGCCTGCTTCTCCCTCCTCCTGTGTCTCTGCCTTTCTCTCTCTCTATGTCTATCATAAATAAATAAATCTTAAAAAAAAAAAAAGAAATGTGGAATCACTATGTTGTACACCTGAAAGTAATATAACATTGTATGTCAATTATACCTCAATAAGAAAGAAAGAAAGAAAGAAAGAGAAAAAAAGAAAGAAAGAAAGAAAGAAAGAAAGAAAGAAAGAAAGAAAGAAAGAAAGGTATCGGTTTCATAACCTCTGTTTCTTAGAATGAGAGGTAAAGAGAACTGACCATGTTAATCAGACTCAGCCAAAGTTGGGTTGAAATATTGCAAATCACCTAATAAAAACTAAATAAATGTTAGTTATCTATTCAGATATATTTAGATCTGTGCAATGTTGTATGATCTGTTATTTATAATATCTATCTTTTTCTTTATTAAACTTTTAGTTATACATGCTTGGTTCAGGCAATCAGAAAGAGGGAGGAAATAAAGCTCAAGAAAGTTGTAATCATGGGATGTCTGGGTGGCTCAGCGGTTGGCATCTGCCTTCGGCTCAGGGTGTGTCCTGGTCCCAGGATGCAGTCCCGCATTGAGCTCCCCGTGGGGAGCCTGCTTTCCCTCTGTCTATGTCTCTGCCTCTCTCTGTCTCTCTCATGAATAAATAAATAAAACCTTAAAAAAAAAAAAAGAAAGTTGTAATCAACTATTGTCAAGAAACTGGGATAAATATTATTTTTATAGATGCTGTAAACTGATATCTAATTTAACCCCCAGATGAGTAATTTGGATCAACACCATCTTTTATATTGATTGTTATTTGGTAATGTGGGACATTCGTACAGGAAATGAAAGTCATAGTTCTTGCCCTTGAAGAACTTACAATTAGAAGAGTTTATAAAATTTCATTATCAAATATAAACCACAGAAATAAAGGATTAATTCACAGCAATGACAGATGTACTAAGCAACTTAGTACTTGGGGAGTTGAAGAGGATAGAATGTCAGCAGACAGACTTGAGTGACCAAATTAGGGAGACTCACAGGACTTTGAATGTCAGGACACCACAGGAAGTAGTAAGCATGATTTTCCACACAATAAAAATTTATTTTTGGAAAAAAAGTATAATTGAAATCTTTCCATTTTATACAAATAGTTTCAAGTTTGATATTTAAAAAGAAGACAAAATGGAATATTGCAATGGAGAGGGATATACCTTAGTAATTACTATTGGCAGCTTGAGTTTATTTTCTATAACAAGGTTCACATCTATTATATCTTTTTAATATTACCAATTGGATCAAAGCATTTGTTATTATAGTAATCAATTTTTTAAAATGAATGTTATGAAGACCATTTTTCAAGATGGTTATATATTTGATATAATATATAAGCACATTTCCTTATTGTATTTATTATACTTTGTGCAGACATTTTATCTCAGTGCTGGGCTCTTAATTGACAATGAGTAATGTAAACTGAAGTTTCCTCTTGAAGATTATACAATAATTTCTTTATTAATCAGGAAGAAAAAGCAGACATTTTTAAGGGAAGATTTCAATTTGTTTTCTTTGAGTGGCTGGCCTTAATTCAGTCTGTCTCTCAGTGACTCCCACCTTTTATTTATTTATTTATTTATTTATTTATTTATTTATTTATTTATTTATACAAAGTAGAGCTATCATTATTTCCCAGAAAAAGAAATATGAGATGAGTCAAGGGTGAGTGCTAGAAAAGGACAGTTGGACTCCATAGCTGTAGAAACCGTTCCTTGGTTTCTGGGAAAGAAGTGGAGTAGTAAGCATGAGGAATCTGTCCCCCCACCTAAAAAAAATATTGTACTGGGGGAGTCTGTCTGATGTAACTATTTTGGAATTCTGGAATCTTTTGAAGGCATGCAACATTCAACTTTCAGGGGAAGATTTAGATGGTAAATTGTGGTTAATTTTGATCAATTTCAGCCCTTAGCACAGTAGCCTCTACCCCTCCCCTATCTCCAGCTCCATGTTTGGCAGTTGTCCATGTGTTCCAGGGGCAGGTAATATGCAGCTTGTAGGAGCCAGGGTGGGCATACTAATCAGAGTTCTCCAGAAAAACAGAACCAATAGGACATTATCATCAAAGTTTCAAAAGATAAAGAGAGAAATTTGACAATAGAAAAGTCACTAGACAATAGACAATAGAAAGTGAATCACCACCTATAAGTGATCCTTTGTAAGTTGGTCAGCAGATTTCCCAACAGAAATTTTGGAGGCCAGAAGAATGAGCAGATATATTCAAAGTGCTGAAAGGAAAAACAAACAAACAAACCCTGTAAACCAAGAATCCTGTATCTGGCAAAACAGTCCTTCAAAAATGAGGGAGAATTAAAACATTTCCAGGTCACTAATACCTGAGGTAGTTTCTTACCACTAGACCAGCCCTGGAAGGAATGCTTGAGGGAACTCTGCAAGTTACAGTGAAAGAAACTCAGAGCTATGACTGAAAATCAATATACCAGCAGTTCTAAAAGCTCGTAACATTGCAGCACTAATTTATAACTCCCATTTTTTATTTCTACATGATTTAAGAGACTAATACATTTTTAAAATCATTATCTGGAAGTTTGTATTATTGTCACTTTGGTTGGTAACTATACTTTTTGTCTTCTATGTAATTTAAGAGATTAATGCATTTAAAAGAATTATTAATTTACGTTTTGGGCTATACAAACGTGTAAAGATGTAATTTTGTGGCATTGGCAATTTAAAGAGGGGGCAGAGCTGTAATGGAGCAGAGTTTTTGTGGTTTATTCAAATTAAACTGGCATAAATTCAAACCAGAGTGTAAGTAACTTTGGATTGCCCATAGTAACCACAAAGAAAATCAGCATAATATATACACAAAGGGAAATAAGGAGGGAATTTGAATGTTTCGCTATTAAAAAAAAAATCGAATGAACACAGAAGACAGTAATGCAGGACAAGAGAGGTGAAAAAAGCTATAAGATGTGGAAAAGAAATAGCAAAATAACAGAAATAAGCCTGTTCTTATCAGTAATTACTTTAAATGTAAGTGAATTAAACTCCCTAAACAAAAGACAGAGATTGGCTGAATGGATAAATAGATCAGTTACAAAAAGACAAACACTGTATGATTCCACTTATGTAAGGTAATTAATCAATCATAGAGACAGAGAGTAGAATGGTGATTGCCAGAAGTTGGGGAGAGGAGACTGAGTAAGGAGTTATTGTTTAATGAGTATTGAATTTCAGTTTTACAGGATAAGAAGAGTTCTGGAGATGGTTGGTGGTAATGGTGGTACAAAATTAAGAATGATTTTAATACCACTGGACTGTATACTTAGCAATGGTTAAGATGGTAAATTTTATGCTATGTATATTTTGCCATAATAAAAAATGGAATAAAAAAGAATAATTATTTCTTTTTTTAAAAGATTATTTATTCATTTATTCATGAGAGACAGAGAGGCAGAGACATAGGCAGAGGGTGAAGCAGGCTCCATGCAGGGAGCCTGACATGGGACTCGATCCTGGGTCTCCAGGATCACTCCCTGGGCTGAAGGCAGCGCTAAACTGCTGAGCTACCAGGGCTGCCCAGAATAATTGGTTTTAAATAATTGGTTGCCATTTAAATTATTTTTTTAAAAGATTTTATTTATTTATTCATGAGAGACACACACAGAGAGAGAGAGAGAGCCAGAGACCTAGGCAGAGAGAGAAGCAGGCTCCATGCAGGGAGCTCGATGTGGGACTCGATCCCGGGACTCCAGGATCACACCCTGGGCGGAAGGCAGACCTCAACTACTGAGCCACCCAGGTGTCCCTGGTTACCATTTTAATTCTGCATTTCTGGGCAAGACCAGAGAAGTAGATGCATTTGGCTTAAAACACTGAGTAGTGTCAAATGTCATCTGAGAGTTGCTTGGTTTCTCTCAGCCTCCTATTACCTACCATCACTCCTTGGTGTCAGCCACATATTAGATGAGAGGCATTATGTAATCTTATATGACCAGCAGTACATTAGGATCTGCTTGTTGGAGTGGGGCACCATGTTCTTATATCCAGAGCCTTGGATGTAGAGGGGTTTCAGCATGTGCTTCCAAAAAAAAAAAAAAAAAAAAAAAATCGTCAGGAAAAGAAAGATAATGCATCAAATTTCAGGTTTGGTTTACATCCATTCAAGTAATCAACAAATACTTATTCAATATATACCAGGTGCCAAGTACTATCCCAGATGCTAAGGGCCCTTTGGTGGCAAAGTTTCATTCCCAAGGGAATGAAATTATTTACTTAGTGTTTCCTTAATCAGATAGGTATTGGCGAAATAATGCACCACATCAAAATCCTAACAATAATTTTGGCTAAGTCTAGAATATTTCAATTGCTCTATTTCCTTGTAGAAATGACACATAAAACCATCATATAATAGGAGACATGTTGCAAAGCACTCTCATGAATTATAAGTTAAAGTGAAAGCCATGTTTTAAACCAGGCCAGGAGTATTTTGAGTTTATAGTGGTCCCAAAGCAAGACTCAATTTCTAGCTTTACTGAGTGAATTTATGTGGATCATTTAATACCACCGAGCCTTCACTTGAAGTAAAATGCTGCTAATTCCCACCCTTCTGTGGCAGGCAGTGTTGACCTAACATTCTCATTCTCTTTTACCCTTGCTTGCCTCTTGTATAGTCTTTCAAAGCTAAATATGAATTTTCCAGCAAGTCTTGCAACTAGAGATGGCTGTGTCATGAAGCAAGCTGATGTAAGTAGAGATGTAAGTATCCAGTAAGACATGAGTAGATGCATGTTGAGGTAAGGTGGCAAATTCTGGAAAACATTAACTTTCCAGATAGAATGGCACAGACTCAGCTGGGGCCACTTCTCATCCTCATTTTCTCCTCTCTTCCTTGAATGAAGTTGTGATAGCTAAAGTGTCACAATCACGCTATAGTGATGAGGTGACCAGCAGAGGACAAAATCCAATGTGCTAAAGATAGCTGAATGAAAAAGAGAATCTGAATCCTGGAAAATATTACTGAGGCACTGAGCTGACTTCAGCGAGAGCTAACCTGATTTGCTGTTCTTTTTTTTTTTTTTTTAAGATTTTATTTATTTTATTTTTTATTTTTTTATAAATTTATTTTTTATTGGTGTTCAATTTGCCAACATACAGAATAACACCCAGCCAGGGCTCATCCCGTCAAGTGCCCACCTCAGTGCCCAACACCCAGTCACCCCCACCCCGGCCCACCTCCCCTTCCACCACCCCTACTTCGTTTCCCAGAGTTAGGAGTCTTTCATGTTCTGTCTCCCTTTCCGATATTTCCCACACATTTTTTCTCCTTTCCCCTTTCTGTAAGGAAGACACCACGCACCCTCAATGTATTTAAGCCTGTGTTAGTCAGAGATTCTTTTTCTTGCGGCCAAATGCATTGCTATGTGGTGACTCTTTCCACCTAAGCTTACTATCAGGATTTCACACAGACATGACATCAATTGTTTATTTTACATTATTGATTTCATATTCTCATTTTGTATATGAAGAAACTGGGGCTCAGAAGGACAAGTAACAGCAACCTTAACCTGGGTCCTCAAGCTGCACTTCTCCTTTTTCTCCTTTCTCTCCCCACCCCCACCCCTACTTCCTTTCCTTCTTCTTCTTCTTCTTCTCCTCCTTCTTCTTCTCCTTCTTCTCCTCCTTCTCCTTCACCTACTTTTCTCCTCCTCCTCCTCCTCCTCCTCCTCCTCCTCCTCATTCTCCTTCTCCTTCTTCTTTGGCACTAGCCTTTATTGTGACTGGAACCACATAAACAAAATACTCTCAAGATAGGGGAAGAGCCTTGTTAACACAAATCCACTCCCCATCCCCAAACAAATTTTATTCTATTCCTTTTGCTTTGCGTTTAGATAGCTGAACTAGTGTACTTGTAGAACAAGATGGAGAATGAAGACAGCTCACCATTTCATGGATCAGAAACCTAACATACTTACCTGATTATTAGTATTTTGAAGAGTTTGAAAATTCTTATTATTCCAATACATTGCTCAGGTTCTTCATCTCAGATAAAACTGGTATTTATATATAAAAGGCTTGGGTTGTTATGCTGACCTATTTAGTCTGTGAACTAACCAATGAATCATCTCTAACCGCATGTCTTATGATCATGCTATGCCGCACATCCTTTTGAAGCATGCAGAGTAAATGAAAGCATTTTGTGAATGGTGATGCTCTTATAACGTCTCTAAACATTGGTCTAGTCCTTTAACATGTTCAGTGCATTTTCAAAAATTTCAACAGGTTTGATTCTCAGAACAACCCTGCAAAGGAGATAGTATTAATATCCCTGGGTTACATCATTAATGTCAATATTTTTCTTCACTGCTTTCATGACCTCTACTACTGCTCAACTCAGCAATTCTCCTATCACACTGAACAGTTCCCACATACTGTCCTTTTTCCTCAGTGGGTTCAAGCTCTTTCTTTGCCTTGTGTTCCTGCCTTGGTCTATCTCTACACATCCCTTGTAAAATTCTATTTTAATTCAGCAGGTTATGTAACCACAACATCAGTGCAGACATCAGCTTGGCTGAGGCCAACGAGCTCTGGAAATCTCACTAAAGAGGGTGTCCACATTGCCAAATTCACTTATTAAAAAAGAAATGCTTATAGTATTAGGCACGAAATGTGATTAGAGCCAGTTCTGGCCCGAGGTGACTTTTATATAAAGGTGATGCCTCCAATTTTGGAGGAACTGCAGCCCACTTTTTTTTTTTTTTTTCCTACCAAGCCTGTGTGTGTACAGGAATCTCTTTGCCTCATTCAAGCTAACCTGGTAAAATCTGCCCCTTGCACACAGACCACTTCCCCAACCAAGTTGGTGACTGTAAAGTGATACCAAATGAAAAAGCAAACACCAGTTTGTTGAAATGCATTCTATGAATAAAACATGGCAATCCAGGGTCAATAGGGAGCTAAGAAGTTACTCTACCTAATATCTCCCCTATGAAGTCTTGCTGCTCCAGGCATGGCCTTTGGACCAGCATCATCACGCTACCTTGGAGCTTGTTAAAAATGCAAAATCTCAGATTCTACCTCAGATCTACTGAATGAAGATCTAAATGTTAACAAATGTGTAGGCATGCTGAAGTTTCAGAAGAGTCCTGTGAGGAGCCACCTATCATAGAGATGCATACGTTACGGGTGACCAAGAGCCAGGTTTTGCCAGAGCATGCATTTTTGTCATCTCTCTCTTTCTCTTTCTCTCTTAGTATTTTTTAAGTTATAGAGGTAGAATTTAGTGATTCATCAGCTGCATATAACTCCCAGTACTCATTCCATCTAGTTCTCTTCTTAATGTCCATCACCCACTTATTCCTTCTCTACACCCATCTACCCTCAGCAACCCTCAGTTTGTTCCCTAGAGTTCATTTCTTATGGTTTGTCTCCCTTTCAATTTTCATCTTATTTTATTTTTCCTTCCCTTCCCCTATGCTCATCTGTTTTGTTTCTTAAATTCCACAAATTGCCATCTCTTTTGGATCTTGTTTGCGGTGCCTGAAGAATTTCAGTGAACGAAAATGCACATTCCTTTCCCCACTTTATTTTATTACTCAAAAGTGTAAGTTGGTCTACTAATATGGCTCGATAGTGAGTACATTTGGATGCATCCACTTAGAGCACCAGTGGATATTTCACTATTGTTTGTCGTCTCTGGTTAGATTTGGACTAAAATTTGTAACTGAATTTCTGAGATCTTATTGATCCTCAAGTTCCATTCCAACTTGTAAAGTTTGTTGAATAAAGTATGTGAAAGCACATGGTGCCTATAATAGAGTGGTATGCAAAAACAAATGATATCATATTTTCGCCTCATGAATATTATTATTGTTTGTATCTTGGTGGATCCACATTTAGAGGATGTTGATGGAGATGCAGAGAAAATATGGACTATGACAAATTTGTTTAATAATTCTTTTAACAGTTATGTACAAATTTTCTCCTAGGCTCCTGCATTGTCCTAGTGATAAGCATATAAAGATGAATGGGTCATAGTGTCTCTGCTGAAGTTGCAGATGATCCTGTGGGTGCAGAACCTTGAACAGCATGACTCCAATGGCACCAGTCAAAGCCAGTCTATGTGGACTATCAGGAGCTGAGCCTGCAGCCATCTTGAGCAAAAAATGCAACCAGCTATTGCAGAGTCTTGAAGTATCACCCCTCCCTGCTGCTCAACAGCCACATGAATGTCACTCTCAGAGCAATGAATGTAGATTGAGCCTGAATTAGCTGATGGTGGTAGCAGGTTACAGGGCCTTTAGAATTACCTTGAACCCTCTGTATACTCCAGAAAATGCTGCATTTATGCTTCTACCCACCTGAAATGACAGTTGAGTGCTCCTTTATATTGTGATGTATAACACAACAATCACTCCTTAGTATCACGGTAATGTCTCTGTCTCATCATAACCCATTCATCTCTGCAACCCCTCCCATGTGGCTCCAGAGTCTAAACTCTACAGAAGCTATTTTCAGAAGTCCTGTAATAACATAGACATAATATCTGTAATGTACATTCCACGGTCACTTTCCTTCTGCTATGTTTGACATTTGACACTGTTGATAACATCCCTTGTTGTGAAGACCTCTCTTGTCTCTGGGAAGTTAGCTATGGTCATTCTTTCTCCTCCCCTGGTTCTATATCTTTCCCAATGGGCTTTTTCCAAATTGCAGAACTTGGCCTTCCCTTGTTTTGTTTTATGCTTTCTCTTTGGGATCTCAGTCAAACATCCCACAGCTTCACAATCCCCAAATTTGTCACTCCATCTCTGACCCCACAACCCCCACATGCCTTATCAGGAGCTTTCTGTTTCCAACAGCCTTCTGAACAGTGCCATCAGGTGTCATACTTCATCACCACGGCATCAACACATTCTGAAACTGAACTCACCATCTTTGCCTACAACACTGCCTCCTTTTCTTGACATGCTTATTTTCATTCTTGGGAAATCACGGTGCTGAAGTGAGAAATTATCTTTAATATTTCACTATCTCTCACCTATTTAACTAACCAGCCACTCAACCACATACATTCTTCCTTTCAATGGCTCTTTTGTCCATCTTCCCCTTTTTCTCTCATTGCTATCACTTTGGCCCAGGCCATGAATAACCCATGCTAATCAGTATGGGGTAGAGAGCAAGAGTGCAGGCTCTGGAGCTGAGCCATTTATGTGGGTTTCCAGCTCTACTCTTTATTACGTCATTTTGGACAAGTCAGATCATCTCTTGTGCCTCCATTCCTCATCCACCAAATGGACATAATTATAGCATCCATCCTATACATTTGTCAGAGGATTAAATTAGTTGATGTATGTCACATACTTACAATAGTCCTATCACATCAGCTGAACTTCATTCAGCTTTCATTTCAAGCATAGTAATGGAGAGATTTGGAGGAGTGAGAGAGACAGAAGCATGTCTTGGTTTTTACCAACTCAGTTTAGCTTCAGATCTAGTTTCCAATCTCATCTCTGTGTGACTTGGAACAAGTAGCTTAATGTCTCTGAACCTCACTTTCTTTATCTGTAAAAGCTGGAAAGTAATAGCATTATAAATATGAAATGTAAGTATATGTGTTAATTGTTTAAGTCCTCATTTGAATTAGTCTGCATATAAAGAAAATACCTTATTTAAATGAAGTATCATAAATGGAATGTAAAAAGAGCGAATGAATGGGTGCACATGGAAAGTATGCAGTTAAGGAATATATGTTAGTAGTTGTCCTAAATCAGACTTGCTCACTCTCATCCTTTGGCTTAGTTAAAACTGCTACTTGCTTATGCTTATCTTAACTCACTTTATCCTCCCATCTTTTTAAAAAAAATTAATTCAAGTATAGTTAATGCTTAGTGTTATATTAGTATCAGGTGTACAATAGAGTGATTCAACAATGCTCAGGGCTCCTCACAATGGTTATGCCCTAATCCCCTCCACCTATTTCCCCAGCCCACACCCAGCTTCCCTCTTGGAACCTGCCTTCCCATCTTAAAAGTCCAACTGTGCTCCCTACATTTGTGAGATATCTCTTTTCAACTCAGAGTTTTCTTTCTTCTTTATAATACCTATAATGTATATTGTTAATTCAGGGTTTACTAGGAACTGCCCTGCATGGTTAGTTACATTTTTATGTTTGCATATTTATTCAGTTCAGCACAGAAATTAGGTCTTCATATTCCCTCTACATATAGAATCGACCTCTGCAAATAGCAACACCTCAGGTTTGAGTTTTTAATTTAATATTCTGTGTAAAAAGGAACATTTGCCATGCTGACTTGTCATGTTATATGAATGCCATAGACTCAGGATGTCTCTCCTCCTTTGTAGAGGAAGAATTAACTACCCTCAGGCTTGCTGGGCCTTTTGAAGCCACATGGCAAAAGCTTCACTCACACCACCTCCAGCACCATGCCCTTCTATATAAATATGCTGTAGATTGATGCCCAGTATGTGAAATCTGGTTGTTCTATACACTAATTGCAACTGCTTTCTCTTTGGTGGGAACATTCTAGTGGGCTCTGAAGAAAATAAGATCCAGCAAGGGCAAGTCTCACAATAAGTTATGCATAAAGCATTTTTTAAACAATCCCTAGAAACAGCTAGCTCTTTCCTCATCTGTCAATTTTGATTTGGGTTTTCTAAAGGCCCTGTAATTGGTAATTCTAAAGGCCTTATAACCAAAATACAAATTTTATGGTTTAAAATGAGATGTATTCATAGACTCTTAACTTGCCTCGTTATTTATTTCAAAGTGCAGACCACATAGATTTTTATGTATTATAAGTCAGCCTATTATAATGTTTAGGTGGTGGCCTAAGCTAACTCAGGCTTTCAGTCCAAATACATTACAAAATACATTACCCTTTTTTCAATCCTTTCTTCAACAAATGCTTCAATGCTGACATTGCTGCTGTGGGCCACAGTCCCAGCATAGTCCATTAAGGAGGAAAATAGACCATTCTTGACATGCTTTGGAGATTTATTCTGGAATGAGGTTCAACGGCCATTTCAGAGAGCCTAAGGCTATGTGAGGGAATTTGGATCCACAGACTGAGGAACTTGAGGAGAACCTCTGCTTCCAATGCTTTGTTACTCAGCCTGAGCAAACATTAGATTTCTGGCATAGCCTCACATGCTGACCTGTAAGTTGAGGGCTTAGCGATTACCTGCTGGTTTTTAAGAGAGGTAATAAGCCTAACATTGGTGGACCAGTAACTCTATCATAATCATGCTCATGCTGGGGTACCTAGGTGGCTCTGGATTTCAGCTCAGGTCATGATCTCAGGGTTGTGAGATGGATGCCCGTTTTGGGCTTCCCCTCATTGTGGAGTCAGCTTGAGAGTCTCCCTCTCCCTTTGCCCCTCGCTGACACTTGTATGCTCTGTCTAAACAAACAAATAAACAAACAGAAAAGATCTTAAAACAATAGTGTTCATGCTGATTTACAAATCAGTCTACTGAGCATTTTATATACGCTATCTCATTATACTGTCATAGCAGTCCCTACGAGGTAGGTAGAAGACTGAAGTCAGGTAAGCGACCTAGAATTAAAGTGTCAGGGATATTATTTGAACCTAGATCTAGCTAGATACAAAGTTTCTTAAGCCAATATTATATTGCCAAATGAGGACGTTTCCTGACATTGTAAATGTTTTGGTGGCTGAGTCTGACTTATTGGGGGAAAATGAATCCGTACGTTTGAAAAATGTGTTTATTTGAAGAAGATATTTTAATAAGACCAGTAACAATGGAGATTTTCACCACATGGTGGAATGAGTGTATAAATATTTAAAACTGATTTTAGAATGCCCTGACTATGCTGATTACCTTTCTATGTGTGTATTTGGTGGAAGGCAGTTATTGATTAGTAAGGGGCACAGAGAGTTGGAAATATTTAATCTCCTTATCAGCGTTTACATGGGTGCACGCCTATGTAAAAAATTTTTGACGTATATGCTTAAGATTGGTACACCACATTTGTAAGTTATATCTCAATACTTTTAAAAATTAAAATGCCTTAACATATTCTGGCCTTATTGTTATTTAGTAGACGCTTAGATCATTGCTATAAGACCTTTCTTCTTTTCTAATATGAGTGTTTTATGCTACAAATTTTTCTTAAGCACTAATTCAGCTGTATTTTCTACATTTTGCTATATTATGTTATGCTCATTCAATTCAAAATATTTTCTATTTTTCCTTATGAATTCTTAATTGGCCCATGAGCTAGTTAGTAGTGTTATTTAACTTTCCAACACTTGGGAATTTTTCTATTTTTAATTTCTAGTTTAATTCCATTGTGGTTAAAAAGTATACTCTGTTCTCTCTCTCTCACTGTGTGCCTATCATAAATAAATAAAATTTAAAAAAATTAAAAAATAAATAAAACTCTTGAATCCAATTAGATATTTAAGTAGAAGTTGTTTTCTAGTCTAAAAATGGTCCCTCCTAGAAATATTTGAAATGCAAGTCAAAAAAAAAAGTATACTCTGTATGCTTTCAATTCCTTAAAATGTGTTGTATGGTACAGAATGTGGTCTATATTATATGTGCCTGCAAAGAATGTATATTCTCCTTTTGTTGGATAGAATATTCTGCAGATGTCAATTAGGTCAAATTGTTGATAGCATTTTACCAGTCTTTTACATCCTTACAGAATTTCTTCCTACTTGTTTTTATCAATTACTGAGAGAACTATTGAAGTCTCCAACTAAAATTACTACTTGTCTTTTTCCTCTTGTAGTTCTACCAGTTTTTATTCATTTACTTGAAGATCTGCTAATAAGTATATAAAATGATTATGTCTTCCTGATTATTCTAGCTCTTTATCATTAAGAAGTGGCCTTTATTCCTGGTGATATTCTTTGCTCAGAAATCTACTTTGTCTGATATCAGGATAGCCAATCTAGCTTTCTTTTGATTAGTATTTTCATAGCAAATCTTTTGCCACCTCTCACCTTTTTTTGTCTTTATATTTAAAGTGAGTTTGTTATAGGCAGTACATAGTTGAGTCTCACTTTATTATCTAATCTGACAATGTCTGTCTTTTCATTGGTATATTTAGACCATTTACATTTAATGTGATTACTAATATGATCAGGTTTAAATCTGCAACATTAACATTTGTTTCCTTAATGCCTTATCTATTCTTTACACCTTTTGTCCTGTTTTTCAGACTGATTTTGAATTGAGTATTTTTATGATTAAAGCTTGTTATTGGTTTATCACTTCTAGATCTTTTAAAAAATAATGTCGGTCCAAGCATTTATATTATACATATTTAATCAATTATAGGTTATTCTCAAATAATATAGTACTGCTAAAGGTAAGTGTAAAATCCTTAAACCAGTATATTGCTAGTTCTGCCTCTCATTTTTGTGTTATTATTGTCATACATTTTATATCCTATATGATATAAACCCACAGTAGATTGCTACTACTTTTCATTTAGACAGTAAAATATTTTACAGTGATGAAAAATAAGAAAAGATGTATTTTATATTAATATCTTCATTTTAACCATTCCTAGAAATCTTCATTTTCTTGTTTAGATCCAAATTTCTGCTATCATATTCATTCTGCTTAAATAATGTTCTTTAACATTTCTTGTAATCCAGGTTTGTTGAAGAATTCTCTCAATCTTTTTCTTTTTGCCTGAACAAGTCTATTTTGCCTCCTTTTTTTTTTTTTTTGATAGAGAGCATGAGGAGGGGAGGGGCAGAAGGAGTTGGAGAGAGAAAATCTCAAGCAGTCTTCCAACTGAGTAGAGAGTCCAATGCAGGGCTCAGTTTCATGACCTTGAGATCATGACCTGAGCAGAAATCAAGAGTCAGACACTTAATGAACTGACCACCCAGGTGCCCTTATTTTGCCTTTAGTTTTCAAAGATATTTTCACTGACTGAAGAATTTTGGATTGATTTTTTTTCCTTTGAAATTTTTAAAGATGTCACTTCACTGTTTCTTGGCTTGCATGGTTTCTGACAAGAAATCTCTGACACTTCTAATCTTTGTTCCTATGTTTGCAATGTGTCTTTTTTTCTCTGACTGCCTTCAGATGTGCTTTTCATCTTCAATTTTCAGAAGTTTGTATCGATGTGTTTAGCTATGTGTGTCTGTTTGTGATGCTTCAGGATTATTCTACTTGGAGTTCGTTGGGATTCTTGGATTTGTGGTTTGATATCTTTTTTTTTTTTTGCAAAAATTTCAGCCATTATTTTTTCAGCCAGTGTCCACATTCTGTCTCATTGGAAGAGCTTATTTCTCCTTACATTTCAGACCTGCTGGTTGCATTGAAATCTCAGCTTCTTAGGGCACTCAAGGAAAATTCTAGTATCATAGTTTACCTAGTTTGTTTTTATTATTAGAGTAGAAGCAGCACTGTTTCCTAGAAGGAAGTGGAACTCTCTTTATTGGACACTTCAAATAAGTATCTCTTTGGTATATGAAGCTGTCAAACCTATGAAGGGTTTGAGATTTTACCCTACTTGCAAGTTAACTAAAGTAGTCTGCCTCTGCTTCAGGCATGCTGGCCAAAGACATAGGACTCCTGAATAAGACAAAGGTTAGTTTATTATTCATAGCAATTAGGGTAAGCAGAATATCATTCTGCCCATTTCCCAAGCATTAAATCCCAGAGGGCAATAAGCAGAGGGCCAGATGATCCCTGCACATGCAGTGGGTTGTGTTACAGGGAAGCCCTGATTTTAAGGAAACCAAACATTTTATAATTGGCATTAGGTAGCTGTGCCCTTTGCTGTGAAGAACACACTATTTATTCCCTTGTTTTCTGTACAAATATAATTGAAGAGAGTCCAAAACAAAGGGAATCAGCACTTCTGCTCCCAAAAGACACAAAAATGCAAGAGACTTATAGGGAACTTTCTCCCCAAAGAGATAGCATCTCTTGAGCTGATCTGTTTTCTCAATCCACATTCTCAATCCAATTGTATTGGTAACTCAATTCTGTATTTTGTCTCACAGAGAATCTATTTCCATCCATTTCAATGATATTTATTGGGGATCTCTCATGTACCAGCAAATGTGCCAGGTAGCTGAAGATATTAGAGTGGAGAAAATAAATATAGTCTCTATTTCTCCAAGCTGATAAATAGGATAATTGGAGTCTTTCAGGGTTTTAAAATCCTGAAAGCCATACAAAGTCCTAATGGGCTAAACTACCAGGGATGAAAGAGTTCAATATTCAGACCATAATTTCATGTGAATGCCACTTACATCTCTAACTTTGTCACAATTCCTTTTCCATTATGCACATCTCCATAGGAACTTTAATATCACACTGTGCAGTTTTTAAAATCAAGAGCTGCATTTTATTATGCAGTGCTTTGTTGTAATTTCTCATAGACTTTATTACCACATAGGAGACACAAGAACTTTCTGTGCAAACTTGCCTTTAAAGGTGTTTCCTAAGCCTCACATGTTATTTCATTAGAAAATGATACTTCAACCTGCTTAAAAAAAAAAAAAAAGACTTCATTTATTTATTTGAAAGATAGAGAGAGCAAGAGTGGTGGAGCAGGGGCAGGGGGGTGGGCAGAGGGAGAGGGAGAAGCAGACTCCCTGCTGAGTGGAGAGCCTGACACAGGGCTCCATCCCAGGACCCTGAGATCATTACCTAAGCCAAAGGCAGATGCTTAACAAACTGAGCCACTCAGGCACCCCCATCTTGCTTTTCAATAACATGGGAAAATATCCACACAATTTTTACCTGGATGTTTGCCACATCAGAAAGCTTTGAATCATTAGGCATAGCATGTAAATTCTGATATTTTATCACCAGCAACCTTTACACTTCATAAAACAGATATGGTGCTTCCTATTTCTGTACATGAAGGTGAAAGATAAAATTGAAGGAAGTTTGGATTTGCAAATGACTTGGAACCACATCTTGAACGCTATTTTTTAGCACATGTCCTTTTCAAAACAGATATAAAATGTAATCTTTTTTTTCTTTGTCTTCAACTGCCAGGAATAGGAAGATGATGGCATTTCATTTCTGAGAAAACATCACAGGTTTACCTATTTTCCCCCAAATAATGCCTTGGACTTAGTAAAAACCAGCCAGTAGGTTCTTTCTTTCTTTCTTTCTTTCTTTCTTTCTTTCTTTCTTTCTTTCTTCTTTCTTTCTTTCTTTCTTTCTTTCTTTCTTTCTTTCTTTCTTTCTTTCTTTCTTTCTTTCTTTCTTTCTTTCTTTCTTTCTTTCTTTCTTTCTTTTTCTTCTTTCTTTCAAGATTTTATTTATTTATTCATGAGAGACACAGAGAAAGAGAGAGAGACAGAGAGATACAGGCAAAGGGAGAAGCAGGCTCCATGAAGGGAGACGTGAGACTCGATTCCGGGTCTTCAGGATCACACCCTGGGCTGAAGGGGCGCTAAACCTGCGCTAAATCGCTGAGCCATCCAGGCTGCCCCAGTCAGTAGGTTTTCTTAGAGCTTACCCCTGGACTTTTAAATTCTATAAATGCATATATGTATATACCAATATACCTACATACACGATTTAAACGGTGTTCTTTATTCATTTGTGCTTAATTATATGTCCTGATTAAATGTTTCTGTGCCTGAGGTGTCTTGTCAAGACAACGGTTTAAGTGCTGACCTTTGAACCTAGGAGTTCTGTTTTACCAGCACTCAACTGTGGAAGGGCCAAAGTTCAGCTCTCAATTCAGTGTGTGCTGCTTGATTTAAATGTGAAACTTGGCACTGAGTGTCCTCCTGTGCCTGGTTATTATTCTTGGAATGCAAAAGGTACATGTTTTTGTAATTCTCTAAGGAACTCCTCTATAGCTTTTCCAGAACCTAAGTCAGGTTTCACTTCCAGGCTACGTTCCAAGTCCTAAAATTCATTTTTTAGCAGCTCTCAGACAGATGGGTGCTATTTTTGAAATCCATATGGGCTTTCCTGTCTGCTAGGGTCTATTTAATGGTCTACATCACTACTACAGAAATATACTTAGTGCATTTGTTCTTCCCTTGTTGCATAGAGGGCTCTAGTTTCCATCCAAAACACTGAAGCTGACCTGGGGAGGAAAGGGAGAGCAAACTCATTTGTAAGTGAACTTTAGTCAGCATTTCTGAACTTCCACAGATTCCGTTTCAACGTTTATTGGGAACTTCAGACATTAGCAATAGTTAGAGTATGATACCTATAGCTACCCAGGCAGCCTAAGAGAAGAAAATAAGAAGTGAAATATACATATGCATATGCTATGATGTTTACAGCTGGTAAATTCTAAATCAAAACCTATAGATTAAGGCTTGGGGAATTAAATTACATTTTAAAGGCAATAGGGGAGCATAGGAAAACAGCATTCTAAGTCAGTAAAAAAATCTTCTGTAGCTAAAAGACCATTTGGTGTCTGTTTTATAATCCCTTGTTTTTTGGAACTCTGACCTCACCTCTCTGAAAATCATGCATCCTATAACTCCTCCCATTCAGAACATAACCCAGAATCACAAAATTAGCCAAAGGTAGTGCTGCAAGCTAAAATCAACATCTCCGTGTCCGTGTGCTAAAGCCCAGGACCTTGAGTCGGAGGCAAGCCCCAGGTCAAGACCTATTCATCTGTAGTTCATGCACAGTTCTAAAAGCTATCTCCTATTCATTTTTTGTTTGTAAAACTTGGCTAGGGCCGTCATAACAAGTGTCACAGGCTTATGAAACAAAAGATGGATTAAACAAAAGAAATTTGTTTTCTCAGGTCTCAAAGCTGGGAAGTCCAAGATCAGGGAGTAGGGCAGTGTTGGTTCCATATCGAGGTCTCTCTCTGTGATTTGCAGATAGCAGTCTTCTCCCTGTGTCTGCACATAGTTGTCCTTTAGGCGTGTGCATAATCTGTGTCTAAATTTCCTGTTTTTATAAGAACACCTGTCATATGAGATTAGGGCTCACCCTTAAGATCTCATTTCACTTAATTCTCTCCTTAAAAACCTTATTTCCAAATACAGTTACATTCTGAGGTAGTGGGTGGGGATTAGGATTTCAATGTATGAATTTGGGGGAGATATAATTCATCCCATAATATTATTAGCTCTGAAACAGAAACCTGAAATAGTAACTATAGAAAGATATGACATTAATCAGGTGTACCAAGAGTAGCAATAAGCAAAAATCCAAAGACAAGAAACAGGATTGCAAATTTATTTTAAAAGCTCACGTAGGTCTATTGAAAAGCACAAAAGTCTGATGCAAACATCCTTCATCTCTCAATAGGTCCTGGATCATCTTGATATAACCATAGAATTATAACTGAGTGAAAAGTGGAGTGTTCATCAAATAGAAGCAGTGATTTGTTATAGAATGACAGATGAGAGCGTAAGTCCTAACAGCATCACTTGAACAACCCACATTAACTCTCGAAGTATTTGTTTTCTCATTAGTATCATGAGGATAAAATTATTTGTGCAAATGCCAGAGATAAGAAAGCCATGTGTGGGTAAGTGTTTCAGAAACTGATAAGCATTCTACCAGGAATAAGTTCTTAGATCCAATAAGAAGACATAAAAATTTGTGTTGCACGTAAATAGGATCTAGATTTACATACCAAAAGGATCAAGGAGGGAACTGTTGAATTTTTAATGAAGCATAGCCTTAGTCATCCAGAAAACTGATTTTTAATAATAAAAAAGCTAAGTCAATTTCTAAGAGTTCTTTCAGGATTTATTGCAATGAACTTTCTTAAGACAAAGCATTACTAAAATAACCACATGAGGTCCTTCTGACTATATTGCCCTGTATTCAAATTCAAGAAATGATAGCCATAAGAAGTAACATGATATAAGAGAAAGAGTTCTGCTCTGTAAATAAAAGAAATTGGATTCTGATTAGAACTTCCGAAGACCTTAACCTCCATTTGTTTTTCTGGGTTAGTTTCCACTTATTTAAAATAAAAGAATAGAACCAGAGGGTTTTTGTGGTGTCTTCCAACAGTAAAATTTATGAAGAGCCATTTCCACTTCCTTTGTTCTCATTTCATAGAATTGGGGAAGATGTAAAAAGGAGATGGTCTCTACTTACTTACCAATTAGTTCCCTTACCCACCTCTACCCACAATTTGTGGAGATATGGAGAGAATATGAATGACCAGGAAACCTGGTCTCTATCTCCTCAGCCACCTGTCATGGCAACCTTGACTCTTTGAATGAGTGTAAGAAGTCTGTTCCTTGTGTAGGGACTTCCAGAACAACACATGATTGTCATGTCTAAATCTCATAATGGGTAGGTTGCTGTTTTAAGGTGCTAAATCCTCCTTAGCAAGGTATCACCAGGCCCTACTCTGTCTGAAGTGTTTTAATCTCTGCCATTCAGAAGAAACCAAATAAGCTGACAGGGGACAGCATGTATGCAGATTGTGTCAAATCAAATGTGCCTTTAAATGCTGTCAATAATTTAGTCACTATAGGAAGCTAGTGCTCTCAGATTTCTCTGCCTAAAGTCCTAAGAAGAAAGCCTTTATCTTAGATGGAAGCACATCTAAGAGTCCCTCTTTGCTTGAAGACAATAAGTATCCACCACGTTAAAAATAAATTCTTCAGGGGCATCTGGGTTGCTCAGTGGGTTAAGCATCTGCCTTTCACTTAGGTCATGATCTCAGGGTCCTACTCCCTGCTCAGGGGGGAGTCTGCTTCTCCCTCTCCCTCTGCCCTTCCCCCCACTTGTGCTCTCTCTGTCTCTCTCTCAAATAGATAAACTCAAAGAAAGAAAGAAAGGCAGAAAGAAAGAAAGAAATTCTTCAATTCTTCTACCCAAAGCAGTTAAGGATTTGGGGATGGCACCAGAAATGGTTATCAAGCAAGCACTTTATCAGGCTGTAAGTGATACAAGGTTGCACATGAGAAGATCAACTTCACTGAGCTCATGATCTAAGAAAGAAAGAACAGTTTGAAGTGCTAATACCAAGGACTTAGGAAATAGGGCAATGCTTCTGCAGTAGAGCATGCAGGGATACAGACTTTGAACTCAAAGACAATTCAAATTGAATATACCAGCAACCAAACTCATTATCCACCACCCCTTCAAACCAATTCTTCTAAGTCACCCAAGCAAGAATATAACCTCCCCTCCCATCCCTAATGAGTAACTAGGACCTACTGATTCTATCTCCTAAATATTTCTGAAATCCATTCTGTTCTCCTGTTTTTATTACTATTACCCTAGTTAAATGTCTCTCTGCCTGCCTCTTGTCGTACCAACCTGTAAATCATCCTTTACACAACCAACAGATTATCTAAATAAAATACAAATTCAACTGTATCATTCTTTTGCCTAAAGCCCTAAATCACTCCTCTTTTTCTTCCATAGAAGTCCAGCCTCCTCAGAAGGGTATATAAAGCCTTCTGTCATCTAACCCCCTCTGATATGGCCACTTTACTCACTTCCTTTAGAACATATCGAATCCAATTCATTTGTATTTTCTTACACATTGCTTTAATACACTTCATCTTAGAAAAGCAACATAAATGCTGATCATTTTATAGCATAGGTACCTTAAAATAATTTATGGGTTCTCTGAAACAGACAAGTTCTGAATAAGTTTAAGTGGTAAGAGCTGTGTTCTTCCACTGGATCATCATTCACTAAGCTAACCACCTAGGTTTCAGGACTTTACAATGAGGATAAAACCCCATATTTAAAAAATATAATGACAGTCTTCATAAGCCAACAAAATGTTCTCTACTACTATAATCTTTCCTCTATACCAGGCAAAATTATAGTAAGATAAATTAGTTTAAAGAATACAAATTTAGAAATAGCAGAGAGAAAATCTAATAACGGTATTTTGATAAGCCTTGTTCAGTGCAAGGCATTTCTCCCCATGGGCATAAACTGATACTGGGGTGGGATAAGGGCGGGGGTGGGAGGAACATGAGCTACTGTCCATGGTCCTGATACAAAAATACACACCATGACTTGGTTGTTCTCTGTGGGCCATATCCTTTCTCCCCCACATCTACCATCCTCCAGCATCCAAGAATTATATCAATACTGCTAGTTGTAGTTTTTTTCAAATGAGTCAGTGCTTTAAATGAGCACCATTATAGATTGTGTCCCTCTAAAGGATATGCTGAAGTCCTAACCCCCAGAACCTGCGAATGTGACCTTATTTGGAGATAAGGTACTTGCCAATGTAATCAAGTTAACATGAAGTCAAACTGGGTTAACTAGTGCTGTTACAACAAGAGAAAAATTTGGACATAGATACGCAGTGGGGAAGGCCATGTAAAGACAGAAGTGGAGACTGGAGGGATGCATCTGCAAATTAAGAAGCACCAAATATTGCTGGCAATCTAGCTGGCAACCAGAAACTAGAAGAGATGAGGAAGGATTCCTCTGCCAGAGCCATCAAAGAGAGCATGACCATTCCAATGACTTGATTTCAGACTTCTAGCCTCCAGAACTGTGAGAGAATACATTTCCATCATTTTAAGCCACTAGTCAGTGGTCATTTGTTAGGGAAGCCCTGGGGAACTGATAAAAGTAACCTATAAATACTCCTTTGAGTTTTTTTTTTTATTTTGCTGTTACTTGACATCCCCAAGTCTTAGCTAATTATCTTTCTTCAAGCTATAAGTTTGGTGGCCTCCTTAGTCTGTATAAAGGATAGTATTCAGGACTATAATATGATAATGCCTATAAGTGAGGGAAGATCCCACTGTCAACACTAAATTAGGCTTAGGGTCTGAGTTCCATGGTACTTCTTTTTTTCTGCTTCAGTTCAGGTGGCAGGGCAAGTATATCTTTCACTTACAGGAACAAAACAGTTCCATATAATTCAACATTAGTGGTAATCCAGGGGCAGTTTTTGGAGATTTTGCTTCTCTACTTTTCTCTTTCGGATCTTTACTACTTATGTGTCTTTCTGAGCATTTACAGTGATTAATATGTCTACTTACTGTTTTAAGACATTGTGAGGTAAAAGAAAATGGGAATTATCCATCAAAATGTCTACTTTCTTAAGTCTTTTTTGCACAAGAGGACACACTAGTGCAGAAATGGCTGGACAGAGAGGATGGCACAGTGGACACCGCATGCTTTGCAAGCTGTAAACGTTCCTTGTGACTTGCTTCCTCCTGACTACAGTGATCCAAGTTATTTTCTCCCCATGCATAAACTCAGTGACCGACAAGGGTATCTTTATTATTCTTCTGCCTATAAATGCCATTTTTTTTGTTGTTGTTGTTGATGAGAATACAGAAGAATTCCTGTCTTCCTTACTTTCTCATCTAGGGTATGTGTATGTGACCAGGGGGCGTGTGCTCAATACTCTGCCTGCTGATGTTATCAAGATATCCTATAGGGCATACTGTTGAAGAGTTTCCTGTTCCTGCAGAACAGAATGGCCAGATTGAGTTTTCAGACAATGTACTCTGGGTGGATGATGCTGACAGGCTGCACATTAACTCAGAAAGAGCCTTTGGCATGACTGGCAACATGACATCTAATTCTTAGATTGTTTTCTTTCTGTTCAAAGGAGTGATCTTTTCTTATCATAATCTTCCTATAGATTTCGAAACACACTGTCTATCCCAGTGTAAACACGACTCTGGGGGATGGCTTCCTAAAATGGATTTTTCTGGGGTGAATTTTGGAACTGTCATCTCAGTAGGTAATATATTAGACAAATTGACCTCATTGGAGTTGCTTTCAGGTTGCAGCACTGGTTTATTAGAATTTAACAGACAATTAGAACTTCTGTGGGATTCATTTATTTTATTTCAATCAGTTGGATCAAATGGATACAGTGAAACTAAGAACTTTATTTCAAGATTATTTTCATTGGTGTTAATTGAGATAACCAGTATGTTGAAGGTAATTGGTTTTAACTTTTAAGATGTTAGTCCAGAATCTTGCCCTTCTTTTAGGCTTCTGAGAATAAGTGAAATAATTATTATTTTCTAACCAAAACTGTTTGCCAGGTGAACTAATGATCATTTAATAAAACTATTCCTGTGGTTCTTGTTTAAGTGTGGTATTACTCTTGACCATTGTGGGATTAAGTCTTTTGGATTAAGCTGAAAAATCCCGATGACTTAAAAGCAGTAAATTCTGTTCTTATCAGTTATTTGTCTAAAACAACAACAACAAAAAAAACCACCCATAAAAACCTTAATATGGCATTTTTCTGCTCAAAAACCTTTGTATTGTTGATTCAACTATTGAAATACTTTGTCACTTACATCTCCCTCTGTTTGATTGTTCCCCTTTTTCAAATGAGCAGCAGGATGCACAGCATGTCTTATGTTAAAAAGATGACTCTTTCCAGGGTGAAAACAATTTGTGTGCAGTGACATGGCCTATGCTCTGGGAGGAGACAAATAAGAAAATGAAGCCTGCCCGAGTTCCAGAAAAGTTGAAAATTAACTTCCTTTATTTGGTAATGATAGAGCTAGCTAATAAGCTTAGCTTGGGGTAGATATTTAGAAGTTCTCATACGATTTGGATATTGAATTTTAGCAGGACATTTGACAAAATCTTATGCTTATGAACAAGATGCTTAGTGACTGGTGCACAAACTACTTTATGGTTAAAACACGTTAAAAGAAATAGAAAACTCCTAGTAAGGTACCTATGGGTCCCACCCAGATCTGTGTTAGTCAGGACTCCTGTGAAATCATGGGCTCAGTTCTGGGTGCTGGGCTTTATGAAGGCAGTGACTATGTAGAGTATATCCAGAGAAGAGAGGTTAACATGGCCACAAGAGTCAAAATTGAGTCATTTGAAGGAAAAACTGAATAAATTCAGTTTGGATAAGAGCTTGGGTAAGAAGGATATGCAATGCTGAACAATATGGTAGGCTAGTATATCAAAGAAGGACTTATTCTATGGGGTTCTTTGATTTAGAGAGGCAGCAGGGGATAGAAAGGAAATATCAAGTACTTAGAAGCCAGAACTGTGTTTATCACACCACTTTCTAGCTATGTGGAGCTGAACACATTTTTTTTTCCTATATGAACGTGCTGACTTTGAGAGGATTATAAGACAGATATTAATAAACTGCCTGGACTATAAGATGTTATGGATTGGATGCTTGTGTCTCCCTTTCATCCCAAAATCATACGTTGGAACCCAAGTGTGACATGGTGGCATTTGGAGGTGGAATCTTTGGGAGGTGATAAAGTCTAGATGAGGTTCTGAGAGTGCCACTCTCATGATAGGATTAGCGTTTTTATTTTCATTTCATTTTATTTAGTTACTTGACAGAGAGAGTGCATGAACAGGGGGAATAGAAGGCAGAGGCAGAGGGAGAAGTAATCTCCCTGCTGAGCAAGGAGCTGGATGCAGGGCTCGATCCCAGGACCTTGGGATCATAACCTGAGCTGAAGGCAGACACTTAGAAACTTACCTGACTGAGCCACCTAGGCATCCCATGATTAGTGTTTTAATAAAAAGAGAAAGAGATATGAGAGTTCCCTTTTACCCCAAGAGCACTCACCAAGGAGAGGCCATATGAGGACACAGCAAGAAGGTGGACATCTGCAAACCAGGAAAAAACCCCTCATTGAGAACTGAATTTGCTGGTGCCTTGACCTTGAACTTCCTAGACTCCAGAACTATGAGAAAATGTGTTTGTGGTTTAAACTACCCAGTCTATGGTATTTTGTTATAGCAGCCTGAGCTAAGAAAGTAGATGGTATTATTTCAAAGAATTAGAACTAGTATCTAGAAGGTCCTGGGAAGTAGTTTTGCTTCACGGTAAAGAAGGGCTTTCTTGTATTGAATGCATTCTAAGAAGAAAGTAGGGGAGTGGATTCCTTCTTGCTGGGGTGTTCAGAGTCTATATGATAACCTGACCGATCTGTGTAACCTTTCTTCCACTTTCTTCTACTGGCTTGCTTTTTGCTATATGTTAGAGATTCTAGGCACAAGCAAGTGAGAAATCATATAGGAAAGGCTAATTTAAACAATATATCTAATTCTGATTTACCTCATGGGTTTGTAATTCAATTTCTTGAAAAAATTTGTTCATTTATTTCTAATTTAGATGTGTTCATTTATTTCAGCCAGTTGTACCTGCAAATTATATCTTTTAACATCATATCAGTTACTGCCACCCAATCACATGGCTATAGACTTAAGAAGAGTGCTCATTCTCTTAAAGTTGGAACTCAGGAATGAGTTTTAATTGCTCCAAACCAAACATACTCTGTTTTCAAATGGAGAATTATAGTCTCTAAAGAGAATAAAACTAAAATGCAAGAATGCATCTTTTCTATTTTCAGAGACAAGATGAAAACTTGACTTACATATATTCCCTGCAAGAAATAGATAAATGACCCTCTGTAAAGCACAGGGAGTCCCGGTGGATAACTGGATCTAACTTATGGCACCGTGAAGGCATGTTAGTGTAATTTATATGCCACTAATGATACTTATATAAATTTCATTAATATTAAAAAGTAAATTGTCACTATCTCTGTGTGGATAAACTATATTTCTTTGGTGGCTTTTGAAAACTATTCTGGGCCAATAATGGGAACTCTCATGGGAATTGAGATCCTGTGTATAAAATTAATGTCCATGTATCACTCACTGTAGGCAGCTCACATTATTGTTCAGTGCAACATATGTTAATAAATTAAAGCCACATGAACCTAACTAATAGACTAAAGAGAGACATTTTTTAAGTTTTTTTTTTAATTGACTTTGTTAAATTCAGTAAGAAAGAAGATTCTAAAACATGGCTGAAATTAAGATCTAAAGGAATGGATGTTGTAAGTTTCTTTCTGGACAACAAATGTGATCTCCATATACAATACATATTTTAAAAGGTTTGAAAACCTTATCCAGAAATCAAGATACATTCATTAATGTGTTTTGTTATAAATTACATGGGATGGGTATAATTAGATGAATTTTCTCCATAACAGAGACATTTATCATATTTTATGTTCAAATAGGAATTGATTGAAAAATCTTTTCAGACATCCCTCTGCTGACAAGTTGGCTTTTCCAAAGTCATTTTTAGAATTCTTCAAGATTTAGTGAGCGAGGTATCTCAAGTGCCTCAGGTAAGAAGAATCATTCTTAGGTATGAACAGATAAAACAACTTACGTATTAACCTGTCCAAACTACCATGCAAATATGTCAATCATTTCCTGAAAAAGAAAGCATTTGAAATAGGAATAAAAATTCCTGTGAGCATTATGTAAATCTATTAGATCCATATCCATGTATTATTTGTCTCATCGACTTCCTCACACTTTAATAAAAGTTATTTTAATCAAATCAAAAGAAGAATTTGCTCTTGCTTTCATAAGTGCCTTAGGGAACTACAAGTGGCTCATTTTGAGCCTTTTGAATGTATGTGATACTCTTCCAAATTCAAAAGCGATCTTGAATTTAGGGGAGCTAAATAGTTTCCCCAAATATACAAAGATGATAAGTGACAGAGCTGGGACTCAAACTCACGAGAGATTGTTTAAAAATACCAACTTTGGTTTTCTCAAGACAGCACTCTCTCTTCTGGGAAAACCTTTCCATCCCATTTGCTGAACTCATTCCCTCCCTTTCACTACTAAACATCAGTTATTTGGGTCCCTGGACCAGACCTTCTTTCAGTATATTCTTTACCTAGACAATCTCATCTGTTCCCACATGCACAAATACCACCCAAATGTTGACAATTCCCAATTTCCATCTCTAGCTAAAAATATCTCTTCTAAGTTCTAGATTTATACACCCAAATGTCTTATAGTCAACTCATACGTAAAATTTCAAAAGCTTGCCTTCTCCACAAACCAAAATGAACCATCTCTAATTTCTCCATCCCAATAAGTGGTACTTCCACCCATGCATTTTTCCCCATAACATTGATTTGCCTTTGTCACCCACAACTACCTCCTAACTATGTTCTGTTGAAATATTTTCTAAATATCCCTCAGGTACCTTCCTTCTATCTCCTGGCAATGAGGACCCCCCCACCCAAATGGTTCCTGAATCAGAAAAGCCAAGTTGATTTAATATCATCATTTAAAAAAAGTGTAATGGGTTTTATTTCTTGTTCTTTGGAAAACTATAATTATGTATTTGCTCATTTCTGTAAGAACTTGCTTTCCTTGCCTTGACAAATTTTGAACTGTCTTTAATTTTATGAAGGCAAAAACAGTTTAAGAGTTTTTTCCTTATCTTGATGCCTATTTGCCTCTTTTCTCTATGTGACAGATTTTGTGTTTTCCAGAAGTCCTTCCAATCCTCATTTGGGTCTTTGCTCAATTATTCCTCTAACAGCCTCCCTTTTTTGTCTAGCCAGTCCTCAAATCCTGGTTCTCTAGGGACTGTGTTTTTATTATTGTGGTTTACATATGAACATATTTTATATAACCAGACACGTGAAAACACTTTATTTCAGGGTTTCCCTTATTTTAAAAATATTACAGAATGGAATTCTTTTATTCTAGAGAAAGGAGAAAAAGAAGAGATATATTAGCTGATATATTAGCTGAAAAATCCCAAGATTTTTCTACATGACTAACATAGTATAATCAAGGTTTTGAAAATAACACCCAAGTTTTTTCTTTCCCGCATCAACACTCAGTCCTTCAGCTAACATTTCATGCTTATAGACAGCAGTGTGCGTAGCAAATGGATATCACACACTCCTGATAATAGCCAAGTTTTCCCTCCTAAAGTCATGGCTTCTTGAGAGGAAGAGATCTAGAATCCTAGTTGCTGATCTGAGACTTGATAGAAAGACCTAATGGTCTTTTGCTTCTCATCAGACATCAGTCCTCACTCTGCATTACCTGAGCTAACTTTATAAACAGACTTAGAATACCTGTGACACCTTAGAAGGAGAGCTTTTTAAATTATTGCAATTCTGTTTCAAGGATGGCTTGCATTTATAGTATCCAGACATAAATAGCAAAAAGGCCAGCTTCTGAGAATGAAAAACAAGGCTGAACATGGATTTGTATCAAGGTTTTCAGGCAAAATCTTGCAGTTCTGGGAAATGACAGTAGTCTAGCAGTCCAGGGAATCGACAGTAATCACAAAGTGGAAAAAAAGATTTTGTAGATATTTTATATCCAACAATATCTCTGACAAAGTCCTCATTAAACCTACTTCTTATCTATGGGTTGTTAAATATAGTCCTACATTATTGCATAACAAAGTTTGTATTCAAAATAAGGCAGGAGGAATTTTTTTTTCTTTTAAAGGAAAAGTCATGAGATTTGAGAATCAAAATCATTGAACCAGAAAGATATAAAATGAATATTGTCAGACCCAGGCTGAGGAAAGTACAACAGAATTCATAGGTTTGGAACTCAAAGTCCTGCTTTGCCATTTTGTAGAAAATTGATCACTTCCTAGAAATTAACTAACTCATTTTCACCTCTTTACTCACCTGTAAAATGGAGATCTATTTGTAATTCAACAACCATTCATTGAGCATTTATTATGTGTCAGCAACTGTCTTAGATTGGGACGAAGCGTGGCTATGAAGAGATAATGATAAAAACAAGAACAAAAACAAAACAAAATAAAATAAAAAAAAAAAACAGAAAGGCAGGCAAATATGTTTCCTGTTTCCCAGAAACTTAGTTTAATGGTGGGAAATATTAAATGGATAATCAAGAAAAAATGTATGTACTATAGCTGTGATTAGAACTATGAATTAGCAGAACAGAACAGGGTGCTATGAAAATGTATTACGGAGTTAACCTGATATAGTCCAGTATTAGTAATAGTATCTGTGATGGGCTGAATAATGGCCCTTCAAGATGTCCATGTCCTAATCCCCAGAATCAGTGAACGCTATATGGTAAAGACTTTGCAAATATAATTGAGTTGAAGATTTTGAGATGGTACAGAGTTATCCAGATAGGCCCTAAATGCAAACATGAACATCCTTATCAGAAGAAGGCAGAGGAAAACTGTAGTCAGAGAAGAAGGAGGCAGTGTGGCCACGGAGGCAGAGTTGGGTTGCTCTCAGCAAAGGAGGCCTGGAGTCACCAGATGAGAGAAAAGGCAAAGAACCGATTCTCCCCCAGAACCTCTGCAAGGAGCACGGACCCCCTGGCTCCTTGATTTCGGCCAAATGAAATATATTTCATATTTCAGGCCTCTAAAATTATGATTTAATGCATTTGCATTGTTTTAAATTTGTGATAATTTGTCACAACAGCCTCAGAAAGCTCACACAGTTCCATGTCACAGGGCTTGCCAAAAGCAGGCATGGAGCTTGGAATATTCTGTTTTCATTCATTGCCATTATTATCTAAACCATCTAAGTTAGTGGGAATCTGTTCTACCTTTAATGATCTCCACCAAAAGAAGATGCTTTTGCTCCTCAGAGAGAAGAGTTTAACCAAGCCTTCCACTTACTAGCGAATGACAGTCATTTAGAATTTGTTGTGTGCAAAATGTGCTGGAGGGTTTTGTTAGCTCTGTAGTTATAAGGAGAAAATATTCTCTATGACATTATTTTTGCTCTTTCAGCATTTTATTCCAGTCTTTGCTACAATGCTTATATTTATATTTCAATCTATTTAGGTTTACATGTCTGAATCACTAAGGATGGGGGGCCTCTGAAATCTGGCTCTGTATTTCCAGAACAGAACAGAGTGTCTGGCAGGCAGAAGGTACTTCACTGTGAATAATGAATTGATGGGCTGACTGAATGAACAGATTCATACTTCCCGGTTCACCTCATTAAATGGTGGTCCAGGGTGGAGGAAGAGGATGACAAGCAGATGTAACAGTGAGTATCTTTTGGGAAGGACCATAGACATGTGTATGGAAGACCAAACCAGACTCCTGTGTGGCCTGGGGAAGGCACTGAATCCCCTATTTCTATTTTCTTCTCTAATAAGAATCAGATAAAATAAAATAAGGGGTTGTAGTGGGTTAAACAGTTTAGTCATAGAAAAGCTGATTATTGAATACTTTGGCCAGATGCTATTCAAGGACCTGGGACTATAACTATGAAAACAATAAGATCTTTTATTTCATGGAACTCAAATACAGTAGGGAGAGACAGTAGATAAACACAAACATGTTAGGTAGTGCTAGTGATCTGACAATTAATTAGCAGGAGAGTATGATAGACTTTTAACTAAATTCTAAATAGGAAGGAAGCGAGAGCAATGCAAAGATCTGGGGGAAATGGTTTCAGGCAGGGGGAGAAACCAGTGCACAGGCTTTAAGATGGCAAAAGCCTTGCTTGCTTGCATAGTGGAAAGAACGTAAGAGTGGCTGGAGGCTTGAGACAGAGACAAGCAGAGTACAAGATGACAACAGAGCGGCTCAGAGGAGCCAGACCTGCAGGTTCATAAAAAGCAACATAGAGAACTTACAGAATTTTTGATCTCTCAAGCACTGAAGGATTTAAAAAGGGGACCAACTTTGCTTGGGCTATTTATTTTTCAGAATCACATTTTGGGGGGATGGGTTGCAATGAAAGCAAAACACCAGATGGTACGCCATTGCAAAAGTCCAGATGGGAAAGGATGATGATGGCTTGCATTAGGGTGGGAGCAGTCAGATGGCAAGAACTGGACAAATCTGAAATCTCTCTTGGTAACCGAGTTGACAGGACTTTCTTCTCTGCTTATTGGACATAGGGATGAAAGAAAAAGGATTCAAGAACAACTCTTTGATTTTTATCTTCAGCAACTGGGTGAATCACAGGAAATTTATTAATATGAGAGAAAATAAGAGGAGAGTCAGGGTGCAGGGTGGGAATTATGATTTCTGTATTGAGATTCCTGTCCAATATTTAATGATATGTCAATTGGGCGGTCAAATATGTAATGTGGGGTTTAGAATCAGAATACCCAATAGATGGAAAATTAGATTCCTAGAGCTTCAGTAACAAATTATCCCAAACTAAATGGCTTAAAACAATAGAAACTTTATTGTCTCACAGTTCTGGACTCTAGAAAGCAGATCAACTATTGCTGGTAGGGCCATCTTCTCTCAAGGCTCTAGAGGAGAATCTATTCTGTGCCTTTCCTTCACTACCGGCATTCCTTGACTTGAAGCTGTATAAACCCAGCCTCTGCCTCTGTTATCACCTGGCACTCTTCTCCCTACCCATCCACGTCCAAAGCACCCTCTTATAAGGGCACCAGTCAATGGATTAAAGCCCACAGTAATGACCTCATCTTAACTTGATTACATCTGCAAAGACCGTACTTCCAAATAAGATCACATTCACAGGGACTAGGGTTTAGGGCTTCCAAATCTTTTCTGGGGGGGGGGGACATAATTCAACCCACAGCAAATAAATGGTCTTTGCATTTTGAGCCTGAATGATATTCCTTGAGAGAAAGTTAGATAGAAAAAAGGCCCGCACATCTGGCCCTGGGGTGCTCCAACATTTAGAGGCTAAACAGAGGAGGGAGAAGCCTGGATAAAGGCAAAGAGAAACCAGGAGAGTCTGGTGTCCTAAAAGATGAGAGATGAGTGTTTTAAGGGGATAGCAGTGAAAGATCTTTGCTATTCACAAACACTAAGTCATGGGACATTCTATGCCACCAGAGGTTGATTTTACAACAGAGAGAAGTCACGTGCAGGAGCTACACCCTCTGGAAGACAAGAAGGGCTACAACTGACCTTTGACTGGAACAGGAGCACACTGTCCACTGTAGCACATCCTTGGACACACTTCTGATCTTAGACCAGAAAACAGGCAGACTTGCTAGATCCACAGGCAGGAAGCTTGAGATATGACAATGAAAAGGAGTGATGGTTTTTTGTTTTGTTTTGTTTTGTTTTGTTTTTGGAGTCTTCCAATTTCCTCTGTAGTGAGTGAGGCAAAGCCATTAGTCGAGAGTGAGTCAGGAAGAGGAAATGTAGGTGACACAAAGGGAGGGGGGTGGGGAGTACAAAAGGCCTTTTGGAGAGTGGGAAAGTGACAATACTAAGGACATGTACTAGGATTGAAGTAGGACAGCTTCTAGTTTGGGTTCCATGATTTGAGCCCATGATAGTTGCACATGCACACACACAGGCACACCTCTGAGCTTTCTCAGAGTTACTTATTAAAACCGATTTGTAAGCGTACCTACCGTATGTATTGAAGATATTGGTATTGGCCGATTGTCATGATGTTACACTTTGTACAGTCTACTGTTTGCTCATTGATTTTGTAATGACCTTTTTGGTTTTAATTGTTCATGTTGTCAAATTGCATCCTTCTTCGTGACTTTTCCCATTGTTTTTATGCACAGGAAGTCCTTCCTTTAGAAGGGTATTACAGCTGGGTCTTTTCTTCGTGTTAAGCTGCCACCATTTCTAAGACTTTCCTAATTTATGATCCTCTTTTCTATTGTAATGCTCATCAACATCCTAACCAGCCAAGTCTACAACTGAGTGTTGAGATCTGACCTGCACGACACTAAATAATATGTTTGAAGAGTGTGGAATAGACACAGAGCCCAGACCTCAAACTATAGCCAAGTATTTCAACCTGTTTATTTTTCCTGTACTTGAATATTCAACTTTCTCATATACATTCCTTAGATTTTTGGCTGAGAGTCAGCAGAATTAGGAGTTGGAAACAAACAAACAAAAAAACATGAAGTAGTAAGTGGAAAGAAAGAACATCCAGTGAATAGGTGGGGATTTGTTCTTTTTCACCATGGCAGCTCAATGTCAGATGCCCAGAGCAGAGAGAATAAAAAAAAAAAAGCTCTTGGAAAAGCTCACTGGTCAAGGGAAAAGCTCTCTCTTGCTCCCTGTGTATGTCCCAAGCCAGGGAAGAGCATTTTGCTCCAAAGTTTGAGAGGCTCTCCAGGGATTTCCTTGGGGCCTGAATAAACACTTGGGGTGTCTTTTGTCACATTTCACTTCATCTAGCCAACATGAGCTCTATCACTCCTGGCTTGGGAAGAGCAGGTCTGCCCTTGGGTGATTTTAAGTTCGATGTTAAAGAAAGAATGTGGAAGCAAGGCAGCATGAAGCATGTTACCTGGACATGTGTATTCTTACCAGGTTGGGGAGAATCAGGATGATGCTTCCCTCCAGTTTAGGAATTCATGAAAAAGCAATTATTTACTGAGCACCAAGTTTGCACCAGGCATAGTTATAGAAATGGAAACTCTTGCTTGTGTCACTGAGTTTGCATGAAGTAGACTCTCCTTTCAGAAGGAAAACTAACTGTTCATAGTTTGCAGACTGGGTTCACTGATTCCTTTAGCACCTAATTCTCCTCATGAATATCCACATCTACTTACATTCAGTGTTTCATAATGTTTACTCTCTGTCCAGTCATTTGTCTTATTCATCTACTACTACTACTACTACTACTGTTACTACTACTACTAATCAGTATCCTTTCCCCCTGCATTAGAAGGGGGGCCTGGAGATCATTAGAGACAACGTGACTTCTATGATGTCATTAGAATTGCTTTTGCTTCTGTGTCTCTTTGCTTTACCTTTTCTCCTTCTACTCTTCATCTCCTTTTCCACTTTCTTCCCATGCACCCCCATTTCTCACACACACACACACACACACACACACACACACACACATAAATGCACAGAGAGACCACATCTCATACCTGGCTTTCAAACACTGGGGACGCTCTTTACCACATTACTTACAAAGTGCGAAACTCTTGCTCTCTCTTTTTGTAAATTTAGTGGCTACAGAGTGTTCATGTCTATTGTCACGTACAGTTTTCTTTCTTTTGTGGAGTAATTGAAATGGAGTCATGACTCAACCCTTAACCGAAACACCACATTGTGAGGCTGACAGATTTGGAAAATACTGGAACTCCTACCCTAACCAAAGCTGTCTTTCTGGTCTCTTATTCTATTATTCTTCCTATCAGCTGCTGTCCGTGCTTGGAGACTCCTTTTCCTACTTAATTCCATTGCATGACTAGATGTAACGAGGAGCCTAAGTGAACTGCAGATTAAGAATGAAAAAAAATAATATTCTGTCTTCAGAGTAAATTAGTTAAGAAAATAAGGAATTTCTTACATCAGAATCTCTGTGTGTGAAACCTGAAAAAAATCATATGGAGCTATGAGAATGAAATGATTTTGGACTCCCCAGATTATAATTGATCCATGCATATGTTGATCCATTTTAAGGGGTTTCTGTTAAATGCTAACATGGTCATACAAGTAGTACATTTTTATTTTTCTCCTGATTAGACCCCACTGTTTGCTTTATCATTTCCCTTCCTTTTTCATAAAGAATAAATTGAGATCTTTAGATGTTAAGCACTTATTGTAATTTCAGGATACGATGAGATCTGAAATGGCATTTGGAGCTTCCAACATGTAGAACCAGAAATCCCAGATCAAAGGTGACATCTGCTCAGGCTCCATCTGTCTTGTCCTGCTAGTCAGGTGCCATGTCTACAACAATTTCCCAGTGAGTATCAAGGCCCTGACTGCATACCTGCATATGGCCTTCTCACTTCAGGTAATTTTTCTTACTCTGCAGGATTATATTCATCTCTTCTAAATAATGCTGACCAATTATTTGTGACTTTTACCTCTGTCTTCTCCTCTGTCTCTCTCCCTCCCTCTCCTTCCTCTTTCCCTCAGCCCATCTCTCCTCATTAAGAAATGGGGTCATTCAAGCCAGGCCACAGGGGTACTGAGTCTCTGACCTACTTCTTTGATGACAGCACCCTGATTTTGCCTTGCCACCTTCTTGGGTGCTTCTCTAGTTCTTACTGTTTTGATGTCAGAACTCTCTGCACCTTTTGAATTTGCTGGAAACCTGATATTTTCACTATAATTATGGGCTTTCATTTCTGTGAAATGTGCTAGTTGTTGCCTGGATTGAGTGGTGCTCTGTGTTGTTCTGCATCACACCTGATTCCGCCTTGCCCAGCACTCCTCTGGGTCTCGAGGGCTACACTTTCTTGTTGGCACTGTAAGAGAAGGTCTCTAAGTCACAGCGTCTGAGCGATTCCACCCTGTGCCACACGCCAGTGTCTTCACTCATCACATTCCTAATTCTCTCTGGGTCCATCCTGGTGGCTTTTAGGGTTTTTTTTTTTTTTGACACCCGGTCTGACTGAGCAGACCCTGGCTTTGCAGCCTGCCTTACCAGAGTCCCTACTGTGCAGCTTGGCATTGGGACCCTGACAGCCACATACTGAGTCTCAGATCTCTGTGGGCCTTTTGTGGCTCTGTTGGCAGCTCTCAGCAGGCTGGACAGCAGTTTGTCTTGTCCTGCAGCTTTGAGCTGAAAGAAATAGCCTCTTGGCGGTCAGGCACCATGAAGACTTGCTCTCCTGGGAAGCATAGATTCTCACTCCTTATATAGCATTTCCTTGCTCCCAATTTCAAAAACTCCTCTACTGCCAGACACGCAGCCTCCCCTCAGGAACCTCGTCTATTAGCTGGGCCTCGTCTATTAGCAGAGAGCATCAGCTCTTTCTTGCCTGCTGTATGAGCCAGACTCATGCATAGGTCCTTATTTTGATGAGTTTTAATTCAGTCTAATCTGGAAACTCATTGGGATGGGCACAAGTAGCAGTCTCTCATAAGGTAAAACATTGTCCCAAATCCTAGGACAAGAAGATGTAATCCTTACTTCCTGCACATACATGTTCTTATGAACACCTGCAGTAAAACACATACACACACAGTCTCTAGCACCATAAAGATTGGACACACACCCTGCTACACTCATTCACACATGCACCAATGTGCCTGCAGCACTGAAATATTAGGATTCTTCTCAAAGCAGCCATTTTGAATTCAGCCAAATTTCTTTTTTGAAAATTGAATTTTAAGTTTTAAATGCTTTGTCACACTTGTACAAAATTCCCTGCATAGACAGACTTGTTTCAGGTCTTCATACAGTATATATGAGCCCTAACTATTTATTCTAGAAACACATGACTCTCTTTACTTGCTATGCTATTTCAGTCCATACCTGTTCACCTGGGAAACCTTAAGCACAACTCACCTTACTGAGCTAGTCCAGGAAGACTTCCCTTAGATTCCCACCCCAAACAAGTGGTTCTGGCTCCTTGTTCTATAATCCCATAACACTTTGTACATTCTGTAATATTTTGATATAGGGTTATAGCTTTTTGTATAACATAACCATGTATTATACTGTGAGCTGCTCAGATGAAGGTGTTGTCCTTTGTCATCTCTGTGGGTCCCAGCATTTAACATGGTGCCCACGGAGACATGGTTGACTCTTAATAAGTTTCCACTGACATACAAATTGTCAACAGGTATATTAAAAAAGTGTTAAATATCACTAATCATCAGTAAAATGCAAGTCAAAACCACAATGACATATCTCTTCACACCTGTTAGGATGACCATCATCAAGAAGATAAGAAATAAGGGATCCCTGGGTGGCTCAGTGGTTTAGCGCCTGCCTTCCACCCAGGATGTGATCCTGGGGACCCGGGATTGAGTCCCACATCGGGCTCCCTGCATAGGGCCTGTTTCTTCCTCTGCTTGTGTCTCTGCCTCTCTCTCTCACTCTCTGTGTCTCTCATAAATAAATAAATACATAAAATCTTAAAAAAAAAAAAGAAGATAAGAAATAACGAGTGTTGGTGAGGATATGGAGTAAAAGGAACCCTTACACAACTGTGGGTGGGAATGTAACGTGGTGTACCATTTTGGAAAACAGTAGGGGGTCCTCAAGACGTTAAACAATGTGGGGTGCCTGGGTGGCTCAGACAGGTAAGCATCTGACTATGGCTCAGTTCATGATCCCAGCATCCTCAGATCAGGCCCCACATCGGGTTCCATGCCCAGCGTGGAGCTTGCTTCTCCCTCTGCCTCTGCCCTTCACCCCTCTTGTGCTCTCACTCAAGCTCTCTCTCTCTCAAATAAATAAAATCTTTCAAAAAAATCTCCAATTGATTTGTCACTTCAGTCATGCATTCATACATTCAACAACAGTGTGAGTCAAAACTTAAAGTAATAAACGGCAGTGAGTGTAGACCTAGCCTAAGGGTCTCTGTGGGTAGAATCTTTCCAGGAGGATCACTTGCTTTTCTCAGGGCACGATTTTGCTTTTTCCAACACGGTTGCTTAATCCTGCTGACATATTCCAGGATACTGTTAAGTCTGATTAATTAATTTGTCTCTGTTGTCTTTTACGTTTTCCAAAAAGTTTTCTGTGGCGAGCTTGGTGGCCTCATCTACAGTTTTCTTCCCCTCTGCAACTTGTTGGGGAGTTTCTTTCAAAGGGAAATGTAAGGCCTGATCTGTCAGTGTGGGGGTTCTGGTGAGGTGATTGTTTATGAGACATGGATTAAGAACATTTAGTCCCCTGTACATAGACTATGCTCTCTTCCATCATTTTAGTGGAGGAGTCAATAAAGACATGTTAGTCTTCTTAATAAGTGACAGATAATCTGTGTGTGCCTGTTTTTCTGCCTCTAGCTTGGAGACAAATGTTGCTCACACTGAAAAGAATGATGTGTGTTTGTCTATTTGACTATTAACTTTATTCCTATATATGGCATCGGTTTGTAATTCTATTTGTCACTCCTGGCACTTTGTGCCACATGTGCGTTTTCTTTCTCTCCACTTAGTGCTATGATCATGTTGTCTGTTTCTTTGTATAATATGTGTGATGTGGGCCTCTGTGTGGAATTCCATTTGCTTGGTGATTAAGAAAGTTCAGGTCTGGCTGAAGTCTACCATTGCCTTCCATGAATATGAAGTTTTCTAAATAAACATTAAGAATAAAATAGTTCAAAGAAATAGGGAATCCACTTAAGGGAAGAAGATATAATCATCGTTTGAAAGCAAATGAATCCTGTTAACCAGGTGTTCTCTTCAATCATGAACAGGACTTCTATCTGGAAGCATTTTTGCTACATTTGTCTGCAGACCTTTGTATTTGTGAAAATAATAAATATGCATCTTTATGTTTCTATGATGAATATGTGAACTTATGGATTTTTTTCTCCTTCTATTAATCTAAGTGAGAGCCTTGTTAACCTTAAAGATAAAAGTCAGCTATTTTACAAAAAAAATGGGCTTATTTAGGAGTAATATAGAATTACAATTCGGGATATGCAAACTATAGCCAAACTATAGGCAAGTCCAGCAAACAAAGAGGACCATTATTTTATGGAGGAGGAAGCTGGGAGGGGTTGTTTTGGACAAGAGTCCTTTGGAGAAGAGCAAGAGTTTGGGGCAATGACAGTTTCTTACTGGCTGAGTTGCAGGGGTGGGGAGGCAAGGTACTCCTTTCCCTGTGGGGGCCTGTCTTTGATGATTCTTTCCTTTTTTTTTTTTTTTTTTAAATGGTTGAATTTTATTTTGATTAACTTGGTTGGTCTTTTTTTTTTTTAATTTTTTTTTAAATTTTATTTATTTATGATAGGCACACAGTGAGAGAGAGAAGCAGAGACATAGGCAGAGGGAGAAGCAGGCTCCATGCACCGGGAGCCCGACGTGGGATTCGATCCCGGGTCTCCAGGATCGCGCCCCGGGCCAAAGGCAGGCGCCAAACCGCTGCGCCACCCAGGGATCCCTGATGATTCTTTCCTGTGGAGGATTCTCTGGTGGGGTCTGTGACGGACAGACACTTCCTCTAGCTACTGCCTTGGGGCTGAGCAGCTCCCCCCTTCTGGCTTACCTTCCAGCCTCCCTTCTCTGTTAGTGAGGTTTCCCTTTATTAATTTCCACAGCTTCTACAGTCTATAGAAGGGAATGGAAAGACCACGATACAGGGACAATGGAAAAGCTGTAGCCACTTATACTGGGAACTCTGCAGGTCTCAATGACTTTCTTTTTCTTTTCTTTCTTTCTTTCTTTCTTTCTTTCTTTCTTTCTTTTTCTTTCTTTCTTCTTCTTTCCTTCCTTTGTTCTATTCTTTCTCTTCTTCTTTCCTTCCTTCCTTCTTCCTTCTTTCTCTCTTTCTTTGTCTCCCTTCCCTTCTTCCTTTTCTCTTTCTTTCTTTCTTTCTTTCTTTCTTTCTCTTTCTTTCTTTCTTTCTTTCTTTCTTCTTTCTTTCTTTACTTCTTCCTTCCTTCCTTCCTTCCTTCCTTCCTTCCTTCTTTTGAAACAAACCCTGGAACAAAAAACTTTTCTAGGGTTTGCAGCAGAGATTCCAGAAATGTGCTGGAAAATAGGGCAGAAGTTGGCAAACTTTTTCTGCAAAATACCTTAGAGTAAATATTTCAGACTATGAGGCCCATATACCGGCTCCTGTGTCTTCCTCATTGCTTTGCTTCTTCACTCCATCTCAGCAGCACTTTAAAAAGCAGGCAGACACGGGCTGGATTTGGCCCACAGACAGTAGTTTGCAATACCCCAGGAAGAGGGGATTGCTTGTTTTTTGAGGACACTTATAATTATGTGTGTTCTGGGTGTGTGTGTGTGTGTGTGTGTGTGTGTGTGTTTGTGTGTGTGTGTGTGTGTGTTTGTGTATGTGTGTGTTGGAGGAGGAGGGGATTGGGATGATGGTCTTTGAAAGCCTGGAAACTTTTTTTTTTTTTCAGCTTATGAAATATTTTACTCTTTTAGTGTTCAATTTAGATTCTTCTACTGACCAAAACTAGCTACTTTAACTCCTTTTCATAATATACACCAGTAAATATATACTCATACATAAATGAGTTGAAATAACACATTAATAACCTTTTTAAATTGACATATCCATCCAGAAATGTATATTTATGAACACAGTTCTAATACCACAACCCAACAAAAATGGCAATAAAGTTATTTATGTTGATTGCCCTCCAAACTGTTTTCCTTTATATGTGTTCCTATTATATGTACACATCTATATACAAATGTTTACATGTGTACAGAGCTATACCTATAAATGTGAAAAAGTTTAGATAATTTTATATTTTAGAATCATTTCATCTATTTTCATTTAATATGTGTTTTTTGACATATCACTGAGTTTTTGTAAACATAATTTTACATTACCAGGCATAACCTTCTGTTTTAGCAAAAAAAAAACCATCATGCATTTAATTTTCTTTCTACCAGGTTCTTTTTGTTGTAATTTTTAACGCAAGGAACATCTTCATATTTGCAGTATTCTTGAATGAGAGCCAAAGATTTCACACATATGTTAGTAGTGAAAAGCATAAAACAACTACATTAGAGGTTCCTACAAATTTATCTGACTAAGCAAAAGGAGTATAAGAGTTCACTTTTTACTGGGAAGTAAATAATCTCGAAGAATATACGTGTCTATCTTACTCAGCAAGTGCTTTGTGATGTTGTTCACCGAGTTTATCATTCCATTCTCCAAATTCTCTTTCCCACTTGACTTAACCTCCCCATTCTCCAAGACCCCCTTATATTTCTACTGTACACAAGATGCGTGGGAAAACCAGAACTTGACTGCTAAGTGCTCCTTTTTAAAGGAGTATTTTCTGTTAGCGATTCAAGCCAGAGTAGACCACAAATCTCAGATTACAGGGAACTAAAGATGATTTGAAACATAAAATTCAGCTTACTGGAAAAGGTGTAGTGTTTGCTTTTATATTGTCCAGGCTATATGAATTAGTTTTGAGCTCTACAGATACAGATGCAGACATAGAAACTTCCATTAACAGAAAAGGTTTGATATTAAGTGTTGGCAAGGAAAAGTTTCAATGAAAAATGCAATTTAACTACTTGGTGTTTGTTATGAAGGCTCAAAAGATAAGAGCAAGTCAAATTGCTCATATACCATAAAAAGTGCTGTGAAACATTGTCTCACAACTACAACAATGAGAGGATCTGAATTTGAAATAGATGCAATATTCTCTTTAGTTAAAAAAAGTTGTTCACCAGTAGCAAAAGGAAAGTGAGTAACCTCTTTAGGTAGGAACGATTGACTAACTGATCACAGCCAGAGACCTAAAGGGGCACCTGTGGGGCTCAGTTGGTTAAGGGTGGAACTTTTGATCTCACCTCAGGTCTTGATCCCAGGGTCTTGAGTTGGAGCCTTGTGTTGGGTTCCACGCTGAGCATAGACCCTACATAAATAAAAAAATACATAGAGCCTCCTCTGAATGATCAGATGGATTGATTTAGAGGACCTTTTCAGGGATGACCCCATCTTCTGTCAAAAAAAATCCACTTTGCACAAAGTCAATTGCTAAGTGCTTTGGGACCCCAGAGGGAGAGAGGTGGTCCTTGAAGACAAGTCTCTAATTCTTACTTAGCCTGCCATACTCATCTCCCATTCTCCGTCCTCACTCCACTTTATTGTGTACAAAGCACTTCTGTAACATCAGTTTCTATCAACGAGGCTCAAAGAGAGTATGTAACTTATCCAGGGTCCTTCACCTAAAAAGTAGAACAATTGGACTCCAGATCTTAGATTTACTTTCAACAAACCCTGCTGTGTGGCAGGAATTGAAAAAAACTGGGATATTTCCTTGTCCAAAGAATCTGTTTCATGTGCATGTCATGATACCGTGCCATTCCACAACAGTTTAATCAATGCTGATAATAAGAAAAAAGTTGAGAATTTGTGAACAATTCACAATGGTATTTTTATGTGCTATCTGTAACCTTCTAATTTATAGGTAGAGATTCTTTCTAATTTAGTTACTTCTTGAGATTCTTTTTTCTAATTTATAGTGTACAGAAAATGTGTGGCTCAGAGCAATTAAATAACTTGCCATAAGACCCACGGTTAGAAATGGTACACCTGGCAGGCAATTACACCCAGAGCTCTAGAAGCAGCTTTCTCTCTCACACTTTTTTTTTCTAGGAATAACTGTTCAAATTTAAATTCCCCTCAAGGAGCAACATATTCACACCATCTACAGATATTGTTTTCCTGGCTGAAATTGCAAAGACATTTGACCATTAAATATTGATGGCAAATGGAAAGACAAACCTAGAAGTAGCAGCAGCAAATCTAAGTTGATGGTGGAAAGGATAGAGCTTGAAGAAGTGGTTGTGCATTTGGGGGAAGGAGGGCATTGACAGCATTGCCAAAGGGCACAAGGATAATGTGTGTACTAGGCAAGTTATGTAGCCTCTTTTGACATCATATTCTCCTCATTTGTAAACATAGAAATTCCTACCTTCTTGTGTTGTTGTGAAGAAGGGAAAAAAGAAGATTGTGGAGCACAAAACATAATCTTTGTTTACCTCAAAATTTTGCCTCCAGCCAGCCCTCTGTCTGAACAGAATCTATTTTTCACTCTCTACTAAATCTTTGTTCTGAAAACAAAGCAAAACAAAATTGAAAACCTTATCTTGGCCCCATTCCTCCACAGCTACTGAGCCATTTCTTTGTCCCTTTTACCAGGAAATCTCCTTAAAACAGTCATCCATTCTCCTGGTCTCCGATTCCTCCACTCCTATTCTTTCTTAAACCAGCTCCAGGCAGGTTTACATGCCATCACTTCGTTGAAACTGCAGTCTGGCTCAATCCAATGGCCAGTTCTCCATCATGATCTTGCCTGACCTACCAGTGACACAATCAGCATTTCTTTCTTCTTGATTCATTTTTTACTTAGTTTATAAGACATTCCAATCTCTTGGCTTTTTTTCCTACCCAACCGGCCACTGTTTCTCTATCTCTTTTGCTGGTCCCTCCTCTTCTTCCCAGACACCAAATTTTGGACCAGTCAGGGCATCAGTCATTTTTGCCCCTCTGTGTATTAAATCCATGGTGATCACAGATTTAAATGTCATTTTTATGATGACAACTTCAATTATATAAGCCCAGACCCAACTTTCTCCTAAGCCCCAGCTTCACTGAGCCAACTGCCATCTCCCCTTGGATATGTAATTGGCATTTCATGCTCAACCATCTCTAAAATTAAAATTTTGAGCCACCCTCACCCCATCTGAAGAAATCAGCTTTATCTGTGGCCTTCCTCATCACAGGACATGGTAATTCATTTTTCCAATTGCTCAAAGCCAAAACTTTGGATCATCTTCACTCTTTACTGTCTCACACTTCACATCTGGTCCTTCAGGATATCCCGTCTCTAACCTGTGAGACCATGTGACTCCTTCTCACTGCCTCTCCTGCTGCCATGCTGGTTTGAACTCCCTCATCTCTCATCAAGTTCATCATCATAGCTTCCTGAATTCCACTCTTGATCCTTTGTGGGAGCCAGAGTGATCTGTTAAAATGTGAGGTTACACATCACTCCTTTCCTCAACTATTTGCTGTGTCTCTCCACTGCATGAAGAATAAAACCCAAAATCTGAAAGTGGTTTGCCCAGTGTCCTGTAGACCCTTGATCCTTTGTGGTGACCATTTCCTGCTATTCTTTCCCTCCATCCCAGCCACACTACCCTCCTCTCTGTTTTTGGAAACCAGACATACTCGACTTTTGGAGCTTTGCTATAGCTGTTCTTGTGCCTGGAACACTCTTCCCCCAGATGTGCATGTGGTCTCCCTTACCTCCTTCCAAGCTTCATGTCAATGTCACCTGCTTGATGAGAAAGACCATTCTATTTAATACCTCATACTACTATTCCCCATGGGCATTTTCATTCCTTCTTATACTGATCTACTTCTTTTATTCCCTATAAAACTTACTGTCTTTTAAACATTCTATATAATGTACTGATAAATTATGTTTACTTTGTATTTATTTTCACCCACTAGAATATAGGTTCCTTGAGGACAGAAATGTTTATCTGTGTTGTCTCTGGTGCCTAGAACAGTGGCTCCACAAAACAGGCACTTAATAACAATTTTCCAAATGAGTGGTTGAGTGAATGAATTGAAAATGAACTGGATCTGATTCAAGAACAGGGAGGGCACGTCCTCCACATCAGTCTGTGGGAAAGTTATACGTGGAAAGCAGAATCTACCAGCAACCACTCTCTCATTCTGTCCCAAGACAGAGGTGTGAGGTTTTCAAAGAAAAGTTTAGCTTATCAATTGTAATGAAAATGTATACTAGCCACCTGGAAAGAGAAATCAAAAGATATCACTTAATGCAGACTTTCATCCCTAGAAATGGATTTTTTTTTAAGTTTAAACAACCATGTATGCATAATGATTACATAGTCAGTGAATCAACATTTGAATTCAAATTTTATTTATAAAAAAGTAGAGATCTGAGAGTCAGATTCTTGTTAAAAATTCCCTCTTTTCCAAAGTATATTCCTGGGAACCCCAAGCCTGGGAGACACTTAAAAAAATAAGTGTCTCTGGGTCCAATAAGATAATAAAGTGACTCAGTGGAGTGTGACAGGTTGCTCATACTGGCTCATGCATGTGTGTGGGTACAGCACATGCAAGAAGTCCTTCTTTAGGTAAAGTCAGTTTCTATTTCAGAGAGAATTCAAAAGCTTCTCCAGCGTTGCAGAGACTGACCCTGTTTTGTTTTGTTTTGTTTTTTTCAAAACCTCAAAATAGGGGGGCCTGGCTAGCTCAGTTGGAGGAGCATGCGGCTCAGGGTCTTAAGTCCAAGCCTATTTTTTTAAAAAAAAGCTTACTTAAATAACAACAAACACTAAAAGCAAAATAATTTCTATATACTAAGAAAACCAACAAATTTCAGAATAAAAGGAAGTATGTGAGCTCAGAGCAGAAAGAGGGCCAGGAAAGAGAGAACTCGCTTCAGACTCAACTTCTCGTGTCCCCCTAAAAGCATGTTCCTATTTGCTCATCAACTTCCTCCCACTGGTGTTTCAAATTCAATAGTACCTTGGACTTATTTTCTTCTCCCTGAAAGAGTTCATAAAGTCTGAGGACACCTTTAATCCAAGCTTAAATCTTTTTTTTAAAGGTATACACAGCTCTTTTCAACCCCGTATTGGTACTGTGAAATCTAGAGTACCAGGAACATTTACACCATGGAAATAGGCAACTGGCAATAAACAGATGCTACAAATCAGACCTCATTATTACTGATCAGATTTAAATAAAATTTAAATAAGAGAGTTCAGGGACTCGTGGGCGGCTCAGGGGTTGAGCGGCTGCCTTGGACTTTGGGCATGATTCTAGATTGAGTCCTGCATTGGGCTCCCTGCAGGAGCCTGTTTCTCCCTCTGCCTGTGTTTCTGTTTCTCTCTCTGTGTCTTAAATACATAAATAAATAAATAAATAAATAAATAAATAAGTCTGTTGTTAAACTTTTGCTCCCACACAAAATTCATATTTGCCTTTTAAAATCACAGAGCTGTCTGGGGAAAATCGATGTAATGTCTCCTAGTCTAACTGAATATGCATAACTGTGGAATCAGTTTTTATTTGTTTTCTTGGGGGGGTGGTTACCCAAGGAACACAGATTAATATTTTCGTAGAACATATTTCATAAAATGCTCTGATAGTAGAAATTGCATGGAATTTTTGAGCGTGAAAAACCTAAGTTATCAAATATGTAACGTTGGGCAATGATACTAAAGAAATTTCCTCTTGTGAAAATGAGAATTAGCAACCAAAATCTTATTCCTCATCACACAGACATATGAATTCAGAATGGAGAATAGGAAGTGCTGTGTATCACCATTTTATTTGTAACAATGTAACAAGATGTGTATGTATCCTAGACTTAGATTCATCATAAAATAGTTCGTGTGATTATTTTTAAAAAACACAAATCTTACCATATAATTTCAGTGTTTGTTTTGTTTTGTTTGTTTGAGCCACCTTCTCCAGCACTCTTACTTTTTTTCCTGGTGAGTTTTCTTAGAGACAGGACTCATGGAAACATCTTTCAATTTTATTTCTTTGAGATAGGTTATTTTGTTCCAAATTCTAAGTAAGGACTTTGAGTCCAAGAAGCTTCAGGTATGAGTGAGTTGTCCTGACATCTGGTAAGTATTTTCTCCTAGTAAACAAATTGTTCTCCATACACTAAGTGGGTATTTCATAACACATTGTAAAATCTTCTTAGGTAAATAACTTGGTCTGTCTTATTTATTAGGAAGACCAAATGGGTAATTATAGAGGTTTCTAGGAAACGTCACTTCCCAAACAATCCCAGTACCGATCCCAGCTCAAGCAGTTGTTTCTTGCCAAAGTCAACTTGCCCCGTACCAAATGGTATCAAGCAAGACTCCAATGACTTTCATCAGAATAATGTAGATATTCCAAATGATGTTTCAAAACAACTCTTAAAAAATCCTTCTATGTGCAAATTGGAGACACAGTAGATTATGTAAGGAAAAAAAAAAGTGTTTTCTGGAACAGTATTTCCCGTGGGATTCTTAGGACACATCTTGATTGCAACCTGCCATGTGATTTTCCATGAGCATCACTCTCCAGATTGTGGGGAGGCTGAGTGAGCAGGGCAAGTCATCAAACAAAGTCAAACACATGCAAATGGAAGAACTCCTTGGCACTAGTCACAGAGCTCTTACAGAAACCTACGAGCGCCTGAGTGGCTCAGTCAGTTAAGGGTCTGACTTCCACTCAGGTCATGATCTCAGAGTCCTGGGATCACGCCCCACATTGGGCTCCCAGCTCAGCGGGGAGTCTGCTTCTCCCTCTCTCTGTGTGTCTGTCTCAAATAAATAAATAAAACCTTAAAAAAGAAGAAGAAGAAGAAGAAGAAGAAGAAGAAGAAGAAGGAGAAGAAGAAGGAGAAGAAGAAGGAGAAGAAGAAGAAGAAGAAGAAGAAGAAGAAGAAGAAGAAGAAGAAGAAGAAGAAGAAACTGAGACTGAGATCTATATGTGTAGAAAATTCTAACCATCAATGATCACCTAAAAGACCTTCCTTCTGATCTTCAGTTGAGTCATGAAAAAGTAATATTCAGGAACACAAAATAGTCAGCTTTAGCTATCATGTAGATTGCAAAGATTCTGCTTTCCTGTTATCTCTTGGTATGTGCGACCTTTATGATCTCTTCAATGTGTGTGTACACTTCTGTGCAGAGGAAACAAGCACATTCAAGAGGAATCATCAGCAAAAGGCCTTCCAGGACCACCAGGTATACTTTTACTACATTGTGCTGATTTTGCCACAGCCAAAATTCTTATATACTGAAACAGTCATTTTCAGTTCTGCTTAATGCAAAAGCAAAAGCCTTTGCCAAGAAGAGATTATAGCTGGAACACAGACATTAATAAGTATGTAGCTAACAACAACAGAAATTAAGCTGTTCTAAAATAACAAATACATTAATGAATTAAATAAAATAAAAGCTAATCTGTTCTTTCTTCCATGTATCCTTGCTAGTATTCGCCAGTATTCCCATGAAAGACTGTTAGTTTTTTAAGTGAAAGAAATATTTCAGTTCCTTTTTTCAATTATTAGTAAAAATGAGTGGTTTTCCACAATTGCGAATGAGTTATAGTTCCACCTTTAAAAATTTTTTGTGTCTTTTGCATATTTTAATTGCATTTTCATCAATATTTCTTATATACTTTATTGTGAGCTCTTTATAAAATAAAGTGATGATTTAGTTATTGAATATCTGAATATGAAATACCCCTGAATTTTTATTATTTTTTTGTACAAAGAGAAGCTTAACATTTTTATATTGTCAGATCTATCACACTTTTCCTTTCTAACGTTTCCTCCCACACCTAACCTTGTACATTTTTTTTCCTGCTTTGGAATTCACTAAACAGATACTCTGATGTTCTTCTAGTTTTCTAAGGTTTAGCTTGTATTTAATTGCTTACTACATCTGGAATTTATTCTAATCCATTGTGTGAGTTAGGATCTCAACTGATTTTTTTAAGACTTTATTTATTAAAGAAAGTGAGGGTGGCAGGGAGGGGCAGAGAGAGAGGGAGAAGCAGTCTCAGACTCTCCACTGAGCAGGGAGCCCAATGTGGGACTCAATCCCAGGACCCCAGGGTCATGACCTGAGCAAAAGACAGACACTTAACTGACTGAGCCCCCCAAACCCCTCCATCAACTGGCATTTTTTAAAGATTTTATTTATTTATTCATGAGAGACACACACAGAGAGAGGCAGAGAGATAGAGGGGGAAGCAGGATCCCCGCAGGGAGCCCAACGTGGGACTCGATCTCTGGACTAGGATCACATGAGCCAGAGACAAATGCCCCACTCCCGAGCCACCAAGGTATCCCTCAACTGGCATTTAAAAAAAAAAAAACAAATTAACTATCCCAATATTTACCAAATAATCTTTTCTCTCCCCATTGATCTGTGAACCTTAGCAAGATGGATTGCATAGGGCAGGAATGTGCATTTGAGAACTTGACAGGCTTAGGTCGGGCTCTCAGCTACTTTTCAACCAAGTGGTCTTGGGCAAGTCCCTTTATCCTTCTGGATTCAATTTGCTCATCTGTGAAGTAAGGATAATAATGTCTAACTGCCCATATCATCATGAGGATGACGTCAGAAAAGACAGGTAAAGTGTGGAACCCAGTCCTTGTGACATAATCAGAGCCAACTGACAATGTTAATAATATTTCTGCTGTCTCATTGAGAAAGGCAAAATTCTTACCCTAGCCCTGCACAGCCTTTGCCTTACTCTTCCCCACCATGGTCACTTTCTGGCCTCATCTTTTCCCCCTAGCTCATCCTATTCCCACTGCACTAGTGTCCTGGCTGGCTCTGAATCAGCCAAGCTCACTCCTGTCTCATATGTTTACTCTTCATCTTCTGTCTCCCTGGATATTTTCCCAGACTCACCCCTCGCTTGCTCCCTCACCTCTTGAAAGTCTGCTCAGCTGACACCTGCTCATGGAGGATTTCCCTGAGCATCCCATTTAAGATCAGGCCTGCTCTCCAGCTCTCCTTCTCATCCTTGTTTACTTTTCTTCACAGCACTTGCCATCCTAATATATTTTATGTATTTGCTTATTGTCTGTGTCCGCTCTCCACCTTGCACCAAGAAAAAAGCTCCATGGGGTCAGGATTTTCCAGCCGTATTTTTTTATTAGTGTATCCCCAGTGCTGGCAATAGTGTTTGGCACAGGGCATGTACGCCAAAAATTACTGCCGAATGAACAAATTGGACTTTTTTCCAATAGGCTATTTGCTTCAATTAAGGATGGGAGGGATTATCATACTGACAATAAAAGAAGTGGGGGAAGAGGAGCAACAGAAAGAGGAGCAGCTCATACCTTCTTCAGGGCAACGTTTTATTGGAAGCATCTGTTCGGAAGCTCCGGCTACGGAGTGTGGCCCTACTCTCATACCTGCCTATGCAGATTTGCTTGCTTGGAGGTGCCTGGGTGGCTCAGTGTGTTAAGCATCTGCCTTCTGCTCAGGTCATGATCTTGGGGTCCTGGGATCAAGCCCTGCTTCAGGTTCCCCACTCAATGGGAAGTCTACTTCTCTCTCTTCCTGTACCCCTCCCTTTGCTTGTGCTCTCACTCTCTCTCATAGATACGTAGTAGATAGATGATAGATAGATAGATAGATAGATAGATAGATAGATAGATAGATAGATATAGAGATAGATAGAGATAGATAGATGATAGAAAAGATAGATAGATTTGCTTGGGTACCTGCCCTCTGAGGAAGGGGACTCTTGAGAACCAAATGGCCAAACTTGAGCTGATGAAGAAGGAGCAAAAGGGGAAGGAATGGCCCTTCAGTGAGTGGGCATCATCTCTGAGTCTGAAGTGTTTGGGAGACCAACTGAGTAACATGCATGCTTAGTTAATACGTGAGCAGTAAAGTATTAATCTTGGGTTGTTAAATGCCCGAAGACTGAAAAATCTGTGACTTAGTACTCAGCCATCCAAAGTGACATAGTTCTAAAACATTGTTTAAAACAAACTCGAAAAAAAAATAAAAAATAAAAAATAAAACAAACTCGATTCTTAGGTCTTCCCTATCTTCTCTACACTGAAAAACAAAACAAAGCATTCAAAAACTGTAGGTTGCACAATCTTTTTGATGTCATCATTTCGTGATGCTCTCTGCACAACTATTGGGAAAATTAGATTTACTTTTAGTTTTCTGCTTATGCAATAAGATAGAAACTCCAGAGATGTCTTGGCACGTCACTCTAATGTCCTTCCTCTTTACTTTCTTGCATTTACTTGACAGAATTGTAGTAATTTCCTAAACTGTATGAGCTATACTACCAAAATCCTTTCAAATAAACTGTTCTTACTCCAACAATGGACATGGGTTTCCGAAGGTCAGCACCAAGGGACTGTTTTCCCCTGTCTTTGGCCTAACTTTTTCCAAGCCTACATAATCTTCTTTAATATGTCCCATTTCCATTCCTATTCCCAAAAGATTCTGAATGGAACTCCTTCATTTTCTTCCAGCTAGCCATGTCCTTGGAGGACTAGAAAAGCCTTAACTTTATGAAGAGCAGAGAGGGGGAGGAGCTGGCTTCATTGTTGAAGCTACAGCTGTTTCATAACCCTCTTGCACCTGATGTAGAGCCTTCCCACCAGACAGTATTTTCTGTTGCCTTGATAACCTCCTGACTCAGGACTCCTAGCAACTCCCAGAAGTCCTCAAGTAGTTGAAGCCAATGTAATCATTATCAGGATGTCCTCTTGGCCCATGTTTACTATGAGGCACCCAACCACAATGAGTTTTTGGATGAAGGTGAGACAACCAGTGATTGCTTGCCCATGCATGAAGAGGCAGGCCTCTCAAAATCAGGATGCCTTGCTTGGTACAACCATGGATGACTCAGATGGGTTGGATTTGGGGACAATGCTTGTTAAGATTTTATAAACCAGCCAGCAGCATGGTGCTCATGTTACTGACTAAGAAGTTCTCTGTGTCATATTGATTAATGCAAGTTCACCATGTTCTCTAAAAACAGTAACAAGACGTAACTAAGTTTTTGTTCCATCAGTGTCCACATTGCATGCCTGGGTTTTTATAATTTAGGTCTTGTCTCTGTCTTTGACTCTTCATTGTTCAGAGCAAAAGAGATATTTATTCATATAACCAGTCAACAGGCATTTCCCAGGTCTCATAGTGTTTGACGGCCCTTCTCAGTTCTGTGGTGGTTGTTGCGAAGGACATCAAAGAATTACAAAATATTGTCTTGGGGTCAGGAAGGCTGTACCAAATTATTCACATCAGGATGATGAATTAGTAGTGGCAAAGTAGCCCCAAGGTCTATTTGTATATTAATTTGCATGGAAGAGAAGAGCCTTTGAGGAGATTTACACACAAAAAAATTGGAGTTAGAGGCGAGGAAGAGCATTTGCCTCTCTCTCAGCCTGGTCCATGGATTAGGTGGGAGCTTTCTCACAAAAGGGAGTGAAGACAGAAACTAAAAGAGGTCGTTGAGAAATACAGGTCATTGTGCAGAAATGATCTGAGACCTCGTGACAAACGACAGCACACGATGAGGACAGGGATAAAATGAGAAGAGGAACACTCTCCCATATAGGAGCGGGACAGTAAGAGCACAGTGTGGGTGCCCACAGGCCTGTGACTGGAGGCCCCTGGGATTTATACTCTGGCAGTGGATCCAGGTCTAATGGGTTCTGGAAGCAGTAGGCGTCATGTGGGCCAATGTGGAAAAACAGAAGAGGACCCTTGGTAACCACACATGAGAACCACAAGGGAATCCCAAGAATAGGTGGGAGAGATTTAGGGTGGCAGGTGAGGGACCTCACTAGGCAAGTAGGGGCGGTGAGCCAGTAAATTTTACCTGTTACTCAGCTTTGGCTTAATTGTACCCACACGTTGGAGATAGTTTTCCTGATCTGATTTTTGGAGTCTCTCCAACATTTATGAAGTGAACGTTGGTGAGGCAGTTCCTTCCAGGACATGGCTAGTCAGAGAGGGAGCAGACTGAGTGGGAAGAGAGAAGAGGCTCGGAGCCCAGGTCAGTCCTAAGAAGGGAGGTAAACGATTTTCCATTTCTCTTACCCTCATCAGAAGATTTTGATTACCAAAATGACTTCACAAGGTTATAACCCCCTGAACTGATAGAAAAAAGGAGCAGAGAAAACATTCTAATGAAGGTGAAGTAACATTAGTCAAGTAGAATATTGCTCCCACGTGAAACACCATATTTACTTGGAGGGGAGCGCTCCAATTGACCACACACATTGCTGCTGATTTTTGCCTCTCTCTCCTGCTGGCTCCATAAGGCAGAGGTGACCTGGTTGATTGCTGTGTGAGCGAGGCAAGTAATGATATGGAGACTCAGTTAATACTTGCCGCTCTTAATTATTAACAGCTGGTTATGAGCATGCTTCTTCTAATCAAGTGATCGCCAAGTGAAGAAAGATTTCACCTGCTTAAATAAGTCTTGCAACCTGTACCTTTTTCTCTTTTATTATGTGGCATTTGATCCAAATCCTCCTTATGTGAATATGATGATCAGAAACCTGGAAAAAAAAAAAAAGATCTGGAACTAGTCTTTTATTGATTGTGACTTCCACAAGCTTGAAAATGCCTGGAATTGTCTTTCCCTGGCATGTCACTTGCTTTTGGAAAATTTGCCATAAGATTAAAGCCAATGGGCAAGAAAGAACTTTTACAAGTTATATCATCCCTTGCTTCCTTCTATTACCTCCAGTTATAACTGGTTTTATGGATATTTCATTACAGAGTTTTAGGGATAAAAATCAATTGTTAAATCGATATATCCATTCTTCTCTGAAAAAGGATTTGAAATACAATAATAGATCTCATTTACAGGTAAGATCTCAGAGGAAATATTTTATGTCTGGTTCATTATTAAGAGCACCTATTCAAAATGAAATCATTTTACATATTCCATGTGTCAAAAACCATGTGTCAGAAGGATCTAAGATTTGACCTTATTTAGAAGCTAACAAATTAGATGCTTTTGTAGATGTTTTGTAGATGCTGGCCCCAGACATGAGACTCCTGAGTCACAGACAAAGAACTTTTGGCTCGCAGCAATAGCAATAAGCCAAGTATTAACATTCTCTTGTTCCATTCCACAGCCCCAATTACATAGCACAATTCAAAGGGAGCCAGGTGACATCTGTACACACAGTGGGTTGCGTTACAAGATAGGAACCATAAGCTCAGGGAACCAGAATCTCTTACTGTAAGCCTGCCTGTCCTTTGCTCCGGAGAGAGACACTCTTTCTATCTTCAAAGGCAGTTCACCACACAAAAAGCTCTGAAAAGGTAACTCAGAACAAAGACAGTCAATACCTCTGCTTACAAAATGTGCAGAATAAGCTATTCATTGAGAATTGTCCCGAGCCATATACACATATTTTAAAAGTGAATGTCTTTGTCAGGTCAAATTATAGAAATGAAATGTAAGAGGCCCCCTAAAGTAATTTTTAATTATGAGTTCATAATTCAATTGTGAATTTTACTTTGTAATATGTAATCTTAATGTATATGACATTCATAGGATTCACTTCCCAGTTAATGTTTTCATAATATAAACCTATAGCGATAAAAATAGTATTAAAATATAATATTAAAAATAATATAAGGAGAAGTTACTTTTTTCTAAAGTGACATTTCTCTTTGAATTGAGGTGATTGAAAGGGTTAGCTATCAAGTAGAAGACCAACGAGAGGAGATCTTTGCAAAATTTATTCCATTACAAGAATCTGGAAGAGAAATAAAATTTTTCTCTTAAAAGTATTCATTGGAATGGAAATATTCCAGTATAAATGAATAATCAAAAGGAAGGTTATTTGTTCTCCTTACTGGGAAGGAAGCTCTTGAGCTTGGCATTAAACAACTGGGGGATACAGCTAGATGGCAGGAGGTAGTCCAAAGTCTGTAAGATGGCAAAGGTGACCTGAGGATTGCAGGATTCAAAAAGAACTTGGTCCAGTTCAGATCTTTCCAGTAACAGGTAAGTACTAGTTGACTAGTTTGGAGTTTTTTTGTTTTGTTTTGTTTTGTTTTTGTTTTTAACTACCAGAAATACTTGATTGCTGAAATGCAATTTCTTATCCTCTCTTTCACTTTATTCATTATAATTTCCCCATCCCAACCCAGGAAAGATAATAATTCTATAAGCCCCAGACATAATTTAATTTATTCAGATGCCAAAAGCTTCAGAATAAATGCTTCCACCTTCCAGAACTTGATAGAACTTTAAAGACTGACTAGTTTATTGAAAGTAAGTCTGAACTTAATTTCTTCCATTTGCTTACTGAGATAAATACACATCTCCTTGGCTGCCTACTCTGCCTTCCTATGCTACTGTTCCCCCAACCATGAACCAGAGATCATAACAGTTTTTACCTGAGGAGTTTGTTATGAAGGCTACATGATTTAATATGTGTAACAGCTTTAGAACAGTGCATGATACATAGGAAGCACCTTATAAATGTTTATTATTATTATATCAAAACCAGCATTTTTTTTCTTTTTTTTCTTTTCAGATCAGAGTGACTTTGAGGTCTTGGCAAAGCTAAAAATGTTTATATCAGCACAACTTCTATGAGCACAGTATCAGGCACTTGGTAAGGATTCAGTTACCATATATTGAATGGATGGCTGTAATATATGACTACATAGACCAATGATGCTTACACTTATCTCTTTATTCTAATTCTATCACAGAATCTAATCATTATATTTAAAATTATGTGAAAGGGAGCTAGAGAATAATCCTGAGCCTAAACCAGCGCCTGTGGGAATGCGCTGTGCTCCTGTTTTTGTCAACAATTAATGTCCTCCCTCCTTCCCAGTCTGATGGAATTTTGGTGGAGTTCCTGTCTGCCTCTTTCTTTCTTGTGGTATTGAACTGTCACGGCAGCCATCGGGACAGAACAAGACAGATCTATGCCCTAAACTCTAATGTGTAATTAAAGTGAAAAGTAAAATGTACCCAGTCACGTCCTCTGAGACTATGCGGGCTGAAAACTAAAATCATATGCAATTCAGAGTCATGGCATTCTGTCCATATCTTAATCCACAGATTTTACCCTCCATCACCTTTGGGTGAAATCTATTTGTAGTGGCATTTGGTCAGAAAGCTCTTGAGCAGAAAAGGCTGTCTCTAGGGTGTGTTTTATTTTTAATTCCACATAATTACTCAAGTTGTTCTATTTCACTGCCTGATTGAGTGTAGACTGAGGTAACCTGACAGATATTTTCCAACATGTCTTGGCAATTGCCTGGTGCCCCACCAAAGGCTTTGCTAGGAAGGAAAAACCAAGTATAATTTGGTCCCATTTGAAGGGCTCTCAGTTTTGGGAACTGCAGTGGTGGCAGATGCTCCTAGGCATCAAGGACTATTTGAGTAAGAGGGTAGGTGGAGCCTCAGCACATATTACAAATCTCAAAGAAATTTTCACAGCTAGAGCAACCCTACTGTTTCTGTTGGAATGTGGAGGAATCATTTTCGTCTTAAGAAAAATAAACTCGTTGGAAAAAGCTAGCTCCTGATACTGACTTGGAAGGAAGGAGCACAAAGTCTGTAGTTTGGGTTTATTTGAGTACCAGAAAGCCTCCACCACAGAGTAAATAGAAGAAAGCATTTTAAAGGAGACTAGGATGTGCTAAATTGTCTCTTTCCCTCCTCCTCTAAATTCATATGTTGAAACCCTAATCCTAAGTGGCTCAGAATGTGACCATATTTGGAAATAGGGTCTTTACAGTGTAATTAAGGTAAAATGAGGTCATCAGGGTGGGCCTTAATCCAATATGACTAGTGCCCTTATAAGAAGAGGGAATTTAGGCACAACATGTGAGGAAGGACGATGAGAAAACACAGAGAAAAGACAGGCATCCACAAGAAAAGCAGAGCAGCCTCAGATGAAACCAGGTCTGCCAACACCTTCATCTCACCTTCCAGCTTCCGTAACCAAGAAAATACATTTCTGCTGTTGGAGTACCTTAGTTGGTAGTAATTACTGACAGCAGCTGTAGTAAACTAATATAGAGATGGAAGACCAAAGTCACTGCAGACAAGCAGTGACTCAAACTTTCATGGTCCATACAGTCACAAGGGTCATGAGGAGGGTGGAAAGTTTTGCTAAAAATGAGTAGTTCAGTGTTTTCACACTCAAGTCCTGTTATGGAATTTTGCAATTTTTCTGAATAGAAATTCTGTAAAGAACCTTCCTGAATCTTGATTTACTCATTTTTAAAATCAACTGTAAGATCCTTGCAGCAACCACAGGGACTTTTATGTCATTTTGTTTTGTTTTGTTTTACCTGGATCCAGCCCCACTAGAGAAAAAAAAAATTAAATGAATGAATCAGTGACTAGAAAAAGAGAGCACAGGAGTTCTCCCTCTTCAAGGAGCTTATAACAGTTTGGGGGGAGATACTTTGCATAGACAAAGAAATACAACCAGGGAGGTGCCTGGGTGGCTCAGTTGGTTAAGCATCTGCCTTTGGATCAGGTCATGATCTCGGGGATCTGGGATCAAGTCCCAAGTCAGGCTTCCTGCTCAGTGGGGAGTCTACTTCTCCCTTTTCCCATCTGCTCATGCTCTCTGTCGCTATCTCTCTCACTCCCTCTCCCGAATAAATAAATAAAATCTTTTTAAAAAGGAGAGAGAGAGAAAAAAAAGGAAGGAAAGAAGGAAGAAAGAAAGAAGAAGAAAGAAAGAAAGAAAGAAAGAAAGAAAGAAAGAAGAAAGAAAGAAAGAAAGAAAGAAAGAAAGAAAGAAAGAAAGAAAAACAAATCAGGAGGCAGATAAGTGAAGAGTACTCAACATAGTGTGGACTCTGAAGTTCTGAGAAGGAGAGATCTGGGATGATGATGGAAGCCTTCAAGGAGCATGTGAAATTGACTTACACTTTGAAAGCTGAGTGGAGACTGGATACAAAAAAAAATCCCCAGATACATCTCAGGTAAAAGTAAAGAAGTAGACAATGCAATGTATGTTTCAAGGACAAAAGGAGGAACAGTTTGCCCATGTGGAGCTTTCTTCACACTGGAGAGAACACTTTTGGGAGTTCGTGTTAGAGGATAGTTTGTCATGAGCCATGGCCTTAAAAAAAAAACAAAAAACAATAAGGTAATTTGACTAGATGTTGGAGGCAGAAGGAATTTGTCCAACTATTAAAATAAATTGAGAATATTATAAATTTTATTATGGCAGGTGAATGTTTCATCTTTCTGACCTAGAAAACTGTTCTATCCCAGGCCACTGACACCTTAGGGAGTGCATTACAATGACCTATGCTCCATGTAAGAAGAAAAGATTTGCCAAAGAAGTGAATGAACAAACATGACTCCAAAAGGAATGCTTCCAGAGCTTTAAAATACCAGTTCCATTCCAATAGTATTCTGATGATGAATCTCTGTAATCTTGTCATCAAAATAGAAATCTGGAGGATTGCCACTTGGCACTGCCCTTAGGCCTATTTAATCCTTTCTATATGTCTTTGAAAGCAATGACTATGTTTTACAAATTAAGCTTTTAATTCAGATCGACCTTTACAATAGCAATCCAAATGATTACATTTTATTACACTGTCAATCTTCTATGAATTCAATCAACAGCAAGTTATTGAACTTCTACCATGCACAGAATCAGCTTCAGGGAAGAATTAACCCTAAAATAATTGTTGATGATGCAGTGTGATGTCTATATATTCTGTTAATGCCATGGAGGGCTCCAAAATGCTTTACTCAAATTGAGGTAGGAATTGGTGGGGAAGTTTGGATTTTGAAGATGGTGAAAAAGATCAAGTCATAGATTTATTGAGGAAGATGTTACATAGAGAAAGCTGTTAGCTCTGCTACTCATTAGCATCTTTACCAATGAGGAGTGAGAAGGGAGAGTGAAGGTAAAATTTGAATTCATTACATGTGGCTCCTCATTAACCAATTGGCCTAGAGCTTCATGAGTATGGCTGTTGAAGGAAGTTTTGTTGGGAAAAACATAGGGATGGGAGAGAAAAATCTGCATTAATGGAAGGGCAGAAGGTCATGATCTAGAGCTTGGCTTTATTTTTAAGGGTAATGGGGAGCCATTGGTGTCTTAGAATAAGGTTCTAATAAGATGTGAATTACATTTGGTGAATGTAGTCATCTTCACAATGCATCTTAACTAAAGAAGCAAGAAGGCAGGCTAGGTGAGATTTGGATCATTTGAATGAGAGGTGATTATAAACTATTGCTAAAGAGAGTGGTGATGGGGAAGAAGGTAAGACTATTGACAATGTTGACATGAAGAACAGAACAACAAAATGTGGAGAAAAGTAAAATAAGGAGACCAAGGTGGCTGAATGCTTGTAGACATGAAGCATAGAGAAGCTGCCTACAGAACAAGCTGTTTCAAAGGTCACTTGGGACAATTTCCAAGGAGTAAGATGAGAAACACAATCAGCTAGTGGCATATGTATTGTTGCCCATGTCTCTTTTTAATGATTTATTTATGTATTTATTCATGAGAGACACACAGAGAGAGACATAGGCAGAGGGAGAAGCAGGCTTTCTGTGGGAGGAACCCTGATCATGACCTGAGCCAAAGGCAGACGCTCAACCACTGAGCCACCCAGGTGCCCCCGTTGCCCATGTATTACAATGGTTGAGGAAGTTGACGTGTGTCTTGGACAAATGCATACATTAATCAGTGCCTAAAGTCCCTGACTTCTCACATGCTGACAAAGATGCTAATGAGCCACAGAACTGTCACTAAACATCGTCCTGAATAGCTATGGCTTTATGTCCCACAGTCTTCAAAATCCAACTCTCTCTACCATGTCCCATCTCAAGTTGAGTAAAATTATACACTTCCTTTGTGTTCATGAGGGATTACACTGCCCATGGTGCATGGTTTGAAGTCATGCCACCAGATTAGGCACCAAGTGAGCTATTTTTTAAATAATAATAATAATAATAATAATAATAATAATAATAATAATAACAGTAATGAAAATATAGGCTTAAAGAGGAATATACCATCTTGGGAATATATTCCCTCAACCTTTCACAGCCAAACAAGAGTTATGAGAATTCCTCTTCTCTGAAGAGTTAAGTTCTATGAGGTGAGAGATGCAGTAGAAAAAGGAGATGTACAATTAGATACAGAACAGCTGACTAGTCATTTGTAGGTCTAAGATCTTAGGAAAGTGACACAGATTCGGATTCTGCAAAATGAGATTCTACCATGAGTCTTCTTGGAAATTTCTTTCTACGGTCTATGCTGTAACTGACAGCCATCATTACTGATCTTGTCATTGTTGGTGGTGTTCCTCTGATGATGTCATCGCCTTGCCATAAACACAGGTTCTGTGACTTTTCTTGGCTGTTTCTTTCTGAGTTTCTTTCTTTCTTTCTGAGTTGGGAGAACATAAAGTCTTGGGCTTGTCTAGGAATGTGGCCTTTTCCTGACTAAGTTCAGGTCATTTTATTTTTACGGAAGATCGAGAAAGGAACGGATTTATTCTGCTGAAAGTGCTTCACAAACTACAAAATACTCTAAATGACAGCCGTCTTATAGAAAAATTCTGAGCATGCAGATCTTCAGATGGAAAGACACGGATGGTGGTGTTGAGTGGTGTTTAACCCACAGAACTTCATAATGATCAATAATGACAGGCTGTGATAAAAACAGACTTGTGGGCTTCCCATGTGCTTTATGGATTTGGACTGAAACCAGGAAGCATCTTTCTCAGATTAGGGAGTCCCATGTGAGTTCTTAGGCTCTTTTTCTTAATGCTGTATTTCAACCTTCCAATTTGGTCATCAAGCCATATGCCACCTATGGACAGCAGTTCTCCTTTCAGATAAGTGGTCTCCAAGCTGCTATTTGGGGCAGAAGACCATATTCTGGTTATAGGTCTGCTGTCTGTAGGAATCCTATCTGTGCTCCAGTGTGCTGGCCTCACCTCACTTCTATGACCAAATCTGGGTTCATAGCTGAAGTGCATGCTTCCTAGAGAGGAGTTGTGGGTGCACTTCCAGTTCTCTCAGGGACTTTGTGACCTTGGGCAAGCTGCAGAAATACTTTGTGCCTTAGAGACAAGTTACTCCCCTTACCTCCCTCTGACAGGTGCTGTCAGAATTAGAAAGCTCTGGAAGATTCTGAAAACTCAAACCTAAAATAATCATTATAATTAATAATAGTAATTAACTTTCATCATAGGTGAGTCATCTACACCTTCAAGTTTCAGCGATAATTTGTTTCAAAGCTACCCCTTAGCATTTCCTTACTTACTGGGCTCATTCATCATAAAAGCTAAAATATATTTTCTTTTTATTTTTTCCAGCTTTATGGAATTGTAATTGACCAACAAACATTGTATATATTTAAGGTGTACACTGCTATATGTATGCATTGTGAAATGATAACTATAATCAATATAATCAAGCTAATTAACAAGCAAACCCACAGCCTCACATAGTTACCATTTGTGTGTGTGTGTGTGTGTGTGTGTATGGTGAGAACACTTAGGATCTACTATCTTAGCAAATTTCAAGTATACAATACAGTATTGTTAACCATAGTCACCAGGCTGTACATCAAGTCTCCAAAACTCATTGGTCTTGCATAGCTGAAACTTTGTACCTACCCTATGACCACACTTTAAGGAAAATATTCTTAGCTTTTGAAGAGAACAAAGAGAAGTTTTCCTATCTCATATTTAATGCATGTGGATGGCTGCTATTGGCAAAGTAATTTTTTTTCTTTAAACCACAATGAAAAAAAAGGGGGAGGTAAATGTTTTTTAAAGTAATCTAGAATTCTGTATCTGTAATTATGTCAATACTGATATTTTTGCTTTTAAATTCCTTCAGTGCTCAACAGGCCAGCTTATCTCTGTGAAATGTTTCCTTCTTCCTTTGTCCAATAACAAATGGATAGGAAGTTCAAACATTTATACTTTTTCTTTGAAGCAATTGCTCTAAATCGGTAATGCTGTTCCATCAGCTACAATTTTTATTTCCCCCTGATAAAGTTTTAGGTCTGTGCTCATGAACAAGATATATAACTGTCAATAACCATCTTTTCAGCAGATAGAGTCAGAGTGAGTTTATTAAACAGAAAGAGCTGCTCTCCTGGTCTTTCTTCCTGCGACGAATTGCCCAATTATTTCACATTCTTTGAGTGTAAAATAAACACATAAAGTCTGTAGAGATACTGCTGCGGTTATTTATTTTTCAAATGTAATAAGAAAGTAGGGGGGGAGGATGACCTTTTCTTAGGACAGGAAACAAAATTAGACCTGACAGTGATACATTATCAATTTTCACAACTATGAAAATATTCCAGAAAGCAAGCAGTTCTCTGTGCACTCAGGTGACTGGCCAAGCTGGCCTGTGGAGTCATAATACCCAAGTCTTTTAAGTTAGTGTTAGTTAATTTTCCTTTTACTTGCAGGGTTTCATTTACTCTGGTAAGCCTCATAACCATGCATAATTATGTCCGCTTTCTTCTTCATCAAATCCCACTACCTCTCCCAGGCCAAAAGGAGCACATGATTCTCTTCTTAATGAAGGTAAAAAAAGAGCATGTGGACTCTGAAAACAGGTTTAGCTGAGGGACATGCCATGGTAAATTTGCTTTGTGAAGCTGAGGCAAATAACTAGATCTTCCTATTACTTCCATTTCTCAAACAAAAGCCACCAAAACAGCTTTTCTTGCCCGACAGTGTTATGACCATGAAAATGCATGGTCAAGTTAAAAGACAACTACATGTATGTATACATACCACCCCCACCCCCAACCCTGCAGAAAGAAAATCTGTCAACCATGCAGGTAGAAACATAGAGCTTTCAGATTCTTATTTTTCTCTAATCACAAACTTGTATTTTGTTTAAGTGGATGGGCTCTCAGCCCGAAGCATAATAACCATATGTACATGGTGGTCAAGGGCAGCAACAGTTGAAGATTCAGAAGCATAAGGTTATCTAGAGTTGAAGAAAAATATTTCTAGACCTCGTACAGACATGGCAAATTCTGGCAGGGAGAGAAAGTAATAAAGTGAGCCAGGCAATGCATACACACAGCTCTCCTCTGAGAGCTTAGAGGAATGGAGATCATTTTTTTTTATATATCTGTCCTCAATAATACCCTCTCATTTTCATCTCCACAGCTGCCTGAGCTTGAATCATTGTTTGGTTTGTGTTAAAGGGGACAGATGCTGGGGAGAGGACTGGTCCCGATTTCCAAATTTGCAAAACCTGCAACACCTGGAGAGTTCTGGCGAGGGAGCTACAGTGACTGGATTCACTCTTGTCCTCTCTCTGGGTGGTGGTTTGATAAGAAGAAGCCACAGCCCTGACATCATCATCATCATCATCATCATCATCATCACCATCATCATCTCTCTCTCACTCAAGACTTTATTTATTTATTCATGGGAGACACAGAGAGAGAGGCAGAGACATAGGCAGAGCCTGGTGCGGGACTCAATCCAGGGGTCCTGGGATCATGCCCTGAGCTGAAGGCAGATGCTCAACTGCTGAGCCACCCAGACGTCCCTTGTTACTCTATTTTTGAGGAGCTTCAGCAGAAAGCATTCTGCTCCTCAAATTCAAGCTTCATGAGCATTGGTTTGGAACAAAGGAAACTGGTAAAAGAGAGAAGTGTGAGACATTGCATAGTGTTAGAGCCAAAGCCTATGAAGCCAAGATATGTATATACTAGGAGTGGGATCTTCAGGATGAAGGTTTGGGTTGTCACGGCCTGGGTGTCAGATCTCAGTGTTGGTCCTTGTCCCTCAGGCTGCCATCCAGGCTGAAGATAGCTCTGGGAGAAGCCACAAGAAACATGCCCTGGTCGAAACTGGTCCAGATCCACTATTATATACTTCCAACCCATCCCTATCTTGAAGCTCTTTCCTGGGTGGTATCAGCCATCGCAGGAATCAGTCTCATATTTTGAGGATTAAGCTTTCATGCTTTTCAAGTCCAGATAACACATTTTCCTGTATTAATAAATACAACTGAGAATTCTACAGGTTTTCCTCAGTGTTAGCTCCCTCTCCAACCCATTTCTTGTCTTATAATCACATTATTACCAGGCCAGGATTCTAGATCATTTCAGATATGAGTGCATGTTTTCTGATATGATGAATAGAATGCTAGCTTCTCTTTGGGAGTAGATTTACACATTTTATTAGAAAGTCTGCTTTCTGATTGTGCATTTGTGTCTGTGTTTCAGATTTCAAGGTTGTGGCTGCTTTTCTCCTTTCCAAGTGAAGTTTTTCTGGTTGCTCAAACAGCCTTATATCCTTTCCTAAAAATTTTAATGCATAAATTTCTGTCCGTTGCTACCATGAGTAAACCACTCTCCTCCTCCCTCTGAGCTATGCTCTTCATCTGTCAGTCATTGCAAATCACCACATGAGACACGGTGAAACCAAGACAAAATATCCTAATGTTAGGCCCTGTGGTTCACCTTCTCCCTCAAGGCTTTTTTTGTTTTTCTTTAATTTTTGGTCTTGGATAAAGCATTTGAGAAATTCTTGATGTGAGCATAAATTTCATTGTGGTTAGGACTTGATCTTTTCTGGGAACAAAACAGCCAATAAAGATTCACCAAAATGTTTCAGTCAGAAAGCAACAATGCGTTTTCCAGTTCTCAAGCAACTAAGTCCTTTGCACTCTGGAGCCATCCTCTCTGCTTACTGAAAGACAGCTGTCCATGGGCAAAGAACTGTGCCAAGTTTCTATTAGAACAGGGTCTTTTCTCCTTGGCCTTCTGAGAGAAATTTCTACTGAGCTGGCTGGGCACATTCCATGTGAGGATTTGGCACTTAGCAGGGAGAGAATAGCTCTGTTGTCAGTTCTTAGTGGAATATAAATCATTCCAGAGAGGAGTGAAAGAAAGAAGTTCCTTTCTAGTCTTTGGTCCTAAGATTTACACACAGCCATCTTTCTAAGAGGTCCTCTGAGATACTAGTCTAACAGGGCTTTCCTTCTTGATCAAACCAGACATCAACAAAAGATGGAAGGGGTACCTGGAGACAGACCTATTTCTCTCCACTCTGCTCCCCTGTCTCTCTCCTGATGAGACTCCAAGGGGACAAGTATGCTAGAGACATAGATAAAAGCATAGATAAGAGCATTACTGAGAATGTTCCTTGAGGTCCCAGGGATCTCAGACAGACCTTCCTAAGGCAAGAGAGCTCTCAGGGGAAAAACCCTCATACCCAAAGCTGTACACTCCTATGAGACTTTTGTTAAGGGATAGAAACCTAACTCAACCTAGCTTAACCAAAAAAAAAAAAAAAAAAAAAAAGAGAGAGAGAGAGAGAAAGAGAGAGAAAGAACTTTTTGGAAATCAAGATATGACTGGATTCTGGATTTGAAGGCTGTCCTTAGCAGTGCTTATGCCTATTCTACTCCCACATTCAAAAGTCCCTCACAACACTGAGTCTACATAGAACTGTGAACTTGTGATCTCAAAGGAAGAGATATCACCTCTTCCAATAGTTCTGGCAAAGTCAAGAGAGGGCTCAGACTAACTTGGGGTAGATCACATGACTATTCCCCAATTAATCTTTGTGGCCAGCAAGATGGGTGGCCATAATTGATCGAGTCCATTTCTAAGACTAGTAGGAAGTCAGACAAAGATGGGGACTTAGGAATCACCAGAATCCCTTGCACTGAGAGGATTATTAAAAATTGAAGGAGAGTTGATTCCCTGAAGAAGTATTAAAGTACAGAAAAACATATGTTCACTGCACATATGGGAAGACCCTGATGGGGCATTCATTATTGAAGGACAACATGCATTTCTCAGTGCTCAGAGAAGTAGAGGGCTCTGGAGGAGGCTTACATAAGTCTGTGAGTTACAGGGGGAGCTGTGGATTCAATTTCAAGTAATTCCATGTACTTTCCTGGATAAGCTTGTGAACTCAGGAGGTTCCTGGATGGCTCAGTCGGTTAAGCATCCAACTTTTGATTTCAGTTCAGGTCATAATCTCAGGGTTGTGAGATAGAGCCCTGAGTCAATCTCTCGCTCTTCCTCTGCTCTTCCTCCCTGGGCTTGTGTGAGCTCTCTCTCTCTTTCAGGAGATTAAAAAAAAAAAGACTGTGAACTTAGTTATGTTTGGGTTTGGAGTTTCTATTTCTTATATCTATAGTTCTGTTTACTTCCCCTTTCTACCCATTGCCCACCAAAGTACTTACACTTCCAAAACCATCTGGTCCTGATGTCCCACTCATGAGTAATGACATGAACAGGTTACCCCTCATTCTTTTCCCAAGTGACTCACCCTATGTTTTGAACCCCGAAGAAATTCAGGGGAATTGATTAATGATTAATATGAACTAAAATGAGTGTTGTTACCAGAGAAGATCCTATTGATGCTTCAAGAGAGGCTATCCCTTTACCTTGTGATTTCCAGACTTTGAGATTTTCATAGACTATCAAAATGAGAGAAAGAGTACTATTGAGGAAGTAGAGATGAGAAGGAGAGGAGGGGAGAGGAAAGGGAAGGGGAAAAGGAGGGTAGGGAAGGGAAGGGAAGGAAAGGGAAGGGAAGGGAGGGGAGGGGAGGGGAGGGGAAGGGAAGGGAAGGGGAATGAGGAAAATTAAGGATTGGTTTGGGATTTTTTAAGCATTTTATTTTGGTAAGTTAAGGACCTTAAAAATAGCCACAATAAAACTATTTGATGTCACAAAAAAAAAAGGAATAAAAGAACAGATATTTTAATGCCAGGAGATTTGGAAAGGGTTTAGTTTCATATTCAAAGAAAATTATTTAAATTTTAAAAATTACAACTTTTTGGGAAAACTCACTGAAATGTCCTGAATTAGCCAGAAATCTTTTAATACTTCATCCCAAAGCAGCCCTTGCTAAAAATTAGCATTTGAGAACCTCACTGGGAGTTTAGGGGTGTGGCTCATCCATGGGAGAACTTAATGGCCATTGGGCCTTCAGGAAAATAAATAAGTCCTCTATCTGTGAAGACTTGGCCTTGTTTTAAGCTAGAGTCCAGCAGAATTTACACATAACAGAATCATCCTTGATAGGGACCTTTTATCTCTCAGCACATCCTTCTCTTTCCCTAGAAGGAGAAACTGAGGCTCAAGAGAAGAGACTAGGCTAAGGCCACACTCTACAGATAAATCCCATAGCCAAGGTGGAACTTGCATGAACCAGGACTCAGCTGTTATTCAAATAGAAGGCAAAGAGAAAGGAGAAGAGTTGGAAGTGAAAGATGAACACATCCCCAGATGGGCCCAGTGGACAATGGGTGGAGATGACCATAGGTGACAGGAAGGATGCTGGGCCAGAGGTGGAACACTTTAGCAAAGGAGAATGTTGTCAAGGGATGGAGCCTGGCCTGGCCCTCTGGGGGAAAATGATTCAGACCATATTGGGGGCCTGGCAGTTTCCAGGCAAGCCCCCATGAAATGTAAGCAAGACCCTTCCCTTAGGAACTCTGGATTCTTAGGCTGATTATCAAGAAGGGAGTTTGGGACCCCTGAAGGACAAGTCAGGGTATGGCCTTGTCCTTGGAGCAATAGCAAGACAGATTTGATTGGCTTCAGACTATCAGGCCACTGGGTGGGACAAACTCATTCTGAAATGAAGATTAGTATGTTAACAGCAAAGGAATATTTTACATTGTAAATGTGTAATTTGGGAGGAAGAAATCTGTAGGACTTTTTCCCCCAGTAAAATGGCTGTTATCTTTAATATCTTCCTGTCTCTTGAACTCCATTGTTGACAAAGAGAAGCACGTTTCAAGCACAGAGTTAGAAAAGGCATGGTCACATGTGGATGAGGAGACATTTAAATAAGGCTGTGAAATTGTAAGCCATTTAGAAGAAAAAAGAGATAATCTTGGTGAAACCATGGAGAAAGACAAAGACTGGCTCTCAGAAGAGCTGGAAGTGAGTGGAGAGTAGAGTGGCCAACTCTGGCAAAGTGCTTATTAAAAAAAATCCCAGCATTAAGCACAGGCAGAAGGAGGACACAGTCAGGTCCGATGGAGCTCCTAACCAGACACTGGAAATTAGGGTGGACGTTCAACTTTGTAGCTAATTCTTGGATTGGAAATCCAGTAGACCCATGGAACCCTACCATGTCTACTAAGGGACACCAAGGACATTAGGCCTTAGACCAAAAGAGGTGGCTTAAGCCTTGGGAATAGGAATAATACAACTTTTTTGAGATACTTTATTTTTTAATTTTTCTTAAAGATTTTATTTATTCATAGGAGGCACACAGAGAGAGGCAGAGACATAGGCAGAGGGAGAAGCAGGCTCCCTGTGAGAAGCTCAATGTGGGACTCGATCCCAGGAACCTGGGGTCCCGACCTGAGCCAAAGGCAGATGCTCAACCACTGAGCCACCCAGGCGTCCCTTGAGAGACTTTAAAAGAGAAAGTTGAGACTGAGCTCTGAACATCCCTTAAATCCAGTGGGCAACCCCCACCCCAAGATTAAATCCAGTAGGGAATGTGCCTAAAATTCTTTAATGTTGTGAGATTATAGGAAGCTATACCTCAGATTCCTTCACATTTACTCCCACCAGCTCTAAACATTGAAACTGAGGCTCCAGAGAGTGGGGTCAGAAAGTGTGGCAACACCTACCCATTTCTCCCGGAACCCAACAGTGCCCTGGATATGGGAAATCTTTGGTGAAAATATCAGCCATCGAAACAAATGAAATATCCTTGGGACATTAATAATTAAACGTTCATATCTTTTACGACAAAAACAATGCTCGGAGCACGGCATTACTGGAAGTTCATGAAATGAACCCTCGTTTTTGGGTCAGTGTTTACTACAATCCTGATTGTTTCAGAAAGAAAACTTTATGAAAGGAAATCAAGAGCGTTTCTCCAACTCCACGGGTACGGCAATAACAGGAAACAAAAGTCCTATTTCTGTAGTTTGCCAGATAAGAACTGAATAGTAGATTTTTTTTTTTTTTGAAGGCATGTGGCAAATACTGTTAACCACATATAAATTACTGTCTATTGCATAGTCTTGGCTGGGTGACTTACATTGTAGCTTCTATTTCTGGTGGGGGAGACACAGGCATTTGTCATTACTCCAGAAAATGGTAAAAAATGACAAGTTGGCAGAAGAGAAATTGCTGCTCCGAGAGCAGCCGCTTCAGCTCTGGTCATCCGGTGGAACCACTCTGCCCCAAGAACATTCTAGATAGTGAATTTGCAAAAGGGCAAATGCCAACTTACCAAGCAATTAGAGGTTATTTCTAACAGACTCCAAAGATACTACAGTAAATGCTGTTTAAGAGTAGAAGAAAAAATAGCACCTAGTGGCCTGAACTGGGATCATTTCTTTGAATATGCAAGGAGATGTCTTTATTCAGTTCAGCTCAGGGCACATTTGCTTATTACATATTTTATAATTCAAGCACAAAAGCTAGTTGGCCTAATGCAATATTACTTCCCCAAACTTTTCTCAAGTTCTGTTGTAACAGCAAACATAATTAGGGAGGTATATGTGTTTCATTTTAAAGTTTATCTTCTCAGTGGCTTTGCAAAAGACAGGAAAATGAGATCAGAAGCCCACAGTGGGTCATTTAAGACAAATCTCCCCAAAACACACCTCCTAAGCACATATTGATACCGAAATATGTACATTGAAGGATTTTTTAGGTTATAATGCAAAAGTTCTTTTTGGTCATGGTTTTCAACTCTTTAATCATGATGCCTGATTATCAGTTTCCTTGTTTGCTTAGCATCACTGATACCATCCATTACGGACAAGGCAGTGAATAAGGGATTTTTAATATGTGGTTATGTCAATAATTGTGAAATGTTACTGAGACCAATAACAGAGGGTGAGATTAGTACCTTTATTGAATGTATGATTGTTACAACTATTAGAGAACTGTAAAAATACAACAGAATGCATCAAAACCCCAAACTCAGATACAGTCACTGCTTACATTTTGCTATATTTTGTTATGCATTTTACTTTCTATCTTTACTAGACCACATTTACCCACAGTTTTTGCATATTGCTTTTCTTTCACTCACCTTTACATCATAAGCAATTTCCTTTGCTACTAAAACTCTATGCAAAGATCACTTTTACAAATGGATTTATTTTATATGAATATACTAGAATTGACACACAAAAGTTGTTTGTGCTGTTTCTTATCATAAATAATTCTATGTAAAATATCTTTGCAAATATATCCCTTTCCTTATTACTTATGATTTCCTCAAGATTCTTAAGAGTAAGATTACAAGGTGAAAGATATAAATATTTTAGAACTCTTGATACATATTGCCAAAAATGAATTATAGACAGGGGGCATCAACTTATATCCTCAACAGAAGTTTAAGTAAGCAAGAAAAATGCACTTAGTTTTCTTTAATATGATTCTGTGGTAAACAGAGCCTTTGTTAAGAACAATCTATTGAGATATTTTTGTTTAAGATAAAATAAAGGTGGGAAACACCTTTAAATTACTAGCAAATGCCAGGAATTTAAAAATATATTCAAAATTTATAGCAGAGGCAACATCATAGGCAATTTTTAAGTCCACTTTTTAAGAATAAAAGAATCCCTGATATTCGCCACCTGCTTAACAGTTTGCAAATACTTTCATAAATGATCTCTTATGAATCACCATGAACTTTAGCAAATACTGAAATAATCCAGACCTACCAGAAACCACTAAGTGCAATCACATTTTAGAGATATCACAAAATAGTCTGGCATTTAAAATCGATTTTTATTCCCAAGAATGATTTCTGCTCTTTGTAAAGAATAAATTCTGTGGCATGGTTCTTTTTTTTTTTTTTTAATTTATTTATGATAGTCACAGAGAGAGAGAGGCAGAGTCACAGGCAGAGGGAGAAGCAGGCTCCATGCACCGGGAGCCCGACGTGGGATTCGATCCCGGGTCTCCAGGATCGCGCCCTGGGCCAAAGGCAGGCGCCAAACCGCTGCGCCACCCAGGGATCCCTGTGGCATGGTTCTTTTATTCCAAACAGTTTCCAGCAGAGGAAGACAGGTCTGGGACTCCTGTCTGTATAACTACATGTCTTTCCATTACCTTGAAATCAAATAATGGGAAGAGAGAAACCATTGCAGCATCCTGAACACACCATGCGTGCCCCTACCTCCCAGTCTTCCCACCTGCTGGTCCCTTTAGCCTAGAGTTTCCCCCCCACCCCCAATCCTGTGATATCATGGCTTCTTTGCCCCCTTCCCTCGGGTCTTTGCTCAAATTATATAATCTCAGCTGGGGTTCCCTGCATGGTCCTACTTAGAATTGCAATCACCACCATCCCGCCCCAATTCCCACCCCAAAAAGTCACTATCTGCTCCATTTCCTTGCTTCTTTTTTTATATAGAACTTGTTACTATGGAGGCACCTGGGTGGCTCAGTGGTTGAGCGTCTGCCTTTGGCTCAGGGCATGATCCCAGGGTCCTGGATCAAGTCCCACAACAGGCTCCTCACAAGGAGCCTGCTTCTCCTTCTGCCTATGTCCCTGTCTCTCTTTCTGAGTCTCTCATGATAAATAAATAAAATCCTAAAAAAGAACTTATCATTATTTTTGTTTTTTGTTATTAATATAATGCTCAATTACCACAACATTAGGAAGCAGGTAGCCTCTTCTGAATATGTATTCTATGGGTCTCCACATAAGTCTGGACAATGCTAGGTAATTCCTACCTTCAATGGAATTCACTTTATGTTAGTATATATAATGTATTAATAGATGAAGAAGGTCTGCAATAAAGAACTGTTCAACTTTATTTTGGCTTTAATCTTTTATTTGACTTTAACCAAGCATGACCCAAAGGATGCTTTTCTCTTTTTACATGACATGTATTCTGATCATGTTAAGATGCTGAGTCCTGTAAATGCCCTTTAATAACTCACAGAATGCATGAATTTTCTCCACTTAACAGAGAAGAAAGTTGAGACTCTGAGAAGCTCCGGGACTTACATAAGGTCAACACAGAGAACATGCAGTAATGCAGATATCCTAACCCTGCTCCACCCGATTCAGGAGGCTGATCTTATCACCACCTCATTCTTCCTTATCACCACCTCCTTCCGCCTGTCACCTAATTTGATTATGATTATTGCACATAGAAATGACAAGACAGCAACACAGCTGCACTTCTAGAATTGTTGAAAACTCAAACACAACTGGAAAATGGACTACAGATAAGATCACATTGTGTGAACCTGGAAGAAACATGAACTCTAAGTGCTCGGCCATGGCTCGGTGCTACCAGTGATTTTCTTCTTTCTGACATTCCTGTTGTAGGCAGGCAAATAAAAGCAAAGCCATTATCTAAAAGCTTAGAAATGGTATAATTCACCTACAAAGATTTCAATTTTATTTATTTATTTATTTATTTATTTAATTTTTGAGAGAAAAAGAGAGTGAGTTGGGGGAAGAGGAGGAAAGAATCTCATGCAGGCTGCACGCTAAGCAGAGTGCCTGAAGTGGGTCTCTATCCCAGGGCCTGGGGAATCATGAGCAGAGCCAAAGTCAAGAATCGGATGCTTAACCAACTGACCCATCCAGGCGCCCCTCACCTACAAAGATTTTAAAAGAGAATCAAATTAAAATCAGTCCGTTAGAAACACACTGACACAAAATGAAACGTGAAGCTATTTTCCTTTTGTCAGAGAGAAATCTGGAAACTTTCAGAGTGTGGATGAGAAAAAAACTAAGCTTCAAAAAAAAAAAAAAAACCCTTAGGTTTCTGCTGTTACTTAACCAGGGTGAGCTTTATAGTCAGAAATCCCAGCTAGAAAGGAAGGCTTGCTCATACATAGTGCCTTGTCTGTTTTGGAGATGTGCTTATTTGGTTTCTGAATCAGAAATTTCATATTATGTAACTAGTGAGGTCTTTAGAAAAAGCCTGACAAAATGAAGCGTGGGGTTCAGAGTCGATCAGAGAGTACTCGGGTTTTTGCTGTTGTTGAAGTTTACAGTTCATTGGAAGTGAAAGAGAAAAAAGTCCATGGTAAATAGGGAGATCATGTTTGAAGTTCGTGTCTTTATTATTAATCTCCCAAAAGAATTTGCAAGTCAGGATGGGCAAAAATGACAGGAAAACCCAGGTGAGATGAGAGGCCAGAGAAATATCACAATGGTAAATTGCACGTGGTGTCAAGACAAATCATCTCAATTTGGCTAAGTTGGAAACAGTTTATGTGCCGTTCATCTAGCACGCCATATGAGATAAACAAGACTTGGAGAGGCGTCTTAAAGATTAGACCACATATCCATCTAGCTCAGTTTGTTTTGCACATTGGGTCCTTTTTATGACCCATAGTATCCCTCAGTTAACGGCACCAAAATAGGAATGGATCAAAATACTCAAATCATCCCTTTTTTGTAAAAAAAAGCCAAGCCGTGATAAACATACCCAGGTACCTGTCCCAGCCCTGGGCTGACATAGGTGGACTTGTCTTGAAATATTCTATGCATGATTAGTTTATAATTTGCCTCTAGTTGTTAAGATAGTAGGCATGTCAGATCGAAGCTGAGCTCCTTGGGCATGCTACTGTGCAGCAAAACAATGACAAAACTCCCAAGTTATTATCAGTGGCAACACTGATTATGAGAAAGACCATGAAATATTGCTCCTTGATCCAAAAGCTGTTAACAGAAGTGTTGAGACCCAGCAGGAACTTTCTCTCTCTTGCTGTCTATGGGAGAGTTCTCATCTACCTCCTTATACGCAGATTGGCAGCCCTACAATATTCACAGGAGAAAGGACTTCTTTATATTCCTATGATGTTTTTCCGGGATAATAGCATGCACGTTTCTAACATGTCACTCTTTCTAAGATAATTAAGGAGTTTGGTTTTGCCAAAAATGCACTTGAAGCAGGCCTTGCAATGTCAAACTTAGAGGTTTTGCAAGATGCCAAATATCTATGTTTAGGGCAATTTGTACACATTTTGGACAAGGCAGAGCTATTTATTTTGAAATTAAAGTGTCTCCAAGCAACCATGCATTACAAAACTTTTTGGAAAGCCTTCTGGCAATGGCTAAGGAGTATTTTCCATATGTATGAATAAGCATGTAGAGATGATGGGCATAAAAACCCATTTCCAACTTCTGACACTTTTTGTGCCTGATTTTACCTTAGAGAGAAGTTAAGAATGGGGCTGCACGCACTGGCTTGTTCTGTACAACATCTTCAGCGAGCCTCTGTGTGTGTGTGTGTGTGTGTGTGTGTGTGTGTGTGTGTGAAATAATGCATATAATGTAAACTGCAAGAGCAATGTTCAAGTTTATCTCAAAGAGGTATATCTCTATGTTCATTTTTCAGGTAGTTAACCTTCCAGGGAAAGTGTCCTTTGGGCTAAACATTTTTTGCCCTTTCCCTATATTCTTGGCATAAAGGGAAACGCTTCTCTGAGAATATCTATCAGATCCCACAATGGGATGAATAGGTAGGGAGAGAAGTTACAGAACATGAAAACCAGGATTACTATTTATTTATTATTATATTTATCTGACACTTGTGGGTGGCATTTCTAGAACTTCGTTTCCCTAGGTGACAGGTAAGTGAGGATTGGGGTAGGATCATCTCTCCATTACAGGGAGTCATGTGGCTTGAAAGTAAAATACTCCTGATGCTCTGCTGTTGTTAGGACAACTCTTAGTCAACTGGTGAGACTTAGTTTTTGAGGTTAACTTCTGGTTTGTCAGTGCCTCAGAGAATTGTTTTATGTTTGGGAATTCTTTTCTGTCTGTCCATAAGCCTTTCTTTATTTGCACAGGGACTACCCTTTGTAGCTGTGTCTTGGCAACATTCTGTGTGTCTTACCAACCAGAAAACAATTGCTCAGTTAAATATAATTCAAGTTTTATTTCTCAGCAAATCTTCTAGAGTGTCCCAAATAAATGCATCATTAAATGATGAAATCCTTGCTGAGCTCAGACTCTCTATCGAGAGCTTGATATGTTTTAGCACCCAGTTCCTCTCTCCCCTTATGTTCTGAGTCTAAGCAAATTCTAATTGTGATTTATCTCCCCGTGGAAGTCTGACTACAGGGAGAGTTTTCACTAATAATGCCACTATAAGTATTCCAATTCTCTGACAGTTCTATTTCTCATTGCAAATTAATACATGGGACAGATATAAATGATATTCCACATTGGTTAATTTGAGACTGCCTACCCTCATTGAATGAACAAAATCTAATCAGAAGCTACAGGTCAAACATCAGATTTGGGTCCATGGTGGATAATTTCTCCAAGGCTCTCTTGGGCTTGTCAGACTGCTAATTTGCTTCCCTGGAGGCAATTCTCAGATATTACCATGTGGAAACTGTTCTAAATTCCTACAGTCCTCTTTGTACTTTCATTCTAGGAAAGTTTGGAAACTGTGTGGGCAAAAATATTGTGAAATTGCAGGTGGATATTGAGGAAATTTAGGTGATAATCATGCAGAGGGAACAGTTGCTTTGAAGGCTGGGAGTGGTAGGTCAGGCAAGGATAGATTCTATATCCTTCTATAGAGTATCCACAACATTGCCAGCATGCCAGTGTGAGGGAAGAAGAAAAGCTTCCATAGAAGGGAATGTTTATCCAATGATAGCCAAATTTTGGAGGATGAGGAAAATAACAGTTCCCTATCTATATTAACTTGGATTTGCCTCTACCCTTTATCATTAATCACTGCTCCAAACAAAGTTAATGGGAATGTTATGGCTCAGTTTCTGTGGACTGGGGAAGCTTATCAATGGGGCTGCCACTTCCTAGCTACTTGTGGAATTTATCTGTGTTAAATGAGTTCACTCAGGGATGTCACGAACATTATAAACTCTGTCCTGCTTGGATGATGAAATATTAAAAAATATTCACACACATTTAGGAAAAAAGAAAAAGGGGAAAAAGATCCAACTTCCTCCTTCCATTCAGCCATGAAGACTTAAAAGGACATTTATCATTACATACAGTAATACACATCAATGGAGCTTATTTATATTTTTAAACCCAAATAGGTTACAATTCTGTGATTATTCGGGGACACATCCCTTTAAGAAAGACTATTTTGAAAGATCATGCACAATAAATTGGTAGCATACTAAAAAGTGGCTTTCTTGGATGAAATCTACCTGAATAGCTTGCTGTCTACCTGAGACATGCACATTTTGCCACATAGATGAACAAGGTTGTTTTATTATGTTATCCAAATAGTGAGTCAATGCTACTTAAGAACTTTTGATTCCTACAACCAAGAATAAGGCCACATCAAGAACACTGTAGTTGAGTTCCAAAGGGCTATAAAATCCTTGCCCACGTTGATATGGAAAACAAGTTATAAAGCCAATCCTTCCCATTAAAGATATGTGCACTAAGTTCACTAGAGTGCCCTGCATTTCAATTAAATGATGTCTCTGAGCAACAAGAGTGAAATGCAGATGGTCTTGAGATAGTAGCAGGATGAAGACAGGAATAGCCAAGAGCTCTGCTGTTTGTTTTTGCTAAACTCTGTGCTATTTGCATGATTATGTTATTGAGAGTCCAGGTAGTTTTAGTCTTTTACATGGGGTGGGATGAAAGAATTAGGCAAGAGGGAAAGAGACCTAGCTAAAGAATGCCACACATCCAGTCTTCCTTAAAGTTGAGGAAGAATCCTGCACGTTAGTTTTAAAAGCCACTATGTGACTTTCAGATTTGAGTTTCTTAAATATGCTAAGATAAGGCTTACAGAGGGAGAGTGTGATTGAAGAGGCTAAATTTCACAAATTTTTTAGGGGCTACAAAAAACTATCTGAATCGACATTTCTAGGTAGATAACTTTCTTCCTTCCCCCACCCCAAGCCTTTTTTCCACATTATTCACCAAAAAAGTCACATGTTCCTTGTGAATTAGAACTGATTTTATTAGAAATAGAATTTACTTTAAGAAATACTCTACTGATAACCAAGACACTAAAATATCCTTTAATGTAAGAAATATTCCTAATAACTTTGCTAGGATGCTAAAAATAAATGACTTTTTATGTCTCCTTTTCAAGTGCTGTGGGCATTGGGCTGATGAAAAGCTTCTCTACTCATAGCTGAGTAATCTTGGGGATGTTGTCTAAATTTTTTGAGATTTGGTTTTCTCATGTCTACAAATGAGGTCAGTGATTCCTACCATCCAGTGGTCATGACAATTAAATTAGATAAACTATATACATTTTTTAGTTTCTGGATTACAGTCGGTCCTTGGTATAAATTCTCCCAATAATTCTTTCAATCCCAACTAGATTTTAGGCTTTTTTGGTCCTATGATAACCAACTGTAACTATAATTAGTGGATTCAATCCTTAAAAAATGATATATAAATTATTCATGATAGAATATAAATATGTTTATTATAACCATGTATCAAAAGCATTAGATTAAATACATTTTATTAGTTTTTTTCCAATGATTTAATACTTAACACTTTATCAAATTCTAATATACATATTAATTCCACTGACAGGAAGATTTTCTGAAAGGATATAACATATAAGGAGAAGTAGGGCTTCTTCACTCAAAATCAAAATAAAATCATGATTTTATTATTCCATTTTTGCATAAGACATAGGCTCTTTTTCCAAATCCATTGGTAGAAGTTGGACAAGATTCTGAGCAGGGAGAGAAGTATGAGCAAATGTGCCAATAGCTCAATACCCAGATCAAGTACTATCTCCTTCAGCAATTCTTTGGTTATCATATTTGGCAAATGAAATGACTGCTAGACTCAGGGGACCCTGCTGTGGAAACAAAGAAGACATTTGCGTCCTTCAATAGGTTTACAGTCTAAAATAAAGAGAAATATTATATATATAATATAATATACTGTAGATGTTGGAGTAAGGGTATTTGGCCAATTCAATTTGGTCAAGGTGGTGCATTCCAGAAAATACTTACTATAGTCAGAACCATTAACCTGATACTTATACACAAGTACTTTGTATGCATAACTAGGTGTCCATCAAGTAAGGTGAATGAGGATGATGGTGGATAGTAACAGACCTCAGAGAGGGACCTCATAAATGAAGGTACAAAAGCGTGAAGCATCCTGGCCTATTAGGAGCCATCAGAAAATGAGTGGGCCTGACATAGAGGGGGTGGCAAGAGATAAGTTGGGAAAAGTAGTTGATGACAAGTCTTCATGGTTTTCTGCTTATTCTACAGAAGTTGGACATTGTCCTTAGGGGAGTGGAGAGCCATTGAAAATTTTAAATAATGAGAGCAAATAAGAAGACAGACATTCTAGAAAAAAATCTCTGGAAGAAGTACAAAGGATGAAGGAAGGCTAGATTGGATGCAAAGTCCAGATTGGAGACTGTTTCAATCCTTCAATCCTCCATGCTAGAAAGTGGCTAACATTCTCTTTTTGAAGTCCTGATGTACTGATTGTCAGTGTCATTCATTTTGCCACTTAGTTGTCCTTTTATTTCACTCAGAGGAGTTTTCTTTCTACAACTACATTGAAAACTATTCCATCCCTGACATATCTTGAATTGTTTTTTGGTATCTCCTCTATTAACCCTCTGGAACACACACACACACACACACACACACACACACACACACACACACAAACAGAGCTCCCAGGACAGGGATGCACACAGAGAAGATGAGCAGACAATGCTTAATTGACATATTCCACTGGTCTTGAAATACACACAATCAGTACCATGAGGTCATTCACACTGAAGGTCATATATCCACATAAGCTACTAAAAGATATCTGAAGGCTAACTCAACACACTGGAGAGTTGAAATGTGTGTGCCTCCATCTAGTTATTCGGTGTAACTTTATCTGAGTATTCGCATATAAAAATTTTTGGCTATCCTCATATGTTACTCTAATTTTGATTTCACTGAATGTATGAGATGACTTTGCCTTCCACACATTGCCCTCATTGCTCACGCCTTGCAAACTGAGTTTTCTTAGAGCTGTATCCAACTCAGTGGAATTTTCTTTCAAAAGCATCCACTCATTTCTTTGCAAAACTGGCTTTTTAACCTGACCTTTTTCTGTATGCACAAATTAGGCTTCATTGCGAGCATTATCCTAACTGATAAAGGATTACATTATAGATGTATTAGAAACAATACACATAACATGCTGTTCAGGTGTAGTGACATTTTGTGGATGATTGGGAGGTAATAGGAAGGAAAAAAACCCCTGTAAAATATCCCACAATTCTCGGTTTTAAAATTCATGGAATTGGGGGCACCTGGGTGGCTCAGTCAGTTAAACGTCTGCCTTTGGCTGGGGTCATGATCCTGGGTTCCTGAGGGGGGAGCCTGGTTCTCCCTCTCCTTCTGCTTCTCCTAACCACGCTCTCAGTGCCCTCACAAACATGTACTGTCTCCTTCTCACAAATAAATAAATAAAATCTTTTAAAACATTTATGAAATTGGATGATTATGTAGTCTAAGATAATAAGCCTCTCTACTTTGAAATCAATTCCCTCCTACGTTTAGTTTTTAGATGTGTATGGATATGTACATTTAGGTACTAGAAATTTTAGTTGATTCTGCAAGAATGCAGCTATTCTATGGAGATGTCTGGGATTTGGGGGAAGGGAAAGGGATAGAGTGGAAAAGGTAAAGGAAGAGGAAGGAGGAGGAGAAAGAGAAAGGGGTAGAAGAAATGATTTTGGAAAATGTAAGGGTTGGAGAATAACTCCTAGGCAGGAAAAGAGGAAATATCAGAGACAGAGGCATCAGGAGAAAATGAAAAAGTAGGACTGCACAGGAATCCATGACATTGCAAGTTCCCCCTCACAGCTGTCCTCACCCCCATCTGGTATGTGGTATTGTACTACAGTGGTGAGAAAATGAACACTGCCTTTTTCAGATTCTTTGCAGCAGAGGTTTCCTGACATGATTTAGGTCCTGTTGATTGGAGACACTGTGAGAGGCTTGAATTTAATTCTGAACCAAGTAGGGAGCCAGAAAGCATCAGGTCAGGCATCCATTTTTCTGATAGAGATATCATCAAGGACACCAGATTCTGGGGCCAGTCATTCCGATGGCAGCTCCTTCATGCCCAGGTGGCTCAGAACATGTGATCCTGAAGATGGTGACAGTCTCAGCTCTGGATTGCAGATGTATTTAGGGAAATGGCTTCCTGATTCCCAAGCATTTTGATTGTGGTAGAAATAGAACCTGCTCTTCCAGTATCTGATTCTCTGTTTTGAATCCCTTACTGCTTAAAATAGTAGAGTGTTTCTGTTATCTGCAACTGAAACCTGATTTATACACATCATTTTTGTGAAGTGACCATGAAGAATCCATGAGAGAAAAGTTGGGAGTAACTCCTTTAGGAAATAAAACTTTATCATTATCAAAGTACCTTAGGTATAAAACTTATACATGTTGCGTCTGTATTGGTAAATATCACCCACTTCATTATTCAAAGGTCACCTCTTTCTCATTATCAGTTGTCCTGACAATAGCCCCTAATACCAGAATTTAAAAAAAGAAAGAGACTTTTGAACAGAGGACCGGAATAATTCTCATTGATCCTCATCCGACGAGCATTCAGAGTATCACTGACTGCTAATTAACATGAAAGTCAAAGAAATTGACATTTATAATTTCTCACTAATGTGAGCAGAAATTAGAAATACATGGGAAAAACTTATAAAGACAAGCACAAATAAGTAAGAGATTGAAATATCACAGAGGAAATGGAAAGAAATCAAAAGGAGATATGATATCATATTCCCCAAAATACCATTCAAATTATAATGCAGAGACAGCCCCCAAAAAAAAACCAAAAAAAAAAAAAAACCAAGACTATGCTCCGAGACAAAATATAAAAATTTGTTATCATTTTATAACTTAAAAACATCTGATGTAATGAGATGAAGACATTTTACAACACAAACGCTTTAAGTAAATAAATGAGCCACGGTAATTTCTTTAAAGTGGATGGGTCATCCTTGAAACAAACGAACACTCACAGAGAGAATCAAATGTGTGTCATTCCCACCATGTGTAATTCATCAATGGAAGTTGGACTGACACCAAAGAGCCTGAGTAATAATTCTCTAATTGAGTAAATAGGAAATAATGGAAGTACTTCTGGGGTTTGCTTAGATTATGTGACATAAGGACACATTGGTTGAGTGTCCTGAAATTTCAGACAGTGAAGATGATCGCTTGACAATAAATTAGAAGCCACATTAAAAAATTGCTCATCACTTTTTCACATAGCCTACTCAGTGTGGCCACTAAATCAAGTTCATGAGTTTTTGTTCTCCCTCCCTTCTTGGCTTTATGGCAAGGTCCAAGGCAACAGTCCTTGCCTATATCCATGACATCAACTATTTCATAGAGTGTTGTTGTTTTGTGCCCTCTGCTCTGAACTCAAAGCATAGATAGATAGATAAGTGATAGATAAATGGATAGGTAGATGATAGATAAATAGATTGATAAATAGATAAGTAACACAACTTTCCAAGGCATCTGATTACATGACAAATGATTTTTTGCAGAATACATGAAAAATGTATACATGAATACATGTATACATGTATACCTGAAAAATTATTTTTTGCATAATAATATATAAGGTATAATCCCCATTTAAAAAAAACAAAAGAGGAATGTTTGGGTGGCTCAGTGGTTGAGCATCTGCCTTAGGTTCAGGGCATAATCCTGGAGTCTGGGATCGAGTCCGCATCTTGTTCCTGGCAGAGACCCTGCTTTTCCCTCTCACTCTCTCATGAATGAATAAATAAAATCTTTTTAAAAAGAAAAAAAAAGAAAAAAACCAGTTGTGTGTATATATGTAGGTTTGCACAAAATACATAGAAAGTAGAAAGACTGCACAGATGCACAAAAAGAGAGAGAGAGAAAAAAAAGAACACCTCTGGGGCAAAGAAGTTAGCATAGGGAATATCTGAGGTGGTTGGGAGCACAAAGGCAGGTGCAAGAAAGCTGAAGTCATCTTAGACTCCCTGTGCACCTGGATGTAATCATCATCACATCCCTTCCATATTGTCTTCTTCATAACTATAGAATTTGTCTATTTTGAGAAATGGCTGTCCCTTCCTTAACTTCCCCAGCTTAGGCAGCCAATATCTCCCACTTCGGCTTCAAGCTATTCTTGCAAAAGGTTTAATTGCTTCTAGTTTTGCTTACACATATTATCCTTCTGCAGCACTAAATCCATACTAATGCCTTAGCCATAATTCTTTTAAAAATCTTTGAATTTGACAATTAGGCATTATACGATTATATATTTGGCACAAATATATTTTCGGTGTAGATAATTCAAATTATCCATACATTTCCTTTCTGTCTCTACCCCCTCCACTTACCTATCCATTCTCTATCCTAAATCCCACTTGCTTCCCCAGAGGCAGCGTGATTTGTTACGCATCTCTCCAGTTTCCTTCTATGCTTCTTAACATACTCGCACTTCTATACATCTTTTTTGTTATTAGTTTTTGCAAAAACATGATTTACCATATATATTATTCTGCAGCTTTAGTTTCCTTTTAAAAATTTGTCTCGGAGAATTTTCCGTTTAGGTATAAAAGGTCTACCCTATTCTGTTTAATTGTTGCAAAATATTTCATAAAACGGATATATTATGATTTATTTCTTGATAGACATTCAAGCTTATTACAGTTCCATGCCATTAAAAAATTCCATATTTGTACAGCAGACTCATTTTTATAGAATAGACTCTCTAAAAGTGGAATGCTGAGAGGAAGTATGGATTTTTTTGTTTTTGATAGATACTGTCCCAAATTACATTCTAAAAATTTTTTTACCCATTAGCACTTTATCTCTTGGCACTTTCATCAAAAGTGCCTGGGGACGCCTGGCTGGGTTAGTCAATAGAACAGGTGACTCTTGATCTCAGGGTCGAGAGATGAAGCCCCACTAGGCATGGAGCCTACTTAAAAATAAAATAAAGTGAAGGTTTCTTTTAAAAAGTGCCTGTTTCTGCAACTGATTTTATCTTTTAAATGTTTTTAATTATGATGGTAATATATGACATTTACTTATTGTTTGAATTAGTAATTCCAGAAACATTAAATATATTTTACATTTTTATCTGGTATCTCTAGTTCTATCTTTTGACAAATACATATTTTCATTCATTTTAATAGAAATTTTAAATTGCGTTAAATGAATTCTATCTATGGATGGATCAATTGATCGATTATTCTTTCATCTGATATATAGAGCCTCTGATAGGCAATGGTCAAAGACCTTTTATTGCATAGTTGGGTCTTTTTTCCAATGGTGTGAAACCATTTCATAAGATACCACAATCCCACATATACATGGTCTGATTCTGGGCTTTCTGTCCTTTTATATCAATATGTTTTTACGTTTTGTTTTAATGTCACACTGTTTTAATTTCATAGCTTAATGACTTGTTCTTGTACTTGTTCTTGTCTTATTAGACAAGTCTCCTTTTCTTTATTTTTTTAAGATTTTATTTATTCATTAATGAGAGACAGAGAGAGAGAGAGAGAGAGAGAGAGAGAGAGGCAGAAACATAGACAGAGGGAGAAGCAGGCTCCCTGAGGGTAGCCTGATGGAGGACTTGACCCCAGGACACTGGGATTATGCCCTCAGCCAAAGGCAGATAGATGCTCAACCACTGAGCCACCCAGGTGCCCTTTTCTTACTTAAAAAAAAATTCTCTTGGTTATTTTCATAAATTTTATTTGCCATATGAAATTGAGAGCTCATCAAGTATCACGAAACTTCACACTGGGATTTTCATTGAGGTCATAGAAATTTCAAGGGATAATCTGGGGAGAAATAACCATTATACAACACTGAATCTCTTTGTCCAAGAACGTGGGTAATTATTTCAGTCTCTAAATATCCTTCACTACATTTTTATGGTTTTGTTTTATATGGTTTCTGGGTTTTATTTTTGCTATTGCAAATGGATTTTTTTTCTTCCAAAACATTTTTCCAATTAGTCATTTCTGCTATTGGGGAAATTTTTAAAATTTATGTCTTCATTTTTCAGCCTATCTACTTTTTAATCTTACACCTTTGTTATTCCTTTTCTAACTGCTTGCATTTTCGGTTTTGTGTTTGAGAGCTCTTGCTTGGGCTTCTTCGAATTTTTAGCACCTGGCTCTGGTGGGCTTAGGGTGGTGGCAAAAGTGACCCATTGGTTGTTAGAGCCCTGTCCTTTTTTGGGTTTTTTAAACTTTATTGAGGAATACTGACAAACATATACAATTGTATATACTTAAAGTGTACAATGTGAAAATCTGACATACCTACACATAGTAGAACGACTACCCGATCAAGATAATTAACACATTCATCACCTCAAAAGTTAACAGAGATAACTCGATGTGTGTGTGTGTGTGTGTGTCTGTGTGTGTGTCTGTGTGTGTGTGTGTAAGAATGCTTAAGATCTATTCTCAGTGACTTTCAAGTAGTCAGTACTGTGTCATTAACTGTAGCCACTATGGAAAACCCTATTGTCATTTCTCAAGAAAAAAAAATTAACTGAATTGCCATATGATCCAGCAATCCCACTCCTGGGTGGGATACACCCCAAACAACTGAAATCAGGATCTCAAAAAGATCTCTATACCCTCTTTGCAGCATTCGCCATAATACCCAATATATAGAAACAACCTAACTGTCCTTCCATGGATGAATCTATAAATATGTGATATATATAAAATATATAATGTTATAATAGCATATTATTCAGCCATGAAAAAGAAGAAAATCCTGCCACTTGCAACCACATGCATGAATCTGGAGGGCATTATGTTAAGTGAGATGAGGCAGAGAGAGAGAGTCCTTCCCATGGGAGGCCAGTATCTTCCTATAGTGTTGCTCCATTTTCCTGGGGAGCACCCACCCTCTCTGGTCCAGTGTTGGGTACACACCATGACTGTCCATGTGCTTCCTCAGATGAGGAAGCAAGAGATGGGAGGGCCATGCTCCAGCTACTTTGCCCACAGCCCCCAGGTGAGCTCCATGATGCTTCCTCACTGGATCCTGTGACTTCAAGTTCTGAACTGTATTCTGGACACAGGACAGTACATTTTTTTCTAATATTTTCTATTTTCTAGGCATTCTTCAAAATCTCAGGTCCACCAATAGTACTGTTGCTTGTTTTCTAATGTTATTATTAGTTTGTTTTCTTGCTGTCATATTTTTGACTGACAAGGAATAGAGATTGAATTCAGTTCAGAATCCTGATCACTAGAATGATTTCCTCCAGATATGAAATTTATCATATCTTTTGTCCACCTAAAACATGCTAGTGATTCTTCAGCTCCTTCCTCTATTTCATAGGACACTTGATCATCTGGTCCCTTCCACCTGTCCAGCCTCTTTTCTAATCACCTCTTCCCTACAGCCTAGATTTTCACACAAACACATCCTGAATACTTGTATCCCCCACATTCTCTCTCACCAGTCCTTACTGTCTGCTACTCCTCACACTCTTCATTAGTTTTGCCCATTTCATCAGTTAGATTAGAATTAATAGGGCACCTCCTCCAGGAAGCTTTCCTTGGCCTCCAAAATTAGGTTAGATGTCCCACATTCCTTCATCCATGTACCTTCTGCTTATTCCTGTCATTGCATTTGTCACATTATATGGAATTTTGCTTTTTACTTGTTCTTTACCTTTTTAGCCTGTATTTTATATGAAAGTCAGGGATTGTAATTTATGCACCATGTAAACAACCTGATGGAAGGAACTGCCATCGATTCTTATCTGTATAATTTCTAGAGCTCAGTACCATGCCTTAAACATAACCTCTTAAAAGCAAGAGCTTCGGGGTGAGTCAGACTTGGATTCCAAATCTATTCTGTCATTTATTAGCTCTGTGCAGGGCTGGTTACATAATTGGGGGTGGGGGGAGGAAAGGCAAAATAAAATGTAAGCCTTGACTGGGATAAAGAAGTCAATCTCTCTTCCCACAGGCCTAACTCCTCAACCCACAGCTGATGGGCAGTCTCTAAGAGATCACAGCCTCCTGTGGGAATGAGATTGGTACCTGGATTAGGAACAGTTAACTGGCTTTTGCCATCACCTACCAAAAGGGGCAAGACACTGTCAGACCAGGACAGAGACCTCTCTTTCCTTGACCATTTCAAAGACTCCAACGGACCTCCCTGTGCACATGCCCAGAACTCCTCCTACCCCCATCTGGACAGCAATGGTGGACCGAGGGTCTTGTCCTGCAGACAGTCACTGCTCTGTCATAGGGTGGGGTCAATAGCAAAGATGGGAGGAGAGAAGCCAGTAACCTCTGATAGGCAATCGGAAGCAAGACCACTTCTAAGCTAAGGTTCCAGCTCCTGGTATATTCTACATTGTCTCTTCAGACCTTACTTTAAAAACAGAAATTCAATGGTAAAATAATTAAAATGTCCAGAGGAGATAGTAGAGCTTTGATCTCAGGAAGAAGGAGATCCTGCATAGCTGTTGTGGTTGCAAGCCCAGGAAGCTGGCCCTGACTCTGTGACCTAAAACAGTTCACCTAAATTCTGAATTTCAATGTCTTCACCTGAGAAATAGACATGATAAAACCTACCTCATCAGGTTGTAGTAAGCTTTAAAGAAGTAATGTCCTTAAAGCTCAGAACACAGTACACTAATATTTTTATGGGAAGTTCAAGATCTCCTCTTTGGAAGGACTCAAATACAATTTTTTAATGGACTGCTTTGCTGAAGCTGAAAATGTGCCAGAGTTTATGGAGTCATTAACTCTTTTAGTCACTAATCCTTTTCTTAGCCCTTACCTCTTTGGGGTTGGATGGTGAAGTGGACAAAATGGCCATGGGATCATTTCACACTGTGGTCCACCATGTGGTGTGGAAATCAACTCTCAGCGTACACCTCAGGGTGGCTCCTGATCTCCTGAGGTGCTTAAATAATTCTGTTTCCTGAGCTCCACCATCAGAATAGCTGGAGAAAAGATTCAGGAATAGATGTTTCTTGCAAATATCCTGGGTGATTCATACACACACAAATTTTTTTCTCAATATTTTCAGGGTGTTTTTCCCCTCTTTTGAGGTCAATTCACATGCATGGAATGGATAAATCTTAAGTGCACATTCACCGACAGATGCATCGACCCTATGCAATCTGAGCCCCTATCAACACGCAGAATACGCAATGAGCTACATGTTTGTGTTCTCCCCGAAATCATCTTTTGAAGCCACAAACCCCCAGTGATGGTATTTGGAAGTGGGTGCCTTTGGGAAGCAATTAGATTATGAAAGGCATCGCCCACACCAATGGAATTAGTTTCCTTAATAAGTGGAGGCACAAGAAAAGTCACGACTTTCTTGTGCATGTGAAAAACACAGGAAGGTGGCTCTCTATAAGCCAGGAATCTGGCCTCCATGGTACCAGATGTGCCAGGGCTTTGATCTTGGACTTAGCAGCCTCCAGAACTGTGAGAAATAAATGTTCCTTGTGTTAAAAAGAAAACCACAAAGCCCAAGCCACTTGCCCCCAGGACAGTAAACCAAGATTTCATTGCAATTTCAACTTCTCCAGCAGTGGAATTTTAAACCAAGCAGTCTGGAATTTTCTGATTGGTTCCAATGAGGTCATCTGTCACATGGGTTCTCTCCATCCCCCAAAGCAAGATAAGGCGACACCACCTAACAAGACTTCCTCTCCTTCCCTCTAAGAGAAGATGACCTTGCTAAAATAATCCTTTTTTTTTTTTTTTTTTTTGCTAAGAACTTCTTGTCTCACCTTCTTTCTGAAATAAAACAAAAACAAAAACAAACAAAACCCTTCCATTTTGTACGATTCCTTAGAGCATCTCTCTGCTTGCCAGATGGGATGTTGCCTGATTTATGAATCACTTCAGAAAACTTATTAGGTCTTCAAATTTACTTGGTTGAATTTTTCATATTTATTAGTGTGTAAGCTGCCCAGTCTGTGGTATTGTTATTACAGCAGCCTGAATTGACCAGGACAGAACATTACCATCACTCCAGAAAGCTACCACCTGTCCCTTCCCGGTAAATAGACATGCTCAGCCTCCCAGAGATAATCACAATTAAGATTTCTTTCCAACATAGATTTCTTTATGCCTATTTCAGAGCTTCACATAAAGGAATCATGTGTTACATACACTTTTCTGTAGAGCTTTTATTCAACACATTTCCATCCACAATGTTGTCTGCATCAGATGTTGGTCCCTTCTGGTTGCTGAACACTATATAAACTCTACGAGTTCCTTTCACTACAGGAACACTCTACCATTTATTTATTCATTATCCTACTGGTAGACACCTCTGCTACTTCCGATTTAAAGCTATTATAAATAAAGTTGCCATGAACATTTTTGTGCAAGCCTTTTTAGATAGATTCTTATGGCTCTTGGGTAAATACGTTGAAGTGGAAATGCTGGGTGGTAGAGGAGGGTGTAGATTTAGTTTCATAAGAAAATTCCAGTTCTTTTACACTCACACCAACAGTGTTTGAGAATGTCAGTCACTTCTCATCCTCACGGAAATTCAGTGTTGTCGGTCTTTTATTTTTTTTATTTTTTATTTATTTATTTTTTTTGTCGGTCTTTTAAATTTACTTTTAACCCTTCTGGTAAGTATTAAGTGATATCTCATTGTGGCTGTGACTACCTTTTTCCTGACAACTATTGATTTTGAGCACTATTTGCATACTCTAATTGGCCATTCAGGTATCTTCTTTGTAAAGTGTCTGTTTCAATCTTTTGTCATATTTTGAATTAGGTTATCTGTCTTTTTTATTATTGAGTTGGAGGAGTTCTTTATCTATGCAGGATGCTAGCCCTCTGTCAGATAGGGCTTACCAATCGTTTCTTTCATTTCAAACTCTATTTTCTTTTAATGGTGTCTTTTGAAGAGCAGAGTTTTTTTGTTTGTTTTGTTTTGTTTTCTAAAGATTTTATTTATTCATTCATGTGAGACAGGGAGAGAGAGAAAGGCAGAGACACAGGCAGAAGGAGAAGCAGGCTCCATGCAGGAAGCCCGATGTGGGACTCGACCCCAGGACTCCAGGATCACACCCTGAGCCAAAGGCAGATACTCAACCGCTGAGCCACCCAGGTGTCCCAAGAGCAGAGTTTTTAACTGTTGCTCAAGTTCAGCGTAATACTTTGTTCTCACATGGTTACTGCCTTCTCCCAAGCGAACCACGTCTGTGTCCACTTATCTCTGGACTCCCAGCCTAACCGTACCTGAGAGGTGAGCTGGGAGGTGAACAGCACACATTTCCATTTCCAGCACACATGTCCCTCATTTCCATTCCTCCTCACTCTTCAGGCCCCCGCCTCCAATGCCCTCTGAACAATGACATCAAGGAGGTGGACTCACTAGGCACCTTTTAAGAAAATCTGTCCCTGATACCACCATTTGGCAATTTTTATTTTCCAAAGAAAAGGACAGCAGCCCTTATTTCCTGTTGTTCCACATTTTTCAGAGACACAAATTACTTACTGTGTTTAAAAATTCCTGACAGCATGGAGCCTCGGGTCACAATTTAAAATCTTCAGAATTGGGGGCAGCCCGGGTGACTCAGTGGTTTAGTGCTGCCTTAGGCCCAGGGTGTGATCCTGGAGACTCAGGATCGAGTCCCACGTCGGGCTCCCTGCGTGGAGCCTGCTTCTCCCTCTACCTGTGTCTCTGCCTCTCTCTCTGTGTGTCTCTCATGAATAAATAAATAAAATCTTTAAAAAACAATTTAAAAAAATAAAATCTTCAGAATTGGGAACTCAGAGTGAAGGCAGAAGAGGAAGACTGAGATGCTTATAGTGAGCTCCTCGGGCTCTTATGTTATGTTATATTGTGTTATGTTATGTTACTCGAGGTCTCTGTGTTCAGAAACAATCATCTGGAGTTTTCACAGCATTTGACAGGGGGTTAGGGAGTGAGGTAACCATCTTTGATGAGAAACAGCAGACACAGGGAGAAGGCACCTTGCCTCAGGCCATTGTGGGGAGCTTGGAACAGAAGCCAGGCCCCTATCAGGAGGTTCCAGTCGCCTCTAAAATTCCACCATCAGAACCAGGCAGAGCACAAAAGAGAAACCCACTGAGGAGAGGAAATGTTTTCCCACAAAAGCAATTTCCTCCAATTTGTATTTCAGCAACAAATTCGTTTCCAGTTTCAGATGCCACTATTCAAAACTGACCTGTTGCCTTTCGACTATAATAGAAGCTCTCTCATTCTTCAGTGATTTGCTTGTAAATATTTATCAATAGAGCTTGGCCCTCAGCCCCCTTCCTCCGACTTTCTGACAGGGAGCCCCTGGCCCCTGCTGGCACTTCTCAGGCCTTGATTACGGTTACCTCCTTCACAGGGATCGATGTGCTTTCTCCTGTGGGTTATGAAGTGCTATAAATGCTTACCACTGAACTGTCAATGTGGAGAAAAAAAAAAAAAAACTGTAAATTTTCAGAGTTCAGTGATCTGCATTATGCTTTTTATACTTTTGCATAGGTCCGGAAGATTTGCTTTAATCTTAAGAAAGTGAAGCAATAGATTAGATTAGCTTCATTATATTACTCAGTACCCACTCTGCTAAGATCCTGAAACTGTCCCATTCCTAGAGTTGTATGTGTTTTCTCTTCCAATAGAATCTGGTTTATTAATGATAGGAACAAAGGCTTGATTAAAATTTCAGTCTTCCTCTCATTGACTGCTATAGTCATCTAAGGCAGTGGTTCCAAGCCCTCAGCCGGCATCAAAATTCCCTGGAGAACTTGTTAAAACATAGATTTCTGGGCCCCGCCTCCAGAGCTCTGATTCAGAAGATCTGGAGTGGGGCCCGGAAATTTGCATTTCTGACAAGTTGCTGCTAATGCTGATGCTGCTGGTCCGGGAATGCAAAGCATTGATTTGGTGCTTCCATCTGAACAACCAAGGGTATTCACTTTTCAGTTTTGATTTCAAGCAAGTGATTGCCTTACTCCCATATTCTGAGCAGTGCAGAATAGTAAGGCTTTGTCTTCACAGGTAACAGGGTTCACCTCATGCAAAATTTGAGAATAAGCGACCCTCACACGAACAAAGACACATCTCTAGGTACCAGGGGCATCCTGCCCAGTCTTGGTGGCCTCTGGCTGTGTTGGGTTTCTCCAGCCCTGGGAAGGTCTGTGAAATGTTCTTATATGTTCTATGCTTCCTCCACATCACTACCTCTTTCTAGCCAGCTGCTTTTTTTTTTTTAACTTCTTCCGCAGAGATATGTTAATTAGGATCTCCTCATTTGATCTTACCCGCTACATCCCCATCTGTTTTAAACAGTCTCCTACCCACACTTCAAGGCTTAGCTGAAACCTCACACCCTCACCCCCATGATACCCTAGAGGAACTCTCAGCACCTCTCTGTGGTCTGGGAGCATTATGATCAAATATTGCATGTAACACACGGCCCTGCCCTTTACTGGTTACATGTTTATCCCTTTCTATGAAACTCAGGATCTTCTAGACTGAGCAGTGTCTTAGTTATGTCTGTCACCCTGCAAAGTCACACTCAGTAAATTAAGAAAGCAAGACAGGAGGAAGGAGGAAGAGAGGATGTTCTGCTCCCAAGACATATGTATCATTCATTACAGAAAAGGGTAGGATGGTATTTGGGTGGTTGGGGAAAGCAGTGAGGGTTGCTACCTACCATGACAAGGCAAAAGCTTGATTCTCACATCAACAATGGAATCAGCTGCATGAATGATTTCACCATAGGCAAGACGTGGATCCAGCCCACCAACAGAGGAGGAATGCAGAATGCATTGCCCACACCCTTCTGGTTCTTATGGCCCTTTGGCAGAGAGGATGCTGATGCCATGATAATGGTGGGGAGCTGGGTGCAGGGGGGAGGTTACTTGAGGCTGAAGAACTATAAGACTCAGGAAAGATATGGGATGAGATAAAAGCAAAGGCCGAATAATATTTGCAAATAGAGTTACTCATCATCGGCGCACTATACACCAGGCACTCATCTAGGGTTAAACTTACAACGAAATTGAGAGTTATGCAATAAATTAAAATAGTATATATTTGTATCTTTATCCTGTGTGAATAGTATTGGGATTTCCTTTAGTATAAGAAAGAAATCATAGATTCTTTTCTACATTTAATTTATCTTAAATATCTTGCAATATGCAAGTGACAAATGAACTCACTCATACAATATATGCCTTTTTGCGGGGTGCCTGGTTGGCTCAATCAGTAGAGCATGTCACTATTGATCTTAGGGTTGTGAGTTCAAGTCCCCTGTTAGGCATAGAGCTTATATATATAAAAACTCTCTCTATATATAGATATATATAGGTATAGATATAGATATAGATATAGATACAGATATAGATACAGATATAGATACAGATATAGATACAGATAGATATATACAAGGCACATATATGTATGCCTTTTTGCTCTTTCCAAAAATAGTGTGAGAATATTTCTTCATAGAGCCACTTTAGAAGATATTTGGCAGTATCCTACCAAAGCTAAACAGTCTCATCATTTGATCCGGCAATCCAGCAGTCATACCTCTAGGTATTTACTCAACTGAATTGGAAACTTATGTTCACATAAAAACCCGCACACAAATGTTTGTAGTAGCTTTATTCATAATTGCTAAAAATTAGAAACAACAAAGATGTCCTGCTGCAGGTAAATGGACAAATAAACCTTGTTAGATCCATAAAACAGGATATTATTAAGTGATTAAAAGAAATATGCTATCGGGACACCTGGGTGGCTCAGCAGTTGAGCACCTGCCTTGGGCTCAGGTCATGACCCTGGGTCTGGGGATCGAGTCCCGCATCAGGCTCCCTATGAGGAGCCCGTTTCTCCCTCTGCCTATGTCTCTGCCTCTCTCTGTGTGTCTCTCATGAATAAATAAATAAAATCTTTTTAAAAAAGAAATAAGCTATCAAGCCATGAAAAGACATGAAGGAATTGAAACCATATTGCTAAGTGAGAGAAACCAGTCTAAAAGGCTATATACTATATACTATATACTATATACTATATACTATATACTGTGTTGTGTGTTTAGAACAATATGGGCTTCTTAGAAAGAGACACAGTGAAAAGATGGTTGCCAGGGGTTGGGTGGGGGAAAGAGAGAGATGAATAGCTGTAACACAAGGATATTTAGAGCAGTGAAACGACTCTGTATGATACTGTAATGGTCATAACATAATCCACCATTACAGTGAATGCATGTCATTATACATTTGTCAAAACTCATAGAATGTGCAACACCAAGAGTGACCCTAAAGTAATCAGTGGACTTCAGTTAATTATAATGTCCATATTGGCTTATCAATCATAACCAATGTATCACAATCATATAAAATGTTAATAAAAGGGGGAAATGAATGCAGGGGAGAGGGAGATTTATGGGAACTACTGTACCTTCTGTTCAATTTTTCTTTAAACCTAAAACTGCTTGAAAATGTAAAACATGGGGTGGGATAGGGAGAAAAAGCAGACTAATTCTGAACCACTCCAGAGGATCAAACTCAGGTGCCAGGAAGACCTTACTTAAAATGAAAGTTGATAAATATAGGAGTAGGTCCCTTTCATTGGTAGGCTCATGCTGCAATTCTATGTCTACCCAGAATGATGGCTCATGGAAGAAAGTCATATTTCAGTTAGGTTAGAACATTGGAGTAGATGATAACTGAGGTTACCTGCAATTTTGATATCCCGTGATGCAATAGAAAGTAACTACAAGTATAATAAACTCTATATATCAGAAAGGGAGACAGAACATGAAAGACTCCTAACTCTGGGAAACAAACTAGGGGTGGTGGAAGGGGAAGTGGGCAGGAGGTGGGGATGACTGGGTGGCGGGCACTGAGATGGGCACTTGGCTGGATGAGCACTGGGTGTTGTTCTGTATGTTGGCAAATTGAGCACCAATAAAAAATAAATTTATTAAAAATAAATAAATAAATAAATAAATAAATAAATAAATAAATGCTAAATTAAGATTTAAAAAAAAGTAAAGAAAAAATTAAAGTCAGGATGACATATTTCCCCAGACTAGGGGCTGAAGAAGGCAAGCAAAGCATGTGGAATGGCTGTAATTCTGAATAGTGGTCCTTGCCCAATAAGAAGTGAGGTGAGAAGGAGGAATTAAAGAGATGTGGTTTTTTTTCAAAAAATATTTTATTTTTATTTATTAGACACAGTGAGAGAGAGAGAGAAAGAGAGAGAGAGACAGAGACACAGATAATTAGACACAGACATTAGATATTGACAGCTGCAGAATCTCCCTCTCACCTCAATTTTCCAAAGAGTATGATCACATATGAATGTATGTGTGTCCACACATGCAAAATCACTAGTGGCATGAGTCACCACTAATGGGTTGGTCAATTAAGTGGTTGATTTGTTTTTTGAAACATCCATACTAATCCTCAAAGATACTGTAGAAATGAGAGAATAGGGGCACCTGGGTGGCTCAGTCAGTTAAGCATCTGCCTTCAGCTCAGGTCATGTTCCTGGGGTCCTGGATTGATCCCTACATGGGGCTCCCTGTTCAGCAAGGAGTCTGCTTCTCCCTCTCCTTATGCCTGCCTCTCCCCCTGCTTGTTCTCTCATTCTCTCTCTCTCTGTCAAATAAATAAATAAAATCTTTTAAAAAATACAAATCAGAGAATAGACACCCTTGGAATAAGAGTCTTTAAACTAAATTGTCCCAAATCTGGGTATTTTTACAAATCTCCTCTTTCTCCTCCTATAAGGAAAACTACAGGCAAACTTTATAAACACACCTGGCTACAAAGCCCCTCTGTGGTCACTTAGGTGTTCTCCTCTACAACATTAAAAGAAATTCAAGGTTCCTGTCTGCAGAGCTGCTGTTGCCAGGGCAACAAAGCCTCATCAGAATGCAGTTGCTTTGAGTCTCAGTGCCCCAGCTACTGGCTCTTTTGATTGGTGGACACACAGGAATCTCTTTATATCTAAGAAAGTTAATTTCTTCATATACATCTATTGCACAAACATATCGGTCACCTGGGTCCAGACAGACTCCTGTATCTGGTTACCTGAGTAGCACTTGTTCGTGAAGAGAGGAAAAGAAATGCCAGAGGATAGACCATTCTGACCTTCACAAAGAACAGGTGGTACTAAGGGGTCCTCTCTACTCTGCTTTCCTAGAAGTTCTCCAGAGATCCACAAAGCTTGAATGTTTGTTTCTAATAGGCAGGCATTCCATCCTCCCTGAAGGCACTGTAATAGTCTATGACACAGGTAAATTCAACACGGGCAAATTCTCCAACTAGAACTGACACTAATGTTCCCTAAATATTTAAGGCTGGGGCCACTCATCAACAGAATTCCCTGGTACTCAGCTTTTATTGGAAGGTCTTCCAGAAGCAGCCTAAATTCTTATATTTCAGGTTTGTTCCAACTCAAACAACTTACCTGAGTGATTTCTGGAAAGTATGTAAACTGATATCGATTGGGTTTGAGCTATTTTGAGCTTGATAGAAATCCAGATGAGATATTAACCCATTCATACAATCATGAGTCTGTATGTATATTGATTCAATAATCCAGAAAGCCAGTCTTTTTCATGGAAATATGCTTCGGAGAACCCTCTCTATCCAATTTTTGTTTTCTTTTCTTTTTGTTTATTTGTTTGTTTCAATTTTTGTTTTATTCATCATCTTATGGATGATGACACAGCAAATGTGCTAATGTGCTCATCTAAGAGAAATCTGAAATGGGGTCATTTTCAATTTTCTTTAGGAGAACAATAAAGACATGATGACTGTCTCATTATGAAGGTTCATTTCATATGCAGCATGTAGATTTTTAGCAAAATTTTTAGTATCTTGAAGGTTTACTCTCAGGAAAGCTTCATGCCTTTTTTTTTTATATACTGTTATTGCATTTTCCCTGGGTATTTTAGTAATATTTCTAGAATTTTTACTCTCTGTTTAGCATTTGTGTAATGTACTCTATTCTTATATTTTACTTTTAAACTTGTCCCTCAAGAGGTACCTGAGTGGCTCAGTTGGTTAACCATCTTTGGCTCAGTTCATGATCCCAGGGTTCTGGGATGGAGCCCAGTGTTGGGCTCACCCCTCAGCGAGGAGTCTGCTTTTCCCTTTCCCTCTATCCTTGCTCATGCTCTTGCTCTCTCTCTCTCTCTCTCTCTCTCTCTCAAATAAAGTCTTTTAAAAAAATAAACCAGGCCCTCAAGACTTCTGATTTTCTAATTATTCCCATTAACTTACCACGGCATTTCCAAAGAAAATTACAACACTTTTTTTTTTTCATTTTTTTCCTTGATAATGTCTTCCTTGAAAATAGCATCATTTCAAATGAAATCCATTTAACTTCATTAGGTCTAGAGTGGGCATTTACCTCCTCTCCTGATAGGCAAATTCAGGTTCATTTGGGTTCAGGTGGCCCACATAACCAAGGGATTCTGGATGCGATCTCCTCTGAATGTTTGTCCCATGTTTTTATAGCTAGAGCCACTTGCCAGGTCATTCAGCAACTCCAAAATGATTGTTTAAAGCAAGAAAATGTGCCTGTGTGGTAGAGTGTACAATGTAAAGCCCTAACCTAGAAGATTGACATTAAAACTTGACAGAAACATTCCTTTTGCAGTAAAATAAACAGTTTTTTCTCCTCCTAGATAAGGTGCAGTAATTTTTTTGATTAATCCATATGGTTTTTGCTCTTGCCTCGGAAACCACTAAAGACAACAATTTTCCAGCTCCCTTCCTCGAAATTTTCATTATCAATAAATGCCTGTGATATCAGCTGAGATTGCTTAGCCCACACATCCGGCTTATATCTTAATTGCAATAACTTCTTGTCACAAACAGCCAACTGAGCTGATGTATGGAAACACTGGATTTTTTTTTCTCCTCCCCATCCTCCCCCCTGTACCTCCAACCCCCTTCCCTCCATTCCCCATTCCCAACCTCACGGAGCCCGGAAAGTCTTGCAGCATTCCTGAAAAGTTACATAAGACACCAGGAGTAGATAACATTGTATGTTTCAAGTTTAAAATGCAGAATGTTTATGCCTGTCGGGAGAGAAGAATGAAAGAATATCTTTTTCAGGAATCCTATCTGAAATGACTGCAGTCTGAGAAGTGTTTCCCTTAGTGTAAAAATGATGTTTGAGGAGTTTGAGGGTTCTTTACTACCTAGTCAATGGCAAGTTCTTTGTTCCTTAAGAATAAATAACAAGGACCTAAGGGTCTAGGTTATAGCCACTTGGCTGAGATTTCTTAGGTTTTGTTGGAGGCAGGGGCAATGGAAGCAGAACTTCAGATCCAAGAGCAAGCAGTATCTTTGGTATGGAAGGACCAATAGGGTGGAGGATGCAGGTTGTGGATTGGCATGAAAGAAAGACAAGCCAGGTTCTCCCTCGAGCATTTGACCACCTGGCTAATGGCTAGTTTGCAGATACAGAGAGTTAGGTCTGCCCAGCTCTTGAGCTTTAATCCCAGCAGCCTTTTCCATCTGGCAAAAGAGACACCTTCTCTGAGAACAGAAGACACTGTGCTGTAATTCAAAAGAGGAGATCGTGTCGTTGGCAAATGGAAGCGCCAAGAGAAGAGGTTTAACGTGTAAACATATTTGCCTGAATCAATATGCCACACAGAATTGGTTCTTCCGAGGCCTCCTGACCTTGCCCTTCCCTTCGGTGAGGTCAGCAGCGTGCCCACACACACACACACACACACACACACACACACACACACACACACAGCCCCACGGCTGATTCCAACACACTGCAACCGTCTCCGAGCCAACACTGAGTTACGGTCATCTCAGCACTGCCCAATTTCCAGGAAACTTCTGGGGCGCTCTGTTCTTTGTGGTCTGGCATCGGGATGGAAAGTTTAACCTAAACGCAAGTGGAGGCTGGTTGGTTCCTACAGACTCTGCATTCTTTTCTCCGGGGGGTCGGGTTTGTGAACAAGGATTGGCCCCACCTGTAGTGTAAATATTTTCAAAAGGCTTGTAGAGCATAGACATGACCTCTGCCCGGTGCACTTACCACCCATCTAGATAAGTAACAACAGAAGGGAAATGCAGGGAGCATCTCCACTCCTTTCTTCAGGATGGAAGTGACTTGGAAAAAGGAATAAATGAAAGAGAACTGAACAATACAAAACTCTTCGGCTGGTTTCTTCCCTCTGCCCACATTGGCTCCTGCTGTTGCTCTTTCTCATCCTGCTGAATTTATTTCTTTTATTTTCTGTAATGGAGATCTGCCACGGTGTGATTGGGGACTGCTGAATATAACTGAAATAAAGCACAGTGTTTACCAATGAGTCTCCTTGTGGCAATGAGACCCCTCTGTTTCATTTTATTTATTGAGCTGTGATGGGCATATAGTGAAGCTGTACCTGTTCCATGTACACATCTTGATGAGTTTGAGATAAGTATTCCCTTTATCTTAATACTGTCTCATTTAGGTCTTTCTTGCATCAGTACTTTTACCTGATGTCATTAATGAAATTCACTCTTGCCCATATTCACCAGAAGTCAATGGAACCCCTGCTAAGCATGAGACACCATGCAAAGCCAGGTGATAGGGAAAAAGGCCATTGCAATGCCATCTGTAAGGGTAGTGGAAGACAAGAGAAAGTGACTGCCACATCTGGATGGCAATTCCAGGGTAATGGCCTCCAAGGGATGATCCTGACCAGCAACCTGGTCGGATTATTAATCTCTCCATGTTTCCCATCTGTAACATGGAGACAAAACTAGTATTTCTTATAGAAGTGTCTTATGAATTAGATCTGGGCTTCTAGTGACTATCTTCTACTTGTAACTCATCCCTGGCCCAGGAAGTTTAAGAGATGACCCATTTTCTTGCTGAGTTGCAATGACTTCCAATGCTGAACGGAGATGAAAGGGAAGTTGGGTTTTCTTCATCTCGGTTGGGATTGATTCTTCCTGCAGCTTCCATTACTTTGTAGGTTTAAGTTAGACATGGATGTGGCAAGTCCTGCCCAGCTAGGTAGATACAAACTTCCAACACCCAAGCCTTGGGCAAAGTGTGACTCACCAAATCTCCAGACGTTCTAGAAGGCATAAGAATGTGAACATTTGGGGCACCCGGGTGGCTCAGTGGTTGAGCATCTGCCTTTGACTCAGGTCTGATCCCGGGGATCCTGGGATCGAGTCCCACATCAGGCTCCCTGCATGGTGCCTGCTTCTCCTTCTGCCTGTGTCTTTGTCCCTCTATCTGTGTCTCTCACTAATAAATTAATAAAAATCTTAAAAAAAAAAAGAATGTGAACATTCAATTGTCTGGTGTTTGATGTTCAGACAGACCCAAGGGCCAAGAGAGCAGCTGTAATTCACATGACCAATAAGAGCCCAGATCACTTTGATAAGCAGGAAGATATACCCCCATGGTTCTACCTTAAGTTGCTATGTCTCAGCACAGTAACTCACACGGAGGAAGATCTCTGGATGAGAACTTAGAATTTAATTGTTTGCCATACTAATGAACCAAAGAATTGAAGCTGGTTAAACTCTTTCAAAGACGCTATCACTGTGAGAAACTGCCATATTAAGACTAAAATTCTCATTTGACCTGGAAGATTGAGGTAGGATGAAAAGGTTCGGAAGGTGGAATTTGGGGGGTGATACCACTTATCTAAGAGATAGATGTGTAAGACATTTCCACTTATGTGACATCCAAATAACAGACACTAAAGAAACTCTTAAGTGAAAAATCTCATACTCGATGTGATAACAAAGAGCCAAAACCCAGGGAAACAAGGTGATATCAGTAAAATAAGCATGCACACACACCCAAAGAAAACTCATAACTCTTCACAATCACCCCATGAGATAGATGTTGTTCCCATTTTATAGGTGAGAAAACTAAGGCCTAAAACCATGAAGGGATTTGCACAAAGTCATCCCAAATCACCTTCCTCTGGCTTTAAAATCTGAACACTCAATACTGCAATATTCCTTCATGTCAGAGATTTACTTATGTTAAATGTACCACTTCTAAAAAGGCACGTCGGGATCCCTGGGTGGCGCAGCGGTTTGGCGCCTGCCTTTGGCCCAGGGCACGATCCTGGAGACCCGGGATGGAATCCCACGTCGGGCTCCCGGTGCATGGAGCCTGCTTCTCCCTCTGCCTGTGTCTCTGCCTCTCTCTCTCTCTGTGTGACTATCATAAATAAATAAAAATTTAAAAAAATAAATAAATAAAAAAATAAAATAAAAATAAAAAGGCACGTTATCCAAGGCTACTTCTGGTTCTGCAGACTTCACCTTAATATAATATTACCTAATGCCAAGGAATTTCTTAAAAATTAAATCATCCTGTAGGGCAAAAACTGAAAAACTATTGGCCATGGTTCAAATCCAGTCCTCTGTCTTCATTTTTAAATAAAATTTTATTGGAATACACTCATGCTTTATGTATTATCTATGGTTATGTTCAAGCTGCAATGGTGGAAGAAAGTAGTTACAATAGAAATCCTATGCTCTGCAAAACTGAAAATAAGTATTTCAGTCACTTGCCATGCAGCCCTTTACAGATTCATATAAAAGGGTTAGTATAGGGCAGCCTGGGTGGCTCAGTGGTTTAGCGCCACCTTCGGCCCGGAGTGTGATCCTGGAGACCCGGGATGGAGTCCCATGTTGGGCTCCCTGCATGGAGCCTGCTTCTCCCTCTGCCTGCGTCTCTGCCTCTCTCTCTTTCTCTGCGTGTCTCTCATGAATAAATAAATAAAATATTTTTTTAAAGGGCTAGTATAAAATTAATCCACCTGCCTATATATTATACACAATATTTTACAGTGTTCATGATATTAACTGTGAGACTTCTTGCAATTTCTTAAAGCAACAAATAAATCATAACAGACTCAAGGCTACTTGATACAGTGTTAGGGGTAAGTGTATTTTATGCCATTCAAATCCACTTTGGGTAAACTTAGTACAATTCCCTTAGGCAAAACATCCTACTCCCCAGTGATCCTGGATAAATATAATCTTGACATGAAAGTATTCAACAGGCTCTAGTCTATAGCTGAAATTGCTACAGTAGAAGATGTATACTGGTTGTGGACTCACTCAGCAAATTTATTCATATTAAAACATGCTTTAGGTTTTAATTTTGCTTTACCACCCCCCACTTGTACAATTTGATTTTTGTTGTTTGCTGTGGTTTTATAAGCCATTTATCTTTCTTTCTTAGCTTATGAGCACTTGCATTCTTTTGTATCTAAATCTTCAAACAGCCATACAATGAGTAAAATAAAATTGTTCCTGTCTTTCCTAGTTTTCTTTTTCTACTGATTCATTTGCATTAGTTTCCAAACATGTTCTGATTTTCTCTCATCTTTAAAAAAAAAAAAGAAAGAAAGAAAGAAAAAAAAAAACCTTCTCTTGACCAACCTTCCCCTCTATGGTCCTACTGGCTAACATTTCCTTAACGTATAACCCCTTCAGAACTTTCTTCCAATTCTCTTATTTCTTCCCTTTCAAACTATTCCAAGCAGGCTTTTGTCCTCCCCACTTCCACTCCAGCTACTAGCAGTCAGCAATGACCTCATTGTTAAACCCCTACTCAGCTCTCAATCCTCATGCCACCTGACTTGCAACCGCAGCATCTGATGTATTTGCTTGCTCTATTCTCCTTGTTATACCCTCTTTCCATGGTTTCCAGGATGCCACACCCTCATGGGATCTTGAGTTTTGTCCCAGTTCATACCTAGAACTATGCCTGAGACTTTGGTGCTCAGTAAATAAGTGTTTAAATAAAGGAGAATGAGACACCTAACCTCATCTGCACCACAAAATAAATTCACACCACTGCTAGCAGGATACTATCAAATAATGTTTGGAAGCTTGTTAAAAAAATATGTTTATCAAAAAACCCAAATGATCACATTCTAATGCACAAATATCAAGTACCATTAACAAAATAGCTACCCTTCATCTATCTGTCCTATCTATATACACACTTCCTTTAAGGTATTTAAAGAAACTGTAAAATTTTTATTGATAAGGCAATGACAGTATTTCATTCTTCTGGGAATACCACCCATTTGGGGGAAAGAATTACAAATCTGAATAGACCATGGATTGAAAAGCATGGCCCAACATCTTTCCTCTTTACTTATCACTGTATTTGACAGAAGTTGTAAGAAGATCCTTGGGAATATATCAACGATGGATACAGTGGTGAATAGCCATCTTAGGAAAGCCAGTTAAGGAGGTCATTTGGATCAGGATGACACATTAACTACGGTGTTATCTCCTCTGGTCAGATAATATGTGGCATGTAGTAGGGGAACCTTCCCTGCCTTCCCACTCCCTGTGAAATAGAAGATAAGCTCATTGTGGGTGTCCAGTAATACTTCACAATAGAATGAAATTGGAAAAAAGAAAGCATCCTAGTAGATTTTAAATGAGTTGTTCCTGATTTAAGAAGCATTTTTTATTCAATAGGTCGCTCCTAGATCAAAACACTTGTATGTGATAAATAGAAATTAAGAAGCCAGACTCTCACAGTTATTCAAAACAGCCTTTGAGAAAATGGAAAGCGATTTTACTGAGCATCTGCACGTTTAAGGAGACAACAAGCACGTATCACAAGAACACTGTAAACACAGTATGAGGACGAAGTTAGGATTGTGATATACAGGGCTTCCTCTGGGTGGGTGACATGCCACCAAGACAAATGGCATTCCAGCCACTCAGTTGGCCAACGTCTAAGATTATTAACCAACTTCCGTCCTGTTCTTTTTTTTATGGGTTTTAATGACCAGACGAGATTTCACTGTTTAATATTTAAACAAATGTTTTTTTTTATGCAGAGACAATAAAGCCACTGTTGAGGCTGGCTAGGACTGTTTAATATTCTCCAGTATGGCTGACTGCCATTCCCGCTGGAGTAAATGGCATAAGTTGATTTCTAGAAGTGTTCAGAAATTGAAGCTCTTTTGGTGACACATGTGAAAGGAATCTCCTTGAGTGGCATACAGAGCATACCAGGTGTGTGTGGTCTGCCCTGCAGGGTGAGTTCCTCTATTGTTCCGGCTCTTCTAGAAGAACATGATTTGGTTAGGATAGCTTGTGTTGGCTGAGTGAACTGGCTCGCCTCCACGTGCTGTTCCTTCTCTGCATTAACCCTTATCAAATTGCTGATGGCCTTTAATATACCCCTTCTTAATTACCCACTGTCAGATGCAGCTGGGTAGTGGGTTTCTGTTTGGAGATTCAATATCCCACCTTGGTAAGATGACCTGTAATGAACCACTGAGGTAAGCTTACTTAGCATAAGGGCATGTTTCACAGGAGGCAGGACATCTCTCAAAAGCCACTTTGACCTACTTAAACAGTAGTTCTATATTTTTTTGTTCAAAGTTAGGTGTCATAATTTTTGGATTACATCAGGAAGCCTAACTTTACAAAATGTTCAGGATCTTTTATGTGCCTGAAAAGACTGTGATGGACAAATCCACAGACGGTCTTTGATGACACCCCTAAGGAGGTTTTATCTCTTATAAGGTTGAGTGTGGGTAGGACAGGCTGCAAATCGGGTCACTATCCCTGAGGATATCTAACCACACAACCCTCAAAAATATTGAAGTTGTACATTCTACTTGTGCCCATCATGTTTTAACTAGTTGGGGGTTTTTCGTTTTTTTTTTGTTTGTTTGTTTTGGTTTTTGGTTTTTTTGCCTAGATGAGAATGGAGTCGAAGATAAAAGCCAGCAATTGGAAATAACAATATAAACCATCTTAAGTGGTACAATCACAGCAATGAGACAGGGACCAAATAGAATTTAAGAAAAGTTTGTTGATTTCTATTGTCTAAATTGCCTTCTTTAATAACAATCTTTATACATCTCAAATGTAAAAAATAAAATCATTTGAATATGATTGTGTATAAATTCTAAAGCTTCCATAACACAGTCTGGTAAATAAGATGATTCCTCCAATCCAACACCCATAGAATATGCATTAGAGAACACAATTTCTCAAAAAGGGCATGAATTGATATAACTCATCCACATTCTCTCCCCTAGCTCTCCCAGACTCATGATTTCAGAAATGGCAGCCCAGAGCCAGAAAACCATTTAAAGCTACCTGGCCACAGGGAGAAGTATTTCTCAAACTTGTCAGATCAGAAGTATTACTTGGGGCGTTTGTTAAAAATATAAATTCCCTTCACCCTTACCCACCCACTCCTCACTTCAGATCAACTCAAGAATATAGATTGTTAATAAGTCAGTTTTTTATATGAGGAAATTGTGTGAAACATTTTTCCAAGGTATAGAATCCCAAAATTATGACCTCACCAATTGAAGATGTACCAGTTTTGTGGCTTAATATATTCACAGGGAATGAACAAGAGAAACTGAAAAAGAACTAAGATATAAAAAGCATATATAAAAAATATAGATGGTAGGAGAGAAAAAATTAAGCATGGCAAGATAATGATCAGAAGTAAGTAGTGACTAGAAACTTAGGATATGAGAATATGAAGGGAAAAAACAGAAACAAAGACAGAGATGTAGAGAAAGAGATTGATTTCCAGAAAAGTTTGCTTTCTCACATTTACTCTGAATTAGTCTTGGACTTGTGTCCAAGATCAAGGTCCCCTGTTCTCATGACAGGGCCCTGCTCAGTAGCCCCTGTCTCTTTTATGCACGTAGTATTAGACACTTGGAGCTAATTAGGAATATGTGAAGTTTTGTTCTTAAAGTGTTTATTTTTAAAGTAAAATCATTAAATCATTAAGGAAAATAAATAGGAGTAGGACATGTGTTGATGGAAGAGCTACCATTAATTGAGCATCTAGCTATGTTGCACACACTATCCTTGTGCTCTAGCATTTCTTCATTGATCTTCACAACTCTCCAAGAGAGGTTTCATTGCAATTTTATTGATAAGGAAACAGAAACTTAGAAAAGTAGTTTGTCAAAGATCACATCATCTACCAGTGGGTTTGAACCCAGACATATCTCTTTCTTTTATACTCTTTGTTCATGAGACAGTAAGCTGTGGATTATGAGGCAAGAATCTGGATTCATTTCCTAGGTTGCCTGATAACTAATTCTGTGTATTTAGTTCCATGTTTAGTTTTCTTTGTGCCTTGGTTTCCATTTCTTCCAGTCTGTAGGCAACTTTTCTATTATCTGCTCAATATAGTATTAGTTGACATTAAGTATGGGGTTTCTATTTGGGTTCTACATCTGGTGTGAAATTGGGAGGAATGTATTCAAAAACTTTCAGTTGCTATCAAAATGGCAGCAGTGGCTCACAAGTGAGGAAGCCCATTAAAGCAATTCGAGGAACTATTCACCTATCTGGGAACCATCTGGTGGGTTACTATTGTCTTTGGACCTTGTCTCACACTTGTCAGCTTGCTAAATTCTAACAAAAGGGACAGAATGAAGCTACTATCTAAAATAAAGCATCTTGTGCCAACTGGCAAAAGGCAAACATGATCTCCCAGACACTCTTGCCTAGAAGTAACTGTTCTCTAATGAGTTGCTGTTTTTATTAAATATTATGTAGAGCTGATTCATCCTCTTGGATTATAAGAGACACAAACATAACGCAATGTGCTTTTCCTATGCAGAAGCTATTTGCAGCTATGTAACAAGTCCCGAGTGAATGTCTGAAAATCAGTCATGTTTGTACAGATTTAAAGAGGTTTGCACAAAGCTTTGAAAGAATTAAAAATAAGCATTTTTGAACAATCACTGCCATCCAAAGGACAATGCTCCCTGGTGTCAAGGCGTATCCTTTGCAAGAAGGAGCTGGGGGATGTGAAAAAGAACATGAAATTAATGTTAAGAAAACAGATGTCCAGAGCCTTAGGGATTAGCAATGCAATTCCTGAGCGAGAGAGCTATAAAGTGCAAATGAGTCCAGGAAGGAAATGCGATAATGTGGGGGAGTGATATCTATTGGGTAGATCCTAGGTCTGTAGGGGTTTCATATTTTCAGCAACGACTCAGTGATGGCACCAAGAACATATTTGTATTCGATAAGTTAATAGGTGACCCTGGGCTGACCCAGAGAAAATTAAAAGTCAGAATGCCTTTATTCAAGATGGGGGGGAAACTTGGTGAAAAATTTAAGGATAATTTCCAGACAATGCAAACACTACAGAAAGTAACATGGCAGGAGAGAGCTGTTTGCAGTTTACCATGAACTTCGTGCTATCTCTAACTCACCAGTACACAACGTGGTAATGTTTCCATAGAAGCATATAGGATGTACAATAATTAACTGGAAAGGCAGTATCCAGTGGGCTCCCTTTTCTTTAGCCAGTAAAACAAATGACAGAAGGAGAAAATAGGAGAGAATTAAAGAAAGGGAGATTTGGGTCAACCAAGAGGATGAGATTTGCAATGAAACAAACTGTTCAACACCAAGAATATCTGGTTAAGGATGTAGAATTATCATCCTTATTATCACTTTCTTGAGGTCTTTAAAAATCAGAGAATTTCTTGTCCAACCAGGACAAGGTGCTTGCTATTAGGATGACCAACACGAATTGCACCTAGGTTTAGAGGATTCTTTAAGGCTCCCTTAGTCTGTTGTTTCTGTGGACCTTAGGAGAGGAAAGTGCAGGCTGTTCAAAACTTCCCTGGGCTTCTTGCTCCCATCCTGGACCCAGACAGCTCTCAGGATAACCAGACTTAGGTTGTGCTGGCTTTTTATCTCTCTGTGTTAATTGACTCTAAAGTTGGAGCATATCCCTGTTTCTTCCCACTCTATCCCCCAAAATGGAAACGGATGAGTTCATTTTCTCCTGCCCTGAACTAGCTCTGACTTTGCTAGCTCATGTTCTCAAATTTAGTTGTCTCACATAGCAGACTGAGATGAAGAGGGAAAAAAAAAAAAAAGGGAAGAGGGATGAAAAGAAGAGAAAGCACAGGCAGTGCCAAGAGGATGACTGGGGATGTGAGCCTTGGTTTAATTTCCATTTGCACATAATCTTGAATGGGACTCAACATCAGTTAAAATGCTATCTTGACTTTGGAAATGTAGCTTTAATGCAAATTCCTCAGTCTCCCACTTCCAATCCATTTGTAACCGTAAAACTAGAAACTCTGGTACTTCCAGTTCTTTGCATTATCAAAGAAGTGCTCTCTGATTAAAGAATCAAAGTCATCTTGAGTTATAAGAGACCTTAAGAGGAAGAACATCTAGTCTAACAATAGATAATATCTAGTCTTTATTTTACAAATTTGCAAACGAACAGCCAGGAGAATAAATGACTAGACCAAAACTACTCTTCTCTGGTTTACAGTCAAGATTGTGGTTCAGTTGGTTAAGCATCTGCCTTTGGTTCAGGTCGTGATCCCTGAGTCCTGGGATCAAGCCTTGTGTCAGTGCTCAGTGGACAGTCAGCTTCTCCCTCTCCCTCTGCTGCTCCCCTGGCTTGTGCGCACACGGTCTCGCTCTCTCTCTTTCTCTCTGTCAAATTAATAAAATCTTAATTAAAAAAAAGATTGTGGGCTTCTTGTGAGCAGGACATTTGTCTATCTTTTTCTGCCATAACCTCAGAACTTAGCACAGTGCCAGGCATAGAGTAGAAACTCAACGTGTTTTTATTGAATGAATAAATAAATGATTCCTGATGCCCCTTCTCGTGTTCTTCCCATTCAAGCACACATTTTAGTTCTAAAAGAAAAAACAAAATCGAAAAAGCAATCTGAGGACCAATTTAGCTCACTTCACCCCACCTCAAGCCCTGAAGTGACCTAATATTTTATCTTGGAATGTTCCACTGTGTTTCCAAAAATTCTTAGTATGTTGTAGTGTGGTTTGACTTAATTCTGTTTTCACAAAAAAAGTCTGGCTAAGTGAGCCTTTCACAAATGCTCCATTGTTATCACCAGTCTCAAACTTTCACCAATGAAAAGAGTCACCTTATGAAATTTTTGCTGTTTTGATTCTCAGACTTTCTCCTACTCTTCACAATTAGAGGAACTCTTTTATCTTAGTTTATAGTAGAAGTAAATAGAGTACCATAAGCCATATGTAGGTAAATCTCACCATAAATTCTAATATTAGAAAATCTGATTTCCACTAAATTCTATCCCTGAAGCTAATAATACAGTACATGTTCAGCAAATTGAATTTAAATAAACAATTAAAAAAAAAAAAGAAAATATAACTTCAAAAAAGATACATTACAGGAGAAGCCAATTTTTTTGTAGTACTGAAGGATGTACCATAAGAGTCCTTTAAATATTGATCTAAGGTGTAAATGTGGTGCAAATTACATGCCACCTTTTCGGAACACATCTATTGTGCAAGAGAGGTAACTTCTGATACAACTGCAGGATAGGTAAAGCAGCCAACTGCTGTGGCATGTTTTAGGACTGACTCGGGGCATTGGGAGTCAGAGTTCCCAAAGCCCTGTAAAGCATGTGGACTATTTCAAGCTCCAGAAGTCAGGGATCATCTAAGAACTACCATACTTGAAACTTGCTCCACAGCCAGTTAAGTCCGGAGAGGAAAGAGGAATAGGAATAGGAAGAGAACGTTTTAACCCTTACTGAATGTCAAATGCCCTACTCCTCGCTAACTTTGACTGACACATAACAAATGCTAACACACAGGACGCCTGGGTGACTCAGCAGCTGAGCATCTGCCTTTGGCTCAGGGCCTGATCTGGGAGTCCCTGAACCAAGTTTCGCATCAGGCTCTCTGCATGGAGCCTGCTTCTCCCTTTTCCTATGTCTCTGCCTCTCTCTCCGTGTCTCTCATAAATAAATAAATAAATAAATAAATAAATAAATAAATAAATAAATAAATTCTTTAAAAATTACTAACACTCTGACACTGAGATATTCATAATTTTTTTAAAAAGTAACTCAGGGGGACATGTACATTACAGTAAAATAGAGAAATCAAGTGTACATGAGAAAAGGGATAGGAATAGAAAAACAGAGAAGTTAAAACAACAAAGTGCATCATAATATATGTTATTACAAGAGACATGGATGTTGATTCCTGGCTTTTTAGCAAGCAGTCAGTGAGGAAAAGAGAACTGATCAGTTATATAACTCGTTATCTCTCTAAGATTTTTTTTTTTAATGCTCTAGAAAGCACACCAGATAGAAATTTGTCTCCTAAGTCCTCATAAAGATGACTCTGGGTAAATAATAAATAGCATCCCTAAAGACATAGTTATCATAGATGAGTGGTTCTCAAACTTCAGAGTTCTCAAACTTCAGAGTCAACTGGAAGACTTATTAAAACACAGATTTCCAACACCACTCTCTTTCTGGTGCAGTTCATCTGAAGTAGGGCCCTAGCATTTGTATTTTTAATATGCTTCTAGGTGATAGTCATGTTGCTGGGCCAGGAACCACACTCTAAAAACCATTGCCATAGGCACAAGGCCAAATTTGCCAGGTCCTTTTCCTTAAGCATCTTTCCATATAAACTGATGACAATGCATAACTACAATTGAGCAGTTACCTGGGATTAGTTCAAGTGCGTCCAGACACATTCCTTCTGGAGACCTAGTCCACAGCAGAGGAGGAGGAGAGGTAATGACCATACCATTTATCCATTAATAATATTTGCTATATCATTCTTTGCAGTTTTGCAGCCCAGACTCTGTTGGTTTATTCATTGTATCTCTCAGGAAACATAGATTTCTTCCTCACTCATCAGATTGCTCTGGAGAAAGAACTCTACCTACTGGAACATAACCATCATGTGTCGGCAAACACAAGAACAATCTTTTCTGATTGATGGCTGCCTCTTGAGTATCAATAGTCTTTTGCAACTGTATTACTCATTATTTACATGTTCCCCTTTCATTATTCATCTATTATTCATCAACTTTTTAAGAGTGAGATTCCTTATATTTCCAACCAGAGGTCAAATTCTATAGACATGTGTCACTAAGTCACATGGCGTGGCACTTGCATAAAATGGGCACTCAATTATTTGAGAGCTGAACAAGATGCTTAAAAAGAAAATGGTAAAAACCGGTGAATCTGAAAACTCATGTCACCAGAGGAGATTCCCCTCAGCCATCGTGCATACCTTCTTTCTCATCAAGATGGACTCTTGTGGATTGACTACATTCTACTGAGGAAACGAAAATGTGTGTTTAAAAATGTGATTTTGCTGACAGTGTGAAAAATACATGGCATCGTTATTTTCCTTGAAATAGGATTTTTTTCCTGTATTTTAAAGCTGAGTTCATACATTGATTCAACAAATATTCTGAGCTTTTATTACGTGGAAAGTAAAAAGAGTACTATCTTAGGGAGCTCACATCACACTATGGAGCACAGACACATAACTCATTAATGTGACTCATACTAGATTGGACATACCCATGAAATAAGCTGGGGAAGCAAAGAAAATAATGAGCTTGGATGGTAGAGTGTGGGCATAGAAGGTTCTCATATCTAACCAAAGGAGCCGAATGCGTATGAAGGGTAGCACACATTTTAGGAAAACAGGACTCATACTGTAAGGAATTGGCACGCCTTTCACCATAACAGGTGAAGCAAGCAAACTAATCCATTAATCAGCTGTGAGCAAGGGAAGCATGAAGAAGTTTGAGAGGACACACACAGTAACATGTTTGGAGTGGGGGAGCCAGAGATATCCCGCCTCCAGTTGTGATGGTCCTGACATTTCACCATTAAGAAGCCATTCTTCTACATCTTAAACATTCTCTGATTTTTCTTTTCTTTCTTTTTTAAATGTATTTATTCATGAGAGGCAGAGACAGGCAGAGGGAGAAGCAGGCTCCCTGCGGGGAGCCTGATGCAGAACTCGATCCCAGGACCCCGGGATCACGACCTGAGCCAAAGGCAGACACTCAACCACTGAGCCACACAGGTGCCACCATTCTCTGATTTTCTAAGTCCTCAGGTAAAAATGTCATTTCTCCTAAGACAGTATCTTTCAACGTGGTGACATTGGACATTTTGAACTAGATTATTCTTAGCTGGGAGGGACTGATAAGCTGCAGAATATTCAGCAGCATCTCTGGTATCTATCCCCTAAATGTCAGTAGCAGCCCACTCCTTAGTCATGCCAATAAAAGATACCTTCGGACACAGCCAAATGTCCCCTAGGAGGCCACATCACTTCCCATTGAGGTCCACTGTTCTAGGACGTATAACACTTTAGGTTGGGGTCAGGTCTATTCTGTTTCTTGAGATTGAAGAATAGCTCTCCTCTCTCTAGGGAGACTGCCTCTTCCATGTAGTCATTGTGCAGCTAAGAGAGAAGTGACTGACCAATTAAAAAGCAGGATGACAATTGCCCACCAATTGTATTGGCTATAACAACTCTGTCTATCAATGGGGCGACAGGTGTCACCACCAACTGAAAATTTATGAATCAAACTATTTGAGCAAAGGAGAGATCTTGGGAGAGGGAGGAGAAGCAAATCAGAGTGTGATAAATCAAAATGGCCCAATTTTATAAAAGCTTGGAGAAGAATGTCTAAATTAAATCTTTTCTGTTTAGGTATATCATACAGCAGAAAGGAACTTAATTGTTGATTTATTGATTGACTAAGCATCTATAAAGTACATAATTATCACTGATACATTATTAATAATCAATCCTGAAAATAATAATGTCCTTTATGTATATATAATGCTTTACAGCTTTTAAAATACTTTTCACATATGACCTTTTCCAAAAATAGGCAATATTCTGATGTTTCAAAAATCAAAACAATCTAGAAAAGGATAAGTATGAAAAATCTCATTTGTACCCTTGTCCCACCCACTCATTTCTTTCTCACTTCAGATAACTATTTTTGAGTTTCTTTGCTATCCTTCAAGAATTTCTTCATGAAAATCCAAGAATATACAAATATATATTTATATTTTCCTGTTTCTTACACAAAAAGTACCATGCTACACATTCTGTTCTGCAGCTTGTTTTTTTTGTTGTTGTTTGGCTTTTTTCCCCCCACTTAACCTCTTGGAGACTCCCATACAGAGAGTTTTCTCATCATTTGTTTCTTATAGCTACATTGTGTTCCATACATAGATATGCCACCATTTGTGTAAATAGTTCCCTATTGATGAACTCTTGGATTATTTCCAATTGTTTTCTATTGCATGCAATGCTGTGATAATTACCCTTGGCCATACATTGTTCCATGCATTACCTTCATCTGATCTTGACATCAATCGTATGAGATAGACAGGGAAAGGATGTTCCCTTTGTTTTCCAAACTTGGTTCTTTCTCTGTGTGTGGTAAAAAAAAAAAAAAAAAAAAAAAAAAACACAATCTTAATCATATTTAAGTATACAGTTCACTAGTGTTGAGTATATTTACATTATTGTGAGACAGATCTCCAGAAATTTTTCATATTGCAGGACTGAGACTCTATACCTATTAAACACTAGTTCCCTTCTTTTGCTCCTAACTCTAGCCTCTGGTAATCACGTCTACTTTCTATTTCTATGAATTTGACTCTGTTTTAGATACTGCATGTAAATACTGCATGTAAATTGTGTTTTTGTAGCTGGCTTGTTTCATTTAGTATAATGCCCTCCAGATTCATCCATGTTGTAGAATATGACAGGATTTCCTTTCTTTTTAAGGCTACATAGCATTCCATTGTGTATATACTACATTTTGTTCCATTCATCCATTGAATGGATGACCCTAGGTTACTCCCATTCATAGTTATTGTGAATAGTGCTGCTATGAACATAAGTGTGCAAATATCTCTTCAAGACCCTGCTTTCAATTTTTTTTGATTATATGCCCAAAAGTGAGATTGCTGGATCATATGATATTCCTATCTTTAATTTTTTGAAGGATCACCATATTGTTTTCTATAGTGGTTACACCATTTTACGTTTTACATTCCCACCAGCAGTGCACAAGGACCAAGTTGTATTCTTAAATATTCTAAAGATGATGTGTTATATATGCAGAAACCAAGACAGGCTGCAGCTAATAGAACACCAACTAGGAAAGAGAACTTCTTGACACAGTCCAACAGAATTTATTGACACAGTCCAGTGTTCTGTATTATTCTCCTCACTGTATTAAAATTCGAAGTGAAGCAAACAATGCAAATGTTATTTTCTATCATCAGTAGGTTTGATAATCTCTGTTAGAGTCTCTATAATAATTAACCCAAAGATTTTTCTACCCTTTGAAAGGATAAACTTTCCCCTCATTCCTCATGTATACTAGTGCTCTTCTCCAGCACCACTTCCAAAAATGTAGACGATTAGTATACTGGTTCATTGGTAGTTATTTATGCCAGGTTATATTCATCCTCCATTATATATAAATTAATTGAAATCTTGAACTTGGGAACACAATTATGCCCCACTGGCCCAACATCAGGGAAAGAATCTCAAATGACTAATACAGTAACCCAGCTAGATGTGTTTGCTAACCCAAAAAGCTGTGATCTCTGGGCCAGGCACGTGGGGCCAGAGGAAGAACTAACTCTTGGCTGTATTAGTGGATTTTTCCACCAAAGAATTATTGCAGGAAGACGGGTCACAAAGTCAAAGCATATATTACTGAGCAGGGAATACCATCAGAGGCAAAAACAAATATGGGCAGGAAGAAAGGAAAGGCTGGCCCATTCTCCCTCACACGTCTCACCTCAAAGATGTTGGTGGTTGGAAGCTGTTTCAATAATGATAGCTCAGACTGATGACAATGCTCTCTAGAACTGTCCTTGTGATCTGGCTGTTTTATGTTTCAGAAAATATCCAGTGAAGTAAAGGAAGGTCATTGCCACGGGGAAGGATACAACAGAATGTTGTCCAGCAGAACTATTACTTTTCCTGCTCTACATATGTCTCAAATCAGCATTCAAAGGCTTTATGCTCTAATTATCAGGGAGCTTGCCGCTGATGATAAAATCATGATCTCTGACACTGGAGTGCACATGTCAACATTTAAGAAAAAATAGCTTTTATGCATGAATGGCACAATTAATAATCAGCTAACAAGTACTGGAGTCTGACATATCATAGCAAAACTAGAAATACACCCACATGTAGAAGGAGACATGGAGATGTGCCTGTCTTCGACTTGGCATTGGTTGGAAGGGGAAAGAATCCTCCCTAAAGAATTCATAACCACACTCGCACATATGTAGGTTTGCTTCCCAATTTTGCACTTCCTGTTTGGTCCAAAGAAATCTGAATCTAATCCAATCCCTTGGGGAATAAGCCTTGACCTCCAAATTCTTTCTATTTCCCAGTGATCAAACCATGAATCTGATCGCAAATTATCTTATCATTTATCTTAACACTTAAATTTATTATATAAATATTTCCAGAGAGCAGTAACACATGAAGACATTATTATCCAGATATCTACTATAACTCTATTCTTAGCCATCTACATAGCTAAAGCAAGTAACTCTTGAATCTCAGAATTCACCAATTCGAGTATTGCTCAGTTACAAGTGAGGAAACTAAAGCATAGTAATTAATTAACTTGCCCAAAGTCACAAGAAGTAAATGGTGGTGATTGGCAAAGTAGGATTCAATCCATGATAAGTCCCAAATGTTTTACTACTGTACTATATGTACTGCCTCTTTCTAGTGCACACATTCTGGGTTTTTTGCAAGAATTTAAAAATTTCTGAATATTTTAGGGCCTATGTATGGTTAGTGAACAAGTAATATAAGAAAACTGTTCTTTTGAAGAGTATATTAAAATAGGGAAACATAAAATAAGCAAGTAAAAATAATAGCTTTAAGAAAATGGTAATTGCTATAAAGAGTAGAAAAATGAAATAAAGAATGACTAACAATTAGGATAGGGCTGCTTTTTCAGCAGAGCTATTTTATCTTATCACTAAGTTGGTGATGCTTGCGAAGGGTCATGAATAATGAGTTTAAAATCCAGTTATCCTGAGATCTGGAGTCACAGAGAGAACTTCCCAGCCAAAGGGAACAGCAAACATAAAGATCCTAAGGTAAGAGGTTGCTATATTTGACCAATAATCACCTAGTGGCCTGGAGTCTACATGAAAGACAGAATGGTTGGATGATTTCAGAGCAGTGTGTGGGTCTAGATCATGCGGGGTCTTGTCATTAGCTGGAAACTACTGGAGGATTTTATCATATCACTCGAACCATTTGAAGAACAGAGTTGCAAAAACAGTACAGAGAGTTTCCAAATAATCCTTCACCTAGCTTCCTCCAATTTTAACATCTTACATAATCACAGCACAATGACAAAAATGAAGAAATTAACTGAATTACAGATTTATTTGGATTCTTTTTTCAGTATTCTTTTTCTCTGTCAGGATTCCACACTGCATTAAGCTGTTATATCTCCTTTGTCTCCTTCAATCTATGATAGCTCTTTAGTCTTTCCTTTTCTTTGAGGACCTCGATATTTTGAAGGATGGTCAGCTACATCTGTAGAGTTTTTCTCCATTTGAATTTCTCTGATGTTTTTTCATGATTAGATTGGGGTTATACGTTTTTCAAAAGAATATCACAGAAGTGATTCTCTTCTCTGTTCATCATTATATCAGAGGGAATAAGATACTATTACAAGGTGATGTTATCCTTGATAATTTGGTTAAGGTACTGTCTATTGGATTTCTCCAATACAAAATTACTAATTTTCCCTTTATAATTAATATCTTACTAGAGGTTCCTTAAAATCATGAAAATGTCCTGTTGTATCTCAACTTTGTGTCTACTGATTTTAGCATACCTTATTGAATCTTGCCTGCAGCAATGACTAGTGTGGATTTTACTCCACTTGACCACTGCCCAATAGAGAGAGCTGGGGGGACCTGGGTGGTTCAGTGGTTGAGAGTCTGCCTTTGGCTCAGGTCATGATCCCAGGGTCCTGGGATCAAGGCCTGCATCAGACTCCCTGCCCAGAACCTGCTTCTCCCTCTGCCTATGTCTCTACCTCTTTCTCTGTGTCTTTCATGAATAAATAAATAAAATCTTAAAAAAAAAAAAAAGAATAGAGGGAGCTGAAGAAAAATCTAGGGCTTATCCAAAGTGAAGAGTCTATTAAAAAATTGCTATTGGATGTATTAGATGGGGATGGGTTGATAAAAACACACTCACAGAAGGGGCATCAAAGATTTGCCTGTTTTAAACTTATTTTGTGAAGGCTAAAAATATTTCCTTGGAATCCAGAAGCAAAATATGTCTTTAATGTGGATTTGCTCCCAAAGTTCAAACTTGAGATTCTATTTTAAGGTAGTCCGAGGTCACTAGTGCCCCAATAACCTCACAAAATCAAGTGAAAATAATCTAAACAGAAATCCACTTCCAACATTGACCATTAAATATTTCCCTAGATAATATTCTACAGAACATGAATTCAGTTAAAAATCATAAAATACACAAAGGAGAAAGGTGAATTCAATGGAAACCAGCAGAAATAATATATAGTAGAATCACATAAGCCAATATTTCTGGTACTGGAATTTTTTCAATAAAAATACTTAATAGGTTTAAAAAACAAAAGAAATATTCATAAGAATATGTCTATAAATTACCAAATTTGAAAAAGGAAATCACTTAGAAGTAAAAACTGTAACAATTTAAATTTAAACTGAGAAGATAAGTTAAACATATTAGCATTTTAGACCAAGCTGAAGAAAGAATTAATAAACTGGAAAATAGAACTGAAGAATTTACCCAGAATTCAGCATATTGGATCAAAGAGAGAAAATATGAAAAAGAGACACAGAGAAAAGAAGACAGTGTAACCCAGACAAGAATTTTAAAATTGGAGAGAAATGAGGGAAAAGAGGAAAGGAAATATTTGAATAGAGAATAACAGAATTTTTTGAAATTGTAGAAAATTTAAAGATTTTAGAGTTAAGAAATCCAATGCAAGATAATAAAATATATCTACAATTAGACTTATCCCAGTAAAACCAAAAAACACTGAAGACTAAGTAATGGTCTAAAATTTGTCTGAAAAAATATTACTGACAAATTAACAACAATATGCCTAATTGATATCTCAACAGCAATAATTACTTACCTAAAACTGTATGCCTATAAAGACTATTTAATAGTGATATTTTTAGAAAAAAACTAAAATGAGGAAATTAATAATGATATTTTTAGGAAAAAATCATCATAAGAGAATTTTCACCAACATTTATTAAAGGAAAGTATCAAGAAAGTCCTTTAGCCAGGATAATCTCATGTGGAATTTCTGAAATGCAAGAAAGAATGGATGAGTAAAGAAACTGGTGAAACATATGAGCAATTTACACAGTGATTGTAAAAAATAACTAATATTTTCTAATTTGGTTAAAATACACACAAGAACAAAAATACAGTGCACTGATGGTATATAAGAAAGGAGAAATTGTTCGAGATTATAGTGCTATTAGATCTTATGATGTTAAGTAGAAAGGTCAAGGTAATAATTAATTTTATGTATTAGTCAGGGTTCTCTTGAGAAACAGAATCAATAGGATTTTTATTATAAAGATTGACTCACACAATTATGCAAGCCAAGATGTCCCCCAGTCCACTGTCTGCAAGCTGGAGAACCAGGGAAATTGGTGGTATCATTCAGTCCAAGTCCAAAGGCCTGAAAACCAGAGGAGCCAATGGTGTATATCTCAATCTTAGTCCAAAGGCTTGAGAACTGGGGAGCACTGATGTCCCAGAGCAGGAAAAGATGGATGTCCCAACTCCAGTGGGGACTGCAAATTCATGCTTCCTCTGGCTTTTTGTTCTATTTGGGACCTCAATGGACTGGATGCTGGGGAGGACAATTTACCTTATTAAGTTAATCAATTCAAGTACTAATCCTTTTGAAAGCATCCTCATAGACACACTCAGAAATAATGTTGTACCAGCTTCCTGGGGATCTCTTAGCCTCATCAAATTGACCCATAAAATTAATCATCACATTTTAAAATTTAAGTAAAGTAGCATGGTAAAATTTTTACAGTAACTATTAACGAAAAAGAAACTGTGTTTATAATTTAAAACCAATAGGGTAGTAAAAGATGGAATGAGAGAAAAAAATTCAAATAATTTCAAAGGCAAAAAGGTGAAGAAACAAATATACTCAAAGGTTTAGAAAAGGAGAAAGAGGGATCCCTGGGTGGCGCAGCGGTTTGGCGCCTGCCTTTGGCCCAGGGCGCGATCCTGGAGACCCGGGATCGAATCCCACATCAGGCTCCCGGTGCATGGAGCCTGCTTCTCCCTCCGCCTGTGTCTCTGCCTCTCTCTCTCTCTGTGACTATCATAAATAAATAAAAAAATTAAAAAAAAAAATTTAAAAAAAAAAAAAAAAAGAAAAGGAGAAAGAAATAATAAAGGTAGAAGTAATACCATGTATATAAATATAATTACAAAAAATATGTGTGAACTAAATTTAGCTGCCAAATAGCAAAGATTATTACACTGGATTAAAAGATCCACTTATATGCTGTTAACAAGAGATGCACATGCATTATAATGCAGAAAATTTGAGAGTAAATATTTGAGACAAATATTAGCCAAAGGAAACCCAGCATCAATATATTTATATCAAATCCTGTAGACTTTATGATTATACCGGAGGTACAGTCACTATATTGGATAAAATGTTTAGTTCACCAGGAGGATGATATTTTTAACATATCACTAATGTCTATAAAGTAAAAATCAAGAGAACCACAAGAAGTAGATCAATTCACCAACATCCATCTTTCAACTTGATAAATATATAGATTTTGAATAACACAATTAACAAGTTAAATATAAGATGGATATTTAGAACATTTTATCCAAAACATACTTTTTAATCATACAAAATTTTAAAAACCCCACAAAACCTACCCTTATAAAAATCTGACCTGTAATATGCTTAGATCATGAAAACAACAAATCTCAAAATTTAGTATCATACAGACTTAATTCTCTGACCACAATATAGCAAGATTATAAATTAAATAAAAATATAATTAGCATTATTCCACATATCTGGAATTTTTTCCATGTATCTTGAACTTTCTTTTTTTTTTCTTTTTTTTCTTTTTTGAACTTTTTTTAAAATAAGCTCCACATCCAGCATGGTGCCCAGTGCAGAGTCCAGACTCTTGACCCTGAGATCAAGACCTACGCTGAGATCAAGAACAAGATGCTCAACCAAGCCACCCAGGAGCTCCTCATATCTGGAATTTTTAAAAAAGAAAAACAGAGTTCAAAATCTGAGTCACAAAAGAAATAATAATGAAAATAAAAAATTAGAACTATCCAATACCCCAAAATACTACATAACAAAAATGAGTGATACTGAAAAAAAGCAATGCTTACAAGTATAGAGCTTAAATATTTGTATTAGAAAATATTAAAAGCTGAAATTTAAAATAATAGGCATCCAGCTTAGAAATTTAGGAAGAACATCAGAAAAAGTATAAAAGAAAGAAATGAAAAAGATAAATTTGTAACATACAAGGTAGGGATAAAATAGAGGATTAGCAAAGCCAGAAGTTTATTCTATGTAAATACTAACAAAATTGATATCCGTTCAGCGTCTCAGCTGAACTGATCAAGACCAAAAAACCAAAAAATCACAGTTTTTGAAAAATTTGTTACTAAAATTGACTCAATAATTTTTCTTTAAAACTTGAGTTAAACTAGCCATTTAAGATATTGAGTCAGTAATTTAAAATCACAAACAAGTGAGAAAATCCTAGGTGCATTAATGTAGGTAATGTAAATCATTCTAGTTAATTTACAAAGAAAAGGATTTGGAACCGGGTAATCACCTTTACAACATCACTGCAAGGACTAGGCTAGATTTGGCAGACTTTTATTGTAAAGGAAAAGATAGTAAATAATTTAGGTTTTATGAGTCATATATAATCTCTGTCACATATATTCTTTGTTTTGATTTTTGGTTTTTAACAGCACCTCAAAAATGTAAAAATCGTTTTTAGTTCGGATTATATAAAAGCAGGCCATGAATTTGGCACACAGACTCTAGTGTGCCGGGTCTTGATCTTAAGCTCAACATCCTGGAATGATAAGTGGAAGCAGGTGGTTTGTTGCCCACATTCAGGATAATTGCTAACTCTTCACTTTGCTTTATGTTCTTTTTTTTTTTAAGAGAGAGAGAGGGAGAGCAGGTGCAAGTGGGGGGCAGAGCGGCAGGGGGAGAGAGAGTATCTTGAGCAAGTTTCATGCCCAGCATGGAGCCGATCAATGTGAGGCTCGATCTCACGACCCTAAAATCATGACCTGAACTGAAACCAAGAGTCAGACACTTAGCCCAGTGAGCCACCCAGGCGCCCCTATTTTATGCTTTTTAAAATTAAGAGCACTTCATATTCCACCCTCAGAAAAAAGTTGATTAGGGAAATAAAATGTCCTCAAAACTCCACAGAACTGCTTTTTGTACAACAGCATTCAACATGAACTAATATTGAAATGTTTATTCCTATTTTCCTGCAATTCTAATAAGTTATGTTCTTCTTTTTCCCTGTGTGTGTTTATTAATATGCAAGTTTACAATAGATTATAAAAGATGTGTTCATATATCTATGTAGACATGCATGTCTTGACCACTGTATATTAATATTATATATTTATATCTAATTATAAAAACATATTAGAGACTTATTTGTGTTATCTATTTCCCCAAAGCTGTCAGCTCTGAGTCTTCCGTGGCTGTTGGCTTCTTACAATTACATGCATTTATTGATTTGCTTATCACTTTCTTATCAATTCTTGTCACATTACCTAGTGTGTCATGTGTTAACTATCACAATTCAAGACACTTTGGAAAGAATGAGACAAATAAATTGAATAAATAAAATATGAATCCTAAGAAAGTATGGAAAGTATTTTTATAGCATAGTTAGCAGCTTCGCTGTGCTCAAGATATGATATATATACCACTAAAATCATAATTGATAATATTGCATTGACAGTGGATGCCTGGAATATATATAAACAATATTTTTCCATATGTCAGTTCCTTTCTGTTTATTCACTTTTGTCTAGAACTAGCAAACCCTGAATATGTCTGGATGCAATGGTAGTTCTAGGATATCTAGAATTTCTAGCCCAATTAGAAACACTTCCCTCTCATATTTTTATATTTTTTCAATGAATGTTAACAATTTCTATATAACAAATCAAGCTGATGGTTTAGAACCATGATCTTTCAACTCTCCCTAGCCCACCACTTCTTTGGCATATGTTCTTATTGGTCCAGTTTCAAAGGGATTTAGCATGCATGTTTTTACTGAAAGCACAGGACATCAACCCTGGCACGTCTATAACATAGTGGACAGAGTCACCAAGAATTTCCCCGAGGTCGAAAAGAAATTAAATGACATTCTTTCCCTGAGTTCTCAGCTGGAGAGAAAGAACAAAACAACCTGTTCATTGCCATCTATAGAAATTTGGATCTAATCAAGGACTGAATATTAATCATGTTTTTACAGGAAGAGCAACACCAGGAAGCTTTTCTAGCTGAAAAAAAGAAAGAAAGAAAATGAAAATAAAGCAGTGCACTTCACAGACAAGAGTTCTGAAAATGACTCATCCAGGAATCATGTCAGGAATGCCTGGCTGTTGCCAGATGGCTGATTTGGGTGTCAGACTGAATTCTTGAGATCCAGGTTGTAGGACAGTCTCTCCTTTGGATCAGATCTTACCTTAAACTCGTTGAGACCCCAGCTGATGTCCAGATGGGATTGGATGTTCCAGGTACATGGGGATGACGCTATGGTCTTAGGGGTTAGCTGACTTGTGAAAGAAGCATATTTGTTCTCAACTCTCTTCTCTGTAATGGAAAACTACAGACGCAGCCTCACCTGTCTTGGTGGGACTTCAAATTAATGTAAGCACATTTCTAGAATACATACTCATTTGGATGGCAATTCAGTTCACACACTTACAGAAATATGCCCAGTCTACCTACTGTCTTTTATTTCAATTAACTACATAATGCCTTAGGATGCTTCATATTTTTTTTAAGATTTTATTTTTTATTTATTTATTTATTTATTTATTTATTTATTTATTTATTTATTTAAGACACAGAGAGAGAGGCAGAGACACAGGCAGAAGGAGAAGCAGGCTCCATGCAGGGAGCCCAACGTGGGACTCGATCTTGGGTCTCCAGGATCATGCCCTGGGCTGAAGGTGGCGCTAAACCACTGAGCCACCCGGGCTGCCCAGGATGCTTCATATTTAATGCGTAACACAATTTAAACTCAAATCATTTGATTTTTCATTTGTTCTCTTATCTACCAAAGCCAGCTATAAGCTCAGCGAGAACAGGGATCATGCTTTTTACTCTCTTGTGATCCCCATCTAGACTGAAGTGGAATTCAAACATATTCTGAGTTTCAAATGAATAAAAAAAAAATCCAAGTGATGTTCTTCTTATGAAGGAACATCATGAGCTAAAAGAAATCAAGATAAAACATTTCCCAGAAACTTATCTTGTTTTATTGGAACCAAATGGCAAAATCCTATCGGATGGGCAATGTGATTGTTGGTCTGTATGCTGTTCTCACAGATGTGCTGGGCACAGCCTGCTTTTTCCTGGGGCATAAATATGGGTGATGCCTTCCTCTGCTTTTCCCTTACCATTGGATTTTAGCATTCACCTCAAAAGCAAAACTACTTAAAAATTCATCTACATATATAGTAATCAATCAGCATTATTATTGAGAGACTACTGTGTTGTGGATTATTATTTTTCAGAAATTGAGTAGGTGTTACAAAATTAAAAAAAAAAAAACATTATAACACCCAAACTAGAAGTCACTGTGATGGTTTAATATGATTTGCAGTGTATTTTTGGGGAAATAAACTTTAAGTTTTTTAAGTGTGTGTGTGGGGGGATATTTTGCTAATTTAACTCTTCTAGACACAAGGATCATGACCCTCATTAATCAGGTAGGCACTTCTGAGTTTAACAATACCTTAGAGATGTTTTCCAAACTGTACTCCTTGATACACCAGTTTCTGGCAAGAAGTCAGTAAGTGTTCAATGAAAATAGTGATTAAGTAAGTTTGGGAAATTGTGCCTACTTTGTCACCCACTTGAATAATTCCCAATGCATGTAATCATAGTAATGATTCTGAGAAGTCCTTCTGTTAAGAAAGCTTTGCTCAGCTTTGTTTAACTCAGTGTTTCCCAAACTAATTCACTTGTAGACTACCACCCCCTTTTATTTTTGATGATTTATTAACATTTCAAAGGACATTAGTGTTCCAAGGAGCACAATTCAGAAAAAGTTCCCTAAGGAGTTTATTCTTTATTTCCATTCTTTTTGAGGACAATAAAAGGATTAGTTGAAAAAAAACCACACCTGCTCTCTGTAATGAGAACTTCATGTGGTTTACTCTGCATGAGTACATTGGTGTCGTGGCTCGCCACTCCCTCCTAAGAAGCAGAGAATAATCTGAAACCCGTAGGTGGGGTAAAGGAATCCTTGCTATTCCATCACCGTATGAGTCTGTGTGTGTGTGTGTGTGTGTGTGTGTGTGTGTGTGTGTGTGTGCGTGTTGGAGCATTTATTTCTTGTTTCTCACCCCATGTCACTAAATGTAGAAAATGTACATATGTACATTAAATGTACATATTTCCTTTAGTAACCACAGAAATAATTTGTTGCTGATTGCTGAGTTTTTTTGTCTTTGCAATTTGTCTGTAATTCTCCAAAAGATCAACATTCCGTGATATTTGGGAGAGACAAGAAAGATAAAGATATACCTACCTACGTCCTGATAATTTCTTCTATTGTCCAGAATATTCTGTGATGATGGGTAATGTGTGTCTTCAACTTCTTCCCTCAACCTGCTTCATTGTTTCACTTCATAAACATGTTCAAGTCTTCTCTATGCTAATCAGACAAACTCTCTTAAATCTCTTGGTTACAGTATTATTCCTCATACTATTCTCAGCCAAATTTCTAGAAGAACGTTACTTTTAGTCATTCTGTTTGCACCTCCAATTTACTCTTCATCCCTCTACATTCTTCCTTAATTCCTTTTACTGATACTATTCTGAGAACAACAACCATCATGTCTCTGTTATTATCTTGCTTGATCTCTCTGATGTAACTGACTCATTAACCAGAGCCTTCGTGAACTTTCTACTCTCATAGTTTTCATTATACCACACCTTTTCAGTGATTCTAATTCTTGGTCATTTTGCAGAATTCTCCATGTCCATCTGACCCTAACTTTGCTGTTTTCTGGTGTCTGTGCTTGCTCACTCTTCTCACTCCATTTGTTCCTTCTGGGGAATGTATTCCATTCTCAAATATCTAGCCACCATTTATTTGCTGATGATTTGCAATTATCTATCTCCATCATGAATATCTTCCCTATACATCAGACTCACATTATCAGATGTTTCCCAGACACCTTTATCTAAATGTTCCACATGAATTCATACTCAACATACTCACAGTAGAACTTTACACCCCTTTCTCCTACTTTTCAAGGATTTACTTTTCCAAATGTAATCCTTACTACAGTTGGTGGTAGCCATATAGTCTTGGTCGTGCCAAAAAGAAGCCTGTATTGCACGTTCATGCAGTCAGCCTTTCCTCTTTTCTTGTCCTCCCTTGCAACATCTAAGAGTAACTTGGTCCTTTCAATTCTGTTGCATTGCCATGTGGAATAGCTTCTGAATTTGTGGTCTCACTCATGCAAGTTTATTGACCACAGAGCTGCTAAAATCATCTACCTAAAACACAAAGCATGTCAAGTCATGGCTCCACATCATTCCTACCAGTCAAAATATAAAGGAAAGCTCTTGTCTACAGTACTTGTTCTCTTTCAGATTGCCTGCAAATTCTTCATTTTTTTCATCTACTTATCTCTTTGAAACTGGATTTTCTTCAGATACTTCCAAAAAAATTAACACAGCAGATTCAATTTGGAAACAAAACTCTTAAGCTAGACACTAAAAACATTTGCAAAAAATGTAAAGCAATGAATGCCTCTTTCCTCACTAAATGTGATTCTTGTTTTAGAAAAAATAGTTGCTTTTCATAAAAACAGGTCATTTATGTTAACATAATAAAGTTAGAATTTGTTATTTTTATTTTTTTTTATTTTTTTTTTTATAATTTTTTTTATTTATTTATGATAGTCACAGAGAGAGAGAGAGAGGCAGAGACACAGGCGGAGGGAGAAGCAGGCTCCATGCACCGGGAGCCTGATGTGGGATTCGATCCCGGGTCTCCAGGATCGCGCCCTGGGCCAAAGGCAGGCGCCAAACCGCTGCGCTACCCAGGGATCCCAGAATTTGTTATTTTTAAATGAATGAATGCATATTCTAGATGCCTCAGTTGTCATTTATAATAGTAAATACAGATTGATGCAACCTGCAAAGGTCAAAGTTATTAAACATCCTCAATCATATTTAACAGTATAAAGTCATCCTGAGACCAAAAGCTTTATAAACTTCTGATGTAACTGTTACAATATAAGCTTCTATGCATGCAGATGTTCATTCACCTATTTGAAGTATTAATGATAATGTTACATCTGACTGCATCTAAGCCAATCAATTCTGGGGTCTCCTCCTTGAGAAAGGACTCCTTCAACTCCAGTCTAGATGAGGTTGTTCCTTTCCTGTGCTCCAATTGTGCTGAAATAACTTGATTTCCTTTATCTCTCCTAAAGAATTGTCAACACTTGAAAAAGGTACTGTATTTTTTTCACTTTTATATTCTCATTCCCTTGATCAGTGCTACAAGATAATCTATAACTATTCACAAATCAAAGTCAGGGCTACGGCTGACTTCAAAGAAGCTTTCAGTTTTTGTGGCTGGCTTTCTTCCAGTTGCACCCAAAGTCAGATCAGTCTAAAATTCTCTTAATTTATGCCTATAAATCACCAATTCCATGTGCTTATCCACTCACTCATCCATTCAACAAATCATGAGTGCTTACTGTGTCCCAGGCACTAGGCTAGGCACGGTTTCAATGCTGAAACAAAGCCCATGTGTTCTCTTCCCATTTGAAGCAAACTGTCTACAAAGAAAACTCTAGGGGCACCCAGGTGGCTTAATCAGTTCAGTGGTCTGACTCTTGAATTTAGCTCAGGTCATGATCTCAGGGTCGTGCGATGAGCCCCATGTGGGGCTCCAGGATCAGTGTGGAGTCTGCCTCTCTTCCTTTCCCTCTGCCCCTCTATCTAAAAAAAATAATAATAATCTTAAAAAAAAGAAAACTCCAGTGTACCAGTAAATACACAAATACTGTATACTTGTACTTATGGCTAGGAAAAACAAACATTGTGCTATTAGATAGGATCAGGAAGGGACAAATCTTTTGATGGTTTGGACAATCAGAGAAGGATGCCCTCAGAGGATGATATTTAAGCTAAAACTGTAAAGGGAGAAAGAAACAAGTGCAAAATGGAATAAAGAACAGGAAGTATAAAGACTCTTAGGTAGGTAAGTGCTTGCCCTATGTGAAGAACTAAAAGGTAGGAGTCAAGAATAATCCTACTTTTTTAAGTGAGCAACTACAGAGGTCTTTTATTGCCACCACTTAACTGACTAAGCCTCCTGGGTGCCCCTAGAGTTTTCTTTATAGACAGTTTGCTTCAAATGGGAAGAGAACACATGGGCTTTGTTTCAGTATTGAAACTGTGCCTAGCTTAGTGTTTGGGACACAGTAAGCACTCATGATTTGTTGAATGGGTGAGTGAATAAGTATATCGAATTAATGGTTTATAGCCATAAATTATGAGAATTTGAGACTGATCTGACTTTGGGTGCAATTGGAAGAAAGCCAGCCACAAAAACTGCCCCTGGGTGGCTCATTTGGTTAAGCATCTGCCTTTGGCTCAGGTCATGATCCTGGGGTCCTTGGATGGAACCCTGCATGGGACTTCCTGCTCAGCAGGAAACCTGCTTCTCCCTCTTCCTCAATCCCTCCCTCCACTTGTGTGCTCTCACTCTCAAATAAATAAATAAAATCTTAAAAAAAAAAAAAGATCACTCTGACTGCTACCTGGGAAATGAAGAATGAGAGAATAAAATTAAAAATAGGAAGACCATTTAGAGAGTTCCTGCAACATCCAGGTAAGAGTAGCTTAGACTAGGGTAGAAATGGAAAGATTTGAGATCTATTTGGAAGTTAATTAACAAGGTTTGATGGTAAATTGGAAGTGGAAATGTGAAGAAAATGTAGGAGTCAAGAATAATCCTACTTTTTTTAGGTGAGCAACTACGGGAGTCCTTTATTGCAAAAGATGTCTTCAGGACAGTAGGCTTATAGAGTGGGAGAAGAGCTCAGAAATCAAGAATCAAATCGTTTTGGATATTACATTTGCAATTCCTATGAGACATTCAGGTAGACATCGGTGAAAGGTGAGCTTTGTATATACGTTTGAACTCAGAAAAAGATGACTGATCAAAAATGTTAATGCCAGTCATCAGCACGTAGATAAAACATAAGTAAAATAAAGTTCAAAATATTTCCTTTGCTGCTTCTTCTACTTAAAAATGCTGATATAATTCTTGACCTCCCCCATCCCATATTTGTGATATAAAAAAAGGTTCAAAATTGGCTTCCAACTCTAAATTTTGAAAGCCTTGCTGTCTCCCATTTACGGTGATTTCAATAAATGATTATATTGCATCTTTCAAAAGATTAATTTTTCAGCTTTTCTGGATAGGACTTGTACTACAGAGTGTGGTATTCCTAAGGGTTTGAGAGTAGATCACTTCTGGGAAAATTAAATTATTTTGCAAGTATATGAATGAGGTCAGTTGTTATTTATATTAACCCATGGTGAAAGAATTTATAAAGTTAGGAATCATGTGTGATTAGTGAAACATCATCCTCTGGTGTTTTGTTTGGGAAGTTTAGATTTAGGATACCAAATTTTCTTGAACAGGTAAGACCTGAATTTTGTTTTCAAAGTTGATATAGTTATTTTCTCTATGGCAAAAAGCCTACCAGTCTAAGTCAACATTATTGCATTAACTATGGGTGGGTCTTTTCCCACTTTTAGATTTGAAGCTAAAACTGAAATGCTTAGGTCATTAATCTTTGTACTCCCAAGTTCGTGTAAGAACTCATGCCTGTGGAATTCTTTGATTGAGGTAGCGATGTCAGGAATTTTGGAGAATATCCTACTAAAAATCTCCCGAAGGCTTATTACCTCTCCTATCAGTACATATAACACACAAATAAAACAAAAAAACTGTGATTTGCTAACAAACTTAACCCTGAAGATGGAGGTGGAAGACATGTATGCATGGAAAAACATGACCAATTACATTTTTTTTAAGTTTCATCTTAATTCCAGTTAGTTAACTAACATACAGTGTTATATTAATTTTAGGTGTTGGTTACATATTTTTACATACTAGTTTCCAAGCATTACTAGACATGGGGATCTTAAAACAATGACATATTACCAAACTTTTCATCTATCACTTGAAGATTTTGGAAAAAAGAATATTATGACTTTGGTTAAGCTTGTAAATTATACACATGTATATTTACATGTATATGTGTATATACGTGTATACATGCATGGATGTATATGTGTGTAGTATATTAACATGTGTAGTATATATGTAAGTGTTGGTGTATTTGTATATATGAACATATGTGTAATGAAACCATAGATATCAAACTATTGATATGGATTTCCTCTGAAGAAGAATGTGGGAACATTGAGATGCATGAAGTGGGCTTTCATGTTTATTCCATATATGTTCATAATATTTTAATCTCTTACCATGTGAGTGTATTTATATTTCTTGCATAATTTTAAAAGAAACAGAGGGGAAAAAGAGGAAAATAAATAAATACTTGGATAATATTTTACTTAAAAAGCAGGAGGATAAAGAAGACAAAGAGAATAAAGGGAAGACAATAAAAAGTAGAAATATGACAAAAGTGTTTAGACTTGCTTCATCAACTTGTTTCAAATCTGGAAAATTGATGCAAAGACCTGGCCATCTGAACTTTGGCTAGACCAAATGTTCCCAGTAGCAATTGGTGGGTTACAAACAAATGCACCTTTATGTACTGGTTTCATATAAAGAGAGATCCACCAGAATCAAGAACTTGTCTTTCTCTGGGCTTTGCCTCCCCATTTCTATTGCTGTTCATCATAGGGATCCTTCAGAGGATGAGTCATTACCAGCATTATGCTGTTGATCTGTGTTTTCGGCTCCCATTATTTAGATGGCTGACTTTGGCTGAGATCCTTTTCTTTTTGTTTTTATTAAATTCTCTTTTTTAAAGAGTTTGAGAGAGAGAATGAGAGAGAGAGAGAGAGAACACACAAGCTGGGGGTGGGGTAGAGGTAGAGAATCTCAAGCAGACTTCATGCTGAGTGTGGGGCCCGATGGGGGACTAAATTTCATGACTCTGAGATCATGACTTGAGCTGAAACCAAGAGTCAGACACCTAACTTAGTGAGCCACCCAGGCATCCCTTTATTGATTTCTTTTTAAAAACAAGCTTCTCAATGCTGTTCTATCTTTCCCTTGGGAATCATCATCCCAATCCTCATGAATCATAAAGTCATTCCTTTAATCCTCATGAGTACTTGTTCAATATGTAACTCTTTGTAGAAAGAAACCGTGAGCAGCTTCTCTCAGAGAAGGAAAACCCTCTAACTCCTGGGGGGAATTTCTATGTTATATCCACCTTGCCCTCCAACATCTGCAGAACCCCCTAGAAGAACATATACTATTCCTGTGGAGGAATTCCCACAAGCGTTGAGCAGACTCTTGTTACCAAGAATACAGTGATATTTGAATGAATATCTCTCAAGGAGCTGGAATGGAAATGGGTTTCATTACTGACAATGAAATGTCCCATTGTTCCTTTTTCTCCTTCTGCTCACACCCTTATATTCCTCCTTTCTCTTCTTCCTCTTTCCTTCCTTTTTAACTTCTTCTTCGTTTTATGTCCTGTACATGCAAGAGTCGTTGTTTACAGAAGGCTGTCCACCCCAGGGTAAGTGTGACTTTTTCTGGGAATGAAGTGTCAGTGGGCAGCCTTGGTATTATTGCTCAGAATGATGCAAAGCCCTCATAACAGGGGAGGGCCTGCGGCTCTGAGTGATGAGCTAGAACCCTAGATTTAATCTGACAGGCAGCCTCAGTGACTCGAAGGAATTCACAAGGAACACTTGGTCCCTCCTCGTGAGTCCAAGCGCTGTCTGGAGCTGCCAATCTGTCTTGTCCTGTACTCCTTGCCCAGGGCAGGTTGGAGATCCTACCCCACACTTTAGACAGAAATAGGGTTGCTTGTTTGCCTCAGATACTAAGAACAACAGCATCTGAAAATGTCTTAAAATTGCCCAATCATACCATATTTTATTAACTGTCCCTACCTCTGCCCCCAAAAATAAAGGCAAAAGGAACAAATCTCTCTAACATCCCATAACATCCCATAACATGGTATATCCTATGGTGAGATGCGGCAGTGAGTACAAAAGGCTGTTCAGTCTTCCTGGATATTTGGGGCTAGTCTTCAGTATTTTTTTTAAAGATTTATTTATTTATTTGAGAGAGAGAGAGGGAGAGCACAAGCAAGAGGGGCCAGAGGAGAGAGACTCTGAAGCAGACTGCATTCCCAGCACAGAGTCTGATGTGAGGCTCAATCTCAGGACGCTGAAATCACGACCTGAGCCAAACCCAGAGTTGGCCACTTAATGAAGTGAGCCACCCCAGTACCTGACTTAAATGAGGCAAATAACGTCAGAGAATGACTCTCTCTACAGGGTGTTGGGAGAGGACGCCTAAGATATATTTACTTTGAAGAAATGATGCACTTAAGGTTGTCATTTAAGTGATTTGATCTAATAAGTCATTGACTGAGCATGGAATTAAAATTGTTTGGAAGCAAATTTTCCATTTGATATGTTTCTTGGTAAGGACTAGCTGTTGAACAAAAAAGTCGTTGACATTTGACTCATGCAACTTTCCAAAATGTGCACGTGCAAGATGTTGAAGGTGTAGGCAAGGTTATTTAGTTGTAACTTAAGCCATATTCCACAAACTTCAAGATTTCTATTGGACAGAGATGACAAAATTATCTCAAATAAAGAAATGAAGTCAAAAGAATTTAGATTAATGTTCTTAAGTATACTTTGGGTTTTGAGTCCAGAACATTACCTGCAGGGCAATTCTCACCCTCTATCTGTTACATTAAGAACCTGGAGTCACCTGTCAACTTGAGAAAACCCACCCAGAAACATTCAACAGGTTTACTTCTCACCAAGCAGGAGAGTTGGCATTGTTTAAGAGTTTGAAGACCCTCTCTTATTTTTACGTACATGCCTGGGCATTGTGAAGTATGCTCATCCCCCAGGCAACCCAGAGCACAATATTTTCTTCCTCCAGGTCCTTTAATAACTTTGGATTTGCACTATACCAGCATATAGCACCTTAGCATTGCTGATTTTTAATGACTCAACAGGTCTAGACTCATAGGCAAGAATTTTAGGGCCATCGCCCAGGCCTGAATCAGCCAGGACTAAATCCAATTCATCACTTTGCAATGATATTTGTTTATTCTTGTTCCAAATGTGATTCAAAGAAAAACAAAGCCCAGGGAAGCTCAGTACAATGTGTTAGCCTGCAAATAGAGTTATTTTAATGAAATGTATAGACCTGGTCACCATGCCATTTCAAGGACTCTTTTGACTTCATTTATCTGAAGTGACCAAGAGAATCGCAAGTGAGTCATAATTATTTATTGTTCTCCAAGACAAAAATAAAATGAGTAATAGCCAAGCCTCACAGAAAAAAAGGATGATATACCAGAATATTCATAATCCTTCCATTGTGCCCAGTTTCAATTATCTGATTGTCAGTGTGTTTATGGCTGCCCTTTGGATAAAGCCCAAATCTGTGATCATTAGCCAGCATTATCTCAGGCAACATTAGCCTAATGAAACTCTCCTAATCTTTTGCACCTTGGGCAAGGTGACTCTAATCTGGTTATTGATAAATCACCACCTATTCTATTAATCATCCGCATTCCTATGTTGGGTGCAATAAATGCCAAAAACCTGGAAGTTGTCATTTTCTTCTCTAAGTCTCAGAATCACAATTTATACTTGTGTCTTGAGGTCCAACCAATAAGTCCTTCCAACTTTCAACATCTCTAGAGGATGTCATCTCACTCTGATTTTATAAAGATGATCCTGGATATGGGTGGTGAAATCCCTAAGAAGATGGCAGGTAGGTGGGAGATGAGAGGCAGGCTCTGTCTCAGCCCCAGCAGTACAGCTACAGTCCTTGACCTTAGGAGGCAATGCTTCTCCATTTTTACAGTATAACCATGATAACATGACCAACCTATGGTTTTCAAAGGGTGCCCTGTTTTTGCCTTAAAGACAAATTTAAAAAAAACACACAAAGAAACATATGTTCGTACCCTACCTCTTGGAAGGAATTAGAAACATCTGATTAAAAGTGAATCTGATTACAGGTTGTAAACAGTAGAAAGTCTTTGCTTTTGTGTGGGTTGAGTTGGTTCAATGTTCCAAGGAAAACCTGATAATTCTTCCTCCCTGCCTATATTAGAAGAAACATCCCTCTGTGGTAGGCTTTTTTAGGGGGCTGGGTCGGCCTCTGAACTTAAATCAACTACATCAGGAACCTGGGTGATGTTCTGGCTGTTTATTGAGATGGTTGGAAACAATTCTCGCAAGATATTTGGAGATAATTGACTGCTTCAGGTCAGGATCACAGCTGTACAAATGGTTCTTCAAAAGGCATGACATCAATGAAGTATTTCTGATGGTTGAAATAAGATACTTCTTATTGTGGTATTTTGTAGGCCAATTTATTTAGTAGACATGAAAACTCTCATAGAGCTTGTCAGGACGCACTTTACCCTCAACAATCTATCTTCCTTTAATTGAGTTAAAATGGATTTCTCAGAGAGCCATAAGAAGGTTCAACTGCCAATAATGACTGAGGATATAACCCATACTTAAACTGAAGTTTGGTTGTTTTCGCAAGCAGATAACTTACTCAGTCAAACATCTTGGCCATTCCCTACAAACAGAGTTCAACAGAGCTACTGATGGAATAAAACACTGATATATGAGTGTATTGTGTGTTTTTACCCTTATGATGGGTTGAATTTGCAATGGAGTCTATTCATATTCAAATGGACCCCCACTTAGTCCTTTATCCCCATTTGTCTTTTGGGATTTATCTCTTTCAGTTTGTGGCCATGTCAGGCCTGTACTCAGGATCTACCCCTTCTATCAGTAATCCCCATGTTGGCTGGACACAGATCTGGATTACTTTTTCTTCCTCTGTACTACTTCAGCAATAATGCATGCTCTTGGTAAATACATTCTTAATGATTGTAAACAGATACTGTTCTAAGAACATTTCCTTTCTTCTAAAGAGAAAGGCACACATTTATACATGGATAAATATGTTCATGACTGTCAGTGAAATCAGGTCTGAGAACGTCCGTGTTTCTATTCCTGGTTAAAATTATATTTAAATTCTTTTAGGGAAAATTTGCCATTACAGGTTTTCAAGAATTTCAAAAGGAGAGACGGAAAGAATGAGACTGGCAGACTTTTGGAAACACTTTGATGTTCCTCTCATCCTTGCCCCTTAACTCCTTGGTGTTTAAGCTTGTTTTCTTTTAAAAGAGAAGTCAGTCAGGGTGCCTTGGTGACTCAGTCTGTTGCTTTCAGGTCATGTCATGATCTCAGGGTCCTGGGATCAAGCCCCACCCCATATGACTGCTTCTCCCTCTCCCTGTGCCCCTCCTCGATGTTCATGCTCTCCCCCCACCTACCTCTCTCACACGTAAATAAATAAAAAGAGAAATCAAACTGTTCCTCTTTTAAAAATTCTTAAAAGTCTGGGGTATCTGGGTGGCTCTTAAAAGTCTGGTTGAGCATCTTTCTTCAGCTCAGGTCGTGATCCCAGTGTCCTGGGATCAAATCCCACATTGGGCTCCCGGCGGGGAACCTGCTTCTCTTTCTGCCTATGTCTCTGCCTTTCTCTGTGTCTTTCATGAATAAATAAAACCTTTAAAATAAAAATTCTTAAAAGTCCTATAAAGATACTACATATACTTAATTACGAATTAATAGTAATATTTCATCATTAATTGAAACTGCAGATCTGAGATATAATGGTGATACTCCGAAAAGTTAAACTGACATTTCATTTCTTTATTGAATTGTCTCTTCTACCACACAGAATAGAATTGCCAAAAGTAATATAATCCATAATTCATATAACATTGTGGCCAGAACTACAACCTAAAATAATTTTCTTTCTACCTCATGGCTCCTAAGGAGAAATGCCCTCAAAATGCTGGAAGTACAACTCATTTTGATCACACAGACCTTCAGATCTACTGCATCCAGCAGTTGGGCAGAATTTTTGCCCTATTCAGACAGACACCCCGTTAAAAAAAAAAAAAAGCCCAAGCACCTTTTTGATCTAACTTTAAAAAGCATTGTCAATGTCAAGAACACGGAGACTGTAAGCTGTGAGTTGTTTATTATGCTAGAAGGAGTCTTCTGTGTTGTATTGTTTGTGTGGTATGAAGCAACATTGTATGCCTGCCGTCCCTTTGGGACCCTCATGAAAAGGAGATATTTTATCTCTCTGCCTATGCCCGTAAATGAATTCTGCAAAGTAAATACAATATATAAAGACAAGCCTGGCTCCAGAGTCATCTATGTACCTTCTTTTGGTTATAGAGGAAGTTACTCATGCTTATCAGAGGACCAAATTTTGTGTGCCATTCTTAGGTCATCGGCATTATGGTAAGAAGACACCATTAAGGGTGGTTTTTAGGAACAAGGTGTGCCAAAACATGGTCTCCCTGTCTATTGGCTCCAGGGAGAGTGCTCCTTCCTTTATCCTTGAGGTAGAGGAACTTCTATGAATAAAAAGAGAAGTCAGATAGATATCCTTTGAGAATGGGCATCAGATCACTAGTCATATAGGGGAGGTGGTTAAACACATTAATTTAAAAATATTTTTTCCCATCTATGGCACTGAAGTTTGGAGAACTGGAATCCCTTTTATTTTATTAGTTTGAATCAACGTGGGATTACTTGCCTCCGTGAGGAAACCAAATATGCAGGAATTTAGCCACTTGACAAAACCGTGACCCCATTACAAGCCAGACAATGGGAAAGGACAATGGAGAAGGAAAGTCAAGTTGAAATTGTATTGCTTCATGACTGAACCATGTCATTTATTTCCTGATCCTGACTCACAGCCTCTTCCACCCATGTACATCAGTTTTGTCCAATCCTTTCCATTTCTCCAGATTCCTCAGAGCATGGGAGTCTGACATCTGTCGTCAGTGTAAATGCATTGTTGGGGTTAGATAAAATTGCTTCAAAGCCACAAACATCCAGACTCAACTCCTGAATCTGCTACTTGCGAGCTATGGGGCCTCAGACAAAAGCTTTCTAAGAACTTGCTTGCTTTATAAGTGATTATAGATTTTGTAAAGTAGCTATATAACATCTGAAACAATTTCCTAGAAAGTGAGGATATAAAAGCAGATCATAATTCTAAGACGTTTTCAGAAAAACAACTCATTGAAAACACTTGAGCTATTTTTTTTTTAAGATAAAGGATTCAACTGGGAAGTATTTTGTTAGTTAACCATCCTAAGACGTATAGTACTCACTATGTATAATATGTTAACAAAATTAAAGATTTAATTTTTACCCACAGGCATCGAAATGATTATTGAAATTCACATGAAAATATTAACCATATATTACTGAGTTTAATTTAAAATTTAAAAATAGAGGGGCACCTAGGTGGCTCAGTGTTTGAGCATCTGGCTTTGGCTCTGGTCATGATCCCGGGGTCCTGGGATCCAGTTCCACATAAGGCTCCCCACAGGAAGCCTGCTTCTCCCTCTGCCTGTATCTCTGCCTCTCTCTGTGTCCCTCATGAATAAATAAATAAAATCTTCAAAAAATAAATAAAATAAAATAAAATTTAGAAATAGAAATAATTTAAAGTTTTATTTATTTGATTTTACTGAGATACGATTGACATACAACATTATGTTAGCTTCAGGCACATAACATTATAAGTTGATATTTGTAAATGTTGCAAAATGACACCACAATAAGTCTACTTAACATCCATCACCATACATAGTTAAAATTTTTTTTCCTTGTGATGAAAACTTTTAAGATCTACGCTCCTAGCAACTACACAACTTAGCAAATATACAATGCAGTATTTAATATCCTCCCTCTGCTGTATATCCTCCCCCATTACTTATTTTAAGAATAATTTAGTTTTAATCTTAGAAAATCAAACATAGGTGTCTATGAATACATAACTGAGAGTTTTATGAGCTTCTCTTTTCTTTATTCCTCCCCTAAGGAATCCTTCTCAGAAGCTTAAGATACTGTTGTCAGTATCTTGTTCAATAGCCATCATATATTAAATCTGCTAAAAATTTTAACTTACAATGTCAGCTCAACCAACATTTCAATCATGCAGAAACCTGAAGAATCAAGATTAATTCGCCAGGTGCAAATTTTATACATATATAGCGAATCTGGAAAGTATATCTTTGGATTGATTTTCTGTGGAGGTTACAGTGGTCTATTTTGGCCTGTCTGCCCCTTAATATCATCTCTAAGTATAAATTAGAACCCATCAAGTACCAAATACAGCTGGAATGTAATTGCCCAACAGGGATGTCAAACTTCCAGAGAGTAACAGTCTTAAGCTAAGTATTTCAAGGGGTTTACATCAATATTTTCTCTTCCTATCACTGATCAGAGAAACTGAAGGACTGAACAATTATGATTTCCCAATCTCATTCACTGGAGGAGAAAAATACTATGGAAAGAATCACTTAGGATTCCGGTCAGTGTCCATCAGCTCCCTTTCTACGGATTTGTGTAAATCTACATTCTAAAAAGTGAAAACCCGTTCACACTACTCTCAATAGTATGGGCATCTGTTTTGACTCCTTCGGTGACTTAAAAACATCTCTGGGTCTGGATGTGTGCACTCTTGAAACTGCAATTTGTCAGCTTTGTAGTTGACAGATGGCATTTGTAGGGTTTGATTCGGGCTTGTCTTTAAGAGAAAAAAAAATTTTTTTTTCTTAAAACTGTATGCCTTTATCAGAAGTCGCCCCTGGGCTGTTTACAAGTGCCATGGTTACAGTCCAGCTAGACTGATGATATTCACATGCAGGAAACAATGCAAGGAAAACAGGATTTGAACGGCTCCGACTGCACTGGCCCAAGAATTCCAGGAAGTGATTGTACTTTATGAAACCGTCTGTGCTCCGCTAGATTGTCTATAGCTTTTAAGGTCAAGTCCTATCACACTGAGTTTGCAATGCCCTTTGTAACAACGCCGAGTGTTTATGAAGCTGAGTACATGCTGTATTGTTTACCAGGCCGTGTGGTTTAAAGGTGCGATATCCCAATCTGCTGTTCAGGATGGCACTGGGAATCGATCAAGGGCTTTTCTGACATGGGCTTGGGATCAGTTCAAAGAGCCACTAGCAACAGGGACCACGCGACAGTCCAGAGCATGGAGAAAGTCACGACGCCTGCAGCCTCTGGCGGGACAGACGGGTGAGACGGTAGAAAATAAATGTGGGGAGCACTCTGAGTTTATGTTTTAAGATTTCTGTGCTTCCTGCTGTGGCCGAGCAGTCGCTTGTCGGAGGGAGAGAGGGTCTGGCGTACAGTATTCCAAGAGTGCGGAAAGGAGCCAGAGACTACAATGGAATTTACTTCTTCGTAAGAGAGCTGGGAGGCAGCCAGGCATTCCAGGCCTTGCTCTTGGATTCTTTGATTTCTCTGCAGGGCAAAAGGACCAGAGATGCCTTGTGCTGCTGGACTCGGGCTGCTGGAGCTGGACAGTGGACACTGATGTGGGAAGAAAAGGCAAAAGAAAAATGAAATTTCCTTACTACTCCCAGCCCATTGACAAGTCCTTGAGACAGGCAGAGTGACCTTCATCTGGGAGCTCAGCTGCCTCCACGTTGACCCTTTGCTAAGGGCAAAAGGCAATCTTAGCTTAACTTTATCCCCACCCCCAGGATCCTGTAAGTCTCCTTTAACATATAAAAATTCCTTAGGAAGCTTCCTTTATCTCTACTCCCAACCTAAGATACATGTTGGCAATCATCCTCCAAGCACATGGCCCACCGATATTCATCTGAAGGGTCTCATGACTGAGTTTTTACTAAACAGCAATAAATGACCTTTTCCTAACAATAGCTGGCTCCCTCAAGATCCTGGAGAACTCGCTTCCAAAATATCTTGGAGGATTGTGCTCTCCCTAACCCTCTCCCAACTTGAAAATATATAATCAGTTTCCCGTCATAACCCCAGTGCAGCACCTTCTGCCCATGGGTCCTGTCATGGGCTTTAATAAAAACACTTTTTTTTGCACCAAAGATGTCTCTAGAATTCTTTCTTGGCCGTGGGCTCTGAACCCCAACATTTTCCTACATCAGACACCAAATCGACTCAAATGACCAGACCCCTGCTGCTCCTCCCCCATGAAGGATGTTGAAGCTAAGTCAAACAAGCAATAACCCATAGCTATAGTTTAGGATGCTGTAGCAACTGATCATCTAGGCCTGCAACCTTTCAGGTAGGAGCATCCACTGCTACCCCGGCTTAAGTGAACTGACTTTCTGGAGATGTTCACATGCTATGCTCCAAAGTGATGGCCCCTTAGGGACAAACATGACAGTACTGTTTTTTCAATACATGGACCAAATGAGCTTTAGGGGGTGATTGTTGCTGTCAAATCAATCAACTTAAACTTAAGGGAGTGCATTAGTTTGTAAGTTAAGTGACTTCCCATTAGGTGCCATTTCTTCAAGGATGGAAAATAAATGGACAACAGTGAAATACTCTCCATCCAGCTCCACATTATGTACCCCACTACATTACTGGTTTCACAATGGAGGGTTGTATTGTGTTGAATATATTCATTTTATTTTTAAATTTCATCTTTAAATCAATAGGTACACTATGGAGAAAATTTCACAGTTCCCTTTAAGCCTTTTAGTAAAACTTATTTCTTTCAAGTAGGCTCATAAAAGAGTCACTGTTGGATGTAGTAGTGAGCATAACCACCTCATCAATAGTTGCCAATGACTCTTCAAAATTCACAAAACTAAATAAAAATTTAAAAACACCACTCATCAGGTAAAAATATGGTAGAAAACACCAGATCAGAAATCCTATGATCTTTGTTCTGGGTTTGGCTTTGGCACTAACCACTAGGAAATTTCATTTCTGCTATTTATAGGCATTGGGACAATCACTCCCTGGACCTTTGTCTTTTCACCTGCAAATAGAGGAACTTTGAATATGTGATATGCAAGGGCTTTCACATTTACAAAGATAGAATCTGAACCTGTGGCCTCCAGAGAAGACTCTATGGAGAGAGAGGGTGAAAGCTTCCTGGAGGAGGTAAGAAAGGCCCATATGGGAAAAAGAGCCAAGGTACCAAATTTTGAGGATTAATCCTGCCATAAGAAGAAAAAGAATACTTAATACTTTACATTTGCATAGAACTTTTTAAAAAGTGACTCCACAAAAAAGAAAATGACTTCATATTCGTTAAATCCTCAGAAAAATCCTAGGATGTTGATATGGCAATTTTCTTTCTTTGTTTCTTTCTTTTCTTTTCTTCTTCTTCTTCTTCTCTTTTTTTTTTTTTTTTTTTGATATGGCAATTTTCAAATCACAAATAAAGATGGAAGGTGAGTCTTGCTGAAGGTACCTAGTACTGAAAGCTTGCATAAATAAATAAAATAAAATAAAATAAAATAAAATAAAATAAAATAAAATAAAATAAAAATACCCCCCCACACACAAAAAAACACACACACAAGTTTTCAGGCTCCAAGACCAGGGCTCCTTAAGCAGTCCAAATAAAAGGTAATGGTGTCTGATGGAGAAGAAGTCCAATTGAGAGCATGTCTATTCTTGGTTCTTGCTGTATCACGTTTAGTTTTCTCAATGTTCTATGTGGCAAAATGTAAAAGACCATTCATTGGCCCTTTGTAGGAACATCTTCTGATTTTAACTGTGTTAATTTTATTTTTCACCCTGTTAAGATATAACATTCATAGAAAAGAAAGGAAATTATGGAGGTATTTATTTGAGGCATATCTTAGGAGAAATATATATTAGAGATTATGAAAACAATTTTTTGTGTCCTAAGTGCTCTCAGCAGATTGTCAGATGATATAAATAAATGTTAATTACTTAACTTATTCAATATTTATGCAGGTGGAGCTAACAAAAGTGTTAAGTACTAGAGATACAAAAACAATATGTGAGATACAAAAAAGCTGTTTTTATAGGGAAAAATACAGTTTGCAATTCTTATGCTGGAGAAAGAAGAAAGACTTAAAATTAATGAGCTCAATACCCATTCTAAGAAATTAGAAAAAGAACAGCAGAACAAACCCAAGGTAAAAAAGAGGGGAAGGGGTGATAGGAAATAGTGCAGAAACAAATAAAACAGAAGGTAAAGTTTCATATAAATATTCAAAAAGCTCAAGCTTTGTTTGCAAAAACAAAGTTATGGTAGATGTATCAAGAAAAAAAGAGAATATGCAAACAAACAGAATAGGCCAAAAAAAAGAAAAAAAGAAAAAAGAAAAAGGAGAAATTAACATTATTCCCACAGATATTTAAGAAGAAATAAGAAAATATTATGCACAATGTTAGGCTAATAAGTTTGTAAGCTGATGAAATATATGAACTTGTAAGAAACATAACTTATAAAAATTACTCAAGGGGAAATAGAAATCCCCTACAAATTAGAAATGTAATTGAATCTGTAGTTTAAAATCTCATAAAGGAAATGTCATGTCAGATGATTTTACTTATGAATTCTACCAAACATGTTTAACACAAACGCTTCCAGAGACTAGAAAAAGATGGAGAGCTTTCCAACATATTTCATGAGACTTGTACAAGCGCAGTACAAAAACTAAGAACAAAGCAAAGCAAGGAAAATTACAGGTTAGGATTATTGTCATTCACTACATTAACAAGTTAAAGGAGATAAGCCATATAATTAACACCCAGAGTAGCAAAAACCTGTCCAATGAAATTCAATAACCATTCGTGATAAAACTTTTGGCAAAGTAACAATAGAAGAGAATGTCTTTAACTTGATGAAGATCTATAAAACTCCAGAGCAAACATCATATATAATTGTAAAAATTTGAAACTATTTCTTCTGAAATCATGAGCAAAACAAGGATGATATTACCACTACTTCCTTTCTACATTGTCATGGAAATCCCAATCAAGATAAAACATAAACAATTAATTCAATCAATCAATCAATCAATCAAGAATTGCAAAGAAAGGAACACGTCTCTTGTTATTAATAGGTGATATGAAAACCCAAAGAGAAAACCCAACAAAAGTAGTAACAAATCAATCAGCAAAAAAATTCATTTCTAGCTATAGTCAGATACAAAATGTAACTTAAAATACCTTCTACAAAAGTAAAGGACGCCTGACAGGCTCAGTCAGTAGAGCATGCAACTCTTTTCTCAGGGTTGTGACTTCAAGCCCCACATTGGGTACAGATATTAGTTAAAAATAAAATTTCTAAAAAATAAACAAAAAGAAAACACCTTCTGTGAAAGCAAGTAGATATAATAAATGATATAAAGCACATAAATACATAGGAATAAATCTAACAAAAGATATATGACATATGTATGATTAGAAAGGTTTTTGAAGCTCATTAAAGAACTCAGCCAATGGAAAAATACACCATCTTTTTCGGTATGAAGAGTAATATCATAAAGTTGTTAATTCTCAAATGGATCAGAATAGTAAATGTGATTACGATAACAATTTCAAAAAGTTTATTCTTGGAATTTAACTAGCTGATTTTGACATTTATATAACAGAATAATGGACAGCCAGTGTGCTCCCAGGGAAAGAAAATAAGTAATTTGTGTGGCACCCCTGCGAAGCTCAGCAGTTGAGTGTTTGCCTTTGGCTCAGGACGTGATCCCAGTCCAGGTATAGAGTCCCACATCAGGCTCCCTGTGGGGAACTACTTCTCCCTCTATGTTTCTGGTTCTCTCTGTGTCTCTCAGGAATAAATAAATAAAATCTTAAAAAAAAAAAAAAAGAAGGAATTTGTGCTCTTAAATGTAGAAACTATACTATAGTTTAGAAACTATAGAAACTATTAGAAACTATACTAATTAGAATATTAATAATGTGATATTGCACTCTAACAAGGAGACCAAGGGGAATGGAATGGAGAGCTTAAAAACAAATCCACAGATACATGGAACAAATATGACACCTATAACAGAGGTGGTATTTGAGATTAATAAAAAGATCAGCCATTCAATAAAAGCTACATTCAAAAATGTTTAAAGATTTTTTAAAATAATCTCTACACCCAAGATGGGGCTTGAACTTACAACAGCAAGATTAAGTCTCACACTCCACCAACTGAGCCAGCCAGGTGCCCCTTACATTTGAATTTTTAAAACTGAACTTACAGCCCTCTTCTCACACTATACACAAAAATCAAATTCCAAGAGGATTAGAGAAATAAACATGAAAATCAGAAGTACAGAATCCCAAGAGAATGTAGGAGGTATCTATAAACAGAACTTAAAATTTACAAACTCTAAAGAACAAGATTGAAGAATTCCATGACTTTAAGACTAAGAACAATTCTTCATCCAATGAGCCCACCAAGAGAGTAAAAATAACTAGCGATGGAGTGAGAAAACATAATTACCTCACATATCATTTATGAAAGCAAATAAACTCCACATAGTTAAAATTTTTGCCTATCACTATTCCTGCTTTAAGAGCTTGAATCAATTAATTAAATAAAAAGAGAAACAACCCAATATAAAAATGGGCAAAAGACCCAAAAAATAATTCCAAAAGAAAGGAAACACACATGGCCTGTCATAAACACTGAAAAGTTGCTTGGCTTCTTCAGTAATCAGAGAAATGCAAAGGCAAGATCACAATGAGGTTTCATTCCACATGTATCAGATTGAAGAAAGAAAAAAAAATATTTGGACATTAGCATGTGTTAAAGAGGATGTTGAGCAATGGGAACTCTCATCTAGTTCTGGTGGGGGTTTAAATGTGCACTGCTACTTGGAAAACAGTTGGGGATTGCCTAGAAATGTGAACATTCATAGTTTATGACCCAGCAATCCACTTCTGGTTCATACTCAGACTCTTGTTTATGTGCACCAGGAGCCAAGTACCCGAAAATTCTTATCAGTGCTCTTAGCAGTAGTCCCAAACTAGGAAACATTCAGATGCTGATCAAAATCAAAAGAAATAAAGCAGAATGGACAAATTCAAATGTGCATCAAAAGCAAAATAAATGAATTCACATGATGGAATATTACATAACAGCAAAAAATAGTGAGCTACAGATACAAGCATCAACATGGATGAATTCCTAAAACATAGTTTTGAGCAAAAAGAGTAAGTCCCAGGGAAGTATAAATACAACATTTCTTTGATATAAATTCCCCCCTAAATCAAAACTAAACTATAGTTTGCTTAGGGATATGCACATAAATGTTAAAACTACATATGGGGCACCTTGGTGGCTCAGCTGGGTAAGTGTCCGCCTTCAGCTCAGGTCATGATCTCGGGGGGTCCTGAGGTCGAGCCCCCTGTCAGGTTCCCTTGTCAGCAGGGATTCTGCTTCTCCCTCTGCCTCCCTCCCTGCTAGTTCTCTCTCCCTCTCTCTCCCTCTCTCAAATAAATAAATACAATATTTCTTTTTTAAAAATCCTACATATATATTTATGGGAAATGATTAACACAAAATTCAGGATACTGGTTACCTGTAATGGGGGCAGGGAAAGCAATTGCCAGGTCCACATGGAAGGGTTTGAACTATAGGTTATGTTCTGTGGGTAAACTGCATAGTAGGTACTTAGATATCCACATTATCATAATCCTTTATAGTATACGGGTATATTTTAGATTTTTAGATTTTTGTATATGGATGATATGGATGATACACCCCATAATAAAAATAAATAAATCTTTGCTTACCACAGCATTCATGTCCAGAAGCACTTCAAAATAATCCCATTCTTTGCCACTGGATTATTTTGGTAGGAAATGCTTTTATAAAAAGCCCTGTCTTACAGTTAACATAAACGATGAGCTTTCAGGTTTGGATGGACGAGGCGATAGATAGTGAGAGGGGGCCTGTGGCTGCCAGGGGTGCACGTGAACAGTCAGAGGGCAGGAAGTCAGCGGGTACTGTGGCCGACATACTTCACATAGCCAGTAATTTCACCCAACAGTCCCTGTCTGCAGAATTGTCGCAAGCTGGAAATCCCACATCAGTCACCACTTCCCTGGTGACATTAGGCTGTTCTTCTGAATAATGGAAGGCTGAATTTTAATCACAAAATAGAAGGAAACGGAAAACAAAGAATGAACCCAAGAAGTGGAATATGAGGGCTGGGGTTTCTCCCTAAATTTCCCTAAGACGTGTGTGAATGTTCTCCTTGGTTAAGTATTTGGAAAGCACATTGTATTTCATGAGTTTTTTTTCTTCTCCCCTAAAAAAGAACAATTTGTTCCTCTACTAGAAAGAATGGCAATGTTTTCTTTCTTTATTACATGATAACACCATGTGACACCAGACAGGAGAGATCTTATTTAGGGGATACATGTGTGTAAAACTAAAAAGAAAAAGCTGGGAATAACAGAAAAGTAAAATGGGTAGTTAGCTCTGGCAAGGGTGGCATGATCACTGAGATTTACCAGGTAAGGAGGGTGGTTCTAAAACACTGGCCATATTCTATTTTCTTAATCCAGCTAAAAGATACATGGCCTTTCCTTTTACTGTTATTCTCTAAACTGTGCATGAATTTTTATAATCTCTTTTCTACACATTATAAATTTCACAATACCTATTTATTTGCTTTATTTTACCTGAAGTTCTTAGATGCTCCCCATCAAAAGAAAAAAAAGCAGAGATAAACACAGAGGGCCCCCAAAGAGCAAATATCAGAACCAAGCAGGCCAAGGTGAGAGAGATTTTTCTCACGTATACCTGGTACTCTTTTAAGGCATCAGACTTTTAAATACTTAAATACTTTTAAATACACTCATAAGAGACACTTTAAATGCTCTCCTCCTGACCCTGGACATATCACACGCATTTGCTGGGAGGCTATGGGTTGAGTGGAAAGGGAAAGGAATACCAGAAGAAGAGAAGCCACTGAGGTTGCAACCCAGTTGGTCTGCCAGAAGCATCTCAAGAAGGATTCCAAAAGCAGTGGGTCAATAGATATAGAGCAACAGTGAGTTAGCCCCACAGCTGCCTGATAGTATGATGAGCGTGTCTACCAGTTTGCTTCCTGTGGCCCAAGCTACGTCTTCTGTCCCAGAATAATTGTTATCAGCAATGCCCTTTTGCTCTCAAAAGCATCCCGGTGAAGTATGCGGTCATCCTCTACACAAAGGAAAAGATGTTAACATTGGGGGGGGGGGGGGGTAAAGGGCTCATCCAGAAAGACCTCATAAAAGGGGAGAAGCTAGAATTTAGATGCTAGCTTCTAACTGCCCAGAAAGGATGGAGAATTTTTTTTAAAAAAGAAATCAAGACAGAGAGAGAGAGGAAAAAGGAAAAGGAGAAGGAAGGGGGGAATTCTTTGTGGATTTGTTTAGATCTGTATGAAAAAGAAATGAGGAAATGTAAAACAAGACTCCTACATCCAAAGAAAGGATTGGTGGATGCTGGAGGGGATGGCATGAGGGGAGGGGGCCGGGAGTGGGTAGGGAGGGTGAGCAGAACAGGTGAAGGGGATCAAGAGACACAAACGTTCAGCCCCAAAGTAAGTAAGTCACAGAGATGAGAAGTGCAGAGTAAGGAGTATGGTCCATAAGACTATGATCACTGGGGCACCTGGGTGGCTCAGGGGTTGAGCGTCTGCCTTCAGCTCAGGTTGTCATCCCAGGGTCCTGGGATTGAGTCCCACATCAGGATCCCCTCTGCCTGTGTCTCTGCTTCTCTCTCTGGGCATCTCATGAATAAATAAATAAAATCTTAAAAAAAAAAAAAAGACTATGATTGCTTTGTGTGGTGACAGAGGGTAACCAGACCTGCAGTAAACCTTTCGCAATGTATATAGACTTGCCCAAGCACTCACTATGTCGTATGCCTGAAACTACTATGACGTCGTGTGTCAATCCTTGGCTTCAATGAAAATAAACAAATGAATGAATGGGAGAAAAAATGCCAGGGGATTAGCTCTTACTTTCTTGACCAACTTGTCTTCTGCTTTGAGCTTCTAAACGGTGTGCCTGGGCTTCTTTTCCCTCAACTCCCTTTCCATCTGAGATGTGTAAAAGACACACGGGAGGAACTGGAATAATCACAGTTGACTTAGAGATTAGGGAATTTCAAGCCCTGCATCATGTCTGGGGAAGAAAGGTTGGAGGCTTCCTACCTATTCTCATCACAGGGTTTGTGACCTGTGTTCCTGCTATTCCCCAATACACATTCTTGTGGCTTTGTTAGTTCTGACAAAGAATGCTGGAATTTATGAGCTCTCTCCTCTTTTGACCCTTTTGGCTGGATTTATCAACATTCTCTAATTTTATTAACAAAAGAAAAGGAATTATTTTTAGGTGTGATGACCACAGAAGGCTGAAACCAGACCCTCCCAAGCATGTTGCAACTCTATAAAGCGGTCCTAGGAGGCTCTCTGTCCCTCACGTGATCTCAACTCATAAGTCATTGTTTTGTAAACCTCGTCCTAAGAGGACCAAGTCACAAAGTTTCTGTTTTGTTTTTTCTTTAAAAAAAAAAAAACCCAATTTGCATATAACCATAAAGTGAATAACAGCTTATAGCAGCAAGGGATGAGGAGGTAAGGAACAGGACAAGATAGGAAAGTTTCAGAGAAAGAAATTCAAACCCAGCCTGGAGTATATCTCAGCCTCCAGAGACCCCAGGAAAAATACGAATGGCAGAGTTAACTAGAACACAAGCAATTTAATTTGACTCAGGAGAATGAATAGAAAGAGAGGGCTGATCTCAGCCTTGGAATCAGACACTCCTAGAAGGAAAAAAAAAAAGGCATTTACTAATTAATTCATTTATTTATTTATTCAAAATGAATAATAGCAACCAAATCATGGTTAGCTACAAGGGGAAAATTTTATTTGTTGCTTTCAGGTACACTAAACTCTGGATATCAATTTCTTGAGTACAGGAAGATCACTCAGAATTACTCTAAAATGCTGCAATATATTTAAGGAAGATCCTTGGCAGCAAAAAGACTCACACTACACAAGCTTGAGCAAATTTATGGCAACTCTAATGGGCCAGTAAACATTATCAGTAATGTCTTCATTTTTCTTGGTTTTAAGGCTACCTCTTTTGCTACGTGGACAACTCAGTTCTCCCTTTTAGTCTCCACTTAAAAAGAGAGTCAGGATTCATATGTTACACTAGCCCTAGACTCTTCGTGGCAAAGGAATATTTACCCAGTATTGAGACTTATGAATATAAAGGAGAATGACAAAGCAATCTATAAGAATTTTTCCCTATCAACACTGACTCCAATAAATGTCATAGTAATGAAGATTTGGGAAGTGGAAGCTTTTCAGTAAAGGGAAAGGTATCAATCGAGTTTAACTTGGAACAGGGAAGAGAAGCATTTAAGTTGTGTTTTAGAGCGTAGATGTCCACCACATACATACTTGTTCAATCCTCATTAAGGCACTGTTGCCAAGCATTTATTTTTTCCCCACTCTTTTTCCAAATAATGGGTGAGTTCTGCTCTTTACCAGAATGGAAAGGTGGTGACGGCAACTTCCCCTGAAGAGACCATCTGAGCCTTTTAGCTGAGATGCCAAAGGGAAGCCACCCAGAAAGAAAGCTTCCAAGTATTAGGACAGGATTTTTCTCTTGAGCATTCAAGCTTATTTGCCTCTCCAGACAACTTTCAGTGTCTCCTCCTTTTAAAACAAATGTACTTCATTTGTTCATTTGAGAAGTCTTCATTTTGAGTGCTGTTGATATATGGATTAATTTTGAAGTGATGTCTTGGTAGAAATTGGCACATGATCAGCTGATAACAAGGGTGACCCAGATGAGAGAACAAGTGATACAAGTGGAAGTCAAGGTGGAAGAGAGGTGGCAAAGACATCAGGAGACAGGAAAGGAGAGGAGGAGACAACAAGAAAGATTAATTTCTCTGATTTAAGACTTTTATCTGAACTGACTCTGGTCATTGTAGGAATTAGCTCACATAATGCCATGCAATACCCAGTCACCTGGCAAACCTTTATTGAACATCTCATAGGTTCCAGACACTCAATTCAAGTCTAAGGATTCAAGACTGAACAAGACATGGGGTGTCTGGGTGTCTCAGTCTATTAAGCGTCTACCTTCAGCTCAGCTCATGATCCCAGGGTTCTGGGATGGAGCCCCATGTCAGAATTTCTGCCCAGCAGGGAATCTGCTTCTCCCTGTCTCTCTGCTCCTCTCCCCCCCACCCACCTGCTGCTTGTGCTTGCTCTCAAGTTAATAAATAAAATATTTTTTTTAAAGAAAGACTGCACAAGACAAAGAGAGGACTTCTACTGCAGACTACATCCCAGAGGAAATTACATCTAAATTCAGCTTTGAGGAATGAATAAGAATTTTCAAGAGAGGCAGGTAGCCAAACATGGCCATTTGTGGCTTCTGGTTCAAAAGGATCCTCAAGCATTGCTTTTGCAATTCTTTCACTTTTCCCCAGAGTCTCTACACTTTATCTCCTGGAGCTTTCCATACTGTCCCATATCTACTTACTGTCAGGAAATGACCTAGGCTCCTGCTTCTCAGAGAAAGAGGTTCACCATTCATGAAATCCTTTAATTTCTCTCCATGATCATTCATCCATATATCCCCAATCCTACCTCATCACCTCGTCTTACAGGAGAATGTCCTCATTCCCCCACCCATTACTCCTTGATATAACCAAGTCTTTCTTCAATCATTGAGACCTGTACCTTTTGTATCTCTTCCGGAACCTTTGATACCATTGTCTTCATCCTCCCTCCTGCCTTCATCTCACACCCTAGTTCAGCATGAAAAATGCCCAGCTTTTCTCCCTCTTAAAAAGCAAACACATGCATACACACATACTCACAAATGTTCATTAAAACAATTCCTGTCAGGATTTCTCCTGCCTGTACTTATATTGTTTTATTCATTTCATTTACAAATCAATGAATTCTTAGTGATTCTCAACCTAATTAACCTTTCTACACTTTTAGACATTACTGTTTCTTCCTTCTTGCAGTGCTCTCCTTACTAAAATATTAATTTCTTCCCAGTTCTCTTACCCATCTAATTATTCTTTCTAGATATCTTATCATTCTTTATCCTTTAAATATTTGTAGTCCCCAGGGGCACTTGGGTGGCTCAGTGGTTGAGAACCTGCCTTTGGCTCAGGTCATGATCCCGGGGTCCTGGGATCAAGTCTTGCATTCAGGTCCCCGCAGGGAGCCTGCTTCCCCCTCTGCCTATGTCTCTGCCTCTCTCTGTGTGTCTCTCATGAATAAATAAAATCTTTAAAATAAATAAATAAATAGATAGATAAATAAATAAATAGATAGATAAATAAATAAATAAATATTTGTAGTCTCCAGAGTTCAGGTTGTGAATTGCTTCTTGTTCCATTAGCTCTCCCAAGTAATTTTATTCATCTTTAGGGCTTATTTTCTCTGACTTCCCGTGCCCAACCAACAGTAATTTCCATTAGATCTTCCTTCTTTGTATTTATCAGTCCCAACCTCTTCTCTGTATCCAACCTATTGCCATTCATCAATGCTGGCTATCCTTACCTATCACCTTGTTTAGAATTAAAGCATCTTAATGCATTTCTGCCTCTATTCTGGCAACCCTCCAATTCCTCCACGGTTTGCCAGAGTGATCTTCCTAAGTGATAAATCTTATTTTGTTCCCCTGCTTAAACACTGAAATGCTCTTTCATTGCCTTCAGGATAAAGTTCAAATCCTTATGAAAATTCTCATTGTGACACAGAGACTCATTTAAGGTCAATCTCGATCTACTTTTATAATCTCTCTTCCCCTTCTTTATACCAAGTGCACACTTGGAAAAAATTTTCATCACCCTTCAACCATGCCATGATTTTCACACCTCATGCCTTTGCTTCTGCTGAAATTCCAGCCTGGAATATCTTTCCTGAATTTTTCCACATGGAAAAATTATACTGATTCTTCAAAAATATGAAAAATAATGACATCCTCTGCAAAGCATATCTTGTTCTACCTCCTTACTCTCTCCACCCTACAAGAAAAAATGTCCCAGACAAATTTAGTTACTCTTTCTTCTTGGCTCCTATAATATTTCATCCATTCCACTACTTATAGCCCTTACCAGATTGTTTCACGTCATATGATAACTATTTCTCTTGGGAAATCAGGGTAAGGACAGTTAATGTCACGACTGAAACAATGATGATCTAGAACACTTAAGCTGGTGAGCCATCTCCTATGCCATGGTGTGTGCTTAGTATCATCCTGCTGGAGGGGAAAGTAGATCTGATAACCTCTGAAAGACTTTGTCTGTACTACCATGATTCTCTGAATAGCTTCTTTCACCATTGCTTCACCACAGAATCCACACAGCTGATGCCTTTGTTTTGTAAAGGCCACCCTGCGAACAGTGGCATGAAATACAGCACCTCTCTTACCACATCATAGGTGCCATTACTGAAGGTGACATCTTGATAGCCTTCAGGCTTGCTCTTATTCCCAAATGCCTAGATAAGCAGAATAACATTGTTATGGTGGTCCCATAAACTGAATCATTTTGAAAAAGGTCACAGTGGTTGGGCTTTTCCATAGGGGATTTACTATGACATACAGAGTAGTAGAAATGAATGTATTGTGTGTCATTAATCTGTTAGTTCAACAGAACTTCCTTGAGATCAATCCAAATATGAGAGTGCTTCTGAAGTCTGAAGAACTTTTCCTTTTCTAAAATGGGAACTGAGATAGAGATGTAGTTTCAAACCTCATGGGATAATTTAGTCTAATTGTAGGTGTGAAAACCCAAGTGAGCACCTACCATGCACCAATTAAGTGAAATATAAACAGACACTGTGCAAAAGCACTATTTGTCAAGAATTGAAGCTCCCTGAATAAATTCTCAGATAAAATTCTTTTAAGCAACAGTTTTATAATAGCGAATGGACATTGTGGGCCTCGTGTGGACAATATGTGATCCAAACAAAATGGGAGCAGTTCAACTTTGAACATTTGCCCTGCTCTTTTTGGAGGGAAGGGAATGAAGGATGTGAAAGAAATTGGTCTAAAAGTTGGAAGGATCTTAGATCTCCTATCACAGCTTCTCTATAACTGCTTATAGGACTTAGAGAAGACAGCCATCTGGTGCCTCACATTCTCCAATACAATACGGATAAAATACCTGCTTCGCAAAAAGACACAAATTGAGTATGATATGTGGAATGATAGTTACCTCGGTTCTTAGGAGAAGCCACACACTATAAGAACAAAGTATTTTCATCTGTATTGTGTATTATTCACTCATTCTGCAATAGTCATTGAGCACTATGTGTCAAGCACTATTCTAAGTGTGGGAATGAGTAGAGAACAGAAGAGACAAAAAAAAAATCCCATCTTTTTAAGAACCAGCATTTAATGGAGGAAGACAAAAGGAAATACACAGCAAAAAATTATATATTGGAAGACAGTAGGTTGGATGGAGAAAAAATGAAACAGGGGAAGAAGGCAGGGAAGTCTAAGATTGGAGATGGATTCCAACTTTGAATAAATGATGCTCTGGGAAAACCTCACTGAGAGCAACAGTTGAAAAGCACTTGAAGAGGGAAGTGAGATGAATTATGAAAATGAAGATATATGGAGAAAGAATCTCTGGGGCAGAGGACACACAGGTGTGAAGAATTTAAGATGGAAACATGACTCTCTGTTCAAGGAACGATGAGAAGGCCAAGGTGGCCAGCCGTTGGGAGGAAGACCAGAGAGTTAGCAGGAGGCCAGATGCACAGAGCCTTAGAGCTCATTAAAGGATTTGCTTCTCTCAGGCAGATGAGGAGCCATTGGGAGACTTTAATCAGAAGAGAAACATGGTCTGACTTGTATCTTAAAGGTATTCCCCTGGCTGCTGTTTTGAGAATAGATGTGTGGGAAGGTGCCCAGGTAATAAGCTGTTATAGTAATGCAGTTAGTGGTTAGGGCAGAAAGGTAGCAATGGATGCAGTGAGAGATGATCACACCATGTATTTTAGAGGTAGAGACCGCAGGATTTCCTATTAGAATGAACTTGAGGGTGAGAGAAAGAAAGGAGTCAGTGTGACAGCATGACTGTCATCCTAGCAAATGACAGAATGTACTGGCCATTGTAATTCCACTGATGTGACACTAGTTCAATTTCAGGGAACTTAAGGCAAATAATTTAACATTATCTCTTCTTCCACATTTGTATGTATCTTTCCAAGTGATAAAAATGTGAATATTCAATTGGGAAGTTTTAACGACTTTGATTAGGGGCGTCTAGGTGACTCAGTCGGTTAAGCATCTGCCTTTGGCTCAGGTCATGATCTCGGGGTCCTGGGATCGAGCCCCATGTTGGGCTCCCTGCTCACGGGGAGCCTGTTTCTCCCTCTCCTTGCCATTCCTGCTCTCTTGCTATCTCTCTTTCTCTCTCTCTCTCAAATAAATCAATAAAATATTTTTTTAAAAAAATACTTTGGTTGAAAGAAGCTATAAAATAAATTATATATATACATATACATATAACTTTATCCTATATATATATATAAGTGTATATATGTATATAATTATATATATAGACTTTAAAAGGCTCACTTAATCCTAACAAACTGTCTGTGAAGTAAAAATACATCCACATGAAAGGGACAATATGGTGTTATTACCCAGGTTTTACAAATGAAGAAACCAAGGCCCTGAGAAACCATCATGCAGCTAGGACCAGTTCTGATTCCTTCTCCAGAGAACTACCGTAAACACTGCCTCTCTGATCACATTAAAGCCATGCGGGTTACTTTTATAATAAAAATAATGATTTCTATGTGGAAGGCTCTTGGGTTTCAGCAATGAATGAACCCCTCCTCTTCCAGAGAATGTAGATTGGTATTATAAGTAAGACACAATGGATTACCAGTTGGCTTTTTCTCCTCTTTACATCTTATTTCCCCATCCTTCAAGTTAGAGAGTCATTAATCGGCAGCTTTGTCGTTCCATATGCATTAAAGCTAAACTGTGAAGATTGACTTGAAATGCAAATGCTGTTTTAACACCTTTCCAGCAAATACTACTTATACTAATGCTAGGCAAATAGCGAGATCAGGAGATTGTGAAACTCAGTTTTTTCTCCTATTCAACTGTCTCTATTTGCTATCCTAGAATATTCTGAAGGCAGCAAGTCATGCTAGAAGAGAAAGTTTATAACAATTTGTATTTCCTCTGCTGTGGGGCAAAGAAAACCTTAAATGTCGGTTTTATAGTCTTCTGTACTCCCCAGGGAATTTAGGTATGCAGAGCTTTGGCTGAGATAGGAAAGGAACAGCTCAGAGGTGGAGGCTGCTGCTTAAAATGTTCCTTTGTTTCATTTTTTTCCTGTTATTGTATATGAAACTTTGAAACCATCCTGACTTTCCATTCCAGAGGCACAGGCCAGCACAGGTGCCAATTGCCAGGACTGCTTGGATGAAGGGCATACACCATTACCAGCTTTTATGGGGCTCCGAGGGAACGCAGAGGGGGTTTCATGGAGAAGTTTTACTATGAGATTAAGATGTTTGCATACCAGGGGTGCCACGGTAGCTCAGTTGTCTAAGCATCTGACTCCTGATTTCGACTCAGGTCTTGATCTCAGGGTCCTTAGATCAAGCTCCGAGTGGAGCCCCATGCTCAGTGGGGAGTCTGCTTGGGAATCTTTCCCTCTGCCCTTTCCCCCACTCATATGCACACTTCCCCTCTCTCTCCCTCTCAAATAAATAAATAAATCTTAAAAAAAAAAAAAAAAAAAAAAGATGTTCGCCTATAAGGGTAAGCTGTAATCCTTTGCTACCTTTGGGTGAAAGGTGTCCTGTAAGGAAATTCAATAAGGGAGATCTTCAGGTTAGATAGAAGGTAGAATGAAGTAGGGTATGAGTAGTCCCCAAAACAGAGTGGAAATTCAAGGCTATGGGTCCTACACTCAGTCTGTGTTTACTTGTCTTGTAGGTTGGGCACAGTGTCTAAATTCTCGCTGCTTCCATTTCCTTATCTATGGATTACGGCATGCTATGGGGATAGGTGTCATTTCAATACATAGATACCATCATTTCTTGGAAAATAAGCGCTTTGTTTAGCCGACAGGGCTCTCTTTTCTGTAGAACAGGGTGTGAACCAGAGCTCCTGGGTCTCACTCCAAAACTCTGAAGATATTCAGAAGATGCTATGGACCAGGCACTTTGCTTGACTTTAGGTACGTTACCCAACGACTGTGCAGAACTTTGGGAGATCTGTTTTATTGTTCTTTGGGGTATATTACTCTGAAGTGATGGACTTAAAGACCTTCCGGACTGACCACTGTGCCATGTTGAACAGCAAAGCCACTTTAACTTGCTAGGTTTATTCTCATACTCTCACCTGTGCCACCTCTCCTCTCAAACACCACGCACACACACACGGGATATCTCCTCCCACTGGTCATTTGCCTGACCGATCCCGATGATTTGAGGGATGTCAAAATGCTTTCTGCTGCCACATTTATGCACCCCTAAACACTTCTCCTGTTATGACACTGAAACCTGTTATTAAAATGGAAAGGAGGGATCCCTGGGTGGCGCAGCGGTTTTGCGCCTGCCTTTGGCCCAGGGCGCGATCCTGGAGACCCGGGATCGAATCCCACATCAGGCTCCCGGCGCATGGAGCCTGCTTCTCTCTCTGCCTGTGTCTCTGCCTCTCTCTCTTTCTCTCTGTATGACTATCATAAATAAATAAAATTAAAAAAAAATTTTAAATGGAAAGGAGAAGAATCAAATCTACTCTGTTGTTGCTCATAGCATCAGTATGAGCACTGGGTTTGAATCCCAGCTCTGTCGCTCACTGCTGTGTGATGCCTCTGAGGCTCAGTTTCATCCTCTGTGAAATGGGCACATTAATAGTACAGGCCTCATAGGATTTTCTATGGGAAGTATAAGCAATAATGATACAAAGTGCTTACAATCTTGCCTAATATGTAATAAACACACAATAAACACAGCTTTTATGATTATTTCTGGTTCGCCCATCTTCAGCCAGAAGAGGAAGGGCGAAGTGTTATATTTGCACCAACCATTTACGAGTGTTCAACATAATTTTTATTTTACTCCTGTTGATGGTAAATTTTAAGGGCTTGTAAGAGTTGCCTCGTCCTGTAGACAAAGACCATTCCAATCACTCTATTGCTAATGACTGGAGTGACCTCTAGTGGTACCTTTATCATACGGGGGGGGGGGGGGGCGTGACCACTCAAAGGCCCCTGCTAGCTAACATCAGCTTTTACTATTTTGCTTGTAAGCCCAAAATTCACAAATTGCTTAAGTGGAAACTAATGTAGTGTTTAATTGGGTTGACTGATTTCATAATGAAAATATTAACATTCACAAAGTAGTTTCAACGGTCCCTTCTGAACATCACCACACCCGTGCCACTATCTGGGTTTGTTTTCCATTACTGCTAAGTCAGAGGAGTCATTCATTCATTTTCAGTTAAAATGGGTTGGTTGCCTCCCATGTGCCTGACACCGTGCTAGACAGGAAGAGACAGATAAAGATGAAAAATGGCCAAGCCTCTGCTCTTAAGGAGCTCCTTACTGAGTGAAAGATTTGGGAGAGAGTTTGAGGAGCAAAGAACTAAAAAAGTGTCTGCTTCTCAGAATGTACTAAAAAAGATGCCAGCACAAAGAATTAGCACTGTTTGGTGCTTTCTGGAATTGTAGACAACCTTTCTTTTTCTAATAAGGGAAGAAACAGACCCCCTTTAAACAAAGAAAGCAGAATAAAGGATTGTATCCATCAAAATACAAAAGAATTCTCTCCCGCGGGCTGGGAAGTATTGGCTGAGTGTAGAGTCAGGTAGCAAAAAAAGACAAGTACACTGCCATGGTTTTGTTTTTTTAAATCCATATGAAATAAAGCAAACTCAAATTCCAAAAAAATCCTTTAAAGAAGTTATTTTAAACTTGTTTCATTACCAGCAATCATATCTCACTTCTTTTCTGGATAGTTCTACTTTCATATAAACTTACTCCTTTCTATAAAGCAATGCATTAATAAGTAGGCAAGTAAAGATGATAACTTTTTATAGCTTGATATAAATTTTCGTGTAACTAAGTTCACAAGTCAGGAAAATATTTTGTCATATCCTATTTTATCTTGTAGAAGATTGGCAATGTACATCTAGTCTGTGTCTAAAGAAGTAGGATTCCCAAAGAGAACATTAGTGCTCTGTTATAATACCTACCCTTCAATCATTTTTATTTGATGGCTATACCAAGCTAAAGAATATTTTTTTGCTACACATGAAAAGTATAATTGTCTCTTATTTCTCTATTCACTTTCCATGAAGACTTTAGTGACGACTAGTTGACACGCTAATAACCTTCAAAGAGCTATTCAGACATGGCAGGCATTTAGAAATTATTCAAGCCTAATTCAATCTAAAGGCCGCAAAATGAATTCACAAAATCTCAAATTCCTCCCTTTTAACTTTATTTTTTTTGTAAATTAATTTTTTATTGGTGTTCAATTTGCCAACATATAGAATAACACCCAGTGCTCATCCCATCAAATGCCCCCCTCAGCGCCTGTCACCCAGTCACCCCCACCTTGTAACTTTATGTGGCAATACTATGGCGACAATTCCCCCCACCAATCATGTAACTGGAATTTTCCTGAAATATTAGGCTTGATCATTGGGAATTCTGTTCCATTTTGTTTTAAGGTTTCTATTTAGTTGCTCACTCATGTTCATTCTCATGTCCTGGGAGTACAGACACAGTCCATCAGGAGCACCTAAAAAGTTTTGTTTTTAAAACTTATTTGTTGGTTTATTCTTACTTATGTTTTCTTTATTCTTTACATCTGTTTTTTTCTTCTTATTTATTCCTTATTCTACTGAGGATTTACCTTATTTATTCTTAGCTGGTCCTCAGTTTAAATAAGCTTTAAGACATTCAACAGGATGTACCACGTCTGATGAGGAGCTGGAATAGGATGGAACATGCAGTTCATAAAGAAATATTACAGGAAAGATGTATAGGGAAAAAACCCAGGCTGAAAATTATAACATTACCTGTCCCTGGGGAGTCTTTGATTTCTCACTGTCAGATTTTGTTGACTCAATGTTTTATTTGCTTTACACTTATAACTACATTTACAATCTAATAGTCCATCATAGGCAATTAATATCCTTAGTCAACACTGAGTGGTAATTTGGACACAGTTAAACAGCTTATGCTTTTCTAAGCACTTGTACTAAACATTGGGCTAACATTAAGTTTGTTTGCTACATTGCTTTTAGTTATTTGAACTTCTATATCACCACTTAAAACAACTATCAGCACATGTCTAAAACAAATAAAAGAGGTTAGTTGGCAGCACAGATTTAAAAACAACTTCTCATGCTAACTGGGAAAAGCTATAACATTTGGATATCTAGCTTCAATTCCAGGGAAATAATAAAACTGGGTCAGGTCTTCATTAGAAAAGTGTTAGGGCTTATTGGGTACCTACCTCTGCTCTGTGAATTTTCAAAGTAAGTAGATGTAACTTCCAGAAGCCTCAGAAAATATTGGGAGATACAATCGTTATAATTATGCCTTTGAAACTTTTCTAGCTAGCGTGTTCTTTCATACCATTCCGTTTTATCCACACCCGTTTTTTTGCTTCATCTCCTTTGGAGTATCATCCACAGGTTTGAGGTTTTTTTGCTCCTTGGCTAATTGCTTCTCTCAGCAGTTTGCTGCCACCTAGTGTCCAGGATGGGCAGTCATGCATTAAATCAGATTTGGTGAGTGACAGCAACTTGACCCTCACCCAGAGAGCGCACAATGCAAAAACTGACATATGAGAGTTGTGATAATGGCTCTCATGATGATCCAATAATGCCATCAGGTAAGATTCAACTCCCATTAATACGTACCTCACCGTAAGAATGACCAGGAATGGGGTGGAAACAGTTCAATCTCAAGTTAAACTAGAAAACCAACTTACACATTTTCAAGCAACTGAGTTTCTTTCTTTTTTTTATTTAAAGATTTTATTTATTTATTCATTAGAGACACAGAAAGGCAGAGACACAGGCAGAGGGAGAAGCAGGCTCCCTGTGGGGAGCCTGATGCAGGACTCGATCCCAGGACCTTGGGGTCACGACCTGAGCCGAATGCAGACGCTCAACCCCCGAGCCACCCAGATGCCCCTCAATCAACTGAGTTTCAAAACTTATTAATTATGAGAATTCTTCTGGCACCAGCCCTACCACATGAGTTTAGAGAACACAATCACAGAAGATTTAGTAGAATTTCAGAGGGATTTATACTGAGTTCTGCCAATTTTAGGAGTACTTTTCAATACTAAGTCCCAGTATAAGGGAAACTTCTCCTTATTTTGTCTACAAAGTGTTAGGCTTCCTCCACTTTAATCTTCCATTTATATCCAGCTACAATTGGATGGCATATTACTTCTGAAAGTCTAGTTGTTACTAGGATATGACAAACAGTGTTTGACATCCACTTTTCTTTCCAAGCCTGTTCCACTTATAGCTGTTCTGAAGAATAGACTTCATTTTGAGAAGTGAACAATGTGCCGTTACATAAAGTCTGATTGATGGCAGTTAAGGTGGGCAGGAGTTATCAAAATCTGAAAACGAAGTGTTTGAAGGGGAAGGAATGTATTATCATTAAAGAAGTGGGAGGATAGGATTGCCTGCTCTGGCTGAATGATGGGTTGGAAGCACCAGCCTTCATCATAGATCCCAACAATGGAGCCCAGCATCCTCGAGGACTCGCTCTGCTGGGCTGACCTCATAATTCATTAAATGCCATTTGTCAAAAAAAGTCCTCTTCAGCAATCAATCTAGTCACAAGCAAAGACTTGTTTGGACATCTCTCTGCATGTCTCACCAGACTAAAATATTAAAACTTACAAAAGAATGACCTCAGCAACTCAGAGCCAAAAAATGAGGGAATTGGGGAAAAGAGAGAAAAATTCAGCCTCGCTGTTAAAGTGATTCCAACATCTCTCTTCTTTCCTCCCTACTGACTATGTCACAGTGCTCACACTTGCCCACTCCCATTCTCCCTCATACACACCCACAGGTCTTCACATATTTATCTCTCCTCTTTCTTTTCTGCAAGAAATATATGCCACGGAATCACTCTCCTGGTAGTGGAGCAACCATTGCAATATTTAAAACCCTCAGTTATAAATTTTATGGCTGCTCATAAAGTTCCCAACTGATTGCCAATCTTTCCCAACCATTTCCTATATGGATATAAGCTTAAAATCTTGGAGCATAACACATGGTCTGTGTGAATAGAACAAACAGAAAGTCCTTACTTTCATAACTCTAAACATTTTCATTTAAACAGTCCCATATTAGCAAAGGTGAGACCCCTTTTTTGTTTTGATCATTAAGTACGTGGCTACCTGAAGGAAGACAGGATTTTGCTTTGTTTCTGTTTTGTTTTTAAGATTTTATTTATTTATTCATGAGAGACAGAGAGAGAGAGAGAGAGAGACAGAGAGAGAGAGACAGAGAGAGAGGCAGAGACATAGGCAGAGGGAGAAGCAGGCTTCCTGCGGGGAACCCCATGCGGTACTCTGGGATCATGACCTGAGCCAAAGGCAGATGCTCAACCACTGAGCCACCCAGGTATCCTGGAAGACTGGATTTTGAATGAAGGATTTATCCTGACCATGCTGGCTCTGTTCTGTCCCTATATATCTGATGACATTCTTAATGAACATCTAAACCTATGTTACAAATGAGAAAATTTCTCAGATGCTAAGCAATAATGCAAACTGCATGTGTGTGATATATACAAATCTGTATATACACCCAATGTTGCTGATAGATTATATGCATTAGAGGGGATGAGTCAGGAACAAGAATCTAGGCTCTTTTTATGAGAAAGTCATCCAGACATATACTTTCCCTGTACAGAACTTGAGTTTCCGATTGCCAGTATTCATAAACCTAATGGTAATAAAATTCTTTTCTTTGTTTTAAAAAAATACATAATGACACTTACTGTATTTCACAAAGAAGGCTAAGCATCCTTTTTCCACCTTGTTCTATTAATATTACGAAAATCCATCAGTTGTCTATTGGTGTGCCCTTGATAGGATTTTAAGAACAATTTCCTTTTCAAAAGGAATGAGGGGGGGACCTTGAGCAGTGAAAGATTGTACATTCCAAGAAGGTTAACAAATTTCCTTCAGTGGAGCATAGTGAAAGGACTGTGGACAGTGTATGTTGTGCTTTATCTATTAAAAAAATGTATAAAAAAGAAGCAAGGATATCACCATCTCTTCCAGCATCCAGATCTACAATTTACAGAGTTAAACAGTAATTTTGAGCAACTTTGAAAAGACAATCAATATCATATGCCATTTTAAACAATAAAAACTTAGGGTACCTGGATGGCTCAGTGGTTGAGCATCTGCCTTCTGCTCAGGTAGTGAACCCAGGGTCCTGGAATCAAGTCCTGCATCAGGCTCCCTGCATAGAACCTGCTTCTCCCTCTTCCTATATTTGCCTCTCTCTGTGTGTCTCTCATGAATAGATAAGTAAAATCTTCTTTAAAAAATTAAACAACAAAAGCTTTGTCTTTTTACCTCCAGCTATCTTACATTTTAAAGACACAGACTCAAAATAGCACAATGCATATTTCTAGATTTTGGTCATTAAAATGCTTCATCTGTAGCCTGCTAGTCACAAATAGTCAACTTGAGAAAATAAACCAAACTAAAAGTCTTTCTTGTTCCTCTAACCATTTCTGGATTTTTTTTCAACCTTCTTGTTCATGCAAAGAGAGCCCAAACAAACAAAATCCAGCTGTTTGCCCAATCTTTTCGATTTACGCCTGCATAAATCAAACCAGAAGTGACCTTATTTCTTATTTCAACAAAGGGAGTTGGTGACACATCTAAACCTCCCCCTGAGTAAGAGAAATAGGATAGGCCAGAAAGACAAATCATAGACCTGTAAGTCAAGGTTTATCATAGAGAAACAACAGGAAATATCTATGAGGTTGTTTACAGCTTGTCAGGCTGACTTAATATAAGACTACATAATGTGACTTACCTTGACAATAGTTTCAACTCTGGAATTTCCTTCCCCTGTAGTAAATTTTATGGTGCCCTTGAACCAGGGAAGCAGTGTGGTATGCAGTGTGGGAAGACACAGTCTTTGCTGATAGACAAATTGAAGTGTGAATCTCCAAACATCCACTTGGCTTTGGCAATATCTTAATGAATCTGAAGTTTTTAATTGTAAAATGAGTATAAGAATCTATATCTAACATTACTGTATGAAGATCTAGAGATAATATACAAAAAAAACTCCCTGAATACATCTTTAACCATTTTTTAAACAACGTTTTATTTATTTATTTGAGAGAGACTCTGAGCATGAGCCGAAAAAGGGCAGAAGGAGCAGAAGGAGCAAAAGAAGGAGACTCCCTGCTGAGCAGGAAGCCCGATGCAGGGCTCAATCCCAGGACCCTAAGATCATGACCTGAGCTGAAGACAGATGCTTAACCGACTGAACCACCCAGGTCCCCCCCATCTTTAACTATTATTGAGAGAATTATGAGCATCAAGCTATAGAAGCCAGAACGAGGAGAAGATTTTGTCCAAGACACAGGTAGTAAAAGGAGGTAAAATCAGGAGAAATCAAATATCTCTTTAGTAAAAAGTTTATTTAAGATTCAACCATCACAATGAGGCAGGAACCAGATGATAGAGACTTTGTGAAGGTATACGCTGCCCCAAACCGGAACTGCTCTACTTGATCACATCTCAGATTTATCCCTTTACCAAAAGGCCCTCTTAGAAATAGGCCCTGTGCAAAGTCGTGCTTGTGGGAAGTGTCATTCCACAACCATTATGCTAAAATCAACCTGGTGAACTGCAATGCAGCCTTGGCAAGTACTAATTTTCTTCACCCACTGGGCACATGCCAAGTTGGTATGTTCAAAATTTCATTTACTATTCAATTTACATAAAGAGCTATTATTTGGAGGTTTTTTTTGCTAGACTGTAGACTTAGGAAATGTATCATTCAGCAGAAATATGCAGCTAAGGACTTTCATCTCAACTTGACATTATTGTTACTGGTGCAAAGGTGTTGCCTTTTAGGCAAGAGCTGAAGTAAGAGCTGCCATATGTCTTGGCAGAACTGGTATCTGTGAGATCCAGCACTAAGCCCCACGTGCCTTGGCACAACAGCTGCACAAATCAGTGCTGCAGAACTTGTTCTAAATACGTCACAACATAGATCTGGAGCAAGAAGGCAGAAATTTGAAATCCATAGGACTAGGTTTGCTCCTCCTGGGAGTGCTAGTTGTTTTACTTCTGCAAATATCTCAAGTATCTTTTTATGCAAGCCACTGTATACACATTATTAATGTTTTACCTGTCTTGCCCAGAACTCTAAAAATCATTTTATTTATACCTCAAAAAACATTTTTCACTGGATAAAAAGGGAGCATACCAAGTTTCAAAGCTTCAAAAAGGGAGAATTATTTCAGAACCCTGCCAATATTCACTGCAGTGTGATTAGAAATGAATCTTGGATAGGCAAAGATCTCTTGGATAAGACCCAAAAAAAATCCCTACCAAAAAAGAAAAAAATGATAAATTGGACCTTATAAAAACTAAAAATGTCTTATATCAAAGACTGTATTAAGAAAATACATAGACATACTACAGACTGAGAGAAAAATGTTTCAATACATTGGCCAAATGACCAAGGACACATATCCAGAATATGTAATTACTACAAACCACTAATTTTAAAAATGCAATAAATATTGGCAAAAGTTTTGAATAGCGACATTCCACAAGATAAACAAGTAGACAAAAAGCACATGAAAAAGCTTTCACCATCATTAGTCATCAGTAAAATGGAATTTAAAACCAATAAAATGCCATTTTATGCTAATCAGAATAGCTAAAATGAAAACCTCTGACAACACCAGGTGTTGGCAGGGATGTGGAACATCTGGAATGCTCAGACACTGCTGGTGGGAGTGTAAAATAATAAAGTACTTAAGTACTTTGGAAAACTGTTTGACTTCCAGCAATTCCCCTCATACTTATTGATATACAGAAACAATAACATATGTCCACATACAGACTGACATGTACAAAAATATTCATAGCAGCTTTATTCATAATAGCCAAAAGTTGAAAACAGCCCAAGAGCCAATTCCTAGGGACATGAATACACAAATTGTGCATATTCATATAATAGAACAGTCCTCTGTAATAAATAGGACAGAACTACTGATACACACAACAACCTGGATGAGTTTCAAAAACATCATACTGGGGATCACCTAGGTGGCTCAGTCAGTTAAATGACTCTTGATTTCAGCTCAGGTCATGATCTCAGGATTGTGAGGTCAAGCCCTGCGTCGGGCTCTGTGCTCAGTGAGGAATCTGCATGAAATTTTCTCTTTCCCTGTCGCTCTGCTCCTCCCGCTTCTCTCTAAAATAAATAAATCAATCTTTAAAAAAATTGTTATACTGAATGAGAGAAGCCCGACACAAATGACACAGTATGACTCCACGTATATAAAGTCTAAATTCAGACAAAACTAATCCAAGGTGCTTTCAACATATCATTTGCCCAGAATATAATCCAAAGTTATTCAATAAAGAAAGAGGGAATATCAAACATACTCAAGAGAAAAGACAAGCAGTGGAGACTGACCCCAAGATGATCCAGATATTGGAATTAGCAAGCAAGAATTTAAAGCAGCTATACAGCCATGCTAAAGTTTGTGACGTGCCCATGAGGAAGGAAAAGGCAGGAAACACAGACAAGAAATGGAAACTAGGGGAAAAAAAGAACCAAATGGAAATCCCAGACCTGAAACAAATTAAATATCTAAAATTAAAAATTCAATGAACGGATGAGCTAAACAGCAGATGGGAAATTATGGAAGAATTATTGACCTTGAAGACAAAGAAGCAAATTATCCAATCTGAGAAATAGAGAAAAGTAGATTCCAAATAATATGTAAGGCCTCAGGAACTCATGGCACAATATCAAGAGGCAAACAGAATTCTTGGAGTCCAGTAATAAGAAAGAGAGAATGAAGCCCCCTAAAAAAAACTATTTGAAGAAATAATGGTTGAAATTTTCCCATAGTTGGTGAAAGACAAACTCTATATTTTCAAGAATCGCAGCCAACCCTGAGTCTAAGAGGTAGGATAGGAGATTGGGAACAAGGGAGGAAGTGTTGGTGGGCTTGGTGAACACATACTTCAATTATTCTGTATGTTAGAAAACATTTCATAATAAAATGTTGAAAATAATATTTGAAAACTCATCAAAACACTTAGATCTGTATATGATATTGTATCTCAACATATCAAGTTTTAATAAGTAATTAGAGTGTGTTAGGTGGATATTCAGGCTTCAAGCGTTAACTGAAAGGTGTTCAACATCTTTGTGATTCCTGCTTATTGAGGTAAAATGTGGTCCCTGGAAAAGGCAGCCCATGATTCGCATTATCTGATATAGGGTCTACTCCCAAATAATCAGTTAATTTATCATCCCCTTGTCACTCACTGAAAGTTCTTCATCTCATCTCATGGATAAATATATACACATCTGGTGAAAAAGTTTTTGTTTTTGTTTTTAAAGTGAGAATGAAAGATGGGAGACAGAGTGCCATGCACAGCAACCTCTTCCCCACTCTTGTGTTGGTGATCTGGTCTTTCTCAGCAAGAGTGTACATTACAAAGATGAACCCGAGAGTCTAATCTTTCAGCACTATATTTGACCATAGGATGATAAAGAATAGCGTTCATTAATTTATTTGTCCTACCTCTGCCACTTACTAGTCATGTGACTATAAGCAAATCCCTAAATTTACTCAAAACTCCATTTCTTCTCTACAAGTTGAAGAAGTGAAGAAAAAAATTGCTCCCTCAAGCCCCTTTCATGCCTAATATTTGTTGTCACCACTAGGCTCTTTTGAAAAGGACAATAATTCTATGTTTCCAGGAATTCTACTGAGATCCCAGGTCAACTGAATTTGTCTTTTTTTTCTCTTTGGTCCAAGTCTAGGATCTACTTGCAGTCGGCCCCACCTGAACCCAGCAGATTTCGAACATATTCAGATAAGCATCACCAGCTCGGAACAAGTGTTCTTGTTTTAAAAAGGGAACTGACATGAGCAACTAGGTGGGTTTTAAAAGATATGAAAATCCCCAAAGAAAGTTAATGTGCTGTGATTAAGTTCGTACAGAACTGACATCATGTGGGGGAAAAGGAAAACCACCTACAAGAAAGTGTTACGCCTGTCCCTGTTTTCAAGTTCCTCCCACACGTCTACTGCTTCTGTTGAAACTTGTAATTGCTAAAGTACTTTTTTATCATAAAAAGAGCTATAGTTCTAAAAGGGACTATTGGCACCCAAATTCAGCTTTGGTGCTCGAGGCCATTAAATTTTGTCTGGTCATTTCTTTTCTGGGCATTTAATAGCATTACTGCTGTCAGTGTGCCCAGAAAGGGGGGCATTTTCTATGACTCATAAATACAGCGCAAATATTCCACTAATTTTTGAATATTTCTTTCTTGGGACAAAGAGCTGGATTATATCGAGGCACGATGGCCAAAATAAAAGCAAAGATTTCATGACTGGTGAAAAGCAATCTACGTTCAACTGGCTAATCAAAGCATTCAAGTAACTGTAAAAAGCTCATGTCCTCATTCAAGGTGCTTTAAATACAAAGAAGTTGTTTTCAGAGTAAATCCAAACTATGGATTGGATTTAAAAATCCAGTTTAAATCTCCATTTAAAATCTCCATTTAAAAAATAACATCTGTGCTAGCCTAATTTTCTGAGTAAGTAGGGTGAGCTGATGATCAATTCTGAGAATTAACTATCGGTGAGGCTCTGATTTGCACCCTTACCCTTTCCCCCTGGCTCTCCATAGGTATAGCTAACACCAACCAGTATCTATTTCAGGAAATGCTGAAATCTGTTTATTTTGTAATTAACAATCGGGGCAGGCTTTTTCTGAAGCTTTTGTCTGGGCATCCAGAATCGCTGACTGCCACTAAGTTCATGACATTTTTTTCAGGCAAGAATTCTATCATTTCAAAATTATAATTCAGAGATCACTTTAGGCTCGGGCCAAAAAGACAGAGATTGCAGTGTTTTCCAAACTTTTCTCCCAGAAGCCCCTTGAGATCTACAGAGATACATCAAGGGCCTGGTCCTATTTAAGTAAAACAGCTCAGCTTTTTCTGTTTCTTTTTTAAAAAAAAATAAAATGGATGAAAAATCATGGATTATATCCAACTCCTCTCAATTTAAGGTTGAGAAAAATGGAACCTCAGGGACATGCAGTGGCGTTTTATAATGTAGCTCAGCTAGGGGATTTAGACAAGTAACAATGATTAGACCAATAAATAGGAGAGAGAAAAAGAGAGAGAGAAGAGAAAGAGACAGAGAGAGAAGCAGAGCTGGGACCCTGTCCCACGGTGATACACTGTTTTTCTCAGTTACCTTGGGTAAACGTCACCTCTATGTCATACCTAATGTGTCTTGTTCCTTTTCATGTTTGTTGCCACCACTTTAGCTTAGGCCTTACTTGCTCACGATGGGACTAGACTGTGTCTCCCTTCAGTCTCATCCAGCATCTTCTTCCTTCGATCCATTTTACCCCCTGCCACCGGACTTCCTACTGACCATGTTATGGCCTTGATGAGAGATACCTGATGGCTCTCCATGGTCTTCTGCTGTGCTTCCAAGGGTGCAGCACTGGCCCTACATCAATGCTACCTGAAAATTTGTGAGAAATGCTGTTCCTCAGGCCCCACCCCATACTTGCTGAGTCCAACACTCCAGAGTTAGTGCCCTGTAATCTGTGTCTCATCAAGCCTTCTGGATAATTTCAATGCACACTCACACCGAAGAACCCTAGTCTACAGAAGAAACTCCAAACTCTGATGGTTCTGCATCATCAGTTTCCAACCTACCTCCCACCTTTATCTTCTACTGCTTTCTAAAATGGAACCTACGTTCCACATAAACTGTACCATTCCTTTGACCCATGAGATGACTGAACGTTTCCTACTTCCCAGCCTTTTCTCACTCTGTTGCATGAGCCAAAAGTCTCCTTCATGCTCATCTGTATATGTCAAAACACCAGCCTTCTAAAGTCAACCTCAACTGCTCCTTCAAGAGTACCTCACAATATCCACATGACTTCAATAACTTCTCCTTATTCTGAATGTCTACAACATCTTCCCCCTCCTTTGTTTTTTTTTATATCCTGACTAAATTATGATTATTTATCTATATGTCTTGTTAGAGCTTCTAGATACTTTAAGCCTATGAGGTAGAAGGCTGTGCTTGTAATTGTTTTGTATCAATGTGCCTACAACATTGTATAGATTTGATAAATATTTGGTAAATAAAAGAATAAAGACTTCTTTTTTTAAAAAAGATTTTATTTTATTTTATTTATTTATTTTTAAATATTTTATTTATTTATTCATGAGAGACACACAGAGAGAGAGAGATAGGCAGAGACACAGGCTCCATGCAGGGAGCCTGACGTGGGACTCAGTCCTGGGCTGAAGTGAAGGCAGTGTTAAACTGCTGAGCCACCAGGGCTGCCCAGAATATAGACTTCTTGAGACTAAGAACTATATTCTCCTTGGCATCCAGATGAGGTATTGTATATAACAGGGGCTTAGTATGTTTATTACTTGAATAAGAAACTGAAGAATAACAGTTTCTCTCAAAGGTCTGGTTTCTGATTTGTGGCAACATTCTTTGCACATCTTCTATATAACATTATTTTTAAAATACTTTATGACCAAAGTACAAATGGCTAGGAATTTAAAAAACCTGAATTCTAGACCAGTTACTTGCTGTATGTCACTTTACATAAGCCACTTGTCTTTTCTGGGTTTAAATTTCCCCCATTTAAAATGAAATTTTTAGACAATATGTTTTTAAAGCTCTCCTACTGTTTAAAATCTATAATTTTATAAATTAGCATAATGCATTGAAAAGAGCACCCAATCACCAGACACTGAGTCTTTCTGTGATAACCATTCTGTTAGGCACTAGAAGTGAATTTTGAGTACCAGATCCAGCCCTGTAACTGACTAACTTTTTATATTAGTCAAGCTCCTGTAATGATTTGAATTTCAATTCTTCATTTATAAAATCAGTTTTTATTCTAGGAGTTTTATCATGCAGGGCATCTCTTTTTTCTTGTTCTCTCTTACTGCATTTACTCTGCCTTGTGCTGCAGCCATCAGTACAATCTTTTCTGTGAGATTGTTCCACTTCACCCCCCATGTTTTATCTTCTATTCATGCAAAATGTTTAATAAATGCCTGTTGAGTTTAATTGGAAAGAGTACATGTTTTCTTGCAACTTACTGTAAGATTTGGTATTTCAATGAAAACATGACTACAGTTTTCTATCAAAAATTTTAAAGTCTTGAAAATTGTGGAATATCACAACTTCAGATGCTGCTGTATCATTGAAAAGTCTGTAGGTTTTAAAAGGGATAGTGGGACTTTATTTTACTTGAAGAATTTCAAGCCTGACACTTTCTTACAGTAGAATCAATCCATAGTGGCAAGGTTAAAAATTCATGCTGACTGGAGTGACACCAGGCAAAGAAAAAGAGACTAGGAAACAATCTGGAAAATCAAAAAGCAGAAAGGCTAGAACAACTCAACAGTCTGTATCAATGATGGTCTCAAATCCTATGACAGTCTTTTCTGAGGATAACAATGTGGTAAGATACATAGCACACTGACCATCCTGAAGTGGAGGGTGTGTGAGAAATGTGCCTTGGTGCACATGCTCTGTTTCTCAGATTATGCCTGAAGAAGAAAATCCTCCAGTGGGATTCTTTCCAATCAGCTTAAATATATATATTTACTTATATATATATAAAATTTTGTATATAAAAAGTATATATATATAAAATTGTATTTATTAAAAAAATAAAAAAATAAAAAAATAAAATTGTATTTACTTGAGAGAGAGCAAGAGAGCACAAGCAGAGGGAGAGGGAGAATCAGACTCCCCACTGAGTGGGAGCCCCACACAGGGCTTGATCCCAGGACACTGGGATCATGACCTAGGCCGAAGGCAGATGTTTAACTGACTGAGCCACCCAGGTTCCCCTCCCATCAGCTTCTGTGGAGAGAATTTTGCCACCTTCTGAAATTACGTAAGAGAGAAGATATCCTTTCAAATCTTAGATGGAAAGAGTGAGTTAGGGTGGGCATGAAGTCTCCCAGGCACCCTCTCATCAAAATATAACCAGAATGTAACTCACCTCTTTCTACAGACCATAGGCTGAAAACCAAAGAGATAACATAGAAGGAAGAAAATATGACCACTTGGAAAGCTCTTATCATCAGGTGGTTGTATATCCATTGATAATGAGACAATTTTGACTTTGAGGCTGTAGTAGGCTAAGGCCAAAACTATACTAAATGAATATGAATCAAAAACTCCAAGCCATCATCCAATGCAGGAACAGTAGAGGGAAGATTGTCTGGAGGCTGGACCAACAAGAATTTCAAAGCCCAGAATCTGGTCATCAGACCCAGGTGATGTAATTTGCCAAGGAGCCAAACTGTTAACTTATTTGGTAGTGTAAGTGGTTTCTGGGCCATGAATGAGCTGAGGGCATATAATTGAGCAGAATTACCAATACTCATTCCTCTGGCCACAAAGACATCACATTCCACAGTACTGAGACCTCCAAACTTAGGATACACTGTGAGACAGAAGGAAGGAAGACGCAAAGACGTGTGCATCTGCATCCCCTTTGTGTCTTTTGCATTTTCATTAGGTGCTTGGAATTAAATCTATGCAAGAGAAATCTAGAACTCTTTCCAGCTTGTCACACTTACAGTTCCTTTTTTTTTTTTTTTAAGATTGTATTTATTTGTTCATGAGAGACACACACAGAGAAGAGGCAGAGACCGGGCAGAGGGAGAAGCAGGCTCCATTCAGGGACCCCGATGTGGGACTCGATCCTGGGACTCCAGGATCATGCCCTGGACCGAAGGCAGGTGCTAAACCGCTGAGCCACCCAGGAATTCCCTCACATCACCATCCTTGAAATAAAATCCAATTCAGCGATCTGGTCTCACTTAGAAACCCAAGCTTCTCAAAGAGCATAGATTGACATGTCTGGCCTTTTACAGATTAGGTTGATGTAGTGGATTGTATTTTTGTTCTCAAATAGTCATCACCCCTACTTTGGGAGAATAAATGTACCCATCTCATTGACAAGAGGCTTGACTGTGTGGCTGGCTTAAGCTAGTGCAATGTGAGCAGAAATGTTGCTCCAAGAAGAATGTTCAAGAGCCAGTGTGTGGTTCTGCCAGCAATCCTGTCCCTTTGCTAAGATGAAAGAGTTTCAGGTTGGGATCACCCCTTCAAAATGAAGAGATTGTGGAAAGGAGCCATAACAAACATAAAACACACATGAACTTGAACAGTAAATTCTTGTGATTGTGAGCCACTAAGTCGAGGTTTCATTTGTTACCACAGTATAGCTTAGCCTGAACTGACTGGTACACTCATGTTCAGTCATAGGCTTTCTTAACTGTCAGAAAAGCATGTCAGGCATCTTATTTTCCAATAAACAGCTGGTACATGTATAAAGGTGCTATGCTCAATGTTTCATCATGTTGAAATTTTATGTATTGATATTTTATGGTTTTGGTTCAAATGGTCTTATCTTTTCTAGGAGGTTGGTGATTGAGAACCATATGCATCTGCATTCTCCCATCTACCAGTCTCCGTTTGGCCTGAATTCATTAATAGCCAATTTCCCCTGAGGCCAACTTCTGAAATTGTGTCACTAATCTCAAAATGTTCTACTAATTGAAACTTGAGTGTTTCCCTCTGTTTGCAATCTAAGTTCTATAAACTCCTATTGTCATTGTTTGGAAGCTTCGTAGAGAAAAAAGGCAAAACGCATATTATTTTGACCTTTCCAGTGCTCAAAGAAGATATACCTGATAGAAGCCAAAGTATAGTTTAGCCTATAGAATCATGTGCATTATCTCTCCTGACCAAGTGAAGAGCTGTTACCACAGAGATACTGGCCAGAGTGTAGAGGATTTTCTGCTCTTAAGAAATGATGGGAAAAATTTTCTATATTACACTTCAAAGTTTAAAGATGGAATCTTATCATCTTTAAACATGGGATTATTGTACACATTAATGTTCTCTACTGCAAAATTAAATGCAATTACTCTTCTAATTTGGAATCAGTCAGTTCTCATTGGTGTCATATCTGACAATTTTTGCCCTTTAATTGAAGAAGATAGTTCATTTATATTTAATGTAATTACTGATAAGCTACGTTTGGGTCTTGTATCATCCCATTTGGTTCCTACATAGCCCTTTCTTTATTGCTCTGTTCTTTTCTTGTCTTCTTTGGCTTAATTGGGTATCTTTGGTAGTAGTTTCTATCTCTTCTGTTGGCTTTTAAGTTATATCTATTTGTAATACTTTTCTAGTGATTCTTCTAAGGATTTTAATACAAATCTTTGACTTACCACTAAAAGAAAGCATCACTACAACTTAGGTTACTTTGTATTAATACCATACAACTTTATATACAACACAAGAACCTTAAAACAATACCATTCTATTTATATATTCTTTCCTTTTATCCTGTTGTTACATATTTTATTTTTATATATGTTGAAATCACACAGTACATTTACCACTTTTACTATTAATATTTAATTGTCTTGAATTAATTTAAGAAAAGAAATAAAAGACAGACACTTATAGTTACATAGTTATCCAGTATTCTTAATCTTTCCTGTAGATTGGGTGTTCCATTTGATATCATGTCAGAAGTTTCCCTTAGCATTTCTTATAATGTGGATCCAGTGGCAACAAATTATCACAGTTTTGGTTTATCTACCACTGTCTTTACTTTGCCTTTGTTTAAAAAAAATTTGTTGAGTATATAATTCTAAGACAATACTTGTTTTTTGTTTTGTATTTGTTTCAGAACCTTAACGATGTTATTCCATTGTCTTCTGGCTCCATTCTATGGAAAGCCAGTTTTCAGTCTTATTACCTGTATGTGATATAGCTGTTATTCTTTGGATTCTTTAAATGTTTATATTTATCTTTGATGCTCAGAAGTTTGATCACAATGGATACAGGGGTTGTTTCCTTTGTGATTATCCTGGTAAATGTATGGTTGCAGAGCTGGTTAGTCTTCGTTCACATTTGGGTTCTTTTTTTTAAAAGATTTTATTTATTCATTCATGAGAGGCAGAGCCATTGGCAGAGGGAGAAGGAGGCTCCCTGCAGGAAGCCCTGTATAGGACTCAATCCCAGGACCTTGGGATCATGCCCTGAGCCAAAGGCAGATGTTCAACCACTGAGCCACCCAGACATCCCTCACATTTGGTTTCTAAAGCTTTGACAACTTCGGCCTCCTGGTTGGCTCTGGGGTCAAACTCATGCAGCTACTAGACCTTTAAACAATGAGACCTCACACATGGAGGAGCACAAAATTGTGAGACCATGAGACTGCTGGGCATATCCATTAACCCAGAGACCTCAGTCTTATGAGTCTATAAGACTGAAGACCATGAGAAAGTAGGACTGTGGAATGACAAGGTGTTGAGACCATAAGACCTCATGTTTTAAGATTGCAAAATGTCCACATGAGATTGAGATTGTGAATATGATGGGATACACAATCTCTGTACCTACTCAGACATCTGATTTATTATTTTACAATGCAGTTAAGTAAACACAAAGAAATTATAGGTCCTGTGGCTTTATTTGGAGCTAGCTAGGTCTAACTCTGTATCTTTTTTAAACAATTGCTTACGTATTTAATCTTCATAGATTAATTAAAATTATAGGCAGGTTGCTGCTTTTAGGACTGTCAAGGAGAAATCTCTTCACCTCTTCCCTCTTGAAAACTACTCTGTACTAATAAGAACACTGAACTCAAAATCCCTTTTTGATGAAATCTGCAACCCTTGACATCAAAATGGGAAGAAAACAGTTGGAGGAATAGTACAACTTAGCCGAAGAGGGGTAGGTCAATCTAAGTTTTGTTGGAGGTAATACCAATAAGAACAAGCCCATTTGCCCTGCAAAACCCAGGAACAGCTTAGGAATAGGAGGCATAAGATACTTTGTAAATGAAGCTCAGTAGGAAGGGTATAAACACAGTGGGCTCATTGAAAATTTATTTTAAGAGCAGTTAGATAATCAGTGCTTCATCCTTTCCAGATAATCAGGCCACTTATCTTCCTTTCCACTACTGAATATAACAGGTAATTTTTTCAGAGAAAGAACATCAAAAAGGCTCCAAATTAAAAAAAAAAAAAAAACATCAGGCACAGAGAAAGATGTTAGAAATGTTCTAAACTGCAATCCATAGACAGGTCTATTAACTACATACCTACCTTCTATCACTCACCAAATGACAGAATGCCAATAGTTTAATATAACCTTCCAGACAGGAGATTGAGAGATCCATCTCTGAAGAAAGTGAATTAACCCAGAAAAAAACCCAAATAGATACTGATATTTTGGGGTTCCCCAGTGTATCACTTAGAGAAAGCTACCTGCTGTAACAAATAGAGACCCTACCCCCCAAAACACATTCATGTTTAATTCTCACTCACTAAGAGTCATGCCATCATTTGGGCATCTGTGCAGATGGAGACTCTGCCATCTTCAACACATGATTTCCAGGATTGTACTCTGAGAATCCTTCTCATTGCAGACATAAGGGAGTAAACTATGGTGTTTTCATGGGCCAAGCCTCTAAGTGGAAGGAGTCACCTCTACTAACATTCTGTTGTGTAAAACAGTCATAAAGCCATATTAAACTGCAGGAGGGCTGGGGAATGGATTTTGGTGGGTAGCTGGAAATTTTAGCCACACTCAACCAAACTTCTAGACCCAGGACTAATGGGTCTCCAATGAGTAAACCCTCTTTGTACAGAAAGCCTTTTAGTGGCCATGCCTGATTCATAGAAACAATCCTCAAAAAAATGAGATTTGGACACAATAAAAATGCAACCACAAGTAAACTAGGAAGTATCCTTGGAAATTAAAATTATCATAACTTCAATTAAACATTCAAAAAATCTTGAAGGATGAAACTGAAGAAACCTCCTAGAAAACAGAATAAAAAGGAAGAGAAGACCAAAAGGAAAGAAAAGGAGAGGGAAGGGAGGGCAGGGGAGGAGAAGAAACAGAAGAAAAGGAAGGAAAGGGAAGATGTGAGAAGATTTTAGCATCATTTCAATAGCAACATTGGAAGCTAGAAGCAAAAGATTAATGGCTTCAAGCTTTACATAAAAATTTATTCCAAGCCCAATGATTAACTGTGTGTAATGAAAGAATAAAGAAAATTTCATATATAAACTGAGCAAAGTTTCAAAAAAATGATCTTCCATGAATCCTTAATTAGAAAGCCAATAAAGAATGTGTTCAACCAAAAAAAAAAAAAAAAAAGAAAGAAAAAAAAAGAAAAAAAGAATGTGTTCAAAACAAGGGAGAAAAATAAAAAAAGATACAGACACAGGATTCTAGAAAAAGGCCATACAAAACAGGAAGAGAAGAAGCAAGGGAGTCTTAGAATGAGGGCAGAGGGATGTCAGAGAGTCTCACAGAAGAACTAGAGAAAGACAAGTATAGATCTAAAAATTGAACAGAAATTTTTAAAAGGGGGCTGTTTCAAGAAAAAATAAAGTGGAACTGATCATCAGAACAGATTTCACCATACATTATGGAAATATGTTAACAGAGTTAGTAGAAAATGTAGTGAAATGTAGCCACAGGGTCAAAGAAAATTAAGGAAAAGAGGGGTAAAAGACTATTCATTACAGAAAGAATAAAAAGTCACAAAAGAAAAAAATGTAATCACAGAATACAACACTATTAACAATATTCATATACTCTATTTGCTATTTGTTGATGTATAACAAACTACCCCAAACTTTGCAGCAACACCTATCTTGGGCATCTGGGTGGCTCAGTCAGTTAAGCATCTGCCTTTTGCTCAGGTCTTGATCTGGGGATCCTGGGACCGAGCCTCACATCAGGCTCCCTGCTCAGCATGGAGTCTGTTCCTCCCACTCTTGCTCTCACTCTTACTCTCTCAATAAATAAATAAATAAATAAATAAATAAATAAATAAATAAAATATATATATTTTGTTTTTGTTTTTTTTTAAAGCAAGCATACTTATTATCTTACAATCTGTGGTTTGGGAATTCAAGCATGGCTTAGCTGAGTCTTACACTCTGGTCTCTCAGAAATCAAGGTCAAGCCAAGGTCTATTGTATCATCTGAAGGTTTGACTGGAGAAGGATCTGCTTCCCTATTCAGTCAATGGTTGTTGGCAGCATTTGGTTTCCCACAGGAAACAAAGCAACTCAGTTCCTCATTGGTTGTTTGCCAAGGGCCACCATCATTTCCTTGCCCCATGGGCCTCTTCATTTTGGTAGTTTACTTCATCAAAGTCAAGAAAGCAATCAAGTCTGCTAGCAAGACAAAAGGTAAAGTCCTCTGTAACCTAGTCTCAGAAATGACACCTATCTGATGTTGCTATATTCTATTGACTGGGAGCCAGTTACCTGAAGAGAGGGAATCACACAATACCAGTCATACCGGAACATGGAGATAATTAGAGACCATTTTAGAAGCTGCCCACAACACAGCAAGATAGTTTTTCATTTTTTACAGATTGAATTCAATTTTACAGACATACCTAAAAAGTGTGATAGAGATCTATTGAGGGTATGGAGGGAGAGGGTAGGAAGCATAAGAGAATTAAAATTCACAATGTATATGCAGGCAATATATAAACAATATCTAATAGATATCAACTGGAGGATAGTAACACAAACATATAGCATTTAGGGATATGAAGTAAATATCAAGAGAATCTCAAAAAAGTTAACAATGATTGCCTCTAGGGAGAGGATGGGGCAGGAGACAGCTGGTTTTGTTTTTTGTTTTTTTTCCTAAGCAACATTAAGCAAAGACTTGGTATTTTTCAGGTAAATACAAATGGATGAAATTTTGATTGCTAAAGGAAAACTTTAATGTTGACCACATTAATTGGATTTCAGACTTTAAAAACAAACTTTTTATGATTTTCTTCACTTCGTGATTTTTTCCTTGTCAGTTGCATTACTTTTTAATTAATTAAAATCATATGGTAACATGTAAAATATATTATCAGATATTCATTGTTATTTCTAGTTTTTCCTTTGGTCAGTACAACAGGTTTTATTTAAAGTCTGTATTTGTGTGTGTCTGTGTGTGAGAGAGAGAAAGAGAGAGAGAGAGAAAGAGAGAGAGAGAAAGAGAAAGAGAGAGGAGGGAAGAGAAATGAGACTTTGGTAAATGTAACAGAACATTTCAGTGTCTTTTAACTAGAGTTGTAAGATAACTATCCCCTCATCAGTGCCTGGGACCTATATAGCACAAGAGAACCACTTCCTGGGCATCACCCACCCCCCCCCCCCAAAAAAAGATGGAAGGATTTATGAGTGCAAGGAAGGAAAAGTACAAAAGGTGTTTCAGGTATGAGGACATTAATTCATGCCATTAACTAAGCACTTTTCTTTTAAAATAGGAATCTACCCATTTTTTTCCACCTTCTCTTTCTAGTACCTATATGTTCTATTACATCTTTATTTGTCTACATTTTAACAGGCAATTGGAAAATATTTCAGTGAAATTGAAGAGCAGTAAGGGTGAGGTATCCCTTGGACAAAGGACAGCTTTCAATGATGGGGGAAAAAAAAACAAGAAACATGAGGATGGCCCATACGTCTTGCCACTTTTTACTGTGACCAGGGATATGGTCACTAGGTAATGTGAACAAAGGAATATTACATGTGGATATTTTTAAATTTTTGACATTTCCTCATGAAAACATAAGACTCCTCTTGAATAGTTCCACCTTTAGAGATAGTTGCTACATCTTCAATTGTATTCATGAAATGTTCTTTTCTTTGTAATTAAAAAAGATTTGCTTAGATTTAAAAAAGAGAGGTTTGCAAATCTAATTGCTATCTTTTGTAGAAAGTGGAAGTCTTTAACAAGCCACTCTATTCTCTTTGCATGCCTAGACATTTACATGGTTCCTTTTTTTGGTAATCATTTATCAGCTATTTTTAAAGATGACAAGGATATATTTTTTTCTTTATTTCTGACACAACTTTCTATTATTCCCAATAACAACTGAAGGAGTATTTTTATTTGTATGTTCATCTTCATATTTACTGGATTTTTAAAAAAAATTTCTTGATCTTGAAGTACTTTTAAATTTAGTCTTAAATTTTAACTCAAACTCACCTGTGGCCACTCTTACAGTAGATGTTTCGAATGCCTGTCTTGCAAGCTGACCTTTGAGATAGGGGGCCCAAGTGAAGTCCTTTGCTCAAGGTCACATGGCTAGCTAGTGCCAGAATCGGGAGGACGTCCGCTCTCCTGACAGATTCTTATGCAATGTTCATTCCACTGTGCTTAAAATTCTCTCACTATTTCCTCTGGTAAATAAATGGAATTGAGATTTGTTTTGTTTTGTGGGATTTATGAATAAATACTCCCTTCTGCCTCTAGGTGACAAATTAAACATATGTCTGCACAACACTTATCCACTAACATTCATAGTAGCATTATCCATAGTAGCCAAAAAGTGAAAACAATACAAATGTCCATCAATTAATGAATGGATGAACAAAATGTGGTCTATTCATATCCAGTAATAAAAAGGAATTAAGTACTGACACCTGCTACCACTTGGATAAACCTTGAAAACATGCAAAGGAAGTCAGGCACAGAACTCCATATACTGTGATCTCAGTTATATGAAATATTAAGAATAGGCAAATCTATAGATACATAGAATCATGTATGCATAGAGTTGAAAGAGGCAGGAAGACTCAAAGATGACAGGCAAGAGGTGTGGGATTTCTGTTTGCAGTGATGACAGTGTTTTACAATTGATTGTGATAACAGCATTACATAGTGCCCTAAGTACACTAAAATCCATTGAATTATACACTACAAATGTGTGTAATGTGGAATATAAATCATACATTAATAAAGCTGTTAAAAATGTGCCTTTTTTGGTGCTCATTTTAAAAAGAATTTAGATTTATATCATTAAGATGAAAAGAATTATCAGTAGCAACCATAGATATAAAGGTGCTCTTATAAAACAAATGTTATGGGGTGACTGGGTGGCTCCGTTGGTTAAGAGACAGACTCAGGTCATGATCTCAGGGTTATGAGGTCAAGCACCATGTCAGGCTCCCCACTCAGCATGGAGTCTGCTGGAGATTCTTTCTTCCTCCCCCTTTACCCTTCCCTTCACATGTGTACCCTCTTTCTCAAAAGGATAAATAAAATCTTTTAAGAGCCCCAGATTTCTCAGAACTAAAAGAAACTTAATGTGTTTTGAGGTTTGTGTGTGTGTGTGTGTGTGTGTGCTTTACCTTATGTATTAGATCCTCACTGTAAGCTGTGCTAAGAAAAAATTTAAATGCTTATTTAGCTTTCTGTGATAGGCTCACCCTTTCTGCAAATACAGACCCCCCAACCTGCTGCTAGAAACTGCTGGATACAGGGGGTAAAATAGCAAATAAATAAATAAATAAATAAATAAATAAAGGCCACCAAGGGAGTTCATGGTAAAGATTCCAGTTTAAAAAAAATACAAAAATACGAATTCAGAAAGATACATGGACCCTGATGTTTATAGCAGCATTATCAACAGTGGCCACATTATGGAAAGACCCCAAAGTCCATCAACTGATGAATGAATAAAGAAGATGTGGTATATATACATATCAATGGATAAAGATTGATGCACACACACTCTGGAATATTATGCAGCCATATAAACAAATGAAATCTTACCATTGCCACTACATGGATAGAGCTAGAGTATTATCCTAAGCAAAACAAGTCAGTCAGAGAAAGACAAATACCATATGATTTCACTCATATGTGGAATTTAAGAAGAAAAAAAAAGAGAGAGAGAGGCAAACCAAGAAACAGAATCTTAACTCTGGAGAGCAAACTGATAGTGAACAGAGGGAAGAAGGAGGGCGAGGGGTTGGGCTACATAAGTGACGGGGATCAAGGAATGCACTTGTGATGAGCACCAGGTCATGTGTGGAAGTGTTGAATCACCATATTGTACACCTGAGATGAATATTACACTGTATGCTAACTAACTGGATTATTTATTTATTTATTTATTTATTTATTTATTTATTTGACAGAGAGAGACCACAAGCAGGGGGTGTGGCAGGCAGAGAGAGAGTGAGAAGCAGGCTCCTCGCAGAGTAGGGAGCCCAACTTGGGGCTCCATCCCAGGACCCTGAGATCCTGACCTGCGCCCAAGGCAGCCGCTTAACCCACTGAGCCACCAAGCACCCAACTAACTGAAGAGTTAGCATTTGTTGAACACATTTTACATGCCAAACACCACGCAAATAACTGTACATAGTTTTAAAGTTATAATAATGGCCAATTGAAAAACCATTTATTATTCTACAATTAATATTGGTTGGCTATTAAGATAATGAAGTGTTTAAATTATTCAGTTGACATCTATTTCATGACTAAAGTCATCCACTGTCTTATTTCTCTCTGTGTCTCAGGAAACTATTTGACTAATGATAATCAAAATATAATTTATAATAAAAACTTGTTGAACTCTCAAAAGCAATTAATGAGTTAGCAATATGATTAGCTTGTGACTGCAGTTCATTAAAATCCAAGGAGTAGTCAAACAGTTGTCTTATTGATTCTTTTCATCTCCAGGTCAAGAGAGCAGAGCAAGGAAAACTATTTACAAAGGCAGCATATGGAGAGTTATGAGCATAATTGGAAGGCTGGCTAAGGCCAGTGCAAGTTTGCAGACTCTCACGAATATTGTGGTCTGATGACTTTTCAAAGGATTCGCAAGACTAACCACTGCTTTCTGCTTTATCTCACACACCTTCCAAGAAGCCCTCAGACACAATAGTTGCTTTATTCTTTTGTACTTGAGCTTCAAAAGTGAGTTTCTCTTTATTATGTATAGTTTGGGTGCACGGAAGGTGAAGGCAGGGGCTTGGCCATTGACAACATGTGTCGCTCGTGCAGTTATGTGGATTATACTTACCTTTCTAAGTGTGACTTTTCTCCTGAGAACAAAGTGCTTTACAAATATCTGCTGGAGCTCAGAACCTCAGCAGGGAGACAAGAAGATAGGGACCAGTAGTAAACTATTTCACACCTGAGAAAATCAAAGGAAAAGAGGCTTTCCAACTGCCATGTAAGGAAATTTTAATCTTTTTTTTCCACTGTAAAAATTTATTTTATTGTGATAAGAACACAACATGAAATCTACCCTCTTAAAAATTTTAAGTGTATATTATTGTTGACTATGGGTATAATGTTATATGGCAGATCTCTAAAGCTTATGCATTGTACTTAAACTTTATGCCTATTGAGTAATAACTTGCCATTTTCCTCTCCTCCCAGACCCTGGAAACCACTTTTTCACTCTTTGATTCTATAAATTTGACTATTTTAGATAATTAATGTGGGTAGAAGTATGCAGTATCTGTCTTTCTGTGACTGGCTTTTTCCACTATGCATAACGTTCTCAAGGTTCATCCATGTTGTCACATATTGCAGTATTTCCTTCTTTTATAAAACAGAATAATATCCCATCGTATGTATATATCAACAGCTGGATGAATAGAGAAAATATTAATATTTTAACTACTCAAGGCAAATGAGCTAAGAAATAATTCGAGGCTGAGTTTGCCTCCTGCGTGCTGACAATGGCAACACAATCTGAAGAATTCTGGGGGACTCTGCTTAAGCTGTAGGCATCCATGCTGCACAGATGCTCTCATTGCAAATGGCACTTTGGACAAAGAGGTGTCCAACAAGACAGTTTTGAGCCAAGGGGTTGTTGAATTGACTTTGGAAAATGTGGCATGAGGGGCACGTGGGTAGTTCAATCGGTTAAGCGTCTGCCTTTGGCTCAGGTCCTGAGCCTGGGGTCCGGGGATGGGGCTCCCACATTGGGCTCCCTGTTGAATTGGCAGTCTGTTACTATCTCTCCAGCTCTTTCTCTCTCTCTCTCTCTCTCTCTCAAATAAATAAATAAAATCTTAAAAAAAAAAGAAAAAGTGTAGCATGAATATGTAGCTTAAATATAAAACAATCACTATTATGCACACTACATAAGACAGCCTCTGCAATAATTGCCTCTGTGACCATAACAGAGATTTGTTAGCTGCAGAAGTTTACCGGAGGTGAACTTGATTGAATCAACTCATGAAAGGATTTGGAAATTTTTTTAAAAAGTCTGTGCATACAAACACACACGTGTAAATTACCAATATATGCTTAATCCAGTCAATCAATAATGTATGAAAAGTTACAACTAGATTTTGAATTAAAGCTATTTTCAGATGAACTGATCATGGGTTGCCTAGGTGTGTCAGTCGGTTAAGCATCCAACTCCTGATGTCATCTCAGGTCATGATCTTAGGGTCGTGAGATGGAGCCCCCAATGTGTTCCATGCTGACCAGAGAGTCTGCTTGAGAGTCTCTCTTTGCCTTTGTCCCTCCCCCACTGCTCATGCACTCACGCTCTCTGTAATAGTAATAATAAAATAAAAAAAATTCAAAAGAAAAAAAAATGAAGGGATTGTTATCAGCAGAATTGGAACCAGAGATGGTGCAGAAACAAGACAGCAAGGACAGGCTATGCCCATGAGTGGCCGCTAGTGTCAGGCATCAACACTCTTGGGAAATGGCACTTCAGGGTTCAGAGGGAAGGCATCAATAACCCAGTAGGACCTTGACTGGTATCTATAGGGCAGGCGCTATTTTTGTCATTGGTAGGAAGCTAGCAGGCAATGAGGAACAGTGGGTGCCAGCTGGGGAAGGTCTGCGTGCTGTCTCACTCATCATGAACCAGAAACATCTTGAGATGGGTCCTCAGACAGAATTCCATTCAAGGGGCTGTCATTGTCCTGGGGACGCTCAGATCAACGGGAGCAATAAAAGAGGAGAGGTGATTTCTGCACAGCAAAGAAAGAGTGTTTTGTTACAACTGTGGCATTATTTTTGTCCCAGATCATTGTTGCAAGGAGAGAAAAATAGATGAGTTATGTTCACCTTCCAAAAGGATATTTTTAGTACTTTTAAAAGCCAATTATGAAAAGCCATATGTAATTATAAAATAATGCTTTGTTACTCTAATCCTGTAGTATAGTGCCAACAAGAAAAATAAAACCCAAAAATTAACTGCAATAAAGTGTCCTGTAGGTTTCTAAGTCATACTGAGATTGTAATTTTTAAAATAGCCTTTATATAATAGAAGTCTAAATAGTCTGATTTTTATTTGTTTTTGCTGTTTGCAAATATGTTACCATGACCAATATAAGTCAAGAGAATATTTATAGTATAAATGATGAAATAAATATATGCTTGTCTCTCATACCTGCTGCTACAGATAATACAGCGTACTGTTTCTATCTTTCCTGAATTAGAATTTCTTTTATTTGCTTGAGGACATGACTTCATTTTTTTTTTCATTTTTCTTAAACTTGTCAGTAAACTTATTTTTGCATTAATCAAAGTATTTAAATGCCTTTCTCTTGAGTCATGCTTAACAGAAACATAAACAGGGTTGGCTTTAGATAAAATTTTAAAAAGGCAACATTTGTTTCCAAGCCTCCAGTTTACCCAAAATGTTTTCAACCTTCCCCAAACCCCATCTCCCGCCCTCCCTCCTGTCCTCCAAAGCAAACTGTGTCAGTTTAACCTACCTGATTTAACCCATCGCAACCTATCTTAGAAACAACTACTGAAATTGCTTACTATCTCCTCCTTTTATCAAAAAGTATCAAAAATAGCAGCTGAATTTTAACAAGAAACAATGCCTGGGATGCTCACATCAAGGTAGCTTTAATCCTAGGAGTGTACTTGGCCTGCCAGCATATGCAGTCTCAGGAAACATCTGATGGTACATCTTCCCGAATATAACTATTAATGGCACATCATTTTAAACATTTCATGTGAAAACAAACATGGCTATATAAATTCGGATTGCAAAGTACCAAGAATCGCAAAGAAAAAACACAAGACTGTGAGGAAATTTTATTATTGTGATAGGCTGTTTGAACAACCCCCCCTCCCCCCCAAAGCCATTCATTTCTGTTATTTGATCTCATGTCCCACTGCCATCAGATAGGCATCTGTAGGAAAATTGAAGCAGCACAGTCTTCAGCCAAGGGAATGAAGTCCTAATGTCTAATTATTTCAGTACCACCCAGCTGGAGAGATACCAGAAATTAGCAAGAGGACGATAACTCTTATGCAGTAGAGATAAATTGAAATTCCAACATCCACTACTGGTGTGACCTTGGGCAAGTCACTTACCCTCTTTGAGTAAATCTCTACATGCCACATAAAGGTAAGTGACTCTTGTTTCTATTTTTTGTTCTATTACTTGCTTTGTAGAGATGTTCATAGGCCCTCTCTGGAGCCTGGAATCTCATCCCCACAGCTGAGCCCCTCCCTGCCCACTAGCTGACTGCTGGTCTCCTGCTCTGGTGTGATGTCCTTCTGGGCTTCTGAATTCAATTTAAGAATTGCCTAGGGTAGAGTGTCAGCATTTGATCATAAATAATTATCCTTGTTGTATATTAAGATTTTACGCAGAAATAGAAAAACATGTCTGTGTTTTTAGAATCTGTAGATGATTTTTGCTCACATCCCTCCTCCACCTGAAGGATCTGTAGGAGCTTGTGAGGAATGCAGAATTGGTTCTGGTGATGCCTACATCAGAGGTGGAAAGAGCTCGAGAAATCACACTCCTTTCTTTGGAATCAAGATTACATCTATCTTGGGTTTATTTGCCATCTGTGCTGGTAAATCTTTTGGGGAGAGACAGATATATAGTTTTAGATTTGAGGCCATCAATTAGGTATTTATATAAATAGCAAAATGTCTTAATCTGAACTTGGAATTCCTGGTAGAGGGTTTGTATACAGACAATGCCACTTCCCTCGTAGAAAGACAAGCCATACATATGCACACAGAGAAGTGTGCAGGGTCTTTCACTCCTAAAAGACAGCCCCCAAGTGCAACTATTTTTGATAGGGACAAGACCCCTTTCAATGGCCACCGTGTTCTCCTTAGTGTTCTCCCAGAAACTGGGAATTTGAGTCAGCCCCAGGGCTTTGTTTTCAAAGGAGACACAAAACACACGGCCACTCTAAAGCTCCAAGAATAGTACCTGTCAGGAAAGGGTATGTTAGCAACCAGAAATTAAAAGTGTATTTCCCTAGAGACTTTCCAGATAACACGATCTGATACATTCTGCTCAAGTTTGAGAGTTGTTAGCACATCTGGCTTCTAATCCCAGTCCTCCCACTGTGATTGTACAACTGGTAGACGGAGCAGGTTCCTCCCCAGTTGGCATGCAAGGAGGCTCCGGCTGAGATGGGAAAGGCAAACGAACATGCTCAGGGGATGGGAACAATCTCAAATCTATCTTCCCTTTAGCTTTGAACATGTTTATTCTAATGCCACAAACTTACTCTCAATTTTAGGACACGTGGCTCCTATTTATTGTTTTTCTTTTCCTTTAAGAGACATAATTTTCTTTCTTGTTCTTCTATTTTTTTTCTTTATTTTATTTTGTTTTATTTAACATAATGAACACAGACAGATACAAAGAGTACAATAAAAAAGTATCGTAAGCATGTTGAAAAATTCCTTTCAAGGCTTTTAGCTATGCATATGCATGTGTTCGAAAATCAGAATCATAACATATAGAGTCACTGAACATTTGCATTTCTTCTTTAAACTACACATGCCATGTGCCCAAATTTTTAAGGAGCTATATGCCTTCTTCTGATTGATTTCAAAGCCCTATTTATATATTAAAAACAGTTACACCTTATAAAGGTAGCAGTCTTGTTCCTGGTTTATTCTTATTGTTTGAACTCTTTTTTTTTTTTTTTTTTTAGGTTAAGGTAACCATAATTTTCTGAGTGACAAAACCAAAACACATCATCATGGATGTATTTTTTTGTTTTGAGGGAAAAAAGCTCACATTAATCTACATGTTGAGATAACCACTATTAGTGCTTGGTATGTATCTTTCTCAATACGTATATTTACATATAATATATATTTATTTTGATTGTGTTTACCTGAAAATCGTTGTCTGTTACTTTTATTTTTGACTTGGCCATATTCCTTTACTTTAGGCCTATGGCTTAAGAGCTCCTAACTCTTAGGAGCTCCTAACCTAACTGGATTCTGAATTTTTTCCCCCTCTAATTTGAGAGACTTACTGTGGCAGTTAAAACCACTTACTTTATAACGTGTTCCCACCCACCCACCACTGTTTCTGTTTGTTTGTTTAAATATTTTACTTATTTATTCATGAGAGACACACAGAGAGAGGCAGAGAAACAGGCAGAGGGAGAAGCAGTCTCCAAGCAGGGAGTCCGATGTGGGACTCGATCCCAGGATCCCAGGATCACACCCTGAGCCAAAGGCAGACATTCAACTGCCAAACCAGCCAGGTGCCCCTCTGTTTGGTTTATTATCACACAGACTATTCTCGCTGTCTCTCTTCTTTTTATACATTTTTTTCTAAGATCTTATTTATTTATTTGATGGAGAGAGAGAGAGAGTACAAGCAGGAGGAGTAGCAGGCAGAGAGAGGGGCAGACATTCTAAGCCTGTGGAGCAGGGAGCCCAACGCGGGGCTCAATCCCAGGACCCTGGGATCATGACCTGAGCCAAAGGCAGATGCTTAACTGACTGAGCCACCCGGGCATCCCCATTCTTTATTTTTATAGTTTTTTACTTTATTTTTATATATAGTCTTTTTATGTTTTGTTAGTGATCACATTTTGTTTTGTCATTACTATTCAATTAGTTATTTACTGATGAGTGTTTTAATATTATACGGTTTCCCTACTAAGAACTTCTGGGGATGCCTGGGTGGCTCAGTCAGTTAAGCAGTCTGCCTTTGGCTCAGGTCATGTTCTCAGGGGACCCTGGGATTAAGCCCGGATTTGGGCTCCCTGCTCAATGTGGAGTCTGCTTCTCCCTCTCCCTCTGCTCCTCCCCACCCCACCCCACCTCCAGTTCATGCTCTCTCTCACTCTCTCTCAAATAAACAAGTAAAATCTTTATTTAAAAAAGAACTTCTGATACTTTTATTATGCTGTATGTGCATATTTGTGCTAGAAGCATCTCTAATATTAATTAGTTTCCATGGTCATGCACATTGTCATTTCTCGTTTCACATAACTTACACATTTTCCAGTTCTCCATTTGGGTTTTTCATTCGGTTCTCTGGACCAGCTGACAGAGACCCAAGCCCATTTCCCATCATCTTTGTGCATAAAATATCTACAGTATCTACGCAATGAGTAAGTACTCACTCATCAGTACTCAATGAGCCCTTCTCATTTGTAGGCTCCAGTGTTCAGGACAATTTTCTTCTTCCTTTAATTATTGCTCTGGGTTCATCAACAGCACTATTTCTCTGAAAGTCTGTTCGACATAAATGTGAGCCCTAATTATATCTGCATTGCTCACCTTTTCTTCTTCTCTCTCTCTTTCTCATTTTTATCTCTAGACTCTCTGCCTTAATTTCAGGAACAATTCTTGAGTTTCTCTTCCACTTCAGAAATTTTATATTTTCAGTATCCAATCTACTATTCATTGTATGCATCATGGCTTTTATTAGACACTTATGTTTTTCATCTCTCTCTCTACCACTCTGATTTTAGAACTTCATGACTACCTATTTTGGATTCATATATGCAAATTTGCTTAAGGCACTTTAATAACACAGTTAGAATCATTGAATTTTCTTTTCCTACTGTTTCTTGAGGCAAATTTGTTTCAGAGGGAAGCATTTGCTTTGATTCTTCAGAGCAGTTCCTTATATTAGGTTAAAGAATATTACAGCCTCTCTTTATTTATAAATATGGCAACTTTATATGATTTCACCTAAAAGAAATATTTTCTTTTTTAGGACTTATGACTTAATCTTCCACAAGTAAACTGTTGCTGCCCAGATTGACTTATAGCCAAGTCAAAGTAAAGATGAGTTTGTGAGAGATTTATTTGTGTCTCTGTTACTATTCTTCAGGTCCAAGTAAATGGGAAGATTGAGTATTATTCTTGAAATGAACTTTTTTGTGCTAGGTGAGGTAGGGTATGGGGGAATCAATACCACAATCTCAGCAGTCAGTTTTGTCCATGTAATTTCCATATGTGATGGTGGATGCTGCATAGCAAAAACCCCCACATTTCCTTAGGACTGCCTAGTTGCCATTCTCTTTTCAGTAATCATGGCAGACAAAAACAATGGTTCTTGGCTGCTATATACATTTGCCAGGAGATCCCTGGGTGGCTCAGTGGTTTAGCGCCTGCCTTCGGCCCAGGGCGTGATCCTGGAGACCTGGGATCAAGTCCCACATCAGGCTCCCTGCATGGAGCCTGCTTCTCCCTTTGCCTGTGTCTCTGCCTCTCTCTCTCCGTCTCTCTCATGAATAAATAAATAAAATCTTAAAAAAAAATACATTCGCCAGATTTGGCAACTAAAAATATAAGATGCCTTGTTAAGTTTGAGTAAATAACAACTTGTAATATTAGTATGTTCTATGTAATAGTCAAGACAAGTTACACTAAAAATTATTTGTTGTTAGTGCAAATCAATACCACAAAGAAGTATCACCTTCTATAGGTCAAAATGGCTAGAATAAAAAAGATAAGAAATGACAGGTGTTGCCCAGGATGGAGAAGAAAAGAAACTTTCATGCACTGTTGGTAGGAATGTAAATTGGTGCATCCACCATGGAAAACAGGATGGAGAGTCCTCAAAAAGTTAAAAATAGAACTGCCCTACAATCTAGTAATTGTGCTACTAGGTATTTGCCCAAGGAAAATGAAAACACAAATTCCAAAAGATATATGCACCCTTATTTTTATTGCTACCTTATTTACAATAAATAGATAAGATATGGAAGCAACCCAAGTGTCCATCAATAGACAAATGGATAAAGAAGATGTACACACACTATGGAATACTACTCAGCCATAAAAAGGATGAAATCTTGCTAACATGGATGGATCTAGAGGATCCAGAGGATGTTATGCTAAGTAAAATAAGTCAGACAGAGAGAAAGATAAATACCATATAATTTCACTTACATGTGGAATCTATAAAGCAAAACAAATAAACAAAAAAGTAGAAACAGGCCCATAAATACAGAAAACAATCTGATGGCTGTCATTCGGGGGATGGGTGGAGAGGTAAGCAAAATTGATGAAGGAGAATGGGAGGTACAGGTTTCCATTTATAGAATGAATAGGTCACGGGGTAAGGTACAGCATAGGGAATATAGTCAATGGTATTGTAATAGTGCTGTATAGTGATGGTACACTTCAATAAAAAAATGATTTATTGCTAATCTGAAATTCAAACTTTGTTATTCATCCTGCATTTTACCTGGCAACCTCCTGCTAAGCCTAGTCACAGCATTAACTTCTTTTCAACACAACCAGGCAGTCAGTATAAATCAACCGGAGTTGACATGTGAGTTGATGCCCATTTGACATCTTATAATGGAGCTTACCTAGTAGGATACAAATGCGGACAAATAGGTCATACTTGTCTTCAATACTTGCATTTCTGAGTGTTTGGATGCTTGCTGGCGTCTGTCAGGATCTCTCCCACACGTGACCAGGAACACTGCTGTTATGCGGGAGGAATGGCATTGGTCACTCTCTATAAACTGTCCTCAGGGTGGGTCCACCTCACCATCTCTCCCATAAGTTCCTCAGATGTCATGAAATGTCAGTAGTGCCCTTCTCTAGTTCCTAGTGGCCATGCAAGTTTCTGTTAAGTATTTCAAAGGGATTTGGGGGAAAAGAATATTAGATTACTGTGATATAGTCATCTTACCACCTAACCTGGAGAGTCAGAATGATTTTCTTGATCTGAGGCAAAACAAATTTTTGCACATGGTCAATGGACATATTCCACCATGAACTTTAATAATCATATAAATCGGATTGTGATACTTATCTATCGAATGGCCAGTGTTTTCATGAATTCATTGTTCTCGTTGTAAAAACAGTTTTTAGAAAAAGGTAATCTTGAAAGTGGCTCTTGCTCCCTAGTTGGAATGTGAGGCAATATGCAGACACTAAGACGTGCTAATTAAATAGTGTGAAATATAACCCTTTAACATGATGAACGAAACCTTGGAAAGTTCCCATGAAGATAATTTCTTATTACAACACACACTGACCAAACTTTAAATGAAGATCCATTGAGAATAAAAATCAAAGAATTTAGACAGCACCTCCAAAATGATCATACGTGGCCTCTTTCCTTCTCTGCCTTTATCTCTTCCTCTCCATGGGTGACATATAAAGAAGAATTCTGCAGCATTAAATCAGATTTTATTCTCACTACTATCATCATATGCACATCAATGATACATGTCATACTCTTGTTTAGTTAAGTGGAGATTATAAGGAAAGCATTCCTTTAGAGAATTTGTTACTCAACTTCTATGGCTATTTCATTCTAGAAAAATAAGATTTTGGTCTACGTATTCAGGACTGATGCCTTTATTTGAAGTTTTCAGTAAATACTAAGGCCACTGTTTAAACCTATTTAAATACAATAGGAAACTACAAAGTTGATTCATTTTCAGTTCAAAAAGTATGTTGCTAATAATGTCCTACTGTTCCTACAGTAAGATTACTTTCCTTTTTATTTAATTAAGGTATACCTGACACACAATGTTACATTAGTTTCACGTGTACAACATAGTGATTCAACAAATCTATATAGTGTGCAATGTTCACCCCAAGTGTAGCTCCCATCTGTCACCATGCAACGCAATCACAATACCATGGACTATATTCTTCATGCTGTGCCTTTTATTCCCATGATTTATAACTGGAAGCTTGTACCTCCCACTCCTCTTCACCCATTTTGTCCTTCCCTCTGGCAACAGCCAGTTTGTTCCCTTGCATTTAAGAGTATGTTTCTGCTTTTTTTAGAAGGTTACTTTACTTTTTTGGTGTAGAAATAGCTTTGATTTTTTATTTTCAGTTTTATATGTAATGCATATTCAAAGTAAAAATCAAAAAGTATAAAATGATATAAAAAATAGGAAAAAAATTACCTTTAATCCCAACACTAGAAGATAAACTTTACCATAATGTTGGTATATCTTTCTGGATTTCTAGTCGTTTCTACTTAGAAATATAAATGTGAACATATACATGAATACAAAACTACAATCAGAATGTTGACTTTATTTTAGGTAATATGTGCTTCAGCACTTTGTTTGAATTCCTTTTTAATTTTAAAAGCCACCCTATAAAGTAGGTACTGTTAGCATTCCCAGTTTAGAGATAAAGAAATTCTGAGGACAAATTAGTCAGCTCGTCCAAAGCGACACGCTAGCAAATGGTGAAGCCAGAATCTGAAAAGCAGATTTACTCCTGAGACAAGACAGGTGAGGGGCTGTTAATGACTTGCATTTTTCACCTAACAGCATATCACTGACACCTTTCCACATTAATACATACCTAAACACATACATCCTCTTTATGGATGCATAGTATGCCTTTAAATGTTTGTGCCTCAATTTACATAAATGATCTCTTTGTGATGGGGTTTGGTTTGGTTCTTTTATTGTCAATTCTACAATAATGCTATGAAGATCTTGCCTAGATCTTTGCTAATCTCCCTGATAACTTATTTAGGATAAATTCCTGAAAGTAGAATTTGAGTGCTCAATTTAATTTCTTCTACACATTGACAAAATGCATTTTCTAAAGGTTACAGCCATCTACACTCCTGCAAACAGCACCCCAGAGTAACTCTTCTCTACACTGGCTCCACATAGAAAAATTCTTAACATCTCACATTCCGGGTGGCTCAGCGGTTTAGCACCGCCTTCAGCCCAGGGCGTGATCCTGGAGACCCTGGATTGAGTCCCACATCAGGCTCCCTGCATGGAGCCTGCTTCTCCCTCTGCCTGTGTCTCTGCCTCTCTCTCTCTCTCTCTCTCTCTCTTTCATGAATAAATAAATAAAATATTTTTTTTAAATCTCACATTCCAATACACTTTGAAAACATAAATCTCCTTCCGTAGTGAGTTAGTACTGTCATTTCCAAAGTCCAAATACTTTAAAGACTATGATTCTTTGTCTATTGGACCAATGCTCTTGCAGAAAATACGGTTCCAGGGTCCAGTCACCCAATCACGGCCAGCAGGCGGTGCTCACACACAGATTTGAAAGCTCTCTATGGCCACATTTACTCTGATGCTTAGGGCATCACTCACATCGTCTCAAACTCTTGGGCAGCACATTATGGCCTGCTTACTGGAAACTTACGTAATAGTTTGTCCAGTAATCTCTAAAATTCAGATTTTTTTTTGTTATTCCTCTTATATCAATGCCTTGGCAGGAGTGGTGTTAGCAAAGTCCAAAAGAGCCTTCCCATTAGGAGGTCTACTATCTATAAGCAATAATAGCTCACTAGGACTCTTCACATGAGTTTTCAAGCATCTGATCTTAAACATGAATCAGCCAGCTTTCAGCTTTTACTTCTTTACCTATACTTCTTGTCTATAAGGAATGTCATATGCCAAAACACTACCTCATGCTCTTTCTCTGCCATATTTCACTTGTTTTAAAAAATCATACATTTCTTATTAAAACTGTGGCTAAATATTTGTCATTGCAAGACTGAGGTGAATACATTTTTCTATGTTTTCCTTCCATTAGAGCTCAGTTTATTTCTTTTTTAATGTCATTATATTGGAAAGCATCATACTGCCTCGTACTTAATATAAGCACATTTCAGCCTCCTCTATGATTTCAGAATTCAAATGGAAAGTTTGAAAAATATGATCACACACATAAAAAATGTCTGAACATTCAAAATATCAGAAACAAAACAGATGAGCATATGCCAAGGAAGAATAAAAGAAAAATAGCAGGGGGCGGGGAAACAAGCCATAAGAGACTCTGAACGATAGAGAACAAACTGAGGGTTGATGGAGGGAGGTGGGTGGGGGATGGACTAGATGGGTGATGGGATTAAGGAGGGCACTTGCTATGATGAGCACTAGGTGTTGTACGTAAGTGATAAATCACTGTATTCTGCTCCTGAAACCAATATTGCACTGTATGTTAACTAACCAGAATTTAAATAAAAATTTAAAAATTTTTTGAGAAAAATATTTACAACAAATATGATTCACAAAAGATGACATCCTTAAGAAATGAAGAGTTTGTAATTGTCTATTAAAAATATTAAAAACCCTAACAGAAAAAAATGGATGGTGAACTTGAACAGAATTTACAAAAGTACAAATAACTATGGATGTATTTCAAGAAAATATTTAATCGAATTAGTTATGACAAAAATACAAATTAAAATGATCTTGTTCAAATTAGCAAAGAGTAATTCAATGTTAGTAATACTATGTTAGGACATGGCAAAGGTCAAAGTCACACCTCACACATGGTTAGTAAAAGTATATAAACACTCTAGAAAGAAATCTTACAATTAATAGCAAAAACATTAAAAATATTTATGCCCTTTCACCAGTAATATATTTCTGGAAATTATCAGAAACCAAGTCAAGTAGTATATATGTAAATTTCATTCTGACATTATTTATTCCAACAAAAGACTACACACCACCAAATATCCAACAATGCAGCATAATTTTTAACATATAAATGCAGGATAGATACAGGAAGAAAATATATCCTATTTTTAACATTTATTTTTTCTGGATGTAAAGTAATAGTTTTTGTTTTTAATTTGTACTTGTTTGTTTCTCATACTTTTACAATCAGAAAAAAAAATAAATAGATTTAAAAGATCAACATGACTGAGGTATAATTTCCATAAAATAAAATGTACATACTTTAAGGGTGGAATTAACTGAGTTTTGGCAAATGGCGCGCTAACATGGCACTCATCATAATCAAGATACAGAATATTTGCATTTTTAAAAAATAAGCTCTACACCCAACCTGAGGCTTGAACTCACAACACCAAAATCAGGACTCCCCTGCTTTACTGACTGAGCCAGCCCATTGCCCCACATACAGAATATTCTCTGCCAAATCTTTCCACCTCTATCCCCAACAATCCCTGGTTAGCTTTCTGTCATAACACAGCAGTTTAGCCTTTTGAAAATTTCATGTAAATAGAATCAGTAGGTTATCTTTCACGTTTCTCTTCTTCCCCTCAGCATAATTTTTTGAGATTTAAATATGATGATATATATATATGTATATATACCCATAGCTTGCCTCTTTTCACTGTTGAGGAGTATTGATTTCAAAGATATACAACAATTTGTTTATCAAATCAACTAATGATGGATATTTGGGTTGTTTCCAGTTTGGAGTTATTATAAATAAAGCTTCTAATTATATTGGCACATGTGAACGTATGCTTTAGTTTTTCTTGAGTAAATATCTTGGAGCAGATTTTCTGGGTAGCATTGTAAGCGAGTATTTATTAAAAAAAAAAAAAAAAAAAACCTAAAAGCAGTGTTTCTAAGTAGTTATACCAATAGATCTGCCCAACAGCCAAGTATGAGAGTTTCAAACATTCTACATTCTAACCAGCATTTATAATTATCAGTCATTTTAATTTTAGCCACCCTCATAGGAAGAAGTTTTTATTTCCTTGATTATTAATGATTCTTAGCCTCTGTTATGTGCTCATTGGCAAAATCTGTAGGTCTCTTTTTGGGAATAGTCTGTTCAAATCTTTTTCTAATTTTCAATGGGATGTTTCAGAACTTATTATTGAGGTGCAAGATTTCTTAGTATTTCTAAATAAAAGTCTTTTGTCAAATGTGTATATTGTGAATATTTTTCCCAGCGTGTAACCTGCCTTCTTAACAATGTCTTTTGAAAAGCCCTTTTGGATTTTAATGATGTACAATTTCTCAGTTTTTTTTTTTTCATTTACGGATTACGTTTTTGGAGTCGTATCTAAGACATAGACATACAGACACTGAAACCACCCAACACCATGGACTGTATCATCAGAAGAAATTTCTCTTGAATTTCTGTTTTTCCTCTAGTGAGCAAGAAACATGAACAAGTCCTTTAAGTTATCTGAACATTCGTTTCTTCACCTACAGAATACATATTTTTATACTCAATTTCAAGGACTGTTTTGAGCATTCAAGAGAGCTTAAAATGTCTAGAGCAGCACCTGACACAGATGAGGAAAACAAGACATGTTGGTGTCTCTTTAATGACCTTGGTCAATTATGGCCTTTAAACAACAGTCAGCTACGGGTATATTAGAATGCATTTCCCCTCAGGGTTTCTAGCTGTAAATTTGCATTTCTGGCCATCTAATTTTCATTTTGATTCTGCTTCCTAATTTTGTTATGACTCTTTGGTGAATCACAAACTTTTCTGGGCTGCAGTCTCTTTCTCTGAAACGTGAGGTCACTCCTCATTCTTTATAGTCACTTCCATCAATAGCTTATGAAGAGCTGGCATTTCATCAGGAATTTAAATATCAAAATAAAAGAAAATTTTTTTTTCTTCTTTGTGATCTCTGAAAGTGAAAAGACAGTCTTCCAGCTACTGAAGTACTGAGTGCCTTCTACCACTTTCTCCTAGTCCAGAATAATAAAAATTAAAAGATAAAACAGCTTAAAGAAAAGAGATGCATTTTTTTTTGCCCTGCAAACTAGTTTAGCTAGGTCCCAAGTTCAAAAACTGAAGGAAAATTAGGTCATTATTCTAGAAAATCCAACTACAAAATAAGAATTTTACATCCATAGAACCATAGCGTCACTATATTTATTTCTTTGTAGCCTGATACACTAACAGCATCAAATGTACCAATTACACACAAACTTTTTACTATGAAGGTCCACTTTTATCATGTTCTCTTCTTAATTTTTTTTTAAATTTCAGCTTTATTAAGCTATTCATCACTTCTATATTTCGAAATATTTTATGAATACAATGTCGAATATTAAATATTAATTGATTATAGCATGTTTGATTCATCAAAATCTTCGTAAGTAATGGTCAGTGCATCTAATTGGCATGAGAAAAAGAAAGCCAGGTTAACTTGATGAAATTCCTCCTGCAAAAGAGGCTTAGTTAAATATTGTGGTAAATTAACTGCATTCTTTACCCTTTCTTGTTTCCACACCTTTTGTTAAAGTGACTTCGGAGTTCTTCCTCTAAAGATGGAGTACTTCTTCATCCTTGATGCCTTGATTTGACCTTTGGAAGTGGAAGTGACAGTGGGCTAGTTCTGAGCCTAGACCTCAAGGGGCTTTGCACGAGGCTGCTTGCTGACCTTTGTTTTCCCATCATCCCCAAGACAACATGCCCTGGTTAGTCTCCCAGATAATGAATGAGACTCATATTGAGCAGTGCTGGGTAGCTCATCATCTTGGTCATGGCCAACCTGCATCAGCCACCTTCCAGCAGGTGAATGATCTCAATCAGATCAGCAGAGACTCTTGGTTAACCTCAAGGCTGACCCCACACAATAAACACATATCACTGTGCCACAACATAGTTTTACAGTTGCTTGTTATGTAAGTAACTGAAACAATTATTGTGAGTTTTCTTGCACATAATGGGAACACATCTATTATGCTTTTAAATACTTTGAAAATAATCTCCAAACAGTTTTTATTTCCTCAAATACCTAAGCTTGGTTACTCCCTCTAACAGACCTCTTCTGTATGTGTGATCACAGCCATTGTTACAAAGAGGCCACATATGGGTCAGATATGAGTCCATTTAACACAAAACAGGAATAGCTTCCTTCAAATGCTGCCATGCTCGTTTTTAGTCTCAAAAATCAATTTCTAAGTGAAATCGCCAAAGTCAATAAATCTGGATTCAATAAAAATATGTGTACGTATGTGTAAATATGTGGGTGTCCTTGTATCATACCTACATATATTTATTAAATGCCTCAAAATATTTTTAAATCATATACCCACTGTAAAGAAAACTTGAATAAATTCTAATAAGTACAATTACCCAGATTATTTTACCTACTGGAAGTTTATTTTAAAAAGGTTAAACCAAAATAAATAAATAAATAAATAAATAAATAATAAAAAATAAAAAGGTTAAACCAAAGCATCAAATTATTTTTAAGACTCTCCTAAAATATTTTTTATACCAAGCAGGAGGTAATTTTCACAAACTGTTAGTTAATGAGGAATATATACTTCCTAAACATAATAGTTTTCATCTAAAACCAGACACCACAACCTATTTCGTAATAAATACTTGATTTATCACAGTAATATCAGAAACAAACAAAACATACAAGGGCACCACCATTATTTATCTGGATTCTAGAAGTAAGACATCATACATTAAAATAAACAAAAGAAGATGTCAGTATTAAAAAAAATACATTTATCACTACTTGAAAGTAACATCATTTTCGATGGAGGCTATTCAAGAATACGGATAAAAAATATTTGAAGTCATGAGACGTTAAATAAGGTAGCTGGTTGAAACCCAGACAAAAATAAGTTGACATCAGATCACGTTGTACATCATTTCAATTCTTATAAATGGGGATTGATTGAAATCACCTTTTTACTGAAGAATAATTTAGAGGAATACTATCTCAGGTTTGGAGATAGATGATAGATAGATAGATATAGATATGCATATATATGTCAGTATATAGATATTCATATAACTTTAAAATAATACTTGTGACTATTTCTACTGTTGATTAATGCTATGCAGATTAGCAGAATTTAGGCACAGCACAGAAATGAAATGAAAAGTGGTTAAATTTTATTATAATTTATTCCTGTGCATACTATACCACGCATATCATCAACTAAGTAAGTGCTATAAATCGTTATCAACATTTCAGTTTATCCTGCAAAGTCATTTGTACTGTGGTTGTAAAAACCCACACTTATATAATTATTTCAAGTACTCAGTAATACTAGAAAGTACTAGAAAGCACCACAATGTTTTTTAAATGCGGATTATTTTTAAACATGCCTGTAGCTATGGCAAGCACACGCATACCCTCTCTGTTTACTCTGTGTGAGGGAGATGCTATGCTACTTTGCATAAAAATCATTTCTCAGTGAGAAACAATTCAACTTTGCACTCTGACTTCCAAAAATGCTCAAGTATATATGAAGGTGGTGAGATTCATGCAACCCCAGGTGGATGGATTGAAGTTCATCTTCTCTTCCTCCTTCAGCCTACTGTTTGGGAGAGACACTAATGAACACTGAAATGACCATACATTTAATACAACCAGAAACACAAAAAGAGAAAAAGAATCAATATAGCCTGCTCCTGCAAATTCAAGTGTCTGCAAGGCTTCTAAAGACAACCCAACAGAGAGCAACAGATATCAATCATTACATCACAAACAAAAAATGATATGAGTATATGAAAAGCTGATCAATCTCACTAACAATGAGAAATGAAAATTAAGATGAGCTATAATTTTTGTCTACTAGATTGGATGAAATTGAAATGACTGATAATATTCAGTTCCAACAATACAGTGGAGAAATAACATTTTCATCAAATGCTGGGGGGTAGATACATTGGTACAATTTTGTATAAGATAGTTTTGTCTGCATTTGAAAGGAAACCCAGCTAGGAGCCCCTGAGTGGCTCAGTCAGTTGAGCATCAGGCTCTTGGTTTTCACTCGGGTCATGATCCCATGGTCATGAGATCGAGCCCAGTATTTGGCTCTGAGCAGAGTCTGCTTGGGACACTTTCTCCCTCTCCCTCTTCCTCTGTGTCTCCCCTGCTCTCTCTCTCTCTCTCTCTCTCTCTCTCTCTCTCTCATATAAATAAATAAATCTGGGGAAAAAAGGGGGTGTGTATGTCTGGGTGGCTCAGTTGATTAAGCAGCTATCTTTAGCTTAGGTCATGATCTCCGAGTCCTGGGATGGAGCCCCATGTTGGGCTGCTAGCCCAGCAGGGAGTCTGCTTGTCTCCTCCCTCTCTAAAATAAATAAGTAAATCTTTTTTATTTTTTTAAGATACATGAGGCTTACCTTTCCTGACAGAAAATAAATTTGTGGCAGTGATATATTTTGTGTGTGACATTTTGGTGGTATCTGCCAAAATTTAAATGCATAAATCTCTAACAATGTAACATTTCTTCCAGGAATTTAGGCTAGAGATATTCCAGAAACACTGTTGAAAGATATAGGCTTCCTTGTAGGTACTTCTGGGATTTTATACATGTATGTGCATCTGTATATCTTTACACAGTACTTCTGGAAATAAGTGTAATCATGCCAGCATCATTAATAAAAAATTGGAAATAACATATAACTTAAATGTCAGTTAATGCTTATTAAATACTTGTACCTGGTATAGTATCAGGTACAATATGTGCTAAGTGAATATTTAATGTTTTGGGTTTTGTTGTAAATTATTTGTTCTGTTTTTTTTTTTTAATCTCCATCAATGTAAGATTAAATCAATATTGGAATGCCTTACAGCAATCAAAAAGAACCACATAGGTTTACATTTGCTGACATTGAAAGATGTATAAGATATATTGTTCAGAGAATAAGGCAAGTTTCTTAATAGTATGTGTAGCATCATCTTATTTTTCTTTAAAAAGGCAAGGAAAATAAGGCTAAGAATATAATTGAGAATGAGTTTAGGTTTCAATATTGTTGTATTTCTTAAATAAGATCCAAGCATTACTTGTTTATTCTTCTGGGTGATTTTGGATGTCCCTTTTTGTTTTCAGTTGCTTAGTACAATGGATATAGATAAGATGTATTTTATATTTAACCAGCTTAGAGTTCTTAGCACCTCTTGAATATATAGCTTGATGTCTTTCATCAATTAAAAATTGCCAGACACTTCTCTCTAAATAATACTACCACCCATTCTCTTTCTTTCTCTTATGGCACATCAATCACACATGTTAGATATTATTATCATCTCTTCTGTGTCTCTTTTACTCTTTTCTAAAATTTTTATCCTTTCATTTCTTTGTGCTTCAGTATGGATACTTTCTTCTATCCTACCTTCAAGGTTACTTATTCTACCTTTACTCATTTGCAATCTGCTGTTAAACCATCCACTGAGTTTGCAGATTGCATTTTTCAGTTCTGGAATCTCCATGTGATTCTTTTTATAGTTTCTTTAGAATTCATATTTGTTTATTTTAATGCCTTTGACATGTATTATGTATTTTGAAGTTCCCGATAACTCCATTATCTGCATCTGAATATCTATTTTTTCCAGCCTTTCTCTTGATTTTTGGTCAAATCTTATCCCTTCACATGACTTATAATTTCTGATTAGAGCCAAATATTCCCTATGAAAAATTGTAGAGATGTTTTGAGACTCTAGATAACATTACCTTTCTTCAGAGAAAATATAATTTAGTTTCTGGCAGGCAGCTATGCTAGATGCATTAGTAATCCAAGATTTCCTTTTTTGATCAGGAATTGAGATGATCTAAAATTGGGCTTAATTCTATATGAAATGTTCTAATTCCAGTATCCCAGTGCTTGCTTTACCTTCACCTTGGAGAATCTCAACCAAAAATCTGGGATTTTTGTGAACCATTTCCCACACATTGGTGGACCTTGAATTCCAATTTTTATAAACTCATTCCTGTTGACAACTCTACTCAGCTTCCCAACCTTTAACATAGATTACTGTTTTGAAAATTGACAAATGGTTTGAGAGACCAACTCTCTGACTCTGGACTTACTTTTTCATTGGGGAAGGGGAGGGGGCTTTGGAGTACCCAAATCTTTACTTGCCAGTTTTTCTATCTATTTTCAAAGAACATTCGTGAAAAACAAATTAATATACCATTGGCAAATTACAAATCACAAGTAGTGTTTTTTAAATTAAAAAGAAGAAAAAAGACATTATAGCAAATCACACTTTGAGTTAATTAATATCTGACATTTCTATAAAAATGAGGCAGAGGTTTTAACAAAAATTCTACATTTAGAGATTATATTCTAGGGATTTGAACCCTACAAAATATCAGGGGAACCACTAAGTGCATAAGGTATTAAAAATGGGAAACTGGTTGTCTTCGGGCTACCCCTTAAGATTAATCTCACTGGAAACTGAGATCTATTAAAAAGTACCAAAGTGACCAAAGAGTAGGAAAGAGAATGAAATATCTGGGTTAAAATGTTAACATAAAGCCATAATCTTCTTCTATTAATACCATTAAGATAGCTATTGAATGCATTATTTTCTCTTAACCATATATCTGGCAGTCCATCAATGTTAATACAAGCAAGTAAAAAAATGGTTATGTAAAACAATCAGCAGCAGCAACCAAGCATAGAAAGGGCAAATAGGCTTCAAAAAAAAAAAGGAACTGAAAATTCTTTTGTGACTTCACATCTCCTGATACCACAACTACCTCTCAGAAGTCATATCAATGAATAAAATTTTACAAAATCCTGGAAATTCCCAATAATACCCACTTCCCATTTAGGTATGCCCACATTGGCAGTAAATAGGTGAGTCAGGAAAAATTCAGAGGAAAAGATGTGAATGTAAGCATTATGAACAGTAGGAATGTTAAGTCATACTGTGTGGACAGAGTGGTCCACCTTAACCATAAATAAAAGAAAAGGAACAACAATAAAATAAGTCATGAACTGAGGAATGGACACAAATTTCCATTCAGTGCCTCATGTCAGAGAAAAACTTTAAAAAAATATAAATACATAAACCAAAGATTCAGTTAAAATAGTAAAACCATAAAATAAGAGGGAATTGAGAAAATTCTTTCCAGCCAAGGAAACAAATGGATAACAAAAAACTCACCATTACCTAGCTAATAAATAAATAAATTAGAAACCTTAAGAAGCAGATTAACCATGGCTGAAAATTAAATTACTGACAAGGACAAAAGCCTTTGAGATAATTATAATAAATGCTGAGGAAATGGGCAAACAGATAAGACAATTAAAAAGAAGACAATAGATACAAAAGATAGACAAACACCATCTATCATCATGATAGTTCCTATCCCTGAGGAAGAAAACAACAAATAAAATAATAACAACAAAAAGAATGTTTAAAGATATAATAGGTCCAGGTAATTTTCTGCTATCCTAATGTCCAACTACAACCGCAGGGTAATAATAATAATAACAATGACAACAATAACCTCAGAGAGAATAAAGAAGACAAAAATATAAAATGAGAGGCTGAAAAGCAAGTGGACCAATGGTAACCTATTTGGCAAATATAAGAAAGCCAAAACTCATGCAGTCAAGACAGCTGAAGCTCAACACAGTTTTCTTTACAGAATTCTCAAAAGGTTCATGGACCCACAGCCTCAGATCTCTCTAGAACTGTGGGTAAATGGAAGAGATGCCAAACTGATTGAGAGAGTTTTTCCCAAAGAAGTTAGCTTCTTAGTATCCTTTCCCATCTCGTGCTAAGCCTTGAGATTTATTATCTAGATATTTAGATTCAGTGGCTGTATGCACACTGATTTCTAACTGCAGAGACCCCCAACCCCACCCTGCAACATCCCCAGTTCCCCTGACTTTGGCTCCCAGAAGGATGGCACTTGGATGTCCAAATAGGAGAGAATTGGGACACTAAGCAGTTCAAGAGGACATATTTAAAGACATCGATATTTGGAGATTCTCAACAAAAAGTCCATTAAGATCATCCTATAATGAAGTTTGAATACAACAAGCCCAACCCATTAACTCAGTGCTTCCAATCAGCTTTAGTAACTCATTTTAATCATAAACAGACAACCCAGAATTACAAGAACTAAAGGGAAACCTGTAACACAAAAGAGGCAAAACCAACCAACCAACAAAACAATAGGGAAAGAAAAAAGAAAATCCCAAATTAGAGAAAACTGTGTAGGGAAAAAAAATCCTTAAAAATGGTATTATTGATATCCTCAGAGGTAAGGAAAATCAATGCATCCTTGAAACTAGATTAGGATGCTCTTAAAAGGAGATTTCAAACAAGCAAAAGCTTTTAGAAACAGAAAATGTAAAAACAAAAACTGAAAAACTCAATTTAAAAAATGTAAGTGAGGAAGTTCTCCATAAAATAGTGCTGAAAGACAAAAAGGATTAAGAAAGAGGGTAAGAAAATCAGAAAGCCAATTTATGAATCTAACACTATAATAATAGGCACTTCAGAGAGATAAAATAAAAACAAGTGAGCAGAGAAAGTCATCAATAATATAATTTAAGAAAATCTCCCAGAACAGAGGTGCCTGGGTGGCTCAGTTGGTTAAGTATCCAACTCTCAGTTTTGGCTCAGGTCATGATTTCATGAGTCCTAGGATCTAGCCCCACATGAGTTTCCACACTTTGACGGGAGACTGAAAAATTATCACCCTCTGCTCCTCCCCCTTCTCTCACAATTAATCAATCTATCTTTAAAAAAAAAAAAAAATATTCCAGAACAGGGCATACATCACCGAATAAAAATTATATGTTATGGGATCCCTGAGTGGTGCAGCGGTTTGGCGCCTGCCTTTGGCCCAGGGCGCGATCCTGGAGACCCGGGATCGAATCCCACATCAGGCTCCCGGTGCATGGAGCCTGCTTCTCCCTCCGCCTGTGTCTCTGCCTCTCTCTCTCTCTCTCTGTGACTATCATAAATAAATAAAAATTTTAAAAAAAATTATATGTTATGAAAATACAAACGACCTCATATAAAAATGATCTTCCAGTGCAACCCACGTGGCTCAGCAGTTTAGCGCCGCCTTCAGCCCAGGGCCTGATCCTGGAGACCAGGGATCAAGTCCCATGTCAGGTTCCCTGCAGGGAGCTTGCTTCTCCCTCTGCCTATGTCTCTGCCTCTCTCTCTCTGTGTCTCTCATGAATAAATAAATAAAATCTTAAAAAAAAAGGTCTTCCAAAGAAGATATATATATGTATATATATGTATATATATATACATATATAAGTATATATATACGGAGTTCTTTTGTATATATATATATGCAATATATGCAAGAGAACTCAAAACATTACACAAACTTTTGTACATAAACTACAAATTTTCCATGATAGCTAAACTATGGAAAACCCAGGTGCCCATCAGTTGGTAAATAGCTAAACAAATTGTGATATATCCATATAATGGAATATTATTCTGAAATGAAAATAAGGGAAATACTGATACATGCTGTAAAATTAATGTATCTTGAAAATATTATGCTAAATGAAAGAAGTCAGTCAGGAAAAGTTATATAACTGTATGAATTCATTTATCTGAAAAGTCCAGAAAAGGCAAATCCGCAGAAACCAAGTAGATTAGCGATGCTAATGCTAGGAGTTCAGGTTGGAGTTAGTGTTAATAGCTATGGGGTTTCATATATACATAGTATATGAAATTTCGTAATATAAATATTCTAAATTTGATTATGGTAATAATAGCAAATTCTTTGAATATACTAAAAAACATTTAATTGTACACCTTAAATGGGTGAATTGCATGATAGGTAAATTATATCTCAAAAAAGCTGTTTATATGTAAATTATATTTAATTAAAGCATTTAAAAAATGATTGGCCAGGCTTCCAGTATAATGGATGAGAATAGATGCAACCAATGCATTTTGTTACCACATTTCAGAATACCAAGGACAAGAAGACTCTATAGACTTACAACGGAAGAAAAATTAAATAATAAGAATCAGAAATCTGGATGGTGTCACAGTTCTCAGCAGCAATCAGAACCATGAAGAAATGCATCAATGCTCTCAATATTCTGAAAGTAAGCACTCTGCAGTCTAGAATTCTATAGTTAACCAGACTGTAATCAAGCATGAGGCTAAGATAAAGATCATTCTGGTATAAAATATCTCCAAAAAAGTAACCTTGTGCACCCTTCATCAAGAAGCTTCTGGAGGATGCCTTCTTGAAATGGGAATTATCAACTAAGAAGATGACTAGGGATAAGGAAATAGGTCATCCAGTGCTGGAGAGAGACAAAGAGAATTCTCCGGAAATTCCCAAGGAAAGGGGAAATCTGAAATGATAGTTATGCTCTAGATCAGAAGGCAACAATCCAGTCTGAAGTATCACAATAAGCAACAAATATACAAAAAGCAGTTTTCACCAAGAGCCTTAACTGCCATCCAACCCAAAATGCCTGGATGTACCTGCTTCAGATGCTTATGTGTTTTGGATTGCATAACCATGTGCTGTGGAAATTTCTGTTCTGTCCATGCTCTGATATTAGATCATCTAAAGACACTCATTTCAGGAATGCCTGGGTGGCTCAGTGGTTGAGCATCTGCCTTTGACTCAGGTCGTGATCCTGGGGTCCTAGGATCAAGTCCTGCATCAGGCTCCTCCAGCCCCTCAAGAGCCTGCTTCTCCCTCTGCCTATGTCTCTACCTCTCTCTCTGTCTCTCTCATGAATAAATAAATAAAATCTTAAAAAATAATAAAAGTAAAACACTCATTTCAAACCACAGAAGTGCACTTCATTCACCTTTACTTGGGAGCTAAAAGTAAGCCGTGATGTGATATGTTAATCAGAGTATCCGGGATTATGCTGGGTAACAAATTATCTCTCAAGCTTTGAGGATCTATCACTTTCATACTACATGTCCAATGTGCCTTGGCATGGATATCCTGCTCCTATAGTCACTGAGCACCCAGGCTAATAAACACTCTGATTCCTAACATCTTGTTCTCACAGTTGCTGCGGAGGGTTAAAGAGAGTTGGTTTAGCAACCACGCCTGAACCGCTCCCAGAAATAATATACATCTCCTACACTCCCATCACATTGGCAAGAGCTAGAAAAATGATCCTACTAGAACCACAACGTTTCTAGGAAATGGGACAGACCACATGAATATATGGTGAGCAATAAATATCTCTACTATATAAACTGAGAAGTAAAAATTACAAAGTAGCCTGTTCTCTCTGAACCTAGCTATCCAGAACCTGGCTCACAGTCCACACCCCAGATGCCTCACCTTGGTAAGCCCTGTGTTTCCCAGATTTCAGTTGTGACCTTGTCCACATCTCTCCCCATGGGAGGCAGTTGTTGATTCTCAGGAAGCTGAAGTTAGAATATGAGACTGAGAATGTTCAGCTTGTTTTCTTCATCAGTGGGCCTTCTCCTAACATAACTATGTTTGTATTTGCTACTCAGATTTTCAAAAAATAAGAGCAGGCAGATAGAGAGAAAGAGTTAACACCAAAGTCAGAATAGTGATATCTCTGGTGGAGAGAAATGGTAATACAGCTGAGAAAATGAAAAAGTAACATAAACTATTTCTTAATCTGGGTAGTAAGTGCTGGGTACATAGGTCTTTGTTTTATTAATGTTATTAAACTAAATCTCTATCTATCTATCCATCTACTACCTATCTAGTCTACCGGTATGTGTCTCCAGTTTCCTGTTGTACAGTAAGGATTAACATTGATCAAAGAAAGATTTGGCCTGAGAAGTGACCCCTAGACCCTTAGAATGTCTTTCTTGGAAAGATCGTGTTTATTATTTAGAGGCCTTGGATGTGCGATATCAGCTTGACCCCTGGAGAAGCTGGAAATACAGGTCAGCTATGGGGGCAGTCAGCTATTGCCATGTACCTGGCCTCAGTGAAATCCTGAACTCCAGGGCATGGTGGAGCTTTCTTGTTTGGCAACACTCTTTGCATGTTGACACACAGTGTTCCTGGGATCAGTGGGCCCTGTTTGCATTACTTCCTTGGGAGAGGACAGCTGGAAGCTCTTGAGGACAGCTGGAAGCTCTTGTCCCATCTGGGATGCTATCCTACGTCCCTCTTCCCTTTGCTGATTTTGATCTGCATTCTTTTCCTATAACAAACAAATAAGAGCTTTGCTACATTCTGTAAATTCTTCCAATAAATCAGTGAACGTGGAGGTGGTCTTGGGGACCCTGGGACTACATCCAGATGTAAGACAGTTTTTGCAATTAGTTTTTTTTTTAATATAACAGAAGAAAAGTTCCCTAAATATAGGAAGAATTAAATCTGCAGAACAAAAAGACATTTTGTGCTCTGTAAAAGATTTATTTACATCAGGACATGTCACAAAGAAGTTCCTGGACATTAAGTATAATGAGGGAAAAGAAATCTTTAGTCATCCAGGGGAAATGCGGTTTACTTACGGAGACAGAAATAACTGCTGCTGAATTCCAGGGGAGAATATTAAAAAAATTATAAAAATCTGAGAAAGCACTACTGAAGAATATAATACTCAACTTAAATTTATGTTCAAGCATTAAACTAACAGACCAACATTCTTACTGAGGAAACAATCATGGGGTAGTGCACCCGTAGGCCCTTGCTGAAAGCAGTTACGCCAAAGTGAAATCATGCAATCAAATACGAATCAAAATATAAATAAAGATCTCAGAAAGGGAGACACGGGACCAAATTGATGAGCATTAAGCACTGAATTCATTTTATTGTGGAACCCGGTTAAACATGCGTTGGAGGGGCCCCTGGGAGGCTCAGTTGATTTAAGCAACTGACTCTTGATCTTGGCTCAGGTCTTAATATTGAGGTCTTGAGTTCAAGCTCCCTGTTGGGCTCCATGTTGGGCTTGGAGCCTATTTTAAAAAAAATAACTGCTGGAATCATGGATGAAGAACAGAATGTAGATGTTAAAACTCTCAGCTAAACAAAAATAATAAAATAGAAGTCAGGATGTGATTGGGAAGAAGGTGGGAGGGAGGGGGAGAAAACATGATGAATTCCTCCACCTTTCATAGCAGAAAGCTAAAGAATTTTTTCAGAAATGGACCTAACCCAAAAACATGACTCCCTCTCCGATATTTTTCATAACCAACTTTCCTTAAAATAAATCTATATAATTGAGCTAATATAAAAATAACTGACATTTATGAATCACTATATCCTAGGCACTGTTCTAAATGTTTTCTTTATATTATCTCTTCTTAGCTTTGCAACACTCTATGATTTAGGTACCATTAATCCTATTTTACAGATGAGAAATCTAAGGCCCAGACAATGTGAAATAACTTGCCGAAGTTCCCACAGAAAGTTAAAGGGTGGATCCTGGAAGTAATAATTTTTCATGTATGGAAACAATTCTATACAGTTTTTTACTTCAGATTTCTTTCCTCCCTTATGTTCACTTGTAATTAAATGTGAAATCTTAATATGATATACATAGCATAATCTCATTGTTTTTACAAAAGTGTCTTTCTTTGATCTAGCTATATATGCATGCACATTGAAAAATGTTCCAGATATAGTCAGTAATATTGCAATAACATTGTATGATGGCAGATGGTGACTGCACAACAAAAAAAGAAAAAAAAAATGTGGAGGAACGTTGCTCACCTATTATTAGAGAAGATGTTTCAGACATTTAAATTTGGGGTAATATCTCTGCTCTATAGTTATGTATATTGTTTGAATTTACATAATTCATAAGGTCTATAAAATTAATAAAACACTCTTTAAAAATGTATCTTATAATTTGGCCAGGAAAAACAGCAAGCTTCTGCTGTACCAATACCATGAAATTTTGAGCAGCTATTCAGCTTAAGTGTCTTTCTTTTGGTTTTCCCTCCTGCCCTGATCTCAGGTCATCAAGCCCAGAGTAAAGCTCAGGCATAGAGTCAACTTGAGATTCTCTTTCTCTCTCTTCTCCCCCTCTGCCACTCCTCTGTCTCTCTCTAAAATAAATAAATACATCTTTTTAAATAAAGTGCTGGTGTTAAGACTTATGGATAATAGATAAACTTATTTTTGTAGAAACAGTCAATTTTCAATAAAACATGAAGAATGCATTTAGTCATGTAAAATTAAATATGGTGTGTGTGTGTGTGTGTGTGTTGTCATACATAGAAAAAAGTTCTTCAAGATAGTAGCCGGGGTTATATCTGAATGTTAGAATATGAGGGCAGCCAGGGGGCATCAGTGGTTTAGTGTGCCTTCAGCCCAGGGCCTGATTCTGGAGACCCGGGATCGAGTCCCACGTCAGGCTCCCTGCATGGAGCCTGCTTCTCCCTCTGCCTGTGTCTTTGCCTCTCTCTGTGTGTCTCTCATGAATAAATAAATAAAATCTAAAAAAATTTTTTTTGAGATAATTTTTACTTTATATTGTTTTCAGAGTTCTCCAAATCATTAATCATAAATATGCTATTAATTTAAGTACAATTGGGGAAATTAAAAAATTAAAATTTGGGGAATTGTAAAGGCCAAGGATACATTTGTATATGTCCTCAGAGAAGTTCCCAGATTTTCCTGTGCTGGCTGTTTGGCAAAGGTGTGGGTGTTTGGGTTTTTTCCACTATTTTTTTTTCCTTTGCTCATGATTGCTTAAAACCTCTTTCTTGATTATCCTCTTTGAGATGTAAGACAGCGGGAGTTGTTCAGTATTGAGTCATTTTGACGGGGAGGGGGAAGAAAATGCTCCAGGGCCATTTGAACAACACGAAAGAATTGATTATATTTTTGACCTGTTGCTGCTCAATTAGGTGACTCTGCCCAGCTGTGGCAAGATTGCCCGAGCAGGCTATTCTGCTTAGGGAACATGTCGTTCTCAGTCCTTTGCTAGACTGATTTACCCCCTTGCTACTTAAAATGTGGTTTCTGGCACAGCAGCACAGACCTCACCCAGGAGCTTATTAGGCCCGCAGAGTCTTGGGTCCCACCTCAGACCTACTTTTATCAAGATCCCCAGGTGATTCTCAGGCACATTAAAGCATGAGAACTGCTGATTCCAAGAACATCATGTTTCTGATTCTCTCTGATGGGTGGTCAAATGTGTGCCTGCATCTAGGTCAGAGAATCACAGAAGGTTATACGGAAAATACCCACATTCCACAGAGGAGAAACCTGGAGCATAGAATATTATTTCTGCTCCTTGTGGCCAACCATACCCTGGACACACAAACCTGCTCCAGGATCTGCAAAACCACAATCCAGATGTAAATTGGCAGCACTGGTTAGGATACCCAAAGACAAGTAACACTGACACTAGAAATTGGAGATTGAAGACCACGTTACTTGAATGTTCTGTTTCTTCTTCAGACAGCTGATTTTCCAGCTCTTAGTACCCAGGTTGGCACATAGCAAACACTGTGTTTTTAACCTAATAAAGAATAAACTAGGGGCACCTGACTGGTCGATGGAGCACGGATCATAAGTTCAAGCTCTACCTTGGGTGTAGAGATTAGTTAAAAATAAAATATTTTTTAAAAGAAGAGGAAGGGGCACCTGGGTGGCTCAGTGGGTTAAGCATCTGCCTTTGCTCAGGTCATGATCCCAGGGTCCTCTGATGGAGCCCCTCCATGGGCTCCTCCCTGCTCAGCAGGGAGTCTGCTTCTCCCTCTCCTTCTGTGTGTTGGCTTTCTCTCCCTGACTGTCTCTCAAATAAATCTGAAAGAGAAAGGAAGGAAGAAAGAAGAAAGAAGAAAGAAAGAAAGAAAGGAAAGAAAGAAAGAAAGAAGAAAAAAAAAGAAAGAAAGAAAGAAAGAAAGAAAGAAAGAAAGAAAGAAAGAAAGAAAGAAGAAAGAAAAATTAGATGAACCTAAAGAGAAAATTAATACAGAGTTTGACAGAGGAGCCCAAGGTCATTACCATTTAAAGGTAAATCCAGGATTTGCATTTAAATCTTTTAATGGCAGGGATCCCTGGGTGGCTCAGCAGTTTAGGCCTGCCTTCCAACTGGGGCGTGATCCTGGAGTCCCAAGATCCAGTCCCCAGCCGGGATCCTTGCATGGAGCCTGCTTCTCCCACTGCCTGTGTTTCTGCATCTCTCTCTCTGTTTCTCATGAGTGAATAGGTAAAATCTATTAAAAAAATAAATCTTTTAATGGCCGTTCTGTGTTCTTTCTACCTCCTTTCCCCATTGTTGCTTTCCTACTTGTTTCTCTTTTAGCTGGTCCTCTACCATCCAAGTAAGATAATAGACCCAATGGGAAATTATGATAATCTCAAGAGCTACCAAAACGGTAATTGGAAAAGAGTGATCACCCTTTCCCATTTAAATTTGTTAAAATCATCAGAGTAATGTGTGCTTTGTGAACATGATGAAATTATATCAAATAAGCTTGGTGTCGAAACACCAAATATAGGGAAAACTATGAAAAAAAATTTCACAATGAGCAAAAACAAAACTAAAATCATGGACTACCTGGGGAAAAAAACGTAACAAATTCCATGTGATTCCAGTTAGAACTCCAGCAGCATGTTTTCAGGAGTTCATGGGACAAGTCTAAATTTCACCTGGAATCAGAAAGAAAGGAAAACAGCCAATAAAACTCTGAAAGAAAAGAGTGATTAAATGAGACTTGCCTCCAAGAGATTTCAGCATTTACCATAAAGCTATTGTGCATGAAGCAGTATCTTACTGGTGAATTTAATTTGTACTTTAAATCACATATCAGTGATATTTTTATAACATTGAGTCTTTTTGGCTAAGAAAAAAATACAACAATATCTTACTGGTGAATTTGTTTTATTTTATTTTATTTATTTATTTATGATAGTCACAGAGAGAGAGAGAGAGAGAGAGAAAGAGAGGCAGAGGGAGAAGCAGGCTCCATGCACCGGGAGCCCGACGTGGGATTCGATCCCGGGTCTCCAGGATCGCGCCCTGGACCAAAGGCAGGCGCCAAACCGCTGCGCCACCCAGGGATCCCTTACTGGTGAATTTAATTTGTACTTTAAATCACATATTAGAGATACTTTTATAACACTGAGTCGCTAAGGAAAAATACCTGTCTCCCTTTATTAATACATGGCCTTCAGTAGCATCGCATAATATTTCTTATCTATATATATCTTGTTAAATATATTTGTTAAGTATTTTATGTGGATTATAGTAGTTACTTTGTGGCTGTCACTATCTCTGTTGCTGTTATTATGAATTGATCTTTTCCAACCTTCTATTTTCCACTCTTTATAAAAAGTCAACTCCATGTTTAGGAATTGAATCTGTAGAAGTACTCAAAGAAATTAAAAATACATAAAATGGTGTTTCACTGCAAGATGGCTTCAAAAAGTAAAAATAAGTTTTGACAAGTAAATTCTATTCTATCCTTACAATGACATACTCTGGAGTCATTTTTTAAAATGACTTGGATATATAACGAATTGACATGAGTCACCGTCTAAAATATATCATAAAGAAAAAGAATTTTAGAACAGCATGTCAAATAAACCATCTTATTTTCTAAATAATGCATGTCTACAATGTATTTTCAATAAAGGCTCATACTATTTTGTAATTGGACAAAATTAAAGTGGGACATCTTTAATACAATGCAGTATATTGCAAGCATTATTGTTCACTTGAGAGAAATAAATCAAAGCAGTATAAGAAAGAAATTTGAAAATCAAAATATTAAAAACACCATAATCCCATGATCTTGCCCAAGCAATATTAATATTATAATGCATATGTTCCTTTTCAGTCCTTTCCCCTATAATCCCTTTCACTATTTTTTATATTCCCCGTATGAATGAAACCATATAATGCATATGTTCCTGCCTTTTTCCACACTGACTTGTAAACATATTATACAGAGTTTACTAACTATGAATATGCTGGCAATATAATATACTATTGTGTGATGTCCCATAAATTATTTAGTCTTTCTCTTACAATTAGAAATTTAGGTTGCTTCAGTTTTCTCCATCCTAAAGAACAGTGTGATATGGACCTTCAAGCAAACAGCAATTCTATTAAATTTTAATTACAATTAATGTGACTTCCATATTGAATATCTCAAGTTGAAATCACTGCTGTAACATTCATACTTATTTATAGATACATACCATCGCAGGATAACCACTTGAGAAATAAAAAATTCATCAAAGCTGTTTATTTGGATATTTAATAAACACAAAATAGTTACTTCAGTCACTTTTCCGGACTTTTGTCTGGAATGTTTCATGTGCTTGATACTCAGAATAACTTAGCAGAGTGGAAATTGCTTTGGATCGTTAAGGTCAGCTGATCAATTCTTTTTGCGGATGTTTTGAGGCAAGAATTCAAAAAAGACTTACACTAGGATGTAGGGGAAGGACCTCAATGTTCTTTTATTTTCTTTGTAAACCACCATTTAATTAACTGTTAAAATTAAGTAAAGAAAATTGACTTGTGTTAGTAGAGAGCACTAACAATGAGCATGTTATTATTACGGACCACGGCTGAAAGCGGTCAGTCTCCATGCTTTGTCAGTGGGAGAATTTAAATGCCTTTAAGGAGAAAAATGAGACAACAGCACACTGAGCCAACTATGCAATTCTACCAAATTTTCCAGGAAATAAAGTTCACAATGTTTATTTGAGAAGGTACATGATCTCAAAAGCTGCACCTGCGAACTGCCATTAATAATTCACTTTGTCTGATTACTACAGATAAGGAGAATATTGTAAGAGTTGGTATTTAAATCAGATAAGCAGAATATTGTAAGAGTTGGTATTTAAATCTCCACTTCACAAATGAAGAACTGCCCCCCAAAGAGTTGAACCCTCTCACCCAAAATGATGCTACACAGATATGTTCTATTTGAAATTGGTAATTCTCATGGAATGTGGGCTCTGGTTTGTTTGTCTAGAAAACAGAATATTCATTAGACGGATTGCTTTCAAAAATCAAAACAATTATGTAAATTCCCAACTACTTCAAAATGATATAAGGATTCACGACATCATTAAGTGGCATTTAAATGTGAATTTTACATCTAAGGTAGCTGAAAATCTAGCCTGCCTTTGTGGAGAGGAGGTGAGATTTATTGGGAATGACATGAGCAAACTTTCTGTGTAGATGGTGATATTTTACAGAGTCCTAGGAGTGGACAGATAAGTGATAAAATGAGTATAATAAAATTTAACAATAGAATCTTGGTGAATATTCAATATTTGTTATAAAATTCTTTCAACTTTTCTGTATGGTTGAAAATTTTCTGCATGTTATAAAAATATAATAAAAAGTAAAGGGAAAAAGGCATGGAGTTTTAGAAACCCATGTCTAGGCAGACAAATCACTTACAGTTATTTAAGAAACTCAATTTGAAAGAATGCACAAAAAATTATCTTAGGCATTTGGAACCTGACTGCATTTCTTAAGAAAATATTGATTTGTCTAAATTGTATTCAACTTTACTGTAATAAAAACTGAGATTATGGATTCTTTTCTGGATATTGGAGAGGTATATTTTGTGTTCAGAATGCTTCATTATTAATAGATTTATTTACCATTCGTGTTGTTAGCAGCTGAATAGACATTTCTAAGTGTTTCTTTTTTTGAATAACTATAGAGACTTAATTTCTCTTTCGTTGTCTTTTCAACTGTTTTCACAATTCTTAGGACAACCTGGAAAGCAAGCAAAGCAAATTTTGAGTAATTTAGTATGTCTGGGAAAGCCTTGCCATCGAGCTCACTTGAATTGCTTTTTCTGGTGCAATGGGGAAAAACAGCTTCCTCTTTCAAGGCAACAAGCTCCAGAGACAGCTGCCCTCAGGGGCTGGATTCACCTCCATGGTTTTCCTCTATTCCTCTATTCCACGTGTCTTTCGATTTCACAGTTCAAGGAAAGAAGGCAAAAATAAACAAACAAAAGACCCCTAAATAGTCCAAGTATCATTCTCAAAGAAAATTATTTGGAACAATTGTCTTAAAAGAATAAGCAACAATCTTTTTAAAATGACCTTAATAAAGTAGTAGTTTTGCTTTTCTAAAAATGATGGACTGATGGAAGCTGTGTGTTTTCTCTCTGTAGTTCTATAAGGCGCATATGTGTTTAAGCTTTGTAAAGGCAGGCAGTCACTGCACTTTATTCTTTCTGGAAATTCTGGGCTGTCAGAAAACCCATCTTTGCTATGTTTCTCCTACTATAGAGGATGTGGATGAGTCCCGCCTGCTTGTTTGCTAAAGATATTAAAACATGTTAGAGCAATTCTTTGTTGATACTTATATGCCGCTTGAGGCTTTTTCTGATTTTTAAATGCTTCACCAGGCTTACTGCCTTTGTAATACTTAGCAGGGGGAGCTAACCCTGTCTTAATGACCATTTATATATTAATACTCTTCATAATAGTTCTACTTATTTATTTTTTTTAGTTCTATTTATTTTTTTAACAACTTTCAGAAACCTGAGTGTATTTGTGAAAGTTCCTTACTAAATTATCGAATAACAATGGTAAGAGGTGCATTTATTGTAACATGATTAGTTTTTCCTGGGAGAGATATGCAGGTTATTGGCATAAAAATATATGAAAAAGAAGTAACAGAGCCTACTGGCTCTCTCCCACGAATCCAAAGCGTTAGATGCAATAGAAGTGACAGCTTTAAACCTAACACAGAAATGGAGGGAATCCCTGCGGGGAGAGAAGGCTCAGAGTCTTTGTTGCCATGTATGTAGCAGAAATGGCAGTGAAGAGCCAGGAACAGAGGTTAGGGAACTAGGTGGGAAACGTGTTTTACTGTGTTCTTTTCTCTCCTCCAGTATTTCATCTGCTGTCCTTGTGGAATAGAAAAACTTTTAACTTCTTGAGAACCCTCCATACTGTTTTCCAGTGTGGCTGCACCAGCTTGCATTCCCACCAACAGTGCAAGAGGATTTCCTTTTCTCCACCTCCTCACCAATGTTCATCGCCGCAATGTCCACAATAGCCACAATGTGGAAGGACCCGAGATGTCCATCGACAGGTGAATGGATAAAGAAGATGTGGTCTATAGATACAATGGACTATTACTCAGCCATCAGAAAGGATGAATACCTACCATTCACATGGACGTGGGTGGAACTGGCAGGTATTATGTTGAGTGAAAAAGGTCAATTGGAGAAAGACAACTTTCATGTGGTTTCACTCATATATGGAATATAAGAAATAGTGCAAGGGACCATAAGGGAAGGAGGGGAAACCGAATGGGAAAAAATCAAAGAGGAAGACAGAACACGAGAGACTCTTAACCTGGGAAAAAACTGAGGGTTGTTGCAAGGGAGGTGGAGGGAGGGATGGGGTAACTGGGTAATGGGCATTAAGGAGGGCATGTGATGTGATGAGCACTGGGTGTTATACGCAATTGATGAATTATTGAATACTACATCTGAAGCTAATGATGGTCTGTATGTTGGCAAATTGAATTTAAATAAAAAAAAAAAAAGAAGAAGAATAGGAAAACTTTAATTCCAGCCTAATGCTGGGTAGAAGAGTAGGTAACATCAGAGAAATTTTAGAACCTGGTTTGGAAGAGAAGGGGAGAAGAAGTGGTGAGATAAATTAGCCAACCCTCCATACAGTCCCTCCTCCTCCCACCCTGCTTCCACCCTTAGTGAGATAACTACAACTACGTGAGGGGACTCTTCAGAAATAGCAGTGCCTGAAGCAGAGGTGCTGGAGGGTACCTGAGGAACAGGACCATTTTATGAAGAGGGTAGATGTGCAGTAACTCAGGTGTAACCTCAGAGGCATATGTCCCTTTCCCTGACCAGTCTGAAGGGGTGAGAGCTAGGGCTGAGGCCTTTGTCCCTTCCTCTGTCTATACCTCACTGGCAGGTAGAGTTCACGGATTTAAAAGATCATGAGCTTGTGGAGAAAATAAGGAGACATCCACAAAGCACAAGCAATACAGAAGTGAGATCACATCTGGAAAACCTAAGCTAAAGTAAGCAGAATTAAAGAGCATGAAGAACCAGAATTTAAAATAAGCTCAATAGAAATTTTCAATGAGATAAAGGAGAATATTGAAAATATGTGCTGTGGTTAGCAGTTAGAGATAAGAACCATTTAGTGAGACAGGGCATGAAAAATATGGTAGCTACAGAAAGATCTTAAAAGGTGATTAATTGGCAGAATAGGTATAATCAAAAACCTAATTAAACTGGAATATCAGATCCAGGAACTCTCCAAGAAGGCATTAATAAGAAATAAAGAGATGAAAAATAGCTTATTTAATGTAAAAGTCCTAGAGAAGGAGGGGAAAATGTAATCTATGCTAGGAAAAGTAGGGAAGTGTAAATATTTGTGTAATATAGGAGTCCCAGAGAGGAAAAAAAATATATATATATATACATACACACAATATATATATATACACACAATATATATATATGCTAAGAAACATAACAGAAAAAAAGTATTCATGATAAATATAAATGAAATAAATTAAGATCAAAAGATAAAACACCTCAGATTGAATTAAAAACAAGACAAAACAAAATACAACATAGCAATATAGTGTATGAGATAAATTTACAATAAAAGAATATTGAATGATTGAAAACAAGTTACCAGATAAATATGAGTTAAAAGAACACATTTTAGGCACTTTAGTATTAGTCAAAATAAAATTTAAGACAAAATTCTTAGAAATCAAAGAGAGACATTATTTACTAGAAGAGAGATAATCAAATAAGACTCCAAGGACTATAACTGCATACAACTATATACTCTTAAATAAATAAAGGAAAACTGATATAGATTAATCACCTGGTAGCTGAATATTTTAATAGCTCCTTTCCAGAGTAGAATGTAGATTATATAGCTCATGCAGAGAAAAAAGAAAAAAGACAATACAACTTACAGGTATATAATTTAAATATACATATACTTTTGTACCAAACATATACCAAATATTCACAGTAATGAACTATGAATTTAGGCAAGAAAGAGAGCTTCAAAAAATTCTAGAGAATTCAATGTAATATCAATTAAATTTCTGATCATAATGCAATAAAATTAAAAAGTAAAAACAAAATGAAACTCAATCTGAAAGTCAAAACAGTTATATCCAGCTTCAAGAGATTAATTCAATTCAACAGACACTTGTTAAGCATCTACTAACTTGCAGTCCTTGGATACCTACAGAGGATCCAATAATGCCCATTGAGATACAGGATAAAATATAATAACCTATTTACATTTTTCTCATACTTTAAAAAAATCTATGTTAGTATATATTTTTAAATGTATATAATGTATTGGTATAATACTTGAAGTATATAATATGTACAAGTAGTAAGACATGTCATATATTAGTTATGTGTCTGTGGTGTTTATATTAATTCCTGAGGGTTGCCATAACAAATTACCATAAACTGGATGGCTTAAAACAGCAGAACTTTATTCTCTCAAATTCTGGAGGCTAGATGTTCAAAATCAAGGTGTCAACAGGACCATACTTCCACAGAAGGCCATAGGAAAAAATCCTTCTTTATAAGTGTTCTTTCCTTCCACTGATTTCTAGCAACTCTTGGTGTTCCTTGGCTCTTGGCTACAAAACTCTAATCTCTGCCTTTTCTTCACATTGCTTTTTCCCCTCTGTGTGTGTGTTTCTGTGTCTCCCAAGCTCCCTCTCCTTGTTAGGACACCAATCGTTGTACTTAGGGCTCACCCTAATCTAATAGGAACGCAACTCGATTACATCTACAATGACCCCATTTATAAATAAGATTAGTCACAGGTACTAGGGGTTTGGACTTCAATATATCTTTCTGGGGACACAAGACAACTCACAACATTTTTTAAATTATGGAAGTATGCAATTCAAAAAAATTGAGATCACTAATGTGGAACTCAGGGGCAAGTACCATGGGAGACATGGGCATATTTCAGATATGGCTCCTGGCTTTTGCACACTAGCAATCTGTGTGATACATCACAGGTTCACTAATTACCATAATATATTTTGGCAGGAAAAATGTTACAAGAAGAGTCCTGACAATGTTGTAAGGCAGTGCAAAGGAAAAAGGTCATAACCAGGTCAGGGAATCATGAAAGCCTTTGTTAAGGAGGTGATGTTTATCATGAGCACTGAATACCATTTCATCCAAAGAGATGAACACTCTATAGAATGATTTCCTGGCACAGATACAGAGCCCAGGGAAGGAGCCAGAACACTGAATATAGTTTGGTTTAGAGTGATGGATAGAAAAATAAGAGGAGATCACATCACAGAATCCCTTGAAAACCAGAGGAAGATTTTATTTCCTTGTTGCTTTTGTTTCCTGACTTTTTTTTTCTTTTCTTTTTTTTTTCTTTTTTTCCTTTATTTGGTGGCAATAGAGAGCTACTGAATGTTTTTGAAAATCTTATTCTGGAGGCAGTGTACATAATGGTTGGAAAGATGGATAGACAGGAGATACAGGGAGATACTGTTTAAATACCTAGGCCAAGGAGAAATAAAGACATAAAGCCTCAATATCTGTGAGAATAGGAAGGAGGAAAGTGATAGGAGGACTATTACCAATGTGGAAGAAATAACCTGGCAAGTGATTTATTGAAAAGTTGGAAGAAGTCAAGGGGCTTGAGTAATCAGGAGGCCAATACAAATGGTCATGAAGAGAGGAATCAAAAGGAAGATAGAAATTGTTTTTGTAAGGGCTTCAGGTTGGGGCACCTGGGTGGCTCGGTCAGTTAAGCACCCAACTCTTGATTTCGGCTCAGGCCATGATCTCGGGGTCGTGAGACTGAGCTCTATATCAGGCTCCATGCTGGTCATACAGTCTGCTTGAGATTCTCTCTCTCCCTCTCCCACTGCCCCTCCCCCTGCTCATGCTCTGTTTCTCTCTCTCTCAAATAAATAAATAAATCTTTTTTTAAAAAAAAGTTTGATGTTGAAATTTGGACACAATTAGATTTAAACCTACCAAACAAGGATGTCAGATAGAAAAATAGAAAAGGTTTTGAGTGCTCATAAGACAATCCAGGTCAGAGGCATAATTTTGGGAGTCATCTGCCTAAATCAAGGTGAGAACTAAAGCTCTGAGAGTCCATTTGCTCTCAAGAAAAAAAGTAGCAAAGAAAGCAGAGATAGGGTGGGATGGAGTTTGTGGTCTTAACTGCTTATTTTTTAAGTTATTTTCCATATCCTCCAACAGATTTTACAAATGGAATTGCTGAAGCATGCGTTTGTAGCAGAACAAGCCTTTCTTCTGCAATATACTGCTCATCTGCTCATTTTTTCATTCTTTGCCTATTAGGCCAGCTAATGTCAAGCTAATAGAAGTGGGTGGCCACAGAGAATTCTGGGATAAGTCTCAATTTTTAATAAATACCTTTAAAGATTCAGACACACACACAAATACACAAGTATAGCAAGCATTGTGTTAGGAGTGGGGATATATGAGGGATGCTGAGCTTTAAGAAACGTGTAGTTTAATGAGGAAGCTTTCAATCATGTAGGGAGAAATGCTAAAAGCAGAACTGAAGGTGTTTGATGAATTAATGGTAGCTAGGTCTCATTATTTATATAACAATTAGACATTTATCTTTTAATGAATTTGGTGGTAAGGCAAAAGTGAGGGAAAAAAACCAGCAGTATCTTGTAGCTTGAGCAGGAGAAAAGAAAAAAATAATACTTTTCATGATGAGGAACAGGTAGGCATGATTACTCAGAAGAAAGTGGCCCAGGAGAAAGGGAGTTGGATATTCATATGATAGGATACCTAGCAGTGCAGGGTCAAAAGTAGGCACAAGTAGATAAGGCTGGAGTGCCAGCCCAAAATGAGCTCCAGTCTTCTTTCTGAAGAGGAAGAGAAGGTATGGAAAATAATTTGAGGATGGAGAAAGAATGTAGAAGTTTCAGAGATTGGATAACCAATTAATAATATCACTGGACTTTAAAGATAAGAAATAGGGACACCTGGGTGGCTCAGTGGTTGAGCACCTGCCTTTGGCTCAAGTCATGATCCCGGGGTCCTGGGATCGAGTCCCACATCTGGCTTCCTGCATGGAGCCTGCTTATCCCTCTGCCTGTGTCTCTACCTCTTTCTTTGTGTGTCTCTCATGAATAAATAAATAAAATCTGTAAAAAAAATAAAGATAAGAAATCTTTAAGTTGCAAGTACAAATATCAGGGAAAAAGAATCAGACTGCATCTCAGACTTTGCCACAAAAAAATTGCCCCAAAATCCTTGAAGAAAGAGTGAAGTATACACCCATCTAAGCAGTCTTTCATATATAATGACATAAATATTTTGGAATATACAAGGAACTCAGGGACTGTAGTCCCAGATATAGATATACTGCACAAAAATGAATTAAGCGATTGCAGAAGAGAAATTAATGAAAAGTTGAGTTTGAAAAGCAACTGACACAGGGACACCTGAGTGGCTCAATTGGTTAAGTGTCTGCCTTTGGCTCAGGTCATAATCTCAGAGTTCTGGAATTGAGCCCTGCATCAGGTTCCCCAGTCAGCGAGGAGTCTATCTTCTCCCTCTGTTCCTCCCATCACTGTGCTCGCTTTCTCTCTCTCTCTCTCTCTCTCTCTCTCTCAAATAAATAAATAAATAAAATCTTTGAAAGAAAAGAAAAGCAACTGACACATAAGTGAATATTTTTATACTATACTTAAGATACATTTAGGGTTAAACCCAACTTTGTTTCCTGGCCCAGAAAACTACATGACAAAAATTTGATATCTTTGAAAAAGATGAGTTCCAAACCAATCTCTAAGTAAAATTTGTTAAACAAATTCATTCTGAGGTTGGAGACTGCCTGGCTATAAAACCAAAAATAGCTTGTAATATTATTGAGTTAATATGGAATTGATACAATATATTACTCCAATTTCCAACCTTACTCTTAGCAAGGGAATGAACCCAGCAAGGGAATGTTACAACAATATAAAAATTTGACTTAAATAAGACTATGTTGAAATTTGTCTTTAAAAATATTTTTTTTAATTTCCTAGTCCCTTCTGTATTTCAGGAAATCTCTACCCTATGAGTTTTTCTGAGAAGCAAAGTCATCTCCCAGTGAGGACAGGAAACACCAGGGCTCTACTGGAGATAGCTTGAGCCCCTAGCCATGGCTTGTTTCATCAAATGTACCCACTCAAGACTGAATGAGGAGCTAAAGGTAAAAAGATGTGCCTACGGGAAGCTTTTGTGGTGGAAAACAGCAAAGGCAAGAGCTGCTCTGCCTTCCCAGGGGCCACAGTGGCAAAAGTACAGAGGAGCCACCTGCTTTCCAGGGCTGGGGCAGCAGGGACCCAACCCATCAGATTGTTTAGTGGTGACAGTAGCAGTGTCCCAACCTGACTCCCTGCAGGTCTCAACTGCAGTAAAACTGTGGCCGTGGCCTTAGTTCTGACCTCCTTTTATTTGCCTTTTATGTGGCCCTTTTATCTGCCACTGTGGACCCTGGATATTCACAGAGCGATCTGTGGAATACATGCATACACATATAGCCTAGGAGGAAAATTCTAGAGTTCAAACATTGTACAATTTCACTGAATACAACTTTCCAGTTGTGTCTCCCATTATTACCATGCTCTACAGGCTAAATGACTTATCACCTGTACTCACTCTCATTTCAAGCTCCTGATATTCCTTGCCTGGGATGACATTTCTCTCTCTCTCTCTCCAATAACTTCACCTTTTTGAAGACTTATGTCCCTTACAAAACTTAACCAAAGAGGCCAAATGCTTCCGTGGCCATGACTGAAAGGGGAATGCACAGGTGTATCTGGAGAGAAACCCATTTTGTACTTTTGATGCATGGTGGCTTCCTGCTGGGAAGCCGTGGTGCTGAAAACAGCGACCATCTCTCAGAGAGCTGGGAGGGCCGGCTTATGACTTGAACTGAGTATTTTTGTCTATTGACATTCTTCCATCGAATTGTGTAAATCTCTTCCTAGAGTGCTTTCCTACTACTTTTCTCTGTTTTCTCACAGGGATTCCCTCTCCAAAGTGCCACCCTTAAATAAGAGCCTTGTATTTCATTAGCTGCCCACTGGAATGAGCAAAAGAATTAGCCTTTTTACAAACAACTGCATTTTTCATTGCTGTTCCTGTGTCTTATTATACACAAAAGAGGACTTACATTGGAGGGTGCTCCAGGGCCCATTTCTACTAGCTAGACAGACCTCTTGCTATACTCCTCAAGCTCCCACTTAAATGCCTGGCCCTCCTTAGTGTGTTTCCTAAACCCTCACCTGCCCATTTCACATCCTGACTACATTCCATTCCTTCTTTTAGGTTGCCACATCAGTTAGTGCTTCTTTTAAAGCAATTACACTTACAATCAGATGCAACAATGACAAACGACGTGTTCTTTTATACCTTTCCTAGTCTTTCCTCTTTCCTGTACTTTAAATTACTGAAAGAAACTAACAACCAAAGATGTTCACAGATTCAGTCACTCAGCAATCACTTGTTCAGGCACTGCACTTGGCTTTGGTCACCCAAAGATGAAAGATGAAAGATGAAAGTAATAGGTTCTGACCTTGGGAACTCAAAATCTAGTGGGAGAGAGATGGAAACATGACAGAGAATCATTGTCCATTTAGGCAAAAAAGAAACATACAAGTTTTGGGATTTCCTAGGATCCCATACCAGGTGGGTACGGGGAGCAGGGAGGCTAGAACTGCAAAAAACTTCCCCAAGAAGTAGGACCTGAAGTCATTTGTAAAGCATTAGAATATCAAAATGGGGGGAGGAAAGGAAAAAAAAAATTTCAAGGTAGAGGAATAGTCTGAACAAAAGCAGAAACACAAAAAGTGATCCGTGTATGCAGAACACAAGGATTTCAGTATCACTCAAGTGTGAAATACAGAGGTAAGGTGCAGAGGCCAGATGACAGAGGCACACACATAGTATGTAAAGAAGCTTGGGATTCATTTTGAAGGTCCTGGAAAGTCAGTGAAGGATGAATTGGCTTAATACTTTGGATAGATCACTCCATTGCCTTTGCATAAGATGGATTTGAAAGGGAAAATACCAAAGTCTGGTAAAGTGATTAGGGGGTTGGTACTATACTCTCCACCACAGAGTATCTATTCTAGGATAGGGATTATAGGGTAAGAGAGGATGTGATGACTTAAACAATTATATAGTAAAAAAATGATTGTGTTTGGAGATCTATTTTCTGTGGGAGATTAGGAGGGAGGGAGGAATCAAGGCTGCTCCCCCATTTTGTTGCATCAGAGAGATGGTCAACCTGGAGGAAACATAGGGAGCTAAAGAAGATGATGTCTGTATGGGACCAGTTGAGTTTAACTGTAGTGGAGTTGGTACCTAGTTGGAATTTAGATTATTAGGTCCATCCTGACTTACTAAACAACTGAATTTCAGGAGAAAATTCTTTGCTAGACAGATTTGGGCTTTACCAGTATCTAGCAGTATCTCACGGTTATACACATGAGAATAGGCAATGTAGAGAGATAATAAGATGAGAAAAGAAACACCAGGTTGACACTAGAGCAAGGTATACCAACTGTAATGATGGGCAGCAAACAAAACCTTCCAAAGAACCTGGAGACAAAATGGTCAAAGAAGCATGGGGGAAAAAAAGAAGCAGATATTTGAAGTGAGGGAGTGTGCTACCATGTGAAACTGGATGAGGATCGAACACATGCCCTGAATGTGACGACATGTCATTGTGCGGGTTGCAAGCTTTCTAGCTTGCCAAATCTCAGAGAGTTGGGCAGCCCGGGTGGCTCTGCGGTTTAGCACCACCTTCGGCCCAGGGCATGACCCTAGAGACCAGGGATCGAGTCCCATGTTGGGCTCCCTGCATGGAGCCTGCTTCTCCCTCTGCCTGTCTCTCTCTCTCTCTCTCTCTCTCTCATGAATAAATAAATAAAATCTTAAAAAAAACATCTTAGAGAGTTGAGTAGTGCCCGCAAGATGTGGAAGTGAGTTAAGAACCATAACTGGTGAGGAGTGCAAAATGAATGGATGATAGAGAGGACCAGAAATCTTGCCAATTTATACAAAATCAGCTCTGCATAGTTTAAAATGGCATGTCTACAACTGTCTGCAGCCCCACCTGAGCACAATTATCAGAGTCACCCCTTGATCCCCGACCTTCAGCCATCCCTCAGATCATGGGACATGATGATAGCAGGTGTTCTCAAGATAGATCAAGCCGGCAAACCGATGTGGATGGTTAAGCAACTGTCTAGCAAAACTGATTAAAATAGATAGCCCAACCACTTGTGCATTTTAAGTTTTCTTCAGCCAGTCTTGCTATAAGGATGAATTGCAAGGCTAATGGCCTCAGTTCTCTGCTAAGGCATTCCCCACAGATAGTTTTCCATAAAAGCCAGGCAAGGAGGCAATTACAGAAAACATGGACTACAGGGCAATTTACACGTTTAATGCAATCCCTATCAAAATACCATGGACTTTCTTCAGAGAGTTAGAACAAGTATTTTAAGATTTGTGTGGAATCAGAAAAGACCCCAAATAGCCAGGGGAATTTAAAAAAAAGAAAACCATAGCTGGGGGCATCACAATGCCAGATTTCAGGTTGTACTACAAAGTTGTGGTCATCAAGACAGTGTGGTACTAGCACAAAAACAGACACATAGATCAATGGAACAGAATAGAGAATCCAGAAGTAGACCCTCAACTTTATGGTCAACTAATATTTGATAAAGGAGGAAAGACTATTCACTGGAAGAAAGTCTCTTCAATAAATGGTGCTGGGAAAATTGGACATACACATGCAGAAGAATGAAACTAGACCACTCTCTTGCACCATACACAAAGATAAACTCAAAATGGATGAAAGATCTAAATGTGACACAAGATTCCATCAAAATCCTAGAGGAGAAAACAGGCAACACCCTTTCTGAACTCGGCCACAGTAACTTCTTGCAAGATACATCCACGAAGGCAAAAGAAACAAAAGCAAAAATGAACTATTGGGACTTCATCAAGATAAGAAGCTTTTGCACAGCAAAGGATACAGTCAACAAAACTAAAAGACAACCTACAGAATGGGAGAAGATATTTGCAAATGACGTAGCAGACAAAGGGCTAGTATCCAAGATCTATAAGGAACTTATTAAACTCAACACCAAAGAAACAAACAATCCAATCATGGAATGAGCAAAAGACATGAACAGAAATCTCACAGAGGAAGACATAGACATGGCCAACACGCACATGAGAAAATGCTCCGCATCACTTGCCATCAGGGAAATACAAATCCAAACCACAATGAGATACCACCTCACACCAGTGAGAATGGGGAAAATTAACAAGGCAGGAAACCACAAATGTTGGAGAGGATGCAGAGAAAAGGGAACCCTCTTACACTGTTGGTGGGAATGTGAACTGGTGCAGCCACTCTGGAAAACTGTGTGGAGGGATCCCTGGGTGGCGCAGCGGTTTGGCGCCTGCCTTTGGCCCAGGGCGCGATCCTGGAGACCGGGATCGGATCCCACGTCGGGCTCCCGGTGCATGGAGCCTGCTTCTCCCTCTGCCTATGTCTCTGCCTCTCTCTCTCTCTCTCTCTGTATGACTACATAAATAAAAAAAAAAAAAATTTTTTTTTGAAAACTGTGTGGAGGTTCCTCAAAGAGTTAAAAATAGATCTGTCCTACGACCCAGCAATTGCACTGTTGGGGATTTACCCCAACGATACAGATGCAATGAAACACCGGGACACCTGCACCCCGATGTTTATAGCAGCAATGTCCACAATAGCCAAACTGTGGAAGGAGCCTCAGTGTCCATCGAAAGATGAATGGATAAAGAAGATGTGGTCTATGTATACAATGGAATATTGCTCAGCCATTAGAAATGACAAATACCCACCATTAGCTTCAATGTGGATGGAACTGGAGGGTATTATGCTGAGTGAAATAAGTCAATCAGAGAAGGACAAACATTATATGTTCTCACTCATTTGGGGAATATAAATAATAGTGAAAGGGAATAGAAGAGAAGGGAGACAAAACATCAAGACTCCTAACTCTGGGAAACGAACTAGGGGTGGTGGAAGGGGAGGAAGGCGGGTGGTGGGGGTGACTGGGTGGCGGGCACTGAGCAGGGCACTTGACGGGATGAGCACTGGGTGTTATTCTGTGTGTTGGCAAATTGAACACCAATAAAAGATAAATTTATTATTAAAAAAAAAAAAAGAAAACATGGGCTATGTGTCCCTGTGTCTGCCTACGTCTCCCTCCATGGCCTTCTCATGCTACTGTTCATTTTCTTCAACACCCTATTTTGAGACAGATTTACAGATGCTGTCACACCAACTGATGTTTGGTGATAAAAGTCATTTTCTCTGCTTCAGCCCAGCTTTTTCTGTCCAGCATTCATAATGAACATTTGGATCTCCTTCAGGATCAAAGAATGCAGGGAGAATTGTCAAATGATAGCCTGAAGACTCTCATCACAGTAGACTGGGTTTTGTTTTGTTTCTTAGTTGCCGTATTTGCAAACACATTAGGTCTCTGGGACTATATTCTATTTGCTTTGAAATCCAGGGTTTTAAAACTCGGAAACAAAGGTCAAGACCCTATGTAAGAATCTAGATGGACAAGAATATTCTCACTCTTCCTACTCCGACAAGCAGGCAACTTGAGGTGAATGCTGGGGGCTACATTCCACTGTCCAACAGGGATCCTGCTTGGTTGCTTCCTGTGGGTTGTGACAGAAATTGGCCTGAAGCAAGAAGGGGGTGGGAAGGTTTTGTCTACACTGGAAGCAGAAGCAGTTTCTCAGAGTTCATTGCTCCTATATTTAAATTTGCTTTCTTAATGCTCAGCACATCCTCTTGTTTCAAGAACGCATTCTCCAACTTCTCCATTTAATTTGTAGACTTACCTTCTTCACCTGCCAGAAATTGGCTGGAGGAGTTAAGTGACTTCTCAGTAACCTACTTCCTACCACTACAGGGATTGCAGGCTGAGAAAGTGACAAATCTGAATGGTCATCCTGTGATGCCGGATGAAAAAATACAGAAAAATTTGTATGTAGAATAAATGTAACTTGTGTCCAAGGGAGAGAGAACATTTTGAAATTTGTTGTTGATTTTTCCCCCTTGGTTGTCTGTTAAGAAGGAGAAGAAATGTCAATCCCTCTGGTTTTCTTTGCTGAAGCAACAAAGAACAGCAAGATGCCCAGCAGGGTCTCCTAGCACATCAAATTCTGGCTGTGCAGAGACTCATCACCAGATAAACACCATCAGCCAGCCCTGCCACAAATGAAGGTGTTCCAAGCAAAGATTAAATCATGATCATCCTCTACCCTGATACACACACACACACCTCCCCACTCCTACCCCAAGTTCCAGCTGTCTTCCAACTGTGGGAAGCCCAGATTGGATTATGAGATGCAAAAAAAAATCTCTTTTAACCTATCATACCAGGATTGGGATCCTGGTACTTAGTGTCCAACATAGGAAAGGGGACAAGTCTCCTGCTCAACCATTAATTCAGGCACAGGTCCAAGGGATGATTTAAGAAAGGTTGGGAACAGAAGTGGTCTGGGTGGCTCAATAGGTTAAGCATCTGACTCTTGATCTCATCTCAGGCCTTGATCTCAGGGTCATGAGTTCAAGCCCTTTGTTGTGTTCCACACTGGGCATGGAGCCTACTTAAGAAAAAAAGTTGGGAACAAAAGTTGCAGAAGAAAGATCAATAGGGAAAAAAGAATGGAATACAATTCTCCACAGAGATATAAGAGAATGAGTGTACTTTTCAATTGTGAAATTGGAACCTTAGCCCTTGCCTGGCACAAGAAGGTATGGGTGGTGATGGTCAAGCATGATAAAGGAGTTGAAAGTAAATACACATGAGAATAGCTTTGAAGAGGAAGTCCCTGAATTACAATAGTCAAATCTCAGGAACTCAGTTAATAAGTTAGTGTTGGGTAATAGTTAACTAATTGTAACATTGCCTTTTGAAAAGAAATTAAGATTTTATTTATTTATTCATGAGAGACACACAGAGAGAGGCAGAGACATAGGTAGAGGGATTACAACCTGAGCCAAAGGCAGATGCTCAACCATTGAGCCACCTAGGTGCCCTTGACAAATTTTTAAATGCAATAACAAATGGCAGAAAACATGTACGTTACAATTTTTGAAAGTAATCAGAAGAAAAGCAGTAATGGGAAATATGAGATCTTATCTTGCTCCCAGCTCTCATGACCTGAATGTCACACAGATCCCCAAGTCTACTGCTGTTGCTTCATTTCTGTTAGTCATCCGTTAAGTGACTTGAACAGATTTAATTACATGTCATAAGAGGCAATGAAACCATTATATAATATAGCCCATTTGTAATTTTTTTTTTCTCCTCCACAGCTTCTGAACACAGAGATTGATTTTTTGAGTAAAACTGATTTACCCTGATGTGTCCCTCTGGTGACATCCCACAGGACTCCAGTTCCACCTGCTTTATTATCCATCCTCCCAACTCTTATTCTAGTCCTAGATCCCAGAAGGTAAGAGGAAGAGGAAGGCAAGGAGGAAATGAGAGGAAACAGTTCTAACTCCAATGCCTGTTGCCAGAGGGCAATTCTGGAGGCCAAGAGATCACTTTGGAAAATATTGCATGATTTCAGGAAGTGGGTGATGATGGTCTGTGTGGAGGGTGGAACAGAGAGAAACTGACAAATTAAGAAATACTTAGAGGATTATTGTAAAGACTAATTGGTTTAGGACAAGAAAGAGGAAATAAGAGAATGATGGCTTAAGCAAATTGATAAATATGGTGCTTGTTACTGGACCAAGGAACAAAGATGAGAAGGAGGCTATTTATGAAGTAAGATGACTAATTCCATTCTGAATACCCTGAATATGCAGGGATCTGAAAGACCTCCAAATGGGGACCCAATAGGTAACTGAATATATGCATCTGAAGCTCAGGGGCAAGTCATTGCTGGAAATACAGATTTGAGAGTTAGCAGGGCTTACGAGGTGGCAATGGAAGCTGTCAGATTATTGCAAACCCCCACAGGGACCATAGGGAATCCACAGCATTAGAAGAGCAAAGGGTTTTGAGAAACTCCAATATTTAAGGGATTGAAAGAAAGAGAGGCCTAGAAAACTGTAAAAATGAGGTAAGAGAAGTAGAAAAAAAAACATAGACGAAATTGTCGGAATAAAAACTAAGGCAATAATGTATTTCAAGAATGTCTGAAAGATGGTAGCAAGGCACGTAGAAGAGCAGTTTGAGGATCTTCCTAAATTCTCCATATAAAAGGAGATAGAGAAACTAAATAGCAAAACCAAAACATATGGGAGCATGTAGAAGAATTCTTAGTGACAAGACACCTTTACAGACTCCAAAATACAAGGGAGTGACAACAAACTATCAACAGTGACAAAACCCATGCCATTCCAGCATCTGTGTGGGAGAATGAAGATGGAAGCAACAGGACACCCAACAGACCTGAGATTAGGAGGACCTCAATATAGCCACCAGGAAATCACTAGAAAGTCAAGTGGGCCAATTTGGGAACAGCAGCTGAACTGGGCAGGGGTTTCCTTACTCTGAATCTCTATTTCTATAGTGACTACGCTCACAATAAGATCTCAATCAGTTGGACTAGTATCCACACTCTGAACTCTTAAAACTGAATTTCAGGGCTCCTCATGGGACAGTCCCTACACTGGAGGAGTGAAATAAAAATTGAGCATACTAAAGAGAAGTCTAGCTCAAAGTGAGGGGAACAGAAACAGGACATCTTAGACAAGCCACCAACATTTTATAATACCATGTAAGAATGACAGGAGAGTTTTGTGAAGTTAAAAATGCCATCAGAACTAAACCTCCTGTTACACATTCAGGAAAAGGAAATTGCCATAAAAAATTATCAAGTTCAAATTTTTTGCAAGCTTTCTACAAGATAAAAAAATAAAGAGCAGACTAACATCCTATCCAAAATACAAGCATTCCAAATGGTGTGTTCAAACTAGATCAAAATGACTGCATACATAAAATAAGGTAAAAGACAGGAAAATTACACAAGACATGAAAGAGCAACATATATTAGAATCAGAAGACCTCAAATGAGGTGATGGAAGTAAAAAAAGAATTAGAAATAATTCTGGAGATGGAGCTATGGAGATGTGGAATCATTCACTATATTGTATACTTGAAACTAGTGTAACATTGTACTGCAACTATAGTCAAATAAAAATCGTTTTAAAAAGAAATAAAAGAAAAAATTATTTTTGAAATAAGGAGTAAGCTAGACAGCACGACAGTAAAAACAAAACAAAACAAAACAAAACAAAAAAAAACCACAGATAACGCCTTAAGAGAAATTTAAAAGAATGAAAAGATAGAAATGCTTTAACTCAAAAGAAACAAAGACATTTTTAAAGGGGCTCAAGAAAAAATGAAAGTATTGAAGTTAAGTAAAAATGATCTAATAAACAGAGAATATAAAAAAAAAAGAACAAGAAAACCGAAAACAAGAGAATAGAACGGATACCCAAAACTAAAGTACAGGAGAAAGTTTCTAAAATTAAATAAAAGGATTTGAAGTTACATATTGAAAGAGCACAAGTCCACATAGACCCAAATAATGAATAGTACAACATTCTCTAGAAAAATCCTAAACTTTAAAGAAATTTATAGAGAAAGAAATTTAGATAATCATCAGACTTTTTGACCTCACAGCTTTGTATCAGATTAATATAAAGTGAAAGATAGTCAAAGATAATGATTAGGGGGATCCCTGAAGTGGCTCAGCAGTTTAACGCCTGCCTTTGGCCCAGGGAGTGATCCTGGAGTCCCGGAATCGAGTCCCACATCGGGCTCCCTGCATGGAGCCTGTTTCTCCCTCTGCCTGTGTCTGTGCCTCTTTGTGTGTATCTCATGATTAAATAAATAGAATCTTAAAAAAAAAAAAAAGATAATGATTATGAACTAAGGATTTTATATCCAGCAAAACACAGACCATCAAAAAGAAGTATATAGAAAAGTCATCATCACAAAGAAAGAATAGTATTCCTATAATTCTTTCCAAAAGAATCTACCAGAAGAGAGCAAGCTTTGAGCAATCAAACAACTAGAAAAACATGACATGAAGCCAGATGATGAGCAATAAATCTATAGCAATGTGTAAAACCAAGACTAAAGAGAGGTTACAGGGAAAAAGTTTAATATGCAACAGCTGCATGATCTGACAATGTCGATATGGTGCTGTCATTACCTAAGTGTATAAGGATATTGGCATATGCAAACAATATTTTAAAATTACTTTAGTTATTGTAATTGATGGTACTAGCATTAGTGTTAGTACTCTGGGAATAGTTTGTATATATAATATGGGGATAGTTTTCTGAATCTTGGCACTATTGCCATTTTGGACTAAATAACTTTTCTGTTAAGGGCCAGTCTGTGCATTTAGGATGTTTAGCAGCATCCCTGCATCCTAGGTACTAGTAGCACTAAAAGTCCTCACCTCAAGAGTGACAACCCAAAATGTCTCCAAACATTGCTAAATGTCCCCTGAAGAGGACAATCACTCTTGATTGAGAACCACTTGGATAAATCAAATGATTAATCATGAGATATGCTAATTTTAATTCATCCCCTGAGTCTTTTAAACCAAGATTCTTGGTATAGAGGAAAAGAAATACAGGTTATAGTATATACACTGAGGAGAGAGAGAATTTGCAGTATCCAAATTTTCGTCTTCAAATGTTATTTCCCATTAAGAGAAACCAGGGCTTGTTGAGAAATGGCTGGCTCTGGATCTGGGGCAGGAAGTGATTTTGGAGTTCCTTAACATGCCAGATATCAAGGAAGAAATTAAAGACAATTAGGGTCAATGTTGAAAAGACTCAGGGTCTAACTTGAAGAGTTAGATCACTGGCCAAAGTTCAAACAATTAATCTTCAACAAAGATAAGATTTGCAATTGGTTGGAAATCATTCATTATGTTTAAATTTATGAGTTCATAATAATATTTTAAAAACAATGATTGATTTTCTTCAGAAGATGATAGGGAAACAGGTAATCACCTTGAACTCTTGTAAGTAAAGAATATGAATCAATACTTTATCCAGCTTTTCCTCAATTAACCAAATAGTGGATGAGAGAAAATATCTCTTAATAGGTTTTCAAAAATAAATTCAAAAGAAATGAAAGATTAGAATCTCATCGTTTTGCAAACTCCTACAATTTAATAAATAGATCAAGGCATTGAGAATCAATGACACAAAAATATCAACAATCAGACATAATGTGCCTCCTGAAAAAAGGACACAGTACCACCTATAGTCTTGCCAAAGAAATCAAACCAGACTCTGATTAAGTGTCTGGGCCCACCTGTTAGTTTATAAGAAATAGAGGGGATGGAGGAACATGCTACCAGGAGTATGGCTATCAGCAAAATTCAGATTGTGAAAAAATACACAGCAAAATGGTCAGAGCTTTTTCACAGTCAGATTGTAAGGGAAAGAAAAGAATGTAAGAGGAAATTACATGAAAAGAGGGTTAAATGTTACATCCAATAGTTTTAATTGGGCGAGGCTAAGCTGTAGTGTCTAAGCTATCATAGGGATGCACACAAGAGTGATAAAACCATGCAGAAGTCCAAGGAAAATATATTTTGAAAGATTTTATTTATTTATTGATGAGAGACACACAGAGAGGCAGAGACATAGGCAGAGGGAGAAGCAGGCTCCCTGTAGGGAGCCCAATGTGGGAATCGATCCCTGGACCCCAGGATCATGATGCGTAACCCCTGATGCACCCAGGCTGCCCTACAAGGAAATTATTAAAACAAAAGTCAGGGTGGAGGTTACTCGTAGGAGGAGAGCTTCTGAGGTGGCAGCATGGTTTCTATTTCTTGGCCTGAGTGATGTTTACCAGAGTGGTATATATATATAATATATATATATATATATATATATTATATATATATATATAATATTCACTAATTTATGCACTTATTCTCCATTATCTTGTGTGTCTGTTTTATTTTACAATGAAGAGATTGCAAGAGAGAAATAGACAGGAAAGGCATAGATCTCAAAAATGAGTATTTCTAAATCCTCTCAATTTTGTGACGAGTAGGTCAATTTTTGCCTTATTGAGGCAGTTTTGGTGAAGTGAGAGATGCAGAACATACTGAAGTAGGACGAGGAAGGGAGGGAGGGGGAAATGGAAACAGCAAGCACAGGCAACCCCATAAGAAATACAGCTTTGGGGGACACCTGGGTGGCTCAGAGGTTGAGCGTCTGCCTTCCGCCCAGGGTGTGATTCTGGAGACCCCAAATGGAGTCCCACATCCGGCTCCCTGCATGGAGTCTGCTTCTCCCTCTGCCTGTATCTCTGCCTCTCTCTCTGTGTGTCTCTCATGAATAAATAAATAAAATCTTAAGAAAAAAAAAAAGCTTTGGGGCACCTGTATGGTGCAGTGGGTTGAGCGTCTGACTCTTGGTTTCAGCTCAGGTATGATCTCAAGATTGAGAGATGGGGCCCCATCGTCAGGCTCACTGCACAGTGCAGAGTCATCTTGAGATTCTCTCTCTCCCCTCCCTCTGCACCTCCCACTCTCTCTCTCTCTCTCACTCTCCCTCTCAAATAAATAAATCTTAAAAAACAATAAAAGAAACACAGCTTTGAAGGACAAACAAGAGATTCGGCAATAGAGAGAGGGATGAGCCTAGAAAAAAGAAAGAATGTGCTTAATTGTTGGTGGAGAGTAGTACACAGAAAGGGGGAGATTAAAGAGATAACTGAGAGACAGCCAGGAGCCAAAGTGAGAGACAGCCAGGAGTCAAATCTTGAAGATCTGATATCAAAATAAATCATGATAAAGAGAGAAAATTTTTTATTTAAAAAAAATAAAATCCTTACATCTATAGTAATTTAATTGGCTGATTGACTAAGGGAAAGAAAGTTCTTTCTTTCAGTAAAATGTTAATTAATAAACATGAAGGAATGAATGAGAGAACTGGAAAATTTCAACAGGATGGGAATAATAGGATGCTGGACTTCAGCAGTGAAATATTGAGGAAGAACAGGATATTAACATAGCCTCAAGTTATCTCCCCACAAATCACTTATTAATTATGAAGGGAAAAATAATAACTTTGAAGTAGAGAAATATGGCAGACACTTTATCCAAGTCAATATTACCAATATTAGAACAACATGACCTCATGCACCTCCTGGTACAATGCACTGAAGAAGACACATGTCAGTTATGTTCCTGGCAGAAATGAATGGCCTGAATTGTAATTGCAAGAAAAAAAAATCCAAATTACAGGACATTCTAAAAACTCACGGGGCTTTATTTTATAAAACTGTTAAGATCACAGAAGACAAAAAAGTGGGCAAAGAACTATTCTAGATTAAAGACCCTAAAGAGATATGACAACTTAATAAAAGAGTCATCTGGGATTGGATCCTAGCATGGAAAAAGAAAATAGCTATTTAAAGGACATAATTAGGAAAACTGAGAGAATGTGAACATGGGCCATGGATTCACTATTAGTATTGTTGTCAATGTTAAACTTCATGATTTTCACCACTACACTATGTTTACGTCAGAGAGTGTCGTTGGTCTTAGGAAATACGTCCTGCAGTATTTAGGAGGTAAGAAGTTGGCTCTCTCTCCAATGTATCTGAAATTATTCTTTATGAATTGAGACAGAGAGAGAGAGGAGCAGATGGGGCAAAATGTAAACAAGTGGTGAATCTAGATACAGAGTATATGGATTTTCTTGTGCTATTCCTGCAAAATCTCTGTATGTTTGAAATTGCATCAAAATAGAAGAGGGGAGAGGAGGAATGATTGATGGATCAAGGTCAGTAGGAGATGAAAGGGGAGAAGATTTAAAGCACATGCAGAGGGAAGAGCCCTAGATTAGAAGAGGGACACTGTCTCCATTGTAAAAGGAGAGAAAGGGGAAAGATGGCTTCTGGTGTCATTTTCTGTGTTAGTTGAATGGAGAGAGGATAAAAATATCATCCTACTAGCCAGGGGAAAAGTCTTTATATTACTCTCATCCACTTTTGAAAATCGATGAAGGAAAGAGCAAGTGTGAGCCTGGAGCAGAAGGACTATTACTTGGCAGAGTGTGTTAATGAATCTTTGGGTATGCAAAGAAAGGCTTCGGGTTCACTGTGTGAGCACACATGCCCACTCCTGTGTAGTGGAGGACAGAGATTGGGAGAAGTGGAGGGAGAAAATAAATAATGCAGGAGGGTCGCAGCCTCACCATTACTGGGGAGACAGTGGTTCAGAAGAGAGTGAGACACTTACTCCCCTCTACTGCCCAGGCCAGGATGCCTGGTTCTGGTCCTGCTTATGATTTTCCCCTAAACCAGTTTTCACAGGATGAGCCTTGGGACTATTTTTAAACTAAAGGCATAAAATGTGTTCTACCTGTAAATTGTTCACATAACTGTTAGCCTTAGTCATTGCTCAAATTTAAAAGCTATTTGTGGAATGATGAAATCCTACAACAAATAGTGAAATATTCAAGTTTTAAACCCATCTCTGTAAGTACAGAACAGTATTACTTTCATGGCTTTCTGTTAAAATGCCCCAAAGAGACCAATAGTCAAAATAGATGCGATGCACTTTCATTCAAAAGTGGGTTTTTCTTCCTTCAGTGGCTCGCAATTTTCACCATTTCCTCTCTTCAGCTTGTTAGAGCAAAGATTTAGTCAACTGACAGGTGCACCATAAAGTCTTAAAAATAAATAAAAATTTGGCCCCCAGAGATATGCTTACAATAGTAATGCTGTTCAAGCACAAAGTTTAAATATAGTGTTCTTTACACATGGAAGAGTATAAGGTCACTAGAAAAATTAGTTTTTTCTAACAAATGAGCATTTACCCATTCAAATGAAGTAAAAGCCTATTTGTAAAATTTGGGGTGTTGGAAAATTGATTGGATGGCTGAATTTCTCTATCTAGCAAGATCCAGCCAGTTACTAAGTCTCTCTTATTTTCAAAAGAGAGACTAGGAATAAGATTGCTCAGAAAGTTGGACAAATGACATCAATGGCCAGAAACAAGAAGCTGGCACCATATAGCTGGATCTTGGGTTCAGATGATGGTACAGGGCCCAGCTGGGAGGGAGAAGCATCTTTGTTCCATTGTGTATAATGCAAGTGGAGAGATGGATCTCATATACAGCTCATTTTATCCACCAGGGATGGACTTGAAGGAAGGAGGATTACAGGATATTTACTCAAACACTGAAATCAAGCCTAAATTGCACACAACAGATACAAGATAATGTGTCAGAGATGCTATAAGAGCACACTGATTTACAACCATTATAACGGGACCACATCTAAGAGCCAACCACACATTTTATAGATAGTTCTTTCAATAAGCCATCTAAAAGGCAAATATCTAGCAAATACTTTGATGTTTTACTCATCCATTCTATAGACAGTATTATGTTCACGGTCCGAGGTTAGAAATAGGACAAAGAAAAGGATTGAAGAGTGCTTATCTCAAAAAGCTCATGGCCTAGAATGGGATGCTTGCCATCAACATCATCATCGCCATCATTATCCTCATGACCGTGGATATACACAACAAAAATATGCCTCTACTATTATGGGAATATCAGAGAGGGAGACAGGAGCAGTCTGTTAGCCCATTCTTTAGGAACTGGTAGAAGAGTATTGAAAGGTAAAACAGACTTACACAGGGAGAGTAGAGTGGGTGGGCATAAAGAAGAGCATGACTGAAGGCAACGAGGCACCAGAAAGCAAAATGCCCTTAGAAATCAGACTTTTGGTCTGCCTAGAGGGGATAATGCTTGTGGAGATGCAATGGCATGTGACAACTGCTGAAAGAAAAATTGGGGGGTCCTGTATCTCATATTAGGGAGTTTGAACTGCATCCTGAAGAATCTCCAAAGACCACTGTTGCTAGGTAGAGCTGAAACCTTCCTGTTTTGAAGTTTTAAGATTGACTTCTCAATTTAAAAGTGTTCAAGATAGAAGATTCTAAGAGGAAACACATTATAAATGACCTAAGTTTCCAGTTACAAGTTACATATAAAAGACAAATTGACCCAGCAAAGATAATCTGTTATTGAATTTTAGCATGGAAAATATCTATCTCAGCCACTTACTGGAGTGCTTAGAACTTTGCTTCTTCTCTTCCTTAAAATTGTTGGTATGACTATCCCTCTCTGGATTTTTAAACAGTTTTTCTGTTAATGTGTTAACTGTCATGTTTCCTAACAGTCTCTTTTGGGATCAAATTCAAGTGGTCGCTCTCCAGGTACCAGGATAATTTCCCAGCAGGATGGCGTATAGAGAATTACACAGTTGAATCAGTGCCAGCGAGCAGTGTAAAAACTGACATCAAGTCCCACAAGATGTCTAGATAGTGAGGAGAAACTGACACATTTCAATTATACATGAATCTCTCACCCTCTCCATGGTGGTGGCCCCAATAATGTTTGAAGTTTGGTTTTGTCTTAGCCTTGTGATGCCTTGAGAAAGAGACTCTGATTATAGTTTTCTCAGCATCCAAAAGATTATACTAGTTTCTACTCAAAGAGCTGTTAGTAATAATTTCTACCCTAACAACTGTACAAAGCTTCCCTGATGTGAATTCTGTGCTCCCACTTATTGGCAAATCTTTAGCTCCCCAAAAGAGTCATTATAGTGAATTTTATTTCATATACTTGAAAAATTTTAAATGTATGCAAATAATCATTGTGTTTCCCAACCTTTTGAGATAAAAAAAAAATTTCTTTATAGAGATGGGGAAAACTCATTCTAGGTTTGGAAAACAACATTTGCAATGGCTTTCAGGAATGAAAGTATGCAGAAAACTTCAGAAGACCATGTGGCTACATCAGAGATATCTGAGAGGTGAGGCTCAAGCAGGAAGTGGTTTTGCTTACTGTGGCAAGAAAGGAGCTAGAAACACATCCCGGAGTCTGGATGGGTGTTAGTGAAGGAGCTCAGGCAAGTGAATGACATGCTCAATTTGAATTTAAAAGATTCATTCCTGCATCATTAAGGGGAAGGGGTTATAAGAGGCATGCCTTGGATCCCAGAGACCATTGGAAACCTTTTCAAATAACTAAAGCCAAAAATGATGAGGCAGTAGAAATGGAGGATACAAAGGACCTCAGGAGGAAGGAAAATTGGCAGGACTTAGTAACTGGCTGGATCTTGCTGGATAGAGAAAATACAGGGATTTGGGGGGACTCCCCAGTTTGTGGATGTGATTTCCTGTATGATAATGTGCTATTTACAAAGAAAAACAAAGAATACAGGAGAAAGAACAGTTAGGGCATATGTAATGATAACAGCTAAAATGTATTCAGTGCTTATTCACCATCCACTATGTTAAACTCTTTGCATTACGTTATGTCAAAGGGCATGATGAGTTTGAGAGGCCTATGCCATCCAGGGGAACATCCTCATCAGCAGCACCAGGAGGATATGAGTCTGCAGCTCAGAAGGGTGCATTGCTTTGGAGATGCCAATTCAAGAGTCACGATAATAATAAAAGCAATGGTTTATTGAGTGTTTGCCACATGCCAGATACTGTTCCAAGTACCTCATGTGTATAACCCGTGTAATTCTCAGACATTCACATGAGATAGCAACTATTATTAATTCTTTCCATAAAAGAGTCGAACAAGAAACATTAGTTGACTTGCCCAAGTCATGGAGCCAGTAAAGGCTCTGAATCAGGAACCACATTCCCAATTCCTAAACCTTAAGGTCGAAGACCCAAAGAAAGTTGCAAAACTAAGAGCCCCAAGCCACACTTGTGTTCCTTTGGTAATAGGTTACAATGTACTACATTTTCAGCCCTGTGGTGGGGTTCTACAACCCAGGGAACAAATGGGCATGTCTTGAGGGAATTTAAGTTAAGAAACCGGATTTGAAATTCTCCTTTGTGTGATTTTAGGCAAGTAACTTTATGTCTATGAGCTTCATTTTTTGTCATTCTGTCAAAGTTGTATAATACCACCCAAAAGAATTTTTCTGACAATGAAAAGAAATGGATTTCAAAGTGGAGCATATAGTGAATAGGCACTAAAAGCCTATCATACATTCAACTCTCTTCCGTCTGCAATAGCCTATTCACTTCTAAAAGTAGCCACCACCATCACAAAATACCAGTGAAGAGACAAGGTCAGGGTTGGGGAAGAGATACTTCAGAATGGACTTCCTTCACATCTTCTTTGGAAAATTAACATGTTCAGGTGAGAGAATCAACACTTTTTATCTACCCTATTTCAAGAATTAGAATGAACAGCTAATTATGTCTCTGTTCTAAGGTAAAGAGAATTATGAGATATTACCATTTCTTGGTTTTCTACAAAAACCTGTATTTTGTGTCCTTAAACTGACATAATAATTTCTTTAAAATATCATAGTAGATATTAATCCATCTGTAGCTATTTTGCATTCTCAGATCACTGGGAGTATTATTGCTGTCATTCAATTTTTAAAACCTTGAGCTTTATGACTCTGCAGATTTTCTCAACTTTGAGTGCAGTTTTATTGCATTTTGAAAATAAAATATTTTCCTTAGATGCACAACTCTTATTGTTTTTATTGAACAAAAGTTTAAGCTTCTCAAGGACAGAGAGAGTGTCTTGCAATTCTTTCACACCATCTGTAGGTACCCAAGATAGTTTGGAGAACTTAACAAGCAGTTATTGAACACAAAAATACAGACATTCTATAAAGTATTTCATAAGAATCATTCCACTGGTAGGTTATTGTTGAGATTACAGCAACACTTTAATTATAGCATATCTGGGCATTTGGAAAAATCTTATTAGGATCAGTGCATAACACATTCTGAGATAATTAAGAACTCCTAAGCTTTCTGAGATCCCATTTTACATCATTGGATAAGCTAGGCTGCCAATGAATAAGCTAGACGCTTGAGAAAATTTGCAGAACTATTTAAAAATACATGGCTTAAGTCTTTCTTCCTTCTTGGAGTCGGGCATAATCCATCTGATTAAATTATAACCCAACAGAAGTAGTACTTTAGAATCAGTCAATACTTCCTTCTCCCCAACCTGATTTCCAAGGCAGAGGCATAAAAATCCCATCATACTCTATAATTTAGGTATTAATCTTTGACTCATCCTTGACATTCTACTTACACCTACACAAAGTCTTTCAGTCTTACAAAATGCCACCGTTTCAAGGTTTAGCAAATTGAGGCATACAGCTCTTTACCGCTAAAAGAAAAATCTCTCTCCTTGTCCTGACTTCTTGCTCCCTCCCTCTCCCCCAAAACTACTTTAGCACATGACGAGTTTCTATCTGATCTCTAACTTCAAAAAATTGTTGTATAAGCTCTCTAAATTAATTGAAACTCTTGAAAGTTAAGAGCTTAATAAAAATTCAAAGGTTGGGGTGCCAGGGTGGCTCAGTTGGTTAAGCTTCTACCCTCAGCTCAAGTCATGATCCGAAGGTCAGGACCCCTGCTTATTAGGGAGCCTGTTCCTCCCTCTGCCCCCTCCCCCTCGTGTTCTCTCTCTCACTTGCTCTCTCTCTCAAATAAATAACAACTTAAAAAAAAAAAAAACAACCTCAAAGGTTTCTTAAAGAATATGCTGTTTTATGTCATCGATGATACCTTCCAGAAATTACCTTCACACCATTCTGTTGCACAGCAACTAAGGCTTCTATTATTAATACATTCCTGGCGTTATGCTCTCATTATAAAAAATCCTATTATATTTGATTGAATTTAGATTTCTGCTTCCCCTTAAGACTTCTTAGCACAGTGATTCTTTTCCCTAGCTATACATTAGAATCACCTGTGGAGCTTTTAAAATACCAATGCCTGGGCCTTACCCCAGAACAAATAAATCAGAATCTCTAGGTGCAAAGTCTGAGCTTGGGTGTATTTTTAAAGTTATTACTTTTTTCTCTGGGAAACGAACTAGGGGTGGTGGAAGGGGAGGAGGGCGGGTGTTGGAGGGGAATGGGTGACGGGCACTGAGGTGGACACTTGACGGGATGAGCACTGGGTGTTTTTCTGTATGTTGGTAAATTAACACCAATAAAAATTAATTTAAAAAAAAAAGAAAAAAAAAGAAAGTTATTACTTTTTTTTCAATGCACAGCCAGGGCTTAAACTACTGTTTTAGCAATTCGGGGGCACTTAAGTTGGGTTTGGCCAGGGCTCACTCGTTATCTTCTAAGCATGACCCATGATCTGCACATTGGCAAGAATCTACTCACCTCTAAGATATGAAGCAGGCTTTTAAACTTTACTCTTTTTTAAAGATTTATTTATTTATTTTAGAGAATGAGCATGTGTGTGTGTGTGTGGTGGGGGCAGGGAGCAAAGCAACAGGGACAAGCAGACTCCAAGCTGGGCATGGAACCTGAAGTGGGGCTCAATCCCACAACACTGAGATCATGACCTGGTAAAAATCAAGAGTCAGATGCTTAACCAGCTGAGCTACCCAGGGACTCCAGGCATTTAGACTTTAATGTGCGTGGACGTCACCTGTGAATCTAAGCAAAATGCAGGTTCTGATTCAATAGGTCTAGGGTGGGACCTGGGACTCTACACTTCTGATCAGTTGCTCTGGATTTCTACAAATGCTGCTTGCGGGAACACCTTATCTCTTATAACTGCACTTGTTCACACTGTTTCACATTCCAAATATATTTTTTTTTAATTTTTTTTTTATTATTTATTTATGATAGTCATACAGAGAGAGAGAGAGAGGCAGAGACACAGGCAGAGGGAGAAGCAGGCTCCATGCACCGGGAGCCTGACGTGGGATTCGATCCCGGGTCTCCAGGATCGCGCCCTGGGCCAAAGGCAGGCGCCAAACCGCTGCGCCACCCAGGGATCCCTCCAAATATATTGATTGAGAATTCATTTCCATAGGTGCAACTTCTCCCTTTAGACCCAAATTTCTTTCGAATCAACCAAAGAAATGGCAACGTTAATGGGTAACACTAAATTGTCACCAATGTTGCCTCCTTTGACTCTCTAAAAGATAAAAGAGTTCAGGTTTTGTTTGCTTTATTATTTTGTTTAATAAACATTTTTATTTGTGTAAGCTCAAATAGATTGCTTAGCTGCCCTAGAGAGCAACAGAGTTAAGAGATGTCGATTTAGCAAATAGTAAAAATAAGTACTCATGTATTAGGATGAACTCAAATGCATAAATGGTGGTTCTTATTAAGTTAGTGTGGTTTCTTGTCTCTATACTTTCATTCCACAGTTAGCCCCAGATAAAAGTGTCGTGCTCATCATAAAAGCGACTCAAGATCCTTCCCAAAAAAGGTGAGGCAGTTTCAAGGGTATTCTTATTGTAGCATGCTTTACATAGCTTTTCAGGCATTGCGGTTTGAAGAAAGCCAAATTTCCAAGCTAAATTCTATAAGTGGAAATTGGAGGCTATGGTTAAGTGAACAGAAATAGAATTGACAACCTAAATGCGTCAACATCCATGAAAAGTGACATCAACAGGTTTGGTGTGCTATTGCTTCTTATTTTTTTTTTTTTTAAGGTGAGTAGGTGTTTAAAACTTTTAAATGTTTAGAAAGTGTTCTTTTCAGCTTATTTTGCTTTATGTAATTTTTTTAACAAGAAAGGAATTCTTTGCAAGGATTAGAAGATATGTTAGCACCAACAAATGTAAAATCATGTATCTGGCTAAAAACAAGGACATCAAAAAAGACTACAGCCCTATCTCCAAAGAAATATAATTTGGGGACTATTATCATAATTCTTAATAATTAGAAGACACTTCTGCACCTTGGATCTGATCATGAGTATCTACAGAACTGCCTGCCATGGAACAATATCGCTACTTGGCTGTTCGTGAAGCATTTGAGGAGTCTCTTTGCTGATATCCAAAGGGCTACTTAATGAATTTTTAAGAGAATAGAAGAATAGATCAATTTAAAATTTCAAGAACAAAGAGATGAAAACATTTCCAGGCAATCTCTTCTATCATTCTGCCTAAGTTTGTTGATGTTGCTACCTTTAAAATGAATTTGTGAGCCCAGAGAAGAATATGTCGGTTGTTCTATCAAAATATTTTACCTCTACTGGTGAAAGGCATTCAGTAAAATTCTTGATGAAGCAAAAACTAATCCCTCCATTCTCTTTATACCCTAATCGCCATGTACATATTTTTATTATAGGTCATTCGTGTTTATTGTATTTTGAATCTATTTACTTTGGTAGACTGAATTCTCTGAATGCAAGGATTTTATTTTTGATCATTTCTGGATTTAGCACCTCACCAGTGTCAGGTACTTCTGGAGACTAAAAGTGGTTCAGGACCATCAAGATCATATTGTTTAACCTAATATTGTTCAATATTTTATGAATGAATACACAATCAATTACTTCAGATTAATATTCCATATAGCAGTGTTGAACTTCTCAAAAGGAAAGTCAGCACCTATTCCATGTCTTTCATGTTTTACAATGTTTATGAAATGATAGGAAGTATCAATTAGTCAATTGCTGACTTGATACTATGGGGATTTCCCCAGTTCTTGTGACAAATAATTCAGCCCTAATAGAGAAAAAATAGACCTCTGTGCCTCATTATATTCTGATAAATGAATTAAAGTTTTGTGTATCTTTTGAATAGGAGAATGTTTGTTTCTAGAAACAGTTTTTCATTCAATGTGTGCATGGTTATGTGTTATATATATAGTACGCTCTATATAGATTTGTCTCAACATTTCTTAAGAGCAGACAAAAAACTAAAGTGGAAAAAATTAACTCTGGAAAGTTCAAATGAGCTTTTTGAGGAAGATGCCTCCTCAACTGAAGACAACTTCAGAGAAATTCAAAACAGTCAACAAGCTAAAGGATACCAGAATGAAAATTAATAAGATAGAGCCATATTTCTCTGAATTTCATTGCCCAGATGATGGTATGAGAAATCCTTTATACCATTTAACAATATATTTCAACAATAGCTCACTCTGTGAAACAACATAACCACATAAACCTTCCAAAGGACCATTTTTACTTCTTGATGGATGTTTCTATCTCACTTAAATGACATATTGGCTTTGAAGCCACTCTAATTTTGAAGGTCTAAATAGACCTTCCTCAAGGAAGGTCTATTTTTGAGATATTAGGCCAAATATATATATATATATATATATATATATATATATATATATATATATATATTTCCTTCATTTAAAACCAGTTTGCTTCCAATATTAGTATTCAAAATGACTTGCTGCTATGAAAAATAATTAGAGGAAGAATTGCTATTTCTCTAATGTGGAAGTCTCACAATAGGCTGTCCATGTTTAAAAGTAAGAAATATACGGGGTGCCTGGGTGGCTCAGTTGGTTAAGCATCTGCCTTCAGCTCAGGTCATGATCCCAGGGTCCTGAGATCAAGTCCTGTACCAGCTCCCTGCTTGGTAGGGAGTTGGCTTCTCCTTCTCCCTCTGCCACTCTCTACTGCTTGTGTGCTGTCTCTCTCTCATTCTCTCTCTCTCTCTCTCTCTCTGCTTTCTATCTCTCATATAAATAAATAAAATCTTCTTTAAAAAAAAAGAAAGATACAACATAACCCCTTTCCAAGGAATGAAAACACCATCACGTGAGTTAAGTGTTTAGAAGTCAGCCTTTCAATCTCCCAGAACATTAACTAAAATGAATGAGATAGAAAAATGAACACTAAAATCAATTAACTTTTGGAGTGCCTGGATGGCTCAGTTAGTTAAGCATTGGACTCTTGATTTCACCTCAGGTCATGATCTCAGGGTCTGGGGATCAAGCCTGTGTCAGGCTCAATGCTAAGCAGGGAGTCTGCTTGAGGTTCTTCTCCTTTGCCCCTTCCCCTGCTCCCTCCCTCTCTCTCTCTAAAATAAATAAATCTTTTTTTAAAAAGTTGAAAAACTCAATTAACATATCTTTCAATTAAAAAATTAACTTTCCTTTTTTGCGCTATTGCTGGGAATATAAAATGGTGCAGCCATTATGGAAACACAGTATGGCAGTTCCTCAGAAAAGTTAAAAATAAAACTTCCATATGACCCAGTAATTCCACTTCTGGGCATAAGCCCTAAAGAGTTTAAAGCAGAGGGGCACCTGGGTGGCTCAGTGGTTGAGCGTTTGCCTTTTGCTCAGGTCATGATCTCAGGTCCTGTTATCGAGTCCCGCATCAGGCTCCCCACAGGGAGCCCCACCCTGGCTCAGCGGTTTAGAGTCGCCTTTGGCCCAGGGCGTAATCCTGGAGACCTGAGATTGAGTCCCACATCAGGCTTCCTGCGTGGAGCCTGCTTCTCCCTCAGCCTGTGTCTCTGCCTCTCTCTTTGTGTCTCTCATGAATTAAAAAAAAAAGAGAAAAGAAAAAAGAAAAGACATCGATGGTGTTGATGGTCTCACAATATGAGTGTACTTCACACCACTGAACTCTACGCTTTAAAATGGTGAGATGGTAAATTTTATATTATGCATACTGTATAAAAATTTTAAAAAAAATTTTAATTAAAAAAAATCATCATCTGTTGTCTTGGTCAGAATAGACACACCCACAGACACAGGTCGGTAGGACAATGAATATTCTGAATCGGCATAACAGTCATAATGTTGGGAGTGGCACCCAAACACCTGTGCTATTGCTTGGGTTCTGTGACTTACCAGTTCGGACAAGTCCATTCAGTTCTTGAGTTTTGTTGACCTCTTCTGAAAAATGAAGTCATAATCCCACTTCTGATTTCCATGTGATGTTGTCATAAGAGTGAAATGAGGATTTTTTTTTAAATTTTTTATTATTTATTTATGATAGTCATACAGAGAGAGAGAGGCAGAGACAAGGCAGAGGGAGAAGCAGGCTCCATGCACCAGGAGCCTGACGCGGGACTCGATCCCGGGTCTCCAGGATCACGCCCTGGGCCAAAGGCAGGCGCCAAACCGCTGCGCCACCCAGGGATCCCTGAAATGAGGATTTTTAAACTGAAAAAAATCCATGTCCCATGTTGGAAGAAGGGTAGGGTCCAACAAAGGGCTTTATGCCAGGAGACTCTGTTAATAAGCGGACGGGTTCAGGGTAGACAATCTCAGGAAGGCCTAGTGGACACTCCTTCCCCCTCTTAGCTGAATGGCCATATGGAGAAGTCCACCTTAAACCTAACCTTAGTTTCACCACTTAAGAACCTATTTCTTATGTAACCACAGACAGGTTACATTATCTCTTCACACTTTGGTTTTCTCATCTGTTAAATGAGAATAACAATCAATAATTACCTTGGGGTTGAGGGACACCTGGATGGCTCAGTGGTTGAGCGTCTGCCTTCAGCTCAGGTTCTGATCCCAGGATCCAGGATCGAGTCCCACATCAGGCTCCTTGTGGGGAGCTTGCTTCCCCCTCTGTCTCTGCCTCTCTCTCTCGCTCTCTCTGTGTCTCTCATGAATAAACAAACAGAATCTTTAAAATTTTTTAATTAAAAAAATAATTATTATCTTGCGGTTGAGACAAAGATAGATTATGGTGCTTAAAGCAGTTTACCTGGCTGCCAAGAAATTTATCAATAGAACATCACGTCTGTGTGTAACTTATGGCATTGGTTCTCAAGTTTTAACGTGCATATGAATTTCTTGAAAAGCTTGTTAAAATGCAGATTCTGAAACAGTAGGTCTAGGGTGGGGCTCAAGATTCTACAGTTCCCAAGTGCCAAGGTAATGCTGATGCTGTCCACCCATGGACACATTTTGAGCAGCAAGATTCCATACCATGGGTCTCACAGGGTGATTCACTTTTAAATATTCTGGTCTCACTTTAAAAAAAGAAATAAGGGATCCCTGGGTGGCTCAGCAGTTTAGCGCCTGCCTTTGGCTCAGGGCGTGATCCTGGAGACCTGGGATCGAATCCCACGTCGGGCTCCCTGTGCATGGAGCCTGCTTCTCCCTCTGCCTATGTCTCTGCATCTCTCTCTCTCTCTCTCTCTCTCTCTCTCTGTGACTATCGTAAATAAATAAAAATTTAAAAAAAATAAAAATAAAAAAAGAAATAAGAGTCAGAAAGTTTAATCAGGAGTGCTTGGGTGGTTCAGTCAGTTAAGCATCTTCAATTCAAGTCATGATTCTAGGGTCTTGGGATCAAGCCCACATCAGGCTCCCTGTTTGGTGGGGAGTCTGCCTCTTGCTTTCCCTCTGCCTGCTGCTCTCCCTGCTTGTGTTCCCTTCCTCTCTCTCCATAAAATACATAAATAAATAAAATCTTTTTTTTTAAGATTTTTATTTATTTATTAATGAGAGACACAGAAAGAGAGAGAGAGAGAGCGGCAGAGACACAGGCAGAGGGAGAAGTAAGACTCCATGCAGGGAGACGTAAGACTCGACCCAGGATCTCCAAGATCAGGCTTTGGGCTGAAGACAGCGCTAAACCGCTGAGCCACCTGGGCTGCCCAAATCTTTTTTTTTTTTTTTTTTTTTTAAAGAAAGTTTAATCAGGTCTCAGTTTCACTGACTTCAGTCCTGAAAATTCTACATTTTTGAGCAATAAGTTACTTTAGACCTACAGACTCAATCATTTAAAATCTCCATCTTTTATGAGAGGGAAAGAAAAGCCCAGAGCTGATGAATATTGTGCCTATCATCACAGAGCAATAGATTTAGGATCAATATCTGAGTTTCTCAGCTCCCAGTCCTTACATTTTCCAGGAATACAGTGATTGAAGACAGAGTCTTAACCCAACACCCCCACAGACATATATCCTAACTGAGGAAGTTTTGGAGGACTGAGGGACAATTGTTAGCCTTTACAGAGAAGCCAGGGAGTATCATGCTTCATTCTGCTCCAAAATGTTCTTCTGACTCTTCCCAAAGGAACAGAAATGAATGACTAATCCACATTTTGTCAATATCTTCAAATCTAAGCAAGTTTAATGCAAAACATCCCAGGCCATTTCCACCTTGAAAATGATTTTTCCTTGGAAATTTAAAAACCACTCATCCAAGATTCAGGCTTTGGCCTTTGGATCTTTGAATCTCAGGCTACAGGGTCCTACTCTTTAAAACAGAACCACTGGGGTCCTCCCTGAAGAACAGACAGTAATGGTGACAGCCAACACCTAGGGCCTATGAGACAGTCGACTCAGAGGGGGACTTTCTCCACACCCATGACTAACCACTCCTGAGCTTCCTGAGAATGTGTTATAAATGTTCCCAGAGCTGTGCTGCAGCCCAGTGGGTGCTTTCTTGGCTCTGTCTCACCACATATGTTATCTTCATGGTAGCTGCTCCCAAAAAGGGTTGTAACTCAAGGGAATCTCTTCACAGATTCATGTCTGGCTTTAAAACAAGGAGCTCTCAAACCTGTCAAATCAGGAAAGCAGACGGTGTCTCTATTTTGGGGTACATTTTCCCTCTGGGTGTGTAAAGGTTTCCTTCAGGAGGACTCTTCCCTTTTACATTCATAGGTTTGAGGCTTGCATGTTGGAAACCAACTCTGTGTCTGGAAAAGATCCTTTTACAAGGTGTACCATTCAGTGAAGTTCAGGTTGAATCTATAGGGAGGGGATAGCAGCGGGTGGGGGTACACCATGCACAGCTTAATGTACACAGCATGCAGCATTAGTTGAATACTTCTGTTGGTTGCCATAGGAATGAGAAGACTTTTGATTTTAAATCATAGTTCCTCTGGAGCTATGTTAAAAATGTGACTGTGGATTCTTGCTGTTTACAGCTACGAGCTTTTTAAATCAAGGATTCTAAAAAAAAATGCAGCCCAAATGTTTACCCTGTTAAAGGAGGTTACACTAACCTGAAAAAAATGTCACTCCCAAGGCCCTACCCACTAAAGAACATGGACTTCTTCCAACTACCTTGGGCATCACAACTTCCAAGCTAGTGAAAAACAATGTGGTCCTGTTATCTTTCTTCCAGAAGGGATTTGTGAAATACAAGGAGAGTACAAGTGATGTAAACTTGTACTGGTGGTAACTCCCCCAAGGCAGTTGTCGTTACATTGTAGGGTAGGCTGGGGAGGGGTCAAGGGGAATATTTTTAAAAATAAGGAATTGGTCTAAAACCAGTAACTCTTGAGATCATTTTTTAAAAAAGATTTATTTATTTATTTATCTATTTATCTATTTATTTATTTAGTTAGTTAGTTAGTTATTTGAAAGAGAGAGAGAGAGCACAAGGGGAGACAAGGGGGAGGGGCAAAGGAGATGCAGAAGCAGGCTTCCTGCTGAACAGGGAGCCCAACTTGGGGCTCAGTTCCAGGACCCTGGGATCTTGACCTGAGCCAAAGGCAGATGCTTATCTGACTAAGCCACCCAGGGGCCCCTGAAATCACTTCCTAAAATTGTTTCGTAAAACAATTTTAGTGGCACCCTCTCTGTTTTTGTTTCCTCTATTAACTGGCCCCCTAATCATTTTTATCACTAATTCAAGGTTCTGATATGGATTACCAGTCTGTAATTTTAAGGTTAAATGCTGCACCAAATTTGATTAGTGCCTACTCCCCCCTTCTCCCACCACCAGCTAGATGCTGCATTTTTCATCTAATTTGAAAAGCTATGGAGAAAAGTTGAGCATCTTATGTAAAGCTTCCCAACTGGCATACCAAGTTGTTGCCCCTCAAACCCTGGATGGCTGAGCCCCTAGAGCTGACTGCCCCTCAACACATCTACTCATTTATAAATATCATTTTTCAATGTATGCCTTAATATGAAAAAAGTTGGGAGAATCTAAGTTTGGTGAACTTGTACTCTCCTTGAGAAACAAATTTGTCTGGTTTATTAATGTATTCCCAACAATTCATCCATTGCTTAGCACATAGTGAATGATAAACAATTATCTACCAATTAAATAATTATGAATAAATGAATAATAACTGAACATTTAGACCAGACAACATATCTGGACTTACCCCTGGAAAAATATAAACTTCTGTTGTTGAACCATTTATTACCCAATGGATGCAGGGCCTACTCTGCTCCAAGCATCTATATATATTATGTCTTTTAATTTGGCTGAGGAAAGAGATAAGTTTATGAAAAAGAGTGGCCAAAATTCTGCTATAGTTTGTAACTCCCTGTTGCAGGAAAAGGAAAGCAGAGTGGTAGAGAGAAAAACAGCTGCCCTTTTGGTGAGGATATGTTGGCAGGGGTTCTTGATGCTTCCCTCCTTTGCATGGCACACCAGAAAAAGAACACATATGGAGAGCTCGTGGAGTCCACGAGCATTCTGTGGGGAAAGATAATTATAATAACTAACACTCTGGGGCACTTACTATGGGCCAGGTACCATTCTAGATGCATCTAGATGTATTATTTCAACTAATACATGAGATAGATGTCTTTGGGGTACATAGGATGGGATATATTATTCTCGCAAATCCTTACATTTGTCAGCTGTTGAAAAAATATTTTCAAGTAATTCCTAACCTAAATGCTTCCTGTGTGTCAGGTTCTGTGTTGTCTACATAGGTCATCTCATTTGATCCTTATTTCTATTTTTGTTCTACAGAGATGGAAGATGAGGTGTACAGAGGTGAGCTTGCTCAGCTAAGAAGCAGCAAAACCTGGATGCCCAAGCCAATATTTTTAAGTACTTTACTACATTGTTTCCTGAATGATTGCAAAACATTTCTTTGGTGTTTATTTTATAGCAATGAGTATTCGAGGCTAAGTATGAACAAAAAATCTCCAGGTACTAATTAATAATGCTTGTGACAAACTAAAACTCAGTAAGTACCAATAAGGTTCTCTTTATTTCAGAAGCAAGCCCCCACCCACCATCACTCCCTTTTATAAGCATCATGGGAAAGGTGGTTCTTCTGTCATCTTCAACTCAGTAGGAGCAAGGAATGCTGATTTGGAAACCTGATACCTGTGGTATGATGCTCCTCCGTGCCTTCAGGTGATAGATCCCAAAGACATTTATCTCTGAAATCAAACCAGGAACTGTGTCATGAATAATAATAATATTTGTTATGCAAATACCCTTGCACAAATGCACAAGTAAAACATTTAGTATTAATATTTAAGCAAATAGACCTTGTTGTAGAATGTGTCAGTATATTAAAAACCTAAAAAGAAAAAAATAAAAAATAAATAAAAACCTAAAAAGGATGAAATAGTTATCAAAGTTCCTTTGATTTATACAGTTTTGTTGTTTGTTTTTTTTTTAACCTTGGCATTTGGGAAGAAAAAAAAGGAGTTCAAGGTTATCAATGTGTCTCTATTCATTTTTATCATTTTCTCCAATGTCTTTATATCTCTGTCTACCTCAGTCTTTTTCTAATCTGAACTTGTCTATCTATCAATCTATCTATCTATCTATCTATCTATCTATCTAATCTATTGGTAATCCTCAGTTTACAATAGTAATATGGGATTGTAAAAATGACCTTGAAATGACCTAAAAAAATGACTTATACTGTTTTGATGCAATTCAAACTTACTCCCTGTGGGCTCTCACTGCTATATTCAATCTTATTTTCCTAATATGCTTTGAAAGTTCAGGAGCCACATCTCTGTAGAGTCTATGACTCATGCCCTCAGAGATCACTATTCCTTCTTTATACAACACAACTTGGGATATTTTCAGGCTACTTATCCCGATTTTTAGGAGGACTAGGAAAATGCAATTGAACTTGTGATTAGTTTTTGCCCCTCCAGGAGAGTTGAAAACAAATTACACATTCTCTCTACACATAAAGAATTGAAGGCAATGTGATTTTCTTACCAAAAGAAATGAAGTTAAATATCATTATAATACATGCTCAAATTCATGTTTAGAAAAGCTACTACTGTCAATTCATTTCTCCATCAGTAACTGGCCACTTTCACACCGTCATAGTTAGGGATTTGAGAGTTATAATAGTAGAGAGTTACTTGAGGATTCCTCCATTCCCTACTCAACATTTCTTTATTTCCCTATTTCTAGAAGAATTAGATAAACACTAAGAGAGAAATATAATTTATGAATATTCTTTCTGCCAAGCAAAGAAATTTCTGTATTATAAGAAAGATCAACTTACTAGAATCCAGTTCGTAAAAAAGTACAATACTTTTTTCAACCCTTGTTCTTTACTCTGTGAACCAGCCCTTTTACAAATATTTAAAGAGGGGAAAGAATATTTTCAGAAGTGGGCAGCAAGTGGAGCTAAAGGCTTCATTCTCCTTGGCCTTGGCTTCTGCCATATTGGCCAATGCCACCTCTCATCTAATATGGCTTTCTCCAATGCGTGCAGAACGTGTCCAGCTGCGTGATTTTATTTTGAAGAATTTTTCTGCTAACTGAGAATAAGCCAAGGGGGGAAAATTTTTGACATGATGTTCTTGAATAGGATTTAGAAGTCTGTCTATGGTCCTTTGGGGGCAGTGTCAGTCCCTGGTCCAAATTATGATGTTTTAATGCCCATCTCTGCCAGCTGAAGGTAGGCTTACCTCATTTTATTGCGCTTCATAGATACTGTATTTTTTTTACAAATAGGTTTCTGGCAACCTACATTGAGCAGGTGTATTGACTCCATTTTTCTAAAAGAATTTTTTCAATCACTTCATGTCTCTGGGTTACATTTTGGTAATTCTCACAGTATTTTAAACTTGATGAGGATGATGATGATGTTTGTCATAGTGATTGGTGATCAGTGATCTTTGATGCTGCTATTGTAATTGTTATGGGACATCACAAACCGCACCGGTATAAGACCATGAGCCAAATCAATAAAGGTGTGTATTCTGATTGTTCCACCAACTGGCTATTCCTTCATCTCCCTCCCTCTCCTCAGGCCTTCCTATTCCCTGAGATACAACAATATTGAAACAAGGCCATTTAATAATTTTACAATGGTCTCTAAGTGTCCAAGTGAAAGAGAGTCACACATCTCTTGCTTTAAATCAAAGGCTAGGGCAGCCCCGGTAGCGCAGCGGTTTAGCACTGCCTGCGGCCTGGGGTGTGATCCTGGAGGCCTGGGATCGAGTCCCACATCAGGCATGGAGTCTGCCTGTGTCTCTGCCTCTCTCTCTCTCTCTGAATAAACAAGTAAATAAATTTAAAAAATAAAAAAAAATAAATCAAAGGCTAGAAATGGTTATGCTTAGTGAGGAAGGTATGTCAAAAGCCAGGATAGGCTGAAAACTATGCCCCTTGCACCAAGAAGTTAGCCAAGTTGTGAATGCAAAGAGAAAGTTCTTGAAGGAAATTAAAAGGCTACCTCAAGGAGCACCTGGGTGGCTCGGTCAGTTTAGCACCGAGTTGGTCTCACCTCAAGTCTCGATCTCAGGGTCATGGATTCAGGCCCTGCACTGGGCTCCACATTGGGCTCCGTATTGGGCACTTTGGGTGTGGAGTCTACTTTAAAAAAAAAAAATGCTACTCCAGTGAACACATGAGTGATAAGAAAGTAAAACAGGCTTTTTGCTGACATGGAGAAAATTCTAGTGGTCTGGCTAGAAGATCAAACCATCCACAATACTTCCTTAAACCAAAGCCTAAGCCAGAGCAAGGCACTAACTCTCTTCAGTTCTATTAAGGCTGAGAGAGATGAGGAAGCTGTAGAAAAAAAAGTTGGAGCTAGAAGGAATTGGTTCATAAGGTTTAAGAAAAGAAACCATTTTCATAACAGAAAAATGTCAAGTGAAGCAGCAAGTGCTGATGTAGAAGCTGGAGCAAGTTATCCAGAAGCTCTAGCTAAGATAGTTAATGAAGATGGCTGCACGAAACAACCGATTTTCAATGCAGGCAAACAGCCTTCTATTAGAGGGAGATGCCAGCTATGACCTTCATAGCTCCAGAGGAGAAGTCAACGCCTGCCTTCAAAGCTTCAAAGGACAGGCTGACTATCTTGTTAGGGGCTCATGCAACTGGTGACTTTAAGCTGAAGCCAAAGCTCATTTGCCATAAAAAAACTCCTAGGGCCCATAAGAATGATGCTGAATCGACTCCTTCTGTGCTTTATAAGTGGAACAACAAAGCCTGGATGACAGCACATCTGTTTACAACGTTGTTGACTGAAAATTTTAAGCTCACTGCTGAGACCTACTGCTCAGGAAAAAAAGATTCTTTTCAAAATATGACTGCTCATTGACAATGCATCTTGGTCATCCAAGAGCTCTGATGGAGATGTACAGCAAGAGTATGTTTTCACACCTGCTAACACAACATCACTCTACAGCACATGGATCAAGGAATCATTTCAACTCTCAAGTCTTATTATTTAAAAAATACACTTTGTAAGGCTCTAACTGCCATAGATAGTGAGTCCTCTGATGGATCTGGGCAAAGCCAAATGAAAACCTTCCGAAAGGATATCTGGGTGACTCAGTCAGTTAAGCATTTGACTTCAGCTCAGGTCACGATCTCAGGGGCCTGGGATTGAGCCCTGCATTGGGCTCCCTGCTTTGCAAGGAGTCTGCTTCTCCTTCTTCCTCTGCCCCTCCCCACCCCACCGATTCTTTCTCTCTCAAATAAATAAAATATTAAAGAAAAGAAAAGAAAAGAAAAGAAAAGAAAAGAAAAGAAAAGAAAAGAAAAGAAAAGAAAAGAAAAAAAAGAAAAGAAAACCTTCTGGAAAGCATTCACCCTTCTAGATGCCATTAAGGACATTTGTGATTCATGGGAAGAGGTCAAAATATTAAGATGAGCAGGAATATGAAAGAAGTTGTTGATTCCCACCCTCATGGATGACTTTGAAGGGTGCAAGATGTCAGTGGAGAAGTCACTGCAGATGTGATGGAAACAGCAAGAGAACTAGAGGCTGAGGGTGGGACTGAATTGCTGCCATCTCATAATAAAGCATGAACAGAAGAGGAGATGCTTCTTATAGGTGAGCAAAGAAATTATTTTCTTGAGTTAGAATTTATTCTTGGTCACAATGCTGTGAAGACTGTTGAAATGATAAAGGATTTAGAATATTACATAAACTTAGTTGATCAAGCAGCAACAGGGCTTGAGAGGATTGACTCCAATTCTGAGAGAAGTTCTACTGTGAGTAAAATGCTTATCAAACAGCATCACAAGCTACAGAGAAATGACTCATGCCAGGAAGAATCAATCAATGTGGCAAACTTCATTTTTGTTTTATTTTAAGAACTTGCCACAGCCACCCCACCTTCAGCAACCATCACCCTGACCCATCAGCAGCCATCAATATGGAAGCAAGACCTTCTATTGGCAAAAAGGTTGCAACTCTCTGAAAGCTCAGATGTTGGTTAGCATTGTTTAGCATTGAAGTATCTTTAAATTAAGATATGTACATTTTTTAGACATAATGCTATTATACACCTAATAAACTATAGTATAGTGTAAACAGCTTTTGTATTCACTGGGAAACCAAAAAATTCACTTGACCTGCTTTATTGCGATACTTCATTGCAGTGATCTGGAATGGAACCTGCGATATCTCCAAGGTATGTCTGTATCTGGCACCTTATATATAAGTGAGGCTCAAAACATGACTACATGCTTACATGGGATAAAATTAGGTTCCTCCTCCATGTGAGACTTTGTTTTTCCCAGTCTACCTTCCCAACCCTCGCAGCCTTCTTTAGCTCTCCAACGATCATGAAAATCTTTTCACAAGAAAAGTCTGGAAATTCATTTACTTTAAATTAAAAGTAACTGATGATGGCTTAAAGTGTTTCCTCTCCCAGGGAGAGTTCAATGGGAATAAAACCTCATATAAAATGTTTGCAGTCTCCTACCATTTGATGACAATCTTCAGCAAGCAGGGAAGGAGAAACTTCTTTTGAGGAATGGGTTGAGAGAGAAGAGAGTGACTTGCCAAGCAGAGAGAAACCAATGCTATTGCGACATATTCTGAGGTCAACTGTTTGCAAAAATAAATGAATATATTGTTTTCTTTACTTGTTTAGCAAAATAGCAGTTAATCAAAGATCTTAAACCTAGGGACCCCACCAAGGAATCCAAAATGCTCCCACATTCTAAGAGAACTTCTAACGTTTTAAAATTAAAGTTAGTTGAGTTTGTTGGGAAAAGAGAAACTTCCCCAATATTTCATGCAGGAAGAAGGCTGAACTTCATATAGTTCCACACAAATATAAAGCATTGTCTGCTGGAGAGTTCTGGAATCCAGTAAAGCAATTAAACAAGTAAAATTAATTATAAAATTGTCAATAACACAAAACTCTTCATCTCTTAGTAAACAATAAACCCAAACTGACTCTGATGGAAGTTAGCACAATGATACAAAAAGAACAAAAAAGCCAGTTGTCTACATAAAAATCATGTGACCTTCTTTCCCAAAATGTCTGGGTCTTGTGGATCCAATGGAATGAATAAGTATACCCCCAAAATAAATTAATACAAACTGGTATCTTTCCTGGTCTCTAGATTCCATCTTCTAATATACCTCCATTTTGAATTAATCAAATACTTTTCCCTTCCTATATAGAGCATTCATACACATATGCTCTTGTCATGAAACTGAATAGAAAGTACACACATCTCTGCCGTGTCATGTATTTGTAATAATCCTGGGTTATTTCTTTCAATCTTACATTTCCAAACTTCCATGTTATAATGCCATTGATGTAAAAGATATAACTCCACTTTGGCCTCTTTTAAAATAGTTTTTTATTTCTTGCTCACTGAGATATGTTAACACTGAGTTAACTTTGAGAGCTGATGTTTTGAAGATGATTTGGGCTGAATTGTTCAGTGCTACATAAGTGTTATTCTGAATACTTGCCCTAACCTTGCCTCCTTCTGTGTCTGGTTCTGTTATACCTCAGAACAATAAGCCATTATAAATGTTGCTTTTGAGTGGATTAAAGTTATAAAACAGAGCTGAGCTGATCAGATCGTGACAATGGCTCTCGAACATTATAATGCTTCTCACCTTTAAAAATAATTCCTCACCCAGTTATCCCTATATGTAATCTATATCTATGCTCACAGAAAGTAAAGGCATTTTTTTTTGAAAATCTATTTCAGAAACTGATCTTATTATGTTAAAAAAAAAAACAGTGGTTAATTATTTAGTAAAATGAAGTCCCCGTTTTGCAAGTGAATAATCATTCCCTTCCCAAATGTATTTCTTTCTCTATGGTGAAACCTTCCTCTCTGTGTTTTCTTAAATCATGGCCCTTTCTTATTACATGTAGATTTTGTAAGACACTTCAAATTTACCTTTCTTGGTCAACTGTTCAGAAATGACGGACTTCCAAACCCATCCCCTAACCTCTGGGAATCAACTCCATTTTTCAAATTTCCAATTTAGCATCTCTGTCTTCAGTAACACATTCATCTGTGCTCACCTAAATGTTCGGTGTTTGTCAGCACCAGTAGGTTGTGCAGTCTCTCTCCCTGTCTCTCTCTCTCTCTCTTTTTTTCTCTCACCTATGAGTCATTACAATTTCAGTAGATTCACAATAGAGAGTTCAGAACCTGTCGCCCACACCTCACTGTAAGCTAAAGAAACCAGAAGACAGCTTTCTTCTCTTGTAAATGTCAAGTGTTCAGCATGTCTCCATTGGAGGCTGAATAGAAATGTAACCTTAGAAAAAGTAAGTCCTTGGGCCGGAGCACAGCTTTGAGTATTCTGCTCTAAAGTGGACTTCCCTACAAGACCATATGCTTGGTAGTTTTAGCTTCTTGTTTCATCAGGCTCAACTCAGCAGCATCAGCTTAGTATCTGATTTGTTCTGATTGGGTGGGAGAGCCCACAAGACAAACAGTAGGAGATTTTCAGGTTTGTCTCAAAAGCAGCCAGAAGAACTGTATCTGTGGGAGAGGGGAGTGTGGTGGTCTTCCATCTAAGACTTCTCAAATGTAGCTCTTTTTTTCTTAACAATCCAACACACCACACACCATGCCATACTCATTACTAGTTTTTCTTGGTCAACCAAGGGTTGAAAACCCACTATAGCACTCGAATTTGACTATGATTATGCCTTTCATGAGCACATCTTCGGGTATTGTGTCTAAAAGTCTTTCCTGAGTCTTGATAGGGAGGCTATCCAACCAAAGTCCTTTTTTGCTCTTGGGCTTATTTTGTTACATTCAGACAGAAAAGAACGCATTTAGACATATTGGCGTGATTTAGGCTAGAGCTTTGACCAAGCAATCAGAGGCAGGAAGAGGAAGAAAGGCCAGGGAAAAGAGGGAGGGGGTGAAATCAGATGTTCACTTTATATTTCACTCCAGAAAACAGCTCACAATTATAATTACCCACCTTGTTTTGCAGCTCAGAATAAAAGTGGCGTTGCACCAACCCCTACCCAAACAGCCATCGTGATTAGAAAGTACTCCACACCTTGGAGAACTGAGGAGACATGAGCATAATTTTAAATGCAAATTAAATTGAGGGGGTAGCAGAGAGAACACATAAAAGACAGTAAAACAAAACCTTTCAATTTTCTTAAATTAGCAGTCTAATGTGTTCTAAAGAGCAGCTCCACTCACATCTCTTCTTAGGGGTTGCATTTCATCACAATATAAAATGGGCAAATCCATCACTTTCCTCTGCTCAGTGCTCTTGAATTGAGATTGAAGGGAAAATTAGAAGCTGTTCATTTGGGCTCGCGTGCTCAGCAGCATTGCACAGCTTCGTTTTATGCTCTGCGGTGTCCTGCTGCAAGAGGTCAACAAGTGCTGGTGAGTATCTGCTAACTTCAAGACTCTTCCTTTCCTGTATCTTTTTTAGCTACCTTTCTTTTGGGGGGGGGGTCTCCTAAAAGATCTATGTTATAATGCATTTTTTTTAAGGCTGGGAAATTTCAGGCAGCTTTTTAAGCTTCTTCCAGTGACTGATTCGCAGAAGGAAAGAGTTATTTTCAGCCTAGATGCTGGTGACTGATCTATGTATGTATTAATTATAACAGGGGAACGTTTAACATATGCTAGCCAGAACGGCCTTTCTCTACAACCCGTAGCCAGCATTAGGGTAAGAACTGGGTGCCCCCAACAATTTCGAGACAACTTTTCTATCCTATTAACTATTTAATCATGTAATTCTGTTGCAATTGCAAATCAAACTGTGACTTGGGGTTATAAACATAAATTATTGAAGCCCAAATCCATTTTTAAACAACTATGGCACTTCTGTGCGTAAGAGATGGAAGGGGTGAGGGGGACTGGACAACATGATGGTAACATGTCGATTTTGAAGGTGATGGTTTTGTGCCCAAGTTTTATATGGGAAACTGGTCATTTTCTTCCCTCACAGTGGAGGATACAAAGAGGCTGAGGCTGGCGTCACCTTCTGTTGCTAAGGTAACATGCTCTGGCCATTTTATGTGATAAAGGAGGTCCAGTGGACTGTATACATTATTCATCGCTGTTCTAATCAAACAATCAAAATTGTTTACTTTCATCGGGAATTTAGTGAGATCAAAGACGCTCTGGCTGAAATTGTTCTTGCTTTGACTGTCTGCAGTTAGTCCTTGATTTTTTTTTTTTTTACAGTAAGTATGATTTGCTGTTGGGGTACCTTTGGGTATTTTTTAAAGTTTTCTCTGATCAGATCTGGCTTCTTAAATTAAAATATGCACTGTTAGAAAGAGAAACGAATTGGATTAGCCTTCTGAGCTTGATTTTAATGACTTTGTCTTATAAATTCTTTCCAAAAACATCCTGCAGAAATAGACTATTTCTGCAAGTATCAGGGAAAGGCTACATATGCTAAAAAGAACCCAACAGGCTGAACGCTTTTTAATGAAGTGCATCAGCTTCCTGACAGGCTAGTGCATGATAATATTATGATCATTGCTCTACAGAGCAGAATTCTTTCTCAAAAGCAGCCTGGGTCAGGGGCAAGCAGGTGATGATCCTGTAGCACTTTATAAAATGTGCTGGAAGGAATCACCAAAAAGGAAGGAATCCAAGGCATTTTTACAACAAACATGTCAGCATGTGTCATAAACACAAGGCACCTATAAGTGGAGGCTCGGATTCCCAGGCGGTTCTCACTGTTCTAGGGGAATCGGAACTCCCGGGACCAACTGAGGATCAGTGCAGAACCGCTGACACTTAACGATGCCATTCATCAGACAGATCTTTTGAAAACGGATAGCATATGAATTTAACAGCCTAATTTCCGGTTAATATACAACAAGAAAAGACTGGTATGTTATTTCTCTTTAGCTTAAATCCTCTGAGTAGAATATATTTCTTTGAATGATGTTGATTAAATGTTGCATTTTCTCATACAGCAGGAAAGCGATGTTGAGGGTGGCTTTAGCATTGGAAATGTCAAATGAGGGAGTATTCTCATGGGATATTTCTTATTCCAAAATTTTAAATACATATATGTGTGTGTGTGTATATATATATGTCCTTATAATATATAACAAATATAATACACTGTATATACACATGTTTATATATATATGGTTTTAAACATCTATTTGACAGTCTAACATATTGCGGATTTTTTTCCTTTTTCATAGGCATACAAGTAACTATTTTGTCTTGAAACTCTGCTTTTGGGACAACAAGGATGGATTACCCCAAAATGGATTATTTTCTGGATGTCGAGTCTGCCCATAGACTCTTGGATGTTGAGTCAGCTCAGAGATTCTTCTACAGTCAAGGAGCTCAAGGTAATAAAATGGGAGCAGGAGAGAAAACTCCTCTCTTTTGCATGTTGGTTTTATATTGACAGTGCAGTGTCTACTGCAGTAGCTTCAGCTCCACTGCAGATCAGTAATTGGGATTATTAAATCAATAACAAATCTCTACCAAACTGTTGCTGAAATTGCGGCAGGCGTGTAATAGAATGGATCAATGCAAACTTCTTGGATGTGATTAAAAAAAAAAAAAAAAGCATTCTACTCAACTTTTGGCTCAAATGCCCCCTTTGAACAGCTATGTTAGAAAATAATTTCCACCTCCTTGCACCCAATACATAGGTATCTGGGAAGGTATCCAGAATGCTCCTAACCCTTCCCCCTGAAAAGGTTAAGTTTGCAGCCACTACACTTGAGGAGATCTAGGGCACTCTGACCTATCTGATTGAAATCCAGCTGGATTAGGGGCTCCTGAGATCAGCTGTGTGCTTCTAGAGCTGCCGTATCTGTTTTAGATCAATTCAGTTACTGCTCAAGGAATTGACAGTGCACTCGGGGAAAAGGAAGGAGCATGGCTGTTGTGAAGTGTGGCTGCTATGTGCATTTTTATTACATTTTTCAAGACGGTCAGTCAGGCTCCAGATTGCTTGCTCTTCTTGTTCCATGGTGCCTTGGGAATGTTTTGTCAGAGCATTAGAAAGAAGCAGGAGTGTTTCATGGGATCTCCTGACAGGCAGGAGATTTTTTAAAAAGTGGATTTTCTCTTTTCCATGGAATATTTAGAGTATTCGGTCAAGGCACCCTGATGATAGGCCAGTGATGCTCTGAGGAGGAAGGCAATGTCTGTGATCTTAAAGAGCAAAGTCGTCAAATTCTTGGGAGTCAGAAGCCAGAACTGAGAAGAGGTGCTGTTTGGGGGATGCTGGTATCTTTGTTAGGTGGTGACAGGTACTTTACACAGGGCCCTGATGAGATCTCCCTTGGCTTTCCCAGAGGTCTCCTCTGCACTGGCTTTCCCTCCCTAGCAAGCCAATTTCCCATGGCAACCTCGAAGGCTCGCAAGCCTCCTTCTCCTCTGCTTCCATTTTTCTGGGTATGATCCAGGCTTCTTCTTAAAGTCAGGAGGGTCTGGGAAAATATCTGGTTGATGTGCTTGGGTCAGTGCGCTCATCAGCAGAGCTCAAATTAGCAAAAGTGATACAACAGCTAATTTTCCTCGGGCCTCTGGTTGTGTGCAGTCAGCAAATGCTCCTCTCAGCTACCTCAAGAGACACGAATACCTTACTGATGTGAAAGAGTGAGAGGCTGGCCCGCAACCTCCAGCCCCTTCTAGATCTGCAAGTACGAAGATGCTAGAAGTAGATGGAGGAAAGGAGGGGCTGAGGCTCAGTCCGGGCTCCAGTCCCATGTTTAAATGTTACTGCATCTGATTCATTCGATCTGGGCGCGACAGTAATGTTCAGTGGTGGGGTCATCTCTCTGAGCTGTGTAATCATTGGCACAGAGGAGAAGGGGAGTCGAGTTCGTTAACTTTGCCTTGCAGGAGAGACCATTTAAGGCTTTAAGAAGCCTGTGGGCTCCGGGCTTCCACGGAAGGAAAGCAGGCAGGGTGTGGGAGGCTCAGAGGACTCAAAGCAGCCTGGTGGTTGTCAGCAGATGGAGTTTGGGGGTGGAGTGGTCAGAATCGTCGCCATCCGTGACTGTGGTGTAGACAGCAGAACTGGAATGACTCGAAAATGCAGGGGAGGTGGTAGCGTAAGCCACCAGTGCTCCTGGGAGCACGTTCATTTTAAGGTAATCGGACTGACGTTCCAATCCAAGAATCTGGGACTCATTGTAAGGTTGAGGGGTCCCTAAACATCAACTAGGTCGATTTTTTTTGAAAACCCCAGCCTTCCTGAGTCAGACATCCGGGTGTACAACCTAGGAGTTTGCATTTTAAGCAAGAGCTCCAATGATGATAACCTAGCAGCACATCAGTCTAGGAGCTCACGTTTAAGGACCAGTCCACCCAACCCCATTTCATTCCTTCCTCCCCAGAACAGGAACATTTTCCTTCACATAAGAGGCAGGATGACACAGGAGTTGCAGACCCAGGCCCCTGACCACGGAGGTTCAAATCGTGGGTCTGCCACAGTGAACCTAGGCAAGCTCACCTCTCCCATCAACAGAAGTCATCATAGTGGCCAGTTCATAAGTTAATAAGGGCCTTCAGGAAGTAAGATTTTAAGGTGCTGAAAACTGTCTGCCCCCTAAGAAATGCTACACATCAGCAAATCAGTAAAATAAACATCGCTGGCAAAAGGCCATCCCCTCCTCTGTTTGAAATTTCATAAGGAAGCCATTGCCAAACAAGAAGGTAGCTTGATAGGAGTTTAACCTCCTATTTTTTAAAGAAAAATAAAAGAAAGAAAGAAAAAAGGAAAGAAAAAATTTAATTTGACATGAATTGTAAAACACAGTGATTATTTTCTGGTCACATCAAAACCCAGGTCAAAATTGAAAAATAGTGAAAGTTTGTCTTGGTACTCCCTTCCCACATAGTCCTCCTTTTCACATAAGAAGTGAAACTTCCCTACGCCTTCCCCAGAGCCTCACCACCTAGGGCCAGTATACCCCAGTCTCTGGAGCTCTGCTGTCACTGTGACGTGGGGCTTGTCACTACACTGCCCCAGGTCCTCCCTGCGTCTTCCTTCCACTTGGCACAGACTCCCCAGTCTTTCCTAGACAACCAGCCCCTGAACCTGATAAAGGGCTCCGCTGAGTGGGCAGAGGCCTGAGAACCACAGTCTGCACTCCTCCCTTTCAGAACCAGATGGATGTGCTTGAGTGGAGATTTTGAGCACCAGTGGAAAGGGGGCAGAGTGGGAGGAGGCTCTTGGGAAAGGCATTTGAGGCAATTAGGGTTTTTGTGCTACTGCTGAATCACAGCTCATGGCAGCTCTCTCTCTACCTGGCCAGCTCAGCCCAGGACAGGGGCATGGTAGGTTAGGTACCCCTGCTCTGACATCTTCTTCTAAAAGAAAGTCCAACTGGGAGCATAGTATGGAGCTGAGCACCTGAAACTTGAGTGACCTGGGATTTGACCTACTAAACTGGTGGGCGATCATTGCCCTTTTGAGTTGTTCATTCGCAAAGTTATGTTGGTTATTTCTGTAGACTGATCAGGTGTTCTTGCAGGTGTAAATACTTTTAAAAGGGGAAGGAAGAAAATCTGAGTTTTATTTTCTGCATTACCATCCTGTATCAGTTTTATACTCAGATTCAGAAACTTCTTAGAAACCAACTCCTTCTCTAATAAGCACATGCAAAACGGTTGTCTAAGACCATGATACCAGAATTATAGCATTTTTTACCCCATCACAGTTATTTTTCAATTCTTTTGGAAAGTAGCAAAAGGCCTGCCCCTAAGAACGTGCTTTTAGCTAGTAAAAGCCAGAGAAACCCCAGAGGTTGAAAAAGAATGACAAAAGCCATCCAATCTACCATGGAACAAATTCTTCTGAAAGTTCCAGAGATTTTCGAAAGTCAGTCATGAGCTTTGTGGAATAAAGCAGGTTGCTCTGTGGAGCTTCATCTTTCCTTGGTTTGGTCCCCAGGTAAGGAAGATGAGTCCATGTCTCTTGGGGAGTCTGCTTTGGAAAGCATGATGTATTGCAGAGAGTAGAAAATAAAATCTAGGGCCACCCTGTTAATCATCCATCAGTGAAGGATACTCTTCCAATTAATCTGTGAGTGCTCTGTCACCAGTAAAACGTGCTTACCAAGAGGGAATTCTGTGAGGGTCTCCATGAACTCAAAGGGAGGATTCTTGCTGTTAAAAATACACCTGGCATAGAGACCAGCCATGTCCCGACTTCACCCACCTTCTGGGTTTCTGACAATGATGACTCATACACTCAACTTCGGTCTGTAATATTTTTACTGAACAATTGCATTGGGAGAGAAGTCCTATTATAAGATCACAAAACTAGCATCAGGATTTTCATGTTGGAAGGGACATAGACGGTGATTCTCTTGGCCCCTCCTGAAACCAAGTGAAACAGAATTTGTGAGGGACAGACCCAGGTCCCAGAGCTACATTTTCAAAGAGCTAATAGGCTATTCTGATGAATAGGTAAGAACCACTCTTATGGATCGTTTATCACATGCTATTCAGAGAGTGGCCGGGAACTAGCAGCACCGGCTCCTTCTCAGGGCTTGTTAGAGATGCAGAATCTTAGGCACCCCAGACCTAGAAAAGCAGAGCCTGTATTTGGACAAGATTTCGCAGTAATTTATGTTCGTTTGAGAAGCAATGACTGGATCCAGTGCATATAGAAACACTTGGTGAGCTTTTATGGACTCAAGACTGGAGTCCCACAGCAGACCAATTAAATCAGAATCTTTGGTGGTGAGCTTTATACTTTGGGGATCATTTTAATTGTCCCTGGTGATTCAACTGTGCAACCAGGACTCAGAACTAGTGACCTCCTGTTTTACAGTAAAGTAATACATCTTGCAGCTATTCTTGCCTGGGTATCTTTCTCTATCTAGGTCCTTCCCTTAAATAAATCCACAGCATTGGAAAGGTGCAAATGGACTTTTTATAAAAAGGACTGGGCTATGTATGGGTGCTACCCTTTGCATATGCATTGGATCCATTAATCCTCAAAGAAACTTTGGGAGAGAGGAATTATGATGCTTATTTCACAGATCAGAAAAGACTACACATTTAGAAAGCAGTAAAGCCAGGATTTGAATTCAAGTATTTCTGACTCCAACAACCCTACAGGTAGTGAAGGAAACATTCATAACCAAATCAACACTTCTAGATATGGTGAAGTTCAAGGTGGTTCCACCACATGCCCAGATCACACAGCTTATAGCGAGAAGGTAGAGACTGGAACCCAACTCCTGTTACCATACACACCTATGCCCTCTCTGCTATACTAGGTTTCTTTTCTCCAAGATCGTCAAAATCCTCAGACAATTAAATTTCCTTCAAAAGGGAAAATATATTAAAAGGTAACCAATTGACTAAAGTCACTAGGCAATTAATTGTATGGCTCCTGCTCACAAATTTCCCCTCTTTTATCTTTTTAAATTACTCTTGGCATTAGAACCAGGTGATCTACTCATTTCATCATATAGCATCTTCTCAGTCTTGTCCAACGAAGGGAAATGCTGCTCTTGACAACTGATGAATGCCACAGTTAGTAGCTAAGAATCTTTTCAAGTTGTATTTGGAAATGGAGAGGAATTCGTTTAAACCCTCTCTTTCAACATCTTCTCTTGCCCACCCTATGAAATCTGTAAGAATAGCTGACTCTTTGATCTATAGCTCTGAGTTAAATATACTCTACACCTAAACTCTAAGCCTCTGGGACTTCTTGACATGGCCCCAAGAGACGAGGACATTTGGTAACACTTGATCAGTTGCAAGTCATTGACTACGGTCACCAGCACAGAATGTGCTCGTGCTATTTCCTCCCCTGTGCTTCATGCAAAACCCAACCCAATGTTGCCTTCTCTGTGAAGCTTTGCCTGACTTTTCTAGCCTTTTACCACAGCGTTCTGTTCATGCTTACTTTATAGCCTTTGTCCTATTATATTATTCAACTTCCACTACTTACTAGCTGCAAGAGCTCACATAAATGGCTTCGTGTCTTTAAGCATCAGGGTTCTCATCATTTCTTTTTTTTTTAAGATTTTATTTACCTATTCATGAGACACACACACACACACACAGAGAAAGAGAGACAGAGACAGAGAGAGAGAGAGGCAGAGACACAGGGAGAGGGAGAAGGGAGAAGCAGGCTCTATGCAGGGAGCCGGACATGGGACTCCATTCTGGGACTCCAGGACCAGGCCCCGGGTTGAAGGTGGCGCTAAACTGCTGAGCCACCCTGGCTGCCCTCAGGGTTCTCATCAAAATGGATATAACCCTAGCTCTAAATTCATAGAGATTTTTGAGCATTAATGGAAGTGTGCTTATAAAGTGTTCAGTATATTATTTATTATTATTGATTAGTCATTGATGCTTTTGTTTCATTATTACTTAGGTGTCTGTTGCCTACCTAGAGAGCACTGATTTCCTTAAATATCATTTTCTGGGTGCCTAGTATCATCCTTGGTATAGAGTAGGAGCATTAAGATTTAGTAAATGTCTTTATTGAACTCAAGGAATGAAAATGCTTAAATCTCCATTACAAAGAGATACTCAGGATTCAGGGAAAGAACTTTTGACAATTAAAGATCTGGAAAATAGAACCTTCTAGGATCTTTACGGAATTCAAATCTTTAATTGAAAATAAGAGGCTGCTGAAAGCCAAAGGGAGGGGCAGGCAAAAACAATTTTCAAATACATACAGGTGCAGGACATGGAAGAACATTATCAATTTTGCTATATCTCCCATAAAATAGAAGAAATTTAAAAAGCAAAAGCAAAAAGAAAACAACAGCAGGAGGGATTTTGTGTGCTATTGAGGAGCATTATTAACCTTTTACCTAGATTTAGAGGGCCGCTCAACAGTACCATTCTTAGAAGAGCTCTTTAATTTATGATACTCTGTGACGGTTGAATTTTTATTCTGCTTAAAAGCAGAAGTATAGAATAGGTGACCAGTCAATGTTTACTTTGCTGAACTTAATTGACCTCAGTCCAAAAGCTGCTTTGAACATATTCAAGAAACTAGCTCTGAGTTATATCTCAGTTGAGATACCTTTCCCCTTCCTTTTTTAGATGCTTACTCCCTAATCCAGTGCTTACATTCTTTGGTTGACTAACTCTCAAACCAGTTTCCATTCACACTCCTGCTTCTGACCAGACTCAATGGAAGGTGGCTGTAGATACCCACCTAAGCCCCACGCTGGAGACACCTACCTTGAGAACCACTCACTGAAAGCCTGGCCATGGGGTTTCTAGGAGTCCTGCTAGGAGCAGATGCCTGGTTGTCTTCCTTCTTTTGGTCTGTCCCCTGAGACCTTCATGCCATGGTCTTAGATGTAGCTCATAACAGGACCTAGAGGTCAAATTGTCCCCATAAGAACTGAGGTAGAAACGGTGACTGGAAAGCAACCTGATCCCCATGTGAGGCATGATTGCCAAATGGATTATAACTTTTCTATTCACCAATATGATGTCCTCCCATTTGCCCTTCAGAGTCCTGCTAGGACCAGCCAGCCACATTCATCTTCATAGGGTATGTCCTAACCAAGTACGATACATGTAATTTCCAGACCTCTATCTCTGAGAAGTGCTTCAGAAGACACTTTTCATATATACTTTCTAGCCTTACTTTCATGGCACTCAAGTCCTCACCCTCAACAAATACTTGCTTTTTGTCTTTTTTTTTTTCTTTCCTCTAAAATTCTATCCAGGAAGCAGCATGCTGTGCTTCACTCACGGATGACAAGCTAACTACCAAGCCTTCCCTCCTAACCTCCCACACACTCCATTTTAGACCTGTAATTGCTCACACGCAGGCTCTCCAAACCTGTGTTTAATACAAGGAACATTCTGTGTGAAGGAGAGGGTGAAGGCAGATTAAGAGAAAAAATATTATGGAGATAGCCAGCCTGCCAATTTCATCCGTAGGTAGATGACCATAAAATGTAACCTTCCATTTCCGGAGTGTGCCATAGGAACAGGGCAATTCTCAGTACACAAAGTAGCATTCTTGGTGCCAGCAATTTACCTGCATGCAGTCTTCCAAACCTTTTTTGTGCCTTTGCCCCCAGCAGGCATCTGCTTTGCCATGTATTGTGACTCAGTGCTCTTAAGTAAAGTATGATATGTGAACAAGAAGGAAGAGAGAGAGAGAAGATGAGTTGATGAGAAACAGAAAGGGGAAAAATTATGTGAAAATACAATGAGAGAATTCCAATCAATTAATAACTCTTACTTTGACATAAGGCATATGAGGGAGTGGATTATAGATTCGGCTCACACTCAGCCAGCATCAGCCATGACCCAATTAGCATAAGCAAATCACAGGTGCTTGGGAAAGAATTCTCCTCATTTTCCCAAACAAATCTATTTTCCTAAAAACTTTCAGTACCACCCTCTGGGACTAAGCTGGCAGAGGCAAGGGTTGAGAGCCTAGCTCATGAAAATCAGTTCATGGCTAATACCATTTTTAATATTTTAAGGAATATTTCAGTAAACAATTAGACCCCTACACTCATGAAAAACCACAGAATGAATATTGGTGTGAAATAGTACTTCTGAGGGACACCTGGGTGGCTCAGTGGTTGAGTGTCTGCCTTTGGCTCAGGTCGTGATCCCAGGTCCTGGGATCGAGTCCCACATCAGGCTCCCCTCAGCCTGCTCCTCCCTCTGCCTATGTCTCTGCCTCTCTCTCTGTGTGTCTCTGTGTCTCTCATGAATAAATAAACTCTGAAATGTTAGGACTGAACAGAGAGAGAATGTTGGAGATCTATGTATCTTTTTTCAATTATAAAAGCAAAAAAGGGTAATATTGAAATATTTGGCAAAAAAATGGGAAGGAAAATCAACCCTACACAACTACTATTGACCCTTGAACCAATACAAGGGTTGGGGCAAATACTGCCTATGAAGTCAAAAAGCAGTCTATAGCTTTTGACTCCCCCCAAACTTAATTACTAATAGCCTACAGTTGACCAGAAGACTTTCCATTGATAAGCCATCAATCAACACATATTTTGTATATGTCCTATGTATTATATACTGTATTTTTATAACAAAGTAAGCTGAAGAAAAGAAAACATTATTAAAACAATGGTAAGGAAGAGAAAATATATTTACAGCACTGTATTTATCAAAAAAATCCACCAATGAGTGGACCCACGCAGTGCAACCCACATTTAAGGGTCAACTGTGCATATGTATTATGAATATATTTGGCCAGTTTATGCTTTGCTTTTTTACTTTCTTAGTGGTATATTTTAATAGGTAAAAGTTTTTAATTTTGATGAAATCTGTTTTTTATTATGATTATGATTTTATCCTTTAACAAATCTTTGCCATCCTGAACGTTATGAAGGTATTTTTCTGTGCTATTGTTGTTTTTTTAAAGCCTTGTAGTTTTAGCATTCACATTAAATCTGTGATCCACCCTAAATGAATTTTCTGGATGATATGGGGTAGAGGAAGGATTCTCTTTATTAAAGAGAAAGAAACTCTTATTACAACTGACATTTTGAAATGGGATCATTGAGAATAGAATATTTTGCTTATCTCTTTTCTCTCTCGTGTTTTCTCCTTCCCCCTTACTCTTTATAGTCTTTATGTTGCCCAGATCAAAAGTGAGTTATCATAGATGTGGTTTATATATCTTTGGAGTTTGTTCTTTATATGAAATTTGAACTAGGAAAGTTAACGTTCCATTTTTAAGTTACTCTAAGAAGACTGAAGAATTCCCAAATTGGACTTTTTCTCAAAAAGTAATGATCTACATGGCATAAAATAGCAAAAAATCTAATATAGTTCTTTGTTTACAATTGTGAATGTTGGCATACCAATCCTAGGACTACTGGAATTAGAAATAATTGAATTAAAAAAAAAGAAATAATTGAATTTATTATTCTGTCATGTAATGTTATTTAAAATGTTTTTGTACATTTAAGGTATTCTCCTAGATATTATCCACTTTAATATTCATGCTATCCGTCTATTTCCCTATTATTCAACTATCAGAAAGTCTTCAACGTCTATTTCTGTGTGTAAAATTGTGTTCATGATCAATCTATTTGTAACACTTTACTTTTGTTATACATATACAATGTCTTGGTGGATTAATAGAATTTCAACACACAAAGCACATTCATTCTGTTGGTCATTCAATAAATATTTATTGAGCACCAGTAGACTGCCAAGTACTAGCCATGTATGACTCCAGCAGTCAATAAAACAAACTGAAACTTGCCTTTATGGAACTCACATTTTAGTGAGATTTTTTCACTTCAATTTATATACCAAATATTTATTTACCTTTATTTAAAATTAAATATTCAGATATTAACTATGTCTGAATTATTTGCAGCAGACACTTATATGCTTATCAAATCGTGTGCCCCTCCTTTTCATAGTGTAGAGTTCTTTTGAGAAATTCCTATCCAGCCAGGAATTACACTTCCCACACCCTCTTATACCTTCGGTAATGCCTATAATCAGTTCTTGCCAATGGAATGACAACAGAATTAGTGTGTCACTTCCAAGCCAAGGTATTTTAGAGGCGGGTATACCTTCTCTACGCTCTTTTTTTTTTTTTTTTTTTTAATTTGAATTCAATTTAGTCAACATATACTGTGTTATTAGTTTCAAGGATAGAATTTAGTGATTCATCAGTTGCATACAACACCAATGCTCATTACATCAAGTGCCTTTCTTAATGCCCATCACCCAATTACCACACCCAGCAGCCCTCAGTTTGTTTCCTGTGGTTAAGAGCCTCTTATGGTTTAGTCTCCATGCTCCTTTTCTTTTTGCTAGCTGGTTGTAGATGACACGAGGCCCTAGGAGATGGTAGAGCCCAGAGGGAAAGTGCCAATCACTGTTTCACTTCAGACAGGAAGGGGGTCTAAAGTAACTCAGACTCCAATGTAAACAAAAAAATACAAATGTAAGGTTTATTTGATAAATTAGCATTACCATCACATTGTTAATACTGACAACTGTCAATCTGAATAGGTTTGATGATATGATGAATATCATGGTGTTTATCTGATAATACAATCATTATCCTTGATCTAGTACAATTTCGGAGTTGCCAAAAAAAAGTGATACTGAAAGATACAGTCAGCTATGCATCCTCCCGAAGGACAAGGCCAACTCCTAAAAGGAGATTTTTGCTAAATACTGAGGCCAACACAAAATTAAGTGCATCCCTTAGCAGTTACTGACTTTAAAAAAAAAGTTGTGTAAGAAAATAGGAGTAATTTTGAGGACTCCATGGCCCATGAACCAAATTTGCATAGTTATAGTATCAAGTGGTTACTATTGGAATTCTGATCAAATTAGGCTGAGGAATGTGGAGAATATGGCATAGGAAACCATGTCCTTCCTCATTCTGTATGGTAGTGAGTGTAAACTGGGTCAAAAAAATATATATGTATGCTTTATATGCTCATATAGGAATAGAATATTTTCCCTCTGTGGGAGTTGAACCAGTGACTAGAAACAGAGGTGGAGGGGAGACTTTTCACTTTTTCACATCTGAATATTGTACCTTATGAATAATCACCTATTTAAAAATATATCTTTTAAGGGGATCCCTGGGTGGCTCAGAGGTTTGGCGCCTGCCTTTGGCCCAGGGCGCGATCCTGGAGACTGGGGATCGGGTCCCGCGTCGGGCTCCCGGCATGGAGCCTGCTTCTCCCTCTGCCTGTGTCTCTGCCTCTCTTTCTCTCTCTATGTCTATCATAAATGAATAAATAAATCTTTAAAAAAAATAAAAATATATTTTTTTAAAAATGCACAGTAGCTTGTGAGAAATTATTAGTATTAGGGAAGATATTATTTTACTGAATTCAACAAAATCCATTATGAAAATTGGTGTATGAGAGATTGCAGAATTGACACCATAATTTAGTAAGTACCCTCAATAACATCCTTCTCCTAAAACCTATACAGTTTTCTAGGTTTTCACCTACAACAGCTATTAAAATCAGTGTTGGAATAAACTGAAGTTAAAACTAACCCTCTGAATCACTATATACTAAAATGATCAATTAAGATTTTTTTCACTTAAAATGTTTTTAAATACTGAAGCACATTGTTATTTTTGCTTCATCAAAAAGTCTGTTGTATCCTAATACATCCCTAATGTATGATATGCCAAACTTTTAATCAAATAAACAAAAAATTACTTGTCTTATTTATCATCTTTAATTTATCTGTTAACTACATCTTTTGTGTATATTTTAGGGTATATAAAATATTCATAAAGTACAATACTGACCTATAGATTAAGAAGTACATTTTTGGGAATTCAGGCTCAGTAAGCTTCTGCTGGTGGGTGGCTGAGTCTGGGTTTGAAGATGCATCTGTATCTGCTACAGAAGCTCTGATATCCCTGATGGGAGTAGTCAGATCAAGGCTGTCTCAGAAGCATGGTTTGAGCTGAGACTTGATTGCTGATAGGATTTAAATTGGAGTTAGGATGAGGAGGACATTATAAAACAAGAAGACACAGAGGGAACTGACAGGGCTTGTTTAGACCATTAAAGCAAGTCTCCAACGGGGGTCTGGGCCCATTGACAGCAGCATCACTGAAGCCATGTTTAAAATGCCTTCCCCACACTTAGTAGATCAAAAGTTCTGGTGTAGTGGAGTAAAAAATGCTCATTTTTATCAAGCTCCTACTAATTTTTAGGCTCACCAAAATTTGAAAATATCTAATTCCATGGAACTACACTGGAGGGCATGTGGATTTGTACTGCAGAGACATTATAGATGATAATAAAAAAATAAAAATAAAATAAAAATAAATAAAAAGCAGCAGTCAGTCCCAAAAAAGGAAATTGAGAAATGGCTACTTTGAAGTATTCATCACAGATGGGTCAGCCATATTACTAATACTTACTTCAGTTTAAAATATTTGCATTTCCATGGCGTCCTGAGCACCCTGTTGTTACGAAACAAAGAGACTTGAAAAGTTTCAGCCTCATTCCTTTTTTGAGTGTTGGACAGTGTTATTGTTTAATTACTTTGAACTCTAGAAAAAAGCCCAGAAGGGCAGCAATGTTGGCTGCGTGCCCCTCTCCTGCCTGCTTATCCTAAAGTTAATGATATTTTAGGTATTTTAGTTAAATGTATTTTTCAAGTTGGTCAGTAAATGTTTCAGTTGTTGAAAAACCCCCTTGTGTCATTAAAGGCTCTTAGTCCATATATATTCTCAGGCTCTTCTGAGTTTCACACCTTTGTTACCCCTGATGCAACTGTAAGGTAGGAAGATGAAAAAAAAATGATGAATATCCTAGACTCCCTTTTTTCCATAAGCTGTTTCCAGAACAATGTGTGGAACTCATGGTGATCATTTTAATATTTAATATAATCTGAGTATAATTTTGCCTCAAAACATTTTATTCCAAAATGTCATGTTCCAGGTATTATGTTGATACATTTGTAATCTTGGTGCATATATTGCCACTTTGTGACAAAGGGCTTGTGTTTTTATTTTCCTCCTGTGGAGAAAAGATGGAATACTCCTACCAGGCTACTTTAAAATGAAACCCTGGTACCAGTTAATGTGCATCAAGATTACAATAAAAGCACAGTGCCAATTTAAACTGTGTGTGCATTCCCTGCATTTCTCACTCAAAAAAGGGGAACTATTTGAAAACTTAGGTTTTTACAAATAAAAGATGACCAGGGCAACTGAGTGACTGAGTCAGTTAAATGCCCAACTCTTGATCTCAGCTCAGGTCTTGATCTCAGGGTCATGAATTCAAGCCCCAGGTAAGGCTCCCTACTCAGCAGGGAGAGTAGCTTCTCCTTCTGTGGCTCTCCTTGCTTACATGTTCTCTCTTTCTCTCTCTGTCAAATAAAGATGTAAAATCATTACAATAAAAAGTCATAAAGGAACAAAAATACATTTACAGAGCTGTACTGTAGTTATTTTTAAAAATCCACATATAAGTGGACCTGTGTTGTTAAAGGGTCAACTGTATTTTAATTTTTTTATACTTACTTTTGGTCACTTTCATACCTGTTCATATTTTTACAAAGTGATGTTGTGGCCTATACAAAATCAAGGTTATGAATGCAGTCTTTTCCAGGACTGACTGAAGAATACCATGTTTTAGGGCTGGGCTTCAGAGTAACGGATCTGATTTCACACTATGATTTCCCTTTCATAGTTTATGACATTAGGCAAGTTCTTTAATCTCTGGCTTTTCCCTTTTGAATGCAAATGAGAATAAGAGTTCCTAACTCAAACAGTTATTTTGAGGATTAAGTGGAACAAAATGCGTTTCACAAACTCTGGTCCAATATACGATTTGCAGGTAATACTTATGAACTCTTTTATAATAATAATGTATCTGTTTTCATCATGTTTTAGAAAAATGCAAATTAAAGAAATATATATGAAAAATATAGCTATAGGGGCACCTGGGTGGCTTAATGGTTGAGAATCTGCCTTCCGCATGATTCCGGGGTCCTGGGATTGAGTCCCACATCAGGAAACAGGAAACCTGCTTCTCCCTCTGCCTATGTCTCTGCCTCTCTCTGTGTGTCTCTCATGAAAAAAATAGATAAAATCTTTAAAAAAGAAAGAAAGAAAGAAAATATAAAGCTATATAACTAGACTTCATACTTAGGGACTATTGCTTAGACCAAGCAGGGAAAAGTAGGCTTACTGAAGTCTATTTAAGGAGTAACATTAAGTAAATAATAGATGACACTTTGATGGAGCAAAATCCATAAAAGTGATGTAGGAATGACTAACATTTGGAAACACTGAGCAAATAAACATAAAACACTAAGCAAAATGTCAAGTATCTAATATGCATTTAGTAAGGTTTAGCTCTTGAGTTAAATATGCTTTAGTTTTGTCAAGCTTCCAAAGGAAAATAGCAGGGCCACCCTGTCCCATCTCTGGTCCTCTCTGCCACCATTTATTCCTAATTCAGATTTCTAAGCTCCTTGAAAAAGTGAGACAGTCTGAAAACACAAGAACAAGAAAAAGCAACAAAACTTTGGTTTTTTAAAATACAGCTGCCAAAATCCCCAAAGAATTTTCTTTAAGGTTGGACTGCTGGTAATTTTCATCCTGCAAACTCTGTCAAAACATGAGCTCCACTGTACTGATTTCCTCTGGATTTACAGCAAACCCTAGTTTATCGGGTTGTGGCTTCCAGGTGGTGACTGACATAAGCCAGCATTTACCAAGGAATGAGGAAATCGATTTGGGAAAATCCACTTTAAATCATACTTCTCAATAAATATTCGTCTAAGGAATGGTAGATTGCCACAATAAGGAAAACAAAGAACATTCATGAAGTAACTGTTGTGTCTTCAAGAAGCTCAAAGACAACACATATAATGTAGTACAAAGTACTGTAATAGAAGCAAACACAGGATCTGAAAGTTGGGAAAGGAAAGAATTCAGAGAATTCTTTGTGAAGGATTTAACGACTGAGTTTCATCTCAGGATTAGCACAGTAGTGGGGCTTCCTAACAGAAAAAGCTAGTACATATAGGTCTTCCCAGAAACAATTCAGTAGGGCCAGATCAAAAAAGTAACAAGAAGGTGAAGGTGACATCTGAGATTGAAGGAAAAACCAGAGTTCAAGGAAAGAGACCTTGCATATGAGATTAAGAAATTTGCGGGGGGTGCCTAGGTGGTTCAGTCAGTTAAGTGTCTGCCTTTGGCTCAGGTCCTGAAACCAGGGTTCTGGGGTTGAGCCCTGCATCCTGTATCAGGCTCCCTGCTCAGCGGGGAGCCTGCTTCTCCCTCTCCTTCTGCTGCTCCCCCTGCTTGTGCTCTCTCTGTCAAATTAATAAATAAAATCTTAAAAAAAAGAAAAAAGAAAAAAATTAGCAATCTGTAGAAAACACAAAGCCTTGGAAGGATTTCTAAAGCTGGGACAGTTTCTGGGCCAATTCATCCCCAATCTTGTTAGATATCAGAAACATACATTTTACAGCCCTGACTCAGATGCACTGATCAGAATTTTAGGGAGTCGGGTGTGGCAATCTGGATTTCCTTCTATTTTTAAGGGGTTGTTTTTGTCTTCTTTTTGCAGCTCCCAGATGCTTTGATGTAAATAGTATGAAGTCTAGAATTTGAAACCCACTGACTAGTCTCCTTCTTTACTTTTAAAATTATTTTCTTTTCTTTTTAAAAGATTTTATATGTATTAGAGAGAGAGAGAGAGAGAGAGAGGTGAGAGGCAGAAGGAGAAGCAGGGAGCCTGACATGGGGCTCAATCTTGGGACTCTAGAATCACAACCTGACACAAAGGCAGATGGTTAACCGACTTAGCTACCCAGGTGCCCCTAATTCTTTACGTTTGTAGTTGAGAAAAATAGAGCCAAGAGAGGTAAATAAATTAAATGGAATAAAAACCCAAGATTATATTCATTTACATTCATTATTTGCTGACCACTAACCATATTCTGGGAATTCACAAAATAGACAAATCCCTAGGCCTCAAGGAGTTAATCATCTAATATAGGGACAGATAAATAAGTAAATGATTTCAGGACCAAAAGATAAATTCTGGGAGGGCTGTGAGTTTTATAAACACAGAGGAAGGCACCCATATCAGACAGAGATAGGTTAGTGTACGCATGTATGTTGGGGAGAGAGGGTAGATGTGTTTTCACTTTAGTGTCCAAGTCCAAGATGAGATGATGGTTAGTCAGCCTTTGCCTTAGACTTAAGTAGGAGAAAAAAGAACATTCAGAGCTGTGTGAAATGGCTTGTGACAAGGCATGGACACATTAGGAGTATGATATGTTAGGGGAACCATGTTACAGAATGAAAAGGAAATTGGAAATTATTGGAAAATATGAGGAATGGCAAGAGAAGAGACTAGAATAGCAGGTGGTAGCCAAGGCATGAGCATACTTAGTAAGTAGGCTTAACCAAGTCAAACCTGATACAGAAGGCACTAAATTATCTAACACAGAGGAGAGCTGTTGTGAGATCTGTTTATCAAGACCACAGAAATAGAGGTCAGGTTAGAGGGAGTGAGATTAGAGGTATAGAAAGAGAAGCAGTGGGGCACCTGGGTGGCTCAATGGTTGAGCATCTGCCTTTGGCTCAGGTCATGATCCTGTGGTCCTGGGATTGAGTCCCACATGGGACTCCGTGCATGGAGCCTGCTTCTCCCTCTGCCTATGTCTCTGCTCTCTCTGTGTATCTCTCATGAATAAATAAATAATTTTTTTTTTTTAAAGAAAGAAAGTGAAGCACCTGCAATGATCCCAACAAGACATAAAGACTGTGTGAAAAAGGAGCTAACTGATAGGGCACTTGAGTTAAGCATCTTCCTTTGGCTCAGGTCATGATCTCAGGGTCCTGGGATTGAGCCCCCATGGGGCTCCTCGCTCAGCAGGGAGTCTGCTTCTCCCTCTCCCTCTGCCCCTCCTTCCCACCTGCTTATGCTTTCTCCCTCTCTCCCTCTCAAATAAATAAATAAAATATTTTTTAAGTGGGAGGGGGGCATCCCTGGGTGGCTCAGCGGTTTAGCGCCTGCCTTTAGCCCAGGGTGTGATCCTGGGGCTCAGAGATTGAGTCCCACATTGGGCTCCCTGTATGGAGCCTGCTTCTCCCTCTGCCTGTCTCTCTCTCTCTCTCTCTCTCTGTGTGTGTGTGTGTGTGTGTGTGTATGTGCATGTGTGTCTCTCATGAATAAATAAATAAAATCTCAAAAAAAAAAAAAGTGGGAGTGGGGAGGTGAGTACTGACATAGTGACTTCAATAAGAGTGAGGGATCTCGGAATATTAAGAGAGTTCTTTCCAGATTATGTGGTGGTAGGGTGAGTAGACAGAAAGTGAGGGAGGGGTGCTTCTATATGTCTTATGTGGACCCATTGGGTAGAGGGTGAGGCTGTTCATTGACAGAATATAGAAAGAAAATCAAGATGGAGGGGAAAAAAAGATATGCTCAATTTTGAATATACTGAATTTGGAGACCCTATAGAACATCCAAGCATAGATGACCAGCAGGGAATAAATTCTATAGGTATAAGGCTTGATAGAGAGACGTCTATATAATAATGTCACTGACTGCTTTACAACTATATCTAAATATGTGGTTCCACTGGGCCTTTAATTTTCCTTTCGTATTTTCTTGGAAGACTGGGAGATGGTATAAAGGAAACATTTATTTTGTAAATTAAAGATTTTGACTGTAAGTACAATATTTTCTCTCTAGCACTAGTACTTAAAATTAATAGGCCGTTTGAAATATTTACATAAACCAAATGTTTGAAGTTACCAATTATTATTTCAAATTCTGACTTGTGTTTTCATAAGAAGCAAATTTTGAGTTGACACAAGATCATCTAAAGAAAACAAGTTTTTATTTTCTTTTAGATAATCTCAACGCAATTCAATCTCTTCACAGAACTGTAGGCTCTAACAGAATGTTGCAAAAGAAGGGGAAGAAAAGAGATCCAGCTAGAGCTGTTTAAAAATAGACCTTACTTTTCTTTTGAAACTACTCAGTAAGATTTTTTGTTACATTTAGTTAATTATGTACTATTTAGTGACTGAATTATGTACTATTTGATCGATGACAGGCAGAGAAAAAACTAGTTGGCTTAGCCCAATTCAGTTCTTGTCTCTAGAAAGCAAAACCACACTCCAAACACTATCTCCCAAGACTGATTTTTACATTAGCCCCCCCATCCTATGATAGCTCAATAATCTGGACATGCACACAGGAATTGCAAAGGGAAATGAGAAGGGGAAGAGGACTCACATTTCGTATGTCAGGGGCTTAGTGTTTATTGTCTCATTTAGTCCCAGAAAGAGAAATTTGTGGAAGTATTTGTTGTTTATTCTCATTTTAAAGATGAAGTAATCCACGTTTCCAATAATCAAGTAACTTCCCAAGCTCATACAACTGTTAAGAATGAAGCCAGAATTAACGATCTTGAACCTTTTGATTCTTCCTATTACATCCTGTGGTCCTATATTATATTGGCGACAGTGGCAATACTAGGAAAGATGTGCAGTCACACATGATTACTCTATTTCGACATATTCGAAGGTGGAATCTCAATATAGTAAGATACAAATATGACAATGAAGGCATTTTATGTAGTTATATTCTTAGATCCAACTTTTTCTTTCTTTTTTTAGGAAAAGATTCTACTTATTTATTCATGAAAGACACAGAGAGAGAGGCAGAGACATAGACAGAGGGAGAAGCAGGCTCTCCTCAGGGAGCTGGATGAGGAACTTGATCCCAGGACCCCAGGATCATGACCTGGGCCAAAGGCAGATGCTTAACCATTGAGCCCCAGATTCAACTTTTTCAAGTGATTTTCACCTTTATTTATTTGAAAAACTATCACTATCAGATGGTAGATCATCTCTGTCCTTTAGGCTGAATTGCAGAGTTGGGGGTGGGGGTGGAGAGAAAGACAATCTGCCTAAACCCTCATGGGAACTTTTTATTCTCAAAATTCATTTCTCCCTCTCACTACCGACATAACACATAATAACTACAGAAATTTTAGAAAATATAGACAAACAACACACCAAAACTCTCTCCATCATCCAAAAATAAGCACTCTACAACCAGTGAATATCCTTGTAATCTTTTTTATACACATTAGCGTGCACACACACACACACACACGTACATTTCTTTTAACCTTAATCAAGTTCCTCAGCTTTATTACCTTTAATTTTCTCTGTCTGAATTTAAAACATAAGTAAATTCTTCATATCTTGGTATAGTTGATTCTAACAAATGTAGGAAATAATCAGACACAGTTTGGGCTAAGACACAGAGGTCAACCATGCTTTATTTTTGCAGAAAGAGTGACTTTGCCAGCTGGGTTGATGTTCCTGGCTCTGTTCTGCCATTATTTACTAGACAGAGTCTCTGACTAATACCCTGTGATCTGATCACTGTCATCAGGCCATCTGTAGACACAACAGAATGCAAATAAAATATCTTCTGAATCTATATTGGGCAGGCCTTCCTCTTAGACACATACATTTAGGAATTTTTGTGTTTTTCCCCTTCCACCATCACAATATGTTTTTATTTTTATTTCATCCAGCGGTAGCACTTCATTACCTACCATGAGCAAGTGCTTAGATCTAATATCTCATTTAACAGTATAACATCTAGAATAATAGAACATTAGAACTAGAAGGGACTTAATCCAACTGGCTCATTTTACAGGTGATGAAACTGAGGCTCAGAGAAGAAAAGCAAAGCAAATCGTGTTAAGCAATACCTGATATATACCAGAAGCTATGCTTGTGTCAAAATCACAAGCTTCTGATTTAGATATGATTGCCTCCAGCTTATAGGAAATTAAAGCTCAGCAGGATCATACAACTATGAAGAGGTAAAGCCATGATTCCAAGATGAGTCTTTCCAACTCTGCTTTTCCCCACAATATCCTGCTTTTCTGGAAAGAGGTGACATCTAAATCAGACATCTAGATAGTAAGAGAACAGAAAGTTCTAGTTCTGGCTCTCTACTACCTAGACTGATGCCCCTCTCTCTACATCTTGCTGTTGTACATGTGGCTCAAATGGGATTAGGCCCATGGTATGCGCCTCTGAGATCACTTTGCAAGTGATCGAGCCCAGCAGTTTGCCACACAAAGATATATCCAAGTATATGTCATCCTTTTATACATTGAACATGAATTAGAAATAGCAAAACCTTCAGATTTCACATCGTGACATTAATTATAGCAACTATATTGAAAATCAACCATGTAGAAAATACAAAATCAAAATAAATAAGGCTTAACTTTACCTGTGCTATTCAACATGATTGGAAAAGTGACTTGCAGATCTGAACCAGGCATGTTCAACATTTAAGTCATAGAAAGCTATTTCAGTTTATGCCCAACTCAGTTCAACATACAAAGCCTAAAACACATTTTCCTTTTCTGCATCTAGCATGATTTAGCACCCAGCCCCCAGCCGCTCTGCACAGTATCTACTTTAAGAAGCTGAGAGGAAAGGAAGCAATGAACATTTGTTGCCCGCCTACCATTTGTCAGGCTGTGTGTTAGGTGTTTTACATTTATTATATAATGTTTTATCCTCCCAAGGCCCAGTGAGAGTTTATTTTATCTCTAATTTACATATAAAGAAACTGAAGCTTGGAGAGCTCACTAACTTTTTTCCAAGATCTAATAAGCATTAAGCTTAGGAATTATGCCAAGGTTTAATTGCGCAGTGACAGGCTTACTTGGAGCTGTCCGGTAATAATAGTTTTTAAATAATAAATGTTTATTGGGAATTTTCTTTGCCAAAAACTCCATGTATTGCATGCTTGAATCCTCATAGCAACCCTAAACCATTGGCATATGTAAAGTCCATCATATAGATCCACAAAGGGTAAGTGATCTGCATGAAATTGTACAACTTTTATTTTTAAAAATGTTTTTAAATAAATTCAATTTAATTAACATATAGCATTACTAGTTTCAGAGGTAGAATTCAGTGATTCATCAGTTGCATACAGTACCCAGTGCTCATTACTTCAATTGCCCTTCTTAATGCTCCTCCTCCAGTTCACCCATCCCCCCACCCACCTTCCCTCCAACAACCCTCAATTTGCTGCTCCCTAGAGTGAAGAGGCCACAACTTTTAAGTGTGGAACTTCAGCACAAACTCAAGAAAGCTAACTGCAAAGTCTGTGCTGCTAACCTTTATTTCCTATTGTCTGAAAGGAAAATTATACCCACATCATCTCGTGTTTATATATATTCAAACAAAATGAAAATTACAATGTATCATAGGTGGAAAAAGACAAAGAAAGAGGAAGTTACTACATTCTCACAGTATGCTGGATTGGGGATGGGAATAGAAACTTTCCAGCCATAGAGGATGAGCAGAGTTTAGACAGGCAAAGATGGGGAGGAGAAGAAAAAGAAAGATTTTCCAGGGGAAAGATTTGTACTGTCATTTGCTAATGTTTTCTTAATTTGTGTTTGAGCTTATGTCTTAAAATCTGCTCATTGTTCCATCAAAGTGGTTAAGATCTGGGTTTTCTGATAGACAAAGATGGCATCTAACTGTGCATGATTGATGCTCTAAGTCCCCTGAGAAGCCATGTGTATTGTATAATTGCCTCGTGTTGCATATCAAATTACCCCAAACCTTAATGCCTTAGAATAGCTAATGTTTATCATCTCACAGTTTCTATAGGTGAGGAATTCGAGAGTATCTTAGCTCAGTGGTTCTGGCTCAGGACCTGAGGTGGTAGTCCGGAGGGATGTTGGCCAGTCAGCCAAAGGCTACAGTCATCCAGATAGAGGAGGAGTTAAGGTGCTGGAGGACTAGGAGCAAGAACCCTGAGCTCACCTGTTCCCTTGACAGAGCAGAGCCAGTTAGTTATCAAATTGTTCTGAACACCCAAGAAGTCAATCAATAGGTCTGAGAGAACAAAACTGCAAGTCTACAAGTAGAAAAGCAACCACCTTTTGGAAAGTAGGAGGTGAGGAAGTTCCTGGGGGCAAGCAGAGTTGCACAAGCAGCAAACAAAGAGGGAGCCCAATTAGGAGGCTACCACCAAGTATTAGAAGTGGTCCAGTGCAAATCTGAACTTTTAAGTTCTCTCCCGTAGAGGATGCACCTGGATTAAAGGTGCTCAGGTGGTGGAGAGGTGCAGGATCCCAGGAGCGACGGGGTGGTCTGAGCATCCCCTGGGCGGCAGGAAGATGGTGGTGCCAACGTGCAGTGCTGCTCCTAGGCCGGGAGCTGGAAAGGCTGCCCAGAGCCGGGTGCCCGCTTTCTGCTATAAACTGAGCACAGGCTATGTGGTCGTGTGACCGCTTTCCCGGGTTGTTGGGCAACTGAGGCAAGATCCTTCCATGCAGGCCAAGGGCAAATCGGAAATTTGGAGTTTTGAAACTTGATCATGCATCTGAGATTAAAAAAAAAAAAAAGAAGAAGAAGAAGAAGGCTCAGACACAGGCAGGATGAATGCAGGGTTCAGATGGAAACTGGGGAAACAAATCAGGTCATTGATTGCTTTTCTATGAGGGCTCACTGAAGAGTGGGGGGCCGGGGAGCAGGGCAATGCCTTATTCATCCCTTCCATCACTGCTGAAAGCCTTCAGGGAGCAAAACAGTGCCACCTAGTGGCATCTGGCGCGGCTTCTAGCTGTCAGCCGCACAGCCTCCCTGTGCCCTGGAGGGGCACTTCCACTGGAAAAGTAGTCCACCTGAGAATCTGTGCACCAGCACCCTCCCCCAGAAGGCCAGCATGAACTCACTCACACCAATTTTACGGATTATAGAAGGCCGCAAAGCTTCAGCTCTAGGAGAAGTAGATTTGAGAGTCCTTTGTACTTTTGTTCTTTATTTCTTTTATTTTTACTATGTTTTCATTTATTTTCTTATTTTTTCCAATTCCTTTTAAAAAATTTTTAGTATTGATTTTTAAAATGTATATATATATATACTTTTCATACATATCACTAACATTACATACTTATATTTCTCATTCATATATATACTTTTCATACATATTTTTAAATTTTTTTGGTCTACTTTCATTTTATTTTATTTTCTTATTTTGGGATCTAGATTCTTTTAACCAACAGACCGAAACACACCCAGGATCTGGTGGGGGGTTTTGGGTTTTCTTATTTTTTGTTTTTCTTTTTTGGGGTTTGTTTTTCCTCTGTTTTTTTTTTTTTTTTTGCTTTGTTTTTATTTATTTATTTTTTCTTTTGTTTTGTTTTCCGAGGTCTTGGGGTTTTTTTATTCTTTTTTTCTCTCTTTCTTCTTTTCTTTTCTGGACAAAAAGATGAGATGGAGGGATTCACCCCAAAAGAAAGAACACGAGGTAGAACTCATGGCCAGGGATTTAATCAATACAGACTTAAGTAAAATGTCTGAACTAGAATTTAAAAGAATGATTACAAGTATACTAGCTGGGCTTGAAAGAAAGCATAAAAGACACAAGAAAATCCCTTACTACAGAGATAAAAGAACTAAAATCTAGTCATCCTGGAATTAAAAATGCTGGGACTGAGATGGAAACACAAATGGAAGCCATACAAACAAGATAGACCAAGTAGAAGAGCAAATCAGTGATATAGAAGTTAAAATTATGGAAAATAATGAAGCCAAAAAGAAGAGGGAGAGAAAGGTAATGAACCATGAAGGTAGACTTAGAGAATTCAGTGAGTTAATAACACATAATAATATTAGTATCATAGGAGTCCCAGAAGATGAAGAGAGAGATAAAGAGGCAGAAGGTTTATTTGAAATTATAGCTGAAAACCCCCCTAATCTGGAGAAAGACACAGACATCAAGATCCAAAAGGACAGAGAACTCCCATTACATTCAACAAAACCCAGTCATTGCCACGGCATATCATAGTCAAATTCACAAAATACGCAGACAAGGAAAGAATCCTGAAAGCAATAAGGGAAAAAAGATCCTTAACCTACAAGAGAAGACAGATCAGGTTTGCAGAGAATCTGTCCATGGAAACTTGGCAGGCCAGAAAGAAGTGGAAGGAAATATTCAATGTGCTGAATGGGAAAGATACACAGCCAAGAATTCTTTATCCAGCAAGACTATCATTCAGTATAGAAAAGCTAAAGAGTTTTCCAGACCAAAAAAAAAAAAAAAAAACCAAAAACAAAAACAAAAAAACAAAACACACACACACACACAAAACTATAGTTTGTAACCACTAAACCAGCCTTGCAAGAAATTTTAAGTGGGACTTTTAGAGTGGAGAAATAAAGACCAAAGCAACAAAGACTAGAATAAACCAGAGATCATCACCAGAAACACCAACTCTAAAGGTAACACAATAGCATTAAATTCATATCTCTCAGTAATCACTCTGAATGTAAATGGACTAAATGTGTCAATCCAAAGACATAGGGTATCAGAATGGATTAAAAAACAAGATTCACCTACATGCTGCCTTCAAAAGACTCATTTGAGACCTAAAGACACCTGCAGATTGAAAGTGAGGGGATGGAGAATCATGTATCATACTAATGGACATCAAAAGAAAACCAGAGTAGCCATACTTATATCAAACAAACTAGATTTTAAAACAAAGACTATAACAAAAGATGAAGAAGGGCATTTTATTGTAATTAAGGGGTCTATCTATCAAGAAGATCTAACAACTGCAAATATTTATGCCCCCAACTTGGGAGTACCCAAATATATAAATCAACTAATAACAAACATAACCTCATTGATAATACAATAGTAGAAGATTTTAACACCCCACTTATAGCAATGGACAGATCATCTAAACAGAAAATCAACAAGGAAACAATGGCTTTGAATGACACACTTGACCAGAGGGACTTAACAGATATATTCAGAATATTTCATCCTAAAGCAGCAGAATATAATTCTTTTCTAGTGCACATGGAATCTTCTCCAGAGTAGATCACATATTGGGTCACAAATCAGGTCTCAGAAATACAAAAAGATTGAGATCATACCATGCATATTTTCAGACCACACTGCTATGAAATTTGAAGTCAGTCATAAGAAAAAAAATTGGGAAGACCTTAAACGCATGGAGGTTAAAGAATGAATGAGTCAAACCAGGAATAAAAGAAGAATTAAAAGGAATACATGGAAGCAAATTAAAATGAAAGCACAACAGCCCAAAACGTTGGGGATGCAGCAAAAGAAGTTCTTTTTTTTTTAAGATTTTATTTATTTATTCATGAGAGACAGAGAGAGAGAGAGAGAAAGAGAGAGGCAGAGACACAGGCAGAGGGAGAAGCAGGCTCCATGCAGAGAGCCAGACATGGGACTTGATCCCAGGTCTCCAGGATCACGCCCTGGGTTGAAGGTAGCACTAAACTGCTGGGCCACTGGGGCTGCCCAGCAAAAGCAGTTCTAAGAGAGAAGTATATTGCAATATTCCAGGCCTACCTCAAGAAACAAGAAAAGTCTCAAATACACAACCTAACCTTACACCTAAATGAGTTAGAAAAGGAACAGCAAATAAAGCTTAAAACCAGCAGAAGGAGGGAAATAATAAAGATTAAAGCAGAAATAAGTGATATACAAACAATAGATTAATGAAACTAAGGGCTGGTATTCAAAAGAATTAGTAAAATTGATAAGCCCCTAGCAAGACTTATCAAAAAGAAAAGAGAAAGGACCCAAATAGATAAAATCATAAATGAGAGAGAAGAGCTCACAATCAACACCACAGAAATGCAAACAATTATTAAGAGAATAGCATGAAAAACTATATGCAACAAACTGGGCAACCTGGAAGAAATGGACAAAATCCTAGAAACCTACAAACTACCAAAACCAAAACAGGAAGAAATAGGAAATTTGAACTGACTCATAACCAGCAAAGAGATTGAATCAGGAATCAAAAATCTCCTGAGAAACAAAAGTCCTGAGCCAGATGGCTTCCCAGAGGAACACTATCATACATTTAAAGAGTTAATATCTATTCTCAAACTGTTCCAAAAAATAGAAATGGAAGGAAAACCTCCAAACTTATTCTATGAAGCCAGTGTAACTTTGATTCCAAACCTAGAGACTCCACTAAAAAGGAGAATTACAAGCCAATATCTCTGATGAAGATGGATGTAAAAATTCTCAATAAAATACTAGCAAATTGAACTCAACAGCACATGAAAAGAATTATTTACCACGATCAAGTGGCACTTATTCCTAGAGTTCTGGTGGTTCAATATTTGCAAATCAGTCGTGATATACCATATTAAAAAGGAAAAGGATAAGAACTGTATGATCCTGTAAATAGATGCAGGAAAAGCATTTGACAAAATACAGCATCCTTTCCTGATAAAAACGCTCAATAAAATAGGGATAAATGGAACATACCTCAACATCATAAAAGCTATATACAAAAGACCCACAAGTAATACCATCCTCACTGAGGAGAAACTGAGAGCTTTCCACTACAGTGAGGAATAAGACAAGGATGTCCACTCTCACCATTACTATTTCACATAGTACTGGAAGTCTTAGCCTCAACAATCAGAGAACAAAAAGAAATAGAAGGCATTCAAAAATCTGCAAGAAAGAAGTCAAACTCTCACTATTTACAGATGACATGATATTCTATGAAGAAAACCCAAAAGACTCTACCAAAAATTGCCAGAACTCAAATATGAGTTCAGAAAAGTTGCCAGATATAAAATCAAAGTGCAGAAATATATTGCACTTTTATACAACAATAACGAAGCAGCTGAAAAAGAAATCAAGGAATCGATCAAATTTGTAATTGCACCAAAAATGATAAGATGCCTAGGAACAAACCTAACTAAAGAAATAAAAGATCTATACTCTGAAAACCATATGAAAACACTTATGAAAGAAATTGAAGAGAACACAAAGAAATGGAAAAATACTCCATGCTCCTTGATTAGAAGAACAAATATTGTTATAATGTTATCCTGCTCAAAGCAATCTATAATTAGATTGTAATTAATCTAATTACATTAAAACTTAATGCAATCCCCATCAAAATACCACCAGCCTTTTTCACAGAGCTAGAACTAGAACAAACTTTCCTAAAATTTATATGGAATCACAAAAGACCCCAAATAGCCAAAGCAATTCTGACAAAAGGAAAAACAAAACTTGAGACATCATAATTCTGGATTTCAAGCTATATTACAAAGCTGTTGTCATCAAGGCAGTATGGTATTTAAAAAAAAAGGATGGTATTTTAAAAAAAGGATGCCTAGGTGGCTCAGCAGTTGAGCATCTGCCTTGGGCACAGGGTGTGATCCTGGGGGCCAGTATTGAGTCCTGAATCAGGTTCCTTATAGGGAGCCTGTTTCTCCCTCTACCTATGTCTCTGCCTCTCTCTCTCTCTGTGTCTCTCATGAATAAATAAATTTTTTTAAAAAAGTATAGTATTGGGACAAAAACAGACACATAGATCAGTGTAACAGATGAGAGAACCCAGAAATGGACCCACACCTATATGGACAACTAATCTTCAACAAAGCAGGAAATAATGTATAATGGAAAGAAGACAGTATATACACATTAGTTTCATTTTTTTATTAAAAAAAAAAGAAGAAGAAAAGGAGAGAGGGAAACAAGCTATTAAGAGACTCCTAATGATAGAGAACAAACTGAGTTGATGTAGGGTGGTGGATGGGGGATGGACTAGATGGGTGATGGGGATTAAGGAGGGCACTTGCTATGATGAGCACTGCGTGTTGTGTGTAAGTGAAGAATCACTGAATTCTACTCCAAAAACCAATAGTGTACTCTACCTAAAATTTAAAACAAAAGAGAACAATCCCTCCGCCAAAAGAGTCTGCAGTCATCCAAAGGCTTGACTAGGGCTTCCAAGGTGGGTCACTCAGGAGTCTCTGTCCTCGCCACATGAGCTTCTCCCTGGGTTTCTTGGGTGGGTTCCCCCATGACACTGCAGCTGGCTTCTTTCAGAGCAAGAGACCCAGAGATAAAGCAAGGTAGAGTCCACAATGTATCTTATGACCTGGCTTTGGAAATGATACACCATCACTTCTAGAATATTCATTCTAGTGGTCACAGAGACCAACCTTGATATGAGAGAGGGCTACACCAGAGTATGAATACCAGAAGTTGGGGATCATTGGAGGCCATCTTGGAGGCTGGCTATCACAACACACGCACATTTTTACAGGAGAAGAAAAAGTTCAAAAGAAGTAAAAAACATGCTCCTATTCTTGAACAGATTTTGCTAATATATCTCAAAGCTTCAAGTGGCTTTAAAATTAGGTACAATTTTACAAAAGCTAAAATGTTGTCCCTCTGGAGAAGTCAGTATGTCTATGTTAAGGTAGCTGTTAAATCACCTTGTGTCCATCTCTATCCAGGTATTAATTCAAGGAAAGCTAGATATTAAAGCTTTAAAAGAAGACTCAGACCAAGTCCAATATTATAATAGGAACAGGGCTGGCTTGAATGCCTGGCATGAAACCATGGGAAGCCACCACCTTTGGGGACTGCTGTGGACTTCAAAATTCTATAGTTCTATCCACATAGACTAAGATGGGAAGGGTGTACCTGTGAAGTTGTGCAGTGTGAAAATTCTGAATTAAGGCCAGTAAACACTGTGGAGCTGGAACTCTAGACAAAAATTATAAAAGCAAGGCAGCCACTCCTCTCCTTCGTGGGCCCCACAAAATTAATCAGAAAAAAAGAGAATTCATATCAGAACTTTGTAGAATGGATAGCTCATTTAACAGCAAGTTTAGCTGAGCGAGCTAATATGTACCAATAACAATTCCACAGATTCTGGGTTTTCTAGCAAATTATTTTTAGAAAAGAACAAATGTCTTAGCAGCTACTTACCAAATTTGTTATAATAAAAAGCTTAAAAGTATTTTCAGTATATTTTTGTTAAGCTATTTAAGATATATGCTACTAATGTAAACTTTTTAGGGTTGATATTGCAGTTAATAGCACAGATCCTTATTATTTACATTTTGTATTTTCTACACGGATGATTTTGAATAACATTACTGCAGTTAGTGACATCACACTCATTTGTTTGTTTTGTTTGTTTGTTTATTGAGAGGTTAGGGAGACAGAGAGGAACAGAGTGGTGGGGCAGAGGGAGAGGGAAAGAATCTTAAGCAGGCTCCATGCCCAGCACAGAGCCCAAGACAGGGCTCAATCTCACAACCCTGCAATCATGACCTGAGCCAAAATCAAGAGTCAGATACCCAACTGAAAGCCATCCAAGTGCCCTGACATTTAGAGGTTCTCGTATTTTTGATTCATGTTAGATATGCAAAATACCGATATACACTTCATCTTTACAGCCCAGATTCTTAATCTGCTTGGCTCCTCTATCAATCAATCAATTTTTAATTTAAAAAAAAAATCAAAGACCTCTAGTATAATTGCAGGATAGATTACCCTCAAGGTCAAAACTGCATTTATCTACCACCTGTGTGAATAACTGAAAATGACAGTTTTTTAGAAAGATTTAAAGTAAGGATTGGACATCCCCTCTAGTCCTTGGAAACTTTCCTAAATAGAAACATGTGTTTACTAGTTACTTCTAATTTTCATTAGAAAAAACCTACAGAAAAGTTGCAAAAATAAAATAGTACAAAGAATACTTACCTTTACTCAGATTCACCTATTGATAATATTTTGCCCCATTTGCTTAGCATTTGCTCTCTTGCTTCTGTCAAGCAACCAATTGATCAATTGATTGCTTTGTCCAGAGAGAAGTGTAAAAGTGTATGTTTATATTGAGAGAGGGCGGGAGAGAGAATATATACATGCAGTTGTGTGTGTGTTTGATTTTTGTGTGTATATATATACATACATATTTTTTTCCTAAATCATCATGGCCCTTTATCCCTAATACTTTACTATGTATTTCCTAAGAATAGGGATAGGATAGCCTTTTTCATAACCACAGCACAGCTGTCAACTGCAGTACATTTAACATTGATACTTTATATGTTTTTATTCAAATTCCAGCTAGTTAAAATTCAGTGTAATATTAGTTTCAGGTGTATAATATAGAAATTAAACACTTCCATACAACACCTCGTGCTCATCACAACAAGTGCACTCCTTAATCCCCATCATCTATTTAACTCATGCCCCTAGACACCTCCCTTATAGTAATGGTCAATTTGTTCTCTATAGTTAAGAGTCTCTTTCTTGGTTTGCTTCTCTTTCTTTTCCCCTTTGCTTATTTGTTTTGTTTCTTAAGTTCCACATATGAATGACCTCATATGGTATTTGTCTTCCTCTGACTAATTTATTTCACTTAGCATCATACCCCCTAGTTCCATCCACATCATTGCAAGTGGCAAGATTTCATTATTTTTATGGCTGAATAATATTCCATTGTATAAATATATACATCTTCTTTGCATTCATCAGCTGATGGACAATTGGGCTATTTCCATAATTTGGCTATTACAGATAATGCTGCTGTAAGCATCAGGGTTCATGTATCCCTTTAAATTAGTATTTTTAAATTATTTGAGTAAATACCTAATAATGCAATTGCTAGATGGTAGGGTAATTCTATTTTTAACTTTTTGAGGAACCTCCATACTGTTCTCCAGAATGGCTGCACCAGTTTGCATTCCCACCAACAGTGCAAGAGGACTCCCCTTTCTCTGCATCCTCATCAGCACCTGTTGTTTCTTGTGTTGTTAGTTTTATCCATTTTGACAGATGTGAGGTAATGTCTAATTGTAGCTTTGATGATGAGTGATATTGAGCATCTTTTCATGTGTTGGTCATGCGTAAGTCTTTAGAAAAATCTCTCTTCATGTCTTCTGTCCATTTTTAATGGGGTCAACCATTTTTGGGGTGTTGAGTTTTTAACTTCCTTATATGTTTTGGGATACTAACCCTTTATCAGATACATCATTTGCAAGTATCTTCCACCATTCCATAGGTTGTCTTTTAGTTTTGTTGTTTCCTTCACTGTGCAGATGTTTTTCATTTTGATGCATCCCAGTCATTTATTTTTGCTTTTGTTTCCCTTGCCTCAGGAGACATATCTAAAAAGCAGTTGCCATGGCCAATGTCAAAGAGGTTATTTCTTGTGTAATCCTCTGGGATTTTTACAGTTTTCTGGCTCACATTTGGGTCTTTTGTCCATTTTGAATTTATTTTTGTCTATGGTGTAAAGAAGTGGTCCAGTTTCATTCTTTTGCATGCTGCTGTCCAGTTTTCCCAACATTGTTTGTTAGAGATCGTCTTTCCCATTGGACAGTCTTTCCCGCTTTGTCAAAGATTAATTAGCCATATAGTTGTGGGTTCTTTTCTGGGTTTCCTATTCTCTTCTATTAATCTATGCCTATGTTCCAGTGCCATATCGTGTTGATCTCTACAGCTTTGTAATATGATTTGAGGTCTGGACTTGATGCCTCCAGTTTTGCTTTTCTTTTTCTAAGGTTGCTTTGGTTATTTGGGGTCTTTTGTGGTTCCATTCAAATTGTAGAATTGTTTGTTCTGGCTCTGTGAAAAATGCTATTGGTATTTTGATAGGGATTTCATTGAATGTGCAGATTGTTTTGGGTAGTATAGACATTATAACAATATTTGTTCTTCCAATCTGTGAGCTTGGAATGTTTTTCACTTCTTTATGTCCTCTTCAATTTCTTTCACCAGTGTTTTATAGTTTTCAAAGTACAAATCTTTCAACTCTTTAACACTTATACTTTAATGCTTTCTTTGAATTTCAATTTTCTCAGCGATCCCAGAATGTCCTTTATAGCACTCTTTCCCTGCAAGACGGGATCTAGTCCGGAGTCAGTTCAGTCAAAGTTCTGGCTTCAGTACAGAGTCAGTCTAGAGTCAAATATCTTTTATCTCCTTTTACCTGGAAATTTTCAAAGCCTTAAGCCTTGTCTTTTAAAACATTGGCTTTAAAAAAAAAAAAAAAAAGAAAAAGAAACACAGTTCTCCTTCTCCTTTTTAAATAAACACTTCCTACTTTTGAAGTTGTCTGACATTTCCTCATTGTTCTAGTCAGGTTACTCATTCTAGGATGGAACACTCCAAGAGTAAGGTCATGTTCTCTGGAGGCACTCAATATCCATTTGTCCCTCCATGGCATGGTAATTTTGATTGTCCAGTCAATGTGTTTTCCAATTTCTCCCTTGAAACTAATGAATCCGTGGGAGAAGTTTTAAGATCATGAAAATATTATCATCAAAGTTTCCTCCTAGACTTAGCATCTATTATGGATCTTTATTTGATCTTTTTTTTTTCCTTGCTTGATCTTTATTACAATGGCTGCAAAATGATGATGATTTTCTAGGTCCTGAACTCCTTCTGAATTGAAGTGTCACCTCTCTGCATTCTTTTGGAAACAAGAGCCCTCCCCTTTCCTGAATCTCTTTATCTAGTCATTTATCCAATTACTACCAGTTTTATCCACTCATCTATTTATTATTAGGACTCGTGAATGCCCATTATTAACAATTTATCATTTATTAGTGGACTTAATTATTATTATTTTTTGTTTTGTTCAAATTGTTCCAGATTTGGCCAATGCAACCCCCTTCAAGTTGCCTCCTATGTTTTTGTGACATGCCCCTTAATTTGGAGGAACACTGCCTTGTTTCTGGCATAATAAGACTATTCTTATTCTTCCATTATTCTTTATATGCATTTCCAATCTAGTTATTTGTTGTTGTTTTTAATGCAGCACAGAATGCTGAGAATAGAACATTTAAAAGATCATGGTTATAAAAGACAGATATGATGATAGCCTAAAACTAATACTAAGAAAAAAAAATACAGAATTTTGGGTAGTGGAATGTAGATAATCACAAAGATGGCCCAACTCATTAGGAAACTATTTAATCAGATCAAATTAAATAGTTATTAATAGTATGGTTTTGTAAATATTTGGTACTTAAATGCAATGATTATCATATTTATTTGTGCATATTAATAAGGTGGAAGCTTTTTTTAAATAATAAATTTATTTTTTATTGGTGTTCAATTTGCCAACATACAGAATAACACCCAGTGCTCATCCCGTCAAGTGCCCCCCTCAGTGCCCGCCACCCAGTCACCCCAACCCCCCTCCCTCCTCCCCTTCCACCACCTCTAGTTCGTTTCCCAGAGTTAGGAGTCTTTATGTTCTGTCTCCCTTTCTGATATTTCCTACCCATTTCTCCTCCCTTCCCTTCTATTCTCTTTCACTATTATTTATACTCCTCAAATAAATGAGTACATATAATGTTTGTCCTTCTCCGATTGACTTACTTCACTCAGCATAATACCCTCCAGTTCCATCTATTCTAGGCTACCCTTGCATTCTTAGGGAAAACTTGGATTAGTAGGCATTTTTTAAAAATGATTTTTATTGGTGTTCAATTTACCAACATACAGAATAACACCCAGTGCTCATCCCGTCAGGTGTCCCCCTCAGTGCCCTCCACCCAATCACCCCAACCCCCCTTCCTCCTCCCCTTCCACCACCCCTAGTTCATTTCCCAGAGTTAGGAGTCTTTATGTTCTGTCTCCCTTCCTGATATTTCCCACACATTTCTTCTCCCTTCCTTTATATTCCCTTTCACTATTATTTATATTCCCCAAATGAATGAGAACATACACTGTTTGTCCTTCTCCGATTGACTTACTTCACTCAGCATAATACCGTCCAGTTCCATCCACGTTGAAGCAAATGGTGGGTATTTGTCGTTTCTAATGGCTAATATTCCATTGTATACATAAACCACATCTTCTTTATCCATTCATCTTTCGATGGACACCGAGGCTGGTGGAAGCTTTTTTTAACTGAAAAAAGAGCTTGTGCATTTGTTTTTAAATTGATAATAGTTGTATCAAATAACTACAATACTCTACATACCATAATATTCTCCAGGATATATTAGTTTATGTAATAATGTACATATTTTATTTCTAAATGTTTAGTAGGGGGATCCCTGGGTGGCTCAGTGGTTGACTGTCTGCTTTCGGCCCAGGGAGTGATCCTGGAGACCCGGGATAGAGTCCCACTTCGGGCTCCCTGAATGGAGCCTGCTTCTCCCTCTGCGTGTGTCTCTGCCTCTCTATCTGTGTCTCTCATGAATAAATAAATAAAATCTTTAAAATAAATAAATAAATAAATGTAGTAAATGGTGACTAGCAAATTTGTATTAAGGTAAGCAAAATTCTATGAGCTGACAAGTTTTCTAAAATTAATTTTTTACTGATATATGTATAGTGATGTACACAAATATAAAATATATGACTTAAAGAACTTTTACAATAGTAATCACTTTTTCTAAAAGGTATAATCATCACTCAAGTCAAGATATAGAAAGGTTCCTTTGTCACACCTTCTAAGACATTATCTTTCTAATTAACCTCCTATCAATGTGTATTAGCTTTATTTATTTTTCTTGAACCTCACATAAATGGAATATATACATATTCATGTAATATATAGGTCTGGCTTCATCTGTTTAACATTATGTTTATGAGATTCATCTATCTTGTTTGTAGTGATAGTTTGTTCTTTTTCATTTCTATGAAGTATGACACTAATTTAAATATTATTATTATTTTTGTACATTTTGCCTTTATTTTTTTTAAATTTTTTAAGATTTTTATTTATTTATTCATGAGAGACACACAGAGAGAAAGAGAGGTAGAGACACAGGCAGAGGGAGAAGCAGGCCCCGTGCAGGGAGCCTGACATGGGACTCGATCCTGGGTCTCCAGGATCACTCCCTGGCCTGAAAGCAGTGCTAAACTGCTGAGCCACCTGGGCTGCCCTACATTTTGCTTTTAATGGTTATTTAGGCTGTTTCCAGTTTGGGGATGTTATAAATACATCTGGTATGGACATCCGTGTCCATGTCATAGGGTGTTTATGTGTTTATCTATACTTATGTATACTGTGTGTGTAAATAGGTGTCCAGAGTGGTTTTACAAGTTTACATTCTCACTAGCTTTCACAAGAGCCCCAATTCTTCTACATCCTCACTAATACTTGGCATTGAATGACTTTTAAGTTTTAGCCAGATTGATGGGTGTGTAATGATATGTCATTAGGCTTTTAATTTTAATTTACTTTTAAGTAATGATTTTAAGCATCTTACTGTACATTTGGATTGTCTTGTGTATGAAGTGCTTGTTCTTTTGTCCATTTTAAAAATATTGAGTTGTATTGCCTGTCTTTTCATTATTGTCTTAGAGGTTCTTTATTTATTCTGGTTACAAATCCTTTGTCATATACAAAACTTAGAATATCTTTTCCCAATCTGTGGCTTGCCTTGCCACTGTCTTTATTCTTTTACGATTTTCTTTTATTTTTTTAAAATATTTTATTTATTTATTTGAGAAAGAGAGCACAAGCATGAGGGAGAGAGCAGAGAGAGAAACATACAAAGCCAACTCCCTGCAGAACATGGAGCCTGATGCAGCTTCAGAGGGGCTTCATTCTAGGACCCTGGGATCATGACCCAATCCAAAGCCAGAAGCTTAACTGATTGAATCACTCAGGCACCCCTAAGATTTTATTTTATTTTTAATATATATATATATATATTATTGAAGTTCGATTTGCCAACATATAGTATAACACCCAGTGCTCATCCTGTCAAGTGCCCCCCTCAGTGCCCATCACCCAGTCACCCCTGCCTCCCCACCCACTTCCCCTTCCACTACCCCTTGTTTGTTTCCCAGAGTTAAGAGTCTCTCATGTTTTGTCACCCTCTCTATTTTTTCCCACCCATTTCCTAAGATTTTATTTTTAGAGTAATCTCCACACTCAAAGTGGGCTTAAACTCAAATTCTCAAGATCCCAGGATCAAAAGTAGCATGCTCAGAGCCATTGACTGAGCTAGTCAGGTGCCCTGTCTTTTCTTTAAGAACACTACATGTAGTTTATTTGTACCAAGTTGTTGAACTTATATGAGCATAAACATGTTTGTAGTATTCTCTTATTATTCTTTTAATAGATATAGGATCTATAGTGATTACTTATGTTTGATTTCTGATATTGGTAATTTGTATGCTCTCCAATTTTTATCTTTGTTATGCTTGCTAGAAGTTAATCAATTTTATTGATTTTTTTTTGAAGAATGAGCTTTTTGTTTCATTTGCTTTTTTATTGTTTCCATGTTCTCAATTGCACTGACTTCTGATCTTATCTTTATTAGTTCCTTTCTTCTACTCACTTTAGATTTATTTTCCTCTTCTTTCTCTAAGTTCTGGAGGTAGGATTATTGATTTGAGAATTTCCTCTTCTCTCATATGGACATTTAGTGCATAAATTCCGCTATCAGCACTGTCTCAGCTGCATCCCATATATTTTGGTATGTTGCATTTTTTAATTGTATCTTGTGATGAACAAAAGTTCTTAATTTTAATAGCATCAATATGCCTGTTTATTCTTCTATTGTTAGTACTTTTCATGTCCTATTTAAGAGTCTAGGCCTTAAAATATACTTATAGGAAAAAATTTTCTTCTAGAGACTTTATTGTTTACCATTCACTATTAGGTCCATGATCCACTTGGAATTGAATTTGTGGGTGGTGTGAAATAGGGACCAAAGTTTGTTTTCCACCATATGAATATCCAAGTGATCAAGCACTATTTATTGAAAAGTCCATCTTTCCCTCACAATACTGCAGTGGACCTCTTGTCATAATCAGGTCACTGTTTATATATGGGTTTATTTTTAAATTCTCTGTTCTCTTCCATTTGTCTAATTATCTTACTTTGTTTTCAAATTCTATACCTTTATAATAAGTCTTGGTATCCTCTATATCCTACATTTAAATCTCCAGTTATTTTCTTATTATTTGTCATGATAAGGCTACTCTTATCCCTTTGCATTTTCACACAAATTTTAGAATCAATTAGCCAATTTAAAAAAGTTTGGAATCTCATTTAATCTATAGATCAATTTGAAGATACTGATGCCTTTACATAGTGTGTCCTTTAATCCATGAACATGAGAATGGGTTACTCATCCCACTCCTCATTTATTTAGATCTTCTTAATTTCTTTCAGCAGTGTTCTGTAGTTTTTCATATAGCGGTCCTGCTCATCTTTTGTGGGGTTTATTCATAGGTATTTGGTGGTTTTGATACTATTGTAAATGATTTTTTATAAATTATACTTTCTATTTTTTTCAGTATATTGAAACAAAATTGATGTTTTTTTACTGCTATCGTATCAGTGATGTCAAATTCACTTATTATTTCTAATAGTTTGGATTTTTATGGATTCTATATGTATATTCTCATAGCATACATGACTCATCACAATTTTATTCGTTTTACAATCATTATATCTTTCTAATTATATTTCTTTTCTTTAACTTAAAAGTCATTGCATTGACCAAGACTTCCAGTATAATGTTGAATACAAGTGCTGAGAATGGACGAAGTTTGAAAATCTAGGTACTCAGGTCTCAGGTCTCATCCCCTCAAAATTCAGTAGGTTCAGGTTGAGGGCCTCAAAAATCTACATTTTAACAAGTATTCTAAGCAATATCAATGTAGGGGTACCCTAGAAACACATTTTGAGTAATACTTTTAAAGCTTCACTCACCTGAAGAGTTTTCTTGATTAGGATGGAATCAGGAGCACTCCTCTTTCTTCCTTATCTTCCCACCTTCACTTCTTCCATGCTAGCAATGTTATTTTTCTGATCACCCTCTTGTGCTGCCTTTCTTTCTCTGTCTCTAGTTCTGGATACAACATGCAGGGTCTTCAGTATTAAAATGTTGACTGGCTTTAGAAAAGAAAAAAATCTTTTTTTTTTTTTTTTTATTATTTATTTATGAGAGCCATACAGAGAGAGAGAGAGAGAGAGAGGCAGAGACATAGGTAGAGGGAGAAGCAGGCTCCATGCACTGGGAGCCTGACGTGGGATTCGATCCCGGGTCTCCAGGATCGCGCCCTGGGCCAAAGGCAGGCGCCAAACCGCTGCGCCACCCAGGGATCCCGAAAAAAATCTTTTTAATAGCACCAACATGCTTGAGTCAGCAGTCCTATTCAAAAAGAAACAATCTTTTTAAAAAAGTATATTCAAAAGTTGTTGAGATCACAGTTGAATTCAGTTCTTTCTATATACATATCCACACCCACACATGCATGTACACAAACAATCATATGGGTCTTGCTACATGATGGAAACAGTATGAGGAAAAAAACAGATTCTAAAGGATACAAAGTTGTAGAAAATAAACTTTAATAATAGGAAATCACTAGAGAGAAATATAGAGACCATGTGGTTTCCTAAATATGGCTAGTTACAAATCAAAGACACAATGTATTTTCTTAGATTAAGAGACAAAATATGCCATGGATATTTATGGAAAGAAGAAGAGAGAGAAAAATAGCTGCAAATACAGAGTATTATAGCTAGGCAGGGCCTTAAGATCGCGTTAGGTGGCCCTGGCATTTTTGTAGCTGAAGTAACAGAGATCCAACCTGGTAGAGTGAGTGACTTGCACAGTGTTACTTGGTGAGGTAGTGGGATGCACCCAGCATCCCAGATTCCACTTCAGAGTTTCTTGCTTGATGTCATTCACATAGTTTATGATAAGAGATCACGTATATGAAAGGAATCCCAGAGAATAAGGAATGTGGAAACAAAAGTGAGTCCTTCATATAGGATAAGAGAGAGCTACGGGAAATGGAATCAATTTTGTCAGCAAGTTGTAAGAAAAGATGTGAGAAAGGAGGCAAAGTGAAAAAAGAATGGGAAAAACTAAATGAGACAAAGAAAACAGTTAAATTACGGAAGTCAAAAAATGGAAGATAATAGAAATAAAAATACAATAAAATAATTCAAGAACATGTAGATCAATGTAGTATTTTTATATCATTTTCATCAAAAGTATATCTATCTAGAATTATTTTAATAATAAAATTTTTAATTTTATATTTTTTATAATTTTATATTTTTATTTATAAATTATAAAATTTTAATTTTATTATTAAAATAGTATTTTTAATTTCATTAAAAATTTAATGAAATTGTATAAAAGTACATTTAGACTCCTGTAAAGAGAAGTACACCTAAAGTGGTAACAATGTTAAGTTCTTGATCTTCTAAAATGCTGAAGGAAGAAGATATAGAAATCCAAAGAGGTACTTCTCTCTATCAGGAACCATTAAATCTAAAATCAAAGAAACACAAAGAAAGCTAAGGCTAGCTGTTTTTTCAAATATCTGTATTTTTTTTTTCTTTTTAAGACATGGATAATGAATGAAAATACAAGAGATGGAGAATCTCAAAGATTTTTGAACAGTCAAGTGTCACTGGCTTAATTCAAAGAGAGTAGAGTTTTTGCAGTATTCAGAATTGTTGGACTTTATTTCCTTACTTTTGCATTTCCTTAAGAGCCTGAACCTAAATGTTACAATCATAATATTGGTTTGCTGCCTGAGTAGCCATTTAAAAACATTAACCTTCATGGTTCATTTGATGAACCAAATACTCCTGTTGTGTCTCCTGGGAGAGGAGACATCCATTTTTAATCTATATTTAACAGAGATAAACTGGACACAATCATGAGGCATCATAGAAAAGTGAATTTTAAGTGTGGCTAGTCAACCAAATATATACTTAGCAAATCAATATACTGGTTAAGGACACAGGATTTAAAATCAGGCAGACATGGGTTTGGTCCATAATTCACTCTTTACTACTCATTACTTTTTCTCTCCTTCTTCCCTCCCTCCCTCCCTTCCTCTTCTCCCTTCTTTTATTAAAAAATATCTATTGAGTATTTACTATGTGCTAGGTTCATGCCATAGACTAGTGGGCTAGTTATCTGACATTCCTGAGAGAGAACATGGAAAGTTTATAGAGAAGAAATTTGTGGTGTGTGACATAAGCAAAGGTGCAGATGCAGAAGTGAGCCAGACTGGGACAAATCTGAGCAGACTGGAAGCAAATAATGGGGGATGAGTTTGGAAAAACATGTTAAAGTCAGGTTGTGAAGGGCTTTGCATGCCAGGATAGGCAATTTCAAATTAACGGTGCAGATAATTGGCAAACAATTAGAAATTGAATGATTTGGGAGGAATCTAGTACAGAAAGCCAAAGGAGGAGACTACTTCAAGAACAGTTTATTGTGTACTTCAGAGCAGACAAGAAAGAAACGGATTTAACTGTTAAAAGAATATGATGACCTTTAACATAAGTTTGGGTGGTAGGGATGGAAACCAGTGGTGGGGATGAAAGCGGGGATTGAGGGTGAAGACATGGACCCTGTGTAGCAAGAGTTCCAAGGGAAGCATAAGCAGAATGAGAAGGAAATAGTATGGTAGAGCTTGAGGAAGCAGCGAGGCCAAGGGCAGGTATATTTTTCCCAAGATGAAGCGTTACTAGCTATGTGTAGAGTAAAAGACCCGTGTGGAGAGACTGAAGACTCTAGGGTGCAAGAGTTCCGAACTGACAGCAGAAGTGCAGAGGGAAGTCTTGCAGAGCTGGGGCAGCACTTCTTCCTCTGAGATGGAAGGGTATGACTTGACACTGAGATTTCCTTTGTAGCAGGGAGGGAATCAAGGCAACATTTATCTGTGTACTCCAGGTGAGCTCTTATTAGAAAGAAGAGTGGCAACATCAAGCCACAAAAAGACCAAGTGACTGAGGCCGTAGAAAGACAAACATAAAAGAGGTTAGCCCATCAATAGATTCAGTAGGAGCATCAAACCATTCTGATTCACACTCCAGAAACCTTTCTACTTCCTTCTGTGCTGTGTAATGTGGGAAATTTGCAGTGCAAACATTCAAAGAAATGTGAAGTGCTCTTGATCTTCACCTCAGTGGTACAGGGTTATAGAGACTACAGGTCCAGTGCAAAGACCATTGTGTGTCCCCTAAAGCCACGAAATAAAGAAAAAACTTAAAGGTTAAAATGAATGGGTGTTTATGTAGGCATAAACACATCCTAGAAGTTCTCTGTGAGTACTCAGAGTCTGCATTCAAAGTATCAACTCTGAAAACTCTATGGCCCAACTGCTTCCAAACTTGCATATATCTTTCCTCCACCGACCCTCCACCTCTAGGGTCAAGGGGACTGGTAAGAGAGCTTCTGAAGTTTGCAGATCCGGTGGCGTCTTTATCTGAGCTCGGGGTTGGGAAAGAGGGAGCCTAGGGGTACCCTGGGTGCAGCGCCCTCCCCTGTGACCACCGTGGGGGGGGGGGGGGCTTGCACTCCAGCAATAATAATCCCTCACGAAGCCGGCTGAAGTAGGTCCATCTGGCCAGGCATCCTCAGTCTGAGGGAACCCTGTGGGTTAAGGAGACCCAAGTGTGTACTTGAAGAGCCGAGTAAGTGCGTTTGGCGGGAGAGGGCACAGTGCTGACTGGGCACCTTTGCTTTGGAGTCTTCCCTTTCGCATCAGCCTATCTGTGCCAACAGCTGAAAAAACTGGGGCTGCGGGCAGGAGGCGGGGTGTCGGTCGGGAACACTGACCCATTGGCCCTGTGGCTGCAAGAGGACTTAGGGGCGCCCTGGCGCAAGCCAAGGGAGAGCCTCATCTCTGCTCCGGTCCACAAATCCTTAACGGATTTTCTTTCTCTCCCTTCACCCTTTTCTCTCCTTTGCTCCCTTTCTCTCTCTCTCTCTCCCCCTCTTTTCTCTCCTTTGCCCCCTCTTTTCCCCCCTCCCTCCCCGTCCCCTTCCCTTCCTCTCCCCTCCCCCTCCCCTCCCCCTCCCCCTCCCCGGGTGGGAGCCTCTTCCTTTCCCCTCCTCCCCTTTTCCGCCTCTCTCCCTCTCTCCGCATCTCCTTCTCCCTCTCAGCTCGCCGGGCGACCCTGCTCCTGCCTCCCACATTAATGGCGGCATCTTCGGAGGATGATATAGACCGGCGGCCCATCAGAAGAGTCCGCTCCAAGAGCGACACGCCGTACCTCGCCGAAGCCAGGATCTCCTTCAACCTGGGGGCAGGTAAGGACGACGCTGTCGCCGGGCTCGCGCCCCCACCCCGCGCCCTGGCCCCCAGCCCCTGCCCCCCGGGGTGTCCCCCTCCTGGCGGGCCCTGCCCCCCGCCCGCCCCCCTTGCTACCCCGCCGGGCGCTGGGCTCGCTCCCTCGCTCTTTGTGTCGCCGGTACTGGGAGGGGGGGTGTGTGCGTGTGATGGGGGGGGGGTGCGCGCGCGTGTTGCGGAGGTGGGGGAGGGGAGTGCGCGGAGCCCTACATCCGCCCAGGACTCCCACGCGGGCTTTCCCCTTCCACGCGGAGAGGAAAGTGCTGTCAGTGGTAACAATGATCTTAGGGATCACCAAGAGCTGGGTCGGGCTGCCAGGGCACCGGCTGTGGGCGGAGGGTCTGGCAAGGCTCTGCTGGGGAGGTTTGCTGGCGGGGTTACTAGAGGGTGGAACTTGTTGGTGACACTCAGACCGGTGATCTCTGGGGGTGGGGGGGTGGGGGTTGACACCACTGCTGCGGTGTTGGCTGGGGAGAGGGTGTGGGGTTGACAGCCGGGGACAGGACCTTATCCTTTCACTGAGCTGTTGGAGAGCAACCCCAGGGATGATGATGATAATGATAACATGGTCTATAGGATACATGTTAGGTGATTTGACTGTCACTAGTCCTGGTGCCCAGAGTGGCCCAGAAGGCATTAAGTGGAAAGGACAACTGAGGTGAAGGAGGGAGGGAGGGAAGAAAGGAAGAGGCAATAGAAAGGAGTGAGAGACTCAGAGAGTCAAATTGCTTGGGTTGAGATCTCTCAGGGTACCTGATAAGAGGTACCCTGTGTCTGCTGTCCTCACTGCTGCTACTGCTCTAGATTCACAGGCGGACCTCACCCTCTGTTACTAGCAGATGATCACCATCACTGGAAGGAAGTTATTCCCCACTACCTCCATAGTGCTGCCTTGTCTGAACGCCTCCTAAGCATCCGCCCCAGTTTGTGCCTCTTCTTTTCTAGAGTCCCTCAGCATTCTAGCAATTCCAGTGCAAAAAGGGGGAAGACTACCCCTCAAAATAGGTTTGAAAACCAGATAATAGCTCTTTCTTTAGCAAACTAAATCCTTGGAAACGGAACTGAATCAAAGTATGTGTGTGCCCGTGTTGGGGGCAAAGAGAACCTTTAAATGATAAGTATTGTATACACTGTTGAGAAGTTTGGACAAAGGAGAAAACTCTGATGAGAGAAAGAAGATGTAGTGGCTAAGTAACCTTCTCTTCATGACTGAAAGAATGGCAACTAAAAGTACCAAAGTAGCCAAGTTCCTTGGAGTGTTATTTTCCTGTGTTGGTGATTTGGGGTTTTAATCATATGTTCCTCATCACTCCTAAAATGTTTTCCTTTGGATTTAGGGCTGGGGAAATGACTTCTTTATTGGGGGAAGCTTTTGCCATTTTTGTGGCATGCTGTAGTAGCCTGTGGTCTCATTTTGGAACTGTTAATCCTTCACTGGTATGTTCCAGATTCAGGATGTGGATGTGAGGAGTCTTCAAAAGTACTGAGAAGAGTTGTTGTTGTTTTTTTTTTTTTTATGACTGAGATTGTTTTATCACGGAGCGATATTAGAAATTGTACCACTGACCTCTTTGCTACCAAACTCTGGTATACTCCTTGGTGTCTTTGGCTTAACACAGGAGAAAAAGGGCTAGAGTGGCAGTTTGTAAAGGTTGTTTAACCTTGTTTTACTTTTACAACAAAACAATAAAATAAAACACTAAAGGGAGCTTCAAGTTTCAGCCACTACTGAGTGAGGTTGAGCATTTGCCACCAGATTAAACTCAGTGACTTGCAATCTTTTATTCTGGTTGAATTACTCTGGAGGCCAATTAAAAGATTGGACTTTTCAGTCAAGACTTGTTTCCCTTTAATCTGGAAATACAAGCCCAATGGGCTCCACGTGCCTTCTGTATGTCCCTTAGAATCCCTCTGATAGCAAGAAAAGACACCAGCAAGAAAGAGAAATGCCATCCAGAGGATGTTGGAAAGAAGGGGGGGGCGGGTGTGCAGTCGCCATGGGCTCTGTTCTGCAGTTAGGGGAGCTGTCCTCGCTTGTGGTGCTGAAGCAAAGAGCTGTGCGACAAAGACCTAACTGTAAGCAAGACACTCGAGGGAGGGGTCCCCTGTCCCTCCCAGTGATGGAGTCCCAGGGAAAATGCAGAAGATCTAGGCACCGAAAACTTTTCTATCCCTGCCCACCTACATTTACAGCCTGTTTACTACCCTCACGCCCACTGCTCCACTGCTCAAGTCAGGCAGTTCTGCTCTAATTTTGCGCAGGCTGCTCACTCCTGGCGCTTTGTTTATTTTCCAGCTGGTTTCTGGTTGCTTTCCTGACGTAGTAAGATCTATTCGCAGATGTGCCTTTCCCCCGCGTTTAAAAGTAATTGTAACCCCTGGTTTAAAAAGCAAACAGCCTTGTTTATCTCCTTGAGCAGCAAGTTGTAATTAAACTATTAGTGTCGTTATCAGCGTTACTGAGCAGAGGAGTCTGCACACTTCTAATAAATTACATAATTTGGGCATAGAGAGAATTTTGTCTCTTAACAACAATTTACAAACAATTAAGCAAGGAAGTTTTCATCTGCCCTTTATTCTCACTCCTCTTCTACCCCCCAAATACTCACTTATTGTTTATTCTTTCCAGAGAAAATTTTTATTGGTTTAAACTATTTATGTTTAATTTTTGCTTTCCCACACCCACTTATTACATATTTTAGAGGTTTAGTAATGCTTCATGGACTAAATATACATATATTCATTTTATTTGGATATCACAAAGTCATTTTGGGTACCAACACCCTTAAACTAAACTATAGAGTTGCCAAATAAAGTGGACAGGGCATTTTGAATACTAATTAAATACTTAAGCATCCTTTCAACTACATCCTGTCCCTGAGGGCACTTAATATCATTTCAGAAATAACTCCACAGCTTGAGTGAAAGATATACTCCTTCACCTACAGTCCCAAGTCAATCAAAGAATAGCACCAAAATGTGGGTCTTACATCAGTTTATGAAGATGCAAATTTCAAGTTTCAGCCTAAACTGACAGGGTATAGAACAGAAGTTTTCTGAACCATGATTTCCATTTTTCAAAAAGAGCCCCTTTTATAGGTTTTTAACTTCTATTCAGCACTTAGTGTATTATGCTAATATTGATAATGATTGTTTACTGGAGGTAGTATAAATGCTGCAGAAAATTAAGCCAATGTATTTGCTGAAACTTACCTAGACACATCAGACCTCATTTAAAACATTGAAAGAGGTTTCTTTTTTCCTGAGAAATTAAAATGTGTTATAAGGACATCGTGTAACAGAAGAATGTATTCACACTATTAGTAGCAAGTGTTTCTAATTGTGTTCTCACTTGATAATGAACATCACTGACATTTAGCTTGTGAGAACTTACCCTGCCTTATGAGGTCATTCATTCACTGCATTCAATGCAGTGAATGCTCATCTGGCGGATGTTTTCCTATAGGCTAGTGTGTTTTATTTATCTTTATATTGAGAGTATATAGAAGAGTATTTGATATATACATATTTGATACATGCTGAAACTGAAAAGTTCTCTGTAATTACACACTGAGGTGAATAGAGGTATTATGGTAAATAGAAGATTTAAGCTCATCAGAAATTTCTTAGAGGAATGTCAGAAGAAGGAGGACTAGTCACCCTGATGATTTAGGATTTTTAAAACCCAAAACCAATATTGGGCCACAATTGAGAACAGTAAGTACTTCTCTAATCATAAGGAAGTTTAACTTTTGTTGACATTTCAGAATTGCTTTTATGTGGAGTAGATTTTAAGTTAATAGCATGGTCAACCTCAGAATACCTATCTTCTTTGGGAGTTCAAGATCTGTTTTAGTCTCTGATGTCATTCAAGGGTAACTGTTCCTGACTTCTACTGGTCTTCTCCACTCTTTCAGGCACTGAGGATAATAGTCAAAATTGGCTTGTTCTGGCTGCCTGTAAGAATGGATGGGTTAGCCAGATTAAGTTATAAACTGGGTCTAAGGAGATCTCTTTCTTTCCTACCTTTCTTGAGAAGGAAGACTGTCTCTTAGTTAAATTATGAAAACCTATGATACTAAGAAGTGACAACCCAAAATATGCCATTATCACTTAGCAATGAGAATTCTCCGTAGGCAAAATTGTGAATATTGTCATACTGAACCAAGATTGTTTCACCAATCAGAAGGTCCGGATAAGCATCTTCTTTCACTTTTTCATTGAAGAATGTCAATGCCTCCATATATATATATATATATATATATATATATATATATACACACACACACACATATATATATATATTTTTAAACTTATTTCAAATTGAAGACATCATATGGGTCTGGCTTTTATTTGATGGGCCCAAAATCTGCTTGAAAGTATTGCTTCTAAGAGAAAAAGAAAGAAAAAGAAAGAAAGAAAGAAAGAAAATAATGGGTTTCATATTCAGTAGCCACAATCCAAATGGATGGCCATGTAGTTCACCAGAAGCTTCAATTATTGGACTTTCTAAGGGTCTGCCCTCCTTCTTTACTGTTGTTAAAGCTAACCAACCTGTAATCTCATTACGTAATACATTCAGATGGTACTGATGAAGACCACTCCAGACAATATAAATAATATAAACAAGGTAAAGTAAATAATTAACAATATGAGGAAATGGGAAGCCCTTTGCTGTTAATATTTATCTTGGCTGCTTACAATGTCATCATTTCAACAACAATTCATACATTTATGAGACAACTCAAACATAAAATCTGTGTCACATGGTTTAATTTCTTGGGATCTCTGGTCTGAGCATTATTAATTTTTTTTAAGATTTAAGTATTATATTTATTGTTATCACTAAATGATAAGTTGCTTGTTTAGTTTGTCTATAAATGTATATATATTATATATGTTGTATATTATGTATATATTTTTTTGATTTCATGAAAGACCATGGAGGTGTGTTTTATATGAAAAATATGAATCAAGAGTCAGAAAAACTTGATTTTAATGCATCTCTGCCTCTAAAAGCATGGGCAAGTCATTTAATTTTTCTAGGCTTGATTCATTCAGCCCTAAGATGAGAGATTTAGATTTTAAGATCTCTAAAGTCTCATCCAACCTAAAAATTTTCTATGAATAAACCAGTACTTCTAACTCTTGCTGTACTATTGGGTATACACTATACCACTGATTTTTATATGCCATCTTATTTATGGTATAAAGCATATAGTAGAATAGCATAATTATAGCAATAATTAAAATATTTGATCACAGCTAGTTATGAATATAAGTTTAATTAAAAGAAGAATTAACAAATATTAATAATCAATAATTAATTCTTAATAATTAACAATGTGCTCGAAGGCCTATCTACATACATCATCTTAATTAAAATGTTTTAAATTTGAATATTCAGGGATTAGAGTCTTTTACATGATTGATGCTTTGTAAATGTTTGTTGTATGATTGAATAAGGTATTGGAGAAATCATAGCAATGAATGGCAAGTGAGAAAACTAAGTATTAATCCAGTCTCCCAATTGGCATTTTAGTTTTTTAGCCTGTACTCTTTATAATTAACATGAATAGGGTATGTAAGATCTATATTTTCCCTTTATCCTTTTAAATTACCAGGAGAGGTAAATATATTCCTTTGGAATTCAGATAGAATAGCCTTAACTTCTACGCACTAACTGCAAAGTTTAGGCCGGAATTACAGAGAATTTCTTCTCCTTTTTCTTCCCAGGCATATATATTAACAGGAGCAAATAAGTTGTTGGTTGGAATAAGTGCAAAACAATATTTTTATGCATATATTTTAATACCAAACAAAAATATTTTATTATTACACTTGGACTTACTCCCTGATATATGCAACTTCAATTCATGATTATGTGCTGTACAAGCAGGCATTAAAACACAAGTGGAAACGAAAGATAGTTTGTAGAGCTATTTCTCTCCTTGACTTGATAAGGTGAAAAAGGAGACGTATATTATAGACTGTATTATATCATAAAAACAAAAGAGGCCCTGAAAGAACTATTAATAGATATAATATGTTTCTCACTGAATGATACAAGAATTCTAGCATTTTTTCCCTTTGTTTTGCCGCTGTCCCCACCCACTTTGTTTTTGTTTTTGGTTTTTTCCCACCCACTTTGGTAGATGATAAAGTGAATGTGATTTCAGGAGGAAAAAAAGTGGACTTTGTTAAGACTGTAATTGCTTTAATTTACAAGTCTTTTATATAATGTAGGATAGTTAAATAAAAGACAAAATCAATTTTCTGGCCTTATTGAATGATGATGGATTGGCATAACTTTCTACACAGGTTATCGAAGGACATCAGGAATAATCACACTACTAGTTATTTGACATTTATAAAGATACGTGTTGTGTAAAAGCCTGTAGCTTTCCTATTGATCTTTTCTTCCACATCTGTGTATCTTAAACTAACAATTCAGGAGCAGAATCCTTGAATAGTAAACACTTGGGCTGTAATAGTAGTCATGAGTATTCAATGTATATCTTGGTTTTGAAACTATACTGAACTTTATCATTATTATTGCTTGCTATTTATAGACATAGAAAGCTCATTATATCAAGATCTCTACCAAACATATGATAGCAGGTTGGTTTAATACTCAATAATGGTTTGAACAAGAGTACAGAAAAAGCTTCATTATGTTTGAATTTATCCCTATTCCATTTGGGCCCTGTGCTTTGTGGGAGAGGTGGAAGACATAAGAAGAAGTAATAATATAATAATATTTATTTATTTAGCAAATACTGAGAAGTTAAATATGTATTAGACCATGTTTTAGACATTTGGGAAACATTAGTGATCAAACAACATCTAATCCTCATAAATTTTAACTTCTAAAAGTGGATTATGGACAATAAACAATATAATATTTACATACATTGTATAGCATTTTATAAGTTAAGCACTAAGTCAAAAACAAATAAAGGAAGGTAAGAGTATAAGGCATGTGAAGGCAAAGAAAGGAGTAGATTGGAGGATAGGCAACACTGAGAAGAGGGAACGTGAACAAAGTTCTCCGAAGTAGGTGAGAGAATGAGCAATGCCAGTGTGGTTGGAGGACAGGATAAGAGAGAGCTCAGGGAAAGCAAGTGTAAAGGCCCTATGTCTGGAGTGTTCCTGGTATGTTCAAGACCTGGCAAGGAGCCCAGTGTGTCTGGAGAGAAAATTTGTGAGGCAACAGGAACCAGATTCCACAGGATCTGGCAGGTCACTGCCTGGCTTTGAATCTCCTCTTAGCGAAATGTGGGACGGTGCAGGGATTTAAGCATAACAGTAACACGATTTGAGATAGACTTTTATTTATTTATTTTTAAGATTTTATTTATTTATTCATGAGAAACACAGAAAAAGAGGCAGAGACACAGGCAGAGGGAGAAGCAGGCTCCATTCAAGAAGCCCGATGTGGGACTCAATCCCAGGAATCTGGGATCACGCCCTGAGCCAAAGGCAGACGCTCAACCGCTGGGCTACCCAGGCATCTCTGAGATAGATTTTTAGAAGGATCACTGGGGCAGCGGTGGTAAGAGAGTGGGACGATGAGGAAGCAGGGAAACTGATTTGGAAGCTATTACAATAACCCAGAGAAATAGTGATGGCTCAGCAAAGAGGTACAGCAGCCACAGTGAGAAGTGATCAGATTCAGTATGTATTTGAAGGGATAGCCAACAAGCTTTCGTGATGGATTTAGCATGGGTTGTAAGAGAAGAAAAGGAACACGAAGTCCCTCAAAGGTTTGACCTGAGCACCTACAGGATAAAAGAGCCATTTTGGAGCTCGAGGGAATGGTCAGAAGTTCAAATGCAGACATGTCAAATGTGAAATGCCTACCAGACATCTCAGTGGAGGTATCAAATGGGCAGTTAAACGGGCCTAAGGTTAAAAATGTGGTCTGGCTCAGAAATAAATATTTAACTTGTCTGTATATATAGAGTGTTTACTAACATTGACTGTGCTAGGGGCTTTATTAACATTTGCCCATTTATTTCTCATTGGTATAATTAATATAATCCTTATTTTATTGACTTTGAAATTAAGTCACAAAGAGGTTAAATCATTTAGCAATGATGATATAGATAATTAGGGGAATAGGTGAAGAATTGGAAGTTAGATCATCTTTTATATGACTCCAAACCCATATTCTTTTTTTAAAAAATATTTTTATTTATTTATTCATAGAGACACAGAGAGAGGCAGGCAGTGACACAGGCAGAGGGAGAAGCAGGCACCATGCAGGGAGCCCGACGTGGGACTCCATCCCGGGTCTCTGGGATCAGGCCCTGGGCTGAAGGTGGTGCTAAACCGCTGAGCCACCCGGGCTGCCCTCCAAACCCATATTCTTAATGGCTATGCTTTCTTATAAGAGACCAAGCTTATGTCAGCTTTGCCATAAGGACAAATTTTAAGCGGAATGTAGCGAAGAGAAAAAAAAATTGGTAGAACTAAAAATGCATCCTACCTCAGTATTTTAAAAAATGTTTGGCTAGGCCTCACTAAAAAATGCACTTTAGGGACGCCTGGGTGGCATAGTAGGTCAAAGAGCTGACTCTTGGTTTTGGGTCTGGTCGTGATATCATGGTTTCAAGCCCCACATAAGGCTCTGTGTTGAATGTGGAGCCTGTTTGAGATTCTCTCTCACCTCCCTCTGCTCCTCCCCACTTGTGCTTTCTCTCTAAAAAAAAAAAAAAAGAAGAAGAAGAAGAAATGCACTTTATGTCACCTCACATACACACTTGCATATTTATACCTGGAATAAAATATTCCTCAAAATACCCTTAATAGGTATGAATATACTCTGATGTTTTCTATATTATCCTATCCCATCCCTTCCCACCTCATTCCCTTCTAACATAGTCTAGTTATAAAAATGCTAGTTACAACCCATCTCAAGGATTTTACCACTACGGTTTAAAAAACATTACTTCATTGGTTGTTTACCAAGTGCTATTTCTGAACTCAGAAACAGTATTTACAAGGAAATACCACTTCGATACTTCTTCAATTCCCCCAAGAATGTGGTAAGTTCATTTTCTTAACTAGACATGAGTCAAGGCGAAAGAGAAAAACCCCAGAGTCAGGACCAACTTAGCTATTAGATACAATAGGCACAGATCCCAGGCTGACAATACTTTTCAAGGCCCACAAAAATGTTTTAATTTCTTTTAAAGTCAAGAAAAAAAATGAATATAATCCAGCCTGGTTTACATTTGTCTTTATACCAACATAGTAATAAAATATAGTTTTTATTTATTTTTTTTTAGTGAAAAGGATTTTTAAAGGCAAAAATGCCTAGGAGCCACGAAAGTCTTATAATGTAGCCCTGCAGAGTAGAAAGAGGACAGATAGAAGCCTTTCTTCTCCAAAGTAGTATAGTGGTCATGTGGATATATTCTTGAAACTAAACTTCAGTTTTCTCACCTATAAAATTGAATTAATAATAGTGACCATCCTGGAGGTGTTTTATTATTTTTTTCCCATAGAGTAGGTAATTTTTTTAAATGTGAAAAACTTAGAATAATGCCTGGCATAGAGCGAGTATTCATTACACAAAGCAGGGAGTGAGCGTTCTTACATTTCTGTGTTTTGCCTTACCTTCGTTCAATTCTTCCAAGATACTACAAAACAGAAAAGAATGGAAAGAATGAAAAGAAAAAGAAAAAAAGGAAGATGTCCTTCGAGTTACCACATCTTATAAAACTCAATGAACTACAAATTCAGGAACTTCCACGTAAAGAACAAATTTTCTTAGCTAAATTTCACCTCTACTCAATGAATCTTGTTTGGAGTACTGAATGAATATGACAAGCCCCAAATGAGAAAGGAAGTCACCTTCAGATTCTAAAAGTTAAAGAAATTTACGTTTAATAGTCTATCCTCTGAGAAGTTGAATGGATCAACTTTGAAAAGTTGATCTTTTGCAAATGGCCATTTGGAAATGGCTATCCCATTCAAATAACTACTGAACTTTCCAGTGATTCCCCTGGATGTGGAAGAGATGTTTTGTGGGAAGGGGAGGGAAAAAAAAAGAGTAAAGAAAGGGATACAGAGAGAAGAAAGGAGGAAGGCAAAGAGGGAGGAAGAAAAGAGAGAACACAAATTTTCAGTTTGAGGTGTCATCCACATAGGCCAGGTGGACATCAACAAATCACAGAATCTTAGCTTTTAAAAACCAGAAGGAGTATCCTCTTCCCTGAATCATGGGCACAAGTGTTCTGTGACGGGTTTGGAGAATTACTGATACCAAAATCTGAGTATGCTACTCAAGGGCTGTATCACCTCTGAATCTTTGAAACCTATACATGGAGACAACAATGTCTGCCTATTTTTTGTTGTCACTTTAAGGACCAAACGTAAAAATGCGTTGCCAAGAGCCATGTGCTATAACAAAGGCAAGAAACAGATGTGGTCAGGGTGAATGGGACAGCTTTAGAGGTCTAGCTCTGGCACAAATAAGGCATAGGAATGAAAATGTGAAAAACAGACTAATTCTACCTAAAATGTTGTCTTTGCCATAGCCAAAACTTCAATACAGCCTAATAGCCTAGAAAGACTGCCTATAGCATCTACCTTGCACCTCCACCATCAACTCTCATCATTGTATGAAGTGTGGCCGCATTGGGATATTATTATCCATCCATAAGAGACAAAGTGCTTGAATTTTTAGAAGTGCTTGTCATTTTGAAGCTAAAAGTAACCATACTGCAATCTAGAACCACTGGCCATTTGGGGCATTAGTCCAGCTTAGCCATAAACAGACACTTGTCCAAATAACCAGGTGCATTCATCTTTCACAACCTCCTCTCCCATTTTCTTCACGCTCCTCTCCTTCCCCTGATTATTATTATTATTATTTTTAACCTTAAACCCAAAGCTTTCAAGGCCAGATCTTTATTTCTGAGAGGAAGAGGCTCAAATGTCCCACCCCCTTCATCCCACCCCCCTGTGGATCTGCGGAAGTTTACAGCTGTTTATTACCTCCCACTGAAACCATAGAATTACATAGTTTGCACAGCTGTGAAGCCAGCTGCCCTGTGTTCACTCCAGATCTCCCACCACGCTGCCTTTCAGCAACATCTTTGCTTTATCTGGTTGTGACACCGGCTGTAATCAGCTAGGAAGCAACTCTTTCAGTAAGAAAAGTGACTTCCACCAGCAGTTTTGGCATGAGACTCAGAGCCATCTCACATGTAAGGCAACTTCTCAGTTCTAGAAACAATTCCTCAATGTTTGGTTTGGTCAACTGAAATAGAACAAGCAGAAACAAAATTAGGAGTGAATGAGTGCTTATATTTATTTGTACTTTTGTCCTTGTCACAGTTTACAGGGGATTTCATTCATATAAAAGCAAAAGATTTCAGCGGATGCCTGCGTCTACAGCTAGGATGGGTAATGCAGACCACGCAGACCACACCAAATTGTGGTTAATCACAGATTCCCCATTACATATAATTTATGATACCACATAATTTTCATGAGTGTATTTTACTGCATTTTTGACATAAAAAGATATTTGGTGAGTAGGCTTTAAGCAAATTAGGTGTTTGATCCATTATTACAATTTTGCAAAACTTCAAAATGACTAAGTCTTTTTTTTAAGTTGTAAAAGACCTGAGGTAGTTTTCCTTTATCTTCTCGTGTAGGGAGTTCATTTTAAATGTGCAAAAATAAATCATTAGTGTGGTTTCTGATGTTTTAGCCAAAGGTATTTCCCACACTCTGTGTACCACTCACTCCTTGCCACAAAAAATTCTCTCTGCTTTCTGACGTAACCAGACAGCACAGTCACTGCTCCCTTGGTTTGTTGTTTAGTTGATTTGAAAATTCTTTTTTGTCTTTCAAAGTCTATTAATATGTTTACACCTATACTATAGGTAATATTCTTTCTGGTGTCTTAAGAACATTTTGTATTTCTAGAAATAAAAGATTTGCCTTTATTTTTCTTGTCCACCAAGATCTGAGTCAAACCATGTCATCTTGTCTGATGGAATAGTAACCACATAAATGGAAGTATGTGTTAAGTCTAAGAACAACTAGAACTATCCATAAATATAATACCAGGTCAACCCAAAGTAAGCTCAAATCAGCCTTAAACTCACTTCATTGGCCTCTCTGTTACAGCTCATATAATATGATCTGTATGAACAATTTCTGCCGTGAAGTTACCTCATAAAGAAATATATCATCTACAGTCCTTTCATAAACCCAATTATAGGAGCAATTCAGGAGAGTTACAGCTACTAGAATCTGTGTTCTATCTCCTCCCTGGTTCTACTTATTAAGGACATTGAAGTGGAAATATTGAGGTGCAAAGGAAACAATGACTGAATTTACCGAATACAGAAAAGACTGGTATAATCACTCAATCAGGCATTACTTTACTTCTTTTATTGCCATGTTGCCAGCTTCATTTATTCTAGGTGATTTGACCAGAGAAAAGCTATCATATCAGGCCCTGTGTATGCAAATATGAATATATTTTCTTTTAAAAAAATGTATTTTCAGTATCTCATTGACTTGGTTTTTTTTTTTTTCCAAGATTATTTATTTGCTTAAGAAAGAGAGTGTGTGCAAGTGAGGGGAAGGGGCAGAGGGAAAGAATCTTCAAGCAGACTCCCCAATAAGCACAGAGTCTGGATGTGGGGCTGAATTCCATGACCCATGAAACCATGACCTGAGCCAAAACCAAGAATTAGATGCTCAACCACCCGAGCCACCCAGGTGCCCCTCTCACTGACTTATTTACACATAATTGTGTATGTTTCATTCAAAAGTGTTGGCACTATTTAATTTAAATCCAAATCTTCATAGTGTTTGGATAACTAAGATGTTGAATGGCAAATGGCAGAGAAATAGAAGAATAGTAATTAATAGAACATCATTAATTAATAATTAAGAAAATATATTATTGAGCAAAGACAAAGTCCAATTGTAAAAGATGCGATTCCTTTTATTCTTATGACATGGTTCAGACCAGAAGGTATTCACATGAAATTTGTTGTTCTACACAGAATTGAAATAGTGATACTGAGGGCAGCCCGGGTGGCTCAGTGGTTTGGCACCTGCCTTCGGCCCAGGGCGTGATCCTGGAGTCCCGGGATCGAGTCCCACGTCAGGATCCCTGCATGGAGCCTGCTTCTCCCTCTGCTGTGTCTCTGCCTCTCTCCCTCCCTCCCTCCCTCTCTCTCTCTCTCTCTGTGTCTCTCATGAATGAATAAATAAATAAAATCTTAAAAAAAAATAGTGATACTGATTTTGAAAATAAATTCCATAGGTTATAATAAAAAGGCATCAAAAGGGACCAAGCTGAGAAATGGGTGTTAATCAAATTAAAGCTTTTCTGCAGCCAAGATTCATCATTCAGAACCAGAGGGAAATGAGAAGCATCTGATGGCTACTTGTACATTGATTCCAATATTTGGTGCACTCCCCGCAACTGGGCACATACACTCAACACCACCAGTGGATATATTTTTTCAAAGATTCCATTTATTTATTCATGAGAGACACAGATAGAGAGAGAGGCAGAGGCACAGACAGAGGAAAAGCAGGCCCCATGCAGGGAGCCCGATGTGGACTCCATCCCGGGACTCCAGGATCCTGCCCTGCACCAAACCACTGAGCCACCTGGGGATCCCCAACACCAGTGGATATTAAAGTGAATGTAATTTTCTTTCCAGTTGCTGGTTCTCAGAAGACTTTATTCTTTGCCAATCACTACAAACCTCAAACACGGTCCAATAACCACAATGAATCTTGAGTGCATTTCAGTCTTTCCTAAATTATAACTGGTTTCATCTCTCTCGTGCTTGCTCTTCAGTGATTCTAAAGAATTGTGTTATTTATTTTATGCTCATAAAAATATAAATTCTTCCAAAAGTCCTCAGTGTCCATAAATCTGCTGCTGAGTTTTACTTATTCTCCACCCCCTGAGGGGGAGGACAGTTTCGAGTCTTAGATCCATCTAATTCCCCCCACCCACCCCCACCTTATGTTCCCAGCTCTGCCTATGTAAGGACAAAATGCTTTACCATGGTGAAAGCTAGAGTCTGTATAGTTGGAAGCAGATCATAGGAGCAGGGTGGCAAGTAAAAGGTAGAGCTCTAGTTTTCCCAGGGATAAACTGCCAAGAGTGCCCACTGGCTTGTAATATGCCATCATATGTAGAAGGAGAAAAAAAATGTCTGGAGATTATTGATTCACATGGGAGCTTTGGTTAGGTAAAAGTGTAGTGTGACTCGTTTGACTGCTCTTGAAGTGTTGTGTATAGAGGGAGAAGTACAGATGTGTCAAACAGACCTGAGTATGAATTCTGACTCTTTTGGGCAAGTTTATTATCTTTATGAACTTCAGACTGCTTACCTATAAAATGGACATATTCCTTTCCCACGGTCATGAAAATGACTTGAAGAGGGTATATAAAGTACCTGGCATAGTGGATGCTCAGCAAACACCTTTCAAACCATTTAAACAAGAAGCATGTTCAGTTTAGTTTAACATAAAATCTCAGTATTGAATCACAGGGACAACTATTAGATAAACCAAAGTCCCCTTATAAAACCCGTACAAAAGTTTGGGAAAAGAAGGGATGACTTGTTTATCGTGACTTATTTCATTAAATATCCTTATAACACATATTCACCAAAGGCCTGCTACATGCTTGATATGGATTTAACAGTTTCCTCAACATGTAAATCCGTCAGTGAGAATATCATCATCCACCAGACTCCAAACTTTTTAAGGGAAGGGACCATGTCTCCCTTATATTCACCCATGAATCCTCAGTGTCTAGCATAGAACATGGCCCATGAGAGGTGCTCAAAAAGTACTTGCAATGATAAGAACTGTTATCATGGCAATGACCATTTTGCTATGAGTCCATCTTCCATCTTTATACCAAACTCAGTGGATTTCTTCAGGTTTTAAAGAAAAGGCCTTCATTAAAAAAAATTTTTTTTGCATTTTCATGTTTTTATTGAGACGTAATTGACGTACAACATTGAGTAAGTTTATGGTCTACACATGTGGATGAAAGGACTTCATTTTTTTAAGAGCAGTTTTTGATTACTAGCAAAATGGACAGGAAGATACAGAGATTTTCCCTATACCCTTTGCCCCAAACATGCACAGCCTCAGCCATGATCAACATCCCCCACAAGAGTGGGACATTTGTCACAGTTGATGAACCTATATTGACATGTCACTATTACCTAAAGTCCATACTTGACCTTAGATTTCACTTTTGGTGTTGTACTTTCTGTGGGTTAGTCAAGTGTATACCGGCATGGATCCATTATTATAGTGTCATACAGAGTATTTTTACTGCCCCCCAAATTCTCTGTGATCTTCTTATTCATCTTTCTCTCTATCCCTCATGCTTAGCAATCACTGACCTTTTTACTGTCCTTATTGTCTTTTCCAGAATGTTATAAAATTGGAATTATACAGTTTGTAACCTTTTCAGATTGTCTTCTTTCACATGCATTTAAGGTGGTATGTGTGTAAGATTTTTCCATGTCTTTTCATGGTCTGATAGTTCATTTCTTTTTAGCACTGAGTCGCATTCCATTGTCTAGATGGACCACAGTTTATTTATCCATTCACCTACTGAAGGACATCTTGATTGCTTCCAAGTTTTGGCAATTATGAATAAAGCTGCTATAAACATCCATGTGCAGGTTTTTGTGTGGACATAAGTTTTCAACTCTTTTGGATAAATACCAAGGAGTGCGATTGTAGGATCATATGGTAAGAGTATGTTATGTTTTGTAAGAAATTGCCAAACTGTCTTCAAAAGTGGCTCTACCATTTCCCATTCCTCACAGGCAATGAACAAGAATTCCTTCTTTTCACTTCTTAATAACATCTATGGACACCTTCATATATTTGGTCCTTGTCTCCTTCTGACAGTTTCCATAAGCAGAAGCTTTAGAAGGAGACACTTACCCTCTCAGAGCTGTCTACAAGCCACGCAGACCTCTCAGTATTGCTGTATCCACCTCTTCAGCCCTGCTCTCTGGGAAGGGTACAGAGATATGATATTCTCTAGAGTTTGTGTCTGGTCCTAAAATACATGGAAAGAAAGGGTTATGTTGGTTTTCAATATTATTTCATTATAATCGCAATAGCACTAGTGATGATACCATTAGCTTTTCTCCATCAATACTCAGTTCATGGTCCTCCCCGTCCCCCAAGTGATTCTCTAAATACGATGGAAGTTTGAAAGTGCAGTTCTTGCAAAGGAGATTGGCTGTTACTTCTTCATGCATCACAACTAAGAATACCTTTGACTTTGCCCATTTTGAAAATGCCAAAGTAGAAATGAAGCAGGTACAACCAATCATAATGTGCTCCTTCTCATCGATCTGGCTTTTTGTTGTTTTTTTCTTTTTGAGCTTAACTGTCAGAACTCACATCACTGTGACAAGATCATGGGAGTCTGCCATTTTCTATATCTCTGAAAACTATAGCTAACTTTTATAAAATAAACCTCACTGAACTAGAAATAACATGCTCTGTGTAGGACATGACCCTATATCTCTAAGTCCTTAGGGTATAAACTTGGACTCAACAAAACTTTTAAAATTCTGGTATAATTCTCAGTCTGCCTTAAATTTTGGAGTGGGCAAATTATTGAAATATTTAAAAAATTGAGCTTAAAGAAAGCCTAGAGATTACTGTTCCTGTTAACACATCTTGCAAATGAAGAAACTATGTCCTAGTGAACCCTATGGTCTCCAAGAAGAGGGGGAAGAAAAGCAAAAAGAAAGTCTTCAGAATTTAACAGTCAAAAGCAGCTCAGTTCCAGGGGTGTGCTGGCAAGAATATAGGTTCTTAAGAACCAATGAAGCACACCTTTTCCCAACTCCACGGTCAGTGACATCACATCAGTGGCTTGAGATCAGCCATAGAGTGACTATTTACACATAAAAATCAGCAAATACTACTATAAGTCAGGACATTTTTTGAGAGCTGACACATCACTGTTCAGTTCGGAGTTGAGCCTGATATTTAGTTATCTTTCTTTCTTTTTTTTTTTTTAAGATTTACTCATTTATTTATGATAGACATAGAGAGAGAGAGAGGCAGAGACACAGGAGGAGGGACAAGCAGGCTCCATGCCTGGAGCCCGACGCGGGACTCGATCCCAGGACTCCAGGATCGTCCCCTGGGCCGAAGGCAGGCGCTAACCACTGAGCCACCCAGGGATCCCCTAGCCTGATATTTAATAGACATACTCTAAGCACCATCAAGTATATACGTAAGTGGTTTAGGCATGTTTTATTAGATGCTAAAAATATCAAAGGAAAAGTATCAGAACGGTTTCGCTTGACCAATTTAATTTGACAACTTAACATTCTAATGTTTATTTACTTCAAAGGATCTAGGAACATGTTGATAGGTAAAATTACTTTACTGCTATTTTAATATGGCAAAATCAATATGACTAAGATGCAGGATATAAGCATGTCTGTCAAAAATATTCTTTCATCTTTAGAATAGACATAAAAATGCATGATACAACTTAACAATTATTCATAGAGAATGTTTTATCATCTTTTATTGTATTTTGGACACTTAGGAAGATGAAAGTGGATTTCTTTCTGCAGTCCATTCAATAATAAGATCAGGTTGGCCAACATTCCAACATATTATGCAGCATTTCCACATTTCCCAACTAATGCTACTATAATATATTAATTCTATTTGGAATCGAGTTTCAATCAAATAAATGGTGAGTCAATTGCAATATCGCTGCATACTGGCCTTGCCAACTGGAAAGGTGCATCTTGAAGCAAGAAGTCAACAGCTATTTGGAATTCTTACGGCCTATCTGTCCTTAGAACAATTGCTAATCTGTATCAGAGTGAAAAAAGTCATTACATGTAGGCTTTCCAAAGAGAGCCTCTTAAAATTATATTTCAGTTTCTGCAAGTCACATGTGTTTTTTAAGCAGTGGAGAGAAAGATTTTTTTGTTGTTTTCTGAATAGTTGTTAGCTTATAGTAAATGCAGCGATAGATGAAATCAGGGTCCCAAGGGAGCACCTGACTTGCTGGAGGGAATTTGAACAACCTCCTCTATGCTCTTCTTCCCTTTTAAAATGTGACTCAATGACAATCATAAAGGAGTGCATGTGCATACACTAAGAAACCAAATTAGAATTTCGCATTTATGCATGAAGGCAGAATAGGGTAATAAATGAGAATGTTTTCTCTCTTGGTTTATTTTAAAGCTTTCCAGGTCATTTCTGGGCATTCTGACATATAGAAAACATATAAAGCAATTCCGAATGAGAGGTCATTAATTGAGAAAATAGCCTAAAGATGGAGAATTCTAGGAAAGAATGATAAGACAAACCTAAAAGGAATTAATAAATCCCGTTTCAGTTACTTTAATATATGCCAACTGAATAACGTGAATCAACAGAAAATGTTGTATGTGGCCTCAATATTATCTCATAATTAGGCTTGGCATGTTCCCTTGATGTAGAAAGTGACACCTGGTACATTGGGACAGTAGATTTGTCATTGGGAAGTAGAATTGACTGATTTTGACAAGTTTCATGTGACTCAGTACAAGGTCTCTTTCTATGGGGACAATTACTTAGAATGCTATCAAGTCCTATTTAGGGAACAGATCCTGGGAAGAACAATTACCCCATCAAACCTCTGTTGGGCAAAAGATCTTACGTCATTAAGGTCATGAATTAGTGTCAAGGGCTGGAAATTTTCTTTTCATTTACTTTCTCTTTTTGAGGAAAGAATGAGTTTCAATCCTGGTTCCGGTTGGGGTCTGGGGGTTAGACCATGGCCCACGGAGTCCTGCCCTTGGAGTTACATCTCACCTCCAGGCCTCATTAAGTATGAGACCTTAAGTTAGTTGCTGAACCCCTCTATGTCTTTTTGTTTCTGGGTAAATTAAGGATAAAAATAGCATCTATCTTACAGTTGTGGGAACTAAATAAAGCAAAACGTACGAAGTTCTTAGAAGAGTTTCTGATACATAGTAAGCGTTCCGCAAATGTTCACTGGTTCTATCAGTAACCCTGCTGGCTGGGTCAGCCCAGGATTCGAATAAGCTTTAGACACTCAGCACCTATCGGGAGAGAGCCATAGACACAGTGTGAGCAGAGCCAGTTGGCTCAGCTGTGTGGTCCCCTCTATGAGTCCCTGCTTTTGCTTTGTTCTGCATAGATCTGCTTAGAGGCTCTGAAGAAAACCTCTTTAACACCCAGGTCGAGTCCTGGCTGAAGCAATCTGTCCCAAAGCCATCATCAGGCTGTGACTAAGCAGATTCAGAATTCAAGCCTCTTTTAGGTAAAATGATTTATGGGGTTAAGTATTTAACTCAGCAGGCAGGTAAAAGATGTGATAACCAGTGTTTAGTCACTTATAACTCTAACTGCTTGAGATGATTATGCAATCTGAAATGCCACAAGATGTGGGAAGCAGGGTATGAGTCAGTGAAGACTTAGATCCTCTTACCCTTTCGTTTGGAAAGCCTCCTTGGTGTGTCCTCCCACTGTGGGGACTCTTAAACCTGGTTGCACAATTAACCCAAAAGGGCAGTAGTGGGACCAGAGTTCCAGATATTAACACAGCTATTTTACATAATACCTCTGCTTAGTATCCCCTACCCCCAGATCCTAGTGCTAGGCAGAAGGGACACAAAGATAAGCAAGCCCCTAGTCCTGAAAGCCTGAGTTGTCTAGGGTAGAGGGATAGTAAACAGGTGGTTCCACGGCAAAGTGTTAGCAATGTCATAGTCAAGGCACAAAGCTTTACTGGACGTGGACAATGAAGAGCCTAGCCCTGTAGTAGGGGAATCTTTACAAAGGAGGGCACCTGGACAGATCCTCAGAGGATGAGTTGGATTTTTCCCATGGAGGAAATCATGGGGAATTGAAGGGCATTCTGCACAAAAGGCATCTGGCACTTAGTTTCTTCTCACAAAGGTTGTATTCCTTAAGAAATGTGCGTATATGATCTGTAATGCACCTAACTGACTGGACGTCTCGGCCATTGAGGAGTGCAGACTGAGAGAAGAAAGTCATGGAAGGTGACTGTGATGTACCATAAGTGCTATACCAGCAGAAAATAGGGATCCCCCCAGCAGAGCCTCAGGATCTGGTGGGGCCTCACAGTGGAGACTCACGGTGGAGGTGGTGCTGGAGTAGAGTTTTGGTAATGAGAGGCATCCCTCAGGAAGGCAGAAGAAGGGGTGTATTTGTCTCTCTCTCTCTCTCTCTCTTTTTTTTTTTTTACAGGGGAAAGCACGAACACAGTTGAAGGGGTGTATTTGAAGGTATAAAGGTCAGATGGCATGCAACCTCTCAAAGAGCAGGAAAACTGGAGAGCATGTGTGAGCAGGGACTTGCAGAGGAGATGAGGAGAGGGGACCTGACAGTGCAGGCCTCCTACAATACTCAGCAACAGTAAGGAAGATGGATTGGAGAGTGTCCATACAGGGAGGTGCATAGTTTCTCTGAAGCATTTTGCAAGACCCAAAAGAGGCATGAACTGGGGCAGTAACAGCAAGGATGGAAAATTTATTTAGAACAAGATATTTTGAAAAGTAAAATAGCCAGGACGTAGTAACCGTGGACTCTGAAGGTGTAGGGAGAGAGGGATGAAGACCTCTAAGTTTCTTTCTTGGCTAACTAAGTTCTGTTGACCAGTTCAGGGAACAGAGGATGGGGCACATACTCTCAGGACAGGTTAATGAGCGTATGTATACACAGACAGGTAGGTTTGCGGGTGCCTGTGCGGCCTCCCAGGGGAAGATCCATCAAGAAGCGAATACATAGGTTAGAAGCTAGGGAGAAGTACTCGTATTTACTAAAATCAGGTAGGTTCAGAGATTCTTGTTCAGGGTATCATCAGCGATTACATTGTGCCAAAGTATAGATACCCTCAACATTGTCCTCATTTTAGGTGTACAATGTAGTGATTGGAATAACTTTAGCTAGCATCCCATCACCAGCCTTTTCTTTCCTTTTTTGTTTCTTGTTTTGTTTTGTTTTTTTGAGTATGGTTGACACATTATGTGACTTCAGTTTCAGGCAATTCAACTTCTCTATAGGTTATGCTACACCCACTACAAGTGTGCAGCAGCTACCCTCTATCACCATATAACACTATTACAACATCACTGACTATATTCCCTGTGCTGTGCCTTTATCCCCATGATTTATTCACTCTATAACTGGAAACCTATTTCTTCCTCTCCCCTTCACCCATTTTGCCAGTCCCTCCACAGTCCTCCCCACTGGCACTCATGAGTTTATTCTTATGTATATAGGTCTGATTCTATTTTTTGTCTGCTTATTCATTTGTTCTGTGTTTTAGATTCTACATATGACTGAAATCATATGGTATTTCTCTTTCTCTGTCTGACTTATTGCACTTAGCACAATACGGTCTAGATCTGTCCATATTGTCACAGATGGCCAGATTTCTTCCTTTTTTATACCTGGGTAATATTCCATTTTGTATATATACATATCTTCTTTATCCATTCTTCTACCGATAAACATAGGTTGCTCCCATATCTCGGCTATTGTAAATAATGCTGCAGTTCACATAGGGGTGCATGTATCTTTTCAAATTAGCGTTTTCATTTTCTTTGGGTAAATACCCAAAAGTGGAATTACTGGATCATATGGTATTTCTATTTTTAATTTCTTGAGGAACCTCCTACTGTTTTCCACAGTGGCTACACCAGCTTATATTCCTACAAGAGGCCCAGAATAGTCATCACCATCCTTTTCTATATTTGCTGTGACCTAACAGAGCATTAGGAAGTGCTATGCCAGGGAAACCATGGTGAGAGACAGAAGGGGATTGGGAACAGACTCTGGAAAGACATCCATTTTAAAGGGTGCAGAGAATAAGACTCAGCACTAGCAGGTGAGGAGGAACCGAACAATGGGGAGGGAGACAAGAGCAGGCCAAAGGATAAAAAGGATTTTCTAGGGAAATACAGTGGCCAGTCGCCTTCATTCAAGGGCATTCGCTGTGAAAGAAAGATGGGAACAGTACCTTCATTAGCTAGAGTGGGACAGATGTCAGAAGAGGTTTTGTTTTGTTTTTCAGTTATACACAGAGGTGTGGCTAATCTGATTTCCCTAGTTAGGTTACAAGCTCCCTGAAGAAGCAACCGTGTTTCCTCTAGCGCTGGGCACAGCCCTGATGCTAATTCGGGGCATGAAGATTCACATACTGATTTTTGTCACAGAATTATTCAAACAACATCAATGGTGTGCACAAAAATTTAAAATGTAACTCCTTCCTATTTTTAGAAATATACGAATATACACATTTCATAATGGGAGAAAGCAGGTTTTGCGATGTTAACTAATAATAATGAGTCTTTTAAAAATACTGTAATTCCATAGATACTTATCCTCTTGCTCTGGAGATTTTCTTTTATTTAGACTTAATTTTAAAGTGTAACAAGTTATGTGCCTGCTTTTCTCTGCACACCGGCCTTTCTCCTACATTCATCTGTTAAGTAACATTTTCTCTACCACAGTGCTTGGACCATATGTTCCCCTTCTGTAGTGTTTTGACTTTCTTTGGTGGGGTAAATGGTACTTGGAGTGAGTCTCATCATTCTCAAATACCAAGCAAATACACTAATTAGGCTTAAAAATGATATCAACTCTTTCTGGGCAACAACTCATTGATCAAAAATGTCACCCTACTATTGCTCCTAACTTGAAAGGTACATGTTGGTTTATACTGGGGAACGCATGCCCCCCAAAACATGAGAGTCCACATTTAAAGTTTCTGTTTGTACTAGGATGTGTCGTTTAAGCTCAGAAAAGTGTTAGAACTGATTACAAATCATAACAAATGGACTCTATTTTCAACTGCCATTTTTAATTTAAACTTGTACCAAATCCAGTAGGATTTCCAGACATTTATATAAAGATACAATATAGATATGATAAAAAAGAGACCTTTAAGGAAGAAAATATGCCCTTCAAAATAATGAAAAGAATAAAACAATCTGGTGAACTCATGGAATGCATAGCAGAAGCCTTTCTTTGATAGAAGTCTGAAAGTAGTCATTAGCGAGCAGTGATTTCTGTGGTTTCTGTGTGCATTTTCCCGAGGTGAAATTGGGCGTAGTTATTAAAAGATGTTTAGATCTCCAAATAAAAAGACCGGGTTTCACAGCTAAATTCCATTTCATGCCAAGATTTCTCAACTGTGTGCAATAAATTAAGTTCCATTTCCAGGAGTTGCCCCTCATGTGTACATAAGGATGTGTACATTTTGTATCAGCTCAGTATTTTCAGAGCACTGTGACAAATGGTTCTATTTTTTCCCAACTCATATCCAGTTTCTAGAATTTGTACCATCTAGCCTCACCTGATCCACTAGTGTATCTTGCAGACCTACACAATTTGTCGCTTTCTTAGAGGGATAGGATATGCAATGTCATTAATTCTATTACCTTGTTTTAAATTAGACACTTGAAAAACACCACATTTCAAGCAGGGCTTAATAACCACATGCAGCAGAACTAGAAAGAAGGCTGTCAGTTCAAGGCATGTCTTGGTTCTAATATTAAACCTTAGATTTCACAGATCTCATAATATCTGAGCTGTGACTATTTGCTTCAGGCACAAATGTGGCATTTAAAAAAATTTTTTTTCAACCACATGGACATTTCACTTTGCCAGAATATTTACTGCTTAAAATATTTAATGCTTGAAAATATGAAACTCTAACTAAAACATCCAATTTTGTCACATACCAAGAGTCAGATATCTTTTTGTCTGATGAGATCCTCTTTCCTTCTTTACATTTCCAGGCTCCTACATACTTGTCACCCATTTTGTATTCATTGGTTGATGGATTGATTGATTAGGCAATCAAATTGCCCATAAATTGCATTCTAAACACAAAAAGACCTTTTTTTCTCTTAGAATTTTTGCCTACAACTTTCAGTCTGGGAAATTAAACAGTATAGATATACATGTAAAGGACCAGAGAAAGCAGTCGTGGGTAAAAAAGAAAAGTGAGAGAGTTCATAAAATTTAAAATGTGTGGCAACTAGCTTGGGTAGCTCAGTCGATGGAGTGTGTAACTCTTGATTTTGGCTCAGGTCATGATCTCAGGTCATGAGACTGAGCCTGAGATCCAGTTCATGATCAGTAGTTGGATTCTGTTTGGGATTGTCTCCCACTCTTTCTCCCTCTGCCCTTCTCTGTGCTTGTGCACACATTCTTTCTCAAATAAATAAATAAAATCTTATAAAAAATAAAATAAAATAAGTGGCAATTGTGTTTCTTCCAGATGAAACAGATACATATTTTTTTGCATGGGAACTACCCTGTATTTTATACTGATATATATATATGGTATTATTAGCTCTCATTGCCCATGACATTCATGATTAATGTTTGCATAACTCCCTAGAATTTACAAAGTGCTCTCAGCTCTTATCTTCTCAACTGCAAGGTAAGCTCCTTTAGACCTAGAGGCATATTTGTATTTTCCTGACACTTCACAGGCTTAAATATATCCAAATCAATAAATCTTTGAGCTGTTAGGAATCTGTGGGATGTTTAATGCAATATCACAGCTGCAGATACATATATTATGACTGAGAGTCTGTTTTCAGTAGAGGCAGGAAGAAAGAGGTACAGGCTTTGGCATCAGAGCTGACTTAGTTCCCAAAAAGCAAAACCATTTCCCAGTAAAGTAAATGAAGATGTTGCTAAAAAGTTCCTGAGTTCTTTGAAAGTGTATTTATAACTGAAGAACCCATGACTTTCTATTATCTCTCTAAGGAGACTCTGCACTTGGGTGCTGAAGAGATGGGGGCACCGGGTGAGGGCTACCCCAGGCCCTACTAGCCAGAGTAGCATATTAAAAGGATGAGCAAGGGAAGGGTTCAGGGACTCACTGTGTTATCTCTCCAGGACTCACTTCATCTCTCTTCATCTTTATGACACATTAATTACCCAACGACTCCCGCACTATATCACATCTTATCCAATTTTTCAAATAACCAATTTGCTAATATTTGTAACCCTATAATAAATCAAAGTTCAGCTACCCCAAAACACCCCTAATGAAATGACATCTCCTATTTTTTAAAATGTTAAAATAAATATCTTAATTTTTTTAAACATTTATTTAAAGGAAGTTGGATGTGGCCATCTGTTGCCACATAGTTAACCAGTAATATAGTAAATACAAGATGAGGACATAAATCTATTTCCATTCACTGAACTCATTAATCATGTGGCCTAAAGCGACTGCAGAACACCACTCACCTTTTTAATTTGTATTATGATAGTGAGGGCTAATCCTAGGACACTGCATTTATTTTCAAGTACCAAATGACAAATTAAATAAAATTTAATGTGGTGGGTTTTTAAAAATCCATTGTGGTAGAGAAAACATGCAAATTCATGTGAGATGCAAACTGGTTTGAAATGTAGTTTGTACATATGGGAATCCAGGAGCAGGTGGGGTTTTTTGCTCTTCCTGTAGTAAATCTTTTAGAAGCTTGGTATTTTAAGATCTGAGAGTCCAAGATTCTCTCCTGCCAATAGTTTTGACTGGAATATACTGTACCATCAGGCTTGCCTACCTCCAGATCTGATGGAAAATAAGAAATTCTCAACCATTTTCATAGATTCTTGGGGCAGGAAACCATTCATTATTTATGTTAAAATCTAAAACTAAAACTAAATAATTAAAAATAATTATTTCAATCAACAATCATTTACTGAGGGCTTACTCTATGCCAGGCATTGTGCTTAGAAATGGAAAGATAATGATGAACATTAAAATATTACTCCCTGTTCTCACAACTCTCACAATCTAAAAAGGGCACCTCAGTCTGAACAAATAATGTTTGAAAAAATTTTTAAAGATTCTATTTATGTATTTGAGCATGTGCATGAAAGAGAGAGCGTGCACAAGCGGTGGGTATGTGGGGGGACAGAGAAGAGGACCCCTAGCTGAGCAGGGAACCCAATGCAGGGCTCCATTGCAAGGATCCTGAAATCAAGACCTGAGCTGACATTCAGTGGACTGAGCTACCCTGGAGCCCCGTGATGTTTTAAAAAAAATTTTTTAATGAAAAAAGATTATTGTCCAAAGACTTTTTTCTTTAAAAATGCATATATAACCTTTTAAACAAACATGAGGTTATTTTTCTACCTCTTTTGGCTATAAATGTTTACTTTCTTCCTTTTAACTATCAATATCTATGTCAACAGAAGAAAGTATTGGTTACATAGCCAACAGTCTCTTTATTTCCTTTTTCCTGTTTACTTATAGATTGAAGAAAAAAAGTGAGAATTTCTTCTGTTGTCTTAACACACTCCTCATTATCATTTACAAATTTAAGTTAGTCCAAAATAAGAAAACAATCTTCCTATTTCTGTGGAAAAAGCTTATTCTGTGAGGCCTGAATCAGTACTGGCAGCAGCCTCCAGTAAAGCAGATGCCTGACCATGTTCACCAGCTAACATTGGTGGTGGTCCTGGCAAGTCTGCACACACCCGTCCTGCAAAGGTTTCCACTCTGCTTTGATAAGCATCAGACAGCGGATGTCTGGGTAGATGTGGGCTCGGGTTCTAGGACAAATCAGAAACTCCTTGTGTATATTATCTTTTCTCTATACTCCATCTTCATATTTGGAGTTTCACATATTTTGAATAAAATCTCGCTCAACTCTTAAATGGAGTTATTTAAACAAAACAGACATATTATTTTAAGGTTTATTTTTATTTTCATTCATCATTCATATCATCTTCCCTAATTTAAGAAACGAAGAAACCTCAAACATTAGTTATATAACCAAGTTAGTCTTTACCTTTTTCCTGTTTACTTACAGACTGGGGAAATAAGATATTGGACTGTAGAATAATATTGAAGATTCTTAGATTCTGTTGAAAAGAAAGAAAACTAGATAGGGTCCTTTACATGATATAGCTTGTTACAGAACATCATCTTTGATACAGAGAAGTTATGACCCATCCTTTTCCCACAAAAGAACCAGTAGGCTTCCAGAGTGGTACTCTTCATTCATGTTTTAGTAAATTTACTCACTTTTAAGGTTAGAAGTTCTCAATGTGCACACAGCATTTGTGTTTAATATCCACTGATTGGCAGAAATGGTGAATAATTGAGTAATACTCAACCATTTTTGTACGTTATTCAACGCAACACTATTTGCATAATCTGAAGAACAAGAACATGGATATGTTTGAGATATATTCAGACTACTGTTACTAAGTGGTATATGTCCATGGATAGGATGACTTCTTATAACAGCTCTGGGGTCCCACAGCAGTTCAAAAGGCATGGGTGTGGTATGGAAGGGAGAGGGGGCTTCTTCAGGTTAAATAATGCATGGATCCTTTTTAAAAGAAAAAAAAATATTGCTGGGCCCCTGGAATTGCAAACCTGGTTATAAACTCCTTTGCACTCATTCAGAGCCTTTGTCTAGCCATAAAATCAAAACAAATTAACAATCAAATACAGGCTACAAAATCAATTAAAATCAAATTAACAAAACTAATTTGATGTGGCAAAACATGTTGTTTGGTTAAAATTAAATTACCACTCAAAATGTGAATATGGTATTGACTACTATGGCAACGGGGCTTCTGATTTCAGCATGTCTATAATATTTTAAGTGCCAGGAGATAATTTTTTGGTAGAACATAGTAAAGCCTTAATTTCTTCTATGGATTTACTTGGTGCAAATAAATTATTTGCTTAAAAATCTATCTTATAGTCTGCAATAGTATTACTTATCACTGTTGCAAAAAAAGTTACATTCTTTTTTTAGATTATCATCTGAATAAAAACAACAAATCAAATACATTTCTGTAGAGAATTTGCAGAATCTTTTTTTTTTTAATTTTTTTTTTTATTTATTTATTATAGTCACACAGAGAGAGAGAGAGAGAGAGAGGCAGAGACATAGGCAGAGGGAGAAGCAGGCTCCATGCACCGGGAGCCCGACATGGGATTCGATCCTGGGTCTCCAGGATCGCGCCCTGGGCCAAAGGCAGGCGCTAAACCGCTGCGCCACCCAGGGATCCCGAGAATTTGCAGAATCTTAAAAAGGTGTTCAAGCACTCTCCTACCCCCATTTCCAAAGACTGTGGACATCAGTATGAAACCCCTAGAAGCCAGTAAACCTTCTGAACTTGCACAATGTCAAAGTGTTGTCTCTATAATAATAACACAAAGGCTTGAAATTCAGTGTTATAAGATATTTAAATGCCCAGTTGAGATTCCTACAAAGAATATTGCAGTTTCACTACTAACTCATATTGTTCCTTCATGCAAATTAGAAAAAGATGCCCCTCTCAGCAGACCTAACCCCAAGCTGGTGTTCACAGCTTAGCCACAGGGGCCAGGCAGGATTTCAGCTCCACTTATCCCCTGACTCATGCCTTCATGTTATGACAACCTGCACAACTGTACATGGCAGACTCAGGATATTAAGAAGTTAAGGAAGCAAGATTCCTCTCCTTAATTTTGTTTTCCATAGAAAAAAATCCTGACTCTCAAATTGACTCATTAGTGGAGTTAAACCTCTTTGTAATGTCATATTTACTTCAATTGATTAAAGCAAATGCACTGGGAGATACTCCATGCAGTTTCCCTCAGGAAATTAATCTTGGTGACCTCATCTTAAATAAATGACACTTTCTAATCATGATTCCATTTCCATTTATTTCACTAATTCCATTGCATTTTCCCCATTTTTCCCATTTACTATAATTGTCCAAGTAATCAAACCCTAACTTCAAGTCCCCTAGCACCTTCTCGATCTCATTTTTTTTTTTTTTTTGTAGAGGCTATTTCCTTGTTATATGTGACATTGTGATTCATAAAAAAAATGTATATTTGGTCATTCAGATGATAAAAATATATCCTTCATATATGATTTGGTCTTAGTCTACGGTTCCTGGCTCAGAGCTCTAAAAAACCTTAGAATTTCCTGCAATGAAAGCCATAAAGGTGTCTTTCTTATTTTGATGAGGAGACCTTTGGAAAGCCTTTGGTTAACCCAAGGATGGAGGCTGGTTACCAGGAGAACCAACCACGTGATGCAGGATTGGACCATCAGTCTGGGAGGCGAGCTAGGCTGGAGATTGAGTCAATCAATGGTCAGTGATTTAATCAACCATGCCTATATGATTGAAGCCTCCATAAAAACTCAGAAGAACAAGGTCGTTGGTTGATGCAGTCTCTTAAGGCGCTGACTCTGGGTTTCGGCTCAGGCCCCAATCTCAGGGTGGTGGGAGCAAATCTGTGTGGGGCTCCCTGCTAAGCATGGAGGTCACTAAAGTTTCTCTCTCCTTCAAGTTCTGCCCCTCCTTTTTCTCTCTCTCAAATAAGTAAACATGTCTTTAAAAAAAAAAACGCTTAAGGGGCACCTGGGTGGCTCAGTTTGTTGGGCATCTGCCTTCCAGTCAGGTCGTGATCCTGGAGTCCTGGGATCCAGCCCTGCATTGGGCTCCCAGCTCAGCGGGGAGTCTGCTTCTCCCTCTGCCCTTCCCCCTGCTCATGCTCTCTCTCTCCCTCTTTCTCTCACTCTCTCTCTCTCAAATGAATAAAATCTTAAAAACAAAACAAAACAAACCTTAAGGACTATGTTCAAAGAACCTCCAGGTTGGAGAACATGTGTGGATTTGGAGAGAGTGGTGAGCCTGGAGAGGGCATGGGAAGCTCCAAGACCCTTCCCATATACCTTGCCTTATGCATCTCTTCTGTCAGGATGTTCAGCTGCATCTTTGTCATATTCTTTTATAATAAGCTGGTAATCTGGTAAGAAAAATGCTTCTCTGAGCTCTGTGAGCCACTCTAACAAATTAACCCAAAGAAGGGGTCTGGTTTATAACCTGGCTTTCAGCTGGTCTGAGTGGATAGGGAGGCTAAAGAGCAGACTTGTACGGACTGAGCCCTTAACCTTTGGGATCTGATGCCACCTCCAGGTAGATAGCGTCAAAATTGACTTGCATTACAGGATAGGCAGTTGGTGTCCAAGCACTGTTTATTGCTGTGGGGAAACCCCTAACCCGCATTGGAATTGGTGATCAGAGCCACCAATTTACTGTGTGATGGGGACTAGAAAGTTATTCACCATGGCAACATTTCTCAGCAGCAGTGTGGGGATATATATATATATATATATATATATATATATATATATATGTATATATATACATATCCTCACTTGCTCGCTATATATATATATATAGCTTAGTTTAAATAAAGTGTTCTTTTCATATAGATAGAGTATTTTGAATAGGAATACATCATGGAGAATTATGTAATACTGTTATCCTGAATATTGCTCACTGAGCTTGCAAATGCTGTGTACGGGTCATTTCTCAATGTGCATGTTATTGAGAAAGTCAGCTTGTGTTCCCATCCTGCTCTAACCCAGAGAGAAGGGAGGAGGAGAGAAATTTATCAAGAACCTGTGGCAGAGAACTCTGAGATGACACCCAGAGGTAGAAACCAGGAAGTTGAGGACTGAGTTTCAAGAACCTGACTGTACCTGACTGTGTAGTATTATTGTTGTTGTTTAGAATCTTTGAGTTATATGCATAATAAAAGCCCGATGTTTAGAAGAGCAATGGAAGCATTCCAGTGTGTTGTGTGTGTGTGTGTGTGTGTGTGTGAGAGAGAGAGAGAGAGAGAGAGAGAGAGACAGAAAGAGAGAGACTGAGAGAGAGAGAGAGAGAGTCCATTCCATTCCATGTGGGTGCATGCACATAAGCATTCTGCAGAGGCAACTTTATATATGAGCATCAGGGTCTGAAATATAGAAACAGATAATTGCTGTAACGCGATCGTGAGCTTATGTAGTAAATCCTCTCTTCTCTATGCTTCATACCCAGCAGAATTATGCAGAGGCAATTTTACTTAGTGGATTATGGCCATTTATCACAGAGTAAATCATTGCCAGATCCCTGCAGAAGTAGAGCACTAGGAACTGCCTTCTACCCTGAGTCAAAGCCTGTAGTACTTCCCTCTTACCTCTGTTTGCATGCAAAATGACCTCCTCTGGGCAAGCAAACTAACAACTGCAGGCCCAACAAGTGTATGCCCTAGGAAAGTCCTTTTCTATGCTGCCTTCCTGGTGTTTACATACATTCATTCCCAGCTGCCTTAAGGTCATCTAAAGCACAATGAAGCAAAAGTTATGGAAAGTTACCTCCAAAACTCTAAAAGCATCTGCAAATCTTAAAGGGATGCTTTCTGAAATACTACAACACAAACTGCCCTGCCTCATCCCTGTCATCCCTTATGTGATAAATGGTTTTGGAGGACAGAGGAACTGGGCAAAAGATGGGCAAAAACATATTTTGGCTTTATCTAGTTCCCCCTCCTCTACTGAAGGACACCTAGCACAATTTGTCACTCACACGGATCTCAGGCAAACTGCTGGGAGACACTCATGAAAAACTGAAATTCTTCATTATAGCCATTGATGTAGAGGCCTCTCATTCCTTGTCACTCCCCTAGGAGAGACTGCAGGGCTTTAAGAATACAAATTAATGAATTCCTCAAATATTATGGAGCTCCTCCTACATTCTGTACATGGACTTGGAAACTAGTAATGCTGAGTCGTCCTCTCCTTGTCACCCATATTCTGACTCCAGGATGATATGGCTTCTCTGTGAGTTCTTTGTTTTGTGATATCTTCAGGGTGAAGAATCTGGATCCTTTGTGCACCTGCTGTTTCATGGTAAAGTTTATGATTTTTCCTTCACTACTATAAAACCATTTTCAAAGTAGTGTTCACCCTAATAAAGAAGTGTTTCTTGTCTTCAAATGTTTGGCAAGCTATTTATTTTCCAAATAGGCCAAGGAAGGCTCTGGGGTTACCCTAATCAAAAGAACACTTCCATCAAGCTTGTTCACTGTTAGCTAAGCTCTTCATTTGGAAGGAACAGAAAAGCTCAATTTGGTAATCTCAATTCATGGGAAATTATTATAACGAAAATCATATCTATAGACAAGCAGACATTTCATGGCAGTCCAAAATCAGTCACTGTCCACACCCATTTATAGTAGGCTCTCCAGGACCTGGGCAGTTCTTCTTATCTAATTGTTACTTCAGCAACAAGTGTTCATGATTTCTGGTCATCTCTACTTTTCCCTGGAGCAAGGTGAGCAGTAAATTCTTATTTTTCTCCCATTATCAAAATCTCAACTGAAAGAATGCATTTGTCCTAACAAATGAATATTGACTCTGTTGAGGCTTTTATACCAAGTTATCTTGTAGGATTGTGGTCAGCCTAAGTGTTGATAGGTACCCTTTCTTGGTCCAGTTCATTACATCTGGATATTTAAAATGGCAGAGAACATGAGCCCTGCACAAGGTGCTGCTTGTGGCTGCTTTCTCCCGCAAGGCATGTGAGCAAAGCCATTGTCCTCAGAGAGCACATCAGATGTGGCACATACCATGACTGACCCTTCCAGTATAACATCAGGCCACAATGATGTAGTAATGATATTAGGGTTTTAAGCCGACAGCCAAGAAAGAATTCTTGGGACATCTTTGGTGTAAAAAGGTGATTTTATTGAAGCATAGGGACAGAAAGAAATGTACTGGGATCATAAGGAGTGGCTGATTATATACTTTCAAGTTGGGAAGAGTTAGGGAGAGCATTAAGTCTCTAAGAAATTTTGGAAGCAACATTTCCAGGACTTTGGGAGACTGGTTATTGTTAAGAAAAGTTTATTTATTACTGTCTAATCAAACCTTACTCATGAGACCCTTCAGATGTTTATTGGTGGGTCATATGCTTGGTGGATGATCTCCAACTTGTATTTTGGTGGGTAGAGATTAAGGAAATTTCCAAAGGAATTTGTATATGTTAAAGTAGACTTACAGGATCCTGGGGATTGTGCTAAGATTACCTTTTGCCCTTAGCAAAGTGTTAACATCAAGGCAGATGAGCTTCCTGTTTCAAGGACTTGCCAATGGGTTGTAAGTAGTAAGGAAATTTAATAATTTTTCTTCTGCCATTATTTCCCACATCCATAAAAAGACTATATTCACAAGGACAAATATTTGCATATGGATTTATTGTAGTTTTGTTTTGTTTTGTTTTGTTTTTAGAGAAGGAGAATGGGGTGGGGAGAAGAAGAAGAGAGAAAATCCCAAGCAGGCTTTATGCCCAGCGTGGAGCCTGATGTGAACCACTTCAACCTCACAATCTTGAGATCACAACCAGAGCCTAAATCAAGAGTCACATGCATAGCCAACTGAGCCACCCAGGTGTCCCTGCATATAGGCTTGTAATAATGAGGCTACGGCTAAGGGTTTCATAAAAATATTGACTGAAAAGTATAAATCTTTTCCATCTAAGTCTTTAGTATTTTGCTTTTCATGAGCTTGGGTTGTGATAGCATATGGCATAATTACAGGAAAGGTAGCAATAACAACTTATAAGAACTGAAAGATGCATTTAGCCTTTGGGAAATGTTAGATAAGGCTGGATAGTAACCAGCAGTTGAATTTAAAAAGAGGGCCTACTATTAATTAGGCAGGCAGAGTAACTGAAAATCATGATTCTGGATAGCATCCTGATGATGGGAAATGAGGGACTAGGTAGCTACCAGGTAGACGGCATTAACTGAGTGCCTATTCTTTTATGAAATACATAGCCACCTGGAAACTCAATTGGGAGATAGGGAGGGGGAGAAAAAGAAATATTTGTGTTCAACCTGTATAATCTTTGGATTCAGATATTTGCATTGTTCAGCTGTGGGAGCCCCTGATGAGCTGTGGCTCCCTGTATTTAGGATAGCCCTGTTTTAGGCAGGACAAATAAAATATGTTCAGTTCACATGCATCATGAGCTGCACTATTGACTAAAAAGACAAGGCTGTCAGCAGTCTGTTGCTTTGCTTGTGTACTGTCTGTGTAATGTCAGGAACCCTGGTTTCAAGTGTGTTGTCTTGTCATCTCCCTGCATCACCATTCCTTGGCCAGGTGGGTTGCAGCAAATGCACAGATGCTTTCGTGTTGGGCATCCAAGCAGGTAACTAGGAAAACTCTGTGTGGGAGCTGAGTGTCTCACACTTACAAAGATCAGATCCACCCTGGATTAGTGGTTCAAGGTATAAGAATTACATTTTTAACATGTTTATTTAAAAAACAGATTATTTACTCTCCTTGTGCTCCAAAATTTGTAGGGCACAATGACAGCTGAGGTGCCATGGGTTAGGTAATAAATGTGACTGGGCTTTCTTTACCTATGGCCTTAGGACGGTGAGATCACCTTTAACTTCAAGTTTACTTTTAAACATATTTGGTTATAGTCCCAACCACATGGATTTTTCAGTGTAATAAAACATATTTTTATAGAGTGTCATCATGTGCTTGCTGCTTCGATAAGCAAATCTGTGACGGATTCCAAAATAGCATTTTTCAGCCTCAAGGAGCTTGCTATCAAATTACAGAGAAAGGCAATCATAAAAGTCACAATGGTCATAGCAATGAACATTGATTGCATGGTAAAATGCTTTAACCACATTTCCAGCCATATCCAAAAATATTATAAATTATTCTCTCATTTTCACCAAGGAAAATATTGAGTCAGTGTGGTTAAGTGGCAAACCCAAGTAACCAGATATAGGATTCAAATTTAGATTATTGGGTCCCTGGGTGACTCAGTGGTTTAGTGCCTGCCTTTGGCTTAGGGCGTGACCCCTGAGTCCCGGGATCAAGACCCACATCGGGCTCCCTGCATGGAGCCTGCTTCTCCCTCTGCCTGTGTCTCTGCCTCTCTCTGTATATCTCTCATTAATAAATAAATAAAATCTTTTTTTAATTTATTTTTTTTATTTTTTATTTATTTTTTATTTTTTTATTTACGATAGTCAGAGAGAGAGAGAGGCAGAGACACAGGCAGAGGGAGAAGCAGGCTCCATGCACTGGGAGCCCGACGTGGGATTCGACCCCGGGTCTCCAGGATCACCCCCTCAGCCAAAGACAGGCGCCAAACCGCTGCTCCACCCAGGGATCCCAATAAATAAAATCTTTAAAAAATTAGATTATCTGAATTTAAAACTGCATTTTCCTATTATATCATGTTCAATAAATAAAATAGTGAAATAATAAATAACAGTTATATAAGTAATTGCTCTTAAAATTCAGAGAAGATCAACATAAGAGGTCCATTAGTTCTATATTTGCTTGATAGACTTTATAGGAGACAGTGCTAGAATGCTTAGACACATACACATAATATATATACATGGTGATATATACCTAGATACACAAACATACATACACATATATGCATATGACGATGTCTACACACACCTACATCTATGCACATAAATACACGTATACATCGTGGTATGTACCTAGATACACAAGCATACATACACATATATGCATACGATGAGGTCTACACCCACATACATCTATACACATGCATACACACATATACACATACATGGTGGTATATATCTAGATACACAAACACGCACACACACGATGATGTCTACACATATAAACACACACATACACATATACATGGTGGTATATACCTAGATACACATACGCACATACATACTCGTACACGTATAAATGTAGATACACATATATGCATCCACACATATCGTAGAGAGAGAGAGAGAGAGAGAGAGAGAGAGCAAACACTAAACTCCTTCTAGGAGTTTATGGTCTAAGAAAAAATACAGGACACTGCCATGAAAGCAATGCTTTTCATTAGAGTTGACACACAGACTAGCGCTGAGCTGCACTGACCATAATTGCATGTGTTGCCATCAGATACAAGGGGCTCCTGTGTTCACCCTCCCCCTTTGTCTCCAACTAGTAAATAGAAGCATACCTATTAGGTTAACATGTAAGGGTAGAAATAGTTCCTTCTTGTTTTGCTCAGGAAGAAAACCCCAGACAGCAGTTATGTCTTATTCCTGGTGGTCTCAAAGCAATGTAGAGGAGTAGTAGAGGGGGACCAATCACCGCAGACCTGCCAGCCTGGTCATTGGCAGTGGGATCAGTGGGAAAACAGAAGAGAGGTTCAGGTTTCTTCTCTTGGGCCGAAGCAACGGTATTTTTACAGTGTCTTGAGTCAAAACTCTCCGTTATCACAAAACTAATTTAGAAGTTTCTTAAGGTCTGGATGCTGGTTCTTAAAGCAGGCCTGATGTCCCAGGAACCAGATGCCCTCTTACATGCTTTGGTGAATATAAACGACTTCTTCCTTTGCCGTTATGGTTTTATTTGTTTATTTCTATGATATGTATTATATCGTTTATATCATATTCACTTGTATTATGCATTCATTAATCATTCATCATGGCTTCATTTATTTATTCATTCATTCCTTTAACAAATATTTACTGAGTTGCCTACTTTGTGCAAGTTAACAGGGCACATTTCACTGATTACATTCACCCAATTGCTGATGTCTGCTCTGACATCCCTGAAGAGAATTCTTTCTCCACAAGACAATCCTTCAAAGGTCATTGTGCAGATAACAGCATAGTAGTTTTGTGATTTTAAAACCACTACTCAGAGGGAAAATAAAATCTTTTCTTCTTAATGCAGTTTTTCCCTTCCCTTTGGGTATTCAAAAAATACCAACATGGTAATGAGGGACACTGTATTTTCTTCCCCAGTAAGTGGAATCTTTGTTTTAATAGTCTGGCTACATACCCTTTATTGTTGTAAATATAACACAAGGTTCACTTATGAAAGGATGTGACTGGTTTTCTTACACTACTCATAAATTGATGGTAATCCCAAACCAGGAGCTTCTAATTTTTTCGTGTGTGTGTGTGTGTGTGTGTGTGTGTGTGTGTGTTAGACCAATGCCACTATTATAAACGCATAGCTTTCTCAAGAGATTCTTTTGAATAGGAAAATAATTCCTGGCACAAATTCTGATATTTTGTTGATAATCAATTTCGAAGCATCACATGCAGGAATCATTGCTGTTTGGTATATAATTAGACCGATGGTTCAGAAATCAGTATTCAAGTAAGAATAAAAGGGAAAAAAATTAAATTGCCTGTTGTTGGAAAGTGTCAGTTGTTAGTTGTCAGTTGTGCACGGTGCTTCAGGGTTGCTTGGGATCAGTATGAAGGAACTTCTAGAATCCTTTGCCACACTGTGTGAAGTAGTTAATTGTCAAGGAGGCTAGCTCTCTGGAAATGATGATTCTGAAGTTGAGTTCACAATGACAGCTGTTTGCAGAGTAAAAGAGCAAAGCCCTTCGATGCCCACAGTCAGCAATCTTGATAAAAGTAGTCATTTTGTTTGTTTCCTCTACTTTAAAAACACTTAGCTAAGCCTCAGTGTCAGAAAAATGGATACTTAAAATTATGGTAGTATATAAAAATATTCCATCAATAAAATTACATGTTTTATAATTACCAACTTAAATTACCTTTGGCGGTGAGTTTTGGGAAACAGAAGGGGACGTGCGAGGGCAGACATCATGCCCTGACTTCTTTAACTATGGGAAAATTATAAGTTTTATCTAAATTCAGAAAGGTTAGAAATAAGCTGTCAAGCCATGGATGAAGTACTATACCAAGGAAAATATTTCCCTAAGTGAAATAATTGAAAAGTGAGACTATTTTCCAACTGACTGAAAAAGATGATTTGAACGGGCAGTTCTCATAGAATATTTGAATAGGAGGGAGCTTGGAGATTGCCCCCTCATTTCATGGTTGGGACAATTGAGGGAGAAAACTCGAGGCTGAATCAAGGGTTGATGCTAACCTTTGATGCAAAGCCAGAACCACTCATCAGTTTCTTTCTTCTAACAAGGTTGTCTTCTTAAGTTTGAACTTTGTTATTATTATTGTGGTTAGAACTCAGTAGGCATATAAAAGCAGGTGTAAAGCCTAAGAATTTCAAACATTGACTTAAACTCCTTAAACTCGACACAGTTACCTTTCACTGTAGAAAAACACATCCTTTAAAAAGACACCAGTATCCTCCCATGACTTGAATGTGAAAGGCAGGAGGGTCTTTTGTGGGGCAAATCTTACTGATTCACAGCCAAGAATGGAAAAGGTCTGATCCTGTGCAATGGTTTCCCAGAACAGTGATGAAAAGATGTATTGAGGGGAGTTTATTCCAACCTGCCTTTACACAAAGGCCAAGAAGGCTGTAAGAAAGGGCTCCGTTTGCCTTTGATTTATAGTCAGGCTCCTCCAACAAGCTGGCAGATACTGCTCGGAATCAATCTAATGTTAGGCGGGAGTCAATGCTAAATCACAGCTCTCCTCGAGTGAATCTGGCAGGAACAAAGCTGATGTGTTGACCCTATGGGGTCCCAGGGCTTTTACCAATTGCATTGTTCTACCCAGAGTGACCTTTCTAGACAGGAACCAGCATCTCAGGATCTCAGAATAAGAAAGGGAGCAAATGGTAGAAACCATGGCTTCCACCTCTGCCCTGGCTTAAGCCTGGGGCTTCAAGAGGGCACTTGGGCCCATTAACAGCAGATTCAGGCAAACTACATGAGAGAAAATGAGCACTGCCAAAGCCACAGCTTCCCTTTCCAAGTTCCCCTACTGTATCAGTTGGTACAACTGGTCGCTATATTTTCAGTTTGCACCATTTAGCAAGATGAGGGCTCACAGAAATGAAACCCCTTCTCTTCTTTCCAGTGACGAAAATCTAGAGACTACAGGCAAGAAAGGAGTATTATCTTGTCAGAGTTATTTTTAAAGATGTTGAATAACCTAGCAATGATATACAAAAATCACGTTTTTTAAAGATTTTTTAAAATATTTTTTATTTATTTAAGAGAGAGAGAGAGAGAGAGAGAGAGCATGAGCATGAGAGGAGCAGAAGGAGAGGGATAAACAGACTTTTTGCTGAGCAGGGAACCCAACACAGGGCTCCATCCCAAGGTCTGAAGATCATGACCTGAGCTGAAAGCAGACACTTAAACTACTGAGGCACCCAGATGACCCAAAATTTATTTATTTATTTTAGAGAGAGGGAGAGAGCATGAGTGGGAGGGGCAAAGGGAGAGGGAGAGAGAATCTCAAGTGGACTCCCCTCTGAGCACAGAGCCCCATGCAGGGTTCAATCTTAGGACACTGAGATCGTGACCCAAGGTGAAACTAAGAGTTGGATGCTAACCCACCTACGCCACCAGATGCCCTCAAAATTACATATTTTTTCAGGGTGATGGACAGGAAGGAAATATAATGAATAAGAGAATTTCATCAGGACTCTGAGGATATGTTAGGCTCTAATTTTCTTTTTTTTAAAAAAAGATTTAGTTATTCATGAGAGACACATAGAGAGGCAGAGACATAGGCAGAGGAAGAAGGTGGCTCCTTGAGGGGAGCGCAATGTGGGACTCAATCCAGGACCCCAGGATCACACCCTGAGCCCAAGGCTGACAACCACTGAGCCACCCAGGCATCCCTAGGCTCTAATTTTCTATAAAATTGTATTTCATGTTGAGGGACTGTTATGGTTTTTGAGGTGGAATAAGATACCAGTATTCATTCATATTTGTTATTTTTCTTACCTATCAAAATATTAATAAAGTGAAGAGTTAGTTATCAGACAATATAAATTAACCTGACAGAGAACAGTGGCCAAGGCCTTATTGGGTGCCCATTGTGTGCTTAACATTCTAGTGCTCATTTAAGCAAATTTAAAACATTGTCTCTGCCTTCCAGCAGCTAATAATTTTAGAAAGAGATAAGACAGGTAAGAGAAGAATAGAGTACAGTGTGAGACAAAATTTGATGTAGTGCTGAATTGAGGCCATAGAAAATAAAGGCTTAAGTACATCTTCGGGAATGAGAGGGAGAGCATGAGTTGAACTTTGAAAGAAAGACAGGAACTGAAGAAGCAAGAATATTTGGAGAAGAAAGGAAGAAGTCACTCAACTGAAGAGCTGTATTACTTTCTTACTTACGGAGGTTCTTTGCATGATACAAACCACCATTTCTTTGTTCTTTGCTAATACTCTCTATCCCCAATTTCTCTGTTCTCTTTTCCTCTTAAATTACCTGAGTTCATGTTTTGCCTTCACACTTCCAAGGTATTGCTTTTGCTGAGACCACTAATGCCTTCTATCCTATTAAGTCTAAAGGTCAAGTCTCTATCTTGTCTTTCTAGACCTCTCAGCATCATCTGTGATGGTAGGACCCACCTCACTTCCATCATATCCCTGACTTCCAGGACAATCCTTTCTTCTGGTTTCCCTCCAGAGTCACTGGTAACTTAATCCTGGTCTCCTTTCAAAGCCCCTGATCTTTTAACATTGGACTGCCTCAGAGCCCAGTCCTTGTTCCTCTCTTCTTCATCTACATCAACTCTCTCAGTGGTCTTCTCTGATGTCATGATTTTAAATACCACATAAACAGAAATAACTTCCAAATTTATGTTCTGAACCCAGACAACTCTTCCAAACACTGTAGTCACTTGTCTATCTACTCTTTGACACCAAAACTGAAATCCTCATTTGTACCCATTAAAATGCGCTCTTACCCTCAGCCTTTCTGCCCAAGTTGATGGCTACAACCATATTCCTGGTTGCTTAGTCTAAAACCATCCCTTTTTTTTGAGAAAGAGAGACAGAAAATGTGCACATGTGTATGAGTGGGGCGGGGTGGGGGAGAAGGGCGAAGAGAGAGGGAGAGAAAGAATCTTAAGCAGGCCCCATGCTCAGCTATGGTCTGATGAGGGGGCTCAGTCTCACCCTGAGGTGATGACCTGAACCAAAATCAAGAGTTAGATGATGGGATCCCTGGGCGGCGCAACGGTTTGACGCCTACCTTTGGCCCAGGGCGCGATCCTGGAGACCCCGGATCGAATCCCACGTTAGGCTCCCAGTGCATGGAGCCTGCTTCTCCTTCTGCCTGTGTCTCTGCCTCTCTCTCTCTCTCTCTGACTATCATAAATAAATAAAAAATTTTAAAAAAAAAAGAGTTGGTTGCTTAAGTGGCTCAGTCACCCAGGCACCCCACCCTAGGGTCATTCTTGACTCTTTCTTTCTCTTATCACCTACATCTGGAAGTCTTTAAAAAACTTCTAGTGTATGACCACATCTTGCCACTTCCACTGGTACCACTGTGGTTCATGCCACCATGGTATCTTTCTTGGTTCATTCCAACAGACTTCAAATAAATCCTCATTTCCTCTTTCTCCCATTAGAAATCTATTCCCAAAACAGAAGCCAAAGTGATCTTTAAAAATGAAACACCATGTCACTGATGTACTCAAAACCCCTTACAGGTTCCCAGTTTCACTTGGAGTAAAGCCAAAATCCCTACAATGACCAGCAGGGTCTGGAATCCTGTTACCTCCTCTACCCTTATTCCCTAGAATTGTCCTGCTCACTCACTCTGATCCAGCCACATTGACCTCCCCCGCCCTTTTTTTTTTTTTTGGAACCCATCAGGTAAGCTTATGCCTCATAGCCTTTTTGCTGTTTTTTGTGCCTGGAGTGCTGTCCTCCAGATAACACACGGCTCATTCCTTCACATCCTTCAAGTCGCTGCTCAAATGTCCTTCACCTCACTAAGGTCCCTTCTAACTCCTCCATGTTATATTGCAAACTACTTGCCCAGTCTCAGTTTATATTGTTCATCATCTGTACCCCTGAGAAAATGTGAGCTCTGTAAGACCAGTGATCCTTGTCTGTTTTGTTTAATGAGAAAGACCACATAGCAGGTACCCTGTGAGTATTCACTGAATGAAGGAGCAGAGACTGGCCATGGCTAATTTATAGAAAGAGGGTATTATTAGATGACCATGGTATGGGTCAAAGAATCTAAAGAAAAGTGATGAAGACTGAATGCATCTCCTCAGGTGCCCACATCAGGCTGAATTATGATCTCCATTTGGATCAAGGTCCCAACTGCAGAAGGAGAGCTCTGATTGGCCTAGTTTGGTCACCGGCCTGACCCTAGGCCAGGAGTGGATGGGGCAACTTGATGGACTATTCATTCTATCTGAACTGGCTCCTATGAGAAAAGAACAATTCCTCCCTTTAAAAATCAGTGTTCTATTATTTTCTGAGAGGAGAATGAATAATAAGCAAACACAATAGAAGGCCTATTCAGTAGTCATTCAGCCAGCATTGACTGAGGGCTAACTTTGTCACTTATTGGGCTGTTCACAGTGGGGTGTGTGAGAGGGACAGTCACATAAGCAAATATAATGCACTATGACATGCTAAACTTCTATGGTGATGGAGAAAATTGAACAACTGCTTCTCTCTGCAAGGAGGGAGAAGAGAAAATAAGTGAACCTTTTTAGAGGCCCTGAGGTGTTTCATTAGAGAGAAGCTCAGCATTTCATCCTTCAGTCCTGTCACCTGTGGTTGCTAAAGGGATGCTGAATTGGAGCCTCTTTCATGACAGTTTGAGATACTTTCTCTTGCTCTGTCCCTGGGATGGAGAATATATTTAAGGAATCAGATCAGCTAAGATGGCCAGGGATGAATAAGACCCCAGGAACTTGTCCCTCATCTCACTTCCTCCACAAACAAAGTGACCTGAGCAAAGCTTTACAGTGAAGTATGAACATGGTGTCCTTGGGGAGAAGTGAAGAGATCAGATCTTTGGCAAAAGCAGGTGCTTGCTCAGCAACCTTCAGAAAGAGACAAGATGAGGCAGCAGAGCGGAGTGGTTCAATGCATTGGCAGGCAGGGCTTGAAACTGTCTCCTTGGGAGAGTTTCTTCACCTCTCCCAGACTCACCACTAGAAGGAGGAGCAAATGTGCTGGGCCCTAACCTTCATTCAGAAGATCAAATGAGAACCATTTGTAGTGCAACCAGCACAGTGCCCCATACCAAATAAGCAGCCATCATGTTTGCATTTTGGGGAATGTTTGCTGAACATCTCTACAGTCTGGCTGCTGTTCTAGGTGCCACAATAAATGACACAGAAAAACAGTGCTCCTTTCCTAGGAGTTACCCCATGGTGAGAAAAGCAGGTAGTCAACACAGAATAGGTTTCATAATATGCAGATGGTGATTGTGTCATGAAGAAAAACAAGCCAGCAAGAAGGTAAAGGGGCAGAGATGGGCAATATATTAGTATAAAGGGAGGCCAAAGAAGGCTTCTTTGATAATGACATTTGAACAGAGACCCAAAGGAGATGTTAATATACACATGTATATGCATGTAAGTATATCAAAGTAGGTGAGTAGGTGTAGTCATTTATTTAAATGCATATATTTACATATATTTACTTATATATCCATGTATTTGCATTATAGATTATGGTTAGAAATCAGAGAATAAAGGGTTGTGACACCATCTTCAAAAAACTAAATCTGCAGAATAATTTTTTTTTAAGATTTTATTTATTTATTCATGAGAGACACAAAGAAAGGCAGAGACACAAGCAGAGGGAGAAGCAGGCTCCCTGCGGGACTCGATCCCAGGACCTCGGGATCACGACCTGAGCCAAAGGCAGACACTCAACCACTGAGCCACTCAGGCGCCCATGTATAATAATTTCTAATACTGAGAAAGCTCAAATACTCAAAAATTCAAATGCTACAGACACCACATTCATGCCCATTTATTTAAAGCTATCCATAATTGTGAAAATGTCAGTGTGTCTTAGAAATTAGTCTATTATGATCATGTTCTTGCAATTTTCATTCAAAATCCTGAAAATTTTACTTTAGGCTAGGATTCTTTTGCACTCTGAGGCCTTTTAGATGCCATTAAAATGTAATTCAAGATTTAGAGACATTAAATAGAGCTGTACATTCTTGAGCTTGATATTCCCACTATATTTGTTCCTTAAATAAAAGCTTTTTTCAGGGAGCAATCATCAAAGGAATTCTGAAGCTTTTCTATCTTGACTACACCTACGTGTTTGCTATTTTTGGCAAGCTCCCTCCTAGTCAAAAACATGCTTAGATTTTAAATTTTTCTTGCTCCTAGTGAAATTCGTGAGATTTGTCATTTTAATTTTATCTTCAAAGTTGTATTTCTCCCCCTAAGGTCATCATCAACTCTTGCCTCATGTTAAAAAGAGAGAGAGAGAGAGAGAGAAAGGGAAAGATGATTATTAAGGATGATTCATGTTAGGTACTTCAGTCTGAGATGCACTATTTCTCAAGTGCTCTGATAGATTATTAAGTCAGTATTTCAGGAGTGTTTTAGAATTAAAATTGAATATATGTCAAGTGTTTCCTTGTGTGACAGTTGGTAACCATTCCCACCAGTACTGATTCCCAGGTTTTATTGGGTTATAAAATCTTGTGACTGCAAAGCTTTATATATAATTTTTCCTTTATTCAAGTTTGTTATTTTTCTATGATTGACTTTTTTTTAAAGAGAGCCATTTGGCAGGGGCAAGGGTCAACTGAAAGGGATAGTGCAGGACTGCAGTTCCTGTGTCTTTTTCTCCATCCTTTGTGTATACCAAGCAAACATAAGGAAAATGTCATGTGTCATTCATTATTTGAAAAGAAATACAAAATCACACAGAGAAGAAAATCTTTATGAACCTTTGGGCTGGAAGACACTTAGTGCTCCAAATTCTTATTATATTGATTAAGAAACCAAACCACTCTAAAAAGAGTGGCTTTTTAAAGTTAATTTAGTGGTGGAAGCCGCATCAGAATCCAAGGTTTGTCGTTACTGACCTAGTGGTGTTTCAACCATAACTTTCTATTGTCCAAAGTCAAGAAGAAAATGTATGGTGTAAATTAGCTTTCCAAAACACACTCACATTTCTGTTTTCTTTACTGGGGCACCAGACTTCCCATGTAATCAATATCACTTCCCAAAAAGTTTCTTCCACAACTACTCTCTGGCAGTTAATAAATTGAATGAGGATTTAGTGTGAATTCATGTGAACTGTGAATAAATTGAATCCAAGAAACATTTGCTGTGCACCAAGAAAATGCTAGGCATGGTGCTAAGTCCTGGACGTAGAAATAAGATGAAAAAAGGGGAGAGTTTGAAGTCAGAGAGCCTTGGACTCGAATCCTGGTTCAGTCACTTAGCAGCTGTGTGGCCTTGGAAAAATAAGTTAACCTCTCTGAGCTTCACTCCACTGGGCCTACTTCTGAGGACAAAATGAAACATGCCACTTTGTAAAATGCCTAGCCTTCTTCACCCATAGTAAACCCTCGAAAGTGAGACATCCCCCCCACCTTTAACTCCCAGATTAATCAATATAGTCACACCACACTGTGAACAGATGATGGTGACACAATTTAATAAACCTGCCATGAGTTACTGCTGAAGTGCTGAGGGCATCCTTGGGATATCCTAGAAGGATGTCTAAGGGGGAGCAGGAGAGGTGATTGAATAGGGAAACTATTTACAGGGCAGACAGGGATAAGGAAGAGAATTTCAAACCAAAGGAACTGCCCGAACAAATCACAAGCCTCAATGTGTGGGGGTCTGAACAACTCTGTCAATAGAAATAAATGAAGCTAAATTTTCTAGTAGCCACATTTTTTAAAAGATGCATTTATTTTAGAGAGAGAGCAAACAAGCAAGGGCAAGGGAGAGTTGCTGACTCCCTGCTGAGCACAGAGCTCCACATGGGGCTCCATTTTACAACCCCGAGATCATGTCCTGACCCAAAATCAAGAGTCAGGCACTCGACCCATTGAACCATGGTGGCACCCCTCTAGTGGCCACATTTTTAAAAGGGAAAAATGGAAATGAATTTTGAGACCATATTTTACTTAGATATATATCTAAAATGGTATGTACTGGGGATCCCTGGGTGGCTCAGCAGTTTAGTGCCTGCCTTTGGCTCAGGGTGCGATTCTGGAGTCCTAGGATCGAGTCCCACTTCGGGCTCCTGGCATGGAGCCTGCTTCTCCCTCCTCCTGTGTCTCTGCCTCTCTCTCTCTCTATGTCTATCATAAATAAATAAATAAATAAATAAATAAATAAATAAATAAATAAATCTTTAAAAATAAATAAATAAAATGGTATGTACCAACATGTCCTCCATTTAAAAAAATTATTGAGATATTTCACATTCTTTTCCCCATACTAAGCTTTTGAAATATGGTGTGTATTTTCACTCACTGCACATCTGAATTCATCCTGGACACATCTGAAGTGCACAATAGCCACATGTGGTTGGTGGCTACCATAGTGGACAGCATTGAAATAGAACAGTGGGTGTGCGGGTGGGAAGGAGCTCCATGGTTAGAAAGGAAGGCAGGGACCGGATGACAGGGGGCCTTACAGCCCTTGTGGAAATGGACTTGACATTTCTTAAGTAGGAGAATTAGATCACCACATCTGTGACTTACAAAGATCACTCTGGGGGAAAGGGGGCTTGAAAGAAGGACTGGCCCTTAGGAGGCTGTCACAAATGATCTAGGTAGAGCGTTGCTTCTCAATCTTCAGTGCATATGTGGATAATCTGAAGATGTTAAAATACAGCTTCTAACATTCTAGGTCTCGGATAGGGCCTGAGAGTCTGCATTTCTAACAAGCTCCCCAGATGATGCTCATGTTGCTGGTTCATGGATTGCTCTTTGAGTAGCAAAAAGCTAGGATAAAAACTAAAAAACAATGTAAGCATTATTTTGCCCAGAGAGTTAATAATCAAAATGCAAATAAATGACATGAATTCTTCATGGTCCAAAACTAACTACTTAGTGCTAAGCCCTATTTGAAGTCACCCTTTCTCCGGGAACTAGCTGTGTCAGTTAAGGCTGTGAATGACAATCATTATCTCGCATTCCAATTTTGTTAACCTTTCCAGGAAGTTCATTAATACATGTTCAGAGGATAAAGACATTTTGAGCGCAGACTGCCTGTGATTTAATGCTCCCAGGGAAGAACGTTTTGATTCACAAATAAGTTGGAAACCATAGGACTGTAACAAAATTGCCCATGTAAAGGTTGGATGTATGATTAATGAGTCCTCGTGTTTGATGCAGGTAATGTGCCACCAAGTGATGAGACAGCACAAGTCAGGGAAGGGAAATTACAACAAAACCGGTAAATTTGGGGGGCGCCTTTGTGGCTCAGTCGGTTAAGCCTCTGCCATCAGCTTAGGTCATAACCCTGGGGTCCTAGGATGGAGCCCCTCCACAGGGAACCTGCTTCTCCCTCTGCCTCTATGGCTCTCCCTACTCATTCTTTCTCTCTCTCTCAAATAAATAAATAAAATCTTTAAAAAAACATTAATTTTTTCATTCAGTCCATATACATTAAATAATTTGGGAGAAGTCAGTTGATCAGTATGGAGAGTAACATCATGGTTTTTGAAGTTTATTTTATTGTATATATTTTATTCAGCCAGTTTTTGAGGGCAAAGTAAATTCAACCATTGTGATGACTTTTTCTTTTCATTTCATTCTTTTTTTTTTTTTCAATAGAGAATTTTCTTCAGGGAAAATTTGTCTTCCCTTAACCAGAATTTATATTTTAGGAAAAAGAATCCTCAAGTTCATTGAGAAAAAAACATAACCCTGTTGTTCTTGGAGTTCCTTAAAAACTCCCAAATGATTCTTGGCCATTTGGGGAAGTTAAGTAAATAAAGAATTAATATATTCAATTAGAAGAATTCCAACACACACATCTGTGTTCCTTGGGAATGCAGAGTTAAACTGTACAACTTACTTACTTTGCCAAGGCCAACAAAGCTGGGGTTTTTTCTCTTGATTAAGTTGAAAGAACCTCAGAAGGAAGGAAAAAAACCCAGTATCTGGGGGATTTATATACTGGGGAGATTTAATTGATGTTATTTCTAAATATATGCATTTTCTTCTATAATATTTTGAGTGCCTTCTGTCTTAAGTAAGAAGGTGTGTGCTTTGTGGTTTAGAGTAGTTATGTATAAAACCCAATTTGGGGGATCCCTGGGTGGCTCAGCGGTTCAGTGCCTGCCTTTGGCCCAGGGCGTGATCCTGGAGTCCCAGTATCGAGTCCCACATCGGGCTCCCTGCATGGAGCCTGCTTCTCCCTCTGCCTATGTCTCTGCCTCTCTGTGTGTGTGTGTCTCTCATGAATAAATAAATAAAATCTTTTAAAAAAATTTTTAAAAAAGCTAATTTGGGTCCAAACAATTAGGGCAAGAAAACATTTTCCTTTAGCCAGCCAGGACTGCTACCCAGAAGACTGCTTGATGCCAGGACTGTTACATTGCTGTCTCATGAGACCTAGTGCAGCCAGACTGCCCTGGTGCAGCATCTCCCTTGCCCACTGACTGAGGCTGGTACAGTGCCCTCATAGCCATGCTGTAGACACCAAGATGGGTATTTAAGATGCCTCTGCAGTATGAACCATGGTGTTTGGATGCCTTGATTTCCAGATACGTTATACTCAATCAATAACTAATTTTCTTCCGATCTTTGGTTTCTAGGTCAGATTCCCAAATACCCTCTAGGCACCAATGCCCAGAGTTTCCACAAACACCTAAGGAGACAAGTGCGGTGGGAGGAATAGTTTAGAGTAAATGAAGGTAGAATCATAGAAAGAAACACTCATGGGGACTTACAGCAACTGAACGGTGGGACACTCAAAGACTAGAGTCCACAGGCAAGGTTTAAGCAGGAACAACAAGAGGCACCTAATATCTATCTATGACCTTTGAGCTCTAGACCCTCGGCTGACACTTCTGCAAAATTCTCAGGTACTCTGCACACCAGTGCCAAAGGGCAGTTATTGTCCCTTCCATTTTACAGAAGAGAAAAGTGAGCCTCAGTAATACTAATTAAGCTATGCAAGAGCATTAATATTTCAGTGGAGGAACCTGACCTTAAATGTGGTATGTCAACCTTGCGAGAGCCTGGGAGAAGCCCAGGTGTGTGAGTATGTCTATAGGTGTGTGGAGGAGGGGAGGCCAAGAGTGGAGAGGGGATCATAGCAGAGTAATAGCAGAACTTGACTTGGTGAGAGAAGACCTGATCTTGCAATTCCTTAGTCCTTACAGGAGTAGCGGTGGTATGCCCCATACATGCAGTAAGACAGATTGATGGGATGAAAATCTACCAAAAATTCTGTAGCATCCACTTGCAGGCGGCTAAGGGACACTTTCAGTGGCCCTTGGGATAAGGTGTATAGCAGAGGTCAATAGCAAATTTAAAAAATATATTTTTTTTTCATATACACTATTGTGTAGTGATTCAAAGACAAATAAATGCCTTCACTGAATTTTCCATCGGCCAATCAGTGCATTTGTTAATCACTGGCCTTTCATGGTTTGAGAACTGCAATGGCTCTCACCATGAGACACACAATCAAAAGATAATCATTCATTACTTTTTTCTATAAATAATTCTTTGAGCATCTTCTCCATGATATTTTGGAGCTTATAAACTAGTAGGGAAAGGGGACCAATAATAATACACGAGAGAACAACTGAATTGCTTTGATAGAGGAGATATCAAGTGTAGTAGGAGTGCAGGGGAAGCAGGTGTGAGCCTACCCACCCCGAGGCCAGTGGAAACCCTGGTCCACCTCAGCTCACCCATTGCATCAACCTCTTCTTAGACCCTCAGTCCCTGTCCCCCACCGCACTGCAGCCACACTGGTCTCTCTGTCTGTCAACACACCAAGCTTCTTCTTACCCTGGGGCTCTGCACCGCTTGTTCTCTCCACCCACAATACCCCCTCTTAGATGGTCACAGGGCAGTTAGGTCTCCGCTCAAATGTCAAATGTCACTTGGTCAAAAGGTCATTCCTTCCTCTACCCTCAGTCTTGATTACATCTTGATGACACTAACCACTACTTAATATTATGTTATACAATTTCTGCTTATTTCCATGGTTGTTATGTTCTTGGGCTGCCTATCCTTCACCCTTTCCCAAACATGTATACACACACACACACACACACACACACACACACTTATATATATTATAATCTATAACATCAAGGAAGGGATTTGAGTTCATTATTGTATCTATCCGCTGTGCTTGCCACAGTGCTTAGCAGAGACTCACCAGTCAATACCAACTCATTGAGTGAGGGAGAGGAGGATAGAGAAGGGAGGGAGGGAGGGAAGAAAGAGAAAAGAGGAAAGATTCAACTAAGGAGACGTGAGTGGATGTGTTTTTAGATAAGACAAGCAGTGGGCAGGAAGAGGGCTGCCATATGTAGTAGATGCTAGGGATATAATGATAGAGGTGACATTCAGGTTAAGGAGTGGCAAGTCCCACTGCCCGAGATGGCAGGGAAAACTTAGGGAGAGAAGTAAGAAGTAATCTGAGATTCCAAAAGATTAACAATTCTGGGTGGCTGAGTTAGTTACATGTCCTACTCTTGATTTTGATTTCAGCTCTGGTCATGATCTCAGCGTTATGAGATCAAGCCCCACGTCTACGCTCTGTGCTGGGCGTAGAGCCTGCTTAAGAGTGTCTCTCTCTATCCCTCCTTTCCCCTCTAATTAACTAATTAGAAGGGAAGATTAATGATTCAAAGATTATTAATGATAAAAATATTAATGATTCAAAAAGGCAGCAAATACTGGAAGGGCATTCTAGGCTATGGGTGCAATCCAGATATTACTCCTTAACTTTCAAGTAAGTAAAGTATTACAGCACAACCGAGCTTAAGTATGAATGGCCCATTTTAAGTCAGTACTTAGACCAACTATTTATTTCTTGAGGGTTTTCAGAAAGAGTATACATCCTGCTTGCTAATTAGGGGAATGATGACTTGTCCTGCATACTTGGGTAGTCACCTAAGAAGTCAGGCTATTGCAAAGGAAGCTGTCTTCATTGCTGGCTAATGTCCAGAGCATACCTTTCTATTGTCTTGTAAATGTTGTTGCATAATTAGCATGTGTACCCTGGCACAGTGTGAGAACAAATTCAGATGGGTGGTTGCAAAATGTCAACGATATATGGCCCTTTCATGAATCTATATAGTGGATGGTCTCCCTGTTTTTTATTCTAGTTGGTTAATTATAGCAAAAAGAACTCTGTTGGTTCCAATCAAAGAATGTTCAGATTCTTTTCACTCTAAAACTGTTCTCCTTTCTTTCCCTTGTAAAGATCTCCAGGTAGCAACTTAGAGCATTTCATTGATTTAAGATTATGTCAAATTGCAAAAAGGCTGAATGACACCTTCTAAATGTCATACCCTACCATAGTCACTTTTGGGAAAAGCAATATCCATTTTTTTAATTTGACCTTTCTTGGGAGCACGTTTGGTACATGTGATTCACTTCAGTTCTCCTCAAGTCATCCACATAAAAGATTTATAAAAGGATCTCCACCAGTGTGATATCTCACCATGTGGCATGGAAAGAATGTTTTACAAATGCCACAGTGTGATGAAAGGTAAGGCCATGTGTCAAGCTGGGGGTCACCCTAGAGAGAGCGCTCATATAGAGAGAATTCACCTTCATGGCTTTTTATTTCATAGCTTTGGAATATCACCCAAATCAAAATACGAATGTAAATGAGACATTCTTAACTTTCAAAGTTAGAACCAGTAATTAGGTTTTCAAAATATTAGACATTTTCCCCACAATTTCTTTTCTGGGTGAAAAATAACTGTGTTGTCCTCTTGCTATAATAAGAAAAGCATCTCATCATACTCTCTAATGGCAACATTTGGAGAGATTCCCAAGAAGTGAAAAAATTAACTATATTGTTTTGGGGAGTGGATAAATGACCTGTTAAGAAGGCACCTACAGGGGCACCCGAATGGCTCAGTCGGTTAAGCATCCACCTCTTGGTTTCAGCTCAAATCATGATCTCAAGGTCATAAGATCCAGCCCAGAGTCATGTCAGGTTCTGAGCTCAGTGGAGAGTTTTCTGGAGATTCTTTCCCTCTCCTCTTCTCTCCACCTCTGCTCCTCCCCTGCCTGTGCACACTAGCTCTTTCTCTAGAATAAATAAACAAAATCTTAAAATAAAAAAAAAAAAAGAAAAATGCCACCTTCTTTGCAGATTCATTGCTAGAAACTGACATGTTACGAATTTCTGACATGTCAGTAATCTAGGTGGTCCTGGCCAAGCTGCTTGGCCGTGTGGTTAGACCTTATGATAATCATCTTGTGTTGATAATATTTTCATCATGAGATAGCTTGAATCTAATATGACCTTGAAAATAAAGGAAAGGGGATTTTGATAGAATTGTTCATGGGCACACTTTTATCCAAGTGGCCATTTATACTAAAAGGCATACATAGAAGAGGGGTAGCTGAAGATGATGCTGGTAGTAACAGCAGTAATAACTCAGAACTCAATAAACTAATGCTATAGCATGTTGTTCTGTTACAGGTCACAAAAATTTTCACATACTTTATTTACTTTAATCTTTCCATCAACACTGTGTGCAAGTTTTAAAATCTTCTTATTCCTATTTTGTTGACAAAGACATTGATGTAAAAAAAAAACAAAAACAAAAACAGACATAGCACTAGACCCTAGATCTTCTGACCTCTGATCCCACATTACTCCACTGAGAAAGAACAAAGAATACTTGTATAAGCAAGAAGCAGTGGCAAAAAAAATTTTTAGCTACTTAAACTTACCATCTCTACGCTGGATGTTTATACTTTTTCTTGCTTACAATGAGTGTTGGGATATAGATCCCTGGAGGTTTTTTTTTTTTTTTTTAATCCAGAGATAGGCATTCCATATGTGCAAAAGAAAACATCTCAAAGACTGGGCATCTCACCAAAAAGCTACAACCCAAGAACAATGATAAGCGAGCAACACATGCAAAAGACATACTTTGGCATTTTGTGCCTATTGCAAACTTTTCCTAGCCTTCAGTTAAATAAATTGATTTTATGTCTCATTGTATACCATTGTTCTTTCTCTTAAAGTCAGCAGAGCGATTCTCTAATTTCAATCTGTGTAGTTCATTAGAGAAGTCATAACAAGGGAAGAAATATCCATGATCTAAAAAATTTTGAGTTAAAGAAGTTTAAAAGTCAGGATACCTGGGTGGCTGAGCAGTTGAGCATCTGGGTTCAACTCAAGGGGTGATCCCGGGGTCCTGGGATTGAGTCCCGCATTGGGGTCCCCGTGGGGAGACTGCTTCTCCCTCTGCCTATGTCTCTGCCTCCCTCTCTGTGTCTCTCATGAATAAATACATAAAATCTTAAAAAAAAATAGAGAAGTTTAGGGCAGCCCTGGTGGCCCAGGGGTTTAGCGCTGCCTTCGGCCTGGGGTGTGATCCAGGAGACCCGGGATCAAGTCCCACATCGGGCTCCCTGCATGGACCCTGCTTCTCCCTCTACCTGTGTCTCTGCCCCTCTCTCTGTGTCTGTCATGAATAAATAAATAAAATCTTTAAAAAAAAGAAGAAGTTTAAAAGTCAATTTGAATAGCTCATTTTTCAGGGATCCCTTCTCCACTTCTAAGTGGCGAACTATGCTAATAAACCTTTGAGTATGGTATTTTTAAAAATAAGGTGAAGTTACTAGGAAGATAATATACTGTAATTATGTACTAGGTTTATCAGGGCCCTTGATTTTTGCATTCAAGATACTCAAGCTAAAGATAAATGTAATGGTGTGCCTTAAATTAATAATTTGTGTTAGTAAAGTGATTTGGAGAAAGATTTTGAACTTGTTAATGTATTTTGACAAGAGTTGAGAGGGGGAGACTCTACAAAAGATGGGAAAGATGGGTACAAATGAATCATTGGCAAATCAATCTAATTTAGCAGTGAAACTCAATTGGGCATGTCAAGTCAATGCAATGGTCAAGAGGACCACGGACTGATGGTCCAGTCAGCATCGTGGGCACCACATGCCCCCTTGAGCCCATTGTTGGCTGACTTCACCTATTCGACCATGTATGGCTTGGGCATCTCATTTTCATAAAGAAGGCAGGCAAAGGAGAACAAGTTCAGAAAGGGTCACAGAAATAATTATAGGGGTTCACTTGTAAGAATAAAAATAAGAAAGAACAGAATATCCTCACTGCTTGGCTGACAGCTCTGCCAGGGCACGGATGGCAGCAGGGGGAGGAATTAATTGCAAAGAAGGAGCTAAGAAGTCTGTAGAAGTTTGGGAAGGAAGCATTTAGCAGAATCCTGGAACTTTAAAGCTGTAAGGTATCTTAGAGATCATCTAGAGATTTGGTTAGAATTAATGAGGCTAAATTAAGCTGGGAAAATGAGATAAAATGCAAGAAAAATCTTGTGCAAATGAGAACTACTTAATAATGCTTTATTGTGCAAAGTAGAAATTCTTGCTCAGTTCTTTCTTCACATCATAGGACCCTGGAATATGATATTCCCTTCCAACATTTAAGCCAATACCTTTACTAATATGAATCCAGGATTAAGCCACTGAGAAGTGACTTTAAAAACTGTTGTCAGATCCGGACTTTTGATATCCAGTTAGTATTACTTATACCATATTGGTAGCCTCATTTGATTCAGATTTATGGAGTTGTATAGAGAACATACAGTTTCTAGGCTCTGGTGTGCTCATTTAACCTCACACAATCCTTTAAATTTATATACCCCTTGAATCATAGGAAATGGAGATATATAGTATATAATTAAACTTACATAGCCAGCTAATGCCAAAGATGATGAGTAGATACTAACTTCTACCTATGTTCTCCTATTTCCAGGCCAACTTATTTATTGAAAAAAATAATTATTTTTAAGTCCCTATGAGTTTGCAGTCCTCATTAGCAATTTATGATACTATAAAAGAAAAAGAGCCTCAGGAACAAAAAGCTACACACAAAATTAATCATTTTTATGTTCTGGCAAATGGAATATATAACTAGGGGAAAATAGAAGCTGAACAAGAAGCTAATTTTAAAAAGGAAAGATATATCTATGAGTATCAAAAGAGGAGTGAATTTTAGAGGCAACTGGCCTGATCCAAGTGATTCTAAGAAATTTGGCAAACACTGACTTCTGACTACATTAAATCTAAAATGCTATCAACTATAGGATATACCATTACTTCATCTGCCACCCAGAAAGAAAAGACCAATTAGATCATGACACAATACTGTCTTATCTCATCAATTATAAGATGCATCTTGCTTTCTTAAATGTTAAACTGTTTCTTAAAATGCGCATAGTAGAATCAATGAAATCCTTACTGTATCTTAAGTTTAAACACGTAGCAATTGATTAAGTCTGTAAACTTAATCAATCAAGTGTTGATCACCTTCCCCTCGGAAAGCCCTTGACACCCGAGGTCGTCATCTCTATCATCTCATTCTGAGAGGAGAAATTTTTAAAGTGACTGTGAGTTTGGAGGTATGTTCTTTTTTAAGAAAAAAAAAAACATTTTTAATTCATTCTCTGTTCTTGGGTGACGAGAGTGGCAAAAATAAAAACCTTGTGTGAAGATAGCTTATCTATGTGGCTTTTAAGGGAAGAGGAGACGCATTCCATTATACAGTGAAGGTGAACATGCCTGTTGAAATATCAGGCTGCCCTTTCAAAGCTTGTGTATTCACTTGTGAAATGCTACCAAGCTGCACTAACTTATCTGTGCTCTGCTGAAGTGTGCTTCTCTTTGGTCTCATTATCTTATCACTTCTCTGTGTGTCCTCTCGTTTGAAAGTCTTTGTGTGTGTCAATACTGCTGCACTCAGTGGCTCACGGAACTGGTACCTTTAAGCCAAGCAGGGAAGCTAATCAGGACCTAAGGGCTGGGAGGAAGCAGGAGGGATTTAGAATAGACATCTCTCTCTTCTATGTCTCTTCCTCCCCCTGTGCATCTGCACCACTAACCCTGACCAGCCCGCCACTCTTCACAGGGGATCGGGGAAGGAGGAGAGAGATTAGGGAAGGAGGGGAGTTTACACTTGAGCTTCAAGTGTAAAATGAGTTTTAATAAATAGGAAAAAGAAAAAACATTATCGTATTTCCATACTGAAACATGCTGGAAGCCTTGGGAGTGCTACCATATTCTTTTCTAAATTTCTCTAAGCTGTGCTCTAATTCAGTTTCCCAGCTTTAACACTATTGACATCTGGGGACAGATAATGATTTGTTGGAAGTGGTGGGGGCTGCCCTGGATACTGTAGGATGTTTAGCAGCATCACTGGGTTTCCGATGCAGGTAGCACCCCTGCCCTAATGACACCAACCAAAAATCTCTCCATCACCAATGTCCTCCAGAAAGCAAAATTACCTCCCCACCCCTCTCCATATGAGAGAACCTCTGCTCTCATTGCTCTAGAAAGAAAAGCTACAGGGAATGGAGTAAAACTCCAAAAAGTAACACATTATCAAGTGCTCCTCTACAAAGGGCGAAAAAGGATTTCTTATTCTAGAATTGGCCAATGCCAAGCAGAGAGGGAGAGAAAATTACTACCATCACTTTCAAAATACTGTCTGGAACTGCCTTGTATCTCTTAGACTTTTTTTACTTTTTCGTTTGAAACTAAATAAATGTCCATTGAATTGTATGCCAATTGATGGGGATCCCTGGGTGGCTCAGCGGTTTAGCACCTGCCTTTGACCCAGGATCGAGTCGCACGTTGGGCTCCCTGCATGGAGCCTGCTTCTCCCTCCTCCTGTGTCTCTGCCTCTCTCTCTCTCTCTCTCTCTCTGTCGATCATAAATAAATAAATAACAAATAAATATATTATATAATAATAAATAAATAAATCTTTTAAAAAAAAGAATTGTATGTCAATTGAATTATTTGATGATCCTCATATTCAGCTCAAAGAAAACAATGCTGCATTTTATTCAGTGACCTCTAAGAGGCACTTTGAAGTGCTGACTTATTTTTATATGTCTTTGAAAATTCTTTTGTCCCATAAATTTTCCCAAGTTCTTTCCATCTGTTCTGTCTTGCTTGGAATGGCCAAGTGCTGACAACCTAATGAATGAGAAAGCATAGTGCATGAGTTTAAATACCTGAAAGGAAAGAATTCACTGAAATCAGATTTATTTGAAAGATGATGATTGGTCCCATTACACAATGATCTCTGCTTTCTAAGATCTTTTCTTATAGAAATTTTAATAAGTATTATTTTTGTCAAACGTAGACTTCAATTGACCACACTAGTATGAAGATACATTCCAAAAAAATGAATGATCATTAATCCATAGAAATTTCTTCAGATACCTTATTGTAACTTACATAGTTTTTGCTACAAACTTGTTCAGTAACAGCAACCAGTACATGTGCTGTTCAGAATCTCACCTCTCTTATCCTCAGCATATGTGTTGCAAAAGAATTTTCCTTTTTGGCTATATGTGGGTTGTTTGGGATTGGGCTTTTAACATTTTTTGGTAAAGTCTGGGGCAAAAATTTATCAAGCTATCTCATTAGTTAAGTCAGAAAACTTTGTCATAGAGGAAATGACTCATCTGTTCTCTTGAAAATATCACACTTGGAATCCATCAATTAACACATCGTATGGAATTTATTTAACAATGCTTTTTGAGGTGTCAAACTCTTCAACTCCTTCCTAAAATAAATCTCTTCTTAAGTGATCGGATTTCCTTGAGGTCAAAGTGCCCCAACTACTTCACTTTTCTAGAAGCATAAAGCATGGATGCAGCTTTCAATTCTGGCTCACGTTCTCTTAGCCCCAAACAGTCCTCTTTGGCCTCCACAACCTCTTCATGGTCCCCTTCATTCATATCTCAGGACCCCCTCTTGCCGACAATGACACGCTCATAAAGGCTCCAATGACTAATTGTCAAGTTGAACCACCTTGTATTTGTTTCCATACACTGGAGTAGTGTTTGCTGCTGTTGATTCTAGTTCGGTCATGGAACTTCCATCCATTGGCTTCATGACACTGCTGTCTTCTCCTCTTCATCCACCCCAGATCCCAATGTCCTAATCTCCTATCCCTCCTTACTAATTGTATCTCTGTGTTGTATACTGGACCCATTTCTCATTCTCTACTGTTTCTTAGACATCCTAGCCAGGCTCACGGCTTTAGTATATCACTCCCAACTATACAGATTTAGAGTTCCCAATCTAGCTTTAAAACCTAACTGGACTTCATTTCCAACAGCTATACAACTAGGTCTACCACCCTGTCATTTGCACATGCTCCCATTGTAGACTCATGGCGTCACCATTGCCTTTGCCATGATCACACTTTAGAAGAAAGCCTTCATCTCCCCCTTTCTTTCCCCTCATGCCACATATTGTATCGGTGGCAAATCAGGTGAGAGGCACCATTGTCATGTCTCTATCGCTTCCCTTAATTTTCAATCTCACATCCTGGCTCAGGTCCTTGTGCCCTCTCATGTGGGGTAGGCACCTGTTTGATTTTCTCCCTTCTGATTTGTCCTACAAACTGCTGCTAGAGCTTACCTCTTTATAAAGAAAGCCTCCTCCCAAAGAATGCGAACAATTTTCCAAACTCCGAAACTTGCTGTAGTCCCTCCTAGTATGCAATGCCTTCTACATTCTGACCTCAACCCACTTATATCTGTGATGTCCCACATGCCAGCTAACCCAGGTAACTCCCCATCCTCTGAATACTGTCCATCTGCATGTTGTGCTCGCATCATGGTTTAGGTGTTGTCTCAGGACCAGCACATCAGTGGTGCCTGAGAACTTGTCAGAAATGCAGATTTGGGCCAAATTCAGATCTACTGAATGTGAAACTCTGAAGGAAAGTCCCAGCAATCTGTGTTTTTATAAAATAAGACCTGCAGGTAGGGTGCCTGGGTGGCTCAGCAGATTGGGCATCTGCCTTCAATTCAGGTCATGATCCTAGGGTTCTGGTATTGAGTCCCACACCAGGCTCTCCACTCAGCCGGAAGTCTGCTTCTCCTCTCCCTCTGCTCACCTCCCCACTCCATGCTCTCTCTCCTTCTCTCTCTCTCTCTCTCATGCTCTCTTATAAAAATAAATTAAATCTTAAAAAAATAAGCCCTCCAGGTGATTCTGATGCATATTAATGCTTGCAAACTCAAACTATTTTTCTCTGTTCTTTCTGCTAAATTTTTCTCCATCTTGTGAAAATTTACTTAGATATGAGGTTTGTCTATGGGATTGTCTCTGATTCTCTGATCTGCTCCTACACTCTTCTCTGTCTTTATCATGCCATTTGCCAGGCCAGTTGTTTCCCAATTATATGCACCTGTGGGCTCACCCCCGGTAGATGTTAAGCTCAAGGATAGAGCTTGTGTGTGTTTGTGTATGTATTGTGTGCTCAACTTTATGCCTTGTGTTGTTTTTTTGTCCTTTGCTTTATATTTTAAAAATAGAATTGAAAGCAATACATAAAACTTTCCTAATTTGTGAGCGATGTAATTCATCAGAATCTGGAAGGTTATCAGAAGCAATGAAATAGCACTTAATATTTGGGAGAGTAGCTTTAATCTTTTAATAAAATAAAACTAGTCTTTATTCTTACATGTTTATTCTATTAGGAGGGGCCTGTCTGATATTGTGGTACTGACTTCAGAACATTTTGACTGTCTGATCTCCGGAAAAAAATTTAACACCTAATAACATCACAGAGACAAGAAGTTATGTTTTCAGAATGTAAAGCCCATGGGACTATCGTGTGGCATAATTGTTTTATCCAAAAGGGTGTCTAGAAGCAAAGAGGAAAATTTTCTCAGACAGGTATGAAATTTAACTTTTAAAACGAGTGTGGCTAAATTTGCCCAGTTGTCCTGCATCTATGATATGAATTCTTATTATTCCACTTTGCACTGCTAATATTTATTGATTCATTTGACTATTATTTGGTTATAATGTAAAACCAAGTCACTCTGATATGCATGTATGTTTAATATAAAATATTCTTTACAAGCCTGATTTTCTTAGGTATGGAACAGACTGGGAGGATGAGCAAAGGGCAGAGAAACGGAAGGCAGAAAGAGTAGGGTCTGAGTGTGTCACACGGGTGGCGGTAACCAATTTATAATTTCAAATGTAGCCATAAAGTATTGAAAACTTTGCTTTAATTTGTTTCTTTGCTTTAATTGTAGGCAATTAAAGTAGTGACTAATTCATGCTTCTAGCAATTGGCCAAAAAGACTTTAAGGTAATGAGTTCTAAATTAGGAAACTCAGTGTCTACTCTATATCCAGCACCTAGAAAATGGCACCTTAACTCTTAAAATCTCCCAGAAGGGAGATACAACAACCCTATCTGACAAATGAAGATGCCTGTGTAGGGGAGGCTACAACACTCATCCAAGGTCTACAGGCCACAGTGAAGAAACTCACCAGACTTGAGCATCAACACCAGTGGGGACTCCTTGAAAGATGAAAATCAGTGGTGCTCAACCTTGGGGTGCTTGCAGTCCTTTTGAATACTAGATATTTTGGCAGTGTATTTAACAAAATTCAAAGACTCGGAACAATTCAAGTCAATAGTAACCGCAGTGTAAACCCTTCCCCCGTAAGCAGTGGCTGCGTGTCCATGCAAGCATCCTCAGCTCTCCTGCTTTTGTTTATGACTTACTCCCCTCTGTCCTGTGGACGGTGGGCAGAGCTGTGTGTGGCTCTCCCTATACATATGGATCCAAGAGGCTAGTCTCAGCACTCCAGTGAGGGGACTTTTCTTTGTTGTTGCTTGAGGTTATTAACTACACATTTCACCTCTACACTGTGACATATTCTCTCAACTCAACCTGACAGTCATTGCAGTATATTCCGTTATAACGAAAATAAGCTTTACACATTGCCAAAAACTTGGCAACACATGTGACAAGACTGCAATACACAGAGGCCCCCTAGAAGACATCATCTCACATCTTTTGAATGAGTATGTAGTGGAATAGAAAGGCTTGGGCTATCCTATAATAGAAATGTGATAAACAGAAAATTTCAAATGATGCTAATTGGATTTTTAAAAGCCTATTAAAAATTATGATTCATAGCATATTCATAGCATGCTTTAATACAAGAAATTATCTTTTATAGAATATTATTTAATCAAACAATGCCTTTTTTAAGTGAATCAGATCTTCATTATACATTTGGACTAGAAATCTCTATAAATTCAATCTTTAGGATGATGAATACTGAGCATCCATCAAAATTCCTGGGAAAAAATGACTGTCCTTAAAAAACATAGCCAGGAGGACATATATTTTCAGAATTGTGAATTTGTTTGCATGATAACTGCAATTACAAATCTGGAGTTTTTAATCTAGCAATCAGATGACAAGATGAGCAATTACCATTCCATGCTTAACTATTTTTATGATGACTTTTTTTTTTTCCCAAAGCAGCTGTTGCGGTTAAAAACGCAAAGATTCCTATTTTTTCTTCCCATGCTACAGTATTTTGGCAAACAAATATCTGTTTCCCAAAACATAAAGAGTCTTACTCTGAAAGATGATGTAACACATGTGTGCTTTCATAGATTTTCCAGTGCTTAATGATCTTGTAGATATGGGCTTTTTTTTTTTTAAACCCAGACAATGCTTAGTACAGAATGGCTACTCAATGAGGAGTTCATGAATGGTTGAGTGAATGAATAATATTTGGGTTATTTAACTGTATCTTTCTAAAAGTGATTGTGTGTGTGTGTGTGTGTGTGTGTGTGTGTACGCGCACTCGCGCGTTTGTAATTGCAACTGGAAAGGAAAACCCAAAATATTTATTGACTCTATTTTCTTTTCTTCCCCAACTGGCTGATGAATTAAAGAGGTAGATAATGTTCTCTGGAGAACTTCAGACAAGAGATGTGTGCTTTATAGAGTCTGAGTCTCTGTGTTAATTACTATGTCAATGAAATACAAGGGAATGAAAAAGATAGGATGATGGATAGATAAACAGATACATGCCGCTGATCAGATAAATATCTGATCAGCTCAGATATTTTAGTTTCCCAGTGGATTGGGTTAGAACAGAGACATAAAAAAATCTTTACAAAGAGCAGGCAAGAATTCTGATCCTTCACACCAACCCAGTCTTAGTGAATCCATCTAAAAAGATGCATCTTTTATAATGTCTTCACTATTAATCACGGGCATTGCTTGTTGCTTCCTTGTCCACGTCTTACACTTACTTGCATCCTTTCTAGTACTTGCTACACTGATCTCCCCCCAAATCTTTATGTGGATGTTCTCCTAATAGCCTTGTTGTAGCTTTAATGGGTTACACCGTGTTTTAGCAATCTTTGTACCTGCTGTGTCTGGCATAAAATTGTTGCTCAATGAAGTTTGTTGAGTTTGATTGAGGGAGGGTAAATATATAACTACTCACACCTCAGCTGCTGTTATTTTAAGCAGTTTTACAGTTTAAAAGTATAATCTGCAGAGCTCAAATTTTCCATTGAGGCTGCAGGACAGTTTCCATAATTTTAATAGGTTTGGTTTTAATCTATATACTATGCCATATTGGAAACAGGGATCACAGTGTAGAACCTCAGTTATTCCTGTTTGTAGGAATTTTTTCTTATTTTCTCTGTGACATCTCAAAGTAGAGCTCAGTAGCAAGTCCTGACCCATCTAATGAGTCAACATATTTCGTGACAAGCAGGTAACTTTTCCATTTTAACTTTGTGTGCAAAAACGTGTTTTGTCACCCACATAGTTCCAAATATGACATTAAATGATTCATTGTAATGACGCGTGCAGAAACTAGTTTCTTGAGAGCAATTACTAATCTATACAACAGAATTGCTTAATTGGCCTCTGAAATCTTAGTACCATTATTCAGTCCTTGGGCACATTAAAAAATATACTTTCAGAGGCTCCTGGGTAGCTCAGTTGGTTGAGTGTCCAACTCTTGGTTTTGACTCAGGTCTTGATCTCATGATTTGAGATCCAGACCCACGGTGGGCTCTTTTCTCAGGGAGTCCACTTGGTATTCTCTCCCCTACCCCTCTCCTTGGTCTCTGTCCCTCTCTGTCAAATAAATAAATCATTCATACATATATATTTATTTATATAAGATATATATTTATATATGATATATATATTTATATATATACATGCACCCATACATGCACACACATATGCTTTCAAGTTTTTTTAAAAATATTTTATTTATTTATTCATGAGAGACACAGAGAGAAAGGCAGAGACACAGGCAGAGAGAGGAGAAGCAGGCTCCATGCAGGGAGCCCAATGTGGGACTCGACCCCAGGACTCCAGGATCACACCCTGAGCCAAAGGCAGACGCTCAACCACTAAGCCACCCAGGCGTCCTTGCTTTCAAGTTTTAAAATTTGGTGGAAAATAACTTTTGTGACATTTCAGGAGAGCTATTCATCAATACTCATCAAAATTAATTGCATGTAATTTCTTTCAGCAGTTCTGCTCATTAAAAAAAATTTTTTTAAAGATTTTTATTTATTTATTCATGAAAGACACACAGAGAGAGAGGCAGAGACACAGGCAGAGGGAGAAGGGGGCCCCATGCAGGGAGCCCGACGTGCGTCTCAATCCCGGGACTCCAGGATCACGCCCTGGGCCAAAAGCAGGCGCTAAACCACTGAGCCACCCAGGGATCCCTGCTCATAAAAATTTATCCTGACATAGCGATCATATAGGTACCAAAAGATATGGCTATAACATTCATGAAATTGGATTTATCAAAATAGTAAAAATTAGAGACCATCATGATGTACACTAATGGTTAACCTACATAAAACTGTTACAATGGAATATAGGAAGGTATTTTAAATGATATAGAAATATTTTCATGAGTTAAGATCAAGGTTAAAATATCAGATTGCAAAACTAAGGAGGCACAATCCCTTTTTGAAAAATACCTACATGAGAAAAAGGGAGAGGACATCTATCAATATTGCAGCCACATCGTTAGGTGAAAGAATGATCATGATTTCTACTGTCTTATTTGTAGCTGTACGTATTTTCTGGATTTCTGTAGTGAACATGGATTGTTTCAGCAATAAGGAAAATAAAAGCTATCATTGATATTTACACAGATTCTTTCACATAGAATTAAAGAAAGCAAACTACCTAGTGCCGGAAGAGCAGATACTCCACACCCAAGAGACCCAACTCACCAATTTCAGCACCTTGCCCTAAGCAACCTTGATGGAACCTCATTTTTTTTTTCAGTATCAGGCTCTTAATTACCCATTAATCCAAGCTAGTGTGAAAGACAAAACCTGTTCGCCAATTCTACTATATCAAAAGAAAACAAACAAACAGAAAACTCTCTCCCCCAGGATTGAAAGTCTCTCCTATTCCATGGTTTTATATAATAGTGTTTTAATTTCTCTTTTCAAAAAAACTTCTCTTTCCTTCCAAGGAAGTAATGTAGACTAATAAAATGATAAATGTGAGGCCAGATGTCTTTCTTGGAGAAAAAAAAAAAAAAACTTTAAATAAGCTTCATAGCTCAATTGTTCTTACAAGATGAGACACAGATGGAAAGGCCTGTGGATTAGAACTTTCATTTCCCTCCCCCAAAAAAGGATATCAAACTTTATCTTTTATCTTTTGTGGATAGCAAATCATATGATTTTATTTTTCTTCCAATTAATGGTTAGAACAATACATATATTTTAACATAATTCTTATCTTCTTGGCATTAAAATCCAGAACTCCACCCTTTTAAGGAGAGTGATCTAGGACCCTAACACTAGAGGAAGGAAGTATAGAATAAATGAACTGAATTTGTTTAGAACCTGTATCTAGACGGCCCACCTCCATTGCCTGGTAGTCATCTTTGCTTGTCAAGAAGCCTCTTCTTATATGTAGAACATTCAGTTTAGGTGGGTATGGAACAGAACTAATCAAGTGACGTCTATCCACGTTAAAAACAAAAGAGTTCCTCAGACTATTTCCCTCTTCATAATTACCCTCATTTCAAAATGTAGGAATTTTTAAACTCATTTTTTTTCTCGCTGGTAATTAGTTGAAAGGAGAGACAAAATTGCTCTCTGTTTTATGACAATTGTGTTGTTCCTGTATCTCCTTCTTTCCCCAAAATAATTCATATTTCTCTTCCTGAAGATAATACTTCTTTCTTACTCCAGGCATTTATAAAAAAGCTCTCATTGAATCTCACATAAGACCTGTGTGAAGTTCCTTCAGGTTTCAAGAAACAGAGATGCACTTGGGTTCTCTCTGTGCATCGTGTTTCTCGTAAAAAAAAAAAAAAAAAAAAAAAAATCCTGAGAGGTATTGGCAGCTGCAGAACTGGAAGGCTATTCCTTCTGTCAGGAGCTGACAGTGGCTTGTGTTCCAGCATCTTCTCTGTAGTGACCCAAAAGCAATGGCCCTGGCATGCCCTGCTCATATCCGGCATGCCCCACTTCTCTCACTAAACGTATCTTCCTCTTCTACCATTGACTATGTCTTTGCTACCTCCTTCCCCTGTCATGGCTTCTGCTTACTTCCTTCTCTCTGCTTCTTTGCTCCTGCTCTGCTCTATTGTATGTCACTTCTCTGTGTGTCTCAAACTCCTCAAGAAAGAGCATGTTTGGCCATCAGTCACCCTCTAGTACCAGGTAGAGAACCCTCAGGAAGCAGCAGGCTTCTTAGGCTATAAATGGCCAGATTGCAAATGGCTGTCTCTGTGCTTCAGTTGTCCATTCTCCTGTGTATCAGGTGTTCCTCCGCCCTGCAAACACCTCAGCAATGGCCATGGATTCAGCAAGTGCTTCTTCCATCAATGTCTGGTAGATAAACTTCCTAGATTATTCTGTGAGTTGTAAGGTGATATGACATTTCACGTAACAGGAGGAGGCCTCATTGCTTGTTTTCCCCTCAATCTCTGATTGACAGGAATACGGGGGGTTCAGAAATCATAGGAGGAAGGAAGTGTAATAGTTTGAGAAAATGTTGAAAAATATAGAAGATTACAATTTGCCTAGTCACATAAACATTCAAAATAATGCGACACAAGATCAGGCCCTGAGTTTCTTTAAAGGCATTACACGAAATGCATCCTTGATTATATAAGGCTATGACAAAGAATACTGTCTCATCACTGAAAATAACTGGTAGGTTTTAATTTGACTTGTTCAAAGTTTACTTTTTTTTTTTTTTTTTTTTTACAAGAAACATTCTCTATCTTGACATGGGTGTTGGTTACAAGGGTGTATAACAAATGGGAAAAAGGACACCTACTTGTACTTAATGCATTGTTTCTGATGTTTGCTATCTTTCAATTTGAAGGACATTCCATGATTTCTTTCTGCCATCCCATCCCCATCTTGGCCAAAGCTTCTCCAGCTTTAGGCTGTAGCCTAAACAGGCCCTACACTGCACTCTGCTCTTCCTATTGTTCTGCCCCATATCAGTCACCTGTTCTGAAGTAGTTCTGGTCTGCTTCCGTCTTCACCAGGTACCAATTTCAGTAACTCCTGTGTCTCTCTTACTGCCTACTTAGCACTGTGCCTCCTGAAGGCAGACATCATCCTTGATTTTACCTCTTATGTCTCCATGGCAACCAGCACAGGACTTAGCTCATAGTAGAATTTCATTAAGGACATGACTCTAGAGGAGCACCTGCGTGACTCAGTCAGTTAAGCTCAGGTCATGATCTCCGGGTCCTCGGATCGAGCCCTGAGTCGGGCTCCCTGCTCAGTAGGGAGTCTGCTTCTCTGTCTCCTTCTGCCCCTCCCTGCCCCCTGCTCCTGCTCTCCCCCCCTCCTCAAATAAATAAAATAAAATATTTTTTTTTAAAAAAAGGACATGACTCCAGGAATGTTACAAATGTCAGGAATCACAGAGACCCATGGCCTTTTATTCTTTCTGAAAGAGATAGCTGATACACAGGGTGTGTGTAGGGAAAGATGGACAAACATGAACTTTTTTTTATTAGTAAAAATTTTAGAACTTTAATCTTTTTACTTATTTTAAACATACACGCGCAAGATAAAATTAACCACTTTAAAGTCTACAATTCAGTGGCATTTAGTACCTTCATAACTTTGTGCAACTACTACTTCTATTTTCCAATACATTTTCATTGACCCAGAAGAAAACCCTGTACCCATTAAGCAGGTTCCTCTGCTTCTCCCCTATCCCCAGCTCCTGCCAACCAGTAATCCGCTTTCTGTCTCCCTTCACCTATTCTGGACGTTTCATATAAATGGAATTCTACAACATGTGGCCTTTTGTGTCTGGCTTCTTTCATTTAGCATAATGGTTTCAAGGTTCATTCCCAAGGTATCATGTATCAGCGCTTCACTGCTTTGCGTGGCTCAAGTACTAACCCTTTTGAGCGTGAACAAAGCAGCAGATGCTGTGCCAGCTAGTTTCCATATGTATCCCCTTGTAGTCCTTGAAGCAGCCCTAAGATATATATGAATAGTATTATCCTCATTTTACAGGTCTGAATACTAAGGTTCAAAGACATGAAGTCTCCAGCCTGAGTTTGGAAAACAAGGAAACCAGCCCACCTGGTCTGGGATCCACATTCCTGACCCCAGGTGTCACATACCTAGGTGTCTCTCCTGGTAGGGTCCTTCCTTCACTTCTGGGTCTGTCTATGCACTACCTGCTGACAGATTAGTGACACAGCCTGACAGTTCAGAGTGGGCCAGACAGATGCTTGTCTATGGTTTCCCTTGCTGGAAATCACTTGTTAGTTCTCAATATAGATACTGAAAACTTTACAGAAATGTCTGCCGCTCTCCAGGGGCCATGTAAAGTTTCAGCCAATTGAAACCCGAACCCAATTTTCCCTCATCGCAGGCGATCACTGGAGAAGATCTCTTTCAAGCTCTGTTTAAACTGTTGAAAAGAAGGGGTGCTTTGAATATGCATGAGCATCACCAAGGCATCAACAGCAGAGGTGGATTTTAATAATTAATTCATTAGGCCAATTTATTTCTCTAATTGGTTGTGAAGCTTTGTCAACTAGGAGATAGTAAAAACAATTAAAAATGTAAAAAAAATTAAAACCTAGTGAAGTTTGAGTATTAATGATGCACAGGGAAATGAAAACAGACAGGAGGCCCTAATTATTTCTCAAATAAGTGTTTAAACATTTACAAATTGCATTTCAATGAAACTCATTTTTATTTTTATAAATGTGTATTGTCTCCATTTGTGCTGGGGTATTGGCTCCAAACATAAGGCCTGAGGGCCCTTTGGCAGTTGAACAGCAGCATTCTTAACACTGGGGTCACAAACCACTTCAGGGGGGCTGGTAACTCCTCGCAATTATCTGGAAAACATTCCGAGTGTGAATTTTTTTTTGAGATAGGAATGCAGAACTTTTTTCAGATTCTCGATTTAGGAACCACTACCTCACAGTTTTCTCCCTGACTCTCTGAGGTGGTGGTCAATGTAGTCTGACATGTGAGACCCTAACTTTCTCTGCAATCGGGGAGGGGCTTCTATCATCATCCCAAGAACTCTCATGGCCACTTGGCCCCTTAGCAGGGGCTTGGAGCCCAACCTCAGAAAGGCTATCCCTCTATCCTTTCCACCTGTCCCTCTCTTATGAGTAAACCAAACTGTACAGCCAGGTCAGAAATGCAGCAAGCTCTGGGGGCTGCCAGATGAAGGCTGAAACTAGAAGCAGTCAGCTATTGGAGATTGTTTTCTGGAAGTGCAGAAAACAAGAATGAGCAGAGCCTGGCAACTCAGAGTGTGGTCCATAGACTGGCATCTTCTGGGAGCTTGTTAGAAACATAGAATCTCAGGCCCCGCCCAGATCAACTGGATCAGATGTCTGCATTTTTAACTGGTTGCCCAGGGATTCCTAGACCTGATGGAGTTTGGGAAACACTGGTCAGGCTGGTGCAATATTCTGAACAAAGCTCTCCATTCTCAGCATGGCTCCTTCTCCGTCTCGCTTAGGAAGCCACATCCTCCTCCATCACCGCCCTAACTCCCCCATGTCACATAGGATTCCTGCTGTTCCCTGAAGTCAGCTAAAGAATCACAGTTTCTAATGCATGTGATGTTCTGTCCAGCCTCTGTCTGGTACACAAACTCCTGTGGCTGCCCTCTCTTCATGGTGCTGTGATAAGGAGAGAGAAAGGGGGCACCTGGGTGGCTCAGTTGGCTAAGTGTCCAATTTTTTATTTCAGTTCAGGTGATAATCCAGCCCCATATTGGGTTCCACGCTGGGCATGAAGCCTGTTTAAGATTCTCTCTCTTGGGTTGCCTGGGTGGCTCAGTGGTTGAGCATCTGCCTTTGGCTCAGGTCGTGATCCTGGGGTCCCTGGATCGAGTCTGACATTGGGCTCCCTGCAAGGAGCCTGCTTCTCCCTCTGCCTGTGTCTCTGCCTCTCTCTCTCTCTATGTGTCTCTCATGAATAAATAAATAAAATCTTAAAAAAAAAAAAGATTCTCTCTCTCTCCCTCTGCCCTCCCTCACTCACTCCTGCACATGTGTGCACACTTGAACTTTCTCTCTCTTTCTCTTAAAAAAAAAAAAAGAGAAGAAGAAGGTGAGAGAAAAGAATTGAAATATTGAGTTCTCCAACCATTTCTCTATGGGCTGTACAGCCATGAGCAGGTCACAGCCTTTTGGGGCTTCTTCCCTTGTCTTCAATCATTAGGGTTTATGGTAAGAATCAAAGATACTTCTTAAAAGTACTTTATGCCCAGTTCCAAAAAGCCACTTTATTAGGTATGCGTGACATGCAAAAATATGTTCCTATTTAATGCATCCAACTTGATGAGTTTGGGGACAGGTATGCACCCATGAAGTCATCACCACCAACAAGGCCATCATGTCCATCACCTCCCAAAGTCTCCTCCTTCCCTCTTTTTATTATTATCACTGTTATTGTTGTATTATTATTATTATTATTATAAGGTAATAACATAGGATCTACCTTTTTAGCAAATTTCAAGTGTACACTACAGCATTGTTGGCTCTTGGCACTACTCTGTGTGGTACATCTCCAGAACGTACTCAATTCTCTGAAAAGGCAATGAAAAGCAAAAGCTAGAAAGTCTGCTTTTCTTGTAGCTGATCAGGCTCTGACTAGTTTTGTGTGAGCTTGGGTAAGTCTCTTCCCCTTTGTCTCCTGGCCAATAAAATGAGGCTTTGACCACCGTGGTCTATCTACCGTTCTCTCTAAGGTATCTTCTGACTCTGTCATTTTATGTATTAGCTCCCAGAGGAAGCCATCACCCACCAGAGGTTCTACAAGTGGTGAAAAAAGCTGCACGGTAGAGTCAAATGCCTGAAGGGTATCCCTCGAGACAAGTATATGTGCACTGTTCCACTTCCACAAACATTGATCCCCCTCCATTAGTGATTCTAAGTTGCTGTGACTGCTTTATACAACCCAGAGCCCAAATCCTTGGTCCTTTGTGACATATCTTCTGTTAAGTTTGCCTCAAAATGCAACACGCTTCACACTCACTGAGCAGGGTTGCAGATTTCTCTTGACAAAATGAAAAGATTAATTTTGAGCTTCAATACTTGGTGTTTATCTGTCATGGTGCCAACTGCCTTTGTAATGATATAGTCTCCCATGCAGACAATTAAAAATCATGCTGACGGAATCTGTTCTAATTGGTTTTGCTTTGAATTATAATTCAATGAAGAGGCATCGCTTATGTTATAGGAGACCCACCACGCTTTGTTTGAAGTTTCAGCAATTCTTTGATTTCCTTTAGATACAGCTCTTTCTCCAAAACATCTCAAGGAGTCCCCCAAAGCCAGGGAAGTAAAAGGAACGGTTTCCGTGGTGCCTAGAATTCCTTTTCTCTTTATTCTAGGCTCCAGGGCTACCCCCGCATCCCCTGCCGTCTACCCAAAATTCCCTTCTCCGCTAAGAGCCTCACATTCTGGTATTTTCTCTTCTTGTATCTTCTTACATCAAACTTACCCGTTTTAATCGTTCCCTCAAGAAGCCAGATCACTGCCACTGACAAGCAAATGTGGCAAATGAATCTGTCTCCCAGTATTGAATAGTGGGTGCTAGTGAAGATGTTCTTTCCTCTTCTTGGTTTACAAATGGAAAAAGAAGACAATAATCATCCTCCTCTTTTCACTGAGCATAAGTGACAGTTGCATGGGAGGGGAAGGGGTAGTGACGGAACAGCTCCTTAACCCCACCTTCCCCCAAATTAACTCATACTGGAAAAATCCCAGCTCACATCCAACAAAGGGGACCAAACACAGGCTTTGTGGGAAGTTAAAAGAGGGATCTGATTAACTATCCTTCATTGTTTTTTTCTTCTACTTTTTTTTGTCCCCTTATCTCTTTTCTGCCCTAGACAGCTTCCAATACCCAGCTGAACACAGAACAGTATGCAGAACCTTTCCACAAGAGACTAACAGTGTTTAGGAACTTTGTTCCCCTTTCCTTGTGTATGCCCATCTTCCCGGGAAACAAGGTTTAGTTTGCAAGAATCTTTCCAACGAGGACAAGACAAGAGCAAGTTAACTGAGCATGGCTCTTCACCCGTGAGGGTGGACCCTTTCTAGATACATAAGTAACAGTTGTACATGAATATTATCTTCTAGAACCTTCGACCAATGCTACTTTAAATGGCCCCCTTTCAACTCAGAATTGGAACTCCATAAATGACGCTTAATTTAAATGAGCATTGACATTAACTTGAAGAGGCTGTTGACCTATCTCCTTAATAGGCCTGATGAAACCAGGTCTACTCAAAAGACATACCAGCCACTCACCCTTTTATGAGAGCTGTTTTATCAGACCTGTTCATTTGGAGTCTCAAAGAAAGGATGTCACCTCTTAAACATGTCATCTTTCCCTTAATCTGAGGTTCTCTCTAAGGTAAATTCAGGCATTCCCTTTAGTCTTTTAGACTTCTGTAATTAAACGCTGTGGGTGTGTATCTTGGGTTTCATATTAGGGAGAGACAAAGCCTGATTAGGCTCCATCCCCGGACAGATCACTGGTCTGAGACAAGACTCTTTTTGTTCTTGAGGGCTTTGCGTTCTACGACATCCTGGGTCAGAGACCTCTATCACTGGTGCCACCATCCCAGAAAATCATATCTGACACTTTTCGGCTATCTTCACAACTTTAGAGTATCATACAGTGTTTCAGAAATGGGAAATCCTGTTTTCATCTACATAAATCTCAATAGCCCTAGCTTGGGAGAGAGGCTTTGATTTTTTTTTTCCTTTTGCTTTGAAAAATCTTTCCAATTTTATTAACAGACCAGGGCAGTCAGAAGGATGTGGTAACAAGTGTCAAACGACTTCATGAATCCTATTTCAAAAAACAAGACCAAATTATCAGGACAGTATTTACATTAGAGTAGGATGTGCAATGGAATTATAGCTTAGGTGTAAGAGCCTCCAATGGGGTTAGCAGTGAGAAAGAAAAAAAACCACTGTGGCGACTCAGAAGGGCACAGGCATGTGTGTGCCCTGTACACGTGTGTAATGACAGGATTTTTATAGTGGCAGTGTGGCTTCCCTCATTGGTAGGGAGGAACAAGTTTGGCTCCACTTGCCTAGTGATCTAAAGATGATACTTTTTATAAACCCTTACTGCCTTTTGGCATTTTTTGTGAGTAGTGGAAGAAAAGACTCTTAGAAAGGGGATTTTAAACAAGGAAATAGTGATTCAAAATTACAAAGCAGGTGAGGTTTCTGCCTCCGTCTCCCTTTTCTGCAAACTTTTTACTGCTCTCCATACCACCTTCAGATTTTTCCATCCATTAAATCCTGGGAAAATAATTTTAAACTTATTCATAGCAATAATAAATGGCTTGGCAGTCCCTAAAGTAAAATGGTTAATGGTCAGAAAGATCTGGAATTGAATCCTGGCTCTGCCACATACTGTGGAATCTTGGAAAAGTTCGTCTCTGAGCCTCAGTTTCTTGAACTTGAAAATGGGAAGAATCAAACCTTCCCAGTGAATTGCTATGACTGAGTGAGATAATGCTCTAAAGCACTGATTGCAGGAGCTGGGACACAGTAAATGCCTAATTAATGATAGCTTTTGTTATTGTTGTATCACATCACCCTAAAGTGAGAAAAAGAGATTTCAAACCTTGGGAATTTTTCTAACACTAAATTGGAAGTCTTTGGTGTTATTTATTAGGAAAGACAAATACTGAAATCAAACCATTTCCTATTAGGAAGGTAGGTTCTTTATATTGCACAAAATCACCACTAATTAAAAATAAGCAAATGTTTAATTTATTTTTTAGCTTTATTGAGGTATAATTGACACATGAATTGTAAGATAGTTAAAGTGTGCATCGTGGGGATTTAATACATGGATATATTGGGGAAGAAGTTCCCCGATCTAGTTAATTAACACACCCATCACCTCACATATTTACCTTAATGGTATATGAGTACATTTAGAAAATTGCAGTAATTTAGAATACAGCGTTATCAACTGTAGTCACCATGTTTCACATTCACTCTTCGGGCTTGATTCATCTTCTTGCCCCTTTGTACCTTTTCATCAACTCCTCCCTGTTGTTCCCCCCACCCCCAGCATGAGACAGCTACTTTTCTACTCTATGTCAAGGAGTTAAACTATTTTCTTTTAGAGTTTACATATAAGTGATAGTCTGCAATATCTGCCTTTCTCCGTCTGGCTTCATTCACTTACTGTAATGCCCCCAAGGTCCAGCCATGGTGTCCCAAATGGCAGGATTCCCTTCTTTCTCATAGCTGAATAATATTCCATTATACATGTATACCACATCTTCTCTACCCATTCATCTCTTGATGGACACTTAGGTTTTTTCCATGTCTTGGTTGTCGTGAATAGTGCTGCGATGAAGATGGGAGTGTGTACCTCTTCAAGATCCTTGTTTATGAAGTACCTCTTCAATATCCTGTTTTCATTTCCTTTGGATAAATATTTAAAAGTGGAATTGCTGGATCATATTGTATTTCTTTATTTAATTTTTGGCAGAAGCTCCATTCTGTTTTCTATAGTGACTGAACCAATTTACAGTCCCACTATCAGGGCACGAGCATTCCCTTTCTTCATTCTTCATATCCTTGCCAACACTTACTATCTTTTGACTTTTGGATTATGACCATTCTAACAGGTGTGAGATGATATCTTAATGTGGTTTTGATTTGCATATCTCCCTGATGAATAGTGACATAGAGCACCTTTTCATATACTTGTTGGCCATTTGTATGTCTTCTGTAGAAAAAGTATCTAGTTCAGAAAACAAAAAGCAAAAAAAACAAAACAAACAAACAAAAAAAACGTATTTAGTTCCTATGCTCATTTTTTCATTGTTTGAGATTTTGGGTTTTTTATTTTTAACTATATGAGTTCTTTATATATTTTGGATATTAACTCCTTATCAGACATATGATTTGCAAACATTTTCCCCCTTCCCATAGATTGACTTTTCAGTTTGTTTATGGTTTCCTTCACTGTGCAGAAGCATTTGGGTTTTATGTAATCCCATTTGTTTAATTTTGCATTTGTGGCTTTTGTTTTTGGTGTCTAATCCAAAAAAATAATTGGTAAGAGCAATGTCAAGAAGTTTACCCTCTATGTTTTCTTCCAGAAATTCTGTGGTTGAGGTCTTACATTTAAGTCTTTAAGCCATTTTGAGTTGATTGTTGTGTGTGGTGGGACATGTCCCATCAATAAGGGTTGTTTATCAAGCAAGGCCACATCACAAAACCTGGCCATCTGTGGACATCACCTACGTTTGGAAGCTCTGCCATCTACTATTGTCCACATAACCTTGTGCAAGTTACTTGTATTCTCTATGCTTAGATTTCTAATTCCAGAACATGAGAGGAATAGTGCACCTTTTCATGAGATTTTAGAGGAGAGTAAAGAAGTTCATATATTTCAAGAGCCTTGAAGAATGAATGAGTGACACATGGAGTGCCCTATATTTGGTATTTTCAAAGAACTTTATTAAAATCAACACAGTGAATCCAAGAAGTTAATTTGAAAGCATCCATTCATTAAGTGCACGATGAATTTAAGAAAAATAAAATACAAGAAATATTCCAGTGGTTTCACTACCAATAAGATGCGTGAATTTTTTCAGCAAAGCTGAAAAAACATTGTGTTAACTCTACTCCGTTGGTTATTATGTGCATAGCAAGCCCGCCTCTGAACCTGGGTAGATCTGTCCTGTTGGCTTTCATATGGATTGGAGATCTGTAAGAAACATAAAAGCCCTGGGAGTGAGCTGACCCACTTCCATGTTCAGAACACAGTGTTGTATTGAATTACACAATTGATTTTTAGAAAATCCCTCTCTCAGTTGGAGCTTCAGATTCATTCTATATTTTGCTTCTCTCTGTGGTTTCATCTGTTAGTGTAATAGAGCAGAAGTAGTTTCCTACCATTTTAGAAGCTTGTACTTAGGGTTCATTCATTACATCCATTTTCTTTCTTTATTTTGTAGACAAATATAAGCTAAAATTCATTAGCTGTTAGGGGTCATTTGCTGCTTCCCTGAGGTATAACAGCATTTTGATTTTATGCATTCCTGAATTACCTTTCTCATGATTTTCCTTCCAAAAGAAGGAAAATTCTGTTGCCGGCCTCATGTCCTCAATGGGATTATACATCTGCATACCATTAAGGCAGAGAGAAGCCATATAAGTACTTCCCATTCTCAATGTACTGCTCTGGAAGAATAAGGCTCAAGGATGGATTTCAGAAGGTTTCGGAGGGAGCAGTGAAGGCAGAGATGGAGACTAGAAGGGAAACAAATAATGCTGTCCTATTTCCTAGCTTTATTTTCATCGCATGCTTAATCCGTACTCCCCCATGTAATAACGGGATCTGTTAAGACACTTGGGTCCTGAAGTTTCTGTGGGTTGACATTAATAGACATAGTCTAACAGCAGGTGTATCCGACACCTAGTGTAGTGGTCAAGAGAGCATCAGTTCTGGAACCAGAGTATCTGGGCTCAATTCTGGACTCCATTCTCACTTCTACCGTTGTGACCTTAGGCAAGTAACTTCTGCTCTCCGCGCTTGGGTTTCCACATCTGTAAAGTGAATGCAAAGGAAATTAAGTTAATATATTTAAAGCATTTAGAAGATTTATTGACATTATTAACTATTACTAGCTGTTTCTCTGTTCCTATTTCTGAATGAGGTAATTGATAGCTATTGAGTATTGTTTCTCTGTTTTTGTTTTTGTTTTTTTAAATTGTATTTATTCATGAGAGACAGAGAGAGAGGGGGGCAGAGGGCAGAGACACAGGCAGAGGGAGAAGCAGGCTCCATGAAGGAAGCCCGACATGGGACTCGATCCTGGGTCTTCAGGATCAGGCCCCGGGCTGAAGACGGCGCTAAACCACGGAGCCACCAGGGCTGCCCTCTGTTTTATTTAGAAACACACTAGCATTTTACAAATGGAATAGGGAAATGACTGAAAAACATCAGTTTTTATTAATATGGCCTATCCCTTTTTAAAAGAAATTTTGAAAAATCATGTGCTGGAAGTAATAAATCCTATCATTCTTGTTTTGCATGGCTCGCCCATTATAAAAGTCGCATCCAAAAGAAAGTAATGAACCTCAGCCTACGCACTGTCTTTTTACTTCCCCAGGGACTTCCCTCCAGTTTCATTCTTTGCATTATTATAGTGCTGTTTTAAAACAAAGATACATGTGCCCATCATACATCAGGACCTGTTTTGAAAGAAACTACCCAGACTCAGCCCTAGGCCCACATGCCTATTAATAGTAAAAGGATAACTTAACCTCTCTACTAAAATGAATGTCCAAGTTAGTTTATGTATCTTTTTTTTTTTTTTTTAGATTTTTATACTTATTTGAGAGAGAGAGAGAGAGCGAGTTTGTGCATATGTAAGCATGGAGGTTAGGGGGGAGGAGCAGAGGGAAAGAGAAAATCTCAAGCAGATCCCCCACCCCCACCCCTCACCGCTGAGCCACCCAGGTGCCCCTATACTATTTATTTTAGAAAAAAAGATTGGATTTCACACAGGAAGGACATATTAGGGGTAAATGGTAACCAGAAATGAAAGCTCCCCTTGCTCTGCCATTGTAGCAAACACCACACTGGGCAGCTAGAAAGTTCCTCTTCACTGAGAATATTCACCCATTGAGTATATAAACAAAATCCTCCTGAATCAGTCAAGACACATGGATCTGCTTTCCCTTAGTTATGAACCATTTTGGATTAGTGATCCCAACCAGGCAGGAAGATAAATTGCAACTGTACAACCTTTAAGTGAACTTGGCATTCCAGCCCTGACCATCTCTTGAGAAACTCCTGGTCATTTTGCTTCCCCTCAGCCACTTCTTGCTGCTCCTGCTTTCTACCCTCCTAGCTCTACTTTCCAGAATTTCTGTCTCTATTTTTGCTCCTTTCTTCACCATATGATCCTTTGCATGTTTGGCTCTGTCACTCTTATCTGCTAGGGCATTGCCTTTTTCATCTTTATCTCATTATGAAATGAAGATTTGCTAAACTCACCATCACTCTTGATAACTTCTCCATTCATTAGGAGGGTAAACATTCAAAATAAAGAACAGAAAGAAAAGAAAAAAAATTTAGAGGAGACTTTCCATGATGTTAAGTTTACATTAGTGATGGGGATTTTTCTTTTTTCTTTTTTTTTAAAGATTTTATTTATTTATTCATGAGAGACACAGAGAAAGAGAGAGGCAGAGACACAGACAGAGGGAGGAGCAGGCTCCATGCAGGGAGCCTGACGTGGGACTCGATCCCAGATCTCCAGGATCACACCCTGGGCTGAAGGCTGTCTAAACCACTGAGCCACCTGGGCTTCCCGATGGGGATTTTTCGACATTTAAGTTTTCTTTGAATTTTAATGAATAATTTTAATAGATTGGGAGTGTTTCTCACTATGGCTCTATGCATTCCCTTATGTTATAAGTCTCTGTAATGTTGAAAATAATTTTTCCCCATGGCAACCTCCAAAAATCCAAACACTTCACTGATTGACTTAGAAACAGGAAAGCCAATAAACTGTACATTTATTTCATCATTTTTTTTTTTTTTAGAGAGAGAGATTTTAAGTAATCTCTACACCCTACATGGGGCTCAAACTCACAACCCCAAGGTCGAGTCTCATATTCCACTGACTGAACCAGCCAGGCACCCATCATCTTTTTATTATTATTATTATTATGGATGTATTTACCATTTTTTCCCAAAGGAACTGAGCAGCTCACAAGGATACATACCCTCCAACAAGATCGCTTGAATTTAAAGTTGTGACACCCCTTTTCCAAATAAAAGAAGAAAAAGTTAAAGACATAGCTGGAAAGGGGGCACCTGAGTGACATAGTCGGTTCTCAACTCAGATCTCGATCTCAGGGTCACGAGTTCAAGCCTCGTTTTGGGCTCTGCACTGGGGATAAAGCTTACTTAAAAAATAAATAAATAGGGCAGCCTGGGTGGCTCAGCGGTTTGGTGCAGCCTTCGGCTCAGGGCGTCAGCATGGAGCCTGCTTCTCCCTCTGCCTGTGTCTCTGCCCCCCTCTCTCTCTCTCTCTCTCTCTCTCTCTCTGTCTCTAATTAATAAATAAAAATCTTTAAAAAATAAATAAACAAACAAACAAAGTTGGAGAAAATGTGGAGACCAAGAGGCTAAACAAGTATATCTTCATGACTCAAACCTCTTCTTTGGAGTTCACCTGGTTGACTAGGAAAATGGAAATACGATCAAATTTAGTAGCAATTCTTCAACTTACAGAACTAACTGGTGACTTTTACCTGAGAGAGAAACTCCTCTGTGGAGACCCAAGCGTAGCCTTTTTGCTAATTGCTATTCATTCTCTCTGCCACTCAAGTAGAAAGCCTTCAAATGACTGTGATATAGTCATAGGCTATCCTTGAATCTTTTCTAATTTATTTCTTAAATACATAATTTATCATCTTTATTGCTTTAATATTAACAACAAAAATCACTTGCAGTACATCTCAGACATACTGTGGTAGAGAATTCCCAGGTTTGCACAATGCTCAAGGTCCATAAGTCAATATAAAGGAAACAATAGCTCAGGTTAAGGACAATTAATCTTGAAACAAAGGTTAAGCAGGGATTTCTCCTATAAGAAATCCCTTTCATCCTCATGAAGATGAGCACAGTTTGCTTGGATATCTTTCTCCATGACATGCTGACAGCAGTATCAGGAAGTTCTATAGATTTAATTATTTTAACAGTCTTGAAAATAGGCTACTAGTAACATTTTTTAAAGCACCCAAATAAAGGCCATTCTGTCCAATACCTACATTTTATCCTTTGTCCTCATTCTTAGTTGCTTATTATCATAAAGCTGATTATCATTAAGCTATTGATTATTTAGGAAAACGACTCATCTTAAATAATGTTAGTAGCTAAAATTCCTCCTCATGTTTTCATGAAAGGATATTTCCTGTCTTTTGCTTAATCACTTTAGATACAAGGGCTATCCAGATATCTACTAGAACTTCACCGCATAAACATGGAAGCAACTTCACTCAATCGTATTTAATGTCGAATCAGGTTTCATAGATATTTTGGAGTCACAAACCCTTGAGAAGACAACAAAAGCTGTAGACCCCTTCCCCATAATGAAGAAAAAAGTTCATAATATTAAATGTTATGTATCATTTCAGAGATTTGATAGACCTCCTAGAACCTATGCAAAACCCCTCTGCCCCAAAGATGCCATTAATTCTAATTTAAATTAACTCTAGTTATTTTAAGATATATACACATAAACAAAACCCTGTATAATAGCAAATCTTGCTCTGGAACTTAACTAGAAATGACCACAGCATCAATGTTGAGAGAGAGACTGGGAAGTGTTTCATTCACGTAAAAGACAATATAATTCCCTACACAGATGCAGATCCAATTTACTAAAATTAACAGAACCTGCTGTTTATGCCTGAAATATTCCTGGAGCTGCCAAAAATTAATATTTCTATGGAAGCAAAAACCAGCTTAAAATTGTCCCTCCTTCATGAGAAGACTGGACTTTGGCAGGCATACAATGATATTAAAAAAGGCTGAAATGAATTCTAACATAACCTTCCAACCACAGTATACGACAACCTAAAAATGAAAAGAGCTTTCCTTTCTGTCTTATGTGAGGGAGGGAGCCCTGAAATAAATAGAATATTTAGGAGCTATTAGGATTTGATATTTGGGTCTTTCTGATACTCATTAGTCATTTTGGTTTTTAACAATTATTTAATGTCTCTCTTTTCCAAAAGAAAATTTAATTTTGGGATATGATTGTCAGGTTAATTCAGAGCTAGAATTATCTATACAAAGAAGTAGCTGTGGGCCTTGATTACCTTGCTAAACTTAGCCAATTACAGTTGACTTAGTGGGTAGGCAGTAGAATTGTCATTCTATCATTTTGCTAATATGACGTCAATTAACCAAAAGGATTTATTTATAGATCATGAAATTCTGGGCTTAAAGTGGAACATTATGTTTTTCTATTCTCTAGTTAGGAATTGTTACTGATTTTTGCAGTTCTCTATCTAAATACTATTAGAACAGATTCTGTATATTTTCTCCAGCATATCTATATGTATTCAGCTCATATAGACTGATATGTTCACACTTTTTGCAAACCCAAAAAGTGAAGCAAATTTAGACTGTATGAAAGGACGTAAAATTATGTGGATGTATTCTTTTTATATGAAAATAACTGTAAGAAATGGATGATCAAAGGTTTTTTTGAGGTGGAGTTCCTATTCACTTTTGGTTTTTTATTAGTAATAATTGGTGTTTTAGTATTACTTTAAATTCAGATTTGAGAACTTTTGAAAGTGTAATATTTTTGTTAAAAAAGGAGAAGGACATACATGAGAATTTAATTGTAGTTGTCTCTAGATGGGTAGGATATAAATGGTTTCTATTCTCCACTATTTATTTATCTTTGTTTTCCAATTTTTCTGTAATAGAACTTTATAGCTCTTGTAATGAGGAAAAAGCAACAAAAAAAAACTTAATTTGGGGGGGGGGAGAACAATGCTCTCATTGTAAAAAAAAAAAAAATATGTGCCTGAGGCACCTGAGTGACTCAATGGTTAAGTGTCTGCCTTTGGCTCAGGTCATGATCCTGGGGTTCCAGGATCTAGTCTTACATCTGGCTCCCTGCAGGGAGCCTGCTTCTCCCTCTGCCTATGTCTCTGCCTCTCTCTGTGTGTCTCTCGTGGATAAACAAATAAAATCTTAAAAACAAAACAAAAAAACAAAAATGTGGGCCTTTTTAAAAAGCAGTTTGGAATAGGCAAGACATTTGAAGTCTACTTTGAAGACTTTGGCCAAAGGGAGCCATCTCAGAGATGAGGACAGGCAATGCCTATTTTGAAGGAGTGTGAGTGGGGTGTCTTAAAAAGAAAAGAAGTAAAAATCACAAATTTTGAGGCTAGAGAAAAAGTTCTTTCTAGTAATGAAGAGGACTATTTACATGAAGTTGTATCTTAGCCTAATATACAGCCCTGAGGGACTCTTAGAAGGTTTGATAAAAGAGTTTGGGACCACATGGTAGCTGTGAGTACAAGACCAAGGAGTTCTCTGCTTGATTTAGGAGGAGATAGGAGTTCATTTGAAAGCATTTGAGTAGGTGAGTGATGAGATAAGTGCTATAGTTGAGAAAAATTAATCTGCAAACCAGGGTAAATGGCTTGGGAAAAAGAGTAACAGTAGAATGAGTATAAGGTGTTGAGGCTCTTTAAAATGGCCCAAATGTGATCTTGAATTGGGCTTTAGTTTTATGACTAGAATGGATGAGTAAGATAGTAGAAGATTATAAAAGAAAATTAAAGGTGTCTTTAGTTCCCTTCATTCAAGACACACAATCTATTCAATTCAATTCACAGCTGACTGGCTCTAAAAACTAGAAGTGACCTAAAAATTCTACTCAGGTTGGAGACCCAGCTAACCCAACTTCCCAGAATCTTACTCTATTCTTTTTATTGATTACCCTCAAAATAGGATTCAAGGGTCTTAGACAAAAAGAATCTGTGAAAAAAAGGTACTGCTAGTAAGATATTTGTTTCTTTAAATCTCTGCTTTATGGAATCAGCATATTTAAAGCTCACATTGATAATGTCTACATTGAACATGTAAATAAAAATGGTGAATTGATAGAGAGACAGAGAGAGGGAGGGAACCAAAGAACATGTAGTTTAGATCACCAGTCTATTATCAGCTAGTGACAGCATATGATAAATGAAGACTCACTTCATCTAGACATAAACATTTTAAAATGTTGAATTTTGCAAGTCTCAGCAAAATGAAATTATAAAAGAATTCTGATTTTTCAGTTTGCCCCAGAAACAGAAAATAAAGTTTTGCCTCTCTGTGTTTTCTGATTAAAAATCCATTACATAACACATAGTAGGCACTTAACAAATATCCACTGAGTGACTGGATAAATTAACAAATAAATAAATACATATGAAATCATGGTGCATTTTTTAAAGCCATGTGAATACTTGGGGATATTATATTTACAGTTTATAGACATTAGGTTTGTCCAGAAATAGGGAATGTCATGGTACCAAAATGAGGAAAGTTATCCAGAAAAGTACCACTTCACTCCAGACCTCAGGTACATATTGTGTCTTGCACTTTGATGACCTAGAGCAAGGGATGACATCCTTAAAATAGGAGAAAATTTTATCTGTCATTTGATAACTGAGTAACTGATATGTAAGTCATACTTGGATACAAAGACACAAAGCACAGATCAGATGTTTGCTCCCTTGTTTAAATTCACATTGGACATATAAGGTATAGCTTACTTTGAAGTGTTTCCTGCCTCTTTAAGAGGAGACTTGGCCAGTCTGGAATTATTCTATGTTCTGTTACATTCTTTGGCAGACATAACAAGAATGGCAACTATGATATGATTAGCTTGTACAGTGATTATATTTAATCCTCTTGGCAAATAGAACAACCTAGAAGAAATGGGTAAGTTCCCAGAAATGTACAACCTACTAAGACTGAATTATGAAAAAAATAGAAAATCTGAACCGACTAATAATGAATAAGGAGATTGAATCTGTAGTCAAAACCTCCCAACCAAGGAAACCCCAGGACCAGACAGTTTCACTGGTGAATTCCACCAGCATTTAAAGAATTAACACCAATCCTCAAACTCTTCCAAAAATATTCAAAAGGAGAGAACAAAGAATTAACACCAATCCTCAAACTCTTCCAAAGATATTAAAGAGAGAACACTCTGCACTCATTTTATAAGGCCAGCATTACCCTGATACCAAAGCCTGCTAAGGCCACTACAAGAAAAGAAAACTATAGGCCAATATCCCTGACAAATATAGATGGAAAAATTCTCAAGAAACTACTAGCAAACCAAATTGAACAGCACATCTAAAGGATCATTCACCATAATCAAATGGGATTCATCCCTGGGATGCAAGGATGGTTCAACATATGCAAATCTCTTCAACTGTGTGGAGAAAAAGAAAAGAGAATGTTAAGTCTAAGAGTGGAAAACTTGTTTCTCTTAATATGGCCTTGGTCATTTATGGCACACACAATTTTAAGGATTTCTTAAAATAACTGTTGTCTTTGGGTTTGGAGAAGAAAGGGATCTTAGACCATGTAATCTAAACAGCCTCCTCATTTGTTCGAGGAAACAATATACCTTGAAAAAGCAAATGAGATAGCAGACGAGGGTGATACTCATTTCTGTCAGAAGCGTAGTAAGACCTAGGGCTTTTTTCCTCACATGCCTTAAAGAAAGCATTTTGAAATTCTGGAATACAACATTCGTTGAAGGAAGAGCAGTTGGAAATAACAAATCATATTAACTAGGAGTCTGAAACAGAATCCAAACTGTATAACCTAAAACTGATTTGTACACTCATATATGTTTAGTTTTAGACTAATGGGCTTATTGCCAGGTCAACACATTTCTCACATTCTAGCATCGACATGAAGAAAGTTCATCATTTTCCAGTTACGGATGCAGAACAGTAAACACTGAAAAATAATTCATGGCTATAGCATGCTTTAAATAGTTAGACAATTCATCTCTTGTCAACAAGAAGCACTCCTGGGCTTTTTCAATCTGGCCGTGGTAAGTGGCAGCAAATAAATGCTTTAGAGAGTCAAGAATTTATCATATAAAAGTTGATGAACTCTCAAAGCAAACAAATTTGAGATGCTTGTATTAAATTTAGTGTAACACTTAAGATTTCATTTACTGTATTGCTTGTTTCAAAGTTCTCTGCCTCATAAGATTAGTTTAGTTTCAGATCTTTACACTGTTGTTACCTGGAAGAGAACTACCTCCCATGCCCCTCATCATTTGTTCCCCTTGTGTTGTCAGGAACGTAGAAGTACAGGGAGATGTAAAAGATTGGTAAATCTATGTCCATGCTAAATGCCAAGATACCTTCTCTGAGCCAGGACACTTGACTTCTTTTCCATCACAGCCAATTAAAGTCTTAGAAAATATGAGGTTCTTATGTATAAAGAGCCTTTCTGAGATTTTCTTCAAGTAACCTGCAGTGTTAGACGATCAACTATAGTGTGATCCAAAGGGCAAATTCCAGATTAGTAGTGAGCCTGAATATGATGAGGAAGATAAGATATGAAGAGATGTAGTTTTGGAGCTCATTAATTGTTTGTCCTTGAGGAAGTTATTTACTATGGCAGCTCACTGTCTTCTCATCTGTTAAGTGTCTTCTGAGGTCCCTTTTATATCAAAAATGCTACGATCCATATGCTATTGGTTTCTTTGCTTCCTTTTCTATGTGAAATTTGGGTATATCGGAGTTATCTTTTGATATACTAGATAATTATTGCTCTAGAATCCTCTGTACCATAACCCGAATCTGTCCTTCTCTCCATCCTCACCACTGCCATCATGTTTGAAAACACCATCTCTCTCACCGGAATCATTTACTGGTCTCCTGCTTGTCACTCTTGACATGTGTGCACACCACTTCACACACAGTCTGTTCTCTTTGTGACAGGCAGAGTGAGCACTTCTAAGTGTAAGTCTTCTAATGGCCTCTTATTAACTTGCAATAAAATCCCCTTAGCCTTCCTTAGAAAACCCTGCATGATCTGGCCTCTGCTTCCCTGACATCCTTCTGCCCTTATTCACCATGCTCTGTTGTTCTGGATTTTTTTCTTCTCCTCACACAAACTGAGCTCACTCCCACCTTAGGGTTTTTGAACTAATGGCTGCCTTTATCTGGAATAGTCTTCCCCAATCAGTCATCACGAGGCATGCCCAAGGCTGGGTCCTTCTTGTGATTCAAAGGTTTTGATTGTTGACTCCCTTAGAAAGTTTTATATAACCCTCATCTTGACATGTATTCAAATCACTCTCCATTCAGTCATCCTGCTTTAGCCTCACCATAGGACTGATCATTGTCTGAATTTGTCTTATTAGAATGTGTATTCACTTGTTTATTGATTTTAGTCCCACTCACCCAAAAATGTTTGAAGAAATTTTGCCTATTTCCATTAATGTGTCACTAGAGCAGTGCCTGGCACATAGTAAGTGCTCAATAATATTTTTTTTCAATAGCTATTTTTTAAAGACTTTGGAAAAGACTAAAAACATGTTTCCTTTAACTGAAATAACTTAGTTTTGTCAACTCTAGGGTCTGAATGGCATAATAGGTTCATAGATATTAGTAGAAATGTCTCAACCTTCTTCCCTGGAGAGACCTGAGCTAGTGGAAGTCTAGCTTTAGAAACCAAAATTTCCATAGATTGGGCAGAGTTAAGTGGATTTAAATTAGTGGAGAGAAACAGTAGTATTAACCCAGAATAAGTTAAAATAGAGGATGCAAGGCATCTTCATGTAGCTTACACCTTTAGATTACAGTTATCCATAACTTAGGGAACCAAGAATAAACCAAATGTGAAACAGATCTGTTTCAGACAGAAAATTCATACAGACTCAAATATGGCCAGAGCACACATAAGTCCAGATAATTGTAGCAGTCATTGGGGAAAAAAAATATTAGTAATTGATACAAAATGTAATACTAGGATTGTTTATCCTTGTTTTGGGAGTGTGATGGTCGAGCCATAAGGGAATGAAATTAGAAAAACAAGTCTGAATTTATACATCCAAATAAATAGTTCTGTTCATATTGCCTTCAGAATGAATTAGAATATCATTTATACAGCTTTCCTCCTTGTAGGCAGATAGATCAAATCAAGCTTCTGATGGCGACTTGTTTTTGAGAAGTTGCTAGGACAACTTAGAACATCCTAGAACAGAGTGATGGACCATCCTCAAGAGGAAGCATCTGCACATTTTCAAATACACCCTTCCCAAAGATGAACATTTTATCCCTCAGAAAAGTGAAATGCTTTGCTTTTGCCTCACAACTGGTTAGCAATTAGGGGAATTCAGAAAAGAAGGAGGAGAGTAGGTGAAAAGCTTTGAGGATGATGGAAAACTGGGGCCCAGATGAAATGTGAAAAGGTGATGGGTAGCTGGGCAAACCCAGAGGGAAAGAACGATGGAGACAGTAGACTTCTGTAGGAATGTGTTCTGAGAGTAAGAGTAAGCCTGAAGTAATGATGCCTGTGGGAGAAGTGAGGAGTCAGGTGGGGGTACATGGAGTTATGAAGGTGTTTCTTCCTCTCCATCCCACCACTGGCATCTGGGCAGAGGTGTGGAGACATTTTTGGGGATGCCTGTGTCAGAGTGTGAGATGGAGTGTAGCACAGGGGAGGTATTGAGTGCTCCCTAGTCTAATACTCTATCTGGGATGCCACTGGTGCAGCATACCAGGCCAAATGGATGAAACATTCTTCTTAAACATTTTTTATTGGCTTCAATTTTACTTATTTTTCAACGCATTCTTATTATTTAAAACTCAAGGGTCTCAAAAGGCTATACACATGAAACGATCTCTCCCACCAATTACTGGTATATATATATATATTTTAGGTACCCTTGTGGAAGATATTTTCAAAGAAGAAAGTGTATGTGGAAGGGCAGATTGAATAGTAATGTACTATGTTTTATTTAGAGGTGTATTTTTTACCATGGTTTCATGTAAAGTAAGATAGATATTACTGCTTCTATTCTGCTGACAGGACAACAGGGAGAAGTTAAGTAACACAACCTAGGCTTAGTACCTTTTTGGTGGGAATATCCAGATTAAGTTCCAGTTGGGGAGTGAGGGAGCACAGATGGAAGGAAAGAGTAAAGATAACTATAAATGAAATTTCCCACATACTAGTTTCATGCTTAGTTTTTTTGAATAGTTACAAAGAAGAAAGTTTTCAATTTCTTTGAGGCAAAAAAATTTGAAATCATTAGTGTGTCTACATTGTTTCTTTATAAAATTCTATAAATAATAATGGTCTTTTATTTAATATCACAAAAGTGACAACAACCATGGTCTTGGTGCTGGTGAATTAAGCACCAGGGCCTTTGTTTCAGCTTGAATTACTTTCTGGAACTTACCAGGAAGCCATCAACCTCACCTGACTTTTAAAGGCATTGAAAATACGCCCACAGTAACTTAAAATATTAAGGTAATATTAATTCCCAGGCTCTGATTTTTAACTCCTGTCTTTCTCTTTCTCACCTGCCAACTCTGCTTCTTTTTTCAGTTTCAATTTCAGCATACATGATGAGAAAAGATACTTTTTAAAATATATTTTTTTAGAGAGAGAGCACACCAGCAGTGAGGGGAGGAACAGTAGGAAAGGGAGAGAGAGAGAGAGAAAGAGGACTCCACACCTAGTGTGGTGCCTGATGTGGTGCTCAATCTCATGACCTTGAGATCATGACCTGAGCCTAAATCAAGACCCGGTTGCTTAATTGACTGAGCCACCCAGGCGCCCCATAAAGGTACTCTTTTTTTCTACTGACCAAACAATGTATCTGAATTTTTTGGTAGCAAGTTTAGTGGACTCATAAAAGCAAAGTCAAAATCTTGATTTCTCTTGAACTTGAATTGTCAGAATTTTATCTCTTTCATCTATCTCTATTCTGGAAGCCAGTAACACTGGTCCAGCAGGAAGGACTTTAGGCTGAATATAGAAGTGGAACATCTCTAGCAATAGTGAACTAAAAGGTGAAGAAGCATCCTCAAATACTACTCAAGCTATCATCTTTGCAAAATTTCCAGAACAAGTGCAACCAAGAATGATCAAAAAAGATACTGTGTATCCCAGAGAGGCACTCATTTAGCTTTGGTGTCCACAGCTAGGAAAGATAGTTGAAATACTTCCTGTGCAATATTGCTAGAGTCTGAATTACATACTTTGAAAATCACTGTCTTTTAGTCACAGAGAAGAAAATTTTTCTATGAAAGCAAGTACCTCCTCAGTAATTCACTTATAATTTGAAATATTTAAAATTATTTCAAATATTAACTGCATTCACAATCTCCTCCAGGGAGCCAGGAGTTTCTAAACAGTATTATCTCATCACTTCAATTAGTTCCTAATGTGATGAATAAATGGGGCATATATTTAAAATCTTTTTCATCCTACTTACAAAAAAATAAAAGATAAGCAAGAAACACCATTTATTCAACTTAGTACGGTTAGACCAAATCAAGAGATGAGACAAACCATAAAAATCGCTTTCCACAAATTACCACCCTACCTTAAGGTAGATAAATGGTCCTGGGCAAGTAACTTGACAACCCCAAACATCAGCTTTTTCTCTATAAAGATGGGATTAAAGGCCTTCTTTCCAGAATTACTGTGAGTATTGTAGAGCTATATATGTGAAACCAATAATCCGGTGTCTGACAATAATAGATATCTGTAAAAACTATTTGGAGCTTGTATAACAATATCACTTCACTTAGTGGCCTAAAGCAACACAAATCTATTATTTCATAGTTTCTGCAGTCAGGAATTCAGGCACAGCTGAATTGTGAGACTGGGTCTCACAAAGCTGCAGTCAAATGTTGGCCAAGGCTGCAGTCTCATCTGTAGGCCCAACTGAGGAAGAATTCATTTCCAAGCTAATGTCACAGTTGACAGAATTCAGTTCCTTGTAGCTGTAGGGTTGAAGAACTTGGATTTTTACTGACCATTGGCTGGAGGACCCTCAGTTCCTAGAGACCACCTTAATAAGGCCACTTGCATTATCAAACCAGCAAAGGAGAGAATTTCCTTGTGTCATGAAATCATAGAAGTGACATCTCATCACCCTGGCTGTCTTTTATTGAGTAAAAGCAAGTAACAGTTCCTGCTTACTCTAAAGAGGAAGAGATCCCACAAGTGTATAAAAATAAGAAGAAAAGAATCATGAGTCCACCCTAGAGTCTGCCCACCATAGTGTCTGATACCTAATTCCTTCTTTTTCTACCTTACCAACTCTTTCTTGTTTTTTGGTTTCTATATCAGAAGACCATGACCTCTGCTGTCCATCAGGATATTCTTTGTGTAGGTGGTTAAAGGCAGTACTTTCGAGTTTCCTAAAAATAAAATAGAAAAAGACAGCTTGAAGTGGAAAACACTTAAATTAGTGTTTTATAACAAGTTAACTTGTGTTCTGTAAATTTATGTTAGGTAAAATTTTGTTAAAACAGAAGGCCTTTTGTTTTCTCTTGTTGCATTATGCTTTTGATGCAGTTTTGTTGGACTGTGTTCAGAAAATTATTGTGAATTAAAATTATTGAGTATAGAAGCACTCACAAAACACAGACACTACAAAATAATTTTGCTATGTAGCCTGGAAGTGGTTGTGGATTTTGTTCCCTTAAGTGTGGTTAGAAATAGCCACAAGCCCCAACATGAGACAGATTGGCATCAATGCTAGTGTTGGTCATCGTAGGTAGTTTGGCCATGTTTTGTATGCCCTACTTGCATCTCCAGTCTCTGGGGTTTCTGAGAACCAGGTCTTCCAAGATGGTAGGAATTTGAATGATTGTAAGGCTCTTGCTGCTGATGATAACAATGATGGTGACGGCTAACTAACATTTGCTTGTATTGATTACATCCCAGTTATTCTAACATGCTTCATATATGCAATCTAATACAATCCCATGAGAAAAGAACTATTATGATTCCTGTTTCACAAATGCAGAGAGCCTTAGACAGATTAGAGTCACACGGCAGGCAAGCAGTAGGGCCTGGATTCTAACCACACAAAGGTTTGATCTCAGAACCTCAGAACATGAAAAAACAGGAACTGTAAGACACAAACAAGAAGACTAACGATAGGCTAAATATAATCTTCAAAATGTTATAGGACTATCTTGCTGGGATGGATCAAAGTTTCACCTGTGGCCAAGGAATGGTGTCAGCCCTTGTCTGACACCCACCCCATCTTAGCTGCTGTGAATGTACATCCAGATGTCGGCAAGCCATTTTTCCTTCTCTTAGAGTCAGTCAGTGGGGAGTGGAACAGCACAACCATAACCCCCTCTGCCCCCACATAGAGCCCTTAGTGGGATTTAGGAAGGGTCAGGCTTGTACTATGCAATGAACAAAGTAGTCAGGGCACTTCTGTGGCAGGCTGTCCCTTCTCAATACTCCATGGGTCCTACATGCTACCCCCCTACCACCAGGCTACCAAGATAACCCTGTTTCCTCACACATCAGCCTCCCAACCTGATTCCAATGTCTGATGCAGTTAATAGAAGCAGAATACTGGTCACAAACCCACCAAAATGTGCACATTTAATGGACAGTGAGTCCCTCCATATCACTGGATACATATCTCATTAAATTAAAATGAATGAAGACTAGCTGGTTATATTCCACGTGCCCACCTGGGCCAGATGTGCTGAAGTTAGGCTGTGCAAGGGGAAAAATTAAAGATCTGTGGCAAGAAGGCAAGAATGTAGGTGTAATAGTTCCACAAAGCAAGAACAAAGGATCATGACCATTTATATACTTCTGTCACCAGAGATCACTCCCAACCCCAAAGCAACAGAGTTACATATTGATGAGAAATCAGGAGCAGAATTTTTATGTGGGTGTCCTATAGGAGACTTTGTGGAGATCTAGTTATTATGTCTCACTAAAAATCATTTTCAGACGTTTATATACTTTTCTCTTTTGATGTTAATTCCTTCAAGAATGAATTGTATAGATATTTACAGAAATTTCTTTTAAAATGTAGAATGTCTGATTGCAGTCAAGCCAATATTTTGGCATGTCTGATCAGTTTTCTTTGAACATTGGGCATTCATTCCATTAACTTACTCCATCATGCTCACAACCTAAACATAACAGAAAAAGTTTTCATCCATGAGAAAGAAGCTAGTGGAGCCAATGTCCAGGAAGTCCCTAGTAGAAGATTTCCAGATACTTGAGTATGGAAGGAGACCTCCTCCACACCACGCAATGGACCTGTTTCTTCACCCACATAGAGAAATACCAGTGCTTCACAGTAGGGGAAATTTCTGGAGCTACTATATAATGCAGTTCCAAGTGAAGTCCTATGTATTAATGGGTAATTTAGCCATAGATTTTCTATACCTACACCTATATTTTCTATTCTTTTTAGTAATTTTATTTATTTATTTATTTATTTATTTATTTATTTATTTATTATTTATTTATTTAACTTTTTGAGAGAGACAGCATGAGTGTGGGGAGGGGCAGAGGGAGAGCCAAAGAATCTTTTTTTTTTTTTTAATTTTTTTTATTGGAGTTCAATTTGCCAACATATAGCATAACACCCAGTGCTCATCCCAGTAAGTGGCCCCCTCAGGGCCCATCACCCAGTCACCCCAACCCCCCCACACTTCCCCTTCCACTACCCCTTGTTCATTTCCCAGAGTTAGGTATCTCTCATGTTTTGTCACCATCACTGATATTTTCACTAATTTTCTCTCCTTTCCCTTTATTCCCTTTTACTAATTTTTATATTCCCCAAATGAATGAGACCATATAATGTTTGTCCTTTTCCGATTGACTTATTTCACTCAGCATAATACCCTCCAGGTCCCTCCACATCGAAGCAAATAGTGGGTATTTATCGTTTCCTAATAAGAGCCAGAGAATCTTAAGTGGACTCCCCTGCTGAGCACAGAGCCTGACACAGGGCTCCCATCTCACAACCCTGAAATCATGACCAGAGCTGAAATCAGTTGTCGGTCACTTAACCTAGGTGCCCCATATATTTTCTGTATCCACACACTTTTCACCATCTCCACAAAAATAAATAAATAAATAAATAAATAAATAAATAAATAAATAAATAAAGTTTGTATCCTCCACCCCAAAATTATGTGTCTCCTAAAGTAGTGACTATTTCTTCTTGCTTTTGTATTTAATTTCCAAAAGTGTAATCAATGCTTTACAGAGGAGTGCTGGGCATGAAGGAAGCATTTAATAAATGCTTATTGCATTGAGCTGGTAAGGAAATAACTCTGCACAGTTAGCAGCTGAATTGACTTAGTGAGTGACATGATCTCACTCTCTTGGCCATGTTCAGACAAGACCTTGGGGACACTAGGGTACCCTGGCTACACGAGAGTGAGTAGCAGCAAGAAATATGATATGAGCTAACTTTGTTGCTTTCTAGTCTATTGCATAGTAGCACTGTGGTAAGTTCTTTGAATATACTTACTTATTTTGGGACCTCTGGGTGGCTCAGTTGGTTAAGCATCTGACATTGGCTCTCAGGGTGTGATCTCAGGGTCCTGGGATCAAACCTTGCTTAGCAGGAAGTCTGACTTCTGCCTCTCCCTCTGTCCCTCCACCCATTTGCATGCTTTCTCTCTCTCAAATAAATAAATAGAATTTAAAAAAAATATATATATATATACTTCTTTTAATTTTCACAATCCTTTAGGTTATGAGATAAGGAAGCTGAGATTTGGAGAAATTAAGTGACATAGTCAAGGTCAGACATCGAATATGTTGTCAAATGGGGCTCTGACTCCAAGGCCATGTTCTTTCCATTAGACTAATATGATACTTGCTTCTTTTTCTTGCTTGCTGTATAGTACCATCATCCTACTAAACCGAAGTGTGTGCCTACAGTATTTGCACTAGGGTGGTAGAAGAGGCCACAATCTTGGACTTGCTAAGTTCTGGAAGGATCTTGTTAAGATGCAGTTGGGTCTTCAGAGTTTCCCTGCTTTGTACACTTCCAGTTGCAAGGAGAAAAGCACAATATATATAAATTGAGCATCAGATATCAAGATATCAAGCCCCACCTTGGGCTCCCTGTTCAGCGGCAGTCTTCTCCCTCTCCTTCTGCCCCTCCCCGCTGCTCATGCTTTCTTTGTCTCTCTCTCACAAATTAAAAAATAAAAATCTTTAAAAAGAGAGAGACTAGATCTGATAGTTTTAAAAATAAAAAATAAGTACTTTGTTTAAAGAATCAGATAGAGTTGGCAGGGAAGGAGTGCTATAAACATTTTAATTTTACACTAAAATTCATTTTGATAAGTATCCTGCTTTATTTGGTGTATCTCTTGGGGGAATAGTTAGGAGCTGACAATCTTCTCTTCTACTGATATTATCACTTAATTAAGCAGCTTGTTTCAGTTGCCTGAGGGCTTCTTACACCTTTATTTTAAAAATAAAAAAGTACTCTTTAGAACCACTTATTATTACCTTGACAATCTACTTCAGTGTTATGGCTTTATACAAAGCAATCATGAGAGGTTATTTTTATGCCATTGGAAATAAGGAGTTTTATTCTATGATAACCACACAACACTGTATTTCTGCTACTTAATAAGAGACCTATATAAAAAAATAAATAAAAATATGTATGCAAAATCAGAGTGAGGAAAAACTATATTTGACTATGAAAACTGCTGCTTATCTAATGTTCTACCCTTAAAAATCTAATTGGAAAATTTCTAAAAGCAACCAGATGGTTAATTTGCATTATTCAGGTATAGTTAACTTAATTATTTAAAGCATAATTTCATGTCTTCCCTCAGTATTATACACTACATAGAAAATCTTGAACTTTTGCCCACATTACTAAGAAAAATACATTATAAAAGTATATCATATTTTCTTGTAATAACAAGGCTATAAGTAGAAGGCTGTGTGACCTTAATAATGACCCAATGTCATAAATTACTGATGATCCATTTAAAGGAAAGTATATAATTTCAAGTTGTAAAGATTATTTTAAATAATAAAACACAAGGACGCCTCGGTGGCTCAGCAGTTGAGCATCTGCCTTCAGCTCAGGGCATGATCCCGGGGTCTTGGGATCAAGTCCCACATCAGGCTTCCGGCAGGGAACCTGCTCTTCCTTCTGCTATGTCTCTGCCTCTCTCTCTGTGTCTCTCATGAATAAATAAATTTAAAAACCTTTAAAAAATAAATAATAAAACACACTTTAATTAATGCATTTAACAGTAAAGATATTTTTTCTAAGTTTTGCAAAAAACTAACATGAATACACTGTAATGATTGATTATTTAAGGAATTTCAATGTACCATAAGACCCAATGTACATCTAGCACATAATTATATATATCTTTTGAGTTACAATTTGACTTATCTCCCCTTCGTTTGCTCTCTGAAATAAGCATTTTCTTTTTTTTTAAAAAGTTGCTTTTTTGTCATCTGTTATGTAGAAAGACCTTGAGGTGATGTTTTGATGATCCAAGTATCTTGAAGTTGGAACCAGTGGCATCCTTCTCTCTTGTTTAAATCCCCTAGAGCGAGAAGAATATGCAAAATTTCTCCTGACTAGCTAAGAGCAGTAATCAATTTGGGTCGATTTTTGAAGAAATTAAAATAAATGTCACTTCCGTAGGTCTTCTAAGAACTTTAGCTCTGGGAGCTTGGACAGCAGAAACCTTACACCTCTCGTCTTTGACTGATCTCCTTTTCATTGTTTCCGTTCAAGGACAATTGTATGGGAGTCTGGAAGAAAAGAAGAAATACAAACAAAGAGCCTTAGCATTGGTGATGATGCTAAAAGGTTGGGGAAAGCAGAGCAAGGAGACTGGGAGCTAGCAGTTACACACACACAAACACACACACACACACACACACACTAACTTAGAAATATGTATTTCTTTTGAAGCTGAGGGGAAAACCAGTTGCTTGGAAATCATTGTTTCCTTATACGTGATGTGTTAAACTATGCATCATAAATTGACAACTGATTCCCACTGCCAATGAGTGGAAGGTCAAGGATTACAGTCCTATATGAGCAATTATGCTTTGCAGATATTCAAAGCATGGTTAGAAAGACCTGATATTGAGCAGAGGAGATAATACAGGTAACAGGCCTCATACTGGTTATGACATCTTGGCAATCTATGAGCAAAGTTCCCTTTGCCTTTCATTCAGAAGAGGTCATTTTTTTTTAAGATTGTATTTATTTATTCATGAGAGACACAGAGAGAAAGGCAGAGATACAGGCAGAGGGAGAAGTAGGCTTTCTGCGGGGAGCCAGATGTGGGACTCCATCCTAGGACCCCAGGATCAGGACCTGAGCCAAAGGCAGATGCTCAACCACTGAGCCACTCAGGTCTCCCAGAACAGGTCAATTTAATATTTGCATTTATGTAAACCTTTTATATGGCCATAAATGCCTTTTTTTTTCTTTGAATAAATACATTGCAGTAGAAACAAAATAGGTTTTAAGGTCAAATAGATATGAGTCTAAACTTCAGTTCTGTCCATACCAGCTGTGTGTCCTTGTACAAAGTGGTCAATGTCTCTGACTCCTAGATTCCTCTTACATTAAATGAAGTTAAAATTTCAACTAAGAATCAACCATCCAGCCATGAGGAGCTGCAATCATGTAGGTAAGCGCACAGGTCTTGGTGCTCTTGATGATGGTACAGACGTTGTTCTAAGCATTTGGGCCACTCAGGTAAAGTGTACAGATCAAGTCCTTTTTCTTAGGAGTTTCTATATCGGTAATCAACTTCAGGAAATAGTAGAATGTCATTAACATACACGAAACACTGTACTGTAAACGAAGGGACTTGAGGGGATATCTGTCTTGTAGAGCCTGCAATGATTCAAGAAATATTTAAGGAAAGAAATAAACATTAGAGAAGTAGGGAAAACAGCAGCAGAAGGTACCACTGGCGATATTGGTGAAGAGGCGTCTTGGAGGAGAGTACAGGACCTCAGCTAAAGGATCTGCAGGTCTAGAAGAGAAACTTCTCTCCCATGTCAGCCTTCTGATTGTAGAAACAAATAAGTACAGTGAAAGCTTGAACAGCAACAGGCAGCCACAAATCACCTGGTTGCACAAAGGGTCACTTGGTTGCAATTCTCCCCAGAATAAGATTCTGAAGACACAAATTTAAAAACTACAACAGGTGTATGTGTGGTGTTTGTATATGTTTGTGTGCATAGTTATGCACAACTGCATCTGGGTGTTAGAGTCTATATGTTTAAAAACTTTTTAAAAAATTCACAGTGTGATTATGTGCATGTTGTGCTTATAAATCTTTGCATGATCTATAGGGAAAGTGAGGAAGTGCCGTAAGTTATTTTGGACTCTTTTCTTCTTCACCAGATCCCATGATACTTAGGTGTTACCCATCACATATGCTACCAGGTGTTTTGTGTATCCTTCCCGATTCTCTCCTGTGTATTTTAGTCTCTGCTGCCAGGCACTTGCTCATTCTTCTGCAGGGAGGAAGGAATGGAGTACAAAGATGTCACAGTGAAGAATCCCCTTAATGCTGAGCATTCCTTCTGCATCAGATGGCGGTATTGTCATCCATGGCACAGCAGGCATTTCAACTCCAGGATTACTATTTCTGCTGGGCACAGAGACACTCTCATGTGCTGAGATTATTATCATATATATGGCTGTTGTGTACTATTTATAAAAGAAAATATGCCCGAAAGGAAGATAACTCCTGAGGTTAATGCTTCTATTTAGCATGCTCCCCACAGGTTGGAGCACCCGATCTCTGTGCTTATTAAGTTCCTTCTGTGGGCTCTGCTAGGGGATTGTTCACATGCGTTCCTGTGATGCAGGTTATCTTATCTTATCCCTTTTAAAAGGCCATTTGTCTCATCAAATGACAGCATCCTCTTAGATTCTGCAAAAATAACGTTGATTTATTTAAAAGAGCTCTCGTATTGCCTTTAAAATTTCATCTGATAGAGTAAACAATTTGCTGTGAGCAGACCCCATGCACTTGCTAAACATAGATGTCTCTTTTCCCCATCATGTTCCAAAATCAAGCCCATGAGGTAAATAGTTGAAATGTAATTTGTTTGCAGATAGCAACAGTAAGAACTGTGGAAAGGAAATATTTTGAAACCATTTCTAAAAAAAAAAAAAATAAGCAAAAGTGAGATTTCAACACTATGGAATAAAGACTTTCCTTTGGAAGGATGATTTTAGCCATCATGTTGGTATTTGACTGTTGTTCAGTGCATGCACCTGGGGGACTGCCTGGCACATAGGAAGAGCTTAATAAATGTCTGCCTAGGGGATGGATTGATAAATGTTCACATCAAAGAGAGAGATCTTAAATGTTATGCTCTTTTTTTCTTTTTTTAAGAAAGACCTTACATGAAGGGGTGATTATGTGGGAAGGGGCAGAAAATGAGAGAGAGAGAGAGAGAGACTCTTAAGCAGTCTCCACACCCAGCACAGAGTGACATGGGGCTCCACCTCATGACACTGACACCATGACCTGATCTAAAATCAAGAGTCTGACACCCAATTGACTGAGCCACCCGGGTGCCTCTTAAATGTTAAGATCTTAAATGCAATGGAAATGGAATACTCTGATGCTACCTGTCAAATATTCCTTTTGGGATTACACTGCAAATTTCCCCCAATATAGTAATGATTCTAAGGACTCTGCTTTCACAAGTCCCATTTCCTTTCATATTTAAGGATCCCTACTGCTAGGTGAGTGTGCCCTATGGGCAGGGTGCCCTTTTAGAACAAAGCTTTGGGTAGACCCTGAGTCTAAGATCCAGAGCACAAGGCACTCACTGATGTTGCTTACTCATCAAAATCAGATTTCTGACATGTAGATGGGGCAAGAGCTTTGGATACTTTTTTAGGCTTTTTACAATTATACATTTGCTTGTTAACCTTTGAAATGGTGTTGTTAAAAGATAAACTGAGGCATATTAAAAATGTTAAGAACTTGCTTGAGCAAAAATCAATTCAAATTGGACAACACCAAACCTTTCCTCACTCTGTGGCAGGGAACCAGGGACAAAACTTTTACAAAGAAGCAGAGGCAGAGTAAGGAAATTATTTGGTTGGCAAAAACTTAAGGGGTTGCATTATTTGAGAAAGCCCAGTTGGCAATTTTTGGTTGGTTGTTCTTAGGTTTCAATTTCTTAACCTTGAGGCTTTTCAGGCTTAGGTTTGAGTTTGCTTACTAGGCTACTAAGACATTAAAGCCACCTTTGTCTAAAGGCCTCCTTCTTTAATTAATTTAACAATATTAACCCCACAGAAATGTTGTAACTATAGAAATTTAAAATGTTATCACTTGGGGCACCTGGGTGGATCAGTCGGTTAAGTGTCTGTCTTAGGCTCAGGTCATAATCTTAGGGCCCCAGGATTGAGTCCACCCATGTCCTGCTCCCCGCTCAGCTGGGAGACTGCTTCTTCCTCTGCCCCTTCCCCTACTCGTGTTTGTACTCTCTCTCTCTCTCTCTTTCTTTTAGATAAATAAAATCTTTTTAAAAAAAGAAACAACAAAAATACCAGTGCTCCGTGTGTGTGTGTGTGTGTGTGTGTGTGTGTGTTAGCAGGTATAGATCAATGGAGAGCTCTGAATCAATAATATATACACATATAGTTATTGCTATTAATGTTAGTATTAATACTAATATTGATAATGGCTAGGACCTATTAGCCCAGAGAGAAGTGGTAAAAATATGAAAACAGCCATAAAACCCCAATGAAAGCACCCATCTAAGACCATATAGTAAAAAGAGAAAAAATTTACAAAATACATGCCAAGATGTTTCAGTGGTACAGTATTCCAGTAATAAGCTATTTAAAAAGTGTTGCTTTATATTCAGGAGACTCTATTCCCAAAGGCTGGGAAATACCTAATATATTTGGAGATATTTCCATCCAAAATTGATTTAAAAAAAAACAAAATGATGATTTAAAGGAGCAAAACAACATTCCTCCAAATTTACCTCTTTAAAATAATTTATTTCTCAATGATACCATTTAACGGAGGGTCTTAAACTATTTGCAATTTCCCATATATTATTTTTTATTTAGGCTCTGATGTACCTCCTCATCCTGACATGGTTAGGAGAGTGTTTCCTGGGAACAACAGCTGATCATTGAGTGATGCTAGTATATGTACATTATATACATAAGGAATAGTATAATAAATGAGCCATAATAATTCAATGTTACCCTTGCAACAGTGCACCTGGATTTTTGTGAATCCACCCAAAGCTTTAGGTTGGACCAATAACACATTATAAATAGATTCGAGTTAACCAACCACATGGAGATTAGGTCTGTGTGTTCACATCTTGACCTTTAACTATCAGAAGTAATCACTTACTGATGGAAGACCAAGCCATGCCCATTGTTTTCTGCTTATAGTCTTACCAACACACATAAATATACATACATGTATTTTAAATATGCAAGATTTTTACCTAAACACTAATATCATAAGGGTGGTTGTCTCATGTTTCTTTCTTCCTACCATGCCCTTTTCCCAAGCTCCTTCAGGCTCCATTGGGCTGGATCAAGGCACCAATTCATTTCAATTAAAAATTCAGTGCAACTGGTGGAGACGTTTATTTGGAAATTTTATAGCAGTTCATTTAGAAAGGAGAGTGGTAGTGGAGTTTGATAAAAAGGTTTCTCAAGACAATTGGTTTGCAATATGCCTGAGGATTAGCTCACTTTAAATGACATTTAATAGCTTCTGTTGCACATCCTGATAAACATTTCAGTGTAACTGATCACTTTGAAGACAAGACATGGGAACGTAAGCAGACATGAGAAAAATAGCTAGGTTGCCGGTTCTGAACTTATTTTCAAATGGCTTTCTGCCATCAGAGAACACTAAATAAATTCCCTTGAGAAATCCACCTCAATTTAAAGGAAGCCAATCTTTCTTTTTTTTTTTTTTTTTCTTTTTGTTTTTTTTAAAGAAAGTGCTGTAAGAGTCTGGATTAACAGCTGAAAAATCAAGACATTCATGAGAACCACTAAAATGCCAAAGAAACGGAGACTTTTTTTTTTGCCTTTCTCAAAGCACATTTAATCTGACCACCACCAATTATCAATGATTATTCTATCTAGAATTTCAAAGGCAGATAATTTTCTTCCTTACTACAACTCATATTACTCTGCAGATGACACTTTGTTCATTCTGCACAATGCAACACCCTACAATGGTTGAGGAGGATTCCACTTCTCCCCAGCAGGAATCGCCCGGTATGGCAGTAAGGAAACTACTGAATTCGATGCTACATTTTCTCAGCTTATGAGCAATAACAGAAGCTCCCTGGGAGTGTGTAAGAGAATGAACCTATTAGGAAAACCTCACCCCTCCTTGGAATTCTAGAAGACTTGGCAGCAGAGCCACTATGTAAAGCACTTAGGTTTCTGTGGGTGCAGGCCCAAGAAGGTACCCCAGTCAGCCAGACCTACAGGCACCAACTTATAAGAACACTTGCACCTACTCGGAAGGGGAGTTTCCCTGAGCTGGGGGAGCAGCGGGATGAAGAAGATGATGGGTGGTCTGCAACCCCTCGTGGAGAGAGCCCATAGGCAAAACCCAATGGAGACATGGATTGTGAGTCAGATCTGAGGAGAAAGAATGTAATCGACGGCACCCATCACTGCAGCTGACAGCTGGACTGTGAGCATGCGGGAGAGGTAGTCTTTGGACTCAAAAATAACAGAGTGATGCTTAGGTGGAGGCCAGGACTCCATGTGAGTTGAAAGGGCAGGAGCCAGTGGGTTTTGAGATTTTGCGGTTACTGATACTGCTAGTGCTTTGCCCGAGCTGGTGAGGCTTAGGAGCATTCAGATTGCACCAGCTAGGACACCAACAATCATGTTCATAAATATTGTATTCTGTACAATATTTAATGGCTTTCCCATTCTCAGATAATCAGACAATAATGCAGAAAAGATCTTCCCTCTTCTGTCCCCAGGACTCCTATGAGTATTTGAAAAATAAAACAGAAATATAGTTCTTGGCCATGAAGATATGTTAAGAGGTTTAAGGTTCCAAAAAACAAATAAATGTACATTTCTTCAAATTGAAGGAGTCAATTGCTTAGTTCCTGAGATTTCCCTAGGGACTTCATTCTATAAAAATCAGAGCCTGCTTCTTTTTCCTGGACTGGCTTTGAGATCTAGGGAGGATCTTATCTTCTGCGTCCCTTGTCCCAGCACGTCACAGGATTTGACTGCCAGGACTGGAACTGGGAGTCTCAAGGATTCATTTTGCCTTTTGCTTCAGTCAAATTTTATTTCTTCACCTCGACTACCCCTTCTTATCTCCATGCCTACCCTGCACTGATTTCCTTCCTCCTTCTCAACTTCAGGAAGCTACTAGAATAACGGTTGCTGTTGCATTCTCCTGATACCTGCTTCTTCCTCTGCATTCACTGCAGCTACTGCTATGTATTTTTTCCACCAAGTTCAGATACAGATGCAAAATTCTTCCCAACCTGTGCTCCTGGCAGCCACCCCTGGTAAATCGACTTTGCATAATGAGATGAAATAGATTTGCCATTCCTCCTATATGACAGTGCCTGGAGAAGGGAAACTTACTCCATCACTTGTCCTCCTTGTAGCAGAAAAATCTCTTTTGATCTCATTTGGATTTCCCAGGAGCCTAGAGCCTTATTCAGCATCTGTATTAGTTTCTGTGAGCTGCCATAACAAAGTAGCAAGAAGTGAGTGACTTAAGACAATAGAAACTTATTGTCTCACAGTTCTGGAGGCTAGCAGTTTGAAGTGAAGCTGTCAGCAGGGCTGTGATCTCTCTGTCAACTGTATGGAGGGTCCTTCCTTGACTCTTTCAGCTAGTGATATTTGCTAGCAGTCCCTGGCATTGCTTGGCCTGTAGATACATCACCCCCATCATGTGGTGGTCTTTCTTCAGTGTCTTCACATTACCTCTCCACTGTGCTTGTCTGTATCACAATTTTAACTTCTTATAAGGACACGAGTCATATCAGATTAGGACTGATCCTAATAATTTTACCTTAAATTCCTTAAATCTGCAAAGATCCTATTCTGAGGTGCTGGAATTTAGGACTTCAACACATCTTTTTTTTTTTTTTTTTTTTTTTTTGCAGAGGGTACATCATTAAACCCACAATGGTGTTCCAATGCCCTGTTTTAATACACCCATATAGTATAATTCTTCCCAATTTTACGAAAGTTTGTGTGTTCACACATCTAAAACATTCTTCCTTACCCAAATTGCACAAACTGGGACATGATCATTCCACACTCATACAAAGGCAATAGATAAAAAAAAACAAAAAAAAAAAAACAAAGGCAATAGATCCATGTAAACATGTTCCTGAATGGACTGATCAATGAGACTACTTACCATGTTCCAGGGAAGTGGGTGCTGAGCCAGAGATGAAAAGGATACAAGATAAGCTTTGGATTTTAAATAGTCAACTCAAGAAGCTTGGAAGATGATACATAGATACAAATGTAAATAGTAATCTAGGACATTAATAAGGTAACACAAGGAAACAGTACCACTGGGAATAGTGGTGGACTATAATGGTATTAGAAGACATTAATGCAAGGAAATACAAGAATACCCAAATCTTGTAATTAGTCAACACCCTAAAAATTTCCTGAAGAAGACAGATATAAGTAATAACAGTCTAAAGCAATAAAAATACCATTTTGCCATTAATTACACAAATATCCAATAACATAATGTGGCGTGGTGGTAAAGATGAGTTAAACATAGGATTCAGGAACTGAGTAGTATCATATATTTCACATAGCTTTATTTTGATTTTCCAAATCACCTTAATAGTCTGACAGATTCCACATACCTATTAATAACTAAAGAATTTTGAACTTAGACCTTAAATTTTCTTTCATTTTTTTAAAAGATTTTTTTATTCATTTGAGAGAAAGAGACAGGGAGACAGAGCACAGCAGAGGGAGAAGCAGATTCCCTGCTGAGCAAAGAGCCTGATGCAGGACTCGATCCCAGGACCCTGAGACCATGACCTGAGCAGAAGGCAGATGCTTAACCATGTGAACCACCCAGGCACTCCCTAAATTTTCTTTAAAAAAAAGAAAAATTGTAAACAATTATGCAGAGCTGTGCTGAATGTTTTCCTCTCTTGCCCTGCATTTCAGGAGCTTTGGTTCTACTATTTAAGAACAACATTTATGGGTATGTTCTATTATGTGATAAGAAGGACCAAAGTCCTGAAGAGAAATTCTCATGAAGCCAATTTAAAGTATCAATGACCCAACTATGGCCAGGCAATGGCTCACAGCTGGAGTGATTCATACCTTTCTCCCTTCCCTTCACACAACCCTGTAAAAACAACCCAACTAACAAAAGAAAACAATTAAAATCTTACAAAGGGAAATCAGAAGAATCTAACTTAAGGGCATGATATGCAAAATTTCTAGAACTTACTTCTGGAATATGAACTCCTTATCCATCCATGCTAAAATAGTAACAATCTCTAGAAATCATTGACTCTTGGATCTGAAGAGTACCAAGAGGTAGCTAAATGCATCGCGTTGCTTTGACAGCACTGGACATAAAACATTCTACACAGAGGGGTTGTAATGTGTGTCCTAAAACCTCTAGGCAGGCAATCCTTGGTCTCTGTCAGAAACCTTTTTTTTTTATCATATCACATCTTGAATAATCAACAATTCATCCTTCTTTTTAACCTAAGTCTCTGGCACTGCCCATTGCACAGGACATATAGTAAGCACCTATTAAATGTAAAAAAAAAAAAAATGCACTTTAGAATGTATAAAAATCAAATAAGAAATAATCCTAACACTTGAAAAGTTTAATCCGTTGCAGAAATGGCAAATCTCTGGCAAGGGTGTCACCACTGTCCTTGTTCCTTGCAGACACCATTAATTGATCACATCCCCCCTCCCCCCTCCACTGGCGGACATAGTTTCAGAATCCTCAACACAACATCTGGGCAGGCAAAAGACATTGATTAAATTTGGCAGAGGGGATGAGATTGATTCGTAAACCACAACTGGCATATCACCAATAATGACTCCAGTTATATATATACATACACACATACTTATATATATGCTTATATATATATATATATATATATATATATATATATATATGCTTATATATGCTAAGTAGAGATTCAAATAATGTGCTAAAAGAATGAAAAGAAAGGACAATTTATTCTGAGTGGTTGAAACAGAGAAGGCTTCCTGGAGGACAAAGTATTCAAATAAGACTTTATAGAATGACTATGGTGTCAGCAGGGACAACTTTGGAGCACAAACCTTCCTTACTGGGACAGCACAGGAGCAAAGGCACATGGTGTGTGTCTGTGGAACTCTGCGAGTTGATGATCCCATGCGACTAGGTTCTGGGGTATGTATAAAGTGGGGGCAAAGGTAACTTAGAGTCATGTTATTCAAGACCTTCAATGTCATAGGAATTTTTTTTTTTTTCTGAGGTAATGGAAATGTTGGGAAGGAGAAAATAATACGCATATTAATCTAATCAATTTCTTTAAAATAGAACCATAAATAGAATTACCCATTCCTCCAAAGAGCTGCCAAGCATGAGGGTCCTCCAAAAGCCACTTAAAGTTTTGTCATGGAAATGTATATGTTTCTCTTTTGTTTCAATTCCTCAGATGTAGGGTAGTAGGCCAGGCTAATAGGATGTATTTTTGATTGACCTGCTTGTCTCAGAGGATATTTGCACCTTGTTAGCATTTTCCTTGTTTCTGTCAAATCCTGATAAAACATTCGCTTTGTTGTGTACCTATGGAAGTGTCATTGTGTGATGGATGGCTTTTGTCCAGGGACTTCCTGAATACCTTATGTTTTGAAATTTGGCTCTGAATCTGCAAACGACATGAGAACAATCTGATGTGTGAATGAATGGGAATACAAGTCAGGAATTTATCATTTTGGTCACTTCCTGGCAGAGTGACTTACAGTCAGTTCCTGATTTCTCTTAATTCCAGAGCTGTACAGCCCAAAGCATAGTAAACCTTGAAATTAATAGTCACAATCGAAAGCTGCTAAACTGGAATAAGAGTGTGACCAAAGGCAATATATATATTTTTGATGATTTTGATGATGATGGTTTTAAGGGAGTCTACCAGTGGAAAAGCTCAACTAATCAGAAGTCAACTACTGCCCTATCTTCTTGGGTCCTCAGGGGACCTATCATTGTTTAGTCTCTTCAGTTCATTAGGTTGCAGTCTATTTAAGTTTAATTCCAAAAATTCTCTCTTTCCTGAATTATCTAAAGGACTCTGCAAGAACAGAAGCAAATCTTCCTTTGTGATCAGTCACATATACAAGAGCCCTGTGGTTACAGAGAATCCTACTTCCTGCTGCATCTTTAGTCTAACCATCATCAGGACTCATTATCAAGATCCTAAATTCTCCCACCTTAGCTACTTTGCCTCAACCAGTTCTTGGAACCCCTTTTTGCTTGAGAAACAAGCCAGGAGCACCCTGAGTGTTCTCATCTTTGCTCAGGACTAAAGACAGAGAATGTGCTCTCCTGAGCAATGGGACCAGGAAAAGGATCATGTGGTATCAATGAAATCTCAGAATCTTTCTCAGCCTATGAAAATTGAGGCCCCCTCTTATTCATTCTCTGTTGAAATCAAAGATTACTCTCTTCGTGAAGTACTGTGTTTCAAACAGATGCAAGTAGCCAACGAAGAAAAGTATGATTCCCAAACACAGAATCTGGAAAGCAATCTCCTGTTCTCAGTAAATAGTTCTGTGTACAACTAGATCAAATGCTGACTTTATTCACAGAATGCTTGTATTTATTTTTCCTATTAGCTGTTTCCTGCCTGTGGGCCACAATTAGATGGGAATTCATTGCTTAGATAAAAATTAGGTCAAGTGTTACCCTAAGAAAAAAGATCTATAAATTACACTTAGAGCACTTAATACCAAATTAACATAGTTGCATGCTCATTAAAAAAAATACTCACATTTTCCTAGGCAGAAATATTACTCAGCTACTGATAAAAATAATCACACTGAATCAGCTAACAATATGAGTTTATAGTTTGGAGTTTTTTTAATATCACCAAAGCCTGAGACCATATCTTTTAGCCTTTTACCAGGGTTAATGCCTCTTAGGACTGGTTATGATTCTCCCACTCTTAAGACATGAGACTCAATCACCCCGCTTCAGCCAAACTCTGTGGACACAAAATAAGGGATGTGTAGTCACAAGATCTAGGGTTAAGTTCTGAATTCACCACTTATTCACTGCAATCTTGGTTAGGTCATTGCAGTCATTCAACAGACAAGTATTGAATGGTTCTTCCATGCCAGCTCCTGTTTTATGCATTTGGGAGGCCAAGATTAAAAAATACAATCTGATTTCAATAAATTTACTGTAGAGTGGAGGAAGAGATATGCAATATGAGAGTTGAAATAATGGAGGTTATGGAAGTCAACACAGAAGACACACAATGAGTTTAGGAAAGGACTGGGAAGACCTTATAAAGTGACCTCACAGAAATATTGATGAATTCCCCAAGAGTCTAGATATCATTCTTTTTATTACAGAAATTCCCTTTGTCAAGACCCCAGTGCCCATGAGGCTTGGGGAGGTCAATTCATGGTGATCATACCCCAAGAAGGCTGAAGTAATTCATGAATTTACAGGTACATATATAACTTCCCAGGGTATTGGATAATCACAACTGAAGCCTTATTTTCTCATCTGTCAACAGGGCAATAGTGATAATACCAATACTTTCCTTAGATACTTTCTAAGTGTGTGGCTAAGTTTGGAGATCAAAGTCTGGCTATTAAAGTATGTACCATCCACAGAGTGTTGAAACCACCTAGTGCTAAGTGCTTTACATGAATTCTTTTATGGAGTCCTTCTGCATAAGGATGTAAATATTTGTATGATAATTTTATAAAGGAGGAAACTGAGATTCAGAGAATAAATAACTCACTCAAGATCACACAACTAATAAGTCTCACAGCCAACTTTTGATGCTGGCTTATTCTAAAACCTGTGGTGTTAGACTCCAAGTTTAGAATTTCCTATGAAGTAATAAATATCTCCAAGAACTTTAGTAAATGCAAACACTTTCACTAGAATGACTTAATAAGATGTGGCAAGAAACAAAAAGGAGCTAATGAAAATAATTGCTAGTTTTGGACACTACCATCATAAGTTACTGGCTATTCTTTTATTTACCACCTAACACATACTTTTTTGTCTACTGAAATATATAGTGCTTGGTATATAACCATGAAGGAACTGTCCCAAGCCTACACTATCTATATCAGTGAATGACACTTACAACCAGTATATATATTACATGTGCATTACAAATACAGTAATTTATAGCTTTTCTTTCTTGTTCTATACATATTGATAAGCCTTTGCCATGGCTTAAATATTTCAAGTGTATCAGGAATTCTATATTATATGAGTAGTGTGTACTAAATGATATTTAAATATGATACCATCGTGGGTGTTATGTAGACCAAAGTCCAGAGGCATTGAGAGAAAGTAGCAATCTAGGGTTTTTGGTGTTTTTTGGCTTTTGTTTGTTCATTTGTTTTACAGTAGCAGCAAACACACTTCAAGAGCCCTGTGTACAAAGTTCAGTCTTAGGGAACAGAGCTAAGAATTAGACCATCATCCAAGGAGCCTGCTTGGCCACAAATGCTGATTGAGCTCTTTTCGTGGTTATGGATGGTGCCTCATTAACCATATCTTTGTACACTTGCCCAGAACCAATATGTTCACCATCATTAACTAACATGGACTCTTAATACATAAGGACAACAGATGTTAATTCCAAATGCACAAGAAATTCTCCAGAGAGAACCTTTTAAACATTGCTGGTATTATTAGACACAGGGCTTTTAGGGCTAAGAGGTTTCAACATCCATAAGGCACCATTGGGTTTTCTATAAAAATTCTCAACCATGGCTTCAGAATGGTATCTTAAGTGCACTGTTGTTCCAAGGTTATGATGTAAGGGTTGCTTGACAATTACAAGATTAATTGCTGGTATATTACATAAACTATACCACTTTTGTTGGGCAAGGCAGGCAACATTATAAAGTAGATTTATAGTTTTAGACCACTTTCAGAATGTCGCTACCCTAAGCATGTGGTCCACAGACAGAATGCCATTGCAGGGCTGTGCCTTTTCTTCCCCAAACATCTCACACACTCTTGATATGCTGGTGACTAAAAACTATTTCCTCAATAAATTAGAAACGAATTTCCAAAATGTAAACATTTTTGTTTGTGTAGGAGTTAGGCAAATGGCCATGGCTCTGATTTCTTGAGAGAAAGGACCCATGGAGAGGCTGAAAAATGGTCACCCAAGTCTCTGGTTCTGAAGACGAAAGGCAGCGTGTGTAAGGTTCTGCAAATCTGGATCTCATTTAGACTATGCACAGGTCCTGTTAAAGAAACACGTGTGAATAATAATGGCAACTCCTAGCCTTCCTTAGGCTGGGACAGTTAATCCATGAAACTCAATTTGGAACGTGCGTGTTAGTCATGTGTTGTTTTTTTTTTTTTTAAGATTTTATTTATTTATTCGAGTGAGAGAGAAAGAGACTGAGACAGAACATGAGCAGAGGAGAGGAGACAGAGGGAGAAGGGGACACCCCGCTGGGCAGGGAGCCCGACGCAGGGCTCCATCCTAGGACCCTGAAATCATGACCTGAGCTAAGGCAGACACTTAACCAACTAAGCTGCCCAGACACCCCTTAGCCATGTGTTCTAGTGAAATATATATTGAGTTGAAGAGAAGAAACAGAGAAGCAAATGCTTTACCTAGTGGCTTCCCATCATTGCACTATTGTAGACAAAGAGGTCATCTGCTCTGAGAGGAATAAGCATGCTGAATGCACACAGGAGCTTGGTCCTCTTACAAAGGAAGGGCAGTTGTGCTCTCTGTTTTACTTACATCAGCAATGGAAACCCAGTTTACCCAAGTTTTTCTTGGTTGTTTTCTTTAGCTCTTCTTTAAACTCATAACTAGTCATACTCTCCACTATACAAATAATAAGCGTGAAATATAACCTCATCACTTCTGGCAAGCTAGAAATCAGATGCACATTTGAGTAGAGCCCATAACTGACCCTACACTATAATAGGTAATTTTGATGATGTCAGATTTAGTTAACATTTGAAATAAAAGGATAATGTACATATAAACATATATTTGTAAATATACATGAACCATATATACACCTATATATATACACACTTTACAAAAACTTTTTATGGACATATAGATAGTAATTGACATATACTAGCATATATACTAGTATATAATGTACTAATATATAAAAAACATACTAATATATAATAGGGTATATAATAGATATAATTACATATATGTTAAATATTATGCTAAGAATGATTCATATGTTGGTGGAGGTGAAGGTGAGAGGAATCTACAGATCAAATACAGTGGAGTCACAGCCAGGTCAGCCGGAAATCATCAGAACTGGGAGAATGTGAGAAAAGAAGAAATGCATCTCTGTGTCCTTATCAGGGTCACTAGCACAGATGGAGTAATGATACTTATCACAGTGATGCTTATTGTTCCAGAGCTGTATCTTACTCTCTTTCAAGCCCAAGAGGGAAGGGGGGTGGTCAGTGTCTTATTATCACTCCCTCAGCTGTTGAGAAGTCCAACACTGTCTAGGCCAACACTCCTGCTGTATTATTATCATACAGCACAAGGTCACCAATGCAATTAGCAGGGTTGAGAAAAAAGAAGAAAGGAAATTAAAAAGGTTCCACTTTGTTTGATAATGTCTGGACAACTGAGGGACTTCGAGAGACTAAGAACATCTCTGTGTGCTTTCCATTACCAATTAATCAGAGCAAGCTGAGATATAAATTAGCGCATTCATACCTAGCTGTGACTGGGGAGACCTCTGTGCAATTGGGACAACTGTGTTGCAGTGGACAGAACAATGGTCTCTGCTTTGGAAGACATGGATTCTATCTAAGGACTCCTCCTCATCAGTTGTGTCTCTGAGCAAGGCATTTCAGCTTCCAGAACCTGAATTTTCACCAGTAAATGGGGACTCTCAATAATCCATGAAAGGGCTTCATGAATTCTAAAGTTTGATAATTACAGCATCATTTACTAACCAGTAGTGTATGGAGAGAAGTTATGAAGTTGGAATCTTTATTGTATATATTAGCCATCTCAGGCTGCTAGAAAATGTCATAGATACGGAGGCTTAAACAACAGACGTGTATTCTCTCACAGATCTGGAGGCTGGGAAGTCCAAGGTCAAGGTGTCTGCAGGTTTGGTTCCTGGTGAGGGCTCTCTTCTTGGCTTGCAGATGGCCATCTTCTTGGTGTGTCCTCCCATGATGGAGAGAAAGAGATCCCTGGCCTTTCCTCTCCTTATAAGGCACTAAGCCTATCATAAGAGTTCTACTCTCATGATCTCATCTAAACCTGCCTACCCCCATAGTACTTCCATCAACTGCCGTCACACTGGGTTTAGGACTTTAGCATATAAATTTTGGAGGGATACAAACATTCAGTCCATAAGACTGACATAGTGAGATGACCATTGTTTTTATTAACCCAAAAGAAAGGAGGTAAAGACCAGAGATTATGAGATGTCTGGAAAGAGTTCTTCCCATTTGAAGGCCAACAGCCGCAGGCAGGATCTGACCACAGAAGGACAGTCCAGTACAGCATCCTTAGGAAATAAGTGTGTCTTCTAAATGAGGTTTAGAAAGTCAAGTTTGAATAATCACTGTTTCATCTTACAGTATAAAATGATCATTGATTTGGTTGTTTACCTTCTTCACAAAATGGTTCACATAACAATGGTTATGTTTTCCCCACTTTTAAAAGAATAAAATATCTTCAATGTAATGCTAAAATAGAGATAAAGCTCAACTGATTCTGCAGAATTGCAGGGACAGCCAGGTGCTGAGTGGCAGTTCAGGGAAGACTGGTTCGGTAGCAATTTATGATCTATGAAATTTACTTGTAGCAAATCTAGGCAAGGTAAGCAAGGAGCAGAGAAGATAGCATTGAGTTTCATGCAGGATGCTAAGGTGTCGTGAATTTGGTACCATGTGAAATATTTTCTGTTGATGGTGATGTCCAAGATTCTTACTTTCCTGTCCTTGACATAGAGTAGTAATGTAAGCTCAATGCCTGAATTATTTGGGCATTCTTACTAATCCCTGACTGTCCATCACAAGTAAGGAAGATATGGTGTGGGTACATTAATTCACTATTTCTCAAATTTTTGCTGCATGTATAAAAGGGGTCACCTGAAAGAGTTGTCCACATACAGATTCCTGAGTCCCATCCTCAGAGTATGTGATTGAGTTGCTGGAGAGATGGGGGAAACCTGAGAATTTGCCCCACATATTCCCAGGTGATTTCAATGCTGCTGGTTCAAAAGGATGATGTTCTTTCAAACTCCATGTAATTTAGAGAGGAATTATACCTCAACACTGAGTCTTAATGTCTAAGAAATAGTTGCTTCAGCTAATTTGTCGTTTTGAAAAGATCAGATGAAAACTCAAGAGATAAACATGAAGCTCTACACAGACTAGCACATAGGACTTGGTTTCCATTGAGGGATTCCTCAGTAGCTTAAAAGATTTCAGATTTGATTTCTATAGCCCAGCTTTTCATAGCCACCTGCCTTCTTTGTTGCTGACTTTCTGCTTTGTGTCATTGATTGAAAAGTCTTCCTCTCTATCTGCACAACTGGTGTGTTAGTGCTGGCATGTTAGTGCTACCTAGGGGTAGGCAAGAGTAGGAGGTAGGGGGAGAACAGGTAGGAGGTCAGGTGAACGATGCAGCCCAATTTGCCCAGATACTGGTCCCAGCTTTTAAAAATGAAATGTTCCCCATTCCAGCAAACTCCTCAGCCTGGACAAACCAGGAGAGTTGGTCACTCACTCTAGCAGAAGGACAGTTTGCCAATGACCTTGGGGGAAGAGTGGGGAGAGAGAGAGAAGGAAATGACGATCTATCATGTCATTCATATTCACACTACTGCTTCAGATTGGTGAAATCCTTAGACAGTGATGGTATAATGGGAGCAAAATAATATCTTTTAATACTGATGAGTTGATTTGATGAATCACGCCTGCTGCCTTCCACCTAGATTCCAGTGTGAGGCTAGTGTTGAAATAACTGCTTCATGGATCCAGATGTGTGAGTTAGTCCCTCTCTCTGTGCTCTTTTCATCTTTAGTTCCCCACTCTTTTCACTCTCTCTACTGGGCACCCTTGTACACTTCTCTCATAGGCCCTGTGCTAGTTGCTCGGTAGTTCAAAGCAGTCCTAAAGGGTCATTATGGAGGCTTCCTCATTCTCTACTTATCAGTGCTATTCAAATATTATAGTTTGCAAAGCTATAAAATTAAAAGTTTTAAAGTCTTGATTTTCCAGGACAGTTCCACTTTCAGAGGACTTGTTACATTGTCCCAGCAAGTATCCTTAGCCTCCCTGGTTTGGGGGATTAATTTTTGGCTTGCGAAGTTTGATGTTATATATTCCTTCAGCTGTAAAGCCTTATGATTCTGTCCTCCCCTCAAAAAATACAGATGACTCCATAACAAACATCAATGAGGGAACTCGAACTTTTGATGCTTTCCTTTCTCTAAGAAAGGCACTCCTCTCCGACAGGAACAGCTGAAGGGGACTCCAAATTACTCTCTTTCTCACTCAAAGAGGGAATACAGGAAAGAGAAACACGACTCTTTCAATTATGTCTTACACCATCTGTGAATAGGCATGGTACCCAGCAAATCTCAGCCTAAGCAACAGTTTTAGGGAAGAACCATTATGATAAACAATATCAAAGAGTTTATACTTTCACTGTGCCTAAGTAATTCAAGCTGATGGTGATGTTTGTGATTGCAGACTTAAAGTTCTCACTTCCTCTCATCCAGAACAAATGGTACATCAAGCAAACAGATTTCATGTATTATAGGACCCAAGCTTTCCTTGGTAAGGGGAAGAAGTTAGACAAATATTTTGATTATATTTTAGACTTCACTCCAGGCTATCTTAACTAACCTCTTCCTCTCTGTCCACCTCTCCACCCATATCCTGTGTAAAGGACTGGTTCCTTACATGAGGTGCCCCAGTGGCTCAGTCGGTTAAGTGTCTGACTCTTGATTTCAACTCAGGTCATGATCTCAGGATTGTGAGATCAAGTCCCACATCTGGCTCCAGGCTCAGTGGGGAGTCTGCTTGACATTCCCTCTCTCTTCCTCTCCCTCTCCCTCTGCCTCTCTCTCTCTCTTTCTCAAATAAATAAATAAATAAATAAATAAATAATAAATAAATAAATAAATAAATAAATAAATAAATAAATAAATATTTTTTTAAAAATAGGACTGGTTCCTTATATTTCTGAAATTCTCGCGTTGCTTCCTCTCTCCCCAGAAGAGAATGGAAAAGTTTCAAGAATTCTCCCCCTCCAGCCCAGCACTCCTATTCTTTATGTCAGAAAGAACTGCTGCCTAAAAATCTCAGCCTGCACAATCCTCTTTCCTCCCACACACATGCCAGTTTTTGCAGGTTGAGATGGGGTAATTGAGAAGGCGTATTCAGAATGTTCCATTTATGTTCCCAAAGGTTAAGGAGCCTCCGCAGGTCGCCTAACTTCCCTCTGCAAATAAAACATTATGCAAGTTGCCTTGCTGAAAAGAGACTCAGTGCTTTGGTGACAGAAAAGAAACACCAACAATAGATGGTAGTTGTTTTCTGCAGGATTGTATGCTAGGGAGTTAAGGGGCCCGTAGGTGCCAAACTAGTCTCTGTGTGTTTTACTGCTGTTGAACTAAAATAAAGCTTTCAAATGAAACACATGGTCCCTTATGGGTTAGTGGGCTAGAGTCCCACTTTGCAGAATGCTTTCATTTCTCCTCCTTTCTCTCACTACCCTGCCAGTCGCCTGTTGTGTTTACTAAGGCTTGAGCTTAGATAATGGTTAGGAACTGGTGGTGGGGAGAGAAAGAGGAGAGAGAGAAAAAAGTAAAAGAGAGAGGTACAGAGACAGAGAGAAGAAGATAATGACCCAGAGAGAGATAGAAAGAGAAGGAGAGAGAGAGAGAGAGAGAGAGAGAGAGAGAGAGAGAACAGGACACAAATGTCCTCTATTCTGGGGACAACAGATGACTTCTATGAGGACAGCCCTCCCAAGCAGAGCAGTCATGTTATAAACCTGAAAGCACAGAACCTGACTTATGTAAGTAACAGGCTGGAGAATCACAGAATTTAAGGGGGTGGCAAGTAATCCAGTTTAACTACCAGCTTTCACAGATGAAATGAGACGAGAATCCAGGAGAGATTTCATGGCTTCTCTGGGCTCACATAGCTAATTACCAATAGTGTAATTTGTAAGACTGCTAAGCTGCTTCAGGCACTGGTGAAAACAAACAAATAAACAGCTATGCCCCCAGCAAAGTGGATTTTGTAGCTGTTTGGGCAAGGGTCCCTTTTGACCACTGTCCTGGGCATTTGACTGGTGGTGCCCTGGTCAATTCAGTTTGGAGGTCAGAAGCCAAGTCCATGGCATGTGACCCCTGTGCAGCTCTCTGACCATAATGGCAGGCTATGCCTTTTGTATCTGATGGGGTCTTCAATGCCTGCTTCTGCAAGGTGCCAGAGGAAAGCTGCACCTTACTGGATTCATTGCAAACTGGAAATAACATTATCTAACTGGTCAGACTCTTTCAAGGATTAAAGGAAAAGTCATTTAGCAGATACTTGTTGAGCCCTTCCTATTTGCCATGCTCTCTCAATTGCGTAGCCTGTATTAATTCATTTTCCTTCATAGTAACAATAATGATTCCAGTTCATTTATTGTCCCCACTTGACAGGTGAGATTAAGGTCCAGATAGGGCAAGTGACTGGCCCCAGACATTAATTAGCTCAGTGTTGAACAAATCACTATAAATGGAGGACTTAGAATTTTGACCCCAGCAACCTGACTCGAGACCCAGCCCATTTTCAGAGCCCTATTCCAATGCCTGGCATATAGCAGCTTTTCACAAAATATGAATTCACTTCCACTGTCAATAGTAAGAATTCTGAAGTCCTAGTGACCTGGATTGCAAGATGGGGAGATATAGGTCTACAAGTTGTGGGGTTTTCTTCCCCTCCTTTTTCCCCTACCTACTCCATTTAAGTCAATTTTTTGGAGGACGGAAGGAAGAGGGAACAAGGGCCCACCATTCATGTGGGTAAAGCTATGGGACAGTCTGGGACAAGTATGGGACAAGGTCTCTTTGTTTCCAGAGGAATATTGACATATATTCACACCAATTAATGGTCTTAACTCTCTGGCAGGAATCAGAAGTTCAGATGCTGACCAGTGCATGGAAGGACCCCCTCTAACACCATAGCTCTATGATTCCTTAAGAAATGATAACTGTCTCTTTTTTGTTTGTTTTTCATGATCCTATCTGAACCTTAATTCTAGAGATGAATTCTCTATGAAAAGACACTTCTAAAGATGTCAAATTAAATAGAGAAGTAGAGGAGAGGACATAAGAAGCAAAAAGGGAGGGGGAGACATGCTATATAGTCTATCAAGATGTGTAGATCAAGACCTTCCATCATTTTCACCAAAATAGCACCGAGGATGGATAATGGATATACTGAATAAAGACACAAAGTGGAAGAAGCAGGAAGAAAAGAGTGAGGGAAGGGAACAGAGAAGAAAGTTATCACGTGCCTTCTTAATACCCTGAAAAAGCAAATGGCACCTCCTTGTCTTTTCCCAGAGGACCATTCAGGGAACTAGAAACACATTATGAAAACCTATGGATAGTTTAAGATATGTTTGGGATCTAGACCATGGGCAGGCATTCTATTAATTTAGAACAAAGAGAAATTAGTATATGCTGGCAGTCCCTCCACCAAAAGCCAGGAACTTCAATTCTATCCATAGATCCATTTCATAAAACCTCTTCTAGGTGAGAGTAGTCTACATCTTGCCCACTGCCAGGGGCCAGGTCTTGGGTAACTTGTCCTCATTAATTCTCTTTATAATTTAGAGGGAGTGTCCAGCATACTCCCCTCTTCATCCAAGTCTCTTCTCACTGCCATCCACATCCTCCTCATCATCTGTATCCACTTCTGGGCCATGATTGTGCTTCCGGTAAAACTCTGAGCCATGAAAGACATTCACAGGGCATTGATAGATTCCCAGCTTGGAGCTGGCAGTGCTTCCCCAGGGCATGCAGAATGAAGAAAAAATTCAGTATGACATCCAGGTCCTTCTGTCAACAATTCCTATCTAATAGCCCAGCCCATTTCCCACCCCTGTATCATATACCTAATAATCCAGTTCTACCTCATATTCCCTGGACCTCTGCTGAATAGTCCAGGCCTATCTTAACCCTTGTACCTCTCCGTAATGGTCCAGCCCCATCCCCAACACATTGCACCTCTACCTTCTTGTTTAGCCCTTCTATACCATAGTGACGGTCCTACTGTGATTCTATGTGATGGTCCAGCCCTAACTCCCATCCCTTAAACTCTGAGTTTCAGCCCTATGCCCTACATTCCAACTAAGCTGGGTTCTTCACTGTGTAGCAAACACACCCTCCTTTCTGCCATCCACAGGGTCCTTGTTAATGTTTACTCTGCCTAAATGACCTTCATACTCTGTATTCTTGAAATATTACCACCTGTGTGAGATCCTTTTGGATCAGAATTTCTCCTTTCATCATCTCTGTCAACTGCTCTTTTCATTGTATTATATTATTCAGAGTACTTAGTGCATTCTATTTTTAGTTATATGCATTTGTAAATATATTGCCCCAACACAGAAGATTTTAAAGGCAAGGAACTTGGGTACAATGCCTCAGAACCTTTTAACAAATAGTCCCTGAGCTCCCCCTCTGTGTCAGACATGGTCCAAAGTGCTAGGGTTTTAGAGGGTGACTAAGGTGGCTTTATAAGACCTTATTTTGTAGGCTGATACTTTATATGCCCCTACAGTGCCTGGCAAGGTGCCAGTAATAGGCCCTCAGTACATTCTGTTGAATAGAATGAAAGAGAAGAAGCAAATTAGTTGGCTGAATGATCACTATAGCTGAACGGACACAGTAACAAACAAGCAAACAACAACAAAACCAATCAAATACTTCCTGTGCACCAACAATATCTCTAATTGGCTCAAAGAAAACATGCACATTTTCTTCAATAAGATGTCAGAGGCATTGGCAGCCCATGTAGGTAATAACACACTGCTCTGTCTATTCAGAGTCTTTGATGTGCTTTTATTATTTTTTATCCCTTTTTTTTCAGATGGTTGCTATACAACCTGATATTCAATTCATCTAAATGGAAGATTCATTAATGTATGATTACATGTTTCATCAAGGGGATTTTATCAAGCCCCTTTTTGGAAAGGAATTTGGAGGAATGATTTCTATTAGAAAATGTCAGCCTCTAAAAGTTCAAAATTATAACTATCCAGAAAACACTGGAGCCTGATTCCTTGGGAATTTTATTTGAAGGATCTGCAGTAGATACTTCCACATTTTCACACATACAAACACTCATGTGCATTCTCCTCTGTCTCTTCCTTTGTATGTGGAAGAACATTAAGTCGCCCCTCCAAAGTACATAAAAGCTCCATAACCCATAATATATATGATATGTAATCCTCTTAACACATACATTTCCCTACCACATACTTGCATTTCCATCTAGTAGTAAAGAACTACACAGACTCATTCCATGACAGGAATCCTTGGACTGGCATGAGTTGGAAAGCTGACTTTTATCAGCTTTTAAAAGACTTCATCTAACTGATGATTTTTTAAAAAGTCAATTCTTTCTGAAAAACAAGTGCTAACATTAGCACATGAGGAAAATTAGTTAGTTTTCAGACCCAGGAAATAAGATTACCATCTTGGGAATAACACTATAATTATCATCTATAATGAATGAACTTAGGCTTTGTGACTTAGAAGAGGTCACAAAATCTCAGGAGACCATCAATAAATGTGTGGTTGAAACACAGAAAGGAAAAAAAAAAAAAGAAAGAAACACAGAAAGACCCAAATCCAGTCAACCCATGGAGGAATCAAAGGTATCTGATAGTAACTATGAAAGCTGAAACCAAAGAAGGAAGAAAGTTTTTCCAACAGAATAGCCTGCTAGATCAAAAAAAGGGGGGGGGATAGATAAAAATAATTTGTCAGTACTTATCCAAAACTATGAGCTACTGGACGTTGGTACATGACTCAAGATCAGACACTTGATTCACTGGGTATTTGCGTGTCTCAAATCCCTTTCCCAAATGCCTCAATGATCCTCACTTGGTTCAAATGTCCCAATTATCTAACAAATGGCTTTTTATAGTTGATTGTCTCTAATCAAGACCCAAAAAGAGATCCTCACATTGCACTTGGTTTATAAGTTTTTAAAATCTCCTTTAATTCACATCATCAATCCCCTCCTTTATCTTGCCATTCACTAGGGAAGTAATCAGGTCATTTAATCTGTAGACTTCCTCACAATCTAGATGTAGCTCATTTCATGGCCATGGTGCCATTTAACATGTTTCTCTATTCCTCATATTTCCTGTAAGCCACCTTGATTAGCTACAGGTTCAGTTCTTTGCCAAAATACATCATGGATGCCATAATGTTGGTTGTTCTGCTTTGAGTGAGATTAATATTGATTAATGGCTTGGGTATTGTCAGCCTAATCCATCCATTCTGAAGTTCTTAATCAATCTTATACCTAAATATTTTAAAACCCATTGATAACTGTTGCTTAAAATTCTATTTTATAAGAGGTTGAAAATGGTTCTTTTATAGTTCTTTCATTTCTTCTGCCTTTATTAGCTGGAATTTTTTTATAAAGAAAAATGTTCCCCGGGTGCCTAGGTGGTTCAGTCGGTTAAGCATCTGACTCTTGGTTTCAGCTCAGGTCATGATCTCAGGATTGTGAGATCGAGTCCCAAGTTGGGTTCCATGCTGGGCATGGAGTCTGTTTAAGATTCCCTCTCTCCTTCTCCCTCTGCGCACCGCCCCCCCCCCCAAAAAAAAAGAAAAGAAAAATATTTCCTCATCAAACATTTGGTTACCCTGAAATAGAGTGTGTATATGAAAGGCAGGATATATGATTGATTATTTTTCATTTTATTTCCGTATTTGCAGAATAATGAGTTGATAGCCAGCAAGTTTTTCTTCTTTAGGAGCACATGGGTTTTAAAATTACAAATGTGCTCAATCCCTTGTAATCATTATTCCCTTTGGTGCTCTAATTATTACATCTTTGACAAGTAGGAAGCCCTTCAAGTTACCTCCTATCCCTTTTGAAATGGCCTCAATAGATACTGAGAGCATCCTTCCTTTCTGGCATAATAAGATGTTTCTAGTTCATCTTGTGCTCTTCCCATCCTAGACCTGGAATCTGTCATCTCTCTGAGGAGCCCTCATTCCTTTCTTATGGGGAGTGATAGTTTAAAACCACAATCTAGATAGGAGAGGTGTTTGTTGGTACTGACTCTTCATTGTCTTTAAGCGTTATCACTACACAAAGCTAGGAAATTCATAAGGGTATTGTGGGTACATTAAAAGAAAACTTGCATCTGCTCAAGGTGCATACTACAGGATTTATTCATGAAATATGACAGAGTACCTTGGATTTGTTTTAAAATAGCCTAAGTTTTTTTTTTTAAATATAGGGATGAAAAAAAGAACCTTGGAAAATGTTAAAAGTGGATGATGGGTATGTGGGAGTTTTTTATATTATGAACTCCACTTTTACTGGATGTTTAAAAACCTCCATAATAAAAAGTTTTAAGAAAAAGGTGATTCTCTCTCTCTCTCTCTCTCTCTCTCTCACACACACACACACGCACACACACCCCTACCATTTCACTTTTTTTCTCCCATTCCATGTACATCTTAAAGCAACCTTTTCATTACTCAATTCTCCTGGTATCTTGACACAAGCCAGAAAGTAGGGGAAACAGGATGTGAGTATTTTAGTCCTGATAAAGGAGAATCCCAGGGTATATTAATGAATTGCAAGCCTGGTTTGTTTCAATATTGCAGGTTTTGTAGTTCAGCTCCTTTCCCCTATGTCACCAAAATGCCCCTGAAGCTCCTTATCATTCTTGCTCTTCACTATTGTCCTAAGCCATGTTGGATCCAGGTATCTCCTCCTAAGGGCAGGCGCGGACCAATTCTCTGTGTTGAGTGCCTGGCACTCCCCTAATTGTGCAGCTCCTCTACAGCCATTTTTCTGTTTAATTCTAAATATACTTCTCAAAGCAAGACCAGTTCAGATCAGAGATGAAAAAAATCATAAACATGTATTCGGTACACACTATGCCACTGTTCTGGGCACCTGGGCACCAGATAGGCAAATATTAATAAAACAAAGTGCCTGCTCTCAAGGAAATTGTATTTTAGTGAGAAAGATATGTAAACAAGTAAGTGCATAAGAATCTTTAAGTAGAAAAAGATGTATACAATGGAATATTACTCAGCCATTAGAAATGACAAATACCCACCATTTGCTTCAACGTGGATGGAACTGGAGGGTCTTATGCTGAGTGAAATGAGTCAGTCGGAGAAGGACAAGCATTATATGGTCTCATTCATTTGGGGAATATAAATAATAGTGAAAGGGAATAGAAGGGAAGGGAGAAGAAATGGGTAGGAAATATCAGAAAGGGAGACAGAACATGAAGACTCCTAACTCTGGAAAATGAACTAGGGGTGGTGGAAGGGGAGGAGGGCGGGGGTGGGGGTGAATGGGTGACGGGCACTGAGGGGGGCACTTGATGGGATGAGCACTGGGTGTTATTCTGTATGTTGGCAAATTGAACACCAATAAAAAATAAATTTATTTAAAAATTTTTAAAAAATAAGTAGAAAAAGACTTTCGATGTTAAGTACAAATGCTGCATTAGATGTTCATGGAAAGGGCTTTTGAAACACAAAGAAGGACCAATTAATGCTGAGGAAGCACAGATTGGAAGCCCAAAGAAGTGGAATGTGAAATGGGTCTCTCAATCTGAGTGGGGATTCCACAGCCATAAAAGGGGCTGTAATTGAGGGAAGAGGAAGAGGTATTTAAGGAGAAGGAAGTAGATATCCAAAGGTAGAGGAGTATGAAGGGACAGAGAAGGGACATAAGGGAAAGAACCTGGTGTTTGCTTTGTGTCAGTAACATCATAAGCCTTTGACTCTCGGCCCCATGAGCCAAATCCAGCCTGCACCAGGTATCAGAAAGAAGCGTACTGGAACACAGACACACAGCAGTGTTTACAGATTGTCCATGGCTGCTTCTGCACTACCATGGCTGAGTTGAGTGGTTGTGTGCACAGCCTGAAATGTTTATTCTCTGATCCTTTGCAGAAAAGTTTGCCTAACTCTGCCCTAGAACAATATTTCACAAACTTTAGTGTGCATAGAAGTCACGTCGGAATCTCATTGAAATGCAGATTTTCATTCAATAGGTCTGAATAAGCCTAAAATTCTGAATTTCTAAGAAGCTCCCAGGTGATGCCAGTGTTGCTAGACAGCTTGGCATGTTCTGAGTAGCAAATAGCTAGGGAGTCTCTGATTCTCAGGGTTTGTTCTTCCAGAACGACAGGGAAGAGTTGCATCTGAGAAAGTATCTGACAGCTGAGAATATGGCCAGAGCTGAAGTCATTCTGGACACAACCTGATTTACCAAAGTTCATTGAGATGCAAAACCCTCATTTTGGTAAACACCGTTTAAGCTTTTAAAAGAACAGTGTTATAAATGCCAAACGGCCATTAATCATGCCTGCCTCCTTCCTCAAAACAAGGCTCATACCAGAATCACCATATGCTCTGCATCCATTCTCAAAGCATCTCCATTTCTTTTCCTTTAAGCTAAGGATCTCCCAATTGGTAGGCTACATAAGCCCCCCACCCCATACACTTTATCCCTCCTGAGCTACTTGCCATGTACCTCTCTCCCTTAACGGCAATAATTTGGTGATCAAACAATTTTCCAAAAGCAATGTCAAGTATCAAACCAAAAGGACACTTTATAAAACACCAAAAGAAAATCCAGTGGGCCTCTACTTTGAACCATAACAGATTTCCACCTACCCCATTCCAAAACCCTTATAACGTTATAATAAAACAAGAACAGTCACCTGAGTGACTTCAAATATGTTTTCCTTAGGGGCACCTGAGTGGCTCAGTTAGGCATCTGCCTTCATCTCAGGCCATGATCACAGGTTCCTGGGATTGAGCCCCACATCGGGCTCCTTGCTGGGCCGGGAGTCTGCTTTTCCCTCTCCCTCTGCAGCATTCCCTGCTTGTGCTCTCTCTCTCTCTCTCTCTCACTCTCAAATGAATAAATAAAATCTTTATATATATGTTTTGCTTATTTCAGCCTGCTGTTACAAGAGTTGGAGTTGGGAATAGCCCCTTCCCTCCCCTTTATTTTCTTAAATTAATTTTTTTTGTATTTTTTTCTATTGGAGTTCAATTTGCCAACATATAGTATTACACCCAGTGCTCATCCCGTCAAGTGCTCTCCTCCGTGTCCATCACCCAGTCACCGCATCCCTCCGCCCACCTTCCCTTCCACTACTGAAGGGAGAGAATCTTAAGCAGGCTCCATGCCAAGCCCAATCCAGGGTTTGATCTCATGATTCTGAAATCATGACCTGAGCTGAAATCAACAGTCGGACTCAGTTTTAGCTGATTAGGCCACCCGCCCCCTTTTATTTTTAAGTAGAAGATTAGAACTAACCCGAATTTTGGCAAATACTGAATTTGAAAGAATATTTAAAATCCTTTGGCATTCAAATATATTTATTCTTGGCAAAGAACTTCCTATTTCTGCACCTCCCCACCCCACCCCCCAAGAAAACACTCATATAAAGGACCAAACTTGAAGGACACTTTGGAAATCAATAACTCTCAAAAGGATAACATTTAGATGAGCTAACTCCAAATGACTCAGAAAACATATGGATTGAATTCCCACAGAAACTTTATACATGGACTTTATATTTAATGTGTTTAATAGAGTGCCTGTTACAATTTTTCTGAGAAAAAAAATCATCTCTCACTCATCATGACTCCATAGGGTTCTTGATTCTTCTGGGGCCCTGGCCCAGGAGCCAAGGGTGAGAGTCCCCACTCGATTACTAACTCAGCTGTGTTTGGCAATTACCTGAAACTCACTACCTCAATATCTGCATCATGCCCGCTGAGGCTCATTCCAGTGCAAAGAGCAGAATTGGGTGAATTTGCCCAAGATCACCCAGAACCAAGAGCCAAGCTCAGCCTTCTGTTGTCACATCAAGGACTTTCTTCAACATTCTGTTCTGTGCTGCTCCTATGAATAAAATTAATCTATTTATCACCCTGTTCTTGACAGACCAGAAATGGAAGCTTCCCCGTCCAATCTGACCTATAAGTCTAACCCCCCAATACTGCTCAGTTGCTATCCTGCTTTGGGGGGCTAACAGTAGAAATCAGTCGCTATTGTGGGGATTTGTGCAGGCTCCCATGCAGTAATGGAGATTTTTAGTTCAAATCCACAGAGAAATTCCTAGGTAAGCGTGGCCTGCATTGTCATGTTTCAAACTTTTCTGAGAGGGTCTCTAGAGGCGAAATGTACCCACACGATGACGCACATCTTACACGTTGCTTGTAAAGTGCCTTCACTCCTTTTATAAGTATGTAACGAGGAAGTTCAGGAGCCTTATGGGGAGAAATCAGGAGACACTACTCTACTGTGTGTGTTTTAGACAAATGCCATATAATAAATCTAAGGATAATAAAAATGTGAATGGGAAGCCTGAAATAATTTATAACCAATCTGACGAAGGCTCTCAGTATGTTTTCTCATACATTTCTCAAAGGTAACAAAATGAAGACAGCAAAGGAGTATGTGGAGATAGATACCAACTCATGACCTCTGCAAGCAGGACTGCTCCAATACTTTCGTGCCAATCAGGGAAAGGTTCCCACTGCGTGGCTTGGGGCTTATGGAGTAGGACAAAGGCTGATTTCCCACACACTTTCAGCAGGGCCCCCTATACACATATTCCAATGCTGCTTACAAAGGGCCTGGCACTGTCCTAAACTAAAGATACATAAGAATTTTGTGACCTTCATAATAATCCAAGGATGTATTATTTACAGTAGTAGCTATACTTGCACCCATATGATTATTATTTTTATCTCATTTTACAGATCAGGAAACTGAGATGGGAAGGAGATAAGAGACTTATTCAAGCTGGTGATACAGCTAGTGAACTTCAGAGTTAGAATTCTGTGCTAATGAGAAAACAATCCTCTGAGCTTTAGCTTATCCCTGCCTTTGGGAGCAAACACACATTGCTGTCTTCTCAGGGCACACCTGCGAGAGCCGGCATGCACATACTTAATCAGTACAGTCTGACTAAAGAGACCCTCCCCAGTCTCAGAAATAGTGATTTCAAAGTTTCTCTCAAGAGAAAATGCCCCCAAATTGCAGCATCCTTAGGCAAGGCTCACAACCAAGCCTTAAGTGTGAATATCAGAAGCCTACAGTAGGCCACAGTAAAATGACTTGCATATATTCATGTTGTATAGTCGTCATGCCCGTGATGTGTCATGTTTTGGGTACGTGAGGCTGTTTCCTTCTGAAGCTCAGCATAGGAAATCAAAGGGTTGGATGTCAGTTTAGGGTAAAGGTAGAATAGTTTTCAAGCTCAGGCATTGCCTGGAAGAAAATACCAGTAAATAATGCGTGATGGGATAATTCACACTATCCAGCCTTAATCAACCAAGAATAGAGAGCACCTCTTACATACCAGACCATCCAGCGCACAGCAGCACCGGAATGCACAGAGTCGTAATGTCTGGCCCTTTCTTCCTCAGCTTTGCCCCACACACCATCATCCTATTTCAGGGAACAGAACTCTGCTGGTTCCTGAGTGTCCCCTGGGGCTTCACACTTGTGCGGCTTTGCATTGGCTCTCACTGCTTGGAATGAGCTTCTTGCTGGCCTACCCGGTAAACTATTCTCCATTCATCGAATGACTGTTACATCACCATCCTGTGATGCTTTCTCTGTCTCCCTGCAAACCTCCCTTCCTCTGTCAGCTATCCCACTGTACTACACACTCCCCTTCAGCAGGGCAGTTTTGGCTTAGTGCCAAGAATTCAGGCTTTAGGGTCAGATAGTTTTCTTCCACCAAGACCCGTTCATTAACGACTCTTCCTCAAATGGGGACGGTCAGAGTATCTATCTTAGAGTGGGGAAAGATCACGATATACTCATATAACCCTTTAGAAATTCCCTGTATGTGTTTCCAATTCATATCACGTTGGACGGTAGTGGTCTCTTTAGTGTCTGTTGCTTTTTGAGGCCAATCATACTTTTCCACCTATGATTCCAGAGCACATAGCAGAGTCTCTGTGGAAGAGCCTTCAATGAATATTTATTAAATGAAAGGATGAATAAATATTACAGCAGCGAGGATTTCAGAACCTTATCTAATGTTCTGCCATGTGTATAAGGATTTCCTCTACAAATCAAGATTTGATGATCCCCACAAAATCACAGGTACTTTAAATATCTGTGGATTAAGTCAATAATAAGCTACTATAGATTTAGGCATGGATGGATGAACTTTGTTATGGATGAACTTTTGAAAGAACTCTGCTGCTCACCAGGGGCTTGCAAATATAATTCAACCCCTATACGGGAGAGATAGAGGGAAACTGACATTGAAATTAAGTATTTCCAAGGTCATAGAACCAATGAGCAGTAGAGCCAGAACAAGAAAGTAAATCTCTTGAGTCCCTGGTACCTATCCTGAGGGAATTTACCATCATGCAGGGAAGCCTAACTCACACATGGAAAAGTTGGAAAGAAACATCACACTGTGTATGAACAAGGGCTGAGTGGTGAGCCAGCATCTCCAAGTGCAGCTGGAGTTCAGCCTGGTAATGTGGTTGCCCTGGGGATTATTGAGTTGGCCTCAGAGAATTGAATCACTTCTGAAATATTTAGAGCACCTGTGTGCTGTTCAGCATCATTAAGTTGTCTAGTCCCCTTTTAAACTTCCCTGGGTCCTGAAAGTGTTATATATTATAGTTTGGAACTGTTGTCTAAAATGGGAGGAGGTGAATAAAAAGGTATGAGACAGATTCAGACGCACTCTTTTCAGTGGACTTATTTGGAATTTATGGCTCCATGCAATCAATCTTTCATCCACTTAAAATTTCACCTGTGCCTCTTCTTATATCAACAGCATTGAGATGACACATGTAGCAGTAGGGGGTTGTTAATAGTCTGGAGATGCAATGCGGTGGCTCACGGTTTCAATATTTTAATACGTTCTTGCTTACAGTCATGTTTTTCAAGCAGGTTAACTTTGCTAAAGTGTAGAGCGGATTACAAAGGCATGGCTGAAAGCAATGAAGATTCTAAGAGGCTGTGTAAATCCTCTGAGCAGGAAACTTAGGGTATGAGTTTGAAACAAAGCAGAGATGGGTGGAGATAGAGGAAAGACCTGAGTGGGGGTTAAGCTGTCTGAGGAGAGAGCCTTGGTCTGTCTTACTCAACTGAATGTGGAAATTGAGAAAGAAAATAGAGAACAATGTCATTATGCAAGGCCACTCAAACAATGTAACACCATGCAACAAAAATCTTGAAAATCAGCCAACTGGGGAGGCTCTCAGAGACTCCTGGGTTCCTTTTTGCATCCTCCACCCACCTTTCCCTGTTGCCCAGAATCCTCTGGAAGCTTCAAGGCTCATGTTTTAATTATTTCCTTCCTCTTGGTTTCCTTCAAGTCAAGTCTGTGACCCTTCCCTTGAGACCCTTGTGCCCCAGTCAAACTTACTCAGGGCTAGATCAACAACACATGATAATATCAAAAGCCAACATTTACAGAGTACCAAGTATTTTACATTTATTTGGTCCTCACAAGAACTCTCTGAAACCAATATACCATCCTCATTTTTCAGATGGTGAAACCAGGCAACACAGAGGCAAAGAGTCAGGATTTGAATGCAGGCTGTCTGGCTCCTGAACCCCCTTTCAATATTACACTTCTTTCACAAATAGGGTGTGAACCTGGTCCACTGTGGCAGTTCTTCTATTCTTACATGGGTGTTTTTATCCAACTCTGTGGTAGTTAGAAGACTGTTATGAACATATTTATTGATTTGAATAGATCAATAATAGTCACTGAGGTCACATTATTCCCAGAATACCATGCTAAACTGGGGTGCAAACAGCTAACATTTATTGAATGTGTACCATGTGTCAGACTTGCTACACACTTATGAGCATTCACTTCTTTAAACCTGAAGACAACACTTTGAGTAGGATTATCATCAACTTTGATTTATAGATGAGGAAATATAACCCTAGAGTTCACACAACCACTCAGGGACAGAAATGGGGTTCAGACTCTGAGATTGTCACTCTAGATGTCATACTTTTAGCTACTATACTCTGCGGTAAGACAAGTGGGCTCATGGTTAAGTCAAGGAAATGTATGCATGATCAAGAGCCAAAAAAAATTGATCCCAAAATAATATATGATGTGGGTTTTCATGGCCTAAGTGAATGGAGAGCATGTCCCTGAGAAGAGGAGCAAAGATTAAGTAAGATTTGAATAAGCAAAAAGAAAAAGTCAAGGCATTCCAGAATGGAGGTCAGGGTGAAGCTCAGGGTGAGAAAATGTGATGGGTAAAAGTAACATTGATTTATAGATTAGCAGAGTCAGAGATTTCATGTTGGGGGGGGGGGGTAGTGAATGAGTTGTGATTCAATAGGAAAGTTGTAGGCATAGGAAATATGGTCTTTTTCCTGTAGATATTTTTAAAAATGAGAAGAAAAGAAAGAAAAAAGGCAAAGTGAGGGCTTTGATCTAGGGGTGCACTGAGCCTCAATTTCTCCATCTATAAAACAGAACTATTAATACCACCTTGCAGATACCATGAGCCAAGGTGTGTAACATGCTAAGCACAGTGCCTGCAAAGGGTGCATTTGCATTGAATGGTTGTTATTCATCCCCACTGTGCGTACAGGATGAACCTGGCAACAAGATGCTGCATGCGAGGGTAGGGCCTGTAGGGACAGAAAGGACCCTAGGACTGTCACTGGTGCATTGAACATCAGCAAAGAAGGCAATGATATGTGCCAGGTGACTCTTCAGTTTCCGGCCCAGGAGGTAGAAAAGACAGGAACGAGAGAGCCAACTCATGTGGAGAGCATAGTTGCAAAGTTTTGTTGCAGATAAATTGTTCCCACAGTGGGACAGTGGGAACAGCCAGGAAGCAATTGGAGAAAGAGAACAGGAGCTCTTTAAAGTCCTGAACTGTGGCCCTGAGTTGATCAGAGCCATCTGTGTAGATGTCATGCATGTCCCTGCTGCACTCCCCAGACACTCTTTCCCCAGAGATAGCCATGGCTTCCTTATCACTCAGGGCTCAGCTCAAACATCACCTCCTAAGAAGAGCCGTCCCTGACCACCCTAAGATGGGGCAGTGGCCCCCACACTCTCTGCCCCATCATTTTGTTTTCCTTCCTTCCTAACACTCATCAGTATCTGCAGGTGTAAGAAATGTCTGTTCACTTGTTCAGTCTCCCTCCCCGGGGGAACAGGGGCCTGGTCCTCTTCCCCACTGGGTCCAGGGCCCAGAAGAGGGTCTGGGACATGGCAGGACTCAGGAGCTTTAGCAAACGGTATCAAGCACCATTGAACTCAATAAACATAAATGCATTTGAATAAATGAATAAATGAAACTATAATGTTGAAATTTGGCAGCAAATGAGGAGAGACAACGGAAGCTACAATCCACCCCTTAGATGGAGATAGAGAGCAAAAATGAGGTCAAAGAGGTAGGGGATGAGGCAAGATTATAGAAGTGGGTCCAAGGGCAGAAAGGCAGAAGATATGTCAGAAAGAAAGGGGTAAGGGAAGAAAGAAAAAGAAAGAAGAGAGGGAAGGAGGAAGAGAGGGAGGAAGGGAGGAAGGAAAAGAAGGAGACTTCAACATGGCCAAGTGCTGCAGGGACATGAGGGAGACTGAAATATATGAAGGAAGCATTTGCTGGGAGCAGGGGCTTCTCTGGACCATGAGCTCCAGCCCAAGAAAAGGCATGAAGGCAGTTGCTGCTCCTCTCCAAGCCCTGGCCATCTTGAAATGGGAAATGAAGAAGCAAGATAGTGGTTTAAGGGGAGAAGAATGTAAGACAAAAGTAGGTTTTCCACAGGAAAGAAGTAGACATGAAGAGGGGAGAGACTGAAGATGCTCAAGAAAAGAGACATGGGGCACCTGGGTGGCTCAGTCAGTTATCTGCCTTTAGCTCAGGTCATGACCTCAGGATCCTGGGATTGAGCCCTGTGTCGGGCTCCCTGCTCAATGTGGAGTTTCTCCCTTTCCCTCTGCAACGCCCCCCCCCCCCCCACCACCACCACCGCTCATTCTCTCTCTTTCTCTTTCTCTCTCTCTCTCTCTCTCTTTCTCTTAAATAAATAAAATCTAAAAATATCAAAAAAGGGGGACATGATAAGAAGAGGACATCTGTCCCCAAGGGAGGGCAGATGGACTGAGCAGATCTACAACATTGGCGACCAAAATCCACAGAATGACTTTTTGATGACTTGTGGCCACATCACCTGTAAAATCATAAGCTCAAATCTATGAAGAGTAATAGAAGAATACATGAAAACGGGTACTAATGCCTTTGCCATATGGAAAGATGTTTTCATCTGCTTAAAATCAACTTAGGCACAAAATAGAGCATCCAAACCAAACTGAGAAAATTAGAGAAAGATGACAGTAGTCAAAATAGAAGGAGAGAGGAGTTCTAGGGCTTTTGTGACCATGTTGGCCAGCTCCTTGGTCGAAGCCACACCCTTGCCTTTCTTCAAAAGCCAGCTCTGGGAAATGGGGTTCTCACTGTCTCTTGCCTTCCTTGTGAGGTTTTTGCAGAGGCTCAGTAAAATAATAATACGCTATAAGGCACTTAGAAGTATGTTATAAATGAATTTGAGCTGGTATAGTAAATGCTTGAAAGTGATTTCATTATCCCAGATGTAACGAGACAGCTTTGTGTACACCCATTGAGAGGTGATTAATGGGTCTCCAGCAACCTCATGCAAAGGCCTTTGAAAGCACCTGTTTGGAGAAGGCTTTGGACCAGCAGGAGGCTTAATGACTCTAGAGAGATGCTGCTGCCAGCAGCAGGGTCCTCACAGGTTCCCCAAGTGATAAATCAGAGTTATGGAGATGGAGCTTGGTAGGGGGACCTCCCCCCCAGCCCCTGCCTAAGGGAAAGCTGGCTCCACTGCATGCATTGTCAGATATATCAACACAAGAGCATGAGGCTTTTTTTTTTTTTTTAGGTATAAAATCTTTAAAAAAAAAATCACACAGCAGAGAAAAAGAAATACCCCAAACTCCAGGCCCCAAGGGATTTGAGTTCTCTGTGTTACATGCATTCAGAGATGGTCTGATCCTGCTGTGCCCTCCTCCCATCCAGGGGTCAGAGCTCGGGCAGGTTGATGAAGCTGAGACCTTGAGGCTGATGGATTCATATTTTCTCCTCGTTTTTCTGTCTTCCTACATATCACCATTCTCTCTTCATTTGTACCAGTCCTTTGGGTTCATCAGGTACTGTCTTGTTAAGAGTACAGTACATACATGCTTTCATCTATGCGCACACACATGCCCATGGGCACACATTACCACAGCAGATCCTAAGGGCAGGACCTACTCCCAACCCTTTAATCTCCCAGTACCTGGCACAGTGCTCTGCTCAGTAAATCTTCGTGGATTTTATTTCCATTTTCACATCTTTTTGTGCATTTGTAAATCAGTACAAACTTTCATTAAAGGGATCGTATACACAGAGATGGGCACCATGATTTATTCCAGAAAATCATAGCGTTAGATTGTTGAATTATTTTAGAATTTCTCATACCTCAGCATGGCACCAATATACCACCCATTCACTCATTCATACACCAGTGAACACTTATCATTTCCAGACACTATGCACTGTGCACTGTATGTACACATACACACAGATCCCTGCTCCCTAGTAACTCAGATTTATAAAGGAAATACTAATCGTAAATAAATAAATAAATACTGGATGACTTAACATATTCTAATAAGAGTACCAGACAAAAGAGCCACTGGGGTTGTCCTGATAATCAAGCAGTGGTCACAGGGAATTAGGGCTCTTTTTTTAAGATTGATTGATTGATTGATTTGAAAGAGAGGGAGAGAGAGAGAAAGAGAGAGAGAGAGAGAGGACAGAGGGACAGAGGAAGAAGGAAAGAGTCCCAAGCAGACTCTGCTAAGTGTGGAGCCCAACACAGAGCTCAATCTCATGACTCTGAAATCACGACCTGAGCTGAAACCAAGAGTCAGTCACTTAACTGGCAGAGCCACTCAGGCACCCTGGGAGTAGGGTTCTGAATGATGAATACGAGCTTCCCTACAGTGGAAAGCCCTTGTTAGGCCTGGTGGTTCCTTTTTTTTTTTTTTTTTAAGATTTTATTTATTTATTCATAAGAGACACAGAGATAGAGAGAGAAAGAGAGGCAGAGACACAGGCAGAGGGAGAAGCAGGCTCCATGCAAGGAGCCTGACATGGGACTCGATCCCAGGTCTCCAGGATCAGGCCCTGGGTTGAAGGCGGCACTAAACCACTGAGCCACCCGGGCTGCCCAGGCCTGGTGGTTCTAACATTATCCTTGCAACTCACTCAGAGACAGTGCAAATCTAAGGGCCTGGCCACTGTTTGCTAAAAATCTGTAGATTGGAGTCAGGGTATCACACATTCCTGTGGAGTACAGGAAGTGTTCCTGGAATCTCCCTGAGTTGGACCCAGACTGCGCCAGGGGGAAGAGACAATCACATCTAGCTCCAGAGTGGCTTTTCCATGTTCAGTAGGTGCCTTTTGAGAAAGTTTTGTTGGGAGGGTTACCCACAAGCATCTGTCCAAATCCCTCGCAAGCTCTCAGAATGCTGAAGGGTTTATTAATTTGGGTGTTTCATGTAGACAATTATCATTTGACCCATTTAAAGGGAAGTGCCTGTATGTCTTTGATCAGAGAATTCCTATTATCTGGAAAATTGCTTTTCTAGTAAGCTGGGACAGGGGATGTTGAAGACTTTGCCTGTTTATTTCACTTTGAAGTTTTAAATCGTAGTCTGGCTTTAGAAATAGCAAAGTTACATTTGCTTTCTATCTCTCTGTGCCACTCCCTTCAAAGGATTCATTTTATGAATCATTTCACCAGAAGGATGTTGTTTGAACATGTCCCTCTCAATGACACTACCATGCTTGTGGCTTTATTTTTTATTTACAGCTTTACAACACGGAAATTGAGAGAGGATCTCATCCTTTGACAAGGACACAGGGAATAAGGTCTAAGAACACAATTGACCATTTAAAACCCTGTCCAAGGAAGTTTAATGAGATGAAAAAGAATTCTCTGATTCTACTATGACCTTAGGTTATTGGATCATCGTTGCATTGTGATGAAGCAAACCACAGGAACGCATATCCTCAGATTAAAATTTATGTCTTATTGTTAAAAAAGCAACTTAAAAAACACATTCAAATGGTAAAGATTTACACATTCCTGAAAATGAAGAAAAATGTTTGCAAGTTAAAAGGTCACTCTCAATGCTTAGCAATTCCCATATTAGAGACAAGTATCTCAATAGTAATTTCTTATTATTATAAATGGTCCTCACTGAATACTTGTTGGCACTAACCACTTTAAATATTTTTTTTTCCATGTTAAATATTCAAAACAACTCTTGGGAGGTAGTATTATTATGCCAATTATACAGATGAGTAACTGGTGTGAAGTAGCAAGATTAGGGAACTTCCCCAAGGCCATGCAGAACTGCAGCTCTCAAATGCTAGCTACATCTGCTATCCCCACATCAGTGCTTTGCTGGGGAAGCAAAGGAGAAGCAGAAAAGATGGCCAATCAGGCTTCCAAATGAACTGAAATCCTAGCTTTAAAGTTAGGTGATTCATTGAGACCCAATGTCATAGGCAATATAGGCTTCAGTTGCTAAGATGGATCCCAAACAACACGGATCCAAACAGAGAATCACAAAGAGAAGCAGTTAACAGCTCTTGATAGTGATTGGTGCAGAGGGAGGAGCTGGGGTGAGCTGAGACTGGCTTGGTCATTATTCCTATCTGGCGCTTGCCTCTGCTGGGGTGAGTCAGTATTCTGAGGCAGATGGGACCTTAAGGAATGCAGATCCAAATAATGCTTTAGCTGTCACTTCAAAAAAGAAAAAAAAAACCAGTAGAGGAAGGAATAGGGAATGTAGATGATGAGGCAGAAATATTTGGGTCCAAGCATAGCATCCTAAAGGAAGTCAGTTGGTTTCAGACCAGCGTGCAGTGCCATCCTCCTCTTTCACCTTCACCTTCTCTCTTTATGAGCTGGGAGACCTTCCCACTCAGCCATGCACAGTCCTACTCGGTCAGCCAGCACCAGGCGACCCTTTTTCTCTTGCTTGCCAGCCCTCTTGAGTTTGGGGAATCAAGATCTCTCCTGAGCGCCACCTCCCAGTTCAATACCACCCGTCCCTCTCAGAGTTCTCTGCTCCTCTGAACATGCACCAACAGAGGAAAGGAGGGGACTTGCAAGCCAGGATGCTCAGTGGCTGAAGACGGTAGAGGGGATGGTTAACATTATCATAAGCTTAACAAATCACTGCTTCTGGGTTGCCTGGGTGGCTCAGTTACTTAAGCATCGGACTCTTGATTTCAGCTCAGGTCATGATCTCAGGGTCGTGAGATCGAGCCCCACATCAGACTCTGGCTCTCCCTCTGTTCACTCTCTCTCTTTCTCTCTCTCAAATAAATAAATGCATCTTTTTAAAAAAGTCACTGCTTCCTGCTGAGTTCTCTGAACTATGGAATGCAGCTCACATGCTCTTCTGTTCTTTCCTCCCAAATCTTCCTGGCCAACTCAGAAATGCCAGCCAAGCTAAGCACTCATAGTCTTTTTCCTCCAATTCATCACTGATGCCTGCCATCCAGCAGTGCCCAACCATGGAATATCACCTTTCAATCACAGAATCAGTCATTCCTCCAGCAGTGATAGAGTGATATTAGCACTTTGTAGTTGTATTCATTTGCCACATGTAGCAGCAAACACTTATTGAGTCCAATATGTGCCAGACATCATTCTAGGTGCTGGGGAAAAAATGGGTACAACATTATTCCCAATATTAAGAAGCATGCCATTTAATAGAAAAGTTTTGAGTGGAAATCCAGATTTTAATAAGCTATATCTAGATTAGCACTTTATAGTTAATCATAAAAATTTAAAACCCAAGGTCATTAAAAATGAGTTTTATTTAACTCTTTCTAAAGGCCACGCATTGCATAATAAATTTTTGGTAAATAAAGTATGTTTCTAATTAGATTTGCACCCTAAGAAATAAATCCTTCTGCTAACTAGAAAATGCACCCATCCTGAATGACTTTGTATTAGTTAGCTTTGCTGTGGTAACAAACAACTCCAAAATCTCAGTTGCTTGCAACACTTGTTTCTCATTCATGTTATGTGTGGGCTCTTTTGCCAGCTGTGGCTCTGTTCCATATGTCTTTTAATTTCAGAACTCATGCCGGAGGGAACTTCCCCAAGGCCATGCAGAAGGGACCTCTCTGGTGCATACTGATCTAGTGGGAGGAAAACAATAAGGAAAGGGGTGGCCTCTTGCAAAGCCTCTTAAAGCTTCTGCTTCATGAGGTGTATGTTTTACTTAATCATATTTCATTGTCCAAAGCAGGTCACAACATTAAGGTCAGTGGGGTGGGAATACTCTTCACACAGACAAAGGGTGGAGGAGGAAAGTAAATGGTTACCGAATTCCAATGCCTTCAGAAAGTCTATGTTGTTGGCTGTATCTATATCTATATCTATTGCAAAGATATTTAATGATCACATGCATACTAGTCAAGGCATGCTTGGAGAATTACAAATGTCAAGAAATCATGATACTTGGGAATATATGCTAATCTGACACCAGAGCTCCAACACTCTTGCGCCTTGCACGTTGGAGGCCTGGAAAGAAATGGAAGTGGTTTTGTCAGCCTTCTCTCAAATTTCTGGGCCATCTGGGAGCAGATGGCAGCAAGTAAGATTTACTGATGAGCCAAGCAGCCTTCCTTTAGCCAGTGTTTCACTGTTATCCAATGCCATTTTGATGCATTTAATGAAGTTTTTTTTTTCCTCACTGATTCATTCCTTTAATAAATCAGATAACTGAAAGATAGACTTAAAATATGATTACAGCAAAAATCTTCTGTGGTTCAATTTCCCCTTTTTAAATTTTTTTTAATTATCCCCAGACTAGCAGAGCTTGACTGGAGTCAAGCTTTAGGGGGTGAATCTTACAAACACATGATCCCACCTGTGAAACTTCCTCTTGCCAGTTGCTCTGCCTTCACTGCTACCCCCTGGTCCAAGACCGCTCAGGTCATGCTGCCACAGTCTCCTGATGGGCCTCCTACTTATGCCCTGCTCCCCTATCATTCTCAGTAGCTTCCTGCTCCCCTATCATTCTCAGTAGTGCGCCAGCCTGAGCCTTTAAAGTCAGAAGTCAGACCATGTGCCTCCTCTTCCCCAAATCTGCAATGGCTCCCCTTTCATTCAGAGCAAAAGGCAATACCTTGCAATCATCACCTACAAGGTCCCACCTGATCTGGGCCCCAGGACTCTCCCAATTCCTTCTCTGTCCTTCTCCACTCACTCTGCTCCAGCCTCATTGGCCTCCTTTTCCCTAAAACTAAATATGTTCCCATCTTAGGGCCTTAGTTCCAGGCATCTCTTCCTTTTGCCTGAAATGATCCTCCCCTGGATATCTGCTTGGTTAATTCCCTCACTTACTCAAATATCACCTTCCTGGGGAGGCAGAGGCTGGTCACCATCTTTGAACCATGAAAACTGCCCCAACATTTGGGGTCCTTCTGACCCCATGCTGCTTGTTCTTTTTACAAATAGCACTTTATCACCATTTAACCCTCATAATAATTTCCCTGTTATATTTACTGTTTGTCATTTAATCCATACCTTAACCCTAATCTTTTTAAGTGCTGGTCTTCTTCCCCTGAGTTCCTCAAATGTGGGATGAATGCCAAAGACCAAGGAGACTGCACTAATGCTTGGGCTTTATTACACAAATTATGCTGTCCTTACATGGCTTGAGAAATGGATGCATCAGAAGGCTCTGACTTAAGTAGCATCCTGAAATTCCAGTTCTTTCTTTCCTCATGATAAAATGCATACTCTTTTCATAAGCTAGTAGCTGTATAGGGAAACTGTGTCTCTCATGTAGACTTGGGCATGACGGTGGAAGCCCTATGTGTATTACCTCATTTGATCCTCCCAATGCCCTATAAAGCAGATCTATTATTTTTGGCTCAATTTTATAATCTAATCAAGGATGGGCTTTATGTTTATACAGACTCTGAAAAATGTGGTCAGGGAGCCACAAATGCTGTAACAGAAGCCCCAGGTTGTAAGGAACTTTGTAGGAGGGGCAGGGGGAGTAGGAAGGATTTTGAGAGCAGTGTAAGTTACAACATGAAAAGTAGGAGTTATCTCGAGTAGCCAATTCAAGATCTGGTTTTACTGTCTTTTAGGATTTGGCACATAATAATAGTTAACCCCGAAATCATACTGGGTGTGTATTCCACTCACTTGCTGGCTGTATAACCCTCAGTAGCCCACTCATTCCCTAAGTGTCATCTGTAAAATGGGCATAACAATAGACCCGCTTTATAGGGTGTTGGGAGGATCAAATGAGATAATACACACAGGCTTCCACCATCACACCCAAGTAGAATTCGCAGTCTACATGAGAGACACATTTTCCCTATAACTTTATAAAGCTACTAGCTTATGAAATGAGTATGCTAAAAGTTTGTATTAAATGTATGAATGCCAAAAAAAATAAATGTATGAATGCCATAGTGCTCCCCATGAACCCTCAACCTGTCCAAATAAAGTACTGAAAAATGCAGCTCCTCTTGCATTGTTAGTCTAATGATGGGAATGGGCAAGCAGTTTTGTTCATTTTGAGCCATCTTGTCAAACTGAATGGTCTCTGCCAAAGGAGCACATTAGAGAAAATTGTTGTCCTGGTAAAAACTGAAAAGCCTGGGATAGTGTCCAGCTCATTTATGATTTAATGCATTTAATGCGGGCTTCACCTTATGCAAATAATAAACTACACATGCATAACTTCTTTTGCCTTGATAGTGGCTCTTCAAACCTGGATTGAATTAGGAGAGAAACATTCTGGGTCTGTCAGAGGGAAGCAGTGAGACAGACACACCCATATGGATTTACAGTTACATGGGAGGTTTGAGGACCTGGTTGCAAAATCCTCACGTATAGGACCCACTTTGGTTGTCAAAATAATATGGTCTATTAAAATGTTTCATTCTCTTTCGCTGTATCTTGAGTTAATGGTGGAGCAGAGCAGAAGCAATGGAAGCTGTTGTTTCAGACATAGTTTTCCTTTTCATGGAGAAAGGATAGTGTGAGTAATCAAAGTTCATCCTCCTACTTGTTCAAACAGGTATGAGGAGCTGAGACATTGTCATGACCTCTGTCCTCAAGGAATCCACAATGTAGGTGGGAGGTGGGAGGAAGACAAGGAAACTATCAACGCTGAGTAGGACAAGTCGTGCAGGCCATATGAATGACAACAGCAAAGGAGAATAGGTTTCATTAAGAAGGGTGTTCAGGGACAGGGTGATGGGGCTCTGAGGAAGAAACAGGCTTTGGAACCAGGCTTTGAGGCAATGCTAGGATTTCTTAAGGCAAAGAATAGAGGCTTCCAGAGGGTTAAGAGGGAGAGAAAAACTATAGGGTCTTGATGGTATAGAGTGTCCAGGCAACACTCTTAGGCCAGTAATGTGGCTAAAAATGAGATTGGAAAGGAAGGAGAATCTCATTATTCCAGCCTGTAATATGTGCTGGGCAACTTTACAAACACGATTCCTCGACTCCCCCTGCAAGCCCTGTTGGACAAGTGAGAAAACCAGGAGCTCAAAAGGGAACACAGTCCCGTGCAAAGCTGATGCCAAACCCATAGCTATCTGCCTCCAGTGCCTGTACTCTTTGCATCCAATACCCAAATGCTATGAATTAAAATCTAAAAATAGAGTCAAGAAGAGCAACAAACCTTCAATAAACATTCATTCATCAACAGTAGATAATTGCTGCTGAAGATACTTCCTGCTCTCCCTTCCTCTCCAGATTTTCCACAGAAAATGCTACCAGGATGATAACAACAGAATGGTTTGAAAGTCAGTGAAGCAGGAAGGTACATGGTAAACTAGCCACCTAATCCCTGGACAGGTTCTAGGTATATGCATGACCCCTTCATTGTTATCTGTATGACTTTAAGAACTTGTATTTAGGGGATCCCTGAGTGGCTCAGCGGTTTAGCGCCTGCCTTTGGCCCAGGGCGCGATCCTGGAGTCCCAGGATCGAGTCCCACGTCAGGCTCCTGGCATGAGGCCTGCTTCTCCCTCCTCCTGTGTCTCTGCCTCTCTCTCTCTTTCTCTATGTCTATCATAAATAAATAAATCTTTAAAAAAAAAAAAAGAACTTGCATTTAGGGGCCTCCATCCCTCTTCTTGGTAGCCTGCTGTGCCCCTGGCCTCTGCAGCTGCATGGTGAGAACACCAGGAGCTTGCAACCTGTCAGCCACAAGATTAACCAAAGGCGAAGAGATGGTTAGCTTCTTCTTTCTGGTTTCTTCCACTATTACTGCAGATACCACTTCTCCCTCTGGGACAAAGAGCCCAGGTCCTTCTCACGCAGGCGGCTCACTCAAGACTAAAGCCCTTTGCTAATTCAGGAGTCCCATGAGCCTCCAAACTCAGCAAAGCAGTTCTGCTCTGGGAGGGAGAGAAGATTCAAGAACCCCATTTCTATTTGTGTGAGGCCAGCTGCACCCTCTGCGGAGCAGGGGCAAGGGACGGGAGGCTCCGCAGGGGGGAGATAACGTGTGCTATCAGTTAGCTCACATTAATGGCAATTTGCACAGCAGCACTTCTTCATTTCTGACCTGTGGGATTTTTAACTTGAACCTCCCTACTTCACTTTTTAAACTTTATCGCCATCTCGCGACTACTTTTAATATTGCAGGTGGACTAAGTACTTCTAGAGCCTCTGTCTCTCGCACAGAAAAACAAGCAGATAGAGAGAAATAAAGCCTAAGAGTGTCATTGTAATTATGACTTAATATCTTTAAATATCAATAGTCAGGTTTGCGTTGCCCGGTTGCAGTGAGCTTCCCTAACTTCTAGCTGATGTCTCAGCCCAGCCAGGCTGTTGCCCCTATGACATCTAGACAAGAAGTCCTGCTGTCTGACAAGTCACTTAGGACCTGTGGGATATCTGAGAAACGGAATGGAATATCTACCCTACATACATAAAATTACATTAATAACACGTGCCCAGCATAGAAAAAAAATCCAAAAAGTGAAAGTTCAAATTGTCTTTAATTCCATCACACCGAAGTAACTCTCTCAACATTTTGATGTATATCTTCCATGTGTTTATGTATATATGTTACAAAAGTAGTATCATTATACACATGTTCTTGTTAAACTTCCTTTTAAAAAATGTGAAATCCTCTTTCTTGTTTGCTGCTAAACTCCTAAAGCCTAGAGCAATATTTAGCCCAGAGGGATCCTCTAAAAGTAGTTGTTAAATACCTCTTACACTGTTTGGTGGGAATGCAAACTGGCGCAGCCACTCTGGAAAACAGTATGGAGGTTCCTCAAGAAGTTAAAAATAGAACTACTCTATGATCCAGCAATTGCACTACTGGGTATTCACCCAGAGGATACAAAAATAAAGATTTGAAGGGGTACGTGCACCTTGATGTTTATAGCAGCGTTATCTACAATAGAAGCAGCCCAAGTGTCCATCGACTGATGAATGGATAAAGAAGATGTGGTGTATACATATACAATGGAATATTACTCAACCGTCAAAAGAATGAAATCTTGCTATTTGCAACAACACGGATGGAGCTAGAGGGTATAATGCTAAGTGAAATAAGTCATAGAAAGACAGATACCATATGATTTCAGTTCATGTGGATTGTAAGAAACAAGACAGATGAACGTATGGAAAGGAAAAAAAAAAGAGGGGGGAAGCAAACCATAAGAGACTTTTAATGATAAAGAACAAACTGAGGGTTGTTGAAGAAGAGGTAGCTGGGGGGATGGGGTTATTGGGTGACGGGCATTAAAAAGGGCACTTGAAGTAATGAGCACTGGGTGTTATATGCAACTGATAAATCAGTAAATTCTACTCCTGAAACCAATCTTACACTATATGTTAACTAACAAGAGTTTAAATAAAAATGTGAAAAAGAAAAAAAGTAAACTTTAAAAATTAAAATAGTTGTTAAGTGAATGTGAATAAACAATGTGTGTGATTACTTTGAATACATGTATAAAATTCCACTTTGGGGATATCCTCTAACTAACCTCCTCTCATCTGATATTATGATCCTTTCTATTCTATTATTAACAAGACTATAAAAAGCGAAAGCAGTAGAGTTGTATGAGTTTTACTCTTTAGCAGCACAATAAAGGGGTCCCTCTGCAGCAACAGTGGTGGTGACCGCTTGCCAAATAAATACAAGCTCTGATACAGAAGATTGCTGTGTTTGCACAAACTTTACCCATCAGAATGAGACCAAGGTGACTTCCTCTCCTTCAGAACCATAATCTGTGGGCAGCCCCAGTGGCTCAGTGGTTTAGCACTGCCTTGAGCCCAGAGCCTTATCCTGGAGACCCGGGATCGAGTCCCATGTCGGGCTCCCTGCATGGAGCCTGCTTCTCCCTCTGCCTCTCTCTCTCTCTCTCTCTCTCTCTCTCTCCCTCTCTCTGTGTGTCTCTAATAAATAAATAAAATCTTAAAAAAAAAAAAAGAACCGTAATCTGTGATCCTCCAGTCTGTCTTCAAATTACAATTACCTGGGGAAATCTTAGAACTAGGGAGGCCTACGTCCGGGCCCCCCGAGATTGCGACTTAATTGGTCTCAGGTGGATGTCACTCACATGTATTTTCCAGAACTCCAGGGTAATTCTAAGTGCAGCCAGGATAGAGAAACTCTATACGGAGTTACCACATATTTGGTATCAGGGAGATCCTCCCAAGAAGGGAAACAGCTCCAGTAAATAAGCCCTCCTTGAGTGTGTGTGGCTCAAGATGAACACACAACGCCATGGGTAGCCTCGCTGCTTGGATACAAAGCAGCAAGTTCTGCACCCTCAGGCTCATTGGAACCTCTCAGAGCTATTTTTGGGAATTAACAACACAAGTAAGGCAAGTCGAGTGGATATCTATTAGATAACTTGCCAATACCATGACTTTACATACGGCTATCGTAACCCGTGTGCACATAAAGCCACGGACTGCATCTGTTAGATACAGTCAGCCCGTTAGTACAGCCAGACATAGGTCTTAAAACAGGCTTCAGTTGCCAGGTGGAGGAAATTAGCTTTGGAACTACATGTATACTTTGTGATGGGTTTAGCACCATTTGGGAGATTGATGAGGGAGCTTACCCCGGATCCTTTAGGATCTGAGACCACATATTCCTTTGAGAATCCCATAGCCTGATTACATAGGCTCTCCTTTCACATGTACTAGACTTCTGAGCAATGCTGTCTGAACTGAGCATGCCCAGATCACTTAGCCCTCACCTCCCCCCACCTACTTAATAGGACTTCACTTGGGACCAAAATGCCAGACAGTCCCATGGGCTGGAAAGGAGCTAAGGTCCTTGGATGTAGTCCTTGCTAGTCCAGGAGATTCCAGTTAAGAATAAAAGTAAACAACAGAGAAACATTATTAGTGCCAAAAACAGCTCTAACCATATTTCTTTAGGGAATAAAATGTCTCATTTTTAAGACTCCAGTGAACTGACAATTCCTTATATGTTTCTCTTCCCACGTAATTGGTTTTGATCTGGGCAGTTCTTTCTGGTCTTTTCGAGTATGGCTGCTGCAATTTGGGGAGGGCCGGGAGGGTCTCCCTGGAGAACTGGAAAGGTCGGGTTTGTGGCTCTCTGCAATGTGTTAAGAGTAGAATTCAAAGGAAAGGAACCGAAAGTTCTATTGATGCCTCTGGATGTTGAAGTTTTAAGCTGCCAGTGTGCCTGCCTGTGCAGCTTGCTGTGACAATGAATTCAATCTAAATGTGCTCACTCGGGCCAGCGGCAGGTGCGGAAACCTTGGATTCAGATACACGTGCTCACATCGAGATGATCACATACTCTCTTCTTCGAGGAGTCATTTCTCAAAAGAACACCTAGTTGGGATGAGTAGTGAAAGAATCATCAACAGCCTTGGTTTCTGTGTCTCTTTGTTACACAATGGACACGAAAAATCGTTCACGACCTCTCCTGCTAGAACATTCAATAATATTGGCATTAAGTGTGCCCAAGCCCTCCCAGACAAGAAAATAAAGCCTCCTTCAACCCTGCACCCTCTTGTTGCCAGGGGCCGTCACCCTAATGCACACATATCTACACATGTGCAGGGGCACGCACACATACGTCACCTCATCGTTAGTGTCCACCTCCCCACTTACACTTATATCCTCTCCCTGGCTTCAGCCTCTATCACTCCACTGAAATCTCTCCAGTCAAAGAAGACAAAAAATGTCTTCATTCCAAAATGTAATGAGCACTTTGCAGTCTTTACCTTACTTGACTTTCCTGGCAGCATTTAGTGCTCTCCTTGACACACCATCTTCCTAGACTTTAGGCCACCATATTCTCTTAGGATTTATTCCCTACTTCTCTGGCCATTCCTGGGGGTCCTTTTTGGCCTCCTTGTCCTCCTTGACTCCTCTACACTTTGTGGTTACACACTGCCCTTCTCTCTCCCCTTTCTTCTTCTCTCTGTAGCCTCTCTGTGGAGAAACCCATCCACACCCACGCCTCCAAGTCGTGAGCTCAGGGCTCACGACTCTCGAATCTACTCCAACCCAAATCATTCTCCAAACCCTGAAACCATGTCTCCAACAGACTCCATAATCACAGCGTGTCCCAAGCTCGGCTCTACCACTAGCTTGGCTCATTCTCCATATGTCTATGACATATAGGACATATATTCAATGTGTCTCCAGGAGGCAACACCCAGAGCCCATTTGCCAAACCAGAAACCTGGCCATCACTCTTGATAACCCAGCCCCCATATCCATCAAATCTACTTCCTAAATGTCTCAGACACATCACCTCTTCCCATCTTACCTACTGTCTCAGTCCATTCCGGCTGCCAGAACAGAATACTCAAACTGAGTGGCTTATAAATAGCAGAAATTTATTTCTCAGAGTTCTGGAGGCTGGAAAGTCCAAGCTCAAGACACTGGTAGATTCCATGTCCGGCAAGAGCCTGCTTCCTGGTTCATGCTATGACCTCTCATGACAAAAGGGGTGAGGGAGCTTCTCCAGGGTCTGTTTTATAAGAGCATGAATCCCATTCGCAAGGGGTCCACCCTCATGAGCTAATCACCTCCTAAAGACCTCCACCTCTAAACATCACTGAATTGAAGATGAGTTTTCAACACAAGAGTCTGGGTCAGGACTTGGCGAGGGGCTACAATCATTCAATCTACAGCAGCTGCCGTGGCTTTATTCGGGCATCCTGCATGGGGATCACCTCAGGCACTTCCTGACAGGGCACACTGTTCCCATTCTTGCTGACCCACTCTCCACATAGCAAACCAGAACCCTCTCTCTATATAGCATCCCATCTTGTCAGGATCTTCCGTCACGTTCAGCATACGACCTCTTGGCATGTGTTCTGTAAGGATTTCTCTGCTCTCCCACCCACTTGCCTTTCCAGCCTTCTGTGTCAACCAGCTCCCCTGCACCACACTCCAGCATATGACTCGGGCACTTGCTTTGCTGTGTCTTACCCCAAGCCCTTTGCCTATGCTGCTCCCTGGGCCTGAAGCACACTCCCCACCAAGCCCTTCCCACTGTTTTTTCATCATTATCATCTACATATTCTTTTTTTAATATTTGATTTATTTATTCATGAGAGACAGAGAGAGAGAGAAGCAGAGACACAGGCAGAGGGAGAAGCAGGCTCCTCGCAGGGAACCCGACATGGGACTTGATCCCAGGTCTTCAGGATCACACCCTGGGCCAAAGGCAGCACTAAACCGCTGGGCCAACCACTGGAGCTGTCCATCATCTACACATTCTTACATACAGCCTCCCCAGGAAAACCTCCTGCAGCCCCTCAAGCCTGCGCCATAATGGTCTCTTGTCTTCTCGTAGATCACCTGTGTGTACTTCTATCCCATCACCTATTACACTGAGTGAAACAGCCTGTTTATCTGTTATATTCTTGCTCTAAGCAGACTGCAAATTCCATAATGGTAGAGTCTGAATCTTTTTCATCACTTGCTCACAATACCCATCAATTGCCTGACAAACAGTAAGTGTTTAATAAATATCAAATGAGTAAATGCAACCTGATTTCACTTCTCTAGTACAGGGATGATATGAGGAATAGTAATGGAAACAATCATTTTAAGGCATTAAAGTCATAAAAGTACCCCTAGAAGAAAGATAATAAGCCCTTTACCTCACCCTAGTTAATGTAATCTTTAGTCATATGTGTATGCCATAAACTGTTAAAATAGTCCAAGTAGTATGGTTCTTTTAATTTGGCCAAGGGAATGAAATTGTAATTTAAAGGGGTGTCTATATGTAGGTACCTGCAAGTGTTCATAAAATTCTGATATTAATGTAATTAAGCAGCCCCAGTGGAAGGAAATGAGCTAAACATTTCCTTCTTTCTGGGATCAACCTGTGTTGGCCTGCGCCCTCTTCTGGATGAATGAAGAATAGCTTAACTGTGAAAAATTCTGTAAGGAAAAATTTAGGACAAACCCAACAGTGTGTTCTGGGTTCAGATCAACTCAGACTTTCCAGAGGAGAAAGAGTACTTGAAAACCCAGAGAGGAAAGTGTGTGATGTTACCACTGGTCAAGAAACTGTGTCACACAAGCCCATTCTGTAGGAGATCTTCACCCTGTGATGTGGCCTTGTGTCCCTCCAGCTGAGAACCTACAGATTTCCTGGTGGCAGTGTCCGTCCCCCTGAACACAGTCTGGCCATCTTCTAGAAGACCAAACCAAGGACCACCTCTGCCCAGACACTCTCTTTAAGGCCTGGTTGCCAGATTTCGCAAATATTTGGCAAATGTTTTCTTTTATCTGGAAACCCTATCTCTGACATACCAGCCACACCAACTCTGGTCTCCTGATGCTGCCTTGCTTCTTCAATTCACTTGATTTTCCTCTTAAAGTCCATTAGTTTCTTCAATTGCTTGAATCATTTTCTTAAGAAATATTTTTATCCTATTTTATTTGTATTAAGTTCTTCCCCATTGTTTCTACTTCATTATATGAATTTTTACATTGAGTTTATTTTTACTTTCTATTAATTATTTTTGACTACTTCCTTTTCCTTCATAATTTTTTTTCTAAGTTGGTAATATTGTCCAGTGACTTGTTTTTATTTTAGCCTTACTACTCCCCCTCATCCTCTCACTGAGAAACTTTCAAGCTTTCAATTTCTCGGTCGATTAAATTATATGCACGTTTACACCATCTTCTCTTATTTTAATATTTTACTGATTCTTTTCTATTAAAGTTCAGTTTCAGTGTCTGAAACTCTTGGCTATGAATTATTCTTCACTTCATTTTTACTTTATCTACTGTCCACTAATTATTCCTGACTCTTGGGTGTTTCATTTTAATTTGACATTTTACTTGACATTTAAGCCTTTTTGACTTTTTCTTCTGTTATTCAAACAAGTATTATCTTCTGATTTTATTTTTAAATCGGTATTTTTTTCCTCTAATTTTACAAGGAGCAATTCAAGAGACATGCTGATAAAAGCAATTGGAAGGATAGCATGCATTTTGAAGGACAGCACACTATGCTCCTTCTTCCCCAGGGCACTCCCTGGGGAGAGAGCCAGGACAGCAAGGGCTCCTGCCTGCTGCTCTCTGTCACTTAGTTTTTTCATGGGCAAAGAAATAAAGAACGTTGAGTCAGGAAACGAGATAAGGAATGGGATCTTGGATACTGTTTTCTGCTTATAAGAGTAATTGTGCAATAATATCTATATATCTGTACCTAAAATATTATTATAGGCAATTTCAAAGGGACAGCTGCCCCTTGGCCTTGATAGTAAGTGAAGTTCAGGAGACCTCAGAACAAGAGATTACTCTTATGTCCTATCCAAAAGATGGTAATATGTTAAGAAGGAGGAGGAGGAGGAGGAGGAGGAAAGAAGAAAGAAGAAAGAAAGAAAAAAAGAAAGAAAGAAAGAAAGAAAGAAAGAAAGAAAGAAAGAAAGAAAAAGAAAGAAAGAAAAAGAGAAAGAAATTTTAAAAAAAGAAAGAGTAAAAACAGACAAAAGGAAGGGGAAAGTGAAAATGAAATTTCAAGAGTTTTTATATTAACCTCCTTTTTTGCATGACCTAGGAGAGAAGAGACAATCTGCACCTTAAAAAGACTCAAATCTTCAGAAATTCACCTCCAGTGTGGCTGCTTGCACACAGTAGTTTTCAAGAAAGGGCAGGGGTAGAGGATATTTTGTCCTCCAGGGGACATGTGGCAATGTTTGGAGACACTGTTGGTTTTCACAACTGAGGAGGGGGTGCCGCTGACATCTAGGAGGTAGAAGCCAAGGATGCTCCCAAGTTCCCTATAATACACAGGACAGCCCCCAGACACAAAAGACATTGCCCAGCCCCAACTGTCAAAATAGCTGAGGTTGGGAACTCTGCTATAATGACAGGTTTCTAAACAATCTTCCTCTCACCTGACAGGACTTCTATTTACTCCCATTTGATGACCTCTTCCCAAAGATCCCCTCTGGTGAGCACAGTGTCAGCTCCAACAACCAATCATGTCCAAGATGTCCTGTTCATGTCTTATTTCTCTACAAATTATTTCTCTACACATCTTCCTGGGTTGAGGAGCTCAGACCTCAATTTTTTCTTCCCATAGTCCTGCTTCTTCCTTATGAGCCGTAGTTCAAACAGTCAACTCTCCCTGAAAATCCAAATCTGGCCTATGGAGCATGCAGTTTCTCACTAGACAGGATAGACTATCCCTGCTTGGACCAGAGCCACATAAGCCCATGCTACCCATCCCAGCAAGTCACTACCAGCAGCCCAGCCACAGAGAACAGCTGAGGCCCATGGCTATACTTTTTCCAAACCCAGTAGGTTCCCTGTGACTGCTTTCCTCCACCAGCTCTGAATACCCCCGGTCGCTCTTTCAGCTTACAGGTTTGAGGCAAAGGGAGACAAGAAGCTATGGATGAAGGGAAGGCATCCACATAGAAGGTGATAGAGTGTGGGGGTGAAGAAGGTGGGTTCTGGAATCAGAACACCTGCACTCAACTCCCAGCTTCTGGTCACATGTCTTAATCCCTCTGTGCTTTGGTTTCCTTATATGCAAAGCAGAGCTATCCTAAAGGGTTGTCGTGAGGATCAAATGAGTTAGGACAAGAAAGTAGTTGGAACAGTGCCAGACACAACCTGCTGGTAAAGGCCATGCCATTTTTCAACAGCCAAGAAGCAAATGTTCTGGTCACTAATACTACCCTTAGATAGCATTGTTACAAATGAATCAACCAGAGAGTAGCATGACCAGAGGTGACCTCTCTCCAAGGCTAAGGGAAAACTTAAACAAATGTCAATTCCTTACAAGGGCAATGGGACTGGACTCCGTCCTACTTGACATTGATTCTGTTTCCTTTTTGCTATTTAAGAACGAGTACACCAAGTACAGTTCTCCAAGCTTCCCCACTGGTTGATTCTCAGCTCCTTCTCCTTTGCCCCAGGGGAGTTCTTGGCCTTCCCCCTTGTAACTCTGTACATAATTATTATGAAATACAAGTGAAATGGGATTTCAATTATTTTATTAAAGATAACAAATATAGCTATACTCTTGGAGTCATATAAAACAAAATAGTTTTTGAAATCACTGGAAATAGTTATATTTTTCCATCAGCTGAGTATTAAAATATGTGAAAGGCCTGGGGTAAATTAAGAGAGATTTTGGCCTATTAACATTCCTAAACAGTTCTAAATAGGTCAAGAATCCAGTCGTAATATCTATGGATTTTTGCTTCTTTCTTATTTCCTGATTGTACCACATGTTTTATAATTTAACATCTTTTTTGAGGGGCAGCCCAGGTGGCTCAGTGGTTTAGTGCCACCTTTAGCCCAGGGCCTGATCCTGGAGACCCGGGATCGAGTCCCACATCGGGCTCCCTGCATGAAGCCTGCTTCTCTCACTGCCTGTATCTCTGCCTCTCTCTCTCTCTCTCTCTGTCTCTCATGAATGAATAAATAAAATTTAAAAAAATAATTTAACATCTTTTTGAAGCAACTGCCTTAAAATCTAAAATAAAATCCCATTTTCCACCTTCAAAAAAATTTTTAATGGTGGGTTTGCTTATTACCTTAACAGAATATCTATGTCCATCTTAAGATTTAAGATTTAGGGGATGATTGAACTATTTTTTTTCTTGCATCCCAGTACATACTACAGAATCTGAAACAGAGAAGACATCTCTTTTATGTTTGCTAAATGAATAAAACATAAGTATAAACTAACAAATGAACTGTTAAAACTATTCAAATTTTTTTTTGTTTTGGGTTGTTTGTTAGTTTGTCTGTTTAGCTAGCTTCTTTCACAGAAACTACTCCCAACAATAGTTTTCCTGGCATGAGAATCACATTCAACATCAAGCCTTTCCATTTTTATTACCTGACATCTCTTTGACCTGGGGAAGGATAAATAGTTCATTATCAGTAGGAAAAGCAATTATATACCCAGAGGTCACTAACCAGGTCAGTCTAACATAATCAGAATCCCATCCAACCAGCCCAGTGTAGTATCCTAGAAAGGACATGGTCTGGCCACTGAAAGAGGTGGCTCTCAATCCAGGGTCTATTGCTTCCTAAGCCTTGGAGCCTCCATTGCCTTGTGTATGGAAGGGAACAATTGGGATTTTGTTGATATGATATATGTCAAGTGCCTGGGACAGTGAGCCTTCTGTACATATGCTGCATATTAGGACCTGATCCCAATCACTTCCAATGAAATAATAGGAAAGTCATAGGAAAGCCAACCAGATAGTAGGAAGCACTCCTACCCGTTAGCTGCTTCTGTATTTCTCAATCCTTGACTAAATGTTGACATTACCTACTGAACTTTTGAAAAATTCTGATGTCTGGTACTTATCCTTAGGGAGCCTGATTTAAATGGGAACAAGGTATCTATATAGTCCTAGAGTTGCCCCAGGGGATCCTAGTGACCATCTAGGACTGATTGTGATACCTGACAGGTGTACACAATTGTGTCCCTGTACTCAGGTAGGTCATAGGTTGGATGATAAGCAATCACTGAAGAACATTCTCATTTGAATGTATGTTCTTGTGCTTAAACTCTATTTAATTTGATGTGTTGGATATCTTTTTTGTTGTTGTTGTTGGATATCTTTTAAGTAAGATCTTCAATGCAAATTCTAGAGCCTTCCTCCCAAAGCACTCATGTAATCATTAAAATAGCACATTTATTACATAGTAATTTATGTGTTACATAATTTTTTAGCATAACCTATGTGCCAAGTACTGTGTATTCTTCTGGGATCCAGAAATGAGCCTGATGCAACCTTTGCCTCAAGTTGCTCCCAGTCTGCTAGAGGAAACAAAGGACAGTGACAGTTTAATGTGACATGTGTTCCCATATGGGTATGCATTGTAGAAAGGTCACTAACCCAGGCTTTGGAGCGAGAAAGAGAGAGAGAGAGAGAGAGAGAGAGCTTGAGAGCACATTCAGAGTAGGTGATGATAAGGATAGATAGGAATTATCTGCCCAGAGAAGAGCAGTCCAAAGACAGAAGTTGGAGGCATGAGTGGGGAGGAGAGCTTGTCAATTTCGTATAATAATCATGAATAAATCTTGTTTCATCTTCAAGGTATTAGAGTAAGTCTGTAGGCACCTATCATACATTAAAGATTTTATTCAATAATAGGGATTTAGAATTTTCCTACCTGGCAACATCTCATTAATTAAATTCCCAAGGAAATATGTGTGATATAATCTGACATAGTATGTTAAGAAGTTGAATAAATAACTCCTAATATCATTTCTATTTTTTAAATTCTACAACACAGATAAAATTAATTTGCAAGCTTCCTTTTCTCTTTCTTTTCCTTATCTAATAGACTAATTAAGGCAGGTTTTGTGTGCCTGTCATTGTCTGTATATGAGATAGAAGAGTGGAAATGTCAATCGTGTTCTGAGTAAAATAATTCCCAGATAGTTGACCTGTTGGCAGCTCTGGTTTTAACCACTTAGTCAGATCAATTTAAAAATGTATTAATCCATATGCTCAGTGGTTTTCAGCCATAGATTATTGCATTTTGAGAGGGACATCAAAACATTGCAGAAATGACATTGTACTTAAAATATGCGTAAATGTGGTGTTTCGGTGTTCTTGTCTCCCATTATCCTACTCAGGAGTTAACTTTTTCACCTTCCAACAACCTCATGTTTAATGATGCTTTATGATATTTATTTATTTATTTATTTATTTATTTATTTATTTATTTTGCTTTCTGATCTTTAAGTGAAAAGTACTGTTGATGATAAACTATTTCCTTTCCCTCAGATAATCTGTATATCATAACTTTGAGTTCAGTGCAGGGTATCTAATTTGTCAGTATTCTTTCCTTTTAAATCTGGACTTTATGAAAGAGAGAACTTATTGACTCAAGGAACTGTAATAGGTGAAAATGAATGCAGACCCTCCACTGATGCTATTAAGACTCTAGCTGAGTCTTTTAATCTCTTGGTTGTTTTGCCTTCAATCTCTGGTAGTTTCCATCTCTGCAGAGGGGAAACTGGGCTCTGACAGGCCCAAAGCCCCAAGTGCATACAGCTCATGGTCTCTGAAAGGGAAACTATCAGTAATCCACCCCTTCAAGTCCCCAAAAGAGCTCTGGCCCTGGTTGGCCATATGCCCACTCTGGCTCAATCACTATGTCTGGGAACATGAGCTTTTCTGATTGACCCTTGGACCTACCACTGTGGTGAGATGGGACCCTTGATAGACAGGCCTACCAGAACCACAAGGAGAGAGGAAGAGCAGTCCCCATAATAAAGAAATGGAGGCAGATAAATTAAGAGATGAGCATTGCCAAAAGTCGCATTATTATAGTTTCTCTCATTCCTCCCTCAAAATTGTACTATTTTCACAAAGTATAAAATGAAGATCCAATAGAAAAATTAACCACATTCAACATGTAAATTTGAAATAAACCTCTGATCCCAGAACACTGGGACAGAGTAAGTAGGTCTGTAATTAATATTTGAAATGGTATTATTTGAAATGGTAGTTCAAAGGGAGGGGAGAGCCAGCGATTTCTCTCCTTCAGAGAAGTTTCTAGGAGAAGCCAAATTTTAACCTCCAAGTTGCTTTGGGAACATGACATATTAGCAAGATCTATTACTAGGATTCACTTAATTGCTAGTAGTGTCAAGCTATGCCAGTTTGATGTATCCCTATCCACTTCATCAACAAATTGGATCTATAAGCCAGCTGGTCAGAAAATCTTCTCTGAAATAAAAGAAAGTTCTCAATTTCTCTATTCTCAATTCCATTTTTTTAAAGTTTCCTGCTTACTATATCCCTTCTGCTTGTATATTCATTCTTTAGAAATGGTAATGAGGGGTGCCTGTGTAGCTCAGTCAGTTGGGAGTCTGACTTTTGATTTTGACTCAAGTCATGATCTCAAGGTCATGAGTTTGAGCCTCATGTTGGGCTCCATGTGAGGTGTGGAGTCTGCTTGGGATTTTCTCTCTCCCTCTCTGCTCCTCCCCACCTGTTCATGCTCTAAATACATACATACATACATACATACATGAAATGGTAATAAAACCAGTAGGCTCCAGCTGGATGCTGTCCTTCCAGACTTAGGCCTAAGAGATCATTTTAAGGAGATTAGATAGTAGATAGATAGATGATAGATAGATAGATAGATAGATAGATAGATAGATAGATAGATAATGACCTTTAAAATATACATGCTTCTGGTTCCCTTCTTCATATCTGGATTTCAACTAGCTTAACTAGTTGACCCACTGACACATCTATGTTATAGTGCCTAATATAGTATCTGAACTCTACTATGTATAAATTATGTATATTTAATAAATAAATACTTATTAATGATGGTGGAATGAGGAAAGAAGTACTAAGAATAACAAATCACTACATGAGAGAGTATATTGATGAGTACCACATAGAACCACTCAGAAATTTGGCACCAGGGGGAAAGGAACTAACACTCCCAGTACCTACTAACCCTAAAATAGGGCTGTCCTAACCCATCTTGCTAGAAGCTCCCAAACATAAGCCTTTACATACTGTTGCTTCCATAGCAGTTTTGTTCAGTAATTTCCCTGAACACTAAGTTGGCATCTCTAGCTGGTTGGACTGAAGTCAGATTGATAAGTGGTGGCACAAGGGGCCACATGCTCTTAGGTGACAACAGATATGAAGAGAATATGAAATGCCTCCTCTTGACTGGGTGCTTGCTTGGGGACCCAGCAGAGTCAGTATCCTGAGATGTGTTTCTCCTGTACAATGGTTGCGTACTTCTAGACTGACTAGAAAGGTGAGAAAACAGTATTAGCATTCTATTCAATCATGCTACAAATTTTGCTCAGGAAGCTAGTTTCTCTGGCCTGAGCTCAGTTTAAAGGACCTTGCCTGATCTGCAGCCTAAATGAGTTTTTAGGCACATGACATTTCAAACAGCCATTGTCATCTTTAAGAGGATACTTTAACACTAATGTGAGTCCAGTTTCCTCTTGGCCTATTTAGAAAATAACAGATTGTACTCATGAGGTTGCATAATATAAAGCAACCTAATTTGGAGCCTTACAAGGTTTGGCAGCTGCAGTAAAATGGGAGTTTATAAAGAAAGGGGAAAATGATCAATTAGCTTTGTGCCACCATAATGGTCCAGCATCTCAGATTCACCTCATCATTTTATCTTTTCCATACTGCTGAAGAAAAAAAAAAAAGCAGCATAAAATCACGTAACCTATGAAATCTTGAATAGTGATGGGTCTTTAGAAGTATCACAGTAGGAATTACTATTTTTCTCAAAATGCACAGCTAACTTTTAGCAAAAACAAAAAGTCCCAACCAAACATGGGAATGAATCTAAACTATTAATGCAAATAAAAACCATAACTATAATCTTGATGCCACCTTACGGTGAAGTTAGGAAAGTGGAAACTTCTTTTCAGTTCCACCCTCAAGAATCATAAGGACATACCCAGTAACACGAAATATCATTTGCAAAAATCAGAATCTTAAATGTTGAAGTATGTTACAAACCTTTCTGGAACTACATCATACATTCAGTTATTGTCGTTGTAACAAGTGTCGATAATCTTTAACATTCAATAGTTAGTATCAAGCATCTGAGGATAATGGTATAGACAAATCTGGGTCCTTACAATTTTTTAAGATCTTATTTATTTAGGAAAGAATGAGGGGGCCAGCAGAGAACGAGGGAGAAGCAGACTCCCCACTGACATGAGCCTGACAAGGGCCTCGATCCCAGGACCTCGGGATCATGACCTATGCCAAAGGCAAATGCTTAACCAATTGAGACACCCAGACGCCTCAGCCCTGACAATTTTATTTAGGGGTGTGTGTGTGGGGCGGGGGGGATTTAGATACAGAGAGCTAAGGTAATAGAACATCAATGCCATGTTTTAATTATTATATCATAAAACAGAAAGATATAACCAGTGTGGTCATCCACGTGATACTTGAATAATTCCTACAAAATCTCCAGCTTAGCCTGAGTACTTCAATAATCAGATATTTACTACCCATTTCAAAAGGCAGCTGATTCTCTCTTTGCACAACTGACCTTTAGGGCATTCTTCTTTATATTATTCCTATCTCTCACTAAGTCCTCCATGCACTGATCACACTTCACAGCCACAGCTAGGCAGAAAAAGTCCTCTTTTCCATATGACCACCCTTCATATACTTCAAGACACTTACCAGCTCCCCTCTATCTTCTTTTCTTCAGACCAAAATTGTTCTTTTTCAAAAACAGAATTTAACAATCATATGGAGATTGTCTATTACAGATCAAGCAGTGAGCTGGGTCCTAGTGATAAATGGGACACTGGTGGTTGTCCTTTAATAGCTCACAGTTTAGAGAAGGAGACAGCACATGATCATAATGGATAAAAATGAAATAAACGCAGTTGCATTATTAAAAACAAGATGCTGGCACACAAGATGGAGGGGATAATCTTCCTGGAAGAATCAAGAAAGGCATGGCAGAGGAGGGGATGTTTGGGTTGAGTCTGGAAAGGCAGGTAAGAATGGCAGGCAATTATGGGCTGCGGGTTGACCTGGAGGAGATCTGCCTGCCTCTCTACCTAGAGGGAATGTAAGCAAAAACATTTGCATGTAGGGGAGGTGCCGAGTCAGGAAGAGGACATCCATGGAACTGCAAGGCAGCCAGCCATGGGATGTCTGGGTGATGGGAAAAAAGGGAGGGAGGAGATGGTGGTATATGATCCACGAGAAGTATCATCTCCAAGGGCTCATAGGTTTTTTTGGTAACATGAGAACCACTTATTCCAAAGGTCGTAAAGAGCCACTGAATGATCTCTAGCAGAGAAATGACACTGTCAGATTTGCATTTTAGCAAAACGTATCAGATGGTTGTGTAGAGAGGAGGAGAAGGGATGATAGATAGCACAAGGGAAGTGGCCAGAAGATGAGTATGTAGCAGTCCTTAGGCAATAAAAACCAAGAAGCTGGGTGGGGGCCCCACTGTCATGCAGGTGACATCCTCATCAGCCCCTCGTACCTGACTAGATGTGAGAAACACATGGTCAGGAGGATTTTTAAAATTAGTTTTTCTTAAAGACCCATCTTTTTCAGCCATCATATACCAGATGGTGGTTTTCCATATCCATGCCATTTTGGCTTCTTTCTTGATATTGATGAAATCTGGTGACCCTTCTACCATAATTTAATTGCAGCCTGTTCTTCCCCACAGGGTAATGATCCTGAAGTAATACCAATGTCACTATTTACATCATGGTGTCAACTTAACTACAATTAGGTCACAGTTCCAGGCTATTAGGAACTATTATCATAATAGCTACGGCGTCCTTTGTTTGCAAATGCTGAGTTGTGAGATAGAGAATTATGTGCACGAGTAATTAGTTTTAAATTTATTTTTGCAATTATATTAATTGAACATGGAAGCAAATTTAAAAATATGAAGGGCATGGCATTGAGCCTGACGCAATGTCTTCACAATAGGCAGATTAAAGATGTGATTATTCCCAGTAGCTGAAAACAAACCTTGCTCTTCTTGCAACAGCACACTGCAGATACAATGACCCATGCATCCGCTCCAAGTTCAATGAGCACTCAGTACATTTGCCATGTGGAGTCTTCATGAGAGTCACTTTGAAAATGGACTGATTCCCAAAGCAAGAGGAGGGCATCCCAGTCTTCCTGCATCTCCACTCTCCACTTGGACTGCTCATGGGCAGGCTTCCCACATTCCCCAACTTTTAACAAAACACACAACCATTCGTGATCGCTCTAAGCACCTCATCCTAAGACCCCAGTTGCACTCAGCATCCAGCCAGCCCTATTCTGGCAAGCTGTCCACCCCTTCTATTGGTCATGGCCGTGGGTCCCGTGGAGTGAGGCTGCTTCATCTCACTTGGCCCAGCTCCTTATTATGTGCCCATCTGCTGTTCAATTCTGTGTAGATTCCAGTGCAGGCCAGCCTTTGAACTGAACACGGAGGGGCCCTGGCGGGTCAAGTAGGGGGTAGGAGTAGCAGGTTCTCCCCTGCATGTCTTCCTAGACCCACTCTGTGATGCCAGAGAGACGTACAGGAAAAAAACGTACTGAGCAAAACACTTGCAGTACTAAGCAACCTGCTAGAGGGCAACATATGTTAAATTATAACATGGCTGTTTTTCTGTGGGATGACACGGGGTTTTTTTAGTTCAAAACCAAAGTCCAGTTTCTCTGATTAAAAAAAATTTCCACAGTGTCCAAAGCCATTGTAACTGAAAAACAGTAGCCTTTGAGTTCTTGTTATTTTTCAAGGGATGTATGTGGACACTTTTATTATGGCTCCTGTCCCCTTTCCAGATTCACAAAACAACCTACCATGATTCAGGGCAGCTAACCTTCTCCGCCACCAAGTGTAAAATCCCCTCTTGAAAGCTCTATTAACTTGACTACCTAAAGACCAACAGGTAAGAGAGGAAGTTCGAAGGAAAATATAGGACTGAGGACAAAGGGACATTTTGTGATTGTTGTGCCTCTCCCACAGCTTTTAACCTCCAGAGTCGACAAGGGCAGGCTTTTAGGGGACCTTGTGTCAAAACTAAGCAGAAGGTCCATTATTTTGGTATTTATAGTGCACAGCTTGTGTTATCTAAAGAGAGACTCAGTTGTTTTGCTTGAAAAGGTTTTGTCAGCTGCTAACGTTTGCACATGTCTATAAAGCCAGGATGTGCCCCCTGTAAGGAAAAATATGTACACGGTGCAAACACATCTTCCACTCCCTCCACTCCACTCCCCTGCCTTATCTAATAAACGGCTTATGTTTTGTCCTTGTGTATTAAGAAATGACAGTTTTTTTAAAGCTGGCATTTAGAGCCGTCAAGAAATAATGTTCAAAGGATGCATCCATCCTGCTTAAAAGGCTTTATATCTGTCCCCTCAATCCCCAGGAAAGAGAGTTTAACTTATCAGATTAGATACTGAGTTTCTCATAGAAAAACCCAATGTAGACATACGACCAAAACATAAATATCAAATGGCTCCATCTGATATGAGCACCGAAGGTGATTTCCCCCCAGGTCTCAGTGGAAAGAGATTGTGCAGATTACAGAACAGCACAGGATCTACAGGTTCATCAAGTGACTTGTCTATGAAGCCAGGGTGCCCTGCAAATTGACTGTGAGCTCTCACTGGGTCCCAAAGGCACTTAACAATGTCAAAAACTACATGCAAATTTTAGCACTCAAAGTCCCAAGACCCTCTTGCAACAAAACCAAGAGCCGTGTGCCAGTTATGCACTGGGCAGCTCAGAACTTGGGAAGATTGATAAAACACTATCAACTTCTGCCTGAGACCATTATCACCCCAGGGAAAGTCTGAATGGATAAGACGGCTCTCAGATCATGTCAGGGGCTCCCAGGTGACGCCAGATCTACTCTGCATGCCGCCGAGTGAAGGCAACTCCTACGAGGTGGAATTATGTTCTTTCTTCCTCAAGGAAGAAAAGGTAGTAATACACCAGGTATCCCCTGATAACATTTCACTTTCAGCAAACGGAAAGTGTTCACAGAGATGACATGTGTACATCCTATACATTTTGACACTCTTAGGGCATTATTCCTGAATTTATAATGCCAGAATTTATAATTATAATTTATAAGTATATCCAGAATTTCTGGAACTTCCCAGGAAACTCTGAAGACACCCTGACTCTGCTGAACAGTTTGAGACATCTTGTTATGTTCTTCCTCAACCTCTGCTAGCTTCCCCACTTCCAGGGCTGCTCCTTTTGCCTCTTTCACCGACACCCTCACTCTGCTCGGTCCTTCAACCTAGGAAATCTTAAGGCCTCCATTCTTGGTCTTTCTGGGCCATGAGACTTTGCATATCTCCCCTGGTGACTACGTCAACTACCATATTTGTGCTTGAGATATCCAAACCTCCAGTCTGAGTTCCAGATTCTTGTCCCCATCACCTGTTTGATTTCTTCACCTGAAGGCCCCACAAGCACCTAAAATGCAGCAATTGCAAATGTGAATTCATTAGCCTCCACCACCAAAAGGTGTTCTTCCTCCTCCAGCTCCATTAGGGCTGCCATCTGCTCAGTTGCTCTATTAGCTGGTTCCAACCAGGATACAGAAACCTCACCATAACTGAAATTAGGAAGCTTAATATAAGAAGTATATTAAACTATGCTGGGTGGCTAACTATAAAGCTACAGAGAGGACTCTAAGGGACAGCCTAGGGCTGAGGGAGAGCACCCAAGGAAGGACAAGTTTGGAAATGGGCTGGCATTCAGATCTTACTGGGATGCTACTGTTGTGGGATCCCTGGATTATGGAAGTGTTAGTTGGATGTCCAGGTACAAGCTCATTGATAGTCAGAGTGGCGAGCCCTGGCCCTCTGGAGTTCAGATGAGCCCAGGCTGGTGGGTGGGGCACACAGGGAGTCCAGACCCCAGTGTATGTATGAGGTCTGGAGTGTGTTGTATCTGCATAGGGAGGCTATGGCAATATGGCACCAAGCCACACCAGAGCTGCTAGATGACCAAGGGACTACACATAGAGGGCCCGCATCTGGGGCAGGGAGCCATCGGATGTCTCCATGGTGAGACATCTAGACCATGGTGAGACATGCAGCAAAAGCAACAAAAAGTGCAACTCAGCACATGGAAAAGGTAGGGAAGCTTCCTTCTTCCTGTCTGCCACTCCAGCACTCCCTAGTGACCTGGAAAGGAGGACTGCTGGAAGACTCCAGCTCATTCTGGCAGAGCGAGTCCAGAGGAGTGAATCTGAGGCTGAGCAGTAATAAATCGATGGCTGGCACTGTTGCCTACACTAAGGTCCTCACATTTAGTTACCAGACCTTGCAGTTACCATACCCTTAGCAGGTAATCTGTAGGATGGAGTCCATCGTCTCTCAGCCCTACCACCCTCTCTTGGGTTTATCCTCCTCTCAGCTCTCAGGTGGACCTTGGCCATAGCTTAGTGACTGGTCTTCCTGCCACCAGTCCCACGACCACAGGCTACCAAGAATCTTCCTAATATAGCAAAATTATCTTTACTGTGTCCTTACTTAAAAACCTCTGGTGGCTAATTGGCTGGTGCAAGACGTTAATAACAGCAGCAACCACAAAAAAATGTGTGTATGGAGCATGGGAGGGGGAGAATCACGTGACATTCTCTGCTCATTTTCCTATGAGCCTAAAACTTCTCTTCAAAAAAATAACATCTTTTAACATTTAAAGAGAAAACTCCTCTGTGACTTCCCTTTGCCAACTGCCTTCTCTTGGGATCAGGTTATATCCAAATTTCACATCCACGTGGCCTCTTTTCACTTCTCACCAGACAGAGTTCCTCACACCAAGCCCCGAATTTCCACCACTGTCCTCCAAAACAAAGCATTTCCTTTGTGTGTAATATCCTTCACTGCCTTCGTCCACAAGGAAATTTCTAGCCATCCTTCAAGCCCCAGCTCAGATGCTAGCTTACAGCAAAACCTATCCAGAGAATCAAGCAAGTCAATTGTTTCTCTCTCTGCTCTCAATTTATTTCCTAACCGCAATATTTTAAATTACCCCGTGTACACGTCAGGCTTTGTCATCTGTTTATAAAGCAGAGGCAGGGACTGTTTCTTATTCAACTATTTGTCCCCCGCCCCTAATGTCGTGTTTGGTACAGAGGAGGCACTCAGTAAATGTTGGTTGACTGGTAATAGATGAATGACTGAATGATGAGAACAGCACCAAGAGCCTATGTAACAAACGTATTGCCACGTCGCTACCCTTGAGAGAGCAATGGCATTTAGGGAGTCAGGATACTTGTCTTGTGTTGGGGGAGGGGGGGAAGAATAGATCAAAATAAAAATGCTAGACGTTCCTATAGACACACCCTTAATGAAAGTATAATGTTGACGATCAGTGAATTTACAAGTGCTAACTCAAAATGATTAATAACTAATAAATCTCGGGAGAATTGGATACTTCTGGGCCTGGGTTCCTAAGTAGAATAAATTGTCAAAGTGATAAATGACTACTGGGGTGGTTATTTTGTTGTTTGTTTTGTTTTGTTTTGCTTTCAACATATCAGCATTTGAGGCTGTTGTAGCACTTCGCCTATGGTAACTCAGAAATCCGGATGGCTTCCAGTTGAAGGGTACTATTACCTTTTCATAGAAAATGAGCAGCAAAGTAAGCCTCAGTCACATGTGTAACTATAATTAGGCTTCTGTTAATAGTAAGTTAGTGTGCCAGGGGTCTAGTTCAGCACTACACACGCATCTCCTTGTTTACAACTCACATGGACTTAATCAATCCCTTCTTCCATGACTGGGGACAGTTTTCTGAATAGTACGTCAGTTTACAGTCCACAAACCAGCCTCTCTATTAGCCAAAGTGTTGTGGGATGAATCTGTCTCAAGGAGACTGGCAGTGTAGACTGGGGTTTTTGTTAGCCAGTCAGTATAACCAGATGCCATTGAAGGGGATATAGGTTGGAGCCTAGCTCTGGATCTACAGCTTTTCAGGTTGACCTTAAGGAGGGACTTAGATCAGAGACGCCTGGGAAGCTCAGTGGTTGAGCATCTGCCTTTGGCTCAGGTCGTGATCCCAGGGTCCTGGGACCGAGTCCTGCAATGGGCTCCTTGCGAGGAGCCTGCTTCTCCCTCTGTCTGTGTCTCTGCCTATGTCTCTGTGTCTCTCATGAATAAATAAATAAACAAACAAAGAAACAAATAAATTTTTAAAAGAAGGGACTTAGGTTATGTCAGAATCATCCATGTTTATTTTGCATTTGCTACCTTTGGCCAACTCCAAGGAGACAGCCATAAATGAAAGGCTGCTCTGACCAAGAGGCGGATGTGGACCCTTGGTTTCAACCCTTGTCCTCACTCACTGAGCTCAGGAACTCAAAACTGAGGAATTCAGAGGTGACTGGCTAGCTAGGCATCTCTATTCTGATGGTACCGCTAAAAATAGAATCTAATTTGTTCGGTAGTAAGGCCAAAACAACCATATAAACACGATCCTGCCTTCTAGAACATGAAGCTTCAGCACCACCCGTAATGATAGGAATCAAGTCCAATGACAAGAACAGCTTTATGCACTCAGAGCCTTCACCTTGCAGTCTCCCCTAAGTAAACAAAAGCACTGCATATGGGTCATCTTTATAAATTGGTCCCTACAAGAAGCCACAAGGTGGTTTCTCCCAAGCGGGACTCATCCGCAGTCTTAGATAGAGAGCTGGCCATTTGGCCCACACGCTAATCATCCTTAACACTTTTTTCCTCGTCAGGGAAACTAGGAAAACACTGGGCTGACATTTTAAATTTTCCATTACTCCTGCACAGCCCAGAATTCCATTTCAGGCTATGGCCTCTGTAATCACACCGGCATATCCGTATCTCCGATTGCAAACACAATTTGTTTTATACATGATTACGTCTCCACTTAGTGGAGGGTGAGCCCAAATTTTAACAGTGCATTTAGAATGATGTTTGTTGACATTATATCTGCCATTGTACGTAAAATTAGCCTTGCTTTGTGAGAGCTGCCACGGCTCTCTATCACTGTTCCATTTGCATGTAGAGATTGTCTGTGTTTTTCAATATTCATTAATTTGATGTGATGTCATTCTGACCATAAAACATGTTATATGTCATAAATGAGCAAGCTCCCTAAATCAGGACTCCTAATACAAAAGCATTGACCAGTGCCAAAAACCATTAGGACATGTTGACATGTCATTAAATCTGAAGATAGAAGCAAAAAGAACCATCTTTTTTCTCTTTTTTTGAAAGAATTGGCATTTTATTTTTTTTAAGATTTTATTTATTTATTACTGAGAAACAGAGAGAGAGAGAGAGAGGCAGAGACACAGGCAGAGGGAGAAGCAGGCTCCTCGCAGGGAGCCCAACGTGGGACTCAATCCCAGGTCTCTAGGATCAGGCCCTGGGCTGAAGCCGGCGCTAAACCGCTGAGCCACCCATGCTGCCCAGCATTTTATTAAAAAAAAAATTTTTTATTTAAATTCAATTTGCCAACATATGACATAATACTCAGTGCTCATCCCATCAAGTCCCCTCCTCAGTGCCAGTCACCCAGTTACCTCCATACCCCCACCCACCCAAAAAGAACAATCTTAACCAAAGCCATCTAAGTGGGCCAGGTATCAGTTTCTGAAGATCATTAGAATTTAATCTACACCCAGGATAGAAACAATAATTCTTTCAAGTCACTTGAGCTTTAATTTTTATCTTTTAATCATCACCCAAGAGCAAAAATAAATAAATAAATAAATAAATAAATAAATAAATAAAAGAATTTTAAAATATCTTTGATTCTCAAATGCCATTGCTTTGTAGGGCTCAACGCTGACATTATAAATAAAGGCTTTTAAGGCAAGAAAGAAACACAACCACTTTGGATGTGCACATTACTAAGATCATCTTTCGAATCTGGAAGTGATGTTTTAGACTCAAGAAAATACGATAAATATTTTACTAGGATGCCTTACAAAACTTAGAGTTAACTTTCTCAAGCACAAACTGGGGACTCATTTTTCTGCTGCGACGCTTCCTGTGACTTCTAGCTGTTCCATGTGGATCCCTCAGTGCAGTCACTGAGAAATTCAGAAGTCCATTAAACCATCATTTTCTGTGTGCAGCAGCAATGCCCTTAAATGTGTACTGTGCTTGAAGTCAGTTTAATCTCTGCCAGACTCTGATCTCTCCAAGAAGAGACCCTTCTACTCTTCTGTGTATTTTATTTTTATTCTTGTACTGTGTCTGACATTGTAAAAGCGCTGGGGCACATTGTCACATAGACTGTTCACAGCCCACTTGTTCCATTGAACAAAATCACTTCCTGATCTCAGCCCCAGTTCGTTTCCCCATCTTCAAAGCATCATAATAGGTAATAGTGACCTTGAAAGAGAACGGTTTAAAAAGGAGAGACAGAAATAAATAAATAAATAAATAAATAAATAAATAAATAAATAAAGAGACAGAGACATTAACAGGCGCATATTTTGCCTGAAACACATGATTCACTCAAAAAATGTTGATATTGGGGATCCCTGGGTGGCTCAGTGGTTTAGTGCTTGACTTTGGCCCAGGATGTGATCCTGGAGACCAGGGATCAAGTCCCGCATCAGGCTCCCTGCATGGAGCCTGCTTCTCTCTCTCTCTCTCTCTCTCTTTCTCTGTCTCATGAATAAATAAATAAAATCTTTAAAAAAAAAAAAAAAGAAATGTTGATATTATGTTTGTTACTATTATTGTTAACAGATAAACTCTTGTTGACAGATAAATATCTGCTCAGATGTTGGCTGAAATTTTCCAAATGAACTTAAATGTGTGGTAAACAAACGAAGAGAGGGTGAGAGAAAACAAACCTTGTTTCTGTCCTGTTTCCAAATTACGCAACAATGAATTACTGAAGCATAAAGCTTGTCATACTCATAAACCAGTAAAAGAAATCCCAATAAATTGTATTAAGTTCAAAAGCCACATTATGGGGGATGACCTTGAGCATTTCATGCCATTTGCCCCTGTGAAACTTCGGCTGTTCCCCTTCCTCCCCAATTTGAGTCATTCCTAGGTTAACAGAGGAGATGAAGAGCTTTTCCAAACCTGTCACCTGAAATAAACTGCCAAAGAGTCTGCGTTTGCCAAGATGATAATGTATATTTTTCACGCTCTCTTCATTAATGGTAATCCATGCATTATCAAGCTTTTGCTCTTCCTGTTTCTATTTTCTCTGCCTGGCACTTAAGGAGGGACTGAATGTAATGATGAGGTAAATTTGTATCTGCATTATAATTAACAAGTAAGTTGCAGGGGCGCCTGGGCGGCTCAGTCGGTTAAGTTTCTGACTTGATCTCAGCTCAGGTCTTGATCTCAGAGCTGTGAGTTCAAGCCCTGCGTCGGGCATATACCCAATGTGGAGCCTACTTTTTAAAAAATTATCATTATTATCATATTTATAAAATATAATAATAATAATAATAATTATTATTATTATTATTATTATTATTATTATTATTATTATAGGGATGCCGGGGTAGCTCAGGGGTTGAGTGTCTGCCTTTGGATCAGGGCCTAATACCGGGTCTGAGGATCTGTTATCCGTCAGGCTCCCTGCAGGGAGCCTGCTTCTCCCTCTGCCTGTCTCTGTGTCTCTCTCTGTCTCTCATGAATAAATAAATAAAATCTTTAAAAATAATAATAATAGGGCAGCCCCGGTGGCGCAGCAGTTTAGCGCCACCTGCAGCCCAGGGCGTGATCCTGGAGACCGGGGATCCAGTCCCACATCTGCCTCCCTGCATGGAGCCTGCTTCTCCCTCTCCCTGTGTCTCTCTCTCTCTCTCTCTCTCTCTCTCTCTCTCTCTCTCATGAATAAATAAATAAAACCTTTAAAAATAATAATAATTATAATAATTAACAAGTTGTAGAATTACAGTGAAGGTAAAAGGCTTGTTGTTATACAAATGTCCCAGAGAATAGGGGAATTAGGAGCAAAATAAGTAGAAGGAAAAAGTGGCTACAAGATGATGTGCATTCCTGTCTCAAATTAACTGTTTCTTAGAAGGAAGAAGGAAGACTTATATATTGAAGTCCAAGGGACCTGAAAAATAGTATTCCCAGTATTAATGGCTACTATTTTTTAGTAATTAGCTGTGTTTCCAGAGCTGGGAAAAACATTTCATTTATCCTTAAAGCCTTTTGTGTTTGATGCTGAGTTTGGAGTTCTGAATTTGGTGCTATTAATTAGCACTGATTAACAGATGAGGCTTAGAGAAATGAAAGATCTTGTCCAAGATCCAGAGACAGGAATAGAGAGTCATACGAAGTGCCTAGGTTGTAAAATTTGAGGAAGTACTCGCTTTCAGGTTTGTACAAGTGGAGAGCTGGCCCTGTACAGTGAATGCCTCCTTAAATTTTATGCCCCAGGTACCTGTTTGGTATACTCTACTCTCTACCCTGCCAGCATCACACAACTGAAAAAAAGAAAAAATGGCTGGGGTCCCTCGGTAGCTGAGTCAGTTAAGCATAAGATGGTTGATTTCAGCTCAGGTCATCATCTCAGGGTCGTGAGATCGAGCCCCACATCAGGCTCCATGCTCATCAAGGAGTCTGCTTGAGATTCTCTCTCTCCCTCTCCCCTTTTCCTCCCCTCAAAATAAATAAAAATAAATCATTTTAAAAAAAGAAAGGAAAATGGTCAGAGCAGACTTTAGATCTGATCCAAAGTTTTTGACCATTCTGTTAGGTACCATACCAGGTAATCATCCTCAGCTTTCTAGAAGATAAATTCAATAAATAAATAAATGCCCAGGACAGGTATGCGGGGCACACATGGGTTAGAAAGGCAATACCTGTCTTCAAGACTACAGTGTCTTGAAGTACACCATAGTTGGTGTACCACAAATTGCTAATATTCCAACCAAGCTAAGGAGAAGAAGAAAGGGAGGAAGGACCAAGCATCGCCCTACCTTGTAGTATCATCTGGTTCTAGTGCCAGCAGGCATCATGGGAATCTTATACTCTCTGAGTCTCATTTCCACAGCTATGAATTGGGAATACTAGCACCTGGGTTGTCTACCCCACAAAGTCACAATGATGACAAGTACCAAAATGAGATGGTCCACTTCATGGGACTATCAAGTAGAGAATAAATATGAGCTCCTATTAGAAGGAATGCTGACTGTAGCATACAGGGCAATGAATTTGGAGTTGTATTCCCTGATTTCAAATTCCGGCTTTGCCTTTTATCCTCAGTAGAACCTCAAAGAGGACTCTTCTTGCAAGATCCTATTTCCTCATTCATTAAATGAGGGAATCTGATTCAAAATACTCAAAGCATTTCATAATTATGTGACTGAAGCATTAAAGGAAATAGTTAGCAAAATTTGTAACATTGTTTGTAATCCCATTTTATGGTACATAGATTAGTACACATTCGATGATGTTGACTCTATAGATTACTATGCAAACATATTAATGATATTATAAATAAATAAATAATAATAAATAGCAATAAGGAAGAAAGAAAGAAAGAAAAAAAGAAAGAAAGAAAGAAAGAAAGAAAGAAAGAAAGAAGAAAGAAAGAAAGAAAGAAAGAAAGAAAGAAAGAAAGAAAGAAAAAAGAAAGAAAGAAAGAAAGAAGAAAGAGAAAGAAAGAGAAAGAAAGAAAGAAAAGAGAAAGAAAGAAAAAAGAAAAAAAGAAAGAAGAAAGAAAGAAAGAAAGAAAGAAAGAAAGAAAGAAAGAAAGAAAGAAAGAAAAATAATAAAAGGTAAATTTTAGGTAAGCATAAGGAACAAGATCATAACAATCCACTTATTCAAGAAATATGTGTGGAGCACGATGATATGATACGTTGAATCTGTATCTCCAGAATCTAAGCCCTTTGTTCTACTTTGTTAGAATCTCTCCCAAGCTACCAAATAACGGAATGGAATTACAGAAAAACCAGAAGGCTGTGGGGATGGCTTGACCAATGTTCAAATTCTGACTCTGACACTAACTAGCTCTGTAGCAGCTGCTGGGTATATGTCACCTTTCTGAGCCCCAATATCCCAGTGTGCAAAGAGAGTTAATGATACTTTGGAGGGTTCCATGAGGATTTGTGGAGCTTATAAAGATCCTTACACATGGCCGCTGCTCAATAAACTATCTGGAGTACCAGAACTCTAGTTGGTGATCAGAGCCAGCAGTCGCACCCTGGAGAACAGTGGGGGCAGGTAGATTTATAGGTTCTGTTCTTTTCCACCTCAACCATGTCCTCTTGAAGGGTCTCACAGGCAACATGACCTTCCGATCTAAACAACCTTGCCAGGCTTTATTGTAAAAGGAGAGGATGTCTGTACAACCTTCTCACGTATGAATTCCCCAATTCACGGCTGGGTGTGTCTCCTGGCATGTCTGCTGTCCCCCAAAACCCAACAGATTTACACTCTGCCTCCTTGACTCACAGGCAGTAAGAACAGCACTGTAGGAAGAATTTTGTACCTGGAATCCAAAGACTAGCATCTGAGTCATATCCTCTCTTTGAGCTCATGTTTTTTTATCTGTAAAATGGGAATAATGACAAGTGCTGCACTTTGCAAAACTTTGATAACTGAGCAAGATGTTTTTAAAACGTTTAGAAGCCTACAGTGTTGTACAAACATAAAGATCCATTGCAGGGTACAGGGCTGGCACCCAGGGCACATGAAACAAGAGCAGGTGAGTTAGCCTATGTGGAGCCAGCATCACTCCTAGATGAATAAAGCAGAGTTCACACCCTAACATCAGTAACCCAGAAGTTATCTGCAGCTCCTCTAAATTGTACTCTATCTGTTTAAGATTTTATTTATTTATTCATAAGAGACACACAGAGAGAGGCAGGGACATAGGCAGAGGGAAAAGCAGACTTCCCATGGGGAACCCCATGTGGGACTTGGGACCCTGGGATCGTGACCTGAGCCAAAAGCATATGCTCAACCACTGAGCCACCCAGGTGTCCCTGAAGTGTACTCTATATACTGAGAGCAAAAAATATTAAGATGACACTGCCTTGGAAGTCAGGTCCGTGGTAATTAAAAGCCATGGCACTTCTTCCTACAACCTTACCCTGGTCCCAGGACTCCGTATTGACATTGGAGTAAATTGAAAGAAATGTATTCATTTTTAAAATATTTACTGAATATTGCCCACAAGCAAAACACAGTGGGAGATTAGAAAGAATCAGAAACGGAGGCTTCTTTCATAGATCTATTACCGCTGCAGCTAAGAATGTTTAAAGAGAATTCCAGCAGCTCAAAATTTAATGCAAAGGGGACTAGGGATACTTTAAAATTAGAAAAGATTCAGCAGATCTAAGGGATGATGGACAGGTCCTTATCAAAGGCCAGCGACGTGAATCTACTCAAAAATTGGCTATATTTCAAAATGAAGTAGCAGAAAAGATGGATGACTAAGGTTTTGCCTTGAAAAATCAATCCACGTAAGCTATTTCATCCTATATTTAGCAACATTTAGGATGAAATGCCATTGTGCGGTAACTCATGAAACAAACATAAAAAAGAAGTTATTGCTTAAAATAACTTTGCAACAAGTATTACGACAGCCCAATGCACCATGCCAGACATTGTACCTGGTTTCTGCAGGACGATGCAGAAGAGAATCACATTTACGACGTCATATGAAGACCTCCCGCATTTTCCTAATATTCTTATGCTACTGCAAGTCTGGAAGCATCTATCGTATCATTACCCTGACCAATTTTTTTTTTCTCTTTTCTATCACTAACTGATCTCTTAGAAGTTCGTCTTTCCCTGGCGTTACAATTCCCCATCATCGTATTCACTCATTCCCTGAAACCATACAATCCTTGCAAGATTTGCTGTTTCTCTTTACAATCAATTGACATTGTATTGTCAGAGAACATCATTCATCAGCAAGAAACAAATCTTAATAGGATGGGCCTGAAGATGCACAGTGGGAAGAGGGGAGATACCATGATGACTTAATTTGTAAGTGGAGGTTTACACGTGACTTACTTACCCCTATAATGATACTTTGCTTCTCTAAACTTTATAAATGTGAAAGTCTGGAAAACGAGGAGTTTCTGTTAGTGATAATAAGGTTTCTAATGTAACCTCTCTACATCAAATATAATTCCTTTTTAAAGACTTTATTTATTTATTCACGAGAGACACAGAGAGAGAGAGAGAGAGAGGCAGAGACACAGGCAGAGGGAGAAGCAGGCTCCACGCAGGGAGCCTAATGTGGGACTCGATCCGGGGTCTCCAGGATCACACCCTGGGCCAAAGGCGGTGCTAAAAAGCTGGGCCACCCAGGCTGCCCTATAATTCTTAAATTATAGTAAGTGATCATATTTTGCAGTTGCTTAGACTCATTTATGCCCATCTTAGAAATGCTAAGTGCCTTTTCCTATGATTTGTATCACAAGTTGATGAACATAATGGAAATAGATGTTTTCAAGTCATTTCTTTTTGCATTGCCCTTCAATATGTACCATTTCTGATAGAAATCATGTGTGAGAAGCTCATTATGCCAGCATGGATTGTTTCTCTGGTTTGGGTCCTCTTTCAAATCCATCACCTAAATTGCCTGTTTATCTTGGCATATACTTTCCTGGTGGTAGCTGCTAATACAGACGCATGGCAGATGCCCTTTGTATTTTATATACAATTACCTGGTAGAACTTCTGTGATGCAAATTTCAAGCACAAATAGCTCCCAATAACTATGTCACTTTTTGCTGAGGGCTCAACTGACCTGTTGATCAACACAGTTGAGTTGAGATATCAGCCATAGGTTGGAAGTGAAAATTTCTCTACTTTTTCCTCTAAGTGATAAACATATTTGAGTAAACACAACAGCCTATTAGCTAATCGACAAGTACTGAGAGCCTATTAGTTGGTCAAGACTGTGGGGAGGCCAGTACAGCAGGTGTGTGAAAGGCAGGAACTCCCCTGAAAGAATACAAACGTGAACAAAATGAAATTAGTGCCTATTCCTCTGTTGCATGCTGTTTGGGATGAACAGTCCTCGAGTCAACAGTTCTTAGTGTTTTGGAACATGTAGATCACCTCATTAAAACTATGAACTATCTGTCAAATGCCACACGTACATACGCAAAAAAGTTGAATAAAAGGTAATGTATCTCCTGGTTAGGAACCTCTGTTCTGAGAGAAAACTTCCTGGGAATCTTTGGGTGGCTCAGAGGTCTAGCGCCTGCCTTTGGCCCGGGGTGTGATCCTGGAGACCCGGGATTGAGTCCCGCATCGGGCTCCTTGCATGGAGTCTGCTTCTCCCTTGCCTGTGTCTCTGCCTCTCTCTCTCTCTCTCTCTCTCTCTCTCTCTCTCTCTGTGTCTCTCATGAATGAATAAATAAAATCTTAAAAAAAAAACTTCCTACATCCCTATAGTCATTCTGAGCATTACATCAGACAATGTACATAAAACTAGCATGTGGAGTGGAATTTAGCACATATGCAATAGATATTGATATAGTTCCTCCACCACCACCCCCTTACTTTTTGGAATGCAAATTGTATTTTAAAAGTTCCTAGATTTGGCTGAAGACTGTCCCCACTAGAACACCACATTAAAACAGCATCTTACCTTGCCATAGCATTTATATTGTAGAAAGCCCAGAACTGAAATCCAAAGGTAAAAAAAAAAAAAAAAATTGGCCTAGGGACTCCTCTTTTCTCCTATCCCCAAAAAAGTCTCCCATTTCTTTGCTATCCAAAGCAGAAATATATAATCCAGTTCTAGGAGCCTCTCCTTCATATATCTTCAGACTCATTCTTTTTTTTTAATTTTTTTATTTATTTATGATAGTCACAGAGAGTGAGAGAGAGAGAGGCAGAGGGAGAAGCAGGCTCCATGCACTGGGAGCCCGATGTGGGATTTGATCCCGGGTCTCCAGGATCGCGCCCTGGGCCAAAGGCAGGCGCCAAACCGCTGTGCCACCCAGGGATCCCCTTCAGACTCATTCTAATAAACCATATATCTTTTTCGTTTCTTCACTCATCTCTTTGAAAAAATAATCTATGTTCCTTCCTCCACATTCTTCCCTTAAACTCACATGGCACCCCCTCTGTAGTGTTCCTTCTGACTTTACATCACTACAGGAGCTTCTTTAGTTAGGTCCCCCACGAACTCCCAAATGCTACCTATCAGACCTCATACTGCTAGAACTTTCTGCAGCCATTAGCCCCATTGGCCTAACTTCTTTCTCTTGTAGAATTGTGGTTGCCCTTGATATCTTTCACTCCTGGCACTGTCTTTCCTGGATTTTCTCCTTGATTCTGAGCTCTACTTATTTGTCTGTTGTCTTCCCGTCTAGTCTCTAATTGATGTTTCCCAAGATACTATCCTGGATCTTCTTTTCTCCTTATATGCCCTCCCCAACAGATTTCATCCATTCCCATTGCTTTAGTTCTGCCCTACAAACTGATGACTTCCAAATCTGTGCCCTGATCCTCACCTGAATTCCACATCCATATTTATATTTGGATATGCCACAAAATATCTATATTTTGACATACCTCAAAATCTGTGCTCCCCCAAGCCCAGGTCCTTGCTTATTTCACCTGTTCCCTATCCTGACATCAATATCCATCAAGCCTCTTGATAGACAAAGTGACTTGGACTCACCCTTGATTCATATTCTTTATTTTCATCGAAAGTTGTCCAACAAGTCCTGAAGAGTCTTCCTTTGTAGCATTTCTGGCATTGGCTTCTTCTCCATCACAACCTGCTTTGGGCCCTCATTCCTCTTATCAGGATTTGTAGAGTGGCCTTCCCTTTCCACTCTCTGTTACGAATCCATATCACAAATGTCCAGCAGGCAGTGAGCTCAAACAGAACTGATCATGAGCTCACAGTGCTTAGAGACAAAAACACCAAGCTCTTTTGTGTGGCATTCACAGCTCTTCACACTCTGGTCCCAGAGCTTTCTAGCCAACCTGTTTCATGACTCCATGCCTTTGTTTTGCTTTTTTCTGGCAAATCTTGCAACCACTTGTTAAATCTAGTCATTGCTTAAGATATAGTTTAGATGCCACCTTCGTTGTGAAGATTTATTTTACCTTTCCCACCCCAAGTACAATAATCACAATTTCGCTAATGCTGCTGGCATAGTTCATGTCACATATGGTCATTATGCACAGTTGTTCAGATTGTTCAGTGAGCAAGGACACATGGCCAAGAGGGCAAGGGTCTAAAATCCAGCCTCCTGGCAGAGGGAGTATCTTTTTTTCTGATTCACATAAAGGTGCAATGTTGGAAGTGTCAAACAGAACTTAAGTTTAGAGCTCTTAAGTGCATTTGACTCTCTAGACTATGAGCTTTTTAGGGGCAAATCTTGTTGGCCTTCTTAACCTCAAGTCCGAGTGCAATTTCCTGCACTGATTTGCAAAAATTGTCAAATTTGAAAGATTAATGATAGCAACAGCAACAATAATCTAGTCAACATGTTAAATCCCCTATTATGTTGAAGGAACAATTCTGAATGTTTTTGCATGGACAATATTTTGTTATCACCATAAGCCTATGAAGAAAGTACTATTATTACTTCTGTTATACAATCATAAAACTGAGACTCAAAGAAGCTTAGTTATTTGCTTCAAGTCACATAGCCAGGACTTGAATCCAGGCCTATCTAAATCCAGAGCCTGTATCCTTAAACACTATGGCAAGTAGAATAGGTATGGGCAGGTACACACCGAAAAGGCCCTCACGTGCCCATGATGGTAAGATCTGTGGCTCAGGACCATCTGCGAATGTCAAGTTTTTTTGTAGAAAACAGTCTGATGAAGAGCAAACCCAGAGGCATCCTGGAAGTCTACCTGCAGAAGAGAGACATAATCTTTCTGTACAGGTAAAGGGCAAGTTCAGCTCCTGCTGTCTCCTGGGAGTCTGAAAGCATGCTCCCAGCAGGTTAGCACCCCAGAAGTAAGATGGCTAACCACCCCTGCTGACTGCAGGTGTCTCCTGCTCCACCTCCCACCACCAGCGCCATCTCTCTTTTACCTGCAATAAATGTCAGCTGACTTGTTGGCTCTCACACAAATCCTAGTCATATCCAAGCTCTGTGTAAGCTGTGGAGCCCCTCTCTCAGGCTCAGACAAGGGGGGACAGTATAGTCATCCAGTCATTCATCATTGCAAGGATGGTGGCGCCCACCCCCATGCCCCAATGTGTCACCCAGGATCCATTAATACATTGAACAGGACAAAGAGAGACACCTGCTGAGAAAGACATGCTGATGGATGAATGATCCTTTTCAAATGACCGTGGGAGAAAGGTGAAACCTCTTTCCAGAGCAGTTTTCACTGTGTGTGTTAAAAACCATGATTGGTCCCTTCTGGAAGGCTACCCAGAGGAGCACCAACAATGCTGGTTCATCCAGCTTCCATCTTGCTACCTATCACCAAAACTGGCTTGAAATTAACCCCCAGGATTCTAGGTAGACTGAGAAACTGGACGTGACAGTGATTTGTTTTCCTTTTTTTCCTTAAGAATCCTGGTTTAATTTCCCTCAAAGCCGGGGGATCCCTGGGTGGCTCAGCGGTTTAGCGCCTGCCTTCGGCCCAGGGCATGATCCTGGAGACCCGGGATCGAGTCCCATGTCAGGCTCCCTGCATGGAGCCTGCTTCTCCCTCTGCCTGTGTCTCTGCCTCTCTCTCTCTCTCTCTCTCTCTCTCTCTCTCTGTGTGTGTGTGTGTGTGTGTCTATCATGAATAAATAAATAAGATCTTTAAAAAAAATTCCCTCAAAGCCTGCTGCAGCACTGAAGGATTACTTCCTCCTCAGAGCTGTGGAGCATTTGTGTCTGTCCCACTCATTTGAAAAGTTGTATTCCATCCATTTATCCATTCGAGTCATGAACCCCGAGGTTGTCCTCTGTGCCAGGCACTTTGGTAGGGGCCAGGATAGACAAAGCTCTGTTCACATTCTCAAGGGAGAACTCATTGAGATGGGCAAGGGAGCTGGGGAGGAAGACAACCCCAGTAGAGGCTGATGGTTTCTGTAACACAAGAGAGAGAGGTAAAGGCACCAGAGGAGAGCAGCATTGATGTATTTAGCCCATCCCAAGGCAGGACCAAAGAAAGGCTGCACAGAGGAAGGGCACATGAGTCATGAAGGAGAAGAGGGAGAAGTCAGAGAGTTTCAGGCAAAAATGCTTTAAATCACAAACGTCTGAGTGTCGATGCAACACAGTGGCATTTTTTTAAAGATCCCCCGGAGACTCCAGTGGGCAGGAAAGTTTGAGAAGCACTGCTCTGGAGAAATGCCCTAAGCAAAACAGAACTGCTGCATCGGGAAATTATGCCTCTCTTATTCATTTATCCTGCTGCCACCAAACTCCTCCTCCACCTAGGGCAGCTGGCAGCCTAAGAATGGATGACCAGCACACAGGGACCAAATGCTTGCTCCCTACCTAAAGGTGGGACCCAACTCTGTGGGCAAGTTCATGCTTCAAGCTTCCCCATGGGGTCAAATGAGACCACATCCTTTGCTTTGAGCCCCCTCCCTGCCCTATAACCTACTCCAGCTCACCCTTTCTCCTGAGAGCATCACTGAGCAAGTTACATGCACCTGAATCTCTGTCCTGGCTCTGTTCCAGGGTACTGACTCCAGATTCTTCAGTCCTTTGAACTATTCATTACAGACACTCAGTGTGGATTGAATGGTAGTGAGGCAGTACAGCTTCCTAGCCAGAGGACGTTATGGACCCTTACAATGTTACTGTAATAATGCGTTGTCCCTTAATTGGAAGAGCGTGGAGGGCAGTGGCTCAACCCAAGGAGTCTGAAGAGCCACAGTGACTCTCAGACTTGAAACAGACAAATCTGAAGAACAAATGACTCATTGTTCCTTAGTCACATCATACAAACAGCTGCCAATCTTACCTCTTTTGAGGACTATTCATTCATGGCCAAAGCTTGTCATTTCTTCACTGCATTTTCTTCATTTAAAAAAACACATCCAAGGGGCGCCTGGGTGGCTCCATGGTTGAGCATCTGCCTTCAGCTCAGGGCGTGATCCCGGGGTCCTGGGACTGAGTCCCACATCGGACTTCCTGCATGGAGCCTGCTTCTCCCTCTGCCTGTGTCTCTGCCTCTCGTATGAATAAATAAATACGATATTTAAAAAACACACACACACATCCAAGATGCCCAGATGATACACTTGAATGGTGTCTCACTGATCAGCCTCTACTGAGACTGCTCCCTCATTCTGGCTTGTCAGAGTATCATTTTAATTTCATGTAAATGCTTTCATGACACTTTTTGGTTAAGTAATCATTGTTTTAAATGTTGATGCAAATGACAATGTCTTTTGAGTCACAAACATAGCTACTGTCTCCCTTTAATTTTTTTTTGGCACTTTTTAAAAAAGATTTATTTATTTATTTATTTGAGAAGGGTGGGGAGAGGGAGCATGAGCAGAGGGAGGGGCAGAGGAACAAGCAGACTCCCTGCTGAACAAAGAGCCTGACTCTCCGGGCTTGATCCCAGAACCCTGGGATCATCACCTGAGCCAAAGGCAGACAAGACACTTAACTAACTGAGCCACCCATGTGAGCCAGCACCTTTTTTAAAAAAAGATTTTCTTTTCTTTTTTTTTTTTAAAGATTTTATTTATTCATGAGAGACACAGAGAGAGGCAGAGACATAGGCAGAGGGAGAAGCAGACTCCATGCAGGAGCCTGATGTGGTACTTGATCCTGGGACTCCAGGACCACGCCCTGGGCTGAAGGCAGGCACTAAACCGCTGAGCCATCCAGGGATCCCCAAGATTTTCTTTTAAAGTAAGCTCTACACCCAACATGGGGCTCAAAATCACAACTCCGAGATCAAGAGTTGCACACTCGGAGTGTCTGGGTGGCTCAGTTGGTTACACGTCTGCCTTCAGCTCAAGTCATGCATGATCCCAGAATACTGGGATCAAACCATGTGGGGCTCTCTGCTCAGTGGGAGTCTGCTTCTCCCTCTCCCTTTGCTCCTCCACCTACTCATGATAGCTCACTCACTCTTTCTCAAATAAATAAAAATCTTAAAAAAAAAAAAAAAGAGTTGCACACTCTACCAAGTGAGCCAGTCAGGTGCCCCATTTTTTTGCACGGTTTTTTAATAAAATATTTTATATCTAAAATCCTTCAAGTAAAAGATTTTTTAATCTTCTGGTTAAACCTGCAAACGCACCTTTTGAACAGAGTTTTTTTGTGTGTCTGGAGAACCTCTTTGGGGACTACAGGAAAAGAAAGATAATCCCAACTTGTTGACCATTGATCCTCCAACAATTACGCAAGTATCTCACAATAAGTATCTTGGCCTATGTTGCTCTAACAGCACTTGTGTATCAGCATTGCCAGCCACACTCATCCTCCAGCACTGGGGGAGGAGGACCATCACCCTAAGTGGTGAGTCACTATAAAGGAAGGCACAGGGGACCAGATCTGGTTGAAACAAATATACCAGTTCTAGGTGCAAGAAAGTTTGTATCAGTACCATAACTCTAGGAGTAGGAGCTGAATCTTGAGTCCAGAAGCTACACATGCAAAGGACAACCATACAGGCAATTGTATTGGTTAAGATAAAGGCTAAGCTGCTAGAACAAAGAAGCCCTCAAATGCAGTAGCTTAAACAAGATAGAAATTTGTTTTTCTCAAACTTAACAGCCGAGAAAGGAGTGGGCCATGGCTGGTGAGGTAGCTTCTAGGATTGTTCTAGCTATTGTCACTTCTCCGAGAGTGGGAAGGGTAGAAAGGAAGTTGGTACTTCCTACCAACTGTTTTTTTTTAAGATTTTATTTATTTATTCATGAGAGACACAGAGACAGAGAGAGAGGCAGAGACACAGGCAGAGGGAGAAGAAGGCTCCATACAGGGAACCTAATGTGGGACTCAATCCCGAATCTCCAGGAAAATGCCCAGGGCCAAAGGTGGCACCAAAATGCTGAGCCACGCAGGCTGCCCTCTTTATCCTGTTTTTACGAAGAAACTAAGATTCAATAAAGTTGAACTACTTGCCTGGGGTTTCAGAGCATGGAAATGACTAGGCCCATATCTGCAAAGAGAGACACATTACCCTTGCTCTTATTTATTAATTCATTCATTCATTCATTCATTCATTCATGAGAGACACAGAGAGAGAGGCAGAGACATAGGCAGAGGGAGAAGCAGGCTCCCTGTGGGGAGCTCAACACAGGACTCACTCCCAAGACCCCGGGATCATGACCTCAGCCAAAGGCAGATGCTCAACCACTGAGCCACACAGGTGCCCCTACCCTTGCCCTTATTTATTTATCTATATGGCTGGTATTTAATGCATCCCAAATCTTGGTTAAGTAATGATTTCATATTTTTCTTAAAGTTGGAAATTTAATTGCAGATTATAAGTTTGAAATGTCCTGCAGGGATCCCTGGGTGGCTCAGCAATTTAGCACCTGCCTTCGGCCCAGGGTGTAATCCTGGAGTCTTGGGATCGAGTCCCACATCGGGCTCCCTGCATGGAGTCTGCTTCTCCCTCTGCCTGTGTCTGTGCCTCTCTCTCTCTATGTCTCTCATGCATAAATAAATAAAATCTTTAAAAAAAAAAAGAAAGAAAGAAATGTCCTGCAAACAAGGGGTACCTGGGTGGTGCAGTTAATTAAGCATCCTACTCTTGGTTTTGGCTCAGGTAGTGATCTCAGGGTTATGAGATTGAGTCCCACATTGGGCTCCGCCTCAGCTCAGAGTTTACTTAATTAAGATTCTCTCTCTGCCTCTACCTCTCCTGCTCATGCCTATGCTCTCTCTCTCACTCGCTCACTCTCTCTCTCTCTGAAATAAATTTAAAAAAAATGTTCTGCAAGTAATATTATAGGAATTAAAATATTCATGGGAAATAACACTTTGTAGATGTTATAAAGACATATTTCAAAATCTGGTGATCAAATAATCATAATTTGAGAATCCCAGTGCCACGAAAGCTAGGAGGAATGAGAAGATAAAGGTAGCAAAGAAACCTGTTAGAATTAATGACTATAATGGACCTTCTCTAACATAACTCACTTTATCTTCATGGGGATGAGCACCAAAAGCATCCAAGTGCCTTCTTTTTCAAATTACTTCATGGGCAATCCCCCTGCTAGGTCCCCAGCTCTAGAGGAGGACTTTGCACATGGTATGTGTTCACTATATAGTTGTGGAACTAAATAAACAGCTGGCTCTTCATCTTTGAAGAGGACTAGAGAAATCAGTCAGGTGGATTTCAACAACTGTCTATCCCTAGAGACCTGCTTGTCCATGCTCTTTGTTTTCAGATGAACAACTGGAAACCATGAAGTTATGTAGCATGTTCAAGATCCTACAGATGGATTGTGATAGAACCGGAACTAAAAGTCAGCTTTCCTACATGGGTTATACATTCATTAAAATTCATCAAACTGACACTTCAGATTTGTGCATTGCACTGTATGCAAATTATACATTTAAAATAAAACCCTTTCCAACTCTTCTTTTCTGTCATTTCTCTTCCATTATAGTTCTCTGCAAAAGGATGAATCAGGATAAAAGTAGCTGATACAGTTCTGGCTACGAACAGCCTAACCAAGGTCAGATTTTGAATTTCCATGGAACACATTATGAAGTCTCAATAAACAATCAAGGCTTGATATAGGGATACCAACTTTGTTTATTTTGCCAAAGAAGGGAAATTAAAAGATTAAAAACTTCACTATGTAGAGTCACCTTCATAGCATAAGACAAAGGAGATGTTGGCATCTTAATAGGAAGGACATAATCTCAGAATAAAGACAATGTTTTCCTCAAAAAAAAAAAAAAAAAAAAAGACTGTCTTTGTTAAAGGCTTATGAAGATTCTTAAGGGATCAGCACAGAGGAGTATCCGGAATTCCTAAACTTGGTCAGAAAGAGCTGACAAATGAGGCTCAGTGCCTGACTGTAGGCAGAGATAGCTTTCCTTCTTCTGACCTGGGCTCACACCTTATTGTGTTCCTGTTCCCACTAGGCCTAGATTTTTTTCATTTGAGGGGGGATATAGATCAAGCAAGAGTGAGACCAGTAGTGTCAATGCTTGGTAGCCTTGGTAGAGTCCATAAATTGTTCCATGTAGGAATCACATACTCCTCGAGAGAGCTCCTACATAAACTGCATTAGCCCACACCTGCTGGGACCCCAGGTATAGCTGTGCAGATCTCTACTCAGCATGAGGCCTGCTCAGGAAGCCTTTACATGGCATCTACAATTTGATCTATTATGAAAAAGGAAAAATATGAGTTGGTGTATATTGTATATTGGATTCCTAGAGCCTCTTCTAGCTTCTGGCGGGAGTCTGCAATCCTTGCATTTCTTGCCTTGCAGATGTATCCTTCCAGTCTCTGCCACTCTCATCCCATGCCTTCTCCCCTGCATGTCGTCATATTATCTTTCCTCTGTGCATGCCTGCCTCTGGCTTTCTTCTCTTCCCAGAGGTCACCAGCCAAATGGGATTAATTCTATCTGCAAAGACCCTATTTCCAAATAAGATCACATGCACAGGTTTCAGGGCTTAGAACTTCATATATCTTTTAGGAGTACACAGTTCAACTCATGGCAGTGCATAAGATTTATTCCATGGCTCCGGTGAGCCAGGGTTTTGAGGAGGATTTCAGATCTGTATCAACTCCCCCAAGACCCCGACAAAGAATGCATCTACTCATCTCGTAGGGTTGAAACTCTAATGACTAGCTACTTGCTGGTCACCTTGTATGTGTTTGCAGTGCTTTTTGAGGGACACTCAAGGCACACAAAACCTAGTCTCTACTTTCAGTCCCTGATCTACCTCTCACCAGATATGGATCCCTTCTGTGCCCCAGTGTCTCAGTCTAGAAATTGGAGATAATAGGGCACCTTCCTCAGAGGCTTGTTAGGAGGATTACAAGAGAAAATAGATGCTGTGTGAGCCCTACCAAAGGTTCAGTAAATGCTACCAAATGCTATAATCCGATATGTGCACAAAATACACCCATGCTTTTGAGAATATATAAGAAACAAAAGCACAGTATAACATACAGACATTGATGCTGCGATTTAGAAGTTCAGACAAAGAAAGGAAAGCATCTCAGATATTAACTAATACCTTATTTACGGCTTTTTAAAGAGATTTCATTTATTTATTCAGAAGAGACACAGGGAGAGAGGCAGAGACACAGGCAGAGGGAGAAGCATCTCCCACAGGCAGGGGGAAGGCTCCCACATGCAGGGAGCCTGATACGGGACTCGATCCCAGGACTCGATCCCAGGACTCTGGGGTCATGATCTGAGCCAAAGGTAGATGCTCAACCTCTGAGACACCCAGGTGCCCTTTATTTATGGTTTGCATGTGTTTGTGTGTGAATGCGTAGATGTGGGTAGTTTAATAGGGGAGCAGGAATCTGGAGGATGGCTATCTTCCCTGGGACTGAACAGGAATTTAGGACCTGATCTTCCTCATTTTATTTCCATCTAGCCATGTGGTTCCTGCAAAGGACAAACTCTGTTCTGTGTTCAGCCCTGTGCTCATGGTGGCTGCCAGCCTGTAGGTCTTATGTAAAACGAAACAGACTCTGAAAAACCTCTTAGACCTGTGCATTGAGCTGGTCACCCCATGGCTGAGCAATGTATTCTTCTGCCTGAGAAGAGATTATTCTTGGACCCAATCTTTTTACAACCTGCTCAAACTCCCCGTTCACTGAGAGCCTTTGATCAGGGCCACTGCCTTGTGCTTTCAGATTGAGCACCACAGAAAACAAGATCAAGAGACAATTTGGCTGCCCCTTAAAGAACTATGCATAACTGCAGCAAAGAATGAGTTGACTTAGCACCAAACCAAGACCAAAAAACATCTGAACCCCTAATGTGCCTTTAGGGGTTTTGCACTTCCAAATAGCCTGAAAGAATTTTCCACAGCCAGACTCTTTATTCAGAATGAAAGTAATGTATCTGCTGCTACTGTATCCACTTCTCCACTTATATTTATATTGGTATAATGCTAATTGTAATACTAATTGATTAATCTAGCTCAAGGCTCTCAAGTGTCTGCACACAAAATTGGAATGTAATTGCAACAATAAAGAGATCAAATGAGGTTAATTAAAACATAAAAGATGACAAATGCTAAGTCAGGAGGCCCTCGGTATGCGCTGAAAAGTGTGCTACTTATTTATCAGGCATTGTTTGCAGATTCCTAAGGAAAGGGCTCAAGGCAGAATAAATTCAGTGATCTGTTTACACATAGATATCAAATAAAAGTACTCACACAAGGGCTGATTGCAGCACAATTGCACACTCAAGCATATATTCCATAGGGCACTGTTCAAATGCGTCATTATAGGAGACATAACACTGAACTGGCATTAGTGCCATTTTCACATTTCTCCTAAAGCTACGAACTTGAAGGAATAGCATCTACAGGAGACATGGCAGGAGGAGGACAAGACAGATAAATGGAAACAAGTGAAAAATGAACTACTTCGAGGTTTAGACATGTAATTTGCATTTGTAGAATTAAAAAGAAGGAGAAGGGGACAGCCCGGGGCACATCTTGGGTTAGCCACACCAGAACAAATTGCTTGCACTTTCAAGGGCCACTGGGGGGCAGAGGGGGTGACATTGTACCTCAGACCTAATTTTTGTCCAATTTCTCCTCTTATTGACTGTAATAGAAAGAGTCTAAGGATCCATCACTTCAAAGCCATCACAACTTTCTAAAGCTTAAAATTTCTGTTCTTCGTCATTTTAGTAACAATCTCTGGCTCTAATCTTATTTTTTATCAAATATTTTGTTCAGCCCAGACAGTCTCTTAACTCCTGCAGAGCCAGGAATGAAATGAGATGGGAACTTCACTGATCTTAACAATTTCAGATCTTTTTTTTTTTTTTTTTTTTACTTTATTTATGAGAGAGAGAGAGCCTGCATGCCTGTATGCACATGAGCCAGGGGAGGGGCAGAGGGAGAAAGAGAAGCAGACCCCTTGCTGAGCAGGGAACCTGGACCAGGGATCATAACTTGAGCTAAAGGCAGATGCTTAACCAACTGAGAAATCCAGATGCCCCAACAATTTTGGATCTTTTTCTACTCAGCTACCTGGGTCTGTTGGGCCAGCTGCATGGAATCACAGGGGACCAGAAACCTGTCCCCGCTACCAGCATCAACAATGCATGTCACCACCACCCTGGTCCCATCACCAAGGAAGTTTTTGGACATTATGTGGTCATTCATTTATTCAGTATTCAACACATCTTTTTTGAGTGACTTTTATTGGGGAACCAACATAGTCCCTGGTCTCAGGGAGCTTATGTCCAGTGAAGGAGACAGAAAATAAACAAATTAACAAGGAAATGTATCACATAATGTCAGATGATGGTAAGAGTCAGGAAAGAAAATAAATCAGAAAAGGGTCCAGAGAGTGATTAGCGTAAGGGCGCTATTTTAGAGCGTGGCCAGGAGAAAGCTCCCAGACAGGGTGCTGAGCAGAAACCAGAAAATTGGCATGAGTGTGCCTCACTTCAATATTCCTTAAATAGACTCATGAACTCAAGTCTTATGGGAATGAAATGCAGAAGTTAAAACAGAATCCTTTCTCAGTAGTTCCAGGAAAATAATAGGAAGAGCTAGTTTTTACTGAGCACCTCACAGGTATGAATTTAATCCCCCAAAACCTTTATCCCCTGGCACCTTTGTGAAGTAGGAATGAGGATTACCCTCCTTTTGCCAATGTGGTTATTAACTCACCAAAGGTTATAAAGCAAGTGGATAATGAGACTGAGTTTCCACTCCAGGCCCCTATGGGTTTTTTATTTTTATTTTCCGGAGCAATTAATGTACTATAAATGGCACATATTTAAAGTGTACAATTTGAGGACTTTTAACATAAACATATGCCTATGCTCTTGAAACTATCACCACCATAGGAACCGTAGACCTATGCCACACTCATGCTTCGTTTTAGTCCTACCAGCTGTTCCACACTAACCTCCAAGCAATTACTGGTCTGCTTTCCATCATTTCAGATGAGCTTGCGTTTTCTGCAGTTTTATATAAGTGACATCATACAATGCGAACTTACGAACTTTTTGGTTTTGCCCCTTTCACTCAGTATGATTATTTTCTGATTCATCCATGCCGTTGTGGGTATCAGCAGTTCAACCCCTTTTTTCGCAAAGTAGCGTTCTGTTGTATAGACGTGCCACAGCTTGCTTATCTGTTCACCTGTTAGTGAACACTGGCGCTGTGTCCAGCTTTGGTTATTACAAATAAGCTATTATGAACATTCATGCACAAATCTGTATCAGACCCTCACTCTTTTTTTTTTATTTAAGTAATTAACGTATAGTGTATTAGTTTCAGAGATAGAGTTTAGTAATTCGTCAGTTGCATATAATACCCGGTGCTCATTACATCAAGTGCCCTCCTTAATGCCCATCACCCAGTTACCCCATCTCCCCACCCACCTCTCCTCAGTGTGTTCCCTAGAGTTCAGAGCCTCCTATGGTTTGTCTCTCTCTCTCAGATTTCGTCTTATTTTTTTACTCTCTCTTCCCCTATAATCCTCTGTTTTGTTTCTTGAATTCTACATATAAGTGAAATAATATGGTATTTGTCTTTCTCTGATTGACTTATTTCGCTTAGCATAGTACCCTCTAGTTCCATCCACGTTATTGCAAATGGTAAGGTTTCAATTTTTGGATGACTGAGTAATATTCCATTGTGCATATATACCATGTCTTTATCCATTCATCTGTCGATGGACATTGGGACGCTTTTCATATTTTGGCTATTGTGGTCATTGCTGCTATAAACATTAGGGTGCAGGTACCCCTTTGGATCACTATGTTTGTATCCTTTGGGTAAATACCCAGTAGGGCAATTGATAGTTCTTAGGGCAGCTCTTTTTTTAACTTTTTGAGGAACCTCCATACTGTTTTCCACTGTGGCTATACCAGCTTGCATTCCTATCAGCAGTGTAAGAGGGTTCCCCTTTCTCCACATCCTCGCTACTATCTGTTATTTCCTGGCTTGTTCATTTTAGCCATTCTGGCTGGTGTAAGATGGTATCTCATTGTGGGTTTGATTTGTATTTGAAAAAATGTTGAGCATTTTTTCATGTGTCTGTTGGCCATCTATATGTCTTCCATCAAAACCCTAGAGGAGAACACAGGCAGCAACCTCTTTGACCTCAGCCTCAGCAGCTTCTTGCTAGACACATCTTCAACGGCAAGGGAAACAAAAACAAAAATGAACTATTGGGACTTCATCAAGATGAAAAGCTTTTGTACAGCAAAGGAAACAGTCTACAAAACCAAGACAACCTACAGGATTTGAGAAGCTATTTGAAAATTTCTTATCAGATAAACGGGCTAGTATCCAAAATCCATAAAGAACATATCAAACTCGACACCTAAAAAACAAACAATCCAAAAAAAAAAACAAAAACAAAAACAAAAAAAAAAAACAAACAAACAAACAATCCAGTCAAGAAATGGGCAGAAGACACGAACAGACATTTCTCCAAAGAAAATATACAAATGGCCAACAGACACATGAAACGCTCAACGTCACTTGGCATCAGGGAAATACAGACCCTCACTCTTTATCATTATATAATAAGCTTCTCTAAAAAACAAGATAAAAATAGAACACGTAGGAGCTGCTTTGTGTGACAAAGTAACTGAACTGGAACCAAAGCCAGTAGATACCAAAAGCTGTGACTCTTTCCTAGTCTGAGGTAATGAGTAGCCATTGAAAAATGCAGTTGTAAAGGCTTTCATTCAGATGTCCCTTGGTTTCTCCATGATTTAAGGAGAGATTGCCTTAGATAACCTGGCCAAGAAATCCCTGGCTTGCACTCTCTCTCCAACATTTATCAATGGTGTGACAGTCAACAAGTCATTGTCCTCCCCAGGACTCTTCCCTCATCAGTCAAAATGCCAGCCAACTCTAGGCTGACTCATGACTTGTACCAATTAGAGGAAAGCAGGAGATTATCTAAGTAGTTGGATATTCTCATGTCACCCCACTCCTCTTTACTGCTACCCAATCGTGGTCACCAGGATCCTGGCATCTCAGAGCCACATGCAACCCCAGGAAGCATGTAAGAAAACCGAGGCCCCAGGAGTGGAGGGTGCCATGGTACCCCCGCTAATCACTGGCAGAAGGGATTCCAGAACCAGGCTTCCTGACATCTAGTACAGAACCCTTCCTCCTACATCAAACTGCTGCTTGTTGATTCTTCAAGTTTTATCTCCAACAAATGTAATGAATTAAATGAGTGCATTTTCTTTCCTATTTTATAATGAATTAGGGTGGCAATCGTGTATTGGAATATTTACTATACAATTTGTGATCAAATCCCAGTTGCTGAAGTCCTCGGGACACAGAGTAACACCTCGCTACCTAGGTAGATGCTACAAGAAAAGAAATACTTTTGAGGGAGAGAAGCTGTAATATGAGAGGCAGCAAATAAATGACTCATTCCCCCCCCACACACCCCACTGTTAATTTAAGTTATAATTACCCAAACTTTAAAAATAAAACCTGAAAAGCATCGCTGTCTCTGCCACACAACAGCAAAAGCACACCCCATTGCATCAACTCAAATCACACATTTAACAACTGCTGTTTTAGGTTTCACTAATTAAGGAACGATTCTTGGTACATGCATTTCTACTGCAATTAAATAACTCACAGTGTAGGATGGAAATGTTAAGTCTTCTTAAAGCTGCTTTTTCTCTTTTGGTGTAAAAAGATGAATTTCTCCTGGAGACCAGAGTTCTAAGAGCTTTGTGTTTTAACTCACGAAAGCCTCAATATATTGGTTTAGAGTGACTTCTTTAAAGCAACTTAAATTATAGGGTAACAGGCTGGAAGTTTCTCTTTAGGATAGTGAAATATTCAGTGTAGATAAAATTGCTTTATAGATGGCTGACCAGCACTCAGTTTAGAATTCATAATACATGTCAAACCTTGAGTGGAAGGCGGCATAATTTTTCAGTGAGCTTTATTGCTTGGGAGCTATGTGCTGCCAAAAAGTGACGAAATGCCCCTTTGCAGCCTCCCTGTGTCTTGTTCCTGTATGCAGCTCATGCTGGCTTTGCCATGTAAAAAGCAAACAGGTTGGAGATTTTTATGTTGATGATCATGTTTAATGTATCCCTAAGTGTTATGCTGGTTTATACCATCTAAGTTTCTCAGCCTGTCATGAATAGATCAATTCCAATATTTTAACATGCCTATCCCTCAATATGTATCATTTGGACAGAGACACTTGATGTCTTCTGATTGCAGGTGCGAAGGTAGAAAAATTGGGACAGACTGAAATGATTCTAACTCCCGTCACCCAAGATAATGGTAGCTTCAAAATGTCTGTATAGATTTGCCTTGGGGATTTCCTTATGGCTGAAAGAGGAGGCTGGGGGCATGGCCTTTAGAAAGTGTTTGCATAGCAAGCATATAGTCTTCACTTGGATGTTATGTTTATTGGACTCCCTATAACACCAATTCCATGTGAGCAATCATTTGCTACTGGTGAGGTTCATGGCCAAGGCGACTTCCCATGCCAGTCCACCTACAGAAAATCTTGGGCACCAGTTCTTTTGGATAAACCTTTGGCTGGGGAAAAACTAAACCAGATCAGCAGTAAATGCCCCTTAAGGAAGTACCCCCAGGGGATGCCTGAGTGGCTTAGTGGTTGAGCATCTGCCTCTGGCTCAGGTCGTGATCTTGGGGTCTTGGGGTCGAGTCTCACAAGTCTCCTCGCAGGGAGCCTGCTTCTCCCTCTGCCTGTGTCTCTGCCTCTCTCTGTGTGTCTCTCATGAATAAATAAATAAAATCTTTTAAAAAAGAAAGCACCCCCCATAGTAGTAGCAAATTAGTGATAGGTGCATGATAATTAGCCAACTTCCATATCATCTCTGTCACTTGGCCCATTGCATGGGGTACTCTTTATGACCATTTCTTATGACATAAATCATCTCTGTGAAGTAGAGGAAGGGTCTTCCCTGAATATTACAATGGGGAACAGTAGCAAGTAGAAAACCATAGCACCTGAAGGCTGACAGAAGGAAAAAAAGAGATGGAGGGCTAGTCCGGCAACAAACACGTGTTCTAAAATCTTTCTCGACATGAAAAGCTCACCACTGGATGCCATTCCCTCTCTCACGACCTCCTATCTCTCCACTTGAATCTGGATCTTTCACTGGAAGGGGATGGGAGCTAAAATCCCTTCAAGTTTAACGCTGGGATTTTGGGAAGCTGTAGAGTTGTGAAATATGGCTATATTTCACAGCAGGTGTGAGTCAGAGATGTGGAATTAAGAGAACTGAGAGCAGATTATAAACCAGAAACAAGTACACAAGCCAAGGTATATATAATCTGATGTTTGTAGAGCTGAATATACTCGCTGGCATAAAAAACCATGCAAAGTAGACTGAACCGTTATAGGGCATTATAAATGGCATAGGGCTTGCAATCAGAATGCCACAGATGGACCTTAATTAATAAACATAAATTTTCTAATACACTCAGAGTTTTTGGATGTTTCCTTTTGGAGAAGTTCCTCAACAAAGTATACACAAATTTGAGCAGGGAACACCAGATTCATGAACTCACCTATGCTGCCCACAACTAACGTCACCCACAAAGTGATTAAATGAGAACACCCATGAGGGAAACTCTTCCCATATTCATGGACACTGGATCTCCAAAGTCAAATTCCATCTGTTGCTCACCCTTTAGGAAATGAAACATTCTAACACAAAATAGGAAGGAAGGGAGAGAGGGAGGGAGGGAGGAAGGAAGGAAGAAAGAGAGATTCATAAACTCCAAAATGACCAAAGGCAATTCCCATTAAACATGTTACATATTCAGTTCTAATTAAGTGACTTTTATGTGCCCAGCACGACACTACTTAAACACCACAGGGATACCAGGATGTATAAATACAATCCACGTTTAAATTTCTTGAGCATTTATTAGCCAACTGATATAGTAAGTCTTTTAGATATATTATCCTCTTGAAGGTAACCACAACCCTATGTTGTCATTACAGGTAGTTCCCCCATTTATAAACAATGAAACTTTTAGAAGTTAAGCAACTAGTTTAAGATCACACCTTGAAAAATGCCAGGTTTGGTATTGAAACTCACATAATCCTACTCCAGTGCTCAAGTGTTTAGCAACAAAGATCTGCTGAAGAAAGTAGCCTCGGAACTAATGGAGAGAGGAGTGACCCCACACAAATTTTCCTGACTCATTGTGAGATAAGCAAGCACATCTCAGGGCTTAATAGCATTTTCATTAAGGCATTTCAGCAAATACATTCAATCTTTGCAGAATCCTGATAATATTCAATTTAAAAAAGAGTATACATGCACCTAAATAAGTTAAATATGAATTTCCATATGACTCAGCAAGTCTACAGTTAGGTAGATACCCAAAAGAATTGAAAATGAGTGTTCAAACAAAAACTTATACAGGAATGTTTATAGCAGCATTATTTACAATGGCCAGAAAGTGAAAACACCCCAGATGCCCATCAAGTGGTGAATGGATAAACAAAATGCGGTATGTAGTGGAATATTGTTCACCCATAAAAAGGAATGAAGTACTATTACAGCTATAATATGGCCGAATCCTGAAAAAATTATACAAAGGGAAAGAAGCCAGACACAAAAGGCCACATATTATGCAATTCTGTTTATATTAAACATCCAAAATATGGAAACCCATAGAGACAAAAAGCAGATAAGTGGTGGTCAGGGGCCGGTAGGGAGAAGGAAACCAAGAGCAACTGCTTGGGTACAGTGATTTCCTTTTTGGTTGATGAAAATATGATGGAGCTAGATGGTGGTGATGGTTGTACAACATCATGAAAGTACTAAATGTCACTGAATTATACACTTTGGATGGGTAAAATGCTGAATTTTATGTTATATGCATTTTATCCCAACTTAAAAGAAAACATTGGGGTACCTGAGTGTCTCAGTTGTCCGACCTCGATTTTGGCTCAGGTCATGATCTCAGGGTTGTGAGATAAAGCCCCGCATTGGACACTTCCCCCACCCCACCCCCCATTTGCACTTAAAAAAAAAAAAAAGAAAAAAAAAAGAAAGCATAATGGATCTGTGGTAAGACATTTCATGAAGCATTTATCTGTAGGGGTTGATGAATGCACAAGGCACATGCTCTATCCTCAAAGAATCTAGATATGTTACTGTCTGATGAAATTAATTAGCTAATTCCTGTTTTTCCAAGACCATGATGGTCTGCTTGAGTGTATCTAATCCAATAATTTCTCCACTGTGGTTGAATCGACACCAGTCAATGTGTGATGACTTGCAGAGGTTATAAAACACTTGGAGGTTCAGAAGATCTGAGAAGCATGTGTACATTTCTATTTTCAATTATATTTAAGAATTTATGATACTATAAATCTGTAGACCTTTTATGCATCAAGCCTTTGAATTTTCTTGTTTTTGCTGGAACAATAGGAAAATGATAAAAGATGATTGTTCCCCATATTTAGATCCTAGGTCATTTTATGCATTATTAAGTTTGCCAAACTGCATGTGGGATTAATTGGAAACAATTGCAATATTCTCACTACATTGCACCACTTCCTTTCGTTAATTAAGAGACATTACCCTCTGTTCCACAGATGACAAAAGGGATGGTTCTTTTTTTATTATCAGGTGGCAGCCATAGACAGGAATTACTGTGTGTCTGAGAACCAAGGAGATGAGAGCAGTCTGGAATTCCAGTATGGCAGCTGCAGGGAGAGATGCTGGGTCTAATCTCTTGGCTTTTAGGTACTCTTGATTCTAAGCATCTTATTCAATATGCCCAGTTACACTTTTACCTCTCTCTTTGCTAGGTCACAAAAGCAACCTGCCTGATATTGGAAAACATGTTAAAGAGGATTAAACAACAATGGAGTTAATTAAGAGTGTCACTTCACCATTCACAATTACATATCTATATTTAATTTTTAATAAAAAATAAATTTGGAAATAAAATTAATAAAAGAACATCCATATACATTTTTAGCAATAAACCTCTTTAAAAAATTATCCTTTATTTTGGGTCACCTGGGTGACTCAGTCCATTGAGTGTCTTTGGCTCAGGTCATGATCCCAGGATCCTGGGATAAAGCCCTTCACTGGGCTCCCTGCTCAGCAGGGAGTCTACTTCTCCCTCTCCCTCTGCATGCTGCTCCCCCTGCTTGTGCTCTCTCTCTCTCAAATAAATAAATAAAATCTTAAAAAAAAAAACTCCTTTATTTTGAATTTAGGAGTGTTGGGGATGGGGTGTGTGTGTGTGTGTGTGTGTGTGTGTGTGTGTATGTGTATCTCTGCTTCAACAGATCATATCTGTGATCACATTATCATAAAGGAAATAGCAATTCAACAAATGTTTATCAGCTAGATGTGGTTAGAGGACAGAGGAAGATTCAGGAAATGGTGATGAAAGGGATATCAAAGACTTCATGGTGGCCTTTGAGTTGAGACTGTTTCTGGTCACTCAGGCAGCTCAGGCCCTCTCTGATTCAGGGACCTTTACATAAGCAGTTGACCCTGCCTGCATCACACTTTCCATTTCTGCCCCTGATTTCCATCTGGCTATTTCCCACATCACCTTTAAGTTCTCATATAAAGCCACTTCTTGGGCAGCCCCAGTGGCTCAGCGGTTTGGCGCTGCCTTCAGCCGGGAGCATGATCCTGGAGACCCAGGATGGAGTCCCATATCGGGCTCCCTGTGTGGGGCCTGCTTCTCCCTCTGCCTGTGTCTTTGCCTCTCTCTCTCTCTCTCTCTCTCTCTCATGAATTAAAAAAAATAAAGCTGCTTCTTCCAGGAAGCCCTCCCGAATCATTCCCCCAGACTGTTCAAGTCCCAACCCTATGCAGTGCCACAATTCTATTTCCCTTATAACAGCTCTTACCACATTCTGTGTTTGTAGCATGTTTACTTATCTGCCCTCAGGCAAGATGATAAGCTTCATGACCACAGGTACTATATCCACCTTGCTTTCATTGTCCTTCCTGTACATTCTCCAGTGTCTGGCATGGTGTTAAATACATATTTGGCAAGCAAATGAATAATGGGGAAATGAAGAATGAATGATGAAGAAGATTTGAATATATCAGTGTTTCTCAAACTCTAGCTAATAAACTCTAGTTCCTAAGAGCTTTCAGAAAAAGAGGAGTCCAATGTTTAGAAAATATTGGGTTAAGCAAAGCTGGCCAGGTTTATTTGTTGCAGGACTTCTTAGAGCATTTGAAATGCTAACGTAACCTCCAAGGGGAAAGGGGATATCAGTAAACAGGATTACCCACAACCATTGACTACACCTCCTTTTTTCAGTAGAGCATTTCCTAAAACCAGTATTATGAAGAGAATGTACTGATAAATGGTGCAAAAGACAGAGAATAAAGAAAGTGCATAGTCTGGTGAGTTGCTTATTTTTTTAAAGTAGCTTAGAAGTAAGGGAGGCTGTGGACGTCAAGAGAAGAATTGCAACATGATGTCCAACATAACAGAGGGCTCAGAGGTTTGAAAAGGCTTTGCATACAGTACTGTAACCTGGTGGATTTTTAATGGAAGTTCCCTAGATGATTAAGAAATTTTGTAATATTTCCAAACTTTTAAATAAATCATGCCCATAAATTACCACATGGCCAGAGTAGCTCTTTCTGGTTGGATGCTGACTGGGCCGCGCAATTTAGATCAGGATGGACCTGGAGGATGTTATACTAAGTGAAGTAAGTCAGACAGAGAAAGACGAATACAGTATGATTTCACACATATGTGGAATGTAAACAACAAAGCCAACAAACAACAAAAACAGAAACAATCACAAATACAGAGAACAAACTGGTAGTTGCCAGAGGGGAGATAGGTGAGGGGATGGGTGAAGTAGGTGAAGGAGATTAAGAGGCACGAACTTTCTTTTTTTTTTTTTTTAATAAATTAAATTTACCAACATACAGAGTAACACCCAGTGCTCATCCCGTCAAGTGTCCCCCTCAGTGCCCGTCACCCATTCCCCCCCACCCCCCGCCCTCTTCCCCTTCCACCACCCCTAGTTCGTTTCCCAGAGTTAGGAGTCTTTATGTTCTGTCTCCCTTCCTGATATTTCCCACACATTTCTTCTCCCTTCCCTTATATTCCCTTTCACTATTATTTATATTCCCCAAATGAATGAGAACATACACTGTTTGTCCTTCTCCGATTGACTTACTTCACTCAGCATAATACCCTCCAGTTCCATCCACGTTGAAGCAAATGGTGGGTATTTGTCGTTTCTAATGGCTGAGGAATATTCCATTGTATACATAAACCACATCTTCTTTATCCATCATCTTTCGATGGACACCGAGGCTCCTTCCACACTTTGGCTATTGTGGACATTTTTGCTAGAAACATTGGGGTGCAGGTGTCCCGGCGTTTCATTGCATTTGAATCCTTGGGGTAAATCCCCAACAGTGCAATTGCTGGGTCGTAGGGCAGGTCTATTTTTAACTCTTTGAGGAACCTCCACACAGTTTTCCAGAGTGGCTGCACCAGTTCACATTCCCACCAACAGTGTAAGAGGGTTCCCTTTTCTCCGCATCCTCTCCAACATTTGTTGTTTCCTGCCTTGTTAATTTTCCCCATTCTCACTGGTGTGAGGTGGTATCTCATTGTGGTTTGGATTTGTATTTCCCTGATGGCAAGTGATGCGGAGCATTTTCTCATGTGCATGTTGGCCATGTCCATGTCTTCCTCTGTGAGATTTCTCTTCATGTCTTTTGCCCATTTCATGATTGGATTGTTTCTTTGGTGTTAAGTTTAATAAGTTCTTTATAGATTTTGGAAACTAGCCCTTTATCTGATATGTCGTTTGCAAATATCTTCTCCCATTCTGTAGGTTGTCTTTTAGTTTTGTTGACTGTATCCTTTGCTGTGCAGAAGCTTCTTACCTTGATGAAGTCCCAATAGTTCATTTTTGTTTTTGTTTCTTTTGCCTTTGTGGATGTATCTTGCAAGAAGTTACTGTGGCCAAGTTCAAAAAGGGTGTTGCCTGTGTGCTCCTCTAGGATTTTGATGGAATCTTGTCTCACATTTAGATCTCTCATCCATTTTGAGTTTATCTTTGTGTATGGTGAAAGAGAGTGGTCCAGTTTCATTCTTCTGCATGTGGATGTCCAATTTTCCCAGCACCATTTATTGAAGAGACTGTCTTTCTTCCAATGGATAGTCTTTCCTCCTTTATCGAATATTAGTTGACCATAAAGTTCAGGGTCCACTTCTGGGTTCTCTATTCTGTTTCATTGATCTATGTGTCTGTTTTTGTGCCAGTACCACACTGTCTTGATGACCACAGCTTTGTAGTACAACCTGAAATCTGGCATTGTGATGCCCCCAGCTATGGTTTTCTTTTTTAAAATTCCCCTGGCTATTCGGGATCTTTTCTGATTCCACACAAATCTTAAAATAATTTGTTCTAACTCTCTGAAGAAAGTCCATGGTATTTTGATAGGGATTGCATTAAACGTGTAAATTGCCCTGGGTAACATTGACATTTTCACAATATTAATTCTGCCAGTCCATGAGCATGGAATATTTTTCCATCTCTTTGAGTCTTCCTCAATTTCTTTCAGAAGTGTTCTATAGTTTTTAGGGCATAGATCCTTTACCTCTTTGGTTAGGTTTATTCCTAGGTATCTTATGCTTTTGGGTGCAATTGTAAATGGGATTGACTCCTTAATTTCTCTTTCTTCAGTCTCATTGTTAGTGTATAGAAATGCCATTGATTTCTGGGCATTGATTTTGTATCCCTCCACGCTACCAAATCGCTGTATGAGTTCTAGCAATCTTGGGGTGGAGGCTTTTGGGTTTTCTATGTAGAGTATCATGTCATCAGCGAAGAGGGAGAGTTTGACTTCTTCTTTGCCAATTTGAATGCCTTTAATGTCTTTTTGTTGTCTGATTGCTGAGGCGAGGACTTCCAGTACTATGTTGAATAGCAGTGGTGAGAGTGGACATCCCTGTCTTGTTCCTGATCTTAGGGAAAGGCTCCCAGGAGGCACGAACTTTCAATTATAAAATAAAGAAGTCACTGGGATGAAAAGTACCGCATAAGGAATAGAGTCAGTAATACTGTGATGACGTCATATGGTGGCAGATGGTAACCACACTCACTGCACTGAGTAACATAGAATTGTCAAATCCCTGTTGTACACCTAAAGCCAAAATAACATTGTATGTCAATTCTATTCCAATAACAAAAATTTTTTAAGACATCCTTCATAACCCAACACTTTATTCCAGCTTCCCAAGTATAACCTGAAGAAACATAACTATTCCTGTTACTTTTTCTGTGACAACATGGGTTGCCTTGTGACTTTCATATCGGTTGATGCTTACTGCATCAGATTCTGCAGAAGAAAGATAAAAAGGCATGGTAAAAAAAAAAAAAGACATGGAAAAACTTTTTTTTCAATTTTTGAATGAGTGATAAATTAATGAAGGAGGAATATCAAAATAGATGTAATTAGAAAATTCCTTTAAAACCACAAATATGCAAGCCAGACATGCCTGGGTTTCTATCCTGACTGCAGAACCTACCAATTATGTGACCTTTAGGAAAACAGACATACGCATTGCCAGATAACATGGTGGGCATTCTCTGCCAATTCATGTAAACCTCACAATGACCCTAAGAAAAGGATGAGGCTCAGAAAAAGTTTAAGCAAATTCAATATGTAGCAAGTGATAGAGTCAGATTCAAACTCTAGGTTATTTAATGACAAAGCCAATTCCTTTCCACCAGTCTGAAAACTTCATGAGGACAGACATTACATCTGCTTTGTTTACATTTGCGTGTCCAGACTCCGGCACATGGTAAGCTGTTAATAACTATCTGTTGAATGACCAAATGAATGTATGAATATATGAGTGATTAAGCAAATTATCATGCTGATTTCAATATACCTTCTCTTTTTGGACCTTAATTTTTTTTCTTCTGTTGGCTCATTATAGGTACTTAAAGTCTGACCTGAATAAGGATAGATAGTCCTTGGTCTTACGGATAGATAGTTCTTGGTCAAAACAGATCTCCTGCTCCAGAATATTTGGCCATTAAGCAAGGATGACTATGACAGTTAAGAGCATTGAGGGTAAAAAAAAAAAAAAAGAACATTGAGGGTAAAGTGATCGCCAATTGTGGGTAATCTGTCCAATGCAGCTAAGATTGACTAGATGGTTTGAAGCAATTCCTTATGACTGTAACATTAGCATGAAGATTGAGAAGTGTAGTTGTACAAAGTATGAGTTGAAAAGAAAGTTGGCTAAATGGAAGGAAGTGTAATTATAAAAAGAAAGGAGTGCGTGCCAGTCAGCCATAATGCCTTGGGAGCAAATCCCATCTTTTTTTTTAAATTTTTTTTTATTTATTATTTATGATAGTCACAGAGAGAGAGAGAGAGGCAGAGGGAGAAGCAGGCTCCATGCACCGGGAGCCCGCCGTGGGATTCAATCCCAGGTCTCCAGGATCGCGCCCTGGGCCAAAGGCAGGCGCCAAACCGCTGCGCCACCCAGGGATCCCGCAAATCCCATCTTAATGATTACCATAGGGTTTCTGGTGATGGTATTGGCATTGGTGGTAGAGGTGATGACAAAGAATATCTAAGATTTGTCTACCCTGTGTCAGTTTTAATGCTAAGTACTTAACCAGAACCACCTCCTTTCTCCTGACAATAATCCTATAACTTAGTCCTAATTTTTATCACTTTTTTAGACCTGTGGACTTAGTAAAGATCCAAAGCTAAATAGTAGGGTCCATTTAAACCCTGGTCCTCCCAATTCCAGAGCCTGAGCTTTAAACCCAATACTGTTGTGCCATAGGAGAATATAATACAGGCCATATTTCCATTCCAGTTAGGTTTTATTGTGTGTTCAACATCCACATTCATTGACCTGGATCAGGAATTCAGGAAGGGCTCGGCTGGGTGATTCTGGTTCTAGTCTCTGATAAGGTTCCAGTCAGGCAATGACTATGGGGGCTGGGGATGGAGCATCTGGGAACTCCCTCTATGGTGTCTCCATCTGGGCTATGTTGGGCTTCCTCATAGGATGGCAGCTGCAGTGAAGTCAATTGTTCACTTGCCAGCTAAATGCTTCAAGAGTAAATATTCCAGTTAGTAAGATGGAAGCTAACTTGTCCTTTATGACCTAGAATTATTTTCACCACACTGACTACAAGCATGCTCTAAGCTCTCCCCTCCACCCAGATTCACAGGAAGAGGAATTAGATTCCACCCCCTGATCGGGAAGTGGCAAGGTTCTAAAGAGTAGGTGGGATGGAAGACAGCTGTGTCCAACTTTAGAAACTGTAATCTGCCATGTAGAGGCTTTGGGATGGGTGAGAGGGAAAATACACACACTCAGTACTTAATCATTTGCTGGAAGCCTCTTTTAACTTACACCAAGGAACTTTAGAAAGGGGGCATTGTAATTTCTTTCCATTTTAAAGTCGAGGAAACAGAAACTCAGAAATGTACCTGGCCAATGTCATTCAGCACCTGCTACATACCAGGTCACTTGACAGATGCTTTAACAACACCACCTCCAACTTACCCTTGATCTATGATTATCAGCATTGTTCACAGGAAGAAGCAGAGGTTAGTAGGCAGCAGAACTAAAATCCAATCCCAGATCTCTCCCTACTGTATCCTCCACCTTTTAAAACCTCACTCATTTATCCCATTATGCAGTCCACTGTGTATCTCCCTCCCTTCTGTTGTTTTTCTTGGTTATCAATCCTTTTTGGATGCATGTCATCACATAACTTCCACATGGTGCTTTGGAGAGAATTAAAGGAAGCATCAAAACCACCTGCCCTCTGGGAAACTGCCTTTTTCTGTTTTCTCCCAAAGCTGTCATATAGACGTTATGCTGAGCTGGCCAAAAGACAATTTGAAAAATGGCTTCGGAGATTGGCAGTCGTTCTGACTTGGCAGAGAGTGAGGTATTAACTGCTCTGTTATAGATTATGCTGGAGGTCTCCGATCTTTTTCTTGTCAGGCTCTGCCTGCCTTCTGGAAAGTCCTATGTGAAACAGCCCCCTTTGCTCTGAACAAGAATCCTTTGACCTCATACCTTTCTTGTTTATGGTATCATGGACCTTCCAAGAAACAGGTTGGTCTAAGTTTAGCAACCCTGGTGAGCTTAATATGGCTTTGGCAAGAAGATCCCGATACAAAGAGTCTTAGTTAGTCAAGAATAGCAAGGGACAAAACAAACTTGTTTTATTTTATGTTTTTAGTCATAATTTCTCTTTATTTTATTCTAATTCTGGTAGTTAATATACAGTGTAATATTAATTTCAGGTGTATAGTGTAGTGATTCAACACTTCCATGCAACACCTGGTGCTCATCACAAGTTATAACTCCATACCCCAGGAAACACATAAGGCAACTAAAAACAACGCATTTTAAAAATAATCAGTGGAAAGGAGAGAAAAAGAGAAGAGTGAAGGAGGAAGAAGGAAAATGAAGAGAGAAGGAGGGAGGGATGCAAAAAGAAAGAAGGAAGCAAGGAAGCAGAGGTTGGGGAAGTCAATCTGCTCAGAATGTGGGTCAACCTCAAGTTGGATTGAAAGAAGGTAAGTGAAGTAGAAGAAGAGGCGTTCCCGCGGGCACCACCATCTCTCGAGCTCCCCAGTGCCATCTCTAGTATTTTGTTATTACCATGTCATATCTAATGATACTTAATATTAAGAATAAGGCGCACCTGGCTGGTGCAGTTGGTTGAGCACTCAACTCTTGATTTCAGCTCAGGACATGATCTCAGGGTCTTGAGATTGAGCCCCGAGTCAGGCTGTGCGCTCAGCAAGGAGTCTGCTTGAGATTCTCTCCCTTCTCCCTCTCCCCTCCCCCTACTCACACATGCTCTCTCTCAAATAAATAAATCTTAAAAAATATTAAAAATAAACCTTTACATTAATTGACACAGACATTAGCCAATAGCTGATCATAGACATGATCTCCTGAAGCATGCACAACAACCCGCAATATCCTCATCTCCTCTTTATGGATGAGGAAATTGAGGCTCTCAATACCTCACCCTGCAGAGGCAACCCTGCTGCATGCAGTGTATTGTAAATCCAGCAGGTGGGGCATACAAAATACTTCCAGGATTGAGTCCATGAACAGGTTAAATTTTCCCAAGACTCAGTCACTCTTCCAGCCCTGGGTCAGACCTTCTAGCACAACCATCCTCCAAGTCTGAGGCTGTCCCAGGCTCCAGAGTCTCCAGAAACTGCATCAGTAATAGCTTTGTGTTGACATGAAGGCTATTATGCTGCTTATGTAGGTGGAAATACGTATTTATTATTTGAAGCATAAGTGTATTTTCTCTTCATTTCATTTAAACAAGAATTTATTAATCCCTTAGTACATGCACTATCATTTATTTAGTGGTGTTGTGGAAACAAAATAAAGAAAACGATTAATAAACTTGAGTAGCTGACAATGTGATGGAAAAACAATATATCACAGTAGAACCCAGTGAGCACCCATGAGGAGCCATTCCTTGGCCCCTCCGTTTTTCTTTCTTAATTAGACTTTATTTTTTATTTTTAAATTGTGTTTATTTTTTTAAGGATTTTATTTATTTATTTGAAAAAGAGAGAGAAAGAGAGCATGAGCAGGGGAAGGGAAAAGGGAGAGGGAGAAGTAGCTCCCCACTGAGCGGGGGCTCCATCCCAGGACCTTAGGATCATGACCTGAGCTGAAGGCAGACACTTAACTGACTGAGCCATCCAGGTGCCCCAATTTATTTTTTAGGGCAGTTTTAGGTCCACAGCAAAATTGAGCAGAAAGTACAGAAAGTTCCCATATATCTCCTTCCCTCCCACACATACCCACAGCCTCCCCATTATCAGCATCTGGCATCAGAGTTACATTTGTTTCAACTGATGAATCACCACTGATGTGTTACTACAATAACTACATTGACGCATCATTATTGCCCAAAGTCTGTAGCTTACTTAAGGGTTCACTCTCAGTGTTATACACTCTATGGGTTTGGACAAATGTATGATGACATGTATCCACCATTGTAGCATCATACAGAGTCGTTTCACTGCCACAAAAATCTATGTTCCATCTATTCATTCCTGCCACACACACACACACACACACACCCTCCCTAGCCCTTGACAACCACTGATCTCTTTACTGTCACCATGGTTTTTACCTTTTCCAAAATGTCATATAGTTGGAATCATACAGGATGGAGCCTTTTCAAATTGGCTTCTTTTATTTAGTAATAGACACTTAAATCTCCTCTATCTCTTCTCATAGCTTCATAGCTCATTTCTTTTTTTGTTTGGTTGTGTTTTTTGTTTGTTTTTGCAAAGATTTTGAAGATTTTATTTATTTATTTAAGAGAGAGAGAGAGACAGACAAACAGCACAAGCAAGGGGGAGGAGCAGAAGCAGACTCCACGTTGAGCAGAGCCCATTGTGGGGCTCAATCCCAAATCCCTGAGATCATGACCTGAGCTGAAATAAAAAGTCTGATGCTGGGCAGCTCTGGTGGTGCAGCGGTTTAGCACTGCCTGCAGCCTGGGGTGTGATCCTGGAGACCCAGGATCGAGTCCCACCTCAGGCTCCCTGCATGGAGCCTGCTTCTCTCTCTGCCTCTCTTTCTGTCTCTCTCTCTCTCTGAATAAATAAAATCTTAAAAAAAAAAAAAAGTCCAATGCTTAACCAACTGAGCCACCCACATGCCCCATTCAGAACTCATTTCTTTTTAGGCTAAATAATTTTCTGTCATCTGGATGTACCAAGTTTATTTATCCATGCACTTCCTGAAGGTCGTCTTGTTTGTGTTTAAGTTCTGGCAATTATGAATAAATCTGCTATAAACATCCACGTGCAGGGTTTTGTGTGGACAAAAGCTTTCAATCCTTTGGGGTAAATACCAATGGGTGCAATTGCTGGATTCTACGTCAAGAGTTTATTTTGTATTAAACCATCAAACTGTCTTCCAAAATGGCTATTTGGCATTCCTACCAGCAACGAATGAGAGTTCTTGTGGTTCCACACCCTCACCGCCATTTGGTGTTGGTCCTTCCACTTTTTAAAGCCCTACTAAACTGAATTATGTGGAAATGACTGGAGAGCCAGAAATAAGGCCAAAAATGATTCCAACCAACAAAACTAAATGTCAGTGCACCTGGGTGGCTCAGTGGCTGAGCATCTGCCTTTGGCTCAGGTCATGATCCTAGGGTCCTGGGATCAAGTCCCTCATCTGGCTCTCCACAAGGAGCCTGCTTCTCCCTCTGCTTAGATCTCTACCTCTCTCTGTGTGTCTCTCATGAATAAATAAATAAAATCTTTTTTAAAAAAGAAAAAAAAACCTGTCACATCTGTGATGTCCATGTCACAGGGTTTCTCAGCCCTTCCTCAAATATGTCATATTCTTGCCCTGTACAAAATACTATTAGGTTAGGCTTCCTGTTTTCCCAACCCATAAGAATTAAAAGCATTAAACAGAGACAATAAACTGTAAGACAAGACACAAGCATTAGCTTGTTGATAAATAAATTAACAAGCAAGTATGCGATTCTACATTCTTTGGAGTCATAACTGCACATCAACCTCTCATAAATGGTGTTTATAAGAATTATCTTCAAATGATACATGCGTTCTGGTGTTTATAGCAGCATTATCTACGATATCCCAATTATGGAAAGAACCCAAATGTCCATCAACTAATAAATGGATAAGAAAAACATGGTGTGTGTGTGTGTGTGTGTGTGTGTGTACACATATATATGTATATATTTATATATATAATGGAATATTACTTAGCCATCAAAAATAATGAAATCTTGCCATTTGCAGGGATGTGGATGGATCCAGACGTTATGCTAAGTGAAACAAGTCCATCAGAGAAAGACAAATACCACATAAGGTCACTTATATGTGGAATTTAAGAAACAAAACAAATGAATATGGGGAGGGAAGAAAAGAGAGAGGCAAACCATGAAACAGACTCTTAATTGTAGAGAACAAACAGGGGATTGCTGGAGGAGAAGGGAGGCAGAAATAGATGATAAGGATTCAGCAGGGCATTTGTTGTGATGAGCACCAGGTTGTATGTAAATGATGAAGCACTAAATTACACACCTGAAACTAATATTTCCATCTATATTAACTAGCTAGAATTTAAATAAAAACTTGAAAAAAAAGAGTACCTCAAAACACTTGTTGAAAGAAGGAAATGGTATTCAAGATCCCACAGCTATTGAAAATTGAGAAGTCCCAGATTTGTGCTTGCAGATTTGTGGTTGAAGTTAAATGCAATGTATGTAAAATGCTCAGCACAGTGCCTGATACGTAGTAGTGCTAATCCACATTGGCTGCTATGTAATGATGGTGATGGCGATGATGGTGATGATGTAACAAGTGGTTAGACAATAAGGAGGGGGAAATGGAAAGGGAAAGGCATTGGAATTCCTCCAGCGTTTATCGAGATCCTACTACGTTCCAAAGTGAATTAAAAGGTAAACAGTATGTGGTTCCTCTCCTTGAGGAAACACTTGTCTAGCATGTCACATAATTACAATAGACTGTGATAAATGTTGTACACATCTATTTATAAAAGTAGAGTGATAACACAGTTGAGGGGGCTGCTAATTTCGACTATAAGATTAAGACAACCTACAGTAAATACTGGAGCTAGGCTCAAAGAATTTTACTGTTTGGTAAGGGGTAGGCATTTTAAGATAGGACATTCCAGGCAGAGGGAACAGACTAAACAAAGGCATGTTGTCATGGAAATCACGGCACAGTCAAGAATGCAGACCATGGTAAAATCAAAGAAAGTACAGCCAGGAGATGAGCCAGAAAGTTCCCTGAAGGCCAGCTTATGATTACCTGATTACCTAGATATCACAGCTAGGAGTATGAATTTTATGTGGAAGGTAGCAGGTTGCTATTAAAGGTTTTAAGCTGAGAAGCTACATGATTAAATGTCTGCTTTCACCATGTGCTCAAACTAGAGGCAGGATAGAAACTGGACCAGAGTGGGTAGAGAATGGAGGCAGGAAGCCCAGGCAGAGGCTCTTGGGATCTTCTGGGATATTGCAGAGGTCCTGGAATTGGAGAAGAGATGACAGGTAGATTCTACAGACTGAGTGGTCTGTTGGAAGGGCTCCAAAGAGCAGAGGGAGATATAGAAAATGCAGCGAAACATGACTCGAAGGTCCCTAACTTTGGTAATTGAGATTGAGGCAAACCAACAAGGGAATTTTTTATAAACCTGAGATTTATTTTTTAAATTTTTCCTATCCTCTGGTGAGGGATATGAAAAAAAAAAGCTGAAACCTTTAATATCATTTTTTTAATTTAAAAAAAATGTAAAGATTTTACTTATTTGAGAGAGAGAGCACAAGGTAGGGGTGGGGCAGAGACAGAGGGAGAAGCAGACTCCCCACTGAGCAGGGAGCCCGATGTGGGGCTCCATCCCAGGACCGTGACCTGAGCTGAAGGCAGACACTTAACTGATTGAGCCACCCAGGAACCCAAAACCATTTCAGTTCCAAGCTTATTTGATATTTTCTTGCTCCGCCTAGAGAACACCACTTGATTTATGGCATAAAGCTAGAACCAAATGAATGCAGTTTTATTTTTCCAAAAGTTTCAAGTAGGGATAGACAAATACTACTCAAATTCCGAGCCCCACATGAGCAAATATAGTCTGAGGTGGGACCATCCAAAGTGGCTAGGTGTGGCCACATGTGGCTATTGAGCACCTGAAACATGGCTACTCATAATTGAGATGTGATATAGGTGCAAAATACATATAATTCATATCAGATTTCAGAGATTTAGTATGAAGAAAAGAATACAAAATAATTTGTGAATAATTTTCTGTTGATCACATGTTGAAATAATATTTTAGATGTATTAGATTAAATAAAATATATTACCAAAATTAACCACTAATTTTAATGCAACAACTAGAAAGTTTTAAATTACATATATGGCTCACATTGTATTTCTACCAAAGACGCTGATCTAGGAAATTCCATTTTTGTGGCATCAATATTTAATGGTTATATAGGGGCCAAGGGTACATTTTGTATTATCGCTTGTCTTCTCATTACTGGGGAGAGTCTCACCAGTAAATAGAAAAACCTGATGCTTTCTATTATCTTACTATGTATCCTTATTTTCCTTAAGACAGAAGTAGTTACCATAGCAACTGTGGCAACATACTGTATTTACTACACCTAGAGGGGGTGAAATAAACAGACATCAATCTGTCATTCAGATTTACACTTTTTTTTTTCATGTGTAGCTGGTCTTTGCAAAACTGAGTGCTGCGAGTAGGAAACCTGACTTGTAATTCCTGCCTGTGTCACTGGCTTCTTTGGGTCTGTATAAGAAGGGTAATAATGATCCCGTGCCAGCTTCAGATGTGTGGACAGACACTTATAATGGACACTGAAAGTTATTCTTAGGGCACAGTATCAGTATAATGTCAACACAGTTTAATATAGTAATGGTATCTAATATTATGTCCAAAGCCAAGGCAGGTAGGAAGGACAAGGTAGTTTTCTTTGGTGGATATGGGTGAGGGGTGCAGAAGGAGAAACCAAACGATGGTGATCAATATTAATATTTGTTCCCATAAACTTTAACAGTCTTTTTTAGGTACTTAACACATTCAGCAACAAGACTCCACTCGCTGAGAGAAGACTGGGAGCCCAGAGCCCCCTCTGTGGACAGAGCCCCCTCTGCATACTGGTCAGCCTGGCTTTGATATGGACAGAGCCAAGAGGCTGGAGTTTTTTATGCTGATCATTGTGTTGCATGATGCTTTCACCGTTATGTTTATTTGTGCCATCTGAGTTTCTTAAAGAGCCATTTATTCATGGGCCCATTCTATACTTTAACATATTGGTCGCCCAGTAAGTATCTCAGAGATGACACAGCTGCTAAGAAAGGAAAATTAGGATAGATTGAGACAATTCTTATCACTTTCACCCAAGACAGTGCTGGCTTCAAATTATCCAGAGAGATTTGCCTTAAAGATTTCAATTTGGTGGGAAGTAGAGGCTGGGGGAATTGGTACTTGCATAGCAGGCTTCTGCCTTTTGGTTGGATGTTATGCTTTTTGGGGCGGGGGGCGCTGGGGAGGGTTTATGATGATCAGGTTCAGGTGAGGGGAGGGGGATTGGCTAAAGACCCCTCAACCCAATATATCCCTTTGGCATTTCAGGGAACTTAGATATGTGGCAAAAGTAGAAACACTCCAGGTTTTTATTTTATTTTATTTTATTTTATTTTATTTTATTTTATTTTATTTTATTATTTATTTATTTTATTTTTTTCACTCCAGGTTTTAGAGCTCCTTTGCACAGGTGTTATAAATCTATGCACTCTATCATTTGAAAACTCCTTCAGTTAATGTATCACATCTACAGTCCCCCTAAAAGAAAATCAAGGAAAGTGCTACACTTACATCTTGAGATGTTACACGTTCAGAAATCTCTGCTAACTCAGCATTGGCATTTAGGAGGTCCTCTACCCAGAAGAATCAAACCAAAGGGAAATAAAAATGCCCTGCAAAACTGTAACACGCCCCCCACCCCCAAGGAAGTTTCAAAAAAGGATAGTGGTCTTCCCAGCATCTCCCTCTGGGCCTCTCCTTTCACTCCAGGGGGTGGGGGAGATAGATGGGGGGACAGGAGGGGAGTGTGGGTTTCTGATCAGAACTCAAATAGCAGGGTTTGAATTATATAATGGAGCTGCTGTGAGTCAGGTGACAGGCTCACTGAGTAATTCCCTGCAGAAGGAGACAAACTGCATGTTAAAAAGCTCAACAAATACTTTAAAAAAAAAAAAAAAAAAGTAAAATAAAAAGCCCAGGCCGTGAGTTCCAGACTTGCAAGCTGCAGTTTTCTCTGAATGCGCTCGCAGCTGAAACAGCTGGGCGGGCCGGCCAGTCGCAGCCTCCCCCGCAGAGGCTGCTGCCAGGGCCAAGTGCAGGTCCGGGGGTCCGGCTGGATCACCGGGTTACTTTCTGTTTCATTTCGAAATGTTCCCTGCTTCTGGAATTGGTTGCCTCCAATGTCCAGGAAAACGCATGACTCCTTGGAGACTCCAGCCAGGCTTTTAAGAGCTGGGGCTTTGCGAAGGTAAGAGGCATCCCCCTGCGAGCCCGACAGCCAGGGGCAACCTGCCAACTTGGGGGGGGCGGTCGGAGCGAGGCCCGACAGACCGCTCCGGAGGGGTCTGAAGGTTAGCAAAGGGATACGGGGGTCCCTCCCACCCAGATGGGTCGCCAGCCGGCCCACGGTGGGTGGAATCGGTCCCCAGCCCCTGGGGGCTCCCTTGCCCCCCCCCCCCATTCTGCCCTATGGAGGAGTTGATCAGTAGTCAGGGACTTGGCACGGGCTGGCCCAGGGCTGGGAAGGAAGGCAAGGGGCTGCCTGGCACCCAAGGGCTGCCTGGGTGGGTGCAGCATGTGTATTCCAGAGCCTGACACTTGAGGCTGTTGCTGGGCTGAGAAAGCGCAGCTATTAGGAAACCAGAAAACAGACCCAGAGGGGAGGATCCTTGCACGAGCAAAGAGCTTTGGGAAATCTGTAAGGTAGGCATTTTGAGTTTTATTTTTATTCATTTATTTACTTATTTTTTTTGCGTTTTGAGTTTTAAATGATTTTATCGCCTTTCGTGTATTCGTTAGTTCGATTTCGTGGTTTTTAGGTTTTCCCCTTTTGGAGCTGCCAGTGTGGACTGGTTTGGTCTCTCGGTCTTTGGAGCCGGTTCATAGGATGTCTTGGAGCCCACTGGCGTTTGGGAGGTGGGTGCCTGGAAGTCACAAGACATTGATGGGAAACTGGCCCCACGCCGTTGTTCAGATCAAGGGATTCACTTGCAAATCTCACTGCAGTCGGTGGAGGCTGGGCCTGGCCTCCGCGGAGGCGGGCAGCACTTGGGAACCTCAGGAAGTTTCTGACTTAAAGAGACAGGAAAGGAAAAACCGGGTCAGCAGTTGTTATTTGGGGGGAAGTGGGCGCCTGGAGAAGTTGTGCATGAGAAAAGAGAAAGAAGACGGGAAAATTGAAGAATAAGTACAGGTTTGGTGAGATCCCATCTCGGGCCGTGGCATTTTGAGGTTTGAGGCATGATGATCAAAATCAATAGGGCAATGGATACCAGCCCACTGCGCTTGAGTGAGAGCGCTATGATGGATTCTTTTTCTTGGGGACTCCTAGGGACCTGGAGAAATAGGCTAGGCGTTAGTTTCCAAGACTTCCTCTCTAATGACTTTTCTCTTTTGGCCACACCGAGGTGCTCTACACAAAATATGGTGATGTTAGAGCCAAAGAGAAAACGTGCTGTAAAGGAGGTCTATGAAGAGTTATTCAAGTTTTTTGCTTCCCAGCACCCCTTCCCCATCTAACTTCCTGTTTTTGGTAAATTACCTGAGCTGAAGGTGTCTAATATAAACAGCTCTTTTGAGTGGTACAGTGGTCCCCGTGAGAGGATGTTTGCATTTCACAATAAAAATGATCTTTACTCGGTGGTTGTTAAATCTTTGAGACCATGGGCCACATTTGGGAACAGAAAATATTTTGTGGATCATGAATTTCTACAGTCCTCTCTCTACTACGGCCCCATCACCCCCATCTCTTCCGTGCTCAACAAACACAACTAAATGATGACAACAGAACCCAAAGGCATAACATAGTGAGGTTGCTAATTAAAGCCCACGTTTGGAATATAGAGAGTGTCATATTGTAAATGTTCATAATATAAGAGAACAGCTCATGGAGCCCCCTCATCTGCAGGCCATGGCAGTCCCTGGAGAAAGCACTGCTTAAATAATTAATGTCAGCACAGTGAGGTCTTTTTATCCACATTTCCATCATTTGAAACCAATGGAAAATCTGCATTTCTACACTTCAATAATATAATGAGGAATGAGATTCATAAGGAGGACCTCCAGACACCAGAAGATCCACCCGTGCCTTTCAGATCACAGAAGATAACATGGTACTCTGACTAGTTTTACTTCTGAGTGCATTGCCTTTCACTCCAATTCACTAAAATTTGGTAATCTGCCTAAATCGTAGTGCCCACATTTTCCACCCCAAGAAACAGGACTTGTGGTTTTTACAAAGGATTTTTGTGTTACTTTCAGTGTGAGGCACAGTCTGGGAAATGCAGTTTGGATACCAATATATCAAGTGTGGATGTCCATTTCTGGGACAGTTCAATAGTTCATGTGACAGCTCGTCAGAAGGCATGAGATAGGAAGGCTTTTGAAAATCTGGTTCTCATAGAAATGTAGACACTTTGCTTAAAAGCGTAAGTCTTTTGTGTTCAGGCTGACTTGGGTTTGCATTCCAAATTCTTTGACCTATTGAGTGATGTCGAGCAAGCTTCTTGACTTTCTATGATTTTTTTCCTTCTCTCTCTCTCTCTTTTTTTTAAGACATTATTTATTTGACAGAGAGAGAGAGAACACAGGCAGGGGGAGCAGCAGCAGCAGGCAGAGGGAGAGACAGAAGCAGGGAGCCCAAAGCAGGGCTCAATCCCAAGACCCTGGGATCATGACCTGAGCCAAAGGCAGACGCTTAACCAACTGAGCCACCCAGATGCCCCCTAAGCTTGTTTTTTCATCTGTAAAATTAAATAGTAACAGTACTTACCTCATCGGTTGTATGGGAAGTGAATAAAATGATGTATAAGTAGAACAGCACATAGTATAATTCTGGCATAAGTAACATCTAATAAATAATATCTGCTATAATTATTGTTATGATGTGCTATTTAATGACCATGAAATAGTTGAGGAGCCAGGTCATTTTTTTTCCTTTTAAAATCCCAGAAGGAATAATGTTGTGCAACTTTAGAACAAATTTGGGATCCTCAGAATGTTCTGGAATGAAGTTATTTGCATATCTGTCCCTCTGCGTGATGAGGCATCATTGCCTCATGTATTGCACAGAAGAGACTATTGAACTGGATTAAGCCACAGAGCACATCAGTGGCAGCATAAAGGTGGGGGGAGGAATATTTGTCTCCAGAATCACTACACCCTACTCCCTGGATCACTCTAGTCCTGATAATCTCACTGGGGACCACACCAGGGCAGGAGGGTGAGCAGCAAAGACAAAGTAGCCCTTGTTTCTACTTCAAACACCTTCCCATGGCTGGAGTTTGGTGAAATAGACTTCGTTTTCCCTGCTTCATCCTGTGTTAGTTGTGGCTCTGCTGGGTTCAGGACTGCTGGGCTCAGAACCCCTCCAGGTGTCACCCATGTGGCCAGCTCATGCAGAAGGGTGATTGTGATCATGACTCCAGGCCTCCAGTGGGGTCAGTATAAAATCTGATACCCTGTACAAGGCCCTTATGGGCTCAGCTTCCGTTTTTTCTTGCAGTCTCTTAACATGGGATTTAATGCCTGCCATTAAGCAAACTCCCGATCATATGCTATAAAGTCCAAAGACAGTCATATAATTAATCTAAAGGATAAAGATGTCAAAAAGATCTTGATTTCTGCATTCCATGGGTATTCTGCTTCCTGTAGAATTCTGAATCCATATTTACAGGAAGATGCTAAGAGAAGGATTTTGTAAAAGGTGCTCTAGGAATAGCCTAGGCTTCTCAAAGAAACTAAATAAAAATCCATCCCCCCCACCCGCCCCACGCACACAATGGGAGAGTGAAGAATGGTGTAGAGTGTCTTCTTTTAAGCAGTGCACCACAAAGACAACACAAAAGTCTAAAATCAAGAGAAACAGAAACAAAATCCAATAGAATAACAGAGGAGTAAGACACAAGATTCAAAAATAAAGAAGCAAATTTTGAAATGTGAAAACACCCTAATTTGGAAATATGATAATGCTAAGGAATAAGAAGAAGAAGCAGAATATGGGAGAAACCACAGAGAGAGAGGTTATAAATTCAGCCCTGTAGCCTGGATCAAACATCCTCATTGATAAAATGCAAAAATAATTCCTACCCTGCTCCCAGGGTTACTGAGGGACACAATTAAGAGACTGTGTCAAAACCAGAGATTAGCAGTATTCCCTCAACAGTGCTGAAAACTTGAACTTTAGCTGGGGCTGTCCATAGTTTGTTTTTTTTTTTTTTAAGATTTTATTTATTTACTCATGAGAGACAGAGAGAGAGAGAGAGGCAGATACACAGGCAGAGGGAGAAGTAGGCTCCATGCAGGGAGCCTGACGTGGGAGTCGATCCTGAGTCTCCAGGATCATATACCCTGGCCAAAGGCAGTGCTAATCCACTGGGCCACTGGGAATGCCCTGTCCATAGGTTTTAATAACTATTTAGGATTTTTAAAAACTGACAAAAAAGAAGGAATATGTGTATTACTAAAAACAAACAAACCAAAAAAAAAAAAAAAAACCCAGGATTTTCAGGGCACCTGGGTTGCTCAGATGGTTAAGCATCCGACTCTTGATTTTGCTCAGTTGTGATCTCTGGATTGTGAGATTGAGCTCCATGTTGGGCTCCACACTCAGGGGGGAATCTGCTTAAGATTCTCTCTCTCCCTCCGCCCTTTCTCTGCATGTACATGCTCATTCTCACGCTCTAAAATAATAAATCCTTTTAAAAAAAAAACAACCCAGGATTTTCTTCTTAGTAATAGAGAAGAAACTCACTTTGGGTAAGCTATTGGTAATAGCTTAGTGAATAACTGGTAACTACTGCATTAGTTTGCTCGGGCAGCCATAACACAATACCTCAGACTCAGTGGCCTAAGCACTTGGTCTAGTCTAAGAAACTTATTTTCGGGGACACCTGGATGGCTCAGTGGGTGAGCGTCTGCCTTCGGCTCAGGGTGTGATCCCAGGGTTCCGGGATCGGTCCCACATTGGGCTCCCTGCATGGAGCCTGCTTCTCCCTCTGCCTGTGTCTCTGCCTCTCTTTCTCTCTCTGTATCTCTCATGAATAAATAAATAAAATATTTTTTTTAAAAGAAACTTATTTTCTGATAGCTCTGGAGCCTGTAAGTCTAAGATCATGGTGTTGGCATAATTGGTTTCTCCTGAGCCCTCTCTCCTCGGCTTGAAGATGACTGCCTTCTCTCTGTGCTCTTGTATGTCTGTGTGCTTGTCCTCTGTGGGTACACACTCCTGGTGTCTTTCCAGGACACCAGTCAAATGGGGTTTGAGCTCCACATGTATGACTGACCTCATTTAACTTTTTGATTACCTCCCTGTAGGCCCTGTCTCCGAATACAGTCCCATTCTGAGGTACTGGGGGTTAGGGCTTCAACATATGGATTGAGGGGGAGCACAATTCAGCCCATAATATCTATCAATTAAGAAAGCTCATTAAGGGACACCTTTGGCTCAGGTCGTGATCGTGGGGTCCTCGGATCGAGTCCCACATTGAGCTCCCCACAGGGAACCTGCTTCTCCCTCTGCCTATGTCTCTGTCTCTCTCCATGTCTCTCATGAATAAATAAATAAAATCTTAAAAAAAAAAAGAAAGCTAAATAAGGGGTGCCTAGGTGGATCAGTAGGTTAAGCGTTTGCCTTCAGCTCAGGTCCTGATCTAGATTCAGCCCTTCTTTGGGCTCTCTGCTCATCAGGGAGCCTGCTTCTCCCTCTCCCTCTGCCATTCCCCCTGTTTGTGCTTTCGCTCTTTCTGTCAAATAAATAAACAAAATCTTTAAAAACAACAACAATAAAAAAGGCTCATTAAAAGGTATGTTCTTGTTCTAGAAATCTATCAGGTCCCTAAAGGAAAATGTTATCTTCATAAAGGAATAATGAAATCTCCCAACTGTGATGAAGAGACATCATGGAAAGTAGTCTGGTAGACCAGGCCCAAGATTGAAGAGGAGCTTGACTTCCTGGTGTATTTCGACTAAGAGGGGGGAGTGAGGAGCTTGTTTTCTGACTTCCTCCCAGGTGGTCTGTCAAAGAACTAGTAGACTAGTCCCTGTGGAGGTTGCATCTCTATGGTGACAGCTGTTCTTAGAAGATGGATTTAACATTGTTTGGAATTAGATGCTCCTTTGAGGTCAAAAGGATTGTGGCATTTCACTGGCTAATTTCACACTTCCTTTCAATATTCTCTCTCTTCAAGGAGGTCAAATGTTGATCCCACCATCTGGGGTCCTGCTATGCTTAGTGTGATTGTGTATACTTTTCCCCATTTCTTCAGTTGGTCTCCAGCTCTCCTTGTTCACAGTGTGAACAGTAACATTCAAGGACATGGTTACCTGAAATACACACACATACACATATGTGCACACACACACATTTATTCATTCCTGAAACAAAATTTGTGAGTAGAGAAGAAGGTTTTTTGTGATATTTACACATCACTTTCTTTTAAAATGTCAGATTTTTTATTTCAGAGAAAGAGATATGGGGTCCAGCTCACAGCTGAGGTGTCCCCACAAATATGAGAAGCACAGGGGAACTGATACCTATTCTCAATTCACAGGCTCAAGAGGGGAAGCAGGTGATTTGCAGGTGTTTGCAGATAAGAGTGAGCATGCTTACTGCCTGAGCATGCTGTTGCTCCCTACTGCTCATAACCTTTAGGGGACAATTTGCACACTGGTTGGGGCACATCCAGGGTATATCCAAACAGGAAACATGAGGAGATCATGCAAATAAGGCATACCCTGATTTTCTTTCTTTTTTTTTTTTTCTTTTTAAAACAATGGATAGTGGTGGAAAATTATATTGGAAGAAACAAAGAACCACAAATTTAGTAATTTGTAAAACACCCTGTTGTGTCCTTTTGCATTAAAAATAAGGTACGCTGGGGTGCCCCTGTGGCTCAGTTGGTTAAGTATCTGCCTTTGGCTTAGGTCATGATCCTGGGGTCCTGAGATTGAACCCTGCATCAGGCTCACTGCTTAGCAGAGAGTCGACTTCTCTCTCTTTCCCTCTGCTGCTCCCCCTGCTTGTGCTATCTTGCTGTCTCTCTGTCAAATAAATAAAATACTTTTAAAATAAATAAATAAAATAAAAATAAGGTATGCTTCCATGCCCAAGGAAATTTCCCTGAGCATCACAATCATACCTTCTGAGCCTGCTCTTCATACTGTCTCGGCACAAAGAATGCACTACATTCTTAGTTTTCTCCTTCTAACAGGATCCATTTCAAAGGCAGGGGAAGAAACATGTGTTAGTACACTAAATTAGTCTGCCCAACCTTCAAGCTGGATGGGTGCAATGTTCTCTACAAGTATCAGGTACTCTCATCTGGGTTATTATAAAGAGGCTCTTGAAACTTTGATGTAATTCAGTTTATGTCAGAGCCTGGATTACTTAGCACTGATTCAAAGGTTCATGACTTGCCCAATAAAGGACCCAGAGCCTGAAAAGGTTTAAGGACACATACTCAGGAACGAGCCATCGGACTTTAAGAAAGCTAATACTGGTTCCCTTTGGCTTTCAGATAAATTAGGAACATAAATTAGGAACTCTTACGTAAGTTGGTTTGTTCACATATAGAACTTCCCAAAGTAAAAATGTAGGATTCTTGTTTTGTTTTGTCTTGGATAAAGCAAAGAAATCACTACCTTGGGGTTTTGTTGTTGTTGTTGTCATTGTATTTAACCAGTAAGCACTTACTGTCTACTGAACTAAGAACAAAATGTTGTACAAAGGGTTTTGCAGGGGAAGAAAAGATGAATCAGATCTACTGTATTTAGAGAAAAAAACATGTACATAAAAATTTTATGAAGATACAGAAGATGACAGCTTCATGAGAATGGAAAAAAATAGTTATTGAAGTTGAAAAAAAGGGAGATAATTTTAGCTAGTGAGGGCTTTAGGAATGTTTTTAATAAAGGTCTTTTTTTTAAAATTGGAGTGTGATTCCTTTTTTTTTTTTTAAAGATTTTATTTATTTATTCATGAGAGAGAGAGAGGCAGAGACACAGGCAGAGGGAGAAGCAGGCTCTATGTTGGGAGCCTGATGTGGGACTTGATCCCGGGACTCCAGGATCATGCTCTGGGCCAAAGGCAGGTGCTAACCCGCTGAGCCACCCAAGGATCCCATTAATAAAGGTCTTGAGGGATGAATAGGTCTATTTCAGTATAGAGGGGGAGGAGGAGAAGGGGGACATTCCCAAGAGAGGAAATGGAATGAGTGGGAAGCAAAATCATACACAAGGCAAGTGAGCAGGCCAGTTTTGTTGGAGGAGCAGGTGAAAAGAAAGCAACCAGTTGTACATGCATTGGAAAGAACTTGGATGTCAAGCAGAGAAGGACAACAGCCTGTGTTCCTTCTGAAATACACATACTGGTGGAAGCTGAACAGTATGTGTAGGATGGGGTGAATGGAGAGAGAGGTGAGTGAGACAGTCAGTTACAATGTTCTTGCAGGAGCCCAGAACCAAACAATGGTTAATAATAATGATAATGATAACAATAATACTAACAACAACAACTAGCTCTTACCTGCTGAGTGCCTAGTAGTTGTTGAACATGTCCCGTAGCCGATTGCTTTTAACTTGCTCAGCAGACCTGGGAGGTAGGTACAAATAGACTTGATCTTCATTATTCACAAGTTCTGTATTTGCACATTCACTTATTCACTAAAATTTATTTGTAGACCCAAGATCAATACTCATGATGCTCTCATACTCATTCATGGACATGAGCAGAGCTGCAAAAACTTTTGCGCCACACGTACATTCCCAACTGAAATCGAAGAAGGTGGTGCTCTGCCATTTGTCCCAGCTCTCAAACTGTAAACACGTGTTGTTTTCATGGTCTATTTAGTCTCGTGATTTTCATTTTTTTTTTTTTTTGGCTTTTTATTGGTGATTTTGGCTTTTTTTTTTTTTTTTATGATAGTCACAGGGAGAGAGAGAGAGGCAGAGACACAGGCAGAGGGAGAAGCAGGTTCCAGGCACCGGGAGCCTGACGTGGGACTCGATCCCGAGTCTCCAGGATCGCGCCCTGGGCCAAAGGCAGGCGCCAAACCGCTGCGCCACCCAGGGATCCCCTGATTTTGACATTTAAAATAGTCCCCCAGTGTAGTGCTGAAGTGTTCTCTGGTGTTTTCAAGCACAAGAGGGCTGCAGCGTGCTTACAGAGGAAATGTGTGTGTTAGATAAGCTTCGTTCAGGAATGGGTTATAATGCTTTTGGCCAACTTCAAGGTTAGGGAGTCGATAATATATACTAAAATAAGATGTCTTTAAACAGAAACACACATAAGACAAGGTATCAGTCGGTTAGTTGGTGAAAACATTGTGACTAGAGGCTCATGGGAACCTTACCTTATATTTCCCCAAGGAGCAATGGTTCTGTATTCACTACTTCAATGTTCACAGTGACTTTATTGAAGAAGGCTACTTGAATATCAGGAATCCTATAGTACTCTCCTTTCCACAGAGGAGTAAGCTAAGACTAGGAGAGACAAGGGCCTTGCCCAAAGCCAAACAGCAGGCACAAACCCAGTCTGCCAGACTCGCATGTCATCATGTGATCACATACATTTGTAATGACATAACAAGGGTCTGGATCAGGTGATACCGATGAAAATGAAGGATGGTGGAGAGAAAATAAATTACAAATGGTTTAGGAAGTATAATCAACAGGACTTGGTGTGATTGCACATGGAAGGCAAAGAGGAGTAGGGTCCAGAAAGACTGAAGTCAGGAGGAGAAGATGACTCAGAGGCCAAAAGTTGCAGGAAGGGTAACCAGCAGGTTCAGCTGGGCTTAAGGACTAGGATTTGAGAAGAGAAATGCCAGTTGTTATTTTCTGAGCACTCATATATTCCAAGTGCTGTTGTGAGACTCTACCCGAGTAATCTCATTGAATCCTTACAACAGCCCCCAGACAGTCGCTATGATGCCCATTTTACAGATGAGGAGAGTGAGGCTCAGAGATAAAGTAACTTGCTGACGGGCACCTTGCTTATACACAAAACAGGAAATTCAAACCCAGGCAGAGTGACCCCGGAGGTTACAATAACAGAAAGAAACTTTGGAGTTTGAGATCTCGGAGGAAGAGAGGCATTAGTGTTAGCAATACTCTGTCTTGTTCTCTAGTCTCTTGTTTTTAATTGTATTCTTACAATGTTTTCTCTTTTCACCACATTTTCCTATCTTTGTGGTTCAAATTCTTCTGTCCCACAGGAATGTTGTTTTCTCTCCTAGCCCTTAGGTTTCTTTTCTTTTCTTTTTTCTTTCTCGATGTTCAAAGGGTTAACTAAAATCATTTAATAGCTGGGGCACCTGGGTGGCTCAGTTGGTTAAGCATCTGACTCTTGATTTTGGCTCAGGTCAGGGTCTCAGGGTCGTGAGATTGAGCTCCACAGGCTCTGTGCTGGGCATAGAACCTGCTTACGATTCTCTCTCTCCCTCTGCCTCTCCCCACCCTCAGATGTGTTCTCTCTCTCTCTCTTTCTCTCTCTCTCAGAAAAGTTATTAGCTGCAGGAACTGAACATGTTACATTGAATTAGTTTGTGCTATATCGTAAAAAGTTAGGATTTCAAGGTTTCTAAGAATGTAATAAACGTCACTTAGCAACATTTATTTTCCTAATCACTTCTGCATTTCACATTAATAGACTTATGGTTTATTGACAGATGTGCTCCTTAATATAGGAAAACATGATTATGCTATTTGTGTATTAGATTTGGATAACCTGACATAAAAAGACATGTTTTGCATTTCATCTCAGATATCAATTATCTTTTAACTTTTTTTTAAAGATATGAAGTCTCTAAGTTTCCCAAATCCATATCCCTGAGGCTTATTTGTCTATGTCCCGGAGATATTAAGAAATTAAATATTCCCTTGACACTTAGATATTAAGCATTATTTCCACAGGACTCCCAGCAGTGCTGTTCCTGGGGAAGGAATAGTTTCCAAACACAGAGGGGGTCTCTTCTAAAAAGTGCCAGAGCTGTTTATTATATTCAAAAACACACTAATGATAGGAAAAAATTCCCATCAGGATCTTAGGCTCCCTCCTCCTTTGCAAAGCCCCTTCAAAATGTCTAGAAGGTGAGCATTCTTTCTGGCCACACAGAAGGGACTCTCCAGAGCTATGGTATTTCATCAAAACACCTCTGCCCACAGAGTTCAAATGCCAGTGGTTGCAAGAATGGTTAGCTTGAATCTCTGCATGCAAGCAGGAAAGAGTTCACCTACAAGGGACTTTCTATTCTTTGAAATAACCCAAGTATGAAAACGTTCCTTTATGAATTAAAAAGAAACCTTTTGAATGATTCTGAAGTCAAAAGAGAGAGTTGCAATGCATCTGGTAGCTGTCCTATGTCCTCATTCAGCTCTAAGTAACTCTTAGGTGAATAAAGTCTGCATTGGTATAGAGCTCTGGTAACTCGGGAATAAAGGCTACAGCAAACCCAGAGAAATCTTTGTCCTCTTCTTAAACTGCTGTAGCGTAAAAGGGAACTGGGAAAAGTGAAGCCATGTTTGTTTGATTCAACAAACACCCGAAACCATCTTTCAAATATTCTGGATGGAATGGAGTCCAAAGAGTGTTTTGCCAAACCCGAGGGAAATTCACTCCATGTGTTTCTGATTCATTTATAGTTTAATCATCAAAATACTGCTTTGTAAGGAATATTTATGTCCAAGAAACCTTTTATGAGCCATTTTAAAACATTATCTTGAAAACAGGAAGCACTGTTTTGCCAAGAGCGAGCAGATGCCTGGGCAGAGGTTCTGGATTTGGTTGTGGGGGCAGAGCCAACTTTATAATGCCTTTGGGGGGAATCTGTTCTGGGTGTCTGTCTCCACTCACGAGAATCACAGAAATCCTTCAGGGAAAATAACCCAAGGGGAAGGTGACCACTAGCTTTTGTGATTTCTGCTCAAAATTATTCCCTTTCTTGGATTTTCATACGCTTTCACTGTATTCCATTTGTTAAATGCTAATTCAGGAGATAACTCCTCTGCTGAAATCTTGCTAGTATCTTAGCCCTTAAAAACCTAAGGTAGAATTTCATAATTGAGCTTAGAAAACAGTAGCTTCAAAGGAGCTATTGACTTCATGAATAGGGGGAAAATATTTTTCTCTTTATTTTTGAGGATTTTTTAAATGACTAAAATTGTCAAAATTGAAGCCTCCTAAAATTGCTTTTACATAAAGTAATGTTTATGTCACTTTCTCTCTTGTTGCTCTTCATGGTTTTTTTTTTTAAGATTTTATTTATTCATGGGAGACAGAGAGAGGGGGGGCGGGGGCTGAGACACAGGCAGAGGAAGAAGCAGGCTCCATGCAGGGAGCCTGATGTGGGACTCGATCCTGGGTCTCCAGGATCACACCCTGGGCTGAAGGTGGCGCTAAACCGCTGAGCCACCCAGGGATCCCCTTCAATGGGGTTTTTTAAGTAAGTTCTCCATTTAGCTTCACCCAGAAAATTGGTAGAAATGAAAATTCTCTGAGCCCATCTCACATCTGCATCCAGCAGTTCTCAAACTCCATGTGCATCAGAATCATGGAGGCCTCATCCCTAGAGTTTCTGATTTGGTAAGCCTGGGTGTGACCTGAGAACTTGTATTTCTAACAAGCCCTCCAGGTGGTCTGCTGGTGCCAGGACACCACTTGGAAAACCAGGATTCTGTACTCTTCCTAGTTCTCACCACTGGCCTGCAGTTGAGTGGCAAGGAGGCAAGTTCGGAAGCACAGGTGTAAGTGAAGACCATTCCGGGGTGCATCCACTAATGGTTACTTGGGGATATGTTTCAGTGATTTGGCAAGGATGCCATCCTGAAATTCCTATGGATCATTATTCATGACCAAAGAAGTGAAGTAGTTCACATAATTATTGGAATTATTGTGTAAATCTGGCCCCCACAAAGATTTAGTTTGTGAAATAGTACCACCAAGCCAAAGTATATGAAACATTTATAATCTTCAGAGACCCTCATGAATTAGTAGACTTTAAAACTATATAAGTTAGTAACTAGATTCATCTGGTGACAGATGCTTTTTCTGTCATTAAAAGGACTTTTATTGCATGGATCTTGCATAAGGAATATTGAGTATATAATAGGAAAACGCCCTTGATGAGAATTGTATAATTGACACTAATAGGTTGTACTGATCCTCAGGCAAATCGTGAAACTGGAGCTCACTGAGGGCATTTCACCAGAGAGTTCTGTTGGCATGCTGCTTTTTGATGATCTGACAATACAAATAAAGAGCGTATAGAACCTTCCATTTAAAAAAGTGGTTCACAAACTTTCACATGTGTTAGAATCACCTGGGAATCTTGCCAATATGCAGATTTTGATTCAATAGGTATGGATGGAGTGGGGCTCAAAGTACTTCATTTCTAATAGTCTCTCAGGTGATGCTAATACTGCTCATCCATGAGCCACAGTTGGAGAAGCAAGGTTCTAGCATAGTGGTTCATGGCCCTGAGAAAGCTTTAAAAGATTCTAAATCAAATATTCTGGGTGGGACTCAGCCGTAGGTATTTGTAAAGCACCCCAGGTGATCCTAATGTGCAGCCAACATCAAGGAGCTCTGACCTGGAAAAGTAGTGGTAGCCATTCTAGGCTACCTCTCTTGAAATCAAATGTGTTACCTGAGTCTTTGGTGAGTACTTGATTGCAATGAATTCACACTTAACTTCTCTCCTAAGTGTCTTAAGTGCCTATTTCTACGTTGCTGATAAAGGAAAGAGCCAAATGCTTGAGATTCCAGATGGGTTGACTACAGAGTTGACATTCAGTTATGAAAATGTAGCGACCCATCATATATCCTCACCCCTACAGAGGCTTTCCATTTGCTCTTCCAGGTGAGCTACAGGTATAACTATGAGCACAACCAACATTGACATGCAAATAAAAAATGTTTGATATGCTCAAGTACTTAGACACATATTTGAGAACTCAGAATCTTGCACTTAAAAAAAACTGAGATAAAAAATTGCCTGAAAATGTTAAGAGCAGATGTTACAATTCACTTGTCTCTGGCATAAAATAAATATAATATTACTTCTGTGGAACATCTGCTTCTGCTTATAACTGCATCCCAGTGGACTTGTTGGATGAGCCACCTGTAGCACGCACCCTGAAGTAGCTGAATGTGCTATCTGCGGTTGGGGTAATTAAATATCGTACACCAAAATATTAGAGAATACCTGCCTAATAAAATTATTTCATTTTTAGCCTAGCTGATGCGGAACTTCTCTTTCTCACAATAATTAGCCAACAGTTGCAGTTACTTCTTCAGCTCACTCCTAATTTCTGTTAATAAGACAATGGCAAGATAGAAAAGAATATACTCCTATTTATTCTGGCAGAGGAATACAGACCCCATTTGTCTAATAATTGAATCCAGTTATTTAAATATGAAATCCTAAAGAAGGGGACTTAAACACATAGCATATTTTAGAAGTTAAATGTAATCCACCAAAAAGCCATTCTTATCTCACCCACCCCCTCCACCTTTCTTTTTTTCTTTCTTTCTTTCTTCTTTCTTTCTTTCTTTCTTTCTTTCTTTCTTTCTTTCTTTCTTCTAGTAGTAGTATTATGACAGACGTAAAGAATTGACATTCAGGATGCCATGTAAATGTTTCCCACTTGATGCTATGAGTAGTTCGTAGGCATGAACCTAAACAGACCAAAGTGGTTCTCATTATAAAAGTGGTCTTCTTAAGCATATGTCCATGAATTGAAACTGTAGACCAATGATCAATAGAATGATCAGTAATACAACAGGACATGGCCAGGACAGTCATAAAGAGTGATTTCTTGTTCATCAGGACACTACACTGTAGGGCACCTCATGTGTACTTGGAATTAACCCTCTCACCTACCAGGGTGAGCAGCACAAAGCAGCCAGTCCTAGAGGAAATGCTTTAGGAACCCTTTTACTTGTTTCTTCTCTGATCTCCTTGTCACCCAACAGTGAATCACCTGGAACACCTCTCTTGGCCTCTTTATACATCTCCTTTTATCTGCATTCTTTTTTTTAAATTTTATTTATTTGACAGTGAGACAGCATAAGCAGGGGGAGTGGCAGAGGGAGAGGAAGGAGCAGGGCTCCCAGGACCCTGAGATCATGACCTGAGCTGAAGGCAGATGCTTAATCGACTGAGCCACCAAGGTGCCCCTTTTATGTGCATTCTTGTCAATATTTAGCCCTCAGACTTTCTCACAGTCTTGGGTGTGGCCACCCTATGGCTTACAACATCCCCTACTGCTCCAAGTGGAAACTTACTGTCCAACTTGATCCCCAAGGAAGCCATTCCCACTTTGACAACCTCAGGCAAGCCCATTCAGTTTCAATTACAACAGACCACCTAGAAGCCTGGGGCCAGCAAAGTGACATGGCTCTGGCACTCAGATTACTGAAGACACCCATGTAGAGTGAAGGGATGAGTAGGGAGTAGGAACCAGCTGCATTCACTAGGAGAGGGGGATGGTATTGGTCCCTCTTGGACTTCGGGTCCATCTGGATTCATCTCTAGAGTTCTGAGGCCTCTCATCACTCAGATTAGAGTTCTGGAGGTGGGGCTGGAGGAGGAGGAATGACAAAGGGAGCTTTTAAACTTGTACATTCTTGGAAAATCATGATTTGAAAATGTACCATTTGAATTTAATTTCCCTTTAATACTGAAAGTTCTGACCAATAAAACCCACTTCCCTTCAGAGGCCCTTCCAGGTAAACCTAGTTGCTCATTTTTGAAAAAGAAAAGAAGCTGACATAGAATTTTGAAGTGATGGCCAGTACACATGTGGGTGTCTCTTTGCTTACATAGTGAGATTTTCTTTTTCAAGCAAGGGAGGACCACATTTGGAATCTATCTGCAGGAACACAACCTAAAATCCTGTCCTTGACAATCACTGGGATAGGCCCTATAATTCTAATAGCTAGTGGTTGTTTTCAGCTTTTGGTGATTGATCAGATGTCTTAGGGTGGATGGGTTTTTAATACAGAAGTGGGCCAGACAAAGAGAATGCAAAATTGCCATAAAAATTAAAAACAAAATAAATAATAACAAAGGATGGGCAGAAACAGAACCCGTCAGAAACAATACCAAGAACTGAGGCAAGAAAAGTGGTAAGAATTGCATTAAGTAAGAATTAGAAGGTCATCCTCAGAGCCTAAAGGATAGGTCCATTGAGGAAGTCAAGAGCACCAAAAGATAGCCCAAGTAGATGGGAATTCAAAAAGCCTAACAAATTATCCAGACTGAAATTGATGTCAAAATTGATAAAGAACACCAACAATAAGACAAATATAAGGAATCTAGGCAAGTTCTTCTGGTAGTTCTTACTTAAATAGCCTGGGAACAGACCAGTTTCAAAATACTGATTCCAAGATTTGTCTTAGATCTATTAAAATCTCCAGAGGTGGGGCATAGGGATAGGAACTTTGTTTAAGCATCCATGAGATTATTTACATGCACACTGAGAGCCTAGGATCCACTAGCCCAACCAGTAACTTTCTCTCATGCTTTCTGTTGGGACAAAAGTTAGTTCTAGGAGTGGACATTCTGTAGCTGCACTGTCTAATATGGCACCCACGCACCACATGTGGCCAATGGGCACTTGAAATGTGCCTCTTCCAAATTGAAATCTGCTAAATACACACTGAATTTTAATTTTTTAAAAAGATTTTATTTATTTGAGGGAGAACATGTACAGAGGGAGAAAGTGAGGGAGAAACAGACTCCCCACTGATTCCAGGACACCAAGACCATGACCTGAACCAAAGGCAGATGCTTAACTGACTGAGCTACCTAGGTGCCACTAAATACACACTGAATTTTGAAGACTTAGCAGAAAGAGAATAGAGAGCATCTCATTAACAATTTTTATATTATTCACACGTTGAATAATTACATATATATAGTATATACACACACACTCTTGGGTTAAAGAAAATATTTTTAAAAAATTCATTTCACCTACTTATACGTTTTAAATGCAGCTACTAGAATACTTTAAATTACATTTGTGGGTCACATTATATTTGTCTTGGGCAGTGCTGTGCTTGAACCTGTGGATAAAACAGCAACATTTTACTGTATGGTATACAAGAAACAATGAGAAGACCATAGAAATGAAGGACTTTTAAAAATTAAGGTTTACTTATTTGGTTGTGTTAGAAAATGTAGGTTTAAAATTAATTGTAATTGTGTGCGTCTGTGCGTGTGTGTATTTGATTTTGTTTTTTTGTGGGTTTTTTTTTTTTTTTTTTTTTTTTGTAGTTCAGTACTGAGTAAGATAGTTATTTAGTAGAGATTTAGGAATGAAAGAGCATTCCCAATATGCCCCTGGTGGAAATATTTCCCAGATTAAGTAGAATACTGATATGTAAGTCATTCAGCCATGTTTTGTCCAGAAATTAGTCAAGGAAAATGAAATGAGATATATATAGATAGATTTAATTAATTAATTTAATTAATTAATATAATTAATAATATAAGATTTAATTTATTTATTCATTCATGGAAGACACGTAGAGAGAGGCAGAGACACAGGCAGAGGGAGAAGCAGGTTACGTGCAGGGAGCCCGATGTGGTACTCGATCCCGGGACCAGGGAATCACGCCCTGAGCCAAAGGCAGGTGCTCAACCACTGAGCGAACCCAGGCGTCCCTGAAATGCCATATAATGCTATATATCTCTTGATATATAACACATTTGTATACACACGCACCCCCCAAAAAAATATCTATTTATAATATGTAGGTGATAAGTGGATCCAGATAATGTCTGATATATCAGCCTTAGTTTAGCTTCTCTGAATTTATCAAAAGAGAAGTCTGAACTCATTCAAATTGGAGACATTTTTAATCCATCCTAGTGATAAATATCTACGGTCCCAAGTACCATGCAAGATCCTAAGGATACAGTGATGAATAAGCTAGATTACAGGTCCTACTTTTTCAAGGCTTGCAGGGAATGCGACAAACAGGGAGTTATAATGCACTGTGATGAGCTGTAGAATCAGGAGCTAAGAAATCACGGTGTGGATGCACCTGCCAAAGACTTCTCGAAAAGAGCAGCGTCTCCCTTGAGCCCTGAAGGATGTACAGAGGTTGTTCCAAGCAGAGGGGCGTGTGTGTTGATAAGGCTGGAGGCAGGAGAGTGTAAACTGTGAACACTTGGAGAACTGAAAATAAATTTTTGCTGTCATAGTACGTTGGGGGGTGGGAGACTGGTAAGGTGTGAGCCTGGGGAAGTAAATATGGGCCACATATTTTCTGGTGGTATGAAGTGGCCAGAAAAGGCAAACCTATAAAGGCAGAGCATTGATTAGTGGTTGCATGGGGGCTAGGGTGAGAATAAGGAGTGAGGGCCTTCTCTTCTTTTTAGGATATTGGCAATGTTCAAAAATTGGATTGTGGTGATGATCGTACAACTCCATAAATATACTAAAATCCATTGACTCGTTACACTTAAAATGGGTGAATGTTACGGGGTATAAGTTATGTTTCAATGAAGCCGTCGGGATGAACAGGCATCTTATAACCCCTGCTAAGAAGTTTTGATGCTCTCCCAATTAAGGCAAGAAGGTATTAGTGATACAGATTCGTGTACCTGCATTTTAGAAAGGTCCCTATGGGATCATACACAATCTCTGCTGTTTAAGGCTCTGGTGAGGGGACGAGAACTGACCTCAGCTGAGCATCTACTGTGTGACAAACACTGCCTAGACACCTTATGCGCATGATCTCATTTAAGTGCCAGAACAACCTACTGGTACCTTACTTTAGCTGGATGGTTTATTGCTGTTGCAGTAGAGATGCAGTTCTATTAGATCTGAAATATAGAAAAGCACTGCTTTACCTATGAGACATTTACGCCTCAGGGACGTGAAGTCACCTGCCCCGAAGCACCTGGACAGTAAGTGACAGAGCCAGGATTGGAGCCCAGGAGATGTCTGATTGATCTAAGTAAGGCTTGGTCTTTCTGCTCACTCTGGTTTTCTGAGATTGGGTGCATGAGTGTGCACCTCACAGAGTAGAGCTGCTTGGTAGATTGTCCAGCAGAAATACTTATACACACTCTTTGTATTAGTTTGCCATGGCTGCTGTAAAAATTTACCACACATCTAGTGGCTTAAAGCAATACAAATATATCCTTTCTGGGGGGGACAGAAGGCTCCTTCTAGAGGCTCCAGGGTAGAATCCATTTTCTTGTCCTCAAAACCACCTACATCCCTTGGCTCGCAATTCTTTCCTTGAGATGGGATCACTCCAACCGCAGCTTTTTTTTTCTTTTTTTTTTTTTTAGGATTTTATTTATTTATTCATGAGAGACACAAAGAGAGAGACAGAGACATAGACAGAGGGAGAAGCAGGCTCCTTGTGGGGAACCTGATGTGGGACTTGATCCTAGGACCCCAGGATCATGACCTGAGCAAAAGGCAGATGCTCAACCACTGAGCCACCCAGGCGTCCCCAACCTCTCCTTCTTCTTTGACCAGACTGTCTTGTCTCCTCCTTACAAGGGTCCTTGTAATTTACATTGGGCCCATCTGGATAATCCAGGATAATCTTTTTATCTCAAGAGCCTTAATCACATCTGCAAAATCCCTTCTGCCCTGTAACATAGTCAGAGGTGAGGGAACTAGAATGTGGGCATCTTTGTAGGGGAGAAGGAGCCTTATTCAGCCTACCACACCCCTGCGTTTAAAAGGAGAAAACCTGTGTTTGAAAGGAGTCTCAGAATAAATGTAGTCTTCTATATTTTGACCTTGAACATAAGCTCAAAAGCTTCTCTTATTCATAACCAAAATCAAGACTTAAATAATACTGTTATTCATCTCGCATTTTAAAATGTCCTCCTCTGGAAACTTGAGTAAAATAATTAAGAAACTTGATGATATGCCATTAAGAATATTATTTTCCTCTGAAGGTATTATTATTAGTTGATAAATTGCAGGCCTGCTTTAACATGGCAAGCCCTCAGAGAGATCTCACACCGAAGGAATGTGGAAGTTTCGACAAATGAGAACAAACACACATGTAGAATAATATTTATATTGCTCAGAAACTGTTTTGAGGCATACTTTCCCTTCTACAGTGTCACTTAAGACAACCGTGTGCTTCATAAAGCACTGTTTAAATAGGCCTGTGTCTTATTTTTTTAAAGGTTGTGTGGTGTCTATTTTGCTGTAGGTTTACCTCCTACAGCAACAGCTGTAAATTGTCAGTTAAGGCACCAAATTACAACAGGAGAATAAGAACAAAACCAGAGGCCATGAGGCAGCCTTGAATCTGCTGACCGAGAGCAAAATATGGAGAAAGAGACTTAGTCGTTGTTATTTAAGGGTTCAGGGCTCTGCAGGTTGTTCTTTCAAGGTGGGAGACCTTATCCTATACGTGTGTGTATGTGTATTTTTAGATATACATTCAAAATATTCAATGGTAGGAGGTTGGGAGTTGGAGAGGATGGAATGTTCCCTCAGCTGTTATTCAGAATTCTCCTGTATATTCTTGTCTCTCTTTGACCAATGACAATAATACCTTTCTCTGTTAACTCCTGTCACCCTCACAGGACAGATCACCCTCTTCATTTTCTGTTGTCTTAAATTCAGTCTACCAATATGGGCTTTTTTTTTTTTTTAATTCACTTTGAACCTCATGGCTGAGTTTGCTAGAAGTAATTTTTTAATTAAAAAATGTCCTAGGGGGATCCCTGGGTGGCGCAGCGGTTTGGCGCCTGCCTTTGGCCTAGGGCGTGATCCTGGAGACCCGGGATCGAATCCCACATCAGGCTCCCTGCGTGGAGCCTGCTTCTCCCTCTGCCTGTGTCTCTGCCTCTCTCTCTCTCTCTGTGTGTGTGTGTGACTATCATAAATAAATAAAAAATTTAAAAAAAATTTAAAAAAATGTCCTAGGGGGATCCCTGGGTAGCTTAACGGTTTAGCGCATGCCTTTGGCCTGGGGTGTGATCCTGGAGTCCTGGGATCGAGTCCTGCATCGGGCTCCCAGTATGGAGCCTGTTTCTCCCTCTGCCTGTGTCTCTGCCTCTCTCTCTCTGTGTGTGTCTCTCATGAATAAATAAATAAATCTTTTAAAAAAATAAAAAATAAAAAAATAAAAAATGTCCTAGGTGGTCGACTAGATTTAGCCTCACAGAGTAGAACCCTGGGGACTCAGGGACCCTGCTCTCTGCCATGAACTGCTTGTGTGACCTCGGGGTCAGTATGTCTGAATCTCTGTTTTTCCACATGAAGTTCAAGCCAGTGTTGTGTAATAGGACTGTGAGGTGCTTTTCGGTTCCAGTACCTTATAAGCTCAGAACATTTAGTCAATATGGGAACTATGTGTTCAGTCTTGTTTTGGGGTTTCCAAGAAGTGACCCAGAGATACAATTTTGTGTGTAAGTTGTTTATTTAGGAGGCATACACAGGAAATGCTGGCAGAGGTTTGGGGAGATAAGACAGGAAAAGAGAAGAAAGGTGACAAGGAGTGCTTTATCAAGCCAGTCACCACTGTATGCAGCACGCCTCCACATTAGCTCAGTTTGGGGGTGCGGAAATTGGGTGTTTATTCACACACTCCTTCTCCATCATTGGTTGAATGCTGCTTTGGAGGGCATTGTCTTTCTAGCACTTCTTGCTCTTTTACTCCTACAATCAGGGGGGAAAAAAGCCTCTGTACAGAGTTGCAGGTGTTCCCTGTAAGCTTTCTAATTATGGAAGTGAGTGCCAGTGAGATAAAGGCAGGGCGCTGACTGCATCTGCTAAAATGTGTATAAGGTTCAGGGAGGGATGGGAAGTGAATGGTCAATTAGGAAATGAGAGAGCAGTGGTCTAACGTTTTGTTGGTTTCTTTTAAACTTGCCGCAGAGGTTCCAGAGATTACAAGACATTGGTCTGCAGTGTGTAGCAGCATATGCATGCTACCTACCTACATGGTGGGTAGAAACAAGAAAATAAATTTGTAGCTCAGGGTCAAAAAGAGCTTACAAAAATCCTGACCAGTGTGGAATCCTGACCAGTATGTTAGTAAATTATGGGTTGTCTATATTATTTACATAGAAACACTCTTAAAACACCACTCTGCAAAAATCTGCAGTGCAATTTTTCTCACTACCTGTTCTTCAGAGAAATGATAATAAAATGTCATAATGCTATGACATTTAACTAACAAAGAGTTCATCCCTAATTTCTTGGTATAGAAGGTTCAGTCTGGCTAGGAGCATTCCCTTATGTGTTTGGGTCTTTCACGCATAGGCCAGTGCAATGTGTAAAATGGGGCAATTGGTCCTATGATCATGCATTGTTCCTTGAAAGGCTTTGGCCTTCAGAGATGCTCTTCGAAATAAGTGGGGTGGGAAGAATGGGATAATTAAATTCATTTCCCCCTTCTGAACTTTATTTCTGAGAACCCAAGTTGCCAAGATCTATGAAATAGAGGAGGCTTAGCAATCAATCACTTCGGAAGGAGGTGATGGAAAGGGAAGGAGACAGCGGGCCAAGGAGCTCTAAACCTCAGTCATTTTGCATTTCAAGACAAGAGAGCAGGATTGCTGACTTGTACATTTCCTTTGAGAGGTGGCATGCTAACGGCATATTGAAGAGTCTAATAAAGCCAGGTATAGGTATAACCTCTTTAGGAAACAGTCAAACTAATAAAAAGTGAAACTCCTTGGGTGAATATTAAGTAACATTTGACTTACATTCAACTCAGAATCTTAGAATAAGAACATCTGAATTGACCCTATTATTTGGCTTAAGGAAAAAAAAAAGACCTTGAGAGTTTTGGACATTTGTCCACCAGGGCCAGAGAGCTTATGGATTCAAGTGTCCTGTGCTCTTTCTATCCCACCACATGGCTATATAGTCCTTCCTCCTTCCTTCCCCTCTTCCAGCCTCCTCCCCCACTCGCCCATCTCTACCTCCCTCGCTCCCTCTCAAAACAAAGCTGTTCATTTAAACAGGAAAACATGGGCAGCCTGGGTGGCTCAGCAGTTTAGTGCTGCCTTCAGTGTGGGGCATGATCCTGGAGACCCGGGATCGAGTCCCACGTCAGGCTCCCCGCATGGAGCCTGCTTCTCCCTCTGCCTGTGTCTCTGCCTCTCTTTCTCTCTCTGTGTGTCTCTCATGAATAAATAAATACAATCTTTTAAAAAAATAAAAAATAAAAAACAGGAAAACACCTGATTTGAAAGGACAACTATCAAGGATTAATTTCTTTTACCTTATGCCTACGTGTAATACTTCACACACAGCACCCCTGCCCAAATGTTGTGAAGTTACCTTTGGCTTTACAATGATAAAAACAAAACACTGTAAGGTCTGCAAGGATTTGCATTGTGGTAATTTGTTTAACACGGAAAGCAAGATAATTTACCCCTATGTAGGGATGGAAGTTGAATGAGCATGCCAGGAATGGAGACAGAGGATGTTCTCATAGAAACCATCTTTTTCTCGACCTGGTCTCTATTTGGTCTCCACTTTGAGCAGTGTACTGAAGACCACTTAGTTGTTTTTTCCCTTTTTTAAATAAAGAAATGTTTCTGTGTTCTCTGTCTTGCTTCTGTCAGTGTCTCTTTGCCTGACTTGCTCCAAGGTAGTTGTCATTTAATACTTCTGAACCACAGATTCTCTGTGTTGCAATAATACTTCTTGGCAGGGATAGATCTTGTTTTGGAGGGGTCTTTCTAAGAAAAAAATAGAAAAAATCTATGACTTGGGAAATTTAGGAAAAACCGTGACCCTGTGAACACATTGCTAGGTACTCCCTCAGAGCCTTGGAAGAGGCCTGTGACTAATTTAAGCATCATTACCTTCTCAATAAATCCACCCATATGCCCCAATGTCTATCCATCTTAAGAAATCTGGCCCATACCCTGTCTGGCTGGGTTTATGGCAGGATCCTTGGCTGGTCCCCTGCCTGAGTGCCATCTCTCCTGGGTGGCCCCAGTAAGTAGTCAAAATCTGAATCTAATCATGTCACCCCCCAACGCCACCTTGTGCAAATCTCCCTGATTCTCCATGATCTTATGGATAACCCCAAATTCCTTAGAAAAGCATTGAAGGCCCTCCATGGAAGAAAATCCTTGCCCCTCCAATACTTCCTCTTGCCCGGCCCTGAGGACCACCTCCACACTCCAGCCACCCATACCGTCTGATGTTCCTGAAGTAGGTCGGGCTTCCCTGCCTCTGAGCCTGCCACATCCGCTCTCTCGCCTTCAGCATCTGTCCAGCCTACTCCTCTTTTGAACTCTGCCCCCAGATCACCCACAGCGACCTCTCCAGGACCCCTGCCTTATTAACTCTGTAATCACCATGGTAGACTCATGTCTTAAGGGAAATGTGTGTTTGACAACTTTTCAGAATGATGTAAAGGAACTAATAAGATAGGAAATGCACAATGACTCCATTCAAGTTCCTGTAATACCCGGATTGTTATCATAGATTTTCCCGGAATAGTCCTAGCCATCATCAGGCCTGGTCTACCCCTCTTGTCGATCTCTGCAGCAGGGATAATGAGGCCAACTGGTGAAAAGGAGACGGCATATTCTTGTATGCACAGAGTAATGATTGATTGGTTCTAAGTCACACATTTCTTGGCAATTCCAAAATTAGTCACATTAGCCCATTGAAAAGGCTGGCACTAACACCTTTTCCCAAAATGTAGCACTTGTACAGGAAGAGAAATCGACTGCAGTGTCGCGTGGAAAAGATTGAAGAAGAGAGTGGCCCTGAGACCGCTCAGTGAGACGTGAGGCCAAACAGCCCTCTCCCCTCCTCATCTCCAACCCAACCACCTGGCACATTGTTCCCGAAGGGCCAGGGGGCTGCCTCGACCAGAAACCATTGTATTTGTCTTCCTTCAATGAGAGGAAGAGGGAGGGTGAATCCCAATTTCTTTTTGCCACTTGAAAAAATTCCACCTACCTCCCAGCGTGTCCCTTTGCACGGATCCCTTCTGATCATTATTATAACCACTCGATGTGTTTCTGAATCCATTGGGTGCCTCTCTAAATGTGGCAGTGATGTGCAGGCCACTGACCTAAGGATATAAAGCAGCTGGTGGTCTTACGTTCAGGAGTTCATAGTGCAAATGTGCTTACAAGAGAAAAATCCTAGGGGTCCAGGGAGCTCTCCTGAGCTCTGCTTTGCAGTTGGCAGTGGGCCCCCAGCAGTCAGATGTGAGGAGAGACCCACCCAAGGACTGCCAGTGTATACAGTTTGCATATACCTGCATGCAATCCTTGCTTGCATTGTGTCGCTCTGGCATAGCTCGGATAACGTTGGGTAACAGGCATTACTTCGAGAGACATTCCCTTTCCATGTTTATGTGTGGAGGGGATCCAATGCAGTGAGTTTTCCTTTCAAGTAAATGATCCCCTAAAACCATGCAACAAATGTGGCAGTGTATTCTGGGAATTCACTAAGACACTGTGATTCTTTCTAAAACAAAATCAGATGGTAAAAGTTCCCTCATCCTTTAGTTGTCAAATACTTGCTAAATAACACAGTTGATTTGGAATGGCTTCTTTAAGACTTGCTTCTCCGGGCACAAGCGCAGCTCAATCAGTTAAGCATCCAACTCTTTTTTTTTTTTTTTAAGACTTTATCTATTTATTTGACAGAAAGAAGGAGAAAGCATGCACAAGCACAGGGAGCTACAGAGTGAGAGTGAGAAGCAGGCTCCCCAGTGAGCAGGGAGCATGATGTGGACTCAATCCCAAGACCCCAGCAACACGACCCGAGCTGAGGGCAGGTGTGCAACCAGCTGAGCCACCCAGGCATCCCTACGCATACAACTTTTGATTTCAGCTCAGGTCATGTTCTCGAGGTGGTGGGATTGAGCCCCGTGTGAGGCTCCCCACTCAGTGGGAATCTGCTTGAGATGTTCTCTTTCTCTCCACCCCTCCCCGCCACTTGTGTGCGTTCTCTCTCTCTCTCTCTCTCTTTCTCTCTCTCTCTCAAATAAATAAATTTTAAAAAGAGAAAACAAGAAACTTCTCATTCCCAGGATGGCTGTGCTCTCCAAATAGTTCCTTCATGTCTGCATAGGAATGAAATCACTTTCGCAGTTAGCCAGATTGATCAGCTACAGTAGAGAGACAGAGTTCTCATCACAATCCAGAGAAATGTTCAGTGTCGCTGCTGGTAAAATGGTAATGTGATTATGACATCATGATCAAATTATGGAAGGTTGTTTTGTGTCCTAGCAGAAGGAAGGTGGGAAAAGTCCAAGTCTTCAACATTGTTTCTTATCCAACAGTGTGAAACACTGGTGATTCAAAACCTTTACAGGAAAAAAAATTAATTGTGTGTGTGTGTGCGTGTGCAAGCACAGCAGATAACAAATACTGAAAGGTTTATTATTTTGCCTCTCTCACTCTCTTTGCTCCTGCACACCCAGCCCCTGTTGTCCTTAAAGGGACCGAGTTGAGAGGAGGATTCATCGTCCCCCACCCTTCACCCTTCCCCAGCCCCAGGCCAGGCGCATCAGGCTAGCTCCATAGAAGTGGGTCATGCAAGCTCCACTTTTGTGGGTAGTGCTTTGGGCCCGGTGACCTCTCTGCTTGTTCTCACACTTTGCTCCTTGCTTAGAATACCCCTTGCGCTCTTTCCCATGGCTGCCTGTCCGGGTCAAGGTGCGACCTGCCCCAGGGTCATGTGTTGATCCTCTAAACCAGAAGCTTTGCACTCTAGTAACATTTGGTTTGGATCTTTTTTATGATGCTGCTCATAGGCATTCTTTGCATTGCTATTACTGTCTTACCAGTTTACACTTAAATTCTTTAATGGAATGAGCTCTCCTTGGGCTGCAGGACACAGTGCCTTGCACTTCCCTAGCAGTGCCCGATAAGCATTGGATTGAATGCATGAAAGACTTAGGGGGGTGGAACTGTGGTGAGTTTGGAGTCACATTTCTGAGTTACAAATAGAATGACTTCTCTGTGTGGTTGTGGCAAGGTGAGTAGGATGACATGGGCTGGTTTTTAAAAGCTGCCCACTGCATGTCTATGAAAACTGTTTATTTGAGACTCCATCTCCTAATTCTCATACAAATTCTTTTTACCGTTTCCTAGAGACATGGGTGCAGACCAAAGATATAGACAGCCGGGAGAGAGAGATAGCCTGGCTGTTATTTATATGCCTTTATAAAATCTTTCCTTCATCTTATTTTAACTTTTCAGAAATTCCCTTGTAGAACTGAATCTGCCTACACAATTTCTTTATAATTAAACTTGTGCATCAATATTCATAGCTCCACCTACTCTTCCTCCCATTTTGGGGCTGTGTGCAGGTTATACAGATGTCTAGGGATGTACTTCCATTCTCTGTGACATACACCCGGCCAGCTTCCCCCCGGATTTACTGGTGGGAATGTTCACCAAACAGGGCTCCAGGTTGGAAGTCCCCAGGTATGCAGCCTGCCCCAGATGGGCTTGTCCATGCAACATCGCATTTGGTTTCTTTTCCTGCATAAGTGTAACATTTTGGAAAACAGTGTTAATACCGGCCTTTTCAATGGGCTGATGTGATGAATTTTGGAATTATCAAGAACTTTATGATCTCGGAAATATAACAGTATATGGTATTATTGCAAATAAATAAATAAATAAATAACCCGAGAGATGCTAAAGACCGTACTATGAAAACTCTTCTGCATCTCTGCCTCTCTTGCAAAGCAAACTGGTGTTAACTCACATTAGCCAAATGTCTTCTTATGAGCACATGCCGTGGCATTTCCTGGTTCCTACCACGAATAGGAAGAAAATTTTTAGGCTGAAAGAGATAAGGCATATGTCCATTCTTTCTTATGTTAGGACGTGAACAATCTGAGAAAAACTCATGTTGGAAAGATTTCTGGTCATGTAGGAGTAGTTTCACAAAGCATCCCCAAACATAGGCACTTTCCTTTACATATTCTTTAACTTCTAGACATGTTCATTCTGGTTAAAGGATTAGGAGTTTTCCAGTTCAGAATCTGACCACGGGATCACTGTCTTGACCTAGGTTCATTCCCAGCCCTCACGAGGGCTCCTTAGGTTCAGGGAGCTGATTGAATCAGAAAGTTCCTGAAATGCAAGGGGAGGATTCTTCAAGGTATAAACCATATGTAAGTGGATAATTGTACCAGGTAGCTTAATTGTGGGCCTCAGCTTATCTTGACTTACATATTTTATATATATATTTTTATCTTTTGTGGTTTATCCCCTTCTTCAGGCCGAACACTAAGGTACCAGTTACTTGAACCCATCAAATTGCTCAAATTTCCAGAATCCACTTTCCTGCATCATTTTTCTTTCCAAATCCCAGGAAGCCTCTTTTCCTGGTTGTCTTTGGGAAAAGATTAAATGTTTGCCTATTGATTAGAAATCCCAGAACTGAAACTGAGATAAACCGTGAGTTCACATTTCCCCTAACCGGCAAGTCCCCACATCCCTATTCTTAATGGGGATGTGGCTTCTCCTGTGTGACTTCCCCTGAATCAATTGGCCTCTGCTTGCTACTGCCACTGCTGCTTTTGCAACACCATACACCTGATATTCTTCTGCTAGAACTGCCTAAGCTCCATTTCCCCCAATGCAACTTTCTCTAGCTACTGTTTAAATCCATTTTTTGCTCTTTCCCTTGAGATATGAATGATGACCTTTCTACTCCTTCCCAGTTATTTACTATTATAAGGATTAACCTACCTACAGTTTCCTTTCTAGGTTGGCTCTCAAGAGACAGTTTACCTGCATAAAAAATACTAGACTTGAAATCAACCAATGTAGGTCCAAATTCCAGTTTCTATCACTGGTAGAGCCTCTACGTTCTCATCTTTCCAGTGGATAAGTTCTTGACCCTCAAAAGATATTCTCCCCATCTACAATTAATAAGTGTATATTCACAATAACTGCGTAATTGGTGATATGACATTCATTGTAAACAAGAGGATTTTTAAATGTCTTCTTTTACCATTATAGCTAAGATCCTTGAAGGTATAAAGATCAATATCTTGATTTTACAAGGAAAGAAGTAGGGTCCCCAGGTCCCACAATCAGAGAATTAGTAGCAAGCTACTAATAATAAATAATAAATAATAAATAAATAAATAACAATAAAATAAAATAAATAAATAAATAAATAAATAATAAAAGAACCAAACTCTTGCCCAAGGATTTCCAGTCCATTGGGTTTCTTCTTGTGTAGCATTCTGAATCTGCGAACTCAAATACATACAAATTAATTTTGTGCTTCCTACAAGATATTAGGTTAAGCATTAAAAGTACAGAAGGCCTGGGCAGCCCTGGTGGCTCAGTGGTTTAGCACCCCCTTCAGCCCAGGGTGTGATCCTGGAGACCCAGGACTGAGTCCCATGTCAGGCTCCCTGCATGGAGCCTGCTTCTCTCTATTCCTGTGTCTCTGCCTCTCTCTCTCTGTGACTCTCGCGAATAAATAAATGAAATATTTTTTATTTTTTTTCTTTTTTTAAATTTTTTTTAATTTTTATTTATTTATGATAGTCACAGAGAGATAGAGAGAGGCAGAGACACAGGCAGAGGGAGAAGCAGGCTCCATGCACCGGGAGCCCAACGTGGGATTCGATCCCGGGTCTCCAGGATCACGCCCTGGGCCAAAGGCAGGCGCCAAACCGCTGCGCCACCCAGGGATCCCTGAAATATTTTTTAAAAAGTACAGAAAGCCTAGCTCTTGCTCCCCAAAATAATTATGAACAAGCAAAGGAGAGAAAGATGTCACCAACTAACTAATACAAGGTAGAATGATATAAATGCTACAAAAGATTAAACATGTTTGTAATTTCTCTTAATTTAAAGAGAATATGGCATTTAAACTGGGGTTTGACCATCACATGAAAAATTTGGAAACATGGGGAAGTAGGAGTAGGAAACACGTATCAGGCAGAGGAGATTGCACAAGGGAAAACCAGAGTTTTGAGAGCGAGTGGTGAGGACTGGAAATATAGGAAAGACTCGTGTTAAGTAGCATGTAGAATTTCTAAGTAGATGTGTTGAGAATTTAAATTAAAATCATAAATAGTTTGGGGCCATATCATCTAGAGGTTTGGCTTTTTGTTTTGTTTTGTGTGTGTGTCTGTGTTTTGTTTTTGTTTTTGTTTTTGTGAATGAATATCCATTGCAGCTTTGAAGAGGCTGAGGGTATGAGAAAACTTAATCTTTAAAAAAAGTAATCCCTAGGGGTGCCTGGGTGGCTCCGTTTGTTAAGCATCCCAACTCTTTCTCTCTCCCTCCTTCTGCCCCTCCCCTTCCTACCTGCATCCCTACCCCCCCTAAAATAAGTAAATAAATCTTAAAAAATAAAAGTAACACCTAGAAGTTCAGTCTAGGTTGGGTTGGAAGGGCCAAAAGGACAAACATGATGGTAATGGAGATTCAAGAAACATGTCATGTCAGGACTGAATGTAAATGGACAGTTCTAACCTCAAGAATTCATATCACTGTTCACTTCTGAGCTACCCTCTCTGGTTTCCCAGAAAGGGTATCTTTCAACATGATTTTGTCATCTCCCAGACACTAACCAAGTCATATCATTTACTTATAGAATATTAGCTAAAATTGATTCCTAAATATTTTTTGTATTTTTGCTGGGAAAATAAGAGGGTAATGTTACTTAACACAGCTAAGTAGCTTGTTTCATAAGGAAACAGCAAACCTTCCAGTTCTGGTTCAATAATACTGGAGTATCCACTGACGATGGTTTCAGAACTTGTGCTTAATACACAGGGAGCCTGTGTAGATTTCTATAGCACATTCATGGAAATGTAAGAACAGAATTTGACCAGAGTGTATAACTAAAATAGGTACTTTGGGTTTGAAACTTCTGATTTACAAGTTCTGGAACTAGTTTTATATTAACAAAAGCCAGGTTGACCCTTAAGTTAACATCATCTAAACCACAGTATTCCACTGGTATATACAACTGAAATGTCGTCCAATTGAAACCACTGACATTGAATTTTCATTAATAGAACATGAGGTTTGTCAATGTTATCATTGTTCTAAGTTGATATTTTAAGAAGCACTTTGAAAAATACTCTTTATATTTTCTCTAATTCATACCTGATCTATGTTAATTATCTCAATAATCCAAATTTTCCTAGGGTTCAGATTTTCTCTACAGGCAAAAGTTTAAGCCTGAAGTCTTCTCTCCAAATGAGACATTAACCTCCAGAGACTAAATATCTGACTTCAAGGGTTCAAAGCAGCAGATAGGGGTTTAAAATTGATTGAGAGTAGATATAACTGGATCTCCAATGTTCTAGCAAGTGACTCCCTTAATTTTCATTCCAACAAACATCAAGTTCATTTGTATTTAAATGTTGCTGCTGTTTACACTGAACATACTGCTCCATCAGAAGTTTGTAAAGTACAAATTAAATTATATATATATACACGTTTATGAAAATGAATGAAAAAAATTCCCATTTATGAAAAATGCTATCAACTTGCGTGTGTGTGTGTGTGTATCTTAGAAACTTTATCATTGCTTACTTTCAAGCTATCCCACTATCTTTCTGGAGTTCCCAAACAAGTAATTTTCAATTTGATTTTGTCATTTCCTAGACACTAGCCAAGTTATAGCTTTCATTTATAGAATATTAGCTAAAATGAGTTTCTAAATATATTTTTTATTTTATTTATTCATGATAGACACACACACACACACAGAGGCAGAGACACAGGCAGAGGGAGAAGCAGGCTCCATGCAGGAAGCCCGACGTGGGACTCGATCCCAGGTCTCCAGGATCAGGCCCTGGGCTGAAGGCGGCGCTAAACCACCGAGCCACCAGGGCTGCCCCCTAAATATTTTTTGCACATGTCAATATGTATGTACCTATATATATATGAGGTAAATAGATTTTTAATAAAAGCTAAAACCTAGAAACAATTCAATGTCCATCAAGAATAGAACGGATAGGGCAGCCCCCATGGTCCAGCAGTTTAGCACCACCTGCGGCCCGGGGTGTGATCCTGGAGACCCGGGATCGAGTCCCACGTTGGGCTCCCTGCAAGGAGCCTGCTTCTCCCTCTGCCTGTGTCTCTGCCTCTCTCTCTCTCTCGCTCTCTCTCTCTCTGTCTGTCATGAATAATAATAATAATAAATAATAGAATGGATAAATTATAATCATGATAGTATACTACATAGCAGTAAAAGTAGCAGACTACAATTATATAGATAAATCCCATAAACATAGTATTGAGTGAAAGAAGCTAGGGTACATATTGTATGATTCAGTTTACATGAAGTTCAGAAACATGCACAATTACACTGTTATTATACTTTAGAAACAACTTAGTTACCATGAACTGGGGAGGAGGGTGTGGTTAGTGATTGGGATGGAGCATTAGTGGGGCCTCATCTTGATCTGGGTGATGTCTGCATGGATATTCCTGGAACTTCATTCACAATGATATGGACATTGGTATATTATGGAGCTGGGTATTGGATTGTCTAGATCTATTCCTGATCTTTCATTCCTAATTGGGCAACATTTTTACCATAAAAGATATGATGTTCTGGGAACATAGGTAAAATCAACCATATGTGCTTATTACTGTGGGACTTAAAAATGACGTACAAATATGGTTTCAGTCTTCAACTCACCAGGTGAGGAACCATAAGTAATACGGATATATTCATTATTCACTTAGCATTTTTTTAAATACCAGCTCTGTGCAGGCAAGTGTGCTAAAGACACAGGGATGGCTAAAATACTCTTTGCCATCAGCGAGCTCCCAGGTTTGTTGAGGTGATGGATGTGCATGCTTCCATGACATGTGTATATGTATGCCAGGTACATGATGCCAGTGTATTAGAAACCCATGGAAGACTGGGGTGGAGGAGGATTAATCCTATCTATGAGGAGGGATTTAAAGGATAGTTTTACAAATGAGATGATATTTGGATAGTTCTTGATTGATGGTGATTTGAGAAGACCTAGTAGGACAATATAGTTTAGGAGGAAAAATGTGAGTAAAGGCCAAGATGAATGAAAAAGCATGGTTTGGTGGAAAGCACATTTGAAGGACACCTCTCAGGGTACTAATGGGGTTGACTTGGAGTGGTAGATTTTTCCTACTTCTTTATATAAGACTATCACTGCACATTTTCTAGAATAAGAATGTACTATATTCACAATCAGAATATATATATATATATATATATATATATATATATATATATATATATATGATTTTAAAGGAATGTAATTTGGAATGTTATGAATAGGTTAAGAGGATCCAGAATCCTAAAGATTTGGATTTTATTATGTAGGTAAATGGGAGATAAGGAAGGCCTTTTTACAGAAGAGTGACATTAATTTCAACTGGAGACCAATTCAGAACAGTATTCGATTCAGCTCCAAAATGTATTATATCAACATATGCACTAGGTCAGAGAAGACAATAGCAATGTGGATCAGAATGTTAATGATAGGCTTCATGGAAAGACATGGGATTGGAGCTCATCCTGGAAAGACTTGTAATATTTAGATCAAGGAAAAAGCAGGGGAGGGGACGTTTTAGGCTGAAGCAAAGTGTGATCAAAGCAAAGGGATGAGGACAGATGCTTCTGTTTGGAAATAATGAAATTGGAGGATGCATAGGTGAAATCAAGGGAGGTTGTGACAGCTTCTAGTTCTAGGAGGGAGGTTTTGGACTTGATTGTACAAGCCAGGGGAGATTTTCACGCAGAGGAATGATAGGATAAAAATAGTTCCTGAACAAATAAAGCTCATTCAGCAGCAGTGCTCAGGGAGATGTGGTGGGAGAAGCACTAACTAATCTCCATGTAGGGTGAGCCAGTAGAAGCAGTGGGAACAGAGCAGCAGAGGTAGCACATTTTAAAGTTAAAAGGCAACGGAATGGGTGAAGATTGGCTAGGGACTGAATTAGAGGAAAGAGTTCATGGTCCTTCCACTGTAGAGCAGAATTCCAGAGTCCTGAGGATAACTATAAATTGCCATAGGATCCCATTCAAATGGAAGTGTCAACATCAATCTCTATTATGGAGGCATACATTTTTCCAGCAACTAAGCTGGGTTGGACTAGCCACTCGTTATCCTGATGAGGCCCCTCCATGACCCAGGGGGGACATTTATGAAAGGTTTGATCAACCTATGGCCATGAAAAAGAGCAAGCCTATCTGACAGCGGAACACCTCTACTGCTAATTTTATATATACCATGTGACAGCCAACTAAGGTAATCAGGTTGAATCAATACTGAAAACTAAACGGTTTGGGCTCCATTGCAGTGTGTCTTGATAGGCAAAAGACACGGGGAATAAAGGTACCCTTTCCTTCAGAGCTTCTTAAAACATGGAAGAATTGTCATAAGCAATTACAATTAAAGAGTCTTCATCTAGCTTGATTGCTGTAGATGACCTAGAAATAATCTCAAAGTATTATGTGCCACAAAGTCACATCACACAGATCACCAATTACCATGGGTGGCTAGCAAAAGGGTGTGAAAAGTGCTTGGATGCCATGTTAAATATTCATAATGAAGTAGTGAAGCAGAAGGTTCCCCTTTGATCCTTGGTTACAAAATTATCCACAATGCTGGTAGGGGTGATGCATTATGAATGCATATGAATAACATGTCCATCAAACAATCCTGGAAAAACACCACCAAGATGCAAAATGATATTATTTGCAAAGTACTTAAGCAGCCTTTTAATTCCTTCATCCTCCCTCCCCACTGCATAGGAAGCAGGTCTCCTTTTTTAGAAGAGAAATCTTAAAAGATTGCTGAGAGTTGAAGCAATTTGGGTGGCATCACGGTGACAAACGAATAGTGGGAAAAACTCTGAGTTGGTCAAGATAGTCATGTTTGAACTCTGGGGAGCAGGGATGTATTGGTTAACCAGTCTGTCGTGCTTTCTTTTCCTACAAAGTAAAAGAACCTACCCATCTCCCAGGGTTTTTGAGAGGATCAAAGAGATAATGGATGTGAAAGCAGGGTTCAAATGTGAGATCCCGTCAGTGTGACTAGAATGTGAAGTTCCCAGACATTTTTGAACTTTGCAGAGCCCACTAAGGAATATCGATCTCCTAGAACAATGTGCTACTTGTTCAGCCTGCTGCTGCAACAAAGGTTTAAAGAGGAAAGCACTGTTTTTAACCATTCATATGAATATTTAACACAGCATCACACTGCATGTCATAGAGCTCTCCATCCTCAACGTGGTAATTAGCAATCAGCATATGGAATACCACTACATGAGGTGACTTCCAGGTGGACAAGCCTTTCTTTTCCAAACATCATTGCTATTCCATGTGTACAGGCATTGCAGACACAGGGAAACATAAGATATAATTGCTCTCCACAGAGTCTCAGAGTCTACAGGGGGAGGCAGAGAGATAACCACATGTACATACAGCCATGTGAGAGCTGAGGCATGAAGAAAATATTATAGGAGCACCAAGGGAAGAGTGAATAACTCTGCCTACATAGGCAAGAAAGTTTCATCCAGGAGTTGAAGTCTGAGCTGCAGGTCATAACAGTGTCTGGCAAACCAGCTAGATAGGATATTGGGGTTGTGGGCTGTCAATATAACCTCAGGACTCCTGACTGAGACCTTACGCTACTCAACTCCCTACCCATCCAACTCCTACTTGGAAGCAAAGCATTTTCTTTGAAGTTTTCTAAGGCTTTATTGGGTACCTGGGGCCAGAGGGATATCAGCTAAGTGGGGAGCTCTGGACCTAGAGTAGAATCACTGAGGACTCTGGATCACTATTCCTCCTTTTTAGGATAATTTCAAACCCTTTAACTATATCCCACCCCATGCCTGGCATGTGAGGTTGACCAGATGCCCCAAGGAACTCAGCATTCCCACCATGGCTTGGTTGTGGGCCATTGAGGCCAGGAGGGTGGACTGCCTAGCAAGTTTAGCACATTGTTCCACTAGCCAGTATGCTAGTACGTGTGTGTGTGTGTGTGTGTGTGTGTGTGTGTGTGTGTGTGTAAATCAGGTGAGGTTAGTGCTGACATGCTGATTTGGAAGGACTCAAATCATTTCTATAGACAAAAACTCTTCACACTGTAGGGATGGCTGTGGTTTGTAGAACAGTAGCATGTGTCTCCCCAGGACTACCCCACACTGGAAAATTCTCCACTTATAGAGCTGACCAGTAAGTCAGTGCTCAATAATTCCAACAGGTCACCTCATTGTGACAGAAAGAGTGGAGCTGGGCCATTATCTTATACCATACCCGAAAATTAACTCAGAATAGATTAAAGACTAAACATAAGACCTAAAACCATAAAAATCCTGGAAGAAAACCTAGGTGGTAAGCTCCATGACATAGGTCTTGGTGATGATTTTTTTTTTATTCTGACATCAAAAGCAAGAGCAAGTAAAGCAGAAATAATCAAATAGGGCTATATCAAACTAAATAGCTTCTTTGCAGCAAAGACAACCATCAACAGAATGAAAGGCAACCTGCTGAATGGAAGAGAATATTTGTAAATCATTTATCTGTCGGGACAAATAATCCAAAACATATAAAGAATTCATGCAACTCAATAGCAGTAAAATAATCCAATTTAAAAATGGGCAGAACATCTGAATAGACATTTTGCTAAAGAAGACATACAAATAAATGATCAACAGGTATGTGAAAAGATGCTCTACATCATTAATCATCAGGAAAATGCAAATCAAAACTATAATGAGATATCACCTCATATCTGTTAGATGTGCTCTCTGTTAGAAGGGCTCTCATCAAAAAGACTAGAAAAAAGTGTAGGTGAGGATGTGGAGAAAAAGGGACCTTGTGCATTGTTGGTGAGAATATGAACTGGTCCAGCCACTGTGGGAAACAGTTTGGAAATTCCTCAAAAAATTTAAAATAGAACTAACATATGATCCAGAAACTCTACTTCTGGGTATTTTTCCAAAGAAAATAAAAACACTAATTCAGAAGATATATGCACTCCACATTCATTGTAGCATCATTTGCCAAGACATGGAAACAACCTAAATGTCCATTGATGGATGAGTGGAAAAGGAGATGTGGTATATGTATGTATGTAACACATACACATAAGGGAATATTATTCAGCCATAAAGAAAGAATGAAATCTTAGCATTTGAGACAACATAGGTGGACCTTCAGGACATTACACCAAGTGAAATAAGTCAGAGAAAGACAAATACAGTATGATCTCTCTTATGTGTGGCTCTAAAAACTAATTAAAAACTAAGCTCATCAATTCAGAAAACAGATTGATAGTTGCCTGAAGTGGGGAGTAGGAGAAATGGGTAAAATGTATTTAGTTTTGGGTTTAATTTAAATAAATTGAATTGGAAAACTAAAGTATGTCAAAGAAGAATGAATGAAACCAGGATTCCACATTGCTGATTACAAACTTTATTTTAAAGGTACTTTTTTTTCTTATAGTTACTTTTTGAGTTTAACTCAACCCCCAGCCTCCAAATTCAATGGTACAAGATGCTGGGGCTCTTCCTAATGAATTTAAACATAGATATAGGGGCATCTGGCTGGCTCAGTCGGTAGAGTTTGTGACTCTTGATCTCCGGGTTGTAAATTCGAGCCCCATGTTGGGTGTAGAGATTACTTAAAATCTTAAAACACAAACCAAACCAAAAGAAAAACCATGCCCCTAGCCCAGGAGCTGGAGAAAATGAAGGAGGCTCTAGCAGGGTCAGCCAGGCAGGCTGGTTGATATGACCACATGTCTGAGTTGCAGCAGCATCTAGTGACCCTGGAGCAACCTTCTGAGCATAAAAGGTACATGTCCTCTGCTTTACTTCCCCCTTCAAAATTAAAAAAAAGAAAATCTGCCAACAGAATGCTTTCTGAGAAGCCAGCAATACAGAAAAGTAGTCTTCTGCCTTTTTTCTGATTTTATTAAAATATTCCCTTCTGCTCTTTGGTTTATTCTCTGACACAGTTCTGTTCCTATATCTTTTTCTTCCTCTAAAAAAAAAAATCACACAAAAAAACCATAACTGAACTCAAATTCCCTCATCAGCATTTTGTTGCCATATGGAGGTGGCTGGCCCCAGAGGAATAAGTTTGAGACTTGGATGGATGACGAGGCACATTATCCAGAGTGGCCGGCCCACGATGTTGAGCACCAAGAAAGAAATGGACTTAAGTTTAATTAAACTGTCATGTTGGGGCTGCGAGGGGAATCACATGAACACTATTTTCTGAACACACCTCATTAAAAGCTTGCTCAGGATCTCAGATAATGAAAATATCAGGTATTCAATGTGATAAACCTTGTAAATTTCACACCAAAATGCAAGGCCTTCCTCAGTGTGGCATAACTCTGTGTGTGTGTGTGTGTGTGTGTGTGTGTGTGTGTGTGTGTGTGTTTTACTCTTATGAAAGGTTTTTGACCCTAATTGGTATCTGCTTTTTTTAAATTCAAGTATAATTAGCATGCACTGTAATATGTTTCAGGTGTACAATATAATGATTCAACAAGTACACACACTTCCCAGTGCTTATAGCAATAAGTGTACTTTTAATCCCCTTTACCTATTTCGCCCACCCACCCACCCACCTCCTCTCTGGCAACCAGAAGTTTGTTCTCTGTATTTAGGAGTCTGTTTTTTTGTTTGTCTTTTTTTTCTTTTTTTGGCTTGTTTCTTAAATTCTACATAGGAGCTATTTTTTTATAACCAAAATACGCTGACAACACATGCATTGTTATTTACCATGTCCAGAAGCTAAACAGCTGACTTAAACTAAGGTGAGCAAAAGGATGAGTCCCAGGTTAATGAAAGACAAGGCTTTCCTTCCCTCTTTCTCCCTCCTCCCAATTCTCCACCTGAATCCCCCAGTGACAGATGTTGAAGGACAAATCAGAGTACCTTCCTCCTGCACTGTAAGCCCCTTGAAAATGAAACATCCCAGTATTTTTAAGAAATTGAAGATCTAGAAAAATGTTAATTAAATTGTCAAAAAGCTCCTTGCCTCATTTCAGTGCAGTGCATAACTAGGTAGCCAGAAGCTATATATAGCATCAGAGTGCTATTCTTGGCTCTTAATATAGTTTTAATTATTTAATTTACACAGTGTTTCAAACAATGAGGGAGAAAACTAATTGTGACCGGGTCAGAACAGTCAGGTACCACAGAAATCTTGCAGTGTCTCTCTCCAATCCTACTCATTTTCTGACACATCTCCTATCTGTGTCTTGGAAATATTCTACATCATACTGCAAATGACAAGTTGTAGAGAAGTAGTAGATGTCAGACTCACCTATATTAAAGCTATCATTCATCCATCCATCCATCCATCCATCCATCCAATGTTTACTGAGCTCCTATTTAACAAGTGCCAGGACTGCACTAGAAGCTAGGGGAGCAGAGTGGAGTGGAATGATAAATCATAAACTGTGATTCTTGCCTTAGTGATGCTTATTGAGAAGGAGGGAGACAAACATGCAGAGACACAATTAAAAGGACTTTCAGCAGTACAGGCAACTGAACTGCCATTACCCAGGGTGCCTAGCCTGGATATACACACCAGACAATAAGGGCTAGAGTTTCAATGCCCAATTGAGGGACAAGAAATGTGGCCTTGGCTTTGCTTAAGGCAATGATCAAAGACCCTGCTTAAGGGAAGATTCCTTAGGGGTCTTCCCACACTTGAACCTGGAAATAGTACAATAAAAACAAAAATATTTTTTTCTTGCCTGGAAGGGCAGCGAAGTAGTGAGAAGCCTTAAGCTCTGGGGATCTGGGTATAAGTTAGGAATGCCCCTGGAATAAACCAAAACTGCAAACCTGTCCCACTCTTTATGTTAGGGATTTGAATTGATAGTGCTGATAAGATTTGGGAATCCCAGCGCTAGAAGTGAACATAATTTTTCTTTTCCCCTGGGCCATTGGAACCACTGGGATACTGACAGAAGCAAATTAAAATTCTATAGGGAATGAAAAACCGTCCTGTTGAGCATAAATTCACAATGAAAAACTCAAAGTTGCATGAAGAGATAGACCACAAGAAGGAAGGTCAGCAGATGTGACAAATAAGGACTAGAAATAAGAGAAAAATCTAAAGATTATAAAACACAATGCTTACAATAAGAAAATTAAAGAAAAAATAGAAGCCGCCATGAAAGAAGAGACAGCTTTAAAAACCAGAGACAGACTAGAAAAGGAAATACAGCATCTAGAAATGAAAAATATAGTCTTGGAAACTACAAGTGGTTGGATTCAGTAGCAAAGTAGACAAAGCTGAAGAGAGACTCAATAAACTGGATGATCTAAGGATTTGAAAACCTAAGTAAAATGAGGAATTTTCTAGATAACCTATAAATTATCAGTATGGACCAATAGAAAACTGAAATCCCTAAAATTTCTAAGGACATTGAATCCACAATTTAAAAGAATCTGATAACCAGAAACCACTAATACTAGAAGGTTTTGCTGATGAGTTTTAATGAGCATTCAAGTGAGGTTATTTTTAGGGGCACCTGAGGGGCTCAGTCGGTTAAGCATCTGACTTGATTTCAGCTCAGGTCATGCTCTCAGCGTAGTGAGATCAAGCCCTGGTCAGGCTCCATGCTGAGCCTGGAGCCTGCTTAAGATTCTCTCTTCTCCCTCTGCCCCTCCCCACCCCCAGTCACACTCTCTCTGCTCTCTCTCTCTCTCTAAATAAATGACAACAACAAAAACAGGGGTTATCTTTAGGTTATAAAAGCTGTTCTAGAGAATAAAGATGTAACCTCCATCTTATACAAACTATTCAGTGAAATTGAAAAAGAAGGAATATAACCCTGGACAAGGGCCATATAAGAGAGAAATATATGAACCTAAGTGCAAAAATACTAAAAATTTGAAAACAAAGCCAGCAAGCTAGAATAGAATTATTTCAAGAATGTAAAGTTGTTTTAACCTAGGAATGCTATTTAGGATTTCACCACATAATTTATCAAAGAAAAATAAAACAATGATTATCTCAATAAATACATAAAAACTATTCAATATAACTTAATATACTGGGGAACAACAAAAGTAGCTTTATAAATCAATGAGGAAAGATGTGCTATGCAATAAACAGTAATCAGGAAGAAAATGTCTCGCATGAGTAGAATAGGATCCACTGTCTTTTTCTTTTTGTCTTTGAAATATATTTTAAATAAAAACAATATTTATAGGGGATCCCTGGGTGGCTCAGCGGTTTAGCGCCACCTTCAGCCCAGGGCGTGATCCTGATGTCCCGGGATCGAGTCCCACATCGGGCTCCCTGCATGGAGCCTACTTCTCCCTCTGCCTGTGTCTCTGCCTCTCTCTCTCTATCTCTATCTCTCTCTGTCTCTCATGAATAAATAAATAAAATCTTAAAAAAAAACAATATTTACAGAATGTTACAATAAACGTCCAGTTAGCAGTAGGTTTCAGGGTGGCTCTGAACACTGGGAGCAGGTACCTCTTGTCTACCCAAGTGTGCTAAGAGAGCCTTCCAAAATGTCATTCTTAATGCTATGACATGAATGAAAAAGAGGCTCCTGAAAGAAAGAAGAGGGAAGGTCTTCCAGATGAGGAAGTAGCAGGTGGGAAGTCATGACAAGGCAAAGTGCCTGGGAATGGGAGCCACCTGGAGTAGCCACGAAGCGGTAGGAGATACACAAGGTAGTAGGAGATGTGGCTACAGAGGAAGATTTGGCTGGTCTTGGCTCTAGGTCAAGATTTGTTATCTCCGGAAAGTTAAATGCTCCCCGAAAGCTCCTACTTCTATCTAGACTGTCATTTCCCTCTTCCAAACATAGTCAAACACACTTTTTATGTATCTTTCCTCTGAGACCTTCTTCCAGAGGTTGCAATGTATCCACTTTTAGAGTCAAAAATTGCATTTTTGGAAAGATCATCTTAGCAATCATCTACTAGTCCAGTCCCCTCATTTTAGCCATCCAAGAATGTAAGGATCACTTTGATGACAGGCCACTCTGAAGGTTTTTATCTTTGCAATCCAAGTCAATTCAGTGGCTTTCTGGGAGAATTGATTCCTAGAGAAGATTTATGAAGGAGTCAGGGGAAAGACTATATCCAGAAGTAGTTCATTTTTCATTGGTAGAAAATTTCATGAAAGTAACACTGTCATATAGGCATATGGATGCTTAATATATTATACATTATTTTAATGGGTTCTTATAAAAATTAATAAAAGAATTTGTCTCTTGAATTCATCTTTTGAAGAGTGAGATGGGATGCCATCTCCTCCCACCCCTCGCTCTGGGAATTTTTATCACAAATGAGAGAAGAATTAAGATGAAGGATACATAAGGCGTGGTGCAGAAGATGGAGTGACATTGAGGAGGTGAGAGGATTCAAGTCCAAGTGACAAGGAGGAATGAGTGACCTGGGAAGAAGCAACAGTCTGCACAAGGAAATGATGATAAAGATTTGGGGCCAGAGTGTTGAATTTCAAAATGTGACTACACATTCCAAATCAGTTTGATTCATTCCCTTGCCCCAGCAACACCACTTGCAATAGCTCAAGCAAACATAATCAAGTCTTTCTCAAGGATTCTCTGTAGTGTTTTGAAATTTGGTTTCTTAATTCAGCTCCACCTCCCAAGGAAAATGTGGCAACCTGAAACATGCAGTCTAACACATAGTGTGCCCTCACTTTGGGGAAATGCTCTCGTGTTTCTGGTCTTCTCTTTCCCTTCTCACTTTGGTTGAAACCTTTGTGTTTCCTGATCCTCCAGGTCATGCTTGAGCCATGGGTAAATCAAAACATCCAGGAAGAATCCATCTAGTTTATAAGACTGCCATCTCCGGAGGTCTCTGTCCAGCTGATACTGGCAGGTGATTAGTGTGAATGATAGCATCAGCCTGGATTTGCAGATGGGGATTCAACTGATTCCTTCATTCCTTCCTCCAACAATTAGTTATCCAAAGAGTTCTGGGCTCTCTTCATGCTATCAAACTCATCTTTGTATTTATAATTAACATCCTGAACTATCTATTTGCATGGAATGGGCCCTTTACTTCCTGGGTTACCAATCTTGTTCCTATTTTACACAAATTTGAGCTGAGGTCACGTTGGACAGCACAGCAGCTCATTGCTCATCTCTTTGAGCAAACCACACAGTGTCAGAGATAAAGGCTAAAATGCCCGCTATGTTCGCTCAGTCACCCAGTTTCTTTCCAGACTTGGCAAAAACGCCAGCATACACTACAAAGCATTTTATACATTTCTGCTCATTCTCATCCTTGGTTGTAAATATTTATTCATAGCAAATAGCTCAGTTCTCTTTTTATTCCCCTATTACTCATGGACATATCCGTATCTCTCATTAGTTACATGTTTAACAAAACCCAAGGGAAAATGTAAGCAGAACGCTTGCATTACAATCCTGTGATTTATTGTGTCTTCTATGATGCCTTCATATTTCAAAGCCCAGTTACAGAAACAAAGCCTGTCTCTGTTTCAAACTATCCCGAAGATTGACACAGTGTCAGTTGTTTGCTGATCCGGTGTGACTGTCAGAAACTAAGCTTAGTTTTGCCAATGCCTGCGTTGGGAGTTCACTCTATGTGAATATAATGATGGGTAATAGTTCCCAAACTGTGTAGAAAGTGTTCTGAACAACTCACAGTTGACTTAATATGCACCATTTAGGAAAAATGAGCAGATCCTAATATACAGACATTCCCTGTGTGGGCTTGTGGACATATGAGCAGGAAAGCTTTATGAGTAATGTTTATAATTCATACACACTAATAATGCCTTCAGCATGTCTGAGAACTTTTAACTTTGGAACCATCAGGTTTAGGCTGTGGAGCAGTGTCTGCATCTCTCTCGTGGAAGCAAAACAGTAATGTTTTATTTTTAAAGTAAAGTTGAGATTCGGATTTAGAGGCATGAAAGGCTTCTTCGCCTTAAGGGAATTGACAGATCTGGGGGACACTAGACTTGGGATACATGGCTATTTTCTTGAAAGCAGAGGATCTTTGGGCACCTAGGTGGCTCAATGGGTTAAGTGTCAGACTTGATTTCGGCTCAGGTCATGATCTCAGGGTTGTGAGATCGAGCCTGTGTGGGTCTCTGTGCTCAGAGTGGAGTTTGCCTTAGAGCCACTTATCCCCATAAGAGCAGGTAATTTTTTGTCAAGGATTTAATAAGTCTTTTTTTTTTTACCTTCTGTGTTGCAAGAAAGAAAAAGGGCATGTTTTACCATGTTTTTAAAAACAAATGACAGAATTTGCGAATGAAAGAATGTTTGTTTGGGTACTTTTTTTTAATCCATAAAATGGAAAAGTAGATTGACTTCCAGTGTCTATAGGCAGATCCTAATGAATATAACAGGCTTGCCCTTCATCTTTAAGAAGCCCTCTAGGAATTTCTTCCTGAGCTGGCTTAGAAAGATATTTTTACCTTCACTATAGCTTCTTTCCTGTGGGCACATTTCTGGACAGCAGTGTGATACGGTGGAAAGGGACTGTGTCTGAATGGTGAATGGCTTGCATTCCTTGCAGATCTGGACTCTGCCTTGTTCACATGATACAGTTTTGTGCAGCTTCTCTCGTCTCCTTGGATCCTTCTTTGTCAGATGGTGGTTGGAACATCTCAAATCGTGGAATTGTTGTGAGGATTACATGAGACTTTTTTTTTTTTACTTAAAAATAGAAAACATATGCAAAATATACAATATTATGTACCATTTAATTTTAATATACAATATCTATTTGTTGTTGCATAAATACGTGTTATAAATAAGTATATAAATAAAAACATTTCGTATATTTATTAGTAAAAAGCCCAGCAGAGTTTCACCATCACTCTGGAGCCTCACCAAGTGATGTGTCCCAGCCTGCCTACCCGCACAATGGACTTTTTCCCTGCAGACTTATCGTTGTGACCCTGAATGGGTTTTTAGAATCTATGTTTATCTCTGTATACAAGTGTATCTACAATTCTACTCTTAAATTCCAATAGAACATTCTATATGATCTCTCTTGAGACTCTTCTTAGCCTTTTAATGTGCCCTTCCAGTCCTGTAAATAACATTCTTTTCTCATATAACATGGCTACAATCTGTTGTTATAATAACTTATGCAGAAATAATATGCATCACAGAAGAAAATCCTACCGACATACAATGTATAAAAATAAATACAATTCCTCTTTAGCAAAGCTTCTCTAGTGTAAAACACACACACACACAAACAGTTTTGGAAGCTCACTGGATCACAGCATCCTGGCGTGTTGGGAAGAAGAGAAAAACTTGGCTTGTTAGAAGCAGATTTATGCCTTTGATCATTCACTTCACAAGTCGTAGAGCATATTATAATGTTCTCCTCAGTGAATTAGACCCATCTTACCTTCCGTGGTAGAAATAATTTGCATGTCATACATTTATACACCTGCAATTCCCACTTAAGATCTCCCTATTGCTGGCTACTCACAGCTACTCATACCACAATTATGTTTCTTGAATAGCTAAAGTTCTCACACTTGGAAAAAAAAGGGGGGGGATGGGAGGGCCAATTTGCATTTCTCGCCAATGTCACATTATCCTATTACCTTGTTCCTGCACCTGCTCTGTACAAACACAATTGTGATTCGGTCCTAAGGGCCAATTATCATTAGCTGATGTGAGCTTTTGTCAGACAGCCCTGAGGGGCTCACCACACCAAGGATATAGAAACCCAGCCCTAAAAGGATAACATCCATGAGTATCAACCACAGTCTGTTTCAAGACTTAATGGCAGAAATCTGCCAATATAGATGAAAGGTAAGAACCTGTGCATCCTATTTTTGCCCCTGTTCTTTTTACCCCCGGCAGCGCCGCTCGAAATGGCAGGCAAGGTTTCTGTGTCCCATGCCTGTATCTGGATAACCCTTCTGGGTTGTGTTGCATGATGCCATATGTTTCTGTCCCAAAATAGTGCTGAGGGTCCTCTGAAGGAAAACCATCTAGCAGCTCTCTGCGTGTCAGTGGGATGGTTGGAAAAGGAAAAGTATGCTTTGCAGTTTAACATATTTTGGCTCCGATTTTTAACTGGCAAAGTGCTAATTGTGTAACCTGGGAAATTTATTTAATCTTACCCAGCTTCTGTTTCCTGAAGCATAAGATGGAAATAATAGTTCCATTTTATGGTGTTGGCATGATAGCTAAATAAAGGGATAGATAATATTCAAATACATACACGAAAACGTCCCTCATACACATTTGTCATTATTGTATTAATCTTCATAGGTTAGATTAATCTCCAGCTCAGAACAGCACAAGTTCATTTCTCGTACTGCATGGCCTTGTGGGTTGGCAGGTAGGTTCTGCTCACTTCAGAACACAAAAGAAAGCAGCTGCTATCTCGAACTTCAGCTCATCACTCACAGGTTACAATTGGCCACCTGGTTCTATCCGTTACCCTCAAGGGGAGTTAGATGTATAAATTGCAATCCTATCATGTACCTGAAGATAGCAAATCAGAAATATATGGAGAATAATACAAATGCCCACCCACAATATCTGTCTTACAAAAATGAGTCAGTTCTCATTAACAATACAGTGTGGAAATCCTTCCAAACCAATTTGTTAAGATAGAACTCATTATTTTTAGTGGCATCATGCTTTAAATATACTGTAATTTATGCAACCGTTTCTTTATCAGTGGACTTTTTTTTTTACTTTATTGCAATATAAACACACTTAATGTCATCTCTGTGTTCAGGTGCTTCTATAAGATAAATATCCTGAAGTGTCTAAATCACCAAAATCAACCTGTTTCTAAGAAGAAACATAAGGTTGTGTTTATACGGCTATAAATCTCATTTAATATGGGATTTATGATTTAGAACAAAATGTAAAGAAGTGGACTACTTTGGAACATCAGACTTCTTAGTTACTAATCTTTAACAATTCTTGGGGTGCCTCAGTAGGTTAAGCATCTGCCTTCGGCTTAAGTCATGATCTCATTGTCCTGGAATCCAGCCTGGAGTCAGGCTCCCTGCTCAACAAAGAGTCTGTTTATCCCTCCACCCCTCTCCACCCAACTCATGCATTTTCTCTCTCAAATAAATAAAATCTTTAAAAAAAAAAAAAAACAACTTCCCAACCTCTACTTATTGTATCCTCTGTCTTCCCGTGGACATGAACAGAAATACCTGATCCCAAATTTTAAAATGTAGACTGAGAGCCTTCCTTGGGTATCAGCAATATAGACTGTAAAGATGCTTGACCCAACAAGACCTTGCAGAAAATGCCCTACCAGACTGCTCTTTCCATCCCAGCCACAAAGATTAGAGTCATTCTAATCTCATGGCAAAGTTCTTCTTCTTTGGAGTTGAGAACTAGACCACTCCAGCCCTCTTCCCATCCATGGCAATGCAAAAAAAGAGAAAGAAACATTTCTGGATGACACTGCCATCAAGCTATAGGAGTACATGCCTGACAGTTGTCCTTCAAATCACCTCTTTCGCCACCTGTTTTGTCTAAATGCTTCCAATCTTCCTTTCTCATCGGGTTGCTATCTGCTAAGTGTTTGTAGAACAATTTGCACAGAACAACCCCTTAGTAAGCATAATTACCATAAGCCTAGAAGGAAAATTGCTCTCTATTCAGTTTTAGAAGAAGAAGAAGAAGAAAAAAGCAAACCCTTAGCTAAGACAAAACAAAAATCCCACAAACACACACACAAAACTACTCACACCATTTAGATGTCTCAACTATATTTTTAAGAATTCAAGTTCTAAAAACAGACACATGAAATTGTTTCTTCAAAGCAACTGTCCACCGACTGCTCTCTGGTTCTTATACCAAAAACCTGCCAGGTTAGGTTAAGAAATAATAAGAGAGGGACGCCTGAGTTGCTCAGTCGTTGAGTGCTTTTCTCCCTCAGGGTGTGATCCTGGAATACCGGGATCGAGTCCCACCCACATCAGGCTCCCCATGAGGAGCCTGCTCTCCCTCTGCCTATATCTCTGCCTCTCTCTCTGCGTCTCTCACGAATAAATAAATAAAATCTTAAGAAACAAATAATAAGGGAAAAGCTAAGGCCAGAAGAAATTTTGCAATAGGCTCCTAAACACATTTTCAAGAACATGATGGGAGAAACTCATCTTTTAGGAGAATAAAAGTTTGCCAGTCATGCAGCTGCTTACTAATGTTTATGGAAGTGACATTCAAAATCTTAATAACTAGATTTTCAAGTGTCAGAAAGGATACTCAACCTATTAGAACAGATGCCAGCCATAGTGATGCCTACAGCTGTACCAGTGCACAGGGCTGGTAGGAGCTCTACTAAACGTCACTGTGTTGTCTGAAGAATTTTCACTGGCCTCCCACAGCCAGCTCTGCTTCTGTCTCCTTGCTCAGCATACAAATGCATTATACTAAATATAAAAAAAGCCTGGAAGCTGTATTCCCTTCTTAATGAAAGTCTACTTCCATTCCATTCCATACTTCCATCCCAGCATCTGCAAACACAGGAACACACACACACACACACACACACACACACACAGGAGTGGCAGTAGTGGAGCGCAGTTCTATGTCGTAACCGCTTAGAAGTCATTTTTAACACTGTTCTCAAGTTTGTATTTTGTAGATGAGCTTATGGTTCTGGTTTTAACATGGGACACATTTAGATCAAACTTAGAACAAAATGGCTATGTTTCTGAAATTAGAAATATAACATACTGCTAATATTTAGAGAGTGGATTTTCTATGGCTGCTGTCACAAATTACCACAAAGTTGGTGGCTTAAAACAACAGATCCTTATCCTCCCACGGTTCTGGGGACTATAAGTCCAACTTTAAGGTATGGGCTGGGCCATGACCCCCCCCCCCCGAAGTTCTTTGGGAGATTCCACTCCTTGCCTTCATCTAGCTTCTAGTGACTGTGGCATTTCTTGTGGCTACCCCACTCCAGGCTCTGACCTCAGTTTTTACATTGCCTTTTCCTCTCCTACCTGCGTCTCCTTGTCACTGTGTGTCTCTCTTCGGTGTGTCTTTCATGAGGACACTTGTCATTGGATTCAGGGATCCAGGATGATCTTTTCATTACAAGATCCTTAACTTCCAGGACACCTGGGTGGCTCTGTTGATTAAGTGTCTGACTCTTGATTTCAGCTCAGGTCCTGATCTCAGGGCTGTGAGATGGAACCCTGTGTTGGGTTCTGCACTGAGTGTGGAGCCTGTTTAAGATTCTCTCTCCCTCTCTTCTCTGCCCACCCCCAACTTGAACACACATGCTCTTTTTTTAAAAAAATAATTATTTATTTATTTATTCATGAGAGACATAGAAAGAGACATCAGAGACACAGGCAGAGGGAGGAGCAGGCTTCATGCAGGGAGCCTGATGTGGTGATGTGGGACTCGATCCTGGGTCTCCAGGATCACACCCTGGGCCAAAGGCAGGTGCTAAACCACTGAGCCACCCAGGGATCCCCCACATGCTCCCTCTCTTAAAAAAAAAAAGTCTTAACCTCATTATATCTGTAAAGAACCTTTTTCCAAATAAAGACATATTCACGTATTCCAGGGATTTGACATGGATATATACCTTTTGGAGGGCCACCATTCAATTTGCTTCAGGGATGCTAGGAAAAGAAAGCAGACCGTTCCCTAGCTGGCTTAGTCGGTAGAGCATAAGACTTTTGATCTTGGAGTTGTAAGTTCAAGCCTCATGTTGGGTATAGAGATTACATAAAAATAAATATAAAAAAAAAGACGGGCGGGGGAGGGAATGTAATGGGTCGCTTGAGTATAAATTGAAGAGAAAAATGGTGAGGAAGAACAAAATTTAATCTTTCTGTGCATCAAATATGTGTAGTGATGTTTACTTAAGCTCATGTCTCTTTGAATGGTTCCACTGCTTTGCCTTCTTTTGACATTAATATTTTGTATTTCTAGTCTATCTTTCTCATAAGAGTTAAAGCACTTTGTGAGTATTTCCAAATTTCTATTCTTTGATTTTAATTTCCGTTAAGCCTAATAACTGTTGAGCTTTAAAAGGAGGTTGGCCAGAGACAAGCAGAAAGCACAACAAAATCTGAGCTCCAAGTTGATCACACTCAGTTTCTCACATTTGACCTTGGGGAATTTTAAGGTTTATAGTTACCTTCATGTCATCATAATGGTGATATCTTCTAGAAAGCCCAATTTTCACATGATGCCTTTCTGGGTATAACACTCCTGTCAGGCTAAGAATCATCATAGATCCCCACCTACCTACCCCATTACCATGAATTCCACTTAGCCTGTGACCTTGCAGGTTCTCCACGTGGCCACCACCTCTGCCACCACCCCTCTACCCCCCAATACCTCAAGCTGACTTTCCCAGGGAAGTCTTGCTTCACCTGCTCCATCTTTTCCACATTATTCTGCAGAATTCCCTTTTCACATGGCTCCCACTCAGATATTAAATGCCTATTTCTTCCTGGCTGCTCTGAGCTATAAATTTGCACGTTTCAGCTGGGTGGGTTCTGTTTCTCTTTCTAAAATATTTTATTTATTTATTTATTTGTTTATTTATTGAGAGAGAGAGAGAGAAAGAGAGAGAGTAGAGGGTCAGAAGAAGAAAGAGAATCTCAAGCAGACTTCCCACTGAGTGCAGAGCCCTGACTCGAGGCTCGATCACACGATCTTGAGGTCATGACTGGAGCTGAAATCAAGAGTTAGCCACTTAATTGAGCCATCTGGGCGCCCCAGTCCTCTTGTTCTTATAGGTCCTTCATTGAGTGCATCTTCTCTCCTATTAAATTTTAAGCTCTGTGAGATCAGGGGTCCTGTTATTTACAGGATGTAAGTGTATTCCACCGGTAGGCAATTAATAGTATTTTGGGGCCGATGCCCCTGGGATGCTTCTCAAACCTTACTGTGCCTCCAGATCACCTGGAAGTCTTGCTAATATGCAGGTTCTGGAGTAGAGCTTGAGAGGCTGCATGTCCCCCCAAGCTCCCAGGTGATCAGGATTAGCTGTTTTGTGCAATTGTACTTTATGAGTAGAGGTCTTAGGGTCCCAAAGAAGTTTCAAGGAGAGGATCTACAAGTTAAGTGTATCCTAAAGAAGAGATGGGACCAAGATTGCCATGTAGATAAGTGATGCTGAGAGGGACCGCAGGAGAGTTTTTCCCACTTGGATCGTCTGAGTAAGAATCCCAAGCAAGCTCCATGAGCCCTGTGTTGAGAACCTCTGTTTTAGGTGGCATAATGTTCTGCACTGTCTTTCCTTTCAATGTTTCCCTCCTTCCTTGTCTTTTTTTAAAATATTTTATTTATTTATTCATGAGATACACACACAGAGAGAGAGAGAGAGAGAGAGAGGCAGAGACACAGGCAGAGGGAGAAGCAGGCTCCATGCAGGGAGCCTGACCTGGGACTCGATCCTGGATCTCCAGGATCACACCCTGGGCTGAAGGTGGTGTTAAACCGCTGAGCCACTGGGCTGCCCCCCTCCTTCCTTTTCAAATTAAAAAATCCCACAAAAAAAGCTTTTTCTCGAGAATGCTCTCAGATGACAGGTTTCTTTCATTATCCACGCAGGGAGATGATCATTCATAGCCACAATAACGCTGGGCCATAATTGCAAGGATCATAATTAACAGGTGTGTCTTCTGGGATGACACAAACCCAGACTCCATATAAGGTATCTTGTGGCCTTGGGAGCTATAGGGACTTTATAGTAATGGGTATCAGAGGAAGGCTTTGCTGAAGTAGCATTCAATGTAGATAGGGCTTCTCAGCTTCCCAGCTCCGCCTGAGATGCTAAAATCCCGACGTCCTCTAAGACCAGCATGGTCTAACAGAACTTTTAGGGATGATGGAAATGTTCCGCCCTGTGCACTAATACAGTAGCCACTGGGTACATGTGACTATGGGGCATGTGACTGGTGGCTGGTACAACCAGGGGACTGAGATTTAATTTTATTTAATTTTAATCAATTTAAGTATAAACAGCCACAGGTGGCCAGTTAGAAGCTGCAAACTCGAGAAAAGCAGTTTAAGGAGATGGATCGCCAACGAAAGGAATAGCACTCAGAGGTCTACCTTAGTCTTTTTAATTTGAATAAAGAGCCCCCTTAGCTGCGGGGCATCGCCTTTAATATTTGAGCCCAAGCTGGTGGTTGTGTCTCTGTGCTACGCTGCTTGGCCAATTAAAATAGAGGCCCCCAGAGCTTGTAGGTCTGGTTTAGTGTTCAGTGAGTGCATAAAAGATTGCAATGGGCTTAGGACCCTATGGGGTTTATGCAGGTCTCCTGTTCTGACCTGTGAGGCATGCAGCATAGGTGGGAAAGGCGTGCAATTTTAAAAAGCCATTTAAGAAGAGATGTGTCTTTTCTTTTCTTTTTTCTTTTCTTTTCTTTTCTTTCCTTTTCTTGTCTTTCTTTTCTTTTCTTCTTTCTTCCAGGAGGTAGTTAAGTGAAATGGTTTGGGAGAGGGATCTGAGCATTTGAAAAAGAGGGTAATGAATGTTTTCCTATACCACAGTGTGGTAAATTCTATCATATACTCCACCAGCATAAGAAACGGGGCCTCTGCTATAAGATAAGCCTTATAAAGCAAGATACCACCATTATGATGACATGAAGGCCAGCAGTTATTAGGCTTAGCCAGGGACCGAGTGACATGAATCTGACATGAGAAGATACAAGTGAGATTTGCCTGCGGCTGGTTTGGCTGGTAACCTAGGTGAGGGGGGGGCGGTCCCTAAAGGCCCAATGGACACCAGGAGAGACTGGTGTCATTAAAGGGCACTGGACACTTGAGGCCCCTAACCACTCAATGAAGAAAAAACTGAATGTGCTGATTTCGTCAGAATATTTTGCAGTTGAGAAGTGGTATCTATGATGGGGCAGTACAATTGCAATGATCAGAAGCTTACTATAACACAGTAATTTAATATCCCCAGGGGAGTGCTGACACTTTTACCTGGGAGGGGAACCCTATGTGCAGTTTGCCCCGTTGGAGGAGAGACAAGCAGTGACTTGCACTTCATGGAAGAATCAGTCACAGGGTATTATGACATTAACTTTAGGGAAGTTCCTAGAAACAATAGCAGTGATAGTGCATCCTGTGACACTATTTTAGTGGGCTAGGACAAAAAAGAGAAAGGCCATGGCTCATAAGGAATGAGGTGTGGTGGGAAGACAGAGGCCGGATTTATACACCCCTGGCTGTAAGCACCTGTTTTCACCACTTATGCTTTGCATCAAGATCACCCCAAGGGAGCTTGTTAACGCTACAGATTCCCAGCCCTACACTTACCCACTAAACCAGAATCCCAGTGCTTTGGTTCCCCCCCACACACCCCTATTTTTTTAAATAAGCACCCACGGTGGTTAAGATTTGAGGCTTCTCCAAGCCTTAGTTCTCTGAAAGGTGATGTAGGATTCGCAATATCTGAGTCCAGACTACTGTAATAGAGTGTGACTTATTTATTTTTTTTAAAGTGCACAACAACAACAACAACAACAAGGGTTCAGCCTGTAGCTATTATTACCATGGAGCCCTGGGTCTCCCTTACTTAAGGCACTGCTCTGTCTTTGGAGATCTCAGTAGATGTCATTCGCCTGGCTGAGCCTTAGCCACCGGGCTCAGACAGCTGGGGAACCTTCAGCCACGTTAGCTGGGATCCCGGAGCCGCAAGTTGTTGTTCCTGAGGATTGATAAAAGCAGCCTTTTCTCTCTGTTCCTTGTTCTTCTTAAGTTTTAAGGACACCGGTGGAGGAAGCCCCCCCCCCCCCCCCACTCCTTCTCCTCCCTGAAGGTGGGGGAGTTTCTACAGAGGGTGACAAGATCAGTTGTGTCCTAACAGGTTGCCAGGTGCAGGGAAAAGTCCAGGGGTGTGGGCAGGACCCCCCAGAGGAGGGTCCTGGGCTCTGGCCCCCAGGGAGGCGCGGGCACCAGCAGGGCTGGAGCGCAGCAGCCGCCTTCGGTGTGGCACATCCTGCTTTCGTTTGGCAGAGGGCGGCTGGAAGGAAAGGGGGAGGAGGGGGAGGCTGGCATCGCGCCCCGGAGCTCGGGAGAGTGAGGGTGCAAGTCGCCGGTGCTGGGATCTGCGGAGGGTGGGGCTGCCCGCGGGAGGCGGTGCCCGCGAGGCCGCGTCCCAGGTGGGACCCGGGGCGCCTCCCGGATCCCTCCTGCGGCCGCGGGGCTCCGGCTGGCTCGGCGGCGAGGTCGAGCCCCTCTCGGCGGCGGTCGCGATGCCGTAGGGGCGCGGGTGCAGGGGGCCGGGGCGCCCGGGGGCCGCGGCGGGGAGGGGGCGAGGGCGCCGGGGCCGGATGGCCGAGCCCACGCGCGCCGCGGAGCCGGGGAGGTTCGCGCCCCGCTCGCCGCGCTGCAGGGAGGGCGCGGTGCCAGCCGCGAGCGCCCGGAGACCCAGAAAGAAAGCTTTTTATTTGCTGAAGATGAAGCCCCTGAAGGAGCCCGCCCCCAACAACAACGTGTCCTTTGTGATCCATTGTCAACTAGGCAAGGAGATCAAACACATTTGCAGCAACTGCAGCCGGGGGGAGGACGCCCGGGACGGTGAGTGCCGGGGCCCGACGGGGCGGCGGCGAGCGCTGGGGGGGGGGGGGGCCGGGGCCCAGTTTGGGGGCGCAGCCGGCGTGTCTGCCTGGAGAACTGCGGAGCGCTTGGCGGAGCGCTGCCCTGACCCGAGCGGGACCGCAGCCGAGCACAGACACCGATGGATGGATGCATGGATGGATGCATGGGTGGATGCATGGGTGGATGCATGGATGTCTTTGCTCCTTCCAGGGAGGGGTTTGCAACAGTTAAATGGGAAGCTCTGGGATTTTCTCCCGCGAAGGTGGGGTTTGGGGGTGATGGGTGGCTGTCAGGGGGGTAGCATCACTCGCCTTAGAAAGCTGGTGACACCTGCTCGCCTAGCTTTCCGGGCTTCTTAGCTCTTCTCCCTCGCATCCTTGCATTAGGATAGGGCTCTGCTGGGCTGCGTTACAGATGTGCGGCTCCGGTGGGTGCACTTTGGGGAGGCGGTTCGGCCTCGGCCCCGGCGCCCGGAGACTTGTGGAGTTGGTGAATGATGTCTGTTTGGAGTAAAACATGGCTGTGATTTTTTATGGGGGGGGGGGGGGGCGGGGGGAAGCGGGGGAGCGCACGCAGCTGCTGCCCCTCCTGGAATGGTGCCTAATGGGCCCAAATGTGGGAGGTGGGGGAGGGGCTTGCAGCGGCTTCTCCCAGGTGAGCCAGGGCGTGTGTGAACCCCGGAGCTCCCCCCTCCACCCCGACCCCAGATCGGATCTGAAGGGAGGTGGTGACAGGGCGCCGGGCTGCCGGCCACTCTGGGCTCAAGGAGCCAAGACCGAGGAGGGACCGCTCCGCGCGGTCCAGGCTGAAGCCTCTGCAGATGTGGAGGCGCCGGTGCATTTCGCCGGAGCCTCCGGGCGGCTCCGAAGCAGCTCCCACAGCCCACTCGCGAGGGCCACTGAAGGTCGCAGAAAAGTTTCAGGCAGCAGATTTTGCAGAGAAAGCATCAGCTCCCGGCCAGCCGGAAGCTCCTGGCTCCAGCACTCACCTGCTCCTGGCCTGGCTGACACTCACCTGCTCCTGGCCTGGCTGACACTCACACCTGCTCTGGCAGGCGCGGCCTTTCCTACCAACCAGGCGGGTTGAGCTTGTTCCCTTTGGAAGAACAGATATTGCTTAGGATCCCTCCACTCACAGTCTGCCTCTGAAGTGCAGAGTAATGAAGTGACTGTGGCTTGGCTAATGTCTTCGCAAAATTAGAGTCCTGCCCCTGTAATTATACTTTTCTTTGATTAAACTGTAAGAGAGGCTAGGGAGGATGACACTAGGCATCCAGGAGGAAAACTGGAGCCACAGTCGAGCACACCAGTGCTGCTCCTGCTCCATGTGGGGGAGGACATCCTTTTATGAGAAGCGCACACTACCCGGCATGTGTTGGGTTCTTTGGTTACTGTATAAACTGATGACACTTCTGGAATATAAATGGATGAACAGAATGATGCAAAGCCAGGCTTTTACCATATACTGTAATAGAGCATGGATGTGGGCTAAAATTGTTAAGATATTTATTTGACAGAGGACAGGGCAGGAGAGGGGGAAGCAGGCTCCCCACTGAGCAGGGAGCCCAAGGTGAGACTCTCTCCCAGGACCCAGAGATCATGACCTGAGCGGAAGGCAGACCTTTACCAACTGAGCCACCCAGGCGTCCCTACAATATTTATTAATGAATCACTCTGTTGACCGAATTGCTCCCCCAAATTGGCTGCTTCCACAACCTTGGGGATTTATTTAAATTAAGACTTGTAAATGTTGCTCCAGTAGGGAAAGGTCTATTTCTGCACTCAAGATTGTGGTTACATACGTAGTTATACACGCTGTCATGGGTAAATGTGTCAGTGTACACGGTCAGCAGCGGCAGGCATGTATTTTAGCCTATAGCACAGATCTCTGCTTGTAACATGCATCATCTCTATGGTCCCAGATGCTCTGGAATGTCTTAAGGAGCTACCCATGGATGTTGGCCTGTCTTCTGATACGACTAAAGGATTTAATTCAGGGGAGACCTTGTACGGTGGTGCCCACACTGCTAATCCTGCCTTCCTCGTGTGCGGTGCGCTCCCTTTAGTCTGTAAAATAGAATGAGGTCAAGTGTTTAACCCTTCTACTTTTACTGCCAGAGCCCAAAGCTGTACCGTCAAAGGAAAGGAAGTTCAAATTTCCTTTCCTGCAAAGATTAACCTTGCCTGATGGTTTGTCAGGAGTGTTCTGTTAGATAAGTTCTCCGGACGCTATTTTCAATTTGACTTCTCTTTTCTGTATGCCAGGAGAGCCAGCGACTTGGAAGGAAATGTGTAGTGAAGATTGTAGGCACGCAGGCAGATTTGGTAGGGCTCCATAGAGGAGGAGGCTTCTTGCTTTGTGTTCAGCACCATAAATGTGTCTGGTTTCTCACTCAGCACTGAAGAGGCCATTTAGTGGCAACCAGGGAAAATTTTGGTCCAGCTGGAAAGCCTTCATTTGAGATTTTACATTAGCAGAATTTTACAGAGGCCTTGCCCACTCTCTCTCTCTCTCTCTCAATTTCTTTATATATAAAGATAGCAGTTATTTTAAACAGATTTAAAAGCAAATTTTAGTAACTTGCAGTTTAAAGGAAACCCACAACTAAAAGTATTTGGCTAATAGAGAACACACTTTAAAAGGAAAAAAGTATTCCTAGCTAGTTGAACATTTATTAAAGGTGAAATTACATTTTAGGAATTGCCATTTCACGTAAGAGTGTCAAAAAAAAAAAAAAGTTCCTGGTATCCACTAGCTAGTATTAAAGATGCTTTGCTGACCTTACTTCAAGTAATCATCTGTTTTGAAAAAGTTGGAGAATACAATTCACCATTAATGCTCAAAGATAGGTTTGCTTCTTTCATTTTTGGTGTTTCGGTTACAATACTGAAGCCATTTTCAGATAAAGAAACAAGCTTCCATAGCATTTTGGTGCTAATGGCCAAATACACAGAGCACATACAGGGTAGAATAAAGATTCAGACCCCTATCTTTGAAATCAAGGTGCTCTCTACTATGCCATCAAACTGTTTTTTTTTTTTCTTAAAGTGTCACCCACACTGAATGTAGAAAGTTAGGTGCTATGGTGTGTGTATGCATGTGTGATAGACAGGTGCAGTCTTTTTTTTTTTTTTAAGATTTTATTTATTCATGAGAGATGCAGAGAGAGACATAGGCAGAGGGAGAGAAGCAGACTTACTGCAAGGGGCCTGATGTGGGACTCGATCCCTGGACCCCAGGATTACGACCTGAGCCAAAGGCAGACACTCAACCATTGAGCCACCGAGGTACCATCTTAATAGACCAGGTTTATTGGGATATGGAATTAGAAGGAATTACAGAATTTTTTAGTACACTTAAATTTTTTTTTTAAGATTTTTTGTTTGCTTATTCATGAGAGACACACAGAGAGAGGCAGAGACCCAGGCAGAGGGAGAAGCAGGCTCCATGCAGGGAGCCCGATGTGGGACTCGATCTCAGAACTCCAGGATCACGCCCTGGACCAACGGCAGATGCTCAACCACTGAGCCACCCAGGCGTCCCTCACTTAAATTTCTTTTATCTGCCTTATCTACCTGACAGAGAAGCTGGAACTGGGAAGGAACAGAGAGAGAAAAACTTTTAGCCAAGTGAATCAGAAGTAATGTACATTGTATGGCCACAAGAAATATGGCTAAATCATCACAGGACTTACATTGGTAGTCAATACAGAATATGATTTAGTTTACAAGTAAAAGATCAACTTCAGGGAGGAATCTATCCCAGAAGGCAAGGGATTTCTGGAATATAATTTTACACATATTTTCTATTCTCATTTGAATTCCTTTTAAGTCTATTAAGAGTGAAGGATTATCACAGGAATTACAACATCATTAATCATTCCTAGGATGTCTTTTCAAGTAAGTTTAATAGAAACAAGACATTTTAACATTTTAAACACTTTAGAAATATTTTAAACAGATTTAAAAGCAAATTTCAGTAACTTGCAGTTTAAAGGCATACTTTACCAGTAATCAAATGATAGATTTAGAAAGAAGATCTATTGATCACAGCTGCTACTCAATGCGTTTCACGTGTGATTAATCAATATTTCAAGGTGGCCTTCGTTTTACTAAATATAATTTCTATTCAAATATTCATACAGACATTCCCGAATCCATTGACTCACTAGACACGTTTCCAAATTTCGTCTGAGGGATTGCAAATACCGTGTTTTCTCGTGAATTCTAATACGAACTTTTAGAGTGACAATAATTTGTCATAGTACTTCCCGTTAATGGCTACAGGGTTCATTCTGCAAGACAGCCTTTTGGAAGAGAACGCCTTTTGGGTTTCTGTGGGTCAAATCCTTCATTTTGCAGAAGAGAAGATTGAGGTGCATCACGATTATGTGAGCAGTCCTTCATGCCCCAACCACCTCGTGGTGTCAGGGCTAACAGACCCTGTTCCTTCATGAAGGAAGTAGTTCCCAGTAGCAGTCTAAGACTGGTTACTGGCTACTCCACTCACTAGCTGAGTGACTGCAGAATACGACAGTAGTAACTTCTGTATGGAATTGTGTGGATTAAATGAGATAATTGGTACAAAGCGTGTAGTGTGGTGCCCAGCAAGAGAAGGTGTTCGAGAAATGCTAGCTGTGATTATCATCATTTGTATTATTACTACCGAGTCCAGTTGTGTCTTGGGTTTTTCCTCCTGTTCTCCTGTGCTGCTTGGCCTCTTCCTTGAATTGGGTCCAAAGTGAAACCACCCATTTCTACTCTCTATTTAATGGGGCAAACCTACATTTTTAATAAGGCAAGTGAAGGTGAGACTGCAGGAGAGCCCCTTCAGCATTGCACAAGTCAACAGTATTTTGTTATTATTGTTGTTGTAGTCGTTTTAAAGCTTTAATGGTGGGGTGCCTGGGTGGCTGAGTCGGTTAAGCCTCTGCCTTCAGCTCAGGTCATGATCCCAGGGTCCTGGGATCAAGCCCCACGTTGGGCTCCCTGCTCAGTGAGGAGCCTGCTTCCCCTTTCCCTCTGCCTGCAACTCTGCTTGTGTTCTCTCTCTGTCTCTCCCTCTCTCTCTCTCTTTCTCTCACGCTCTCTTTCTGTCAAATAAATAAATAAATAAAATCTTTAAAAAATAAATAAAGCTTTAATGTCATGACCAGTATGTTCTTTATTTAAAAAATAAAGTTTTAATGTCATGACCAGTAAAAAGGCTCATGTGTAGATCTAAATTTACAATGACTAGGCATTTTGTGGTCCATTGAGTAATCCAAAAAATGGTCAAGAGGAGATCCAGTTGTTTCTCTGGGAGGAAGGCCAAGAGCTGAAGGAAGTAGTAGCTAAAGAATTTTATCGGCAGGGGCCTGATGGACCCCTCAGTCAAAGGGACAGCTCTGGAAGACCTGGGGATACAGGTTGGAAACTGCTTCCATGAGGTCAGGAGAGCCTAGGAAGTGCTCTGACTTGAGTGGAGTGTAGAGGTTGTGTGTAACCCATGTGACCCTGAGAAGAAAGCATATGTTGGAGCAGTAGGGAGGAGAGGTATGGAAGGGCTCAGCAGGATGTTGGGACTAGTGTACAGAGCGGGAAATCCTAAAGCAGTTGGGCTCTTACATTCTATTAGAGTATCCTGTACTCAAACAATGGAGTTGTTGACTCATTCTCTTACAATTGTTTATCAAATCAGCAGCTTGAGTGTGTAGGGTCCCCTCGGCTTAGGGGTAGATATCAACAGGTACAACAGCCCATTGTTACCCTCGAACAATCTGGACTCTAGTGAGAGCAGCAGGAGGTAAACTGCTGAATCACCAGAGGAAGCCATTAACTGTGTGAGTAAAGCAGGAGGGCTTCCTAGAGGAGGTGATATTTGAAGTGGGACATAACAGAGGAGTCCTTTCGGGAAAGGAAAAAACCACACACAAGCGATTGAAGCTGTCAGAGAGCACAGCTTGTTCGGGAAAGGGGAGAAGTTTAGTGGGTAGAATTTGTGAAACGTCAAGGGGCGGGTGGAAATGACCTGACTTAGTTTGGAAATATATGTTGGGGAAATTCATTTTCTTCTGGCAATACGTTTGTAAAGCATTTTTTATGTGCCGTGTCCAGTATGAGGAATATAAAAATCGGTAAGACCTTATGGTCTCTGCCCTCAGATACCTGATGAAGCAGTAGGGGGAGAGAGGTAGACAAATGTGCATGCAGAAGTTTTAAAAATGTTTGAGAGAGAAAGGTATTGTTTTAGGGGCAGAAAGTGGAGTGTGGTCAGTCCCACCTTGGGTATGAGGGAGGTCAGGAAAATTCTGGTACAGTTTATGGAGTTTGGATTCCATCACTGGAATCCAGGATCACTGAGGGCTGCGTGGGACTTTTTTGTTTGCTTTAAAGAGTCTATCTATTTATCTCTTTATCTACTTATATATCCATTTAATTATCTACTTATTTATCTATTTATCTATCTATCTAGAGTAAATGCAAGCAGGGGGAGAGAGAGACTCTCAAGCAGACTCCACACTAACCACAGAGCCAGACTCAGGACTCAATCCCACAACCCTGAGATCATGACCGGAGCTGAAGCCAAGGGTCAGATACTTAATCTGCTGAGCCACAGGTGCCTCTGCACAGGAGTTTTTAAGCAGAGGTGGTGTGACCGAGTTACCTTTCTAAAACTATCATATGGAGAATTGTACACAAACACAGAAATAGAAAAGGATAACAGGCCCCTCTGAATTTATCATCCCCATTGCCCCACTCCTGTGTTATGTCGAAGCACATACGAGTGGGTTTTTATGATGCTGTTGCTGGCAGTGCCTAGGCAAGGACCAGACAAGAGAAAGGGCCCTAATGCCACAGCCACTCATAGTTCCAGACTTTGAGCAGTCTAACAATGTCAAAAGACCAAGATTCTGTGATTCTGTTACAGATTCCTAAAAAGCCCCAGGAACACCAGCAATTCAAAGTCCATTGGCCTTATTTTTAGCAAAGCTTGGAACTTATATGTGATTTTCCTAATAATTTCCCCTTCCATTTTAATATCTTCTGATGCTTTACAGATGACATCTATAAATATTCACTCCGTTTAGGAGAAGAGAGGCTAAAAATATTTGTAAAATCTATAGCCTGAAATATACCCATGTGTCTAAAGGAGATAAAAAGGATTAATGCAGAAGATAAATACGTAAAACTGTATTGGTGGGGGGAGGGCTCAATACTTGTTTACTAGCCCCAAACATTCATTTCTGCAGGTTGCTAATTCATGTGAATGGTAAAAACTTGTAGGGCTTCAGTAGGTGTAGAGAGTTTTTGGTTTGGTTTTATTGAGAGAGCAAACATGTGCGTACCAGTGGGGAAGGGGCAGAGAGAGAGAATCTTGAGCAGGCTCCTTGCTTGGTGTGGAACCCAACACAGGGCTCGATCGCACAACTGTGGGACCATGACCTGTGCTAAAATCAAGAGTCAGTCACTTAACCCACTGAGCCACCCCGGCGCCCCACGTGTTTAGAGTTTTAAGCCCTGTCTGAAAGGAGGGGGCATGATGAGCCAGTTAGGAGTTGCCTCTGATGGCTCCAAGCTCTGTGCCAACTGGGCTTTGTGATGAAATCATTGTTGCAGTCAGAGGGCCTGGGGGCAGAGAAGGGATGAGCTTCCCTTCAACCAGAAGGTCAATAGGGGAGAAACAGCCAAAGGGGTGGAAGTTGCAGAGTTCTGGGTAAGGGAACAAGGAGCTAAGCAAGAATCCGGTAGTTGGGTTGGAAACAAATGAACAGTAGAGACAACTCAGCTGGAATGTTCGCCATAGACCAGCTGGAAGAAACCATGTGATGGTGGCTTTTGCAGCCGTATTCTTTTCTACATCTGAGGCCAGAGGAAAGCTAGAACACGGAAATTCCTGTATTCACATAACAGGCATTGATGGTGGCCATGAACTTGACATGCGAAATAGGTAAGGGATGAGTTTCTGCTCTGGGGGAAACTTACAAGGGACGTTGCTATGTGGAAGTAGGCTGAGGATGCTACGGGCACACAGGTGGGACATCGGCTTCTTGAGAGTGAAGGGCACCAACGTCATATGAAGGGAGATGGCACTTGAGCTGAATTGCGGTGGGTGAATAGCATTGGTCTGGCAGAGATGCTGAGGGAAAGAGTCTCTCCGGCAGGACCACGAGCAGAGACAGAAGAAAGGTTAAGAGGTCCAAGGAGAGGACATCAGTTGTAGACCGCTCAGGGCAAGGGGCTGTCTCACCTCTGCTCTTCACCGCTGTATCTCTAGTACCTAGAACAGTGCGCAGATACGAGGCACTTAAAAATATGTTCAACCTAAGAATATACATGTTAATTTATTCATTTTTGATCTATTCTATAAATATATATTTACTTATTCAAGTGACTGCAGGGACAGAAGTTTGCTATGACCAGAGTGGAGCATGCACACCTGGGGAGGTGAGACTGGACCTGGAGAAATGGGTAGAGGTCCATAATGAAGGGCTCTTGGCTACCATGCCAAGATGCTGGGATATGTGCTGTGATAGGATGCAAGAGGCTTTGGAGGATTTTAACAGCTTAAAATTTGTTATTTTTCCTTTTTTTTTTTTTTTTTTTTTTTTTTTTTTAGAGAGTGAGAAGTGGGGAGGGGCAGAAAGAGGAGAAGGAGGAGAGAGAATCTTAAGCAGGCTCTCTGCCCAGCATGGAGTCTGACTCAGGGCTTGATCTCAGGACCCTGAGATCATGACCTGAGCTGAAGTCAAATCGGTTACTTAACCAACTGAGCTACCCAGGCACCCCTTAAAATATTTTTTTATATTTACTTTTTTAAAAATTTCAAGCCATAATTGACAAAACAATTGTAAGATATCTAAAGTGCATGTTGTGATGATGTGGTATATGTATACATTGTGAAGGGAGTCGCACCATCTAGTTAATTAACACATCATCACTCTCCGTATTTACCTTTGTTTTATGAGAACATTTAAGTTCTACTCTCCTTAGTAAATTTCAGTTTTTTACAGCACTAGGTTATCAACTGTGGTCACAGGTTTACATTAGCTCCCCAGACCTTATGGTCATCTCTAGCTGAGAGTTAGTACCTTTTTACCAACCTCTCCTTACGCCCCTCCCTCCACCCGCAGTCCGTGGCTACCACTTTTCTGTTCTGTTTCTATCAATTTCACTTTTTAAATTTTTTTTTATAAGATTGTATTTGTTCATTGGAGAGAGATCATCCATGAGAGTAGGGAGAGGGGGAAGCAGACTCCTGGCTGAGCAGGGAGCCTGACTCAGGGCTCGATCCCAGGACCCTGAGATCATAACCTGAGCCAAAGGCAGACACTTAACCTACTGAACTACACACAATTTTGCTTTTTAAAAAGCAAGTTGCTACCTAGAAGTGATCCCATGCAGTATTTGTCTTTCTTTGCCTGCTGTGTTTCACTTAGCATATTGCTGTCAAGATATATGTATGTTGGGCAGCCCTGGTGGTGCAGCGGTTTGGTGCCGCCTGCAGCCCAGGGTGTGATCCTGGAGACCTGAGATCGAGTCCTGCGTCGGGCTCCCTGCATGGAGCCTGCTTCTCCCTCTGCCTGTGTCTCTCCCTCTCTCTCCATGAATAAATAAATAAATATTTTTTTTAAAAAAAAGATATATGTATGTTGTTGCAAATGGCAGGGTATCCTTCTTTCTCTTGGCTGAATAATAGTCCAATGTATATATACCACATCTTTATCCATTCATCCTTTGATAGACAGTTAGGTTGGCTCCACCCCATGGCTATCATGAATAATTGTGCAGTGAACATGGATGTGCAAATATCTCCTGGATATCCTGTCTATATTTCCTTTAGACATATACCCAGAAGTGGATAGCTGGATCATATGGTAATTCTATTTTTAATTTATTGAGGAACCTCCCTACTGTTTTTTCTGTAATAGCTGTGTAAGTTTAAATTCCCACCGACAGTACACTAGGGTTCTCTTTTCTCCAGATTCTTGCCAACACTTGTTACTTCTTTGCTTGCTTACTTAAGATAATAGCCATTCTAGCAGGGCTGAGGTGATCACTCATTGTGGTTTGGGTTTGCGTTGTCCTAATAATGAGTGATGTATGTGGGTTTTTTTTTTTTAAGATTTTATTTATTTATTCATGAGAGACACAGGGAGAAAGGCAGAGACACAGGCAGAGGGAGAAGCAGGCTCCCTGAATGCAGCCCAATGCGGGACTCGATCCCAGGACCCCAGGATCACGCCCTGAGCCAAAGGCAGACGCTCAACTGCTGAGCCACCCAGGTGTCCCATAATGAGTGATGTTGAACACCTTTTTAGGTACCCGTTGACCATTTGTAGTCTTCCTTGGAAAAATGTCTATTCAAATTCTCTGCCTATTTTTAAATTAGATTATTTGCTTTTTGGCCACTGAGTTGTATGAATTCTTATATATTTTGGATATTAACCCCTCATTGGATATATGATTTGCAAATATTTTCTCCCATTTCATAGACTGACTTTTTGTTTAATTGATGGCTTCCTTAGCTGTGCAGAAGCTTTTTGTTTGTTTTGTTTTTCCTAGTTTGATATAGTCCCAATAGTTTATTTTCACTTATTTTTTTGCTTTTGATGTTGAATCCAAAAAAAAAAAAAAAAATCACTGCCAAGATCCATGTCAAGGAACTATTTCTTATCTTTTCTTCTGGGAGTTTTATGGTTTTAGGACTTAGACTCAAGTCTTTAATGCATTTTTGAGTTAATTTTTGTGTGAGGTATAAGACTATGATCCAATTTCATCCTTTTGCATGTGGCTGTCCAGTTTTCTCAACACCATTTCTTGAAAAGATGAATACCTTCCTCTGTTGAATATTCTTGGCTCCTTTGTCATAATTAATTGACCATATATGTGGATTTTTTTTCTGGGCTCACTATTCTGTTCTATTGATCTGTATATCCGCTTTTGTGCCAGTACCATACAGTTTTGATTACCATAGCTTTGTAATATAGTTTGAAACCAGGAAGTATGATCCCTCTTGCCATTTTTTTTTCTAATAATGAATGGGCAGCCCTGGTGGTGCAGCGGTTTGGTATTTTTTTATAATACCAAATAGCGGTTTGCTATTTTTTTGTTAATGATTTTTACAGCTTTATTTATTTTAGAAACAGAGAGAGAGAGAGAGAGAGGGAGTAGAGGCAGAGAGGTGAGAGAGACACTCCTTAAGCAGATTCCCCACTGGGTATGGAGCCCAACATGGGGCTTGATCCCAGGACCTTAAGATCATGACCTGAGCTGAAATCAAGAGTCAAGTGCTTAACTGACTGAGCCACCCAGGCACCTTGTCTCCTGCCATTTCTTTTCTTTTCTTTTTTTTTTTTTTCTCTCCTGCCATTTCTTAAGAATGCTTTGGTTATTTGGTGTCTTTTGTGGTTCCATATAAATTTGAGGATTTTTTCCCCATGTCTATGGAAGATGTTATTGGGGTTTCAGTTGCTTTATTGAGATGCTTTATTGATTTATTTATTCATCCATTTAAAGTGTATAATTCAGTGGGTCTTAGTATATTCACAGAGTTGTGTATCCATCACCAGAATGAATGTTAGACCATTTTCATTACCAGAAAAAGAAACCCTGCCCACCCCGTCTTCAAGCCTATCCCTGCAATCCTATCCTCCACTAACCACCAATATACTGTTTGTTTCTATAGACTTCCCTAGTCCGTACATTTCATATAAATGGAATCCTGCAGTATTTGGTCCCGTGCCTGTCTTCTTTCACTTAGCATAATATTTTCAAGGTTTTTTTTGACAATGTAGTGTCGGTATTTCATTTCTCTCTATTGCTAAATCATTGTGTGAATGTGACACATTGTGCTTCTCCATTAAGTAGTTGATGGACGTTTAGGTCTCTACTTTTTGTCTATATTATGAATAATACGGCTGTGAGCATTCATGTGCAAGTTCTAGTATAGATGTAATTCTCATTTCTCCTGGGTGTGTACCTAGGAATAGAATTGCTAGATCATAAAGTTATGCTGTTTAACCCTCTGAGAACTGTCAAGCTCTTTTTTCAAAGGGGCTGTACCTTGTACCTTCCCACGAGCAATGACTCTATGAAGGTCCCATTTCTCTATATCCTTTCTAATACTTGTTACCTGTGTTTTTTATTATAGCCTCCCTAGAGGATTTTTTAAAAAGAAAACGATAAGGTTCTGAGCTGGTGGTCAAGAAGAGAGTTAATGCAGTCCATTTAGGGAAGCCAATAAGATTTTTTTTTTTTTAAGAAAGCCTAGACACCTTACATGTATATATATTACACTTTGTAATTGGCACATGTTCTTTGCTTGTGATCATCACAACAACCTTTTCAGGTTGGAATTACTCTTGTGAGAGTGTTAGAGAAGAGGGAACAGAGAACCAGAGCAAACACGGCTTCCTGCATGTCACAAGCTGTTGCTACTGTACCCAGACTGTCCCTCTGGTGCCACCACCTCAGCCATGTCGGCTGCTTCTGAGATGTGAACCTCTGAGAAGAGACTAGTTATTTTGGTCAATGAAATTCAGCTTCTTAAAGTGATTAATTAAATGGGGAAATGATTCTATCAGGAAAATCTGGGCAAAAACCAACACCCATAGCCAACTGTCAATTCCTTGAAAAGGACAAGAAGAGATTATGTGGTGGAAAGTGTTTGCTTAGCATTAGGAAGTGTTGGGGACTTGGGTCACCTTCATCCTGCATTTCTTCCACTTGTAAAATGAATTTACTTCTCTTCTCTGAAGACATTGTTGAGATGCATGAAAACCCAGCTTGATCAGAGGTTGGTAAGCTTCTGCTCATGAGCCCTCTGCCTGTTTTTTTGTAAGGTTGAAAAGGTTTTGTTTGTTTTATGATTTCAAAAGGCTGGCCAAAATCAAAGAAAGACTAATATTTATTTAGTGACACAGATACTTAGGTGAAATTGAAATGTTAGTGTTAATAAATAAAGTTTTATTGGCACACAGCCATGCACAATCACTTATGTACTGACCATGGCAGCAGCTGCAGAGCTGAGTACTTGCAACAGAGACTGGTAAAGCCTAAAATATTTCTTCTCTGACTCTCATCAGAAAAAGTTTGCTGACCCCTCACTACATCAAAGTTCCTGTGATGAGAAGTTGCCACTCCTAAGCGTCTCAGCACCATATCTGAATTAGAATCCAGGGGGACCCTATCATGTCTGTGACGCTCACCTGAACTGCACTTCTGGTCTTATCAAGGGCTACTTGACATTCTAGAGTGTCCAGAGGGACAGATTTAAAGTGAAAATCTGCCTAAAAAGAAACAACTTGTGGGAATTGGGTTTGTGGATTATCTTTGCTCCCCACCCCCACCGTGACCTTTGTGTGGGCTTCAGGCTGGCACATTTTACAAAGGGAATGGATTTCAAATCCCCACCTAAGAGCTCACCATCTTGACTCTCTATTATTGTTTCAGCATGAACTTTAGAATAATCGCTTCTGCTATTTTGGCACATGGAGATTTGCCTCCACAGTAATTATTTTGCAACCCACAAAAGTAATTATAAAATCAAATAATTATCTTCTAAACAAGCTGTAACTGCAGCCATGGTTCTTTGGGGGGAGGGGACTTCCCATTCTTTAATTTTCATTTTTAGGGTTGCCACATTCTGCTTCCCTTATCCCCCCCCCCCTTACCTCTGTTCTTGTGTTACTTCCAGTACGATAAAAATCTATAGTGAAGCAGCAGCTCCTTTTGATGGAAGCTCTTCAAAACAATAGCCCTGCTCCAAGATTATGAGTAGAAGGACAGAAGAGCAATCAAGAAAAGGGAAAAGCAAAGCCTGATTTAATTCTTCGGGTGATAGGAAATAAAATTGCAAAAGGGAAGATCAGCCTACCAGACTACATTACGGGTTGGCTTGAATTATTGAGAGCTGCACTGTAGTGAGGCCTCCAGAATCTGAAGGTGTTCTCAGTAAGGGTTGGCACCAGTACTTCCTGGCACAAAGGGAGGAATGAAATCTGCCACACAGTTAGCGACCATCCGTCGCTGACAGACTGGGCACAAATCAGAATTAGATTATTTCCTGAGAGACTTAAAAGTCTGTTTATGGGTGTTTGTCTGACATGTGCCGCAGACACTGTACATAACATATATTTATGTGTTTGGAAATTGGCACCTGTCTGATAAACTGAATTCCTTGCCTATAATGAAACAGATCCTAGTGACCGAGACCATCACAGATCTGCTACACATTCAAGAATAGCCCTCTGCAAATGTCAGTAACTCACTAATTTATAACTTTCTTTGCCAGACCACTGAAAAAGTCAAACATGCCACAGCCGGGAACTCATCCCCCAAATGAACACATAGTGAACCTTTTTTGGCTTGCCCAGAGTCCTACCTAATGTTGTCATATCCAGAATAAATAGTATGGTGCAGTTTCCCAACAGCCATGGTATGAATTATTCATGCACTATTAAGTAGCCTATGGTCAGAACACCACAACCCAAAATAAAACTGAATACGAAAGATGAGATTTTAATATTTGCCATTGAAAGAGCCTTTTGCGGTGGAAATAGAAATAATGGGGGGGGCACCTGGGTGGCTCAGTCGGTTAAGCATCCCTCTCGGTTTCAGCTCAGGTTATGATCGAGAGCCCTGCATCAGGCTCTGCACTCAGTGGGGAGTCTGCTTCAAGGTTCTCTACCCCTGCCCCCCCCCAAATAAATAACTAAATCCTTAAAAAAAAAAGAAATGATGAGCTATAGACCCCACCTGTCCTTGCCCAGGGTCTTTGAGATTGAATTGTGAAGGTATATGTAGATTGCTTATGATGGGACCATAGAAATAGCTTGGAATACCTGGTGAAGGTAATAGCTTTGGGACTACATGTGTGGGTTAACTTTTCAAGTTTTTCTGGAAGGCAGGAGGAGGGAACATTCAAAAAGGAATATCTGTATTCAAGAAATAAAAGACACAAAACATAACTAAGGAGAATAGAGATTCTTTGGAAGAAAACTTAGAAGTGTCTTGGAAGATCCCCATATATAAGCCAGATAAGGGGAGGGGGTTGCTCTGTGTGTCCTCCCATAGGGTCCTAGAATCCTAGAGATTTTTAGAACCACAGTTTACATGTTGTTCTCTGAACTACTCCATTTAGATGAGATACAATGTATTACAGAGTGATTATTGCATTTCTAGAATATAAACCTCACTTCCTAAGAGGAGATTACACCCTAAATTTTAATTCAGGGGAGATGATAAAACATCTAGGGCAGCTATGATATAAATAATGTATAACCAAATAGGTAATAGTGGGGGTGAGATGGGGGTGGGGGTGGTGTGTTTGTGAAAGAGCGAGAGCATTCTCCACATGCACACCCCAGGGTAGAGTTAGCTTTGGGAAAATGTACAAATTGACTGAAGAAGTACATCACATGTAAATGAGCAGGAATATAACATTCTTAGATTCAAATTATTTCAGTAGGAATGTTTAATCTCACACCAACATTAATAATCACCTTTTAAAAAAAGACAGCTGTTTAAAATGAGATTAGACTAAGCGCACAATCCCTTTCACTCCCTTCTTCACAATGTCTGATGGTCCTGAAACCCACCACTGGATTTATAAGCGAGGGTTGAAGACCAAGCCAGAGTGACATTTAGCATTTAAACCATAAGTGTGACAGATGGGTCAGTGTGTGTTACTGGTTAAAGTACATAATTCACTGTGAATGAAATGGCACAAATTTACTTTGAAACTATCCTAGCCTAAATTACAGTAGGATTGAACTGGGAGGATTTCCACCATGATTTTGGAAAGCAGACACGGCTTATTTTTATTGCAAAATCCTAAGAGTGCAATTCCTGGCAGTGTTTACCAGAGAGAAGGAATTAGCAGCCTCAAGGGGAGGGTTAGGAAAACAGAGCACCCTCTGGGAATCAGCTCCTGCATCTCCATTCCAATAGCCTCCTCAGCAGAAAACGGCCTCAGACAAGTCATTGGGTCCCAACCTCTCTTTACCTTCTTGCAAAAGGAGGTGAAGGAGAGGAGGATCGTGCTTGTTTTTGCAGAGGGTCTCAGAGATATTCAGAAGGCATCTGAAACGCTTTCAAAAATAAACACAGGGGTGTGTTGTGCATTTATATCCATGGTGCCAGCTTGGCTTTGCACATTCTCAGGGAGGAAGGAGATGCAGCATTTCTCTTTTCTCTTCTTCTCCTCTCTGTTCATTGGTGATGGTGGGTCAAAGAACAGAGGACCGACAGGCTGTGTGACCTGTAGGACTGGGCAAATGACTGCCGTCTTATTTCAAGGTGAAAGAGCAGAGGGGTCCCCTGAGCGAGGTGAACAGATGGCAGTATTGTTGCTGCTACACTGCTTCTGGCTGCGAGTGTCCCCCCACACACACCCCCAGCCTCAGCCGAGCCCTTTTCAGACTGTGCAGGTCACTCGAAAGAGCAGTCTCCTGGAGGCTGATGTAGAGACCGAGTGCATGCTGATGGCCAGTCCTCCTGCTCAGAAGAAAAGGGCTGCACGTTCTTCAGCAAGGGTGGGTGGGCTGAGGTCCTCTGGGAAGTACAGATCCTCTTTGGGATTCATAGTCCTCTGCTATTCAACTAAATCCATAGAAGCCACAGAGTTTTTAAAAGAAATGACTGTCTATGACTTAGAGATCCAAGGTGTTGGAGTGGATTAGGGAGCAGTCTGGAAGTGGGTGGTAAAATTGGAGTACTTTGCACCTCCACCTTTGGTCTTGATTTGCTCCCTTCCTTTGCTTCCTTATAGGTATTCAGGGTCATAATATGTTGGGCTCCTCCCAAAACACAGAAGTTTAAATTCGCCTTACCACTTGTGGGAGAATAATTTTTTGCCAGGCGTCTAAATATGTTGAGATCTATGCTGTTATAACCACTCCAAGGTAATAAAGCAGAAAAGACAAAATCTTCCATTTGGAAATATGGTCTGCCCAGATTCTGGGGTCTGTGCCATTCCAGCAGAGACCAGCGGAAAGCATTCCCCTTCCTGCCAGAGGCTTAAGTTAAGGGGGGGCTGTGTCATGCTTCTCTATTTCGTCTCCCAAAGCAGCTCTGATTACAATGGGAGAAACTTTATTTTTTTTTTTATTTTTTACAATGGGAGAAACTTTATAATTCAAGTTCTAAAGTTCAATGTTGAGATTTTTGTCAACTTTAATGAGATGTTTTCTGGAATGTGTTCCACATAACACTTGTTCCTTAGGATGGTAATAGATGGTATGTGAAAAATTTCAAGATCAAACTAATTTGGAAAACTGAGCTAAGACAAAGTTAAGTAGATTGTTTTAATCTCAGAGCCCTTGGTATGCCCGTGCACATTGTGAAGGTTCAAAAACAAAGTGTATATACTTGTTTACCCACATTATTAGTGGGTTTTTTTGTTTCTGGGGGTGGAGAGAGCATCACAAAGGATGAATGCCCCAGAGGAAAATTAATGTGCTGTTTCAGAAGTCCTCCTGTAGAAAATACTATATTGATTGACCATGTTTCCTACTTTGAATCACAGAACAAAGAGGTACGTTCATGAATATTTCCTTCTACTGGGAGCTATTAGCACTAAACTTTACATACTAACTGAAAAGAAATACTTGTGCTGAACATACTGATTCAGTGATTTTTTTTTTTTTTTTTTTTTTTTTTTTGGTTAAAAGAGCTCTGAATGCAAATTAAACTATTATATTGATTTTACCTGTGCTTCAGTCAATCCAGGCATTAGGGACTTTCTGCTTCTCTAGTCAGGCTCTAGAGCCATATGGCAGGGCTGGGGCTTCCAGAGACCTTGTGGTCACCACATGTGGAACATTTTAGGTCTGTGTTACTCAACTGTAGGACTATTGACATTTTGGACTGGCTGATTCTTTGTTGGAGGTGGAGGGTTCTGTGCATTGTAGGATATTCCGCAGCATCCCTGGTCTCTACCCACTAAATGCCAGAACTCTTTAAAATGTACCTGGGACTTTATTTCATCATGTATGATAAGGGGACAGACTTGGAGAGAACTGCCTTTAAACAAAGAGTTTATTTCTTACAGTTTGCAAGAGGTGGGGCATGCATGCATGCCATGCGGGGCCTGCCACATGGAGAAGTATTAGGGTTGGTTAGGAGGCAGAAAGAACAAGGGGAGAGCCCAGCTCAGAGCCTTTAGTGTGTGTGTGTGTGTGTGTGTGTGTGTGTTGTGGTTTTGTTTTGTTTGTTTGCAGGGAAGGAATGTGCAAGTCAGGATAGGCAAGGTTGAGCAAGTGTAGGATTGGATAGTTTGAGTAATTTTGCCTGGCTCAGAGCTGTGGAGTGGTTTCTGGTTGTAAGGAACCTGACCCTGGGGTGACTGAGGACAGAGCAAATATTAACTTGGTACCAGAGGATTAGATAAAGGAGATGTTTGAGGTATAAGCTTTGGTTTGGTTGGTTTGCATAAAAAAGGTGAGGCAGCAGGCAAGTTATTTACTATCTCTAGGAATTAGCTGGCCCTGGGAGGGGCCAGGTCTCCTGGATGTCAGAGCATCAAAAAATACAAAAAAATATTAAAAACATGATTGATACGGCTATCTCCCAGTGATGACAACCCAAAATGTCTCCAGACATTGCCACATGTCCCCTGGCGGGGGGGAGGGGTGCAAAATCAGCCATGGGGTTAGGAACCACTGCTTGAGGGCCAAGGTGGGTAGTGCCAACCATGAGTGGTCTCACCAAAGCAAGAGAACACCGTGACTTATGTCCCAGAAGACAGCTCTGCGTGAAGGTGCTGATTTGGATCAGCAGAAGTCAGGAGGATACCCTGAGGAGTGGGATTCATGTGACCTCGAATAAAGGGTGGGGAAGGCGGAGACTCAGTGGGCAATAATATCTCGTTCACTTACTGTACATCCAGCCCTGTGCCAGTGATGGGAATTTTGTCCTTCCTCTTCCCAAAAGATCAGTAGTATTTATCTCATCTTGACAGAAAAGGAAAATGAGACTCCAGGATTAAGTGTCAGGCTGGGTCACACCGTGGGCATGTGTCGGTGTTGGGATCTGCAATCAGGTCTCTGTGATTAGAAATAACATCAGGTTAAGGTGAAAGGATATTCAATTACAGACAGAAGTGTCTAGACTGAAAGGTAGGTGGTACCCGGAACGGTGGCAGATTCCTAGCAGGGGACTGGTATGATGCAGAGGGCATCTGGGTTCATCTGGCACCAACACAGGGGAGCTGCTCACAGGGGGGCTGGGGTGCTGCGTGGCTAGGTGAGACCAGGTAATACAGGCGTGATGATGCATGTGTGGCCAAGGGTGATGACGATAGGATTGGGGCGAAAACGGGGGCATCAGAGATGTTTCCAGGCAACAGGAAATAAGGACTAAAGAAATGAGTGAAAGGTCATACCTCGTTGGGTCTAAGACAGAAGCAGAGCAGAATGGGGCTCCCCCCCACCGGGGGAGGGACCTGGGTGTAATAGGGAAGTGGGGCTGGGAGGTGAGGGGAGTGTATCAGAGTGTGGTGGAGTCTGGGCTCACCTAAAGAGCTGAGTTTTCCATTTCCATGCCTTGTTTTTAATTTTCAGAATTAGCTCCCTCATTTGACACTCCCAGGAGCCAGGCACTGCTCCTTTGCCCTTGACATATATGAACTCACTTATTACAGTGGCTTCTGAATATGAAGGCTCAGAGGTCAGTGACTTGGCCCCCATCTGGCTCCAGGGTCCTGCCCTTAGGTCGCCCGCTGTGCAGCCCCTGGACCACGTTATTAATGCTCAGCTGCTGGGCGCTCCTGACAACTTTCTCTCCTATCCTTGCCTTTCTCATCTTTGGAACAAAGGAGCTGAGCTTGTAAATCCTTTTGCTCTACCATTCTGTGTCTAAGGGTAATAATTCCACTTGCTGAACAGCCGAGCCATAATTCTGTTACTTAATTCAACATGACGGAGACCTTTATCTTAAAAAGAGAAATGGGTTTTCTGGTGTCTTCTCTACGAGCCCTTGGAGGATGGCTTGGGAAAAGAGCCTCCTCTGGAACCCTAGCACCCCGCCGCCCAGCATAGTTTGCAGAAAGCCATTCTGTGTGTACCTCAGTTTCCCCTGCTCACCTGTGAGCTCCTTGAGGGCAAGATGAGGTTTTATTCGCTTTTGTATTCCTGGCACATAACTTGTTCCCAGTGGAAAATCAATACTTGTTTTGTTTTTGCTTTTTAATGATTTCAGACTGTGAGGAAATCATATTTAATAAGTTTCACTTGTGTAGCATTACCATCATTCAGGGATACTCTTTCTGGAAGAAGAGGATAGTATTTAGCCCTTAGCATGCTTACAAAAATAGAGGCAGGGAGCCGCGTTAGAAGGAAATGAAGCTTCTTAGCCAGCTTGTGTGAGGGCAAAGGACTTCCGAGGCCTGAATGTATGGAGCGGGAGGTCAAGTTGACATTACTTAGCACCGAAGAGTTTAGACAGGCGTTGGCGAACTTTCTCTGTAGAGGGCCAGATAGCAAACATTTTAGATCTCACCATATGGTCTCTGTTGCAGCTAATCAATTCTGCTCTTGTAGCTCAAAAGCAGCCATAGGCAATATATGAAAAATGAAAAATACATGAAAAATGAAAAAGCATGGCCGTGTTCCAGCACAATTTTATTTACAAAGATGGGCAGCCAGCCGGACTTGAACTAAAGGGTCAGAGTTTGCCAAACCCTGATGTTGACTCGCAAGCGTGATAGAACAGGGCATGTATCCCAGCCACTTACTGTGTGGTCTTCATTGGAATATGCCTCTCATGTCCCCATCTATAAAATGGTGCTCTAACCACATCCACACCCAGGGCCGGGGTAGAATTAAATGAGATGACATAAAGCATTTGGCACTGACCGACCCTAGCATACATCAAGCACACAATAAAGGGTTATTATTATTAGTAGTAGTAGTAGTAGTACGTATCTCCTCTTGCCTTTTTATCCTTCTTTTTTCCCCTTTTTATCCTTCTTGCTTATCATTGTATTAAATACGCTTCCATGAACTCATTCTTTTTTTTTTTTTCATGAACTCATTCTTGTGAATGCTATGTCAAACGTTTTACTTTCAGTCTTCCTTTTTTATCTTTACGCTTCTTCAGTTTGAAGAAGAATAAGGAAAATATCTGTAGTTCCTCCTAACTAGAGTTGTTATAAGAATACAATTCACGTGCAGTGATTCACACGGCGCTTGGGAAATAGCACTGAGTATATTGTAGCTACGAGGATAACGAAGAGGTTTAAAGGTGTAGGCTTGCAGAATGAAGAATTTAAGAAAGTCACAACTTAGAAATCTTAGGAAATTTCAATTGAATGGGAATCTGATGGAGAGATTTTTAGTATTCAGGCTAAAAACTTCATTTTTTTTTTGTTTTGTTTTTAACATTTGGAATCAATTAATTGGTTGGCTCAGTTAATCAGTGATTTCCTAAAGTGGAATCCATTGCTCATAAAACTAGGAACTTTAAAACCAGTCAAGGCATTTGCTTTTTGAAATGATCTGTTTATATTATAGCCGAAACAAGATAAATCACACATGCAAAACAGCTGCCTTGTTGGTCGTGAAGAACAGACTGTGTTCTGCTTATTGGGAACACTCATGAGCAGTCATTGTGCTGAGCCGACGATTGTTCAGTAACATATACAAGAGGTGAATGCAGGCCTTATCCAACTGGGCCTGGCTTCTTCCAAGACATGTGTTTTAAGGCTTGGAGAACAGATTGGAGACACCCTTGGCACTCCTGACATTCTGGGCCAGCTAATTCTTCATGATGGGCAGTTGTCCAGTGAATTGTAAATGTGCAGCATCCTGACCTCTACTCACTAGATGCCAGTAACAACCCCCACCTAGCCCCAGATTTCGCCAAATAGCTTCCCCTAGTTGAGGATGGCTAGTGTAGACAGATTCTTTGACAGTGCCTAGAGACCTCCTGTTGCAACATTTCCAAGCAATGGCAACTTATTCCTATGGAAACATGCATGCCGCATTTCTTGGGGTTGTCCTGATTTCAGATAGCCTCCCCCACTGATTCATCATGCATGCCTCAACTTGGAAGCCCACCTAGGCTGATTTTCTTAAAATTGAAAACAGGGTGTGACTGTCCCTATGCAGCGTTAGTCTTGCTTAAGCTCTGAAGTTTGAATAATGTGTATTGTGCCACCTTTCCTCTTAGTCTTTATGAATTTTGCTTAGACTAATAGTTGGTGCGCTTCATATTGGTTAACAAAGCTAAATGTCATCATATATCGTAAAAGTGATGAAAGTCCACCGTTAGTTTGACTGAAAAAAAATTTTCATTTAAAACTTAATAAAAGGCAGAGCAATACAATTTTTTGGTCTCCTGTTTCCCGTACTGGTGATAAAGTAAAGCTTTTTAGTGGCTTTCATGTGTTCCACAACCATTGATTGGTTTAGTAATGCGTTATATTATATGTGTCTGGGAAGGGCTGGCTTCTTGGAGTGCATGAGAAGAGTGCTATATACCTGTTTCCTGGAATACCTTTCCAGGCTAATTCTGGCACATTGCCTATATTACCTGAAGCAGATTCATTTATCTTTACCTTTTTTAAAATTTTTATTTGTTTATTCACGAGAGACACAGAGACATAGGCAGAGACACAGGCAAAGGGAGAAGCAGGTTCCCTGTAGGGAGCCCGATGTGGGACTCGATCCCAGGACCCCAGGACCATCACCTGAGCCGAAGCAGACGCTCAACCACTGAACCCTTTGCTCGATTCTTTAAAACAGGTACCAAAAATTACCAATTTTCTTTTTAACTCACCTTTGTCCGAAGAATACAATGATAGCAAGAAAAAAATTGAAGTTTCCTTTTTTTAGTAGATCTTACCCCCAGGTGCCACATGGCAAGGTGGCTGTGTATTAAATCTATAATAAGGCAAGTTATGGGGAACATTGAAACAGGTGTCACTATTTAAATTGCGTCTTGAAAATATTTATGCTAGAACCTGTCTATAGCTTTCTATATCACTATTCTGAGACTTACGGAATTTACCAATCTAATGAAATACCACAGTTTCAACACTGGGGAGAATTTGTGAATATACTATTCCACCTAATGCTGTAAAATAATTACCCGCGGAGCTATCTTTTCTGGTATTATATAGCCTGGGAATAACTTTACCAAATTATTCCTAGGCTATTCTGTATTTGTCATTTATTAAAGAGATACATTTTACACTAAACAGTAATACCTTGAAAAGTAACTGTGGCCCATAGTACTGTGTATTTTTGGAATGTTGACTTTCCTGAGACATAATTAAGCTCAACCTATTTTGTACTGAATCTGTGTACAGATAATAATCTGCCTTTAGTTCCTCCCCTATTTTAGAGCATTTGACTAAATGCTCTTAAAAAATAGCTCTTAATTTTGAGCTCTAAGTCCTGGGGGAGGTCATGGTCTCACAGTAGAATAGATCTTGTTTCTGTGTGTTGTTAAAATAGTAATTTCTAGGTTCTGCTTATTACTGTGTACAGAATATCCCTCGTGCCTTGGATCTTTGTGACATTTACTAACTCTGCGATGAATTTTTATTCTGCTTGAGAATACGGAAGATGATATGAAATCAATACTTTTGTTATTATATTGGAGTCTTGGTCAAAATTTCCAGTAAGAGCAAGTCTTAGTTTTGTGAAACTTTTTTATTCCTGAGTGTCATGGAAAGTGAAGCTGGCTAACGTCTCCCTTTCCTACTCCTTTCCCGTACTTTCATTTTTCTTTAATGCTACGGTTTTAATCTTAGCTTGCAATTACGTTTATAAGGAGAAAAATCTGGAAGACAGCCGCTGATTAGCTAAGAGTTTCTGTGCCATAGTATGAAGATAGCATTGGTGCATATTCTTGTTAAAGGAACAGCCTGGAGCTCCATTCCTAATGCCCCCACCCCACCCCCCTACAACCCAAGCCAGATCCCAAACTTTGGATCTTCACACAAAATCTTCAAACTCTTTAACATTAGATTTTTTTTTCATGTCAGCAAAATCTTTACCATTGCTTTCTGGAAGACACTTGATTTGGAAGAACGAGGTGAGACTGTCCTTCCATCTTTCTAGCTCCAGCCGAATTGCAGACTGCGACTATATGAAGATATTTCTCATTTTCGGGATGCAATAACTGCAAACACTTGACCTATTCTACTAGATTAGGACAATAGTTAGGATAGCTACTGTTAGGACAGAACTATAAAAAGTATTACTGCCAGTTTTACAGACAAGTGGTCCTGTATGGGCACATTCTGCGAGAATGTACCATTATATTTTTGATTCTTTCTGCAGAGAGCTATCTCTAGCAGTTATTGGCAACTAGACAAAAACATTTTCTAAAAATCACCATATGATACTGTTTGTTTTCAGATGTTTATTCTAGTTGGTTGGCTTCAGAACCAGAGAGGAAAATGCACTAGATGGTATTGATTCAATCTGTCAGAATTCAGAAGCTTATTAATTCCTGCAGATTTGATTGCAGGCATAAACGTTGCTTTACAGTATGAATTGTTCTAGAAAAGAACTTTCCTGATGCTATACAGAGCTGATTTGCCTGCTTCCTGTCCCACAGGGCACCCTAAACAAAGTGCTAGATTATGGTTTTTAATAAACTTATCTACATACCTTCTACTGAATATAATAGAGCAAAACAGCCGCAGGAAATATTTCTGCTGACATTTCAGTACAAACTTAACTTTAAGAAAATCTGAAAAACTGTTTTCTCTAGATCCTGTCTGAACCATTAGATGATTGTGTGTGCCCCATAATATTGTACTTTTGAAGAGCAGAGACCCCTCTCTATCCAATTCACAAAGCTGCACACAGAGCAGATGTTTAATAAATGTTTGTTGAACTCAAGTCATGAAAGGTGGTTTGTTGGGGAAACTGATTTTTGTTAAAAGTCTTTAATATAGATTCCCCCCCCCGCCAAACCACTTCTCCTCATATTTTATCTTAGGAGTTCAGTTATTGTTCTCTCGGTGAGCCAAGGGAGAACTCAAAGTGAACAGCCACTGTTTCACGCCCCTGTGGATAATTCATGGCTGAATTCTCCAGATAATTAAAAAAAAATTCCCTTTTATTGGCTTTAGGGTTGTGATTGTATCAGACTGTGACACAAAAGACTTCCTTGTCAGACTTAAGTTTTCTAGCTGTGTCTTCTCCACTTACAAATACGGATTCCCTTAACCTGGCTTGTCGTCCTGAGTTGAATCTTTCTCAAATCCATTCAGTCCCATCACCGCATCTAATTTTTAAATCAGCATCAAAGAGAACAGTTATATTTACATGCGAGCCAGTATAAATGGCAAAAATTTACTTTTCTGTGTAGCAAAAGGGCAGGAAATAGACCAAGGAATTACCTTCAGTGTTTCTTGAAGGATAGTTCAATAAATATCAAATGCTGTTAGAAAACCTATGAAAATATTGACTTCATGGGGTCTAATTCCTTTCTGCTTAATGGATCTATACCAAATCTCAGGCAATTTCCATCTAAATATATGCCTCCAAAGCCTTCCGAGTGTTCACAGAGTGTTTGCTTTGTGTACTGCATGATCACATTGTGAATATATTTGAATTCCTCTTTGCCTTTTTAGTCAACTTAGCTATAAGATTAAAATCCAAAATTTTTCCCCAAGACAAAAAAATTAACCATAGCTATATCTTATTAGATCAGCCAGTGGGCTCTGTTGTTTTTATTAGTCTATAAAGTACTTGACATCCATTTTTTCATGAATGCCATTTTCATGTGAATTAGATTCTGTAGAATAAAGATGGTTTTGGCATCCAACTCAATTTGAACTTAGCTATACACCCTCCTCTCATAAAGAGCCCCCTCATTTCCCCCTCCACTTTTTTGATGGGGGTTTATCTCCTTTCAAAATACAAATATTCCAGAAAAGTTGTAAGTGGCTAATTTTTTTAAACCCAGCAAACCATTTTAGCGCACTGTTGTTTCTATTTAAATAATTCTTACAATTCCAATTTGAAATGCAAGAAATTTGCTAGCTAGAAATTATGACTAGTGGAATATCAAGGTGATATATTTTTAAAGTTTTTTTTTCAGTTTTTTTAATTAATAGGAGTATCTGAGTGGTTCAGTCAGTTAAGTGTCTAACTTTGGCTCAGATCATGGTCTCAGGGTCCTGGGAATCCAGCCGAGTCAGGGCTCCCTGTTCAGCGGGGAGTCTGCTTGTCCCTCTCCCTCTGCCCCTCCCTCCACTCGTGCTCGCTCAAATAAATAAACGTTTTTTTTAAAATGTTATGAATTTATAATAATATTTGGTTCTTAACTATGGCCAGGAGCTGAATTAACCATTTTGGTGCATTATCTTATGTAATACAACACCATATAAAGATATTGGGATGCCTGGGTGGCCTAGCGGTTGAGCATTTGCCTTTGGTTCAGGGACTGATCCTGGAGAGCCGGGATCAAGTCCCACATTGGGCTTCCTGCAGGGAGCCTGCTTCTCCCTCTGCCTACGTCTCTGTCTCTGTCTCTGTCTCTCTCTCTCTCTCTCTCTCTCTCTCTGCCTCTTGTGAATAAGTAAATAGAATCTTAAAAAAAAAAATAAAGAAGATCTTCTCATTCTAAAAGTTTTTATTTTTTTATTATTGTCATTTTAAGGTGAGGAAACTTGCCTTAGGTCAAGAGGCTCATTTCTACCCATTCCAACACTGAGCTCTTAAATGCTGCATCACACATACTCCACTGATAGCCTCCGGGAAGAGAGACAACATTCAAAATTATCAGTAACTCCTCTATTCCCTGTACATTCAACCACAGCTCCACTAAGTACCATTTTGTTAGATTTAAACCCAAGTGCAATATTCACATTATAATAATGGCAATGTGCTTTTCATAAAGTCATAATAGCTACTGTGCTACATGCCATGCTAAATGCTTTCACATATATTCATTCTTCATAATATTCTTCATTCATCCTTCATAACAATTTAAGAGATAAGTCTTGGGACGCCTGGGTGGCTCAGTGGTTGAGCGTCTGCCTTGGGCTCAGGGCATGATCCTGGAATTCCAGGATCGAGTCCCACATCAGGCTCCCTGCAGGGAGCCTGCTTCTCCCTCTGCCTGTGCCTCTGCCTCTCTCTGTGTCTCTCATGAATAAATAAATAAAATATTTTTTAAAAAAGGATAAGTCTTATTTTCCCTCTTGTACAAAGGTAGATGCTGAGGCTTTGCCTCTGGCTTATAGATGGCAGAGAAGGAATTGAATTCAACTCTATCACCACACCCCAAAGCAGAAAAAACAATTATAGAGAAGATCATCTATGACTTTATGGTGCAAGTAGAACCTCTCTTCATAGCTGAGTTTCTTCTTTCAGATCCTATACCTGTAGATACACAGGTACATAGATAGGTAAGTAAACTTCTTTTAGAACAATCTAGCTATTTGATACATAATGTATGGCAACTTGTTATCCATTGAACTGGCAACCATGACAGTTTTTCATGTCAGTAATTAGAGATGTCCATCCTCATTTATAACGGACACATAGTCATGCATCTGATTGTCATCCCTTAGGTAATCCCTCATGGCTGGACAGTTGGGTTACTTTTTGTGCTATTAAAATACAAATGAAATTTAATTTGTGATGCGACCCTTCAATTTTGATATATGTATCAAACTTGATAGCAAGTCAGCAAATCACCATGGCACATAGAGACTTTTGTGAACAGCCAGTTATCAAGTCGAAGCAAAAGCAGTTCAATCAGATTGGGCATAACCCTTATAACCAAAACACACCTTTCAAGAAACCTATGACAGCCTCTCATCTTGCCCTTGCATGCGTGAAAAGGCTCCCTGTGTCTTACCTGTGGCTTGGAGGTAGATACCATCTCCTGTTCTGTAGCCCCGCCTCCAGCCAGGGCTCTCTCTAGAAGTAAATAAAGAATGAGTCATACCTATAGTTGATTGTCCTAACCATGAACTTTCCAGGAGATGGGAAATATTTTATATAACAAGCCAGAGCCTACCCTGTCCTTTTCTAAGAAACCTGAATTCATTTATTCATTCAAAAATCCTTAGTGATCATTTCCTGTGTGTTATAAATGGTCCTTAGCCACCAATCTAGTAGGGACATGTCAATCAGGATGCTTTGGCTGCAGTGAGAGAGCTCCCTGCACATTTGCCCTTAAACAAGGAGATCATTCACTAACATAAATTTGTAAGTGGGGCTAGTTCCAGGCCCGATTCCACTGCACCACAATTCTGTACTTTGTCCTCTTTTGCTTCTGGACTCCATCCTCAGGCTGATTGAAAAATGGCTGTAACAGTTCAGTCCTCACATCCGACACCACAGTGACCAGGGCAGAAACAGGACTGTCTCTCGGCTATTTCTCAGAGCAAGGAGACTGTTCTTAGAAGCCCCACTACCTAAAGGCATCACTTATGGATCTCACTGGCCAGATCCGGACAGCCTACCTACTCTTAATTACTGACCAGAGATCCACCCTCTGGTGTTGGAGGTAGGGTCAGATTCTGGAAAGCTTGTGCTCCTGTGGAGAAGATGTAAATAACTGAGCCTGATCTGGGTTCTCTCTTGGGAAGGAGGATGCACAGAAAAGGGCTTGACATTCTCTGTTAAAGGGGAAGCTGGCATTGCAAAGTGACACAAATAATCATCCAGGCAGAGGGAATGGCAGGTGTAAAAGCCTCGAGGCAGAAATTACATGTTTCTTGTTGGCTTTGAAGAAGGAGAAGATTAGCAGGGTTAGAGCCAGTGAGGGGGGCAGATCATGGCCGTCTGAGTTGACGTGACATCTCTGAGTCCTTAGCCTGAAAACAGGATGACTCACTGGGGGCTTTACAGCAGAGCAATGGCATGTTTGTGAGAGAGTCCCAGGCTGCTGTGTGAAGGCCTTGGAGATGAGTAGTAGGATTAAGAATGGAAGTTGGAGGTGCCCAGGTGACTCAGCTCTTGGTTTTGGCTCAGGTCCTGATCTTAGGGTTGTGAGGTTGAGCCCCATATTGGGCTCCAGGCTCAGTAGGGAGTCTGCTTGAAGATTCTCTCCCTCTGGTCCTCCCCATGTGCTCATGTTCTCTCTCGCCCTCTCTTTGTCAAATAAATAAATCTTTAAAAAAAATAAAAGAATGGAGTTGGTGTTCTGGACAACTGATCTACCCTGAGGAGAGTAGAGAGGGCTGGGAACTATCAAAGAATTTGTTTTGACCACTCTTGGTGATAAATTGGATCTGGGGGAGGTGATGGAAGAGGTGATATCAAAAATGACTCTGGATTTCTGTCTGAGTGTTTAGAAAACTGACCTTGCCATTCCTAAAGAAGTGATCAGATTGGGGCACCTGGGTGGCTCAGCTGGTTTTAAGCATCTGCCTTTGGCTCAGGTAATGATCTCAGGGTCCTGGGATCAAGCCCCTGTTTCTCCTTCTCCCTCTGCCCTCCCCCCACCCCTCTCCCCACTTAGGCTCACATTCTCTCTCTCAAATAAATAAAATCTCTAAAAAAAATCCTCTGATTAAGGGTGAAAATAATTCATTTTCAATAAAGTGAATTTGAGGTGACTGTAAAATATTATTTAGAGATGAAGAGTAGTAATAATAGAATGATTCAGACACCATTCAAAATGTTTTCTTTGTATGAAATAATCATGTTTTCACAGTAACCCAATGAGGCTGATGCCGGTATTAACCCCATTTTACAGATATGGTAACTGAAACTCAATGAAATTAAGTAATTGGGCCAGAATTAACACAGCTAGTAAGTTGTTTTATCAGTTAGAAGAGCCTTCAAGGCTAGAAGCTTACATTTAGAAATATTCAGCTTATCAGTATTCCAGCCACGAGAGTAAATGAAGTTGTCTAGGGACAGCTGAGCTATGGGAAATTTCATGATTAAATCCAAGTCTGGTGGACACACAAGAACTATAGAGGAGGGGGCGCCTGGGTGGCTCAGTGGTTGAGCTTCTGCCTTGGGCTCAGGGTGTGATCCCAGGGTCCTGGGATTGAGTCTGCCTCTCTCTCTCTGTGTCTCTCATGAATAAATAAATAAAATCATGAAAAAAATAAAAGAACTATACAGGAGAGGGAAAAGGAAGAAGAGGGGGAAAAAGGTCTTCCTATAGGTTGGCTTTAACGAATGTTAAATTGTTAAAAAAAAAAAAAACATAAACTATTTGACTCCTTTACAAGCTAAGAAGCAGGTTTTAAAAGGTTTTGAACTTCTGCCAGAGAGTGTGTGGAACATGGACATGTTATGTCAACACCTGATTCTGTCATTGACAAACTACAGTTTGTATAAACTTCTGCAAGTCACTCCTTTGCATTAGGATTAGGTTCGACTGCATAAACCAAAATCATAATAACTTAAACAAGGTAGCAGTTTATTTCTCTCTCATGGAAAAATGCAGAGGCCGCCAGTTCAAACCTATCATGTGTGATGGCTCCATTGTGCTACCTTACTACCCTTTCATTACTATGAAGTGACTCTTGTCCTCATAGCGGCTGCCAAACTCCAGCCATCACAGCTTTGCTCTAGAAAACTGGGTGAAGGGAGAAGCAGATGAAAGAAATGGCACATCCCTTCTCTTTAGCAGACTTAGCAGAAGTCACAAAACATCAGCTTACAGCTCAGTGGTCAAAGGTTAGTAATATGGCCACACCCAACCTCCGAGGAGGCTAGGAAATGGTCTTTTAGTTGGGCAGGAAATCAAGAAACTTTCACTAAAGAGAAGAGAAGAATGGATATTGGCAGGCAACCAGCCATCCCTGCCACTGTCAATTTGCTCTTCTCTAAAATAAGGATTAACATATTCACTCTACCTCTCCTGTTGGCTTGTTGTAGGGATCAGATGATACAACTGGGCAAGTGCTTGATAAATGGTGAAACACTATGCGGATAGTTGCCTGAGAAGGGCCATCATTGACTCCTCTTGCACACAGTAGGCATATATATTTTGAATGAGAAAAATCTTTGGAAAAGTTAAGATTTTCCACTAATCTGTAGGTGCAAAAACAGAAGCCAGGAAATGTGACCTGGGGGGAGAGGATATTTTTCCTACAAATTTTCCTACAAATTTCCATGACAAGGCTTTCCCTTGCTTTCAGACTCAGTTTCAGGACAGCCAAGACTGATACTTGATTAGCTCCGCAGTAAAATGTGCCATCGGTGTTGCCAAATGCAGGCACTGTCTGAGGAATGCAGGAGAATGATCTGTGGGGGCAGCAGTCATGTCATTAACCCACCTGTCCTACCCACTCTGACTTGCCAGTATCATGATGAGTTTTCCAGACCAAGGTCCCCCAGGAGGACTCCACTGAAAGGAGTGGCTCTATCGTTCAGAGATAATTGCACTGGTCACTCAGAAATCGGATGCATCGTGTAGCTAGTTATTGTGCCTGGAGATTCTCGGAGCCGATGAAGTTCTTTTCCCTGTTCATCCCTGACTGCCCTGGATTTATTTCATCTGCGAATGTTCATATCCTTTTTAAATTTTGAGTTTGCCTCCTCCAGAAAGAGGATGCTTTTGCCTTTTAATGATGACTTTTAAGATTGTTCTTAGAACAAAGTAAAGAATTTCTATGGACTCTCATTATACATGTGCTTTAGATGTTCCATATCAATTTCCCATTCCGCTCCGAATGGAATGGTGTTTACTTTTGTGTGGCACTTTCCGTTTTAGGGTCTTTTTTAAAAATTTATTTTAAAGATTTTATTTATTTATTCATGAAAGACACCCAGAGAGAGAGGCAGAGACACAGGCAGAGGGAGAAGCAGGCTCCATGCAGGGAGCCCGATGTGGGACTCGATCCCGATCCCGGGTCTCCAGGGTCACACCCTGGGCTGAAGGCGGTGCTAAACCAATGAGCCATCCGGGCTGCCCTCCATTTTAGGATCTTAAAGGGGAGGAGCTTCACCTTCTCCCTCCTCAACTCCCCTACCCCATAACTCGGGTTGTAGGATTCATGTGTAACAAAGGTTTGCAGAGTTAATGCACCGTAACCTCATGTGCTTTGATACCTCCCAAAAGTACCCAAAGGGACAGAGATGAGGACAGAGGCCAAAACCTGGCCTATTTCTTGTGACATCCCTGCTTTTGCCTCTAGTGACCTGAGGCCTTATCAACTAATACCCGGAAACTTTGAAAAGGGGATGGAGACTAGCAAAATCAGAGCTAATTTAGTTGTGACAAGTTTTATTATGTAACCTCAAAGAAAAACTGAAGAGATGCTTTATAAGTTATTATTATTATTATTATTTATTATTATTATTATTTTTGCTTTACAAATTAAACTACTGTATTGCCAGTAAAACTGTAGGCCAAAATTCTAACTTAAAACTTAACTTCAGCAACGTGGGGAGGTTTCCCAGTTGGAAGTGGTGCTGTTCCGTTAGTTTCATTGCTGCTCTGGAGCATTTGATGGTCATTAACTGTACTTTCTGAAGCCTTGCAGCTAAGACACAGCAGCCTTCCTCCTTGCCACTGTCAGCTGAGATGAACCAAGAGTAAATTCAGACAAGGAATAACCCTCAGAACCTCTCAACACCCTCGATCTGGAGTCAGGAGGTGTTTAATGTGCACACACTACGTGCCAGTTATTAGTCTAGAGTTTTCACGTGTTAATATAATGATTATACCATGAGAAGTAGATATGATTCCTATTTTGCTGTTAAGGAAATGCAATTCTGAGATTGATTAATTATGTGCCCATGCGCACAATGCGAATCGATGACAAGCACTTGTATCTCAGTGTTCAGAGTTCAAATTCTAGGCTCTGAGGTCATTATATTCGGTCATTAAAAAAAATAAGAATCTAAAAATGCACTCCTAATTCGATGTGAGTTCAGAACTTCTTAAGGGGAAAAATTAATTGATGACTTTCCCTGCTGAGATGTCTTGAGAAATTGAACATCTTTCACGCAGAAGAATAATAAAAGGTCCCCAATGGAATTATTGACAGGACAAAAAGAATAGGACATTTACCTCTGGGAAAAAAAAAAAAAAGACTAATGGAACTCAGTTTCTGCGTTCTGAAACAAGAAAAATTAAGAATTCCTTGTGAAATAAGCAGTTTCTTTCTTTTTTGAGTAATGGTTCAAGCAGATCCACGTTAGAGCTATTGATGGCAAATACACATGGAAATTATACACACACGGGAAAGAAAGCAAAGCTGTTTTAGTAAAGACCCACATTCCTGCGAAAATATTTTCTCCAGGAGTGCTGTTTATATTTCACATGCTCACTACGCAAATGACAAACAGTACTGAAAAATTGGTCTGAACTAATGGGAGGTAAACAAGGAAACTGTTGTGTCATCAGAGAAAGAAAATGGAAGTAGATTCAGGCAATGACTCTTCCATGGAATGTGAGGTCTTCACAAGGTTCTCTATCATTCCGTGTTCAATAGGTAACCCAGGGGCTGTTATCATGAGATCTTACAAGGAGCTCAAGGGAGGAAAAATGCTGAGGAGTGTGTTAACCTTGATAGTATCACGGGAGAAGAGCCTGCTGAAAAGAGTTGGATCAAAAAGCCTACACTGCTTGGTTTCAGGCACCCTCAAGCCACCCATGTGGTTTGGGGTGTGAGAGATGACTGGCCCATCTTTAGTCCCAGGAGTCCTCGGCCACATTAACTGCCTGTTTGAGCTGTGCATTTGAGCTGGGCAAGTCACCTGACTCCCCTGCATCTAATTTCCTGCACCTGTAGAAGGAGTCGTAAAGGACACTGCTTTGGCATTTTTAGAAATGATGCCCCTTGATGGGATGAGCACTGGGGGTTATTCTATATGTTGGCAAATTGAACACCAATAAAAAATAAATTTATAAAAAAAAGAAAAGAAAAGAAATGATGCCCCACGGAATGCTGGTCTATTTTGAGACATCAGTGGTGTCCTACCGTGGAAACCAAGGAGCCATATTTGTGGTTAAATTAAGTTTGGGAACCAAAGGGTCAAACAAAGTTTACAAGGTGTATTGTGGACCTTCTCAGAGCCTTAAAAAGGCTAAAATAAATTGTGATGTAATTCTTTAAGAAGAGAACATGGTATGTCAGCCATAATTTCAAGGCAACAATGTTAAGAAATTTGATACCCTTCCACATAATGCAAATGTTATGAAGATCTAATGAAATAATAGATGTAAAAGCACTTGGAAAGAGGGGCACCTGGCTGTATGGCTCAGTCAGTGGAGCATGTGACTTTTCATCTGGGGTTGTGAGTTCGAGCCCGAGGTTGGGTGTAGAGATTACTTAATTTAAAACACACACACACACCTGGAAAGAATGAAGCACTATGTGAACATTAGACGTGTGCAAAGAATTCAAATTCTTTGAATGTTTTGGAGCTGGCTAGCATCGCTGAAGGGATCTTCCTCCTTAGCCACCTGAAGGCTGTGGATTTAATTGAGAAGAAAGGTGTAAGATCCTAGGCTTTGGCAGGAATGCCATAGTGTATTTTCTGAAATGTAATTCTTAGACTGTTCACACCAAAATTACCTGGGCTGCTTATTAATGCATTTATGTTACGGGTTCAGATCTAAGATCAAGACCAGGGATCAAAAGTTTTAGCAGATACTTGAGTTGATTCCTAACTGCACTGAAGCTTGAGATCCACCAGCCGGAGAATCAGAGGCCTGATCAGAGCCTCCAAACTTCATGTAATTCCTTAGTGGTGAAGTGGTAAGGAACTTCACCTTTTTGAGCAGGTGGTCTGCCCGGTACTAGAAGAGACCTTTTTTTTATTATAATTTTTTTTTATTTTTAGATAACTTTTATTGAGTCTCTGTTCCATGCCCCCAAGGAACGCATTTAATATACACCTGTTCATCCTTATAAGTCAGTATTATTCCTATGTTATAGGAAAGCAAGCTGACAGGACGTTCCTAAGGTCACACAGTGAATTTGTTAGAGCCCCTTGTTTAAAAGTGAGAGAGAACCCAACCCACTTGGGCTAAAGTAAAAAAGAGAAGGTATTGGTTCATGTAAAGAAAATGTCCAGAGTTAGAATGGTTTCAGGAAGGGCTGGATCCAGGGGCCCAAATGATATAATGAAGTCTCAGTTTCACCTGAGCCATCCTTCCCTCAGTTCTTCTCTGTTGTTTCAATTCTGACAGGCTCTCCCTTTGAGGTGGCAGGAATATTACCAGCAGCTTCCTGCTATAGAACAAGGCTTGGGAAACTATCGTCACAAGGGCTGGCTACCTGGTTTTGTAAATGAAATGGTATTGAACACAGCCATGGCCACTTGTGGACATTTGTCTGTGGCTGTCTTTATGCTACAGTAGCAGTTGAGTATTGGCAACGGAGCTGTATGGCCCATAAAGCCTAAAGTATTTAGGATTTGCCTTTACAGAAAGGGTTTGCTGACCCCTGTGGGAGAAACCAAGTTTTGTTGGTTTGATTGTGAATCTGTGAGAGGCATTATTTATTTATTGTTAGAGTATCCGGACCCTAGGGCCTGATGTGTTAAGATGAACAAAGAACTGGGGCGCCTGGGTGGCTCAGTCGGTTAAGTGTCTGCCTTTGGCTCGGGTCATGACCCCAGGGTCCTAGGATTGAGCCCATGTTGGGCTCCCTGCTCAGCAGGAAATCTGCTTCTCCCTCTCCCTTCGCCCCTCCCGCTCTCTGCTTGATTTCTTTCTCTCTAATCAATAATCTTTTTTAAAAAGAAAGATGAACAAAGAACCTGCATTACTTAAAGATTGTTGCTTTGGATTAACAGAGGGCTTGGGCGTTCATTTACAGTTTAAATAAACAAGGTCCAATTCCCAACACAAATATATCCTATGGATTACAAGAACAATAGAATGTGTTGTAAGATTTTGTAGTCATTATATGCTTCAGTGGTTGAAGGTTAGATTCCTGGAAGATGAAACAGGAATTTTTTATTGAATACCCCAGGAAGAACTTTGTTTATAATGTCTAGTATCTCAGTAAATATAACAACACAGACATGTATAAATTTAAACAAGACATTGCCCCTACCTGTCTGCTCCTGTAACTTTAGTCAGTAATAGGGAGATTCGAAAAGCCGAGCTTTCCTAGAGTGGGCAGGTATTCTTGAAAATAGGGCTTAATTTGTAGCAGTTGTTTCTTCCTAAGCATCCTCTCTTTTTATTTATTTATTTATTTATTTATTTATTTATTTATTTATTTATTTATTCATGAGAGACACAGAGAGAGAAAGAGAGAGGCAGAGACACAGGCAGAGGGAGAAGCAGGCTCCATGCAGGGAGCCCGACATGGGACTCAATCCCGGGTCTCCAGGGTCACGCCCTGGGCTGAAGGCAGCACTAAACCGCTGAGCCACCCGGGCTGCCCAGCATCCTGTCTTTCTGTTCATTAGCTCCTCCTCAATTTCCCCAAATGTAAGATGGGGATGATTGTACCACTGCCTGGTGAGATTAACTTAGGATCCCGGAGGAGAGTATGCTCTAAGTGTCTTGGTCAGTGCCTGGCACAGACTCGGTGGCTGAAAAGTGGTAGGCGTATCATCGCTGTCCTTGTCATCATTGTCTATGACTAAGGAAGCACCATCCTGCTTAGAATCCCCCTTCCTGTTGTGTGCAGAGTTCCGCAGATCACATTAGTCACTGAACCTCTTTCTGATATGATGGCCTGCAGCTCCTGAACCGGTACAGCTTCTGTCTTTGCTCTCTTTAAAAATCAGTGCATCACAGGGCCCTGGATTTAGGGGCATTCTCGTGTTCCTCAGGGATTTCAATTACTGCTTTAAGAGAAGATTAACAGACTCGGGTCATCTTTGGTCCCAAGGGATCCACGAATTCCCTTTCTCTCCTCCCTCCCCATACTGGCATAGTGTCCTTGTGTGCTTTTGCCAAGGTGCCTGGAAGGGATGCTCTCAGTCTGTTCTCAGTGTTGCAGGCAGTGGCAAGCCTGTGAGCATCCTTTGGGACCCACTCCTGGCATGGGTGGAACTGCCTCCTACCGGGCAGAAATCGCTGGAGCCAGAAGAAAAGGAGCATGTTGGCCAAGAGCCTGAGCAAATATGCTGAGAAGAATGGGCCCAGGTGTATGTGGCCTCGCTCTTCCCCCACCGCATCGTACCAGCACACCCTTTATTGGTTCTTCCCTCAGGAAGGATCCTTTTCTTGTAGCAGCATGACTGAGAAGCAGCTCTCTCTGTATAAACATCTGCATGTCCCTGCAGAGGCACAATGCACAAGACCCAAATGTCACGATGGTGTCTAGTGGCTGTGTCTGAGGTGTGCGTGGTTTCCTATAGTGTGTAATTAGAGTATCCTCTGGTGAGTCCCAGGTAGAGGAGGCAGCCCCTGTGTGTCCAGAAAACTGAGGGGCACAGAGCTCCCTCTCCTCTCCTCACTGGGGCCTGCAATACTCAAGCAGACTTGGATTAATGGATAAGCCCTTTGTTAAATGCAGCTGTATTCCCATTAGCACTGGGCTAGGCCAGTGTCTGTGTTTATGCCCATCAGTTATTTTTTTTTAAGATTATATTTATTTATTCATGAGAGACACAGAAAGAGAGGGGAGGCAGAGACACAGGCAGAGGGAAAAGCAGGCTCCCTGCAGGGAGCCCGATGTGGGACTCAATCCCAGGACCCCGGGATCACGCCCTGAGCTGAAGGCAGGTGCTCAACCGCTGAGCCACCCAGGCGTCCCTATGCCCATCGGTTCTAATGGGCAGATCGGATCTATCCTTGACCGATGGTAAGGAATAGCAAAGAACGTGGTGTTCCAAGGTTGGAAGACCAGGTATGGGCAGTGAAGGTCAAGGAAAGGGCCAAGGGAGAAGATGGGTGAGAATACCGTAGATCCTCATACTCGGCATCACTAACACACCCGTGTGTTTCCAGGCATTATGTCTGCATTTGCGTCAAACGCTCTAGTGGCCCCCTGGTCAGTGGGGCAGTGTTGCTTTATCTCCTATCTCCTTATGGGCTGGTGGGTGTTCTTTAAATCAGATAGCCCTCTCTGGGCAGCAGAGCCTCCCTGTGCCCCCGTGGCCACCTCCTGTAATGCCCACCCTTCATCTCCTCTACCCTGTCCTCCCCATCTCCTCCCCACCCCTCAACTCATGGACAGGGCAGGGGCTTCTGATTTTTAGAATAAAAATGTGTCAATCCTTTTTTTGGTTATTCTTCTTGTAAATATACTTCACAGCTAATACAGATCAGTCCTAGATTGGACGGAAGCTGTTCAGAATTCTGGCCTCTCTGAGACAGTGTGCTGTAACTTATGGAGTGGAAAGGGGAAAATACTGCCATCCTACTCCTGATAAATCATACTAACCCTTTCCTTGCCCTAAGTCATGTCTGTAAAACTGAAAATGTGTGTTTAAAAGCGGGGAAGCCACAGTCGTGGAGAATTTCCTGCATGGCTGGGACCTGCAGGCGTCCTTCTGCAGCTGTAAGAGAAGGTCGGACTCCTTGCAGCAGAAAGGTGGTGGTGGGTTTCGGGCCTGGGCCGTTCAGCGTCAGTAACCCACCGATGGCCTCACCTCCGCCCCTCACTTGGGCCACCAGTGTGGTGAAAACAGAAGCCCCATCTAATGAAATTGGAAGAAGTGAATGTTATCAGATCCTGCTCCCTAAGCTTTCTATTTCTGAGTTCACTTTGGGTTGAGAGGCCAGTATTTGTGAGGATCTTGGGTCCCTCCAAAAATCTAAGGAGCACTTGGTACCTGGAGAGATCCAAGTGGGGGTGGGGGCGCGGTATGGAGGGACTCCAGATGCCCTGGCCTTTCTGCCTCTGTTGGTGACTGGACATCAGATAGCATAGACGCTGTGGCTTCCCCCCTTCTAAACTTTTCAGGGGATCCCTGTACGTCTGACACCTTCTAGGACACTAAAGTTGGTTCTTCCTTTGGATGAGCCTTGAAATCCAGGCCACCATGAGAAATTTAATTGTAAGGATGCTAGCTGAGGTGCCCCCCCTTGCCCACACTCCCATTGCACACTCTAAGGGCCCACCAGAAGCAGCCCCAGGGTGCCAAGAGGGGTGGGCTTCAGGGCACCGGCCCATGCAGGTGCTTGGGTTCTAGTCATGAAAGTCATGCACCAATGAAGTCCCTCCTCTCTGGTTTTTCAAAAGGGACCAAAAAATCTTGTCCCCCACCGTGTCTCTCCCTCTGAGTAAAGTGAATCCCGGACTGTCTAGTCCCCTGAAGAGCATTTACATGGATGGAGGTGCTGGAAAGACCCCAGAGCTCATCTGGCCAGGCCCCCCCCTTTCCCCCCTTGCTCCTGCAGATCTTTGAAGCAGCTCAGCTGCCCGCCTCATACCTTTTGGTCCAGCATTCTGTCCTGGCAGTTGACATTCGAGCTGATTCATGTCGAAGTGAACAATTTCTCCAGACAGCTGGCTCCTCTCTCTGCAGCACGAGGAAGCCACCTTTGAGAGCAGTGGGCTTGGCAAAGCAGCCTTTTCATCATCTGTTTCAAAAGAAGGCTGTTTTTATAAATGTGCCGGGCCTGCCTGCCCTTCCGGTACCCTTGTCTTCATCCCGTTCTCTCCCAGGCTCCTGCGAGGTTGGGGACCACTTTATTCTGAGCCTGGTTGTGCTTTCTGTTGCTTTTCTTCCCATCCCTACTCAGGAGTGCCAGTCCTCGCGCTCAGACCTTCCAATTTCATTATCTGGTGGTGAAGCAGCCAGGTTGGGAGTCAGCCCCTATCATCAGATGAATTGGGGAAAAATGTAATGTGGATGATTAAAATATAAATCAATTAGAGTAATCCAATCTGCTCAATAATCTGTACTTAAGAGCTAAACATCTTGAATTTAATAATGTACGTATTAAAGAGCCATTTAACTATGGAGTTGTAATTATGCCTTTATAATCCTCTGTCAGCTTCTTGCCACTCTAGGTTTTTCTAAGGCACTCCTACTTTCTTATAATTATTTTAATGTGGTAATTTTGGAATAATTTTTATTCATTTTTTTAAGATGTGATCATGAGACAGCTTTTGGGTCTTGGTGGTGCATTTTTCTTAAGACAGCTAGCGATACTGATTTTATACTTTTTTTTAACAGTTCATTTATTTATTTGACAGAGACAGCACAAGCAGCGGAAGCAGTAGGGAGAGGGGGAGGGAGAAGCCGACTCCCCATTGAGCAGGGAGCTTGACATCCCAGGACCCTGGGATCATGACCTGAGCTGAAGGCAGATGTTCAACCACTGGGCCACCCAGGAGCCCCTGATCTTACACTTCTTAAGATGTGTTGTCTGTGAATGAACTGAATCAGGTGTCCTCCTCATTTATTCCCTTTTTAAATGAATTATCATTGGATGCCAACTGTGAGAGCAAACCCCAGCGCCAATTCTAAAAAACCCATATCTTGAATTTTTTTTTTGAGGGATTCGGCATATAATCTCTTTATCAAACCCTTAACAGAGATGTTTCACCTTGGCTAAACCTAGGTCTCAAACTTTAAAAGTTTTATCTTTTGTGTCTTAGGCTAGAGAATCAAAAGAAAGATGGAAACTCTTCCAACCAAATGCAGATACCCAGATACATATGAACCTGTGCACGTATTTTCAGGGGTATGTTGCCTCCTGAAGCCTGTTGGGATCCGTGGATCTCAGGATGGGCACTTTGCTGAGCGAGCTTTCCAGTTTGGCAGCAGTGTGTGTTTAGAGAGGTACTGGCAGGTAATTCTGGGCCGGCCACTCGGAGGTTCCTGAGGCCAAGGCAGGAAACCAGAACTTTCTGCTGTAAGTTGTAGGAAGCCACTGAAAGCTTCTGGAAAAAAAGCAGGCTTCTGGAAGAGTAATCTTGCAATAATATAAAATACAGGTTTAAAGGCCAGAGACTGGGATTAGGAAAGTAGGTTTGGAGACTTGTAAAAGCTGGTTAAAGAACACTCAGATTATAAATGAAGGTAAGAAACAGGAACACAGTGATGGATGTGAAAGAGAAAGTGATTTCGTGCAAATCAGATCACTAGACTTTCCTGGACTCAGAACTCCCTTGGTACAATGCCCACATCTGTCCCTCCCTGCTTGGCGACCCAGCCACTGAGCATCACTGAAGCAGCACCCACTCAAAGCAATGGATACCATTTAAAGAGAATAATTTCCAGATTCAGTGGTTCCAGAGCCTGTTCACTTTTTCTGTTTGGATTCTCCTTCCTCACTGTAGCTGGTTTTGTTCCCTTCTCTCCTTAGCCAACCCCCCCACCCCTGCAGCCCAAACTTCCTCAAAGTCTCCCCAATCTGTCTCTTCCTCCCCTCCGCCCCCAGTCCCCCAGGGCTGCTGGATTCATCTCCCCGAGGCCCACATCTGATGTGTGACACTTGTGATCAGAGACCTCCGTTCCGACTTTTGGAAAGAAGTCTCCTGGTGACTAACCATAGTTCAGAATAGAGTCTTCCGGTGACTAACATTCCCATATGTACTCCTGATCCCTCCCCCTTCTCTCCTCCCGGAAAACTCTACTTTGTAAATCCCTCAGCCTGGCTGCTACACCTGCAGCCCCTTCCCCTCCCCGGGAGCACGGCCCACTGTCCCCATCCAGTCTCTCCACTTGCATCCAAGGCAGATTTCCCTCAGTTGCTCTCTCTTACCCTAGGATGTGAAATCCAAGCTTCCAAAGATACTTTGCAGGAAGCTGCATTATCTGGCTCCAAAGGCCTTGTTATGGAGCCTGCCTACCGTCCTTTTCTTCAGCTTCCTTCTCTAATCAAAGTCTTAAAAAAAAAAAAAAAAGCAAAGTCTTGGGCACCTGGGTGGCTCAGCAGCTGAGCATCTGCCTGCGGCTCAGGGTGTGATCCTGGGGTCCTGGGATCCTCCCCACAGGGAGCCCACTTCCTCTGCCTATGTCTCTGCTTCTGCCTCTGTGTCTCTTATGGATAAATAAATAAAATCTTTTTTAAAAATGCAAAGTCGTGGGACCTCTGGGTGGCTCAGTGGGTAGGCATCTGACTCTTGATCTCAGCTCAGGTCTTGATCTCAGGGTCGTAAGTTCAAGCCCCACATTCCGGCTCCACACTGGGTGCAGAGCCTACTTAAAAAAAAAAGAAAAGAAAGAAAGAAATGTGTTCGAGTGATCACTGTCTACCCAGTCATGAAACACAAAAGCTTCAGCCATCCCTGCTTCCTTGCCTCATGCTGGTCTGGGAAGCTGCCAGGAGCCTGTGATTTTGCCATTTGGTTGGGTCTCATCCTTTCTCAGGTCCCTTCTATCACACCCTACCTGCGTTCCAGTCACGTCCCCCCAAGAAGACCGCAGTGGCCTCCTCATTACTCTCTGCCACCTTGTCTTCCAGTTCGGGTTCCCATTGCCTATGCAGTGAGAGTCCTAGAAATAAATCTAATTGTGCCTTCTCCAGCACACTGATTAACCCGAAGCCCATCCCCCACCTAGACCCTCTTGATCCCCTTCTCTCTGTTCTACTTTTCCTTTAATTTTCCCCCCAAACACAGATCTTCCAACATAGTGTACAGTTGACTTAGTTGTAACATGTATTACCCGCTCCCCTCCCCCTGCCCTGCCAGCCGAGGCTCCGAGAGTTGGTGCTCTTATCTGTTTTGTTTGCTGACGTAATTTAAGCAGCTGGTACATAGTGAGCGCTCAGTACATATTTGTTGAATGTCATAATGTCAATTCCTATTTTTACATCCTCATCCTTTCCCCTCTGCTTATAAAACCTAAACACCTACTAGGAAATTTCAGAAGGTTGCATGTTCTGGTTCCACACTCCTCCAGCCCCTGTCCCTCACCACTGGGTGTCCATCATGAGATGGACATTAAAGGATACTCCAGATTTGATGGGTTTCTGGACATGCCATGTTCTTTCAGCCTTCTCTGTACCTGTCCGGTCTGTTCTCCTTTCCCCATATGGGGGGAAACAGTTCCTCCTTTTTCAAAATCCAGCCAAAAATTCCATCCCCTGTGGATCTCCTCCTATGCCCTGAAGGAGAATTAGTTTCTCTCTCTCTCCTGTTTGCTTCCTTTAATTTCTGTCTGATTGCTCCTGGTGTGCAGTTTTACACGTGGACCTCTGTGTCTCCTCCCCTAGACTCTGTGCTCAGTCATGTCCATTTTTTTCTGTGTGTCTGCCCCCAAAATGATCACAGGGTCCATTACAGTATTATTATGTTGTCACTTAATGCAATGATTGAAGAGAGGAGCTGCCATATGTTGAACCATGTAGTCAAAGGTTTGAGGGCCGTCACCACACCACATGCCCAAATTATTGCTGTCCTCACCCCCAAACCTGCACCTGCCCTGTGTCCCCTGTTTCTGTGAGTGAAAGGGTGTCAGTCCCCTGGCATGAATCTGGGCATCGGGAATGATCTACCTCCTTTTCCTCAGATCACCCAACTAGGTCCTGTTGACTCTGCTCCCAGACATCTCCCAAATCCATGTACTTCCCCTCTGTCTTGCTCTTGGAAGCCTTTGCCTACCTGTCATCTCTGTCACCAAGCACACTGCCTGGCACATCGTGGAGGTGTCATATATATTTCTTGAATGAGTGAGTCTCTGAGTTAGAACCATTTCAGGTAGCAACAGGCACAGATTACCGGGCTATGAGTTCGAGCTTCTGAGGAAGCCTATGTTGTTGCAAAAGTCTGGGTGATTTTTCTGAAGGTGGGGTTGGAGGCCCCACAGAGTGGTTTTGGATCAGCCCCATGGCTCTAGATGTTATCTGACTTTCTAGACCAGTGAAGCTCTCTCAGCCTCCTAAGTTTGCCAAGGGGATCATGTTTTCTGATCGCTTCTGTCTTAAAAATTCAAATCCCGGCATATTTCCCTCACTGGGATATGTAAATTCTCATGTAAGTTTGGAAAAGGGTTTGTTTCTTAACAAGTGATGAAAGAGATCAGGGCAATTGTGACCCCTAAAGAAGGGTCCACTAGGAATAATGAGTTGGAGGGTCTTCGTATCCTCACACATGGAGTTACGGGATTAGTCTCGATGTTCCCTCAAGTCACTTTCAGCTCCCAATTTCTATGAATATTATTATTATTATCATCATTATTAAAGCAAAATACCAGGAACAACAGAAACAACAACAAAACCTAGAGGAACCGAGGCGGTTGTAAAGTCTAATGAAGGGTGAGTGATTCTAAAATCAGTCTAAGCTGGAGACATCACTCAACAGATTCCAGTGCTGCTTTGGGTCTGGGCAAAGCAGGAAGGAGAGTCGTGGGCGGTAGAGGCGTTGGCATTGGAACAGACAGTTGATAAATGTTTTCAGCCTCCTCTTTTCTCGGCAGACGGTGCTATAGTGATTGCATCTGCCAAGTCTTAATCTGAGATATTGCTGGACCACTAGTTACACAGACTGTGTCACTTGACTCCTCTGATGCCCTCTTCCTGCCTCGTTGGGGAATCTCGTTGTGTCAAGAGGGTTCTGTTCCTCCTCCACCCCATTGTCCTCCTTTATCAGGTCTAAGTCGAGGTTGGGTACATTTGGGGTGCTCCAGATGCCTAGGGTTTGGCTGACTGTCTCCAGCCTTTAGAACAGGGTGGTATGACTTCCATTCCAAAAGGCAAAAAAAGAGAAACGGAACTTCAGTCATGTGGTTTCTGTTATCTGTAACCATGGAAAACGTTGGCCATCTGTGAGGATCCCATTTTAACACTTTCTCTCTCTCTCTCTCTCTCTCTCTCTCTCTCTTTCCATCTCTTTCTCGGGGAAAACAAGCTGAGGAAGTGGAGAGGCTGGCGGCCATGCGTTCTGACTCCCTCGTTCCAGGTACCCACACCCCACCCATCCGCAGGAGAAGTAAGTTTGCCAACCTGGGAAGGATTTTCAAGCCTTGGAAATGGAGAAAGAAGAAAAGCGAGAAGTTCAAACACACATCCGCAGGTAAGATGGTTGTTTCCTTCTCTTTGGGAGTTTGTTGACTTCAACTCTGTATGTTAATTAGCAGAATTTAATTATTGTGGACCATCTGAGCCAAAGGGAAGAAAAATCAAGCCTTAGAATTGCTCTTGTGTTGAATAATTCTTTGGTGCAGTTGAAAAATGGCTTTCAGATCTTGTGTGTTTTCTCGTGTGTTAGGTTTTTTGTTATGTTTTGATCTGCCACTTGTGTCTAATCTATAAATATCTGAGCTTAGAATTCCACCTTTTCTGTAATTGAATGCTTTTATTCCACCACTGACAATCCATTTCTTATTATTCAGCCTCATTTGGACTGCTTTGGTAGAAAGCAACCCGTAGCAGAAAATAAGTTATTTGTGGTCTTTGGCAGATGAGAATAGGTTATTCCATGGAGGAAAAATCTTGAATGAATGATTGTTGGACACGACAGGAAAATGCAGGAGAATGAAAACAAAGCATCATGTAATGGCAGGGACAACTCTACAGTTGATGACTTAGTGGGCAGAAGGGGAATTGGAGGGAAGTCAGCATTAGCTGAGAGGTAAAGAGCACACTCTGGAGTCAGACTGCATGAGTTCAAGCCCCAGTTCTGATATTCGGCAGTTCTTTGACCTTGCTCAGTTTATTTAACTCTGTATCTCAGTTTTCCCACCTGTAAAATAGAGCTAAGAACAATATTTTACCTGACTTAAAATTGTGAGTTTATGTGACATGCTATGTGGATCTATTTTAAATGAGTAGGAGTGTGCGGAGGGAAGGGTATAAGGAAAGAGGCCTGATTTCACCCTGGTGGCTTTGAGATAAGATGATGGAATAGCTCTGCAGATATTTTTTATTTGTTTTGTTCTGATTTTGCTTACTGAATGCCCAAGTCCTTTCAAGTCTACACTCCAGGGCTTTAATCTCCTCCTCTCTCTTCATCCTCAAAACCTCAGCCTGCCCTTCTTCTCCTGAGAATCATCACCTCTTCTGTGTCTTGGTCCTCTCCCCACCTTCCCACTTGCAAACTAACTGTGAAGTGGGAGATGGGGCTGCTTGTTGTACCTGAACATAAACCCGCAGATCTGGGAATTTTCATGCTAATTGCTTTGGGGGAATGAAAGAAAATAGCAAACATAGGAAAGTTGCAGATAGTCTTAGAAATCCATAAGATAGAAATCTTAAACGGTTCTCATGGACCTCTCCAGCTTGTGTTTTCTGACCTTTCCTTCAATGGAAGCCCCAATGCCCTGTTGCTGTCATCTGTTAATTCTTGAGATTGGAACGAACCTCCAAATTACAGTAATCTCAAACCTGTCAGCCCTGGGACTGCGTCCCTTCACTGGACTACATTCTGCACCCTCCTGGTCATTGGACAGGTGTAATAAAACCTGTAGGCCTTTCGTGTATTTCTAAACACTGCTGAGAGATTGACGTGCAAGCAAAACCTAAATGGATGACTCCATTTTATCCCCCCACCCCAGGGGAAAACTAGACCATGACCTCTTAGAGAATGTTCTGTGAACTCTGGAAAAAATAAAGTTTTGGGGCTCCTGGATGGCTCAGTCATTTCAGTCTTGGTTTCGGTTCAGGTCATGATCTCAGAGTCATGAGATCAAGTGGGGTGGGGGGGTGTGGGGGGGTCTGCGCTCAGCAGGGGGGTCTACGCTCAGCAAGGAGTCTGCTACAGATTCTCTCCCTCTGCCCCTTCTCTCATGGTCTCTGTCTCTGTCTCTCTGTCTCTCTCTTTCCTTCTCTCTCATAAATAAATAGGTTTAAAAAAAAAAAAATTCCATAAGATCCCTTACCAGGGTCTTCCTGACTTTGCGGTAGAAAATGGCTTACAATCACACAAACACACATTGAACCAATGTCCATTCATCAGCATGAACCCCTGAATGATGGTGTCCCAGATGCCTTTCCTACCAGCAAATCAGGAGCTTTGTTTTGTCCATTTGACGAGACATTTAGGTAAAGCTCGGATGCTCCTGGCATGCAAAGATCTAGTGTGCTGACTTCAGGATGTTGGGAAACTGGTCCTTTGACAGATGCAAATACAAGAACTTCAAATTACTCGTGGATCATTCAAAGTTTGAATATTATTTGCATTTAAAACTCTTTGGGGAGAAAAAAATTTGAAACACGTGACTGGCAAAGTTGCGGTTTGAATCATTCTTATCATTAACTATTCTTAGCAAGTTCTTGTGATTGTGATTTCTCTGGCCAAACTGATGAATTTGGCAGTTGAATGTGATATTTGGATGTAAGCTTTTTTTTTTTTTTTAAAGAGACATTGACCTCCTGAAGTAGAAAATGTAGAGGATATACTATAGAGTATATCCAAATAGGTAGAGGGATACCTGAATTGAGTGAAGCTATTCTAGTTTTTAAAAAAGTCAGTGGTTTGCACTGTCATTTCCTTTGTACATAACTGGATTTAGAAATATTATTCCTTATTTTTGGAGAGACTTGTAGTACCAGTTCTTAGCCCACAGGAGAAAAAACTGGACAACATAAGGATGTTTAGCATGACAAATTGTATATATATTCAAGTAATACTTTGAAGTACAAACTTTCCTATGCATTGGTAAGAGTTAAGTACATATACAAGAGGATTGATTGATTATGGGATTGTTAATGGTTGGCCAGTGTTAGCTGATATGTATATATTTGTCTTGTATGTGTGTATATGTAATGCCCTCCCTTTCATGTGTAAAATAAGGTCCACAGTTTTGATACAAAGATCAAGTCCATAAATTCATTTATATTATGCATTTGTATTTAAAACTGTACTTTTTTTTTTAAACACATGAAAGAACATGAACACAATGCACACTTGGCCTGTTTGGTACTTCCACAGTGAGTTGCCACTTTTTAAGTTGCCACTTAAAATTTGCCATAATTAGCTATGCTACGGTTTTCCTATAGCTCAAGTAATGGGATAGGTGTGTCTGTGTATACCACATCTTCAAAGATAAGCCCAGAAACATTACTTTCTAAGTTGTATAACAATAAGAAAACTGCATTGGAAAGTTAGGATCTCACTGTTTCCCTCAATTTTGGCATCAACAATTATATGAACTTTTCAAAGGCCCCCGTGTCTTGTGCTGCTTGTACATCCATCCTATGCTAGGCGGAAGGCCAGGGTCCTGACAAAGCCTTCAGCATTAAGATCCTGAGACTGAACTCCAGATGGTGGTGGAAACACTGGAGGACGAAGCAGCCCTGCATCATAACAGTAGGGAAACAACAGTAATGGTTGGAAGGTAAAATAATGGGTCCTCCGGGAGGTGATCCTTACGTGCTTTGCAGCCTGTGCTCAGAGGCCATGCCCACGGCCTGCAACACAGCCTGACACACCCAACCTCCTGTGTGGAGTCGGCAGTGTATGTCCACAACACACACCCCCAGAGCTACTCTGGGAACAAAGACAAATGATAACATCCCCTCCAAAGTAGAGCAAGCAGAGCCTCCCCAAAATAGTCAATTGCAACCATCTTATCCAAATTCCTTGAAAATGAGGACTGTATTTATAGAAAAATAGAACTGGCAGGAATAAACGATGAAGATGCCACTGAGTTATGCTTTTATTTCCTCTTGACAGAAAATCATAAGCTGTAGGGGGTTGGCCCTGGAAATCTGCAATGTGCCAGAAGTCCCTTTGTGCTTCTAAGCTTTTCCACATACCTAGGGCCTTGAGCAACACGATATTTTTAAAAATTAAAAAACGTTACTGAATGCCTACCCATGCTGAAACTGTACCCGCTCTGGAGATAGATAACTGTGAGCAAAAGCAGACCTTGTCGGTGACCTTGTGGCATGCACAGTGTAGTGGGAGAGGCAGGCAATCGAAACACATGGATACAGGTGGGATCACGATTATGATTAGGGCAGTGAAGGGAAAGTACTTGGGAAAGGGAGGGGGACACTTGATGCCATCTGAGGGACCAGAGAAACTGTCTCGAGGAAGAGAAGTTTGAACTGAGATCTTGCGGAAGTAGTAAGAATTTAGAAAACAAGAACTCCAGGCAGCAAAACAGCCTGTGCAAAGGCCCTGTAGTAGAAGAAACAGGAATGAACAGGCTGGGAAAACAATGGCTAGAGAGTGGAGAGCTAGGAGTATGCTGTCAGTCGAGGCTGGAGGGGTCACCAAGGACTGGACCCTCTCTAGGCCTTCATCCTGCACAGCAGATTAGACAAGAGTGTGTGTGGCTCCAGGAAAACCAATTTGGCCATGTACAGATTATGGTAACTTGGACTCATATTTGCTAGTAGAAATGAGTGGGTTTGGGAGATGTTATGAGGAATAAGTTACAGGACCAAATGACAAGTTGGATTTAGGAGGGAGAGAGAGAGAAGGGTCATATTTGACACTGTAGTATTGTTTTAGGGCATTAGTATTAATGCCCTTAGTATTGTTTTAGGTTATAGGGTTTCCTGAGATGAGTACTTTGGAAGAGTGGCAGGTTTGGAGGAGCGGGGGGAGGGAATGGGGGATAGAGGAGCTATGATCTCCATTTTAGGTGTGAATTGGAGTTGATTTTGTGATATCCAAAGTTGGGAGTTGAATATATGGAATGCAAAGAAGTGGTCTGGACTGGGTGCATAAATCTTGGGTCTTGGCATATCCGCATTAGAGTGATGACCGTGTCAAAGATGGGCTGGGAATACGTATAGAGTGGAGAGAATGGAAAGAAAAGAGGATCCAAGTCTGTCTTAGAGGCAAAGACTATCATCACTAGTGACTAGATAGAGGAGGATGAACCTGTAAAGGAGATTGAGAGGCAATGACTTTCTCTGACCGACTTACTTCATTTAGTGTTATACGCTCTAGCTCCGTCCGTGTTGTTGCAAATGGCAGATCTCATTTGTTTTGTGGCTGAGTAATATTTCATTCAATATATGCCACCTCTCCTTTACCCATTCATCTATGGGTAGACACTTGTGCTGCTTCCATAGTTTGGCTCTTGTAAATAATACTGCAGTAACCTCAGGGGCGTGTATATCTTTTCAAATTAGTGTTTTTGTTTTCTTTGGGTAAATACCCAGTAGTGGAATTGCATGATCATATGATATTTCTATTTTTAATTTTTTGAGGAACCTCCATACTGTTTTCCACAGTATGTGGCTACACCAGTTTGCATTCTCACCAACAGTACATGAGGGTTTGTTTTTTTTTTTTCCCACGTCCTCACTAATACTTGCAATTTCTTTTTTTTTTTTTTTAATTTTTATTTTAGCCACTCTGGCAGGTGCAAGGCGATGTCTTGTGGGTTTTTAAAAAAGATTTATTTGTCTATTTATTGATGAGAGACAGAGAGAGTCAGAGACACAGGCAGAGGGAGAAGCAGGCTCTCCCCAGAGAGCCTGAAGTGGGACTCGATCCGTGGTCTTGATTTGCATTTCCCTGGTGATTGGTGATGTTGAACATCTTTTCTTGTGTCTGTTGGCCATCTGTATGTCATCTTTGGAAAAATATCTACTCAGGTCCTCCAACTGTTTTTTAAATGATGGTTGCCAAAGGTGACAGTGGGGGGATGAGTGAAATAGGTGAAGGTGATTAAGGGTGCACTTACCATAATGAACACTGAGAAATGTATAGAATTGTTGAATCATTATATTGTACACCTGAAAGCAATATAATACTGTATTGTTAATTATACCTCAATTTTAAAGAAATTTTAAATTTTTAAAGGAAAAAGGCAATGGCTAGAGAGGTAGGAGGAAAACCAGAAGAATGTAGTGTGACAGGATCCAGGAATGGAAAATGTTTTAAGGAGAGTATGATGAACCATGTTCACTGCCATGGAGAAGCCAAGTGCAACACAGAAAAACACACCTGTCGACTTTAGGGATTCTGATCAACTTGAGCTCATTGATGACTTTGCAAAAGCTTTCTGGGCAGATTATTTGGGGATAGGTGCCAGATTACAGTGGGATTAGAAATTAGTAGGAAACGGGGGAAAACAAGCTTTTGAAGGAGTCTGGCTGTGAAGTGGGGAAAGGACAGGACAGGATGAGCCCCAGAAGAAATGTACACATGTCTACAGGGGCTGTCTGTGTGCCTTCTGATTTGTCATTGTCATCGTACGATGGAGGTGACATAAGTGCTACAAACCAGTGTCAGGGATCCAGTAGAGAGAAAGAGTCAGAAGATCTATGAGAGGAGAGGTGGGGGTAAAGTGCTGAGAAGCTAGGAATGAGTGGGATATAAGGTACAGATAGAAGGGCTCTTACCAGAAAGGGAATTAAACCTCCTGCAGTGAAATTGGGCAGCAGAGGGGCTGGCTGTGGAGGGAGGGAGGGAAAAAGGAAGGAAATTGGGTATGACTCTATCTGGCAGCTGAGCTTTTCCACGTAATAAATCAGCTCATCTTTTCATGGAGAGGGCGGGAGTGGGACCTGCAGAGTTAAGCCAGTTTCAGGATGATGATTATGACACTATGTGGCACCAGTGACTTTCTCCAGGGGCTTTGGCTGTCCAAATACAGCTCTAGATGAAGCAGACAGTTGGGTCCTTCTAGCACTGGGATTTTGCCAGATGGATTAAAAAGTGGGGGTGGGTGGAGCAGAGGAGATTAGGGCATGTATATCAATTTCCTAGGCCTGCTGGAACAAATCACCACAAATTTAGTGATTTAGAACCACAGAAATTCATTCTTTCACAGTTGCAAAGGTCCAAAGTCCAAAATCCAGGTGTTGGCAGGGTTGGTTTCTGCTGGAAGCTGAGGGGAGTGTGGTCCACACCTTTCTTCTAGCTCCTGGTGGCTGCTGGGCTATCGTTAGCATTCCTTGGCTGGTGGCTACATCACTCCAATCTCTACCTCTGTCTGGACATGACCTTTCCCCTATGTCCTTCTGTGTTACCAGTCTCCCTTTGCTTTGTCTTATAAGGACAATAAGACATTGGATGAAGGGTCCACCCTATATCCAGGGCCATCTCATTTAGAGACTTTTAACTGAGTTATATCTGCAAAGACCATTTCCAAGTAAGGTCACACACACACACACACACACACACACACACACACCAGGTAAGCTCTTAGGGCTTGAACCTATCTTTGCACAGATACAGTTTAATCCACTACAGTATTGACTTTAAATTGGATAAGAAACGAAAGTCGATAGACTTTCAGGTTCCAAAGGAGTCCAAGAATTTTAGAACCATCAGTAGGCCTGGTAGCCAGAAGCATGCTAGAAGAGCAGAGGCACCTGAGTCCCCAGCTGTGTCCTGAATAAGTGATTTTCAGAGTAGAGACAAAACACAGACTAAAACTAAAGAAATGGGTGGCTGAGGTAGAGGATTAAGTTAAGAAATTATTTAACCATTCATCTTTTGATGGACAGCGAGGCTCCTTCCACAGTTTGGCTATTATGGATATTGCTGCTAGAAACATTGGGTCAATGATCCCATCCACTAGTAGACACACATACCTTATTTGCCAAATTTTGTGTGGATTTAATTTGCTATATTCAATCAAGAAACAAAAGGAACTTTTCTCTTTGGTTTCAGCATTCAACTAATTCCTGAATTAACATTTTCTTGGAAAGATTCTCCTTCCCTTTTTCAAACTGAGACATTTCAGTCCATCATACCTTTAAAGTACTGTATCCTGGGGCACCTGGGTTGGCTTAGTGGTTGAGCATCAGCCTTTAGCTCAGGTTGTCATCCTAGGGTCCCAGGATTGAGTCCCCTCTGCCTAAGTCTCTGCTCCTCTCTCTAAGTGACTCTCATGAATAAATAAATAAAATCTTAACAAAATAAATAAAGTACTACAACCTAAGTGATTCATAAAAAATCAAAGGTTGCCTTTTAAACGTTCACTCTGCCTATTAGCACACCCACCTAATGAACTGGTGGTATAAGGCAGGGAGTTTGAAACAGGATTCATAGGAAGGAAGGAAGAAAAGAAAAGAAAAGAAAAGAAAAGAAAAGAAAAGAAAAGAAAAGAAAAGAAGAAAAGAAAAGAAAAAAAGAAAGAAAAAGAAAGAAAGAAAGAAAGAAGAGAAAGAAAAAAGAAAGAAAGAGAAAGAAAGAAAGAGAAGAAAGAAAAAGAAAAGAAAGAAAGAAAGAAAAGAAAAGAAAAAAAAGAAAAGAAAAGAAATAGGACTCCTTGATGGCCTGTCCCCTGTGACACAACTGGGGACACGTGAACCATGGACTCTGTCCGTGTCAGCCCCACCTGCCTGCTGGTGATAATGAAGGACCAGGCCTGAATATGTTGGGGGGCTCCCTTCGTATTCATGATGGAGTGCAGGAATAGTCTGCATGCTTTTGCCCAGTGTTTTCTGTACAACCTGATACTGATGTTGTGGGGTCTGTGGACAGGACACTTACAGGTATTCTCATGAGCATGAGCCCCTCTGCTCTTCTGCTGTAGGTTCTGCTCATCCCAAATCTCCCAGTAGAGGAAAAGCCAACCCTGAACCCTGGCCTGTGAGCTAACTACTTCCTCTAGTTGCTGGCTACCCCTTTCTCTCAGGGTCAGACTCCTCTTCCTTTATTTCTTGCATTGATTTACCCAGAGTCTCTGATGACTTCGGCAACTGCTCGTTTCCAGGAATCTCTTCCTGGGAAGCCTGTGTCTCTGGACTTGTTGCTTTTCAAATAATTGTTGCTCCTTGGATAATGAAAACCATCTACACTGGATTCTGCCTTTGGACTTGGTGTGATGGGCTTCAGAGCTCTTCAGAAAGAGCCGTGGCTAATATCCAGAGTGGTTGGCTGGCATGCCAACCCCACATTGCCAATTCCTCGCTACTAGGAATTCCTAGCATGTCCTGCAGTAAGGGGAGTGCGTGTACACTTCCTGGAGAGAGAGAAACCCTAAGGTTTTCATGGAGGCTTATATTGACATCATTTTGTCATGCAGGATTGAAAATCACTGTTAATCAATGGAATCATTGGCTTTATGTCCAGCATAAGACCAGCTCTGCCCACTGTAAATAAAGGTCCTGTGGACCATCACTGGCACAGCTCTGGAGTTGAAAGTTTGTATTTTTCCCCCTCAGGCATAGGCATGAAATCGATGTATTACAAACATTAATGCTCATGATCAAGTGTGTGTGTGCTTGAGAGAGATGGTGTGGGCCTTTGCACCCTAACCTTACTGTTACCTTGGAGTCTCCCTTTCAAACTAACAAAGTAATATTATCTACTTGGTCAGAATTTAGGTTTCTAAACTTCTGTAAAGCCATAGAGAGTTTGGTAAGCTTGGCATGTTGTTTGTTTATGTGCCAGATACCCCCATTATCCCCAAAAATGTAACGACAAGGACAGACATGGCCCCTGCCTCCAAAAGGTTATGATCTTGAAGAGAAAAAAAAATAGATAATAAAGCTAGCAATTACAGTACAGTGTCTGTGATATTAGAGGAGACACCTAGGGGCTCCAAGAACTCAAATTAGACAAACCCAGCTGAGTTACAGGTTAGCGGGAAAGGTTCCCCCAGAGAACTGGTTGTTTAACCAAGGTGTTAGGGAGGGAGTCTTCTCTCCTGGTGGGAAGAACAGAACACAGGAGAGTCTGGAGAAGAGAGAAGGAGAGATTGCCAGTCTACAGCTTGAGAGGGCGGCTGTGGTTTGAGAAGGATTGCTGGGGGAGAAGCAGAGTAGTGAGCGATGAGGATGAATGAAGAAGTGGGCAAGGATCTGCTCATGAAGGGCCTTATAGGGTCTGTTACGGAATCCAGACTTTATCCCAATGCAGCATCCTACTAAAGCTGTCAGAGGACTCACCTTTTAGAAAGATCATTCTTACAGCATGGGAAATGTTTGGAGTGTGACCAAACATCATTTTCAAGTTTATAATAAAACTATTTCTGTGTATTTGTGGAATGAGAGAAAACCGTGATACAGTTTAAGGGGTCACCTCCTTGCCATCATGGAATCAAATGGGATATTGTGTATTCCTGTTGATTCCAGTCACAAGAAAACCATTGGTGGAAGGAAGCAGGTGGTTGATTATGATGCTGGAGAGAGATGAAGATAGCCCAGACTAAAACAGTGGCTTTAGGCTCTGAAGACTATGGACGGTGGCAAGAGATCTTTAGGAGACAGAATGAGCATGACTTGATTGCAGACTGGATGTGGAGGGTGAGGAGGGCAGTAAGGAACCACTCTGGCTTCTTGCTGAGCAGTCAGGCAGGTGGAGGTACCACTCACCCCATCAGGAACACCGAAGACCAATGCATTGGTGGGGGAAATGGTTTATTTGGGAGTATGCTGGCTTTCAGGTGCTTCTGGGATACTCAAGAGAAAAGGATATTGGATGTAGAGAACTGGGATCAGGAGAGGTCTGGCTGGAAATGCAGATTTGGAAGTCATGTATGTCTGTGGATTCATTTGAAGCCATGGGATAGAAACTCCAAGGTGAAAATAGGAAGTCGGAAGCAAAGTAGGGCTGCAGTAGGAACACCCTGAGGGCGCTACCAACTTGTAAGTTATATGTACAGGCAGTGGAGCCTTTGGGGAGACAGACAAGACCCACTAGAGAGCTAGGGGGTAAATAACAAGAGGCACTGGTAGTATCATTTGTGCAGAACAGGGGAGCATTCAGGCATGGAGAAGGGTCTGCTCTGGTGGGTCCTGACGGGATGGTAAGGACTTGAGAAGAATCCCATGTGTTTAGTGACCAATCATCATGGGTGTTTTGGGGAGAACAGGTTCAGGGAAGCCTTCTGGCTGGGATTTAGGAAACATATGGTTAAGATATGAATGCGAGAAGAAGTAGACTTCTTTTAAGAGGTTTGGCCAGGAGGGAGAAGGAGAAATAGATAGTAGTCAGCAAAATGGGAAATGAGCTTCGAGGGAGGTGCTTTTTTTTAAGATTCGTTGGACTGTGTCAAGATGGAAAATTTGCCTTAACATGGCTTTGACATTCCAAGTGAAGTAGAAACATCGGCAGAGTGACTGCGAAGCCAAATAAATATATTTCCACACATTTTTCAGTAATGACATTTCTTGTGACTAGGAAAAACAAACATGCAAATAATTGGAGCACTATTTAGCATCTGATTTTAATAAGAAATCATCAAACCAAGCTGTCTAGCCTTCAGCATCTGGGTAAATCACACATTCTCTTTGGGTAACTGGAGCTGAGCATGGACATGCAAAGAATATTCTTACCTGCATCTCCATCATGACCCTCAAAGGGAACACCTAGGGGTTGGAAGGCAAAGTAGACTCAATGGCCCAGTTTAAAAAAAAAAAAATCTCTGATAAAGGCAAAAGACTCTGGAGATCAGTACCTTCCTAGGGCTGGGATGGTAAAGATGTCACTGTTTCCTCTCAAGGTGACCTTCATCCATCACTCTTTTCTTGTGTATCAAGGCTATAAATTCTTTTTTTTTAAGATTTTATTTATTTATTCATGACAGACCCAAAGAGAGAGAGGCAGAGACACAGGCAGAGAGAGAAGCAGGCTCCAAAGCAGGGAGCCCGATGTGGGACTCGATCCCTGGTCTCCAGGATCATGCCCTGGGCTGAAGGAGGTGCTAAACCACTGAGCCACCTGGGCTGCCCAAGGCTATAAATTCCTTAATGACAGACATCCTGCCTTTTCCTCCTTGTCTCCTGGGATTGAGCAAACATCTGACATAGTGGGTGCCTAATGAGTACATATGGAGCTGAAAGGGAGGTAGCCAGCCAACCATACGAGCTCCTCAGTTTATCAAGATCTGAAAGTGGAGAGGTGAGAGCATTTACTGAAACACACAACTTTCAAGAGATTTTTTCATCATTCAGGATTGTTTTTCAGTTTTTCTGAATTATAAATGGGGCAGTTATATGACATTGTGTGTTTGATTTCAGATTATTTGGGCAATGCTGTTTTTTGGGTTATCTCTTGTAATGTAACAAAACACCCCTCAACATAGTAGTGGCTTAGAGCAACAACCTAATGGTATTCTGTGACCTGATGATTGCTTGAGCTCAGCTGGGTGGTTCTGTGGCCAGGCTCTCTTGGGATGTCCTATGTCTGCAGACACATGGGATTGGGGTCATCAGGAGGCTCACCAGGACATAGGGTAAGCTGGACCCCTCTTTTTCTCCATAGAGTCTCAGTGTCATTCCATGTGGTCTCTTCATGTGGTCTTTCCAGCAGGGCAGCTCAGGGCCTCCAAGAATGCAAGGCCTTTTAAGATTCAGTCCAGAATTAGTCCAGTATCTCATTCACAGTTTTCTGTTGGTTAAAAGCAGTCACGGGACCAGACTTACTGTTGGGTCAGACTAGACAAGGGGGTGAGGGTGTGAATGCCAGGAGCATGGTTCATTGGCTGCTGTCTATGGAAGCTATCCACCATTGTTCAAGGTGTAACAAGGCTACAACTCCTGCTCCTTCTGTTCTTTCTAGGTAGGATGCGCTTCACCAATTTTATATCGAGAACAACAACAGCAATCACTATTGTGTCTTCTGTGCATGTGAAATGCACTTGACCCTTTCCATGCCTTATGAACCCTAGTTACACAAGCAGACCTCCATGATACTATTAACTTAATTTGGCAGGTGAAGAAACCAAGGTCTGGAGGAGTGAAATAATTTCTAATTAGAAATGGCAGACCTGGAATTTGAACTTAGCCTATAGTCTTATCACCTATATTGTGTTTCAGAGCCATGAGTGTGGGAACTCATGATTCAGATGCTTTCTAACATGGAGTTCATCTACACTTCCCAGTGATGTCTTAGAACAGTTTCCTTTTCTGACACATCTCTGAAAAACCAACTTGTGAAGGAAGAGAAGCTCATCGATGAAAATTGTCACCAGAAGTCACAATGTGAATCTTTCTTGAAGGCCTTTCAAGGCAGTGGTTAATATCTTACTCATCCCCGTTTGTGTCTCATAGTATCTAGTGCGATGCCATGTCTACCCACGTGTTTTCCATTTGTTGAATGGCCAAGAAAGAGCAGATTGATACTGGCTCCAGAGAAATACCATTCGAAACCATTACATTTGTATTTACAGCAGAACATGATGTGTCTCATCTAGGAACAAAACGTGTGTACATCAGGCAAGCAGTCAGTGATCACATAGACCTCAGAGTGGTTGCTAGATTTACAGCTAGACGCTTGCAGAGCTAATTCTGAAAGGACACCAGCCATAGAGCATTTACCATGAGTTGTGTTCTTGGCCCACTGACTTCTATGACAAGCCAAGAGTTCAGTGTGGCAGGTGGTATGGAACCATGGTTAGGACACGGACCGTGTAGCCCGACCACCACATTACCATAGACAGGTTGTTTGTACCCTGTGTGCTCAGTTCTCTTGTCTAAAATAGGAATACTGGTGCCTGGGTGGGTCAGTCAGTTAAGCGTCTGCCTTCAGCTCAGGTCATGATCCCAGGGTCCTGAGTTGTCCTCCCTGCTTGGCTGGGGAGTCTGCTTCCCCCTCTCCCTCTCTGCCTCCACTCTATTTGTGTTCTCTCTTGCTCTCGCTCTTTCTCTCAAATAAATAAATAAAATCTTTTTAAAAACTAAAATCGAAATAAAACTGGTACCTCATAAAGTTATGAGGATTGAAAAAGAATTTAATGTTGGAAAGCTCTTAGAACAGTCCCTCACACATGATACGTTGTATGTAAGTTTTATCTACCATGACTTCTACCCCCCCCCCCGACAGAAATGCATTAAAAAACAATCATCAAAGAGTAAGGATAGACTTATCTCATAGTCTTTGGATATGGTGTACGTATAAAGTGACAATTCCAATGAGATTCTCTTAGATTTAGGTAGTTTTATTTAGGCACTGGGTATAGGAACCTGCTTTTAGACACGTTGTGTAATTGTGCATAGCAGGAGCTTATCCTGTGTTTTCCTAGGTACCAACGAGTATTTCCTGCTCTCTATGAATTTACAGTTAAGTGAACAAACACAATGGCTTCTGAGGAAATGCCCCATCCTGTTTCTCCCTTTGCGATACCATCGGCAAAAACATGTGTGATTTATAAAAAGATGTTCTTGTGCGAGGTGAAACAACGTGGGTGTAGTCTCCTTTGGAAAATCAGCTCAGTGGCCAGGCAGAGTGGTCAAAAAAATAGAGAAAGGTGTAAACAGGATGACCATATACTTTATTTTCCAAACCTGGCCATTTTTTGACTATAAAATGAGATGCCATTACCACTTAGACTGGGACAGGGAGCCCGAAACAGGCCTGTGCCAGGCAAGGTAGGGGGCATGGTCACTCTGTATAGACCGCCTGGACACAAGCCACAGACTCTGAGGTCAGTCCTGTTCTACAGACAGAAGAGAAGTGCCAGTTAACTCGCAAGAGAAAGTAGAAGGGACCACTTGGAACCAAGACTCCTAAGAACATGAAAAAGGCACTCAACTGCCTGCCATTTCGGCTAAATGAATTCATGGTGGTGGGGTCCCATAGCATCTTTGATGGATTCAGTACCTCCTTTCCCAGCCCTCAAACTGTGTGTCTGCCTCCCATCTTGCTCTTCACCTGCCGGATGTCTTGATCAGAAATTCTGTCCCAGTGCCAGTCTCTTCCACCAGGAATTCATTCTGTCGTCTCCCACATGTCTGTCCTTCTCTGAGGCTCCGGACTGCTCCAGTCACCTGCTTGCATGCCAGCAGACCCCAGGCAGGTCCCCACTTCCAGACCCTCCTCTCATGGCTTTGGGCGTCGCTCTTCATGTGCAACACCATGTTCTTTCTTTCCTCCTCTTCCCTAGCTCTGGTCATCCTCTTTTTTTCCCCCTCCTCTTCTGAGAGCACTCATTTATCCTGTCTGAAACTCTGATGTCTCCTGAGTTCATTAAGTTCCCAGATATTTGCTGGCTGCATCCATAGGGCAGCATTAGAGTCCATTCTCCGTGAGCCAAAAGCAAAATTCCATTGAATTCAGAAATTCAGTTTTGTAAAGATTTCGACCCTGAAGCCAGCACTTTGCAGGACCTTCCCACTACCCCTCTCTCCCCCCGCAAATAAGTATGCACACACCAAATGCCTCCTTTCTGCTCTCACAGGCTTCTCCTCCAAAAGCACCCTGATGCTATGAAATGAATCATCATTGTTCACTCTGGAAATACCTTAGAATCACGTATCAATTTTATTTCCATAACCAGTTCTGATTATAGGCATGCATCACCTTCCTTCCTCCACTACCACTTTAATATAGACATTCAGCTGGGTCTCTTGGGTTTTCCCAGAAATCTTTGGCTTTTTCCCTTTGCTTCACTATAAACAACATCATAACTTGCTAGCACAACTAATCACAGAGGTAATAGCTGATGGTCAGTGGGCAATGAATGACAAAATACCAAAGCAGGTGCAATGCAGCTCTTACTGCCTCTCCAGTCCTAGGAGTCCCCTACTGCTAACATTGTTTTATAGATGACGATAATGAGGCTTAGGAAGGGTCACTAACTTGCCCAGGATCACTCAGCTGGTTAACGGTAAAGCCCTAGAGGACTTGAATGCAAGCCTGTCTCCCTTCCCAGTCTCCTGGGCTTTGCTCGGAAATATCACCATTCCACGTGACTAGAAAGCATAAAGAGTGAAAAGGTTAAGAGGTACGAATGCACATCTAGGTTAGGTAGGTGTTAACCACTCTTGAATTCAGAAAGCTGATCTCCTTAAAACAAAATAATACTGGAAATAAGACTCCATGATTTCAGTGACTAACACTGGCATTCCCGAGGCAAAGAAAAATACCTTCATGATGTGTGTACCTGGTCCCTTTAAAAAATGAGTTCCTGCGTGTCGGTTGATTGATTTTGTTGTCATTGGTTTCCTTGTTGAGTCGTAGAAGTTACAGGGAAGATGTTAGGCAATTAGAATTTGGGGCTTATTTGATGAAAGAAATACCAAGTAACCGTAATAGAAAAACAGACCGTGAGCCCACACATGAATCAAATGGTTTTTGAAGGTCAAGTTTTAAAGGTCTTCCTTCTTTTTGTTAGCCCAGGGGAGAGTTGGATCAGGGGCATTGTGTGAATACAAAATGTGTGTGATTTTAATGAAACCACATGGATGAAAGAAAGCGTTGTGTACCACGCACCTGCTTTGAGTGGCAGCCTGACCTGGGGAAGAGGACGTGGGGGCTCACCCCAAATGCCTGGGGGGTACCTTCCTGTCTAATCACAGGGGGTTATAATTAAGTGGCATTGTGAGGGGTCTTTGTGGGGAAGTCAGGGAGCAGTGCTAATGACGTTCAGACACAGATACAATTTTGGCATAGAAGACTGCTGTAATGTCTCATCTATTTTTGTCCTTTAACAAGTGTTAAGTTTCTGAAGGGGACAAATGCACTTCTGGGTCCACAGAAAAGCTGCTCTGTTCTATGTTCCCAGGCTCTCTACTCCATGGCTTCTTGGGAGACTTGAGATACTCTGAGATTGTAGGAAGCTGCTTGCTACCACTGCAAATGGTTTTCAAGGAAGCCCGTGAAAAGGGCTTTTAAATGCTTCTTGGCACACAGGAAGGGGTTGTTGAATGCAGTGGTTAGAGCACCAAGCTAATTATATTTCCAGACGTTTCTGTGAAGATTATATGAAGCAGCTATGAACTGTAATATTCTACAACCTCCTTATACAATACCATATCCCTACGTTTTAAAAAAAAGCTGTACAATTTATCCATCATAACACAAAACTCTATTTCATGCATGGGCAACTGGGAAGATTCGTTACCAGGACATCTGCCATTACAACGAGGATAATTCTCACCTGCCTCGTGAATAACTGAAACATTGTTTGATAGATCTGGGTCAGGTAGATATTTACAGAGATTCTGGTAATTGTGTGCCTTCCCTCACGGCTGTAGTCACATCGGTGTCTGGTGTGTCTGGGAAGGCTGGTAGGCTCCTGTGTGTTGAATTCTAATCCTAGGTATGTAACAAAATCTCTCTCAACAAGTCAACACGTTCATCACACACTGCACCCCTGTATACGGTAATTATGGTCATAATTTTGTATTTGGATTCTAAATAGCAAATTTGAAAGAGATTTATTTAAATGAACATAATAAGAGTCCATTCAAGTTCAAAATAGAAAATTCACCTTTCATCTTGACATCCTTAAAAATTACGATCATTTATACATATTTGCTTGCATTTTTACTAATTTCACATAGTTGAAAGCAAAACAGTCATCTCCTTTATCTCCACGCATCCCATTAAAAAATATCTCTTATTTTAATTTTTTAATGTAGTGGTATGTGGTAGTAGAATTCTTGCTCCTAGTCAGCCGAGGCTCCTGACTGTAACACATTCCCTTGGGTGTGTGCTGTTATAAATAACCCTGCCACTAGCATCTGTGTACGTAGCGTTTCCTTCTTATGTACTTTTTTCTTTAGCGTCGAGACTGGTTTAGGGGGCACCCTGGGTGTGAATATTTTTTTTTAAGCCCTTGCTTTCCAGAAAGGTTGTGATGTGATGCAGAGAGTAATGACTTCACACTCTCATGGTTGCAACAGAGAGACATGTAGTGTTAGGTTATAAGTGTGGTCAGTGAGAAATGAGGCGAGGAACAGGGGGCTTCTTTCCTAGGATATGCCAACACTAGACAATCTGTCCAGAGTGACCTCAACAAAACTGTGACCACTGGCCTCTATTTGGACATATTTCTTCTCTTGTAGCTAATATTAAACTTCTGGTGTGAATGTTGCAACCCAAGCATAGTGTAACATTTTCCCCATCAGAATACCTAAACTTTAGGGAGAACTTTAGTAGCCGGCTAGAAGATCTCTTGATATTGTTACCAGAGTGAACAAGCAGAAACCACAAATGAAATATTATTTACAAAAGGTCCGCTATAGTAGGATTGACAAGAACAAAATAAAATACTCGAGGAAATAGTTGAATGTTCCAAGACAGTTCTTTAGTTAAGGTGAATTATATGAAAATTGGAATTTCTTCAATTAACCAGTGAATCTGTATTGAAGACCCAGTGAGAACTAGGAGCCACAAGCAGCCACTTGTTATTGGACCATCAATGTTGAGTCAGGGTAGCAACCATGAGAAGAGGCTTAGAATGAACTAGGTCCTAGCCCTTATTTGTCATATTAGGGATGCCAGACTTTATCTTACAGACAGTGGGTTACCAATAAAAGTTTTAAGCAGGACTGTAGCAGAGGTCCTATTTCAATTCAAAATAAATTGGGCACAGGACATGAACTAAAAAATTGAAGAACACAAATGTTCCATCAATATAAAAAAGGTCTCACCCTCACTCATAATTAAACACAAATTGAAACTAGTAAGATACTGTTTTTCACTAATGACTTTGGTAAAAGTAAAAGAAATTGATCGTTACACCATGTCAGCTAGTAGAGGACAATACAGCCGCTCTCATATGATATTAGTGGAAGGGTGAATCAATGCAGGCTGTTTTAGAGGACGATTTTGGTAAGAGTAATCAAAAACAATTTTTTAAAGATTTTAATTCTTTTTAAAGCTGACCATTTTTTTAAAAACGATTTTTGAGGCAGCCCAGGTGGCTCAGTGGTTGAGCGCCTGCCTTCATGGAGCCTGCTTCTCCCTCTGCCTGACTCTCTCTCTCTCTCTTTCTCTCTCTCTCATGAATGGATAGTCTTTAAAAAAAAAAAAAAAAAAAGGACTTTTGAGTAATCTATAAACCCAACATGGGACTTGAACTCACAACCCTGAGATCAAGAATCACAGGTTCCACTAACTGAGCCAGTCACAGCCAGGTACCTCAAGAGTAACCAAAAAAATTTTTAAAAATTTTATTTATTTTGAAGAGCGTGCATGCATATGTAGGGGGCAGGGGCTGCAAAGGGAGATTCTCCAGCCGACTCCACACTGAGCAGGGAGCCCAATGCAGGGCCCCAAACCACAACCCTGAGATCATGACCTGAGCTGAAATCAAGATTCAGAGGCTCAACCAACTGAGTCATCCAGGTGCCCCAAGTAACTGAAATTTTAAACACACGCACCCTTGACCTCGCAATTCATCAACCTAGCAAAGGATGGTAAGGCAAGGAAAGATTCTGGAGACAGGAAAAGATGCTGCAAAGTGACAGACTTGAGGAAGGACATGTCCAAAAGGAGTTGAAAATCCTACATGTTAACCTACACGTATGTGTGCAGATTTATAGGGAGATGGATATACAAGATGGTTCTTTACAGATTGTTTATAATATTAGAAAACTGAAAAGAAGACAAATGATATCAATTGAGGCTGGTTACATAAATCATGGTCTTTCTATACCATGGAGTACCAGCAGAGCCACAGAAAAACACAGGGTGGATTTGTATCCCCAGATATTGAGAGAACTTTAAGATGTACAGCTTTATTCATGTCTGTTTATTTCTTTTTTTTTTCATGTCTCTTTATCTCTTGACTTCAACACTCCCCTTATTTTTTTAAACAAAAATTGCGTATATTTAAGATATGCAACATGATGGGTTGGTATACATGTGGTAAAATAATCATTACAGTCAATCTAATGAACATACCATCTCCCCACATAGTTACCGTTTTTTTGTGTGTGTAATGAGAGCACCCGAAATCTACTCTCTGAGCAAATTTCCAGTGCTCAGTACAGTATTAATGAACTAGTTTTGCTTTCTGGGTGGAAAATCCAGAGTTATCCTTCCCCAGTGTGCTGTGCTCCAGGTCGTGGCTGGCCAGGACACATCCATATCTGTCTTCTATCATCCAAAGCTGCAGGCTCCCAGCCTGGGCTGCCTGCCTGCCCCCTAGCAGAGCGCTTTGTAGCTCAAGGTCATATGCCAAGGGAGCTTTCTGCTGTCCGACTCCCTGCATCAAGCTTGGAAAACAAAATACTGCACATCAAACTAGATCTGAGGCCAGGGTGATTATTTGAATACAGCTAAGACTTTCACTCTTTTCAGAATTATGCCATAGAAATGATAGCATTTGGTCACATAAACCTCAGCAATGAAGTATTGGGGGGAAAAATTGTAAAAGGAGCATCTTTTTCTGTCTGATGCTCCTTCGTGGCTCACACTGCCCCATTGTTTAGCTCGGGCTTCTCTGGCAAATTCTTTTGTTCAACAAATACTTACCCAAGATCTCCTAAATGGTAGGCTCAGAGCAACGAGAGCTAAATAAGACAGAGTCTGCCTACACTGAACACACTCTCCTGGAAGACACCGAGCTGGCAGCCAGTAATTAGAAGGCTGTGAGATAAGTGATCATGAGGTATACACAGTGCTGTAGCAGCACAAAAGAAGTGATTCCTTGATTGTCTTAATTTAGTCCCAATAGAGAATTACCGCACAGAGAAATGACCTCATGTCTCCACTGGAAAATACTGGTGCCTCAGCTTATCTCAGCCCCTCACCTGTGCCCGAGTGCATTAAAAAAAAAAAAAAAAAAAAAAACCTGTGTGACTCCTAGAAGTGCCAACACTGGCGTCTGTGGAGAGACGTGGTGATCGCTACGGCCCAGTGGGGTGTTCACACCTTCCAGTGGTTCCGTGTTCAGTCTTCTACTTGTTTTGCGAGCATCATGTTGTGTTTACTGAATGTTAAGTACTGAGTCGGGCCCTTGGACACAAAGATGAAAAATGCAGTTGGGGCGCCTGGCTGGCTCAGTCGGTTAAGCATCCGACTCTTGGTTTTGGCTCAGGTTGTGATCTCAGGGTTGTTAGATCAAGGCCCACGTCAGGCTCTGCGCTGGGCATGTAGCCTGCTTATTAAGATTCTCTCCCTCTGCACTCCCCCACTCAACCTTCCTCCTCTCTAAACAAGAAAAGAAAGAAAAAGACAGCTCCTCCTCTCAGAGTCTTGAGTCTGGCCCAGCTGGGGCAAGTGCAGGGCTGGTAACACGGTGCTGATGAACAAGGAACACAGAGCGTGGTTCTGAGGGGATTCTAGTACTATTGTTCAAGGTCAGTAAGAGGGAAGAGACAGGATGGGATGCTGCAAAGTTAGGGATGTGAGGAGAAGCGTGTCCAAAAGAAATTATGAAAAGAAACCTACGTAGCCTAAGAGTGGATTCGTGGAGATATTCTGAGAGGTCACGGAGAGCACTGTGACCTTCACCTTCTGCAAAAGTGTGTGTGAGTAAAAACAGTAGATGAGAGTCCTTGCAAGCCCCACAATCCAGGTACTGTTCTCAGTGTAATTCATGCACTTTCTTATTTAATTTTCCCTGTGGACACACAGGAGTTTGCATTTGTGGACACTGCCACGCAGGGAAGTTTGGATAACTTGCTAGTGTCACCTCTTGGCGAGGAGGGGAGCCAGCCTCTATCTGGTGCGCTGCCCTGTGGAGCCCACAGACTTAACCACAGCACCACACCCATGTTCCATCCACTGTAGGAGTTTGACAGGCACGGTTAGGGGAAAGGATATTCCCCCAACAGAGATCAACGGAGGCACCCAGGTGGGAAATCAGAAGTGTGTTCTAGAAGTTCAGAGCAGTGGTTAATAGCAGGCAAGTGATGGGATGTCTATCAAGGATTAGATCATGGAAAGTAGTAAAGACTGCAGAGTTGGACTTTTCTTCCCTTGGAGACTTCCGAGCGAGGAGGTGACATAATTGCAGCTGGCCTTTGGGTGACTCACTGGAACAGTAGAGAGCCCGGCAGGGGGAGGCCAGTTAGAAGGCTATTGTAACAGTCTAGGCAAAAGATAATTGGAGCTTGCAGGGGGTGGTAGCATCAGAATGAAAAGGGGGGGGGGGACAAGAGACACAGAGGAGGCAGAGGTGATTGGACACGGGAGACAGAGAGTGGGGCGAAGCAGAAATCAAAGATGCCTCTGAGATGTTGACCCCGATGACTCATGATTGGTAGTGCTTTTTTAACAGGAGTGTGTAAGAGTTGAAAATGTAGGAGATGAGAAGAGAGAAGGCATTTGTTTTTGACAGAGGTCTCCTGGCCCGAGAGGATTCAGAAAGTCTCCATCATGCAATGAAGGAGAGGCCATCTGCTGGGAGTGCAGGGTGCCCAGGCTGGGTTCCGTCATGTCTTGAGAAGAGAGGGAACATTCTTAACCCCATTAGGGGGGTTTGTTTTCTTGGCCTGCCGCAGCAAAGTATCACAGACTGATAAAATTGAATTCTGGAGGTGCATCACCTCACAGCTCTGGAGGCTGGGGAGTCAGAGATCAAGGTATAGGGCGGGGGTTCCTTCTGAAGGCTGAAGATGAATCTGTGTCTTGCCCCTCTCCCAGCTTCCGGTGGTTCACTGGTAACCATTGTCACCCCTTGGCTGGTGGCTATAACACCCAGATCTCTTCCTCATCTTCAGACATGGTGTTCTCTCTGGATGTGTATCTGTGTCCAGATTCCCCCTCTTGATAAGGACTTCGGTCATATTGGGCTAGAGATCTACATGACCTCATTGTAATCCAAGTATTTACATCTTTAATGGCCTTATTTCCAAATTAAGTCACATTTGGAGATGCTAGGAGTTTGGACTTCAACATGTGAATTTTGGAAGGAATATAATTCAACCGATAACAGTAAATGAGATGAAGGCCTTCTTGCTCTCAAAAGATAACCAGGCTTTTCTTCTCCTTAGGCATCTTCCAGAGGTTTGTGAGCCAAAGCCATTATTGGCTTAAAAGATGTTATCAAATCTGTAAGGGTTGAGACCTGTTGACAACTCATTAAGTGACTTGCAAACATTCTTAATTAGCAGAAGAATGCCAGTTCCTTCTCCCAAATACAGAGAACTCCAGAGAAAGTAGTTGCTTAGCTGGGAGCACATGGCCTAATTGCTAAAGAACTCTCACTTGGAAACAGCTGCTTGAGAGAGAGAGAGAGAGAGTGAGAGAGAGAGAGAGAGAACAGGCGCAGACCAAAGCCTGGACTGGGAGTCCCACGTTATCCTACTTTGGCCATCAAGTTTTGCCAATAAAAATAGTTTACAATTTTTAGCCTGAATTGAATTTTTTTCTTCTTGGAAACTGAATTCTATCAGCTTGTTGAAAAGAAAAAAACCCTCTGAAAATTTTTGTTTAAAAGGTATCTGATTTTTTTTCAAATCCACCCTCATCAGCTCATGGGCTATTAGACCTAAGCAGGGTCAGAGGAAAACACACCTGGATCAAGATGTGTATAGTCCTCCTCCAGGAAAAGGAAATGTCAGCTCCGAGAGACCTGAGCCTCCTGTGTCAGATGGCTGTAGGTTTGGGCATCCCGGACATGGACAGACGCCCATGAATGAATCACAAAGAGCTCTGCCCTGGGTGTTTATAATTCAGATCCAGTGCTTCCCTAAATCGCTCTTTGGTGGTTTTCCATTTCTGTGTGGGTATATTTACATTTACACCCCATTTATATGATTTGCCAGAGCTTGAGGCTGATAGCTTAAACTTTTCCCTTCACTTCCAATTTTCATTTGCCCTCCCAATCTCTGTAGCCCTGAAAATGAGCTTTTCTGAGCTCCTCATTAATTTTTCACTCCTTTCCCTGCAGGAGATGCACAGACACACAGCACTAGGATTGCAGGCCAAAGAATTCTTGGCAAGCTACTGCTTCACCCAGCAATAGATTTCAGAAACACACCTCCAGGGATTTTGACAAGTGAAATGCCCAGGGCCTGCTCATACTGTAATTACGAGGTTCCCATTAGGCCTTGAGAAAGTTGCACCATATCCCAGTATCAGGGTGTGCAGTGATTTGCTCCTTCTGTTTTTAATTGGGTGCTAAATTAAGAGTAGTGGTGTGATACACTAGCAAGATCACTAGTCTAGCTACTACTTGTGTGACCATAGACAAGTGAGTTCAACTCTCTGAACTCTTTTTATCTTCAAAATGTGAGGCTTAGATTAGCCCATCTCCAAGAGTCTGTTATATCTAATAGTCCTCTCGTTTTGACAACGAACAGCATTCTTTTCAACAAGTATAAAGAAAAGCCATTTAACAGGTTCCCTCTGTGTCACTGTTTCTGTGGCCAAGAGCAGGATCTATGTGTTGGAAGTCTAAAAAATTCACTCACACCCGCTTTATGTAAGAAACATGCCACGTAGAAGTATTCCCATTAGAACAGCTCCATTGCCAGCTCACTGTCGTGACGTTGGAGGCCGTCTCCTGGCCTTGGCCCCTGTCCTTCCCATGTGACCCATACAGCCATCACTCCTGATTAGAAGATTAAATGCATTTCTTAGGGGCCCTTTACAAAGTTATTTCAAGTTCTGGGGTTTTGGGTCGCCTAGGACAAGCACAGGCCAGAGACCTCTGTAATGAGCCTAGAGTCTCAGTGAGCATGAACTTGCTCCATTGGCAGAATTAACCCTATTGAAATTTTTACCCAGGTGTCTCAGTTGGAATGGGGGTGTCAGCAAGGTCCAAATGGATCAGGCTTTCAGGATGCTAAACTACATCCGTGGTGCTCATGATTTCCTTCTGCAGAGTCCCCTGAAATGAAATAAACGTATGAATATATAGGTGGTCTTCCAAGAACTAATAGTCAGATGCTCAGTGAATAAAGTAGGATAAATGCTGGTTTTCATCACTACACCACACTGCCTATATCTGATGTCTAGAAGTAATTGTCTTGAGAATAAACTCTTTTGATCAGGAGCCAGGACTGCTATCTGTGAAAACTGGATTCCTTCACATTGTCCTTGAGGACAATAAGCAATGTCACAGGAAGGAAAGTATTAAAAGCAAACCTGCTAGAAAAGAAAAGAAAGAGGTGTTAGAGATTAAGTAGTACAATCATGTGAGAAATTTCTCCACCTGAATTTTGTCATCTTGGTTAGGACTTTTTGTAAAAGAAAAAAAAAAAGTTTTTAATGGCTTGCTTCCCTGGCTAATAGAAAATGAGAAGAATTTTCAGGCTGAGCTAAAAATGAGAATATTTTTAGAAAAATACAGCAAGCACTTGGAGTGCAGACAATTTGTTGCATCAACATTAACTCAGAAATGTGTTGAATAGCCAATGGATTACTTCTTCATGTGAGCAGAGAGTAGGACGGAGTGCAATATTTAAAACAACAGGTAAGAAGGGCACCTGGGTGGCTCAGTGGTTGAGCGTCTGCCTTTGGCTCAGGTCATGATCCCCAGGTCCTGGGATCAAATCCTGCATCAGGCTCTATGACCATAGGGAGCCTGCGTCTCCCTCTGCTTGTGTCTCTGCCTCTCTCTGTGTGTCTCTCATGAATAAATAAAATCATAAAAAATAAAATAAATAAGATAAAATAAAATAAAATAAAACAAAACACTAGGTAAGAAAATCCTGAATATGTTACTCATTTCATGTACCAAAAAAAAAAAGTGCTAGAAAATAAAACAAAGGGTAGAGCAATAATTATTTTGAGTGAAGCTCTAACACTATTCAAGTCCTTGACATAACCCCATTTTCTTTCCTAAACTTGGTTCTGCCCCTACACTAAGTCCCTCAGAGCTCATAAAGTGAAGGATTCAGAAAAGATGGTCTCTGAGGCCTCTGCTAGTTCTAATATTCTTTGGTTTTAAATCAGCACATATGAGAAAAACATGTCAAATTTTATTAAGTAAGTTTTCAGCTGTATTCAGATATAGTAACAGCAGAAATGATAGACACAATATTTACCCTTTCTGTTAGCTAACTCTCTCTCTTTGCACAACAGCCTTGCCAAGCACTGCTCCAGGTTATAACTATTTGAAAAGGCTGTATGATGTTATCTGAAAACTAATTTAAATAAGCCGGAAAAAAAAGTATGGTTTGCCCTTTTAAATGCTATTGCAGAAGGCTACCCTCACAAGGAATGTAAGAACAAAGGGTGGCCTTCTCGTCGTTGCTAGCTCTTCTTCTCGGTTGACCAAGGAGAACTGCAGGTAAGATCATTCTTGCAGCCCTTTTCTCATGAGCCAGAGCAGATGTTAATGCTTAAAGAATACTTGTGGTCCAAGAAAGGACAGTCAGGCTTAGGCACAGACTTTTGGGAATAGCACTACCTTTCCTGTGTTGGGCACTCACCACTATTCTTCCTCCTATCTCTGTTTATCCTAATGTTTACATCCTTTTTCTTCTTGCCTTATGAGTCTGACTCACTAATGGCTCTCAGAGGCATCACTTTGCTCAAAGTCATTACACTGGAGATGACTGACCATGAAAATTATATCTTCAGAACACTGGGGAAATACTACTAGCCAACAATTTTGTGCCCTGGTAGGACATTATTCTGGTGAAATAAAAATGGTTTTAGTGATAAAAATCTAGAAGTTTATCATGAAGAGAGAGAGTCCCAAAAAGAAATGGAAAAGAAGGACTAGCTCCCCCAATTAAGGAGCACAATGCAGAAAGCAATAATGAGCAAAGAAATTGGTAACATTTTATAAATAGGAATAAGTGCTGATTGTTTAAAAATACAATTATATGCAATTGGGGGTGTAAACTCAATGAAGGCTGAGCCAGTGTGCTATACAACAACCTATAAACTAGAAGAGGATGATCTGAATAAAATTCTTCTAAGATCACTATATTATTCTGGAGGTGGGAATTAGGAATTCATTTTGAACTCTTTAAGTCAAATAAGCATATTAAGTATTTAAGGGTAACCCCTAAATGAATAGAAGTAAAATGGATAACTTAAACCAGTGAAGAGAGAAATGGAAAAAGAAACCTCATCACTCTAAAAGAAAATAACGAAGGAAAGAAAAAAGGAAAATCATGATAACTAGCACAGAAAAAGAGTTGAAATATATCCAAATACATTAGTGATTACAATAAACATAAATGTTCTATATATTATCAGTGAAAAGATGGAGGTTGCTAAAAAATATATAACAAAAATCCAGGTATAAGCTACTTCTGAAATATACTTAAAATATAAGGATATAGAGAAGTTTCAAAGGGCATAAGAAGATATACCAACCAGTATTTTTTTTTAAAGATTTCATTTATTTAGGGAGCACAAGCAGGAGGAGCGGCAGGCAGAGGGAGAGGGAGTGGGAGAAGCAGGCTCCCCACTGAGCAAGGAGCCTGAGGCAGGGCTCTATCCCAGGCTTCTTGGGTTCATGACCCTTGCCAAAGACAGACAATCAACTAAGTCACCCAGGCGCCCCCAACCAATATTTTTTTTTTAAAGAATGCTAGTTTATCTACATTATTACCAGGCAAAATGTATTTTTAAGTCAAGAAACATAAAGTTCATTATGTATTGATAAAAGGAGCAGTTCATTAGGAAACTGTAACAATTCAAAATATGTATGTGTCTAACGGCAAAAATTGGCAGGATATAAGGATAAATTAACAAATCTAATAATATGTCTCTCAGTAATTGATGAGTCAGACAAAAAAAAAAGTAAGAATATAAAAAACAAAAGTATACAATTAACAAGCTGTAAGACAGCCAAAGCTCATTATAAGTTCAGAAATTTAAAAATAAACATCTAAATAGTGTACGGATTAAAGAATAAGTTATACTAAGGGTACCCGGGTGGCTCAGTTGGTTAAGCAGCTAACTCTTAGGTTTGGCTCAAGTCATGATCTCGGGGTCCTGATGGGCCCCCCATCAGGCAGCATGGAGTCTGTCCCTCTACCTCTCTCTCTGCCCCTCTCCCCCTCCACTTAAATAAGTAAATAAAATCTTTAAAAAAAAGAATATATTCAACAGTAAACATTTAGAATTGACTGAAAATAAATATATTACATGTCAGACTCATATGAAATATAAAACAGTAAGGAAATATATAACCTTAAATGCATACCTTTGACAAGAAGATTGCAAAGTGCCAAAGTTAATCAGAAAACAGTGAAATGGTAAAAATAAGATCCATAAAACCTTCAAAACAGCTATTTGACAAAACACAATTTAAAAAATCTAGCAGAATTATTTAAAACAAAGACACAAGTTTAAAAAATTATCAGAAATGAGAAGAATGTAGCTACAGATAGAGTACAGTCTTTTTAATCAAAAGGAAAACTTGAACAATTTATACAAAAACTTAAAAACTGAAGTTAAAAAGACAGCTTCCCAGGAAACCATATGAATGGCTGAAATGGATGCTAATAGAAAAACCTGAATAAATTATAACCAGTATCTAAATTAATCAGGGAGTTTAACAATCCTCTTTCTTTTCTAAGGCTTTTTTTTAAATCGAGATATAATTTGCATACAGTAAAATTCACCCTTTCTCATGTATTAGTTCTGAGTTTTGATAATTCTGTACAGATATGTAACCTCACCACAATTAAGATGTAGGTTTTTTGCTCTAAAAAATTCCTTCCTGCCTGTTTGTAGACAGCTTTTTCCCACCCCAGCCCCAGGGACAGTTGATCTGTTTTCTGTCCCTGTCCTTTTGTCTTTTCCAGAATGTTACATAAATGGAATTAGAAAGTTTGTAGCCTTTTGAGAATGCATTTCAGATTCATCCATGTTATGGTGTGTATCAGTAATTCCTTCCTTTTTCTTGGGAGTAGTATGCTATTGTGTGGATATACCAGTTTATCTATTGGACCAGTTGAATGGCTTTTGGGTTGTTTCTAGTCTGGGGCAATTATATTTAAACATCTTCTCATTTCACCTGGGTAAATTAACAGAATGAGATTACTGGGTCACGTGCTAAGGGTATGTTTCCCCTTAGAAGAAATCGCCATGCTGTTTTCAATGTGATTGAATTTCTACTTGCTTTGTGTTCTCATCAGCACTTGGTGTTGTCACTTCTTTTATTTTAGCTATTCTAATACATATGAATGATCGTGGTTTAAATTTGCATTTCCCTAATGATTAAGGACATCGTGCATCTGCTCATGTGCTAATGTGTTCTTTTTATATCTTTGTTCAAATCTTTTGACTCTTTTTAAAAAACTGTGTTGCTTTTCTATTACTGAGTTTCAGACTGTGTCATATAATCTGGATAAATAAATATTCTATATAGTAGTTTAAAATCGCCTTTTTTAAAAAAAAAGATTTTATTTATTTACTCATGAGAGCCAGAGAGGCAGAGACATAGGCAGAGGGAGAAGCAGGCTTCCCATGAGGAGCCTGATGTGGCACTTGATCCTAGGACACTGGGATCATGCCCTGAGCGAAAGTCAGACACTCACTGAGCCACCCAGGTGTCCCTAAAATCATCCTTCTTAAAAATGAAAAAGATAGGCCTAGGTGGTTATTTAGCCAAATTCTACCATACTGTCAAAGAATAAATTTTTCCAAAACAGAAACTAAGAGAAAACTCCCCATTCTATTGAATAATCACAATACCAAAAAGACATTATGAGAAAGGAGAATCCATAGATCAACTTTACTTGCAAACATAGATTAAATATTGTCAAACTAAACCCAGTAATTGGGAGGAAAAATCTTATCCAAGTGGGGTTTATCCCTCCAAGGACAGGTTAGCATTAGAAAATATATTAATGTAATTTACCATATGGCCATATTAAGGAGAAAATCTGTTAATTATCTCAAAAGAAGAAAAAACATTTGGTGAAATTTAACATCCATTTATGAGTATTAAAGGAAGAAAAAATGCATCAATTCACAAATGAAAGCAGACACTTATTACCTGGTAAAGTATGACTACAAAATAGACCATATTGAATGGTGAGGCAGTAGAGACATTCTTTCTGGAGGATAGCTAGAAAAGAAGAGTGTTTACTCTTACTACTTCTATTTACCACAGTCTGGAGCTCCTACCCAAAAGAATGATATGGTGATTTCCACATAAAGAATACAAGAGAACCTATGGGGAATATAGAACTAATATGGAAGAGGGGTCACCTAGTTGGCTCAGCCAAGTAGACCAAGCAACTCTTGATCTCAGGATGGTAAGTTCTAGCCCCACATTGGGTATGGAGCCTACTTAAAATAAAATAAAATAAAATAAAATAAAATAAAATAAAATAAAATAAAATAAAATAAAATAAAAAAACTAATATGGAAGGTTTGGCAAAATGGTTGAATATAAGATTAAGATGTATTTTAAAAAATCAATAGAAGTCATATGTAACAGCTAAAAGTAGTAAGAAAACATAATGGTAATTTTTAAGAGAATTTATTCTTGACAGGCCAAAACAACACTCAGAACTATGACTGTAGTTTCTATAGTTGATTCTCTATTTCACTACTAAAGGACTTGACTCCTTATGTTGCCCCTAGAAGAGATCTGATTCTCCCTATACCTTCCAGTTTCTTTACAAACATCTGTTCCCAGTGGACTATTCACTGTGTGTGTATATATTAATCCATTTAATTTGATTCCCAAACCTTTAAAAAGGAGCCACTATGTCTCTGGTCAACTTCAACATTTAAATGACTTTTACCTGTAGGAAAACAGAAGATATAGTGCAGTACACAATAAAATATTTTCTCATGTGCTCCCAAGAGCAGGGACAACATGCTATTATTCAACTTTGTATCCTGTAACAGAGTGTCTTACAGAAAAAGATGCTGATTATATTTTTTAATGGATTCTATAAAACCTCAAAAGTCCAGAAAACAGAGTGCTTGATTTTAGGTCTCCCATGAGGAGTAGGGAGGTGTTGCTTCATTCTATCTCTTTGACCCCCGCTGTCATTGTGCAATTGTAAAGCAAACTCCATCTTCTGGAAGCTCTTGGCCATGTGGGCAAGAAATTCAGTGGTCCCAAGTACCTACTGCCCAGAATGTGGTTTAAAAGTGGGTGCAGGATTCAGGGTGTACCCTTGACCCAGATGTCTTACCTTATATGGAGGGTCAGAGTGGGGGATAAGTGTCTTCTTAGATACCAGGCACAGGACAGACTTTCTCTGCTGCCTGTACAACCAGGAATACATCAGCTCATTTCAGAATTCTGACTCAACATACTATCATTTTTTAGGTAAAAGCATAACATGTAAGAACTTAGAACTTTGAAACCATCTTATCCAAACTTTTTGTTAACTGGGGAAACCAAGGCCACAGAAATGAACTGACTTGCCAATGATCATGTGAAAAGGTTGGCATTAGACAACAAATAGAAAGCCAAGTCTCCAGAGTCCAGATAATCCTTTCCATTATCATTCTTCTACCTATACATTCAGTGCCTGTCACTGTGGTTCTCCAGTGCTTTGGCAAACCATGTTGCTAGCTCTGTTGCTATTGAGTAAAACTGGCCCGTTGTAACCACAATGGAGCAGACTCCTGCATGGAAGGCCAAGGAAAATGTATTCACATGCTTTCGGCTTATACATAACTCCTAATTGTGAAAAAAATAAATTCCATGTGATGAATAGGATATGTCATTTAGAATTAGAAGTGGAGGGATCCCTGGGTGGCGCAGCGGTTTGGCGCCTGCCTTTGGCCCAGGGCGCGATCCTGGAGACCCGGGATCGAATCCCACATCGGGCTCCCGGTGCATGGAGCCTGCTTCTCCCTCTGCCTGTATCTCTGCCTCTCTCTCTCTCTCTGTGACTATAATACATAAATAAAAATTTAAAAAAAAAAAAAAAAGAATTAGAAGTGGACACCAGTGAGCTCTCAGATAGGCCGAAATGCCAGAAGCCAAGTAAAAACAATGGAAAGGAATAGCATTGCATTGTTGGTTTTTATTAAAGTTGTCCATTTTCATCTCTTCAAAGTTCCCTCCAGAATAACATACCCAAGACAACTATACTTGGATCCAACATGGCACTGTAGCTCGGCCATCACTCAGCCTTGAATGCTGTTGCTGTAATTCATTGATTTTATTCTGAGAAGTGAAGTGAGAAGAAAAGGAAAAATATAGCTCAGAAAATAGCTCTTCTTTCATTCATGTGTATATTATTTTTCCAATAACTATCTGTGGAATGGTTGCTGGGTACTAGGTCCTGTGCTGGGTACCAAGACAGGAGGTGAATGAGGAACATATAGTCCTTGCTCTTGAATATTTTCCAGTCTAATGGAAAATCATGGGAGATCTTTGAGAAGGAAAAGCAGTGTGTGGAAGTGCTAAGCCAAGAATGTGGGAAGCCTTGACAGAGCAGAAAGCAAAAAGGAACACGACCTGTTAGCAAGCACCTGTTAGCAAGCCTTGGTGAAGATGCTAGGTGCTTTGCTGCTGGGATGAGGAATAATGTTTTTCATCTTTGCCGGAGAACAAAGTGAACTACAGCCTGCGGGGATTCAGACGGGGAAATAACATTTACATATTTTAAAAGCTTTTAGAATAGGAAATAGATACCTAGAGGGAATTATGGAATATTCTTATCTGCTAATCTTTAAAGCAGACCCCCTGGCGTTGGGTGGTTTAGCCATGATCTTGTTTGTGTCTACGAGAGTGATGGATTGGGGAACCCCTCAGGGTCACTGCAAGCTCCATTTGCCTTTATACGGTTGACAGAAAGCTTAGTGATGTTGAGCAAGATGAATCTAATTGTTATTTAGAAACTGCTACTACAGTGTTTAAAACTGATGTGTGTGTGTTGGGGGAGGCGCTTGGGTGGCTCAGTGGTTGAGCGGCTGCCTTTGGTCCAGGGCGTGGTCCGGGGATCGAGTATAAAATCTTTAAAAATAAATAAATAAATAAAACTGATGTGTGGGTTTTGTGAACTATAAGTGAGATACAAGTAAGTTTTATTAAATGACTGAAATCAACAAAAATAATATATAATAATATAATATATAATATAATAATATTAATAATATTTGTTGTGGGAAGAGGAAGTCAAGTGCCTAGTTTTTTATGGCACTTTTCCAGTGGATTAATACTGAATTACAAAAAAGAGGCATGGTCTGAGCCAGCCATGTAGTTCTATGTGTATTGTCTCTGCAACAACTTTATTTTTTAAATTTTTTAGTTTTGATTAGTTGTCAGCATTTTATTTATTTAAACAAATAACCTTTGTTTTTTTGTATTTTTATGTACAGATGGTTGACAATACAATGTTATATTAGTTTCAGGTATATGACATAGTGATTCAACAACTCTAGGTTTTGCTGTGCTCCGTATTTGCAGGTGTAGCTCCCATCTGTTATCATACGTTACTTCAATACCATTGACTTTATTTCCTATGCTGTATTTTTATTTCCCAATTTATTCATTCCATAACTGGAAGCCTATATCTCCCATTCCCCTTCACCTAATTTTGCCCGGCTGCCCACCCCTTTCCCTCTGGCAGCCATCAATTTGGTCTCCATATTTATAGGTCTGCTTCTATTATTTGTTGTTCATTTGGGTTTTTTTAGATTCCACATGAGTGAAATCATACAGCATTTGATCTTTCTCAGTCTGACTCATTTCACGTAGCATAATACCTTCTAGGTTCATCCCTATTACTGCAAATGGCACGATCTCTTTCTTTATGGCTGTGTAACATTCCATTGTACATATACAGCACATCTTCCTTATCCATTCATCTATCAATGGACACATAGGTGGCTTCCATATCTTAGCTATTGTAAATAATACTGCAGTAAACATAGGAGTGCACGTATCTTTTGAAATTAATGTTTTCATTTTCTTTGGGTAAATACCCAGTACTGGGATTATTGGCTCTTACAGTATTATTATTTTTCAACTTTTTAAGGAATATCCATACCGTTTTCCACAGTGGCTGCACCAATTTACATTCCCACCAACAGCGCCTAAGGGTTCCTTTTTTTCCCGCATATCATTGCCACAACTTGTTTTTTTGTTTTTTTTTTTTAAGATTTTATTTATTTATTCTTGAGAGATAGAAGGAAAGACAGAGCCAGAGACACAGGCAGAGACAGAGCCAGAGACACAGGCAGAGGGAGAAGCAGGCTCCATGCACCGGGAGCCCGACGTGGGATTCGATCCCGGGTCTCCAGGATCGCGCCCTGGGCCAAAGGCAGGCGCCAAACCGCTGCGCCACCCAGGGATCCCACAACTTGTTATTTCTTGTTTCTTTTTCTATTTTAGCCATTCTGACGGGTGTGCAGTGATACCTCATTGTGGTTTTGATTTGCATTTCCCTAATGATGCATGATGTTGAGCATATTTTCATGTGTCTTTTGGCCACCTGTATATCTTCTTTGGAAAAATGAAATGAAAGTTGTCTGCCTAATTTTTAATTGGATTTTTTTTTGGTGTGAAGTTGTATAAGTTCTTTATATATTTTGGATATTAACCCCTCATTGGATATGTCATTTGCAAATATCCTCTTCCATTTAGTAGGTTGCTTGTTCATTTTGTTGATGGTTTCCCTCACCCGGCAAAAACTTTTTATTTTGGCATAGTCCCAATAGTTTATTTTTTGCTTTTGTTTCTCTTGCCTTAGGAGGCATATCTAGAAAAATGTTGCTAAGGCCGGTGTCAGAGGGATTACTGCCTGTGTTCTCTTCTAAGATTGTTATGGCTTCAGGTCTCCCATTTAGGTCTTCAATCAATTTTGAGTTTATTTTTGTATATGGTATTAGAAAGTGGTCCAGTTTCATTCATACATTGAAATCCTAACTCCTTAATATGACTGGATTTGGAGGTGAGGCTTCTAAGAAAGTAGTTAAGGATAAATGAGGTCATAAGGAGAGGCCCTAATCTAACAGAGGGGGTGTCCTTGTAAGAGGAGATACCAGAGGAGCTTGCTTGCCTGTCTCTCTGCACAAAAAGAAGAGATCATGTGAGCACACAGCAAGAAGGCAGCTGCCTGTAAACCCAGAGAAGCCTCAGAATGAAACCTACACTGCCAGCACCTTGGTTTTGGACTTCCCAGCCTCCAGAACAACACATTTCTGCTGCTTAAACCACCCCATCTGGGCTATTTTGTTATAGCAGCTCCTCATACCCTCCCCATTTCTAACATCATTTGTAAGAGAGAAAGCCCAGTTGAAGATGTGACACCATTAATGGCCTATTGATTTATCAGATAAATAAACTAAGAATAGAACATACTCTTTTAGTGTGAGTGATTTAAATTATGTGTCAGTGGTAGTCTTCATCACCATCATTGACACTGGCTTACATTTGGTCTACAGGTTGCAAGTAAAACAGGCATGGTCTCCTGTTTCGGATTTTTTGTTGATTTCAGTCATTTAATAAAAAGAAAAATGTTGTGGGATCCCCACAATATCCTAACTTTACTGTGGCATTCCTGTGTAATCTCACGGAGCCTAAAAAATAAACCCACCCACAAGGGGAAGATGAAAGTGAAGAGTGGGAGAAGTAATATGACCTTGAACTTAATTTGGAAATATAATTCATATTCATCTTTAACAACTAAAGCTCTGAAGTTTTCTGTTAGATCTAAGACTCGTAAAACTAACAGTATAACTTATCAAGAGGAAGAATGGCGTTTTGATCCATTGGCTTGTCCCATGTCATGTCTATGTGTTATTGTCATGTAAGTATGAGAAGTTAAGCACGTAAGAAGAGCTGCAGTTTTTGAAACCCAAAAGGTAGAAGGGAAGTCTCTCTTGATCGGTGTGTCTATATGCTTTCCAGTTGCTAGCATCTGAAATAATCACAGCTGGGGATGACTTTCTTTGCCTTTAGGCTCTCTAGTTTTTGAAGCTTGTCCCCACAGATGATGTTAACTTCCGAGTTTTTATGCCACTCCACAGCCAGCCGGTGTATTCAGGCAGCTGATGGAGATTAAAATGAGTCCTTCCAACCCACTCCTTTCTTTTTTCCTCTTTCTCTTTTTACCAACATGCTTTCCAGGATAGAAATCAAATTGACAAGGAAATAAATTTGACCATTTCTTTCCCACTCCCCTCGTGTTAATTCGTTTATCCTATGAGCAAACAAGTGATTGGCTCATTTACAAGACTCTCTAAAGGTGAAAGAAATTCCTCCCCTGATTAGAGATTAAACTAATGCTTCAGATCCTTCAAACACATAGGCTAATTAGAAGTAGTTGGACAGCCTTTAGAGGGCAGATAGAGCCTTGGGAGGGAAAGCTTCTTACATATGTGTCATCTGTTTTATTATTCTGTAAACTTGGGAGAAACATACCTTAGAAGCTTCTTTAGGAAAGCGAATCAAGTCTTGGTGACATTCTGGGTGCAGATTACCATTAGCAGCAAGACTTGCAAGGGTGTGGACATTAAAAAATATGTACAGTGTAGAGAAAAGAGCAAGTGCAAAGTCTGCAGATGTGACAAAACCCAGGCAACTGATGCTTGTGTGGAAATTCTTAATTAGTAATTTCTAAAAGATTTTAATTTGGGATATAAGCAAATATTGTGATAATTTTGTTTATTAAGCAAAGCCTTTGTGAGTATCACTCTTAGGGAAGGTCTCTATATGGAGAGGTGCCAGGAAAAAATAACAGGTGAAGGTTGGATCTACTCTATGAATTGTTTCTAGAAGTACATAACTTCTTCTGCCTATCACGTGTGACCACTAGAAGTTCTATATATAGATACATATTTTATATATATATATATTTTATATATATATATATATACATATATATATATATATATATAACCACTGAGAAGGTTCTATATATATCTGTGCTCAAAAGGAAAAACAAAGATGGTATAGAAGGGCAGGATAGCATGAGTTTTAGATGGCTGGGGGAGAACTATTCTGATATTAAAAAAAAAAAGGCTCAGGGGTCTTCAGTGTTAAGCATTCATAAGGTAGAGGGAAAATAATTAAAAACTGAATTTCCATAAATGCAAACTTTGATGTCAGGCATACACCATTTTTCCAGAACTAAGTTAATTCCTTGCAACCTACATGGTTGCAAATAGAATTGGTTTGAACTCTCTTGAGCTCTGTTTGTATTCTAGGTAAGGAATACTGTTTATAAATAATCTCCAAATGGTCTACTGGATTATAACTTTATGTTTTCCATGGAGACTGGAAAGCATCAAACCAATTAAAGATGGATTTATTTCTAAGAATTTATTATCTATGTTGATGTAAATTAGTCTCTGCCTTGCCTTCCCTAATTCCTTCTTCCCTACTCTCCCTCCTGCCACAGCTGGCCCACAGCAGTGGTATAAAGAGTGATGATGCTCTAAAATAACTGGACGTAATTTATTGTTACTTTTACACTCTATGATGAGTTATTTGTAGTAATACTCTGCGATTTTATTTTCTTGGTTGTTAGAGGAAAGCTATTTTACTTTTGAGCTCGAAGAAACCATGCACCTTTCTACCAGGAAACTGGTTTAAAGCTGAAGAATGTCCCTTTTGCCCTGGTTGACTGGCTGATGGGCACTAGTGGGTCAGAACCAGATTCACCTCCCACCATGCGGATTGCCCTACTGAAAACCCTGTAAACCCAGCAGCCTCAACTGGGGCCTTGGTTCTGCTCTCTGCTTCTCCAGGACATTCATGTCCCCCCTGTCCTCAGTGGCTCTGCTTTTCTCCAATATCTCAGTTCCTCTAGCCTGCTCCCAATCTCTTACTCCTCACCTCTCCACACAATTTTACCTTAAGAGCCTGGTGTAGATGGCAGCAGCCCCCAAGCAAGATCTCTCCCAGCTTCCTACCCTCTACCTATTCTCTGCCACATCCTGCTACACTGGAGGAAGATCCCTCTACTTTCTGAAGATCTGTCTGGACCCTCTTTTCCCACCTAGACAGAACCTCCTATCACATCCTTTCTCTCCTAGGAGTCCATTTCCACTTGTTACTGGATTTTGCCCCTACCCAAAGATGCTGTAGGGCCTCCCATTTTCACAAGCTCCCCCTTGACCCTAGCTGAGCTTCACACCTTGCTCCTGGCTTTACTGCACTTGCTCCTTGGAGATCCCAGCCCTCCATGTGGCTACTTCCAGTTTCCTTTTCCTTAACATCCCAAGGGCTCTTCCCTAGCGGACCAGTTCCTCTCTTGCGTAAGTGATGTGGTTTGGCGTGTTGGGGTCCAGAGCCAACAGCCAAGAAAGAATTCTTGAGACGTCTTTGGTGCAAAAAAGGTGGTTTTGTGAAATCACGGAGACAGGACCTATGGACAGAAATTTCTGCACTGGGTTCATGAGGAATGGCCAAATATAGAAGATTTTCTATCCTGTGGAGGGGATGATAATATCAGGGTTCCAGGAATTTCATCTGTAGGTTTCTTCGAATTTGGCCATTGATAAAATTGCTTTTTTCCTTCTAAATCATTAAGATGGTTGCAAATGGATAGAGGTTCTTGTCTGGGGTGACTGTGATCTCTCTTGGTTAACCACTTGCTTTTCCTCCAGCAAAGCATTCATGTTAAGACAATTGGGCGATCCAGGAGGAAGGTCACTCTGCTGTCTCAAGAACTTGTCAATGAGCTGTAAGTTGTAAGGAAGTTGAATTTTCCATCTGCCTTTGCTTCCCACATCATCAGGACCAGTCCCTCCCCTCTTGGCTTCAGTTTCATGCATTCTCCTCCTTTTCCTCGGCTCATAGCCACTCCTCTGCCTTTTCCCAGTGCCTCACTGTTACAGTCCATACAGGTTTGAGCCTGAGCCCCCTCTCTTTGTACCCTGCCTCTAGAACATTTTCATCATGCATGTGGCTCTATGTATCACATTTGTGCTGATAGAACCCAAGTCTAGATTTCTATCTATTTCCATCCACATTTTCTCCTAAGGTCCAGGCTCACACTTGATATTTCCCGTTTGTCTTACAAGGACCTCAAATTCATGATGGCTAAAATCAGGCTCACCATCTACCACCTCCAGCCATATCCTCCTCCTGTGCTCCCTTTCTCTATTCTCTCATACAAGATGAACGCAGCAGTGATTCTGAGCTTCTCAGAATCTTCCCATCTACCACATTGAGTCAGTCTTGAAATCTGATTGATTTGTTGGACATGTTCCCTTTTGTCTAGTTCCCGTGACTGCTTCCTAGGCCAACCACCACAGTCTCTCATCAGGACTATGGCCATAGCATCTTCTGGTCTCTCCTTACGTCCACATTGGCACCCTACGATCAGTTCTCTGGCCGGAAGCAACAACCAACGTGGCTGTATCCCCTCACCCCTTTAACACATTTGAGTTGCTTCCAGCATGCTTATAAAGTCCAGAATCCTTGACACAGTCTACAAGGCCCTGCTTGAGCTAGCACCACCTGCAGGCCTCCTGCAGTCCCCACCACCCTCTCCTGGCACACTGGCTCCAGCCACACAGCCTTTCCTTTGCTCATACTTCCCACTCCATAGCTCTGGCACATCTCCTCCCACCGAGTCTTCAACTCTTATTCCTTCAGACGCTTCCAAATGTCACTTGTTCACATATCCTCCAATTTAAATCAGGCACCACCACCATAGTCATTCATCAGTCATTCATGTCCTTGTGTTACTAGAAATCCCCGTAGAACTTCTCTCAGTGCACAGTCCTGTGCCTCCTCCTCTGATGATGTGACAGCTGTCACCCACAGCAGTCTGCCAGCCTGGAGTCCTCTGTCTGTGCAGTCCTCTTTGCTCCTGGCACATGGGAGGTGCCCAGTGAGAGGTGCTGAATGAATCAGTGAGTGACAGATAAATAGAGACCTCCTCCTGGAACTGACCTAGAGCTCTGGTGGCTCTGACTGGCTGCTTCAGTGCTGCAGGTGACTGGACAGGCTCTGTGCCCTGGTGTGCAGCTGCTTCTCAGGTGTAGCAGTGAGTCTTCCTGCTTCCCATCAATCACTCCCTCCTAATGGCAATGTTCTGTTTATATACATGTGAACACTTTTACCTTTTGCCTCTGAAGAGTGTTTACTTTAAGAATTGCTTTTTTTCCCCTTAGATTTTATTTATTCATGAGAGACACAGAGACATAGGCAGAGGGAGAAGCAGGCTCCCTGCAGGAAACCTGATGTGGGACTCGATCTCAGGACCCTGGGATCACGACCTGAGCCAAAGGCAGACCCTCAACCACTGAGCCACCCAGGTGCCATACCTTAAGAATTTCTAAGTAGACATGAAAGGAAGGTTAACTCATCTGCTAAAATCTAAATATAGCTGTGTTAACCCAGTAGAATGGCATCAACTTGAAATGTTTCTAGAACTATTCATGCTTGAATACATCTTTTCAGCTTATACTTACACTGAGAGTTGATAGTTGCCTTTTTCTTTAAGTTGGGAAAATAAACAAAAAACATATTTGAAAATTAGCCCCTGCCCCAGCGAAAATCCTCTATAATCTCTTTAAGTTTTGTGGATGATGCTAAATCAGGAAGCGTGGCTGATTCAGTGTCATGAACAAGGTTGGTTTTACTCTGCTTGACTGCATAACAATCCATAATATTCGAACACACAAACATGAAATGTGCTGTGAAACCCTCGTGGTGTGAAGGAAGAAATAACAGAAATAAAATTGAGAAAAGGAAATCATACACTATCACGAAAGACAGAAGCCACAAGCCATACTTTTGTACCGAGGCCACTCACTAGCAGAAAGTTTCATTTTCTCTTGATTAAGGAATGTTGTGAAAATTTCAAATTGTTTCCATTCGAATCGTCTTTCCACCTATCTCGTGTGAATACAAAAGCATTTGAGCCAAGGTACATCTTGAAACCTGTGAACAATCACGTTCAAAATCTCAGGCTCTCAGAATAAAATTCTTTTTTCTCAGATTTTCAAAAGAGAATTCCATTGAAGACCTGGCCAACTGTTTAATTCCCAACACTGGAATGTGATCAGTTGTCTGCCTGTGGTAGATACGTCACAAAACTATGGAGATATACCATTCTGTAAATGATTGAAGAAAAAAATGCTTCTTTGAGCTTTCCCCAACCAACCTCCAAAATTCTGTGTCTCTATACACACTTCCACATGTTACGTTTATTTATTTATTCCTCTTCTGCCCTTTAATGGCACTCTTGATATTCCTGTTTCCCACATTCTTGAATCCTAAATTGTGAACTGGCTGGTTGGTTGGTATTTTAATATAATTGCCTTCACCAAGTTGTGTGATTATCAGCTTCAGGAAACCCTCTGTGGAAATGAACAAGCACCAATAATCAATCGACAAGCACCTTCCGTGCAACCATGAGCTGTAAGGAAGGATTCTCTGGAAAATGAAAAGATTGGTGCCTGAGCCCTGTTCATGCCTCCCCAGGTACTTACCAAGGCTCAGGTAATTGGGATAAAGGAAAGGTCAGAGACAAGACGTAAAGAGATGTCCCAGGTTGCAGTTGTAATGACTGGAGTTTATTTCTCCGGGTTCTTCTCTTGTATATCAGAATCTTTTGAAGATCTTGTTAAAACTCATGTTCCTGCTCACTGCCCCCCCAACCCACACACAACCCTCCAGAGATTCTGACTCAGTAAATCCTAGATAGGGCCCTTCAGTTTCCATTTTTAAAAGTTTCCTAATGATGCTGCTGCTAGCAGTCTGACCACACTTTGAGTAGAACTGGTTGAGCTGGTTTAGCCCGGCCAGCCAATAGCGGAAACTGGTTTAGGCCAGCCAACAGTGGGAACTGGTTTAGCCCAGCCAGCAGCAGAACTGGTTTAGCCTATCCAGCTAACAGTGGGAGCTGGTTTAGCCCAGTCAGCTAACAGCGGGAACTGGTTTGGCCCAGCCAGCAGCAGTGGGAACTGGTTTGGCCCAGCCAGCAGTGGGAACTGGGTTAGGCCTGCCAACAATAGGAAGAGCTGACCCATAATTTCCCTTATCCCACTCTTTTGCCACTTTTGCAATAAACCTGTGTTAAGATCTAAGAAGTTATAGCGGAACCATTAGTCATGCAACCCACAGCATCAAAATATGATGGACATGGAACTCAAAACAGCATATTCAGTGGTGACAATATTCTACTCTGAGTGCAGGTAGCGCTTAGGCTGACCAGGGCAGAAACTTATGGAAGCCAGAATCTGAATAGGTAGGGAAGGACAAGACATCTCTGAAGAGACAAAGAAGCTTAACTTTATCAGTAGGCGTGCCAGTCATAAGCTCAGTGGTACAGCTCTGGGATGCTGCTTAAAATCAACAGAGGCCCACCCTGTCCTTGGAGGAGCCTCCTTGGGTAAAGTCTGATACTTGGAATGCTGGGTTTCACTGGGGGCTTCTTGCTCTTCTTGGGTTAATACCACCAGGTTTCTTTTCTTTTTCTTTTTTAAGATTTTATTTATTTATTTGAGAGAGAGCACACAAGCAGGGGGGAGGAGGGATAGAGGGAGAAGCAGACTCAGGACCCTGGGACCATGACCTGAGCTGAAGGCAGCTGCTTAACCCACTGAGCCACCAGTCGCCCCACCAGGCATACCCCCACTCTCTAGGTATCCCAGAGAGCCTCTGAAAAGGTTTTTTCCACCAGTGGGAGGAGCATGCTTGTCAGAATTTGGCTGAGAAAACATTTGTATTGCTCGTTGACCCAGACTTGCCCTCTGCAATTAGAATAGCACTTTGCTTTGTTTTCCCTGAGGGGGAAGCAGTTGCCAAGTTTTAACAATCAGCTTCTAACAAATCTGATGGAAGGAGCAAATCGATTGGGCTGGTGGAGAAACAATTAAGTTTCAGACTAATCATCAGAATTCAACTTTGACCAAATTATTCCAGGGATTCATGGAAACCCCTCTTCTTGGCTTGGGGTAAGGTAGTTTCTAGGTGTGTTGGAGAGGGTCGTTGACAATGTAAAAAAATACAGTTCGGCAATTTGGAGTATTTTCTTCCTCTCAAGGGATCAAAAACAAAAATGAACATTGTAAATCGCCACAGCAGGTTCTGTAATTAGAAATGAAAAGCAAGGGGGCACCTGAGTGGCTCGGTGGTTGAGCGTCTGCCTTCAGCTCAAGGATCCCGAGGTCCTGGGATCAAGTCCCACATCAGGTTCCATTCCGGGGAGCCTGCTTCTCCCTCTGCCTATGTCTCTGCCTCTCTCTGTGTCTCTCATGAATAAATAAATTTTTTAAAAAATGAAAGGCAAGGACAGTTTTAGTATTTAACAGCATAGCCTGTTCATTTACAACCATTGCACTATAAATGTTGTGTATTTTTTTTGTCAGAGTTTTGTGTGTGTATATGTGTGTGTATTTGGTTTGGGAACACTGCAGAGTAATCAAGGCTGCTGATACATCTGTTATGGGTGCCTAGGTACCCTGGGTGCAACCTCAAGGATGTGTAGGATTGTGTTGGGAGGAAAAAAAAACTGTTTCTATGTATATCTGCTTTTAGCAGCAAATCTGTTCATATTTTGAAAAGCTCGCAAAACATCCTGGCGTAATAGCAGTGTATACTGTGATGAAACTGTAATTGATGTTGCATTATGCATTATTCATATGCAAATCATGCCTTTTAAAATAATCTCTAAAGTGACAGATGGACAGACGTTCTCTGCCTCCTTTATGGCCGGTCAACCTCTAACCAAGCAGTTCACTTATTAAAGGAGCTTATGACCTTTACTTCATTCTTTGCAGTGTAAGACAGTCCAAAGGGCTATTTTATTTCTTCCCGGAGAGGCTCGGCCTGGCCAGACTCAAATGTGATTGGAATTCATTTCATGACACCATCAAAACAAAAGAGATACATTTCTACTTCCTTTCACCTATTAAGGTTTGTCACAAATATGGCTTGGAAACGTTCTAAATAAATTACTTTGCCCTGTTGGAAAGAGTGCCGTGCTGTTAATTTTATTGCTTTTCTGGCAAGCACATTAGTGTTAAGCAGTAGATATAATTGGAGGCATATTATAAATTAGACATGACTGCTGTTGAACACAAAATCTATTCCAGCTTTAGATAGAAGAAAACATCTGAAATATTTTCCAAGGAAAAACGGGAGAGTTGCACTAAGCCCTAGCAGTGGTTTGTTAATTGTTGTGAGAATTTTTAAATATTTTCCCGGTGTTGGAATGGTGACTATACTGTTTTTATAATAAGATATCATAGTAGCAATAACAGATGCAATGATGTGCAGGATTGCCATTCCTTTGCCAACATCCCAATACCTGCAGTAATTTCTTGAACTTTTCTTCTTTCTGAAACTATATATATATATATATATTTAAATCTAAACATGTTAATATGGGGTAGAAATGTTTCTTTGCTTTGAAATTCTAAATTTGAACTGATTATAGACTTACAGAAAAGTTGCAAATGTCGCAAGAGCTGCTCCAGACCCTAAATCTTGCTTCCCCAGTGTTGGCATCTTATACAACTACAGGACATGATCAAGGGTAGGATATTAACATTAAAACCACATTATCAACTAAATTACAGATTTTATTCACATTTCACCTATTATTCCATTGGGTTTTTTTCTTTTCTGGATTCTATCTAGGACTTTGAGTTGAGTTTTGTAAACACTTCTCTTTAGTCCCCTGTAGTCTGTAACAATTCATCAGTCTTTCTCTTTCATAAAAACGTTTATTCAAGCAAAATTTCTGTGTGTTTGGTGAAATATGGCAAGGTCATGTGTGTGTGTTTTGGGGAATGGGATGGCAATGGAATGGGAAGCTCTTGAAATACTCGTTTGCTTGAAGAAAAATTTTATGGAGTCTTTTCCAATATATTAATAATCTATGACAACTTAGTCTTATTCAGTGGACTTTACTAATTCAGATTAATAGTAAACCACACAGATTTGGTTAAAAACAAAGGCTGAATTTTAATTTTAAAAATCTGCTGTTTTAAAAATAGGTGGTTTTATTCCATTAATTTTTTATTAAACTCTCAATTGATTTAGATTTTTCATTCTAATTGTTGACTAGGAGATCTTATTGAACATGAAAGACAAATTTGTAATTAACGTAAGTATTATTTGTACATTGTAGATTCTTTCAACCTCATAAATAATTCTGTTCCTTAAGTATCCTCCCTAGGAAGGATTTTACCTCTCTTTTTTTCCTTCACTATAAAAAAAAAAGCATTGGCTAAGCAAAGATACATTGCAGCCAGAATCTTGCCGAGATTCTGTACACTGCAAATTAGTGTGATTCAAATTAATAAGTTGTATGAGAAACTTAAAAGCTGTTACCAAAATATGATTTTAGAGAACAGTTGATTTATAAACTAATCTATTCCTTAGTACCTTGGCCCTCCAGGGTAAGAAAGACAGGAGTTCTCTGCTTCATCTCTCTTTACAAATGATTATTGAATGGAGCTATATACACCTGCCCCAGTTCCACAAACATTATTTTTTTTCCTTCTCTTCTATTTCAGCTATGCTCTGTTTCAACTGTTCTGTAGTTCACATGGTTTTTTAAAAATGTTTTATTTATTAATTTGAGAGAGTGAGAAAAAGAGTGAGAAAGAGCACAAGCCATGGGAAGGAGCAGAGATAGAGAAGCAGGGAGCCTCAACACCAGGTTGATCCCACGACCTCAGGATCATGACCTGAGCAGAAGACAGATGCTTACCTTACCGAGCCACACAGACACCCTTGCAGGTCACTTCTGACACCCCCCAGAATGAGCTCAGACCCCACAAGTGAAAGGTCACAGTCACAAGTCTGCCCCAGTGTCTGATGCCAGCAACAAGAATCACCTGCACTTTTCACTGAATCTCTACGAATCCAGGGCTTCCCATCTCCAGTTCAGTCACTTTTAGAAAGACACACAGAACCCTGGAAAGCACTTATACTTACAACTACAGTTTTATTATAAAGGACACAGATTAGGAACAACCACATGAAGAGAAATATAGGGTGAGGTCTGGGCAGGGTCTTGAACAAGGAGTTTGCACGCCTTCTCCTCTTGGAATGGGGCATGTCATCCTCCCACAACACACCAGTGCGTTCACCAACCAAAAAGCTCTACTGAAGGGCATTTTTATTAGTGTTTATTATGACTGGAGTTTGACCACTGGATTGAACTCAGGTTTCAGGCCTCTCCTCCCTCCCCAGAGATAGGAAGATCAGGCTGATATCAGGTGACCCAAAGCTCCAACCCTCTCATCAAATGGTCTTTCCAGCCTGACCATCCTGAAATTATCTAGAGACCCACAGTGAGTTACCTCATTCGCCTCAACTATCCGGGCCAGCCAGGAATAACAAAGACATGCCTGTGACTCAGGAAATTGCAAGGATTCAGTCTTTTCTCAGGACAAAGGCCAAATTCTTTGGATTTTTTTTCCTCTTTAATTTTTTTTTTCTTTCTGATAGTAAAAAACAGGATATTGCATACTGTTTGGGAAATAGGAAAAGTGTTAAGAGGGAAATAAAAAGCATACATAATCCTACATGGTGATAACACCACTATGAACATTCTGACATACAGTTTTACCAGTATTTTTCTCTGCATTTTAAATGATATTGAAACATAGTTTTTTTTTTCATAGTTAAATTTATACCTAAACATTTGATGTTTGGATGCTGTTGTAAATAGTACTTTAAGAAACTTCATTCCCTGACTACTTATTTTTTGTAGAAATAGAGAAATGCAATTAATTTCCGTATATTGACATTGTATTTAGGATTTTCCAAATATATGATCATGTTGCCTGCATATAAAGTTTTACTTCTTTTCCAATCTTCTCCCTCCCTTCCTACTTCCTTCCTTCCTCATAATGCGTCATTGTGTTGGCCACCTAAGATATTTTTAAAAACCATTTTATAATACAGTACAGTATTAAATAGAAAGAGTGGGAGTGTATTTCCTTGTTCCACATTCCTGATGTTCGGGTGGATGTGTCCAGGCTCTCACTATTAAGTATGATGTTAGCTATAGGTTATTCACAGATGCCCTTTATTAAGGAAATTTCCTTCAATCCTCGTTTTCTGTGAGGGTTTTTTTTTTTAATCATACATGGATGTTGCATCTTTTCAAATATTTTTTCACCTTTTAAGAAGATTATTTTTTTCCTTTATTCTGCTAGTGTGATAGATCACAACTGAATCATTTTTGCATGCTCTACCAACCTTGCATTTCCTGGGATAAATATCATTTGGCCATGCTATAGTATACCTTTTATATATATTGCTGGATTTTTTTAAAGATTTTATTTATTTATTTATTTATTTATTTATTTATTTATTTATTTATTTATATGAGAGAGAGAGAGCGAGAGAGAGAAGGCACAAGCAGGGAGCCTGATGCGGACTCAAACCCAGGACTCTGGGATCATGACCTGAGCCGAAGGCAGATGCTTAACTGATGGAGTCATCCAGGCACCCCTGTATTGCTGGATTTCTTAAGGATTTTCATGTTTATGTTCATGGGAGATACTGGTCTGTAATTTTTCTGTATTGTCTTTGTTTGGTTTTCTCACCAGGATCAAGCTGACCTTACAAAAGGAGCTTAGAAAAAATATCCTTTCTCCTCTATGTTCTGAATGAGTCTGTGTAAAATTATTGTTTCTTCAATAAATGTTTTATGGAATTCAGTAGTGAAGCCATTTGAACCTGGCATTTTCTTTGTAGACAGGTTTCAATTTGAAATTCAGTATCTTTAATAGATATAGGACTATTTGCATTTTTTCTTTCTTCTGGTATCATTTATATATTTTTTAATATTTTATTTTATTTATTCATAGAGACACAGAGAGAGAGAGAGAGAGAGGCAGAGACACAGGCAGAGGGAGAAGCAGGCTCTATGCAGGGAGCCCGACATGGGACTTGATCCCGGGTCTCCAGGATCCCACCCCAGGCTGCAGGCGGCGCTAAACCGCTGCGCCACCGGAGCTGCCTCTGGTATCATTTATAATAATTTGTCAGGCAATCTGTTATTTCATATAAGCTGTTGATATGTTGACAAAAAAGTTATTCACCCTATTTGCTTATAATCCTTTTTAGTGTCTGTTGTATCTGTAGTGATGTTCCTTAGTTTATTTCATTCCTGATACTGACAATTAAAAAAAAAATTATTCTTGATCAGTTTTGCTAGGGAGTTAGCAATTTTGCTGACTTTTCAAAAGTCAACTTTTAATTTTATTGCTTTTTGCCTTGTTTTTGCTCATTTTCTTTCTCACTGATTTCCAGTCTTTATTATTTCCTTCCCTATACTTTTGTTCAACTCAGTTTTGCTTCTCCAGCTGCTTTAAAATGGGAAGCTTCTATCATTTTTTTCCTATAATATGGACATTTAAAATTTTATTATTTTTCCTTTAACGACTGTTTCAGTGACATCCCACAAACTTCATAGGTTATATTTTCATTATTATCTGGTTCCAAATATTATCTAATGTTTCTTATGATTTCTTTTTAATCTCATCAGTTACGTACACTAGTACTGTCTGTTTTGTAATATATAATTATTTTAAAAATGTTTTTGTTTTGATTTCTGAGTTAATATCACTGTAGTATAGAACATATTCAGAATGATTTTAACTATTTTACATTTTTCAAGACTTATTTTATAGCCCAGCATATAGAATATCCATGTTTTTGTGCCCTGAAAAGAATTATATTTTGCAGATTGGGGTCAAGTATCCTGTAAATAGGTCAAGCTGGTTGATAGTGTTGTTCAAATTCTGTATACCATTACTGTGTTTTGTTTATTTTTCTATTAAATGCTACAAATGGAACACTAAATTTTCCAAGTAAAATTATGAATTTGTCTATTTTTTCTTTCCATACTGTCAGTTTTTGATTAAGATATTTTGAAACTCTATTGTTAGGATTGTTATATAGCTCTTTTTCAAAAATTGACTTATAATATAATGGCATTCTTTATATCTGGCACTCTTCCTTGACATGAAGGTTATTTTGCCTGAAACTGATATAGCTATTCCAGCTTCTAAGCATTAGTTTCTGAATAGTTTATCTTTCTTCTGTCCTTTTACTTCCTTCTGTCCTTTTACTAAGCTCTACTTGTAACCAACCTCTATTTATGTGTTTGTGTTTGTATGTATTATACTTTTTAAATATGTAATGGATTTTATTAAGTAATTCATGAGTTGGGCAGCATCCATCTAGCAAGTAGAGAAATGCTCTCTCTGTATTTAAATATTTAAAGTGTGCGTTGTCTGTAGTAGATAGTATACCCTGCCTTTTAGGGTATTTTTTCATGTAATTACCAATGTAGTTGTATTTAATCTACATTCTTGCTGTTTGTTTCCCACTTGTCCCATTTGTTCTTTGTTCTATTTTCCTGTGTTTCATTCCTTCTTTTAGATTGTTGAATCACTTTTTTATTAACTATATTCCCTTGTTTTATTTATTGATTTTTTTATTGCTCTGGGATTTACTATATTCATCTTTATTTTTTCAGTCTACCTTTACTTTATATGGTGCCACTTTATATATAATGTAAGAATCTTTACACAACAAACTTTCATTTCCCTTCTCAGTCCTTGTGCTACTCTTCTTTTTTTTAAAAAAAAGTATTTTACTTATTTATTCATGAGAGACAGAGAGTGAGAGAGGCAGAGACACAGGCAGAGGGAGAAGCAGGCTCCATGCAGGGAGCCCGACGTGGGGACTCCATCCTGGGTCTCCAGGATCATGCCCTGGACTGAAGGCGGCGCTAAACCACTGAGCCACCAGGGCTGCCCTTGTGCTACTCTTTTTTTTTTTTTTTTTTTTTTTTAAGAGCTCTGGTCTCTTTATTTTTTTTTTTAATTTTTTTTATTATTTATTTATGATAGTCATACAGAGAGAGAGAGAGGCAGAGACATAGGCAGAGGGAGAAGCAGGCTCCATGCACTGGGAGCCCGACGTGGGATTCGATCCCGGGTCTCCAGGATCGAATCCAAAGGCAGGCACCAAACCGCTGCGCCACCCAGGGATCCCCCCTTGTGCTACTCTTAAAATGCATTTTATTCCTTTATACAGCACAAACCTCACAATTCATTTTTATTACATTTTATAGTTCTCTTTTAAAAAAAATTAAAAACTGAGAAGTCTTTTCCACTTTGCTCCTCTTTATTCTTTTGTGTAAATCTAAGTTTATCTGATAAATTTTTCTTTGGCTGAAAAAACCTGCCTTAATATGTCTTATAGTTCAGGCTTACTGGAGATGAATTTGCACAGCTTTTATTTATCTGAAAATTTCTTTATTTTACCTTCAGCTTTGTGGGATGTTTTCTCTGGGTATAGAATAATAGGTGATGTGTTTATTTTTCCTTTTGTGACTTAAAGATATTATTCCATTGTCCTCGATTGCCTTATTTCTGATGAAAAGTCAGAGATCATTCTTTTTGGTTGTTGTCGTTCACCTTTATGTAATATGTCTTTTTGACTGGTTACTTTTTTAAAGACTTTCTTCTTATCACTAATTAGAATAATTTGATCATATTATTCTCTTGTGTCACTTTTTAAATATTTATCTTGCTTGCTGTCTGTCAAGCTTTTTGGATCTGTGGCTTTATTCCTTTATAGTTTTTTATCAAATTTGGAAAAATTTAACCATTATTTTTACAAAAAATATTCTGCACCTTCCCCTCATACCTGTCTTTTGGAACTCAACTGACATTTGGATTAGTTCATATTGTTTCATAGTATTCCTAGGCTCTACTCATTTTTTTCAGTCCTTTTTCTTCTAGTTTTTGAGTTTGGATAGTTTCTATTCCTATGTGTTCAAGTTCAGTATTCTTCTGCATTGTCTGATCTGTTAATCCCATCCAGTGAAACTTTTAATTCAGATACAATATTTTTATCTCCACAGGTCTTTGTTAGTTCTTTCTTATATCTTAAATTTTTCTCAACTTCTCAATGTTTATGTTTACTTTTGAATCCTTGGCCATGAGTAAAATACTCTTTTTAAGTCCTTGTTCACAAATTCCATTATCTCTGTTATTTCTGGATCTGTTTCTATTGATTGGTTTTCCTCCTAGTTATAGTTGACAATTCCCTTTTTCATTTGCCTAATAATTTTTGATTGAACATGGACCATCATGGTGTGATATTGTCAACTGTCTGGATTTTGTTTTACTCCATTATACGGAATTGAGTTTTGTTCTGGCTAGCAATTGTTATTTGCATTAACTTTCCAAAGCTTGTTTTTAAGTTTGTTTTGAGTGGGTCCAGAGTAGTTCTCCATTTAGGGTAAGGATAGCCCTTCTAATGCCTTCTGGCGTCTCTACAGAATGCAACAGGTGTTTAGTGAATTTTCTTCCCTCTTAACAGTATTTGAATGAGTCCAGCTTTCCCTAGAAGTTGTATTTTGCTCAAAAGCTTTGAATCTCAGCTAAAAACTCCAAAGGACTTCTGTTCTCCTATCCCAGCTGCCTCAGCCTCCCTGTTGCCTCCAGTCTCTGTCTCTTCAACAGGACCACTAATCTCTACTTGATACCTGCATCTCTGTACCAGTCTGGAAAGTGCCTTCAGACAGAAATCTGGGGAGATCAGAGGACTAACCTCATTTGTTTTCCCTTTTCTCATAGAAAAGTCCTGTCCTCCTTGTCTGGACTGTCTGAAAACAGTTATTTTCTAGGTTTTATCCTCATTCTGAGTTTTTTACAGTCAAAGTCAAGTCTGATTACTACTCTGTCATAGCTGGAAACTGAAATTCTGCCCTTCCTACAAAGTTCTATGCCCTATTTTTTCTTTCACTCTCTCTTAATCTTTTAAGTATTTTCTACTCTTCAGAAATTCTCCTTTAAATGACAGGAGAACAGTTTTTTGAATAGATATACCATAATTTGCATAAGAATCCCCCATAATTTACATGAGCACATAGATCCCAGTTGTGCATTAATATTAATGTACTCTTTTTATTATTTCTATAGGATAAAATGAAATTACTATGTCAAAGGAAATAGACATTTGCATGGCTCTTTGCACAAATTACCAAGTTGCTATCCAGAAAGATGATTCTGGTTTAAACTCAGCAGCACTATTTGAAAGTGTGCATATCTCCATGACCTTGCTAGTACTGGATATTAAAATATTTTTTTAAATATTCAATTTAAGTAAAAATTGATATCTTATTGTTGGAATATCATTTATCTAGAAGTTCATTATTTTATTATTGCTGTGGTTGAATTTGTATGACATCTGTTATTGTTCACATTTGTTTTTTGAAAACCTATTAACTTAAAATATGTTTATGTTTTTAAAATATCAATAGTGGAGAAGTTCTTACATTTCCTGTCCCATACCTCATCATGCCAATTTTATTGCTCAAAGAAACCAAGTTTTAACACTAGGTTTCTAACTTAGATCTTATGCTATTACTTCAGTTAGTCATTTTAATATTTACTCTTTACTTCCTACTGTTATAGGTTAGACTCTTAATTTAATCCTCCACCTTCCTCTCCACATCCTTCCAGTATACTTAAGTAGTTAAATCAGTGAACACTACTTACATTTGTGGGTCTGTGTAATGATATTCTCTGCAGAAATCCTAGTGTGTTGTTATAGTTCTCATTCTTGCAGAGCTTTCTCTCCTTCAAGTGTTTAGTTCTTTGTTATTTTTTTTTCTTCTTGTAATACCTTCCTTAAAACAATTTTATTTTTTAGCTCTGGCATGTTTATATTTATTGAGCCCTCATTTGCTATGACTGCATTATTTTCACCCTCCTCTTTTAAGAATGGGATGTTTACTTTCTAGATCACCATTTTTTTTCTTCAGAGGACTTCTTTCGCTGTTCTCTGCCTGCCTCTCGTTGTTTTGTGGATTCCACACCATTATTCTGTTTTTTCTGTTGCTTTGCTGCAGCACATTCTAAAATAATTGTAAAGAACCTGACACACTTTGTTTCATTAAACATGGAATTCCAAGTTCAAATTAATTTTTACGAAAAATTGAGGATATTATTTTGTAGCATTGAGTAAGTAGTTTTGAGACGTTAAATGCATTCTGATTTTTATTCTTTTGGGTATGACCTTTCATTCCTTGGAGTGTCTTTATCATCGATGTTTTAGGATGTCCTGATGGTGTATCTAGACATTCATTGTGCATGGCATCCAGTTGACATTTTCAACCAGAAGACCTTTGTCTTTCAACTCTGGGAACTTTTTTTTACATTATTTCATTTAAAATTTTACTGTCTTTGACTTTCCCTGCTCTCTCATTCTGGAAATTTTTTCAGTCAGATGTTAGACTTCACTGAGGGACTGTATCTCTTTATTCTCTTATTTTCCATCTTTTGTCTTTTATTTCTAATGTCTGGCGTATTTCCTTGACTTGGTATTCTAACTCGTACACATATGACTTCATTTATCTTGGTAATCATTTTTTATTTTCAAGAGGTTTTTCTTGTTTTCTGTTTCATTTTTATAGTATACTCAAAGGACATTTTATGGAATTATTTGCTGTTGATCTTTGTTGATCTTTGTATTATCTGTTTCTCCTATGATCAATTTTGTGTCATGGTATTCCTCTTTCATGTAAGAGTTTTCCCTCACATTCCAAGTGGCTCATGGCTGTGAATTTATATTTAACAGTGAGGCCTTTAAACTTCCATTTCCAACTGTGTTTTGGACTAGATTCTCTGAAGGGCCTTCCTGCAGAAAAACAAACAAACAAACAAAACAATTAGGTCTTAGATGAGTCCTATTATAACGCATGCTGAGTTTTTAGGAAGTGACAAAATTTTTCAGCTTCCCTTTCCTCCATAAAGCAACCACTGCAATTGAATAAATAGTCTGATGCTGACACCTGAGCAGAATCTGGTAGGCAGAATGAAAAAACTGAAGTTATGAAAGAAAACGCTGATCAAAGGCAGCAACAAAAAGATACATTAAAAAATTTCTGTTGGGCAGCCCTGGTGATGCAGCAGTTTAGCGCTGCCTGCAGCCTGGGGTGTGATCCTGGAGACCCAGGATCGAGTCCCACATCAATCCCACATCCCAATCCTTGCATGGAACCTGCTTCTCCCTCTGCCTGTATTTCTGCCTCTCTCTCTCTGTGTGTGTCTCTCATGAATAAATAAATAAAATATTTTTTAAAAAAAATTTCTGTTGGGGATCCCTGGGTGGCTCAGCCAGTTTGGCATCCCTGGGTTTGGCATCTGCCTTTGGCCCAGGGCGCGATCCTGGAGTCCCGGGATCGAATCCCACGTCGGGCTCCCAGCATGGAGCCTGCTTTTCCCTCCTCCTGTGTCTCTGCCCCTCTCTCTCTCTCTCTCTCTCTCTCACTCTATCATAAATAAAAATAAATAAATAAATCTTTTTAAAAAATTTTCTGTTAAGGGTACCTGTGGGTGGCTCAGTTGGTTAAGTGTCCAACTCTTGACTTCAGCTCAAATCAGGATCTCAGGGTTGTGAGATTGAGCACTGCATTGTGCTCTCTGCTCAGTGCATGGTCTGCTTGAGACTCTCCCTCTGCCCTACCCCTGCTTATGTTCACTCACCCTCTCTCTAAAATAAATAAAACTGTAAAAAATGAAATAAAATAAAAGCTTCTGTTAAATGTGGAACTTAAACATACATTTAAATAGCTCATGGGCAAAAGAATAAAATATAATGAAAATGTAAAATATCTAGAACAAAAAAATAAAGTACTACATATTAAAACATTTGGAATATAGGGAAGTTCATAGCCTTCGGTGTTCATATAAAAGAGAACAGATTAAAACATCCACGTGCCTCGGTGTCCATCGAAAGATGAATGGATAAAGAAGATGTGGTCTATGTATACAATGGAATATTCCTCAGCCATTAGAAACGACAAATACCCACCATTTGCTTCGACGTGGATGGAACTGGAGGGTATTGTGCTGAGTGCAGTAGGTCAATCGGAGAAGGACAAACAGTGTATGTTCTCTTTAATTTGGGGAATATAAATAATAGTGAAAGGGAATATAAGGGAAGGGAGAAGAAATGTGTGGGAAATATCAGGAAGGGAGACAGAACATAAAGACTCCTACCTCTGGGAAACGAACTAGGGGTGGTGGAAGGGGAGGAAGGCAGGGGGTGGGGGGAATGGGGTGACGGGCACTGAGGGGGACATTTGATGGGATGAGCACTGGATGTTTTTCTGTATGTTGGTAAATTGAACACCAACAAGAATTAATTTATTAAAAAAATAATAATAAAATAAAAATTAAAAAAAATAAAATAAAACATCCACGTTAAGAATTAAGCATAAGAACAACAGCATAAATACAAAGAAAGTAAAAGGAAGGAGATTCCGAAGATACAAAGCTTAATAAAATAGAAAAGTTAATAATATAGGGGATCAACAAATAGAACCACTAGATGAAGAAAACAAGTACATAGGGTGATATTAGAAATGAATAAAGGGCAAAGTTTAAAAAGGTAATGAGAATACAGTACATACCTTTATCAGTGATAAAATGTAAATGAAATAAATTTAGAAAAATATTAACTGATCCAAGAAGAAATAAAAGCATGAATAAATCTGTAACCACTAAATAAGAGGAATCAATAGATAGGGTGCCCGGGTGGCTCAACCAGTTAAGCATATGCCTTGGGCTCAGGTCATGATCTCAGGGTTCTAGGATTGAGCCCTGCAGGACTCCCTGTTCAGTGGGGAGCCTGCTTTTCCCTCTGCCTCTCCCCCTCACTTGTGTTTTCTCTTGCTCACTCTCTCTTTCTCTGAAAAAAATAAATAAAATCTTAAAAAAAAAAAAAGCTGAATCAATAGATAAAAATCTTTCCCCAGAGAAGGCATCAAAGATTTTAAAGCAAATTTTACCAGACGTTCAAGAAACAGATTATTATAAACAGATTATTATAAACCTTCCTTTCTCTTTGAGAGAAAGGAAAAAGGAGAGATGCATGCTACCTCATTCTGCTGGACTTGGTCATAATTCACACTAACAAATAATAGGATAAAATACATGTGATCATTTCAATAGATACAGAATAGTTATGGTGTGAAATTTAACATCTACTCATGATTAACAAGAAAAACACTAGAAAGGGAGCCTCCTTGCATTAATAAAACATAACAACAGCAACAAAAACAAAACCAAATATAACAGAAGTAAGCATCATTTTTACTTATTTTTTATAAGCATAATTTTTAATGCTGAAATGTTAAAAATACTTTAAAAACAGGAATAAGAATGCTCATTGTCCAGGTTTTTATTTCATCATCCTACCAGTAGCCTCAGGCAGTGCAGTAAGTCCAGAAAATTACATTAACATTATGAGATTGAAAGGGAAGAAACAAACTGTCATAGTTTGCAGATTATATGAATTTAAGTAAATATGCAGGTCTCAGACTAGTTATTAGAAATAATACAAGTATTGAGCAGGATAAGCTATAAGTAACTAGGCTCCAACTGTATAAAAAGCAATAAAACTATGTTGATTTTGGAAAAATAAAAAGACTGAGAAAATCCAAAAAGGAAACTAAAAGATCTGCAAAAAACATTTTGCTCACAGCCATGCACAATGCAGATATCTGTGTGTGCAGATCCTAAAAGTAGCTGAGTGCTAGGCACAGGGTGCTGGTACCCTTCAGTCTTGGCTTCTGTGCCCTCTGGTTCCCAGAAGCAGGGTTGCCTTGATGGCTTGACTTTCTCCCACTTCTCTCTGCCAGGAGCTATTTCAATTGCTCCCATGTGTTGGCTCAAGAACAGAAAGACTACAGTTATTTTCTTTCCAAAGACTCTGTGTTCCCTTGAGACTTCTCTGCCTTCTTAAAGTCTCTAGAGTGGGGAAGGAATCTGGTCTGAGTTCATTTCTAGAGCTTTTATGGATACCTCCACAGGAATAATAGCTTGGTCTTTACAGATACAGGTGTTCATTTCAGACCTAATCAGGAACATCTAGTTAAATCTCTCCCCCACCCAACTTCCTGGGAAATGTTATTTTATTAGAGGATGAGAGTATCCAGATACCAAAAGTATTAAGAAACAGCAGGAGGATGTTCTGCCACATGATAAAGTGAATTTTAGGATCAGTAATCAACAGGTTTAGAGTTAGAGCCTCATTTCTCTAGCTGAACGGGTTTCATCTGGGGCAATTTTGCCCCCAGGGCACGTTTGGCGATCTCTGGAGGAAGTGTTGGTTGTCACAGTGTGAGGGGGTGGTGGGGTGAATAGAGGTGCTCCTGGCATCTAGTGGAGAGAGACCAGGAATCTTGCTAAACATCCTAGAATATACGGGACAGCCCCAGAGCAAAGAATGACATGGCTTAAAATATCAGTAGCGCTGAGGTTGAGAAACTCTGCTCTAAATCAACAACTCATCCCAAAATTATAAATCTAAACCATCATCACAGTAATAAAAATTAGCATTTATTGTACACTTAGGATATCCCAGATGAAGTGCTAAATAAATTGCATATATATTCTCACGGAACCCTCATGGCTTCTCCTGTGAGGAAGGTACTATTTTTGTACCTTCTTTACATATGAAAAAAGCTGAGCTAGGACGCCTGAGTGGCTCAGTGGTTGAGTGGCTGCCTTCGGTTCAGGTCGTGATCCCAGGGTCCTGGGATCGAGTCCCACTTTGGGCTGTTCACAGGGAGCCTGCTTCTCCCTCTGCCTATGTCTCTGCCTCTCTCTCTCTGTATCTCTCATGAATAAATAAATAAATATTTTTTTAAAAAAGAAAGAAATAGCTGAGGGAGGCTAAAAAAAAAATAGGTAAGATTACCTAGTGACTAAGGGGTAAAGCTGGAATTCAAACTGGTCTATTGGACTCCAGAGCCAGACGTCACAACTAAGCTAAACTGCCTCCCGAGTAGGGCCGGTGCTTCATGATCTAGATGAGAGACTAGAGGATCCTGATTAGGCTTGTTCCTTTTTCAGCTCTTCTAGTTAAGTGCTCTCTATTGATGTGGGATGGGTTTAGCCCAGAACTGGTTTTATACCACCAGAGAACTGTTTGGTTAAAGACCTAGATAGCTCTTAATTGTTTTACTACTGCTTGATTCAACATAAAATGACCTTCCTAAAGCCATGAGGCTGGTTGAAGCTGAAACTGACAACTGCCCCCCCAATCCACCCCAACACGCACACTCCCAGGTATTGTCTTTATGGCACTTGATTCTGTACACCGCCTCCAACGCACGTACACACACACACACACACACACACAGGAATCCCTTCTGAAGCTGCACCTTCATCTCCCTTCCATCCATGTCTTCATCTGGGTTAGCCTAAAAGCAGAGCCTGAGATAAGGATTTGGGTGTAGATAGTTTATTTGGGAGGTGATCTTGGGAAACAAGAATGAGGCAGAGTAGGTCAAGAGGAAGAAAAGCCAACACGAGGTGTGTTGTTCAGGTTGTCACTGCGAGCGTTGGGAGCTCCCGGCCCCATTGCTTTAAATCCATCCCTTTCTAAGCTGCACTTGTACTCAGGCTGAGCATAAAAGAGCTTGGGGCAAGTAATGGGAAAATGCAGATGCAGGCTACATGCCTGAGAAGGAAAGATTTGAGTGAAATTGGGTTGTTTTTTTTAAATTGGGTTTTAGCTCTGGTTTTAGCTCACATGGGATTGTCCCCTGTAGGTATAGCTGAATCCAGAGTTAGGCCTAAGGGATATGAACCCTCTACCAGTGAAAGGTTCACCAAGCACAGTGGCAAAACAACAGGTGCATAGTGATTTCTCAACTAAGTTTGGATATCCTTCTTCTTCACATAAACAGGAGATTGGCTGGACCTGTCAGGTTATGTGATCTGATGGCCCCAGTATGGTGGATGTGCTATGGTCAGATTTCTTCTTCTTTTTTTTTTTTTTTTTTTTGAGATTTTATTTATTCATGAGAGACACAGAGAGATAGGCAGAGACACAGGCAGAGGGAGAAGCAGACTGCGTGCAGGGAACCCGAGGTGGGACTTGATCCCAGGACCCCAGGATCACTCCCTGAGCTGAAGGCAGACGCTCAACCACTGAGCCACCCAGGCGTCCCCAGACTTTCTTCCTGATACATTAGCTCTCCACTTTTTCCTTTCAAAATGGTGCTCGAATTATCTGTTTTTTTAATAAAATATAATCAACAAGAGGTAATCCTTAAGGCTGCAGTTCCTCATTGCTATTCTTGAGGAAGCTACTCTTGAGGATGTTTAACTAGACTGAAACTGGAGAGATGTGCACTAAATTAATACACTTTTACAAATCCAGCATGCTGTGGAGTCCAGCGACTATATTCGGAATGACGAGCGCAAGCTGGTTGTGCCCTGAGACAGGCTAAGAGGGAGAGGCATCACATACAAGTGCAATTATGAAATGAGAGTCATGTGACGTACAGCAGCAGAAAACTCCCCAAGGGTAGCTTTTATTTTCTTTAAAAAAAAAAAAAGAAAGAAAAAGAAAAACAGTAGCCAACATTCCTGGAGCACTTACCATGCATTAAATCTTTTAAGGCCAACTTGAGAAAATATTAAAGTGTTCTGGAAGACAGAAGGGCATTTACTTTTAAGGAGAAAGGAGGGAATTGGGATGGGGAGCCATGTGAGAGTCTCTGGAGCTGGCAATGTTCTTTCTCTTCTTTCCAAGGGGTGTTTAGAGAGTAGGACTCTTTATAATGAACAAAGTATTCAGCTGTGTACATGTTTTTGTAAGTATATTTTGCAATTTAAAGAAGGTAAAAATAGGGGCACCTGAGTGACTCAGTGCTTGAACATCTGCCTTCGGCTCAGGGTATTTTCCCGGGGTCCTGAGATCAAGTCCTACATTGGGCTCCCCATGGAGAGCCTGCTTCTCCCTCTGCCTGTGTCTCTGCTTCTCTGTGTGTGTGTGTGTGTGTGTGTGTCTCATGAATAAATACATAAAATCTATTTTACATTTTTTTTAAAAAAATAAAGAAGATACAAATATTGACAATTTGTTGAACTTTAACTCCTGAGGAGGAGGGAACCATGAGAAACCTTTCAGCCTGCTCTTTGCGTTACCTCATTTCATTCCTGTGACAGCCTATCAAGCAGATGACAAAGTGTGTTATCCCTCTTGTGAGAGGAGGAAACTGAGGCACACAGAGGTTGAGTGATTTGCCTAAGGTCACACTTCCAGCGGGTGGCAAGTTTTGTTATTTAGACCCAATGCTTTCACTATATGGAGTGTCAGAGCTGGCCGGTGAAGAGAAGTGCTTGGCAGCCTCTTGGTTTATTCAGAACCTGAGCTAGCCTGCCTTGGCTCAGTTATTCACGGACTGGGCCCCGGACCCTCAGAACCTTGAAGCGGGACATGACGAGGGCACAGAGCCCCGTAGGAGGAAGTTGGTTCATGTTGTTTCAGAGCAGCTGATACCTTTCTATAGAAACCTGCCACTTTCCTCAGTCTCTTGGATTTTTCCTTTAAATTAATAGTTACCAGCCATAGTGGTAAAAACAGGTGTTTCATGGAGTGGGGGGGGGGGGGGTATATGCAGAAGGACCTCCAAAGACTGAGGTGCTGGAAGACTGAAGGGAAAAGGTAGCAAATCCAGCTCCTTGAGAAATGATTAAGGACACTTAGAAGCATGTCTTGGATGCCTCAAGACCAAGTCCATGTCCCTAACCACATTTCCCCTAAGAGCTGCTTATATGGCCTTAGAGGCTAGGGGGACGTGCTGAGGGGACCCCCGGGAGGAGAATGTTTGAGAATCGGTATGTGTCAGTCATGTCTTCAGGGCATATCGAGGAGGTTATACCTAGGGGCACCTGGGTGGCTCAGCAGTTGAGCGTCTGCCTTTGGCTCAGGGCGTGATCCTGGGGTCCTGGATCGAGTCCCACATCGGGCTCCCCAGAAGGAGCCTGCTTCTCCCTCTGCCTATGTCTCTGCCTCTGTGTGTGTGTGTCTCTCATGAATAAATAAAATCTTAAAAACAAAAAGAAAGGAGGTTATACCTAGAGTGTGTGCTTAAGGCTGTGGTTAACCCAAGGGAAAGAGTGAGAGAGGGGAGCTGGTGTGTTCTAGAAGGTTTCAGATCATAGAAAACTCATTATGTTGGAATTATACAAGTCTTAGTCTGGTTCACACTCTAGTATCTGCACATTTGACCTCAGCAAGGTGCCATGTTTAGTGGAGTTTGGGGTTTGATTCTGGTTGAAGTTCTTTTCATCTTAGGGCTGGTCATTTATTTTGAAACTTGGGCTCTTCCTCGGTAGTGATGTCATGTTGGATGTGTTTAGGAAATGGATGTCTATGAATAATCTTGGAAGACTGTTAAGAAAGGGTAGTAAATATCAAATTAAAGTACATCCTTGGCTCTTAAAAGGCTACAATTTGAATCTCAGTCAACATCTGACATGCTCTACTCAACCAAGCAAGTATTTATTTGGCATCTGTTGTGTGATCAGTTAGCACATGTTGCAAGTTTCACAAAAATGGCATCTTGGTCAGGAGAATGGGATGTATATGAATGTGTGAGTGTTGGAAATCCTATTGAGTTAGGCTTTTGAATTGGTGTGTAACAAAATTATTCGTAATTCACCTTGTAAGCCTAGTCCACGTATCTCCTAACACTTTCTTTTTCTCTTATGTTCAGTAGTGGTCATAGCGTTATATCCTTCTATCACCCTCTGGGTATTGTAATCTTTTTTTTAACCACCTTCTTCTCTTTTTCATTCACCCTCATGGCACCTAGCACAGAGTTCTGCACCTGGTAAGCACTCAACAGAGTTCTCAGATAAATTAATGCACCCCATAGCCTCTCTGTTCAACTCTTGATGTTTCTGAGCACCAGGATAATTTTAAATATTCATGTTGTATGTAAAGTCAATTACTCCCTTCTGTAAACCAATGTGTAGTCCTCAGTGCTGGTCTAAGAAGCTAGATGGAATCAAACAAAAAATACAAAATTCAGTCAGTTTCTACCCATGAATTAAAACTTTACAGAAATATTCCAAACTTCTCTAAAATGAAGAAGGACTATTTTTAACTCTTTGAGGAACCTCCACACAGTTTTCCAGAGTGGCTGCACCAGTTCACATTCCCACCAACAGTGTAAGAGGGTTCCCTTTTCTCCGCATCCTCTCCAACATTTGTTGTTTCCTGCCTTGTTAATTTTCCCCATTCTCACTGGTGTGAGGTGGGATCTCATTGTGGTTTGGATTTGTATTTCCCTGATGGCAAGTGATGCAGAGCATTTTCTCATGTGCATGTTGGCCATGTCCATGTCTTCCTCTGTGAGATTTCTCTTCATGTCTTTTGCCATTAGAAATGACAAATACCCACCATTTGCTTCGACGTGGATGGAACTGGAGGGTATTATGCTGAGTGCAGTAGGTCAATCGGAGAGGGACAAGCAGTGTATGTTCTCATTCATTTAGGGAGTATAAATAATAGTGAAAGGGAATATAAGGGAAGGGAGAAGAAATGTGTGGGAAATGTCAGGAAGGGAGACAGAACATAAAGACTCCTAACTCTGGGAAACGGACTAGGGGTGGTGGAAGGGGAGGAGGGCAGGGGGTGGGGGGGAATGGGTGACAGGCACTGAGGGGGACACTTGACGGGATGAGCACTGGGTCTTTTTCTGTATGTTGGTAAATTGAACACCAATAAAAATTAATTTATTAAAAAAATGAAGAAGGAAAGTGAACTGAATATGTCAATAAATTTTCTGTCTTATCCATTTTTACTGTCTGGACACACCTAGGCTGTGTGCAAGTGCATGAAGAATTATACAAGCTCCTCCAACTATGTTGTGGCACTGTGGCTTCCCTCCCATTTCTCAGAAAGGCCAGAATGGAGGCATTGGGTTTGGGGAAGTAAGGAAATCAAGAAGCTACTTGCCTGAACTCTTTACCCAAGTCCTGGTGGTTTATTAACTAGTATCCTTTTCCTACCCCTCCATGAAGTCACTGCTCTGATGCATGCCCCCAAGACCCCTGCTAAGAGGGGCTGTACGGGAGAGTGGAAAGAGTCCATCACTGGAACTAGACCCACTGCGTTTGCACCTCTGCCCGACCGTAATTTAGACTGATTCTTCCAAAGATTTATTTATTGAAAGACAGCGAGCAAGAGTGAGTGAGTGAGCATGTGCGAGCAGAGGGAGGAGCAGAGGGCGAGGGAGAGAAGGAATCTTAAGCAGACTCTACACTTAGCACAAAGCTCAACTCAGGGCTCGATCCTAGGACCCTGAGATCATGACCTGAGCCAAAATCTGGAGTCAGATGTTTACTCGACTGCGCCACCCAGGCGCCCTTACATCAGTCTTTTGATATCATTCCTACAGTGCTGAAACTTAGTCGTTTCACCTTAAAATGGTAACCAGAGTACGTAAAATTCTAGGTCATAGTGAGGGTACCTAGCCACTGGGATAGGCCCCAGACAAACATTTCTTCTCCCCTTATTGAAGAGTTTATAAGAAACCTCTCTCTGGCTTCCATTTTCAAGCTTTCTCTGTGTTTCTCAATTCCCAAGACACAGAGTAGTTATTTTTTTTTAACATCAGGTCTTTCCTCCCCCGCCAAGCATATTTTTCAGATGGTTGAAGTTCAAAAATAAGGCTTGTTCATGAGGAAAAAAGCATCTCTTCCAGAGAAATTCTAGTGTTAGACAATGTGTTTATGAAAGCCCATGAGATTAATGTAAACCTGTAACACTTGTTGGAAAACACCAGGTGACTTTGGAATTGACCCAAGATTTCTTCAGTGGTAAAGATGACCACTCTCATGATAATTGGTCACTTAGAACACCACAGTCATGCTCACGTGGAGCTTTTCAGTGCTAAGTGAAGGTTCTTCAAGTTGGAGGAAGTTGATGCTGTGTGAGGTGCAGGGAGTGGCTCCCTGCCCTCCCCTCCACCCCACACCCCCACATCCCCGGGTGCAGGACAGGCACTGGCGGAAGAGGCCTCAGCTCCCAGCTCTGGTATCTACAGCTTGCAGCACAGGGCTACTTGCCTTTCCGTCCCTGCTTCCTGCCTAGGAGAAGTTTCAGACCCCACATCTATTGAAGCATTAACCCTTTCGACCTCAAAAAGCCAGATCTTTAGCTATAGGGCTATTTCCAGCAGATGGGAGGTTTCTGTGAAAACTTGGCACCTTCCCTGGCTCCCCTGACCCCCCGGCCCCAGCCCCAACTATTGCTGGAGTCACCTCTGAGGGATCTGAACTTGTAGAGAGGAATTCAAATGGTAGGAAAGTGTGCCAGAGGTTTTCCACTGCACTGAGCAGCCGAGCCTAACCTCACCCCTCTTAGACTGTGGGCTTGGGCATTGAAGATGCACCCTGTGAGTAATGTCACATCCACTTGCACAGTGACATACTTGACCAAGGGCCCGTGGTCACATGGACCATCTCTCATCCTAACTTTAGGTTAGTCTTGATTTTCGAAGTGCCTTTTGTCCGTTCCCCTTGGGGAGAATGCTTCCCCTTGGCAGTGTCTTGGGTGTACAAATCTTTTATGACTTGTTACCATATATAAGGAGTAAATGCAGAAATATAATAGAGGGCTTCCTCGAGCTCTGCAGTCCAGGTTCCTAAACTAACCTCCTCTCTCACCTCACTCCTTTCCTCCCTTCCTAAAAGGAAAACAATCTGTTTAAACAAACTAGGGAAAGTGAATACTCCCAAAATGGAACAGTGAGGCACCCTGCCGTGGTGTTGCAGACACTGTGCATGGAGAGTTAGTAGGGAAATGATGACCTTGAATGAACTCCCTGCAGACTCTGACCACTGAAGTGTGGTGCTGGCCTGCTTCTGTCCTCATGGATGGTGAGGAGTGGCGTCAGAGCAGGGGCCAGGGTAGTGATGCGATGGAGACACAAGGTAGGGAGTATTGGGTTTCTTCCTTCACTCAAGCCACGGAGTACAGCACCTCACTTCTCCTCCTGTAGACTGCCGTGTCCATCTCTGTCCTTTAATTCTACAGCCAAGGAGGGGAATCCAGCTGAGGATACACTGCCCTTCATTGCCTTCCCACCACCCCTGCCCCAGGTCTGTGTTGGGAAAACCAGCATTTGAGGAAAGGCAGGGCAAGCGTCCTGAGGATGCTCCTGCAGCCCTCGTTACTGATGTCCTTTTAAAATCTCTGTTCACCTCTTGGGGGGAAACCTTACTCAGCATTGTGGCATCGGTGTCACTGTGCTCCTCCACTTTTTGATGATTCGGATGAGTGGCTGGCAGTTGAATGCTATCATGCCAGCACTCTGCGTGAGAAGGAACAGGTGCTTTCTAATCCAAAGCGTGTACAGTCTGTGGTACGTACACGCAGGTGTGCAGCTGACAGTGATGCAAGGCAGGACCAGATAAGTGTGTAATAGAGGCAGGGGGGTGGGGGGCGGAGGCAGGGAGGGTGGGGTTGCTTGCTCTGGAGTCTTGGGCAGCTCAGGGAAAGAATTTCTCCTAGTTCAAGATGAATGTTTTTCCGGGGAGGGGGGAGCAATGCAGTGAAGAAGCCTGGTGTGCTGGGAGGGGATAGCCAGGGTGCTGGGTGGATTGGGAAGGAGGTGTTGAGCGGGAGCCTGGGGAGCGGGGAGGTGGTCAGGGGCACCAACTCCAGGGCGGAACTGCAGGGCCTCAATTCCCAGTTCTGCCCCCTAATAGCTGGGTGACCCAGGGGAAGGTTACTTAATCACTCTGTTCTTCTGTTTGCTCAGTAAAATGGAAGTAATAGTACCTCCTTCATAGGATTCTTGTGTAGTAAGCTCTATTATGGATTGTATGCCTTATATTATTGATCACATAATATGTAATTAGGTAAGAATATATAATACTGCATATGGTATGATAGCTGTACCATGTAACAGTAATTTATGATATAGTTATGAGCTATTATTATAGCTATTATATATTGTAATTTGAGGCTCAGTGGCATAGGGCCTAATATTATGCCAATTTAGTGACCGGCAGTCAATTCATTTTCTAGACAATGGAGAGACTCAAAAGGTGCTCAGGGTCTATTTGTATATGATTGGACCTGTTTTCTAGAAAAGAATTCTGGCAACAGGATAGGTGGGTATAGGTGAGGCTGGCAGCAGGAAGACACATCATATGCCTCTTTCCATCGGAAAGGGTGCAAAAAGGACCATAATCAGAGTCGCAGAGGCCCATGTGGAAGGCCGGGCTGTTATAAGAAGTGATAGGGATCATATAAACAAGATTTTACAGCCAACTGACGAGGGAAGCAGAAGAAGAGACTGCGTTCAGATACATGTCCTGCAACATGAAGTCCAGGACTACTGTGGGCTTTAAATACATGGATTTATGCACGTATATACGTGGCTGTATGTAGATAGATAAGTGTGTGTGTGTATGTGTGTGTGTGTGTGTGTGTGTGTGTGAGAAAGAAAAATTGCAGGAACTTTTATGGCTTGCCATGTGTCTATGATGTGATTACGCATTTGCCTCAGTGTGATACAGAAGCAATCTGTTCCCAAGCCCCATGGCCACCAATCTTCACTGAGGAGTCATCTCTGTGTTAGAACATTTGCCAGCACTTTCTAAATAGTGAACAATCTAATAACAAGATCACTTTTTCAAAAATTCACTTTTAAGAGTTTCAGTACAGAAGGATTTCATTCTTTACATCTAGATGCCTTGTGTTGTCACGAGTTTTTAATTGGGGTTACTGATTAAGTCCCCAAACACATTTTCAGCTTATATATATATGGAATTAGATGAAGTGTACGTCTCCTGAAATAAGGGGCAGATGTGGGGTGCTTCCTCCACACCTGACCAAAGATGAGCTTTATAATTACCGTAGAAATTAAGCTTTAAAAATAGGGATCCCTGGGTGGCGCAGCGGTTTGGCGCCTGCCTTTGGCCCAGGGCGTGATCCTGGAGACCGGGGATCGAATCCCACATCAGGCTCCCGGTGCATGGAGCCTGCTTCTCCCTCTGCCTGTGTCTCTGCCTCTCTCTCTCTCTCTGTGTGCCTATCATAAATAAATAAAAAAAATTTAAAAAAAATATGTGTGCACAGCCCTGGCTTTGCATGTTAAGACATCCTGACAATGTCAGACTACCTGCATGTTGTTCTACCCAAATACGGGACTTTGAGCCTAGAGAGGTGCTGCTTTCCCAAAGTTGTAAGAATGATAGTGACGGTTATTGAGAGGAGGGGATGAGTAGGTGGGGTTTCATTGCACTAATTTCTCTACTTTTAAATACTTAAAATCTTTCCTATTCTTCATTTTTAAGGAGAATTACACTTTCGGAAATAGATACTGTTCAGAACAGTTGCCTAGAGAGGTGGTGTGGTTTTAGGGCTATTGGAGGGACCACTGATCCATGTCTAGATTGACCCGATCGGTTAAGGTCATTGGATTTAGTCTTTTTTAAAATGAGCAGGGTGACCTGGGAGTTTACACAGTGCCCCACAAATAGCCACCGCACAGAGCATGTATTGGGTGTCTTTGTGTCATTTTGTTTATTTGGGAGTCTTCTTAAAAGCCAGAGGCAAAGTTTGGGCCTCTGAGGAAATGGTTCATGGGATGAATTTTGAAGAAGTAACATAATGGATGAGCAGGAACTTAGCAAACTTCCCACGGAGTGCAGCTCCCAGAACTTGGAGGGAGGAAAGGGTCCTTAAAATGTGAAAGAATAATTTAGATGTGGAAGACAAACATGTCTTCTTTAATTTCACTTAGAGCCAGGTCAGCCTGGATTCAGCTCCCGCATGTGAGTAATGGTTTACAAGAGAATTTTATTGCCTTCTTCCTCTCTGAGTGGCCAGTTACTATCGTGCTCCCACTGCAACATTGGATCCTTTTGAAATGGGAACATTTTAAAGATGTTGAGAGAATCCAAATCTGTATATTTTTACTATTGTAAGAATAGTGAGCATTGAATGGGGCTGTCACAGGAATATAAATGAAGGACAAGAAGGAGAGAGTAGCTTAGCAGATTGTCCCTTTCTCTCACCCAGGTGCAAAGTATTGAATGTGAAAAATCTTATAAAGGATGCATGTTTCTTAAAACCAGAATTGGGGGCACTTAGGTGGCTCAGACAGTGAAGCACCTGCCTTTGGTCAAGGTCTTGGGATAGTGTCTCGTGGCCTGCTCCCTGCTCAGTGGGGAGTCTGCTTCTCCCTCTGGCCCTCCCCCGGCTTGTGCTCTCTCTCTAATAAATAAATAGAATCTTTAAAAAAAAATAGAGGGAAGCGGAAGGGCACTTAAATTTAGATCCTACAACCAACTCTGCTGGGGGTGGGGGGGAATGAAAGTCATTAATACCTTCCATCAGATTGGCAACATCCGTCCTTCTTGCTGATTTGAGAGGGGTTGTGGATGTGAATATGTAGAGTGTTTTGTTGTCGTTAATCTCCGAAATTTTGACCAGAGTCTCAGTGTCCATAACTGTTCCTCAAAAACAGATAAAATAAAACCAAGTTGAACTCAAAAAACAGTTTTGAACTGTGTGCTGCAAACACTGGCCCCGTCACATCCTTTTCGTTGCCTGTGTTCCCCAGCCAGATAGAGGGCACTACTAGGGCTGTCATAGCGGCACATGGTCTGAAGACAGGGGCAGGGCCTCTGACAGTCCTGAGAGGCTCTGGTTCAAATTGCTGGCTTGCACATGAAGGAAGTGAATTCTGACAGGAGGTCAGATAGCTCAGGTCTCAAAGGGGCAAGAGAAGGTGCCATCTGGAGTTCAGGAGGATGGGTCCTTGTGTTTTCAAATGATTCCCCCAGTATCCAAAAGGTTGAGTTAGACCCTCATCAGAAAGATCCAAGGGGCCCAGGGGCATTAAACCACAGAGAGCTCGTTCAAGAGCAGTGATTAATCCCCTGTGCAAGTCTCCCTCTCCCCAGTGTTTTAACCAGAGGCATACCACTGGGACCTCGAGGTGTGGATGCCAGGGCTGGACTGCATCTCCAACCAACTTGGAAGAACCATAGAGCGTGACTTCCCATACCATGGTGTTCCTTGGGGTTCAGATCATTAAAGGCAGTTGTAATATCTGTTTCCATTTATTTTCTTAAGTGAATCCATGAGATAATTACGTCAAGTGTGTTGCCTATAAAATGAAACTATTTGAGAGCATTCAAGTATGCATGTGCAGGCTCATTGTGACTCAGTCACTTGATAAGTTTATAGTTTAGCGGTACCCTGTGTACCTGTGGGCATCGTGGCTATTAAGAGAGGTCAAAATTGATTTTATTCTGAGTCAAATATTGTTTCCTTTATATCCATAAAGGCCTTTTGATTAAAGACAAGAATTTGTATCAGTCAGCTTGAGTGGCTGTAACAAAATACCAGAGACAGGGTGGCTTAAACAGCAGAAAATTAGAAAATTATTTTCTCAGTTTTGGAGGCTGGAAGCCCAAGATTGGGCTGCCAGCATGGTTGTGTTCTGGTGAGGACTCTCCTCCTGGCTTGTAGGTGGTTACCTTCTTGGAGTGTCCCTCACATGGTGGAGAGAGAGACAGCAAGCTCTTGGTGCCTCTTCTTTTATATGTATTTTTATTTTATTTTAGAGAGAGAGAGAGAGCACATGCTTGCACAGGCCCTGCTTTAAAAAAAAAAAAGAATAATATTTAAAGCATTTCTCTTATTCAAATAAGATTTCCTTCTTGGGATTTAGACCAGAAGAAAAAAAGGCATAAAAATAGATCAAATGATAGGACTGAATTAGCTGTGTGTGAGAGTGAAAGAATACGAATTAGAAATTATCTTAGTTTACTAACTCATGAATATACTTTATTGCATTTATGTTTATGAAACAATAAACATCCATGTATCTGGAATCTCTAGTAAGTACTAAATACTAAATGTGCTGGCTGGGAAGGAAAAAAGACCAAAAAGAAGGTGGAATGAAAGGGGAAAAATTAGCTACTCAGTTCTATGGATATCCAAGAAAGAGAGTAGGGGATCCCTGGGTGGCTCACGGTTTAGCGCCGCCTTCAGCCCAGGATGTGATCCTGGAGTCCTGGGATTGAGTCCCCCATAGGGCTCCCTGTATGGAGCCTGCTTCTCCCTCTGCCTGTGTCTCTGCTTCTCTCCCTCTCTCTCTGTGTGTCTCTAATGAATAAATAAATAAATAAATAAATAAATAAATAAATAATCTTAAAAAAAAAAAGTAACTACAGATGCCCACAAAATACTGTTTGCTGGGGTACCTGGATGGCTTAGTCTGTTAAGTATCTGACTCTTGATTTTGGTCAGGTCATGATCTCAGGGTTGTGATCTCCAGCTCAAAGGGGAGTCTGCTTGAGGATATTCTCTCTCCTGCCCCTTCCTCTTGTTCTCTCTCTCTCTCTCTCTTTCTCTCTCTCTCTTTTTCTCTCTCTCAAATCTTTCAAAGAATTACTACTTGCTGGTGGAAGCTTGTTGAATGCTGGACAGACCTCTTCAAGAGAATGGGTGACTGGTTTATATCAAGAGATTGAGGATTTCCCATTACAGATTGGAATGGATTTGAACAATCTTCTTAGCCCTAAAATCAAGAGTGTGACCCATCGCAGTATCCAAGCTAGGTGTCCATGTGTTGAGTGTCCACCTGTGCTCATTTAAACATTATTCCATCCTAGTGTCAAACACCTTTATTTCTAATCTACAAACAAGAAAATCGAGGCTCAGAGAGGCTCAGGAACTTGTCCAGGGTCACACAGCTAGTAATGGTGGAAATGGAATTTTAGGTCAGGTCTGTCAGACTCCAGACTCTCTGCTTTTAACCAAATGTCAAAACCTTACCATACAGATCAACCCATTTATCAGGATGGCCAGTTCATTTACTAGAAGTGTGCTTCAATATTCTCATTTGCCCTTTCTCTTGGTAGTAGGTGCAGTCATGGGGCATAAAATAATGTATTTTTACAATACTCTATACAGTGCAGGCTCTCCCTACTACTTCTAAAGAATCCTGTAGAAGTTGGCTGGAGATATAAATTGTCTGATGGAAGTTTTTTAAAATTTTGGCAGAAATTGGCTACCTAGAGAAATTTTTATGATTAGCCACTGGTTGGTTCCTTCTTGCTTTCCCACTTCTCACACCTGGCTCCTCAATATAAGGTCCATATGAAATGCCTATCAGGTTATTTTGGGGGAAATAAGAAAAAGGGTAGAAAGTGCAGATGTTAGTATGCATCTGGCCTTTCTGAGATTGATTCTTGGTGTGATTGGAAGTATCCTAGAGTTTCACTTTTGGTCTTAGTTACAAAATGTTAACCTTGAGCAAATACATCATTGGAACCTCTCAGCCTCTGTTTCTAAGAAAGTTGTCTTCTCATCCCTTCATAAAATAATTGATTCCATAGCTCTTTGTTTACCATATAGACCTATTCATTATACTTAAAGAATTTAAAATGGCTTCTATGTATAAAAATATAAGCACAGATGTATCTCTGATGTATCATCATAACTCTCTAAATGGTAGATGACTTTAGCTGACAGCTACTAGAAATTTTAACTGCCACTGGCCCTCAGGAATCCAGATTTAAATGAACCCAGGCTTGATGGGCATTATGTTGTGGAATTAGAATTGTCTTCTGGCTCCCTCACTTCAAAAGTTATTCTGAACTTTGAAAACACAAGCTGGTAGTTAAAGTGCTGAGGAAACAGTAACATCAATATACCTTTATTAAATTGTTAATTTATTTGATTGATACTTTTAATCAAGCGCCAACACACAGTGTTATAGCTCTATAGGTAATCATGTCTCCGTGTGATTTATGTCAGTTTACATCATTATGGAAATATCATAATACTTCATTAAGCATTAGGAAATTAGGTGTTCTGTATGAGTGATCTTACCAAAAGATTATCCCTTCTAAATGCCTTAAAGAATTTTTTCAATCAATCTCAATAGAAGCCTCTTGAAAATATATGCTTTCCCATTTCTCCTTAGAATAAAGTAAGCCTAATTTTATGTTTTCTTGATGCTTCGGGGTGTTTATTAAAACATTTCTTACTGTGCCATGCACTGAATGATTGGGCTAATAGAGGGTGTAGGACAATTTAGTCTGTTGTCTTTAAAATCCCCTCCCCCATCTCCATTTCTGTAAACTATCACTTCTTCCAATCTGCCTCTTGCTTTGTGATTTATGTTTCTAATCTGGAATGGGCTAGGAAACCAGACTACCAAACCCATTTAAATTGTAACTACAATTAAACTAAACTAGCTAGGTGTGGGAGTTTGGGGAGCTCTCAAAATGATTAACTGCATGAGTTTTAATATGTGGATTTGTGCCATCCGTTCTGCTGGCTGCATTGCTTTTCTGGCTTCTTGCTAGCTAGCTGGAAGCTCGAACTGCAATTTAGATAAGGGAATGCTGTAGTGACTTCAAGCTCTGGAAAGTATTTTAAAGTAATTCCTGGAGTCATCTGGAGGACAGTCATTAGTAAACGTGAAATCCCTCTAAATTTAAATACATCATCGTAAGGAACAATTATTAATTGAGCTTCAGAATCCCACTCTAATCAGATCATCTTCTATTCCAGTGATTTCTTTGAATTGTGGGAAGAAATGACACCGATATGGAAGATTTCATCCTTTAGCTTCAGCTCATAATCTGAAGGATTTTTATTTTTCTTGCATATTTTTGTTAAGCAACCATGAACCTAACTCCATTGAGGCAAATTAAAATCTTAATTGAACCTTCTCATTAACTGGTAATGTGAGGCCTGAAAGGGGTTTAATAACCTCATTAGAAAATTCATCCAATCTGTGCTTTTAGACAGGTGCATGCATTTTAAAATAACCTTTTAGGTTCATTCTAAATTAACAGAGCCTGGTATAGGTCCACCACCTTCCCTCCCCACCCCACCCCCATCACTATCTGAAAGTAGAACATTCTCATGAAACTTTTTGTAAGCTGGAATGGCATAAAGCAAAGAAGTGGTTACAGTTGACCCTTGAACAACAGGGGGTGAGGGGCACTGACCACCCCCCCAACACACACACACACACACACACACACACACACACACACACACAGACATGGAAAAATCCATGTAAAACTTCCAACTTCCCAAACACTTAACCACAAATAGCCTACTGTTGACTGGGAGCCTCACCAGTAAAATGAAAGCCGATTAACTCATATTTTGTATGTTATAAATATTATAAACTATATTCTTACAATAAAGTAAGCCAGAGAAAAGAATGTGATTGAAAAAATCCTAAGGAAGAGAAAATACATTTATAGTGCTGTACTATGAGTAGACTCGTGCAGTTCAAGCCCATGTTATTCAAGAGTGAACTGTACCATTAATTTATGTTAACTTTTTTGAGCATTTCGGAACCCCCCAAAATAACCTCTTTAGGCTTTTATGATACCTTAGGACACACAAAATGAATGCAATACAAAGACACATAGTTCAAAACTGGCGGCTTGATGCTGAGATGCTGGGTGTAGTTCCCAGGGAAGGTGCTTGGTGATGCCACTCTTGCTGCTCAGGGTGCACCTGCCTTTATAGCAGCTCACCGCAGAACAGATGCTGAACGTTATTTTTGCTTTGCCCCCCCCCCTTTTTTTTGTAGAAGTGAAAATTATCTTTGGATTTCTCTCCATTAACAAAAACAGATACTAACATAGGTCTTTCCCAAAAGTGACGTGGCAGGGACACCTGGGTGGCTCAGTGGTTAAGTGTCTGCCTTTGGCTCAAGGCCTGATCCTGGAGATCTGGGATTGAGTCCCACACGGGGCTCCCTGCATGGAGCCTGCTTCTCCCTCCACCTGTGTCTCTGCTTCTCTCTCTCTCTCACTCTCTCTCTCTCTGTGTCTCTCATAAATAAATAAAATCTTAAAAAAAAATAAAAGCAATGCGGCATAATGCGAAGTTTCGAAAAGCAAGGGAGACCATGCCTGTCAAATTCCCATCTCAAATTTGTTAGCTAAGACTTGGATTTTTTTAATCCTTTTATTTTCCCTTTACAGTTCTATTTCTTCAGGGTCTTGGTTATGGAATAAAAAAATTATATCTGAATATGTTAATGTTTTTAAAGACGTTCATAAATGGAGTATCCATATATGGAGTGTGGAGTGTGTCACTGCCTTATCTGGAAAATTAAAGTGCCTTTCCTCAGATATGCAAATTAGGAAATGACAGTAACTTTGAAATGAGCATGTAATATAAAAATTATGAATGACCTAGTAAATCCCACTAACTGTGTTATTCAAACAATGGTTACACAACTTCGTGTGACATAGAGTACCAAAAGGAAACAGGGTAGTAGTACTCCTTACATACAGTGTTCAAAATACCTAGAATTTGTTAAAGCCCAGTTTCAAGCAGCTTTGTTTTCTCCCCCTCTAACTTCTGGTGAAGATTTTTCCTCCAGCCTCAACACCGTGGTTGTCTCTAAGGCTCAGTGATGTCTCTTTTGTTGCTTCTCATTTAATTTCAATTCCCCAGGAAGCCCCTGCCCTCCATCGGTTGTGTACTAAACTCTGGTTGTCTCATTGCTTCTGATTTCTTGTCAGTTCTCCAATAATATATATATTTGGTCGACCATCAACATTTTCATTTGGATGCCCCAGCTCATTCAGAAGATAACACCACCTGCTCTGTCCCACCCCCAGCCCATAGCAGACACTTCCCCACACAACCTTAGCATCATGGTGGGGGCATCATTCAAGTTCAGTGCAGAGAAGAATTTAATTTAGAAATTAGGTGCTGGGATCCCTGGGTGGCGCAGCGGTTTGGCGCCTGCCTTTGGCCCAGGGCGCGATCCTGGAGACCCGGGATCGAATCCCACGTCGGGCTCCCGGTGCATGGAGCCTGCTTCTCCCTCTGCCTGTGTCTCTGCCTCTCTCTCTCTCTCTCTCTGTGACTATCATAAATAAATAAAAATTTAAAAAAAAGAAAGAAAGAAATTAGGTGCTGGGGATCCCTGGGTGGCGCAGCGGTTTGGCGCCTGCCTTTGGCCCAGGGCACGATCCTGGAGACCCGGGATCGAATCCCACGTCGGGCTCCCGGTGCATGGAGCCTGCTTATCCCTCTGCCTGTGTCTCTGCCTCTCTCTCTCTCTCTTTCTGTGTGTGACTATCATAAATTTTAAAAAAAAATTTTTTTAAAGAAATTAGGTGCTTATGTCACTAGAAGAATGAAAAGTAACTAAGTTATCTGAGTACATATCGGTGGGTAGGTAATCAGACTCAGGTTGGTCAGCACAGCAGAAACTGACACAGGCCTGAAGATTCAAGTGCATGGTTGTGATCTCTAGCAAACATCTTTAAGGGGGGAATAAAATCCCTGGCAGAAATGGAAGAAACAGGAGAATCTGAGTCCCCAAGAATAGAGGGTTCAAGGATAAAATAGAGAAAAGGACCAAGTTTACTATAACTGGGTTTTCAGAATCAGAATATTTCAGGCATTAGCCCTGACTTAAAGAATTTTTTAAAAAATATTTGAGACAGAGATAGCAACAGAGATGGCAAAAGAGAGCACAAGTGGGGAGGAGAGGGAGAAGCAGACACCTTGTGGGGCTCGATCCCAGGACCCCAGGATCATGACCTGAGCCGAAGGTAGATACTTAACTGACTGAGCCACCCAGGCATCCCAGCTCTGATTTTTCATACCAGGTTAGGGGCTTACTCTCCACTCTATCCCCAAAGCCAAAGCCTCAGTGTGTGCCCAGAACATAGGATGTGCTAGAACCAAAACAAATTGTCAGAAGAAAGAATGAGTGAAATCCACAGATCAAATATTAAAAATTGATTCATTGACTTGAAGCTGAGCAGACAGTTGAGATCTGGCTGTCCTCCCTGTCCTGAAGACTGAGGGCACAGTGGCCTCGGCGGGATCTACCCACAGTGAGAATAGGAAGAGCCTGTTGCTGAGATCTGTCCCTGGTATTTCTCGGAAACTAACTTTAGTTGCAGGAGATGTAGGTGCTACCTTTAATTCCTATGACTCTCAATAAGTCAAGAACAAGGCTTATTTTAAAAATTTCTCTGGTTATTGTTTCCCTATTTTATAGCCTATTCAATTTTTTGAGGAATTCTGCCTTCATCTAATTTGTTAACATGTGGCATTCTGGTTTTAAAATAATAATATAAATATATTAAAAATCTCCTCAACTTTTACACCTGCTGGGCCAACCTGTTAAATAGTTTTAAGGATTTATTTCAGTGACTTGACTGAATGTGAAACACAAATCCTCTCATGTTCTTTTAATAACATAGAAAAGAACAGCTTTCACAAAGCCGGAAGTTTAGTAAAAGTAGCTTGAACTAAAAAAAAAAAAAAAAAAAAAAGTAGCTTGAACTCAGATGTCATTCAAAATTTGACCTTCATAACATTTCCTAATCTTTTTTTCCAAATCCTTTCCAAGAATCATTGTAAGTAAAAAAAAGTGCATTAGACCCCTCCTCAGGAAAAGAAACGCAAATAGCCCCTTACCACATGACTGAAATAGACATGAAACTTTGAAGATTGACCCACATCGCAGACATCGGTTTCTTTTAGATACTCGTGTACTAACCCTATAACTCAGAGGGGTTGCAATTGCTGAGTAGGGAAGCTGGTTGAGACCTTTTGTTCCAGCTCTGGTTAACTAGAGAACTTCCTGGCTCCTCTGATCATGGAGCTGAGCTCTGAGGCCTTCCCAGCCCAAGTCCCACCTGACTCCTCCCTGTCCTCTCTCCCATCACTTGGCTGTCTCCAGAGACCCATGGCTTCATGTAGACCAAGATCTCCACCACCTTTGCATCCTATACATGGTATTTACTTAGCATATGTCTATTCATGATGTGGCGGTCAGTGATACAGTGAACTACATTCATGTTATTATGGAGTAGTAACTATCTTTGGGGAGCACCAGAGGGAAATTAGTTAAGACTGCTGAGGTAACGAGGGGACAATCTTTTGTGCTCAGGATGTCTAAGCTTAAGCCTGGAAACCTTAAGCGTTAGATTTTGGTTTGGCTTTGTTCAGTCCTTGGGTTTGTTTTTGTTTTTTTAAGTAAATACAAAAGATAAGTAAATTTTCAAAGTGTACCTAGAAATCAAGTTAATGGGATGGGTCTGCTACCTAAATGTAGTCAGTATCTTACCTATAAAAATACTTAGTATTTGGGGACCAAGTTAATGAATAACCAATGGAGTGAACTAGCTTTCGACACAGTCATATTTCAGAAGTTTCAACATACAGTGGTACTTTTGAGGGTTGCCTCACTGGTAGAGTTAAACTGCTTGGATTAAGTCATCCGTATATCTTTTCTCATCCTCCTTTGTCCAAAATAAAAATAAAATAAGATTCAGGTTACTATATTTCTTAATTCCTGTGGTTTGTGTCATTACTACTTATATCGTGCTAAGATGCGGCGATACTACACACATGCCCTTGTGGGTTGGGAATAGGAGTGGGTGAATCTGTTCCTGTTGTTTTTCCACACTAGGCAAAGAGGCTTTCTCCAGAAATTGAAACACAGAGGGCAGGATCCAGGTGGTAGGAGAGGAAATAGGTCTCTTGGTCTCACCTGTGAAGCATTAGTCAAGAGAGTCGCTGGGCCTCCTGGGATTGGAAGGGGTGACTTGCTAAGGAAAATCACAGAGGAGAGAGTTTTGTCTTTCACGGGCTCTGAGCATTAAAGATGGGAGCAGTGTCCCCTGAAAGTAACATGGAGCAATAATCACTGGCAAAAAAAGAAACAAAGCTGGACACAAAGGCAGTCAGACAGATTTTATTACTTACTTTTGCTGTAGAGGAGAGACCCCAGTGTACCCTGAACTCATCTCCATGGAAACAAAGAACAGGAGGCCTTTTAAACACTGGGGATGTGCTAAAGGAAAAGTAGCAACAGGCCTTATGGGATGTGAGTAGGACATCTGTGTCTGCTGACTGGGTCTTATTGAAGATAGAAGTTTTTAGGCTCCTTCCCTCCACAGAGATTGGGAGACAGAGGCTGCTCTGTCTTTTTTTTTAAAGGAGAGAGAGAGAGAGCGAGAGAGCATGCCACTGTGGGGGGGGGGGGGGGCGGGCAAAGGGAGAGAGGGAGAGAGAGAATCCCACACAGGCTCCATGTCCAGTGCGGAGCCTGACGCAGGGCTCGATCTCATGACTCTGAGATCATGACCTGAGCTCAAACCAAGAATCTGACATTTCACTGACTGAAATGTCTTTTTTGATGCTTACACTTCAAAGGAGTTACTTTCTTGAGAAAGACACTTGGGTCATGGAAGATCTACATCTCCAAGGGACAGAGAAAGGATTTTCTGTTGTAAGTTTTCTAAAGGAAATGCTCTAAGAAAAGAGAGCTGAGGGCCTTATGTCAGGTATTGGCCAGAACAAACAGGAAGCTCCCTTGGAAGCCTTGAGCTTTCTCAGGCAGCCCCAGAAAATGGGGCTAGGATCATCACCATCCTAGGAACATGGCCTTGAGCTGCTAGAGAGTGTGCTAGTGTTTCCTCAAGTCTTGTATAGATCGTTTGTGTTGGAAATGGAGTTCCTGTAGGCCAGGACTGGAGTCTTTGTCCTCACTTTGGGTGAAACTCCAAAGGGAAAAAACAAGACAGATGCCAGAGGGACATTCACCCGGCCATACCCTGAGAAGAACTTCCTTCTCTGGTTACCTTGGGGCGTCCAGTTACGTCAGTAAGGAAAATGTCATTTCCACAGATGACAACAGAATCTGTTAAGTGACTTGGATGAATGGTGTAATTTCCACCTGAGACTTTCTTCTTCGTAAAGTCAAACATTAGCTTTTAAGGAAGTTAGAATTTTATGGTTATGGTGATTTTCACGTATCATAAGCTTTTTTAAATCAAAGATCAAAACTGTGAACATGACATGGGCCATTAAATGCATTTTTTACATGAAGGCACAATTTTATACTTCCTTTTGAAAGAAATCACATCAAGAGGATTTGCTTTGCCACTTGTCTTTTTCTTTCTCTCTTTCTTTCTCTTTCTTTAGCCACAGAAGTTGAAGGCTTTTCCTCCTCTAACTTGTGGGAAGACTAATTTTTTAAAAAGATATAATTAATTTATTTATTTTAGGAAGAGGGAGGAAGAGACTGAGTGAGAGGAGGGCAGGAAGGGGTAGGGGAAGAAGGAATCTCAAGCAGACTCCATGCTGAGCGTGGAGTTCGACATGGGGCTCAATCCCAGGACCCTGAGATGGTGACCTGAGCTGAAATCATGAGTCAGGAATGCCTGGGTGGCTCAATGGTTGAGCGTTTGCCTTTTGCTCATGGCATGATCCCGGAATCCTGGGATCGAATCCCACGTCAGGCTCCCTGCAGGGAGCCTGCTTCTCCCTCTGCCTATGTCTCTGCCTCTCTCTGTGTCTCTCATGAATAAATAAATAAAATATTATAAAAAAATTTTTTGAAATCATAAGTCAGCCGCCCAACTGAATGAGCCACCCACACTCCCTGAAAATTCTGATTTTTAAAGTTCTTTCCCTTGGTCTTCTACAACAGGGGTCAGCAAATTCTGATGTACAAGTCAAATCCATCTCTCAACCTGTTTGTAAATAAAGTTTTATTGAAACACAGCCCTATTCCTTCATTTGCACACTATCTGTAGCTACTATCGTAGAGCTGAGCAGTTTCCACAGAGACTGTAGCTGTCTGTCCTTTTGCGGAAAAAGTTTGCCAAGGCCTGCTCCATGTATTCACAAACAAATTCTTTTTTCTGTTATAAATATATTTTCTATCTATTTGAAACATGGAGCTGGAAGGCTTAGAGAATCTGGATTGATACTTTGTTTTTTGTTTTTTGTTCTTTTTTTAGTGATTTGAAGATAAAATCATTTTATTATATCTCATAATTTATGGATTCTGAATTCAGGCAGGGTGCAGCTGGGAGATACTTCAGCTTCGTGTGGCTTTGAGTGGGGTCATTTATTGGTATCAGCTAATAGCCAGGCTGGTCTGAGTGTCCTAAGATGGCTTCACTTGAGTGATTGGCACCCTGGGACTGATACTTTGGACTTAGTTATATCCCCCCAACTTCCCAGATTTGCATTTGAGAGATTCAGCTTAAAGGCACTTCATTGTTTGAAGACCCAGTGAAGCTTCAAGAAAGAGAACAAGTGCATACCAGGCAGCCAGGTTTCCTCAAAAACTAGGAACTTTGACTCACATATTTAAAGACCTTCACACACAATGGAAGGAGATGCACATATTCCTTGTGAAGCTGCAGTTCTTAACTTGGAGAAATGTATGGATAAGTGTCTATTTTAAAAATTAAAAGAAAGCTATAATAATAAGACCTTCTTTCTCTGAAAAATAGAACCTTTCCATCTGGAGAGCCTGGATGGCTCAATCTGTTGAGTGTCTGCCTTTGGCTTGGGTCGTGATCACAGGACCCTGAGATTAAGCCCCACATCGGTCTCACTGCTCAGTGGGGAGTCTGCTTCTCCCCCCACCATCTCTCCCCCTGTCTTGTGCTCTCCCACACTCATACACACTCACTCTTTCTCTCTCATGAATAGATAAAATCTTTTTTTAAAAAAACTTTTATTCAACCTTTCCATAAAATTCATCTCAGTGCTCCTCTAGAAAGAAATCAAGTCTTATAATCAAAGAGTCAAAGGAGGTCTCTAGTTCATGATGTGATTTCTATGACCTTAGGTGAAGAATCAACAACTTTCTTTTCTTTAAAGATTTTATTTATTTATTCACAAGAGACACAGAGGAGAGGCAGAGACACCAGCAGAAAGAGAAGCAGGCTCCCTACGGGGAGCCCGATGCAGGACTTGATCCCAGGACCCCGGGATCCTGACCTGAGCTGAAGACAGACGCTCAACCACTGAGCCCGGTGGTATCCCAAATCAGCAACTTTTAAAGGCATTTAAGCTCATAGCCAATTATCATAGCTCCACATTCTCACAATTACCCTCTCTGAGTTTTGACCTCTTAAAAGTAAGCTCATTACCTCATACCCATTAGGTTGGCTATTATCAAAAAAGAGAAAAAGGAGAAAGAGGACCCAGAAACTAACAAGTGTGGCAAGAACGTGGAGAAATTGGAACTCTTGTGTATGGTTAGTGGGAACATAAAATGATGCTGCCAGTGTGAAAAGCAGCATAATGATTCCTCAAAAAATTAAAAGTAAAATTACCATGTGATCCAGCAATTCCACTTCTGGTATGTGTCCAAAAGAAGTGAAGCAGGATCTCAAAGAGATATTTGTGCTCCCATGTTCATAGCAGCACTATTCATAATAGCCAAGAGGTGGAAGTAACCCAATTGTCCATCAACAGATGAATGGATAAAGAAAATGTGGGTAAAGAAAATGTGGAATTACAATGGAATATTATTCGGCCTTAAGAAAGGAAATTTTGTCACATGCTACAAGATAGACGAACAATGATAACAACAGGTTAAGTAAAATAAGACAGTCACAAAAAAGATAAATACTATATGATTCCACTTAGAATGAGATACCCAAGGTAGTCAAATTCTTAGAGAAAGTGGAATGGTGACTGCCAGGGGCTGGGGGCAGAGAGGAATGGGGAGTTGCTTAATGGGTGTAGGATTTCCGTTGTAGGAGATGAAAAAGTCCTGGAGATCTGTTGCACAACAGTATGAATATACTTTACACTACTGACTGTACACATAGGAGTGGCAAAGATGCTGGATTTTACATGTTGCCCTACTGTTTTTAAAAATGCTAAGCTGATGGCATCACTGAACTAGCAGCTTTGACCCCACACATAACAGAATCTAGACAGTTTCTGTTTAGACTCTGTCTTCACGGTTTCACAGAAATTTGTTTATTTGGCTCACTGACAGGTGATGGGGTATTTTAATAAGGGAAACAAATCAAATGGAGTTGATCGATCTGTTCTCATCACCTGCTCTTGTAATATTGTGTGGGTACATCCTTGGGCAAGATTTTCTATTAATCTGATGATGAGACCAGCACAGCCCCTTTTATGGGGTTGCCAGGAAGGAAGAAAATGGATTGGTGATGGACATTTGCCTCTGGAATGCCACTGAGATGAGCTACGTTCCCATCGGTACCCCAGTCGCACTTTGTCCCCTCGCCCCTCACTCACTCATGGAGTGGTACTAAGAATCAGAATTCTCCCTCTCGGTGGCTGCCTCAACCCAGACCTTTGCTCACAGCAGCCCATCTCTGTCTGGGACTCAGTCCCTAACATTGGGCAACTGCCAGACAGCATTCTGGAACCAAGTTCCATTTGTGATGTCCTACACAATCAGTCTCAAGCAAATGAAAGAAATGGAATTCTGCTGTTTTTTTCATGAATTAAGGGTTGTACCTTTGTCGGCTTCCACCGTGCATGCCACAGTTATTTCAAAAGACCTGCAGAAATAGCCGTCAGAAACAGAGGTTGCAATCACAAGTTGCGATCACAAAAGATGAGCAGTCTGAGCATTCATTTAAGGGAGCAGCATGCTGCCTGCCGTGTCTCCCTGCCTTGTCATCACTGCGACGACTCATGGCATTCTGTAGAAACAGGCAGTGTCTCCAGGAAAGCTTTGAGTAGCACTCTGTTTCCAGAACTTTCTTTGCTATTGCATATGTTATGAGGTTTCTTCTTTTTGGCGGTGGTTGTGTTTTTCAGTTTCTCCAATTGCTGTTAGGATAGATGTTTGACTTACAACCCTGCTATTTAAATATTCTGGGATTATTTTTTTTTTCAAGGATAATATCCAGGCTGATTTTCTCCCCCCTAAGACAGATTAATTATTCACTTCTCCTCTTTGAAAATAACGGATATTTCACCATACTGGGTTTTTTAATCATTAGTTGGCAAATGTGTAAAGTACAGCCAAACCCAGTCCGTCTTTTCTGGGTGAAGCATCTTACCATGCAAAAGAGAAGCTTGAGACAGAAATGAAAAAATGTTTTGTATGCAGAATAGGAAGGGACGTTCCTACATCCCTTGGACTTTCTCTTAGATTTGGAAGGATTTGTTATTTAATTACAAGCAGCTATTACGCATTTCTTCTTCATGAGCATTTCTGTTATGCTTCGGTGTTAAAGTCTCAAGACAGCTCACTATTTCAATATACAGATCAAAATCCATGGTGTAGCTGCACATTCTTTGCTATATAATTCTCTCCACCTGAAGTGACCAATGATATGCACCTTCCTAAGCCTTCATCTCCATGGAAGACTGTGAAATTACAAATTTATGTGTGACTCTGTATTTCGTCTGGCCAGTTTAAGTTTTTCCTGAAGGAGAGAGTGGTAAGAATAACAGTCACAAAAAATAAAATAAAATAAAATAACAGTCACATGGTTTAGGAGTTTTAGGTGCAGGGCCAGTATGCTTGGTCTTTGTAGGTGAAACGTCATTTAGTGATAAGTAAATAAATGCTGAATTTAATAAAAGGATTTAAGAAATGATCATAGTTTTACAAGCAACAAAATCCTGTCCAGGAAATAGCAAAAATTGTGTCTTTAGTTCTTGTGTATATCCACTGTGGCCCATCTGTGCAGGTCTGTTCATTCATAGACAGGCTGGGCAAGTTTGAGAGGAATTCCTGGTTTTTAAAGACACAGATGGGGGTGTGTAATGGCATGTTCATGTGTGCACATGCTGGAATCACACATTGTGAGTGGGTTCCAGTCCATCTTTACACTTTGGGCAAGTTACTTAACATTTTCCTTTTCTGCAAAATGGAGATAGTAGTATCGACCTTGTAGAGTTGTGCTGAGATTTACCTAAAGTACTACATGGAAAACACGTAGAGTAGCACCTAATGCATAGTGAGTGTTACCATGGCAACAGAAGGGAGAAACCAGGTCTTCGTACGACATGTCACTTTCAGGCAACGTATCTATGTGAGTAAATATCTGACATAACCGCGCATAGGTAGAAGTTTTGCTAAAGACTCATTTATTTATTTGAGAGCCAATGAGTGAGGGAGAGGGAGAGAGAAAATCCCAAACTGACCGTGGAGCTCGATGGGGGGGCTCAATCTCACCACCCTGAGATCATGACCTGAGCCGAAATTAAGAGTTGGATGCTAAACCGACTGAGCCACCCAGGTGCCCCTGCGTAGGAACAATTTTTTTTAAGACTTTTGCTCCAAGAGAGGGAAAGAGAGCATGAGTAGACGGGGGGCAGCAGAGGGAGAAGGACAAATGCAGAGCTTGATGTGGGGCTCAATCCCATGACCCCAAGATTATCACCCAAACTGAGATCAAGAGTTGGACACTCAACCAAGTGAGTCACCCAAGCACCTCTCTGTTCTTTTTTTTTTTTTTCAAATTTTTAAAAATCTGTATTCTTTTGTTAATTTTTTCAGTTTCTTCTTTCTGTCAGCCTAAACTTGAAGGTTAAGATTCCAACAAATGATGCGATTTAAGAGAATCACCGCACAAAACAGTTTCCCTCATTGCTTTTTATAATGCCTAAAAATTAACCATGAGGACTCCGTCTTTTGAAAATAAAAACTTCTCTAAAATTAAAAAAAAAAAGACTTGCTCCAAATTATTAGCTGACTTTAGTTCTGACTATAGCTAATATAAATAAAAACTCTCGATCTAATGCTGCTGGCTTTCTCTGATTTATAAATGCCAGAGAAGTAAGATTTTAAAAGCCTAAAATGTCTTAATACTGCCTTCTAAGGACTTTATCCAGCAGTGTTGATCTGGCCATGGGTAGAAAAACAAGCAGCAAAAAAAAAAAAAGAAGAAGAAGAAGAAGAAGAAGAAAGAAAAGAAAAAAAAAAAACAAGCAGCGAAGCAGGCAATCTTATTTACATGAAGTTGGCACTACAAAACACTTGGACAAGGATCCTATTATCTTTTAGGTAACAGGTGGTAGCTGGGGTATTAAGCTGTTCTGGGCAGGATTTCAGACTTCCATTCTTCCATGCCTCCGGCAGTGTATACTTCTATCATAAAGTGATCAATAATAATTAGGTGTCTGGAATGAAATACAGCGTGGCATTATGCTTCCCACATCTGGAAGGAGAAACTCACTTAACTAGCTCTAAATCAGTGCACTTTCTTTTTATTCCTGGGGGGCAGTGTTCGAGGCAGCAGAGAACACGGTGGAAATGTGAATTGTGGCTCGGTGCACAATCACACAAAAAATTAGGTGTTATGACACACTTTCCTACAAGTAATAGAAGCAAGCCCCAAAGCACAGAACCTTTATTTCTGACATGAACACTTTTATCACATTGCCTTCTCTGACTGTAGGGCCACCTGTTTCACATTTAATAAAAAGTGGCTGTCACAACGGGTGATGTATAGGTGAAGGGGACAAAGCGAAGCTTGTCAACGGGGCTTCATGTAAATTATTTTTCAGATCTTATAGTTTATTAAATCATGTTCTAGCATGTTCCCATCACAGGGTGCCAATAAATGGACAAGGAATTATTTCTCTTTTGTGTCTCGTAGATCTCAAAAGAGACAACTGATATTCACTCTGTTAGAATTTGATTTGAAGTTTTCCTGTGCAAGTGGGGGCTTAAGGAGCCAGAACATGGGCACTTTTCTCAGGGTGCTCCCAAGAGTGCTGAGCCTGGTCCTCACAAAATCACTTCCCCTAAGTTGACTCCTTCTTTGTCACTCCAGGGTTGGGTGGCAAGAGCAGTGCATCCTGCTTTCAAAATTCAGAATCCTTACTTGTGCAAAATTACCTAAAATATTCTGCCCCCAGGCCTTCCGGTCCCTGCCCTGCTGCCTAGAGACTTACGAGCATCAAGCGCAGCTCTTCCACACTCTTGGCTGACCTAGTTGAAGAAATGACCAGGAAACGAATTACAGTATTTATTGCCTTATAATCACCCGTTCTTTCATTAACCGGAGAGAGTCTGCTGGCCAACTGCATAATTTCATTATCTGGTGGCTGAGTTTTTTATTCCTCTTCAGAGACCATTGCAGCAGTACAAAGGGAAGTCCAGTTAGTGAGAATGTTCTCTTAATGTTTTTATTTTGGAAAATAGAATATATTGGAAAAGTGCAATTTAACAAGCAAACTCCATGTAACCACTGCCCACGTCAGGAGAATTACCAACAGCCCCTGGCAGTGCCTTGATGTGCCTTTCTTTTTTCTTTTAAGATTTTATTTATTTATTGTGGGGTGACAGGGGCAGAGGGAGAGAGAGAAAGAGTCCTTAGCAGATCCTATGCCCAACAGGGATCCCAGCATGGGGCTAGATCCCATGACCCTGAGATCATGACCTGAGCCAAAATCAAGAGTCACATACTTAGCCAACGGAGCTACCCAGGTGCTCCAATTACATTTCTAATTATGTATCTCTAAAAATAAGGGAAATGTCCTATATAACCATAAGACCTTTATCATATGTACCAAAACTAATAATAATTGCCTAATAATACTCAGTTCATATTCGTGTTTTTCCAACTGACCCCAAAACACTTTTATAGCTGGTTTGTTCAAACCAGGATCCAATTAAGATCCATAAAGAATTTTTGAAGTAGTTTTAACAGTCCAACTTGCAGCTTAAAATGAGTCTGTGACCCTGCCTTTTTCCCATACACTTAATCAGTGGCTAGAGCTCCCTTGGGACCTGGCTGCAGGCCCTTTGCCCACAGGAAAGAGGAAAACAAATCACCTCCTCTCTGCTAGTAACATGGTCCTACTCTTCTGCTCTGTGACTCCAGAGGAAATTGTTCAGTCCAAATTACTGTCAGAAATAAGTGCCTAATATCAATTATGTCAAAGCCAAAAATGTTATTTTGGGCACATACTCTGTGCCTTCTCAAGATTAAAGAAATCTAGTTATATTTATCTGGGAAATGCATGGGGGGCCAGCCCATTTGGGGAGCTCACTGGAATGCAGCTCCAATCTCTACCAGCTGCAGCTTTTACCAGGACCACAAGAGGACAGGTGGATGGGTGGCTGGTCCCTTTGCTTGTTAGGATCTTTCTAGTCACTCATATCTTGCTTGCTTGGTATTGCAGGACTTTGGGTTTTTGGATGTGTTTGTTTCCTTGGCCAAAAAGCTCTTTATAAAGGAGCTTGGCCCTCTCTGACCCTGCTGAGGTAAGACGGGCCGACCTCCCTGGCTCCTCTTTATAAAAGAACACCACAGTGGTTTCCTGTGATCTGGTATGATTTTAGATCAGCATTTTCCAGAAGGTTTTCCTTAGAATGAAAGTCCCAAAGTACTCCCAAAGTACCCCATTTGATCATACTGTCAAATGAATTTGAGAGAAACACTGGCTTCTCTACCATACGTCCTTTTGTGCTAATGAATACTGTGATTCTCCAGTGGTACATGACATTTCCCCAAATTATTGTCCTTGCAACCCTTTCCACAGAGCATCTCTGGAGGTTACTGTTCTGCAGAAGAGACTTTAGAAAGTGCTGATTTGAAAAAAAAAAATAAAAAATAAATAAATAAAATAAAAAAAAAGAAAGTGCTGATTTGGAGGACTTGGAGAGAATCACAAACAATAATACATAAACAATCTCATCTACCTCATACAGTATGAAGACTTTATCCAAGCTAGCTACATAGCATTACTCTAGGACAGTGGCTGGGTTACTGTGTTGGAGACGAGGAACTTTGTTCATGTACCCCCTGCACTTGGACTTCTGCTGAGGTTCATACTGGAATGATGGGGGAATCAGGATCTGTACATGGGACAAGGGCAGTTAGGCCTGAGATTCCATCTTATAGATGGAATTTCCACATGGTTTGGACTTATAAAGGAAGAAAAAAATCCATACTGGTCAGCCTCTCTGATTTTGAGGATCACTTGACTTTAATTGCCAGATATTTTGTTCAGATTTTATTTATTTATTAAGAGTTTACTTATTCATGAGGGACACAGAGAGAGAGAGGCAGAGACACAGGCAGAGGGAGAAGCAGGCTCCCTATAGGGAGCCCAATGTGAGACTCGATCCCAGGACCCCGGGATCACGACCTGAGCTGAAGGCAGATGCTCAACCACTGAGCCACCTAGGTGCCCCTATCTATTGGTTGATTGATTGATTGATTGATTGGAGAGAGTGGAGTAGGAAGGAGTAGATGGGAAGGGTGACAGAGAAGGAAACAATCTCAGGCAGACTCCACGCCAAGCACAGAGCCTGACACGGGGCTTGATTTCACCACCCTGAGATCATGACCTGAGCCAAAATCAAGATTTGGACATTTAACTGATCGAGCCATCCAAGTGCCCCACCAAATTTTTTTAAGCTTCATTTTGACTTAGTAATTCGGTAAGCTTTCTTTAGATGATCAAGTAATCAAACCTTCTTGCCTACTTATTCCACATTTGGCAAAATGTTTGGATATTCCTAGAACTTGAACATCTTTGCTAATAAAAGGCACAATATATGGTGCTCATACCAATTACTTCTAGATTAACATGACTTCTTGAATATGTTTCTCATACCATTCTGTCTGAAACTAGACCTTCACGGGGGCATTCACCTCTACTTTCTCTTCTTTTTCAATATAGAATTTAGATTGACCACCTTGTTGCTTTTATCATTAATTTTCTTGGGAAATAACTGATCAGCTGGTGTTGGCCATTTGGTTTTTCAAAATGGAAGATCTCCAGGTTTATCCTATTTCTTCTTCCTTGCCTTTCTTGCCTTTTATAGATTGCATGTGTAAATTTAATTTTGAAACTGTCTCTTTATCTTTAAAGAAATGAAAGCATTTCACATGAAGACAGTGTGAATATGGGTTGATAAACCCAGTTGATTATACTGGGTTTCCTAGGCTATCGCTGTTGTATTATATGAATAATCCTCATTATTCATACTCAGGTGGGAAGGAGAGGTATGTTCTAGGTTCTTGAGGTACATTCCATTTGTCATTTGTAGATTTCTAGACTAAATTCACATTCCCTGGGGTTATAAAATGTCAAAGAGATGAAAGCCACCAATTTTACATACAAGTTGACTATTTTAACAACTGAAGGTATAAGACTCTGGAGTAAGCTACTGCAAATTTCATCATTGCTCAATTGTTTTTCCAACTTCAAATGTCTGGCTCCTCCAGAATGTAATTTTAAGGCAGCTGAGCAGAGAATTCAACAGAGATGGGTTATCCTAGAGGACAAGCTGCACAAGTCCCTGCATTGGTACTCTGAGTAGAACCAAATAACTTGTTCTGGCATCACTATTGCTTCCCCCCACCACTGGCCCTGTTTCCTCATTTTTTAAAAAATAAAAAAGCAGTACTTAAAAGTTATGAAACATAGGTTTTTTTTTTCTTCTATCACTACTGAGAGCATATAAAAAATGGGCTGCCCATGGGGCACGTGGATGATTCAGTCAGTTAAGCATCCAACTCTTGGTTTCTGCTCAGGTCATGACCTCAGAATCATAGGATCGAGCTCCATGTCAGGTTCCATGCTCAGCAGGGAGTCAGCCTGAGATTCCCTCTCCCTCTCCCTCCCACTCTTTCTTTCTCTCTTTCTCCCTAAAATAAATGAATCTCTTAAAAAAATGTACTACCCAGAAATTGTACATCTTGTGATATATTCTAGAAGAACTCAAAAAAATTAATTTAAAAAAAGGAAGGATGCCTGGGTGGCTCAGTCAGTTAAGTGTCTGCCTTCAGCTAGTCATGATTCTGGGGTCCTGGGATTGAGTTCCACGTTGGACTCCCTGCTCTGCGGGGAGCCTGCTTCTCCCTCTCCCTCTGCTCCTCCCCCTGCTCATGCCCTCTCTTGCACGTGCATGTGCACACACACACACACAGTCTCTCTCTCTCTCTCTCTCTCTCTCTCTCTAATAAAAATAAATAAATAAATAAATAAATAAATAAATAAATAAATAAATAAATAGAAACTCTTACACCTGTTCACATGCATGCTGGAAGAAATACATTCATGGTATAAATGTTTATATGCCCCAAATTTGAAACAAATTTCCGTTAGTTGCAGGTGGGTAAATAAATGACACTTCTGGGGATCCCTGGGTGACACAGCCTGCCTTTGGCCCAGGGCGCGATCCTGGAGACCCGGGATCGAATCCCACATCGGGCTCCTGGTGCATGGAGCCTGCTTCTCCCTCTGCCTGTGTCTCTGCCCCGCCCCCCCCGTGTGTGTGTGTGTGTGTGTGACTATCATAAATAAATAAAAATTTAAAAAAAATAATAAATGACACTTCTGTCCCATGTAATGGTATGTGGTGTTCAAACAGAATGAGTAAGTACTGATAGGGAGATTTCTAAAGCATATTGACCAATAAGAGGGAAGAAAGTGTTATAAGATAATACGAGCAGAATGATCCCATTTATGTTTTTAAAAACTGCATTTATACCAACAGTGTAAGAGGGTTCCCTTTTCTCCGCATCCTCTCCAACATTTGTTGTTTCCTGCCTGGTTAATTTTCCCCATTCTCACTGGTGTGAGGTGGTATCTCATTGTGGTTTTGATTTGTATTTCCCTGATGGCAAGTGATGCAGAGCATTTTCTCATGTGCTTGTTGGCCATGTCCATGTCTTCCTCTGTGAGATTTCTCTTCATGTCTTTTGCCCATTTCATGATTGGATTGTTTGTTTCTTTGGTGTTGAGTTTAATAAGTTCTTTATAGATTTTGGAAACTAGCCCTTTATCTGATATGTCATTTGCAAATATCTTCTCCCATTCTGTAGGTTGTCTTGTAGTTTTGTTGACTGTATCCTTTGCTGTGCAAAAGCTTCTTATCTTGATGAAGTCCCAATAGTTCATTTTTGCTTTTGTTTCTTTTGCCTTCGTGGATGTATCTTGCAAGAAGTTACTGTGGCCGAGTTCAAAAAGGGTGTTACCTGTGTTCTCCTCTAGGATTTTGATGGAATCTTGTCTCACATTTAGATCTCTCATCCATTTTGAGTTTATCTTTGTGTCTGGTGAAAGAGAGTGGTCCAGTTTCATTCTTCTGCATGTGGATGTCCAATTTTCCCAGCACCATTTATTGAAGAGACTGTCTTTCTTCCAATGGATAGTCTTTCCTCCTTTATCGAATATTAGATGACCGTACATTTCAGGGTCCACTTCTGGGTTCTCTATTCTGTTCCATTGATCTATGTGTCTGTTTTTGTGCCAGTACCACACTGTCTTGCTGACCACAGCTTTGTAGTACAACCTGAAATCTGGCATTGTGATGCCCCCAGCTATGGTTTTCTTTTTTAAAATTCCCCTGGCTATTCGGGGTCTTTTCTGATTCCACACAAATCTTAAAATAATTTGTTCTAACTCTCTGAAGAAAGTCCATGGTATTTTGATAGGGATTGCATTAAACGTATAAATTACCCTGGGTAACATTGACATTTTTACAATATTAATTCTGCCAATCCATGAGCATGGAATATTTTTCCATCTCTTTGTGTCTTCCTCAATTTCTTTCAGAAGTGTTCTATAGTTTTTAGGGTATAGCTCCTTTACCTCTTTGGTTGGGTTTATTCCTAGGTATCTTATGCTTTTGGGTGCAATTGTAAATGGGATTGACTCCTTCATTTCTCTTTCTTCAGTCTCATTGTTAGTGTATAGAAATGCCATTGATTTCTGGGCATTGATTTTGTATCCTGCCACGCTACCAAATTGCTGTATGAGTTCTAGCAATCTTGGGGTGGAGACTTTTGGGTTTTCTATGTAGAGTATCATGTCATCGGCGAAGAGGGAGAGTTTGACTTCTTCTTTGCCAATTTGAATGCCTTTAATGTCTTTTTGTTGTCTGATTGCTGAGGCGAGGACTTCCAGAACTATGTTGAACAGCAGTGGTGAGAGTGGACATCCCTGTCTTGTTCCTGATCTTAGGGGAAAGGCTCCCAGTGCTTCCCCACTGAGAATGATATTTGCTGTGGGCTTTTCGTAGATGGCTTTTAAGATGTCGAGGAAAGTTCCCTCTATCCCAACACTCTGAAGGGTTTTGATCAGGAATGGATGCTGTATTTTGTCAAATGCTTTCTCTGCATCTAATGAGAGTATCATATGGTTCTTGGTTTTTCTCTTGCTGATATGATGAATCACATTGATGGTTTTACGAGTGTTGAACCAGCCTTGTGTCCCAGGGATAAATCCTACTGGTGCAGCCACTCTGGAAAACTGTGTGGAGGTTCCTCAAAGAGTTAAAAATAGACCTGCCCTACGACCCAGCAATTGCACTGTTGGGGATTTACCCCAAAGATTCAGATGCAATGAAACGTCGGGACACCTGCACCCCAATGTTTCTATCAGCAATGGCCACAATAGCCAAACTGTGGAAGGAGCCTCGGTGTCCATCGAAAGATGAATGGATAAAGAAGATGTGGTTTATGTATACAATGGAATATTACTCAGCCATTAGAAATGACAAATACCCACCATTTGCTTCAACGTGGATGGAACTGGAGGGTATTATGCTGAGTGAAATAAGTCAATCGGAGAAGGACAAACAGTGTATGTTCTCATTCATTTGGGGAATATGAATAATAGTGAAAGGGAATATAAAGGAAGGGAAAAGATATGTTGGGAAATATCAGGAAGGGAGACAGAACATAAAGACTCCTAACTCGGGGAAACGAACTAGGGGTGGTGGAAGGGGAGGAGGGCGGGTGTTGGAGGGGAATGGGTGACGGGCACTGAGGTGGACACTTGACGGGATGAGCACTGGGTGTTTTTCTGTATGTTGGTAAATTGAACACCAATAAAAATTAATTAAAAAAAATAAAAAATAAAAAATAAAAACTGCATTTATATATAGTGAAGGAGTGAGTGGAAAGGGAAGGAGCAAAGAGCAGAAAAGAAGAGATAAACAGAAGAAAAATCTCAAAGGAGGGCAGTAGTGAAATTTGAGGAGTTTTGTCGAGAGAAGGACAGAGTAAAAAGGACTTTTTTCACTCTATTTCTTGAATTATTTACAGTAAAACATTTTCATAAACGAAATAAAAGCATATATGTGTATGGGCACATGCACAAAAATAAAAAGAGAATGTGTCTGTTATTTTTTTTAAGATTTTATTTATTTTAGAGAGAGATAGAGTGTGAACAGAGGGAGGAGCAGAGGAAGAGGGAGAGGGAGGGGAGAAGAATCTCAAGCAGACTCTGCACTGAGCACAGAGCCCAATGAGGGGCTCGATCTCATGGCCCTAAGATGATGGCCCGAGCCAAAATCAAGAGTCAGACACTTAACTGACTGAGCCACCCAGCTGCCCCGAGAATGTGCCAGTTATTTTTAACAAATTCATCCAACTCAGGCATTTGCTAGGGAGAGCAGCCCACCCAAGACATCTCTGTGTTTAAGTTCATCAATATCAGAGAAGCGTGGGATTCCTTGGCTGAGCACAAAACTGTGTGGATAGGGAGGCTGAGAGGGTGATGGAGGGGAAATGCTGGGGACCTGGCTTCTGGTAACCATGGCATACCCTACAGTGCTGGCTCAGAAGAGCCCCCAGGCAGCTCCGGTGGCTCAGCGTTCAGCGCCGCCTTCGGCCCAGGGCATGATCCTGGACACCCGGGATCGAGTCCCACATCGGGCTCCCTGCATGGAGCCTGCTTCTCCCTCTGCCTGTGTCTCTGCCTCTCTGTGTGTGTGTGTGTGTGTGTGTGTGTGTGTGTGTGTGTCTCATGAATAAATAAATAAAATCTTAAAAAAAAAAAAAAAAAAGAAGAGCCCCCAGAAGCACTTAGACAGGAACCACTCCATTGGGAGGGTTGGTCTCTGGGCTTTAGTGGAAGGATCAGTTCTTCACCACACTCTGCATTTCTAAAGCATTTGCTCAAGTGAAAACAGGCTTCAGAACAAGAGGTTAGAATGTAAAGCTGTGGGAAATACCCTTCGTCTTTCCTTTATTTACAAACCACTGTGGGGATAGGTGGGCTTTAAGACGTAAGTCTTGCTATTATGTAGGTATGGTGAGGCCAACAGATCAGGAGATGCCTGCCATTAAAAAGATGGTTTGGGGATGCCTGGGTGACTCAGTGGGTAAAGTGTCAGACTCTTGATTTCAGCTTAGATCGTGATCTCAGGGTCCTAGGATTGAGCCCCATGTCGAGCTCCCCGCCTCGCACAGAGTCTGCTTGTCCCTCTCCGTCCCTCTCTGTTCCTTCCCACCCCCCACCCCCCAGCTCTCTCTCTCTCTCTCTCTCTCTCTCTCTCTCTCAAATAAGGAAATAAAATCTTTAAAACAAGATGGTTTGTCATACTCACAGAGTCCAAGAGAAAGGACCATGCCATGGAGGGCCATGTAGGGAAGCACCAGTGTCAGTCAGGAGGCAGAGAGAGGAAGTAAAATGTGGAAAATGCAGGCAAGAGCCATAGTGTGTTTTCTACAGGAAAGAATGGAGAGAGTAAGCAAGCTTGCCTGGCTGGTATGAATCACTGCAGCAGGCTCTGGGGCATAGGGACTGTCTCCAGTTGTCTTGAACCTGGGCCTGGGCTGACTAGGGCAGGGGCAAGTGGCTGTAGAGTAAGATATCCATGAAGGAGGTGGTTGGGGTATGGGCCCTGGGTCAGTTGGTTTGCATGTGGAGGGTATGTTCACAGGCTAGTCATGTACTGCCTGTAGGATCTGGCTAGGCCTGGGAGAGGCAGTCTCACCAGGAGTTACCCAAAACTAACGTAACATTGTAGGTAGACTATATTTAAATGGAAAGAAAAATACAGAAAGTCAAAAGACAAGATGAATAGGTAGAGATGCGAGAATAATTATGCGTCTCAAGGTTTTCTGCGTGGCTTCTGTATTGAGGCTGGGTTTGATGGCAAGCTTTGGAAGTCTTCCTTGGACATCCTAACTTTTGATTATGGTTGGTGAGGGATGGGTATTTGGGGACCATTTTGGGCACAGTAATTGTGAAATCTTTCCATTCATTTCAGGCAAGAGGATACGGGAAGTTTCTTTTTGTGTATTTGGATCTACTCATCTAATTCTTTGTCATCTATAAAAGCAGATAAGAACTTTTCCCCCTTTTCCTCTTCAGATTTATCTCTCCATTGGGCATAGAATTTCAGACCGAATGGCCCTGCCGTAGACTTTCACACGTTTACTGGCTTATGCGATTTTGAAGCCTATTACAGCATTCTGCATTTACTGCAGCCTGCAAAATTGGTCCTTTTTTTTTTTTTTTTTTTTAAAGATCCACTATCTGATCTGTATTTTCATTTTGAGGTGGGTGGGTGAGGATTAGATTCCTGCTTTTTCTATTTTGGTTCTACTGCTTAGAAATTTGGGAAAATGTTTTTAGAAATTTACCTTCATATGATAACTTCCTAACCCTTTGATTTTAATGTTGTCCTCATGCTTACTGTAGCCTAATGTTTATTTTATTTTTTATAATGCTTTTTTTTTAAAGATTTTGTTTATTTATTCACGAGAGACAGAGAGCCTAATGTTTATTTAATTGTCTGTTTAGATGTACTGTTTTTGTTTTTAATAGATGTTTTTGCCATTATGAGAATTTTCTCTCATGGTCACTTTTTTTTTCTTTTTCATGTCTTAATAACTATATGGAGGTATCATTTACTTACCACACAATGAACTCATTTCAAGTTTGTAACTCAGTGATTCCAGTAAGTTTAAGAGTTGTACAGCCATCACCGTGGTCCAGTTTTATAACCGAAATGTTTAGTCCAGAGCATTCCCATGTGTGGTCACTCAGATTTCATTCTGCCCTGTGCTTTAATAACTCAGTAACATTTGAGTGATCCTTGTGTTTTATATTTTCTTGTTTTAAAATAAGCCCTTACTAACTTTATCTTTCTCTTATATCAATTTTTTTTGAGAGAAAGAGTGAGTGAGACCAGGGCTGGGAGGGGCAGAGAGAAAGAGAGATTCTTAAACAGGCTCACATCCAGTGGCAAGCCCGACGTGGGGCTTGATCTCACGACTCTGAGATCATGACTTGAATGGAAATCAAGAGTTGGATGCTCAACCGACTGAACTACCCGGAGGCCCCTAAAAATACTGCTTTTTACCACACCTCTAACAAGACCAGTTTTCAGTTTTTTTAAGAGAGAGAGAGAGAGAGAGAGAGAGAGGCAGAGATACAGGCAGAGGGAGAAGCAGGCTCCATGCAAGGAGTCCAATGTGGGACTCTATCCTGGGACTCCAGGATCACACCCTGGGCCGAAGGCAGGCACCAAACCACTGAGCCACCCAGGGATCCCCAGTTTTCTTTTTTTAAAAGAGATGGATGACTTTGTGCTGTTCCATTTTCTAGCATCCAAAGGCCAAACATTGCCCAGTGAATCAGCTCATGGTCATGCCTTGGATCTCACTTTATCTGATTTATTCCTGCTGTCTTTTGAGCAGATGTGGTACCCATTACACCTCCTCTCTTCCCTGAATTGTCAATTCTCTGCCTCTGACTTTAACTTTTTGTAATTTCTTCTCTGTTTTCCTTTTTTTCATCTTTGTTCTACCCAACACCAAAGTTGTTGGAGAGGGTAGATTGGATCTAGTCTTGGTCAGTGAACAGGAAAAACCATTACGTTTTCTTTCTCCCCACATCAAACCCTCCTTCCCCCTGAGTTTTGTAGTTCAGTAGTAGACCAGGTCAGAGGATCTTCTGCACCACACAGCCTACACAGCCCATTTTACTTCACTTCCCGGAGCAGTGGGGAGCCTATCTTTGCCTGTAGTCAAACTTAGCTCTCACTTTGGAAGGGCTGCTAAAAATAAGACTGGAAGAGAGCATCACGTATACCTTGTGTAAAAGAGAGCCCCAGATGGAAGACTCTCCTAAGAATAAAGTGTAATTATGCCATTTTACTATGACATACAGCCCCAAATAAACTAATAAGTAAATTGCTTTCCATTTTTAGAGCCTTGTACGTTAGATTATATTTAGAGCCTATACTCACCGTAATGATCTTCACAACAATGTGGTATGGGAAAAAACAAGCGTTAATAATTCTTCCTGCCCTGCCACTTACTGCTATTTGACCCTGAGCAAGTCAATTTTGCAGGGTTTCAGGTACCTCTGAAAAATGGGAATGATAATACTTCACAGGATGTGGTGAGGATTAAGTTAAATAACGTGACATGCCACGCTTCTCAAAATGATCTGGGTATCCCCTGTGGGCACAGGGTTCTGTGCTAGGAAATAAGACAAAGCGAAAGGATAAATAAGCCATCTCTTCCCAAGATGTCAGTTCAACTTGGAAATTGGTTGGGGGTGGAGTGTATTTTTGGATTTAAATAAGAGCAGATAGATCTATTATGTGAGCTCCACTTTAGTTCTTTTTTTTAAAGGAAATATTTTATTTATTTGAAAGAGAGAGACAGCAAGAGAAGGAGAGCGTGAACAGTGGGGAAGAGCAGAGAGAGAGGGAGAAGTAGGCTCCCAGCTGTTCAGGGAGCCTGATGTGGTCCTGGGATCATGACCCAGGCTGAAGGCAGATGCTTAACCGAATAGCCACCTGGGTGCCCCTCCACCTTAGATCTTAAGGAAAAACTCAGTACAGTAAAGAAATGGCATGCTTGGGACAACCAACTCATTCCTGCCCTTGGAGCCCCTGGCATTCATTACTGCTTCACCATTAGAAGTGTTTCCATGGGGCAGCCCCGGTGGCTCAGTGATTTAGCACCGCCTTCAGCCCAGATCCTGGGGACCCGGGATCGAGTCCCATGTTGGGCTCCCTGTGTGGAGACTGCTTCTCCCTCTGCCTGTGTCTCTGCCTCTCTTTCTCTCTGTGTCTCTCATGAATGAATAAATGAAATCTTAAAAAAAAAAAAAAAGTGTTTCCATGGAGGGACCATGGGTGGCTCAATGGTTGAGCCTCTGCCTTTGGTTCAGGGCATGGTCCTGGGGTCCTGGGATCAAGTTCCACATCAGGTTCCCTGCATAGAGCCTGCTTCTCCCTCTGTCTGTGACTCTGCTTCTCTCTGTGTCTCTCATAAATAAATAAATAGAATCTTTTAAAAAAGGGGGAGGGCAGGGAGTATTTCCATGGAAAAGTTTGAGAGACACTGGTACCTGAAAGAATTTATTGCAGTCTATGCTAATAAGCACAATCTCAGTTAGCCCCTCATCCTTGTCTTAGAAAGTATCCAGCTTCATTTCCCCAGCATGTGTTTGAAATCTCTTCTTAGGCATAACTAACATTGGGCGCACCATCTTCCCTACAAACCTGCTTCTCATCCCGCATCCCCCACTGCGTAATCACCACCACCTGCCCATTCAGTTGTGCAAGTCAAGAACCAAGCAGTTGCCCTCTACTCCTCTCCCTCCTTCACATCCTTACTTGACACCATGGCAACATTGCCACCTTCGCGTGGCTTGAGTGCATCCTTTGCCTTCATGTCCATCACCAGCACCTGGATCCAAGCAACCACCATCTCTTGCTTAGACTAGGTGATCCCTAGACCCAGCCTCCCTCTGATCCATTCTCCCCACGCTTAAGTAGGCCCTGATCTCTGATCATTTATTCCCATTGCCCTAAGAATAACACGGTCCATGAGGCCCTGCCTAGCCCAGCCCCATCCTTCTGGCCACATCTCAAGTCCTCCTCCATCTGGTGTTGGCAGCTGCAGCAACATCGGGTGCTTTCTCTTCACCAGCGGCACCATGGCTCCTCCATCAGGAGCCACTGCCCAGCTTGCTGTGCCTGGAGTGTCCCTCAACCCCTACCTGACTGCCCTTTGCCAAAATAATACACATTCATCTTCCAAGCTCTGCTCCTGGGTCTCTTCCTCAGAAAAGCCTTTTCTCGTGGCCCAATAGGGGAGTTAGAACATGTCCCTTTCTTTTACCATCTGATGACCATCTGAACCGCACGTTAGTCAGTCAACTCTGTAAGGGGTGGGACTGCCCCTTAGGTCACCATCATCTCCTACCTCTGCCAGAATACCTTTCTCCATGAGCAGGGTGTCTGCCATTGTCAAATGAGCACAGATTGCCCACAGAGGTCCATGTGGCTGAGTGCTTGGCCTAGAAGCACCCACATTCTATGGAAACTTGCCATCTCAGACCACCAAGCCCACGGTTTTGCCCACCTTTCTGCAGATTCTTCCTTTGGTGCTGGGCATCAGGTCCTTCTACTTCTGTCTGTGGTTTTGAAAAGCCCCCGAGAAACCTCATTCTGATTAAGAGAAACCCATTCAATTGGTGGTTCGATATGGGACTGCAAGGCACCTCTTTCTGTGTGCTTTCTGGGTGGCTTCATGCCACCCACAGGATCTGTTAACAAAGTCCTTTCTTAAAAACCCCTGCTCCGCCTTGCCTGTTGAGTCTTTTCCCATGGGGCCCCTAAGCAAATCTTGGCTTTAAAGGGCTACAGGATTTTTGCCCCTCAGTGTCCACGGTTCTTGATCACACCACTTTTGAAGAATGAAGAGTAGTGCCCAGGAAAGCAAAGTTTACTGAGCGATAGTTATAAAGCTCCTGAAGGGGGGGGGGTGCTCTGAGGGTTGCCTCAGAGTTTCTACGGTTAGGGGCTTTTATGAGCTCTTTTGCAGAACTATCTTAGGCCGGGCAGCCCGGGTGGCCCAGCAGTTTAGCGCCTGCCTTTGGCCCAGGGTGTGATCCTGGAGACCCGGGATCGAATCCCACGTTGGGCTCCCTGCGTGGAGCCTGCTTCTCCCTCTGCCTGTGTCTCTGCCCCTCTCTCTGTGTCTCTCATGAATAAATAAATTAAATCTTTTTTTAAAAAAAAAAAAAGAACTATCTTAGGCCATTAGAGTGTGCTGGGTGGTGCCCATCAGGGCTTTAGTCACATATCTGTCGACCTATTAGGTTAACATCTCTGTGCTGATGGTCTTTTTTTTTTTTTTAACTGACATCTGTGGGCTTATCTCTTAGCTGCTCCTTGCCCGTGACGTTAACAAATGCTTTGTGATTAATTGTCTTATTTACAGACATTTTGCAGAAGTCATTTCTGCAAAGGCTGCAAAGCAGAATGCTGGTGTGGTCCTGTCTTCAGCTACAAATCAGGATGTTAGTGCTGTTTTATTTTTGCTGTCGTGACTCTATATTTTCTTGTTGGGGACCCTGGCCCTGACTGCCCACTTGTCCACCTAACTTTTGCTAGCAAAAGCAGACAGGGCTTTCTAACCTAACTGTGTGCAGGTCTGTCTCCCTTCCCTGGGTGTTCCTCTTCTGCAGAGAGGATATCTTCCTGCCCTCCTGCTACCAGAGGGTGTCCTTTGGTATGAGTCATAAAACTCCTACATCCTGGAGACCCAGGATCGAGTCCCACGTCGGGCTCCCTGCCTGGAGCCTGCTTCCCCCTCTGCCTGTGTGTCTGCCTCTCTCTCTCTCTCTCTCTCTCTCTCTCTCTCTGTGTGTGTGTGTGTGTGTGTGTGTGTGTGTGTGTGTGTGTGTCTCATGAATAAATGAATAAAGTCTTTTAAAACTAAGTAAATAAATCAGAGAAACTGGGGCTGGGGCATCAGTGTTTTCTCAGACTGGCAAGTGACTTGACCACGGTCACATGGCTAGGAGGTAACAGAATCCTAGTCCCTATTTCTTTGCTTGCTTTCTAGTGCTTGCTTGTATTCTTTGGACTAAATTCTACCGAGCGTGGTCTGTGTGTAATTAATCTGTATTTGAATTTATCTGCATAAAAGTGTCTTTATTTTATAACTCGCTCCCCCCACCCCAAGGAATAACTGTGTATCCGAACCAAAGGGTGTAGAGCTTCTCAAACTGACAAAAAACAACCAAAATAAGCTCTCACCTCCTCCTCTCAGTGTTCAGGCAGGAACAGAAGTGTCAGCTGCTGGCTTTCCCCACCTTACCTGGAGCCACAGGCCTGTCCTTTGCGCTGCCACTCACTTTTCCACTTCTGGACTCTTCACTCAGATCTCCCTGTCATGCCCCCTGACCCCAGAGAAACCTTCCCTCTTCCCTCCTCCAGTGCCACCTGCATACGTGTTTGGCTCAGGCGCGCAGCTGGGTCCTGGTGGCTGCATTTCATAACTGGGCGGCTCTCACCTCGCTTGTCTGCTTGGATTTGGAGCCTAAGAGAGGAGAACAATGAGCACCTGTCCCCCGGGGGTCCCCCACTACCTGGCCCCATCCCCCATCTCTCAATCCAGAGCACTTTGTAGGAGATATTTTCATACCTTTTTTTTTTTAATAGTTGGGAAGCAACAAAATTCTCAAAATATGAGACGTGATCCATATGAACTACATAATTTTTTTTAAAAAAATCCCACTTACAAGGAAATGCCACCATCAGGAAGATGGGCCAAGAGTGGAGGTAGCATTTCCACCTTTGAATCCTGGCTCCTCGTGTCAATGGTTTTGTAACTCTGACAAGTTATTGAACTTCTCTATGCTACAGATTTCTCCACCTTAAAGCAGGGTGCAATAAAATGAAATAAAAGTGCCTACCTCGTACGTGGTTTGAAGATGATTGTTTTGAAGATCAAGTGAAATAATCTGATTAAAATGCCTATCAGGTTTCATTCATTTGCATGAATAAAATGTGACTTATAGAAGCTTTCCCATAAGCTACTTTTTAATACATGTTAACATAGGAGTCCTTTGAAAAGCAGCTCTGCTACTGACTCACACCTGCTTCTCTGTCTTTTGCTGTAGCCCTGGAAAGGAAAATATCAATGAGGCAAAGCAGAGAGGAGCTGATAAAACGAGGAGTCTTGAAGGAAATCTATGATAAAGGTAAGGGAGACTGGTCCCCCCCACAGGGAATCTGTGTGCATATTTCTCGGAGTTGGATTCCTTTCTCTGCGTCCCTTTATCAGGATTTGAACCTTTAGAACTCCAGACGGTTTTGGAGAGAAAAGAGAATTTTGCAGACCACTCCAGAGCTCTGGTATTATATTAGAGGAAAGAAATCAAGCTCCCTTTTTCTCAGCTTTGGAGTCACACCGCAGGATGCTGCACAGGCTGATGTGGCTGGAGGAATGATGTGGGTACCGGTGGGGAGCCTGTTGGTGTGCGAATACGCACAGCTGGGGCGAAGTTAATTGCTGAAGCTCTTTTGGGCACTAGGGGTTCCCAAGACAAATGTTAAAAATCTGCAGGCATCTCGAATTTCCTTAACAGATTGCTTGCTGGCGGTCTGTCTCCCCACAATAAAAGAAGTCGAAGTGAAGAAAATGATAAAATATAATATTGACAGTGATGCTGCAGACGCTTTGTGAAAGTGGCCACAAGTGGTTGCCAAGGAACACCGCGCCTTTTGCTTATTGAAGGACGGTCTTTAAATACAAATTATGCAGCGGTTTAAGTGGTATATTAAGTATTCTTCATTTTTATTTTTTAAGAGGTTTGCTGTCCTAAATTAGGCTTTCTCTCCTACTCCCTCATTCCTCCTCTCCCCTCAGGTACCCTCCCTTCTCCCTCCTCCCCTCTCTGCCCCTCCCTCCTCCCTCCCCCTCCATTCCTCTCCTTCCTGCCCTCTCCCTCCTCTTCCTCCATTTCCCCTCCTCCCCTCTCTGCTCCTCCCCTCTCTGTTCCTCCCTCCCCCTCCATTCCTCTCCCTCCTGCCCTCTCTCTTCTCCTCTTTCTCCCTCCTCCCCTCTCCGCTCCTCCCTCCTCCCTCCTCCTCCATTCCTCTCCTTCCTGCCCTCTCCCTCCTCTTCCTCCATTTCCCCTCCTCCCCTCTCCCTCCTCCCCTCTCCTCCCTCCCCCTCCATTCCTCTCTGCTCCTCCTTCCCCCTCCATTCCTCTCCCTCCTGCCCTCTCTCTTCTCCTCCTTCATTCTCCCTCCTCCCCTCCATGCTCCTCCCTCCTCCCTCCCCCTCCATTCCTCTCCCTCCTCCTCCTCCTCCATTCCCCTTCTTCCCCTCCCTCCTCCCTCCTCTCCCCACCCTCCTCCTCTCTCCTCCCCTCTTCTCTTCTCTTTCCTGTCACCTCTTTCCCATTAGGCTCCATGAAATGACAAACTGTCCTCTTCCAGCCTTCATGCAGTCATCACCAGTAATTTTCTATTTCAAGTCTTACTATTGTTTGAAGCTGGTGTTATCTGGTGGGCCAGATTATTGAGCACATATTCTCCGGTGAAGATCCATCCTGATAGTTCAGGCAACCCCGTGATCCTGGGTTTACCATGTTTCTATGCGTCTTCTGCAGGCCTGATATAAAACGGCAGCTTGCGTTTCTTACTCTGGTACACCCTTCTGATTCCACCGTTGTCAGTGACTTGGGCCTTATGCCTCGCGTACATTTGACCTTGTCCATTCCTGCCGCAGGGCTTCCCGGTGGCACTCCTCGAGTACTGTTTCTTAGCACAGATTGCCCCCCTGAAACACTACAAGGAGGAAGTGGCCCTGCCCTGCCCTGCCCTAAGTGGCAGGGGTGCTGGAGGCAGGGTGTGAAGTTGTGCTATTTCTGACTGTCTTCTAGAACTATCAGAGCCTCCTGGGGCCCAGAAATCCACTTGGTGAGCCACTTTATCCTTCTTGTTCTGGCTAAGGCCTTACCAAAATACAAAACACAATACAATTGGCCAAGCTCTCCAGGGAAGAGGAATCCACAGCTTTGTCAATTTTCTCCAGTGTCTTGCTCTCTTTACAACCCCCAGGCCTCCCCTTAAATCTTCCCGCTTCCCCCTTAGGCACTCTGCAGCAAGGTGGTCAGTGACTGCAGGTGTCATGCTGCACGATAAACATCCACCTGCTTGAATAAACACTCCCGTTGCATTTAAAGCCTGCTCACATCTAGTGAAATGATCCCTTCTAGCTTCTTGCAATCTTTATGTCTCTTACTGTAAACCTCCAAGAATACTCTAGAGAACACATTCTACTTTAGCATTAATTATTCGCCTTGCACCTAAAACTCGGTTAAGGTAAGTGTTGCCCAAGGAACTTCTGACTTAACCAAAGCCACGGGTTGTTGGAGCAGAAGCCTCATTTTCTAGAGACAGAAACAGGGGGCATCGAGGTTGGGGCCTGCGGGCACTGCTGACAGCTCCAGGGGCTTCGTTGTGTGCGCTCAGAAACTGCTTGTGGAGGAAGGAACCAGCTGAGCTTCTGCTTGTCACCACCCCTTCCCGACTGGCTTGTCTTTTCGCTGTACTGTCTGTGCCTCTCTGTTTGGCTGGTGGCTGCCTTTCCTTACCAGCACGCACACTCCAGGAGAACACGGACCTCAAGGCTCAGGTCCCGCCAGCCTCAGGTAACGCTTGAGATAGATGAGGCTCCCACACACGTTTACTGTTTGGATGCTGGGAAAAGGAGAAGCAGAGAGGGACTAAAATTAGAAATCCCTTGCACACCGGACATGCAGAAGCGTGTGTTTGCTATGGGTTTTTCTGATTAAAAGCATGCATTTGAGGGGCACCTGGGGGGCTCAATCAGTTAAGCATCCGACTCTTGGTTTCACCTCAGGTCATGGTCTGGGGTTCCTGGGATCGAGCCCTGCGCTCAGCAGGGAGTCTACTTGAGGGTCTCTCTCGCTTGCTCGCTCGCTCTCCCTCCCCCTTCTTGTGAGCTCTCACTCTCTCAAATAAATAAATCTTAAAAAAAAAAAAAAAACATCCATTTGTATCGCTGTGGATATTAGTCACGTTACCTTATATGCTATCAGCTGTTAGGAACATGGGCCCTGGCATCCGATCGCTTGGGTTCAATTCCAGCTCCCCTCCGGACTAGCTGTGCAACTTTTGTCAAGGTGCTTACCTTCTCTGTGCTTCAGTTTCGTCACCTGAAAGCATGGACAGGGCAGCCCTGGTGGCTCAGCGGTTAGCGCCGCCTTCAGCCCAGGGCGTGATCCTGGAGACCCGGGATCGAGTCCCATGTCGGGCTCCCTGCATGGAGCCTCCCTTCTCCCTTCTCCCTGTGTCTCTGCCTCTGTCTGTGTCTCTCATGAATAAATAAATAAAATCTTTAAAAAAAAAAAATGAAAGCATGGACAACGCGATGAGGTTTACCTGGGCTAACACACGTGTGTTAGCTGGTAGGGCTGCTGTAACACGGTGGCACAGTCTGAGTGGCTTAAGCAGTGGAAACGTAATTCCTCCTCATTGTTCGGGAGGCGGGAAGTCTGAGATTGTGATGTCACCTGGATGGATTTCCGTGCGGCCTCTCCGCTGGGCTGGCGGATGGCTGCCGTCGCACTGTGTCCACATGTGGCCTCCCCTCTGTGCACACATGCTCCCGCTGTCCCTTCCCCTTCCAGGAAGGACATCAGCCCTATAGGATCAGGGCCCTGCCCTTAAAACCTCATTTAACCTTATTCACCTCCTTAAAGACTCTTCTTCCAAATAGAGCTGCACAGTGGGGCGGGGGGGGGGGGGGGGATTCAGCACATGCATGGGGGGGCTGTGGGGAATGCAATTCAGTCCTCAACAACATGCGAGGTTGCATAGCAGCCGTCATCCCATACATCCTCAAGAGGTGGTGACACACTGTTATTAGTATCATCCTCACCTTTCCAGGTGTTGAGACCCTTTTCATGCCTCACCATCAGTCCACAGGCCCCAGAGTTAGGAAGGAGCATTGCTGCCCCTTTTATCTGAGGTGCCAGGATCCACAACCCCCCCTTAGCAGTGTTGGGGCGGGGGGTGACGCAAGACACCTCACCCCCGGCCTGATTCAGTTTCCCTCCTACACCTCTGCTTTTGGTTTTCCTGTCTTCCTCCTTCCCCTTCTAGGGCATCGCTCCCCTTGCTGTAGCTGGGATCCTGGTGGGTAAAACAGATGCAACTCTGTTCCCACGACCTGAGTGAAATAGCAAGTGGCAAAAGGATTTCTTAATCATTTTCCAAGTTGTGTGTTTCCAAGAGACGTTTCAGATATTTGGAGTGATCATTGCATAGTGGTAATTCCTCATTGTGTGCCACCTCCTGGACTAGGACAAATGACTCCAGTCACCTCCTGGGACGTGTGGTCCCCGACAGCTGCCTGGTGTCTGGAACTACTGTGCCCGCCCATCCACCTGCCGCGAGGGCCGGCCTCCCTTCCCACGGTGGCCACGCTGTGCTGTGCATGAGCTCGCTGACCTGGCGCAAAGCGGTTTATCCTCAGTAGGTCAGCTTTCCTCTTCCAGCTTCTTTACATTATTGATTTTGCTTAATAATACCCCACTTGGCCATAGAAAGTATAAAGGGAAACAGTAGTGATGTGAGATTTATCAGTATTGGGGCAGGGTGAACTCAAAATCGATGAGATTTTATTATCCTGATAGTTCTCCTCAAAATTCTTTATATTTTTCTTAGCAGGTTAAAAATCCCAAGCTGAGACATAAATTTAAATGAGGGAAAATGAGAAACTGGGTGGAAGAGGGAAAAAGATCTCAGATATCTATAGGAACAAGGTCAAGAATCCTTCATTTAATGAAATGCATTTAATGAAATGCAAATAAAGAGTACAAGCACTTGATGGCTTGTGGGTTTGTTTGCTTTTATTGATTTCCATATAGAATCACATAATTTTTGAGACCAGATGGAACTTTATTTTTTTTAAGATTTTTTAAAAATTTATTTATTCAAGAGAGACACACAGAGAGGCAGCCACATGGGCAGAGGGAAAAGCAGGCTCCCTGGGCAGAGCCCAGTGCTGGCCCAGGATCACGACCTGAGCCAAAGGCAGATGCTCAACCACTGAGCCACCCAGGTGCCCCTAGAAGGGACTTTAGATAAAAGTTTTAAAATCCGAGAAAATAATTTATTCTCTGGGCATATTGAGACCATGTGAGAATGAAGGACACTTTAAAGACTCCATAAAAAGAAAAGTTTTCATGGTTAGCCAAGTTGTAGTAGGGACATGAAATCATAAATTCTTTTAATCCCATTTTCCAAAATTTCCACAATAGGGATACAGCGGGTTTGGGAAGAACACAAGGTAAATGTTCAGAGAGGCCATCATCATTCTAAATTATAAAAATGTTAAAACCAACTAGTGATGGAAGATAATCTATAATTTGATAGCTTATTTTTTAACTGCTTATTTCCCGACCCTGTGGCCTGTTTGTTTGAATCAGAAGAACGTAAGGGCTCTCTTAGACTCAGGGTCATTTGTTCATCCAACAAATTGGTACTGAGTGCCCCCTGTGTGCCGGGCGGTCCCCCAGGTGTTGAGCTACAGTGATAACCAAAAGATCAAAATTCTTACCTTCTCAGAGTCTCTATTCTACTAAAGGAGATAGGAAATAAATAAACGTGTGATCTGCTGTCAAGGAGTGACAAGCCTCATGAAGAAAAACAAAGCAGCAGGGCAGAAAGATAAAGTCATAGGTAGAGCCATGATTTTAGATAAAGACAATCATGGAGAATTTCTGGAGGAGGTGATACTAACACAGAGAAATTAAGTGATCTGTGGCTGAAACAGGGGTGTTGGTCCTACCACTTACTTCCAAAAATCTTTGACTCACTATGTTCCTTTTAAATTCAAGCCTGTAGGAATGCCTGGGTGGCTCAGTCGGTTAAGCATCTACCTTTGGCTCAGGTCATGATCCCAGGGTCCTGGGATTGAGCCCCGCACGGGGCCTCGGACAGTGCATGGGATATAGCTGGTGTTCACTTAAAGGTTTATTGACAAGTGCAACTGGCAGCTGTCTGTCTCTGGGTTTATTCACTTGTGTTGCTGAACTTCCTATTTCTCTGATCCCCCTTGTTTATTCAGCTCTATGGTCTGTGAACTTCATTGCCCGTTATTTAAATAGACAGTATCATATTATGTGTATATTTATGTAGATGGATGCTACATATCCTACTTCCAAATAGTGACTTTTAAGTGTTAAGGAAAAAAAGATCCTGAAAACAGTGAATGGTTTGGCCATTAGTAAAATCCTGATGCTATCTCTCTGACTTAGCAGGGATCTCAAGAGGTCACCTGGCCAAGCTGGTGGTGTTTTTCCAACATAGAGATTAAGTGGTGGAAGCCCAGCGAGGTTATTGCCCTGTTGAAGGGCACACGGCCGCCAGCGAGTGTAGACTCTTAAAACCCCTGCTAAGCCCGTGTGTCCTCCATTTGGAATTTAGGGGAACACAGGAAAACTTTGTAACGTGTTGCCAGTTGGTGGTCAGAGGATCTCAGTAAGTATTGCTGTTTGTGTTGTTGCAAATAATCTCTACAAATAGCCGTAATGCTGGGTTTGAAGAATATCAGGGGTGTTAACGGTGGCAGTTGTGTGGATTTTCCTGGAAAACCTCTGTTCTCCCCCAGGGTCACCTGCTGCATATGGGATGGGTGTGTTTAATTTCACATGGATGTAGCCACCAGTTAGCAGGAGGGCAGGAGAGGGAAGAGAGACCTTGTCCGAGCGGTGGCCGGGACTCACTTCCACACCCATAGGGGAGCCTGATGCTCCGTGCAGGGGTTGTAGCTGGGGCCGTGGCAGCTCCTACAGGAGTCTCCACGCAGTCCCACTGAGACCCTGGGGAAGGAGAGAGCCCCCGGGGGAGGGAAGGGGAGCACGGGGCATGCAGGATAGAGCTGCCTGGACGCCAGTGAGCAACTTCCTTCCCACTGTGTGCTGGGAATTAGAGATAACGTGTCACAGCAAATAATAAAGTGCCCTGAGGTGTGCTTTTGGCCTTAATTGAGTGAGAGCAACATTTTGGAAGGTGTTCTTTTTAATGATAAGCACAAACAGAAGCTCCCTGCAATGGACAATGCTTTTTCTGCAAGAGGCTGCATTTTGCCTTCTCTGGGATTCAAGAGAAGAAAAAGAAAAGAAAAAAAAGCCCGATATTTAAATTAAAAGGTCATTATGTTTTAAAAATAAAGATTCCCCAGCAGATCGAAGGAGACAAATGTAGTAGTTGTTTATCTGGTACCCCAGGTGCGTAGGCTTTTCAAGTCAGAGTTTGTGGGAAATGCTTTTCACAGCCTTTACCAGGCACAATTACTTTGTCATGTTTTTTAGCTGTTTCTGATGCCTCATGTAGGAATGGCATCTTCGGAAAGCTGTGGTATAGGGTAGCTGTGTCGAAATAGAAAGAGTGCTCAGCTTCTGCATCAGCGACATGTAATTACTGATGAAGCTCCTCAAAGCCCAGTACAGTGGAATGCCCTAGTGGGGTAGTTGGGAAGTGCTTTAAACAATAAAGAAAATTAAAAAAGTTGTGACCAAAATTCTCTTAAGCAATATGGTTCTTAAAAAAAAAAAAAAAATTAGGGGCATCGGGATAGCTCAGTGGTTGAGTGTCTGGCTTCTGCTCAGGTCATGATCCCCGGGTCCTGGGATCGAGTCCCACATCAGGCTCCCCGCAAGGAGCCTGCTCCTCCCTCTGCCTATGTCTCTGCCTCTCTCTGTGTGCCTCTCATGAATAAATAAATAAATAAAATATTTTTTTAAAAAATCACCACCCCAAGCCAAAAAATGACTGACATTTTTCTTATAGCCATGAGCAAACATCCCCAGAAAATTTACTCACCTCTTGCGTGTATGGTGAATGCCTGTGATGTTGCAGGCACCGTCCTGGGCACCAGGAATATGAAACAGAGACAAGCCTGGCTTCCCTGGACAACAGAACCCATAGTTCCAGAAGTAGGGTTCAGGCACTCAACAGTTATGACAGGGAAAGTACAGTATGTCCGGGGATACCTGGAAGCATCACCCACCCAGGCCTGGGGACTTAGGGAAGGCATCCTGGAAGGAGTAGTGTCACAGAGGAAACCTGGCATGTGAGGAGAATTATCCTACAGAAGCTGACAGGCAGGGGGATTGTCACAAGGGGAAGGACTAGCCCATGTAGAGGCACCAAGTTGAGGATAGAGAGGGAGAGACTGTGTGTCCAGTGTGTCTGTAAGGTGAGGGAGTGTTGGGGCAGATCATGCAGGCAGGGACACTATACTCGTTGCTTGTCCTTTGTCCTGAGAGCCCTGAGGGGTTGTGGAAGGCTGCTCTGCATGATCAGATTTGCAGCCTCATTGCTCTGCCTATGGAGAAGAATATGGAGGGAGGCCAAGACGTGCGTCAGGATGGCCAGATAGTGACTATTGCTGGGATTCAGTGATGTGACGGGGGGTAGCAGGAATGGGGTAACTGGGGAGAGAACAGACTGGAGAAATTGAAGAGATGGAGTCAAGAGGACTGCTGAGATTTGTGGAGAGAAGAGGGTGGTGTGTGGGCTTGGCTGATACTCAGGATTCTGGCTTGAGCGACCAGATGGGCAGATACAGGGGCCATTCACTAAGCCAGGGAACCCAAAACAAGCCAGCTTAGGGCACCAAATATTGCCATGGTTTGACCACACTGGGTTTGAGATACCCAAGTGTCTATGTAGATCACTAAAGACACAGATCTGGGAACACCTGGGTGGCTCAGCGGTTGAGCATCTGTCTTCGGCTTGGGGCATGATCCCCAAGTCCCGGGATTGAGTCCCACGTCGGGCTCCCTGCATGGAGCCTGCTTCTCCCTCTGCCTGTGTCTCTGCCTCTCTCTGTGTGTCTCTCATGAATAAATAAATAAAATATTTTTAAAAAATAAAGATACAGATCTGAAGCTCAAGAGAGAGAACTGGGTTGGAAATGCAGGTTTGGAATAGTCGTTGTATGTGATGAAGTCACACGAGTTGATGATCATTCTCAGAGAAGGTATAGAATGAGAACATAAATAGTCCTGACGGAAGATCCCATGGAGCCCCAACATTAAATGATCTGGGAGTAAAGCAGAAATTGTCTGGGAATAAGAAAAGCCCTCAAAGGGGCACCTGGGTGGCTCAGTGGTTGAGCATCTGCCTTTGGCTCAGGTCATGATCCCAAGGTCCTGGGATTGACTCTCGCATTGGGCTCCCTGCAGGGAGCCTGCTTCTCCCTCTGCCTGTGTCTCTGCCTCTCTCTCTGTGTCTCTCATGAATAAATAAATAAAATCTTTAAAAAAAATAAAATAAAAGCCTTCAAAGACTGAGAAGTGGATGGAGAAATAGGATGTAAACTAGAAGTGTGGATCAGAATGGAAGCCAAAACAAGCGGCAGAGTTTTGGGAAAAAAGTGGTCTGAAGTGTCAAATATAGACATGTCAAATGTCTATAAGTCACAAAGACTTCCCTTAAGAAGGATGAAGCAAAAAAAAAAAAAAAAAGATGAAGCAATAAGCAAATTTAGACCAATGATCTTTTGTGTTTTAACCTCTGTAGCACTCCAAATGCCTTGAGCAATGCTTGGCACTTCTCTGTGTTAATATAATATTTATGGCATGAATGAGTGAGTGAGTGAATGAATGAATCTCCCATCATAAAGTCCAGTGGTAGGACAGCTCCAAGGATGGTTAATGCATCAGTTCAACAAGATGGCCAAGGGATGCCGTCATTGGGCTCCAGCCCATCATGGTAACAAGACGGCTGCAGGAGTTCCAGCCCCCCATGCAGACCCAGTATCCAGAGGAAAGAGAGAAGGCTATCTCTTCTTGGTATCTCTCTCTAAAAGCAAGCAAACCTTGCCCCCAAAGTTTCTCCAGAATAACTCTCATTTGTCATTGACCAGAATTTTGGGAGATAACCACTAGATATTTTGTTTGCCTAATTATCACGAATGTTTCCATAAACTGAAGTGTTACAGGCAATCTGCTCCCATGGTCAGCTGCCTTGGAGGAGTTATCCTTGGAAGACCCATCACTCTACCACCCTTTCCAACTGCCGATACAGGCAGGGCAGGGTACCATGGGCATAGTGGGCATCGCTGTCCCCCACCTACCTGGCCCCAGCCTTCTGATGCTTGATCACTCCACAGCCAAAGGTCTGCGCTGATGTTTGCAAGGCCAAGGCCAGCCAAACTTTGGAAGGCTGGTAGCTAATAAAAGGAAAACTAAAATAAATAAATAAATAAATAAATAAATAAATAAATAAATAAATTTTTTAAAAAAAAAAGGAAAACTGATCATACTTAGAAAACCCTCCTTTTTTTAAAAAAAAATTTTACTTAGTTGAGAGAGCATGACCAGGGGGAGAGGCAGAAGGAGAGGGAGAGATAGGCTCCCCTCAGAGTAGGGAGCCCAATGCAGGGCTCAATCCGAGGCCCTAAGATCCTGACCTGAGCTGAAAGCAGACACTTAACTGACTGAGCCAGCCAGGTACCCCTAGAAAACCTTTCTTGACCTCCCTGGAATTTGCGTCGATTTAGACAAGTAAGCAGGGCATTCAGCTTTAACCATCACATAAGTGTCTGTAAAACAACGGCACTTGGATAGAAGCTCCCCACCCAGGATTCTGGTCCCAGCTCTCTCATCTTCTGTGTCTACAAGGCACAGGGCAGCCTTTCATCTCTCAGGACTCTGATTTCAGAGTGAATGCAACCCCAGGACCCTGACCGCTCCAGCACCAAAGCCATGCTTTCCTTTATTCCCCTCTCACTGTGCCTGGTCCTTCGCCTGCTTGGTGGAAGGCCATCTGTCTGCCAACCAGGTGGTCCCCTAATGTCTCAGGGATACCCACGGAATGACGTACTCTTCAACTCCATCCTGCCCTGGCTTGTCTTCTCATGGGGCTGCTGGAGGATCAAAGGACAGAGTCACTTTGGCCTTTTAAGCCACCGGGGAGATTCCATTGTGAAGCCTCAGGACTTCGCTGCTGGCTGGCCATGCCCAGCTCTGAGGCTCTTTGCTGCTGTAGTCAGGGCCTTCCACATGTGCCCCAGAACCTGTCTTCATTCCCCCAGCCCTCTCTTAATTTCTTGGAAGGAAATATTATCCACTAAACTGACCGCGTACTGGGATGTGGGCCAGGTAAGCAACCTCATTTCAACCTCCCAGTTCCAGAAATGCATTCCCTTTTTCATAGTCATTAGGGTCGTTATTGTGATTTTCAAGTGTGTCGTGAGCTAGTGCTGTCCAGTCAAATTTTCAGCCATAACAGAAATGCTTTACCATCATCTGAGCTGGCCACCACGGCTGCCTTCAGCTAGCCTCACGTAGTTGTTGAACACTGCAGGTATGGTTAGTCTGACCAAGGGGGGGGGGTCTGCATTTTAAATTTCATTTAGTTTTAACCAATAACAGCTACATGGGGCTAGTGGGGGCCCTATTGGAGAGCCCAGCTAGAGAAACAGAGTTGCTTACATCTTGCCTAGATATGGCCAGCCCCTGACACCTCCTTTCCCCATTCTAGCCATTGAGGATTTTTTCCTTAAATCTTAGATTCCAGTTTTCAGCTCGGCTATATCCCAATAACCATGCACGGCCCCTTGCACAGGAATGCGTGATCCTGGGAGAATCGCATGATCACATAATAGCATAGGGGAGAAGCTGTGCCACCTCCATCAGTTTATGTTCAACCCCTGCCCCAGTTGCATTTTTGATATTAAAACGCCCAGGAATAGCAAGGTGGTAAGTCCTCTTCCAGCTACAAACCTTGGAGCCAGAGTCGTCTTTTGGAGTTCATGGTCAAAGCCTTCATACTTCATCAGGATAGTTGGTGTCAGAACCAGTGGCCCTCAGTGTGAAGATGAGGGAACAGGCGGAGCTGTACCCAGTACAGATGAAAGAAATAGCTCTGGGAGGAAGGCTCCACCATTTGACACAATGCGGGGTTTGCAGTCCCAGCAAGCAACTGAGAATCCACGTGAGCTGTAGTTTGTATCGAGGAGAGGCAGGAAATGCTGATAAATGCAGCAGAAAACAGCTGCAGGAAAACACAATCGAAACAGGCTCCCAAGGTCAATGCCACTCTTGTGATAAGAAGTCCTTGCACCTCACGTATTTGATGGTTTAGGCAGAGGCCTCTTAATTTCAAAATAGGATATTCAACCCAGAACAATTGCAACAATAAAAAAGCAAGATGATTCTCCAAGTACAAAAACATGTACCATTCCACTCTGTGTAAGAAACCGTCCAGAGTATCACAGAATTGATTAAATTATGATATTGAAACACATCTTGAACAGATTTTCAAGGTAGTAGGTTCAGAAGGACAGTGAGTTACGAAGATGCTTGTATCAGACAGAAAGGAACCTCATGGCTCTTGCCAAAATTGTTCCTCTGTGTAAGCTGGTCAGAATATTCCAAAGACTTGTAGCTGCAAATCAAGTGGAAGATTCTCTAACTTATAGATTCCTAAAATATTGGTTCCCTGATCCTGCATAATCCTGCAGTGCTGCCTCAAATCCTGGTGATACGCAGAGACTTTTAAACACAGAGAGAGGCACACACTCAGAGTGACCTTTCCACCATGGGAAAGAAAGCTCACCAGAAGAGAGAGGCTGCAGAGTGTTTTTGGTTTGGTTTGGTTTGGTTTGGTTTGGTTTGGTTTGGTTTGGTTTGGTTTTGCAAAAAAGATGTTCAGTTCAAGTGTTTTTAAATGCTCAGGAATCAAATGCATTCATCTGCAAGCAGGCAATAGGAATGTATTACTTTCTGTGTATGTTTAAAATTCTGCAAAATATTATCTGTAGCACCATTTACTTTAATTACATCCATTCCTTGAACTCAGGCAAATTGAAGAAAGTATCTCCCATAAAAGTTAACACATGCCGGGGAGCCACATCCAACTTCTTGGGCTTAAAGCTTTTAATCTCTCAATAAACTCATTCAATAAATTATTTCTTAGCTAACTGTTGGTCAGCAAATCATTTGGCTGACTATGAGAGCAGCTAGTAGCTTTGACTACAATGATTTAAAAGGTTATTGGGATTCGTGGAAGCTTTGCCAAAGCTCTGTTATAGTGTTGCTAGAGTGACCCCTTTGTGGGTTTCAAAACAATGACTCTGCCACCTTCATGGGTGGATTTTTTCCTACTCTAGTGGGAAAAGTCTGTGTCAAGAAAAAAAGAAAAGTCAATGAGTCTGTCCTTGGTGACTTATTCATATTAGGACCATCGCTACCAGAGGAATGCTTTCTTGAGAAAGCATCTTCAACTTTAACTCATCAGCCACCCAGTGGAGGTTCCCCTTTTTGGTCAAATAGCATGTGTGGGAAGCTAAAATAGGCCATGAAATAGGCTAAATAATAGCTCTTGTCTCAAAGGGGAACAGGAGTTAGCAAATGCTTGCATTAGGCTCTCCTTACATGTCTTCACAAAGATAATGGTTTGCTTTAACATATGTGGCTCTGCTTTTTGGTTTTGCTTTAATTAGAGCCATTGGGGATCACTAATGAATGAAAATGTGTTTGAGTTTTCACCAGCGCGCAATTTCATGATGCTGTTCGCTTTTCTGTATTGTAAGTACTTAATGGTAACAGAATTGGGGTTTTAACTCTGACATCGATGTGCTTTACATATAAAGGATTATTCTACTGTTCTTTTGCCATCCTTGAGGAAGTAAACTTTCAAAATAAGTCATTTTAAGTGAGATCACATGCTCTCACCACTTACTAGCTCATTACCTACCAATTATGTAACTTTATGCAAGTTATTTTAACCAACTGGGGTTTACTTTCCTTTCTATAGGGAGGGTAATTTTGGTACGAACCCCATAGAACTGTTTTATGTATATATTAAATGAACAAGTACCTGGCTTATAATCAAGTCCCCACGTATCCTTTAAGGGGTTGTTACTATTATATATAAAATGTCTGGCATTGTACTTGACACTTCCAAATACTTAAAAATATTTCTTTGACCATCCCTTCACTGTCCCATTTTTTTTTCCTTGTCTTTCTACTGAATATATAGAGGCTTTGTATGTAGAGCGCAGGCTTCTAGCCCTATGCTAAAATTTAACAGTTGTTTTTAATAAAAATATAAAACTTTACTGGCAAACAATAAACCTGAAATTCTTCAATGTAGTTCCTGGTTCTTGTGACATGCCCAAATAGAGCAAGTAGACAAGGAGAAGAAAGCCTAAATGAAAAATGGTTTGCTATTTTAGCTTCTCTGTTATTTCAGGCTTATTTGCAAGTTTTCGGGGGGACTTCTTATTTCTTCCCACTGCCTTACACATAGCACTTGGATCTGGAAGGAAGTTGGGCATTATCCAAAACAGTCCTTTTTTGTTTCCAAGGGAAAGAAACAGAAGTCCCAGAAGTTTAATAGCTTGTTGCAAGCCAATGATGGCAAAAATTAGAACATGGCCCTGCCTATGCTGAGAGTCTGGTTTCTTTCCACTGTACCTGCAGCTTCTCTCTTCCCACCCAGCCCTCCTGAGAATGAGTTAGGAGTGCTCACCAGCACCCTTCTGTTTGCAGACACATGGAGAGCATGGTTTATAGCACCATCCTGTCACCTTTCATTTCTTTTTACCTGAGATAGAAAAAGCATTATCTTCCCTTGAGACTCCAGACTCCTAAGGATCTGAGGGGTCCAATATTAGTGCTCTTGGTAAAGGCTAGTCTACAGGAAGTCATAGATGGGCCTGACAACTTTCTACTCATGTCCTCCCCCAACCCTGGACTTCAGCCCCCCAAGAAGAAAGTTTGAGTCCTGGATCAATACTGGTCCAAGGGGAGGAGGGGAAAATGTGGAGTACACACGCAGCACTCACCATTTAGATTCTCTCCACCCAGTAGAGAAACAGGGACCTAGCAATGAGGTCACTGCAGAGAAGGGATTTGCCAGGCAAATCTTCCAAGACTTCCAAGACCATATGGTGTACCCACAGATCCAGCTGCTGGTGGTCCTTTAGGTCCATGGGGAGCCATGTCTTATGGACCTTGGGTGCCTAGAAGGGGAGGCCAGTATACTATCCCTAATATGCCATATCCTCCTCCAGGGCCATATCCCATGCCCCCTCCCCAAGCACCTGGGGCAGTGCCACCTGTTCCACGGAGCACTGTTCCACCAGGATCCTGGGGACCACCAGCACCATATCCTGCCCCTGCAGGATCATATCCCATGCCAGGACTCTATCTCACTCCCAATAATCCTTTTCAAGTGACTTCAGGACCTTTTGGTGCTGCACCAATGCCTGGTGGCCCCCATTAAGTTGATGAATGAAGAGATGCTTTGATTTTTGAAGTACATATATATACACATGAATGTACATATAAAAATTACTGGTTTCACTAATCTTAGAGGGCATTCATGAACAACTCTTACACCTCTCAGAGAAGGTATCTGCCTCTTGTATGTATATTACATCTTATAGTTACAATCAGATAAAAATATAAAAGTAAATCATTCAAATATGATTTTTTACTCAGTTTTTATGGAACGTTAAAGTGATGTATATTGAATAGCTCTTTGATACAATCTGTTTACATCAAGTTTTCGATTTGTTTAAATTATGAAACCATACACTTAAAAATCTAAGACTACATGGATTATTGTTAAAATCTGCAACCTCATTGGCAAATTACCTTTCAGTATTTTTTTATAATCACTTTTTCCCCCAAATAAACACACTTTGAGAACAATCACATTGTCACAATTTAAATAATTGATGCCTCTCAACATCTTGAACTGCTCTGTCTATAGGATAAATAAACCTGGCTCTCTTGAAGTTATACTTTGGGTATATATTTTAAAGCTATTAGTAATTATTGTCAGATGTTGAGGTCATTAGCCAGGAGTGTTCATTTTTATCCTTGATCTTTTAGTAAAAACTTCTCTGAAAAAAAAGAAAAAGCAGCCAGACCAAAAAAAAAAAAAAAAAAAATGAGGACTTAGGGAAAATTAGTGCCTCATCAAGAAATCAGAGGAGTGAGGGAGGGGTTTTCCCTCCAACAAAAACTTATTTTTTCATTTAATGTAACAAGGCAATATGAAATCTTTATGTTGTTGTTGTTTTGTTTGTTTGCCAAATATAAGCATCTATATATAGAAAAAAGTTAATAATCATTGAACTCTATTTCTATCTTACCAAGTTTACTTTGGAAAATTTGCCATCCCGCATACATATTTCATTTTGATGTGATCCTGATCTACAGGTACATATTGTTCTACATTCCTGCTTTTGTCCTTGACATTATTTCAGACACATTTTTTAATGTCTGGGCACCACCCACATGGTCACTTCATTTGCATTTCTTTCATTCCAGCAAGGCCCTGCGTTTCACAAGAGGCACCTGGGACACTTGATTTTGACTTATTTGTACACATACTCTTCATTCTTGGAATAGTCCATCTTCTATTAGCTCTGTTTGCTTATGTTCCCCCACTACACTGCTCTTTCTTCTTGTATTTGGTGTACACATTTTATTTTGCAAATTAAAAATCAAAAAGTTTTGCAAGCCAGCAACTCTCCATCTGGCCTCCCTCTTACGCAATCTGAATAAATAAATATGTGTGCACACTTTTATTTGTACTATTTAATCTAGTTTTAAAGTTTTACCTTTTTTTTCTGATCCACGTGAAATATATTGTCATAATGGTTCAACATATAGGTATAAAGCAATCCTTTATACTTGTAGTCAACTATTATTTAAGCAAAGATGTCTGATCCAACTAGAAATACATTTTTAAACATAGATTTTTACATAATTCATATGCATATCCTATAAAATCAGATTCAGGGGTGAGCTTAAGTTTATACTAAAATATTTCTTCAGGGATGCCTGGGTGGCTCAATGGTTGAGTGCATTTGGCTCAGGTCGTGATCCCAGAGTCCTGGGATCGAGTTCGGCATCAGGCTCCTTGCAGGGAGGGAGTCTGCTTCTCCCTCTGCCTATGTCTCTTACTCTCTTTGTCTCTCGTGAATAAATAAATAGTTTTTTAAGTATTTTTCAGAATTAAAACTTATTCTTTTTTGTCTTCAACTTCAAAGTGCCATGAACTGTGAGTCCTGTTAGAACAAAATATCTCTTCTGTTCAATTTTTAATGTGATTTAATGTAATGTTGTTACATGGCTATCTCTGAGAACCCAAAGAATTCCCATTGCTCATTCTCCCTGTGACCTTTGTGTATTAAAAAAAAAAAAAAAAAAACAGCTTCAGTTCATCTTAAGCTTTGAGAAAATTTAACTGATTACAAGGTGTCAGTCACCCTAAAGCCAGAGTATTCCTAAAACAAAACAACAATCAAGGAGGGCCACATGGGTGGCTCAGTGGTTGAGGGTGTCTGCCTTCTGCTCAGGTCATGATCCCCGGGTCCTGGGATCGAGTCCCACATCGGGCTCCCCGCAGGGAGCCTGCTTCTCCCTCTGCCTATGTCTCTGCTTCTCTGTGTCTCTCATGAATAAATAAATAAATAAAATCTTTTTTAAAAATGGAGGAAAATTAAAACAAAACAAAACAAAAAAAACTTCAAATATAGGCACAAAGGTAACATCCAGTTACAGGTGGATACAACTCCTAAATAAAGCAAAACATTTTTTAATGTACCTTTGGAGCCAGTCCTCTGGAGCACAACTTTTATGTAAATCATGCTTTCAGAAAGAACATCAAAAACAACTCCACGGGAGACAAATCCTCCTCAAACACGTGGTCCCGATGTTGGGAGCCCAAGTCTTCTAACTTACTTCAACTCTTTTTCCTTCTTTTTAAAGTCTTATCAGGGCTTAACTTCCCACTTTTGCTTCTTTTCCCCACGTCTCACACTAATGCCTGCCCGTGTCTGTTTCTGCATTTCTGCACCTGTGCTGTGTCCTCTTAGCACTTGGCACCGTGCCAGGCTCGTGGGTGGGGAGGCAGGTGCACTGTGGTAAAGCTCCAGGGCTGGGGGCAGGGAGCGGGGCAGCCAACCGGACAGGGGTCTCTACAAGCATCATAAGGTGCTGAAAGCAAACATCTGCCTGACCCGCAAGGTCATTGCGAGCGCCCGCAGTTCCTGGGTTGTGATGCATGTTGTTAGTTACAGGCTCTCGACAGATGTTTGCCTGTTGAACGAATTAATTCGCTGTCACGGCTCCCCTCACTCTCCTTGATTCGGTGTTAACCTGACTCTACCAACATCTTCATTTCTTAGGTCTCACAAGGGGTAGAGGGGAATGAATAAGGCTGGCACAATTTCCATGGCCAGTTCCATACCTTAGACCCCATGGCTTTCTGTCTCATCATTTATAATTTACGACCTTGACTTGCGCCCACTTCTGCATCATGTTCTTTGTCACTTCTGTGACCTGATTTTACCCTGTTGAATATGTCTGCATCTGGCTCAGATTTTAATTTTCCACCCTACCCTACTGCTCTTCCCAGTGCCCTAGTCCTTTGTGACAAGCTCAGATTCATGATCCACGGCTAAACAATGCAACTTCCTGCTCTCTTGTCTTCTTTGAGATTTAAACCAACTGTCTCTATTCCGTGCTAGCCACATAAACAGCATTTTCTGCCCCAAACCTCATCATATCAAGGCACTGTTGTCATTCCAGATTATCTTGCATCTCTGATTCCTAACCTCTAATCCAGTGGGTCTCAAAGTGTGGAACTCTGACCAGTAGAATCAGCTCCAGCATCCCCCAAGAGCTTGCTAGCCATGCATGTTCTCTGTCCGACCCCAAAACCACTGGAAACTCTGGGGATGGAGCCCAGCAATCTACTTTAACTTCCCTGCAAAGAATTGTGATGCCTGCTGAAGTTAGAGCAGCACTGACTCAACCCCTCTGGCCTTGCATGCCTTCTCCTGCTTCCTATTCCTACTACTCATCCTGGTAGGAAACTTATTACTGGCAGTTGTTTTGGTTTTTATCTTTTTAAAGATTTTATTTATTTATTCACGAGAGAGAGAGAGAGAGAGAGAGAGAGAGGCAGAGACACAGGCAGAGGGAGAAGCACGCTCCATGCTGGGAGCCTGATGTGGGACTCGATCCCGGGTCTCCAAGATCACACCCTGGGCCAAAGGTGGCGCTAAACCACTGAGTCACCGGGGCTGCCCCTGGCGGTTGTTTTGTGCAATTTTGAAAGCCATTATTATGGATAATTTTAGAAGATCATGTAAAGCATCAAAATAATTTCTGATATTACATAGGGCAATATTATTTCTAACATTATTTTTTAAAGATTTTATTTATTTGAGAGAGAGAAAAAGAGATAGCAAGAGAGAGCACAAGAAGGGAGGAGAGGGAGAAGCAGGCTCCCCTCTAAGCAGGGAGCCCAATACAGAGCTCAGTCCCAGGACCCCAGGATCATGACCTGAACTGAATGCAGACGCTTAACTGACTGAGCCACGCAGGCGCCCCTCTAGTATTATTTCTAGTATAATTTCTAATATTACTATAAAGAGCAAATTCTTTCTCATCCCTGATAACAAGAGACAGTGATGATCTTGATAGATAAAAGTACAAATAGTCCATGAGACTAGACTCCTCCTAATCTGGAGTGTTAAGTTCTTTCTAAAAAAGGAAAATAGGACAGCCCGGGTGGCTCAGCCACCCTGTTTAGTGCCGCCTTCAGCCCAAGGCCTGATCCTGGAGACCTAGGATCGAGTCCCACATCGGGCTCCCTGCATGGAATCTGCTTCTCCCTCTGCCTGTGTCTCTGCCTCTCTCTCTCTCTCTCTCTCTCTCTCTCTCTCTCGTGTCTCTCATGAATAAATACATAAAATCTAAAATAAATAAATAAATAAATAAATAAATAAATAAATAAATAAAATCTTTTTAAAAAAAGGAAAATAGTTTTTCTAATAATGCTAATTAAAATGCCAATAAAGAGGCTGATAAATCATCTTTGTAAATTGAAAGGACACAGAGAGTTACATACTCTTCAAATTAATCAAATATGGAATTACCAAACATTAGGAATTCCCAGCTGATTTCTTGGCTTGATGATGAGTATATGGGATCAGTTACATTAGTATTTCTACTTTTGTGTATGTTTGAAAAGTAGAAAAGTATTTCTACTTTTGTGTATGTTTGAAAATTCACAATAAGAATTTTAAAACAACAGTTACTTAACAATGGCATCATCGTGGGAGCCCCATGTTATAAGAATCCAAATCAGATGGTCTTCACTTTTCTTCACTACTGTTCTTGGTCATAAATGATATTAATAATGGATTTGTCATATCTATTGAATGGCTTCAATTTATTTCTGCTAGATCATTATATGTATATAGATAGGTAGATAGGTGGCTCAGTGGTTGAATGTCTGACTTTGGGTCAGGTCATGATCCCAGGGTCCTGAGATGGAGTCCCCACAGGGAGCCTGCTTCTCTCTCTGCCTATGTCTCTGCCTCTTTCTCAGTGTCTCTCATGAATGAATAAATAACCATTATTAAAAAATGGTTATCAAGGTTAATATTGAAATGGCCAAAAGCTAAGAAATTCATGTGATCTGTACACTGCTGCTGTGTAAATAGAGAAATGCTTCACAAAACAATTATACAAGATTCAGGTATATGTCACTAGATATTGAAATATTAACACATAAGTTTCACCTATTGTGATTTCTCTTAAAAGCTCAGAATTCTAATTGCAGAAAAGGCTTTATGTAGGGAGGTGATCAGCAGAGCCTCCTTTTTTTTTATTATATCATAAAACATTGGAAATCCCTTTATGACCAGCCATAGGAAGATAGCTAAATAAAATTCAGTTTATTTGGGGTGTTTGAGTGGCTCAGTCAGTTAAACGTCTGCCTTCAGCTCAGGTTATGGTCCCAGGGTCCTGAAATCAATCCCTACATCCAACTCCCTGCTTGGCGGGGAATCTGCTTCTCCTTTTCCCTCTGCCTCTCCCGTGGCTTGCGTGTGTGCGCGCTCTCTCTTTCTCTCTTAAATAAATAAAATCCCTTTTAAAAAAATCAGTTTATTCATCCAGTATAATCATTAAGATTATAATTATGCAAATTATAATGTTTATAATAGTAAAAAAACCAAGACAGGAAATCTGATGCATAGTAAAATCACAACTATGAAAAATATATACAAACTGTTTCTGTTAGGTTGTCTTACTCTTTCTTTTTCATCTTTATTTTTTTGGTGGAAATGTGTATTTAGAAATTATGACAGTGGAATTCCCTAGATTGTTTCCTCTCCAAAGTGGTTTGAGTCTCTGTGACTCAGCAAAGGTACTTTTAATGTATGGGGAGCTCAATATTTTGAGAATTGCAATGTCCCAAGGAGCGCATCTCCATTATCAGCAAAGCCTCCAGCCCTAAGTCAGCTGCCTTGATGAAACTGAGATTCATAGAGTCTAAGGTAATCCAACTACAATTGTATCTTTGCCCCAGAACTGTTTCCATGGTACTTCTTAACTGTTAAAACGTACAGCAGTCATTTGTATCATTGCCCTGAAGGAGCAGAACTTGGCAGTGGCACTGAAAACCCCCCTCCTCTGGTTGTCTTACCAGGACTTCTTTACATTGGAAAACATCAAAAATCAAAGTGGTGGTGCTACTTCCCACGGCATCAGTGTGAACATGCTAAATTAAAGTGTGCTGCGGGGACTGGGGACCATCCCTTATGGGATGGCGATGTAGTAACCCACCTCCCACTCCACCTTCCCTCCTGCAGATGCTCAGTTTGGCAGTCTACTTTCCATAGCATCAGCCTTAGAGTCCACACTGCTCTTCTTCTCTTATTAATGAGGAGTAGTCATCATTTTATTTATTACAATTATACTAACTCCCATGCCCTTCCAGGCATCCAAAAAGGCTAAATGAAAAGAACAAGGAAAAAAAAAAAAACCACACACACACACACACACAATCTTAAAGTATGTCAGTGCTTTATATTATCTGCCTCAGATGATTTTTTGGTAACTATTCTGTTTTTCTCTGTTTATACAAGATTCAGGTCAAATATTCTGTGTCCTTGAACCATATGTTGTCTGAAGCCTGTTGGTTTGTAGATTAGTCTGTTGACTGTTTTTCATCAGGCCAGTTCTAACTGGGGAGGAAGGGGGCCCACAGAGCATCCTTTACTACTGCTTATTGTTGTCTATAAAATTAACCCCTTGGGAGGAGCATGGCAAAAGAAAAGGATCATTTATACAAGACTCACCTTGGAGTCATCTCACTGTTTCATTCCTACAAGTAAATCATCTTTTGTCCAGTTTTAAGGCTTTGCTGGTTCCTGTGTTTCTGACTAAGCATAACTTGGGAGTCTTACGTCTGGATGTTTATTCATCTTACTTGGAACAGCTTTCCGTCCTCTTTAAAAATTAATTTGACTTTAATGTCTAGTTATTTAGGACTCCCCTGGGCTAGGATGAAATCACACTGGGGGAATTTTGATTTGACAAATGGCCATTGTGCGGGAGCCTTTGATCCTCTACCATGGTGTTAACTAGATGCCCAACCCTTGCTTTGAGAAGCTTTAAGCAAGATCAAAGTCTGCCCTCCCCACCCCCCAAGGCGTGATTGCTGGTGGGCAGGAGGAGAATTCTGACACTCCCAGCATCCTTAGGATGCTGCAGCCCTCAGCTTTGGTCCAAAGCCCTCTGAGTGGTCAGTACTTGCTCCCTCAGAAGGTTTGCAGAAGATGGGACCTTCCCAACAGCCAGTGAGCAGTGGTCCCTATTGTCAGGAGGTGAGCCTCAAGGAACTTTGAGCCCTCCTAAACATTTATCTCTCTAGAAAAATTGGATGCTGGTGGGAATAGGAGAAAAGAGGATGAATTTTTCCTAGAGCCTTCGCAAACCGTGCTTCTGGTATGTGTTGAGTGGTGTGAAGCCCTGGGCTCCCTAGAGTAGGAATTCCTACTCAAGGTTTTCCAGCCTCTGAGGCCTGCTCGATTTTTCCAGGTTTTCCAAAATTACAAAGAATAGTTCATTTTAATTCACTTGCATTAAAAAAGATACATCCAAAATATGGTGATTATGGTTGGAAAGATGGAGAGCAAACAGGCAATTTACTAGAGGTCACTGGAAATTGCTGCCTTCGTGATCAGATGCCATATGTCTAAAAATAAAGTGTCTGAAAAGCAAAAGATCAAGTGTAGATTTTACAGACTGACCTTGAAAAAGATTGTTCAAAAACATTTAGATTCGATTAGCAAATGATAAATGTCACCCTTCCCTGGAAGGTGGGTGTTGTCTAACTGGGCCATCTCCTCTCGCTCCCACAGATGGGGAACTCTCCATATCGAATGAAGATGACTCGCTAGAAAATGGACAGTCCCTGAGCTCCAGCCAGCTGTCTCTGCCTGCCCTGTCCGAAATGGAGCCGGTCCCAATGCCCAGGGATCCCTGCTCATATGAGGTGCTCCAACCTTCAGACATCATGGATGGGACAGGTAATGTAGGACGTGATGGGACATGGAAGGGACAGAGTTGTGGGGTAGGCCCCCAGCACGTGACATTCGGGACCTGGAGCCTTGGCTGGACGAGGGGTTCTATTTTGAACCACCCTGAGCTTACGAATCGCCTGGAAATGGGGACGAAACTGCCCAATTAGTAGACATTCACACATGCCGTTCTACAGTTTTTTAACAACATTTTTTGTAATCTTAATGATTTTAAAGAAGACATGCCCTGTTTTTGTAATATCGGGGATTTAAAATGTCATTTTTTTTCTAGCACTTGTTTGTCTTAAGCTCAAGCTAAGGAATCCTATACTTTACACAGTTCCTACCTAACTCACATGTTTGTAAAGCCCTAGCACAGCCTTTAAGTCCAGTCTGGGCATACCAGCTAATGGTTGTATCTGGGTAGCAAATTTTATCAGTTTACAATCAACGTGTTAATTGGCTATAGTATACAATTTACCGGTTAACTCACATGCTGCTGATGGATGATGTTTGGTACCATCAGACTGTCACTACTTCTTTGGTCCAAAGCCCTCTGAATGGTCAGTACCCACTCCCTCAGAAGGTTTGCAGAAGGTGGGATCCTCCCAACAGCCAGTGAGGAGTGCTCCCTGTTGTCAAGAGGTGAGCCTGGGTGGGGAGGGACCTCCTGAAATCTGCAGAGTTTGGGTAGAAAGGCCATGTCCTTTCGCCACACCATATGCAATGTCTGCGTCAGCAGAGCTCAGGTGGGAAGACAGGAGAGCTGGTGTTACAGAGTCCATTCCAGGCTTCACTTCGGGACCTGGTGAGTCATTTGCTCCATCGGTGTGTCCGATGCTAATGGTGTCCCTTGTGAGAGGGGGAGAACTGAGTGCTCCTGAGGATTATTGGCAAGGCTTTGATGCTGCTACCCAGATTGGGGAGGAAGAAGAGGGTGACGGGTGAGTCACTAGAGTCATTCCTATTCCAGCAGCTTTGGGAGGCAAGAGGCTATGCATCTGAGTTACAGTCCCCCCAGGCTGAGGAGATTTTTTTCCAGCTAAAGAAGGGAATTGTGTTTCTGATCCAGCTTTCCTTGTGACATTAGAATCATACAGATTTGACTGTTAAAGGGAGATCTGTCATCCCAGTGAAATGAGAGTTTCAGTCTCATTGGCCAGGCTGTCAGCGTGGAATGAAAGCCTTTGTTTCCTACCCCCTCCTCGCCAGGACAGCTCTTAACTGGAGCCAGTCGGGGTCACCCATGGTAGAAAGGAAGAGTCAGACCCAATGCCAAGCCAAGAGAAATGGGAGAACCCAAACAGAAAGCCATAATTCTGGCAAGTGAGAGGACAAAGTGGGAGACAGAAAGACATTGTCTTGGTGCATCCCTTGTCTCATCAAGGTTTAGAAGAGCCCCTAAAGCTGCAAGGTGCCTGCTGGCAGCTGCTGCCCAGCCCAGGAGACACACGTCAGGGCTGCTCCGTTACTTCCTGGCCCAGACCCAGGGAAACCCAGGGTGGCAAAAACAAGACCCCAGAATCTACCATGGCTTGCTCTCAGCAAAGGACAAAGAGGCCTAGAGGAAGATGCTGGTTTGGTTCACCTGGGGGCCTCTTTGTCCGCCACCCACTGCACCTGCCATCCATGGATTGTCACTGTGGTCCCATGAATCACGTGTGAGAGCACTCACAGAACATGTCATATGAGTGCCAAGATTGAAGTGGTGAAGTTTGGGATTGTTTTGAGAAAATAGCCTCTTCCTAACTCCCTTCTTGCCCCTCCTACCTCTCCCTTACTGCCTCAACCTCCCTGGTGTGTTCCCCCACCCTCCCCACCCCCTGATTGATTGGATTTCTAGTGGCCTCTCTTGAGATCTCCACACATACGTGACGACCTAGAACAAGTCGGTGCTCTGCTGTGTTGCTAACCCACACCCCCGTCCTGTGCGCTCCTGCCGGTCCCACCTGCACTTCGTTTGTGTAATGTCTCCTGTGTGTCATATGGTTGTCCCCTCAGTGTCTGAAGAGAGTCCCTCTGCCAGTGAGTCTGGAGTCCTCCTGGCCCAAGATCCTTCAGCCAAACCAGTCCTGCTACTGCCCCCCAAAAAACCTGCTGCTTTCTCTGGAGACCATGAGGAGACCCCAGTGAAGCAGCTGTCCCTTCTCAAGCAACCCCCCGCCCTGCCTCCCAAACCCACTGCCAGGATTGCCAACCACTTAACAGGTGAGTCCAGACGTCTTCTGCGGGCGTGCGGCCCTGCCTTCCCTTCAAGGGATAATCTCTTGCTCTCTTTCTCTTTTTAGCCAAGGCCTGTCACACCTCTTTGGTGAGGATGCTCTGTGGGACGTTTGGGTGTTTCTATGTGCGTCTCGGTACACACAGTCATGACCTGGGTTTGTGTGTCTTTGTCAAGAAGCATTCGGTATACACCTGCCAGCCGTGTGCCAAGAGCCTTTGTCGTGTGTATCTGTAAATATGTACATTGGTATTTATGTGATTGACTCACGATTGTTTGCCCATCGAGGTGAATTAGATTCAATGTCAAAAATCTTTGCAAAGATGAAGAGTAGTACCTTGTTCCCTTCATAATGAGTTTGCCGAAGCTTTAAATTTTTTGTCTTTAAATTATTGATCTGAAGCCCAGCATATTTCCTCTATTAAAATTCATGTCTGTGCTGTTTGTTCTATTAAGAAAAAAAAAAAGACAAGTAGAGACAAATCTGCAAAACCTCATGGGAAATACAGTTAAAAGAAGAGAAGGCTTAGGAATTCGGTCCTGAAGTGATTTTTATATTTTCAAGTTTAACGTGTTAGTGAACACACCCAGCGCTATTAAATTGGGCACCTAGTGAAATTGTATTTCACTGCACACCAACCAGATGCTCCTCTTGGATTCAACGCTGTGGTTTGGGATTAAAGAGTAAAGATTTCAGGGGGTTGTTTCTGCAACCCTGAGAGTCCTTCCACTGACCAGTTGCCTTTTTACAATGCGCTTAGTATTTTTGTAAATGGTTTCTAATTGATCTCTGTAGGTTTTTGGGAGACGTGATGAGGATGGAGGTAGGAAGAATTTTCACCTGTTTTGTAGTGGAGAAGCTGAAGCTTCAGAAAAGTCAGGACCTTCAGCAGGGCCAGCAGGCGTTGTGCAGTAGGATCATCCGGGGAGCCTGGTCTCTGGTAGGAGGCTGTCTCCCCAGTGGTGCTGAGTTTTATTCGAGTCCAAAATAAACACAAGAGTGAGTCAAACCACTCTATCAGCATATGTGTCCACCCAGGTCAGATGTCTGTGGCTTGAAAGAGCACATTTCCATCTACAGGAGCCATCCAACACATTAATAACCCTTTAGTGCAGTGTCCTAAAATGTGAATGCATAGAAAACCACAAAGGAACAAATGCCCCCATAAGCTTCCTTCTAAGAGATGACCCCTGTCCGTTTATCTGTCTAATGAAAATCAGATGCCTGCTATACATATCTCCTATCGCTGACTTTTTGCACATGGTGGTATCTTCAGAACTGGTTCTCCTGTTTGTGAATACTGCGCAACATGGTTTTGTTAGCTGCCCGGTGTGGAGTAGGGTTCCCTCATTTGGCTCCTTGTGGGCTCTCCCATCTTCTGCCATAAAAATCACCACAGCAGACATCCTCTGCAGCATACACTGCATTATGAGCATCTGAATATCTCCTAATTTATTTCGAGAATTAGAGTTGCTTATTCTGATTCCCGAAATCATCTATGTACCTTGGAAGAGCTATAGGCTTTTGAAGGCTTTGATGCCAAATTTTCCCAAAGATTAAATATTACAGAATCAGCTTCTGTATGTGGTTCATATTTATTCATCAAACGTGCTAGGTTTCAACGCAGGTACAAATAAGTGACAGTTTACTGTATACATTTTGCATATGTATTTTTTATATATTACCTGTGTTATATAGACACACAATAGAGCGCCAAAATACTGTCGGGAGTATCACTTCGAGTTCCGTGCAGTCTGATCAAAGGGCATGCATGGAAGGGCTGCGGCTTGAGCTGACCCTTAACACATGAAGGGCATTTATGGAGAATGAGGGGAGAACATTCTAGGAGAGAAGCCCCGGTCAGAGAGGCCCAGAGATGGCATTGTTTTGGGTCCTTGATGAGGTGGCTGAGCTGGGGCAGAGGGTCTGTCTCAGGCTGTATTGAAAAAAAGGTTCACTAGGTAAGGCATAGGAGGATTTAGATTTTATTTCTGGGGCAGCGGGGAGCCTTGGGAGGCTTTTGAGCAGGGTAGTGGTGTGATGAAAATGATCCTTTTGAAAGTTTTCCCACAATCACTGTGTAGAGAGTGAACGGAAGGAGAAAGTTGAAGGCTTAAAAAGGCCAGCCCCATGCCTCATTCTCCAGAATCACACTAGTTGAGTGAAACTGAATAATTTGAACCAGGGAGATGACGGAGGAAGCCACTCCTGTTTCTGAGATAGGACCTAACAAGCAGGAGGAGAGCGAACAGAACAACAGAGACAGAATCTCGTAGCCAGTAGCATCCTCTAACTTATCTGGTTATCTAATTAATGAAGGCACACTTCATTCATTCACAGCTTCAGCTATGAGCTGTGAGCTTGGGCAGCCTGGTATCCATGGGACTCTTGATGTAGGAGAAACTGAGCCCAGTCTCTGGCTTCCCTGGTCCTTTTATAGGGAGAGTGGATTTCTCTACTCTCTATAAACCTCATCTCTACAGAGCTTGGATCACATGGATAAAAATACCTAAGAGCTAATAATCCTTGCCATGTTGGGTCTGGTAGCCTCTTAAATGAGAAGACAAGACAGGTGGAGGTCTCTGTGGGCTGCAAGCCTGGTGCTGGCCTTTCGGTTTAAACTCATTTAGACGTGCTTAATTTTTGTAAGCGAACAATTATAATGAATCTGCATCACCACAAGGCAGCTACATTAACCCTGTTCTGTTAGTAATTAGTCTAGAGACAACTGGGCTGTGTCAGAAGAAATTAATCAACGAAGAATGCGAGAACTCTACGTTGAGACTTAGCAGTTGTAGCATGCTCACACTGTCTGTTGTCCTGTTGACATTTTTGAAAGGAAACCCAGGACAGTTTGAAAGCCACCAAGCATGATTAATAAGAGAGTGACAGTGGTTAACGGTCCGGTGGGATACTAGAGGAAGCACGAACCTGACCTGGGGCTACTTCCAGGTACATGATCAGGCAAAGACAGGCAGAAATATCTCTACTTTGGCATGTGCTTCCATTGTCTCAGGAAAACCATTATAGACTTAGAGAATGTTCTCCATTCTCCAGCAAGTGGAGAGAAGCCTCCTTGCTCTCCCAAACAATCTTTCTTCTTCCCTTGTCATCATCCTGTCTGTTCTCTTCTCCAAGAGCAGCTGCAAGCAGCTCTGCCACGCACTGTACTTCCAGAGTGGAAGGAGAATCTGATGCTCCATTATTACATGCTTCTGCATAATGCATATGATCTGAGATGAATGATTCTCAAAATGCATCTCTCTTGGAATGATGATGGACCCCAGAGGAAAAGAGTTGATTGAAGTGAACTAAAAAAAAAAAAAAAAAGAACTCCACCACTGTCTCCTATCTTTCTAAGTCTTCATCAATCACCTCTCCAGCCATCCTGGCTCCCAGAGTCTGATATGACACACTGCATGAATAATCCATGCCTCTGCATATGGTACCTGTGATTAGGTACCCCATCGATGCTATTTGAAGGAAAGATAATCAACTCCCGTGAGAGCTGGACTTCGTGGTCTGGCATTCACACTTGGGTGATAATGGCAGCTACCACTTCTTGAGAACTTGACGGCATATTGTTTAGTCCTACAGAGTCAATGCTATTATCATCATTCTTTCTTTTTCTTGGAAGAAGAAAACGAAATTTAGATAAATAACTCTGTCATGGTTACATAGCTAGTAAGTGCCAGAGATGTATCCACTTTTTTACTCCAAAGTTCTTACTTGTAATCATTGGTTTCTAATATCCTCACTAGATACCTATTCTTACAATTCAAAACAATGGAATTATGAGCTTTCTTTGTTGTTTTTGGTTTTTTTGTCTTGTTTTGTTTTTTTGCCTTGTGACTTTCAGTCCTTTTAAGAAAATTGGCTTCTTGGGGCACCTGGTTGGTTCATTTGGTTAAGGGGTCAACTCATGATTTTAGCTCAGGTCATGAGATCAAGCCCCGAGTTGGACTCCGTGCTGAACCAGGAGCCTGCTTAAGATTCTCTCTCTCTTCGTCTCATCCTTCAGGACCACCACCCCTACTCATACTCTTGCTCCCCCTTCTTTCTCTCAAAAATAAATAAATGGATTGGTTGGTTGAATTCTTAAAAAGGAAATCAGGGGTCACCTGGGTGGCTCAGTTAACTATCTGACTCTTGATTTCAGCTCAGGTCATGATCTCAGAGTCCTGGGATCCAGCCTTGCATCAGGTTCCTGGCTCAGCAGGGAGTCTGGAGTCTACTTGTCTCCCTCTTCCTCTTCTTGCTCTCTCTGTCTCTCTCTTAAATAAATAATCAATGTTAAAAAAAAGGAAAGGAAATTGGCTTCTTTATTTGCATAAGTCAAAGACAAAAATGTATCCAGTCTTTCAAAAATAACTAATATTCTCAAGGCACTTGATTATAAAGAGGAGGACCTGAATGCAGTTGGGTTGGGTTTGGAAGAACATGTTAAAAGTTGAGAGTCTGTAAGAATCAAGAACAGGACAAATCACATAGGAAGCATTTGGTCACAATTAGAGATTGGCAGTTTAAGCAAAGAAAAGGAAATGTTGGGGAGGCTGGGTGGCTCAGTTGGTTAAGCATCTAGCTCTTGATATGGGCTCCAGTCATGATCTCAGGGTTATGAGATTGAACATTGTGTCAGTGTGGAGCCTGCTGAGATTTGCTCTCTCCCTCTCCTTTTGCCTTTCCCCTACACACTCTTCCCCTCCCTCTCTAAAATAAATAAACCTTAAAGAAAGAAAGAAAGAAAGAAAGAAAGAAAGAAAGAAAGAAGAAGAAGGAAGGAAGGAAGGAGAAAAGAAAGAAAGAAAGAAAGAAAGAAAGAAAGAAAGAAAGAAAGAAAGAAAAGAAAGAAAGAAAGAAGAAAGAAAGAAAAGAAAAAGAAAGGAAAGAAAGAAAAAGAGAAAAGAAAAGAGTTGCTGATCCTTTACAAATAAGTCCTTCTTCTAATGTGAACCTGCCCAGGGCTTCTTTGTCTTTAGACCCTGAAATACAAGGAACTTCTGTTGATCAATGGCTAGTTTCAACATCCCGAAGTTTTACAACTTTCCTGGCAAATGGCACCCATGCCCTGTGGTACTTCTTAGCCTCACCCAGGTCAAATGAGAATCTTCTATCCAGAGCTTATCATACCAAAACCAATGTTTCTCTTTATACCATCTCCCTAGTTCTGTGGACACTATCCATGGCTCACTCTTCTGTATTCCCATTCTCACCTCTGATTTTGTTGTTCCTCACTGACCCTGTTACTGTGTGTCCTCATTTCTCTCCAGTATCCTTCCCTATTCTCCTCCTGCAGATTCCTCTCCAACTCCACAAAATCATTCACTCTTACCTCTACCCTTGCATTCTACTTCAAAAACACAAGAAAACCACTAAGTGGACCACTGTGACTTTGGACCTCGTGTCTGACTTTAAGTGGGAAACATGAACTATAACCCAGAGGCCCCAGAAGGTTTAGGGTTCATAGTCTCTGAGTAGTTGATACCTTGAAAGAATGGGAAATATACCCAAATTTACTCTTTATACCTAATTTTCTGTATTTTTCCAGTCTTTTTTTTAAAAGATTTTATTAATTTATTCATGAGAGACACAGAGACAGATGCAGAGACACAGGCAGAGGGAGAAGCAGGTTCCCTACAGGGAGCCTGATACGGGACTCAATCCCAGGACCCCAGGATCACGCCCTGAGCCAAAGGCAGACACTCAATCACTGAGCCACCCAGGTGCCCCAGTATTTTTCCAGTCTTGATTTCCCTTTCTTAAAATGCAGAAATTCTTTCTGGGTGCATTGGAGGACTTTCTATGAAAACCGTTTTTATTTTTATTTCTTTAGATTTATTTATTTATTCATGGGAGACAGAGACAAAGAGAGAGAGAGAGAGAGAGAGGCAGAGACACAGGCAGAGGGAGGAGCAGGCTCCATGCAGGGAGCCTGTTGCGGGACTCCATCCTGGGACCCCAGGATCACGCCCTGGGCCAAAGGCAGGTGCCAAACCACTGAGCCACCCAGGGATCCCCTAGAAGCCTTTTTTAAAAAGGCGCTTTCTGCTCTCACCTCTGTGACCAGTGCAAAGATTACACCAAAATATCTTTCCTTTTTTTTTTTTTTTTTTTTTTTTTTTGTAGCACTGTTAGGTGGGAGATTTAATGCACTTGGCACTTTTTTTTTATTGTGGTGAAAACATAATATAAAATTTACCTTCTTAGCAGTTTGTAAATGTGCAATTCAGTAACGTTGACTATATTCACATCGTTGTGCAACAGATTTCTGGAACTTTTCCATCTGGAAGAATTCAAACTCCCCTTTTTCCTTCCTCCCCTCTTAGCTCCTGATACTACCATTTTACTTCTTATTTCTATGAATATGGGGTACCTCCAGTAAGTGGGATCCTACAGCATTTGTCTTTTTGTCAGAGGCTTATTTCATTTATACGCTGCCCTAAAGTTCTATCCACCCTGTAGCACACGATCGAATCTCCTTTTTTAAGACTGAATGGCACTTCTGCTCTGAGTGCCCACCATGTGCAACGTGTCCCACCAGCCTTGCTACAGTTTATAAGAAGTGTTCCCTCATCAGCTGTAGGGCTTGTAGGCAATTATAAGCTGCAGAAAATGCTTCATACGAAGATGTATAAACATGATTCTCAAGAAATTCAATAGCAAGAGACCAAATCCTTTTGAAAGAATTATACAGAGCATCATAAAGGAGGATGTATTTAAAACAGGCCTGAAAGATGAGTAAAATTTGAAAAGTTAGGGAGGGGAAAGGAGACTGTGGTGGAAGGTGAAGCAGAGTACACAGAGGCACCTGAATACAAGGCCCAGTCTGTTCAGGAATTAGCACACGGCCCAGCTTGGCAGGGGTGCAGGATTTGTGGAGAGAAGCAGGCCAGAAATGGGTTGAAGGGAAACTGTGGAAAGCCTCGAATGCCATGATCATGATGATAGATTTAACATTGGTGGAGGAAGTGGGCATGTTTTGTGGACATTTAGCAGCATGTGCTTGATCTCAACTCACCTGTCTCCTTGACACCCTTGTGGATTTGATGGACAGTAATGCTGGGGGATAGATGCGCAGCCAGCTGTACAAAGGAAACTGGGGGATGGCCATCACATCATCAGTGGAAAGTGCAAAGGGCACCAAGCTACTGCCCTTGGTTCTTCCTCTTGGACATCGTTTCAATGTCCCGGGGTCAGTTCCCTGAGAGCAGGGATGGAGTCGGCCTTGGTCCCTTCTGTGTCCTCAGCTAGCGCTGAGCAGTTTGAGAGAGAGAGAGAGAGAGAGAGAGAGAGAGAGAGAGAACCGCCTGTGGCTGAAGCATTAGAGGAGGAGCTGGATGATCATTTGCCCATGAGTTCCTAGCAGGATACTTGTTATCTCAGGCTCTGAGGTGTGCCATAAAGGCGGTCTGACTCTTGTGCTTCTGTAGTGCTTGACGGAACCACGATACCTAGATGGAAAAGCAACCCCTTATTAGAGTCACAGATAGAACATGACAGTCATCCATCAGTCAAACTAGGTGGCAGAGAGCACGTTGGGAATGTCAAGGGAAAATGGGGACACCCCTTGGAGACCACCAGCTGCAGGTGGTCAGACCAGCTGCCACCATCTCTGTAAATGCAAGAGGTAGGAGTGTGTCTTCCAACAATGAATGAATATCGTGCATCAGGTAGAGGCGAGGTTGGAGATGAATTGCAGCCATCCTCTTTTTCCCTTTATAACATCTAAGGATCTCGCTTGAACTTACACCTTCATCCTGCATGTTCTTCCTCTTTATAGTTCCACATGGTCTGTGTAGCATTTCAGTTTATACGATCTCAATTAACGACTTCCAGACATCATCGATCAGTCCCTTGGTTCCAGCGTCCTGAGGTCAGATGAGCATGTTTTGCTTGCCTTCGTGACTGTGTGGCTTGGATTTGACTCTCCCAGCCTTCTCCTGGACAGTCACAAATAGCAGTCCTCGCAGTGGCACTGTCCGGTCCATGCTTCTTACTCTTGTCCAACTCTAGAACCTTCTCACTGTCCTTTGTGCCTGTCTTGCAGTAGGCATAGGTTCCACAGCTCAGTTATCGATGGGACAGTGCTCTCCTCCCCCGGTCTCCCCGAGAGCAACGGTGCTCATCCACATCACTGCAAAATCAAACCACCTAATAATGGGCTTTTGTGCAGATGATTTATAATCTCTAGCCAAATGCTGGTCTCAACAGGTGTTTGCTGTCATGATATAGAGACACCTACAGTTGTGACTCTTTAAAAGCAGTTTCCCGACAATGAATAATGTATACTTTGATTTCAAAAAAATCGAATTTAATTGCATGCCCTATGAAGATGACATGTGGCCCAGCTGTGATCCCCACCCACCCACCACCCAACATCTCCATCCGGTGAGGCACGTCCCTCCCTCCTTGTTGTCATCTGCCTAGATGGTTTTGTGGAAAGTGACTACCCAGAGTCACTTTGTGGGAAGTGACTCAGAAACAAAGTCAGGTGCTGGTGATGAGTGTGCTATACTGGCATTCAGTTTTAGGACCCTGGAAGGTCTCAGGACACGTTTGTCACAAACCTCAGATGTTCGTTAGTTTCCACGTAGGGCAAGTCACTTCTTCGTTTCTCTTTTTCTCCGCCCATCCGTCTTACCACGGGGGGTTGGTCGACACATTTGGCCTTTCCAGGCATCTGACCAACGAACCTAGAATCCCTGGGATGGTCTGAAGGAATTCACTAAGCTTGTATGAGCACTTTTGTTGCAGCCAGGGGGAGTCTGATTCCAGGCTTTGGTGCCCCTGGACTCTCATTTAAGTTCTAAGTACACTTCGTAGAGGCTCTTTATGTTCTTGGGGGGAGTGCCTGTATCTATAAAAGGAGATCGGAGACTCTAACCCATTGAAACCAGGTGGCAAATGGCTGAGAAATTGTTACAGCACCTTCGCTCATTAAGGCGCTAAGTGCTACTATCATTGACAAGTGCCCTGATGCATATCTCAGGCAGAAATGGGCTTCGACAGCAGGTGTTAATAAAAAACAGAGAAGAAAGGTTTGGAATGTGTGCCCTTAGCCCACTCTGGTTCTGTTATAGACTGTGGTCCTATGGCACAGGAGTGGACTAGAAAAGTAATCTGGAGTTTTCATCCCCTGGTCTGAAGTCAGAAGGCAGAGCTGTGTCATGTCTGGATATACAGCCTTCTTGGGTTTTATAGCTCTGTGACACTCACAGTTTGAGTTTATTTTCCTTGTTCTCTGGAACTGGTTGTTTCTGCCTTTCCCACTCCATCAACAGAGACAGTTTTATGAATATACTGCATCTCGATCAGTCTGGCTGCAGAGGGACTCATGCATTTCTAAGTCAGCGGGCAGAGCGAGCTTTGTGTGCCCCAGCAGGACCGGCCACTGTCATCATTATAAATGCAGGAGGCAGAGTGTGTCCTCCAATCCATAAATACCATGCATCCCATAGATGCAAAGCATTTTATTCAGTGAGGTGCTATTGAGGCAAAGGAGACATTTTTTTATCCCTGGATTTTTAGAAGTAAAGAGTCTGAATCCCCCCCAAAAAGATTAGCTCTTTCCCTCTGAACAGCAGAAAATCTAGGTTGTCATTCTCAGTTTTGTGTTCTTTTCCACTAGCCCTCAATACTGATGCAGGGCGGCATGCATTAGAACAGCACCCCCAAAACCTGAGTGGCCTTGCCCTTTTTGCTTTGCTGCAAGCATTGAAAGCTGCCAAGAGGGTCCTTTGAAAGCTCTCTTGCATTATTGGATCCCCTTTCAGCTGGCTTCACCTGCTTACTTAGAACCACCACCTACTGTACTCACAGCACTCTTGGGTGCTGTCTTGGCTTCTCGCTTCCCACTCCAGATGGGAAGCATCAGGCTAGGGGATGCTCACAGGTACATCAAGAGTCCCATGAGCAACAGGCCAGGATGTGGCACTCGGCAAATTGCAAAGTGTGTCCGCATCATCTTGTCTGCCCCTCAGGACAACCCCTGAGAGAGGCAGAGAATATCTTTTTTTCATTCAGTATCAGAGAAGACTACATTTATTGAGCTCCTTTTACATATCAAGGAATCAAGGGCTGAACTGGAGGGATTTTAACACAGGTCAGTCCTCCGCTGATCCGTTCAGGGACTTTGTAAAATGATTAAAAGGTGCCCTTTGGAAGAATGAGTCTCCTGAGTGAGGGTCTCTGGGCCAGTGTTTGGATTTTAAATGCTTCCCAGGTGCTCATCATACTCAAGGAGTAAGAGGAAAGGATTAGGGAGAATCACTGATTTGGGGGCACTTTACAGCTACCCGTGGCAGGGATATGATGCATCGGTTCCATCCAGCCCCTGGGCCAGTGTCCACCCTGAGTGTTCAGCGGCAGGGTCTCCAGGCTCTATTTCTATGTCCCCAACATATAAAAAGTAAAAGACTAATCTGCAGGAAGCCAGTGTACTGAAAGCTGAACTGTCTAAGATCTATTCACCTAATGACTAGCTTTGCCTAAATCTAACATTTGCAATTAAGGGATTTGTCTTAAAACCAATTTGTCTAAAGGTGCTTCCAACTTAATTTTATATTTATAAAAATTTTACATAAAAATCACTTATGGATGAGTACTTTGTGGATGAAAAGATTTCTTATATCCTTGTGGGTGAATTTTTCTGTTTTATTTGTTTTAGAATACTTTGAGGACATTTCAGACAAGTTTGCCTAAAGGAGCATTTCTTCCAAATTTTGTCTCAAGCAATAAATACTTAATCAGATGTTTAGCTTTTCCTACTGACTTGATTCAGTGCATTAGATTCCTCATTTCCTTCTTGCTGATTTTGGTATGTCCTATGTGTACTGTATGCATGTATTAAACAAACAAGGAAACATACACCCAATACTCATTTCTGTTTAATGAGGCACTGACATTTTTGTGACACAGATGACAGCCTGAGATGAATGGATTGGGAATGGAATGCATGCTCCCCACTGTTTCCTTCCAAGATGCCACACACTTAAGGCAGTGATTTCCACCAACCTAATTAGGGAAGTTTGGGAGACTCTTATTCGGGAGGTCAGAGGTGAAGCCCAGGAATACAAACTTCTAGCAAGCATCAGGCCACCATTGCAGGTGGTCCAACAGCTCTGCTTAAAAATCCGTGCTCTTGGGATACCCAGGTGACTCAGTCAGTTGAGCATCTCACTCTTGATCTCAGCTCAGGTCTTAATCTCAGGGTTGTATGTTCAAGCCCCACATCGCTGGGCTCTATGCTAGGTGTTTGGCATCTGTTTAAAAAAAAAGGAGTTAGTGCTCTTTTTTTTTTTTCTGTTGTTTTCAGAGAACAGGACAAGAATAAGAGGTTGCGTGGTTTTCAAATATGGCTTTTTTTAAATATTTTATTTATTTACTCATGAGAGACACAGAGAGAGAGGCAGAGACACAGGCAGAAGGAGAAGCAGGTTCCACGCAGGGAGCCCGATGTGGGACTCGATCCCGGAACTCCAGGATCACGCCCTGAGCCGAAGGCAGGCGCCAAACCGCTGAGCCACCTGGGCTGCCCAAATATGGCTTTTAAAAGACAAAGCTGGCACCCACCCCAATAGAATCCCTAAGAGGGGGTGGGAGGGTCTGCATCAGTGTGAGGCTAACACATCCCTGGGGTTGAGAATCATAAGGCTGCAGGAGTCCGGGCTTCACTAGTGGAGCCAAAACAAATGGGAGGAGCCATCCAAATGCAGCTGGCCTTAACCAGCACAAAGTCGAGCAGAATGAAATGGAGGTGCTGGCCATCTGGGTCACAGGAGTTCGGGGCAGGAAAGGCTGGAAGGGGGATGGGTATTGGGTCTTCAATTGTGCTTTGAAGGGTGAATGCAATTTTGATCACTGGGCAGAGAGGGTGCTTCAGGGGGCATGTAGGACAAAGGCCCTCAGAGAGGATGAGCATGGCTACTGGGAAACCCAGTGGGGAAGCTGGCCTGGCCAGAGTGTCCAGGGAGATGCAGGGCACGAGGTACCTGCTGGCGCTGGGCTGGGCTGGATGGCCCGTAGCACTGCCTGGGGCAGAAAGTCATTGTGTGACCTCCAGCATGACATGTGCTTTAGGGAGATGTCTGGTATGGGGTGCAGATGGAATAGGAGGATGGACTCTGTGATCCACCCTACAAGAGGATTTAAGGTCCCAGATTGGTGTCGTGGTCAAGGGGGCAGAGAACACAGAAGTTTGCAAGGGACAGAAAAAGCGATAGAAACTCAGAATGGCAGACCGTGTTCAGCTAGCTCCAGATCTGTTATGAGCAGTGACTTGGTATTACGATGTCATAAAGATATAAAAATAAGCACAGAGAGTGACTACACATCTGGGCTGCTCAGGCCTCCTCGCTTGTCTACCGTGATGGGGATTACCGAGCTAATTCACTGATAATTCTGATAATACTAAGCCACCTGATTTTAACCTTTTCCCCAACTTCCTCCCTTTTTACCAAATCTCCTGAGCTAAAAAATTATTTTAAGTAATTCATTTTTATTTCCTACCCACCTATAATTGATGACTGTGTGTAGCGAAACAATTAGAAAGGAGATGCAGGCAGGAAAAGAGAAAGGTGTCCTCTAGGACCCCTCCATTTCTTCTTGAGCAGTGAAAGTAACCATGGCCACTAATTTGCTCACTACCTCCTTGCCCATTCTGATACAATTTCTGGTGTCCCCTTGGCCATTTTCCTAGTGAAGAAACCAAGTAAGCTTTGCTGTAGAAGTGGTGGCAGGAAACACCGTGGTAGAGTGTGTGCAGGAAGTTGTAGTTTTGCAAGATGGTAACCCAGGTAGTCACTGTTCCTTCCCAGGTAGATGGCTCCATGCTGCCCTCCTGGCTCTGCTTCCTCCTGCCCAAGCGAGTGAGCACTTACCTGGCTTAGACAGACAGCTAGACCTACAAAGGAAGGAATAACGGGTAAAGGTTCCTGGATAGAAACCCTTAACATTTCCAGACATATTGCATTTGCGCTACGTTTGCGCAAAGGCTTCTGAGAGCCAAAGGGATGGACCCTTCAGTAACAGGAACTGGACAAAGGGGATGAGTTTCTGGTATCTCAGCCTCTTTGGAGTAAGCACCATTGGTCATTCACCTGAACGTGGTTAGGTTACTTTGTGTCCTGTGCATGGGGGATGGTGACAAACAGGATGAGCCTTTGCGGAGGAGCATGAGGGAGCCCTGTGGTTATGACCAGTTGGCATTTTGGTGTTGGGGAGCAATCTTATCAGGCTCTCTGGAATTATTAGGCTTCCCTGTGTATCTCAGCTGTAGGATCCATACACCTACAGCTGCATGATCCTAAAATTTCATTTTATGCTCATATTCCACCCCCCACCCCCGGTGAGTATCTATTTCTGGGGAAGGTGTGAATGCATCCCACAGCAGAGCCTCAGCACATCAGCTTATCCTGTAAATGAGTTGTGAGCCTCTCGCTCTGTGAGCTAGGCACCATACAAGATCCTAAGGGTAGAGTGACTGAGGTCCTTGTTCTCCAGGAGAAGAGCCAGCTATGTATACAGGAAGCGCCATTTGGTGTCTTCAGAGTCCAGCGGCATCGTCTGCAAAAGCAAGATGAGAATGTGTCTCCACCACAGGCTCATTGTGAGGATGACATTGAAAAGCACTTGAACAATATCTGGCCCGGGGGGAGGGGCAGCTCGAGTTCTTCCCACCATCGTGGTTGCCACCGTTGCCGTGGGCAGGGATGAACCCCACATCTGCAGTAGACCCACTGGCGCGGAATAGAAGGGGCGATGTAATGACCCAGGAGTGCTCCTCGGGGGAGGGGAGGTCATTTTGCAGTTGGATCTTGAAGGGGGAGGACAAAACAGGAATACTCTGACCTGAGGAGGGAACGTGGCAAAGGCCTGGGGGTGGGCAGACATCAGGGAGTTTGGGAAATGCAGATGTTCTGGAGGGAAAGAGAGGTCTCACGTGTGTACCTTGGGCTTCTCTGCAAAGTAGGAGCAGTGCTCTGCCAAGGGAAGGGGGCCTCAAGGAGACCAGGGAAGACAATGACAAGCCGTGGAGAGAAGATGAGGGCAAAGGCCACCCTGTCATGGAACTGGGGGGTGTTGGGTGTGTGCAGGTGCCACCATAGCCCGGGAGTATCTATAGCAGCCCCCCTGTGGTGTGAATAGCCCAACTATGGATGGATGGGTAGACCAGCTCAGACCTCAGGAGGCCACCATGCTCAGACCTCATGGAGGTCAAGTGTGGCCATGAAGAGATGAGCTGCATAACATGCAGACCATGGGGGGCTTGCCTCTTCATGGGGCACCTGAGCCCACTCTGTGACAGTGACTCTTCATAAAGCATCCTGCCTAGGTTATAGATGAGGGAATTAAAGTTAGCACCATAGATGTCCCTTGTGGAGGGACACGCTGTTGATGGACGTGAGCCTAGGACTGGCTTCTAGTCCTGTGCCTGTATAAAGGTGCCAGATGAAAGGATATTAGCACATTACAGTGGCAAAATTGCACACATCATGGTGTATCCTAGGACAGGTCTCTTTGAAGTTCCATGGGTTTCCATGAATAGAAGAATGGACCATCATGTTCATTTCCCCTTCCTGCTGCTGGTTGGCCTCACTTAGCCTGACAGCTGTGTGACAGATGTCACTAATGCCCCCCGAGGGCCCTTGAGGCCAGCACGCTTTAGGCAGGAAACGAGTTGGTGGGTGCTTGCTGAGTTAGCAGCCACCCTGCTGGTGTGTTCAGTCAGTACATTTTATCTCAGGGCCCATGTCAATGCCCACAGTCCCAAGGTGGGCACGTGTGGTGTTCTAGGTTTCTTCCCACACCCCAAAACTCACAGCTGCCTCTCGCCCTCCTTTTGCTGCAGATCCTGGCGCCCCTGTGAAATTGCCTTGTCTGCCAGTGAAACTGTCGCCTCCGCTACCTCCAAAGAAAGTCATGATCTGTATGCCTGTAGGGGGGCCAGACCTCTCCCTGGCATCCTACGCAGCCCAGAAGAGTGGCCAGCAGAGTGGGGCCCAGCACCACCATGCAGTCCTGCCATCACAGATCCAGCACCAGCTGCAGTATGGCAGCCTCGGCCAGCACCTCCCTTCCACTACCGGCTCCCTCCCCATGCACCCCTCCGGCTGCAGGATGATAGAGGAGCTGAACAAAACGCTGGCCATGACCATGCAGAGGCTGGAAAGGTAATTGATGGGGGGGGGGAGGGCTTGGCTAAGTGGGGGGTTAGGATCTGACCATAACCCAGGAGTATAAAGACCAGAGTTAAGAGCTTATCCTCACTAGGGGAAAGGTTTGAAAGTAAAATCAGACCAAAACCTGAATGTCAAGGGAAGTGTGGAAGAAAAAAAAAATAGTGTTGCCAATTGCCAGATTCCAGAAAAGTCACATTTATCAAAAAGTAATATATATATATATGTACACATACACATACTATAAAATAGCATAATATGTATAAATATATAAGTAATACATAAATATACTAATAAGTATGAATATGTTAATATATTTAATACAAATTTTAAACAAATATTTAACATAAACACTTGATATAAGTATATTAACTTATATATTTACATGTACATGTATCTAAATACATAAATATATAGAAAGAGGAACATATAACACATACTTCTATAAGCCTTAATATTTCTTGAAAATATATGCATATAATTATTATAGTGGTTACTTGTCAGTTGGGAAGATGGGAAAGAAATTATTTGACTTTTATATTTCATATCTTTCCATACTGCTAATTTTTTATTTTGTATGTATTGTTTTTATGATAGGAAAAAGGGGGGGGGGGAGACAGGGATGCCTGGGTGGCTCAGTTGGTTGAGCATCCAGCTCTTGGTTTCACCCTAGGTCATGATCTCAGGGTCATGAGATCAAGCTCCATGTAGGGCTCCATGTTCAGTGGGAAGTCTGCTTAGGATCGTCTCTCCCCCTCTCCCTCTGCCCCTTCCCCTGCTCACATCCATGCTCTCTCTCTCAGAAAAAAGAAAAAAGATCTTTTGAATGTAAAATAAGGAAAGATGAGAGCTGACAGGATGGTGGTGAAAAAGCAGTGGGATGGGAGAGGTAGAAAGGCACGCCCTTGTTTTTGCTGATGAAAGAAGCAGAGTGCCATAGCTTGATTATTGACCATTAATGTTTAGCCACACCTGGTGCAGTTGCCTCTTTCACCAGAATCTGCCTCCAGTAGCATTGCTGGGAGGTCTGCAAAGACCCAAAGGACTCATTCTGAAGTGTGTGTGTGTGTTCAGATACCGCCCTACTTCTACTAGATTTCCCAACATGATCCCAAGGCATGTTGCTTCCCCTAATTTCCTAGCACAACAAGAACAAAGTGTTGCAATCTGCCATGTAGGATGTATCTGAGCTTGGGACCCTGACTGCCTGTCCCAGAGTAGTGACCACTGTCAGCTGGGTCCTACAGATGGGAAAATCACAGTCTGGAGAGCCTGCTGGTCACCAGGCAGAGAGCCAGAGGCAAGATGGACACAGTCAGGAGCTTTCTGTAATAGTTTCCAGACTCTTGGCGACATATTCTGTGTTTGGGCTAGAAGTGATTCCAAGGGAAGTAGTCGTTGCTAGGAAATCTGACTTGATTAATATTAATTAATATCTGCCCTCACTGAAAAAAAAAAAAAAGATGTCTTTGGACCCTTGCCATCCTTTTCAACTACTATTATTGCTAATAAAGAAGGTAGTTGTTTCAATTTTGGATGGCACTTTTTAGTCTTTGATATATGTTTATTATCATCTTGATCCTCCCATGAGCCAGGGAGACCTAGTAAGTAGAGGATGCAAAGACAGGATATACAGTATCTTTAATGAATTGGAAACTCTTTCATCAATTGAAAAAGATCCTCGAGAACAGCATGGTAGTTGCTAAATACATGTCTACTTACATATGCCATTTTAAAAGGTCCAGTGCGGAGACAGAACATGAGAGACTCCTAACTCTGGGAAACGAACTAGGGGTGGTGGAAGGGAAGGTGGGCGGGGGGTGGGGGTGACTGGGTGACGGGCACTGAGGTGGGCACTTGACGGGATGAGCACTTGGTGTTATTCTGTATGTTGGCAAATTGAACACCAATAAAAAATAAATGTATTAAAAAAATAAAAATAAGAGGTCCAGTGGAAAATACTAACCAACAAGTGACAAACCGTGTTTCGATTCAGTCATTCTTGTATTTGTAGATTATTTCAGTTGCATGTAGACCAATAGGTAGGTCTGTTGGACCTAAACCTGGTCAGGTTCTCTACTGAAATGAATCAAAGAGAACAGATGATATTATGGGAAGAGGGTGCAGGAAGGGGAACAGCATGATGTTGGCAGCTGCACCAAGACAATCCCATGTGCTTCGTGCCACCCCGGGCTCTCATTACCCCTGTCTCCCTCCTCTCCCGCTTAGGTCAAGGCACAGGGTTGTTCTGATAGACCAGCCAAGACATAGGGAATTAACATGTGTATCACTCTGATAAGATCATCCTCCAGAGAGAGAGAGAGGCCTTATTTCCAAACAAATCAAGATGGAGAGACTTTTCTGAGCATCCCCATCTGGGTCTTCCAGATGCCCTGGATGGATCTGAAGCAAGGCCTCACAGGCCACCTTTTCATTAGTCTGGGATCACCTTACTTTTAACTGCCTAAAAATGCTCCCGGTTGCCTATCAACATGACTTCATTTTTGTTCTGACCAAGTTTAACACAGAAAGAAAGAATCATTTCTCTCTTCTGGCAATTTCCAGTGACCCCAAAAAACACTGCAGGAAGGAAGAAACATTACCGAGCACTTAGGCATGCTGCCCGCAAAGCCCCTGAGGTCTCATGGAATGTCACCTGTCGGGCACTGGTGCATTCCTGTGGTCTGCTGCTGATGAAACACTGTAAGTCATGTGAAAATCAAATGAAGAATTAAGGAGCATTAATGCCAGACTTTGGGCCATAAATCTGAATAAATAGTCCTGTTATAATTGAAAGGGGCAATAAAGAGCATCCAGGCAACCAGCCCACTGCCTGTCGCAGCATTCCTGGCCATTTGTCTTCCACTCCCTGCAAGAACAGGAGCCTCCCATGGGCCCCAGAGAGTCCACTCCATGGTCAAGAAGGTATGATTATTAGAAGGTTTCTTATATTAAGTTAAAAGTTTTACTTCTCCTAACTTAGACCCCCTCGGTTATATTTCTAGTCTTCCTTTCCTGTGAAAAGTTTCCAAATCTTTGAAGGTCACTACCATTGACTTTATGAAAGACTTCTCTCTTCCACACCAATAATCAATAATGGAATCCAAATTTCATTATAATAACCATTTATTGAGGGGCACCTGGGTGGCTCAGTGGTTGAGCATCTGCCTTTGGCTCAGGTCATGATCCTGGGGTCCTGGGATCGAGCCCCACATCGGGCTCCCCACAGGGAGCCTGCTTCTCCCTCTGCCTGTGTCTCTGCCTCTGTGTGTGTGTGTCTCATGAATAAATAAATAAAATCTTTTTAAAAAGATAACCGCTTATTGAGATGGTTTCCTTTATTAAAGATTCATTTATTATTCATGAGATACACAGGCAGAGGGAGAAGCAGGCTCCCTGCAAGGAGCCGATGTGGGACTTAATCCCAGACCCCCAGAATCACGCCCTGAGCCAAAGGCAGATGCTCAACCTCTGAGCCACCCAGGCTTCCCTGAGATGGTTTCTAGACCCTTTACCATCTTGCTTGTGTTCTCCCAAGAATACTCTAAATCTCTGATTTGTGTGAACAAGTTCTTTTTCTTTAAGTTTTTTTGAAAATTTATTTAAATTTTACTTAGTTAATATACGGTGCACTATTGGTTTCTGGAGTAGAATTCAGTGATTCATCTCTTACATACAACACCCAGTGCTCATCATAACAGGTGCTCTCTCAAAAGACATGAAGAGAAATCTCACAGAGGAAGACATGGACATGGCCAACATGCACATGAGAAAATGCTCCGCATCACTTGCCATCAGGGAAATACAAATCAAAACCACAATGAGATCCCACCTCACACCAGTGAGAATGGGGAAAATTAACAAGGCAGGAAACAACAAATGTTGGAGAGGATGTGGAGAAAGGGGAACCCTCTTGCACTGTTGGTGGGAATGTGAACTGGTGCAGCCACTCTGGAAAACTGTGTGGAGGTTCCTCAAAGAGTTAAAAATAGATCTGCCCTACGACCCAGCAATTGCACTACTGGGGATTTACCCCAAAGATACAGATGCAATGAAACGCCGAGACACCTGCACCCCGATGTTTCTAGCAGCAATGTCCACAATAGCCAAACTGTGGAAGGAGCCTCGGTGTCCATCGAAAGATGAATGGATAAAGAAGATGTGGTCTCTGTATACAATGGAATATTACTCAGCCATTAGAAATGACAAATACCCACCATTTGCTTCCACGTGGATGGAACTGGAGGGTATTATGCTGAGTGAAGTAAGTCAATCGGAGAAGGACAAACAGTGTATGTTCTCATTCATTTGGGGAATATAAATAATAGTGAAAGGGAATAAAAAGGAAGGGAGAAGAAATGGGTAGGAAATATCAGAAAGGGAGACAGAACATGAAGACTCCTAACTCTGGAAAACGAACTAGAGGTGGTGGAAGGGGAGGAGGGTAGGGGGTGGGGGTAAATGGGGTGACGGGCACTGAGAGGGGCACTTGATGGGATGAGCACTGGGTGTTATTCTGTATGTTGGCAAACTGAACACCAATAAAAAATAAATTTATTATTTAAAAAAAAGAAAAAGAAAAAGAATTCAAAAAAAAATAACAGGTGCCCTCCTTGATGCCTGTCACCCAGCTAGCCCACCCCCCACCCACCTCCCTCCATCAACCCTCCATTTGTTTTCCTTCATTAAGAGTCTCCTATGGTTTGTTTCTTTGTCTTTCTTCCCCACCCTCCGCATATGTTCGTCTATTTTCTTCCTCAAATTCCACATATCACTGAGATCATATGGCATTTGTCTTTCTAGGACTGACTTATTTCACTTAGCATCATACTCTCTAGCTCCATCCACATTGTTGCAAATGGCAAGGGTTTATTCTTTTTGATGGCTGGGTAGTACTACACTGCATCTTCTTTATCCATTCATCAGTCCATGGACATTTGGGCTCTCTGCATGGTGTGGCTATTGCCGATAATGCTGCTCTATATATGAGCAAGTTTTTAATCATTACTCTAACCTGAACTTCCTTGGTGACACAAAGAAGTGACTCGTGGTTGGTCACTTACAGCTTTGGCTCACCAGATTTGGGGGAGGGGATGCAGAAGAAGGGAACTACAGACCAAGTTGGTGCAAACTTGAAGAGTGCCATGTTCGTCCAAGGTCCCAAGATGAGAGCAGCCACGCCAGAGGCAGTGTCTATATCACAGACTGCCACCATCTAACTGCCGGGGTGTCAGCCGCAGGTACCACTTCTCTTTGCCTTTAATTCCCCATCTGTAAAACGGGTAATAATGCCACCGCCAACCTCCTTAGGGCTGTTTGTGAAGAACAAGCGACTTCTTCCATCCAGCTCAGTCATCCTCTTTGGCATGCAGTAAAAGTGTCCAAGAAACGGTAGCAAGTGTTAAGCCAAATTATATACAAATTCACCTTCAGTGCCCCTGAAGGGCATATTACAAACAAGTTTGATCCAGTGTCGGAGATTTTGCTTGTGTCAGTTTCCTGAAATGACATGGTCTTCATTTGTTTCCTTTCCTGATGATTCATCTCTTCTTTGAAAGTGACATTTTCTCATTTCAGTTATCATGCAATTTTTAATATCTGCAATAAGCTCTATGATCTAATTGACATAAATCTGGGAATTCAGACTTAAAAATCCTAATCAGCCACTCATTTTCTTTCTCATCTTAATTCAACCCATCAGTTCCCTGTGCTCTGGCTTCCCTGTTGGTAAAATGAAGATGGGGTATGTATCCTTGTTGACCCTGAAGGAATTTGGGGGTGATTCTTAAGGGAATACACCTTAAAGAAAGAAATCCTTCTTAATTAAAAGGGAAATTCAAACTTCTAGTTGCTCAGGCCAGAAATCTTGGGCTCACTCTTGACACTCTTCTTTTTCTTGGACCTCATGTCCACTGGATTGGCAAAAGCTCTTGGGTCTACATGGAGGATGTGTCTTGGATGAGCCATTTCCCACCAGCCTGATCTTCTGTTTCCACTCCTGCCCCTTCAGTCAAACGGACAATGTGTAACAAAAATCGGGTCATGGTTGCTTTGGTTTCCTATAGCAACCATAACAGAGTACCACAGTCTGGGTGGCTTAAACAATAGGAATTTATGTTCTCACAGCTCCAGAGACTAGAAATCCAAGAACAAAGTGTCAGCAGTATTGCTTTCCCCTAAAGCCTCTCTCCTTGGCTCGTAGATGGGTAGATGGGGCCTGGGGCGTTCACATGGTCTTCCCTCTATGTGTCTGTGTCCTAATCTCCTGCTCTTAGAAGGACACCAGTCATTTGGTTAGAACCACCCCCGCCCCCATGACCTCATCTTACTCAGTCGCTCTTCTAAAGACACTATCTCCAGATGCATTCCGTGGGTCTGAAGTACTGGGATTAGAATTTAAACACATGAATTTTGAGGGAGACATGATAACCCATAACAATGACTGTGCCCAAAATGTTCCTTTGGCCTTCCAACGCACTTATGAGTATAAAGCAAAGCAGAGGAGCATGGCATGGACCTCTGTCCTCTCCCTGACTCGTTATCTGCACTGCCAACCCTCTCCTACCATAAAGGCCCTCTTGCTTTCTCACAGCCTTCGACATCCCAGATACCCTCTGAAAAAGGGCCTTTGCACTGGCTGTTCCCTCACTAGACTGCTCTTCCCTCGCATATCCTCAGGGCTCCCTCCCTCCCCTTCCTTGGGCCTGTACTCTGTTGTCGCTTCCTCAGTGAGGCCCTCCCTAATCCCCCTACTTAATGCTACAATCCTCCTAGCTACACAGCATGTTCTCCAGCTCCCCTTCATTCTTTTTGTAGCATTTTCCCCCACCTAGCATTCTGTATTGCTTGCTTTTCATTTTGCTTATTGCTCTTCTCACCTAATAGAACATACTGTCCACAGAGATGAGAACTATTTTATTCAGGCTTGTATCCAAAGTGCCTAGAATAGGGCCTGGCTTACAGGCACTAGGTGCTTAATAAACATTTGAGTAAATAAACAGATATGTGAATGAATGAATATAGAGGCCTCAGTAGCCACTATGGTTGGATTGTTAATCTCTTCCCTGTTGATGGATATTTAGAGTGGTCCTGATGTTCTTTGTCACTGTTAAGCTTGGAGTTCTCACAAGACACACGTTAGTTACATAAATTCTAAGTGATGATGTGGAGAATGTGTCTTTAACCTTTTTTATTTGTCTCATAACCCTAAAATCTTGAACATTCCCTCTGTATAGAATGCATCCTCCTCTCCTCCACCACCTACTCCACCTTGTTTTGCAAAGCAAAATTCTGCTTATTTTTCAAGAAATACTGTGTCCTCCTTGACCACTTCTCAGATTCCCAGAGGAAGCTCTGCCTCCTTCTGGGCTGCCTCTGTCTCCACACACTACCTCATGTTGTGCATTTCTCTGTATATTCTCTCTTAGATGTGGGTGGGCACCATCCTTGTCTTCCCACTCACCGCTAGTCCATCACGGGACCTGTCATGCAGGAAGTACTCAGTAAACATTTATTAAATGAATGTGATTAAAAGTTCTTCTGATCTTTGAATAGAAAGGTATTTTAAGCTGATGTTTAATGTTTAATTAGAAATTCCCTTAATTATAGAAACAAGCTTTAGCTGTGGATACACTCCCAACCCCATGGTTGAGCGCTGTGATTTTTTTTTTTTTTTGTAGATATTAGAAACAAAGTAAAAGTGTCTTCCTTTAAAGTTTAACACATGTCTTTGTTACATTGAATAGTATCAGACTTGAGTTCAAGATATTGTAATGTTGATTAGGAACTTTACTCACGGAAGTTCAATGTCCCTTCATTTAATTCTCTTGTACTATATTCATTGTACATGATAAAATGGGGAAAGTGACCATCCATGGCTCTTCTAGCAAACTGTTGAGGTGTAGGGTTTCATACTGGATCATCCAGCTGTCTTCAGGATCCTCAGGTTAAAACTAAAACTTAACTTTCAGGGATTCCTGGGTGGCACAGTGGTTTGGCGCCTGCCTTTGGCCCAGGGCGCGATCCTGGAGACCCGGGATCGAATCCCACGTCGGGCTCCCGGTGCATGGAGCCTGCTTCTCCCTCTGCCTGTGTCTCTGCCTCTCTCTCTCTCTCTCTCTGTGCCTATCATAAATAAATAAAATAAAAAGTTAAAAAAAATAAAAAAAATAAAAATAAATAAAACTTAACTTTCAGAATTTTGAGAATTTATAGGGACCTGAAAAATCAGCACAAGCAGATGAAAGGTGGATGAGGGTGCATCCTGACAGATTAGAGGAAGGGGGAGTATATTAGCATGGCAGGAATAATTGAAATCTGGGGAGTATATTAGCATGGCAGGAATAATTGAAATCTCTGGGTTGAAACTAAAATAAAAAAATTTTTTTAAAAATAAAACAGAACAAAAATTCACATTTTTGTTCCTATTATTGCTCATGTGTATCAATAATTGATATTTTTAATTCTGTTTTATTTCACCTATGGGCTTTGGTTTAGGGACTTTTAAGAACCATACATTTAGTTCTACAGAGATGCATTTATTTACTACATATGGGTCTTCAAGTGGACAAGTAAACGCATCTCTAATAAATTTACTTTTCCTCCACTTTTTCCTACCCTGCAATCCCTCAACTGCTAGAATAGGAAAGCTCCAGTATTTAAAAAGGAAGGTGCCTGTGTTTCCTTAGTATCTGTAAGATCAGTTAGCAGTTTTTTATGGAGTACCTTTTCTGGACCAGGCTCTGTGCTTGACACTGGCAACACAGCAGTGAACCAGGTATGGAGGGCTGCTGGCCCCAGTGGGTCATGGAGTCTGTGGGCAGAATAAACCGGGTGAGTCAGTACCAGGAAGAATGCAGGGAGGGGGACAGCTTGAGACATGGGATTCAAGATGGGCTTCTCTGGAGAGCTACATTTCAACTGAAATCCAAAAGATGGGAATAATCAGATGAAAAGAGAGAAAGGAAATGAGAGAATGTTCTAGGCAGATGAGAGGAAGGAGTGGTGAGATTTTTGTGAAAAGGAAGTTGACAGTTACTCCCCAAGTTCATAGAGGACCAATCATTGAGAATGAGAGAAATAACAGAGGACTGTCATCTGACATAAGAAAGAACCCAGGAGCCACTGGAGAGAAGATGCTGGAGGTCTCAAGAAAGATAGGCTAAGAGCTGTCTCAGATGCTTTACCTGAGTACTTCATGAAGGAAAACCTAACAGGTGAGATCATCTGTCAGGGCCTGTCCCAGCTCTATAACCTTGTGTTAGATAAATTGAAGTAGGTTATTAACTTCACTGTGTTTCTAGAAATAGAAACATGTTTGTATGCCAAGCATTGTGGTAGACACACAATAACATCTGTGGTCTTTCTTTTAAAATAAAAAACTTTTTTAAAGATTTATGTATTTATTTTAGAGAGGAGGAGCAGAGGAATGGGCAGAGAGAGAGAGAGAGAGAGGGAGAGAAGCAGAGTCCACACTAAGTGCAGAGTCCAATGCAGGGGTTGATCCTACAACCCTGAGATCATGACTTCAGCTGAAATCAAGAGTCAGATGCTCAACCAACTAAGACTCCCAGGCTCCCCTAAAATAATATTATTAATTTTAAGTATGTGAATAGTTTATTTTGTATGCTTATAATATCCCCATTTTTATATGTATATATTAGCTGGGAATTAAATTGCTACCTGTCAAGAATACTGAAAAAGGAACGATTTCAGCTTGGACAGGAGAAATTAAAATCAATAGCCCCCCCTCCCCACACAGATTCCTTCAATCTCTCACATCCTATTATTCCATAATTACTTTTAGACCTTCCAAAGGGCACAATTCATTTGTAATCCTAGTATAAATACATTCCATGGTGGCAACTACTTTTTTTTCGTGTGGCCTCCAGGATCACAGGAAATTCTAAAGAATAATTAGAATAATTCTTGGTGGTGAACTAGATGATTTCCAAGGTTTCTTGTAGCCATAACAGTCTAATTCCTACGTTGGCTTGTGGTAAGAATGCTTCTGTCTGCAAATCAGAGTGCTCCGTGATGATAAGCAGATGTGTATTGGTGCCCTGGCAAGAATGGAACCGAATGCCTAAATGTCAATTGCTTGTGAAGTAGCATTTGTTTGAAGAAGCTCAGTGTTTTGTTCATCATCTATGAAACAACATACCAATTTAAATGAAACGCATTTCCAGGGAAGGATTCTTTCTTACATCAGTGATCATGTGTCCCTGACCTCTGAGGCCAGAACCGTCAACCTCTTACTTTAAGTCATTTCTTTAATCATGAAGCATATATTTATCTGTAAGTGGCTCCATGTCGATATCGGTTTATAACGTAACTGTGATTCTGAGGGGCGTGATGTGATTTCAGTGCAAGGTGATGTCACTATGAGCAAGGCAGATGCTCCCCTGTAAGGTGATGAGCTAACTGCTTATGGGAAGGTTAAAATGAGACTGTACAAACTACTAACATCTTTTGAAATCTTAAGAAGATAAAAAAGGAAGTATATTTTCAAAAGCGAGAGAATCTGCTCCTGAATTCCATGTGTGCATCGGTAGAAACCCTGCTCTTGCCCAGATTACTGATTCTTTTATCTTCTTGGAAACCATCATCCAGAAAGACATTTCAGGCCAAAAATATAAAAATGCTATAGGAAGTGTTTTTAATAAACTCATGGATAGTAACCATAATGACTGGTTTATGATAAATGGTCATTGGCCAAGTACATTTCTAGTTAAAACAGTGACCACCAACACTGACATTTACGAAGCACGCTGCACACCAGCGTGACCCTCTGAAAGAGCCTAAGAGGTGGACAGACAGGTCTGTCCATTTAACCAATAAGGAACCAAATTAGTGAGTGGCCCAGCTGGGTCTCAAACACAGGCCTTCTCGCCCCACATCCTGCCCTCCCGGCACCACCATCCAGCCAAGCATGACCTGAAACATCTGCTAACGTCTATAGATGAAGTTCTGTGAGAAAGACACCAGTGTCTGGCTCCTCCATCCGAATTGGAGAATGCTGGGACGGATGGCCTGGGGGTCAGACTCTGCTTATCTTTTGTTTTATTTCTCCCATCCCCTCCCTAGACAGGATTTCAGAAATGTGGGTCCCTGGTCCTTGGAAAGGGCAGAGGAAGGGTTATGAATGAATGAATTTAAATTTATCACCACTACTGGAAAGAAAGCAGCTCAAAACACACTCTCGACTCAGGAAGGTTCGGTGCCCTAATCTATATATAGAATGGCATAGTTTCCTGCTGACTGGAGTCCAACCCAGAAACAAAAGCTCTAATGTTGAGTTTCTTATCTTAGAAGGCCACGATAAAACACACAATGCGGGCCTGCTTGCCTAAAATGAAGCTGATTAACTGTTTTCTTGGATTTCAGTGGTTATTTCTGTCATTCTTCAGCCTAAGGCACTGCAATTTGTAGCATAATTTCTCACACATTTTTGGTCTCCAAGAAGAAAATTGTTCTCTCTCCCCTCTGAAAACTCTCTTTATAACTCGTGCACACCAAATTACAAAAGCTGTTCCTTTGGAAGTTTCATTTCATTCTCAGTGTTATATTTGTAGATAATAAATTTTCTCTGTCCTTTGAGGAAATTAATGTCTTTTTTAAAAACTTGAACAAGCACTGCATCTGAAATCAGATACTGCCAGAAAGCGATATCTCTTTATTATACATTTTTCTTCAGAAAGGAGGATAAAATGGTTCTCAAGTATGTTTGAAGAAGATTAGCAGTTTAAAATAGGCAGTGATTTTTAATTTCAAAACCTACCCCCGATTTCCTAAAAGAGTATCAGAGGTGTTTGATGACCTGTCATCCCCAACCCATGGATGAGGCCCAGTGCCCTGCCATGGAATGTGCCTGCTACCACAGGACACAGATAAAGTCATGATATAAAGCTGTCTTGAAAAGAGACCAACTGTTGTCATGACCCTGAGTGGTTGTTGGCATTTGTTTCTTTATGAATTATTATAGTAAACTGCCTCTCCCTCACCAGTAATAAACATGACAGGTAAGGCAGTCTTCAATATTCAAAGTTCAAGGATTCCTTAGAAACATGCAACTATTTCAATAGGAAGAAAATGGCAGAAGAGAAATAGATGCAAAGCTGAGGGGAGGGGGGCCTTTGTGTTCTCCACCTGTGTGTCTCCTATGTGGCTTAATAGAGTCAAAAAGAGAGTTGGATTTTCCAAAAAGAAAACTTGCTAAATGTTTGTCTTGATGGAGGTAGGACTGAGGGAACGAATAAAGCTTTCACATTCATGGATTATCCTGAGGGCATAATGAAGAAGAAGAGAGTTCGAAATATCTGCTTTTGCAGATTTGGGATTGCCCCTTTTACCCTCAAGCTTTCAGAATTTTTGTTGTTACTTTGTGTGTTGTAAGTAGTAAAGTAGTAGGCATCCTGTCTTAGGCAAATTTTTCTTTATTCTTCCCTGTTGGTTCTTTTTTTTTTTTTTTTTTTTTCCATGAAGGAAGATACCATTTTTGGTCAATGAGGACAAAACAGAGTCCTCATCCTTGTGGGCATACCTCCTTTTAGGGGAGGAGACCAACAAATATATAATGTGCTGTGAAGTGGAGAAGGAGCATTGAAGAAAAATAAGGCAGGGAAGTGGGAAGAGTTGATGGTGAGGCCTTTCTATCCTCAATGAAATGGGTCAGTACCATGACCACAGTAAACCCATGTGTTCCCCCCTTTTAGTGACAAACACCCCACAATCCAAGGTTGGATTATTAGCCTACTAATTATTGTCTCCTCTCTCTTGTATCCTCTTCTGTCTGCATAGCTACTCATCTCCAGCCTTGTGCTACCCACACTAAAACTGTTATGCTGTGCGAGTCTAGAATTCAAACCTGCCTCTGTGTTCCATAATAGCCTCTAACCTTGGGGCTCTTCAAAGTAGAATTCATAGCAAAAGAGCAGTTGGGTTCTATGAGCATCTGTTACCCTTGCTTTTTGTTACATAGAAAGTTGTTATGTTCCATGTTTTTTCTTGAGTTTGTGGAGCAATTGCATTTCATAGCACATATATGTACAAGAAAATCATAGGCAAAAAAAAAAGAAAAGAAAAAAGAAAGAAAATCATAGGCATTGAGGGTTCTCTGGGAGAGGTTAGTGTAAAGAACACAGGCCCTGGAGTCAGAAGACCCAAATTTACATCCCTGCTGTGATCACAGCCATGTGATCACTCATTTTTCTCAGAAACATAATGCCTCATCCATAAAATCAAGATAATAGCAGTACCCTTCCTAACTTCTCAAGTTTTTGTGAAGAATAAATGAGAAGATGAACATTTACAAAGCACTTTTATAGGACCCTTAAAGGACCATGTGTGTTAGCTATTGTAGTTTTTCTGAAAAATGCCCTGCTCCTTCATCCTGAGCCTCGGAGCACCTGATATATTTAATTAATAGAATGGAAATACTCCAAGATGGCATAGCTGTCCAATGCCTCATGAATATCACAGAATATTCATCCCTATGACATTTTCTGGGAAAATGACATCATTTGGAGCTAGGGAGATGGAGAATCTCCTCATTCCCCCACCCCTGGAGAATAATTTAGGTTCTTTGGTGTTTATTTAAATTCGTCATAGAATGTCATACAAGAAGAAACCTTCTAGATTCCATCTAGTCCAACTACCTTACAAGATGCCCTAACTCTGGACAGTCTTTTTTTTTTTAACTCTGGACAGTCTTAATGGAAGTAGCCTGATTGGCTGCAAGTGTAAAATTGGAAAATGTAATGACTTCACACCCTCTCTTTCATATGTTCTATGCTCACATCGTCCTGAGTTGGAAGGCACCATGGGTGCCTTGACATCCATGACCATGATATCTTTCCTTGTGTAGGTCTTCAAGCCTTGTCTCTTTGGATTATTTTCTCAGGGAAAAAGTCTAGGTCATGATTTCCAAAACCTTAATTCTCCTTCTGCAAGGATATTTTCCCTATAACAGCAAAACTCTAAAGGTCACAGAGATAATTATTTTAGTGAATTAAATGTGTGACCTAGTCTGATTCCGGGGGACTTTGGTTCAAATATTTGATTGACTTTTCCATCAGTTCCAAAAACATGCACAAAAATGGGGCTAAGAGATGAAGATCATTGATAACCTCTGTCTGTGACACAGCCGGTGGGCCAGGGGGTAGTAATCATAATACAACAGATGCTGTGACAGAGTTCAGAGCAAAGATGGGAAGCACAGAGAAGAGCCTGGTGTTCCTTGGAAAAATCAGAAAAAGGTGCTCAGAAGAGGGGACACCTGGGTGGCTCAGTGGTTGAGCGTCTGCCTTTATTTAGCTCAGTTCATGATCCCGGGGTCCTGGGATAGAGCCCCACATCAGACTCCCTGCAGGTGACAGTGAGATCCTTCAGAGGTCTTCACTGGGAGAATTAACATGATCAGATCCATTTGACAGCCCTAGAGAGGGTGGGGAAGGGAAGGTTCTGGACAAAGAGCAAGTTCAAAACCATAGCAGGGCTTTTGCTTCTGTGTAGGCAGTGGTATTGTGACATCAGTAAGGGATAAGGTTCTGTAGTCCTCCTGCCTGAGTTCAGCAATGCCTGCACTGCTCTAGCTGTGACGTGATATTGGCCATGTGCCTCGCTTTTCCTCTCTAAAAGGTGGGGGGGCCCTTACAGTAGTACCTACCCAACAGGGTTGTTGTGAGCCTCACCTGAACCAAGGCATGACCCATGGTGAACATTTAAAATGTTGACTTTTATCCTGTTTGCACGCAGTAGTGCAGTAAGAGTAGAGGCAGGCTCCGTCCAGGAGGCTAGGACGAGAGGCTTTATGTTTACCTGTGGTTTCAGTCCCCATCAGCTATTGGAGGGTAACAGTGGACACAAACCACCGGCAATGAGAGCCATTTGAGTTCCAAGCAAACTCAGTGCTTAATCCTGAGGAGTTTTGATGTGAATGGTGTAGAATGGATCTTATTACACGAGTGTCAGCTTTCCCTCGGGCACTTTGACAGGTACTCCGAAAGGCGTGGTGACTCAGGCCACCAGAGTGTCATTTTGTAAATCATGACTTGGGCCACATGGTGAGAAAAGCTAGCTCACCCAAGAGTCTGCTTGGAGCCCTTGCATTATTGGGGTAACTGCTCAAAGGCTGGATCAGGGGCACAGAGAATGTATTCAGTGCAAGCCTAACAGCATCAGTGTGTTGGTTCTACCCCCGGGGTCCAGCCTGGGACACAGCAAGTCAGGAACTTAGGAGAAAGGATCCGTGTGGTTCTCAATCATCCAGAGAATGCTGCAGATTCTCAGCAGTAGATGCCAAGGTTGCTTTGGACTAGACTCCCACGGTACAGCTCTGAGGAAGCAGCAAGGAGCAAAGCTGTTGTAGATATTCTTGGCCAGTGGCTCCCAAATGGGCAGTTTTGCCACCACAGTACATTTGGCAGTGTCCAGTGATGTTTTTGGTTACCACAACCAGAGGAGATGCCACTGGTACCTAGTGGGTAGAACCCAAGGAAGCCACTGAACACTCTACAATGCACAGGACAGCCCCTTACCATGAAGAACTGCCTAGCCCAAGTGTTCATCATGCCGAGGCTAACAAAATCTGGTCTAGGCCATTATTTAACCAAAATGTGATACATGCATTTAGTGGTGGAACGTTAGTTGAGTTATCACAGTCACATATTTATTTTAACCTAAGTTATAAACACATATAATCATTAGCACAAGAAACCTATGATTACAAATGTATTGCTTTAGATGAGGCTAACATGGTCTTTATGATCTTTTAAACACTGACTTAAAAATACAAAGTAAAAATGGTATAAGTGTACTTTACATATGGCACACACACAAAAAGGGCCTGTGGGTATGACCAAGCTTAGGGAAACATTGATTTAAGCCAGAAGTCCGAAAACTTCACAGTTTTTCAGCTGGCTCTATTCCCCATGCTGTACCTTCATCCTCATGACTTCTTCATTCCGTAACTGGAAGCCTGTATCTCCCACTCCTCTTCATCCATTGGCCCAGCGCCCCATGCCCTCTGGCAACCATCAGTGTCTTCTCTGTATTTTATGGGTCTGTTTCTGGTTTTGTTTGCTTATTCATTTTAGTTTTCAGATTTCCCATATAAGTGAAATCATGTGGTATTTGTCTTTCTCCATCTGACTTATTTCACTTAGCATAATACCCTCTAGGTCTATTGTTGCAAATGGCAAAAAACAAACAAAAAAAACCTCATTCCTTTTTATAGTTGCACAATATTCCATTGTATGTATATCCCACATCCTCTTTATCCATTCATCTATCGATGGACACATGGGTTGCTTCCATATTTTGGCTATTATAAATAATGCTCCAATAAACATAGGAATGCATATATCTTTTCAAAGTAGTGTTCTTGTTTTCTTCAGGTAAATACCCAGTAGTGGAATTACAGGATCATAGCTAATTCTATTTTTAATGTTTTAAGGAACCTTCATACTGTTGTCCACAGTGGCTACACCAGTTTGCTTTCCCACCAACAAGTGCATGAGGGTTCCTTTTTCTCTACATCCTCACCAACACTTGTTATTTTTTTGCATTTCTTGTCTTTTTAATACTAGCCATTCTGACAGGTATCGGGTGATATCATTGTGGATTCTACTTGCTTTTCTGTGGATTTGACATGCTGAGTGATGTTGAGCATCTTTTAATGTGTCTGTTGGCCATCTGGTTGTCATCTTGGGGAAAATGTCTATTTAGGTCCTCTGCCCATATTTTAATTGGATTGTTTGTTTTTTTCTGGTGTTGAGTTGTGTGTATTCTTTATATGTTTTGGATATTAACGCCTCATTGGATATGTCATTTGCAAAAATTTTCTCCCATTCAGTTGGTTGCCTTGATGGTTTCCTTGGCTGTGCAAAAGCTTTTTATTTTGGTGTAGTCTCAATAGTTTGATTTTGCTCTTGTTTCTGCTGCCTTAAGAGGCATAGCTAGAAAAATGTTGCTAAGGCCAAAAAGAGTCTGCCTGCGCTCTTTTCTAGGATTTTTATGGTTTCAGGTCTCACATTTAGATTTCTTAATCCATTTTGAGTTTATTTTTGTGTATGGTGTAAGAAAGCTGCCCAGTTTCGTTCTTTTGTAGCTGTCCAGCTTTCCCAACAGTGTTTATTAAAGAGATGGTCTTTTCCCCACTGTATATCCTTGTCTTCTTTGTTGTAGATTAATTGACCATATAAGCATGGGCTTATTTCTGGACTCTCTATCCTGTTCTATTGATCTGTGTGTGTTTTTATGCCAGTAGCATATAACTTAGTGGTATATCCTGAAATCTGGGATTATGATACCTCCAGCTTTGTTCTGTTTTCTCAAGATTGCTGTGGCTTTTTAGGGTTTTTCATGCCCCCCCCATACAAATTTCAGAAAAGATTTTCTGATAGTTGAGATAGCAAATATTTGAGGCTCTATTGCAACTGCTCAACTCTGCTGTTTTGGAGCAAATGAGGCCAAGACAATCAATGTGATGAGGTTGTCAGATGAGTCAGCAGATGAATCATCAGATGAGTCCCTTCACCATCCTAAACATTACAATACAGTGTCTAAGATGAAGCCTTTAAACTCAACGCCCAAGGATGGCCTGACTGTAGCAAGATAGAACACTATTACCTACCCTGGTTAGTAAGATTTAAAATACTTATAAAGTAATAATGCTCTCTTATACATTTCCTCCACCTTGCATGTGTATAGTTAGTGGGGTTTGTGATTAATCAGAGTACACAATCCTTAGGTACAACATTTTGAAACAGGATGAGTTCAAATTCCAACTCCCTTCCTTTTTAAAAAAATATATATATATATTATTGAGTATCTCAATGTATGTCCTCCTTTTTCTTTTTTAAGATTTTATTTATTTATCCGAGAGAGAAGAAGAGAGTGTGTACATGCACACAAGAGAGCATGTGAATAGGGGAAGAAGTAGACACCCTGCTGAGCAGGGAACCTGATGTGGGGCTGGATCCCAGAACCCTGAGATCATGACCCGAACCGAAGGCAGATGCTTAACCAACTGAGCCACCCAGGCGCCCCCCAACTTCCTTCTTCACAACATCTATCCTCATGGGCTGGTTAATTACCCTCCCTCAAGCCTTAACTTCCCACTTAATAAAACGAGGATAATGACATTTCTCTTGCAGAGTTATTATAGAAATGAAATGAGATACCAGATATGGAAGTTTCTAAAACAGTGGACAATACAGTAAATGTTCACTTTTCACTCCCTCCTTTCCTTATCTATCTCAGTTCTTTTGCATATTTTTTTAAAGATTTTTATTTTATTTATGACAGAGAGAGAGAGAGGCAGAGACACAGGCAGAGGGAGAAGCAGACTCCATGCAGGGAGCCCGACGTGGGACTTGATCCCGGGACTCCAGGACCACACCCTGGCCTGAAGGCGGCGCTAAACCGCTGAGCCACCCGGGCTGCCCTTTTTTGCATATTTGATGAAGATGCCCTTTTTGTCAGTAAGCCCTTGATGAAAGTGCCAGCCAAGTCAGGGGCACCCACAGCCCTGCAATACACCACAAGTGCCCCCCTGAAATTTTTTTTAAAATTCTTAGTACTCTTTGAAAATGATTTGCCAGCCCCTTAGAAAAGCTCCTAAATCTCAGGGATTCCAGCCCATATTCACTCAGCAAACATAATAAAAGTTTATTGAGTGTCTGCTTTGTGTCAGAACAGTGTTCAGCATCTGCTACAAACATGAGTAAGACACAGCCCTGCCCCTCCAGGAGACCCCAGCTTGGTTGGGGAGGGGAGGCAGCAAGCAAACAGATGTTCACAATTTTCACAAGGGTGGAGTCTTTGGAGAAAAAAGCAAAAAAGCCAAGTATCTTTTAATGCTTTGTCCCAAAGCATCGCCTGGGACAAAGTATTAAAAGATAAATAGAAATCAACACAGTAAAGGTGGAAGGGGAGCACATTTCAGTCGAGGAGCATGTAATGCATCGTTACATATGTTGTATGTGACCGAGGGAGGAGTTGTATGGGTACAACTGGGAGGAGGGCTGGGAAGAGGAGGGCTGGGAAGGGGGAACAAGGGTGGGTTTAATGATTTGGGTCGGATTGTGCAGAGGATTGCACATCATGCTGTGCTTGAACTACTGCTTCCAGGCTGATGGTTTTCACTTCTCTTTAACGATAAAATCTTTTACGGAGAGCAGATCTGCCAAGGGACAACTCTATTATAGAAAACCAGCCTACGACTTATACCCACCTAGGTGTTCCCCTTCTTGCCTACAGCCACCAGGGGTGGAGGCCACATGTGATCAGGTGCTACATTTATGTTGATTTAGTTCTTGGCCTTGGCGAATAGAGCTCATAAGGTGTTAATGGGATCTTCCATTTGTGTCACTCTTGGAGCACTGGTTTTGTGGGCGAGGCAGGTATTGGGAGTTCTCATGGGCAAAGCTGTGAGATCTGGGTTTTAGCAAGTTGCCCTGACAACAGTGTGAATAGTCTGAAGCTGAGAGTGTTTTGAATTCACTTGGAAGGCTGCTTCTGTCAATAATAGAAGAGGGCCTCATTTCCAGGCACGCCCATGGCCACTTGACACGCACCAGCCCTGCTATCAAGGTAGGTTTCCTCGGTGTTGCTCAAGGAGACAGGGACTCAGAGAGGTTACATAATTAGCCAATGTAAAGATTTGATAGTAAGTGGCAAAACTTGGACTCCAATCTGTATCTCGACTCCTCAGACTGAGATCCCATAATAAACTTTCCAGCCTCTGCTCAGCTAACTCTTCTCTCCTTTGTCTTTTCTTGCTGTCCTTTGGCTCACCAGTTACCCAATGTATGGGATCATCTGGGTATTTGTCTTCCACCCAGCACCTTCCTTGACATAGTTGGCAGCCAGTGGATATTTATGAACCAAACCCTTTTGGTAGATTCACTTCACTTCCTGGGAAACACTTTTTTTTTTTTTAATCCTTGTGGTAAATTAGACGTTCTATCACCTGCTAGAGTCATAGAGGGAAGGGAAGGTGACCTGACTGGCCAGGTGAGATCTTCAGATGTGTCTGTAGTACCCCCAACAGGCAATCACTGATCACCATGACCAGTCCTTGTTTCACAAGGCTGGTGGCCTGACAACTCACACCTGCCACCACGACTGGCGGGGCGGGGGTGGGGAGGCTCCTTATAATCCTGTCCCACTCAAGGCTTGCCCTTCTTCCCTTGCATCTGAAGGAGGAAAAACCACAGCCTCCTGTTTATCACAGCCTAGCTATAAGGCTGAGCTTCTTACTTTACTTTGCATAATATTTCTCCTTTCTCTGACCCCTTGAGATAATTGGAAACTTCTATCTTAAGGAATTCTTGTGCTTTCTCATTTCTAATGGTTTTTTTTTTCTTTTGGCCTCCAGAGAGGCCACCACACAGGTACATCTGTTAGCTGCTGATCAACCGCTTTCTCCCACGCAGCATATCCCCAGCTCCATGATTGTATCAGAGCCATTGTTAATTAAGCTGTCAGTGATGGAGAGGAGAGGGCAGGGGTGGGGAAAACATGGGCCAGGCGTGCAATTACGTTTCTGCCTCCTCCATGTCTGCTTTCCCTAACTCTCAGTGTGGAAATCCGAGCACAGCTGGAATGCAGCAGGTACATAGCCCAAGACAGGGCCACATGGCAGGCGGGCCCGTAGGTGCCCACCACCCAGCTCTTCTGTTTGCCACCTCTCACATGCTCCAACTGCCGGCTCTTATTGCCATTGGTATTAAATCAGGTGGGAAATGGACTCTTTACACGGCCAATGGCTAATAAGATGTTGCATTTTTGTAAATATGTGTTTCAGTCTCCCTCAGCCGTCGAAAGGTGTTTAAGTTGATTGAGTTCATTGCCTGGAACATCATAGCTCATAATGTGTTAACTAGATTTTCCATTTGTGTCACTGCAGAGTTATGTGCAAAACACAGAGAGGAAAACAGCTCTTTGGAAACAATAGAAGGAAGAAAGTTAATTGAATTTAAATCAGACATAGCAATAATTTAAAGTATAATGAATGTTTCAAAGGAGACTCTCATGCATTCGTATGTCACGAGTAAAATTTTTCTTTTGTATGAGATATTCTAATGCAAAGTTTATTGATATATAGTTGATATACAGTATAGCATAACCGCACCCCCCACCTTCTTGTGCAGGTCAGACATTCTTAGATGGTAAAATGCATTGAGTCGCCTATGTTTACAAATTCCTTAAATGAAAGATATAAATGCCACTTCTAGTTAACCCAAAAAAGAATTATAAAATTGCACTGTGTTTCTGGCTCCATTTTTCTTGCTGGATTTCATTCAGAGCCTGTCCTTAAAAACATTCTAAAGTACTATAGAGACCTAGGAGAGACTCTTTTAAAATAATAATAATAATAATAATAATAATAACTATTTTCTTTATTTTTGTTATGCATTTCCTAATTTCCCTACAGTGAATTTATATGACAAACCACTTTTAATTAAATTTGTAATGAAGCAAATCATTTTTAATTAAAATACATTTTTTATCTGAGTTGGTTCACCTTGAGAGGTAAAACCAAGAACGTCATCATCACTGCCTCCTGGAAAATTAGCCTATGACAAAATCAGACTAACACTACCCATAGCTGCTGAGAGTCTGGCACTGTCCTTTGGAGAGAAACCCCTATAAGTCATCCATGACCCTGCCCACCACGACGATCATGCACACGTCTCCAGCCTTATGGTCCCTTGTCTGCTCTTCCTCTGCATCTCCATCCATGACATTTCAAAGAGTCTCTGTGAGACTCAGCCCCTATCAGTCATGCTGTATAGCTCTGAAAACTAGAACCTCATGCAGTATCTCTTTCCTAAATTCCTAGCTTTACCCTCCAATTAATGCTCTTACTCCTGCAAAACATGTGGGTTGCAGATGAATCTTGCTTTGATACTTGGAGATGTTGATCTTAACCATAAATATTTCTGGAATTCAAATTCTTTTTTTTAAAAAAATATTTGTGTTTTAATTTTTTTTAATGGTGAAAAATGCTCCAAACCAAAAAAAAAAAAAAAATCATAACAACTTTAAAGTGTACAGTTGAGTAGCATGGAGATGTCCACACTGATAGGTAAGCCGCACCCCCATCCCGTCAGGAAACTCTGCTGCCCTGAAATAAGAAAGGAGATGTGAATTGCCCAGTAGACCCTTTGTCTCTTAGGATGGGACAAACGACTTTTTAAAAGATTCTAATGCATTTATGTGATGTGTTGGCCAGAATTAACATCCTCTTTCCTCTTCCTCTTCCAACAGCTCTGAACAGCGGGTCCCCTGCTCCACTTCTTACCACAGCTCTGGTTTGCACTCTAGTGACGGTGTCACAAAAGCGGGACCTCTGGGCCTTCCAGAAATAAGACAAGTGCCAACTGTTGTGATTGAATGTGATGACAATAAAGAAAATGTGCCTCATGAATCAGACTACGAAGACTCTTCTTGCCTATACACAAGAGAAGAGGAGGAAGAGGAGGAGGACGAGGACGATGATAGCTCGCTGTACACCAGTGCGTACATCCCAGCGCTTCTCAGAGGGTGGGAGGGCAGACTGATGGAGGAGAGCTGCCCAGGGTACCCCACGCTCTGGCTTCTGATCCTGGCTCGGTGTCCACTCGCCCAGAGCCATAGGGCAGTTCAGTTGGGAAAATGAAAGGGTAAATGTCCTCCAGACACCCTCCTAGCTTTAAAAATTGCAACACTATGCCACCACTTCTTATCTCTTAGGTGGCTTTTTCTTTGACTCCTTCCCTTGAGATCCAACCCCCTTCCTCAAAAAAAGGGAGGGAGGGACCCAAAAACTCAGTTCCAATCTATAGCATACTCAGAAATACTAGCCATTGCATAAGCAACAAATTCATTTAAAAGCACACCTCAAGGGGCGCCTGGGTGCCTCAGTCAGTTAAGCATCTGCCTTCGGCTCAGGTCATGATCCAGGGGTCCTGGGATTGAGTCCTGTGTGGGGCTCCCTGCTCAGGGGAGGGTCTGCTTCTCCCTCCTCCTCTGTCCCTCCCCGACCTTCACTAGTGCACTCTCTCACTCTCTCTCAAATATATAAATAAAATCTTTTTAAAAGATAAAAATAAAAAAAAATAAATGCACACCTCAATAACTCTACAAGGCCTGAATTTAAATGTCCTAAGGCCTTTCCATGGAAGAGAAGCTATGAAAAAGCAAAGTTCCAAAATCTGGCTGTAAATAATAAATTCTAGTTAAATGAGTACAGACTGATTACTTGGTCAACTTTTTTTTAAGATTTTATTCATTTACTTAGCATGAGGAGGGGGCAGAGAGAGAGAGAGAGAGAGAGTGTGTCTCAAGCAGACTCTGGGCTGAGCATGGAGCCCGATGCAGGGCTCAGTTCCATGACCTGAGCCGAAACCAAGAGTCGGATGCTTAACTGACTGAGCTTCCCAGGCACCCCTGTTTGGTCAACTTTTTAATGAATTTACATAATAGCTACCTTTTACTGAAATATATACTGTGTGCTTAGGTGTTACAATTTTATTCTGTTACATGCATCTTATAATACCTGCTGACATGGATGCCATTGGCCTATTTCACAGATAAGGAAAGAATATGGAGAGGAAAGGGGCTGGGCAAGAACCTCAAATCTAAGAGGCAGCGCTGGGATTTGACTCCAGCTAGGTCTTGTTCCAAGGCCCTTGTTCTAAAACCAGTGGAGAAAAAAAGGAGACCAGCTCTACTAAATAAAATCCAAAGGAACCCCTAAATGTGCTACTTCCTAGTCTCTTCCTCTTACTTTCCATGCACCAGGCTTCAGACAGCTGAATTGGAAAGCTGGGAGGACGCCTGGTGAGCAAGCAATGATATGGTCAAAATAATGTCAAGGAGACAAAAACCACAGAGGGGCCCCGGGGACCCAATGACTGGAAGCAGTGCCCAGCCTCTGCTCACGTTTCCTACCCAGAGAATTGAAATGGTTCTCAGCCTTGGCATCCCTGACATTCAGAGCAGGTAATTTTTGTAGGGCCTGCCCTGTGCATTACAGGGTGTTCAGCAGCACCCTGGCCTCTGCCCACTAGATGTCAGGAATACCACCCCCTCCACCGCACCCCAGTTTTGACAACCAAAATCTATCTCTGGACTTTGCCAAGTGTATCCTTGGCAGGGGGCGGGAAGTGGGGTGCAAAGTCCCCCCTAGTTGAGAACCGTAGATTTATTCCAATCATAAGGAAGCTCTGCCCTCTGCTCCATCCCAGAATGTTACTGGTTCCAGTGACCTCGCTTCCACTCAAACCCCAAACTCACCCCACTTTGCCCAACTATACTTTCCTTTGCATGCACACCCCCCCAGTGGACCCCCAGCTCCACTCGGCTGACCTCTTGTCTCCTGCGATTGCCTGGCTTCTCCATCTTCTCTGGAGCTCCCCCCTGCAGACGGCTGCCAGCTGCTACCTTTTTCTCAGCTGGCACCTGTCCCTTGAGTGCCAACCCCTCCTCTCTGAAGCTCCCCGTGGCCGCTCCAGGCCGCCAGCCCTTCCTTCTGTTGTGCTCCATGGCCCGGCCAGCCCTCCTTTGTGATGTTGCCTGCCTGCTGGGGTTCCTGGGGGCAGGGACCAGAGATCCCATCACAGACTCCCCATGAGCCCCTCACACCCACAAGACAGTGCTAGGTCCATCGAACATGTCGGTTGCAGGAACTCTATCAGTGACCATTTGAACAAGGCCTTAGGCCACTCGCAGGTGTTAAGCTCCTTGGGTCTGTCTTCCTGCCTCGAACCTCATGGCTCACCGCTGGCCACATGGAGCCCGGGCAGGTTTATGTCAGCATTAAGGACTTCTTTCTCCCTCTCGCAGCCTCCCTGGCCATGAAGGTGTGCAGGAAGGACTCCTTAGCCATCAAGCTCAGCAACAGGCCCTCCAAGCGGGAGCTCGAAGAAAAGAACATCCTTCCTAGGCAGACAGATGAGGAGCGATTAGAGTTGAGGCAGCAGATCGGCACCAAACTCACCAGGTAGGACTGCCCGGCTGTCGGCTCTGCGGCCTCCCTCCCCGCATCACTCCCGGGGGGTCTCTGGAAGAGCCTCCTGTGGGGACAACTAGGTGGAGAACAATCCAGGTCTTCTCCAGGGTTACTTTTATATAATCCCTTCCCCTTCACTCAAGCAGATCTTGAACAAAGGTTCGGGGAGAAGCTAAAAGGTGGATTTCCAGGGAGAATAGTGCCTGTAGGAGAATCACCGGCATCCAGTAGATAACGATGACCTGCAGAGAGCAGTTGTGGTTTGGTGAAGCTCCAGGCAGTCAGATAAACATATTTTTGGCTCTTCCTTGCAAGTGCATGAGGCCAGCGGTCCCCTGTGCCTCGTTACTAACCTGTGATCCTTCCTGAGTGGTTGCCTTTATATACAGATATTACAGACATAGGCTCAGCGGCTTGTTACATTAGTGCATTGAACACCTATGTGTGCGTCCACGATCTAGGGCACAGGAGTGTGGCATTCGTTAACGTCCGCGGAGCACTTGTCATTTGCCTGGCATTCTTCTAAATATTTTATGTGTATTAAATCATTTCATCCTCGAGCCTCCCTAGGAAATTGGGCATCTGTGTGCCCATTTTACAGAGAGGAGGCTGCCGGGTATGGGGAGCTGTCGCTACCTGCCCCATGCTGCAGAGATCGGCTCCAGGGCACTCCTGCTTGCCAGGTGTGTCTTGCCACCCTCCCCACCTTGGTCCTGGCTGTGACCACCTGGAGCCCTTCCTTGTCCCAGGCACTGTGCCCAGGTTTTGAGCTGCCCTCTGTCCCTTCCCAGCGGGACAGGCCCGAGGAATCCCCTTGTTCCCTCTGCATATGCTTCTGCATTTGTGAAATGGGAGCTGTAAGGGTTCAGAAACATAAGTAAAGCATTTTAAACACTCAGTTATCCTCCCAACAACCCCAGCCGGTAGCTTTCATTTTCTTCACAAATATAGGTGAGGAAAGGGGTGAGGAGGGAGCTTACAGGGCCATCGATGTCACCCAGCAGCATGCTGGCATTCAGCCCTCCCCCCTGACTTATGTCCTCACTTCAGGGCAGCTTCTGGCTCATGGTTAACTTGGTTTCATCCCGGAGGGGGTTGTTTTCATGGTACGGGGCTGCGTAAATTGCTCACTCACCGATGGATGATTTGGTCTTGTGTTGTGCAGTCTTTAGAGCCCTGGGATGGAGATCTCTAACCACCTGCCACACGCACGTGCACGCATCCACACACTCTTGGATGCTCGTTGAATGTGGTAACACGTCCAGGGTTTAGTGATCCAGGTCTCTGTTAATGCTGAGGTGACAGCTCCCTACAGCCTCCTGGGGAGCCTGCCCCATTGTTGGATTGTTAAACGTTCTTCCTTCTATGGAACAAAAATCTCTGCCCATGCAACTTTCCCCCCCCCCTCCCCCATCCCATTCTCTTCCTCCAGCGACTGCCCAGAGCCTCATCCCTGTTTTCCACCCTCTTGGAGACAGTGATACTCCTCTCTCAGATCTTTTGGGGCACAGGATGGGTGGATATGGTTGTGGGCTGTTTCCTCCAACAGTTTGTCCACTTTTATACCTGACATGAAAAGGCCTGCCTTTTAGGGGACTGGTGGAAAAAGAAGGAGCAGCTCCCCCTTCCTTGAGGGTAGGCACCCTTTATCGTGATTCTTTGCCCTAAATTCTCACCTCCCCAGCTTTGCTACAAAACAAGCAGAGCCCCAGGTATGTGAGGGGGTCATGGAAGGATTCCCTGTAGGAAGTGGTGTGGGGGAGAGGCCGGCACATCTGGCTGCCCGGGGCAGGGAGGTGCATCGTCATTGGAGGGGGGGTGAGGAAGATGGGACGTGTAGAAAGTAGGTGAGTGACTGGCCTCTCTGCTTATCCGTTGTAGAGCTGTTCCACCTGGAGGCAGCTACAGAGTAACAGGCCATGGATGTCCCACACCGCCACCAGGACTGGCTGGCAGTGGTGGTGACGGGACCACGGGTTGGGAGAGACACAGACCCTGCATGTGCTAGGAGGAGTTCTGCACAGTTGAAGCCTCATCCTTGCATATCAACCCTTCCCACCTCTTTTCTTCTAACCACACTTCACTCTGCTTGGAATTCCCAAATCCACTGAAGGGTCCTATTCCCAATGCTTCTCTCTCACCCTGGTCATGGCCTGGGGGCAGGAGGGGGAGAAAGAGGGGAGTTGGGAGGGCTGTGGTGGGCTGGCCTGCATCCTTGCCCCAAATCCACCTCATCTTTGTTCACTCTTCCAGCTAGGGAGTTTATTTCCTCATGGCAAGACCCCGGGCATTTCCAGCCAGACTCTAGAAAGTGGGTCTGAAAGAGAGGATGTCAGGAGGGCTTAGCTGGTTGACCAGGTGTAGTACAGAGGCCAGCGAATCAGGGCACAGGTCAAATCCGCATCTCACCGTCGTCTTTGAGATAATGCAGCCACTGATTCACAGCCAAGGAGTTTTCAGGGCTATTCCTTTTATTTTTTTAAAAGATTTTATTTATTTATTCATGGAGGGAGGGGAGCAGGCAGAGACACAGGCAGAGGGAGAAGCAAGCTCCATGCCGGGTCTCCAGGATCACACCCTGGGCCAAAGGCAGGCGCTAATCCACTGAGCCACCCAGGGATCCCCTATTCCTTTTAGAATAAGAACCCTTCTCTGTACTTCCAGCCACTCATTTCTCCTGAAGTCAGGGCCCAATGAAGGGGAAATCTGAAGAATCTGAAGGTGACTGTGCAGAAGTAGTCAGAGGGCAGGAGCCTTGGGTTCTAGCTCTGGTTCTACAGTTTCCTGAGCAGGCATCTCCCCTGGGCCTTCACTTCCTAACCCAAGGGGATTAGATTAAGTCATCTGGTGACCTCGTGCCATTGGTGAGCTTTATTATCAAAAAAGTAACTAAAAGAAGGTAGGACTCCGCATTAGAGCTTGCAGTTCTGGGGCTACACTGCTGCAAGGAGGCAGTGAAATCGTGCTGGAAATCTTACGTGCTTTGAAAAGCACATAGCCACGTCTGCGGTGCTTGTGGAGTGACAAGCAAAACACAAAACATAATTTTAGCTTGGCAGTTTTAATAGTATAAAACAAACAAACAAACAAACTATGCAGCATTCCCAACTTGGGAGTGGGAAGCAGAAACTCCAAGTAAAATGATGTCAAGCATTAAAGGCAGGGTTTCTACATAAGAATGCAAAAACATTGTTCTTCCAAAAATATGTTCTCATTGATGCTATTGGGCACTCTCCAAAGCCTCAATCAGCAAGTCATCTGGATGTTTTGACGGTAAATAACTATTTCAGTCAGTTGCCATTTGAGAAATGTGGGCTGCCCTAGAGACATGAACAGGGTCTACTGGGTGGACATTGCTCTGTGCCTTCTGTTTATAAACTCAGGATGGGTGCAGAGAACCAAGGGGTGAGCGAGCCTGTCCACTGGGGTGTTGGGGGAAGGGAGCAGTACAAGTAGCAGAACTTCTATTTAAATTTCTTTTGTATCATTCGTCTTAAGCTGATGACTTGTGTGTGTATTATAACGCACATGGTCTATGAGTGCAGTAGCACTGATAGGAAGCTGAAAGAAATGGCATGTTTGGGGGTGCCCACCTGGATTATATTGATGGAGTCATGGGTCTAAAGGCCCCTTCTCAAGCTGTGTGAGGAGGACTTTTCATCCCTGGTGACCTCTGGCCATGGAAGTGTGCGAGCTCAGAGCAGCTCCTCACCCCACCTGAGCCCTGCCCAAGTGCAAGACCACACTGCTTTCTCTTGGGGCCTCTTCTCAGGGCCCTTCAACCCAAACCCTAGGAGGTGGTCAACATGATCACGCCTTCTGGCTCTCCTCCACTTTCCAGCTTGGCGCATTGACTGGCTCAAGAAGTGAAAGTCTCCCTAGAGGCTGGAGCTCAGGGCCACTGGGGATGGGGCTCTCAGGGACTAAAAAGAAGCACATCAAAATGGCATGAGCTTGTCTCTGAAATATCCTTTAGAAAGTCATCCTGTAAATCACCAGGACTGCTGGTTTTCAGAGGAAAGAACGGGCACATGGCCCATTCGTGGCCACTCAGCAGCCAGTGCACTTAGGCACTGGCCATTTCTTGGGGGAGCAGCCAGCTTTCCAGACCCAGCCGGCGTGGTCCTCTCCCACCGAGACCCTCTCCTCCGGCCCCTCCAGAATGTTTAGATCAGACGGGGAGGAGAAGCCGGGGAAGAAAAATCAAACAGAAGGCACCTTGCAGTGAATGCAGGAGTGGAAAGCACTTAGAGCGTGAGGATTCAGACAGTCTGCTTCCGTGACACACTCTTTCCTTGAAAATACCTCTTCTCGCTTTCCGTATCAGCCTCCCCCTGGGTCAAGTGCCTTCATCTTTTTGGCAGTCATGGTTGACCAGAATTTTTCGGCACCACCCAAGCAGGAGCAGACACTTTCCCACTTATGATTAGAAGCATCTATCTCTGTGGGGAGCTCTTGGAAGCTTGCTCTGTTTGGGGAAGAATGGTTTTCCCTGTGATGCCCTTTCTCTAGACCAGACATGGCGAGTGATTTAGGCTCCTCGCCTATGATTCCACCCAATGATCAAAGGAAGATACTTAAGTTAAGCTACTCGGAGTATTCGTGTTCTAGGGCTGCCATAACAACGTACCAGAAACTGACCGGCTCAAACTACAGAATGGATTATCTCCCAGCAGCTAGAAGTCAACACCAGGGTGTCGGCAGGGTTGGTTCGTTCGGAGGGCTGTGAAGGGGAATCTGTGCCGTGCCTCCCCCCTGGCTTCTGGGGGTTTGCTTGGCCGTCTTTGGCTTTCTTTGGCTTTTTCATTAGCTTGTAGATGCATCATTCTGATCTGCATCTTCATCTCTACTTCTCCCTGGGAGCATGTCTCTGTGTCAAAGTGTCCCCTTTTTGGGATCCCTGGGTGGCGCAGTGGTTTGGCGCCTGCCTTTGGCCCAGGGCGCGATCCTGGAGACCCGGGATCGAATCCCACATCAGGCTCCCGGTGCATGGAGCCTGCTTCTCCCTCCGCCTGTGTCTCTGCCTCTCTCTCTCTCTCTCTCTCTGTGTGACTATCATAAATAAATAAAAAATTAAAAAAAAAAAAAAAAACAAAGTGTCCCCTTTTTGTAAGGACACCAGTCACATTGGTGAGGACCCACCCATAATGGCCTTATTTTAACTTGGTTATCTCTATAAAGACCCTACCTCTAAGTAGGGCCCTATTCTGACCTACTGGGGTTAGGACTTTGATGTGTGAGTTTGGAGGAGACAGGATTCAACCCATAACACTTGGGGAGATACAAAGTGGGTCTACCTGGGGAAGAGGTCACCGGTTCAGAGACATGCCAGCACCAGCCAGATCGTGATCGTAAGTGAAGCGGGCATTTCTAAGATTGTTGACAGAGTATTGGGAACGGGGGCAACATGGAAAGTCCACCCCTTACCCAAAGCACTGGTACTACCCAAACAGCTGTAACCCCTGTTTTGCAGAAATGAAGGACTAGTTTGTCAGAGCCTCTGAAAAATATCTGGATTTTTTTTTAACAAAAGTTCTGATTTTTTTTTTAAGATTTTATTTATTTATTTGAGAGAAAACAAGTGGTAAGGAGGAGAAGATGGGGGGAGAGAGAGAGTGAGAGAAGCAGACTCCCTGCTGAGCAAGGAGCCTGATGCAGGGCTCGATCCCAGGACCCTGAGATCATGACCTGAGCTGAAGGCAGATGCTTAACCAACTGAGCCACCCAGGGGACCCTAAAAGTTCCAAATTTTTAAAACACGGTACAGAGCAAGCTGTATATATTGATGGACCAAACTCAGCCCAAGGACCACATCCCAGCCTGGGCACCTGGTTTTGATCTCTGATTTGGAAGCTATAATTTTTCTTCTGGGGACCACAGTTATGCATTCTTGGGGGAGTATACTACACGTTTTTCCTGAGATTTTGAGAAAAGAATATTACTGTGTGTTGGGAGGGGCGCCTGGGTGGCTCAGTCGGTTAAGCATCTGCCTTCGGCTCAGGTCATGATCGATCTCCAGGTCCTGGGATCGAGTTGAGCCCCGAGTCAGGCTCCCTGCTCAGTGGGGAGTCTACTTCTCCCTCTCCCTCTGCTCCCTGCCTATGCATGTGCTCTTTCTCTCTCTCACAAATGGACAAGTAAAATCTTTAAAATATATATATATATATATATATATATATATATATATATATATGTAAGAGTATACATGTGTCTATTTGTAGCAATTTAGAATTAACATCTTATAGAATCCTGATTCATTTGAGCCTGTTCACTTATGTGGATTGATCATTAAAGCAGCCTAGCACATCCCTAAAAAGAGGACATGGTCCAGCGTTCTCTGTCTCAGGAATTCAGGAGATGACTGCAGAAGAACATGTTAATTTGGTTGGAGACCTACCTGTAGTTGCTTTTTTTCCTCAGTGTCTATGAATTTTGGAATCAGGAGGCTCTCAGGTTAAAGCACCTGCTGGTTGTTGATGGTTTGAATGTATGCTTCAGATATGAAAACCAGTGCTAAGGGATCCCTGGGTGGCTCAGCAGTTTAGTGCCTGCCTTCAGCCAGGGCGTGATCCTGGGGTCCCAGGATCGAGTCCCACATCAGACTCCCTGCATGGAGCCTGCTTCTCCCTCTGCCTGTGTCTCTGCCTGTGTCTCTGCCTGTGTCTCTGCCTGTCTCTCTCTTTCTCTCTCTCTCGAATAAATAAATAAATAAAATCTTTAAAAAGAAATAAAGAAAGAAAACCAGTACTAAGCATGTGTCCAGATCAGAGGTAGGACCCTCTTTTAATAAATACGAAAATCCTCCTCTCCTCCCCCCTGGGGATGGTTCCCCTCATTTAGGGAGCCACTGTCTTTGTGGTGGCAGGAGGCAGTAAACCAGCTGGGGCCCCTGGGAAAATGTTAGTCCTGCCCGTCCCCCTAGACCCTAGTATGTTATTCTCTCTTATTTAGAATGTAATAACATGGTAGAGAGAAAGGGTATGCTAAATCTACATTTTCTGCTGCCAGGCAGCTCACTACAAGAGTCACTATAAGCAGAATATAAAGTCATATGTGCAGAGGATTAGGTCCTGCGTTAAATGATAATACAGCGTTCAAGGCAGAAAATTGAAATCCATTTTTATGCTCACGGCACAGGCAATAAAGACAGTAATTCTGACTTCTGGCTGATGCTTGTGCCCTGCTTATGGTTTGGGAAGATCACTACCATGAGTCTGATGCACCAGAGCCTTCTTCTGAGGTGGCAAACAGCATCTCCTTCCCACCCAGCAAAGTCTAAGCACCGATGCTAAGTGTGAACCGGCATCTCCCCAAGGCTGGGTAATTTCTTCTGCTGCAAAAGCACATCCCCAAAATAAGAATAACACTCAAAGGCTGTATAAATTAGTTCAACTTTGGCTGGCTGGGTAGCCCTGGGCACAAGCCCCTGGGAGTGAGCATTCCCATAAAAGAGGGAGGAGAGTAGACCCGAGGGCAGTTTAGGAGGAGCTACTTTGTGGACCTGGCCCTTGCAGCCCCAGCATCTTGGCCGTGGTGGTGACAGCGGTGGTGCTGGCACTGAGCCCAGCTCAGAGGGGACCAGGACAGAAGGGAAAGAGGGTACTGCTCCCCATCCACGAAGCCCCGCCGGGCGTGCCTCGGGCTGGTGGTCTCTCTCTGTGGATTCCGAGACCACCCCTAAAGCAAACTGAAATGAGGTACAGGTCGCCTCTCTGACACTGAGTGGACCTGGTTCTTTGCACAGCATTTGCACAGCAAGTGCGTGGACCCTTCCCATCGCTCAGATGCTCGACACCTCCCGTTAACTGGCTGCACCAAATAGCCCTTTTTAGAAGCCCTTCGGAAAAGCTGACATCTCGTGAAGTCGAGCCAAGGTTCCAGTACTGTCTGCCTGAAAGAGAAGGGCAGTTGCACATTTTTTAGGTTTTGCTGTTCAGGAAAGGTGCAAGACCTGTCCCCGAAACACTTGACTGGGACGCCTTAGGAGAAGGTGGAACAGAACTTCAATAGCACAGGTGTGGCCTCAAGGCATGAGCCCCGCACAGCAGGGGACCCACAGCCCCTGATCTGTTGCAGGGCCCAGTGACACCCTGCAGGGTGGCCACTGTTGGAGTCCCTTCTTGTAGAGATGCAGGAGCTTCTTGCTCCCCCACCCCCACCTCCAGCTGTTAAGAAATGCAGTGAAGACAATTCCTGACATCTTGTAACCCAGGCGGGGTTTCTGAGCCCTGACCGTGTGTGTGCGAGCCCATGTGCGTGTGAACCTGTGTGCACATGTGTGCATGTGCATTCAGGAGAAGAGGAGTCGCAGTCTGCAGGCCTTACGCAGGATGTCAGGGAACAAAGCCACATCTTGTCAGGTGCTTCCAGTGCCCCATGTGTGTGGCTCACGGCTCTCCCAGCCGCCCGTGTGTTCTTCAGTGATACAGTAAGTGTGGAGGACAAAAGAGCCGCTCTCTACTCAGCAAAAGCAGAATCAGTCTGGGTTTGAAACTTGCAGAGGTTTAAAAAAAGAAAAAAAAAAAGTGGCTGTCCCTGGGGGTTAGGGAGCCTTATTTTGTTTTCTGTTCCATAGCTTTTTTGAACAGCTGCGCTTCAAAAGCTGGGGCGCTGGGGTGGGGAGGGGGCCACGGTATTGCCCCACAGATGAAGCAGAGAATGGGCCAGCCTTCCAAGCTGCTGTCCAGCTACATTTGAAGTGGTTAAAAGCCCTTCTAATTCTCCAGCAATTTTTGTCCCCATCACTCTGGGGAGGTAATCTGCAAGGATTATTCTTGTGGTTTACCTTAGCAGATGGCAGAAAGAAAGGCCCCGTTTCTTGGAATATTTGGCTAAGTAAGAGAAGAATCAGCCTGTCTACATGGAGAGGCAACCACGCAGGGTGATGGTCCCTGACATAACGTTACTTAAGACTCCAGAGGCCTCTCTGTTGATAACATGCTTTCCCGCTAGCACTTCCGCTGATAATCTTCGTCTCCACCCTGCAAGGTGGCTGCTGTTGGGATCCCTTCATGTAGGTGAAAAAACTTTGCTTTAGATAATTCTGAAGACAATAAGGAACAAAGAGAAAACACACCTTTCATATCCCAGACTTCCCTATCTGCAGCAGACATGCTGAGAAAAATGTTTAGTTTGGTTTTAGTTTATAGGTTGAACAGAATTTCCATCCCCAGGTACCTGTGGTTGGGAGGGGATTGTGTGGGATGGTGGTGGAGTTCTAGACCAGAGGCTCTGTCTTGTGTGTGCACATGTCCTCAAGGAGGAGAGGCGAGCCATGAAAGGGAGACGGGGTAGGAGATTTTCTTCCATCTCAGACTTAACTGGGCTTTTTCTTGCATTGCAGTAACACTGTCCACAATAAGTAGGAAGAGCTGAAGCACTTGGAGCTGAGGTTTGGTTCTAGACACACTCCTGCCTGGTGGACTGTGTTGAGCCAAGGTCATCCAGTGCAGTGGTTCCCACAGTATGGTCCATGGGTTGGTGGCATAAGCATCACCTGAGAACTTGTTGAAATGCATATTTGCAGGCCCCACCTAGTCTCTAAATCAGAAATTCTGAGGATGGAGGCACCTGGGTGGCTCAGTGGTTGAGCGTCTGCCTTTGGTTCAGGTCATGATCCCCGGGGTCCTGGGATCAAGTCCCACATCAGGCTCCGCACAGGAAGTCTGCTTCTCCCTCTGCCTATGTCTCTGCCTCTCTCTGTGTGTCTCTCATGAATAAATAAATAAAAATCTAAAAGAAATTCTGAGAATGGGACCCCAAAATCTGCATTGTAACCAGTGTGATTCTGAGGCACACTGATGTTTGGGAAGCAGGGGTCTAGTAGACAGAGCAATGTAGCCTATTAAGCTTATGAACCTTAGATTGAAGTCTCCATCCTCCATGTACTGACTGGGTTCCTGTCCAGCCTCAGTTTCCACATCTGTAAGATGGGACTCCCACCCAAGGTCATCAGGAGCTCTAAATGAGTCATTCTCCCAATTGCAGTAGATAATGAACACTGGTCCCTTCCCTCTCACTGTGAATTTGAGTGTTAATATTACGCTAGACTCTTACTACTCAGAATAAGTAATGCTATCTGCCCTAACAGGTAAATCCTATATCCCAATGGCTTAAGGCAATAAAGGTTTATTTTTCCCTAGAGTAAAGCCTAATGTAGTTCAGACAGCCTCTCTATAATAGAGCCATCACACACTTTTAGAACATGCAGCACCAGCATTTCCATAGCAAGGGAAGAGGGAATAGAGGAGATACACACATTGCTTCTGCTCACGACCCACTAACCAGACTAGGCTCCAGACCCCAATCCAGCTGCAGGAGAGTCTGGAGGAAGTAAAGATGCAGTTGGAATATTTGATGAGCACAACGTGTCTTTTTTTTTTTTTTCCATGCACAAAGTGTCTTAGCCACAACTTCACCGAGCCAGGTTTGTCGTACATCTTCTGTGATGGTTGTTCTGGCCATGGCCCCATCATATGAAAGGGACCATTGTATCCAAAACAGCCGTGATTAAAAGACTTATCAGAAATCATGGTATATACATAGAGTGGAATGTTGCTTGACCTTTAAAAAAAAAAAAAGAAGGAAATCCTTCCATTCCTGACATAGGTGAACCTGGAAGATGTTATGCTAAGTGAAATAAGCCAGACATAGACAAATGCTTCATTAACTCACTTGTCTGTGGAATCGAGAGAGAGAGAGAGAGAGAGAGAGAGAGAGAGAGAGAGCAGTGGGTGGAAGTGAGGCAGAGGGAGAGGAAGAGAGAGTATCAGTCTTAAGCCGGTGCTGCGCCCAGCATGGAGCCCAATGCGGGGCTCCATCTCATGACCCTGAGATCACCTGAAATCAAGAGTAGGGTGCTCAACCAGCTCAGAGTCCCACTTATATGTAGAATCTTCAAAAACAATCACTCTGAGAGACAGAGAGTGACAGGTTGTAGAATGGTCATTACCAGAGACTGGGGAGTTGAGGGCAAAGGAGAATTATGGCTCAGATGGCAAAAACTTTCAGTCATAAGATGAATAAGTTCTGGAGACATAATGAACAACATGATGACTAGAGTTAATAGTAACACAACGAAAAAAAAAATAGTAACACAACGTATACTGTAATTTCCCCTGAGAGTAGACCTCACGTGTTCTCAGCACACACCCAAAAATGGTACCTTATGATGGGAGGTGATGGATGCGTTAATTAGTTTGATTGAGCTAATCATCTCACAAGGTATGCATATATCAAAACATCATGTTGTGCATTCTGAATACATACAGTTTTCATCTGTCCAAAATAAGAAAAGCTTTTTCACTGTTAGCTGAGGGAAGAAGGCAGCCAGCTGGCCGTTGGAAGGCAGAGAGCATGGTCTCTCCGAGGGGAGCCGACCACGCGAGGGTCTGAGGCTCTGTGTTGGGGCCAGCATCACTGCATGCTCCTGATCTGCATCCGTGAACAGTTTAGCAAAGCAGCTCACAGACATCAAAACAATGTAATTAGAGAAAAAAGAGACTACAAATAAACACTATGTCCATTTAAAGGGAAAAAAAAAACTGGTTTAAGTACAAATGGGAGATTCCCAGAAAGGAACAGTTGGACCTTGAGCTGAAAGAGTCTGGTTTTGGTAGGTATGAGGTTAACGTTGCAGAGTCTCAAGTCTCTAAAGGAGACTGTGGAACCTCAGTTTCAGCAAATTGATTCCATCATGAAGTGTTGACTGAGCGCCTACTATGTGCATGGCACTGTACTGTGTCACTTAAATGTCGCTGGATAATCCTTCTACAAGAATTAAGACAAGCTAGTCAAGGCAAACTCATTGTTTTCAGGTAAAGAGATGCTAAGGACAAGTTCTGTGGGGAAAGGGTGGGTCCTTCTGAAATAGTTTTTTTATTGGTATAAATTTCTGTTAGACTGTCTTCCCATTTTTTTTCCTTAAAATATTCTCAAAAGAATAGGGGTGGACAAGGATGATATAAATGTTGAATAATCCAAACGCTTGATTCAGAAACCAACACGTTAACGGGAGCAAGTTTAACTCAAGGTGTCGAACCACTTTTCCTGCGATATATTCTTTTCCTCACCTACAATCTTTTGATCCCCTTCTAAACCAGAACAGATAAGGATGTGTCATTTCTACCACACTGTTATCCCGGAAAAGATCTCTCAGAACCATTTGTGAACTTACCAGGAGGCAATAAATAAGCGGAGTTAAGTCATCTTGAGAAGCAAAGTATCTTTCTTTCAATCTTTTGGTTCTACCTCAAAATCTGGCCTTGTGCTTCCAAATTGGCTTATTTTTTTTTTCTTTCTCTCTGAGCTTTGTGCCTGTATCTCAAGGAGACTGCATTTCTTTCCCTACTTGACAGTGGCATCATCTGAATCTGAAAAAGTAATAGAATTAGAGCACTTTAGAGGCCCCGTGGACACTCCTATCACTGCCTAGAATACCTGTAATTTCATAGATAAGGGAACTGAGCTCAAAAGAAATTAAGCTGCTAAGTTCACGTCATTACTTGACTACACTAGGATTTGAAACCACTTTCCCTGCCCCTAATCAGTGCTAAAAACTTAATACACCTGCAACTAATATCACACTACATGTTAACTAACTGGGATTTAAATAAAAACTAAAAAAATGATATCCCTCAGAAAAGGGAGAAATGTATTCACTTCTCACTGGAAGAAACAGGCCAGTGATTTGATTCAAAGTCTGACGAGTCATACTCTTATTTTTCTCAATTCGTGTCTGAGAGAAAAGGCCTTAAAACAGAGGTTTTGAATTAAATCTTTGAGGAACATTTTCAGTCATCAGAAGGCCCATGAGAAAGGAAACCTTGTCTTCTCACATAGGGGGGTTCTTCCAGGGGCACTATTTCCCTCCTCGATCCTGCTTAGTGAGCTAAACATTTAAATCATGCCCAAGCAAGAGCTGTTTCCGCATTTTACTAATTCATAGTTAATCTCAGCTCAGAAAGTCTCATTTATAATTTTGAAGACTTAAAATAATAATAATAATAATAATAATAATAATAATAATAATTTTGAAGACTTGAGCTGGTTCTTCGGAAGATTCAGTGGCTAGTGCCTTGCTTGGAGTTTGCCTATTGTGATAGTGGTCAGTCAAATGAATGAAGCTCTAATGGTTTATCCTGAAGATTTTTTGTTGTTGTTGTTCCTTGTTTCAATGGTGGAGTTGGCCTTTCCAGTCTCCAGAATAATTTCCTTTTTGTTTTTAAAAGATTTTATTTATGTATTTATGAGAGAGAGAGAGAGAGAGAGGCAGAGACACAGGCAGAGGGAGAAGCAGGTTGCATGCAGGGAGCCCTACGTGGGACTCGATCCTGGATCTCCAGGATCACGCCCGGGGCCAAAGGCAGGCTCTTAACCCCTGCACCACCCAGGGATCCCTCCAGAATAATTTCCATTGAGTGCCATGCTTTTTCTCCCTCGCCCACCAAAACTGGCTTCAGGTTTGATTAAATGTGATTTTTCTGCAGCTTCTATAGAGAGCTGGCACTCGGCTCTGAATACTTAAATAGCAGGAGTGGATTACGGTTGAGAAGTGCGTGGTGCAGTTGCTTTTCATGTGTCCCCGCACATCTTCGCTTACTGGCAAAATACCTCAGATCACATGCAAAATGCTAATAAGAGTAATTCATTTTATTTATCTTCATTATGTTCATTTCACTCTTCTTGATGACAATGCAAAGATTTTTATAACAGCCTCGAAAATTGCATATATGCTCACTAAATAGAATATAAACAGGAAAAATTATCCAAAGATACAAACCCTGGAAAATCGCTTTTCCCTCTGATTCTGAAGGCAATTCCTTTGAAATATAAGTGAATACGCTTCTATTTTAGGAAGTGTGATCATGAAAATTTTATGTTCTTGGCCCATCAAATCATTAAAACAAGAGTTCTTCAAAACGAGAAACCTTGTTAGTTCCTTTGGGGGAAAAAAAAAAAGTAGGCAGACAGATAAATAGTGCGTGCTGCCCAGTAGTCAGTACATTGCAAAGAGTTTTAAACTCTTTTTGACTAATGATTTTCCTCATTTTGTTTATCCTCATATTGTAACTTACTAAGCTCCCTCTTAAAAGATGCTAAGATAGTGGATCCCTGGGTGGCTCAGCAGTTTAGCCCCCGCCTTTGGCCCAGGGCGTGATCCTGAGGTCCCGGGATCGAGTCCTGCGTCGGGGTCCCTGCATGGGGCCTGCTTCTCCCTGTGCCTGTCTCTGCCTCTCTCTCTCTCTCTCTCTCTCTGTGTGTGTGTGTGTGTGTGTGTCTCGTGGATAAATAAATAAAATCTTTAAAAAAAATGCTAAGATAGGCGATGGCATCTACTGTGTGTTAATGACACAGTTAATGACACAGGAGCTGCCCCCCTGAATCGACTGAACCAATGAACCTGCCACCTGCATGTTGGGAAGCGTGGCCCCCATCCCACACAAGGGAAGCCCTCGGCCCACCCTCCTTCTGTGGCTTGGGGCTGCCTTCGTACTTCTGGAAGCCGAGTGGGTGGCTTCTGCTCAGAGCCTGCGGTGCCTGTCCAGCTCCGCCCTGGAGCACCTCCCCTGCTCACCCCAGCTTTTCAGCTCTCTGTCCAGTAGCCCTCTCTCTTCACGGTCCTTAATGACCAAAGTCATTTGGGACCACAGCCTGTGAAATCTGATTCTCAGTCAGCAAGCAGTGTGACCAGGATACGCTCAGGCATTTGCCACAAAGGGACTATAAATCCATATGGTTTAGTCCAGGCAAAAATAAAACAAGCCTGTTCTTTTTTTTTTAAGCCTACATGTAATCTCAGATTCAATCTACTTAAGAAATTAGTGAAAAATTATGTATATCATGTGTTACATGATATCTGTTTAATAATTTATTAATGATAGAAGGCTGGGGTATGTGTAAAACTGTGTTGAACATTTTCTCTTTTTTTAAGGATTATTTTTTATTTTTTGAGAGGAGGGCGATGGGGACCGTGGCAGAGAGCATCTCAAGTAGACTCCCCACTGAGCACAGAGTCCGATGCCAGCAGACCAGGATCTCGTGACCCTGAGATCATGATCTGAGCTGAAACCAAGAGTCAGACACCTAACCAACTGAGCCACCCCAATGCTCCTATATGGAATATTTTCTTAAATATTAATCATTTCCATAAAAGTTTTCAAAAGGCCTGTTTGATAGCAAACTTGATTCGAAAGTATATTCTGATCTCCTTTACGTACGTCACAGTTATCCTCCTGTTGAGCTGATGACAGATCCCTGAGGTCTTGGACCCTGTGAGAAGGAAGGAATCCTCCTGTAAGGCCCATGAATAGGTGGGGCAAAGAATCCTACTGAGGGAAGCATGCCTTTAGCTGCCACAAGTGGAAGAACTCACAGCCATGCCACCACAGCTCAGCTCCAACCGTGGAGCCACCAAGGCTAACCCCCATGTGGGCCAAAGTTTGATAAGGGGACAGGAGTCCAGAAGCCACAGTGGTGGATGAGAGCTTAGCATGGAGACAGTTGGCATAAAAAAAATACCGTGTGGCTATCCAAGTAATGGGCCATGTAAGGAAAGGTGGCATATAGGAGATGTGACATCTTCCAGATATTTTATTTGTTTAAAGATTTATTTGTTTGTTTGAGAGAGAGGGTGGAGAGAGGGGCAGAGGGAGAGAAAAAAATCTCGAGCAGACTCCCCACTGAGTGCAGAACCTGACTCCAGATCCCAGGACCCTGAGATCATGACCTGAGCCAAAACCAAGAGTCAGATGCTTAACCAGCTGCACACCACCCAGGCACCCGCAGACACTGGTTCGTGTCTGAGCCAGTGATTGATGGTGGTGAGGAAGACAAGAGGACTGTGCTCAGTTTCTCAGTCTGACATGTTGGGGGACCCAACATATTGCCTCTTTCTTACCAGGTCATGAGCTACACAGCACAGACTATAGAAGCCCCCCACCTCCATTTTGCATTGAGGAACCAAAATAATTCACATTGAGTAACCTGCGGCAGGGCCTCCAGTTCTACTCCACTGGTTGATCTGCCAGGACAGAGTCCAGCCCAGGTGACACGTGGCAGAGGCCACAGACCACAGCCTGGGGGCCAGATCTGGCCCGTTTGTACATCCATCCAGCTTTGGTGGCGCGCTGTGGCTATGCTCATGTTGTGACAACAGACTAGAGGAGTAGTGACAGAGACCACACGGTCCACCAAAGCCGACGTGCTTACTATTTGGCCTTTTTCTTTGAAGAAGAAAGAAATGACACGTTTAAGGATCTAGACTGAGGACACTCAGAGAAGGTGGCCTTGCCTCTTGCAGTATTGACAGTGGATCCATTTAGGAAGTGCATACGCCTAAAATATCCCTGTCACAGGGAGAAATTTTCTCTTCACGCCAAGACGTTTTCCTCTGTGCTAATTTCTCTAATCAGAATAATTGCATTTGCTTTTACTTATGTGTCCAAATGTGAAGCACCATATTGTTTTACAAATTATACTGGGCATACAGTCGATTCTTTTAAATTCGATTTATTACCTGAGCAATTAGGAAAGCTGTTTTCAAGGACAACCAGGTACCATCAGAAGCAGCACAGCTGAGCTGCTGGCCAGCAGAAGAGGGACTGGCTGTACAGGCAGATGAGAGAGGGAATACAGTTTTTTTTTTTTAGAGGTTTTATTTATTTATTTGAGAGAGAGAGAATGAGCCCAGGGAGCAGCAGGCAGAGGGAGAGGGAGAAGCAGATTCTCCACTAAGCAGGGAGCCCAACATGGGCTCGATCCCAGGGCCCTGAGATCATGACCTGAGCTGAAGGCAGATGCTTAACCGACTGAGCCACCCAGGCGTCCCGAGAGGGAATCCATTTAGCAGAAGACGTGTGTTGTCCTCAAGAAGGAAGGCCACACGCCATGCCAGGCAGGTCCAGCTGGGAAAGGAGTATGAGGAAGAGTGATGAGCATCTTCTTGTTTTTGCTGCTGGAGCTGGATTCAGGCCCCAGGAATAGATATGAAAGTGCAAGGAAGAGGGACACAAGGAGGCAAAGTCCAGGCCTGAGCCTGAAGCTCCAACCTCAGGACGCTCAGGACGGATGATCCAGACGACACCTAACCCAAGCACCACACAGGTGGGAAGAGAGGTTGTGGTGGCAGTTCCAGCAACTCACAGAACCGCAGATGTGTGGGATGTGGATAAAATTGAGGTGACCAAAGCCTAACAGAACGTCTGTACAACACTTACTGCTTGAGGAAAACGCGTGCTTTACACACACACACGTGTGCGCCCACATCAGGAGAACCTGTCTCCTGACTAGAGAAGTGAGCTGCTGAGAAGGGCCTGGAGCTTTGCTGTGGGTGGTGGTTTCCCATCCCTTTCCTGCCGTGAATGCCCAGAAGGAAGCCTTCCAGGGCGTTGAGAGGCTGAGCCTTCCTAGTGGTCGGTTGGGACTCTGCCTCCAGACAAGATCAGCCTCACAATTTCCTCTAATTAAAACATGGCGGTCATGAGGTGCCTGGATGGCTCAGTTGCTTGAGCTGAATTGGGCTCAGGTCATGGTCTCAGGGTCGTGAGATCGAGCCCTGTGTTGCCTCCACTCTGAGTGTGGAGTCTGCTTGAGATTCTGTCTCCCTCTCCCCTTCTTCCCTGTAAAAAACAAAAGACCTGGTGGTCAGGATGCTCTCCCTGGGGTAGGAGACCGCTCCTGAGGGAAGGTTCCTCAATCAGCCATTTCCCTCAGGATGAGGGTGGGTGTTTCTCTGACACCTCAGGAGTTGGTGTTGCTGGCGGTCCCACGGGGGACATTACAGTCATGGCCCAAGGGCCACTCATGGATTCCGCCCAGTTTCCCTGGGCTCCTACTGGGGCCTTGCGACCCTGAGACACTGACTGCTCATGCACTGATGCCACGGTCCCCTGTGATTTCCTCCAGCATCACACATCGAAGTGCACATGTGGGAGAGAGGGGGGCTGTGTGAGGTAGGTGCTATGTACCTCACATGACCAGATCGTCAAGACATAGAGCAGAAGAGCAGAAGGGAGGGAAGAGAACTTGGACCCTCATTCACCAGGCTGGGAGCTAAGAGTCCCTTAGTGGATATGTGCTATGAGTTCAGTCAGTTTGGGGGGAATATATTTAAGGGGTAAGGGAACAATCTCTTCTCCTAAGGGATTTCCCAAAGCATTGGGTAGATAAGGCCAAGAAAGTCTCAAGAAATCATTTCTGTTAGTTTCCTGTATAATCAAGGCAAAATCTATTCAGAGGGTCCCTATCACTTCATTTTCCCGTGGTTATTCCTCTGTCCCTTTCCCAGATAAATAGATCCTTTCCCATACAGATAAACTCATCCCATTCACCTTTCCTGATTCTTTTCCTATTAAAAAGATTTCCAAAGAATACAAGCTTGCAAATCCAGACTACTTAGACATTCCTAAAGTCCACCATACTGCCAGGAAGAAAAAGTATGTGTGGGGAGGGGGTTGGGTTGGGGGAGACGATCTGGCCTTTTTTGGTACATTACCTACGTGGAGAGACAGATCCTCAGGAAAGTGCTTACAGTTTAATGAGAGTAACAACATTCAGTCCCCTTCCTTTGGACTGCAGGGCTATTGGCTTTCAAATGAAGATTTACAGGGCGCCTGAGTAGCTCAGTCGGTTGGGCATCTGTCTCTTGGTTTCAGCTCAGGTCATAATCTCAGGTTCGTGGGACTGAGCCCCGTGTCGAGCTCTCTGCTCAGCATGGAGTCTGCTTGAGGTTCTCTCTCCTTCTTCCTCTGCCCCTGCCCTTGCTCATGTTCGCACACAAGTGTGAGCTTCCTTAAGGGAGAACTGTAGGAAATTTTGCAAAATAATGTAACCGAAACCCACTCTGCATGGGCATCTGAGACTCTTTGGAGGTTTTATGTGTTCGTCTCCAGGTTTCTAAACAGCATGGGATCTCATTTGAACCTGAGTGGTTATTGTTTCTAGAAATAGGGGCTCGTGGGAGGCAGCGGAAGGACATTGGCTGGAGCCCCACTGAGTGAAGAGGGGGAAGGAGGCTGGCTATTCCGGCCTCCTCTCCCAGCTCCTGCCTCACCCTGTACCCTCAGAACTCTCCCCAAGGAGTGCTGATGGCCCCGGGAGATTGGCCCATTGGGAGTGAATGTGGACAAAAAAGAAAAAACAAAGAGCATGAGCTGCACCTATGCTGCTGCTCCATGTCCAACTCTTCATCCTTACATGCCTTGCTTCAGAAAGTAAAGATGGGTTGTGCGTGCTGTTTGAGGCCCAGCAAAGCAGAAACATTGGGGAAATCTGTGACTGTAATATTTTTTAAATGAATGGATGAATGAGTGGGTGAATAAATTAAATGTGTACTCTTACAGCATTTTAGTGTCTTCTGGGCTGTGCTCGTCGACCTGCCCATGATACTGCCCATGATAGTCGCTCAGCAGTGACACCCAGATCTTCCTCTCTTCATTGGAATCACTTTTTGTCCTTGCCCCAGTGGTCCGTGTCCATCAAAAGCAACATTGTTTAAAGGAGTAAGGACAGTAAGTACAGGGATACCTAGGGAAGGCTCAAAATAAGCCTCTCTGGCTGCCCACAAATACCTGAAGTTCTTCCTTGAGCTTAAATCAAGTCTTTTGCTGAGATTCAGACAGTTGTGGGCATGTTTGGTGGACATGTCCTGAGCCCACTAGAGGTCAACTTTCTGGTCTCCACTAATGGATTCTGAGCATGAACATCCATCAGTAGTCAAGTGACCGGGTATTGTCAGGTGGCTTTTCCAGCAGTGAAGGCAAGAGTCCTCAGTGAAGGGGCTAAGGCATAAAAGGAAGAGAGTGGCCAATGCCATTTGATCATGGTAATGGCAGGACACATTAAAAAACACATTAAGTGGGGACTCCCAGCAATAGTTGGGATAATTTGTAAAGATTGGAGATGACGGGTTTGTGTGACTATGGGGAATATTGTGTGTAAGTCATCTGAATATTTCTCATGGCTTATTCCTCTTAGAGGACTTAGTTAGAAGCTTGAGCTTCTACCTTTAAAGAGAAACGGCACAATACCAATCTTATCAAATGACCATTAGCTGTCACTCTCTTGATGCACCAGATTTGCTGTGTGTGACAGCCAAAGCAGCCGTCTCCTTCCCCTCTGGTAGTCCTCAGTGTCTCAGACCTGAATAGCTTCATCAGAAAGGAAGACTTTCCATACTATAATCTTCACATCCATCTTCCACCAGGAAACAGGGCTCACTAATTACGATAACTTGAGGAGGATTTATATGCAGCATGACTCATAACAAAGATGTGGGCAGACTTCAGAATCCTTCTCAACACACAGTTCCTGGCAGCCTCTGTCAAACGGCCAGAGTTGACAAATGAGATGAATCTCTTTGGCATTGTGATTCGTGTAGATTACTGTTGCATCTTCTGTAAGAACCGAGAAAGTGATAGACTGCTCATCTGTTAAGATAAATAGTTGAAGGCTTAGCCCAATGTCTGGTATGTAACGGATGGACAGACAGAAAGACTCACTCATGCATGGATGGACAGATGGAGGGACAGATGCACAGATGGATAGACAGATAAAATTAAGCTAAAGTTGACCAGGCCTCCTTAATCACGTTAATGTGGTAGATAGAACAGTGGACATTTTTAATTCCCACATTCCTTATCTTTTGACATCACATTGTTTTAGCCTTTGTACTGATTGATTCTTCAGGTAGGGATGGCCTTGTTAAAATGAGTATATTCTTCGGGTAACTTGATTAGCTATCTTAGTTTCTACTGTAACAATTCAAATACTCTTTCAAAGTAAAATCTTACTGATTGCTAATACTGGATTTATGCCTAATAATGCTGGTATTACTGAAACTACTCACTATGTAGGCTCTCAGTTTTTTTGTTTTTAAAGATTTTTTTAAGTCACCTCTGCATCCAGTGTGGGGTTCAAAATTAGAGCCCTGAGGTGAGGGATCCCTGGGTGGCTCAGCAGTTTGGCACCTGACATTGGCTCAGGGCTTGATCCTGGAGTCCCAGGGTCGAGCCCCACATCAGGCTCCTTGCATGGAGCCTGCTTCTCCCTCTGCCTGTGTCTCTGCCTCTCTCTCTCCTCTCTCTCTCTCTCAAATAAATAAATAATAAATAAATAAATGAATAAATAATTTAAAAAAAGAAAAGAACCCTGAGGTCAGGAGTCACATGCTCTAACAAGTGAGTCAGCCAAGGCAACTCCAGGCTCTCACTTTTCATACCATTTTGGTTTTTATTAAATGGGCTTAACGCATAGCAAAACAGCTGGTCCCCTTGTCATTTCCATACTGATTTCAACTCCACATATTTCAGTGTTTTCTCTGGCTTTTACCTCCCAGTACCTGAGCTTGGTCATAGGGCCTCACAATGGGGCCACAGCCTCCAATGGACAAAGCCAAAAACATGTCTTTCTTAAGAGTAACCTGTTTATCTATTTGAAGTCAGAGACTTTTCTTCAAGGTACCCAAAATAAAACGTCATGCCTTCTCCTTCCTTTAAAAGGGATTTTTATCTCTCATCCCCATTCGGGCCTCTCAGCGCTCCTGGGCGGCAGGTAGGCCGAGCTAGTGGTTACAGCCACCTGCCGGACACCAGAACTGGGCACGGAGGTCCAGCAGCGTAACATGCCCAGGCGACCTCCTGGTTAACGGGGGAGGCAGGCCAGGAGTCAGGCTCTGGACCCCAACCCGTTTTCCCCTCTCTGGGCTCTTTCCCATGCTGTAAGCAAGCTATTTGGGAGGAGAATGAGGAGGAGGAAGAAAATTGAAAGCTATTGCCTGGAAAGAGGTGGGTGCATAAATCGATAATTGTAAGACTTGTTCCGCCTGGAAGGGAGGAAGGGTAGCAGGGCACAGGCCTGACGTATAAAAGCCAAACTGCCGTTCACTCTTCCCAGAGGAACCTCTTCAGGGGCAGAGGCCAGGACTGGGTTCTGGGCTCCACTCCATGGGCTGAAGTGTTACTTGTTAATCGAATCATCAGAGGTCTGCAGAGCCCCTCCTGGGTGCCAGGCCCCGTACTAAGTCTAGGAGCTCAGAGGTAAATAAGACATAATGTGCCTGCGGAGGATTCCCGGTCTAGTTGAGAGGATGGTCACGTCAGTGGGTAGTGCCGGTGTCATGGGCGAGGCCGAGATCCCGATGAGGGCGCCCAGCAGGGGGAGCTACGAGCTCTGCTAATACAATCAGAGGCGCCCCTGCCACTTCTCCAGGCCCTGGATATGCACCCGGTTATCTCAGGATGTGCACCTCGGAACCGAGGGTGAAGGTATGGGGGCCCTCCACTCACACCACTGGACACGGGGGGAGTGAGTGTGAGCTCGGATTTCGTGCAGTGTCACCCCTCTCATCTTAGTTTTGAGATCCAGATTGAGTTCCAGGTGTCAGCAGAGTGGAATGAGCTGGCTGTGGCCTCGGTGCCCTCCCTCTGCCCCCACTCCCCCCCCCCACTCCTTCCACACACCGGAATTCTAGGCAACCCACTGCCCTGCCCACGGCAACTCTCCGTGCCATGGAATGTGGGGAGGCCGAGGCTGGGGAGAAGGCCAGCTCCCCCGAGGCCCCCCGCCTATCAGGTGGCCGACCCAGGCTGGGCATGGCACACGGGGTGCTGCTTCTGAAGCCACCCCCAGGATGGGGCACCCCTGGGGCTCTTGCTATGCATACAGCCTGCAAGCACCCCAAGCTAAGGGTGCAGAGAAGCTGGGAGACTGCTGACCACCAGGGGACTCGAACGAGCTTCCAGAAGTAGCCGTTCATCAGAGGTGCCACACGGTAGAGAAGGGTCAGGTACGATGAGGGCTCTGGAAAGGCCACCGCATTTGGCAGTTCTGTCCTCAGTGACCTTGGCCAGAGCTGATCCCTGATGCTGGAAGAGCAAGGTTTGAGAACCAGTCATTGGCTCACCCTGGCGTACTCCAGTTAGCAGACTGCAGAGCCCATGGTGAGCCAGTGAGAGGTTCCTTGTCCAGAAAGTACTGAAAATTTCATATGTCAGCAGAGCAGGAGAGCCCATGCAAGAGGCCCTTCCTGCGGGGCCCCTGCAGCCGCCCAGGTCTGTGGTCATGAAGCAACCCTGATGGGGTGAGGGCGCCGGGTGGCCCCGTGTTGCAGGGCTCGAGCCCCCGGGGCCAGTGGACAAGCCAGGTGATCACAAGAAATAGGTCCAGTAGGACGAGCACCGGCGTACAGGAGACACAGGACTGTTGTCACACACTGTGGAGGCACCGTCACCAAAAGGTTAGTGACCAGAGGAAGTGATGTTTCAGGCTGACGCTGTGAGTTTGAGGACTATTACCAGTTAGCCCAAAAAAGAAGAAGAAAAAGGCATGCAAATCGGGAGGAAACCAGAAAGACACATTATGTCTAAAGGACAGAGTAGGGGTGGGGAGATTCTTGGCAAGCATCCAGATCACAAAGACTCTTAGAGGACCCTGGGTGTTTGAAGCCACCCCACTCCCCGAAGGTCCCGGGTGGACATGCATAGTTTTCAAGCAGGGAGGGGTGTGGCCAGGTTTCCCCTTAGAAAGGGCATCCTGTCGGGTGGAGGAGGACCCAAGAGGCATGGGCTGCAGCAGCCAGGAGAGATGCTCAGGCCTGCTTTCCTGAGGAGGCTGTGCTGGGCTGGAATGGGGGATGGTTTGGACCTGGTGGTGGATTGGTTGTTGAGGGTAAAGCACCCCAACGATGATTCCCAGTTTCCTGGGCTTGGACAGCTCAAAGGGATGCAGATCTGTCCGGGCAGAAGGGAAAGATGGATTCAATCACCGAGGACCTCCTGAGTCCGACAGCTTGTAGGAGTATATATTGGAAAAGGAATCTGCAACTCAAAACTAAGACGAGAGGTAGAGATTTTGGAGTCATCGGGATATCAGATGTGAACTAAAGTTGTGACGGGGGGTGGGATCCTCCCAGGGGCTTGTGTGGCATAAGAACTGGTAGGATCCAGGCTGAAGAATGACTAAAAGCAGCTATTTTGTTCTCCGTGGTCTCCTAGGACCTGGGGATGTAGCAGTGACCAAGGCCAGACAGAAACTCCCAGCCCACACATAACCGATACATCCTCTGGAAAGATTCCCAAGGAAGGGCTGGAACTCCCTGTGTCTCCCTCCCTGGCCCCACCATGCCTGTCTTCACTCATTCCATCTCCCACCCGGGGCTGCAATTGGGAAACCCGTCTCCTTCCCCCTTAGGAGAGAGGACGAGTCCTTCCCATTTTTCTCTTCCCACCTGTCTGGAAGGGCTGTTCCCTCCTCCTGGGGCCGAGTTGCAGAAGAGCAAAGGTAACCCTGCTTTGCCTTTTCCTGAGATGAAGATCCAGCTTCAGAGATCCAAACTTTAAAATCCGGGCGCTCCGAACAAGCAGCAGTTGCAAACGCTAATGAAATCCGTGACCTTGGCAGTTCTGACGCCAGCAGAAGGCTCATTAGCTCCTTGCGGCAGAACAAATCCTTGTCAGCATCAGGAGTCAGACCTGCTAAGGTTTTGTCACCACGTCTCTGGGGGAGACAGCCTCCCTGCTCTGCATATTGTTTTAAGCATCTTGCCACTACATTCTCTCTCGGTCTCCTTTTTCCGAGGCCAAAACCAAAGTGCCATTTGCTTCAGGTTTGTTTTTCATGGTCCCTGCATGAGAAAAGAAGAGCCTCGGTTTGTTTCCTTGTTTCTTGCTGTCACCAGCATAGAGTTGTTCCAACTGATACTACACAAAATCCATGTCTAACTTCTGCAAGAACCTAGACGGCTCCCAGGTGGCGATGGATGGCGCGTGGCATTTAAATAAGAGCTCACTGATTTTTCACTTTGCAGCCAATGCAGGTCATTTAGCAGTGGTCCATGTAAGGAAGAAATCGTTTTGGAGTGACAACGACTTTGCAGCTCAGAGATACCTTATAAACCAGGGCCACATATATAAATAGAAGCTATTTAAATAGATCACTTGAGAGCACGTTAAAACTTCCACTTTCCGATCATTCATTTTATAGAAAAGTTTAACTCCCAAGAACGTTTCCCATATACATGGTCATGTCTAAATATAGAGTCTGGAACCACTTTTTAAATGTAATTGTGAGTTTATTTTTTTTTATTTTTTTTATTTTTTGTAATTGTGAGTTTAAATCCGACATAGTTACTTGAACGTACCCTCAAGGCAGGGGTAAGAGATACAATACATTCAGAAAGCACCTCTGTCTTTATTCCTGGAGTTAAGGCCGCTCCTTGGGATTATTCATAAAACTGACCACTATTCATTAATAGAGTAATTGTGCTCTGCTATCCGGCTTTCTAGTAACCAGTATTTCTGTACAAGGTAGATCTGGAAAGGAGCCCAGCAGCAGGCTGCTTTACTTGGACCATGTCAGGCTGCCCTGGGTCCTTCCCTGAAGGACCACTGGCCACTAGAATTCTGAAGCTAGAGCTTTATGCCTTCGGTTTATGAATTTGGCTCTGTCCAAAGACCAACCGGTCAAGGAAAGGTAATATTTTAAGCTGATATGTCATCCTTGTGATAGACTGACTTAACTTGTGTTCTAGTAAGTGAAAGCCGTCAGTTGGGAACTCTTCATTAATTCCATCCCAAGCATACACACCTACGTACAACACCTACACACAAGCCATCCTGCTTGCCCTGTCTTGGTAAAGAGCCATCCCTCCATTTGAGAAGGAAGGCCTCTGTGTCCCTGGACAACCCACCTCCCCCCCAACCTCCTCGGGACTCCGCACCGTCAACCGAGCCTCCTCCCTCCTTACCTAGTGTCTCGACAGGACCACCTCATCTGGATTCTTTCCATTAAACACATCCAGTCTTGTCCCAGTAAAAAGTGTAAACCTCACCAGAGCCCACTTCACCTGCAACTCTCTTGTCCAGCCAGGCTTTGGGAAGAATCATGTCTCCTTGTCCATCTTCCCACCTCTGTTCTCAAGCCCCTTCAGCCTGGCTTCCAGTCCCTGCACCCCCTGAAAGAACTCTAGATGAGGTTGCTAACAGCCCACCTGGTCCTGGACCCCATGGGCAGTTTGCCAGGCTCACCTGACCCCTCGGCAGCACTCGGCACCCGTTCGTTGTTGGCCGTGCCCATCTTGCCACCTTGCTTCCAGGATGTGCTATGTTTTCACCTGCCCTCACGGCTTGCCCTCCTCTAGCTCCCGGGAGGGTCATTATGCTCAGTCTGAGTGGTAAATAGTGAGATTCTGTGAGGTTCCAGCCTCAGTCCTCTTGCCTCCTCAGGCTGTGCTCCATCATATTCCTGGCTTCAGATATTCTCCATATTGCAGACCAGCTCCAGATTTCTTTTGGTTTTATTTAAATTCAATTAATTAACATATAATGTATTATTAGTTTCAGAGGTAGAGGTCAGTGATTCATCAGTTGTATGTGTAACACCCAATGCTCATCACAGCACATGCTGTCCTTAATGCCAGTCACCCAGTTACCTCGTCCCCCCACCCACCTCCCCTCCAGCCACCCTCAGTTTGTTGCCTATGATGAAGAGACTCTTATGGTTTGTCTCCATCTCGATTTCATCTTGTTTTATTTTTCCCTCTCTTCCCCTATGATCCTTTGTTTCATTTCTTTTTTAAAAAAAAGATTTTATTTATTTATTCATGAAAGACAGAGAGAGGCAGAAACACAGGCAGAGGGAGAAGCAGGCTCCATGCAGGGAGCCCGACGCGGGACTTGATCCCGGGTCTCCAGGATCTCGCCCTGCGCTGAAGGCGGCACCAAACCTCTGAGCCACCCAGGCTGCCCTGTTTTGTTCCTTAAATTCCACATGAGTGAGATTATAAACTTGTCTTTCTCTGATTGACTTATTTGCTTAGCATAATATTCTCTAGTTCCATCCACATCATTGTAAATGGTGACATTTCTTTTTTTTTTTTTTTTTTTTGATGGCTGAGTAGTAGTCCACTGTGTATCTGTACCACATCTTCTTTATCCTTTCATCTGCTGATGGACATCTGGGCTCTTTCCATAGTTTCAGCCCCAGATTTCTCTCAATGGCCTCGACCTCTCCACGGAGGTCTCCACTGAGCCCGGTGCATGCACCTGCCTACCTGACCTCTCCACTTGGATGTTACAAAAGCATTCTGACTCAACAATCCAAACTCAAACTCATGGTTCCCTTCCACCCTTACCATCCTCCAAAATACCCTGCTGCTCTTCCCTCGTTCCCATCTCAGTGAATTGTTTTACCATCCATCCAGTTGTGTAAGCCGTGAAACCTAAGACAGACAGACAGATCTTATGTATCCCTGCTTCTCCCGCCTCTGTCCATCTACTCCATGGTCTGTCTGCTTGGCTTCCTAAGAACGGGCCATGTCAGCTGCCACCGCCTGGTTCAGGTGTCCCCTCTCCCTTACCATCTGCACAGGAGCCTCCTGTGGCTTCTTCCCAAACCGTCTCTTGTCCCCTCGCCACCAATCCCTTCTCCAGACAACCACCAAGGAGATCCGTTGTAAATCTGAAATGTTCACTCACCCTTCCCCTCACTGATGCTAAAATATCAACTTTCTCATTGCCAAAATCCCGAACACAGCCCCCACAGGCCACGCGGTCTGGCACCTGCCTGTTCCCCACCATCCTTCCTCCCCTGGCTGTCCACCTTCCAGCAACGTGGCTCCCTCTGCCCTTCACATCGGGGCACAGTGTCACTTCTGCTGGGGACCCTCTCCTGACCCAATTGGGTCAGAATCCCCACGCACGTGCCTCCTGTCGGAAGCCTTTTACTACAGATACGTGGCCTACTTACTTCCATGACTACCTGGTGAACGACTGCCTCACCTGGAGGCAGGACCTTGACCTGCTTGTCCTCACCCGGTGCCCCTAACACAGAACCTGGCACAGAGTTGGCCTCTAACAAATAATTTGTGAAATGAATAAATGGGTTTATTTATTTTTATTATGCATTTTCTTTTTTCTTTTTTTTTCTTTCTTTCTTTCTATCCTTATTTCTATCCCTCCCTCCCCAGCTCACTTGCAGTAAAACAGTCCTCATTCAGATGTGGCTAAGTACATAGCATATGTTTCTAAAAACCATGCCTTAGGCAATTAAATTGCTATTTATTATTCGCAGCGGAGTCCCACACCTTGTCCACGAGAAAGCAGGTTCTGAGCAGAGCGAGAACGAGAACCCAGATCCCCTAACTCCTGAGCTGTTTAGTGCTTTGTCATCACAATGCCACAGTATCATTTCCCTACCCAGTCTCATCTTCAAAGCCAAAACGACTGATTGCCGCCCGTGTCCTTCGGGAGAGCTTTGCTACGTTTTATAGCCGTGATCGGCCTCAATGTTCTCAGACCCTTTCAAGAGAAATGACACCTCAACAGAGGGCCTCATTTGAAAGCGTGTGTCTTTGACTCCGAGGCCTCCTAGCTAATGGAATTTGTCCTGCTTAGAGCTCAGTCACTTATTGTTTTGTCCCCTCCAAACATGACCCATAAGGGAAAGCAAGAATGAAAAAGCCAGCACAGAGCCAGGCAGTGGGTCCGGGGAGAGAATCGGTGGGCTTCTCAGCACAAGCCAGTGGGGGAACTTTCTGCAGATGCTTCTGGCCATAAGGCTTCTGGGATGCAAGCTTGCATCCAGAGCTTCAATCAGAACCTACTGACCTAAAACCCTGGCTTCACCCAGAGCCTGGGTTCCACCAAGTGGTCCCATAAAGCCACCTGCACATCCCTCCAGACAAAGCGAGCGTTCTGGGGTAAGATAAATGGAAAGGTGAGACAGGGCCTCCGAGAAGCTCAGTCTGAGTGTGGTCCTTATTCCAGACCAATGACATGGTTTCCTCCCCAGGTCCGCGAGTACTATTTTCGGAAAGGCTTAGAGATTGTGGAATCCCAATTTAGAGCCTCCAGTATTGCAAATTTCCAAAATATACAGCTGGCCCAGATCAGTGGGAAGCAACGGTGTCTTCATGGGACATTTGGGAGGGAACGTGACTAATGAACATGAAAACGCTCTTATAAACTGAAAAATGCTTCGGATTACAATTTCTAGCCATTTCCAGGGTGCTATAGTTTACAGAGCAGCATCTGACCCCAAATCCTTTCTGTAGCATCAAAGCCCGTGCCCTCCCTACTAGAGCATCTATGGTGATGACATGGGGTCTCACAAAGTCCAGGGCAATGAGGAGGATGACAGGTGACAAGTCGCATTGAATTTAAACTGCTTGCACTTGGTAACTCCACGGACGATGTTTTCACACCGGGTCTCTCTCGAGATTCCATGGTGTGGACGCCTTGCCAGCCGGAGACGCTGGTGGCCAATGCTGGGATTGGGGGCACAGCCTGTGCTGCCAGGAGAGCACCCCCTCCCCACCCACCCCGCCGGGCTCCTTCTCATCTCACACACACCTCCTCCCGGGGGTGAAGCGGGCTGCTCAACTTTGCGGGGGTCTTGAGATAACTGCCCAGAGCTTCAAAAAATGCAGGCATCTCCGTGAATACCGCGGTGCACGGTTTGTGTTGCTCATTCCTAGAACTTTTTGCACCACCGCGTGCCCGGCCCGCCTGCCACCGACTTCAATCCGGACGCAGGGGCCGCTGCTGGCTGTCCCCGCCCGCCACTGTTGCATCCTGGCAAGTTCACGGCCCTGCTGTGATGCTGCACTCAGTAGGGCTCAGTTACGGGTGCCGGCAGCAGGAGTGGCAACAGGAGTGTCGCTGCTGTTCCCGTCCCTTCCCTGGGATGGGCGGAGACCAGAAGAAGAGCACCTATTGTTCTTCGCAGACAAGACACACTGTCTTGCATCCCCCCGGGGCCATGACCCTCTTGGTGCTCTAACTGGCTCTGCACAAACTTGGCAAGAAGCGAGCTCTAGCCTGGGGGGGAGGGGGTGGAGGAGGGCAGAGGCCACGGTCCCCTAGTTAGGAGGCCACAGGAAAGAAAGGGATCTCTGTGAAGGGGAGAGTCCCGGTGGCCCCAGGCGGTGGGGGAGCAGGGCTGCAGAGGGCGGGGGCAGGGGAAGGGGGAGGGTCAGCTCCCGGACGCGCCGCCCGGTGCCTTTCCTGGGGTTGAAATTGAGGAACTGAGCCTGGGGCCGTGGTGAAGGCCCGCAGCCCGGGGCCCAGGATGGGACAGCGATTGGAGCCACTCTCCCTGCCTCATGTATCTACGCGGGCCGCCGAGACTAATGACCCAGGGAGGATACGATATGGTCCAAAAGCTTTTCCTGGATTTTTTCCGTAGGCGGCTGAGCCAGAGGCCGACAGCAGAGGAACTGGAGCAGAGGAACATTCTAAAACGTAAGTGACTCAGCCCCTGGCCATCGCGGATGCCGAGCGGTGGCTTCGGTTCTTGCTCGGGGTGGCGGCCGCGAGGTTTCTCACCTGTGCCCCAGGTGGCAAGGACCGCCAGGGGCTCTGATGCTTGCTGCCCTGCCAGCCTCCTGAGTTAGGGCATCCGGGCGGCCTCCCCGGCAGAGGAGGCGGGTGCGCGTGCCCTGGCTCGTGGGACGCTCGCAGACCGCAGAACCACCTGCCCTTTCGTGGGCTGGAAAGTCGGAGAAGCTGCAACATTAGAGCCAGTGACCTCACTAAATGATTTGGAGCAGAATCAGGGGCCCCTTCAAACCAAAACTGACCTAAAAGCCACAAGTACTGTGGCTAAAATAAGGTAGACAGCCATGGGAAACCGGGGCGGCTGGCTGCTGTTGATAAACCCCTCTCCTTCCTTTGAAAATTAAATGTAAAGTCGAGGGGCGCCCAGGTGGCTCAGTTGGTTAAGCATCTGCCTTTGGCTCAGGTCATGATCTCGGGGTCCTGGGATCGAGCCCCGTGACGGGCTCCCTGCTCAGCAGAGTCTGCTTCTCCCTCTGCCTCTCCCTCTGCTGGTGCTCGCTTGCTCTTGCTCACAAATAAATAAAATCCTTAAAAATGTTTCTAAAAATTAAAAAATGTGAAGCCTAGGAAAGCATTTCCAAGTGAGAATGCTTCAGGTCCACCTTTCAGGACTCATACAACTGGCCCTTGGTAGGCCGGCCAAGTGCTCTCGCCCAAGAGAAGCTGGCCGTCGCTCTGGCTGTGGCCGGAGAACATGAACGAGCCCCTTGTTTGGCTCAGGACGCAGTCCCTGGGATGGAGAGAGGGAATCCACTGAGTGCCAACCAACAGGAAACTAAAACGTCTCAGGGACACCGGGATTCCTCCATATGGTGGGAGCTATTAATTAAAACGACAAAATCTCTCTGCCCATGTCTGCCCCCTCATTATCACTACTCTCACCAGCACTGTCCTCAAGATGCTCTCAACAAACACTATTTTTAATAGTTTAATAGTTAATAGTTTAATAGTTTAATTCATGACCCTTTCTCCCTACACACACGTGCACTTCTAGTTTCTTCCTAGAAAAGAGAAATGCATGCTGCAGAGACTTTCCTAGGAATGCCATGCCGTGTGCACGCATGTGTGCACACACACACACACACACACACACATCCAACCACGTGAAACCTCAGTTTGAGTGGCTGGATATTTCCACTTAGACCAAACTAAACGCTCTTGATCTTGCTTTTCTACTCCTCTCCACTGTGGTCTTGGGAGTCGGTCAGCTTTGAATGGTTTGCTGAGGGTGAGCTGTTGAATTTCACCTTGGGGAGGTTTTGGGGTGGAGGGTGGCCCTCTGTCCACCTCCTGTCCCCCTGCTCCAGGCCGGCTGCTGCCTCCCCAGCTTTCAGGACTGGCCTTCCTCAGTGTCGGCTGCACCTCACCTAATTCCCAGTTCTCTAGGAATGTGTGTATATGTATTTTTTCTAACCAAGAGGTGCCCTTAGCAGTTTCAAAGCCTAATATACTGTAAAATGAATGAGACCTTTTTTCGGATGATTTCCATGGTCAGGGAAGTGTTTGGCCTGTGTGGTGTCTCCCTTTCTGCCCCCATCTCTGCTACGTGATCCATCATAAGCTTTCTGTGTTTGCAGAACAAGAAAGACATGTGTCTATTTATTCCTGAAGCGGGAAACCGGGTAAACATGCTTCCTTTCCCACCCACATACACCTCACCCACCTAACCCAGATCTGTTGTCTTCTGGAGGAATCTCAGTACAGTTTGCCTACCGGGCCAGGCTGTTTGGTGGCCTCCAACCTACTCCCAAAGAGGCTACAATCCTCTGGGGGGACTGTTTGGATTTCAGAAAATAGTGCTTCCCTCAGCAAGGGCTCGGGTTTTAGAAAGAGGAGGTCTGAAGCCCCCAGCTCCCTGGGAGAGTACAGGGAGACCACGGGTCCCTCACGCTGGGCTTTTATTGCCGTCTCGGAAGATACTCAGATCTCAGAGGCATCTAGTGAGCCCGAGCGGCTTAGATTCAGGCGACCCACGCAGCCGTCTAGACATCGTTCCCAGGGTCCCCTCCTGTTCTGATCCCTCTCCCTCCTTACCGTGTTGGAATGGCCAGATTAGAGAACTGCCTGACCAACTTCAGACAGGCTGATCATATCAGTCCCAAAACTTTTCAGAAATGAACTTCTACTTCCTATTAACTCTTCACTTTTCCCCTGTGTTCTGGACCTTTGTTTTCCTAATATTTGGGTTTGTTTTTGTTTTTTTTTTTTTTTTGTAATCTGTTCTGATTCTTAAACAAGAAATGTTTCATGGTCTGAGAGAACACCCTCAAACCAGTTCTTCTGAATCTTATTTTCTGAGCTTGAGATCATTTGAGGAAGCACATGTGTGAGGGGGCTGAGCCCTGGGGCCTGGGGTCTGCGGCCCACCTCAGCCCCACCCTGCCAACCCCCGGAGGGCAGCACTGGCTTTGTCCGGCAGCCAATGAGACACTGTGCACATTTGAGCACATAATGAGTGCACTCTGATGGTGGCAGCAGACAATGACATCACGGGCCCTTCCTAGCCTCTCTTCCCAGTCGCCTAATGGGGTTGTCTTGGTACCCTCAGCCCAAGAATTCATGGCCCTGGGTTTGTAAATGGCTTTGAACTAAGGTATAGATTGCACAGGTGGTAGCTGGCGGCCCCGCCCCCTCCCGGGGGGGACCTAAGAAACACACACACACACACACACACACACACACACACACACACACACACACGGGAGATGGCTTCATGCTCTGTGGTGGCTCTCAGGGGGGCTTGTAGGATGAGGAGGCCCCAGCCAGAGCCTGGGGCCAGGAAGCAGGAATGAAGAGGAGGGACCGGCCCCAAGCAGAAGACGACAAGGAGAAGAGGCAGCTTATTCTAGCAAGAAAAAAAAAGAGCTGGGCTGTTTGTCTAATGAGTTAGGTAGCCGTGTAGTGTTGTCGCGTGTGACCAGCCGCTTAACTCCCCCGGGCTTTCACATCATCATTTACAAGCTACGGAGTGCTAGGCTAGGCCGTCTCTTGGTCTCTTGGGCCCTCATGGACCTACTATCCCATGAGCCTGTACATTTTAACCAAGGGCCCTGGAGCCACCCCCTGGGGTCCTCACTATCCAGACTCAACATCTTGCATCCTTGGGCCACCTACCAGTGCACTTGTCTGCAATCTCCCTTCTTCTTTCTGCCTCCCAATTTATCTCTGATAGATTGATTCATACTAAGATGTCAATGGCTGACTAGTTTCATGAGTTTTTATCCAAGACAAACTTGCATTTTTAAAGGGAACTCTGGGAGGGAGATTAGATCTTTAAAGGAAGATCTTTTAGGAAGGAGCTCTCCTGGAGGTGAGGGGGGAGCAGGGGCAGGGGTGGGGAGGTTGGGGCCCTGTGGGGCATGTTGCAGTGGGGTCTTCTGGTCACCTTGGCCCACTGCAGGATGTGGGCATCCCTGGTGCCCCTTACAAGATCCTGAAACTGGACCCCACTCCAGGCACTCACAGAGGCCAAATTGTGCCCCTGGGGGTGTCGCTCAGGGCCTGAGGAAGTGGCCACCCGCAGCGTGAGTTGCCTCTGGTTGTGGTGGCTGCTGCCAGGGCCGGCAAGGAGAAGCTGGGTAGGACCCCACTCCTGGGCACAGCGGCTTCCCTTTTTTAGAGACCCGTTCTATCCTGAGATGACTGAATTGCAAGTGTGCACTGATAAGAGGAGTCGAGTTATTGAAACCTAATTTAACGACAGTGATTTCCAAATGAGAGAGAACAAGTGCCAAGTGCCCGGGGTGTTCTAGATTCCGTGGGTGAGAAGCAGAGACCCTCTTTGATGTGGTCTGATGGGCAATGCCAGGCTTCTACCCATGCCTCCAACCCCAAGCCCGGGAGGAAGATCACCCGCTTTGCTCACAAGGAGAAATCAGCCGCATTCCCTGCCCTCCAAATCTCTGCTCCATCCCCAGACCCTCTAACCTACGGCTCTTTAAACATCTGATGAGTAAGTCAGCCCACCTATTAAGCTGGGAACGCTTAGACTCCGAAGTCCTCTCCTGAGACACTCCCTAAAAAGTCTAAATGCAGGCAATTGTGTCCCACACTCTGGCCTCCCACCTGTTCTGTGGACTTCTTGGAAGAGTCAAAGAATTAATGGAATCAGGGCTTACGAAAGGTGAGCGCTTTGAAGTTCCTCGTGCAGCGCAGGCTGGCATTTGGCGGCAGTCGGGCCGCCTCCTGTTTCGGTGGCGGTGGCGAGTGGCAGGTGCCCCCGCAGGCCACCTTCTGTCCGGTCCCCACCGAGCGCCAGGCCCGAGGCCACGTGCCCACGAGCCCCTGTCGGGCGCTGGGGGGCCCACGGCAGAGTGGAGCAGGCCCCCGGGTCTCGTCCAGAGCAGGGAGCCTCGCCTCTCTCCCCAGATGCCCGGCCCCACTGACAGCAGTTGTAGGACCTTGCAGGGCCCTTGCGGGACCCACCCCCCTTGCCTCGCACCCACTTCTCAGCCCGCACGTCTGCCTGGAGACTCGACTGCCCCCTCCACGTGGCCCAGGAAAGAAATGAGTGAGGAGGCCCGCGGCCAGCGCACCCTCCGTGGACACAAGGGGCGGTTGGGAGAGCACCCCGAGCGGATGGTCGCAGGATTCGCCTGCGTGCGACTCGGTTTCCCAAAATCAGGGGCGTTCTTCAATGTTTCTTGCAGCTCGGAATGAACAGGAAGAACAAGAGGAGAAAAGAGAGATCAAGAGGAGGCTAACCCGCAAGGTGAGCGGCTTCACCCTGGGGCTGGGGCAGGAGAGCACGTGGCCCACGTGGCCCACGGGACGGATCAGGCGCTCCCCGCCGTCCTGCTCCTTGGCCCCAAGAGCAAGCGGCTCTCTGGACCCCACACGGCCTCTCCCGGGGACAGTGGGCAGCTCCATCTCATGCCCCTCAGTCCTTTCGGCGGGTCACATTGTGCTGCTTGATTTTTTTGGGGACACGCCCCCCTCCCCCACCCAAAGCAATTTAATGTCAGGTGCATCATATGTCAGTTAACCGTGAATATTTTGTTTTTTAAAAATTCACCAAATTCGCTAAAAGTTCACCTCACTGAGCACTGGAAATGCGTTCTCAGAATCAGCAATGCAAATATATTGCACTTATGTGCTGTGACCCAGGGAGAGGAAATCTCCCTTGCCCCCCGCCCCCCATACTATTCCTTACCTATTCACTGAGAACTCATTGACTTCATTAGGCCAAGTCCAGCACGAATTACTGAATTAGGAAAATGCCGAAAGTACTGAACAATTTACTGAAGGTGTTGGAAAAGCAGATAAAATCTTATAAAGCCAGAATTTTTATGTATGTTTAACCCCCAAAATAGACGGGTTGGCCAAGCAAAGTAGACCCAAATGGATCCAATTCTATATGAGTGGCCTAATAACAGACTCTTATTTGAAGCTATTCTTGGATGGCGTTGACGCATTTAATTAATTGATAGCACACAAGAAACAATACTACATTCTGTTTTTAATCAGCCTCCTACAGTGACCGTCTTGAGAGAAAGATACTCAAATCTTAGAGACAGTTAAGAGACCCATTAAAATTAATTTTTAAAGGTTTATTAATGGGTTTTTCTCCCTAGAAATATTATATGAAGGAAGAAATTCAGAGATCCTAAAACATGCCCTACAAACTATTAGGGTGATGATTTGTGTTTCTCGGCACTTACTCTCACTTGGAACATCCCATACATCTGGTGACAAACCCAGTGCCACCCCAGTTATAAGGAGTAGGACAAACAAGTGCCTGAAAGGCCAGATGATGGTGGCATCCCCCTGGACTGGCTCCTCTTCCTCCCCATTAGCTCTCCTTCCTTCCCCCCAAGAAAACTGCCTGATAATTTTTGCATCTGCCCTCCCTGGGGCTGGCATGGAGGATGAAAAATAATGACTTTAAGGGAAGGGAGAAGTGCTTTTAAGGGAGAGGCTGGAAGGAGCTTTTCCATCTGGTTTTGCCGACAGAGATGTGAGCCTGCCGGTAGGTCGGGACTTCATATGGCCTCCTGGCCCTGGGCGGGTCCTTTCCCTCTGGAGCATTGAGTGCAGCAAGACCAGATGCCAGTGGTGGTGCCCGCATTTCAGTTACCTGCAGTCCAAGGGTTTCCTAAGTGCAGCTCCATCTAATTTTAATGTACTAGTGAGAACAGTGGAACCCAGGAGCTGATTCGGATAGCAAAAGACCAGTCTTATTCTTCAGCCAAGTTGAGACTAACTTAAAAATTATATGCTCCGTCTTTTAGGAAATGCTGGCCTCCCCTTTTCAAAAAAAAAAAAAAATGCTAGCTAGCTAAATGGATGGGAAGAATGAAGGAGAGACAGAAAGATGGAGGGGAGGAGGGGACATGCACTTGGATCAAGTTGTATTGATAGTGGGAATTGGGTCTCAGGTAGCTTACTCTTCAGTATTTGGTTGCAAATGATATTTCTGCTGTAGGTTAAAATGCAATGCTACCGACCCCTGCTCCCTACCCCTGCTGCTAGCCCACCATCCCCAGAAACCTTACTTTGGCCACAAAAATTATGTCTTCACCCTCTAAGGAGGGAGCCCAGGTTTTTGTACCCCGAGGAGCCAGGAGCACGAGCCCAAGCTCCCAGGGAAGAGTCCGGAGGGGGGTGGTTGGTTGGTTGGTTCCACAACCCCTGAGACTCTCCCAGTGGAAGAAGTTGGTGCCTTCACTCCCTCCCTCCCTCAACGCACTTGGGTGCAATGCCTTGTTGATTTGCAGAGATGGTGCCTAATGTCTCCATGGAATTCAGGCATGAAAAATAGTCACTGACCTTTAGATCTAACATTTAGTTTCCTGTTCACTCCAGATTTCTGCCGTTAAGTCTATTCATAAAATATCCAGATCATGATTTCCAGAAATAAAAACTAGAAATTCCATGTTTAACCTTTCTCTGGTCATGGTGTATTTAGAAATTAACACCATTTGTCCAACCCCCGCCCCCCCCCCCCCCCCCCCCCGTGGTAAATCTTGCTAGTCCTAAGAAATACCAAAGGATTTCGGGTGGGAGGGGTATGGAAACAGCATATGTCTGTATGTATTTTAATGATAGTGCAAAAGCTCCCTGAACTCACATTTTAGAGAACGCATTTTCGATTCAGGATGGACCCATAAAGCCTGGGACACCTATGGTTTCCTGGGACAGGCCAGCACTGCTGCCAGAAGGTCCTGTCCTAGGAAAGCTAGGGCTCTCTCAGCACAGACTGGAATCACTTAAACTCAGGGAGCCACATGTTGTCCAGGCAAGTAGGCTGGTGCCACAGCCCCTGAGGCCTCTGCTTCCCAGATCTCCCAACCACCGGCCAGGAGGGAGCGGCACGCTGCTCTGGCCCTATCTGGAACCTCACCATGCCCAGCTCCATTCTGTCCAATACCAGCCTGGCAGTCATCTAACCCTGCTTGGGGTTAGATCTAACCATCAACCACTGTCAGCCAGCCGGCAGCAAGCTGGAGCGCTCTGGCACCAGCCGGGGGTACAGGGCAGCTGCAGGAGACTGGGTCAAAAAGCCAGGGTGGTTTGGATTCACTTGTGGGTGTTTGTTTCATGCACCTTGGCGGTGAAGATTGTATCTGACTGTGTTTTCTATTAATAGAAGTAAATACAGTCTAGGGCTTAGAGGAAAAATTGCTTTTAAATAACATGAATAGACGGTCTCCTAAAGAAAGAGCGACAGTGTTGCTCCAGGAGAAAAACCGAGTGGCAGGAAATGATAATAGAAACATCACTCTTGTGCCATTTAAGTAAAAGGCAGGGTGTTGGTGACTAGGACCTGGAGGGGGCTCCGTCCGTGTCCGTGTGAATTCTCCTCCTCCTCCTCCTCCTCCTCCTCCTCCTCCTCATGCCCCTTCCCACAGACCCATCCCGTAGGCCTGTCCCCCGGCTTCCCTGGCAGAAACCAAGCCCAGCTCTACATTTGTGAACTGGCTTTTCTTTGGAACTCCCTGACGGGCAGGGTCTCCTCTGACCTCCTAATCATCCCTGCATACCCTGACTTTGCATACTGTTTGCATATACACCTTTTTTGCATCTGAGACACACACACACACACACACACACACACACATTTAAAATGATTTACACACCCATCCTGCAGAGCACACTCAATTTGACACATGGATGTGGACTTACAAAACCAAAATGAGACAGAAGCACAATGGAAGGTGCCTGTCACCCATGGGGAGAAGTAGCACAGGTGTGGGAAAATCCACACCCACGCAGACGGAGGAGCTGCGTGCGAGGGGACACTGCAGTGTCGTGAAGAGCCGCAGGCTGTCTATCCGGAGAAACCTGTAGATAGCTCCAGGGGCAATGAAGCTCTGTCTCAGAGTCCTGGCAAAGGCCCAGGTCCAGGAGTCGGAAGCCCTAGGTACCCCCCGCCCCCAGGGCCCTGCCCCCTCACTCTTTGTGTCGCATCTTGTTGCCTCTCACCTCGCCCGCCCGTAAATTCACAGACTGACCCGGCAGCCTCAATTCCTCCGGCTGACGGGGTCTGTCTCTCTCCTCCCCTGCAGCTCAGCCAAAGACCCACAGTGGAAGAACTTAGAGAAAGAAAGATCCTCATCCGTTTCAGCGACTATGTGGAGGTGGCTGATGCTCAGGACTATGACCGCAGGGCCGATAAGCCATGGACCCGCCTCACCGCTGCTGACAAAGTAAGCAGAGGGCCCGGGGTGGGGTGGGGGGTCCTCATGCCTCAGTTGGCCCCTGTGTCGCGGACAGCTGCGAAGCTGAGGTCACGGTGTCAGTAATGGGGGTGCCGCAGGGCTGCGGGGCCTGCCTGCCGAGCCAAGGGCACCATGTCCCCAAACCTCACCCCTGGGCTCCAGATACTCTGCAGGGAGGTCACTGAATTGACTCTTCACGGCTCCAGAGAAGGCGCGAGACAGTCACAGATATGCTGCATGACAGCGGGAGGACAGGCAGTGTGGAGGCTGTGCCCAGAGGAACAGAATAGCCCCTGTATGGGCACACAACTGCTCACAGGTGCCAGGCTCCACACCTATTGTGGACCTTTGGTGAGCAGGACGCTGTCCTCGGAGCAGGATTCAAAAAACCACAAAGAGACAAACTCACTCTGTAAATTATTATAACCTGATGGTAGAAACGGGACACAGATCACAGGGACCGTGAAATCTGCCTCGCTACACTAAACACTCATCCATTTGGAAAACAAATAATCTGAAGTTGAGTTTGTTTTATAGGAAATGCAGGGAGGCAAAAGATTCATCATTCTTGGGGCACTGGGGTGCCTCAGTTGGTTAGGTGTCTGACTCTTGATCTCAGCTCAGGTCTTGATCATGGGTTCAAGCCCTCCCTCTACTTAGAGAGAGAGACCTCATTCTTACTTGTCCACTGGACCATGTATCAAAATGAACCTCTGCTTTGTAATCCTTTGTGACTCTAGTCCGGTCACCATGAGGTACTAACAAAAAAGTCTAAATTAATGACTATGTCCCATGTGCAAGTTAACAGTGGGAGGAGTCTGGGGTACACTGGGGGCCTTCTCTTAAAGAGTCCTGCCCATGAATTCCCAGAGCCAGTGTTGTTCTTATATGAACCACAGGGCGAGGTCATCTACAGCTCAGTCTCCGGCCTGACCAAGTGCAGGCAGTGTGAACGCAGGGAAGCTGTTGCACTCGAGTAGGAACGATGGGGCCAGAGGCAGACAGACTTTCCAGAGGTGCTTTCCACATGCTGGGTCCACCCCACAGGTCCTGAGGAACGGAAACCTCTGCCCCCTCTTAAACACAGCACTCCCCTCTTCCCTGTACAGGCATCTGTGGGAATTGACCCAGGGAACGGCAGCACCATCCACCACACATACACACACTCAGTCCCAAGCGGTTGTGTCACATACACAGGAACGCAGGAAGGGGCCTTGGCCCTTGTTGCCTTTGTTCCTGCTCTGATGACAGGGTGCTGGCTTACCAAGGATGAGGGATCAGCAAAAGTGGAGGAAAAGCACAGCATGTCTCCACACACACGTGCTAAAACTGTGAGCAGCAGGGAACTCTCTAGTTCCTCACAGGCTGTTGTGGCAGAGGAACAGGAAGCGGTGTCTCAGGCTGATAAACAGGCACAGAGGTCGTGTGTGCCACCTCTCTTGAGGGGGAGCCACACTGATCCTACCTAAGGAATTTCAGCCCCCAAGGAAGAAGTGAGGTTTCCTCCAATGCCAAACCTCCTATCCCGTCCATCCTCACCAGTCCTTTTGGTGTGATTGCCTGACTCTCCTCTTGGCCACTGCACATCTGCGGACAGTGCTGGGAGGAGGCGGCCATCCACACATGGCCCATGGCCTTGATGATGGCACAGCCACCTTAGAGTCAATGGAGCTGTCAACGAGTGGGGGCTTTATACATCACAGGATGGCGCAATCACCCACCCTTCTAGAAGGATCCATCGTGAGGCATCACCCTGCCCATAGTGAGCTCAGATCATTTCCCCAGGGAAGATGAGAGGTTGACATTTAAAGCCCCAAGGAGTGTGGGGCAGATCTGTGTGGGCTGTGGCTGCCTAGACAGCAGTGCTCCATGGAGACAGGAAGACAACACTTGGGGCAACATGCCACGTACCACCATTTACAATTTACATTTAGCAGGAGGGGGATCCTTAGTAGGTTCTGGGTGATTTTTTCCCCTCCCCATGAGAGAATTCGTGTTACGTACTTTGTCGAACGGCTTTGTCGAAGAACACAGAAAATAGAGGTGAACTCCTTTCCATCTGCCTCTTCTGCATGTTCACAGGATTTTCTTTATTCCAGGCTGCCATTCGAAAGGAGCTCAATGAATTTAAAAGCACTGAAATGGAAGTTCATGAATTGAGTAGACATTTAACAAGGTTAGTGTACCAAGCAGTTCTTTTCCCTTCCCCCCCCCCAAAAAAACTGTAATATTTGCTTCCAGACAAAACTATCCCATCTGCTTCTGGATCACAGGTTGGGTGGCAGGTGTGGCGCAAAAGAAGGTGAGAGGTCAGTGTGAAGTTCCCCTACGGTTACCAAAGCTCGGGGAAGGAACATTACAGCCCAGGCTAAATGGGAGCTTCTGGAAGCCTAGTTTTTAAATTATCCAAACTAAAGATCTGATTAAAGATCTGATAAGTGCTGAGCCACCAATGATGCCAGAGTGGGTTTCTATGGAGACAAGCTGAGAAGTCAAGACCAGTGAGAGTTTACAGCTCGGCCCAAGCCAAACCTGGGCAGAAATACCAAATCCACACGGGACTTTCAAGGTGGAGGTTCCCTCCTATGATTCCAGACTGAAGCATAGAGAGATTTAAGGGGCTGATATAAAGTCACATGGCTAGTTAGCAACAGAGACATCGACTTAATTCTTAGGACTTGTACTCACTGGTGAACATCTTAGAGAAACAGGACGTACCAATTCTATAGTGCGTGGACTCGGAGACACAGGCCAGGTACTATACCTGGCTGCTGAGTCCAAGCTGAGAGCATGGGCTGAGGGCTAGCAGGGCCATCCGGTTTGACCCCCAGGAGCTCCAAATTAGACCATCCCAAAATCAAAGGTGAATCCCATGGGGCTCAAGGACCTCAGGAGTTCTGTAGGGATGTGCCTTTTCGTGGAGGTCAAACCAGATTCAACTTGGCACTTGTCAGCAGTGGGGAATCTGAGGATGGGAAGCTTGGATGGAGGTGTCTGGCACCTTTGGCAGCCCCTTGGTCTTGATTTAATTATTTGTTTTTCTAGGTTTCACCGACCTTAACAGTCCAATTCCTCTTGAGTGCTATGCTGTCTTCAAAACATAAATTTATAAGAACCATAAGTGCTGGTATTTATTCACTTCCCCATTATGATGTAAATCTTCTGAACTGCCTTTTTTAAAAAGAAGAAGAAGAAAAATAAAAGGAAACATGATCAGGATTCTCTTTGCGAAAACGCGATGGTCACCGCTCCATGATCAGAGCTGCTGGCACCACCGCTGATACGGAGGGCACCGGCAGACCGGACTGAAGGCTTCCCAGCGCTCGGAGCGGGCCCGGTCCTCTCCAGCCAGGCCCGGCAGGCCAACCTCATTTAGGCTCATTTAGGCCCCAGCCAAGCTCTTCTCCTAAAGTGTGTGTCACCAGGGTCCAAAGAAGGCCGAAGCAGTGTGTTTGGCCTGGATATGACTGTGCAAAGCAAGTGGTCTGGTAGGCCTTCTAGACTCGGCCAGACACACTGGCTCCAGGCGCGGTATTGGGCTCGGGGGCCTCTTAGGAGGAGGATGCTGAAAGGGAGCACTGTCCTCAGTTGCCCCTGTCCTTCCTCTCCCTCTAGCCATCATCCATACGGTGAATGAAAGGGAAGGTGCTTTTCTGGGGGCATCTGTGGTTGACCTTTGGTCCCAAGAGCGTGTGCTCCCGGCATTGTACCTGTCGTGTCCCCGCAGACTGAGCTGAGCTGCCTTCCAGGGAGCTCTGGTTTAGAAGGGAAAACTGTCATCTGCTCAGTTCAAATTAACTGACCCGTCTGTGTCCAAAAAGCCAAATGTCACGGGTGATCTTATGCGCACAGCCACGGCTGTGGTACTCCTGTGGTATTCGTGCATCCGAGTGTAAGGACCCTGTTGAGGACAGAAAGGCTGGGGTAAGAAACTGCTTGGCTGACGTTCTTCATTTTCTCCGCGCACCCCGGGGTGAGTGACTGTGTGGAATGGAAGTTAACAAACAGCCTCTGAGTATAGGACCAATGCATGCAAGCCAGAAACCAGTCCTGAAAGGCTGGCTGTCCAGTCACTGAGGGACTGGTACTCCAGAACCACTTGATGGCCTTCTAGTCTCCTTTCTTTGCACTGAAGAGTTTCCGTGGAGGAGCTTCAGGGTTTGGCATATGCCAGAATCGTGCAAACACCAGCCACGCCTGCTCATGCTGTACCTTCCTGCTCCTATCTGGAGAGAATCCTTCCTCTCCCTCATGGTGCTGGTAAGACTGATTGGAGATGTCTCTCCCACTGTCCCATTCACTTGGGACCACAGGAAGGCAGTGCTCTTCTGACAGAGGGACAACAGGGATAAGGATGTGCAGTGAGAGGAAGGACAGCCCCCAAGCCCTAACAACTCTCTTGAGGCCCATTGCAGCTTCTTCTGTTTTCCTTCCTAACAGACCTCATAGGGCCCTCAGGCACACAGCTCTGCCTGGCTTTCTGTTGTGGTCTCACCGTTACCACCACTTCTCTGGGTAATGGCTCGCTCCCCTCCACACAGCCCAAGAGTCAGAGAGATGCCAGATTGGCCGTCACAAAAAGGAGTTAAGCGGCTCCCACCCCAAAACGTGTGGAAAGCGTTACTCTGGGGAGGCACACCCCTCAGTGAGGCCATTTAATTTTCGGCAGGCGTTAACAGCTCCTCTGGCCAGCATTAATCCAGGAGCTGGGCATATTTTGGGGGGGACCTCAGGGCAGTTCTTTAGGCAGTGCCCACTAGCCGTTGCAAAGCTGTCGTGCGCTTTTCTCCTGCCATCTGGAGTGAGCACGCCACTGCCCAGCCCAAGGAGGGCTGCCATCACTAGATCCTTTTTTTTTTCTTTGAATGTTGAATCTGAATAGTTAACTGTCGTGGGAAGGTATATTGTTCAGGGAAAATGTGGTCGGGATTTCAGTATGGCTGTGTAAACACAGTCTTCCCGAAAGGCTTACTGACGTTTGAATGTGCAAATGGTATGACGAAAGATGTAGGGCTCTTTCGTTTGACTTCTTTACGGCAGGCACGTGTTCCAGGCAGAGGTGCCTGCCTTGCCAGGATTTGAGTCGGAGCTTCCTGTGACTCCCAGCTGTCTTCGTGTGGCTCACAGGGCCCTGGCACAGTGGTCGGGCCTTCCCTGGGCCCAGGAGCGAGTCCTATGGGAACTCATTCCATTGCCTGGACTCCTCCTCTGAAGGCCAATGGCTTCTCTGCTGGCTTTGGTTCTGGGGCCTCTGAAGCCCTGGGAACATGATGCCCAGCTCAGTTTCCCTGCAGCCAGCCAGTAGCCCAGGTATCCTGCCCAAAGTGCAGTCCACTTTGAGCATGGAAGATATGGAACACAATTTCCACTTCCATTCCTGCAGAGCACCCTTTTTGAAAAGTCAGTTGCAGGAATTAGGGGTGAACCTTCCACACCCCTGAAATCTCACCTACCATCCAAGTGGGCTATTTCAAGCCCACTTTAGGGGGCTCAGCAATCTCAGTGGACCACAGGATGGGGCCTCCGTCTCTTTCCTTCTGTGAACTCTTGAGGTCTTTAGAGAAATCTATCCACATTTCTTTATTGCCATATTGTTAGGACAACTGGAAGAAGTTACAAATAAAAAAAAAAAAGTGAGATGGGCTAGGTGGTTTTAAAATGCATCCATTTTCTGAAAAAGCTGCAGTTCTCAAAGGTCTTGTACGTATACATTCCCAGTTGAGCCTTTTGTGATTTGGATTAGCGTGAGAGGAACAATGTGAAATTTCGCAAATCAAAAGGTTTCCCTCCCAAAATCAGACATTGCCCCAACTTCCCCACCACCATCTGTGACAGAAAGGACTGCCATTGGCCTACTTGCTCTTTCAAAATTGCTATCTATTCCTCTCCAAAGGCCCTCAAAGCCCTGTAAAACTTTTAAAACTTTAGCCTTTATGTCAAATTAGAGAAACCAAACAATGTGATGGTAGATGTGATAAAAACCTGAGTTTATTTTTTCTCCCGCTTATGAACGTGTATTTATATTTGCCGAATGAATATCGTGGTGTGTGCTTCGGTGAATGGGATTTCAGGCTCTCCCCATGCACAGCCAGTGGGTGAAGGTCACCTTAGATGACTTTTTCTTCCCATCTGTCTGTTAATCCCCAAACCAGTTGCTTTTTCCAGTTGCTTCCCGGGTGTCTGTACATAGTTTGTCTGTGTATAGGAGCGCTCTCCTGTGTTCTAATTTAACAGATGATGGCTGTATGAGGAAGACAATGTAAATAGAATACAAATTAAACTGGATCTCTATGGCCTAGGTTTTGTACATACAGAAACTGCATGGTATTTAAATTATTGTTTGTCTCTGATGATGTATGCAGTTTCTTTAAAAACAAACCAAAAAAAAAAAAAAAGTCTAAAAAAATTTCCTCGACTCCTGTGTGTTTTATCAACCACTGAAAACACTTTGAAGACTGGGTTTGGGAGGAAGGCAGGTCTGTTCATCAGCAAACAGAGTTATGGAGATGGAAAACCACTTCATGTATCAGGTATTATTGGGGGGAAGGATGGCTGTACATAAATTAGCTTTATAGGACTAAGATGTAGCACCCAACTGTCTGTTCTTTAATAATCTAGGAATAATGAATATAAGTTAACTTGTTAAATCCCTCAGAGTCATCTCTGTAATATGTGATATCAGACAGCTTTATATAGCAGCAATGGCTTGGGGAGCCTGTGGGGTGTCACTGCCCCAAAGCAAAAGTCCCAAACTACTTTGCTTTTGAGTACTTACCTCTGTCTCCAGGACAAGTCTTGAGTATTTGCCCTGTAAAGCTAAGAGCTTTATCACTTATCTTTCTGGTTCTAACTTGTCTCTTGGAAGGTTCTGGAGGGAAGCAAGAGGGACCTCAGTGCTTTCTGGCTACATTTTAGGTGGGTAAGGTTACTAGATATCATATGCTCAGTCTCCCAGATGCCAACTTAGTAAGTCTAGGTGGTCCTGAGATTTCTGCATTTCTAGCTAGCTCTCAGGACACACTGATGTTGCTGGTCCAGGAATCATGCTTCTGAGTAGCAAGGTGTGGAACAAAGGGAGCTGCTCTTCCTTATCCTGGGAATATCCAGCCTCAGAAGGTTGGACTGACCACATGCACTACTTACTTCTTTGCTAAGCAACAGCTGCAAAGGCCATTGGATGTTAGCCTTCTGCATCACTGCACCAGCTCTCACCTGTACTAGCCGCAGGGCTCCTGGAGCAGGAGTGGCAGCAGCAGAGAGGGCTGGCATTTACAGAAAGGGTTTCAGGTTTCAGACAGAAAGCTTTGCCCCCATCCTGCCCTCTGCTCCCCTCCAGAGCTCTCTGACTTTGATACATCTAATTGGCAGAACAGGACTACGGTTATCCCAGGGAGTAAAAGACCTATAAAGAAAAGCTTTGGTAACACCCCCAACAGGCTCTGCCCTGCAAGAGGGCAGGAAACTGACCACCATCTTGAGGGAGCCCTTTCTGAAGTAAACAAAGGTTGTGGCTACACATTCCCGATAGATAGAGGTGGCCAGTACACCCATCAGATCTGTTTCGTCATCCCAGGACAGACAAGTGGTGGCTGTGTCACAACCCGTAACTGGGCAATTTGGCTGAGTCACTTCTCAGGGCTTCACCTTTCTCATCTCACCAATGAGAACACAGATATCCTGTGCTATCCTTTAGGGCATCAGCTTGCTATGACTTGGGCTTACCTGAATTTTAAAACACTAAGCCCTTAGGAGAGAGCTTTAGATAAGTCCTGCCAGGGCACTCTCTTGAAGAACAGTGTGGATTTCTCTTTTTCAGACCACCTGCAAGTCTGACCTGCATGCCTGCTACCCCTCCTTGCCTTAGGTTGACCTCTTGGAGGGCTCATTGGCAGTGGGACCTGCCCCCTCTGCCATGTGCCTTCAGGGGGGCTCAGCCTGAAGCTGCTGTCCTTTTTCTGGGCAAAGCACCCTGGGGAGGGGAGGGGCTTGAGAACCTTGGGAAGTGATGCTTAAGTACAACCTTTTGTGTCCCCTCTACAATGCCTCAATTTCGGGGACATATCAGTGATATGTTTACACCTGATAATTAATCAAAAGGACAAATTTGACACCATGAACACTCCCTAGATGGCTCTCTATAGGTCCTTAGCACTCCCCTGGCCTCAGATGAACGACATTATCTACAGCTACAGCTCAGACCTACCCTGAGCTTCTGGCCTGGGTTTCCAAATGTCACAAAGTGGCAGTGTAGCATAGATGTTAGGAACATATGGTGCAGCCCTAGAGCAGAATACCCTGGACCTCCTGGCCCATCAGGTTACACCCTGTATGGTACCCTTGAGAATCCCCTGGGCTGTACCTGTCTTGGCTAGGGCACCCTCCCAATGCTAAGCACTCTGGAAACCTTCAGCCTATACCCCACTGCAGCTCTAGCTGCTCTCCGGGACACCCTCTACATGGAGCACCTCAGAAACTCCTGGTCTGTGCCCACCTTGACTCCAGCTGCCCCCATCAGAGTGCCTCCTGCATGGGACACCCCAGCTCATGCCCACTTCAGCTCAGGCCATTCCACCAGGGCAGCTTAAACACAGGGTGTCCTGAGATACCCCACCCCCGCCCTAGTCCATGCCAAACACAGCTCTAGCCAGCCAGTCACCAGTCATACACACAAAGTCTATGTAGGGAATGATCATACATAAAACCATTCCTTCAAATTTAGGAGAAGTAGCGGCTCCCCCTAATTCATATAAAGAAACACAAAGTCAAGCAAAATGAGGATACAGAGGAATAGGCTCAAAACAAACCTCAGAAATAGAAAAGGAAATGAAGATAATCATTTTACCTGATAAAGAGTTTGAAGTCATGGTCATTAAAATGTTCACATGATTGGAAAGAAGAATAGATGAATTTAGTGAGAAAGAAAACAAGGAGAAAGAAAAGATGAAAAAACTGGGTTAAAGAATACAATAACTGAAATGAAAAATACAGTAGAGTGAATCAGCAGTAGATTAGAGGATGCAGAACAGATCAGCAATCTGGAAGGTAGGGTAATGAAAAGCACACAAGCTGAACAGCAAAAATAAAGAAATTTTTAAAATGAGGATAGGTTAGGGGATCTCTTGAACAACATGTTCAGCAAACAAACATTGGCATTATGGGGGTTCCAAATGGAGGAGCGGAGAGAAGAGAGCAGAAAGTTTATTTGAAGGAATAAGAGCTAAAAACTTCCCTAAACAGGGGAAGGAAACAAACCTCTGGATTCTGGAAGCACAAAGAGTTCCAAACAAGAGGAACACAAGTAAGTGCATGCCACAACACATAATAATTAAAATACCAAAGATTAAAGAGAGAAATTTAAAAGCAGCAAGAAAGAAATAACAAGTTACACACAAAGGAAACCCTATAAGACAATCTGCTGATTTTCCAGCAGAAAGAAACTTTGCAGGCCAGAAAGGAGTGGCACGATATATTCAAACTGTTAAAAGAAAAAAAACATACAACCAAGAAAACTCAACACAGCAAGATTAGCATTCAGAATTGGAGAGAAATTGAAATTGGAGAGAGAGCTTTCCAGACCAAAAAAAAAAAAAAAAAGAAGAAGAAGAAGAAAAGAGAAAAAAGTTGAAGGAGTTCATCATCACTAAATCAGCCTTATGAGAAATGTTAAAGGAGCCTCTTTAGGTGGAAAAAAAAGGCCATAATTAGAAGAAAATTATGAAAGGAGCAAATTTCATGAGCAAATACACAGTAAAGGTAGTAAAGCAATCACTTATAAAGCTAGTGTGAAGGTTAAAAGATAAAACTTAAAATCAACAAATTAAAAATACTGGTTAAGGGTAATCACAAAAATTTAAAAATGTAAAATATACAAAATGTGGAGGAGGGAGTAAAAATACAGTTCTTTGAGAGTGTATTCAAACTTAAGTCATCAACTTAATACAGACTGCCATATATTTAGGATGAAGTAGCACTATATGTGAACTATATGTGAAGTATATATGAGCCTCATGATAACCACACACCAAAAACCTGTAATAGATACACAAAAAATAAAGCCAAAGACAGCCAATCATAACAATTAGAAAGTCAGTAATCACCACAGAGCAAGAAAAGCAACAGAGAACTACAAAAAACATCCAGAAAACAAAATGGCAACAAATACATACCTGTCAATAATTATCTTTTTAAAAGATTTTCTCTATTTATTCATGAGAGACACATAGAGAGAGGCAGAGACATAGATAGAGGGAGGAGCAGGGAGCCTGATGCAGGACTCAATCCCAGGACCCCAAGATCACGACCTGAGCCAAAGGCAGACACTCAACCACTGAGCCAATCAGGTGTCCCTCAATAATTAAATGTAAATGATCTATATGCTCCAATCAAGACATAGAATGACAGAATGGATGAAAAAACAAGACCCAAAAAAACAAGACCCATCTATATGCTGCCTACAAAAGATATCATATCTAAAGACACACATAGGCTGAAAGCAAAGGGATGGAAAAAGACACCCCACACAAATGGAAGTGAAAAAAAAAAAAAAAAAAGGCCAGGTAGCAACACTTGTATCAGACAAAATAGACTTTATTTTTTTTTTTTTCAAAATAGACTTTAAAACAAAGACTTTAATGAGACAAAGAAGTGCATTATATAATAAAGGGATCATGGGCAGCCCTGGTGGCTCAGCGGTTTAACACCATCTTCGGCCCAGGTCATGATCCTGGAGGTCCAGGATCGAGTTCCATGTCAGGCTCCCTGCATGGAGCCTGCTTCTCCCTTTGTGTCTCTGCCTCTCTCTGTATCTCTCATGAATAAATAAAATCTTTAAAAAAAAATAAAGGATCCAAAATCCAAAAACAGGATATGTAACAATTGTAAACATCTATACATCCAACACTGAAGCACCTAAATACATAAAGCAGAGCAGTCCAGGTGGCTCAGCGGTTTAGCACCGTCTTCGGCCCAGGGCATGATCCTGGGGACCCGGGATCGAGTCCCACGTCAGGCTCCTTGCATAGAGCCTGCTTCTCCCTCTGCCTGTATCTCTCTCTTTCTCTCTCCTTTCTGTTTCTCATGAATACATAGGTGAAATCTTAAAAAAAAAATACATAAAGCAAAATACATAAAGCAAATAAATATTAACAAACATTAAAGGAAGAAATGGACAGTAATGCAATAATAGTAGGGGACTTTAACACCTCTTTGACATCAATGGATAGATCGTCCAGGTAGAAAATAAGGGAAGAGTGTCTTTTAACAACACATTAGACCAGATCGACTTAACAGATATATACAGAACATTCTATCCAAAAATAACAATACACATTTTTTTCAAGTGTATATGGAACATTCTCCAGGACAGATCACATGTTAGGCCATAAAATGTGCCAGTAAATATAAGAAGATTGAAATCCTATTATGCAGCTTTTCTGAACACAACATTATAAAACTAGAAATCGATAAAAAAAAAAAAAACCGGAAAAACACAAACATAAAGGCTAAACAACATGCTACTAAGTAACCAATGAGTCAATAAAGAAATGAAAGAGAAAATAAAATACATGTAGGTAAATGCAAATAAAAACAGTCAAAAATCTTTGGGATACAGTGAAAGCAGACATAAGAGGGAAATTTACAGCAATATAGGCCTACCTCAGGAAACAAGAAAAATCTTTTTTTTAAGATTGTATTTATTTATTCATGAAAGACACAGAGAGACAGGCAGAGACACAGGCAGAGGAAGAAACAGGCTACCTGCAGGGAGCCCTATGTGGGACTAAATCCCAGAACTTCAGGATCACGACCTGAGCCAAAGGCAGATGCTCAACCACTGAGTCACGTAGGCGTCCCGAAACAAGAAAAATCTTAATCTAACCTTACGCCTAAAGGAACTAGAAAAAAAACAAAACAAAACAAAACTCAAAGTTAATAGAAGGAAGAAAGTAAGATCAGAGCAGAAATAAATGAAATAAAGACTTAAAAAGTTGAAAAGATTGAGAGTTAGTTCTTTGGAAAAATAAACAAAACTGATAACCTTTAACCAGACTCACCAAGAAAAAGAGAAAGAGGACCCAAATAAATCAGAAAGGAAAAGAGGAAAACAACCAACACCACAGCAATACAAAACAAGAATAACTACTACAAAAAAATGATATTCCAACAAAATGGATAAGCTAGAAGAAATGGATAAATTCCTAGAAATATACAATCTTCCAAAACCAAATCAGGAAGAAATAGAAAATCTTAATAGACCAATTACTAGTAACAAAACTAAACTGTAATCCAAAAATTCCAAACAAACCTAAGTCCAGGACCAGATGGATTCACAAGTGAATTCTACGGAACATTTAAAGAAATAATACCTATTCTATATTCCAAAAAACAGAAGAGGAAGGAGAGGCACATGGGTGACTTAGTGGAGCATCCAACTCTTGATCTCTGCTCAGGTCTTGATCCCCAAGTCATGAGTCCAAGCCCCATACTGGGCTCCATGCTGGGCATGGAACCTACTTAAAGCGAAGAAGAAAAAAACAAACAAACAAACAAACAGAAGAGGAAGGAAAGCTTCCAAATACATTCTACAAGGCCAGGATCACCCTGATACCAAAACCAAAGGCATTGTCTAAAAAAACAAAACTATAGGCCAATTTCCCTGATGTAAGAATCCTAAACAAAATATTAGCACACCACTTAACAATACTTCAAAAAAATCATTCACCATCATCAAGTGGGATATATTCTGAGGATACAAGCATGGTTCAATATTTTTGTAAGTCAATCAGCACTATATACCACTTTAACAAAATAAAGTTTAAAAAATATATGATCATCTCAATAGATGCAGAAAAACCATCTGACAGAATTGATAAAAACTCTCAACAAGTGCATTTAGAGGGAACATACTTCAATACAATAAAGGTCACGTATGACAAACCTACAGCTAACATCCCACATGATGGTGAAAAACAGCTTTTCCTCTAAGATTAGGAACAAGAAAAGGATGTCCACTCTCACTACTTTTACTCAATACAGTACTAGAAGTCCTAATCACAGCAAGCAGGCAAGAAATAAAAGATATCCAAATTAGTAAGGAAAAAATAAAACTGTCACTATTTGTAGATGATATACTATACACAGAAAACCCTAAAGACTCTACCAAAAACTATTAGAAATAATCACTGAATTCAGTAAAATTACAGGATACAAAATCAATATACAGGAATTTATTGCCTTTCTATATATACTAATAATGAAGTGGCAGAAATTTAAAAAGCAATTCCTTTGGGGCTCAGTCAATTAACTGTCTGACTCTTGATATCCACTCCGGTCATGTCAGTCAATTAACTGTCTGACTCTTGATTTCCACTCCGGTCATGGGATTGAGTCTCAAGTCAGCATCTATGCTTAGCATAGAGTCTGCTCCAGATTCTCTCTCTCCCTCTGCCCCTCCACTCACACTCACTCATGCTCTCTCTCTAAAATAAATAAAAAGCAATTCCATTTACAATTTCACCAAAAAGAATAAAGCACCTAGGGATAAAGTTAAGCAAAGAGGTGAAAGATTTGTACTCTGAAAACCATAAAACATTGATGAAAAGAACTAAAGGTGACACAAATAAATGGAAAGACATACCATGCTCATGGATTAAAAGAATATTGTTAAAATGTCCATACTACCCAAAGCAATATATAGATTCAATGCAATCCCTATCAAAATGCCAATACTATTTTCCCAGAACTAGAAAAAATAATCCTAAAATATATATAGTACTAAAAAAGATCCTAAATAGCCAAAGCAATCTTGAGAAAGAACAACAAAACTGGAGGTATCACAATCCCAGATTTCAAGATATACTACAAAGTTATAATTAATTCAAAAGAGTATCATACTGGCACAAAAAACACATTCAGATCAATGGAATAGAATAGAGAACCCAGAAATAAACCCATGAGTAGATCATCAATTAATCTATGACACAAGAATGTGCAATGGGGGAAAAATAGCATCTTCAATAAGTGGTTAAATGGTGCTGGAAAAAGTTGACAGCTACATGCAAAAGAATGAAAATGGACCACTTTCTTATACACGATACAAAAAATAAAATCAAAATGGATCTAAGGACCTAAGTGTAAAGCCTGAAACCATAAAACTCCTAGAAGAAAACACGGGCAGTAGTAATCTCTGACATCAGCCCACAAATATTTTCGTAGATAAGTCTCCCTTGGGCAAGGGAAACAAAAGCAAAAATAGACTATTGGGACTACACCAAAACATAAAATTTTTGCACAGCAAAGAAACATCAACAAAAGAAAAGCAACCTATTGAATGGGAGAAAACAAATGATAAATCCAATAAGGGATAGATATCCAAAATATACAAAGAACTGGGATCCCTGGGTGGCGCAGCGGTTTGGCGCCTGCCTTTGGCCCAGGGCGCGATCCTGGAGACCCGGGATCGAATCCCACATCAGGCTCCCGGCGCATGGAGCCTGCTTCTCCCTCTGCCTGTGTCTCTGCCTCTCTCTTTCTCTCTGTATGACTATCATAAATAAATAAAATTAAAAAAAAAAAAATTAAAAAAAAAAAAACAAAATATACAAAGAACTTACATAACACAAAAAAATGATCTTATTAAAACAATAAACAGAGGAGGGTGGCCTGGGTGGTTCAGTAGGTTAAGTGTCCAACTCTTGATTTTGACCCAGGTCATGATCTCAAGGTCCTGGGATAGAGCACTGTGTCAGGTTCCGTGCTCAGCCTGGAGTCTGCTTGAGATTTTCTCTTCTCCCTCTGCCCTTCCCCTGCTTGCTCTTTATTTTTTTTTCCCCTGCTTGCTCCTTAATAAATAAATCTTTAAAAAAATAAATAAGCGGAAGACCTGAATAGACATTTTTCCAAAGAAGACATACAAATGGCCAACAGACACATGAGAAAATGCTCACCATCACTAATTATCAGGAAACACAAATCAAAACCATAATGAGATATCACCTCACATTTGTCAGAATGGCTAGTATCAAAAACACAAGAAACAACAAGTGTTGGTGAAGATGTGGAGAAAATGGAACCCTCATACACTACTGGTGGGAATGTAAATTGGCACAGCCACTGTGGAAAACAGTACAGAGGCTTCTCAAAAAATAAAAAATAGAACTACTGTATGATCCAGTAATTCCACTACTGGGTATTTATCCAAAGAAAATGAAAACACTAGTTCCAAAAAATACATGCACCCCTATGTTTATTGCAGCATTATAATAGCCAAGGTATGGAAGCAAGTGTCCACTGATAGATGGATAGATAAGGAAAACGTGGTGTGTGTGTGTGTGTGTGTGTGTGTGTGTGTGTATGTGTATATATATAGGTACAATGGGGGAAAGATAGCATCTTCAATAAGTGGTTAAATGGTTCCACAAATTCAGCTATGTCTCAGACTTTTGTTTTCATAATTTCAAAGCCTGCCCCTCTGCCCTTCCTCCCCTTCCTTCCTTTTCCAGTGAATGTCATCACCTAGAAGTCACTCTCTCTTTTCTACTGCCAGCTGGTCATAAACCCCTGCCAGTTAGTTCTAGAAGCTGGTCCACTGCCCTCTAAAAGGCCCTCACCTCTCGCCAGGATGATCATAGTCATGTGCCTCTGCTGGTGCAAAGTCCTCCATATATATAACAGATATATATATATATATATATATATATATATATATATATATATATATATATAATATATATATATAGCAGAATATTAGTCATAAAAAAGAATGAGATCTTGCCATTTGCAACAACATAGATGGTCCCAGATAATATTATGCTAAGTGAAATAAGTCAGATGGTGAAAGACAAATACCATGTGATTTCACATACATGTGGAATCTAAAAAACAAAACAAATGGACAAAAGTAGAAACAGACCCATAAAAACAGAGAACACACTGATGGTTGCCAGAGGGCATGGGGGGTTGGGCCAGTAGGTGAAGGGGAGTGGGAGGCCCAAGCTTCCAGTTATAGAATGAGGAAGTCACAGGGATGGAAGGTAGAGCACGGGGGATACAGTCAGTGGTACCATAATAGGGTTGTATGGGGACAGACAGGTAGCTACACTTGGGGTAAGCATAGCAAAACACAGGCTTATCCAGTCACTATGTTGTACATCTGAAACTAAGGCAACATTGTGTATTGACTATACTTCAATAAAAAAGAAAGAAAGAAGAAAAAACAACATGGTGCTGAGCCCCGAAGCTCTGGAGTCTAATTCTGGCACTACCTATTACTAGCTGTGTCGGGCAAGTTACACTGTGCCTCTGCTTTCTCATCTGTAAAATGGGAATAAAGGCACCTATTTTATAGGGCTCTTACGAGAATTAAATAAAACATGTATAAGGTGCTTAGAAGAGTCAGGTCTTACCAAAGGTAAGATGGCATACTGGACACACGCCTGACAAGTTCCACAAATTCAATTATGTCTCAGACTTGTTTTCATAATTTCAAAGCCTGCCCCTCTGCCCTTCCTCCCCTTCCTTCCTTTTCCAGTGAATGTCATCACCTAGAAGTCACTCTCTCTTTTCTACTGCCAGCTGATCATAAACCCCTGCCAGTTAGTTCTAGAAGCTGGTCCACTGCCCTCTAAAAGGCCCTCACCTCTCACCAGAATGATCATAGTCATGTGCCTCTGCTGGTGCAAAGTCCTCCATCCACAGACCTGCTCGCACCACTCTCCTGCCTGACATCCGCAGCGCTCCTGCCCTACTGGTAAGATCCCAACCTCCACTGCACCAGCCCTGGGGCTGGTATGGCCCACCCCCTGCCTCGTCCTGCTGAGAAGCCCCAGAGCAGGCCCCTGCAGCATGTGTGGCCCTGGAGCCCAGCACGGGGGTTGTTGATGGGGCCGTGCTGTAGTGACCACCCTGGGGACAAGACATGAGCTTTCACAACTGAGTGATAAGATTCCTTGAATGGAGTCCAAGGGAGGCCTCGCTTAGGGGACCCTGGAGTCTAGGGAGGAGCCAGAGTACTTACGGGTACAAAAACAAACAGTATAAACAAATACTTATGCCCTACAGTAGCTGACATGCGGCCAGTTTCTAGCAGAGAGACTGTGTGGACACTTAATTCCTGTCGATACCACTCGCAGTTCCCAGATATTACACGCTGACCACATACCGGGAGCTGGGCTACATGGTTTTCATATCAGATTTTATTTAATCCTCACGACACCTGGTGGCTTCCAAACCAGGCCTGACTCTAAAGCATTGCTCTTAGCCTCTCTGCTAGGTCACTGCATGCATGGCTTCCCCACCGCTTCCTTGGACTCTTTTCTCAGCTTTCATCCACTTATCCCAGTTGCCTGTCTTAAGTAATCATATCATCTTCTGACACTGAGAACCACAGATCAGGAAAAACACCCAGGTCTCTCCAAGCCCTCCAGGTAGTGCACGGCCTGTCTGCGACTCACACCAGTGGCAATCTCACCCCACCAACCATGAGCCAGTCCGCCAGTACTTATGACTTCCCGCAAAGGGAACTCATGTTGAGCCAGGCACTGGCACAGCATGGGTCCCACGTGGGGCTGTGGCGAAGGCAGGACAAGAACAGCAGGCTGCCTAAAGCCAAAGAGGAAGAACACATCTGACATGTAATCAATCGTGGGCATGCAACCAGTCCCTTTCCCAAGTGCTATTATTTGGTAAAAGGGGGCTCTGCTCATTTTGTGCCATTAATTTAAAAAAAAAAAAAAGCTCCTTATTTCATAATAAGAGGCCATGACCATCCCTATTTCCATGGGGCAACACCCCAGATGAAGGCAAAGGGCCTTTTAAAAAATGAATTAATGAATTTGTTTGTAAAAGAGACAGGAAGACTAAACCACGAAAGCATAACTTACCGATTCTTCTGCTAAGCTTTGACAAACCGGTTAAGATGCATGCTACCCTGAGCTGGAATTCCACATGCTTGTTTCTCTTCCCCTCTGTAACAGATCAAGACCATACCTCATGATCTCTGAGGCTCTGAGTCTCCTGCATGGTGACGTCATTGCAGTTGTTGTTCCTTTAGTTAAAAAAAAAAAAAAAAAGAATGGAAGGGAGGGAGGAAGATTCAATCTGTTCCTTATTACCAACCTGGGGTTGGGGGGGATGGTTGTCACTGATACCTTTGTTCCAGGGGGGTTTCCAGGGATCACAGGAGGCTGTGTCTTTACAAAGCCTGTGACCTCACAGCCCCCTCCCAGAAGAGGGCAAGCGAGTTTCTTCAGCTGAGCAGGTACAAATACATCACATACTGGTGAAGCCTATGATCTCAGAAAGTCCTTCCCATGAAGAGAATCAGGGTAAAGAGCATGTATCCTGGTATCCCAGTGGGCAGTGAGTGTGCAAGAGCTGAGGCTTTTTGCCTTAGCACCTGAGCCTCCCAGAAGGAAAGCCCCAGCCTGGATGCTGGCTCTGCAAGGCCCTGTGGTTAAAATAGTGAAAATATCACCAGGTGGGAAGCTGGCCTTGTTCATATTATGAGGTGCCTTGCTGTTGGGGGTGGGGGGCACTTCTCCAAGCTACCACTAAAATGCTTATGGTCATCCCCAGTGGCCCCCAGACTCACCCCCCCACCCTCTGCAGAACACCCACCCACCCACAGCACGAGAGCCTCTTGCTGCCGGTTAACTCTCAGGTTTTCCTCAATTCTGACTGGGTTATGACAGCTCCAAAGCAGGCAAGATAAATCCCTATGCTGTCCTCCCTTCTTTCTAGAAAAGCATATGTGATCTCATGTATGTGTGGAGGCTGACAGGCTGCTTCTGAGGAAGGGAACTTGGGGCTGCCGCTGTTGGCCGCATACCCTCTTGCCCTGGCTGCCTTCTCTCCCCACACAGCACATATCCCTCTTCTACTAAAAAAACCTAGTTATAGGGGTGCCTGGCTGGCTCAGTCGGTAGAGCATGTGACTCTTGATCTCAGGTCATGAGTTCAAGCCCCACACTACGTGTAGAGATTACTTAAACATTTTAAAAATTTAGTTACAATTATTAAAAAAAAGAAGAAGAATTTATAAATGCATATAGTACTGGTTACCTTTAGACTTGCCTGAACAAGGAAACTTACCTATGTGTAATCTGTTTACTCTCACAGACCTTATTTCAATTATATCAAAATTAAAAATCTAGGAACAGACCACAATAAGGAAATGTGGACATTTTTCAGACCATCTAGCAGCTGGTCAGAAAAACGGAGCCTCATGGGGCCAAGCAGTAAGAGGTTCCTATTTCAGGTCTCTGCCCATCACCTCCCCGCCAGCACCCTACAAGCTGGGAGATAAGCACATCTCTTGATGGTTTCAGTTCATTGCAAAGACATGGTTTTGCCCTCCAGGAACCAGCTGGCTCTGCATGAGTGAAAACAGTGCAAGTGCAGAACATAATTAATTGAAGTGGGAAAGAGAGAAAGGCAGAGAGGAATGGCTTTGGGTTTGGACAGTTGTGGAGATAAATCTAAAGCAAAAAAAAAAAAAAAAAAAAAAAGGTCTTTGATTTGGACAGAAAAGGTGTGGACCATTCTGCTGTGGTTGAAGATATTTCACTGTAGGTTCCTGTCAGTAGGCGAGAGCAGACACTAATGGTTGACCACTGGTCCATGGAATGGCTTAGAGCAAGTAGCTGGGGGAGCGTCATTTGCATTTCCGCAGCAAGCCAGTGAGGGGAGTTGAGATGTCGCCTGAGCCACCTCCCAGGCCTCAGCTCAGAGCTCAGATGCAAAGGCATGTCTCTCAAGGCCTGGTTGAGAGCTGCTTGTGTTCCACCCCTTCCTCTGAACAAAATCACTCATAGAACATTAATGGTGACAGGAGCACTTAGTCCAACCCCTTCTGGTGCTCTGTTGCCCTGTAGCACACCAACGTGCACAACCCTAACAGAAGCTCTGGGTGGTGTATCCCTGCCTCCCCCCTAAGCTTCACCTCTGCACCCCCTCACACTGTTTGCATCAGCCCTGGTCACTGCTGCTGGGTTGACCTTTGTGTCCTTACACCATCATCCTCAGACCATCCCAACACCAGCTGCCATTAGCTCTGCACTCTGGCACTGTGCTGGACACTTTCATCTCTCATCCCTTTTCACAGGCAAGGAGACTGAGGCTTTAAAAGGAACAGAATCATACAGCTAGGGAAAGGCATAGCCTTTCTGAGAACCCCGGGGCTTCAATCCAGTTGCCCTGCCCCTACATTGACCAGCAAATCCCACAAAGGATGCCCAGAAGGATGTTTAAATACCAATTTAACCCTGTGTCTATGCTACTAAACCACATCTGCTCTGATAGTGTCAGCACTGCGTTCAGCAGCCTTTACATAACAGGAAACCCAAAGAGTGGCCAAAACTAGTGTTTGTTTCTATAAAGGAAGTCTGGAGCTAACCAAGGAAAAGCTTGTGACATCATCAGTATGCCGCAAGTCTGTTTTTCTGCCCCAGCATCCTTATCATGTGGTTTCCATCCTCATGGTTGCCTCATGTCCCAAGGTGGCTGCTGGGGTTCCAGCATGATGTATATTATACAGGCAGGAAGTGAGAAGAAAGTTTACCTACCTGACAAGTAAATTCTCCTTAAATGAAGACCTCTTCTGGATGTCCTAATGACTTTGCCTTCCATCTTATTGGCCACCCCTCTTTGCCCAAGAGGTTAGTAAATAAAGTTTTATTAATATACTCCTACCTCAAATAAAACTGAGGTCTGGTTAGTAAGGAAGAAGGAAAGGATGGATATGGCTGGTTAGCTGCCACAGAACTAACCTGGGTAATGAACTGACCTATGATAATGTTATAATGAAGGCACTTCCACTGATCCAGGGGAGACAGACTTCCTGGAGAACATTCGAGCCTCGAGACAGAGGTTCTGATGAACTGCTGTATAAACTTTTAGCGATATTCCCACCATCACCTAGAAATGAAGTCAGACTAATTACTTAAAAATGAGAAAGGGGTTACAAGCAGGTGGCATCCCCTGCAGCATATTTCTTTCTTTGGCAGTCAAGGTTAAGCCCTGTACTAGGTGAAATCTACATTCCCTAAATCCTTGCTCCTCAAACCATGATCCCCGAGGACCAGAAGCATTGGCATCACCAGGGAGTGTATGAGGAATTCAGAACCTCAGCCCCCACCCCAGGACTAAACCAGAATCTGCATTTTAATGAGGGGCACCAGGGGACTCCTATGTACATTACAGTTTAAGAAGCTCTGTTCAAAAGGCATGATTTAAAGAGCCCGTAATGGGTCTGTAATCCCCTAAAAGCCTCATCTCAGGAAGCAGCCTCCTCTGAGACATTTCGTCTTTAGGGAGACTGAAAATTATAATGCCACCTCCCTGAGAAGAATACACATTGAAACTGTTATCACTTGTGATGCAGTAATACCTAATATTTATTAAGAGCTTAGTCTGTGCCAGGCACTGACCTAAGAGCTATGTGCATATCCTTCTGCACTTAATCCGAACAATTCTGTGAGGTGGCTACCACAACCATCATCCTTCCCATTTTACAGATGAAGATGGCATGCCAGCCAGAAAGCATCAACAGGGGGGCACGTCGACAACGTTTTACCCAGATGCAGGGATTTTAAGGATCAGAGAACAGACAGAGGTTGTGTTTCAGGATGAGGAAGTAGCTTGGTCAAATACAGTCCAGCCAGGAGGCTGCTCAGCTCTCTGGGTGACCTTGTATAGCCTCCTGGAGCCTCACCTCTCTTACCTGCGTACCAGGGGCAGGGTTGGGGTGGGGGGCGTGGAGTCAGACGACTTGCAAGCTCTCATCCAGCTCTGACATTCCTCAAGTCCAGGTGTGCCTCCCCTGTGATCTTGAGATCAATTGGCCTTAGCGGCTGCACACCCCCATGATTCTGAGCAGGTGCACCCAGCTGCCACCAGGCCTGGCTGCAGCCCAGCTCCGTCTGGAGCCCCAGATGTTGGACACCCTCCCAAGCAGTCAGAGGCAAATAAACACAGCTGCTGCCAGCCACTCCTCACCAAGGCTTCCCACTTGACTCATGTTGGGGGAAGGAGCTAGGTGAAGCCGATTTTCTGTAGAGTTCCAGAATAAATGAGACTTGATACGAAACGTTCACAAACACCTAGCCAAAGGAGACACTGTTTGCCAGAGCTCCTAATGCTCACCCCACCTGAAAGGACTGGCTGTCTCATCTTTCAACTGGTTGACAGAAACCAGAAATAGGTGGGGGAAGGAAAAGCCACTCAGACTTAGTTCAAGGCAGTAGGTGCCTGATGCCCCTCCTGGAACCTTTGCAGGGTACAGATGCAGTTAACAGATTTGCTAAGTGGAGCAGAAAACTTTTCAGAGTGTCCTCTCAGTTCAGACTGGACCCCATAACAACGTCCCTCCTTCAGCACCCGTACACTGCCACGGACACCAGGGAGGCTCCTGGTAGCCGTGTGTCTGCCGTACGACCCCTCCATCCCCACACAATAGATGGGTGGTCTGTGGACAGCACCAGACCCAAACTGGACCACAGCCTCTTTCTCACAGTCTGAGAAACAGAACCCAGAGACTCTGTCTCCAAAGGCTGGACCTATGACAAATAAGCTTACCATCTTAGAGTCAGGTGTCTTCTACCAAAGGAATCTGGACAGCAGAGGGACAGAGAACGCATCAGACACAGAGTAGGTCAAAAAGAAGAGTCCAAGAGCCCAGGCTCTCTTTGGTCCCATCCCAGATCTAGCCAGCCCTAAGTCCTCTGGGTCCTGAGCCTCACCCTGTATCCCAGAATAAAGGTCTCCTTTAAGCAAGCTAGCTAGCTCCAGACGATTCCATTACTTGTCACCACAGAAGTATTTTTTAAAAATATTTTATTTATTCATGAGAGACACACAGAGAGAGGCAGAGACACAGGCAGAGGGAGAAACAGGTTCCATGCAGGGAGCCTGGTGGAGGACTTGATCCTGGGACTCGCCCTGAGCCGAAGGCAGGCACCAAACCACTGAGCCACCCAGGGATCCCCACCACAAAAGTCTTAATCAACACTGAGGCAGGCATTCACGTACTCAAACTCATATGAGTTTGAGTGAGCCCAGGCCAGCTGAGATGTGCTTTGGCTCTGAGAGAAAGGAAAAGAGAATGAGACATGATCTTGACCCTCAAGGAGCTCACGGGCTAGTGTGGGGCCTCAACCAATGTATTAAATGTGGCAAAAAGGACACAGAGTGCCAGGAAGGAAACAGGCCTGGGGCAAAAGGAAAGGTGCAGAGAGCCAGGAGAGCTTCCTGGAGGAGGAGCTGCCTGAGTTGAGCCTCAGAGATGGAGCCCTGCAGTGGGGAGAGGACATTCCTGGCAAAGACACCCGTCTTTTTCACCTGTGCCCGGAGAAGGGCAGGCTAGCACAGTTTGGGGGAGCAAACAGGCACAAGGGGCTGTCCTAGATAAGACGGGGATCAGGGAAAGGAAATAAGACACAGCCCCAGAGCTTGCAGTGCAGAGGGAAACCACAGGGAAAGTTCAGTAGAAGTCCAAGACTAGCAAACAAGAGCCTTCTAAACAATTACCATGAAATGAGCGGTGCTTGCAATGTGACAGAGCCAAGAGGAAGAAGAATCCCTTTTCAGCTTGGCAGTTTACTAGAAACTTCAGGACGGGCAGAGCAAAGTTAGGCCTTGAAGTGCTGTGCCGATTCAAAAGGGCAACTAGCACCCGGCCACCTTCTTGCGAACTATGCTATCAAAAAATATTCAATATTACACGGAGCTCCAGATTCCTTAAACCGCTTTCACACAGAACTCACTGGATGCCCACGAGCACACTGGGGGGTGAGGAAGGTAACAGAATGGGTTTGACCACAGGGAAGCAAATAGAGACTGCACGAGCCCCCGGGGTCACAGAGCTAGTGAGTGGGGCCAAAACCACGCATGCCAGAGTAACCCAACCCTGCGCTGAAGCTTCTCTCCTGTGGGGCAGCTCAGAGGAGCTGAGAGCCACTCTTAACGATGAGAGAACACAATACGTACTTGTGTAATTTAGTATTTGCCTTCCCCACCCGACTACAAGCTCCAAGAGGGCAGCCGCTGTATGACTTGGTCAGCAATTAAGCTCGGCACCTGGTCCATAATTGGGAGCTGGAGTGTGTTCAAACTGACTTCACAACTGAATGAGAATGACTACCAGGGTGAAGGAACCCAACGGAAAAGGAGAAATGAGGGCGGGGGCAGAGGATCACTAAGGCTCGTTGAGCGCAACCTTCGGACATGTGGAAGTGAATGGTCCAAAGCTCTCCTCTTCCTTGCTGCCTCCCTCACAAACCATGGCATTAGTCCGGAGGGCGGGCAGAGTTGGATAAAGAGAGATGCCAAAGCGACAAGTGCCAGGTTGCTACTTTCCAGCCGCATAAAGGAGGTGAGGCTAGCGTGTGCGCCAGCGGTCCCCGGTGATGTGCACATAAGCTTTTGGTAAACACCACAGTCATACCTACTTTTCAGGTGTGATCCCGAGTTCTAAACACTAAGCACCTGCTGTGATATTCTATTTGGAGTTCTGCTCCATCAGGACAGGTTTCTGGAAGAATTTTTCCCATGTTCTCCTTGGGTCACATTCTCCAGCTTCCCCCTGTGGTTGCCCTACAGTAAAACCAGCTCCCAGGAGTAAGGTGGGAAATGGTCAACTCACCTGGCAACTAACTGTCCACTCACTTTGTAACCTCCAGGAGGCAAGGCTGAAAGAAACCAAAAAAGACAGGGAGGAACAAGTCAGAAAAGCACTAAGAGAGGACCATACCCCCACCCCCCTGTGGTCCTCCAAGAACATTCCAGCCTCCATTCTCATCACCCCTCTTTCTTCACCAACCTCCCAAACTGGTACCAACTCTGGGTAAGCCAACGGCTGACCCAGAGAGGGGTGGCTGGTGCCAAGACCCACAAGCAGTTTCATTTGGCACAGAGTCTAAAGGAGAAACAGCTCTTTGTTTCAGCCATCAGAGGGATGACACAAAAATTCCCACACTCTCCTCTCAAGGCAGAGAGAAGTATCCTCTGGCCCTTCCAAAGCCAGAACATCCAGCTGAAGACAAAAGCTGCTTATCCGATGGGACTACTGGCAGATGCCAACTGCAGGGCCAGCCACCACCCTGCCAGCTGCCCACACCCCACCCCTCCCAAAGGCTGCCCCTGGCCGAAGAAGTCCAGACTCGTCTCCTGCTTGAAGCCTCACAGCACCAGCACAGGCTGTCACTCGGAGCAAGAGACTCGTCCAGGGCATAGATGCTCTATTTTTACCCTCATCCTCAACAGACTTCCCTCCAGACTTTGCTCTTAAAGAGAATAAACCCCCACGGTGGGGAAGTGATAACCACACGACAGAGAACAGGCCAGAGCCAAGGGAGGATTCTAAGTAATTCAACACAGGGCAGGCATGCCTGACAGTCAGAGCAAGAGAGGATGGAGGCCTTCAAGCTCTTCCTCCATCCACATCATGTGATGAGGGTTGCCTCATGATTTTCAGGCAAACTTTCCATGAACAGCAACAAAAAAAAGTGCTTCGTTCTAATGAACCCTGACCTCATTTACTGAGGGAACCTCAGACACACCCCACAAGCCTGGGTGCACGCAATCTGTCCACTCCATTTTTTGTCAGGCAGAAGTCACACATGCCCCGACCTTCCTGGGCTCTCAGTAGCTCCCAGCAGCACAGACTTGAAGCTTTTTCATTGTGTTTATGAACACACTGTAAAAAAAGATGAACTGAATGAATGAGCAGATGTTGAAAAAAAATGATACTGTGTAAAGGAAGGACTAAAACTATATTTAATAACATTAGACCCCTTGGGCAGCCCAGGTGGCTCGGTGGTTTAGCGCCACCTTCAGCCCAGGGCCTGATCCTGGAGACCCAGGATCGAGTCCCACGTCGGGCTCCCTGCATGGAGCCTGCTTCTCCCTTTGCCTGTGTCTCTGCCTCTCTGTGTCTCTCATGAATAAATAAATAAAATCTTAAAAAAAAAAAAAAAAAGTTAGATCCCAGTTTTCCAAAGGAGTGGGAGAGCCCCATAGGTTAGCCCTGACAGTTTGGGCTGTAACAAAACCCCTGAGCTGTGACACCGAAGGGAAATTCTGCAGCATCTTGACAAAACGTCTTGAATAATGGGACTGGGGGTGGGGGGTGGGGGGGATATTTTCATCGGGAGCCATGCTTCTCACCAAAGGCAGTAGGCAGAAACGTATTCAGAATGCTGAGGCTCTTGGCAAAACAAAATTCTGGTATCAAAGTATAACTCGACCCTCACCCATACTGCCACTGTCCTCACAGGGGACCTTAAAAAACCCCTTCTGCTGAAATGGAGCCCTTTGGTTGCCTAAGAAAGAAAACTCTGGATGGTATCAGACTTTTTTTTTTTTTAAGGATTTTATTTATTTATTCATGAAAGACAGAGAGAGAGAGAGAGACAGGCAGAGGGAGAAGCAGGCTCCATGCAGGGAGTCCAACGTGGGACTTGATCCCAGGACTCCAGGATCACACCATGGGCCAAAGGCAGATGCTAAACCGCTGAGCCACCCAGGGATTCCCTTGACTCACTTTAAAAGAAAATCCCCACCTCCCAGCCCTTCACCAGAAAGGTTTTGACCAACCTGAATTTGGCAGAACACTTCTGACCCCTTCGTAGGACAGCGAGTCTTCCCTTCAGCTCATCTGGACCTTCCCCCAAAGTTGTGAAGAGGCATGTGTCAGCCTCCTAAGCTTTCTCCTGCCCAAGAATTCCAGGGACCCCCTTGCCCCCCCACACTCACTCTATAGTGCGCTAGTCTTCTCTGAGAATTCAGAAGCAAGCAGGAACACATACCTTGAAACTATCCTCTTGTTCAGAAGTTGCTGAGTCTTTGTTTCCTCTTGGAGTTGAGATTTACTATCACTTGACTTTTTAATCTGTTTTTTAGTAAAAAGCTGTACTAACAAGACATGGCTCATAAATAGAAGTAAACTTATTTTTGTTTTCTGACTTCTCAGTGAATTTTACGCATCCCCCAGGAGCGCCAAACAGCAGACAACTAGAGCAGGAGTTCCTTCTTAGGTGTTTGCTATCTCCAACCAGCTAGAAAGTAAATGTAAAGCAGGAAATGGCAATAGCATTTTGCTTTAAGAAGTTTTCTTCTGGGTGTATTTTTGCGTTTTAGAAATGAAATACTTTGGGATATGTTACTATTCAGAAGTACCAGCTGGTTTCAATGACTCTGTTCGCTCTGACTTCTCAAGTTATTTTACACGTTAGGGAGGGAATGAATGCTCCAAATTCTAACTGCAAAATTTCATGGTCCCGCCTCCTCTTCTGAGAGTGGGGCTGGGTAGTGTAGGGAACCAACTCACCACTCAGGTTCCTGCAAGTCCGACAGCTGAACCAGTCTTGAACAAAGGGCCTCATCTCAATCACCAGTCTCAAAGCCTACAACTGTCAATGAACAGTTACCATTTGTGGCCTGGGGGCATTAACCCAGCTATTAACCTTAGCCTGCCGCTTCTCCCATTCCAATTCTGAGTGGCACAGTGCTTCCTAGAGCCCATCCAACATTTAACGACCCATCAGGAAAAAGCATGAATTGGGCAAGATATCCACAAGTACTCTCTCTCCCTGTAGGTAAATTTAGACACATTTTGTTCAATAACTTGCACTCCAACCGACACAGAGAAAATGTAAGATTTTTATTGAAACCTATTTGGCAAGACAAAGCCTCAGAAACCAGACAGCTTAGATTTAAACAAGTACTGCATCAAGGAAAGCCGAATCTGAGCTGTCAACAAAAGGAAGTTGTTCTTTATTCCAGAAATAGCCTTAGGAAGTAACGAGCTTGGTGCTAATTAGAGAGGAACGGGGCAGGCTTGGTTATACACTGCCTATCAAAGCGCCCGCCTTCCCTGCCTGAACTGTTTTGAAAATGGGGAAGTGTTTTCGAATAACCCTTTTCAATGCTATTCAGAGTTGAACTTTGTACTTCTGTGAACCACAAGATGCTGCTCCACGATATGCCACCCAATCTTACTCGGAAAAAATTATGCTTTGGGCACAAAAGCAAGAACCCTATTTTTGGTAAGTTTAGTGACTGGGCCTGGCAGGCCGTGCACATCAGGAGCGGTCAGGCTGAGTGCACTGGGGTCCCGCAGTGCTTGTGCCACAAGTCGATGGCCTTGCTCACAATCGCGTCCGAGCTGTCCTGAGGAATCTGTGGACAAGCAAACGAGTCTTTGTGAAATTGCCATGTTTATAACTTCATTGTCTCCCTCATTCATCATGCCTCAGCAATTTCCCCTGGAGTTTTCACTACTTTTCAGAAAGTGATCCTATGAAAGGCTGCAGCCAAGATCTTTGTTTAGTGGGCCACTGGAGGACACAGTAAGGAGCTCTGGCCAGACTGCCCGGGTTTCAAGCCTGGCCTGCCCATCATGTGCCCCTGGGCAGGTTACCCAAAGCTACCTGAGTTCAGATCCCATCTCTAAAATGGGGCAAATGACAGCCTCTTCCTAAGGCTGTTTAAGATTATGTGGGAGAATCCATGAAAAGTACTTAGCGTGGGCCCTGGCACTGTTCCCCACTAAAAGAATGCTGATGACTCATTTATTCATCACATTGTTCACTGGGTACTCACTATTTACTGAGCCACTATTCAAATGTTAATAGTGACCAATTAAAAAAAAGAATAGATTTTTGGATCCAGTGAAATTCATCCTGGCATAAATCTCTTGCCTAGTTAAGGGTATTCTGAGATACACAGAGATTCATTTAGACCTTCTCCTACGTGCACTATGTACGTATTTAAGCGCATTAACAAACCCAACTGGGATTCGGCCAGAGATAGGAACAGCAATGAGAGGGCTTATTAGAGTCCCTCATGACATCAGGCTTCCTTTTTCCACTGAAAAGGATCACTCTACCTCAGATATTAGATCTCCCCTCCTTTCTCAACAAGCCTCCTGGTGGTCACATAGGGAGAGAAGACTCTGGTCTGCATGCACACATTCATGATAACAGTCTCACTGCTCAGACCGTCATCCCCCAAAGAGGATGCAAACTACAATCCACAGACCAACTCTCTGCTAAATTTTTCCAAGGGGATAAAGTGTTTCTTACAAGGTAAAAGTATCAGAGAAAATAATGTAATGTGGGAGGAAAACCTGGTTTGCTAAACAGACTTCCTTTCTAGATTCAAAATCAAATTTTTAAAAAAGCACACTTACATTTTCCAGAAACTTTGTTATCTTCTCTGCATTGTTCAGAGCCATTACTTTTATTTTAAAGGTTAATAAAATTTCCACAGCTACAAAAACCAGGATCTTACAGGATCCACTTACAACTTTATCCCAAACCCTATTAAAAAAAAAAAAAAAAAAAAAAAACAAGAGATATAAGATCATTTGAGTTTGAAATTTATGGTTAGCTAAACATCTAATTATAAAATTAAGTCAAAATTACTCCTTTTAAGTATAAATTTCAGAAAAAAAGCTATAACAAAGTAATCATCAAAAAACAAAAGCAAACTAAATCAGCCATTTGAAATGTATTTCACATACAACATTGGAAGGGAAAAGGAGTGATTACTAAAAAGGACTTGCTCTACAAGGCATCTGCAAGGCACCCGTCCTCTAATGACTGAAACTTGACATTTTAGGGAAGGAAAGTCTTAAACCAAAGTTTGGATTTTACTAATAGTAGGTAATGTTAATCTAATTATTATTAAATACTAAGGAATAACAAAAGTGGTGTATGAAATGAGATCAATGCAATTTCATTTTCCAGTGGTTGAAATTCCTAAAAATTCTCCAAAAGCTTAAGGAGCTAGGGGGCACCTGGGTGGCTCAGTCAGTTAAGCATCTGCCTTTGGGTCAGGTCATGATCTCAGGGTCCTGGGATCGACCCCCTGCATGGGGCTCCCTGCTCAAGGGGGAGTCTTCTTCTTCCTCTACCCTCTGCTCATGCTCTCTCATAAATAAATTAAAATTTTTTTAAAGAGCTTAAGGAGCTAGTTATTGATTTGCAACCACTCTAAAAATAACTATTCTCATAATTCCTATACCTATTTATTTATTTATTTAAGATTTTTAATTTATTTATTCATGAGACACACACACACACACACAGAGAGAGGCAGAGACACAGGCAGAAGGAGAAGCAGGCTCCATGCAGGGAGCCCGACATGGGACTCGATCCCGGGTCTCCAGGATCATGCCCTGGACTGAAGGCGGCACTAAACCGCTGAGCCACCCGGGCTGCCCTAATTCCTATACCTCTTAAAGTTGGTTTCACACTCTATGTGCTTAGTCATGTACTGTCCTGTGATGTTCTCTGCATGTTGCCTTTTCTCCCAACTACCTCATACAGTCTTGTGGGCAGGGCCAGGACTCTCAAATGCCAGCAACACGTCTGAAATGAATAAAAGTTGGATGTGAGCCTCTGATCTCTGCCCACCTTCAGCTACTTTAAAGATGTCAGGAGGAACAAAGAAACAGGAATATTTCCTCCAGATCAAGGTCTACCATATTTCTGGAAAAGAAACGCTTAGACCTCTGCCTGGAGACGGTTTTAGATGTGAATATTGTACAGCATCTAACATACTGAGGGCCTTCAAGTTTTCTAATTGTACACTCTAATGTCTCTAGCATTACCATTAAGTTGTATTCACATCAGGTTAACATTACTAATATTCTAGCATTTCTAATTGTAAAAATAATAAGCTGAATCAAGTGTTGCTCTGTTGCCTGCCAAGGAGTTAACTTCAAATTATGGTATTGTCCTAAAGCAGATTCATACTCTGAAGGATAATCACACGAAAAACCAGGATCCTTCTCTGCTACAAGCCTTCAGATATCTTTGAAAGAGATACTTGCCTCTGTAAACTTGATTCAGGCAAGCACCCTGCGAAGCACCTCTTGAACCAGAGATCGTAAGGAAGTCTGGACAGCGCAGAACACGTCTTCAGATGACTCAGCAAACGGCTATCTTCCAGATTCAAGTACTGTTCAAAAGCCTTTGGCTAATGATTAAACAGGAAGGGAGATTACTTGTTTCCTGTGACATAACATTACCCGATTTTACAGCTTGTGATGAACAGGATGAATCAAACGTACATGCTGAACGCAAAGTAAGTGCCAGAAAACAAAACTCCAGACTCATCCAAGTCACTGGTGACGCAAAGTTCCCAAGTCAGCAACCAGCAACACAGGACTAAGGGGTTTTCCAGGGCACTACTGGGCAAAACCAAACAGCTCTTCCCCCAATGTTCCCCTAACAGCATTAACAAGGTTCCACATCCAAAAGCAAGAGTCCAAAGCACAATTTATTTATTTATTTATTTTTTTCCCCAAAGCAAAATTTAATTGTTCCGGGGAACTAAGAAAGATCCATGGCACTCCTGGCTATTCTGGAGCAGTAGATGAAATATTCAGGAAAAGGGGAGAAGGGGAGGGATGCCTGAGTGGCTCAGCAGTTGAGTGTCTGCCTTTGACTCAGGGGCTCAGGGTATGATCCCAGGATCCGGGATCAAGTCCCACATCCAGCTCCCTGTGAGGCATCTGCTTCTCCCTCTGCCTGTGTCTCTGCCTCTCTCTCTCATGAATAAATCTCTCATGAATAAATCTCTCTCATGTCTCTCATGACATGAATGTGTCTCTCATGAATAAATCAATCTTAAAAAAAAAAAAAAGGGGGAGAAGGGGAAAGAGTAAGACCAAAGAAACAAGAGTAGGACCGAAGTGGGGAGAGGGAATTAGGAAGAATGGGACAAAAAAAGAGCTGGATGTGAAAAGGGCCCACCAGTCCTTGACCACCCACACCCAGGCCAAGCGTTACTGTGCACCACACCAAAGACACCCCTACAACAGAGACATCCAGAGGAGGCACTCTGTACCCCACATGCAGGAGAATTCTTGGGAGGCAGAGAAATAACATGGAGGGAACAAAGCACCTGGATTCCATGTGGAAGCCTCTCCCATAAAAGGGTAAGTATCAGCCAACTCTAGGAGCCTGGGAGAGCTAACAAAGCCATTTCCCAGACCCGTCAAATCCACCTGGCACAAGCTGCTATATTTATGATCCACCAGCCAAGAGTAATGCCTGGGGGTCAAACTCTCAAGCTCGTATCAGTATTAAAAAAAAAAAAAAAATACAACCCAAAACTACACTGAAGTATCATCTCTAGTAATCACACTGAGTACTTACCCAAAAAATATAAAAACACATTCAAAAAGATACGTGCACCTTGAGGTTTACTGCAGCGTTGTCTACAACAGCCAAACTATGTAAAGAGCCCAAATGTCCATCGATTTATGAATGGATAATGATGTGATGTATATATATAGTGGGATATTACTCAGCTGTATAAAAAGAATGAAATATTGCCATTTGCAACATGGAGCTAGAAGTTATGATGCTCAGTGAAATAAGTCAGAGGAAGGCAAATACCATATAATCTCACTCATGTGAAATTTAAGAAACAAAATAGATGAACATAGAAGGAAGGAGAGAAAAAGGGAGGCAAACCAAGAAACAGACTCTTTAGAGAACAAACTGATGCTTACCAGAGGGCAGTTGCGGGGGATGGGTGAAATAGGTGATGGAGATTAAGGCTACACTTATCAGGAGGAGCACTGAGTGTTGAATCATTAAATTGTATACCTGAAACTAATATAACACTGTATGTTAACTCTACTGGAATTAAAAGTTTAAAACTTAATGAAAAAAATTCACCCTTAAAAACAAAAAAAGAAGATATACGGAGGTATCATCTCTCACCTATCAGACTGGTGAAAATGACACACCGCGTTGGCAAAGGAGACTGTAGGGCAATGCATCCTCATCTACTGGTCATAAGGATGAGGTCTATGAAGGAGAATTTGGAAATATCTAGCAAAATAACATAGGCCTTTATCCTTTGATCTAGTCGACCGATTTCTAGGAAACACATCCCCCAAATATACTGGTAAATAAAAATGAAAAGGTAGGTGTATCTGTATTTATCTGTAACACTGTATAATACAAAAGACTGGAAACACCCTAAGTGGCCAATAGAGGACAAGTCAAATAAATGAAAGTATATACACACAGGGGAGTCGTATGAACCTGTGAAAAGGAATAAGGAATGTCTCTATATACAGTTGACCCCTGAACAACATGAGTTTGAACTATGTGGGTCCACTGATATATAAATGTGTTTTTAATAAATACATGTACAGTACTACAAAAGTATTTTTCTTCCTTATGATTTTAATGACATATTCTTTTACCTAACTTTATTATAAAAATAGAGTATATAATATACAAAATATTTAATATGTGTTAGCAGACTGCTTATATTCTTGGTAGGCTTCCAGTCAACAGTAGGCTACAGTAGTTAAGTTTCTAGGGAGCCAAAAGTAATACATCATTTTGAACTGTGTGGGGGTTTGATGCCTCTAACCTCAACACCATTCAAGGGTCAACTGTAAAACTTAAGGCATGATTTCTAGCATATATCAAGTGAAAACAGAAGGGTAGAGAAAGATGCGTATCATATTATTAAATCTATTAAATAGATGCTATTATTAAACCTAAGAAAGATAGTAAATATAAATACATACGTATATACTTTCTTTTTAGTGGAAAGAGATAATATTTACATTGCCTGAAAGTTTTAGTATACAGCAAATGGTAGATGAGGTTATTATATTTTACTGCTAAACTTTTAGGTTATTTCCAGTATTTCCATGACCCTCAAATTCTTTACTTTATGAAGAAAATAAAACACACCTGAACAAGAGAAGGCAAAATCTGACAGACTTAACCAGTCTGAGAGGAATTTATATTGAACTTAAGATGAGGTTGCTAACAGTGTTTATTTAAAAAACAAAAACAAAAACACCTCTCTTTAGGATGGCTTTTAAAAAGCAGTGCAATGGCAATGAAAGAAAGCTCACTTACTTTAATGACTGAACACAATTAAGTCTGAGATGGCTTAAGGACAGTCTGTTCTGAAAAAAAATTAACCAAAGGCCATTCATGTCACACACTGAGGCTAGATTCTATTCTCCTTGCCAAAAGCAGGATTCATCAAAGGGCAACATTTCCTAAAGCGTGTAAGCAGAGGAACAGCTGTGATATAACCCTATCAATCAGAATATTATGACATAATAAATGTGTCACCATCAGATAGTGTCTCATCTTTTTGTCATGCCAAAAACCCATCGCTGCCCATTAAGTGTACATTTTCCTACAATGATAAAACAAACTACGCTTTGTGATAACCAATTTAGTTGGTAAAACCACAAAATCTTGAAGATGCTAGACAAGATTATAAAAATTACTTTAACAAGAAGCTAAGAAGAAGAGATCCACTAACCACAGTAATAAAAATTTTATGGGAGACTAAACACAGCTTAAATAAAGAGAAAAGTTCAAGTAAGCCAGTAAGTCAAATAGCAACACAAAGGAAATTTAATTTTTCTTACACATACTGAAGAACTTTAAAAAAAATTTTCATAACTATTTAAAACTATGTGCAGAGTACTAAGACGTACATATTAAACCTCCTTTTTGAAAAGGAAGAAATTAAGGTTTAAGGGAGGTATTTAGTATACCACTGATTCAAAATTCACTTCTAAAAAGAAACCAGAAACCAGTGTTCAAGCAGAGCCAAGGCACTTCTGAAACAGAACAATACAACAATATGAAGGAATTTTCTTTAGCAGCTACCAAAACATATGAGGAAGGTATGTTAAATAAGTCATATGGTATTAGTCCAGGAATAGACAAATAGCTTGATGGGGAAAAAAGCCCAAAAAGAGATGCTAATATATATGGAAATCTAGTATATGATAAAGGTGTCATTTCAAATCTCTAAAGAAAAGAATGAATTGATAGTGTAAGCGGTAGGTAGTTCGGCTTACTAACTGTGTGACCTTGGGCAAGTTACTTAACTGCTCTGTGCTTCAATTTCCTCATCTATAAAAACAGAGAAGTGTGTTAAAATTAAGTTTTCATTAACATAGTAAATTGCCTGGCATGAAGCAGGAACTCAATAACTGTCAAACAGAAAGAGGAAGAGGAGGCAGCTGACTGAAGGTTTACTGCAGTTAAAGAAACAAGGTCAAATCTGTGTCAGTACCAATTACAAACACAAATCCCTCACAAATTAAAGGACTAAATTTTAAAATGTTTCAATATAGGGACACCTGAGTAGCTCAGTTGGTTAAACATTCAACTCTTGATCTCAGCTCAGGTCATGATCTCAGGGTTGTGGGATCAAGCTCTACTAGGCATGAGGTCTGCTTAAGATATACTCTCTCTTCCTCTGCCTGTCCAACTGCACCCTGACTCTGGCTTGCTTGTGCATGAGAGCTCATGCACATGCTCTCTGTAAAAAAAATTTTTTTATATTAAATAAATAAAATTTTTAAATATTTTTAAAAGTTAGAGGAAAGTTTTTTAAAAACCTGTTTTTTAATCCTGGAGTTAGGAAGGATTCCCTACGTAAAATACAAAAAGCAAAATACTGACAGATCCAGTTGCATCAAAACTTTAAAAATCTCTCTATGACACACAGGGAGAAAAGATTGTTAACATATGTAATGCAGGATAATTATCCAGAGTATATCAATGACTTTTACAAATAAAAAAGAAAGATGCAAAAGAGAGAGGTGGACAAATACAAAAGACTAAGCATAGGCAAAATTGCTCAGCTTCATCAGAAAATGAGGATATGTAAATTAAAATGAGATACCATTTTCACTATCAGATTAACAAAAATTTAAGAGACTGATACTATCAAGTATTGGCAATGGAGTGGAAAACAGAAAATCTTATCTGTTGGGGAAAGCAAAATTGGTATGCCTTCTGGGTGAGCAATCTGGCAATTAAAAAATTAAATACGGGGTACTTGGGTGGCTCAGTCAGTTGAGTGTCTGCCTTTGGCTCACTTCATGATCTCAGGGTCCTGGAATCAAGCCCAATGTCGGGCTCCCTGTTCAACAAGGAGTCTGATATTCTCTCTCTCTCTCTCTCTCTCTCTATCCCCAGCTACCCCCCCCCCCACCCCCGCCACTTGTGTGTGCTCTCAAATAAGTAAAATCTTTTAAAAAAAAAAACAAAAAATTTAAATACAGCACTCTTTCAACCAGGCAATCCCCTCATAGGTACCCGCTCTACAGAAACACATATATAGAAAAGCTAACATAGAAGAACATGCTGACTGTCAACATGGACCTATTATATTAAAATATGGCAAAATTCTTAACAGGAAATACTATGAACACATTTTTAAGAGAAAAAAAAAAGTGGTTCTAAATGAGTGGCTCTCAATCCTAGCCATACTTCAGAAACACCTGAAGCTTTTTAAAAAATAGAATTCTGGAACCCACACACCCCCCAGAGATTCTGACTTACTGGGTTTTGGGAGAGGAAAAGCACTGGTAATTTTTTAGAAGCTCCCAGGTGGTTCTAATAGGAAGTCAGGGCTGAACACTACTGATCTGCACTGACTTGGAAAGTGTTCCAAGACATTAAGTTTAAAAAAAAAAAATTGTAGAGTTATATGAACATAATATTTATGTTTTTTAAGTTACATTATAAAATATAATCATTATATGTGCGTATGTGCATATATATGTATGTGTGTGTGAATGGATTCCATCCATCCTCATGTACATAAAACAGTCTAGGATATACACCCAGCTAATGACAATATTTACTTAGAAGGTGGGGTATGAGGAGATACAGATCTATGGGAACACTGGATTCATCAGAATACTTCAAGAATGTACTCATTACTTGTGTCATTAAAAATAAAGAATTCTTTAAATGTAAACTAGCAAAATGCTACTGGATTGGCTTCAATACTAAATAAGAAAAGCTAATGAGGGGATCCCTGGGTGGCGCAGCGGTTTGGCGCCTGCCTTTGGCCCAGGGCGCGATCCTGGAGACCCGGGATCGAGTCCCACATCGGGCTCCCGGTGCACGGAGCCTGCTTCTCCCTCTGCCTGTGTCTCTGCCTCTCTCTCTCTCTCTCTGTGACTATCATAAATAAATAAAAAAAAAAAAATTAAAAAAAAAAAAAAAAAAAAAAAAAAAAAAAAAAGAAAAGCTAATGAAATCATGGTATAATTTGGACCTCTTGATCTAATTAGGCAACTAACATTATGTTTCCATTGCCATGCTTATTTTTATTGAAATTAACTAAGTGGATTAAATTTTAAAATTCTTAAAATCAAATTTTACATAATTGAAATCTATAAAACACTCTAGGAACAGTGCTCAACAAAGCTAAAGGGTCTTGCCAACGGTTCTGATGACTGCAGTTAGCACAGTGATCCTCAGGGCTTAATCAACTTTGATCAGCACCCCTCCTCAGGCCCTGCAACCACTATCTTCAGTTACTGCTTTCAATAGACTCTCAAATGACACAACTCAATGATTTAAGAAGAAAGACATTCATTTTTATAAATGAGAGAAATTAAGAAAAACATTTGAAAAATAGAATGGCAAAGAACCACTGGCTTATGCTGAGTAAGCAGGTGCCATGCTATTGTCTGGACTCCTGAGTCAGAGCGCAGCAGCCAGCCTACTTACATCCATTCACCATTCCCTCTTCACTAACAGAATTCCATTTTAACAGATCACAATATGCCTGGCTTTATAAAAACAAAAACAAAACCACATTTCCCAGCCTCTGTGGCAGACAGAGGTAGCCAGGTGTCATGGTCTTGCCACCAACAGATATGCAGAAGGAAAGTCTGTCCAAGGGACTTGACTGACTGTCCCTCCTCCTCCTTCACTTTTGTCCTTGTACTTCCCCTCCTACCTGCCTAGGACACGGATGTCACCGTGGTCTCTCAGCATCCATCCTGAGCAAGAGAGGAAGGACCACACCTAAGACTGCTGGACTGCAAGGACAGGAGCCTGGGTCCCTGAAGATATCATGGCACTGTGGCTCCAGCTCTGGACTGCCTTACCTCTAGACTTCTGGTTACATGAGAGAGAAAAATAAAGCTTCAAGGATATTTGGGCTTTCCATTATATGCAGCCAAATTTAAACCTTAACTAATACAGAGAAGTAATTCTAGATAAAGCCAGTAGATTCTAGACCAGATAAGGAATACAAAAGAGCAGGGGTTTGCAATCTATGGCCTGCAGGAGGCTAAATCCACCCACAACCATTCTTTTATGCATTGTCAGTGGCCGCTTCTGTGCAACAACAGCAGAGCTGAGTGTTTGCAAGAGACACACAGAGACATAGAGACCATCTGGCCCATCAACCTGAAAATATTTACTATCTGATCTTTTATGGAAAACATCTTTGGCTCTTCCTATAGAGGGTCCACTCATAATTGTAACAGCACCAGGAAGTAAGGGTAGTTCCCCAGTATCACTGCTCACCCTGACTCACCAACAGCCAAAAGGCATTCCTTACCAGCTGAGGTAAAGACTCCCGGTACTTATTGTTTAGTTGGTTCACAAAGCATCGGATGATCCAGTAACAGTCGACACTATCCTCTACCATTTCTTCCACGGCTTTGGCTATGGCAAGAAATACTTCATCTTCTGGCTCCTGAAAGATCAATAACAAATCTCCAGTAAAGAGAGGGAGCCAGCAGAATAGAGGAATACATATTTCTTTCATAAAAATGAATCCTTACCCCCTAACTTCTGAAGAGGCTGTCTTAATCAAAGTGGAACCAAAAAGCACACAGTCTACCACTAAAGAGAAGACCAAGGCGGAGATAAGAATGGGTAACCAGAGAAACCTATTTGGATTAGTGATGCTGACGACTATCCATGTTTCAGGCTGAGCATGCAGAGGTTTTTCCACTCTCTACCATTTCAGGTCACCAGAGAAAACATAAATCATAAGCAAGGTCCTGACTCTCTACACCCAAAAATATTCCCAGGGCTAGAAGAGAATTTCTTTGAAAAATATGTGATAAACACCACAATTGGAAACATTTGTTAAGACAGTGATTTGCAAAAAGTTCAATGACTCCAAAAGAACTAATAAAGCATTTTCTTTATTTCAAAGTATTTATTCATATATTCCTTTAGAGAGGAGCCTCGGTGTCCATCGAAAGATGAATGGATAAAGAAGATGTGGTCTATGTATACAATGGAATATTACTCAGCCATTAGAAACGACAAACACCCATTTGCTTCGACGTGGATGGAACTGGAGGGTATTATGCTGAGTGAAATAAGTCAATTGGAGAAGGACAAACATTATATGGTCTCATTCATTTGGGGAATATAAAAAATAGTGAAAGGGAATAAAGGGGAAAGGAGAAAAAATGAGTGGGAAATATCAGAAAAGGAGACAGAACATGAGAGACTCCTAACTCTGGGAAACGAACAAGGGGTGGTAGAAAGGGAGGTGGGCAGGGGGTGGGGGTGACTGGGTGACAGGCACTGAGGGGGCGGATGAGCACTAGGTGTTATGCTATATGTTGGCAAATTGAACTCCAATAAAAAAATAAATAAATAAAAAATAATAAAAAAAAGAATTTTGTTCTAAGCACCCTTAAGCACCTAATAAGTTAAAATGTCCTTAGAATCAGAATTTCAGCAATCAGAAGAATGGCATTTCTCAAACCCTGTGTCAATACTCAGAATATGAATGGAAACCCTCAAGTAAATTTCAACAAAGTAATCTTATAAGAACTAGAATCTACTTGAAAATCGATTTTGTTTTCAAACACCATATCTTATACAAAATTACATCTTCAGCGGTGCCTGTGGCTCAATTAAGCCCCCAACTCTTGATCTCTTGATGTCAGCTAAGGTCACAATCTCAGGGTCATGGGATTGAGCCCCACATCAGGTGTGGAGGCTGGTTGGGATTTATTCTCTCTCTCTCTCTCTCTGCCTTTCCCCCAGCTCATGCACACGTGCATATGCTCTTGCTCTCTTAAAAAAAAAAGTTTTCATCTAGGATTTAACAGCCAAAAGACTTCAGTGTTAAAAAGAAACTAAAAAGTATCTCTCTACTCCCCTTAAGAGCCCCAAGTTAAATCAAAATTCCTATTTTAATAAAAGCATTTCGGGGATCCCTGGGTGGTTCAGCAGTATAATGTCTGCCTTCTGCCCAGGGCATGATCTTGGAGTCCTGGGATCAAGTCCCACATCAGGCTCCCTGCATGGAGCCTGCTTCTCCCTCTGCCTGTGTCTCTCTCTGCCTCTCTGTGTGTGTCTCTCATAAATAAATAAATAAAATCTTTTTTTTTTTTTTTTTTAAAAAAAAGCATTTCATTTTAGGCCTCCTTTCAACCTCTTAATATTCTATAAAATGTCAAGAGTAACAGAATCACAACAGAAAACTGAGGGTTGCTGGAGGTGAGGTGGGTGGAAGGATGGGGTAACTGGGTAATGGGCATTAAGGAGGGCATGTGATATAATGAGCACTGGATGTTATGCAACTGAGGAATCACTGAATTCTATCCCTGAAACCAATAATACACTATGTGTTAACTTAAAAAAGTTTATTTAAGAAAAGAGTAGGGATGCCTAGGTAGCTCAGCAGTTGAGCGGTTGACCTGCCTTTGGCTCAGGTCATGATCCCGGAGTTCTGGGATCAAGTCCCACATCGGGCTTCCTGCATGGAGTCTGTTTCTCCCTCTGCCTTATGTCTCTGCCTCTCTCTCTCTCTCTCAGTCTGTGTCTCTCATGAATAAATAAATAAAATCTTAAAAAAAAAAAACAGAATCACAGAAAATAATTTTCTCTAAATATTAATTAATGTGTCAGAGGAAAAGAGAGAAGGAAGGGAAAGACACCTCCTTTCTTGGACACCCATCCCATACTGGGCACTGTACTGAGTGCTCCTGAACATGGCATCTCACTGGCTCCAAGACAGTCTGAGAGGCAGGGAAGAAGACCAATGTCCTTGACTATGTTCCCAGCCCAGTGTGGAGCGCTGTCACACACTCTACTAGATAGCAATACTAATGAGGCTGAGTGGGTCTTGATGACCGGGGAGATGTGGGAGGCAGAGCCAAAACCAACACTTTGATGGCACATCTGCCCAAGACTACAGTGATGTGCCATCAAAGTGTTGAGACATGCTAAGCAGGAATGAGGTGAAAACCATAAACTATCATTTAGATTTCTTGAACTAATAGATAACCTAATTTAATATATAATTTAAGAACTTGCACAGTACTACCAACTTTGCTCTGCCAGAGATCAGGAAAATTTAAAGAAGTCTGTCAAGACTTCCAATTATTTTCAGAGCCATTCTCTCTTTATAAACTTAACATGAATGGACAACCTCAGGTCTGTCCATGGGAGCCACATCATTAACTTCAAAAAGAAAGAACAAGTGAAAACTCAAAGTGCTATACAGGTAGATTGCAAACTGCAATAAAAAAAATAAGTTTTGGGGTGCCTGGGTGACTCAGTTAAGCATCTGCCTTTGGCTCCAGTGGTGATCCCTGGGTCCTGGGATTGAGCACCACATTGGTCTCCCTGCTCAGCAGAGAGTCTGCTTCTCCCTCTCCCTCAACCTCACTTGTGCTCTAATAAATAAAAAAATAATAATAAGGTTTACAGAATACCACAGCTTGCAGGCAAATCCTGATTTGAGCTATCACTGTTTTAGCCTCACACAAAAAAAGTTAAAATGCCTAAAATGAACTTTGAATTGCATTAAAATAGCCAAAGCCCAAGAGCTATAATCATTCCTTTACCTGAACTTTCCCTCTTCCCTTCTTTTCCCTTTACAAACAATAAGCAGTCCAAGTAACTAGGGTACGGGTTTGTCAAATGGAAGTTTAAAAACAGGTTGGGGCCTGCTGGGCTGAGGCCTTAGGTCAAGGTCAAGGAGGTGACCTATTGCACCAGCAGGCCAGGGTCAAAAGGTAGTTGGCAGTATGGGTTACAATGAGAGGAATGAGCAAAGCAGTAACCATACTAAGGAGAATAGGAGCCTTTATATATTTGCAACTCTCAGACAAGGAAGCTGCAAACACAGAAGGGTGAAGGTAAGAAGAACTCACAGGCCTGGACTGGAATCAGAGGTATTGGTACTGGAATCAGAGGTGTGAAATGAGGGTTTTTAATATTCAGAGGTCAAAAGACATATAAACATACACGTGTGTGTGCACATGATTCTGTATACTAATAGAATGTGTACTTATTTCCTAGCTCTGCCTACAGACAGGACCGAGAAGCAACAACACACCAGAAACAACAAGCACGTCTAGTGCCCTATTCTTGGTTTCTAAATACCACCCTTTATTCAAAAGGGACATGGCTGATTTTAGGAGTGGGGTAGAAAAAATACAAGATGGGCTTGGAATATCTTTTTGTGCCGGAAGGTAAGGAAATGCTCAATGATGGGGGCTTGTCAATAAAGACACAGCAGTCAATTTGAAGGGTCTCCCACTGGCCTGAGACAAGCTGAACATGAAATAAATAATCATATTAATGAGTTATAGGCCACTGAATAAAAGAGGAATCCATAAATTCATACTGATATAAATAAATGAGAAAGGAAACCCCTTACTTATAAAAGAATGCCAACTAATAATTGCAGAGGGAATGAAACAGAAAATGACCATTTGACAATCAGCAGAGTAAAAATTATTTCAGGCAGGAATCATTACATGTGGATGGATATTTACATAATCTCAAAGCATCTCCTCACAAATTATTTATTAATTACAAGAGGAAAAATAGTAACCTTAGACTGAAGAAACCGGGCAGATGCCACCTTAACCAAGTGATCAAAGTTAGCAGCAATAGTAATAAGTATAATACTTCTGTGGCATTCCTGACAAAAGCACATAATCAAATTTTAGTCACAAGGAAACATCAGGGCAGCCTGGGTGGCTCAGTGGTTTAGCGCTGCCTTCAGCCCAAGGCGGGATCCTGGAGACCTGGGATCGAGTCCCATGTCAGGCTCCCTGCATGGGGATGCAATAAATAAATATGCAATAAATAAATATGCAATGTGCATAAATAAATAAATAAATATGCAATAAATAAATAAAATCTTTTTAAAAAATTTTAACATTATATTCCATTACTTCAGATTCCTTCAATATAGACTTCCTAAAGAGAATAACATTTCCCTGGGTAACCATGGTACAAGCATTGAAACCAAGAAGTCTACATTGATACAGTATTAACATTGAATCTTCAGACTCCATTCACATTTGGCAATTGCCCCAGTAATGCCCTTTATCATAAACAATAAGTTTGGTTCAGAACTTATCAGACTTTCTTATGAAACTTTCAGCCAGTAGTTTTATCATTTGTTGGTGATTTAAAAAATTTTTAAATGTTTTAACTCTTCATTAAAAAATCATTTTAGACATAGAAAAGTTGGAAGACATAGTATAGTGTTCCCATGTACTTTTACCTAGCATCATCAGATGTTTCATCTGTAACTGTAGTATAATTATCAAACTCAGAAAATTATCAGTGATAAAATATCATGAATCTATAGACCATACTGAGATTCTGCTGTCCTTTTCCTGGTTTGGGATCCAGCATGGGCTCATAGGTGGCATTCATTGCCACATCTTCTTACTCTGCTTTCATTTGGATATTCGTTAGTCTGTCTTTGATGATCTTGACACATCTGAAGAGTTTTGGACAGTAGAGTGTTTCTCAGTTTGGGTCCATTTGATGTTTCCTTGTTTTTTGTTTTTTTTTTTTTTTTTAAGATAAGATTCTTTTTATTTATTTAAGTTTTTTTTTTATTTTTTCATGAGAGACAGAGACAGAGAGAGAGGCAGAGACACAGACAGAGGGAGAAGCAGGCTCCATGCAGGGAGCTTGACCTGGGACTTGATCCCAGGTCTCCAGGATCACGCCCTGGACTGAAGGAGGTGCTACAACACTGAGCCACCTGGGCTCCCCTGCATCTTATTTTCAAATGGTTTAGGAAAAAATATGTATACATGCAAAGGAAAAAAAGGACAAAGAAACATGGCAAAATGTCAATGCCTGGGGAACCTGGGTAAAGAGCATATGGGAATTCTTGGTAATGTTCTTGCAAAAGCTTGCCATCATTTCAAAATAAAATTTAAAAAATTTTATAAAAATTAGACAGGTACGCCTGGGTGGCTCAGCAATTTAGAACCGCCTTCAGCCCAGGGCGTGATCCCAGGGTTCCGAGATTGAGTCCCACGTCTGGCTCCCTGCATGGAGCCTGCTTCTCCCTCTGCCTGTGTCTCTGCCTCTCTCTCTCTCTATCATAAATAAATAAAAATTAAAAAAAAATAAAAAAATAAAAAATAAAAATTAGATTAAGTCAGAATATGCAGGACCAGGAGTGCCAGGGAAATATGTGTTGCTTTTATTCCACAGAGAGTCACTGAAAGTTTCGAAGACAAAATACTGCAGTCAAAAGGTCAGCAGGATAGGACAGACTAGAGTTGAGACAAGTGTCAAAGAAAAGCAGCACTAACCAGTGGAAAGGAGGGACTTCGAGGCAACTTTCCAGACTCCAGCTGATACATGCGGAGATAGACTTCAACCTGAGGCGTGGCATCGCTTACAAAGCGAACAACGTGCAGGGCATGAAGCACATCGCAGTACTGCTCCTTGCGATACATCATCACCTGGGCATGGGATTCATGGTGTGGAGGCAGGATCCCTATACAGAGACCGATGCGGGGAAAAGAATGTGCAAAATACTGAGACACAGACCCAAAGCCCTCCTCTATTACAGAGAAATCAAGTGAGAGCTGTCCTGTCATGATTAGACTGCAATCACACAGATATTTAGTTACCGTACAGATTTTGTTTTACAAATTCTCTTTATAAAATATTAAATTTTAAGTGAACTATCAATATTTGATGCCAATTGCATCACTGAAATTTAAGAGAAATTGAAATGGCATCATAAAGCCCTTGAACAAGTGTGCCACCTAAAGTCAAGACAATAGCTACCTCAATTATCATAATGATTTAATTTTTGGTTGTTGGCCTGGGGCCACCCTCAGCTCCTACAGACCAATCTCCAGTTTCTGCACTTGGCCCCTGCTACAGACTGAATTGTTCCCCACCCCCCAGATTCATATACTAAAGCCCCAACCCCAGTGTGCCTGTAACTAGAGATAGAGCTGATCAGGAGTGACTAAGGTTAAATGTGGCTGTAAGGGTGGGTGAACAGAGCTATTGCCCTTCTAAGAAAAGGAAGACATACCAGAGTCTGTGGTTTCTCTCTCTGCCATGTGCGGACAGAATGGAAGGTGGCCATCTACAAGCCAAGAAGGGAGGCCTAAAGCACCAAGAGCCAAACCAACCAGCACCTCAATCCTGAACTTCTCAGCCTCCAGAAGCGTGAGAATATACTGTTGTTTAAGCCCCCCAGTCCATGGTATCTCGTTATGGCTGCTCGAGCTAACAGTACAGGCCCCTCATCTCAGAGCCACTCACAACTCCTCAAAGCCTTCTCTTCCCCAACAAGCAAACTTGCTCACAAAGTAACCTAGCTTCAGGAATACAGAATCTGTGGCTGATGAGGCCACCTTATATTACATTCTGATACTATTTGTGCTCATCAACCCAATCAAACACGTCTACCTGTGAGGCTTTGGAGCAAAAACCGTATCTTTTTTTTTTTTTTTTTTTTTTTTACAAACAAATGGCATGGAAAAAAGCAGAGTGGAAAGAGCACTGGACAGGCTTTCAGCATGTCTGATAACCCCAGAATTCTCACAAATGTCTCTCTGGGAACTTGTTTCCTCAGCAGGCAGAGGTGAGAAATGGGATGGTTAAGCATCTCACCAAATGTCCTTCATACAACACTAGCCCCAAAAACCTGCATGAGAAAAAGAGTACCAAGGGTCAAACAGATTTGCAAAATGTTGACATTGAATTTTCTAGGTTCTAAATTCTGCTATAAAGAAAAACATCTTAGGGACACCTGGGTGGCTCAGTTGGTTGAGCATCCGACTCTTGATTTCGGCTCAAGTTATGATCTCGGGGTCCTGGAATCAAGCCCCAGATCAAACTCCCAAGCTCAGTGCAGAGTCTGCTTGGGATTCATTCTCTTTGTCCCTCCCCCAGTGCTAGCTCGTTCTCTAAAATAAATAAATAAAATCTTAAAATAGAAACTGTATTTATTCTAGCCTCATTAGATTTAACAAGACTGTATAGGGACATGGAGTCAAAGTTCATGTCATAAGTTCATAAGGTTTGCTATCCGGCTCTACAATTAACTGGCTAGATGATGGTCAGCAACTTATTCAGTGTCCCTATACCTTAGCTGCTCCATCATAAAAATGAGACTAATAATACCTATCTCATACAGCTGTTGTAATGATTAAAAAATTAACATATATAAAGTACCTAGGAAGCATATAGCACATACTAAGCTAGTATAAGAGTTAACTGTCCATTTGATTAAGGATCGCTCTTTGCTATAAAACAACAGAGATCCAGTATTCTAAAGAAGTGTCACAAACTGCAACTGGGCATCTCCCACTAATCCACTGGTATTATTAATAAGACACGTAGCATTTCCCAGCCAAAACAGATGGTATTGACATTACCACCTAAAAGGCATCCCTGAAAGGCATTTATTTTGATGGCCACCGGAAACACCAAGATTTAAGAAAAAATGCTCAGGGAAAAACTAAAATAGTTGATACTCGCTCTCAAGACATAAACTGTACAGTGGCCCACCAGAAATACAAGTACATAAAGATGTGCCAGGACGCACAACACCCAAAGGCATCACACAGTACTTTCCAGTATGGGTTGTATCCCCTCGCTGCCTCCACATTACATAATCAGACTTAGGATGGCAGGTTTCTCAAGTTCTGTAAATCCAGTACATTCTGGAAAGAAAATGAGGTCTGCTGTCTATTCTACCTTCGGATGGGCTCTGCCAACCTGAGATCAAATCCCAGCTCTGCCACTTACAGACTGGAAGGCCTTAGGCAAGTTATTTAGCCTTGTGGCCTTTGACCCCATTTGTAAAAATGGGATGTTAATACCTACTTCACAAGAGAAGTCTAGGATTACTCTCATTTTTTTTTTTTTTTAAAGAAAGAAAAGTTAGATGGTTAATGGATGGATGTTATATGCAACAGCAGGCTGAGCAGTAACAGAAAAAAATCCTTGGCTCAAAAGGAATGCTGTCAGTCACTTTTCCTCCACAGAAACTGAGCAGGTTCATTTGTCCTTTCCTTCAGCCACTCATCACTGAAATCTATCCATTTGTGCTTCTAGGAGGTAAAAACTTCAATTTCTTTCTGACTCTGATAGCACTCATTAGGAAGTTAGACCTTTGCAGCTGGGAATCACAGAAATAACAAATTGAGGGCTACGACCCACGAGTTAATGTGGCTAAATAAGCTCACTTTACAGGTGCAAAAATTGAGGCCTAGCAGGGTCTTCCTCACAGTTACCCAGGTGACGGTAAAGCCTAGGCCAGTTCTTTCTCCAATTCGATGCTCTTCCCACACCTAGTTTCAGGAACACACATTACTTTCTCTTCTATTATTACTAAACTGACATTCTTGGAGTCCTATTTAATGCACTGCTACTAAAGTCACCTTCTTAAATGCTCTCACAGTCCACAGTAATCCAGTCTCCTAAAACCAGACCTAATATGCAGTAAAGGGCCTAAAAAAAAAATGCTCTTTTTTCTGATAAGATGACAAATATCCCGTCATTCAACACTTTTGAAGATAAATCTTCCTACTGTTGGGTCACATACCTAGAAGCACCTTCCATACCAGTGCACGGTACATGGATGGGAGAGGGAACCTCTGACTAAAAGTACAAAGTTTCTCAATATCTAGAGGAAGAGAAAGAAAACAGCAATTAGGAGCTTTTTCATGCTGATCAAATGAAAGTGCATTTCAGTCTTTAAAAATGACAGACATTTCTTCAGAGGAATTCTACTCAGTAAATCTAGGAAAGGCAAGGTCTGATTTCTAGCCCAGGTGTTTCACCAACTAGCTATTTAAAAACAATTAGTGCTTCACGGAGTAGGTGATATATTTAGCATCTATTACTACATTCCCTACATTAGCAGTAGTTATTATTTATAGAATTTATTTCATTTAATCTATACCTCAAGCTTTTGGGGTTGTTATTGTTTTAAAGATGCAGAAACTGGGGCACCTGGGTGGCTCAGTTGATTGAGCATCTGACTCTTAATTTCAGCTCAAGTTGTAATCTAAGGGTGGTGGGACTGAACCCCGAGTATGGCTCCTCGCTTAGCGGGGAGTCTTGCTGGAGATCTCCCTCTACCCCTCCTTCCCCATTCATGTGCCTGTGTGCACCCATGCATGTGTGCTCTCTCAAAGAAAGAAAAGATTTCTCTTTAAAAAAAAAAAAAATGCAGGGATCCCTGGGTGGCGCAGCGGTTTGGCGCCTGCCTTTGGCCCGGGGCGCGATCCTGGAGACCCGGGATCGAATCCCACGTCGGGCTCCCGGTGCATGGAGCCTGCTTCTCCCTCTGCCTATGTCTCTGCTTCTCTCTCTCTCACTGTGTGCCTATCATAAATAAACAAAATTAAAAAAAAAAAATGCAGAAACTGAAGCTCTAAGAAGTTAAATGACTTGATGAAGTTAGCACAGCTACTGAGTGGCATTGTCAGGCCTCAAGTCCCCACATTTTCCAATAAACCATACTCAACTGTCCCGGACCTCAACTCCCCCTACTTGTCAAATGAGAATAATTCCAGACATACTTAAAACATAGACTGTCTAGTGAGGATCAAAGATCAGGTGGGAAATTGTTTAGAAATTTTAAAAGCAGGATGCCTGGGTAGCTCAGCGGTTTGAGCATCTGCCTTTGGTCCAGGGCGTGATCCTGGGTTCGAGTCCTACATCGGGCTCCCTACAGGGAGCCTGTTTCTCCCTCTGCCTATGTCTTTGCCTCTCTCTGCGTCTCTCATGAATGAATAAATAAAACCTTAAAAAAAATTTTTAAGCATTCTACACATATTACTTTTTTTTAACCTATGATTCAGTTTATTTTAGTCAACAGAACAGACCTTATTATTACTATGAAGAAACTAAAATGTCAATACATAACGTAGTCTTGGTATTTCCATAGAAGAAAAATCATGGCCAAGAGTTGTTGCGAATTTACCCAGAAGCTAATAACACCTCTGAAAACCGAGGAAAGGAAATATATAGGTATAATACGAGAAAAAAAGCATCACTGACTTAAGTCCTCTCAAAGACGTCTGACCCGGTCTCAGCAAAATATAAACCTGAAAAATCCATGACTTCTGTCAAAATACACCATTCACCTTTCATCCTATCACTAAAAATACAGCAGGTAACAAACAGTGCTGAATGTCTTTTAAGATAGCATTTTTTTTTTTCAGAACAGCTGAGACGACTAAAACGCGATAACCCTGAGCTTATAAAACTCACCTAGTCGGTCATCTTTTAGGAGAATTTCCAGTGATTTCTTTTCTTCAACTCCACGAAACCCCACTTTCTCATAATATACGGAACGGAAGTTTCTCTGAGAGTCCTCAGTCATGTTTCATTCTTGGAGGGAAGAGAAAGAACAGGAAGGGGGAAAGAGCTTAAAAACAAAGAGTAAAGGATTAGGAACGTCTCCAATGATTTTCTGTGACTTCGCCATGAATTTGATATACTAAAATAAGCTGGCTGCCCTCGCACAGGACTCAACGTTAAATATCTCTTTTTAAACAGCTAACACCACCTCACCGGTGTTCCTTGGCCAAAAACCGAGACATAAAACTAAAGTCCTCTGAGCTACTAAAATAGATTTTGCAAGGTGCAGATACTAAGGAGGACCACTTGTCGGAGTTCCTAGCCATCACACAGGTTGAAAGAAAAAAATTAGTAAAATTCGAAGACGGACTGGATAGGGGTTACCAAACAGTATCCACCAGGATTTTCGTTTTACAAATATTATGCATTTAAAAAAAACTGGACTCTATTCTAAAGCACTGGCAATTAATTATCTTTCAGTGGTAGGATTCCTGGTGGTTTAAATCTTCTTTCTTTTGCTTAGCCATATTGTCAAATGGGGATTTTGTAAAATGAAAAACTAAGCTATCAAAGTAAAAAGCCACATGCTTCTCGTTGAGTTTCCCTTCAAACACAGTCCTATCAAATGCAATTACCCAAACCCAGAACCCACCAGAGAGGAGCAGCACCAAACTGCAAACCAGAAGAGGGGCAGGAGTGTAGCCTGTTCACAAGTGAGGCCACAAAGCTGGGAACAGAACAACGAACTTAAAATGTGGCATCAGAACTCAAGACAATTCAGCGGCCTCAAGTTCCTTCACGATAAATGTTCCTAAGACTGAGGGCAAGTCAACCGGGAAAAGGTCAAATTAGGTTGGCCTTTTAAGCATAAAATGAATGTAATGTATTTTTCAGGAAGTACTGCACGCCCAACTCAAATACTTAAAATACCCATGCAAAAAAAAAAAAAATATATATATATATATATACATATGTGTATAATCCCCAAGTTTTAGAAATCCTGAGACGCCTCCAGTGACCCGAGGATGGTTGTGTTCCAGACAGCCACAGTCTTCCTTATTGAAAAGATGTTCAGGGCAGGCCGGGTGGTTCAGCGGTTAGCGCCACCTTCGGCTCAGGGCATGACCCTGGGGTCCTGGGATCGAATCCCGCGCCGGGCATCCCTGCATGGAGCCTGGAGCCTGCTTCTCCCTCTGCCTGTGTCTCTGCCTCTTTCTATCTCAAATAAATAAAATATTTTTTTAAAAAAATCAAAAAGAAAAAAAGGCATATAATTAAAAAAAAAAAAAAAAAAAAAGATATGCTCGCAGTCCCTTCAATTCCAGGAAGAGGAGGGATCATTTACGAATCAGAAATTCTCAAGGGTTCTGAGCTCTGGGGCCCAAATGTGTTTTTTTGTTTTTGTTTTTTTGTTTTTTTTGAAAAAACAAAATTCCAAAGCACTAAAGCCGCTCGTGAGTTGGGGGATTCATTTGAAAGCAGCATCCAAACAGCTGCAGGCGGATGAAACGCCATCCTCGGGGCAGCCCGGGTGGCTCAGCGGTTAGCGCCGCCTTCGGCCCAGGGCGTGACCCCGCGGTCCTGGGATCGAATCCCGCGCCGGGCATCCCTGCATGGAGCCTGGACCCTGCTTCTCCCTCTGCCTGTGTCTCTCATGAATAAACAAAATCTTTAAAACAAGTAACAAGCCGCCATCCTCGGGTCGCACTACAGCGGGATGCGGGTCCTGCTGGAGGAAATACTGCAAACGCGCCCCCGGCCCCGATGCAAACACACCCTGGTCCGAGGGCCCAGGTCCCCCCACTCCGCTTCACCTCCGGTAGAGGAAACCACACCCGGCTCGGGACTAAGCGGTCCGGGGGCAGCCGGGCGACCCGAGGGCCGCGGACGACACGGACGCGCCCCGCGGCGACCCCCGCGCCCGGGAGGCCAGCGCCTCGCAGCCGCCGTCGCCGGACGTGACGTCAGCGCCCTGGGCGGGGCGGCGCCGAGAGTGGCAGCCGCCCAGAGCATGCGCAGAAGCTCCACGCGCCCAGAGCACCTGGCGTCCGAGGTCGGGCTTCCGTGCCGCAGCCGGGCAGCCGGCCCCCGGGCACCGATCCTCTAGCTCCCCCGCCCCCCCGCTCTGGCCCGGAGAATCTCGCGGCCACCTTGTCCCCTTGTGCGCTCTGTCCTGGCGGCCGGTGCTTGGGATGCTCTCTCCTCCCGGGCGGGGCGGCGGGGAGGTCCCCACCGCAGGGCACCTGGGAGCCTGGGAAGATGCCCCGCAGACAGGTGGCAGACTCCTGTTTTGGTTGCTTATTTCCTTTTTAATTCTTTCGGTACGTGAAGACCAGCTGCATGAAAAATGCAAAGGGGGAATCCCTGAGTGGCTCAGCGGCTCCGCGCCTGCCTTCAGCCCAGGGCGTGACCCCGGAGACCCGGGATCGAGTCCCCCAGGGGGCTCCCTGCATGGAGCCTGCTTCTCCCTCCTCCTGTGTCTCTGCCCCTCTCTCTCTCTCTCTCTCTCTCTCTCTCATGAATAAATAAATAAAATCATTTTTAAAAATGCAAAGGGAATTTATTCACAGCTCGCTGTGCAACAGAGTCACCATCCCTTGAGTTTTCTCCAAGGCGGCGGAGGAGTGGAGGTGGTTGATGGGGGGCAGGAGGGTGGGGGAGCGCGGGGATGCTTCAGGCGGCCCCTCGCTGGAGGCTGCTGATCTGGGGAAGCTGTGGGGAGACTAGTTAGAGGGGGGCAACCTGGGTGGTCCGAGCCTCCATCAGCCATGTGTGGCTTTCCATGGTCTGAAGTTGGGACAAAAATCAGAGAAGCTGGCAGTTATTAATCAAATCCTGGCCACCTGGGGCCAAATGTTACTATCATTTACTGATTAGCTTCCTGGGCTTGTTCCTAAAGCTAGCAATCTGGCTTCCTTTAAGTCTGGCTCGTAGCAGGCAGGCTTCCTAGGCTAGTTATTACAGATAGGCATTGGTTTTCTTTATTTTTTTTAAAGATTTTATTTATTTATTCATGAGAGACAGAGAGAGAGAGAGGCAGAGACATAAGCAGAGAGAGAAGCAGGCTCCACGCAGGGAGCCCGACGTGGGACTCGAACCCAGGTCTCCAGGGTCACAACCTGAGCCAAAGGCAAGCGCTAAACCGTTGAGCCCCCTCCCCCGCCCCCCCCCCCCCCAAGCTGCCCGGTGTTGGTTTTCTAGCTAGGTTGCTGCAGGTTGTGAGTCAGAGCTCTATTTTTTTTTTAAGTTGGTAGCTTCATTCTTTTTTTTTTTCTTCTTTATTTATTCATGATAGACATGAGAGAGAGAGAGAGAGGCAGAGAGACACAGGAGGAGGGAGAAGCAGGCTCCATGGAGGGGGCACGACGAGGGACTGGATCCCAGGACTGTAGGATCACGTCCTGGGCTGAAGGCAGGCGCTAAGCCGCTGAGCCACCCAGGGATCCCCCCAGAGCTCTATTTTTATATACAGTTGAACCACTGTATCTTCAGATTAAACACTATAAAAGTAAATTAGGAAAAGTGAAGGTTAAAAACAAGATATACTAAATGTAATCCCCAATTTATTAGGCTTAGCAGCCATAAAGCTACTCTGTAAAATGGCTATTAAAGTCTATAAGCATTTTCAATTTCTCTGCTTAACCTGTCACAGACCAGCAGTGGTCCTGGAGAGATCCCTCTGAGCATTGACTGCACAGCTTGAGAGGAACACCCTCTTCCCCCCAGAGAAAAGTCAGTTCAGTGGTGAGTGCTGCCTCCTTAAAAGCCCAAACATATGGGCAGCTGGGGTGGCTCAGCAGTTTAGCATCACCTTCAGCCCAGGGCCTGATCCTGGAGACCCGGGATCGAGTCCCACGTGGGGCTCCCTGCACAGAGCCTGCTTCTCCCTCTGCCTGTGTCTCTGCCTCTCTGTGTGTGTCTCTCATGGATAAATAAATAAATTTTTTTTTAAAAAGCCCAAATGTATACAGAAAAGATCACACAGAGGCCAAGCTCTAGAGGGAAACTGGCATCAATGGTGCAGAAATCATTCTGGTCACAGGAAGAGGGAGAAGCAGGCTCCCCACCAGGAAGCCCAATGCAGGACTCGATCCCAGGACCCCAGGATCACAACCTGAGTCAAAGGCAGACACTCAGCCACTGAGCCATCTAGGTACCCACTAGATAGAACTTAAAGAAGCAAGTGGTGATTGAACTTGCTTAAGCTGTTCCCAACTGCCCCTCACCATCTTTAGTTCCTCAGCCCTGAGGTACTAAGCCTTGCTTTGGCAGTGTTTCTTCACATTCGGAGGAATTCTTCAAGTTACTTCATTTACTTCACCTGAACCTTGGGCCAGTCACTAATGTTTACAATTTCCTTTTCTTTTAGTCTTTAAAATAGAGCTAATTAGGGTGACAATATTGCAGGTATTGGAAAGATTAAATGGGAAAGTGTGTAAACTGGGGCAGCCCGGGTGGCTCAGCGGTTTAGTGTCTGCCTTCGGCCCAGGACATGATCCTGGAGACCTGGGGTCGAGTCTCACGTCGGGCTCCCTGCATGGAGCCTGCCTCTCTCTCTCTGTGTGTCTCTCATAAATAATAAATAAATAAATAAATAAATAAATAAATAAATAAATAAATAAATAAATAAATAAATAAAATCTTTAAAAAAAAAGGAAAGCGTGTAAACTGCTTGGTACAGTGCCATTGCACAGTGAGGAGTTCTGTGAATCAGCTGCCAATAGCGTATGCGTGACAATATGCTTGTCTTTAACTGCCATTCACTGTGCTTTTTGGTGAGCTGATAAACTGAATATTTGGAGGTTTCTCTGTTCCTATAGAAGTCTCCTAGAGACCCTTTCAAAATGTCCTTTCTCTGCTTAAAATCCTGCGGTGAGCTTCCTGTTTCCCTTAAATACCACAATGTTTTCGTTGTATGCCTTACCTCCACCTCGTCTTCTATCAGGGACCCTCTTGTCTTAGGATCTTATCATGTTTGCTTTCTCTGCCTGAAATGCTGTTTCCCCAGCCAGCCACACTTCCTATTTCCTCACCTTAATTTTGGTCGTATGTTTCCACCCCCTAACCACCCTACCAAAAATCTGCAAACTCATTGCCCAAGTCTCAATCTCCTCCCTTACTGTACTTGTTCTTCCTTCCACAGCACTTGTCACCTCACACACTACCTTAATCCACATATTTTCGTTGTCGAGTCTGGTGGGAGGCCACCAGAATGTCAGTTCCACAAGATCAGGAAGCTTTGCTTTGTTAACTTCTACATCCCTAGTTGATGGTACAGTACTTGACACATAGTAGGTACTCAATTCAGACTTGCAGAGAGATCCCACACACTTAATGGATGGCCATCCTTTCCTTCTTAACACTGTATGTTTGGGCTTTGAGATGTCAGAAGACATTATTAGTCATTGGATGCCTGCCACAACACAGAACATAGAGTGAGGTAGGCAAGTGTGATGTTGTCATTCACAAGAAATACATATTTGATTCTTCATCCCTCTTTTTTTTAAGATTTTTAATTTATTTATCCATGAGAAACACAGAGACCTAGAGAGAGAAGCAGGCTCCCCTCAGAGAGCCTCATGTGGGATTCAAACCCAGGACCCCAGGATCATGATCTGAGCTGAAGGCAGACTCCAACCATTTAGCCGCCCAGGTGCCCTTCATCCCTGTTTCTGGCTCAGAACTCCTAAAATCCTTGAAATGTCCTAGGTATTGAGAGTGATAAAGATATGTTATGTTAATGAGGTGACTGTTAGACTACACCTGAGCATGGGCCTGCCCCCCTGACTTCCAAGAAGGTGAGAGAGGCTGGAAGTGGAATCAGGCCTTAATGGCCAATGATTTAATCAATTGTGCCTATATAATGAAGCCTCCATTAAAACCCCCAAAAGGAGGGGGTTTGCAGAGCTTCCGGGTTGGTGAATTCCTGCAGATTTGGGGATAGTGGTGCGCTTGGGAAAAGTGTGGAAGCTCTGTGTCCTTCCCTATATCTTGCCCTAAGCATCTCTTCCAACCGGCTATTCCTAAATTACATCCTTTTATAACAAATTAGTAATCTAGTAAGTAAAGTGTTTCTCTTTGTTCTGTAAGCCACACTAACAAATTAATCAAACCCAAGGAGGAGCTTGTAGGAATCTCCAGTCTATAGCTGGTGGGCCAGAAGCCAGGGAGACAGGCTAGGTTTTCATGTGGAATCTGAAGTGGGGTGGGGGAACCAGTTTGTAGGATAGACCCCTTAGTCTGTGGAATCTGATGCTATCTCTGGGTAATCTCAGGATTATTTAAAATATAGGACACCCAACTGCTGTCCAAGAACTGCTTGATGCTGTAGGGAAACCACCCCCTCCACATGCACGTGTGGGCACACACACACACACACACACACATATGCACACACGTCAGAACTGGATGACATATCTAAGCAGGCATTCCATTTTTATGGAATTTCATTGAAATATGAATTGTAAAGGTCACAGGTGCACTTCATTTTGAATGTATACCTTGCTCCCCATTTGGGGCTAGCATCACTCTTTACTGCTTTGTAACCGGACTGCCCTCTGGTGGTGAACTGTTTTTACTAAATTACGGGAATAATTGTACTAGTCAATCGAATGTCGAGGTTGAAAAGGGAATTCAAAGTCAGCCATTAAATCTGGGGCAGTGAGCTAGACTTCAGGGCATGAAGACAGAAGAATATAGGAATGGCATCATAGCTTTCAAATTTGAAATTCACTTTCGACAGGATAGTTGTTACCAAATACCATCAACCTCCATCACTTCCTCTCTTTTCAAATAATAAAGAAATGGAGACCCAGGGAGGTCATAGCTCCAAGGCAACAGCATGATTGGTGACTATAGAAATTCAGGTAATCGATGTATCAGATCACATCTCTAAAACCTCTGAAGAGAGACAAATCTGGATGTTCCTGCAGGTTAATTTTCTCCTTCATATTGGTCACTTGGTAGAGAAGAGGCTAAGCCGCCCTGAGTTGGCTCAATCGAGTATGAAGATACCAGCCGTGAGACTCCAGAGGCTCCCCTTTTCTGACCAAACAGAGCAGTTCTATATTTCGCCCCACTCTAACCCATCATTGTAGTAGATAGGGAAAAAAATAAGGACAAAGGACCCCTCTTGTTGGAAAGATTGGCCACAGTGAATATAGACCCTCTATAACTGGCCTGAACTCTGGGATAATTAGATTTGAGGGATCCCATGCCCTTGACTACTTTCCACTAGTAAGCTTTCCCTCTAACAAATCATGTGTTATACCTACATCATTTGACACTAATGGTGTTTTCATGACCCTTTTTCATGTTGCATAACGATACACAGAAGTGTAGCTTTGGGATACGGGATACTCTCATATCCCAAAACTGGGAGCATATGTATTATGTAGATATGATTATAGACTTCAGTACTGTCCCTATGGTTAGGGTCATGATTTTCCTAGTGCTTAAGGGGTCACTTAACAAATAATAAATCCATCAACCACTGATAATTATTTGGTCTGGGCCCTGGCTGATATTTTGAGTAAATCTTTGACCCTTCTAGTGTCAGGATGGCATATAAAATCAGCAGGGTGGGCAGCCTGGGTGGCTCAGTGGTTTAGCACCACCTTTATCCCAGGGCATGATCCTGGAGATCCAGGATCGAGTCCCACATCAGGCTCCCTGTGTGGAGCCTGCTTCTCTCTCTGCCTGTCTCTCTCTCTCTCTCTCTTGCTTTCTCTCTGTGTGTGTCTCTCATGAATAAATAAATAAAATCTTTAAAAAATAAAAAAAATAAAGTCAGCAGGGTAAAAATGAAAACTTCATTTTTAGTGAAACTGGAAAAAAATTACAAAATAAGTGAAGAAATTTCCAAAAGCAGTGGAGATGAAGCAGGGCACATGCAGGAGAAAGAATCGTGAGTTCTGGGTCAGTTGGTCGATTTTTCTTCTCATTATAGGTAATGTTTTCTCCTTTCTTTACATGCGTGATAACTTTTCAGTGGATACCAGACTTTCACCATTTTGGGTGCTGAATATAATTGTATCCCCCAAATATTCTTGAGCTTTGTTCTAGAATGCATTTCGTTCTTTGGAAACAGTTTGATGCTTTTGGGTTTTGCTTTTAGGATTTGCTAGGTGGACCCAAAGACGTGTTTATTCTAGGGAAAATTATTTCTGACTTCTGAGTACCTGATGCTCCATGAATTAAGCAGCTTCTCAGTCTGGCTGGTGAGAAAAGGCACTAATTCTCCCCAACACAATGTATGTAGTTCTCTCTACCTTTTTTTTTTTTAATTTTATTTATTTATGATAGTCACAGAGAGAGAGAGAGAGGCAGAGACACAGGCAGAGGGAGAAGCAGGCTCCATGCACCGGGAGCCCGACGTGGGATTCGATCCCGTGTCTCCAGGATCGCGCCCTAGGCCAAAGGCAGGCGCCAAACCGCTGTGCCACCCAGGGATCCCATGTAGTTCTCTCTAATCCTTTAAGATGATTCTTTTCCCAGCCTTGGGTTGTCCCCTTTCATTTTTTTTTAAGATTTTATTTATTTATTCATGAGAAACACAGAGAGAGAGGCAGAGACATAGGCGGAGGGAGAAGCAGGCTCCCTGCCAGGACCCTGATGCAGGGCTCAATCCCAGGACCCTGGAATCAAACCCTGAGCTGAAGGCAGATGCTCAATGACTGAGGCAACAATCAGCACCCTCCTGGAAACTTAAAGGGGACCTTGGGTAGATCTCTGGAGCTTGCTGTGGTTTCTTCCAGTACTCTGTCCTGTCAACTCTGGCCACTTTGCTTTCCCCCAGTCTCTCAGCTCTGCATCCTCAAATCAAGGAGTCCACCAGGCTCTACCTGGGTTCCCCCTCACTGCGCCACAGCTTGGAAACTCTCTCCAGGCAGTCAGCAGGTGACTGACATTATAGGTCATACCTCATTTGTTTACCCCTTTTTGTGGAATCACTGTCCCTTGTTGCCTGATACCCAAAGTCTTGAAAACTACTGTTTCATATATTTTGTGCAGTTTGTTGTTGTTGTTGTTGTTGTTGCAGGTAAGAGATGCATCTGTCCTTGTTATGCTGCGTCTTGGTTAAAAGCAGAGGTCTCCAGGTGCCCGCGTGGCTCAGTCGGTTGAGCATATGACTCTTGATTTCAGCTCAGGTCTTGATCTTAGGGTCGTGAGTTCAAGCCCCACTTTGGGCTCCATGCTGGGTGTGGAGCTTACATTGAAAAAAAAAAACAGCAGAGGTCCAATAATTATTTTCAATTTTGTCATTTTATTAATTCCACACATTTCAACATTTTGTCAGGAAAAAAAAATGTTAAGGAGAATTGTACCCAAGTAACAGCACATTTCATAAAGGAGACCTGAGTAGTATGTTAAGAAATGCCATAGGAGTTGAAACAGTGTTTCTTGGAATGGAACGAGAAGCACTGTGAAAGGAACAGCATTTGAGGAGTAAAGAATTTGTAGGAAAGGGGGTATTTCTGGCACAAGAAATGGCACCCACTGAACCACAAAGGAAATGATGATGGGTATTTGGAGAATGGGAGTCATCCTGAAGCAGCTGTGTGGGTGTCATGAGAGATAAGGCTGGAGAGAAGGAAGGCCAGATGTGGAAGGTTGAAGGAACTAGGACCAAGAACCCTTCAGGCGGGAGGGGGCAGTGACCCAGATCAGTGGGAACGTTAGAACAGTGGACATCAAACACCTGTAAAGGGGAGACACCGGGAGGCCAGAGGGCCTCTCTGGAGGTGCTAAAAGCCATTGCAGACGGAGAGAGGGATGGGTTTGGACAGCTGAGAAGATGTGAGAGGTTGTAGCTAACCTGGGACCCAAATCTGGACATCTGCGATATGGTGGCATGAAAAACCAAAATGAGGAAGCAACCAGGAGCAAGTGTGAGACCCAGCTGTGTCAGTCACAAGCTAGCTAAGCTAGAGAGAACAAAGATCAGCATTTGATGACAATATCCAGATGCAGTTGTAGATGGTGTGCCCATGAAAAAGTGCAAAGCTAGGATGTTACAGGCACTTTAAGATGAATTCCTGAACAAAGTACCTATTGAAAATTCCCTCCACATGGGGTTTGATTTTGCCCGGTTTCCAGCCATAGAAACTCTACATGGTATAATTCTCAAGAGCAGCAGCAGAGGGCAGCAACTGTAGGTGCTTGGAATATTCTTCACAAGGCGCTGAGAGGAACTGGAGATTTTCCCTTCACCAAGAGTAGGTATTTCCTGGTGCTGGAGAAGAGAAGGCTGGCCCTGGCTTGCCAGGTAAACCACAGATCCATCTTCTTGCAGATAGAAATGCTGAGCAAGGCAACAGGGACTTCTTTATTCCCTCAAGTAAAAAGAATAACAGCTAAATTCATTGAGTGCCTACTCTTTTAAAAGCTATGTGTATATTATGCCATTTAATTATCTTAACAACCTGAAGAACTTGGTATTATTATTACTACCATCTACATTTTATAGGAAATGAGTTCAAGTGGATACAACTTGTAAATGATTGATATCTGGTTCCCGAGTCCACATACTTAAACATTGTGTTACCTCTCCAGGAAGTGGTATTGTTAGTAGAGTATGTGTGTGTGTGTGTGTGTGTGCATATGTGTGCGTGCATGTGTGCTTTTCGATGCATGGAGAGTTTTTGTTAGTTGTTTATATGTAGGGTAAAATGGATGACTTGTAGTTTTTTTCTTTTTCCTACCAGGATGCTACAAGGCAGAAACAAGATACTTTGGTTTAGGGAGCAGAGCCACTTAAAATGTGGTCTCGTGGCTACTGCTGGTCCTTGTTATGGGTCTGCAGCCAGGGAAATGCAGAAACTCGGAGCAAGCATTTAGATACTCGTATAGCAGCTTGAATGTAATTTTATGCCTCTTGAATCTAATAATAAAAATTGGGGACTCATATTTTGTAGGTCTTTTCTTTCATTTTTCTAGTAATTTCTATTTATTATATTTGAGAAAAGTTAAGTCCATGACAGATTGGAATTTTTATTTTTAAAAAGCTGGTTCTGGGGCACCGGGGTGGCTCAGTTGGTTAAGCATCCAACCCTTAATTTTGGTTCAGGTCATGATCTCAGGGTTGTGAGAGCAAGGCCTAGATTGGGCTCCGTGCTGGGTGTGGAACCTGCTTGAGATTCTCTATCTCCTTCTCCCTCTGCTTAAAGCTTAAGGAACAAGATATTCTTCACTTCTTGGCCAAATCATGGCCATGAGTACAGAAAAAGCACATATGAAAAAACAGATGGAGTATGGAATAATTTTTTGAAAACCTGTTCTTATAAATTGCAGAAGCATGTACATTTGATTCAACAAAGGATTCTGAGATCCATGTAACCAGCCAGGCTTCCACTTCAATTTATTCCTAGTCACTTAGCTTTAAAATAAATAAATAAATAAAAAACCTGACTTTTCATTGAAAGATGAGCCTTTGGCCTCCCTCCAGCTTTGGCATCAAAAAGTAGCTATTTGGGAATGTAGGGAAAAAAGTTTTAGAAGTGACTTTTCTCAGAGAAAAACAAAAATCAAACAGAAAAAGAACTTCCCACGGCATAAGTAATATTTAAAAATAGGAGTGGAGTTTGTTAGGGTAAAGGAGGAGAAAAATGGGGAAATAAAGGGGAAAATGCTTAGCTCTCTGTCCTGTGTCCTTAGCAGCACACAAACAGGGTTGATATCCATCTGTATAATATGATTTGCCAGGAAGCGTTTCTCAGTTCCCCCCAAATATTTTCTCCCCTGCAGCTACTCTGCATTTTTTTTTAGATTTTTTTTAAGGTAATATCTACATTTGACGTGGGGTTTGAACTCACAGCCTCAGGATCAAGAGTCGCTCACTCCTCCAATGGAGCCGGCAGGGGGTTCCCTGCTCTGCACCTAAGTGCCATTCTTTTTTTTTTTTTTTTTAAGATTTTATTTATTTATTCATGAGAGACACAGAGAGAGAGAGAGAGGCAGAGACACGGGCAGAAGGAGAAGCAGACTCCATGCAGGGAGCCCAACATGGGACTTGATCCCGGGTCTCCAGGATCAGGCCCTGGGCAGAAGGCGGCACTAAACCTCTGAACCACCAGGCTGCCCCCTTAATGCCATTCTTGAGTTAAGATTCTTCCTACCATGAGAGAGCAAGGAGCCCTGGGAGGTCAATGCATGCAACCAAATCCATCATTTGTATCTTGGTTTGTAGGAGTTTACCAGACCCATCCAGAGAGCGGGATTTGAAAGAAGAGCTAGATGGGATCTGGGGGTGTTGCAAGTGTTCATTCTTCTCCAGCAAACAGTCTGAGTCACCGTTATGTGCCAAGCACTGGGAACACATGTCCCTACCCTCAAGGAGCTTACCATCTACTGAAAGCGACACAAATGAATCCAGAAAATGACACAGATGCAGGATGCTTTAATGCATCCACGAGGTGGTATGGAAGGGTCAGAGGAGAATGCATTCACAGTGGGAGGGAGGGAGGGGCAGCAGTGGTCAGAACAGCTAATGGGAAGGTGGTTGGATCATACTGGTGACTGTGAGAACATGGGTCTGTCCTCAGTGAAGTGGGGAGTTGTCAGCTGAGGCACAGTGACGCGATCTGACGTGTATTTTATTAAACACACACACACACACCACATTTGCTGCTATGTTGAGAATAGACTTCAGAGGGGGTAGAAACAGGAATATCTGTTTTGACCCATTGCAGAAATTCAAACAATGGATTGTATTAACCACATGCATAGCTTCCACGAATTTCATGTGTAAACATCTTCCCTACATGTGTGTCCCAGACACACCTCGTTCTGGACAACCCACGCCATGATCCTGGACAAGCAACTTAATTCTGTTTTACCCATAAAGAGCGATCTTGATGATTATTGTACTTATACCTAGAAGGCTGTCATGATGGATCAAATGAGTTAAACTGAATAGAGTATTTAGAACAGTAGCTGCTGCATATAAATAAACCGTAAGCACTAGATCATGTTAGTCAATATTTTTAATCTTCCTTTCCTGTTACTTTCCTTTTTTAAATTGTCTTATCTGGATTAAGTAAAGGAGGATATGTCCATTCCCGGATGAGGATAGCTGAAGTCAAGTCTTTAAGGAGTGACGTAAATCAAAAGTCAAGTGTGGCAGCAGCTGAGAACCTGGAAGTTAGTTCTAGGTGGGTCAGAGTGGGGAAAGCTCCTGTAGGGATGTCACAGGGTCATCAGAAATACAGCCTTGCTCGCAGGTAGGTGTGGCCACAAGACTAAATCCTAGGCCAAAGGAGGGGACAGGGACAGTATGTGTGAAATTTTGGGTCATGTCCTTAAAGAGAAGCGACATGTGGGCACCTGGGTGGTTCAGTCAGTGAGGTATCTGCCTTCGGCTCAGGTCATGATCCCAGGGTCCTGGGATCAAGCCCCATGTCAGGCTCCTTGATCGGCAGAGAGTCTGCTTCTCCCTCTCCCTCTGCCTCTGTGTGCTTGCTATCTCTTTCTCTCATGCTCTCTCTCTCTCTCATGTTCGCTCTCAAATAAATAAATAAATATTTAAAAAAAACAATTCAAACAGAGATGTGAACAGGCATAAAGGTACCAATTTCACATCTGTAAGAAGGTGCAGCTGCAGAGAAGAGACTTAGCAGTATCTGCTCCCATTCCCTAATTCTGAGTGCTTTTACTCTCCGAGTCCTGTTAAGTTATTCTGCATCCAGTCCTCTCTCCATCTGTGTGAAGCCTTCACTCTCTTCTTCGTTGCACCCATATGCAAGCCATTTTGCCATCACCCGATCCCTCCAAAATGTCTGAAACTCAATCCAGTCGTTCAGCTCTTACACTTGACCCAATTATCCTATATTTCAAATCAGAGGCAACTCAATGCTGGTCTCTCCAAGGATTCTCTCCACACACCCCTCCTCCATGTCCTCACATTATCCTGGATTGGATTCTCCTGCTGTGTAGTTCCCAGGAGGACCCTGAAACCATTTTCTGAGCCCAGAGGCAGCTCATCCAATGTAAGTTTACTCTTTCTCCCTCTTCCCACAATCATTTATTAAGCTCTTTTTCTTTGCTGGGCGATCATACCGGAGACCAGCCAAAACAAGTGCAAAGACCAGTTGTCATGTGGCACAGGTGTTTGGAGGCTCACTTCTATCTGTAGGATCCAGGAAAAATGTGTGATGCAGGGAAGGGGAAGGGAGTATGTGCGAACTTTTCTGCATGGGCTTGGAGTAGGATGTTAACACAATATGAAGAATTCGTCTAATGTTACACAGGTGAGTGATAGGTAGCCATAAAGAAAAGCTAACTTAGGATTTAGGACATTTCCAGAAATCAACATGCTAGTATCCCTCAACATTATCTTTTTTTTTATCAAATAAATTGCATTGCTGACCTGGGCTCAAATTAATGTTCTATTGGTTTATCAAGCAAGTCCAATGGGAAGCCAGAGGGATCTGATTATTTTTATCAAACAATACAGAGCCAAATTTTGCAAGCTGTAGATTGCAAAGAGCCCTCTTGGCTTTGGATCACTGGTGCGCTTTCTCCTCGGATATGCTCTCCCAAATGCCACATGGAGTTTGTGTGTCCTGGCCCTTCTCATTGCCACATCAATGGGAGATTCTTAATACTGATTAGATGAGTGAAGGTATAAGATAAAGGTAGGAGTGCATCAGACATTACCGGCATTTCACAGTGTAACCTGCCCTCTCTCCATATGTTGGTTTGGCTACTACATCCATCATTTGCCATCTGCATTACTCTTGGCAAATTGCTTATGAGTGTTGGATATGTGAGAGGTTTAACAAGAGCTAGGCTGGTTGTAATAATTACATGAAGGCACTGTCATACTTCTCATGCTTTCCTGCCTAAACAGAGCTCAATTTTCTGCCAACTCTCCATGGGCAAAGCTCTTGCCCCCTACCTCTGGTCCCTTCTAAATTCATCTTTCTAGACAATCATTATATAGAGAGACACCCCTCCCTATGATGCCAAACTCACTTCTATACAAGTCCTGCTTCTGACCTAGCAGCCCTGAGTGCCATGCCCCCTGCTGGTGTTTGGGTAGCTGTCTGGATTCCCTCTTTCATCAATCAGCAGATGGCAGGGCCCACTTGCCCCTACCCTCTGAAATTGTCTGTCTTCCATCAATCCCACATAGACCAATCAAGGCAAGGCAAGCACCACCACCCCCCCAAAAAAGACTGTGAAAAAAAGGAATGTGAGAGGCAGAGAAACCTTGCCAACCTCTCTGCTCTCCCTACACCTGCTCCTCCAAATGGGTGCCATATTGAAAAAGAACTGATCAATCAGGTATCGATCTGGCAAAATCAATTAGCTGCTTTTTTAAGGGGTATTTGTTCTTTGGGATGGGTAAATCACTAACCAGTGGGGTGATGTTTCAGGTGTAAACAATAGCAATGGAAGAGAGAAATTTGGACTTTAAGCAGTCCCAGGACCCTCAAGTCATACCAGCTGGACCAGTTTATTTCACCAGAAGGCAGGTTCCATTGATCCTAGAATTATACAATGAGCTTATTGCCTAAGTAAGCTTGAAAAGATGTCTTATGATGCACCTGTTATGCCAAAAGGTGGAAGAAGTTGTCTTGGAGGTTACTCTGTCTCATCAGGGTTTAACAATAGAAGTCAGAACATCCTCCCAGTGAGAAACAAGGTGATTCAAAGACCCAACCAAAAACTTGAACAGCACACAAAAATCCCTTCAGTCATAAAGGCAGTAGGAAGTTTAAGAATTAGTGTGTGGAATCTGCACACCTCGAATGCTTTCCTGTGTCCCTGAGAATTTCTAGGTGGCAGGATCAGCCTAAAGACCTGGTGCCCAGAGTACTAGTCTCAGCAGCAGCAAGGGACGAAAACATAAAAGAGAATAAAAGCCACCTGCTGGATCAGAACACCAAATAAAAAGCATGGCCCTCATTTTTAGCCAGCTGCTCTGAGTCTCCCCAGTTTAAGCTGAGAAAAGGCTGGGGGTTGGGAAGCTGTGCAGCTCAGTGGCTGTGCGTGGCCCCTTACCTGCACATCACCTTTGGGAGAGGGATGTTCTCTAAAAATGGGGTGGGCAGGAAAGCCTGGGTGGCTCATTGGTTGAGCATCTGCCTTCGGCTCAGGTTGTGATCCTGGGGTCCTGGGATGGAGTCCTGCATCTGACCCCCTGCTCCATGAGGAGCCTGCTTCTCCTTCTGCCTATGTCTCTGCTTCTCTGTCATGAACAAATAAATAAAATCTTAAAAAAAAAAAAAAGAAATGGGGTGGGCAGTGGGCATCTCATTCGAAGGTGGGACACCGGTGTGTGCAACACAACATTCAGGCTAAGCTGTCCCCAAGGTGACCCAGGCCACAGCTGGGAAGTTCCTAGTCTCCTTCCATTTGTAGTTTTTCCTTTTTTCTTATTTATTTACTTGAGAGAGAGAGAGAGAGAGAGATATCTGTCTTTCTGCAAGAGAGAACATGAACGGGGAGGAGAGAAGCAGACTCCCGGCTGAGCAGGGAGCCTAATGTGGGGCTAGATCCCAGGACCCCAGGATCATGACCTGAGCTGAAAGCAGATGCTTAACTGACTGAGCCACCCAGGCGCCTGCCCCCCTGTTTTTGGTTTTTTTCTTTCTGAAGGAATTCCTAGGCATGGCAGGTTTATATTGCATTTACACAGTATTCATACAATGTCACCTTGAAACAGTTTACTGTCTGCCCTTGGCCCTCTAATCTTATTACTTAAGTGTTAGCAGGCAGGGCATGGGAGGGAGTGGAATACCAAACTATTTTGTTTTCTGGGAAGAAGAGAGTGAGCATACGGAAAAAAAATAAATAAATTAAGCGTCTGGCTAAGGAAACGTCTGACCTGTTCCCTTTCTCCACCCTGACCCATTCTACTTGTTTTTCACATAGACAAGCTCCACAGAGATTAATCACAGGCTGATTGTTGTACACTTCTTGCAGAGCCAAGAAAAAAAAAAAGCTGAAAGGAGGCATTAGAAAACCGGGTAGCTGGCTAGAAGCAGAAGGACTGAGATGCCCATGAATGTGGGGGAACCGGGTTGAACGGGAAAGCAGTCTGCTCTCCGGATAGACTGGTGAGCGCCTGACGTTAGGGCACGCTAAGAATACAAACCACTGCGGTGGCTTTCTTTTTGGCATCTGTTTGCCTGAGTATACCAGCTTCTTTTAGGTTCGACTCCTATTTGTTAGCACTGGGAAAAAAAAAAAATGGACCATTCCTATTTGTTAGCACTGGAAAAATACAAAATTGACCAGCTCACAATATTTTTGCCCATCCCAGAGAGAGTCAAATCAATTTTAGCAATTCTAAGCCGAAGACCAGTTCTGACCTTTTAAAGCCCTTAGAATCTGAAATGTATTTTTCTGCTAGAAAAGATTTTAGGAGACTATCAGCTGGCTCTTGAAGAAAGAAAGGAATTATTAATGCAGTTTCTGTTCTGGAGTGAGGCAATTGAAGTGGAGAACATCCCAGGAATTAATTTTCCTGAAGCCCTGTAGCCAGTTAGGGGTGGGGAGTTAGAGTCCAAGCCTCCCCCTTTGGCAGGGTTCCGTCTTACAACCTGTGGTCTCCTCAGCTGATGAGCAATCATGATGCATTACAAGCAATCTGCTCCTTCTGTGCTGGAAGAGGCGGTGGGGAACAAACAGGTGGTTCCTCTCCAGGCTGCCGAAGTCTGCAAAGGGAACGGGGCGAGTACTTCTTGAAGCCTGGCTGTCCATTAGCATCACCTGAAGACCTGTGACTGCACCCCTGGCACATGAGTCAAATCAGAGCCTCTAGGGGTGAAGCCAGGGCCTCTCTAGTTTGTGCAAGCTCCTAGGTGAGGCTGAGAGCCACTGCTCTAGAACCCTGACCCTTAATGAGGTGTGGGGATGGTAGATGGAAGAGAGACTTGTCTGGAGCCATGCCCACACTCACACTCACCTGGAGGGCTTGCTGGACCCAACCCCAGTGTTTCTGATTCGCAGATCTGGGGTGGGACCAAAGGTTTGTATTGCTGCGGAGCTCAGGACAATTCTCTGATAACCGCTGACCTAGAGGTAACTCCCCCCTTTTAAAAAAAAAATTATATTTAAATTCAGTTAATTAACATATAGGGTATCATTAGTTTCAGAGGTAGAGTTCAGTGATTTATCAGCTGTATGTCACACCCAGTGTTCATCACATCACGTGCCCTCCTTCATGCCCATCACCTAGTTACCTCATCCCGACACCCCCCTCACCTCCAGCCACCCTTAGTTTGTTTCCTAGAATTAAGAGTCTCCTATGATTTGTCTCCCTAGAGGCAACTTTTCAGACTATGCTTGTCTGTCCCAAGCCTGAGACTGTCACCACTGGAGAGGACTTGGTGTGCACAGGTGGACAAAGAGGGGAATTCTGACTAAGAACCCGGGTAAAATGATTACAGAGCATGTAACTCCTGTTGCAGTTGTGCTATTTCTCAAGTGTCCTGGAGCTGGAAAAAGTTGCCATCTAGCAACCCAGGATATAAAAACCAGAATTGAAAGTTGATCCTATTTCTTTTCTTAGCTCCAAGTCAAGTCTCTTGAAACTCATATGAGAGCTAGTAGATTTTCAGCAAACAGCTCTAAAAAGTCTATACATGGTCTATTATCAGGCCTTATGACAAGCCAGCAACCCAGAGTGAGGAAAGCAACATGCCAGGAGATTTGGGCCTGTTTGACCTCTGTGGGGCTTGTCCTGACTCCTTCACTTCACCTTATAGGGTAATTGCCAGGACCTCAGCCACAGAATGAGGTCTGAGAACAATTTGCTCTCAGAGGAAAGGCAGCAGTGCAATGAAAACACACAGGGTGTGGCAGTTCCACAGTTCTCCGAATATAACCACCAGTCTCTGCTGCTCCCTGGATTCTGTGTCTTCGAGACGTACCAAGCCTGAGCGAGGTCCACAATGGAAGGAATGGTGTGTGAGTCCATAAAACCCCAACAGAGGGGGCAGCGGAATAGAATTTATGCATGCATGGGTGATGTCAGTAAGGCAGGGGGAGAGGGTTATGTGATGATGCAGGAGAGACGTTAGGGTTTGAAGTCGACGGCCAAGAAAGAATTCTTGAGACATCTTTGGTGGAAAAGGTGGTTTTATTAAAGCACCAGGACATGACTCATGAGCAGAAAGAGCGGCACCGGGGTCATGAGGGGTGGCCCATTCTATACTTTCAAGTTGGGAGGGGGTTAGTCACGGAGAGTGTAGGTCTCTAAAGGAAGTTTGGAAGTCAGGTTTCCAGGACCTTGAGGGCTTAGCTGTTGTTGGGGAAAGGTTATTTATTACTGTTAATAAAATCTGAGTCATGAGACCCTTTAGTCATGAGACCCTATTGGTAGGTCACCTGCTTGGGGGATGATTGCCAACATGTATTTTGGTGGGTAGAGGTAAAGGAAGTTTCCTTTATAAAAAAAAATATATATATATTTATTTATTCATGAGAAACACAGAGAGAGACAGGCAGAGACACAGGCAGAGGGAGAAACAGTTTCTATGCAGGGAGCCTGATGTGGGACTTGATCCCAGGACTCTGGGATCACATCCTGGGCCAAAGGCACATACTCAACTGCTGAGCCACCCAGGCATCCTGGTAAAGGAAATTTCCAAAGGATTTTTCATGTGTTAAAGTAGACTTCTAGGATCCTGGGAATTGGGCTAAGATTGCCTTTTAAGAGTCTTTAGCAAAGCATCAACATTGAGGCAGCTGAACTCCAGAGGTCACTCTTCCTGTTTTAAGGACTTGTCAATGGCTGTAGGTAGTAAGGAAATTTAATTTTTCTTTTTTAAGATTTTATCTATTCATTCATGAGAGACACACAGAGAGAGGCAGAGACACAGGCAAAGCCTGATGTGGGACTCGATCCCAGAACCCTGGGATCAGGCCTAAGCCAAAGGCAGATGCTCAACCACTGGGCCACCCAGGCACCTGGAAATTTAATTTTCCCTTTGCCATTGTTTCTCACGTCACGTGATGGCTATTCCAGAGAAGTGGCTATTAATTACCGTGTAGAAAGGAGAAAATTGAACAGAATCTCCAATGAGCTTGTAAGTTCAGAGCCGTACTTCACCAAACCAAAGATCCCTTCCATGAAATTCTAATGTATGCAGCGGCGTGGCATTACCTTCACACTCTAGGGAGCAACAAAACCTTGGGGGAATTGCCAACAGAATCACCTCCCTGTGCAGGACCCTACTGATGGGATTTGGACAAACCCATGGAGGCCAGCTACTCAAATGTGGGAGATCCTGAGACTCTTAAACCCAGATTTTGGGGTTACCGGATGACTCAGTTGATTAAGTGCCCACCTTCGGCTCAGGTCATGATACTATGGTCCTGGGATGGAGCCCCGCGTCGGGCTCCCTGCTTGGATGGGAGTCTACTTCTCCCTCTCCCCTGCTCTCTCTCTCTCTCTCTCTCTCTCTCTCTCTCTGCCTGTCAAATACATGAATAAAATCTTAAGAAATAATGAAAATAAATAAACCTGAGATTTTCAGTGATTCCCTAGTGGGGAGAGACAAGAATTTGGGTACTGCAGGTCATGAAGGCCCCTTTGGCAAGTGTCTGACACGGCGCCCTGGCGCAGTCTGCGGCCAAGGCAATGCTTCCCCTTGACTTCTCTATGTGGCACAGACAAACGGAGGCTCTCGGGGAATCTGTCTGCCTGGGGCTGAAGGTTTCACGATGAGGCTGTTCTCTGGACTAGCTTCTGTCCCCTACAATCTGAATTGCTCCAGAGTCCGTGGATCAAGGGAAGTACTTTAAAGCACACAGGTACACCACATGGCGTTGACTTTCAGGGGATTTAACTTAATCTGAACGTGTCACTTGTGAAGAGGGTTTTTCCGAGCCCTTTAGCTGGGTCAAGGACACCAACACACCAGTTAAAGAAAGTACAAGGAGGCTTTAGCACAGACTTTGGGGGTGGTTTGTGACGGTACTTGAATTGTTTCACAAGCCCTGGCCCAATTTCCGCAAAGCTTTCAACATTGAGGATGAAAGGCATTCCAGAGCTGAAAAGGATTCTATCCTCAGGAGTGCTGGGACCGCCAGGGGTAAGGCCAGCTCTGGGCTGACTTCTGACAGGCTTAGGAGAGAGCCCTTTCATGCCACTTAACACTCCGTGTGAACAGCCACCCCCTAGAAAGGATATCATCTTTCCCCATAAAGAAATACAGACCTGTCATTTTGCTTTTAGGTTCTCTAGAACGAAAGGGCTCTGAACAGTGGCAAAGAGGCAAATGAGAGTAGACGTCCCCAAAATGTCAGGCCTGCTGACCTGATCAGGGAAGAGAGATGGGGAGGAGGGAGCTGGTGTTGCAGCTCTATTACCTGGGGAACTTAAAAAAAATTTTTTTTTTTAATTTTGGTGAAATATCCAAAACACAAAATTTACCAGTGTAACCATGCTTAAGTATATGGTTCAATGGCACTTGGTGCGTTCACACGATCGTACAACCATCACCACCATCTGTCTCCCGTCTTAACATTTTTTAATTAGAATTTGAATGTAGATTTCTTTTTCTAAAGCCATTAAAATGAATGAGGTAAAAAAAAATGAATGAGGTCATTCTTATAGGCTGATGTGGAAAGATGTTAAAAATACATTTAAGAGAAAGAGCCAGACACCGAGCAGTGAGTACGGTAGAAATCATGTTTGTGTGTACCCTCGGGGAGGGAATACAGATTGTGGGTGGGGGTTACCTCAGATCGTAGGGACAGCCTGGTGGGCGCTGTCTTTGGAAGCTGAGGAGGGGTGAGAGAACTGTATTTGCACACACACAAAAAAAGGCTACAGGACAGATTCCTAAGTGGAGGGTGTGCCCCAGGGGCTCAGGAAGGAAATGGGAGACAAGGTAAAAAAAAAAAAAAAAAAAGAAAAGAAAAAGGCAGATGTTGAATCCTTGAAGACTTCAGGTTTGGGGGAGTCCCAAATAGGAAGACCAACGAGAAAGGAGGGTGAGATCCAAGATATACTTGGGCTCTGGTGCTCATTTAACACAGCGGTTGGTACTGAAAATTCTGCAGCCAATGCCAACAGACTGATAGCTCTGAACAGCTCTAGAAGTGAATTAGCCAGAATTTTTAAGATTCCTGTAAGAATTCCTCCTTCATTCCTTCTCATCTGCTATCCTCCTTCTCCTCCTCCTCCTCCTCTTCCTCCTCCCACCCTCCTCCAAGCTGTTCTCAGAGCACAGATCAGCCCTGCCAGCCACAGAGGAGCTGTATTCCAGATACAGTTACTTGTCTCCAGAACCTTCCATATATTAAGTGCATAGGTCTGGTCTTATATCTGTTTTCTCCATCCTCTGCTTTTACCCTGAGCATGAACCACCAGGAGCATGCTCCTGCCCTCCCTTCTCTCTGCTGCCCCTCCTCTCGCATCCCTCCCACTTACTTCCTCGGTGATCCATACAGTGTGAGCACTTCACAGCCAGCTGATGCACAGCTGTTCTTTCCAGGCCGGCTCTCTCTTCCATTTCATGGCAGCAACCTGCACGTCAAGTGCAGACTCAGCCTAGCATATTGAGGAGTGCCTGATTGACTTCTCCAGGCTCCCCTGTTAGGTCCCATGTCCCAGACAAGCAGCTCAGAAGGCTTAGAGGGACAGTGGGGGCTCTGGTCTTGCTATCCCACCCCCACCCCTGCCTCTTGTTGTCTCACTGGCTGTCATGCGTTCCTGGTCCTGGAGTCTGAGGAGTCTGGAGTGATTCCTCATTCTGAAGGCAGCCTCAAATAGCCTTTCTGATTTAGACCCCTCAGTGCTCCCTAAAAGGGCTTAGTGACTTGGAGCTCAAGACTGAGGACTGCCCAGCACCTTGTGGGCTGTGGACATGTTCACCACATTAGCGGCAGCCACACAGGCCCTTTTAGGGTCCCTCCTTCCTGATGGCTCAGAGACAAAGGGGCATGCAGGTTGCAATTCTGGGATGGAGCCCGATCAGTGTACCAATCGTTGACCAAGAAAGGAATTAATCTAGAACTGCCCAAGAAGGGATCCGAAAAGTTTTGTAGTCTTTCATTTTCACGGGTGGAGAAAAAGAGAGGGTTTGGTTTGATGCAAGGTGATCAGACCTGTGTAAAAGTAGGAGAGGGAGGTGTTCCCATAATTAGGATGCCATTTTAGAGGAAGTCCAGCAACGAGCTCAGATATGGGGAGCACAGCTTCTCAAGTTGTGGTTGGCCTCTAGTTATGCTACAAAGCTGTCGTAGTTCAAGTCATCTCTTCGAGATCTAGCCAGCAGATGGAGATGCCAAAAGCAGAACTGGAGGAAGCCTGAACTTGAATGAACAAGGCAAAGGATTTTGAATATTTTGCATCAGGTTTTGTGTAGAAGTTTTGGCCTCAGGAGGCTGTACGGCCGTCTATCTGGTTGTGACTTGGCCCAAACTCTCTGCAGTGGCGTCTTTTTCATCGTTGTCTTGGGCAGCCTTCCAGCTGGCAGGCCCCACCGCTGCCAAGTGCACCTGCCTAGGAATATCTAGGCAGAGGGATCTTTTCTGCTTAGGCAAGATTAAGGTAGGTATGGGTTAATAAAGTGGGAGCCTACTATGTAGAATGAAGTGAAATGATTTTTTCCCCATTTCTATACAGAATTCTGCATACTTTGTGTATGGCTGTTATTCATTTTCATAACAATTGTTGCAGTCAGTTTATTTTTTCAGACTGAACCACCCAGACTTGCCACAACATGTGCTAAAAATGCACAAGTTAAAAGAAGCAGGAGAGAAGAGAAACGGGAAAATGGTGCTATGCATCTGTGAGTGGTGGCGGGCGTGGGGAGAGGTAGACGGGCACAGGTGGACACGCAGGTTTCTCTTCCTTTGACCAGTGAACAATCTGGAGGGCTTGCAATACGACTGCATCTGTTCTTTTAAAGCAAAAATCGAGAGGCTCTGAAAGCACTGCTAATCATATCCTGTGATTTCATAGGAGGCAGGATAATCCCTGGTTTACAAAACAAGAAATGGGCTTGAATGGAAGGAAATCAACATCATAGCGAGATTCCAAATCTGTGGAGGCACAAATGGTTGTTTCTGAGTTGAAAAAATACCTAAGTGCTAAGGAGAGCGTAGTCTCCCGTCAGGGTGGGTTGTCAGGGCAGTCTGGCACTCGGAGGACTAGACCCCATCGCAACCATCTCTTGTGTTTGGGCAGATGGTACTTGTGGCTTTGACAATGCACTCACCCTGACGGCCTTCTTCAGAACAGTTCCTGGATGGACAAGTGTCCTAAGATGTGAGTGTTACACGAGCACAGTGATAATCCGTGTAGATGCAGGGCTCTGCTTTATTCTCTTAATGGACGGATCACGTTCTGAATTCATTAACGTCAGGACCTGCTCATCAAGGGGTGACTAACGAGAAGGCAGCTTTGTACAATAATGTCTAATTCTTAACTGTTTTTAAGTGATGGGAAAGCACAGCCCAGAGGAAGTATGTATTTGCGGAGAGTTGGAAAGACAGCAGAGGATGGGAAGTCCAGCTCATCCGCGAGCAATCTCATGTCATGCAAATCTGAAATTAGGCTGAACTCCATCCAAGATGATGGCCCTTGGACGTTGACAATGGAGTCAGCAAAGATGCTCTTGTGAACAAGTGAGCCTACTAGAGGGTCTTTCATAGCGTAGTGTGAGATATGAGGTTAAGATATTAAAAGAATAGAGAATTCTAGAATTCTAAAGTCTATATTGACATCTTGTCTGGATGAGGCTTTCTCACACACACACACACACACACACACACACACACATGCCCCCTCCCAAGTCAGGTGGCCTCTCCCCTCCATTTCCACATTTCCAAAATGAGATTTTGAACCAGGTCGCTCTAAAGAACCTCCAGTTTTTTTTTAAGATTCAGTGAATCTTCAGGACAGTTGATTCCCACTGTTTAATTCCAGGCATGCTGACACAAGGACAGCCTCCCTCTACACCACACACACACACACACACACACACACACACACACACACACACACAGACATCAGATGCACCACCATCATTCTCACCCCCATTCTTGCTTTGGATCCCACAGACTGGTCAGGTACCTAACTCATGAGCTAGAGCACCTGGCTCTAATAAACAGGAAAACAGCTGAAATTGTATCTTCTCTTCAATCTTTATTTGCTGCTTCCATTTCTTTATCCCACCAATGCAAATTGGGGAGGACAGCAAAAGGCCACATGTAAGGTGGCACCCACCAGCTGGCTGAGCAATGCCAACCACAGTCCCCTGAGCATCACAGAGGTAACAGTGGGCATCAGCTCCCAGGTCTGGAGCTCAGACTGCATGGCCTCAGGGCCCAGTAGGGAAGGTCACCTCCCACAGTAGGTTTGGCCTTAAAAACACTAAAAACAGTTGCATTCATTGTCTTTTTTTTCTTTTTTGCTTTAATAATAATAAAAAAAGAAAACCAAAACCTTCTATAATTTATAAGCTATTTTTTGCTATCTACATTATATATAAAATATAGACTCTGTTTACTTTATAACACACATCTTTTCCCCTTGATAAATAACTCTTTAAAATATCTAGTATACATGCCTTGACTTTTTATATATAAGTTTGGTTTTATACATATACATACATATATATATACTCATGTTTGTAAAACACAATAAATACATACTCGACAATGACAACCAAACAAATGTAATTTTGGTTAAAAGAAAAAGAAAAAGAAAAAGAAGTAGTACTGTAAAAGCACCAGGCAGCGAAAAGAAAGCCATAATTGCTAGAAACTTCTCCCTCCCCTGGGTGAGGCACAGGGCACAATATCAATGAAGTTTCGACGTGTTTGGATGCCTGAAGGAGGAAGAGGGGAGCAAAGTAGCTGGTCAGGTCACTTGCTTTTTTTGTTTTGTTTCTGAACCTGGGATTAGACTAGAATCACAAGTAAGTCATTGCGTTTATAAGGAGAAGTCATGGGGCTCATTCAACAACTTAGCCCTTGTGAGGATGGCTGCAGAGAACAGATCAGGACGGGGAGTGAGAGAAACAGCAGGACACGACCTATGGTTATTCTGCAGGCCCTGCCCACACCAGCCCAGGCGAGCTTTTGATGCTGCACTAAGCGTAGAGCTACTGCATATGACACAGTCTTGTTGAGTCTACTCACTGCTGGTTTAAACAGAAAAAGAGTACAACAGAGTTAGGAGTATTCAGTAGTGCAACAGTTCAGTAGCCAGACTGAGAGTGAGATGCTTCAGTGGCCCCCTCCAGGGCTCCAGCAAAGAAGGACTGTGACACGAGGACGAGAAAGGTCAGTACACCGCCGCCTTCCACTGCTAACCGATGTGGTCACTCAGGTATGATCCTGGCCTCACCTCCAGACTCTGAGACCACTGAGCCCATCACCTCTGATGGCAGCAGCATGGGAGGCCTCCGCCCCTCCCGTGGGAAGTTCTGGGAGCCTGACTCAGTCAGGCTGTCCCTGAGACTCCGAGCACTGCCACCAGCCTGTTCCTCTGCCCAGGGTAGGGCGGGCCAGGTGGGGCGTGCCGGCTGCCTGTCAGGACGCCACGCTGCAGACACACACAGCTGTCCTGTCACTACCCTCCTCCCTGTCCTCAAAACTGAAATGTGGGGCTCTGATAACTTCTTAATGAGCTCCCCAGTGTCCTGGCCTCTGCCCTGCAGACTTCAGGGCTTTAATGGCCAAAAAAGGAGGCAGCAGGTGGGGCAGGCATCATAAGCCAGCCAAGGCCTGGATCTGTATCTAGGAGAGAAGTGGGTGGGTGGGGGCACTAAGCAGAGCTGGCCTTAGGAAATCTCAAAGATGGGCATCTAAATGTGTGTCCCTAGTCCTTGCCAAGTACAATACAAACTACAGATAACTGTTCCTGTTACAGTCTCCAGGGGACACCAAAACCAGCTAGCTTCTGAGTACATTCAAGACATAACTGAGTTGCTAAAAAACGCGGGAGCTCAGGGAATACAGCCGGTTGCAGGTCTGAGTCCTAATCTTGACGCCTCCACCAACTAGCCATGGGACTTCAGACAAGTCACTTCACCTCTCTGCCTCCCTAACCCATCTGAGAGCTCTGAAGGTGCCATGTACAGCAGGATGGGACCTGCAATGAGGGGCTTCCAGGCCTGGTTCTAACCCTAAGGAATGTGTTGACCTCCGCCATCAGTCTCTGGGATGAAAAATAAAGGATGTGAAGACACTAGGCTCAGAAGTCCCTTCGGATGCAACCGGAGCTACTTTCTCCCTGGGATGTCTCCCCAGCATGCTGAAATTTCCCTCCATACCCACCAGAATAAAAGCGATGCCATCCGAGACCTGCTTTATGACCCAGCTCAAATTCAACAGCTGGGCTAGGGGCTAGGAGACAAGATGAAGAGAGTTGAGAGAGCGTAGAGGTATGAATGCAATGCACAGGTAAAATCGGTGTCACAGACGAATGAACTTTAAAAGCTCCACTCCCTGAGAAGACGTTTTCCTGTATTAGACCACCCAGAGCAAAATCCAAGGCCACCTCTAAGAGCGGGCCAATGATGTCCTGCAAATCCCCAACCCTGCGGTTTGCTGCATCACAATCAAAATCAACTTAGGAAAGTCAATTTTAAGACGCTGAGTGCAATTTCCATTTTGGAAAGGGAAGAAGAATCGACTGCTTCTATTTGCAGCTCTATAAGGAACCTTCTAGCAGAACATCAAATGTGGCATCCTGCTCAACAGGAGGGCACGGACGGCAGGGGAGCTGAGCCCCGTGCAGGTGCAGGTCCCGGTCCCAGGCACTGCGAATCACGGATGCTCCACAGGACATGAGAGGAGCGGCTCCCACCCACCCCCACCCCCCGGGGGTTCAATAAGGAGTGAACAAATCTATCTTCTTGGGAGGCTAACGTGGTTTGGAGAAGAAAAATTTTGGATTCGGGTGACTCCACTTCTGCTTAACAGCTGTGTGACTTGGGGCAAGTTATTCTTCCCAGAAGAGCCCCGATTTTCTCATGTGTATCATGGGAATAACAATACTCAATACCACAGGGTGGCATTGGGGGTTAAATGAGATAATTTATCTAAAATACCCTACACACACTGGGTGATCAAGAAATGTGGGCAACACAGCGAGTACCTGGATGGCTCTCGAAGGGGTCCGGGTAAAGCTCATCTTGAAGTGGAGTCAGCCAAGACTGCCCCTAGAAGGAAGGTCCAGATACACCTGACATACAGATACTTGCCACCAGGTAGGTAAGGAGTATGCATGGTACCTGCAACGTCTCTCCCATAGAGAGGAGAAGTCATAGAAGAGCTGACAGTGGTCATGGACTCTTTCTGCAGAAGAAAACTCAAGAGAATCCAAACTTTCCACATAAGCCCAGATCATTCCAAACACTTGTGAATACCAGGTAAGCACCACTGACCTCCACCCTCTCTCTACCAGTAGCGTGAGCAAACAGTAGCATGAGCCCAAATTTCCAAGACCAGAAGCATCTACACAATGATGGCCGCAAACCAAGCAACAGTGACTAAATATGAAGGCCTTGCAGCGGTACCTCCCTTACACGGGGTCTTTGAAACACAGTAACCGGAGCAGAAAGCGGCTGGATTGCTGCTGGGGCCTCGTCCTGGGTCAAAGTCACCTGGTGGCACCCAGACCCCACAGCACACCATGAGGTGCTGGGCCTTGCCCCCCATAGGCTTTGTTGAGAGCTTGAGATCTCAGCTTCCCATTGTGGCTACCAATCAAGGCTTTGCAAGTGGTAGTAAAGGGGCAAAAGGCGCACTAAGGAAGTATCTTAATTTCCTAGAATTCTTGCATTTAAGAAATGAACTACCTAGGTCTTCTCTTCCTCTTCTTCCTGCATCTACCTACGACATGCATTTCAGTAGATAAAATTTGAGTATGCTTACTAAAATATTTTTCATGCTTCTTTTAAAGAATATAGTTTCTCTCTATATACCCTAGCCTCAAATGACAATTTTTGTTTTAGACACTGAACATTTATCACAGAACTCAGAGGCCTTTGGAAGAAAAAAACACTTCCCAAATCTTTTGGTTAAGCATAGAAACATAAAATCGAAACCTCCAGAATATGCCTACTTATATTACAAACAACTTAGAAAAATGGGACCCACAGAGTCATCTAGTTTCCTTTCCCTTCGTCCTTCATCACAGCCTTTTGGGCTAAATAGAAAAAAAAAAAAATTCTTTCTACTGTTTCTACAAAAGTTATTTATCCAGGGGGCTATTTAGGAGAACCTGAAACAAAGCAGCCCACCACATGGCCCTCTGCTCACACTACTATTGAAACTCATTCATTCCACCAACTCTCTAGTTTTGAAATGACACCTGCAAGAGGCAGCACGCTCATCACGAACTCGTGATGTCAGGGCCCATAAGGTACCGGGGAGAGTTTCAGCTGGCTAACCTAGCCAGGCTGCAGCAAGGCCCCCAGGAAGTAGGGTGACTTTTTCTGGGAAGGCAACCCCTCCTCCTCTGTGCTAGAAAATGACCAGCAATCCCGTGGTGCTTGTGGACATGCCCACCCTGCACCCAGGGGCAGCCAGGGAGGAGGATGGAGGCTACAATGGACTCTTCTGTTCATTCTCAGATTCTGACTCCTCAGAGCCTGGGGGGCGGGGGGGGGGCGGGGGAGGTCCTCATGGCCCCTTAAATTCCCTTCCAGTTCTACCGCCAGTCATCTGAAAGGACTCTGTAACCTCAATTGTGAGCCAAAGACAACTGTTGGACTTCTGTGACCTGGGAACAAAAGCTATGGAGACTTACAAGTCACGGTCTCCACATCCGACCCTGGTGAAGGGCTAACGGGGGATGAAGGACTAAGAAAAGGTTAGTCCCCCACTTTCAAAATGTTTGACTCGGTGTCTCTTTCAAGAAAGGGTTGAATTGCAGTGACACTTGGTGGTGGTGAGCGCTGACGACCGCTTAGGGGGGTGTGTGTGCGTGTGCGTGTGCGTAGCTCCAATTCCTCCCTTTGGAACTGCCCCCCTCGAAGCCTGCAGGCTACCACCTCCACTAAGAGCTCTGTAAGCAGAGAGGGACAAGACAAGAGACACAAGAAACCAAGGAAAGGAAGACCATGGGTTTTTTTCCCCCCCCCCCACATTAACATTCTCGGCCCTACATGAAGATACACCTCCGGGGGCTTTAAAACCCCCCAGGAGAAACACTGAAAATTATGTTCCTGGTTGTCCTTTTGTTTAATACCAATTCAAAAACTTGCAGGTGTCAGCATCTTGAAAGCTAAGGTAGGTCAAAGCTAAGGAAAAGAGCCTTGACTTTTTTTTTTTTTCTTAAAGAGAAAAAGATTCTCCCTGCCTGGAACCGAAGGCTTCCCTTTTAAATCCACAAAGCTAGGTGAATCTCCTAAAAGTCCTTTATCGGTTTGGTAGGAGACACAGGTGTCAGAGCCCAAAGCCCGTCCAGGGCGGGCTCACCTTCCTGGGGCCCCCAGCCCAGCCTGTGTGCTGGTGCTCAGACCCCCTCCTGCTGGGCCCCGACCCTGCTGGAGAGCCACGTGAACGGACATTTCAGTGCCCCATCCCCTGCCCTCAGTGCCACCCCACCCGAAGTAGTAGCATAAGGTGGCTCCTTGCAATTTTTGGACTGTTGCCAAATCCCAAGGGCTATTTTATTCTCCACCTCCTCTGTCTGCAGCCGGAAGGCTGGTGCCCTCTACTCCGCTTGCTATTCCTGGCGCTCCCTTACCCCATGGCAGGCCAGGCCGAGGACGAGGAACCACTTAGGAAGACGCTCCCCCCGCTTCCTATGAGCAACACCAATCGATCAAGATCGCTGTACACTGTGCTACCAAGGGCCTCCTCCTGGAGACCTCTGGTGTGGCTTCCTGGAAGTCGAGCTCTCTCCTCGGCCCGCTGCACCCCCTCCTCTCCCCAGACCACCAGGCTTCCATGGACATCCGAGGATGTGCCTTCTCCTGCCAGGGGCGGGCGCAGGGGGTGGAAAGCCGGCACCGGCTCAGCTTGCCATTGGATGGCAGGGGCCCTCAGCCTGCCAAGGAGGCTGAGGCCTAGGGGCGGATGAGATGCGGGAGACACCAACCCCTCCCTGCTTCCCTTGGCAGCGGGCAGCAGGAGCTGCTAGGCCTCCTCCCCTTCATGCAATGGCCCAGCAGGCCCCCCTGCATCCTGCCCCCGTCCGGGGGGGTGGCTGTTGAGGTTGAGGTTGAGGTTGAGCTCACCCTGCCAGCAGTCTTACTGGGTGCCCCTCACCCATCGTCGGATGCCGCCCTCCACCTCTGGCCCCGCACAGCCCAGGCCGCCTCTGCAGCACGCCTTCACCCTCGCCGGGCCGGGCCCAGGCCTCCCCGGCCTCCCCGGCCTCCCCGGCCTCCCCGGCCCCCCGACAGGTGCTAGCAGTACAGGGACATCCTGCTGCGGCGCATGGCCTCGCTGATGAGGTAAGCGGGGCTCAGCTCGGGCTCCTCGGTCATGACGGCGATGTTCTGCCACTCGCCCGTCTGGCTGGACCTCTTGATGGTGTCCACCACGCACAGGGCGTACAGGCAGTCGTCGAAGGTGGCGGCCATGGTCAGCGGCCGCCCGTCCCAGGTGCGCCGGTCGTCCTGGTCCTGGAAGGCCTGGCGCACGGCCTGCATCATCTTGATGGTGCCGCGCAGGTAGGGCGACGGGATGTCGCTGAAGGCCTTCTCGGGCAGCAGGGCGTTGCTGACGGGCGTGGCGTCCTGCAGCAGCAGCTCCTGCGCCGCGGCGCTGTTGCGCTGCCCGTACAGGTCGGTGCCCGCCGCCAGCAGGCGCCCGGCCGAGCCCACCACCGTCACGTCCTGCTTGAACTCGCCGGGCACGTTGAAGTTGAGGGTGACCGTGCAGCACACGCCGCCCTCCAGCACCATCTGGAAGGTGCAGAAGTCGTCGCTGGTGATCTGCCGGATGCCCTTGATGTGGTCGGTCTGCTTCACGAAGGTCTTGAGCAGCCCGTGGACCTTGACGGCCTTCTGGCCGGTGAGGAAGGTGAGCAGGTCGATGATGTAGGTGCCCACCGAGTGCAGCCCGCCGCCGCCCATCAGGTCGTCGCAGCTCCAGTTGTACTTCTTGCCCAGCAGGCTGCCGCTGTGCACCTGCACCTCGCACACCTGCAGCTCGCCCACGTAGCCCTCCTCGATGAGCTGCTTCATGCGCACGAAGGCGGGCAGGAAGCGCAGCACGTTGCCCATGATGCTCATGAGCTTGGGGTAGTAGTGGGCGGCCGACATCATGCGGAAGGCGTCCAGCGGCGTGGCCGTGCGGTCGCAGATCACGTTCTTGCCGATGCCTGCGGGCGGGAGGACAAACAGCCGTGAGGGCGCGCGGGGGGGGGGGGGGGGCGGCCCGGGGGGGGGGGGCAGGCGCCGAGGCCCCGCGGGCAAAGCCGGCCTGCAGCCCGGCGGCTTACGCACAAGGCTCGGGGCCCGGCTTATGTTTTTTTTTTTTAATTTTTTATTTTTTATTTATTTATGATAGTCACAGAGAGAGAGAGAGAGAGAGAGAGAGAGAGAGGCAGAGACACAGGCGGAGGGAGAAGCAGGCTCCATGCACCGGGAGCCCGACGTGGGATTCGATCCCGGGTCTCCAGGATCGGCCCTGGGCCAAAGGCAGGCGCCAAACCGCTGCGCCACCCGGGGATCCCGCCCGGCTTATATTTATGCTACAACCTACGTTCCCATTATTCTATTTAACAGTTTGTGTCCTCATGAGAGAGGCAGAGAGAGACACAGGCCGACGGAGAAGCAGGCTCCCTGCAGGGGGCGCGACGTGGCTGGACTCGATCCCGGGACCCGGGGTCCCCACCTGAGCCCCGACGCTCAACCGCTGAGCCACCCAGGGCCCCATGCTCGATTCTAAACACTTCGGTCGAATTGCTTTGCTATTAAGCCAACTTATTTATTAACTCATTTTAATATATTTACATAGCACCTGCTTTGGAGATGTTTTTAAAATTTTACCACTATAGAATATATATATATATATATATATTTATATATTATATATATAAGATTTTATATATATAAAAATATTATATATTATTTTTATATTATATTATATATATTATTTATATATAATTATATATTTTTATATATATAAAATACATAAATATATATTATTTTTATATTACATATTATATTCTCTATTATTTATTTTTTATATATATAATTATATATATTTATATATAAAACATATAAATATATATTATTTTTATATTATATATTATATTATATATTATATATTATTCATTTATAATATATAATATATAAAATAGATGAACATATATTTTTATATTATATATTATATATTATATATTATTCATATATAATTATATATTTTATATATAAAAGTATATAAATATATATTATTTTTATATTATATATTATGTATTATATTATATATTATATATAATTATATATATTTGATACATATAAAAATATATAAGTATATATTATTTTTATATATTATACATTATATATTATTTATATATAAAATTTTATATATATAAAATATATAAATATATTATTTTAAATATTTTTATTAAAATGTATTATATATAATATATATAATAACCTATAATATAGGTTATGTGCCTTTATATATATATTATAGGATATAAAGCACTTCATGTTTCATTTCTATGAGTCTATGACATTTTATTTATTTTTATTTTATTTTATTTTATTTTTAAAGATTTTTTATTTATTCATGAGAGACACATACACAGAGAGAGGCAGAGAGAGAAGCAGGCTCCATGCAAGGAGCCGGAGGTGGACTCGATCCCAGGTCTCCAGGATCACACCTTGGGCTGAAGGCAGCACTAAACCACTGAGCCACCGGGGCTGCCCTATGACATTTTATATACAAACATATTTTACTTCTAAAATATCGATAAAGGGCAGCCCCGGTGGCTCAGTGGCTTAGTGCCACCTTCGGATCAGGTCGTGATCCCGGGGTCCCAGGATTGAGTCCCACATCGGGCTCTCTGCATGGAGCCTGCTTCTCCCTCTACCTGTGTCTCTGCCTCTCTCTGTCTCTCATGAATAAATAAAATCTTAAAAAAACAATAAAATTAAAGTTTAAATATAAAACATAAGGCCTTACACAATATCATTTTTTTTAACCTATAAAACGTTTTATTAAAACTGTATTTCCATATGCCTGGGTGGCTCAGTGGTTGGGTGTCTGCCTCTGGCTCAGGATGTGATCTGGGATCAAGTTCCGCATCAGGCTCTCCACAGGGAGCCTGCTTCTCCCTCTACCTATGTCTCCACCTGTCTCTGTGTGTCCCTCATGAATAAATAACATCTTTAAAAATATAATTAAAAAAAATTTTTAAAGTATCTTTCATATGAAATATTTTATAGCTTATATATATATTAAATATAATTTCTTAAAAAATGTATTCTTAGAAATATCATGGGTAAAGAAGGCAACAGTGTCTCTGTTCAGTGAACCAGAATATGTAAGCTTAAGTCATAGCCAAAGCAAGTCTGATTAAATATGAGGAAGAATTTCTTAATGATACCCTGTGAAGGTCTAAGCTTTTAGCTCTCTCCTCTACAACCACAAACAAAGGATTATATTTTGAGTGTTATCCTGCTTGTTTATTTTGCATTATGGATTAGGGCTGGCAGTGGTCAGAGTTATGTTTGCTTAGTTTTCCCCGCTCTTGACGGGAAGAGTGGTTGGGTATTCCCTATATCTGAGGGGTGAGCTGTGGCTGGTTCCTCCCAGACCTCCATCTGTTTTATGGTGGGGTTTGGTGATTTTGGCCAATGCGGCTGAGGCCAAATAACAATTAGGCTTATGTGATGACTGTACTGGATGCATAAATTACAGGTAGATTCAAGCCCTTTGGGAGACTAAGTGATTCTGGGTCTAGAGAAAACAAAGGATCAAAGGAACGAAGACTGACAGGAATGAGAAAGGATTTATTCTGTAGAAGCCAAGAATCAGGGAAGGAAAACAATTCAGCTGAACCTGTAGAGACAGCCAACTGGAACATAATAATAATAATAATAATAATAATAATAATAATAACAATAGCCAAACTGTGGAAGGAGCCTCGGTGTCCATCGAAAGATGAATGGATAAAGAAGATGTGGTCTATGTATACAATGGAATATTACTCAGCAATTAGAAACGACAAATACCCACCATTTGCTTCAACGTGGATGGAACTGGAGGGTATTATGCTGAGTGAAATAAGTCAATCGGAGAAGGACAGTGTATGTTCTCATTCATTTGGGGAATATAAATAATAGTGAAAGGGAATATAAAGGAAGGGAAAAGAAATGTTGGGAAATATCAGGAATGGAGACAGAACATAAAGACTCCTAACTCTGGGAAACGAACTAGGGGTGGTGGAAGGGGAGGAGGGCGGGTGTTGGAGGGGAATGGGTGACGGGCACTGAGGTGGACACTTGACGGGATGAGCACTGGGTGTTTTTCTGTATGTTGGTAAATTGAACACCAATAAAAATTAATTAAAAATAATAATAATAATAATAGAATTACATGGATTTTGTTAGTAAGCCAGATTGAAGGCTGCTAGGTAGAAAGAGTTGGAGAATTTGAGTCAGGGTACATGTCTCTTTTCTGGTCATGCTCTGCACATTGACCCTCTACTGGGGACCCTCCAGCCATACACAAGGGAGATACCACAGGAAAGGGAGCAACGAGACATACATTCCCATCCCAGTTGTCTTGACTGTAGGCATTCACCTTGACAAACTATGAAATCGCACAATAAGCTAGGCTGAGATAGGATTCTGGGCGGGGGGAGTCCCCTGCAACTGTGGGTGTCTGTCCAGTGGAGACGCCTGGATGAGGACACGGTCTGGCACATGGCTCTCATTTTCCCAGTGGAAGAACCAGCCGAACAAACAGACATGGTCAGGACAGATTGTAGAAAATACAATCAATGGGCTGTCGATTTCCTCACACACATTTAATTTGGGCCCTGAGTGAAAGGCCTGGAAGCCACACAATGACCACATCTCCTTGCCTTGTCCATACTGGCAGAGCTGGCTGGCTTTTCTGATGACCATGAATGATCAGTAAGAAGCGCCTTTAACTCTTAGCAACCAGTTGAGTAGAGGGACAAGGAAACATTGGTTTGTATGACCAAATGTGCCATGTGCTTGCGAAACATAATGTTCTGATAACACGACCTGTAGGCATTAGGTTCAAGTAACACCAGCTCATGCTGGCAGGAGCAGATTTACATGTAAACGGATTGGTAGGTCACTGCCGGGACAGGTGACTAATGCTGCCAAAATCTGCCTCACACCTGCTAGGTATGGGCTGTGACCTCTCCTATACCCTACCTCAAGGTTCCCCCAAACCAGGACCCTACCTGTCATCTTCCTAGTACACTCTTGTTGTCATCTTAATGGCACATGAGAAAAAGTTTCTTATTCTTCTATTATACTCTCTATTTTTTTTTTAAGATTTTATTTATTTATTTGAAGAGAGAAAGAGGGAGAAAGAGCATGAGGGGGGCAGGGGCGGGAGCAGAGGGAGAAGCGCATTCCCTGCTGAGCCTGGAGCCCAAGGTGGGGCTGGATCCCAGGACCCTGAGGTCACAACCTGAGCTGAAGTCCAAGGCTTCACCCACTAGGCCACTCACATGCCTCATTTTTCTACCATAAAAAGATTATAAAATAGTAAAAGAAAAAAATAGGGAAAATTAATTTACTTCCCATCCCCATACATTCCCCTGAAGCCATCATGAAATAGGTAATTCTTTGCAGCTCTAAAGATGAAAAGATGCTGTTGACAGCTCCTTCGCTAGAAAATGTGACGTGAACAGACACGAAACCCCCTAGCACTTTCTGAAACTCATGCATGGCTCCCCCAACGTTCGGAGATAAAGAATCTCTTCTGTTAGGCTAGTTATGTATGTTGTGGCTACACACTACACAATAAAGTCCTCAAAGACAGACACTGGCTCTCATTTCTCAAGCCTCCACTGTACCCACAGCACCCAGTGAACATTGCTGCCTGCCCCACCTCGTGGCCTGTGCTCTTTAGCAATATCCACACTTCCCAGATGGCTCTCAGCAACATCTTAACTCATGATACCTACAAAATGCAAAGGAGACTTCTAGGAATCTATCATAAAGAAATAATCTAAAATGTAAGCAAGGCTTGTTGCCCAAGGAGGCTTCTCACTGAATTATTTATTAAAGCAAAAAGCCAGAACAATGCAAATGCCCAATGATAGAAGAATGGCTATGTAAGCTGTAGTACAGCCATATAATAGAATAATTGTGAAGTCGTCCAACATGATGCTAACAAAGACTTTTTAATGGCAGGCAAGATGATTATGATGTCATGTGAAGTGAAAAGGGCTCTATTCATAGACCTACTATGATCTCAACTCTCTCTTAAGAATACAAAAGAAAAAGAGAAAATCTGGAAGGAAACACCTCAAAATGTTCACAGTGGCTAATTCATTCGTAGCATTATGACTGATTTTTATTTTCTTTGCTATGTTTTCTTGTATTTCCTAAGTTTCTAGTTTTATGGTCAGAAAAAAAGGTTAGCTTTTTTTTTCTTTTTCCTTTTCTTTTTTTTTAAGACGGGGCAGAAGGAGAGGGAGAAGCAGACGCCCCACCCAGCAGGGAGCCCGACGCGGGGCTCGAGCCCAAGATGCCAAGATCACAACCCCAGCCAAAGTCAGACGCTCAACTGACTGAGCCACCCAGGTGTCCCTTAGCTTTTCTTTTTTAAACTCAAAGGAGAGTGCTCTCTTCGGCAGCATCCATACTAAAATAAACTCAGAGGAGACACAAAGACCTTTGAAGGATGGTATTCACATGATGGCAGAGAGTGCCTCCAAAGCCTAGGCTGGGCAGGCAGGTGCGAGAGCCAGTGGATCTGTCCCAGTGCTGTGCCCCAGCGGGCTGGTGAGCTCTCCACTGACCCTGAACTGTGAAAGCTTCAGAGGCTCAGGCTACATTGCTAGGTCTCCTGGCTCCAATTCCTTAGGACCTCTTTATGATTCTGATGAAAGCTACAGACTCTCTTCAGAAGATGCAATTCAAACATACACACAAAACCGTACCCACACCCCAAGCCTGAATACAGTTCCCTCAGGTTCCCAAGAAGCAGGCATCTCCATCATAAACTGTACAGTAACTTATTTTTAAAGTATGTATGTATATATGTATTTATATATTTTTTATGTCCAACATGGGGCTTGAACTCACAACCCCCAGATCAAGAGTTGCATGCTCTACTGAGTCAGGCGCCCCTGTACAATAACTTCTTAAAGGCTTTATGACATACTGTTAAAAACAAAATTACACTTCTGTTTTAAAAGAAACCCCAAATGCAGAGCTAGGAGGCCCTTCACTGATTTATAAAGCAAATTCGTTTTCTCTCTATTCTGAACACTCTCACCTTGACCCCACCCCTTGGTAGGACTTCTGCAAAGCACCCTCTGGAGCCCCATAAATCCTCAGGTCCTCTTTCTGAGCTTCTCCCCATCAAAATGCCCAGAACCTGAAACTCCAAGGTCCTTAGCAGTTTAACAAGAACAAAGGGCTTAGGCCAAAGAAATACAATTCTACTTAACAAAAAGTAGAACAAAGCTTGCTTATTTGGATTTTCTGATTTTTGTTTTATTTCAGATTTACTGAGATATAATTGACGTGTAAAATTTTAAGATTTTTAAATTTTTTTTAAAAAAATTTTAAAGATTTTATTTATTTATTCATGAGAGACACAGAGAGAGAGGCAGAGACACAGGCAGAGGGAGAAGCAGGCTCCCTGTGGGGAGCCCGATGGGGGACTCGATCCTGGATCCCGGGATCACATTCTGAGCCAAAGAGAGACGCTCAACTGCTGAGCCACCCATGTGTCCCAGATTTTTTTTTTATTTTTAAAGAAGTTTTTATTCATTTATTTTGAGGGACAGGGGCAGAGGGAGAGGGAAAGAGAGGAAATCTCAAGCAGACTCCCCACTGCCTTACGTAGGGCTCAATCTCATGACCCTGACGACCTGAGCTGATACCAGGAGTTGGACACTTAACCAACTGAGCCCACCCAGGTGCCCCTAAAATTGCAAGGTATTTAAAGTATACATCACGGTTTTTTGATATATGTATGCATTGTGAAAGTATTTCCACCATCTGTTTAATTAACCTCTCGTGTTGATCTTTTTATGTGTGCGAGAGAACATTTAGGTGTTCTACCCTCTTAGCAAATTTCAATTACACAATACAATGTTATCAGGGATAAACACCATGTGTACATAAGATCCTCAGACCTCACTCCTGTTATAGCTAAAAGTTTGTACTTAAAGGAATATAATTCTAATTGTAGACTTCCAGTCATCAGACACAGTGAGTGTGCATCGGGGTGTGTGCAGGCGTGTGTGTAAGTACATGAGTGCGGCACAGAGCATCCCCTCACTCCTAAAATCACATGCGGTGGAAAGGGAACTTCCGTTGTCTGGGTACACGGTTGACACCCCCAACAATCCTGGGTGTGTCAGATGCCACTGAATACATGCTGGGTTTCTTCCAGAGACAGCACATAAATACCTGCCTTCCAAATCGCCTCTGTCAGCCTGGGCTTTGGTCTGGCTCTTCAGAAAATACCACGGGTCTTTGGTATCTTTGTGATTTTCAGGTGTCTTGTAGCACAATGGCATTCCATGAAAAAGTGCTAGAAAAGCCTCTTTAGAGAAAAGCCCTTCTATTTTTTTTTTTTTTTTTTTTTGCCCTTCTCTATTTTGTGCTGAAAAGGAAATAACAAGTGGCCCAAGTCTTGTACTGCTCCCTAAGAAGCACAAGACTCTGGCGTTCCTTTGATATGAAGGTAAATAGATACCACCAGGGTGACAGGAGCTGAAAGACTCCATTTCTCAGGGAGGAAAGCTCAGGGAGAGACAGAAGTCCCCTTTCTCTTCCTGCCCCCAAACAGCCAACGGCTGCTTCCTAATGGGGAACCACGAGGGGAAGAATATGACCCTGGTCCCTGCTCTGCAGACCCTCTGAGGAGTCTCACTTCTGGGAGGGCTTTACCAGAAGACCAAACACGCTCCCTTAGGAGCTATACTCTCTTGTGGCAAGATGTGGTGTCCTTCTAAGGCCAAGGATCCACATCTCTGGGACCCCATGTCATCTTAAAGGAAATCATGCTGCAGAGGATCAAGACAAATCAAGGACTTGGAACATATGGATTCAATTTCACTCCAAATAAACAGGCCATGCAAAATGGAAAGCAGAGATAAAATATGACATGACTGAGAAAGAAAGGGTGTTTTGTGTTTTGCCAAGCCCCAAACCTTTTCCCAAGCAGTTGGGAGAGTTTTAGTGAGGCCCACTGGTGCTCACAGTGACGTAAAGGAACAGCAGGAGCTTTCTGGGCATTTGGGGACTATGGTGTCTATGGCCACCCTGCTGCTTCCCGCCCCCTTCCCCTGGGGATATGATCTGACCCACGATACCATCACCGTCTGCTTGGCTATCTCCACCGAGGGATCTGCCCTTGTGCCCAGAAATGGATGCCTTGGCATCTCGCCACATGTGTCAAGGCAGTGCACTGTGACTCCGGGTGGGTGGCAGCGAACACATCAGGACTGCCCTGGCATTGTGAGGAGGTCTTCAGAGCCCGCCTCCACTGTAGACCATTTATGCTTTTGCACAAAGAGCCTAAGCTTCTTCGTCTTTTGGGGATTGAGGGGAGCGGAATACATTGCCCCAGAATGTTACCACGCTGGCATGTGGATTATTTCGAGATTGAAGACAATCAGGACCCAGCAGACCTAAGAGGAGGCTTTTTACCTCCCCCTTAACTGCCTGAAAGAATTCAGATAGAGGGGCTGTAACCAGGAAGAGAGTTATTAGCAGTGATAACTTTTTATATCAGAAAGGTTTATCTGCATGGCCTGGCAAGCATTTGTCTATTAAACACTTGCCTTTTCTCATCTTCCTGTGAAATGTCTTCATTCTCCCCTTTGAAGCCCCAGACTCCTGTCCTCTTCTCCTCGGCTCAGTTCCGATCCATAAGCCTCAATTACTTAGCTGCCAGGGAGTCCCATATTTTAATGGGGGCTCCCGTGTATAAGAAATTTGCTTTTCTCCTGTACGTCTGTCTTACGTCAATTTAATTTTTAGCCAACCAAAAAACTTAGGAGGGAAGATAGGAAACGCTGTCTGTCCCGACAGCACCTTGGGCTGGAACAAACAATTTTTCAAGGGAGGACCCCTTGTCAGTGAAGAAAGTGAGAGCTCCCTTGTCCATACAATGGGAGGCCTAGGACCCTTCCTTACCTCTATCACGGAGCTGAAGGAGGGGAGGAAGTGAGATCAGTGGGAAAATTCTGGAAGGTGAAAGAGCAACATGCAAGACCGTGTGCCTGCTCTTTGTCAGAAGCTTTTAAATGAAATAATTCCAGAAGGAGTTTTACTGCCCTCCTGAGATCTCTCATGGGGAAACAGGAAACCGGCTCCCTCCCTCCACAGCCTGCTGCCTGTGTTTTCTGTAATGAGCCACAGTATCCACAGCCCTCAGGAGGGGTTCCTGCTGCAGAGGACAGGTTTCCAACCAGGATCCTAAGTCACTTCCAGGCAGCTGTGCCCCCACTCTCCAAACTCAAGTTTGGGCCCACATTTCTTTCCAGAGATCAGAGCTTTTTCTTTTTCTTTCTTTTTTAAGATTTTATTTGTTTATTCATGAGAGACACAGAAAGAGAGAGAGAGAGAGAGAGAGAGAGAGAGAGGCAGAGACACAGGCAGAGGGAGAAGCAGGCCCCATGCAAGGAGCCTGATGTGGGACTTGATCCTGAAGGCAGACACTCAACTGCTGAGCCACCCAGGCGTCCCAGATCAGAGCTTTTGTAGGGGCTGGCACTCCATCCAAATGAGCCCCCGAAGGAGCAAGAGGCCAGGGACTTCCCAGCGACACCTCTAGGGAAAGACACAAGCCGTCTGCTGTCCCAAAGAGCAGCTACCCTTTCCTGCCCCTGATCAAGTAGGTTATCCCTGGGCACCTGGAGTGTGCAGGTGCCACCCAGCCACCCCGAGGACACAGCCACCCCCTAGCACAATCAGCCTGAAACTTCAAAGCACACTTCCCTGCCAGCACATTGCCAATTACACACTCCCTTATCTAATCGATGGTGTAAATCTATGAGGCCAATGCTACCTTCCCCCCTCTGATTATTCCACTTGTGTTGACAGCACCTTATCTTCTGAAAGCCAAAGTGGCTGCTGGTCCTCCAGGCTGGCTCACAGAGGTCCGGGCATGTTGGCAGGACTCCCACACGGAGCCCCATCACATACAGCCTCCTAGTTCTTCCTCCCATTCACAGGAGGTGGAAAATATTTCTGTGCAATTCAGGCAGGGAACTCGTTGTCTTCATTTATACTCTATTCTGCCGACGTTTCCTAGCACGGGGACTGAAAAATGAGTGCGAGAGATGGATAGGAGCTCTCAGTCTAGTAGAGAGGACTAACCAGAAATGAGGGATTACAGTATCTTATACATGATGGGATCTAACGGGGGAGAAGCAGTGAGAGCAAGAAGGGCTGCCCAACTGACCTGGGTGGGGTAGGAAGCTCTGCCGCAGACGGGACATTTGAGCAGGGTTCTGAAGTATGTGTAAGAGTTTCCGTGAGGGGCACCTGGGTGGGTCAGTCAGTTACGTCTCTGACTTTTGATTTCAGCTCAGGCCACGATCTCAGAGGCGTAAGATCAAATCCCACATCGGGCTCCATGCTCAGTGCAGAGTCGGCTTCTCTCTCTCCTCCCTCGGCCCCTCCCCCTTCCTTGTACTCTCTCTTCCTCGCTCTAATAAATAAATTTATTTATCTTTATTTTTTCCTAAAGGTTTTATTATTTATTCATGAGAGAGAGAGAGGCAGAGACATAGGCAGAGGGAGAAGCAGGTTCCCTCCAAGGACTCTGATGTAAGACTCGATCCCAGGACCCTGGGATCATGACCTGAGCCAAAGGCAGATGCTCAACCACTGAGCCACCCAAGCATTCCTAAATAATTTCTTTTTTAAAAAAGAGTTTATCTGAATGACTATTCAGAAGCTTTGGGTTCCATTTAGAAAACGGTTGAAAACCAGAGTGTTTAACCTAGGATTTGAGAAACCACTAAAATTGGAAATTGTATGTACATATCCTGATATTTAATTTTCTGAGAGATCCATTAGCACCTTAAAAGATTTTATGACTCAAAGGAAATCAAGCAGAACTGGAGTCTAGAGGGAAAGCAAAAACGAAGGCAAAGTTAAAGAAATCTCTGGTTTTAAAGGAATTAAGCATCTGAACAAACTAGGCTACTTACAACCCTTCCTTCCATGCTCCCCATGGGTTTCACTCACTCCTGGCGACACTGCATGTGTCTCAGCTCCGACTCTGCCCTCCTTTCTTCCCTAGGGGTTGGCATCTTCGGTGCCTCTGCCCTCCCAATCCCCCCCGCCGCCAACCCCCCTCACACACACACAATTTTCTTTCAGCTGAGAACGTTTCTTTCAGCACCAGCAGGGATGGTGCTGAAACCCCATTCTGTGCCCTCTGGTCCCTCTTCCTTATAAATTAGGAAGAGAGGTCCTTTGGAGAAATCCCCTCATCTTCAATCCCCATGAGAGTTCCTGACAAACAGCTTCCCAACTCAAACCACTAATCTGGTCTGTCCATAACAATAATGATGTACTTTAAGTAGATCTTTTTTTTGTTTGTTTTTAAGAGAGAGAGAGAGAGAGAACGCACAAGCAGGGGGAGAAGCAGTGAGAGACAATCTCAAGCAGACTCCCTGCGGAGCATGAAACCCAATACAGGGCTCGAGCCCATGATTCTGAGATCATGACCTGAGCCAATATCAAGAGTCACTTAACCCAGAATGCCTGGGTGGCTCAGTGATTGAGCATCTCCCTTTGGCTCAGGTTGTGATCCCAGGGTCCTGGGATCAAGTTCTCCCTCTGCCTATGTCTCTGCCTCTCTCTCTATGTCTCTCATGAATAAATAAATAAAATCTTGAAAAAAGAAAAGAGTCACTTAACCCACTGCACCACCCAGGGACCCCAGCCATCTGTTAAGCACTTATGCCAGAAGAGGCTGAGCATTTTACGTGCACTCTATTTTTTTTTTTTTTTAGTGTACACAACCCCTTGAGGCAGGTACTAATATTGTCCCCATCTCCCAGATGTGGAAACTGAGCCTCAAAGAGGAGAAATAACTTGCCCACACTTCTACAAATCAATGGCTGGGATTTGAGCTCAGATTGCTGGGCTTTAGAGCAAACCTGGTATTCACTTTTACACTCCTACTACCTTCTGAACACCCTTGTCTTAAGACTGACTCGGTTGTTCTTGTATCTGAATTATATACAACATGCAGAGGTGGCATTCACCTCCCTGATATGTGTTCCCAATGCCACTGGCAACACATGTCTGTGCACATGTGTGCAATGCCTGTAACACATGGCATCTCAGGAGGGCTCCAGGGAGAACCATATAGCTGACCATGGTGGGCATCAAAAACCAGGGCCCTGGGGGTAGGGGTGCCTACTGCTCAAATGGATGACAGGCCAAAAGCTCCAGAGCACCATGGTTAAGTTTCCATTCTAGTCTCAGACCTGACATGGAAATGGGTCGGGGTGTGACCTGCATTCAGTTCCTCCTGTCAAGGCCCCTGACTGGTGGGCTCTCAGAGAGGTGAACAACCACAGAAAGGAAACCAGCACAGCTGACATTGATGGGACTTGACATTGAACTGAATTCAAGGTTCAAGTGGTTTTTCTCTATCCAACCAGCCCTGAGAGGCTAGCCCCTACCCTACCAACCCTTTTTATGGGTTCCCCCATCACTATTCAGGACTGTGGTCTGAAGCCTCCTTTTCCAGAGGAATCCCTACCAGTAGTTGGATTTTCTCAGACTGTTTCACGTGCATCTGAGCCCATAAGAGCAGGGATATCCAGAGCAGGACAGTACTCCTGAAATACCTTTTACTTTGGGCACCCATCTGCATCACTATGGCCTATAGGTGTTGACAGTGAACATAATGTTGGGAAGTCACTAGCCAGCCCCTTTCTGGGCATTCCATAGGAGAGAAAAGAAAAAAGAAAAAGCTGGCCACTTCTAGCCCAGGGGAGATCAACAGCAGGTAGGTAGGTGCTTGGGAACCAGACACCTTCTAGGCTAGTGGCAAGGCCCCCCACCCCGCCATAGACAGGCCTGAGGCAACCCTTCCCTGCCTGTAGGTGGCACATACAGACCCCAGTGTGAGGGGCAGGAGGCAGTGGGAGAGCCCATGGGAGAACAGAGGCCTGGGGTTGGGTGGAAGGGCTGCAGGGGTCAGGGACTTAGGGACACAGGAAAACAGCCAGGCTACGGGCTCACCGGTGGAGTCCTGCTATGGCTGGTCCCAAGTAGTCAAATGACACCCACTGCATCTTAGTGGTCCTTCTTCCAGGGAGTAGCCTGGAACAGCCCCTCTAGAGCCTGCACCACTATCACACCTGGACAAGTCAGAATTCAGAGGACACCACCTGGATGCAGGCGGTGCATGTGAGCCACACTTTCCCCATAGAAGTAGCCATGTTCTGCAGTGGCAGGGGACACGCAGAAGGCTGAGCAATTGGGTCACCAGAGTCATCAAAAAGATACTGAGCTACTTAAAATGTAAATGATTGGGTTGGGCAAGTTACTGGATTGCACTATAATTCCATTCCCTACCCACCCAGCTAGCAGGATGGGAGCCTAGAATGATATAGTAGTGTGAACTTTCATCACACATCCCACAGGTGGGACATTATCTCCCTAAGTCCCTACACCATCCTCTCCAAAGCCTCAGAACCGAATGGTCAATTTTTGAGTCAACGCTCTCCAGAGACACACCATCCTCACTGTGCATATAGTACGCAAGACGGTAGACTTTAGGCAACTTCTCAAACAACCCAAAAAGTCTCCATTCAAGACAAAATCTCTAGTGAAGGAATCATAGCTACCCACACTTACCCAGTGATTTTTTTTTTAAATCAGGATACTTCACACAGCCTAAGTTTTTGGCCTCTCTTCAACAACAGAAAGATCCAGAAACATTGGGTTTCTTCCCCCAGAGCCTCCTGCATGACAACAACCAGCTGGAGCAGAATCGTGGCTTCCATAGCTGGGTGGTGCATACGTCTCCCTGCCAGTCCCTAGTGAACGGCTACGTTAGATTTCTACTGCTGCCATACCAAACTACCAACAACGGAGCAGCTTGACCCAGTGCCCATTCATTATCTTTCAGAGCCCTGGATCAGAAGCTGGGCAGGCTCAGCTGGGTCTCTTCTCAGGGTTTCACAAAGCCACTCGGGGAAGAATGTGCTTCCAAGTTCACAAAGTTGTTGGTGGAGTTCAGGGCTGTGGAGCTAAGGGCCTGAGGTACTGTACTGGTTGCCTTGCTGGCTGTTCAGCTTCTAGAAGCACCTGCATTCCTCAGGTGCTGGGCCACATGCAGGCCAGTGATGGTAGATGCAAGTCAGTCCTTCCCACACTGGAATCTCTCTTGACTTCCTCTTTTGTCACCAGCTACCGAGAACTCTGTCTCTCAAGGGTTCCTGTTATTACATTAGGACCCACCCAGATCATTTCCCTTTGGCCGTATAACTAATCACAGGAAGGACACCAGGGAGCAAAGGTCATCTTAAATTACACCACTGCCCTTTGTCCATGGGCACATGAGCTCTAGAAAAAAAGTCCTGCCAGGAGGAAGACGCTCATGTACTCTCCCAACATTAAAGTACCCCAGACACGTGCTGACATGCCTTTCAAATCAACCTCTGTTTCTGTGTTCTCTCGGTAATTTTTACTGCATCAGAAGCCTCAGTGAGGTACTCTAAGCTTTAAAAATCTATTATTAGTCTCCTTGTTACCACGGAGATTGTGTCCCCAATTCAGGGCTCCCCGTAGGCAGCCGTAATAGGAACAGCGCTGGGCAGGGTGGCGGTCCAGGTCTCGGGGGCTGAAATGAGCACGAGGAAGGGAAGAGGAGCTGAAATGGTCTCGCGCCCGCTGGGTGCTCGGCGGCTCAGTTAGGCATCACGCCGGCATGGGCACCATTATCCCTGTTTGTCCCGAACAGGTCATTGAGGCTCAGAGAGACTAGGATGGCCCAGGATCACAGAGAGGTGGCAGGTCCCCACTACAGATTCAGTTCTGTGTTCCCCAAGCCCTAGGTTTTCTACTTTGCACCTAAGGAACCACTGCAAGTGGAAGGGGAGCAGCAGGATTCAATGCCTGAGCCTCAGAGCTACCAGATGCATTAATAAAGAAGCCCCAGCACACTGGACCACACTGGACCCCAGCATGGAGTCCCGAAGTGATTTGGGAAGGCAGCGGAGGTGGGGGTGGGGGTGGAGAGGTGCCAAGGCCAGTGCTTGAGGGGGACAAGTGGGAAGCAAAGGGCTGGGGGCTCAACACTGGACCACAGTGCTTGCCATCCTGGCAAGGCAGGTGTCCAGTTGCTCCACATCTGGGGCAGTGAGCCCAGAGCAACGGAAAGAGGACAGGCAGGAAGGAGAGAGGCTGGGGAAACTGGTGGCGGTGGGGACAAGGTTCCCACAGCTGAACACAGGAAGCCCTGCAAGGGCTACAGCCCTGTGCACGCAGGCGGCCACCAGCTGGCCAAAGGAATGGGCAGCAAGGTGCTTGCTGCAGCAGCAGAAGCATGTGCCAGCAGCAGAACGACAGCAAGGCCACACTACCACCACTTCACTGCCCCGTGAAGCCCAGGAGGGCAGATCCTCAGGGGGAATATGCAGCTCAGTGAGGTCAAAACCTGCCCGGGAGAGGAAGGTAGACTAGTGCTCCGGGCTTCCTCACAAGGAAACCATGGACCTGACCCCCGCTGCCAGAGCCCTGGAAACGATCTTCAGTTCTAACACAGTGCTCCTGCGGATGTGGCAAGACAACAGCAATAACGCCCTGGCACAGCCAGGAGGCAAAGCAGACCTGGATAAGGTTTGTTAATCAGGATAATCATTAACAAACCACTTCCCCGAGCACTTTCACCTATGCTATCTTAGAGCAGGGCTGTGACAAGATGTGGGGTGTGATGGGAAGGTGGTGGCGGTTAGAGACAGAGGAACCTATAATTAGGTGACTGTGCTTGGGGTACGGTGGGTAGTGGAGACTTGTAGTTTTCAGGGCTGCCTAACATCTGAATCTCCTCATTCTATCTGGGAAATTTCTCACCAGTCTTAGTGGGCGGGAGAACTTCTCCCCTACTATGGAAGCCAAGCCAGGGGCATGCTTTCCCAGCAGCCTTTGCAGAAAAGGCATGGGCACACAGCTGGGTTTGGCTGACCAGGGATCCTGCCTGGGTTTGGTTCGTAAGAAAGGAGGAGGATGGAGAATCCACGCTGGCAGTGGGGGGTGGTGATAGCCAGTTTCCAAGGGATGCAGTGGCGGTGATTCCAATGAGGACACCTATGGTCCAGAGCCAGCACCATCGAGAAAGCAACAGGGTCCATCCATGTTGGCTGGGTTCTCTGGCGTGAATTAGATTGGGATTCCAGCTGCCAAGACTTCCTTTGTCCCTTTTGTTTTCCAAGCCTACTTTCTCAGCCTGCCTCACATTTCCGTGATGAACTAATAATCTCAAGAAATTCTATTCTGCTAAAATCAGTCAGGTAGTTTCTATTGTTTGCCACTAAAATGCTTGTCCAGTACAAGGTTTACAAGCTTTCTGGACCCCTTTTTGAAAAGACTGATTAGAGTGCAGCGGAACCAGTCAGTACCTATTAATAAAGGACCCTAAGATCCAGTGGGGTTTGTTGGAAATGGAAGTGGAATGAGGGTAGGGTGATGTGTTTTAAAGTTCTGATTCTAGGGCACTGGGGTAGCTCAGCAGGCTAAGCATCTGCCTTTGGCTCAGGTTATGATCTCAGGGTCCTAGAACCGAGTCCCACATCAGGCTCCCTGCTAAGCAGGGAGACTGCTTCTCCTTCTCCCTCTGCCTTTCCCCTCCACTTGTGCTCTCTCTCGCTTGCTGGCTCTCTTGCAAATAAATAAATAAAATCTTTTTTTTAAAAAAAAAAAAAAACAAGTTCTGATTCCAGCATGTGGAACTGTGTGACCCATGCCATTTGACACTGAGGAAACTCGGTTCCCTTATCTATAAAATTGGAACAGTAACACCTTCACAAGGCTGTTTTGAGGATGAAATGACAGGTGGACAACTGCCCCACCACATAAAGAGTACTCGTGAATGTCTACTGAGATCAACAATGGATCCAACTAAAAACTGCTCATGTCAGCTCCTAGAGCTACAACAATTAACAAGTTGGGCAGGAGGGACATTACTGCATGGCAGTGGGGTGGCGGGGAGGCGGTGGGTCGATAGCAAGACTTGGAATTGAAATGGGTTCAAGTCCGGCTCTGCCACCAATTCAATGTGTGAAAACCATCTTTGAAATGGAGCTGATATCTGGCCCTGGCAGCTTTATAAGACCGCTGACAGCATGACACAAACAGCATAAAGGGAATTCTGCTGGAAGAAATAGCCTATTACAAGAAGAAAGTTACTGCTGACATGGGTTAGTGAAACAGGAAACCTAAAAAGCAAACCTGTGGATGCACTCCCTATCTGGAATCGCTGGGCTGGATACTAGATGCTCCCGGGAATGAAAACAAAATGCAGAGCCTACAGGCACCGGGTTGGGGTGCTGAGTCACTCCATACACCCCAGGCAGGGGATTCTGTTAGCATTACCGGCTGTATGGGGTGGCAACAGGGGTCAAGACTGGGAAAATGCAAAAAGCAAAGACACACTGAGACATTTAGCTGTGCACCTTATTAGCTGCTCCTAGCAAATAACTGAAGCTCAGCTAGTGATGGAAGGCTGCAAAGGAGAACCCCTCCTTCCTGAGAACCAAACCTCACCTTGGTTGCAGCTAATATTTTGACAGATCTGGGCTAACATCACGGCGAGGAGCAGGATCCTGTCTACAGAGCCCAGAACCTTGGCAATGGGCAAGATTGAGGGAGGAGGCTGTTAGGGAGGTGGGGATGGGGGGTGGGGAGGGTCAGTTTACACAGCACCTCACAGAACACAGAGACCCAGAGGCCAGCCAATTTCTTCCCTCCTCCACCCTTCTCTCTTAAAGGGACAGTCCTTAGTTTCTCATCCTGGGACCAGATGACAACCCCCTGCGCATAGCTGATGACAGTTCCAGCAAGCCCTGTCTGCTGAGGCCAAAAACTGGAAACTGCTCATTGGGAGCGGAGACCAGTCATTCTGCCGCCACAGGCACTAGCTAGGGTGAGCCTTCAAATTTTTTTGGGGGGGGGGGACAACAATTTGCAAACAATGTAGACTCTTTTTAAAAGAAAGAATCCTAGTTAGCAGGTAGTTTCAGAAAACTGGGCACACCTAGATCTATGTTTGTCCCAGCGATACTAGTTGAAAGCCTGAGAGACTGGAAAGCCCTTGGCTTGCTTGGTGATGTCAGGTGGCAGTGGCCCCATTTTACAATTGAGGAAATGGGCTAATACTGTGAGGCCCTGGAGGGGGCTGAGATACAGACACACAAGTAACCAAAGCTCTAAAGGCTTCAGCCCCAGGGGAAAGAGTCCCAGCAAGGCTGTCATGGCTCTAGATACATCCTGAGGATGCTCCTGCATGGAAGGGACTCTTCACTCCCAGGAGAGGGGTCTGCATGGGCACAGTGCTGGAACAAGTCTGGCCTGGTGCTCCTGAGCACCTGGGCACGCATCAGACTTATACAGGACTCGGGTTGAGTATGTGGGGAGATGCCCAGATGACTTAGACACAGCGATGCCCTAACGGTGCGCCAGACATAGAGAACGAGGACAGAGACCAGGCTTGGTGGGCTGTGTCCCACACTGGGGAGGGGTGTTGGAGCAGTTATGACTGGTGTCTGTGCCCGGGGAGCAGTTCTTGCACCTTTCAGGCCCTCTGAGAGCAGAGCCAGCATCTGCCAAGGGGCCTCACTGTGGCTCGTCCCCTTCCCTCTTGGTAGGGTCCTGTCTTCCACCTGAGCCCTCACCCACCCTCCTAGCCCGAGCACCTCATCCTGTGAAAAGCATCTCATGCTCAATTACACTGAAGTCTACATGCACCCCAGGAGTAAGAAGAATAATAGAACTAACACTTATGGGTCGAAGCATTACCACGTACCAAGCACCCAGCAAAGTACAGTTACACTCGTCCCAATGACCCTGGAGGTCACTGCCATTCCCATTCCACAAACCGTGACGAGTCAGTACCCAAATTCATACACTAGTAAGTGACAGAGCCGGGATTCGAATCCACATATTCTGGTTCCGTGTATCAGGGGCTCATCTTGAATAATACGTTGCGATTCTAAACGCAATTTGACAGGCAGCAAAACATGACTACATAGGAATCAAGTTGTAATCACAGATTTTCACGTAACTTTTCGTTCAACTGCAAACATTTACTTAAAGCCTCCTGGGGAAACAAACAGGAGGAGGTGCCCTGGCCTCAACCTGCTTGTGTATTTTCCACGACTACTTTCCACTCTTTAGAATCATGGTTCCCAACCTGAATGCCTCGGCACCCAAGGTGTCCCGAGGCCCCACAGGGAGCTCACGGGGGGCACTGCAGTGTATTTTAAGTATTTGAGGAACATATAGTTGTGCTTAGCATCTACTGGACATTACAGGAACCACTAGATCAAGGAAATTCAGTTTCATTATTGGATTGCATGCATTCCTTTCAATAACACCCAATCTCTAAGCAGCTTGGTTTTTGGCAATTGCTGCAATGAAAATAAAACAAACAGAAGTACCAGGCAAAAATCCAGGTTGGACAGAGAAGAGAGCGGTTGTATTTTGCCTCCAAGGTTTGAGAAGTTGCACAGTGCCCAAAAGGCACACCTATACCATTACAATTCGTTCTGAGTATTTAAGAACGAAACACAAATGCTATCATTCTTTCAATTTATGTGTTTTTTTTCAACTATCCTGCATGTTAGAACATAAATACTTATTATTTGGATTTACTAAATTGCTAGGTCTTTCTATTGTCCTAGGAACACCATGAAAAAGTACTGAGACACTAAAGATGTGAATGGAGAATGTTTGGGAACTTCTGTTCTAGAACATTCTGTGAAGTCCCTCCTCTCACTCATAATTATAAATTCTGTAAAGGTAGGAGCCAAAGTATTGTATTGGTCAATACTTTGATTTGCCCTCAGCAAGGTATCTGGCTTGCTGTAGATACTTTTTAGCACTTGTTCACAATTGACAATAAAAGACTGAACCTGGCCGTGAGAAGTCCTTAAACATCCACAGAGGTCTAGCAAGGTGTAAGTGATTATGGGGTGATTACACTCCAGCTCACAGGTCCCACCAGCTGGGGGTCAGAGATGCATAAAACACCTGCTGGGCCCTAGCAAATAAATACAATTTTCTGAGCTCTCTGATGCAAAGTAAAATAATCAACTGCCTCTTAAGGGCTTTGAATACAAATGAAGATACAGCATTTCAGGATAAACCACTTTAAACTCCTCTGATAAGGAGATTTCTTTGCCCAGAGGTTGGGATTATTTTATGTAAGCTCCATCCATTTTTGTGTGGGATTGATCTACATCACTCCCTCCAGTCTCCAAAGTCTCCCTCTACCCACACCTCCAGGGAAGGAGGGGCGCTCAGCAAGCAGGGGAGGGTCATTGCTGGTGGGCAGCTGCAGAGTTCAAGTGCCAGCTCCCACCGCCCCCCACCCCCCAAGCTGGTTTCTCACGGCTGGAACTCTCCAGAGCAGGAGTTGCTTGCCTGCTTCTCTATCTGCTGACCAGGAGATAAACTGGTCGCTTAGCAACAGCTGCATCCTGCTGCCAGAGCAGAGTTGTGTGTCCAGTGTGAGGCTGACATTCTAATCTCCGGCGTGTGCCAGTCTTCTGTGTGGGTATCTCAAGATAGGGTAGGGAGGAGCAGACCCACCCAGGCACCTGCTCCCACAGGGCTCCAATCCCAATAAACTGCAGATGATATCAGCAACCTAAAAGCACCACTAGAAATGGAAAGAGTTCACGGAATTGTCTTTAAAACTGTGCAGAAGCAGCATTCACCCAGCAGAATCTGCTCTTGGCAACCCACCTGCCTGCCAGGGAGCTCTATGCCCCCAAACACCCCTCATTCTGCTGCTCTCCCTGGTGGTTTTCAAGGGGGCAGCGTTCACCTCAACAAACACCTCTGCCATCTGAGGTTGAGTAATCAGTATGCATGGGTCTGAGTCCATGACAGCGGTCGGGATTTTATGTGGACCTCTGTTCCCATGTCCCAGCCCCAACTCTGCCACTGTTTGCTCATCTGCAAAGGACGGGACTGAGCTAAAGCAACATTTCCCAAAGTGCGTCTTAGGAACACCAGTCCTACTGGGTGTTCACTGCCGGGCCGTGCACCAGAAAAGGACTCCAAGGTCAAGGAGTTTGGGAAGTGTTTGCTACAAATGTTAAAATGGTTTCGATTCTGTGTTCCACCCCCACTGCCAGTCTCCATCTCATTCTTTGCAGTGCTGCCAATGACCACCTTTGCTTGTTTTGATGTTTTTTTAAAGTGATTTTAAGTACCCAGTCACAAAGGCACACGCAATAAACTGAGGTTGCAAGTACTGTCTCCATAAAAAAAAAAGTCTTCGCTAGTATTAGCTCTTCTTTGCACTGTTCATGTTCCATGAATCTCTAATGAATCCATAGTGTGACACAATCCCAAGATTATCTGACCATTTCCTTTTATAATAAATCAGAGAGAAGAGTGACAGCTAGTGTTTAGACTCGATGTTCTATAGGGTCCCTTCAAGTATAACGTTCCATGATTTATCCTCTCCACACTTGCCTTGTTTAGATTAAACAGCCAATATGCATTTGTTTGGGGGTGTTGGAGTAGAGAGGAGATGAGGGGACCAGAGGGGCTCTGAAGCCTTGTCAGGGTTACCAACGGTGCCACCAGCTGGCCCTCCCATAGCCTCAAGAGAGGAAAGCACAGTAGCCATTCTAGAAGGTACCATTCAGGGAAGGCGGGGATGTGAAAACACTTCAAAACACATTGGGAAGCACACGCTACCCACCTTCTATCACACACACACACCTTTAGGTTGAATGAGTAGGAAAGAAAGAAGTTCATATGAAAAACTGCTCAGAAAAAAAAAATCTCAGCAACTGGAAATGTAAACTCACCACAAAATTCAAACAGACACACTTTTGCCAACTGTTGATATGCAATCAATTCTTCTCAAGGTCCACAGTGTTAATAGTGAGTCTTTTAAAATGCCCAACACCTCTTTCCAATCTATCTATTAATCTCTTCCAAACATTGATAGAGTACACACACACACACACACACACACACACACACACACCCCTCCTGTTTAGAAACTTAATCTGCCACTGCCCACTGCATGCCATTTGAGACTTTCCATGCACTGGCCATGATTTATTTCTTCAAAGGGTTTCTCCGCTTTCCTGCTGCTAAGTCCTCAAGTTCCAGCAGGTTCAGCCTCACTGCGCACTTTCCCATCTCATCCCTTTGCTCCTTCCTCTGCAGTCCATATTATGTCAATGCCCATCCAAGGCCCAACCACAGTCCCATTTCCCCTGGGATATCTTCCCTGGGGACTCCGAGCCTCAGGTATCTCTCCTTTTCTAATCCTTGCTACATGAGTCAGGTATACTTTCTGAGTCTTCTTCTATACATATGGAATTTGGTCATATTTTCATCTATGGTATTGGAGCTCCAAACCACCTGCGAACTCCGTAACGGTGAGCAAGGTCTCCCAAACTTTCCGAACTTCTGTTTATTTCTGGTTTATATAAAAGAGGGAGAACCATAGTATCTACCTCAAGAGGTTGTTATGATGGGGAAATGAGGCAATGCGTGGAAGCTGCTTATAGCACCCAGCAGAGTCGGTGCTTACTAAGAGGCAGTCTTCAGTAACCAGATGATGAAACCCTTTTGAATAATCAGACCATATCATATCTACTTCTCGGTGTCCTCCAATGGCCTAGCATGATGACCATCTTCCACAAATCTGTGTTGCTTAAAATGAACACAACAAGGGAAGAAAAGAAGTCCAGAGGAGAGAATGTTGAAAGGATACTTACTCTAGTTTTCAAGGATATAAAGAGTTATTTTACAAAAGATGGTGAACATTAGATGTTTTTGTTTCTTTGAAGACAGAGGATGAAGAAAAGACTTGGATTTTCAGTACTCATGGCTGGAACTTCCTGATGCTGCCAACGAAGCTGCAGTAGTGAAGGATACACGTGGGAGAGCCAGACCCAGTAGTGAGTCTCACCTCAAAGCTCCACCGCTTATTTGGATAAGTAACTGCACCTCTAAGTTGTGTCTTCATCTGTAAAATGGAGATAACTAGAATGTCAACTTGACTGGGAGGTTGTGAGCACTTGTAAGAGCTCAGCATAGGTTCTAGAACATACTGAGTGCTCAGTGAATACTAATAACGGTGCTCAGTGAATACTAATAATACTAAATACTAATTTACCTACTTTCAAATGTTGTACCAATGGGTGTGGTGCAGTTTATTTCTTTTAAATGGCCACTCATCAGTTGCTTCTGGTAGATAGTTGAATAGGTTTGCCCGTGGCACGTGGGGGAACTACTTCAGGTTCTGAAATCTGTCAGACCAAGGACCACTCTGGTGGGCAAAACAACTCTGCTGACTGTGTGTGCAGACTCTTCACTAAGAATCACTTCTTCTGGGGCGCCTGGGTGGCTCAGTTGGTTAAGAGTCTGTCTTTGGCTCAGGTCATGATCTCAGGGTCCTGAGATCGAGCCCCATGTCAGGCCCCCTGCTCAGTGAGGAGTCTGTTTCTGTCTCTTCTCCCTCCCCAACTCATGCTCGCTCGCTCTCTCAAGCAAATAAAAAAAAAAAAAATCACTTCTTCTGATCCATGTGTGTTTTGCTTCTGGGTCCTCTCTGATAATTGACTGACTCTGTGATTTCACCCTGGTGGAGAGGAGGTGAGCAGATTAGGTGGGTGCAGAGGAACAAAGAACTTTCCAGAGAAGAAGAGGAGTGTGAAGTGACACAGGTTGTCATGGTGGCACTCCCCAGCTCACTGTCCCTGAGGAGAGGCACTCGTGGTCAGTCCAGTGGGACCCCACCCAGCACAGTGTCATCAGGACTCTCCATCCCTGGCGGAGCAATAGGGTTCCATAAAAATACAGTCTCCTTCCTCTCTCACTTACCTGGAATCTGGTGACACCAAAACTTACTGAAGTATGTCTTTTTATTTATTTTTATTTTTTTAAAGATTTTATTTATTTATTCATGAGAGACACAGAGAGAGACAGAGACAGAGGGAGAAGCAGGCTACACGCAGGGAGCCCGATATGGGACTCGATCTCCGGACCTGGGATCATGTCCTGAGCCGAAGGCAGATGCTCAACCACTGAGCCACCCAGGTGTCCCTGAAGTATGTCTTTTTAATAATGCCAAGCAACACTTGAGTTTCAAAAAAAATTTTTTTAATTGCTCAAGGGGCACCTGGGTGGCTTAGTTGAGTAATGGTCTGACTCTTGATTTTGGCTCAGGTCCTGATCTCAGGGTCCTAGGATTGAGCCCTGCATCAGGCTCCACACTCAGCACCGAGTCTGCTCGAGAATTCTCTCTTTCTCCCTCTCCCCTCCTGCTGTCTGCACTCGCTCTCTCTCTTTCTCTCTCTAAAATAAATAAATAAATAAATCTAAAAATACATATAAAATAAAAAATAAAAATTGCCCCAAACAGTATTTTTTTTGGTGGAGAGTCATCCCTTATTCAATTCATTTGGACTCTACAAGCAGTAAATTATTTTCCTTCCCTAACTTCTTAAAGAAATAACTTATAAGTAGCTTGCTAGCTAGCTAATAAACAAACATGTGGCCTGGTTTTAAAAGATTTACTTTGTCACTAAATAGCACCTTTCTCATGACTTTAAATTCTGCATTTCACATGAAAAATAAAGTTCTTCCTACATGGTATAGAAGTTAGAAAGAAAAAGATGCAGAACAAAGTGCATGGTGCACTTACTATTTATATATAAGAAGAGAACAAAAGTATATTTGCTTGTATTTATATAAAGTATCTCCAAAAGAAAACACAGATAACCAGTAACGCTGGTTTCTCCTACACAGGAAATAAGTGCCTCAGAGCAGGGGATGGAGGGGGGCTTTTCAATGTATCTGCTTTTGTACTTCAGATTTTGAACTGGTTGACTACATTCCTAATTCCAAAATAAATAAGTAAAATTACAACTTTTATTCCAAAAGGACAAAAAATAAGGGCTCCTGGGTGGCACAGTTGATTAAGTGTTCGACTCGGTTTCAGCTCAGGTCATGATCTCAGGGTCCTGGGATCAAGCCCCGTGTCAGCCTCTGTGCTCAGCACAGGGTCGGCTTGTCCCTCTCTCTCCCCTCGCTTGTGCACATGCATTTGCTCTCTCGCTCCTTCAAATAAATTTAAAACATCTTAAAAAAAAAAAAAAAAAAAGGATGGGGCAGGCCCTGTGGCCCAGTGGTTTAATTCCACCTTCAGCCCAGGGTGTGATCCTGTAGACCCGGGATCGAGTCCCACATCAGGCTCCCTGCATGGAGCCTGCTTCTCCCTCTGCCTCTCTCTCTCTCTCTCTCTCTCTCTCTCTCTATCATGAATAAATAAGTAAAATCTTAAAAAAAAATTTAAAAAGGAAAAAATAACCATTACTATGTCCTTGGGATGGAAGTGGGGGGCTTAGGTTTCAGGAGGGAGGGTGAAGACAGATTCAACGAGGAGGGACATTTCCAGCACCATGATAGCTTTGGCATGGCCCCCTGCCAAGAGGCACTGGATACAAGGTAATGAGCCTATAAATCACCCAAGAAAAGTCATATATCATGCCTCTGCCTCTGATAGGGGAATCTTGGTTTTCATTATAATACAATACAGTCAAGAATTATCCAGAAATTCAGCTGTTGCAGTGTCATGGGTTGGTTGGCTTAGAAGTTGGACAGATGCCAGACCCATCCCTTGGTAGCTGCACACACTCAGGTAAGAAGAGTTAGCCAGCCGCTCAGGGCTGTGACTTCCTCACTGGTCACATGTGGCCAGTAATATCCTGAGGAGCGACTAACCATAACTCATGTAAAGTGACCAGCTGCCAGCACTCACTTATAAACGAGAGATAAGGAGCCCAGAAGCCACCACAGGGGAGGCTTGAAGAGTCCCCTGGTCTTTACCCGACAATGAAAGAAACCTCCTTGGCATAAATACTGCTACCCCCAACCCCCAGCCTCACTAAAGTTAGTTCCCAGCCAAGAGCAAGTAAATCTGGGGATCTTCCCAGGGAGGTCCCACTTAGGCTTGTATCTACCCTGGTCCAGGGTCCCAGGACAATTCTAGGTCCAGCTGGGGTTCATTCATTCTGGAAAGATCCAATCTTGGGATGAAATATGCCAGCCACTGAGCCTGGGGTGAATAGGGGCGCACAGAAGGCAGTAAAGGAATGTCATCCTACTATGCTCCTCCTTATTACCTTTTCTAAACTTGCAGATGTAGGTTCTAGAGTCTGGGAGCCTGGAGAACAGCACTTATATGTTCAGTCAGTATATATACATTCACAGTTCTTATAAACATATATATGTGCAGTTAGTACTTACACAGAGAACCTATGAATACCCATGAGGCGACCCAACATGAAAACTAGGTGGAGGCACCGTATCAGTCCCATTTCTATAAATCTCACCAGAAAGTCTGCAAATTGATTATAGGCATAATTTAATGAACACCTACTATTTGCCAGGTACTGTGTTAGGGTTTTACTTTCGATCTTTCCTACAAAGTTAGATTACTGTTCCCATTTTACAGATGAGGAAAATGAGGTCAGTACATTGAACCTGTGAAGGGTCACAATGCCAATCACTGGTCAGAATTTGAACTCAGGTCTGAATGCCCACCTGCTTTCAAATGTACCCCTCAAGGTGAGTGCCACATTGAGTGTCTGAGAGCTGGACCAGCAGCACTGTCACCTATAGGACAAGTGGTCTGACCCAGGAGCTGGTGCCAAAGATTCTGTGTCCCCTGGTAGGCTGAATGTCAACATCCTAATCCCCAGAATCCATGAATGTTTCCTTGTATGAAAGCATAAGGGACTCTGCAGATGTGATTAAGTTAAGGATCTTGAAATGGGGAGATTATCCTGGATTATCCAGATGGGCCCAATGTCATCACAGGGTCCTTATAAGAAGGAGGCATAAGATCCGAATGGGCGGTAGGGAAAGTGTCAGGAAAGCAAGAGGTTAGAGTGATGTGAGAAAGTGTTCACTAAGGAATATAGTCAAGGCAGCTTCTAGAAGCTGGAAAGGTGAGTGGATTCTCCCCTGAAGCTTTCAGAAGGAACACAACCTTGCTAGCACCTTGAATTCAGACTCACCTCCAGAACTGTTCAGAGAATAAATGTGTGTTGCTTGAAGCCACTAAGTCTGTGATAATTTGTTACAGCAGCCACAGGAACCTCATACACAGGCTTCCTGTCCAAAGGAGGGATACTTACTGCCCAGGGAGACATAAAGCCTCCTGGGTGGCAGTGATCACAGTGCACAGTGATTCACTGGAGGACCCACACCTTCTGAGCCACAGAGAGGCCCAGCTGGAGACAAGTGTGCAGGGAAAAGACAAGAGCACCCATGACTATCACATAGGGAGGTGACCTGTGCTCCTCCCCATTACCTTTTTTTTTTTTTTAAGATTTTATTTATTTATTCATGAGAGACAGAGAGAGAGAGCAAGAGGCAGAGACATAGGCAGAGGGAGAAGCAGGCTCCATGCACGGAGCCCAATGTGGGACTCGATCCTGGAACTCCAGGATCAGGCCCGGGGCTGAAGGCGGCGCTAAACCCCTGAGCCACCTGGGCTGCCCCCCATTACATTTTCTAAACTTGCAGATGTAGGTTCTAGAGTTTGGGAGCCTGGAGAACAGCATTTATATGTTCAGTTAGTACATATACATTCACAGTTCTTATAAACCCATATATGTGCAGTTAGTACTTACACAGAGAACATATAAATACCCATGAGGGTACCGATGGGGGCCCCAGGGAGGCTAGACCACAAAGGGAAAAAAAGAGGTCAGGCCTCAGCTCCTCCCTCTCTACTTGCTCTGAGAATTGATCTGTTCTTTCACTGCCTGTATAGCTTCTTACTTCCACTGTCACTTCCAGACCCTAAGTTATCTCAGGGGAGAGCGCGGTCATATCCCAAAAAGGTGGGAGCCAGTGCTGTATCATGAGACCCAGAGGCAGACTTAAAGGGAGACCTGGGGACTCTGTGACCACCTGGTACGGCAAAACATTTGCCTCCAGCTACTTCCACGTTAGAAGAAAACACAAAACAGGAGAGCAGTGGGGAACAGGCAATATATCTGGCCAAATACCAACTCAGTCACAGGAGTTATGAGAAGACAGTGGTGTCCGGAATGACACATGGCCCACATGGCATCTCCCTGGAGTGTCCCTTGACTTGACTATTTGGGGAGGGGAGAAACAGTTTTCTATTAAACATATTTTTTATAAATTTATTTTTTATTGGTGTTCAATTTGCCAACATATAGAATAACACCCAGTGCTCATCCCGTCAAGTGCCCACCTCAGTGCCCGTCACCCCCACCCCCCCACCTACCTCCCCTTCCACCACCCCTAGTTTGTTTCCCAGAGTTAGGAGTCTTTCATGTTCTGTCTCCCTTTCTGATATTTCCCACTAATTTTTCCTCCTTTCCCCTTTATTCCCTTTCACTATTTTTTATATTCCCCAAATGAATGAGACCATATAATGTTTGTCCTTCTCCGCTTGACTTATTTCACTCAACATAATACCCTCCAGTTCCATCCACGTTGAAGCAAATGGTGGGTATTTGTCATATTAACCATATTTTATATTAAAATGAACACAAGCATATCTGGAACCAAATACAAATTTTGCATTAACTGTAAGAAGAAGAGATTTCTGACTTGAGACCATGTCCTTAAGATATTCCCTCTGATTCCCAAAATATGGGAATTTTTGGGCTGGGGCTGGGAGGGGAATATGGACCACAGGTCACATAGGAAACTTTTTAAAATATTTGGGACATTCTACATTTTGAGATTGGGGCAGTGTTACATAGGTATATATTTCTTTGTTCTTAACAAATACATCAGAAGAAAGTCTGAGAAGCATAGTTTAGGGAAAAGTGCCAACACCAGAGCCTTCCCAGCTGTGTCTGATTCCTGGGGTGGGCAGCAACTAGCTGTATCATGTTAGTTACATAATATATGTTAATTGTTATTGTATATTACATACAAACCTTTTATATATATAAAATATATATTACATATAAACACTTTGTATATTTTATATATATATATATATACACACGCATACACACACACACATATACACAAGGAAATAAAGAGTATATTTAAAATATATACTATAAGGACACCTGGGTGGCTCAGCGGTTGAGCGTCTGCTTTCAGCTCAGGGCATGATCCCAGAGTCTGAGATCAAGTCCTGCATGGGGCTCCTTGCGAGGAGCCTGCTTCTCCCTCCGCCTGTGTCTCTGCCTCTCCTCTCTCTGTTTCTCATGAATAAACAAAATCTTAAAAAAAATACTTACTATACCTTGTACGATGTTATATAATGTTATATAACATAGTATCTACAAACATATATGTATTTTACACATATGTTAGTCATGTCTCTATGCCTATTTCCTCATCTGCACACTAGAAATGAGAACTCATACTAGTTTTGATTAATGGGCTTTCCTGCACTTGGAAAGGACGTAATTTTTGATCCCAAAGCCTGGAGGCAGAACAGAGCTCTGCTGAGCAATGGGCCCCTCTCAGTCGCCTGCTCAGCCAGGGGGGCCCCTCGGTGAGTGGTGACTTCTCTTTCCCCCCAGCTCAGGGCTCAGGCCAGCCTGTGGCTGCCACCAAGCACAGAGTGCCCCAGAAGAGGTACCGGAGAAGGGTGGTCAGGGGTGCAGGGTCGTTTTTGGAAGCCTCTCTATTGACAAAGATGCCACAGACACCAATCAACTCCACTCATTCTCTTGGTTTCTCCTAGTATAAATCATGAGCTAGTTAATAGTGCTAGTTAATAGGCACTGAAAAGAGACAGCTGGACAAGCATTTTGGAAAACAGGCATTATTTTTAATAATGTAAAACATATATCTACCCTAAAGCCCAGAAATTCCACTCCTAGAAATGTAACTGAAATGAAAACATATGTCTACACAGAAGACCAGAATATGAATGCTCACTATGCGGTTTTATTTACCCTAGTAAATAGTAGGCAGCCCCTACTAGATACCCTAAATACCTAAATTTTATGTTTAGGGGCTATTTAGGGGCTACCCTAAATAGTAGCCCCTAACTAGAGACCACTCAATGCACATTAGCAGCTGAGCGGACAAAGACAGTATGATATACCCAAAAAGTAGACTATATTCAACAGAAAAGAAATAAGCTAATCGGACATGCAACAATATGGAGAAACCTCAAAAATACTATGCTGCGTGAAAGCCATATGCAAAGGAGCACATACTACATGACTCCATTTATAACAAACCGTACAATAGACAAAAGTAAGCTACCATGATGGAAGGTGCACCAGTGGGTACCTGGGCTGGGGCTGGGAGGGGAATATGGACCACAGGTCACACAGGAAACTTTTTAAAATATTTGGGACATTCTACATTTTGAGATTGGGGCAGTGTTACATAGGTATATATTTTTTAATTCACCCAACTATACACTTAAAGCATATTTTATTATATGTAAATTATACCTCAATAAATAGAAAAAAAAACTAAGGGACAGAAGGAGGGGAGAGGTAGGATGGGGGAGAGATGGAGGGAGGGAGGGAGGGAGGGAGGGAGGGAGGGAGGGAGGGGGAGAAATTGCAGGAGGAAGGAGGGCACGGGGGGAGGGATAGAGGGAGAGGTGTCCAATGTCTTTGAGGACACGCTCCCTTTCAGGAAGGCCAACACACCATTTTTCTTTCTTTCAAAATCCTCCACACGGTTGTTCATGCACAGCCTGAGTTTCATCCTGAAGGGGTTGTAACCTATGAAACCATGGGAATATGGGCTTTTGTTTTTCAAGGAGAGACCTCCAGCCTTCTGCCACATTAAAGAAAGAGAGTAAAGACTTTATGGAGGATGAAAGCCCTAGAGAGGACACAGTACTATCCCCCTGAACCAGGCACAATGCCTGGGCCGATACTAAGCTAGCACACAACACACACTTTGGAGGTAGAAAAAATTAAACAGTTGGCACCTAGTGGATGCCCTGAGATTCCTGAGTATCTCCTCATCACCCAGGACCCCTCTTCACCTCCTCACCTCCTCACCTCCCCACGGTCCAGCAGCTTGAAGTCTTGGCAGCTGCACCGCCAAAGACCCTTATTCCAGCTCTAAGGTGGTTTCTGTATCGATAAGTTGGTGCCTGGCCATACTTGGAGAAATACTTCAAATGCCCTCCTCCGACACAACAATATAAATGAGGAATAATCCACAAGCATATGGTGACTAAAAGAGCACGCATTTTGTCAGAATGCAGAATGCAGTGATGTCAATGGGAAAAAAAAAAAACCCACACAAAGTGGGATGTTTTGAATCACGTGCCATGGAAAACTCTTACAGGATTTTTTTCCACTTGTAAGCTCTGCTTTGACCCTCATTGCAGCCTTATATCCTGCTTCCAGATCAACATTTTAAATGAAGGGAAGGGGAAGAATCGTGAAAGAACAGAAAGAAGATCACATCTGGTGACAGGAGGCCAGGGATGAGATGTGGGAGCCCGAGAGGCCGGGAGGAAACAGAGCCCCTCTCTTCTGTGGGGCTTAGGGAATCCAGCTCTCCGCCCTATTAAATAAAGTGAGATGCGCAAGAGCCCTCTCTGTCAGTCCTTACAACAATCAGTCATTGATGCTCAAGTATTGGGGATGCGGACAGACAACAATGAGGTTCTGTCCAATATCTTCAGTAAGGATTAATTCTCCTTAACAGGTGCCCAGAGAGCTGACCACAGCATCACATACTTGTACAGACCAGTGGCCCTCCTGCTGAAAAATATAATTTCAGGTTTCAAATTTCTTTATATGAAATAGGGATCCATTTAATGAGGATAGTCTGACTATCAGGGTTAGCTCTATATGTGGTTAGAGGCTCAGCATGCCTTAATAATATAAATTCGAATCCTCAGGGCATAAAAAAGGAGAAAGAGGGCTGTTAGGAAGGAAAGGAGACATGACCAATAAAACTTCAGGTACAGGGATGCCTGGGGGGCTCAGCAGCTGAGCATCTGCCTTCACCTCAGGTTGTGATCCCAGGATCCTGAGATCGAATCCCGCATTGGGCTCCCTGCAGGGAGCCTGCTTCTCTCTTTGCCTATGTCTCTGCCTCACTCTGTGTGTCTCTCGTGAATAAGTAAATTAATTAAATCTGAAAAAAAAAAAAAAAAAACTCAAGTACAAGGGGAAGGCTTGTTTGGACCCTGATTTGAAAAGGCTGACCGTGACATGGCATTTTACAGACAATCAAAGAAATCTGATTCTGAACCATGTAGTAAATGAGAGCAGGGAATTTTGTTAATCGTTATGGGTCCAATAGTGGCATGGTGGCTATTTAGAAAGGAAAAAAACAAAAAGCAGAGGGCAGGAGGAAAGGAAGGCGGGAGGGAGGAAGGAGAGAGAGAAAGAAGGAAAGAAAGAAAAAAGTAAGAGACCAACAGATGCTAGCTCGGATCAGAAAGCTTCATACTGTTAGGGATGGAATGCTGCCCAAATTGATCTACAGATTCAAAATAATTTCTACCAAAATTCCAGCTGCCTTTTTTTTGGGTAGAAATTGGCCAGCTGATCCTAAAATTCATATGGTAATACAAGGCACCCAGAATAGTAAAAACAATATTAAGAGCAAAGCTGGAAGGCTTGTCATTCACGATTTCAAACTTACTATAAAGCTATAGTGATCAAGATGGCACGGTACTGGCATAAGGATGGGCAAATCATTTTTTTAAATATTTATTTATTTATTCAGAGAAAGAGAGAGAGGCAGAGACACAGGCAGAGGGAGAAGCAGGCCCCACGCAGGGAGCCTGACGTGGGACTTGATAGGATGGGCAAATCATTGAACAGCAGCATAGAACTGAGAATTCAGAAATAAACCTTCACAAGCAGGGTTAATATATTTTCAACAGGGTGCCAAGACTATTCAATGGGTAAACCAGTATTTTTTTCAACAAGCAATACTGAGACAACTATAGACAACTTTCCATCTACATGGAAAGAAGCTGGACCTTTAGCTCCCACAATGTGCAAAGATTAACTCAAAAATGGATCAAAGACTTAAATGTAAGAGCTAAAAATATAAAACTTCTAGAAGAAAACACAGAAGTAAAACCTTGAGACCTTGCATTAGTAGATGTTGACAGTAGCATCTGAAATACATGGGCTCGAACCTCATTTCTGCCACTTTCTTGCTATGGCCAAGTTGGGTGGCTTGATTTCCCTGGGCCTCAATGGGAATGAAAATGCAGTCATCCTCACAGGATTGTTAGGAGGCCTATATGAGGCGACACTCTCCTGGCAGCTCCCAGAATATGAACTCAATGTGAGTTAACTGCTAGGCACGTTCCCAGTAAGTACAGAGTGAAGCCTATAAGTGGACTTGGGTGCTAAATTGAAAATAATGCCATTTCAAGATTTCAAAAAGAAATTCCAATTTACAAAGCTGGGTTTGAACTGTCTGCAAGGGGTACTTTTCATGGGCTCTGTTGTGTACAACAATTTGTTTTCAAATATTAAAGGCTCCAAGAGTAGCATGCAGGAGTCCCTTAGGCCAAATTCCACCTGAAGACATTGCTTATGGAGCACCTAGTGTTTTACAATTTTGAATTTGGATGCTTTTAACGTAGGTCACATTGCCCCGGTGAACCACAAGCCCTGCAGTGCCATATCGTCTAACCTCAAGCCCATCCCACCTGTTTATATCATAACCTGGTTCCTGAAGATGATTACGATTCTCGACTCTACCTCAAATGCTGGGAAGTCTTTTTGTTGGTTAACCAAGCTTCTTCCTACAAAGGTTTGAAGAGCCTTTTTTTGTTTTAGAGACTTTTCATGTTTTAAAGGTTTTAAAAGTTCTTTTTTAGTATCTTCAAAAACATAAAATACAAAGTTCTAAAATATCTGAAAAGATAACCTAGCCATCGTTGCCCCAATAGAAGTGTAACAAGAAGTACAAGCTCCATGTATAATTCTAAATTTTCGAGTAGCCACACAAAAAAAGTAAAAAGAAAATCATTTTCATCATACTTTTTTTTTTTTTTTAGTCTCATACATTTCAAGTGCTCAATAGCCACGTGTGGCCAGGGTCTCCCGAACTCAACAGGGAGATACAGACAACCAATGACAAACCAAGACCTTAAAAGGAGAATTAGAGGAATAGAGGAAAAGAACACCCATGTTGCAAAGTATTGAAGTGGCAGGTTCTGGGGCTTTGGTGGTCCTAAGTGGTGACAACAGTCACACTGAAGCTTCAGACAAGTGAATCAAGACCACATTATTCCAGGGTAGAGGGGAGGGGAGGATATTCAGGGTTTCTGTTTGTGCCATTGTTTCTGCAGCTATCCTTTGTATTCCATATGTTTTGGGCGGTGAGACAGGGCAGGCTGAAAAAGAAGGAAGTAACAAAGAGTAGAAGGTGGGCTTGACAGACCACCACTCCTAACATTTATCTCTGCCTCAGGTTCTGGCCCAGAGTCATTAGCTGTTTGCAGAGTCCCCAGGCCAGGAGCTTGCTGGGTGGGGATTTCTCCTGCCACTCCCGACTTCCCCTCCCCAACTCCCAAGGCAGCCTTCTCCATCTCCAAAGAACAGACCTTCTGCTTCTGCTATTCAAGGAATATTATGTTCTCCCCACTGTGATATTTTGGGCCTTTTTGGCAGGAGGTGGGATGGGCAGGGGTGGAAATAACTCACGAATGTTCTCCGAACAAGGAACCAGTAAAGTACAGACATCTGGCTCCGGGATTTTGCTGGCTCCAGGGATGTCACCATAAACCCACTAACACTAATTGCTTTCACGTCTGCTCCCATTTCTAGTGGAAATAAAATGCCTCTCTAGCTAATGGAAAATGAAACACCCATTGGCTGTCTGTTTACCACGTTACGTAAGAGCTCTCTATACCACCACTCCTCCCTCCAACCCCCATCCTGAAACCCTCTGGAGGAACTCTTGCTCGAAAGACTCTAAGGGCTCCCACATACAGGGTAACGAGGATCAGAGAGGACACCTGCCTTCCCACCAGGGCCGTGGAACTCCTTAATCCTAGACGAAGTCACTGAGAGGGGATGGCAGAGAGAAGAGAGAAAAGGCAAGGCATCCTTCTTGTTTTTAATTTACATTTCCAGGCATAGTTTGGATCTCCTTACTTGACCCTAAGCACAAAGACCTGAACCTCAACTTCTGAATTCAGTTTGACTGGCAAAGATGGGAAAATATAGGCCCAGCTAAAATTGGGGTTGACTAAACTTGCTAAAATCACCTTTGGACTTGAACTGAAACATTGGTTCTTCTTGGGTCTCAAAGGTGCTGGCTTTGGACTAGAACTTACACCACCAGCTCTCCTGGTCCCCGTGCCTTCTGACTTGGACTGGAACTACACCATTTGCTCTCCTGGGTTTGCAACCCACTGACTATAGATCTTGGGACTTCTCAGCCTCCATAACTGTGTGACCCAACTCTTTTATTCCTGGAAACCACGGGTCCAGCTAAAAGTTAATGGTTCTGTTACTAGAGAAGGTGAGAACTGATTAGGGGGAGGGGAGGGATAGTGAGGGGTCTGTGGTAGGTGCTGGAGATGATGGTGTGTAAGATGCAGGCTTTCCAATGGTCAGTGGGGGGACAGACAAGGGATTGTGTAATTATAGCATACTGTGATCTATCTCTCCTTATCTCTATCTCTCTGCCTATCTCTAGCTCTCCCATTGGCTTGATTTCTCTGGAGAACCTTCACTAATACATCCACTATTTGGCTTTCATTCTGAAGATCCAGCTTCCAGAAGACTCTTACATCCCTCACCATACAATTTGCTCCTGGGCTGCAAAGTCTCATCTTCCTCATCACCTTCTTTGGTTCCTACCTCCCTCTATATGCTGCCTACTCCATGGCTGGATACAGAGCAGTACCTCTTGACCAGATTGACTTAGACATTTGGAATAAAGATCATATTCAAATCAAAGCCCTTTGTCATATTTCTTTGGAATGCCTTTGAAACACGCTGTTACAATGGCTGAGAAAATTGGCCAAGATGGCCAAATTCAAAGGGCTTATCTTAGAATAGAAACTTTCTTCAAAGCAGCGAGTGGGTTTGTATACACATCTCCTGTGTAGTTATAAAGTTCTATGTAGCAAACTTTAGGGAAAATTAAGATCAAATGGGGCTCCGAGAAGCAAGCTATTACCACAGGGTTTAGTCATATGGTTTTTTCCTGAGTCACTCAATTTCATCAGGAGAGAACTGCAAACACAAACCCTCTGTTCAACCTAGACGGTGACTCCAGCCCAACCACCTCCCATCTCATATGCATCCAACCGACTCCCCGAGACTGCCCAACCAAAGATCATAAGTTCACAGCATATCTTTTCTTGGGTCAGCTCCCAAAGGATGGGAGCACTTGGCTTTGCTCCCAGAAAAACTGTGATCTGGCAAAGGTATGTGAGAAATGTGCCCTTCCCTGCCGACCACTGCAGAAGAGAGTGGCCAAGAGCCCTTCAAAGTAGCGTTTGTCCCTCATGTGGAGAGTGTTTATGAACTGACACATTCTCTGTCTAGCTCAGGAAATAGCCGCCTGATCAGAACACAATTGAACATGACCTTGGGCCCAGCTGTGGCAGGCAGAGGTTAATTTCCTTTCCTGCTCAGGGTAGGACCCAGTTCCAATTGTCTCGCTTTGCCTAATTAAATTTTCTGCACAATGTAGCAAGTGCCTTATCTTGGGCAGCGAGGCAAAAGCTTTCCCTTGTTTCTCCTTGTGGTTTAAAATGGAAGTTTGATAGAGGGTCCATTTGGCTTCAAAATACACACACGTGCGCACACACACACAGCATTAATTGTGAGGAGAAAGTACTTTTTCTACTGGTGGCTGCTATTCCCATAAAAATTTATATTCCCCTGTAAAGACTTCTCCATGGGACCCAGCAGGGAGGAAAGATAAAGCAACCATGTAAAGGAGCTCAGCTGAACAGTGTAGGACCTAAAAGAAAGTAGGCCAGTGGGCCTAAATAAAATCCAGCCACAGGTGAACAAAAGGTTTAATAAACAGGAGATAATGTGATGCCAGCACAGTTCCCGGGCCTTCTACCCTTCAGCATTTTCATGGCCAATGTCACTCCATGCTCACCTGGTCAAAACAGCTCTGCCAAGGGAAACAAAGTGAGCTGCTGTATTTGCTTACTTACATATTCATTTATTTTGGAATGACTTTATTGCTTTTTGCAGGAACGGTATGTATTCTTTTTTTTTTCTTCTTTTAAGAAACTCAGAAAAATCTGAAGAGGAAATTCGAACTCAAATCCCCACCACCTGAAAAGCATCGATCAGTAAAAGTTGGGTGACTGTAATCCAGTTACCTCTTCGTGCACATCTACGTCGAGGAAAGTGGACAGATTTTAGCGAGAGAAATAATGCTCATGGAGTACGCCGCACACCATCTCAGATAAAAAGGATTCCATTATTTCAACTCAACGGAAGAAAAAGAAACTGGAATGAAACAGAATCTTCTCGCTTTCTGAAACGAGGCAGATTTTTAGCCTGGCACAATTCTGAAGGCAGGGTGAATGTCTAAGGCCAGCTGGGGTAGATGACATCAGAAAGGCAGGTAATGCAGGGAAATAAAGCTCCAAACCTAAGTGATGTGAAAATGTTTCCCTTGACACTCTGGAGAGATGTCTTCAGCTGAGATAAGAGGAGCGAGCTACTCTGGGCTCTGTGCTGGGAGCCCAGGGTGCAGGATCTCACAATGAGGCTGTATCTTGATAGATTATCTGACCTCTTAAGAATGGAACATCCACCTAGCACCGGGTAAATCCAGTGAAGGTGCAAAGAAGGGTGTTAATCGCCTAATAGCCAGCAGGAGAAAAGTGGGAAACAGTTTGAAAGCTCAGAATCAGTGTCAAGGAGCTCCCAGGATAGGCCAACAGAGGTCTGGGCAGTTTGAATCAACAAAGAGAAAGAAGGAAGGAGACAGTAGGAGAGAAAGGTGTCTTGCAGCCTCAATAACAGAACCAAAGCCTTTACCCCAAGCCCCACCCTTCACCTTCTGCCTTGAGCAGCTCAGGCCTTATCATTATTCACATAGCCAAGCAGTTTAACTTGCAGCAGACAGTGGGAAATGCTTTCATAGTAACCAGGACCAGAGTGCCTGGGTGGCTCAGTCGGTTGAACATCTGCCTTCAGCTCAGGTCATGATCCCAGGGTCCTGGGATAGCGCCTGCGTCAGGCTCCCTGCTCAGCGGGGAGTCTGCTTCTCCCTCTCCCTCTGCCCCTCTCTCCCCTGCTCATGCTCTATCTCTCAGAGAAATAAAATCTTAAAAAAAAAAAAAAAAAAAAGCAACCAAGATCTAACCAACTGCCTGGTAAAGCCTTAAGCTCTTAAGCCTTAACGAAGAGTCCAGGGCCATACCCACAGCCCAGCGCCTCTGTAGTCCTGCAAACTCACTGTCTCTATGTCGCAGCACTGTCGGGAGGAAGGAGGAACAGCAGCACAAGGAAGGCTCCAGGCAAAGTAACACCTCAGATCAGAGACGGCAGCTGTGAAAACAGCAGGCTCCAGCGCGGTGGGCCTGCCTCCTCTCCTACCCTGTGAGGACTCATACGCATATCAGCTGCACGCAGTTGTAACTCGTGGCCTGTTCCTTTTGGATTCAACAAACTGGGTGTCACCTGGGGGATCTCTTTCCCATCTGGAGAGGTGGGCGGCTGGCCCACAGATGAAGGCCTATCCCAGTCTGTGAGGGGTATCAGGCCTGAGTATAAAAGAGTACCTCAGTGTCTCCTTTTTGATGAACTGGGATCAGGCCTCTTCCCACCCTGCCTGGTGACGTGACTTCCAGTGAGAAACATGGACAAGGCCTTTGCCTGGATGCTGTGTGGAGAGGCTCAGCACGTGGGCGTTGGAACCAGGCTGCCCAGCCTAAGTTCTGGCTCTGCTGCTTTCAAGCTGTAGGAGTCAAAATACTTAAGTCCCTTGTGTCTCTTTTTTCTCATGTGTAAGATGAGGGAAACGCTAGTAGCTACCTCAGAGATACTGAGGAGGTGGCACACACAAAGTGGCAGGAAGCAATTCAGGAAGCAATGCATGGTAAGGGCCACGTGGCCCATCACCACCACTGAGCACCGTAACCACTGCTGTGGGCTTAGCTGTCTCCCCAAAAATTCATGTGTTGAGGCCCTAACCCCCAGGACTTTGGAATGGGACTCTATTTGGAGATAAGGACTTTAAAGAGATAATTAAGGTAGAGAAGCCTTTGGGGGTGAGCCCTAATCCGGCATAACTGGTGTCCTTATAAGAAGAAGAGATTAGGACACGGGCAGACATAAAGGAAAGACCACAGAGGACACAGGGAGAAAACGATGGTCTGCAAGCCAAAGAGAGAGGCCTCAGGAAGAAACCAGCCCTGCTGACACCTTGATCATGAAGTCTAGCCTCCAGAACGGTGGGGACACATACACACACACTCACCCGGTGTGCAGTACTTGGTTATGGCAGCCTGAACAGAGCGATTACACACCAAGGTTGCCTGCAAGGGGCAGCTGCAAGGGGCAACCTCAGTGGTTGAGCATCTGCCTTTGGCTCAGGTCATGATCCCAGGGTCCTGGGATTGAGTCCCGCATCGGGCTCCCCACAGGGAGTCTGCTTCTCCCTCTGCCTGTGTCTCTGCGTCTGTCTCTCTCATGAATAAATAAAATCTTAAAAAAAAAAAAGTTGCCTGTTACTGTGGCAGAGCTGATGTTCACCCAGTATGAACCAGTGCCCTAGTACAGCCAGCATCACATCTGATTGGTGATATCAATTATAAAATATTTCAAATATTTTTAACACCTGCCCCTCTTCATACTTGTGAGCCCTATCCTTGTGGTGCTGACTTTTGAATTGTAAAAGAATCAGCTTTTGGCTACAGAAATCAGCAAGACCGTGTCTGCTTTCTGCCCCCCCCCCCCCCCCCCCCACACACACACACCCTTGTGTTGCCTTCTGTTCTGGGCTTTTCTGCAGCTCAGAGCTCCTCGTGCTCTGAGTAATGCCCCCCTTCGAAGTATGGGACTTGTGACAACCGAGTACAGTGAAGGGGTGAAGGGGGCTCCTCTGAGCAGAGGCGTCACTAAACCGTCATGAGAGAAGCCCTCTGGGATCCTGTCTGCTTCAGACAGTGTATGCGTCTGAGGACTAGGACGGGGTTGCTATGACAATTAGCATGCTCACTGTGTGCGCGATACCCTTCAGTCCATCAAGTGGGATCAGTGGCATCCACCATGCACACAAGAAACCCAGAGAAATCTCCCTGCAATGGAAGTTGTACCAGAGCATCAAGTAGACCTGCCCCTTGGCTCTGTCACTGAGTTAGTCTTCACCTACACGGTCCCCTGGAATGTCTGCACCCAACACTAAGTGCCAAGTTTGTGTGACACTCTCTGGTAGGGCTGCTGGCTGCACAACTTGGTGGAATATTTGCCCACGGTGCCCTGACCCTTTCATACCCTCTTGGGTAGCAGGAGGAAGGAACCAAAGTGACCTATCAGTCTTAAAAATCTGCCTGGGGACGGGCACCAGAAGGTTAGGTCCCTCATTTGCTAGGGGTTGTTTGGCCTGCCACTGGCCTCCATTCTGTCCCCTGCCACAGTTGGCAGACGCAACAAGCAGTAGGTATGCAATCCCCGCCCAGAGATAATCAAAAGGAGAGGTCTGATCCAAGAATAACCGGTAAAATCCTTTCTAATGGAAGGTAACCACTGTGGCATTCAGCTCCGGAAGGGCAGGGAGCTCCCAGATGGCTATAATTTAGCTCTTTACTCTCCCCATCCACGGTAAGCCAAGGGTGAGGCAAGCTGAAAAGAATGTCTGAGCATTCTTTGGCCAAAAGGGGAAAAAACCCAAACAAACACAACACCCCCCCCCCCCCCCCCCCCCCCCCCGTCACTCTGAAGCACTCTCCTCCGCAGCTACACCCAGCTACCACCGCCTGGCTCACTGGGCAGCCGGAGCTCCTTCTCGAACAAGCACACGTGCAAACCAACCCCCGGCAAAACAGAAACCACCTGGTAGGTCAGACCTCAAAGCCCCACCAAGCCAACCAGGTTCAATCTCTGAGCTCAATTTGGTTCTGTCTTCTGAACAGATTACTGAGAACAGCAGTCACCCAGGAATGACACAGCACAAAAACACCCCATAAAAAGAGGCCAATATAAAATGCACAAGGTGACCAGGTCCCTGACAACTCTCCCAAAAGTCAGAGATCTGAAGCCTACAGATGATGCTTTCATCTCCCTTATAGAGAAGGGCTTTGTTAGCAGCCTAATGCCAAGTTCCATCCACCTACAGGAGGCTGCTCTGTCCCCTCGTCAGGCTAAGGGGCATCACGCCACTTCTAAGCACCCATTAATGTGCCAAGTGCTCTGGGGAAACTAGAGGAAAAAAAAAACAAGCACAGGCCCTCTCCGTTAGCATCTTGCAATCCAGAGGGAAGAAAAGAAGCGTATATTTGGAAATGACTCGAGATGGCAGTACGGTCCCACTGGATGGAGTGCCAGATTGTGTGATGCAGGCCTGTGAGTGCTAGAAGAATTGGAGAGGGCCAGAGGCAGCCAGCCCCATCACACACCCAACCAGCTGAACAAAACTGGCTTAAGAGAGCAAGAGCTGAGCTGTTTGTCTTAAACAGAAAGGGTGATGTATTTGGTGGGTGATCACGGCTGACTCCACGGAGCTGAAGAGAGCAAGTCTGAGAGTCACTCTGCTAGGGTTCAATTCCCAGTAGCCCACTTGGCTGTGTGGGTAGCCCTGGGCCCCTCACATGGTGTCTCTGGGCCTCCCATGACCCCATCTGTGAAGTGGAGACCAACAAAGCCTACCTGAGATAGGCTCCACGCCCAGCGCAGAGCCCCACATGGGGCTTAGATCCACATGATCCTTAGATCACAACCAGAGCTGAAATCAAGAGTTCAACGCTTAACCAACTGAGCCACCCGGAGGCCCCCAGAATGTAATTTTAAACAAGATTTTCTTGGGTGAGGGCTGGGGAGGCCCCAGGTTCCTGGGAATACAGCATCTGTCGGAAGAGCCTGCAGCTCAAAGTAAAGACCCTTGTAACCTCAGCTAATGCAGCGGCCAGAAACAGAAGTGGCCTGCTGTTCCTGCTGGTAATCAGCGGCTACAGAGCCCAAGCAGGGAGTAGAAGTCCGCACTGATGAGAACGTGTGTCAGGGATGATGTCCCAAAACACTCAGCATCAAGGAATGAACCAGCTCTTTGCTGAAAGGCTTCCCTCCTTAACCCTGCACTGCTTGCATTCAGATCTTTCCCCAGCACTGTTGGCCTTTTTGGTGAGAACACTTAAAATATTCCTCAGAAGCTAGACCCGAACAACCAACTCTTCTCATGTCCTGGTAATACTGGTCCCCTCCCCTTCTTTCACTGTTTCCAGAGCTTGAACATACAGGTCTCCTCATGAGACAGTTCCAGAACATGCTTGGCTATGAAAAACATGGCTGGCCTCTCTTTGCCAGTTTGCCCTGCACTTCCATCCACTGAGCCCCTTCGACACTGATATCCCTCCCACCTGAGGGAGGAAGTGGAGAGACACAGTATCACTGAGTCACCCTACCTCCTCCACCCACCTGGCCTTGGCCACTCAAGCTCCCAGTACAAAACAGAGTTCTCAGAAGTGGACAGGAGGTAGCTGCAGACCTCAGATGCCTTCCTACCCCTCATCTTTCTTCAGGGTGAGCCATCTGTCCAGGTCCTGGATCCGGGGGGGCGGGGGTATGGTTTCACTTCCACAGGGCATCACCTAACAGACCAGACCCTCTGTGGCTCTGGATTCAATAGTTGGACAAGCTGACCTATTGGATGGCTCACTTCCTCGTCAAATGAATATCTGCTTCGAGCTGGGGAAATGGCTAAATGAGATAAAGACCACAAAGCACATAGTTTAGAGTTTGGCACATGACGACCATTTGCCTAACTAATCATTAGCATTATTATCTGTGTGGTTATAATGATTAGCGTCCAGTTTCCTATTCATTCATTAGACAAACATTGACTATGTTTCTCTACCATCAACCACGCGCCAGGCACACAGTGGTAAAAGACTGGCCTGGTCCTCAGCCCTCATGGAATTTAAGGTCTCCTGGGAGAGACAGACAACAAACAAGCAAACGAAGAGAGAAACGTCATTTCAGGGTGTGGGAGTGCTATGCAGGAATCAAAGGGAATATGTGACAAAATAACAAGAGGGAACTTATGTTGGATAGCACAGTTAGGGAAAACCTCACTGCTGTGACCTTCAGGCCAAGACCATATGGATAAGAATGGGTAAGAAAAAGCTAGCCACATGGAGAGAAGCAGAAAGAACAGCACGTCTGAAGGGCCTGGGGTAGAAAGAAGCTTGATGGGTCTGAGAAATGAAGAAGGTCGGTACGGCTGATGTGCCATCCAAAAAAGGAATGTGTCACTGGATAAGGTGGGAGAGTCGGGCTGGGCCTGTAAGCCCTGGAAGTGAGTTTGATTTTTATCCTAAGGGAGGTCTCAGAATGTTTGTTTTTTTTTTTTTTTTTAAAGATTTATTTATTCATGAGAGAGAGAGAGAGAGGCAGAGGGAGAAGTAGGCTCCATGCAGGGAGCCTGATGTGGGACTCGATCCCGGGTCTCCGAGATCACACCCTGGACTGAAGGCGGTGCTAAACCACTGAGCCACCCGGGCTGCCCCTCAGAATGGTTTTGATCAAGAAATGGTACCTCACAGGGGTGCTGGGAGGCTCAGTCGGTTAAGCATCTGCCTTCAGTTCAGGTCCTGATCCCAGCGTCCGGGAATCGAGCCCTGTGTTGACTTCTCCCTGCCTACGCTCTCTCTTTCTCTCATGTTCTCTTTGTCACTAACTCAGTAGCTATCCCTTTCTCTCTCTCTAATAAATAAAAATCTTAAAAAAAAAAAAAAAGAAAGAAATGGTACCTCATAGATGCATCATGCTTTCTCCAATTATTCACAATCAACATTTTCTATCTACGCTTTATTGAGCACTCCCCATACGGCAGGCTCTGCACTAAGAATTTTACCTGCATTACCCAGGCACGGCTACCAGCAACAGGCGCTAGGGTGGTGGCGGTGAGGACACACAGAAGTGGATGGATTCGAGAAGTATGTGCTGATAGAACGAGTGGGGCCCAGGACAGACACCAGCACAGCCACTGCCACTAGCTTCTCAAACTGTCCCATCACCCTCGTCATCGTCCCCAGTCACGATTATCATTCGCCCAAAGAACAAGATTAAATCACCTCATCAACTTCCTTATAAAGCCCCCATGACACACACTGCACTTTGAAAGGCAATATGTTCCATAACAAGTGCGTGCTAGGTTACTCCGTGCCCTAGAGGACTCTAATAATCCATGCTTGGGTACTCTGCCCTTACCTACCTCCGAGGGCTGAGTCTAGAAATAGTTTCCAAAAGAACAACTGCTGAATGGTCCCATTGATTTAGGCTGGCTCTGAGAATAAAAGCAGAGAAGTGGCCCAAAGACGCCAAGTACCAGCGCTGCTCACTGACGCAGCTAGGACTGACGGTGTCACCTAGATGGAGGAGTTTTCCCTACATCCCGCGGTCTGTCACATGAACGCCCAGAACAATGTCAGGCTCAAAGCAGGAACCAAGGCCTGAGCCTGGAGACAGCGTCCCCACAAATGCGGCAGCGTAAAGAACTGCTGGAACGTGGGTTCTTTCAACCACAGGATGAATAACACTATCAGTTGCCACATCATCACCAGAGCCATACTGCATGAAGGGACCTGCTGGGAAACCATTCAGCTGAGAGAGCCCCACCCAGCCCTCAGGTGTAGAGTGCAGACTCCAAGTTAGTAAGAATGTCCTGGAAAACGTGCATAGTAAGGATGACTTTCACAGTGGGTGGCAGGTGCACTGGGGAAAAGGGGACTTTCTAAAGGTGGATGCCTTGGATCTCCCATCCTCCCCTCAGCCTGGAAGAACTTGTTAACTTGTAGGTAAGAAGAAAGGTATCAGGCTTCCCTGACCTGGCTTCAGCTTGTCATTTCTGGAAGGCAGCCGTTCACTTACTCAGTAAAACCTTACCCCCAAGCCAGTGCAGGGGACAGGCGAGACAATAAATCATAACAAAACAGAGAGTGAACAAAAAAAGAAGGAGGAGGAGGAGGACGACGACGACGACAATGACGATGAACTGGCAGGAACAGCCACATCTTGGGTGGGTGACTGTGCCCCTCTTTATTAATTATTATCCCAAAAAAATAATTATTATCCCAAGATGCAAAAATCCAACCAAGACACGCAGTCTGGTTGACACAGGGCTGATGAAACCCAGTCCTTTTGCAGAATATGAAGTTGTCAGGGGTGATTCTCCGGGCATGGCGGTTTATTTTCTTCTCCCACCCTTCTAGCTTGCTCATCTCTGACACAAGTCATGAAGCCTCTGCTATCTTGAAACTACTGAATGCGGATGGCACAGAGAAGCTTGCCGTCAATTCAGACCTGGGCCGCCACTCGCAGGAACCCCTCTCCCGAGGCCCAGAAGATTGGCTTCATTGGTCATCTCTGCTCTTTATTTCTCGTCCTGTTCTTACTTAGAAGTGTGAGATGTTAAAGCTGAAAGGCATCTTCGAAGTCCAGCTGTCTAGGACTCACAGAAGAGCTGAAGAAGCCGTCCCAGGGAAGATGAATGCTCACAGGGACGCATCTGGAACAGGTGCAATGAAAACCAAGGTCTCCTAAGCACTGGTCGAGCGAGAGCCTGGGAAACACTTCTCAGCACCTTCTGCTAATATCATCAATAACACAAAGCCCCCGAAGGAAGTCAGACGGGCATGGACACACACAGACATTCAGAAGGCAGCCTAACAATGGTCTGTTCCGTGTTTCCTGCTCAGCCTGTGTTGCTGGGGAGCTACAGCAGGTGGTTCCTGGTTTTGTGGTTTTCTTCCCCTCAAGTTCCCACCCACCAGAAGGCTTGGCATGGAGCACAAGGAACAGATGGCTCATGCTCAAGGCCAGGCTGCCATGTTGGACCTTTCCTGCATTTCCTGTAGAACGAAAGTTGTGCCAGTTCGAAGGGGTGAGCAAGTGTCTTTCCAAAGGAGATGGATGTGATTGGAACCTGGAGATCAAGATACTGAAAAAGGAAACAGACTATTTTAGAGGCTCTTATGTTTCCCTGTGGGAGGGAAGGAAGCCAGGGAGCTGCTCATGCCTCTACTGGCCAGAGCTCTACTCCCAAGGGACGGCATGAAGGCAGAGGACACCTGACCTCCCTACAGGGTGTGATACCAAAGGGACCGCTCCTGAATCTCCACCATCCTCCACCACCATCCTCTCCCACCCAGACTCGGTCAGTAGCTGCTGATCGCCTTGCCTCACCCCAGCTGAAGGCTACACCAGAGCTGGAGCCAGGCTCTTAAAAAAAAGGGACATCAGATCACACCGCCCTCCTGCTAGCCACCCTCCAATGCCTTTGTGGTGCTCTTAACAGAGAACTCCAAATCCTTACTGGCTCAGTGAGCAGTCCTTGGTCTGCCCCTACTCCTGCACAGCCAGCCCCATGCCATGGCTCCTGGGCCGCCTTCTCCCATCACTTACTCCCTCCCAGCCCACTGGCCTCCTCTTGTTGGGAAACATGCCAACACATTCCCACCCCTTTGGTGTTTGCTGTTGCTTCCACTTCAAATATTCAATCTGGGAATGTCTCCACATCTTGCTCCCTTGCTGCCCTCAATCATCTGCTCAGATGCCACATCGTCAGAGAGCCCTTCTCAGACCATCGCAGAAGCTGGCGCCCCCCGCTCCGGCTCACACGCCCCTGTCACACTCTGTCCTTGCCTGGCTCTGCCTTCTGCAGAGCTGCTGTCATCCCGTTAGTGTTTCTCTTTCCCCCACTGGAAGGCGTGCACCGCCATGCTGGCAGCGCTCGGTCTGTTTGCTACCCTGTTCCCAGTGACAATGGTTGGGACAGAGAAGGCATTCAGTAGACTTGCTGGCTCACGTGGAACTAAACCTGTACCTTTAAACCTGGCCTGGAGGAAGAAAACTTGATTTCCACAGGAAAATCCAAGGCCAGTGGGGCCCCTGATTTCTCTGCATATGAAGGCTTGTTTCCAAATATATATTCTCCCATTGGTCCACATAGTCCTGGTTTTTTATTTTTGTTTTTTTTGTTTTTTTGTTTTTTAGTGAGCTCTACACACAATGTGGGGCTCAAACTCATGACCTTGTGGATCAAGTCATATGCTCTACTGCCTGAGCCAGCCAGGTGCCCCCACACAGCCCTGTTTCTAAAGGGTGATGACCAAGCCTCAGGACATGCCACCTAGAGCCAGGCAGGGAGACCAAGAAGAGGGCTCAGCAGTGGACTTCCCAGAGGGAATGGGCCTCATCCCACTCAGAGTCTGGGGAAGACCCCCTCCCATCTCCTTCCAGGAGACAGCTAACTCAAGAGTGGAATGCTAAGGAAGAGTGGAAGAGAAGCACAGAGCAAGGATTAAAAAATTGTCATGAGCCATGACAGCCCCCAGAGCCCTCCTGAAAACATCCCAGCTCCACGGAAGTAAAGACAGAGCTTTGCCTTTCCAACTTTGCATCATATGGAGACCTAGGAAAAGAGCTGCTGTTGTTTCTCCTAAGTCATTTTTTAAAAAGATTTTATTTATTTATTTATTTATTTGAGAAAGAGAGAGAGAGCACAAACATGGGGAGGAGCAGAGGAAGAAGCAGACTCCCTGCTGAGTGCAGAGCCCAATGTGGGGCTCAATCCCAGGACCCCAGGATCATGACCTGAGCCAAAGGCAGATGCTTAACTGACAGAACCACCCAGGCTCCCTCTTCTAAGTCTTTAGAATGAACTTGTTAGGTAGTTATCTTAACTCTCTACACTTCTATTTATGCAGCGGACTGATGCCTCTACTTCACCAGGACTGATTTTCCAGAGTCTTTGGGAGGCAATGGGCACAGGCGCTCCATGTGGGAGGAGAACACGGCCCTGCAGCAATGCTGCCGCGTGTTCCAAGTGTGTTTTTTTTTAATTCCATGCCCAGTAATTGTGCTTAGAGAAATCCACTCCAAACAGGATGTCATAAATCAGGCAAAAAGTGATATGCTAAGATATTCATCTAAGCACATTTATAATAGAAAAAAGCTGGAAACAACCTAAATCTCTAAAAATAAGAATGATCACGCATGTAAAATTCTTAGCCCAGTGCCCGACACCCAGTGAGTATGCAACAAGGGGTTGATATATGGTTTGCATTGTGAATAATTAAAGGAAGTGTGGTACGCTTATATGATATAGATCATTTCTCAAGCTTTTCTCCCCTACTGGTGTGGCCACATGCATATCAAAATCTGAGTGAAAGAAATACTTGAACAACTACCTTTCAGCGGGAGACTGTATGTCCTCCTGTATTGTCAGAAAAAGCCTCATGACCCCAACTCCTGTATTTGACAGGTGCACAGAAGGCATATGCCACCCCCAAGACCTGTTCTCTCTCTACCCCCACTGCTGTGTTAGTAGTCCTTATTAGCTTTCCTTCTCGGAGGCAGAGAAGAAACATCATTCTAGAATCCCATCAGCATTTCTAGCATCTCTCACGTTTTGGACCTTGGGTAGGATGAGTGTCACGGAGGCAGGGGCACTGCACAGAGAATCAGGCTGGAAGCCCCTCCTGTCTACGGGAGGTCTCTATGAGAGCACAGGCAGTCTGCTGGGCAAGCATAGCCCTCCTCCAGAGCTGTCAGTCAAACGGACACAGCAACGGTGCTGGACAGATTGACAGCTGGTTTCTTCCTCTGGGAAGCACCAAAGGGGCAAAATCTGAACTCATGAGCTGTAGGTCCCTGGAGGAGAAATACATCCAAGGAATGAATACTAGGGAGTGCTTGGGGCCCTTCCCTTTTCTCACCGCGATGCACACATCCAGGCACGTACATACTCACACACACAGACCTCCTCACCCCCCATAGATATGCCAACCACACACACACAGACACACAAATACACAACACACAAACACAACACACAAATACGCACAGACACACAAACACACAAATACACAACACACAAACACGCACAAACATACACAATCTCCCTCCCTTTCCTCTAGTGATGCCCCTTCTCCAATGAAAGCTGCAGTTCAATCCTGGCATTCTAGTAACAAAAAGAACCAGAAGTTTCGTGGTTTCTGATGCTGTGAAGACCTCAAGTGGTACCACAGGCTGCCAGAACACTTGCTGCCCAGCTAGATTCTCAGGAGAGAATAAGACTGAAGGTACAGTTACCAGAAAGCCATCCCCAGAAGAGACCAGAGAGACCCTGCAACAAGGTGCTCTGAGGTTTGCCAAGTGATGCTGGGTGTCCCCAAGTTCCTGCTGCATGGTCTTCCCTCCCCAGGAGATCTCTCCCACCGTCCTCCCACTGCTTCATCATGATTGCTTCCTGCGCAATAACACCTCTAACAAGACAGATGCAGATGCTTCCCGAAAGCAGAGATGCTTAGGTGTCTGCACTTCGACCTCTGCAAGTAAGTCACTCACTGTCTCAGGTGCATGAGAAGAAGGGAAAGAAAGAATGAATGAATGAATGAAAAAGGAAACCCACGTTCCCTTTGACTCAGATCATTCCCATTTTAGTAGGAAGCATGTGTTCACCCAGATACTAGCTAGCTGGTTCCTTTGTTTAAACAAAAGGCTTTCCTGAAAGCTGCAGGGAACCAGAGGGCAGGGATTCTACACAGGGATTTTCTCTTAGTGAAAAGCAGGAGGTTCTCTGGTGGGAACCACTACCCTGGTTTGACAATTCTGGAAAGCCAGCTAGCAGAGTAGACTGCGAATATGTGTGCCTGGGGAGTTCACCCAAGGAAGTGTCGTGTTCTAATTTTATTTTATTTATTTTATTTTTCCAAGGAACTATTTTAAATCCACCTTCCTTTAATTGGCTATTTCTTCTACAGCTAATGCTGATTGAAATACAGATTTTCCAGGCTGGAGCGCATGAGCAGGAATGAACATGGCACCTGCAAAACAGGGCATGTCACAGGGCACCACAGTACCCCCTTTACAGCTAGCTGGCTTACTCAAAGCTTTCTTGAAAACCAACCAGGTGAATGCCTTTGAACGTCTGTTTCACTTCCAAAAGAAAATAATGGAATGAAACCTCAGATAGTATTACATTGGAGAAAAAACCGAAGTGCCCAGCATAATACCTGGCAGATCAATAGCAACAGAAGTACCAGACCCCCTCACTCCAGCATTCAACTGGGACCAGATTCCTACTGACAGCTGAAATTCATGGGCAGTTACTGACACGGATGGTCCTGAGCCACAGGATGGGTCTGTTTATCAAGCACCTGCCACGTGCAAAGCACTAGGCTAGCATCCCTCTCTCACTGTCATGTGTCACCCTGAGAATACAGTGACGACCACTTTACCCTCCAGAGGACAATGCTGAGGGTGCTCAGGTTATGAGGCCAAGGTCATCTAGTAGTAAGTACCTCAACAAACGACACCCACGTCACTAGCTCAGCTTCTTCACAGGCAAAGAGAACTCACGACATTCAGATGTGGGATCTCTGCTGCCTGGGATGCTCAGTGAATTCGCTGCCGGTATTTTGCAGGCACTAAGGAGTGAATGATCCCTAGAGCCTGGGAGCAAGCAGAGGAATGACTCTGGGACCCAGGAGCAGAGGTCAGGGCGGATTGATAAGGCAGGCCTCCAGCAAGGGACAACTTAGTAAGCAGGATGGGGACTGGGGACTAAGCACCAGAGGATGGAGAGCTTTGAGAAGGAATGGCTGGCAGCGTCCACTTGGGAGAGAACACAGCCCTGGTACCAGAAGGTTGCGGTTCGAGTCTCAGCTCTTTCTCTTATTTCCTGTGTCTGGGGGCAGGTTATTTAATGCCTCCAGGCCTCAGTTTTCTCCCCCACAAAGCAGGAATATGACAATGTTTCTTATGTGGTTGATGTGATAAGCAAGACTATGGGAAAGCATTTTCAGAAAACACAGGAAGGTGGAAATGGCCCTGATGTGGTGATGTGGGAACCCACAGAACAAACTTAAGGTTTGTTCAGAGGCTTACAAAACACTGAGTTTTTCCAGTCTGACTCAGTCATGTTGAAACTACATTTTCAAGGCCATGCAGAGTCTGTCCAGAACCCAGGGCCACGTGTCTGGGATATACATCAAGCTTCTGCAGGGAGAACATGTATGTGCAGGAGGGCTTGCCTTTCAGAAAGTCCAGTAACCGTGCAAAAATCCAAACTGACCAAATGAGAAGCTGCGGGGAGGTAAGAGATGTGAGCAAACAGTGAAGAGTTAAAAACACGATTTTTAAAAGCACTGCTGGTAGCAAACTTCTCCTGACGCTCCTGGGACACTCAAATGCTGACACACCTCCGTTTCACAAATGCCACTGTTGCATTTGATCATAAAGTTTATGCCACCATCTGCTACTTTGGTCTGTGCACATCTGGGACCCTGGGAGGGGAGGGGGTGCCTGCTGGGCACCTCTCCATCATTAGCAGGCCCCAGGGCACAGATTGAGCCTCCTGACACTGAGGCCCCTAAGCATGGGAAAGGATCGCTCAACTCTGAGGTCAACTCTGCAAAAGAGAAAACCGACCGGCCCCTGATAGCAAGCTGCTGACTGCTCCCTTTCCAAATGGCTCATAGCCAGGCAGAGCAAAGAGGCCTGACAGTGTGCCAAGTCTCACCAACGCAATCAACATTCAAAGACTCGCAGGCCCGGGAGTCCCAAGCACCTTGTGGGTGGGAAAATCTTGGTGGGAACGAGTTACTTTTTCTATCAACCATCTTTGAGTTCCACATTCTTTTCTTGTTGGCATTAGAAAATGTAAGGAACCCCAGCCCCTGTGCAGGGTCTGGAGAAGGCAGGGGTCCTATCTCGACTCCCAGCCTCCCGCTCAATTTCCCTGGCTCTGGTCCTAGTGCCTCTTTTGACAAAACATGAGCCTCGCTCAGGCTTAGTCCGGGGTGACACCCGTCACCGAACCGTGCGAAAACTGGGGGCTGGAGAGGAAGTGGGGAGGATGTGCAAGTGGAGGCAGGAGGAGGTGCCACCCGAAGCCCTGCTGCCGGCCGTGGAAACACAAACTTGACGTTTTCATCTTCCTGTCACCTTCTCATCTCGGGCACCCCCGGGTGGCTGTGCTGGCATCTCCTTTCCACCACCTCATGCACCCGGCATGTGAAGGACTGCCCCAAGAAAGAAAACAGGATTAAGCATTCAAATCATGAAGCTGAGGTTTCTCAGCCATTTCTCCAATTAAAGCCCAGAGAACTTTCTCTAAGGGAACCCCCAACCCATGCTCCCCCCGCCCACCCCCTGGACAATGGAGATGATCGAATAAACCTCTGCGTTGCACCTGCATGCTTCCTGCCCATAGTCTTCCATCAGGAGCAGAGAGGACTTTCTGATTATTCAGTTGCTCTAATGCTAGGGATTCTATGACATATAGCTTCCTGCCTTTCTCTCTGGCCTGGTTAAAAAGTATCGTGTTGGACAGATATTTTCTTGACCACCCAAGAAGTGGGAATTAAGATCTTAAGTAGCAGGGATCCCTGGGTGGCTCAGCGGTTTGGTGCCTGCCTTTGGCCCAGGGCATGATCCTGGAGTCCTGGGATCAAGTCCCCACGTCAGGCTCCCGGCATGGAGCCTGCTTCTCCCTCTGCCTGTGTCCCTGCCTCTCTCTCTCTCTCTCTCTCTCTCTCATGAATAAATAAATAAAATCTTAAAAAAAAAAAAAAGAAGATCTTAAGTAGCACCAAAGTCCCTCAACATGTGATGCTAGTCTGCTAGAAATCCACACAAACCCTAAGAATATGAGCCTAGGCAGGTATCTACAAAGATGCACTCCCAGGAGAAATCAAGGTTGAGTGGGGTCCATTAGTTCCATGACAGAGAGAAACCTAGGGGCATCTCCCTGGCCTCGGCTCCTTGCCAGGAAGCGATACAATGGGTCACAGGGAAGACCGTGTCTCCTGCGTGTGGCAGGCGCTGGCATTGTCGAAGGGCTGTGTGGCCCCAACGCAGAAGGGTGGCCGCCCTCAGGAGTTGGTTCCTTTGCATACCATCAACCAAGACACTCTGCCAACTTGTTGCTGCTTTAAGAACTGCCAACTACAGGAAGCCTGAGTGGCTCAATGGTTGAGCATCTGCCTTCAGCTCAGGGCGTGATCCCGAGCCTGCCTCTCCCTCTGCCTCTCCCTCTGCCTCTCTCTCTGTGTCTCTCATGAATAAATGAATAAAATCTTAAAAAAAAAAAAAAAAAAAGAACTGCCAACTGCCTATTTAACCAAAGGAAGAAGCTTTCACAAACTGTGAGTTCCTTGGTGCCCTCGGGTGTCCTGCTGACCGAGAACTAGGAGTTGCTCAAGTACTGCTGCTGTAAAAAGCTTCACCAGAAACTTAGTCAGCTGGTGCCCTGGGCCCCTGGGCACAGCTCAGACACTAGGGCTCCTAGAAACAGCTCTTTGCCTAGGGTTTTCTGGAAGAACATAACAGTATGTTGAAATAGACTGGATTAGCAAAAATCATCTTTCTTAAAAGAGTAGTACAGAAAATAGATTGTATCGCATGTAATAAAGGAAATATCATCTTGCAATACTTGTCCTGTATGTTCATATATTTATGCATTAATATATATGTATGTACACATGCAAGCATTTTATATATATACAGATCCATGGAAACATTAGTTGGACAAATGTATTTTTCAAATGTGATCACAGGACTTCTGGTCTCACATATTCTCCTAGAACCTTGCCACCTCTTGATAAAGAGTTAGAATCTATGGCCCACCCCTTGAATTTAGGTAGGTCTTTGTAAGTGGCGCGTGAAAGAAAAAATGATGAATGATGCCACGTGACTTCCAGGGATCAATATTAAAAGGTGACACAGCTTCCAGAGGACTCACGCTCTCTCTCAGGATGCTCTCTTACAGAGTCTAGGCACCAAGCTGCGAGGAAGACCAAGCCGCCCACAGGGGTTTCTGTGAACAATCCCAGCTGAGATCCCAGCGACGTGCCAGTGCCAACTACCAGACAAATGAGTGAGTGAGCTTTCAGGTGATTTCAACCTCTTGCCCTCTTTAGAGCCACCCAGATGATGCAGCATGGAACAGCGATGAGCTGTTCCCACCAAGCCTGCCCAAATTACAGATTTAAGAGCTCAATATATGACTGGTATTATTCCAAGCCACTAAGTTTGGGGGTAACTCATTATGCAGCAGCAGGGAAGCAGAATGAGTGGGTTGCAATATAAAATGGATGTTCTCTCTTAATGTGGGTCGTATTTTAAAAGTTTGAGCGACACTGAACTAGACCATCTGTACGAGCAAAACTTAAATGTATTCACTAATTTTTCTAAGCTTTTATTCACTTATTAACTCTATAAATGTTTGCTGTGCCTCATACTCTGCTAAGCATATTATATACTGTTTGTTCAGTTTTCCCAGCACCCCCGGAGGAGCGTACCTCAAAACTCAAAGCGTAGTGGAAACAATTGATGTCTGGAGCCTGTGCCTCCCAAAGCACACCTACAAAAACCAATTTTCTCCACCCTCGACATTCACAAATGCGGAAATGAAGGTCATGTTGTCTTAGCAGCATCCTCGCTCTACTCTCTCAAGGGGCTTCTCACTCATCAGCGACTCAGTCCCAGCCGGTCTCTCTGCACACCAGGCGGCTTCAGAACCCACCCTGAGCTGCCGGATGTCAAAACAAGAAGCTACAGGTGCAACTGCATGGATCAGTGAAGGAAAAGAAGACAGCCAGTGTCATCCAACCAGCGACTGACCAGATCTCACCTGGCTAGATGACATTCCAAAGAGCTAAGACTCTTCTTAGCAAGACAACCCAGGAGGGAGACACAGTGGAACTCCTCTTTCTTTGTCTAGTTTGACACTTTTGCCAAAGTGAAACTTCAGGAAAGTTTCCCCATCTGGTCTCTTCACCTCTGTCTCAGCCAGCGTAGGCTGCTATCGCAAGATACCACAGCCTGATGGCTGAAACAAGAGACATTTCTTTCTCACAGTCCTGGAGGCTGGGAGTCTGAGATCAGCGTGGCGGGTTCCTGGTGGGAGCCTTTCCTGGTTTGCAGACAGCCACCTGCTCCTCTATCCTCACATGAGGGAGAGAGATCATCTCTCTGGTGACTCTTCTTAGAAGGGCACCAATCCCATCATGGCAGTCCCCCCACCCTCAGGACCTCATCCAAAACTAATCATTTCCCCAAGGATCCCCCACCAAATACCATCACAATGGAGGTTAGGACCTCAAGTTAAGAATGTGGAGGGACACAACACTTGGTCCACAGCACCCTTCCTCTCATCAGGACGCCCTCCTATGTGGTTTCTCTTGTGGTTCGACACCTGTCAGTGGCCTGTGCACACACACCCTAGGAGTGGGCAGCGCACAGGATTTTGCAGCCTCTACCTCCTGTGTCTTCCCATCTCACACCCCGATGGTGTAGCCCACCAAGCCTGGGTCCTGAGAAAAAGCAGAAGATCTTAATGAACAAAGCAGCAATCTGCCCCCAACCCACTTCCTCTCAGCATCTCTGGTCATAAAACACTTCCTGTCAAATGTCTCTGGTCATATGTGCAAGTTTAAATAGGGATATTCATCATTTACTCACCTAGCCCTGGTCTATGTAATCAGCATGTGCCAAAGCCTTGGTCTGCTTTTAACAGGGCTTTTCAGCAGCAGCATAAGGGACATTTTGGAGGGGATCATTCTTTACCGTGGGAGTGACTGTCCTGTGCCCTGCAGGGTATTCACAATAGCATCCCTGGCTTCTACTCCCTAGATGCTAGTAGCATCTCCCCAGGTGGAACAACCAAATTTACCTCCAGACATCGCCAAATGTTTCCTGGGGGCAAAGTCTACTCCAGTTGAAGACCACTGGGGGGACCTGCAGGAGGGCTTCCAATGGGGAGAAGCCCATAGAGGTTTTCCACATGCTGCCACTCTTTCTCTCGCCCTCCACTCCCCTCACATCACATTCTCTCCCTTTGGTGAGTTTCCACTGCCTTTACCCAGCTACCCGTGGCTTCCTCCCACTCTGCTACAAGGGTTGACAGAGAACAGTCCCCCCGCCATTAAGGCTTTATGGGTTCCTTTGTCCACACAGCAATGCCTGCTCCAGCTCCTAAATGGGTTATCTGCAGACGATTTGTTCAAAAAACATTTTCAGAGCCTTCTTGAACAGCCTCACCAAGTTCTTGACACTAAGAGAAAGCAAGCAGAGATCTGTGAGGCACCAGGTCCCAGAAGAGCCTGGAAGTCACAGACAGGGCGCCAGGCAAGTGCAGGGTTATTGCAGAAACACGGAAGTCCAGTAGCCATCTCTGGGCTCAGGCTTGAGCAAGATGAGGAAGGAGGTGACCCCATAAAGTGATATCAGAGCCACATCTTAAAAGTCCAGAAGGAATCAGCTAAGCAGATGGAGCAGGGAAGGCATTCCTTGAAGACAGGGAGGAGAGAAGCACAGTGGGTTCTCAGAAGAACAGGCTGGAGGCCAATAAATCATCAGAAAAAACCAGCAAGACAAAATGTGGTGGGGAAGCCAGAAGCCTAGAGAATCTGCCACCTGCTCAGCCAGCATCTGATGCACTTCAACAGGTTACGTGTGGCAGCAAAGGTCCCTACACGAACTCACATCCTGAGCCATACAACCTGAGAGTGTCCCCAACCCAACACCACCAGGACAACCTCAGAGCTGCTCCCTTCTAGAGCTTTCTCTTTGGGGCACATCTAAGCACAAGCTGTACTGCACTTGAGACCCATCCCCCTTCTTCCAAGAGGTTGGCAGCCTGAAACGTCAGGTACTACTGTGATCTCTATTTATCTACCTGGCAAGGGGGGTGCTCATAGAGAAGGCAAGCAACTAAACTCAAGCACAGAAGAACAAAGAGCTCTAGAAGAAGGTATCTTCGATTTGTAAAATGATGACTGTGGTAGGGGTGCTCTACAATCTCTGCTCTCATCATAAGAAACTTAGCAGGTGAAGCTTTTGCATGTGCTGGTCCCTCTACCTGCAATGCTGCTTGCTCCCCATTCCTTGCATCTTCCCCATTTCCGACTCATCCTCTCCCTATCAGCAAGACTTTACTAATGACCTTCATCAGATCCCTAGGACACGCTCTCTTCTTCCTTCACCTTTCTAACTGTAATTAAAGAATCAACTGTGTTTCCCTCCACTACACCGTAATCTCCAAAAAAAAAAAAAACACAACAGAGCCTGCAGGGCTTTGGATACAACATCTCCAGATGGGTCTGCCCAGAGATGACCTCCAGCACACCAAGCAGGTTGTTAAATTGTTGGGATACTTCTCTACTGGCTGGTGAATAGCTGCTGTGCCAAACCCACTGCATGCCTTCCCCAAGACCAAGACTCAGTCCAAACTATGCAATGACTTTTCACGTCAAGGTTTCTGAACTTCCTGGATAGAAACCAGGCCCTCAGAAATGGGCTAGCCTGGGACTCTGAACAAGACCTTGCCCTTTATCCAGGGCTAACAGACATAGAAAAATTTAGTTCCTTCCCCAACTAGCTTTCTTATAAAATGCCACTGTTATAAATACAGTAGTTGGGGAGTGGAGAGTGTGATAGAGGGGATTTTAGCATGCATTCATGTTTACATGTGTAATTAGGAAGTTAATTTCAGGAACTTCTCTTGTGCATGCATAGAACGGGTCTAGACGGACATACACAATGCAGGTAATAGGTAATGGTGGGTACTCCAAGAAAGGAAGCTCGACGACCATGGGGTGGAGGAGGAGGGACATTAGCATTTTGTGGTTTATTCTTTTGTACTTTTGGATTTTGAATCACATGCATGTACTCCCTGTACACACACACACACACACACACACACACACACACACACAGTTTTTAATTTAAATTCAACTGGCCAACATATAATACATCATTAGTTTCAATGTAGAGTTCAATTCATCAGTTGCATATAACACCCAATGCTCACCATGTCATGTGCCCTCCTTAATGCCCATCACCCAATTACTCTACCCCATTACCTACCCCCCTTCTAGCAACCCTCAATTTGTTAAAAATTAAATTTTGGAAGTATGTGGGCAGCCCCAGTGGCGCAGCAGTTTAGCACCGCCTGCAGCCCAGGGCATGATCCTGGAGACCCTGAATGGAGTCCCACGTCAGGCTCTCTGTATGATGCCTGCTTCTCCCTCTGCCTGTGTCTCTGCCTCTCTCTCTCTGTCTCTATGAATAAATAAATAAATAAAAATCTTTAAAAAAAATTTTTGGAAGTATGTAAGCAAAATTTAATTTTAAAATAAAAGCAAAATAGGGACATTTAGAAAAAAAAAATCTAATACAATAGTAGGATATAAAATGAAATTAAGTTCCCCCCTCCCAAAACCCTATCCATTCACCAAATGACTGTGAACAGTTTCTTGTATATCTTCCCAGAATATTTATCTTTTAACAGTAATTAACCTAAATGGGATCATGCTATATGTTCTTTTTCACACCTTAATTTTTCGCCTAATATCTCAGAGATCTTTCCATATCCATGGATATGTATCTAAATTATGGCTCTGTAGGTTGCATATTATACTGTGTTAATATAGCACAATGGACACAATCCATTCCCCTACACATATACACTTAGGATGTTTCCAGTTACTCAATATTATAACTAATGCTGCAATAAACGTTTGTGCTAAAACAGCTAAATGAATCCCCAGAGGTGGAACTGCAGGGGTGAAGAAGGGTAGGTGTGATTTTAACATCGCTATTGCTGCACTGCTTGGCCCATACTCAATCACTGTGTGGCTTTATTTACTCCATCTATACATCAGGAAAATATCGATGAGCTATCAGGTTACTTCTGTAAAAGGCTTGGCTAGCCTGAGAAATACAAAGCAGGGTCATTTAAGGTGACATTCGGTCAAAGGCACTGTGTTCATGCAAAATCCCAACACAGAACCGTTGTCTGGGGCCAGACACGAGGCTGGACTGCTGGTCGGTCCAACAGCACCTGCCTCAGCGGCCCTGGATGCCCAGTGGCCAAGGAACAACAGGTCTGCTGTGTCCAGGAGGACCTTTTATTTTCCTCCTAAAATCACTTTCAAAGAAAAGAAGTTGCTCTCATAAGTGAGGTATGAGAGTAAGGGGAAGCCCAACCCAAAGGCAAATGGGTCTCAGTGAAGGCAGTGATAAAAAATAAGTAGAGTTCCAACCTCTAAGGCCGGAGTTTAGGAAAAACCCAAGAAGATCTAAGAAGGTTGGATATCTGCTGGTTTTCCCTTTACCTTGATCCACCTTTGAGTTCCCACAATGACATGCCAAGCCTCACTGCAGGCACATATTTGAAAATATCCTTCCTCTAATCATGGCAGATGCAGCAGAGACTGAAAGGGCCTCTCTCACCAATACAAGCCACATTTATTCATTCATTCATTCATTCATTCATTCATACATTCATTCATTTAGTGAGAGTGGGGGGAGGGGCAGAGGGAGAGGGAAAAAGAATCTCAAGCAGACCCCTCCGCTGAGCATGGGGCCCGATGCGGGGTTTGATCTCATAACCCTGAGATCATCATGACCTGGGCCGAAATCAAGAGTCAGAGGCTCAACAAGCTGGCCACCCAGGTGCCCCTCTATAAGCCACTTTTAACTCTCTTCCCACCCACCCTCTAATGCAGTGTCATCCAGGGACGCCTGGGTGGTTCAGTCAGTTAAGCAGCTGCCTTCAGCTCTGGTCATGATGCCATGATTCTGGGATCAAGCCCCGGGCTCCCTGCTCAGCAAAGAGTCTGCTTCTCCCTCTATCCCTACCCCCTGCTCATGCTCGCTCTCTCTCTCTCTGTCAAATAAATAAATAAAATCTTTTTTAAAAAAATGCAGTGTCATCCAACAGAACTTTCTACAATGATCCCATCGTGCTCTCCGTCAGCACTATCCACCATGGGAGCCGCTAGCCACATGTGACCACTGACCATCTGCAACGTGGCTAGTATGACTAAGGAACTGAATTTGTTATATTATTTTCTTTTAATTAACTCGAATGTGAATAGTCACCTGTGGCTGGTAGCTACTGTGTGGGCAGAGCAGCTGTAATGGCTTTTAAAGTACACATGCCCTTTTAGCCCAAATCTCTCTCAGTCGGCTCGCTGAACACCACAAACTCTCCAGCTATCACATAACAAGTGGAAGCACAGCAGTGAATATTCCCTGGGCCGAAATCGTGATCATGAGCTGTGGCAGTCACTGCTTCTGTCTGGTGGCACGCTGCTGCACACCAGACACTGGACAGGGTCGCATCACTGGTACGCTGGAGTCTGGGGAAGAAAAGACTCTCCCCTCCTTCATTCCACAGACATCAGGGCTGGGCTGGGCTCTGGGGTTACAGATGCATAATAAGCCAGGGGAGTGCATGAGAGGAAGAGGAAAATATACATATGTGGAGACAGAACCCAAACCACACAAACCACGTGCTGAGCATTCTGTGCATGCTTTTCCATGTGTCATTTCACTGATTTAGCTTTAATAGAGAAGACAAGTGCCAAGTGACAACGTGACATGATAAAAGGGGTTAGTTGTCTTATGTACAAGGAACTCCAGGAGTCTCAAAGGGCATGTGGTGAGTTCAGCTTCTACCCCTATTCCAAAGTGTGATTTTGCAGAGATCTAGGCCCGACAACCCCCTCACCCCCACCTGCGTCCAGTCATGCCCAGCCTGTTAAAACCTAGAATAAAGAAACTGTGCACAGCGTGTTTACATAAGACAGAGCAGAAAGGAAAGTTATGTCAACGTGGAAAGCAAGAGCAATGAAAACGTTGGGAACCAAGGATATAAATTACCTTCTTTACAAAGAAAACTACTTGCAATCACAGACTCTTGATAGATCTTGCACCCGAGAACTGTTCCCAAGCCTGAGAAAACACAGCGCTGTCTATAAAACATAAAATTATACCTTCCCAAAAATGAACTGAAAAAAATTTTAATTTTAAAATGCAAATGACTTGGGGTACCTGAGTGGCTCAGTCAGCTGAGTCTGACTCTTGATTTCAGCTCAGGTCATGATCTCATGGTCGTGAGGTTGAGCCCCTTGTTGGGGGGGGGGGGGGCTCTGTGCTCCGTGGGGGAGAGTCTGCTTAGGGCTTTCTCTCTCTCTACGCCTCCTCCAGTTCACCCAGGCTCACACATGCACTCTCTCAAATAAATAAATAAATCTTAGGAAACTCCAATGACTTGTCTCAACTAGTAATATATTAATATTAATTCTCTAACATCATAATATGACATGTTTTGCATGTATTCTATATAAGATTCATATATTAATCTACATTACCGAGCACTTAACGGACTTGACATATATATGATTTCTATTATTTCCAATCTTTACCATCTACCACCTTGCAACAGGGGCTGTTCCCATTTTACAAATGAAGAAACTGAGGCTCACTGGCCAAGTATTGACGTAGGTCCCTAACCCAGACCTCCTGAGGTGTGAAGCTAGTGCACTCCACGCCATCCCCTGGTCTCGGCGCAGTGCTGTAACTTCTATTTCACTCCAGCGGCAAGTCCTCAGCTTTGCCATGTCCCACACACAGCCCAGCACAGTGGTGAACATCCAGCCCCACGCAGGTATCACCAAAACCCCCTGAACCGGCCAGTCTGTGTCAGAGCTGGTGCTATGGTGGAGGCACTAACTGATAAGGTTCTGAAAGCAGAATTGTTAACCCAGACACAATGTATTAATTTTTTATAATTGATATTTACAGAGGTGACATAGACACCTACTAATATTCCACAAGTTGGAAATGATTTTATATCAGGGAACGAGAACAAAATCGCAGAGAAGGAGACCGATTTGTGTTCTTGACTTCTGGAGACAACATCCCTGCCATCACAGCACTTGGGAATTAACTCTTTCAGATGTGTGGTGTAGAAGATTCAAGACAGACCACCCAAACTTTACTGACATGTGACTTTTCTGGAGATTGCCCCCTTGTCAAACCCTGAAACAGGATCGAGTTGTAAGCAGCTGTTGTAATGGTAACGTTTGGGCAAAAGAGAGAGAGGGGTCAGAGAACAGATAATTGCAAATAAAAGATGATGAGTTCCTGGGATTTCGGTGCATCCGGGGGTGCCCACAAGTCTGAAAAAATAAGACGACAGTAACACAGTGGCCCCGGGCAGGCTGAACCCAGGAGAGGCTCTAAGGTCTAGCTCTCCTTCACAGCACTGCTGCCAGCTTGGAGGCTGTCTGTCTGTCTCAAAGGCAGGAACTATTATCCAGAGCCTTCCTTCGAGGACATGAGAAATACCACAGTTCAGCATTTTGAGAGTTTTCTCTGCATGTGCAGAAGCTGAGCTACCGACGGAGGTGGTTGTTTCTTGAGCACTTACTATGGGCCGGGCCCTGGACTAAGCACCTGGCATGTATCACCTCTTTTTATCTTCATAGGGACCATCGACGTTAGATATTATTTTCCCTGCTTGACCGACAGGGGAACACAGCTACTGAACTAGTCAACTTCTCTGTGGTCTGTCTTGAACTGTGGTTCTCAACACGGTTATCCACTACTACCACATGGAGATGAAGAACACTTTACAAAATACCCATGCCTGTGTTCCCTCCCCAGAGATGCTTAATTCTGGCTCGGGGGGGAGGGGGGGCGGGTAGCCTGGCATCCGGGGCCTGGGTGATTCTAATGCTTAGTCAGGACTGAACATCACCACACTAAGGCAAGCTGGGGGCAGGGGAGACAGGATTCGGACCCAGGTCTAATTCTAGAGCCTGTGATTTTAACTGCTTATCTCTCTGGCCCTCTGTACTGAAATTAGGAACATGAGGTGCTGCCAATCAGTAAGAATTGTTACAGGAACACCAAGCTCGACCAGTTCTTCCATTCCAGGCTGCCCAGGACTCCCCCTGTGGTTCCAGGTCTTTCCACCTAAGGGTTAACGCGAGTTCTTTGTGAACCGTGCCCATGTGGATCATAATCAATCCTCAGATGACTACTCTCAGGGCCCTGCCCCTGGGCAGCACCTCTCATTTCTAGAAAAGCAAGAGCTCAGACATCCTCCCATTCCAGGACTGGCTTGGTCTCCTGGCAGCAATTTTGCTAACAAATGTTTTCAGAAATCAAAACCAGATATGTTTCCTATTAAATCAGAGAACAGCTTTCAATGTAAACAGTACTCGGGTTATTATCCAAACATCCGTAGCCCATTTTGAGAAATGCAGAGCCCCCTTTAATGCTTTCAAAGAAGGGCTTATGTCACTACCTTTCAATGCTTCGGCTTTTCCAATACTTCTCTGGTGTGTGTCCGTCCTGCTCTCCCTACATCCTCCACTCTTTCCTCTTCCCTACTGTTCCTCCCCCATGGGACAGACGGAGCCACTACAATTATCTGGGTATTCAGACACACGAGGATAAAAAGAACAGGCTTTGGCCTGTGGCACTGATTATTTCATCTGCTAATCTAAAAGTAATCAGCCACTGCAAAGAACTCATTCTACGATTCACATCTGCCCAGGCTGATATAATTTCATGATACCATAAAGCATTTCACATTAAGTTCATCTCCCCCAGCTGTCCCTACGAGCCTGGGCAGCGCTGTACCCAGAGAACCACCCCCAATAATGAAGGGAAAGATGGGGTGCAAACATGTTCGATATAAGCTCATCGGGCAGGAGGGTGAGAGGGGATGCATATGCTCCCCAGAGCCCATACTGCCCATGCCTACGTTCAAATGGCTTGCCCTTATTCCTGGAGAAATGGCCAAGTCCACAGTGTCATGGAAACCATCAGACCTTATCTCACCAACCATTGATTTCAAACTAGCTATGACCTCAGGCCAGCACCCTAAAACCACATGGGCCCCAAGTGTCTTCCCATATTCTGAGACCCTCTCAAGCCCCAGAGGTCTATGAGTGCCAGCATGGACATCCGCTCTCCTCCTTGGTCCTCACATGCATGCTACCATTGCAGATACGGGGGTTTTGCCCCAGTTTCTGAACTAGTAGGGGTCTGCGTGAAAAGCTTCATTCAGAGACAACAAATCTGGGATCACTGCAAATACCAACATCTCTTTAAAATGAAACACGGCACACATATCTGACAGGTCCCACAGACAGACACCTGCCAAGAGGCAAGGAGGGAATATGTGAATGTAGACTTCAATTTCATACTCTGTGCAAAGAATTTCTCTCTTCATCTTTTCAGCTCCACTATAAAAATCAACCTCCTCTAATTAGTAAGTGAAGCCCCTTAAATGGAACTCGATTAATAATACAAATACCAACCCTCCTGTAACCGTACATTTATCATCAGTAATGCATAACAGACCAGCTTGTGCACACAGCAGAGGGGATTGAACAGCGCAAAGCAGCAGAGCTCAGCCTCTGGCAGAAGGCAAAGTGGAAGAAGAGGGAGGAGGGAAGTCGTTAGCATTCAGGTAAAGGCGAAGGCTGGCAGCCTTCCAAGCCCGCACATGCTCGCACTCCAGTCTCCATAAAGGGCCAGATTTCCTGATGCTCACTAAGCACCACTTCTCATATTCATATGTGAATATTCAGGAACAAATATGCATCTCAACGAGACCCAGACACTGCCATGCCAGAATCTATTTGATAATAGTAATAATGTTGGCACTTGTACTGAGCCATTAATCTAAGGAGACCAAGATCCAACCCCACCTTTCCCCATATCAGGAGAGCCATAGAATTCAAACAGTTTAGGAAAACAAGCTCTCATTTTTAACATTTTCCAGGCCCAAAGGCAGACAGATCCTGTCCTTTGGCAATGCCTGGCTTCTTCTCTCTCAAAGTTATAGTTCTAACATGGAGAGAAGATTCCTGCCACCAACCAGAGGGAGTGACAGCTGGGTCTGACATCACTTCTTGCTACCAAGCGCGCTTTCAAAGGTATCATTCTCTCTTATTCCTGCAGAGTCAAGGGCCGTACTCTAGAAGAGGACATCTTAATGATGTAGCTTAGGGCATACACAAACATAATAAAAATGCAAGTCTAATCTTTCAGAAGCCAGTAGCTTGTCCTGCTGGGTTGCACGGTCTGTACATCCAACCCTTTGCCATCCTAAGCCTCTGGGGTGGACACCACAGTGCAGGTCTGATCTCTTAATAGAGCATCAGGTCTAGGAACCAGCCAGGTATGGCAGCCTTGATTAGAAATAAGGTAGTAGTAGAGGGAAGGTGGGAGAGTGCCTGTTCAACTGCAAAAGGAGGCAAGAGATGCTGGCAAGGACAAAAAAAAAAAAAACTAGCAAAGGGAGAGAGCAGCTCAAAGCCACCATGCTGGAGCTAGGACCTATCACCTCGTCCATGTTGCTAACAAAAACAGCCCCACTGCCAGCACGGAGACCCCATAATCGTCTGCAACTTCCAAAATCGAAACCTAAGAACCAGCACTCCCAGGGTTAATCCAGGAGAATGAGGCCCAAGCCTCAAAACAAGAGACCTGTATTTGCTAGAACAATGGGGGCCACCAGCCGGGTGATTAGTTATATCTGGGATGGCCCTGATCTCAAAGGGAGGACCATCCTTCTGGAAAGGCCACTCAGCCTGGGAGGGGCCTGGCTGTACAGCCCCAGGAGAAGAAGGGCTGAGCCAGGAGAGGCTGGATAACTGTCAGGTCCAAACAGGCCTGCTGCAGCCACCTGCTAATCCCAGAGTGACATTCTCAAGAAGTGTCAGCAGACATGTTCCCGAGATTGGCGGTGAATCACACGCACAGGCTGCATCTACTCTCTCAGACAGGTTTATGCAGGTGGCAGCCAGTTAGTTATGGGAAGGGAGGACTTGCAAGGAAATGGGCGTCCTAAGAGAGAACCTGAAGGCCGCCATGATCCCATTAATCCATCCTACTGACAGTGAACACAGCCTCTAGAAGGTGGAAGCGTGCATCTGAGGCTTCCGTCCTTCTACCAGCCCCCAGCAACGTGTCCCTAATCCTCTCTGGACTCTTCTCTGCCCACCTTGTATGGCCTGAAACTCAAGCGGCCTCCTGAATTCTAATCTAGGCCCATCTGTTTTGGGTGTCAAAGTTTATTGGCAAAAATTTCCTAAGCTGGAGGGGCGCTTGGGTGGCTCAGGCAGCTGAGCATCTGCCTTCGGCTCAGGTCATGATCCCGGGCCCCAGGATCGAGCCCCACATCAGGGCTCCCAGCTCAGCAGGGAGCCTGCTTCTGCCACTCCCCCTCCTCCCCCACTCCCCCTCCCCCCCACCCTCCCACCCCCACTCCCCACCCCCGCTCATGCTTGCTGGCTCTCTCTCTTCCTCTGTCTGAAATGAATAAATACAATCGGTACACCTGGGTGGCTCAATGGTTGAGCGTCTGCCTTCAGCTCAGGTTGGGATCCTGGGGTCCTGGGATCGAGTCCCACATCGGGCTCCCCCAGGGAGCCTGCTTCTCCCTCTGCCTATGTCTCTGCCTCTCTCTGTGTGTCTCCCATGAATAAATAAAATCTTAAAAAAAAAAGAATAAATAAAATCTTTAAAAAATTTTTTTCTAAGCTGGAAAGGGATGTTTAAGAGATCTTTCAGGAACCTATGTGCCCTCTGAGATGTTAGATAACTGTTTTACCATCATTAGAAAAAAATGCAAGATTTAAGTTGGAAGGTATATGAGCCTGCTAGGGCTCCCATTACAAAGCACCCCACACTCGGTGACTCACACAGCAGAGATGTATGGTTTCACAGTTCTGGAAGTTGGAAGATTGAGCTACCAACGGGGCCGGTTCCCCCTGACCGTGTGAGCGAGAATCTGTTCCATGGCTCTCTCCTGCTTCTGGCAGTCTGTGGACAATCCTTGGCTTGCTCTGTATCATCCCAGTCTCTGCCTTCATCTTCACGTGCAGCTCTCCTTGGGCAAGTGTCTGCCTCCAAACAGTACCTTTCTTTAAGGACACCAGTCATAGTGAAGTAAGGCCCATCCAATGATCACGTTTTAACCTGAAGATCCTATTTCCAAATAAGGTCACATTCTGACGTATTAAGGGTTAGGATTCCAACATAACTTTTTTTGAGGGTTGGGGGGATGAGGTAGGGGCACAATTCAACCCATACTGGAAGGAATCTTAAAGACCCAGGGATCTTTAATTATGGGTTAAAGATCCATTAAGCACAACTTGAGGGATTTTCAAGCTGTGTTTTATGAAACACCCACTTAAAAAATTCTCAATAAAAAAAGAATCTTTCTGCAGGTATATACTTATCCCTAGATTCACTGAGTTGCATACATTAAATAAATATAGCTTTTGACATGTCAATCATACCTCAATAAAGTGTTTTTTAAAAAATAAAAGATTTTAGGGATGCCTGGGTGGCTCAGTCGGTGAAGCATCTGCCCTCGGCTCAGGTCATGACCCCAGGGTCCTGGGATCGAGCCCTGCATCAGGCTCCCAGCTCAGCGGGGAGTCGGCTTCTCCTTCTACCCTTCCCTCTGTGCTCTCTCTCTCTCTCTCTCATGCACTATCTCAAATAAATAAATAAAAGATTTTAAAGATAAATAAGTTAGAAAAAGAGACAGAGAGAATCCTCTGGTCCAATATGTTTGAGAAATGCTCCAACCGGTAGCCTAGAAATCCATTATTACAACACAAATTTATAAAGCACCGCTCTTCTACATCAGTTCCTAAGCTGGTGGGGGACTCCAAAATTCACCAAGACCTGGTTGTTTCTGAGGAATTGGGTTTTTTGAGGGGGATGATGGTGAAGGTGTACAGAGCAATAGATGCCAGTGTATGTGGTAAATGCTATGACAGAGGCAGGCACAGGTCACTGTGGGAATCCAGAAAAGAGAAACTCGCCTTAGCCTTGGAGAAGGCTTCCTGAGGGGGAAACCTAGCTGGTTTTAAAGAATGCCCAATAAAGTCATCAGGACAAAGGCATTCCGGTCAAGAAAGGAAAGCGAACAGGGGTATAACAGAGCAGACATTTGAGGAAACATCACAAGCAAAGTGCTTCTAGAGAATTGAGGACAAGACAAGCAGGGTGGAAGGTAAAAGATGAGGTGCACAGACAACGAGGGCTTGAGGTGTACCGTGAAGAGTGAGAAGAACCAATGGAAGGACTTCTGCACAGAGGTGACAGAAAGAGAACTGCCTCTGAAGAGACACGGAGTAGGTAGGAAAGAGGAGAGGCAGAGAGGCCCATGAGGAGGCTGTCTGCTGCACTGATCCAGTCAAAAGATTACAGTGAGGCTGGTGGCAAATTATTTTGCAGCCATCATAACAAAGACTGGATGAGACACACCATCAGTGGGTGCTAAATCTAGGAAGCAACTGGAGAGGTGAGCCAAATGGGGGTCTTAAAAAGTCTCCCCAAGGGGTGCTTATTAGTCGTAACCCCAAAAATAGTAATAGAGGAAAAATAGGGTATGCCTGGACATGGTGATCAAAATGACCATCTCCAATGCTGCATCGTGCATCTCTACATAGGATCCAACTGAGAACACACAATCTGAATTTAACCCAAACTCAGACCCAAACTGAGGGCTATTGTATTTGTAAAAGAGAGAGAAAAAGGAACTGTATTCTTCAAAAACGCGACTGTCCTAAGAGACAAAGAAAAACTTGAGAACGTTCCCGGGTAAAGGAGCCTAAGGAGACTGAAGTCTGGCGAGGGGGTAGCGGTACAGCAGACATCACTGGCAAGGCCAGATCATGGAAGGCACTTTGCAGGAAGGTGCCACCTTGATGGTTAAGTCACTGAAGTTCGGTAATGGCCTCATGGTGATGTAATAGAACATTCCCCTTCTTAGGACACACAAGTATTTAGAGGGAAGTATTTAAGAGTTAGAGGCCATGAGCTATGCAACTCACCCTATGTGTGTGTGTCTATGTGCATATGCACACCTACGTACATGAGAGAGAGACTATGCGCACACGTGCGACAGAGATGCAATGTTAACAGCAGGTGGATCTGGGTGTTCTTTGTGTTATTTTTATTCTTGAAATTATTTCCCAATAAAAAGCTGGGAGAGCGAGAATGCTGACGGCCTGAACTAGGGCAGCAATAGGGAGTGCGAGAGGTAATATCTGCAGTGGTTGGTAGGATTTGGGGAGATGAGAGGTCAGGGGGGACACCAAGAATGGCTCCAAGTCTCTGCTGTGTGTACCCTGAACATAAGGAGGGAAGAAAGAAGGAGAGCAAGCTGACCTAGAAAGGGGAGGAGAGGATTCTGGATTAATGCCCAGCATTCATGATTCCTTCAAAAACCTTTCTTAATGACATCTGTGATTGGCCACACCTGACTCTGGCTACAGATCATCCTATACATAGAAGGGAAGGCTCACCGTAGGCAAGTGAGCCTTCTCTTTTTGCTCTGCAAGCACCATCAGTCATTTTTCTCAGGTGATGGTGGAGCTGTGGTATTGCCTCCCTGTCCTGTCTGAAGGAAAGTTCTAGAAGCCCCTTCTCCCAAGTGTCCCCTCCACCCCCATAAGGCAGTTAGCCCAGCGAGTCCTCTCCATGAAGGAAGCGTTCCACAAAAGGGGCCGGGCGACGGTTCCCCTCTTTTGTCATGTTAGCCTACACAAAAGGGTGCTCTGATTGGTCTTCCACCAAAACAGGGATCTCTGAACAATTTTGAAAAGAAAATGAAAAACTTCCAAATGCCATAGCAACACTCAGACTTCTTCACAAATGCCAAGAGGGACAGCATATCTGCCCACTCCATGCATGTCATCTGCAGCGGCTCCATGTGAGATTCAATGCCTTGTCTCCACTCTCCCAAGGATAAAGAGAAATGTGCTTAAGAGAAATGTGCTTAAGAGAAATGTGCTTCAGGTAAAGTCAGTGTCTCAAAGCCACTAGGTTGACAGGGTACGTACGTACGGACTCCCAGAAGGGCCGCTGAGGATCATGTTTCCAGCAACCCAGCGGGTGGAGTTCCAGCAGCACCTCCTGAGATGCTCCGTTCATAATTCTCTGGCTCCAGAGACAGCCAAAGCCTCTCTCAAGCAGGGGCTAATTTTAAATACTGGAGCACAAACCGTGATCTTCTGCCCTTGGGAGAGCAAACACAACCACCCGGGCAACCCAGGCCAATTGCAAACAGAAAAGAGAGCTGTGTAGAGAATCAGATACCATCACTGAGTTCTCATGGTCCATAAAAGACCCGACGGCCAGACACAGTAGTTCATACTCTCCACTACTTACAGACTCCCAGGTCTTGCTACTAAGGGTGCAAGACTCTACCTCCCTCAGGACAGAATTTTTTTTCGAAACGGAATGCTTTCCTAAAGCTTTCAGGAAAAGGTATATGGTTTCTATTTAAGGTTCATGGAAACAGTCTAAATATGCTATGGTTATGACCTTGCTTGGCGTTTCTTCTCAAATGACTCTTCTCTACCCGTCATTTTCTCCCCGATAAGTTCCGTAAGGCTAACTGGCTTTCCTACTCGGCTCTGGAGAATCTATAACCTCATCTGATAAAGAACCCTGAAGCATGCTGCCAGTGTTGCCCTGATGAGAAGGCATGCCAGCCAAATTGTTTCAGAAAATTCCCTCTAGGATCCCTGGGTGGCTCTTCAGTTTAGTGTTTGCCTTCGGTCCAGGGCGTGATCCCGAGGTCCTGGGATCAAGGCCCACATCGGGCTCCCTGCATGGAGCCTGCTTCTCCCCCTGCCTGTGTCTCTGCCTCTCTCTCTCTCTCTCTCTCTCTCTCTCTGTGTGTGTGTGTGTGTGTGTGTGTGTCTTTCAAGAATAAATAAATAATCTTTAAAAAAAAAAAAAAAAGAAGAAGAAGAAGAAGAAAGAAAATTCTCTCCATATTCTGGAATGTCAAGCTGAGCCAAGAGCTTCTTGCTGATTTTTCACACGCGGACCACAAATGATCTGGTTCCTCCGTGGGGAGTGCCACATCGGCATTCTACTTGGGGCAGGTGCTCAGGATGCAATTTTAACTAAACTGAAGCTCCTCTTTGAATGGGCAGCAGAACCCCGAACCTCTCTGCAGTGAATTAGCTGTGGGGAACCTCACAGGGACGTGGGGCTTATCTTTGTTGCTCTCAGGCACTTCAAAGTCCATGAGTGCCCAGAGTCCCCAAGACCACGCCTGGGCTTGGTAGGAAGATTCACAAGACTCGGCCTACAGGTGGCTATACTCAAGGCTGTGAAAAAACAGGAAACAAGAGCAGCAAAGGGAAAAACGCTCACAGGGCAAAGTCTGGGGGAACCAGGTAAATGTTGTCGAGACTTTCCTGGTGGAGTAACACAGCAGCCACCAGTGACCACAGGTGTGGCCAGAGAAGCCTATTAGGGACTTCGTGTCCACTGGTTTTATTGGAAGCTGGTCACGTAGGCACTTTCTGCCTGGAATTTCTACCAAAATTCCGGATTTCCAGAAGGAAAGCAAGTGTTTGATATAAACCAAACTGTTTGTACTAACAGTTCAGGCACAGCAAGCCATGCTTATCACTTAGGGAAAGTTTTATATCAGTGTAGGGAACTATTTACAGCCAAGCTCCCAGACGCCAGCCAAGGGTCAACCTCGCGAGCCAGCCTTTCTCAGGCCAGCAGTCTTGGGCCTACACGACAAGTAAACCAAGACTCAGGCCAAGGTATGTGAATCCCAGGCCACAGCTGCCTTGGGATGGTGCTGGGTAAGCTGACCTGCCATACCTTGACGTTAGAGAGGCTCCCACATGTGGTTGGCCCAATTTGATACATATGACATCCTTTCTCATCAGCTGTGATGCTCATTCTTTGTACATGCCAGACAACTCCTGCCAGAGTCCCTAATGGACATCCTGGAATTTCTCAGAACCCAAAGAACCCTGAAAGAACATCTGGTTCATTCCCTTCAGCATAGAGATGAGGAAAGAGACCCACAGGGAGGTTAAGTGATTTCCCCAGAATAAGTCTGGACTTGAAAGCCCCTTCATTTCTGACAGACTCTCCTGGCCCCTGACACTGACCTGGCCCTGATCCATGGCCCTCAGCCATGACCTCCAGATCTGAGAGAAGGGAACAGACCAGCAACATGGAAGCCTGATCCTAGGAAGCAGGCTGGCTCCATGGCTGGGCTGGGGGGAGGGGGGGCAGGAAGGAGAAGCCAGCAGCTCAGGCATGAAGAGATTATGGAGTACGTAGGGTCAAGTCCAGTGCATCTTGACAAACACTGGGTCACCAGGAAAGTCCTCACCAGGAAAGCCCTCCAAGTAGTTGTTAAGCAGGTGGTGGTACTGGGGCTCCAGGGACCCACCAATCTGAAGCCAGTAGCTTAGGGGAAGGGGCAGCCAAAGGCCAAGCAACTTGCCATGGCCCCAAGCAAATGGGTTGTACCATCATCCCAGGGCAGCAGGAATGTCAGTCAGCAAAGGGAACTGAAGGCAACGGACCCAAGCAGTAAGAACCAAGGTAGTCTTCATTCAGAAGATGCATCAGATACTAGGCCCACGTCAGAAAAACTAGTGATCCTGATAAATCCACCAATGGAGGGAGGGCTCCTGCATGCTGGGTTTTCTCTAACCAGACCTCCATTCCTGCCCCAATTCTTCATTCTCCCACGTAGAAGGGATGTAGACACAGAATTTGGATTAGACTGAAGAAACTGTAGATTACTCTGGCTACCCTCTTAAATTGAGGAGCTATAGGGTCAGATTTTGGTGGTAGTGGCTGTTTTTTAACATGTGGACCAGGAAACAAAAGGCCAGTGATCAAACAGAGAAGCCCAGATGGAATACAGAGGACATGACCTGGTTCCCAGCACCCCTGCCTCTAATCTCTCCTGAGGCTGGGCCACAGCTCTGTCTGGGGCTCCAGGAGACAGCTGGACCCTAATTATACCTTCTCCCTGCACCCTTGTCCCCTTTCTGTCTACACCTGGGGCTGGTTTCTAGGACTTAGTGAATACCAGTAGGACTGGCTGCCCCAACCTTGCAGAGTTAGCTTCTTTGCTCTTTATGACAAAGAAAGCTTGTGAAAATGCTCCAAGTTAAAGGAGTCTAAAGAGAGGAGGGCTGGGGATGGAAGGGGCCAACAGGTGAGATGACCACTAAGAGGTCTGTCCCCAGCACTTTCTCAGCACTGAGCCTCCAGCCCAGAATCACGCAGTGAGTAGGCTTGGGGCCCTAGGCTAAGAACGTTGGTTCAGAAAGCCAGTGCCATCCCTTCAGAGCTTTGAGACCCGAGCACATGGTTCATTCAACTCCTCTGGATCCCAGTGCTCCTTGTCTATAAAACATCAAATTATACAGGCCCACCATCCCCTTTCCAAAGTCACTGGGGCCAGATGCAAGTAAGGACTCCCAGATTTCAGAAAGATAATATGGTGAATTTACTAGATGTTATACATCACCCCCAACATTTTTCTCTACAGAGGAATGGGTTGAACATTCACATGAAGTGGGGTAGAAAAATCAAACAATAAATGGTCTCCCATCAGCCCAGCTTAGGTTCTGTGATCAAATGAGCTTACCAAAAAATCAAAGGACAAATTTCATATTTCAGACTTGGGTTGGTTTGTTTGGGTTCTTTGGGGTGATTCTTGTTTTGGTTTTGGTTTTCATGCATTCAGAACTGAGGCTTCAGGACCGTGGCCCTGTATCTATCTTGCCGGATTATTCTGAAGATGATACAGGTTAATCCTGGGGCAGCACTTTGCACAATGCCTGTTACCACCTACGATTACATCGATGTCAATCTGTCTCTCACTAGGCTGCAAGCTCCTTTAAAACCCAGAGATACTATCGTAGTCGTTTTTAAATTCACCTTAGCACCTAGTGAAGTGTTCCGTGCATTGCAAGGCTTGAATAAATGTTTGCTAAATGCATAAATCGAGTTTCAAAGGTAAACTTTTTTCAGCCTTCAAAATACAATGGATCCTTGCAGATTCCCTGCAAGGGGGGAAGGGGGGGGGAATTATGTAATCATTTGAAGATGTACACACGTAGAAATCCTTACTCCTTTCTTTTTTATTTTTATTTTTTCCCCTTCTTTTTTAAAACATCCTTTATAATACAAAGTCCTCGGAACTTTAAATGAGCAAGTCAAATGGTAGAGATAGCAGCATGGCAGCTTACATTTAGTGAAAGCTACAATATGCCAAGAGTTTAATGCACTTTATATGAATTAACTCATTTGATCCTTTAAACTTTTTTTTTTTTAATTTGCCCATTTTACTGATATGGGAACAGGACAGGTAACTTGCCTAAAGATACACAGCCAGTAAGTGGCAGCTTTCCAACCACCTGCGCTCCCATGGCCTCCCCCATGAGGGGGACACAAAAACCCTTTCACTCAAATCTTATGGGTTCAGTTGTGTCCTCCCACCCCCACCCAACCACCAACCTTCCACAAAAGATGAAGTCCTAGCCTCCACCACCTGTGAACGTGACTTTGTTTAGCAATGACATCTTCGCAGATGATTAAGTGAAAATGAGTAAACTTTGTCCTTATAAAAAGGGGGATTTTAGACACACGACACGCAGACACACACAGAGACCACTACTGAACGTGAAGGCAGAGATGGAGGGATGCCTCTACAAGCCAAGGGAAAGACAGACACTCTCCCCCGCCCCTCAGAGCTGCAAGGGGAAAGACCTGGAAAGGATTGTCCTGACACCTGGATTTCAGCCTTCTGGCCTCCAGAACTCTGAGAAATTAACTTCTGTTGCTTAAGCCACCCAGGCGGAGGGATTTTTGTTAAGGGAAGCCCAGGAAACTAAAATACAAGTGCATCAAGGCGCTAAAAGAGACGTGCTAGAACCAGGAAGGCCAAAGTGTCCCGACAGAGGGTCCTGCGAATGAATAGGCATGACACAGTACCCCACTCTTACTGGAAGGACAGCAAGGGATCGGGGCACCAAGGAGCTTCTCGCTCGCTGGCACATCACCAAATCCTACTTCTTCCTGGCCTTTCAAGTGCTGACTTCTTTTAAAACCAACCGAAAGGAAGCCAAGAGAAGACACATTTCCATGCCGCCCACGAGCTCCTGAGAATGAGCAACAGCACCCAAGTCCCAAGAGCACGTGTGTTCTCACTCACATCACCACCCCTCTCCGCTGCGTGAATCCACTGCTGGTATTCTCCACCTCCCACAGACCAAGGTCTGCTCATGATTCAGAAACGAGTGAGAGCAGACAGCCAGGGACCCATGCCAAAGCTCCCTGCCCCCCTTGTGGGCTGCAAGCAGGAGACAGAAGTGGCCCACAAGGGAGACCAGAGCAGGAGTCAGGAAGAGGGGTGTGTGTGCGTGTGTGTTGGGTGGGGGGTGGGGAGGGTACTTCAGACCCCAGGACCCTGGCTTCATCCTTTGGCTGTCACTCACAGCAAACTTCTGGCTGCCCCCATATGAAAAACCTCAAAGAGATTATAAATGCATTGGGATGAGATTGTAAACCATCTGATGCTGTGGCTCCCACCAGAGTTTAGGGTTTAGTCATCTGAGGCCGTCTGATCTCAATCTCTCTGCTCATGTGCCTGTCACACTGGGGCTCTGTGCACCCTCCCCACCACCCTCACCCCCTCCCTGCTACCCCCAGGCTCCTGTCCTCGCAAGCACCTGAGCAGAAGCCACATGCTTGGCAGTGGGCAGCTATACCTAGAGAGGTGTGCGGTGGGTCAGGTTTCTGCCCGGCTCTGGGCTGAGTTTTACGCTCAGGGTTACTTCTTTCAGAAGTCCCTATCACTGAATCACCTTGGTAATTCCAGACGCCCATCAGGGGTTTTGTTTCCTGAGAGGGAAGCCAACCCCAGGCTCACAGGAGCCGTGGAGAATGGCTCTAGGCAGGGAGGCAACCACGAGTGGGAAAGCCCCCTCATCTCTGGTCTGCATTTGGTTCTAGAAATTCTGGAGAGGTGGACATGTGTTACTCTACAGAGAAAAATCCTCACTTTGTCTCCCCAGAGGTTGACAAATTGACAGGGAGATGTCTGGAACTAAGCAAGCTCCATGGGGCCGAGAGGAATTAGGGTTTCTTATATATTGGTTTAGCTTTCTATTTATTTATTTTTTTGACTTTTTTGAGATTTTATGTATTTATTCATGAGACAGAGAGAGAGAGAGAGAGAGAGAGGCAGAGACACAGGCAGAGGGAGAAGCAGGCTCCATGCAGGGAGCCCTATGTGGGACTCAATCCCAAGACCCTGGGATTACGCCCTGAGCCAAAGGCAGATGCTCAACCACTGAGCCACCCAGGTGCCCCTGGTTTAGCTTTTTAAAAAATATCAACAACAACAACAAAATATCAACACATATTGTCATAACAGATTGGGTTTACTCCACTCTCTGATCCATTAAATACAGGCTAATTTTTAAACTACCTGTGGCAGCCACCTCTAATCCTTTCTAGAAAAAAAGCAAAAATCTAAAGAACATACAGACGGATCTCAATGGCTCTTACTGCAGAAGATCAATGCCGAGTGGAGCATGAGGTCTGATGCACGCCTCTTCGAGGTTCACAGACTGAGGCACCTGCACTCTCCCCTCCACCCCAGGCACACGGCTGCCTCCTGGGAATAAAAGTTTTCCTAGTCACACAATCATAGGAACATTATCAAGGAAAATGAAGAGTTCACATGAATTTCTGAAGTAAGAACAAGACAACCCCAAAGACACCTCCTCGTCCCTGAAGAGGTGGTGAGCTGTGCTCCTCCCCCACTCGGGGGAACCCGGGCAGAGAAGTCTGGGGAGCACCACACAGGGGCATGCCACTCCCACTCCTCTCTGCTCCCATGACTCAGAGGTGACTCAGTGGGGAAAAAATCAAAGACGGGGCTTTCTATCATAAATTTGAGGCAAAGAGGCAACGCTGCCTCCAGCATGCAGCTGTGTAGACCAGAGACACACATGCTCGACGTGGAAAGTGGAAAAGATGACATGGGGAGCTTAACCTTCCCAGACATGCTCCCCCTGCAGATCCCAAGCCAGACTTGCCAGAAGCAAATGGGCACCTGCCAGGGATTTGAGAGGTGACCTGGACTTGCTATAATTTTCTAGAGCCTAAATAAAATGGAGGAATGGTCTCTAGAAGGTTCTGCACCCTGTAGAACTCTGCTTACGGATAGCAAGTGCTCAGGAAATGTGTGGGGAGGATGACTAGTAGGTCTGCCTCCAGCGGAGAGCCAAACAAGAAATGCGGCTCCCCCATCCACCGATGGTACCCCATATTGTTGAGCAGGCCCAAGTATCTCCAGAGAACAAATCCTATGCCCAGGGAAGGACAGAGCTGGGGCTAGAACCTGGGTCTGGATGACACCATACCTGAAGCTTCTATGCCAGGTTCTTGATTATTGATTATTGATGGTGAGCCCACTAAGTGTGAGCAACCATCTGTAGCTAGATGTGATTCAGGGTAAGCAAGACATCCTTAGTGTAGTTTTAAGCTGGACTCTATAACTTAGATTCTTTGGAACTAGCTGCCAGTCTCTTCTTGCAAGAAAAATAAACATGGAGCTTTCACTGGCTCTGCTCTCAGTGTTCTTAAATCATTAGCTTGGGCTACTTCAGCGACAGGCTTCAGCTGAAACCTAGAAGCATTTTCTATCCAGGCAACAGGAGAGGTTCCAGATACGATTCTTGGAGCTCAGACTGGGATCAGTGGTTCAAAAGGATGATTTCACTCCTTCCTCCAGCCTATCCCATCCCACAAGCCTAGAGACGCTGGCTCACCCAAAAGAAACTAAGGACAATTAAAACACAAGTCTAATTAATTGTTTCCTAGTCCCTTGGCCCTGTTTCCCTCATCCAGACTTTTTAAACCTTCTTCATATTATTTATCATCTAATAAGCCATCTCCAAACTCCTTTGAAATAGAGATGTAATCAATAATGCTCTCCACTGAACCCGTAAGGTGATCTGGTGTGGCAGACTGATCTTGACTTCAGTCCCACCCCCGATTAGCTGTGTGACCTTCAGCAAATGACCTAAACTCTCTGGGCCCAACTTTCTTCCTTTAGAAAATGCTACAAATACCTGCGTTACAGGGTTGCTGCAAGGCTAAAAGGATAAAAATGAGATGATATGAAACTGTTTTGTGGGGGTGGTATTGCCCCAGCTGTCATCACTCAGGCAGCTAGAAAAAATGATCCTATGGCTCCTCAGGGAAAAGAAGTTAATTTGGAGGAAGATGACGGAGTATTTCTTTCTTTCTTTCTTCTTCTTTTTTTTTTTTTTTTTTTTTTTTTTTTTTGATGAGGGAGTATTTCTGATGTGACTTCTACGATGTGATATGGGGCAGGGAGAAGAAAAGCCCGAGGGGCAGCCACGGTGGTAACCAATAGATTAGACCAGTGTTTTCGTTCATCAAAGGCAAGACGGGCAGACAAAGAAAGGGACAGGCAGGAAGGATGCAGAGATCGTTGTCCCATTTTTACCAGCTGTTATGAGTCGAATAACATCTCCTCAAGAGATAAGTCCTAAACCCCAGTACTTTAGAACTAACCTGATTTAAAAATAGGCTCCTTGCAGATGATCAAGGTAATAAGATGAGGTTGTTAGAGTGCACCCTCATCTACTGTGACTGGTGCTCCTGCAGAAAGGGGAAATTCAGACAAAGGCATTCACGCAGGGACAACATCACGTGAAAAGGAAGGCAGAGTTTGGGACGATGCCTCTATAAGGCAGAGAGCGCCAAGAATGCCAGCAAACCACCAGAAGCAGGAGAGAGGCATGGAACAGAACTTTCCTCATGGCCCTCGGAAGGAACCAGCCCTGAGGACACCTGGATTTGGGGCTTGAGGCCTCCAGGACTGTGAGACGATACATTCCTGTTGGTTAAGCTCCCCCTATTTTGTGGTATTTCCTTAGAGCAGCCCCAAGAAACTAATGCACCAATCAACCAGAGGAGGCTGGTTATTACCATTATGATGAATTATTGTATTTTAACACTACGGGGCATAAGACTGGTGCTGAGAAATGATGCCTGTGGCTCATGCCTTCATCCTCTCATCCTATTTTTTTTTACAGATTTTATTTATGTATTCATGAAACACACAAAGAGACCGAAACACAGGCAGAGGGAGAAGCAGGCTCCCTGCGGGGAGCCCGATGCAGGACTCAATCCTAGGACCCCGGATCACACCCTGAGCCAAAGGCAGATGCTCAACCACTGAGCCCCCCAAGGTGCCCACCCTCTGAAGCACTGACCAGTTTGTTCCCACTTCCCACGGCCAAGAGCCCAGGACAATCCCACCCTGGTGCCATCTTTGTCAGCAACGGCCCCACCAAATCCCATTCCCTCTGAACTCAGACTTGGAATCTAAACAATCTGCTCCTTAAAAGAAAAAAAAAAAATCAAGTTAGGACAACAGCTGAGTCTGGCAGAGAGCCTCATATCTCTACAGAATAAGCCTACATCTTCTCTAATTCACAGGTCCCTTCCCCACCTCCTTGTGTGATAGATAGGATTCAGTTCACTTACACACTCGGTGCTCCCAACAGGGTTACAAGCACTACTTTGTCCTCTCTAAAAAACACATTGGTTAAATTTAATTGTATACTTGTGGAGGGAGGTTGGGAAAACCCCCACAAATCGCTTGCTGTCCCTCCCACCCAGAGGGGTGACCTATGTCTTCTCACCTCGAACCCAAGGCCTTTATAACAGACTCAATTAATAGAATGAGTCAGGGCTGATGGTGGCCTCTCACATCCCTTGGGGGGGGGGGGGCCTCTCGGAGCTCAGAGTGACTCGCTGTGCCCGGGGTATTTGTGATTCATTGTGTGGCACTGACATCCTTGGTGCCTGAGACCTCGAGGAGAGGAAAATGAAACCTAAGGCAGATTCTGGGTTCTGGGTTTATAAGTCTGGGTTTGTAAGTCTGGGTTTGAAAAAGCCACATAGTAGCATCTGCTGTCTTCTGAGATACTAGGTCTGGAAGCTTCCAGACCCTCTGGAAAAAGTCCAGCTACCCCTAAAATCTCATGATAAGAGAGAAGGTGGTGGGGAGCCAAGGACTCCCACCTGTTCCAGCTCTCTGCCTCCCCCCGTTGACCTCATCTTCCCTGCCCAGGTACCCAACAGGGATGGGAGGAACCTTCGAGAAGATCCCAGGCCTGTCCATCATCAGACTGTAACAGCATGAAGGACCCTGAGTAAGAACCCTTTAGCTGAGTGCAATCGACCTCTAGGTTGGCACACAAAAGAAATGATTTCTGGGGTTTTGCTGTTCATGTACTCAGGCGCTGTTTTGGAGAGATGCGTCAGTGGCTCTAGATCATCGGCACGACTGTTAGGTAGTGTGCTCGTCCGTCGGTGACACACACAGTGGTCTCACACCCACTGGGAGGAAGCTCATCCCTCCTTCCGTCTCTCCTCTCCCCTCTCCTTCCACCGCCCATTCCTGCCATCCGGGGGTCTGCTCTCCCACTACCTGTGACTATTACAGTGACATCCTGCATGTACCACGCAGGTCCCCCCACCAGGCTGGCATCCCCACCTCGGGGGCCCACCGCCTCCAGGCTCGCCCACACAGCCCCCGACAGGTGGTCCGGACCCAGGGCTGGCAGTGTCCCTCCCCACTGCCTGGAGGGCCCTCTGCTCCTTGGGCTGGTGCTTAGGCCCTCCGTGGTCAGAGTGGTTCTACATCTCTAGTGCCACGGCCTGCCAGTCACTCCGCACACCAGCCTCCAAAGTCCCTGGGGCCCTTCCCTGAACACCATGCCCATCACGCATGCTGCTCCCTCTCTGGGAAAGCTGTTCGCTCCCTGCTAAAGCTTCACCCTCTGGGCCCCGATGCCCTGGTGCCCTCCTCCTCCAGCTAGCACAGCCCGTCACTCCTGTGTCCCCAGGGGACTGGGAACTCTTTGAGGGCAGGACCCCAACTCACTCTGCTTCTAACACACTTGATGCTGGCCGAATCACTGCCAGGCTGACTTCCAATAATTCCAGTGGGCCTCCCCAGAGGCCCCAGGCTCCTGGCATCGGACGGAGGGTTTTCCAAGGAAAGAGATAAAGGGAACCGATCACCCCTTTGGCCAGCGCCAGAATCCGCCTTAGGTTTCATTTTCCACTCCTCGAGGTCGCAGGCACCAAGGATGTCAGTGCCACACAAGGAGTCACAAATACCCTGGGGCACAGCGAGTCACTCTGAGCTCTGAGAGGCCCCCCAAAGGGGTGTGAAAGGCCAAGGGGCAGGTTTAACTTTGGACTCTGACAGTTTGTTTTATTCTGTTTTTTGGTTTGTATGTTGTTGTTGTTGTTGTTTTAACATTTTATTTTTAAGTCATCTCTCCACCCAACGTGGGGCTCGAACTCACAACCCTGAGATCAAAAGCCGCATGCTCCACCGACTGAGCCCACCGGGTGCTCCGGTTCTGCTTTTGTATAATGCCTATTTTCCAATGTAAAAATGACACAGTGATAGCATGGTAGGCGAGCTATGTTAGATCCCCCACACATAAATGCAACAAACCCTTTTGTGAAAAACACAAATTTCCATCACAGGCCAGGCGTCTCCCTTAACTCTTACTACCAGACTCAGAGGAAGTGAATTATCTTCATTTACAGATAAAACAGAGAGGTTCATGCGCATGCACGCGCTCCCCCTCTCAAGTAAATAAATAAAATAAATCCTCAAAAAAAATAAAAAATAAAGAAAAACAGAGAGGTTAAGTAACTTGCTCGATGTTATACAGCCGGGAACTAGCAGAATCAGAACCTGAATCAAACGTTTGGGCTACTAAATTGCTGTGCTGCCTCTCAACTTCAGGCCTGATGAGTGGAGGGTGGCCTGCTGTGTCCCGGGGTACCGATGACTCATTACACCATCCTTGGTACACGCATATGGTGCATGAGGCTCACGCTGGCATCACTCCAAGGGGTGGGAAGGCCAGTCCTCCGCTCGTTGGCTTTCTCGGTGGAGGCTGAGCCTGGCTTCTGTGTTTTCTGGGAAGATCTGCTGCTGGGCGAGGTGGAGTGATGGAGAAGGAGCCTTCTTCCTCTCTGAAGTCAGAGGGAGGGAATTCACGGTGGTGCAGGAGAGTGCGCCCCATGCATCCCGGATGCAGGGAAATACAACAGCACACCACTCACACATTCAGCTGGCAGGAAACAGCTGCCAAGGGAGAAGCGGGCAATGTGGGGGCAGAGTGGTACCGCCCTGCTCCGGAGGGTGGAAGGTGTGAGCTGACACGGATGGAAAGACAAAAGGGGGTGGGGAAGGCTGCTGTGGCTCATTAGCCAACCCCGTCTGCACTGGAGGAATGGAAGCTGTGGGAGCTGACTCAGGAGTCCCCTGGCACTTCAGATGGCACAGTGGCAAGGGTCTGCACAGGGCAGGGGAGGGCGGGGGAGGTAGAGGTCTCCCCTCCCCTCTGAACTGGGGCATCCTCCCTCCTTCCCCAGCGGCTCAGGCTCAGTGACAAGAACAAGCCTGGGGGCTCATGCACACACAGACAAAATGAGAAAGAAACAAGATAAGTGCTCCCAACAGCCTGGGGCCATTTGAATCCAGTGGCAGGGGGCTGAATATTTTATTCCCAGTTTCTGAATGTCCTGAATTTAAGGCCCTCCCTAGAATTTCTGTCCCTCTTTTAGTCCCTCCCATCAGAGCCAGAATAAACTGGTGGGACATCCCCAGTCCCTGCTGGGCTCGGCACAAAGCAATGAGCTGTGAGCTTCTCACCCAGCTCACCCAGGGCCCTGCCAAAGCCAGCCCCAGCAGAGCTCGACTCTTATTACTGGAACTTTTGGGAGACAGGAAGAAATCACCTCATCTCCGGTCCTTTGCTGGGTTCCCTTAATTTTCCCAGCTGGGCCAGAAGGTCAGCGAAATAACGGGTCTTTGAAATCCCGACTGCTAGAATGTAAACAAATTTGGTCCTCCTTGAACATAATCAGTAGCTCCCTAAACCACATACAACAAAAATAACCCAAGCCCACCCTGACGGCTAACCCAGGCATCCAAAATCCCACTGTCCTCTTCATCTGGTGCCAGGACACCTGTCTGGAGAGAGGGAAAAGCAAAGCACCTCGTGTGTGGCTTACAGATGCCGTCCGTGGAGCTCAGCACGTCTATGAAGATGGGCCGCTAAGATCTCATTAAGCAGAAAGCGTCTCTCTTTTCAAACTGTCAAGTCACACGAGTGAGCAGTTAAGCAACTGTAAGGGAAGATGGGAAGGGCTTCTTAAGGAGCATTTAAAAATGCACAGCACGGTTACCTGTAACATCACCCTGGGCATTTAATTAAGTGCCAGGCCCTGGGTCAGCCTTCAGCCTGGCTTCTCTGACCACTAGAATCCAGAAAGGTGGAGCTAGCAGGCACGGTGGCAATCACACAGCCCAGCCTCCCAGCGTGTAGATGCTGTGCGAGGCCCAGGGTGTGGGGCAGAGGGTGTGATGAGGGAGGGGGCTCACGGCCATACACTTAGTCGGAGGCAGAGGCAGGGCTGTACCCCCAGGTCTGTGCTGTCCACCATGGGAGCTACTAGCCAGGCACAGCTACTTACATTTAAACTCATCAAAATAGAATAAAATATAAAATTCACTTCCTCATTTGCCTGGCCACGTCTCACGTGCTCAACAGACACATGGGGCCTGCGCTAGATGGTGCACCACGGTACATTTCCATCACCGCAGAAAGTTCTACACTACAACGCTGCTTTGGATTATAAGACTCCTGAGTTTTTCCCACTCTGCTAAAGGCCTGGGTCGCATTTTTACCGCAGGTGTCCACCCATTAAGCATTGTGAAATGGGTTCAGTGGGACAGAGCCAGCTTTCCTTCTTTGTGATGAAATAGAAGACAACAGAAAATACAGTGCATCATCTGCCAATGAAATATGGGTAATGCCGGGCCATAAAACCTTTTCGGTTTCATGCAATTTTATTGATGCACACACACACACACACTATCTACATCTATGCATTTATAGTTTTATATCCACTGGGCCACAATGTAAAATGTGTTCCCTCCTGCAGGTCAAAGCCACAGAAAGTCAGACCCTCTCATGGCAGTGTGCTCCTTATCTACAGATATTTGAATGCTCTTGCCCCCATTCATCGTCCCCTTTTCCAGATGACTCAGATCAAAAGCTAGGGAGGCGGAGTGTCTGTTCCATAGCATCACATGTGGGTTGTCCTCCAGACCTGATTTTCTCTGTGTGCTCTTCCCTGTTAATTTTCTGTGTCAATTTGGCTAGGCCATGCTAGCCAGGTATTTGGTCAAACATTATTCTGGATATTTCTCTGAAAGTATTTTGTAGGTGAGATTAACATTTAAATCAGCAGACTTTGAGTAAATCATATTATTCTCCATAGTGTGGGTGAGCCTTGTCTAATCAGTTGAAGACCTTAATAGGAAAAGCCTAATCACCTCTAAAGAGGGAATTCGGCCAGCAGACTGGCCTTTGAAGTTGAATTGCAACATTGACACTTCCCTGAGCCTCCAGCCTGCTGTCCTGTCCTGCAGGTTTCAGACTTGCCAGCACCCACCACTGCATTAAACAACTTCATAAAATAAATATCTTTCTCTCTCTCTCTTTATACACACACACTTCCCATTGGTCCAGTTTCTCTGACAAACAGAACTTTCCGTAATACACACTCATATTCTGTCCAAAGAAATCCTCCCCATCGTTCAAGGCTCTCTCAAATCCCACCTCCTCTGTGCAACACCCTTGACTTCCTGTTAGAAATGCTGCTTCTGCTATGCTCATTTCTGTGGTATATTGCTTGTGTCACATTTTTGCAGATTATTGTGCTTTGTACTGTGGTTAATACTTAGATTCTAAACCTTGCTTCTCAAAGTGTGGCCCATGAACCAGTGGCATCAGCATACCCTAGAAACTTGTTAGAAAGGCAGGATCTCAGACCCCACCCCAGACCATGGAATAAGAATCTGCATTTTAACAAGATGCTCCAGTGAGCCGTGATCACATCAAAGCTTGAGAAGCACTTTTTTTTTTTTTTAAGATTTTATTTATTTATTCATGAGAGACACAAAGAGAGAGAGAGAGGGAGAGACACAGGCAGAGGGAGAAGCAGGCTCCATGCAGGGAGCCCAACGTGGGACTCAATCCCGGGTCTCCAGGATCACGCCCTGGGCCGAAGGCAGCGCTAAACCACTGAGCCACCGGGCTGCCTGAGAAGCATGGTTTTAAAGATAGCTCCTCAACTGTGAGGAGCATTAAAAGATACTGATGCCTACTTACTACCCTCAGACTGGTGTAGCTGCTCTGGGCTACAGCCTGCGTGGGCATCGGGATGTTCAAAACCTTCCCAGGAGTAGGAGTTCCTAAGGTGCAGCCCAGTTTGAGAACTACCATAACCGAACCCCTCATCCTGTAAGAGGAACTGAAACAGCAGAGTCCAGAGACCGTCAGGTCCCAGAGTGAGTTCGTATCAGGAACAGAAGCCCACCAAGGTTTCCTGTGTCCCTGAAAATGTTAACGAAAGAGAAAAAGGATCCATATGCACCATCAGCAAATTTAAAACGAAACCTGGATCATCCAACACCCAGCTGACGAAGGACATTGGCATTCCACCCAGGGTCTCCCTCGTAAAGAACAACGGAGAGGATTCTCTATGAATTCAAAGAACCACTCTGTTTAGGTTGGATCTCAGGAACCCTCCCCATTTATAATGACGGTCAAGCACTGAAACCAAGTATATAATCAGTGCTGGGAAAGACAGGAGCTGCCCCCACTGCCCCCCGCCCCAGGGTCTAGGGTGACCCAAAAACATCCCGCGCCAACACAGACACTACCCTCCACTGGCTCCTTCGTTCTGTGCTGGTCCCTGATCGCTGCTCCTGTGCTTTCCATGACAGGTACAAGATGATGCTATTACTGTGCCTTCTTAGCACTGTTGCCATATGGCATGGATTCCCTTACCTGAGTTAGCAAATGAACAGGTATTTGCCATTCAGGTCAGCTTTATGCTGACCTGGTCGTCTAACTCCCCTGCCAGCTTTCCGATCTGTAACAACAGGCGTTCATTCCTGTCCCCCCCTTCCTTTGGCTTCCTATAAACTGTCCCCAGGTCAATCTCCGGCCTGGAGTTGGCTGGAACAAATATCTCTTTGACATTGACATGAACAGCCTCGGACGTGAAGATTCCTACTGCTGCTGACAGTGCAGTAGTTCTTTTTGGGCCAAACAACATCTTTCCTTGGTATAATGGAACACAATCTGCTTAATGAGGCACCGCAGTAAAAGCTACCACCCAACCCACACTGTGCCGATAAATCTGTGCCCAGAAATTATACTGAACCCCACAGAATGACCAGCTAGACAGCTGGTTGCAGCAGCTACTCATACAGATGTGTTCTCGGCAGTGACATTAACAGAAAGAAAAAAAAACCTGCACACACCATCAAGGGCACAATGCACATCAGCAGGCACACGCGTAGGCGCACGCACGTGCACACATAGACACAGCTGGCAAGCAGCCTTCCCCATAAGCCACACCAGTCATGCCACTTTGTCCCCAAAATGCATCTCCTCCCTTGCAGATGAAGGGAAAACTGCTTCCTGGTCTAAAGGAGAGCTATGTGTGTTTGTGTAATAAATTAAAAAAAATAAATAAAGTCAAGCTAATCAACAATCTGGCAGCAACAGTAATAAAACAATGCTTTAAAATATTTAGCAACCTGAATAATTGCAGCCGGCAAGTTCCAAGCTTTTTAAGAGAGCTACCGGGAGTAGCCAGACAAGCTGGGAACTGGCAGGGACTCTTATAAACCGACGGTGGCACCTGCATTTTACAGTTAAAGAAACAAAGTCTAAGAGGTCACTTGCCCAAGGTCACACGGCTAATTAGTTACAGTGTCGGGCCCAGAACCACCTGTCCAGGCTCCCAGGGCAATAGCCCCTAGGCTACAGCACACCCCCATCCCCCACGGCCCAGAAAGAAGTCCCTGCAGACGGTGACAGGTGACGAATGTGCTCTGTGCAAGGATTCTGAAGCGGCTTCCCATCTATACCGGGCGCCAAGTTTGGCTAAAAAGAAAACTTCCTGCAAAGCAAAGGGGAACTACACACATAGCAACGGGACGGCTCCCAGATCCTTTAGGAAGGCTGAAGCCAACAGGAGCTTCCCTTCCCACCATGTGGCAAGTTCGGGAAGGCAGAGGAAAATGATGGGACCACACCAGCCCTTTTCAGCCGCGTGTGGGTTTTGGCAGTCCAAGGTCAGAATGATAAATTACCCTATCACCAGGAGGCAGCGGCTTCTCCTCAAATTCAGAGTCACATCCAGTTATCCCCCCCCTGCAAAAAGCAGAGCTCCTTGACCTTTATATATCCACTTCCACTTCCTAGAGGACCGCTTTTTCCCTTCGGCCAAGGCCGGACTAATTTTTGCTCCACCACAAATGTCTGCACATGCCTGGGGACAGCTGTCCCAGATTCAAAGGAGCATAGGATGTAAGAACCAGAGGGTCACCCCAACCAAGCATTTTCCCCTGTGCTATTGTCTCTTTTTTTTTTTTTTTTGAAAAATAAATTTATTTTTTTCCATTAAGATCAGATTTTTTTAAATTGAAAATTTAGAGAAGAAAAACAACCCATAATCCCACATAAGAATCATCATTAGGGGACGCCTGAGTGGCTCAGTGGCTGAGCATCTGCCTTCAGCTCAGGTCATGATCCTGGGGTCCTAGGATCAAGTCTCGCATCAGGCTTCCCGCAGGGAGCCTGCTTCTCCCTCTGCCTGTGTCTCTGCCTCTCTCTCTCTCTGGGTCTCTCATGAATAAATAAATAAAAGCTTTAAAAATAAATAAGAAACATCATTAGGATTTTGGCTTATGATCTACTAGACTTCAATTTTCTGGATGTGTGTGTGTGCTTTCGACAGCCACTCTCATGATATAGAAATATTTCTGCATCTTCTTTCTTTATCCATAATCATTAAAAATATCCCCATAACGCTGCAGCCTTCCTGTCCATAATTTCAATGCCTATTTAGTATTTAATTAGCTGCATTTGCCATACCGGTTTCTCTGCTGCGGATTGATGTTTGTCTCCAGTGTTTCAGTAACATAAACAAGGCTTCGCTAAACACTAGTGTGTGCGCAGGTTTCTTCACAGAAAACATTTGATGTTACTTCCTTAGGAGAGCTTCCCCAGAAGTCAAATTCCCCGTTTTCCTCATTGCTGGAGAAACGTGGGCCCCAGATGAATAAATACCTGATGAGCTAAAAGGAACACTCTCTGGAGAGCCAGGCTCGATGAGCCGTGTGAGCAACAAGTCACTCAACCCCTCCGAGACTCAGTTTCCCTCATGCATCCAGAGCTGGGTCCCTGCAAAGCAGGTCACAGTCTTCTGGCTGCCAGGAGTGGGATAAATTTAAAATTAAATAAATTTCTGCTACTTCACGTGGCCTACTGTGGACACAAGTCACCAAGTCTGTCTCCCTCCTGCTTCTCTGCTTTTCACAGCAGCTGCTCAAGAAAAAGGACTTCGTCAAAGCCCATCGTGGGATGTGATTTGTTGAAGTATGTGAGGGCTGTGCAGATCAAGTGCAAGGTGTGCAAAACAGGCAGGGGTACTGGCTGCCCACCCCCGCCCCCCCGCCCACCCACTGCCCCAGAGTCTCCAGCAATGCCCTCTGAATCCAGGTCAGCCGTGGAATTACACCCAGCTTGCTGCATACCTGGAGGTGGTGACCACAGGGGACCGTGACGATAATAAACACACACAGGGTGTCTGGGTGTGTACAAGGTGTACAGCAGTATGCTGGACCGTAGGGGGTGGTGAGAAGACGTCAGAGATGTATAAGACATGGTGGGAGGAGGGAGTCAGCCCGTGTCTCCTCCGGGACAGTACAGGGGCCACTGTGTCTGCGGCCACGGGTCACATTGCTAATGAATGTCTGCAAGTCAAAACGCTGCCCTCGGCCCAGAGCCACCAGGACAAATGGAAAACCACAACAGTCCTGTTTTACTCTTATCCAAGATGACACGTTGACATTTATCTTTGGCCTGTTTTAACCATGGGTTGTGATCAGAAGGGAAGGGAAGCCCAATCTACTGGCAACACAGCTCCTCCGGCTATGTACTGTCTCCTCCGTTAGGAAATTCGATGGGGGGACGCCTGGGTGGCTCAGCAGTCGAGTGTCTGTCTGCCTTTGGCTCAGGTTATGATCCCCACGTCCTGCGATCGAGTCCTGCATCAGGCTCACCATAGGGAGCCTGTTTCTCCCTCTGCCTGTGTCTCCGCCTCTCTCTCTCATGAGTAAATAAATAAAATCTTAAAAAAAAAAAAAAAAAACAGGAAATTCGACGGGAACTCCAACAGAGTCATCCTGACTCCCTTTTCATATCTTGAAAACCATAGCAGACTGTGCATGCGGAGTACAGATTTTGCAGCATGTTGCGCTGGCAAACACACGCAAGCCTTAGAGTCCAGCAGACCTACATCCGACTCCGATTCCACCGCTCAGCTGACAAAATATAGCACTTGACAGAGGGAAGGCACCCCTGCAAAGACCTACGGTGATTTTTACCAATACCAAGAAGCCAGCCTTTGCCAACTAAACTAGGACATGCCATCGACTGTAAGACAGGTCTGCATTGTAGATGCTGAAGACTGAAAAAAAAAAACTTAGTACCCTAGAATCCATGATATGTGAGGAGCGCCTGGGGGAGGCTCGGTTGGTTAGGCATCCAACTCTTTTTTTTTAAAGATTTTATTTATTTATTCATGTGAGACAGGCAGAGACAGAGACATAGGCAGAGGGAGAAGCAGGCTCCCAGGATCATGACCCGAGTCAAAGGCACCCACTGAGCCATCCAGGAGCCCCAGAAGTCTGACTCTTGATCTCAGCTCAGGTCTGGATCTCAGGGTCATGAGCCCCATGTTGGGCTCCACAATAGGCATGGTGCCTACTTTAAAAAAAAAAAAAAAAAAAAAGATCCCTATCTCCAAATTAAAAGAAGAAAAGTACTGGGTAGGTTCTGGGTAGATTATAAACTCTTTCATAGTAGATACCATATCTTACCATATCTTATACATCTCCGACCTCTTCTTACCCCCCCTACGGTCCAGCATACTGCCGTACAACTTCAAGATATGAAAACTTGTACACACCCAAAAAATGGATGGTGAATACAAATGTTGAACCAGTTCGAAAACTGATACCCCCAACAGGTGAAACTGCTGTCCAGAGGGGATGTAGCCAATGCAATCCCACTGGCTTCCCCAGCACCTAGAAGCAACAAGTGCACCTGCCAGTACTGTCCTGACCGGGCTGTGGGGGCGGGAAAGGAGACAAGCCAGTGTCAGCGGCTCAGTGCATGTCCCCCCCTGAATCACCCACACAGGCAGACTGTGGTGGCGCCCACTGCAGTGAGTAAGCACAAGTAGCCACGTCTCAGTTCCACAGACAAAGCAACACGGAGGTACCCCTAGGCCCCCCGGGGAAAGCCAGGCAGCCTCTGTGCCCTAGATGTGAACGGCTGTGCATATTAAGTCAGACAGGCTATGTCCCCCAGGGCTCTAAACCTGTCCCCCAGGACTCTCTGAGAACAGCACTGTGCAGTGTAAACAAATGTCCCACGTGGGTGGAGCTAGAAGGAGCAGTTTAGACAAACAGAACCATGTGGCATTATTTTTTTTTCCCCTTAAATGTTTATCCCTGCTGGTTTTTCCTCCTCTGGGGCCCCAGCTCTATTGGAAAAGGGGAATAGACGGAACAGAGGAAAGAATCTCATTTTCCACCGCCCACTTTGGATTATTCATAGTCATGTAGGATATGAGAGGGGCTGCCAATGACAAATTTCAGCAACAAGTCATCTCAAATCCCTACCTTAGCCCTTGACTTCAGGCAAGCGCCATTCTGTGGGAGGCGCGTTGGGCATGTGTGTGCCCACACCGTCACCAAGGCACACTCCCCTCACTCCCAGCTCCAATCAGCTGGAACTCCCGCAGCCCCAGCACTCCAAGCAATGCTCACACAAATGGGTACTGATTTCACAAAGGGAGTGGGACTTGAGGGCGGGGGAGTGCCAGTAATAATTAGAAAAGCAGGGGCACCTGGGTGGCTCAGTCCCTTAAGCGCCTGCCTTCTGCCTTGGCTCAGGTCATGATCTCTGGGTCCTGGGATCGAGTCCTGCATCAGGCTCCCTGCTCAGCGAGGAGTCTGCTTCCCCCTCTCCCTCTGCCCCTCCCCCCACTCGTTCTTTCTCTCTCTTTCTCAAATAAAATCTTTAAAAAATTAAAAAATAAATTGGAAAAGTGGATTTACCTATTTGTTGAGGCTTCACGTGCTACTACTTCTGCAACCTTTCCCCTTGGGTGCAGGGAAAGACGGGGGAGTAGAGAGAGGAGGTGTTCAAGGTGGGGGGGGGGGGGAACCCAAGTGCCGGCAGAAGCCGAGAAAGCAACTTTCCCATGAAGTCAGGGTTCTTTCCCAAAGCCGGCCCTCGGGAACTGGCTGTCAGTGTTCTAGGTTGTTGTGGGATGAAGACTCCTGCGGCGAGTCCCTTCCCTCCTGCCTATGCTGCTCTCTGCTTTGAGCTGTACATTGGTCCAAAGTTGGGAAACCCTCCCTAGGTTGTTGGGAGGGCTAAGGAAGCATCTGCTACATTCCCACCCTGGCCTCACGCCAGCCTCAACTGTGCCATCTGCTGCCCAAAATACCTGTGGTGACCCCCAGTGGGCAGGGGTACCACTTACCTGCTTACTCATTCCCAACATCTACTGGGGATTTTAGGAGACTTTCCACAGCTGGCCTATCTCCTTCTTGTTAGAGTCCTTACTAATACATAGAGAAGGTCATGCCCATACTTTCTGAAGCTTCTACTCATGAGACACCAAACCCACTGTGCAGACTCTCTGCCCATTCTTGGGAGGAAAAGAGATGCACTCAACAGTTTGGATGTCTCAAGAATCCACGTCTAGGGGCACCTGGGAAGCTTAGTCAGTTGAGCACCTGACTCTTGATTTGGGCTCAGGTCATGGTCTCAGGGTCCTGGGATCGAGCCCTGTGTGTCAGGCTCCATGCTAAATGCGGAGGCCTTGAGGAGTCTCTCCTTTTCTCTCTGCCCCTCCCCCCACTCGCAAACTCTCTCTAAATAAGATCTTTAAAAAATAAAAAATAAAAAGAATCCACATCTACATCAAGCATAAATGAGTGCTATGTTCACTGCTGAATCCCCAGCCCTGAGATTAGTGCTGTCTGCTAGAACTTTCTGCAATGAGGTAGATGTTCTATGATGCACCGTCCAATATGGAAGCCACCAGCTAGCCAGACGCAACGTCTGAGCACTTGAAATGTGGCCAGGGCAATTGAGGAACTGAATAGCTTATCTCATTTAGTTTTAATTTATGTACATTTAAAGAGCCACACACAAGAGTATAGCAAATGGCTACTGTATCACAAAGCATGGAACTAGGCAGTGCCCAGTATGTGGATGGTGCTCAAAAAATAATCTGTCCAAGGGAAGAGTGACTAGATAGTAAGCAGCCCACCATAATAAGTTCTGATGAAGCAGGATTCTCACATTTATCAGGTATTCACTTTAAACAAATCCCTGCTTATTAAGTCAACAACCTTCTGAGTCAGGTACTTTGGTTAACTCTGCTTTACAAATGAAGAAACTGAGGCTCAGAAGAGTTTAAGAGGAGGATCCATGGCCACAGAACTCGGCAAGACCAGCACAGGGACGGGGCCGCCTCTTAAAAGTGGTCAACTTCGCCACTAATGGAAAAAGCATTCAGGAGCCTCCCTTTTCTTTCCACAGGATGACACCAAATTCAACAGGCATCTTTTCCTTTTGAAATAAAGCAATGAAGATACAGTGTGTCACCTGTGGTGATGTTTTAATTTAAAGACTTTATTTATTTATTTATTTATTTATTTATTTATTTATTTATTTATTTGAGGGTGGGGATCTCAAGCAGACTCCATGCTGAGTGAGAAGCCGGCTCAGGACTCAATCCCAAAACCCATGAGATCATGACCTGAGCTGAAACCAAGAGTTGGACACTGACCCATCTGAGCCACCCAGGGGCCCCTGTGGAGACATTTTAAAAGCCTAGCCAGTGCACTCACCTAGCAAGGCTCTGGTGACCGACCACTGGATCCCTGGTCAAGAACTAACCATCCATCCCACCACTGTGGCATTTCCCTACAACCATCTCCCCTGACAGCAGGCTACCCTGCAGGAGGAGCCTCACAGCCACGGGAGACCTCCGGTGCCCTGATGCTGACAAGCCTGTCCACATGTCAAGCACTGAGTGTCCTTCTCCAAGGAGAGTCCCTTACCCTTTCTCCTGCAGTGAATCACAGCCCCACCCCAGCACTGACCCTTGTACCATAAGGGGTTCAACTGTATCACACACAGACACGAATTTCCAAGTTTCTGTCACCATGGAACACAAGCACAAAACCAGGAGCTGAGCAGAGACTCCCCTTCTCCTCAGCTGACTCCACTCTCCAACCACCACATGGACCCAACTCCATCACACAGGGAGCTTTTGTCTTTACAGTGTCTCTCACTGAATGGATTTTTGCAGCTCTTTTCACACCCTATAAGACTGCCATTTGTGCTTCTCTCAAGGGGGTTCTTTCCAATGATCCTGCAAGCTGTTTCCTTCCCCTACCCCAGAGGAGTGTCATCTGTGACTGTCATCATTTGGAATTGAGGGGAGAGAAAGATTTAAGTGGAACTTAATGCTGATGGGGTGGGGAGATCGATTTGCTGGCAAACAAAAATAATTTTAATTCTAGATAAGAACAAAAAAAAAATTTTTTTTAATTTTGGACATTCTTAAAGTACCCTCACTTTGTCCTAAATGGTCAGTCGTAGGAAACACCATTTTCCTCTGAATATTACTCCAGAATCCTTGAAAAGGATTTTATATCATAGAACCTTCTATATTTTCCTTCACAATTATTTAAATCCGACCCCCCCTCTTCTGGATCCAGTATAAGCCCCAGAAGGTCCTCCTGGACCATCCAGGCCCTCAGGAATTCCTCTTCCCTCTGCTTTCAGGCAGGATCCATTATCTGTAGGGCCACCTCCTCAGAGACCCATGCTGCCTGAGAAGGGCCCTGGGGACCAGCGTGGCCTTTCCCCACAGGCCCTGTGCATTTTATCTCTAACCTCAAACTCAAGTTCACCACTCAGCAAAACAAAAGCTCCACAGTGAACCTTTTATCCAGCCTCTAGATCTAACCCTTCTAGAAGACAACATAGCAATATTAGAGGAAGCCCCTTCCAGATCTCACTTTTGCAAAGTCTCTCATTCACACATACAACACTTTTTGTGAGGGGAATTCTCCGTTTGGTCTGTTTTTGTTTTCCCTGTTTTTTCTCTTTCATCTGTTTTAATACCCTTTGTGGATTGCCATGGGGAAGCTACCCAGGTGGCTGACACTTAATCCAATACTGATATTTTGAGGTTATTCAATTGCCTTAAGCAAATACTTCCTGGCTTTACAGTATCACAATTCACTCTGCACTTAATCATATATTTTATTGTATTGTTGTGTGTTTGCATATACTTATCTTGTGTTCAGAACAAAGACCATATCTTACTATCTGGGTCATTGCTAACAGCCAACACAGTGCTACAGGCATTCAAACGCATTTATTAAATAAAAATAAATGAAGAAGAGAAACACTCTCCAGACACTGGGCAGGATAAGTAACTGAGAGATCCTGGACCACCTCAGAGAATCTTCAAATTGGGAATATCCCAAAAAGAATGTTTAGGGCATTATCAGGGCCCAAGGCAACACTGGTGCCCGAGAAGTCAGCATCCGCTCACATGGCTGTCTCGCTTTTCTAAATAATGAACCATTTCAATGAATATTTGGCAAAGCTAATTTTACTTGGGCTGGAGAACTTGTTCAGCTGCATCTAGTTCCAAAATCAAAAATAAAGGGAAGTTATTTGAAAACCAAAAAATCTACCCCTAATGGGACAACACAACAAAATCACAAAACCAATGCTTACAACCCAATAATAAGAAGACAATCCAATTTTAAATGCTCAAGAAATTTGTAGATAGATGACTGGCCAAGAAGCACATGATAAGGTGCTCAAAATCATGAGCCTTTGGGGAAATGCAAATCAAAATCATAATGAAGTAGCGCTAAACACTATAATATTGGCTATACTCAAAAAGGCTGACCATACCAAGCGTTGGTAGGAATATATGATGGTAAAGCTACTTCAAACAATGGGGGGGAGATCTACTTATTTGTGAGAGAGAGTGTGCAAGCAGGGGGAGGGGCAGAGTGATAAGGAGAGGGAGTCTCAAGTGGACTCTGCTGAGTTTGACCCTGAGATTAAGACCTGAGCAAAAATGAAGAATTGAATGGTACAGCTGCTTCAGAAAGCAGTCTGGTGGTTAAATAGGTAAATATATACACATCATACAACCCAGCAATTTCACTCTTAGATATCTATCCAAGAGAAGTGAAGGCATAGATCTAGAAAAGACTAGTATGCAAATGTTCACAGCAGCATTATTCATCATCATTAAAAACTGGAAAGAATACAAACATCCATCAGATGGTGAATGGACAAACCAATCATGGTATATCCATACAATGGACTATTACCCGGCAATAAAAAAAAAAAAAAAAAAAAAGGAATGAATTTCTGACAGATGCAACAACGTGGATGAACATCAAAAACATGCTAAGTGAAAGAAGCCAGGCACAGAAGACTACATATCATAGAATTTCATTTATATGACAGCTTTAAGAAAAGCAAAACATGTGTGGTTACCTGGGGCTTAGCCTGGGATTGGGGACTGGCTGCAGACACACACAAGGAAACTTTTGGGGATGTTAGAAGCATTCTAGAACTTTGGACATGACTATTATAAACATTTACTAGAAATCACTGAGTCTCAATAGGTAAATTTTATGATGCACAAAGTTTATCCCAGTAAAGCAAAAAAAGCAAAGCTAAAGCTACAAACCAACTTAATTGGGGCTTCAAAACCCTATAGCTTCAGCTTATGCATACTATGCCAAAAGAGCCTCTCAGTGCCATAAAAGCTATTACAGTTGGAAACGAGAAATTTTAAAAATAATTCGGATCATTTTAACATAAAGTTATTTTTTCTGCATTTTTTTAATACTCCACAGGGCATTAACAATTCTCAAAAAAAAAAAAAAAAGCCTAAACTCCAGGGTGTCCCCAGCTCACCTGAGAAGCCAGGGGGGGCTTGTGGTTGAGCATCTGCCTTTGGCTCAGGTCATGACCCCAGGGTCCTGGGATCAAGTCCTGCATCAGGCTCCGTACAGGAGCCTGCTTCTCCCTCTCTGTGTGTCTCTCATGAATAAATACATAAAATCTTAAACAAACGAACAAACAAACAAAAATCCCTAAGAAGCCAGCTTCCCCGAAGCCCTGCTGAGAGACATAGACTCAGTCAGGGTAAAGGGTCCATGTGGGTCTCAGCAGTGAGGATTTTAAAGCTTTTCACCCAACAGTCACCTTGGTCAAGTCTGAACCAAAAAGATCTTTTCTTTTGCCTTCAAGGTCTTCCTGCTTTAGAGGAAGATGTTCAAGAGAGTGCTCTCTGAGGGGCCCACACTCACCAGCTGAACTCAGTGGAGCAGCTTCAACAACAAGTCTTTCCAGACCCACACTCACATGACACGTCTGCCAGGTTTGTCAATGCCCAGCCTGACCGGCCAGGTGGACTTGATCCAGGCCAAATTTGTATTCATCAGGGTTCTCCAGAGAAACTGAATCAATGGGGAGGGGGTGGATGGGTGTATGTGGGGGGAGAGGGAGAGAGAAGGGGAGAAAGGGAGGAAGGAAGGGAGAGAGGGAGGGGGTAGGGGAGGGAGGGGGACAGGAGGGGGAGGAAGACCTCAGGAGGGTGAATGAAAGCAAGGTAGATTTATTTTTAAGGAATTGGCTCATGCAATTATGGAAACTGGCAAGTCCAAAATTTGCAGGGCAGCAGGCTAGAGACCTAGGGAAGGGTTGATGTTGCAGTTTCCAGTGTGAAGGCCATCTGAAGGTGGAAATTCTTCTTCCTCAGGGACCTCAATCTTTTTTCCTGACTCCTGACTCCTTGGAGGCCCTACCCTAATACTTGTGCACAAAGGGTCTCTCCCCGCAGTTCTCTGCTGCCACATCCAAGCAGGAGGTGCTGGACCATAAAACTCCATGGAGCCAGCTATGTTTATCTACTTTCCCATCACATACTTTACAAACATTTACATTCTAAATTTAATAATAAGGTTGGCATCATTGGATCATGACACACATTTTTTCTTTCCTGTTTTACTGTGGTCCTTATAAAAGCGATGAAATGTCAAATGTGTGTTTGAGGACAGTATATAAAGAACCTGAGAAAGCAAGAAATGCCTACATTTGTAAAATCTTCAACGAAGTCTGTGTTTTTGTCATTAGCGCTTTCTGGGAGTGCGGCGCAGCTTAGGATGCCCACTTTTAACCCCTCCAGCCCCACTTCCTGCAGTAGAGGGTCCCCATGGCATTTTGTGATGAGTCCCCCACGTTACCAGATAACCTCCAAAGACTGGGCCAGGAGAGAGCATCAGACACAAGCAGAGACAACTAGGAGTGGGGGCTGGAGTTGGGGAGGCTAAACCGGTAATATTCCTATTTGGGAGCTCTGTCTACCACCACATGGGGCCCCGAAGCAGAAAAGACCAAAGAGCAATGGATGATGAGGTCACCACACGAACAGAAGCACAGCACAGAATGATAAAATTCCAGGAGTTCAGAGTTCCCAAGTACCCACTGGGGCCTGAGCTACGTCCCCACCCCTGAATTCCACAAAGGGCCCTGCATCCTTCTCACAGGCGATGATAAAACCTCACAGGAGCATGGTGAGTTCCTGGGAACACCATCAGCACCTTCTAGATCATGTCTCTGTAAAGCAAGTATCGGATTCTCAGCAAATCCCACATCTGAAGCTTGGCTTATGCACATTCCCCTTAAAAAAACAAAAATAAAAAGGTGGGGGTGGCACCTGGGTGGCTCAATCAGATAAGCCTCAGACTCGTTATTTTGGCTCAGGTCAGGATCTCAGGGTCATGAGATTGAGCCCTGTGCTTAGCAGTGAGTCTGCTTGAGACTCTCCCTCTGCTTCTCCTCCTCTCCCGGCTCATAGTCTCTTTCTCTCCCTCTCTCGCTAAATACTTTTTTTTAATGTAAAAAATAAATTTAAATGGATTAAAAATTTTTTAACTATTTTCTGAATCTAGGTAGATGGAATCATCTCTTTATAAAATATGAAAAGCAATCCTCAAAAGTATCATTTGGAATAGGCTGAAGAATTGATCACCTCAATGAGACATAGAATAATCTTTATTAGGTTTATGCAGATAGCTATGGGCAGAGGTGGGGTGGCTAAGCCTGTCCACATCCCCTCTCATTTTAATTGTCACATCAATTATATACACTTAGTTTTTTTCTAAGTTTTTAAGATTTTATTTATTTATTCATGAGAGAGGCAGAAACATAGGCAGAGGGAGAAGCAGGCTCCCTGCAGGGAGCCCGATGTGGGACTCAATCCCAGGACCCCGAAATCATGACCTGAGCCAAAGGCAGATGCTCAACCACTGAGTCACCCAGGTACACCAGTTATATATACTTATATCATAGTATCCTAACACAGTATCTTAACATACTATGTCATAGTATCTTAACCCATCTTTTTGATCAGAAGCCTGAAGTTCAGCAGGGATGGTTACACAGTCCTGACCCACCAACCTTTTGTATCATCCATGCTTCTGTGACTCACAAGGCCATCTACAGTGACAAGCCATAACTGCCCTGAATCAAAATATGTAACTAATTGCCCCTATATTTCTTTCTTGTTAAAACCCTTAAAACATGCTATTTACTTCCACCACTTTTTTTTTTCTTTTGGTTCTTCCCCCATTTCGGGATCAAAATGACCAATTTCTTCATCTGGCTTCTCCTCACTCCGATTTGCACTTCTGCAGAATCGAACATTTTTGAAGCCAGATATCATCAACAAAACAATCACTCAACTGCACCTAATTTCAGTTAGATGAAATGAGACTGGCGAGGCTTGACTTTTCCTCACCCAACGCTGTCATTTCTTCCATCTACACAATGCCCCAGGACTTCCTCAGCCCTACACCAGGCTGATAGACCAAAACCACTGCACTTGGGGCTCAGCAGTGGAGAATACCCAGAGAGAAAAAAAAAATGCAATTGCCTCTTCTGCACGGTCTTCATAGAAAAATGCATCCAGAATAGGCTTCAAGGGGGAGCTGGAAATGTGGGCTGTGCTGGTTATTACTGAGTCCAAAAGGGACATCTGATCATCAGTGGCCGTCTGTCGGCCTGTGTGGCAACCACGCTCAGCACCCCTCCACCCGGGTCTCACTCCTGTTCCCGCAGGCCTTCTCCGAGTACACCTGCTGCTACTCCGCAGTAGGGCATTAAAGTGCGGGGTGCTCCAGGTCCTCAGCTGAGGATGCCAAACAAGTCAGGGCAAGGTTACTGTGCACACAGTCAAGGAAGGCTCCACGGAACTCTACAGTCTTCTTCGCAGTCCCAGAGGAGCCTCCCGTCCCCCAGAGAGGCTTCCCCCAGAGAGTCTGCACTACTGTCTCCAAAAACTGGGGCAGGGAACGTGAAAACAGATGCCGTCACATTACACACAAAGGCGGCAGATATTTTAACACAGCTCCCCCGCCAGGTTAATTATTCACAGTAGGGTTGGTCTTGTTTTCCCCAAAGGCAGAGAGCCATCCCAGCTCTGTGTCCAGCAGCCACCACAGGCACATCACCCGGGAGCTGGAGAGACATTCTGAATCTTGGGCCCCGCCTGGGAATCTGCATTTTGACAAGATTTTCCCCCTCGGGTGGCTGTCTGGGAGGCACTGCGCTACTGCAGGCAGGACAAAATGTTACTGACTGATTGACCCATCCTGTTTATGACCTTTTGCCTTCTTCCCCCAAGCATTCATTCATTCACTGAAAATGCATTCATTCGTCATTTGGCAAATATTTATAGTGTGCCTACTAGGTGACTCAGAGCCTGGTACTGTCTAGGGGAGATAAGGCCACCCCGGTGAGCAAAGCAGGCACGGGCCGACCTCACAGAGCTTTCATTCCAGCTGGGGAGACAAACAGCAAATGAGAGAACAAGCAAACAAATGAGAGAGGTCATCACAAACAGCGATAATGCTACCAAGAACACAGAGAGGCTACAGAGGTTAAAGTGAGAAGTGGGGAAGAGAACTTCTGGTTGGGAGGGAAAGACCAGAATGGTTTCTCTGTCTCTGTCTGTCTCTCTCTTTCCTGATAGAACATTTGAGCTGGAACATCAGAATGAGTCCAGAGGAATGAGGGAGAACCCTCTGGGCAGAGGGAGGAAAAGCCAGTCTGCAAAGGCCCAGAGTCAGGAAGGAGCTGGTGAGTCTGAGTTAGAAGGCCCAAGTAGGGATCCCTGGGTGGCTCAGTGGTTTAGCACTGCCTTCAGCCCAGGGTGTGATCCTGGAGACCTGAGATCGAGTCCCACATCAGGCTCCCTGCATGGAGCCTGCTTCTCCCTCTGCCTCTGTCTCTGCCTCTCTCTCTCTCTCTGTGTCTCTCATGAATAAATAAATTAAATTAAATTTAAAAAGAAGGCACAAGTAGCTGGAAGGTAGTGAGCCGGGGGATGGGGATTACTAGACAGGGCTTGTCCAGGCCAAGAAAACTGAATGTTGCTCCAGGTGCCATGGCAGCCACTGAGAGATTCTGAGCAGGGAATGAATGACATAGCATCATACATATGCATACACGCCACTCACCTGTTATACAGAGGCTAGCCTGGATAAGGAACAAGAGTGGACCTAGGGCGGTGGCGGGTGGCTCGCTGCACAGCCTAGGTGCAGGAGGACAAACCGGACATAGGTTTTGACGGACTCCCCAAAGGCCAGCTAGGAGCTGTGCTGCTCTGGATACAAAGGTGAGGGAGACCATCCTGGCTGCCTTCAGGCACCTGGCAGTCAGGGGGCTCCTGGAAGTGAGGCCTGCAAAGCAGCTCAGCAAAAAAAGCAGTGTCATCTCGGGGACCGGTAAATTTGGCAACATCTATCTACATTAAAGGAAATGAACACATACTTTTTGACCAGCAGCTCACATATTTACCCTACAAGCACAGTGGTGAGTGTGCAAACCGACATAGGTTCTAGGTTATTCACCACAGGTTCGTATAGGCAAAAGATTGGGAACAACCAAAATGTGGGTAGTAGAGAACTGGTTAATGAATTTTGCTTTAACCATACAATGAAATACTATATAGCAAAAAATAGAAACACGGAGGCATGCCTGGGTGGCTCAGTCAGTTAAGCCTCTGCCTTCAGTTCAGGTCATGATCCCTGAGAGTATCTCCCAGTTGAAGAACAGAGACTGGGGAGTGGGGGAGGGAGGGGGAAGGGGGGGGAGACACTTGCTCTTCCCTGTAAAATTTTATGGTATTTTTAATTTATACCACGTAATACATAACTCATTCAAAAATAAATGAAATTTAAATTGTACACTAAAATAGGTTTGAGATGGGGCACCTGGGTGACTCAGTGCATCTGCCTTTGGCTCAAAGGGTGATCCCGGGATCCTGGGATCAAGTTCAGCATGGGGTTCCCCAATAAATTTTTACTTAAATAAATACATAAAATGGGTTCGAGAAAAGATGAAGACAGCCTTTGGCACTAGACCACAGCAGGGTATGAGAAGGGCGAGACTCTGGAGAGGAGGGAATCCTGGGGCCAAGTCCTGCAGTATGAACAGGCATCCATCACAAACATGAGCCAGAAGGTGTTCCAGACAGAGGCATGGACCTATAAGCAAACAGGGACCGTTCCAGGACACCTCAGTCATTCTGGGTTTCACTAAAGTGCACAGGGTTCCAGAAGAGCCAGCAGCCAGAAGAGCCTGGGCAGGCTTGTCATGAGGCCAGCTCCTGCCTGTCAAGCCAAGAAGCTAGGACTCTTCTAGAAGTGACAGCAAGGGGCACGGTGACATGATCAAGTCTGCAGCTCTTCAAGGAAAGGCTGGCAGTGGTGTGGAAGCTGGAGAGAGGCAGTGGTGAGGAGGGGCAGACTGGAAACTCACCCAGAGACCTAGAGAGGGGCCCCTGTTCCTTCTGTGGAGGAAGCAATGATGGAGAAAAAGGAACTGAGCCCACGCATGGGGCAAACAGGAATAAAAGATAACACCAAGAACCTCACCCGAGCTACTGTGATCTGAGAGAAGGAATTGAAGCCAAGAAGCAAGTTTAGGAGGCGAGAGAGGAAGAAAGGACTCTCAGAAGGTAGAAGCGTGGGTTCAAATCCCAAGCTATCCATCCCTGAGCAATTCTGCTCAGCTCTCCGAATTTTAGTTTGCCTTATTTATAAACTGGGGCTAACATCTATGTTTGAGGGCTATTCTCATCATGAAATGTTTTATTTTTTTTAAAGATTTTATTTATTTATTCACGAGAGATACAGAGACAGAGGCAGAGACGTAGGCAGAGGGAGAAGCAGGCTCCCTGCAAGGAGCCCGATGCGGGACTCAATCCCAGGACCCAGGATCACGCCCTGAGCTGAAGGCAAGATGCTCAACCACTGAGCCACCCAGGCGTCCCAAATAAAGTGTTTTATATGCAGCACCTACCACATCGCCTGGCCCTCACGAGGTACTTAGTAAAAGACAGTCCTAGGCACTATCGAAATTGTACAAAAGAAGTGCAGGAAGTCTCCACAACAGAGAAATATGACTAGCTCACCAAAGTAGGGATTTCAAGGGAAGTCTTAGAAATTAAAGGAGGATGTATATGATCCTATTGATTCCAAGTGTCATTCCCTGATGGTCCCCAGGCCAGCCCCTCACCTTGACAGACTTGAAACCAGTCACGAGTATGGACAGAGGGACCACTCGCCATTGCTGGGCAAGCAACTCAAAAGCCCAGGCCTTTGCCAAAAGAAGGACAATTCACCAGGATCAGTCAAGACTGGCTTGTTCCAATTTCAGGCAAACACCAGCATCTATAAACCCCCCAACGGCCAAACCAACTCTGCAACTGTCCCGGGTGTTTCACTTCCTGTGTTAGGGATGTTGAACCTCACCACGACAGCAAACACACCAAGACAATCACCCAGCTGCACACTCGCAGGTACAACGTGGAAGAAAGTGACCTCTCGGGATTTTCCAGTGAAGATGAACTGGGGAAAGAGATGAAGGTCCAGCCCCATCTAAATTCAATACCCCCACGTTTTCTATAATCACAAACTATCTGAAATGACCTGCCAAAACAGAAGTGGGGGGAAAAAAGTCCCAAGACTTACTACACAAATATAAACAAAACCCTATTCCTTAGTCATGGGAATATTCCTTATTCCGGGGTCTATTTCCAAAGACTCCTGCTTGGTTTTGAAGAGATTAACTCTTGTTAATCTTAAGGATTTTTGAAAATAAAAACAGAAGTATCCAGAAATGTATAATTTATGCCACCTCTCTCCAACCCAGAGCAGCCCAAATGCTTTCTTGGTTAACGTACAAGAGACTGTCAGAAAATAGGAACATTCTTGTTCCCCGAATGGCTGCTCATCTGGAGATACGCCTGAGGGGTGCTGACCTGCAAGACTGTGTTGTCATAGTGGGGGGAAAGCAATGTTACAAGGTCTTTCTGATATGACCAGTCCTGGGCTTTCCACAGACACGGATTGGATACAAATTGTCCTTACAGGGCAGCCGGGGTGGCTCGGTGGTTTAGCGTCTGCCTTTGGCCCAGGGCATGATCCTGGAGTCCCAGAATCGAGTCCCACATCAGGCTCCCTGCATGGAGCCTGCTTCTCCCTCTGCCTGTGTCTCTGCCTCTCTCTCTCTCCTCTCTGTGTATTCTCAGGAATAAATAAATAAAATCTTTTAAAAAACTGTCCTTACAGATTTATGCCATATGATGGTTATGACCCATCTGGTATGCACAGATCCACCGTAAACACGAAGGTTAGCAACCTGATTACTATATTACATCAAACAGAAAACTCAGAACCCCATAACATTCAATCCAAGGCCCAAGAAAATAAGCAACAAAGGTCAGAAACTTAGTAAAGTACAATAAAAAATGGTTTTCTAGGAAGAAAGAGTTCTAACATTCTGGTCATTCAGATCTCTGAAGACAGAATTACACACACACACACACACACGTATGTATACATTTCACCTGCCCTAGATCCATCCCTGTTTTAAAAGATAAAACTCGCCTTTACATAAATTACCACTGGCTTCTAAGTACTGTCCCTGCTCTTCGCCTTGTAACTTCAACGTCCTGTCCTGGGCCATAAGCTTTGTCTCTTTTCCTCGCCAATAAAAATTCCAACTCTCAAGGGTGGGTGTTACATATCCTGGGAGGGTAAGGAGTGAAGGAGTGAGCCACAGTCCTGGGATTGTCTTCGGTAGGTGTGAGAACTGCTGATGGACAAAACAGGCGCTGCTTTTTCCTCTGGGCAGGGCAGGGCGCGGATGCTCTGTGCTCTGAGATGGTTCGGGGCTGCCTGGGTTAGGCGGGCGCGGGGTGGGGGGGGGGACCGCAGGGTGGGGGGCAGGGAGTTCCCTCCCAACCTGCTCCTCCACGTCAGGCCTGGGAACTTTCCCGACGATTAAGGAGGGACTCCTTGCATGCTCCCGCGTGCAACCGACAGCCTTGGGCTCCTTCCCACTCAAAGCAGCCATCCCTTGGAAACTCCTGCGCCCAGCCCCTCAAAATTTCAGATCCCTTATTCCAAGCCCACGCAGAAGACAATTCCTGAGCTGCCACCAGGGTTCAATTCCCCTGGTTTTATCAAACCGGTGGCTACGGACCCAGGGCGCCCCCCCCCACACCTGGAAGGCGTCGCAACGCATCCCCTGACCCCCGTCCCACCGCTCCCGCCATCCTTGCTCCCGGCTAACGCGGAATATTCCCAGCTGGACGTCACATTCCGAGCTCACAGCCAAGCAACAGCAGGAGGAAGCGAAGCGGCCTAGCCGGGCGCCACAGCCGCCCCCGCCAGGTGGCCCCCGCCCCCGCGCCCCGCCAGGTGGCCCCCGCGCCCCGCCAGGTGGCCCCCCCCGCCGCCGCCGCCCCCGCCCGCCGCGCGCACGTGTGCGGCCCCGCACTCGCGGTTCTGGGCGCGCACTCGCAGGCGCGCACGCACGCGGGCGGCCCCGGGCACCGCCGGCGCTTAGTCCTCGCGCCCCGCGCTCCGCACCCGGGTCCGCCTCCTCGGCCCCCGCGCCACGCACGTGGGAAGGCGCGTCCAGGTGGCGCCGGCGGAGAGCGGCGAGCGGCGAGCGCGGCGGCGGGGGGGCGGCGCGGGGGCCTGGCGAGCCTCGGGGTGAGGAGGGGGGAGAAGCCGGGGCGGAGGGGAGGGGTCGCTCACCCAGGGTCTTGACCGCGATCTGCCTGGTGAGGGGCGGCGGCAGGTTGATGCACACCAGGTCCACGTCCTGGTGCAGCAGCACCTCGTCAATGCGGCTGGTGTAGAAGGGGACGCTCATCTCCTTGGCCAGCTCCTCCGCTTCCTCCTGCGTGCGGCCCCACAGCGCCTTCACCGCGAAGCCCTCGTCTTTGAGCAGCGGGATGATGACACGGGCCGTGAGGCTGGTGCCGAACACGCCCACCCCGGGAAGCATGGCTGCTCCGGCCGCCGGCTGCTGCTCGGGTCCGCTCTCCGGCCGCACACGCTCGCGCGCGCGCACACGCCCCTCGGGCCGCTCCTGCCCCGGCGCTCGCCGCGGTGCGCCCGCCGCCCAGGGGCCCGGGCAAGGCGCCCGGCTGCCAGGCGCGCCCCAGCCGCAGGCGGAGCAGCCCGGGCAGCCTCAGCGCGGCGCCTGCCGCAGCGTCCGCCACGCGGGGCCCTCGTCCCTCCCGGGGGCGGCGGCAGGGACCCCCCCGGGGCCCCGGCTCAGGCAGCGGCCCCGCCGCGGCGCCCGCCGGCTCCGCGAGCCCCGCCGAGGCCGCCCCATGGCCGGCTCATCCCCGCGCCCGCGCCCGCGCCCGCGCCGCCGCAGCCCGGGGCCCGCTGCCTCCCGCGGGCTTCCCGCAGCCGGACGCTCGCACGCCCGAGTGGTCCGCCCCGCCGGGGCGCCGCCGCAGGGTCCCCGACTGCCGCGCGCGCCCGGGGCTCCGAGCGCAGGAAGCGGGCGGCCAGCAGGAGGCGGCTAAGCGCGCGGCCCGCGGGGCGCCGGGCGCGGGTCTCGGGCTGCAGCGCGGCGCCGGCGGCCACGACCCGGCGCCGGCCTCATTCTGCTGCCATGTCCGCTCGCGGCGCGGCTCGGGCTCGGGCTCGGGATCGGGCTCGGGCTCCGGCTCCGGCGCGGACGGGGGCGGAGTTGGGGACTCGGGCTGTCAGCAGCCGGGTGTCGCCGCCCCGCCCCGCCCCGCCCCCGCCGCAGCGCCGCGCGCCATTGGCCGCCGCGCGCCGCCCCCGCCCCGCCGCCGGGGCTCCTGGTGCGCGCCGCGCGGGGCGCAGGAACCCGCCCGCCCCCGGCCCCCCCCGGCCCCCCCGGCCCCCCCGGCCCCGCCCCGCGCGCCCGCCGCCCCTCGGCGCCTTCCCTTTCTTCGCCCTCGCCTGCTCCTCCGCTCGCCGCCGCTTCCCACGCCCCGCCCCGCCCCACGCGGCCCGGGCCAGTCGTCAGTCCCCGGGAAAGGGGCCGGCGGGCGGCCCGGCCCGGGAGGGCCCGGGGGTGGGGGGTCCCAGCCAGGTGTGCGCCCGGAGCGGGAGCCTTTCCTGCGCGCCCAGGACCACCCCAAGGAAGCCTTCCGGGCACCCCCTCTTAATCCTTGCACCAACCTTAAGGTGATCGGAAGCCCATTTAACTGATAATGTCACCGAGCCCAGGGAAGGGTAAGTGGCGCGCACAGGGTCACGCAGCAGGTGAGCCGCGGGCCGACGCCGCCACCCGGGCTACGACGCGGAGTTCGGGCGCTGGGCTGGAGCGGGCCCCCTCCGAGAGGGCTTGCCCCCGGCCGCGCCTCCCCTCGCGCCCCGCGCCCAGCCTTGCTGCCAAGCTCTGCCCTCCCCGGGAGGCCAGCGGCTCAGTGGACGCTACGGGAGGGGTCCCGGGGGCTGCGGCACGCGTGTCCACGCCTGGGTATCGGGGTGGAGAGGACGCCCCGGCCCGAAGCTCCGCCAGTCCCTTGACCTCTGGCTTCGGCTTCTTTCGCCGCTTCCTTCCCCCCCCCCCCTGCTCCTTTGGAGGGAGCCCCCCCCCCCCCCCGCTGAAGCTTGCCGGGCACCCGCCTGCGCGCATTTCCTGGGCACCGATCACACTGACATGTAAGTAGTAAGCACTCGATAAACATTTGCTAAATAAATAAATATTCACTGAATGTCCACTTTGTGCGCACTTGGTGCTGGGATCCGGGACCCAAAGCTGAATCGTACGAGGCCCGGCTTCCAGCTCCGAGTCTCTTGAGAGGTCAGGGGTCCTGGCATGTCCCTCTCCTGCCTTCGGCTCTCAGCTCCGTGTGGCACAGGCTCCGCTTCGACACCGGAATGGAAAACGTGATACTTGCAAGCTTTTGAAACGACTTGTAACAACTGGCAATGAGGCCGGCGCCTCGTGTGTTGCAATGGGGGGAGGTGGCTGACCTCAGGGCGTTAGAAGAAAGGGACAGAGGACACTGAGTGCTCTGAGTGGCTGCCAGCGGCCTGGGAAGGTCTAAGACAAAAGGAGTATTGCCATCAGTACTGACAGGCTTCTTTTGAGCAGAGGTCTTGTAAGAAGCAAGGCAGGACCGCCTACGAGGGCACAGGGTGCAGGCAATGGTGTCAGACACCAGGCACCCTCTCGGTACACAAGAGGCCAGGCCATGTGTCAGCGATGGCAGCGGTTCATCTGGAGCAGGAGATGTGGAGCTGGGCACCGGGCTTGGAAGCAGAGCCCGAGCACCTGGGGTTGACTCTTAGCTCTGCCGTTATTAGCCATGGGACCTTAAGCAAAATACTTCCCCTTTCTGGTGCCACAGCTATATCTGTTAAGTCAGGGTAATAATGGCATAAACAAAGGATTTTCAAGGACTAGATGAGTTATTTTTATAAAGGCCTTAGAATAGTGTCTGGCACATAGTAAGCTCTAGATAAACGTTAAATAAATATGGAGAAGGGTCCAATACCAGCATCATTGCTCCATGTGAGAGCCAATTATATTGGCCAGGGCAGCAATATCTAGCCAGCAAGAGGTAGTTTGTGTTCCTTTAAAGGGAACTGTACCCTGAGCTTCCGTGTGAATAAAAATAAACCTTACATCTGTGTAATATCAAAAGAAAACTCACATTTGAGTCTCATCAAATGTATAAAGCAAACATCATCCCCATTTCACAGAAGACAAAACTGAGTCCCGGCAGCAACTCAAACTTACAAGTCTAAAACAATGCTTCATTTCCAACCTTCCCCCCCAAAACCGTTGCTCCCCCCAGGCACTCTCATCTCAACAAATGGCACTGCCCGCCCACCGTTTGGCTAAAAACTTTGGAGGCATCCAGGCTCCTCACTAGCATACACTTCTATAGTCCAGCTTTAGCAGATCCTCTCTGCTCAGCTTTCAAAATCATCCAGAGTCTGAGAGCTCCCCTGCATGGTGGTCTCCAGGTCACCATCATCACTGCCTGGACCAGAACATTCACCTCCTCACTGGTCTACCTCTTTGTATTCTCAGTGCTTCCCCCGGAGCTCACATTCTCCACACAGTAGCCAGAGTGAGCCTTGCACGAGCAGAAGAGGGAGAGAGAATCTCAAGCAGACACGCAACACTGAGTACTGGGCTCCATGTCACAACCAGGAGATCACGACCTAAGCCAAAACCAAGAGTCAAATGCTCAACCGAGTGCGCCACCTAGGTGCTCCAGCCAGAGTAAACCTTTAAAAGATAAGTCTGATCATGTCCCACGAGGCTTGACACCTACCAGTCAATAAATCCCAAAGGCCTCAGGATGGCCTGAAGAGCATTGCCTGAACTAACCTACCCTGCCTTGCAGGTCGCTTCACCTACGGCTCTCCACCCTACAGCCTGCATTCCAGAATACTGCCCTCCCCACTGCCCTGTGTAGACCGAGCCTGTTCCTGTCTCATGGCCTTTGCACTTGCTGTTTCCTCTGCATGCCCCGCTTCCACGCACACCCTCCTTCCACCCCCACATATCGGTGTGGCTCACCCTCTCACTTTACTCGGGTCTCTGCTCAGATCTCCCCTCCTCAGATTGCTTTGCCCAACCATCCTGGCTAAAATGACATCTTTGTCACGTTTCATCTTTTTATCTGGCTTTATTTTTCTTTCTACCTCCTCTCACTGCCTCACAACATATTATACACCTGTTTATCTGTTTATCATCTGTTTTCCTGAACAGATTAGAAAATCACAGAGATCAGAAGTTTGTGTGTCTTATTCACTTCTGAACCTCCAGTGCCTAAAATTGTATCTGGCACCTGTAAGACACTCAGTATGCATTTGTTGAACGAATGCTTATAGGTTCTCCCAATAACCATGTGATATTATGAGGAGTATGAGTTAATATTTATAAACTGCTTAGAGCTGTTAATATTTATAAACTGCTTAGAACATGCCAAATGCCATGGTCTAGGTCCCGGAGAAGAAAGGCTGAGTATGGCAGGGTGCCTGCCTTCAGGTTGCTTATGCCTGGTGGCCTGTTAATTGGAGACATGAATGGACAATGGCAACACAGTATGGCTCATGCCACAGTAGGAACCGGCAGGGGGTGATTTGAAGCAGAGGAAGTCTTTGAAATCAGAATGGGAAGCCTTTGAAGACTTTCAGAGAGAGGAGAGGACTAGACCCAGATTTTGAAAGACTTGCTAGAGTTAGCTAGAATAAAGAGGAGAGAATATTCTAGACTGGGAGAGGCTAAAAAGAGGCTAACTCAAGGTGGAAGGGTTTGTGTGAAAGAGACCAGGACATGATGGACAATCACCAAAGACTTAAAGCAGACAGTGAACAATTTTAAAGATGTAAAAAAAATGTTTTTAAGTAATCTCTACACCCAAGGTGGGGCTCAAACTCACAACCCTGAGATCAAGAGTTGCATGCTCTACTGCTGAGCCAGCCAGACACCCAGACTGACATTTTAGAACCATCACTCAGGCTCTGATATGGAGAGGAATTACAAGGGGGTGCACCCTACACAGCCCTGCAAGGTCACCAATGCAATACCCAGAGAATGACGGAAGGCACCGGCGAGGGAATGAAGATGCAGGCACGGGTACGTGAGAAAAAACAGGGCACTCTGCTGTAATGAGATGGAGTCTCCCTGGCCTTGTAGCTAATCAGATGTGGGAAGTGAGTGAGAAACACTTGGGGCGACTTACCAGGTTGTAGTTGGCAGAGAAGCTGGCTGTCCGTCTGTGTCATACTAGTTGACAGTACTGGACAGGGGAGGATTGCTCTTAGCATGCATCGGTCCTGAGCTTCTGATAACATGGACCTTTGAACCCCAGGGCTTTTACACATGATACCCTCACAAATACTGGTGTTTATTCTTCATGTTCTTTGTGTGAGACCCTCTTAAATCTGGAGCCTGAATCCCAACACAACCTGATATCTTGACCTTTTAAACAGTTTTGAAAATAAGTTCTAAAACAGTTCCCTTAAAAGAAATGTGTGGGAAATATCAGGGAGACAGAACATAAAGACTCCTAACTCTGGGAAACGAACTAGGGGTGGTGGAAGGGGAGGAGGGCGGGGGGTGGGGGGGAATGGGTGATGGGCACTGAGGCGGACACTTGACGGGATGAGCACTGGGTGTTTTTCTGTATATTGGTAAATTGAACACCAATAAAAATTAATTTATAAAAAAATAAAAATAAAAATAAAACAGTTCCCTTCATTCCATGATTTATCTGCCAATCTCTACTTTCTGCATCTGGGTGAAGGTTTTAGGCCTATTTTACTGTCATTTAGGATGATTAGCATATGACTCCAAAAAGAACATTCTAAGCCCTTTTTTAGAAGTAAAAATAGTGAGGATCCATTTTTTTTTTATTCACAGCTCTGGGATAATGATAAAATGGGATTTCTTCTCATATTACTTCAGTTTAATGATAATTTTAAATATTTTCATTGTACAAGTCACTGATATAGAAATTTCAGAAGTAAGATGAACTCTACCTTAATCTCTCCATCCTTACTTAGCCACTGTAAAAAAATTGGTTTATTTGCTTCCACAATTTTAGAACTATTCTATGGTTTTAATGAAAAATAAAATATTGCTATCTAGTTAGATTTGTCTGTTCTTTTTGATACAAAGTAGAAACAAGTTTTGCTTATTTTTAGTTGAGTATCCATGAATCCCCAATACCCTTATAAATCTTAACATTTGTAAAATGAAATGCTTTTGCTCTTGGTAGAAACATAGCTTTGCCAAATGTCTGCCAAAGACCCTGGAGCAGTTCTACTAAACACTTCTAATATGCATAGTGCTGAAATTTATTCCTGAACTTGTCATTAGTAGATGTCTTTTTAAAAAGATTTTATTTATTTCTTTATTTGAGAGAGAGCACATGTACACACATGGACCAGAGAGGGGGACAGAAGAGACGCAGGCTCCCCGCTGAGCAGGGAGCCCAGCTCTGGGCTCCATCCTGAACCCTGAGATCATGACCTGAGCTGAAAACAGACACTTAACCAACTGAGCCACCCAGGCACCCCTAGAGTTTTTAAAAGTACTCATTCATCATTATACCTTCAACTCTTTGGGGGGTTTTGTTGTTAATAACAGCTACCATTTATTGAGTGTGTGTATGTATTCACTCCTCACAGCTTTTCCTGGTAAGTACAATTATCCCCATTATTACAAATAAACTGCTACATTAAAAAAAAAAAAAGTTAACTTGCCTGAGGGAGATCATAAAGGCAAGCATTTGACTGAAATCACCAGACTCCCAAATCACAGTCTTACCACAAAGCCCCTGAACTTACATGAGATACCACAGCCTCTGTTTTCCCCTGAAAACAGTGCACTCGGCCCTCTAGAGAAACACACTTGGATTTCCCTTCTGTCCTTCTGCCCTTCCCCTAGCAAAGGTCCACAGCCTGCCTGTGGAGGGGCTCCCTAGAGCTGTGTCCAGGTCAGAAAAAGCAATACTGTGCCTGTACTACTGCTCCCGGGGACAGGGGCATGGGACTGTACTGTCCACTGTCATCTCTCCCTTTGACTCCCGTGATAGCCTCTTCACAGGACAGACTAACGCGCTTGCCGCCTCCCACCTGTAAGTAATCAGAGAGAGCTTTAAAAAGCATCAGCCGGGTGGCACCTGGGTGGCTCAGTGGTTGAGCATCTGTCTTTGGCTCAGGGTGTGATCCTGGGGTCCTGGGATCGAGTCCCCCATCCGACTCCCTGCAAGGAGCCTGCTTTTCTGCCTATCTATATCTCTGCCTCTCTCTGTGTCTCTCATGAATAAATAAATAAAATCTTAAAAAAAAAAAAAAGGCGTTGGCCATGATACTTAAATAATAAGTAAATATATTAAACTTAAAAATTGTATGTCAAATATTCAACGATAAAAAATAATTTTATAAAATACATACCAAGACAAAAATGAATAAAAATAAAATCACTGGCTCTCTTGATGAAAACCCTCCACTGCTTTCCTCCTGCATCTACAATACAATCTAAACCCCTCAAAATGGCCTGTGGGCTCTCAGCTCTGTCCCTCTGTTTAACAGGAATCAGGTTCTTGGGCCCAACAAGGATAGAAGAGAGAAGGACCTAAAAACCTAAGGTACAGGCAAGGCTTTACTGGGGCTACAGATGGAACCGAAAGAAGACAGACGACCAACAGAGCACAGGTCGCACATCCTCCCCAACAGAAAGAAGTCCTGCTTAAACGGAGAAAGTTCTTGCTCAGGGTCCCATTGGGGTCAATAGGCTAAGAGTAAGGAGGAAAAAATGCCTCATCCTGATTGGCTAGAAGGGCCTCGTCCTGATTGGTTGGAAGGGACTCCCCCTTATTGGTTGGCAAGGTCTCATCCCAATTGGTCGACATTGGCAGACCATTCAGGCAGTTCATTGGTGCTTTTTGGAGCCTTAGGTGGGTGGATGTGTATTTAAAGATTTCATTTATTCGCTTGAGATAGGGAACACAAGCAGGGGGCAGAGGAAGAAGGAGAAGCAGACTCCCCGCTGAGCAGGAGCCCGAAATAGGGCTCCATCAGAGGACCCCAGGATTATGACCTGAGCCAAGGGCAGGCTTTTAACGTACTGAGCCCCACAGGCGCCCCCTGGGTCCTGTTACATGTCTGGCTTGTTATATAGGCCTCATCCTGGCCACATCCTGGTTCTTCTCTGTAAGAGAAGCAGCTTAACAATATCAATCCACAGAAGGTGCCCCAGAAATAGCATAACATTTGTCACCTGGGGCTTGTTTCTGTAGTCCCTAACTATGTCACCCGCACCTCCTTTGTCTGACACAGGCATCTTTGAGCTGAGAGTCAGACATGTGGCAATCACACCTACACCTCCTCTTGATTCCATTTTTTTAAAGACTATTTATTTATTTATTTATTTATTTATTTATTTATTTATTTATTTATTTATGAGAGAGAGAGGCAGAGACACAGGCAGAGGGAGAAGCAGGCTCCCTGCAGGAAGACCGATGTGGGGCTCAATCCCCAGATCCGGAATCACCCTAAGCCGAAGGCAGACACTCAACTTCTGAGCCACCCAGGCGTCCCCTTTTCTGTCTTTTTTGTTGGAGTAAAACATACGTAACACAAAATTTACCATTTTAGTTATTTTTGAGTATACAATTCCCATGGTCATGCATACAAATCTATGTTTTAAGAAAGAAATAACCTATGAGATGCAAAGAAAACCACTTCGTTCTACATTTATGTGTTTTCCTTACATTTAAAATGAATCTTAAAAAATTACTGTTTTTTTTAATTACTGTTATTGTTTTTTTAATTTAAATGTTTAAGTGAACAATTAGTTCTGATCACATGCTCAGAAGTTTCTCTTTTTTAAAAGATTTTTATTTATTTATTCATGAGACACAGAGAGAAAGAGAGAGGCAGAGACACAAGCAGGCAGAGGGAGAAGCAGGCTCCAGGCAGGGAGCCCGATGTAGGACTCGATTTCAGGACTACAGGATCATGTCCTGGGGGGAAGGCAGGAGCTAAACCACTGAGCCACCCAGGGATCCCCTCAGAAGATTCTTTAATTTCCAACTCCCAAAAATAAAAAATTTCCAACTCCCTCTCTGAGTAAATGAACACAGTGAAAGAGGGAGCCTAAATGCATCTAGCTATTTTACTAGTCTTCTGAAATACCAAGAGTAATAGTGACCCAACTAGATTGCATAGCAGCAGGTTTTTTTAATCTGTGTCACTCACCAGGCCAAGAGAATTGGAGACACAATTTAAAAGGCTTCCACCAAACCTGTGGCTCTTAGTGGAAATGGTTTTAAAATAAATACACAGGGACTTGGACATTACTAGCTCCTATGGAAAATACAGAACTTTCCTTCTGGATGTGTGAAAATCCTCAGAGCACCTGTCCTCTTCCTGCCCCCAGTTTTTCTAGGAGAATACTATGCTATGTAACTTTCTCCTGCCTCACTGGGTATATGAGGGCATGGGGCAGATGGTATAATTGTTCTATACATAAACAGACAGAAAGTATGGTGTTTTTTCTGGACAGATCAATAAGTACAAAGGAAAACTATTTAGAATCCCAAATCATTAACACGCTGCTTACACTCACAGATGAGCACACCAGAAAAATAACCCTCCTAACAGTCTGGCAGAAAGTAAATATTATTGGAGAGAGAATAACATGGCCTTTGCAATTCAAATTAAGAGCATAATTCCACTCCCTCAATTTCTGGCTTAAAGGGTAGGCACATAAAACAATAACTTCTCCGTTTTAAACATTTCTCTCCTACTTATTAATTAAGGCATCATACAGAACCCAAAATCAATCACTTGAACTGTACATATCTAGGCAATGTACAATTACATGTACAATTACATGGGCTGTGGCCCTGTAATTCTGGCGTCCAACAGAGGGCCACCCAAAGGGTGGAGAGACATAGGGCTTGTTCTTAGGTAGAGGTAATCAGGGCCAAAGTGTGGCCTGGGAGAATGATGACAGAATATGTCAATCACAATGAGAATAGAAAGGAACCAAGGCCATTAATTCACTCATTTATTCATCTAGGGATGGTAGAAAAATTATTTAACATCTGGTATAGTATGGGCACCAACCAGTCCAAACCCCAAGCAAAGGCTTGGAGGTCCCCTGTAGATGAAGCCTCAACATGTTATTCCTGAGTCATGGTAAGGCCTGGAAGATTTGGGGAAAAGGTCAAGGCACTGGGGTGGTAAAGCAGCACTCAAAGGAATAGGAAATGCTCCTTGCCTCAGTTAAATTAATTTTAGAGCTTCCATAGTAAGCAATAGAGGGGACAGTCCCCATGGGAAAGACAGTCCTGATTCTCCTGGGATTCTCTTTCCTCTTGAACTCTCACCAGCTATCACTATCATCACAATGATGCAGCTATCCTTCCCCATGTCCCCACCCCACTCTCCCCCATTACCTCCTCCCCCATCCCCATGCCATGCACATTCACTTTTTGTTTTTTCTCTCCGCACACAGCCAAGACATGACTCCAACTTTTATTTTTTTAAAGATTTTATTTATTTATTCACAAAAGACATAGAGAGAAAGGCAGAGACACAGGCAGAGGGAGAAGCAGGCTCCCTGTGGGGAGCCCAATGTGGGACTCAATACCAGGACCCCATGATCACGACCTGAACCAAAGGCTCAGCCACTGAGCCACCCAGGTGCCATGACTCCAATTTTTAAACAAAGGGCTAGGAGCAGAGGCAGAGGGCTAGGAGCTAATGGCTGGGGAATAATACCAGGTATAGCATTAAACTTGAGAATGTGGCTTACAAAATAAAAGCATATTTATCTTCAGCTTGGAATCCCTCACAGGCCTTCCCTACTTTTACCATGTCATGGTACACAGAAAAATAGTATTTGACAGCACACTGGGGTAAAACAAGGAAGGCCTCATGCAGCTTGGGTGACCTGCCTATGGGCAGTCGGGTCCCCTGAGGGAGGAGAGACCATCTCTCAAGCAGATTGAGAGATCCCTCTGGCCCATCCCTCTCAGAGGGGTTGGGAAGCTTGCTTGTGTCCCAACTGGAAGGGTGTCATCTAGCAGTGAAGTGGTATTCATAAATGTGCAAAATCGCCATCAGAGAGACAAGAGGACACCTTGGCTACCAAAGACCATAGCAACAACACTTAAGGAGAAAGCCTTCTCTATGAGAGTCCAAACTAAGAAAATTAGAGAGAAGTCCCCAAAGAAGTTCCTGCCCCAATGAATATCTGGTGACAATTTTCCTAGCTAAAAGAAAAATCCAGCCCCACAAGGACTCATATGAATGTAAAAGAAGGGCTGGTTACAGAGCCAAGACCTCTATCTAGCCACCCTTAGGTAGAACACCAACATAGGGCTAAGCTAAATGAGTATGAATATTCAATTCACTTTAATTCAATCCAATCTGACCTAATCAAATAATATCCCTAGTGAAATAACCCTATCAGGTATTGGCAAAGGAGAAATATTCAAAACAGGAAGGGCCCAGTTAACCACCAGGTCAAAACTGTGCTGCTTAAGCAGAGGCTGGATCACTCAGAGTGCAGAGGCAGTGACACAACTGGCATTTACACTCTCCTGACCTGTTCTGGCATTTCCAAGGGCAGGACTGTTGCATTAGACCCTCCCCCATCTGGGGGTCAGAGAGGGTCTTCGTTTTTCTTTTTTTCTTTTTTTTTTTTTTAGAGTTAATTTTTAATTGATTTGATTCACTGTTAATTTTATTTTTTTTAATTTTTTTTTAAATTTTTATTTATTTATGATAGTCACAGAGAGAGAGAGAGAGAGAGGCAGAGACAAAGGCAGAGGGAGAAGCAGGCTCCCTGCACCGGGAGCCCGACGTGGGATTCGATCCCGGGTCTCCAGGATCGTGCCCCGGGCCAAAGGCAGGCGCTAAACCACTGCACCACCCAGGGATCCCGGTCTTCGTTTTTCCAGGACTATATAGTTGGTATCGTGTTTGGCTTCCCAGGATCATACTCAGGTTCTGCTTCTGGAACCCTTCTTCCCTTCCTGACAAGATGAGTTCCTAAAGGAGAGATACAGTTTTACTCTTTTCCAAATAATAAATCATTTATTTACTAGTAAAACAATAATTGTACTTAGGAATAATAACAGATATTTAGAGAGACTCTTCACTCAACAAATACAGAATACATATCCTTTATAAGCCCACCCAGAATGTTTACACACTTGACCATTTGTTCGGCCACACAGGAAATCACAACACATTCCAAAGGGCTGATATCATACAGATCATGTTCTTTCACCACAATGCACTGAAAATAGAAACTAACAGTAAATGTGTCTTCTCCCAACCCATAAATTTGATGATAAAAAATACCATTCTAAATAATCTCAGAATTCAAAAAAGAAACCATAAAGAAAAGTAACAATATTTAGAAATGATACACAAAGAAAGCACACATATAAAAACGTATGAGGGGGGTGCCTGTGTGGCTCAGTTGGTTAAGCATCAGCCTTCAGCTCAGGTCATGATCTCAGGGTCCTGGGATTGAGCCCCATGTCATTGGGCTCCCTGCTCAGCTAGGAGTCTACTTCTCTGTCTCTCCCTCTGCCTCTCCTCTCTGCTTGTGCTCTCTCACTCTGTCTCTCAAATAAATAAATAAAATCTTTTAAAAAAAGGACATATGAGGTACACCTAAAATCGTGGTCAAGGGACTCCTGGGTGGCTCAGCGGTTGAGCATCTGCCTTTGGCTCAGGCCTGATCTCAGAGAGCTGGGATAGAGGCCTAAATCCAGCTCCTTGCATGGAGCCTGCTACTCCTCCCTCAGCCTATGTCTCTGCCTTTCTCTCTGTGTCTCTCAAGAATAAATAAATAAAATCTTAAAAAAAAAAAAATTGTGGTCAAGAGGAAATTTAAAGCCCAAATGCATTTTTTTTTTTTAGAAAACAAAAGAGATTTGGAAATTAATGAACTAAGCATTCAACTGAATGATGGAGAAAGAAAAGAATCTAGAAGAAATAAGAAATTAATAGGAAACATGAATAACAGTCTAAAACCAAGAATAAAAGCATTAGAAATAAAACCAAAAGATCATTAATTAAAAGAATGATAAAAAAGACAAATTTCTGGACAGACTAATTGGAGAAAAAAGGCAGAATAAACAATATGAGCAATAAAGATGCTACAAACAAATTTTTGCCTATGATTTTGAAAACATTCATGAAATGGACAACCTCACAGAAAAAATATAAATTACAGAAGTGACCAAAGAAGAAATAGAAAATGTGAATATACCAATCACTATGAACATAATTGAATGACTAGTAAATATCTCTTCTCAAGAAAGGCTATAGGTTCAAACAACTTGACAGGCAAGTTAATTAAACCTTCTAAGTACACACATTTTTTTTTTCTTCATGAGAGACACACAGAGAGAGGCAGAGACATAAGCAGAGGGAGAAGCAGGCTCCCTGCGGGGAGCTTATGTGGGACTTGATCCCAGAACCCTGGGATCACAACCTGAGCTGAAGGTAGACACTCAACCACTGAGCCACCCAGGTGCCCTGGAACACATAATTCTTGTCTTAGTCAAATAGTTCCACAGAGTGAAAGAAAGGGAAAAGCCACCTAGTTCATTTTATGAGGTTACTATAGGTAGAAAAGTACTTTTTAAAACAACAAAAGAAAAGCATAGGTCAATATAATTTATAAATATAAATGCAAGAATTCTAGGGGTGCCTGGGTGTCTCATTGGGTTAAGCAACCTACTCTTGGTGTCTGCTAAGGTCATGATGTCAAGGTCATGAAATCAAGCTCTGCATTGGGCTCCACACTCAGAGCAGAGTTTCCTTAAGATTCCTTCTCCCTCTCCCTACGCCCCTTCCCCTGCTTGTGCACATGTGCTCTCTCTCTCTCTAGTAAAAAAAATCTTTAAATACAAGAATTCTAAATAAAAAACAATCAAATCTAATTTTGCAATATATAAAATAGTCATAATTAGGGTTTATCCTGTAAAAATATATGACTCGATATTAGAAAAATGTATCAAATTACTATAAAACATGAAGATGTTAAGAAGAAAACCATATGATTATCTTGAGAAATATAGAAAAATGTCACCAATAGAATTCAACATTCATTCATCTTAAAAAATAATAAAACTTTTAACAAAGTATAGATAGCAACACTTTTAACTTGAGAAAATGCTTCCCCCATAAAAACCCCTATAATAATATCACATTTAGTGATGAAACTTTAAACACATTCCTATCAAGTTCAGGTACAAGTTAAGGTGACCATTATCACCTCTACTGCCTGATATCGGACTGGAAGTCCTTGCCAATGAAAGAGAGAAGAAAAGAAGAGGCAAGGATGCTTGGGTTACTCAATGATTGAGCCTCTGCCTTTGGCTCAGGTCATGATCTCAGGCTCCTGGGATCGAGTCCCGCATCAGGCTTTCTGCAGAGAGCCTGCTCCTCCCTCTGCCTATGTCTCTGCCTCTCTCTCTGTTTCTCTCATGAATAAATAAATAAAGTTTTTTTTTTTTAAAGGAAAGAAGAAGCAAACGATTCAGGGAGAAGAAGACAAAATCCTCATCATTGCAAATTGTCTTCATTGAAACTCCAAGAAAATCTTCAAACTATTAGAAAGAATAAGAGTGTTCAGCAAGGTTGCTGCATATAAGATCAACATTTTAAAAAATAGTATTCCTTTAAACCAAAAATAACCAGTTAGAAAATTTGGTAGGAAAAACTCTCATTTGCAATAGCAAAAGAAATGATATTGAATCTAGGAGTGGCTTAAGCAAAGGATATTAGGGGCTTGATAGGGAAAATATAACGTGTTGAAAAAAAAGAAAAGGTGAATATATGATCAAAAAGAAAGACTTAGGGCAGCCCTGGTGGTGCAGTGGTTTAGCGCCGCCTGCAGCCCAGGGCATGATCCTGGGGACCCTGGATCAAGTCCCGCGTCGGGCTCTCTGTGTGAAGCCTGCTTCTCCCTCTACCTGTGTCTCTGCCTCTCTCTCTCTCTCTCTGTGTGTGTGTCTCTATGAATAAATAAATAAAATCTTTAAAAAAAAGACTTAGTATCCTTTACCTCAGTGAATTTACAAGGTCAATATAATTTTGAAAAAGAAGAGCAACATTGGGGAAAAAACTGTCTCGGTTATTATTAATGTACAGCAAACCTTCCCCTGAATTTAATGCCTTACAACAGTCATTGTGACTTTGTGGCCTGGGATGGGCTCAGCTGGCTCAGCTGGACAGCTGCCCTTGGAGGGTCGCTCAGGTGGCTGCATGCCGCTAGTGGCCCAACTCAGGGCTGGGCTCAGGGCTGGGCTCAGTGGGCTTGCTAAAATGGCAAGGCTCCTCTCTTTCTCTAGGGGGTATTAGAGCTTATCCCTACCCACTTGGTCTCCCCCTGTAGGTTTCTCCAAAAAGGCAGCCAGAGAATGCTCCCAAGAGCAGAAAACAAAAGCTTACAACGCAAGTTTTAGGCCAGGAACTGGCATAGGATGACTTCTAGCTTACCCAAAGGCTAAAGCAAGTCACAAAGCCAACCTAGATTTCAGAGGTGGGGACTACAGGGGTCTGTATATAGGAGGTGTGGTTCATTGGTACTGCAGGGACCTTTTGCAAGTCAAGATGTGTGAAGTTAAAGTGTAGTGGTGCAAATCCAGAGGAGTAATCAGTGGATCAGAACAGAGACACCAGAAACAGGTATTCGCTTAAAGGAACCTGATAAATGATTGGAAGAGTCATTATAGGTCAGTAATTTTTAAAAATAAGTAGGGGGGTGCTGGGTTAAGTTAAGCATCCAACTCTTGATTTTGGCTCAGATTGTGATCTCAGGGTCATGGGATTGAGTCCCATGTGGGGCTCTGGACTTGGCACAGAGTCTGCATGTCCCTTCCCTCAGCTCCTCCCCCCTGATCATGTGCCCTCTCTATTTCTAAAATAAATATATAAAATCTTTAAAAGTAAGTAAGGATAGGACAAATGACTCCTCATACTTACAGGGAATTTCTACAAATGCTTTGACATTTCTCCCTTTAATATGTAGAGTGTAAGTAATGTTCCGTTGAGCGTTAACTAGACTTCATGAACAGAAGTGGGCTCACTTCTAATGAATAGAAAAGTGGAAGTGACAGCATATGACCTCAAAAACTATGTCCTAAAAGACACTACAACTCCCTGCTCTCTCACATTTCTCTTGAATGGATCACTGGCTCTGGGGGAAGCTCGCTACCATGTCATGAGGACTCTCAGGCAGCCTTGTGGAGAGGCCTCTACAGAGAAGGGTGCTTCCTGCCAACAGCCATGTGAGTGAGTCATCTTGGAAGCACGGCCTTCACATGATTGTTCCCCTGACCAACATCTGACACAGCCTCAGGAGAGACCCTGAGCCAGAACCACCCAGCGACGTGGCTCCCAGATTGCTGACTCTCAGAAATTGTTGACATAATAAATGTTTGTGGTGCTAAGCTGCTAAGTTTTGGAGTAATTCTGATGTAGCAATAGGTAACCAACATAATTTGTCATCCTCCACATGAAACAAAATTGGATCTTTCCTCACACATCACACACAAAACCTTAGAACTTTCTAAAAGATTATATGGGACACTGTCCATGATTATAGGTAAGACTTCTTTTTTTTCTTTTTAAATATTTTATTTATTTATTCATGAGAGACACACAGAGAGAGAGGGGCAGAGACATAGGCAGAGGGAGAAGCAGGCCCGATGTGGGATTGATGCTGGGAATCTGGGATTATGACCTGAGCAGAAGGCAGATGCTCAACTGCTGAGCCATCCAGGCATCCCTATAGGAAAGATTTCTTAAAACAAACATATAGACATAGACATGTACCATAAAGGAAAAAAACTACAACCAAGATGAAAGGATAAATGGCAAAAGGAAGAAGGTAACTTCCAACACATAGTATGCAGAACACACAAAGAGCCCCATCAAATAACTCAGTAAAGACAGGCAGCCCAATAGAAAAATAGGTGAATGTAATAAATAGACAATTCATAGAGGAACTAACCTAAATAACCATTAACCATCTCACTAGTAACCAGAGAAATGCAATTTAAGCCAGGGTCAGAGTCCATTACTCATCCCTCCAATTGATATAAATCAACAAATCTAAAAATATCAAGCATGTACCATGATGCGGGCAAATGGGAATTCTCATACATTGCTGTATAATTTGTTACAGCCAGTGTGGAAGCAGTTTGGCAAAAGGAGGTCAAGCTGAATGTGTATATACACTGTACCTGAGACAGTTCCAGTCCTGGCCATCATAGAGTTTCCAGAGACCATCTCTGGTACCATTGCCCAAGAAGACCAATTGTTATAGATAGTTATTACTGAACCAATTATGGTAGAGAATATTTGAGACAACCTAAACATCCGTTAACAGGGTGGAGAAATACTAAAAGTGACATATTTAAACTAAAGACACTAGAGCATACTGTTGATTAAAATAAAAGTATATGGGCAGTCCTGGTGGCTCAGCGGTTTAGCGCCACCTTCAGCCCAGGGTGTGATCCTGGAGACCCAGGATCGAATCCCACGTCAGGCTCCCTGCATGGAGCCTGCTTCTCCCTCTGCCTGTGTCTCTACCTCTCCCTTTCTCTCAGTGTCTCTCATAAATAAATAAAATCTTTAAAAAAAAGTTTGTTAAAATAAAAGTATAATATTATTCTTATTTTTAAATCATTGTGCAAACAATTCTTTTTATGGATATATTTGCAGTTTCTGTGTGTTTAAAAGAAAATGTGAGAACTCATAGGATGGTATGTTACAACTGTAAGCATATTAAGCCTAAATAAGAGACTTTAAAAAATAGATTGGGAAGACCGATAGTTAACTTATGGGTCAACTAGACTGGGCCACAGGGTGCCCAGGTATTTGGTCAAACATTATTCTGAGTGTTTCTGTGAGGGAAAAATACAGAAACTGTGTTTGAACTGTTAGACCGAGTAACGCAGATTGCCCTCCCTAATGCGGGTGGGCCTCATCCAGTTAAAGGCCTGAATAGAACAAAAAGTCTGCCCCTCCCTCAATTAAGAAAAAATGCTTTCCTGCCTGACTGCCTTCAAAGTGGGACTTCTACTTTTTAATTTCCTTTGGATTTGAACTGAGACATCAACTCTTTCTGAGTATCCAGGGTACCAATTCACCCTACATTTTAACAACTTCTGAAGCATACTGCCAAGCTACCTTCCTCAATCTTTCCAGAGTTATAAAAAAACAATATATACTTCCCCAAGCCCTTGCCAGCACTGAAAGCTGGGTCCTCTAGGACTGTCTTGACTAATATCTTCTCTATGGTTTATTTATTACCTCTAAGAAGGCTTTAGCTTACTGGAATTCTTAATCAAATCCCCAAATCTGGGATGTCTGGGTGGCTCAGAGGTTGAGCATCTGCCTTTGGCTCAGGTCATGATCCTGGGGTCCTGGGATCGAGTCCTGCATCGGGCTCCCTGCAAGGAGACTGTTTGTCCCTCTGCCTGTGTCTCTGCCTCTCTCTCTGTGTCTCTCATAAATAAATAAATAAAGTCTTTAAAAAACAAAACAAAACCAAATCCCCAAATCTTTGACTAAAAACAGAGTTTTTGTTTGTGCCAACATCAAACTGAAAAATCTTAAGTATATATATATATATCTTAAATATATATATAAATTTTTTTCCATCAACGGATAGATGGGTGCATACTGAGTTAATTAAATATACACATATATACATGTATATATATTTAGGAATATATATATATATATTCTTAAATTCCCATTTCTCTTTAAACTAATGGAATCTCCTCTTGTTTGGGGAACCATATATTTTAATTTCAAACACTCTTTGAAGGCACCCAGAATTGCTAACCAAATTCTGGCTCTTTTTTGAAACGAGATCTGTATTGATGGAAGTCACAGAATGTGCAAGGTGTCCATGGGGGGGCATCTGTATCAGTCACCAGGATGCGCTCCTGCAAGGTTTGTGGACCAGTGTCCACCGAGAACCTAGATGAAGGGCAGGGGCTTGTCCCAGATCTCAGGGGTGGCATAACCATGTTATTTAAGGATTTTCAAAGGTAGAAGCACCAGCTTCATTTTTTGTTAGCTGCTCAGGATCTCTTCCTTCTATGAATGACTTTTATTTTCAGCCATTTTCAACTTGCAAAGGATTCTACTTGGCTGAGGGCCTAGCAGGTGACCTGTCCCTCCTGCATACATTATAGAAACATACGTGAGGCCATGTCTTCATTATATGCTGTCAAAAGAGTCTGCAGAATAATTCAGAGTAGCAACAGAAGCATCTTAGGATCTGTCCAGCCCCGAGGGGGAAAATGAAAATCAGCCAAATGAAAATCATGGCATTTATTTGGAACCCTCAGTAAAGAGAGCAACATCTGAGAGGGCTATTTGAAAGCCACAGTATGGAATTAGAAGCTGAAGATAGATAGCCCTAGGGATGGCAGGATGGGGTAACAGGTTTCTAAAGTCAACTAGACCATGTACGAGTGGCCAGCGGGGTGACAAGAACTAACAAACCCTCTGCTGTGGCCTCTGATTCTTGGATCAGCTTCTCTGCCCAAAGTTCTGCCAAGTAGAGCAGCAGACAGCAGCCCTGTTCCACCAGCCAGAGGGGCAGAGAGGGGACGAGACCAACAGGAACCTGCAGCCTCTCTCCACCCTCATGGCCGATTTCGGTTGGTGTTAATCCTTCAAGGACTCCCTGCATTGTTATTCTTCATAGGACCATGTTACTGTATTGGAATATATAGGAAACCCTTTATCATTTGCACACTTGGCAATTTTCTTTGCCCAAATTTGAGTTCCAACCCCATGTCAAGATTTGGAAATCTATATTACCCTAAAAAAGAGTTGAGCTGTTCAAAGGTGAATTCTTTCTTTTTTTTTTTTCTTTTTAACTAACAGAAGTGAATTTTTAAATGAACTGCAAGAAAACTTCAGTTTATCTGTAAAGAGAGCTATAAGAATCTACAATCAGGAGACCAAAAAAAAAAAAAAAAAAAAAAGAGACCAACTAATTAATTTTGTTCTAACCTCATTAAACTGATGTCCATTCTGGGGATTCCAAATGATTGAAATATGTATTTATGTACTTTATAATAGAGGCTACCTTCTAATTGGATGGAGTAATGGGAATGAGAGTGGAAAGGAATATATTTTTTCAGTTTTAGTTTGCTCTCCTAAAATATGTTAAAACTCGTGAGGTTTAGAATGCACTCATTTACTTATCAATTTCTCTATTTTTAAAAACCTGTTCACTAATCAAAAGTGGTAGTGAATTATCACTAAGTGCTTACAGTTGTTTGTCCACTTCCCAAGTCAGTAAATAGAACATTTCTGGCACCTGAGAAGGCCCACTTCAACCGCCCCCTCCATCCCTATATCCTCCCCACTCCCCACTGTCCACTATTCTCACCTCTAACAACAAGACCAGTTTTGCTAGTTTAAACATTTTTTTTTAGGTTTAAAGATTTTTTATATAAATGGAATGATATAATGTATTCTTTTTTTGTATGGCTTCTTTAACATGTTTGGGAAAGTCATTTAGGGTGTTATGCACAGCTGTAGTTTATTCATCTTTAAAAACTTTTAATTCCAGTATAGCTAACAGAGTGTTGTATTAGTTTCAGTTATACAATATAATAATTTAACAATTCTATATGACACCAAGTGCTCATCACAACAAATGCGTTCCTTGATTCCATCACTCATTTCACCTACCCCCCACCTCCTCCCCTCTGGTGACCATCAGTTTCTTCTCTAGAATTACGAGTCTGTTTGTTGGGTTGCCTCACTCTTTGCTCATTTGTTTTGTTTCTTAAATTTCACATGAGTGAGGTCATATGGTATTTGTCTTTCTCTGACTTATTTCACTTAGTATATTACTCTCTAGCTCCATCCATTTGTCGCAGATGGCAATATTTCATTTTATGGCTGAATAATATTCCTCTGTGTGTATTGTCTTTTTTATCCATTCATAAGTCAGTGGACACTTGGGCTGTTTCCATAATGTGGCTAAATAATGCTGCTATAAACACTGGGGTGCATGTATCTTTTTGAATTAGTTTTTCTATTTGGGAGGTAAATACCCAGTAGCACAATTCAGGGATTGTAGGATATTTCTATTTGTAACTTTTTGAGACCCTCCATACTGTTTTCCAGAGTGGCTGCACCAATTTGTAGTCCTAACAACAGTGTGGAAATTTCCTTTTTTTCCGTATCCTCACCAACAACTGTTGTTTCTTGTGTAGTTGATTTTAGCCATCCTGACTAAAGGTGTGAGGTGATGTCTCATTACAGTTTTGATTTGCATTTCCCTCAGAATGAGTGATGTGGAGCATCTTTTCATATGTCTGTTGGCCATCTGGATGTCTTTTTTGGGGAGTATCTGTTTATTTCTTCTGCCCACTTTTAATCGGATTATTTGGTTTGGGGGTATTGATTTGTATACGTTCTTAACATATTTGGGGTATTAACTCTTTATGGGATATACCATTTGCAAATATCTTCTCCCATTCAGTAGGTTGCCTTTTAGTTTTGTTGATTGTCTCCTTTGCTGTGTAGCTTTTTATTTTGATGTAGTCCCAATAGATTATTTTTGCTTTTATTTCCCTTGCCTCAGGAGGCATATCTAGAAAAATGTTATTACAGCCAGTGTCAGACTGAGGCCTTACTTCCTGTACTCTCTTCTAGGATTTTTATGGTTTGGGGTCTTATATTTGGATATTTAATCCATTTTGAATTTATTTTTGTGTATGGTATAAGAAAGTGGTCTAGTTTCATCCTTCTGTGTGTGGCTGATACAGTTCATTTGATTGCTATGTAACATTCCATTGTATGGACAATACAATATCTTATTCATTCATCCTACTGCTCACAGATATTTGGGTTTGCATATAATTTGAGATTGTTAGAAATTGTGCTGGTATGAACATTCTGGTATATGTTTTTTAGTACTTATCTCTGCGTGGCTTTCCATTGGATTTATACCTAGAAATGAATTGTTGGGTCATGGGTTATATGAATGCCTGATTTGGAGAAATAATGCCAAAGAGTTTTACAAAGCTATCGTGAAGCTTCATTTATTTTGGCAGACACCCTTTTTCTATTTCTGGCAAGGGAAAGTTGAGTGAGTAGGATTTTTAATGCCTTACAGGTTTCTTGGAACGAAATATCTTTTTTACAAACACTATTTGAATGAGTAAAGTTTAAAGTAATTAAAGGTTTAGAGATTTAATTTCTTTCTAAACTATAGACATTTTTCTTGGTAAGAAGTGTAAAAGTGCTTGGGGAAAAATACATTTTGTTGCCAAAATATCTGAAAAGTAATTCCAACCACTCAGCTCAAATAATCCACAGCAGGGCCAGCCAGCCTCTGACTTGATATCATCCTGGGGTTTCCAACAAAATAAACAAACAAAATACAGAGAGAAGCTGGGATTCCCCACTATGAAAGCATTGTCACTCCTGTGAACTTGAGCAAATTAGCAAACGTTTTCAATAGATCCATAGCCCCACCAAAAAGTAAGGCAGCATTGAATACTTTTCTTTTTAATTTCTAATGTGAATCTTAGTTTCCATTTCCCAGATATGGAATACAGGTAGAAATAAGCAACTGTAGTTGAGAATAGAGGGAAGTGTTTCTAAGAACATTAAAAAGTTCATAGGTGGGACGCCTGGGTGGCTCAGTGGTTGAGCGTCTGCCTTCAGCTCAGGTCGTGATCTCAGAGTCCTGGGATCAAGTCCCACATCAGGCTCCCGTTAGTTAGGGAGCCTACTTCTCCCTCTGCCTATGTCTCTGCCTCTCTCTCTGTGTCTCTCACAAGTAAATAAGTAAAATCTTTAAAAAAAAAAAAAGTTCATAGACTGTTCCCTACAACCTGATTCTTCAGTGTAAAAGTTAACTATTTTTCTTCTCCCAGAAAGGCTAGGAAGTCACTCTCTGGCAGGACTTAATACTCTTCTAGACTTAAAAAGGTAATTTAAAAAAAAAATATATTTTATTTAAATTCAATTTGCCAACATATGCTATAACATCCAGTGCTCATTCCATCACATGCCCTCCTTTATGTCCATCACTCAGTGGCGCCCCTCCCCTTCTGCAACCCTTTGTTTCCCAGAGTTAGGAGTCTCTCATGGTTTGTCTTCCTCTCTAATTTCTCCCCACTCAGTTTCCATCCTTTCCCAAAAAGGTGACTTTTTTGCATACAAACATAGAACGGTTAAGTAGCTGGTCAAGAAAATTGTCCATATATCTCATGTTAAAAACCATTTTTAGGAGACCACAACTAAAAGAAAGAAAGAAATGGCAATATATCCATACACTGGAATACTATACAGCAATGATAAAGAACCATGTACAGCTAGAAGGATTAATACAGACACATCTCAGACATAACGTGGCATGGAAGACACCAGTCAAAAAGAGCATGTCATACTATGCAATTCCAATGCACAGAAAAGTCAAAACCAGGCAAAAGTAATTTATGGAAATGGAAGTCTGACCAGTGTGCTGGTGGTAAGGACTAACCCAAAGGGGATGCTGGACAAGCTTCTGGGGTGCTGGTTCTTCATCCTGATCTCAGTATTGGTGACAGTGGAGTATTCATTTTGTAAAAGTTTAACAAGGTGTATATTTATCAATTTGTGTGCTTTTCCGCTATGTTTGTTATATTACAGTATTTTTTTAAAATAAGGTTGCTATTGAGAGAAAAGGTGAGCTAAACTTAACTTTGACTTTTTTTTAATAGTCCAGCAGCTTAGGATGATGCTGAGTAGCCCTCTCCTTACTCAGGAGCAAAGAGGCTCCCCCAAACCTTAGCAGTGACAATGACCATTTTGTGGCATGACAACTACGTAGTAGTAGGCTTTGTGTAAGGTCCTGTACATATATTCTCTCCAGGCCTTAGAACAAACCTTCAAAATAGGTAACATTGTCCCCAGCTCACAGGTAAAAAGTTCCAAGACATTGAACTATTTCCCCGAGGTCACGCAGCTAGTCGATGTCTGAGTCAGATCTGGGTGCAGCCCGTCTGCATCAAAGCCCAGGGCTCTCTCTTGAAGTAAGATCCAGGCAAAAAATTCTACTGTGGGCAGTCAGCTCCCCTCTACCTCTTGGGGGGAACCTGGATAAAGATAAACATCCAGGTGGGCCTGGCAGGGGGCTAGTTCTGGAAGGCCATGCACCAGAGGGCAATGTGTAGCCTGAGGACCAGGCACCCGGGTGGAGGGGTGGGGCCCAAGCCTCCGGTCCTACCAGTGCAGGTTCAATGCCAACGATTTGCTGCCTTCTTTCTGGCCATCCAGCTATTTAGGAAGTTGTCCCGGCTCGCCACTGTTGCAGGACAGAGGGAAGTGTACACCTGGTGCCATCCAATAGAGGCTTGCTTGCTTAGGAGCTCGAGACAGGCCCATTCACAAGAGGTCCACGCAACCCGGGCTTACTCTTTGCAGTTAAACCCTGATGAACCACATGTCTGCCTGAGTGCTGTTTTCACAGCCTGGAATGTGTCCTCCTCTCCCCAAACCAAATACACACACACACACACACACACACACACACACACACACGTTTCCTCCTCCAGGAAGCCTTCCCAGCTACCTGAGCTCACATGGCTCTCTCTCATTTTAGGGAATCTCTTCTGAATACACTGTTTCATTTAATCTTTGCAAAAAAGTGACAACTCAATGCGACCTTTTTTTCTCAGACCAGGAAACCAAACCTTAAAGAGGTGGTCTGCTGGAGGCCAAAGTGCCAGTGAGCGGCACAGCTGGGATTCGAAGTCAAGTTTTGTCTCCTACCTGCCCCCTCCCGCTCTGTCCTACATCTCTCTCCTCCATTATCCCATAGTCCCCGTGCAGCTGTATCTTTGAATGTATCACCCGTTCCTATAATCACGGACTTATTTGCATGCCTCCCTGCCTCGATGTGAGGAAAACTTGAAGAGTTGTATGTAAGTAGGTTGTAGAGCCCCGTCCTTCGCAAAGTGCCTGATAAAGAGTAAGCGCTCAAAAAGACTCTCGAAAGAGAGGCACCTGGGTGGCTCAGGTGGTTGTGTCTGATTCTTGATTTCAGCCCAGGTCTTGATCTCACGGCGGTGAATTCGAGCCCTGCATTGGGCTCTACATGGTGCGTGGAGTCTATTTAAAAAACAAACTAACTAATTAATTAATTAATTAAAAAACAAAACATAGGGGCACCTGGGTGGCTCAGGTGGTTGGGCGTCTGCCTTCAGCTCAGGTCGTGATCTCAGGGTCCTGGGATCAAGTCCTGCATCAGGCTCCCTGCTTGGTGGGGAGCGTGCTTCTCCCTCTCCTTCTGTGTCTGCTCCTCCTGCTTGTGTGCCCTCTCTCTCTCTGTCTCTCAAATAAATAGATAAAAAAAATTTTTTTAATTAATTAAAATAAAAAGATTATGGAAAGAATAAAAGGATGAATCTGTGCATACTCATCTTGCATTCCTCTTAGCTAGCTGCTAAATAGCAAACAATGATTTATAAGTGGGACAGCCGAGGGGGCCTCAAAACATCTGCTGTGGAATTACAGAGGCCAGGAGCTCTCTTGTCTCTTCCTCTAAAGCCACCAGTCCCTTCACGGGGAGGAGGGCAGCCTCCAGCCTCACTCATGACCTAATCTAAACCTAATTACCTTCCAATGCCCATCCTACCCCACTGATACCATCACAGTGGGAGGTAGAGCTTCAACATATGCATTTGAATTCAGGGAGGACACAACCATTCAGTCCCTAATAGTTGTTATAAGAACTCAGTGAACTGGGGGAATCCCTGGGTGGCTCAGCGGTTTAGCCCTGCCTTTGGCCCAGGGTGTGATCCTGGAGTCCCAGGATGAGTCCCACATCAGGCTCCCTGCATGGAGCCTGCTTCTCCCTCTGCCTGTGTCTCTGCCTCTCTCTCTCTATCTGTGTCTTTCATGAATGAATGAATGAATGAATGAATGAATGAATGAATAAATAAATAAATAAATAAAATCTTTAAAAAAAAAAAGAACTCAGTGAACTGAAATATGGTCAGCACCTCAAGCCATACCTGGTAATAGTAAAAGTGGACATACCTAGAATAGGGTGAAATTAGCCACGTGAGCAGGGCAGCTTACAAACCATGGTGGGAGTGCAAAGGAAAGAATTGTCACCTATTCCAGGATGTGTACCGAGGTGCCGAGGTGATCTATACGTACCTACATGTAGTCTATGGTCACCACCTAATACTGTGTGGAGGGATATTACCATCTGTGTGTTATGTATGAGCAAGGAGAAACCCAGAGAGGTGAGAACACTCACCCAAAGTCACTCAGTCGGGCAGCCTGGGTGGCTCAGTGGTTTAGTGCCGCCTTCGGTCGAGGGCGTGATCCTGGAGACCCGGGATCGAGTCCCATGTTGGGATCCCTGCATGGAGCCTGCTTCTCCCTCTGCTTGTGTCTCTGCCTCTCTCTCTCTCTCTCTGTGTCTCTCATGGATAAATAAATATGATTTAAGCAAAAAACAAAGTCACCCAGCCAGCCCATTGTACAGCTGGGGCATGACCCCAGCTGTGCCTGCCCCTGCGGTCCACACTTTTCATCTATGGGCTGCACTGAGACTGAGTAGGGGCACTTGGGGTTGGCTTCAGTTGAGAGGAGGCAGCAGAAGAATCTTGGAAAATAAAAATTAATTAATTAATTAATTAATTAATTAAATAAAAAATCTTGAAAAATCAGTCCGGTATTACAGAGTAGAGAAATCTCTGTCGTCCTCATTTTGGCACTTAATGCTCAGTATTGGGTTTTGGGCTACCTGCTTTGGCTGTGTCAGGGCTTCTCAGCCTCAACACCATTCACATTTGTCGTGGTGGCTGTCCCGTGCAGTAGAGGATGCCGAGCAGCATCCTTGGCTGCTGCCCACTAGATGCCAACAGAACACCGCTCTCTCCCAGTTACGGCAACCAACGAGGTCTCCAGATATTCCTCCCTTGGGGGGAAAGACCACCCGTGGTTGAGAACTACTGATCTCTGTGTGTACATAATCCCTGTGGTCAGCGGCAAGCAGCCAGGAGTACGTTATGCCTTTTTTGCATTCGACAAACGAAGAAGCCAAATCTGGAAACACAGTGATTGTCATCTGTTGTCACTGTTGTCATCATTGTTCCTTTCGTACCTGTCTAAGCAGCTCTCCCACTTGTCCTTCGGATCTCACCTCTGATGTCACCTTTTCAGGGATGCTTTCTCCAAATCTGGACTTGTCAGCTTCTCTCTGTTCACTTGAGTGCCCAGTGCCCCCTGAGTTCTCTCATTGGACTCCCAGGCACCCCGGCAGGGGAGCAGAAGAGCGTGCTTTAAGCTCTCTATTTGAGTTAAGGGAGCGAAGGCCCAGAGCACTGATGTGGCAACTTCAAGATCACACAGCAAAGAAGTGACAAGCTAAAAATCCCCAGTCACATGATGGTGGAGCGGGTCCCCAGGAGGGCAGAACAGTGGACGCCCAGCAGAGAGAGCATCAGGTGGGCTGGCATCTGGGGCAGAGTACCTGTCACAGAAGAAAACTGGAGTTGTAGCGCAAAAGTTGGTCAGAAGCTAGAGGCCAATGTGGTAGGAACAGAAGACTGCATGAGGGCAGGTGCCCCCAGAACACACCAGATGCCAGCTTTGTGCACAGGACTAACATGGAGGAAAAGGTACATCCTGTGAACACACCAGATGGTGAATCTGAGGATGCTAACAATCTTCTGGCTTAGCCCGGGTTTGAGGACTGCTGAGCTGGAGGCAGAAGGAGGAATCTGGAGGAGACAGTTTATGCATCGCGTGGGCCCAGGTGAGTTGATGTCCAGCGAGCTGTATACACTGTCCTTTCATGGGAAGATGTCAGCTGTGCATTTCATTGCTGATGTCAGTGATTGGCACCTTCTGCCATGCCAGGTCCTGTAATAGGCTGAGAGGGTGCGAAAGAAAGTGCAAAAGTAGTGGCCCCTGTCTCTCAACCCTGACCTACTTATTGCAGGAGTAGATGTATGGTTATAAGCTGTGACAGGAGCTGAGAAGGAAAGGGGCAGTGTGCCATGAGAGCGTCTAATGAAAAGACATCTCCTCACGTGAGGGCTAGGGAAGGTTTCCTGGAGAAGCTGGTAACTGAGCTAAGATCTGAAGAGGGAATCAGAAGGAATTATGTTCCTATGTGTGCATGTGCTGAGGTTAGGTGGTTGCTTCCAGGCTGAAGAGACAGCAAAGATTCTGAGATGGAACCACAGGGAGGGTATAGAACCATAAAACAGACAGTTGAGCCCAATTAAAAAAGGGGGGGGGGTAAAATGATTAGAAACAAGGAAAATAAAGCTAATGCTCCATCAGTGTTTTCAATGGTGAAGGGTTCCCCTCCCAAAAGTCCAAAAATAATGCACTACCTCAAAAAGAGAGGTAGACTGGCTTTGCAGTCAAGACCTCCATCTTAGTGATGGCATCTTAGTAGGTGTGTCAGTCCAGAGTTTGACCTAAGAATGTCCAGCAATTCAGTTTTTCCAATTCATCAGGTCAGTCAGTTTCAGGGGATTGATTCACATTGACCAAAGTCATGGATAACAGATGGATAAATCAGAATACCCTGTAGAATTTTGATGCAACAAATGCATTGCCTTACAAATTGAAATATTCATGTCTGTTGGTCAATGCACTTCCTTCCCTGTAAAGTAGTCCACAAAGGTAAAGCAAATACTGATCAGAAGGCTAATGGGAGAGCAAGAATTGGAACGAAGCCTACTGGTCAAATAATCCATCTGTGACTGTTTGATGCTCCATTCTCTGCTAGAGATAAGCATATTTTCTGAGCCTCAAATCAGAGCATAGAGCTTAACAAAGAATCTAACCTGATTTGTGGCTGTCATTCATTCATTCATTTAGCTCTCTTTAATGGCTTTTTATGAATTATTAATAATATTAAATAACTATAACAGTTAAGCAATTATATAATTTTATATATTTATTTCATAATACAATATATAGTACAACCTAAAAATAATATTTTGTTATAAGTTAAATAAACCACCAGGATTAGAAAGAATAACATAAAAGTAAATGCTACACTCAGGAAAATATACAACATTTAATTAAATTTTTGTGTCATTATTTTTATAAAACATTATCCAAGTTGATGGTTTGATTTCCTGCTGACACGTATTTTCTGCTAATACTCAGTTTTCTCCATTATTATTTTTTCTCTCAATTAAAAAAAAATCTCTTTAAAAGCCTGGGTAATTTAAGAGATATTTATGGTTCCATTCATTATGTAAGACATTTTCAGTTCTTTACTATTATTCATCAGACCAAGAAGGAATGACGGACAATTCAGTGGCAATGAACAACCCTAGCACCAGGTATAGTTTCTAAATGCCATTTTTTACTGAAAGAAACCAGGGCTCCTTGGCAAAACAAGCAATTCAAGATCTGGGGCAGGAATTGTTCAAGATAAGACTACAACATGTTGTATTGCCTGAAATCAAAGCCACCACCAAAGGCTCCTGGGGTCATGGTAAAAAGATACAGAAATTAACGAGAAGGGGCTTTCTCTCTGGCCGTAGTTGGGTCCATTTGAACACCAAAAAATACTCAGACTGAAACACATCAAATATATAAAAATCCCATAGCTCGTATCCTGACAATTTTAAAACAAATTAGCGATTTCCTTTAGAGGTTGCTAGGAGACCAACTCCAGACAGGCTGTTAAATAAAAGGAATGGATCTTTTCCTGCCTTTTCTGAATAACCTGTATTTCAGGGTAACTGACTTGTCGTTTTGAGAAATACCTTCTTTGTAGAAAGATCACAGCTGATAAAAGCAGGAGGAGTGACATAATTAGACAATCATCATTTTCAAATCCCTAGTGAGTTCATGGATCTAGGCCATGGACATCAGTGGGCATGAAAACCATTAGGTAAAAGATTCTGGGGATTTGTATTACGGATATATCAGGCTGACAATATCTAGAAGCATCAGTCAACTTAAAATCACAAAAGATGGAAAACACCAGACATCATGTTTTTCCTGATGTGATGCAGTAGGAATGCACACTGGATTACCACCAGAGAATTGTTGCCAAATGAGCGTGAATCTAATCATGACTCTGGATTTAACTATCTGTTTACAAAAAATATGAGGGTAAGAGGAATGTGTTGGGACGCCTAGGTGGCTCAGTTGGTAAAGCAGCTGACTTCGGCTAAAGTCATGATCCCTGGGGCCTGGGATGGAGCCCCAAGTCAGGCTTGCCGCTTAGCAGGGGGTCTGCTTCTCCCTCTCCCTCTGCCCACCCCCACATGTGTGTGCTCGCTCGCACTCTCTCTCTCTCACTCTGACGAATGAATGAATGAATGAATGAATGAATGAATAAAAGGTAGGTAGATCATAACCTGAGCTGAAGGCATATGCTTAACCCACTGAGCCACATAGGTGTCCCAATAAATAAAATCTTAAAAAAAAAAAAAAAAGAGGAATATGTTAAGTGACATCAGGAGAAAACAATCAGTCAAATCTGGAATGTGAGGATCACCATAGGATAGATGACCCAGTTTCTTTGACAAATCAACAGCATAAGAAGTAGGTGAGAGTGGGGGGATGTGAGGAACTTATGATGTATATTGTGTCAATCATCTCAGGTTGCCATACTAAAATGCCTTAGACTGAGTGACATAAACAATGGGAACCTATTTTTCTCAAAGTTCTGGAGGCTGGAAGGCCAAGGTCAAGGTGCCAGCATGGTTGGATTCTGGTGAGAACTCTCCCCCTGGTTTGTAGGTGGCTGCCTTTCCTCAGTGCATGCACACAGATGCCCTGCTTCTAAATGTTATAATCCACCAACTGGATTGGGACCCCACCCTCATGACCTCATTTAACCCTAATACCCCTATTTCCAAATATAGTCACCCTGGTGTTTAGGGCTTCAACATCTGAACTCAGGTAGAGGGCACACAATTCATTCTATAACACATGTCAACCAGATGCCAAGCATAGAACTTCCTTCCTTGACTCCTGATTGCAACAAACCAGCTGTAAAACACATTTATGGGACAGAGAAACTTTAACCAACACCTATTAGATACTAGATGATGTTAAGGGATTATTTTTTGTAAATGTGACAAGGATGCTGTGGTTGTTTTTAAAATTACTTATCGCTTGGAGATGTACACAGAAGTATTTACCTTTGAAGTCATGCAGAGTCTGGGACTTGTTTTAAAATAATATGTAAGGGGACGCCTGGGTGGCTCAGCGGTTGAGCACCTCCCTTCAGCCCAGGGTGTGATCCTGGAGTCCTGGGATTGAGTCCCGCATCTGGGTCCCTGCGTGGAGCCTGCTTCTCTTTCTGCCTATGTCTCTGCCTCCCTCTGTGTGTCTCTCATGAATAAATAAATAAAAATCTTTAAAAAAATATGTAGGAAGGGAATATAGATGAAACAAGATCATGTATATATCAATAATTGTTAGAGCTGGGTGATGGGCATTCAGGGCTCTTTGCTATACTATTCTCTCTACATTTGTGTAGAGATTTTTCATAACAATAAACAATATTTTTAATGCAAAAGAGAGAGGGAGGGAGACTCAAGAGACATCATCAACCATGCATAATGCATAGATCTTTGTTAAACCCTTATTCAAACACACCATGTGATTAAAAAGACATTTTGGGACAATTGAAGCAAACTGATTGTGAACTGTGTGTTAGGTGATATCATCTAACCTAAATATTGTTAATTTTTTTGTGTGTAATTGTGAGGGTTTTTTTTTTTTAAGGTCCTTACTGTTAGATATACATATTAAAGCATTTACAGGCCATATTAGTCAGGATATTCCAAAGAAACAGAGCCAGATATAAGATACAGATAGATATTTCTTTTAAGGAATTAGGTCACATGATTGTGGAGGCTGGTGACTCTAAAACCTGCAAGGTAGTTTTAGAGATCTAAAGTAGATCAAAACAGAGTCTATCTTCTAGCAGAATTCTTTTTTTCTGAGTCTTGTTCTACCAAAGCCTTCAACTAGTTGGATGAGGCCCACCCACAGTATGAAGCACAGTCTGCTTTACTGAGAGTCAGTAGATTTAAATGTTATCCTCATCGCCCCAGAAACAAAAAGCTAAACTGAAACCCCAAAATACAAAAAACAAAAAAAAAAATATCTCCACAAAAATTTCCAAAATAACATTTGACCAAATATCAGACATCACAGATGCTATGGACTAAATTGTGTCCCCTGCCAAATCTCTATGTTGAAACTCAAACCCCCCAGTATGACTATAATTTGGAGATAGGGCCTTAGGAGGTAATTAAACTTAAGTAAGATTATAAGAAGTGCTTGATCTTTTTTTTTTTCTTAAAATTTATTTATTCATAAGAGACACACATACCACACACACACAGAAAGGCAGAGACATAGGCAGAGGGGGAAGCAGGCCCCTCACAGGGAGTCCAATGCAGGACTCCATCCCAGATCCCAGGATCACGACCTGGGCCGAAGGCAGGTGCCCAACGGCTGAGCCACCCAGGCATCCTAAGAAGTCCCTGATCTAATAGGATTGGTGGCCCTCTGGGGTAGGCACGAAGAAGAGGTCATGTGAGCACATAGCAAGATGGTGGCCACCTACAAGCCAAGAGAAGAGGGCTCAGAATGAAACCTACCTTGCACCTTGATCTCTGACTATCAAACTCCAGAACTGTGAGAAATAGATTTCTGTTGTTCAAGCCCATCTGTGGGTTTTTACTAGGGTAGCCCAAGCGATTGACACAATTAACCAGCACACAAGCATTTATATTATCTGGAATTTTCTTTAAAATACTCAAAAAGAGTTAAAAGTAAACAGGGAGAGCAGATGTGACGTGATTGGCAAAGTGTTGATAATTATTAAAAAGGATGGGTAAAGTGGGATTTCATTACATTATTACCTGAGATTTTCTATCATAAACCATTTATAAGAAATATTCATGTTCCAACCCAGTAACGACAGGAAGACTTCACACACCCTCTTTGTACTTGGAAGACGAATGTTTTAATAATGACATTCTTTATGTACTTTTGTCCAGCTCTGATCTGTAGCTTCTTTTTTCCCATTCAACCACCAAGTCCTCATTAAGGTATAACTCAAGGACGTAGAGATCGTTAAAATGATCATCATATCACAGAGGGAAGAACACTGTCAAAAATATTGGGCAGAGGGGTGCCTGGGTGGTTCAGTGGGTTAAACGTCTGACGTCGGCTGAGGTCGTGAACTTGGGGTCCTGGTTGGGCTCCCTGCTCAGCTCAGCGGGGAATCTGCTTGTCCCTCTGCTACATTTTCTCTCTCTCAAATAAATAAATAAAATCTTTAAAGAAAAATTGGGCAGGGCATTCATTCAGGGCTTTCTACAACTGAAACCACAAGAGCTGATAAAGATGTTTGAGATTTGCCTTTCAAAGATCTAGATAACATGTCACATCATCACATAAATCCCTGTATCGAGATTTAAAATGCAAGCTGCTATATTTTTACAGTTCTCATAATTGGCCTGGGGAAAGCTTAGAATATTTTCTTCTAAAATTGTATATAAATGCAAATATTTGCACCCAGCTTCCTGTTACTATATTTCTGTTCTAGCTAAGTGGTGTCATTGGTGAAATGGTGTCATCAGTGAAAAAAACCCACCAGAACCAAAGTTGCTATTTAGGATCTTTGATTTTTCTTAAGAAGAGCAGAAGTCTTTTCACCTAATACTAAATTCACACTTGAAGGTTGAAGCATTTTTATCACATTAAGCATATCTAGTTTCAGAAACCTCATACTCTTTATTGAAATTTGCAAAGTAAAGAAAAATCATTAAAATTTTTCAGCACAACTACTGGGTATTTTTCCCAAAGACACAAATGTAGTGATCCAAAGGGGCACCTGCACCCCTATGCTTATAGCAGCAATGTCCACAATAGCCAAACTATGGAAAGAGCCCAGAGGTCCATTCACCAAGGAATGGATAAAGAAGACGTCATACACACACACACACACACACACACACACACACACACACACACACAGGAATACTACTCAGCCATCAAAAAGATGAAATCTTGCCATTTGCAACAATGTGGATGGAACTAGAGGGTATTATGCTTAGTGAAATAAATCAATCAGAGAAAGACAATTATCATATCTCACTCATGTGGAATTTAAGAAGCAAAACAGGATCATAGTGGAAGGGAGGGAAAAATAAAACAAGACAAAATCGGAGAGGGACATAAACCATAAGAGACTGTTAATCAGAGGAAACAAACTGAGGGTCGATGGAGGGGAGGTGGGGGGACTGAGTTACTGGGTGATGGGCATTAAGGAGAGCACGTGATGTGATGGCCACTGGGTGTGATAGACTGATGGCAGCACCTGGGTGGTTCAGTGAATGGCTAAGCGGGTTAAACATCTGACTCTTGATTTCAGCTCAGGTCATGATCTCAGAGTCCTGGGATGGAGCCCTGCATCGCATCACATCCAGCTCCCTGCTCAGCGGGAAGTCTGCTTCTTCTCCCTCTCCCTCTGCCTCTCCCTCCCTGTTCTTGCTCTTTCTCTCTCGGTCTCAAATAAATAAATTAAAAAAAAAAAAAAAAAAGACTGATGAATCACAGACCTCTACCTCTGAAACCAACAATACATTATATGTTAATTAATTCAATTTAAATAAAATTTTAAAATAAACAACAAAACTTTCAGCTCAAGAAGAACTGGGTCAGAGAACCTGTTGAAGTGGACAGAAAGGAAGGGTCTCCCATCTGCTCTGTCCCCCGAATAATTCATTGGTGGGGCCCAAACAGGCTTGAAAAATGGGGACTCAGCATAATTGTTTCTAAGTGAAAATGGAAATCGGGTGTTGAGGGTTGTTTGCTGGGAAATCTGGACCAGTATAATGAGAGCCTTGGCGTCCTGCTGCCCTGATTTGACATTCCAGCGCACTATTCCGGACCTCTGACTGTCCTCCTCTGTTCTGAGAGGTACTGGCTGGGCAAGGGGAGAGCCCAGCTTCCCCTGAGACTCCAAGGTGCACCTCAACCTCCCTGGGCTGCTGGGAAGGGGCTGCCCCCACTCTACCATCTTCCAGGTCTGAGAACAATGCTTCTTCAAAACTGTGTCATTTAACTGGGGCTTCCCCAGGGTCAATGCAGATGGGACACTGCGTGGCCTGCAGGTGTCTGCCCATTGCATCCAACAAAAGCAAAACTAAAACATTCTGGGAAGGGGGAATGGGATCAATGTGGCGTAGAAGTGATGGGAGCATAGAAGCATCCCATCACCCCGAGGGCAATCAAATGAAAGCCACAAAAGAAAGTGTTTGCCAGAAAAAGAGGAGGGCTGTTTGAGAGGAGAGGATAGCCTGGAGCTGCAGGAAATGTGTATTTGGGGCACTCAGAGGCTGGAGGGGTAGCCCTCAGGAGGCAGATGCTGGGAGAGCCCCATAATAGCCTCTGGGTGATGGCCAGGGGGAAGGCCAGCTTCAAGCACTGAGAGCCCATGGCCCCGGGTCACGCCTTGGGATGTCAGCAAGTTCACGGAGGAGCCACAGGGACTCTGGGAATTCTGACCCTGCAGGGTTTTCCAGCCATCAGCTAGAACAAGGAGAACTGGGTATATCACATAAGGGCGGTGGGTGTCCAGAGCTCTCGGGGTACATGAGACAGAGTAACAGCAAAGCTCCCTCTGCACCTGTTTACCAGAAACATCCCTGGACAAGGGGCCACTTTGCGGAGGGGGGTTGAGGATCTACCTGTTGGGCAGCATCCCAAATGTTGGCCTGCTGTGGAGAGATGCAAACACAAGTATCAGGTGACAGCCTTAGGGTTCCTTGTGGGGCCGGGCCCCTGGGGGAACAAGCAGGGGTCTCTGTAGCCCCCCAGCCCTTTGTCCACGCTGACCACCCTGTGCTCTTTCCCTCCCCCAATGGCCGAATATTCCAGGTCTGCTCTGGGCCCTGCCCCGCCTTGTCAGATTTCCAAGCACATCCTCAGGCAGCCGAGCAGTGCTGGCCTGGGGCTCCCGGAAAGCTGGAGAGAGTGTCTCCCCCCCACCCCCTCATACCCATCACAGCTTCCCTCCACAGCCCCCACGCTACCTTTGTCTTCCCTCCCCTGGATGAAACTCTGTTCCCTGCCAGTATTCCACGCAGAACACCCGTTTGTCCTTGGGACCCTCCTGGGGGGGATGGTAACTGGTAAACCAGAGCAAAGACCCACAGGTGGCGGAAAGGAATCTTCCACCACCGGGTGGGCCAGATTACCCAAGATGCGTATGGTATGTATGGTGGAGAATTTATGAAGACCTTTCCCACCCATCGTTCTGGTTTGGCAACTCCCGAGCAAAGCAAGGGTTATTAATTAACAATTCATAATTATTAATCTAGGTAGAACTTTACACACGCCAAGCTGCAGTGATAGTGGCAAGGGCGCCCAGCTACTCGGTGGCAGAACTAGAATTCAAGCCTTGGCTTTTAATTTCAAGTAAAATCCTTTCTCCAATAAAATCAGAATGCTAGCTACTATTTATTCAGATGTATTGCATGTCATCCCCCATCCTGCGTGCCTGACACATTTAAACGTAGTTAAAGGGGATCCCTGGGTGGCTCAGCGGTTTAGTGCCTACCTTTGGCCCAGGGTGTGATCCTGGAGACCCGGGATTGAGTCCCATGTCGGGCTCCCTGCATGAGGCCTGCTTCTCCTCTGTCTGTGTCTCTGCCGCTTGCTCTCTCCCTCTCTCTCTCTCTCATAAATAAATAAATAAATAAATAAATAAATAAATAAAATCTTAAAAAAAGAAAAAACGTAGTTAAACCGCAGGAAAAGCCTTTCAGAGTAGGTGATGCTGTCACTGCACCCATTTGGGGGAGGAGGAAAACTGAGGCAGAGGGAGGCTGTGTAACTGCCCGAGGTCACACAGCTAGACCTCACTATCCTACGGCTGCCGAAAATTTTGCTGTTTCTGCTTTGCTGCAAATCCGAAACTCAGACTAAGAAAATGAAGTAATGAACAGATAGGGGCCCCAAGAGAAAGTTTGGGGAAGACGGGACCAGAAGTTAGAACCCCGGCCAGGGGGCCTCAGCCACCAGCTCAGCCCACAGGCAGTAACGTGTAGATGTTTGCTACTAAATCTGGTAGGCAGGCAACACCAGCTTATCCGAAGCCTAAATGAGATGCGGGTTTAGTGCCGGTGTGGGCCCAGGCCCCGCAGGAAACAGATGGTGCGTCCTCCACTGTTCTAACTGCAAAGAACTCAACAAAGATGCTGTTTACAGAAGGGTGGGCAGAAAGAGAGGAAGCAAGGAGGGGTGGTGAGACACCCAGAAATCATGAATGCCCAAAATTGTTACCGCCTCGAGGACAGCAAGGACCAAGGGAGGGAATGTGTTACCAGGAGGCAGGGATCTCTGGAGCCAGGAGAGGGACAGCGTGCCAGGAGCTGGAGGTGCCACCACTGACGGGGACAACCCTATTACCCTTCCATCTCCTGTAGGTAACCCCCCCACCAGGGGCAAGGGCCTTGGCGAGGCCGTCTAGAGACAGCTCCTGGGCCAAGGTCAAGGGCCTCCAGCCCAGCCACAACGCAGGGGAGGGAGAAGCGTTCTCTCCCCACCTGCCCCCCTTTATCAGAGACGAGGGAGGCAATGCCCCAGAGCTGGTTTTCTTCTCTGCACCTGGCTTTCAACCCTTGGCTTCTTTCACCTTTTAAATTAAGAGAAGTAGGGACATCTGGGTGGCTCAGCGGTTAAGCCTCTGCCTTCGGCTCCGGGCGTGATCCTAGGGTCCTAGGATCGAGTCCCACATCGGGCTCCTTGCGTGAGGCCTGCTTCACCCTCTGCCTGTGTCTCTGCCTCTCTCTCTCTGTGTCTCTCATGAATAAATAAATAAAATCTTTTTTAAAAAATTAGGAGCAGTAGTATTTAATTCGAGAGAACACAGGGATGAGGGAAGCTAGTGGAGAACACCCGGCAGGTGGCCCACACTGTCATCCTGACCCTGCCCACGCAACAGCTTGAGCGAGAGCCACAGTGTTTGAGCACCAATTGCCTGTAACAGAGCCGACACGGCCTGGCCCGTGCTTTCTCCCCAAAGGCAACGGCGTGAAGTAGGTCACATATTAGGAGCCACACCATCATGTGTTTCTTGTCCCAGAGGCTGCACTGGGCGGGGGGCTCCGTCAGCACCCAGAGCCCTCCAGCCCAGCCACACCGCAGGGGAGGGAGGAGCGTTCTCTCCCCACTTGCCCCGCTTTATCAGAGACAGGGGAGGCAATGCCTGCCCCAGAGCTGGTTTTCCTCTCTGCACCTGGCTTTCAATCCGTGGCTTCTTCCACTTTTTAAATTATTATTAGTAGTATTTAATTCAAGAGAAAGGCAGCAACAGGAGAGCAAACCAATTTTCAGAGCAGCTGTGCTCACACGGGCCCAGGGCAGAGAGCATCTGGTTGTCCCTGCAGGCAGAGGTGACAGGGAGCTGCACAGCTACCTGCTGAGCATGTCTGCTGGCGCAGGAAGGTGGGAAGGAAAGGGTGGGGGTGGCACCCGGAGCTCTATCCCTCAGCATGCAAAGAGGAGGGGAAGGGCTGTCTCCTGATAGGCAGGAGAACATGGAGAGTAGAAGAGAACCTCAAAAGAAAAAGCAGTCTCTGAGGCCTGAAAACAAAATCCCCCTGTAGAGGGCCTGAGTGGGGGGCCGGCCCCTGGGGCCTGGGCCCTCCTGGCACTTGGCTGGGCCCCTTAGAAGCTCCAGAATCTCAAAGCTCCAGTGCCAAGTGCTCAGTAACCTCTGGGTTGGGCAAGGAGCATGGGGGAGACCGAAAGAGGGGTTTCCATATTGAATCTCCTCTTAGTGATGAAAATTTAAATAATGAAAAGCGGGGGCTTTCTTCCCACCTGTTAGACTTGTCACTCAGCTTCATCTCCCACGGCACCAGGAAGATCTGGATCCTGACACTGTTTGACAAGAACTGCTCTCAAGTGAAGAACAATTATATAGAATGGCAAGCAGGGATGAGGTTCGTGCTGACAGAGGAGCGAGTCACAAATCCACTGGGGCATGGGAAGAGGCGGGGGAGGGACTGTTAAGTGGCTCAGCCAGTGCTGCTTACTCTTAGTCTTTGGGGTCCCTCATGCTCTTCTTTACTCACTGCTTTAACAAAGGGTCCTTGGTAGTAACTGGGGACTCAGTGGAGATAGAGGTCAAAAGATCACCAGTGTCGTATACCCTGGGCTCTTCCACCTGCAGTATTTCTCTACTCACGGCTTGCCCGTCAACCTGGTCACTGGGGCCCTAAGCCAGGAAGTTGCCTTTGGGTATTTGCCTCTCCCCCACCATCCATATCCCAGTGAAATAAAATATACGGATGGTGCACCTATGATGTGCCAAGCAAAGTTGAGATCCTGAGAGATTACGAGCATAAGGACCTCATGGGAAGGAGCTTATGGCTTTACCAGGTGGGACAATAATAAATATATAAATAAAATCACCTCGGGTTGGGTGTTAGGCTGCTTTGGTCTGCTGGGTAAAAAGAAACTAGCTTCATTCCAGTTGTAGAAAAGACCTTAGGCATTTGTGACCAGTGGTTCCAGGCCAGCAAGGATCCAGTTCCTTCTGTCTCTCTGCTCTGCATCCTTGTTTTGCTTTATGGTAAAGCTGCAAGCAAGATACAGCAGCAACCCGGGCATCATGTTCAAATGTTACCAAGGCCAGGGGAGAAGAGAGGCGTCTTGTCTTGCTGTGGCTCTCCCGGGAGAGAGGAACCTTTCACTGGCAGCCCTCACTGACTTCCCCTCGGGTCTCTTCAGCTGGAATTGAGTCATTTCATTTGCCCATTCTAGAACCCCAAACTAGCAGAGGGAATGGGATTATCACTTGGGCAAACCAGAGAGAGTCTCTGCCCCAAGGGGGTATGTGGGAGGATGACCAAAATTTGTTAAGAAAGAAAAAGAAGGGAACAAATTCTGAGTTGGCAGCCAACAGGGTTGACAAAATATTTTAAAAGCATTAAAAATAAGATGGGGTAATGGGACAGAGAGGTCAGGAAAGGCTGTGGTCTTGTCCCCATTGCCACCACATGGAGTTAGGACAGTGGCTTCCTAATTGGTCTTCCAGTGGCCAGCCTTCCCTCCCCCACTCAATGAACCCATTCTTCACTTTGCCCCCTTGGATCTGCCTAAAAGACTGAGCCTAAAAGACTGCTTACCTAGTCATGTCTTCTTCTTGCTTAAAATGTTCCCGTAGGTCCTTGTCTCAAATAGAATAAAAAGACAAACTTGGGCAGCCCCGGTTTAGCGCCCCCTTCAGCCCAGGGCGTGATCCTGGAGACCCAGGATCGAGTCCCACATCAGGCTCTCTGCATGGAGCCTGCTTCTCCCTCTGCCTGTGTCTCCGCCTCTCTGTGTCTCTCATGAATAAATAAATAAAATCTAAAAAAAAAAGAATAAAAAGACAAACTTATTAGCATGATGTGCTAGTGGAGTACTTAGCACACGCAAGGCCCTACAGCCCTACCATGGAAACGCTATTACAGCCCACTGAGGAGACCATCGGGCCCTGAGATGTTAAATTACTTGTCCCTGCATTATTAGTTTCCTAGTCCTGCTGCAACCCATCACTGCAAACTTAGCGATAAAGAACAACACAAACATATTATCTTATAGTTCTGGAGTTTCAAAATCAAGATGTCTGTGGAGCTGCCATCCTTCTGGAGGCTCCAGGGGCAAACCTATTTCCTTACCTCTTCCACCTACTTGGGGCTGCCTGTGTTCCTTGTCCTGTGTCTGTACCACTCAACCTATGCTTCCCACTTCCTTCTTTTTGATTTCCTGCCTCCTCTCATTGTGATCACACTGGGCGTGCTCGGATAATCCAGGATAATCTCCCCATCTCAAAATCCTTAACTTAATCCCATCTGCAAAGGCCCTTTTGCCATGTAAGATAATATAGTCACAGGATATGGATATTAGGACAGGGACGTGTTGAGATAACCACTACTCCGGCTACTACTCCCAAAGTCATGTGACAAGGAAGCAGTTGAGTCAAGGTTTCAGCTCAAACTCTCAAATTCACAGGAGTCACGTCCTCCTTCATAATCTGGTTGTTTTGGCTTCCACCTGGAAAGCCTTTCTTGCATACATACCCAGCCCCTTACATGGCTAATTGCCACTTAATACTAGGACCTAGCTCACAGTGACCTCTTGGGAAGCCTTCCATGACAGCATTCTTCCCCTACTCTTCTAGCCCCATATGGACCCTTCAGCTGGACTGGATGTCCCTGCTCCGTGAGCCCACGTACCAGAGCTCACTACTAAATGTCATTTGTAACTCTAAAGTTATAGGCTTCCCACAGAGCACATGGAGCTCAGGAAAATTGGCTGATTGGTTTGTTGGTTGGTTGATTGAGTAAAGGAATCAACTGAGGGTAAGGTATTTGCAAGGAGAGAAATAATTTTTTTTTAAGATTTTATTTATTTATTCATGGGAGACACAGAGAGAGAGGCAGAGACACAGGCAGAGGGAGAAGCAGGCTCCCTGCGGGGAGCGCGATGCAGGACTCAATCCCAGGACCCTGGGATCATGACCTGAGCCGAAGGCAGACGCTGAACCACTGAGCCACCCAGGCATCCTGCAAGGAGAGAAATAATTATAAGAACTACGAGATACAAGGAAAGGGAGCTTTTGGCAATTTTGTGAAATCTGTTTTTGGTTGGAAAGAACTTTGGGGGTTTGGACCGCCTTATCCTTCCAAGAACCAGTAGGGATCAGCGTGGTGCTCTGAGAAAGAGGCAGGTAAGAGACGCTCTTGGGCTGCTCTGGTTTTCCAGCTAAATCCCCAGGTGGGAAGGAAGTGAGTTTCAGGGCAGGAACTGGCTTGTAGAACAGAGTGAGCTTGTGGCTGTGCTGTGTCTCTCTGGGACAGGTTTGTGATGGGTGAGGCACAGAAGGAAGGGTTTCGCAGTCCTGAATGACAAACTCTTAACCACTCCCTAACTTGTGAGCATACTTGTGTTTCATACTCCCCCTCCCCCACAACACACACATAGGGGCAAAAAGACATGGGTAGCCACAGTCTAGAACTAGTAAGCACTAGAACCAGGCTGTGAACTCAAACTAGGTGGGCTCAGGTCTATGTGCTTACCACTGCACCATACCACCAACTGTGTTTTTTTAAAAGAGAGTAGTATCTGGGGACTTTGGAGCCTGGGCTAATGGACAGCCTGGTCACATATAGACATAAAGTCCAGGAGAAGAAGAGGGAAGAAGGTGGAGTGAGGACTAATTTCAAAGCCAGATCTCCCAAGACCAAGCACAGCACAGTGCCCACACCCCTGAGTTAGGCCAACTCTTTGTCTCCTAAATGTTTTTCCTTCTCGAAATTTGCAATGGTTATTCAATGAGCATTATCATCTCTACCAGATAGAAAGGAAACTTTGATGTAAGGAGTTTTATGCTACAATTCTAGCTAATTAGGTCTTAGTAGGGGCACTAGGGTGGCTCAGTGGTTGAGCGTCTGCCTTTGGCTCAGGTCGTGATCCTGGAGTCCCGGGATTGAGCCCCACATTGGGCTCCCCGTTTGGAGCCTGCTTCTCCCTCTGCCTGTGTCTCTGCCTTTCTCTGTGTGTGTGTCTCTCATGAAAAAATAAATCAAATATTATTTTAAAAATTATGTCTTATTAACAAGAGGCAGAATGACTTCTCTCCCAAAAAGGGCAGATTTATTTTTACTATGTAATTTCATCAATGAGTTCAATCCGTGAGGGGTTCCTAAAAAGGCCTGCCAAATATTCTGAATTATGTTTTTATCAAACAAATAAATATAAGAAAGGAAAGCTAAAGATTTTACTTTAGCCAACGTAAGTCCATACAAACCAGGGCTCCCCTGAGGAAATTTGGGTATACTTTGTGGGATAATAGAAGGACTATGGCTTTAGTTCTTATTTCCCCAAAATAGGTGTCCACAGGGACGTGCGAATGCATCACACTTCAACCCTGTTTACCCAACCAGGGCACATGACTAAGGTAAGCCAAGACCCCTAGCACAGCAGGGCATTGGCAATTTTCCAAAGCTGTACTTTTTTCTACCACTATGAAGCTCTGCAGCCATAAAAATTGCTCCATGGCTTGCTTAAACACAATAATGACACCTTAAAACATTGCAGTCCTGTCTTAGACCTCGTCCAACCCGCCATCTCACATATGAGGAAGTAAGGGCGAGGGATCTGCTTGACTAACCCGAAGCCCCAGAGTACAGGGCGCACACCCAGCCTGGAGGTATGGGTGTGGTAGGCTTCAAGAAAACCAAGGGAGGAGGCAACCAGAAACAGCAACATTTAAGGGTAAGTGGAGGATGGGGTGCCCAGCTGGCTCAGTTGGTTGAGCGTCTGCCTTTGGCTCAGGTCATGATCTCATGGTGGAGCCCTGCATTGGCCTCCCAGCTCAGCAGGGAGCCTGCTTCTCTCTCTGCCTCTACCCATGGTTCATGCCCTCTCTCTCAAATAAATAAATGAAATATATTTCTTTTAAAGGGGGTAAGTGGAGGAAAAAACAGCAAAGCAGTGGGAAGCATGCTCCTAAATGTTGAGGGAAAACCAGCAAGGGCCAGGGGTCTGAAAACAAGGGGAGGCAGATGTTCAAAGCAGCTGTCAATGGTGTCAGGTGCTACAGAGGCAGGAAGAAGGAAGGACCGAGAGAATCCCATTGGGCGTGGTGACCAGGAAGTCCATGACCTTTCAGCCCCTGGTGGAGACTGAATCAGACCTTAAGGGCTTGGTGAGTGAGTGCAGGGGTGAGTGAGGGGAGACAACAAGAGAGAGAGCACTCTAGCTAGAAGGGGTGTACCTGTTCATGCTCCCCACCTTCGGGAGGAGCGTCCAGGGGCAAGAGACACAAAGCAACGAAGCTACCATGAGAAAGAGACAGGAAGCCCCATCCACATCTGAAACCCAACCGGAGCATACCGGCCAGAGGACACTAGTGGGAAACGTGCCGCTTCCAGTGACCGTAGAATTCACTCAAATCTTGGTTACTAGAGGATATTATGCTAAGCAAAAGAAGTCAATCAGAGAAAGACAATTATGTGATCTCACTCATGTGGAATTCAGGAAACCAAACAAAGGGGGGCACCTGGGTAGCTGGTGGCTCATGATCCCGGGGTCCTGGGATTGAGTCCCACATCAGGCTCCTAGTGGGGAGCCTGCTTCTCAAAATGCAAAAAAAAAAAAAAAAATTTATTTATTTTATGAATAAATAAAATCTTAAAAAAGAAAACAGACAATCCTAGGGGAAGAGAGGAAAAAATAAAACAAGACATAATCAGAGAGGGAGACAAAGCATAAGATACACTTAACCATAGGAAACAAACTGAGGGTTGCTGGAGGGGAGAGGGGTGTGTTGATGGGGTAACTTGGGTGATGGACATGAAGGAGGGTGCATGATGCAGAAGCACTGGGTATTATATGCAACTGATGAATCACTAAACTCTACCTCTGAAACGAATCCATTACATGTTAAGTAATTGAATTTAAATTTTTTAAAAAAATTTAAGATTTTATTTATTTATTCATGAGAGACACAGAAAAAGAGGCAGAGACACAGGCAGAGGGAGGAGAATGCAAGGCAAGGAGTCCAATGTGGGACTTGATCGTGGGACCCTGGGATCAGGCCCTGAGCCAAAGGCAGACACTCAACTGCTGAGCCACCCAGGCATCCCTAAATTTTAAAAAATCTTTTTTTTATTATTTAAAAAAATCTTTAAAAAAAAATCTTGGTTACTTGAAATGCTTAGGGAGGACTGACCATCTAGCCATACATGGTGATCCTCAATCTTGTGATTTGAAAGACTCTAGGGAGGCCCCAGGTCTCCCTAAACCACTGTCCCTGGCTAAGGTGCCCTAACACCCTCACTTTTCCTTTCTCTGTGGCAGGAGAACACCACAGATATTCCTCTTTTTATAAAATTTGTTTATTTGAGACACAGTGAGTGCATGAGCATGAGTGTGTGTGTGTGTGTTGGGTGGATTTGGGGGGTGGATAGAGGGAGAAAGAACCTCAAGCAGACTCCCTACTGAGGACAGAACCTGACACGGGGCTGGATCCCACGACCCTGAGACCTGGGTGGAAATCAAGGGTCGAATGTTTAACCAACTGAGCCACCCAGGCATCCCTGAAGGGAATTGTTTCTAAACCAAGACTCTCAAAGAGTACTTTCTGATCCCAGCAAATGACCACACAGGGTCCCTAATGGTTCCTAATTTGGCATTTTGACACAACCACTAATCTATTTGGGGGATAATTTGTTTTCTCTAGAAACCGGCTGTAAACACTGACAACCATTTGTCAATGATTGTTCTTTAGTTAACAGGCCCTGCCTGTTACCCCAACCCTACAACCAGTGGGTGTTCTCCACTGGTTCAGAAGGGAATAAAATCCAGTGCATTTTGAGGAGGTCAAGGAATGCCAATGGAGTGCAGCACTGGTGTTTGTCTTTTTTTTTTTTAAGGTATTTATTTATTTATTCATGAGAGACACAGAGAGAGAGCCAGAGGCATAGACAGAGGGAGAAGCAGGCTCCCTGCAGAGAGCTCGACGTGGGACTTGATCCCAGGACTCCAGGATCACAACCTGAGCCAAAGGCAGATGCTCAACCACTGAGCCACCCAGGTGCCCCTGGAGTTTGTCTTCTCAGGAGTAACAGGGAGAGGTCTGAGAAGAAGCCCAGCCCGCACAGGCATAGGCTAGCTGTGGAGTTGGTGACTGAACATTCAGCAACTCCCATCCCTCACCCAGTGGCAAAAAAAGACATTTGTCAGACACCAACTGCGCACCAGTGCTTTGCTAAACATTGGACACATTTCCCCTCCCAACAACCTGTGAGCAGGATATAATGGGTCTATTTAACTGACAAGGAAAACAATCTTCAAAGAGATTCAGGAATTTATCAGGTGTCACACACCAGTAAGTTCCAGAACCAAGATCATGAACCAGACCTGCCTGCCTTGAAATTCCTACGTTTCACGACTCCAAGACGCGGTTTAGGCAAGTCTGGTCTAGCTGTTTGTTCTGAAGATTAGGCAAGATAATGACTAAAAGTGCTATGAAAACTTCAAAGAGGAAGAGCAAAGCCTCCTCCCTGATCTCCTTTGGGCACCTACAGCGAGCAAACCCTCCAACCCGAGTGGAGGCATCCACGCAGTCAGGGGGTCCTGGGAAGGCCCACATTTCCAGACTACTGACCGAGTGTGCTGCACCCATGGGGCCCCACGGGAAGGTTTATACATGAAGGGGGCATCTTGTTGCCTCTCTGGTTACAACATCATTTCCTCATCGGGTGTTTCGACCCAGCCCTCTATAAAAGTTGTAGAATCGATTCCGGAACTCTCTTTGCCCAGCCTTTTGCTTGGCTGACTCATTATTCAGGTCCTTCAGTTCAAATGTCTTTCTGTAAAGGGCCCACTCCCATCACTCTGTTTTATTTTCTTCATCTCTATTCTTTAAAATTACCTTTTGTTTGTTTGTTTGTTTAGGGTATTATCCATTTCCCACACTCACTCCCCTTACCCCCAAAATGAAAGTAGAGATTTGTTCTATTTCCTACACCTAAAATCATATCTTGTATCTCACAGGTACTCAGTGTATTTGCTGGATGGATAGATGGACAGATGGATGGATGAGATTATATAATGGTGCTTCCCCTCTTTGGGCTGCTCCCCTGTGCTCAGACCCAGGGACATTCTCTTTCACTGATGGTACGGCTGGTTTAGGACTTACAAGCTAAGCTACCATAAAAGCAGGGTAAGAGAGAGAGGTTGCCCTAAAGCTTGCCCATGAGAGGTGCTGCAATATGGCAGGCAGAGAATGGCCAAGGTGAAGGTCTAGTGAGCCGCCCTTTGTGCTTGCTGGCATGGAAGGCCTGGGCAGGAGACAAGACTGGTAGGGAGGTGAGGATTAGCCAAAGAAAGGCCATGAATGCCCAGAGAAGGAGTTTGGATGCATCTCATAGAAAATGGGGAGCCCTCCCATTTTCTATGAGATGCAAAGGCAATGCAAGCACCCTCGGAGCTTTTGGCTTCCAACCGTGGATATAAAGCAAAGCTGATGAAAAATGACATTTGTGATGAAGCAGGATCATCAGCCATGAACTCATGGCTCCCTGCTCATTTCTGAGAGTCCGTGTTTGTCACACCTGTTCTAAACCTTTACTCAGGTACAAGGTGAAGTGCTATGAAGACAGAGATGCCAATAAACCATTCGGCTGCTGGTGAAAAATAACACATTTCTGAAATATCAAACCTCTAGAAAAGTACATGCAAATAGGTTATGCCTGGGACATATACCACCATCACAGATTTAAAAAACGATTAATGGTCATTTTTAGCAAAAATCATTAGTACTCCATATTCTTTCTATTGTTGTGGTAATAATTCACCTGATAATAGTGATTCTTAGCAATAGGAAAATTTTCTGGCCAGGTAATCAATTCAATGGCTATGAGTTACGCCTTCGATTTTCATTGACATATGCCCAACCAGTTTTAGGCTCTTCAAAATTGGATTCTGTTCCTGAAAATGTGACTGTTCAATAAAAAGCCAAATGAGCATTTATTTATTTATTTATTTATTTTATTTTTTATTTTTTATTTTTTTATTTTTTATTTATGGTAGGCACACAGTGAGAGAGAGAGGCAGAGACACAGGCAGAGGGAGAAGCAGGCTCCATGCACCGGGAGCCCGACGTGGGACTCGATCCCGGGTCTCCAGGATCGCGCCCTGGGCCAAAGGCAGGCGCCAAACCGCCGCGCCACCCAGGGATCCCTTTTTTTTTTTTTTTTTTTTTCATTTATTTATTTTTTTAAGGATTTATTTGAGAGAGAGAAAGCGCACACGCAAACAGGGGAGGGGCCGAGGGAGGGACTCTCAAGCTGACTTCCCACTGAGCATGGAGCCTGACTCCAGGCTCCATCCCATAACCTTGAGATCATGACCTGAGCCAAAATCAAGAGTCAGAGGCTTAGCAGACTGGATCACCCAGGCACCCTGAGCCAAATAAGCATTAAATTACATTATTGAAAATTATTGCTTACAGTACCTGAAATTCTCAATAAAACTGTAACAGCAGTCCAGCCGGTCTTAAGGGTTAACTTGCTTCGGGCTTATGCACATCTTGCTTGCTGACTTAAGTCCCTTTGATCTGCAGCAGAACTGACTTTCTTTGAGATTTGCAGACCCCTGGTCTTGAGGATTGAAAGACCAGAACTTCCTAGAAGATAAGGGCTGATTGCATTCAAAAACAGCCGCCAGTGATGCAATGTGTCTGTTCATGGTCATGTACACATACCGCTAACCACCTGGGCACCTGCTTCTCCTGAGCATACCCCCTCTCTCTTTCCCCATGCCTTCCCCCTTTAAACCACCCCGCACCCCTGGCACCCCCTGGACAGGGAAGATGGTTTTTGGGACTTTAGTCCACCTTCTTCTCAAGTTGCCACCTTCCTGAATAAAGCAATTTTCCTTTCCCACCATCACTTGTCTCTTGACTATTGATTTTCGAGTGGTGAGCATCCAAAACTGAGTTTAGAACCAGTTCTCTGCCCAGTAACAAAAATGCCAGAAAGCCTCTTTTTAGGGAGAAAGGCTGGATCCCACTATTATAATCACTTGGAAAACTTACAAATCCGGATGCTCCATCACACTGGAGGCCAATTATATTCCAGGCCAAGTGAATTAGAATTTGGTGGGGGAGGGCTGGGTGTCAATAGTTTTTAAAGCTTCCAGGGGTCCCCCAGGTGACTTATGCACCTGGGGCAACCCCAAATATAGAATCACCTGGAGAGATTTTTTAAAATATTGATGCTGGGCCCCCTCTCCAGAGATTCTGATCCAGCTGATCTGTAGAGGAGATATACGCAGGTGAGTCTACTGTGCAGCCAGGATTGAGACTCTCTGGCCTAAAGCTGCTTCCTTAATTAAATTAGTCCAGACCAATGAAACAGTTTTGACTATTTCCCTGTATCCTCCAATTCTCTGCTGTTTTCTGTAGTCAACCATGATAGGGTAGGGTGAAACCACTTTTTTTCCCTTTGAATTTATATGTGGATTAAAACCAGCACCATCTTAAACTGTCAGCCGTGTATATCTTTGTGCATTAATACCTTTCTTCCCTTTGGGGCAGCAGCCCTTTGGGAAACTAACTCCTTGGAGTGCTTGTGGCTATCAGACGAGCAGAGGAAGGCAAATAGGATAACACCAACAAATTAACCTGATTCCTTCATAGGAACTTGAGAAGCTTTTAAAAATCCTGATGCAGGGGGAGTCCGGGTGGTTCAGTGGTTTAGTGCCGCCTTTGGCCCAGACCCTGATTCTGGAGACCAGGGATCGAGTCCCGTGTTGGGCTCACTGCATGGAGATTGTATCTCTGTCTCTGTCTGTCTCTCTCTCGTCTCTCATAAATAAATAAAAATCTTAAAAAAAAAACAAAAAAAAAAAACTCCTGAAGCCCCATCACACTATAATGCAATTATATTCCAGGTCTCTCTATCCTCAGAATTCCATAGAACTTCCCCCTGGCCTCATTCACCAGTCACCTGTGGTACAGTCAGCTAAGCATGCAGTGAAAGGGTGGCCTGAACAATGCAGGCATGTAGCAATGTCCAAAAATGAGGGGTTGTGGGTGAAGATCAACAAAGAGAAAGATACATGGGGTGGGGGGCGGCGTGCAGAATTCGATGATAGCCACACCTTGTGCAGGGAAGGAATGATCTGTCAACCACCTGAGATGTTAGAGAAGTTAAGCAGCTTTCCTAGGCCACAAAGTGGATGGCCAGGCCCAGATTCAAAGCCAGTTGCCTATGAATCCAAAGTGGTTTTTCTCTGAGTTGTGGGCAACATGGTGAAACAGGCACATATCGGCTTATGTGAAAACTTTGGGGCCAGATTGTCTTGGAATTTAGAACTTGGGGGGCTTTAGGAAGGTATATAAACATTTCTGCAGCAGAATATGTTAATATTTTCGCTAAAGAGGTCAGGAAGCCTCAGGTCAGGTTGCAGTTTCTAAACTTCAGGGGCTTTGGGCACTGCAGACAAGAAATCGTGGAAATGAACATCAGAAAAGAGAAATGTATGTATGTAGTAAACATTTGTTGGACGGTGAATATTGAGTGAATTGAGACATTCTGCAAAGCTCCGGACACCCATAACCCTAACAATAACCTTGCAAGCTAAGTCCTATTACTACCTCCATTCTCCAAATCAGGAAATTGAGGCACTGGTGGGTTAATTAACTTGGCTAAAATCAGCCAAGTCCATTCGTTTATTCAGTCTCGGTTTCTTTTTTTTTTTTCATTTGAGAGAAAGCACATGAGAGCGGTGGGGAGAAGCAAACTCCTGGCTGCAGGAAGCCAGATATAGGGCTCCATCCCCAGGACCCCGGAATCATGACCCCAACTGAAGGCAGACATTTAACCAACTGAGCCACCCAGGCACCCCGTTCAGTCTGTTTCTATTAAAATCTTACAGCTGAAATTTTTTAGAGAATTTTTTTTTCTTACTGAATTGTGGAGTATTTCCAGAGTGACTGGGAGGCACTGGGCTTTGATCTGAAAGTTTTAGCTCTGTAGCTTTAAATATGCCTTTTCTTTGGTGTTATCTTGTTTTAGGAGCAGCCAATCCACACAAAACAGCTGCAGGTTCTCCCCTCTGAGGTCTGTTAGAAGTCTTGGGAAATTCAAGGGGAAACTCATGGTTGATTCAATTCATTCATTTGCTGCTTTTTGAACACCCACAAAGTACTGGCACTTTACCAGAATTAGACCCACTTCTGATAAAGCGGAGCAGTGTGTGAACTTCTACGAAAGCAGTATTATAAAATAATAGTCTCATGACTGGGGAAGGCTTTTCCTTAATAATGAGACTCCACATGTAGATGCAGAGCTTGGCCATAGACAGTGTGTTCTGCTTCCTATGTGACTCAGTTTCCCCCGGAATAATAACCTTTACCTTCCTAAAGTGATCTAATGAAATTCACAGGAGTGGTTTCCTGCTACTGTGCCTAATGTATTTCAGAATAAATATTCTCAGTGATTAGAAGAGCACTGATATTCTAATAATTCTTGAAATAGAAAGTCTTAAACTGCACGATCATCCAAAACGCTGAGAAGGGACGCCTGGGTGGCTCAGTGGTTGAGCATCTGCCTTCAGCCCAGGGTGTGATCCTGGAGTCCCGGGATCAAGTCCCACATCGGGATCCCTGTATGGAGCCTGCTTCTCCCTCTGCCTGTGTCTCTGCCTCTCTCTGTGTGTCTCTCATGAATAAATAAAATCTTAAAAAAAAATGCTGGGAAAACAATGTACTTTCATGTTTAGTGATTACTTAACCTTTCACTTTTCCCCCTCTAGACCTTAAAACTATTGTGTAATACTTACAAATAACCCTAGCTGTCATGCATCTATTTGGTGATTAACTGAATTTTATTATTTCAGAAAGTTAGAAAATGGTTTTCTAATTTAATTTTCAGGATTTTTGAGGTTATGAAAAGGATTCAAAATTGACTTGTTTATCCATAAACATTTTTTTAAAATATGCTATCTTTAAGAGTAATTTTATTATGCTTGGGTAACGGAAATATTGATAATGAAATCCAATGGAAAGAAGGGTTTATCTATAGAAATTCATTCTATGGACAACTTTGAACAAATTTATTCTTTTTTTTCTTTTTAAAGATTTTATTTATTTATTCATGAGAGACACAGAGAGAGAGAGGCAGAGACACAGGCAGAGAAGCAGACTCCAATGCAGGCAACCTGATGCAAGACCTGATCCCAGGACTCCAGCATCATGCTCTGGGCCGAAGGTGGACACTCAACTGCTGAGCCACCCAGGTGTCCTGAACAGATTTATTCTTAAAAGAAAAAAAAAAAAAAAAGATCATGAGCCCTTATGCTGAGTTGGCTTGCCCTACAAGTCTACCACTTTCTTCTTCATAAGGCTCCCCCTGGTGTTTCATAAAATCCAGCTTTACCCAATTCTTTCAAGTGCTTTTAATTATCCAAAAGAGCTATCCATTGATGTCTCATCAAACTATTACCAAAGCTAGAACTGGCCAAATTTGAAAAATACTAGGTCATAGTAATTTCTCAACAAATATTTGTTCAATGGATTAGGAGGATATTCTTACCAATCTCACACCAGAAACCAGGCAGCTAAGGCAGAAAGAAGCAACTTAGCTCTAAATATTCACCTGTTGGCTGTGTGACCTCAGACAAGTCACATTATTTCATTTATATATTGATTCAGCAAACTTCCCTTGATAGTTATTCTAGGCCAGGCACCAGCTCCCAACTTCCACCTCCCTCCTGGGCATTAGGGACATAAAAGTGACCAGAAAGGTATGGTACCTGCCTTCATGGACCTTATAAACTGAGAGAATCTCAACCTTGGGGAGCATCAGAATCACCAATAGGATTTGTTTTTTTAAAAAAGGTGGCTGGGGCCCACCCCTAGATTTTCTGATTCAGTAGGTTTAAGTTTGCATCTGATAATTTGCATTTCTAACAAGTTCCCAGATGATGATGATGATGCTGGCCTGGAAACCCTACTTGGAGAACCACTGCTCTAGGAGGACTAGAGTCACAATAGTATAAGTGCTATGAGAAGTAGTCTTTGGGGACAGATTTGTTTCCCCAGACACACAGATTTAGTCAATTCTAAGATCTTAACATCTCTGAAATTGGGATATAGTAAACACTACTATTCTTCTCCACATTTTAAGATCTCCAAAATCAAAATGCATTTTATGAAATACTGTAACAACATTTAAGCAGACACCATAATTGAGACAGGCAGTACTGGCACGAAGAGAGACATAGATTGATGGATTAGGATGGAGAGTCCAGAAATGGAGCCACACATCTATGGGCAACTGATCTTTAACAAGAGTATAAAAAACAACCAATGGGGGACACCTAAGTGGCTCAGTGATTAAATGTCTGCCTTTGGCTCAAGTCGTGATCCTGGGTCCTGGGACTGAGTCCTGCATCTGGCTCCCTGCAGGGAGCCCACTTCTCCCTTACCTGTGTCACTGCCTCTCTCTGTGTCTCTCATGAATAAATAAAATCTTAAAAAAAAAAAAAGATCAATAAGGTAAAGAATGGTCCTTTTCAACAAATAGAAATGGGATAAAACATGGAAAAAACTGAAGTTAGACCCCATCCATTCCCATGCACAAAAAATTAACTCAAAGAGGATCAAAGACCTAAGTGTAAGAGCAACAACTATAAAACTTGTAGATGAAAATATAGAGGTGAGTCTTCATGACCTTGGATTTGGCAAAGGATTCTTATATAAAACCAAAAGCACAAGCAACAGAAGGAAAACACAGGTAAATTAGATTTCATCAAAATTAAAGATGTTTATGCTCAGAATGGGAAAAAATATCTGAAAATCATGTAATCTGGCAAGGGAATTGAATCTGGAATATGTAAAGGATTCTCACTACTCAAAAATTAAAAGATAGCCTAATTTTTAAAAATGGGTGAGGGGTATGAACAGACATTTCTCTGCAGGAGTTATATAGATAACAAATATGCACATGACAAGAGCTCAACATGCTCAGAGCTGGTGGTGGAAGGGCAAGAGGGGAGAGAGGGTAGGGATAGCTGAAGAGCACAGGATTTATTTTTGAGGTTATGAAAATGGTCCAAACATTGACTGTGGTGGTAGTTGCACATATCTATGACTTTACTAAAAAACCACTGAACCATTTACTTTGAATAAGTGAGTTGTGGTATGTGAATTATGTCTCAATAGAGCTATTTAGGAGTGTCTGGGTGGCTTAGTTGGTTAAGTGTTAGACTGAATTTTGGCTCAGGTCATGATCTCAGGTCATGAGATTTAGCCCTGTGTGGGGCTCTGCACTGAGCATGGAGTCTGCTTGAGATTCTCTCCCTCCTTCTCCCTCTGCCCCTCCGCATATTTGTGCACTCTCTTTCAAATAAATTAAATTAAATTAAATTAAATTAAATTAAAGGCACATAGACACTCCATATAAGCAGATCCCTACAGGATGGATGATAGGTAACCAAGCCAAAAGTGGAGGGAGGGAGGCGATTGGAAGGAGGGAGCAGGGAAGGAGAGGAAAGGAAGTCTCAGGCTGAGGGAACTGTGTTTGCATGAAGGCCTGGAGAACATGAAGCATTCAGGAAAACAAATGAATTTTTATATGGTTGGTAAATGTTCTCTTTGAGGGAGAGAGGGCAAGAATTACAATAGGGTCCGGCTCCAGAGAGCTTTGTTCTCCCTACCTTCACTCTAGGCCAGCAGACCCCAGAGTATGGTCCCAGGATCACAGACAACCAGAGGCAACCTGAGTGCTGAGAGCCTATTAGAAATGTAAATTCTCGGGATCCCTGGGTGGTGCAGTGGTTTGGTGCCTGCCTTTGGCCCAGGGCGCGATCCTGGGGACCTGGGATCGAATCCCATGTCAGGCTCCCAGGGCATGGAGCCTGCTTCTCCCTCTGCCTATGTCTCTGCCTCTCTCTCTGTGTGCCTATCATAAATAAAAAATAAAAAAGTAAATTCTCGACCCCATCCCAGTAGCCCCACCCTGATCTGATGAATCAGAAACTCCAGAGGAGAGGTGGTGGCAGCAATCTGGGTTTTAACAAGCTCTCCAGCTGATAGCACTCAACCACTTCTCCTGTCTTCTTACAAATCTAACTTGTCTCCAGAAGCCAGCGTTTTTTGATAGAGTCATCTGGTCGTGGGGCCCTTTGCTTGAAATTCTCTGACATTTCCCAGTGAACTTACAGTGCATTAGTAGACCCAGGGCTGACCCAATTGGAGTTATATTTTGAAGATCCCACCTGGTTGCTCTGTGGAGAAGAGATGGAGAAGAGTGAGAAGGAACACTTGCAGACAGAAGAAGAGGTCACTGCAATAATCCAGGTACATGTGGTAGAGAGCTGAACCAGACTCAGAGCATGAGAGGGTGGGGAGAGCACTCCTACCTGGGACATGGAAGAAAACTCAACAGGATTGGGCTTTTTATTTCCAGGTGGCCTCCTGAAACTTTTTCTGTGGTTAAAATATACACAACATAAAATTTACCGTTTTAACCTTTTCTTTAAAAAAAAAGTATTTATTTGAGAGAGAGAGCACGAGGAGGGTGGGGAAAGGAACAAGAAGACTCTGTGCTGAACATAGAGCCCATCATGGGGCTCCATCTCACCGTGGGGATCATGACCTAAGCCAAAATCAAGCATCAGAGGCTTAAACCACTGAGCCACCCAGGTTCCCTGCTTTTGAACCATTTTTTTTAATGTTTAGTTCTATGGCATGAAGTACATTTGTATTGTTGTAAAACCATCACTGCTATCACCCTCTAGAACTTTTTCATCTTCCCTGAGACTGTGTACCCATTAAACAAGCACTTCCTATTCTCCCTGCCTTTAATAATCTCTATGAATTTGGGCAGCCCGGGTGGCTCAGTGGTATAGCACCGCCTTTGGCCCAGGGCGTGATCCTGGAGACCCGGGATCGAGTCCCATGTCGGGCTCCCTGCATGGAGCCTGCTTCTCCCTCTGCCTGTGTCTCTGCCTCTCTCTCTGTGTGTGTCTCTCATGAATAAATAAATAAATTTTTTAAAAAAAATAATAAAATAATAATCTCTATGAATTTGTCTATTGTAGGTACTTCAGATAAGTGGATCTATATGGTATTTGCCCTTTGTGTCTGGCTTCTTTCACTTAATGTTTTCAAGGTTCAACACTGTTGCAGCCTGTATCAGAATTCCATTCCTTTTTATAGCTGAATAATATTCCACTATATTGTTTCTCCCTTTGTCTGCTAAGGGACTTGGGTTGTTTCCATTTTTTTGCTATTGTGAATAATGCTGTAACCCTTGTCGGTGTACAAATACCTGTTTGAGTCCCTGCTTTCAATTCTTTGGGATAAATACCCAGAAGTGGAAATGTTGGATGGTACGATATTCTGTGTTGCTCTTTGAGAACCTGTGAAACTGTTTTCCAGAGTAGCTGTACCATTTCACATTCCTACTAGCACCATATGAAGGTTCCAATTTCTCCTCATCCACACCAACATTTGTTATTTTGGTTTTTTTTATTTTTTTTAGATTAATTTATTTATTAGAAAGAGCACAAGTGAACATATGAATGGGAGAGAGAGGCAGGGGGATCCCTGGGTGGCTCATGGGTTTAGTGCCTGCCTTTGGCCCAGGGCATGATCTTGGAGTCCCAGGATCATGTCCAACATTGGGCTCCTTGCATGGAGCCTGCTTCTCCCTCTGCTTGTGTCTCTGCCTCTCTCTTTCTGTGTCTCTCATGAATAAATAAATAAAATATTTTTTTAAAAATGGCGGGGGCAGGGGTTGGCAAAGGGAGAGGGAGAGAGCGTCTCAAGCAGACTTCATGCCCAGGTCAGAGTTCATTGCAGGACTTGATCTAACAACCCTGAGATCACGACCTGAGCCAAAACCAAGAGTCAGACACTCAACAAACTGAGCCACCCGGGTGATCCTTATTTTTTTTGTTTTAAGATTTTATATATTTATTTGAGAGAGAGGGAAAGCACAAGGGGGAGGAGAGGCAGAGGTAGAGGGAGAAGAAGACTCCATTCTGAGCAGGGAGCAGGGCATGGGGCTCGATCTCAGGACCCTGAGACCATGGCCTGAGTCAAAGGCAGGTGCTTAACCAACTGAGCCACCCAGGCACCCCTATTTTTTTTTTATAATAATCAGTCTCATGGGTGTGAATTGGTATCTCCTTGTAGTTTTGATTTGGGTTTCCCGAATGGCTAGTGATATCATCATTTCATGTGCTTATTGGCCATTTGTCAATCTTCTTTGGAGAAATGTCTGTTCAAGTCCTTCGCCCATTTTTGCATTGGGATATCTGTGGGAGAGGGGTTGAGTCATTTTTAGGATTTTTTGTTCTTTGGGGTTTTTTTTTTGCTATTGTGTTGTAGGAGATCTTTATATATTCTGGATATTAATCTCTCTATTGGACAGCCCCAGTGGCTCAGCGGTTTAGCGCCACCTTCAGCCCAGGGTGTGATCCTGGAGACTTGGGATCAAGTCCCATGTCAGGCTCCCTGCATGGAGCCTGCTTCTCCTCCTGCCTATGTCTCTGCCTTTGTCTCTCGTGCACTCTCTCTCTCTCTCTCTCTCTCTGTGTGTGTGTGTGTGTCTTTCATGAATAAATAAATAAAACCTTTAAAAAAAACACCTTATAAAAAACCTCTCTCTTTTTTAAAGATTTTATTTATTTATTTGACACAGAGAGAGCACAAGCAAGGGGAACAGGAGATGGAGGGAAAGGGAGAAGCAGGCTCCCTGATGAGCAGGAAGCTTGAGCAGGGCTCCATCTGAGGACCCTGGGATCATGACCTGAGCCCTAGGCAGATGCTTACCTGACTGAGCCACCCAGGCGCCTCTGGATATTAATCTATCAGATCTATGATTTGTAAATATTTTCTTCCACTGTGTAAGTTCTTTTCTCTCTCTTGATCGTATCCTCTGATGCACACCTGGGCCTTGATGAAGGCCTGTGCCTCAGGAGCTATAGAGGCAGCAGGAATTTATCAGGGAAAATACATGCTTGGTCCTGGGGTGAGAGAGGGAAGTGGTAAATAAGGGGATTTAGAAATGCCCCTTGATGGGGATCCCTGGGCGGCTCAGCGGTTTAGCGGTTTAGCGCCTGCCTTTGGCCTGGGGTGTGTGATCCTGGAGTCCTGGGATCAAGTCCTGCATTGGGATCCCTGCATGGAGCCTGCTTTTCCCTCTGCCTGTTTCTCTGCCTCTCTCTGTCACTGACAAATAAATAAATAAAATCCTTAAAAAAAAAAAAAAAAAGAAATGCCCTTTGAAGACCCCAACCTGCGCCTCAGGGCAGAAATCTCCTGCATAGTCCTATGTTGCATATCAGAAGCAGAGGATTTTGTTTTTCTTTTGGCATTATTTCTCTAACCAACTCCACTTATCCCAGGCAAGAAAGATGCCTAGAGTCATAGAAGGCCCAGATCTTTGTTGGTTCCTGAAAAAAGCAAATAAAAATCCAGCGGCTTCCTCCACAGAATACAGGTAGCCTTTGAAGAAGCCTGCACAGCTGGCTGGCCCTACAGCTTAGCTCCAACGTAACTGTCCTCCAGGCTTCTGAGCCATCTGGGAACTTGCCTGAGGACAGAATCAATGGTGTGGGCCAGTGTCGCCAAGAGGAGCCACAGAGGAGCTGGGCTTGATTTTGAAGGAAGATGAGAGTAGAACTTTTTTGATCAACTGTGGTTTTCTTTCCCAGATGGGGGCAACCCTACTCTTTTTGGCTGTGGATTTAATGGTTAAGCCCAATATTCTATGGTACCAAAAAGCTGAGCAACGTAGGAAAGAATGCTCCCCCCCACCTGTCTGGTTCTATGAAGACAGATTATCCCCTGAAGAGTGTTTCCACACCGATGCTCCTTCCTCCTCAGGCGAGGAACAGCTGAACTCAGACTGGTCACTTTGGGACAAGTAATCCTCTGGTGACTTTCTCTTTGGGACACAGTTGTACAGAAAGCACTGTCCTGTTAAGACACAATTTAAGATCAAGGTCTACATCTCCAAGCAAAGTTTCATTGCTGAGGAAGAATATTGTACAATCAAAGAACATTCCAATCAACCACGTTAGAAAAAAAGACTGGCTTATCTTCTCATTCTTTTTACATAAAAGGATATTATAAAACCATGTTTTTGGTGAAGAGGTAATTAGAATAGGCAGCAGCCAAAAAAAATGTAGAGGAGTATCAAAAATTTTATTTTAAGAAAATCCTATTACTTCCTAGATTTGTAGTACCTGTCAACTTTGTTATTATTATTTTTTTTAAGATTTTATTTATTTGAGAGAGAGCACAAGTTGGGAGGAGGGGTAGAGGAAGAGGGAGAAGCAAGTTCCCTGCTGAGCAGAGAGCCCGAGTGGTGCTCCATCGCAGGTCCCTGATTGTGACCTGAGCCAAAGGCAAATGCTCAACCACTGAGCTGCCAGGTGCCCCTAAAAAAGAGGGTCTCCCACATTGTATAAGCATCAGGCCTCACAAAACTCACATCCATCCCCATCCCAATTAACTAAGGTACTAAAAGGCCTTTTTTAAAAAAGAGGGTCTCCCACATTGTATAAGCATCAGGCCTCACAAAACTCACATCCATCCCCATCCCAATTAACTAAGGTACTAAAAGGCTAAAAACCCACTTCCTATGCAGTTTCCCATCCCAAATTAGGCCAGTCATGTTGTCCACTAGCCTACCCGGGGTCCTGCAATGAGCTTAAACGACATCATCATAATAATAAAATGCCAACAGCACATGCCTCCTCTCATGATGTTCCCTGTGGATTTAAAGCTCAAAGAGAAAAATCCCAGAGACGTCAAATACCAGAACTTTAAAGTTCAAGTTCAAAGGAATTAATCTAATATTTCCACTCTTGTGAGTCTAAAGTCCAAATTCCTTAGGATAATTTTAAAAGAAATTAACAGTATCCTCCAATTTCTTCTAGTGATTCTAACCACAGGGGCTCTGGGTGTCTGGGTGGCTGGTAGGGCTCCTCTGGGCGACCCAGGCTAGAATGACTGCAGTCCTCTAGGGTATCCAAAATATCACTCATCACGCCACTTTTCAGAAAGTCCAAAGTGTTTACAAGAGCAAAGGCTCTGAGTGGCCCTGGCCCCACACCTACTCACTGGCAAAACAAAAACAAACAAAAAGCCAAATTCTGGCCTTTGTAGTAGTTACCCAGGCTGTCTGTAAATTAGGTTCCAGAAACCAATACCCTGATCCATAGCTGAATGGAGAGAGGGCAGAGGAAGTCTCTGGGTGTGCCTCTCCAGGGAAAAAAATAGTTAATCTCAATTAACTATTAATTAACAACCCATGATTTGTGTACTTCTGTTTCTTTAGGAGGCTCTTCAACATTGAGAGCAATTGAGAGCATGTTCTCTGCTGTGTCCACTACTTCCTTCCAAAGAGGAGCAGTAAAGACATCTCCACTTTCTTGCAAAATTTAGAAATTTGCAATGGCCTGATTGTTACATCTATTTCTTTTGGTTCTCCGGCATACTGAAGACCTTCAAAACTCCATTTCCCCTCTGAGTCTTAATTATTTAAAGCTAGAAGCTTATAAACCACTGCTCTGTACCACACATGGAACTCATTGTAGTTGACAGTTCTGACCTGCCAATCCGGATGAAGAAAAAACCACAATGAAAAGCAGCAAATGCTTGTTCCAATTATAATGATTAAAAGTGCTTTTCTTTGTAATTTGGCTTCTCTCTCCTTTGTCCCTTTGCTGTACAATAGAATCATCTAGGAAACTTTTTAAAAAATACTACTCAAGGAGAGCCTGGGTGGCTCAGTTGGTTAAGTGTCTACGTTTGGCTCAGGTCATGATCTCAGGGTCATAGGATTGAGCCCCGGCATCAGGGTCTCTGCTCAGTGGGGAGGCTATTTCTCCTGTCTTTGCCCATTACTCCCTCTCTCTCAAATAAATAAATAAAATCTAATAAAAAACAAAAACAAAAAACAAAACAAAACACTACTTGCTGAACTTCATCTCAGAGAAATTAAATCAGAAGGAGAGGTGGGGAAAAAAAAAAAAAGGAGAGGTGGGATGCAGAGGGGTGAAGAGGTAGAAGGATATACGTATCTGTTCAATCACTTTTCCCAGGCAATTTGAGCCTGCTGCCAAGGTCAAAAACTGTGTGACCTCAGCAGCCTGGGTGGCTCAGTGGTTTAGCGCTGCCTTCAGCCCAGGGTATGATCCTGGAGACCCAGGATCAAGTCCCACGTTGGGCTCCCTACATGGAGCCTGCTTCTCCCCTCTCTCTGTATCTCTCATGAATAAATAAATAAAATCTTTAAAAAAAATGACTGTGTGGCCTGCTGAAGCCTGCTGCCTACCACCGATCACCCCAACCTCTGCTGTTCCTTGGCTTACTTTCTCATTTTGATGAAGTGCACCCTTCAGTAGCCTCATAAGGAAGGTGTGTAGGATATAAATTTTCTGAGTCCGTAAATGCCTGCAATGTCACTCATAGAGTGAACCATAAGCTCACTACATGAACACATGAGCGCATGGTTTTCCTGTGCATTGAAGTTTATGTTGAAAATAACTTTGGCCATTGCTCAGGAATCTTAGGTGGTGCTGTTGAGAAGCCCCCTACCATTTTAAATGTTGCTCATTTAATTGGAACCTACTATTTCCTCTGAATGCATTGGAATATACTGGGCCATTTTAGTCAGAAGACTCACATCACACATTTAAAAATTCTTTTTTTTTTTTTTTAAGATTTTATTTATTTATTCATGAGAGACAGGCAGAGACACAGGCAGAGAGAGAAGCAGGCTCCCTATGGAGAGCCCGATGTAGGACTCGATCCCAGGACCCCTGGGATCATGACCTGAGCCAAAAGCAGATACTCAACCACTGAGCCACCAAGGTGCCCCTAAAAATTATTTTCTTATTAATCTCCTTCCTTCCATTTTCCCTATGTTTGTTTTCTGGGACTCCACTCCTTGATCTGACTTTCTGACCTGAGCCTTCGGGTAATTTTTTCTTACTCTTCTATTTTCTTTTTCCCTGAATCTGTCTTTGACTGTTTTCCAACCTCAAGACCAGATTTCTTACTTCAGTCAACCTATTTAATTTCTTTCGAATGCTATTTCAGTAAACACAGCAAAACATTTTCCCTGGAAGTGCGCAAGCTGATTTTGACGTTTATATAGGAAAATAAACAAGAAAGGCCATAAAATTTCTAAGAGGAAGTACACCGAGAGAGGACAAACCCTATCAGATACTAACACAGTTACAAAGGCTTAGTAATAAAAGCTGTGGTATTATGCAGAAAAGGACACATGGATCCTTGGAGCAGAATAGAAAGTCCAAATATAGATCCAATAGATTATAGATAAATTTCATATGTGAGGGATGCCTGGGTGGCTCGTGGTTGTGCATCTGCCCGATTCAGCTCAGGGTATGATCCTGGGGTCCTGGGATTGAGTTCCACATGGGCTCCCTACAGGGAATCTCCTTCTCCCTCTGGTTGTAGCTCTGCCTCTCTCTGTGTTTCTCATGAATAAATACATAAAATCTTTTTTTTTTAAGTTTCATATATGACAAAAGTGCCATCTCTAATTAGGGGGTAAAGATAAACTTTTTAGTAAAAGATATTCCAGTGACTAGGTGGCCATTTGGAGTACACTAGAGTTGGATCCATACTTCATCCCATACATCAGGATGGACTCAAAATGGATCAAAGATCTCCATGAAAGGTATTAAACTGTAAAATATTCTAGTATCTAATAGAAGAAAACAGGAGTGAATTCCTTTATAACCAAGATATAGAGAAGGTTTTTCTAATTATGATTCAAATTTCACAAGTAATAATAGAAAAGATTGGTAAAGTCAACTACATAAATAACAAAAATGTTTACACGGCAACAACATCAAAAGCAAAATCAAAAGACAGAGTAGGAAAATATTTGTAAATGATATGACAAAGAGCTAATTTCCCTGAAACATAGATAGCTATAGATACATAGCTAGAGATATAGATACATAGGTATTTATCTACCTATTTATGTGTATATATTGCTTCTAGAAATCAAAACAAAGCAAAAGGCAAAGGACACAGGGAGTTCATGGAAGAAAGAACTATAAATAACATTTAAATATACGAAAATGTGAGCAACTTTAATAAGAAAAATGTAGGGGCACCTGGGTGGCTCAGTGGTTGAGCTTCTTCTGCTTTTGGCTCAGGGTGTGATCCCAGGGTCCTAGGATCAAGTCCTACATCCGGGTCCTCTCAGGTAGCCTGCTTCTCCCTCTGCCTATGTCTCTGCCTCTCTCTCAGTGTCTCCCATGAATAAATAAATAAAAATTTAAAAATATATATATAAATTAAAATTGTACCCGGGTGCCATTTTTTCACCTATTAGATTATCTGCACCACACCCTCCCCGGGAAAAAACTCTAAAAATTTGCTATCATCGTACTTTGTTGGGAAGGCTCAGAAGAAATAGGCACTCCCATATTTTATTGATGCAAAATCATAGAACCCCTTACAGAAGGGAATCTGGCAATATTTACCAAAATTACAGACATATTCTCACTTTGACACAGCGGTCACTCTTCTGGGAATATATCCTATTCAATGTTCTATGTAAGTATGCAAGAACATGGGTACAAATGTACTGACTGTGGCATGATTTTTTAAATTTACGGATTATAAACAACCCAGGTATTTAGCAGCTAAATGCTAGCTCAGTAAATGAAGGTGCATCTATTTGATGGGATAGTATACATCTATAAAAAAGAATGTGGAGGATCCCTACTGATGTGAAGAGATCTATCTATAGACCATACCATTACAAAATGAAAAGAACACTGTGTATAGAATATTATTTGATTGAATATGTACAGTATGCTGCACTTAGTGGAATAAAAAGATCCATTGTATTTGTCTTCAGTCATAGAAACACCACAAAGATAAATAAGAAACTAATAAAAATATTTTCTTTGGGAGGAATAATTAATCAGTACTCAATTTGTCTAAGGATGTGAAATAGATTTGAGGGACTCATGAGTTTTGTTTTTTGTTGTTGTTGTTGTTGTTGTTATTCTGTTTCCTGAATTATTTATTTTGGTCTCTGTATCAGTTAGGAATGCTTTCAGCTATAAGCAACAGAAAAAAAAATAAACAAAAAGTTTATTTTTCTCAGATAACAAGAAATAAGGTAATAAACAGATACTGGGCATCAGTTAGGATAGGTATCTCTACAGTTCTTTTGGCCTTTCCCTCATGACCATAAGATTGTTGCCACAACTCTAAGCATCACATCCACATTCACAAGAAAAAAAGGATAGAATAAGTAATATCATAACATTCCTGATGCTTCTATCAACATAGCAAAGCTTTTCCAGAAAGCCCTAACAGATTTCCCTACCTCCGGTCATTTGGCTCCCAAAAGAAAACAGGATTCTCATCATTGGCTTGGACCATTGATGATTCATCACCTAGAATTGGGCACGTTACTATCTTGAATACATTTAGGGTTCTAGTCAAAGAAAGAAATGGAGAATGGCAGGGTTGGTTATGATTTCTTTCTGGCATATTGGAAATTTTCTTCCCAAATCACTGATTATCCATTCTTTTTTTTTTTTTTTAAGATTTTATTTATTCACGAGAGACACACAGAGAGAGGCAGAGACATAGGCAGAGGAAGAAGCAGGCTCCCTTTGTTAGTGTTAGTATGTTCCAAATATTGCATTATTTATCTGAAATTCGCATTTAACAGGGCATCCTATATTTTATCTGGCAAGATGGAGGTACCCAGGGAATATTTGGCAACGGCTGGAAACATTTCTGGTTGTCACAACCCCAGAGATGGGTAGAGGCCAGGGATGCTGTTAGACCTCCTGCAATGCCCAGGGCCAGTCTCCCACCACAAAGAATGATCTGATCCAACATGTCAGTAGTTCTGAGGTTGAAAAAACTTTCTCTAAAGCAAAGCCTTTTCTTTTCAGCTTGTCCAGAAAGCTCCAGACTCTTGTCTGACGTTTTGTGCCCAGGATGGGACATATTCATTTATTTTTCACATCTCAGCATGATCTATTTTCCATGGTCATGTTAAAGACTCAAATGTGGGGTTCCTGCGTGGCTCAGTCGGTTAGGACTCTGCCTTTGGCTCAAGTCTTGAGCCCAAGGTCCTGGGATGGAGCCCCTGCTCTGCAGGGAGCTTGCTTCTCCTTCTTTCCTCTCCCTCTGCCTGCTGCTCCTCCTGTTTGTGCTCTCTTGCTCTCTGTCAAGTAAATAAATAAAATCTTAAAAAAAAAAAAAGACTCAAATGTTCTATCTATCTTCTTTTACACGTAATAAGCAAACCAAGGAAGTGCTGGCCAAGATAATGCAGCATTTCTATTTTGTTCGGGGCCATGAGGGCCGGCCTGCATACAACGCCTGCCCAGCCTCTTCTTGGTCAAGGCCATGCTGAGCCCCAGCCTGACAAAGCAGCCCTGAGTAGCTGGGGTGTGGGGTGGAGGGGGACTTGGCTGGCTCTTTCAGGCAGGGTTTCCACCTTCCTGGCCATGAGGGGAGGGGTATGAGCCACACACAGCTGCACTTCTCATGAAGAGACGCTTTCTTCCCAGACCCAGGGGTGGGAGGGGAGCCGGTGGCAGAAGGTGGGGATGTATGACATGGCCGTTAATCAAACAAATTTTAAGAGCACAGGGGAGGAAGGAAGCAAAGGGGTGGAGAAGGTTCTGGGGGTTTTCTGGTTATAAGATGTGTATAAATTCGTGTGAGGTTATTTGAGGATATTTATCCCAAGCCCTATTCACAGTTGTCCTTGAAATGAATACCAGAACATTAGAATTCAGGGGTAATCGCTCCTCTTCTGCAACCACCGGCCCCATTTCCTTCCCTCCCCCAGACCCGGTGCCTCACACATGTCAGTGTGTGTGCAAACAGAACATGGACATTTTCCACTCGATCTGTACACCTTGATGTCTCCAAGGAAAAAAAATTACTGGGAGGTTTTCTTCCCCTTTATTTTATTCATTTTTAGGATAAGGAATATAATTTTTTTTTAACCGCTCACTGCTGACTCAAGGGTAGGGATTAAGGGGTATTTTTGAGAATTTAAAAATAAAAATCCATTCAGGCATTCATTAAGTCAAGCAAGATGAATCAGGCTGTTGGTTACATAAAAGCTTGGCTTTTTCTGGGAAATCTGTGCAGTTCGCTGCTTGCTGCAGAAAGGAATGCATGGAGCCTAAGAGGGGCTGTACAGACAGCTTCATAAACACCGGAAAAGCCCCTTTGAGGCTCAGCTATGGCCTCACATGGCCTAGATGATAAGAAATCCAAGTAGAGGAGGCCTGGGTGGCTCAATGGTTAGGTGTCTGCCTTTGGCTCAGGGAGTGATCCTGGAGACTCAGAATAGAGACCCACGTCGGGCTCCCCGCAGGCAGCCTGCTTCTCCCTCTGCCTGTGTCTCTGCTTCTCTGTGTCTCTCATGAATAAGTAAATAAAATCTTAAAAAAAAAAAAAAAGAAAAGAAATCTGAGTGGATGAGGGGCTGAGGGGTGCTGGCAACCCCTCCTTTCTCCACAAACTTTCATCATTTGTGGGTACAGTAAAGTCACTGAGTTTAGTGTCAATGAATGTTTGTCATTTTCACCTCAACTTTAGCGACTGAATCTATTTTTCTCGTCTTTGGAAAGTACTGTAAACTAAACTGAATTATAAAAATGAAAAAAGACCCTGATCTCATCATGCATCCAAAAGGCACTAGAGATATCCAAGGGGAAAAAAAACCTTTCTTTCTTTCTTCCTTTCTTTCTTTCTTTCTTCTTTCTTTCTTTCTTTCTTTCTTTCTTTCTTTCTTTCTTTCTTTCTTTTTCTTTCTCTTTCTCTTTTTCTTTTTCTTTCTTTCACTTTCTTTCTTCCTTCCTTCCTTCCTTCCTTCCTTCCTTCCTTCCTTCCTTCCTTCCTTCCTTCCTTTTTCTTTTCATTTCATTCCCTGTGTGGAGCCCAACACAGGGCTTGAACTCATGACCCTGAGATCAAGAGTTAGACATTTAACCAACTGAGGCACCCAGATACCAAAAAAACTATCATTTATTGAGCAATAGTTATTTGCTGGACACATTACACAGTATGCACATAATTCCACTTAATGATTCAACAACTTGATGGGAAAATACTGTTGTGACTTCCCATTTTAAAGATGAGAAACAGGGTTTCTTACTAGCCACAGAGTTAGTAAGTGGCAGAACAAAGCATATTCCACTTTTTTTTTTTTTTTTTGGCTTCATATTGAACATGACCTCTTCCATGTTATATCTCTAACATCATTTTAATTGTACAATGTTTTGAGTTGCTTGCTCACAATTTCTTGCCAATCATTGAACATTTGGGTTACTTCCAATTTCTTATGGTTGTGGATAATGTTGGACTTGCTTTCTTTATGATTATGAATAGTGTAATGACCATGTTGGAGCAAAATTATTTTTGGATTTAGGTCTTTGTAAGGATAGATTTCCAAAAATGAAAATAGAATGTTGTTGTCCTTAATTGTTTTTATTTTTAAAGTATAATTACATGCAATGTGATATTAGTTTTAGGTGTAGAATATAGAGATTCAACACTTCCATACATCACCCAGTGCTCATCACAACAAATGCCCTCCTTAATCCCTATCACTTATTTCACCCATCCCCCCACCTCCCTTCTGTGACCATCAGTTGTTCTCTGTATTTAAGAGTCTGGGTTTTTGTTTGTTTTGTTTGTTCATTTGCTTTGTTTCTTACATTTCAAATATGTGTGAAATCATGTGGTGTCCATCTTTCTCTGACTTATTTCACTTAGCATTATACTCTAGGTCTATCCATGTTGTTGGAAATAACAAGATTCCATTCTTTTTTATAGCTGAGTAATATTCAATTTAATATATATGTATAAATATATAACATATATTTATATATAATGGAATATATATATATTACCTCTTCTCCATCTATTGATGGATACTTGGGTTGCTTCCATATTGTGGTTATTGTAAATAATGCTGCAATAAACATAAGGTGCATATATATCTTTTGGAATTAGTGTTTTCTTTTTCTCTGGGTAAATAACTAGTAGTGAAATTACTGTGTCATATGGTATTTCTATTTTTAATTTTTTGAGGAACCTCCATACTGTTTTCCATGGTGACTATACCAATTTGCATTCTCACCAACAGAACACAAGTGTTCCTTTTACTTTCTCTTTTTTTTTTTTTTTTTTTAAGATTTTATCTATTTATTCACGAGAGACATAGAAAGAGAGAGATAGAGACACAGGCAGAGGGAGAAGCAGGCTCCATGCAGGGAGCCTGACGTGGGACTCGATCCCGGGTCTCCAGGATCAGGCCCTGGGCTGAAGGCTGTGCTAAACTGCTGAGCCACCGGGGCTGCCCAAGTGTTCCTCTGTCTCCACATCCTTGCCAACTCTTGTTATTTGTTGTCTTTTTGATATTACCATTCTGACCAGGTGTAAAGTGATATTTCATTATGGTTTTCATTTGCATTTTCCTGGTGATTACCGATGTTGAGCATATTTTCGTGTATCTGTTTGCCATTTGTAGGTCTTTGGAAAAATGGCTATTCAGATCTTCTCCCTAATTTTTAAATGGATTATTTGTGGGTATTTTGGTGTTAAGTTGTTTATATATCTTGACTATTAAACCCTTATTGGATATATCATTTGCAAATATCTTCTCCCATTCCATAGGTTGCCTTTTTGTTTTGTTGATTGTTTCCTTCATTATTCAAAAGGTTTTTATCTTGATATAGTCCAACAGTTTAATTTTGCTTTGGTTTCTCTTGTCTGAGGAGACAAGGAGGAGACCTACCTAGAAAAAATGTTTCTATGGCTGATGTCAAGGAAATTACAGCATATGTTTTCTTCAATTAGTTTTATGGTTTCAGGACTTGTAATCAGGTCTTTAATCCATTTGATTTTATTTTTATGTTTGGTGTTAGGAAGTGGTCCAGTTTTATTCTTTTGTGTGTATCGCTCCAGTTTTCCCAAAAACATTTATTGAAGAGACTGTCCTTCTTCCATTGTATATTCTTTTCTCCTTTTTTTTTTTAAGATTTTATTTATTTATTCATGAGAGCCAGAGATGCAGAGACATAGGCAGAGGGAGAAGCAGGCTGCATGCAGGGATCCCAATGCGGCACGCGAGCAGGGGACTCCAGGATCACACCCTGGGCCAAAGGCAGACACTCAACCCCTGAGCCACCCAAGTGTCCCTTCTTTTCTCCTTTGTCAAAGATTAATTGACCATATAAGCATGGGTTTATATCTGACCCCTCCATGCTATTCTATTGATCTATATGACTATTTTTATTCCAGTTCCATACTGTTTTGACTACTGCAGTTTTGTAATATATCTTGAAATTGGGGATTGTGATACTGCCAGTTGTTTTATTCTTTTTTGGGGATTGCTTTCGTTATTTGAGATCTTTTGTGGCTCTACACAAATCTTAGGATTATTTGTTCTGTTTCTGTGAAAAAATGCTCTTGGTGTTTTGATAGGGATTGCATTAAATCTGTAGATTGCTTTGGGTAGTATGGACATTTTAACAAAACTGTTTCTTCCAATCCATGAACAAAGGATACATTTCCATTCATTTGTGTCATGTTCAGTTTCTTTCATCAATGTTTCATAGTTTTTGTACTATAGGTCTTTCACCTTCTCAGTTAAATTTATTCCTAGAGTGCAGCCCGGGTGGCTCAGTAGTTTAGCGCCCCCTTTGGCCCAGGGTGTGATCCTGGAGACCTGGGATCAAGTCCCACGTTGGGCTCCCTGCATGGAGCCTGCTTCTCCCTCTGCCTCTCTCTCTCTCTCTGTCTCTCATGAATAAATAAATAAAATCTTTTAAAAAATAAAAATAAAATAAAATAAAAAGTTCATTCCTAGGTATTTAATTTTTTGGTGCAGTTGTAAATGGGATTATTTTCTTAATCTCTCTTTTTGCTACTTCATTATTCATGTATAGAAATGTAACAGATTTCTATACATAATTTTGTATCCTGTAACTTTCTGTAACTTTACTGAATTTATTTATCAGTTCTAGCAGTTTTTTTGGTAGAGTCTATAGAGTTTTCTTTCTTTTTTTTCTTATCAGGATTTTATTTATTTATTTGACAGAGAGAGAGTGCACAAGCAGGGGGAGCAACAGGCAGAGGGTGAGGGAGAAGCAGGCTCTGCAGGATGCCTGACTTGAGGCTTGATCCCAGAACCCTGGGCTCTGGGTGCCCATTAGAGTTTTCTAGATATAGTATCATGTCATCTGCAATAGTGAAAACTTGACTTCTTCCTTACAAATTTGGATGCCTTTTATTTCTTTTTTTGTCTGATTGTTGCAGCTAGGACTTCCAGTACTATGTTGAATAAAAGTCGTAAGAGTGGACATCCCTAATCTTTAATAGAGATTAGAGCAGGGATGCCTGGTTGGCTTAGCGGTTGAGCATCTGCCTTTGGTTCAGGGTGTGAACTCAGAATCCCGGGATCAAGTCCTGCATTAGGCTCCCTGCATGGAGCCTGCTTCTCCCTCTGCCTATACTTCTCTCTCTGTGTGTCTCTTATGAATAAATAAATAAAATCTTTAAAAAGAGAGAGAGAGATTAGAGCAGAAACAAATGAAATAGAGACTGAAAAAACAAAACAAAACAATAGAACAGATCAATGAAACCAGGAATTTGTTCTTTGAAAAGATTAAAAAAAAATTGAAATCCTTTATCTAACCTCAGCAAAAAGAGAGAGAGAAAGGACTCAAAATCAAAATCATAAAGACACTACAAAAAGAAAACTATAGGACAACATCTCTGATGAACATAAATGTAAAAATCCTCAACAAAATATTAACAAACTGCATTCCACAATACATTAAAAAAATGTTTCCCACAATCAAGTGGGATTTAGTCCAGGGAATGTAAGGATCTTTCAATATTTATGAATCAATCAACATGATGAAGCACATTACTAAGAGGAAGATTAAAAACCATATGATCATCTTAGTAGAGGCAGAAAAAAACTAAACAAAAGACAACATCCATTTTTTTAAAAAAAATTTATTTACCCATTCATGAGAGACACAGAGAGAGGCAGAGACAGACATAGGCAGAGGGAGAAGCAGGCTCCCCATGGGGAGCCTTATGTGGAACAGGATCCCAAGACCCCAGGATCCCAATTTGAGCTAAAGGCAGAGCCAAAGGCAGACACTCAGTCACTGAGCCACTCAGGCCCCCTACAACTTCCATTCATGATAAAAAAAAAAAAAAAAAAAACAACTCTCAACAAAGTAGATTTAGAGGGAACATACCTCAGCATAATAAAGGACATATATGAAAAACCCACAGCTTACATCATATTTGGTGGTAGAAAACTGAGAGCTTTGGGATACCTGGGGCTCAGTGGTTGGGTGTCTGCCTTTGGCTCAGGGCCTGATCGCGGGATCTGGGATCAAGTCCCCCATGGGGCTCATTGTCAGGAGCCTGCTTCTCCCTCTGTCTATGTCTCTGCCTCTCTCTTTGTCTCTCATGAATAAATAAATAAAATCTTAAAAATATATATTTAAAAAAGAAAAATGAGAGCTTATCCTCTAAGAAATGGAAATGTTTTAAAGCAGTTTTATGTGTAGAGAAACATTGATGTCCAAATAGGCCTGTTTCTCTGTATCTCTCCAACAGCAATAAAAGTTATTACTGAAAACATAATTTAAAAAAATTTTTTAGAAAGAAATTTATAGTAAGTGGTTTGAATTTAATTTTGCTTTATAAGTAATCAAGTCAATGTTTTTTCTCATCCATTTCTTTTTTTTTTTTTAAGATTTTATTTATTTATTCATGAGTGACACTGAGAGAGAGAGAGGCAGAGACACAGGTAGAGGGAGAAGTAGGCTCCATGCAGGGAGCCCGATGTGGGACTCGATCCTGGGTCTCCAGGATCACACCCTGGGCTGAAGACGGTGCTAAACCGCTGAGACACCCGGGCTGCCCTTATCATCCATTTCTTGACCAGATACAAATCTCCTTTTATGGGACACCTGGGTGGCTCAGCGGTTGAGCACCTGCCTTTGGCCCAGGGCATGATCCTGGAGTCCCAGGATGAGTCCCACATTGAGCTCCCTGCATGGAGCCTGCTTCATCTGCTGCCTGTGTCTCTGCCTCTCCTCTGTGTGTGTCTCTCATGAATAAATACCATTTGTTTTTTTTAAAGATTTTTTATTTATTTATTCATAGAGACACACAGAGAGAGAGAGAGAGAGGCAGAGACACAGGCAGAGGGAGAAGTAGGCTCCACCCAGAGAGCCTGACTCGATCTAGGGTCTCCAGGATCACGCCCTAGGCTGCAGGCAGTGCTAAACCGCTAAGCCACCGGGGCTGCCCTTTCATGAATAAATAAATAAAATCTTTAAAAAAAAGCTCCTTTTATGAATTTCTTTTAATCCAATTGTCTATAGGGGCTTTAATGTTTATCTAATCAATTGCAATGAATAATTAGATAGCAAATATTTTGCCATTTGCTATACTCTCAGTATTGCCCTTAGGTTGCTATCTCTTTGAGTATTTGATACTTCTTTCATAACGCTTGTTAATATTTATTTAAACCTCTTCGTGTTTTTCATTGTGACATCCTTCATTCAGAATTCAGGCAGCCACTTCTCTTTTCTCCAAGTAACTTGTGTTTAACAGTTCTGAGACATTTCTCAGTAGTATTTATAAAAAGTAAGGTTGGAAATAACACACAGAAAAACAGCAAACCCTACCTCAACCTCAGCTTTACTAGAACAATTGGTTGCTGAAAGTGACTGTCTCAAACTACCCAGAAGTGATTAGTGCAAACCATCCCAGTATTTAACAGCTCTCATTATGTGATGTTGAAAATTCTCCATTACAGCTAATTTGAAACTCTTCTGCTACGCAGCACCATTTGCCTTTGTTCCATCCTCCAGCAGAGACAGAACAGCTAAGCATTGTTCCTCAGGCAATTATTTCTCATGGGTAACACTCGCCCAGCGCATGATGGGCTCTCAATAAATACTTACTGATTAAAGCTGATATTGAAAATCTCTAATTAGATCTATTCTCAGGCTTTCTTTCTCAAAGTTGAATGAGCGAACAACTCTTTTCTTTTCTTTTCTTTTTTCTACATCCCTCAGATCATCTCTGTGTCTAACTAATTTCAGGAAATTCTTGGTCCTCTTGAAGCATAGTCTCAAAGTTGAGATGAAAAGTCGTGTGTCCACATCCCCCCCCCCCATCACCTCTGCCCCAACACTCTCCCAGGGTGGGAGTCCGCTTTGTTCCTCACCCCCACTAAGATGTGGTGTTCACAGCCTTCACTAGGGAGTGAAAATATTTATCATCAATGCAAGAAGATATATTAAAGTCAAAGATAGGGACACCTGGATGGCTCAGTGGGTTAGCGCCTGACTTTGGCCCAGGGCATGATCCTGGAGTCCGGGGATCAAGTCCCCCATCGGGCACCTTGCATGGGGCCTGCTTGTCCCTCTGCCTGTGTCTCTGCCTCTCTCTCTCTCTCTCTCTCTCTGTCTCTCATGAATAAATAAATAAATAAATAATCTCAAAAAAAAGTCAAAGATAGTTTTGTATGTATTACATGTAATTCTCTCTCTCTCTCTTTTTTAAAGATTTATTTAAATCTTTAAAGACACAGGCAGAGGGAGAAGCAGGCTCCATGCAGAGAACCCGACATGGGACTCGATCCAGGGTTTCCAGGATCATGCCCTGGGCTGAAGGCAGCGCTAAACCGCTGCACCACTGGGCTGCCCTACACATAATTCTCAAAATGACTAAGATAATTTTTTTTTCTGAGAATGTTTTCCATTCTCCAGTCCTTAAAATACCCTCAGGAAACACCAGACTAACAAAAGGAATAATGCTATAAACCCTATTTCTCTGTCACTGTCTATCTAACTAATCTGATGGCAGAGGCCATAATTACTACTTTGGAATGAAGGGGCTGCAGCCCGAAGAGGGGGTGGCCCTTGACCCACTGATGATTGTCTTTACTTTGGTTCTAGGGGGTTTTGACTTAGCTTTTGGAGTGATGTTGTTGGGATCTGGAGCCGACGGCCAAGAAAGAATTCTTGTGACGTCTTTGGTGCAGAAAGGTGGTTTTATTAAAGCACAGGAACAGGGCCCTGTGGGCAGAAAGCACTGCGGCCCTGGGGGGTGGGGTGGGGTGGGGTGGGTGGACAACTGATTATATACTTCGGGATTGGAGTAAATAAAAATAGGAAATTCCAGAAGGATTTTCATACACTAAAGAAGACTCACAGGATGCTGGAGGCCTAGCTATTGTCAAGCAAAGGTTTTTCCCCTCTAGCAAGGCATTAACATTGAGACAGTCAGGAGCTTCCTGGAGGAAGGTTACACTCTGTCCGCCTCAGGTATTTGTCAGCGGGCTGTGGGTTATAAGGACACTTAATTTGATCTACGTTTCTACGATCTGCCTTTGTTCCCTACCCCAGTTTGAAATTTAAATCTTCAGAGGTTTCTCTTTCCAAAGTTTCACAACCTTAGTCGCCACTAAAATTGAATTGACAATGCGTGATGGGAGGCCCAGATGCTGTGCAAAAGCCTTGTTCACAGGCAAAATCCATTACATAAAAAAAGAACTATTCTGTTTTCCTTATTTGGCTTAAAGAGAAACCCATTTCCCATCCCCCTCTTCACCTCCAGTTTCATTTTTTGTCAGAGAGGAAGGAGTTAATAACCTCATAAAGACTCCCTGTTGCCTTCCTGGATGCTAAATAGAGTCCCCAAAAGAGAGAGTCTCCACCTTCTACTGCTAATGTTCTGTGACTTCTATTTCATAAGCATCTTCCTTATGTACAGCGTTGAATCTGGAACACCCTGCATTATCAGATTTGTGTGACACTTTCATTCTGCATCTTAAAAGAAAGTTTGACAACAGTCTCTCCCACCCTCTGAATGAACCAACCAAGAAAGCCTTGGGAGGGTGGGTTGGTTGTGCTCCGCCCAGCTTCCCAGTAAGGGGCCTTTCCAAAGCCCCTACCTGCCTGCCTTTTGTGACCTGGACACGGAGATGTGGCTTAACCCCCCAAACCTTTCATTCTCCTTTTGAGCTGGCGGTAAGATGACTTAAGGGGGGAAAATGACTTTTCAGCGGTTTAGCTGGTGGGTTTTGTTTCTCCACACTTAATTGGCTGCGTTCCTACCTGCTCTGGATATCAGATGACCCCTTACCTTCTCCAGAATACTGCTTTATGCTGCCTAGGAGATAAACAACTGACAGCATAGGCCTTAGAAAATTAGTTGGTGCCATGAGGATGGAACATAAGAGTGAACAAAGAAGTTGATTTACTCAGATTGAAGAATGATCCATTTTCTTATGAGGAGGGAGCAGAAGGCAAGCTGAGGACAAAGCAGAAGCTGACACCCCGCAGCCACCCCTTCTCCAGGTGGGCTACCTGTGACCTTCCTCAGGCACTCCTGGCTGCTCTAAAATCAAGGAAAGGAAGAACAAATAGTTCACTTACAGAGATCACAGCCCTGTGAGACATGAGCTCCCTCAGTCCACAAATGTCCTAGAAATTAATATACAAGAACAAAGCATTTTTGTCAATAATCTAGCATCCAGAAAGAATAGAAATACAATTAAATGTCTTTATAATGTGCAGCCCATTGACAGGTGTTTGAGGCAGGCAGAGTGTGCTGTTCCTCTGGGAAGCTCCCAAGTATCTTAATGTGAATGCCCTGCTAGAAGGAAAAACAACCTTAACTTGCCAATGGCAAGACCTCTGGTATCTTCTGCATCTTTATTAACCTTTGAAAATACTTTTGAGGGGCACCTGGGTAGGTCAGTGGTTAAGCATCTGCCTTTGGTTCAGGTCGTGATCCCAGGGGTCCTGTGATTAAGTCCCATGTCAAGTTTCCCACAGGGAGCCTGCTTCTTCCTCTGCCTATGTCTCTGCCTCTCAAGAATGAATAAATAAAATCTTTTTTAAAAAGAAAGAAAAGAAAGAAAATACCTTTGAAACTTACCTTTTCCTACCTCTGCCAACTCCTAAGTATATCATCAGCCACCCCTCACAACCCCAGGATAGCTCTTTTTGCCCATGGGTCCTGTCCCTGGTGCTTTAATGAAACCACCATTTTGCACCAAAGGCATCTCAAGAATTATTTCTTGGCTGGCTCCAGACCTCAACCCATCAACCCTCACCTATATTCCCAAACTACATCATTTAGATTCTCTCATTAAGTCACTATTGCTTGATTATAGGGTTCTCCAGAAGGCAAAGGAAACTGAGTTTGAATTGCCTTCCAGAGCTTTCTTTTTTCCCCCAGCCTTTCTGAGGAGCATAAGAAGGGGCTTTGGAAGACAAGCACTAATCTGACACTAAAGCCCAGAGGTAGCCAATATTGATTGTGCATGGCAATGCACCAGATTTCCTTCTGGTATTTTTAACCTTTCCTGGCTTGAGTGTCCTACAAAAAGGTATAGTAGTTTTGCCACTTATATTTTAAACTGGCCCTACTCTTAAGAAAAGCATAATAGGACATTAGCTATCAATTGCATTTAAGAAACGGTTACTGCATTAAGCTAAACTTCTTTCTGTTTAATATCAATTTTAGTGAGCTTGGGTCTAAATCACCTCTTCCATTAATCCCTCAGAAGGTCATTTTTAGAACACGGGTATGAATAGATAAAACACAGGGAGAAATATCTTGAGTGACAGTTTTAGTGTCCGTGGGTACAGCGACGAACTGGATTGATTTAGAAGTCCCATCATGGCAAGGTTATCGACCCCTCCCTGGCCAGCACTCCCCTAAGCCAAGCTTTGCAGCAAACCAGCTCAGAACTTAATTAATCCTTCTCTTTGCTTCGACTTTTAAAGCAGTCTTGATCACGGGCAGCCTTCTTCCAGTAAGTGATATAGTGTTAGAATTTTCTTTTTCTATCAGATGATGCAATCCCAGTCTTGACAGAGCCTCGCCTCTGACCTTGGGCCAGCCACTTACCCTCTACATGCAGGTGGCTGCAATTAAAATAGAAGATGTTAACATTGACCTGAAGCTTCAGGGACAAATAAGTTATTAATGATTTGAAAGCACTCAGGACCTATAGAGTGCCATAAAAATCCCTCCTGCAATTATATACGGGTAGCACAAGGGAAGCACGGTAGCCAATCACCACAGTGCAAATGAACCACTTGGGTGCCATTTTGGTTTTCTGTGAAAGCAAGCAAAGGAGATATAACCCTTTTCTGCCTCCAGGTTTTTGTCAAACTTCATGAATACTTGTAAACCCTCTTTCTAGTTATTTTCCTGTGGCTGTACTGTGTCAGTTCAACATGATTCAAAGCTGTCTTTATATGTCAAAAAGCCTAGGGTGTCCTCATTGCCTTTGGACTTCTTTGACCTAGAAAGTAGAAAGCAAAGCTTGTGTTACTAAACATGTTAGCAGAAAATGCTAACAGGTTTGGAGCACATAAGGCTCTATCTAGAAACTGGGACAGAATATGTGGAAGAAGAGATAGGGAGGTAAGTGGATGTCAACTACGTCAGCCGTCTTTGTGTTTTGGAAAATGTGTAGGTACTCTCCTGTCATGTAAAACGTTTCTAGACCAAAAGAGGCCAATTTAAGACAACACTTTAAAGAAACAGTGCTTACTGTTGGTTGGACATTGTCCTCTTTGGCTCCTCAGCGTCTATACCCCCTTCCAATATTTGGAGAATTCTCTCACTTTAGGAGTTTTGGTGGGAGACAGAGCCTGCCTTCCACTCTAGATGGTGAAAATGCGAGATACTTGCATTTCCCCAAGTATAATAACCACAAGTCAGAGGTCGACAGAAAGAGGCATCTGCTCTGGACTTTGCTTTGTTTTGTTTAAAGATTTTATTTATTTATTCATGAAAGACACAGAGAGAGATTGAGGCAGAGACACAGGCTGAGGGAGAAGCAGGCTCCATGCAGGGAGCTCAACATCGGACTCGATCCTGGGTCTCCAAGATCATGCCCTGGACTGAAGGCAGCTCTAAACCGCTGAGCCACCCGAGCTGCCCTGTTCTGCACTTTGAAAACAGAATTGGTAACATGAAGAAAGGACCAGAGGTACTCTGTGTGACAGTGGCAAAGAAGCCCACCTTCTTGGGCAACAGAGGGAGTGGTGCATTGGCAGCATCCAGATCCAGAATGAGCAGTGTGTGGTCCTCCTCTCGGATGTGTCCTTCCTATGGAAGTTCTACAGTGGAATTTTGCTCCTGGCTGAGGTCCCAGACCTAGTCCCAGTGATACTGTGAGATACCCCAGTACCCTTTCATTATTAGTAACTTTTTAATATGGAAAATGTTCATCGTTTGCATATGTATTTGTATTTGTTCAAACATATACCAACCATTTATCTCCTCCCCCTCTAGTTCTCCTCATACACTTTACTTACCATAAAATTCACACACTGTAGTTAAAAAACTCTATAAATTTAGAACAACTCTAAATTTATAGAGTTACATCACCACTACCACAATCTAGTCACATCTTTGCTTGGTTTTAGTGTATCATTCTAGGAATTTTGACACATATTTGATTTGTTTAATCACCCCCACAATCAGGACTTCATCACCCCAGAGGACTCTCTCCTTCCTGTTATAGTTATACCTTCACCACACCTAACCCCTGGCAACCACTGATCTGTTCTCCACCTCTAGAATTTTGTATTTTCTAGGATGTCATACAGTAGGTAGTGTTTTGTGCCTTTACATAATGCTTTAGAGAGTCACCAAAGTTGTTGCTTGTGATAATAATCTATTCCTTTGTGCTAAGTGGCAACAAGTTGTATAGCTGGACCAAAGGTTATCCATTTACCTTTCTTTTCTTTTCTTTCTTTCTTTCTTTCTTTTCTTCTTTCTTTTTAAGATTTTATTCATCCACTCATAAGAGACACAGAGAGAGAGGCAGAGACACAGGCAGAGAAAGAAGAAGGCTCCATGCAGGGAGACCAATGCGGGACTTGATCCCAGAACCACGGGTTCATGCCCTGAGCCAAAGGCGGACACTCAACTGCTGAGCCACCCAGGCGTCCCTCCATTTACCTTTTGATGAACATTTGTGTTGTTTCTGGAGTGTGGGGTGGGGGAAGGAATTATGAATAGAGTTGTTATCCAATATCTTTTTTTGTCTTTTAAAAAATACTTTTCATTTTAGAATAATCATGAATGTATAAAAGCAGTTGGGAATACTATACAAGTAACTATTTTTCTAAACCATTTAGGAGCAGTTGATAATCTGATGTTATCCCCCAAAACTTAACTATGTAATTTCTACACACAAAAACATTCCCCTACAAAATCACAGTATGACAGTCAAAATCAGGAAATCTACCTTGACACATCACTACCACCTAATCCTCAGAGTCATTCAAGTTTATGCAGTTGACCCAACAGTGAATTATATAGCAAACATCTCAAAGTCACAATTATGCCAAGTATTTAGCTATCAAGTTTCTTGAGTCTCCATCTGTCTGGAAGAGTTCCTCAATCATTTAATGGCTTTCATGACCTTGACACTTTTGAAATTAACAGTCTAGTTCCTTTGTAGAATATCCTTCAATTTGGTCTCTTTCGTGTTTCCTCAAAATTAGATAAAGGTTATCAATTTTGGAAGTAATTGTATCCTATAATTTCTACCTGTCCCATTATTGATGACATTCACTTTGATTATTTGATTAGGTGCTATATACCAGGTTTGATAAATTGTCTGTGGGGTGGTATTTAGAAACTATCTAGATATCCTGTTCTGTATCACACACACACACACACACACACACACACACACTACAAATAAAATAAATGCATATTTTAAAATATACATATCTTGAATCTATATTCCTATCATTTCCTGTGTTATTTAATAAGTTATAATTATTAATCCTGTGTCCTTCTGATGTCCCCATCATTCTTGGGGCATGTTCTTGCTTTCTGGAACTACAAAATGTCCCAGGATCATCTTGTTCTTTTCTTGTGCAAGTATGTTTACTGATGTTGGGTATTGCTGCTCCCATCTTTCAGTAGACAGAACTAGGAAAAATATGTATGTATATGCACATATACATTCACGCATTTTTAAAAAGAGATTTTATTTATTTACTCATGGGAGACTCAGAGAGAGAGATAGGCAGAGACACAGGCAGAGGGAGAAGCAGGCTCCATGCAGGGAGCCCAATGTGGGACTTGATCCTGGGACTCCAGGATCACGACCTGAACCAAAGGCAGATGCTCAACCACTGAGCCCCCAGGTGTCCCCATAAATGCATTTTTTAAAAGATTTATTTATTTATTTGAGAGAGAGAGATAAAGTGCACACAAGTGGGAGAGGCAGAGAGGGAGAGAGAATCTCAAGCAGACTCTACTGCGCTGAGTGCAGAGCCCAATGTAGAGCTGGATCTCCCAACCCCCAGATCACTTGAGCAGAAACCAACAGGTACCCGCACATACACACATTTATGTTACATCTTTCTTTCATCTATCATCTAGCATCATCATTTATCAGAGTTTTTATATATTTTAGATCTTAATTTTTTTATCACATATATGATTTGTGATTTTTTTTGCCTCATTCCATAGGTTTTTCTTTCCATTTTGTTGATGGTTTCCTTTGCCGTACCAAAGCTCCTTTGTTTGATGTACTTCCACTTGTTTACTTTTGCTTTTGTTACTTTAGCTTTTGGCATCAAATCCATAAAAATCACTGCCAAAACTAATGTCAAGAAGTTTACCACCTAACTTTTCTTTTAGGAGTTTTATGATTTCAAGCCTTACATTCAAGTCTTTAATCCATTCTGAGTTGATTTGTGTGCATAGAATAAGACTGGGGTCCAGTTTCATTCTTTTGCATGTGATTATTCCGTTTTCCCAGCGCCATTTACTGAAAAGACTATCTTTTCCCCATTTATATTTGTGACTCCTTTGTCATATATAATTGACCACATTTATGTGAGTTTATTACTGAGCTTTCTACTTCGTTCCGTTGATCTATGAGTCTCTTTATGTCAAAACTATACTGTATTGATTAGTATAGCTTTGTCATGTAGTTTGAAATCAGGAAATGTGATGTCTCCAGCTTTATTCTTTCCCAAGATTGCTTTAGCTATTTGGGGTCTTTTGTGGTTCCTTGCAAATTTTAGAATTGTTCTATTTTTGTGAAAAAATGTTCTTATTTTGGAATTCCTGGGTGGCTCAGTGGTTGAACGTCTGCCTTTGCCTCAGGTCGTGATCCTGGGGTCCTGAGATTGAGTCCCCTGTGGGGAGCCTGCCTCTGTCTCTGTCTCTGCCTCTCTCTCTCTCTCTCATGAAAAATCTTTAAAAAAAAAAAGTTGGTATTTTGATAGGGCTTGCATTGTTTCTGTCATTGTTTTGGCTTTGAGTAGATGAATAACTTCAGCAACATTAGTTGTTCCAATTCATGACCATATAATATCTTTCCATTTATTTGTGTCTTCCTTAATTTCTTTCATCTGTGTATAGACCTTTACCACTTTGGTTAAATTTATTCCTAGGGGGAAAAACTTATTCCTAGGTATTTTTTTAAAGATTTTATTTATTTATTCATGAGAGACACAGATCGAGAGAGAGGCAGATACATAGGCAGAGGGCAAAGCAGGCTCTGTGCAGGGAGCCCGACATGGGACTCAATCCTGGGTCTCCAGGATCAGGCCCTGGGCCTACGGTGGCACTAAACTGCTGAGCCACCTAGGCTGCCCTATTCCTAGGTATTTTATAAAGTCTCAAAATATTTCTGAGGTGATTGTAAATGTTATTGTTTTCTTAATTCCTCTTTCTATTAGTTCAGTATTAATATAGAAATGCAGCTGAGTTTTGTATATTGATGTATCCTGCAACTTTATTAAATTCATTTATCAGTTTTTTTGTTAGAGTCATTAGGGTTTTCTGTTTACAATATCATTTTATCTATAAATAGAGAGACGCCTGGGTGGCTCAGCGGTTGGGCATCTGCCTTTGGCTCAGGGTGTGATCCTGGAAACCCGGGATCGAGTACGGCATCAGCTTACTGCATAGAGCCTGCTTCTCCCTGTGCCTGTGTCTCTGCCTCTCTCTGTCTCTGTCTCTCATGAATGAATAGATAAAAATCTTTAAAAAAAATAGAGATAGATTTATTTCTTTCATTCTGATTTGAATGCCTTTTATTTTTCTTGCCTAATTGCTCTTGCTAAGACTTCTAGTACTATGTTGAATAAGAGTGGCATAGATGGGCATTCTCATCTTGTTCCTGATCTTTGAGGAAAAGCTTTCAACTTTTCACTGGTGAGTATGATGTTAGCAGTGGGCTTGTCATATGTGGCCTTTATCATACTGAGGTATGTTCCTTCTATACTCACTTTATCGAGAGTTTTGTTATGAATGGACATTGAATTTTGTCAAATGCTTTTTCTGCATTTTTTGAGATGATCACATGATTTCTATCCCTCATTTTGTTAATGTGGTGATTCACATTGACTGACTTGTGGATGTTGAACCATCCTTGCATCCCTGGAATACATTTCACTTTATCATGGTCTGTGATCTTTTTAATGTGTCATTGAATTCAGTGTGTTAATATTTTTTTGAGATTTTTGCATTTATATTCATTAGGGATATTGGCCAGTAATTTCTTTTCCCATAGTGTTCTTGTCTGGTTTTGGTATCAGCATAATGCTGGCCTCATAAAATGAATTTGGTGGTATTCCCTCCTCTTTTATTTTTTGAAAGCTTTTGAAGATTGATATTAATTCTTTTTTTTAAAGATTTTTTTTTTTGAGAAAGAAATGGAACACAAGTGTGAGAAGGAGCAGAGGAAGAGGGAGGAGGACAAGCAGACTTCCTGTTGAGCAGGGAGCTGGACACAAGACCCAATCCCAGGACCCTGAGATCATAACTTGAACTGAAGTCAGGTGCTTAACTAACTGAGCTACTCAGGTATCCCATGAATTGGTATTTATTCTTTAAATGCTTGGTAGAAATGCATCAGTAAATGTACCATCTGGTCCTAAACTTTTGTTTGTTGGGAGGTTTTTAATTACCAATTCAATCTCTTTACTTACTTTATTTGGTGTGTTCTGATTTTGTATTTCTTTTCTTTTTAAGATTTTATTTATTTTTTAAAGTAATCTTTACACCCAATGTGAGGCTGGAAACTACAATCCCAAGATCAAGAGTTGTACAGTCCACTGACTTAGCCAGCCAGGTGCTCCAGATTTTGTATTTCTTGATGATTCAGTCTTGATGGATTGTATATTTTTAGGACTTTATCTGTTTCTTCTAGGTTGTCCAATTGGTTGATATGTAATATATCATAGTAGTTGCATGATCTGTTGTATTTCTTTGGTATCAGTTGTAATGTCTCCCTTTTCATTTCTGATTTTGTGTTCTCTCTCTTCTTGGTAAGTCTGGCCAAAGGTTTGTCTATTTTCTTGCTCTTTTCAATAAACCAGCTCTTAGTTTCATTGAATTTTTCTGTTCTCTTTTTAATCTCTATTTATTTTTATTCTGATCTATGGTATTTCCATCTTTCTACTAACTTTGGACTTAGTTTGCTCTTCTAGTTCCTCCAGGTATAAAGTTAGGTTCTTTATTTGAGATCTTTCCTGTTTCTTAATATAGGCATTTATTGCTATGAACCTCCCCCCTTATAACTGCTTTACTGCATCCCATAAACTTTAGTGTGTTGCATTTCCATTTTCCTTTGTTTCAGGACTTTACATTTTTTTCTTTTTTTTTAAGATTTTATATATTTATTCGAGAGAGAGGGAGAGAAAGCAGGAGTTGGTGTGGGAGGGGCAGAGGGAGAAGCAGAAACCCCATTGAGCAGGAAGCCCCATTTAGGGCTCAATCCCAGGACCCCAGAATCATGACCTGAGCCCAAGGCAGATGCCCAACCAACTGAGCCACCCAGGTGCCCCCCAAATTTTTCTTTTGATTCTTCTTTGATTCATTAGTTGTTTAGTAACATGTTGCTTAATTACCACATATTTGTGAATTTTCCAGTTTCCTTCTTGTATTTGATTTTTAGTTCATATCTTTGTGGTCAGAAAAGAATGTGTGGTATGAATTCAATCTTCTTAAATTTATTGAGACTTATTTTGTGGTCTATTGTGAGGTCTACCGTGGAGAATGTTCCTTGTGGACTTGAGAGGAATGTGTGTTCTGCTGCTTTTGAGTGGAATGTTCCGTTCATGACTGTTAAGTCTATCTGGACTAACTTGTCATTTAAGTCTGGTGGTTCCCTATTGATTTTCTGTCTAGATGAAGAAAGTTGGGTATTAAAGTCCCCTGTTGCTCTTTCTCTTGGCTTCTTTCCGGTGGCGGCAGCAGTGGATTGTGCAGACATGTCCAAGATTAAGGCTCGAGATCTCCGCGGCAAGAATCAGGAGGAGCTGTTTAAACAGCTAGAAGACCTGAAGGTGGAGCTGTCCCAGCTGTGTGTCGTCAAAGTGACAGGTGGCCTCCCTCCAAGCTCTCTAAGATCCTAGTTGTTTATAAATCCATTGCCCGTGTTCTCACTGTCATCAACAAGATGCAGAAATAGAACCTCAGGAAATTCTACAAGGGTAAAAAGTACAAGCCCCTGGATCTGCGGCCCAAGAAGACATGTACCATGTGCTGCTGGCTAAATAAACATGAGGAAAATCTGAAGACCAAGAAGCAGCAGTGGAAGGAGCGGCTGTACCCTCTGCAGAAGTATGGGGTCAAAGCCTGAGCGCTGGCATTAATAACACACACACAGACACACACACACACACACACACACACACACACACACAAAGTCCCCTGTTATTATTGTTTTGCTGTCTATTTCTCCCTTTATACCAATTAGTATTTGCTTTATATACTTAGGTGCTCCTATATTGAGTGCATTAATATTTACAAATGTTTTATCCTCTCCTTGGATTGACACCTTTGTCATTATGTAATGACTTTCTTTGTCTCCTATTACAGTCTTTGCCTTAAAGTCTATTTTGTTTGATATAAATATAGCTACTCTGGCTTTCTTTTGGCTTCCATTTACATGGAAGATCTTTTTGCATTCCTTCACTTTTAGTCTGTATGCATCCTTAAAGCTGAAGTGAGTCTCTTGTAGGTAGCATACAGTTAGTTAGGTCTTGTTTGCTTGTTTGTTTTAATTTATTCAGCCACTCTGTCTTTGATTGGGAAATTTAGTCCATTTACACTTAAAGTAATTATTGATTGGTATGGACTTATTGCTATTTTGTTAAGTGTTTTCTGACTGTTTTGTTCCTTTCTTCTCTTGCTCTCTTCTTTGTGATTTGATGCTTTTCTATAGTGGTATGCTTAGATTCCTTTCTCTTTCTTTTTTGTGTATCTGCTGTAGCTTTTTGCTTTGTGGTTGCCAGAGGCTTACATAAAGCAACTTATATTTATAACAGTCTATTTTAAGTGAATAACAACTTGTCCAAATGCATTCTAGAGCACTACATTTTTACTCTCTTCCTCTCCGTGTTTTATGCTTTTATGTCATAATCTATATCTCTTTATCTTCCATTCATTAACAAATTATTATAGTTACAGTTATTTACCTAATATCCTTTTTTTTTTTTTTTAAGATTTTATTTAGGGCAGCCCAGGTGGCTCAGCAGTTTAGCTCCACTTTCAGCCCAGGGTGTGATCCTGGAGACCCGGGATCAAATCCCGCATTGGGCTCCCTGCATGCATTACTCTCTCTCTCTGTGTCTTTATTCATGAGAGACACGGAGACACAGAGCGAGAGGCAGAGACACAAGCAGAGGGAGAAGCAGGATCCATGCAGGGAGCCTGATGCGGGATTTGATGATCCCAGGTCTCCAGGATCACACCTTGGGCTGAAGGTGGAGCTAAACCACTGAACCACCTGGGCTGCCCCCTAATATCTTTTTAAATAAGATCATTTTTCCTTTCTTCTTCTTCTTCTTCTTCTTCTTCTTCTTCTTCTTCTTCTTCTTCTTCTTTAGAGAGAGAGAGAGCACATGTGCATATGGGAGGTGGAAGAGACAGAGGGAGAGGGACAGAGAGAATACAAACAGGCTCCACACCCAGCTTGGAGCCTGGTGGAGCCTGATGTAGGGCTCAATCCCACAACCCTGAGATCATGAACCAAGCTGAAATCAAGAGTTGGATGCTTAACCAACTGAGTGCCCCAATAAAATCATTTTTCCAATTAAACCAGCCAGGATTGGTTTCTGTGGCTTGCAATTAAGAACAAGACCACTATTCTTCTATAACTGGAAGGTCCCCAGACCTCACCAGCTGACGGTGACTAATAAGGTCACTTTACTACTTAGACACTTATTTTGTTAGTCAAATAGCCCACACTTGTATAACTACACTGTTATACAGAGTTGTTGTTTGTCTTCCTTTTCATATTTGTAGACATCTCCAAGTTCCTTCAAGCCACTGCCCATTTCAGCAAAATGAATCAGCCCCACCCACTGCTTAACAGTCTACTTGGGCCATTCAGTGTTCACATGTCATTTCTCCAGTGTAGTGGGTAATGACTTGTAAACACTCCTCTTCTTGGCTTCCATTCTTAGAGGCCCCCAGGAAAGACCCAGAGCCCCAGGGATCACAGAATTTAATGAGCCAAATGCTTTAATTTTGCATAACCTCTTCCCTCTTTAGAGCTCCTATGTTGTCAAGCAGACAGGATGGAGGCAGGTCATGCCATGACCAGTGTGCTCTACCTGAACCACTACTCTCCTCCAAATCTTAGTCCTCTTCTTGAATCCTGTTTAGTGTGCCTGAATTTTTATTTCCTTGAATTCACTCTCAGAGGTTCTGTATTTATCAATTCTTCTTTTAAGCTCCCATTCTGCTGGCAGTTGTCCAGATATGACTTTCTCAGTGATCCCTTCTACCATGCACATCCATTCTGGAGTAGACGAGCAAATTCAAAGGATTCTGGACCTGGGTAAAGCCTGTGCACATGGAGAGTCCCAAGAGTAACAATGTCTTTCTTCTTATTCAATGCCTAATTCTCCTTCTCTGTCTCCAAAAACATCAGAGGAACCCCTCTTTAACCCAGTCTAGTTGAACACCTTGTTCCCTGCCTTGGAGATTCCCAGCTGAGCTCAGAGGTGAGAGGCTACCTCTCCTACCAAGTCCCTACAGGCTCTAAGTTCTTTCTCTTGGTTTGGGCCCTCCTAATTTCTTCCTGCCATTGATATGTATTGATATGACATTGATATGATATTGATATTACTTGTCTATCTCTATGTGAGAAATTAACCCAAAACTTAATGGCTTAAAATAATATTTATTTCCTCATGGTTGCTGTAAGTCAAGAATATGGGAACAGCTTAGCATGAAGATCCCCAAGCCCTAGCCAAGTCTTCACATGACAACAGCTCTAGCTGACATCTTAGCTGGGAGATCAGAGCCCGAACCATACAACTAAGCTGCTCCCAAATCCCTGACCTACAGAAAGTGTGAGATAATAAGTGTTGTAAAATCATGTGTCTTTGTAATCAATCTCTTACTCCACCCCAGTCCTCTGGCAAGTGATCTAGTCTGTGTCTTATGCCTACAGTTTTCCTTCTCCAGAGTATGATATGAATAGAACCATACAGGAAGTAGCCTTTTGAGTTTGGCTTGTTCCCCCTTAACATAATGCTTTTGAGATTAATCCCTATTGTTGCATATCTTATTCATTTGCTCCTTTTTATTACTAAGGAGTATATTTTTGTAAGGCTGTACAACAATTTGTTTATCCACTCACAATTGATGGATATTTGGGTTGTTTCCAGGTTTTGGCAATTAAGAATACAGCTGCTATAAACATTTGCCTGGAGGTGCTTCTGTGGACTTATATTTCCATTCTCTTGAAATACTCAGGAGTGAGATTGGATCAAAATGGATCACAGATCTAAATGTGAAGCCCAAACCTATCAAACTTCTATGGCAACATTTTCCAATTGAACTTTATGTAATGATGAAAATGTTTGGGATGCCTGGGTGACTCAGCAGTTGGGCGTCTGCCTTCAGCCCATGATCCTGGGATCCTGGGCTGGAGTCCCACATTTGGCTCCTTGCAGGGAACCTGCTTCTCTCTCTGCCTGTGTCTCTGCCTCTGTGTGTGTGTGTGTGTCTCATGAATAAATAAATAAAATCTTTAAAAAAATGAATATGTATTATTATCATCCTGTATCATTCAATACAATAGCCAGTAGACACACATGGCTATTAAGTACTTGAAATGTGACTAATGTGGCTAAGGAACTGAATTGTTAATTTTATTTAATTAGATTTTAATTAATTCAAATTTAAGTAGTCACATTTGACTAGTAGTTATCATGTAAGACAAGGCACTTCTAGAATAAAATACAGAAGAAAATCTTTGTGATTTTGGTTTAGGCAGAGATTACTTGGGGCACAAAAATCAAATCATAAGCTATAAAATTTTTTTTTATAAATTTGACTTATCAAAATTGAAAAACCCCTGATCCTTAAAAGAGGCTTGTAAGAAAATGAAGAGACAAGCAGCAGAGAAAATATTTGTAAAACAAATATCTGGCTAAGGAATTTCACAAGTTGATCATAAGAAAATGACCAGATTTTAAAAAATAGGCAAAATATTTGAACAGACACTTCAACAAACAGATTTAAATGGCAAATAAGTACATGGAAAGAGGCTCAGCATAGTAATTCATTAGAGAAATGGCAATCACCACCATGAGATACCACCTTACACTTAATAGAATGTTGTTTTTGAAGATTTTATTTATTTATTTGAGAGAAAGAGAGAGAGAAGCAGACTCCAAAGAGAGCTTTAAAAGATGCCTTGAATAAATTAAAAGGTATATACCTTTTTTTAAGTTGAAGTATAGTTGTCATAAAATATTATATTAGATTCAGGTGACAACATATTGATACAACAATTATATACATGTTACAACAGCTCACCATGATAAGTCTGATTACCATCTGTCACCATACAGAGTTGGTTTTTTTTTTCAGAGTTGTTAAAATATTATTGACTATATTCCCTATGCTGTACCTTTCATCCTCATCGTTTATTTACTTTGTAACTGGAAGTTTGTACTCTTTATCCCCTTCACCTATTTCACACTTCTCCCACCCCACCCCTGGTAACCACCAGTTTGTTCTCTGTATTTATGAGCCTCTTTCTGTTTTTCATTTGTTTGTTTTTAGAATCCACATATAAGTGAAATCACATGGTATTTTTCTTTCTCTGTCTGACCTATTTCACTTAACATAGTACCCTCTAGGTCCATCTATGTTGTTGGAAAGGACAACATTTTATTCTTTTTTTTATGACAGTGATACTTCTTTATATGTATATGTGTGTGTGTGTATATATATATATATATATATGCATATATGTATATCACATCTTCTTTATCCATTCATGTATCAATGGGCACTTGGGTTGCTTCCATATCTTGTCTATTATAAAAAATGCTACAATAAACAAAAGGGTGCAAAAACGTTTTGAATTAAATATATTCTAAAAAATATCCTTTTTTAGTAGGAAAACTCAACATTATAAATTTGTCAATTCCCTCTAAATTAGTTTATAAAGTAAACTTGATCTCTTAAAAAAATACCAATAGATTTTGATTTTAGAAAGAAGCAGTTTTTTTCTAAAATTCCCAGGGAGAATATCAAGGACAATCGTGAAACAGAATAAATAGTAAGAGAAAATTCCAGTTAAGTGCAGTAGAATGAAGAGCTCTTTACACTTCATTTCCCCTGAGACCTCTCTGAAATGGGAGTAAAGGAAAAAGAAACAAGAAAGGGAATGTAACCTTGCTAGATCAAAGAAATTCAGGAAAAACAGGAGATAAGAAATAGTAACACATTTGGAGACAATGAGAAGATGATAGAGGAATGGATGACCAGAGCTGAGAAAGCAGAGGTGTGTGTGCAGAGGTCTCTCCAGGGCCTACAGCCTGTAAGGAAAATGATTTACTGGTTCATGCCAGGCCTCAGAGATGGATATTTTTGTACCCTATGCCCCCACGTGAACTAGCTCTGTCCTCATCCAGTGGCCCTACAATGAGGCCCAATGATGCACACCTCCTCCTCCTCCTCCTCCTCCCACACCCTAAGAATTCTATCACGTTTTGCCAGTCTTACTTATGAAGAGTTGTCAAGGATCACCAGATAATTGAGGAAAGTCTTCAACATGAAAGATCACATCAGAGAAAAAAGTAAGTCAGGGAAAATAGAACAGTGTAGGGACCAGAAGAAAAGAATACACACACATACACTATAATCATGGATGGATCAAGGTGGTAATTGCAATGTTTCTGGTTGTCTCATGCTTTTGGCTGAGATTCAGAAGGTTGAGGACAAAGTGGCTAACAAATATCCCCACCTTTTACTTTATTTATTTATTTTTAAAGACTTTATTTATTCATGAGAGATACAAAGAGAGAGGCAGAGACACAGGCAGAGGGAGAAGCAGGCTCTCTGTGGGGAGCCCGATGTGGGACTCCATCCCAGGACCCCTGGATCATGCCCTGAGCCAAAGGAAGATGATTAACCACTGAGCCACCCAGGTGCCCCAACACCCCCACCTTTTTTTTTTTTTTTAAGATCTTATGTATTTATTCATGAGACACACACAGAGAGAGGCAGAGACACAGGCAGAGGGAGAAGCAGGTTCCTTGCAGGAAGCCTGATGTGGGCCTCCATCCAGGAACTACCTGAGCTGAAGGCACTCAACCATTGAGCCACCCAGACGTCCCACAACTTCACCTTTTAAAGAGAGGTGCTAGATCATTCACGTGTAGTGGGATACAGTGGTCAATAGCCTGGGTGCAGGTGCTAGAGTGCCTGAGTCCAAATCCTGACTCTGCCCTTACTAGTTCGTGACTGTGGGGAGATCAGCTGACCTTTTTGTGTTTTGGTTTCCTTATCTGCAAAAGGAAGATCATCAAAGCAGCCGTCACAGAGTCGTTGTGAGGATTCAAGGGATTTAATAATCGATGCAAAGTGTTCAGAAAAGAGGCTGGCACTTAGAAAAAGCTCAGCGAATGTTAGCTAACTGTTACTGTTATGCATCATTAGCCCCTTACCCACCCTCAGGCCTATAGAAGGAAAGACATGAGTATAGTTGTTAAAATGTAGGTGTCTTTTTTCTTCAAAAATTTATTTGAGAGAGAGAGTGAGAGAGAAAGAGCATGAGCAGGTGGAGGGGCAGAGGGAGAAGGAGACTCCCTGATGAGCAAGGAGCCCCATGTGGGACTTGATCCCAGTACTCTGGGATCATGACCTGAGCTGAAGGCAAATGTTCAAACAACTGAGCCACCCAGGTGCCTCAAAATGTAGGTGTCTTTCCTGTACTATCATGGGGGAGCATTGGGGAGTCCGTCCTTAACCTCCAGTCAACTGAGGAGAGGGCTTCAGTAAGCACCCAGAGCCTTTGACCTGTGTGCCCTAGAGCTGGATGGACTCCAGGACTGATATTTGGTAGGTACCTGAGAAAGCCCAAAGGTGAGAAGATGAGGCTAGACAGGCTTGAAGCGGTACAACAAAGAGTGAGGGTTTTGTAGGAACACCCCCATTTCTAGGATTTGGCAGGGAAAAGATTTATCCACATTTTTCATGGGCTGGATATGGCCCCATGGAAGGGGAGTTGGCTAGTGGTTTTCTTGGAAAGGGTCCTATTTCGTGGACTTTCTGCCAGGGGAGAGACGGCCTCAGCCAGCAGAGGTTCAAGCTTGCCAAGATGCAGAAACTGAGAGGGCCTTGATTGCGTCAAGGGAACTATGGCTAAAAGGACCCTCGAAACTACACAGAGCTCCCACATAAGGAAGAATGGACATCTGGACACAGCTGGGACTTTGATCTTATCCTTTTTTTTTTTAATATTTTATTTATTTATTCATGAGAGACACACACAGAGAGACAAGATATAGGCAGAGAGAGAAGCAGGCTTCCTGTGGGGAGCCCAATGTGGGACTCGATGCCAGGATCCTGGGATCACGACCTGAGCTGAAGGCAGACATTCAACCACTGAGCCACCCAGGTACCCCTGCAAGTTTTTTTTAATTGGGAAATCTACTTTTTTTTTTTTTTTTTTTTAGGTTTTATTTATTTATTTGAGATAGAGAGTGAGAGAGAGAGAGAGCACAAGCAGGGGGCAGAGGGAGAGGGAGAAGCAGACTCCCCAATGAGCAGGGCCCTGATGTGGGGCTCCATCCAGGCCCCCAGATCATGACCTGAGCTGAAGGCAGACACTCAACCCCTGAGCCACCCAGGTGCCCCAGTTTTGCAGTCTTGATGTCTATGTTCTTGCTGCTCTCCCGTGGTATTGAATAAAACCCTCGGAAAACTTTAGCCTTCTCATAAGTATGTTAAAATCAGTCCATTGATAAAGGACACACAGCCTATATGTTTAAGTCCCTGTTTGCATTTGTATCAGAGGTTTAAAGAGGGCACTCCACTCGTGAGGGGCAGCATGGTAATCAGCAAAGTAAGTGACTCTAAGAGGATATAAAAGTCGGGGTGGGGGGAGATTTTCTTCCCAGAGGTAAAGTTGGGCATGTCTGAATCTCACCAAAGGGAGGAGGCAATAAACACTACCTCCCAGCCTATGTGCTCCTAAACTGCTCGGTTATGCCAGGAAAACCTTTGTAAATAGGGTGAGTTATGGATAAACTGTTTTTGCTTGTTTATTTTTGGTTTGTTCTGTGCTTCTAGGGACTCATAAGCAACATGAAATAAAAAGTAATTTGCTTCTTCATTTTGATCAAGATAGCTAAGCCGCTATCCTCTGAATTCTAGGCTGCTTTCCTGTGAAGATGCTCATTTATTCATGTAATATATATGAAGTGAAACAATCAATTGGCATTCACTGTCAGGTACTGTGAGGGAATGGGAATTCCTTGGTGAGCAAATAGAGACAAAAAGGTCATCTTCTGGGAAGCCTAAAGCTTGGTGGGGGAGAGAAATAGCATGGAGAAAGCATTCCAGGATGAGGGGACAGTCTGTTTGAAAGAACAAGGCCATCAGGAATTTCAGCTGGAATTGCTTGGAAGGAGAGAATTGTGGCTAATGCTTTGAGAGGAAGAGTCAGCTCTTTGGAGCCTGGAAGAAGGGATGGGGTGGAGAGTGGGGTGGAAGGGAGCTGTAGGTAGTAGACTCAGGGAGCGCCACGCCTCAGTGGTGGCTGAACCTGTGGGTGGTGGCTGAGGGTACTTGCTGGGCCTTGAGACCAGGAAAGGTGGCTGTGAGGGGCCCTGAGCCTCCTCAGTGTCCGAATTAAAGGAAGGATGAACACTTAGTGGCTCATCTCACAGGCATAAAAAGCAACAGAACAACTCCTTGGTGAGAGGCAGTATATTTGGGAGGCTGGACCTTTGTATCTGGACCTAAAGCACTTAGGTTCAAATCCTAGTTCTACCAACAACTTGGACAGTTACTTGAAAATGGGGTTTATACTGTTTTATCCAGTGGTGGGGAAGATTTAAATTGGCCTAATGCATGTTAAGTTCTTATAAGTGTTTGCCACCATGTCAGTGCTATAAACACATTAGGGAAAAAAACAGGCAGATGTGAGACCTGCCTCCAAAGTCCTTGGCCTCATTGGTTCTCTGAGGGGCTGGGAGCAAGAGGGGTTTCCAAAGTGGGCTGAATTTCCAGCCAAATAGGGAAGTGGTTGAGGTTTGAGATGGGAAAACAAATGTTAAGGTAACACTTTTTTTTTTCATCCCAAGTTCCCAGAGCACTTGCCGTTCAGATCCATCGACAGGCTCATGAGCCATTCCACTGTAGTAACGGTCGTGCTACAGGTAAGCCTGAATCCAAATGAGAAAGATGAGCGATTTTAAGGGGAATCAGACACGCAGAACCGCATGGGTCACTGAGTCCTTAGAGACCCTCAAAGCGAGCACGCAGGTAAGGATCACAGTGGTGGGGGATCCCTGGTGGCTCAGCGGTTTAGCGCCTGCCTTCGGCCCAGGGCATGGTCCTGGAGACCCGGGATCGAGTCCTGCATTCCCGTATTCCCCCATCGGGCTCCCTGCGTGGAGCCTGCTTCTCCCTCTGCCTGTGTCTACCCCCCGCCCCCGTGTCTCTCATGAATAAATACATAGAATCTTAAAAAAAAAAAAAAAAATCACAGTGGTGGTGCCAGGAACCCAACTGGAAGCACCATCACTGGAAGCAGCGTTTCAAGGAGGGCTGCCCCAACATCTGGAATGCACTGTCCCGCAGCTGCATCATCCAGCGGTGGCTCCACGCAGAAAAGAGGTAATAAATCACGACTTAAGACGGAGGGTCGCTCACAGCGGCGCAGCCCCGCTCCCCTGGCCCGGGCAGGTGAGCCCCTGGAGCTGCGCCCCCCCACCTGCCCCGCAGGTGGGCTCGGAGCGGCCGGGACGGCTCCGAGGCCTCCCTCCGCTGCGGCGGACCCGGACCCCCGCGGGGCGGGGCCTGCCGGGGGCGGGGCCTGCCGGGGGCGGGGCCTGCCGGGGGCGGGGCCTGCCGGCGCATGCGCGCTCCCCCGCTTCCGGGGTCCATGCCGGGCGGAGCAGCGAGGGGGAGGGGAGTGGGCCCCGCTTCTGCGGGAAGCCGACCCCCCGGAGCCCCCGGGCAGGGCCGCCACACGTGCGGAGCCTCGAGCCCGGGCGTGCTCCGGGCCTAGCCTGCGGGGCCGCTCCCGCCCGGGAGACGAGGGAGGGGCCGGAAGCGAGGTCAAGGTCCCGCGGCCGGAGCAGGTGGGCCCCTAGGCCGCCGTGCGGGGGGAGCCCGGGGGGGCCTGCGCCGAGCGTCGGGCCCGGGGGGAGCCCGCGTGGCCCCCGCCGCAGCCTGGGTGGCCCGCGACGGCGGCCGGGGCTGGCGGCTGCGGGGCGGGGCGGGAGGGAGCGGGGACCGCGCTGGAAGGTGCCGCCGGGCTGTGGCTGTGGAGCGGGGGTGGGGCAGGAGGTCGGGCTCCCGGGGAGGGTGCCTAAGGCTCTGCAGGGCGAGGGGTCCCGAGCGCCGGCGGGGCGGGGAGCGAGCGCGGGGAGCCGGCTGTTGCACGTTGCAGGCGGTGGGGGGTGTAGGCTGGAGCGCTGGGCGGAGCGGAGACCTGGAAAGCCTGGTGCTTGGAAGCCAGAAGCAGCACCTGCTTGGTGGTGGGGGTGGGGGTGGGGGTGATCCAGCAGGTCCGAGGCTGGACGTGGCCAAGAGGAGCCAGACGACCACGCGGGTTAGCAAGGTGGATGGAGGTGTCTGGTGGCCTTGGTGAGAGCTTGGTGGAGGGGATGGCCAGGCACTGCTCCATTGCACTTACTTAGCTCTGAGAGGTTCAAGAAGTATTTATCTGTGTAAGTTTTTGCAGTTCCTATTTTTTAAAATGTTTTTTTTTTTTTAAGATTTATTTATTTATGATAGACACAGAGAGAGAGAGAGAGAGAGGCAGAGGGAGGGAGAGGGAGGGAGAGGCAGGTCCATGCCGGGACCCCGACGCGGGACTCGATCCCGGGGCTCCAGGATCAGGCCCTGGGCTGAAGGCAGGCGCTAAGCCGCTGAGCCACCCGGGGATCCTTAATCTCGAATTCCTGATCTAACCTTTCATTTGTTGTATTTTTCAGGATTGGTAGGATGCCACAGGGAGCATACAGACATTTTTCTTTTTTCTTTTCTTTTTTTCTAATTCAGTAGGTGATTTCGAAAGTTTGGTTAAACAAGAGACTGCCATTCACCCAGAATAACCTCCAGTGTTTGGGGAGCCAGTCCTACACCCAGAAAGCTCCCAATGACTGTTTGATGAATGCATTTATTTTCTCCCCACAGGGGAGAAATGACTGTTTGATGAATGCATTTATTTTCTCCCCTGTGGCCCTGTCTTCCCTCCCTGAATATAAAAGGCAGGGTAATGGATTTCTCCATTCACTGAATCAGCACAGTGCTGGCCTGTGCTGCCAGAGGAATTTGCTTTTCCACTTGAACAGGGTTGTAGGATTGTGGAAGGTAGAGCCACTGCTCACCCTGACACCCCAGAGAGGCAAATAAATGTTGGCATAGAAGATGCTTCCAGTAGATCCTCTGTGGGAGCATCTTGAAAATAATCTTACGTTCTGAGCATTTTTTGATCTTGGAAGCACATTTCAGGTGGCACTGTTGTAAAACACGTAAATGTTTTGTATTTAATTCCTACTTTGCACATTCACGGAAAGACTTGCAGAACACCTTTGGATTAATGGAAAATTTAGCAAAGCGTTTCCCACATTCTTTAAAAAAAAAAAATCGTGGAATGTTCACTGGTAAAACAGGAAGCATAATGGTTTTATGAGACCAGAAGTTTTCTGATTCATTAGTTAAGATAGACACGGAAAACTTAGATTCTACTAATAAATTAATAAGTTAGTATGAGAAGAGATATGAAATGCAAATAATATATATGTTTAGAAAGTATTTTGATTGTATTATAGCCCGTGAGTGTGTGTATACATGCATCTGTATGTGTAATACACATGTTTGTCATTAGACATAATTCACGTCTAATGGATTAGATGAGAACTAAAGATGTCTTCCCAAAAAGTACTTGGTGATTGCATTTCCTAGGCAAAGAATCTAGAAACTACTGATTTTTGGAAATGTTGAAACATGAACAAGTAAAACTTCGTCCTACTTTATTATTTTGAGTTCAGTGTTCCTGGTGAAAGTAATTTTATTACTCAATAATGAAAACATTTGAATAGGAAAACTTAGATGAAAAATTAGTAACATTTTACCCAGGCATTATGTCCTAATCTTGTCAATCATACAATAAAAAATTCCTTAATATTCCCAAGTGTTTAAAAATTTTTTTAAAAGATTTTATTAAGTAATATCTACACCCAAAGTGGGGCTTAGACTCACAACCCTAGGATCGAGTCTCATGCTCTACCTAATAAGCCAGCTGGGCACCCCAGTATTCTCAAATTTTTGACAACTGTTTATAATTAGCAACAAATTCAATACTCCTGCTCAGAATAGAATGAAGATTTGTCTTCATTTCATAGCTATTTGGCAGAAGACCTATCACTGAGACCTTCTTGCATAAGAACTGTATAGACAAAGAGCACTGTAGCCGGCTGCTTTATTTTAATGCCTCTGTTGATTGGATTTTCCTTAAATTGTTTAAAGTTCTTAATGCTTTAAAATCCTACCTTCATGTCTGAGGAAAAAATAGGACAGTTTATTCAGGAGTTACCTAGAAGTCTTTGACCGTAAGCAGGAATGTTTGCAAACATTTGAAAACCTACAGAAGAAAAGAATTTTCTGGAACAAAGTGATGTCTTCAAATTTTAGCAGTGGACTCAAACTTTTTTTTTTTTTTTTAAGATTTTATTTATTTACTCATGAGAGACACACAGAGAGAGACAGAGGCGCAGAGGGAGAAGCAGGCTCCATGCAGGGTCTCCAGGATCATGCCCTGGACTGAGGGCGGTGCTAAACCGCTGAGCCATCCCGGCTGCCCAAACATCTTCCTTCTTGAGAGAAGTAACTAAAGATATATATTAAGCTAAAAATGATCACATAAATAACTTCATGTAATACGTGTGAAGGTTTTAGGCAAGTTAGTATTCCCAGTATTGGGAACTTTGATTTTCACAGTTTTTATCAAGATGTGCAAATTTAACAATTATCATCTATGACAGTATCTTAAAGCCTCAAATGAATTTTTTCTTGATAATTATTGAAGCTGGCTGATGGGAGCATAAGAATTCATTATACTATTTTTGTGTATGTTTAAGTTTTTCCATAATTAAAAAAAAACTATCACAACCCCTCACTTGTTACTTACTGAGGTATTTCAAATAATTAGTTTTCCCAAATAAATTGAAGTTTCTGAAAAGCCTATCCTGCCCATGCCAGGTGAAAATCATGTCAAGCCATTTCCCCCTTGCATCCTTTATAAATGGGGCACTAGGGTGATTTTCATGATGGTTCAGCATTCCCATCGTTGCAGTCTGCAGGCTGCTTACCAGGGTTCCTCTGTACCCTGGTCAGCCCACCATCTTCCCCCACCCCCATCAGCAGCCAGGGGCCTTTTTTGGTGTTCCCAGGCTCTGACCTGCATTCCTTCTTTGCAGAAAGGACTCCAGGCAGCCAGAGGGTCTTGTCCCATGAGGTTGTTGTAGAAACCAGCACTACACCATTTTTCTCTAACCTACCCTCTTTTTCAAAATTCCAAGCTGCTTCTCTAGTCTTTTTGATTACATCAGGGATGGGTTATGCTGCAAATTTGTCATTGTGCTTGCTTTTTGTTTTTAAGTGAGGTTTATTGAAATCTGACTTAGGTATTATGAAATTTCACCCTTCTTATTATACAGTTCCATGAGTTTTTGGAAACCACTACAAAATAAAGACATAGAATTTTCCACTGCTTTACTGCTTTAAAAAAGTTCCCTGGCCCTCCCTGCCTCCTCTCTCCCCCAGTTCCTGCAAACCAAGGATATGATTTCTGTACCTACAGTTTTGCTCTTTCATAATATCATATAAATGATCTCAAATAGTATGTAGGTTTTGGTTTTAGCTTCATTTGCTTAGCATAATGCTTTTCTTTATTTTTTGTTACTTCAAAATAATTATAGGTTTACAGAAATGTTGCAGAAATAGTACACAGAATTCCCATATATTTTTCATCCAATTTCCCCTAAGGTTAACGTGTTACCAAACTAGAATACAAGGATCTAAACCAGGACATTGACATTGGCAAGATACTGTTTGCTATTTTTGCCTCTGCAAAATTTCACTCAAATTTTGCCACTTCTCCCAGCAGTGTCTCCTTTCATGTCTTGAATCCAACCCAGAATCCCTTTGGAGAATTTCTTTGTCATGTCTCTTTAAGTCTGCAATCTGGGGAGAAGTCCCCAGTCTTTATTTGTCATTAACTTGGTAACTTTTTTTTTTGAAGAGTACCAGTCAATTTTGCTGTAGAATGCTTCCTCCACTGGAGTTTTACTGCTGTATTTTTAATAATTAGATTGAATGCATTTTTGGGGGAAATTCTACAGAAGTGATGTTTTGCCCTCCCATTGCATCCTCTAAGGAGGTAGATGAAGTCAGTATGTCTTATTACTGACGATGTTAATTTTGATCACTCAGTTGAGGTTGGGTCTGTTAGCTTTTTCTCCTGTCAGGTTACTATTGCATAATACTTTAAAAGCTCACTCATGTTTTTGCGTAGAGTGGCAGTTTATTCTTTTCATTGTGGAATAATATTTCATTGTACAGATGAATCACAGTTGGTGTTTTGTTTTGTTTTTTGTTTTTCCCCCTTTATAAGTTGACGGACATTTGGTTTGCTTCCTTGTTTTGTCCTGGCCCTATGCAATGGACCCTGGTGTTCTGTTGAACATAATTTCAGTACCAACATCAGACAAGGCTCTCCTTTGACCACAGTGAATGAGGACAAAGACAAGACAACTCCATCATTAGGTCTGAACCCAGACAAAAACAAGAACATTTTCTAAACCACAAAAATGACAGACCATTCTCCTATCCTGGCTAATAGGAGAGACTGCTGTGTCTTGACCCCAGCTCTAGCCCTGTTTCACTCGTTGCACCTTTTCAGGAAGGTTCTCGAAGATAACCAAGGTGTCCTGTTCCCTGACGGTCTAGAACAAAGCTTGCTTCTAGCAACTCTCGCTAGCCTTCCTGACACAGACCCAGCTCCTGTAATAAATCCGTGCTAACACTGTACCTGAGACACTTTGCAGGTCCTCACAGTGTGCTGCTCTCTCCTTGCAACTTGCTCAACCTCAGGTGTGTTTGTGGTCTTTCAATGGAGAGCACGGACACTGTAAACCTACAAACACATGCATTGAAAATCCTTGCTTTTCCTCTGGTCTCCAAACACGCTATTTCTCACCCCACCTCCAACTCTTTTTACTCATTACTTGGGAAATCTTCCATTTTTTAAAATGCAAATGTAGATAAATGCTATAGTATATACTTCTATCTCCTTCCGTTTCTCTTACAAAACACTATATGCATCTGACTTTTTCCCCCTCTTTATATTCTGGAGATACCGGTCAAGGTTCTAGAGAATGTCTTGGGATGCCTGGCTGGGTCAGGCGGTAGAGCATGCAGCTCTTGATCTTGGGGTTGTAAATTTAAGCCCTATGTTGGGCATAGAGCTTACATTAAAAAAAAAAAAAAAAAGATTAAGAGAGAATGTCTTTTTTTTTTTTTTTTAACATGAAATCTGCACATTGGAATGCTTTGTGGAATGAAATAATCCAATTTGTCACTAACAGGTTTTTAAAACCTTTCTATTTTATTTTTCATTTTTAAATTTTTTTAGTAACTGGTTTTTGAGCCTCATCTTCCAGACATTTTAAAATATTTTAAAAATTTTATTTAAATTCAATTAACATATAATGTATCATTGGTTTCAGAGGTAGATTTAGTGATTCATTAGTCTTATATAACACTCACTGCTCTTTCTATCCTGTCCTCCTTAATGTCTGTCACCCAGTTACCCCCTTCCCCTACCTCCCTCCCCTCCAGCAACCCTCAGTTTGTTTCCTATGGTTAGGAGTCTCTTATGGTTTCAGACATTTATTTTTAACCTCTCTTACTATCCTCTGCTCTGCTGATACCAGCCATCACTTCTTTTTTTTTTTTTTGTCTGCTTATAAATACAGTGGCAAATTACATTTAATCACTTTGTTCATTTGTTTTTTTTAAATTGTAGTAAAATACACAGAACATAAAAATTTACCATCTTAACCATTTTTTTATTCATGAAAGACAGAGACAGAGACATAGGTAGAAGGAGAAGCAGGCTTCCTGTGGGGAGCCCAATGCAGGACTGATCCCAGGATTCCATCCCAGGACCTCAGGATCACCACCTGAGCCAAATGCAGATGCTCAACCCCTGAGCCTCCCAAGTGCCCCCCATCTTTTTTTTCTTAAGGTTTTATTTATTTATTTATTTATTCATTTATTTATTTATTTATGAGAGACACAGAGAGAGAGGCAGAGACAGAGGCAGAGGGAGAAGCAGGCTCCCTGCAGGGAGCCTGATGTGGGACTCAATTCCAGGACCCCAGGATCACACCCTGGGCCAAAGGCAGACAGTTAACCGCTGAGCCACCCAGGCACCCCAATGTGCCCCTTTTTAAGGGAACAGTTCAGTAGTGTTAAGTAAGTACATTTACTTTGTTGTATAATCAATCTCTAAACCTTTTTATTTTACAAAGCTGAAACCCTATGCCCATTACCTTTATTTTTAAACTATCCTATAGTTCACATACAGGAAAATTAACCCTTTTTGAGTGTAGTGTTTCATGGGTTTTGACAGACACAATTGTGTAACCACAGCCTTAATCAAGTCGTAGGACAGTTTTGTCACCCTTGAGAATCCCCTCCGGCCCCTTTGTGTTTTCACTCCTCCTTGCTCAGGCAGCCACTGGACCTATTTTCTGTTCCCTTAGTTTTGTCCCTTCTAGAATGTCATATTGGTGGATTCATATGCATATTTTATTGTCATTCTGGGTATTGTGACTGTGCCATTGTTTACTGAACTCATCCCCCATTGATAGACAGGTTGTTTCCAATCTCTTGCTGTTAACCACAGTGATCTAAAGAACAACTGTAGATCTGTCATTTTGAATGTGGGCAACTCTGTTTAAAAATTTTCCACACTTGGGATTGCTAGGTCAAAGGGCAAATGCACTGGTAATTTTGATAGGTTGTCTTCCAAAGGGATTATGACATTTTGGTAAATGTGTTATTTTTCTGTTTTCTAGATCTACAGACCTTTCATTCTGAGTTCTTCCAACAGTTTGCCCACTCGATCAGAGTCAGCCCTGCCAGTTACCCTTTTGATGTCAGTGAGCCAAATATTGTCCTTCTCTGTGTCTGGTTTTTTATAAAATTCCTCAGGGCTGGATAGAAATTTACTAAATGTGTTTTAAGTCACAGTTTCTTTTGATTTGATGTCCTCTTGGTCTTATTTGTTGGCATAGTACAAGTCTTCTCTGCCCAGTTCCATTCTCAGAATTTACATTCTCGTAGAAACTGTATTTTGACCAAAAGTTTGAGAAGGCATGCCTTTTCCTTACCTTTTCATACCTTTTAAAAAGCAGCAGAACTTGTTTTTTTCAAATGAATTTTCCCATCTTACCCCTTCCCAAGCCTCTAAGGCAGTATTTCTCAAACTTGGAGAATACTGCTGGTCTGGAGGCCAGTCTTTGAGAACCACTGCTTCAGGGCCCCTGGGAGTGCTTGAGAACACAAGTGGGAAACAGTTGGTTTAGAGGACGAATACCATCAAGATCTGTTACTAATGATTTTTATAAAGGGCATTCTTACATATATATATATATATACACATATATATACATATGTATATATACACACACACACACATATATAGATAGATACACACATGTATGTACAAAAACAAGTTGATTTTATTTGTTTCTGTGGTTTTTTTCTAGAACCCATCTCAGGAATTAGTACCGCAAAGACAACTTGATGCAACCTCTTCAGATTGCCCCCTGTCGATTATTTTATGGGCTGTATCGTGGATTGAAGTCTCCAGCCTCCACTGGAACCCGGATTTGCCCAACAATGGCTCGACCAAGTTCAAGTAGGTCTTTCTCAGCCTGCCACCCCCTTCATCTCCAGTGGAATTTGTAGTACCTGAGAGTTCCTGGACTTTGAGGGGGAATGTCTATAGTGGCGCGAGTGCTAGGCAAGCTTTTGGAGAAAGCTGCCATCTTTCCTCAGGCAAGCCCCTTCCAGAACAGGGTCTGGGATTACCTCTGAGTAGTCAAACTGAAGTCCTTTGGAGACATTTTATTGCTTCTCCCAGAATATTTGCATTCAAGCTTCTCACCTAGGATTTGTCTTTTAAAGTCCTTGCCTCTCAGCGAGGTTTGTCCTTACAGCATTATATGGAGTTAAATGTTCTGCACAGATGGGATTCTTATCTCTAACTGGGCTCTTAATCTGTAGTGAATATAGCGCCCAACAGATTTATATAATACAGGATCTTTGGTGGGCCTGTTAAACATGTGTTAGTATGGCATTGAAAGGCCAAGCTGACCTCTTTTGTTATTTTTCAACTTCTGGATAACTTCTTTCTAATATTGCAAGTGTGCCCAGACATACCAGCCCCTCCTTCCATTTTGCCCAAGTTCAGGAACAGAAAACAACCAAATCCCTTGGGAATAAGGCAGGCTGCTTGAATCTATGGGGGACCCACAGCTGTGTGCTTGCTTGACTTCTGCCCAGAGTGGGCCATCTGGGTTTGGAACTGCAAAATGTCCTGGGGTATTTTCCCTCAGTCATTGGGAAATGCCTCTTCTTCTTTCTTCTTTCTCCTTTCTCCTTTCTTCTCCTCCTCCCCCTCCTCCTCCTCCCCTTCCCCCTCCTCCTCCTCCTTCTCCAGATTTTACACCATGTTAACATTCTTGTATTTGCATCCTGTTTTCCAAGAACCAAACCCAAGCTGACCTTCTTGTTTCTAGAAGTTGCTAAAAGTGGGACCTTAATAGAATCACCTTAACTAGGATCTGTTCATCAGTAGGATGACGTTTCAGGTTTGTTTGCTTTTTTAAAGATGTTTAGAGCTAAGGGAAAGCATTATGAGTGAACTTTGAAGTCCTTGAGAACATTTGTAGGGTTTGAACCCTGAAGTCATACAAAGAGTCCCTGGTAAAGTACTCTTTTTTCTATTAAGCATCTTGTTTTTTTCAGGAGATTAGACCAAACTGCAAACTCTAATCCACCCAGACTGGGTTTCTTTTTTTGAATTCTTCCTGGTTGGACAGCTTTAGTGAGCCTCATTTGTCATACTGGTCTATCTCCAAAGGGAATGTGAGCGTGGGCTAAGCTTCGGCATGGTCGGCAAATGGTTGAGCTAGTTATATCATAAAGGAACAGTGTACCAGCACCATCTTAAATCCTTTGGGACTTAAACTTCCAGACGTGATCCCAGAGAGCTTTAAGAATGTGATTGGATGGCTCAGTCAGTAAAATGTCTGCCTTTGGCTCAGGTCATGATCTCAGAGTCCTGGGATTGATCGAGTCCTGAGTCAGGCTCCCTGCTCAGTGGGGAGCCTGCTTCTCCCTCTCCTTCTGCCCCTCCCCCTGCTTGTGTGCTCTCTCTGTCAAATAAATAAAATCTTAAAAAAAAAAAAAAAAAAAGAATGCAGTTGGAGAGGGAGTTGGATCCTCTGCTTCTTTCTTTCTGAGAGTCTACTTTTACTCCCTGTGCCTTCTTACCAGTAGCCAGAGAGGAAGGGAAGGGGAGAAGGGATGGGGATCTTTATTGAGGTTCTCAGTCCTGGGCCAGTCATGAAGGTGACTCTGGGCTTACCAGGCTGAGGTCTTATAAGGAAGATGGCAATATATGAGAGACCAACAGAATCTGTCTTACCAGCTTGGGGTACAAAATGGAGTCATGTTCCTTTTCATATCTCAGTTCATTGTCTCTCCACCTCCATCCCCCTATCTCTCCTTTTCTCCATTTCAGCTATCCCCAGTTCCATCTCTCAGGGGATGCTCCTTCATTCCAGGGTCTCCATTGCCTCCAGTGGGGGAGACCAGAAAACCTGCTGCACCAAGGACTCACCTGCACTTTTGCCAAAATTTGCAGTGCATTAGCATAGGTTAGCCACTCTGGGGAGATGTCTGTGTTGGCGGTGGTGGGGGTGGTGGCCACAGGCAGTGCTGGTCTGGCATTTTCCCATCCATTAGCTTTTAAAAATCTTTCTAACAGCCTGCCTGTGGGAAGGCAGTACTGTGTACATCAAACAGTCAGAGAGCAGAGGGCAAGTCCTTTCCATCAGAGCTCACAGGTGGATGGATGGGAGACAGCCGAGATTCAAAGCCAGAGTCATGGGCCCTGCTTCTTTCTTTAAGATGCTATATGCTCGCACATTAGGCCACATGAATGACGTCTTCATAGTACAGGAGTGATTTTTTTTTTTAATTTTTAAAATTTAATTTAATTTATTTTTAAAAGATTTCATTTATACATTTGATAGAGAGCATAAGCAGGGGAGCAACAGGAAGCGGCAGAGGGAGAAGCAGGCTCCCCAGTGAGCAGGGAGCCCAATGTGGGGCTCTATCCCATGACCCTGGGATCATGACCTGAGCCAAAGGCAGATGCTTAACTGACTGAGCCACCCAGGTGGCCCTGATTTTTTTTAAGATGTATTTGGTTATTTTAGAGAGAGAGACAATCTCAAGCAGACTCCATGCCCAGCGTGGACCCTGATACAGGGCTCAATCTCTTGACCCTGAGATAGCAACTTGAGTGGAAATCGAGAGTCAGATGCTCAACTGCCTGAACCATGCAGGTGCCCCTGTATAGGACTGATTTTTATTTGGGTATCCTAAAGTATGATTTCACACGAGGTCAAGTCCAAATATGAACAATCAATACAGGATATAAATGTCCACATGGTACACTGGATTTATAAAGATTTTGTTCTTTCTTCAGATATGGCTGATTTTCGGAAGCTTTTTGCAAAAGCGAAGCACATAGTCATCCTTTCAGGGGCTGGCGTTAGTGCTGAGAGCGGAGTCCCGACTTTCAGAGGAGCTGGAGGCTACTGGAGAAAATGGCAAGCTCAGGTGAGGGGCGTTTCCAGAATTCCAGGGGTTTCCTCTGAATGAAACCATGGCAGAGTTTGACTCAAAGCCTGATGCCTAACCCAGGGGGCAAAGTTCCAAAATTAACTGTGATTCTTGTCTTGCTTATTGTGGCATCAAAACACAGTGTGTGTGATGAAGGATTAAGGTCTCAGACATAAGCAAAATAGCCGCTTTCCTTGCTTTTTAGATCTGTATAGATTGTATTTATTCCCATAACAATTTATTTTTTAAATTTTTTTAAAGGTTTTATTCATGTATTCGTGAGAGAGAGAGAGAGAGAGAGAGAGAGAGAGGGAGGCAGAGACACAGGCAGAGGGAGGAGCAGCCTCCTTGGGGGTAGCCCGATGTGGGACTTGATCCCAGGACCCTGGGATCATGCCCTGAGCCAAAGGCAGATGCTTAACCACTGAGCCATCCAGGCATCCCATATTCTCATAACAATTTGGATTTCTTCTGGTAATTAGAGTCAGAGAAATCTTGGTTAGCATAGTTCATCAGTCTTCTACAGATTTTGAAATTAAATACTACACATTTTTAAAGTTCCTGTGACTTTTCATGTATTTTTAAAAGATTTTATTTATTTATTTGAGAGAGAGAGAGAGAGAGAGAGTGCATGAGTGGCGGTGGGGAGTAGACAGAGGGAGAGAGAGAAACAGATGCCCCGCTGAGCAGGGAGCCCCATGGTGGGGCTCAATCCCAGGACCCTTAGATCATGAGCTGAGCCCCAAGGCAGATGCTTAACCACCTGAGCCACCCAGGTGCTCTTGAAATTTTCATATCTAAAGCCACAGTTGCACTGTTGAAGGCTTAGAGCTTCATGTGTAAAACTTTATATGAAGGCTATTAGAATGAAAGCTCTATGGGCATGGACTTTTTAAAAATTCAATTTGTATTAAGGTAAAAATAAAACAAATTAAGATTTACATTTGTATTCAGGTATAATATATAGTTGACCCTTGAACAACCCAGGTTTGAATTGCGTGGGTCCACTGACACATGGATTTTTTTTCTATATATATTATAAAATTTTTTAAAATTTGCAACAATTTGAAAAACTCACAGATGAGCAGCATAACCTAGAAATATTTAAAAATTTAAGAAAAAGGTATGTCATAAATTCATAAATGCATGAAATATATGTAGATACTAGTCTGTTTTTATCATTTACTACCATACAAATTTATTATAAAAATTTTAAATTTATTAAAACTTAAGTACACAAATGCAGACCACATATGGTGCCATTCTTAGTCTAGAGAAATGTAAACAAATGTAATGATGCAGTATTAAATCTCACTTAAACCTGACTATAGTGCCTACCGTACTTCTGTAATAGTTTTGTAGCTACCTCCTCCTGTTGCTGTTGCGGTGAGCTCAAGTATTGCAAGTATCTGTTTAAGATTTGGTGTGACACTAGTCATCTCTATGTGAGCAGTTTGTCCCTCCAGTAAATTTCATGTTGCCGTAAAGAGTAATCTCAAAAACAAACAAACAGACAAAAACAAAAACAAAAAAACAACAAAAAAGAGTAATCTCTTGGAATACCACTTTGCACCAGTGAGAATGGCTAAAATTAACAAGACAGGAAACAACAAACGTTGGCCAGGATGTGGACAATGCTGGTAGGAATGCAGGCTGGTTCTGGCACTCTGGAAAACAGTATGAAGGTTCCTGGAGAAGTTAAAAATAGAGCTACCTTCCCACCCAGTAATTGTACTCCTGGGTATTTACCCCAAAAATACAGATGTAGTGAAATGACAGGACACCAGTACCCCAATGTTCATAGAAGAAATGTACACAATAGCCAGACTGTGGAAAGTGCTGAGATGTCCTTGGACAGATGAATGGATAAAGAAGATGTGGTATAGATACACTATGGAATATTACTCAGCCGTCAGAGAGGATGAATACCTATATTTACATCGACATGGATGGAACTGTAGGGTATTATGTTGAGTGCTAGAAGTCAGTCAAAGAAAGACAATGATCATATGGTTTCACTCATATGCGGATATAAGAAATAGGGATAGGGACTATAAGGAAAGGGGAAAAACTGAGTGGGGAAAAATTAGAGAGGAAGAAAACCATGAGAAACTCCTAACTCTGAAAAATAAACAAAAAGTTGCAGAAGAGGAGGTGGGGTGGGGAGAGGGGGTAACTGGGTGATGGGCATTCAGGAAGGCATTTGGTGTGATGAGCACTGGGCGTTATACTATATGTTGGCCAATTGAATTTAAATAGGAAAAATTTTAAAAAGAGTGATCTCTTGGGGTTCCCATATATTTTTCATCATGCTTAGTGCAATATGATCAACCCTGAATCATACCATGGGACCCATGCAAAGTGCCACTAGTGATGTAGAAAATGCTCCCAAAAAGCTGAGGAAAGTCATGACATGACATTTAAAAAAAAAGTTGAATTGCTTGATATGACCTATAGATTGAGGTCTGCCACTGTGGTTGCCCACCAGTTATTTCAGGAAGATCCATTGGAAAAAAAAAAAAAAAAAAAGGAAATTCATGAGGCCATTGCCATAGCTACACCAGCAGGTGCAAAAATCTTGCACTTTTTTGTGAAATACATATATATATATATTTTTTTTGTAAATATTTTATTTATTTTTTCATGAGAGACAGAGGCAGAGGGAGAAGCAGGCTCCCTACAAGGGGCCTGATGTGAGACTCGATCCTGGATCCCGGGATCACACCCTGAGCCGAAGGCAGATGCTCCACTGCTGAGCCACCCAGGCGTCCTGTGAAATATATTTTTATCTCATATTGAAAATGGGGCTTTTATGCGGTTCAGGATTGGCTTTAAGAGAGGTATACCTTTAGACTCCATGGTGATTTGAGAAAAAGCAAAGTCATTGTATGATAACTTAAAGCAAAAAAAAGGTAAAGGATCTAAAACTGGAAAATTCAGAGCCAGCAGAATTTGGTTTGATAATCTTAAAAAGAGATTTGGCTTAAAAAAAAAAAAAAAAAGCCAAGCTAACAGGAGAAGTAGCTTCTGCCAGCCAAGAGGCAGCAGACAAGTTCCCAGACCCCATTAAGAAGATCTTTGAGGAGAGAATGTCTGCCTACACAGGTTTTTAATATAGACAGAGTGCCCTGTTCTGGGGGAAAAATATGCTACTAAGGATGTTTATTAGTAAGAAAGAGAAGTGATGCCAAGATTTAAGACAGGAAGGGATAGGCTAATTCTACAGTTTTATACAAATGCAGTCAGGTTTCTTTCTTTTTTATTTTTATTTTTTGAAAGATTTTATTTATTTATTCATGAGAGACAGAGGTAGAGACACAGGCAGAGGGAGAAGCAGGTTCTATGTAGGGAGCCCGATGTGGGACTCATCCCAGGTCTTCAGGATAATGCCTCGAGCTGAAGGCAGCACTAAACCACTGAGCCACCCAGGCTGCCCTGCATTCAGGTTTCTGATCAGGACAACCCTTATCTATAAAGCTGATAACTCCCCAAGTTTTCAAGGGAAAAGATAAATAGCAGGTGCCAGTCTTGGTTGTACAAGACAGAGGCCTGGACAACAAGAATCCTGTTTCTGGATGGGCCCCGTTGATGAAGTACCTTGCTAATAAGAGACTGCCTTTTAATGTTCCTTTGATATTGGACAATGCCCCTAGCCACCCAGAAGCCCATGAGTTCAACACTGAAGGCGTCAGACTGGTCTACTTGTTCCCAAACACAATATCTCTAATTCAGTCTGTAGGTCAAGGGGTTATAAGGACCTTTAAGGCTCATGAAACACAGTGCTCTATGGAAAGGATTGTCAACACTGTGGAAGGGTACCTTGACAGAACATCATGAAAGTCTGGAAGGATTATGCTAGTAAAGATGGCATCATTAGAGAAGAAGCTGTGAAAGCCAGCAAGCCCAAAACAATAAATTCTTTTTTTTTTAAGATTTTATTTATTTATTCATTCACGAGAGACGCACACACACACACACACACACATAGAGAGAGAGAGAGAGAGAGAGAGAGGGGCAGAGACACAGGCAGAGGGAGAAGTAGGCTCCATGCAGGGACCCTGGGATCATGACCTGAGCCAAAGACGGACACTCAACCACTGAGCTACCCGGGCGTCCCCATAACAATGTTTCTAATACTGCATTATGAACATGACTATAATACTGAATGCCATAAAGATACTATAACCATTCATTAATGTAGCTGGTAGACCAGATACCTTGAAGCCATGTTATCCATTGCACTAGGGACCATAAAACAATCCTATGGGTACTTCTTCATTATCAATGTATGAATTTTCATGCATAAATAAATATGAATTTTTTAACATTATGTTTTATTTACTTAAAAGATTTATTTATTTATTCATTCATTCATTCATTCATTCATGAGAGAGGCAGAGACATAGGCAAAGGGAGAAGCAGACTCCCTGCGGGGAGCCTGATGTGGGACTTGATCCCTGGGATCACTGCCTGACCACCCTAGTGCCCCTATCTTTTATTTTTTTTATTTTATTTTATTTTTTTTTTATTTATGATAGTCACAGAGAGAGAGAGGCAGAGACACAGGCGGAGGAAGAAGCAGGCTCCATGCACCGGGAGCCCGAAGTGGGACTCGATCCGGGGTCTCCAGGATCGCGCCCTGGGCCAAAGGCAGGCGCCAAACCGCTGCGCCACCCAGGGATCCCTATCTTTTATTTTTTGATGTCTACTGTTAGTAATATGTATAACATCTATAGTCTTTTTGTATCGTATATAAGAATATTGATGTAGGCCCTGACAGATGATTTCTGGTGTAAACAGACAACATATATTCGGTATTGATCCGTACAGGACAGCACTGTAAATGTATTTTCCCTTCCTTACAATTTTCTTAACATTTTCTTTTTTTCTAGTGTACTTTATTGTAAGAATACATTATATAATACATATAACATACAAAATCTGTGTTACTTAACTGTTGATGTTATCGGTAAGGCTTCCAGTCGACAGTAGAAGCTATTAATAGTTAAGTTTTGGGGAAGTCAGAAGTTATATGCAAGATTTTTGACTGCACAGAGGTTGGTGCTCTTAACCCCCACATTGTTCAAGGGTTAACTGTACATGTAATAAAACCCACCGAAGTGTATATTCAATCAATGAGTTTTAACAAGTGAGCTAACACCCACCATCCTGGTTACATACAATGTACCATTAGACCCTTAGGCACTGAGCCTCCTCCCCTCCCCTGGCCTAGGAAATCCCTAGTTTGGAAATGTAGATTTTGTCAGTTCGTTGCTCTGTCCCCAGCTCCAGAACTTTGGCACATGTAAGTGCTTAGTAGACCTTTGTTGGTTGAATGAAGGTCATCATAAATAGTTACTTCAGTCATGAATTCCAGATTTAGTAGGTAGGTTCTTGTTAAGTGAAGGGTTGATGAACCTACCTTTCCTTCCCTACTAAATGCCTCGGGCTGGCAAATGTTTGGGATTTGTCACCTTTCTGCTGTCCTCCAGATGAGCCTACTGATGTAGATGTGAGGATCATTGCCTTAAAGGTGAAGGAGGGGAAGAAGAACAGAGGGGTTTTTTTTTTTTTTTTTTAAGATTTTATTTATTCATGAGAGACACAGAGAGGCAGAGACACAGGCAGTGGGAGAAGCAGGCTCCACGCAGGGAGCCCGATGCGGAACTCGATCCTGGGTCTCCAGGATCAGGCCCTGGGCTGAAGGCAGCGCTAAACCACTGAGCCACCAGGGCTGCCCCGAGCATAGGGTTCTTAGGGTCCCACAAGACAGAGGAGCCACACAGAGCAGTCCCTGAATTAAAGAAGCAGTGGTCGTGGGCCTAGAGGGCCTCAGGGTCTCTCCTAGAGGAGAGAAGTGGTGAGTAGTGTCAAAGCAGCTCAGATTTTGTGGGGAAGCAAAGAAGTCAACAGAATGCGTTTGACTCCAGCTGTGTTCCAAGGACATACGTACACTAGTTCATGTGTCACCCGTAAACCATGTCAGGCCACTTGTGTTCTGAGTGGAGGGCAGAAAGCCAGTCCAGGGTGGATGTGGATAATCTGCAGCATAGACGTTTGCTCCCCCTTCATTCCCCAGATGAAGGCTGACACTACTGCTAGGTAGAAGGGTGACCTTTATAGTCAAAGAAAACACATAATACCAGCACCTCCACAGTCCAGATAGAGCATGCTTCAGTTCTTGCCAGAGCTTCCCCTGTGGCCCTCTCCCCATCGGCTTGCAGTTCCAGATGACAGCTACTCTCCTACCTTTCACTACAATGGAGGATTTTCTCTCCCAGAAGAGGAATCATCCTTTAAAAATATATTTTTAAATATTCTTTTAACATGTATGCTCTTTTATATGTGTAGTTGTGTGTATCTGTGTAGCTATAATCATAAAAAACTCAACTGTGACCGTTACACCTCAGGTGGGCATTTTGCATCATACTTTTTTCCCCTAGATAAATGAAATTGACTTTCAGTATTTTAGGGCTCCATGAAAAAACAGATTCAACCTAAATCCCTCTCTGGCATTACTTTGCTTCGTGTCCATAAGGTTCTTGACTGGTAAATGGGACAGTTTGCGATATCCCTGCCTATTAAGTGGAGAAATTAAAACCAATTTCTCCAGGGTCCCCTGTTAGTCCAGGATTGGGGCTCAGCCTGGTGCCTGGAGCCCTGTCCCAAGTGGGGACTTCCGTGGGCCTGTGGTAGGTGTGCTGCAGCCTGCCCCCTCCCAGCGCTGCCCGCTGCCATGGTCCGGAGCGCCTGTGTGTCCCGCCCTCTCTGACTCCTGCCTCTTCTCTCGCCCCCAGGACCTGGCCACCCCTCAGGCCTTTGCACGAAACCCTTCCCTGGTGTGGGAGTTCTACCATTATCGGCGGGAGGTCATGCTCAGCAAGGAGCCAAACCCGGGGCACCTTGCCATTGCTGAATGTGAGGCCCGGCTGCGTGAGCAGGGCCGACGGGTCATGGTCATCACTCAAAACATCGATGAGCTGCATCGCAGGGCTGGCACCAAGAACCTTCTGGAAATCCATGGTGAGGGGCCCTCATGTGGGGGGCAGGACCAGACAACAAAACACACGTCCTCCTGTTTCCCACCTGGACCCACTATATCAGAATCTGCATTGTTAAGATTTTATTTATTTATTTGACTGAGAGCACAAGCAGGGGGAGCAACAGGCAAAGGGAGAGGGAGAATCAGACTCCCCACTGAGCAGGGAGCCCGATGCGGGACTCGATCCTAGGACCCTGGGCTCATGACCAGGACTGAAGGCAGACGCTTTTTTTTTTTTTAAAGATTTTATTTATTTATTCATGAGAGACACACACACACACACACACACACACAGAGAGGCAGAGACACGGGCAGAGGGAGAAGCAGGCTCCATGCAGGGAGCCCGACGTGGGACTCAATCCTGGGGCTCCAGGATCAGGCCCTGGGCTGAAGGCGGCGCTAAGCGGCTGAGCCATCTGGGCTGCCCTGAAGGCAGACACTTAACCGACTGAGCCCCCCAGGTGCCCCCAGAATCTGCATTTGATGAGACGGCGACGCGAGGTGTCTGGTGTGCACATTACAGGGCAGAGGTGCAAGCGCCCAGCTGGGCTGAGGGGAGAGAAGAGGCTCGGGCTATCGAACAGCTATGGCTTGAACATGAACCACCTGGGAAGAGCCTGGCATTCCTGGGGGTGGCCGTTTACTTTCCACAGCTTGGACGCTGCGCAGCCGCTCCACCCGCAAGCCTGGAGAAAACTGCCAGATCTGGGACCTGCCCTGCATCAAGCCCACCGAGTCTGTGACGCCTGTGGAGTTTGTCTTACATCCCGCTGGCTTCCTTTCTCTGCATTGGTGACACCCTGCTTCTCCCTCATGTCCTCTTTAACCCTCCCTTTGGGGCTTACCAAAAGTCTAATCAGTCCATTCACACAAGAGCATGAGCATGCGAGATTTCTTCCCCAGGATGTTTGTATTTAAGGGTCTACAAAACTTGCATCCCAAGGAATGCATTTCTTAACTGTGGAATTTCCAGAAGCAGTGACCCAGTGGGGAATGTTGCTGGTCTCTAGGTATGCAGTGAAGTTGCACATTTTGGCCTGAGATAATGGCAGTTGAACAGGGTTCACTTGGGGCCAGTCTTACTTTCGTGTCCCAGCAGTAGTCGGCCACCTGCTGACTGAGTGCCTTATTGGCACCTTCTTCGACTGGGTCTGTCCATGTGGTTCTTCTCATTTCTTTGCAGTGTCAGAATGTAAGTGGTGTCACTTGCCATGTACAAATGTATAAAATGCAGGTGTTAACACCTATCTTACAGTTGTTTTAAGGATTAAATAAGATAGGGATTCCTGGGTGGCTTAATGGTTGAGCATCTGCATTTGGCTCATGGTGTGATCCCGGATTCCCGCAATCGAGTCCCACAACGGGCTCTTTGCATGAAGCCTGCTTCTCCCTCTGCCTCTTTCTCTGTGTCTCTCATGAATAAATAAATATTTTTTTAAAAAGGATTAAGTAAGATAATACGTGCATCTTAGTTGGGACTTGGGGGTTGCAGATAATTAGAACTCTCTTCCAATTTAGGTGAAAACAAAAGAAAACCCTTCCTTTTATCAAGCTAAAGATGCCACCAATTTTAGGGTGCATCATACCCAGCGTGGGGCTTGAACTCAGAACGCCGAGATCAAGACCTGAGCTGAGATCAAAGTTGGATGCTTGACTGACTGAGCCACCCAGGCAGCTCAAGATCCATCACAGTATTTTTTTAAAGATTTTATTTATTTATTCATGAGAGATGGAGAGAGGGGGCAGAGACATAGGCAGAGGGAGAAGCGGGCTCCCTGCATGGAGTCTGATGCAGGACTTGATCCCAGGACCCCAGGATCATGACCCAAGCCGAAGGCAAACGCTCAATCACTGAGCCACCCAGGTGCCTCGATTCATCACTTTTTTTTTTTTAAAGATTTATTTATTTATTTATGATAGACATAGAGAGAAAGAGAGGCAGAGATACAGGAGGAGGGAGAAGCAGGCTCCATGCCGGGAGCCCAACGTGGGACTCGATCCCGGGACTCCAGGATCGCGCCCTGGGCCAAAGGCAGGCACCAAACCGCTGAGCCACCCAGGGATCCCCTGATTCATCACATTTTAAATGTGAACCTTATGAAGAAAATAGTCTGCTGAAACCATGATATTTTATTATCCTTTAGAATTGTTATTTTGTGCTTACAGGAATGGTTTGTTAAAACTTACCTAGACACAGATTTTTAGCACCTATATTGCGCTTTTGCATATAAAACACAAAATGTGAGTGAAATAAAGTGGTAAGGTATGTCTTCTGACCCAGCTTGTTTGTATCACTTGCAAATGACTCCAAGGCGTCAGTGACTGTCTTCTGGGCGTGCCATCGAGGGGATTGGTGATGCAGCATTCCGTAAAAGGCTTCATCTCCTTGTCTTTGGGTTTCCTTCCAAGCTGCTGACACACATCCAAAGTCTGATACCGAGCCTTTCTAGATCTTTCCCAGAGGCGTCAGTGGAAGAGTTACAGACAATAACTAGGACTCATTTTCCTCCTCAAATGGTCCTTCAATGGTTCATTGGTGTAAATGGCCAGGGCTCGCCTTTGTTCCATCAGGCCACCAAGAGTAACACCCAAGCCGCTGCACATCTCACCTGTCATCGTTACCCTTCAGCAGGCGTGTGATCACAGGCTACGACAGCCACCTCACGTCCTGTATCTGGCCTGGTAACAGTCGTAGGACACATGGAATTTCAGAGATGCTTACATGGGGGAAATGGCTGTAGTAAAACTGACAAAATAAGTATATTGTCTCATAAAACTGAGGAGTCCTGACGTGGAGATAATATCCTTAGCAGACTGTCCTATCTGTCCTTGAGTCCCACTATTATTCCCCAGGCTTTGTTCACTCTTTGAGTAAAACCTCACTTCTCCTCCTGCCCTTTGAGTCCAGGAGGCAGATGCTCTTAGCTTCTTCAGGACTGCTATATGCCTTTGTATTTCCCTTCATACCCAGAGCAAGCCCATTTGTTAAAATGAACATATAAAAACTAGATTATTTTGTACCCATTTAGACATGGAGACAATTGCTCTTGATTATACTCAGTTCTGGTCTTGTTTAATTTGTGTTTTTCAGGGAGCTTATTTAAAACACGATGTACCTCTTGTGGAATTGTGGCTGAGAATTACAGGAGTCCAATTTGTCCAGCTTTATCAGGAAAAGGGTAATTATACTGCCCTACAGAATGAGTGTGTATTATTTTCTCTTGAGCATGAATGTAAGGAAATTAAACATTAGCCTAGGAGTCCCATGGATATTTGTAAGAAATAAGACGAGATACAGTGCAGCCATGTGATGAAAGAAATGTCTTGCTCAAAATTTACAGTGCTAAGTGAAAACCACAGGATCTAATTCTTATCTAATACTATAATATGATTCCAATACACACACACACACACACACACACACACACACACACACCCTTCATGTTGACATGTCTATATATAGGTAAAAGACCAGAGGAAAATACAACCAAATATTATTAGCAGTGATTATCAAGAGTGGTGGGATTATTAGGGGAAATTTTGATTTCTTCTTTACATCTTTCTAGAATTTCCTAACAATTCTATGATGAACAGGTACTATTATAATTAGGGAAGAAAATAAAGAGTAGACTTGGAATATTGAGAAAGTTTTTCTTGGCCATTTTATTTTTTTAAAAAGATTTTATTTATTTATTTATTTGACAGCACAAGCAGAGGGAGGGGCAGAGGGAGAGGGAGAAGCAGACTCCCCACTGAGCAGGGACCCTGACACGGGGCTTGATCCCAGGACCCTGAGATCATGACCTGAGCTGAAGGCAGATGCTCAGCCGACTGAGCCACCCAGGCGCTCCTTACTTGGCCATTTTAAATCAGTATAAATTACACAAGTGATATATCAATACAGTATTATAGCAGAAGATTCAAGTTATGATGACGTATACAGTGCATATCCTGAAACTCCCCTTTAACATACCGCTGCTCCATCCCCTCTCCACATACAAGTTCCCTCTCTTGAGGTATAATCACCAGTAGTTAATTGTTTGGCGTCTGTCCTTCTAGTCCCTTGTAAGTCAGCATGCATTAATTATGGGTTTTGTACTATATGCTGCCAGGCAAATATGCAGACTTCTTGGGTTGTGTTATCTCTTTGTTCTTTGATTATACCAAAGACATTGTTTCTTGTTCTCCTGTTATTTACTTCAGTGCTCCAGACCCTGAAGCTCAAGATGCCAGAATCCCAGTGGAAAAACTTCCCCGGTGGGTACAAAAGCTTTGATCAGTGTTTGGTTTTCCAGATTTCCAGAGATTCCTCTCCTCTCCTCTCCCTCTTCTCTGCCTCTCCTCTGCCTCTCCTCTGTCTCTCCTCTGCCTCTCCTGAGGCAGAGACACAGGCAGAGGGAGAAGCAGGCTCCCCACAAGGAGCCCGATGTGGGACTCTATCCCTGAACCAGGATCATGCCCTGAGCCGAAGGCAGACACCCAACCGCTGAGCCACCCAGGTGTCCCAGAAAGATTATTTTTATGTCAGTTTTTCAAAACCATATGTTACCACAGTGTTTCCTAAAATATTTCATAGAGCACTAAATCCATGCAATATTGATGGTATTACTTGAAAAAAACACATGTTATGTGCTAAAGTAAATATAGAAATCACATATTAATTAAACAAAGTCAAAGTATGTTTGCTTTACTGCAGGACTTCTCAGAGCATTTAATATGCTGAAATACACTGTTTCTTTTAATTTTTTTTTAAAGATTATATTTATTTGTGAGAGGTGGGGGTAAGACAGAGACAAAGGGAGAAGCAGGCTCCTTATGGAGCAGGGAACCTAGTGTGGGACTCCATCCCAGGACCCTGGGATCATGACTGGAGCCAAAGGCAGACATTTAACCGACTGAGCCATCCAGGTGCCCCACAGTTCCTCTTTAAAAAGTGCTTATAATATGTTAATATTTCACCAGTTTATTTAATCACAGAACCCTTTTTATGATTCTTAGTAAGGATTTTCATTAACAAATTCTAAAGTTTGATCTAAAACAGTAGGGAATCCTGGTCAGTTCTTTAGTAGGAGGTTGTTGTGATGAAAATGATGTTTGGAGGATTATTTTAGAAGCTGTATGTAAGAGGACCTAGAGGTAGTAGGGAGTGAAAGATGAGAGGTTTTTGGTAATTGACACTGAAGAATGTGGCTGTGGTCAGGGCAAGAAAAAGGTGCCTCTGAGGAAACAGGAAAGGAGGCCATTGATGAGACTAGCATGCGGTTGGGGTGTTAGAGGCAGGTCTGAGCCTGGTTCCTCCCAGGAAGCCACACAATGCGTGCTGTAAAGTAGCTGGGAAAGAGGAGGCTGCTGTTAAAACTCAAAATCCAACTGAGTCAATGTTGGAGATCCATTTGGCTTTATCTGAGATTCATGCATCAGGCAGCTGACAGAAAACAGAAAGGAGCCCCAAGGAGCCACACAATGGAAGACTTTTATAGGCAGGAGGAGGCAGGGAAAGGAGGTTTTTTTTTTAGCAAAGAGGGAATTGTTTCAGGCAGTCACCTTCCTTTAAGGCGCCCAAGGGGGTGTTTCAGGCAAATTACCCCAGTAGTGCTGACCAGGTCATTCCACATTGACTGGTTAAAGGTCATATTCCCCAGAGAGCCTGAAGTTGCAGCCAGGTTAGGTATGAAGTCTTGGTTTGCTGGCGTGGGGCTTAGCACAAGTGACTCCAATTTGGATCTGTTGTCTGTCCTTTTTCTTTTCTTTTTTTTTTTTTTTTTGAGATTTTATTTATTTATTCATGAGAGATACAGAGAAAAAGGCAGAGACATGGGCAGAGGGAGAAGCAGGCTCCCCGTGGGGAACCCAGGACCCTGGGATCATGACCTGAGCCAAAGGCAGATGCTTAACTAACCACCCAGGCACCCCTAAAATGAGTTCTTTGTATTCAGGATAAGCTCACATGGTCTAAAAGGGGAGGAATACATGATAAGAAGGATCAGAGCCACCTATCTGCACAGACTGGATTTGGGGTAGCCCCTAGCCTTCCCGTGACCCACCTGGGCAGACCTGGCAGGGCAGGTGTCAGGGTTGGGTGAAGAATACTGTTCTTACAGGTGTGAAGAGGCAGGGTGTGGGGGCCTGCTGAGACCTCACGTCGTGTGGTTTGGAGAAAACCTGGATCCTGCCGTTCTGGAGGAGGTTGACAAAGAGCTGACCCTCTGTGACTTATGTCTAGTGGTAGGTCTCTCCTTTCCCCGATCCTTGAGATTTTCTGGAACACTGGAACTGGGATGGAGTTTGTTGTATTTTTCCCTCCCTCTTTCCTTCCCTCCCCCTCCTGCCCTGTGCACCCCCCCCCCCCCCCGTTCCCCTTCCTTCCTTCCCCCTTCTGATTTGTGTGTGGAGGGATTTTGTGGTACCCTACAGAAAAATGAAGAAACAATGAATATGTATTAATCTTAAACATGAAACTGTGTAGGACCATATCTTGGGCTTCACAAAGCCCCCCTCCCCATCCAAAAAAGAAAGAAAAAAAGAAAAGAATATGTTATTGGTTCTGATTTTGAAAGTACTACATGCTCATTATTAAATTTGAGAAAATACAAAAAGTACAAAATTATAAAGAGGAAATTAGAAATCACCAATAGCTCTACCATCCAGAAAAAGCCACTGTTAGCATTTTAGTGTATTTTTTTCCTAGATCAGAAGTGAGAAATTGTGGCCTGTGGGCCAGATCTGGGCTGCCACTTGTTTTTGTAAATAAAGTGTTATTGGAACACAGCCATGTCCATTCTTCTGTGGGTTGTCTATGGATGCTTTCACGCTCTAATGGCAGAGTTGACTATTTGTGATGGAGACTGTCTGGCTTACAAAGCCTTAAAAAATTACTATCTGGTCCTTTACAGAAACACATTTGCCCACCCTTGGTCTAGACCTTTTCTCATGCAGATGTATACATATTGTTTAAAATTCAAAAATGGGCTCAGATGGTATGTTCTGTTTTGAAACAACTTTATTCGCGTAGCAATTCACTTAGCATATTTCACATCAGTACATCCACAGATCTGCATCATCTTTTAATTGGCTGCATGGCGTTCTATTTCTTGGATATAAAATGAGATATTTAACCAATCCTCTCTTTTTGGACACTTAGGCCATTTCACATTTTCATATCTTAAATAATGCTGTGGTGAATATTCTTAGACATAACTTCTTAGTATGCTCTTCAGATCCTTTCCTTAGGACATATTTTCCTAAAAGTGGAATTAATTGGACAACGGGTATGCATATTTGAGAATTTCCTTAACATGTCTTTAAAAACAGAAGCACATTCTCTTGGGTGTGTATTCATCCAGCCAGTATTTATTGAGTGCATTCCAGTGTAGCATCAGTGCTCATGACTGAGGGTCAAATGAGAAAAGCTGGTTTGTACAGTGTGTTCTGGTCTTTCCTTTCTTGAAAAGCACATTTGTAAATACATATTTGTAGGGAAGAACCTGAAAGAATATGTATCAAAATGTGAACAGTTGTTATCTTGGGGTAGTAGGATTATGAATGACACATATGGTTTTTTTTTTTAATTTCTAATGTTAAAAAAAAGGGGGCATAGATTATTGGCATCACCTCCTAGAGCAGAAATGAAACTGAGTCAATGATCTGCCATTTCTCTCCATTTGTGCTACATTTCTTCTAGCACAATCTTTTCTAGTGATCAACCAAAAGGATGTCTCCTAACTTCCCATCTCTCCCTTGGAAGCTTCCCAGTGATCCCATCTAGCTTAGTTTCCCTCACATCCAGAGCCGCAAACCTGCCTGAGCTTATGTAAGGTTTTCTGAGAATGTTTCTTCTGCCCAAAGTGTGGTCATTCATCCGTTTCCATTCCTTTGCTTTGTAGGTGGGAACTTCCTCTGTGGTTTATCCTGCTGCCATGTTTGCACCCCAGGTGTCTGCCCGGGGAGTGCCAGTGGCCGAATTCAACATGGAAACCACCCCAGCCACCAACAGATTCAGGTACAGGGATTACCAAGGTGGGAGATGGAAAGTACTAAGCATTTTGAGATATGTCATCTGAACAGACCTTACCTACTGTTCTCATTTAAAAAAAAAAAAAAAAAGACAAAGAGTTTATGTTTTCTATTTTGGTCTATAGTTGCTTTGATGGAAGAACAAAATATCGTTAACTGTAGACCAAGGCATCTATGTCTTTTCCCAGGGAAATTGCCTTAGGGCTTTTGTTGTTCATGTTTTGAAACTTCTTTGATGAACATTTTGAAAGTTCTTTGATTCTGTAGCCTTGGCTTTCATTTGCATTTTTCAGTGAGAGCTGGTAATGGCATTTAGGTGTAGGTGAGTTGAATACCCAGCACTTAGTTGGGGAGATGCCCGTGCAGACCTCTGTCACCCACTGTTCTCCCTGGGAGGCGGCCAGATATCTCCTGAATATCCTTAATATTAGACTTGGGGCCATGTCGTGGTGCTGATCCTATCACCCATATTTGCGTGGAAAGTGGAGACCATCAGACAATGCGTTTTTAGTCTCATTCTGAATTGTTTTATGCTCAGCTTCATTTTGCTTTTTTTCACGCTGTTTTGCTGTTGTTGTTGTCATTTTAAAGATTTTATTTATCTATTCATGAGAGACACAGAGTGGCAGAGACACAGGCAGAGGGAGAAGCAGGCTCCCTGTGGGGAGCCCTATGCAAGATTTGATCCCAGGACCCCGGGATCACAACCTGAGCCAAAGGCAGATGCTTAATCACTGAGCCACCCAAATGCCCCTTTGCCCTGGCTGTTTTATCTTCCCTTTATTTTAATTTCTATATTTTTTTTATCAGTTGGCTCCATTCCTTTCTAGAATAAGGTAGAACATAAATAACTCATAAAGAAATATGAATAAATAAAATATAAAACTTCACTAAAACTTATCATTATGTTAGCCAGTGGTTGTCATGTCAGCTACATATTTAAAAAATATGACTGGGTACCAGCCATGAGATTCTGATGTAACTGGTCTCGTGTGTAGCCTGGGCATCATGATTTCCATAAACTTCCTCAATGATTCTGATGTGGAGCCAGGATGGGGACCAGCATTCTGAGTCCTCAGTGGAATAAAAAAAAAAAAAATGTGCCATAGACTGTGTGTAAATACACTTGATGATCCTCTGCAGCTGGGCTGACTGAATCTGATCTCCTCTGTCTGTTTTAGTCAGTATGTTTGTGTCCTCAGTCCGCTTCTTCATTTGTGTGTAAGTGGTGGGAAGTAGGAAGACATTTCTCTTAAAAAATTGCCTTCTATGTAAAACCGATTCTTTGAAAACTATACAGTAAAAGAAGTGAAAAGATCTAAGTCTGTCGAAGGACCTTCATGTCCTTGGACCAGACACTGTTGTTAAGATGGCAATACTCCCCAAGTTGAGTTACAGGTATAGCTGGTCTCTATCAAAATTGCAGCTGGCCTCTTTACTAAAATTGGCAAGGTGATCCTAAAAGTCATATGGATGCATGGGGGCCAAAATAGCCAAAACAAAGAGAATGATGAAGTTGAAGAACTCACACTTTGCAGTTTCAAAAGTTATTCGGAAGTTACAGTTTATTAAGACAACGTGGTGCTGACATGAGGATAGACATCTACATTAGTGGGGCTGAATTGAGAGTTCAGAAATAAACCCTCAATCTATGGCCACCTGATTTTTGGAAAGGGTATGAAGACAATTAAGGGCAAGAGTAGCCTTTTTTTTTTTTTTTTTTTTTAAGATTTTATTTATTTGAGAGAGAGAGTGAGAGAAAACATGAACAGGGGATGAGTAGAGGGAGAAGCAGGCTCCCCATCGAGCAGGGAGCCTGATGCGGGACTCCATCCCAGGACCCTGAGATCATGACCTGAGCCAAAGGCCAACACTTAACCACTTGAGCCACCCAGGTTCCCCAAGAGTAGCCTTTTTAACAAATGGTTCTGGAATGGCTGAATTGTCACCTGCAAAAGAATGAAATGAGACTCCTTCTTCATACCACATATAAAAATTAACCCAAATGAACGATAGACCTAACTATAAAAGCTAAAAGTATAAAATACTTAAAAGTAAGTTTTTGTGGCCTTTAGTTAGTAAAAGCCTCTATGACATGACATCAAAAGCACAAATAAGATAAAGGGGTAAATTGGCTTTCCATCAACACTAGAAACAAACCTCTTTACTTCAATAGGCCCCATCAATAAAGTGAAAAATCTCATGAAATGTGAGGAAATAGTTGCATGTCTAGGGACCCCAGGGTGGCTCAGCGGTTGAGCATCTGCCTTAAGCCTGGGGCATGATCAGGAGGTTCTGGGATCGAGTCCTGCATTGGGCTTCTTGCATGGAGCCTGCTTCTCCCTCTGCCTGTGTCTCTGCCTCTCTCTCTCTGTGTGTCTCTCACGAATGAATAAATAAAATCTTTTAAAAAAAGAAATATTTGCAAGTCTAATATTTGTATGGGACTTACATTCAGAATCTATAAAGAACTCTCACATTTCAATAATAAAAAGACAAATTGTCCAATTTAGAAATGGGCCGAATATTTGAATAGACATTTTTCTAATCATATACACATGGTCAATAAACATATTGAAAATATGCTGGGGCAGCCCCGGTGGCACAACGGTTTAGCGTCATCTGCGGCCCAGGCTGTGATCCTGGGGACCCAGGATCAAGTCGAATGTTGGGCTCCCTGCATGGAGCCTGCTTCTCCCTCTGCCTGTGTCTCTGCCTCTCTCTCTCACTCTCTGTGTGTCTCTATGAATAAATAAATAAAATCTTAAAAAAATATGCTGAATATTATTAAATTAGGGAAACGTAAATTAAAACCACCACGAGATTCCACTTAACAGTCACTAGGATGGCTATGATTAAAACAAAACAAAACAAGTATTGGTGAAGAAACTCAACCCCTCATCTGTTGCTGGTGGAAATGTACAATGGTGCAGCTGCGTTAGAAAACAGCGGGGCAGTTCTTCAAAAGGTTAAATGCAGATTTAACATATGACCCAGCAATTCTCGTTGGTATATAGCCAAGAGAAATGAGAACACGTGTTTGCACAAAAATGTGAATGTTCATAGCAGCATTGCTCATAATAATCAAAAAGCAGGAACAATCTAAATGTCCTTCATTTGATTAGTGAATATATGAAATTTCACATGAATATTGCTCAGCCGTAAAAAAGAATGATCTACTGATCCATGCTACAACATGAATAACTCTTGAAAACATTATACTAAGTGAAAGAAGCCGGACACACAAGACCAGAAATCCTGTGATTCCATTTATTTGAGAAATCCAGAAATCAACAGAGACTCCAAATAGATGTGTGGTTGTCTAGGGTTTGGGTTGGAAGAATGAGGAAGTTTTGTTTTAAGATTTTATTTATTTATTCATGAGAGACACAGAGAAAGGCAGAGACACAGGCAGAGGGAGAAGCAGGCTCCCTGTGGGGAGGTTGATGTGGGACTCAATTCCAAGACCCTGGGATCACAACCTGAGCAGAAGGCAGATGCTCAACCACTGAGCCACCCAGGTGCCCCTGGGAAGTGTCTATTAGTAGGGAGAGGTTTCTTTTTGGGGTGATGAAAATGTTTTAAAGTTGATTGTGGTGATGGTTGTACAATTTTGTGAATATACTAAGAAAAAGCCCATTAAATTATACATTTTAAACAGGTTATGTGTGAATTTTTTTTTTAAGATTTATTTATTTATTCATGACAGAGAGAGAGAGAGTCAGAGACACAGGCAGAGGGAGAAGCAGGCTCCATGCAGGGAGCCTGATGTAGGACTCGATCCCAGGACTCCAGGATCATGCCCTGGACTGAAGGCAGGCGCTTAACTGCTGAGCCACCCAGGGGTCCCCGATTATGTGTGAATTATATCTCAATAAAGCTGTCCTATTAAAAATTAAGTTCCCTTCTAACTTATCCCGTGAAAAATAGATGTGAGGCCTCTAATATGCACTGTGGCACGCATGTTTAGCACCAGTGCTAGCTAGCATGCATCCTGAAAAGGAACATCAGAGCCAGACAACACTGGCCCCTCATCTGTTTGAAAGAGCATCAGAATCCTCCAAGAGGAGGAAGGAATCAACTTTCTGAAGAAGAACGTGAGGTACATCCCCAGTCCCTTCTAATGTGGTTGATTTTTAGTCATATGCTCTCCAGCTCACCTCTACTAAGTATGAAAAATGAAGACAAATCATCATGGTAGGAAAGTAACAAAATGCAGGTGAGGAAAAAGAAGAAAAGGAGACTGCTTCCACAACCCAGAGCTGGCCTCTACCCCTTATGCCTGGGACTACCCAGCAGGTACTGGGCATCCGTTGTGTGTGTCTTCCTGTGAGAGGAACATAGTTCTCCTGCAAGTTAGGAAGAGAATTGTGGCCTATAATATCATTTCACAAGTTGGCCCTCTTAGGGGCGCCTGGGTGGCTCAGTGGTTGAGTGTCAGCCTTTGGCTCGGGTCGTGATCCTGGGGTCCTGGGATCGAGTTCCGCCTCAGGCTCCCTGCATGGAGCCTGCTTCTCCCTCTGCCTCACTCTCTCTCTCTGCATCTCTCGTGAATAAATAAATAAAATCTTAAAAAAAAAAAGAAACTTTGATCAAATTTTTCTTACCAGTGTAACTGTCCCGTGAACAATCATGCTTTTATGCAGAAGTCATCAAGCTGGCACTGAGAAGAGATGTAGGTGATTTTCTTACCCTTCTCAACTTTTCAAACAGGGAGCCAGGCCTAGAGTGATGGAGTTTTCTAATGCACAGTTTAATAAAGGCAGGATTTTCTCTTATATCTCACGTGCAATAGATTTTGGTTGAATTTTACACTAGGTCAGGGCTCAGCAAACTGCTTCTTGTAGACCAACTTCACTCACAGTGTATTTGTAAATAAAGTTTTATTGGAACTCGGCCATGGCCATGTGTTTAGGTATTGTCCACGGCCACTTTGGCCCTACAACAACAGAACTGAGTCATTGCCACAGAGCGTCAGCCTGCAAAGCCTGAAAGATGTTCTCTGGCTCTTTACAGAAAAAAAATTTCCCAACACCTCTTCTAGGTTAATGAGAGAAATGACAACTGGTAAAATAACACTTTTTTTTTTTTAACCTAATTTTCTTTATTACTTAAACAGGGAGTAGGGATGGTGCCTACACTTCAAACTTGGATCTCACGAGACTGCTTAGACCTTGTTCAAGTTGTTTAGACTCCTTGCCCCAATTCTAATTTAGAGACAGAGGCACAGAATTTGCCTCCCATTAAAATGTATTAATATTTTCAAGGTGTTAATTAGTTCCAGTTTTGTTTTTGTCATTTTTGCCATGCCTGATGGTTGTGTGTCAGATGATTTCTGACAAGCCATTATAGTTAGAGTAGATCCTACTCTAGATTTGGCTTCAGGGTTTTATTTTTATTTTTTTAAGATTTTATTTATTTATTCATGAGAGACAGAGAGAGGCAGAGACTTAGGCAGAGGGAGAGGCAGGCTCCCTTATGGGGAGCCTGATGTAGGAATCGATCCCAGGACCCCAGAGATCATGATCCCAGGACCCCAGAGATCATGACCAGAGATCAAAGACAGATAGATGCTCGGCCACTGAGCCACCCAGGCATACCTGGCTTCAAGACTTTGTTATTCAACCCCCGGGTCCTTGGCACATGAGGGTCTGTGCATTTGCTGAGGCAGAAATAGGATTTGTGCTTGCCCAAGAGATGGTACCTTCCAAGCATTCTGGGGCCTCCAGTAACCACCATGTTCACCTTTGAATTTTTCTAAACTAGAATTTAGAATTCAGTGGAAATCCATGGATACCTACTAAGTACATACTCTGTGCGAGACTCTGTTCTAGGTGCTCAGGATAGGCTGTATCAGGAAACCAAAAAATCTACTATGATGACATTCTAGTGGCAGAGGCAATCAAAAATAAGCATAATAAATGTGCAAATTCTGTAGCAGGTGAGAAGGTGGGTAGCAGGCTGTAGTAAAAAGCAAAAGTAGAGTTGGAGGTGAGCAAGAGAGATTGCAGGATTCACTTAGGTCATTAGGGTAAGTCCCACTGAGAAGATGTCTGAGTGGGCTTGAAGGACGTAAAGGAGTTAGTTGGCTAAGGAGATTGTCTGGCTAAGAGCTTTCCAGACACGGAGTTTTTGGAACACCCAAGTAGCTCAGTGGTTGAGCATCTGCCTTCAGCTCAGGTTGTGATCCCTGGGTCCTGGGATCAAGTCCTGCATTGGGCTCCCCACAGGGAGCCTGACTCTCTTTCTTCCTATGTGTCTGCCTCTCTCTGTGTCCTCATGAATAAATAAATAAAATCTTAAAAAAAAAAATCCTTCCAGACACAGGACTGTCTGGAGTAGAGCCCTTCCCACTCCCCCCAAGCCACAGCACACCTGGGAGGTGCAAGGGACAGCACTGGAGGTCAGTGTGTATATGTGCTGCCAAAGCGAGCACTGGAGGTCAGTGTGGATGGTGTAGCAGGAGGGAGGGAGAGAGGCCAGTGTGGTCAGGAAGTACCATGTTTCTGCAGGGGGAAGAAGTGCCCCAAAAGAAAGCGACAGCCAGTGGAGTTTGTAAGGGGTTTTCAGCTAGAAAATTGTTTTATAGATTGATTTAATTATGTATTTGCTCAGCAAGAGGGTCAGGAGTTTACTTTTAATTTACGGTTGACCAGTTATAGGAAGTCCAGGGCCCTACCTGGCTGGACTGTCAAAGGGTAGGTGTAAGGACAAATATGCCTTAACAAAATCCATTTAAAGATATGTAAGAATATTTTATTTTATTTATTTAAAAATATTTTCACTTCTAACAAAACTGCATTCATTTATTTTGCTTTGCTTTGTTTGATCCAGCTGAAGGCCTTTTCTGTGAGTAGGGACCTGCCAGATTATGCAGGTTGCCTGTTGTGCATAGATCATGCTCCTAATTCTTCTGGTGTTCCCACATGCCCCTGAAGATAAAAATCACCTCAGCCCTTATTTTGTAAAAGACAAAAGAAAAAGAAAGAAAGAAAGAAAGAAAGAAAGAAAGAAAGAAAGAAAGAAAGAAAGGAAAGGAAGGAAAAGGAAGGAAGAAAGAAAAGAAAAGAAAAAAGAAAAGAAAAGAAAAGAAAAGGAAAGAAAGAAAAGAAAGAAAAGAAAGAAAATTAGATCCCAAGGTACTAGTCTAGACTTTCTGATCAGTTATTTCAGGGCTCGAGGAGGACTGTTTGTATATTTGACCAGTGGCCCAGGTGTATCATCTGGGAGTTCTGGGGAATTACTGGATTACAAACTGTGGTTTGGATACTTTTCTGCCTTTTTTTTTTTTTTCTCTTTTAAAGTGCAACAAGAAGTTATGAAAAGAAATTTATGAAGCATCCTTCCCCCTTGTCTTTCCCACCTACACTAATTAAATAGAATTATTTTTAGTGACCTGCCATGCCTTTCCAAAGCATACATCAGATGTTCTTACGAGTAAGCCTCTTACAACAACTGTATTTTTTTGGAGTTTGTTGCATAATTTTTTTTGTTGCATAATTTTTTTTGTTGCATAATTTTTTAAAAGATTTTATTTATTCATGAGAGAGAGAGAGAGAGAGAGAGAGTCAGAGACATAGGCAGAGGGAGGAGGCTCCCTGCAGGGAACGCAGTGTGGGACTCGATCCCGGATTCTGGATCCTGGGATCATGCCCTGAGCCAAAGGCAGACACGCAACCGCTGAGCCACCCAGGTGTCCCAATACACAAACCTTTTTTAACAGCCTTCATGTTTTTTCCTCCTTGAATATGTATTTCCATTCTACTTTCATAACAAATTTATATTTGTGTAATTTATTTTTATGCCTAAGAATGTTTTGTTGACTACCCTATTATATTTTTGTAGCAAAATATGGTATGAGTCAGTTCTTTTCAATTTCCTTAAAATTTAAAAAATGCTTTATTAAAAGAATTCCTCCAGATTGAACTGTCACTAATAGTAATTTGTGGTATGGCTGTTGACGATAAGTGAATGGTAAATTCTGATTAATAATTCCATAAAAGTGCAATTGTATTGCAAATGCATCTCTTAATAGATGCACAGGCCGTGAATTTTTCAGATTACTTTGTGTGTCCCTGGATGAGTGTTGGAAGGAGACAGAGTTCACGTAGTTCTAGCCCAATCCACCTGCAGTCACCAGATCAGGTCTACCCTAGCTCTCTGTAAATGAGGGAAGCTGCATCCCAGAGGAACATGGTGTGTGTTCCCAAATGTAGGAAAAGGTGCTCTTATAGGATTTGGAGGGAAGGTGGAATTTAGGTGAAATTTAAATGAAGCCATTTTTGGGAGACTGAACAGCAAGCAGTGCTGTGTGGGAGTCCAGTGCAGTGTGGCTGGCAGTGCAGGGTCTTGTTTCCCTGGAGACCGCACATCGAAGGTGGATGTGCAACACTGTGCCCAGACACGCCTGTGTGAAGCTCTGCCCCAGGGTTAGAAATCAAGGTTGCTGCTCGGCGGCAAAGTGACGTAGGTTCTCCAAGCACATTTATCTTTCACTGCTGTAATTTCTAAAAGCAGTTTCTGATACTTTATGATTTTAGAGAAAATTTCTCCGTGAGTAAAAAAGCAGTAGTCACTCAAAGATGGGGTTGTTATGATACTTCAGAACTCATCCTGGGGAAAGAAATACTGTTTCCTATTTGCAGTTGGCTCTATCTGTGTCTCCTAGTCTACCTGGTCCAAGGAAGGGCAGGCTAGATTATTACTGGCCAAGCTAAATTTCATCTTCCCAACATCAATTATAATTCTTAGCTTTTACTTTTTATAGACATGGGTCCTGAGAATGTGAGCCACACAATTCCCCGGGCAGGAAAGGAATTTTATTATGGCATTGCCACCCAGGTTTTGGGTCTCTTTTCAAGTTATATGCTACAACACACAGAGTAGTTTTGTATCACATTTTGTGATCTGTTCATGGACAGTCTTATCAGACCAGACCCACTTTCTCTTTTATTAAAAGCAAGAATGAAATTGCTCTACTTGTCTACAGATGCATTGTCACCCACTCTCTCGAACCTGTTTATTTGCTGAGGTTTACACCAACGTTGCAAACGTCCCTTGATCTGACTCCCCATACATTTTCACATTCTGCTTTAAGGCATCATTGTAAGATATAGGGGAGAGGTATGGCTTGCTCTTGTAAAGTGGAAGAAGGATGCACATGGAAAGGAACACTCAGAAGTCACTTTCTTAGGGAGGAAAGCTGACCTCTGGGAATTCCCTAAAAGTTCTCTGTGACTGGCTATAATTTTGGGGAAGTCCCCAAGGGGCTCTCACTGTGCAGGAGACTAGTTTTCTGGTAGCCAGTGTTGAACGTACCATAGATAGCAGAAGAGTTGGTTGGTTGGGGATGTCCATTAGTGGCACTTTATCCAGAGAGAAGAGTATTTAAGGTCTTAGGTGTTCATGATCTGTGTTGTGTCAAGAATCTACAATATGAATATTGAAATCACTAGAAAAATCCTGCTTTCATAGTATCCTTTGAATCCTGCATTCAGAGTTGGGCTTTTTTTTTTGGTCCCTGTTGTGTTTTTCCTTGAAGGAAGCAACAATTATTTTTTTTTTTTTTCTGTCCCCTTTGGTCTTTTCTACTTTCTGACTGTAAGTCATTCATAAAGCCCAACAGATGGGGGATACCTGGGTGGCTCAGTGGTTGAGTGTCTGCCTTCAGCTCAGGTTATAATCCCAGGGTCCTGGGATCCAGTCTCGCATTATGCTCCCTGCAGGAAGCCTGCTTCTCTCTCTGCCTATGTTTCTGCCTCTCTCTGTGTCTCTCATGAATAAATAAGTAAAATCTTGGGGAAAAAAAAAAACAGATGGCTTAAGAGTCCCTGTTCATTTAGCTAAAATGTTCCTGGTATGTTTGGTGCATGAGATTTTTCTCCTTGTGTCCTCAGCGCATGAGAATGCTGTTCTAATGTAATATATAGATTTTGGAAAACTTACAGCTCCAGTTACAAGGTTGGCCATACAGTCACAAAATGAATTTTACAATTATGGCTCCCCTCCCCCTTAAATAAAATTCTTGTGTATGGCACCTAAATTCTAGGCAATTGCTTTCCTAAATTCCCTCAAACACCAGAATCAACCCGTAGTGAAATATCTACATCTAGAGTTGTCAGAAACTAGATGAAAACTGTGGGAACAAAGCTCATAATACTGTATCGGTGAGCATTTGGATTTTGCTTTGGATGTAACTGAGACACGTGGGACTCGCCAAGGTAGTACGTTCATTTTTCTAACTGCTTATTTGTCCTCTTTCAGGTTTCATTTCCAGGGGCCATGTGGTACCACTCTTCCTGAAGCCCTGGCTCCTCATGAAACTGGCAATGTTTCTTAGTTGTCCTGGGGAAAGAAGAAATTGTAGTATGTCTAAGTACTTGGGCCACACACAGAGGAGAACTGATCGTGGGGACCGTGAGCTAAATACTGGAAAATCTAGAAATACCATCGGATTCCCTGGCTGGAATCCCACCTGATGCTAAGTAAAGCAACAATAGCAAACACTCTTAGGAGAAGTCAGAGAACAGCCAGGTTAATGCATGTTCTTTCATGTGAACTTAAACATAAGATCTCTCCTATGTGTTTGGTTGGCTATTGGAAACATTTTGTGATTAGATTATCTTTTGAAAAAACTATCCTGATTGTGTTGTTTCGATCTGGATGCAGAAGTATAGGGGTAAAACCTTGGTATTTCGGATTTTTGCCAAGTTGTGGTGGAAAATAAAATCACTCTCTACAGTAGGGCATTTATTGTATAAAGATCTGACCCCCCCCAAGAGATGTCTTTGTGGGAGGCTTTTCCTTTTTAGCGTTGACCTTGTTCGGCTGCATTGCCTCATAGTGTGTGAGATAGCTGACAGAAGTCATGCAAGGAAGGAAGAAAAAAGGAGCATCAAGACAGAAAATCAGGATGGGAAAATGATGCAAATATATGGACTCCAAGGATAAACACAGCTGCCTAAAATTGAGGGCTGGCCTCCTTAGCAGCCACGAGGACAGTGAGAGGTGATGGGTGATGGTTGTCTATTTCCCAGTATCATAAACACAGAAGCATATGGTCCCTGCCAGGCCCACCAGGCTTTCCCACTGAATTCAGAAGGGTTTCCCTTCCTCCCCCACTTTATAAACAATTATGCTGATAATACCTTGGAGTTTCGTAAGAATGCAGCTCTCTGCTCAAGCCTCACCACCTAATGCAGCCCCTAGGCCCTTGGAATGCCTGGTGTCCAGCCTGACTGGGAGGAATGGCCTTTAGTAAACAGCGTAGGGAAGCCACACAGACCTGGGTCCCTTGGATCAGGTCGGCTCCCTGGGTGATGACACATCTTGCCTCGGCCCCTTTACAAAATTGCATTTAATGTGACACCCTTGGCTTTTGTCAAAGTAGGCAAGACACGGTCACATAAAACACTGCTTTTTCAAGTCACAACTTTTAATAAATCCCAAAGGTTCTTTGTCTGGGCAGAGTGGGGATGTTCGTAACTTACAAGGCATAGGGCTCCTGAGGGCTTGATTCACCTTTTGCTGAGTAGGTCAAGGCACTTACACAGAGGGGGCCTCTTCTAATACAGTTTTTCTACCTGAAATACCATCATCATTGCGCTTCTCAAAGTCAAATTCAAACACTGGCCTAGTGTTAACACTGGTAAAAATCAGCACACTGTCTGGGTGAGTCTAAGCATATTTTTAATCTGTAATTTTCCATCTGCCCAAGGCCCCAGTATTTCAGAACTGTTCCTTTGCAACTCCTCATCCTGGGCTTTTGGTACCAGCAACTTTTTTGTTGGTTGGTGGGTTTTTGTGCTGTGCCATTTTTGTTCATGTTTTGGTTAGAGAAGATGAAAAAGTTGAAAATACAAACTGTATGTGACAATTTAATGTTTACTGAATGTCGACCTATGATAGACATTAGAAATAAAGTGATCAGTAAGATAATGGACATTACCCTCAAGGGGTTCAGAGTGGTTGGAACAACTATTGTGTAAACTATTTTTTTTTAAGATTTTATTTATTCATAAGAGAGAGAGAGAGAGGCAGAGGCAGAGACACAGGCAGAGGGAGAAGCAGGCTCCCGGCAGGGAGCCCGACATGGGACTTGATCCAGGGACCCCAGGATCACGCCCTGGACCGAAGGCAGACGCTCAACTGCTGAGCCACCAAGGTGCCCCATGTAAGCTATTTTACAATGTTGAAAACTACAAGAAAGAAATTTGTGCAAGATTCAGAGGAGAATGCAGTTAGAGATGGCGGAGCAGGCATGGGGTAGACGTTAACATGCTTGAAAGGCTTTCAGACCATGCCTGGGTGGCAGTTCTTGATGTATAAATAGTTCCATGTGGAGGAGTGTCAGCAGAGGATGTACAGCATGTACAACTGCATGTGTGCAGCAGCTTGGTTTGTTCAGAGACTGATGAGTCATTTCATGTTGTATAATAGGTGGGAGAAGACAAACAGATCAGGAAGGGCTGTGCATGCCAAGAAGTGGAATCTACCTGGGGGATGGGAGGATAGAAGCAGCGCTGGGGTTGCGGTCACTGAGTCACGGTGGAGTCATTCTTCAGGTTCAGGGTTTGCGTTGGACCAGCCAGTGTTGGGGTCCTGGGGTTAGAGCAGGGCCCCAGGTAGGGTCCTCTTCTCATGGGGCTTATATCCTAAGGTGGGAGTCAGATGATCAGCTGTCAGGGAGGGGTGTTGGTGATGAACAGGCGTGCACAGTCCCGGGGCAGGTGGTGGCAGAGGTCGCCAAGCCCATGTTTGGTGCTGGGCACTTGTTGAAGCCTGCATCTGTCAACTTGTTTCCATCAGTGCCAGAAAGACCGAAAAGCATGTCCTGTTGCTATAGCTCATTTTTTCCCTTCGAAAAACCCGCTCCCCGCATGGAGCCAAATCTACAAATACTGGTTCATCAGATCGAATGTGAAAATTAATAAGGGGCAATCTCACTAAACTGGAGTTTGCAGGGGGAGGTCTCACGCTCTACCACTTGCCCCCCCCCCCGACTTTTTAAAGATTTTATCTATTTATTCATGAGAGACAGAGAGACACAGGCAGAGGGAGAAGCAGGCTCCCGGCAGGGAGTCCGGGATCATGACCCGGGCCGCAGGCAGGCGGTCAACCGCTGAGCCCTCAGGTGCGTCCCTACCACTTGCCGTTAATCCACGGAAGGGTCGGCGGACCCGGTGGGTGCACGCTGCGGCATCTGCCCGCGGAGGAAGGGCTCCTTCACCCGAGGAGGAGCCCGTCCACCCAGCGGCCCCGGTTACACCGAGCCCTTCGGAAGGGCGGCCCAGTCCCTCGTTTGCCTGTGGTGCTGCCAACAGCTTCCTTGCCTGGGATGGCGACTATTTTTTCTAAATACTCCCCCGTTTTCGCTGGTAAAATAGCAGGTAGTCTTACTTTTTTAAGGTTAACAAGACCGGGTGGTGCGGCCCCTGGGGGCTCATGTCGTGACCCCGAGGTCCCGGGATCGAGTCCCGCGTCGGGCTCCCTGCATGGAGCGCCTCCTCCCTCTGCCTGTCTCTGCCTTTCCGTGTCCGCATGAATAAATAGATAAAAATCTTGAAAACAACAAGGAACCAGCCAGCACGTGGCTCCCGGAGCTAGGTCACCGGGCGGGTGGTCACCGGTTCTGGGTCACTGGGCCGCACCTAGTAGGCCCGCCCGTCAGCGTCCCCGTGGAGGAGGCCTCGCGGTGGCCCTTGCCTTCCGGGAAGCGAGCCCCATCCCGACCCGGGCGTCTGGCCCGCCAGGACGGGAGGAGCCGGCGGCTGCCCGCGCGGGGAAACCTCCCAGGGGAGGGGGCGAAACACGCCCCTGCGCTCCTTAGGCCACGCCCATCCCCGCTCTGCGCATGCGCACACGCCTCCGCCGCCGCCGCCTCCGCATCCGCAGGGGGCGACGCGACGCAACTCACGTCCCTTGCTTTACACGTCACGCGGCGCTTGCGCGTTGCTTCCGCGTCAGAGGCTAGACGGTCGGGCGCAGCGCGGGCCATGGTGCAGCTCCGACCGCGCGCGTCCCGCACCCCGGCGTCGGCGATGGTGGACGAGGGCCAGCCCGCCTCCGAGGAGGAGGAGGGGGCGGAGCACGGCCTGCTGCTCGGGCAGCCCAGCAGCGGCGCGGCGGCGGAGCCGCTGGAGGAGGACGACGATGAGGACGGGGACGACGGGGACGACGAGCTCGACGACGAGGCCCCGGAGGAGCTGACTTTCGCCAGCGCCCAGGCGGAAGCTCGAGAGGAGGAGCGGCGGGTCCGGGAGTCGGTGCGCAGGTGCGGAGCCCGCTGCGGCCGGGAGGGCCGCCCCGCCCCGCGCGCGCCGCCCCGCTCACGTGTCGCCCTTTCAGGGATAAGACGCTGCTGAAGGAGAAGAGGAAGCGACGCGAGGAGCTGTTCATCGAACAGAAGGTGGGTGGAGGGCGGGGGCCGAGGCCCGGGGGCCTGGGGCGCTGCCGCCGTGCGCCGGCTGAGGGCGGGGGTGGGTGGGGCCGAGTGGCGGAGGCCGGGCGTCTTTCCCGTCCGTCCCCGCCCACCGCGACAGCCCGGCCACCACGCGTCGCCGAGGCGGCGTCCGTGTCCGGCCCGGCTGCTGCGAGGGGTAAGCGAGGTACTTCGGGAGCCGAGGGCGGCGTGGCGGAGTCTGATGGCCGCGCGCACTGACGCGTGGTGGGCGGGGCCGGGATGGAGCGCGGAGGGGGCGGGGCTTTCAGGGGTGGGAGCGCGGAGGGGGCGGGAGTGCGGAGGGGGCGGGGCTTTCAGGGGTGGGAGCGCGGAGGGGGCGGGAGTGCGGAGGGGGCGGGGCTCCAGGGGTGGGAGCGCGGAGGGGGCGGGAGTGCGGAGGGGGCGGGGCTCCAGGGGTGGGAGCGCGGAGGGGGCGGGGCTCCAGGGGTGGGAGCGCGGAGGGGGCGGGAGTGCGGAGGGGGCGGGGCTCCAGGGGTGGGAGCGCGGAGGGGGCGGGGCTCCAGGGGTGGGAGCGCTGATGGGGCGGGGCTCCAGGGGTGGGAGCGCAGGGGGGGCGGGGCTTTCAGGGGTGGGAGCGCGGAGGGGGCGGGGCTCCAGGGGCGGGAGCGCGGAGGGGGCGGGGCCCGGGCGAGGGGGCGGGGCCCGGGCGGGGGGGCGGGGCCCGGGCGGGGGGGCGGGGCCCAGCTCGTGAGTCCCGCGGAAGGCTGTCCTGGGAATCGGGATCTTGAGCAGCAGGGCGGGCGTGCTGTCCCGTCCTTCACGGCTCATTAATTTTTAAACGTTTTTTTATCAAAGAAAAGAAAACTACTTCCAGAGGACGTTCTAGAGAAGTTAACTGCAGCCGGACAGACTGAGTGAGTAGCGGATCTTGCCCCACACACCTGCCTGTGAGGTACGCACGTGTATTTGAGTCCGATGCAGTAGGAGCGGGAACACAACGTTCTTGTCATGCAGACGTCTTTGAGGGCAGCCCCGGTGGCGCAGCGCTTTAGCGCTGCCTTCAGCCCCGGGCGTGGTCCTGGAGACCCGCTCCCCGCATGGAGCCTGCTTCTCCTCCTGCCTGTCTCCGCCTCTCTCCCCCCCCTTCCCCTTTGTCTCTCATGAATAAATAAATAAAACCTTTAAAAAAATAGACATCTCTGAAGTCGGTGGGAAAGGTGGAGGGCGTTGGGCCCACTGGCGGCGTGTACCGCGTGTGCGTTCCCGTGGCTGATTTCGGCTCCTCCGCCGCGGACCCCAGGGTGTTGGGTCAGTGGATGCGTGTGCTGAGCACAGGGTGGGTGGTGGGGAATAAAGTAGCGTGTGGACACAGCACTGAGTGGAGCGGCCCACGTGCGTCCACCACTCCCGAGGGTCGCCCGGTCCCGTCCTTGCCTGGGCTACGACCGCTTCCTTTCTCGGGTCATTCAGCAGCTTTGCCCTCTGGTGAGTGGTTAAAGGCGAATGCTGCCGTCGTCCTCTTTCTCATCCCGTGAAGTCAAACCTTAATGCATTTAGATTTCCAGATATTTGGTTTTTTAATGCTCTTGTTTTTTTATTTAAGATTTTATTTATTCGTAAGAGAGAGAGAGAGAGAGAGGCAGAGACACAGGCAGGAGGAGAAGCAGGCTCCATGCAGGGAGCCCAACAAGGGTACTTGATCCCAGGACCCCCGGATCACTCCCTGGGCTGAAGGCTGCGCTAAACTCTTGAGCCACCCGGGCTGCCTGCCCTTTGCTTTTTCTAAATACTTTTAAGTTCAGAAGTTTAATAGTCCTGTATTTTTTACCTAGGCTGCTGTTATCAAATTTTCAGTAGAAGAACGTTTCCAAAATTAGGCAGATCCAGAACATACTAAACCTACAAATGCACTTGGTGGCGTAGTGCCCTTTCCTCTTCAGAAACCGAGCTCAAATGTCACCTCTTCCTTCTCTTGCTCCGCCCACCCCATCAGCTCCTCCTCCGCATAGCTTTTCTACTGTGCAAGTGCTTCTGTATGGGACACTCCTTCCTGTCTTATCAGCTTGGTCTCGCCCTTTGACCAGTATCCCTCGAGTCTCATTCTTGTCTCCATTTTGCATTTGTGCAACTGTTGAATTAATCCTTTGATTTCTCCCAGTAGAACGAAGCTGTCCTACCACCTCTTTCACTTTGTTTGAATATTGTTATATAGCTCATTTTTTACTTAAGTCTTTACCTGTTAACCACAGCAGTCTGCCTCTGTTGAGTCTGCTAATAAGCTTTCACAGCTCACGCTCTGAGGTGCTCCCATGCTCGTATGTACTAGCCTGGGAATTGGGAGCAATGCATCAAGAGGGACTTTTCGCTTTCCAAAACTGATTAAAGAGCCGAGGTAAAAAATTGATGTTGGTAATGAAAGGGGGGAGATCTTATTTGTAAAGCCAGATGAAATTGTGTAATCCGTGATCTTTGCTATGTGCCGTACCAATCAGTATTTTTGTTTTTCCTTAGCATAAAGAAAGCATCAGGAAAGTTGAAAGAAGGTATGAACTATTTTAATTTAAGTAACTTATGTAAGTATCAAGTGCATTTGCACATATTTGCAGCCAGATGTTCCTGGCCCTAGGAGAGTGTGGCATAGGCTTGGCCCCAAGGATAGCTTGGGTCTGTTGTCAGTTTCTTGTAAATAAAAATTGCATCCAAATTGGTAGAGTGGATGTTTAAAGTAAACTCCAGTAAATGTTCCTGCCTTATTTTTACAGAAGTACTAACTAGAAATAAAACTCGATTTTTTAGCTAATTTGAAGAAGAAAAGTGGTGAAGACTATGAAAAAGGAGGGGATTCCAAGAACACTAAAGAAAAAGTACAAAAAATACAGTCTGTTGGGTAAGGAGAGTCTTTTCACATAGGATGTAAAGGTAGCGGGAGAGGGTGAAAACATGAGCTTAAATGGAGAAAGATTTTAGTTAGGAATAGTTTCCAATTAGATCTTCTCTGGGAAAACCAGTTCTGATACTTATATAAAAATATTTACCTACGAAAAAATGGTGGTCTGTTTCTAGTCAAATAGCCCTGTAGCCCTGTGATTTATTCATTATCTGTGCATATACAAAATTAGGACCTGGAGTTTTTTCAGTTTTTGAAGTAACAAAAATGCCTTTTATTTTCAAAGCAAGCACATTTTCAGACTTGCTCATTCTGACCTTTTGTGTTGGTCACCAGCCAGAATAAAAGCTACTTGGCTGTAAGGCTGAAAGATCAAGATCTGAGAGATTCAAGGCAACAAGCAGCAAAGGCCTTTATACAAAAATCTTTGTATGGTCCGGGAACCAACAGAACTACTGGTAATTTCTTTAACACAGTTTCTTTTATTTTATTGCAAATTAAACAAAGAAATGATAAATAATTCTCTTTTCTTCTAGTAAATAAATTCCTGTCTCTTGAAAATAAGAGGTTACCAGTGAAAAAGGCTGCGGTCCAGTTTCTTAATAATGCTTGGGGTAAGATCCCGCTTTAGTTTTTTATATATCGAAAAATATTCTTTTTTAAGGAGACAGTAAATAATCTTGACGCATCAGCTTTTTTTCCTTATAATGCCTCCTATATTTATATGCTAAAGTTGTTTCTGAAAAATAGATCGGTGTGGTCTGTACATATATCTACTATGAAATCTGATTTAGTAGACCAAATTTTAGTATTTATATTCATAGAAACTTGAAAACTTTTGAATTATTTCTTGAGAATTTTGTATTTAATATCCTTATTGCATAACATTTTCTGTTTTAGGAACCCAGAGAAAACAAAATGCCAAGAGGTTTAAAAGACGGTGGATGGTCAGAAAGATGAAAACTCCTAAGTAGTAAAGCTAAATGAAGAGTGATAACTTGTACATATAGAACTTAGTTATGTGGTTTAAAGAATTCATTTTTCTGAAAGTCTAATAAATCGTTTGTAAATCACTGCAAAAATCCTTGGTCTTTTGGGGGAAGCCCACCATCACATCACATGTCATCCTTCCAGACTACAGTTGTGTCTTGTCATCTTTGAGGGCTACACTGGAAGAAGAAACCGTTTAAAAGGAATTATATTCCTTTCTATATAACTGAAAGCCCATCTCCCACCCCGTGGTGTTGGGTGCGCGGCAGGAGGGGCAGGGCCAGGGAATTGGACGGTGACCGTTCTTTCAAGGGCAGCTCTCAGATGCCTTCATCTTGCAGATGTTTGATGAGACTCTGTTTCATACAACACAGGAGGGAAGAAGCAATTGAAAGTGCAATATTGGAGTATAATAAAGATTCCTTAAAACTCGAGCCTTATGTACAGTTAATAGTCAACCACAGGATATGGTTATCTTGGTTAAGTGTTGTTTAACTGCTCTGGAGGATTTGCTTTAGGGGAAGGCCACGTGCCAGATTTTAATTTTTACCAAAACAGGAGATAATTTCCTGTTTTCTGTCTGCAGCATCCACAGCATCAGGCTTGACCCTAATGCAGAGAGGCCGACACACTGAAGGGAGTCTTAGGTTGTAGAACTCTGATCTAGAGTAGGAACCGTTCATTGTATTTGCTCTAATCTCATGTTAATCAGAAGTAAGTGGGCACCTTATATATAAACTCAGCTGACACTCTAGTATCTGTAATAGTAAATTTTTAATGGCTGGTTAATTATATCACTACATTTTTATTGCAATATAGTACTCATTTAAGCACTTAAAAATGGAAGGTGTACAAAGATTAAATTAAGACACGGTAAATTGACTAAATATTTGGTTTTTATATAAATAAAGGTCATAACCACACTGTTGACATGTAATACTGTTATAATACAACAGTTGAACTTGTGAGTCTACGACAGAAGTCGTCTGTAGTTAAACAGGAAACAAAGCTGAAAAGGACCATGTTAAAACGAAACTACTGGGACTAACAGGTCGGGATTGTAAGTAGCAACAGACATATTCACTCAGCTCCTGAGTATTTCAAGTTTTACAGTACACATTAAAAATGATTTCTTCCATCAACACTATAAATTCAAACTGTCAGATGTTGATGCGTTTTGCAAGTTACACTGATTGAATGCTGAGATGGGAGCGGGGGTTGGAGCATCTCCCGATTTGAAGTTTACATCACCCACATGCTAACACAAACACAACTTGTTCTTGTTTCCTTCCCCCCTCTCCCCCAAACAAAGGCGGCAGGATTTTTTGGTTTCTTTTAGGTCATTGTTTTAAAGGATTTGTGATGATCAATTTGAACGTCTGAAATTCAGTAATATTTAACTCTTAGACAACTAAGAGGTCAAAGATGGAAAATAATTTCTCCTAACACCAAGTTAGAAAATCATTTGCATCATGCTGTAAACTAGGAAGCAATGTAAAGCGACAAAAACCTGTCCCCAGTACATAATTAAAAAAATCTAAATTTCAAATCAGCAGAGCTGGTCTACTTCCATGTTGACTATATGCCACAATAGACGTGTGAGCTCCTTAAATGCATAGCTAATGTAGGTAGTCTTCCACTGTGGCAAATGCACAGGATCCGATTCCCGATCGAGCCATCAGACCTAGACACTGTGTGGCCTGTCCCATTGCGAGGGCAAGTGGAGGTTGCTTTGGCAGATTGTGGGTTTCTGAGGAAAAAGGATTCAAAATGAAACGGCAGTTAGCAAGACATTTTCTAAAAACTTAACGGGGAAAATACTGCCTTACCTTAAAGATTACCGATACCTACGCTGTTCATGACCTAACTAGCGATGGTAATTTCTAAGCAAATGAGGATTGTGTTGGACATGCTACTCTGGATGATGTGGGTATTGGGTATTCAACTGTTAAGAATTCTTGCAGACTTAGACTTAAAGCTTTAGATACTTAAAGATGTGATTTCTTACCTGCTAATTCAGTGAGGAGTAAGGAATATTCAGTGTTCCTCAACATGACTAAAGTCAGTTGACTTAACCAGAAAAAGACACCAGGTTTTCAGTAAAAGTTCACTGTTGGATTCTTCCCCTTTTGGGGAGAGGACCCAGCTAAGGCTGTCTGTCTCCAAGGCACTTTGGGGAGTGTTACTTGGGTTTCTGGGGGCAAATGGTGTTGGCGGCCATAAGAGGCAACAAGAGCAAAGCCACCCTCTAATCTCGGAGGGAGTTAAATTTATAATTGGTAGATAAAGTATTTTAAAAATTGCCAATAAATTAGTTTTCAGGGTCATACAGACCAGAAATTTGTCAGACAACTGTAGTACAAATGTAGTTAATCACCAAAATCTGTTCTTTGCCATAGATGAAAAAATGAATTACTGGTGAAAGTGGCCAACCACTTAGCAGCTGGTGATCCCTTCTTGGGTAGAGATGTCCACATTTTAAGTTTATGCAGATTCCCAATTAATAACAATTACTAATCAGTCTTGCAGACACAGTTGATAACAAAGGGCAAAAGCCAGGACACTGGCTGGTAATGCTCCATGACTAGTTCTACTCTGGATTCCAAGTTTGCAATGTGGTGAGAGAAAGAAAAGTTCCAGAAGGAATGGAGCCCCCACCTCCAAATAAAAAGCAAATTCAGGATTTAAAGGCACAAGAGAAAATAGGATCAAGAATATAAGAATGACTTAAAGAAAAAAAAATTTAAGAATGAAATAAGGCAAACAAAACAAAAACATACAGATTAGTCAGGAAGTATGGTTTGGAAAGTGGTCCGTGGGTTAGGATTAAGTCCTGGCTATTCTTTGTCAAGATACTTGTTAAAACTTTGATAGTGGTAAGCATTTTTTGCCAAGTCTAATATAAGCAGGACTGACTTTTACAGTTCTGCCTTGAGTCAGGAACAATTTTTACACAAAACCAACATAACAATAAAAACTGAAAAGGAAACATCTTTTCAAAAATGTTGCTGGATGCTTTATAGGGAAGTAACCTAGCTCGAAGGTAAACATCCCGAGGTACTTTATTATCATTTTCTTGCAGGGAGGGGGGGAGCGGCAGCATGTGGTTTAAGCTAAATCTTTATAATTTTTTTTGGATATAGAACTTGTAGGAATTAATGTGACAACTTTAAGCATTAATTAAAGTTGTAAAATATCACGATATTTATAAATGCACATTCACCCACAGCAATTAATCTTGTCATTAATTTTGTAGGAATTATATGATTATAAATTTAAGTACTATTTATAGCTGAACCTACATACTACAAAATACGTAGCACAGTAAGAATACATATATCTTGCATAAGGGTCCTAAAAAATTTAATACCTAATAACTGAATTCCTTTAAAGAACCCAAGATATAAAAAACTGTCCTAAGAAAACTAGTTCCTCCAGAAATTCTTTCCAGAAGATGTGGTATATATACACAATGGAATATTACTTGGCCACAAAAAAGAAGAATGGAATCTTGCCATTTGCAAAAATGTGGATGGAACTAGATAGAGGGTATGGTGCGAAGCAAAATCAGTCATAGAAAGACAAATACCATATAATCTCACTCTGGAATTTAAGGAAACAGATGAACATATGGGAAGGGGGAAAAGAAAGGGAAGCAAACCGTTAAGACTCTTTAAAGATCGAGACTCTAAAGATCGTGGGTGGGGGATGGGCATTAAGGAGGGCACTTTCATGATGAGCCCTGGGTGATAAATCACTGAATTCTACTCCTGAAACCAGTATACACCATATGTTAACTAAAATATAAATGAAAATTTGGAGGAAAATGAGAATAAAAAAGAAATGAAAATTCTTTCCAAGTCGGAGGGACACCTAAATACAAAGCAATTAAGCCTTCATGATTACCTATCGCAGTAATTTCAAAAACACTGTAAGCCAGAATTTGCCCTACAATCCCAGCACTGCTAGTACATTCTATTTTTACCAATCAAGTTAAATGAATTTCATATGACCTAAGAGAATATAACACATTATCCAAAAAAAATTCACATTTTTTATTTACAAATTCTAAATTTTAGAAAATTTAATTAAACTTGTTTAATTTAATTAAAATTTAATTAAATTTGTTTTAATTAAAAATTTAATTAAATTTGTTTAATTAAAATTAAACAAATTTAAATTTTATTTACAAATTCTAAATTCTAAATTTAAGAAAACACCACAAAAGATGCCTTAAAAAAAAAACCAAAACTGTTCTCATTCCAAAACCTCCGTTATGTATACCTTAATACACAATGAATTAACCGTTGGCCCTTGAGAAGCAGGGGTCTGAACTGCATGGGTCCACTTCCATGTGGGTTTTTAATATCGTTACAGTATCACAGATGTATTTTCCCTTATGGTCGTCTTCCTATCTTTAGGTTTACTATAAGAATAAGGTGTAAGATGCAGGTGACATACAAGATACGTGTTCATCAAGTGCTCATGTTATTGGCAGGGCTTCCAGCCAAGAGCGGGCTATTAGGTTTTTGGGGAGTCAAAAGTTATATGCAAATTCTTCCAAGGTCAACTGCACTTAACTCTGTAAGAGCAAATAAACGGACTAATAAGGCTCAAATATGAATAGCTGCTTCCTCTACATTCTGGCCCTGAGCCCTGCCCTCTACAGTCTCCCACTCCCATATCTACAACAGTCTGAAACATGTTCCCTAAAAGCCCCCAAACCCAACAGGCTCAAGTTGCAAGAAAAGACTATTAATGTGAAGTCTCATTTTAGAATCAGATTCTAAAGTCAGGTGAAAAAATCATTCTTCTTTATAAATTATCTTTGAAAAGAAATTACAAGATAGTTTTACCTAGACAACCCTGTAGAGTGTGTATGTAAATGCACAGAATGCTGCAGGCTTCATATATGAAGTGTGTTTGTTCCGTAGGGAAGTACGATCATCACAGTCTGTGGCGATCGAGTTGCTGGCGGGAACGGCAACTTCCCATTCCTCACGCAGGCTCACCTCTGGCCAAGCCTCACTACTAGAAACCCTTTCCTTTCTCCTCCATCCTTTTTATTTGCTAAGGGCATCTCGTTGAATATGCTGAACTTTATCACAAATACACTGCTCCTCTGGGGGCTGGTGCCGACAGCATGGCACGCTCACGTCACCTGGAAGTCCTTCTGTCTGCATTTTAAGCACAGTGGGAGCTGCGGGAAGTGTGGTTCAGTCCAGAAATGCTCATATATAACACGCACACAAAAGCCTCTATTCTCCCAACTTCCCAAGGTGGATCCCAAAGTCTTGGGGTTTTTTTGTTTTTTTTTTGTTTGTTTGTTTGTTTTATTCCATGTGAATCCATTTCATCTGGAACTGAGATCATGGAGGGGAAGGTTTCTATATTTCAAAATAATTTTAACTTTTAAAATGCTGAAAGCATTACCCCTTAAGATTTTACCAAAATACAGCTCCCAGCGCAAATACCATCTCAAGTATTCAGAGAATCTAGCTGAAGCTGTGCTTTACTCACCTAATATTGCACTGTTAAGAGCTGAGCACACAGGTTCTCTCTGAATTGGGTCAAGCTGATTTCCAACTGGGCTGTTCCAAGGATCCGAATAAGCGAGTAAACTGAATGCATCCTGTTGAAAACATAGTTTGGTTTTTAATTCTAACATTTAAACTACTGTGGTGCCCCGCGGTTACCAAGTTGAGAGACAAGCAAAATACACAGCTTGGAGGCGTGAGGCTGCTGTAACATTTAAACCCACTTACCCCCTAGGACTCTGAGGCTACATATTCTTTACCAATTAGATGATGCAATAAGGCCGATGCTGCTTTCATTTGTCTTTACTGTAAACAGCCATTCTCATTAATCGTCTCCCACCCCTACAACACATATACATCAGCAGAATGAAAAGGAATTCTGGAATGGGCTAAAGAGGAAGACAGAAAGATCCAGATGCTAATTTATTACCACTGATCCAAATTTAACACTAAAAGGATAGGGCCTCCCTGTAGATTTTTTAAAAAACAGATGTGGGAACTCGATACATCTCACTGGACGTCCTTTTTTCACTCAGGAATCAAAAAATCTCAACTGATCCCCTTCACAAACATGCAGTAGTCCCCACCATCCTCAAGCCACCCTTCCTAAAGTGACAGATGATCTCTCCTTTTTTTTTTTTTAAAGATTTATTTATTCATGAGAGACACACAGAGAGAGGCAGAGACACAGGCAGAGGGAAAAGCAGGCTCCATGCAGGGAGCCCCATGTGGGACTCGATCCCAGGATGTGGGGATCCCGCTCTGGGCCAAAGGCAGATGCTCAACCGCTGAGCCACCCAGGTGTCCCTGATCTTTCCAATCAAGGACTCTGTCGTCTTTCCACTGAGGTGCCTGTTACAGTTTCAGACGCTGGTTTCCAGTTGAAGCTGCACTGTCAGCTGCGGTGTGGCCTCTGTGAGCAATGGCCTAAGTGTCCGTTTCCTCACATGTCTACGGAAAAGGCTACTTGAGAACGTCATAAGGACGAACAGCTCAATGAAGTTAGCAACGTCAGTTCACTCTAATCTTTCAACATGTCTTTTTTTTTTTTTTTTTAAAGATTTTATTACAGAAAAAGAGAAAGGGCACGGGGAGGGTCAGAGGGAGAGGGAGGAGGAGGCTCCCCGCTGAGCAGGGTGCCCAAGATGGGGCCCGATCCCAGTATCCTGGGATCAAGGACCTGAGCCGAAGGCAGATGCTTCACCCACTGAGCCACCAAGGCGCACCCCCCTCCCCCCAGGTGTGTTCTTATTTTGCCAAAAGTCAGAGCCCTAACCTGGAGCAGCAGTCTAGACCCAGAGAGGCAAATCACAGAGGCCTTCCCAATTCCAAAGGCACACGTGGAAAAGTGCTGAGGCAGCTGTAGGTCGGTGAGGTCAGTAACACTTTCAAAATGCTGATTAGGGACCCATGAAAGGCTGAAATTCCTAGAGGAAAGTATTCCCAGGTGCAGCTGCGTGGACATTCCTCTAACCTACTTCCTACCGTGTGAAAGCAGAGGTGGGGGTAAGGTTTCCAGGCCCAGGGGACTCTGGCCCTTCTCACCCAACCAGCCTCTGTGTCGCGGAGATGGAGCTGGGGGTTAGAGGCCCCTAAGGCGCCAGCTGTGCAGTGTGAGGCCACCAGAAGGGAATACACGTCCCCTACACACGCGCGCGCACACACACACAGGCAGTTTCCCCGCGTTGAAGGTCTCCTCCATGTCAGACAGCTTGGCCCCGTTTTGAGAATGAAAGTTCTCCGAAGAGAAAAATTTACTGCCCTATTTTGAGTGCCCTGCAGCTTACTTGTACGTGCCGGGAACAGGGAAGAAGCTTCGCACACCTGCTCGTCACAAGATCTGCTTCTTACAGGCACCCTGCAGAGCGACTCGGTCTGTTTCTGTTTCCGGGTGCCCCCACCCCCAAATTTACTGATGGAGGGAATATTCATGTCCTACGGCCGGCCCGGAAGCCGACTCCATCAGTGGCATGCTTTCTGAGGGACTGATCTCTGCTCAAGACTTAACACCCACAGCCCCGCCCGGGGATCACTCCCACAGAACAGATCTAGTTCTCAGGCATCCGAAAGGACTGCCCAAGGAACGACCGGCACATAAAAACCTTTAAGCACAAAACTATCCCCTTGGGTCTATAGATGCAGGCACGCTACCAAACGGAGAAATGCTGCAGTCCCAAACCTCAAATCCAGACCATTCTTCTGTTTACACCTTCTAGTATTTTAAAGAAAAGCTCATGGAAAAAAGCGACGAAGGTAGTCATTTACCCGCACGGATACCGGTGACACTAGTCATTTGTTCTCATATTTCAATACAATCGAGTGTTCGTTGCACGCAGCCGCAGTCCCCAGGACCCAGGTGCTCTCAAGGAGCACACTGGGCCTCCGGAGAGTCCAGGCGGTCACGGCGGGCGAGTGGGGCCACCTGACACCGCAGAGCAAGACCCGGGGCGGCAAGGCCGGGAAGGGAAGGCATGGATGGAGGCAGAGCTAAGGGGGGGGCGTCCTAACGGGCCCCTAAATCACACTAAACAGCTTGGACTTGTTTTCCGACGTGGCAGTGGAGCTTTAAATCGAGGACCGATGTGGATAAAACCGGACTTCAGGAGGACGGTGGCAGCGCCGCGGAACCACGCCCGCGTCAGGTGAGGCTGACCACAAGAACACCACCACCACCTTAAAAGGAGAAAAGAGGGGGCGCCTGGGGGGCTCAGTTGGTTAAGCGGCTGCCTTCAGCTCAGGTCCTGATCCCAGGGTCCTGGGATCGAGTCCTGCATCGGGCTCTGTCCCTCCCCCTGCTTGTGCTCGCGCTCTCTCACAGAGAAAATCTTTAAAAAAAAAAAAAGGTTTATACCTCCAGGTTCTTCACAAAGGGAATGAAATCGAGGCAGCGACATTAATGCTTTAAATCCCGCAGTAAAACTTAACTGAGGTGGTGACCAAAGAAATGCGAACAAGCAATTTTAAGGTCTGATGTGGAAGCCACTAGTACATCAATGCAGTACAGCCTCTGGCACTTTCCTTTTCTACTGCTGGTGAGCTGCTAGAGTTTCTGGAAAGCAGTGCAGCAGTATACAGCAAAAGCCACAATAATCCTATCCTTTGACTCGATCATTCTCTTTCTAGGACTCTCTCCTAATGCTGTGATTTTTTTTTTTAAAGATTTTATTTACTCATGAGAGACACAGAGACAGAGGCGCAGAGACACAGGCAGAGGAAGAAGCAGGCTCCACGTGGGGAGCCCGACGTGGGACTCCACCCCAGGTCTCCAGGACCACGCCCTGGGCTGAAGGCGGCGCTAAAACCGCTGAGCCACCCGGGCTGCCCCCAGTGTTGTAATTCTAAGGAAGAAACAGAGATTCATGTATAAAGGCGTTCACTAAAGCATTTCAATAAAAGCAAAAAACCTCACAGAGCAATGCTTAGATGAACTGACCCAGGGGCACAAGAGAGTATCATGTTGCCATCTAAAAACAACTAAATGCACAGAAACTGGGAAGAAGTTTTTCTGACAATAAACAAAAACAATACAAAATAATCTAATTACTAGGTAAGATATACACACATGGGATGTAAGGCACAAAACTGAACATGTCTGTGAACTAGCACGGGATTATGGGTTCCTTTTTGCTTCAGAAAAAAAGGTCTCAGTAGGAATCGTTTCTGAGGCAAACATGACGTCGCTTAGGTAGGGTCCCCCACTGTGCTCAGTTGGCTTAAAACCTGTCACAGTTCTCGACCAGGATGGGCTTCAGGATGGGCTTCGACTGCCAGCTGGGGCCGCCTGTGCCTACCTGAACCTCCACAGGTCCGCGAAGGGCGAAAGGCGAGGGACAAATTCAGGTGGCCCTCCTGAGCCACTGGCCAGCACAGGCCGGTAGGAAACAGAGCAGAGAGAGGGGAGCCAAGGACGAGGACTGGGGGCCCCCGCAGAGCCCCCCTTGTTCCTCCAGGCCTCAGGGCAGGTGGAATGCATGGTGCCTCACAGTAATGCCTTTAGGGAACACTTCCCTTTGCATTTAAACAAATCTCTCTATATATGCATGTGTGATTCAGATATTTATGCAGATCCGCACAAAATTAAAGACAAAAAATACCCACTGCAATCACACATGCCCTGAAGTGAAAAATAAAAGGAAAAGGAGCATTTTCTTAAACCTTCTCAACTATCGCAAAAAACACCTGTTGTCCCGGAACCTTCCAGCTGTTTGAGCTTATCCCTATGTGCTTGGAAGGTTGTTGCGGAGAAAAGGAAGGAAAGAGTTCAGGATATTAAGAAAGTCTCTTAAAGCAGTTGGCATTTGCTTAGAAGTCAGAAGTGCAAAATCAGAGCCATCCACGTGCTTCAGATAAAGAAGATGAATTACATCTTTGCATAATCGAGTGTATCATCAAGGACTCCCTTTGAGAAGAGGCCACATAATCCCATTTTTGGAGTTTCATGCACATTAGAATCTAAGCCAGTGAGCTGATTAAGTGAAATCTTAACATTTTCAAAGACACTACACACGTCACATTCCTTCATCACGTGCCATCGGCATAAAGTTTTAAGAAAACAGATGACCTAGTGTAAAAAAGTGTGAAATCTTAAAAATGCTTTTTTTTTTTTTTTAAGATTTATTCATTCATGAGAGAAACAGAGAGAGTGAGGCAGAGACACAGGCAGAGGGAGAAGCAGCCTCCCTGGGGGGAGCCCGATGTGGGACTTGATCCCAGGACCCCAGGATCACGACCTGAGCTGAGGGCAGATGCTCAACTACTGAGTCACCCAGGCACCCCTACAATCTTTAAAATGTTTTGCGTCCCCAAATATTCCCTAAAACAGAGCAGTTTTCCAAGTACAGTCTAGAGACACCTGAGTCCAACAAAAAACCCCTTCAGGAGGAGCTCCAAACTGTTTTTGTAATGAAACTAAGCTACTACTTCCTCTCCGGTCTCACTCCCATGCTCTCACAACCACATAGCGGGGCCCTCCGGAGGCTACAGGGTGTGGGACGACACAACAGACCGAATGCACCAAGAGGTAGGAGAATGCAGCTTATTAAACCCAGCATTTAGAGAGAATTACAAAAGTGTAAAGCAATGCCATTTTTCTAATCTTTTAGTTATTTTTCATAAAAACAGTCAATGGATTTATGATTATTTGTAAATAAACTGATTACAGTTTCTAGTATGATAAATATAACTCATATGAACAAACCTCTTAATAAACATTCATTAAATAGCTGGATGCTATGTGTATTAGATATTATTATAGCGGGAGGAGTTAAGACCCAGTCTGATCTCAAGGACTTCCTCACCTTATGGGGCAAATGTGCACAGCGCTTTTCCTAATACACAAATGTCTGATTTTTATTTTCCTTTTTAAAAAAATTCCAGTATAATTACACACAGTTACATTCATTTCCGTTGTATAATATAGTGATTCAACAATTCTACGTGTGCATCATGATAAACGTGCTCTTCACCCAGTCACTTGTTTCACCTACCACCTCTCCTCGGCTCTCTGTAGTTAACAGCCTGCTTTTCTGTCTTTTCTCTGTTCCTTTGTTTCTTAAATTCCACATATGAGTGAAATTGTGTGGTATTTGTCTTTCTCTGATTTATTTCATTTAGCATAATACCCTTTAAGTCCATTCAGGTTGTCACAGATCGCAAGATTTCATTCTTTTTTATGGTTGCGTAACGTTCCAGTGTGTTTGTGTGTATAAATAAATAAATCTTTATCCAATCGTCTACTGAGGGACACTTGGGCTGCTCCCATAATTTGACTATTGTACATAATGCTCCAATAAACACAAGGGTGCATATATCTTTTTGAATTACTGTTTTCATCCTCTTTGGGTAAATACCCAGTAGTGGAATTACTGAATCATATGGTGGGTCTATTTTTAATTTTTTGGGATCTCTCCAAACTGTTTTCCACAGTAACTGCCTCAGTTTGCAGTCCCACCAAATGATCTGACATTTTAAATGAAAAATTGTTTAAATTACATATTCCACCGATTTTATTTAGCATAAAAATTGTTCGACCTTTTTTTGAGAGTTGAGGGTCACCATTAGAAACAGCAACTGTGCTGTCCTGTAGATGAAGCACTATAAATACAACAAACACACCTCTCCTCCTACCCCAGGTACTGAAACTACAAGACCGCACATGCCTTTAACTGGAGATGTAGGCAAGTGGCTCCTAAACCCATCTGAGGAGGCTGAGCCGCTATGTTCTGTCTACACCAGTGCCCCGCTGAGGCTACACTACGGGAGGCTATTTCATGTTTGCTGCTTTCGTGCCCTGTATGGGGCAATAGGTGGCGCTGGCTGGGGCACTAAGTCTCAGTTTGGGTCAGGAAGGGGCGGCTGAGGCCATGCTCTTTCCCACCACACCCAGACACTGGGCTCAGGGCCACCACACACATCTCCCCTTTGTTGTCTGGACGTCTTCCAAAACGTTCAGAAGAAAATATATTTATAACGAATCACCTTTGAGCCCAACCTAACACAGGATTACAGAAAAATTAAAAAAAATGCAATGGCTAGGTTAACATCTCACACACTTATAGGACTACTAGGACCAAAAAAGAAAAAAAAAAAAGATTTCTAAAGAATCTTAACATCTCTACAACGAATTGCGATGCTGACTTAAGGCAGGGGGAACTCCTCCATCTGCAACTGATATATAAAGCTATGGCTAACACACTACACTGTTGAAATTTTATCTATCCCACCATCTATCATAAACATCGATCCAGAAGAGATCTGAAAATGTATTTTAACTATCCTGGTTTTGAAAGATGACCTAATGCTTCAGCAACCACCATCAAAATGCAAACCATGTAGTATACATTCAACTTGCTGCAGCCTCGAACAATGTCTACTGAAATAAAACTATCTCAAATTTATAGTTTCATCAGCAAGCTGATACCTCTAATAACTCTGCCCATTTTATAGCCGAGAAAATAAAGCTAAAAACCTAAGTTGACCAAGGGTATATAGTGGGGACAGGTGGCAGGACCGGGATTTAATCCCTATTTTTTACTGGAAGTCCAACAAGAATTCCTCACCCTACTCAATGTTTCACAAAATTACAATTTCATTCCTTCGACAAATTTCTAATTTTTCAAGAAAAGACAAATCTACCTTCAACATTTTTTTATTTGCTGTGTTCTTGCCACATTCTCTCCTCAGCTGTTCACTCATGGCTTGTAGCTCTCTTCCAAAGTGAATCATTCTTTCTATGGCGGCTTGACTTCCTCCACACAACTGGCGTCTTAACTGACTCGAATCAACTTCTGTAAGCAAAACAAACGAGTATTTTACTACCTTATTGAATGGAATACAATGGAGAAATCAACATAAATTGCTTATAACATCTTGTAGGTTTCATTTAGTCACCACTACCTAATAATTCATCTAAATATGTAGATTTATTTTTAATTCAGGGTCTTTGCTTTAAGTTTAATTCAGGAACTTTGCTGCTATAAGGTATCCTTTCTCTACGTCTCAAGAATCTAGGCTCTGATCTCCAGCATGCAGTTCAAAGTCAGGTGACAACTTTCCAGATTAGGATGGACCTGGGATAGCAGGGAAAGGTTTATAAGCAGTTACACATAAATCTCTAAAACCACAGTAAGCAGCATCAAGAAGAGAACAAAGCCAGTAACTGCCTCTTGGGCTACTCTGACACCAAACAGAGATGGAATAAAAGGACACGTTTCAGCTCAAAGCTAAATGACTCCAATAAAAACACAGAAAATACCATGTTATCGAAAGAGTTAAACACACGTATACAAAATAACTGTATGGTATATATCTTGGCAGACGACAATCACTGATCAATAATGTAACTGTATGGATCACTAATGACACAAATTACTAATGATGATAATAATCAACATTTACTGAGCACTTACTTTGTGCTTATTAGTTTTTCAAAGATTGGCTCATTTAATCTTTACAAGGACCTATGAAGTGGCTGTTATTATTTCTGTACCCATTTTACAGATGAAGAAACTGAGGCACTGAGCTCTTCAAGTAACTTGTCCAATGTTACACAGCTAGTAAGTGGCAGATGCAGAATTTGAATGCTGGTAATTTGACTCTAGAACTCATGCTCTTAATCACCATGCTTAAATTACTCTCTGAATGTTGAGGCTGCAGATATCTGAGAGTATAATTAGGCTACCTTTTAAATGAAACCCCCTGCCTGAAAAGGTGAATCTACACTGAACACATAATCCCCAACAATCCTCAATAAAGACTTTTTAAACCTCAAAACAGAAATCTAAAGTTGCCACGGAATTCAGACAAATTTTTAAGCTCTAATAAATTTTCATTCTCCAATTGATGGGAAAGTTTGCTGATAGTTTTAACTTTATGGTACAATCTACTACACAAGTTAACAACCAAAGTTATACGTGCTATTGTACCTTTCAGCCACATAACTTAGGGGGTGCGGGGGAGAAGGGTGGGTCACACTTAAGCACCTACCATGTGCCAGGCACTGGGCTACACATAGTCACATATATTCACATTAAATCAACATAGGAAACTGTCCTATTAGAATTTATAAAGTTACTCTTGGAAGAGTAACAACAGAAGATCTCTATCTGTCTGGCCTTTACTGGTTATACTAAGTATAAAAACTTTTCACATCTCCAACCCCAAACATCCTAAAGAACATTTAACACTAAGAGTACGGCTGCATTAATGACAGCACTGAAGTCAAGCCCAAGCAATTCTGCACAGAAAGCCGGCCGGCGCTTAACTTCAGAAGGCACTGAGAAGTACCTCTGCTCTCTAGCAACCCGCTCTCACAAGACAGTTTAAGTAACATGTACTATTGTCAAATCCAATGGCACATACATCTTTAAATCTGATTTATGCTCATCAGCTGTGAATCAATACAAGTAAAAACATAACCTTGTAGTCATCATTTTTTATTAAAAATGTAAGAAATATCACTGCAGACCCATTTCGGTGTCACAATCTTCCATTTCGTGGTCATGTTTAGAGCTACCATTTAGGAAACCATTGGATGAAGTCTCTCCAACCCCATTGGAGTAGTGCTCTGTTTCCATGTCTACATCATTACTGGAAATGAAAAAAACAAACCTAATTTTAGAAATCGCATACTTGCAGCTTAGTTTAAAATAAATTACTACTCAACTACACAGCCTACTTATAAACTGACTTCGTAAGGCAATAGCAATCTGCAAAAAAAGGTGTTTAGTTCAATCCTGAAAGTCTTCAAAGCCAGTCTGTAGCTTGCTCTTAACAAATTTATACTCCTGGATCAGGGAGAAAGAAAAGTCTATGTCCTAAACTGTAGTGGTTTTCTGACTTCGTATCAATATGGACAAATTCTTTCTTACATTCTTCCCACTTTTTTCCAACTCAGATCTGTACTCTGTTTTTTGTTAATCAGCCTTTGCCCGGGGACCCGGCATGCATTTCCAGCATTCAAGGAAGATGGGGGGAATGATTCACTCTCAAACCATTCCTGGATCTCACTTCCCCTCTTTCCTGCCCTATTCATCTCTCCTAAGATGATTTTTTTCTTTGTCTCTTGACATTCTGGCTTTTGTCCTCAATCCTTGGAGACATAGCCTCCCACAAAGGTATATGATGACCTGGACAACCACTCTGGCTGGTCTTCTTGCACCTTGCTGGCATCCCACACTAGTTTTCTCCAACGGGCTTTCTTATTGGCTAAAGAATCTAAAGCACTGCCAAATCTTCATTTTAAAAATACCATTTTAGATAATCAGGATGCTCCTAACTTTCGCTCATATCACATTTACTGAAGAACAGCCCTGTGCCAGTCACCATATCTGGACACACTGAAACTGTCACCACACGTTCCCCCATCTCCTCCACACTCAAAGAACTATAAACACCTACTCTTGAAGACTTCTCCAGTGAAGATCTATGTAAGGATTATACACTCCAGAAGGACATATTTCATGAAAATATAGGAAATACTTAAATTAAAATGTACTTTTCTCATTTAAAAAGCAATATATATTCATTTGTAGAAAAAAACAACACTGAAAAAAAAAGAAAAGAAAAAAACAACACTGAATGCAGATCAGCATAAAGTGTTCTGTGCATGATGCCAAGAGACATAACCACTAGCAGCACCTCGGGGTAAGTGTGCGAGTATAAGTGTATATGCGTGGGGGCACCGCTTCTATCAGTAAAACGTGTAAGGCAAAACGGCACAAATCTAGGAAGAAAGAGGTAATCGTCCCAGTACTCCTCCATCAGTCAGAAAAGCTTGTTTACTAGATTTTTTTTTTTTTTAAGTAGGCTCCCCACCCAGCAAGGAGCCTAACACTGGACTGGAACCCACCACCCTCAGATCAGGACCTGAGCTGAGATCAAGAGTCGGATGCTCAAATAACTGAGCCATCCAGGTACCCCTAGTTTTACTATATCTTGACGAACTTTGAGAATTGATAAGAGAAACCAAACTTTAAATGATGTAAGTATACTAAACTTTTTTCTTTTTTTGACAATACAATATAGTATTTGGGAGGAATTCTTTCATTCAACACACATTTAAGAGCTTTTGAGCCATGTTCTGTGTTAGGTGCTAAGGATACAATGACACAGCCTCTGTCCTCCAAGGGCAAACAGAGGATCCATCAGCACTATGATGAGAGTTAATTACACAGAGTGACACAACATTCGGTGGGGATGTAATCAAGGATATTCATCTTGGAAGAGTAACAACAGAACTGAGTGTTACAGCCTACTTGAATGAAAGTTAGGAGTCAAGGGAGGGTAGGGAGTAGCAATTTAGATGGGCAGGGAGGGCGGGATGCAGTATATTGCAAAAAGCACACCTCTGGAAGTTAGAAATCCTGGGACATAGTCACAAGTCTGCAACTTACTAGCTACAAATTATTGACCTTAACACCCCCCAAAAAACCATTTCCTTTTCTGGTATTCAGCTCTACATCTGTAAAATGGTTTTAATAGTTAATACCATCTTTGCCTACTTCACAATACGACTGCAAGGACAGCCTTCTCTAACTATAAAGTAACTGATGCTGCTTAACAGTTTAAGGCAGTTTAAAAGCTTACTTCTTCTCCTTCTACACTGCACTCAGGATGCTGTGTCACCAAACCCTTCCGGTGAGCTTACTTCCCTGAACTCAGGTAGTAATAGGTCTCTTTAGCAACTTCCTGCCATAAAGAGTATTTAAGAGAAAAACCCACGAATTGCCTACAGCCCTGACCCCAGACAACGGCAGAAGCTTCTACCAACAATAAAGTACTAAAGTGCTATAAAGTACAATAAAGGGTTAACTTTTTAAATGTCTCCACACATTATTTTTTTACCACACAGTCTTCTAATCTTCTGTTTTCTAGCATGTCACTTCTACTGTGAAAGACTACCCTAATCTCCTCTGCTTTAAAAGACAGCCATTTTTTCCTCCTGTTCTCCTCATACCACTTCTTGCGGACTTCCATTACAGCCTGTGCCACACACACCATTACTCAGGAAGCTGTCACCCGGGATAGGTAACCTGGATATTCTGATTACGCTACCAATTTGCAAATACAGGTTTTTACACATGTGCCTTTCTCCAGAATCGTATTTCCATTAAGATGCCACGTTAAAAGCTAGGTTCTTTCCCCTTGACAATAAAGTTTTACACGGAAGAACATTTCCCCCAAATGCAGTGTGACCAATCAATTTATATGAGAAGACCAATCTATCATCAAATTGATAAAATCTACACATTATTTTTTATTTGTATTATTTTTTATCGTTCTGCTAGCATGAATTCAGATGCTGGATGATTTGAGCAGGCTGACTTCTTAAGAACTTGCTCTCATACACTAGTAGTCAAATGACTGATTACATTCCACAAACCTTTAGGTTCATGAATCTTCAACTCCAGTGTATGAAGGATTTTAGTACAGGCGTGTAGACATTCCTTCTCTCAAAGCTTCTTGAAGTAAGAAACCATGCCTAGCAGGATGTCTGACACCCAGCAGGTCCTCAATACTCTGCTCATGCTATATGGTTATTACTAAATGACTTAGGGGTCCATCTGCTGCTATAAGCAAGCTCCCTAAAGTAGGATTTCAAAAAAGATTCTTTGTAAAGTTAGTTATTTGGAATTCAGCAAACACTCTCCACATTTACACCAAAAAAACCCCACAGAGAAAAAAAAAAGTTGTAACTGTATCATATGTTGCTTCTAGAGAGTAAATATACTGCTGTGACTTAACTTGGAAGTATAAGAACAGCATCTATGTGACCATCTGTACAGGCCTGTGCCAGCAGGAAAACCAGAAGAAGGCAGAGCCCAGAAAGGATTCTTAGACCCCCGCAGAGGGCAGAGGGCTGCAGATTCAGAGAAAGGAACAAAGGAAAGATGCTGCGTGCACACGGGGAGACTGAAAAACTCTGGGAACTTACTCCATGCCCTTTTATCCTCTGGGGCTTAGGAAGTCTCAGACCCCCCTGATGGACCATGTAATGCAATTTTTCTAAACTGTTAAAAACGAAGACACTTATCCTTAGGTGGTTTATAGTACTGCATAAGCTCGGGAGGTCACATACCTGGTGAAGTTATTAACTTGCTGTGATCGTGACATGTTTATACTGTTTAGTTCTGGTACGTTCAAACTGGATGACTGGTGTTTACTATGGCAATATGATTGATGTGCTTTATTTGATATGACACCATTACTACAACTTTCAAAACCTAGGGGAAAAAAAACAAAAAGAAAAAGATGTATGAACAGAGAAACACACACCAACTTATTATTACATTGCAAATAACGTACCCGGATTCTGATCCTGCATTTAAAATTCTTCTAATGTAGGGAAGTCAATGCATGACTTAGATAGTAAACAGATAACTTCTTTGAAAGGATATAAGGATGTTCATTGTAGGCTAATAATTAGCATCTCCTCTAACAGTTACTGAGGCTTAATTATGGATCTTATTTATTCCCCACGACCCCCTCAGGGGAATAGTGCTCTCATCACTCTCATCTCACGTATAAACCCACCAAAGCCAAGAAGCTGGGCGTGCGTGAGTGAATGTATGATATTCTAGACGGGAAGGGGAGAAGGACACAAACCAGAGAATCGTGTGCATGTACAGGATGGTGATGTAAGTAAAACAAGAGGCAGGAATGTAGAAAGGTATATGCCAACTGAGCAAAAGCAAAGGTGTTGGTCTATGAAAGGAAACAGCGTCTGACTTGTTTCGAAAGCTGAACGTAAGGAGGCCACAGAATGCCTTGGGAAGAATGGAACGAGACAAGCAAAGAAAGGCTGGGAGAAACTAAATCTACAGAAGTGATGCCATAAAAGCCAAGAAAGGAGAGAACTGTAGTTAGGAAGGGCGAGGAGGAACAGGGCCGGGCAGAGCAGATGCTGGCAGGAGGTGAGCTGGGAGGGGAGGAAAGCTGGCAGCCCAGCGAGGCCTGCTGACCGGTGGACTAAAGCCGCCACGGCCATGGCGCCACTGTTCACCGATGCTTCATTCCGACAGAGCTACCTTTTATCTTTACCAAATGTCTACAATTTCCAGAGACAACCCGAATATTGACCTTTGTTTATGAAGATCTGCTTATAACGTATTCTCAGAAACAGCTCTCATCCAAGTTACCCTCTTGGTAGTAACAACACACGAATCTGACCCACTTTACAATTTTTCTTCCAGAACATCCTGAGACCAAGTATGCACATGTGTGAAACAGCTACGTGGAAATGTCCAGATTTTTTAAACTATTTTTTGGGGGGGTTCAAAAGTATAAACAAGGGTAAAAACTTAAAAGTACTGTCATAAAACTGAGCCTCACCAGAAAAATGTGCAGTACTTCCTTTGCCTGATGCTAAATTGTGGATGTTCATTCCGTGGCTGGGGCTCATACTCGGACTACTGAAAGGTCGAGGACTAACTGGGTAACTGTCTTGAGATTTAGGACTTCGGCCTCCCAGACATCGTACTTCACTATCTGTACCATTCACCATTTCTATAAACTGACGCACTCTAAAAAAAAAGAAAAGACAAAATTTACTGAGATAATCTCAAATAGACAAATAGACAATTTTGACATTTGGCTTACAAAGGGTTTCTGGTACTTAAAAGAGGTGAAATATTAAGCTTAATAACACATGAATTTTAAAATAACAAAGATTCAGAAGGCCAATAAAAAAAAGTCAAATTATGATGGCTATTATTAAAAAAAAGATGTAGACTTAAAAAAAAAAGATGTAGAAAAGTATTGGCAAGGATGTGGAAAAACGAGAATCCTTGTACATGGTGAGATTAAAATGGCACAGGGCTATAGCATTCTGAGGATCAAATTTGTCAAAAGATTAAACAGATTATATATATATATACACACACACACACAAGGTATATGTAAGTATATACACAGTGTGTGTGTGTGTGTATATATATATATATATTGTGTGTGTGTAGGTGTGTATATATATATGTGTGTGTATATATATATATATATATATATATATATATATATATGAAATATATATATACACCCAACAATTCTATTTCTGGGTATATACCCTAAAGACCTGGAAACAGGGACTCCAGTGGATATTTGTACACTCCTGTTCATGGCAGCATTATTCACAATAACCAAAGTGGAAGCAACCCAAATGTCTATCAGTTATTCAGCCTTTGAAATGAAAGAAATTCTGACATATGCTGTAACATGAATGAATTCTGAGGACATGTTGCTATTAGGAATAAGCCAGTAACAAAGAACAAATATGTTATGACTCCACTTAGATGAGGTACCCAGGGTAGTCAAATTCAATTTCACAGAGACAGAAAAGTAAAATGGTGGTTGCTAGGAGCTGGGTATAAGGAGAAATGGGGAGTTCGTTTCTCTGGGGATAACGAAAAAAAGTTCTGGAGATGGCTGGTTGGTGACAAATGCAGAACAGTGTGACTATACTTAATACCATAGAACTGTGTATGTAAAAATGACAAATTTTATGTTATGTACATTTTACCAATTTTCAAAATCACACAGACTTACAATAAGGTACTTTCCAGGAAGAAAAATGGATGTCCATCTCATAATTAAGATTTTAACATTTCTGAACATAACAGCTAGCATAATAGAAGAGCAAACACACAGGAAAAGATCCCATCTGCTTATAATCAACACAAGTGTTTTTTTTATATATATATATAATCTGTTACTTGAATGTGCTATATTACAAAATTGTATGTAAATATCTGAAAAAAGGTGAAACAAAAATTAAAACTATTAAAGCATGACAATAATTCTGATTATACGTAACACACACATAATACAGTAACATTTTATTAAACTCACTTTAATGTGAAAAGGAGATTAGGATTTCTTTCAAGTAAACTTGGGTATAACTGTTGTGTTGTTTCAATGGCTTCTCCCATTCTCCCTGCTAACACCAATTTCTGAATTCCTATTTAGAAAAAGAAAGCAAGAGATTGATTTTTTTGAGTAGAAACAAAATAGTGGGCCCTCAAAAAAAAAAGTCAGTAAAAAAAAAAAACTTTAAATTATTGCAATTAACTTCCATTTTTCTAAAATCTAGTTCCTATTAGGCAATCAAGAAGAAATTTCATACATACTAAAAATTAGAAAAATAAGTACTTCACAGAACTATTTTTAAAAATCACAAACTAATATACAGGTAATACAGGAAAAACACCTGTTAAGCAATACTGAAGTATTAACCTCTAAGATTAAAAAGATAGATGTGTTTATATAAATGCCTAGAATGTGGTGCTGGGTTCACAGAATACTTTTCCCAATCTCATCAAGTCACACACACTAAACAGGTACAGCTATTAATATGTCAATTATACTTCAATAAAGTGTATTTTTTAAAGATCATAGCAAACATTAGAGATAATATTCAGAATGTCTTATCAAATACAATAACCTTTAGCTCTCAGTACTAAGAGAACATTGGCTTTTGAGTAAGACCTGAATTCCCCAGATATAGACTGAGTGTTCCCTGTGTGTTGGATATTTGTTAAATTAGATGACGAGGATGCACAGAGTAAGTGATTGTCTCCTGTTTGCCAGAGCTCAGAGCATAGTGAGAAAGACAGACAAGCCTATGATTAGTTAACAACACAATGTAATTAGTGTTATTATAGCAAATTTGACCTATAAAAAAAATTGTTTCCAAGCATCATGATTTCACCCATCACCTGTATTTTGATGCCTATCCTCTCACCAAGTCATCCCCTCCCTAATGGACTAACTGCACCGCATTTAGGAAGGCTAACTGTGGAGGAGTGACATGCTGACTTGCCCTTGGTAGAACAGGCCCGACAGCTCTGGCCACAGTACTGGGACCCAAGAATTAAAATTTAAGATCAATACTATCTTAAGTTTAGATAGCAATTCAAATGCAAAGATTTATATTTCTTTTACATATTATCTTCACCAGTATCTAATCATGGGACCACATTATCTACTAAAAATTTTTTTGTTAAATGTTTACTTCCCAAAATCTAAAGCAAACATTTAAGGGGGGGAAAAAAAAGGTAAACATTTCTTATAAAACTATCCCCAAAATATCTTTCTATATCCAGAATGCTAACACAGTCTGAATGTGAGTGTTTTTTAAATTGGTCTTCAAAAATGTCAATGAAGATTAATTTCAGAGGCATCAATTTTAAGTTAATATATTTGAAATTTTTTTAAATTAAAAAATATAATTTCCAAAAATCAACAAAATCAAACCTATAATCTGAAAACAAGTGTTATCCATGCACCACAGGGTCCTTACTTTGTCTATTCTTAATGGAAGCTAATTCTTCTAGAACGGTCTGGTCTGTAGATCTGGCAAAGGCCTCTGCTGTGGCACAGTACCCATGGTGGACTAAATAAGATGAAACCATTCTTAAAATAAAAAGAAGAAACACACATCTTTTAGTCAAGAGAATACAGGCTTCATACTACAACTTACATAAAACAAGATCTACTCTGTTGTTACAAAACCAACCTATTCCCTTAAAATAAGGCTTTAAGGACCTCAATTTTAAAATCAGTTAAAAAAAGAATCATTTTGTTCTAGTCATGTATTTCCAAAAAGAGAACTGCAAATGCCATGTTAAGAGTACTCTCCCTAAGAGTAACTGTCACAAGAGAAGAATCCCTGACAGACTTGATTCTTGGTTCCCCATTATCCCCAGGGTCCTTTCCTGTCACTTCCCATCCTTATATTCAATATTCAATCCTCCTAACCATAATTTCTGTTTCACCTTTAATTATACAACTTATCCTAGTGAAATGCTGGCATTTTCTAAAACACAACACTTTTTAAATAACAGATTAATAACTCTTTGTGTTATGGAGTTCAACTCCTTTCTTTCCTTATCAGTTGCATGGGATAGGATCTCCAAGAGGTGAACACAGGTGAACGGGAGAGAGGCTTTTTCAGAACAAAGTCTATGAGGGTGATAATACTAATTCACGAAAAACAGCCCTTCTGATCCAAATCAGTATTACTGTACATGAAAGATTAGTTACTCAAAAGTGATTTACATGGAAGTGCCATGCTTTCAAAGAACAAGTTTGTTGTTTTTCAAAGTCATCAAGTGGTCAAAACACATTTACATCTAACTGCAAAAGGTTAAAGAAAACTTAAAAAAAAAAAGGTTAAAGAAAACTATTGACTCAACAATATTAACCCAAATATCCAATATATCCAAATATTCAACTCCTAAACCTGCCGCCATCTGGCACTACTAACACCCTATCAGAAAATGGTAGGAAGCAGTGAAGAGGGATGGAGGGGGCAGCAGGGAAAATCTCCAAGAAACAGATTTTGCATTTTATTTCATCTAATTGGTCAAAATGATTTACAAAAGTAGGGAAGAACTTTTTAAAATGGACTTCCTAGGAGGTCACGGTGAGTATCAGTTTTAGAAAGAATGGGGTGGTGGCCCTCACTGGACTCTGTTTACAGAATTAAGATAAATGACGTTTCCTCTACTACGATCCTGCTATGATCCTCAGTGGCAACCATTTTTAAAGCGCGAAAGGGAGGTGACCCCAGGAGAGCAACTTATCGTCACTCTAACTCATGGAACTATGAGGTTTTCAGCCAGGCTTTGCTGTTCTGTCAGCTGTGCCGGCAAAAAGTACCAGTGCAGAGGCTCTGTGATACCAGATGATAATAGCTCCAGGGAAGAAGCATGTTTTCAGAATCACCATCATGTCTTCCAATCATTATCTCCTCCAAAAAACACACACAAAGATTTATTATATCTTTAAATGTACAACTGTTCAAAGCAATTACACAGACATTTAGGACAAATTGTCAGATTCATGGTATCTGAAAGTCTCTGCTATTTTCTTTGATGAGATGACAGCAGGGAAAATGACTATTTAAATTTACTTGTACTTATTTGATTTTTAGGTCTGCACTATTTCAAGCTTTAAGAGCTACCACTGAGTACTACTGACACCCAGGCGTCATCTCCAGCCTTTTAGCAAAGGTACAATCTAAAGAGTTGACTATCATAGGACTTACGTTTTCCTGCTGACTTCCATCCCAATGAAATTCTACTTTTCCATAAAGAACGAGTTGAAATAAAGGTTGTTCATTTTACAATATACTTTTATTGATACCCACTGTTTGCTCTGCTATCACCTACCCATTCTGTACCATCGTTATCATGAAATCCTAAGTATTTATCCTGCTTTTAGGAATCCTCACTCCATGTTCATAACTATTTGGTCTTCACTCCTTTTGCTGTCTCTTAAATGTCTAATAATAATATATAAAAATAATTAGTAAGATTTAAAAACCCCTTCAACTGGAGGCTTGTGGTCAGATTTCCCTATATAGAATGAAGACAACTATAATCTTCTGGAATCTACATGAAAAATAAATAGATTTCACAAAAAAGGGATCCTAATAATAATAGTAGCTGAAATTATTCTTAGAGTGACCCAATTCACTGGAAAACTTGAGTCAAATCTTGAAATACAAAATATACATACAAGTCTGTATTCCAGTACAATAACTATACCATTATTTTGATGCTTATTCCTACTAATATTTCTTTTCCCCTATATATATTTGAACTACTGCTGAACACAGCCAAGTTCATGTCCGAAACCCACAGTTCCCGAGTTACACAATCTAAAATATCTTCCTGAATTTATCTTTGCATTAACACTAAAAATAAAAGAATCAAGTAACCTATGTAAAGCATTAAATCCTATTACTAAGGATAGCAAATGAATTAACTAAGCAATCTTGAATCACTTTATTTCCTCCACCAAATTAATTACATCAGACTAAAATACATTTTTGTATGTGTGCCACCAAATAAAAAAATTATTTTTAAGTAGAGTGAATTATCTTTTATAGAGATTAAAATATAATCAACACATTAAAATTATTAGAATATGTAAAAATCATTTTTAATTAAGAGTAAATTATTTTATAGATTTAAATATAATCAATGATACACTAAGATTATTAGGATATAAGTTAGATTAAAATGCTTCAATAAGTATTTTTATGCTAAAAGAATATTTGATAAAAAAAATATATTTTGAATAATAATGTCCATTCACATTTCTTCACTTACTTTTGTATCATGGTCTGCCATTCGCCTTCCCGATCTCCAATAGGAAACCGGTCTATCTGTGCCTGTATTTTGGTTCTCCACTCTCGCATGTAGTCTTCTATATCAAACACAAAAGGATGCTGCCCAAAATTGGCATCAACAACTTCTCCTGGTGTTTGGAGCCCCACGGTAGGATATAAATTTGGCTGTAAGACAACACATTTCACTAGCATCTATCTATCCCTTTTATATTAAAGACTTCTTCATTCTTTCAAATGTTATCTTTAAAATAACAGAATTTTACTTCTTGAATAATTTAAAATCGCAATCAAAACTAGTAGAGAAAGAAAAATAATCTAAATACAATTAAAAGCAAATATTCTAAATACAAATAACTTAAAATAATCTAAAATAGATTATATGCTGGATGAAAAATACCATTTCACCATGAAAAATATAAACCAACCTTAGCCACCTATTTTATTTATTCAGAAACTGGGGGGGAAAAAAAAGAAACTGTGTGGCATTATGCTTCTAATAAACAAAAACACAAGTCTTGCTCTTCAGATTATGTCATTTAATAGATATAAAGATTTAAATTTCAACAGGTAACTCGGACTTCTCTTTCTATATATAATATGTATGATGCATGTCTTGCACATGAGGACTAGTGAGTTACCACAGAAGCACAATCCTAACTGGGCTCGCACTACTTTAAGTTCATGGATTTCATTTCTCTGTACATCTGGCATGCCATTAGAAAGAGACTGTAGTAAGAATGTAATTATAAGCAAAGCACGGTGCCATTAGAGTGGGGGATCTCTTTATAAAAGCAAATGACTCAAATGCACATATTTCTGAAGAGAAAAAGGATTCAAATATTCAAATTCACAGAGAAATGCACTTAGATATACTCCAAGATTTTGAGGCTAAACGATCAAATTTAATAGCTTCAAGTATACAAAAAAATACACAAGTCCTTTTGGCTCTATCACTAATTGTTATATCTAAAGGGGGAATGAGTTACTGAGTGTCTACTAAATAGCAGGGTTTAAGCATAATAATAATCCTGTGAAATAATTATTGTTTGCATTACAAAGATAAAGAAATTGAGGATTGGGGATAATTAACTTGCTCACAGTCTACATTATGACAGAGGAAGAACTGGAACACAGATTTAATCTGACACCAGAGCTAAGTTTAGGTTTTCTTCCTATAAACTCCAAATCCTACTTTATCATCATTCTCTGTCTTTATGCCTTATTTTTTTTTTTTTTTGCTTTAATGGTTATCACAAGTATTTTCAGCACAAAATCAGGTAAAGATTGAGAGGGCATAATTTGGATATAAACATAAGAGGCTTAGATTTCACAGCAAAAAGCTAAGAGGATGTATTTAAAAACTGATCAATCAAGCAACCAAAATCAGAAACAAAAGGAATACTGTGTCAAAATACTACGAAATAGAATTTATTTGGGAAACAAATGGTAATGCAATGTATGCAAATGTTCTGATTCTTAATCAACAAAACTAGCAAATTCTTACAATTTTAAGCTGGAGAGACAAGTGAGATACTTGTTATAACCCTCTCGTTTCTGACACAGAGAAAACAGACCTAAAGAGTCTGAGGGATTTATCTAAGAGCACACAACTTAATGACACACATAAAGCAATTATTGCAAGCCTCTCCATTTCTAGCACAGTATTCTTTCCACTAAACTCCATTACAAGATTATGACATACTTTAAAACAAAAGTATATAAAGCCAAAGACTCTTAATAAAGATAACAAGAGTACAAGGCAATCCTGTTTGTTAAGCAGAATTTATAATTCTGATATTTGGCATTGCCCAGAGATGCTTTAAAAATAGTTTGCTACTCTAAATTTTCCTGACACATTCAGGAAAATAATCACATCCACACTATAAAAGAAAATCAACATTCAGGAGTACTGATAAAATTGTGCCATAAAAAAAGTTTAAAATTTCCCTATGACAAAATATGCCATTAATGTCAAGACAAATGGATTTTATCGAAAAAAAATCCACTATACATATAAGGATCAACATTCTCAATGTAAACAATATTCTCACAATACAGGACAAAGATTAACAGACCAATTCAATTTTTTTCTTTTTTTTTTCCTTCAAAATTTTTTAAGTAGTGACATATATACAAGCAATTTGAAGAAATATAAAATGACAATGAAAATATGCAGAAACATTAACCTCACTCAATTTCCTAAAATACTAATCAAAACAAGAATTTTATGCACATTAGATTAAGATTTAAAAGACTGAAAATACCCAATGTTGACAGAAGGTTGAGATCATATAAGCCCTCTCATCCAATGTGCACAGAAATGTAAACTGATATAATCTTTTAAGAAAGAAATTTGGCAAAAATCTATTGAAATTGACAAAGCAATTTCACTTGTGAGAATTAAATCCTGCAGAGAAACAAACATGTGCAAAGATATATGCCCTGCAGCACTATTTTAATGGCAAAATATTAAAAAGAATGTCCATTCACAGGTGGTATTACATACCATATTCATTGAAACTCAGACTCTAATAACTGTAAGATATACCATTATTTTAGGTCTAAGAAAAAACACGGCCCATTAAATCTGACAGGCCATAGATTCTAAGAAGCACTCCCATTTCATAAATGTCAAAATATGAAAAGTGTACATCCTAGAAATTGTGGTAGTACATCATAAAACAAGCTATTGTAAGAAATGAGTAAAAATGTGTATACTGATACAGACAGAGGTCATATATATTACTAAATGAAGAAAGCAAGCTAGAGACTACATAAACTATGACCCCACTGTAAACACTTAAATAATGGACAGACCTGCTAACAAGTTTAGAAACAGACCTGGAAGGATGCGCACTCATCTCAACACTTTGTGATTATAAGAAACTTTTCTTCTGCATAATTCTGTATTTATAAAGATTTATTATTTGAATACTATACATTGCTTCTGGAATCAGAACACGATAAAAAACTAGAACTGGTAAAGTCAGCTGGAATCAATGAAAAGTAACTTTTTTAAGGCTACTCAACTTTAAACCTGAAGAACTGAGGAGAAAGGAATTAGCCATCGAGGGGCTAAACTATACATTTTAACTTTTTAACGTACTAGACTACGGATATCTAAAAGTAGGAACAATTCAATAGTTTTTAGCATAATCACAGAGTTGTGCAACCATCACAATTTTACATTTTCATCATTCCAAAAAAGTAACCTCCAACCTATTAGCCATCACTTCCTGCCCCCCATCCCATAACCCTCGAAAACAATTAATCTACTTTCTGATCCTACAGCTCTACCTATTCTGGGCATTTCATACAAATGGAATTATTTATATAATATGTGGTCTTTCGTGACTGTCTTCTTTGATTTAGCATAATAATGCTTACAAGGTTCTTCCATGATGTAGCATGAATCTAGGTTATGGATTTATGTAAAACAATGTTTTCCATGAAAATTTCTAATACATTAAAAAAAATCACCCCTTCTTTTGTAGAATCAGACAAAAATAACTTACACCTCTTATGTTTTGTTATAAAACAAAAGATCTCCTATTTTCTATTAGCCTATGAAAAATATAGACCCTATAAAGAACTCATTAAACTCAACAGCAAAGAAACAAACAATCCAATCATGAAATGGGCCAAAGACATGAACAGAAATTTCACAGAGGAAGACATAGACATGGCCAACAAGCACATGAGAAAATGCTCCACATCACTTGCTATCAGGGAAATACAGGTCAAAACCACAATGAGAGGGGAATCCCTGGGTGGCTCAGCGGTTTAGCGCCTGCCTTTGGCCCAGGGAGCGATCCTGGAGTCCGGGGATCGAGTCCCACGTCGGGCTCCTGGCATGGAGCCTGCTTTTCCCTCCTCCTGTGTCTCTGCCTCTCTCTCTCTATCATGAATGAATAAATAAGTAAATAAGTAAATAAATAAATAAATAAATAAATAAATAAATCTTAAAAAAAAAAAGAAAAAAGAAACCACAATGAGATACCACCTCACACCAGTGAGAATGGGGAAAATTAACAAGGCAGGAAGCAACAAATGTTGGAGAGGATGTGCAGAAAGGGGAACCCTCTTGCACTGTTGGTGGGAATGTGAATTGGTGCAGCCACTCTGGAAAACTGTGTGGAGGTTCCTCAAAGAGTTAAAAATAGACCTGCCCTACGACCCAGCAATTGCACTGCTGGGGATTTACCCCAAAGATACAAATGCAGTGAAATGCTGGGACACCTGCACCCCGATGTTTCTAGCAGCAATGTCCACAATAGCCAAACTGTGGAAGGAGCCTCGGTGTCCATCGAAAGATGAATGGATAAAGAAGATGTGGCCTATGTATACAATGGAATATTCCTCAGCCATTAGAAATGACAAATACCCACCATTTGCTTCGAGGTGGATGGAACTGGAGGGTATTATGCTGAGTGAAATAAGTCAGAGAGGGACAAACATTATACGGTCTCATTCATTTGGGGAATATAAAAAATAGTGAAAGGGAATTAAGGGGGAAAGGAGAAAAAATGAGTGGGAAATATCAGAAAAGGAGACAGAACATGAGAGACTCCTAACTCTGGGAAACGAACAAGGGGTGGTAGAAAGGGAGGTGGGGGTGACTGGGTGACGGGCACTGAGGGGGGCACTTGATGGGATGAGCACTGGGTGTTATTCTATATGTTGGCAAATTGAACACCAATAAAAAATAAATAAATAAAAATACAGATCCTAAAAATATTCAAAAGCTAAATATATGCAAAATCATATTCTCAATAGCATAGTTTTGTTCTATTTTAAAGATGTTTTCTAATGAAAATGAAAGCAAATAATGTATCTATAAAAGGTAGATTTCAAATCAGTCTACAGAACTTGGAAAAGAGCATTTTAAATGAGAACAGCTTCTGTAACAAAAGGAATTCACCTAATCCTGAACTGAATTAGTTTATAGATGGACATTTCCCAAACTGGTAAGATGGGCTGGGGAAGATCATTTTGAAAGAGACATAAGGTTTTCAAAGCCGTGTAAACAGCCTAGGTTTCATGGTAAGTGCAATGGTCTAGATAAACTTTTTTTTTCCCTGTAAATATACTCTTTACCAGGATTTAATGCTACAACTGGCTAGTGGGAGATCACACACACAGAATATATAAACACTCCTATGGTGGGGCCCTTAAGGGAAAGACTAACTTTCTCTTTCCTTTTTTAAGTAGCAGAATGCTGTGCTGCATGTGGAAGTCCCAGAAGATCTGAGAGTCATAAAAATAAAAGCTCTCAGAACCACTGTATTAAAAAAAGAAAAAAAACCTTGCAACAACCTCCATAACCACCACTTTACCCACTGTTGTTACAAAGCTGAGTATTACTACTAAGTAACTATAGACAAGGCAAACAGTTAACTAGTGATTCCAAATGGGACAAAAATAGTCAGAAGGCAACACAAAAACAGTCAACATGTCTATGACCTGCTTAGCCTCTTCCAAATCACCACCACTTCTACAAGCGAGGAACAAAAGCTCATAAAACATCTGCTTGCTCCAACAAGTTGGTTTTACTTGCTTCGGGCCACAAAAAGAGGGGGAAAACCCCCAAACACCCAACCAGCAGAGTCCTTCAGCCAAATGGAAAGGAAACTTCACTTGTTAGTTCTGAGCCACTCAGACCTGCACTCACCAGGAGGTAGTCATGCCTAAAGCCTCCCCTCCAATAAGCACATGATCACATCTCTACTTGTCCACTCACAGGTGTGATGACTAGTTACTTTTCCTCCCTTTAGATTGACTTGTTTGCTTGCTACTGAGTCATTCTCATCAGCAAATAAACATGGTGGTAAATCAAAAAAATCTTTCCTTGCCTCCATTTCTGCCACCAGCTACTGTATCCCACTTGCTTCCTCCCTACTGCAGTGGAAATCCTCCCTGAGGTTGTCCCTACTTTGTCATTTCCCTCCTCCCATTCTCTCTTAAACCCTCTCCGATTAGGATTTCTCCCTCCCTCACTGTGCTGAGACTCTGTCAGAGTCACCAGTGACCTCTCCTCTGCTAAACCTGCCAGTCAGTTCTTGGTCCTTAGCCTACATGTTGTAACAAAGGGGCACCTGATGCAGTTGATTACGCTTTTCTTCTAGAGATGCTTTCATCACTTGGCTTTGAGGACACACTCAGTTGTAAAGTCTTGCTCATTCTCAATCTCCCTCTGCTGGTTCCTTCTCTTCTCCCAAACATGCACCACCGCTCTTCTCGGCCTACACACTCCCTTGGGGATGTCATCCGATCTCAAGACATTAAACACCGAAATGCCAAGGATTCCCAATTTTTGTCTCCAGCCCAGATAACTGTCTCAAATTCTAGGCTTACACAGCCAACTCTACACTTGGTAACTCCATTTAACTTATCCAAACTGATCTCCAGATCTCTCCCTCAAAACCTGCTCTGCCTATATACAGCCTTCTCTATATCAGTAAGTAGCATCGCCATTCCTTCCATTCCTTAGGCCAAGAATCTCGAAGTCCTATCCTCTTTCTTGTATTTTCACATCCAATCCATCAGAAAATTCTCTTGGCTCTAAGTTGGGATTTTTTTCAAATCATATTTATTTTTATTTTTGAATTTAACTCTTTAATCTACCTGGAACTTACTTTGATATAAATATAAGACAAAATCCTAAGATTACACACTTTTTCAAAGAGATAAACACATGTTCCCCTACTGTGTATTAAATAATGCTTCCTAGTGAGTATGCTGATTTCAGACTCTGAATCTTCCTTAGCTTAGCAAAGTTGTCGTCTACTATAACTTTGATTTTTTTCTAGAATTATTTTCAGGAATATTAATACTCTATAGATTGGATGACTATTCTCTGCCTGTGATTCTCCTGTCACCTCTCTCAAAACATCTCTGCAACTTGAAATGTGTCTTATGAATAGTGGCACCGTACATCTGCCTACTTAGGCAGCTGTCCCTGCCTACACAGATGTGAATCTGTTGAAGAATAAGGTCTCTGAAAACTCTAGAACTTGACTGTTTTTTTTTCCTGGTGGAACAGCTGGTTAACTGCCACCTCTAAGACACTTTAGTCAACAAGCCATGTATGAACCACCTAAGAAGGAAATACCAGGGTCTTAGCTGTTGCCAGAAAACTTTTGGTTAGTATCCTCTGGTAATATTGAAAACTGCACAATGCAATCAGGAGCTTGGAAGAAAATGCCAGAGATATAATGGAGAGCTCTTAATAAATGTTCTTAATGGCAAAGACAGCATCACATAGAAAACCAGGGATATCAACTCTAAAAAAGTGGTTTCAAAGATTGGACTCTAAGCATGAAGTGTGGGAAATATCTTCATCAATCTATAGTCCTTATTTATTATTTTCAGGTGTGCAACGAGTGATACTGATTTAAAAAAAATCTATATTTCGGGCAGCCCTGGTGGCTTAGCGGTTTAGCGCCACCTTCTTCAGCCCAGGGCGTGATCCTAGAGACCTGGGATGGAGTCCCACGTCAGGCTCCCTGCATGGAGCCTGCCTCCCCCTCTGCCTGTCTCTCTCTCTCTGTGTGTCTCTAATAAATAAATAAATAAATAAATAAATAAATAAATAAATAAATAAATAATCTTTTTAAAAAAATCTGTATTTTGGGACACCTGGGTGGCTCAGTGGTTAAGCATCTGCCTTTGGCTCAGGTCCTGGGGTCCTGGGATTGGGTCCCACATTGGGCTCCCTGCAAGGAGCCTGCTTCTTCCTCTGCCTATGTCTCTGCCTTTCTATGTCTCTCGTAAATAAATAAAATCTTAAACAAAACACCATATTTCAATACCCTAGCAGATCATTCAGTGAATACAAAATGAAAATTCTATGTGCTAAGAAAACATATCATAGTTAGGTTTTCCTCCCTTCATCTTATACATGGTGCATATTACAATGGCTAGTCTTCACCTTGGTAAACAAGGTATCTAGAATCAAGCCAGTTCTCCAATCTGTAATGACACGAGTCACAATCACCTGCTGCCTGAATTTCTGCAATAGCATCCTCACAGGTCAGCCTGCTTCTGCTCTCACTCCCTGCCCCAGTCTACCTTTCAACCGGCAGTCAGCAATCTTGAAAACTGAGTTACACCGTGAGAACAGAAAACTCTGCAGCGTGGCTGCATTCCACTCACAGTGAATACCCAAGTATTCATTATGGCTCGCAAGATGTCCACGCTCCCACCTTCCCCCCCCATGACCTCGGACTCACCTAGCACTGTCTTGGGTCTCCCGGCCCCTTCCTTAGTCAGGCTCCTTCCAACTGCTCCCTCTGCCTGGGACATGCTTGCTCTGCCTGCCGTTCAGGTGACTCCCTTCACTTTGTCACAAGTCTCTGCTCAAGTCCTCAGCCCTTGCAAACCTTTGCAAAGGTGAGCAAACTGTACAACCCATGTTCTGTCTCTGGTACCTCCATGTTCTTTTTCTCTTTAAGAAGTACCTAAAACCTTTTAAAATGTTTTAATTTACTTATTTTTAATGTGTCATTTACTCCTATTCTCCAGCTTGAATACATCAAGAGGGCAGAGACCTTCACCTGTTAGATGAATGATGCACCCCATGCACAGAATCTGCCACAGAGCAGTCATTTAGGTATACTAGGCATAAATAAATGACCACAACTGTTGCACAGCCACTTGCTGAAAAGTTCAGTGATACCAAAGAAACATATTTCAAGTGAATGCAGTGACAGTGACATTACAAGGTGTATTTTAAGTAATTGTTTTTCTGTTGTTGTTTTTTCTCACTATAACAGTAGTTCCCTTGGGCCAGGGCACCAAATGCCATTTGGAGCCTAATTTCTGAAGGTGACTACAATGGTGGCTAGAGAAAAGCTCTCTATTCTATGCATCGCATATAAGCTTGATAAATATCAGTAAGACGGAATTCCAAACAGGCTTAATAATAGTTTCTTCGTATTTCTTTTAATTAAAAATACAAAACAGCTTTTAAAAGAAATTATGTCTTACCGGTAGGTCGGTGAAAGCAATACCTAAAAAACAAACAAAACAAACAAAACAAAAAAAAGTGGCATTAGAAATGGGTTTTCAAAGGCAGATGATAATGACAAGCTGAGTTTATAACTGAAAACAAAGGAAGGAAAAAATTTAAAACCTAAATATAAAATAATGAGACTAGCATTTTTCTCAGCAAGAGCAACAGAGGTCTGAACGAATGCTATCTCCTTTCAAAATCAACATCCTCATTAGTCACACACCAATTTTATTTCTGGAGTACTGCAAAAACCTCCAGGACTTTAAAAATGGTTTCAGATGTATCTTCTAAGCTATGTCAGGAGCCATATAAGAAAACTGGTTGCAAAATAGTATCTAATTTTTGACCAACACCCAAGCTGCTTTATACCCAGTCTTTTCACTTAATCTTTCTCACATAGATTTAGCTTTGTAATTTTGAGGGGAAGGGAAAGAAGAGATTTTTGTTGTTGTTACAAAGAAAAAAAAGTGGATGATGCGAAATACAGTACTGTTGTTTCTTTAAAAAAATTTTTTTTCTCATGGAAGTACATTCTTAAATAACTTTGGACTATTCTGTGAAAAAACTCAATTCCTCATTCAAAGGATCAAGATTTATAGGGTGAGAATTTCTCACGAATGTCCTCTGACAGTAATTTCAACACAGTCATGTTCCAGATAGACCTGAATTAACATGAAGTCATAGGAGTAAGTCTCTGGCATCCCAAAGTGATGATTTAATAATCTCTCTTCAAATATTTAAGTATATTACTTGGGTGAAAATAAAATAATAAATAAACCAATTATTTCTGTAGGACCTCATTCACAGGTTTAAGAGGACTGAGCTCTAGAAAAACAGGAGACTGAGTTGGTTTGTTAGTTAATTTCAGTTCTTCCCACCTAAACACACGTTAAAACAAAACAAAACCAACACACCAGCACCAGTACCTCTCCAGTGTTGATCATCATCTAAAAATTAGGGGTGTTTCTGTTAAATCATCTTTAAGGTCTCTTCTCACTGGAGATTTCATGGCTTTGTAATTGTACTGACCCATCAGAAAACACAACTATCTGACTCTATTTATTAAAGTAACAATTAATTAAAAGACAAACTATGCATCTCTACCATATGGCTTTTAATAAATGTGTAAAAATAGTGGTTTGTAGTTAAGTTCTGTTTTTAGGACTTTTAAAAACTAGTAAGTTCATGTTGGCTTGTCAGGAGGAAAGCAAAGTTGGAGGTCTCCCCACATCCCCCATAAAACATTGGTAACTTTTAGCTTTATTAATAAATAGAAAGCAAAGTGACTTCCGGCCAAATATGAAAATTTATTCTAAAATTTTCAGAAAACTAAAAGGATACAGAAAACAAGAGAGATTACGTTAATAAAATAATACCAACCGTATCTTAACATTTTTCATAAATTAGCAGTCTAAGAAATTATTGTCCTCAAAGATATCTATCATAGCAAAGAGGGTCTACTTCTGTAGGTTTAGCAAAAATTCCTTTTTGTTAATAGGTAATAAAATCCTCAGTCCTTACCAAAAACTCTAATGAAAAACCCAAGTCAGTTTCATAGATTAGCTAACATTTTTTGAACACTGCCAAATATAGCTACCACAAACTGTACACATTCAGACCACAAAAAGATACCACTTTAGTTAGTGTAATTATTTAAGTTTTACACAGAAGGCAATTAATTTATATTTCTAGTTTTCTGATTTGTCAAGAGGCTTTTTAAAAAGTAACCTTCAATTGATGATATTCAATAAAACAAAGTAAAAAAATTTCCAATTAAATTAACCTAGATACTGTTTCTTCTTTAACTATTTTCTCAAAAACCTTTCCAGAGCACCTGGGGAGCTCAGTCGGCTAAGTATCTGCTTTCAGCTCCGGTAGTGATCCCAGAGTCCCAGGTCTGAGCCCCACATTGGGCTCCCAGCTCAGCTGGTAGTCTGCTTCTCCATTAGACCCTCCTCCCTCCCTTCTGGGCTTTCTTTCCCTTTCTCTCTCAAATAAACAAACTCTTTACAAACAAAACAAAACAAAAAACCCTTTCCATTCCTCTATGATCAGTAAATATATATTTTGGAAACCTTTATGAAACAGAAACTAAAGATGTATCAGCTTTTGGGTAGAAATGATCCACCTCAGGAAATATAAAAAACAGGATGTAAATAATGTTTTATCTTCTAGATGCTAGAATTTGGACCAGAGGTTCAGCATACCTCTGTAAAGACCCAGAGAGTAAATCTTTTCTCCTCTCCAAACCATATGGTCTCTTTCATAACTACTAAGTTCTGCCACTGGAATAGGAAAGTGGCTGCATGGCACAAATGAATGGGTGTGGCTTTGTTCCAATGAAACTTGACTTAAAACACAGATAGGAGATGGCACATGGCCTTGGCCTGTTGAACTCTGTTCTAGAAGAGTAGCTCTTTACCACTGCATCCCCAGCATCTAGCCCAGACTCTGGCACACAACGATAATAAACATTTAATGAGTACTCACTGTGTGCCAGGCAATCACCTAAGAACTTTGCATGCATCACTTCAGTTTACTTTAACAACCAAAAAAAGGTAGGTATTATAGTGACCTTATTTTACAAATTGAGGCACAGAAATATTAACTTGCAAAAGGTCACACAGCCTAAGCAAGGAGACAAACCCAAGCAACTAAAGAACCCATATTAATGACTCTCTTTGGGCTTAATAAACATTTATTAAATTTATAAATGAATACTGACAAATGTTTCAAATTTATTTGAACTTAGAATGTGATTTTATCATTAAGTACCTTTTTCTTAAAAAGTATCTCACTTTCAAAAAAAAAAAGTATCTCACTTTCAAAAATAGTTTTCTTATTGAAGAGAAAATTTCAATATAAATGTTTGTGAAAATATAGTAAGAAACAAAATCATATCATCATGACCTTTCCATCTTCCAAAATAAAATTTCTTCTCTGGAATAAAGTTTTAAAAACTGTAAAAAGAATAATTTTGGTTTTAAAATTATGCCTTCTTTTGCATTTCTGAATCAAAAGTCATACCTAAAAGCAGATTTCTGCAGTTTAATTTAAATACAAATATCTTAAGCAGCTAAGGCAATTAAAACCATCCCAGTTAACAGCTTTGATACATCAGAGCCAGAAGAGTAACAATAAATAAAGAGGCTGCATCCTCTGGAAACTAGGGGGCCACAGCAATCAAATCACAAGTATACATATCTTGCCTGGTGTCCTGAATAAACATTCTTTTACCAGTAACAACCAGTCTACCCATGGACTTGGGACAACCTTTAAGTCAGATAACACAGGACTTCAGAATCAATATTAGTAATGAGAAGGGAAAGATTTAACCCAAATATAAAAGTGAAAATATTAGTTTTATATCAGGAATACGGTGAGACAGTAAAAAGGAATGGTTATTACCAATGTAGCCAGAAATTTAGAATTTTCTATTATGAAATGAAAGACACAACAGTTTTTGTATTATATTAAAGAATATCTACTATATACCTAAGGATACTGTTTATGGTCTAATTTTTAAATACTATTTTTCAGCACATGGAAATTTCTGCCTTCTGAGTAATTTTTGCTTCCTTTAGTTTTACCTCATCAGAAATAATTTGCTTTGAATCAAGGACTTTTCAAAAAACGTGAAACCATTTTATTTTTAAAATATCAGTCTTACTATCCTTTATACTTTCTGTATAAAAACAACAACAAAAAATTAAGAAAATATAACCACCACAGATAGTTCTCAATTTGAAGTGCTATGGGTGCATACACAACTAAAAAGCCTAATTTTATATTAGTCTTACAATGGATAGGCTTCTTCATGTTTTCATTAATATTTATTTATTTATTTATTTATTTAACTCCCATCTGTCTTTTACCCTTAGAAATTTTGCTATTAGTTTTTTGTTTTAACTCTGCTCCTTGGGGTGCGTGGGTGGGTCAGTTGGTTGAGCATCTGACTTTGGCTCAAGTCATGATTCCAGGTTCCTGGGATCAACTCCCAGATCAAGCTTTCTGCTCAGTGGGGAGCCCGCTGCTCCCTCTCCCTCTGCCCCTTCCCTGTTTGTGTTCTCATTCTCGCTCTCCCAAATAAATAAAATACTAAAAAAACAAACTCTCCTTTCTGCAGAACTTGTAGTCATCATCGTTAGCATGCCTGCCCTTTTAGTAGGTCAAATGCCTTTCATTTGGTTCCAGTATCAAGCCTTTCCTTCATTATTACCCCAAACAGAATACACTAAAAACTGACAGCCTTTTTCTCTTGGCACCTGTTACCTAGAGAATTCAGTCATACTATCAAGTGTTTAGTGTTTTACTCAAAGCAGAAAACATTTAGCATTTCTATTCCTAGAATAGATATGTGAACATGGGGATTATTTTCATAGTTATTCCCATACATGTGATACAACATAGCCTTCCCAGAATATAAATTTTCACTATTTCCTCAACTTCCACCTAGAAAGAACAAAGAAATCATATCCAGAGGCATGTATTTATAATAGAGGACTATATAGTAAATGTGACTACCATGCTGTAAGTACAATAATCACAATACTGGATTATTTTACATGCAACACATTTTCTTAGTACCTAAACTATGTCCATTCTTGGTGTAGAAGCAGGTATTGTTGATAAGGTTAACACAACAGCCAATGACATCACCAGTCGTAAACGTTGGTCCATAAGGTTGTCCCGTTCCAGAAGAACAAAACGAATGTCCATCATCCCCATGATAACCATATGAATGTTTATCCCAGCCTAAAGAGAAAGTTCCAGTATATTTACAATGAAAAGTAAGGTTCCCCTGTACTAGTGCTACTCACTAAACATTATGACAAGATAAACAAGAATAGTACAATAGATGACAGCACAAAGATAAAATCCTCAAATATACATTCAAATTCCCAACAATCATACCACATGATTTCTACATTAAAATACTGTTTATAACACTAAGTAACACTAAGGAAAATAAATTTGCCACAGAGAAGACTAAAACATGTATTAAACAAGACTATGATCTAAAAAAAAAAAAAAAAGCAAGACACATTTTCCATGCATATTTCCTTTGCTAACAGACCAAAGGAATTTTGCTTTGATTGAAACACAGAGTTTAATATAAAATGGGAGATTTTATTAAAAAAATAAAATAAAATAAAATGGGAGATTTTTCTATTTTCAAAAAGTCTCCCCTAGAATTAATTTTTAACATTAGAAAACAGAATACCAGAAAATATAATACAAGAATCACTTTCTTCTGATTAACGGTTTTGGGAAAACAGTTCTGGTATCCCAACTGACACCTTCCTTAGTTTACTTTTACTATTAGCCTACATTCCCAGGCTACATTAAACAAAGGAACATAGGTTAAAAGCCAGAAATGTGCTGGGTAGCAAAGAGAACCAATCACATTAAAATATTTCAAGTAGTTGATATGACTATGTAATGGAAGCTAAAATAACGAAACAAAACAAGCAAAAACACAAAACAAACAAAATGCATGGTAGATAGAAGTTTTGCTAAATAGCATAAAATTTCAATCTTTTAAAACCACTTGGCTTCCACTTAGAACTCATAACATAGGTGATTAAAGATAGAACATCAATATATTTAACTATTTCAATTTATTACTTCAAATTTTTAGCCAGAAAGAGGTAGCCGTAAGACAGTGCTATAATTCAATTTTAAGTACCTGGTAGTCTATTCATGTTCACACCTTGAGCAGAAAGACCAATTCCCATGTAACTGTTAAAAAAAAGGGAAGGAAGAAAAGCAGGTTATTATAACCACATATGTAAAAATTACCAAATACTCTGAAATATATCAGAACCCAGCCCAAGTTGAAACACTTAGGACAGCTACAAAAAATTTATTACAATTCATTAAATAGCAGGAAGAGCAATATGAAGCAACAATAAAACCCAGATTCACTGTAAATTCCTACAGTACTCATTCATAAATACAAAGCACTAGTAATAATTATTATGCACTCTAGTAACAACTATAAAAATCTTTCAACTTATCTACACATAAATATTTAGGATTAAGACTTCCAATAAAAAGTATAGGGGGATTTGTGGAAAAAAAGATAAACAATCACTGGGAGACTTATAATACTTTTTTGTTTATTTGTGTTTTTTTGGAAACTTGTATTTCTAAAAAGACATAGTAAAAAAATCTAGACCACAAAAATAGGGACCTGGATACAGATTCGAAAAAATGTCAAATTCATATAAAGACATTTAAAATATTTAATAACATTACACTTGAAAATATGTACTGTATGGTATCCATATACTGGTTTTCTCGGAGTTTGGCAAAATGACAAAATCAAATATGGGACTCTTAATTTTTAATTTATCAAACTAAAAGAACAAAATTATCCCCCCCAAAAAAGAAATGTAAAAGGAAGAGGAAAAGGTAATTACTAAGGTATGTGATCCATTTTTAAAAGCTTATAAAATATTAATAAAAGCTGATAAAGATAGTTGAAAAGCAGGAAGAGTATAAAGCAGTACACTTGTAAGTACTGATGCAAAAAACCTCCCCAAATACCAACTAAATAAAAGATGAATCCAGTTTGCAAAAAAGCTAATTGACTATGATTGCATCAAGATTTTAAATGGCACTTGACAAATTTCAGCTACCATTCTAAATAAAAACTCAAGCAAAATAAGAGTAAAAGGAAACTAAAATATGATACACTTTCTTTCAAATCTAATACAGCAAGATATTCAACAGTAAACACTGAAACCATTTCCATTAAAATCAGGACAAGCAATTGTCTACAACTGTTAAACATCATTTTGAAGGTTTCAGACAATAATATAATGAAAACAAATAACCAGTATAATATTAAAAGATATACAATGATATTTATTTGTAGTTGCCATGATTATATATACAGAACACTACAGAATTTACTAACAGCTTTTAGAATTACAGTGGACTCTTAAACAATGCAGGGTGCTGGGTGCTGGCTTCCATGAGGTCCAATATCCATGTGTAACTGGATTCCCCCAAAACTTGCTACTAATAGTCTACTATTGAAGCTTATGGGTAACATGAACAGTAAAATGATACATTCTTTTTAGACATTTATTTATTTGAGAGAGAGAGCGAGAGAGCGCACCGAGCACGCACATAAGCAGTGGGGAGGGGCAGAGGGAGAAGGAGACTCCCCACTGAACAGGGAGCGGGACACCAGACTCGATCTCAGGACTCTAAGACCATGACCTAAGCCGAAGGCAGACTCAACTGACTGAGCCACCCAGGTGCCCCTGACACATATTTTGTATATTATGTGTATTATATACTGTATTCTTAAGATAATATGGAAGAAAAACATGTTTAGAAAATCATAAGGAAAATACATTTATAGCATTGTACTGTATTTACTGGGAAAAAACCTGCATATAAGTGTGCCTATGCAGATCAAACCTGTGTTCAGAGGTCAAGTGTAATTAAGTCTTCTGGAAAAGTGACTGGATATAAAAAAACATTTAAATTTATCTTCTAGTAGTACTAGAGGAAAAAAATAGTATAAACATACCAATCACAAAACTATAAAAATCACAGAACAGGAATCTCAAGCAAGGCACAAAAACAATATATAAAAATCTGTAGGGGCACCCGAGTGGCTCAGTTGGTTAAGCATCTGCCTTCCATCCAGGTCATGATCTCAGGGTCCTGGGATCGAGTCTGGCATGGGGCTCCCTGCTCAGTAGGGAGTCTGCTTCTCCCTCTCCCTCTGCTTCTCCTCCCACGTGTGCTCACTCTCTCTCACTCGCTTACTTTATCTCAAATAAATAAAATATTTTTTAAAAGCTGTAAATAGGTATGTTATATATCTGGATAACATGACAGCACAAAAAAATATTTCCAAAATTAATGTATACATATAGTAAGACTCAGGATTCCCAATGAATTTTCAAAACTAGAAAATGATTTTAAAGTTCCTATGTAAAAATGCAGAATTTTAATCAAGAAAAACATTTTTAAAAACAAAAGTAAATTCATGTTTGTCCTACTAAATATTAAAACTCCGAGTGAGCTGAACTCACAAAAGCAATATTACTAACAAGAGCAGATGTCAAGTGAGACAAGAGTGACAAAACATCAAGAAACAACATTTAGATATCTAGTCAAAAAGACTCATTAAGTGTGTTTTTTTAGTTAAGTCCCTCTGTTCCAAACAATACAATTTAAGTATTGGGAAAGGAAAAAAAAAAAGGCTTATTAAGAAGGTAGAAGACTCCAGTCTTTGAGGAGAAGAAATGCAAAGCTGTGAGCAGGGATACAGCAAGGGACTATATACAAAGCTCTGAGTCTATGAGCACTTGTGAATGGCTACCAGTTTCCCCTTCTGAGGACACAAGGATTAAAAATGCTCCCTGCTTAAAGCCAAAGACTGGCTTTAAGACAGGCTTCCACTCCTGAAGATAAGGAAATGCTAATACCACCTGCTGCCTTGGTTAAGAGAAAGAGAGGTCTCTTGATGAATACCAAACAACACAGTGGAATGATCAGTGGCTGCATCCACAAGGCTGCTAATCCACCCTGAAGAACCAAGCTGAAAATTCTAACGTATACCTGCTTTAGTTTAAGGGTCCAGGTGCTAGAAAGCACAAACTGTAATCAAGGGAAAATAAGTACAGAAAAAGATGAACAAAATGAAGAAAAACTTTAAATTTCCCAATCAAAATGAGACCACAAAAGCAAAATTCTAAAATATACCAAATACACAGAAGGCCAAGGAAATCTACAACTGCAACAAGAATTCATTCTCGATGACATGAGCGAGTGGGCAGGAAGACAAAGCATTTTCAAAAGTACATTCAGGATATGTAAAAGACAAAAGGAATCGTGAGCATGAAAGTTAAAGCCAGATATCAATATTTACTGAGATATTTAGCTATTTTTCCACAACTAAAAAAGAAACTGAATTGAAAATGCATACCACACTGAAAAAGATAAAAATAAACATGTCTCACATCGGCACATTGTAGAATGCCAATAACACATACTCCTGAGAGCTCCCAGAAGATGGGGCACCGGGGGGGGGGGGGGGGGGGGGGGGGGGCTCAGCGGTGCCTTCAGCCCAGGGTGTAATCCTGGAGACTCGGGATCAGGTCCCGCGCCAGGCTCCCTGCGTGGAGCCTGCTTCTCTCTCTGCCTGTGTGTGTCTCTGCCTCTCTCTCTCTCTCTCTCTGTGTGTCTCTCATGAATAAATAAATAAAATCTTAAAAAAAAAAAAAAAAAAAAAGCTCCCAGAAGAGAACAGGCAGATTATCTGCTCTCCTCAAAAAACCATTAGACTGATGATGATAAACAACAGCACAAAGTACTAAGGTAAAGAACTCCCAAGCTAGAACCGAATGCCTACAGTAGCATTGAAAATGAGGGCAAAATAAGGTTGTTCAAGATAGTAAAAAGCTAAGTTTACTACCCAGAGAACTGCATGAAAGAACTATTTGAGGATATGCTTTAGTAGCAAGACAATTGAAAAAAAAAAAAAAATACATGAGTCAAAGAAACAATCAGCACAAAAAATTATGAAATATGCAACTAATAACAATTAGAATCTTTAAAAATACTATTGTAGGGCACCTGGGTGGCTCAGGTGGCTCATGCCTTCGCCTCAGGCCATGATCCCAGGGTCCTGGGATGGAGCCCCATGTCAGGGTCCCTGCTTCTCCCACCCCCTCTGCCTGCTGCGCCCCGTTTGTGCACTCACCCTCTCAGCCAAATAAATAAATAACCTTTAAAAATAAAAATACAATTGCTTTTAAAATCTATAATCCAAAATAAAATAAAATAAAATAAAATAAAATCTATAATCCACATACTAGAATACAATTAATGGTACTTTACATATAAAGAGACAGGAAAACATGATGCATATTCAAGAGAAAAGAAATAAAAGAGAAAATGACTCTGAGATGATAAAGTGAAACTGAAATACAAAGAATTTTGAAGCAGCTGTTTTTAAAAATGCTCAAGGATGTACAGGGAAATTTCCTTGTACTGAATGAAATGATAGCAATTTAAACAAAGAGAAAAAAACAATAAAAGAACAAAAATTGGAGCTGAAAAACATCTGAAATCAGCATTTACCTTATGTACTTAATGGCACATTGGAAATGGCAAAACGAGTAAGTAAAAATCAAGAGAGAGCAATATGAAGAACATAGAGAAAAAAATATTGGGGGGGGGGGGAGTCCCTTGAGGCAGTATCCAAAGGTCTAACATACACGTAACCAGAGTCCCACAAGGGGGGGGGGCAGAGGAGGGAGAGGAGGAGGAGGAGGGGGGGGGGGGAGGAGGAGGGGGAGGAGGAGGAGGAGGAGGGGGAGGGGGAGGGGGAGGGGGAGGAGGAGGAGGAGGAGGAAGAAGAAGAAAGAAGAAAGAAGGAAGAAGAAAAGAAGAAAGAAGGAAGAAAGAAGGAAGAAAGAAGGAAGAAGAAAAGAAGAAAGAAGGAAGAAAGAAAAGAAGAAGAAAGAAGGAAGAAGAAGAAGAGGAGGAGGAGGAGGAGGAGGAGGAGGAGGAAAATGGGTCAAAAAAAATTTGGGTAAAATCTCCCAGATGTGGGAAAACAAAAACATTTATATATTCCAAAAGCATGGCAAACCTCATCAGGTTAAATGTAAAGAAAAGCACACACCTAGGCAGAAATCACAGTTAAACTGCTGAAAACTAAAAGCGAAATACTGAAGGCAGCTGGGGGCGGGGGGTGGGGGGGGGGGGACAGAACATTTTACTGTCATAGGAACTCGGAGCTGGATACTCACTTGTGCATTTCTCACAAGAATATATGAAACCCAGAAGACAGTGAAATGAAACATCTATTAGCACAGAAGCTGGGGGGGTGGGGCGGGGAGGGACTCTTGTTGTATTATCACATTTAAGTTCCTTAAATTGATTGCACTTTACAAAATCATGCAGTAAAAACTGCAGGGCTTATGGGGAAAAATTGACCGAGTTAAGAGCACAGCATTCCAAAATTCCGTTAGTAATACATTTAGAAAAAGAGAAAAACCCAATTAAAAAAACAACAAAATTCAATAAAAACGATTTTACGCATGCTGAGTTGTTTAAAATACATAAACACTACAATAAACATAGCACTTCACACTGAAAAAGACCTATTTCCCCACGTTTACTTGGGGAAATAGGTAACACAGGACTGTAGTCTGTGGGTTATTGTGAAGTAGTGGAAGGAAAGTTATTCCACGGGGGCAAATCTGCAATGGCAGATGTGGATGGGTGTGGCCTGTAACAGGTAGTGAACAACTATGGCTGACAGATGTCTGAGGTGTTGCATGACATGTAAAAACGAGCTCAAATTCAACAGCAGAGAGGGAGTGGCAAGATTTTTTAAAGTACACGAACAAAAAATTTATTATTGTGGTGCTGTGTATTTAGGAAAGAAAATGAACATAAAAACTTTTCAGATCCATAAACACTAGAGATATTTTCAAATTTTACATATTTTAGCATTTTTAAAATTTTGGTTATATCAAATACCTAACAACAGAAACTAAGAAGAATAGTTTTCTTTTTTTTCTTTTTTCTTTTAGAAGAATAGTTTTAATTCCTACTACAGATAGGTCTACTAAGTCTACTAGCTTGTTTTCCATCTGTTCTCTCCATTCATCCTTTCCCATGTCATTAAAATTTTTCTATATTTAACCTTTTTGTTAGCTTTTTGCTATACATTGGTTTTTTTTGTTTTTTTTTACATTTTGATATTTTTTTAAGATTTTATTTACTCATGAGAGACACAGGGAGAGGCAGAGACATAGGAAGAAGGAAGAAAAACAGGCTCCATGCAAAGAGCCCAATGTGGAACTCGATCCTGGGACTCCAGGATCACACCCTGAGCCAAAGGCAGATGCTTAGCCACTGAGCCACCCAGGCGTCCCTACATTTTGATATTGTATTAATGAACACCATGTAAGTGTTAAAAATTGAATCTTTAACATAGTCTTGATTGGATTAGTATATTCATCACATGATGACAATAGAACACAAAAATTTTTAAAGCCTCTTTACTTCTTCCCACATTTGTGTACTGTTGTCATGTTTTACTTCTTTGTATGTAACACATCCCACAAGAATATCACCATTATTGCTTTATATAATTAATGCTATTTTGCTCAATTAGATATACAACAGACTTCTCATCAGAAACCACGGAAGCCAGAAGGCAGTGGGATGTGTACTGCAGTGCTGAAAGAAAGGCCTGTAAAGCAAGAATTGTATATGGAGCAAAACTATACTTCAAAAATGGAAAAACCACAATACTCCCAAATAAACAAAAACTGAAAATTTGTCACTAACAAAACTGCATAATAATAATAAAGCAGAAAAGAAAGGAAACTAGATAGTAACTCAAATCTATAAAAAGGACATCAATAAAGTTAACTACATAAACATAAAAGACAGTATGAATGATTTCTCTTTTCCCACCTAAAAAACATAAAGCAGTAATTATAACATTTTGGGTTTGAATTATATACAGATATAATTTTATGACAATAATAGCAAAAAAGGAGAAGGGAGAAAATAGATACACTATGGAGCAAAATTTAACTACTATTGAAATTAGGTTAGTATTTATATCTTCATATTAAGATATTCTCTAAGTAATCCTCTAGAGCAACCATAAGAAAATAACTCAAGGAGCACCTGGGTGGCTCAGTCGGTTAAGAGTCCAACTCTTCAGCTCAGGTCATGATCTCAGGATCCTGGGATACAGAGCCCCTGCATATGGCTCTACACTCAGCAGGGAGTCTCCTCAGGATTCTCTCTTTCCCTCTGCCCTCTCCCTGTTTGCTCACTCTCGCTCAAATAAATAAATCTTAATGAAAAAAAAAAAAAAGAACTACAGAAAAGTCACAATGAAATTAAAAGGTACACTGCAAACATTTAATTCACACAAAAGAAAGCAACAAGGGAAGAGCAGAGAAACAAAAAGGTAGAACACAGGCAAGTATCAAATGGCAGACTTAAGTCTTGTTATCAGTCATGATGAACAATTAGAAGATCAACAAGGAAACACATACATGAACACAACTGTAAACCAACCAGAACTAAGAGACATCTGTAGAACTCTGCCAATCATGGAGGAGACATGCTTTTCAAGAGCACACAGAAGAATTTCCAGAATCTACTAGGCCGTAAAACAAGCCTCAACAAATTTAAAATTGAAATCATAAACAATAATATTCTCCAATCACAAGAGAATTAAATGAGAAATTCCAAACAAGAAAAATTCCAATGTATATAAATATGTGGAAACTAAACAACACACTTAAAAAAAAAAGAAGAAAGAAAGAAAGAAAGAAAGAAAGAAAGAAAGAAAGAAAGAAAGAAAGAAGAAGAAAGAAAGAAAGAAAGAAAGAAAGAAAGAAAGAAAGAAACAAACCACAAGGGAAATTAGAAAATACTTAGAAATGAATGAGAATGAAAACAAAACACACCAAAACGTATGGGATGAATCTAAATAATACTTAGAAGGAAATTTATAGCTGTGATTTACAAAAGAAATATCTCAGGGCACCTGGCTGGCTCAGTTAGCAGAGTGTGTGACTCTTGATCTTGGGGTTGTTGAAGTCAAGCCTCATGTTGGGTGTAGGGATTACTTAAAAATACAATCTTTTTTTTTTAAGAAATATCTAATAATCTGACTTTCTATTTTGAGAAACTAGAAAAATTAAAAAAAAAAAAAAAACCCTAATAAACCCAAAGCAGGCAATGGGAAGCAAATAATAAATACTGGAGCAGAAATAAATGAAATTAGGGGCCAGAAAATTAACAGAATCAATTAATCCAGAGTTGGTTCTACTAAGAGAAAAGACTCGAGTTAATCAAATCAGGAACAGAAGAATGGTAATTACTACCAAAGTTAAAAAAAAAAAAAAAAACTTTTTAAAAATTTTTTAAAGGATTTATTCATGAGACACACACACACACACACACACACACACACACACACACACACACACACACGTAGAGGGAGAAGCAGGCTCCATGCAGGGAGCCTGACAGGGGACTCGATCCCAAGTCTCCAGGATCACACCCTGGGCTGAAGGTGGAGCTAAACCGCTAAGCTACCCAGGCTGCCCTAAAAAAAGACTTTAATAAAAAATAAAAAGAACTATAAGAAAATACTAAAAGAAAAAACTACATAGCAACATATTACATAACCTACTTAAAATGGACAAATTCCTAAAAGTCATAAACCACCAAAACTGAATAGTAATCTTAAAACTTCCCAGAAATAAAAACTATGCTCTGATGGTTTCACTGGTGAGTTCTATCAAACAAAGAAAAATTATTACCAATCCTCAGACTCCTCCCCACAAATGAGGAATACTTTCTAACTAACCCTACAGGGCCAGTGCCCTGTTGTCCAAATCAGATAGAGACAACACAAGAAAACATTAAAAACTATCCTTTATGAATATGTATGCTCAAATATTCAACTAGCAAACAAAATCTGGCAACACACAAAAAGGATTGTACATCATGACCAAGGGGAATTTATCACAGAAATACAGGTTTACAAACATAATCAATGTAATACACCATACTGAGAAAATAAGGAATAAAAGCAACATGATCACTGACACAGGAAAAAATTAAGACAAAATCTATAATCCCTTCTTTATAACAACACTCAACAAATAGCAATAAATGGGAACCTCCTAACCTGGTAAAAAGCAACTATTAAAAAAAAACCCATAAATGGAGATCCCTGGGTGGCTCAGTGGTTTAGGCCCTGCCTTCGGCCCAGGGCATGATGCTGGAGTTCCAGGATCGAGTCCCACATCAGGCTCCCTGTATGGAGCCTGCTTCTCCCTCTGCCTGTGTCTCTGCCTCTCTCTCTCTGTCTCTCATGAATAAATAAATAAAATCTTTTAAAAAATAAATAAAATAAATAAATAACCCCATAACTAACATATTTAGTGGTAGAAAACTAAATATTTTCCCCTTAAACTAGAAAAGGATATCCTCTTTCACCATTTCTATTCAGCACTGGACTGGAGTTTCTAGCTTGGGCAATAAGGCAAGAAAAAGAAAAGGCATTCGTATTATAAAGATAAGAGTAAACATTTTCTATTCACAGACAACACAATTTTGTACATAAAAAAATCCTAAGGAATCTTTATCAAAAAACTAATATACAAGTTTAGCAAGATTGTAATATATAAAGTTCAATATGCAAAAATCAGTTCTGGGACACCTGGGTGGCTCAATTGGTTGGGCATCTGAATCTTGATTTTGGCTCAGGTCATGGTCTCAGGGTCGTGGGACTCTCTGTCCCTCCCCCAGCTCATGCTCTCTCTCAAAATAAATAAAATCTTTTTAAAAAATAAGTTTTATTTCTACTCTCAATTAACATTTTGAAAATGAATTGAAGAAAATCCCATTTACAATAGAATCAAAAAGAATAAAGTATCTAGAAATCAATTTAATAAAAAAGTGTAAGATGTAAATGCTAAAAACTATAAAACGTTGCTGAAAGAAATCAAAGAACACCTAAATAAATGGAAAGATAACCATGTTCATGGACAGGAAGAATACTGTTAATACTGTGAAAATGGCAGAGCTGTCCTAATTAATCTAGAGATACAAGGCAATCCCAATCAAAATTCTAACTTGCTTTCCTGCAGAAATTAACAAATCGATCCTAAAATTCACATGGAAATGCAAAGGGGCCCAGGAGAGCCAAAACAATCTTGAAAACAAAAAAAAAACAAAACAAAACTGTGGACTCTCACTTCACAATGTTAAAAGTCACCAGAGTTATAATAATTAAGAGGATATTATTACTGGCTTTAGAATAGATACATATATATATTAATGCAAGAAATTAAGAATTTAAAAACTAACCCTTATGTTTACGGGCAATTGATTTGGACAAGGGAAACAAGACAACATAATGGAAGAAAGAATGTTCTCTTCAACAACTAATGCTAGGACTAGGTGAATCTATGCAAAAGAATGAAAGCAAAGCAATACCTCAACATCATATATCTAAATTTACTGAAAATGGGTTAAGGAAACTAAGAGGGAGAGCTAAAGTATAAACTCTTATACAAAAACACCAGAATAAATCTTCATAACCTTAGATTAGGCTATAGTTTCTTAGTACACCAAAGTCACAAGGAACAACAACAAAAAGATAAACTAGACTTCATAAAAATATAAAACTTGTGATTAGAAGAATATTGTCAAGGAATTTGAAACAGGAGAAAATATATGCAAATCATATAGCTGGATTTCTATCTAGAATATATAAACAACTCTTATAACTTAGCAATAAAAAGAAAATCCAACTAAAGGACCTGAATAGACTTTTCTCCAAAGAAAATACACAAATAGCCAATAAGTACATGAAAAGATGCTCAATATCATCAGTCATTAGGGAAATGCAAATCAAAACTACTGAGAACTCACTGCACACACCCTAGGAGGACTAGAATCAAGAATACATGCGTTGGCAAGAATAAGCATTTAGAATTTTCACAGTTGGTGACAATGAAAAACAGTGCAGTCACTTTGGAAAACTGTCTGGCAGTTCCTTGAAATGGTAATCATAGTTTCTTTATGACCCAGCAATTTAACTCCTGACATCTATCCAGGAGAAATTAAAACATATCCACACAAAAATGTTACACAAATGTTCATAACAGCTTCATTTGTAATAGCCCAAAATGTGTTTCTACCTACTGATGAATGGACAAACAAAATGTTATATATCTTTACAATGGAATATTATTTAGAAAGAAAAAGGAATGGGATACTAATATATGCTACAGCAGGAATGACACTGAAAACATTAAGATAGATAAGCTGGAGGGTGCCTAGGTGGCTCAGTTGAGCATCCAACTCTTGGTTTTGCCTCAGGTCATCATCTCTGATCTCAGGGTTGTGGGGCTGTGCTCAGCAGGGAGTGTGCTTCTCACCCTTTCCCTCTGCTCCACCTCCCCTCTTTCTAAAATAAATGGATGGATCTTTGGGATGATAAAAGATAAATAAGCTGGAAACAAGGTCACATGTTGTATGATTCTACTTAAATAAAATGCCCAGGATTTGTAGGCAAATCCATACAAAACAGGTAAATGGTTGCCTAGGTTTGGGAGGAGTGACTGCTTATGGGTATAAGATTTCTTTTCCAGGAATATCAATTATCAATTGATATTTCCAGGAATATCAATTATATCAATTCTCAGATAAATGGTAAGGATTGCACAAGTCTGTGAACATACTAAAAACTACCTAACTGTATGTTTTTAAGGGTAAATTTCTTTCTTTTTTTTTTTTAAATTTTATTTATTTATGATAGTCACAGAGAGAGAGAGAGAGAGAGGCAGAGACATAGGCAGAGGGAGAAGCAGGCTCCATGCACCAGGAGCCCGATGTGGGATTCAATCCCGGGTCTCCAGGATCGCGCCCTAGGCCAAAGGCAGGCGCCAAACCGCTGTGCCACCCAGGGATCCCCAAGGGTAAATTTCTATTATTCTGAATTACATCTCAATAAAACTCTTACTAAGATATTAACAAGAGGTCTTTTGTTTTCTGCTACAAAATGTAAAGAACTTGTAATTTGTCACTCCCTTCCCCACAATAAGAAAAAAAAGTTGAGCAAATTAAAAAAATCTACAACTCTGTGAGTACAGAGGATCAGAACTTACCATGAACAGGAGCCTCTGAAGAGAGTTAACTGGTAAGAATACTTTATAAAAATAACAATGAATTCCTGAAGGCAGAGCATAAACTAGCTAGAAGCTTTAAAACTCTTGAAGGTCCAGTTTTAAGAGAAGCGTCCACATATTCAAGAGTTTACCTTTAGTAGCTCTGCCAGATTATCATCCAGGAGGAAGAAGATCTCTTCCAGTTTTGGGCATGGGAGGAGGAAAAGTAACCATGCTGAGATATGCCCAGAGCAACATGTCATCCCTTTTGGGGGGGCGGGGTGCAGGGAGAGGGAAGAGCTGAAGGGGAGACAGAATTCCAAGCAGGCTCCATGCCCAGCCCAAAGCAGGGCTCAATCTCATGACCCTGAGATAATGACCTGAGCTGGAATCAAGAGCTGGATGCTTAACTGACTGAGCCACCCAGGTGCCCCACAATATCTTTTTTTTTTTTTAAGATTTTATTTATGTATTCATGAGAGACGCAGAGAGAGAGGCAGAAACTTGGGCAGAGGGAGAAGGCGGCTCCATGCAGGGAGCCCGATGTGGGGCTTGATCCTGAGACCCTGGGATCACTCCCCGGGCTGAAGGCAGAGGCTCAACTGCTGAGCCACCCAGGTGTCCCTTAATGTGTCTTCTTTAACATAGACCTGCCTTCAAGGTAAACTACTTTGTCAGAATCTTATTTGAATTTAAAAAAAAAGAAGAAAAAGGGCAGTTAGACAACTCTAGTTCCAGGTAGCCTTCATGACAAAGGGGGAGGAGGGGTAGAGACTAAAATTTTTCTGAAGTTCACAGGAAAGTCCACTATTAACAACTGAGATTTAATCATAAAATTATAAAACAATTCCTTTCCCTGGTACCTTATCACCACATCAGCAAAGCTCCAGTATAATAGTATAATAACAGCAGGTTATAATTCAGTGAGGTTCAAGACACAGACTCTATTCAAGGAGTTTCTAGGGAAACCCCAAATAACAGTGGAAACAAAAACAAGGAAACCAGAGAAAAATGAAGCCTCTGACACCGTCAAACAATACATACACCAAGCAAACATTAAACGCAACTTGACTCAGAGCCAGATTACAAAACTTCATACTAACCATCTATTTACCTAAATTCCTATTACCCAAAAAATCACATAAAAATTTCAACAAAAAATTACACTGAACACTAAAAAGAAAAATACATTCTGAAGAAATAAAGCAAGCATCACAACCAAACTCAGATAAGGCAGAGATTTTGGAGTTATAAAACTAGTAATTTAAGGTAACTATTGCTAATATGCTATGAAAAATAATTTTTTTTTGAAAAATAATTTTTTAAATGTTAAAAGTTAAAAACACTACTACAAAGAATGCTTTTGACGACTTCATCATTCAACTAAGTGAGGAAGTGGAGTAGCAATCCACTGAAGACATGTTAATAAAAGCCTTCCACACTAAAATGCCAAGAGAAAAACAGAAATTAAAAAACCAGAACAGAACATACAAGAACTGCAGGACAACTATAAAAAGTATACTATACACATAATAGGGATACCAAAAGAATAAGAAAGAAACTTGGGTATTTTAAGTAATAATGGCTGGGGATTTTTCCAAAATTAGTAATAGGCATGAAACCAAAACTTCAGAAAGCTTAGAGAATACTACATAGAATAAATTCCAAAACATCAACACCCAGAGTTATATTCAAGTTTCAGAAAATCAAAAAGAAAATCTTGAAATAAACTAAAGGACAAAATGAAACAAAAACTCACCTTTAAGGAGAGAGTTAAGAATTACATCAGACTTCCTCCCACAAACCATGCAAGCAAGACGACACTGGAGTGAAATCTCTGAGTGTTGAAAGAAAAAAAAAAACTAATCTAGAAACGAGTATCCAGCAAAATTATCCTTTAAAAGTTAAAGACAAATAGACTTTATCAGGCAAACAAAAATGGAAAGAACTGCCCAAGAGACTTGCCTTGCAAGCAATTTTAAAAGTTCTTCAGAGAGAAGAAAAAAGCATAGGGTGAGTAACTCAGATCTACATAAAGAAAAAGATGAGGAATAAATGAAGATAAAATAAGATTTTATTCTTCTTATTCTGAATTGACCTTAATTGTTAAAAACAGTAACGATGAATTGGGTAATTATAGGTAAGTGAAAATGAGAGCAATATTAACTGAGAAGGGAGGGAGGAATTGATCATAATCTGTTGTAAAGCACCTGCACTACCTGTAAAATGGTAAATCTTTATTTTTATTTTAAAAGATTTTATTTATTTATTCATGAGAGACAGAGAGAGAGAGGCAGAGACACAGGCAGAGAGAGAAGCAGGCTCCCCCCTCAGTGAGCCCGATGTTGGACTCGATCCCTGAACCCCAGGATCAGGCCCTGAGCTGAAAGCAGAGCTTAACCACTGAGCCATCCAGGCATCCCGGTAAAGTTTTATTTGAAAACCTACTTGTATTCATTGAAAATGTCTACTGCAAACCCTAGGGCAACTACCAATAAAATTTTTAAAAAACATATAATTGATATATTAAGACAGAAGAGAAAATGCAATCATAAAAAATGTTCAATTAAAACCAGAGAAGGGAGAAAACAGATTTTTTAAAAAATAAAGCAAAAAAAAAAAAAAAACCCGATTAATAGCAAACAATTACAAATAACACTGACATTAACCCAGTTACAACAATAGCCACTTTCAATGTGAAAGGTCTAATTTACCAATTAAAAGAAACTGACAGATTGGATAAGAAAACAAGGCCCAAATATATGTCACCTAGAAGAAATGTGCTTTAAATATAAAGACACAGATAGATTAAAAAGTAAAGGGATAGAGAAAGGTACACCATGCTATTTAATACTAATCAAGAGAAAGCAGGGCTAGCTGTATTAATTTCAAAGCAGATTTAACAAGGAAAATTACCACAGTTAAAGAAAAGCATTTCATAATGATAAAGAACCAATTCTCGAAGAAGACATAATGATCCTTAATATTTATGCACCTTATAACAAAGTGCCAAAAAATGTGAGGCAAAAACTAATGGAACTGCAAGGAAAAAATAGTTAAACCCACTATTATAACTGGAGACATCGACAAATTTGCATTGGTAACTGGAAGACACAGCAAGCAGAAAAGAAGTTAGGATGTAGTGAAAGTCAACAGCACTCTCAATCAACTAGATTTCACTGACATTTACAGAATCCTTCTATTCTGTTCCAGTAACAGTAGAATACACTTCTTGTCACACTCACAAAACCATTCACCAAGACAGACCACCTTCTGCTCCAGCAATCACATTCCTAGGTATTTACCTAAATAAGCTGAAAACGAACATCCAGGCAAAACTTGCCCATGAATGTATATGACAGTTTTGTTTTTGTCAAAAACTGGAAATAACCAAGATATCCCTTGATAAGTGAATGGATAAAACCTCTGATACACCTGCACAATGGAGTACTGCTATTCAGAGACACAAAGAAAAATCCATCAAGCCATGAAAAGACCGGGAAGACTCTTAAATGCATATTGTGAAGTGCAAAGAGGTCAGTATGAAAAGGCTACACACTGTACGATTCCAAGTATAACTTTCTGGGAAAGGCAAAATTATAGGGACAGTAAAAAAGATCGGGGTTGCCAGGAGTGTGGAGATGGAGGGATGAACGGATGTTACTAGAGGGGATTTTTAGGGCAGCAAAACTATTCTGTATGACACTGTAATGGTGGGTACAGGATACTATGCATTTGCCAAACCCCACAGAACTTACAATACGAAAAGTGAACTCTAATGTAATCTGAGGATCTTAGTTAATAATACCAATACTCGTTTATCAATTATAGCAAATGTACACTAATGCAAGATATTAATGAGAAACTGGAGGAAGGAGGGATATATGGGAATTCTCTGTACTATCTGCTTAATTTTTCTGTAAATCTAAAATTGTCCCAAAAAATGAAAGTCCACTATTTAGGGGGCAAAAACACCATAAATAAATATAAAGGGTCAACAGGTTAAAGAAATATTCCAACATACATAATAATGAATTATCCTTAATATACAGTATGCTTAAAAATATTGTGGAAAAGATGTTCACACAAAAACCTGTTTGCGAAAACTCATAGCAGCTCTACTAATTCATAACTGACATATCAACAACACAAAGTTCTTCAACTGAATTAACTGCAGTAAGGCCTTACAATGGAATACTACTCAGTAATAAAAAGCAATAAGCTATTGGTACAAGCATTGATGTGGACTAATATCAAATGTATTAAAGTCTCAAAAATCACATATGATACAATTCCGTTCATATGCCATCTCTATGGGTGTGGAGAAGGTTAATGGTCATTCTCTCTTAGAGAAGTATGGGAGAATGATGGAATTGTTTTATATTTGATTATGGTAGTGGCTACACGACTCTGTGCTTTTGTCAAAACTCATACAGGACTGCACAACCAAAAAAAGTGAATTTTACTGTACATTAATTAAAGATAAATTTCAGGGGCATCTGGCTGGCTTAGCAAGTAGAGCATGCAACTCTTAATCTCAGGATCTTGAGTTCAAATCCCATGTTGGGTGCAGAGCCTACTTAAAAAGAAAAAATTTTAGGGGCACCCAGGTGGTTCAGCTGGCTAAGTGCCTTCAGCTCAGGTCAGGATCCCAGGGTCCTAGGATCGAGCCCCACATTAGGCTCCCTATCAGTAGGGAGTCTGCTTCTCCCTCTGCCTCTCTCTGTGCTTGTGCTCTTGCTCGCTCTCTCAATAAAATAAAATCTTAAAAAAAATTTTTTTTAAGGGAATACTCTTTTCTTTAAATTTTTAAAAAGATTTTATCTACTTATTCATGAGAGACACAGAGAGAGAGGCAGAGACACAGGCAGAGGCAGAAGCAGGCTCCATGAAGGGAGCCCGACGTGGGACTTGATCCCGGGTCTCCAGGATCACACCCTGGGCCGAACGAAGGTGGCGCTAAACCGCTGAGCCACCCGGGCTGCCAAAGGGAATACTCTTAATAGAAAATGAGTAATATGGGATCCCTGGGTGGCTCAGCAGTTTGGCACCTGCCTTTGGCCCAGGGCGCGATTCTGGAGTCCCGGGATCGAGTCCCATGTCAGGCTCCCTGCATGGAGCCTCCTTCTCCCTCTGCCTGTGTCTCTCTCTCTCTCTATGTCTACAATAGATGATAGATAGATAGATAGATAGATAGATAGATAGATAGATAGATAGATAGATAGATAGATCGATCTTAAAAAAAAAAGAAAAAGAAAATGAGTAATATTTGAAATAGGCACTTGGGGGGGGGGAGAGAAATATGAAAAATATTTGACCTTATTAGTAATCAAGGAAATCCTCCTTACAATGGCAAACCATTTTTCACTTAATGTATACTAAAATAATCAGTGACGTATGCAAAACTAGATACAAGAACAGCAGGGCTGTTTATGTTATTTAAAATCCAGGGCTAGCCTATATGTGTAACAATAAAGGAAAGCATTAAGTGACTTTATACGCATATATTTAAATTCTGTAGCACTCATGTCCCCATCTCAAGAAGTCCCCACCCAGGCCCAGTGCACCGCAAATACAATGGGTAGAGGAAGAGATAGCCCTGTAACAGAGAAGCCAGCAAACTCTGGCCAGGCTCTGCTAGAATCCCCAATACCTCAAACAAAACAAATCTACGTGGTTATTATAAATGCTACTATAAAAAAAATGTAAAGATATTAGACAATAATAGAGGAGGAAAGCATGTCAGGGAACAGTGCGTATGTACATTTGCAGAAAGGTAACTGACAAAGTTTTTCAAAAGAGCTAATGCGGCCCTTTTGAGTGAAGTAATTCAACTTTTGGAAGTTCCAAAAGCCTGGTGAACCAGGTATTTGTGTCATATAGGATTAGAATTACCTTTCATTTAATCATAAAAATTAATCTTAATTTAACTATAATAATTCATTTAACCAGTGCCTTATTTGAATCTCAGAAGCAATTTTATCAATGTAACTTAACAAAAGTGTTCATGAATTTCAGAAATAAAGAAAATTTCAAATTATACTAAACATTAGCTGTTCAGTAAGAATTCATCTAGTGGGTAAAACGGTAACCAATCAAATCCCTTGTTTGATGCTTGATGTTAAAATTTCAAATTCTGAGTAGTTTCTTCTTGTTACTCTAGGTACAAGAGGGATCTTTTCATCTTACAAGACATGAAAATTACTTAATACCTTTTGAAGTGAAATGTCTTATTTCTGTCAGATAGCATAATGACTGTGATAAAATAAGATGCTCAAATTAAGAGCACCAAAAGAGTTACTGCTTCCAGATACATTGGTGTATGTATATCTATTTCTATATATAGAAACTTATGACAGTTATCTGTAACTCACGAGCTACCAATCTTAAACTTGTGTAAAAAATATGACCATACATTCACTTCTTTATGTGTGAAAGAAAAAAACGTAACTACTTTCAACCATTAAAAGTAAGCTTCAGATATATATCCAATTAATGATTCATATAGTAGTGCTATAAAATTAAACTGAAAACATTTCATCAAAGCTGCAAATGTTCCTGTGAAAATATTTAATCAGGTGTTTAGGAAAATGCATATTTCAGGGTTAAAAAGCAATCACTAATCAAACCAGTTAAGAACTTCTAAAAAGGCAAACAATAGCAGCCTGGGTAGCTCAGCGGTTTAGCACTGCAGCCTTCCGCCCCGGGGACTGATCCTGGGTCTCCAGGACCCAGGATCGAGTTCCACATCAGACTCCCTGCATGGAGCCTGCTCCTCCCTCTGCCTGTGTCTCTGTCTGCCTCTCTCTCTTTCTGTCTCTCATGAATAAATAAATAAAATCTTTAAAAAATAAAAAAGCAAACAAAAAGAAAGCAATTGTCTAGAGAGCTAAGGTTCAGAAAGATTATGAACACATCAAAAATTATATGGGAAGAAACACATGAAACTTCACTTGATTGCTAAACTAATCATGCTTTTTATTGTTTATATTTTATATGATGCCCTGAACACCTTAAAAAGTTTCCAGGCCAAGGAGCCCCCAGCAAAGCTCCTTATCTCACTTCCACACACACTATCATGCCAGTATTTCCCTTGACCTAAATCATCCCAGAGTCAGGGACCAGAAAATCAGAAGCCACCACAATAGCCCAAAGCCCACGCAGATCCTTCCCACTGGCCCCTTCTAAACTGTTTAGTCCTGCCCTAATTTGCCCATCCCTTGAGAGCCCAATAAAGGCTCTGACCTAGGCCTCTCCCTTACTCCTGTCTCCTGCCATCTGACCAAAACCTGGTACTTCCCCTGGGACCCTTCGTGGCATATGGGACCTCCCTCTCTAGGAACTGTTAGTATAATAAACTTCCTTCCCAAGCCTTGTTCTTATTTCCTCCTACAGCTGTTAACCACTTTACCATACCATATCCAACATGTGCATTCTTAAAAATAATCCAAGAATATGAATATCTAAAATATGACAAATTACTGGGATCCCTGGGTGGCGCAGCGGTTTGGCGCCTGCCTTTGGCCCAGGGCGCGATCCTGGAGACCCAGGATCGAATCCCACGTCGGGCTCCCAGTGCATGGAGACTGCTTCTCCCTCTACCTGTGTCTCTGCCTCTCTCTCTCTCTCTCTCTCTCTGTGACTATCATAAATAAAAAAAAATTTATTTAAAAAAAAAATTACTAATCACTGGATGATATCTGAGCTAATAGAATTAAAGTCGGAAATTTATAAGCAAATTTACAAGCAAAAGAAAATAGAAATAATTAACCACAATGCTACTATTCAAACCTAGAACATTTTGATTTCTTCTGTGTGATGCAAAATTTTGTTCCAATTCCAATTCTCACAGCAAAGCAGCCACCTCGCTCTCTCTATATATATACTGCACTACCCTTCTTCCTCCATCCCTCCTAAAGCAGAAGGATCATGGAAAACAAAACAGGCTCTACTACTTGCCTATGGAAAGTCCACCATAACATACGGCAACCTTTGAGATGCAATTCTCCCATTATTTCTAAAAGGGCTATAAAAATAAACGGTACCCTTTTTTCCCTTAAAGATTTTATTTATTCATGAGAGACACACAGAGAGAGAGGCAGAGACATAGGCAGAGGGAGAAGCTCCCTCCCTGCAGGGAACTCGACATGGGACTTGATCCCAGGACCCCAGGATCCTGACCTGAGCCAAGGGCAGATAATCACTGAGCCACCCAGGTGCCTCCAAAATAAACAGTACCTTAAAATAGGGAGTGCCTATGCTTATGAAGACAGCCTTCAAGTACCTATTCACTTATCCTGCCTTTTAAATAATAATTAAGACAATAAAACTCAAAGATCCATGAAAGTAGAACACTAGAGTTTGAGAGGTCCTCTAATAACTCTTTGTCACGGAATCTCATTCTGCAGTTAATTACAACAACAAACCAACATAACTTGGTTTTCCTGACTTTATTTAAAGTAGCCGGTTATAGTGTTAACCATAGAGTAAGAAAAATAATTTATAAATAAATAAAGTTAAAATCTTAAATGAAAAAATTGCTTATTTCTATTTTATAAACTTTACAAGTTTATATCCATCATACCAAGTGAGGTGTACATACAAAACTATAAAGATTGTGGTGTATTTTATTGTTTTGATTTTTCAGCAATAACCTTTTGCTTCACAAGTGTTAGAACTTAAAGTGGACACTGGATCTTTAAGACTTTTAACAGGAAGTCTCCAATTTATAATACAAATAAATAAGATAATAGTGTTTTTACTTGCATCCTGTAAGACTTATATAAGAAAAAAATATAGGGGATCCCTGGGTGGCTCAGCGGTTTAGCACCTGCCTTGGGCCCGGGACGTGATCCTGGAGTCTCGGGATCGAGTCCCACATTGGGCTCCCTGCATGGAGCCTGCTTCTTCCTCTGCCTGTGTCTCTGCCCCCACCCCTGTCTCTCATGCATACATAAAATTTTTTAAAAATCTAAAAAAAAAAAAAAAAAAAGGAAAAAATACATACAAGGAATGAAGACAAACTAAATAGAACATAAGAGTAAATAGTCCCCATAGAAAAAGATGGAACAGAGAAAATTTCCTAAGTAAACAAAGAAGGAAAGAAAAGGTTTTGTGAGCAAATGATAAAGAAGTTAGGCAAAGAAGATCCAGCATACATTCATATTTGGAGTGCCCCCCCCCCCAAAAAAAGCTATGTAATGGTACAGGATAAATACTGAAAATTATCATATGAGAAAATTTTCTGAAATAAAAGAAGACTTGAAATTATCATTTAAGGCCATACATGAAAAATAATACCACGATATATTCAATAGCTGCTCTTCAAAGAAAAATCTTTTGGCCATCCAAGTGAAAGACCAAATGTTTTCTTAAGTAGGCTCCATACCCAGCATGGGGTTTGAACTCACAACCCGGAGATGAAAATCTGAGCTTGAGAGCAAGTGTCAAATGCTTAACTGACTGAGCCACCCAACGATGCTAAGACCAATTTTCTTAGAAGGAAAAAAAGATGGCATAAGGCTTTGACAATGATATTTCACACTCGAGTCAATGAAGCTCAAGAAAATACACACCAGGGATTTTATATCCAATCAAACCTTCAAATAAAACGGGTGTAATGGTCATAGTTATGAACCAGAAAGGACTAAATAATAAGTTTCCAAGAGCCCTTCCTCAGTTCTCTACTAAAGAATTATCTTCAATGACAAAAAAAACCAAAAAAATAAAATAAAATAAAATAAAATAAAATAACCCAAAAAAAAAACAAAAAAACAAAAAAATAAAATAAAATAAAATAAAATAAAATAAAAAATAAAATAAAATAAAATAAAATAAAATAAAATAAAATAAAATAAAATAAAATAAAATAAAGAATGACAAAAAAAACCCTAAGACAAGTTTTAGTATAAGGTCTGGTACAGAGTTATTAAACATATTGCATTTGTAACTAACATTAAATGATGACATAACAGAGCTGTAAATATATATGTGTATGTAAATACTACGTGCTTTTTATAACATGTAGATATAATAATATAACAAAATGGGGGAGAGTTTGCCAAAAAAAGGAATGAACTACTGATATGCTGGACTACCCACATGAATCTCAAGTGCATCGTGCTGAGAAGAAAGCCTTACTCAAAGAGTTATATTTATATGGCATTCTGGTTTCAAATAAAAAAAAAAAATTACAGAAATAGAAAACAGGATCGGTGGTTGCCAGGACTTTGGGGTAGGAGGAGGATTTGGGGTAGGTGATCAGAGGGAATTTGGAGAGGTGAAGCCATAGTTCTGTTTCTTGGGGAAACTGGATCTGCCGTTGGCTCAGGTCGTGGTATCAGGGTCCTGGGAATGAGCCCCAGATTATTATCAGGCTTCTTGCTCAGTGGGGAATCTGCTTCTCCCTCTCCTTCTGCCCTTACTCCTGCTTAGGGTCTCTCTCGCATACTTGCTCACTCTCTCTCAAATAAATAAACATTAAAAAAAAAAAAAAAAGTTTGTTTCTTAACTGCAGTGGTTGTTACATGAATCTAAGCATTTGTCAAAATTCACAAAACTATATAGCCTCCTCCCAAAAAGTGGATTTTACTGCACGTATCAATAACAAAATTTTAAATAGCTCCCCCCGCCCCCAAAAGATACTAGGGAAGAGAGAGGGGACCTGAAGAAGAGGTTACTAGGGGATTTCATTATTGCTCACAAAAGAGATTATCTTAAAAGGAAGGGCCTATAGGTTTTAGTATAAAAGCAACTTTCGAAATGTAAAACTACACTAACCTTTCCCCTACAGAGAGCAATGAAAAATAGACATCGTAAAAAAAAAAACAAAAACAAAATTCAAGTCACAAAAATGTTTCAAGTTTCCTTTCACTACTATCTCCAGCTAACCACTTCCCTTATCTAGAAGCAACTACTGTCACCATTTATGTGTGATATCTGTTCAGAATTTTCTAAAGCACATTTGGTTATATAGTGGACCCTGAACAACATGGTTTGAACTGCATGGGTCCAACTTAGATACATTTTTTTATATTACAGTACTGTGAGTGTATTTTTTTCTTCCTTAATCACATTTCCTTTACTCTAGCTTGCTTTATGACTATATAACAGATATAAAATATGTTTATCAACCATTTATGTTATCAGTAACAAATCTGGTCAACAGTAGGCTGTTAACAGTTAAGTTTCTGAGGAGTCAAAAGTTATACACAGAAAAGCTGGGGTAGCAATACTTCTATCAGACAAAATTGACTTTAATTTTTGTTTATTTATTCATGAGACACATGGGGGGGGGGGGGAGACACAGGCAGAGGGAGAAGCAGGCTCCACGTAGGAAGCCCGATGTGGGACTTGATCCCAGGTCTCCAGGATCACACCCTGGGCCGAAGGCGGCGCTAAACCGCTGAGCCACCCGGGGTGCCCCAAAACTGACTTTAAAACAAAGATTGCCAAGAGACAAAAAAGTACTACATAATAAAGGTACCAACCCAAAAAGAGGAAATAACAGTTGTAAATATCTATGAACAACACTGGAACACCTAAATACATAAAGAAAATATTAACAGATATAAAGGGAAAAATGGACAGTAATAAAATAGGGGATTTTAACACCTCACTCATACTAATAGATAGATCATCCAGATAGAAAATCAGTGTAAATGACACATTGGCCTGATGGACTTAGATATATACAAAACATTCCATCTAAAAACAACAGAATACACATTCTTTTCAGGTGCACATGAAACAAACATTCTCTAGGATAGATTATACAGTAGGCCACAAAACAGTCTCAATAAATTTAAGAACATGAAATCATACCATGCACCTTTTCTGATCACAGCAGTATAAAACTAGAAATCAATTATAAGAAAAACACTGGAAAATACACAAACACATGGAGGCTAAAACAACATGCTACTAAACAACCAATGAGTCAATTAAAAAATTAAAAAATACACGGAGACACATGAAATGAAAATGGAAACACAAAAGACCAAAATCTCTGGGACACAGCATAACCAATTCAAAGAGGGAAATCTGTAGGGAAATTTTGTACCTTAAACCAAAAGAATCTCAAATAAACAACCTAGAGACTCCTGGGTGGCTCAGTGGTTGAGTGTCTGCCTTCCCAGTAAAGAACTTTTTTTTTTTTTTTAAAGATTTTACTTATTTAATCATGAGAGAAGGGGCGGGGGAGGGGGCACAGGCAGAGGGAGAAGCAGGCAAGCAGGCTCCATGCAGGGAGCCCAGTGCGGGACTCAATCCTGGGTCTCCAGGATCATGCCCCGGGCTGAGGGTGGCACTAAACCGCTGAGCCACTGTGGTTGCCCAGTAAATAACATCTTTAAAAAAATACTGCGAAAAAATAAAAAATATATATTTATTTATTTACTTATTTATATGGATAAATATATATATATATATTTATATGGATAAATACATATACTTATTTATATGGATAAAAATATATATATATATGGATAAATTCTTAGAAATAATCTTCCAAAATTGAATCAGGAAGAAACAGAAACTCTGAACAGACTTATTATTGGGAACAAAATTGAATCAGTAATCAAAAAACCCTCGACAAACAAAAGTCCAAGACCAGAAGGATTTACAGTCAATTCTACAAAACATTTAAGAGGGACACCTGGATGGCTCAGCAATGGGGCAGCTGGCTTCGGCTCAGGTCATGGTCCTGGGATCTGGGATTAAGTCCCACATCAGGCTACTGCAAAGAGCTTGCTTCTCCTTCTGCCCATGTCTCAGTCCCTCTCTCTTTCTCTCTGAGAGTCTCTCATGAATAAATAAATAAATCTTCAAAAAAAAAAAAAAATTTAAAGAGCTAATGCCTATTTTCTTCCAACTATTCCAAAAAATAGAAAAGGAAAGCTTCCAAACACATTCTACAAGGCCAGCAGTAACATGACCAAAACTAGACAAAGACACTACAAAAAAAAGAGAATTACAGGCCAATACCCTTGATGAACACAGATGCGAATGTCCTCAACAAAATAATAGCAAATCACATTCAACAATACATTAAAGGATCATTCACCATGATCAAGTGGAAGTTACTCCAAGGATGCAACAAAGATGGTTCAATATATACAAATCAATCAACACGATACACCACATTAGCAAGAGAAAGGTACAAATCATATGACCATCTCAATAGAAGCAGAAAAGGCACCTGATATAACTCAACAACCATTTTTTAAAAAAGGTTTTATTTATATATTTGTGAAAGACATAGAGAAAGAGAGACAGAGACACAGGCAGAGGGAGAAGCAGGCTCTATGCAGGGAGCCTGATGCGGGAGTCGATCCTGGGACTCCGGGATCACGTCCTGAGCCAAAGGTAGATGCTCAACCCCTGAGCCACCCAAGCAACCCCACTAACATCCACTAATGATCAAAACTCTCAACAAAGTGAGTTTAGAGGGGACATACCTCAACATATAAAGACCATATATGAAAAAACTCACAACTCACATCATATTCAGTAAGTGAAAACTGAGAACTTTTCCTCTAAGATCAGGATAAGATGAGACCTGGCTACGTTTAGTTAACATAGTCTCAGAAGTCTCAGTCAAAGCAATGAGACAAGAAAAAAAAAAAAAAAAGGCATCCATATGGGTAAGAAAGAAGTTATACTGTCACTATTTGCAGATGATGTAACACTACACACAGAAAACCCTACAAATTCCACCAAGAACTATTAGAAGTAATAAATGAGTTCAGTAAATTTGTAGGATACAAAATTAATACACAAAAACTGGTTGTGTTTCTATATACTAATAACCAAGTAACAGAGAAGAAAACAATTCCACTTGCAACTGCATCAAAAAATAAAATATCTAGGAATAAACTTACCAAGGAAGTGAAACTATAAAACTATAAAACACTGATGAAAGAAATTAAAGATGGCCCAAACAAAAAGCTATCTCATGCTCATGGATTGGAACAATTAATATTGTTAAAATGTCCATATAACCCAAAGCAATCTATAGATCCAATGTAATCCATATCAAAACACCAACAGCATTTTTCATGTAAGTAGAACTATACTAACATTTGTATGGAACTACAAAAGACCCTGAATAGTTCTCAAAGCAATCTTGAGAAAGAAGAACAAAACTGGAGGCATCATAATCCCAGGTTACAAGATATACTACAAAAAAAGCTATTCAAAACAATATGGTGGCACAAAGATACACACACAGACCAAAGAAACAGAATAAAAGGTTCAGAAATAAACCCACACTTTTTCTTTTAAAAGATCTTATTTATTTATTTGAGACAGAGAGAGAGAGCATGAGCAGGGGGAGGGGCAGAGGGAGTAGCAGACTCCCAGATGAGTTGGGAGCCTGATATGGGGCTTGATCCCAGGACCCTGAGATCATTATCCGAGCCGAAGACAGATGCTTAACCAACTGAGCCACCCAGGAGCCTCTAAACCTACATTTCTAAGGATAATTACTCTTATGACAAAGGAAGCGAGGCAAGAATATGCAACAGGGAAAAGATCATGTGTCCAATAAATGGTGCTGGGGAAACTGGTCAGCTATGTGCAAAACACTGAAAGTGGACCACTTCTTCACACCATACACAAAAATAAACTCCAAATAGACTGAAGACCTAAATGCGAGACCTAAAACCATAAAACTCCTAGAAGAAAACATAGGCAGGAATCTGTGACATTATCCTTAGTAACATTTTTCTAGACAGGTCTCCTCAGACAAGGCAAATAAAAGCAAAATTACTGGGACACTAAAGAAAAAGTTTTTGCATAGTATTAAAAAAATAAAAACCACCATCAAAACAAAAGGGCAAACCTACTGAATGGTAGAAATTATCTGCAAATGATGTATCCAATAAGGGGTTAATATTCAAAATAAATATATAAGGAACTTACACAACTCAGTAGAGGGGGGCAAAATAATAACCCAATCAAAATTGAGCAGAGGAGATGAACAGACATTTTTCCAAATAGGGCATATATAGACAGCCAATGGAAACATGAAAAGATGCTCAACATTACTAATCCCCAGGGAAATGAAAACCCAAACCACAATGAGATTATCATTTTACACCTATCCAAATGGCTGAAATGAAAGAGACAAGAAATAACAGGTACTGGAGAGGATGCAGAGGAAAGGGAACCCTCTGCACTGTCGGTGAGAATGCAAACTGATGCAGTCACTATGGAAAACAGTATGGAGGTTCCTCAAAAAAAACCCCGAAAAGATAAATACCAGATGATCCAATAATCCCATTACAGATATTTACCAAAGAAAACAAAAACACTAATTTGAAAAGATGCATCATCTATATGTTAACTGCAGCATTATTTACAAAGACCAAGATATGGGAGCAACTAAATGTCCATTAACAGATGAATGGATAAAGAAAATGTGATACAAACACAAAATGGATATACACAATGAATATTACTCGGCCATAATTAAAAAAAAAAAAAACAACCACCACCACCAAACGAGAAGGCAACCTACTGAGTGGTAGAAATTATCTGTGACCATGGATGAATCTAGAAGGCATTACATGAAGTGAAATAAGCCAAAGACAGGTATCATTTATACGTAGAATCTAAAAAAAAAAAAAAAAAAAAAAAAAAGAAAACCAAACACACACAAATAGAAATCATATAGCAATCATTATTCTTTTTAATAATAATATTGGCATTTTAATTTAGAAATATATAGTTATGTTCCAGTACAAAACAAATAAAAAATTATGTCAATAACATTAGAAACAAAGATTTTCAGATTAAGAAAGAGATACTAGTGTAAAATTAGAGAATTCAAGTAAAACTGATTTATTTGAAAACTGCACTCTACTTTGAAATGCATTTAAAAATAACATGGATTGGCAGATGGACATGTTTGTGGTAAAGCAAATACAGCAAAATTTTAACTCTAAAATCTAAGCGGTGGGGATCCCTGGGTGGCTCAGCGGTTTAAGCGCCTGCCTTCGGCCCAGGGCCTGATCCTGGAGACAGGGGATCAAGTCCCACATCAGGCTCCCTGCATGGAGCCTGCTTCTCCCTCTGCCTGTGTCTCTGCCTCTCTCTCTCATGAATAAATAAATAAAACCTTTAAAAAAAAAATCTAAGTGGTGAGTGTATGAGTGATCACTGCATTAACTCTTCTGTATATCTGGGAAGTTGGGGAGGAAAACTGCTTAGAATCTGTACTGTCAGTGGCTCAGCGGGTTGAGCTGCCAACTGGATTTCAGCTCAGATCATGATCCCAGAGTCCTGGGATTCAGCCCTGCTTGGGGTTCCGCACTCAGCAGGGAGTCCACTTGAGGATCCATCTCTCTCTCCACCCCTCTACCCTACCCTCTATCTCTCTCAATAAATCTCAAAAAAAAAAAAAAAAGGCGACTGTACTGTAAAATTACAAACAGAGAACCAGTAGGATGAAGCTCAACTTTTAACCAGCCTGTGTTCCATCCAAGAACAATTACCACTCTGTAATCATTTTAAACATGTTTTCAACCGCTCCTCCTGAGAAACCTATCCAAACTGCCAGATCATCAACAAAGTCAAAAGGTCTAGGACCAATTGACCATTTCTCCATATTCTGAAATGCTTGCTTTGCTTTCACCTAAATGATTCCAGCAGTCAGGAAGCAACAAGCACTCCACATATCTGAGATAAACACAAATAGACTGGTTGCAAACTGGTTTTCTGGTTCTGAAAAAGTAAAACTCGACTTCAAGTAATATATTCTTTATGACAAAGCTATATGGCCTTTTAGTTATATTGAAAGATGATGGGTATTTTCAAGACATTATTAAAATGAGATTTTTCCCTCCGATTTTTCATTAAATTCATCCTAAGGTAAAACTATAGGTAGTGGCACACGTGAGAATAATATATTTTATTATTCAAATATATCTTAAGTCGATTTTTTTTTCCTCAGAGTAAAGCTAAAATTTGTTTGAATAGAGAAAAAAAAAAAGTGGAGAATACACCACAAAATGTCAATTGTGTTTAGTATATATGGGTGTAGGACTGCAGATTCTTTTTAAAATAGTTATGCTTTTTTCTGCTTCACAGGATTTGACTTCTCCTTTTGCATTAAAAATGCATTACCTCATAACTACAAAAAGAGTTCTTGAAAAAATCCATATGCACTTGCTGGGTATAAAAAAACCGATGGGAGTGAGGGGTGGGGTTAGGATGATTTGAGATTAGTGCACTGAAAAAAGATAACCGACTCAAGAATAATTTGAGAAACATGATGGTGGTACTGTCCCTAGGTCACTCTTCCCACACTTACCGGGCACTTGGTTAACTAACACTTTCCTAGCACTACAAATAGCTCCCATCACCTTCGGTCAGCTCTAAAGGCAGGTAAAAGAAGTAACACCTAACACGTGCTTTGTACAAGGCACGGAGCTGGGGGTATGCCTCCACTCAGTCCACATAGTCCTCCAGCACCGATTTTTGCCCAGTATCGTTCTACATACACACTGGGACCACCACGCTAGGGAACGAAACAGACCAAAAAATGCCTTCTGCTTCTCTTCGTGTAAGTTGTCTTTCACTACTACATCCAAACCGGCATCTCCAGCAATTCCAGTTCAAGAATCTTACCACATCTCCTCTTCAACCTCACTTAACACAGCAATATATACATCTCTCCATTTTGTCTGAGTTTACCAGCTCCTTACGGATTTCTTCATTATCCCCTAAACTAAAACTGGCCATTTCAATATTCTGCCAGTAACCTCAATGTACAACTGTTCTTCCGATTTACCTATCATTTCCCATCCTGTATCAATCATACAATTCAACCCTCCTCCCTAATCAGCCAAGTACGTTGAGAAAAATGATGTTATATATGTAAACTGCTGTCACAACAAATTCCTCGTTCTAAATCTCGTGGTTCCTCGATACTTTTACTTTTCTGATCAATATTTTTATCTATATGGAGGGACAACACAGATGAAGCTGTGAAAAAGACAGAAATCTGTGCTCTCGTGGAGTAACACTCTCACTCTCACAGGGAAAACGGATCTTAATTTAAATAAACAATTATGAACCTGCCGAAGGCTTAAAGAAGCAGTACAAGGGGCCATAAGAAGAGGTGACAGGAGCCTAACCTAGCTGGGAGGAAGAAAGGTTGTTATGAAAGGCTTCCTGAAGCAGAGATACTTATGTTCCATTCAATTCCATACTCCATCCTATATTCCTAAATTATTTAAAATCCACCCCACCCCCAAGCAAAGGAATTCACCTCCTCAATCCTTCTTTGGACTCACAGTGACTCCTCATCAACTGATTCATAAAACCAAGTTTCTCCCACCCAAAAGGAAGTTGGAGTCATCTTTCTAGAGAGTCATTTGGCCACTGCATCACAAGTCTTAAAAATATGTATATCTTTTCCTTTGATTGGATAAGTCTACTTCAAGAAATATTTCCCAAGGAAACAAATAGATTTCGTGCATAAAAATTATAATAGTGAAAGGAGTTTACTTAAATAACAACAGAATAGTTATGGATGTGCCTTAATATAAGTAAAACAAATTATGTTGCAGCCAAAAAGTAAAGGAAAAAGAAAAAAGATGTTCGGGGCTTTTAATCCTACAGGAAAATGCTTATAAAAAATGTAAGAAATATGCAATGATACATACAGTAAATAAAAAAGAGAACAATGTAAATATCTGTAAAATACAGAATAATTATGTTTAAATATAAAAAAGCATATCTACAAAACCTGGAAGGAAACAAGTTGAATTTTTAATAGCAATTATACAAGATTATAATTTTCTTCCTCATATTTTTCTGTACCCTTTGAATTTTTCAATTAGCAGTGTATTATTTTGCTGAATGGATAGAGAACTGTTTCCCACAACAGCAACACAAGTTATGCAGCCCACTGGCTCCACTGTTTCCATTCTTCACCTCTGTATCTGACATACTACACCTGCTCACCTGCTTCCATCCCAACTTTAAGGCAATTACTGTAACAAGGATTAACAGCACATAGTGAGAAACTGGTGGGCACTTCAGTCCTGTTTATTGACTTTCGTGGCTTCTCGCATAGTAAGTCTTCCCCTTTTCTCTGTTCATTTCTTCTCAGAATCTTTAGCTAGTTCCCTCCTATATATCCAATAAATACAGCATTTCAAGTGTCTGTGCTAGGTCTTTTTTTACACCACATACTTGGGTGACTGATCACATCGATCCCTATGGCTTTAACAACTTACATTCTGATGACTCCAAAATCCACCTATAGCTCCGCTCTCTATCCAAAAACCCATAGCTTTACTCTTAATTATCTGGATGTCCCACAGCAATTCAAACATTGATCCCATCGTCTGCAACTTCAAACTTCCACTTCCCTCCAGTATTTTTTTTTATTTTGTTTAGTCTCCAGAGACCTGGAAGTTATCCTTAACTCCTTCTTTCTCAACAGCCACCCTCACCACTCCCACCTCCCAACTAAGGTGGGTTTATTTTTATTTTTTTCCTGTCCCAGACAGCTACCGCAGCTGTCAACTTCCTCACTAACTCTACCACACAGATTAAGCCCTCAATTTAAAATCATAATAGCCCAACTGGTCCTCTTGATGTCAGTCTCAAACCTCTTATTTTCTGTATCACCATCAGACTAACCTCTGTAAAATGTAAATCCAACCACTATCACATTCCCTTGCTTAAAAACAGTACCTAAGAGACAAAAGACAATGCCCATCAGTATGAGAAGCCCCTTCATGATCATGTCTACACAGAATCTTCCCACAAAACTTTGTGCTGGTTTTTCTCCATCAGCAACAGCAGCATCAAGTATGTGCATGCACCTACTCATCCTATGAGGTTGGCACTATTATTTCCATTTTACAGATAAGGAAACGGAGTTTGACCAAAAGTACAAAGCCATAGAATTATTAAGTGGCAGACCCAACATCTGAACCTCCATCTGTCCAATCCCAAAGTCCTTCCCCGTATTACTTGGCAAAAGTAACTAATCAGCTTCTAAAATAGATATTCAACTTTAAAACCTGTTCAGCCCGGGTGGCTCAGCGGTTTAGCATCACCTTCAGCCCTGGGCCTGATCCTGGAGACCCGGGATCGAGTCCCACATCAGGCTTCCTGCATGAAGCCTGCTTCTCCCTCTGCCTGTGTCTCTCATGAATAAATAAAATCTTAAAAATATAAATAAATAAAAATAAAAAATAGAAACTGTTCATATATGATCTCTGGGTGATCTCTAGGAAATAAGTCTAAGTAAGGTCAATGAGGGCTAAAAGACAGGAAGAAGCAAGAGACTCAACTTTAACGTTCTTCATAACTATCAACGAGCTTTCTCTGGAGGCTTCCTGCACGATCTTCCAGTACACTTGGTCACTTCCTCCATCATGCTTCTCCTCTAGTTTGTTCATATGTCTATTACTATAAATATTTTAAACTACACTTAATAAATTGTAATTTATTGACATGCTTAAGTCCCTTCTTACCTGAGAACTTCTGGAGGGCAGGGACCTTGTCTTAGGCCAATCCATCCTTATAAATCTTAGGTTCCTAGCACATAATAGGTATCCAACAAATTAAACCACCACCTCCTCCTCTACTGTTTAAAATCTCTCACAATCCATCCATCCCTAGGCATCAGCCTCATAACCCAACCCCTCTCTATCTCTAGCCATCTTTCATGCTACCATCGCACACCATATCCAACACCCTGCACCCCCCCGCCCTGCTCAGTACTGCCTTTTTATTTTTTTAAGATTGATTGACTGATTGATGATAGACAGACAGACAGACAGAGAGAGAGGCAAAGACACAGGAGGAGGGAGAAGCAGGCTCCATGCCGGGAGCCTGACACAGGACTCGATCCTGGGACTCCAGGATCGCGCCCAGGGCCAAAGATAGGTGCTAAACTGCTGAGCCTCCCAGGGATCCCAGTACTGCCTTTTAAAAACAGGTATCATATATCACTGTCCTACTAAAAAGACTGAAGGCTCCTATTACCTATAGAGTATTCCCATCTCAGAACTATCATGAATACTGTCTAGAATCTATTTCCAATCTTGCCTCTGGAAACTCTTCACCATAATCCCTCAAGTCTCCAACAATCCTGGGCCACAGACCTCAGCCAAAGATAACATATAGTTCCAGTGCTCCCCTGAGACTAGTTCCACCACTATCACAGTCTGGAATATTTTTCCCCAGAAGAGCTTCTCAAATTCTTAATCATTTTGTTAGGCTTACCACTATTACCTTTCTTTATTAAATATGCTTCCTTGAGCTAGAATTAATCACCATCCCTGCAGTTGTCCCATCTACTCTCTTGCTCCCCCTTTTTTTTTTAAATAAGAATTAATCGCCTTTTTAAAAAGATTTTATTTATTTATTCATGAGAGAGAGAGATACACAGGCAGAGGGAGAAGCAGGCTCCATGCAGGGAGCCTGATGTGGGACTCGATCCCGGGTCTCCAGGATCACACTCTGGGCTGCAGGCGGCGCTAAACCACTGCACCACTGGGGCTGCCCTACTCTCTTGCTCCTAAATGGATTAGTATGTCTTATTTTTTAAAAAACATTTTATTTATCTATTCATAACAGACAGAGAGAGAGCCAGAGACATACACAGAGGGAGAAGCAGGGGAGCCTGATGCGGAACTCCATCCCAGTACCCCAGGATCAGACTGGAGCCAAAGGCAGACGCTCAACCATTGAGCCACCCAGGTGCCCCTGGTTAGTAGTATGTCTTAATTTAGAGTACTTGTTTAAGTCTACTCCTTACCCTGGCCCACTGTACCCGCCAATGACTCTGACATTCCTTGTGGGCAAGGACCCACACATAGTTCAGTTAATGCCATTTGTTGGGTTTCTACTAAGTGTCAGGTCCTCTACTAGGAGCTATGGATAAGACGGAGATGAACAAGATAATTTAAAAATAAAAAGATAATTTCATATTTATATTCAGCTGCCAACAATGCCTGACACATCATATGTGTTCAGTATATATTTGCTAAGTCAATAAATACGTTGCTTACTTGATAACTTTGTTCACTTTTTCCATTCTCTTGTTCACTGAGTTTCCATTTGCTGCTTATCACCCATCGAAACCAGAAGGGAAGACCTTTTAAAGCCTTTTAAAACTGAACGTGAAGACAGGCCTTTATTTCTCTTCCATTCCCCCAGAAATAATCCAGAAAGTCAGCAAGCATAGAAGGAACACTCTAAGGACTGCACTTTATTATCAGAAGAATTCAGGGACAGAACACAGAGACTGGATTACCTGCTAGTTTCTCCTGAATCACTGGCACAGTGGCACCAATATTTTGCTCAAAAAGCTAAAAGTACCATACTCATAATAAATTATAATTCTAAAAATATTCAAATAAAAAATTTATCACCTCTCACATTTAAAATTAACTGTATCTTCACTGTATTAGTATGTATAATTTAAAACTTGAACAAAAAGCCTGCACTGAAAAGTAGATTCATGAGACACAGGCTGCTTTTAGAAATCCATCTCAGTGGTCAACAATCATTAACAAGAACACAAAAATAAATAGCCTTTAAATATGTCTCCTAAAAAAAAAAAAGTTATACAGACAAGGTGATAGGTGATTTAACTTTTTGTTATGAAATGCATTAGAAAATTATTGTTTTAATTAATTATAAAACTTAGGCTATTGTGTCCCAATAAATAACCTTATTTTCTTGAACATATACAAAATTATGTTTAGTTTAAATGAAAATCTAAGGGGCACCTGGGTGGCTCAGCTGGCTAAGCGTTTGCCTTCGGCTCAGGTCATGATGCCAGGGTCCTAGGATGGAGCTCTGCATCCTGACTCCTTGCTCAGTGAGGAGCCTGCTTCTCCCTCTCCTCTCAGCTCCTGCTGTCACTATCTCTGTCTCTCTCTCTCTCTCTCTCTCTCTCACATAAATTAATATATAAATAAAACCATTAAAAATAAGTAAGTGAAAAATCCAAGCCAAAACTCAAAAAATATTTCTTTCACTCACTAAAAGGAACTTCCTTCCAGCCTTATTTCTTAGGCATAAGGTATAAGTAACAATTATCATAATCACATTCCTAATATCCCAAGGCAGACCCAGAAATAATGTATATCACAGATAAACTGTAATTCATACTCAACTCCCGCTATGTCATAAGGAAACTTGCTGCACTGACCAACTTATCATAAAACATGATCTTGGACCTAAACATTTATTTACGTGCTCTAATCCTGTATAAACACACTGTTTAAAAGAAACTTAAATTTCAAACTGAGCATAATAAAATCTCAGATAAGCACCTATCACTGCAAATGAAAAGTGACTAACAGCTCCTCTTTCTGGTCCATTCTTTACAGAGATGTTGGGATTTTTAGTAAGGAATTTTTAGTTTTCTTAACACAATTAAATACATGTCCAGAAAGACATTACTTCCTCAAAATTAGCAATATGACTTGCTCTTCTTTCATAAATGAATTGTGCCTCCCTTCCAAAAGCAGGGGGTTAGACCCAGAACTCTGTTCAAAAAATGTACAAGATAAGATCTGCCCAGATATACAACAGTTTTCTCCAAGAATACACAGGACCTAAGTCTTGTTCAACCATTCGTTCATATGGATGCTAGCTATCAATTACGTACCAGAACTACAGAACATTAAATAGTCCCTTACCCTCGATCCTGGAGTTTATTCCACCAGTAGGCAGACAATTTAAACATATAGATAATACAATTACAGTCTGGCCAAAATGTAAAGGAAGCATATTAAAGGCATAATCCTATTTGGGGGAGGAGAAAGGCCATCAAAAAAGGACCTTTAAACTGGAGCTGAAGAGTAATTAGTTAAGCTGGGCAAACGACAGAGACAAGAGAATGTGAATATAAGAGAGAAGGTAAGAGCCTGCAGAAAGAACTAGAAATACAAGCCAGCATGTACAGTCGGAAAAGTACAAACAGTACTTATGGGGCTACACTGCTATCTACCCAATGCATTTTTTTTTACAGAGAGCCAATTCTGATTAAAAGCAGATCCTTGGGAGTACGTTCTAACCTAAAAAGTCTGTCCCACCTCTCTCTTTGGGGTCATTTTATGTTGATTCAACTCTGTTTAGCATCCTACTTTCTATTTTCTGGGGCTTATTTCTTCAAGCCTAAGCATGCACCCAGGTGGAAATGGGAGATTAACTGGATGCCCCAGTTAGAGCTTCCACTGCTCAGGAAGGAGAGGATGTGTAAGGATCTTGAATTTAACTGGAGTAAATGACAAAACAATAACTGCCCTATGAAACACTCCATCCAATCTAGCTGTCAATTCAGTATTTTTAAGCATATCTGTAAGTCATTTCTTGGGATCCCTGGGTGGCGCAGCGGTTTGGCGCCTGCCTTTGGCCCAGGGCGCGATCCTGGAGACCCGGGATCGAATCCCATATCGGGCTCCCGGTGCGTGGAGCCTGCTTCTCCCTCCGCCTTTGTCTCTGCCTCTCTCTCTCTCTGTGACTATCATAAATAAATAAAAAAAAAATTAAAAAAAAAAAAAAAAAGTCATTTCTTAACCACTTCCACATCTGTTGACATATGATTAATTTAAAATCAAAACAAAGGGGCGCCTGGGTGGCTCTGTTGGTGAAGTGTCTGCCTTCAGCTCAGGTCATGATCTCAAGGTCCTAGAATTGAGCCCCTCCGTCGGGCTCCCCTGCTCAGCGGGGAGTCTGCTTCACCCTAGCCCTCACCCATGCTGTCACCACCTCTTGCACTTGTGGACTCTCTCTCTCAAAGAAATAAATCTTTTTCAAAGAATCAAAATAAAGGAATTATTGAGTTTGTTAAAAAGGGGAGGGTAGATAAGAATTAAAGACTCTTTAACAGGGATCCCTGGGTGGCGCAGCAGTTTGGCGCCTGCCATTGGCCCAGGGCGCGATCCTGGAGACCCGGGATCGAATCCCACGTCGGGCTCCCTGCACGGAGCCTGCTTCTCCCTCTGCCTGTGTCTCTGCCTCTCTGTCTCGCTCTGTGTGACTATCATGAATAAATAAATAAATAAAATCTTTAAAAAAAAAAAAAAGACTCTTTAACACCATTTATCATTAGAGAAATGCAAATTAAAACCATAACAAGAAACCACTAAGATACCTATTATGACAGCTAAAAATTTTAAAACAAAAAAACCTGACAATACCAAGCACTTCTAAAAGGAGGCAAAGCAACAGGAACTTTCATACACTGCTGGTGGGAATGCAAACTAGTACAGTCGCTCTACAAAACAATTTGGCAGTTTCTTAAAAGTTAAAAATGCACTTAACACACGATCCAGCAATCCCACTCCTAGATATTTACCCAACTGAAATGAAAACTCAAGTTTACACAAAAACCTGTACATAAATGTTTATAGTGGCTATATTCCTAATTGCCAAAAACTGGAAACAACCCAGATGTCCTTCAATTGAGCAGTGTGGATAAGCACACTGTGGTTGGCTCAACTATACAATCAGCAATGAAAAGAACTGATCTACCAATATATCCGACAACAGGAATGAATCTCAAATGTATTACACTAAGTGAAAGATGCCAAAATTAGATAGAAGACTGCACACTCTGATTCCATTTATATGCCATTCTAGAAACAGCAAAACTAGAGACAGAAGACCAATCAATGGTTGCCACCAAGAGACGGGAAAGAATCATCCACCAAGGGGCATAAAGGAATTTGGGGGGGGGGGGGGGGGGCGGTGATGGAACTGTTTTATCACTGATCTTTGAACAACGGGTGGTGCGGGGACACAGATCACCCACCTCCCACCCCTGCCACCACACAAGCTGAAGATCCCATATGACTTTCGCTGTCTCCAAAACTTAACTATTAATAGCCTAATGTTGACTGGAAGCCCCACCAGTACCATAAACAGTTCATACATATTTTGTATGTTATATGTATTATATGCTGTGTTCTTACAATAAAGCTAGAGAAAAGGAGATGCTATTAAGAAAATCATAAGGAGGAGAAAATGTATTTCTAGTGCTGTACTGTAGTTATAAAACATGTCCACATAGACCCGTGCAGATCAAACTTGTATCATTCAGAAGCCAACTGTATATCAACTGTGGTGGTGGTTACACGACTATACATATCTGTCAAAACTTGCAGACCTGCACACCAAAAATTATAAATCTACGGTATGTAAAAATCACCTAATTTTAAAATTGAAAGAAAAAAAAAAAAAACGAATGAGGGATACTGGCAACAAAAATATGAGACTGGGGGGATCCGTGGGTGGCTCAGCAGTTTAGAGCCTGCCTTCGGCCCAGGGTGTGATCCTGGAGTCCTGGAATCCAGTTTTGCATCAGGCAAAACTGCTTGGAGCCTGCTTCTCCCTCTGCCTGTGTCTCTGCCCCTCTCTCTCTCTCTCTCTCTCCCTGTGTCTCTCATGAATAAATAAAATCTTTAAATAAAAACAACAATAAAATGAGACTGAGAAGTCACAATGGAGTAGGACTGTAGGTTTTAGACTGTAGCCTCAAAGCAAGAGGGGTACCAAATGATCTCAAAAAGGGAACAGACACATTTCAGTTGTGTTAAGAACACTGACAACTGTTGCAGACTGAAGTTTAAGAGTGAAACAGGGAGCAACTAGGAGACCTCTGAACCTACCACCTAGATAATTTAGGGGTAAATCAGCAAACCCAAGGCAGAGGCCATGGAGATGGAGAGGGGAAGTTCAAGACAGGAAGTTCTCAAGGTTCTAGCAACAGTGAAACCATTAACCAAACTGATGCTGAGAAAAAGACCTTAAACAAGCTACACTGAAATACCCCGTGGGGCACTCAAATGGAAACATCGGGTTAGTTTTATAGGTCTAGAGCTCAAGGGAATAACTAGAGATGTAGCTTTAGAGTTGACATTCATCAGGGTGTTTGCAGCCATGAAAATATAAGGTCAAGATCACGCAAGGACAGAACACGTAGAGTAGAAAAGCAGAGAATCCCACAATCATCATGAGCAACACCAGCATGAATGAGGGTGATGGTATAATTTCTAGTATAAAAAGAACTGGCTTACAGAGTATACAGTGGTAAGAGTTAAAAACAGTTACAATCATGTGCCCATGATCAATTTAGGGGTCTCTTAACCACTCTATCTTTGGCTTCTCTGATTTTATCTTTGGCTTGGTTGCCTTGGGAAAACTGAGGCAGTTCAATAAAAAGTTATCAGTGAATTTCTAAGGCTATACGTACTTTCTACTTTCCACACTGTTGCCAAGGAAAGATTCAGAATAATTATTAAATATGGTTGTTTGGGGGTTTTTTTTGTTTTTTTTTGTTGTTGTTGTTTTGTTTTTTTTTTGGTTAAACATAGAAGCACCACTAACAGAGGTTAAATGATTCACTTCAATGCAGGTCAACTTAATAACTAACTCAACTGGGCCAACTCACCCAGTAAGTTTATCTTGGGAGTTGGACTAATGACTCTATGGATGTTTTGAAGGACCTCTGATACCACAATGAAGTTATCAGGAAATACCATAGGACAGACCCAGTGATTCTAGGTAATTAGCTCTTCATCAGAGATATGCACCAAAATTCCCTGTAAAGCCTACTCAGAACACGTATCCTGCCCAAGCTCTGCTTCTGAAAACAATGATTTTGGAACTTTTAGGGTAAGGCCCAAACTACTACATTTGTAATAACTCCAGAAGTGATTCTGATGTACACACACATACTATACACTAATCCCAAGACGAAAGGCAATGCTATAAAAGTTGGTTCCTGCATCTACACAGAGCTCTCATTTGGAGGCTTTCATAACACATCCTAATCCCTGGGAACTACCTCCAATTGAGAGCATACAAACATATTTCCCTGATCTAAACCCAAAATTCTAAGTCTCAACCCCTATGAAATACCTATGAATCACCTTTTGGCCTGGTTAACTGGCTCTGAGAAGATGTAAATTCTCAGCAGAATTCAGAAAAAGGCAGTGTAAGACAAGGCATGGGAAATGAGTCACTGTCTCTGTTGTTTACTTCCATTTCTCCAATTTAATGACAAACCAACCAGAAAAACTTGCTTATTTCACCAACTCAAGTATTAGCTTCAACTCGTATTTAAGCAGAACTATGTCCAACAGCAGAATATTCAGATCCTACTTTACCAGTTACCAAAATATCCAAGATTCTCATTTTTCAATTACATCATAAATATTATAAATCAAGACAAAAAAATTATCCAAGAGCAGCAAATTGTCCCACCAAAAGTTACACTTACCCATCTCTTCCTTTACTGACAATTTTTACTTCAAAATAATAAATCCCACAGGCTGCTGGTATCGGATGCGTGGCGCGAACTGACGCTGCATCTTTTGGGGTTTTACCATGACCTGTACATGAAATAGGAAGGGGGGAAAATCGGATGAGATATTCAATGAAAATCTTAAACAATTCAGGAACAAATATGGTTTTCAGAATGATCCATAAACATTTATGCTCTCACCAGTACATATAAAGACTTAATAAAACATTTGTCATCACAACCCAATACGCAAAGTCGCCCAGGTTATTAGTCATGGGACTCTTCACACCATTCCTAGATTTAACATACTTTCAGAGTCTGAACACACTGAACCTACCAAACCTACCAAACTAAATATTTTAGGGTAGACTATATATCTAAGAGAAAAAAGGATGCATTTAAAGAACATGATGAGGGCAGCCCCGGTGGCATAGTGGTTTAGCGCCGCCTGCAGCCCAGGGCATGATCCTGGAGACCCTGGATTGAGTCCCACATCAGGCTCTCTGCGTGGAGCCTGCCTCTCCCTCTTCCTGTGTCTCTGCCTCTCTCTCTCTCTCTCTGTGTCTCTCCCATGAATAAATAAAATCTTTAAAAAAAAAAAAAAAAGAACATGATGAAAATATGATCTTAACTTTATTAGATCCAAATACGCATCTAATTTATACTATTGCAAAGTAACTCTTTTGTCAAATGGCCTGTTTAAACTAGAAGCATCTATATCATAAGACATACACAGATATTTAAAGATTTTATTTATTTATTCTTGAGAGACAGAGAAGAAGAAACAGGCAAAGGAGAAGCAGTTTCCTGCAGGAAGCCTGATGTGGGATTAGATTCCAGGACTCCGGGATCACAACCTGAGCCACCCAGGTGCCACATAAGGTGTATTTTTAAGTGAAATTCTATATAATTAGATTGAATTGACAAAGCAGCTTTCTTACTTTAAGAATTTTCAAGTTTGGGGGCGCCTGGATGGCTCAGTCAGGTAAACAACTGCCTTCGGCTTAGGTCATGATCCTGGGCTCCCTGCTCAGCAGGGAGTCTGCTTCTCCCTTTCACTCTGTCCCACCCACCCTCCTTCTCCCAAGTGCTTTCTCTCAAATCGATTTTTTATTTTTATTTTTTTTATTTTTTTTAATTTTTATTTATTTATGATAGTCACAGAGAGAGAGAGAGAGGCAGAGAGACACAGGCAGAGGGAGAAGCAGGCTCCATGCACCGGGAGCCCGATGTGGGATTCGATCCCGGGTCTCCAGGATCGCGCCCTGGGCCAAAGGCAGGCGCCAAACCGCTGCGCCACCCAGGGATCCCTCAAATCGATTTTTTTAAAAAATCTTTAAAAAAAAAGAATTTTTAAGTTTGTTCTTGGACATACTTTCATCAATTCTATACAAAAGCTGATCTATAATCTTTGGTCAATTATAACCTACTAAGAAATATCTCTAATCTCTAGCTGTATTTGTTTTCTCTCTTTTTTTACGAAAGGGATATGTCATCACACCACTGCTGAAATCTTTAGGGAATCTGTTAAACAATGGCTTTTAAAGTTTTTAAAATAGCGATTCCTCAGTTCTAATCCTGGAGGATTTCCCTCACTCACAATCACCTCCCCTGTCCCTCACCCAAGACGCAAATTAGCCTAAAAGCTAGCATGTGAACAAAAATCAAGTAAGTGACAGAAAATATGCCCATAAAACCACAGAAGAAGAAAAACAGAAGTTGAAGTAGCCTACCAGAAAGTACTCAGAGTAAGACAAGTCTCCACAGTCCCCAAAAGGACTATATGAGAAAAATACTCTAAATTATTATTCAGTGTTCTAGTCTAATACACTTTACCCAATGTATTGGGTAAATTAATGACTTAGGTCATTAATCCTTTAGTCATACTATAACAATACCTTCATAGGTAGAAAAATTCCCCTTCTCAAATTTATCCTAATTGTTTTAAAATGAAATAGCTTCTTTTATATCAAAAATTTTATCTCAGCTATACAATAACCATCACATACCAATGAGATACCTTCTCTTACCATACACTTTATCAAACTGCATTATTAAACAGTTTACGTTTGCAATGCAAATTGGTACATGTTCACATGGCCCAAAAGAAACTGAATGAACTTAGCCACTCCCTTCTCTTACCATGAAAACCTGCGTCCACAGATGTCTTAAGTATATACAGTTACAGGCAAAAGTTCTCAGAGCCTGGTGACCACTGGGAGGTGATAAAATTGAACGGGCAGATAAAACCAGAAGCAGCAATATACAGATGCCCCTAAAACTGCTTTAACATACATAGGTAATAGATCTACAATGAGCTAAGCAGAAGGAAAAAAACAGCATAAACCTGCAGAATGACATCAATCACTTTTTAAAAACAGACATTTAATAAATTACGGTTTCAGTAAAACTCAATTTTCAGTAAAAACGTGTTCAAATAATTGAGTTGCCTGGGAAATGGCTAGGTAAACTAAATGCATTTTAAAAACTTAGTTAAAACAATCTAAAGAAAACCCTGATTAACCCCTGGAGTCCTAAATCAACTAGCTTTTGTTTTTGTTTTTTCTAGAAGGGAAGTGACCAAAACTTTTAGGGATAAAGTAGTCTCAAGGTAGTCCTAGTAATAATGATGATAATAAAAAATGACAATAATGAATATACATTTAATGCTATGTGAAAGGCACTGCTTAAAGAGTACTATGTTCACTTGTTTAGCACTCAAAACAATTTTTTTTTAATTTATTCATGAGAGACACAGAGAGAGAGAGAGAGAGAGAGGCAGAGACACAGGCAGAGGGAGAAGCAGGCTCCCTACTGGGAGCCTGACTGGGACTCAATCCCAGGTCTCCAGGATCACACCCTGGGCTGAAGGCGGCGCTAAACCACTGAGCCAACGGGGCTGCCCTCAAAACAACTTCTGAAGTAGGTACTGTTTATTATCATTTCACAGTTGAGGAAATTAAGGGAAGAGGAAGAAACTCGCCCAAGGTCATGCTGCTGTGTGAGAATTCCAAACCAGGGTTTGTGCTGGGACTTAAATTCAAGAAGTCAGAAGCAGTGCAAGCTCTGAACCCACAGTAAGGGTCCACTTACAAGGAGCATTGTGGGATCACTCCACTTGTATTCCTATCTCCTACTCTTGCTACTTCTATGGGAAAAAAGAAAGAAAATATTTGAAGGTAAACAATTTCTCAAAGAATTAAGTGCTTTTGTATAGATTTTTCTCATTCAACATCTGTGAAATAGGTTTTAACCTCAATTTTAAAGAGAGAAAACTCTTACAGATGTTATTAACTTGCCCCTAATTAGTAGAATCACGCATTAAATCTGTATGAATTAAAATGCCCTACATTTTCCCCTATGCAAAAATAACTATCAACTACACAATTATCAATCTTCAAGGTTCTATCACATTTATTATATTTATTATTATTATTCCATGAAGGTTAAAAGGATTTGTTTCATTTTTAAATTAAACTTAAATGTAAAGACCCAGGAAAAAGTTGAGATGCCAGATTAAAAGCATTCATACCATCTCTTAGGTGAGACAAATAATGTCAGAGAGAAGGGCCTATTTCTAATAATCCTCATCAGCAGGAAGCTTATCACCTTAAATTCTGTGACGTCCAGAAAACAACCTCACACTACCGAAGTATAAACTGTTAAAACCACAGTCTTCAGGTTAAGTGTTTTCTATACGGCTGAAAAAGAAAATACATACTGCTTCAAAACTCTAAGGCCAACAAGGTTAGCTCCTCCATTTCACAACCTGTTGATTCCTTTTAAGTGAAAGATCCCCCTCTACTCTCCAACGTGCCATCAATTGCCTTTCTGGAAATACAAGCCAGTCTTCCCTGTACCACTATCCTCCCATACAACTAAAAACTAAAATTCCTTAACAACCTCCTACTCAGCCAAGGAAAAAGATAAACTTCCTGAAAACCTTGTTGGTCTGGCACTACCCACCCCCACCCCACCCCCCACCAATGCCCAGCACTTTCCACGGCCTTCCTGTACCAGCCACACTGGCCTGACCCAGATCTTTGCCCAAACTATTGCCCCCGAACTGAAAAGTGCTACCCTTCTTCCTCACCTGGTTATATCTTGCTCCTCCCTTAGCTCTTAGCTCAAGTTTTCCTTCCTCAATTACTCTTTCTCTAACCTCTCTGACTTGATCTAACCTCCTTTTTCTATGCCCTCGTGGCAACACGGCTCTGTCCCATACGACATTAACACACTTACAAATTACTCGTGATTCTCTTGTTCTTCTCACATTTGAATTCCTGGACCTCTTTCCTCCCACTGACCTCCCACTCTAACCTTAATCATTCCCTTCCGGGGGCCACGCTCTGGATTCCGACATCAACTGAAACCGGTCCACCTCAGACACAGTAAATTCTATCGAAATCTGTTCTGCTACAAAACACATTGCTTGAATACAAATTAGCTCACAGGCACTTGATAGATACAGGAATGATGTCAGCATAATAAAGAAGTCATTTAGTTCATAACACAGCTTTCCCCATACATTAATGAATTAAAGAGAAAAATCTAGGAATACACAAAAAGCCCTCAAAAACCCTGAGGTGCATTCCACAAGTGCATTCCTGTAGTGTGCAGTGTTTAGGGGCTTCAGGGACCACTACACCTGCCATGGTCGCTGTATTAAGCCATCTGGGGAAAATTCAAGCCCAATACTGATCACAGAGTACCAAGGTATTTCCTCTTTGTTACTGGTATGGACCCATGCATCTCTTGCATATTTACTTTATACTTTGTGTTATAACTCACTACTACTTTATTTTGCTGCTCAAACTGACCCACCCCATTAGCCACTGGGAACTTTTTCATTTGGCTCCTCGGACACACCTGCATTATGGTTCTTCTTTCTGTTTGTTATTTTCTGGCCCCAGAAGACACTAGAGGCTCACCTTGCATGTTTCCTATCCCAGTCCTAGAATCAGCCATTTCTCCAAGGAGCCCTGAGGCTCCTTAAACTGGCAAACAGCATTAGAACCCAACATCTAGCTACTGGGTATGTTCCTTGTTACTGAGGTGCCATTGCTTTTAGGCTTTCTCATTGATAAGAGCAAGGAAACATATGTATGCGTACTAAGTCCCTGTGTGTGTCTATATTTCTGTATGTAATCATCTGTGTTTGTATTAATAAACCAAACACGAGTTCACACTGAAGTCTCCAACTTTATTACCACACTGATCATTCTAACTACCTCTCTCTGCTTATCCGTAAAATTCCAGCCCAATGATAAGAAACTTAGCTCCCACCATCTGCCATTCATTTAATTATTCAATTCCAATATATATGTATAACAGCATCTGAACTGGTAACCCATATTCCCATGGGATACAACTTTATTAGTAAGAGTTAAGTTTCTTTGATCTTTAGTTTTACAGATTACTGATTTCCAAATTACCTGTGTCAGCACCTTTCCCCCCTTTCTCAGAGGCTGTTTTATAATATCTGTAATACAGTTGGGTTGTTTTGTTACATTATGTATTTTATCCTGGGATTTGCTCCTCCATCCTAAATGATTTTTTTTTAATTTGCATACATTTAAATTCACTCTCCATGGCTGCAAAGTTCTGTGGGTTTGATAAATCCATGGTATGATACATCCACTAGTATAGTACCATACGGAATACTTTCACTGCCCTAAGAATTCCCTGTGCTTTGTATGCCACCCTTCATCCCTCCCCTCCAGCCCGGGAACCACTCATTGTTTTATCATCTCTACAGCTTTGCCTTTTCCAAATCACCAGGTAATTGAAATCACAGTATGTAATCTTCTGACTGGCTTCCTTCACTTAGCAATATGCACTGAAGATCCCTGTGTCTCTGTATGGATGGACAGCTCATTTCTTTTTATCATCGAACAGTACTCTACTATATGGATATACCACAGTTTATCCATTCACCGATCGAAAGACATCTCGGCTGCTTCTTGTTTGGGGCAATTATGAGAGAAGTCACTACGAACAGTCACATGCAGGTTTCTGTGGGTGCCTAAGTTTTTAAATCGGCTGGGTAGGAGCACAACTGCTGGTAAAACTATGTTTAGCTTTGTCAGAAACTGCCAAACCATGTTCCAAAGCGGCTTCATCAATCTGCATTCCCACCAGCAGTACGCCAGTTCCTGTTGCCCTGCATCCTCACCAGCAACTGGCACTGTCAGGTTTTCTTTGGACTTTAGCCATTCTTTTTTTTTTTAAAAAGGTAGTTTTTTTTTTTTTTTAATTTTTATTTATTTATGATAGAGAGAGAGAGAGGCAGAGACACAGGCAGAGGGAGAAGCAGGCTCCATGCACCGGGAGCCCGACGTGGGATTCGATCCCGGGTCTCCAGGATCGCGCCCTGGGCCAAAGGCAGGCGCCAAACCGCTGCGCCACCCAGGGATCCCGTCTTTAGCCATTCTAATAACTGAAGTTTGTACACTTTTCCTCTGTTAGAAAAGGGGGGTTGGGAGGAGGGGTGAAAAGGGCTAAACCCTGAATCAGATTTTTATTTTTGATCAAACAGCTGTCAAGCACTTCCATCTCTAAGAAGGAAGCCCAAACCCCAGGGCTTAAGGCTGTGAAGGATCAGCAGCCTGTGATGCTGGGCACCAATGCTAGTGGAAATTTAACGGGGCTTGTATTTTACTAGGACTATTACTTTTGTGGTGCTCTGGTCACAAAGTTCCACAGGTTTCAAGTGGTGTGCCCCAGCCCGCTTTTTCCCATAAGCCGCGTTACTTTTAGTGTCCAATTCTGTGGAAAACATAAGGTTTTTCCGGGGAACACATTTTTGGCATTAGAGCTGAAATGCCTGTGTCTTCCTCTAGGATACAATTCCCTGTCCTCTCCCTCTCCCCTTTCTAAACATTTTGCTTCCACGCTTCCTCTTCCACATCAAGGGAACTCCCATTCCTTGAACCCTTTCCACCCCACACCCCCCATCCCCATTTTCCCTCTTCCAGGAGAGGCTGCGTGGTAATCACTTAAGAGCTCTCCAATATCCTTGATTTCTCTCACATGCCTGTCCTTCCACCACAGGCCACCAGCAACAACACAGCCTTAGCTCAGTACTGTAATCCACCTTCCCTCCTCCTGCCCTGGGCAGCTGGCCTCTACCAAATAAGGTCCAGCAGTCTCGCAAATAGCCACCGCTAGGGACTGCCACCTAGCCACCCAACGCTAGGGGCAGGTGGCAGCTGCACTCTCCCACTGCTATCAACAGCACACCGAGATGCCCTTAGCTAGCTCCCCACTGGCCCACGTGTTCATCACTCACTCGAAGCTCTCACTCATGTCCTCAAGTAAATGAGCACACCACCTCGCCTTCTTTACGGTATAATGGGACTCCGCTACTGTATGTGGCCACATTCCACTCTCGCTCTCCTGTTACACATATAGTGCCCAGAGTCCACTCTCATCCTCACCTTTCCCATTACCAGAGGGGTCACATGTCCTCCTCTCTCCAGGACTGTCCTGTGCTCCTGCACCGCTCTCCTCCCTCCAAGCCAGCACTGTCAGTCTCCCAAGCTTTTCTTCACCCTTCCCCTCAATCTCTCGATCTATAAGGGCAATGTACCAAAATGTACACTTCCCACAAAATCATACGTGCTATAGATCAGTGTCGATAATGCACTGGGGTTGGTGGTAAGCATAACGAACTTCTTTTTCTTTTGAACTTTAATAAAAGCAAGTACAATTACTATTATTTTGTCAAAAGCTGTATTAGGGGATCCCTGGGTGGTGCAGCGGTTTGGCGCCTGCCTTTGGCCCAGGGCACGATCCTGGAGACCCGGGATCGAATCCCACGTTGGGCTTCCGGTGCATGGAGCCTGCTTCTCCCTCTGCCTGTGTCTCTGCCTCTCTCTCTCTCTCTGTGACTATCATAAATAAAAAAAATAAAAATTTAAAAAAAAAAAAGCTGTATTAAATCTTGTACATTCTTACCGGGACTCTGTACATCAGACTAACATTACCCTCTCAGGGTTAAGAGATAGATAACTTAACGTCACTTCAGTTTCACCCACACTGCCAAGCTAAAACAAGACTTACTTAGAAATGGTACAATCATCTCTAACACAGTACTTTCCAAAGGGGTTTTTATGGATAATTTTGTTTCTGTGGATTCTCATTGTCTTTGCTGACACTAGAAGCCAATCACCAGACACAACATAACTCCTCCACTATCAACCATTTAAAACACACACACACACACACACACACACACACACACACACACGAACCAATCCTGCCTTCACCTCCATCCTGCTCCAAGTACTGCTTAACCTCTTTCTTCGTCTGTATTTCTCAAGAGTAATCCACATTCACTATCCCTCCTATTGGTCCCTACTATTTACTCTGATCTTTGCCCCTATCACTAAATTCAAACTGCTCTCCTAAGGTCACAGTGATCTAATTTCCAAATCCAGTGGAAAACTTTCTCTGCCCAGCTCACTAAACCTATTTGTTGCATTTGATACTAAAAGTCTCTTCCTCATTTCTGACACTCCTCTCTGCTCAGCTTCTGGGACACCACACTCTTCCCATGTCCAGATACCTCTCAACTATTCCTTCTTGGACTCTACGTGATCTTTCAACGTCGGTGTTGCTCAGGGTTCCACTCTGGCCCACTGCTCTTCTCACTTTACCTACTCTCTCTTACCCTCTCCTTGAGTTTCGGCCACCATCTAGAGGTGACTCCCAAATCAGTCATGACCTAGACACCTCTCCCACGCTCAGGTCAATTATGGTATGTGCCCACCCTTCTGGGGCCTCACACACTGACCCTACTGTAAGCAGAGGGGCCGGGACTCTCCTTTTGCCGGGAAGGTATTTTGTATCTCACAAGTACTCTTGTACACCTACAGCAGATTCAACAGAGGTTAACATCTGACATGAAGGCCACCAATTCAACACCATAGCATATAATGAAAAGCTCTGCCCAATTAAGAATGATGGCAATTAGTTTATCCAATCTGTTAAGTCCCTCAGGAATCTGGAATAGGAAGCAAAGGATAAACCGGTCAGGAGGGAAAAGAGAAGAAAACAACCAGAAACTACAGCTGAGTCACTTCAGCACTAGAATAAAGTGAAAAGTCATGAACTCCAGCTGCTGCAATACTTGGAGCCACTTTAACTCCTAAAGATCTGTTCCTGCTCTTTCTGGAAGGCTTCTCTGGGTTCTTCTGGTTTCCACAAAGTCTGGTCATATGGCCGAGATTCCCATTCCTACTCACCTCCAAATATACTGTAATACTTCCTTGAAATTATTATTTGATTCACAGTTCACTGCAAGAACTTCACAGAGCTATAAATAAACCCTAGGGTCTTCCTTGATTTCTCTCTCCATCGTCCCATTGATTCCCATCAGTGGCACTTTGAAAATGTATCACAAAGACAGTCTGCTTTGCTCCACCCTACCACCAACCGAGTTCAGGTCCTTATTTCTTACACAGACTTCTAAATGAGTTTGCTATTTTCAGTCTTGTACTCTTTAAATCCATCTTCCAATTAGTCGTATAATATGACAAAAGTGAAAATATGAGCCAGCCACTTCCTATTTAAAATCCTTTGATGATTCCTCATGTCCTACAGAGTAAGAAGATCTAAGCTCGGTAAAATAGTCCAAAGGCCTCTTATGATCTTTTCCCAGCTGCTACTTGTCACACACTCTCAAATTCCAACAAACCGAAATTGCTTAAAGATCCAAACCTATACAACGGTTCTCACCTCTAAGCTTTCAGTTAGGCATTTTCACGCGTAAGGCCTAGCACCCCTCCTCCTTCCCTACATCCTCATCTCTCAAGACTGACCACTGGCCTCATTGCTCCCAAAAGCAGTCCCTGACTCCCCAACTTCATCTCTTCCAGGATCAGCCAGGGGTAGATGCTTCTCTGGTCTTCCACCGTACTCTTTATGACACTTTCCATACTACACTTACGTGTTTTACCTGCTTTGAGCTCTCTGAACTCAAAGATAGTATCTTATCACCCTGCAGTGCCCTGAACCTGGCACAAAGTATACATTCACTAAAAGCTTGTTGAATAAATAAATGGAGAGCGAGGCATATACACCAATTGTGTAGCAGAGTATCTGTCCTATGGCAACAGCTCAATGAATTATTCCTACTACTCTCCTACGAGTGTGATTATTACATTCACTTAATTCTTGCAGTTATCAACGACCATCTTTTAAGCTAAATTTCCCATAATACTGGCAAAGAGATTCCGGGGGAAAGCTCAGTTTGGTTTTTACATTCCTTGACTTTAAGGAACACTTTTATATCATCCCCATAATTCCTAAGAGACATTTGCATTGGTAGGCAAGCAAATATTGTTATTTGTTCAGCCTTAGGAAGTGCAAAAAATTCAATAAGTAATTTAACAAGGGTCAAAGGCCTAATGGCTGGTGATGATACTGAGAGGGATGGAAGCTAGAAGCACACGAGAAAGTCAGCTATTTGGCTAGATGCTACTAGTAACGCTTCAATTAAAACAGAAATTCACTAGTTCATAGCCAGTTAACATTTCCAACTTTTACTTATCTCGTGTTTCTTACAAGCTGCCCTAAATCTGTATCATCAGGGCACCTGGACTTTTCCGTGGCATTGGAGTGTTCTAAGCAACATTTTCTTTTTCCCATAGGAAGTACTTTTAACGTCAACTATTTTTCAAAAAGTTCTAAACGTGATCACCGGATTTTTACCTATTAGAAGATGATTAAAACTCATACCAATTGAAATAGGCAATACTGTATTGTTGGAAAGAGCACTAAATTTAGAGTTGGTGAAAATTAGTTTCCAACCCTGGCTTTACGTGTGACTGGGAAAATCTAGCCTCCAGGTGCTCCCACTTGCTCACATCTAAAAATGAGAACTCCACCATCTTGTCCAAATCCACTAACATGCTTGTGTATTAAAAAGCTTTGTAAAGTATCCAAATGTGATAACTGCACAAATATAAAAATGCAATCTGTAACTGAAACATTTAGGACTAACTGATTCCATTGTCATACGCACTAAAATGCTTTAAGTTGGAATAAGGTCCTCATTATAACTAAGTCTAAACTTGTCACATTTGTACTTATTCAAAGCTGACAATCTTAAAAATAAAAGGGGCTATGCCTGAGTGTTTCAACAGTTGGTGTGTGACTGCTAAGCAAAAGGTCTTTTTTAAAATTTTAACATACAGTATACGCACCCTGCTCTTCCTCTGCAATCCAATCAACTTTGTCTGCATGTCTGGCATTGTTTAACATTAATCCCTCCGAATCATTTAAGGAACCATATGGCTTCCAAAAACGGTGATTCCAACTTAGAAGAATAACATCTTAAAAACCGAGCATGTTCAGAGCAAAAGAAACCAGGATGTTTCTATTTCAAAGGTAAGAAAAAATCCTTACCATTCTGAAAAGATTATCATCAATCTTTTCAAATTCTGCGATATGCAAAAATATTTTATGAACAGTAGTTTTCATGTTAAAAGTGCCTGAAAACGCTTAGGTAAAAACTCAAAAGTGGCACAATGATATGTGAAATAAAACTCACTCTTATTTTGTGACTTAAAAGTTTTATTCTCTACTACTTATGACACTTCCCCTTTGCTCCCTTCCCCTCTTAGTGGGACAGAGCTGCCCAGTACTTTGGTGTGGTCCACTCAGAAGGCACACAGAAAAACAACAGGAAAAAAGAAAAAAAGAAAAAAAGAAAAAAAAAAACCCACACACACATTAAAATAACAAGAGGAAGAGGCGGTTGAAGGGGGGAAAAGAGTGTATTTGTGACAAGGGGGAAGGGAGAGACAAAGAAGAGGGAGAGAAAACAAAACAGATGATAACAAAATCTGCTCTTCCAGAAGTAATGCTTTACGCTTATAAAGGAGTGAAGTTTCCAGAGTGTATCTTAGTATTACACAACAAAAAGTAATAAAGAGGCCAAAAGGAAAAATCATGGAGACGGCAGGGTCATAAATATTCCTAACTCTAACCCATTGCTCATAAGCATGCACTTTCCCTCTGACCCAAATCATAATTTTATGTAAAAGGAGTTCATAAAACCAATTCAAGGCATGCTACAGTGCTAAAGAAACTCTAATCACAAATGCTGCATCTCACGGAAATTCACAGCTGGAAATTTCCTTACCATCCAGGGTCATCCTCCTCCCCTCTCAGAGGAAGAAACTGAGGCCCTGTCCTGTAACATGCCTGAAATCACGGATGATCGCAGGGCTCGGCAAAGCTAGGATTCTTTGTTCAATAATTTTCCGTCATCCTTTGCCTCTGATTTTATAAGCTAATTATTAACCATCGACCACAAATTTAAGATAAAGTTTCGTCAAGTCTAACAAAAAGCTTTCCGGTAGCCACACGAGAAGTAAACACTTCACGGCACGGCACTGTTCACGCAAATCAGAACACACACACACAAAAAAAATGAAATAATAGCCTTCACGGGGTATTAACAAAATGTCCTAACTTAAGGAGAAAACAAAGGTCATTTTCGGCCACTGAGATTAAGGAACATAATATTTAAAACTGAAAGTGCTTCGCTGGACCTATGGATAAAAAGAAGGACTCTTCAACAAGGGCCTATTTTTGTGCGTGATTCTTTCCAACCAAATCATTCGGTAGATTTCTGTCGCCATTCTCCCTCCTGCTTAAACAGTAACTTATTTATCGAGGTTCTTCTCACATTTTAGTCCCGTGTGCTTCCCGAATGCAACCACAAGAACTGCTTATGCCCCCCTCTGCCCCTGTCAACTAGGATCTGATTAAGGCCCTTCCTTTGTAGCCAATCAAAAGGGAGTCTGCTTTGAATGTAAAAGCTCCTGCCTCAGGTTTGGGGCCTAAAAACTGCATTTGTTTCCAGACGGACGGATGCGTTAGATTGATCCTGTTTTCTCCCAGACAAGTAAACTTGACTGCATGCTATGAATCTGGGCTACATTTCAAAAAAAAAGGAAAAAAAAAAAAAAGACCCTCAGAGCAAATGTATAATCTAATTTAATATGAAAACTCATCTGCTTGGAGCTTTGTTTTAAGATAAGCCGAGGAGGCAGGTGAGGGAGGAGGGGGGCCAAGCACAAGCCTAGGGCCGTATTATCACCACCGTCATCGTTCTTATTTCTTTAACCGCAGGTGTAAAACGTAAGCCAGCTTTCTTCAAAATGCCCTCCAAGAACGCTTCAAAATACCCGTTTTCCACGAGACTTCATCGCACAGCAGCACGTAAAGGGGGGGTGGGGGGGGGCATTTCCCATCCGTGGCGGCGGGCGTCCCCCCGGAGCAAACCCCGACTTGTGAGGCTCGGCTCTTACCCTCCAGCTGCTGCGAGGGAGAGACCCTGACGGCAAACTCGGGGCCGCAGCCCCCGCTGTCCCCCCGCACCGCCTCTGGCCTAATTCCGGACGCGGACGCGGACGCGGACGCGGACGCAGCCCCCGCTCTCCGTAGTCGGAAATCCTACCTCAGGATCGCGCCTCTCCGCCCCGCACGTAAGGGGAGACCGCCTGACCCACCAGCACCTGGAGAACAATGTAACCCAACTCCGGGCCCCCGGATTCCTGCACCCGAGCCCTAAGGTTCGGCTTCCGGGGACAGCGCAAAGCGAGCTGCGTCCTGTCACGCTGGACTCCCGCGAGGTGCCCCCTCCCGGCCTGGGCTCGGCAGCTCCGAGCAGCCCGAGGCCCCGGCGCCCCCGCCCCCGCCCCCGCCCCCGCCCCCGCACCTTTGTAGTGCACCCGCAGGTTGTTCTGAGACAGGCCGATGTAGCTGAACTTGTCCTTCGGGCTCCAGGAGCGCGGCAGCGGCGTCTCCTGCTCGTCCACCGCCGGGTAGAGGCGCCGCAGCCGCCGCTGCAGCTCCTTCTCCTGCTCGTTCAGGGCCGAGTCCCCGTGCGGGAAGGGGGCCGCGGCGCTGCTGCCCGCCGCCAGCGCCGAGGCCGGGCCGGGGCCCGCGGCGAGGCCCGGGGGCGCGGGGGGCGCGCCGGCGGGGGCGGCGGCCGCGGCGGGCGGCGGCGGCGGCGGCGGCGGCGGCGGGGCGGCGGCGGCGGGGGGCGGCGGCGGCGGCGGCGGCGGCGGGTGCAGGAGCAGGGCGGCCGCCGCGGCCCCCAAGCCGCCGCCCCCCGCGCCGCCGCCGGGCGAGCCGGCCGGAGAGGAGCCGGCGCTGGCGGCCGGGGGCGCCGGCAGGACGACTCCGGGGACGGGGGCCGCGGCGGCCGGCGGCGGCGGCGGCGGCGGCAGCTGCTGCTGCTGCTGCTGCTGTTGTTGTGGCGGCGGCGGCGGCGGCGGCGGCGGCTGCCCGGACATCCCGGCCGCGACTCAGCCTGCGGCCACCTCCACCTCTGGGCTCCTTCCTCCTCTGCTTCCCGGGGGCGCTGTCGCTGCGGCCGCCGGCACCAGGCGCCCAGTCCGCCCGCCCCGGAAGCAGGCGGCGGGCCGCGCGCCGACGGAGAGCGCGGCGGTTGGGGCCCGGGGCCGCGGGGCGGGGGGCCCGAGGGAGCGTCGGCCGGGCTGCGGGCGCGGGGGCCGGCGGCGCGGGGCGGGGGCGGGGGCGGGGGCGCGGCGGGGCGCGGGCGCGGGAGGCGCGGTGGCGGCCCCGGCGGCCGCTGCTCTCGCGGCTGCTTCCCGGCGGGCGGGCCGGGCCGGCGCGAGACGCTGCGCGCGGGCGGCGCTGGGCGAGGGGGCGGGGACGGAGGCGCGAGGGGCGGGGGGAGCGGGGGGCGGGGCCGGGGAGCGAGGGGGCGGGGCCGGGGAGCGCGGGGGGCGGGGCCGGGGGGGTCCAGGCGGGGCGGGGGGGAGCGCGAGGGGCGGGAGCCGAGCCCGCGGGGGGGCGGGGCGGAGCGGGGGTGGGGGGAGCCCGCGGGGGGGCGCCGAGGCGCGCGGCCCGAGCGGCGGAGCGCTCCTCCGGGGCGGGGTCGGTCCGCCCGACCCCCGGAGAATCTCCTCCTACTTTACTTCTTTTTGTTGTCGTCGCCCCTCCTCCCCCACCTCCCACCTCCCCCATCCCCCATCCCCCATCCCCCCGCCGCCGCCGGAGGGCTCCCGCTGCAGCGGCGGGGCTGCTGGTCGCCCAGGCGAAAGTAATCGAGCCCGGCTGGGGCAGCGGCGAGCCCGGCCCGCGGGCGCCCGGGGGCCACGTCCGCCCCGAGGGCTGCGGCCCCGAGGGAGCGGCCCCGCTCGGCCGCGCGAGCCCGGGCGCAGGCCCCCGCCCGCCGCGTCCCCCTGGGAACCCACTGCGCTGTCGTTGCGCGCGGAACTCCGTCCCCGGGACACTCCCCGCGTGGGGCCTGGACACCGTTTCCGAAGGCAAAGTCTCCCGCGTACAGCACCGGTCACTTTACTGACCGCTCCCACGAGGGCCGCCAGCGAAGGTGCCGCGGGGACACGGACGAGGGCGCCGTGGCCTTGCGGGAGCGGGGACGCGACCCCCGGGACCCAGGACCCCAGCGCGCCCGTGGCCGGGGCTTCCACAGGCTCGTTGGTGTCTCGTAACGGGCCTCTGTGAGGTAGCAACGAATCGTGCAGATTTAAAAAAAAAACAAAAAACGAGGAAATATTCACCGAGGTCAGCAGAGTCAGAAACGGGACTTCCTACTTCGCAGTTCCCACTCGAGGGCCTCTGCTTGGCCTGATTTGGCCCGACTTGCCCGGTGTTGCTCCCTTGCCCGCCCTCGCGTCACCATCCTGTTTTCGCCACTTGGCTTTGTTTGGACCCTCCTTCCCTTAAGCTGGAAAAAGTCCATCCCGACGCGTGTAAACTACGAGCTATAAATTCTGGCGTTTTGTTTGCTCCCAAAGTCACTGTGATGCTGAATCGTGTGGCCAAATAAGCAAGGAGCAAATGGTTTGCTGCATAGAGAATTATTTATTTTGTCTTGAAGACGGTAGGTAAATGATTATTTAATTGAAGGCCCCTAATGTCTGGCCAGAACTAATAAAGTCATTCAGTCCAATTTCTCCCTCAATTGCCCGGACAACTTGATGCCCTGTTGTTCTCTAATAAAAATATCCAATAATTCTAACCTATTGTTTGATGACTTTTTCCAAGCCACTGCATTTTAAATTACATGATGTCATTGTATTTAAATTGTTCTAAAACTTTCATTTACGTTACAGTAACAATGAGTTAAGTGTAAGCCAAACTCCTTTTAAATGTTGGCTAATCAAGGTTGAGTAAATGGGCTCCAAGCCTCATCAAACTTTCTTGGAATAGTCATCAAGTTTTTATTTAGGAAGATGTACTTTTCTCTGTCAGTGCCCGTAGAGGACGTTTAGAACCTTACGTATTCTAGGAGCCGTCGAGAGAATAAAAGTGTCTGATATTTTGTTAGAAGCTTTTTTAAGGGGTAACTGGCTGCTCTCCGAACAAATGACCTCAAGAAATTAATGACCTCACTTTTGGGGGAGGATGCTGTGAAATAGCCACTTTTTCATAAGAAAGGTGGAAGGAAACAATAGCAATGTCATTTTAGAAAGCCACGTATTTGGTGAAATTTATAAAGAGACATAAAGATATTCGTGCCTTTTGACTTCTGCCAAAAAAAAAAAAGTCAAGGACAAGTAACAAATCTAAAATGTGGAAGAGGGATGCCTGGGTCACTCATGGGTTGAGCACCTGCCTTCCGCCCAGGGCCTGACCCTAGAGACCCAGGACCAAGTCCCGCATCGGGCTCCCTGCATGGAGCCCACTTCTCCCTCTGCCTGTGTCTCTCATGAATAAATAAATAAAATCTTTAAAAAAATAAAATAAAATGTGGAAGAATCTTAGGCCTAAAAATGTTCAACGAGAACTAGATGAAATATGCAAGTAAATGAAATGCCCAACATGAAAAGCCTAGTTGAAGAAATTGTCATATGTACCGCTCAAAAGGATTAGGACTGCAGGAGCACATTTAGCACATTGGTTTGAATTTTATCTTAAATGCAACCCTCTGGGCAGTGAAATTGCCAAAAGAAGGAGGCCAACCAATTAGAAAAAGGCACTCCTTTCTTCTGATGTGGTCAATGGATACTGGGCCCAATTTCAGACCTCCTCCCTCTGGGCCCCTTGCACAGGCCTAGTCTGAAATAAATAGTATACATTTCCTTAAAAATATGGTTTTGAAGACATGGAAGAGATCTGATGATGTGCTACGTGGGAAATGCCTATACAATAATTACGCGTTGCCAAAATTGTTACCAAAAAGATGGGAATGAAAAAAAAAATCACAAAATGTTTCTATAATGGGCAATTATAATATGTCATTAAAAGTAAACCTCTTTGAAATACTGTGAAAATAATATTAAAAAATTTAATGAAAATATTAGACTCGTACATAGAAATACAGGTGTTAAAAATCCATTAGCCTTGGACTTGTCCACAGTCTTTTTGTACCTATTTCCAGTCTTTGTCCTGTATCGCTATAATATTGATATATATCTACCTGCTGAGGTTCTTGGTAGCAAACAATAGCTCTCTTAAGCAGAAGGAACTTACTGGAAAGATACTGCATGGTTCTCAGAATTGACAACCAGGCCTGAAAACAAAGGCCAGAGGGGGTCAAGCAGCATAAATATACCGGCCAGGGCCCCACCACTGGTCACAGCAGCCACCATCAGATGCCACCTCCACCACCTAGACTCCCCTCTCTGTGACCCGCAATCTTTTCACGCTCATTCAAGTTTGAAAGTTGACAAACTGTTGCGTAACCACACCAGGGGCTGCCCGGAGCAGAGATTCCCAGCCTCCCCTATGGATGGTCTATAGAGGTGCTGAGATTGATGCCATCAGCTCACGGTAGGCCTTAAGTGCCTAGAGCCTGCAGAGCTGGTCGTTTCTGGAAGGGAGCAACCTCATGCATTCATAGAGTACTTTACACATCATATTCATTTTTTATACACGGCATGACATGAAAAAGTTTAGAACGCATTGCCCTAGTGGACAAAGGGCCACCAATGCCCATAGTTGAAGATTTCCCAGTACTAGGAAAGAGGATCAGATGCTGGCCAGTTTCAGTAAATATTCATGACGGCATCCTTCTGGGTACTGGAAAATGTGATGGCAAAGTATCCAAGATCCAGAGTATGGCTTTAGGGTCTGTATTAGTTATCTATTGCTGCTTGGAGAATCATCCCCAAACTTAGTGGCTTAAAACAATAACATATTACACGGTTTCTGTGGGTCAGGAATCTGGCCCAACTTAACAGAACCCTCTGCATTAGGGTCTCTTGTGAGCAGTCAAGGTGTCAGCTGCGCTGCCCTTATCCCGAAACCTGAAAGGATCTACTTCTAAGCTTACTCACCTGGTTATTGGTGGGATTTGATTCCTTGAGGCCATAGGACTGACTAAGAGCCTCAGTTTCTTGCTGGCTCTTGGCCAGAAGTGGCCCTCAGTTCCTTGGCATGGGGGCCTCCCCAACAAAAACAGTTTGTGTCATCAAAGGGTGCCAGCCAAGACAGCAGTAGCAGCAGGGTGGAAGTCACTCCTTTGTAACCTCATCACAGAAGTGCCATCCCATCACTTTTGCCTTGATCTGTTTGTTCAAAGCAAGTCACTAAGTGAGTCAGTCACTCTGGGTTCACTAGGTCCAGCCTACATTCAAGGGGAGGGAGTGATACAAGGGGACAAACAGAGATTTCAGAGTCCAAGCCTAGGTAGACAAAATCTAATGAGGACGATTTGCATCCTGTCTCAGCCAGGCCAGGGAGGTGGTGCTGCCTATGACCACAAACCCAGAGACAGGATCCCTGGGACTTTGGGTTCAGGATGAAAAGGATCTGTAGACTCACACGGAAGGACACAAATGTATTATTTCCTATTCATGTGTGAATAAAACAGTTATAATTCAGTGTACATTAATAAAATAAATGGGAAAGCCCAGAAGTTATTAAATTTAGAGGAAACTGTATGTTTTATTAATCAGATCTAGAAGAATTTGAACAAAAACTGTAATTCTGACTTTAAGAGCCAGGCTAACAAGTTAATCTACCATTAATCTGTTTTCTTCTCTTACTTTTTCCTTCTGCTTTTTCTAGTCTACTGTAACTCCTCTTTCATCTGTCAAAACACATATTTTTTTTTCTTCTATATGGATTTTTAGGTTCCCTCTTAGTTTCCTCACAGTGCCATGAAAAGTACATGCAAAATGTAATAACAGGCAGGAGCAGAGCTTCCTAGGAAGCTCAGAAACTCACTTCCTCTGCACTGTCTCCCTTTGTGCTATTGGATAAGTGTGATCAGGTTCTTGAAGGATTCATAAAATGGGAAGCCTGCCCCAGAATTTCCCTGAGTTCCAGGCAGTGCCTCCTATTAGCCTAGGAAACGCCCTTTAGTTGGGTGGATTCTATGCCATGCAGGCAGCCAAAGGCATGCTGTTTCACTCCATTGGGCTGATATCATAAAATACCATAGACTGGACAACTCATAAACAACTGATGTCTATTCGTCATAGTTCTGGAGACTGGGAAGTCCAAGATCAAAGCACCTGCAGATTCAGTGTCCGGTGAGAGCCCTTTTCCTGGTTCCTATATGGCTATCTTCTCACTGTGTCCTTAAACAGCAGAATGAGGCGAGGGAGAGCTCTGCGTTCTGTTTTTTAAGGGCACTAATCCTACCTGGGATCCACCTTCGTGCCCTAACTATACCCCCACTGCCCCACATCCAAATACCATCACGTTGGGGATTAGACTTCAACATACGAATTTCGGGGAGGGGAACACAGACAATCTATGGCAATAAAAGACAAAAGTAGAAAAAAATAGAAGAGAAAAAAAATAGATGGGTCCTTAAAGGATAATGATGATTAATTCCCCAAAGTGCTAGACATCACGGAGGGCTATTACTCACCTACACACTATGGGTTAGCCCCCTACTTCCCTAAGAGATGGGCTGCATATCAGCCATCATTTATTGGGTATCTATTATATGCAATACACAGCGCTGGGCAGCATGTGGACATTTCTAGAAAAGAATCTTAAGGTCCTTGCCTTCAAGGAGTTTATAGTTTTGTGGGAAAGAACATTGCTTTTTTAAAAAAGATTTTATTTATTTATTCATGAGAGACACACAGAGAGAGGCAGAGACATAGACAGAGGGAGAAGCAGGCTCCCTGTGGGGAGCTCGATGCAGGACTCGATGCCAGGACTCTGGGATCATGACCTGAGCTGAAGGCAAGATGCTCAACCACTGAGCCACCCAGGCTTCCCCCAAGAACATTGCTTTTACCCAACATTGCTTTTCAGATCGAGTTTGGAAAGTGCTATACTAGTGACATGGCTATGTTTCTAATATCCCAGGAAAAGCAATTCTCCAGCTCACTCCATTGTTCTAAGTAAGATGAGTTAATTTTTCAATCTGAGTTTTTTTGGTTACCTGAGTTACTGCATGGACATAATTAATGCACATACATACATTTTTTTTTATCATGATGGTCCTCCAAGAAGGTGCAAGGTGTAATTTGCAATCTAAGTAAGTATAGGAAGAAAGTAATTTAGTGAAGCAATTTATTTTGCAATTCACTGTTTCCTTCATCATTGCTATATATCATTTTATGCTCAGTAATTAATTTTTTAAACATTTTTGTTTGTTTTCCTTAAGTGCTTTTAATGCTATGCAAGGAAAAAATATGCCAAGCACTATGTGAGGCTTTCTAAATCATAATGTTTCAAAGATGTCAGAACATCTGTATTTGGAAAGCAACATAAACTATTTCAAAGACTTATTTAGTAGTTTTCTGCTTCAGCTGTGATCAGTCTATCTTACAAATATTTAACTTATAAATGGATATCAATTATTTAAAGGAGTGGCATTTGCTAGGAATTACTGGCCTGTCTCCTACAATCTCAGTCACTCATATGTGCTTTGTGTCCGAAAATTTCCCCATGGATAATCGATCATCAGCATTCTTTTTTTTTTTTTAAAGATTTTATTCATTTATTCATGACACACACACAGAGAGAGAGAGAGAGAGAGAGAGGCAGAGGGAGAAGCAGGCTCCATGCAGGGAGCCAAACACAGGACTCGATCCTGGGATTCGATCCCGGGGTTCCAGGATCACGCCCTGGGCCGAAGGCAGGTGCCAAACCGCTAAGCCAACCAGGGATCCCCAATCATCAGCATTCTTAAGAGACCAAAGACCTTTCTAAATCCTTAAGCTCCAAAATCCCACCATCCCAGAGTATGCTACCCTATAAAATTCGGTAAGTATGATAATAATCTACATGGTTAGGGAACAACAAAGCTGCACTAACATGTAGATGTTGGATGGCTATTCAGTGATCAAGTGGTTATTTCTGAATAGTGCACTAACCTCATCCCATGTGTGATGCAATTTGTGCTTGGCAAAATTGAAAACCTGAATTATGTCAAGATTCTGGGCTGCTTTTTTTTTTCTCACTTTTTAAAAAGTATTTTATTTAAATTCAATTTGCCAACACATAGTGTAACACCCAGTGCTCATCTCATCATGTTCCCTCCTTAATGCCTGTCACCCAGTTACCTTATCCCCCCACCCTCTGGGCTGCTTCTAAAGAGTCAAGATTGTGGGTATTCAATGTTGAGCATAGTGTGTAAGTACTGCCCTGGTTAGATTCTTCAGTGGTGCGCATCCCTCTTCATCTCAGCGTGGTGGTTTATACACACACGCACACCTGTAGTTGACCCAAAAACAGCACCCCAAAACATATCCACCTGTGAACATGAATGTGGCCTTATTTGGAAAGAGGGTCCTTGCAGATATAACTAAAGATCTTGCAATGAGATGATCCTGGATTGTCATGGTGGGCCCTAAATCCCATGGCAAATGTCCTCCTAAGAGAGGCAGAAAAGGCGATGTGAAGTTGGAGCAGGGGGAGATGCAACCACAAGTCCAGGAATGCCAAGATCCACCGGAAGCCAGAAGAGAGCCATTTCTCTTCCAGAAATGGAAGGCGTGCAGCCTGCCAATACCTCTATCTCTGACTTCTGGCCTTCAGGACTGTGAGAGAATAAACTGTTGTTTTAAGTCATCAAATTTTCCAGCATTCGTCACGCAGCCTAGGAAACGATTGCACACATAGACTTCAAACTTATTAGGTTCTGGAGAAAAAAAGTTGCACAAAGTTGTTAAGAAGATTAAGTATACTATGTGTTGTGGAAGCCAGAGTGATCCATTAACACATTTCCCTCATCAAAATTGCAGTGCTTTTTACTTGAATGTACTCTGCTGTAAGATTCAGAGCTCGTGTGTCATGTTAATTATATACCTCAATAAGGCAAATCTAGGCTCACTACTTTTCATAATTTTATAGCTTAGCATCATCTCTCTCTCTCTCTCTCTCTCTGGGTTCTGATTGCATTTCAGTAAAGGAAGGAGTTATAAGCACTCTGATTTGATGGGAAAGTAATTTTATGACTGGGGTATGAATTGAAATTGTCTCTTACTGGGCAGAAGCATAAATGCCACAAAACAGCCTTAAGGACACTATTAGAAGGGCACCCGGGTGACTCAGTTGTTAAGCATCTGCCTTCAGCTCAGGTCATGATCTTGGGGTCCTGGGATGGAGTCCTGAGTCAGGCTCCTGGCTTGGCAGGGTCTGCTTCTCACTCTCCCTCTGGCTCTCCCCACCCTTCGTGCTCTCTCTTGCACTCTCTCTCTCTCTCAAATAAATAATAAAATCTTTAAAATTAAAAAAAAAAAAAGGACACTATTGGAGGGTCACCTTGGCCACCACAGCTCAGAGCTGTTACCTTTTAACCATTACATGCCTAATGTGATGTGTATCATGCTTTAACGACTATATGACAGTCTGACCCCATAAGGATAATTTTGTAGGATAGGACAGTTGTCTTATATCAGGTTTCCTAGAAGCAAAGCCTGAGATGGAGTTTCTTTCTTTCTTTTTTAATTTAAAAAATCGTTTAATTCCAGTATAATTAATGTACATTGTGATATTAGTTTAGGTGTACCATATAATGATACAACACTTCTTTGACAATTTTATTTATTTATTTGACAGACTGAGAGTGTGGGCACAATCAGGGGGACCAGCAGGCGGAGGGAGAAGCCAGCTCCTCATGGAGCAAGGAACCCGATGAAGGGCTTAATCCCAGGACCCTGGGATCATGACCTGAGCTGATGGCAGATGCTTAACTGACTGAGCCACCCAGGCACCCTTGATTCAACACTTCTCTATGCATTACCCAGTGCTCATCATAAGTGCACTCTTAATTCCCTTCATCCACTCATCCTCCCACCCACCTTCCCTCTGGCAACCACCAGTTTGTTCTTTATATCTAAGAGTCTGTTTTTATGTTTGTCTTTTTTCTTTGTTTATTGAGTTGGGGTTTCTGATGCAAGTGATTTTTTGAGACAGTACTGTCAAGTGCCATGTGTAAGGGAGTAAGGGAAGCAGGGTAGTGCAGGGGAAGAAGCCAGGCAAAGATGAGTGTCCAGTGAAGTCTGGCTTCCGCCTGACCCCACAGGGAGCTCTGAAGTATGTATAGCACTGCAGCATTGCCCCACCTTGGGCAAGAGTCCAGGACTTTTACAACATGTGTTAATCACTCATTAGCTGCAGACCAACTCCCTCCCGGGGTGAGAGCATAACATCCCAGCGTCTCTGGGCAAAGAGACTCCCTACAGGCAAGGGCAATCCTCTGGAGAAGGGCGCAGGGTGAACCCCTGGCAACTAACCCTCCCAGCAGCCTGGGATGGCTGAACTGGCGGGTAATGGAAACTGATCAGGGTACTAATACTAATAGCATGTGTGGGCTCCGCTTCAGATTGCATTTCTAATCACACAGCTGATCACTTCAATGATGATCATACATTTGCCATAAGAGAATTCTCTGAAAGAAAAAAAAAACATGTTTGCATTACTGGAGAGTTGGAAATTCACGAGTCTTGCAAATCACATTGGGGAGATATCATCAGCAAATACTTTCAGGTTCTAATAGAAATAATCTGGGAAGAGTGCCTTTGTAAAGAAATCTGTTTTTAGGGAGCATCTGGGAGCCCAGTACAGTTATAAGCTCAGCGCTGACCTCATATCGTGTTTATTTTCACGGTCTGTAGGTCTTTTTCCATTCTCTGTTGGCCACATGAATGTCTGTCTGTGTCAGTGTGGTTTATTTTAGTCTGTAAGATCCTCGTAGGCACAGTTCACATCTATTTATTGTTCTCTGTGTGGCATGTTGCACAATTATCCGCTTAATAATTGCTTCTTGTTGATGATGCAGTGTAGATACGTGACTATTTGCTTTCTGATGACGACAATGATATTTTACTCAATGACTGGCCAGGGTTTTAACCATATGACTAAGGCATCATCCTAAGCAGGATGTGCACATTCAGATACCTCCAGGAACCTGATAGATCCCGTAATAGAGTGACCCAGGTGAGGTATATAACAACAGAGAACAGTGGGAACCGTAAGGGGAAGAGTGCATACGGGGATTAAAATCATAACGTTTGAAACCCTACACGGGAGAAACAAACCCCTTCTGGGGAAGGGGTGAGACCTGGTTAATGGGTCACCAGTTAGGCCTAACAGCAGCACTGAGGTCAGAGCTGGAAATTCAGGCCGATTACAGATGTCTTGGATGTGCTCTGCTGTCTCACATCCACCTGGTTCACTGGGGAGCCAAAAACTGTTATGATTCGCCTCTGCCCACCATTGACAATTGGAAGCACCCGACATTTCAGTCATGCTGCCCTGCTTGTAGAACCGGATCTAGAGATCTTGATCTACTTACCGGCTTGCCAGGTAAAGGTGAGTCATAGGTGCCCCATTTACTTAACCCAACCAGGAGAAACACCTGAGAAGAGTCTACTTCCTTTAGAGTGTCCCACCTCCGGTAGGCAATCCTTAAACCCTTCCCCTTACCCCAAGCTAGTTTGCTAATCTTTGATTCTGGGTCTTTATAAGCACCTCATTGATTTTGATTCTCAGAATAAAGTTTCTCATCATTTGATCATGCTGCAAAGATTACATACTCATCTCAAGTGTTGGCAAGAAATGTGGAGAAATTGGAACCCTCATCCACAGCTAGTGAGAACGTAAAACAGGGCAGCCAGCCACTGTGAAAACCAGTATGGCAGTTTCTCAGAATATTACACATAGAGGTACCCTGTGACCTGGCAATTCTACTCCTACGTACATACACAAGAGGAATGAAGACACATGTCCACATAAAAGCTTGTGCATGGATATTCATAGGAGATAGCCGAAAGGTAGAAACCAAGTAACTGTCCATCAATGGATGAACAGATAAATAAAATGTGGTATATTCATACCATGGAACGTCACTCAGCAATAAAAAGGAATGAGGTTCAGGGCACAGGCTATAACAGAGAAGGACCTTGAAATGTTATGCTAATTGTAGGCAGCCAGTCACAAAGGACCATGTATTTTACGATTCTGTTTATATCTTTTTTCAAACAGTTTTAAAATCTATTCTTCCCTTTTCTTTTTCTCGTTTCCACTTTGTCATCTTTGTAATGGGTCACCAATGGAAACTGGGGCTGGAATTCAAAAAGATCACTCTTTTTGTGTTCGGTAGTGGAAATTCCACTCAAGACTCCACTGTCTGGAATAAATGGACAGGTGCAGTGGTTCTCGAAGTTTAGAGTGCATCAGAATGACCCAAGACATAGATCTATGGATCCATAGATCCAAGATTTGTTACATTTCCAACAAATTCCCAGGTGGGGCTCTTGCTACTCATCTGGGGACCATTCCCAGTAGCTTGAGAATTCCTAGACTAGAATTTCTTCTTTTTTTTATTTTGAAATAGTCTCAGGGTTATAGGAAAGTTGGAGATGCAGCACAAAGAACTTTTTTTTAATGGAGCCACTTGATGATAAGCTGCCGACGTAATGCCCTATTACGTCCTAATACTTTAGTGTAAAATTCCCACAAAGATATTCTTCTACATAACCAAAGGAGGACCATCGTGATAAGGAAAGAATCACTAATGCATTACTACCGCCTACTCGTCACTCTATTCAAGTTTGGACAATTGTCCCAATACTGTTGTTTACAGCCAAAGGGTCCAGATCAGAACCACATGTTGCAGTTAATTGTCGTGTGCCCATAGCCATGGACTCAGTCTCTTCAATGTGCTTGATCCTGACACCTGTTTTTTTATTGACAGTTTTTTTTTTTTAATATAGTGTCTCCCATTTTGGGTCTGTCTGGAGTATCCTCCTGGGAAGATTCAGGTTCCGCATCTTGGGCACGAATATCATACAAATGTCTCTGTGTTCTCGGTGCATTTTAGGCACCGCATGATTTCAGTGTCTCTCACTAATGATGACGTTGACTTTGTTTAATAAAGGTGGCATCTGCCAGGCTTCTCCGCTATAAAGTTACTCATTTCCTCTTTATAGTTGATTAGTATTTTATGAGGAAGTATTTTGAAATGAGCTAAATAACTCATTCCTTATCAAACTTTTAATTCGTAAACTCATTATTTATGTATCTATCAATGCATGGCCTCCCATTTTATTCAATAGGTTCATAAACCACCACTTTTATCATTTATTTTGATGCTCAACGTACTCCTGATTTGGCTAGTGGGCGCCCCATGTCCTTTTGACACGCCCCCATTCTTCTTTGAGCATTTTCTTACTCTCTTGTACAAGAGGATGTTTCAGATTCACCTTGTACTTTCTATGCTGCCACCTTGGAATTAATCATTTCTCTGAGAAGCCATAGTTGCTTTCAGTTGGAAATGACATTTGAAGCCCAGATTTGGAGGAGTTTTGTTGCTCTTAGGCCTTCTCAGGGACAGCTAAGGTAGCTATACTACATGTACTAGTTATCCACTGCTGCATAACGGATACCACAAACTTAGCGACTTAGGCCAATATCCACTTATTATCTCATAGTTTCCGAGGTCCAGAATCCTGGCATGGCTTAGCTGTCTCCTTTGCTCGAGGATCTCACAAAGTAGGTCTGGGGTTGTGATCTTCTCTCCAGGCTTAGCTGGGGGAGGGACCCACTTCCAAGCTCCTGTGGTGGCAGAGAGCCTTGGTTTCTCTGTGGCTGTTGGCTGGAGGCCACCCTCAGTTCTTTGCCCTGTGGGCTCCTCCACAGAACCACTGACAACACTGCAGCTTGCTTCATCAAAGCCAGCAAGGGAGAGAGTCTCCAAGCAAGGCGGACATGACAATCTTGTGTAGCATAATCACAGTAATGACATCCTATGATATCTTTGCTGTACTTTATTGGTTAGAAGCAGGTCATGGGGTTTGCCACAATCGAGTGGAGGGACTTAGCCAAACTCGTGAGTGCCAGGAAGTATGTATGATTGGGGACCATCCTAGGGGCTTCATACTATAATCACCTTACCAAGTGATAGAGTCAAGGGGGCATCCTGTAGTCTGTCTGCCATGATACACACATGCATATGTACATCTAGGTTTATATTTTTGTCTATCTGTCCATCTATCTATCCCTTCCATCTACCTATCCAATCTCTCAAACCATGCGTCATTACTACTACATCCACTTCCAATATAATACCACACTGTTCATTTGTGGTTTTTTTCTCTCCCATGTTTGTGACTTCCTTCCCCCAGTGGTGAGAAACCTTTATATATTTATTCACGTATTATATCAATTCCTTGTCTCTACTGCCACTCCTTCTCCACTATAGATCTTTCCCCTCTGCTCAGGCTCTCCACTCCCTTGTCTGGCTGCCCTCCAGTGAAGATGCCTCGGTCACCATCCTCAGACCCTGACACACACATGGAGCCACTCTGCATAGGGATGCCCCCTCACTCTTAGGGGCTCTGACTCCTGTTTTGGTCATGCCTCCCCTTGCATGGTGGCCCTCTTCACCTTGCTGGAGATCTGCCCCAACCCAGCTAACCCTCTCTCCCTACACCAGGATGTCCAGCCCCATCTCATGCCTCCGGTCTGAATTGTTTGGAAAGAAAGGGAAGGGAAAAGAAGGAAAACAGCACATTTCTCTTTAATGATGCCATTTTTTCCTTGTTAACTAGAATTCGTCTTCCTCTCCCTCCAAAGTTGGGAGAGGAGGTACAATACATTCCCTGAACATATGGTGTAATGTGCAAGTGGCTATTCTATAAATTTGTAGTCTATTAGCTGGAATGGGAGGAGCTTTCTAAGCAGCAGAAAAAAATATATATAAAGAAAGGACAAAAAGAAGTGAGCATGCACAGCTCTTTTATTCTGCCCCTGTGCTCTGTTGGAGCACATCTGTTCTCCAGGCTGAAATGCCCACTTCTCTGTCCTTTGCATTAGTGCAATCCTTTACTCAAGGGCCAGGTCCTGAGGTTCCTTCTTCCACAGGAGACCCTCACTCACTGGAGCCCAGCCATTTGATCTCCTTTTAAAATTCCAATCCATACTCACGTCTTTGTCACCACATTTTAGCACTTGATTCTATATGCCCTTGTACTGATCGCTAGTTCTTTTATGTATACACGTCTTTCCTCCTTTTTTAAAAAGATTTATTTATTTATTTATTTATTTATTTATTTATTTATTTATTTATTTATGATAGACATAGAGAGGAGAGAGAGAGGCAGAGACACAGGAGGAGGGAGAAGCAGGCTCCATGCAGAGAGCCCGATGTGGAACTCGATCCTGGGACTCCAGGATCACGCCCTGGGCCAAAGGCAGGCGCTAAACCGCTGAGCCACCCAGGGATCCTCTAAACTGCTGAGCCACCCCGGGATCCCCCACATCTTTCCTCCTGAACTAGATAGTGAGTTCCTTAAAGATAATACTTCATTGTGTCTATCACATGCTTGATGAGGATTGAAAGCAGCCGCTCTGCGTAGGCACATGAGATTGGGCTAAAAAGAGACAGATGGGAACCTAGCCAGAAGAGTGGCCGGTAGGTATTTCATCTCTTATTCTCTTGTTTAGTTAGGTCTCTGAATTGAAGGCAAGCTCAGCGCTGAAATGTTCAATAAATATGTGCTGAATTATAATTTAGCATATATAGTAACCACCATCTCTCTGGAATATATGGATCCCAGAAGCCACCTGCACTGTAGTTCCCCTACCACCAAATTGGTGGCCAACTATGTGCATGTAAAACTGGAGACGTGGCTTCATTTATACCCGTTTTTCTGGACTCTATACATAATATGAGCCTCATAATTTAGAGGAGTCTCACTGAATGTGGATGCACAGTTATATTTATGAATCAGTTGAAAAGAGGGAGCAAAGATTAAGATATTCTTCTGATACAGAGTCTGAGTTAAGACAGGTAGCATCTGGGCACCTGGTTGGCTCAGTGGTTGAGCGTCTGCCTTTGGCTCAGGTTGTGATCCCGGGCCCTGGGATCAAGTTCTGCATCAGGCTCCCCGCAGGGAGCCTGCTTCTCCCTCTGCCTCTGTCTCTGCCTCTTTCTCTGTGTCTCTCATGAATAAATAAAATCTTTTAAGAAAAATAAAAAACAAAGGCAGCATCCTCAGCTGCAATGAGAAAACAGAACTCCCTAGAGTGACATGTGTTCTCACTCAGTCTAATTGTGTCACAGCCCTGTTAAGGGGGTTGCTTCTTGAACACCCTTCAGAACTACTCAGTGCAAGGAGCTACAGATGATTTGAATTTCAGACTTATTGGTAATAACAAATCAGAAGTTTTTCTTATAATAAAATCCCTACTAGGGGCGCCTGGGTGGCTCAGTCGGTTTAACATCCGACTCGTGGTTTCGGCTCAGGTCCTGATCTCTAGGTTGCAGGGGCTCCATCCTCAGTATGGAGTCTGCTTGAGATTCTCTCTCTTTATCTCCCTCTTCTCATGCTCCCTCTCTCTCTCAAATAAATAAAATCTTAAAAAAAAAAATCCCTAGTAACTGCATAGAGAGTGGATATTAGTCATCACCCAAGAATGTTAACTAGTTTGATCCAAGTCACTAAGAAACATCAGATCTGGAGTATCTTGACTTTTTTTTTTTTTTAAGATTTTATTTATTTGAGAGAGAGAGAGAGAGGGAGAGAGAATGAGTGGGGGGAGGAACAAAGGGAAAGGGAGAAGCAGACTCCCTCCTGAGCAGGGAGCCCAATGTTGGGGCTCGAGTGGGGCTCAATCACAGGACCCTGGGATCCTGACCTGAGCCAAAGGCAGACGCCTAACCCACTGAGCCACCCAGGCGCCCCAAATCTTGACCTTCTGATCAGTGCACCTTCCAAGGGTCCTTGTGCAGATTACTGTTCTCTTTTTTTTTTCTTGCTGGTGTTCACAATGAATGATAACAGTGGCTGGCTTTGGGTTGTGCCTCCTATTCCGGTGATATGCTCAAGCCTCCCCTAATCAGGCCGATCTAAGACCCGGCTGGCCAAAACAGACTCCAAGCCGAACATCAGGCAGTCACGACATGCAGTACACTCATGCCGCCACTGCTGGGATGCCAGCCCCAGTTCTGCTCTGCTCAGGGCTCCTTTAAGGGGTGGAAGCCGGGAGGAATGCACGCGGGCTGCCAAAACAACATGTGAGCCTGGTGAAGAGGATCCCCAACTGGAAGCACGTGAAGGGGGGCGAGGCAAAACGTAAACAGCGCTCTTTCTTGGCAAAAACAAGAGACAAAAGACACCTCGGAGGAGAAAGAAATGGCTATTTTTAGATGTGATAGTTACAGCCATTTTTAGAGGATTTTCCCATCAAACTTAAAATTATGTTGGTTTTTGTTTTTTTTTAAAGTAGAACATTGGAGCCTGGTTCTGTAAAGTAATTGGATGCACATGTACGCATATATACCACTCGCCCATTTAGTTGGCCAGCGGATAGCATGTTGGCTGTGTTATGTGTGTCAGGGATCACAGTGGTTGCCTCTGAGCATTCTTGTTCCTCCCGAAACACTGCTGGGAAAGGCTGCAGGCTTTTAGGACAGGGTGAGCCCTGTAAGGATCTGCTCCTCGAGGTTCTCCTTGGCCTTTGTTTACCTGAGTGCCATTCGAAATCAACATTCTCTCTCGTGTCTAGGAAGAAACCCCATGGAAAGGAGGCCAGGCAACCCCATCAGGTCGAAATCAACTCTCAAAGACACAAGTGGTTGGAAATGGTCCCTATCTGGAAAACTGAACAGCTTATGTTCAAGAGAGGCTTTGTGATGAATTCTTTTGGTTAGCAAATACCCCAATGATCTTGGCTCTGCATCTGAATCTTCAGTTATCAGGTTTGCTTAATTTAAGTTCCACCTGTATTGCATCAGATTGTTGTTGAAAAACACTGCCAATAATTGCTTTTTCATTTGCCAGGCTAGTTGGGAGTGGAAAGGGGGCTGGAACTATGGAATCAGACCTAACTATGATCTACTTCGGTCCCTAAATCCCTGAGTAACAACAGCAGGCAGGGCAGTGAACCTCTCTGATCTACAGTTTCTGCCTCTGCAAAATGGGGGTCATTCTTCCCATCTCATGGAACACCCTGTGGTCTTCAGCCTATTTCTAGCCCAGGGTAGGTACTCAGAGAAGACAAGTGATGATGGGTTTTGTTAGTTATAGATTCAGAAGCCTACAGAGATTGCACATCCTAGGTCAGCAGCTCTGACCTAATGCCTGCCTGGGCCATGGAAGGGAACAACCAGCAGCAACTCAGAGATTTCAAGATTCAATGTATATACTGCAGGATGTTGTCCTTCGAAAGCCACGGGAAAAAAAAATCCACGGGAGACAGAAAAGGGCAACTGTTGTAGGATTCTATTTATGTGAGGAACTAGGATAGGAACTAGGACAGAAAGGAGAATAGAGATTGTCAGGGTCCAGAGATCTTGGGAGTTCTTACTTAGTGGGTATACGATTGCAGGATAGGGTGATGGAAATGTTCTTGAGATGGATGATGGTGATGGTTGCACGACCATGGACTGCACCTAATGCCCCTGAAATGTACATTTAAAAATGGTTAAAATGGTCAATTTTGTTATGTCTATTTCACCGCAATTTTAAAAATAGGGAAAAAACCCATTGGAATGATGCAAATCAAGATACATCCAGGGGCACCTGGCTGGCTCAGTCATTGGAGCATGATCCCAGGATCATGAGTTCAAGTTCCACGTTGGGTGTAGAGATCACTAAATAAATAAAACTTAAAAAAAAAATACATCCAATCGGATAACACCATATCGCTGTTAGAATGAGGTAGATTTTATTCTACTAACATAAAAAGATGCCCAGTAAAAAAAAAAAAGTTGTAATTAAATATATATAGCATAACGCCAGTTGTTTTTTCTGCTTCACATTTTTGGTGAAAAGCTGTGGCAAAGATGGTTTTCACATCCAAGTGCGGCTCCATCCCTTCCGTGTTATCTGTATCAACAAGATGTTGTCCTGTGCTGGAGCTGACAGGCTGCAGACAGGTATGCGAGGTGCCTTTGGGAAGTCCCAGGGCACAGTAGCCAGGGTCCACATTGGCCAAGTCATCATGTCCATCCGTACCAAGCTGCAGAACAAGGAGCATGAGATTGAGGCCCTACGCAGGGCCAAGTTCAAGTTCCCTGGCCGCCAGAAGATCCACATCTCCAAGAAGTGGGGCTTTGCTAAGTTTAATGCGGACAAATTTGAAGATATGGTGGCCGAAAAGCGGCTCATCCCAGATGGCTGTGGGGTCAAATACATCCCTAATCGTGGCCCCTTGGACAAATGGAGGGCTCTCCACTCATGAGAACCTTGCACCACCCGAACCCTCTTTATGCCCACCAATAAATCCTGCTTCCTGTCAAAAAGAAAAAAAAAAGAAAAAAGAAAAAAGAAAGCTCACACTGCTATACGAGAGAATCCCGTCTATGAGAAGAAGCCTAAGAAAGAAGTTAAGAAGAAGAGGTGGAACCGTCCTAAGATGTCTCTTGCCCAAAAGAAAGATCGGGTAGCTCAGAAGAAGGCAAGCTTCCTTAGAGCTCAGGAGCGGGCTGCTGAGAGCTAATAAACCAAACCATAATTTTCTATGAAGATTTTTCAGATAAAGCCAATAATAAACTTATTCACCAAGCCAAAAGCTAAGGCTCATCTTATCTTTGCAACACCGCTATGATGTATGTGTGAACGTCATTACCCCATTTTGCAGATGAGGAAACTAAGCCGCAGCGAGGTGAGGTGGCTTGCCCAAGGACACAGATATTAAAAGTGGCAGAGCTAGAGTTTTGACCCAGCTCCAACTATCTGGCTCCCAACCTCTGAGTTCTAGACTCTTCTGTATCATCTTCACCACCCCAGAGCTACTGATCAGATCTGCAAGATACTGCAATCCAGAAAGGATTCTTGCACACCTTGGAGCCCAGAGGACCGCAGCCCAAACCACCAGGCAACGCTTAATGACTGTTTCATAAGAATAATAAATGTTTACATATGCGTAAACATTTAAAACTTCACTTGGAATTCTGTGGACTTTTGTTTGTTTTTTTTTAACTGAGCAGTTTATTCTACAAAGTAGACCAAAAAAAGAAAAATCTGTATTAAATTGGCCATAAACCAGGTTTCATCCTGTCTTATCATTAGCTTAAGAGTAGTTTTGTCAATTTAGAAATGTTTTTCTCCCAAGACTCCTGCCTACGAACTTCCAAACTCAGTCTTTAACAACAGAGTAAAACCTTATCAAGTTGAGCTCAATTCTGAATTGCAATATATTCATTTGGAATTTGGTGAAGTCTTTGAGAAATTGAAGAAATTGTTTAGTAAATAAATTGTCAAGCTGGTCACTAGACTTATAAGGGGGCATACTTAACCAACTCAATAAAGCCAGGCCATGTTCTTTTTTTAATTTTAAGGATTTTAGTACATTAATGGTTCCTGATTGCAAATGAGACATCGACTTTCTTTAGGGGTCAAAACTGCTTCTGGATAGACATTCTGGTAGTACTTTAGTTGGTTTGATGTGACTTAATGTGCTAGAATTCGTTTCTCAGAAATGCTTCTATAACTCACGCGTTTTCCAAGTCATGTAAATTCTACCCCCTTTCCATACCCATCCTTGCAGCTGGGCTGATTCATGCAATTTTTATCTTAATTGGGTTTTGAATATAGTATTTTGCAGTTAGTGTGAGTTTCATAAAACCCAGCACTAAGAAAGTTTCAATGAACAAACATCTCCATGCCTTAGTTTCTTTACCTGTAAAATGGGCATATTAAGGGTTATAGGAGGGATCACCGCATGTGGTTGTGCAGACGGAGGGCTTCACAGGGTTAGGGGCACCCATCACAGCCTGCATGGCTGTAGGCCGCTGCTCTGCGGGGAGGGCTCACGAGAGCATATCACGAGCTATTAGACACGGATCAAGTGAAATTGTGCCCCACTCGGGACACACGCTGTTCGATGTGTTCGATGTGTTCGATGATTTTAACAGAATAGGGCTTGACTCCAGGGATTGTTGCCCTCAAATAAATATTGCCATGAATGACAAGAGACATGAACTTGGAGAGTAAGATGTGCTTTCCTCAATCAAAATCACTGATTTGGTACGCAGCTAATAATTCTTCCACTAAAAAAACTTCAGAAAACAGGGGAACCTGGGTGGTTTAGTCAGTTAAGCCTCTGCCTTCAGTTCAGGTCATGATCCCGGGGTCCTGGGATCGAGCCCAGCAGCGAGCCTGCTTCACCATCTCCCTCTGCCCCACCCCCGCTTGTGCTCTCTCTCTCTCTAGCTTTCTCTCTCTCAAGTAAGTAAATAAAATCTTTAAAAAATTTTTTCAGAAAACCTACCTATCATACAAGATGGAAGTAAAATTTCTGCCTTCCAGGGGCACACAGCATAGGGACAGACACAGGAGTACAACTTGCTGGATCGGGGGAGTCGTTGGGAAGAATTGGGTGCTGGGACCACACGATCTCTCAGTTCCAGCTCTGCCATCATCACCAGCTGTAAGACCTTCCTGCTACCTCAGCTTAACCCCTTCGAGCTCAGTTTCCTTATCAGCATAGTGGGCAGAATGATAACTTCATCACTGAGCCGTCAGGAGGGTAGCAGGAGACAGGCAAACACTCACCACTGTTTGGGGCACTGGCGAGGCCCCTGGTGAGCCCCCAGTGAGCCACTTGCTTGCTTTCCTGCTTAAGATCTTACCAGCAGCATCATTGTCATTCCAGAGGCAACTGTCCCCTCCTTCCACTCCACCTGCTGCTTCCCCCGCAAGCCTACGTCTTTCCAGAGGGCACTCATTCCCACCACTCTGGTGTCCATCCATTGATTTCTCCTGCTTGGCCTTTTCTCTCCAGCATCTGCTCTAAACCCTTGAGTAGAACCCAATACAAAGCTCACCTCCTGGAACCAAGAACGGCCAAGAGAGAGATGGAAGTCCATTTAGATTCCTTACCACCAGGGATGCCTGGGTGGCCCAGCGGTTGAGCATCTGCCTTCAGCTCAGGCCTGATCCCAGGGTCCTGGGATCCAGGCCTGCATTGGACTCTGGAGGGAGTCTACTTCTCCCTCTGCCTCTGTCTCTGCCCCTCTCTGTGTGTCTCTCGTGAATAAATAAAATCTTAAAAAAAAAATTCCTTACCAACAGCTAGCCTTCACTCCTATCCTGTAGAATAAAAAAGAAACGACAGTGGTTTTGTCCTCACGATGTAAAATGTGGTTTCATCTTCATAATGTCCTCACTATGTAAATACCCTCAAGTAAAAAAAATGTGTCCTGGGTTTTTCTTTGTTTCATGTTTAGCTATTTCTTGCATCTAACCTTTAAAGTAGAAACACTAATGGTTGCCCCACTTAGTAAGCTTTAAACATGGAATTTGTAAAAATCATTGCTTATTTGTTCATTAAAGGAGTCTAGTGAACACCAGCTATACCTTAGATGCAAAAAGCAGATGCAAGGGGCACCTGGGTGGCTCAGTGGTTGTGTCTGCCTTTGGCTCAGGTCGTGATCCCAGGGTTCTGGGATCAAGCTCCCTGTGGGGAGCCTGCTTCTCCCTCTGCCTATGTCTCTGCATCTCTCTCTGTGTCTCTCATGAATAAATAAATAAAATCTTAAAAAATAAATGCAGACACAAAAAGAAATAAGGTACAGATTGATCATCCAGGAATGTATAGCCTTGTAAGAAAAACACAAGGGATGACAGTTACGTAGCAGGTGCTAGGTTCTGCGGCAGAAGTAAGCTCCGGATGCTAAGGGGTGTTTGCCTGGCCCCACAGGCAGGAGCTTAAGGCCTGCCAGCTTTCCCAGGAACTATGAAAGTGTTTGAGTCCTGGAAAAAAAAGTGTCATGTCCAAAATATGGAAAGAAAATGACAATATCAAATACATATGTAACTGAATGTCTATAAAAAGTACCATATGTCAACTGCACCCAAATTATTTATAAAAAGTAATTCCATCTGACGACAATTTGTAAGCTAGGATTTCTCTCTTTCCATTGCCTCTCCCCCAGTTTATGGGGTTTACAGGCAATCTCTGGGGCTTCTTGTCCTGTGGCAGCCTGACTCCAGTCTTCCCATGGCCCTCCCCTTGCCGCTCTGTATCCAAATTTCCCCCTTTCCATAAGGACATCAGTCCTCTTGGCTTAGGGACCCACTTCACTGCAGTATGGCCTTGCCCTAATTTAGCTCATTACATCTGCAGGGCTCTATTTCCAAATAAAGCCCCATTTGGAGGTACCTGAATTTAGGACCTCAGCATATGAATTCTGATGGACACAATTCAGCCCAGAAGAGTGGGCAAAGTAGTCCTGGGAGGAAGGCCAGAGAGACACATGCAAAGTCCCTACAGAGACTAGAGAGCACAGGGCTATGCAGGGAAGAGAACCAAGAAGAGCCTGAGGTAGGGCACCTGGGTGGCTGAGTGGTTGAACGTCTGCCTTTGGCTCAGGTTGTGATCCTGGGGTCCTGGGATTGAGGCCCGCATCGTGCTCCCCACAGGGAACCTGCTTCTCCCTCTGCCTGTGTCTCTGCCTCTCTCTGTGTCTCTCATGAATAAATAAATAAAATCTTAAAAAAAAAAAAAAAAAAGATCCAGTGTTGATAAAAGCAGAGGTGAAAGGTGCTCTGGGAGGAAGTATAACTTGGTTTATTTCTGGAGGGTAATTGGTGGCATCAATCACAACATAAAAGGTAAATAAGCCTGTGTCCAGAAATTACAGTTCTAGAGAATCATTCCAGTGATACAATAACAGGCAGCCCTCACGGAGCACTTAACCGGATCCCATGCCAAGTGCATCACCCGCACAACATCATTGGCTTCACAAGCTGACCTATAATCATCTCCATTTCCCAAGAAGCTGAGGATTAGGGAAGTTAAGTTTTCACAGTGAAACCAGGATTTAACCCGAGCAGTCCATTTCCAGAGCCTAGACAGGTAATCACTCCCTTTGACATGCCTCACACCTGCACAAGGATGCACCATTATAATAGAGAGACGAAATCCAAGATTCTAAAATTAGAAGGACGGTTGGATAAATAAGTTCCAGTCATACCATGGGATACACTGCAGTAAGTACAGGTAGTTTTGTTTGTACTGATAGGGAAACTCCTCATGTCATTTTACTGGGGAGAAAAAAAGCAAAGTTGTAAAATGACATGAGCAGGAAAATGTATTGTTTTTCAAAACAACCAACTATATGTGTGTGTAGATACAAAGGGACACACAAAGCTGCAACAACTCGTCTCCACAGAGTGGCTTGAGACAAAGGACACATACCAAGTCGTTTACAGTTTACAGTAGTTATTCCTTAAATGTGGAAGAAGTCGGACTTTCACTTCTTTTAATATGTATCATTTCAGTTTCTTGACTTTGTGACAGAAGGCCTAACTCAAATGAACTTTTTAATACTACAGGGGAACATTTGCTCATGCCACTGGAAGGTCCAGAGGTCTGGTGTGATTTGACAGCTTGACGATGCCAGGATTGGTGTGATTTGGCAACTTAGTGATGAATTCAAGGAGTTGGTTTCTTGCGGCACCTGGGAGGCTCAGTGGTTGAGCATCTGCCTTTGGCTCAGGTCGTGATCCTGGGGTCCTGGAATCAAGTCCCACTTCGGGTTCCCTGCACGCAGTCTGCTTCTCCCTCTGCCTGTGTCTCTGCCTCTCGTGAATAAATTTTTTAAAAAATCTTAAAAAGAAAAGGAGTTGGTTTCTTTCCATGTATGTGCTCTGCCTTCATTTGTAAGCAAGTTTCCCTCATGGTGGCAAAAAGGTTGCAGCAGCTCCAAGCTTCACATAAGCACCTCCATGGTATCTCGAAGCAGGGATATGCTCGTGTCCCCTATGTCTCAGCAAACATCTTCAGGTTCAATACCAATTGGACTGACCCTGAACTCCTGGGGCCAGAGAAACAGCAAGTGCTTATTGGCTTGGGCCTATATACTCTAAATAAACCACTATGGCAAGGAGTTTTACTTAGACCCATCAGGGGGGTCCCTGGGTGGCTCAGTGGTTGAGTGTCTGCCTTCGGCCCAGGGCTTGATCCTGGAGACCCGGGATCGAGTCCCACGTCGAGCTCCCTGCATGGAGCCTGCTTCTCCCTCTGCCTGTGTCTCTCCCTCTCTCTCTCTTTCTCTGTGTCTCTCATTAAAAATAAATAAAATACAAGAGATCCATCAGGATGCCCCTGGAGCTGGGAGTGGGGTCCATTGCCTGCAAATCACTGGTAGCTGTCACATGATAGAGGAGGGGTGGAATGTTTGTTGTGGAAATAGTACTAATGACAATACACATTCACATCATTTAAATTTTCTACCAATTCTGTAGACACCAAAGTATCCAATACTTTGGTAATTTTAAAATACAAGAATAGGGACGCCTGGGTAGCTCAGTGGTTGAGCATCTGCTTCAGTTCAGGGCGTGATCCTGAAGTCCCAGGATCGAGTCCCACATCAGGCTCCCTGCAGGGAGCCTGCTTCTCCCTCTGCCTATGTCTCTGCCTTTCTCTCTGTGTCTCTCATGACTAAATAAATAAAATCTTTTAAAAGATAAATAAATAAAATAAAATACAAGAATAGACTCTTTTTTCATTAAAATACATCACAAGTGATTAAAAAAAAAGATCATTTATTTGAGAGAGAGAGGGCCTGAGCAGGGGGAGGGGCAGAAGGAGAGAGGGAGGGAGAGAGAAGGAGAGAGTAGAGCATGAGTGGGGAGAGGGGTACAGGGAGAGGAGGAGAGAGCATCTCAAGCAGACTCCCTGTTGACCGTTGAGACCGAAGTGGGGCTCAATCTCATGACCCTGAGATCATGACCTGAGCCAAAATCAAGAGAACCAACAGAGGCACCCGCCACCCAAGCACCCCTGCAAATGGTTGTTTTTGTAAATACTGTGATTTCTTTCTCAAGTTCAAATCACATAGCTGAACTTCCTGCATCAAAGGGTCATCTAAGAGACGTGATGCAGGGTGTTGTAGCTAGAGGGACCAGTACTGGACTGGGAATTGGCAGCCCGGGCTCACGTTCTAGCTCCGTCAGCAACAGTGAACTCTCAGGAGAGACACAGACCAGCTCTGGGCTCTTCATCAGCAAGTGATGGCATTGGGATTAGATAGATGCAGATAGAAGATCCCTTCTTCTTCAACTATTCCTCTCTGTTTATAAGATATTCCTATCTATCTGTCCATCCATCCATCCATCCATCCATCCATTTATGGCTTTTTTTGGGTAAAAACACTAAATGTGTAAGTTAAAAATATTCTAATAATACAAAAAGCTACACAGTGAACAAATTCCTTCCCCCCCAACCCTGGCCCCCAGCTTCTGCTGTCTGCCCCACCCTGGCCACTCTTAACAATCTATCCTATAGGCATGTAACCTCCCCCTGCCTCACTTATACAAGTAGTGACATGCCACACCTGCACCCTGCAGTCTGCTTTTCATAAAACTATCTATAAACGGACCTCCTGGGTCAGAAGATACGTGCGTTTTCTATTTTGATGGATATATTCCTACACTATCCACCAAAAGAGGATGATGCTTATTTCTCCAATATGTCATCAACACCTTATGCTATTACTTTTTCATTTTTGTTATTGTACAGGATCAAAAAACCACATCTCGTTGTGGTTTTGCTTCACCTTCTTTCATCCTGTTTGAGGTTGAGAATGTTAATATGCATAAAAAACATGGACAGTTGTTATTTTGTAAGTCAGCTGTACAGGCACCTCGCCCATGTTGTGCACCTACCAGTTTTCTTGGAAGGTAGAAAATGCGGCATCCTCAACCCTCCTCTCCTGGGACCATGGCACTTAGTGGCCATTGCATTAGGCCGCGGAGTGACAGGTGGGTGTCAGAGTGGGGGCAGCGGGCCAAATGGCCCAGGAGAGACCCACAGAGTGTGGGAGGGAACCACATAGACCGAAAGCACGGCTTTTATGTCAGAAGGGGTTTAAACATCAACAAACAAAGAACAAAAGAATGTGTGAGAGGGACCTTATGGCCTCCTAGACCTAAAGTATTGCCTATCTGGGTTTTTGCAGAAAACGTTTGCAGGTCCTGGAAGGGATAAGGAGAAAAAAGAGGAGGTTAGGAGGTAGGAGGCTGGGGGCAGGAGGGGACTCAGACACATGATGGCTCAGAAGGGAAGAGTCCCCAGTTCTCTTAGCTGGAGGGCTTCGTGGTGTCAACATTCAGCCAAGAGTTCAGGAAGGATGATTTAAGAGTGTTCTGGAATCAGCAATGAGGAAGTGGGTTACTATGACCTTTGTAGAACAGGTTTGGGGGAGTGTTGATGGGCAGGTTTTTGAATCACAAGAAAGAAAAAAAAAAAACAGTGACGGAAGGGCCCAGGGTTGGGGTGGGGTGGGGTGGGGATAGAGGGAGGGAGAGAGAAAGAAATAAGGAGGGAGGGAGAGGCCCGGACACAAAACACAAGTGCTTAGCAAAAGTGAGTTGGAACAAAGAAAAAGTGGCATGACTTCTTTAAGACAAACAATAATTATTATATAATATTATATAATTATAATTATTATGGACACAAATACTGTTCACTTCTTTAAAGCACACCTTAGGTCTGTCTGACGTAAGCTGCAGATCGTCCTTCTCCAATCTCTCATTCTTTAGGGAAGCAAATCCCTGATGCACATAACAAGAGTGTCAGCCCCCTGGTGGGACCGTCCTTGGGTGTGAGCCCGTCCTGCCCTGACACGTTTCAATGCGCTCCTCAAAGAGGAAAAGAGACACAACCAGGACACATGGTGAACAGTGCAAGAGCCACAACTCCGGCTTTTAATCTCCGCTCCTTTTCTGTCTGATGGCTGCCATGCCTTCCTCCTTTGAGATCCCCAGCAGCGTCTAACATCCAGCTAGCATCAGTAGATCCTCCGTAAATTTTTCCAAATTTTATAGATTCATTTCCAGACATTGTAGTTTATTGTTTCCCAACCTTCTATTTGGAATACCTTCTTCCATTTTTGGAAAATTAGCATCAGTGAGATAGGATTTTTTGTTTATGTATTTATTCATTGGTGGAGAGGGAGTATGATGCGGGTGGGGGGGGTGGGTAGGGAAGAGCAGAGGAAGAGAGACAAGCAGACTCCTCGCTGAGTGTGGAACCCAACGCGGGGCTCAATCTCATGACCCTGAGGTCATAACCTGGCTGAAACCAATAGTCAGATGCTTAACCCATTGAGCCACCCAGGTGCCCCAGAGGTAGAATTTTTTTATTGTGCTAAAATATACACAATGCAAAAATTGACCACTGCAATCATTTTCAAGTGTACCATTCTTTACCATTATGTACGCTCTCATTGTTGCATAAAAGTTTACACGAAAAATTTAAAATTTACAGATAACCTGAACTTTTTCATTATCCCCAACTGAAACGTTGCACCCATTGTGCAATAAGTCCCTATTTCCCAAGTTGAGGTACAGTTTGTAGACAATAAAATCCCCATGTTAAGTGTACACTGTGTTAGACGTTGACAAATGTATACTCTTGGGTAGTCACCCCCTAATCAAAATATAGAATATTTCTGTCACCACAAAATATTCCCTCCTGGCTCTTTGCTGTTGGTCCCCAAACTGCCTCTTGTGCTTTGCTCAAAGCATGTACTTTTGCAGTCCTGCAGATTAAAGAACCACACCTCATTGTGGTTTTATTTTGTCTTTTGTGTCTGTGTGTGTGTATGTATGAGGTTGAGAATGTTTCTGTCTTTACAGGTTTTTTTCTGCTTTTCTAGGATTTCATAAGAATGGGATCAAACAGTATATAGTCTTGGGTATTTGGCTTCTTTCACTGAGTGTAATGTTTCTGAAATTCACCCATGTAGCAGTAGTTTGTTCCTTTTTATTGCCAAGAAGTGTTCTAGTATATGAATCTACCAAAGTTTGTTTATCTGTTCACTTGCTGACAGAGATTTTGGGTATTTTCAATTTTCTTTTATTTTGCTATTATGAAGAAAGCTTCTAAAACACTCACGTACCAGTCTTTGCGTGGACACATATTTTCAATTCTCTTGGGTAAAAAACCAAGAGTAGAATTGCTGGGTCATATGATTAGTGTAAGTTTGGGAGAAATTGCCAAACTGTTTTCCAGTGTGGCTGTACCATTTTGTTTTTCACTGCATTGCAGGAGAGTTCTGTTGCTCTACGTCCTTGCGGACACTTGGTGGTGGTGTCAGTTTTTACAATTTTAGCCATTCCAGTGGATGTGTAGTGGTGTGCAGTGGCTTCGGTTTGCATTTGTCTGATAAATAAAAACGTGGACCATTTTTCACATGCTCATTGGTCAATTGTATATCTCATTTTGTGAAGTGTTTGTTTAAATCTTTTTTCCATTAAAAAAATTGGATGCTTGTCTTATTATTTATAAGAGTTCTTTAAATATATCTGTATACACGTCCTTTGTCAAACGTATATGAATATTAGAAGTTTAAATTTGTCTAATTTTCCTCCACAGAGGCAAAGGTGGGACTTCTTTTTTTTAAAGATTTATTTATTTATTTATTGAGAAAGAGAGTCTGTGTGCACGTGTGCACGGGGGGTGATGCAGAGGGAGAGAGAGAATCTCAAGCAGATTCTCCACTGAGCACAGAACACAACATGAAGCTTGATCACACAACCCCAAGATCATGACCCCAAGACCATGACCTGAGCCAAAACCAGGAGTCAAATGCTCAAAGGACTGAGCCACACAGGCATCCCAAGGGTGGGACTTCTTAATTCCCCAGAAAAGCAAGGGCATCCTCACCAGGTTTTACACCTGTGGGTGGCATTGCTCTCAAAGAGTAAACAAAGGATGGCTTGGAGGCAGTTGGCTTTTTTGAGCACTACGCCTAAAGTGGTAACAAGCAATGGCTTGTGGTCTTGGTGGGTAAAGGCAATCTATGGCTCCCTGGCATTCCAGAAAGCAGCCGCAAGAATCCATAACCCAAAGCCATGGAGGGTATCTGGTGAGTAGGGTCTGAGGCGTTTAAGCCATGTGTGTCTTTGGGAGAAGGAAAACATAGTAGAAGTGGAGTGGACCTCAGGAAGCTGGGTGCCCTGGCTTAGTCGCTGCATAGGGAACTCTAATGAAGGTCTGTAACCTGTGTCTTGTCCTGATTAGAATGAGGGAAAGCAAAGAGCACTGATGGTGCAAAGAGCCTTGGAAGGTGTCACCCTAACCTCTGGTGTCCTCATGTTCTCTCTCTTCCCCTTTCCAGTTAGTTGAATGTTTGAAATCATCCATGATGTGGGACCTCATGGAGTCCTCTCACATGTTCGTTGTCTGCTGGTGCTTTATCAGAACCTCGTCAAAACACAGTGCCTAAAATCCTATCCAGGAAGTTCTCCAGGCAGCAGTGGGAAGTCTCAGGGGTGACCTCTACACACAGTGATTCCAGTGATTATCTGGAATATTTATCTGCAGGAAAATCTTTGGTCAGGAGACTGGAGTTTCCTTAGAACATGACTAACAAGCAGGAGGGTATCTTTGCCAGCACTGGTAGGGTGCTGCTGAAACGCTCTGTCCCATAAAACTGACCTCACGTGGGCAGCTGGAGCCAGAGCGGAGCAGCTGGAGATGCAGTGTGTGAAGACTGCTTGTCGGGGGCTTGCTCTGACCCCAAGGGGAACCAGGAAATCAGAGCTCGGATGAATGAGAGAAGAACCATGGTGGGTGGCAGATGCACAAAAATCAAGCAAGAAAGGAGAAGCCAGGAGACCACATCTGCTCTATAAAGAAATAAAAGGAAGTTGCGGGGAGGGGAGTCAGGAAAACTTCATCAGGTCTCAGATGGGACCTCAAGGATGAGTAACATGACGCTAGGGATGGAGGGAAGGGCCAAGGAGTTCAAGCAGAGGGACCAGATGTCAAAGGTCCCTAGGTGGCCTGGTCTTCCTGGAGATGTCACTTTCACGGTGACACTCTACAGCCTTGGAGCTCCAAGCACAGGGTGGGCACCTTGTCCTTAGCGTGAGCTGGGGCTGTTACCCGACTTGCTCTGCAGCCATTCTCTGGTGGGGATGTGTCCTGTCCCCCTGCCCCATGCTGCTATCCAGGGTCCTGTTCATATCAGAGGCTGGCCCTTTAATTTTTAAAGCCCTCCCTAAAGCCTTGTGGCTCCTGATGGTATCTATCTCCCTTGGGTCCTGCGGACAACTGGCCTCCTGGTCCCAAATTCCTGTTTTCTTGCTTCCTTGCCAGGCTTGGCCAGCCTCATTCCATGACATCTGGAAAATAACTTTCTTGCGCCATGTTTTAGCTTTTAAAAACTACATGTGATTCCATAATCTCATAGTCATATTGTGATGGCCTCAGTATTTTTGTTTAAGATCTTTTGAAGAAAATATTATATAATGATATTTAGTTTCATTGTAGGTGTAGCCAAGAATGCAAAGTGCAATTATAGGTGCACCCAGTTCTTGGAAAAACTGATACATGGAAATTCTCATAACATGGTTATATTCCGAGAGGATTTTTCACATTAAAAAAACCACTGCTGGTTTCCTCTAAATAATTTCCCCAATGCAGTTAAAAGAAGATCAAGTTTAAAAAAAAAAAAATTCAATCCATATTCAACTTCTCAGCATCCGTAGGAGGATAGTCGTTGTATGAAAGGAGGCACATCTGATGCTCTGTTCTCCTTCCCACCTCTCAGCACACCAGGACTTGTGTGGCCTCCTCTTCCCGAAACCCTGCAATCTCCAGCCTTCAGCTGGTCCCCCCTGTGCTCACCCAGGGACTCCGCCCAGCACAGACTCTGGAGCTGGAGCTGTCTCTGGGAGACCTAAAGCTTACCTCCCTTCTCTTGATCCCAAACACACTCCAGCCACTGACCCATTTCTCTCTCCTCTTTCCAACAGAACTCTTCAGAAAGTTGTCTGTACCCATCATCTCCACTTCCTCTCCCAGTATCCTTTTTTTTTTTTTTTTTTTAGATTTTATTTATTTATTCGTGAGAGACACACACAGATAGGCAGAGACATAGGCAGAAGGAGAAGTAGGCTCCCTTTGGGGAGCCCAATGTGGGACTTGATCCCAGGATCCCAGAATCCCAGGATCAAGATCTGAACCAAACGCAGACACTCAGCCACTGAACCGCCCAGGTGACCCTTCCCCCGTTATCCTTGAACACAATCTCAGTAGGCTTTCACCTAACCACCCCTCCGAAACCACTCTTGTCCAGGTCACTTGCCAGGTCCAATGGGCACTGCTCTTCCTCCTCTTACTTGACCACTCACTAGCTGAGTGTTCTTCTCTGTGGAACCCCTTCCTTCCTTGGCCTCCGGACCCCACTCCCCTATGCTTCTCCTGCAGTCTCGCTCGTCTCTCTTCACTGTGTCCTCATCTCCCCAAAGCCCAGCCATTGGACTATTCTGGGACTTAGTCCTCAGACTTCTTCTCTCCTCCTGTCTTCACTCCCTAAGTGGTATCTGCAGCCACGTGGCTTCAAAAGCTACCAAATTCATGTTTCAGTTGGGACCTCTCCTCTGAACTCCAGACTCACACAAGCCTTCCACTTCCCCTCTTGTTCATCTCCAGTCTATTCCACCGAGCTGCTAGAGCGACCAGGTTAAAGCATACATTCGAGTTTGTCGTTCTTTTCTCAAGATCTTCAATGGTGCCCCACCTCATGTGGACTGAAAGCCCGTCTTCGTGAAGGTCACCGAGGTCTGTAAGGACCTGGCCCCTGTGTGTTTCTCTGCGCTTTTGTCACTGCTTTCTCACTTTGCTCCCATCTCTGGCATGCAGTAGGTCACTGGGCTGGTGGACAGCCCTTGGGCGCTAGGGATGGCCTCCGGGCAGGAGAGTTGCCTCCCCCAACAGCCCACCCTGAGCCTTTTCCCATGGCGGCCACTGCTGAATGACATGGGGTGCAAGGGCCCAGCCCCCTCCCCTGCATGGGACAGCCCTGGAGGGTCATCCATCTTCAGAACTCCCCACGGGAGACCGCTTACCTTCCCACATGGTCTTCCTCCTCTCCTCCCCTTCCCTCCCACAAGTTGATCCCAAGAGTACTCCCTAATAAACACCCCAGGCACCAATCACCACCTTAGACGCTGCTTCCTGGGGGAACCCATCCTGGGAAACTGATCTCTTTGCTCTTTCTTGAACCACCTGCCAGGTACCCTTTGCCTCAGGGTTTTTGCAATTGCTCTTCCTTCTCCCCGCAGAGCTCTTCTCCTAGATATTCCACAGCTCACTCCCTTGCTTCCTTCACATCTCTTCCAAACATCCTGTAGGGAGTGGCCCTTCCTGATTAAAAGAGCCGGCACCACCAGCACCAATTCCACCCCTCCTATTATCCCTTAGACACAGTTGAATGAGTGGTCACCCCAGCACTCCTCTGCAACTGCTCTTGTGGAGGAGCCTCACTGGGCTGCAGGGTTTTCTACAGTCTTCATCATCATGTGACACATATTTCTTTGTGGATTTCTCCCATTGGACTCTAGGTCCATAAGGATAGGGACTTCATCTATTTTGTTCACTGTTCTTCCCCTGGCTCCTGTCCAGGCTGGTGCTGGACCTGCTCTGACCTGATGCTAATCATTGGCCGTTGTTATATCCTCTGTGACAAAGTCCTGCCTTGTGGGTTTCCATCTTGATTCCTTTGATCCCTTTGACTCTGAGTCAATGTCTTCCCATGGCTCCCACTGTCTCCTCGATGACTTAGGGTCCGCCTTATTATCTCCTCTTGAGTCTTTCTAGAGGTATGATCCCATCCCTAGAGTCCAGTTCCTATCTATCTGCTGTTCGATTACCGGGAAGCCTACATCTCACTCTCCAGATGCCCCTGTGTTGTGGAATACAGGAACCTCCACCCCGCAATCCAAATCCCTATTCTCATCCACATTCCACCTGGGGTCTGGGCAGCCTCCCTGAAAGCCTTGTCCAAACTAAATCTGCAGCATCAGAGAGGGCACTGAAAGGTGGTGTTACCTCTGCAGGGAAGGAAGTTCACGTTGAGGCCAGAAGGGCCCGGGTGCACATCCCCGCTCTGTTCCTCACGGTGGGGCACCCTTGCCCTAGTCCCTCATTTCTCTGTGCTTTCACTTGCCCCCCTTGGAAAGCACCCTTTATGACATCAGCCTTGCAGAGCAGCTGTCAGCAACACACGAAGACATGAAAGAAAATGTCTGGCACATCTCTGGCAGTCAGCAAACTTCTCCCGACTGCACTGAGACCATCTGCAACATCTGTCCCATTGCATTCAGTAGGGTAGCACTATGTCCTCAGGAGGCAACTTTGAGTCCAGGTGGCTCTGTGTGGAAAAAAAAAAAAATATATATATATATATATATATATATATATATATATATATATGTAGTATTTTTCTTGGGAAAACATTAGCATTCTGTGAAGGGTCATGATAATTCCAAACATGTTGGAACAATACAACAGTACCTTGTGCCACTCAGTTACACTGTCAGCCAAGTCCACCAGGTCCAGGCATTTATCTCATGCACAGGAACGCTTGGCTTTACCTCTGAAAGGCAGCCCTTACTGAACAGGTAGCACTAAGGCTTACTGAACACTATCCTTGCTTTTGCCAGATTTAATGGAAACATTTATACTAAACCTTGCCAAATTCACAGAAGCTTTTCTAGTTCCCATTACTTTGCTACTCAAAAGGAAGGGAGTACTCGCCTCGGCGGTAGGGTGTGGTATATTTAACAGAGTGCTGAAAGCAAGTTCAACGCAAGTGACCAATGTTGGCAGATTGCACAACTCTCAAGTTATTTTTGCGGTGGGCAGTGTTTTTCTTTTTTATTCTATTTTCTTCCCTCTCGAGTTGGCTAATGATTTCCAATGAATAGACTCTGTCTGGTACAATCCAGCTAGCTTGCATTGCATACGCAAAGTCAATGAGGAGGGGCTGTGTGGACACTCATTATTTTAATGGACCCCTGGTACAGTGAAGATGGAAGAGGAAATGTTGGGGTGTTCATTCATAATTTGTACTCTTGGTTTGGAAGCAGGTCATCAGCTGAGCAAAAAGCAGGTAAAAATATGCAATAAGATTATCGCAATTTCTGAAGTCTGAGCCATCATCTATTAAGGAATCAAAACATGTGTAGACACATCATGAAAGCTTTTGATACTCTTCTACGTGGCCTGGTACAGAGCTTCCCTGTCTGCCTCTTGTGCTTTCTCTGTGATACTTCCAGGCAGCATGTGTTTAAAGTCATTATTGGTCACTACAGAATCTGACAGACATGGTATCCTCTCAACGTACTGTATCCATTGCCATAGCTGGAGGTGAAGAGTGTCCTTGAGAACATGGTGTGCGTCCAAGAAGGCAATCAGATTCCTGCTTCATATTCAGCCCAAGATGGTTCAAAGATTCCCAGTTTCCTCCTGGGGAGCTGAGTGCAAAAGTCAAGGGTGAATGTTTTCCAAGACAAGCTTTAGCATTTAAACTTCCATTTTCTTTTTTTTTTTTTTTTAAGAGGGTGGGGTGGGGCGGAGGGAGAGGGAGAGAGAGAATGTTAAGCAGACTCCACACCCAAGCATGGAGCCTCACACAGGGCTCGATCTCATGACCCCGAGACGATGATCTGAGCCCAAATCAAGTCAGACACTTAACCGACTGAGCCACCAGGTGCCTCTCAAGTTTTGATTTTTAAAAATTTTCACATGCTCATGTTAAAAAAAAAAAAAATTAGGGCAGCCCTGGTGTCGCAGTGGTTTAGCGCCGCCTGCAGCCCAGGGCGTGATCCTGGAGACCCTGGATCGAGTCCCACGTCAGGCTCTCTGCAGGGAGTCTGCTTCTCCTTCTGCCTGTGTCTCTGCCTCTCTCTCTCTCTGCATCTCTACGAATAAATAAATAAAAAATCTTAAAAAAAAAATTAAAGACCACACCGTGAAGAGTAAGCCTCCCTCAGCACACTGACCCTGGGAAGCAACTACTGTTACCATCTCTTTGTAGGTTCTTCCCAATAGTGTCTACGCATAGAAGAGGAGCTTTGATTTTTGAAATGCATTTTTATATGTTCAGCTAAAGTGGTTTGTAAGATCTCTTTTCCAAATAACTCTCCATGGTAACATAACTTTGGAACATGCACAACAACACACGCTCACACGGACACACACATAGACACACACACAAGTCGTCCTCTTCAGCATAAAATGGAGGGGAAATGATGCAACAGAGTGACTAGTAGGTACATTCCAGTAAACCGCGGTGGGGAGTGGATTCTCAGATGGTTCCAGACAGCTTTTTGTACAGAAATAGCCCGGTGAGAACACCCAGCCTACTCAGACAGCAGAACAAATCCCAGGAACTTGCCTTTGTGCAACCTTCCCCTTCAAGCTCAAGTCTAAACACATCAGAGCTTGGCAGGGCTGCTCGGGTACATTGGCCGACAGACAGACACTCCAGTTTCTCAGGCTGTCCATGCTTTTCCCTCCGAACCAGTAGATTTCTAGATCGGATTGCGTCACCTCCTCCCCCGCTGCCAAGACGCAGAAGCTGAACACCCCTTAAGTTTCTCTCCATCGTGCAGTTGATTAAAAACCCAACTCGCTCCCACTCAGGAGGAAAGGGAAAAACACCAGCAAGCACAACGCTAAAACATATGTGTGCATGTTTGGCAGAAACGAGAAAAATCCTTCTGTCTAGGCCACTCTGAAACTAGGTCATGCACGGTATCGCTCAAATTGGGAAGGTGTATTTGGCTTCAGGACAGAGGTGGCTGGATGAGAGCGATACGGGGTAACTTGATAAGCTGCCATTCTAGAGACTTTCCATACCTGACATGTGAGTGGAGACACTGGAGCTTTTACCTCAGTACTGATACAGAATAAAAGAGCTGTCATAATTTTGAGTAAAGTCAGCCAATCTACAGGAACCTGAGTAAAAATCTCTCATCAAAAGCCAACACTCTAAAATAGGAACCATATGGAAGCCAATAGGAAAGGAGCATTGCCATTGTGCAGTGGATATAACTCGGGAGCACAGGCCTTCCTCCTCATTAAGGAAGTAGTGACCTGGCTGTCTGGTTTTGGGAACACTGGAAAGATCACGTTCCGCAGAAATACTGCCTCACCTGCTGGCTACTGCCTGAAAAATCCTTTCTGAGTTGAGAAAGCCTTGAAGTCCTCAACAGCAGAGAAAGCGTAATAAGCAAAATGCCCTGAACAGAACAGGGATCATCATAATGCTCATTTCCTGAACGCTGACTTACGGTAGAGGCTCACATTCATACTCAGGACTTTACATGAATGATCTGCTTTAATCCCTGTGGTAGCTGGTCCCCAGGATGACCCCTCTGTGACCTGGCCTCTACATATATATGCCGGCGTGTGGTGCCCCTCCCTGGAATCTGGCCTGGCTCTGTGACTCACATGTAACCAGTAGAATGGGGCGGAAGGGAGACTGTGTGGCCTCCAAGCTAGATGAGGAGAAGCCTTACAGCTCCTGCCTTGGTCTCTTGGAATGGTCATTCTGGGGGACAGTCAATTGCCATATGAGAAATCCAATGTCCCTGGACCTGCCACGTTGTGAGAAAACCCAAGCAAGTCATGTGGAGCCGCTGAGCGGAAAAAGAGATGCTGGCGAGCCCTCGGCTCTTCCTGCCATCCCACCTCGGGTACCAGACACGTGAAGGAAGAAGCCAGTTTGACGTCAGCTCAATGTGGTCTTCAGATGATTTGGCCCCCAACTGGTAGCTGATTACAACTGTACCTGAGACCCTAAGTGAAAATAGCCCAGACGAGCCCACTCAATCCATTGAACCATTAGAACTCCTAATAAATTGGTGTGTTATACCACTAAGTTTTGGAATGTTTTGTTATCCAGCGAGAGATGACTGAAACATTTACTCTCCAAGACTCTGAAAATCACAGTGACCTCTCCAACACCCATTTCACCCCTTCCTTGCAGTGTAATCTCAGGAACCGTTCCCTGATCCGGTCCCTGGGGGTCTCAGGGTACCCCTCATCAGACTACGCTAGCAGTTTTCAAAGTGGGATCCAGCGGTTTCAATGTCATCTCAGAACTTGTGAGAAAGGCAAATTCTCAGGGCACCTGGGTGGCTCAGTGGTTGAGCGGCTGCCTTTGGCGCAGGTTGTGATCCTGGGGGTCCTGGGATCGAGTCCTGCATCGGGCTCCCCGCAGGGAGCCTACTTCTCCCTCTGCCTGTGTCTTTGCCTCTCTCTCTGTGTCTCTTATGAATGAATAAATAAAATCTTAAAAAAAAAAAAAAAAAAAGGACCGAGACCTGAGTCAATCACCACCTGGCATTCCCTTGGGGTCAGTCATTAGTCTGTGGTCCACGGGGTGGTGCCCTCTGTCCTGGCGACAGCCAGTCTGTGAAAGGAGCTGGCCTTAAGGTACGGCTGACATCGAGGATGGAAGGCAGGGATGCAGACAGAACCTGGTCCCTGGCAGCAGGGTTCACTCAGCCTGTGGCACCTTGGAACTTTCAATCAGGGCAGGGGTCCATCAATTCCTTTATTGCTTAAACCCACACGAGTTGGCTTTTCGGTTACTTGTAGCTGAAAGTGCACTGCCTGGCACAGTGAGGATCATGATCTGTCTTTTACGTGGGAGAGGTTAGCCGATTTGCAGTAGCTCAGACCCCTAGGAAGCAGAAAAGCTAGGGTTTGAACCCAGTCCACTCTCATCATGAAGCCCTGGAAGGGTGAGATTTGTCTTCTCCCTGAGAGGAGAGGCTTCTGCGCATATTTTTGGTGCATTAGGGCACTGAGAACACATGGAGACAGTGGGCACCTAACAGAAGAAGGGATATCATGGAAAAGATCATTCTTGCTGAATTCTACTCAGGTCTGGCCTATGCTCAGCTATTTCTTCATATCCCTTCATATTCAAATTGAATGACATCCTTTCTCCTCTCCTTTCCCCGCAAACAGATCGTCATATTCTGTTGTTTTGCAAGGAAGATGCTGGGAGAGGGTAAGGCAAGTGTTCTTTCGGGGAGGCTGATGGGTCCAAGGAGTTCTATAAACTGCATCCACCCACATCACGCTACTCCATAGACAGTTTATAATCACAAAAGGAACAATCCGGAAGATTCCAGCTGTCAACACAGCTAAAATGTAGCAGCAGCAGACCATGCATGGGAGACACAGGCCATGGCATGGATTTGGGATTTTTCTAACCTTGGGGATCCCCAGGCTCTGTATCCTCACTCAGGGGACGCCAACATTTGAGGAGGACTCTTGCCTCAACTCCCGTACACTGGGGTCTCAACTGGAGGTCGGCTTCATCCACTCCCACCACATCCCTGCCTCTTCTGGTCCCCCCCACCCCCTGCGAGAGTGAAGTGGCTAATTTTAACCTGTAATCTGAAGCCCTGTCCGGGGCAGGCCCAAGGTACCAGGGTGGCTGCAGTGAGAGGACACTTGCAGGGAAACCATGAAACAAGGCTTGAGAAAACAAGACAAACAAGAAGGTGACAAGTCTTTTCTCCAACAATCATCCAGAGTTTGAACTACAGGCAGATCAGCCTTGATAAAAGTTCCAATCAATGTTCTCCTAATTTGAAACAGAGTGCTCTGGGGAATGGCAAGCATTTATTGAAGGCTCTGCTGTGTGCATGGCATTAATTTAACACCCAGGCGAGGACATCAGTTAGGGGACAGCCCCTTCCAGCGATGCTTAGAAATGAGCATAAATCACCAGGTCAACAAGGAGAAGATACAGATGGTAAGATGCACTAACACAAAATTGTTTCTGGGTACTGGATGCTGACGTGTGTAAACTAATGCAATCCCTGTAATGAGCCTATGACGTAAGTCCCATTATTATTCCCATGTCACCGATAAGGAAACCGAGGCCCTGAGAACGTAAGTTATTTTCCCAAGGTCAAGGGATTCGAACTGAAGCAGGCTGGCTCTGGAGGCTGTGCTGCTGCCCATGACACACGACGCTGATAAGGAGGAGAACGCAGAGAAGAATGAGGTTGATCCAGAAGGCTTCCCAGAGGAGGTATCTTCTCACAAAGAATGATGGGGATTCAAGGCCATGTTTGTAGCTGATGAGAATGAGCAAGATTTAAAAAATAAAACAGGTTCTGCTTCTTGCTAACCCATGTTACTTTTTTTTTTTTAAGATTTATTTATTTGAGAGAGAGAGAGAGAGAGAGAGAGAGAGAGGGCATGAGTGGGAGGGGCAGATGGAGAGAATCTCAAGCAGATGTTGTGCTGAGCGTGGAGCCTGAGACGGCGCTCGATCCCAGGACCCTGAGATCATGACTTGAGCTGAAACCAAGAGTAAGATGCTTAACCGATGGAGCCCCACTAGGGGCCCCTGGCCCGTGTTACTTTTAATGGTTGTAATGGGCATCCTTCAATGGGAGGTCTCTTCCCTAGCTTTCCTCACTCCATGGGGATCAGGCCCTGGGGGCTTGTTTGCCCTGAGCTCCATGAATAAAGTGCTGGAGAATCAGAGCTGTGGGCCTCAGAGGAAGATAAAATTCCGTTTACCCTCCTCATTTTATAGACAAGGAAGCTAAAGCTGGAGAGGGATTCTGTGGTGGCCAGACCAGCATGCACCAGACCCCCGGAGAGCTCCAGGCTTTCGGGGGAGGGGGGGAGCCCTCCCAGCACCTGCACCCTCATCATCTCAGAGGATGCTGCAAATCTAAGACGACGGTTCACAGGTGGGGAAGCCAAGCACATCTGGCTTGCACCCCTAGGATTAGTCCAGAGTTGGGGGCATGGGGAGAGCATGGTGGCCATCCTGTTGGACGACCTTTCTGTGTAGCCAGGTGGTCCAGGCCCCCTGGATGGCTAACCTCTGGGCCTTCCTGCCTGCCGTAGCGCCTCCTTCAGGCCCCCTTGCTCATGGCCTAGAGGAGAGGCCTGTGGTCAGGATGGGTAGCCTCTGCCCGCCGAGGCTACCATGGGCCCAGGCCCGATGCTGAGAGCCCAGCAAGTCCTCACCCTGCCCTGGAGGGGCCTGCAGTGCAGCTGGGGAGACAAATTTATAAACCCATGAGCTCAGTTTTTCTTCCTGTGCTCTGCTTCTCATAAAATATTTTATGTATTTTTTAAAAGATTTTATTTATTTATTTGAGAGAGAGAGAGAGCATGAGCACAAGCAGGGGGAGGAGCAGAGGGAGAGGGAGCAGCAGACTCCTTGCTGAGCAGGGAGCCCGATGCAGGGCTCGATCCCAGGACCCTGAGATCAGGACCTGAGTCAAAGGCAGATACTTAACCGACTGAGCCACCCAGGTGCCCCTCCTCAGAAAACATTTTAAATAGAGGGATGTACTAGATTATTTCATTTCGTTATTACTGAACCTCAATAACTAAGTAATTCAGGATTTATCAGTAGCTGGAGCATCGTGTCGGGAGACTGGCCAGGAGTCTGGTGGCTCAGGGAGGGCACTGGAGGAGGAGTTGGCTCACTCTTGGCCCGGGAGGGGGTGCCCAGTGACCAGCTGTGGGACCCACGCAGTCAATTGCACAATTCTCTGCTTTTGGTTCTTCACCCAAAAACTGAAGGTGTAGGATAGACATGTTTTTAAAAAACAAAAAAACAACCCCCCCCCCCCAAAAAAAACAGTTTTAATGAGTTCAACATACACTTTACTGATTTGAAGTGTGTCCTCAGTATATTCGCTGAGTTGGGCAGCCATCACCATAATCCATTGTTAGAACATTGTCATCACCCCAAAAAGGAATTTTCTACCCTTTGCACTCACTCTCCACCTCCGCAGCCCTTGGTAAATACCAACCTCCTTTCTGTCTCTATGGATTTGCTTATTCTGGTGAAGTTGTGTGTGTGTATACACATTTTACACATATGTAACCTTTTTCACACACAAGAAGCTGGGGTGAAAAGCAAGTGTGCCCCTTCTTCCTACCACCTCTCTGAGATCTAAGGTCCTGCTTTGCTTGGGAAAAGCAGGAGAGACATGGTTTCCATGGAAAGCCTAAAGCAGGCAAGAACGGTTTTATGCAAATAAAACAGAATTTGGATAAGATGTGAATGCTTCCAGGGGCCCCATCAGGATTTGGGTAGGTAGTCCAGCTTCCTGGGAAACTTTTGAAAAGTGGCTGTTTTTTTTTTTTTTGTTTTTTTTTCTCACGTAGTGCTACAGATATATGGTTGACTCGGTTGATCAGGACTAAAATATCCCAGTGGCCCTGGAATGTCTCAGCTGGTTAAGCATCTGCCTTCGGCTCAGATCATGATTCCGGAGCCCCCCGAGTCGGGCTCCCTGCTCAGCAGGCAGTCTGTTTCTCCCTCTCCCTCTCCTCCTCCCTTCTCTCACTCACTCTCTCTCAAATAAATAAAATCTTTAATAAAAAAAAATCTTTAAAAAAAGGAATGAGATGTCCTAATTGATGATCATATCACCAAAAAACAAGGTTACTAACTAACTAATAAGGAATTATTTAAGGCTTGTACTTTGGATGAATCTAAGGCTTAGACAGTGGCTTTCAGGTCAACAACAATTCTTTTATAGAAAGACCCCCCAAACAAAATTACGAACATTCAGTCACCCTGGGATTTCTATGAAGGGCTGGTATAGTACAATATTTGAGAGTTTATGCTTATTTCTTTGGGGTTGTCTATATTCCTCCAATAACTGCTACAATCTATATATACTCCAGCTTTTCAAAGGATTAGTATTATTTATTTATTTATTTATTTTTAAAGATTTTATGTATTTAGTGAGAGAGAGCGAGAAAGAGGCATGAGCAGGGGGGTGTGAGGTGGGTGGGAGGAGCAGAGGGAGAGGGAGGAGCAGATTCCCCATTAAGCAGGGAGCCCAAAGAGGCTGGGCTCAATCCCAGGACCCCAGGATCATGACCTGAGCTGAAGGCAGGTGCCTAACAGACTGAGCCACCCAGGTGCCCCAGGATTAGTGTTTTTCGCTGGGATACTGCATCTGAATACATTCATCTGTCTTGGTACTCTGGAGAGACAGCAGGGGAGTAGAGTAAGGGAAAGGTACTTATTTGGGGAGTGGTATAGGCATCGTTAGTAGTAATTACTAGTAAGTGATTCCTGTTATTGCACATAGTATCTTATAGTTTATAAGACATTTTCATGTTTTGACTTTATTTGATCCTTACCAAGTGCTATCAGTTGGTAGGGTCTGTATTCCTCAGAGTCAGAATGCCTGGGTTTGAATCTAGAGTCATTGCGTATCAGCTGGGTGCTTGGGGGCGTGTTACTTCGACTCTCTCTTCCTTCATTTCCTCCTCCGTAAAGAGATCAGAGATCATTTCAGTACTTACTTCACAGGGATGTGATGAAGAGTAAACGAACACGGAAAAACTTTAGAACTGTGTCCGAAATATACTAAACAAATGCTCCATAATTAATCCCATTCTCATTATTATTGTTGCTGTTATTCTAGAAATGTGGGAACCATGGCTTGGCAAGGGTCAGTGGTTTTCCCAAGAGCACAGCAAGTGGCCGGGCTGGGAGCTGAACCCAGAGCTCCTGACTCATCACATTAGTGGTTGTGAAATTATCTGCCCATAAAAACTGATGGTTAGCAACCAGACCAAGAGACTGTGCTGCTGAAACAAAATAATTATGGTTTTATTAATTGGCCTGAACAAGCTAATAGACTCTTCCCAACCTTAAACTTTCTGCCTTGGAGTTTGCTTAACCCTGAGGACTTGCTACTGTTTTTTTCTACTAGCACTCGCCGTGTTCATGACCAGGCAAAGGCATTCACATAAATATTAATGGAGAAGACTCAGGACTGGCTGACCACGTGCAGTTCAACAGCTTTTTTGTTCTCTCTGAGCACTGACCTTCTGATTTAATTGCATTCACACGTCACAAGCAGGCTTTCTGCGGGGACACCTGTCCTGGGTCACATGAAGGAATTAGATATGCCAGGAAGCTGCAGCATCCCGCAATGAACAGAACGTCCAGTAGAGTCAACCACCCGCTTCCCAAGCCTGGTGGTCACCAACTGTGCCACGGCCCTTCCTCCCCAACTCTGATTTCTTCTACCAGATGTAGGCTGACTTTTTTTTTTTTTTTTTAAAGATTTTATCTATTCATTCATGAGAGACACACACACACAGAGAGAAAGAGGCAGAGACACAGGCAGAGGGAGAAGCAGGCTCCATGCAAGGAGCCTGATGCGGGACTCGATCCCCGGTCTCCAGGATCAGGCCTTGGGCCGAAGGCAGGCGCCAAACTGCTGAGCCACCCAGGGATCCCCATAGGCTGACTTTTTTACACTGTTCCCTCAACTATAGAATTTCAGATCAGTATGGATGCTCTGGTTACTCTCATGGGAGAGAGCGAGAAAAGAAGGAATCAGGGAGCTAGGAACAGAGGGAGAGAACAGATAGGATAGAGCAGGGGCCACATGCTTATGCCACGCAGCCCAAGGCAACCGAGGCAAGAATAAACCTCAGGACACAGAGGTGCAGCACTTGTTGGAGGGGAGGGAAGTGGTGTCTGGGTTATGTTGTGCTTTGGCTAAAATAATACAGCAAAGCTGAAGATGTATCACCTTGCAGATTGGGGTGGAGTTTTGAGAAATAAGCATGTACGTGAACTTGTTCATTAATAGATTTATTTTCCCTCAAATATACAAGTTATTTGGAACAAATCCTGGGAATTAGTTTTTAAATTTAAAAAAAAAAAGGGGGGATCCCTGGGTGGTGCAGCGGTTTGGCGCCTGCCTTTGGCCCAGGGCGCGATCCTGGAGACCCAGGATCGAATCCCACGTGGGGCTCCCGGTGCATGGAGCCTGCTTCTCCCTCTGCCTGTGTCTCTGCCTCTCTCTCTCTCTCTCTCTGTGACTATCATAAATAAAAAAAAAATAAAAATTAAAAAAAAAAAAAAAAAAAGGATGGGCCGCCTCCCAGGGGCTCAGCGGTTTAGCGATCCTGGAGACCCGGGATCAAATCCCACATTGGGCTCCCTGCATGGGGCCTGCTTCTCCCTCTGTCTGTGTCCCTGCCTCTCTCTTTGTGTCTCTCATGAATAGATAAATAAAATCTTTAAAAAAAAAAAGGAATTGGGATGCCTGGGTGGCTCAGTGGTTGAGCGTCTGCCTTTGGCTCAGGTCATGACAGCCTGTGTCTCTGCCTCTCTCTGTGTGTCTCCCATGAATAAAATAAATAAAATATTTTTTAAAATAAAATAAATTTAAAAAAAGGAATGAAAGATTTGGTTGGAGAACCAGTAAAAGTATTCTGTGGCCTAGAATAAAATAAAATTATCTACAGGTTCCTGGAAATAAAGGGAAAGGACATCCTGAAGTGCTCCTAGACACTAAAGGATGGTGACTTGAAGCCATGAGAGCCTTCTCTCTAGTATACAGCCTGTGTTCTTTTCACACTGTTGCCAACGCTGTTGACTGCTGATCCAACAACCACTTCCAGCTTCCTTCTTCCTCCCCCCGCCCCACGAGAAGGCAAGGGCTGCAAAAGCTAAACATTCTCTTTTGCCACCTGTCTTGTTAGAGCTGACATGTGACTTCATCCTGGCCTACGAGACACCAGAGGTTCTCTGTGGGAGTGGGTTAGACCTTTCTCCTTGACTAAAAGAAGACAGACCTAGGAGAAGAGCACTTGTGCACCTCTCTCTCCTTTCGCTTTGCGCGCTGCTGTGTAAGGATGTGATGCCTGGAGCTGTGGCAGCCTCATTGTGATTACATAGCCCCAAGCCTGAAGCTGAAAGCTAACATGCAGAGGAAGGTAAGAATGGAAAGATGAAAAGAGCTGGGTCCTTGAAGGCAACGTTGAGCTGCCAAACCAACCCTGAGGACCACCTGTATTTCTAGGGTCAACTGAGTTAATAAAAGTCATTTGGCATTAAGCCTCTGTTTATGTTACAGTTAAAGCATCCTACTGCTACGATGTAAAAAACAAAAAAAAATTTGTAAGTGCTCACATAGGTTTGCTGAGTTTCTTGATCCTCCAGGCTTCCTTCCATCTTTTGTCCATAAAGTTTCTTCACCCTTTTCCGCAGATTGCACAGAGGCACCGCCTGTGAGAGCGCCTCTCAGCGTGATGTGAGGCTTGTGCACACTCCAAACTTCTAGAAGAGAAATAGTAAAAAATGCTTCTGTGTTAGGCCAAGACACCGACTTTCACACAGTAAGGGACTAGATGCGACTCCGCGGCAGTTTCTTCTTTCAAGGGAGAACCATGGCTGTGGATGGAGTCGGGAGGTGACAGAGGAGGAATGGAAACACCTGTGCCAGACTGTAGCCCTGGGAGTGACAGGCGAGCAGCAATCGTGAGTCGACCTGAAGCTTCAGAGTCATGAACTGATTAGTGGGAGGTAGGGGGTGGAAATTAATTTAAACAGAGGGAAAAAAGATCAGGACCTTGCAAAATGCCCACATACTTAACTCCTTATTCCTTAGAGTCCTGGCCTAGAAATAGTCACGTGCATGTTCGCAACATGTAAAAGGTAACCTGAAGCTCAGTGCCGTCCTTTTATGTGAAGGATGCAGGTGTTTAGCCCTGCGTGGGTGGTGGCAGGTGTGACCCCTCCCCAGCATCCTGCTGTCCCCAGAGTCCTGCTGTCCTGACCCTTGTGCGGAAGCTGCGGGATTACCATAGAGACAAGACCGGTGGTACGATGCAGGGGCAAAGCTCGGCTGTGCAAAGCCAGAGGCTTTGGTATCCAGAGAGAAAGCTGCTTCTAGAAAGCGTCATCCTTCGAAGCTTCGTTCTTATTTGGAAAGACACCAAAGGCCCAAGGCGAAGACGAGGTCTGCAGTTTGCAGCCAGCAGCTACGGAAGCAGGACCAGGTTGGGAGGGTGCACGGGCACACACCCACTCGATAAACAGAGGCCGAGTCTGCAAATCATTTGGGGCCTTTTAGGAACTTTATGGCTCGCCCTCAAGTCTAGTGCATTTGACTAACTGATGGATTTCTGGTTGGAGAAAATGGAAGGTACTAAACATTAGTTTCTGGGCTATTTCATTCATCAGCCTTCCCCAGGGGCTTGCTTTCCTCATGAGCAGATGGTTACATCAAAGGTCACCTGCCCAGAGCGACTCCTGGAGCCTCCCTCCTCCAGCCGTGGGACCCTGGCCCTGCACCAGAGAGCCGCGGCACCCCTCCCTGCACCCTCCTGCGGGCTGCCACGTGGGCTGCTCCTCAGATCCTTTCTTCGAGGCCAGTCTTGGTGAAGGAACCCTCCAACCACCAAGCTGTCGGGCACGTGCTGGGAGTTCCCAGTTCTCCATCACGGGAGCTGGTCTGAGAACTCTGTCCACCCAAAGGGGAGCTAAGAGGTGCAGGAAGGGATGGCATTTGAGTTTTGCCTTCCTGAACTCTGAGGGTGTAGGCCAGAAAGGCAAATTTCTTCTTGGATTTCTATCACTCGCAACCTGAGTCAGCTCAGCTACTTCTAAAAACTTGTGCTTAAAACTCATTTCCTCTCTATACAAGCTCCCAATTCCAACCATCTTGAGTCACATTGAATTCCCATGTACAGAGATGAATAAAAAAAATTTTTAAAAATCCCTCATTTCCCCTCAAACAAGTATTACACTTGAGCATGCTAATTCTTTTGAATAAAAATTTTATTTCGTAAGTCAAGTAAGCACTTTCAAAGTTGTCTATACAAACCCAAATTTTAAGGTTTTCTTATAATACACCAGAGTTATCATACACAATGGAGGGAGTAACATTAAAACACAGTGCAGGCACAAATTGTTCTAGATTTGCCTACTCATTGAATAATTTGAATGAAAAGTGTCGTAGTCACACAGAAATAATTAAATATTTTAAATAATAAAAATATTATGCCTACTGTATTATACAACAAAATGGAACTGAATATTTGCTTATGTGATAAAAGGGTTAATAAATCATTTGGGTTATAATCGGAAGAACATAAGTGTAAATCTGTAGAGAGATATTTTCCAAATAAAATTTCAGTGAAAGGCTAAACATTCTCAAGCATAAAGAATACATCAAGAATAAATCGTGCTTAACATGCTGTTGCTTTAGTTAGTGTCAGAAAAGCCACAAATTTGATAAACGTATGGTTAAAGCCAACGTTTCCTAGGCATGAATTCTACTGTAGTTACCATTTATGTGATACTTGTTTGGAAATGATGCCAACAGTATCAACATAGCTTTGCAGGGTGGGGGAAGAGAAACGCTCGCCCATGCTGACATGGTTAATTAACAGGCAGAGGCAGCGACGGAGGAGGCTGGAACACGAGAGGAGAGCTCACGTCACTAAATGCAGCTACAGAGGTAAAAGCACGAGCTGAGCTGGGGACAACCCAGGCAGGGACATGTTCTCTGTGGCTCAGGATTTTTATTTTTAGAGTGTTCCGAGACAAATTCCAGCAAGATGTCTGGTTTGAGTCAAGCCTTTCTTCTTGAACTTGACTTCTCAACTGAGGTACTTGGCATACTTAAGGGAAAAAATGAATACAACTCAGATTTAGTTTTGTTAGATATTAAGCTAAAAAACCAGCTGAAGGAGTAAGAACAGCCCAGAAAAATCAAAATCCTGTTTCCTGTAAAGAAATGTATAGGCAGACAGGTTTTGCTTATTAAAGGAATAGGAAAGGAGTAGAATTAGAGTTTGGGCTTTTTAAACGAGAAAAGGAGAGAGAAGAAAGTAGGAATGCAGAGGAACCCCTCAGAATGGAAATGAAATACAGATCCTATCCATCTGATGTTCTGCTTTGGGTGTTTGTAGCGAAGGCACCTGTGCCTACAGGGGTATGTTCACAGTATCTGGCTCTGGTTGATTTCCCAGGTGGTACACATGGGTTATCTGCAAGTTGTTCTAGGCATCTTCTGAAATTAGGCTAAGGCCTAAATCCCAAAGCGATGGCAATCCCGAGCCAGGCTAGTTCAGGAAGTTGTCCCACTGTGTCCAGTCCCAGCATACTTGTGCTCCCCCCAGAAGTCTAGGCCAGCTAGCAGTGGGAAAGGTATGCTTCTATTTCTGGCTCATGCTTTTCAAATAGTATGCATTTGGCCAAACAATGGGAACACAGTCCCAAACCCCCCTGACTTCCATATATGCATGCAATCTGAGCCACCAAAATTGAGTTCATTTTTTCCCGAGGCTGTTCTGACACAGTAAAATCCAAGGCCCAAATTCAGTGACTGGTGCAGCACACCATAAACCAGTAGGACTGTTATTTGGAATACTTTTGGCAGATGAAAGAGTATCACCCCACCAAATGTCATTCAAAAAATATTTTACCGGGAAATAAGGTCACTTTGCTTGTTTTTAAGCTATACAAATCAGTGTTTACTTTGAGACATAATTGCATACAGTACTTTTTCCTCTTGGGGATTCTGTTAATTTTGGAAGAATGTCTGTGCTCCAGGCTCTTTCTCCAAAATCTTACCATAGTTATAACTCTATCAAGTAGTTGCAAATGTAAATGTGGTCTTAATGGGATGTCACTCGCTAAAATCTGTTAATACTTAAGGCAACTGCTAAATGTGCAGTATTTTCTGGGACTTCTCTGAAAGGGGAAGCACATATTGCTACAGTATTTTATGAAGCAGTTGATATAATCTTGGACCAAGTTGAAAACAATCAAATCATTATTCACTTTGAAACTGATACTACGAATGCCAAAATACTTGATTTTCAGGCTCATCTGGAGTTCAGCAGCTTCGTGCTAAACATATGTTTTAAAAAAGGCAATGACTTATTTTCTGAAGTTTGACATCCAAAGGACAAAGGTAACTTTCTTGCAATGCAGCCAGAACAGTGACAATGGGTGATTTATTCCACAGTTCCATCAACAGGCATGTCTGTGGTTCCCCATTGTACCAGATTTTGCGCACGTGTGTATATAGAGAAAGACAAACGTACTCTTGATGTCCTTGTTTTTAAAATGCTTATTCTCTCCCAGGCCATTCAAATAACATGAGAATGTGCTTCCCTAAAAGAACCCTGGCTGTATCTAGAGATTCGTTTTAAAAAATAGAAGGTAGGTATGAGTGTCTTTACCAACCAAAGGAATCAAATTTGATTAGGATAATACGTGGCATGACAGCTCTCTAATTTTAAAGCCTACAATCTGAGCTTGTAATTGGCAAAGGCATATTCCTTAAAGACTTTCTAAGAAGTGCAGATGCTATCTGAATATCTCGATATTGCTACAGAAGGAAAACTGAGTGCCAGATGAAGACCAGCAGGAAAGAGAACTTGTCTCACAAACTGGGACATCCATGCTGAAAATTATCAAGTTTTCTGGGTAGGCAATGCCAGAAGTAGAGTATTGATATAGTTCTTAGGCCATGGGGAGAGGGTGGGAGAGAAAGATTCCCTATCATAATTATAAAACTTAATTAGGCAATAAAACTTTCTAGCTGGGAGACATATGAAAAATAACCAAGACAATAACTTACTAAGACAATGGAAATTCAAAGAAAAAAATTCCTTTAGGGGATAGTACAGGTGAATCATTACTACACCTGACTGGCTGCGGGGAAGGACAGGGTTACTAGGTACAGAGGGTTCGGTGCTCTTGGTTTAGTTTGGGTGATTCTTTAGTACTTAGTGAAACCAGCTGTGCCTTTTAGGTGGAGACGCCCCCCTCAATCCTCTATGTGACATAAGATTTAAAATTGTAGAGAGTCATAATATTTACTGTTGGCAAGTTCACTGGTCCAGCTGAGTGGGGTCTTCGTGCTTTGTCCACCACTCATTGTTACAAAGGCAACTACACAAAAAAGACGAAAGGAACCATTATGAATTCTTTCCTTGGTGATATGTCCATAATCTGCATAAAATAGATAATATACAATAAATCAAAACGAGTGTTAAAATGTGGAAATGGTGGGGGGTGGCAGAAAAGGCACAGCAATCTGGTATTCTTAAGGCAAAACAATTGGGATCTCTTTAAAAAGACACTTTATTATATCCACAGGCGGTAAAATCCCAGAGCTACTGTTAGGCACGTGAATACAGACCCTGTAAGAAAAAAAATGAGCAAAGGATTAGTTGTGTTAGCAGTTACTAAAGGATCCACTTTTTATTAAGAAAATATATAGATGCTTATCCACCTATCCACGGAACAGAAAAAAACAAATGTAAGCAGCTCAGGTTGCTTGCTGAGGTGCCACATTCCACAAGACACCTGCCTATTTTTTTTTTTTTTGACACCTGCCTATTAAAACACTCCATCCTTTACAATTATCTTCAAAGTAAAAACGTATCCAATATTCAACAAAACTTTCCTTTTCAGGGAAAGTCATAAATTCTGTCATCACAAAGTATATATAAATGTACTATAGAGGGACACACCCTTTAAAACTTCCTGAACAAAACTCCACTTCTAAATGCTATTATGACTTAAAATATTGATTAATCCAAAATGTTAAATATGAATTAAAATAATTGCTAAGTTATTTTTATACAGGAAATCTTCATTCCCTCTTCTGGCTCAAAAAATTGCAAAACCAAAATAACTCCTTACAAAGAGTGTCCCCAAGTGAAGCAGAAAGCATCCATAAAATATTGCCTTGAATTTCACTAAAAAAAAAATTCCAAGTAACTATAGTTCAATGATAGTACCTTACAAAAATTAAGATTCTCAGTTGCAAGACACATTTTACTACTAAGGAAAAAAAAATACTGATTATTGTATGATACTTTATCTACTGGATATCAAAACCTGCCTTCTAATTTCAGAGATGTTCAAATGTGGGGGAAAAAATGTATTAGAATCGAAACACAGTATTCATCTTTGACTAATTTTCCAAATTTTATTGATTCTCAGCTTGTTTGAACTACCTAGATACAAGAGCTTACCTGCTAAATATTTAATGTTATCAAGCTTGTGTGACTCCAGCATGGTTTTGAGGCCAGCAACCTCAGTGTCTATCTTCCTGTCTGTCTGGGTGACAGCCCGATCTTGCTGGGCATGCTTTTAAAAGAGAGATTCACAGCATTAAACCACTTGGGATATACCTGCTATCCCCTTGGCTCCCTCTGTCCTAGAGACCCTCAACAGCAGGTGGCAGTCTGAGGGAAAGGTGGGGTGATTAAGAACATGTGGGCTTTAGCTTTAGTTCTACTATCTTCATGCTAGGATGCATTGGTCAGGGCCTTTAGCATCTCTGGGCCTGTTGTTTTTTTTTTTTTTTTAATAAATTTATTTTTTATTTGTGTTCAATTTGCCAACATATAGAATAATACCCAGTGCTCATCCCGTCAGTGTCTGGGCCTGTTTAATTAGAAAAAAGCAAAGAGAAAAGAAAAATAGAAAACCAAATACCCAAAAAACAAACTGTTGGCCCTGCCTTCACATAGGCTACCTGGGCAACTGAACGTAATAATCTGTAAAATGCTTTTGTAAATTTTAGATTGCTCTACAAATTAAGATTAAAGTTACAAAGCCAGCATTGTTCTCAATGACAATAAAGATGTCTTATCTTTCTAAATTCTTCCTAATGAGAAGTATTCAAATAACGCTTTAAAAAGTGAATGTAGGGACGCCTGGGTGGCCCAGCAGTTGGGTGCCTGCCTTTGGCTCAGGTTGTGATCCTGGGATCTGGGATCGAGTCCTACATTGGGCTCCCTGTGAGGAGCCTGCTTCTCGCTCTGCCTATGTCTCTGCTTCTGTGTCTCTCATGATAAATAAATAAAATCTTAAAAAAAAAAAAAGTGAACACAATCTTAGATAATCTTACAATTTTTTTTCATAGATCAAATACCAAGTGTTTTATTAGGAGACTTGGTTATACCAAAAGCCTCTTTGTATTCTCTATCAAATAAAATACATTAAACTAGATACATAACAATTGCCCCTAAAGGGTGGTGAGTTTGCCTGATGTTATAAAGGGGTTGTACTATTTCAATAATGCATAAAAGCATTGGAAATAATTAACTAAAATCCTAGGACAAGTTAAGAAAGATTGACCCTTGAATAACACAGGTTTGAAGTGCATGGGTCCACTTTTACATGATTTGTTTTGACGTAGTACAGTACTGTAAATGTATTTTCTCTTCCTTATGATTTTAATAACATTTTTTTCTCTAGCATACCTTATTATTGTAAGAATACATTATGTAATATAGGAGTGCCTGGCTGGCTCAGTTGGTTAAGCATTCAACTCTTGGTTTCTACTCAGGTCATGATCTCAGGGTCATGGGATCAAGAACCCAAGTCTTCTTGGGATTCTCTCCCCCTCTGGCCCCTCTCCCCACCCTGGTGTGTGCATGTACGTGCGCGCACACACACACACACTCTCAAAAATAAATCTTTTTTAAAAAAGGAATACATTATATAATACACATATAATATACGAAATATGTGTTAACTGATGTTTTATATTATCTGTAAGGCTTCTAGTCAACAGTAGGCTATTAGTAGTTAAGTTTCTGGCGAGTTCAAAGTTACATGCAGATTTGATTGCATGGGAAGGTCCCTAACCTCCCTATTGTTCAAGGATCACTTCTAGTTTCTTATGGCTAATAATTCAGGTAATAAGTAAGAAAATAAAGGCCCAGATGAGTAGAAAATTGTGTCAAAGGTTTTCCTCCAAGTCTCTTCCAAGTTTCAGAGGTCCATAGATGGAAAAAAGTAATGTATGCCATAAGTTTGAAAAATAATTTTAAAATCTCCATTCTTTGTTAGTCTTCAACACTGGGATTTGAACTTTCATTAAGATAATCAAGTAAGTGCAAAAAAAAATTCTCTGGTACAACACTTCTGGGTACATACCCCAAAGAACTGAAAAGAGGGACTCCAACAGATATCTGTACAATCATGTTCATAGTAGCATTATTCACAATGGAAAAAGATGGATGCAACCCGAGTTGTCCACTGACAGATAATCCAAACATGATCTATTCATATGTGGAATACTATTTGGCCTTAAAAAGGATGGAAATTCTGACCCAGGTTACAGCATGGAGAAACCTTAAAGACCTTATGCTAAGTGAAAGAAGCCAGGACAAATATTATGATTCCACTTATATGAGGTCCCTAGAGTAGCCAAATTCATAGAGACAGACATAGTCCTGGTGGTGGCCAGCGGGCTGGGGGAAAAGGGGATGCAAGTCAGTGTGTCGTCGACAGGGAGAGTTTCAGTTCTACAAGATGCGAAGAGTTCTGTGGATAGATGGCAATGATGGTTGTATAATGATGTGGATGTACCTAATGCCAATGAGTTGTATACTTAAAAACAGTTACGATGGATAGAGGAGGCACCTGGGTGGCTCAGGCAGTTAACTCAGGTCATAATCCTGGGGTCCTGGGTTCAAGCCCTGCATCAGGGGCTGATGCAGTCAGCTTCTCTCTCTCTCCCTCTGCCCTTCCCCACCACTCACTGTCTCTCTCTTTTGCTCAAATAAAAAAATAAAATCTTTTAAAAAATGGTTAAGATGGTAATTTTATGTATACTTTACCACAACTAAAACAAAACAAACAAACCCTAGGACATGAAACTTGCACATACCCTCCCATAACACATCATTACGAAGGGCAGTAACCACGCATGGGATGAAGCCAAGATGAACACTATGACTAAGAAAAGTCAGTCTTATTTCTTACCAATGCCACCATTTCTGTCCTCATTTCCAGCAGCTTCCTTTCATTCAACGAGTACTGAAATAAATAAACATGTAACATAGGTCAGATTATGATTTATCTTCTTCTTCCTCTCCTCCTTCTCTAGTGCCTTAAATATTCTGGTCTCAGTACCTTCAAGAATAAAGGATACCAGAAATCACCTCTGGAATCAAGGAGCCTACTTGACACATTAGATGTGTCTTCTGAAGTTTCTTCCTTGTAGCCACTCACTGCTCCAGTATCTGGATTCCCTTTGTCACCCTTCACCTCTCTCTTCTGCTCTTGTCATCTGTTTGCTCTGATGTCATTGGGCCCCTCCTACTTGTATAACAGCATTCCCCGGAGACCAATTTGCATGGCTGCTGAGTCATGTGCTTTCTGGCTTTGAGAGGATTGAAGAAAGTGGGGAACAATTTAGTTTGAGAGCTAACCCATCACAATCACAAAATTGGTCACTGCCTGAAACTTAGACAAAGACAGAAATGTTATAAAGTTGAGGAAAAAATAGTTTCAAAGAATAGTATTATGTGACATAGACACTGCCTAAGGATACACCATAAGTACATCGGTACAAGAAATGCATGAAACCATCACGTGTTGGTTTTATTAAATAACAACAACCCACTTGGGTGTTGTCACAATCCAGTATCACAAAAGGACTGACTAGCACTACCCAGAATCAAAGTGGTATCTTGCTTTTGGCTATTAACATTTATGCAAAGATTTAGTGCAATTTTGTTGACATGGAGACAAAAATCAGACACGCCTCTCCTCAGCAATGGGTATGGGATTTAATTTAACAAATGAAAATCTATAATTTAAATAAAAAATTAGCATTTAATTCTTTACTAAATTAACCCTGTTATCGGGGAGAAAATTAATGCTTAAGTATTAGAATCTTTCTTAGTTATAAAATGTTCCCCTGGAACTACCAGGGGACTTACAGTATAAAAACAATATTGCTCAGACATTTTTTTTAAAAAAGGAGAAAAAACCTACGACCCCAAAGACTAGTCTAGGACCAAAGAAAGAATGCTCATCTCCATCTTCAAATGTCAGGGTTTCAGATGAAGAAAGAGTTATGCATGGATCGCCACCAGAGGGCAGGGCAGACTAGATTTTTTCCACATCTCCCCAAGTCTTTATTGACCTGGCCACAAGAGAAAAGTTTGTATCCAGACGCTGCCATTTTTAAAATAACATCAGGTGACTCTATCTCCCTGTACCACAAAGCAGTTTATAGGCCATACTGCTCTGAAACTGGCTGTAAGTATCACCAATTATGTAACTGAAACATTCTATACAGAGTGGGAAGGTCCCAGTCCTCCTCACCAACACACCCTGAGAGTACACACTATTGTCCTGTACTTCACAGTAATCTTAAGTTCAGGATTACCAAGAACCACTTCTCAACTCAGTTAATAAATCCCACCAATTCACTGGCTTTCACCCATGTTCATCAGTCCTACATCTTCCTTAGCTATGGGCATCTTCCCAAATCAAGTGCCTTCAGATTTTTTGCTAAGTACACGACCCATAAGGACAGGGTAATTCAAAGAGTTTCTTCTTTTTTAGAGACTAATCGTATGCTACTGACTTTTAAGTATTTTAGTGATATTAGGTGAATTCATCTTTATGGTTGAAAAGTGGTTTTTGAGACAACAAAGGGACATGGGCATAATAATTATTTTGTACTACAAAGCTCAGCTTAACTCCTGAAATCCACAGGCAGTTCCAGAAGAGTTAAGAACTTGTTTGAATTTCAGTACTGACTTCCTTTATCATCGTCGCATATTCCGGTTAAAAGCAAACTGTGAAAAATCAGAAGACAACGAACAATTGTGCACATTTGGTTTCTATAGGTGTATCCAGTTCTGTGTTAGTAAAAGATGCTTTACATGCCCTATTTTTCACTATCCTAATAAGAGAGAAGGTATCTCACTATTGCTATCACATTCAAATAAAGCCTGAACAAGAAGATAGATGAGTTAAGTCACTAGAGGCGACTCAATGTTATCTTTGTTAGAATGTACATATTCACTGCAGCATTATTTACAATCGCCGAGACACAGAAGACGTTAAGTATCTACTGATGGATGAAGGGATGAAGAAAATGTGGTGGATATGTATAATGGAACATTATCCAGCCTTAAAAAAAAGAAGGGAATCCTGTCATTTGTGACAACATGGATGGACCCTGGGTGATTACCTTAAGCGAAATAAGAGAAAGACAAAATACTGTATGATCTTTCTTATGTGTGGAATCTAAAATCTAAAAAAACCTCCCTCAAAACAAAAAGAAGCCCCCCAACCCCAAACCCAAGCTTACAGATACAGAGAACAGAATGGTGGTTGCCAAAGGTTGGAGCTATGGGGTGGGTGAAATGGGTCAAAAGGTACAAAAATAGAGTTGTAAAATAAGTTAAGTCCTGGGATGTAATGTACAGCATGGTGACTACAGTCACCATGGTGACTACAGTTAATAATACTGTATTGTATATTTGAAAGTTGTGAAGAGAGGGATCCCTGGGTGGCGCAGCGGTTTGGCGCCTGCCTTTGGCCCAGGGCGCGATCCTGGAGACCCGGGATCGAATCCCACGTCGGGCTCCCGGTGCATGGAGCCTGCTTCTTCCTCTGCCTGTGTCTCTGCCTCTCTCTCTCTCTCTCTGTGTGACTATCATAAATAAATAATAAAAAAAAAAATTAAAAAAAAAAAGAAAGTTGTGAAGAGAATAGATCTTAAAAGTTCTCATCAGAAGAAAAAAGTTTTATAACTGTGTGGTGAGACGGTAATAGATCTTAAAAGTTCTCATCAGAAGAAAAAAGTTTTATAACTGTGTGGTGAGACGGTAACTAGACTTACAGTGGTGACCATTTTGCAGTATATACAAAGATCATTATTATACAACTGAAAATAATAGAACACTGTGTCAATTATAACGGAATGAAATAAAAAATGGAAAAAAAGGTGTTGTAAAAACTTTGAGGGGAAAAAATAGTATTTACATGCATTATTTTTGAAAAAGCAAATGAGCAGAATGGTATTTGCACAGCCTTCTTGGGTCCTGTATACGACCCCTTAAGTTACCTGTACAGGTACAAGTACCTTTCAGCCTACTTACTTACAACCTACATTTCTGATATCTTTTTGGTAACAAATGTACAGAAGTACTTCTCTCAATTAAAAATTTCAATTGACAGACACCTGGGAGGCTCAGCGGTTAAATGTCTGCCTTTGGGAATCCCTGGGGGGTTCAGTGGTTTAGTTAGTGCCTGCCTTTAGCCCAGGGCATGATCCTGGAGTCCCGGGATCGAGCCTCACATGAGGCTCCTTGCATGGAGCCTGCTTCTTTCTCTACCTGTGTCTCTGCTTCTCTGTCTCTCTCTCTGTGTCTTTCATGAATAAATAAATAAAATTAAAAAAAAAAAAAAAAAAGTCTGCCTTCGGCCCAGGGCATGATTCCAGCTCCCTGCATGGAGCCTGCTTCTTCCTCTGCCTATGTCTCTGCCTTTCTCTCCCTCTCTGTCTCTCATGAATAAATAAAATCTAAATAAATAAATAAATAAATAAATAAATAAATAAATAAATAAATATTTCAATTGAATGCAACCTAAAGATTCATTTATAATTTGCATTTCTTTTTTTATAATTTGCATTTCAAAACAATGCAATCAAGTCATTAAGATTTCTCTAAAACAAGAGACTACAGAAATATTTTTTTAATCTTGAATTTCAGTGTAGCATCTAATTTAATATTATTCAAGACAGATGATCAAAAAAAAGATGATCAATTTAACTTTTGAAAAATCAGGACTCCCCCTGTCCCCCCCAAAAAAAGAAAAATCAGGACCTGTGGAGGTCTAAGTTAGGTTAAATTAAATTAGACTGAATTTGATTTCTTTGATAATGTCTAAGTTACACATAATTTAGTCTCTCTCTGAAACAAAATGAGATTCAAACTTGACTTAACCAAGATCTTATTAAAAAATTTTTTTTTAAAGGTTTTATTTTTAAGTAATCTCTACACACAATGTGGGCTTGAACTCATGACCCCAAGATCAAGAGTCACCCGTTCTACTGACTGAGCCAGCCAGGCGCCTCCCAATCTTTTCATCTCATTTTTGAAAGCATCAAATTTAAGCTATAAGCCAAAGTAAAATTAAAGAGAAAACTGTGTCTGACAATGATACACAGGTAAATGTTTAACAGACCTGGTGAACTATCTGTATGTTCAGACCGGACCAAGCATTCCATCCTGCAAAGAGATGAATTCATACTCTGTGTTTAATAGAGGAACATACCAATTCCTTCACTCTGCTCTTTTCTAGATTGAAGTCTAACTTGGTATCTGTTCGGACTTTGATCACTTCATCCTAGCAGGAGGGCAAAGAGAGAGAGAAATCCAAAGTGAGAAATAGAAACCCTCTTGGGAGGTGAATCCTGGGACTTCCCAGTCATATATACACATGACCCTCTTCTATAAAGCTTCAGTTGGTCCAGAGGGGGCTGTGGGTTACTGTTACTTTGAACCTCCAGAGTCTCAGTGTCATCCCCTTAGGGAATTTATGACTCAAGCTGTTCCCTGGACAACTCTGAAAAGCAGAAATGGACTCAAAGAAGGAAAATATGAAATTCTGGCTTAAATAAAGCCTTCTTTCTGATGCTCGTCAGAACCTTTTCTTCCTTAACATCCATGTCCTTTCCACTTAAAAAAGAAAAAAAGAAAGAAAGAAAAGAAATCCAAACAGCTGGCATAGTAAGCATTTTGAAATCACATATAATTCTCTAAAGCCAGTCTTTTCTAACAGAACCTAAAGGCTCCAGGTGGCAACTTCTAACCATTTTTAAATTTAGAGATGACTTCATTCATCCTACATAATTTTCTTAATGAATTTGGTTACAGACATCACTCATTTATTCACTGACCATGGTGGTGGCTAAATCTTCCAGTGTGTACTTTTAAGATATATTATACAAATATTTAACATGGTATTAAGTTTTTAAGAACACTTAAAGTACTTCTGACATTATATTTATTACTATGCCTATGTAACTGCCAATAAGCACACAAACAGGACTAAGAATCTCACCATTATTTGTTGTTTTAATCGATGTAGTTCCACGTTTATCTTCTAAAAACACATTAAAAAAAAAAAGTCAAGTATATGGCTAGAAGGTTAGAAAAAAAGACATACAACTTGGTAATAAACACACATTAGATGTTTTTGTGCACAGTTCTAACTCTCACTCCACATGAACCTGGTTGTATTCAGAATGAAAAATGAGCTGAAAAGCCTTAGTGGCAGACATGATTATCTCTCCTGCCAGGACGTTATTACAACGCATGTGCCTACCTTGAAATCAGTTTTAATTCATCTTAGAAGTTACATAAAATCAGCAATACAATTGTTTTTTAAAGTAGGCTCCCCAGGCTGCGGCCCAATGTGAGGCTTGAACTCAAGACCCTGAGATCAAGACCTGAGCTGAGATCAAGAGTCAGATGCTCAACCAACTGAGCCACCTGTGTGCCCCAGTAACACAATTGTTTTTAGTACACGTTTGCCTCCTTCAAGTGTTCTTTTAACAAATTCACTTTGTAAAAACGCACCTAACACGGGCACTTTTGTCTATGCATATCATGTCTCAATGTCTCAAGAGTGACCATTTTTTATTAGTATGAGTGGCTCTCTAGTTTTACCTCATTTTCTGCTCTGAGGGCTGAAAATTCGCTCTTCTCCAAAATAATCATATCTTTTTTCACATTAGCAATCTGAGACATTATTTGCTGAACAGTGACCTCCTAGGAAAAGAAAAACAAAAAACATATAACCTAGTTGGCCTACGATGTCTGCCTCCTACCTAGAATCATCTTAGTGAGAAACCAGAAGTGGGATATGACGAAAGAGGTTCAGCAAGGTCATCTTCTATTTCAGAATGAGGAAAGGAAAAGAATAAAGATTCAAGTCCAGTATCATCATCAAGTGAGCCAGTTAAAAGGGTGGCACAGCCTGAGGACCAGCAGCTCAAGAAAACACTGCTGTAATTCCAGCCACATCTCCATTTGTTAAGTATGGTAAACTGGAATAGTCCATTTTCAAGCCTACTGAGTCTTCCAGCATGAGTCTACAATAGTTGACAAAATAGCTTCAAATACTTTTTTTCTTTTCTTTTTTTTTAAAGGAGGCTCCCCAGTGTAGAGCCCAATGTGGGGTTTGAACTCATGACCCTCAGATCCAGATCCAAGCTAAGATCTGACTGAGCCACCTTGCTGCCCCTTAAAAAAATATTTTTTATAGCACTGGAATTATTTGCCTCTCAACTACGGTTAAAAATACGATATGCTTTTCAGTAGAATATTATCTAATATATATTACAAATAACATCCCAGCCTTACACTTTAAATTTGCTACTGTGCTCTAACAAAGCTAACCTGCTGCATTTTGGTGACCATATCCTTGTAGACGATATCCATGTTGGCATCCGTGATCTTGACCAATGCAGAGACAGTGATTTCTGCTTGCTGAGTGGTGAACCCTAAGCAAACAAAGACAGACATTCACACTCTGGAGACTCCATTTATTGGTGGTGGTGGTGGTGGTGGTGGGGGAACCCTTCACAGAGGGGGGGAAATGTTTGAATTTAGAAAAGACTGGAGTCCCAAGCTATGATGTGTCTGTCACTCTGGACAAGCATGACACATTTGAGTCTGCTTCTTCATGTAAGACAAAGAGCTGGGCTAGTGTCCTCTACTGTCCTATCTAGCTGTGAAAAATCATGTTTCCTTAGAATGTCTCATGATATCAGGAAGCCTGCAATGTGGCGTGGTCAAGGAAAGAAAGGGAAAATCAAAATTACAGATGCAATTTATTGCTTTTGTAACTTAAAAATTCTAGGTAATTATTATTTCATTCCCCGTGGCCTAAATTTTCTACAAAAACGTGACTTCCTTAACTTTAAGATGCACACGTTAGTAAGAATAATTTGCTTAAGTAGGAAAGCTCAATTATTTCATATCCAGCATAAATCCATCAATTCATTGACCACATAAACATAATTAGTAATTTCACTGTTCATTTAGCTGATGTTAAAAGGTAAAACCCATTCTTTTACTTTTCTTCCATAAGTCTCTTCGATTGCTTATGGAGAAGGAGCCAGTCTGGATGAAAAATATATTCTTTGATATTCAGTAAATTATGCTGAATTGAAAAATCCAACTCAGCAGTTATATCATTTTGTGGTTTTACAGATTCTATTTATTTATTCATGAGAGACACAAAGAAAGGCAGAGACATGGACAGAGGGAGAAGCAGGATCCCCATGAGGAGCCTGATGCAGGACCCCAGGATCACAACCTGAGCCAAAGGCAGACACTCAACCACTGAGCCACCCAGGTGCCCCAATGTCATTGTTTTTAGTAACTTTAGATAATACTACTTGCAAAACTAGTAATATTAGGTGAATTAAATTAAAAAATAAATAAAATTACAAATAAAAAATACTTTTAGATAGTAATTTATATTTTACATTGTAAATACTAATAAGATGCTTAAAACCAAGTCCCTAGAAAGTAATTTTTTTCTATTAAATGCTTCCATCCATAAGAACTACAGAAGAGAGGCATCTGGGTGGCTCAGTGGTTGAGCTTCTCCCTTTGGCTCAAGGCATGATCCCTGAATCCCAGGATTGAGTCCCACATCAGGCTCCCTACAGGGCACCTATTTCTCCCTCTGCCTATGTCTCTGCCTCTCCCTCTGTGTGTCTCTCATGAATAAATAAATAAAATCTTAAAAAAAAAAAAAAAAGCTACAGAAGAACCTACTGATTCTTATAATTAAAGGCACATCTGTTTGAATAAAGTTATAACTGATATAATTTGGATGAGAAATACAGACTGTAATTTTTTTAAAATTTATTTTAGAGAGAAAGAGAGAGTACACACATACATGTACGAGTTGGGGGGAAGGGCAGAGAGAGAAGCCCAAGCAGACTCCCAGATGAGCAGAGAGCCTTGACCTGGGGCTTGATCTCATGACCCTGAGAGCATGACCTAAGCTGAAATCAAGAGTCTTAACTGACTGAGCCACCCAGGTGGCCCCTGACTATAATTAAGAAACAAAGACAAAGATTTAAAAGAGACAGAAGACCTCCAAAGACCTACTCCCTCACTTTATTCAAAATGCTCTAATTTTCAACATGTGGGTCATGCCTATCTAGAAAAATTATCCAAAAGGTTACCCAATAAAATGTAAATAATGTTGTTTCACTCTGGTGCGCTGGGATTCAGGATATTGTTTCTTTTCTACCTTCCTAATTTTTTGAAAATGAAAATGTGTCTTGTGATTTTTAAAACCTTATTAAGTGTTCATAGTTAAACACAGTTTTAGTTTGGCAATTATGAAGAAAATAAAAAGACTGGAGAACTTATGCTGATACTAAACTCCATAACATTATAATTTATAACCACCTGTGGGAGGAGAAATGGATAAGAAAAAGCAGAAGTTAGGCCTGAAAATCTACCGGGTTACCAATACAAAAGAATGTTTTGGAGAAATGAGAGAACAAGACATGTTCAGAGTTAGAGAGATTACAGACATGCAGGAAGTTTTGTGAAGCAGGAGACGCAGCCCTAGAGAAGACAAGGACAGAAAGTGGGAGAAGACAAAGATAAAAGATGTGAGACGCTTCCATCTGGGCCTCAACCTATGACATCTTAGATATCATTCATCTAAGAAGCCTCAAGCCCTACACTCAGTGGGGTCTTCAGAATACAGGTCTTGAGATATGCAGACTGGTAGGTCAAGGTTTGAAATAAAAAAAGCACGAAGTACATCTATCGAAACATCACACTTTAAACATAAACAATGTTTATTTATCAAAAGTAAAAAAATAGATTTTGGTGGAGGTGGGAAAATAAACCTCACCTGTTAACAGGACGAAGATGTGTGGCCATCTCGAGTCCATTGCAGCTACTTTACCACTTAATAAGATTTATGATGCTCCTTTACTGTCGTCAAACACCTAGCGTATGGTGAAATGCCCTAATTCTCTTGAATATGGCTTTTTACAATGGGTTACTTTGAATGCAAGAACACAAGGTCCATACAAAAAAGGAAAAAGCAGGATGACTTCTGCTTAACCACATAACTTCTGATGCCTCTCTTCTCACTTCTTTTTTAAAAATTCTGAGTTGAAAGTAGTTTTGGTGAAAAAGGCCTAAGCAATGAAAATTATGATATGTTTTTCCAAAGTGCATTCAAGTACACTATATTTTCTTTAATACTCAAAATAATCTTTGGAATTCTTATTGTGCCCACCCTGATGAGGACATAGAAACTGGGAAGGATGGAGGTGCCTGAGTTGCTGAGTAGGTTTAGCGTCTGCCTTCAGCTCAGGTCATGATATCTAGGTCCTGGGATCCAGCCCCACCTTGGGCTCCTTGCTCAGTGGGGAGTCTGCTTCTCTCTCTCCCTCTGCCCCTCTCCCCTGCTCTTGCACATAGGTACTCTCTCAAATCAATAAGTAAAATTTTAAAAAGAGAAAAATGAGGGATACCTGGGTGGCTCAGTGGTGGAATACCTGCCTTTGGCTCAGTGTGTGATCCCAGGCTCCTGGTATTGAGTTCCACATCAGGTTCCCCACAGGGGAGCCTGCTTCTCCCTCAGCCTGTCTCTGACTCTCTCCTTGTGTCTCTCACGAATGAGTAAGTAAAAATCTCTTTAAAAAAGAAAAAAGAACCCAGGAAGGATGAGAAAACTGTCTGGCTTTGCAGCTGGGCCCAGGCAGAGCTCGAACCCAGAGCTTCTAACTCCCCAACCAAGTACAGAACTCACTCCATCCACTTATCTGTCCTGGGCAAGAGAAGCACAGCTATAGACGGTAGCTCTGTAGAGAAGAGCACGTACAACTGGAGAAATATCTATACAGTGTAGTAAAGAGTCACAGTATAGAGAATAAGAATTCGTGTATCTGTCTAGGTAAGATTAAATGGGAATGTTACCTATGTCCTTAATGCATTTTCAAAAAACATCTTATGTGTTGGAGAATCTTTAATTATCAGCAATAATGGAAAATATTAGTTGGACTACTAAAAAAAAAAAACCCACAAGATAAAATTGTAGTAATTGCTGCTCAGCAACATTTTAATTTCATAACAATTTTTTAAAAAGGTATTATTTATTTTTGACAGACACACAGAGAGAGGCAGGGACACAGCCAGAGGGAGAAGCAGGATCCGGGGTCCCTGGGACCCCTCGATCCCAGGACCCCAGGATCACGTCCTGAGCCAAAGGCAGATAGATGCTCAATCACTGAGCCACCTAGGCGCCCCTAATTTCATAACAATTTTAAAAGCACACAATATCGCAGTATCAAAAACTACCACTTTTGTGCTTCAGGTGGTTGTTACAGGAACCATTCCTGAATTTTGCTACCTTGTGTCTAAATTTTCATCTGTAATGCTATACTTCCAGAGTGATGTTATAAAAATATACTTCTCATGGACAAAGAGAAAATGTGTGCAAAAAGTCTCCACTGTACTGTACTGGCGGAAGCAAAAATGTCCTTAAACAAAAAGTTAAGAACTTGAAAAAATGGGAGACTGATCAAAAGATTATCTGTAAACTTGAACATCAAAGAGAAATAGGAGAAGTTAGATAAGATCATAAGAACTCATGGGACGCCTGAGTGGCTCAGCGGTTGAGCGTCTGCCTTTGGCATGGGGTATGATCCCGAGGTCCGGGATCAAGTGCCACATCTAGCTCCTTGTGGGGAGCTTGCTTCTCCCTTTGCCCATGTCTCTGCCTCTCTCTCTTTCTCTCTCTCATGAATAAATAAGTAAAATCTTAAAAACAAAACAAAAAAAACCCCAAGAACTCATAATTTATAGTGTTTTTCTGTGGCACTGAGTGACCAACGGGAGAATTACCATTTTCTTCCAGTAAACAAACTAAGGCATGAGTGTCAAAGTAGAGCTTCTTGTTCCCGCAGGAGGTGAAATCTCTCTTCTTGTGCTCCAAATCTCTCCTGTGATCCAGCTGCAGGCTCCCAGCAGAAAGGCTTAGCTCTACAATGTAAAGAACAATTAGGCTTAAAAGAGGATCTGATGGTAAACAAAAGCTATGAAAGAATATTGCATACCTTAAAAGCCTACCTGATTGCTTTGTGGGATTTAGTTTATTTTTAGTAATCTTTATGCCCAACGTAGGGCTCGAATTCGTGACCCAAGATCAAGAGTCACACACACTTCCAACTCAGGCAGCCAGGTCCCCCCCTTTTAAACAACAGCTTTATTGAGATGAAAATTCATATCCCATACAATTCACCCATGTCAAGTGCTCAATTTGATTTTTACTGGAATTCTGTAACATTCTGCACAGTCAACTCTAGAACATTTTCATTATCCCAAAAAGAAACCCTTCAGCTATCAAGCCCCAATCTCCCTACTCCCCCAACCTCAGGCAATCATCTTTCTGCATCTACATATTTGCCTATGCTGGGTATTGCATATGAATAGAATCATAAGGGATGCGGTATCATGTGACTGGTTTCTTTCACTTAGGTGAGGTTTTCAAGGTTCATTCACCTTATAATCATGTACACTTTATATCTTTCTACTGCTGAATCACATTGTTTTAAGAATATACCAGTTTTTCCTTACCCACTCATCAGCTGAAGGACATGACACCTGAGTTGTTTCCACTTCTTGGCTGTTATGAACAATGCTGCTGTGAACATTTGTGTATGAGATTCTGTGTGTGAACAAGTTTTTGATTCTCTTGGGTATACAGACAGGAACTGAATTGTTGCATCATAGAGTGACTGTCTTTAACCTTATGAGGTTATGCCAGACTGTTTCCCAAATTGGCCACACCACTTTTTATTCCCAACAGCAGTACCTGAGGGTTCCAATTTCTGTACATTCTCAATACTTTTTTAAAAATTATTTATTTATTTATTCAGAGATACACACACACACACACACAGAGACAGAGAGAGAGAGGCAGAGACACAGGCAAAGGGAGAAGCAGGCTCCATGCAGAGAGCCTGACATGGGACTCGATCCAGGGTCTCCAGGATCACGCCCTGGGCTGTAGGCGGCGCTAAACCGCTGCGCCACTAGGGCTGCCCCTCAACACTTGTTACTGTCTTTTTTAACATAACCATCCTAGTAAATGTAAAGAGGTATCCCAATACAATTTTTAAATTTTATTATTTTTTACGTGTCTCTTTGACTATGGTTTTTACGTATTTGTTCCCTATAATTAAAGAGTATTTATTGGCTTGTCTCTTTTTTCCTTTGTTATTTGTTTCTTAAATCTCACACAAGTGAAATCATATGCTGTTTGTCTTTCTCTTATTTCACTTAGCATTATACTCTCTAGCTCTACCATGTCCCTGCAAATGGCAAGATTTCGTTCTCTTTAATTGCTAAATAAGTCTATTTTATGTGTATGTGTATGTGTATGTGTATGTGTGTATATACACACACCACCTCTTCTTTATCCATTCATTTATCGATGGACATTTGGGCTGCTCCTATATATTGGCTATTGTAAGTAATGTTGCAATAAGCATAGGGATAGCTCATTGTAGTTTTGATTTGTACTTCCTTGATGCCAATGATGTTGAGCATCTTTTCATTGCTAATTGGTCATTTGCATATCTTCTTTGGAGAAACATCTATTTAGACTCTTTGCCCATCTAAAAAAAATTGTGTCACCTTTTGGGGCACTTGGGTGGCACTGTTGGTTAAGCTTCTGACTCTTGGTTTCATGATCTCAGTCATGAGATCGAACCAAGCTCAGTGCAGATTCTGCTTGAGATTGTCTCCCCTTCCCTCTGCTCTTTTCACACGTTCTAATAAATAAACAAATCTTTTTAAAAATTGGGTTATCTTTTTATTATTGAGTTAGTTCAGAATTCTTTATACATTTTAGATATAAGTTCCTTATCATATGTATAATTTGCAAATATTCTCTCCCATTCTGTGGGCTGGCTTTCACCTTCTTGATGGTGCCTTTCGAACCACAATAGTTTTAATTTTAATGAAGTCCTATTCATTCATTCATTCATTCATTCATTCATGTATATTACTTGTGCTTTTGGTGTCACATCTAAGAAACTACTGGCTAATTCCAGGACACAGATTCATACCAGTTTTTTTCTAAGAGTTTTACAGTTTCCGCTCATATTTAGATCTCGATCCATTTGAGTTAACTTTTATGTCGTGTGAGATAAGAGTTCAACTTCTTTTGTGTGAGGAAATCTAGTTGTTTCAGCATTATCTTGGAACTTCTCAAAAATCAGTTGACTGTAAATAATCTCTGGATTCTCCATCCTATTCCACTGAATTATATCTATCCTTATACCAGGGACACATTGTTTTGATTACTTGTAGCTCTGTAGTTTTTATATCCGGAAAGGAGTTTTCTAATTTTCTTCTTTTTTCAAGATTATGTTGGCCATTCCAAGTCCCTTCCATTTCCGTATGCATTTTAGGATCAGTTTATCAACTTCTACAGAGAAGCCACCTGAAACTTTGACATTTAAAACTTTTGTTTTAAAGCTGTAGATCCAAAAAAAAATCTGTAGATCAATTTGGGGGAGTACAAAGTCTTCCGAGCTATGAACATAGGATGTTTTTCCACGTATTTAGGTCTTCAATTTCTTCAATGTAGGTTTCACAGTACAGCTGACCCTTGAATCCAGGTTTGAGCCACAAGGGTCCACTCATTACATGGATTTTTTACAGTATAGTATTTCCTCTTCTTTATGATTTTCTTCTGTTTTTAAACTTTCTCTCTCTTTCTTTGAGAGAGAAAGACCCCCTGCTGAGCAGGAAGCCTGACAAGGCTCTATCCGGGATCATGAACTAAGCCAAAGCAGACACCCAACTGACCAAGCTACCCAGGTGCCCCTCTTTATGATTTTCTTAATAACTTTCTCTAATTTATATTAAGAATACATATTATAACACATAATATATAAAATATGTGTTAATTATCTCTCTCTTATGGTAAAGTTTCTGGCCAATAGTAACCTATTAATGGTTAAATTTGGGGGAAGTCAAAAGTTATACACATATTTCAACTTTGTGGGAGTTGGCATTCCTAAGCTCTATATTGCTCAAGGGTCAATCATATGAGTTTTTTGTTCAGTTTATCCCTAAGTACTTTATTCTTTTGTTACTACTATAAAGGGAGTTGTTTTTTAGACTGTTCATTCTAGTGTAGAGTAATGCAATTGATTTTTGTATTTTTTGTTATTTTTTTTTTAAGATTTTATTTATTTTTTCTTGAGAGACACAGAGAGAGAAAGAGAGAGAGAGAGAGGCAGAGACAAAGGCAGAGGGAGAAGCAGGCTCATTGCAGGGAGCCCGACGTGGGACTTGATCCTGGGTCTCCAGGATCACGCCCTGGGCTGAAGGCAGTGCTAAACCGCTGAGCCACCCGGGCTGCCTTTTTGTTATATTTTTAATGTTGATCTTGTATCCTAAATTCTCGTTGAACTTGTTAATTAGCTCTAATGGTATTTTCAATTTCTTAGACTTTTCCATGCACAAGGTCATCACCTGTGAACAGTGATAGTTTTACTTCCTCCTTTTCAATCTGGAGGCCTTTCCATTGTCTTGCCCTGGTTAGAACTTCTAGTACAACGCTGCACGGATGGTGATGGCAGATATCATTGCTTCTGACTTTTGGAGGGAAAGCATTCATCTTTCACCATTTAAGTATGATACTAGCTGTGGGTTTTTTACATATGTCCTTTATCACTGAGGCAGTTCCCTTCTATTCCTAATTTGTCAAGTGCTTTTTATCATGAAGGGGTGAATTTTGTCAAATTCCTTTTCCATGGCTTTTGAGATGATAACATGGTCTCTCTTTTCTGTGAAATTGATTTTCCAATGTTAAATGAACCTGTTGTTTTCGGGGTAGAAATCTCCTTTGGTCATGATGTGTATTCCTTGTTTACATACTGCTGGATTTGACTTGGTGAGCATTTTGTTGAGGATTTATGTGTCTTTACTCATAAGACATCTATAGTTTTCTTTCTTTGTGATGTCTCTATGAAAAAAAGCCTCTTTAGAGAGATGTGTTCTAATAATTTATATGTTACCTTTCCTATGAATTTCTGTGCATTTAGTCACAGATCAAACTCATTTTGTAAACTTGTTTCAAGGTGCTCATTTGAAGAAGGTAGGATGTTAATAGTTCTCTGGCTTTTGTATTTCATGAACCATACAAATAGTTTTTTAAAAAAAGTAACAATTGCAACGCCAATTAGTAATTCTGTCAAGAAAGAACATTTAAACACAATAACTCCTTGCTACGACAAATACTATGAAAGACATTTTGACAGCAAAAGAAAAAGAGATGAACAATATGAAATTAAAAAAACCTTTCATTTCAATGTAATAAACACAGTTGTATGAAAATATTGCTACATATTTGTCCTTACTTTTCTATGATCCCAGGTTTGTAGAAGAAGTAAGTCACTACTAACTCGAAATTCTAAGGTTTTCTCAGTAAATCCCCTAAGTGACCAGAACCATAGTTCACCTAACCCGCTCCTATTGTTAATCCTTCACCTCTAAAGGATACGTGACATGGATTGGACCCTAGAGATCTGATGCTTGTCTGTAAGCCTATAGCAGTGGATCCCACCTTGGAAAGAGGATCACAGTCAGTGTCAAGATAAGTACGAGATCCAATAATCATTTTGTACCAAGCACTGTTTGCAGACTGACAATATATATAAAATGCAACAACTGTTATATGTTTGAGTTTAATGATTAAAAAAAAAAAAAAGGCCCTTGCATTCAGAGAACCATTAGCCTACAGTACTGGGTCCTTGGCAAGGCACACAAATACAAAGCCTGTCCTAATTTAGCCAACACCTACTGTTTCAGGTTTCTTTCCAGTCACCTAAGCTATGCTGTGTCCTGCACTTGCATACCTTGATGCTCCATCCTGAAGTCTGGCTTGCCCTCCCTTTTTCAAATGACAAATTTTAAGCATCCTTTTTACCTCTCTTTATTTTACAATCAGCTAAGCAAATTATTATGTTCTGGGCAGGGCATTATGCTACACTGTGTGGTTTGATTGGCCAGTTCCACCCAGGTTAGAGGGCAGCCTTGATTGCTCTTTATCTATGTTCAGATAGCTCAGTTCAGATAGCTCAATCACAGCACTTATCCTATTATTTCCACATCGGTATCATCTGTGAGTCCAAACATCTCAAGAGCAGCCAGTCTTAGTCATTTTCATGTTGTTAGCATCTAACCTGGCATACTGCAGGCCAGAAATAACTTTTTTTTTTCCAGAAATAACTTTGTAAGAGAATTCTAGGATCTGGATCATGAGACTCCCTAGAAAGAAAATTTGAAATCAAGTCCTTTTACCTCTTCACCTATAATCTTCCTTTTTTACATAAATTAGCTCAGTTAAATCTGGTCCTTTTTTCATTCTTTATCCCTAGTATGAGAGAAAACTGGCTCCAAGAGAAGAGACTCCAAGTATCTGCTTGACACAGAACAGATCTAGCTTGAGAAAGTGGTGAATGACTGAATTAATGTCTCAAGGGGCTCTCTAGAGGGTAACCCACCCATTTTTAAACTGCGATCTATTGTCCCATTGGTCAGGGAGCTTGAAAACATTAGAACTGGCCAGTGAAGAGTGATGGGATTTTTCTAGTACCAAATTTCTCACTTCTAACAACAAATCATCATTTGTGTGGTTTGAAACATCTCTTTCAGTTACACATACACACCCAAAATAAAGTATCATGACTACTTTCTAAGCAAGAACTAATTCCAATTTAGATGCCACAGATTTTTTTTCTCGCCCAAAACAACTGGAATTCATTTCAACTGCAAGCTCATTTCAACACAATATGTACTATCATCTAAAAAGTGGAGAAAAGGGCTGGCCACTTCTGACTTGGCAGGCCAACTCCTGCTGATGGAAGCTGAATGCCATCTTGCCTTCTGTAAAAGGGCAAAGCCTGAGGAGGAGCAATACTCTGGCATTCAGAATACCTCTGACTCACTTTTCCTCCTTTATTGTGACAACAAAGTAAGCCCCAAGAACTATGAATTCCTACTAATAACCAGGAAGTAAACTGAGCTATGTTAAAGTGTAATGGATAAATCCTCCTCTGGGGGGACCTTCAGGATATCAAAAGGATATTAAAAACACACACAAAAGCAGCCCAAAGTTAGCCAGGAATGGAGGAGGAAACCAAGTGTAAACTTGCTATTCATAAATCCTTAAGTTTCAGGAGCCCTACTGAGAACCCTGGCACCAAATATATCACCAGGCTGAAAGTAAAGGAACAAAACTCATTTGCTGACGCTTGCTCCGTAACTATGTCGTGGGTGCTTCCCCGTATTTAAGCATCCATCCTCATTCCGAAGAAACGAGATCCTTCGCCCCTAAGCCAATAGTACTGCCTTCCGGTTATGATGTCAGAAAACCGATGAGAAAGAATACTTTTCTTCCCTTTTGCCACACAGTCTTGAATGATGAGAAGAAAATAAACCACAAGTTACCAGCTCGTCCAAAAAAAAAAAAAAAAAAACCAACAAAGTACAAAAGTACTGAAACAAAGACCAAAGTCATCTCTAAGTCATAATTACTGACAGAGCTCACCGCTCATTCCCCACCCTTTATATGTAAAGATTCTTTCCTTCATTTTGCTCTCCCAATCAAGTGTCTTCCCCAAAGGTATTCTTAGATTTTACAAAATGCCAACAATTACCGGGCATTTCTATTAAGAAAGGCATTAAAAAAAAAAAAAAAGCCTTCAGTGTGGTTACTGAAGGCTACTGATCGACACCATAAGCGATATTTTTGCTCTTTGCTAATAAAGATGACTCCAAATGATATATTCCTCAACAATCTGCTATCTAGGAAATTGAGCCTAGGCTTCCCTCATCTTCCTGCAGGACAGTAACTGCCCTCACCTCCTCCAAGTATTTAATCAAATGCCACCTTCTCAATGAAACCTATTCTGAAGCGCGCCTGGGTGGCTCAGCAGTTGAGCGTCTGCCTCCGGCTCAGGTCATGAAGGGTGGGGGGGTGTTTCTGGGATCGGGTCCCACGTGGGGCTCCCTGCAGGGAGCCTGCTTCTCCCTCTGCCTGTGTCTCTGCCTCTCTCCGTTGTCTCTCATGAAAAAAAAAAAAAAAAAAAAACTTAAAAAACCAAAAAGTCCTATTCTGATAAGTGCATTTAAAATTCATAGCTGGACGCCCGCTTTTGGGCAACCTGGGTGGCTCAGCATTTTAGCATCACCTTCCGCCCAGGGTGTGATTCTGGAGACCCAGGATCGAGTCCCACATCAGGCTCCCTGCATGGAGCCTGCTTCTCCCTCTGCCTCTCTCTCTGTCTCTCATGAATAAATAAATAAATAATTTAAAAAAAAATAAATTCACAGCTGGGAAAAAAAAAAAGAAAAGAAAAAAAAATTCCTAGCTGGAAGCGCGCCTGCACTTCTTCCCCTGCAGTCTGTATCACTTCCACCACGCACGTGTCAATCTCGTGTCCACGCAAGCTGCAGCTCCCGGTGGGCATCATCTCGTCTGCCAGAGGGGAGCTCCGGGGTCTCGTGGGCGGGCGCGCCCCGAGCACCCAGAACCGGCAACTGGTGTCGACGGAGGGAGTCCACAGGTCCGCGCCGGTCGGAAGTGAACCCGCAGGGCCCGGCGCCGCGGCCCTCAGCTCGCCCGCCCCTCCCCCCCCGCGGCGCGCGGCCCTCGGGGTCACGCAGTCCTTCGTCCGACGCCCGGCGGGGCGCGGCGACCTCGGCCGACCCGCCCTGCCCCAAGGCCGGCGCCAACGCCGCCCCTCCCGCGGGGCCCCGCCCGGCCCTCACCTCACCTCTCCGGGGGGCGGCGAGGGCGGCCGCCCGGCGGCGACACAGGCGGAGGGCGCCGGCGGCCCAGGCGACGCCCGGGGCGAGGCCCGCCGGGGGCGCGCGGGGCGCCAGGCGCGAGCGCTCGGGGTCGGCGGGGGCCCTGCGCGGGGCGACGGCGGCCAGGCGCGGGGGCGGCACGAGCAGGAGGAGGAGCAGCGGGGACGCCCGTGACGCGCCGCCCAGGGCCGCCGCAGCCCCGCGCCCCGGACCCCCGCGCGGCGCTGACGGGCAGCCGGCCGAGGGCAGGAAGGGCAGGAGCCGCCGGCGGCCCGGCGGACGCCGCGGCCCCCGCCCCGCGACGAGGCGGCGGTCCATCGGGGCGGCGGTCACCGGCCCGGCCGCGCGCTCATGCCGCTCGCGCGCTCGCCAGCCCGCCGGAGTCGGACGACAGGAGGGAGCGTGGGCGGCGGCGCCGGGCCGCCCTTTACTTCCGGGAGGGCGGGGCTCCGACGCGCGACGGGGCGGGGCCTGCGGGGGCGGGGCCTGCGGGGGGCGGGGCCAGGCTCGGGCCCAGGCTCTGCTCAGGCCGCTGGAGGCCGCGGCGGCTCCCGCGTCTGCGCTGCCCCGATTTGCACGTTCGTCACACCGGTGCCCTCACAAACACGAGCGTGACGCCGACGCCCTTCGGAGTACCTGGGAGAGTCCCCCGCACCACCGGCCTTCCCTAGATTGTACTTCCCCCGTCTGAAGTGCCCCCAGAGTGTGGCCCCGGGGTGCATGCTAAGGAATTAACAAAGCCCACGGAGCGGTGCTTACACGGCTCAATGCGTTTTAAAAGCTGAACATCAGAGCTTTTGTTTCCGGATTAGCTCACCAAGAAAGGAGAAAGTCTCAATCTGGGGAATTTAAAACGTGGGGCAAGGTTGTTCACTGAGACCTCCTGGTGCAAGACATTAGAAACCAGTGGTGTTCAGGTCAGTGAACCTTCTGAATGCTCAGTGCACCTGTCCCAGGTACCGGTCCAATGTGTGAACTCAGGAGATGTTCCTTGACCGAAGAGAAGGGATATGCACAAGGCTCCAGGCTTGAAGATACAAGAAAAATGAGATCATTCTTGTCCTCCAGGAGTTTTCTTACACACTTTTATTTGACCTCACATATGATGGAACAAAACCATGTTATGAGCCATAAGAGCTGCAAAGTGCTGATTAAAGAGAGTACATATGGCTACGGAAGACGTGGAAGAGAGGTTTAAATGGCTATCAAAATGTAAAGAATTACAAATATTAAAGTGCAAGTAGACACTTTCGTAAAAAGTACGGAGTTACACATTTGTAGAACTGGTAGAGAAAGCAACTTAGCAATGTGTATCAACAGCCTTTTATGTTCATGAGATGATGGCATGTGATTTGTTTCCAGTTTGGGGCTATTTTTTTTCTTTTAAAGATTTTATTTATTAATTCGTGAGAGACGCAGGGAGAGAGGCAGACACACAGGCAGAGGGAGAAGCAGGCTCCCTGCAGGGAGCCGGATGTGGGACTTGATCCAGGACCCTGGGATCACACCCTGAGCCAAAGGCAGATGCTCAACCACTGAGCCACCCAAGTGCCCCCCGTTTTTTATTGTTATGAATGAAGCTATTATGAACATTCTTGTATAAGTCTTTGTGTGGGCATATGTTATTTTTCCTTTGTTAAAGAAAAAAGTTATTCTATGACACTTGTTAATGCACAGTAAGGAAGACTATTCAAGGGTAGAGGACTATCTTGGCAGGTATAGGGAACGCTGCTGTGGAATTTTGTGGTGGGGGAGAGAGATTAGGCTTAACTTCAAATAAAGCGGGGAGGGCACCTGGGTGGCTCAGTGGTTGAGCATCTGCCTTTGGCTCAGGTCTGATCATGGGTCCTGGGATTGAATCCCTCATCAGATTCCCTGCCCAGTGGAGAGTCTGCTTTTCCTTCTCTCCACTCGTGCTCTCTCTCTCAAATAAATAAATAAATCTAAAAAAAAGAAAAGAAAAGAAAAGAAAAGAAATAGTAAATATCAGGTAAATGTAATACACTGCTCTTTCTTCTTTAAAATACACTTAATGGGGCAGCCTTGGTGGCCCAGCGTTTAGTGCTGCCTTCAGCCCAAGGTGTGATCCTGGAGACCCAGGATCAAGCCCCACGTCAGGCTCCCTGCATGGAGCCTGTTTCTCCCTCTGCCTGTGTCTCTGCCTCTCTCTCACCCTCTCTGTGTCTCTTGTAAATAAATAAATACTTCTAAAAAATACACTTAATGGTTGAAAGTAAAAATTATAACAATGTCTGGTGGAGTTTTCAGTGTCTGTGGATATAATTTATAAGTACAAAATAAAGGGCCAAGACTAAAGAGGTTTATATGGTAGTATTTTTTTTTTTTTAAGATTTTGTTTATTTATTCATGAGAGACACCAGAGAGAGGCAGAGACATAGGCAGAGGGAAAAGCAGGCTCCCTGATAGGGAGCCCAATACAGGACTCAATCCCAGGACCCCTGGATCACGACCTGAACCAAAGGCAGCCACTCGGGAATCCCTGGGTGGCTCAGGGGTTTAGCGCCTGCCTTCAGCCCAGGCGTGATCCTGGAGTCCTGGGCTGGAGTCCCGCATTGGGCTACCTGCATGGACATGCCTGCTTCTCCCTCTGCCTTTGTCTCTGCCTCTCTCTCTCTCTGTGTCTCTCATGAATAAATAAATAAAATTTTTAAAAAACGAAACAAAACAAAAAAACAAAGGCAGCTGCTCAACCACTGAGTCACCCAGGAGTCCCAGTGGTAAGTTTTTTACATTGCACTTCAAGTGCTAAATACAGATTCTAAGTGGACTTAGAAAAGTTAAGCAACCCACAAACATACTGTTCAAAGACAGAGTTAAAATATACAATAAATAAAATGTAATAATAGAAAATGTTAAAATAACTGAAAAAGAGAAAAAAGAAATAGAAAATAAAAAAAAAAAAAAAACAGAGGGAACCACCTTAAAGCAAATAATGAAATGGTAGATCTAAATCCAAACATGTAATAATCACATTAAATGTAAATGATATAAACCAGGTATCAACAAAGTTTTTAAAAAGGCCAGATAGTAAATATTTTAAACTTTATGGGCCACATACAGTCTCTGTTGCATGTTCCTCTCCAAAAACAGGTGATGGGCTGGACCTGGCCCAGGGGACATTGTTTATCAACCTCTGGTCTAAGAACACCAATGAAAAGTCAGAGATTGTTGGATGAATTAAAAAGTAAAAGAAAAAAGAAATGATGACTAATGACACAATTTACAAGAAACTCATTTCTGTTGGGATATAAGTAGGCTGGAGGGGTAAGGTAAGAGGGGATGCTCCTTCTTAGTGCTTCCCTGGAAGGTAAAAATCTCAATGAAAGGGCATCTGGTGGTTCAGTGGTGAGCATCTGCCTCTGGCTCAGGTGGTGCTCCCAGGGTCCTGGGGTCAAGTCCAGCATCGGGTTTCCTGCAGGGAACCTGCTTCTCCCTCTGCATATGTCTCTGCCTCTCTCTTTGTGTCTCTCATGAATAAGTAAATAATTCTTTAGAAAAAAAAAAAATCCTGATGATTGTACCCTCTGATATGTACTGAGATGGGAACTTGTCAGAGAGGGATTTCTCCTTGCTATTTCCTTTCTCTTTCTTTTTAGGGAAGCTGGATTTCTGGCAATTTCAGAGTTTAAGAACATAGCCCTGAAACCGAAAGTGAAGGATGGCTCTGAGTCATCATCAGTTACCGGATCAAACCGGAGCTCTTCATGCCAAGCAAAGGCCTTTGGACACTCATTCTGTGCCCATTTACTCTTACTTTACCTATGATATTGAATACATTAGCCCCTCCCGCAATCTTATCAGGTAAGAAACAGTAAGTTAAAAGGGAGGAGAAATAAGACACTAAGGTGTAAGGAAGAGTAAAAAATGTAGTGATAGTGATATGGGAGGGAAATATAGATTAAAGTAAATGTCCTTATAACCTGCAGCCCATTGACAAATACTTGAGGCAGGCAGAGTATAAATTTACTCCTGGAAACTCCCAAATGTCTTAATGCTAATGCCTTGCTAGAGGGGAAAACAATCTTGGTTTGACAATAGCAAGGCCTCAGGTTTCCTTAGTCTTCTTTAGCATATGAAAATCCTTTTGAAACTCCCCTTCTCTTTACTTCCCCCGACCCCAAAGTATATAATCAGTTGTTCCCAGGCACGTGGGTGGCTCATGGTTGAGCATATACCTTTGGCTCAGGTTGTGATCCCGGGATCCTTGGATCGAGTCCCTCATCTGCTTCTCCCTCTACCTATGTCTCTGTGTCTCTCTCTGTGTCTCTCATGAATAAATAAAATCTTAAAAAAAAAAAAAATCAGTTGCTTCTCACTTTTCTGGGGCAGCAGTAGCTCTTTCTGCTCATGTCCTGTCCCCATGCTTTATAAAACCACCATTTTGCACCAAAGACATCTCAAGAATTCCTTCCTGACCATTGGCTCCAGACCCCACAGAATACCAAACTCATCAAAAACATTCAAAAATTACATCAACAGGGGGACCTGGCTGGCTTAGTTGTTAGAGTGGTAGAGTGTGCGGCTCTTGATCTTCGGTTCGAGCTCCCTGTTGGGTGAAGAGATTACTTTAAAAAAATTAAAAATAAAATAAAAGCTAAAAAAAGAAACAAACAAAGAAAGAAATGTGACAGCACAATTGCCACTGAACAGTATGATGGCAACTTAGAGGATTCAAGCAAAGGTTCAGATATAATCCTTGGCTGAGTTTCCACTTCAGGGACAACTATCCATATACTGGATCTCTTCATTTTCCATATCTATTCTACTTGTTGGAATGACTGTGATGGTTTTTTGTTCACCTGCATTTACTTTGATCACCTCAAGCCTTCTTCTTCGGGAATAATTTAACTTTTGCTACACCAATTCTGTTCCTTACTCTGATAAGCAGTCTGCCCCTGATATTTGCAGGGATTGGAGCAAGCATTTGCTAAAAAGCAGGACATATATCTGTAAAGGTGTCCCCTCTCTTTTGTCTACAAGGAAGGACAGAAGTTCATCACCAGAGGGAATTCTTGATTAGTATCAGCCTGTCCTCATAACAAACCTTTTTTACGAGTAGACTTTATTTTATTTTTTTAAAAGATTTTATTTATTCACGAGAGACACCGAGAGAGAGAGAGAGAGAGAGAGAGAGAGAGAGAGAGAGAGAGAGAATGAGAGAGAGAGAGAGAGGCAGAGACAGAAGCAGGCTCCATGCAGGGAGCCCGACGTGGGACTCAATCCTGGGACTTGAGGATCACGCCCTGGGCCAAAGGCAGGCGCTAAACCGCTGAGCCACCCAGGGATCCCCCCACAAGTAGACTTTAGCTACCAATACTCCCCCACAGATTTGCCTTCCTAAGATTTGCTGTCCCTGGAAGCTCAAACTCCTTTTCCTTGCCACTTCTCCACAAAATAATTGTGCTTTGCTAAAATGCTGTGTGAGCCTAAGTTCTCCCCACTCCTAAGCATTACTCATCTCTGACCACTCCCATGTGCAGCTTCTACTTGTTAATAAACTTGTTTGTTTTTCTCTTGTAGATCAACTCTATAAAATTAATTTCTTTCCTTCATTTCAACAAAATCACTAGGTATGTTGTTATAATGAAGATTTTCAAATAATGTGTTTTCTTAAGACAGGAGAGATCTAAAGGATTAAAAAAAATCAAGTGTACTGAAATTGGAGAAAATCTGAATAACTTACATGGAAAACCCAAATTAAATGGGGAAAAGTTTCAAAATAAATTCTTTCAATGGTTTTTATAATTTTCTCCAAAATATTGAGGCCTGCAGGGTGCCTGTGGGTTTGGGTGAGAGTTGGAAGAAGCCGCTCAGCGCAGAGTTGGGGAAGCTGTCTTTCATAAAGCTAATGGGCTTTGTTGCGGGACAAAGAAAACATTACATGGTGTATCCACCCCCACACGTCTTTACCTGGACCCAAATGTGTGACATAAGACACGTGAAGTCTTTACCTGGACCCAACTGTGTGACATAAGTCTTCACATGGACCCAAATGTGTGACTTAAGACATGTGAAGTCTTTACCTGGACCCAAATGTGTGACATAAGTCTTCACCTGGACCCAAATGTGTGACATAAGACATGTGAAGTCTTTACCTGGACCCAAATGTGTGACATAAGACATGTGAAGGTTGTCATCTTGGGACAGGACCCATATCATGGACCCAACCAAGCCCATGGGCTCTGCTTTAGTGTTCAAAGACCTGTTCCACCTCCACCCAGTTTGGAAAACATTTATAAAGAGCTGTCTACAGACATAGATGGTTTCGTTCATCCTGGTCACAGAGATTTATCTCGGTGGGCCAAGCAAGGTGTTTGTTCTCTTACTCAACACTGTCCTCACCGTCCGGGCACATCAGGCTAATTCTCATAAGGAGAGAGGATGGGAACAATTTTCTGATGCGGTAGTGTCCTGGCTAAATCATAACTCCAGTGGCCTTGTCTTCTTGCTCTAGGGCTTTTATGCTCAGAAGAAAGGCAGTGCCATCGATAGGAAACGTCACCATGTGCTGCAGACTGCGCACCCCTCCCCGTTGTCGGTCTACAGAGGGTTCTTTGGGGTGTAAACATTTCTCTAAAACCAATGAACTGCTGCAGAAGTCTGGCAAGGAGCCCATCAACTGGAAGGATCTGTGACCCTGAACTGGGGGGCGAGGTGCTGTCTCCGGGGCAGTTTCTAGAAGCTGCTATCGAAATATTTGCCAGGAGTGGCAGCTTTATTCAGACAGAAGCCGCAAAGGCTCTGCCCTGGGACCATATGGCTGTCTTTGCAAAATGGCTTCAGCCTAAAACCTGATGATACAGTATCTGGGAGAGAGCAGAGGTCAAATACTTGAGACTTGTTCTGTCACCTTTATGGTAAAAGGGGACAGGATGGAAGCACCTCTTTGGTACAGTCAGCTGTGACTTGTTTTTACCTGGCAGGTTAGACTTTAGATTGTAAGGTGGTTGGGTGTGTTTATCTAGGAAGGCCTCCCCTCCCCTGCTTTGCCCCACCTGGGATCCCAGTTCTTGGCCAAGAACACTGTTCCCTCAATTCTTCCCTGGGCCCTCAGGCCCTTCCTTAGAGGAAACAGGAGGCATTTGCCAGTGCTCAGAACTTTAGGGATGACAATTCCTGAGGACTAATCCTCCGTGGGAGCCTTCACAGAACCTTCACAGACCGGCAGAAGGGAGTGAGCCGGGGCTTGTTTTTATAGTTCTCTGCGTGTCTTTAGGAACAACCGTGGGAGTTGAACTGGAAGAAAGAGAAGGGGGAATTTTTAAACTTTATTTTTTTAAGCAAAGAAATGCTTTTCTCCTAGATGTGTCCTAAGATGGGGGTTTTAAGGCTGCACAGACTACCAGATGCTGGGTTTTTGTTTTTGTTTTTTGTTGGTTTTATTTGTTTGTTTTTCTTTATTGACTGAAATAATGGAGGGTTGGCCCCCCCCCCGCCCCCCCGCATCACTGGTGAATTTTGCTGTTTTAAAAATACTTATGCAGGGATCCCTGGGTGGTGCAGCGGTTTGGTGCCTGCCTTTGGCCCAGGGCGCGATCCTGGAGCCCCGGGATCAAATCCCACGTCGGGCTCCCGGTGCATGGAGCCTGCTTCTCCCTCTGCCTGTGTCTCTGCCTCTCTCTCTTTCTCTTTGTGACTATCATAAATAAATAAAAATTATAAAAAAAAAAAGATTTAAAAAAATAAAAATACTTATGCAGATGTATATATGTATTTTGTAATCCTTTGTTGGGGAGACAATCTTTGTTAGGTCTGCACTTCCATACTAGATCCTCTTAGAGATGCCGTTGATCTGTTAGCCAGGGAAAGGGTTAACCCCCCAGTGAGAGTTTGGGAATAAAAGATTGTTGAAGTTTCACTCCTTGCAAAACAACAACAACAACAACAACAACAACAACAAAAACCCCAAATATTGAAGTTTCTTTTTTTTTTTTTTTTTAATTTTTATTTATCATAGTCACAGAGAGAGAGAGAGGCAGAGACACAGGCAGAGGGAGAAGCAGGCTCCATGCACCGGGAGCCCGACGTGGGATTCGGTCCCGGGTCTCCAGGATCGCGCCCTGGGCCAAAGGCAGGCGCTAAACCGCTGCGCCACCCAGGGATCCCTGAAGTTTCTTTATTGAAAGACAACATAATTACAATTAACAAAAATAATAAAGTTAACATTTTTTTACTTAATATCTTAAAATTTTAACACAGTTAAAGTAAATATTTTTATATTGAACCATTTTGGTGTTTAATATCCACATAATTACCAATGTTAAGTATTAAAATCATTTTACATATGTTGTGTCTTGAACGTACATCAGTACACATTTAAGAATAAGGTGTAATATGGGTTGTTTAACACTGCAAAATGTTCCTTAATACCATGTGCAATAATTGTTACTGATGCTCTAATTTTTTAGTGTTTATGGACCAAAGAATTGGATGCAAAGAGAAAGATCAAAGGATGCTTGGCCTACTGGCAAACAACACTGCTTTAGGCAATAGTTTCATAGAGTCCTGGTAGCTGAGACTAAGTATTTGACAAGTTAATTAATTGGTCTTTTATTTTTCCTTTTTATTTTTTAAAGATTGTATTTATTTATTCATGAGAGACACACAGAGACGTAGGCAGAGGGAGAAGTTGACTCTCTATGGGGAGCCTGATGCGGGACTGGACCCAGGACTCTGGGATCATGACCTGAGCCAAAGGCGTCAGCTGCTCAACCACTGAGCCACCTAGGTGCCCCGGTCTTTTATTTTTCATAAAGACTTCAGCTCAAATCCTCCTCATACTCTTGAGCAGTGTCCATTTCTGATGCTGGCAAAGGCACAAAAGCCTTCCTGGCATTTATTTGGCTTTGTTCAGGGCATTTGAAGAAACATTTCCTTGGAGCCTGAAAGTAGTTATTTATGTGGGCAGAGTTTGGGGTTATGGGTTTCTCTGTGCCAGAGCAGGGCATGGACAGGACCATGTGTTCTTTAGTAAATTTATTTTCCTGGATATTTGTGATATCATCTGTCCTCTAAAATCAGAGACCAGAGCCTCTTCTGCTTATATGTAAGGGTATATATAAGACACTGAGTTTATTAGTTACGGTATTCTTTCTGCCCTTAATTCATTTAGTTGAAATGGAAAAGTCTCTTTTTTCATATTATTGCATTTATTTCATCTTAGAGTTCTTATTTGATAAAACTCATATTTTTATTGAGTTGCTTTATAAAGAAACCATTACAGAAAATTATCCTCTTTCCTTTGAGTTATATTTTCTTTGACACTGGGTCCTATGTCTTGATTTCTAATCTTGTTTATTTCTTTCTCTTCCTTTAAAAAATATTTTCATAACGTGTGCAGCATGTTTTCATGTTTTTAATACTTAATGTAAGTGGCTCTATCCAGACCTTTAATTTACTCACATGCGGGTGATCTCTCCTCAAAAATTGTTTTCTGATTTTTGTGTGAGACCCGTTTGTCTTACTCTCTGACCTATACCTTGAGGCTATAAGTCTTGTGCTCTACTTTCTGTTGCCTGAAGTCTGGTACTGACTGGGGAGAGCTCAGCTAAAATTGCCTACGTTTCTTAGAGAGACTAGGCTAATATCTTTTTGAGGTTTTATTGATTGACAGTCAATCAACAGACTTTGCTTCACCATGATGGATTGGGTAGGGAGGAGGAGGTGATGGAGAAGTAATTGTATTTCCATTGGAAGGAAAAATTTCCCTGGAGTGTGTTTCTTTAGAGAGAGTCAAAGCTGGCAGTTCAATCCCCCATTTTACCTGCTTTCACCCAATAGCTGGAAAATAGTATTTTGGGGAGATTAGTCTGGCATCAATACTCAAGATGGATTGAAATGGAAGAGATTGGGCTCAGGGAGACCAGAGAGGCAATGGTAATGTAGGTAAGAAATGAATTAGGTTGAAAACATTGAGTAGGTAGAAAAAGAGTAAAACACATTTGGAGGGGGGAGAAACCTCACCAACCAGTGGTAACAGAAGAAATGTAGATAACCTGGGATTGGGAATAGACAAAATTTATTTAACCGTGAGGACTGAAAAATTGATAATGCTGTCTGCCGCATGATGAAAACTGTATTGATTTTTTTTTTTTTAATGTAAAGAGAAAGATGAACTCGGTTTGGGCATACCACACTTTCAAAAGTGAAAAAGAAAGCAAATAATACTATTAGTATCATACAATCTCAATCTGCTATATATGTATTACTAATATAATGTATATTATACAATCTATTGTATTATGTATAATTATTATATTATTCATATAATAGCATTTATTATTATTGTTACAAGTTACAAATTGTTACAAATATTATTATTGTTACAATCTGCTATATACGTATTACTAATATAATGTATATTATGCAATCTATTGTATTATGTATAATTATTATATTATTCATATAATAATAGCATTTATTATTATTGTTACAAGTAACTCCCATTTTTCAAAAGCTCACGTTACACTATTTTGCTTTTATGGAAGACCTACATTAGTACCTCTGTTCACTAAATGAAAGAAATCTGAGGAAAGTTTTTACTTTTATAGAAAAAGGCAAAAAAGCCAACAGTCTGTTCAGTGTCTGTTTTGCAAGGGATTGTTCAAGTGGTAGTACCCCCTTCCAGGCAGTCAGAGTGACCCCACCAACCTCCTTACCCTGAACACACCCAGTATCTCAGCATCAAGCTGTCAGAGCTTTCAACTGGGTCTGTAAGCATCTGGGCTTTATCCTGATTGATTATGTGCATCTTTCAGCAAGATGCGTCCTAAGCTCTCAGGAAAGCTTAGGAGAGGTCTTTTTTTTGGGTTTGGGAAACCTCAAAACCTTTTCTGTGTAAATTAGTGGTATTTGCTTCACTGTTGTACGTGATTCTGGTTTATGAAAGTTTTCATAAGAGAGCTGTACTTTTGAGTGGCAGGAGAAACATGTATATTGTACACTATATATAAATACATATTAAGAGAGTCACATGTATTACTTTAGAAGCCCACATATTAAAATATTTAACAGTGGTTCTTTCTTTTTTTTTTTGAAGATTTTATTTTTTCATGAGAGAGAGAGGCAGAGACTATTCTGAACTGAAGATGAGCTGTAAGAATAAAATATAAAATGGATTTTGAACACTTAGTACAAAAAAAGAGATAAAATATCTCAAGCACTCTTTAACATTAGTTATGTGTTGAAATGATAATTTTAGACATATTAGGTTAATAAAACATTATGAAAATGAATTTCATGCGTTTCTTTTTGCTTCTTAAAATATGCCTATTGGAATGTTTAAAATTAACATATGCGGTTTGCATTTGTGGCTAATGTTCCTATTGGACAAAAATCATGTGATTTTTTATTTTATTATTAGAGAGAGAGCAGGAGTGGGGAGGGGCAGAGGGTAAGGGAGAGGGAGCAGCAGGCTCCCCGCTGAGCAGGGAGTCAGGACACAGGGCTCCATCCCAGGCCCCCCTGAGATCATGACTGAGCTGAAAAACAGACTCTTAACCGCTTAACCCACTAAGCCACCCAGGCGACCTGTATCATCTGATTTTTAATAAACCAGCAAAAACCAAGTGGCTTCAAGGGCTCTATCTGTCCAGTGCTATCCTTTTCTGTACCTTTATCCTCTCTGAAGCATTTGTACTCACAATACTTCTGACACCAAATGTGTGGGGATTTTTTTTCCACACCAGCAACTACTTCTCCAACTCCAGACACCAACTGCGGTGTCTTACCATTGGTGAGTTTTACCATTGAATGTCTTACCATTCAATTCAATTCTAACACTAACTTCCTAGAGTTAGTGTCACAGTCCCACAAGACTGTCCCCACTAAAATGCCAGTCATAAGTCCGAGGTTCTCACCTGTAATTCAGACCAACGGCTATCCATTGGGGATTCAATAATTTGCTAGAATGACTGACAAAACTCAGGAATGTACTTATTATTACCGGGTGATTATAAAAGGATACACAACCCAGGAAAAGCCAAATGGAAGGGATGGGCAAGGTATGGGAAGGGTCTTAGAGCTGCCATGTCCTCTCTAGGTGCACCATTCTCCCCGGACCATGATTGTGTTCACCAGCATGGAAGCTCTCTCAGTCCTGTCACTTAGGGGTTCTATGGAGGTTTCATTACTTAGGCATGATTGATTAAATCATTGGCCATTGGTGATTGAACTCAACCTCCAGCTTTTCACCCCTACCTGGGTCTTTTTCTTTATTTCTTTTTTTTTTTTAACATTTCTTTTTTTTTTTTTTAATTTCTATTTATTTATGATAGTCACAGAGAGAGAGAGAGAGAGAGAGAGGCAGAGACACAGGCCGAGGGAGAAGCAGGCTCCATGCACCGGGAGCCTGATGTAGAATTCGATCCCAGGTCTCCAGGATCGCGCCCTGGGCCAAAGGCAGGCGCCAAACCACTGCGCCACCCAGGGATCCCCTGGGTCTTTTTCTGCTCTTTCCAAGGGTATACCAGATTTGGATACCTAAGAAAAGTACAGAATCAATCCACGGTCTAGTGAGTTCAGGGCTGGAAATAGTCATCTCCTCATTCCTGGGAGCTGTGTTCGTTTTGTTCTTGGTTACTATGTGTTGATTTCTTTTATTTATTTATTTATTTATTTATTTATTTATTTATTTATTTATTTATCAGAGACACAGAGAGAGAGAGAGAGACAGAGATGTAAGCAGAGGGAGAAGTAAGCTCCCCTGGTGGGGAGGCTTTTTTTTTTTTTTTTTATGTTTTGTCTATTTATTCATGAGAGACACAGACGGAGAGAGAGAGAGAGGCAGAGACACAGGCAAGAGTGTCGGATCCCAGGATCACGACCCGAGCCAAAGGCAGGCGCCCAACCGCTGAGCCACCCAGGTACCCCTATGTGTTGATCTCTGAAACTACTACCCCTTCTTCTCTTTCTCTGACACAATGCCAATGCAAGGCTTTTTGACTAGCAGAAATTCGTGAAGTTTTAGAGGATAACTACAGCATAAGTACAGATTGTGTGCTGCTCATTGCTCTCCCTGTAAGTTTTCCTGCCATGCTCCACTAGAAGGAATTTCTTCTCTAGAAAAACCTGTTTTGGGGATGTCTGGGTAGAGTCCCCTGATGGGATCAGTGCCCACATAAGAAGAAGAGACACCAAAGCTCTCTCCCTGCCATGTAGGGACATGGAAAGAAGACAGTCCTCTACAAACCAGGAAGAAGGATCTAACCAGGAACTGAAACAGCTGCCACCTTGATCTTGAACTTCTAGCTCCAGAGCTGGGAAAAAAATAAATTTCTATTGTTCAAGCTACTCCACCTATGGCATTTTGTTATAGCATCCTGAGCAGACTAATACACTAGCTATACTGGCTTATTAGAGATACAGGTTCAGAACAGAGACCCACAAGCAAGCTTGAATAGTAGGGTTGATATGGTAACTCTGTGGTGTTGGCAAACTGGTTGACTCCCCCTAGAGTGATGCTGTTATCTGCCAAGATAAGCCACCAATATTCTGGAATTCTAAGCTGGCAGAAAAGAAGGGGAGGCCCTGTAGGGCCATGATCTAGAAGTTGAATACATTTCTTCCACTTATATTCCACTGACCAGAACCTTGTTAAATGGCCAAACCTAGCTGACAAAGAATCTGGGAAATACAGTCTTTATTTTGAGTGGCCTGGAGAAAACAAACACCCAGTGATACATTTTATAAATGTTAATGTTAGTGTGCTAAGTACAAAATAAATATTTTTAGCAAAGAGGTCAGAAGACATTTGATGGACAATATTTCATGAGTATGGCTCATGAAATACTAGTGCCCAGTGTTCTCATCAGAGATGCACTAGTCTGCTGGTCATGCAATCCTGCCTAACTAAGGCCATGGATTTATAGTCCCCTATAACTCCAACCAAGTCAACCAGAAACTTGGGCAAAATAATTTAAAAAGATTGCAAACCACATCATTTGGATTTAAAATGGTCCCAAGCATCATTTCTCATAATGCTATGGGGCCATTCTGCCATATTGTTTCAAAGATTATATATTATGAAAATGATTACTCATCAACAACTACAGCTACATCTCACCTACTTCACAATTACCTGAGACATGTGCACCAGGTCATCTCCATTGCAAGGCCCAGGAGACACCCAGCTCAGCAGGCTTGCCAAACATAACCTACCCCTACTCCCAATTACATTTTCTCCTTGATTCATTAGCTACTCTTGACTGGGCTGGACTCAAAAAGAGAAATAATTTCCTCTCTATTTCTACCTCATTTTGTCCTTTTTACTGCTATTATCTCCAGATAAGAATAGGGAATTTGTCAGGGATAAAGGTGACTGCATAATGACTGGATAGGTGTGACACCAGGAGAATGACTTCTCAGATCCCATTGACTGTGGCATCCTGATCTTTTGGGGAGCTTGGCTGATGCTGGATACAACCTTCTGTGTCTCAAGTTATGCAGAATACAGTCAATATAGCAAGCTTAAACTGTAGTTCTTAGAAAATCCTGCTTATTAGGTTAGCACTTGGGTGGTGTCTGGGAACTTTGATCTCAGGAAGGGTCCCACTGTTAAGTGACAAGAGTAGCTCACTATGCCTAAGCTGATTGTAGAAATAATATGGTTTATGTTGAATACTTGCTTTCTTTCTGGGTGTCTGGAATTTTGGCACATGTCAAACAGAGGCAGTTTACATGATCAGTCCCTAAAAAGACCCTGGGCACTGAGTCTCTACTGAGCTTCCCCAGTAGACAACACTTCACATCTGTTGTGGTAGCTCATTGCTAGGGGAATTAAGTATAGCCTGTGCGATTCCAGTGGAAGGAGACACTCGGAAGCTTGTGCCTGGTTTCCACCTATGTGCCTTTTTCCTTTGTTGATTGAGCTTAGTATTCTTTTGATATAATAAATCAGTGGTGAATATAACTATGTGCTGAGTCCTATGAGTCTTCCTAGGAACTACTGAATCTGAAAGTGATCTTGGGGATCTCCCATATGCAAGTAATAAAAACTTGTCAGTTTTGTTACATCCACCATATGTATAACGCTTTAGCATCCATCTTTCCATTAGAATGCAAGTTCCATGAGGTCAGGGGCCATGTTCTGTTCATCACTCTATTTTTAGCACTTATGTATAGTGTCTATCACATAAATGACGATTAATTACTTTTTTCTGAAAAATAGACTAACCAGGGTGAAGGAGCAGGTTCTTAGTAGGTGAACTGTGAATAAGTAGATGCTATGGATTTGAGCCCAAATTCAATTTCATTTTAGATCATAAAGATAAGGAACTCGGATTATGGGAACATGTTTTAGGATAAATACCATATCTTATATTGTGTTCTAGGCATAGACCTGGCCCAGATTCCTATGTTATAAAATATAATTCTAGGTATTTTCACTTATCTATATTTACCCCTAGTACTAGGTTAAATAGTGAGTGTCTCCCCTAAATTCATGTCCCCCTAGAACCTCAGAATGCAATTTTATTTGGAAATAGAGTCATTGCAGATTGAATTGGTTAAGATGATAAGATGTGGGGCACCTGGGTGGCTCAGTTGGTTAAGTGTCTGCCTTGGGCTCTGGTCATGTTCTCAAGGTCCTGGGATCAAGCCCTGCATTGAGCCCCCTGCTGGGCAGGGAATCTGTTTCTCCCTCTCCCTCTGCCCCTCCTGCTCATGCTTTCTCCTCTCTCTTTCTGCCTCTCTCTCTCTCTCTCTCTCTCAAATAAATACATAAAATTTAAAAATCTTAGAAAAAAAAAGATGATATGGTGGGCCCTAATCTGATGACCTGCATCATCGGACAGAAGATGACAGAGAGACAGAAGATAATGTTACTAAAGACATATATATAGTGAGGGAAGGCCACGTGAAGACACTCTGAGATTGAAGTGATTTGTCTACAAGTCAAGGACACTAAGAATTGTTGGCGACCACCAGAAGTTACACAGAAACATAGAACAGGAGCAGCCTGGGTGGCTCAGTGGTTTAGCACCGCCTTCAGCCCAGGGCGTGATCCTGGAGACCTGGGATTGAGTCCCACATCGAGTCCCACATCAAGTCCCACATGGGGCTCCCACATTGCGCTCCCTGTGGGGAGCCTGCTTCTCCCTCTGCCTGTTCTCTGCCTCTCTCTGTGTCTCTCATGAATAAATAAATCAAGTCTTAAAAAAAAAAAAAAAAAACATAGAACAGGTCCTTCCTTAAGGACTTTAGGAGCAACCAAGCTTGCAAATACCTTGATTTTGAACTCTAGTTTCTGGATGTGAGAGAATTAATTTCTGTGGTTTTAAGCAACCATGTTAGTGGTACTTGTTATAACAGCCCTAGAAAATGAATATACCTCTTAAATTTTATGTAATGAAGATGCTTAAATCTCTTCCTTTTTTCACTTCTAGGCAACTGGCAAGATCTCTTAGTCACAGCAGTACAACTTTTATATTTTGTCTCTATAACTCTACATAATTATACATAAATATACATATTTAAATCTGTAAACATAGGCCCTTATTCCAGCATACAAGTTCTTATTTCTAAATGATCATGTCTAGATGGTTTCCTTCAGCCAGCTTTGGAGCTGAAAAAAAATTACCAAAACCCATAATCTTGCATGAATTTATCTGTTTGGCTATTTTGAACTTAAATATTCCTTATTTGAATATTTCTTCTTTGGAAGAAATGACATGATACAAATCCAGTGAGCACATATTCACAAAAGCATAGTATAAATATTTTCTTTTCTGAGAAATCAGTGAAGCTATTTATAGAGAGTGGAAGAAGAATCACACAAATTCTATAGCAGTAAGTTGGTCAAAATGGATTTCAGTTTGTTAAAAATACTTAGGGGCCCTTGATCAGTGGTGGGAGGGAAAAGAGGGAAATAAAAGCATATTTATCTATTAATGAAGAAAAGTTTACTTAAGTTAACTTGGTTTATCAACAAAATTGGTTAATCAACAATATCTGCTGGGTGGTTACTCAGTACTTCAGAGAATTATTATTATCATATAGCATGAGATCATTGCTAATGGTTTTTTTTTTTTTCCTACTCAACTTGCTTCACCCAATTCAGACTATAGGGCCTTCCAAACTCAGTCCCTTAGGGAAGAGTGGTTACAGTGGCAATATAAAGAAAAATAAAAGTAAACCTTAGCTTTTGAGTTTCAAAATAGGCTTCTGTTTTAAAAGGTAGGTTTTATTATTATTCAAGTATGGTGAATCCAACAGATGAGGAGATGCCTGTCATTGAAAAGATGATTTGTTGTATTTGTAGAATCCAAGAGAAGAGGGCATGCTGTTCAGAGCCACAAGGGGAAATGTGAGGGTCCGTCAGGAGACAGACTAAGTGAGGAGAAGGTGTAGGCAAGAGCCTTTACTGTGGTTTCTATGGAGGAGGAACAGGAGGGCAGGGTAAGGAGGCTTAGGGTTGGCAAGCAGGAATAATTTCACTTGGCTTTGGATGTAGGGTTGTCCTGACTTGTCTAGCACCTGGCCCTGGGTTGATTAGCACTGGGGATTATCGGTCCTGAGTGAATGAGCCTGATATAAAAGGTAGTGGGATGTGTGAGCTCTGGATTGGCTGGTTTGCACTTGAAAGACACTCTCCCAGGCAAGTCATTTACTATATCTGAGTAATGGGATATAGGAATTGGCTAATCCTGGGAGGGGCAATCACCTTAAGTAGGCAAGCCCCAGAGGTCAAAGCATAGAAAACAGAAAATAAAAAGGCATGATTAATATAACTTGAGGTTTTTTATTATTATTATTATCAAAATGTTCAAATGGATCCCCAAATAGGTAAAACAGTATAATGATCCCCCATTTGGGCATCATTCAGCCTGATTATCAACACGTCTCATTTCATCTAGCCTCTATGTACTCTCCATTTTCCTTGCCATTTGGCTTTTTTGTTTTTTGTTTTGTTTTGTTTTGTTTTTAGATTTTATTTATTTGAGAGAGAGAGAGAGAGAGAGAGAGAGAGAGAGAGAGAGAGAGAAAGCAAGCATGAGCAGGGGGAGGAGCAGAGGGAGAGAGAAATAGACTCCCCATTGAGCAGAGAGCCCAACTCCATCTCAGGACCCTGGGATCATGACCTGAGCCAAAGACAGTCGCTTAACTGACTGAGCCACCCAGGGGCCCCATTGGAATGTTTTGAAGCAAAGTCTAGGTGTCTTATTTCAGCTGTGACTACTTCACCAGTCTCTGAAAGAAAATAATTCTTTTTTTTTAAAACCCTCACATATGGGCAGCCCTGGTGGCTCAGTGGTTTAGTGGCGCCTTCAGCCCAGGGTCTGATTCTGGAGTTCCGGGATCAAGACCCACATCAGGCTCTCTGCATGGAGCCTGCTTCTCCCTCTGCCTGTGTCTCTGTCTCTGTCTCTCTCTCTCTCTCTCTCTCTCTGTGTGTCTGCCATGAATAAATAAATAAAATCTTTAAAATAAAATAAAAACCCTCACATAACACTCTTACTGTACATTATTAAATTAGCATGAATTCTTTGGTATCATCAAATATCCAGTTAGCATGTTCTCAATTGCCTCACATTTTTCAAAGTTTGTTGGTTCATGTGAGTGTACCATTAGGGTTCAAACATTGCACTTGACTGATAAATTACTTAGTTTTTCGGTTAATTCTAATTGTCTTCGTTAGTGGTGTTACAGTAGCAACATAGAAGAGATATGAGTTGGGACAACTGGGTGGCTCAGTGGTTGAGCATCTGACTTTGGTTCAGATTGTGATCCTGGGGTCCTGGGGTGGAGTCTCACATTGGGCTCCCTGCAGGGAGCCTGTGTCTCTGCCTCTCTCTCTGTGTCTCTCACGAATAAATTTTTTAAATCTTAAAAAAAAAGAAAAGATAAGACTCAATTTTTGGCCTAGGAGTTTCACAATACATCTTTAAGTCAGAGACAGTGGTTGAAAGTGTCTTGACCTTCTGAAGAGTGTCTTTTAAGCACTCAGAGCATAGCACACACGGAGGAATGCTTGCTGCACTATTTTTGCCCCTTGCCCCAGGGGAACACTGCAAATATCTGGAAGCTGGAAGAAGAGTCAAAGTTGGGTGAGCTTGGAGCACGCTCTGGTTGCTCTCTGCCATGCCTCCCAGTGGAGATTGTGTGGAGATAGAAGTCCTGCATATGTTTGGGGATCAGAGATAGGGAAATAAAGACCAGCCGCATGAGAAAACGGAAGGTGATTTATTCAGGGCTTGCTATGGCAAAAGAGTGGCTTGCATTTTGGCAGACTCAAAGGCAGGTGGAGGCATGAGAAAGGTTGATGGTGGGAGAAAGGGAGTGCTTCTGGTATGGCCTCATTGGAAGTTCTTGGAGTGGGGAGAGCTGGAGGCAGGTGAGCTACGAGTGGGGCTTCCTCTGTGATTGGAAGGGGATGCATATTCAATTTCCTCTGATTGGTCCTGAGTTGGAAGCAGAGACAAGAATTAGGGAAGCTGTCAGTTATTGATCAAGTCCTGGCCTTTTGGGGTTGATTGTTAGGATTCCCGGATTGTTGCTAGAGATTGCTGGCTGACTTCCTGCGTTGTAGCTTTGCTTTCTGGCAGGCTGACTCTCCTGGGCTGATTACTGTAGATAAGGGGTTGGTTTCCTGGGCAGGTTGCTGTAGGTCGTGGGTTAGAGGTCTCATTTTATCACTAGTTAGGTCATTGGCTGTCTATTCAGTCTCTTAGAGGACAGAAAGGACACCTGTGTGTACTCCCCACATGAGACTTGTGGAGATCTACCCCTGCCAATTGGCTGTGGCAGGGATGGAGCAGATGCAGCAGAGGACCAGGGTAGACTTTCTGAGTGAGAGGCATTCCATGTTCCCCAGGTCCCCCTCAGAGTGCCCAGAAATAGTTGAGAAGATGTGGTCTGACAGGAGAAGAGAGAAGAGTGAACCTGTGTGGTTTAAGGATCAGAGACCAGGTAGAAACCCAGGACTTTCTCCCTTAGTGCTCAGGCGTTGGTCTCTGACCATCTTAAAATGTGTTCTTGGGGTGCCTGGGTGGCTCAGTCGGTTAAGTGTCTACCTTTGGCTCAGGTCATGATCTCAGTCAGGGTCCTGGGATTAAGCTTCACATTGGGCTCCCTGTTCAGCAGAGTCTGCTTCTCCCTCTCCCTCTGTGCTCCCCCCTTAAAAAAAAAAAAAGAAAATGTATTCTTCTTTACCATTACAAACATTGAATCATTTCAATCTGACAGTAGCCCTGTGTTTTGACAATGTGTTCTCGTTTTCTATATTCTTGGTGCTCTGGCGTGTAGGGACTGCAACCTGGAGAGCCTGCCCCTCCCAGGGCTAGCTAATGGCTAGAGATAGCAAAGAAGCCCCCTGTAAGCTCGCCTTTGATATACAAGCGAACCAATCCCACACTCTGACCATCTCTTTCATCAAATTCTCAAAAACCAAGCCAATATTCCCCTGCCCTAAATCACCCCAGGGCTGGAGATGAGACACCTGGGTACCACTCCTAAAAGCTAGAGCCTGCTGAAATTATTCAAACTATCCAGTCCCAAACGTCCTCAGCATATGTACCCAGTGAAAACCCCAGTAAGGGCCTGAAGCACTGCTCTTCCTTCTCATCCCTCTTTGGTCACCTGTCTGTCCCTATGTGACATGCCTGTTCCTTTCTAGGGCTCTATGTGTATAAATTTCTTTCTTCGTCACAATAATTTCTAGGCATGACTTACCATATCTGATTGAAACAAATGAGAGTAGATTTCAATGCACCCTGTCAGGGTTTCACTGTATTTATTTATTTATTTATTTATTTAAATTTATTTATTTATTTATTTATTTATTCATGAGAGACACACAGAGAAAGGCAGAGATATAGGCAGAGGGAGGAGGAGGCTCCCTCTGTGGGGAGCCTGATGTAGGACTTAATCCCAGGACCCCAGGATCACGCCCTGAGCCAAAGGCAGATGCTCAACCACTGAGCCACCCAGGTGCACCCCACTATCCCCATTTAAAGATGAGCGAACTGAGAGGTGGAGCGGTTTACTGTCTGCTAAGCTGGCGCCTTGTGGAACTGGAATCCAAATCCAGATTCTTCTCTCAATTTCCCTGCATGTGTCACAGAGAGGATGGTCACCACCATGCTTTCCACGGAGGTGGGCACTTGCTCTCAACTCTTCTATATCTCACAGCTCTGGTGAAGGTCTTGTCCTCTAGGTATGCAGAGCACCACTGGCGGGGTGGGTGAATCAGTCATAAATCGTTTGCCTATTCCTATCTCCCCGAGTCCTTGGTTCCTTCCTCTACATTCTATGATGGAATTTCATAGAATGACATGGCAACTTCATTGGGTCAAGTCTGCCCCTGGGTTCAGGTTTTAGTTGGGTCAGGGGGCAGGCAGTGAGACTCCCCCCTAGCTGCAGGAATCTCAGGGAAGGATGGTCATCATAGAGATGGTGTCAGCTCTGTCTAATTATGCTCTTCCCTCCTGAGGCAAGCCTCTTCAGAATCCAAGTCCTCCACACCCACTCTCCGAGGGTTCAGAACCTCCACAAACCAGGCCTTCCTTCTGACGAGAAACTAACTTTTTCCTGGAACTGTCTTTCTAATTGGCTCCCAAGGGGAATAGTGGGCTCTGACTTCATGGAAGTGTAGGGGTGTGATGGAGGAGAGGGGCATGAAGCAGCTCCCAGAAGAGTTTCTCAAAAGAGGCTATGACAAGGTCTTTAGGCAAGGTAGGGCCAGCCTCATTAGGCAGAGGAGGATGGTTGCGTTCTTCTGGAAAGGGAGACTCAGAATTTTTGAAGGTTCAAATATTCAGAATTTGAAACATTCAGAATCCAAATGTTCAACATCCATATTTTAAATTTGTTTTGTTTTTGTTTTAGTAAATCTGATTTTTGGTCGAGGGCCCTTTTTTTTTTTGGTCAGATCTGATTATTATTTTTATCTTGAATTTTAACTAATAAAGAACTCATAAGGGGAAAACAGCAACTCTGTCATTTTCTTGGTCTATGCCCTGAAGTTTATTCACGGACAGGTGTTTTAGTTTGCTAAAGCTTTTCTAACAAAATACTACAGGCTAAGTAGCTTAAGCAACAGAAATTCATTGTCTCACTGTCTGGAGGCTAATATGATCAAGATGTCAGTAGGGTTGATTCCTTCTTTTTTAAAAATTTTTTTAAAAAAGATTTTATTTATTTATTCATGAGAGACACACAGAAAGAGGCAGAGACATAGGCAGAGGGAGAAGCAGGCTCCCCAGGGGGATCCTGATGTAGGATTCAATCCCAGGACCTCGGGATCAGGAACTGAGCCAAAGGGAGATGCTAAACCACCGAATCACTCAGGTGTTCCTGAAAAATATTGCTTTTGATTAATTTTACATGAAGCCATAATTATATTGGTAATAGCTTTAAGTTGCAATATTTAAAAAAAATATCACTCTATATTCCTTACATTGGACTTTCCTCCTGCTTTTTTGGAGTAAACGATATATATGTCATCATTACTATCTTGAGTATGGTTTAGGGAATTATGGACAGTATTAACTATAATATACATTTCTGCACTGCTAGCTTGTCAAAAGAGGATTTACAATTGTTCCTTGTTTATTTAAAAACTACATTTTATGCCCCATTTCAGTGTAGAAGTTGTTGCTTCCTTAATAGGTATTTTAAAATTTATTTCTCATTTAAAAACATGATTATATGATCTATATCTACCTATATCTACCTGTATCTCTAGGGAGCATAAAGTCTATTAAGTATCAGTTACAATTTCTAAAAAAGATTTGTTTATTTATTTGAGAAAGAGACAGAGACAGAGATAGTGAGAGTGAGAAGGAGAAGGAGAAGTAGACTCCCCAATGAGCAGGGAGCCTGTGAGGGGATCCATCCCAGGATCCTGGGATCATGACCTAAGCTGAAGGCAGACACTTAACACTTAACCACCCAGGTCCCATCAGTTACAATTTCTGAGGTAAAATCATTGCTATTGCATTTATGCTTAGTAAGATTTTTCCATTAATACTGTAAATAATAAAATAAATTTTTTGAGAATTGGTGTTAATCCAAACTGAGACAACTCCAAATTCAGAGATTTTTTATAATGATTTTAAAGCAATTATAGGTGTAACAGGACCACTGATTTGTTCAGCATTTAATTAATTTATTTTTTTAATATTTTAGGTATTTGAGACAGAGCGAGAGAGACCAAGCATGAGCTGGGACGGGGGCAGAGGGAGAGGGAGAAGTAGACTCCTCACAGAGTAGGAAGCCACACGACGGGCTTGATCTCAGGACCTCAGGATCAAGACCTGAACCAGAGGCAGACACTTAACTGACTGAGCCACTCAGGTGCCCCCAGCATTTACTTTTTTTTTAAAAAGATTTTATTTATTTATTTGAGAGACAGATGGCAGAAGTGGGGGAGACTCAGAGGGAGAAGCAGAGTCCCTGCTGAGTGGGGAGCCCAATACGGGGCTCAATCCCAGGACCCTGAGTTCATGACCTGAGCTGAAGTTAGATGTTTAACTGGCTGAGTCACCCACAAAACCCTTAATTTTTTAAATATGGGGAAAATTTCAGAATTGCTCAGAACTTGAGGCAAGTCTCAAAATCGACAACGTAGGAAAAATACATATTTTTTGAAAATGCCAAAATAATTAGATACTTCTGATACTTGCCTACTGCCTTGTTAGCAAAGAAATTGAGATTCTAGACCAGCTAGTGCGTGCTGTCATTCTCGTATGTCTGCTTCTATGCCTGAATATACTCCATTTATTTTATTTATTCTACCAGAGTCTTACCTATGACATTTTGAAAGCTTCAGATCGTTAAAGTCAACAGTATCTGAAATTAATGTAATTCCAACAAGTCAAACCATCCTCCATAGCAACAAAATCAAGAATAGTTCCTTACTATCAGTTAATTTTCTTCTTCTTCAAAAAGATGGAACTTTTGCAATTTGGATATATTTACACACTAAACTTAGTTGAACTATTTGGAAATATTTTGAGTTGTATAAGCAATACAAGGAAAATATAGAGTTTCTTTAATCGATCTAGTTAGTAATTTTCCTAATTGGCTTTAGGATTTTTTTTTGGCTTTAGGATTTAATATCAATATTGCATCTTAATACTATGTCATTAATCCAAACCTGTTTAATGTGCACTTATATTCCATAAAAAGCCTTGTGTTCAATAAACAATTTTCCTTTTTTAAAAAAATTATTTTTATTTTTTATTATATTTTTTATTGGAGTTCAATTTGCCAACATATAGCATCTCACCCAATAAACAATATTCCACATAAAACTTTGAAGTCTCAGGGCAACTGGATGGCTCAGTGGTTGAGCACCTTCCTTCCCCCTCTGCTTATGTCTCTACCTCTCTCTCTATGTCTCTCATGAATAAATAAATAAAATCTTTTAAAAAATGACTTTGAAGACTTATTGGTTAAATAAAATTATGGCAACATTGACTTATTTCAACATTGATTATTTCAGTGAGGTAAGCAATATAGAGATTTTTAACTCAGGTTTGAGATTTCCTACTTTACTTCTACCTTTTTGAATTTATGTTCTCTAGAGCCAAAAAGAATATATTTATATACTGTAGTAATCGAAACTTTCCAAAAATTATGTGATGCTGGCCTCATTACTTTGTGATGAGGCATTATACTGTGGACGGACCTTCGGATTAATATATATTGTTCTAATTCATTATTTTTCATTATGATGTATTTTATTATTCCATTTTTATAGCCAATTTTTGGACAAGTCTAGAATGAGTTTAATGAGTTTTCAGAGATTTTTCTCCAAAAATTGTATCTTACTAATCATGACATATTTCCCTAGTTACATGCACATCCCCTTTTATTGGTTTAGAGTAATTTTTAATTTTTCTCTGTGTTATTAGGAAAACATGCCATTTATCCATTCATCCATTTGTCCATTCTTTCAACAACTAATTATTGATGAGTCAGAAGGTGTTTTAGACCTTAATGATTCATCAGTGAATAAAATAGATAACATGCCTGTCTTCATCGATCTTACATTTAATTGAGAGAGAGGCAATAGACAAATAAATATGAGAGGCAATGACTGATTTGTGCAGAAAAAGAACGAAAAACAAAAGGAACAGTCAATAACAGGAGGTGTAGAGGAGGTTTCCTGTTTTATATAAAAAAAATCATAGAAGGCCACATGGATAAGGTAATTTTTTTTACAACATTTATTTATTTATTTGAGAGAGAGAGACAGAGAGAGAGAGAGAGAGAGAGAGTACACACACATGAGTGGGGGGAAGGGCAGAGAGAGAAGGAGAAGCAGATTCCTTGCTGAGCAGGGAGCCCAACACAGAACTGGATCCCAGGACCTTGGGTTCAGGACCTGAGCTGAAAGCAGACATTTAAGGGACTGAGCCACCCAGGCACCCCTGGATGAGGTAACTTTTAAGCAGGACTCCTAAGTTAGTGTTGAAAAGAATCTAGCAAATATCTGAAGAGAATTTCAAGTTGCAAGAGTAGCAAGTGCAAAGGCCCTGAAGTAGGAGCGTGCTTGGTTTATGTGAGGAACAGTAAGGAGGCCAGTGTGAATGGAATAGAGTGAGGGGGAGAGTTAGCAGAAGATGAGATTTAGAGAAGCTTTTGTGGGATCTTACAAAGATCCCACATCTGAGTGAGAGGGGACATCTCTGGATGGCTTTGAGCAGAATGCCATGATTTGACTCACCTTTATTTATTTATTTTTAAAATATTTTCTTTATTTATTAATGAGAGACACAGAGAGTGAGAGGAAGACACAGGCAGAGGGAGAAGCAGGCTCCATGCAGGGAGCCCAAAGTGGGACTTGATCTCTGAACTCCAGGATCATGCCCTGAGCCAAAGGCAGGCACTCAACCCCGGAGCCACCCAGGCATCTCCTGACTCACCTTTAAAAGTAGCTTCTTGGGATGCCTGGGTGGCTTAGTGGTTGAACACCTGCCTTTGGCCCAGGGCGTGATCCCGGGATCCAGGATCGAGTCCCACGTCGGGCTCCTTGCATGGAGCCTGCTTCTCCCTCTGCCAGTGTCTCTGCCTCTCTGTCTCTCTGTGTCTCTCATGAATAAATAAATAAAATCTTAAGAAAAAATAAAAGTAGCTTCTTATCTGGTGTGTGGTAGACTGAAGCGAGAAGCAGGGAGACCAGCTTGAGGCTGTGTCTGAAGTTAGACAAACCAGGATGGAGTTACTTTTTATCGAGGCAGGGCTGATGGTGAGAGGAGCAGGTTTGGAGGAGGGTAGGGGCAACAGCCTGTTTCTGGATATGCTGGGTTGGTGATGAATTCAGTGGGGATGCTGAGTAACCAGGTGGATGGGATTCTGGTTTTCAAGGGAAAGTCCTGGACTGTTGGCTTCTATTACAGCTGTGAACTGTAGGGGGAGGTAGTGAATGCAGACAGAGTAGAAGAGGTTCAAGGGGCACCAGGGTGACTCAGTGGTTAAGCGTACGCCTTTGGCTTAGGTCATGATCCCAGGGTCAAGTCCTGCATCGGGCTCCCCACAGGAAGCCTGCTTCTCCCTCTGCCTGTGTCTCTGCCTCTCTCACTGTGTCTCTCATGAATGAATACATGAAAAATCTTAAAAAAAAAAAAAAAAAGAAGAAGAAGAATTTTGAGGTCTGAGCTCTGAAACACTCCAGTGAGCAAAGGACACTAAGAAGGAGCAGCCCCTGAGCACACAGAGAGCCCAGCGGGAGTGACGCACACAGTGCCAAGGAGGGAGAGGTTAGCTGGGTCAAATGATTCTGGCCCATCAGCCAGGATGAAGACTGAGCATAATATTGACTTCAGCGGCATGAATGTCACTAGTAGGATTGACAAGGACTCTTCCTGGCAGAGTGGCAGACGAAAGCCGGATTGGCACAGGTTTCAGCAGAACGGGAGAAGAGAAATTGGAGACAGCAATTATAGTAACACTTTCTGAGTCTTACTCTAAAGAGCATGGAGAAATGAGATGGAAGCTGAAGGGTAAGTGACATCAAGAGAGGCTTAAAAGAAATTTTTTTTTTAATGTGAATAGGGACACCTGGGTGGCTCAGCGGTTGAGCATCTGCCTTTGGCTCAGAGTGTGATCCTGGAGTCCTGGGATCGAGTCTCACATCAGGCTCCTCGCATGGAGCCTGCTTCTCCCACTGCCTATGTCTCTGCCTCTCTCTCTCTCTCTCTCTCTCTCTCACTCTCTCTGTGTGTCTGTATTTCTCATGAATAAATAAATAAAATCTTAAAAAATAAAAATTAAAATTAAAAAATGTGAATAATCACAGTAGGTTTGAATGTTCTAGCATGTTGTAGGTGCAGGAGTGAGATGGGAGAAATGATGGACCGATGCTCTCAAGGGAGGGCTCAGATCTCACCCTCACTTTCAAATGTGACTATGTTTTGTCCTGATAAAAATGTCATTTTTGGCAGTGGCTCATCAGAGGAGACCTCTGTGAAACAGCCTTTGCGGGCATCAGACAGTCTGTATTGAATGAAGCATCTCTTCTAGTGAACTTGAGGAATTTTGGAGTTTGCAGGAAGAAGAAGGAAGAAAGAGCACCAGCCCTATCCCCAGATGGAGGGTGTGACTTTAGGCAGAATCACCCGGCTGGCGGTAAGAAAAGGTACCATCTGTCCTGGCAGTTCAGCTCTGGCCTTTCCCCAAGAAAGTGGCATTGGTACCATGGTCCTCTGTGCAGCCAGAAAAGATAATTAGACTTTAAAACTCCTTTCTAAAACAAAAACAAAAACAAAAACAAAAAAAACTCCTTTCTGGGGGTGCCTGGGTGGCTCAGTCGGTGACTCCGGGGTCCTGGGATCAAGCCCACATCAGGCTCCCTGCTTCCCCCTCTCCCTCTGTCTGCCACTCTACCTACTTGTGTTCTCTTTTTCTCTCTGTCAAATAAATAAAGTCTAAAAAAACAAAACAAAACAAAACAAAACTCCTTTCTGCTTTCTCCAAGGTGATGACTTTGATTCTATACAAAAAAATGAACATTCTAAAAACTGAAATCAGGGTGAAGAAAGAAAGATATGATGAGTTTTCACTTGAGCATAAGGGTTAAAAGTCTGAATTCTAGAGCCAGGCTGCCTGAGTTTGAGGCCTGTTTCTATCACTTACTAACCTCAGGTAGGTTGCCCTAATCCTTCTGTGTCTTGGTTTTCCCATCTGCAAACTGGGGAAGACAACAGTTCATATCTCAGGCTGTACAAACCAAATGAAATTGTGTAGGTAAAGCATGTAAAGTGAACAGTAAGTATACAGTAAATGCTATTACTGTCGTTGTTGTTTATAAAACGGGCTCCTTTTTGTAATGTTTGATATGTTTTATTATGGGGAATAAATGAAGGATCGTTGGACTTGGATTCAGAATCAGTGGGTTTTGATCCCAGTTTACCATGATTCCTTTGGGAGGCCCTGCACAAGATGCTGAACCTTTCTGAGACTGAGCTTCTTCACCTATACAATGGGATAAGATGACATCTAAGTGCTTTTATTTTTTCTTTTTTTTTAGATTTTATTTATTAATTTGAGAGTGCACCAGCAGGGAGAGGGGCAGAAGGAGAGGAAAAAGCAGACTCCCTGCAGAATGGGGCTGGATCCCAGGACCCTGGAATCATGACCTGAGTTCTAGGATGACCATTAACGGATTGAACCACTGAGGTGCCCCTTCAGTGCTCTTTCAATACAAATATTTTTGGCTCTTTTTATGACTTTTGCTAAAGTAGCTTAGAGCTACCTTGAAATTGTATGGCGTCTTTTTTCAGATCACAGTGATACTGCCCTGCAGAAAATAACTTGGGCCGCGTGGCTTAAAACACAGACAGAACAAACAATTTGGATGCAATTATTGAGGTGTGTGGGTAAGGGAATGAGAAAGACTCAGAGACAGGTGAGGCTCAGGGTCGGTTGACAGATTTTGCTTAAAATTTTACTAAGTAATGAAAATCATGTTTTTGGGAAATGTTTTGACCCAATTGACAAACGGCCAAACATTTTCCCCTCACTATGTTACAATGGCCTGTTCTGATCCACAGTGTACGCACCTCCCATCTAGCAGGGCGAATAAGAACTGGAATGTAAGTGGATTTGGATAAGGTAAGATTTATGCTAATGGGTATTCTAAAAAGGCAAAGATATGAGGAGGGGCAAATTTGGGTGATGGGTGTTCTTGCCCTAGTACTATGAAAGGGTCAATTGATATTTTGATATTCCCATTTTTTAAAAATGTATTTTTTAAATTTTATTTTAAGTAGGCTCCATCCCCAATGTGGGGGTTGCATTCACAACCTTGAGATTAAGAGTTGCATGTTCTACTGACTGAGCCAGCCAGGTGCCTCTTGATAAAACCACTTTGACAATGACAATTTGTGACATGCTAATATTCCATTATAGGTATATATCACATTTTGCTAATCAATTCTGTTGCTGGACAATTGGTTTTCTTTCATCTTGGTTATAGTGAATAACACTGTTATGAACATGGGCACACAACTGTCTCTTTGAGACCCTGCTTTCAGTTCTTTTGGGTATATACCTAGAAGTAGAATTGCTGGATCATCTTGTAATTCCTTTTTTAAATTTTTTAAAATCTATTTTTATTTTTTATTTATATATATATATTTTTTATTTTTTATTTTATTTTATTTTATTTTTTGACCATTTTTTAATTTTTTTGAGGAGCTGCCATATTGTTTTCCATTGTGGTTGTGCCATTTTGCATTCCCATCAACAACGTATGTGAGTTCCACTTTCTCCACATCCTTACCAACACCGGTTCTTTCCCGTGTTTTTGGAGTAGCCATCCTAATAGGTGTGAAGCATCCCTTCCCTTTTCACTGGCACAAAGATGTGAGGATTCCAATAACCTGGGATCTGTTGCCTGGGAGAGCTTCTGGGTAAAAGAAGCCAGTGGCTCTTGGCAGTGGTTAAAGAAACAGAGCACAAAATAGATGGAGCTTGAAAATGCGTCACCATGCAGAAGTAAACTGGCATCGAGGCCATTTTTGTGCTTTAAGAGACTCAATTAAGATAAAGGGGAAAAAATCCTATTCAGCTATGGTGTTGTGATGGGTGTGAAGAGAAGTTGATACCTTTGTCTGGCTCCAGAAGTTCAGCAAGAAGCAAAAAGTAGTTTTATTTTGGTGAAATGCTTCCTGAAGAAAATCCACCTCTAGCTCTCATTAATGCTTATCAGGGAGACTTGGACAATGAAGGAAAAATGTGCAGTGAGCTGGTGTAGTCCAAGGTGAGGTTTTTGGGGCCCAGCCAGCTCCAGCACCTCGGCTTTTGCTTTCATTTTTTCCCCTTCACTTCCCCTGACAATGATACCAGGGACTTTAAGTCTCCTGTCTATACTTGTAGCTCACTCTCTTTGCACCAGAGGAGTTATCCTGATGTCAGAGAAGGGTTTGGCTCCCCCTCCCCAACTCCCACATTTGGTTTTACCGGTGCTGGATCACTGGAAATGAGTTTATGGATCCCATCTGAAGTGGCTGAGAAGGAGCTTCACACTAATATTTGTGAATGAGGGCGCTTAGATATGGGCCACACCGGCAGGCGAGGTGTTTAATGCGACAACAGCCTAAGGGGGTGGACCTTGAGAGAACCCAAGGAGAAGGCAGCCATCTGTGGGCCAAGGAGAGAGGCCTCAAAGGAACCAAACCTGCTGACACCTTGATCTGGGACTTTCAGCCTCCAGAACAGTGGGGACATGCGTTGTTGGCGTGTACATCTCCTGGGTCTGTGCGCTGCGCTGGGAAGCCAGAGCCCGCCTCTAGAGAGACTTTGTCCTAATGGGAAAAAGTCGAGAAAAGGAGGAAAACTGGTTTGTCTTCTTTCTCCTCTGTGTGTGTGTGTGTGGTGTGTGTGTGTGTGTGTGTGAGAGAGAGAGAGAGAGAGAGAGATAAAGAGACCGGGGCAGCCTGGGTGGTCCAGTGGTTTAGCTCCTGCCTTCAGCCCAGGGCCTGATCCTGGAGATCCAGGATCGAGTCCCACGTTGGGCTCCCTGCATGGAGCCTGCTTCTCCCTCTGCCTGTGTCTCTGCCTCTCTCTCTCTCTCTCTCTCTCTCTCTCTCTGTGTGTGTGTGTGTCTCTCATGAATAAATAAATAAAATATTTTAAAAAAGAGAGAGAGAGAGTGGGCAGCCCGGGTGGCTCAGCGGTTTAAGCAATGCCTTCAGCCCAGGGCCTGATCCTGGAGATCCAGGATCGGGTCCCACATCAGGCTCCCTGCATAGAGCCTGCTTCTCCCTCTGCCTGTGTCTCTGCCTCTCTCTGTCTCTCATGAATAAATAAATAAATCTTTAAAAAAAAATTAAAAAGAGAGAGAGAGACGGGTGGGGGAGAGAAAAAAGAAGGAAGGGAGGGAGGAGAGAGGGAGAGGTAGGGGAGAGAGCAGGTGCCTTTTCTCTTGGAGACAGAGTTGATTGACGGTGGCGACAATTCCCTCCCCTGCCCTTCCAGTGAAGAGGGGAGCGGTCGCCTGTCTCCCCATCTCCTGCAAGCGTTCCTGATTGCCCCCCTTCGGGCTCCAGGGCCCGAGGGAGGCTGTGCGCTCAGCTGCCGGGCACTGCGGCGGCCGAGGTCCCCGCACCGTCCTGTGGGGCCCACCGCTTGTCTCGGGGGAGCACCTGCCCCCGGGCACCTGCAGGCCGCCCAGGGCTCCCAGGACCAGGCCAGCAGAGCTCCCCCCGGGGGCGGGGACCTGCAGGGATGGGGACCGTGGGGCCGGGTGAGGACCGGCGCAGGTGCCGCGCAGGTGCAGCGCAGGTGCAGCGGCAGGCGGGGCCGGAGGGACCAAGCAGGCCCCTGAGGCCCAAGTGGCACCTGTTCAGGGCTGGCTGGAAAACGATTTACTGGAATCCCTTGAAGAGTCCGAAACACTGTCAGCGACCTTTCCGTTGTCTTTCCCTCCCGCCCCCAGGGCACCGAGGGGGACAGCCGGTGGGCTCCTCCGAGCAAAGTCATCATCAGTTACCGAGGAGAATAAAACCGCCTCCACCTTGGTGCAGTGAGCTGAGAGCGCTAGATCCCGAGTTCCTCGAAGAGCTGCTTCCAGGCCCGCGGTTGGACAGTGCCTATTGTGTGGCCATGCGTCCAGAGGCTGGACCCCAGGACTAACACCAGGAGAGCGACTGTAGCTACACGGACACCAGGAAAACTAGACCTTAAGGTAGAAAGAATTACTAGGCGTAATGAAGATCTCTCTGTCATGACACAACGTTAGATTTACCAGAAAGAAATAACAATGCTTGTGTGCATCTAGTTTCCTTTAGGACACAAAGGAAGCAACCGTTAGGACAAGTAGACACACTCACCTTCATGATGAGATATGTTCACATACACTTTTCACTTTTTTTTTTTAAGATTTTATTTATTTATGAGAGAGAGAGAGAGGCAGAGACACAGGCAGAGAGAGAAGCAGGCTCCATGCAGGGAGCCCGACATGGGACTTGATCCCAGGTCTCCAGGATCAGGCCCTGGGCGGAGGGCGGTGCTAAACCACTGAGCCACCAGGGCTGCCCTCACACTTTTCCCTTCTTGAAGACCAAAAGATATTTAAACAATAAGGACATGAAAAAAAAAAACCAATAAGGACATGGAAGATTAAAAAACAATACTACTAACAACATTATGATATGTTTTAAACTCCTGCATCCACAAACTGGAGGATACATATTTTTTATAAGAACACGTGTATAGAAATTGACTATGAATGGATTATAAAGGTCATCTTGACAATTTTCAGAGATCACATTTTCTGAGTATTGTGAAATTAAGTTAGAAATCAACTAGAAAGGGGCACCTGGGTGGTTCAGTGGTTGAGCATCTACCTTTGGCTCAGGTTGCGATCCTGGGGTCCTGGGATGGAGTCCCGCATCAGGCTCCCCATAGGGAGCCTGCTTCTCCCTCTGCCTCTGTCTCAGCCTATCTCTCTGTGTCTCTCATGAATAAATACATGAAATCTTTTTTAAAAATGAAGAAGCAATAAAATAATATATTAACCAAGTTGAAAAGTGTTTCATTGAAAAGACAAATTTTTGGGCACCTGTGTGGCTCAGTTAAGTGCTTGACTCTTGATTTTGACTTCAGTCATGATCTTGGGTGGTGAGTTGGGTTCCATGCTCAGGTCTGAGTCTGCTTGAGATTCTCTCTCCTACTCCTTCTGCTCCTCCTCCTCCCCTCCTCTCTCTCTCTTTAAAATAAATAAATAGGGCACTTGGATGGCTCAGTTGGTTAAGTAACTGCCTTCAACTCAGGCTCTGATCCCAGGGTTCTGGGATTAAGCCCCACATCAGGATCCCTGCTCAGTGGGGAGCCTATTTTTCCCTCTCCCACTCTCCCTGCTTGTGCTCCCTCTCTCTCTCTGTCAAATAAATAAATAAAATCTTTGAAAAAAAGAAAAGACAAATTTCTGGGAATGGTAATTTTAAGAAGTCTGCAATTAGTCATATAGTAATATAATCACAAAACATCAAAGACAACACAAAATTCTTAAAGCAGAGGGGAAACCCAGATTACACAACAAAGAGTCCGTTTAGACTGGTAGAGGAGGCACCAAGAGCAAAACAGAAGCTAGAAGAGAAGGAAACTGTATAAAGTACTGAAGGAAAATAATTACCAACCTAGAGGTAAATATTCAGCAAAACTGTTGTTTAATAGGAAGGCTGAAATATAGACAATTCTGATAAACACTAGGAGTTTATCAACGACAGATCCTCACTAAAGGAATTTCTATTTAAAAAAAATAGAAGAGAGCAGGTGCAGGGAGGAGAGGGAGAAGCAGGCTCTTCACTGAGAGGGGAGCCCACTGTGGGCTTCTTCCCAGGAACCCTGAGATCATGACCTGAGCCGAAGGCAGACATTTACCTGATTGAGCCACCCAGGTGCCCCACTAAAGGAATTTCTAAAAGATATACCTCAAGAAGATGGAAAAACACCTTAGAAGAAAGAGCTGAGATGCTTATCTGTATCCTTTCTTCTAACTTAGTTATCATCCTTAACCACCATCTGAAAAATTGTATATTTTTCATGTTCATTTGGTTTTTGTCTCTCTCCTGCTCCAAAGGAATATAAACTCAAGAATGGTAGAGTCCCAGGCAGTAATACATAGAGTCCCTCGATAATATTCCTGGGGGCGACAGTGTTATTTACATCATAAAAAGGATTTTAACTTCAAAGAAGAATTTATAGTGATAAAAATACATTGTTTTAAAAGCTTTTCTTATTATCCAAAGTTACTATAGGATCAGCTCCCTAATGGGCAGACCATGTCGGATTCCCAGGGCAATTCCTGTCCTGGCACACTGCTCCTTTAACCGCAGCCCCAGAAGGACCCCCCCTCCCCCCGGGACAAATAGCCCTGCCATATACTCTCTGTCTTTGATTTGGCTTGTTGTGGAAGAGACTTTTAAAGACAAAGGTTCAGGACCTTTGCAAGTTGGAGATGAAAATTAAGATGATGCATTCTGATTGGGTCACTAATTTTTCCCTCCTTCCCTTAGTTTATATAGTAACAGGTGTTTCCTTAGCTTCCCACTTGCATAATCATGGTAGGTACAGAAAATAGTGACAAACAATGATTTTGAGGCTCTGAGCAGTCCAGCTACTTCTTCTGGCTAACAACCCCTTGAAAGTCCTCCTGCTGGATAAATGTGTATGTGAGAGTACATGTGTGTATGTATGAGCATGTCTGTATGAGTGTGTATGTATAAGCATGCGTGTATGTGCATGGAAGGTGTGTGTGAGAGTGGGTGTGTGTGCATGGCAGGTGTCTGTGTGCACCTATGGGGTGTTTGTATGAGTTTGTGTGGAGGGTGTGTGTGTGTGTGTATGTGGTGTGCGTGTGGGGAGAGACTTTGGAATGCCTTATGATGCCTCTCCTTCCCATCCCCTCCTGGCCCCAGACTGTCTCTGCTCTGCCCCCCCTCTGTAGCCAGGGCTGCCAAGTGTCACACAACACTGCTCTGGAGGGTCTGCTTGCTGATCAGAGGCAGGAAGCACTGTGTTTCCCTAACTTTGGGTTGCCCACCTTCCGCCTCCTCCTCCTTCTGTCGTTCCCTTTAGTTTTTGCCTCTTAAGAAAGATGTTCTGTGCCATTGCTACTGGTCTCTTCCTCTCTATTTTGGAGTTTGATATAATCACATCTTTCCCAAAACACATCTAATCCACAGAATAATGTACAAGTAGTCCCCTTAACACAATAGTTATACTTCCATTTTACGGATTATATTTTCATGACTGACATAAATATTTCCCTCTTTTGTGACTTCAAACTTAAGCTAATTAAAACAAGAAGAAGCCTATACTTGGTGATGGAAACACTTTTCTCCCCCAGAACATTTCTTTTTGGCTTTTATAACTCCCCCTTTGGACATTTCATTTTTCCCCCTATCATTATGGAGTAGAGTATGTTCAGCTTTTGGAAATAATACTTACTGATTTTATAATTTTGCTAGCTCTTTTCTCTTCTTAATTGCTCTTTGAATCTTCTCCAAAATTTTAACATTTATCTCCAATTAAAGGGTGCCAAAAGCACGGCCGTATTTCTTCCCCTAGCTTGGAGCTCCACTAACTTGCTTCATCACTGCGTCCTCATCTCGCTCTGAATCCAGCCACTCTGTGCTTTCCTCCTTTCTCTCTGGGGAGGGTGCCCCCCTCACCTGGTTTCTCAAATGACTCTTCCTTTGACTTCACCACTGGCTGCCAGTCAATCACAAAGTCTTCTTGATTTCTACTCAGGTATGGCTCAGATTGGGAGGGCTTGCTATGTCCTCACAGCAGTTTCCCTCTGAGAAGCTACCATGCTTTTTCACCTGATTTCCCAAAAGTGCCCAGACATTAGTCTCACTTCCTCATACCATCCCTAATCGATGCTCATCTGCAGCCCATCTTCTATCAAATCCACTTTATAGCCCGGCAGTTCTCTGCAAAACCAATTTTATTTCATCCTTTCACTTTAGATCTTGCAAATGCCTCCCCATCACTCTTTGTATAAGGTCAAAACTCCTTGGATGGTCCAGTCACGCTACTCCTCAGCTTCCTCTCTTACCACTGTGTCCCTTCCCACCCTTCTGTTGCATTATACGTCATCAATTCTCACTTCCTGGCCTTTATTCCTGGATTATTCCATCCCCCACTCAGCCTAAAATCTCTTCTTCCAAAGCCCTTTTGACCACCCAGGTCTAATTAAGCACCCCCCAGCTGCACTTCCATGATCATGTTCATCCTATATCATTGCACCTACCACGTTATTATACTTATCTTTTGGTCTATATCCTTCAAGAGGGCAGGAGCTGGGTGGCATGCTTCTCATTGTATTGCTAGTGTATAGCATTGTGCCTGACAGATACAAGGTGATTAATAGTATTATTATTATTATTACTATTTTCGGTGAATGAATGAATGAAATAAGTTGCTAGTGATATAATTGATCTTAGCCAAAAGGCCGAAAAGTGATAGTTGCTGGTGATATAAAGGAATTATGATGATGGAATTTCAGGCAGAATGATTCTGTTTGATAGAAAGAAGCCTGGCTCTCTGTATTAGTTAGCTCAGGCTGCCATAACAAAATACCATAGACTGGTGTCTCAAACTACAGAATTTTGTTTTTTCACAGTTGTGAAAGCTCAAAGTCCAAGATCAAGGTGTTAGAAGGTTTGGTTTCTTGTGAGGTGCCTCTTCTGGGCTTGCAGATGACTGCCTGCCTTCTCACTGTATCTTCATATGGCCTTTCTCCTGTGTGTATATCTCTGATATCTCTCCCTCTTCTGATAAGGACACCAGTCTTACTGGATTAAGATCCACTCATATGACCTCATTTAACAGTAATTACCTCGTTAAAGCTCCTAGCTCCAATTACAGTCAGAATCTAAGGTACTGAGGGTTAGGACATTAACATGTGGATGTGGGGGGTGGGGAGCACAGGTTAGTCTATAACACTGTCTTGCCTCAATCTGGGCAATCTGAAGGGTAACCCAAACTCCAGAGCTCCTCGAAGGGTGGGCTGAGGCCTCTGTCACAATTGCATTGCATGGCAAAGTAGCTTCTCCCTCCCTTCATTGCCTGTCTTCCCCATCTGTATCCCCTGAGAGCATCTGCAAATGAACCTACTTCATGCCCCTCTGCTTGAGAGTCTGTTTCCGGAGAGCCTTACTCAGACCCTCAAATTACAGGGCATGTACCTATTTATTTCATCTGCATGTACTGCAAATTCATGCCTCTGCTTTGGCATTGATCAAACTAAGTGTGATGGCAGAGTTCATCCTCCGATGATAAGCACCGCTGATAAAGAAAGAGGTGGTAATATTACCAATCTGAAGAATAATATTTGTATAATTCTTAGTAGTTGAAAAACTGCAGAACAAAGAGTATCAGACGAAGTTTCAACCATGGTCAACCATGGTGACCTATTTTATAAACCCATTTTCTATTTCTTTAGGTTCATTTTGGAGTTATGACATTGCTAACAACATGTGGGAGCCATTTTAGCTTTTGAGCTTCCTTTCCATGTTGACTCTTTGACTACAGATCATTCACCCAATGAAAACACAAATACTTACCATTGTGCATGTATGGTTCTGTTGGTATGTTTTTATATCTCAGATTTTGAAATCTCAGGTTATTTGGTAACGCTTTCAGGAAAAGAGGGATTATGTCTGACTAGCACTTGCATTGTAGATGATAAAATAGCTCAGAGTACCTAGGAAGTGATTTAATGGATTCAAAACCCACATTTTTGCCTCTCTTTGAGGATTTTCCTGAAAAATATTCCTGGAATAATGTAACAATCAGTAAGTTTGAAAACATTAAAATTCTTACTATGTTCCCAGGGGGTCTATGGATCCAGTGTTTGTTTGGATAGTCATGGAAGCCCCTAGCATCTGTAGCACCTGCCCTCCTGCTTTCTTTCCAGGTGGTTATTTGGTTTTTGGAGGGCTGTTAGCTATCTTGTGACGAAGTGTTAGCTATTCACAGCTGGTCCTATATGCATTGTGCCAGGAATTTGTGTAGCCCCGTAGACATTTAAATTATGAATTCAGTTTTGGATTGACAAACCGTGCTAAATAGGACTTTGGCCAAACTATACTTATGGAAGTAAAAACTGCGAAACGTAGGAATTGCTAAAGTAGTCTGAATCATATAATCACCTAGCATCTAAATAATAGAGCTGTCCTTCTCCCAGTGAAAAATAGCCTAGGACCAGCTGGTTTCATTGGTGAATTCTACCAAACATTTAAGGAAAAATTAACCTCAATCCTTCTCAAACTCTTCCAAAATATTGAAGAGGAGGAAATACTCTCAAACTCATTTTATGGGGCCAGCATTATGCTGATAACAAAGCCAGATAAGGATACTATAGGAAACAAAAACTAGAGGCCATATATCCCTGAAGAATATAGATTCTCAACGAAGTCCAACTAGCAAACTAACTCTAGTAGTAAAGGATCATGTACCATTATCAAGTGGGACTCATCCCTGCAATTCAAGGATGGCTTAAAATATGCAAATCAACAGATATGATTCATTAAATTAAGAGTACAAATGATACACAACATATAATTATCTCAATAGCTATAGAAAAAGCCTTTGACAAAATTCAATATTCTTTCACAAATAAAAAACTCAACAGATTGGGTGTAGAAGAAATATACCTCAACATAATAAAGTTCACATATGACAAGCTCATAGCTAACATTATGCTTAATAATGAAAGGTTGAGAACTCTTACTCAAAGAATAGGACAAGGATGCCCACTCTTACCTCCTACTCAACATAGTCCTGGAAAGTCCTAGCCAGGGCAATCAGCAAGAAAGAATAAAAGTTATCCAAATCAGGAAGGAAGAAGTAAAGTTGTCTCTGTTTGAAGATGACATGATTTTATATATAGAATATCAAAAAGATTCCAACAAAAAACTGTGGTCTCTGTTTTTCTGACTGCCACAGTCTGGCCTTTGAGGCCGGCCAAGTGGCAGCATCCAAATGCTGGCTTCACTTAGGTTATGTGAATTCTTAAATATTTTTTGTTTGTTTTTGAGAGCTTGGGGATCTCTCCACTGAACAATTCTCTGATACTGGAGAGTTAGCTCCAGTTTGATTGACTGAACCCCTGTTTAGCTCCTGCCACTACCTGAACACCCAGGCTTTTGCTGTTGGGATTCTTTGCTTTAGTGGATCATAATAGAAAATGGAGCACAGATGACTTCCTTGCAGAGAAGGGCATTCCTGTGTTCTTGTGCCAAATGATGGGAGACAGGCTGGCCCTCAGCTGCTCTTTCTGCTTTACCTTCTCACTCTTGTCATTATTATAGTTATTTTAACAATATGCAATTGGAGCTTTATTTAGAATACTCAAGAATTGGAAATGGATCAAATTTCAATGATAAGGAAAAGGTTGAATGAAATGCAATTCAATTTTAGAGTGAAATACTTTACAATCATTAAATACAAGAGTCATGTTTTTAAGGAATAGTTATGTGCATGGGAAAATGTTCAGAATATAATAATAAAAGGAAAAAATAGTTAACAGTTTATAGTAAATCCCAATTTTACTTAATACACACATGTGCCTGCATATACACACACACCAACACTCACACTAAAAAATCCTGTAAGAAAAAAAATCCTATAGGAAAAATAAGACAATGTTAATAATGGTTTCACCTGGTGGGATTTAAGTAATGTAATATAATTTATTACAGCTTCTTATTTGTTTTTCTTTCCTTCAATTTTCTGTAATCAATATATATACTTTTATAAACAAGGGACAGAATTTTTTTAAAAGATTTTATTTATTTATTTGACAGAGAGAGAGCACAAACAGGGGAGCAGCAGAGGGAGAGGGAGAAGCTGAGCAGGGAGCCCGACACAGTGCTTAATCCCATTACTGATCTGAACTGAAGGAAGGTGCCCAACCAACTGAGCCACCTGGGGGCCCCTAAGCAAGGGAAAAATTTTTAATCCTGTCTGAGTTTTTAGCAATTTTATCATGAGGTGGATAATTTTCCACCACTTATAATAAGGGCCATAATCTAAGAGACTTTCCCATTGGAGATAGTGAGAAATCAGTGTGCCAATAAAAAGGGATGAGGATGAGCAAAGAATTGTCTTCCTATGCATTTTATCAAATGCTAAAAGGAGGGATCTGTGGTTAAGATCGGGCACTGCTCTGTTATTTATACCTGTGATATATAATAGTGATTAAATTAACTATAGTAAACTGAATACAGTTCTCATTCTACAGTGTACAGTTATTCTCACTGAATAACTGTCTTAAAAAGGTTTGGTGTTAAAAAAATCTTTCTGTTGTCACTATGGGTTCCAGTTATTATTTTTCTTTAAGATTTCATTTATTTATTTGAGAGAGAGAGTGTGTGTGGGAGCACAAGTGGTGGGGAGAGGCAGGGGGAGAGAGAGAAGCAGCCTTCCCACTGAGCAGGGAGCCTGATGTGGGACTTGATCCCAGGACCCCGGGATCATGACCTGAGCTGAAGGCAGACGCTTAACTGACCTAGCCACCCAAGCACCCCTCCAGTTATTTTTTTAACCAATGAATTTTTTCTCTATGCAGATGTTGGGCTCTCCAGTGAGATAGTCTTTCCTACCCTTTCTAGCAGGCACTGTCAATCCCAGTGAGACAGTCTCTTGAGGAACCTCCCACTTTGCTTCAGGGCGATGGCCAAGAAGAAAGTTTTTTTCCCCCTGACACTACTTTCGCCAGTACTCTAAAGATTCATTCTCCCTGTCCTCTTGGGGCGTAGTGGAGAGTGGTGGGGGCCAGTTCTGCATCCTTAGTAGACTAGAAAGACATCTAATTTTTGGAGGTCTCTTAGAAAGTGGAGGTGTTAAACTATATGTTGGCAAATCGAATTTAAATTTTTTTAAAAAGTGAAAGTCTTAACTCTTGCTTGTCCTACCTTTGGATCCTGATTGTCAATGTAGGGTCAACAGGGAAAAGACCTGAACACTCTGTTGCACTCTTAGTCACTATCCTTCATAGACTCTTGGCTATTTTCCTCTCCTCACATCATATTTTATCAGAGTCACTATTAAAATATATTGCTTCCCAGAGCAACTTTCTTCTCACTAAGCTTTTGTAGTTCTCTGAGTCAGTTGCTCTTCAGGGTTGTGAGGCAAGCCACCAAAAGAAATTGTAGGTAGGTAATGCACATGAAGGGTCTGGCACAGTGCCTGGCTTGTTGACCATCTAAAAACCCTGATCATGAATCTCTTTATATTTTGAAGACAAAAGGATTGCAGTACAGTTCATGCCTACTGAACTCCTTTTATCAGTTTACAGAGATTCAGAATTATTCCTTTTGATAATGACAGCTCCCTTTTAGGGGGCACGTGTTAGGCATAGTTTTGGTCACAAGTAAAATAATACCGATGAATAGTTGCTCAAGCTATGATGCATCTAATTATTTTACTTCACAAGAAGTTTGGAGGGCAAGCATTTCCAAATTTGGTGAAGCAGCTCAATGGTGCCTTTAAGGACACTTTAAGAAGACTTCCTAATAGGGATGCCTGGGTGGCTCAGTGGTTGAGCATCTCCATTCACCTCAGGTCATGATCCAGGGGTCCTCAGATCAAGTCCCACACCGGGCTCCCTGTGAGGAGCCTGCTTCTCCCTCTGCTTATGTCTCTGCTTCTTTCTCTGTGTCGCTCTTGAATAAGTAAATAAAAAAAATCTTAAAAAAAAAAAAAAAAGACTTCTTACTATCATTCTGCTCTGCCTTCCCTATCATGTTGCTTTTTCTTGCTAAGCTGTGCTGCTTGCCAGGTAATGCAACAGGTCCAGATGTGGTGACTGCATCTGAAGGCAGGAAACAAGTGGAAGAATGGGGAGGGCATTCTTAGGAGTGGTCAGTTATCAGGTTTATAATCCTTGCTCCCCCAGGGAGATCTCTCTTACAAACCTTTGGCCAAAACTGGCTTGTTAAGCCACACTGGCTGCAAGGTAGATTGGCAAAGCAAATTTCTGAGGTTTTCATTCCCTATCGTTTGAAATACGTAAGGGACCAATAAGCAGGGGGTGAGTTTGAACTGGGCAACCAGTAGCATCTGTTACAGTGGGGATTTGGGCCGAAGAAAGAAAAAAGTAATTTGACCTTTCCATTTTTCCAATTACGTGTTGTGATTCAATTACATGGTTGGAGAAACCAGACTTTCTTTTTATCTGTAGTTTAGGTGATACTTTTGGGACTGGAGTGCTTATATTGATTTTATTTTAGGCATATGTCATAAGCAAATCATACATACCTTCCCTGATAACAAAAATTGCTGACAGCAATACGTCATTTGTTTGCTTCCCGGTGTCTAATTATATTCATAAAACTCAACTTCCAGGCAGGGTGCAAACTAGGAAATCAACTCACCTCATGATTATTGTGTCTGACCTCCTGTCCCATTCTCCTAAACTGTTCAAATTTGAACAACAGCTTGAGAAAAGGTTGGGGGGGAGGGGCACTGAGTTTAGGCTTCCTCTAAGAATGTTAAAATCCACTTAGGTGTGGCTACATTCATTGGAGCTGCACATTTTAGGAGAAGTGGTTCCCTCTTCACATTGCATTACTATAGGAATTGGAAATAATTGAATAGATCAACAATTCCAAATAGATAAAGAGGCTCAAAGAGATAAGAGAATGCCTATGATATGATACAAGGACAAGACGGTACTTAGGAGAATATTTAAGTCAAGTTATCATATTTTTAATGCTCACTCTGTGCCAGTACTATGCACCCTTATTGCAAGATGGGAAAAAAAGGAAGTCCAGAGTTCTCTGGAAAAGCTCATTATCTTAGAGATCTTATCAATTTCAGGAGGCATTAGAAATGCTGCAGTAGAAATGCCTTGGACTCTGGAGCCTGATAAAACAGGGACCTAGGACAGGCCTCTGCTCCCTCCCCGAACCCAGCCTATCTCTGAAGGTGCCAGAGAAATGAAAACAGTATGTGAATCTGAGAAACAAAGAGCAGGAAACCCCTAGGGAGAGAAAGAGGTTGTGAGAGCTGCTGGGGAAGAAATGGAATAGGGGCAGAGAACAAAAGTTTGGGACAAATTGAGCACACCTTCCCCATGGATCCCCCCAACCCCTATCTGTTGGCCTTGGATAATCACAGCCTGCCTCTTTGTGGATAAACATCAGCTTCTGTCCTGTGCTGCAGACATGGGGCAGAGACAATGTCAGGGAGGCAGTGGAGCCAGCCTACCTGTCCACTACTGAGCGGTCCTTCCTTCCTTTCCCTCCAGACCTTGAATAGTAGGTGAGTACACTCAGGAAAACACCTTGAAGAACAATGCCTGGGGCAGAGAATTAAAAGTATACCTGAGGGACAAGATCATGGTGAGAGAGGGTAGTTGCCTGTGAGTGAGAAACAAAGCTTTGAGTTAGCCACTGAACTCTCCAGGAATACTTGTTACTGCAGTATATCCTATCCTGTCTTGACTATTGCATTACTTATAGGAATTGGAAATAATTGAATAGATCAAGAGTTCCAAATAGATAAAGATCCTCAAAGAGATAAGAGAATGCCTGTGACATGATGTAAGGACAAGACAGTACATAGAAGGATATACGGATTATAGATTAAAATATGGTTACAATATCAAACTCAAGAGATAGGGTACAGAGCAGAAAGCATGTAGTTGAACCATTAATTAGTGAACTGAAATATCAGGTCCACAAACACTCCCAGGAGGCAAATTAGTGAAGAGAGGAAATGAAAGGGAAACCTAAAATAAAATGAGAAGGGAAAATACTGATAATTGATGATAATGAACTTGTAAAAATATAGAAAGAGGAAAATGTGAAGTGAATGTATGAGTGGTGTCAAGAGATCTGGGTCGGCCTCCTGCTAACTGGCAGTGTACCTTGGACAAATCATTCTTCCCTCTGCAACCTCACTTCTCACCCCTGCAAAATCTTAGTGGGATTCACGCACCCTGGACTGAACCCCAGCTTAGTCATGACCTTGGGCAACTCTCTCAGCCCCTTTGTATGTTCGTTTCTTTGTATGTCAAACAAGGTAATAGCTATCTAATAGGCACACAGCCTATTAGCCTATATCTATTCCCTTTATTTTAGGAAAATTCTAAGACTAAAATTTAGATTCTAGCTCAACATAGTAAATTCACAATATCTAAATTGTGATGTCTGAATTGTGATGAACCCAACTCTTCTGATGTTGGCCTATGGATCTCTGTGATAACCCCTGGGTGCTTAGCCATTAGAAAAATAGGGCTCCTTTTGTGGGAACTCCATTTTTCATAAATTGTTTGATTTCTCACTTAGCCTAATGAAATAGTCTAATTTTACAGCTATTGAGTGGAGAATTTGGTGGTGCACTCCAAAGCACTGGGAAAGTTAGGGGCAGCCGTAGGATTAGAAATCATTTTTTTAGAAAAAATGAACCCAACGGTAGAGTGAAAGAAAAATGTGAATAAATTTGTATGGCATGCCAGTAAGAAGAATGTTGCTATTTACAATATCCCATCGATAGGAGTGATTGCATTATTTTCCATTATAAATGTAGTAAGTGGTTACTTAGAAAATTGGAAAACATGGAAAGGTATAAGGAAGGAAAATAATCAAGGGGACCACCATCTAAACAATGTTATTCTTAGCCCTGGAAAAATTTCTTTTTGTTATATTTTCCATTCAGAGATCCTACTGCACGCATTTGAATAGACACTTCTGTGTCTTGCCATTTACTCTTCACATTATGATCATTATCATTACCGTCACCCTTAACGTGGGCATTTCATAGTGTTTCATAGTCTTCTTAATCTTCTTATTAAATGGCTGCATAACAGTTTATTGGGAGTGGCCGTTTATTTAACTATTCCTCTGTCAAGCACTTGGGCGTTTCTAGTTTTCTGCTGTCACAATAGAATTATGAATAAAGGCTCTCTATGTTAACCATCAGTGGACTGAAGAATATAAACAATGCAGTGTTTATAGCACACAGTAACTGTTTGAAAGGAGCATATTCCATTTTCGTGTAAACTTTCATTTGAAATTTTCAATTTATTAGTGCGAAATGTATTTATTACACCTCATATTTAAAAGGAGATAGAAGTCTTTTTCAATGAAGGAAGCAATATGTGATGATTTTGAATAAGGTTGAAAATGAAATTGCCCCCTCATGTTATTTCCTAGAGAAATTACTGTCTTTATTTTGTATACACTTCCAGATTTTTTGATATGCACATACTGACATTTATTACTGTAACTGCCAACATTAGAAACATGCATAGTGTTTTGCATCTTGCTTTTTTTCCCACTTATTTATAGATGTTAAATATCTTGTCACTGGCACATGTAGGCCTCCTTCTTTCTTTTTAATAGCTGCACGGTATGAACACAGCACAATTTCTTTGTGTCATCTCCTTTGACAGACATTTGGGTTGGTTTCAAGTCTTCTCCTCTTACAAATACTGCTGCAGTGAGCGCTCTTGTATATATGGTTTATTTTTAATGAGCATTTACTGCTGTGAAAATGGGACTTTGAAAATAATTGCTGGCAAGATCATTCTCTCAGTGCGCTGAGACATGCAATATTTAAACATCATTTAAATTTTAAGGTTTGGATTGAGTCATTTCCATTAAAACCAGGTTAAAATCACAATGATCTTTTTTCTCTTATATAGGAATGAATCCTCTTGCTCCAGATGGGACATAAAGCTCCTTAAATTGAAATTCATTGCACGGGGGCTCTGATGGCCCTTAACAGATGGAAGAACAATCTCATTTGGATGGTTATGTAATTCAGTGATGATCATGGAACCCTTCAGATAGTCTCAGACAGAAGGTGGACAGTAAGGAAGGCAGGTGAAGAAGCTGTGGATTCATTATATTTGCTGCTTTGTGTGTATTTATTTGCTGGTGTCAAGAAGACTGGAATCCGAGATCTGAGCATATGACATGGTCTGGTCTGATGACATACATACCCTGGGATCTCAGAAATCAAGCATTTGGATACCAGTTGGAATTCCAAAAGTTTCTTGTTAAATAACCTTGGGAGGATCATTCCATCTCTCTGAAGGCCTCATTTTCACAACTGTGCCGCATAAAGCCTCTAATGGGAAAGTATAATAATAATGTTCATTCTTAGATATTTATTGAACCCTGTGTCCTGAGAACTGTTCCAAGTGCTAAAGATACAGCTGTAAACAAAATAGATGAGAACTGATTCCACACCGCCCCACCACCACCAAAGGTGAAGTTGTTACCCTTCCTCAGCTGGGAGTAATCACCTGCTGTACTCCAACATAGTTGACATATCCCACCAAAATTTAGCTTTTCTGCATTACATCTTAGTAATGCAGGCTACACCATGGCCAACTTATCAGGCACATTAAGTGACCTATCTGAACTTATTCATTCAGCAAGCTAGTGTTTCTCCTGCCTTATATTATGCCTGCATTGCTGAAGTTAACACTCAGTTTTTAACACACACTAAAATCCATCCATCTTTCTTTCCCTTTACCTATGACGATACCTGGAATAAGTATCTAGAAAATACATTTTTGTTGACTAAATACTCACAAATATTTATTGTTAAAACTTCAGGCACTAGGAATAGCTTCAGAATATACAAGGACAATATACAATATATAATACCACTGCTGCTTTCAAAGACCTCACATCTAGTTAGGAGAGAAGACTATCAACCAGGAATATGATGAATGCTTTAAGAATTGTGTGCACAGTTTGTCTGCCTCAATCTCTCTAAATAAAGTTGCCATTTCCTATTTTCCTGTTCTATTCACCTACCTCGGATTTTTTAATTTGCCTAAAATTAGCAGACCAGATAAGTCAAAACAAGTTTTTTTTTTTTTTTGGTGAATCAGAGATAACAGTTTCCATCTTTTTCAAGGATGTGTTTGGAGGCAGAACTGGTAAATGTTTTATACCTAATTGCAAAGCTGGTATAAATATTTCAGGACACAATTGAGTTTTTCTCATTAAAACTGGTTCTCCTGTCTCCGTATGCAGAAGTTTCTAGCTGTGGGGAGAAAGTACTATTTTAAAATAATTGCAAAGATTCTAATTCCATGGTAACCATGACAAATAGACCTCTGTTATAATAGGTTTTGATGGGCTTATTTTTAGTTAGAACAAAGACAATTTTGGTTATTAAAAAATACCCTAACCTAACTTGATCTCTGTTTTTTAACTTGCTCCTACTTAAAGGCTATGGTGGGCCAGACAAATCAGAAATGATTAGTTTTTCAAGCCAATAGCATTATCTGTGAATCACTTGTCTCAGGCAGATTTGAAGGTATTTGTTGTAGGGTTGCTAGAAATCCTAAATCTTTTTTTCTCATATTTCCGCATTTAGGAAAATCAGTGCAAAAGCAAACGACGTTCTTTGGTACTCTCCATAGAGTTACATTTGAACGTGCACTAATGGAGAGGAGAAATTTTCATTTTCCCTTTGGTCACTTTTCATGTCTTACCCATAGATGGCAGCAAGTGATCACTCTGCTAACCCACCTGGCCCAGCCAGTCCGGGTCAGCCTGTGTTGTAAAACCAAGGTAAAAGGGAGGAAAGTGGAAGACAGCCTACCATATCCTTGGAGGATGCTTCGTTTAGTTGTCTGAGATATGGCTCTTCTCTTCAGAGCTGGAGAACTTTGCTCTCTTTAGATTCTTCTTCTGAGGCTTGAAAGAACCCTAGCAACATTGAAGGAGCAGTCAAGGCCGGGCAGGGAGGGCAAGTGGCCTGGGGCTTCCTGGATCGCTCAGTGTCTTCTGTGGTCTCATTCAACTCAACTCATTCAACTCAAGTGTTGTAAAATGGAAGTTCTTCTGGAAATTCAGTCTTGTCCCTTTGGTCTCTATAGGTCTGCAGTCTCTGTCTCTCTCTTATTTCCCAACCTCCCAGCAAATTGTATTTTGGGGTGCCCTCCCCCGCTGCATCCTGATGTATACCAGCAACCCCATGAGGCTGGAGAGTCAACGTGCAGGTGATTTTCGACAGAATAATTTAAAATAGGCATAAACTGATTGACGGGTATACATATACTTTTCATTTTATTTTGTATTTATTATGTGTCTAGCACAAATGCTTTATATACATCTCATTTAATACTCACAAGTACTCCATAAATTAGAGATTATGAATCTTATTTGACCAGTGAGGAAATTAAGTTGTTCACATTTATAAATTCAGTTTAAACTGCTTTGGCTTGTGTAAGGAGGCTCCTTCTTGAGAAGTGGTAAGACTTTGACCTTCTTAGTCAATATGTATAGATTACTTCCGTGTGTATTATGAAAGATATAAATGTTCCATACTTTTTAATGGTTGGGCTCACACACAGGAAAAAGATGTCAAGGGAGCAGAATTTATAATTATGGTAATTAGAGCCTTTGGAAGACACTGAAATAAGAATTTTTCATAGAAATAAAAGAGGCCTGGGTGGCAAAATAGAAGCTAAACAGGAGCCTGGTGAACTTAAGAGGTACTATCCTATTTTTCTAGTTTTCCTTGATTGGTATAACATTAAGAACATGGCCAGTACCCTCATCTTGCAAGGGCCAAGTTGTATGAAGAGGATCTTTTCAAACTCTCATGGGAACCTAGGATCTATATCTGCTCTCAAGGTATCTCTGGTGGTATAAGGTCTCCTGAGGCATCGACACAAGGTATTTTATAAGAATCCATAGCTTACAAATAGGTGCTAAGCACATGCAAAGATGTTTAACATCATTAGATATTAGGAAGATACAAATCAAACCCATAATGAGATACTACTTTATACCCATAAGAATGGCTGGAATCAAAACGTCAGAAAACCACAAATATTGGTGAGGATATGTAGAAATTCCCTACAACCTGGTAATGAAAAATATGCAGCTGCTTTGGAAAACAGTTTGGTGGTTCCTTGAATAATTAAACATAGAGTCACCATAGATCCTAGCAGTCCTACTCCTAGATTTATCCTCAAGGGAAATGCCAATGTTTTTTCACACAACAACTTGTATATGGATGTTTATAGCAGCATTGTTCATAATAGCTCTAATGTGGAAACAACCCAAATGTCCATCAACTGATGAACAGATATACCATGGAGTGATATTCAGCAATAATAAGGAGTGAAGTACTGATACGTGTCACAACATAGGTACCTCTTGAAAACACTACGCCAAGTGAGAGAAGCTAGTCACGAATAAACCACTTATTTTATGATTCCATTTATATGAGATGTCTATAACAGACAAATCTATAGACACAGAAAGTAGATTAGGGGTTGCCTAGGGCTGGAGGTGGAATGAGGGAGGTTGGGAGGCTAATAGCTAAAGAATATGGGGTTTCTTTTGGAGGTCATAAGAATGTTCTAAAACTGATTCTAGTGAAGGTGGCACAACTCTGTAAATATATGGAATTATATGTTTGAAATGGGTGAATTATATCTCAACAAAGCTGTTAAAGAAAAGAATCCAAGGGCACCTGGGTGGCTCAGTGGGTTAAGCATCTGCCTTTGGCTCAGGTCATGATCACAGGGTTCTGGGATAGAGCTTCGGAGTTAGGCTCCCTGCTCAGTGGGGAACCTGTTTCTCCCTCTCCATCTGCCCCTCTCCCTTTCTTATGCCTGGCTCATTCTCTCTCTCTCTCTCTCAAATGAATAAATACAAAATCGTTAAAAAAAAAAAAAAAAGGAATCCATAATCTGCTACAGTTAGTTTTGTAGAATTTATTTGTCAGGTACTCTTCTAAGCACTTTGCATATGTTAATTCTTGTCATCTTCACCACAATCTCATGAAGTAGGTATTTTAATCTTTTCTATTTTACAGTTAGGGGGATTTAACTGTAGACATACAGGGGATGAAGGATCTTGGCCAAGGTCGCCTAGCTTGTGAGAGGCTGCATTAGAATCTCTTGGGTAGAACTATGAGGGTCCCAAATCTACTCTGAGTCATAGGAATTCTGCTTCTGAGAGAGAAATCTGTGTGTGTGATCACCTAGCTAATCTTTTCCTCATTTTATATAGAAGAAAAAAGGGCACGCTTACAGGGAACTGGCACAGAAGCTCTGTCTACTGCTCCCTATCTGGGACCCTCCGTTGCATCATATCAACCAGGTGCAGCAGGGTTAGCAAGGACACAATCCAAGCCATCGCCGTACACGGGAAGACAGTTTTTTCTAACCTTTATTATTTTTGAATCTGGAAGGAGAGGTAGGTCAGAACGCAGAGTTGGTGGAAGAATGTTACAGAGAAGAAAATGAAGGCGCAGGCAATGAAATTGGTTGGGGATTTGGGAATTTGTGAGAAGTAAAGTGAAATAATATGCAACCGTGCCCACGAAATAGGGCCTGTTTCATTTTTCATTATGTATTACAAGAAGATTTCAAGGGGACTAAATTTGCAGAAAGCTTTTGCCTGAAGTTAGAATGATTCTCATATGAGAAACGATTAGGTACTCCATATTCCATCCTGCTTCGCTGTTACATCTAGAGAGGCAGTGGGTGGACGGTGGCAGGCAGTGGGGAATAAGGAGAAACCAGAAGGAAACTGCCATTCTATTAAAGTGACTTAAAGTCATTGAGTATCAAAGAAAGCCTTTGGTAGTAGCGGATGATCAAATTGCCCATCATCACTCCTCCTCAGAGCCATCTCGCAGGCATCATCCCCTTGTTTACCTAAGTCAGCCTTCTGGAACAGACTTCCGACAGCTTCTGCGCTCCTCCTGTCTCTTTACGATGTTGGCAGCCAGTTTGGCCCACGGTCTTCAGCGTTTTCCTTGAGCCTGGCACTTCAGTCATCCTTTGGAAATTGCTCAATTGCTCTGTTCATTCCCACTGCTGTCTCTTGAATGGCTCCAAGTAGAGCCCTGCTTCAAAGAGCACTCTGATATTTGTAGTCTTGCACTGGATTGGTAATCTTGCAGGTTCCCCTCAGGGGAATTCATATGTCTGTGGGCAAGGGTAGATGGCAATGACATTCACAAGGACATTGACAGCAAATGTGTGAATGCCAGATGCGAGGGGAAGAGCAACCCCTGAAAAAGTAGATAGAGTGAATTTGGGGTGAGAAAGAACAACAATACAAAGGAGGAATGCAAGGGAAGCGTCCTTGTGAAGCAGTGATAAAAGGTGAATGACAGCTGTCCTCTGGCTAGCAGGAAGTGACAAAGGTTGGTGACTCAGTTTGAGTGACAGCTCTGGGTTATGGACAGATTGGTAGGAATTTCCCCAGAAGGCAGGATAAGCCTCTAGGCCCAAGCCACTATACATAAGCCACTATTCACTTAGCGATCCACGGGAAAAGAATGAATAGTGAGAGCCTTTCAGCTTAATGGAAGTAAACGTAAGATAAACACTTTCAGTAACAGTATGTGAAAATATTCAGGACCATAAAACAATAAATCAGGCAGACTGTCTTGCTTTTATTTTATTTTATTTTTTGACTGTCTAGCTTTTATAGATTCAGCTCTTCCTCATCATCCTTTTCATGATGATGATGATGATGATGATGATGATGGAAATAATAGCAATAACAGTTATTACCATTATTTGATTGTGTTTGGGTTGATCTCTGTGGAAAGTCCTTCATTCACTCCTATCAGTACTGATTTCCTGCCTATAAAGCACCTTATGCGTATTGAACCATTCGGAGAGTACGACGCAGCCCTTGACAGGTGCAGTAGGTTGCCGGCCCAACAACCTGCTCGCCGGTCTCATCTGGCCATGTGCCCGCCTCCAGGGCATGACGTCATTGGCCTACACCAAGCATGGCTTTAGAATTTCTCTCCAGCTGTGATTGGCCCGGGCATGAACCTGTGACCCTGATCAGTCCACTAAGACTCAAGCTGCTGAGGAATTCTGGCAAAGGTGTTCTTCCCTGATCAAAGGGAGCATGAGAAAGCCCTTCTGAGCCATCCCACTTCTTCCTGTTCGGAGGCACTTGAGTGGAGATGTGAAGTTTGCAGCCACGATGACCATTCTGTGACTATAAGAGCTGCCGCTGCCAGCTTCCTAGGAGAGGAGAGCAGAGATATGACAAGAACTCATCCTTTGTTGGTGTTATGAGGCTTCTCTTCTTGCGGAATTGTCTTCCTCTAGATGTCTTGTTTTATGAAATAAACACCTGTTATCTGAACTACTTTTACTTGGTTATTTCCTTCCTTGCCATGGAAAGCCTCCTACCATATACAAGGTGCTATGGTCTGAATGTGTCCCCCTAACATTCATATATTGGAGCCTCATCCCCAGGATGATGGTATTAGGAGGCGGGGCCTTTGGGAGGTGCTGAGGTCATGACAGTGGAACCTTCATGAATGGGATTGATGCTCTTATGAAAGAGACCAAGGAGAGATCCCTTCCCCGTCTGCCATCTGAGGCTGTAGCAAAAAGACCACTGTCTGTGCACTAGTAAGTGAGCCCTCACCAAGATGAATTTGCCATCCCCTCCACCTTGGACTTCCTAGCCTCTAGAACTGTGAGGAAGGGATGTTTGTTGTTGGAACCACCCAGTATAAGGTCTTTTTGTTATAGCAGCCCAAATGGATGAAGACACAGGTATTTGAATAATTTAACGGTCTGCTGCCACAAATGTGAAAACAGTCAAGACAACCATCTGGGGTATATGCCATTATTTTGTACCCGTGTCCCCTGAGGCTGAGCTATCTTTCTGCTCCCTGGCATTTCAATCACTTTAATCATCCGATTCTGTGCGCACACATCCCAGTTTTACAAATAAAGTCCCTGAAGAGAAAACAAAACCAAATTAAAAGTTTGCTTAAACAAATTGATCCTATAAAGTCCTTTCGGAGTAAAAGCTGATGGAACAAATGTGTTTCTAGCGCTAGGGTGTTCAGGACTGTTAAACAGGGCAAAAGTCCAAGAAAGGAAAAAAAAACCTCCAACAAAAGAAGCCCATGTGAGTAATTAGGGACACAGGAAAGGAAGCTCAGATTGCAACTCCAAAGCTGTGCTTTTGTGCCAGTAAGAGCGCTGTCAGAGCAACGGGATGAGTTAATTTCCAGGCCACATTTTACAAACTGGCACCTCTTCAGGTTGCCTTCACCCAAAACCCAGAACAATCAAGCACCACCTCCCGTACAGGGCAGAATGACAAAACAAACTCTTCACTGGCATTTGATGGCTAAGCACAATGCCATGGCAATGACCCAAATGCAAGTTCTACCTGGGATGAAATGCTTAACTGATTAATTCAACAAACTCCCAGTGGAGGGCATGATACCATGTCCGGAGGAAAGATGCCGTGCTATGGATGGCATGGGATTCAAAGATAAGACACCCAGCTTATGCGGCTTGGGAGTTTTTATTCCTGACACATGCAAATACCACTCTAGCACAAAATGTAAGGTAGTAAGTTTTACAAGAGAGGTATTAGATCATGTGCTATGGGAGGTACCAGGTGGGAGAGATTCTATCCCACCAAGAGGGTGGGAGATTGGGGTGCCTGGGTGGCTCAGTCAGTTAAGCATCCAATTCCAGGTTTTGGCTCAGGTCACGATCTCAGGGTCCTGGGATCGATTCCCATGTTGGGCTCTCTGCTTGGAGGGGAGTCTGCTTGAAGATTCTCTCCCTCTGACCCTCCCCTCACTCCTGTGCTCTCCCTCTCTCTCAAATAAATAAATACATAAATAAATCTTAAAAAGAAAAAAAAAAAGAATAGGAGATTGCTTCATGGAGATGGGGGCTGGCATTTCAAGTGAACTTTGAAAGGTGGGTAATATTTGAACCTGAGCAGAGTCAGAGAAAAGGGCAATCCAAGCAGAATAAACTTGCCATTCCAGAAAAGAAGCTCTATTTTAGTTTAGCTGTGGCAATGAAGGCAATGTAGCAGGCATTACCATGGGAAAAATAAGTTAGTGCCAGCTTATGGAGAGCAAAAGACTTGGAAAGGCTGTTATCCTATAGGCAATGGGGAGTTACGGAGTGCTGAAGAAGCTCAAGCCAGCAACAATGGGAGAATGAGTAAAGGTTGGGGAGCCTGGGGTCACATGACCCGTTAAGAAGCTATCATGACATTTCACATACAATATAGTAAAGCCCTTACTAGGGTTATGGAAATGAAAGTGAGGAGGAGGGGGGGGGGGTTGAAACTTAAGTATTTTAAAAATTGAGTTGATAGAATGTGGCAAATGGCCAGTACAAACGGCAGAGGAAAAAGTTCACCCAAGCTTTCCCCTATAAAGTGAGTTTCTGAAAGGACCGAGTACCCTGCCAGCGCACAGGTTTTGTTTTTATTAAAGTCAAACTGTTCTCATGAATGTCTTTCCTGTTAGATGAGTTAACCGAAGCCCCCTGTGATTCCACAGTCTCCAGCAGCCTACACAACAGGCCGCCTTGGAGGATTCCTGGCTCCCTGCCTCTCTCAGGCAAGCTGTCATTGATGAGGCTAACAATCGCGCTGGTCTTGGCGACACTAGATATCCATCCATGGGAACCTGGCCTGGGACCAGCCGGCCTCTTAACTTCCAATACACTTCATTATTAATCCTGGTCAGCTGTGAGGTCCTTTGAAGGCAATCTCATAGAGGACATAAGAGAGCATTTAAAGAAGGGTGTGTGTGTGTTTGTGGTCACCTAGGGGATGAAGTCTCAGCTTCTCGGCTGGAAGGACAAGGGATCTCTAGGACTGTTAATAATATTGAGTTAATACTGCAGGGGTGGGCAGGAAAATCCAGGAGGGGACAGAGTTAGGCTCTGTGAGGTCCTATTCACCAGGAAAGTATTTTTCCAGAGCTTATAGATTTTACTATCCTGGGTTTTAATTTTACTAAAGAGAATGACTTTTCCTTACACAATTCCATCCAATCTGCACTTTGCTACTACTGTCCCAATATCATTTCCTGCCACGAGCCCATAAACACCCTGAATTCTGGCCACACCGAATCAAGGTCTCCGAACTTGATATGCTAGCTCAGCACCTTAGAGCCTCGCATCTGTTGTTACCTCTACCTGGAATGACCTCCCTTCCTTTGTTGCTTTGAGAGGCAGTGGGAAAATTGCCTCCTTGGTGGCCTGAAGCATGATCTGTGGATTGCCACAGAGTGCTTACCACCTGTGCTGCCACCGACACACTCACCCTTCTCTGCCCGCTTCAGACTGCTCTTCCCGATGGCTAGGCTGCCCCCTGCTTTATCTCTAGGTCTCTAGCCCAGCCCAGAGATTGTACGTGGAAGGGAGGCAGCACAAAAGAATAAAATCTTTGAATCGGCTGATGTTCATCAACAGGTAGTACATTAATATCTTAGTGGGTTCTTTTTCTCTTGACTATCTGTTCTAATTTTTTTAAATCTGTGGCTTTTCTCCTTATTAGAGGTTGACATATCTGGCTCATTCCCCAGCCTTCCTCCAGCCCCTCTGCTGATTTAGATTTCTGCGTGTGTCCTGGTATAGCCCCTTTGTTGGTGAGGAAAAGAAGCCAGTCAAAGATGAAGGAAAAGAAAAGGTTATTATAAGGAGCTGGCTAGGAAACAAAGTATGGCCGGCTCCCTGTCAACCAGAACTTGGAACTAGGAAGCCATCTGCTGAGAAACCCTTTACCAGGTGTTTACTGGGTTCCCACCATCAGGTGGAAGGCAAGTCCTGCGGTCTGGGAGCTTGCATTCTAGAGAGTGGGGTGGTGGCCAGTACATAACGTTAACAGTGTAGAAGATGGCATTTGGAAAACAATAGAAGAGGGCCATGTGATAATGAGAAAGTCGGTGCTGTTTTAGATTGGGTGGTCGTCGGGAAAGTTCTCTTTGAGTGGGTGACATTGAATGAGTAGCTGAAAGACACAAAGGAGGTAGATCTGCGGGAAGAGCATTCCAAGTTAGGGAAGAGCAGGGCTGGGGACTCAGATGGGAATGTACTTGTTGGGTTCAAAGAACAGAAAAGAGCTTGTGAGACACCCTCATAGGCCTTTTGGGGGCCACAGAACTCTTGTCTCTGCTTCTCTCTTTGCATTCCTTATCTTCCTTTTGTCCCAGGATGGGCAGCACAGTTGACGCTAGTTGTGCAGCATGACATCTCAGCTGTATCCACTTCCACCTGCTTCTGCTTTTTTTTTTTTTTTTTTTTTGCCAGAAGAGATCATCTAATTGCTGGGGACTTCTCCCTCAACACGGAATCCTTCATGGCAGGCCAGATACCTAGGATGTGTTCTTGGCACTGTCCTCTTCCTGATGCCCTAGAGGAGACCCCTTAAAGGAGACCCCCTTCTCTGTTCTTCCTCCAGAATGCTTCTTGAGTTTTTCCTTCTCTCCATTTCGGCTGCCACCACTTGTCTACTCCAACTTACAATCCTCTCTCGCCTCGTCTACCCCTCTAGTGTATTGTGGGCCTCCCTGCTTTCATCTTGGTCATGGCAAATCCATTCTCCCTAAACTAGAATCATCTTCCAAAAACTGCTGATTGCTAATTGCTCATTTGTGAGGCTTTGGGGTGGGTTTTTCAGACTCTCTCCTTGTTGGGCAATTTGATATACCTCTGGGAAATCTGAAGTATGCCCAGTTGGAGGATTTGGTTTTGTGAATGGTCTGGAGGCAGGAGCATTGAGACCCACACCTGTGGCCCAATGATTGGGAGTCAGCACCAGCTTTGCTCTTCGTGTGGTCTTGATCTGTGCCCAGTTCTAATAACTGTGCTCTTTCTCTCCCCAGTCTCCCTACATCTATCCTCATTTCCTCGGCCAAGCACTTAGCTGCCCTGCCATTATTAGCCATCACTATGATCGTGTTGACTAGAGCTGTTGTTCTGCCCCCTAGAAGAGGAGCTGCATCTGCCCCTGTTGAAATCTTCCCTGTGCCCTGCCTCAGGTTGCCTGACTTTGCCAATGAAAACGCAGGGTGTCTAGTTAAATTTGGATTTCAGAAATGCACAAAGAACACATTTTAGTATCCGTATGTCCCAAATATTGCTCATCTGTATTTTATCTGGCAACTCTAACCTGCCCTTTGCCTAGAGTCCACCCTACCCCGCTAAAGAGCTTGTTCAAGATCTCTCTGCCACATCTGGCTACAGTTAACAAGCCTGCGTCTGGTTATTTTCAGTGATCTCTGCCAATTTAGCAAATCAAGGTATGCTCTCAAAGTGATGGTGAGGCGTCCATGGAAATGGCGCCATGCGTCCTTCCTTTGACATGTTGCGTAGCTCAGCCACAAGGAGTCTGTCTGGTCATAACACCCTTGGCTTGCCTTTGATGGGGTCAAATTCCTCATTTATAATGTTCAAAAGATCTAGTCACAAAGAGGGCCTTTAAAATAATTTTACTATTAGAATGATGTGTACGATGCATAGTTTCCCTTTGATACCTCTTCTAGGCTCTCGCTCCAATGGTATTATGGCATTAGAGTCACAGAGAACCTTTGATCAATGAGCTTTACTAAATGATCTAATTCAAACTTATGAAATCCATTACTGGGGACAAGGGCAGGCTTCAATACCCTCATTTTATAGATGAGGAAACTAGAAACAAATCATTTCCATTTTGCTAAGAGCTAATTTGCAGCTGTGTCAGGGATCAATAAGTAAATGAACTATGAATTCAAAACAGATAATATTGGATCTGATTGATATGCCGACACATTTTTCTTTTTTTTTTTTGGCACCGAAACAAGATAAGCTGAGTGTGGAGAAGGTCTGATGCCAGAGACTTCTGAAAAGACATGTGAGCCTCTACTTCAGGACTCAAGAAAAGGAAGCAACATCTTTACACCATCTCCATGAATACAGAATTTTTGAACAAAGCTGGGAGTTCACTTATTTCAAACAAAATTTATTTAAACCAGATCAAAAAGGACAGCAAAAGTTTACTTTAATGTGATTTGATCAATATCAAATTATACTTTTGGCAGAGATATTATGTTGGATCTCTCCATAGGGAGCTCTTGGCAAAGAACTGTGATGTATTCGTGTCTCTAATTTTGTTTACCTGCCATTTTCCCCATTGGCAAATAATCTGTATATATTTTTCAATGAACTTGCACAATAAACGCAAGGGGATAATAATTGATGTCTAAGACAGTGCTTCTCAATCCCATCTCCTTTTGGCTGTGTTCTTTGGAATTCTTAGAGGATGTTTCTTTAATTAGCAACAACTTTCTCATGCTGGTATTACGTCTGTGAGCCCAGTGGTTAAATATATCACCACTACCAACATTGACAATATTTTTCACAATACCTGGTTAAGTAGCAATGTAATTTCAAAATTCATCTTATCTCTGTGGAATGAATTGCAGGGAGAAGTTAGTCTCCTTCAGTTCTATAAGCAGTTATGGAAGTGTTTGGCACTGATAAGAAGGCTGGATGTCTTTTTATTTCTTTACTTTCTGAAGCCATTAGGGTAGTCTAAAATCTTTGGCAACCAACACGTACAGGGGCCTCATTTCAAGTTAGGTGAAATGCTTGCGATTTGGCTGCATCTTTTATTTCTCTAAGAGATTCACTATGATGGAGGAATTGACAATGTAAATTGGGCATCTCCTGGAGCCTTTGAAACAAATATGACTTAAAGGCTCCAGTATGGCCACAGGTGTTTTTTTAATTCAAGGCACCAATACACCTTCTTTGAGCAAGGATATTCATACTGCTCAGGAGCAGTGTATAAAGGAGTGCATTTTTCCCTCCTTGCAGGGATATTGCAAATATGTCAATATTTGCCTTTTAGAGCAGATTTGTCTGGTGTCCTGGCGGGGCTATTGGAAGAAAGGAATTTGTGAGTTCTGGATTTTTCAGCTTCTATAGACTTGACAGGGTGTTTGTTTTTCTTTCTTTCTTTCTTTCTTTTCTTTTTTTTTTTTTTTTTAACTCTCTGAATGGTTAGAGCCAATCAAATTTTAAAACTATTCAAGAAGACTAATTTTAAGGCATAGACAACAGAAGCATTTTTTTCTACGTGTTTTGAATGCATTCATATCACCTCATTAAACAATGTCAGAACAGGCCCAGAAGGCAGGGGCTGAAGAGTAGTGGCTTAATGAGGTTGTAATGAGGACACATTGAAATTTGCTTTTTCTCTCTGCCTATTCCAAAACCCATGGCTTAATGTAATAAAACATGTTTGAGCTCAAGCTCTCAAATAATTTAAAGATATTTCTTAGTGTGTGGTTAAAGAGTCTAGTCATTCTCCTACTAAACACCTAAATGACCTTGTACCCAGTGTGTAATGAATATTACTCTTATTATGACTTATAACTGAGAAAGAAGGACTTGGGAAGACAGATTCCAAATTATTAGAACAGGAACATTTTTATACAAATGTTTCATGAGCGATATCTTATTTATTTTACAAATCAGGAATTTGATGATCATAAACAGAATATAAACCACTTGAGGATATTTGTTATATTTTGTTAAACCTGGAATTTTTAATATTTATTAAAATGATCATGGAATGCTGATCTGGTCATTGAAACTTCTTACTTATTTTGCTCACTTAAAATAGATTAAAATATCTCTTTGATTTTGATAGTAATTTTATAACCAGTTCTGGGTTGAGGAGAATTAAATTTTGATGGCTCAGCCACAGTTCCGAACAGCTTATTTAAAGGAAGATGAAAGATTTGTTATAAATATAGACTAACCTGAATTGAAGGTTAATAGACTAGGTATAACAGAGCTATAGCATCAGAAAACAGCGTAGAGGCAAAATATAAGGAAAAAAACTAAAATTTACTCAGCATTTATATGATCAGGCATTATAATTAAAGTCTTTCATGCACTTATTTATTGCATTCTTATAACAACTCAGTGAGGTAAGTACCATTATTACCTCCATGTTACAGATATGGAAACCGAAGACTGGATGTATCAAACTGCTTGCTCATGTCATGTAGCTGATAAACAGCAGAGCTAGGATTCAGGCCCAGGTCATCTAGCTTTACTGTCTGCGGTAAAGTTTTTATAAAATATAAACAAATGAGCTAATGTCAGTATATAACTTTTTTTTTCTAATAAGTTGACATTATATAACATAAAATGCTATATTACGGCATATCTATGGGTTGGGAAGCACTAGTGAGGTAATTATATTTTGTTTTAACTGAAAATTAAGAAGAACAGTTAACTTTGGCCTCTCTTTTTTTTTTTTTTTTTTAAGATTTTATCTATTTATTTATGAGAGACACAGAGAGAGAGGCAGAGACATAGGCAGAGGGAGAAGCAGGCTTCCCGCGGGGAGCCTGATACAGGACTCAAACCCAGGGCCCTGGGATCACGACCTGAGCCAAAGGCAGGCACTCAACCACTGAGCCACTCAGGTGCCCCAACTTTGGACTTTTTGATGCTATTTTAGCAGAAACACTCATTCTAAAACAGAACTAGCCAATACACCACATACTTAATCTTTAACCTTCTAGGAACCATGTTATAGTGAAAAGAAACAAATGCAATAATTTGAATAATAGATTTTATTTAAACCAACATATTAAAGCCATTATAATACATACTATAAATACTCTTAATGAGATATTTTGGGGTTATTGTTCCAACTCTGTGAAATCTGGTGTGTATTTTGTGCCTACTGAATATGTCAACTTGGACTCGCCCCATTTTAAGTGCTCAACAGCCTCATGTGGCTTCTAGTGGCCCCTGAATTGGATCATGCAGCTCTGGAAAATCTTTTTAGGAAAGTAAGTTTATCATTTAACAGAATTTCAGAAAGGCTGAGAATTAGAAAGGCTAGTCAGGCATCCACAGAAACATTTTTCAGCTTGAGTACCTTCATTTCTAACTTAACTACATTGGATTAATGGCTGCCACATAACCTGTTCAAATGATATATATCCACTGGCAGGTAAGGTGACAAATTTTAGAAGGATGGTTTCCTGACAATTTTGTCATTTTGTCTAAAAGCTAGAATAGAGCAGACCTTAAGATAAAACTAAATCTCCTTGAGGAAAGTGAATGTCTGTCTGTAAGAATAACTCAGAATAAGGCATAACCAGGTCACTAAGGAATTCACACACTGGAGGCCCAATATGGGCTTTTTCAAGCTTTTGGCATCTGAGGGCAGGGCTGGCCAACTTAGTAGGCCTTCACTGTTCTGTATTCTGTTCCCAGCCAAGCAGTAATGTATCCGTCAACAAGCATTCAGTAGGGCTCTTTTTTTTAATTCTTCATTGAAAAATTGCTAATACCTGTTCATCGAGAAAAAAAAGAATAAAAACCAAACAGACCAAATAATTCTGAGCTGTATGTAGTAACAAATAAGAGTTCCTTCAGTTCTTACCCCAGTTTCAGGGCTAACCACTGTTAATAATTAGGTATGTATTCTTCTAGATCTTTATCTATATGACCAAGTTTATGTGTCTACCTATTTATCTATCTAGAAAATCTCTTGTGCAGAAATGGATCACCCCATATACATTGTTTTGCAGCCCCTCTTTTTAAAATAAGAAACCAATATCTTTCTATGTATCTTATATATATATATAATTTAAAGATTTTGTTTATTTATTCATGAGACACACACACATACACACACAGAGCCAGAGACAGAGGCAGAGGGAGAAGCAGGCTCCCTGCGGGGACCTTGATGCAGGACTCGATCCCAGGACCCTGGGATCACGACCTGAGCCAAAGGCAGTTGCTCAACTACTGAGCCACCCAGGCGCCCCTATATTTTATTATTTGTAATGGCTGTGTAGTATTATACGGTATAAATGTGCCAAAGTTATTTAGCAATGTGACTATTGATGGATATCAATAGCTGTTTCAAATTTCTATTACAAAACTGCTGCATGGCACATCCCTGTCCATCTGTAATTGCACACTTGTGTATTTGTGCACAACAGATTTCTAAGAATTGAGATCGCAGGGTGAAAGGTATGTACATCTTAAAATTTTTTTTTTCTTAAGGAATTTATTTTTGAGCGAGAGAGAGAGAGAGAGAGAGAGAGAGAGAGGGAGAGGAGGGCTGTGGGGTGGGGAGGGACAAGCCGACTCCACATTGAGCTCAGAGCCTGTCTTGGGGCTTGATCTTATGACCCTGAGATCACGACCCTAAGATCACAACCTAAGTGGAAACCAAGAATCCCACGTGCAACCGACTGAGCCACCCTGGCGCCCCTGTGCATTAAATTTTGACAAATACTGCCAAACTGCTTAACAGTCTGTCGGGAAGACCTTGTCTCTTGACTTCATCTGGAAGTACCAATGTTCCTGTTACAGGAAACTGGCCAGCCTTCCTGAGGAGCAAGCTGTTTCTATTCTCCACCATAAAATGGATGTTATATTTTCCTTGATTAATATGTATGGCTTCAGTTGGTAATAACAGTGTTCTGCTTTATGGCTTACAGGTAGCGAACCCAGAAAATGTCAGTTCCTGTGGATTTTTTTTTTTAAGTTATTGACATTCCTTTGGTGATTCACAAATGCCAGAAAATAAATGCCATGCTCCCCAGGGTCTACACGAAGACACTGTGGGTTCTGGATTCTGTAGCTCATCTTTCAAGAAGACCTAGGATGGGGTGATGACTCACTCACCCCACGGTAGCTGTCCTGTAGCTCTGTCCTTTAGAGGCAGCCTGACGGTGGGTCCGCTAGTATTTTTCCTCCCTCTCCAAGAATTTCCTTAAGAAGGGACGCCTAGCCGTGTGCCAAGGTCAGCCTCACCACTCTCTTCTGGGAAGGGCCGTGCATGGTCTGTAGCGCCTGGCAGGCTGCTGGCACAGAGTAGGCTCACGGGAGATGCGAGCCACGGCAGCCGCTGGGATTCACAACGCAGCCTGAAAGTTGAGTTTTACCTTGTAGGGTTACAAGTGCATCCTGGTGTTTATCATAAAAACACAAAGCCCCCCTCCTCCACCCCCCCAAGTCTCTCCTACTGGTGCCCCGCGTGGGACCGTGGGACCGAGGCGTGGTTTGGCCGGAGGGAAAGCAGACCCAGGTGGAGCGATGCTGGGGAGAGGAGGAGGAGGGGAGGAGGAGGAGGAGGAGGGCCAGGAGGAAGAGGAGGAGGAGGGGAGGAGGAGGAGGGCCAGGAGGAAGAGGAGGAGGAGGAGGAGGAGGAGGGGAGGGGAGGAGGAGGAGGGGAGGAGGAGCAGGAGGAGGAGGAGGAGGAGGAGGGCCAGGAGGAAGAGGAGGAGGAGGAGGAGGAGGGGAGGGGAGGAGGAGCAGGAGGAGGAGGAGGAGGAGGAGGAGGAGGAGGAGGGCTAGGAGGAAGAGGGCCAGGAGGAAGAGGAGGAGGAGGAGGAGGAGGGGAGGAGGAGGGCCAGGAGGAGGAGGAGGAGGGGAGGAGGAGGGCCAGGAGGAGGAGGAGGAGGGGAGGAGGAGGGCCAGCAGGAGGAGGAGGTATGGTGTCCCTTGGCAGCTCCGTGCGCGCTGCGGCGGGGGCAACGGGAGCACGGGGTACCAGTTGCTCAACACTTTACCAGTTTGCACTGCTCTTTCTTCTCTCTCCGGTGAATTTCCATTTTGAGGGAACAGCTCCGTAGAGGAAAGGTGTGGTGGGGTGGGGGGGCGGGGGGTGCTGGAAGGTCCAGGGCGGGAAATCCAGGGCGGGGCGGGGGGTGCCTGCCGGGGTGGAAATAAGAACCGGCCCCGCTTGCGGCCCGGCCGCTGCCCCCTGCTGGGGCGAGCCCGACGCGCGGGTGCGGAGCCGGCGAGGGGGCGTGTGCGCGGCCGCTCCTCGGGGGGGGGGGGGGGGGGCTGGTCCCCTCGGAGCCCCGCGCGCCCGGGCCCCTGCGCACCGGGGAGGAGGGGTCCCCGCCCCCGCCCCCGCCCCCGCCCGCCGGGCCCGGCCGTTGCCATGGTGACGCAGGGTCGGCGGCTCCGCGCAGTGGAAACAAAGCGGCCCGCCCGCTCCGGGCCGAGCTCCTCCCCCGCGGCGCCTCCCTCCCTCGCTCCCTCCCTCGCTCCCTCCCTCGCTCCCTCCCTCGCCCGGTCCCTCCGGGTCCCGCCGCCGCCGCCGCCGCGGGCCAGGTAAGGCGAGCGCGCCTGCGGCCGGGGAGGGCTGGGGCCGCGCCCCCGACGCCCCGGGGCCTCCCCGCGCCTCCCGCGCCCCGACGGCCGCCGAGCATCCCGGGCGCTGCGCGGGGCCCGCGGCTCCCACCCTGGGGACGCGCCTGCCTCCCAGCCGGTCCTGTTTGAGGACGGGGCGGGACGGGGAGGCTCGCGGGGGCTAGAAGCCACACGTTTCTTTTTTTTTCTGCAGTTTCTGGAAAGTGAGCCCATACTTCGGTGCCCACGACCCGAAGCCCTCGGGTGCTCCCGAAGTTCGTTCGGATTTCGAGCCCCGCCGCCTTTGTGGAAGGTGCAGTTACACCTGTAGGGGGACGGGGAGGGGAGCCCGCGTTTCCCATCCAGGCAACGACCCGAGCCGGTGCAGCAGCAGGACCGTGGGGGCAGGTGCAGGTGCTCGGCGCGGGCGTCCTTGCTGCCTTCTCTGGGAGGTTTCGTGTTGGTGCTTGAGGGAGCTGCAGCATGCCCGGCGTTGCTCTGTGCGAGGACGTGGTCCAGAGCCCCTCTGGAGGCAGGTAGCCGGGCGGTGTTTGCACCTGTGTTGGGAGGGCAGGGACAGGGTTGGGATGCTGTTGCCAAGGGCGCGTGGGCCCTGGGTGGGGATGTGCCAAGTTAGGGTCCATCGCTCCTTTTCTCAGCGGGCCCCACGCCTTGCTGATCCTTTCGTGGTACTTAGTTTGTTGCAGACACAAAGAATGAATTAAAGAGAACGATTGTCGAGACTGTCTGGTGGCTACTTAGATATACCATCTTGGGTGTGATAATGTGAAAGACGGCAGTATCCCCTTTCAGAAGCAGAGGTTTATCAATCCGGAAGGAAATAGTACATCAGTGTCACTTACTTTAATTGGGGAGAGAGGTCGGCTGGTAACTGGAAAATGATTCCACTAATTGTATTCTCGATTTAGCAAAATAATACACAAGTTGGAATAGGTCAGTCAGACAACATTACATGGAATGCAAGAAATGATGTTTGCCAAAAGGTAGTTCGTGGAAGAAAAAAAAAAACCAATGGCACGGATCATTTTGAATTGGAGTTAAGTTGATTAGAATTATGGCTATTAAAGCTACTTAAGGTGCCAGGCATAAAGTGATTATCTAATATACCTCTTCTCTCTTTTGGGATTGCAACACCTGTTAGCCGGCTGATTACTAGGTTTCTAAGTCAGTTTGTATTTGCCGGCAATTTTAAGTAATGCTACTTCATGAGAAGATTGTACTGAGAACTAAAGGATTAAGTTGCAACAACATTTTGCGGATTATTTCACAATTGGGTTTGTTTCTAAACTGATTTTACCTGTACAGCCATTCACAGATGCTCTGTTAAATACTCTTTGATGGTGGTAATGAATGGTACATTGATTAAAATGAAGTAGATCTGCTTTGAGAAGGTAACCAGGAGAGAAAATAAATATTTTCTCATTTAAGCATGAAAGACAGAATATTGAAGCCTAGGCATATTAAATAGGCACAGAATGTAGTTTCATGTCTTGTAGTAGAAATAATTATTTTTGTGCTCGGAGGTACCAAGAATACAGCTTCATTCAAATATTTGTTAGCAAATCCAGTATTAGGTGCAAGGACTCTGAACCTGCTCTTCAGCCAGATGGAACCCTCCCTATGGGTTCTAGCCCAAACATTTACATTGTGGAATTTGTATTTCTGAAGAGTGGAGTTGTCCAGTGTTAATTCAGCACAATAAGGACTCATGTGTTGCCTTTGCTAAAGGCACAAGGTTCAATAGAGTGTGGCATTTTTAAAGCTGTCTCTTTTTCTGCCAAGAACTAAAGTCAGTAAACATCAGGAATACACAGTCATGGACTGCAGGCATCAGTTTGTAGTGATTTATTTACACAAGCTCTCAAGCATGAAATGGAGCTTTTATCAGTGCAGTAAAGAACAATCATTTGGCATGTTCATATATGTTGCTGGCTTTTGGAGGTATGTGCATACCAAGATAATAAAAGAAAAAAAATAACTCATTTCCTCAGTATCTTAGGAAGTGCAAAGGAAGAGTGTGCTTTATGGCCTTGATTTTGATTAGCCACCTGGTGGAAGTAGAGACCAGCACAGCACATCCTCAGGTGTAAAAAATCCTAAATTGTCACTCTCGATTTTTCACAGTAGTGTGAGTCTTCTGCAATTCTAGGCTTAAAACTCTTAATTTTATAAGGGAACACTGGTCCTAGTTTTGGGGATAAGTTGTCAAAAATGGTCTGATAATTGTAATCACAGCCATTATTGTCCCTGGAAAATTCTGCAACTTCACTTAATCAAGCCGGTCCACGATTGTGAAACAAGCCACGAAAGGTTCTCGGTTAAGTTAGGATTAACATTTATATTTGTGCCGTTGAAAGTCGGTTGTTTTGTAACCATCTGAGCCTGCCTGGCAGCATAAGGCCACTGAAGCCTTTATTGGCGGTTTCTGGGTCAGCGTTCTCTTGCAGTTTCTAGTTGCCCTGTGCTAACATGCTGCCTGGTTGGTAATTTGGCATCGAGTACAATGTGTTGTGGCATTTATAAAAGTACATTTGTGAAGGCTGATAGTTTTTTTTTTTTTTTTTTTTTAATGATTTCTCCATTTTCAAAACATGTAGGCTCAAATTTGTGGCTAGGGAGAGAGTAATATGGCCCCTGAGACCTCGAGGAAAAATGGCATAAATAGAAGGTTAAGTGACCTGCTGTGCAGGGTGGGTGGCTGTTGATCATAATGATGGCGCTGACACAAGGCATAGGAGACAGCATGGCACTGATCACAGGAAGTGGTTTTCTTGTGACATGGATTATTAATAGTGACTGGTGGAGATTGAGAAATATTTGGGCATATGTTTCATTTTTTGTGCTCCCAGTGAATATGAAGATAAGATGTCTTCACCATTTTATAAATCACAAGTGGTTGGGGAAAATATATACATTTATACTGTCTGGCACTTGATGGGAGTGTTATAAATACAATTCAAAGTTAATGATTGATTTCCTTACCTGTCAGTTATTGGTAACGATTTTGTTTTGGATATCAGGCAACAAATGTGTATCAGGTGTTTCCTTCTGTATATTCTGTATTGCTTGATCAAAGTCTCATCTGAGATCTTAGGGTGAGGAATTACTTGTTTCCAACTCTCATGATTATTTCTCTTATCTATAAATCGTTATATGTGAAATCCAAGTATTCTCCATTGGCCTGGTTTTTAGCCTTCTCTTTTCTTATGGGGAAAGTTAATTCCTTAATCTCCTTAAATAATTTTATATCCCCAGGGCTTTAAAAAAAATATGATTTGGTTAATTTGTTATTCAACCAGAAGAATATCTGAAACTTTGTTTATAGTGGTGTGCATTAAAAAAAATAGCGCATGTTATAATCTCACATTTTGGACGTTTACAGAGTTGTGAGGTGATTAGGAAAATTTCGGATCCTGTAGGGTGATGAATTGTACAAGTGTCTTACATTAGATCCCCTGCTTCTCTACCTTGTAATAAGTTGAAGTGAAAACCAAAGAACCATGAGGTGGAGTCTTCAGTGAGTTAAAAGATGTTAAAAAGGGAGTTTAGTACATGCTGAAAGGCTGTAGGGCTACATGGTCCCAAGGATAAGAAGGAAAAAGACTCTGATGACCTTAATAATGTCTTAATCACTTTATGGTCCAAACTCCGGAAGCGGTCACCAGAGGGCTGTTTCCATGCTTTTCAGAGGGCCGGTCCTGGTCACTTACCCCCACCTTTTCTCCTGACTAACCTAAAAGTGACTCCCTTGAACTGTGGCTAAGTGCACTCTGAATATTATAAACCACAAATTAAGGTATGAGCGCAAAGGTTTGCTGCCTGGGTGTATTACGTAATCTAATTGGTCAGGGTAGACCAGTTAGATAATCAAGACAGTAATGGAACTAATATATTGGTTGTATTTACATGAAAAACTGTGTTTCTAAGGATCAGTCCTCCTTCCCTTTCTTTTATTTTTCATGAGAGACACACAGAGAGAGGCAGAGACATAGGCAGAGGGAGAAGCAGGCTCCCCATGGGGAGCCCGATGTGGGACTCAACCCCAGGCCCCCGGGATCACGACCTGAGCCAAAGACAGGTGCTCCACCACTGAGCCACCCAGGTGCCCCGAACCTTCTTCCCTTTCTTATAACCATAGTCATTGAATGGAGATGTAGCATTTTACACAGTTTCATCGCCCTGTGACATGTCAGGCATAATTACATTGAAGAACAGATGCTTACTCAAACTCTTGAATTGTAAATCTACAATAAAAGGTTTGTGTGTGTTCTTCTCTGGCATTTCCTCTTGTTACATATGGTTTCTTCAGACCTTGTGTAGTATGATTGCAGTTTTATCTTTTTTTTTGTCAATCAATCAAACCCTCTCTAGTGCTTCGTACGAGCCAGTTTTGTTCTATGCATGGCACAACTAGTAGCTTATTTAAACCTCCTGAGAACCGTATGGGGTGGGTACTTTGGTGAGCTTCAATTGAAGATGGAGAAAACTGATGTGATCGTTCTCTGTTTTATTGACCTAAAGGTCTACAAAACATACCAGGATCCTAGTGCTTTTTATGTGAAGGAATGCAGGAAGCTTTGCTTTTTTTCATGTCACTGATGTGTATGTGTGTATGTTTGTTGAAAGTGTGGAAATAATGGCACTCATTGTTAATGGCATGTGGGCTTTTTTTCTCATTTTAATGATAAGAAACAAAGCCCAAAATCATAAAACAAGCATTTCTTCATAGCATATTGTGATATGCACCAGTGTTCTTTTCTGTATATAGAGACTAGGGAGTGCCTGACTGGCTCAGTTGGTAGGGCATGTGATTCTTGATCTCGGAGTTGTGAGTTCTGGCCCCATATTGGGTGGAGAGATGACTTAAAAATAAATCTTTAAAAAAAAAAAAAAAAAGAACTAGAACAGATTGATTTACAAAAAAGCTACTTTCTGAAGATATTTGTCCTTTCACTTATTATTTGTATTCAATATTAAAAAGAATACATATTTTTGATGGTGTTAGCTTGCTATATACATGTAAATACGTCTTTTGAATGTTTGTCTATTTTGCATTGCCTTTTGTGGGCTATCCTTAATCTGGGCTCACCTGTCCTTAGCTAACTTCTTGCCCTAAGGGCTAAATGATACTCCTTTTTTTTTTTTTTTACTCTCTTCCAAGAGAATTTTGTGTATGCTTAAAAAAAAAAAAACAATTTGGCATGTTGTGTTGAAAAAAACATATCTGTTTTCTTGTGCTAGACTGTAAGCTTCTGAATAACAAGAGTTAAGTCTTAACTCATTTCTAAAAATAAGGTAGGTACAAGTATGCTTTTTTTTTTTTTTAAGATTTTATTTATTCATGAGAGACACGGAGAGAGAGAGAGAAGCAGAGACACAGGCAGAGGAAGAAGCAGGCTCCATGCAAGGAGCCTGATGTGGGACTCGATTCTGGATCTGGAGATCATGCCCTGAGCCAAAGGCAGATGCTCAACCGCTGAGCCATCCAGACGTCCCACAAGTATGCTTTTCTTAATTGAATACTTAAAAGATTTTTTATGTGATATAAAATTACTACAGTTTATTCTAATTCCAAAGTCAGTAGTGAGGGCTTTTAAAAAATCAATTTTAGGGCCTTAGGAAACTGATTCAAGTTTAATGTATCATTAGGGCACTATAAAATTAATCTAAGCTTTTAGTTATTTAAAATACAGCATTAAAAATCATATACCACAATTCTGTTTCAACTAATATGGATTTCTGATATTCATGTCTCAAAGGTTATATATAAAAAGCATAAAAAATAGTAGCTAGCTTGTTGTATGAGGACTGGGTGTTGTATGTCAAGTGTTCAATCACTAAATTGTACTCCTGGAACTAATATTATACTGTATGTTAACTCACTAGAATTTAAAAACTTAAAAGATAGTATCTAGCTTAATTTTATACTAGCAATTATGATAAGCTTTTGATTATTCCAGTCAAGGAGCAGAAAAATGGATCTCTGAAAATCATTTACATTTGTTCTTACAATAATTTCAGTGTTTTCCTCCTTTTCTCTTCCACTACTCTGTGTAAAATGATTAAGAGTGATTAAGCATTTTAACTTGAGTGGTCTTAATTTTTAAAGGTTTTATTTATTTGAGAGTGAGAGGGAGAGAGAGAGGGAGAGAGAGAGCACAAGCAGGTGGAGGGGCAGAGTGAGAAGCAGATTCCCCACTGAGCAGGGAGCCTGATGGAGGGCACTTGGTACCAAGACCCTGGGATCATGACCTGAGCTGAAGGCAGACACTTAACTGACTGAGCCACCTAGGTGCCCATCAGTGGTCTTTTCTTCTCTCTTTCTCTCTCTCTTTTTTTTTATTTTTAAGATTTTATTTATTTATTAGAGAGAGAGAGAGTGCATGTGAGCGATCGCATGAGCATAAGCGGGAGCAGAGGGAAAGGGAGAAGCAGACTCCTCACTGAGTGGGGACCTGATGTGGGACTCGATCCCAGGACCCCAGGATCATGACCTGAGTTTAAGGCAGATGCTTAACTGACTGAGCCACCCAGGCGCCCCCTCAGTGATCTTTTCTTATTTAAGCTACGTGAAACGATTAAGAGACAAGTGTCCATAAAAGCAAGTAATGAAGCAGAGTTCTGTAGGTTCTTTTAATAAATATTGTAATAGCTACCAGTTATTGAGCACTTACTTGGTGCCGAGTAATCTATAATAATCTATAACGTATACTATACAAGCAATCTCTCTTGATTTTCAGAGTAACTCTTGTTTCCTCACTCTTGTTTCCTAGCAGCCATAAGATGCTAATAAATAGCTTATCTAGGTTGCATAGAGGTGGTAAATTTAAATATATGATTTGTGTGACTAAATCACAAGCTGAAGTTGACCAGGATTGCTTTGCTAATTATGGGCAAAGACTGTTTCCTGCTGCCGTAAAGACGCTTTTTGCTGATGTGTGCTTTGGGAAGAGAGGCCATTGAGGACTGCCAGGTGGGGCAGGTTCAGAATGGTGGGTGTGGTCCATTAGAGGAAGGGGGAGTTCTCAGGAGAAAACCAAGAAAAATATATCCTTGCTTATGCTTACCGCTGCAGACACCAGGTGGGGTTTTGGGGTAGAAGGAGAGGTGAATACTTTCTCTCAATCTAAATTAACTTTTAGAGTTTAAAACAAAATTAAGTGGAGTTATATTCTATTTCCTGAATTTATTTTGTTTTATTATATGAAATGAAAAAGAACTCTGTACCCATCCCATACCTCAGGGTGGACTCCTCCGAGGGTCAGAGCAACATGTTCTCCATCACATAGGGAGAGGTCCTTGTCTTAGGATGCTGGAGGTCTGGATGAAGTTAGATGCCTTGTTCTTTGAGCATACCAAGCCCCATCTGGTTGCCAAACCTTAGCACAAATGTCTGTTTTGCTGGGACTGCTTGTTCTCCAAATAGTAGTGTGACTAACCCTATTGTTTCTTTCAGGTCTGTATGCTGATGTTATCAGAGTGGCCTTCCCTAAACACTCTATACAAAATTGTGATCTTTCTGTTTCCAGGACTTTCTCCTCCCTTATCTGTTCTTTTCTACATTACTATTACCACCTGGCACATCATGTAAACAAAAAAGTATATATGTTTGTCTTACTCTTCCATTGTGTAAAATTCCATAAAGACAGTGGCTCTTTTTTTTAATTAAAAAAATTTTTTTTTACTTTTTAATTTTTTGCTACGGAAGTTTTAACCTTGAGAATATGTCCGGAACATAGTAAATGCTCAATAAACACTTCTTGAATGAATAAAATAATCTTATTCATTCAAGTTTCTGGTAGAGGGGACCAGTCTTAGGAAAACCCTGGAATATTATAGGAAAGTCAAGCCTCTGTCTGCTTAATGTGGTCAACTGGTTGTCTCTGTAGCTTATTAAGTGATCCCAGAGAAAAGCACAGAAAATGTCATCCTCTATTCTAGTGAACAGATCAGAATTACTGAGTTGGTGAAACTTGAGACCTCTGTAATCACTGAGACATCAACACTTCCATGGCAGAAACTTTTTCAAATGGGTAGAGAGCTGTTAATAATACCTTTCTATTTTAATTGTTTTGTTGAAGTCTTAAAAAAAAAATGTATCATGTAGTCCCCTTCTCTTCTCAAAGACTTTGTAAAAATGAATATAAACTATTTGGAGATAATTTTTGAGCCCTTGCTAATGTTAATATGAATTAGAATTTCTTATTGCAATTGTAGGGTGAAGAAATAAAAAGGAAAGCATGAGAAGTCCCCTGCTCTATAAGCTTGAATTAACAGTTTGCTTGTAGATATTCAAATACTACTGATAATGATAAGCATCCCAACAGCTGGAGGCTGCAAAATCAAGTCAGTCTAACCGTTTTCTGATTTATGTATTTTTTTAAAAAACTAAGTGTATTTTGGGGGAGAGGGGTTGCCAAGTGGTGCTTTAGCAAAGATTTTCATGGTCTCTTAATCAGTGACAAGTTGACAGGACTATAGAAACTACAAAACACTCCCCCATTCCCTGGGATTTAAACAATTCTGTTTGTTGTATCTGATGCATCTTTGTCACTTATGAACGTTTTCTTTTTGAGCTTGTATCCATGTCTCTGAGAAAGAGGATAGACGTATCGAAGATCATTAAGTCAGCTCTTAGGAGCTAAAAAATGTGCGGTCTGACTTACTTGTTCATGGTGCCTCCATTGCAGGGACATAAAGAACCTGGACTTCTAGTAGTCAGATCTGTGCTGGATCCTGGCTTTGCATTTAGTATCTTACAACTGGTACCAGGCTATTGGTGGGAAGTACTTAGATTTAACTCTACCTCTGAAGAGAGGGCCGAGATGGAATAATTTGGAGAATTTGGAGAACAAATACATTTGTTGGAATAAGGTAGGAAGTTCTTCCTACTGGTCGATGGTGGTGGTATGAAATTAAATTTAAGGAGCCAGATAATCAGCTCTTTCTGTTAAAACTCCTGTATGCCTAGTTCTGAAGCTGTGAATCTTGTACTTAGCCCATGAGCTTTTGGTTTTAGAAGAGAATGTATTCATTTGGAGAAATGGCACCGGTGCCAGGAGCTCTACCAGGAGCTGGGGGGATCTGAACTGGGCATGGGGTGTGGTGGATTGAGGTAAGAGGACACATGATGGACGGATGGATGCACATAAGGTACACCACATGGATGATGGATAAAAAGCACTTAATAAAGGTAGCCTGATGCTCTTTGGCATCTCTTCCCTCCATCACATGACCTCCCATCTTTCTGCCTTTTCCCCTTAAGAGATGAAGACTAATTACTTGAAGATCACTTTAAATCATTTCTTTAAAAAAAAGAATTCTGGCATTTTACCTTTTTCTTTTCTCAAGGTCTCTATAGTTGTGTTCCAATATAAAGTTGTGAATCCAATATGTAATTATAAAACTACATTGTGAGTCTGCTTAAAAAAATTTAATAGTATAACATATTAAGATGTCAGACAAAAATGATAGTGGCAGTAATATCTTAATAAAATAAGGATTTCTTATTAAACTAAATCTACAAGTAAATTTTCATCAGTTGATGTGCATTATAAGACATTTTTCATGTAGTAGATTTTTTTTAAAGACAGCAATTTAGTGAAATCAGGTCAGAAATAAGAACAGATATGATTAAATTGTGGGATTTAGGTTAACTATGTTATAGTAGCTCCTTTTCTAAAATTATTACTAATTGGATACATTTTTATCTTGTTTTTTATACCTTATTTGATTTTATTATTATGGAATAATTCTTTAGTAATTCTTTTTTTAAATTTGGCTTTTGTTTTTGCTCTAACTTGATGGGCATATTAATTTCATTGTGTAATATTTGCCTTTGTATTTTTTATACAGCTAATAGTTCTAACATCTTCCTTATCTTTTTGTACTCTGAACTTATCTCATGAGGCTTCTCTCTCTTTTTTTTTTAAAGATTTAATTTTTAAGCAATCTCTACACCCAGTGTGGGGCTCAAACTAACAACCCAGAGACCAAGTTGCATGCTCCACTGACTAAGTCAGGTAGGTGCCTCATAGGGCTTCTTTTAATCCTCATTTGTGCAGTGCTTTCTTCTGCCCCTGGGCCTTTGCATTGGCTACTCCTTCTGTGTGGATGTTTTTTCCTTCTGTCTTCACTTAGTAACTCCTGCTCATTTGTCACATCTCAATTCAGTTGTTACTTGCTTAGTGAAAATTTCCATTGCATTCTTGACCAGATCAGACATTTGTACTCATTCAACAAATATTTATTGAGTGGCCACAGTGGGCCAGCAGAGCTCTAAGCTCTGGGAAAATTAACAGACAAGGTTCCCTTCTTCTCATGCACGTGTGCGTGCACACACACACACACACACACACAAACAGAAATCCAAATAAAAAAGAAAACTAGCAGGGACAAATACAACACAGATAAGTAAGGCAAGTGAGTGGATGCTACCTTAGATTCGGAGGCAAGGTAACATTTAAGCTGTGATTTGAGTGACAAGGGGAGCCTTTATCAGGAGCAGAGCAATTTCAGGCAGAAGGAACAAGTGCAAAGGCCCTGAGGCAGAGAGAAGGCAGGAGAATGGTATGAGACGATGTCACAGAGGGAAGGAGTGGCCAGATTGCTCAAGGTTTTATAATTCGTGGCAAGGACTGGGTTTTCTTCTTTGTGCCATGGGAAGCAGCTGTAGAGCTTTTTGTGGAGGTGGCGATTGGGGAAATGGGAATAATTTGGTTTACATTTGGGAAATATTCTTGCACATAGAGGTTGGGTCATGGGTGAGCAAGAATGGTGGCAGGAAGAATTATTAGGAACCTATTGCAGTAGTCCAGGGTGAAATGTGGTGTACTTATTACAGTTGTAATTTTACATTTATTTATGTGCTCATTTGGTTGATACTGCCCTCCGTGAACTGTAAGCAACATGAGAGAAGAGGCAATTTTTTTCCCCCTCCTTAAAGTTGTATTCTCAGTGTTTATTTGAGAGACTGGCAGCGTATGGGCACTCAGTTGACATGGTACTTGAGTAGCTAGATAAGGTTTATGAGAAACAATGAATAAGATGTAGTCCATATATGTTGGTGTAACTGTCCATTCAGTGTTTTTCTGATATTATGCCTAGAAGATCGAGGAATGCATCATGGCCTAGGAAATTATTACAGTTAACAGGAAAAAGATGTGTGAAGTCGTTAATAGCAAGGGCTTTATTCAGATATTCAGATTAGAATTGCTAGTCCTTCCTCTTACTCGGATAGTGGAAATGTGACAAGCGACATATTAGTGAGTGGAAGGTATTTTCACAAGGAATCTGGGAACGTTTGGTAGTCAAAAATGATGCCATGTTAGTTATAACCATATGTTGTCACTGAAGCCATTGAGATTGTTATGATCTCTAAACCATGGTAATTTATGAGTAGGAAAGTTACTCTGTGTATTTACATCTGAGTATACATAAAAGATGTCTTAGAGCATTTAATTAGAAAAAATCAGACCTGTAACTGTGATTTATTTAAGACCGACCTCACTTACTCTAATGGGGCATTCGAAATGAACCATGATACTGATTTATGTAGTGTTGGTATGGAACTAGCAACATAACGGATTAAATGTTTTCTCTCCTCCTGTCTTTATAGACAATGATGGAAGAGTCTGAAACCTTTAAACAATTTTATTCAGACAGTGGGACACATAATTAGGAAGAGCTTAAAGCATTTTAGAGGTCTAATTTATATCTGGCCTGAGATTCAATTATTCTTTGTTCTGCAGTAAATTTAAATGGTTTGATTATTAACCTCTAGGTCATGGTCGATTGGTCTATAGATGATAGGTTTTTCTGCCAGACTAAATCAGCTTAAAAAAGGAGAAAATTTAGACAGCCCATGTAAAACTCTTGTGTTGTAGAAAGGACAAATTTCTTAGGTAAATGCATCAAGGATTCTGTTGACTTTACTACTTAAGTTTTTCTGTAGGCACTTAATGAATATCCAGCATGTATAAGGCACTGTGCCAGGCACTCATGACCCCGAAGCGAACACCTTGCTGATAGGGTAATGACCAGTTGTTCCACTAGACTGTGATGTGAAGGGCGTGTGATGCCCATGGAAGCACATAGGGGAGGCATCCGAACAAGATTTGGGAATAATTATTATCAATGCTGAATGAAGGATGGCCCCAGCAAGGCCAGATTAGGAAGACCTTAATCTCTGTCCAGAGGGGAGTGAATCATCAGATTTGAGTTCTAGAAAATCTCTCTGGGAGCTGCCTGTAAAATTTTATTTTATTTTTTTAAGATTTTTAAATTTATTTATTCATGAGAGACAGAGAGGCAGAGACATAGGCAGAGGGACAAGCAGCTTCCTCACAGGCAGCCCAATGCAGGACTTGATTCCGGAACCCCAGGATCATGCCCTGAGCCAAAGACAGATGCTCAACTGCTGAGCCACCCAGGTGTCCCAACTATATAGACTTTTTCAAAATCACAGCATTCTTTACCTGTATTGTGTAAAGATACAAGGCAGCATCATTTTTACTTATTTATTTATTTGTTTGTTTGTTTATTTGGTTGGTTGGTCGGTCGGTCGGTTGGTTGGTGGGTCAGTCAGTAAGTAGGCAAGTAGGGTTCATGTTGGAAGCCCAGTGTGGGACTTGAACTCACCACCCTGAGAGTGATACCTGAGGTGATATCAGGCATTGGATGCTTAACCTACTGAGCCACAGGCACCCTAGGATCATTTTTATTTTTATTTTTTTATTTATTATTTAAAAAAAATTTTTTTTAAGATTTTATTTATTTGTTCATGAGAGACAGAGAGAGAGACAGAGACACAAGCAGAAGAAGAAGCAGGCTCCATGCAGGGAGCCGGATCTCCAGGATTACACCCCGGGCTGAAGGCGGTACTAAACTGCTAGGCCACCAGGGCTGCCCCGTTTTTATTTTTAATTAAACTTTGTCATTGAAGATTAATGTGCATCCAGAAAAGTGCACAAGTTGCAGGATGGTAGCTCTTTCCATTTTCTGAAAGTAATCCACCTTTGTAACCACTGCTCACATTAAAACAGAAAATATTATCATTATCCTAGAATCCATTTGTTTCATGCTTTCAGCTGTTAACTCTCACCCACAAGGTGATCACTAGTCTGAATTCTATCACTATTGATCAGTTTTGCCTATTTTAAAACTTGTGAATCTGTTTCTGGAGACTTTCTGTATTCCGTCCTATTGGGCTACTTGTCTAATAAAGTACCTTAATTTTTTTTTAAGATTTTATTTATTTGAGAGAGAGGCAGAGATAGAGCATAAGCAGGGAGGAGAAGGAGAAGCCGGCTCCCCACTGAGCAGGGAGCCCGACTCCAGACTTGATCCCAGGACCCTGGGATCATGACCTGAGCCAAAGGCAGACTGAGCCACCCAGGTTCCCCTAAAATATCTTAAATTATTATAGTCCTGATACCAGATAATGTAAGTCTTTCGATTTTCTTTCTCAATTTCGTTTTGGCCTTTTCTTGGTGTTTAGCATTTACATATAATTTCTAGAATCAGGGATCCCTGGGTGGCGCAGCGGTTTGGTGCCTGCCTTTGGCCCAGGGCACGATCCTGGAGACCCGGGATCGAATCCCACGTCGGGCTCCCGGTGCATGGAGCCTGCTTCTGCCTCTGCCTGTGTCTCTGCCTCTCTCTCTATCTCTCTGTGACTATCATAAATAAATAAAAATTAAAAAAAATTAAAAAATTTCTAGAATCACCTGATCAATGTTCACAAAAACACTGGCTGAGATTTTGATTGGAATTGCATTTGAATCTGTAGATCAATTTGAGAGAGTTGACATTTTAACAGTGTTGGGTCTTCAAATCCATGAACACAGTAGAGCTCTCTGTATGATTAGGTTGTCTTTAATTCCTCAAAGTTTTCAAGTTCTCTCTGTACCATTCTTGCACATCTTTCATCAGGATTCTTTTTGTTGTTGTTGCAAATGATGTCTTTAAAGTTTTACCTCTTAATTTCATGTTGCCTATGTTTGCAAAATACAGTAGATCTTGGTGTATTGACCCAGGTTCCAAGGATTTTGCTACGTTGACTTGTTAGTCTTAATAGTTTCTCTATAGAATCATCCATCCTCACTTAGGAATTTACTCAGCACTTCACTTCCTTCACCATACAGGATTCTAAGAACACTTTAACTCTGTAAAAGCCCCTACTCTACTGTTACTGTCATTTCTTTTAATTTCACACATAAGTACACCACACAATACATTGTTTTGGGCAGTTGATATCTATTTTTGTTTACTATTTCTTTTTTTTTTCACTTACATACAACATGCAGTGCTCATCATAACAAGTGTCCTCCTTAATGCCCATCACCCTATCTAGTCCATCCCCCTACCTATCTCCCTCCATCAACTCAGTTTGTTCTCTGTTAAGAGTTTCTTATGGTTTGTTTCCTGTGTTTTTCTTTTCCCCCTTCCCATATGTTCCTCTGTTTTCCTTCTTAAATTCCACACACAAGTGAGATCATATGATATTTGTCTTTCTCTGACTGACTTATTTCACTTAGTATTATATACCCTCTAGCTCGATCCACATCATTGTAAATGGCAAAGTTACATTCTTTTTGATGGCTGAGTAATATTCCTATATATATATTCCTATATATATTTATATATATACACAATATTCCTATACACACACACACACACACACACACACACACACACACACACCTCACATCTTCTTTATCCACTCATCAATTGGTGGAAATTTGGGCTCTTTCCATAGTTTGGCTATTGTTGATAATGCTGCTACAAATATTAGGGTGCATGTGCCCCTTTGAATTAGTATTTTTGTATCCTTTAGGTAAATACCTGATAGTGCAATTGCTGGATCATAGGGTAGTTCTATTTTTACGTTTTGAGGAACTTCCATACTGTTTTCCAGAGTGGTGCACCAGTTTGCATTGCCACCACCCGTGTAAGAGGGTTCTCCTTTCTCCTTATACTTGCCAACACCTTTTGTTTCTTATGTTGTTAATTTTAGCTATCCTGACAGGTCTAAGATGGTATCTCATCCTGGTTTTGATTTGCATTTCCTAGTGATGAGTGATGTTGAGCATTGTTTCATGTGTCTGTTAGCCACATCAATATCTTTTTTTGGAAAAAGTGTCTTCATGTCTTCCGCCCATTTCTTAACTAGGTTATTTGTTTTTTGGGTGTTGAGTTTGATAAATTCTTTGTAGATGGTGAATACTAACCCTTTATCTGATATGTCATTTGCAAATATCTTCTTCCATTCTGTAGGCTCCTTTTTAGCTTTGTTGAGTGTTTTCTTTGCTGTGGGGTAACCACTATTCTATAACTGCCTTTTCTATGCATTTAATATAAATTCAATCATACAAATGTAGTCTTTGTATCTTCTTTCACTTAGCATTTGAAACGTACAAGTCTTGTCTATATTGTAATATGCATTGATTGGTATTTTATTCCTTCTTATTGCTGAGTAGATTTATATTGTATGGATATACTTTGGTCTGTTTATCCATTCATCAGTTAATGAAAACTTGGGTTGTTTCCAGTTATTGGCTACTCTGAATAATGCTATGACAGTTCATGTAAGTCTTTGTGAAAACCTATGCTTTAATTTCTCTTGGGTAAGAGAGGTAGTGTGGAATTCCTGGGTCACATGGTGTGTGTATATGTTTACCTTTTTAGGAAATACTTAACTGTTTTCCAAAGAGCCTCTAACATTTTATATTCCCACCAGCAGTATATGATGGCTTCAGTTTCTTCATATCATTGTCCAATAGTTATTGATTACGGTCATTATAGTGGATGTGTTGAGTTTAATTTGTGATTTAATTTGCATCTTCCTAATGATTAATGATGTTGAGCACCTTTTTTTTTTTTTTTTTTTTTTTTTTAATTTTTTTTTTTTTATTTATTTATGATAGTCACAGAGAGAGAGAGAGAGAGGCAGAGACACAGGCGGAGGGAGAAGCAGGCTCCATGCACCGGGAGCCTGATATGGGATTCGATCCCGGGTCTCCAGGATCGCGCCCCGGGCCAAAGGCAGGCGCCAAACCACTGCGCCACCCAGGGATCCCCAGTTGAGCACCTTTTTATGGGCTTATTAGCCACTTGTAAGTTTTGTTTGGTAAAATGTCTATTCAGTTCTCTTCCCCATTTTAAAAATTGGGTTGTCTTCTTATTGATTTGTAAGAGTATTTTGTATATTATAGATACAGGCCTTTTATCAGATCTGTGATTTGCAAATATTTCCCCCAAATCTATGACTAGTGTTGTCATTTTCTTTATGATGCATTCTTTTGAAGTACAAAAGCATTTTTAATTTTGACGAAGTTCAGTTTAGTAGCATTGCCTTGTATGGCATGCTTTTGTTTGTACCAACGAAATTTTGCCTAATCTGAGGTTTTCTAGGTTTTTATGAGATACAGTTATTTTCTCTATTTTCTTCCAGAAGATTTGCAATCTTATTACAGTTAGGTTTATGATCCTTTTTTGTTTAAAACCATTTTATTTATTTATTCATGAGAGACACACAGAGAGAGGCAGAGACACGGGCAGAGGGAGAAGCAGGCTCCATGCAGGGAGCCCTATGTGGGACCTGATCCCGGGACTCTGGGATCAAAACCTAGCCAAAGACAGAGGCTCAACCACTGAGCCACCCAGGCTTCCATCCCTATGATCCATTTTGAATTAATTCTTTGCATTTGGTGTGAGGTAAAGGTCTGTTTATCTGTCTTTTTTTGCATGTAGATGTCAAATCTTTTACCAGCACCATTTTCTGAAAAGACTATAATTGCCCCATTGAATTAGCATCCTTGTCAAAGGTCAACTGATAGTAGACGGAAGGGTTTCTTTCTGAACTTTTAATTCTGTCCTATCATCCGTCCTCACCCTGTATCATGCTGTGGAGTTACATCAGATTTTAAAGTAAAATAAGTCATCTTCCAACTTTGTTTTTCTTTTTTAACAAAATTGTTTTGCTTATTTGAAGTCCTCTGCACTCCCACATACATTTTAAGTTTGCCAATTTCAACAACACTATTGTTGTTAGAGATTGTTTTTGAATCTATAGCTCAATTTGGGGTGAAATTCCATTAACAACAATGAGTCTTTCAATTCGTAAATATGGAATGTCTCCATTTACTTAGATCTTTAATTTTCTTTGGTACTGTTGTGTGGTTTTCAGTGTGTATGTCTTGCACTCCTTTTGTTAATATTCTTCCTAAGTGTTTTATTCCTTTTAATGCTCTTATGAATGAAGTTGTTTTGTTTATTTCATTTTTGGATTGTTTGTTGCTAGTATGTAGCATATTAGCTGGTTTATAGCTGATAGGAAGAAATATAATTGACTCTTGTGTTTGTTCTTGTGTGTTGCAGTCTTGCCAAATTCATTTATTAGTTCCAGAAATTGTTTCTACATGTAGGACCATATAATCAGCAAATTAAAAAGTTCTGTTTTTTTCCTTTCAAATCAGAATGCCTTTCTTTCCTCTTTTTTTTACTTTTCCTTCTTTCTTTCTCCTTATTACAGTGCCCAGAACTTCTACTACAATATTGTAGCAAAATGGGACAATCTTGCCTCTTTAGTGGCAAAAACAGACATCCTTGCTTTGTTCTTGAACTTAGGGGTGAAAGCATTCAGTCTTTCAACATGATGTATGGTGTTAACTCTAGTTTTTTTAATAGATGCCCTTTTGTTAGATAGAGGAAGACCTTTTCTGTACTTAGAGTTTTTAAAAAATATAAATGAACATTTGATTTTTATTAAATAATTTTCTGCATGTAGTGAGATAATCATGTTTTCTCCCTTTATTAATATTGATTAATTTCCTTCTTATTAATATTGTGTTTACAAATATAGTTCATTATGTTATTGGATTTTGAATTTTATTATTTACTTATTTATTTAAAGATTTTAGTAATTTGAGAGAGAGCATGTGCACAAGCAGGGAGAGGGAGAAGCAGGCTCCCCACTGAGTAGGAAGCCCAACGAGGAACCTCCATCCCAGGACCCTGGGATCATGACTTAAGCCAAAGGTGACTGAGCCACTCAGGCACCCCAGATTTTGAATTTTAAGTGGACTTTGCTTTCAAGATTAAATCTCATTTGTCTTAGCTGTATTTTACTGTATTGTTGAATTTAGCCCACTAGTACTTTTTAAGAGGATTTTTGTGTCTGTATTAACAAGGTATATTGAACTATAGTTTTCTTGTGATATCCTTATTTGGCCTTGGAATCAAGGCAATACTGGCCTCACAGTTAGAAAGTATTCTCTTCTTTATTTTCTGAATGAGCTTGTGAAGAGTAGACTTTGTTTTGTTTTTAAATTTTTGATAGAGTTCACCAGTGAAGGCATTTGGGCTTGGGCTTTTCTTTGTGGGAGGATTTTAATTTACCAATTCAAATTTTTTTTCCCTTGTATAGGTCTATGAATATGTAGTTGTTTGTAATTTTCCTTTTAAGCCTTTTAATTTCTGTAGCATCAGTAGTAATTTCCTCTATTTATTTTGATAATTTGGTAATTTATGTCTTCTGTTTTGCTAGAAATAGTTTGACTATCTTAGTTGGTTTATCAATTTCGTTTATTTCTTCTTTACAACCAACATTTAGTTTCAATGGTTTTCACTATTATTTTGTTTTCTGGTTCATTAATTTTCTTTCTAATCTTTATTATTTCCTTCCTTCCAGTTGCTTTGGGCAGTTTATTTTTATCAAGTTTCTTGAAGTGGAAGCTTAGGTTAATAAGACCTTTCTTCTAATGTGATATAGGCATTTGTAGCTATAAGTCTAAGCTTTGCTTTCAGTACATCCCATCCAGTTTGGTATGTTGTGCTTTCATTTTCATTTAGCTCAACATATTTTTATTTACATCTATTTTTAAAAGATTTTATTTATTTATTTGACAGAGCATGAGAGGGGTTAGAGGGAGAGGGAGAAGCAGACTCCCTGCTGAGCAGGGAGCCTGACATGGGGCTCAATCCCAGGACCCTGACATCATGACCTGAGCCAAAGACAGATGCTTAATCGACTGAGCCACACAGATGCCCCTCAAAATATTATTATAGTTCTCTTTTCATTTTTTGATCTAGGTGTATTATTTAATTTCCAAATATTTGGGATTTTTCCTTATTTTTGTCATGGATCTCAAAGTTCCATTGTGATACATACATTTTGTTGATTATAATTTTTAATTTCTTGAGACTTGTTTTTTCCTAGCATGTGTTTTATCCTGGAGAATGTTCCATGTGTGCTTGAAAAGAATGTGTATTCTGTAGTCCTTGAATAGAATTTTCTACTAATATTAGTTAGCTTAAGTTAGTTGATAGTTTTATTTATGTGTTGGCTATCATTGTTGATTTTAGGACTAGATGTTCTACCAATTAGTGATGGTGTGTTTTTGAAATCTCTAATTGTTATTGTTGAATTGTCTGTTTTTCCTGTAATGATGGTCAGATTGCGCTTTCTGAGTTTTGGGGTTCTATTATTAGTTGTATATAAATTATAATTGTATGTCTTCCTAATGTATTAATAGGTTTATTCTTATGAAATGTCTCTTTGACTCTAGCAATATTTCTTGCATTAACGTTTGTTTTATTTGATATTATATCCATTTTAGCCTACTTATGTTTGCTGTTAACATGATATATCTTTCTCTACTTTGACTTCCAGTCTATTTGTATGTTAGGTGTGTTTCTTGTAGATAACACCTAATTCAGTTGTGCTTTTCCATTTAGTCAGTCTCTACTTTTTGATTGAGATATTTAGTCCATTTATATTTAATGTAATTGTTAATTTAAAAAATATATGTATTCATGAGAGACACAAAGAGAGAGGCAGACACACAGGCAGAGGAAGAAGCAGGCTCCCCATGGGGAGCCCAATGCGAGACTCAGTCCTGGGACTCCAGGATCAGGACCTGAGGCAAATGGAGACACTCAACCACTCAGCCACCCAGGTATCCCTTTAATGTAATTATTAATATGGTTTTATGCCTGCCATTCTGCTGTTGGTGTTTGATGTATCTCCTATTTCATATCTCTTTCTCTTTGACTTCCTTTTGCATTAACTACTTTTTAGTCAGCTGTTTTTTCTGTGGACTATTAAATTATGCTTGCTTTTTTTTTCTGTTGTTATTTTAGTGAGATTGCAAAATGTGTCTTAATTTATAGCAGTATACTTCAGGTTAATAGTAACTTAATTCCAGTAAAATATAGAAACTTGTTCCTATGGTTCTCCTTTTCCTCTCCCTTCCTTAGGGTTCTTATTGCCATCAGTGTTATGTCTACATTTACTAAGAACTAAACAACTGTACCTCTAAATATTTCAAACCTAGAAATGTTATAATTATTACTTTATCAATTTTGTGTATTTTAAAGAAGATAAGAGAAAAAATTAGAAAAAGATTTTTAAAAGATATATTTCAGAGAGAGAGCAAGAAAGAGTGCATGAGTGTAGGGGGAGGGGCAGAGGGAGAGAGAGCCTTAACCAGACTCTCTGCTGAGCATGGAGCTAGATCAGGGCTCAGTCTCACAATCCTGAGATCATGACCTGAGCTGAAACCAAGAGTCAGATGCTTAACCAACTGTACCACCTGGGTGCCTGAGAAAAATATATTTATGATACATTTGTATTTACCTACATGCTTAGAATTTGGAACACTTTTCATTTTTTCTTGCCATTTCAAGCCCACGTCTGATGTCATTCTCTTCCAGCTTGAAGGATTTCCTTTAGTATTTCTTATAAGACAGGTCTCTGCTAGGAACGAATTCTTTCAATCTTTTTCTGGGAATATGTTCATTTTCATTTAAAAAGATATACAGGTTTTATTTATTTCCTTAAATAATCTCTGCACTCAAACTCATGACCCCAAGATCAAGAGAAGCATGTTCCTCTGACAGAGTCACTTAAGTGTCCCTTTCATCTTCATTTTTTGTTTTGTTCAGTTGGTTGAGAGTTTTTTTTCTTTTCAAGACTTTGAATATGTCATCCACTGACTTCTGGCCTCTATTATCTCTTTTGAGAAGTTAATTGTTAATCTCATTGTTCCTTTGTATATGATGAATGTTTTTTCTCTTGTTGCTCTCAAGATTTTATCATTCTGTTGGTCTTCAACAGTTTGAGATGTGTCCTCGTGTGGATTTCTGTACTTACCTTTGTTAGAATTCACTGAGCTTTTAGATTTGTGGGCTAGTTTTTTTACATCAAATTTGGAAAATATTTGGGCCAGTGTAGCTTCCAATATTTTTTTCTGTTCTTTACCATTTGATTCCCCCATTATACATATATTGATATATTTATGTTGTCCCACGTGTCTCTCAGGCTCTATTTGTTGTTGAACATTTTCCTCTGTTCTTCAGGTTGGATATTATCTCTTTACCTTAATATTACTGATTTTGTTTTTACCACCTCAAATGTACTATTGAGTCACTCTGCTGAATTTTTCATTTCAGTTACTGTAATTTTGAACTCCTAGTTTCTATTTAATTCTTTTGAAATAATCTCTCTCTCTTTTTAAAAAATATTTTATTTATTATTTGGCAGAGAGATTCAGAGAGAGAGAGAGCACAAGCAGGGGGAGCAGAAGAGGGAGAAGCAGGCTTCCTGATGAACAGGGATCCTGATGTGGGACTTCATCCCAGGATGCTTAACCAACTGAGCCACTCTGGCTCCCCTAAAATAATATCTCTTTTTTGATAACCTCTATTTGTTTACCACTGTTGTCAGACTTTTCTTTAATTCTTTGAGCTTTTAAGAAAAAGTTGTATAGGGATCCCTGGGTGGCGCAGCGGTTTGGCGCCTGCCTTTGGCCCAGGGTGCGATCCTGGAGACCCGGGATCGAATCCCACATCAGGCTCCCGGTGCATGGAGCCTGCTTCTCCCTCCGCCTGTGTCTCTGCCTCTCTCTCTCTCTCTGTGACTATCATAAATAAATAAAAATTAAAAAATTTAAGAAAAAAAAGAAAAAGTTGTATAAATATAATCATAATAGCAGCATGAGGTCTCTGCTATATGTAACACTTGGGGTCACTCAGAGATAGTTTTTATTGATTGCTTTTTTTTTTCTGACTATAGGTCACACTCTCTTGTTTCTTTGCATATCTTAACTTTTTTTGTTGAATTTCAGATATTTTGAAAAATATATTATAGCAGTTGTGGTGAGGGTGGTGGTGATGGTCTTTGTTTTATTTTGTTTGTGATTAGTAATGTAACTGACCTAAATTGTGAAATCTGTCTCCCCATAACATGCAGCTGATGTCTCTGTTCAGTTCTTTTTCTCATCTTTTATTATTTATTATTTATTTATGCATTCATTTATTTTTAAAGATTTTATTTGAGAGAAGAGAGTAAGTAAGCAAGAGAGCACAAACGGAGGTTGGGGAAGAGGCAGAGGGAGAGGGAGAAGCAGATTCCCCATTGAGTACAGAGCCTGACTCAGGGCTTGATCCCAGGACCCTGAGATCATGACCTGAGCTGAAGGCAGATGCTCAACTGACTGAGCCACCCAGGTGCCCCTCATCTTTTTTTTTTTTTTTTAAACCTGGCTTCCTAGGGGTCTTTCCTGTGTCGGCATAGCTGAAGTTACAGCTAAAGATTAGTCAGAGGTTATGGTCAAATATCTCAAGTCAGCATGGCTTCCACTCTCTACAGATAAATCTGGATGTGGGTTGGGGAGTCCATTCAAAGTTCAGACTGCTTTCAAGTTTGCCTTAGTTTCTATTTTCACTGGGCACTCTGTGCATGTATTCAGGCTCTTTTGTCATTAATATGTTTGTGTGTTAAGCTCTAGTCTCTACTATGGGTGTGCTCAGCCTCTGGTCAACTGAGGCCATGTGGAGAGTTTTTCAAGTCTTCTTTGGCTGTCTTAACTTCTTGAATACCATATCTGCCTCATCTGTCAGTTTATGACTGGCTCCAAACAGAATTGTTATCTTAGGCTATGAAGCTGTTGTCTCTCTGCTACCTTGTGACTAAAATGACCACTTCATTTTTTAAAAAATATTTTATTTTTTTTATTCATGACAGACACACACACACACACACACACAGAGGCAGAGACACAGGCAGAGAGAGAAGCAGGCTCCATGCAGGGAGCCCAACATGGGACTCGATCCCGGGTCTCCAGGATCATACCCCGGGCTGAAGGCGACGCCAAACCGCTGGGCCATCGGGGCTGCCCCCACTTCATTTTTTTAAAAAAGATTTTATTTATTTATTTATTTGAGAAAAAGAGAGAGAGTGGGTGAGAGATCAGGAAGTGGGTGGGGGAAGGTAGAGGGAGAAGCAGACTCCCACCTGAGCAGGGAGCCTGATGTGGGGCTCAATCCTGGGACTCCAGGATCATAACCTGAGCAGAAGGCAGATGACCCACCCAGGTGCCCCTGAGATGACCACTTTAAACAGCACTTTCATATCAAGTGAACCTCCTTGACAGTAGCAGTGAAGCTGTTTCCCATAGGTGGGTATGCCCTGGTTGAACTACCATGCTGAAGAAGGATATGGGGTGAGGGGAGCAGCCCCAGGCAAGAATACTACAGTATGTATGGGAATTTCACCTAAAGTTACTTGTTTTCATGGATGAATGCTTCTCAGTTTGTTGTATGCTGGAATTTCTGAAGTGTTGAAACTCTCATTTTTGACAGTTTTGAGCAGTTTTGTAGTTGCCTTGTGGGGAGAGGCTTTATCAGCCTCCTCATTCCATCATGCTGAAGTGAGTCTGTTCTAGTTATTGTATCTTTGAGATTTATAATCTTTATTTGATTCTTTCTTTTTCCCGTTTAAAAGAGATTACAATTCTCTAGTGAAATTCTTCACTTGTCATCTGTTTTCTTGAACATATTAATCATAGTTCTGTTAATGTCCATATCTGATACCTTCAGTATTTGAATTACCACTTTCTCTCATTCCCTCTGAGCCCAGGTTTTAGAAAGTGAGACAGTGTATCTGAAAAGATTGTGGAAGCCCTGGATGGTGTTATTTTTCTTCTGGAAGACAGGGTAGGGGTAGCCTATTTTTATTTAGTCAGAGTTTGAAAAAATCTCATTGGGTTTTGTTCCCTTTGAGAGATATCTTCCTCTTGGCTTTCCTTTATTCCTAGCATTTTAGAGATCCCAGCTACAAGCCTGAGGTGTTTACTGGGGCCTTCCTCTTTAGTGACCCTGAGCTCTACTTCTTTTTTCCTGTGCCCTACAAATCTGCCAGTAACTCTGCTGGTATTTTAACTTCATGTGTGCCACTTTCTCTTTGGTTTTCTGGCTTCTCATATTATATGGTTTTGGAAACTTGAAGGGAAATGTTGTATAGAATATTGGTCTTGGTTCTTTGCACTTCCCCTTTTTGGGGGATCTTGGCTCCTCCAGTCCCACCTGCTTTGGTAAACCTGAACTTTTATTTCTGAGCATAACTCAGTAAGCCAGAATTTTTGAGGTGTTGCTTTCTTTCTGGCCTCCTGGCCCCCCGAGTGTGCAAAGAAATTGGCAAATGCCTTGATCAAAAATGGCAGAGAATGTCAGCTCAGTTCATTTCTTTTCCCTCCAGGGTCTCTATCAAGCCCTGGTTGCTTTGGTTGCTGTCGGAAAACTTGAACTTTTTTTGCTTTTGTGAATTTTGCTTAGCTTTTCTTCATGGAGGGTTGGTCTGATATAAATGACTTCCTTCTTTATGGAAGTGGATCTCCAAAAGCATTCTTTACCATCATTACTTTATTTAACCTAAGTTGACAAAAACATGATCATTGCAATTGTTTTTCTCTAGATGAGGGTCTTTTCTTATAGAATCATCCAAGGCTGTCTCTTCAAGATACTAAGACCAGGCAGAAAAAATTTTTAAATTATCTTGCAAAATTTGAGCTAGGGAACCTCTATTCAATATTGATCAATAGCTAAGAGACTAAACTTTTTTTGCATAAAAGGATAAACTGACTTGCAGTGTTATTATAATATTGGTCTTTGGAATACTTTTCTCTTGAACTGGTTAATTTCTTCATTATTTCTTAGAGTAAAATCAAATATATAAGGCAATTTTATAAAAATTTGATGATGGCTTTTAGTGTTGATCTTTATTTGTAATTTGTGGAATATTAAGACCAACTTTATTTGAATTTATTATTAGAAAAACACAAACATCTAGCTTAACTCATTGTCAAATTATTATTTTTTAGTTTTTTAGTGAAATGACATAGAATGCTTAATTTGTAATGCTGGTTTCTTTGGGATTGAACACTTTACATTATCAAAGTAAAAATCAGTCTTGATAATAGCTTTCAAAAATTATTAGATAAGATTCATTAATTGTGTCAAATATACCACTCTGGTGGGGGATGTTGATAATGTGTGGTCTATGTATATGGGAAATCTCTGTACCCTCCTCTCAATTTCACTCTGAACCTTAAATTGCTCTAAGAACATTAAAGTTTTCAAAAAACTTACCAGATCCACAGAAATTACATTTACGTACTCTGATATACCAGTGTTGCTCTGATATATGCTGGATAAGCTTTAATTATTAACTCTAAATTGATAACCTAAATATGTTAGGTGCTGTTTTTCCTTATACTCCTGTAGTAAATAACCAATATAATGATGGACTATAATGATCTTAAGGATGTGTTTTTGGTAGCCATTGATTTTGAATTAATAGAAGCTCAAAAGTTGAGGTGATAACATTTTAAAATAAATTTCATTGTTTTTGTTCAAGATGTTAAGTTTATGGATGTGTATAGTACACTGGAGACTAAAAAAGAGATAAATCAGTGACTTTCCAGAATATATGAAAATCTTGTTCTCTTTTTTCTGAAATTCTTAGAGTTATTCTAACTTTCCTTCAAAAAACAAGTTCATGCCTCTTTGATGGAGACACAGAAGCAGAACGTTCTGTAGGAACTAAATTATGAGATAAATGAATATGAAGGTGGCAGTAGAAGTGTGCACTGCTTCTCCCGCTGCCCGGAAACTGCTATATTTGGCATATATTTCTGTCCTAGCTGGTAGGTTGTGAGCTCTCTGAGAAAGGTGACAGCCTTGTGCTCATTGTTGGATATATGGTACCTGGCACATGAGAAGTATTCCATAAACACTGGCTAAGTAAACCCCATCAAAGAAAAATTTTGTACCAGACACCTGTTAAAAATGGCAAGGACAGCTTTTAGTACTGCTGCAGTAGGAGAGAGAGACTTCAGTGTAAACTGAGCTCGACACCACTGAAACAAAAGGGGAGAGGCCTTTTCCATCCTGGGGTGCACAAAAGGAAAGGTACCAAAAAGTCTTTAAGAGAGGTTGTATGGTTAGGCAATCTGGCAGTTATCTGGAGGAGAAACAGATTTCTCCTATCTTTAGGACAGGAAGTAGTTTTGCAAATTTGAGCAAGGCACCCAACCCAGTTAGGCTCTTACCCTCCTGTAGAAACTAGGGGAACAGGAGAGCTACCTCCCCAGATGTTTGCATTTCAAAGAGGTGGCTTCCAAGTCCTTAAGGAGATGTTTCAGATGGTAGAAGATTAACAACTCAGCGGGGCAGTACAGGGATTTACAATTGCAAGCTTTTTAAGGGAAGTGCTCTAAGAGAAGGGAGCCTATCCTTAGTGGCCTGTCATCAGCCTTAGGACTAGAACAAACAGCAAATTCATCAGCAGCAGTGAGCTTTCTTGGATAGATGATTGGGAGACCTGAGTTCCTCCTACTAGGAACATGGCTTTGGGCTGATAGAAACTATGCTCGTGATTGTGGAAGTCTCTTAGGGTGGGGAATGAAATAATTTGTGCTGAAAGTTACAGTTTTCATAGACCAGGGCTGAAGCCTGATTGAGGAGAAGATTCAGAGGAGCCTGGACAAAGCTAGGTGAAAAAGAGAGTCTTTGTCAATAACACAGAGAACGAGGGTATTTTATGTGTGGAAATGTAAAGTGAAACCAAAAAAAGAGGTAGAAATCAGGAATATCTAGAATTTAATGTCCAGGACTAGCTCGGGGAGAAGGAACTAATGTTTGTTTAGCCAGGCACATGACATCTGTTATTTTTACTTTATCCTTCTAATAACCCTGTGAGGTCGATACTATCTTCATATTGAATCATGAGTCACAGACTCAGATGTTTTAAGTAACATGATCAAGGTCATCTAAGTTCATGATTGCTGGAGTTGGTATTCAGACCCAGAATCATTTGACTTCAAGTTGCCAACACATTGTCATATATGCTTACCAACGTGTATTTTAGTGTTCTTATATAGCAACTTGCTTTTCTTAGGAATAACTTACATTAGTAACAGTTAGCATTGATAAGCTGTTTACTGTCTGTACCAAATCCTAAGAAGAAAATTTAGCAAGTCTTGATAAACATTGAGTGAGAAAGTAAGAGTGTTACTAGTCCTTTGCTTTTGGAGGATATAAATACTCTCAGTTGTCATTGGAATTACTGCTAACACCCCAATACACATGGAAAAGCTGCTCCTGATCACAGATCTCAGTAGTGCCGAAACAGGAAGGTCTGTAGCCCAGAATCTTAATTTCTCCCATGAAAAAGCTATGACCCAGAAAAGTTAGGTGATCTCCCCAAGTGATTGACTCAAGATCCCAGAGCTTGCTCATTAGGGAAAGCTGGGATTGGCTTAACTGAAAATTACTGTGGCCCAATTTGGGGATTTACCCTAAGATGTCATCATCACAGCATGTCTTTATCCAATGTCAAACTGCCACAGTGTCGCTACTGCATTCTCTTAGAAAATAACCAAAAGAGGTGAAATTGCCTGTAGGTGGAGGTGACAGTGACTCAGCAGTGTCTCCGCAGCCCCATCAGGTGATCCAGCAGAGCTCTCTGTGTCAGACACTCCTGCCTGAATCTGCTAAGTCTCTTTCCAGTGACCCGCCCCACCTCCGCTACACTTTCAGCAAAAATAAACAGCGATATGACAACAAAACAGCTAACACAGATCTAAAAAACCAAACTTTTAAACTTTTTTTCGCCTAAATATGTCCATTCCAATGTTTTAAAAATTTCAAAGATTGAAGTAATACCACTCCTCTTCCTTGTGTCCAAACATTAATTTATGCTGTTTGGGGTATTAAACAGTAAGTTGGGTTTTTTTTCCTCCCGTGTTGTTTAACCTCTATCATTGCTGTGGGTGAATTTTCATTTTAACAGTTTCCCTCTCCTATTTTTGGGCTAAAATAACCCACTAAAAGATTGTAGTAAGAACACTAAACAGGACTTGTACCTCCCTTACAAATTTTTAAGTGTACAATGCCATTTTGTTGGCTAAAGATTCAGTGTTGTTCAGCCAATCTCAGAAGCTCACTCGTCTTGCTTTCTAGCATATGCCTGTTGATTAGTAAGTCTTCATTTCCCTCTCCTTGCTATTCCACTCTGATTCCAAGAATTTGTCTACTTTAGACATTCATTTAAGTGGAATCCTGCAGCACTTGCCTTTATGTGATTAGTTTATTTCACTTAATATAATGTGGTTTACTTTACTCAGTATAATGTCCCAAAGATTCATCTATGTTGTTGAAAATGGTAGAATTTCCCTTTTTGGGGGTGGCTGAGTAGTATTTCTCTCTCTCTCTCTCTCTCTTTCTCTCTCTCTCTCTACCACTTCTTTATCCATTCATCTGTCAATAGACATTTAGGCTGTTTCCACATCTTGGCTACTGTGAGTGGTATTGCAGTGAACATAGGGTGCTCATATCTCTTCAAGATCTCGATTTCAATTCTGGATGAATTCCCAGAAATAGGATTGCTGGATAATATGGTAGTTCTGTTTTTTTTTTTTTTTTTAAGATTTATTTATTTATTTTAGAGAGAGAGAGAGAGAGAGCGAGCGTGCAGGAGCAGGAGGGGCAGAGGGAAAGGGAGAGAGAATCCCAAGTAGACTGCAGTGAGTGTGGACCCCTAAGCAGGGCTTGATTTCACAACCCTGAGATCATGACCTGAGCTGAAACCAAGAGTCAGACACTTAACTGATGATGCCACCCAGGTAGTTCTAATTTTAATTTTCTGAGGATCCTGCATGTTTTTCATTATGGCCACACCATTTTGCATTCCTACCCAGTGTGCAGGGATTCCAGTTTCTTCACATCCTTATTGCCATTTGCCTTATTGATATTTTCTGATTTTTGATACTAGTTAACATGACAGTTGTGAAGTGGTATCTCATTATGGTTTTGATTTGCCTTTTTCCTTGATGGGCAAAACTGAACACTTTTTCATATACCTGTTGGCTGTTTGTATGTCTTCTTTGGGAATGTGCTTATCTAAATCCTTAGCCTATATTTTAGTCAGCTTATAAGTTTTTTGCTATTGAGTAGTAGGAGGAGGTCCTAATACATTTTGTGTATTAACTCCTCATCAGACACATGGTTTACCAACATTGTCTCCCATATTGCAGGTTGTCTTTCACTCTGTTAATTGTTTCCTCTGCTTTGCGGAAGCTTCTCAGTTTGATTTGGTCCCACTTTTCCTCTGCCTTTCTGGTGTCCCTTTTATTCTGGTGAGGGGATCCCTGGACATGGAAACCTTGGGGGACTCTTGATGCCATTGAGTCACACAGTGGGCAGGTGAGTTACTAGTGAAGATGTGAAGAGAGAGGTTAGCACTGCACTGAGTGTGAGTGTGTGTGGTTGTTAATGACCAGTGAGCATGACGGAATTAGGACAGCAGAGAGCAGAGATAGGAGTGTGGGCTTATGAGAGTCCATCCCTACAGATGTAAGGGGTTTATGGGAGACAGGACGGAGGTGGAATCTAGTCTTTCACTTTCATGGAGTAATGGAATAGGCAGTAGGAAACCCTGGGTTATAAGATGGGGTAAGTCAGGACCACTCAGAGAAAGGCAAACTAGTCCTTAGAAGAGGAAAGTAGAAAATCAGGATAGACTACCACCACAAGATAACATTAAGGGGTAGGAATGAGGAATGCAGAAACGTGTAGCTCTACCTCCTTTGCATTGTTCCCTTCCCATACTTTGGGTCCTTCTCTTGAAGCGTTTATCCTCAGTTGTGTAATAGCTGAGTTACTCATTGGGCTCCACCTCTACATTGTAGATCATGGGAGGGAAGGTCATTGCCAGCGCCTAGCACAGGGACCATGTGTAGTAAGTATTAGATAAATATTTGGTGTGAACAGATAGACATGGTGGATGGACAGGGGAGGAAACAAAATATCCATGAACACATATGTTGGAAGTAAAGACAGAAAGCTTTCTTAGTTGTATTAATTCTTATCTTTTTATTATGAAAAAGTTTAAACATATTCAAAAGTAGAAAAAAATGGCAGAATTAATCCCTTTTTACTAATTACTCAGCCTTAACAATGATCAACATATGGCCAATCTTGCTTCATTTATCTCTCCCCCTCCCCACTGGATTGTTCTACACAAAGCCCAGATGTCATATTATTTCATCTGTGGATACATTCAGTATGTGCCTTTAAAACAGTAAAGAGACTGGGCTGTTTAAAAAGTCCAATCACAACACTATTAACACACCAGGAAATAGCACAGTAATTCCTTACTGCTATCAAATATTGGATTAGTACTCAGATTTTCCATTGTCTTGTTAAATTTGTTGTCCAGTTGGTTATGATAGAATCAGAATCCAAATAAGGACTATACATGATTTAGTTGATAAATCTCTTAGGACTTTTAAAAAAGTTTTTATTTAAATTCTAGTTGGTTAACATATAATGTAATATTAGTCTCAGGTGTATGATACAGTGATTCAGCAGTTCCATACAACACCATGCCCTCCTTAATCCCCATCACCTATTTCCCCCATCCCCATCCGCCTCCCCTCTGGTGACCATCAGTTTGTTCTCTATAGTTAAGAATCTGTTTCTTGGTTTGCCTCTCTCTTTTCCCCTTCGCTTGTTTGTTTTGCTTCTTAAATTTACATACAAGTGAAATCATATAGTATTTGTCTTTCTCTGATGGACTTATTTTACTTAGCATTATGCTCTCTAGCTCCATCCATGTCATTGCAAATGGCAAGATTTCATTCTTTTTCATGGCTGATTAATATTCCATTGTATTTATACACCACATCTCCTTTATCCATTCATAAGTTGATGGACACTTGGACTGTTTCCAGAGTTTGGCTATTGCAGATAATGCTGCTGTAAACCTCAGGGTGTGTGTAGCCCTTTGAATTAGTATTTTTGTATTCTTTGGTAAATTTCCTAACTAGTACAGTTGCAGGATACTAGGGTCGTTTTATTTTTAACTTTTGGAGGAACTTCCGTACTGTTTTCCAGAATGGCTGCACCAGTTTGCATTCCCACCACCAGTGCAAGAGGGTTCCCCTTTCTCCACAGCCTTACCAACACCTGCTGTTTCTTGCATTGTTGATTTTAGTCATTCGGACAGTCATGAGGTGATGTTTCATTGTGGTTCTTTTTTTTCTTTTCTTTTTTTTTTTTTTAATATTTTATCTATTTATTCATGAGAGACATAGAGAAAGAGAGGCAGACACACAGGCAGAGGGAGAAGCAGGCTCCATACAGGGAGCCCGATGTGGGACTCAATCCCAGGACCCCAGGATCACACCCTGAGCTGAAGGCAAGTGCTTAAATACTGAGCCACCCAGGTGTCCCTTCATTGTGGTTCTGATTGCATTTCCCCGATGATGAGTGATGTTGAACATCTTTTCATGAGTCTGTTGGTCACATATGTCTCCTTTGGAAAAATATCCATTCATTCTTCTCATTTTTTAGTTGGATTACTCGTTTTTTGGGGTGTTGAATTTTATTAAGTTTTTCATATGCTTTGGATACTAACATATCCATATGTCATTTGGTAATATCTTCTCCCATTCCATAGGTTGCCTTGTCATTTTGTTGATTGTTTCCTTTGCTGTGCAGAGGCTTTTTATCTTGAAGTCCTAGTAGTTAATTTTTGCTTTTGTTTCCCTTCCCTCAGGACACATATGTAGAAATTTGTTACAGCTAATGTCAAAGAGGTTACTGCCTATGTTTTCCTTTAGGATTTTTATGGTTCCATGTCTCACAGTTAGGGTCTTTAATCCATTTTGAATTTATTTTTGGTATGGTGTAAGAAAATGTTCCCGTTTCTTTCTTTTGCATGTTGCTGTCCAGTTTTCCCAACACCGATTTTTGAAGAGACCATCTTTTTTCCATTGGATAGTCTTTCCTGCTTTTTTAGAGATTGATTAACCATATAGTTGTGGGTTCAAATCTCTTAGGGCATGTTTTTTATTACAAAAATTTTTTTAAGATATTATTTATTTGAGAGAGAGAGAGAGAGGGAGGGAGGGAGAGAAAACACAAGCAGGGGGTGGGGATAGAGGGGGAAGCAGACCCCCTGTTTAGCAGGACTCAATCCCAGAACCTTGGGGGTCATGACCTGAGCTGAAGGTAGACACTTAACTGACTGAGCCACCCAGGTGCCCTCCCTTAGGACTTTTTAATCTATAGGTTCACCTTTTACTTTTCCTTACAGTTTATTTATTGAAGAAACCAGATCCTTTGCCTGTAGAATTTCTCACAGTGTGAATTTTTACTAATTGTTTCCCCATGGTGTCATTTGATTTGTTTTTCTATTTGCTATATTTCTTGTAAACTGGTAATTAGAAACAAAGGCTTGATCATATTTTTAATTTTTTGGCAGGACTTCAGAGGTGGGGTATGTGCTTTCTAACGCATGGCATCAGGGGCACATAATACCTTGTCCCCCACCTTTGTGAGGTGAAGTTTGAACAGTGAGCACAGCTGTTGTCAGCTTGATGCCTACATTATAAACATTGTCATCTGCTTCTTGCCTAATGGTTTTAGCAACTGTTGATAATTATTGTCAAGATCACGGATTAGCAGACTTTCTCTGTAAGGGGCTGGGTAGTGCATGTTTTCAGCTTTTGCAGACCATGTGGTCTCTGTCATCGTGGTGGGCCAGCAGCTTTGGGGAATACGTAAGTGATGGGCATGGTTGTGTTCCTGTAAAACTGTATTTGCCATCGTAGATTTGGCTCGCTAGCCATTGTTTGCCAACTCCTGACCTACACCAGTTGTTTCATTCGGGGTTGCAAAATAATATACTAATTCTATCATTCTTTGTTTATTAATTGAAGTGCTTCTGTAGTGAAGAATTTTACTTCATCCATTATTGATTTACTCTAAGGAACTATTTGTAGAGGAAGGGCAGGATAAATGCTCGAGTCTTTCCCTTTGTTTATTATCTACTTTCAGAATAAGGAGTTGGTTTCTTAGCATCCTCCAAAGGTAATCAGTTTGGTTTAAGAATCATCATGAAATTATGGATATTAAACGTATTTGATATTTCAGTCTTCCTAGACATAGGCCGTGTGGCTGTTAGTGTCACACTGCAGCCATGTGAAACTTCAGAGGCACCGTTAGCTCCATAGCAGAATGTCTGTTGTAGTTTTTTTTTTAAATTGAGGTATAATTAACATACAGTAAGTAGTATATTAGTTTCAGGTGTACAACAGTGATCTGACATTTGTGTACATTGCAAAAATGGTTACTATGATGAGTCCTCTTACCACCTGTCACCTTACAAAGTTAATACAGTGTTCTTGACTGTATGACTTGTTGATTTTATAACTGAAGGTTTGTACTGCTTAATCCCCTTTAGCCATTTCATCCCCATCCTCAACAGCTTTCCCCTCAGGCAGCCACCTATCTCTGTATCTCTGAGTCTGGGTTTTGTTTTATTTATTTTATAGAGTTCAACATAAGTGAAATCATGTGGCATTTGTCTTATTTCACTTAGTGTAGTTGTGTACCTCGAGGTACATCCATGTTGTCACATTTCATTCTTTTTTATGGCTCAGTAGTATTCCTGTGTGTGTGTGTGTGTGTGTGTGTGTGTGTGTGTGTGAGAGAGAGAGAGAGAGAGAGAGAGAGAGACATCTTTATTCATTCATCCACAGATAGGCACAGAGATTGTTTCCACATCTTGGCTATTGTATATAATGCTACAGGGAACATAGGGCTGCATGTATCTTTTTGAACTAGTGTTTTCATTTTTTTCAGATAGATGCAAGTAGATAGATAGTAGAATTGCTGGATCATATGGTAGCTCTGTTTTTAATTTTTTGAAGAGCCTCCATACTGTTTTCCATAGTGGCTGCACCAATTTACATCCCCACCAACAGTGAACAAGGATTACATTTTCTCTACATCCTCACCAACAATTGGTATTTCTTGTCTCTATGATACTTGCCATTTTGTCTGGTGTGAGGTGGTATCTCATTGCATTTCCATGATTGGTGATATTGTGCATCTTTTCATGTGCTTGTTATCCATCTGTGTCTTTTTTTGGAAAAATGTGTATCCACATTTTTAAATTGGATTCTTTGGGCTTTTTTGTTTTGTTTTTGTAATTGGGTCATATGTTTTTTTAATGTACTTTGGATATTTACCCCTTATTAGATACATGATTTGCAAATATCTTCCCTCATTCAGTAGGTGGTCCTTTCTTTCATCTTATTGATGGTTGCCTTCACTATCAGAGCTTTTTAGTTTGACAGTCTTATGTTTGCTTGCCTTTTTTCTTCTTTTGTAAAAGATTTTATTTATTTGTTTGTTTGTTTGTTTGTTTATTTATTTATTTAACAGAGAGAGCACAAGCAGGGGGAATGGCAGGCAGTGAGAGAGGGAGAAGCAGGGTCCCCTGCTGAGCAGGGAGCCCGATGTGGGGCTCAATCCCAGGACCCTGTGATCATGACCTGAGCCAAAGGCAGATGTCCAACTGACTGAGCCACCCAGGCGCCCTGCTTGCCTTTGGAGTCAGATCTTCCAAAAAAACATCATAAGGGAACCTCCATCTTCCAGTAATTCGCCAAAATGACCAACACAAAGGGAAAGAGGTGAGGTACCTGCTATATGTTCTCTAGGCCTTTTAGAAAACGTGGAGTTGTTCCTTTGGCCACATACATACGAATCTATAAGAAAGGTGATATTGTGGACATCAAGGGAATGGGCACTGTTCAAAAAGGAATGCCCCACAAATGTTACCATGGCAAAACTAGAAGAGTCTACAATGTTACTCAGCATGCTGTTGGCATTGTTGTAAACAAACAAGTTAAGGGCAAGATTCTTGCCAAGACCATTAATGTCCGCATTGAGCATATTAACACTCAAAGAGCCAAGATAGCTTACTGAAGCGTGTGAAGGAAAATGATCAGAAAAAGAGGAAGCCAAAGAGAAAGGTACTTGGGTCCAACTGAAGTGCCAGCCTGCCCCACCCAGAGAAGCACACTTTGTGAGAACCAATGGAAAGGAGCCTGAACTGCTGGAACGCATTCCCTATGAATTCATGGCATGATAACTGTAAAGAAAATAAAAGACCTCAGGATTGTAAAAGCGTTTCTCTTAAAAAACAAAAAACAAACAAAAAAACATCATAAGACCAATGTCAAGGAGCTTGCTGCCTAGGTTTTATTCTAGGAATTTTATGGTTTCAGGTCTTTCCTTCAAGTCTTTAGTCCATTTTGAGTTGATTTTTTTTTTTTTTTTTTTGTATATATGGTATAATGTAATGGCCCAGTTTCATTATTTTGCATGTAGCTGTCTGGTTTTCCCAACATCATTTATTGGAGACTGTCCTTTATATATTTGTATATTCTTGTCTTTGTCATAAATTAATTGTCCATATAAGCATATTTTATTTATGGGCTCTTAATTCTTTTTGATGTGATTGTAAATGGGATTTTTAAATTTCTTTTTCTGATAGCTTATTATTAGTGCATACAAACTATACAACACATATTTGTATAACAATTTTGTATCTTGGAAGTTTACTGAATTCATTTATAAGAACAGTTTTTTTTTTTTTTATGGAGTCTGTAGAGTTTTCTATATATAGTATGTCATCTACAAATAGTAACAGTTTTACTCCTTTCTTTACAATTTTCATGCCTTTAATTTCTTTTTCTTGCCTAATTGGTGTGGCTAGGATTTCTAACACCATGGTGAATAACAGTGGGGATAGTGGGTATGTTTGTCTTGTTCATAATCTTAGAGGAAAAGCCTTTAGGTTTTCACTGTTGAGTGTGATGTTAGCTCTGATTTTGTCATATATGGCCTTAGGTATATTCCTTCTGTGCCTGCTTTGTTGAGAGTTTTTATGGTAAATTGATGTTGAGTTTTTGTCAAGTGCTTTTTCTATCTATTGAGATGATTATATGATATTTATCTTTAATTTTGTTAATGCAGTATATCACATTAATTGATTTGCAGATGTTGAACTATCCTGGCATTGCTGGAGTAAATCCCACTTGAGTATGGTGTATGGTCCTATTAATGTATTGTTGAGTTCAGTTTGCTAGTATTTTGTTGAGGATTTTTGCACGTATGTTCATTAGGGATATTGGACTATAATTTTGTGTGTGTTGTGTTTTGTGCATGTGTGGTGTCCTTGTGTGGTTTTGGTATGCTGACTTCATAAAATGAGTTTGGAAAGTTTCTCTCCTCATAATTTTTTTATAATTTTTTTGGGAGAGTTTGAGACAGATAGGTATTAAATCTTTGAGTATTTGGTGGAATTCACTAGTGAAGCCATCTGGCCTTGGACTTTTATCTTTGGAGTTTTTGATTACTGATTCAATCTCCTTATGAGTAATCTGTCTATTCAGATTTTCTATTTCTTTATGAGTTAGTCTTGGAAGATTGTAAAGTCTAGGGATTTATCTATTTTTTCTAGATTGTTCAATTTGCTGGTATGTAATTGTTCACAGATCTCTTGTGATCCTTTGTATTTCTGTGGTATCAGTTGTAACATCTTTTTCATTTCTCATTTTATTTATTTGAACCCTCTTTTTGGTGAGTGTAGCTAAAGGCTTGTTAATTTTGTTAATCTTTTCAAAGAATCAGCTCCTAGCTTCATTGATCTTTTTTATTTCTTTGTCTTAATTTATTTCTGTTCTGATCTTTATTTCTTTATATTTTTTTTCTTCTTTTTACTAACTTTGGGCTTTATTTCTCCTTTTTAAAGGTATTTTTTAAGTGTAAAAGTAAATTGTTTGAGATTTCTGTTATTTCTTGAGGTGGGCCGTATTGCTATGAACTTCCCCTCTGATAACCACTTTTGCTGCATCTCATCTATTTTGGTGTATTGTATTTCTTTTATGTTAGTCTCTAGATATTTTTTTATTTCTTCTTTGATTTCTTCTATGACCTAGTAGTTGTTCTATGACCAGTTGTTTAATCTCCACATATTTATAGTTTTTCCAGTTTTCTTCTTGTAATTGATTTCTAGGTTCATACCATTGTGATCAGAAATGATACTTGATCTGATTTCAGTCTTCTTGAATTTATTGAGACTTGTTATGTGGCCAACCATGTGATCTATCCCAGAGAATATTCCATGTACACTTGAGAAGAATATGTATTCTTCTGCTTTTGGATGAATGTGCTGTATATATCTATTAAGTCCTTCTGGCCTAATGTCATTTAAAACCATGGTTTCCTTATTGATTTTATGTCTGGATGATCTATCCACTGGATTGACTCCTTTATCATAATGTAGTGCCCTTCTTTGTCTTTTATTATAGTCTTTGTTTTAAAGTTTATTTTGTCTTTATGAGTGTGTATGTATACCAGGTTTCATTTCATTTCCCTTTGCATGGGGTATTTTTTTTTTTTTATGCCATCACTTTCAGTCTGTGTCCTTACTTCTGAAGTGAGTCTCTTGTAGGCAGAATATAGATGGATCTAGTTTTATTGCTCATTTAACCATTCCATGTCTTTTGGTTGGAGAATTTAATCTGTTTTCATTTAAAATAATACTTCCATTTTATTAACTGTTTTCAGGCTGTTTTGTAGTTTCTCTCCGTTCTTCTTCCCTTGTGGTTTGATGACTTCCTTTAGTTTTATGTTTCATTTTCTTTCCCATTTTTTCTTTTGTGTATTTATTATAAGTTTTTGCTTTGTGGTTTATAAGAAAGTTCACTTATAACTTCCTATGTATATAACAGTCTGTTTTGAGTTGATAACAACTGAAATTTGAACACATTCTCAAACTCTATATTTTACTCCCTGCACCATGTTTGGTGCTTTTGATGTCATTTTTTACACCTTAACTAATTATTGTAGTTTTAGTTAATTATACTACTTTTGTCTTTTAACTTGTATGGTAGCTTTATAAGGGGTTAATATGCTACCTTTATTATATATTTACTTTTTGCGGTGAGACTTTTACCTTTGTGTGTTCCCTTGTTATCAGTGTCATTTCTTTTCAGCATGAAGACATCCCTTTGATATTTCTTGTAAGGCTGAGTTAGTAGTGATGAACTCCTCTAGTTCTTGCTTGTCTGGAAAATTCTTCATCTCTCCTTCAGATTTGAATGAGAGCCTTGCTGTGTAGTGTTTTCTTGGTTGGAAATGTATTCATTTCAGCACTTTGAATATGTCATGCCACCCTCTTCTGGCCTGCATAGTTTCTGTGGAGAAATCTGATAGCATTATGGGGTTTTCCTTGTACATAACAACTTTTTTTTTTTTTCTTTTGAGGCTTTTAAGATACTCTCTTTAACTTCTGACATTTTAAATCTCATGTGTCTTGTTATGGCTGTCTTTGGATTCGACTTATTTGGAACTCTTTGGGCTTCTTGGATCTGGAGGTCTGTTTCCTTCCCTAGGTTAGGGAAATTTTCAGTCATTATTTCTTGAAATAAGTGCTCCTTTTTCAGTTCTTTTTTTCTGGGACCCCAATATGTGACTTATTCCACCTGTTGTTGCAGATATCTCTTAAGTTATCTTAATTTTTTTAAAAAGATTTTATTTATTTATTCATGAGAGACACAGAGAAAGAGGCAGAGACTTAGGCAGAGGGAGAAGCAGGCTCTCTGCCTAAAGCCTGATGCAGGACTTGATCCCAGGTGCCCAGGATCATGCCCTGAGCTGAAAGCAGACATTCAACCACTGAGCCACCCAAGTGTCCCAAGTTATCTTCATTTTTAGAAATTCTTTTTTTTTTTTTTTTTTGGATGCTCTATCTGGATGAGTTCCATTGCTTTATTCTCCAGCTTATGGATACATCTTTCCGCTTCATCCAGACTGCTGTTGAACCCCTCTAGTGTATTTCTCCATTCAGTTACTGTATTCTTCATCTCTATGACCTCTGTTTGTTACTTTTTTTTGTTTTCTGTCTTCTTGTTGAAGTTCTTATTGTGTTCATCCATTTTCCTCCCAAGTTCAGTGAGCATCTTTCTAACCATCATTTTGAATTATCAGATAAAATTCTTGTCTTTGTATCATTAAGGGCTTTTTCTGAAATTTTGTCTTGTTCTTTAGTTTGGAACATGTTTTTCTATTTCTTTATTTTGCTTGACTCTCTGTGTTTGTTTCTGCGTGTTAGGTGGAACATCTACCTCTCTCAGTCTTGAAGGTGTGGCCTTCTGTAGGTGTGATCCTTCTTGTTCAGACCTGCCTTAGCTCCTGGTTGTCTTTCAAGCCTTTGTGACTGTCAAAACTTCCTAATGGGCCTCATTGCTTCAGATGTGCCAAGACCTGTCAGTGATCCAAGGGGAAGAATCTTGTTTAACACCTAGATACAGGCTGTTTGGAAACCAGACCCTCAGGCAGCAGCTCTTAAAGTATGCAAGTATATATAGTCTTGTGGGGCTATAATCATGGCTGTAGCAAGGCCAAAGGGTTGTGCAAAGGATGGTGTCTCCCTGCTATGTTCCCTGCTATGTTCCTTAGCTGCTAGATGTGTGGCCTAGCCTGCCCTTCAGGCTGAAGCTACAGGCTAAGTAAATAGGCCTTTTTTTTTTTTTTTTAAAGATTTTATTTATTTATTCATGATAGTCACAGAGAGAGAGAGAGAGAGAGAGGCAGAGACACAGGCAGAGGGAGAAGCAGGCTCCATGCAGGGAGCTCGATGTGGGATTCGATCCCGGGTCTCCAGGATCGCGCCCTGGGCCAAAGGCAGGCGCTAAACTGGTGTGCCACCCAGGGATCCCTTTTTTTTTTTTTTTTTTTTTTAACCTCAGGAAGATTAGGGTTGTGTTTCCCTCTGTTGTCTGTGTAGTGGTGCCCTAGAGATGGTGGCCTGCCAAGAGCTATTTCTCTGATCATTACATCCCTGTGGAGCTCTGGAACACCAGCCTTCTTGGTCACCAGGGCCAGGTGCCCAGATGTCTCCTGTGTGGATTGCCCATGACTTCTGGCATGAGCAAGACAGCTGGAGAGTGTACTTGGTGGGCCATGCTTGCTTCAGAAAGGCAGTGGGAAAATATCTTGTCTGCGTGTGCCCACAGGCTTTGGCAATGCAGCGAGAGCCTTGTCTGTGCATGTGTGTGCCTCACTTGTAGTGATTATCAAATAAAGCAATGGTCTCTTTCTGCAGCTGTAAAATCCATGATGCTACAGTTTTACAGTTTTATTAGGTAAGGAAAACATTTAATGTTTCTTAAACTCAAAAATTAGATTCTTTCTTGTAGTTTTACATATTTTTATCTGGGTTAATATACTTGTTTATGTATTTATTTTTTAGCATGGCTGGGTCGCTGTTGAGCCAAATTGACATTTGAAAGTTCAAAATGCAACTTTATTTCATTAGCCTACAATGTGAAATTTGATTTAATACCATATGTTTTTTCATTAGTGCCAAATAGGGAAAAATGGGCATATTTGAAGAGCTCAAATTTTGGTACATTCCAAAAAGCTCTCTCCTGATTTATCATCTATATTTCACTTAGCTCAACTGGTTCTGATAATTTCCTTCCTCAGTTCTTTTCTTGGTTACTTTAGCTCTTCAAATTCATTGGATTTTCTCTCTGCTACAGCCAAACTTTTACCCAGGCCCATTGTAGTCTGTCTTCTGGGACATTTATGGTTATGTGTGATCTCCTCTTCTTGTTTGTCCCATCAGTCTGCTGGCTACTTTGACACTTCCCTTTACCCTTTCTTTCCTTGGATTTATGGATAACCTTTGTTTCCTGCTCACCTTTTGATTCTTTTTTTCTCTTCTCTTTTCCCAGCATGTTAACAATGTTCCCAGGTCTTTTTTATGTATCCTAAGCATTTTTCTCTCTCTAAGTTGCTCTAACTTCCCTGGGAAGCTCATGATTTGCCAGTCTTATTTTCAGTATTTCAGTTACTCCTCATATGCAGATGACTTTTATAACTGTCTCATTCTGAGCTCTGATGTTTCTATTTCCATATTTATTGTGGAATATCAGATGTTTCAACTTTGACTTTTTCTAGCAAGTAAAAATAAAATCCAAGGGAAGAGAGGTACCTTTTAAATGTATTCATGTCATCATGGACCCCCGCTTGGGTGCTGGCTAATCCGTGAAAGATTTTGAAGATGAGCTTATTATATTTTTATTTAATTTAAATTTTAGTTAGTTTTTTTTTTTTTTTTTAACATACAGTCCAGTATTGGTTTTTGGAGTAGAATTAAGTAGATTCATCATTTACATACAATACCCAGTGCTTATCACAACAGGTGCCCTCCTTAATGCCTATCACCCACCTAGCCCATCCCTCACTCACCTCCATCCATCAACCCTCCATTTGTTCTCGGTAACTAAGAATCTTTTATGATTTGTTTCCCTCTCTCCTTTTCCCCCTTTCCTGTATGTTCCTGTTTTCTTTCTTAAATTCTACATGTGAGTGAGATCATACAGTATTTGTCTTTCTCTGACTGACTTATTTCACTTAGCATTATACACTCTAGCTCCATCTACATTACTGCAAATGGCAAGATTTCTTTCTTTTTAATGGCTGAGTAATATTCCATTGTGTTGGCTGTGTGTGTGTGTGTGTGTGTGTGTGTGTCTCCATCCATTCATGATTTGATGGACATTTGGGCTCTTTCCATAGTTTGGCTGTTGTTGATAATGCTGCTACAAATATTAGGGTGCATGTGCCCCTTTGAATTAGTATTTTTGTATCCTTTGGGTAAATACCTAGTAGCACAGTTGCTGGATCATGGGGGGTTCTATTTTCACATTTTGAGGAACGTCCATGCTGTTCTCCAGAGTGACTGTACCAGTTTGCATTTACACCACAGGTGTAAGAGGGTTCCCTTTCTTGGGGGCCTTTCTCCGTATCCTTGCCAACACCTGTTGTTTCTTGTGTTGTTAATTTTGGCCATTCTGATAAGTGTGAAGTGGTATCTCATCATGGTTTTGATTTGTATTTCCCTAATGAGTGATGTTGAGCATCTTTTCATGCGTCTATTAGCTATCCGGATGCCTTTTTTGGAAAAGTGTCTATTCCTGTCTTCCGCACATTTCTTAACTGGATTATTTGTTTTTTGGGTGTTGAATTTGATAAGCTCTTTGTTATTTATTTTAATTTAATTTAATTTGTGAGCAATCATTTGGTTTATAAAAAGATTAAAAATTTTTATTTTATTTTTAATTTTTATTTTTTTAAGATTTTACTTATTTTTTGATGAGAGACACACAGAGAGAGGCAGAGACACAGGCAGAGGGAGAAGCAGGCTCCCTCTGGGGAGCCTGTTGCAGGACTCGATCCTAGGACCCCGGGATCATGACCTGAGCCGAAGGCAGACACTCAACCACTGAACCACTCAGGCACCCTGAAACAAATTATAAGATGATGTGAAATATCAATTTCAAAACAACATCAGAAAGTGAGTGTATTTAACCATACTCAGCTCATAACAGAGCAGATGAGTAAGTGGAATAATAATTCATTCTATAACTCATATAGCTATATGATCTGGCAGTAGAAAAAGTTGGTAAAGGAATACAGAGAAACTCTTTTTTTTTTTTTTTTGAGAAACTCTATTAAGCATTAGAACAGGGGGCTCCATGATACTCTGGCATCCACTCAGTGTTGTACCTGTGGTTAGAAATGTTCATGGTGGGAACTCCAGGGATCTTCACATCCTTCATTTAGGGTCCCTGTTAGCTGTGGCTACAGTGTAACACTTGTGCTGAGTTATTCTCTATACTGAGCACTCATCTGCTTTCTTTGTGTGTGCATGGTCATCATTCAAATCTTGGATCCTTGGCAATCCTTAGAGACATTCGATATTTCTGCCCCAATTGCTCAGTTTCAGCCATCACAAACCAGTTATATAGGGGACACACTTGGTATACAGACAGTCCATCTTTGTCCTAAGTTGAGTTTGGCTTTAATGGAAAAGTTGATAAAGTTAGTATCAACCAGGATGTGGAAAGGCGGGTCCAGCTGTGTGTTATATTGGAAAAAGAAGCAGGAAGGATGTTGGGAGACTTCTCTTTCCTTGAGTGCACTGGGATCTTTCTTTTCTTTCTCTTTAGAGGTTTTAATCTACTCTTCTTTTTAAGGCTCTCCTCTCTGAGATTAAGCCTTCACTTCATGATTACATACATCCTTGCTTTCTTTTGCTTCTGCACTTCACACTGCATTCCTTTTGTTAATAGCTATCTGTTCTAATCTTCCACTACATCCTGTCTGTGTTGGCCCAGTCTCTGCTGGCTGTCCTTTGCTTTAGACACATCTATGACTTCTGTATTTAACATATCTTGTCCCATGGCACGTTTCCCTCCTTTTCATGAAGATTTTCCAGACTAATTCTGACCATCTAAAGAGACCAGCAGCTGAGCTACATTTTTCTCTCAACCATAAAATTAAGAGGAATTTTTTTCCATAACTTAAAAGCTTCTGTAAGCCAGTTATTTTCTGAGCTGATAAGAAAGAAAGCAGTGCTCTTCTGGCTTTGCTTTTTAAGGACATGAGTGTTTAATGGGTCTGTCACACAACACAATCCCTTAACCTTAATATGTAATAAATATAAAACTATCTTCCCTAACAATGTGCTTCTTTTCCTGTACAAATATCACTTTTATCTCATCGGAAAAACATTGTAGCTTTTCACTTTATCCTAATCTTCACCATGGAGTATATGTCAATCAGTAATGCTACATTATGTAGCTGTTTTGCAGAGTGACACATTCATTAAGATTGAATCTGAAAGGCCTTTTGAGAAAAGCCTTCTAGGGCAAATAAATGCAATAAAGTCTAACTATAGTTCTCTTTCTCCTTGCCAATCTTGGACTAAGACATATAGTAAATGTGGTAGGATTTGGAAAGTGATTCTTTTCCCTTTATAAATCTTTTTGCTCATTATTAGCTGAAGCATTTCATGAATTAGATTGTTCTCATTTTGCTGAGTCAGAGCACAGTTGGACTTTGGTAACTGTAAATATATTCCCTTTCAGGAGGTGTTGTAAATATTTTTCTTAATGCTGGAGAAGAGATGATATATTCTTTAGAATTATGGGAAGTGAGCAAAACACTTTGGGGAGAGATGAAAAGGAAAAATATTTTTGTCACTTTGTTTTTATTTTAGAGTAATAGTACAAAAATAATTTTGTGCTAAAAATAATATTTTTAGCTTTTCTTATGTCTATAATAATTTTGAGAAAGCTGTATTTAGATATAGTAGTGATGACTGTTTTGCTTAGTATATAAGGGTGTGTTTAGAGAAAATTAAAGACAACATATACCTTCTCAGGTTGATGTCTGGACATTTACAGAGAAACAATCCCAGAGGAATTGTGTCCTACAGATTTTATGAATCCATGTCTTTGATGAGCCCACACCTGAAACTGGTAGACAAATATGTATGAAAACTGATTTTTGGTGGTAAAGATAAAGAGATTCATTCATTTGTTCAACATATATTAAGGCTTCCTAGTTGCTATGATTTATGAATATTTTGACATACATATTTTATTTTATAGTTATAGATTTTTGAGAAGTTCAGCTGATCAGATTCTATATTTCTATATGGAAATTATGGGGTATTAGATTTAAAATTTAAAAATCTAGATAAAAAATGTATAGCATTTAAGAATATCAAGACAAAGTGCTGACTGCACCACACTTAGCCAGGTACGGTGCACTATCATAAATGGAGAGAGGAGGAATCTTGGAGACAATTTAATATATTTATCTATTAGGCAGGTAGTTACTCTGTGCTGGCTTCTGATAGGTGCTTGTGCTACAGTGGTAAACAATGTGTCAAAGGCTTTTCTATTCTTAGAAATTACATTCTAGTAGTGGAGGTTGAGAGCTGACAAATTAATTAGTCAAATTGGGCTTGTGGAAGACTGTCAAAGATAGAAAATAATATTATAATAGAAAATAAATGGAAAGGAATTTTTAAAATGAGGTAATTAGGAAGGTGCCCCTTGAAGACTATCCTGAAGTTGAGCTCTGTGAAAGAGAATGAGTGTGGCAAGGACATTCCCCATCCTAAGCAGGAAAGAGCTTGGAGTGTTCATAGAACTTAACAAAGGTGCATGTGATAGAAGGTAGTGTGGACTGGGGTTCAAGGAGGGACTGTATTCTAAACTCCATACTGCCTTGCTATATGGCGTTTGGATTTCAATCTGTACTTAAAAGAAAACTATCGAGCAGGCAATAGATATAATCTAATTTATATTTTAAGAAGTTCACTTTTGGCTATTGCAAAGAAAACAGTTGGTAGTAGGGAACACTTGGAAGCAGGATGATTACTTAGGAGGCAGTTTTATAGTGGACAAGGATGAAGGTCAGATGAAGGTAGATTAGAGGCATACTCTGGAAGCAGAATTGACTTGACTTGGTAATGGATTGGGTGTGAAGATAAGACAGTGTGGAATCAAAGATAACTCTCAGCTGAAGTCACTGTTAGCCTGAAAAATTAGGAGAATGGTGGTATTGTTTGTAATGATGGGGAAACTGTTGAGTGAGAATTAGAGGTGAAGACTAAGACTGGTCTTAGACTTACAATAAGTTTGAAGTATTTTTAAAGATTTATTTATTTATTTTAGAAAGAGAGAAAGAGTGTAAAAGCGGGGGGAAGGGTGGGAAAGGCAGAGGAAAAATGATAAAGCCAAGCAGATTCCCTGCTGAGCGTGGAGCCCCATGTGAGGCTCAATCTCACAAGTGAGGTCAGGACCCGACGCTGAAATCAAGAGTTGGATGCTTAACTGACTGAGCCTCCCAGAGTCCCAAATTTGAAATATTTATAAGAATACAAATAGTGCTTTTCAATAGACAGTCTGGAACTCAGAAGAAAGGTATGAGCTGTAAATACAAAACTGGGGGAGGTGTCAGTTGGTATTTAAAGCTGTTGGAGTAGATGAGGCAATCCAAGGGAAAGATTGCAAACAGAGAAGGAACAGTGTGGCTCAAGGCCAAGTACTAGGATGCTCCAGCATTTAGAGATTTGATAGAAGGGGAGCTGGGAGAGAACATTGAGAAAGAGTGATCAGGAAGAGAGCTGGAACAGTGTTACAGCACTGAAACAATGAGAAGAGAGGGTTTCAGGAGAAAGGGGGTGTGGCTCTCTGGGTAGAAAGCTATTGAGAGGTGAAACAAGATGAGGGCAGAAAAGGATCCATTTACCTTTGTAATCAGCTTCTGCTTTCAGGGGATCCCTGGGTGGCTCAGTGGTTTAGCGCCTGCCTTCAGCCCAGGGCATGATCCTGGAGTCCCAGGATCGAGTCCCACGTCAGGCTCCTTGCATGGAGCCTGCTTCTCCCTCTGCCTGTGTCTTTGCCTCTCTCTCTCTCTCTCTCTCTCTCTCTCTGTGTGTGTGTCTCTCATGAATAAATAAAAATCTTAAAAAAAAAAAAAAAAAGAAATCTTGCCTTATTTGTCTTTGCATCCCTAGCATCAACCATCTAGCCCAACACAAAATAAGCATTAGGAAAATACTTGTTCAAAGATTAAATGAAAGAGATAAAGTCAAAAGAGAGCTACTTCATGGAGTCTATCCCAAATTAAATCCAACTGTTGCTCTTGTGAGTGAGTTTCCATAGCAATCGATACAACTTTTCTATTAATTACTAATAACTGATGGAAATATATTGGAAGTCTTTGACTTTCAGAATGGTTTCAAGAGTATAACTGCATAATTTTTTATCTGTAGGTATATTCTGTGTTCTAAAAGAAAAGTGGCTATGTTAGTTTGGAAGAAGGGAATATTTGCGTGTATGTGTGTATAATATTAGTTTCATTTGGTGAAATTGGCAGCACAATAATTAAGCTACTTCCACCTAAGTTTGAAATTATAGAAATGATACAAAGCCACCTATTTCAATTTTTTTAGACATTTTATTCTTTCTTGATATGGTTAGAGAATTTTATAAAGCCTTGGTCAAGGGAAATTATGGAGGAAGGCATTAATAGCGAAGAGATTGGTTATAATGGGAAAGGATTCGGTCACTTTTAAGAATGTAATTTTCAGCCTGTATTCCTAATAACTCTTGATCTTAAATCATACCTTTGCTACTTCTAAGTATAGAGGAAGGTACAAAGCAAACAATTTGAACTTATAAGGTTTATTCATTATTTGTTAATACCCCGTATAGATAGGATAAATAAGAAAAACATAATGAAATTTCTCTTTCAACTCATCAGGTAGTAGAGGTTACTATGTTATTGCAAAATTGGTAGGTTATACTTGACTTGCAATGCGCTCTATCTATAGATAGAAAACCTAGGTAGCTTTTGGTACTGTGTTCAATGTGGAATCTTAGATGTACTACCAATTGAGAATGCTGAAGTACTTTAAAAATATCAATGGATATGTTACTTCTACATTCCAAATAGCATCCATATAGTGCTTGTTTATGCAAAATATTTATGCCTGTATGATTTCATTGAATCCTTACGACAACCTTGTGAGAGGCAGTGTTCTTGGTCTCTTAGCTCAAGATCATATAACCCGTCACTTTATAGAGCCAGCCCACAAATCTAGGTCTCCTGATTCCAGATCCCTGTGTTTCCATTTTGGACTGCCTGAAAGTGACGGTCATGCTCCTAGCATGCATAGGGTGAGGAGTACCTATCTTTTCCTCCTGTTGTTGGACATTCATTGTAGCATCGTAAGATTGTTAGCATCAAAGGATGCATCATTAATGTCTCCATGTGTATAAATGGCGGCTTCTCATCCAAAATTAATGGCCTGGAATTCTAGGTCATTAATTTGGTTGTATTCTAATAGATTATGATTCCCTATCAAATTAATTTGCTTGGTCTTGGAGAAGGGGTAAAATAAGAGTTTTAATCTTTGAGTCTTTGAATCTTTCTGGAATTCTCAGTATGCTGCCAAACAACCATTAAAGGTTATTGATGTTGCAGCTTAAATTCATTTAAAGTCAGCTGTCAATCCTTTGAAAATGAGTGCTTGCCATCTGTTGAGCCTATTCTTTTAGGACTTTCTAAGTTATAGCCTTCTATTATAATAAGAAAGATTGTTTTTAAAGAAAAGCCGTAATGGCAAAAACCTGAACTCTGACACTATTGTGCTATAGAAGAAAGTTCAAATATTGCTAATGTTTCCCAAGGGAGAACTATAACTGGGGCTGAGACCAGCATAATATTGGTGATTAGTAATTATTGATGGTAACGAGACTTTCTCATACTTTAACTGGAAGCCAAATTACAAATATCTAGATGAAAAAACTGGACTTTCTTGAGGGTAAAATGCCACATGTATGGTTTCAGCTTAATTTGAGATTCAAGTACTACAGACGCTAAGATTTGGTTTTTGTGAATGAGAGACTTGTCATTAGAGAGATGGCAAGTGTGTATCATATATCAGTAGCTAAGTTTAAAAACCAATGTTCTTGGGGTACCTGAGTGACTCAGTCAGTTAAGTATCCAACTCTTGACTCGCAGAGTCCTGGGATCAAGCCACATGTCAGTCGTGTACTCAGCGAGGAGTCTGTTTGTCTCCCTCTCTGCTCTCTCTCAAACAAATAAATAAATCTTAAATAAAGCTCCAAAACCAATGTTCTGCCTTGATCATTCACAAAGAAGTATGATGCTCTAATGCCCAAATCTCTCCTATATGTTGGGGTATAGAATTATTAAACAATGTAGGCTGTCATAAAAAGCAGTGCTCATTAAATGACAACGTTTCAGTGTTTGAAGAGTGACAGTCCATTTGAAAAAATTAAAAAAAAAAAAGAAAGAAATTAAAGACAGAAGCAAATTGCTAGCACTATTCTAAAAACAGAAACCATGGATCATGGAAATAATGGTCCTTTAGTCTATATCTTTTTTTGTTGTTGTTGTTAGAGAGCCCTTTAAAATATCTTGGCTCATCATGTAGAAAGCAATGTTAATAATGTTTATTTTCCAGGGTGGGAGGAGGATCCAGGAAATGGGAGTTGAAACTTGGCAGGTGTTGCTGTTTCATAAGGGGAAAAAATATAACCTGTCCTATTGGTGCCAAATTAAAATGGTTGATGGACTCTGGGAGCATGATTCAGGTTAAATGAAACCTGTGTGAGAAACACTTTGGAAGAACCTGAACTCCCCCTGAGATGTAGAAAATTAACTCATACAGACAGCAGAGTGATATATAGGACAGAGCCTCGGACGAGTAAAAAATAGGATCATAGTGAAGCTTGTTTTTTGAGTTCCCTTTGTCCTGACTTATGGCATCTTGTGTAAATGCCCATAGAAGGTAAGATTTTTTTCCATCTATTAAGTGGGGATATATAATTGCCCTTCACTCTTATGAAGGTTATGTAATATTTCTAAAAAATTTTGAGCTTCTTAGATTCTATTAACAGAAGCTATGATAATAAAAATTATGAGTTTATATGTAGAAAAAAATATGTGAACTGTTTTATGACCAAGAATTTTTTAACACAAACAAGAATTGCAAGAACTGTAGGGTTAGGCAGCTTCAGAGTAAGTAAGAAAGTCCAAGTCTTCTAGGTAGGAATGATGGCCATAATAAATGAAGAAAATAATTTCTTTGGACAGAGATTAGTTTTGGATTAGGTCAGAAAGGGCTAGTTTGGCATGGTATGTTGGTTACCTATTGTAAAGCAAACTACTTCAAAACATGGTGGCTAATATAACAGCCATTTTACTTGCTCAGGATTCAGTATATTCTACTGGGTTAAGTAGGGATGATTCTTTGGCTGATTTGTCTTGGGATCATTCATTGAAATGGCTATAATCACTGATAGTTCAACAGAGACCGTTTTTTTTTTTTTTAAGATTTTATTTATTTATTCATGAGAAACACACAGAGACAGAGGCAGAGGCAGAGGGAGAAGCAGGCTCCCTGCGGGAAGCCCGATGCAGGACTCAATACCAGGACCCCAGGATGATGACCTGAGCTGAAGGCAGACACTCAACCCCTGAGCTACCCAGGTATCCCCAAGAGACTGGTTATTCTGTGATGGTCTCATTCACATGGGTGATGTTGATATTGGTGCTGCCTTTTGTCTGGGTTTGTCGTCTTCAGGGAGACTAGCCTGGGCTTCTTCACATAGCCATGCCACGGTTCCAAGAGGACAACCTTATTTTGTTAGTCAAAGCAAGTCACAAGGCCAGCCTAGATCTCAGGGGTGGGGAAGCAGATTCTTCTACCTGTTGATGGGATGAAGGAAAGTCCCACTGTAAAGGGCTGTGGAGAATTATTATAGTCCTATTTGTGTCCAAACAATCTACTACACATGATGCAGGAAGGGCAAAGGATAGTTAGGTAAAATGGGTTACTAATAAATTTAAAATTTAAATAGAAGAGTTATATCATGAAAAACTGGATAAGAAGACCCAAAATAGCCTAAGACCCAAATAGTGAAGACCACGAACCATCTAAGTTTCTAAAAGTATATATGAATATTTTTGAAATAGAAAAATATAAAAAATTAGAAAAATATGAAGAATTCTTATCTAGTGGCTTTTTGGTCTAACTGATATGTGCTAGCTAGTACAACTCTCTGATATAAAAAGTAGAACTAGACAGGTCTTATTTAGGCAAGATAGCCAAGAAAAAAGGTAAAATGATTCTGGTATTCTTGGGTGTCCAGTTTATGTGTTCCTAGGGGTATAGAAGAAAGAAAACAAAAGAATATGCAGATAGGAGAATTTTTTTAAAAAGTGAATTTCAAAAATAGTTATGAACTTAGAGATAAATATCAGTTTGATAGTGTCTTTACATAATAGTCACCAAATATGATGAGGACTGCCATCTTCCTCCCCCTAGTTAAGCTTTTGTCACAAATTCCCACATTTCCCATCTGGATAAGTATTTGAAAAAGAAATCCAGGAATTACAGTTGGTGAAGATTCTGGGGAGATAGCAAGGTAAAATGGCTCACTCTCGTGCTATTTTCCATTCTACCCTGCCTCTCCTGACCCAGACCATTCCTAGAGCCAGCCCGAGCACTCAGTGCAGGTGAAGCCCTGAACTGTGTGGAAGTTAAGGGTGAAAGACAACAGGTGAGGGGTTTCTTCTTGGACTGGGCTGGGCTGGTAATAAAGGCAGGCATCGATGGGTCATAGGAGAGGATCAGAATGCATGGGATACTATATAGAGCTTGATCTACAGGGGTTGAGGGACTCCTGGGAGGAAGATTGAAAATGTCCCTCACCCCATTGTATGTGTGTGACTCTGTGTGTGTGTGTGTGTGTGTGTGTGTGCATTTCCCATAAGAGACCAAGGAGAAAATGAACACTTGAGCTGAGTCTTCCCTGTTTGGGAGGCTGGGAGAGTGTAAGGAGACTGGAGCATAAAGTCCTTCCTCCTGGTGCCTTGGCAGGGCCCTGGATGCCACATGCATCCTCCAACAGTCAGACCTGAGCTGCAGTGATGTGACAAAGAGAAATAATGCCATCACAGCCAAAGAGAGGATAGTCCATGTGAACAGATAGGACACAGGATTAATGCAATACAGCAGTAGCTGGAGACAGATGACAAACTGACAAAAAATAGTTAAGAGCACACAAGGGGATTTAAATGCAAGATAAAATGACTTCCTAGAGATGAAATGCATGATTTTCCAATCACGTGTTTCCAGTAAAATGAATTAAAGGAGGTGATGATCATTCCTGAGACTTGATTAGTAGCCTGGTCAGTCAAGTGGAAGAATCTAAAAGCACAGAGCCAGAAATGTAAAGGGATGGAAATCAAGAGAAAAGGGATTACATAACATGTGAGTAACAGGAAAGCCAAAAAGAGAAAAGGAATTGATGGAGGAAAGGCAATAATTAGATAATTATCAGAAACAAATTTTCTGAGCTTAAAAGTCAGGACTTGAGTCTATAAATTCAAATGGCTCATCAAGCTCCAGCCAAGATTTATGAAAAAAGACATCCCAGTAGATACTGGAAAAGTGCTTTACTCCTAAGAATAAAAAGCAAAATCTTAGAAGCTTCCAGGCAGAGAGAACAGGTTATCTACCATTATGAAGTATCAGACCAGCCCCAGATTTTTCATGAATGACCCAGGGAGAGTAACTTCTGTAGACCATGGAGACAAAAAAAATCAGCAGCCTGAAAGCCACATACATACTCAAGCTGCTATCTCCCTGTCAGGGTATAAGAAATTTGCTGCTCTGTTAAAATCAGAGATGCCATCCCCCATTTTCTAACCTCTTTCTTGATACCCAAGAAAGAGTATCAAACAAAAAGCACCTAAACAAAAACTTCATCATAAACACCACAAGGTGAGGGGAGATGATAGCAGAGGGAATTTTTCTAAATTAATCAGTTAACTCAAGTGGGAAGGAAAGAATAAGTTAAAATGTAACAGTCTTAACATTAAATAAAAATGAACCGATTTTTTCCCCCATGAAACATTTGATACTAGACTGAGTTAATAAGTAAAACCCAGTTATCTGGTGTTTATAAAAAACACTTGAAACAGTGATAGAAGGTGAATGCAAAAAGATGGACAAAGATCCTAGGCAAAGGCAGAGTCAGAAGAATTAGTAATATTGAGGATTAGACAGGTACTATTTAAGTTAAAGGCATAAATAGGTTAAGGAAAGGCATTATATAATACTTTTAAAAGGCGTAATGAGGGAGGTAAACAAACTTGTATATACAGAATAACATAGCCACTAAATCTGTAAAGCAAAAGTATTAGAAATGCAAATATAGTTATGATGAGATACCTTAATAAACATCTCTTGCTTGTCTCAACCTGTGTTAATCTTGTATAAACCCTAAGATGTAGAAATTGAATAAAAAAAAATTGGATTCAATGGATATGTGACTCCTTACATTCCTTCAATACAGAATGTTTGTTTTCTGGATCACTTACAAAACTTGATCATATATTTGACTACAAAGGAGACCTTAGCAACTTGAAAGGAGAAGGGATTTTTACAGATCCTGTTCTCTGATCATAACCCAGTAATATTAGAAATAAATAACAGAAGATAGCGAAAAGAACCTTTACTATTTGGAAACTTAAAAACATTCTTTACAACCTTAGCATCAAAGGAAAAAACAAAAGTCTATCTGCAAGATACCTAGAAATCAATCAAAGGAGCACAATTTATTGCAAAAGCCATGGAATACAGTGAAAGCTGTAGCTAGTGGAAATTTTACAGCCTTTAGATGTTTTCATTATTTAAGAATAAAGACAAAGTGTACTCTTATTATGAAATGAGAAAAAGAGAATGACAAAACTAACATAAATTAGAAGAAATAATAAAGATAAAAGCCAAAGTTAATAATAATGTAAAGGACAAATACATACAATAGTTCTTTGAAACAACAAAATAGATACAAAGATTTATGTATTTGATTAAGAAATAGTAAAAAAAAATTATGAGACCAGAAATGAGAGCAAACATGTAATCAGAGAGGCAGGAATGAATCAAAACAGACAACAGAGATAACTGTATTCAACGCTATGGCAACGAACTTGAAAAACCAGAAGAAATGGGTTATTTCCTTGCCAAAGATAAATGTCCAAATTTGGAAGAAAATAAAATTAGGATTGTATCTTATACTTTATGTAAAACTGAAAACAAGTTAAAAATAAAGCAAGACAAACTTTATAAGAAAATAACCGCACACATAATATTAGGAACAGTATTAATTCAGATCGGCAATCTAGAAGCTACAAGAGAAAGGATAAGCCTATGACTGTCCAAAGAGTAAGACATTCTGCTTTTCAAAAGATACTAAGCAAAGCTAGTAAATGCTAAAATTTGAGGGAGTGTGTGCAATACAGAGGACAGAGTTTGATATGTCTCGTAACAATGAACGTTTACAAATTGACCAGAAAGCCCAGCAATCCAATAGAAAAATAAGCAAAAAAGAAGGTGGAATTCAGAGAGGAGCAGATGCAGAAGGCCAACACATAAAAGGTAGTCAAACCCAAATCATGGTCTGACATTCCTCAGATGGGCAAAAATTTATAATCCGCTAACATCTATTGCTGTTGGGGGAAAAAAGTCCTCCTGTTACTCCTGGTCAAAGTCTGTGTTACACTCCTGTTGGAGAGCACTCTGGCAGCACATGTCAGGGGTAGTATCTGACTCAGGAGTTCCACTCCTTGTCTCCTACAGAAATAAAAACACCCATATGTAAGGGTGTGTATCGCAAGGTTGTGTCGTGCCGTAATGTTTGTTTTGGGAGGAATGGGGGTAAATGAGTGTTTGCTAGGAGAGGAATGGTTGGCTGTCTTACAGTATATCCAAATGGTGAAATATGTATTTATTAAATTGAATTTAAGGCTCTTACTAGTTGAATTGAGAGCTTTTCTTGAGCCATTATTGGATGGGAAAAGCAAGGTGCAGAAAAGTGGGTATTACATAGGAGTCAGAACACAATGGAAAAATTGTGCTTATATCTGTGTAATTATATGTAAGTGGAGAAATATGTGTACATGGAAATATATAGGGAAGAAACATACCAGGTAGTTAATATGTGTTACTGGGGGGAAGAGGGCAGCACTGAGGCTGGTTATGGGGAGGTGAAGAGGGGAAAGTAACAAAATAAAAAAGAACACACACATGCCAGTAATAAACAATGATATTTATGATGTTTGCATATTTATTAAATTTAAACATATGTGCTGTACATACACATGTAAATGAATTTTATGTTTATTCGATCTTATTATTTACAATTTCTGTATAACTAAGGAGGCACCTAGATCTGAAAACATAAATTCTCAAATCAAATACAGCATGGTAATTGTGTTCAGGGCGCTTTGGGCTGTAAGTAAGATGCAGAAATCCAACGAAAAAATTAGCATAAGTGAAAAAAGGAATTTATTGGCTCATGGGAGCCATCATTCAGGTCAGTGGAGCTGTCATCAGGTGTCTGTCTTTTGCCTCTGTCTGTATCTCTGCTTTCTGCTTTCCTGTGTTTCTCTTTTTATTTTTAGCTTTATTCTCTTGTGTTCTCCCTCTTGAGGGCAAGACAGTTCCTTGAAACATCTTTTTTCTGGTCATTGCTCCCTCCCTTGGCCCCTGCTGTGTTCCTTCTCCCCCTGGCTTCACCTAAAAAAGTCCTAGGGAAGAGCACTGACTCTGGTCTGGGTCCCTTGCCCACCCTGGCTACCCCCTGTGAGCAGGGCAATGGTGGAGTAGTGCCATGGGCCAGACCTGGGTCACAAAGTCACACCTTTGGAGAGAAGGGAGGTACTGCGGGTGACAGTGCAAGCACGATCACAAGGACTTGAGTGAGTGGGGAGCACTTCCCCAGAGGAGTGGTGGCAGAAGGCAGACCAATTCAGTCTAAAGGAGGAAAGAAAGATCCTAGGTGGACAGAAACAACAGATGTCCAATGATGGGCTTTGCTTCAAATATAGGACCAAGTTTGCATCTTTAATATCAAAGGAATTAAGTAGTAGAGCAAGTGGCTTTGAATCAAACAGTAAGTCCCATGCAGGGAAAGTAAACATTTGTCCAATATCATCAAGATCTATAATAGGTGATTATGTATGCACGTAGCCTTCCCCTGGATGATTTACAGAAGGATTGATGTCTCTTAAGATTAATAAGGAATATCTACTTCATATATGTGAATATGTATTTTTCTAGGAAAAGAAACCCTTTTGTATTTTTCCTCAGCTTTACTGAAACATTATTGACTCACAACATTGTGTAAGTTGAAGGTGGACAACATTATATGATACCAATATATATTGCAAAATGTTTACCACAGTAACATTAGTAACCACATCCGTCATCTCAGGTAATCACATGCATTTATTTTTGAGGCAATTTGAATGTGCCAGATTCTTTCCCCTGTGCCTGCTGAGACGGTTGCTCTCATCAACGAATGCACCAGATGCGCTCATCTTAGAGATTTTATCCATCTTAATATTGACTTACAGTAGTGCTTGGATATTTAGGTGATAAATAATTGACATTTCTATTTTGTGAAAAAAATAAATGCAATTACAGACCATAGAGGAAAAGATGATAAGCTGATCCAAAATACCTATTGACAGAAAAATCTGTGCTATAAAAAATGCCTAAAATATTTAGCCAGAGATGTCTTTTCCTTTCCCTCCCCTCCCCTTCTCTCCTCAACCCTCGCTTTCCCTTCTCTTTTTGTTTTTAACTGTGATAGATAACACTTTTAAAATGTTTTACTGTGATAGGTAACACAGAAAACCTTATTGCCCAATGGTGTATCACACACCAAACACTCCTGAGTACCATCCAGGTCAGGAAGCAGAGCGCTGTCAGCCCTTCAGCCCATCAGCCCCAGCCCATCAGCATGTGTCTTCCCCAGACTGCTTGCTCCACCCCATCAAAGGTAGCAGCAATCCCAGCTTATATGTGAATAACTCCCTAGCTTTTCATCATAGTTTCACCACCTAAACTTGTATCCACACACCTTAGTTTTGCCTGTTTTTTGAATTTTCCAGAAATGGAATCATAGAGTATGTGCTCTTTTGGGTCTTGCTTCCTTACTCTGCATCAGAATCATTGTCCACTGCTTTTGTCCAGAGCAAAGGCAGGATGGGAACGCCTAGCTTTCAGAGGACCAAATAACTCTGACTCGTGGCAACCCTATGAAGTTATAGATTTTAGGTTATTAATCAAGTCCTTTGAGGGACCTTTGAGTGACAATGAGACAGATGAAGTATTTATTTTTTAAGAACTCGAGCAGTTGGTACCCCGCCTTCCCAAGAGGAACAATCACCATGCTGCTTTATGACATTTCTAGGAAGAAACACTTGTCCTGGCTGCATTTCCAGGGATGCACCAGAGCTCAAGGCTGTCAGCCAGTCCTGCCCCGAAGTGCCTTTCTCAGTGGCAGGACTTGAAGTATTTCCAGCTAGTGGAGCTGGTTTGTTAGAGTTAGTCTTAGAATTAAAGTAGGTATCTTTTCTTTCTTTTCTTTTTTTTTTTTTTAAGACTTATTTACTTATTTTAGAGAGAGAGAAAGAGAGCATGGAGGGGGGCATGAAGAGAGCGTGGAGGGGAAAGGGCATGGAGAGGGAGAGAGAATTTCCAGCAGACTGCCTGCTGGGCCTGTAGCCCGACTCAGAGCTCCATCCCATGACCCCGAGATCATAACCTGAGCAGAAATAGATTCAGATGCTTAACTAACTGAGCCACCCAGACACCCCAAAGTAGGTGTCTTTTTGATTGGATATATGAACATCCAGTATTTTCTTTGCGTGTTATGTGAAGTTTTATGAATATGGACCTTATTATAATGTGTTATACATTATCTTAACATTCAAAAGTCTGAAAGTGTGTTTCTGAGAAAAAGGAAAGCTTTGTTTCAAGTAATAGCTCAATATTGTCAAACAAGTGATTTTTTGTTCGAAGAACTATAAACTAGAAATTGTGGCTGGCCCAGTGTAGAATATTCCCGCTCCTCTTCTGATGGCTGGAAATCGGGTACAGAAAGTACTAATATGATGAGCTGATCATCAAATGTTGAATTTTCACATACACATAAGCCATTTGTTGGTGTTTTTAGATGAATATTCTAGCTTTCTATGCCTTCAGATAAAATTTTGCTTCTTTATCTTTACTGGATATTTTACTCTCTCTTTTCCGGGTGTCTTTATGTCTGTCTGTTTACATACCGTCTCTTCCTTTTCCAAACACCTTCATATACACCAGTCCTCTCGATGGCAGTAGAGGGAATCACTGCTATCAATTCTGCTCTTCCTGTCCGTTTCAGTACACCTGAAGAAATTAAGACTGAGTGGGAGGGTAGCTGCAAAGAGTACAGAACATGTTCCATTTAGATGGGTCTTTTTGGTCTGCGCGTGGCAGCCGGGAGGCCTGATGAGTGGGAGCTGTCCAAGAATTGAACCTGCAACAACCTGCCCAGGGCCAGAGCCCATTGTCTAAGGGTGGCAAGGAATGGGAATGGTGACTCCCCTCCTGGATAGATGTTCATCCACCAGGAGAATAAGAAGCCAGCTTTGTAGAATTGTGGGCAAGATACAGTTACATTTTTTGACCATATGGGCACATGTTTCATGAACAGGTTCAGGAGTAAAGAAAACATTAAGGGCACATGGAAGGGAAAGGCATAGAAGAGTTGGTGTCTGTGTATGTGTGTAAGAGTGAATATACAGAAATCGGCTTATGATAGCAGTTCTGAAATACATACATTCAAATACAATAAACTTTAAAAAAAAATCCTATCTATGTGCTTTTGTTGACAAGAGAGATTCTATTTATTGATTGACCTCCTTTTCCCATCAAGAATGTCTTGCAATTGATACCTATTATGCATTCTTATATTACATGAAGTCAATTAAAAAATTAGCTGAAGTGACAAAAAGGAAGGTATTATGTATTCACAGCCAACTACTCATAATTTCAAATATATTCAAGTTGAGCCACCCACCACCTCTTTCCTGTTAAGCAGGATGACCCATAGCAAAGTTAATTCCAGCATAGCTGTTCTCTACCTCTTAGAACTGTTGTGGCAGCCTTCCACTACAGTGTGTGGGGGTGTGCTCAGAAATTCAAATACAGGGACACCTGAGTGGCTCAGTGGTTGAGCATCTACCTTCAGCTCAGGGCATGATCCTGGGGTCCTGGGATCGAGTCCCACAACGGGCTCCCTACAGGAAGCCTGCTTCTCCCTCTGCCTTTGTCTCTGCTTCTCTCTCTGTGTCTCTCATGAATAAATAAATACAATCTTAAAAAAAAAAAAGAAACTCAAATACATGTTGACATTTCCACAAGCAAAACATCATTTAAGACAAATCTATTACTAAAAAAGTCACCTATGTCAAAGCCATATACAGATGTTATGAAGATATCCCTTACTGCTGCCCCCTTCATTGGTGCTAATAATTGGGGACTGACCATAACACATGGAATCAACCCTGACCTTTTTGTCTAAAGCCAGTGACAAGCACCTGAGGGCCAGCAGGAAGTCCTGTGGGCTGTATTATGCTTTCTGTTCACCACAGAAAGAGTTTACATGACGTGAAGTTGGCGAGTAGGTGATAGCCACCTGCGCACAATTCTTCATGCTTGGGAATGTTACTATGCACGTGTTGTGTGTGTTTACTTCTCTTCATTGAAAGTTAGACTTGCTGTCAGGTGTCATTGGCTTCATTCTTCCTTGAGGGAATTTATCCTTGAGATTTTCCTTCTTTTGTGTATCCCTAGGCACTAGTAAGGGTATTTAGATAACTGGCATTTACACTGTTGATAATCTGAATTAATCAGCCTATATTGAGTAGAATTTGATTACAAATTTATCTACTTCCGATACGTGTCCCGTTCTGTTTTCAAAGAGGCCAGAACTTGCTACAGGTTTCATAGAGAAAAATCTCCTTATTTCTTCATACTCCTTGATGGTGTGTGAGAATGTGTTTACACCAATAGGAGTCTTCATTCCTCCTGTACTATCGTATGTATGGCCTGGGAAAGCTAAGCACTTTCCTGTTTTGGGGCTCTAACCTTGAAACCTATTGCTTCTACCCACTGAAGCTCAGAACATTCCATGAAGCACTCTTCAGTGAACTGTTCACTATATTAGAATCTCTTTTTTCCTTTGCAGACCTCTCATGTGGCCTTTGTAAATGTGTGTTTGCGACAGAGTGAATGTAGAAGCTGAAAATGCCTGGAAGATTCCTGGTTTCTGTCGCTACATGCCCTGCCTTTTTGCATCACCGCCTGATTCGGATGAGGTGATGTTCAGAGGGACGCCTTAATCGACACCGTTGTCAGCGAGTGGCCTCTGGCTGGAGGTAGTACGCACGGTTCAAGATGGCCAGTCAGCCTCCAGAAGACACAGCAGAGGCTCAGGTCTCTGACGAGCTCGAGTGTAAGATCTGTTATAATCGGTACAACCTGAAGCAGAGGAAACCCAAAGTGCTGGAGTGTTGTCATCGGGTTTGTGCCAAATGCCTCTACAAGATCATAGACTTTGGGGACTCCCCACAAGGCGTCATCGTCTGTCCTTTCTGCAGGTTTGAGACATGCCTGCCAGATGATGAAGTCAGCAGCCTGCCGGATGACAACAACATCCTGGTAAACTTGACTTGTGGAGGCAGAGGCAAGAAGTGCCTGCCAGAGAACCCTACTGAGCTGCTGCTGACTCCCAAGAGGCTGGCATCTCTTGTAAGTCCTTCACACGCTTCCTCCAACTGCCTGGTCATAACCATCATGGAGGTACAGCGAGAGAGCTCCCCGTCTCTGAGCTCCACTCCTGTGGTAGAATTTTACAGGCCCGCAAGCTTCGACTCTGTTACCACTGTGTCACACAACTGGACTGTGTGGAACTGCACATCCCTGCTCTTTCAGACGTCTATCCGCGTGTTGGTTTGGCTGCTAGGTTTGCTCTACTTCAGCTCCTTACCTTTAGGCATCTACTTACTGGTGTCTAAGAAGGTCACCCTCGGGGTTGTCTTTGTCAGCCTCGTCCCTTCGAGCCTTGTTATTCTCATGGTGTATGGTTTTTGCCAGTGCGTTTGTCATGAATTTCTAGACTGTATGGCACCTTCTTCTTAATCGATATGCAGACTAAGAAATTTGACACACATTGCCATCTTTAAAGTTAGGTAATTTATCGTTTATTTATTTTATATTCTCTCTGATTAGTGTCTGTGATGTTAACAAGCCACTGGCCAAATGTTTGTTGTCTGTTTTCTATAAAAATTTTGACTCAGTTGGTTTTCCTGTGTGCTGGACATCAAAAATGTTCGTTTCTACCTAGGTGTTAGAGACGCAAAATGTTTAAGGTAAGCCTTCATAAAGATCTTCTTGTGAGTCTTCCCACAGAAAGGGTGGGATTTCACTCAGCCCTGCTAGACAGGCACTAGAGGTACAGTGTGTTAGGCAGTAGTTGGGGTCTTTGTGGAATGTCAGGGATGAACTAACTCCTCTCTTAATCCTCGGGAATCTCTGATGGATGGTGGACACGAGAGGAAAGCTGTTCCAAGACACATCCACTTGAAAGGTGTGACTTCCCCCACCCCACGCCCCCTCCTATATCCCCCTCCAACACCCCTCCCACATCCCCCTCCCACACAATTCTTCTTCACACTCCTCCCATATCCTCCTCCCACCCCTCCCGCATCCCCCTTCCACAACCCCCTCACAGCCCTCCCACACCCCTCCATTGTTGATATTTCCTGGAGTCCTCTTCATGTGTTCTCAAGTTAATGCCACTGTCTGTGGTCTGCTGCTCCAGTGAGGTGCTTCTTCCCTCTGCACATACTCCTTCACCAAGAGGAAACCGACTCCTGCCCTTGTGTGGTTTCCATTAAATACCCATTTTGCCACATTACTAGACAGTGGAATTTGCATGGAAGCAAACGTCATGATAGAATATGGCCACCTGTCTTTGAAGCCATCTCCTCCATATTTATTTTCCTCTCTCCTCCATCTTCTCTGAAATTCTCACAGAGCAGTTACTGTTCACGGAAATAAATCTTGAGTCTTGCCCTGAAACATTTCAACTGAGTTTTGTTAACCACATTGTTCAGCGAGCCCCACGCCTTACCCTGAATGCGGTTTCACTTCAGTTAGTTGTTGGAAGCACACGAGGATTCTTTCCCCCATTGTATTTCAGATTCTATGATGGACTTGTTTAACTTAATCCTATAACAGTTTGGGGTGAATTGTGGCCGTGGAAACCCAGAAACAATTATTGGGATGTTCTGGCTCGCCGTTTGAAGTATTTTTGCTGTACTGTACTGGGTTGGACCAAAACACAATGGTTTAGGCTTATGTGCAAAACGGGGTTGCAGTAAGCCAGAGAGAGAGATGGGCAAGAGACACACAGCGCCGATGCCTGCTGGAGAGGACCCTCCAGGGCAGTAAAATGCAGGTGCAGAGAGCAACGTGATGTGTTGCTGTGCCTCTTGCTTTAAAGTCCATTTTAGAATGGATTCATGTTCTTACATAATTTATTTCAAATAAAAGCATAAGCTATGTGACTTGAGTTAATGAACTTCTTTTCGTGATGTAGGAGAAGTTGAATGTATATATTTATGAGAAGAAATTGTTTAGCAGATTTTAGGTTTGAGGGAATAGAATGTCCACAGAAACTGGGCCAAAAAACAAAAAAGCGTTTCAGTTTCTAAGACCCATTACTGACGATTAACATTAAAATATTTATTACTCTTAGGAAAGGGCAATACTAAGATGACTTCCACTTGTTTGTGATGAAACATTTGTTGTGTGACATGGTTTCTGTGGACCAGTTGGATTTCCTTATTCAGGAAGAATTGATACTTATTTTTAGATTAGTAGTTTGATTTTAATCGCATAACTCCTGACTTTGAGAATATATACACCCATGGTGAGTATGATGAGAAAGCATATGTGGGGTGTGGTCCAATGAATTTAAGCCCCAAGTTATAGATAAAGACATTTATAATTTCATAAAATCTAGCTTAGATAGCATTGTGAATGCAGTTTCCAAAAATCCATTGTACTTAGAGTAAACAAAATGTTTAGGAGGTGTTTTGTGATTTGGATTTATATATTTACAAGGTTTTTACAAAATGTTCATTTTGTCTGACATGTAACATCAAATAAATTGGTGAGTTATATGATGAGGTTTCTAGAAAGCTCTGGGTGTGGGTACTGTGTATTTTGCTTATTTGTATAATGTCTGCAGTGCTAAATTTGTGTTTATTTGTAAATTGTGATTTTTTTTTAGTTGCCAGTAAATTAATTTGTTTTTAAAGAGTTTTAAATGTAAGACAGCAAAAAAACTCTTAATGCTGTTGAATGAAAATAGGACAATGCTTCATTCACTATTTTATTCACTGTGATAATATTTTGTCCATTAAATTGTTATTGTTTCGATACCAGAAGTTTGATTTCTCTGACTCATTGGTTGAGATTCAGTTATTTCTTTGGACTTCTGTTAATATTAGCTAATTGCAAACCTGAGCTTTCAGAAACACCAATGAAGTACCTCTTTCACATGGATGAAGATTTCAGAACTTTCTGATCTAACCTGTGCCACCTCTGAAAGGCTTTCCACTTAAAAAAACAAAACAGGGGAGGGAATTTGGGAAGATGAAACAAAACCATTGTCTTTATCTTGATAAATACATTTTTATTTTGGTTTAAATTTGTTTGATTTATTTTCTAGAATCTGCCTAGCCATTCAGCAAAACAGTGTCCATCTTAGTTGGGGAATCACTAACCTTCTGTGATCTGGGCAAATTTTTATAATTACCTGATCTTTAAATATGACCGTTGTTAGGCAAAGCAGAAATCACTTGGAAGTATGTACTGGTTACATATTGATGATTATTAGTGAATTGGTACCACACATTAATCAAGAGTAATGGTTTTCATTCACATCTGAAATCTTCACATAAATGAGCAAAGAATCTGGTTAAGGAAAGGCATTACCTGCACTAGTCATAACGTAGAGGAGTCATGCTTCGTCGCCGAGAGACCCACAAGTGATGAGCATGTGCCTGGTTGTAAACAGACACCCTGGCTTAGAAGAAATGCTCTAATATGTCATCCAGATAGACACAGATGCCGAAGGAATCCTGTATTGACAGAGAAACTGATACCACAGTATAAGAGCCACCTCTGTGAGTTCTGGAGTTCAGGTGTGAAAAAGAGTTAACCTGAGTATAATGAGGGCCAACTATAATTCTCTGTGTTTCTACTTTTTTTTGAGGCTTGTTCTATTTTTCACTCTTCTTGGCAAAAAGCAAATACTTGCCTTAATTCCTTAGAAACACCACAGAAAACCACATATTCCAGAGCTTTCCTTAAAACCAATAGAAGGCTTGATGACAGGTAAGATCTCTGAAAAAGTTGCAGCATTGGCTCTTGAAGCTTGAGTCAGATGTATTTTCCACATCTCTGCCCATTAGATGTTTACTTCTTGGCCTCAAATGATTTATGAAGTCTCACTCTTCTGTAGGGAACTAGATGCTTAGTATTGGGTCTATCCTGACAGGTTTACTTTTGTGTGAAAGAGATTTTTTTTTTTTAAAGAAATAAGTGGATAGTCGGATGTTAAATTTGTAAATTCCAAGTGAGTGTGGGGGCAATACAGTTTCAACTCAGTTGCTTATGTCATGTAAATTTTTGGTATAATCCAAATCTCAAGTACACTCAGTATACAGATATTTATGGTTTTTGACATGAAGGTGCTTTAAATTTAGGAATAAAAAAAATCAGAAATTATGCCCTGCACATTGTGTATACGAAGTAGAGCTATGTGGTAATGTATTTTTAGAAGTGGTCGAAACTTGATTTAACAAAAACCTTCAATTACTTGGAACAATCACTCTACAAGCATCTTTTTTCTATAAGCATTTTTAATTGGGCAGGAGTTTATTAGATTTGCACCGCATTAACATTTTCCCTTCAAACTGAGATTGTGGGGATTTTATAAGAGGAGAACATGCTCTGACTTAGTAGGTCATTTCAGATCTTGGTTTTCCCATGAAATTCAGTGCTTTAGGTAAGAAAGCTTTTTTTTTTTTCTTGTTATTGTTTTTCTTTTTCCCACCAGCATTCAGATCCATTTACCTCAGATCAGTCTAGCCAGAAGACATACATTTGAGAGTCTTTGGTGTTCTAGCAGCAAACAGAAGCCAAGGAAGTAGAGAAATGAAGAGCAGGAGAGAGGAGAGGGTCAAGGTTGAGCTCTGTGAAGTTCAAACTTTCAATGATCAGTAGAGGAGCCAGCAAAGGGACTGCATTGGTATAGCCAGAGCCCCAGGAAAGAGAACAACAAACATTGGAGGATGTGTGCTCACAAAGGCCAAGAGGAAGCAGGTGGAATTAGGATGATTAGATGAATACAAGTGGAAGCAGATGAAGATTACTTTGTTGAAAAAAAGGCTTATCAAGCTTTTCTCGTGAAGAAATAGTTCAGAGAATTGTGTAATTGTCACTGGTACGCTCACCACTTAGAGTCAGCACTTAACCTTTTGCCATATTTGTTTTATCTCTCCCCCAAAAATAAGAGACTTCCTCTAATTTGACTAAAATATCATTATTATATCTAAGACAACTGAAAAAACTTTCTAATTATTTAATATGCAGTCTCAATAAATTTTTCTATTCCCAAATATCTTTTATAGCTTGAAGCACAAAACACAAGGCAGGTGCTAATCAAGATTCATGTGTTGCATTTGGTTATTATGTATTTTGTTCTCTTTTATTCTGGAACAGTTCCCCTGCTCTGTTTTCCCTGTGACATTGACTGCTTGAAGAAAGGAGGCCTGTTATCTTGAACAATATCTCACATTCTGGATGTTTTTTTTCCTCATGGTGGTGAGGAAATAGAATTTCTTCTTCTATCATTTGTATTTCCTGTAAACTGGAAGTTAGGGATCCCTGGGTGGCGCAGCGGTTTGGCGCCTGCCTTTGGCCCAGGGCACGATCCTGGAGACCCGGGATCGAATCCCATGTCGGGCTCCTGGTGCATGGAGCCTGCTTCTCCCTCTGCCTGTGTCTCTGTCTCTCTCTCTCTCTCTCTCTCTCTCTCTGTGTGACTATCATAAATAAATAAAAAAGAAAAATTAAAAAAAAATAAACTGGAAGTTAGAGGATTTTTTTTTTTTGAAGATTTTATTTACTCATGAGAAACAGTGAGACAGAGACATAGGCAGAGGGGGAAGCAGGCTCCCCACTGGTAGCCTGATATGGGACTTGATCCCAGGACTCCAGGATCATGATCTGAGCTGAAGCAGACTCTCAACCACTGAGCCACCCAAGTATCCCAAAATTAGACGATTTTGATTGCATTCAGATTTGGGGCAAGAACTTTTCTAAATGGTGCTGTATACTTGGTATTGCATCACATGGGGGGCATGATTGAAAGTCCACTCCACAATATGAAGTGCTGTTTCATCACTCAGTTAAGGTGGTGACACCCAGGCATCTCATTTCCCCAGTCATCTGTGGGGGGATATTTGGGCACCATGCAAATATCATCTTCCTTGATAATTTCTACCTGATGGTCCTTAGCATCCAGTGATGATCCTTGCTTGAATTGGTTATTTCATTTCCCAAAGATTTGGAATGTGTTATTCTGTGAGAACTAACTTCTCTTTCCCTAGAGGATTTCAAGAGAGGGTGGTCCAGTTACGTGTTGGCAGGAATGCTGTGGAGGACATAGACTCATAGGAGCCTATACCTGTCTAAAGCTTCAGTGAATCTTAGGGTTGTAATGCATCATTAGAGTCATTCAGTTATTGAATGAATAAACTGAAATGGATAACAATCTTTAATCAGTCTTGAGATACTTTCATTTAAAAAATTTTTGAAGATTTTGTGTACTTGAGAAAGAGAGCATGAGCAAGGGGAGAAGTAGAGTGAGAGGGTGAGGGAGGGAGAAAGAGTCTCAAGCAGACTCCTCTCTGAGTGCAGAGCCCAAAGTTGGGGTTGGCTCTCACAACCCTGAGATCATGAACTGAGCCAAGATGAAGATTTGGATGCTTAACCAACTGAGCCACCCAGGTGCCCCTCTCCTGAGAAACTTTCTATAATCTCGGAGAAAAAAGAAACCCAAATCTTCTGTGAAGTAACATTTTGTGAAACTTGTAAATAATGTACTTGATGAGCCTCAAACCTTTGAAATACCACTTGGATATTTATCCACCAGAAACACATTATGACTCTCTGGCTTAAGTTACTTAATCAACTCTGGTTATCTCTAGTCATGTTGGGACTATTTATCATTTCCCTCAAGCCTCCAAATTCCTTTGCCTCAGTCTTTGTCAGATCTTCTTGAACACTTCACTTCAGATAGCTCTATTCTCTTGTTTTTCTAGCAATTAGTGCACTCCTCAGTTTATCTTCAGAGTCCTCCGGTTTCACCAGAATAACCACTTGTTTATTATATGACCATTTTCTCCCTTCTTAAAATCCTTTCCAGGCAGTGGATTCTTCCATAAAGCTCACCGTATTTTCCTAATTGTGATAATAATCTAGAACTTTTCTGTATGCACCCTCCCATTTTTAGATTTTCCAGTCCCTTGAGTAGCAAGTGGGATGTGTGCAGAGCTTTATTATGTCAACTCACATAATAAATTCTGTAGTCTTTAGATATATTTGTAAAGTTTTTAATAAGCATTATTCTTAAAATGTATGCTGTGTGATTCTAAACTTAACATCTCCCCTTAATCCTTGCCAATACAATTCCAATTTGGTTGAGCCAGTCATAAATTACCCTGGCTAATAAATGTGTACTGGACTATACAGTAAGGTAATTCTGAGAGCTGGCTTCATCTCAAATTCCGTCTCTATAGTTTAGAATAAATTAAGCTTTTTATTGTTCCATATCTATAGATAAGAAAACTTCTCTCCTAACATGGAATTTTAATTGGATTAAGAGGACACTTTAGCTATGAAATGTTATTTTTATGCTAAATTAACATCTCGAGTCAACAAATGAACATCTGTTTTTGTTACGTCCTGAGCCAAAACCTCCTGCGCTCTTCCTTCTTTCTTATTTTCTTTGATTTCTTTAATGCCACTTATGGAAGAACCTAGTGCTCCTCATTGTCCCCCTCCTTCACACCTCCTCATGTGCGCATGTGCATGTGGACACACACACTACACATCCCAAGTCTTCACATTTTATGAAACAGATTTGTAAAGGAGTACCACATTAGTCTTTTGCCTGTTGGTAATTATCTATTTAGGAACCATTTCAAAATATTTTTGTGACCTCTAACAAACTACGTATCTGACTACTCCTAGAATAATGGATTCAGCTGCTTGTCTTGGGGGTAATTGTTTCCTCCTTTATAGCGTTCACCATTACTAAGCAACTGAGAACATCCCAAGCTACACGATGGACAGGTTGTTGACACTGCTTCCATTTGGTGTGGTTTTTTTCAAGATGTTCCAGCTAGAATGATGTATTTCTATGGTTAAATTTGTTGTTATTACAAGTTTTATCTTTGGTTAGAGCTTTTAATATAGAACTATTTCCAGCCTATAATTTGAGAAACTCTAACCACCAGTTGAAAAGGAGCAAAATGTACTGTAATTTTGTGGGTTTTTCTGGTGTTGGAGTGGAGGGTAGAGTGAAATGGCACCAGAAGGCCAAAAATACTAACTTCTGTTCTTGGAGCCAAGGAGGAGGACCACACTGCCATTACTTAGTCCTTTTCCTTACCTATACCTTTCTGTTCCAAGTGGGAACTTGAACTTTGTCAGGTTTTTTGATCAAACACTTAGATTCATTATTTAACCCATAGCATTGACTACCTATTATGCATAGAATACAAATATTCCTTGACTCTTTGACAGAGTCCATGCATGTCATGCTTTAGTGAAAAAAAAAAAAATAAAGACAATCACGGTATCTGGAAAGAGTATCATATTAAAGCAGGTCATTCCAAAATACATGACATGGAACATGTCCAAGTAGATGGCTCCAGAAGAGAGGGCTTCATGGCTGAGTATGTTTCAGTAACTGTGCAAACTCTGGCTTCCTCTCCAAGATCCTCACTGAAGGCCTGTAAGATAGTTAAAGAAACCTATTTAGTGGTTTAGTCCAATGTTTTCTCTAACTTAAGAAACCATCAAACTTTTTCTCAAACATCTATTAATATTTCATGGAATTAGTGTTCTGCGGGGGCACATTTTATGAAATTTTCACTAGAGAATTGATAAAACAGTCATATGGAATCTGACTGCAGATGTAAATCACTGAACCAGTGTGTGAATTAAAAAGACAGTCGAGAAGAAAGTCACAATTTGGCAGTACATCCAAGTAGAATGCCAAAATGCAAAGGAGGAAAGGAACAGGCTTCCAGTAGCAGAGACAGTAAAATGTTGATAATACCACTTGTTTCCAAATTAAGCAATTTATATTCTTATCAGAGTTTTATGGGATGACACATTGAAACTATGGCTCTATGCCCTGTGTCAGCATCGGTCTTTACATTACACTGGGAAAATATCTAAATATGTGCAGAAGGAGGTCTCCAGCAGAATTATGAACCACTGGCTATTTTTTGAGTCTATGAAACTTCCACAGTTAATTCTCAAATAATGGAACCCAATGTTCCAAATTTTGAAAGACATGTACCAGATTTAAATTTTTGATCTTTGAATGTTAGGGCTGGGAAGATTTTAGACATCATAGTCCAAATGCCTTATTTTACAGACAGTAAAGCCTACACCGTGAGAAGCGATTGAAGGAGTCACATGACAAGTGCTGGAGCCAAGTTCCAAGCAAGATGTTTGAGATCTGAGTTTGCTTTTTTTTATATATATATATAGATTTTTTTTTAAGATTTATTTATTTATTCATGATAGAGAGAAGCAGAGACACAGACAGAGGGAGAAGCAGGCTCCATGCCGGGAGCCCAGCATGGGACTCGATCCCGGGACTCGAGGATTGCACCCTGGGCCAAAGGCAGGCACCAAACCACTGAGCCACCCAGGGATTCCCCCGAATTTGCTTTTTACCCTCCACTTTCCAACAGTCAATACCGGTCAACTTATTTTTTCCATGTGGACAACAAAATATGTAGCTGGACAGAGATTATTTTGTTCCTAGAAGTTATATCTCGCTGCAAAAATTTGTAATGAAGATATGAGATGATCATCAGAATCATTCAACATCCTTCTTTGTTCTGGAGAAGAAAGATCAAACCAGTGGAGTGAGTATGGCCAACTTATCCATAAAACAAATACTGAGAGCTTTATCACACAGAAGCAGGTAGCTGTAATTCTTAGGAAAAGGAAGAGGGTATTAAGGTAAGAGGTCCATACCTCTTTATGTGTGATAAATTATCAGGATCTGCAAGCTCTCACATTGATCTTTTCTTTCCTTATTCTTTAGGAAAAAATATTTTTTCTGTTAAAGAAAAAAAATGACATGTATTCAAGCATGGTAAAGCAAGGGAAGCAACGAGGTGGGTGAAGGACCCACTGAATGGGGTCTTGCACTGGGGGGGAGACATTGGACTCAACCCTGGCTACACGAGGGCAAGAGGGGATTTATATCCAAGGAGTAGGATGGTGGTCAGACGATAGAAAATTACTAAGAGGAGACTTCAGGGGTAAGGGGGATTCTTGTTGGGCCCACTCAAAATAATTCTTGCTGAAGGTAGACCAGAGTAATAAGATATTAAGGCTGGTCAGACACCAAGGGTAGGTGATTTCTCTTGCTCAAAACGGATTCTACAAAGACTCCATTCCTCTCATTGGGATGAGAGGAAATCCCAAGTGAGGCAGAGTTGAGCAGATGGCTCAGAGGAGCCAGATTAAAGATAGGCCATGGAGGGGTGCCTGGGTGGCTCAGTCGGTTAGGTTCACCTGCCTTCATTCAGCTCAGGTCATGATCCCAGGGTCCTGGGATCGAGCCCCGCATCAGGCTCTCTGCTCAGTGGGAAGCCTGCTTCTCCCTCTTCCTCTGCCCCTTTCCCTGCTTATGCACTCTCTCTCTCAAATAAAATCTGAAAAAAAAAAAAAAAGAAGAAGATAGGCCATGGAGACAGTCTTTGTAAATATGCACCACCCTCATTTCCACCGTTACCTGGAAGTTCCCATAGTTTTTGAGGCATGGTGTAGAGGGATGCTCTATAGTCTGACATCCTCAGTATCTGGACTCATTCTCACAACCAGGGAGATGCTCTTCTGGTGCCCCGGTCCTGCAGTACCTGGGCCTCAACTCCCATGATTGGTTCTCTTCCCCCTGCCCTATCCCCAACGTCCTCACCACCCATCATCCTGTAGCTCACATCAGATTGTGCACAATTGGCTTTTACCACTATAACTGTAATGAAACTGTTTTCTCGAAGGGACTGATAACTTTTTTAAAAAGTAACATTTTTATTGAAGGTAAACATGTTCATGCTATCAAAAGCTAAATGTATAAGGTCATATAATGAGAAACAGGTGCCCCTGACCTATCTGTCCTGGTCCTCAATGTGCAATCTCTAAAATCTTTCTTAAATCTTTACTTACATATTTCTGAAAATTGTGCTTACATAATAATCCCTTATTTTTTTCAATTTTACTCATTATTTTCTGTTGTGGAAAGTGAGGATTTCCATTTTTATTGTCTGCCTTCCACCACACACTAAACACACACACACACACACACACACACACACACACTTTCACTCTTTACATCTCAGTGTAGTTCTATCACAAGTCTTGGTAAAATAAATATTCAGTGCTTAGATTGTGAATGACTGTAGTATTATAGCTGAAGTTCTAGTATTGTGAATACATTTTTTAAACAGCTTTTCTTGCAGTATAAATGATAGACAAAAAAAAAAACCTGGGACATATTTAATGTATGCAATTTGATGAGGTTGGAGATGTGGCTATACCTGTGAAAACCATCCCCACACTCCAGGTAATCAGCATGTCAGTCACCTCCATACTTGAATGGAGGTGAATCTATTCATAACGATACTGAACTGTAAGCTATGGGCCCCATGTCTAGCACTTATTCATCCTGTATAACTGGAACTTTATGCCCATTGAACACCAACTCCCTGTTTCCTCCACCCCTCAGACCCTGTCAACCACCACCATTTTCTTTCTTATTTTAATTTTCTTATTTCAATATTCCTTGAGTTAGTTGCTTTATTTAAAAATTTACGTCAATTTCTCTGAACTTAAAACTGAATCATCCGGAGAATCTCTGACTCAGGAAAGACCTTTCCTTCCCATCAAACATGGTGGGTAATCTGCCAATTTGCCCTCCTGGAGCCCTTCATTGTTTCCATGCAATCTGGATGGGTTGTTTTCTGCCCAGCTGGCCTACAGGGACTTTTTTCATCCAGGGAATTCTCTTTCTGAATTGCATGCCATCTTTTCCTTGGTTTATTTATTTTGGGGGGTGGGGAGCACATTCTCCAGCAGCTTGCAGGAGGAAAAAAAGAGGCTTAAGAGGTAAAAATCTCAAGACCTTGTGTGTTTGAAAATATCTTTATTCTAGCCACAGGCTTAATTCACAACTTGTTTGGAAATCATTTTTCTCTCAAAATAAAGTAAGATAAAAACAGAAAGAGAGAGGCAAACCACAAGAGACTCTATAGTTAAGAGAACAAACTCTATAGTTAAGAGGGTTGCTGGAGGGGAGGTGAATGGAAGATGGACTAGCTGGGGATGGGCATGAAGGACAACACCTGTTGGGATGAGTGCTGGGTGTTGTATATAAGTGATGAATCATTGAATTCTACTCCTGAAACCAATACTACACTATATGTTAACTAACTTGAATTTAAATTTAAAAAAAAAAAAAAGAAAAAAAGAAAGAAACAACTCATTCTCCCTCATTGCTTCTGCTCCTTGCAATCCCCAGTTTGCTGTGGAGAAGTTCTATAGCATTCTAATCTTTGAGTCTTTGTGATCTTTATTTCTGTTGTAGAAACTGTTAGGATCTTCTTTTAGTCCACATTGTTCTGAAATTTCACAGTGAACGACTATTACACAGCTTCTTTCCATATATTATGCTGGGTGTTCAGTAGGCCCTTTCCATATGGAAATTCATTTCTTTGGTTCTAGAAATGCTCTTGAATGGTTTTTAATATAATATCCTCCCCTGCATTTTATGTCTTCTGGTTTCTAGAACTCCTGTGGAATCTTGGCAGATCTGATTTTCTTATTCTTTCTCTCCTGTTTCTCATCTCTTTCCCTTTTTGATCCGGTTTCTGAGAATTGTCCTCAATTTTATCTATAAACTTTTCTGCTTAATTTTATAGTATTTGCCATCATTTTAAATTTCATAGAGTGCTTTCTTGTTCTCTGAATGTTTTTTTTTTAAATAATATTCTCACTTCATGAGCACAGGATCTTCTCTTAGTGAGAATCTTAATTCTAGAGTTTTTATGTATTCCTTTACTCCCTGCATTGTCTGTTTCTTTCAAGTTGATATCATCAGTTTATTCTGGGCTCTGTCTTTCATGGCGAACCACCTCTCAACTATCTGATCCTTGTCTGTCTTTTCGGTTTAGTGGAGGAGCTCCATAAGGCAGTTGGAAATCTGTCTGCATGGCTGGGGTTTTGTCAACTGACAGGCCTCTGGGGAAGGTCCTCTTGTTTTACTGGCTGACATTCAGCTGTTACTCCCTGAGGGTCTTTTACGTTAATGAGTTTTCTCCTCAGAGAACCATCCTGGCTGCCCGTGATTTGGAAGCTAAGCTAGGGGAGGAGGGTGTCAGACTCCCTTTTCAATATAGAACCTGTCATTTAATACTTCTGTTTTCAGTAGGACTCCCCACTGCTGCCCTCAGTGGGGAGGCCTCAGGACAGGCCCTCTCTGATGCAATCCTTCGAAAAAGTGAGCTTCTTCTGGCTTTTAGTGGGCCACAGGAAGAGACAAGATGATCCAGGAGGGTAATTTCCTCTTTGCCAATGCTCAACCATGCTGTACCCCCATCCTAGAGGTAGCTGGTACCTCTAATTCTTGAGCCATTCCAAGCTTCTGTTAAACTTGCTTCTTTCTGACATTCATTCTTCTCCCTGTTGCCTCTGCCACTTGGTCCTATTGCAGGATTAAGGGCAACTTCTGGTAAAATGTATGCTTATTGTGATGAAGTTTTGGAATATAGTTGAGGTCCAGAGACTACGACCAAGAAAGAATTCTTGAGATGTCTTTGGTGCAAAATGGTGGTTTTATTAAAGCCTAGGGACAGGACCCATGGGCAGGAAGAGCTGCTGCCCCGGGGCTGTGATGGGTGGCTGATTATATCCCTGCGAGTTGGGAGGGATTTGAGGATAGCGCACTCTATATGGAATTTTGGAAGCAAGGTTTCAGGAACCCTGAGGCGGGTGGCTATTGTTGGGAAAAGGTCACTTATTACCATCTAATAAAACCTGAGTCATGAGACCCTTCAAATGTATATTGGTGGGCCTTGTGCTTGGAGGATGATTGTCAGCATGTATCTTGGGGGTTTAGAGATAAAGGAAATTTCTAAAGGAATTTTTATATGCTAAAGTAGACTTACAGGATCCTGGAGGTTGAGCTAAGATTGCCTTCTGCCCTTAGCAGAGTATGAACATTGAGGCAGTTGAATCCAGAGAGGAATGTCCCTCTGCCTGTTTCAAGGACTTGTCAATGTGCTGCCCCAAGCTAGTGCTTTGTCCTCAGCTAGCCCTGTGGTCCCCCACCAACTGTATTTATTAGCTGGGGTGATTCCAAATGAGCTCCCATGGGTTCTAGAAACTTTAAAACTTTCTCTTACAATGTGGTCGAAGTGTATACGCAACACCATGAGGGTTAAAACAGTTCAAAAACACACACAGTGCCATGGAGTGATTCCACCTGAAGCTTGTGTGGGTTCACTTGGAGTTCAGAATCACAAAAGACACACACATCTTCGCTAACAATCTCACCAAAGAGAAAGATTCTTTATCAGTGGGTGTTGCTGTCTCTATATTAGAACACGGAAAATGTGCAGGACAGCCTGGCAGGGTTTTTTTTAAGCCTACTCTTTCTTGTATTTAATAAAGAGAAGGAAAAATGATTGCTGGTTTAGAAATTATTTTTAATAAAATTTGAATAGCTCTGAGCAGAAATCATTTTCTTTTTTAACTTCAGTCTAATAAACATGCTACAGCCCTAAGCCCTAAGGGTATAAAATAACTCTCTGGCAGAAATGAGACATAACACTTGCCATGATTAATGACCTCATAATCTGAAAATCTCAGATCATCAAAGCCAGTATTTTTCTTTTAAAAGGTTCACCGTGGCCAAGTTATTCGTCAAAATCTATTTTGCATGATGCTGACATTGTTCTAATATAAAATCCAGACATAATTAAGCATTTGTCAGGCATCATTTGTTTTCAATCATGCAGGTAAATGTGAGACTGGAGTCTGTTGTCTGTAAAAGTATCTGACATTGATGCTGACCCCAGCCAATTCTTGCTTCACATTGGGTTGTAGAATTATAACATGCTCTATGTTATAGAGTACTAAAAGTGAAGTGATGTACTCTGTTGAGCCGTAAAGTTGTTTCCTGCACTTTTTAAGTTACTTTGTGCTTGTGAATTAAGGCCCCTATGGAATCTGGGGCCCCGTTACCAACTCCTGTAGCATACATTTCTGGAAACCCTACAATGACAATCATGTCTGGGATTTACTGAGCACGCACCACATGCCACACTCTGGGTGAACTGCCTTCAGCACGTTATTTCAGCCAGTTGTCACAGCAACTCCATTATCCCCATCTAGCAGCTAACTGCAGGCAGCTACTATGTGAAAAATAAAAGTTCTCTTTTTCCAAACTCAGGTCTACTCTCTAGAAGTATTCCCTTTTAAGTATAAGGTAAGCACTACCTTACATAGTGCTTGATTGCCTTCTCTGAGAGGGCAAGTAGTTAACTCACATTATGTTTCATTTAATCTCTCTCCAGTTTTCTTGGTTATGCTTTTTGTGATATTTCTGTTGATTATGTTAATACTTTAAATTGTGCACTTCAGCTCCCAACCTTATTTCTCTATGACTGGCTGACTTCTGGTTCTTAGACCCTAGCTTTTTGTTGATTTGGGATGGAGACTCTGAGAGAGGCCTATTGCTGTGCTTCCAAACAGCATTAAGTGAAGAAAATCAGGAGTCGCACACTCTACTGCCTAAGCCATGCAAGCTTCCCTCCTCCTTACCGTTTTCTTAACATTTTTTTCCTCCAGCTTACTTTATTGTAAGAATACAATGTAAAAATATGTGTTGCAGCGCCTGGGTAGGTCAGTCAGTTAAGGGTATGACTTTTGGATGTCAGCTCAGGTCATGATTTCAGGGTGGTGAGTTCAAGCCCCAAGTCAGTCTCTGCACTCAGCAGGGAATCTGCTTGAGATTCTCTTTCCCTCTCCCTCTCCCTCTCCCTCTGCCCCTCCACCAGCTCATGCTCTCTCTCTCTTAAATAAAGAGGTAAATAAAATCTTCAAAATATGTGTTAATTGGCTGTTTATATTATTGGTAGGACTTCTGGACCCTAGTAGGCTGTTAGTAGTTAAGTTTTGGGGGAGTCAAAAGTATATGCAGATTTTAGTTGGTGGAGGGGATTGGTGTGTGTGGGTCATTTGTAGTGTTAAGGAGACCTTGAGAGTTCTAAGAGTTTTAGCTAATGTCCTTCAACTGGGATTTGTCTGACCTTTTCCTCATGATTACACTTGGGGTTACGGGCATTTGTGTGGAAGACCATGCAGAGACATGTATATCAGTATCAGAATTGTTAATCCGTATCCCCATGGGATACGACTTTATCAATTAACCATGTACCTTGCTTTTACACAGTACCTTTTGCTTTATTCTTTCCTTTTCTAAAATATTTATTTATTTATTTATTTATTTATTTATTTATTTATTTAAGAGAGAGAGAGAGAGAGTGAGAATGAGTGAGCAAAGCAGGGAGAGGGGCAGAGAGAGAGGGGGGAAATCCTCAAGCAGAGGGAGTCTGACATGGGGCTCTAAGAATTTAGACTCTAAGATCATGACCTGAACAGAAATCAAGAGTCGGCATCCTAACCAACTAAACCACCCAGGTGCCCCCTTTTGCTTTATTCTTACTGATTCTGTTTCCTAAGTGTCTTATGTGACCACCTTTCTCTCCACCACCTCCTTCAGGGAGGCTGTTTCAGGTATTTATAATACAATAATATCACAGTTGCCCTTGAATAATACAGACTTGAACTGCACAGGTTTGAACTGCTTTGTATATTTTGTATACATGCCCTTTATCAGACATGTGTTTTGCAAATATTTTCTCCCAGATCATGGGTTGTCTCTTTATTTTCTTAACAGTGTCTTTTTATAGAGGAGTTTTAAATTTTAACAAAGTATAGTTTATCAGTGATTTCTTTCATGGATTGTGGTGTCATATCTAAAAATTCACCACCAAATCCAAGATCACCCATATTTTTCTTCTTTGTTTTCTTCAAGAAATGTTATAATTTAGTGTTTTACATTAAGGCCTGTGATCCATTTTGAGTTAACTTTTGTGAACAGTTTAAGGTCTCTAGGTAGGATCTTTTTTTTTTTTTTTTTTTTTTGTAGATGGTCATCTAATTATTCCAGAACTATTTTTTGAGACTTTCTCTATTGAATTGCCTTTGTTCCTTTGTCAAAGATGAGTTGACTATATTTATGGTTCTCCAATTCTGGGAGAAGGCATTCAGTCTTTCAACATTAAGTATGGAGAGTTTTGTAGATATTCCCCATCAACTTGAGGTAATTCTTCTTTTTCCTACTTTGCTGAGTTTTTGTCATGAATGGGTATTGGATTTTGTCAAATGCATTTTCAAAATCAATTGATATGATCATATGTTTTTTCTTCTTTAGCTTGTTGATGTGGTGGATTACATTGATTGATTTTTCAAGGTTGTTGAACCAACCTTGTATACTTGCAATAAATGCCACTTGGTTGTGGTATATAATTTTTATGCATCATTGGATTTGGTTTACTAATATTTTGTTGAGGATTTTTGTATCTATGTTGATGAGAGATATTGGTCTATAGTTTTTCTTTCTTGTAATGCCTTTCATCTGGATTGGGTATTAGAACAATGCCAACCTCATAGAAATAAGGGAATAAAAATGCTTTCTGCTTATATTTTCTGGAAGGGGTTATAGATATTTGGTATAATTTCTTTTTAAAATGTTTGGTAAAATATCCAGAAAACCATATAAGCCTGGTGCTTTCTGTTGTTTGGAAGGTTATTCATTATTGATTAAATTTATTTAATAGATAGTTATTCAAATATCTCTTTCTCTGCATGTGAATTTTGGCAGTTCTGTTGAAAGCTGGACATCTTGTATTGCATATTGGGAACTGAGGTAAATTGGCCATCAGTGTGGAAACATATTTATCTGGCTAAAATTAATACTTAAAATAAATATATACTTTTATGTATTTATGTATAACATCTGCAAAATGCAAACCTTCCAGAATTCCCTATTATTAGTAAAGGGTTTCCTTTAGTCAAAGCCCTTCATATTTTGGCTTCAATCTAACTTTTCGATTTTTTTTTTCTAATAATAATGATGTTATCATTTATAGAGTACCTGTTATTTATGTATTTAACACAGTAACACTTACTACAGGGTATACTTAAGTATGTCCATTTAATCAGATGCAAAGTGGGAGAACTTGGTATGGTCATATAGATCTTAAATGACCAAACCAGGATTGGATCGCAGATCTATCTGGTTCTAAATTTCATGCTTTTTCTCACTCGATTTCAGTGTTTATTACTTTTATCAAGTCCTCTAGTTTACCTAGTTAAATTCATCCATTCATCATCCCCAAACATGCTGATAACTCTTGCTGTTCTTCTTGGAATTCCTAAGCCACCTGTATCAGTAATGGAATAGCCAACTAAAGTATTTTAAATAATAAAGGCATAGTTATTTCACATAACAGAAAATTTGGAGGTGAGCGGTCCCAGGGTTGACAGAATAGCTCTACAACATCACCAGTGACCCAGACTTGATCATCCTTGTATTCTACTACCTTCATTGTCTTGGTGATGCCCTCTATAATGTTCACTAGAAGGCTGATTCAGCTTTCAGACTCATATCTTTGTAGGACAGGGATACAAGCAAATAAGAAAGTGGGGCAAACAGCAAAACAGTATTTCCAAGAATTTGAGTGAAACTGTACTCTAAACCCATCCCTAGATCCATCAACTGCAAATACAGCAGGATTACCATAAGACATGACTTATTTTTCAGAATGGGCACATTTCTGTACAAACACAATCAGAGATCTAAAAGCAATGAGGAACAGGTGAATGACATTGGAGCCAACCTGTGGGTTGCCAGACCATCCATCCTTTAATGTCCAGATTGAGCACTGTTCCCTGCCCTGATGATCTCCTTACTACACCACACAGCTTGAACTCTCTTTCACATGGAATTCTTTTCTCTCTCTCTTTTTTTTTTTAAGATTTTATATATTTATGAGAGAGAGAGAGAGAGAGAGAGAGAGAGAGGCAGAGACACAGGCAGAGGGAGAACCAGGCTCCATGCAGGGAGCTGGATGTGGGACTCAATCCCAGGTCTCCAGGACCACGCCCTAGGCTGAAGGAGGCGCTAAACCGCTGAGCCATTGGGGCTGCCCTCACCTGGAATTCTTATAGGTATTATCTCCCCAGGTGATTAAATTGTTTACCATCTTGTATTATAAATTATCTTTTTAAAAATAGATATATTTATTTGAGATAGAGAGCACAAACAGGAAGTACAGAGAAAAAGGGAAAGAGAATTTCAATTTCAGCAACCCCCACCCCACTCCTGTGGGGCTCAATCCCATGACACTCAGATCACAACCTGAGCCGAAACCAAGAGTTGGAGGTTCAACTGACTGTGCCACCCAGATGCCCCATGAATTATCTTTTTATGTCTTTATTCTTCAAAAATATTTTACAAGTGTCTTGTGAATAGAGAGTACGTCTTATCCACTGCTTTATCTTCAGCACGTCTAGTATTTGGTAGGCACACTAAACATTTACTTGAGGCACAGAATGTGGTCTGTTCAGCAAAACCACCTGATAGCCTACATGAATGTAGTTCCTTCTTGCTTGTATATGTAGACTCTGCATTTCTCTCTCCTGACATACATAAAAGAAAGGATTTGAGAAAATAAGTAGTTTTGAAAATGGTGATCATATAATGTTGTTTTTGTAATCCATGATATGCAGAACAAGTAACAGTAGACTTTGAGAATAGAGTCCTATCTTCTGAAGTCAAGAGAAGATTCATCCATGAGCAAGGTAGTTTAAAAGATTGTGGCTTTATAATATGGCATCTTTCCCTCTATTTTAGAATACCTTTTTTTAAAAGATTTTATTTATTTATTCATGAGAGACATGGAAAAAGAGGCAGAGACACAGGCAGAGGGACAAGCAGGCTCCATGCAGGGAGCCTGATGTGGGACTCAATCCTGGGTCTCCAGAATCATGCCCTGAGCTGAAGGCAGACGCTCAACCACTAAGCCACCCAGATGTCCCTGCAAAATACTTTAAAAAGAGAAGAAAGAAAAAAAGCATTTCCATTCATCACTTTGATGATGTTATCTGACACATTGAGATAATGATATCAGTTAAAAAGAAATATTGAGAGTCCAGCATACCAAGTTGTTGGCTGAAGGGCTATATTTTGGGTATAAACATGCAGTTGTGGCTTTTCAAAATTCCAAGCATGCTTGGGAGAAAGTAGCAGGATTTTACGCTGTTTCACAGGGTAGTCAGTGGGATGGAGGAGGAGGAGAGAGGGAAGACTAGGGCACAGGGCGGAGGATGGTGTTAAGACACTCAGCCCACTCCCGGGATCTGAGCAATCTGCTTGGTGTTCATTTGTAAGACCATCCAGGACAGTAACTAATTTTCACTGCCATAATATGCATCACAATTTTATTTGTTAATCTTAAGGAGAAAAACTACTTATTACTGCCATAAATCGGGTAGTGTGCTTGGTAATTTATTCACATCATTCATTTTTAATTCTTCTAACAATCCCCCCAAATAAGTATTATTATCCACATTGTTGTGATGGAGAAGTTGATAGTGAAATTACCCAGGATTACAGAGCAGTAATCCCCACCTTCAGCAACCACACCCTGACCAGTCAGCAGCCAGCAACATAGAGGCAAGACCCTCCACCAGCAGAAAGGTTGCACCTCACTGAAAGCTCAGATGATGGTTAACATTTTTTAGTGTTGTGCCCAAGACTGCGAATCCGAGAAACCACCAAGGAGCCAACACCGACGCAAGCACACGAGGGTTTATTAGCAAGCTCGAGCTTGGGTCCAAGTATACCCGACACAATGGAGCAGGGACTTGGACCCTGAAGTGGGTTACAGCTGGGTTTTTTATGGGCTGGTCTAGGGGATTTTCAGAAGGGGTGGAGGAATTTCTCAAGTTCTGTTTACATTCTGATATGGGGTTTTCAAGGGCATTGAGCTCTGTTCTCATTCTAATATGGGAATTTCTGCCACGGGTGTGGGCTCTGTTGTCTTTCTGATGTGGGATTCTCTGCTAAGGGCAATTCTGAGCTCTGTTGTCTTTCTGATATGGGATTCCCTGCTGAGGACATTCTGCAATTTTTCCTGTAAAGTTCAGCTCTTATTCACAGGGGCCTAAGATGGCTGTACTTGTGCTAATGCTAAACTTGAGGTGGAATGGCCTTAATTTTTCTCGGCCTCCACATTTAGCATACTGTTATTGAACACTTAATAGTCTACAGTGGAGTGTAAACAACTTTAATATGCACTGGGAAAGCAAATGAGTCATTTGAATCACTTTATTGTGAAATTCGTTTTATTGGTGGTGGGGGTGGTGATCTGGAACCAAATCTGCAATATCTCCAAGGTATGCCTGTGATCAAAACCTCTGGGGTGGGGACCCAGGGACCCCAGAGATTCCCATGTGTAGCATGTACAGAGGCTGGCTTATTCAAAAGAGGTACAGAAATGTTAGAATTAGGGTTTATTCATTTTAAGTATATTAACATGAGTGTGGGGTGGTGAATAAAACAGTGCTCTGAGGTTTATCTTGTCATTTGCTCATAGGAGTTCTTGGGAAGCATGAAAAATAAATATTCCGTAGGGGGAGAAATAGAGAACAGCATGATGATCATCTGTGACTCCCTTCCAGCTCAGTCCAATCTCAACCCAGTCTAAAGTTGTGCTATATTAATTTCAATTTTTCCTAATAATTAAAGTGATACATATGCATTAGAAACCAACGTTCCTGACCCCACTACCCTCTCTCTGTTTTTCGTTCTTACGCACACTTACACACTCTTACCACGTGCTGCTTGTGTATGTATTTATTAAAGTGTACATATTTTCACACTTTGTATAAATGGCACACATACCACACAACATTTTGCAACTGTTTTTGTTGTTTTAAGTTGTGCTTTGGAGATTTATCCACTTAGAAGCAAGTGACTGTACATTTCACTCTATGTATCACAAATTACTCATCTATTCCGCTGGTGGTAGATATTTGAATGTTTATAATTTCTTGCCATTAAAAACAAGCTTGCAAAGCATGTTTCCTTGGGCAAAAGTGCCAGGATTCCTAGGAAATGCACTGAGGAGAATGATTATTCTTGCATTGAAAGTTATGCATGTTCCCAACTTCAGGAGATTTGTCCAAATTGCTCTTCAGTGCAGTTTTTCCTTACATCCTTGACAATTCTAGGTATTAGCAAAATTTTAATTTTTGCTAAACCTAGTGTGTGAAATGGTTTAAATTGCGTCACTGTGCATTTCTTCAATGAGTAAATGATTTCAGCAGTTTTCTTGTGTTTCTAGTCTTTTCATATTTGCCATTTTTTTCTGTTGACTCGTTTGTCTTTTCTTTATTGATCTTCAGGGTGTTTTTATGTATGTTCCACACTTACCTTTCAGCAGTTATACACACTGCAAGTATCCTTTTCAGTCTGCGGCTCATCTGTTTAATGTGGTGTTTATTGGCGAACAGAGGACTTTAAATTGGATGCAGTCAAATATATTGATCTTTTCCTTTATGGTTTATAATTTTAAAAAACTTTTACAAAGTCCTCCTGTATTCTGAGGTCATTCATAGATATTTGCCTCTATCCTTTTCTAAAAATTTTTAAATTTCCACATCCGGGTTTTTAATTACTATTAGGTTTTTTTTTTTTTAAGACATTTATTTATTTATTTGAGAGAGAGACTGTGACTAGAAGGGGAAGACCAGAGGGGGAGAGAGAGAGGGAGAGAATCTCAAGCAGACTCCCTGCTGGATGTGGAGCCTGATGTAGGACTCAAACCCACGACCCTGAGATTATGACCTGAGTCATAATCAAGAGTCAATCAGTTAACTGGCTGAGCCTCTCAGGTGCCCCTAATCACTAGGAGTTTAAGGTTTATTTTTGTATTAGGAGAAGCTAGGTTATGCTAAAGAAACAACCCCAAATTCCAGAGGTTTAATCTCAAATTTATGCCTCATTTACTCTTGTCCACTATGAGTTGCCAGGGTCTCTGTTCATCGTAACCCCTCAGGGACCCAGACTGATGGAGGCTTATCTAGACAGGGGCCTCCAAGATCTCTGCAGCCATAAATGTGGCCAGTCTCACACTGGTGCTGAGGGCCATGCTTGAAGGTGACACATGTGTTTTCTGACCACATTTCTGTAGCCAAAGCATGTCACATGACCATGTCTAACCTCAAAGGAGGCAGGAAAGTGCAACCTCCCCCTGAGTCCAGAAGGAGAAAAAAACTGCAGTACTGGAGAGATGAAATTAATTTTTTCCTGGACCAGGCAATTATCTCAACACCATTTTTCAAAGAGTCCGTGATTTCCAATTGATTGGTAATGCCACGTTGGTCACGTCACAAGCTCACACTGCTGTGTGTTTCTTGCTGGCTTTCTCTTGGGCATCACTGTTCTACTCATTCAGTTCTGCTCTGATACTCCCTTGACCACACTGTTTTAATCACGACAGCTCTACACAGCTATGAATCTGATATCTTTGCAGTGAAAGACCCCTAAACCTTGGTTGTCACCTTTCCAGTTGTCTCAGCCAGTCCCGATCCTCTGCTTTTCTTATGAATTTCCAAACCAGTTTGTCCAATTTGGCAAAATCCCTCCCAAGATTTTGCCTCGTGTTCCACAGGAAGCAAACACAGGTGCCAGAATATGGACTTGGGTCTCTCTGATCCCCTTATGAAAAACAAACAGAAATGCCAGCCTATGAAATGACGTCAGCAAGTGAAGACAGGGTAATTGTTTTGCTTCCTCCCCCAGCTCCTTCAGGGCATTGGGTCTTATTTTTGTAGCTTCCCGGCTCCTAGCAGGGGACTTGCCCAGAGTTTGCTGAATTACTGAATGTGAGTGTGTGAGACAAGAGGTCTAGGCACACCCAGTGGGCAGGGGCTTGGAACATCCTTAATAGGCCTGAAGGGTGAAAATACAGACTCTGCTTCCCACTAGGAGATGGCTTGATCTCATCACTGGGTATTGGCGGGAGGCCACGTTACAGAGTAGGGACAGGATTTCTCATCAGCACCCAGAGCCAGGCATTCTGGAAATTAAATCTGCTTGCCAGGTCTTCTTAAAGCATTGATCTCTGATTGTGAGTCATTTAGCCTCCAGGCACCGACTCTTAGCTCCTAAGAGTTAATCAGCCCTAGGGCTCCAGTTGTTTCTCCCCGGAGGCTGATGGTCCATGTGTATTCAACAAATGCTGTTGTTGAATGGTCTGAAGGGGAGATGGCAGGAAGTTAGCTCTCAGTCCTTTCGGGAAATGCGGCTGGTTGGAAATAAAGAATGTCAGGGAAGGCATCAAGGATGATTCTCACGTCCCCTCCACTACTCCAGTGGGATTTTCGCATTGCCAGTGTTACTCGATGACTCACAGCTCTGTTTTCTTCCCTGTTCTTTTGTAGCCGGAAAGGAAGATGCTGTGCTCTGGCTCATGCATTGTGCCTCTTATGACTCAGTTGGCCAGTCTGTTAGCATTGATTTGTTCTTTGCGGGCACTGTGTAGGGCAGCAGGCTCTGTGAGCCACAGCAGAGTGTCAAGTGTGCTCTTGCCTCTTTGGTCTGCATCCAAGCACCTAGTACTTTAATGGCCTCTGAGCAAACGACAGCCTGGCCCTAGGCTAAGCTGGAGATGCATGCATACTTTTCTATGTATCATCACCCTTTTATCGAATGTTAAATAGAACTTTGTGTGAGAAAGAGAAATGGCAACATTTAATGTCAGCTGGTTTTGCTAATAATTACATTGCAAAGACATGGTACCCCACACAATGAAATAATTGGAACTACTCAAGAATTCAGTGAGTTGCCCCAAGAACAGTGGCCTCTGCGTCCCTCCTGGTGTCCCGTGGAGGCGGGCTGATGGGTGCATCTACCAGTGTGGGGAGGGAGATCTGCATTAAATACGATGCTGGCTGGAGTCACTTCCAGGATTCTTTCTGGATTCTGTATTTTTAAAGATTTTATTTGTTTATTTGAGAGAGAGAGAGAGAGACAGACAGACTGATCACAAGCAGGGGAGAAGGACAGAGGCAGAGGCAGACTCCCCACCAAGCAGGAAGCCTGATGTGGGGCTCCATTCCAGACCCCGAGATCTCGACCTGAGCTCAAGGCAGACACAACCATCTGAGCCACGCAGGCACCCCCATATCCTGTATTCCTGGGGCTGCCATGACAAAGCGCCACAGACTGAGTGGCTTCGACGACAGTGCTGGAAGCCAGAGGTCTGCAGTCAAGGTGTCAGTAGGGCCACACTCCCTCTGGGGTGCCAGGGGAGGGAGCGTCCCAGGCTCTCTCCCAGCTTCTAACGTGTCTCGGCTTGTGGCCATGCAACTCTGATCTGCACATGGGGGCCCCTGTGTGTCCATCTCTGGGCCCAAATTTTGCCTTTTCATCAAGACACCAGTCACACTGGTCAGGATTCTCTACTCCAGTATAACGTTGGCTTACCTAATTACAACTGCAACAACCCTCTTTCCAAGAACAGTCGCATCCTGAGGTATGGGAGCTAGGACATCACCACAAATTTGGGGGGAGTGCGATTCAACCCACAACAACTTCCAACTCTGTGATTCAATCAGATTTCAAGAAATATAAAAGTCTCTTTAAACTTCATAGCCATTTGCACTATTAGCTATTGCTCATCTAACCCTGCTATTCCCCATGTCTGGGCTTAGAGGGAGCACATGTTTGTGTTATCCCTGAATTTCAGAAATCCTTCAACTTTCCTGTGTTTCTTTTTCTTTTTTTCTTTTTCTAAATATTTTATTTATTTATTCATGAGAGACACAGAGAGAGGCAGAGACACAGGCAGAGGGAGAGGCAGGCTTCTTGCAGGGAGCCCGATGTGGGGACTCGAGCCCAAGATCAGGGGTTCACGACCTGAGCCAAAGGCAGATGCTCAACCACTGAGCCACCCAGGTGCCCCTTTCCTGCGTTTCTTTAGCTCCACAGAGGAATAACCACCTACCGACTGTGCTTACCTCTAACTAGAGATTCTTGGACTTGATTGTACTTAATAGAAATATAATCTGGCCTTTAGATCAGCAGTAAATTTGATTTTCTCAATAATCCCTCCACTGTCTCTTTGGCTCTGCATTTGCTAGCCTGACAATGTTCTGGCACATTTTCCAATCTGAAGGGAGGATTGTTCCCCATCCACGTCAGCTACTTGCCCTTTGAACCTTCCGTGTGTGTGTGTGTGTGTGTGTGTGTGTGTGTGTGTGTGTGTAGATGGTCCTCTGCCATCCACCTTATTCTCAGGATTTTAAAACAAACTCGCATGAAACTCAGCAACCCCAGAGCATCACTTTACTTAATCAGAACCTAATGAAACTTTGAAGCAAAAGCATTTAAAATGTGATGAATGAATCCATCACAGGAGGATGAAGGCAAAATGACTAATTAGGAAGATGTCGCACCCACAGGGTTTTTCTGGCAATAGAGGGAATAGTCTTCTTATAATGTTAAAAGGAAATAAGCAAGAAATAAATTTATGTGTTCAGTACAGTTTCCACTGTGGAGGGAAAAATCAGAAAAAGAGCTGGAGTGGATTAAGGCAACATGTTCACTGTAGTTATTGACAGATCATCGAGTGAGGCAATTTTAATTTTTTTCTTTAAACCTGTCAGTGTTTCCCAAATGTCTTTCAGATAGCCTGTGTTTCTTTCATCCTGTATCTTTCTTTTGTTAGTTGAGGCACAAGGATACGAGCTCCTGTTCCTCCAAGGCTGTGCTGGGGTCATGTAACCAATTGGACTGGGTTCTCTGCCAGTTGAAGATGCTCACTCGGTATTAGTTGGATTAACTATGAAGACAGATGCTTTGGGGTGTGGGGTTTTGTATGAGAAATAGCATAGAGGGGCCGTTTTCCGCTCATTTCTTATCCCAGACACTTCCAATGCAGATCCATAGTCATCATGAAGTTGTGCTTAGGGATCCAATGAAAATGCGAGTTCAGGTTGGAGACTGGGAATGATCCTGTAAGCTGCTAGTGACGGAGGCCAGTTATGCAGATTGTTGTCTTCTAGGTCATCCTGATAAAAGAAACTTGTGGATTTTGTTGCTGGAAATCAAACCAGGTCTCTTAATTTATGTAGAGCCGTGTGACATCCAAAGCCTAGATCAGAATACATATTCTCATTTCAAATTCCAGGGTGAAAGCACAAGCCAGTGCACTTCCTCAACCCACCGCAAATCTCCATAGCAACGGGAAATGCCAAGCCTCCCCAGTATGAATGGTGAGGAGCCATTGACAGCTGTAAGAAACACTACCCAGCTGCTGAGACTTTTCTCAGAAAAACCTGCTGTTCTTGTCCCAGTGACTAACTCCATGGTAAAGTGCTCTGAGCATGAGTAAAATGGAAAAAATCCTCTTCTTAAGATTCGAACAGAGGGCTCCAGGCTACTTTCAAGGTGAGGGTGGGTGACCAGCCAGCCCAGAGCTCTCCAGCAGGTAAGGCGTCAGGGCAGCACTAAGAGCATCACTCGGGTGTTTCCATCAATGGTCATGGGCACACAGCCATGGTTCCTGCTCTACCTGACGCTCCCTCCTACGCAGCACAAAAATAAGGACCAGGGCAGCCCGGGCGGCTCAGCGGTTTAGCGCCGCCTTCAGTCCAGGGCGTGATCCTGGAGACCTGGGATCGAGTCCCATGTCGGGCTCCCTGCATGGAGCCTGCTTCTCCCTCTGCTTCTCTCTCTCATTCTCTCTCTCTCTCTGTGTCTCTCATGAATAAATAAATAAAAATTAAAAAAAAAAAACAAAAATAAGGACCACAGACATGGACTTCCCTAAATTTGAGGGTGCACTTGGAGTAGAAAGTTGGTGTCTTCTTTTTGCTCCAATCAGGGTTCATCTGTAGAATTTCAAGGCTCTTTTAACTCATCACAGGAATGGCTTTCGGTCCCAGGAAAGAGGTGTATCCCACTGTGACTCCACGGGAGACAAATGAACGCCCAGAGCAGAGGAAGTAATTTGCACCTTAGAATGGGGACTCCTTATAAACCAGGTTCTGGATTTCGGTGAGATTTTACACCACAATACCTATTTTCTTCTTCAGACAGAAAAAGATCTGTTTCTGTCTTCAAACTGACCTGAAAATTGAAGATGAATAAAAATCTACTACCTGCGCATGGCTTTTAGATGAGGCACCTCCTGTGCCATCTTCCCCTTTGGGAGGCATCCTCCCTGGTAGGCAGCCCCACTGGTCACCCCATTGGACTTCTCCCGCCACCAAGTGGCCATCAGCTTCACACCCAGATCGGCCTTTTGTGCTCCTGAAGGTGAAGATGTCACGCTCTCTGCAACAACTGAGCTAAAGACACACCCTGATAACAGTGTGTCAACACTTGTCTTGTTCGTCTGTTGGTTTTATTTCGATACAAAAAGATTTACTGATTTGGTCTCTGGGATTCTAGTATCTCATTTTCTGTGTGCATGAGCCAGGCCTGGTGAGAAAAATAGGGGATGCAGGTACCTTGGGAGGGAGACTCATTCCCATCTTGTCTTACACCCTCATTTGCATGTTCCCAAATGTTCCCATTATACAAATTTCGTTTTCAGGACTCTCCCTCCCTGCATTCCCGATGAACAGTTTTCCAGAAGTTTTCCAAAATTTCTACCTTTGGAAATTTTTTTTCACCAAATGCTCTGCTTATGGCTGGGCAGCCAGCAGAGGCCTTTCCAGAGTGGCTGTCTGATGTCACTGACATCATAGTTCCTGCTGTTACATGTGAACCTCACTAAGTGGTTTTTTCTTTTTTTCTTTTCTTTTTTTTTTAATTTTTTTTTTTTACCTTATTTCTTTCTGCCTTCTCTTTTAAAAACTGACAATGTTCTCCAACTCACCTGAGATTTAATTTGAACTTCATGATCCTTTACATGTTTTGACATTTGAGAAATCAAAACGTCAGTGAGATTATCTCCTAGCAGAGTCTGAGCCGATATTACACAGACTTTACCAAAACAGCGATTAGCTCTGCCTGTCTGTGTTCTGCCGAAGGGGGGTTGAGAGGACGGATTCAGCGCTGAGTCCCTCAACCTGGGGGTAGGATGGAGGAGGAATCAGAACTGTGGTCCTGTCTGGCCCTGCCACATGCTACTGCTGTGCCCAGAGGAGGCCATTTGCCTTCTGCCTCTCTCTCTCCATCTGTAAAGTAATCACAAAATGCATTTATTTTTTAAGCCCATGTTTGGTCCATGCCCATTTTTTTATGTAACAGCAAGTCCTCTTTTTTGTTGTTGTTCATTTCATTTCATTTCATTTCATTTCATTTCATTTCATTTCATTTCATTTCATTTCATTTCATTAACAAATGCCCTCCTTAATCCCCATCATCTATTCCCCCCCCACATACTCCCTTCCCTCTGGTGACCATCAGTTTGTTCTCCAGAGTTAAGAATCTGTTTCTTGGTTTGCCTCTCTCTTTTTTCTCCTTTACTCATTTGTTTTGTTTCCTAAATCCCACATATGAGTGAAACCATATGGTATGTGTCTTTCTCTGATTTATTTCACTTAGCATAATATTCTTTAGCTCCACCTATGTTGTTGCAAATGGCAAGATTTCTTTCTTTTTATGGCTGAGTAATATATATATTATATAAATATATGTATAAATATACATATAAATATATATACATATATATATATACACCACAGCTTCTTTATCTGTTATCTATTCATCTATCAGTGGACACTTAGGCTGCTTCCATATATATATATTTTTAAAGATTTTATTTATCTACTCATGAGAGAAACAGAGAGAGGCAGAGACACAGGCAAAGGGAGAAGCAGGCTCCATGCAGGGAGCCGGACATGGGACTCGATCCCAGGTTTCCAGGACCACGCCCTGGGCCGAAGGAGGCGCCAAACCACTGAGCCACCTGGGCTGCCCTGCTTCCATATCTTAGCAACTGTAGATGCTGCTGCTATAAATATTGGGGTGCACTTATCCCTTTGAATTAGTATTTTTGGGGTAAATATCCAGTAGTGTGATTAATGGATTGTAGAGGAGTGCTATCTTTAACTTTTTGAGGAAACTCCATACTGTTATCCACAATGACACCATCAATTTGCATTCCCACCAACAGTGCATGAGGGTTCCTTTTTCTCCACATCCTTACCAACACTTGTTGTTGCTCAACTTGTTGTTGATTTTAGCCATTCTGACAGGTGTATGGTAATATCTCACTATCATTTTGATTTGAATTTCCCTGATGATGAGTGATGTGGAGCATCTTTTCATGTGTCTTTGGCCATCTGGAGTTCTTTGTAGAAATGTCTTCGTTTGTTTTTTGGGTGTTGAGCTGTATCAGTTCTTTATATGTTTTGGATACTAACACTTTATGTCGTTTGCAAATATCTTCTCCCATTCAGTAAATTGCCTTTTGGTTTCGTGTTTCCTTCTCTGCACAGAAGCTTTTTATTTTGGTGTAGTCCCAATAGTTTATCTTTGCTTTAACTTCTCTTGCCTCAGGAGATATATCTAGAAAAATGTTGTTATGGCTGATGTCCAAGACATTCCTGCCTGGGCTCTCTTCTAGGATTTCTATGGTTTCACGTCCTTAATTTACCATTTAGGTCTTTAATACATTTCGAGCTTATTTTTGGGTGTGGTGTAAGAAAGTGGTCCAGTTTCATTCATCTGCATGTTGCTATCCACTTTTCCCAGTACCATTTGTGGAAGAAACTGTGTTTATCCCATTGTATGGCCAGTCTTCCTTTGTTGAAGATTAATTGACCATATAATTGTGGGTTTATTTGTGGGTTTTCTCTTCTATTCCATTGATCTTTGTGTCTGCTTTTATGCCAGTACCACACTGTTTTAATTACCACCACTTCATAATATAACTTGAACTCTGGGATTGTGATACCTCCAGTTTTGTTTTTCTTTTTCAAGATTGCTTTGGGTATTGTGGGTCTTTTGTGGTTCTGAACAAATTTTAGGATTTTTCTATTTCTGTGAAAATGTCTCGTTTTTTTTTATAGAGATTGCATTAAATCTGTACATTGTTTTGAGTAGTATGGATATTTTAACAATATTTGCTCTTCTGACCTATGAGCATGGAATGTTTTCCCCTTTCTTTGCATTGTCTTGAATTTCTTTCATCAGTGTTTTAAAGTTTTCAGAGAACAAGACTTTCATCTCTTTGGTTAAGTTTATTCCTAGATATTTTATTGTTTTTGGTATAATTATAAATGGGATCGTTTTCCTAATTTCACCTTCTGCTGCTTCATTATTAGTACATGGGAATGCAACCGATTTCTGCACATTGATTTTGTATCCTGCAACTTTATTGAATTAATTCATCAGTTCTAGTAGTCTTTTGGAGTACTCTTTACGTTTTCCACATAGAGTATCATATCACCTGCAGATAGGGAGTGTTTTACTTCTTCCTTACCAATTTAGATGCCCTTTATTTCTTTTTCTTGTTCTATTGCTATGGTTAGGACTTCCAGTACTATGTTGAATAATAGTGGCGAGAGTGGAGATCCTTGTCTTGTTTCTGACCTTAGGAGAAAAGCTCTCAGGTTTTCACTATTGCGTATAATGTTGGCTGTGGGTTTTTCATATAAGGTCTTTATTATGTTGAGATATGTTCCCTCTAGACCTGCTTTGTTGAGGGTTTTTACCATGAATAGATGTTGTACTTTGTCAAATGCTTTTCTGCATCTATTGAAATGATCATATGGTTTTTATCCTTTCTCTTATTGATGTGACATATCATATTGATTGTTTTGTAAATATTGAACCACCCTTGCATCCAAGGGATAAATCCCACTTGATTGTGGTGTATGGTTTTTAAAAATATACTGTTGGATTCAGTTTGCTAATTTTTTTTTAGTTTGCTAATATTTTGTTGAGGATTTTTCATCTACATTCATGAGAAGTATTAGCCTATGGTTCTCTTTTTTTGTGGTGTCTTTATCTGTTATTGGTATCAGGGTGATACTGGCCGCATAGAATGAATTTGGAAGTTTTCCTTCCTCTTGTATTTTTTGAAACAGTTTAAGAAGAATGGGTATTAACTCTTTAAATATTTGATAGCATTCACCTGTGAAGCCATGTGGTCCTGTTCTTTTTTTTTTTTTTAAAGATTTTATTTATTTATTCATGATAGACAGAGAGAAGCAGAGATATAGGCAGAGGGAGAAACAGGCTCCTTGCTGGGAGCCCGATGTGGGACTCAATCCCAGAACCCTGGGATCATGCCCTGAGCCAAAGGTAGATGCTCCATCACTGAGCTACCCAAGTGTCCCTGTTTTTTGTTTAGTTTTTTTGTTTGTTTGTTTGTTTGTGTGTTTGTTTGTTTTGGATTACTGATTCAATTTCATCACTGATCAGCAAGTCCTTTCTTGCACTCTGAAGCATCATTCTGAGATAAAGTCAATGTCTAGAGAGTCAATAAAAAATGTTAGGGGCATTGACAACTTTCTCAGCCTTGATTCAGAGGCCCTTGATTTCCAATCATCATCAGAAAACATTTTGAGGTGCTTGTCTGCAGCAGGCTCTGGGCTACCTGTCACCTCATTTCTCCTACACAGCGTGCCATTAGGCTTTGGGAAAGTCTTTTCTGGGTTTCTCTTTCTCCATTTGTAAAATGGGCACATTGATTTCTACCTGCCTTATCACATAAAGCTGTTAGTAGGTTACTTGGAATGTGTTAAAATGTTCTGAGCCTCTTTGAAAAATTTTTGTTTTCTCTTTTCCTCTTTTACAAACTCTTGTGGGCTTCATAAAAAAACACACTTCCTCAGACATTTTTATTCAATACTATTGAGCTCTTTGAAGCAGCCTTTAGCCTCAGCATGCAAAGATGCTTCTGGTTGCATGGAATATACCACATTGCAAATTTGAGAAATAAATGCTGGAGGAAAGTTTAGTGTTGCTTTTAAAGATTTATTTATTTATTTGAGAGAGAGAGAGAGAACAAGCAGTGGGAGATGGAGAGAGAGAGGGGAAGCAGACTCCCTGCTGAGTATGAATCCCCACTCTGGGCTCAATCCCAGAAACCTAAGATCATGACCTGAGCTGAAATCAAGAACTGGAGGCTTAACCAACTGAGCCACACAGGAGCTCCTGTTGTTGCTTTTAAGGAGAGAAAAGTCTCTCACTAGCCTGCTACAAATGACACATACGTCTACATCACTGAGAGTGATTAAGGGCCTCTGAATCAAGGCTGAGAAAGTCATCAATGCCCCTAACATTCTTTATTGACTCTCTAGACATTGACTTTATCTTAGAGAGATGCTTCAGAGTGCAAGAAAGGACTTGCTGACCAGCAATGAAATTGAATCAGTAATCAAAAAAAAAAAAAAAAAAAAAAGTTTCTTCAGTGAAGTCCCTGTTAAGACCATTACCTTTCCATAACATGGCACCTTTCTCTAAGTCATGCAGGAGACAGCAGTGACCAATGTGGAGCATGACAGCCTCAGGTCCTTTCCTGCTCCTGCTGTTGGGGCTCTCCTCATTCCCATAGGCAGCCTCTGGGAGACACAGCCCCAAGCTCTCAGTATACCCAGTGTCCCCCACCTCCCGCCCAAAGGCCACAGCCCCAGGTGGCTCCCACTTCTTCCTTTCTGTCACCCCCACCCCTACCCCTGTGCTGCCTCTGTTGCTCAGGTGTCATTTGCTATATTTCCAAAGTTCTTACTACACCTGTCTCTGTTAAGCCTGTGAGCACATTTGAGGCATGTGGGAAACTCAGAGACATGAGTCTGCTCAAATGTAAGCACTGCTGCTGCCCTCTGACCAATGAAGTCTGTGAATGCCCTCTAGAAAATGAGGCTCTCTGGAATGAGATTTAGAGGTGTCCCCTGATGGAAGACAGAAAAAGCATGTTATGAGCATATGTGCTACTCTGGTACACTCTTCCCTCTTCCCTCGAAGCTCTTTGCTGCATTTTTGTATCCTGCTGCTCACCATGGTTAACATTCCCCCCTCCTTCCGAGGGTTCCCTCCTTTGCATCATGCAACAGCTACAGCTAATGGCAGGAATCAGCACTTCCTGTACTGCAGATCGAGCCACAGTAAGGTAACAGTTATCACAAGAGGATCACTTAGTTATGATAACTTGTGCAAGGCATCAGTATCCACATGCTTAAGGCTGCTGCACAGCATTTAGAAGCCCAGAGAAGTCAGCGTCTACAGATGTGGAAGTGAATAGATAGAATGTGCTAGGTGTGTGTGTGTGTGTGTGTGTGTGTGTGTGATGTTTTCTTCAGTTTTCCCAAAGAATAGTGAATTCACTAATAAATCTATTATACAAGCAATTTGTATTAATACACACCTGTTGTTACAAATTAGTAATAGCAATAGTTTACCTGTGTCTAGACCTTTACAGGTTACAAAGTATCCCAGCACTCCTGCAAACAATTAAGTGCGCAGGAATTGGTTCAGGATTTGGTTAGGTAATGATTTTTACCAATGATCTGGTGTTATTCACTCAGACTCATACTCACAAAGTGCTCGAGGTCTTTATCTCTGTGGATTCTGTTGCTCCAGCTCTCCCAGAAGAAATTGGACTAGCTTTCAACGTTATGAAATCACTGAACCTGCATTTCTGATAATGCTGGAGTCAGTTCTGAATTAAACTCAGTTGGTGTCTCTCTCTTCTGCTCCTGTGCTGTCCAGCCACAGGCAGGACCTTACTGTCTGACCTTTCACTTGCTCATTTGTTTGGGCCCCGAGTATGCTACCTGGTTTCCAGGTAGAGATGAGGCACCCCTCCCTGCAGGTGTTCAAAGACAGGTATGCATCTACTCCTAGGTGATTATGGGGACAGGGGAAAGCATCCTAGGGAACTATTGTATAGCTTGGCTGGTTGCTCATCAACCTGTTTTCTTTTCTTCCTACATATCAACCAAACTACCTTTCCCTTCCTCCCTTGTGGATTTATTTTTATTTTGTTAAGTTATTGAGATTTCTGGGGTTATTTGTTTTAGCCGCTCACAGTTATCTTACCTGATACAGTAGCTTTTAAGGCTCCATCCAGTCCTGAGATTCTTGGATTCTAAATCTTGAGACACACATAACACTTGGTTATGATTACTTGTCACTTTCTCACCACTTATAACTGATCCTTCTCATGCCTTCTCTTCTTCTGGTTTTCCACAGGATTTCCATTACTTTTTATTTTTCTAGGGCTTTGGATGCACTCGTGGACAAGGAAATGGCTAATGTCAGTTTAGCCAATCCAGCTACCCGACTCCAAAGCAAGTTCGCTCCCTGGGCACGTGTTCAGCCTCCTGTTGTTTGCCACACGGGTCAGGGGTAGGCTAAGTATATGAGGGAAAGCTTGGCATGGAAGCAAGGGTGAGATGGCCCCAGGATGTGGTGATAACAGATGGTGTTTGCCCTGAAGTGGAGATGGGGCAGGGATGATGGAATCAATGGGATCATGGTGCCTGTTGAGGGAGTTACCTGCAGGAGATGGCCAGGCTCTGATTGCCCCAGCAATACCCCCCAAGCTGAGTCCTAGTTCCCTACATATTGACTCACTGCAGAAGCCAAGTAAGCAAGTGTTAAATGACTCTTACATTGCCTCTGGCATTTCCAAGTGGGTCCCTAGTACATTGTACAATCGTTAACTAATTAATAGAAGTGGAGGGTTCAGAATTTGGAGAAGGACTTAATGAAATTTGTTTTTAATGGTAGCTAATTATTGATAAGCCAAGGGAATCAGATCTAATTAGCATGACCCTCTGCCTGAGAAATTGGGTGTCAGGTTTTAGAACAAGTTGGACTAGGGCTATCTTTCAAAAGAAAAATCATTTTAAAGTGCAGTTCTTAAATTCTTAAAAAAAGCTTTATTTATTTATTTGAGAGAAAGAGAGCGTGTGCATGTGAGCGAGCAGGGACTGGGGCAGAGGGAGACAGAGAGGGAGACTCCTCCAGCAGACTCTCCTGCCAAGGCAGAGCTGACTTAGGGCTCTATCCAGGGACCCTGAGCTGAAATTAAGAGTTGGACACTTAACCTACTGAGCCACCCAGGTGCCCCTTAAAGGGCATTTTAATGACAATTTCTGATTTTGTTTTGAAACCTTCAAAGAATTATCAGCAATGGCAGCAGATTTAGAATCTGAATGAAGGTTAGAATTCTGGCTTAAGAGATTGAAACTTTTGACCAATACCCTGATTCTTCTATTTAATGTATGGGATAGAATTCGATGAATGAGTCTGTTCAGGCCTCATCTGGGGTAGTATGTGTGTGTGTGTGTGTGTGTGTGTGTGTGTGTGTATGTGTGTGTGTGTGAGAGAGAGAGAGACAGAGAGAGAGAGAGAGAAGAGTCCATCAAAGACTTAGATATAATCATTTTTAATCACATAATATTTGTCGGTTATGCTTGACCCAGTCAATGTGTGATCATATTCTAATACACACATGTGCATAGAGGAGTGCTTTACTTAAAAGTCTGCATTGTTTGGATATATTTATTCACCTGAAGCTTTTTAATAAAGTGCTTCTAATGTAGAATTCAATTATTTTAGTAAGCACAGAAGGTGAGGCAGTTACTCACTGTGCCATAAAGTATTTGAGGCTTCCTCCCCTCTTCTTACTCTTTGATGTTGCATAAGCTATTCACAAATATCAGTTGCTGTTGACATCCAAACCAACAAATATATTTAGCACAACACACCAGAGGCTGGAGAGTAAAGCTTTTAATTAACCTGCAGGGAATTTTCTAAGATCATAGGTTCAAAAAAAAAAAAAAAACCTTAGAAGTGAGAAGTCCCCCGAGAAAGGTAATACATGCATTTTCTCCTGACTTTTGGATGTCACCGCAGAGCAGGGGACTTCTGACCCACTGATGTAAGGCAGCAGATTGCCATAAAAAAAAAAAAATTACTCACATCCTTTGACTAACTCCATACAATGACCCTCCCCTGCTAAAAAGAGCAGTATAACATCCAAAAAATGTTAGTATGATTAGTTTGAAATTTCAAAAACCCTCAAGCCCCAACATTGTGAGAAGTGGTGTTCGGTCCAGTCCTCCTTTTTTGACACTTTCTCTTTGCTCAGGGAAGCCTCCTCCCCTGCCCCAGGACTGGGTGCCCTCCTGCCGCTCCCTCTCTTCCCAGGGTGTGACCAGGGAGCCCTGTCCTTGCTGGTGGCTCATCCCCCTTCCTCTCCTTACCGGGGGCAAGCTTACCTGTTGGGTCCCCATCCTTTCTCTCTGCTTTCCAACATAATGAGCATTTGTCAGTTCCTGACGGGCTACTGGGTGTGTTGCATTTCCTCCCTAAGACCACACTCAGTGCAGTGGGCATTAGTATTCCTACTGTATAGGAGAGGAACTGAGTGAGCGAGGCCAGTGACTGGCCAGAGCAGAGCATGCATGGGAGAGGCCAGTCCTTCCCTTCCTCTTTCTTAAGGAAGGTTTCCTGGAAATAATGTGGACACCCTCCTCCCAATCCTTAGTGGCTTTGACCTTGTCTGCCACCAGCCCTTTCTTCCTTTGGATTGTCTGTTCCCACAGGCAGTCAGCTCAGCTCTGCACCAATCCTCTGTGCCCTTCACCACTACTCCAGTGCATTCTCCAAGCTCTTGGGAGACTCAGAGGTCCCCCACACCTCACCGTGCTGATGCCCAGGCTCCATCTACAGGGCCCAGTGTGTATCTGGGTGTCCCCAGAGGCTGGCAGGTGGGTGGGCTGCTGGGGAGCCTGATGGAGATCCCAGAGACTGTGCTTCTTATGCTCCCGTCCACCTTCCCCTTCTCTCCCCTCCACTTGTGCTCTGTCTCCTTCACTTTCTGAGATGTTCAGATAGACAGGAATGAAGCAGCGCTGGTATCTGCAGCTCCCCCGCACCTGCTCTCAGGCCCCCTCCCCTGGCATGCCGTCTAGACTCCTCTGCCTGCCTGTGTTAGATGGGAAACAAACTACACAGTAGGTTGAATGTGGGAAGTTTAAATATAGAGATGTATTAACTGCAATAGGGAAGTAAGTTACACAGATGTAAAGAAAACCCTACAGAACACCCTAAGGCTAATGGAGAACTCCTGTGGAAAGACAAGCCTGGAAGGGGCCCCTCTCCTAGGCTACTGGGTTTCTAATAGTGTTGGAGAGAGTGTGATCACAGCCTGATGGGTGGGAGGCTGCTCTTTGCTTGTCCACCGTTGCCCAGGTGGGCCAAAGTTGGCAGGAGAGGTCACAGAGGGCAGTGGGATGTCAGAAGCCTGGTCTCCAAGAGGCTAGTGCAAGGACCAGGGTGTTCAGACTCTATCTACATCAGGAGGGCGGTGGCCAGGTGGTCACCGTGGGCAAACAAAGGGCTGGGTCTGGGTGCTAAGCTCTGGGTGTAGGGCTGGGGCCAGACACTGGGAGCCAGGCAGCCCCGGCAGGGTGAGGAGGAGACAGCAATACCCCACAGCGGAACCAGGAAGAGAAGCTCCTTCCTCCTGCTGGACCCAGAGCTGTGTGCTGACAAAGTTTGATACTGCATTTGCTGCAAAGGAGAAGCCACTTACAGCTCCTTGATCACAGAGCAGGTGCAGAAGCACGGATCTGAGGCTCAGAGCAACAGATCGACGGCCGACCCTGACCTTGGCTGCTCTCCCTGTCTGGCTCACCCAGCTTTAGGAATCGTATTCCCCAGCAAACACCCTCTGGCTCTTCAGTTTGGCTGCTCCATCATCTTTCTCCAGGTGTTGATCTTTCTGGCCTAAGGAGAGTGTCCTCCCGTCTCTCTTCTTGATCAGATTCGACCCATTCCGTAGGCCTGGCGCGAGGCCCGTGAACCGCCTCCTAACTCTTCCTCTGCTCTGGTTCCACCACATCTGGTTCTTGTCACTTCGCCTCCCTAATAAAACTGCACATTCCTTGAGACAAGGACAGTATCTCTCTGGCCCCATTTTCCATGGTGCCTTGGATAATGCCTGGTCCTCAGAGACCCCTGATTGATATTCTGATGTGATTGAATAAGGACCTGGAAGTTTCAGCGCTGGGGAGCCAGTTGGGGAATGTTTGGAAGCTTCTGGAAAAGGAATTCAGTGGCTGCTCCTTTCTTTACTCATACCCAAGACCCAGTCTGAGTGCTTATAAGAGACTGGGAGCCTCCTTCACAGGCAGCACTACTTATTTCCTTTCCGTTGTTAGGAAGTAGAGTCATTGCAACCCACCCATTAACAGCATGTAACCTCCTGCCATAATTCTGTGTACCAAGCGAAGGAGGAGGAATAATATCAGGTATAATGAAAATGATTTTGCCTACTTTGACCTGAGTCTGGTCGGCAAGGCTATATTACTCTCTTTATCCTTTTTATAAAATGGAGTTGCTTTCATAATAGGGACCGATTTCTCAAGATGAAATACTAGAGATCATAAGGAAGTGGAGAAAGAGAATGACCTGAGTGCTTTATATGGGACATTTTATTGGATCAATGCTATTTTGTCTTATTGCTTCGTGCTTTCCCAAATGGCCGGTAAGTGAATCTTGAATCGCTGTGATCTCAGCCTCAATAGCCAGGACTAGGTTATATTAAAAGCTTTGGTCTGTGAATGAGTCACTTGTTGTTTATGGAGCAAGGCTCCTCAACCCTCTCTGCTGGCATTCCTAAACAGTCCTTTAGAACTAATCACTTTCCTTTAATATCCGGGCTCAATCTTCCCTGACTACCTCCTACTACCATTAGACTGAGCTGATTTTCTTCTTTTGTATTTTCTTAGCATTAAAAAAAAAAAAAAAAAAAGCAGGTGTGTATAAATATCTCATATCACTCTGTATTGTAATTCTTAGTTAATTCCTTGTCATTCTGGAATGTGCCATCTTTAACTGTGTATCCCCAGGATATAAATCAGTGGCTTACATATAGTAAAGGTTCAATAAGTATTATTGGTATGAATGGGTGGTTGAATGATGACCCAGTCATGCTTCCTTTGGTGGCAAACATCAATAACCCAATTTGACCTCTTTTTTGGACATAAAAGAAAAGTTATCTGCTTGTGTAGTTAGGAAGATCAAAGGGTATGACTTCTGGCTTCAGGTATGAGTGGGTGCAGGGAATGATTCTATCATCAGGACTCTTTCTTTCAGAAAGAATCTTGGTTTCTGCAGACATCCAGATTTATTTCGTTGTCATAGATCTCTCCGTGGGGCCTGCCTAAATAAATGAAGAATAAAGCCACTGAAGGTTCTAGCCCAGGGTTTCTCAATGTGGAGGTACTGACAATTTGGAATTGGTAATTCTTTACTGTATGGGACTGTTCCATGTCCCATCAAATGCCAATAGTGCTTCCACACACTGTGACTACTAAATTTGTCCCCCTCCTCCAAACTTTCAAATGTCCCCCAGAGAGGATAGTACGGCCTCTGGTTGAGATTCCAAAGAAAATGGCCTGTCACTAGTCTCTATATCAGCTCTTGAAAAGGATTCTGATTGGCTCTGTGTAGGTTGTGTTTCTACTTCTGGACCGATCACAGTGTTCGATGCATTTGGGAGCCTGGCATAATCTGATGGGTCAACGTATTAGTTGTCTATTGCCTCTCAGCAGATTACTCCAAAACTTAGCAGCTTAACGCATTTATTATGGCAAATGATTTCTGTGGGACAGGAATCTGGGACAGCGCTGTTCTGGCTCAGGGTCTGTCACAAGGCTGCGGTCAAGCTGATGTCTTCCCAAGGCTCACCTGGGGCTGGAAGATCCACTTTTTTTTTTTTTTTTTTAATTTATATTTTATTGGTGTTCAATTTGCCAACATATAGAAGATCCACTTCCAAGCTCAGCCATGTGGTGGCTTGTAGGCATCATTTCTCGTGGGCTGTTGGGTAGCTCACCACATGGCTTCTCCGTAGGCACATGGCAGCTAGCTTCCCCAGAGTGACTGATCTAAGAGAGAAACAGGAGAGGAAAGGAACAGAGGTGAGAGTGCAGTATGACACTGCAATCTTTTACAACCTAATCTTGGAAGTGACATACATCATCTCTGCTATATTCTGTTGGTCACACAGGCCAACTCTGGGTGGGGCTACATGAGGGTGTGAACCCAAGAGGCAGGATCTTTGGAGGCCACTGGGAGGCTGGATTACAGGAATGCCCCTCTGGGAAATCACAGAGGGTAAGGACCTGCATTTCCCCAAAGGAAGTCATGCATCGAAAACAAAAAGTAGATAGATGTCTGCTACAAATGAATATTTAAATTCACTTCCTCATTAACTCACTCAAGGCAGCACAAGGAAAGGTCTGGTGAAAACAGTGCTATGAATTATTTCTCTTTATCTGTGGCTCATCCCATGCCCCTTAAGAATATTTTTTTCCTGCTGTGAGCTGATGTTTCCTGGTCAGCATTTATTTGTGCAAAGGCATTCACAAGCAATTCAACTGCTGATGTAGAAATAGGTTTTTTAGATCTTGGGGGTACACCAATATTTGGGTGTGCGACTCTTACATGAATTGTCCTGGCAGCTGCTTACTGTTTCTCCAAAGTTCTCCTTTCTCTGATGCTCTTTAATGCTTTCAACTTATAGCAGAGAGAAGGCATCAGCTCTAGCCTGGTACATTTCCACCGAGAGGAGGTGGGGTGCAGGACTGGAGCAGCCCCGGGAACAGCATACAGCTGAACCCACTACAAGGCAAGAGGTGGTTGTTCAAAAGTAGGCGTTCTGATTCTGTGCATTGGGATAGATGTTCTGCGGTAGTGTTCCCCCGAGACGACGTGGAATAAGTAAATGCTGTTTTCTCATTAGGGATTGATGGTGTACACAGGCAAGGTGATTTCTGAGACTTCGGTCTCTGGTTAAAGTACCGCCAGCAACTGAGCCATCCTGACACCCCACTGCTCTCAGTAATGAGAAACCACTCTTTGCCTTCCCACCGCCCCGCCAGGAAGAAGGCTGCCAGCTATCGTGTAACCCATACCCAGACAGCTGATGGAAGATTTTGCTTCTCCTTCCTCCAAGCTTTTGGAAAGTAATAAAAGCAACGTAGAAAACGAGCAACTCAGGAAATGGGTTGAAAGTAAGTCTTGCGCAGGTTGAATTGTACAAATGGAGGCACTTCCTCTCCTGACTAATGAAAACAAAGATGCCAAGTGTGAGGCCCTGTGTTCCTTCTGCTTGATTTTCCACAAATGCTGCCTGTCAGATTGGGAACCCCTTGACAGTGAATGTTCTGTTCAATGAGGAAGAAGATGCATCTGACTTGGGGCAGCTCAACACATCACCAAGCAGAGACCGGGATTTGTCAGCTCTCTGGCCAGAGTATCTAGAACAGGCAAACCACTCGGCCTGGCCAAAGGCTGCAGATTTATGCATTGGCCTTTTCAACAGGGCTTCAGAAGTGATTAAACATCTACAAATGACACTCCTCCATTCTTCTTTTGTTTCTGAGAAGCCCTGGCCCTTTAACTGTCCAGGTAGCTCAACAGAGAAGAGTAGAGAAGGTGAAGAAAAACAGCATCCTTAGGAGAATGTGGCCTATTTCCCTGCATGCTCCAGCACAGACGGAAAGAGAGAGTCACACGTACCAAATTGGTTCTCTTATGCCGGGTCTCACTAGGCTGGATGTTTTGGTTTTACATTTGTGAAACCCAGACAGCAGGTCCCCCCCCCACCCGCTATCTACTGAGGATACATGCCAAGACCCTCAGTGGATGCCTGGAAACTGTGGGAAGAGACATCACCGTTAAAGGGGGACTCTGGTATTTAAGCAAAAGGTTATCTATGGCTAGCTGGAGTCATAGAATGAGGGGGTCCTCCCCAGGGGTACTCAGTAGAGTGCCGTTAACTTTGGTGTCATTGCCGGAGGAATGAATGGGGGATGGGTTGCCCGAATCTGTGTCCCTGTTTCTCTCCTTACACTTAGGCTCTGACTATTCTGCTGAGCCATGTTCCCTGCCCTGTCCCTCCCATTCCTGAGTGGCCCATTGGCAGGGCTTGGGCAGAAAGGAGCATGAGGCAGATAGAGAGGGGTTTGATCTCTAGCCCTGGACATGGACAGTCCTGGGTTCTAATTCTGCTAGCTGTGTGAGCTTGGACAAGTTACTTAACCTCTCTGGGCCCTGTGTTCTTATGCAGACACTGGAGATAATCGTGGTACCTCTTTAACCTACGGGGCTGTAGTAAAAGCTAAGATGATGCAGTGCCTGGTGTAACTCAGAAAGGATCTGCACCTCCTGTTCTAGCACCTGGGTGGTCACCCTCACACTGGGGGCTCCGGAGTACATGATGGCAGAGCTGGAAGGACCTAACCCCCGTCCCTCCTTTGGTCTTAGGGGTCAAAATCCAGCCTTGTTGCTGTTGTTGTTCAATCAGCCTTCTTGGGAACCCTCTTACACTGTTGGTGGGAATGTGAACTGGGGCAGCCACTCTGGAAAACTATGTGGAGGTTCCTCAAAGAGTTAAAAATAGACCTGCCCTACGACCCAGCAATTGCACTGTTGGGGATTTACCCCAAAGATACAGATGCAATGAAATGCCGGGACACCTGCACCCCGATGTTTCTAGCAGCAATGTCCACAATAGCCACACTGTGGAAGGAGCCTCGGTGTCCATCGAAAGATGAATGGATAAAGAAGATGTGGTTTATGTATACAATGGAATATTCCTCAGCCTTTAGAAATGACAAATACCCACCATTTGCTTCGACGTGGATGGAACTGGAGGGTATTATGCTGAGTGAAGTAAGTCAATCGGAGAAGGACAAACATTATATGGTCTCATTTATTTGGGGAATATAAATAATAGTGAAAGGGAATAGAAGGGAAGGGAGAAGAAATGGGTAGGAAATATCAGAAAGGGAGACAGAACATAAAGACTCCTAACTCTGGGAAACGAACTAGGGGTGGTGGAAGGGGAGGAGGGTGGGGGGTGGGGGTGAATGGGTGACTGAGGGGGGCACTTGACGGGATGAGCACTGGGTGTTATTCTGTATGTTGGCAAATTGAACACCAATAAAAAATAAATTTATCATTAAAAAAAAATCAGCCTTCTTTGGTTTTCTTTCCAGGAGGAGGAGTTTGGAATGTTCCACCACTTTACCTTAGGGAATGGGGGGAGCTCTAGTGCAGCACTTGGAATTACCTGCCACCTGTCGTTGTATTGGAAGAAGCAGAGCTCAGAGAAACTGCCACGTGATCTTCCTGAGAAGGTTTGCCTCTGTAAAGCTTAGTAAGACCGAAGGTAGACAACTCATCCTACCTTTTGACCAGGTGTCCTTGTTGTTGTTGCTGTTTGTTTTTTGTTTTTAAAGGAAGAGAGGTAATAATTGTGTGATGCAGCCTGTAGGGAGTAAACAAAACACCTCTGTGTTTAATAAGTCTTTCATTTATTAATTTTCTACTAGGATTTTTTTTCTCCATTTTTTTTAAATGGAAAAATAATTTTATTTTTTCCTCACCAAGAGAAATATTTGGTCTTCTGCTGTTTTTTTTCCCCCCAAAGCTCTGCTTCCATCACATCAAAGCACTGCAGGCCTGGCTTCAAAACCCAGTCAGGGGACACCTGGGTGGCTCAGTGGCTGAGCATCTGCCTTCAGCTCAGGGTCCTGGGATGTGTCCTGCATCGGGCTGTCTGCAGGGAGCCTGCTTCTCCCTCTGCCTATGTCTCTGCCTTTCTCTCTCATGAATAAATAAATAAAATCTTAATCAACCAACCAACCAACCAACCAACCAACCAACCAACCAACCCACCCCAAGCGGGAATAAAATGGGGCCAGAGTCAAGCACCTGCCATCTCACTGCCTGGGGCCACACACAGTAGGGTAGGCTTTGCCCTAGACCCCAAAATATTGGCATTGAGTGTTTAGACACAGAGCCTGATGCCAAGTGGCACCCACAGGGGCCTGGGTCCAGCCCTCCCCCATCACATGAGACCCCCGGTGTCTGAAGTGCTGGAAGCGCACCTGCAGTCCTGGCCGACCAGGGGTGGGGGGCCCCAGAGGACAGGCACCCAGCCCCTGCCGCATGGAGCTTCTGTCCTGCGGGAAAGGCAAGCATGAAACCAAGGCTGTGGGGGAAACTCATTCCCAAAAGCTATGGAGAGGGAGACCTTCTGAAGATGGAATATCGAGGAGCAGTTGAGGGATGTGGTGGGGACTTGCTCTTCTCTGGATGCTGAAGGTCAAGTAAGTCACTTGAAATAAGTGTTTGGGAAGCTTTTCCTTCACAGTCATATTTGAGACTGAATGAGGGGTGGATATTGGAGGCTGGGAAGAGGAGGAGTTAGCCCCGCCAAGTAGCCGGCCAACAGCGCATGTCTGGGGTGGAGGGAGCCCGGGTCTGGCCGGCCAGAGCCTGGTGGGTTTGCACCCAGCAGGGCAGGGACTGGTGTTCTCGGGCTGCGGGGAGGTCCTGGTCATCCCGAGCCTGGGGAGGCAGAGGCCTTTGGAGCCCAGCACCCAGGCCCCTGCGGAGGTGCAGGCTGCAGCCCCCGGCCCCAGAGCCCCCCTTCCCAGGGGCATCAGGACCCACTTTCATAATGCCTTTCCACCCACCCTTTAGCTGGCTTGTATTTGCAGCCAGGACTAAAGCCTAGGCCTTGCTTGGGGTTTTCAGCTTCTGGAACATTTTCCTTCACTGCTTTCAGAAAGTGTCCAAATGACACCACCAAGGGAAGCTGGAGCAGTTAGATCTATGGCCCCTCTGGGGTTAGCAAATGAATGACACTGAAGGTGGCTCTCGCGCCCACCCCTGGCACTTAACTCACTCAGGCGTCAGTGAGCTCACCCCTCAGGACTGGCACATTAGTGACCTCGCAGTAATAACTTTCCTGGCAGAGACCAAAGTGACAGCCCAGCTGGAACCATTAGGTCACTCCCCATCCCTTGCAGGTGTAGATGGCCTCTGATGCTTTACCACTCCATCTGAATCCATGCAGGTAGTTATCGAGCCAGGCAGAGCTGCATGCCATTATCTGGCCCCTGCTGTCCTTCCAGCTCCCTTCCCCACCCCACCCACCCCTCCTTCATGTAGCCTGAGTTCGAAGAAGACTCTGTCCTCTTTCCTGAACATACCTCTGTGCTCTAACTGAAGGCACTCATTCACTGGAATACCCTCCCCTCCCATCTCTACCTGTTGAAATCCCATTATTCTCCAGTGTGCATCGCAAATGCCATTTCCTCCATAAAGCCTTCTGTGATTTCCAGACCCAGAAGTGAATCTGGGCTCCATTGCGGTTTTCTGGGCTCTCATCTCCTTGTCCTTCTCAGAGCATGGTTATTTCCATCAGCTCTCATCCATGGTTGTGGGTCTTTAGCTTTCTGGACTAATTTTTGCTACACAAATATCCATTGACGATCTTTGAGTTCCAATTACTGTGTTAGATACTGGCAGCATGAGGATGAATAAGACACTGAAAATATCTTTGAGGATGTAGAAAAATCCCCAGTGAACAAATAGGCAGGTAAACACCTCATTACAATAAAATGTGCTAAGACACAGAAACAGGGTTCTGGGAGTGCACCAGGATGGACAAGGTCTACTAAAAGCTACTCAGGTCCTGGTGTAGCCAAGGAATAATTATTAGCCTTTGAGGGCCCAGAGAAGGGCCTGTGTTGGGAAAAGAAACTGGAGAACCATGTTTGTGAAGGCTAATTCTGTGTGTGAACTTGGTTAGGCCATGGTACCCAGATATTTGACTAAACACTATTCTTCATATTTTGGTGAAGCTATGTTTTAGATGATATGAACATTTAAATCAGCGGACTTTGAGTAAAGCAGATTACTCCTTATAATGTGGGTGAGCCTCATCTAACTAGTTGAAGGTCTCGATGAAATCAAGACCAGCTTTCCCCAAGGAAGAGGAAATTGTGCCTTTGGGCTTGAGTTGCAACATTGCTTCTTCTTTGGGTCTCAACCTGTTGACCCACTCTGCAAAGTTAGAGCTTGTCAGCCTCTGTATCCACATGAGCCCATAGCTCAAAATCTCTCTGTCCCTCTCTCTCCACATATTGATGTGCGTGCACACACACACACATACATACATGCATGCAAACCTCTTGATTCTGCTTCTCTGGAGAGCCCTGACACAGTATTGATCCCCACTGCCAGCTGTTTTGCAGGCAGTAAGAAACCATCAGAAGTCATTAAGCAGGGGAGTCATGGGTCAGAGCTGTATTAATAAAGGGTCCTTTAAAAAAAAAAGATTTATTTATTTATTTATTTTTGGAGAGAGAGAGCATGCACAAGTGGAGGGGCAGAGGGAGAAGGAGGGAGAGAGAATCTCAAGCAGACTCTGTGCTCAGAGTAGAGCCTGGCACAGGGCTTGATCTCACGACCCTGAGATCATCACCTGAACCAAAACCAAGAGTCGGATGTTTGACTGACTGGGCCACCTAGGTGCCCCAGTGAAGGCTTCTTTATTAAAGGAGCAGGTTCTAGTCCGGGCTCAACTATAGCTTTTAGCTTTGGGCCACCAGGAACCTCAGGGGGCCCTGCCCCTTCCTGGCCACAGGGGTGTCCTGTGATGTCCGCCATCAGTAAGGAGTTTTGTCCCGTTACCTGCAATGTTGGGGAGGTGGTCACTCTCTTTCTGTTCCCATGGACCCAGTCGGGTGTTCATCACCAGGAACTGCTGAGATTGCGTCTTGCCTCATCTCTGGTCCCTGCCCATCCAGCAGAAGGTTTGATTCTGTCCTGCCTGCCCTGGGGGAGCTAGCCACTGCATTCTGGAAGCTAAGCGAAGGAAGTAAGCATGTGGTTGAGGAGCGTCCCCGGGCAGAGATGCTGGTCCGGGACAGTGCTTGTAATTATAGACACGTCCACCTAGGGCTGTTGAATCCTGTCTCCTTACCGATGGCCGTTGAGAGATGAGTGGCCCTCCACAGGGGGATGGGGTAGGAGCCAGGCTATGGCTTATTTTCTACAGACTTGAGGACCGCCCTGCCTAGGGTGGGTGAAGGCCTGGCCCTGGAGCAGGCATATGCAGGGCTATCGAATGGCCCAGCTCGGTGGAGCGGATCCAAGCTTCAGGGGCAGGGGTTGCTCAGACTTGAGGCACCTGGAGCTTGCAGGGGCTCAGAAGTTCAGGGTCACTGGTTCCCCATCTGGAGCAGTAACTTAATTCCATGAGCCACCCTGACTCGTGTGGCCAAGGATGCTGACGTTTTCCTGTTGCTGTTAAATCCAGGCTCTGGTGCAGGAGGGGACCAGTCGTAGATGCGGCTGTGGGGGGCTGGAGAAGGCGAAGGTATGGGGAGTGAGGCAGGGCCGACAGTCCTGGTATCATGTAGACTTTCTTAAATTAGCTGTGGGGAGAGGAAATAAGAAAGAAGAGCCAGAAAGTCAGCAGCCAGACTTTCCCGTACCATCTGGGATGGGAAGCAGTAAGCTGCCAAGAAAAGCTACGTGCTGGAGCTAATTGGGAGAACTTGAAAGCAGGAGCAGCATGCCGCCCCACGAAATCGAGAGGCTTTTCTTTTCTTTCTCTGTTTTCTTTCCTTCCTTCCGTCTTCCTTCTTCCCCACCCCCCACCCCCCGTCCTGTCCCCCCTCCCTTGCTTTCCTTTTTAAACACAGAGCTCTATGGAGCCTCAAAAGTCATGGAACTGCTAAGAAAACACAGATCTGAAGATTTGGTATAATCAGAAAGCAAGTATGTAGACTAGTGAAGCAGGATTCAGCTGAGTCACGTCTGATAGTTTATTGCAAAGTGGGGCTAGCTCAGTGTAGCAGTTTGATTTTTTAAAAAATTTATTTATTCAAGACAGACCACACACACACACACACAGAGGCAGAGACACAGGCAGAGGGAGAAGCAGCCTCCATGCAGGGAGCCCGACGTGGGACTTGATCCCAGGTCTCCAGGATCATACCTCGGGCCGAAGGCAGCGCCAAATCGCTGGGCCATGGGGGCTGCCCAGCAGTTCGATTTTTTTTTTTTATAAATTTATTTTTTATTGGTGTTCAATTTGCCAACATATAGAATAACACCCAGTGCTCATCCTCTCAAGTGCCCCCCTCAGTGCTCGTCACCCAGTCACCCCCCCCCACCTCCCCTTCCACCACCCCTAGTTCATTTCCCAGAGTTAGGAGTCTCTCCTGTTCAGTTCGATTTTTTAAAATCTTGCTGCAAATTGGATTCCTAATTCGTAATACCAGTTAGGTCACTGTATGCGTGCCTTAATTTCTTACTTCTATTACTCGTAATGCAGAACAGTTTCACTGTGGGGCCCCTGCCACCTTGTCTGGCATGACCAGCCACCTGGTGTGGCGAGGGCTCCATGTGTTGAAAGGTTTAAGGAGACTTTAGGTGAGTGCTTGAAGCTTTTCCTCTCATCCAGATACTTCGAAGGCTGCAGAGAGGGTTTGGCCTTCTCAGAGGTGAAGTACTCCTATATTCCCCCAAGCAGATGAGGGATCCGGGCTCTGCAGAGTTGTACCATGTGAGTAAAATTGACAGCCAGTGGTTTGCAGGGTCAGCCTCGAACTAGGCTTGTGTGACCCAGAAACCTCTTCTCTTTCTGCCACATCATTATCTTCCTGCTGCCTTTTCACAGACTAAGGGGCTAGCGGCTACGTACAGGCTTTTACGTGAGGAAGCTACCTGAGTGCCTGCTAGGGGCTCTGGGTGAGAGTAGGCAGTATGGAGACAGTGAACGTTGACCCTGCTTGGCTTTTAGCACATTTCTCACTCCTGTAGCCTTCTGCTTCTATGAAAACAGAAATCTCTCCCCTAAGCCATGCCTTGGTGACATTATGTGCAAGCATTAGCATCACCTAAGCACAGCAGCTCACCTTTAAGCAAGGGTAGCCCGTACGTGCCCCTTCTCTCTTGGTGCCCATGATCCTGTCCCAGTGCGGCCTGGAAGCCCAACCTGATACACCCTCTCCGCACCACCTCCAGGCGTCTGCTTTCATCTTGCTCTTCTTCTTGTGCATGTTCAACAGTGACTCACCCAAGGACACATGAGCTTGTCACTGTGGACTGGAAGGCCTCACAAGTGTGGTCCTCACTACTTGGTCCAGGGGTCTTTCCTTTACCAGCTTGATGCTCAGATGGGTATCCTTAAAGGGTCTCTTCCATATTGGCAGTACAAGAACACTTCACTTTTTTTCTCCAGTTGATCTGATCACTTTCAACATTCTGTTGACTGTCATTAAATATAGCTTAAATAGAATTATTGCCCAGGGAGCAAGAGAGAGCTTGATACCTCACTATTGATGCATCAAGTCAGTGACTGGTATCTGTTTTGGCCATATAGACTCTTGAGACTTTATTTTTTTTTTATTTTTATTTTTTTCTTGAGACTTTAAAAATGAACAAAGATCATTGTTTTCTGTGACATGAAGACACAAATCAATAATGTATTTCTACTTGTGGTGAAATGGGGTAAGTCCTAGGCTGAGAAAAAAACCTAGATTCAAGTTCCAGCTGCTTGACCTTGGATGGATCACATAACTTGGTTATCCTCAGTTTCTTTCTGTGCAGATTGGAGATGCCTAGTGGGGACTGCTGGCAGACACCTATGAGAATCCAAATGAGATCATTATGTGAGAGAGCTCTTCAATCTATGAAAGCTTAGACAGATGTCAGGCAAGGAAGGTTAAAAAATATTCCACATGGTTTCTCCTCCAGGATCTGCAGCCTGGCAGGTTGGTCCCTCTCATGCCAGTGGTAAGAACTTGTGGGTTGTACATTACACCAGGGTCCCAAATGCAACCTGGAAATTTGTACACTTTCACTATACCCTGCATCCATGAGAATCACCAGAAAAAGCATAAAGGCTGGTAGAATTATATTTCATTTCAAATGGTATAAAGGAAAAAATAATTGCCTATCTTAACATATTATTTTGTGAATATTATTCCTTCCTTCCTCTCACCTATCCATCCATCCATCCATCCATCCATCCATCCATGGTGTTCCTTCCTTCTGTTCATCTATGCGCCCATGCATCCATCTATCAATCCATGCATCTATGCATGCATGCATGCATGCATCCATCCATCCATGATGTTCCTTCTATCCATCTATGCATCCATGCATGTATGCATCCACCCATCTGGCTGTCCATCCATCTATCAGTCTATCCGTTCATCAGTCCATCCATCCATCCATCCATCCATCCATCCATCCATCCATCCTTCTACATGCTGTTCCTTCCTTCTGTTCATCTGTGCATCCATGCACCTATGCATTCATCTGTCCATCTATTCTTCCATGCATCTATGCATCTTTCCATCCATCCAGTTCCTTCTATCGATCCATGCTTTCATCCATCTATCCATGCTGTTCCTTCTTTCCATCCGTGCCTCCATCTGTCTATCCATCCATCCATCCATCCATCCACCTTTCACTGACCACCTGTTAGGTCTAATTAAGCACGTGGGGATATACAATTGATTAGGAGGCAGTTTCTGTCTTTAGTTGCTTGTTGTAGTGAGAGATAAATGAGTAATCAAAGAACTAAACTGCTATATGACCAAGTGATATAAATTGATCGAAAGCCTTCTCTCTACTTCCCTCCTTCCCTTCTTCCTTCTTTCCATCCTTTCATTCTTTGCATATAATAGAGTGTTTCAGGGGAATCTAGAGTTCTTTTTCTCATTTCTTAAGAAACAGCAATACAGGGAAAGAGCTCTTTTTGAAGCTATCTGTAGTGTTTCTTTTTCTCCATAGATAGAGGACAGACTTCTTCATTACATGCAGAATGACAATTTAATGGACTTTTTGGTTATGAAGCTCAAAAATTCCAGATTATCTTCTGGAATAAAGTGGTTTAAGACAACAAGAATCTAAATATTTTACATAAAATGTCTTCTGTGAGGGCAGAATTGCAAACTCAGATGATTTCATTGCAGAAACAACTCCCTGCCCCCTCCTATGGAAGCCTCAGAAGAGACCCATCTGGACTCCAACTTGGAAAGACATGGTCCTTGGGGAGCTAGTTTGGGCTTTTTATCACAGTCCTAGAATAGGGCCTAGGAGAGCAGTGTCCAGCAGAGCCTGAAGGAAGGCTTGGCCCATTGGCTCCAAGAGCAGCCAAAGTTCCCACCAACACCTTGTTAATCATTACAATCTATATTTAGAATCAGGAGATGGTCTGGGGTTCAAGCTTGGGCAAAGTGGTTCTGGAAGCAACAGAAGCTCTGGGAAAGCTAGAGTCCAGACCATACAGGTGACTGGATGTGAGCTGGAGGGGCAGACAGGAACTGGACAGTGTCGCTCAGGGAGTCCTAGAACACAGGCCTTGGACCACTGTTTTCAAGGTGCTATTGAGCCTGTGACTCATGTAGGCAAGAGAGTCTGGGACACTTGGGCATCAGGCAGGTTTACTTAGCAACTCTTTATTCTTTTATATGCATAACATATAAAGTCACTGGCTCAAATTCTTGGCTAAAGGACACAGAGGACTTTAGCCTACACCATGACCACCAGAAAAGTGGCCAGGCCAGCCTCTTCTAAGGCCCTGAAGTCAGCCTCATGGAGGTCGGTAGACACGAGCTGGGGCTTGAACCAGGCATATCCCCCTGACCATCTACTCCCCTGTGTCCCCTATGACCATAGTTTTCACTCCTATGAACATGTGGTTCTTATTTCAACTCTGATCCCACCTCCCTCAACCAAGTTGAACCTCTCTGCAGGCATCCCTCCCCTGACAGGGTCTTCAGAAATATATGTGGAAGAAGAGCCTGATGTCTAATGTCCTGCACCCCCTTTTCTACAAAGCCTTTCAGGAAGCACAACTAAACCCTGGCTTAAAACCATGGCTTAAACCATGGCTCATGAAGCCAGAGAATTCTAGATTTACCCTTCTAGGGATAGCAAGGTAGACATCACCAAGTCTAACCCCCCGAGGATCTATCTGTTCCTCATTCTTCTAAAAGACTGAGTCTGCACAGGTGGAAAACCTAAAAGGGAAGAAGGTAATACCCAAGATTCCAGAAGAGTCTCCCATTGGCAGAAACCATCCCTTGCTTGAGTGAAAAGGGAAAAAACACCCCATAGTAAAGTTCACCAGCTCTGGTATCAGAAAGATCTGGGGCTGGGTCCCCTGCGAATATGCCCTGGTTGCATGACCTTAGGTCCCACACACATAGTTTACTCGTTTAATTCTCAGAATGAGCAGAGAAGCAGGTGTTATTATTTTCATTTAGAAACAAGGAAAATGGATGGTGAGAGGTTGTGCATAGAAAATGCCAGCACTGTGCATATCTGCATTGAGTCTGTGGTAGGGGCTCCCTGTCGTTGCTGCCACGGGCCCTGATCTTTGGGATCTCCAGGCGCAGGTGGGTATTTATTTTGTCTGAATCATGACAGGATGGTATAAAGAAGGCTTGTATTTACATAGCCCTTCAAAATGTACAAAGCACTTTCCATTCTTTATTCCCAAGAGGGCGGTACCCATTTGAGGAATTGGCCCTGGAGAAACAGGCCTTAGTTTCCTCACCAGCACCTGATTTTCCTACTTCAAGAAGAAGAAGTGCTTTCCATCTCCTTGGAAGCAATGATGTTTCCATTGTGCACCACCCAACAGAGGCGTGGGCTTGGTGCAGCGCTGTGGGTCCTCTTGATCCTAAGGCTTCCAACTGATCCACATCTGGAGATTCCAAAGAGGCAGTGGTGTGGAGGTCCTGGTTGTGATGTTCTGTATGGACATTGCCTTCTGGAGTGTGTTGAATGGCATTCTACTCCCCAGCACACACCCCTTATGCCCCAAAAAGGACATGGACACTAGGTGGATACCAGGAATCTAAATGGGAACTTATTTGGCGAGAGACTGTCTCAGAAGTAACTAAGGATCTCAAGATAAGATCACCCTAGATTATCCAAATTGCCCCTAAATCCAGTGACGAGGGTCCTTAAAAGAGAAGAATAGATAGGGACAGACACACAGAGGAGAGGAGGCCACATGAAGACAGAAGCAGAGACTGGGGGGGCAGCCCAGGTGGCTCAGCGGTTTAGTGCCGCCTTCGGTTCAGGGCATGATCCTGGCGACCCAGGATCGAGTCCCACGTCAGGCTCCCTGCATGGAGCCTGCTTCTCCCTCTGCCTATGCCTGTGCCTCTCTCTGTCTCATTCTCTCTCATGATTAAATAAAATAAAATCTTAAAAAAAAAAAAAAGAAGAAGAAGAAGAAGCAGAGATTGGAGTGAGCAGCCACAGCCAAGGAATGCTTGGAGCCACTAGAAGCTGACAAGGCAAGGAAGGGTCCTTCCCTCGAGCCTTGAGGGGGAGCGCAGCCCTGCCGATGCCTCAATTTGGGACTCTTGCTTCCAGAACCATGAGAGAATACATTTCTGTTGTTTCAAGCCACCCAGTTCGTAGTGATTTGTTACAGCAGCCCTAAGAAACCCATACACCAACACACACATGTATGTGCAAACAGTTCTGCCCCCACCTCCAAAAAAACTGCAGAGGGCAAATGAAGGAGGGAGAAAGACCGAGGTTCTAGTCATGTAGATTGCGAAAAATTCATGTACACAGAAAAGTAATGTCCCCACTACAGAGGGAGAGATCGCTGGGATTCATTCTCTACTAACTCTTTCTTTGCTCATGCTTCTGGGTCAGAGAGGGGCTGCTGGCTTCATTCAGCTTGAAGCAGTTGCCCTTTTGTTTGGCCTCCAAACTACTGTGCTTCTTTCAGTCACAGGAGGGACTTGCTCAACAAAGCCTGACATTTCCTAGTTCTTGGCTCTGTGCCTGGACTCCACAACCCCCACCAGGCAGGTCAAACAAATTCCCAATATGTCAGCATGTTGGGCTGCCTGGACCTGGCTTTTCCTTCCCACCCCTGGAAAGCCGTGCACTGTGTCTCAAGGCTCCATGTGAACAGATGGATGTTGTCCACCCACAATCATAAAGGCTGCTTTGGTAGTCCTGGTGGCTTCAGGAGGGTCAAGGCCAGGGTGGCCCCACTAACTCTGGATGGCCAAACTTTTAAGAAACATTAGTCAAGGGTGTGGATCAGCCTTATTTACTGGCCTAAATTGAAGTTTACCAGAAGCCCAAGTGAGTAGCAACCCAAGACATCAGAGAGCTCCCTTGTCCAAGTAAGGTCCAAAGGGTAGGTGACGGTGGAGGGTAGGACCCCAGTGTGGTGGCTGTGACCAGTTCACTGAAGGAGCCAGCCCAGTGTAGGATAAGTGGGACAAATTGGCGCTTCCCTGCCACCTGTTGCCTTTCCTGCCTCGACTTCCTGACATATCTAGCTGATCCTACAGCTTTCCTGGTCAGTTTGAGATCTTCATGAGCAGCCTCCCTTCTAGGTTTAATCCAATTGAGTCTAATATCAAAGCTTCAGTGTTCCAAGAGATCCTTGGAACTCTTGGAGAGTTCCAAGCTTCCAGCCTGGCAGCCTGCAGCAAGGAGAGTAGCAGTGGGGTCCGCTCCGCTCTCTAGGCCAGCCCGGTGAGGTGGAGGGAGGGAGGGAGGGAGGGAGGAGAGACAGGGCCTAGGAGGGATCATACTTGCTGGCCTCAGACAGGGCCAGAGGCCCAAAAGCTACCTCTGATTTTTGTGAGTTCTTTGATGTCCCTCTGGGGACCGCCGTGGGGGCTCTCTGGTCACCACATTTTGCAGTGGAGCAGGTGGTTCTCCCTTGGACTGGTCAGAGCTTCTCCCAGCTACTGCTTCTGAAGCTTTACTCTTCAGAGACCCTTCTCTTGTGGTCACTTCCTGTTCCGGACACCTGTTGGGAGCATCTGTTTCAAGGCAGTTCCAGTCTCATGACCTTTGGCCAGGCCCGCTCTGGTCTGTGGAAAATGCTCTCTCACTCCTCCATGGTCTAGGAGAGCAGACTGCTCCCAGTGCTGCCCCCTTTCCCCTTGCCCTCAAGGCACTTCTGGTGGGACTTTGATTTTCAGACTGCTGTGGGCAGGGGTCAGGCATCAGTCAGACAGGGTCTCATCAGGCTCCTCAAACACTTCCTTACAGGCCCTTCATCTGGCCTCTGGAAGGGAGAAAGAGCAGAGAACCTCCTCCCCTTCCTGCTGGGGAGCAGGGAACACAGCTTTCCACACCCCCAGACATCCAGAGACCCTCTCCTCCACTTACTCAGCCTGCTGGTGATGATAGGCTTGAGGTCACAAACCTCGCTTTGGCCCCCCCTGAGAAAGTCCCACATACATGGTGCAACTCCCCTCATTGAGCATGATGGAGGTCAGCTCTCAGACCCTCCTGGGGCCACCAGCAGAGGATTCACTGCTTCTGTCTTCAGAATGTTCTTGATTCTTCAAGCTCTCAACCCCGTGCCCTCCTTGCTGTTATTCCTCAGCCTCTTTGGAGCCCTTCCCCTGCTTGGGGCCCAGGCCTTCTCCTTCAGAGCATGATAAGCTTCCCTATGGGATGACAGTTCCAGTCAGAAGACTTTGAGATTGTGAACTGCCTCACCAGGCAGTAGCTGGCTGTTGAGGGTGTCCCCCTTTGCTCTGGCTCCTGAAGGCTTCTGGGAGGGATGGTTGAGATGGGAACAGGTCCATGGAAAAGGAGACAAGGGCAAGAGGCCCCTGACCCTTGGGTACCTCCATTTCAGTGAGGTCTGTCTCCACCAGTGATGCCAGCGCAACCTGTGCTTCTCAACACATAATAGTACTAGGGGCTGCTCTATGGAGTGCTTCTCTGGCAGGACCCTCGGGCTAGTCTATATGAGAGAAGACATACTCCTCTTAATAGCTGTGCTTTGGACACGACTGGGTGGCTCAGTGGTTGAGCATCTTCCTTTGGCTCAGGTCGTGATCCCGGGGTCCTGGGATCGAGTTCTGCATTAGGCTCCCCACAGGGAGCCTGCTTCTCCCTCTGCCTGTGTCTCCGCCTCTCTCTCTGTGTCTCTCATGAGTAAGTAAATAAAATCTTTAAAAAAAAAAAATAGCTATGGGATCCCTGGGTGGCGCAACGGTTTGGCGCCTGCCTTTGGCCCAGGGCGCGATCCTGGAGACCCGGGATCGAGTCCCACATCAGGCTCCCGGTGCATGGAGCCTGCTTCTTCCTCAGCCTGTGTCTCTGCCTCTCTCTCTCTCTCTCTGTGACTATCATAAATTAAAAAAAAAAAAAAATAGCTATGTGGGACGCCTGGGTGGCTCAGTGGTTGAGCGTCTGCCTTTGGCTCAGGACATGATCTTAGAGTCCCAGGATCAATTTCCACATTGGGCTTCCTGCAGGAAGCCTACTTCTCCCTCTGCCTGTGTCTCTGCCTCTCTCTCTCTCTCTGTGTCTCTCATGAATAAATTAATAAAATCTTAAAAAAAAAAAAAAAAAAAAAGCTATGCTTTGACCCCAGCGCTGACTCCACAATGGCCTAGAGCTTTGATGCTAAGTCTGGTCAGATGAATGGTGGCACCATGTTCAAATAATCCTGCTTTGCCAGAGAGGAAATTACAACCTCTGCCTCATCAGAGACAGTGGAAAGTGATGTGGGAAGAGGAGAGGTTGCAAGGGGGCAGGAGACGGAAGCACATAGAAGAGATGAGTCCATTTTGGGGGAAGATGGACTTGTGCTTCTCTGGGAACCTTCAGTGGTAACATTTGGCTGAGTATAATGTGCAAAGGGGGTGTTGGGGAGAAGGCGCAGTGGTGGGGGTGATGCTGGAGGACCAAGCAAGGAACAGATGATGTGAGGCCTTGTTGGTCACACCAGGGACCCTAGTTCGTTCGAGAGGCCATGGGGTCTATTACAAGGTTCTAAGCGGGGGTTGACATGATCAGCTTTACACGTTAGAAAGAATACTCTTTTTTTTTTTTTTTTTTTTTTTTTTTTTTTTTTTCTTTTTTTATTTATTTATGATAGTCACAGAGAGAGAGAGAGAGAGAGGCAGAGACACAGGCAGAGGAAGAAGCAGGCTCCATGCACCGGGAGCCTGACGTGGGATTCGATCCCGGGTCTCCAGGATCGCGCCCTGGGCCAAAGGCAGGCGCCAAACCGCTGCGCCACCCAGGGATCCCTAGAAAGAATACTCTTGATTGTAGCAGGAAACATAAAAGGGGTGAGGTGAGATGAGCTAAAGGTGGGAGATCAGGTAAGAGGTTATTACAGAAGTCCAGGGGCCCATGCTGAGCCTGGACTAAGGCCATGGCAGTGGGGTAAAGAAAGTAGGATGAATGCAAGAGAGAGAGAGAGAGAGAGAGAGAGAGAGCACTGGAGGTGGAATCAGAGGGGTGGAGGCTCTGCTGGGGAGAGTGAAGGCTCAGGCAACTGGGCGGATGATGGCACCCTCCCCTCGGGTGGGAGACACAGGAGGAGCACATGTCATGTCTGGGGGTCCATAGTGTGATTTGGTCCTTGTTGGAGTCCCTGACCCTGCCAAGGGTGGTCCTGGATGCCCACATCTTTCAGTAGACATGTCTAATCTAACTCCCTTCCTAAAGCCCTGGTCCTAATTCACTAAAGAATGCTGCGCTTGCAGAATAATTCCCAAGGCTTTTTCCTTCTTTCTCAGCCAGGGCTCTGGGGTGGATACACTCCTCCAGGCTCGACTGCCATAGTCTCCCAAGGGCACCTTCATATCTTGGCACGCTCCTTGGGTACAACAGTTCCTGTGAACTGAGACTTCCATGTACTTTGGAACAAAAAGTTACTTCTTGGGTCTGTAGAGTGGGTGTTTGCACCTTGATTTAGCTGTCATTGGGTCTGGCCTTTGGGGATGTTAAGTCCAATCGAAGGCCTGATTGAATCAGACTAACAAAAGTTTTGTTTAGCTTCCTCCTTCCTCCCTCCCTTCCTTCCTTCCTTCCTCTCCCCCCTTCCTTCCTTCCTTCCTTCCTTCCTTCCTTCCTTCCTTCCTTCCTTCCTTCCTCCCTCCCTCCCTCCCTTTCTTTTTCTTTCTTTCTTTCTTTCTTTCTTTCTTTCTTTCTTTCTTTCTTTCTTTCTTTCTTTCTTTCTTTCTTCTTTCTTTTTCTTCTTTTTTTCTTCTTATTCTCTTGTTCTCTTTCTTCCTTCCTTTATTCTTTCCTTCCTTCCTTTCTTACTTTTCTTTCTTTCTTTTTTTTTTTATACCAAACTTATTTAGCACACTCAAAGTTTAGTAACTTAATAGACTGAAGGAAACATCACCTAGGGCAGAGATTGGCTACATTTCAATTGTGTTTTCTCTTCCCGGCACACTGGGAGGATGCATTTCCCCACTGCCCCTGTAGTTAGGTGGGGACCCATGAGTGGATTCTGGCCAATGAAATGTGGCAGGAAGAGAGATGTTAGTGGCTTCTAGGCCTGGCATGAAACCCTGTGTGCAGTGGTCCATGCTCCCCTTCTGTGACAATTTGGTAAGATTCATGTTTAAGATGGTGACAATGCAAGAAGAAGAGAGATGAGATTCCTGCCTGAGTCACCTCATGGCATCAAGCCACTTGATCTGCCTTGGATGTGATGTGAACAAGGAATAAACCAATATTGTGTCAAGCGACTGATATTTGGGGTTTGCTTTGTAGCCTCATCTCTGTGAGAAGATAGACAGCACATCTGCACAGCTTTCTGTGCAAAGCCCATCAGTCTCTACTTATAATACTTTGAAAATGGAGAAATGTATATTCTCTTATATATATATTTAATATGTGTATATGCATTGTTTTTTTCTTCAAGCTAGTTCTTGAAGCAAGGATCCACCAACAGGTACGTGCTTTGGGAGAAAGGACTAGACTACACATAAGAAAACTGAGGTAGAAAGAAAATCTTCACAATTTTGGACAGGATTGATTTTTAAAATTGGAAGTATGATGATAACACCTCATGGTGCTATGCCTAAAAGCCCCCCCTTCCCACCCCAGTGCTTCTCTTTGGGGGGAACGCCTTTTGTTATGCTTCACATATTCGTTGCCATCACCAGGGGACAGCTGAGCATATCCTTCCTTTCCAGCTGATGGGCAGGTGTGCAGGTGGGCATGCAAGGGTCAGTGTGACTTGAGAAAGTGAGCTCTGGAGAAACCACAACCATCGTGTATGTCAACAAAACACGGAAGTTTCAACATTTGGTAATTTTTTTCTTTTCTAATGAGGACAAGTTAATTTCATCCCCACTATAAGGATGTCATGGTGTGGTCTCAGCAGAACAGAGAAGGGAGAGAACCCAATCTCTATGAAAGGCTCCTGCAGCCACAGGGAGACAAAAACATCGGGGCAGTGAGATTCTGTAAAAAATATTCAAATACAAAAATAGATTAAAGTTCATTTTGCCCAGTTCATTGTAGCCATTGATGAGAAGTTGAAGCAGGCCTGGTGGTGTAGGAGGGAAGCGATGGCCTGTTGTGTCCAGACAGAAATAGAGAGATGGAAAGAGAAAGGGGACATGCTGCCAAGAGAAGCAGCTCTCTCTGTACACACACACTCAACATCCACACGCACACATATGTCCACATGTACACACATCTACATATACACACACATTCCACTTATACCTAAAACTCATATTTTATAAGAAGAAGATATTATCTGAAGCTTCTCCAAAAACTTTCTCCCCAAGATCTGGGAACTATAGGTATTTTAGAAAGTCCCTCTTTTTCTCATTTTCCAATACAAATTTCAGGTCAAAAACACCTAGATACCTGTTTTTTTTTTTTTTTTTTTTTTTTTTTAAGATTTTATTGACTTATTTTAGAGAGAGAGGGAGAGAGAGTGCATGCACACGTGAGCAGGGGGGAGGGGCAGAAGGAGAGGGAATCTTAGGCAGACTCCGTGCTGAGCACAGAGCCCAGGGGGAGCTTGATCTCATGACCCTGAGATCATCACCTGAGTTGAAACCAAGAGTCGGACACTTAACTGACTGAGCCACCCAGGCACTGCATCCTCCCACCCCCACCGCATCCTCCCACCCCCCGCCCCAGCTACCTGTTTTTAGCAGATACTTGTTTCCATACACGAGCTGTAGTACTCCTCATTTCTTAAGTATAAGGTCATTCCCTCTTGTTGCCATTAAAAAAAAAAAAAACTCTTTGGACAAAAATCTTAAACTTGAGATTTAATTATGCTTATTATTGCTGAGAAGGCCTCTTAATTCATTTGTGTTTCTGTTGTCTGTTTTCTGACATGTAGTTGGGGCTAGAGCTGACTCATGATTTGCAGATCCCCTAGCCACAGTCTGTATTTTTGCTTTTGTTCTGTTTGGGAGAGGAATTAGCCATACTGGACTCCTATCCATCAGCCAGCTGGTGATGTGGATGCCTTGATTTTGCTGCCCTGCACCGAATCTCCAACTGATTATCCACTTCTAACACCCAAAGATTCCAGGTCTTTAACTGGCCCTCAGCTGGGCAGAGCTGCCCTAGTTGTGGGTAATCTTCGTCTTCTTGCTGTCTTCCACTTTCCTTTTTGGGCGATGAACTTTTTGTTTCTTGACCACCTGTGATCACGAGGATATGCGGGGAGAGGGGAAGCTAAGGCCATTCTCTGTGCTGAACACGATCAGCTTTTTTAAGAGGTTTGGGGAAGGAAGTGAAATGCTGTCTACATTTAGATGACTTATAGATTCAAACCCTAGCTTTATTAGGTTATTTGTGGGTTTAATTTTTCTTTTTTGTGGGTTTAATTTCTAAAGTTGATTCAGTCTAATGTCTGGGACAAATATTTCAAAATCAATTACATCACATAACATAGTTTGAATTTATTTTCTCTTTATGGGAAATCATGCCACCATTTATAGAGATTTTGGCCTTACACAGTGGGGAAGTTGAGAATGTGCGCCGTCCAACATATCAACAAAACTGAAACTAGAATCTCCCATCAACTTCTGTTTCGATATCATGAATATATTATGCATTGCATCACAAGAGTATACAGTTGGTTTATTTCAACCTCTAAAATATTTGAATAAATAAATGTCCTTGTAAATGAGAAGTTGACTTTTTGAGAGGATTTTATTCTGAAAATGCATGTTACAAACACATTTCCATGATCACTCTTTAAAAAAAAACCCAAATATTAATAATTTTTCTACTTTGTATCCTTTGAGTTGTATGGCAACAAGGGTACAGGTCAAAATAAAATAAGAAGCCAAAAAAATTTGAATTCTGTAGGTGGACCATGAGTATTCTGGAGGTCCTTATACTCTGCAAAGAGTGATACTCTGTGCCGTGTGCATCTAATAAATCTTATTTCAAATTCTGCCCCAAATGAACTTATCAACAGCCTTTGCTCATGGCGTTCATTGCCTCTGACAGATGTATCCCCAGCTGGTGTTGACTTCTCCCTGCACTGTGAGGAGATCATTAATCTTGTATGTTCTCTTACTCTGTGGGGCTTTTTTTTTTCTTTACTGAGATTTTAAAGCAGATTGTGCCTGTTTCCACTGACCTTTGAGAGATTTGTCATGTGTCCTTCTTTAAACAGGCTGTGTAGAAACCAATTGCTGGAGTATAGCTGGGGTCAGAGGCAGTATTTCTGTCATCAGGGTGTCAGCCTTGATTTTGTCATCCTTCCTCATGTCAGAATCAGGGGGAGGGCACCCCAACAGAAACATTTATTATTAAGCATCTGAAGAGATGCTCTGGAACCATCCTGATTAGCGATTCTTCTCCAGGCCCGGTGAAGTCACTTCATCCTGCCTCCTGAGCTGCATTGATAAGGTCCTGAGATGCCACCAGTCCCAACTGACTGCCAGTGCTGAGCAAGAGGGGGACCCCTGGAGGGGACTGCCTCTGTAGACCTCTGCACTTGAACCTGGCCGTGGGCAGTGTTCTCTTGGCTGGGGAGAGAGGAAGGATTTTGTGTCTGTGAAAGCAGCAGAGAGAAGGGCAGTAGAATTATCTAGCAAAGATGCATGTTTGGAGAGGTATCAGTACTTGCTGGACAAAAAAAAAAAAAAAAAATGGGTGTAGACAACCCATTTGAGGCTCTGTAAGCACTGCCTTCTCCATGTCTGGTTATCTGTTTGTTTCATTTTTGAATTACTTAAGATGTTATTTAGACTGCCCATTTTATATAAAGTTGCCATTTTTCTCCAGAAAAATGACTTTTGCTTTCGTATAATTACCTATATGGGACACCTGGGTGCCTCATTGGTTGAGCGTCTACCTTCAGCTCAGGTTGTGATCCTGGGGTCCTGGGATCGAGTTCCGTATCAGGCTTCCTGCAGGGAGCTTGCTTCTCCCTCTGCCTATGTCTCTGCCTCTCTCTCTGAGTCTGGCATGAATAAATAAATAAAATCTAAAAAATATTACAAATGGCAAGGACCCAACATTTATTAAATGTTTACACTGCTTTTCACCCCACATTAAAACTCTTTGTAGGATTGAAAGCAAGTGATGACAAGCCTGCAGAGAAAAATGGTGCATGTTCCGATTGGACTCCGTCCCCTACCAAATCTCTTCCCCATCCTGTTTACCCAGGGCCTGTGAGTGGGAGGGACCCCCTGGTGCCCACTCTGTAAGCAACATCAAACTCTCCTTCTGCTCACGTCTGGTACGGACACCACATGAAGACACCACTTTCCCACCTTGACAAATTCATGCTGATCCCACCCACCCTCCTGAATTGTGACACCTTAGTTGGACTCTTTTAATCACAGCCAGTGGTCCGTTGTTTTCTGATTTCCATCCTTTCTTCTTTTTGTGGATCTGCTGCAGTGCTGTGTGGCCATGTACTTGGATTCTCTAAGAGCAACGTTGGTTCTATCCTGCCTGCACTTTCAGGTTGCCTGAGTGTACACCATTCTGGTGATATTTGGTCCCAAGACCTTTCCAATCCAATCCTGTCCCCTCCAGCATTGATCCTACCTTGGTTCAGCACAACCCTTTGGGAGGAGCCAAAACACCCAACAAAGAAGGCAATTGAATATATAATGTTCATAATTAAAAATGTATTGCAAATACATTGAAAAATATCCAATAATATATATACGGCCCCTGTTTACTATTGATTTCTATACACTTTTAAAAATAGCATTGTTGGGGCACCAGGAGGGCTCAGTTGATTGAGCATCTGACTCTTGATTTCAGCTCAGGTCACAATCTCAGGGTCGTGAGATCGAGCCCCATGTTGGGCTTCGAGCTCAGTGAGAGTCTACTTGAGATTCTCTCCCTTTTCCCTTTGTCTCTCTCCCTGCACACACGTGTACATGCTCACTCTCTCTCTCTCTCAAATAAATAAATAAATAAATGACTTAAAAAATTATCATTGTTGCCCATAAAGACAATAATAAAAACAGGTGGCTGCTGAGTGTAATTGTGTTTGCGTTTTAACTGTAGTGTGTGTGTGTGGGGGGGATCCCTGGGTGGCTCAGCGGTTTAGTGCCTGCCTTTGGCCCAGGGCGCGATCCTGGGGTCCCGGGATCGAGTCCCATGTCGGGATCCCTGCATGGAGCCTGCTTCTCCCTCCTCCTGTGTCTCTGCCTCTCTCTCTCTTTCTCTATCATAAATAAATAAATAAATAAATAAATAAATAAATAAATAAATAACTGTAGTGGGGATTTCTACCCGAGTAAGCCTAAGAGACAGAGATTGGGCTCTCATCACAGCCTCTGAGCTACCGAGGGACCACTTGACTACAACGCAGAGGTGATGAGTTCTCCTACAGTGTTTGCTGAGCTGCTTGGTGCCCCGAGGGATTAGGGACTGGAGCCATGGAGACAAACCAGATACACAGAGCCTGGGCTCATAGGACGTGTACTTCAGTGGGAGAAGAAGAGAATAAAGAAACACACACATACACACAGAAATAAGAAGTCAAGGTGGTCTACCACAGGGACGTCCCTGAGCCCTTGAAGGGGAGCTGCTTGGACTCCTTCACCTCTGACTCTCACCCTTCTAGAAGTTGTCCTGCAGTCAGCCCTCTCCTCACTTTCCACCAAAGCTCCTGATGCTGCTATCACCAAGGCTCCCTAGGCCTCATTTTCCTCATCTACAGAATGGGTGTTTAGAACTCAGTCTTCAGGGACTCTTCTACTTAACAACTTTGAGGCAATACGTAACTGAGGTGGGACAGGGACAAAGGTGAAAATTTTTTTTCCTCCTTCTATGCCTAGAAAGATATTGTTGTTGCGAATATTCATTTGGGTGGATGTTTTTAAGTTCCTTGAAGTCAGAGGCCACATATCCATATGTTGTATTTGATTTTGTGCAAATCTTTAGCAAAAAAGGTGTACATTCAATCAAACGCCAACCAAAATTAAAATTGTGGAAGCATCAGGAAGTGAAACGTTGCTTATAATCCCCAGCTGCTGCCTTGGAAGGAGAGGCTGTGGGTAGTGAGCATGGTGATGGGCACTCAAGGTCAAGCTTAGGCTTTACCTTTGAACTTCTCAGCAAGTCATTGAACCCTAGCCCCTGCCTCTCCAAGAAAGTGCAGATCTGAGGTGTGGGGGTAAGTGCTCCCTTGGGTGGTCCATCCCAGTGACCGCTGCTGCCCCTGGGTTCTTCAGAACCTACATACTGTGTGGCTTTTGCCTCCTCATTGAACAGTGCCCGGTCTCAAGCGCTTCTCAAGGTCAGCACTAGTGACATTTGGGACCAGATCGTTCTGTGCTGTGGGGGGCTTTCCTGTGAACCGTAGGATGCACAACATCCCTGGACTCTCCCCACCTGCTGCCAGCAGCACCTTCTCACTGCTGACAATAGAAAGTGTTTCCAGGCATTGTAACATGTCCCGTGGGAGGCGGACTCTCCAACTGAGAACCGTTGCTTGATCCCAAATCTCCCCTTTCCATCTCATCTTAACCTATTTCCATTTGATCTCTCTTCACAACACCACAAACGACGGAGCAGTATGTTTGTGATGTGCGTGTCTGTTGACCTTCTCTGTGTCTGGCTAGCATGGAAAGCACAGCAGGGCGTGGGCTCTGTTGCCCTCCTCGCTCTCCCTCCGGCTCCTAGAACTGTGTGTGATGCATGCAGCCACTCAGTAAATACGAATGAACGCATGCGTGTGAGCAGACAAGGCTGGGGAAGGCAGGAGAAAAGGGCAAGTCTTGGAACAGAAAAGGAGAAGATGTTAAGAGAGTGGGAGGGAGGGACCCAGGGGGCCAGAGGCTGGGGAAGCGTGGCCACGAGGCCTCTGGAGAGATGCTCTCCAGCACTGCGGCCCAGTCCCGAGGTGCGGCCTGCAGCAGAGCCCCCTCTTTACCAAAGCTTCTACGCTAGGCCTCCCCATATACTGTGTAATTGGGGTTGTTTTTTTTTTGCAGAAAATGAAGGTAGATTTTTTTTTTTAAAGATTTTATTTATTTATTCATGAGAGACACACAGAGAGGCAGAGACACAGGCAGAGGGAGAAGCAGGCTCCCTACGGGGATCCCAGGGTGGGACTCGATCCCAGGACCCCAGTATCACGCCCTGAGCTGAAGGCAGACGCTCAACCATGAAGCCACCCAGGTGCCCCCACAAAGGCAGGTTATACGTCCTGCCCCATGGCTGGCCCTCGTTGAGGATGGCCCTCCAAGAATGCTCACCCAAAAATGGGTGCTGCAGATAGACCCAGTGATCCACCAGGAATCTGCAGCACATCCGTGCTAGTGACACTGAGCCGGGCTTGGTTCTCTACATGCATTTTCTTTCAGGTTTTGTCTGCCCCAAGGGAGCGCGAAGACCGTGAGAGGCCACTGGCAGAGGTGACACTGACGACATGGGCCTAATGAACAGCGTGAAGCCCTACTGAACAGCAACCGCTAGCTCATTCACGGTTCTTTTTGAGAAAAGAATTATTTTGTTTTTGCTCAACTGGCTCATTGATCTAACTTAAAGAGCCAATGAGGGGTGTGAAAGTAGTTGTGCAAGTGCAGAGTTCCATGGAGCTGTCAGTGGGGAGGGTGGCGGTGAGCCTCAGAGAGGAAACGTCTCCTGTCTTCTCACAAACCTCCGAATGTGAGCGCATCCGTGTTGGTTGGCCGCCAAAGTGGAAAGGGCTTTGTGCACCTGGGGAATAAATCCTGCCCTGGTTACCCATGATTCCTTCCAAGGAAGCCAGGACGGTCAGTCCGGCCCTCTCCAGTCCTCCAGAGGGGGCCCCACTGTGCCAGCTGCAGAAGTCTTCCCCAGCGGCTCCTGGGGATGCCCTCCACTTGCACCCGAGATGTCCCTGGGGACCAAAGAAGCTTCTATCTCTGCACCTGGTCCAAAATAGCCTTCTCAAGTGTGGATGCAGGGTCTGGATGCAGGATGTTGGGGAGATGGGATAGGGTACCCCTGAAACTGCATCACTCCTCTGTCGTGTAAATACCCACCTCCTAACCCACCCGGTGCTCATCCACACCAGTGGCCTTTCGTGCATGTCCTGTTGGGCCTGAGAAATATAAAGTCTTTTTTTTTTTCCAGATCAAAAAATGGATGTCTTATGTTCAGAAAGGACAAGAAAACAATGAAATAAAATGCTCCGCTGTTCCACGGAGTGCCATTCTTACATGAAGTATTTTAGTAATGGGTGCAGTGTGTGGATGAATAAAAGCATAAGAGAGAAAATAACAGTTCATTTGTCCTTTTTCTTCTTCTCCACGGGGCTGGGCCGCTCCACTGGGCCTCCCCTCCTCAGCTCTGAGCCACGACTGTCAGGTTATAAGGCTGTTCCTGTTGCACAGATGCTATATATCTCAAAAAATTTTTGCCATAAAAATTCCAACAAATACAAAATAAGGTAGCAATTTGGGTCTAGGGTTTATAGCTTTTTTTTTTTTAAAGTTTTATTTATTTATTCATGAGAGACAGGGAGAGAGACAAAGACATAGGCAGAGGGAGAAGCAGGCTCCCTGCTGGAACCCTGATGTGGGACTCGATCTCAGGACCCCAGAACCACTCCCTGAGTCAAAGGCAGAGGCTCAACCACCGAGCCCCCAGTTGCCCCGGTTTATAGCTCTTTATGGGGAGCCTGAAACCTGAGCTCTGTTGCTGAGCCACCCACTTACCAAAACTTTCTGAACCTCTATTATTTTAAAATGGGTGTGAATGTCTATAACATTATTTTAGAGAAGATTGTAATTAGTTAATTAATATAGAGAGGGGTAAGGCAAGAGAGAGAATCTCAAGCAGACTCCCTGCTAAGTGTGGTGTCCGGTATGGGGCCCCATCTTACAACCCTGAGGTCATGATCTGAGCCAAAATCAAGAGTTGGCTGCTCAACCGACTGAGCCACCAAGGTACCTCGTCTATATGATTATTTGATGGTGGTGATGGTGGTAGTTGGGGGTGGGGGTAAGTAGGATAATGTGTGACTACTATAGCTCATAGTACACAGGAAGTGCTCCCTAACTGGTAGTGATTGTTAAAATGATTATCATGCTTCAGTGTTGGATGTATGTTTTTTCCACCCAACACCTGCAGTCAGGTGAGGCCAGTGGGCAGCATCTATGTCTCTGGGAGGGATTTGCAGAGACTGAGCCACTTGAGCTGTTAACTCAGTCAACTCCAGGAAAAGGGCACGTCAGTTCAGAGAACGTGCATCAGATGCCCACCTTCTGCCTTGCAGTAAAACATAGGGTATGCATTTTTCCTCTGCGTGCTAGACACGATGGGGGCGCATGGAGGCATGGTCCACTTCCACAGGTGGTGATTTTGTGGGTCTTGAGTTTTCCTGAAACCTTGTTCATGCTGACTGAGTCAGGTGCGACTGGATACCAACTCTGAGTTCTAGGATATTTTAACCATGGGGTCACTGCTGTAAGTCGGAGGCGATAAAAATATAACATTATTCCTCTTTGCTCCCTTCCTCCAAAGCCCCAGCATTTTTTTCTTGTTTCTTTTTTTTTTTTTAATTTATTTTATTTTATTTATGATAGTCACAGAGAGAGAGAGAGAGGCAGAGACACAGGCAGAGGGAGAAGCAGGCTCCATGCACCGGGAGCCCGACGTGGGATTTGATCCCGGGTCTCCAGGATCGCGCCCTGGGCCAAAGGCAGGCGCCAAACCGCTGCGCCACCCAGGGATCCCTTTTTTCTTGTTTCTATTCTCCAACAGCTGCCGTGTTGGGACCTACATTGTGTCAAAGCAACTGACTCCTTCATTCCTTCATGACTCCAGCCCTGGTTCATTGAGGAGGTGGTCATGCGGACATTCCAAATAGAGCATCTTTAGTCTGTGAGAAGGAACTGAATCCTTATTTCTGTGTGAGTCGCTCACTAATTCAACCTCACAGGAAAGTCCTGGAAAGAAAGGATTTTTGTTTTTTTTTTGGAGGGGGGGGTGTTCCAAAATTGAACTCTGTCATCCCGTTAAGCAGGACTACTGGTTCTGTGCAAGGAAGGAAAGAAAATTCTCAATATAGTAGAATTACTCTTGCAACCTGGTGAACATTTAATCATAAGAAATATTAAGGAGATTCTCCTGGCTGGGGGGTTAATGTGCTGCTCACTGGACAATGACTGGGATGTGTCCCTGTGGCCCAGGAAGATGCTCTACTCAGCTCAGCTGGTGGCAATATGTCTTGCACTCAGCTGCCCTCTATTGGCTGGAATATAGATTGTTCTCGTGCCTTCCCTCAGGATCTAAGAATAATGATCTGTATTCACAAATATTCATCTGGTGCATTTCATACGTCTGGACCAAAATTTCAAATTCACACATTTTTATTAAATGCACCCTCTACTCTTTACATTATCTCCTTACCTTGCCTAATTCTCTTCTCAGCACTTATCCCATCTTATCTGTACCTATTTTGTTCATCTGCCTTTCGACTGTCTCCCTGACTAGAAGTAAAATGTTAGGAGATTGGGGACTTTAATTTATGGCTGTCCTCTTGGGCCTAGGAGGATCCCTCGTACATAGTAGGTGATCTACAAATATTATTTGAATACATGAATGATGTATTCACATCATGATGTGAACACATGATGTTCCAAGTGTATCTTGGAACTGTACTGTGATGAAAGGTCGTATAGTACATGGCCTGCCCTGCTGGAGGCCTGCAATCTAGAAGAATTGTACCAAAGGGACTATGGTTGTAGGAAGAGCTGTCAACACAACTAGTGTGTTATAATCTGGAGAAGATCGACTCATTCCTACTTAACTTTAGTATTTGAGGATCTGTCAGGTGGAAGAAAGATTGCACTGGTTCAACTTGTTTCCAAAGAACATATCGATTGGTAGAAGGCACAGGGAAAGAATTTTGGCTCGACAAAATTCTCAGAATTGTCTGGAATGGTTTTGGGCTATTTTAAGCATCCTCACAGGCATTTAATCATAGCCTTGAGAAACTTCTGTCAAGAGACGTTATCAATTGCAATGATTCTCAAACCTGGGTTGTTTTTAAAAACGCGTTTTCCTGAGACCCTTCCCAGATAGAATAATTCAGGATCTACAGGAGGATGTACCAGGAATCTCTATTCTTTAATAAGCACCTGGTGAGTTGGACGCAACCATCCACATCATGGGATTGGGGAGCTGAGCCATCAGAGGGATAGTTGGACTGAATTATCGTAGACTTCTAACATAAAATTTCGGGGGCTCCAGAAGATCACAGAAGTTACTTCTCTCTTCTTTATGGTAATAATGGTAGGTGCAGTCTATGCCAAGACTATCACCAAAATAGAAAACCAAATCAAGAACGTCAGTTATGGAAGCCTGGCAAACATTTTAATCAAATATAGAGTAAAACTTCATACGTTCTATCATCCTGCAGAGGGTAGAATTGACTAATCCTCAAATCCCATGCCCAGATAATCCACCTCACAAATTCTCTATCGTGGTCAAGCTCGTAATGAATGCTTCTGTACATTTCATTCCCAATCTTTAGGGCTTTGAGATGAAATCGAGATAATTGGTCAGCTTCTTTAGGGAGAATGATCAAATGAAGAAATATTTTGAACCCTACAGAGGAAGAAGGAAGGCTCCTTGCTCACTATACTCTACCCTACCACCACACCTTCATCTTTGTGTCATGTCCTGGACTTTCACGTACCTGTTTTGATCTTGTGGGAGGTTTGCTAATTCATATGGGGACTAGAGAAAGAAGTTAAAGGTTAGTTGTTCATCTTTCTTAGCTTTTAATGCAAACAGATTTTATTTAGGACCATGGACACTTATCAGACAAGTTCCAGCCTGCACTGGTCCATCCACAAGAAGCACCCAGTAAACAGCAGTTACTGTGTTTACAGATCAAGGGTGTAAAACATAAAGGTGGAGAGTCTGAGAGCCCTGCTCACAAGGAGTACAGAGTCTGGCTGTGAAGATACAATCACAAAAATGTGACAAGTGTTCTACTAGAGTCCTTTCCATTTGTGCAAAGGTGTGTGTTCTGGTATTCCCAGGTCAGTCTGAGCAGACGTGTACCAACAAAGCCTGTTGCCTCCCCTGCCCAGGTGATTAATTTGCATCAGTTCATCAGCCTGATTGCTTTTGTGTGTTTTTGGTTTTTGGTTTTGGTTTTGGTTTTTAACTGGAAGGAAGAGGAAAGGCTTATGCTTGGTCCCTAGGATATTGAAGAGAAAGGCAGGAGCGTGGAGGGGATTGCATGGCACCCTTATCCCATCTGGGCTGAGATGCTGGATCTATAAATGGGGAGAACAACAGAAGGTGAAAAGGGGCCTCTGTAGACTTGGGGTGCACACAGAGTGTGTCTTGGCTCGGGTTCTGAAATAAGGCACAGAATGGAGGGAGAGCTCTTTCCCTGTGCTCCTTCACAGGCCAGAGAAGCCCAGTGAAGCAGAGGGACCCAAAATGAATGAGTTTTCACAAGGGCATCTGCTGGGCAGAAGAGGGGTGCTTTCCTCAAGCAGACCGGGACTCCCATTTCTCCAGGTGAAGACCAAGACCGAAGTTCAACCATGAAGGTGTTGCTGAGTACTTTTATGGTAACCTGTGGTGGGGCCCACAAGAATAACTGGGGGTAATTTGAGGGTGAATTTAGGACCTGGGTCAGCAGGTTGTTTACAAACTATTAAAACTTGGGTATTTTTAGTAATTATTTTGTATCAGAGGCTGGGAAGGCCATGGCCATTTCTGTTCTAAGAACACAGAAAAGTGTCAGGAATCTGTGAGAGGGGCAAGGGGGAGGTTAGATGGGGGCAGGGAAATCTACAGTAAGGAGGACATTGTGACCTGAGCTTTGAAGGAAGAATTGGTTAGGCTGACACAGGCCAGTGAGCGTTTCAGACAGAGAGCATTGTCTTTTGAACTTCTCCCCAGCACCTTCTGATCTTTTTCTCAACTTCCAGTGTTAACCCAATGCTGTGTCGTACCTTCTAGATACACAGAGCAGCACAGTGCAACTTTGGGGTTTCTCGCCGATCCAGTCTTCTCCAGGGCATGCCCCATAAGTCCAATGTTGACTTCTGAACCCATGATTTCCTATCTGGTCCCAGATGGGGCTTGGAATTAGCCTCAAATGCTAGAATAGGAAGCCTTCTCTGTCCTAGTCTAGACTCACATTACATATTTATATATGCACATACAAGGGAGAGTGATTCCTTTTTTTAAAGACATTTTTTTTTTAAGTAATCTCTACACCCAACATGGAGCTCGAACTTACAACCTGGAGATCAAGAGTTGCAGGCCCCACTGACTGAGCCAGCCAGACACCCCAAGGGAGAGTGATTCTTACTAAATGCAGCACAGATTCTCTTAAAGGTACCTGTTCCTCTGTCCTGCTTGCTGGCACCGCGGCCAGACTGCTGGACATGGAGAGTGGGTGGCAGAGGACAGCTGGATTCCCAACCAGCAGCAGGGCCAGGCCGATGAATGATGGGTACTGAAATAAACTGAGCAAGTGAAATGAAACACTTTAAAGACCACTTCCCACCTGGCCAGGCTTGGGAAGCACCTTGATCCATCTGCTGCCAACAGGAGGATTGGGGTGGTGTCTTTGGACCAAGGGTGTGAGGAACCCAATAGACTATCCAGTATGAAGCATCAAGCTTGGGAACTGGAACCCCCACCCTGCTCCCCTGCCCTGCCCAACCCACACGCACTTCAGTTCACCTTCGCTCATGCAGGTGGGCACCAAGCTGCTCCCGAGCAGGACTTTGAGCACACACCCCCACACTCTCTGGGAGTGCATCTTTCCTTTTGCAGCTGCAAAATGCAGCCTTCCTTACGTATATTGCTGAGGGTTCAGCAAGCATCTGCAAACATTAGAAGATGTTCCCTTTCTTGTCAATCCGAAAAGACTCCGTTTTGCTAAAGCAAAACAACTGTCTCTGCAGTTGCTCTGCTGGTCAGGCGGGCAATGGCTCTGCCACACAATTAAAAAGATGCAACCATTTCCTGTTCAGTTAGCAGCCTTCCTGCTGTCGCTGCACCTGTGCAGGGGACCCTGGGGGCTTCCCATCCTTGTACTCATGATCCCGCACAGTGAGCTATGGGTTATGCTAGCGCGCCCCACCTTGGGTTCGTGTACATTTACTTGATGTGTGGAGGAATGAGAGTGCCGTGCTGACGTGCAAGGTGAACATCAGCTCATTAAGCTTGCCAAGAATCGGACACTCCGTGAAGATTAATTACGGGCTCTGCCTTTTATGTGTTTGGCAGACATCTCTGTTGCTCTGCGAAGTTAATGCAAATAATTAAAGCCAACCGGTCCTCTGTTTGGGGGCCACTGCAGCAGGTGGCCTGCTCCCCACCGCATGTACACACTTCAGGACACACTTCACCAAGTGAGTCCAGCAAACAGGAAAGGACAAAAGGAGAAAGTGAGGAGTGGGACCAGGGGCGGGGACTCCTGAGGGGGGAAAGAGTGTCACTCCCTGTCCCAGCTGGGGCCCTTGTGACTCTCTTGCACATGCTGTCCTGCTCCTGCCAAAACACCAGCGGAACCTCAGATGTGTTTTTATGACTTGGCAGGGTGAATTCAGTGAGAGAAATACTTCCCACAAACCCTGCTGCCTTGAATTCAAATTGATTTCTTTCTGCTGTGCTACTATTTAATTAACTCAACATAGACTCCAGTCCATGGAGAAGTGAAATATGAGTGTTTGGTGGGGGGTTGGGGAGGGTGGGTAGCAGGATTCAAACCACTCAAAACCGACCAATATCAATGAGGGCATATTTGGGGTCCACTGATAGGATGGGATAGCATGTATTTTTAATTTTGTTGTTTTATTTAGTAAAGTGGGCATTCTTGTCCACATGGGCTATTTTTTAAATGCCTGGAAAAACTTGTTTAAAGCATGATGGTTAGATTCCAACACTAGCCCACAAAAGCTGGTTTAACTCACATAACGCACACTGCAGAGCTGGTTCGTTGGTCTGCTGGACACACGTCCCATGTCCCTTCTTTGTCCTGGGGGCAGCCTCCGAACTCTGAGGACGGGTAGCACAGCTCATCTGTCCCTACTGGTCTGACACACATTCTGGATGAAAATGAATTCAATGGATCAAATACAGTGTACATGCCTTTCATTCATTCTTCTTGGAGCACACAGCTAGTGCCGGCTACATCCGACAAGATGAGGATACTGAGATGAATATACCAGAGTTCTTGCCTCAAAGGAGCCCACAGGTTGGTGATAATGGTCGATGAGTAAAACCAGCTATTCCAGTGCAGTGTGAACCTTCTGTGCTCAGGGTCTGTTCAAGATGCTTTGGGGACTCAGTGGGGATTGTGTCTGTGGAGATTATCCTGGTCAGAGAGGAGAAATCAAAGTGGGGAGCAGGGCAATGACAGCCAAACAGCAGATCTTTAGTGGGGGCACCTACTGACCTACTAACATAATCATTTAAACGGCTGTGAGTTTACGAAACAGTTTACATACATTCAGATTGATTGAATCCCCACAACAACTGCGAAAGGTAGAATTTGTATTTCTCATCCTCCAGTTTGTTTAGCAAACATTAATTGAATGCCTACCATGTGCCAGGCGCTGTGGGAGGCTCTGGGGAAAGCAGCGAACAGAGTCGGTCCCTGCCTATGGGAGTTTACCCTCTGGTAGGAGGCCAAGTTACACACACTGGTGACTTCCTTGTGATCATAGAACTGGTCGGTGAGGCAACAGCTAGTACTAGTACCATGTCTTCTGTGCTGTTGGATTTTTCCATCTTGTTACTCAACTACCCAACCAAGGACACGTTCTTCTGACACATTCCTCAGCATCCCCCAAATAAGTCTGATTATTCTATTTATAGCATTAACGCTAATGCACTGATGTTGTCACTAGATACATAGTAATGGGAGATTTTCAGGAATGCTTAACCTAGGGAAGATTTCAGATTCTAGAACACCAGTTTACATGAATGGAAGAGGTGGGAGAAATTAAGTCATTGTGGACAAAAGGGAGTATTTCTTCTTACACTCTATTATTGAAGCCTTGAAAGGGACTGATTGAACCAGCCTATAGTATGTCTTGATATAGCTCATCCTATCTAAGACTGTTGTCTCATATTTTTAATAATTCCAGAAACTTTCAGGATATGTTAAGTCATTTTTATTTTGGGCGTTGATATATAGGTGAGGTTGGGATAGTGGGTTTACTTTGCCTTTATTGGAGCTCCACACAAAGTGGTACACTGATAGATGTGCATCAAGTGGCTGTCCAGAAAAAAGTGTGCACATAAATTTATTATAAGTTTTTACTGATATAAAGGATATATAGCACGTAATTTACAAATTATAAAATATAAAGCACTCTTTAAAAACTTTTTTAATTCCAGCATAATTAACACGCAGCATATTAGTTTCAGGTGTGCAATACAGTGATTTGACAATTCTACACATGAGTCAGTGCTCATCCTAATCAATGTCCTCTTAACCCCCTTCACCTATTTCCCCCTCCCCCAACCCCCTCCCAATATCATTTGTTGAGGAGACTTTTTCCCACTGCATATTCTTGCCTCCTTTGTCAGAGATTATTTGACCAAATAATCACGGGTTTATTTCTGGCTTTCTGTTTTATTCTATTGATCTATGTATCTATTTTTGTGCCAGTACCATACTGTTTTGATTACTATAGCTTTTTAGTATATCTTGAAATCTGGGATTGTGATACCTATAGTTTTGTTCTTCTTTTTCAAGACTGCTTTGGCTGTTCAAAGTCTTTTGTGGTTCCATACATATTTTAGGATTGTTTGTTCTAGTTTTGTGAAAAATGCTGTTGGTATTTTGATAGAGATTGCATTAAATCTGTACATTGCTTTGAGTAGTATGGATATTTTAACAATATTTGTTCTTCCAATCCATGACCATGGAATGTCTTTCTATTTCTTTACATTGTCTTGCATTTCCTTCATTAGTGTTGTATAGTTTTCTAAGTATAGGTCTTTCGCCTCTTTAGTTAAATTTATTTCTGGGTATTTTATTACTTTTGGTGCAATTGCAAATAGGATTGTTAATTTCTCTTTCTGCTGCTTCATTTTTAGATATAGAAATGCAGTGGATTTCTGTACATTACATTGATTTTTTTGTATCCTGTAACTTCACTGAACTCATTTATCTGTTCCACCGGTTTTTTGATGAGTCTTTAGGGTTTTCTATATATAGTATCATGTCATTTGTAAACAGCAAGAGTTTTACTTCTTTCTTACCAATTTGGATGCCTTTTATTTCTTTTTGTTGTCTGACTGTTGTGGCTAGGGCTTCCAGTACTACATTGAATAAAAGTAGTGAGAATGGACATTTTTGTCTTGTTCTTGACCTTAGGGGGGAAACTCTCAGTTTTTCACCATTGAATATGACTTGGCTGTGGGTTTTTCACATAAATCCTTTATTATGTTGAGGTATGGTCCCTCTAAACCTACTTTGTTGAGGGTTTTTTTTTTTATCATGAATGAATGTTGTACTTTATCAAACGCTTTTCTGCATCTATTGAAATGATCATGAGGTTTTATCCTTGCTCTTGCTGATAAAATATATAGCATTCTTTATTGTAAATTCCATATTTGATACAGAATTATAATTAATACAGAATGTATTTCTGCTGGACTTTTGTATCCATAGCAACCTTTGATCACAAGGAGACCATAATCTGAGAAAATTAGACTACAAATAAATGTTAGATTACTATTCAGTTCAGCACAGTCACTTAAAACATTGACAAATGAATGTAATCTAAACATGAATGTTGGTGGATCTTTTTGTTTATTTTGAATGAGACAAAGGGGAGAAAATGAAGACCTAAGCAGGAAACTCCTTCTTTCATCAATATGTGACTTCTTCACTGAATCAGATCTTAAATACTAGAAGAATATTTCCTCAGTTTTTTGTTATTCACAATATGGCAGCTACAGATGTGACATGTACTTTTGTTTAATCTACATCACTAAAATCTTCTCCTTCTCCTTCTTAAGTCTATACAGGCAACAAAAAAGATAACTCAAGCCCTGATGTGTAGTGTTTGCCAATTTCTGTGGTGTAATTATTCCCACTATGGCTGATTTCATGCTCCCAACATGACATTCCTGAGCACAGAGATGTGCAGCAGCATCTCATTATGTAGTGTGTCCACAATACAGGTGCTATGGTAGAAAATAAGCTTGAGAGCATAGATAATAGCAAAATGTTATAACATAATTAGGAGCGATGAATTTTGAGGATGTATTACCTTTACTTTGAATATAATTTAGGTGTAAGCTTATATAATTTTTAAATAATGGCTGTATTTAACAGCTGGCTTGCAAAAATCCTGAAAATGTTAACAACTGGTTCTTAAGAGCAGGTACAAAGCATCCCCAGCACACCCCTACCCCATACCACTCCCCTTTATGTGGGAAAGATTAGTTTCTTCTCATAAATGTTGTGACATTTGGCTGCTGAAGTGGAACCTATAAACACGTGCTCAGTGGTATATGTCATGTTGAATGAATGAAAACACTTGGAAGAATATCTATTTGCTATAATCAGAGAGCATGCTCTTGGGTTTTTGGTGGTTTTTTTTTTTTTTACAAGATCATACAATCAGATGTAGAATTACTATATTTGAACTCGCAAATATCATACTTACTGCAATCCGTCCTGTTTCTCTGCTGCAGCGTGATTTTCTACCATTCCTCTGATGGCACAGCTTGCATGTGGAAACCAGGCCCTCACCATGTGATCCTACCTTGTTCAGTTTGGAAAATAACTCATAAGAAAGCTAATTAAAAAAAAAAAACAAAACAGCAGTTTCCTTAAGGCCCCAGATGGAATGTCTTCTCAGGTGAGCACTTGCTAATTGGCTAGTAGGGGTCTCGTCTTTGGGGATTTGTCTCACCAGCTGCCACAGGTTGTTTATACCAGGAGACGCTCACCTTTATCCCTGCAATTAATTAGGAGTAGAGTCTTCCAGTTCTTGCTTTGATTCTTGAAGGCCAAACAACTTACCCCTCACGTCTGCTCCTGTCTAAGATGTTCTTCCTCTGTGAGTGATCTGTTTAGGGGTTCAGAGAGTCAGCGACAGAAGGCAAGCCTGGTGCTGTATTGAAGTCACTGCTCTGCAAGCACAGAAGGCAGCCATCCATCAGATGACCAGGGACACACTGCATGAGACCGCTCCTTTGGCATCCATCCACCTTCATTTATCCTCACTCGCCCAGTGGCTGATTAATGAGTACCAAGCGCCTACCTGAAATCTGAGCAGTGTGAATTTTCAAATAGTTCCAAACTTTCATTGATGTTTTCTTACAGAAGCAAAGCATATTCATTGCAGAAGAAAATAATGAAATACAAATCAGTGAAAACAAAAGAGAAACATCCATAATTCACCCTATCAAAGATATCCATTGTCATCTTCCAGACTCTTTGGTGAGTATATAACATGATTGCAAAATTGGGACCACACTCAATATAATGCTTTTTAATTTAAAATCATATAGTGAAGAAAAGGTTTTCATTTTAACAAAGCTTTTACGCTGGTCCTGAGAGGGGGACAAAATGTCCCATTAGACTCGTTGTAATAGAGGGAAATAAAATTCCACCCCATGGAAATCCAGTGCTGGAATAGAAGAAACCAAAAGATTGGTGCCAGCCCTTTTGTCTGGAATATGCTATCCCTGGGACAAGGGAATCTGAGCCTTGGAATCTTGTCACTGGTTTTTTGTTTTGTTTTGTTTTTTGAGTGTGATGTCCTTTGAATTAGAATCTTTAATATTGGAAATTGGATTACTGTTAATAAATGCATTTTTCTGTAATTATTTCCTTTAGTTTACTCAGTTAGTGATAAAAATATTCTTTAAATGTGAGTTTAAGTTACCTGTGTTGAGAGGAAATGGAGAAAAGAGCTTTAGTGTACTCTGTGTCTAAAATAGAGGAATAAACAATAAAACAAAATAAAATAAGCAGCATTTTGCTTATACCCTGGCAGGTGGAACCAAGATCAGACTCTTCTACCCAGGCCACTGTCCACTCTGATGTTGGAAGCTTACAGTGACACTCATTTTTTGTCACTGAGCAAGCCTCCGAAATGCTTAAGATTTGCCTCTGAGCCCAACCACAGATAAACATGATAAAAAGAGGGTGGCAGCCTGAGGTGGGGGGAATGGGAAGCCAGAGAGAGTGGATGGATGGAACCGGCATCTGGAGGAGGTCTGCACCCCAATTCTGTTCTTTTCTCTGGGTGATCACATTCCACACCCCCTGAGGGCTTTAGCTCTGACACTCTCTCCCCTGAGCTCCAGACTCTCAAGGCCAACTTCTTACTGAACAGATCTATGGATGTCCTGCCTTCTCTCTTTACACTTGATGTGTCTAAAGCTGAAAAACTAGAGGTGACACCCTCCCTCATTCCTACTCCTTTTCCTATGTTCTTGGGAACAATGTTCCACCCCTCAAGCTGGTTGGGTCTGTCCCCTGACTATCCCTACCATCTCCCTCTTCCAGCCCACACTGCCACTGACTTGATCCAGACCCTCGTTATTGCTTTCCTGCACTGCCACTGTACCCCTCCTTTGCTGTCCACATCCTGGCCCTCTGCCCTTCCCCTTCCAACCAGCGTTGTTACTGTGATCTCTCTACACCCTTCCTATTGCAGGTGGAATCCCTGGACCAGCAGCACCAGCATCACCTGGAAGCTTGTTAGAAATGCAGAATCTAGGGGCACTGGGGTGGCTCAGTTAGTTAAGTGGCTGACTCTTGATTTCAGCTGGAATCATGAGCTCAGAGTCCTGGGATCAAGCCCCACGTTGAGTTCTACTCTGGGCCTGGAGCCTGCTGGAGATTCTCTCCTTCTGCTCTTCTCCCTTCTTGTGCATGCATACTCTGTCTCTAAAAAAAAAGAAATGCAGAATCTCAGGACTCATATTCTCTATCAGTAAGGATCCAGTCTAGACAGAAAGCACCATTAATTTGAATATTTTCAATTAATTTGAAATTTTATTTATTTTTTTATTTTTATTTTTTTTTAAATTTTTTATTTATTTATTTATGATAGTCACAGAGAGAGAGAGAGAGAGGGGCAGAGACACAGGCAGAGGGAGAAGCAGGCTCCATGCACCGGGAGCCCGATGTGGGATTCGATCCCGGGTCTCCAGGATCGCGCCCTGGGCCAAAGACAGGCGCTAAACCGCTGCGCCACCCAGGGATCCCCTAATTTGAAATTTTAATATAATACATGAGTGAAAGGACAAATAAGTGTATGCATCCACACAGTGGAAACTCACTTAGGAAACAGCATGAATGAATGGCAAAGGCATGAGGCTGAGTGAAAGACTCAAATCTCAAAAGGTTATACATAGTATGATTCCATATTTGTAACATTCAAGAAAGGACAAAACTCTAAGGGGCAAAGTTCAGTGATTGCCAAGGGCTGGAAGGAAGGGGAGAGTTGACTACAAAGGCACAGCAGGAGGGAACTTTTTGAGCTGTGGAACATGCTCTGTATTCTGATTGTGATGGTGGGTAGACTTGTTCATACATGTGTTAACACTCATAGAACCAAAAAAAGACAACCAAACGGAAAAGAAAACCAAAGAAAGCCAAGTGAACTGTGGGTAAAATTTAAAATCACAATTCACTAATTAAAAAAATTAATAATGATAGTAATGAGTTATAAACCATGGAGTAAAATGGAAACCATGAGTTCATATTGATACAAGTAGGTGAACTAAATGTATCTTTCCCCCAACACTTCCTAATGACAAAGGGAAGAAGATGAACTTTATGGTGGAGAAGCCTGGCTGACCCACCTGAATGGAAGGATTAACATTAACACCATCAGCGATGGATGGAGCTGGGTCATTTGTTGTCTGACAGACCCAACATGAAGACAATAGTGTGATGTGGGCAGCAAGCTCGACGGAACACTCTGCTCTCGCCATCTTGAAATTCTTAATATTTCTAAATAAGAGGTCTTATTTTCATTTCATTTCATTTTGCACTGAGCCCTAAAAATAATGTAGCTGGTTCTGCACATGGCCTCACTTTTGTGATATTCCTGCCATAGGTATAAACCTGAACTTGATCCTGATGAAACATCAGACAAACCCAAATCAATTGGAGATTCTTATAAAATTAGTTGCCTGTACTCTTCAGTGGCAAGGCATGGACGGAAGTCCCTGAAGGACTGGGGAACTATTCCATGTGGAAGGAGACTAATGAAGAAGCAACCACAAGTCATGACACCATACTGGATCCTTTGGTTGTAAAGGATGTGGTGGAAACAGTTGGTGAAACTTGCTTGGGGTCTAAGGTTCGGTAGTAGTACTGCATCAATGTTATTTTGCCCCTATTGATGGCTGCAGTATGGTTGTGTGGGAGGATGTTCTTGTTGTAGGACTTCCAAACTCAATTATTTAAGGGTGATGGTGCACCATGTTGACAACTTATTCTCAAGTAGTTTGGAAAAAGAAATTCCTTGTATTTTTTCCGCAACTCGCCATTAGGTTTGAGATGGTTTCAAATAAGAAAGCATGATGATGGGATAGAGTTGGGGGAGAAGAAGGACCTCTCTGATAAGGTGACATGTGATCACAGACCTGAAAGAAATGAGGGACCAAGTATCAGGGTATCTGAAGGAAGAGCATTCTTGGCTGATGGAAAAGAATGTGTAGAGGCTTTGAGGAGGGGCATGCCTGGAGTGTTTCAGGAACCTCACTAGGAGGCCAGTGAAATTGCTGTAGAGTGATAGTGTGACAAAGTGGCAAGTGATGAGGCCACTAAGGTAACGGGAACCAAATAAAAATCCCGAAAGGGATTTGGGGTTTTGTTTTTTTCTGTGCTGGGATACACTGGGGAGTGGTGGTGGTGGTGATAACCTCATTTATGTTTTTTTTTTTTAATTTTTTTTTTTTTAATTTATGATAGTCACTGAGAGAGAGAGAGAGAGAGAGAGAGAGAGAGAGGCAGAGACACAGGCGGAGGGAGAAGCAGGCTCCATGCACCGGGAGCCCGACGTGAGACCCGACCCCGGGTCTCCAGGATCGTGCCCTGGGCCAAAGGCAGGCGCCAAACCGCTGCGCCACCCAGGGATCCCCTCATTTATGTTTTATAAGGATCACTCTGGGTACTGTGTATAGAGCAGCAAGATTGGAAGCAAGGAGTTTGGAGACTTTGGGAATATATCACTCTCAGATGGATATATGGGCTGCAGGAGTCTCCAGAAAGGCTTTGAAGAGCCACTATCTGGGCCACAAACACTGCACTGGGATCATTTAGCCCCAGCAACAGCAGAGCCATGCGACTTCTTCTATCTCTCCTGCCTGTCTTCCCTTGGAGGCCTGCCAAGAGGGTCCAGCACAGAAGCTGCTCGCCAAAGGGCAGCCCTGATCATGACTTGTCAGGAAAGTTGAGAAGCCAGCTGGTTGAATTTTTAATCTAATTTTTCAATTATTTGGCACAAGTGCTGAAGTGTCCTTTTAAATTAATTATCATAGAACCAAAGACAAGCTTAGGGAGAAATACTGTAACTGTCAGATCTGGTCTCCTTCCCCAGAGCTGCATGACACCACAAACACTATTGTCCGGTGTAGAGGGACTTCAAATGAAAGGTCTTGAGGTTTTACCTGGTTCTAACTAATGAAGAAACCTGTGTATTGACTCCTGATTTTTGAACCCATAAAGGACCTTAGAGGGAAATGATTCCATTTCCCTCTTTTTCTGGACCCACAAGGTGAGTGACAATTTATAGCTTGCTTAGTTTGGTTTTGCCCCAAACTTGCCCTCAATTGTCATAAAGTCTCAGGGGAAAAACCAAAGAACCTGGATTTGGGTCTCAAGAACTGTGTTCATCGTGATTTGAAATCACGTGTTCATTGTGATGAACATAGCTCAGACCTATGTCCAGATCTTTCTCTCCTTGGAACCCCCAGTGATTTCAAAGACATATCTAAAAGACAATTTGATGTCTCCTTTGTGTTTGTACAATGAAGTTTTATCTGCAAAATGATTCTTTTCAAACATAAAAATACACTTATAAGTGTTAGATTTAAAGCACACTTTTTTAAATCCAAGAAGAGGCTCATACTCAAAGAGCAACATTTAAAAATGTTTTCCCCCTACCTTTGATAAACATATATCTATTTTTATATCCATTTTTTAAAAGATTTTATTTATTTATTTATTTATTTATTTGAGAGTGAGACAGAGCATGAGAAGGGAGGGAGAGGCAGAGGGACAGAGACAGAAGTAGACTCCCTGTTGAGCAGGGAGCCCTACATAGGGCTCAATCCCAGGACCCTGAGCTCATGACCTGAACTGAAGTCTGATGCTTAACTGGCTGAGCCACCCCAGCATCCCAAAACATATCTATTTTAAAGTGCATTTCAAATGTGATCCTAAGCCTCAGAGAGTTAATCCCCAGTTTACAAAGCAGCAAGCAGCATAATTAGTCGATGATCTGTTCTAGGATGGAGACAAAGCCAGTGACTTTGACAATTGAGGCAAGTGGTTAGAGTTGAGTGAATTCCAGGTCAGGATTCAGGATGATGCTCTGCCAAACAGATCTTGCCATGAATTTTGTTGGCTTGATAATCACTGAACTGGCCCTTACTTGGCCCAAGGTGCCTGTTCTTATATTCACTGAGTATGATTAGCTTCAAATTTTGTTCGGAGAGATTTACACCACTCCAAGGGTAGAGATGAAAATATGATCTTCCTTAATCACTTTTTAGGATTATAATTCTGGAGCAGATAAAACATTTCATTCTAAAAATGCTACCGAAAGAGCTCAGCCTTAAAAGAAAAGCGCTGCCACAGATTTAACCTTTCAAACAATTTGCAGAAGACATGAAGCATGGTACAATGCTTTCATCTGTCAGATTTGTAGAAGCCCTTTCAAAATCATTGGCATTTTCTGTGACCACAACTTATCTTTTGCTCTGATTTCCTGACAACCATTCATGGGTCTACTTATTTGGGACACACACTTCCGATACTGTTTTCCTGCCTTAATAGACTGAACAAGAAAGCTCAGAACCTCTGGGTCTCGACTGTACAAGCCGTGTGACTTTAAGGTTCTATTCCTGTTAATATTCTCAGCTATCTAATTCTTATTTGTTGGTCTACTCTCTGTTATGGGCTGAATTGTGTCTTTCCCTCAAAATCTCTAGTGAAGATCTAATGCCTCAGTATCTCAAATTGTGACTGGTAAGGCTTGTGGTGGTAAGGTCTTTAATGGGGTAACTAAGTTCAAATAAAGTTTTTAGCAAAGGCTCTAGCCCGGTGTAACTGGAGTCCTTATAAGAAGAGGAAATTTCTACACAGACACACATGGAGGGAAGACCACATGAGGACCTAGGGAGAAGACAGCTATCTGTGAGGAAACCCACTCTGCTAACACCTTGGCTTGGATTTTGAGCCTCCAGAATTGTGAGAAAATAAATATCTGTTGTTTGAGCCACCCAGCCTGGTACATAACTTTGTGGTGGCTGTCCTAACAAAGTAATCTAGATTTTGGTATAGGGGACTGAAGCTGCTATAACAAATACAAAAAAAAAAAAAAAAAAAAAAAAAGTGGAAGTGGCTTTGGACCTGGATAACGAGTAGAGGCTAGAAGAATTTTGAGGCACATGTTAGAAAAACCTAGATTGCCTTGAAGAGACTGGTGGTAGAAATACGGACATCCAAAGTGATTCTGTTGAGGACTCAGATGGAAATGCGGAGTATGTTATCAGACGCTGGGAAGGCCATCTTTGTCATGAAATGAACTTGGCTGACTTGGGCTCTAGAGTTTTGTGGAAGGCAGAACTTGTACGTAATACACTTGGATATTTAGCTGAGGAGATTTCTAGACAGGGTGTTGAAGGTGTGGCTTGGTTGCTCCTGACTACTTATGGTAACATGTGAAAAGAGAGGGAAACTTAAGAAGGAATTGTTTAGCAAAGAGGATCTGGAACTTGAAGATTTGGAAGGCTCTGAGCCTACCCATGCACTGCCTTGTATCTGATAGGGTGGCTGTGGGGGCTGAATGCGATAGGGTACACATGCCGTAGTACTTTACAAACTGCAAACTGTTACACAAAGGCAAGATGCTAGGATGTTATTATTGTCTTAGTGGTTTTATAGCTTCCTCACAGGGTAGAGGGAGAGGAATATGTCAGTGTGGTTATTTTTTCATTTGGGGTATTTGAAGTCTGGAGAGAAGTAATTTATACAATAATATCATCAGCTCACAGAACCTGGATTAGGTTGGAATCTTCAAAGGCTCCGTCCAGCATTCTTTCCAATTCAACTTCCTGTCCTACTACAGACTTGTGGACTTCCAGCAAAACAGATCAACAAGCAATTAATTATACACCCTAACCAGCACACAGCTAGAACCCTTGAAGAAAACAAAATAAGCAGGAGGCTTGTCTCCATGTCATCCAGAAAGCAAAAAATAAATACATGTTTCAGCTAACAGACCACATAGTGATGTTGGGGTGATAAATTTCCAGCTTTCCATATTCATTAGTTGGTTAACCTATAAAAGCAGGTTGGCTGGGATGACCACTGGGTGTTATGCTATATGTTGGCAAATTGAACTCCAAAAAAAAAAAAAAAAAAAAAAGGCAGGGGGATCCCTGGGTGGCTCAGCGGTTTGGTGCCTGCCTTTGGCCCAGGGCATGATCCTGGGGTCCCGGGATCAAGTCCCGTGTCAGGCTCCTGGCATGGAGCCTGCTTCTCCCTCTGCCTGTGTCTCTGCCTCTCTCTCTCTCCTCTCTGTGTGTTTATCATGAATAAATAAATAAATCTTAAAAAAATTCTAATATGCTCTCCTTTGGAAAGAGTTGAGCATATTAAAAAAAAAAAAAGCAGGTTGGCTATCTCCATAACATTTTTTTGGAAAAATAATAAACACAGGTTAGATTCAGAGTTCTAAAAGCTTTTATTATTTTTTTGTTCATTTGCCAGAGATGCAATTTTTCCCTCCTTATAACTTCTATAATTGCCTTGGAAGGAAAAGGTTTTCAAATCAGAGGCTGACATCATAGTCTGCAGCTCCTGCCAAGCCTAAAAAGTTACAATGGGGGAATATTTGTGAAGTTGGTCACTGATTTAATGAAAAATGGTCCCTAATATGAAGACGTTCTCAGGAAGAGTAAAACCATTTTGCGGATCCTGTTTTTGCAATTGTGAAGCGGTCTAGAAGCCTCAGTGGTGATGTTCCCTGCAAGAAGCTCCGAGTATGGGAGTTCCTTTTGAGCACCCCATTCAACCTCACCATTGCTTTTGTAGCAAAACCATGTTTGCTGGAACACAGGTGTTAAAATTCTGTCTTCTTTTACACAGAGGTAAAAGCTTTTGCAAGATCATAGCAAGGGTATTAATATTAATAATAATAGTAATAAGGATAAGAAGGCAAAGGAGGGGAGGTGGGAAAGAGCTGAAGGACAACCCAGCAATACAAAGCAAATCAACAATACAATACAAAGCAATACAATACAAATCAAATCAGCCCTTCTCATCCTGTTGACGATTCACCAGTTGCACAAACATTTCTTGCCAGTATCTATATGGGTTATGCCAACTGACTAATCTTAAAGGGAAATAATGCTTTTTATAAACCCTTTCTAATAAATCTGCTTTCAAGCAGAAGATCCTCAGATATGCTGACCCCCTCATATAGTTCTGAGAGGTGATACAGAGATGGAATCATAATCCCATCAATGATAATCCCATGGTGAATTATTTCGTGAAGAGTAGAATCTTTTTTTCCTATTTGAAGACTCTACCACTCACTTTTGATGCTTCAGTTTGGATTTCCATGTATTTGGTTGTCCCAAAGCAAGAGCCCTAAATCAACATATGACCATCTGTTGTGATCACAGGGCCCATCTCCATTCATGCTGCTCCCAAAGTACAGGACAGTGATATGCCTCTGATTGTCTCCAGAAAGGCCACTTTAAATGTGTTTGGCTATGCCACCAGACAGCATGGCACACACATCCTTGGGATCACAGATATTGGGGAAAGAAGAGCTACTTCCGAGGGAGGGGCAAGCTGGCAGAAGAGTAGGGTCCTCAGGTCACCTGTCCCCACCAAATTACCTAGATAACCTTCAAATTATCCTGAAAATCTACGAATTCGGCCTGAGATTTAAAGAGAGAACAGCTGGAATGCTACAGTGATAAGAGTTTGTGCTTCTATCAAGGTAGGAAGATGGGGGGGGGGGGGAAAATAAGGAAACAAAAGGCCTCCAAGGGGGAGGGGCCCCGCGAGGAGCCGGGCTGAGGCCGGGGCGAGTGTCCCCAGGACAGGAGAGCCCCGTCCCGGAGAAGCAGGAGCGTCACCAACCTTCCCAGGTGGAAAGGGGCCCGCAGGGAGTTAGAGCAGGACCCAGGAGGGCGGGGATGCCCTCGGGCTCCCGGGGACACTAACAGGCACCTGCGCCCAGGGAGAGTGCGCTGAGCTCCCTAAGGGCTGCAGCGCGCACTGCAGGACCCGGAGCAGCTCAGAGGGGCTCGGGCGGCCGCTCTGCGGAGGAGGCTGCAGGGCGGGAGCACGGATCCAACAGCGCAGGCCCCGGAGCACAGGGCACCAGGACACAGCCCAGGATCTGGCCTCCCCCGGGACAGGCAGAGGCCGGGAGGGCCCAGGACAGCGAGGAGCTCCTGCCAGGAGCTGAGCAGATCAGCGGCCCCGTCTCGGAGCCTCCAGGCCCTGCAGACGGAGAGCCCCGGAGCTACTGCGGGGGCTGACTCCAGGGCTCCAGAGCTGCCACCGCCACTGGGGTTGTTCCTCCTGGGGCCTCACGGGGTAAACAACCCCCACTGAGCCCTGCACCAAGCAGGGGGCAGAGCAGCTCCCCCAAGTGCTAACACCTGAAAATCAGCACAGCAGGCCCCTCCCCCAGAAGACCAGCAAGACGGACCAGGTCCAGGGGAAGTCAAGGGACTTAAAGTATACAGAATCAGAAGATGCTCCCCTGTGGTTTTTTTTGTTTTTATTTTTGTTTTTTTGCTTTTTGATTTGTTTCCTTCCCCCACCATTTTTTCCCTTTCTTTCTTTTTCTTTTTTCTTCCTTTTTCTTTTTTCTTTTTCTCTCTTCTTTCCTTCTTTCTCTCCTCTCTTTTTCTCCTTTTCCCAATACAACTTGCTTTTGGCCATTCTGCACTGAGCAAAATGACTAGAAGGAAAACCTCACCTCAAAAGAAAGAATCAGAAACAGTCCTCTCTCCCACAGAGTTACAAAATCTGGATTACAATTCAATGTCAGAAAGCCAATTCAGAAGCACTATTATACAGCTACTGGTGGCTCTAGAAAAAAGCATAAAGGACTCAAGAGACTTCATGACTGCAGAATTTAGATCTAATCAGGCAGAAATTAAAAATCAATTGAATGAGATGCAATCCAAACTGGAAGTCCTAACGACAAGGGTTAATGAGGTGGAAGAACGAGTGAATGACAAAGAGTGCAAGTTGATGGCAAAGAGGGAAACTGAGGAAAAAAGAGACGACAATTAAAAGACCATGAAGACAGATTAAAGGAAATAAACGACAGCCTGAGGAAGAAAAACCTACGTTTAATTGGGGTTCCCGAGGGCGCCGAAAGGGCCAGAGGGCCAGAATATGTATTTGAACAAATCCTAGCTGAAAACTTTCCTAATCTGGGAAGGGAAATAGGCATTCAGATCCAGGAAATAGAGAGATCTCCCCCTAAAATCAATAAAAACCGTTCAACACCTCGACATTTAATAGTGAAGCTTGCAAATTCCAAAGATAAAGAAAAGATCCTTAAAGCAGCAAGAGACAAGAAATCCCTGACCTTTATGGGGAGGAGTATTAGGGTAACAGCAGACCTCTCCACAGAGACCTGCCAGGCCAGAAAGGGCTGGCAGGATATATTCAGGGTCCTAAATGAGAAGAACATGCAACCAAGAATACTTTATCCAGCAAGGCTCTCATTCAAAATGGAAGGAGAGATAAAGAGCTTCCAAGACAGGCAGGAATTGAAAGAATATGTGACCTCCAAACCAGCTCTGCAAGAAATTTTAAGGGGGACTCTTAAAATTCCCCTTTAAGAAGAAGTTCAGTGGAACAATCCACAAAAACAAGGACTGAATAGATATCATGGTGACACTAAACTCATATCTGTCAATAGTAACTCTGAATGTGAACGGGCTTAATGACCCCATCAAAAGGCGCAGGGTTTCAGACTGGATAAAAAAGCAGGACCCATCTATTTGCTGTCTACATGAGACTCATTTTAGACAGAAGGACACCTACAGCCTTAAAATAAAAGGTTGGAGAACCATTTACCATTCGAATGGTCCTCAAAAGAAAGCAGGGGTAGCCATCCTTATATCAGATAAACTAAAATTTACCCCGAAGACTGTAGTGAGAGATGAAGAGGGACACTATATCATACTTATAGAATCTATCCAACAAGAGGACTTAACAATCCTCAATATATGTGCCCCGAATGTGGGAGCTGCCAAATATATAAATCAATTAATAACCAAAGTGAAGAAATACTTAGATAATAATATACTTATACTTGGGGACTTCAATCTAGCTCTTTCTATACTCGATAGGTCTTCTAAGCACAACATCTCCAAAGAAACGAGAGCTTTAAATGATACACTGGACCAGATGGAATTCACAGATATCTACAGAACTTTACATCCAAACTCAACTGAATACACATTCTTCTCAAGTGCACATGGAACTTTCTCCAGAATAGACCACATACTTGGTCACAAATCGGGTCTGAACCGATACCAAAAGATTGGGATCATCCCCTGCATATTCTCAAACCATAATGCCTTGAAATTAGAACTAAATCACAACAAGAAGTTTGGAAGGACCTCAAACACGTGGTGGAGGTTAAGGACCATCCTGCTAAAAGATGAAAGGGTCAACCAGGAAATTAAGGAAGAATTAAAAAGATTCATGGAAACTAATGAGAATGAAGATACAATTGTTCAAAACCTTTGGGATGCAGCAAAAGCAGTCCTAAGGGGGAAATACATTGCAATACAAGCATCCATTCAAAAACTGGAAATAACTCAAATACAAAAGCTAACCTTACACATAAAGGAGCTAGAGAAAAAACAACAGATGGACCCTACACCCAGCCGAAGAAGAAAGTTAATAAAGATTCGAGCAGAACTCAACGAAATCAACACCAGAAGAACTGTGGAACAAATCAACAGAACCAGGAGTTGGTTCTTTGAAAGAATTAATAAAATACAGAAACCATTAGCCAGCCTTATTAAAAAGAAGAGAGAGAAGACTCAAATTAATAAAATCATAAATGAGAAAAGAGAGATCACTACCAACACCAGGGAAATACAAACGATTTTAAAAACATATTATGAACAGTTCTATGCCAATAAATTAGGCAATCTAGAAGAAATGGACGCATTCCTGGAAAGCCACAAACTACCAAAACTGGAACAGGAAGAAATAGAAAACCTGAACAGGCCAATAACCAGGGAGGAAATTGAAGCAGTCATCAAAAACCTCCCAAGACACATAAGTCCAGGATCAGATGGCTTCCCAGGGGAATTCTATCAAACATTTAAAGAAGAAACCATACCTATTCTCCTAAAGCTGTTTGGAAAGATAAAAAGAGATGGAGTACTTCCAAATTCGATCTATGAGGCCAGCATCACCTTAATTCCAAAACCAGACAAAGACCCCACCAAAAAGGAGAATTACAGACCACTGTCCCTGATGAACATGGATTCAAAAATTCTCAACAAGATACTAGCCAATAGGATCCAATAGTACATTAAGAAAATTATTCACCATGACCAAGTAGGATTTATCCCTGGGACACAAGGTTGATTCAAAACCCATAAAACAATCAATGTGATTCATCATATCAGCAAGAGAAAAACCAAGAACCATATGATCCTCTCATTAGATGTAGAGAAAGCATTTGACAAAATACAGCATCCATTCCTGATCAAAACACTTCAGAGTGTTGGGATAAAGGGAACTTTCCTCAACATCTTAAAAGCCATCTACGAAAAGCCCACAGCAAATATCATTCTCAGTGGGGAAGCACTGGGAGCCTTTCCCCTAAGATCAGGAACAAGACAGGGATGTCCACTCTCACCACTGCTATTCAACATAGTACTGAAAGTCCTAGCCTCAGCAATCAGACAACAAAAATACATTAAAGGCATTCAGATTGGCAAAGAAGAAGTCAAACTCTCCCTCTTCGCTGATGACATGATACTCTACGTAGAAAACCCAAAAGTCTCCACCCCAAGATTGCTAGAACTCATACAGCAATTTGGTAGCGTGGAAGGATACAAAATCAATGCCCAGAAATCAATGGCATTTCTATACACTAACAATGAGACTGAAGAAAGAGAAATTAAGGAGTCAATCCCATTTACAATTGCACACAAAAGCATAAGATACCAAGGAATAAACCTAACCAAAGAGGTAAAGGATATATACCCTAAAAACTATAGAATACTTCTGAAAGAAATTGAGGAAGACACAAAGAGATGGAAAAATATTCCATGCTCATGGATTGGAAGAATTAATATTGTGAAAATGTCAATGTTACCCAGGGCAATTTACACGTTTAATGCAATCCCTATCAAAATACCATGGACTTTCTTCAGAGAGTTAGAACAAATTATTTTAAGATTTGTGTGGAATCAGAAAAGACCCCGAATAGCCAGGGGAATTTTAAAAAAGAAAACCATATCTGGGGGCATCACAATGCCAGATTTCAGGTTGTACTACAAAGCTGTGGTCATCGGGGGGATCCCTGGTTGGCACAGTGGTTTAACACCTGCCTTTGGCCCAGGGCGCGATCCTGGAGACCCGGGATCGAATCCCACGTTGGGCTCCCGGTGCATGGAGCCTGCTTCTCCCTCTGCCTGTGTCTCTGCCTCTGTCTCTCTCTCTGTGTGACTATCATAAATAAATAAAAATTAAAAAAAAAACCTAAAATCTTAAAAAAAAAAAAGAGCTGTGGTCATCAAGATAGTGTGGTACTAGCACAAAAACAGACACATAGATCAATGGAATAGAATAGAGAACCCAGAAGTGGACCCTAAACTTTATGGTCAACTAATATTCGATAAAGGAGGAAAGACTATCCATTGGAAGAAAGACAGTCTCTTCAATAAATGGTGCTGGGAAAATTGGACATCCACATGCAGAAGAATGAAACTGGACCACTCTCTTTCACCATACACAAAGATAAACTCAAAATGGATGAAAGATCTAAATGTGACACAAGATTCCATCAAAATCCTAGAGGAGAACACAGGCAACACCCTTTTTGAACTCGGCCACAGTAACTTCTTGCAAGATACATCCACGAAGGCAAAAGAAACAAAAGCAAAAATGAACTATTGGGACTTCATCCAGATAAGAAGCTTTTGCACAGCAAAGGATACAGTCAACAAAACTAAAAGACAACCTACAGAATGGGAGAGGATATTTGTAAATGACGTATCAGATAAAGGGCTAGTTTCCAAGATCTATAAAGAACTTATTAAACTCAACACCAAAGAAACAAACAATCCAATCATGAAATGGGCAAAAGACATGAACAGAAATCTCACAGAGGAAGACATAGACATGGCCAACACGCACATGAGAAAATGCTCTGCATCACTTGCCATCAGGGAAATACAAATCAAAACCACAATGAGATACCACCTCACACCAGTGAGAATGGGGAAAATTAACAAGGCAGGAAACCACAAATGTTGGAGAGGATGAAAAGGGAACCCTCTTACACTGTTGGTGGGAATGTGAACTGGTGCAGCCACTCTGGAAAACTGTGTGGAGGTTCCTCAAAGAGTTAAAAATAGACCTGCCCTACGACCCAGCAATTGCACTGTTGGGGATTTACCCCAAAGATACAGATGCAATGAAACGCCGGGACACCTGCACCCCGATGTTTCTAGCAGCAATGGCCACAATAGCCAAACTGTGGAAGGAGCCTTGGTGTCCATCGAAAGATGAGTGGATAAAGAAGATGTGGTTTATGTATACAATGGAATATTCCTCAGCCATTAGAAATGACAAATACCCACCATTTGCTTCAACGTGGATGGAACTGGAGGGTATTATGCTGAGTGAAGTAAGTCAATCAGAGAAGGACAAACATTATATGTTCTCATTCATTTGGGGAATATAAATAATAGTGAAAGGGAATATAAGGGAAGGGAGAAGAAATGTGTGGGAAATATCAGAAAGGGAGACAGAACATAAAGACTCCTAACTCTGGGAAACAAACTAGGGGTGGTAGAGGGGAGGAGGGCTGGGGGTGGGAGTGAATGGGTGACGGGCACTGGGGGTTATTCTGTATGTTGGTAAATTGAACACCAATAAAAAATAAATTAAAAAAAAAAGAAATTTAATAAAAAAAAAAAAAAGAAGAGCTACTTCCCCCCAAAAAGGTTTGTTGGTATCTCAGCTCATGATCCCTCTCTTCTTCTTTTCTCTTTCTGAATCCTGAAACGTAAAACAAAGTTTACTATTTAGCCATTCCTCGAGTTAATTGCAAAGACCCTACCACACCTTTGGGCTTCCATTTTTCTGTTTGACATCCTTATTTATCTAGTTCCATCTGTGCCTATATTCTACTGAGGCTGCACGTGTGAGGGAGGGAGGGAGGGAGAGAGAGAGAGAGATAGAGAGAGAGAGAGAGAGAGAGAGAGAGAAGTGTGTGTGCATGCATGAGTGCACATGTGTACCCACATGTATCTGTGAATGTGATGTTTGTGTGTTTCTCTGTATCCCTTTCCATTCCTCCCCTAAATGGCCATACCAAGATCGCCTCCCTACTCCTACAATACAAAGCAAATACTGAATGTAGTGAGAGTATCTATATATGGAGCTTATTATGTGTCAGGCAACTCATTCTCTTTATATATTTTAACTAATTTAATCATCATAATAATCCTATCAAGCTGGTGCTATTAGCCCCTTATTAGGTAAAAGGCACTGATACAGAAACTCTTGCAAATAAATCCAGGGAAATGAAATAAACTGTCCCTGAAACGCACTCTGTCTTTAGGCCCCCGCGTTTTAGTGTGCGTGAGTGTGGGTGTGAGATATGTACGGACAGAGAGACAGACAGAGAATAGAGAGTACCTATGCAAGAAGGTTTGGACAAAGTCCTGTAAATAATAATTCCTCTTTCTACTCCACTGGACGCTTCCTAGGTCTTCATTAGCCTGAGTTACCTTTCCTTCCTTCCTCTAACCCATTCGACCAGAAGGGACAACAGTGCCGAGCTAATCTGTTCACAGAGCATAGGACAGCCTTGGCACCCAGTAATCAATCATGTGAAAGTGTTCCTGACACTTCTCTTCCCAGACTCAAGACTCTAAACTTGGCGGGCTGGTTGCAGCCTGGCGAGCCACAGGTCTCCACGGTACATGACTGCCACCTAGAGCTCACACATAGGAACAGATTCTGGATGCAGCAAAACCGAGAACAAAGAAAACCAAAAAGTGACCCCAAATCTGTCCTAAAGCAAGATGATTTGGTCTGATCAGCTTGTAGATAAATCATATAATAGGTCCTAAAAGTAAATTCCTTTGCTCAAGACGTCACATTTCTGAAAAGGGTGCTCTCATAAAAAAATTATTAAAATCAAAAAAGCTCAAGTTTGGCCACTTTCAAAATAAGGAAGAAGGGGAAAGAGAGAAAGAGACAGAGGGAGATAACATGCTTCAAAAAACAAGCCTTTGTGTTTGTGTCCATCATCATCATCATCATCTCACAGCTGAACAAATTGAAGACCCAAAAGGTATCAGATTTCTCTTGGTCCCATAGCTAGTAAGTGGTGCTGGCAAGATTGGAATGCAGGTTTGGTCTGGTCTTTTATTCCAAAATGAACTAATCACATAGAATCAATACAAAACTTAAAATTTCTTCCCAAAACATGGTGGGTAGCCTTTCAACTGCTCCCCTGGCTCCCGCCACGCTCCCAGGAGGGATATGCCAGTGTGCTGTTCTGTTCAAAGATCACCAGTTAAGACCTGGTGGATTTGAGGTCGTGTCCCCGGGAGGGTTGGCTTTGCACTGCTCTGTGTGCACCCTCCCCCAGCAGCACACACCTGTCAGGTGGCTGACGTTGGGGGGGGGGGGTGGAGTCTGTGATGGGAGAGTGGGTGAAGAGGCCCATCTACAAGGGAAATGGCCGCAGAAAAGGCCCCACTACCACCCTGTTCAAAAGCACCTCTTCTCAACCTGGCAGGCAGGGGAAGCCGTCCTTCAGAAGAGGAGCTGTGACCCAGATGGAGGCCTGACAGGAAGGGGAGTGTCCTCAGGCAAGGACTTAGTGGTGTATCTTGTGCCATGGGCCCCTCTGGGAAGTCTGTGGACCCATCCGTAGAAGAACACTTCCAAATACATAAAAAGAAGCACACAGGATTGTAAAGGAAACCAATTTTGAGTAAAGAAGTTATTAAATTCTTTTAAAGTGTGCGGTTTTGTATTGCATCTGTGTCTCAGTCTGCTAGGGCGGCCCTAACAAAATCCCACAGGCTCAAACAACAGACACGAATTGCTTGCCGTCCTGAAGTCCGGGAGCAGGCTGACAGCAGCTTCCATTGTGGGGGAAGGCCTGCCTCCAGGCTTGCAGATGGCTGCCTTTGCCATATCCTCACATGGCAGAGAGAGCTCTGGTGTCTCTTCTTCTTTTTAAAAAGATTTTACTTATTTATTCATGAGAGACACAGAGAGAGGCAGAGACATAGGCAGAGGGAGAAGCAGGGAGCCTGATGTGGGACTCGATCCCAGGACCCCGGAATCACAACCTGAGCCAAAGGCAGACGGTCGACCTCTGAGCCACCCAGGTGCCCCTGTTCTCATTTTTAAGGACATTGGTCTTATCATGAGGGCTCCACCTTTATGACTTCATCTAAATCTAATCACCTCCCCAAAGCCCCACCTTCTAATACCATCACTTTAAGGGTTAGAACTTCAACATAGAAATTTGGAGTGTGTGTGTGGGGGGCACAAATAGTTCATAACAGTGTTAACTTCTTATTGATGCTTTAAACAACAAGCCAGAGGCAGACCTATTACCACCATACTTGTGAAGAGGTAATGAATATAATTGATACTTTGAGATATTTGCCACAACGTAATGTGATATGAAAATGTTGGTGATTTCCACTGGTGACAATGTCATAGGCACTTAGTAAAAATAAATATATATGGTTTTTTTTCCATCCATATTCAAAGATGCTGGAATTTCATCCATGGACCTCAGTTTATAAGCATCTACTTTCAAGTGTCTCTGCAAATTCACTGGCTTGTATTCACTGGAGTGAGGGGTTGAGGAACATCTAAAACTTGCTACATTAAATAGCCCTTTACAAGTGTGTCCAGAGAGGCGCCTGTGATGTGTAGGGAGAACACTGGGGCAGGCATTCCCACCACAAGCCATCACCGCACCCAGTATTTTTCTTTCCCCAACCCTATCATCTTTCTAAAATGGAAGACATGAGTCCATTGTAGGGTCTAAGTTCAGTGTTCTTGTTCTCTGGCTTTGAATGACCCTGTGAAAGATATTATTAACAGGTCTAGTTGACCTTTTGGTCCTAAAGCACTGACCTCAATAGGGAGTTCTTTTTTTTTTTTTTAAGATTATTTATTTATTTATTCATGATAGACAGAGAGAGAGAGAGAGAGAGAGAGAGAGAGAGAGACACAGACACAGGCAGAGGGAGAAGCAGGCTCCATGTTGGGAGCCCGATGTGGGACTCGATCCCGGGACTCCAGGATCATGCCCTAGGCCAAAGGCAGGCGCTAAACCACTGAGCCACCCAGGGATCTCCTAGTTCTTTTTTTTTTTTTTTTTAAGATTTATTTATTTTTTATTTTAGAGAGCACATGCACAAGTGTAGCAGAGAGGTACAGGGAGAGAGAGAAGGACAAGCAGACTCCCCACTGAGTGGGGACCCTGATGTGGTGCTCGATCTCAGGACCCTGAGATCATGACCTGATCTGAAACCAAGAATTGGATGCTTAACTGACTGAGCCCTCCAAGGATCCTGGAAGTTCTTAATTTCATTTCCTTCCTGGGAAAACTAGGGAATTCACAGATCTGTGTTCCTTAGAGAAAATGGCTTATGTTTCTAGTGTTTAAGGCCAAAAAGAACCCTTTTGTAAGTAAAGTCCAAATAAAAAGCAGGGAGAGGTGGAATCACCTGGAAGGTTGTCAGCTCTCAATAGAAATATCTTTGTAAATTGGATGCAAATGTTCATGAGTAATTTCAGTATCTAAACTCATTAAAGATGTATCAAAAGATTCTTTCTTCCCCTTAGGGAAAACCTTTGGCCAATTCTAGAGCAAATATCACGAAGCCATTCCTTTTGGGTCTCTCCTATAATCACAGTATCCAGGAATATGTTTTAGTTGTTCTTTCTAATCATAAAGGAAAACATCCCATGTTGCTTATTTATTTATTATTTATTATTTATTTATTTATTTATTTATTTTTCCATGTTGCTTTATTTAAACACTTCCTCTCCCTTCGAGTTATCAGCATTAATGGTCCTTGTTCAACATATAGGAGTAGAGGCTCAAGTAAGTCCTCCAGTCTGTGTAGGTTTGAGTGTGCTATGCTTAGATGGCCACATTGTGGCTTTTCTGCAACAGGTCAAGGGAGGACTCTGTCAGGAGGAGGAAAGTAGCCTCCTGGCTACAGGCCAGCTCAGAAAGTTGACTCCCTATGGGCAACTCTCCAAAGCCAAGCTCAGTGGTAATGGGGTGGGGAGGACTCTGGAGAACACAGGCAAGCAGATGGTGGAAGGAGGAAGGAAGGGCAGCTTATGGAATTCATTTGGAGTTTTAAAAAAGTTAGTTACACAGAAGATTCCTTATGAAAAGGGAAATTCTCAATGTGACTCAGACATACTTGCTCATTTCCCCAATTTCATCGTGCTACAAAAAAAAAAAAAAAAAAAAAAAAAAAAAGCCAACGGGATTTTTAAGAACAAATGGGCCACATGCAGTGGACATCCTGGACATGGTGCTCAGCTCTTTCCAGCGTTAGATTCCTGCCACTGAGACCATGAAATCCCCCAAAGGAAGTAAGAGTGTTTCCTGATGAAAAGACTCCTTGCTTTTTAAGTGTCTTTATTGTGTGTAAATGATAGACACTAAAATAATTTGGACTGAGTAAATGAAGACTAGATTAGAGGATATAAAATTTTTAATAATTTAAACATTTCATTTTGGCAAATACCCTTTTGGTGTATTTTTATGCAAATCAAAACATAGCATGCCTTTTTATGTAACTCATATTGTTCAACATTACATTGTGTACATTTCTCACGATGACCTGCCGTCTTTGCGAGTCTCAACTAGTTGTATATGGACATAACATGCCAGCATTTTTAAATCATGCTATTATTGCATATGTGTTTCTTTTCCATATTTTTGTATTTTGAAATATTTCCTTCATAGACCTCTTTTCTTCATTTGAATAAGAATCAAGTTTTGGGACAAATTCTTAAGAATTGTATAACCAGATCATGGACTATGAATATTTCATCTAAATCAATGTGTATTGCCATTTGGCTTTGCAAAAGAGTTGTACAATTTGACAATGTCACCAACAGTGGATGGTGTTCTAACTTCATCACAAATTCACCAGCACAAGGTTCTAACAGAAAAACAACCAAAACAAAACAAAACAAAAAAAAAACCTTTGCTATTTCAGAGGGTATGCAATAGCTCTTCTTATTTTTTAAAAATATTTTATTTATTTATTTATTTAAAGAGTTCAAGCAGGGGGAGGGGCAGAGGGAGATGGAGGGAGAGAATCTTGAGCAGACTCCTGAGCTGAGCACAGAGCCAGATGTGGGGCTTGACCACATGACCCTGAGATTATGACCTGAGCTGAAATCAAGAGTTGGACACTCAACTGACTGAGCCACCCAGGCACCCTGAAGTAGCTCTTCTTTTAATTTACATCTGCTTACTGATGAGATTGGACATTTTCTCAAATATGTGTTTCAATTTATATTTTCTCCTTTGGGGAATTATCCGTCTCTGCCTCCCCGTTTCATTTGGTGGGTACTTCATGTTTTCCCACTACATTGGAAGGATTACTGTAAGATATTAACCTTTTGCTATTTATATTTGAGGAAAATAATTTTTTATTATAAATTCATTATAGATTTTATTTTATTATTTATTTATTTTTTAAAAAGATTTCATTTATTTACTTATGAGAGACATACAGAGAGAGAGAGAGGCAGAGACACAGGCACAGGGAGAAGCAGGCTCCATGCAGGGATCCCGACGTGGGACTCGATCCCAGGTCTCCAGGATCACACCCTGGGCTGAAGGTGGTGCTAAACTGCTGAGCCACCTGGGCTGCCCTAAATTTTATTTTAAATTAATACATTTTACATGGTCAAATGTGTCAATGTTTGTATTTCTGTGATTTCCCCTAATGTGTGTCAATCTTAGAAAAGTATTATCTCCACAGATTCATGTTTTATTCTCATTTTATATTTTAAAGCAATCTTTAATGTTTTGCATATTGAATTCTTTAGTCCTCCTGCAGTTTGTTGTGGCGACTAACAATATTTCTTATATATTGACCATCTGAATCAGAACCCCTTAGGGCACATGTTGACAATTTAGATTCTTGGACACCCTAGCTTAACTGAGTCAGAATCTGTTGAGGTGGCCCCAGTTCCATCATTAGAGTAAACACTGGACAAATGGAAATTAAGGGACATTGTACAAAATATCTGGCTATCTTCCTCAAGACAAACACCTGACCAGTACTCCTCAAGATAGTCAAGATCCTGAAGACAAGAAAAAAACAGAGATTGTCACAGACCCAAGAAGGTGAAGGAGATAGGATGACTACAATCAATGTGGGTCTTGGGAACAGAACCAAGACATTAATGGAAAAACTGATAAATTCCAAATCAAGTCTCAGTTCAGTTAATAGTAATGCACAAATATTAACTTGTTTTGACAAAGGCCCACGGTAATAACATTAGACAATGAATGACATTTGGTGAGAGGTATACAGGAACTCCCTGTGCCATCTTTGCTAGTCTTCTGTAAATCTAAAATAATTTTCAGATACGTTTATTTAAAAAAAATGTATTGAGATGGGGCTCAAGGGTCTTTATTTTAATAATCATGTCAAGTGATCCATGCTGGTGGATGATATTGGGTGCACTGAGATGGGTAAGTATCATGGAGGTGGGTGGTTGGGGTGGGGGAGGGGAAATCCATCTTTTGTTTTGAAAACTGTTTCTGATCTTTGTATTTTGTTGTTGAGGCCCATAGTGTGGCTTTGGAACACTGGAACTGTTCTGACCCGGAGCTCAGTGGCTGAGGCTGCAGTGAATCAGCTGCATGAGGGTTGAAAAGTGGAGGAAGCCAAGCTGGGGTAGGGGCATCCCAGTCCTGCTCCCAGCCTCCCCACCCCCACTAGTGGTCTCTGGTTTTCTACCTCCATCCTCAGAGCCCTGCCTCTGTCATTCTGACTCCTTGATCTTTTTCTTAGCTCAGTTTCTACCTTGCACCCTGTGTTCAGTGCAAACATCCAGGGTCGGGGGCATATAGGGGAGGGAAAGAGCTGCTCTCTGAGCACATGCCTAAGAGAAATTTCAAGATAGGAGATTGTCATGACGTTTGTTTAAACTATGGCAAGATGACCTGAGGAAAAACAAGGAGAAAGTAGGAGTGTGAGATGTTTAGAGAAGGTAGACCAGGGGCACTGCCTTTGCCTCCTGTCTTGTGACTCTGTTAGGGTGAAATGTCCAGGCTGGGCCAACCCGGGCAGAAAGCAGAGTGATTGTAGGGCTGTGGGGAGGGGTAAGGGAGTGGGGGCTGCTCCTGGGTGCAGGTGTATTTTGGGGGAGGTGATAAAAGTGTTTTGGAATTAGACGATGGTGGCTATGGCACAGCTCTGTGAATATACTAAAAACTTCTAAATTGTACACTTTCAAAAAGGGGATTTTTGGCATGTGAATTACATCTAAAAAAAAAAAATGGGTGATGTCTTTTGAAATGCATTTCCTGACCCCGCCCCCACCAAAGGAGCAAGGCTGTCTACCCCACCTTAGGAGGGACCTGTGTGTTACTCCCTCTCTAGCCTCCCTGGGCAGGGACCTGACACCTGTTAATGCCCAGGAGTGGAAAGTGCAGACTGGCTTTGAATCTTGGCTCTCTCTCTCTGTTACCGGATGGATGATCTTGGGCAAATGACTTGACATCTCTGAGCTTCCGTGTCTTCATTGTCAAGTAAGGATGATAATACTATTAATGTCATATGTTATTAAGAGGATTAATATGCTTGGAAGAGTGCCTGGCATCGGACAGGTGCCATAGAAAGTGTCAGCAATGGTTCTCATCTGTTCATTTGACACCAAAAATGCTTTGTCTGTTCCTCTGCCCCCTTGTCTGTTGGGATGGAAAGGCGAATAGAACTCAGCTCTGGCCCTCGAGGTATATGCTGTACCTTACTTGGTCCTGAGGGCTGCCCAGAGAAGGGACTTGAGGCTTCCTTTCCCCCAACAATTTGGGATGGGCTAATGAGGATCATTGGGGTATTCGGTGGTATGTTGTGTGCACAAGGAGTAACCATCTTCTTGGTTAAAGGGAGGCGTTTCAATAAGATTCCGTGGTTTCTAGCCTTGGAACTCCACCAATGACTATTTTGTAGGGGTTAGCACCCACGGAAGAAAAACTAAGGCAGCTGTTTATCTCCTGGGGAAACTGCTGGGTCTGGAGGCCTGGAAGAGACAACAGCCTGAATCCAGGGTTCCAGAGTCATGGGGAGTCTCTGTGCCCCCAGACACCCAGAGGAGCAAGGCAACCCAGGTAAGCGAGCAGCCCTGTGGCAGCTCTCCGAGGTCGACTGTGGGTCCTGCTGGCCATTAGCTTCGTGTCCTAAAATAAAGTTTTACTGGAATTATTCCCTTGAGAAAATGAAGCTCACAGGCACACCACCAGGCAGAGTCTTGACACGGGTTCCGGTCCCAGTTCTGCTAAAACCCTGCTTTCCTGTCCTCACCGCATCACTCAGGATTTCAGAATGGCAACTTGCATTGGGACTTTGGGTCCCTGAGAACCTTCCTTTCTCCCTGGGGGGAAAAAAATAAGTTTGCATTGGCTCAGGGCTCTTCAAATGGGCCTTTCCAGAACCCCTGGAGGACCAGGCACGAAAGGCATAGGATGCAGGCAGGCCGCTGAGCTCACCTGAGCAACTTCACTTCATGGACACTTGTGTGGAAGCTTCCTTTTTTTTTTTTTTTTAAGATTTTATTTATTTATTCATGAGAGAGAGAGAGAGAGAGAGGGAGGGAGGGACACAGGGAGAGGGAGAAGCAGGGTCCATGCAGGAAGCCTGATATGGGATTCAATCCCGGGTCTCCAGGATCACACTCTGGGCCGAAGGGAGGCGCTAAACCGTTAAGCCACCCAGGGATCCCCTGGAAGCTTCCTTTTGAAGAAAGGGGTCCAGGCTTTAAAAGCAGGAAAAGCTGCAAGGACAGACCCCACTGAGGTCCATCTTGTAGCTGTGAGCAAATGGAAGGTGGCACGGTGCTTGTCCTTATGAGGGATGTGTGTAGAGAAGCCCCCATCACCCTGTGTCCCATTAGCCTCCAGGACCTCCATGTGCCCTGAACATTCCCAGCATTGTTTCTCCCCAGTGGCCTAAGTGCGTAGCCTGAGTTCAGCTGTGGGAGGCGCTGGCCCTGGGTGGGAGGGAGGCCTGTCCTGGCCCGTCACCCCAGGGCCCCCCACCCCCGAGACTGTGGGGGAGACCCTGTCAGCCATGAGTGGGGGTTTTCTGAGGTGGTGCTGCTTTCGATATGTTGACATTTTAAGGCCAAGGCCAGGAAGGCTGTATTGAGCTCTTGGGAGTGGCTTTCTCTGCACGTTGCCTGCAGAGTCCTCTTTAAAGGACTGAGATCTTTCAACTGTCACAGGCTGGAATTTGCCAGATTGATTACCATTGTCTTAAGCATCTGAGTTTGTGAGGGTCACAACAATGGAAAGTTGGACTTTTTATCACTTGCATCTTTCCCTGCAATTTCAAACAAGCTGATGGACTAAATCAGTCTGCCACCTGAGAGAATCTGAGGTTACTGGTCTGGTTTTTAAAGATTTATTTATCCACTTTCAGGGAGATAGAGAGAGAACAAGAGCATGAGCAAGAGGGGCAGAGGGAAAGGGAGAAAGAATCTCAAGCAGACCCACACTGAGCGTGGAGCCCGATGTGGGGCCCAGTTTCACAACCCTGAGATCATGACCTGAGCTGAAATCAAACGTCAGACGCCCACCTAACCAACTGAGCCACTGGGGTGCCCTGGTCCAGTTCTTAAGCTTTCTCATTCCTGGGCTTCTACTGTCCAGATGAATTTGAGAACCAATGGGCTAAGGGAAATGGGCTGAGAAGATGCACGGGAAACACGCTCGGGCGCACACACACACACTGGACTTTATGTCTTGAAATGTGTCTGTTCAAAAATACCATCTGATAATTTCATCTCTCATTGTATAAAAGGTCACAGGCAGGATATTTTCGTCAAAGGAAAATGACTTCTGGATCATGGGAATGATAATTTAAAGGGAATAGTAAAGTAAAAGTCACAGTCTAATTTATAAATGAAGTTTATACTCCCATTTCACCTCCCCCTACCAGTTCTGTCTTGCATTTTAAATCACGTAATAGATTGTCACAAATGGATTGTATTTTCTTCCAGGGACCCTGCTCTCATTGTTGATTGGCTTTATTTTTTATCTTGGAAATTTGGAGTCTTTGTTCGTTTTGTGTGTATGCTTATACCATGCATTTTAAAAAAATTGATGTACAGTTGGCATATGATATTATATTAGTTTCAAGTGTACAACATAGTGATTCAACTATTATATACATTATGAACTGCTCACCACAATAAGTATGGTCGACATCTGTCACCATATGATATTACAATATCACTGGCTGTATTCCCTAGGCAGTACTTTTCATCCCTGTGATTTATTTACTTTATAACTGGAAATTTGTACCTCTTAATCCCCTTCACCTATTTCACCACCTCCCCACACCCTTCCCCTCTGGCAGCTACCAGTTCGCTCTATTTATGAATCTGTTTCTCTTTTTATGGTTGTTTGTTGTCTTTTTTTAGATTCCACATATAAGTGAAATCATATGGGATTTGTCCTTCTCTGTCTGACTTACTTCACTTAGCATAATACCCTCTAGGTCCACCTATGTTGCAGCAAATGGCAAGATTTCATTCTTTGTTAGGGCTGGGTAATATTCCATTGTATATATAGATCACGTCTTTTTTTTTTTTTTTTTTAAATCACATCTTCTTTATCCATTTATCCATTGACGGATACTTGGGTTGTGTCCGTATCTTGGCTATTGGTTAACTCTTAAGGACCAAGTAGCACAAAAATTAATCAGAGATAGGAGTCGTAGTCTACCAGAAAACGCAGGTGTTCATTGGTTAAAATATGCTTATTATATATAGTAAACCACCATTCAAGTCCAGAATGGATTTCAAAATTCAATGGGCAGAATGTTTGTACACATGAAGTGTGTGTAATTTATATAATTACAAAATAAGAGGTACTTAAACTTTCATTGAATGAAGAGGGAGTACATAAAAATACAAGAATATAAATTTAACCTGAAACTAAATATGATAATTACCTCAAAAGATTGCTCTGAAAATTAAGGTGAGGTAATATTTGTGAAGGAGCTCATTCAACCATTATAATCGCTACATTTCACATGTTGACTTCTGCTTGACCCTGTGTCTGCCCACTGAACAGACCTCATCTCATTTCATTCTTATGTTAATCCTTTGACAAGGCACTGGCTCACCCCTCATTCAAGGCCACGCTGCCAGGAAGTGGTGACAGCATCCAGCTTGGCTTCACCCACATTCCTTCTCATAAACTCTGCAATGCTCCAGTGCCCTACAACTGGATGGTATTGTTATTAGATAGTGTTCTTGTAGAATTTAGACAGTTACAGGCTTATTTGGGAGACCCAGATAACTTTAACAAGTTGCCCAAGGAAGTATGAGCTGATAGTTTCTTTTTCACTCATGAAAATCTTCTGACACCAACAGGGACATTCCATCTTTCTGTTGACCTTGGAGCTATTATAATTAGAACATGTTTTTATATTTGAAGATGAAAGTCATTAAAAACAAAACCTCAATGTTTAACTGTTTCTATAGAGTGATCTTTAGGATATATTAAGTGGAAAAAAAAAAGCAAGGTTTTAGAAAAGATAAAATGCTAAGCAATATACGAGAAAGAGGGGATCACACATATATACAGAGAGAGAGAGAGAGAGTCCTATTTGCTTAATTTTGTATACGGCAGGATAAAGCCAAAATTAATGAAAATGGTTTCTTATTGGAGAGAGGGCAGGTTGGAGGGGTGGCAATGGAAGCCAGCCCCTCTGGATTTTCCTGGTTTTGTTGACTTGACTTTAAACTTATGGAAATGTTTTATATAATTACAAAATAAAATTAAATCAAAATAGAAAGCAATCCTTAAAAATTGAAAGCAAAATGAAGCAAGTTAATAGGACTTGTATTAAGTAGATGGCTTAACCACATCAAGAGGACCTATTTCATGTCACCCTAAAGCACAGTTACTTAAATTGTACATTCCTAGTGGGTGATACCTTAAGGGATTAGACAACTACTAATAAATTTCCTATTGTGTTAGTTGTTCACTGAAATGTGTGTGTGTATGTATACATATATGCAAATGGATAATTAACATTAAGATTACTAGGAACTAAAGTTTTCAGTTAAAAAGAGATGTAAATCTAAAATTGAAAAAAATAAAGCAAAATTCTTCTTATTCTCAATAAAGTTGAAAATATTGATATGAACGCCTGATTTATTTTTTCTTAAGAAAGTATTTGCACTACTGCTTTCTGTCTTTTCTAGACAGAAAGGTCTAGAAATAATCCAGCAGTGAGCATCCCTAGCACTCAAGTATTTGTTTCTAAGTACCAACTTCCAGTCAAAGGAACCAATTCAATTGTTCCTTGGGAAAATGGCCAATTGTACGTTTGGGACAAGAAATGGACAAGATGGACCTAGAACACATTGATTTACCAGAAAGTAAGGAGATCATCAAAGACTTTTGGAGTTGTGCAAAAGCAATTCAAAGCCGACTTGACAGGCTTTCACTCTGTAAAAATGGGGACATTTTGAGCTCAAAAAGAATTTTAAAATGATGCTACATACAAACTAAATTCTATGAGTTAATTAGAATAGTAAAAAATTATCCTTATTGGTTGTTTTTCTTGTTTTTTTGGGGATGCTCAGGAACCAACTCATTATTTTGAAAGCCAATTAGTAAAGGATGTGAATGAAACATTTCTTCTGTTTTGCTTGAATGAACTGTACTTTAGGATAAATAGCTGATGCCAGACAGATCTTTATGGACAATTCCAGATAAAATGCAGAAGAACGAAGAGAATTCAAAATTACATTTTTTCTTCTCCTAACAAAATAACGTCTCTAAGCAATGGTTATCAATGACTATGAAAACCATTAAACACAAGGCTGGTAGATACCTTTCTATGGACGAATCAGGCTGTTGTCCTTAAGCCTGTCATCAGTTATAATCTCACAAAAGAGAGGCACAGACAATAAGGGCCACCACGTGTGTTCTTGCTAAAATAACTGTACCTGAATTTGGTCCTGGGTTTGGGTCTGCCTCCTAGTTTATAGGAAATACAGCAATACAGTGGGACAAAGAAACATGTTATATGGGATCATGAAGAAGAAATCAGCAAAATACAGAAGAAACTGGATGATATCCTGGATTTCTCAACATATAAATCACAAAGAAAAAAAGACATAAGGAAACTGTGATGGGTTGAATTGTGCCCCAACCTCCCAACCCATATTTTGAAATCCTAACTCCCTTTATTTCAGAATGTGACCTGATTGGCAGATAGGGTCTTTATAGAGACAATCAAGTTAAGTCATTAGGATAGCGTCCTATTACAATATGACTAGTGTCCTTATAAAAGAGGGACATTTGGAGCCAGACATGTACAAGAGAGAATGCAATGGGAAGTTGAAGGTAGAGGTCAGGGAATAGGGGCAGGGATGCTTCTACAAGCCAAGGAATGGCAAAGATTGCCACAAACCACCAAAAGCTAGGAGAGAGGCATGGGATGGATTCTCTCTTACAGTCCTCCCAAGCAGCCAGCTCCACCAGCAGACAGACACCTTTATCTCAGACTTCCAGCCTCCAGGACTGTGAGACAATAAATTTCTGTCATTGAAGCCACTTACATCGTGGTGCCTTATTATAGGACTAAAATAGAGACCTATTGGTTCAAAGAGATTCAAGACACATGTTAACAACAAGCACTGTGTGACTCTTGCTTGGATCCTGCTTCAAGTAAACCAACTGTGTAAAAGTATTCAGTTGGATATTTGATGGTGTTGAGATATTACAGCGTCTTTGGGGGTGTGGTAATGTTATTTTGGATGTGTTTTAAAAGAGTCCTCATGATTTAGAAATATCTATTGGGGGGCATCTGGGTGGCTTAATCGGTCTGACTCTCGATTTTGGCTCAGGTCTTGATTTCAGGGTCATGGGTTCAGGCCCTGGTTTGGGCTTCAGCTGGGCATGGAGGCTACTTTAAAAAAAAAAAAAGAAATATATATTGAAATACTTATAGATAAAATGGTAAGATGTCTGGGATTTGCATAAAAACAAGCCACCAGAGATGAGAAAATGAGTATAGGTGTAGATAAAACCAGAATAGCCAGCTGATGATCAGTCTCAAAGCTGAGAGGAGGAGAGTGGGAGGGACAGACAGTGGTGTGTTATCAAACTGGCTATGGAAGCAGGAAACCCCTAATTCAAAGCATTTGCCAATTTCTGTGCTATTCCCACCATGGCTGATTCCAAGCTATCAATGCTTTAATCGACAACTTGCAAAATTTCTGAATACTACTCAGGTCTTAGGAGGTGGTCATAGGAACTGGCTCCAGCACACCACTGTATCACTGTATCACTGTTGTATTCTCTCTGTTTTTTTGTTTTTTGTTTTTTGTTTTTTTTTGTGTGTGTGTGTGAAATTGAAATTTTCCATAATTTTTTTTTAAAGGACCACAACCTAACATTTCTACTCTCCATTTTATCCTGGAGTTTGGTGTTGTAAAAGAGGATCTGGCCTTGGAAGTCCCAACTGAGTCTCAGTTCTACAATTTACTAGCTATGTGACTTCACTATTCTGGGTCTGGCTCCTCAGGGAAAAAATATTATAAGGACTACTTGAAGTAACAGAAATGGCTTTTAAAAATGTCCAGTATTGTTATCATGGCAATTCTTATTATTGTTTACCAGACCAAGACTAAAAGAAAGAAAATGAGATGAAGACTTGACAGTAGATAGCTATCTTAGAACTTTCAAAAATCCATTGAAAATCATAAAATATTACTGAGTCATTAGCAAGAACTTTCTAGAGGGATCTTCCAATCCTCTTCCTAAATCACTAATAAAGGCTTTGGCAGCATGGCAAGGACATTCAAGGGACTGTGGGGGCATGTGATGGTGGCAACTGGGAGCTTTGAATAGGTGGAGTGTGAGAAACTAAAAGATGGATGGAAAACACTTGGATGGAAAAATACCATCCAGGACCCCAGAGTGGGGCAGGTGAAGAGGGCACTGTGGATGACTCCTTCCTATAACGCAACTGATCACACACATGCTCCAGGGCTCTTGGGTGAAATCAGGTTAGAATAAGTACCATGAGGAGTCACATCTTTGTGGAGGTCAAGTGGAAGGTAGAGGAGGGACAGGGAGTGGAAGGACATGTTGCGTGGGTGCTGGTTGTTGGCATAAGAGAGTCCCTTATCCCTTCCCTCAGCTTGGAATCCTGTCTCCTTTCCTGATGAGCACGTCCCTTCCCTGGCCCTTGAGATGGCTCTGACTAGTTCTCTCCACCAGCATGGGTCTGCAGAGGGGTAACTCAAAGTGAGGACAGTGGGTTGATACCCCTGGGAACAGTCTAGAATTGGCATTCCTCCCATCAGGTGCCCCAACCCTAAGAAATGATACCATAAGTAAAAAGATGGCCTCCAGACTCCCAAGCTGGAGTTGGATGCAGAACTTTCTAGGGTGAGAAGTGACAAGCCCCTGAAGGCTGGCTTCTCCCCTGACATCTGCCTTTGCTGCCCAGAGCAGGGCTGGACAGCAGAGCTGGAAGCTCTGTGTGGGGACCCATCGGCCACCACGATGCCGGCCACAGGGGGCACTGTTTGCTCTGTAACTCAAGCCCAAGGCGGGTGGATGGGAGTGAATTAATCAATCCTCAACTTTGGGTGGCGTTGTAAACCCTCTCTTCACTTTAATAAGTGGCTCCTAAAGAAGGAAAAGCCTTCAGGACAAACAAAAACAAAACACTCACATTATAAAGGCGCAGTGACAGGAGAGGGGAATGATGTTCTGGGGCCCAGACCCTGTTGCTATCCCTTCAGATGACGACTTTGTGTAAGGCTTTGGAAGGATTTTGTATAAGGCTAGTTAAGGGCCACCCAGAGGTTGTGGATGCCTTAGCTGAGGTGCCGTTCATTCATTTGTTCGTTCATTCATTCAATAAAATGAAAACTTCATACACGCATCAGCTCGTATATACTGACAGGCACCGGGGATTTGGAGATGCAAAGAATATGACTCTAAGCTGAGAGGCAGCATAGCAAAGTGTCTAGACGCAGGCTACTGTGTGGCCTTGGACATGTCACTTGATGTCTTGGTGCATTGTTTTTTTTTTTCATGGATGAAATGAATAGTTTAATAAACTCTCTTCCTGGAGATGGGAGGAACACATGAATAAATACATGAAAAAATACTTAGTATCAGGCAACATCACTCAGTAAATGCTTATGCTATTATTATTATTATTATTATTATTATTATTATCACCTTAACAGCAATTCTTTCAGATTCCTGGGTATCAGGGTAAATTGAAAAAATGCTCCATCTATATAAGTGGGTTTTTTTTTTTGAAAATCCATATATTGCCCATTGCAGAGCCTTGCATGTGGCCCCAGAGGTGACATCGGGACAGCCTCTGTTGTGCTAGGAGAGAACGAGGTTTCAACAGAAGGTTTTTTTTTTTTTTTAAGACTTTTGATTTATTTATTCATGAGAGACACACAGAAAGAGAGAGAGAGGAAGAGACAGAGGCAGAGGGAGAAGCAGGCTCCTAGCGGGGAGGCCAATGCAGGACTTGATCCCAGGACCCCAGGATCACGACCTGAGCCAAAGGCAGACCCTCAACTGCTGACTCACCCTGAGAACCAGGTTTCAGATTGGGTATTTTCCATTCAAATGGCTCACTTTTCCAGCTAACACCCAGAGCCAACACTCCTGCACATTACACTTGCAGGGACATTCAGAACGGCCACGGTGGGACAGTTGCTAGCTGTGCTGCTCAATCAATTTCTCAGACTCCGCATGTCCAGCACACCCCACCTTATCTCTGGCTCAGCCCAGAACACGTGTGTGTCCTCGCTCGTCCAGCACCCATGCCCTTGTCCTAGTTTCCCGACAATGAGATGGAGAGACCCAGCCTGTCTTAACCTACTGCTCAGGATACCCCTAATTTTCTGCACATCTGTGTCCCTAAAACCCCTAAAGCTCCTTCCTGTGAGGATTTCAGCTGAGAAGGGGAGCGATTGCACTCTGTAGTTGTGCATCAGTCCAAGCTGTGTAACAGAGGTGTGTGCAGAGTTTGAACAAAGAGAATCTTGTGGACTGGGGGAGCAGAGGAAGGGTCTTTAAGCTAGGGGTCTTTGGATTTCACCAGATGCATGGGACAGGGGAAGTGTGAAGGGCTGGATCAGTCCAGAATTTCCCCAGAAGGGAAATTATAAATATTTCCCCTTTATCATCTGTTTCCCTCTTTGTATTCCCCGATTTAATAGATTTTTATCTCTTTTAATCACCTCCTCTTCTTCACTCCACTGGTGAGAGAGGGATTCCTATCCTAGTGTTACAGGGATGGAAGGATGTATAACCCCAGACAGAGGGTGGATGAGACCGATGGCAGTTTATTAATTACATACACTCACAGCCGGGGCGAGGACAGTGTACACCAGGCAGGGCTACATGGTGGTGGTTGCCTTGGGGGAAAGAATGAATAGCCAGGGGCTCTGGGGACAGGCTTTTTAGTAGCAAGAGGACAGAGTGCCGCCTGGTTGCCATGGGGGGATGTGACTGGCTTGTTGGAATAATTCCGTAAGCTGGCAGGGGACTGAGGACCACTATTCAAAGAAATGCATTGTTTCCCTTGAAAAAGAGGGTTGTTGAGCTCAGAGAACTTATCCCCAGGAGCAGAGTGGGGACGCAAGCTTACACTCGGAGCATTCAAGGTCCTCCCGGTTTTACCAGATGTCAAGGCAGCTCATAATTATCTTAGGCCTTACAGCTGTTAAAAGCAAGACAATAGACTCCAAATGGAATCACTTATGCTAAGCCCTCCATCATCAAACTGAGACTTAGTTATAATTTTGGCTTTTCCAGAAATAGAATCTTAAACCAATCAATCAGGAATCACCTGATCAGCACAACTTAGGTCATCTGCCTGGTACACCCCTGACCCTAAAGGAAGGTAACCAACCCATTTTTTTTTTTTTTTTGCCTGGTATAACTTCCTTCTACCTATGAATGTCTTTCATTTGTACGACTTATTGGAATTCCTTTCTTTTTTTTTTTTTTAAGATTTTATTTATTTATTCATGAGAGACACACACAGAGAGAGAGGCAGAGACAGGCAGAGGCAGGCTCCATGCAAGGAGCCCAACATGGGACTCGATCCAGGTCTCCAGGATCACATCCTGGGTTGAAGGTGGCGCTAAACCGCTGAGCCACCCAGGCTGCCCTTGGAATTCCTTTCTATTTGCTAGATGGGGTGTTGCTCCTTTTGCAAATCGTTAAATAAAACCAATAAGATCTTTATGACTCACTCAGTTGAATTTTGTTTTTTAATGCAGCACATCATCAACCACTCAGTTGGTTGACTGAGTGCAGTCAAAAAAAAAAAAACAAAAAACAAAAACAAAAAACCCCAAACCTGACTTCCTGACTTTGAATAGATGTCCAAAAAGCTTATTAGTGTTTAAAAATAAATGCTTAAACAAAGGAAAATGTATTTTATATCAAACAAGTTGCACAAACCAGATAGTGGGTCTCATACTTGACAACTTCTCTTTCTCCCACATGGGATCAACCATTAAATCCTGTTATTTCTATCTCTCCCATATGGAAACCCCCTCTTCTCACTGTCCGCATAGCCACGACGAGGGCTTTCAGGCACTTCATCTCTCACATGCCTTTCTTTCTTTCTTTCTTTCTTTCTTTCTTTCTTTCTTTCTTTCTTTCAACAGTAATCCATTATTTTTTTTTAATTTTTATTTATTTATGATAGTCACACACACACACACACAGAGAGGCAGAGACACAGGCAGAGGGAGAAGCAGGCCCCGTGCACCGGGAGCCCGACGTGGGATTCGATCCCGGGTCTCCACGATCGCGCCCTGGGCCAAAGGCAGGCGCCAAACCGCTGCGCCACCCAGGGATCCCCAACAGTAATCCATTATATTTCTCACATGGCTTTCTTTAGTCAATTTCATTTTGCATCTAGATCTCACATTCACTTGACAACTTCTCTTGTGCGTAGTGTAAGAAAGAAATCTAAGTTTGCTTTGGGTCTTCTGGCTCTAGCTGCTGGTCTCTATGAACTTCTTTCTTGTGGGGGCACCCAACCTGATGAGCCATCAGGTTGTCCTGTCCTAGCTTCCACTCCACTCACCATCTCACTGTGGCACCATCATGGAGGGCATACCTTGTGCAACCTGGCAGGCCCTGGTCTTATTTTTAATTTCATCTCCCCTCTATAGCTTATTGAGAGCTTTGGAAGAAGGAAACATGATGAAATCATTGTCTAATTGCTTCAGGAAAATCCAAATCCCTTGTCTTTGGTTTGAAGCTCTTCATAAACTGGCCCCTTTCTTTCCTGCCTTGGCTCCCATTCTTTTTCAACTTATGCATTTTACCTAAGTCAGCCACCATAAGCTACTTCCGGTTCCTAGATGTGCACTTCCCACCTCTGGGTCTTTGCATGTGCTGGCCCTTTTGCTGGGCTACTGTTGTTCTCTTAACACAAACTCATCTTTAGGTCTCCAGGGAGACTTCACTTCTTCCACCAGTGCTCTTGGCCCTGGCCAAGCTGGGTTTGGACATGTCCTATGTGCCCTTGGGTTAATCCAGCGGTAGCACTTCCCATGCCTTAGTACTTGCAGCTCTCTCCATTAACCAGTCAGATCTTTGAGGACAGGGACTGCATCTTATCCCCAGCTTGGTCCCATTATCCAACACAGTGCATGGTACCTGGGCAGCACTCAGTAAATCTCTCTGTTGACCAAATAAGAGGCATCAAACGTAGGAATAGCATTAGCTTCTCTCAGCAATTGTGGGCTTATCATGGACTTGATTTTGTGTTTCCTTAAAAAAAACTCTGTGAGGTGAAAACTATTTTCATCCTCATTTTACAGATGATGGTAAAACCGTAGGCCCAAGGTCTTTATTGACCACCAATAAAGAGGAGAGCCAGTTTTTAAATCCAGGACACCCTGATTTTGGACACTTGCTCTTAACCACTATTCAATGTTGCCTCTATGCAAATGCACAGCTGAATTTAGAAAGGATGGGGAAATAGAGAGTGACGTGCCATTCAGTGTATTTCCTGCATAGTGTGTGCAGGAAGGGAGGGGGCTGGGCTGTGGAAAAGGCAACCTGAAGGGTGGTTGGGCTGGCTGGAAATCAGAGATGTAAATGGGGAAACCAACAGGCTCTCACCTGTGTCCTTAGAAAGATGGGTGCAGAGAAGGGGGCACTTCAGAGCTGCCTCTGGAGGAAGGGTAAGATGAAGCAATTACGGGGAGTCCCTCTTGAGGGGACCTGGTGTCAGAGGAGTCTGGAGCACAGATTCTGGAAGTTTCTAGAGGAGGCTTTGGGATTTATACCTTAGTGAGCTTCAGGCTTTAATTGTGGAGTTTTGAAGCGCAGCCTGAGAAAAAAAGCTATTACTTGAAGCCCATGTTTTATGAAACACAGATGTAATATTGATGCTCAGAGCCACTTAAGGAGTAATTTTGTGCAGGTTTCCCAAGCGATTTATTGGACAGGTCTGGAGATTTGCAAAATGGATTTTATTCTATTCATATTTTGGTTCTTAATCCCCTTTTATGCCAAATACTTCACATTTCAATTTGGAATTTCAGAACCTATTTAAATAAATCACGAGAGCTTAATGGAAAATCAAAATCAAATTAGATAAATGGGTTAGCTGTTCAGCTGCTAGGTTTTACTTCAGCCATTACAGGGTTAGGAAAAACCACAGAGCAATTTATAACCAACCCGTCTGCTCAGGGAGAGACCTCTATATCACCATACCCTCCTGGGCATACTTAACCCATCTCAAATGACACATGGAGAAAACATCTGTTCTTTGACAAATACCTACACAAGAACAATTCAAATCACAAGCCCAAATCAATACCAAACGTACATCCTGCTGCATTTTAAATAGAAATAGGAGATCTAGCAATGTAGAATTCATTGCAAGTCATTAAAGTTTATTTACCAAGTGTAAAGCTTGGAAGGGAGTTAAATTCCTTGAAATGGAGAGAATGGTCTATAATGCTGAGCAGTGAAGGAGGAGAGAGCCTGACAGGGAAGAAATGTGTTTTCCAGAACTTACCCTTCTCTTGGGGTCCCTGAGGCTCTCACACATCTTCAGGACTCTTTATTTCCTCTCTCTCCCTGTACCCCCGCTTTACCAGTTACACTGTCATTCCACCCCACACTAGCACTGCTGGACAAAGTTCCTGAAAAGACAAGTTGCTCCCATTTTCTAAAGTTGTTTCCTCACCTTTGTCTCTTCCTAACCATCCTCCTTGTCTTTGCTTCCATATGCTAAAGAGTGGTCTTAGTTGGTAGTTTTCTACAGTAACAAACGACTCCAGGTTCTCATGGCTTATGAAAATAAACATTAATTTCTCATCATGGGACTGTAGTTCAACAACTGAGGCTCAGTGTGTCTCACTTGCATTTGGCCAGACTCCACTGGACTGGACTAGGTTTGGTTCCAAGCCTCAGGTCAGATTCAAGCCTGCTTTGTGTGTCATTCATTTGGAGCCCCAGGCTGGAGAAGTAATGGCTCCCTGGGGCATTCTTTTCTCAAGGAGGATGGTAGGAATGCAAGAGAGGAAGGGCAAAGCCACAATGCCTGCTCAAGTCTCTTCTTTGTACTGGCCTGCTACAATGCATATCAGATTCCAATGGTCAAAAAAAGTCATGTGGCCAAGCCCAAAGTCAAGAGAATGAGGATCTATACGTCATCCTGGGGTGTGGACAAGGAATATAAACTTTTCCTGAATTATGGGGAGTTTGGGAGACTGTGGAGTGCAGGGATCTCTCCATCATGTTTTATAAAGAAAAACCAATATTTCTCCAGCTTTTATTATGCAGTGGAGGCTCTGCCCTCATTTTCAGTGCTCCTGGTTAGTGCCTTAACTTCTCTGGAGAAAGAAGGCAACCTAAAAATATAGCCAGTCAATAGCAATCATAGTAATACTTAGAATTTATCTCGCAACCACCATGTGCGTGGGTACTTGATGCATATTCATACAGCAAGCTTTGCAAACAAAGCAACTGTTTATGTCTGTACCTATTTTCTGTTTCAGCATTCAGTTTAGTGTTCCCATTCCCAAGGATTGCAGAAACCCAATCTCAGTCACTTTGGGGGTGAAGCAGGTGGTGTGGGCATGGTGGGTTATCACCTACCAGAACAGGCACGTTCCTGAGCATCCTTATTCCCACCTGGCCTCCAGTGATGTGAGTGGCACTGCCACTTCACCAGTCTTATTGAATGAGAACTTTTAGGTGTGGCTCCCCGTCAGCCCCACTCCTCTGCCTTTTTTTGGGAACATGGAAAATCGCCCCTTTGTTCATTGAAATGCCACCTGCCAATTTCTGCTTTACTGCCTCTCCTCACTCTTGGGCTCAATGGACTTTGAGGTCTCATGGACCTTGAACATTTTACACATGTTCTTGGGTCTTTAAAACTAGTTGGGGTTTCCCTCGATCATCTTCCCTCCCTGAGCTTGGCCTGAGATGGTTGAGATGGGGCAGGAGGCAGGGTTCTCTCTGGAAGCACACGCCAACAACCAACTGTCTGGACTTCTATAAATTTTTCTCTTTTCCCAACCTACAAGCTTTTGTCTAGGTTTAGTTGGGCTGACTCAGCTTTAGGGAGTCTTGCCAAATGTGTTGTTTAGGGCTTAATTTTATGCTGTGATTCCTTCACTTTTGTCACAGGTAGAAAATTGACTTTGGGGCAGATGAAGTCAATTTCCAAAGTTGATTAAGTTGGGATCCAAAGGCTGCCATCCCTCCCCCAGTATAACCTGGACAAGGACATTTTTTAAGTAAAAATAGGCAAAATGGGGATCTTTTGACATCTCAGCTCCAGTATGAAGATCGCAGTGACATGCATAGGACCTAATCAAACAGCATTTCTAACTCAGGATCATCTGTTGGGTGGTGGGAGTTGCCTCTCTTGTTGGGGCAAAGTTTCAAAGTTTCAAAATGGCACATTTTCAGCTCTTGTTTCTAAGTCTACAGAACCCAGTCCAGATGGAGAGAGTAAGAGACAAAGTTTCCCCCGCTCCTGGAACTCAAGCTGCAAGGGTCCAGGACGATGGTTGGCCACACTACTCCATAACTGCTCAGGCATGGGGTTTGGAAAACAGGCTTTTGCCTGTGTGCTGAGAGAGCATTTGCTTACACATGGCATGATTCCTACCACTTTTGGAAAGGACGTGGTGAATGTTAACAGTCATTTCATCTTCTCTGATCTCTACTACAGGTGGTACTTCCTCCATCAGGAAAGATTTTATTCCATTGCTGAACACTAGAAAATACAGTTTTGTGACTTGTAATGAAAACTGTGTATACACACACACATAGATTATCTATGATTGACTTGGCGAGACACCCCGTTCTCTTTATTCTCTGTTAAAACCACATAATATCCTTCTCTCTCATTCTTGGTTTCTCTTGGCTGTCAAGCATGTGGTGGTGTACCCAAATATTATGCTTGCAAGATAATAACACCAAGGAAAGAGAGAAATTAGATGAACATTTTTGTAGTATAACTGTTCATCTTTTCTAGTCTCTGCCCATTTTGAGAGACGTTAGAAATTAGGACACTTCTTGAAATATGACTGTCTGCCTGTTACTTAGTTTCTTTGAACCTCATAAAAGGGGAATAACAGGAACACTGACTGGAGATCAAAGAGGGGGATCCAAGCTGCCTATATGGCGTATCCCATTTGTGTTAAAATCTATACATAAGCAACTTGCTGGAAGAAAATACGCAAATGTGTTGATGGTACTTATCTCTGGGTTGGGAGATTATGGGCACATTTGAATTTCTCATTTATATCACTCAGCTTAACCTCATCTCTTGTTCACTATACTTTTTTGAAATGGCCTTTCCTGTCTCCAAAATCACATGCATTCTCAAAGGATGGAGATTGTTGCCTTTAACAATATATTTTGTAATTGAATTACAGTTGATATACATATTTTTTAAGTGTATAGTTAGCTCTGATGGAAATTACAAAAAAGATTTTCAGCACACCTTTGAGCACTGGAAGTTCTTTGCAATAAGGTGACTGATTTGAAGGAACAGCATTCGTTTTGGTGTTTAATTTCTGGCATATCGTGAAATCAGTCATGGTGCTTTGGTAGTTACTCACAGGTGGGAGGAAAAGCTAGCTTACCACCATTGTTCAATTTTTTTTGAAAACTCCAGATCAACATACTAGCTGAATATAATAATTTGACCAGTCATCTGGAAAGTTCCCGTATATGAAAAGTAAATGTGTTTTTTAAAAAACCCCAGTTCATTGAATGCTTTCATATAAAACAACTCTTTCAGCTTACATTAATAAAAAGAGGAACTAGATTGTATTTGAAACTAAATTGTTAAAAAAAATGCAATTCTGAAGAATTTTCTCTACTCTCAAATATAGAATACGGAAATCAAGGATTATTGGCCTTCATACACAGAAGGTCATTTTTGTTAATAAAAGTTAAACATGCAGAGCTGTCTAATTGGGAGTGAATATTTGCTTTTCAGAAGGTTTTACTTCATAGGTATTTTAAATAGGTGGATTCTGTAGCTCAAAGTCACAGGGCAAGGTCATGTGTATTGAATTCTGTAATAGAATGGAAAATGGTAATTCAGTCTGGCAAAGTCACATATTCGAAAAACAGTGCCAAAATTGCAGACAGTACAGATCAGAACCCCTCACAGTCTAGGACCCAAGTGAAGAACACGGATATAGATCATCATGTTTCTAGGCCCAGAATGGAAAGACTAACGGTCATACTGTAAGGTTTCGGAAATTTGTGATAGCACTGAGGCTGACTTGTTCATCATCTTGGATGAAAAAAAATATTAGTAGACCAAAGTTAAATAAGAACTTGTTAGAAAATCTTCTCTCCTTGGGAACTAAAAAACTGGTTGAAAGTGCTAGACGAGGCGGAGCATCTATTTCTGGCTCTTCAGGTAGAGGGGGCTGTGTCTCGTCTCATAGAGGTGCATGGACACGATGATCCCTTCAAGCCTTTTTTCCAGTTCGGGGTTTCTGTGTTGTCATGCTGCTTCCTCTCCCAAAACCCCCCAGCAGTGGCTAAGTGTCAGAAGCCACAACTGACAAAACCCGTGACGGTCTTTGTTGAATTCTTCTTTTGGTTTCTCTGGCAGGAATCCAAAGGAGGAGGAGTAAAAGGCTAGAGTCCTGCTTTGGGGCTGTGGTCTCAGGATGGTTGGTTCACTGATATCAAGATGCCACCCCTAGAAGCCTGGCCACCAACCCCTTGATGGCATCCTTGTGCTTAAGAATGTTATGTTGTGGGAAACCACAGGTGCCTGATTTGTGTGGACTGGACTTTATCAAAGGCCAGATTCCATTTCCAGAGTTTTCATACAGATAATAGGGCCCTCGAAAGTCATCCAGGTGGAACAAAAGTGTTATTGAACCTGACTTTGGAGGCACCTGGGTGGCTCGGTGGTTGAGCTCAGTGGTTGAGCATCCTTTGGCTTGGATTGTGATCCTGGGGTCCTGGGATCAAGTCCCGCATCTGGCTTCCCACGGGGAGGCTGCTTCTCCCTCTGCCTATGTCTCTGCCCCTCTTTCTGTGTCTCTCATGAATAAATAAATAAAATCTTAAAAAAAAAAAAGAACCTGACTTTGCCTCAGTATCCTCAAGGTGCAGTGGGGGTGATACCAAGCTACCTCACAGGGCTATGGAGATTGAACATGAAAACATATGTCCAGCATAGTGTCCAGCACCTAATAAGTATCTGTCACTGGCACCTTTTCTCCTTTTTTCTTTTTTCTTTTTTCTTTTTTTTAAAAGACAACACCAAGAGAATCCCATGATATGGAAACAATCAGGTAATTTTTTTTTTTTTTAGAATTTTCATTTTTAAAAAAAGATTTTATTTATTTATTCATGAGAGACAAAGAGAGAGAGAGAGAGAGAGAGAGAGAGAGGCAGAGACACAGGCAGAGAGAGAAGCAGGCTCCATGCAGAGAGCCTGATGTGGGACTCAATCTCAGGTCCCCAGGATCACGCCCTGGGCTGAAGGCGGCGCTAAACCGCTGAGCCACCCAGGCTGCCCATTTTTTTTTTCTTTTTAAAACTCAGTTTGGCATTATACAGACACTGCTAGCCTTAGGCAATACTGCTAGCTGCAGGTTGAGGTCCTAGTAAAAAAAAATCCCTCAGATGCTCCCATGTAGGGAAGTCTGGTTAAAAACAAAAAAAATCCCTTATCAAGAACTGTTGTTAATCAATGGGCAACATGATCTGGCCTTGGACTCCACTGCAGAAGCATGGTGGACAACTTGGGCAAGCCTCCCCTATCCTCAATGGTTTTCTGACCCCAGATATACACTTGACCTGATTGGCTTGTAACTTGTTCCAAAGTGAAGGTGACATCTTATTCATTGTTGTAGGCTCCATGGTGTTAAGTCTAATGGATTGTAAACTCCATGTACACGAAGTAAATGACTATACCTATGGTACAGGAGATATTCCATCTCATGAGACCATCCCGTTGGCTGTGTTTGAGAACCAGGACGTCGTGCTGAATGAGCTGTATAATGAACCCTGGCTGCCTCACCAGCTAGGGCCCTCTGGCTGAAATTTCATTAAGCTTTGATAGACCTCTCATCAAATTTACTGAGAATTTTATTTCCTCTGTCAAAGCATAAAACTACATTTAGGGGAACTTCCTCATTAGTGTGTTGAGACTAAACACAGTCTCTTGTGGGTTCCACATGGAAACCCATCAGAATGTCACCCAGCCTTTGTAAGTTTCTGCCTGGCTTCCTGTCCCCCCCACCAGCTGTGCTTGTTCTCACTACCCGGACACCAGGCCTGACGTGGACAGCCAGCAGCGTCACTAGTTCCCCTCCCAGGGAAAATCCTAGAGGCTGGATTTTTTTTCTTGCCTCTGAACTTGCTCTTCTCTGTCCTTGACCCTGTTCCTGCACAGACATACCAAGTTTACCTGTCTACCTGCTAATCACTTACTTTCCTTCTCTCAAAATCTCTAGATTTTGTATCTCAACCCACAGAACATGAACTTAAGTCCTAATTCTTCTTTCCTTTCTTTAACCTGTGAACTTTATGTACCAATTTTTATTTGTGGTGGTGGCTGGAAACTCAGACGCATCTCAGAAGGTCATGTCATGAGTGATGCTGCTGGGCAGTGTGGAAGTGGGAGTGGGAACGATGAAATCCTTTGATGGCTAATATTTTGCCTTCTCACTTTGGAGGACATACAGGTACAGAGCACTAGTTCTCTGCCACGAGACAAATAGTGGTGTGAGATTCTACGTGGCCACTGGAACCCACCCTCAGTTCAGATGCAGGTGGGTGATGGGGAACCGGCGGGCATATGAGCCTCTCATGCTGGATGAAGTGTTCTTTACACACAGATCTGGCCAGTGTTCCCAGTCTTGTTTGTTTGTATTCAAAAGGAGGCAGAAAATCTGGATTTGTATATGAAATCCCAGAATTTTTTCAACACTGGCTGGCTTATTAAAAACAAAGCAAAGCACAGCAAAACAAAACACCTGTATGTTGGCCAATTAAAACAATCAGTAAGCTGTGTTCTGGCCTGCTGGCTACTGGTCGAAGGACTCTAGCTTACAGACACCTTTTGTAAGCAGCAATTCTCTACTTGGGGCATTATTGTTATTGTCCATTTGTATTGTGCGAGTGAATGGGAGAGCCAGGATCTGAACCTACATCTTCCGGCCCCACATCCCTGGGTCTTGCTGCCATAGTAACTTACTGTCTTCCCAGTTGCAGAGGTTCACAACACACACCCTGCTGTGCTTAAGTTGGGATAACAGAACCTTCATTTGAGCCTTGCGGACACTGGGTCTCCTAGACCCTTGGGCTGGCCTGGGAAGTCCATGTTCTCCAGGGAAGCTCCTCCCAGCACAGCTGGAGCTGTGGTGGCCACGCACGATGGCCTCAGAGCATCTCCTGTCTCCACCCGAAGGAGATCTATGGTTTCTGATCAAACCCACTGCCTGTGAGCAGATGGGGGCAGGCTGACTGCATACTGAAGGTGGTCTGGGGCACATTCTTCCGGGGTGACTTTGGACCTCTCTCTGCGCCCTGTCGGGCCTCAGATTCCACATCCATAAAAGGAGAGGCTGGACTTAGAATATCAGTTGAGACAGAATGCGTGTGACAGAAAACCCGACTCCAGCAGGCAAAGGCAAACACTTGAAATGGTTGGTTCACAGAATCAAATAAAAATAGTAGGTGCTTGAACGATATTTCCAGAAATTGGGCTCTTATATCTCTTAGCTCTGCTCTCCTCCATTTGGCTTCATTTCAGGGTGGCAAGAGGGCTGCCAGTTGTGTCAAGTCTACAACCTCCTGGATTCAAATCCAGGGAACAAGAGGAAGGTGGCCTTTCTCTGAACAGCAGTAGCCAGAGGTTGGTGGCACATTGATGACTCCATCTGTGTCTGGTGCCCAATGCTGAGCCAGTCCCTGCGGTCAGAGAGGTGCAACATACAGAATTGTGTCATGTGCCCACCCGACCTGAAACACCTGTGGGCCAAGCATGTGGGAGGAATGCTTCCCTAAGGAAAATCAGAGCATGGCCACCCAAAGAAGGGCAAAGGGGTACTGGGTGTGAAACTCCATCCATGACTTAACACAATTTTTAAATAACAGAACATTGAAATTCTACCCAAAGTCAGAACTATACAGAAAGGTACACTCAGAGTAGCATCCCCCCGTGCCATAATGCTTTTACCCCTTTCTCCCACACTCCTTACAGGAAACCAACAACATTATTTTTTTATTTGTTCATCTTGTGCTTCTTTGGAGAAATATGCATGCAAATCTTATTTTCCTTTTTTTTAAAATATTTTTTTTATGTACTCATGACAGACATGGAGAGAGAGGCAGAGACATAGGCAGAGGGAGAAGCAGGGCTCCCCACAGCGAGCCTGATGTGGGACTTGATCCTGGAACTCCAGGATCACGCCCTGAGCGTGAAGGCGGACGCCCAACCGCTGAGCCACCCGGGCATTCCTTGTATTTTCCTTCTTTCCTACACAGAAGATAGCAGACTGCATACGCTCTTTTGCACTTGGCTCTTTGCTCAACAGTGTCTCCTGGAAATCACTGTATCAAAACATTTCAAATAGAGCCTTAGAACTCCTCCTTGTACTTTATTCATATCTCAGCACCTCATTATGTGTACATAACATATTTTTTTGCAACCAATCTCCTGTGCTTGGGCATTTAGGTAGTTTCCAATATTTTGCAATTTTAAATAATGCTAAAATGATTACCATCCAGATACCTAGAGTCCATTAACCTTGGGTATCTGTATCTGTACTTTTTTATTTGGAGCAAATTCTTAGAAGTGGAATTTCTGGATGGAAGGATAAATGCATCTTTTCCTTGGCTGAGCTCCCCTCCACGGGGATGGCACCATATCCCAATCCCACCAGCAATGGCACTTATTTAGTCTCATCAGTAGCAAAATAACAATTATTAACAATAACAGAGGGTACTGTTAAATTCTTGAAAATTTTTTTGCTAATCTGATGGGTAAAAAATGGTTTTTAACATAAATTTAATTTTCATTTTTTATTTGGAATAAAATTGATGGTATTTTTACATGTTTAGGGAATAATTTTACACCTAATAGTCTGTTCGTGTCTTTTGTCCCTTTCTTTTTAAAGATTTTCTATTTATTTATTAGAGAGAGAGAGAGAGACAGAGACAGAGACAGAGACAGAGACAGAGGGAGAAGCAGGCTCCATGCAGGGAGCCTGAAGTGGGACTTGATCCCGGGTCTCCAGGATCACACCCCGGGCTGAAGCCAGCGCTAAACGGCTAAGCCACCAGGGCTTCCCTTGTCCCTTTCTCTACTGGATTTTGGATCTTTTGCCTCAGTTTTTAGAAGTTTTTGAAATATTAGATATTGGTTCTTTGTGATCAATGTTGCAAATATTTTTCTGCCAGTTTTCATTTGTGTTTTGATTATTTTAAAACTTAAAAAAAATTTATTTTAACATTTTCTGTACTCAAATCTACCAGTTTCTCATCTAGACTTTTAGTCATATTAAAAAACATTTTCCTGCTCAGATTACATAAAAGCTCATTCTTGTCCTCATGTGGTACCTGAACAATTTCATTTTTGCATCTAGATTTCCAATTCCTTTGGCAATTATCCTTGCAGATAGTACAAGAAAAGATCTAATTTTATTTATTTATTTATTTATTTATTTATTTATTTATTTATTTAAATATTTTATTCATTATTTGTTTGAAGAGACAGAGAGAGCACAAGAGGGAGAAGGGATAGAGGGAGAAGGAGAAGCAGACTTCCCATGGAGCACAGAGCTTGACATGGGGCTTGATCCCAAGACCCAGAGATCTTTACCTGATCCGAAATCAGATACTTAACCAACTAAGCCACCCAGGAACTCCTGTATAGTTTTATTTTTTAATAAATAAGAATGACTATCCTGTCAGCCTAATACCAGTTAGCCCCAGTGATTTTTGGAATATTACTTTTATCGTAGCTCAGATTTCTACAAGTATTTGAGCTGATTTCTTGACTTCCTATTTTATTCCACTCATTTGTCTTTTTTTTTTTTTAAAGAATTATTTATTTATCTGAGAAAGAGAAAGAGAGAGTGCACTTGTGTGTGTGTGGTGGGGTGGGGCAAAGGGAGACAAGCACACTCCCTGCTGAGTGGGGAGCCAGATGCGGAGGCTCCATCTCAAGACCCAAGATCCTGACCTGAGCTGAAATCAAGAGTCGGATGCTTAACCAACTGAGCCACTCAGGTGCCCCTCATCTGTCTCTCTTTAGGTGTTGGTATTAGGCTGTTGTGATGATAAAGTTTCCATGGTATGTACTAATATCTTATGACCACTCCTCTTTCATAGAAGATTTTTTAAAGTGAAGAGTTCACAGAATATTTGCAGGCAGATGGCAATGACCACGTAGACAGATGAGTCAGGAGAGAGGGGGACAAATTCCAATGTCCTTGAATAGGCACAAGTGAAGTCTATAGGGAACCAGAGAATACTGATTCGGGAAGTTGGTAGCTTTGTTGGGAAGAAGAATTTTCTTTTGGTTTGGTTTGGTTTTCCAGTGAAATAAGGACCAAGGTCAACAGGCCAGGTGGGGAAAAGGATGAAGAAGAGAAGGAGTTATCTTGCAGAAGGAGGTTGCAGAGTGACCAGGGAATTACTCAGATGACACAGAGGACCCACCTTCATTGTGGTCATGAATACCAGGCAGAGTTCATTAGCATGATTGTGTGTTTTTCTCTATCCTCATATAAAGGGCTTGAGTTTGGGAGCTGAGTGGACGAATTTAAACAAAGTTGGGATTTAGCCAAACACACATGACAAATGGAGGGATGGGTTAAATAGTAGTGGGACCTGGATGCAAGTGAGCAAAATGATGGGCCAGGGATCCAAGCCAGGTAAGATGGAGATGAGGACAGTGGTGGGTAGTGGGTGGAATGGATGCAAGAAGATGGAAGTGGTCTAAGAAATGTTAAGGTCTTTGGAAGGGCAGGTAATGATCCTGGGTAATGGCCTACAGTATGGTCTTAGGAGTGGGTAAGACATCACCAGAACATGAAAAGACCAGAAGGTCAGAACACAGGGTAGGTTGTCTTTGGTGTTGTGATAGTGACAGAGAGACAGTGAGTCAGATCCTGAAATCTTTGTAAGAGACATGGCTGGGACACTGGAGATGACAGCAGCAAGAGGCGTGGCAGCTGGTGCTCCGTATTTCATTCCTCATGGACTTGCAGGATTGCAGCAGCGGGAAGCTCTAGTCCCCATCGCCTCTAGAAAATCTCCTCATGATCCTCTTTAGTCTGCTCCCCTGGCAACGTTCCAGGGTTGGATTTAGCTGTGAAGTCTGAGTCTAAGAGACTTGCCTGAGGGATTTGTCTTTAAGTTTGTAGAGGCTGCTGCTTCTTAAAACTCAGAGGCAACGAGGGAGTCTTGAGGGAGATGATGGAGAGTCATGTGGGACATTTTCTGAAGGCCTGGCATGTGTTCCTTCATAGGTCCTGGGGCTCCTCTGCAGTGTAGGCTGGGTGAACGGAGATGCTATCTGTTGTCATATAGGAACTCACTCTTAAACGCTCAGAGTCAAATGGGCAAAACCCTGTGGAAGCCAGGGGGAGCCCTGCCTACATGAGGAGGCACTGTACACCCTCAGGTCAGGCCTACCCAAGCTCCAAAGCCAAAACCTTGGCTCTTTCTTCAAGAGTTCCTAAGTGCCCAAACTACCCTCTTGCTTCAAGCTTCCTTTCCCATTCAGACCTCCTGAGAATCCCCAAGTATCTGAAGTCCCAGCCCAATGAATGGACCTCGGCCACTTTCAGAAAGACCATAGCTGTAATGAGCCCTGGCCGAAGCAGTGACCGCAGTGTGACTTCAGACACGGAGCTGAGGCTCACTACTGGAGGCCTGTTAACAAGAAGGGCCCCAGGTCTCCATGAGGAAAAAATAGATAATGTCCAAACAATGAAACTTTGAGAGAACTGGTGTATCAATGGACTTACGATGGTGTCCCTGGGTGACAAATGGGACAAATGAAATGTAAGATCTGGGTCTGTGTTAGAAATTAAAGATTATGGTCTGTGGCAAGTTAAGATGTTAGAAATAAAACTCAAATAAATATTATTTTTAGTTATGTACAGTGGTTTGGCAGTTGGTGTAGAGGTAGGAGGAAAGTGCCCGCTGGACTTGGGGTCCCCTGACTCACGCTCACATGACCAGAGAGAACCGATAAGAATTCAATGGGAATCATTGTAAGGATTAAACCGTGGTGTGTGTGTGTGTGTGTGTGTGTGTGTGTGTTTGGTGAGTACCACTCTGTAGAGGTCACTTCTTTTCTCTTCCTAGTCCCAGTGGAATGTGCTTTGCACATTTGATATATATTCTTTTTTTTTTTATATATATTCTTAAAAGTAAAACCCTTGGGGCACCTCGGTGGCTCAGCTGGTTAAGTGTCAGACTTTTGATTTCGGCTCAGGTCGTGATCTCAGGGTCCTGGGATTGAACCCCAAGTTGGGCTCCATGCTCAGGGGAAGTCTGCTTGGAATTCTCTTCCTCTGCCCCCACTTTCTCTCTCTCTTTTAGAATAAATAAATCTTTAAAAGGCAGTAAAGCCCTTAAGAAACCCTGGATGTCTTTGTGTGTGAACACCTTTGCCGCCCTTACAATCGGAGACTGATATATCAGCTCTTCCTCTGGCAGCTGCTCCCAGGTCTGTTCGAGTGGAGGAGACTTTTCCTGGCCTTCCACAGAACCATCATTTGTGCAGCATCCCCACGGCTACAAACAGCAAGGAAATGAGGAAAAGCAAGCAACATCTGGTGCTAAACAAATACCATCATCTTACAAATGAGTTGTCTGTGGGATAATGATTCTTGCATATGTAGAGCAGAGGGAAGTCAAGACCAGGATCCGATACTAGAGAATAAACACCTGAAAGGCAGTCATAGGACCTGGCGATAGCTCTGCTGTGTCTACAGCTAAATTCCAGGAGAAAGCTAAATTTAGACAAAAGAACAGGTGCTAACGTTCATAGATTTTAGTCACACCACACAGAAAGCCCACCTCTTGCTCTGTTTTGAAGAGCAGGATTCTGCAGGCACAGAAGCATGAGAGCGGGTCAGGTCAGTGTTGGCAGTGGTGCCTAGTGGAGGATGAGCTTGTGTGGGCCCCAGAAGCATCTCCTCTCTTGCTCCCTTGTCCTGGCCGAGACCATTCCTGCTGTGCTGCTGCCACGGTAGTTGGGAACTACTGAGATGTTCTCCAGCATCATACAGAGTTATGTATGTAAATGACTAAGACAGATGCTTTATGCCTTGTCTGGATGGTTCTTCTGGATGTTATACCCCCAAAGAAGAAAAATATTAATGAATCATTCAGTAACACTTAAAACTCCAACCAGGCTGTGATGGGAATGGCCCTGGGCCAGATGGTGATGGAGAACTTTGTCTTTGGCATCCACTTGTTATGTCTTCTTTCCCCTTAGTGTGATTTTTCCTCTCACCTGAAATTCCAGGCCATCAAGGATCCTCTCTGTAAGGTCCTGGACAAGCCTGCTGCCACCAGGTGTTGCACACCATGACTTAAAGAAGAGGTTGCATGGTGACAGCCATAGAGGGGTTAGGTTCATCTTGCATGGTGTTTGCACAAAAATCTATAGTTTGCAGCATTTAAGAGATTTCCTTAAAAAAAAAAGAGATTTCATAACTATCTAGATTCTCAACTTCTCTCACTTTCTCTTTCATATATGCAAAAACACAAAAGAAAGATTTGGCAAGCCTGAGTGAATTTCACATTGGCTGGAGCCAAGTAGCGGCTGCTCCTTTTCCATGGGCTCCTGCTGTTCAGTCTACAATAGTCTTCACTATTCCCTATTGCCTCATTCTCACTTAGTTCAAATTTATAGTCAGGCAACTGGCTCTTTTTATTCACTCACACTTTCCTTCCTGGTCCTGTAGGTGTTTGAAGTCTCTGCTTTGGATCTTCTGAACATTCCACCTCCTCACCTGTTTCCATACAAACCTCATCTACTTGTGCCTATTTCCACAAGCTACCCTATTTCAGTGACAACCGAAGAAGCTCTAATTGGATCAGCAAACTGATAGAACAATATTCATGGTCCTTAATGGTTTGATAACTTTATCAGTTAATGATGGCCATGAGACTCTTGCTTAAAGACTAATCACAGAATCTTTGCAGGGATACAGCAGAAGGCATTCAGTTTGTTCGAGTCTGCTCGGTGGATGACGGTCAGCTGTTCCAGGTTGGGTTTGGCTGGTTGGAGAAGGCAGAATGGCTCTGATCCATGTTTCTTACCTTCTTCCTGGGACTTGTGGGCTAGCCACGTTCTTTGTACGGTGATTGCAGAGGTACGAGAGAGAGTGAAATTGGCACACCTTGATTACTACCTCATTCTACCAGCCAACAAGTCATAAGATGAAACCCAAGGTCAAGAGGTGGAGGAGCATTCCCACCCACAGTTCAAGGGTATGACAAAGTTACAAGGCATATGTACAGTGACAAGTTAACCTTACCCCAAAAGAAATCTGGCCTTTGCTGGCTATTGGGAGGTGATCTCTAGGCCCCTGGAATGCCCTGCTTGATAGGATTGTCTCTGTCAGCCTGGAGGCTTTGGCCACTGGACAGTTTAACAATGTGATCTATGGTGGAGGTTTGTGATGGGGGTAGTATATCGATGCCAGCTCTGGAGGGACTGGGGACTAAAGGTTGAGCCATACAGGTAGTATATGATAGAACCCAGTGAAACCTCTGGACACTGAGGCTTGGGTGAGCTTCCCTGGACAGTAACATTCCCTGCATACTGTGGCACATCATGGCTGGGAGGGCTTGATGCTGTCCATGGCTACGTAGGGAGAGGACACCTGGAAGCTCCATGTTTGGATGCCTCCCAGACTTTGCCCAAAACTTCTTCCTGAATTTAACCTGTGTCTTTTCCCTGGAATAAACCATAGTTATGAGTGTAAAGGTTACCAGTGAGTTCCAAGAATTTTTCTAGTGAATTTTCAGAACTGAGGGTGGTTTGGGGAACTCCCCAGAAGTGGAGTCGGTGTCAGAGGTGAAGGCAGTCATCTTGCGTGAGCTGTTGCCTAACTTTGCAGTTGGCCTAAACTCACAGCACAGAAACAAAAAGGGATGAAAACCAAAGCAAATAATGCAAATTGCCACAATATCCCTCTCAAGTACATCTTTATCTATTTACTCATCCATTCAGCAAACATTTGTTGAGCACCTACTATATATGTCTAAAGCTATTCCAGGATCTGAGACTGAAAGAAATTAGTAACACACAGCCTTAAGGTCTAGTGGAGGAGACAAAATATAAAAGCTAACACGTCATCACGTCAGATTATCAGACATACTATGGAGAAAAATAAAGCAGGGTGGCAGAGGTCAGTTCTATTTATATAGGGTAGTTAAGAAGGACTTTTAAAGGGGTGCTTGAGTGGCTCATTCATTTGAGTGTCTGACTCTTTGTTTTAGCTCAGGTCATGATCTCAGGGTCCTGAGATCGAGCCCCATATCAGGGTCTGTGCTCAGCAGGGAGTCTGCTTGTTCCTCTCCATCTGCTTCTCCCCTCACTCTCTATCGCTTACTCTCTCTCTCTCTCTCTCTCTCTCTCATGAAAAAATGAAATCTTAAAAAAAAGAATGATTCTTAAAGTCATGGAAGGCATAGGACCTAGGAGCATGTGAACAGGGCACTCCAGCAAAGATGTTCCTGTAACACAAGGAATTCATCTTGTGATGAGGAAGCTTTTCCTCATGTGTCCTTGGAGGATTGTGTTGTGCCTAAAGGCTTTCCTCCCAAGGGTCTCAAATCAAGCCTGAGGCCAATTTCTCTGCGTTTTGTTTTTGTGCAACTTGCTTATTAGGTGGTGTGGTTTCTTCTGTATGGTCAACATGGGGATCATTTCACCTGCCTCTTTTCTCCCTTACAGTGGATGAGCAATTGTCTCTAGATGCTTTGAGTTTCCCAGAGGGCGAGAAAAAAGAAGAAAGTAAGAAAAGCACAAGGATACAAGTTATTTCTGTTTATTTTGTTCATTAAGTGAACAAATGAGCACATAGCTGGAAAGTACAGGGTGACTAAGAAGTAGCCCAAAGGGAAAAACCTAATGGGGGAATTTTATTAAAAGACGTAATTTACATATCCACACTTTGGGCTTCCCTCTCAGCCTCTCTGTGGTTCTCAAAATCCCGGGGAGGGGGTGGTGCAGGTGCCTTGCTAGAAGAAACACGAGCTGTGAAGGGTGTGCACCAAAGGTCTTCTCGGCTTAAGGGAAGAACCCTGGGAGTGAGAACCAGGACCTTGTGGCCAGCTTATAAGAGCTCTCCACATAGGACTATTTTGGGGGCTGTGATTCAGAAGGTGCTTCCCACAAACTTTGACTCTTGACAAGGCTCAACAGTTGGTAGCTGCTGTGGTAAAACTGTTGCTGTGATAGAATTGTTGGTAGTTCGAGTGTATTCTTTTCTCTCAAAAACCCTTTTCTGGAGAGGAGGTTCAGAAGGTACCCTTGGGGCAAAGGAGAACCCTGTCTTCCCCTTTTGTGGGACTTCCTCATCTACTGGGTCTGTCAACCCAAGGGGGAAAGACTGGAGACAGTTGGGTGCACAGGGTATTAACCCTGCATTTTGCCCCCCATCAACCCACAGCAGTCACTAGACAAGCTATTCCCAGTTGACCTCAAGCAGTTTTTGCAAATTTGTGATGGGCTCAGCATGTGAGAGGTGCCTGAAGGCTAGACCACAAATGGGCTCACAGGGCCCTCCTGTAGGACTTTTCCTTAAAGGGCATGCCTTCCTCTCAGTTCCTTTTTCTCCTTATCCAAACTGTGCCTTCCCTGAATGTCCTCCTCACTGGTTCCTTCCCTCCTTGTAGAGCTGCCCTCCCACCCTGTATGCCACCCCCCTCGCTCCCAACCTCAGCCTTTCAGAGACAAGTGGTGTAGAATCGAGAGACAAAGCAAGGTCCACTTGAAGAAGTTGTGTCCTCCTTTGTAAACCTCTTGAGAACACTCTTTCATATGCACAACATCCATGCTGCCTAGTAAATGCTTAACAGTGAGCTACGATTTCCTCCTGTCTGTGCCCAACCACCGCCTCCTCCCCCTCCACTCCGGCTGTCCCAAACCTGGAAGGGGTAGATGAGAAGAACGCATGGAACTTTCTAGAACTTTCTCCTCCCAGTCTCCATTCTCTGACCAGGTTCTCAAATGTCTGGGTTCTAAATGTTATGACATACTTTTATACTGGCATGCTCTCTGAGAGAAATAAAACAGAGCCGCAGGCCTGACCTAAGTAGTAAGGAGAAAGGAGGCTTTGAGGGTTAGCAGAAAGGGCAAAGAACATCAGTTGTCTTCTATCTTGCCCACAGTTAATGAATGCCTGCCCAAGGCAGTGAGGATGTGTAACCACGATGTTTTCTAATGATTTAGGGTTTTTCTCTTTTTAAAGTAACAGAACAGAAAGATGTGAGGGTGACAGCTAGTGGTTTCAGGAAGACAATAAGCACTTTGTATTCACTTTCTTTTCTCTCTCCAGTCAAAGTGGAGATCAACCCGTTTGTAAACTTCTCTCACTTGTTCAAAGAAGACCCCGAGCTGGTGCTTGGACCTGTGGCTTTCCCACATCCACCACCACTTCAGACACACGCTGTGGGGCACTCTAGTTTTTCAGTGAAATGTGGCCTGTAGTTAACCTGAGAATGTTTCATAGGGAATGGCCTTGTCAGAAATACGTTCATGCCTCAGTATGAGGGACTATTTAGAAGATGAGGAAGAGTAAGTGTTTTCACACTTATATACTTGGGTACTCCAGGGGGTTAAGAGGGCGTTGCTGTGAAGTCACATTTTTAGGCTATTAAATAATAGATTGGGTACTTCTATTTTCAGCAATATGGTTCTTGGTGTAATTAAAAAAAATCTTTTGCAAATTTCTAGAACTAAGGGATAAAGTCTCACTGCTGTCTAGATTACCTGTGAAAGGGTAAAAGCAATCTGGAGGGCAGAACTACCAAAGCTTATGAATCTGCATGAGCTGCCCTGGAGGCAGGGCTGCAGGTGTGGGAGGTAGGGGGGGGGTGCAGGTGAACAAGAGCAGTAGTCCAAGTTGGGATCTGGCTGTCGAATCAAGGAGCTTAGGTTTTAACGACCAGCAGACACACAAGAGGCACTTGGATACCAGGGGAGTTGAAAGGTAAAACTGAGACCCCTCAATCTCCCTCAGGGAGAAGGATGAATTGAAAGCAGCTGCCCACTCCTACCCAAAATGAAAAGGAAGCTTGTAGTTTTTTAAAACAAAAGCCTCCCCTTAAAATAAATAATCATAGAGATGCCCTCACATGAATGTGATATTTACATTTATATTACTAGAGTGGTCTAGCACACAGCCCACCAAGAAATTAATATAAAATGCTGTCACAGGCTGGTAACGTCCTTAGGGCATCTGGTTAAGACAAACATAGTATCTCCCTGGGAGTCTACACCCTCCACTCAGACCATTTAGGATTCTTCTATGTGAAGTCCCAGCTAGAGATTAATTTACAACTAAAACTTGGGGCTCCTGGGTGGCTCAGTCAGTTAGGGTCTGCCTTCCGCTCAGATCAGGATCTCAGGGTCCTCGGATGGAGCCCCACATTGCACTCCCTGCTCATTGGGGAGTCTGCTCCTCCGTCTCCCTGTCCCCCTTGCTCATGCTCTCTCTCTCTCAAATAAATAAAATCTTTAAAAAAATTTACGACTAAAAATTGCAAAACATATGAAAAAAACAATCCATAAAAAAGTTAGCAACCCCAAACAAAAATCAATATTAAAGAATTTCGGATAATACAATTGTCCAGCTAGATTATAAAATACACATGTCTAAAATTTTGAAAGTCATGAAAAAAGTAGCAAAGAACACCGTAAAAGAGTAAGACACCATCAAAGAAGATCAGACCTTGAGTTAATTAAGAAATCAACTCTAACTTCAGAAATTAAAAAAAATTTAGAATTTAATATGTTAAACTGAAGATTACATATCACTGAATAAATAACTAGAGTATGGGAAGATGGGTTGGAGGAATGTTCAGAGGTCTACATAGAGGGGTGACAGGTGGAGGAGGGGCTCAGTGACATGGGATGTGTAGTGGGAGAGTCCAACACACATCTATCAGGCGTTCCAGAAGGGAACAGCGGAGCAAAAGGAGATCAGGCAATATTCCAAGAGAATAAATGAGATTTTTCTCGAACTAATGAAAGCTGAATACCTTAACAGGTTAAATAATACCACATTCTCTATCAGATACAACAATGCCAAATAGAAAGGGAAGATTTTGGAAGCGTTTTTATAGAGAAAAGACCCATTGCCTACAAAGGAATGACTATCGGATTGTCTAGAACTTTGCAGCACCAACAACAGAAGCCAGAGGACCATGGGATAACATATTCAAGGCCCTAAGAGAAAATAACAACCTACTTACATTCCAACTAAATCATTGTTTAAGAATGTGGACAAAGAAATATTTTCAGACAAATGAAAATGAAGAGTGTCTGCCACTAACAGGTTTTTGCTATAAGAATTACTCAAGAATATATTTCAGAAGAAAATGACCGTAAAAAGCAGCAGTGAGACTGATGATATTAGATAGATTTGAACATATATTTAATATATAAAAAAGACTAATGGGACTAGAGAAACAGGTTGGAAGGAAGGTATTGGTCATACCAGTATGATGTAAAATGGGCAGGGAATGGGTAGAGGTCAGGCATTTAGACATTTTGGGGAGATGTGTGGCAATATTGGTTAACTTTAGACTTCATTAAATCAACTATACTTATTAAAATTAGATAAAGATAATCACGTCAGATGAGAAATTGTATGAATAACATTTTTGTTTTCTATTTTTTATTTTTTAAAGATTTTATCTATTTATTCATGAAAGACACAGAGAGAGGCAGACACGTAGGCAGAGGGAGAAGCAGGTTCTCCATGGGGCGCCCGATGTGGGACTGGATCCCAGGACCTGGGATCACAACCTGAGCCGAAAGCAGACACTCAAACACTGAGCCACCCAGGTGCCCCTTGTTTTTTTTGTTTTTCTTTTTTTTAAAGATTTCATTTATTTATTTGAGAGAAACCAAGAGCAAGAGAGATCACAGAGGGAGAGGGAAAAGGAAAAGCCCACTCACTGCTGATCAGAGAGCTCATTGCAGGGCTTGATCTCAGGACCCTGACATTATAACCTGAGCTGAAGGCAGATGCTTAACTGACTGAGCCACCTAGGCACCCCAATAACTTTCAAACCAGTAGAGAGAACATCACTGAATACAAAAAATTTGGTCAATGTTTAATAGATGCAAGAAAGAAAAAAAAAGAATCAGATGGAAAGCAGGTTAAGTATAAAACATGAAATAAGATGACTGAACTAAATTCAATATAGCAGAATTCAGATAAAAGTAAAATTAAACTCTGAATTAGAAAGACAGATTGTTAGCTGTATTGGATTAGAAAAATCTAGCTATATGCTTTAAAAAAGATATTAGGGGCACCTGGGTGGCTCAGTCGGTTAAGCGCCTGCCTTTGGCTCAAGTCATGATCTCAGGGTCCTGGGAGACCCAACCCATGTTGGATTCTCTGCTCTGCGGGGAGTCTGCTTCTTTCTGCCTCTGTTTTTTTCTCTCATTATCTCATGAATAAATAAATAAAATCTTTAAGACATTTAGAATTTAAAGGCAAAGAAATAGTGAATTTGAAAGTAAAAAAATAAAAGTATAAAAAAAATACTGGCAAGGTATTAGCCCAAAGAAAGTGGTGTGGTTGTAATGAGTGGACAAAATTCTTTGAAGCAAAAAAAGGAATATTAAGGAGACAAAGGTCACAAAATAAAGATAAAAAGGAACAATTCACTGGGAAGAAATAATTATAACTTGCTATCACCTAAAACATAGCATCAAGTTATATGAAGCAAAAAAATTTGATAAGAATTAAAAAATAAATGACTTCATAGTCACAAGGAGGACTTCAACTCATCTCTTTCAGTGATTGATAGTTTAAGATGATGAAAAGTTAGGATGAATGTAGACTCGTCACACAGGAACAAGCTTGATTGGAGAGACCACTGTGGGTGCATCTGGGGGGCTCAGTTGGTTAAGCATGGGACTCTCGATCTCAGCTCAGCTTTCAGTCTCAGGGTGGTGAGTTCAAGCCCTGCATTGGGCTTCACTAGCATGGAGTCTACTTAAAAGAGAGAGAGAGAGAGAGAGAGAGAGAGACCCATGTAGAGAATGCACATTCTTTCCAAGAACAAATGACACATTTACCAAAAATCCACATAATAGGCCAAAATAATTTCTTGAGAACCTGCAAAAAAATCATACAGACCACATTCTTGGATATTTGCAACTGCTAAACATCAGTAGCAACAATTAAAACAAACCTACATATTTGAGATTTTTCGAGAAAAAATCCTCCAAATAATTCATGACTATAAAAGTGTCTTAATGGAGAGTCTGAGAACAGGTTGCTAACATTAATCAGAAAGTTCAACAAGATTGCTGACTATACAAAATTGATGTTTTATTCACTTGTATTGAGCAACTAGAAAAATTTAGTTTAGTTTAGAAATTTTTATGTCAAAATAGCCACCAAAAATATAAAGCTACTGTGGCGGGGAGCCTGGGTGGCTCAGTTGGTTAAGCATCTGCCTTTGGCTCAGGTCTTGATCCCAGGATCCTGGGATGGAGCCCCATGTAGGGTTCTCTGCTCAGTGGGGACCCTGCTTCTTCCTCTCCCTCTGCCACTCTCCCTGATTGTGCTCTATCTTTGTCAAATAATTTTTAAAAAATCTTAAAAAAAAGGTACCTGGAAATAAATCTACCAAAAATGTAGATGTTAATGTATGAAATTGTAAAAATTCTTGGAGACCTAAACAAATGGAATAAGTAATATTGATAGATTTATAGAATCACTTTTTAAAGATGTTAATTTTCAGGGCGCCTGGGTGGCCTAGAGGTTGAGTGGTTGCCTTTGGCTCAGGTCATGATCTGTGGTCCTGGGATCCAGTCCCACATCGGGCTCCCCACAGGGAGCCTGCTTCTCCCTCTGCCTATGTCTCTGCCTTTCTCTCTGTGTCTCTCGTGAATAAATAAATAAAATCTTTAAGAAACAAATAAAGATGTTAATTTTCTGCAATATATAATTTGAATGTGTTCCTTTTAAAATTCAAAAGAGGTTTTCTTGAGATTCAGAAGCTGATTTTAATACGTATAAGGTAAAGCAAGAAGAATTCCAGGACAATTACTGAGGAGAAGATCACATATGAGGGCTCCCTCATCTCCCTCATAGCAAGACTTAACTATGGTTTAACTAAGTAATAAGAAAGTGATAGTTCAGGGAGAGATGGACTATAAACACACATAAGGAAATTTGTATATAACAGAGATGGTATTTCAAATCAATGGTGGAAAATAAAGATTTTTCGTAAGCAGCACTGAAACAACTGGTTATCCATATGGAAAAAATAAGTTAAATCTCTACATCAAATCATAGTTAAGTGGATTAAAGACTTGCTTACAAAAAAGCATGACTTAAAAAGTTTTGAAAGAAAATGAAGGAGGACGTTTTTATGTTCCCAGGGTAGGAAAAGATTTCTTAAACACAGCACCAGAAGCATAAAGCATAAATGAAAAGACCGAGACATTTGACTACATTATTTTTAAAAAACCCTTTTGTACATGAAGGCATCATAAACAAAGTAAAGAACACAAACCTTTGACTTGGAAAAGCTCTTTGGAATGCACATAACCAAGAAAGGATTTGGCCCAGAATTTACAAACAGCTCCAATGGAAAAGGCCAAACGATACGACTGGCAATCCTCAAAAGAGGACACCCAAAAGTTTCAAACTGTAAGAAGAGATGTTCCTCCCTCCTGTAATCAATGTCATGCAAATTAAACAAAAAAGATCTGATATTTCAGACTCATTAGATTGGTGAAAATGGAAAAAAAAAATCTGATGATGCCAAATCTCTCTGAAGAGAGACTCTGAAGAGGGTGTATTTTGGAGGAAAAGATGTCAATGTCTGATAACGTGGTGGGATTGCTGGGCCAGGGGATTTGACTATCTCCAGCTTCAGGCAACATTGTTTATCACAGTAAAAAATTGGAAAAAAAGCGTAAATGCTCAGGAATGGGGTCTGGCAAGGGACAGATGTTTTACTATGAGTATATTGCATAGAGATGTGTTTGATTCCTTTATTTTCTGTACGTGTAGGCCTAAAAGTTTCCTAATAAAAAATTAGCTTGACGAAGGTTATGGGGAAAGCACTGGCACAGTCAGTTGCTGTAACCACTTCTAAGCGCAAAGGTGAAGGTTTGATGACAATTTATGCCAGCAAGAATGAGGGGAAAAAGGCACTCTCATACACTGCAGGTTGAGAATGCAGGTTGAGAATACCTCAGTAGAGGTAATTTTGGCAATATTTAACAAAATTGTAAATTCCTTTTGGCTTAGCACAATTTCCTCTAGGCATTTATTCAAAGAAAATAATACTAGAGCAAAGGTTTATCTCCATGGAAGTTCATCACAGCAATCACAGCATCTTTTGTAATGTTACTAACAAAGAAGCAACCTACCACCACCAAGGAGAGCCTACTAACTACGACCTTACACTAATCGTGTCTCACACGATCTAATTGGTTCTAATCTACACAGAACTGTATGATGGAATATTCTTGAGCCCCCAACATGACACTGTGGCAACTTTTTAATGAAAGTTTTAAATGGTTCTAATCTACACAGAACTGTATGATGGAATATTCTTGAGCCCCCAACATGACACTGTGGCAACTTTTTAATGAAAGTTTTAAATGGAAACTCTTGCAAAATATTCAGCTAAAAGAGAGTAGGTTACAAAATCGTATGCAGAATGTCCCATTAAAAATACCTATGAAAAATTAGAAGGATCCCTGGGTGGCTCAGAGGTTTAGCGCCTGCTTCCACCCAGGGTGTGATCCTGGAGTCCTGGGATGGAGTCCCACATCGGGCTCCCTGCATGGAGCCTGCTTCTCCCTCTGCCTGTGTCTCTGCCTCTCTCTCTCTAGCCCTGTGTCTCTCATGAATAAATAAAATCTTAAAAAAAAAAAAAGAAAGAAAGAAAAGAAAAAGAAAAAGAAAAAGAAAAATTAGAGAGGATGACCAACCAGGAGAGACTAACTCTGGGAAACAGCCAAAAGGTTTCAGAAGGGGAGGTGGGTGGGGGTATAGGGTAACTGGGTGATGGGCATAAAATAAAGGAAGGCACATGATGAGATGAGCCCTGGGTGTTACACTCTATGTTGGCCCATTGAGTTCAAATAACATTAAAAAAAAAAAAAAGAAAAGAAATAAAAATAGCTATGTGTGCACCGAGGCTAAGACACCGAAGTGCTAACAGAATTTACTTCTGGATGAATAGAAGGTGATTTCTATTTTCTTCTGTTGTTTTATTTTGGTCTTTCCCCCCAAACTGTGCGTGTGCGTGTGTGTGCGTGTGTGTGTGTGTGTGTGTGTGTGTGTGTTTTAACAGGAGAGGTTCTCCTTTGGCTGAAACCCTTTGGACAGGCGGACCTGATGACCCAGGCCAGAAGGCGGGGGCGCCTAAGGAGTCTCGGGTTACAGCAGCATCTGGGGAAGAGCAGGCCCCGGGTTCACCTCCCGCGTCACCACCCTCGCCTCTGCGGGGGGCGACCCGGGCAGCAGCGCCACCTCTCCGGGTCTCGCCGGGCCTGCGTGGGGAGGGGGGACCGCCCGGGGCCGGAGCCTCTGCCCGGAGCCGTCAGGCGCCCCCAGCCGCCGGGAGAGCCCAGGAGGCCCGCGTTACGCGCGGGTGGTGACCACCGCAGCCACGCGGACTCCGGGCCGCGGGGGCGTGTCGGGGGCGTGGCCTGAGGCGTCCCGCGGGCCGGGGGCGGGGCCGGGGGCGTGGCTGGGGCGTGGCCGGGGCGGGGCCGGGGGGAGGGCGCCGGGGGAGGGCGGGCCGCCCGGAGCGGGGGATTCCCCGGGGCTGGCGCCGGGGGAAGTCCCTGCGCGCGGGTACAAGAGAGCGGCGCGGCGGAGCGCTCCCCAGGCCGGCAGTCCCCAGCCATGTCGCGCGGCCTCCGGCTCCTGCTCCTGAGCTGCGGTAGGACCCCAGACGCCTGTGGGCCCCCCCACCCCGGGGCCCCCGGGGCCCCCCGTCCCCTCTCGCTGGCTCACGCCGCTCTCTCTGTCCCCCGTGCAGCCTGCAGCCTGGCGCCCGCGGCGCGGGAGGTGAAGGTGGCTTGTTCCGAGGCGGTGGACTTGCCGTGCGCCGTCCGCAGGGAGCCCCGGGGCCCCTACACCGTGTCCTGGGCCAAGGTAAGCGCGGCCACCCCCGGGGCTGCGACCCTGTGGACCCCGCCGGCCTCCGCGCCCCGCGTCTTCCCGCACCTCCCCCCCAGCTCCTGCATCTGCTCAGAGGTTGCTCCCCGGGGACCTAATCCTCGTCCTGCCCCGGAGGTGGCGGGGTTGGAGCGATCCGAAGAGCCGATGGGAAGGCGGAGACTCTTACCTGGGGGAATCCGGGAGGCCACCTGTGGCTGTGGCCCGCGGGCGGCCAGGAGGCGGCCCGGGCGGACCAGGGGATCCGGCAGGAGGCGTGTCCCCAGATTTCTGATTTCTCGTGTTTGGGGACTGTGATGCCTGGAGTTCGCGGGCAGGGAGGCAAGGGCGAGGCGCGTGGAGAGGAAGGCCTGAGACGCAGGCTGCCGTGGTCGAGGCTTGCTGCCCGGGGGGTAGTTGTGTGTCGGCCACCCCCACCCCTTTGTGGGCTACCCTGGCCCCTCGCTGGTCGCTGCCGCTGGGCGCCCCCCCCACCCCCGAGGCCCCGCCAGGGGGGCGCCTGGGACCGCGCGCGAGCAGAGCAGCGCTCACTGCAGCAGCAGCCAGCGTCGCTGGAAAGAGAAGGGAGTTGCTCTGGGGCGTTTTTTTTTACGGATTCTGCTCAACTGGAACATTTTCAGATGCTGAGACTGCGGTTCTGGCGCCTTTGCAAAGCCAAGCAGCCCCTGCTCTGTCGCTCACCTCCATGCTTGAGGTTAGGGCCCCCAGGGCACCTCTAGCTTCAGCCCAGTGCATGTGACAGCCTAGCCTTCCTCCACAGCTCTGATTGAAACTCCTGGCCTTAGAGGACATCTCTGCGTTTGCTGCTTTCCACAGAGTGCAGGGCTCTTCATCTACCCTCCAAAAAAAAAAAAAAAAAAAAAAAAAAAAAGATGCTATCAAAACCTGCATCTGGCCAGTTAGCCAGGCAGCATAGGACAGTTATCTCTTGGGTGTGTGTGCGTGCGCGTGTGTGTGCATGCATGCGCGTGCAGGCATGTGTGTGACTCCTCTCCTGGCCAGATTTCAGTTTCCCGGATGGTGCTGCACACTGCTTTTGTGTATTCTGCACAACACGAGCGTTTGCCCTGCTAATTGGGAAGGTGCTCAGTGAATTCAGGCTGGCACTCGGTGGGTTACGTACACTGGCCATGTTGGTGCTGCCTTGGAGCTGGGTTCTGTGTATGAAAGTAGGTTTGTGATCATTTCCACTTTATTTAGTATGGGATCAGAGAAGGGAACAATTCAGAAATCGTTCTTGTAGTAAAAACAAGGGCGCATAAAAAAAAGTATTGTAAAAACATGATTTGAAAAAAAAAACATAATTTGAGTGCTCTCTCTGTGCCGACCTCTGAGATGAATATTTTTCCTAATTAATTTTTTAAAAAGATTTTATTTATTTGAGAGACAGAGATAGCGACCCAGGTAGCACAAGTGGGGAGAAGAGGGAGAAGCAGGCTCCTGGCTGAGCAGCGAGCCTGATGTGGGGCTAGATCCCGGGACTCTTGGATCATGACCCAAGCTGAAGGCAGACGCTTAGCCGACTGAGCCACCTAGGCACCCCCGAGGTAAGTATTTACTATTCCAATGGACTTAAGAAAGAAGTCCTGCTACTACTGTTCCCATTTTACACATGAGGACACTGAACCTCAGGGAATGAAGCAGTCCCACTCACTGTTCCGTAGCTGGCTACGGAATGATGGAGATGGGATTTGAATCAAGTAGCCTGAGTTTTTAGAGGCCTGTCTTGATGTCTCTGTTTTCTACCTCAGTTACTTAAAGAAAACAAAAGTGTCCTTGATCTAGCTGGGCAGGGACTTAGTTATCTTAAAGAAGAGGGGGTGGGGAAACATGAAACCACAATCTCTTCCTGAGAGGAATTTAAAAAAGAAAAATAATATTAATATCCCCAGGGGAGTAATTAAAAAGTACTCATGAAACAAGTAGATGGAATTTCAGACTGTAAAGTTCAGACAGTTGTCAAGGTAAATCTTCTTGCACAAGGTCATTTGGAATGATGCAGTAAACCATAGCAATTAACCTTTGGCTTCTCCTTGGATGTCAGCTGATGATGTAACTCTATAATGTATGGGCTTGGTTATTGAACACAGTTCTTCCATGATTTACCCTGAAGGTCTCTCAAAACTCTGTTAAAAAAAAAAAAGATTAGCAGTCTCTTGGCATTTTCTTTATTTCTGTTGGATCATGGAATAGGATCATTGCAAAATCATACCATAGTTATTATTTTTTTTTTAAAGAGGTAAACAGTGATCGAGTTGTGGTGGACAGGGAAGCTGTGCTATGCCAATAAACTATTCAGATACCTTGAAAGCAAAATGCATTGTTCCTTCAAGTACTTTTTAACAGGTCTCAGCATGTTCTGTAGATGTGGTTCTTTTCCAGCCCAGTAATTATACCTTTGTGTTGATTTTGTTTGTACAACCATAGTGGACAGAGTATTCTGGGAATAAGGTCAGTGGTGAAATACTGAAATACTTGGTTTTACAGAAGATTAAGCATCTTGTCTTTTTTCCCCACATACCTTTCTTGTAAAATGTTTTAGTGAACTGGAGAGGTGGCTCTAAAAGGAGGACTTTAAGCCTGATGAGCACAGCTAGCTTCGCTCATGTCACCTCCCTTGTCATCACTAGTGTGGTTTGTCAGGCCTCTTTGCACAACTGTGGGCTGTGGGCAGAAGCAGAGCAGAGAGTCCCTTGGAGTGGGGTTTTTGGTTGTTGTTTTGTTTTGTTTTGTTTTGAACCATCCACCAGATTGATTCACATTCTCACAGGGCTTCTACATATCACAATTATGGTTATAATGACTCACAATTTAAAATTCCATGTACCACTCGGTTCTCCCGCACCATAGCGCATCCTGCCACTGTCCAATTGGCAGTGATTACTTGTGATTACCAAAGGACCCATGTAAACCATGTGTTTCTTATCATGTCCCTTTTACAGAAAGACCCAAAGCAGAGGGCATCCAATTAGTGTTTGTAACATTAGGGTGAGTGGGGGAAGAAACAGTGTCCATTTTATCCTCTGTTTCAAGGGTACAGTGAGAGGGGGTTGGGGGAGGCTTAATACAGACATACACAAGGGGACATGGGGGAGCCAAGAGTGGGTGGAGATAGCCCAATGCCTCTTAACCTGACTTACTTCCCGTGGACCAATGTCCTTCTAACTGAGATCCATCATTGGGTCCTCCTCTTATCCTCTCCTTATGTACCTGTTAAGGCAGAGTGGATGATTGAGAAGAAATAGAAATGTGCATACACATAGCCATCTGGATTGTAGCTAAATTTAGCCTTTGAAGTTGTGAGTTGACTGTGGTTGTTTAGGGTATTTTGAGAAAATATGCAAGCCGACTTTGGTCCAGCACTCTCTCTCATTGGCTGCAAGCGATGCAGGGAGTCTTTTATGTCTGCCGGGAGTAAGAACATCCATGGAAGGGCTACTCCTGTGCTCCATGCTGAGCCTAAGCGGAGGCATGCTCTCTTTAATGAGGCTGCGCTAGGTTTGGAGGGAGAGGATGATACTGGATGGAGGGTTTGAGCATGCTGATGTTGGCTATTAATAATAACAACTGGTTATTTATCAGGGAGACGTAGTACCATCTTGTATCACACGAGGAGCCCGGATAACCTATGTCGATGCATAACGAAAGAGGATATTTAATGTCAACCTAGGATGACATTGCGGGGGTGAGGACAGAGATGCGTCACAAGACAAATGCCCTTTTGAGATTATTTCCAACGGAAGGAAGAAAGAGGAAGTCACGCTGGTTTCAGAGGTCAGTCTTGATTTTGTAATAGTGAGAAGAGCCCCAGCTGCGGCAGATCATGGACCGTCCCCCTGGCCCTCGATGCTGGCCGAGAGCAGGTTCATGGTTTGCATGAAGCTGCTTCAAAAGTTCCAGGATAGTCAACCATGCAGAGCTTGGTTGTCCTGGATTTGTTGTGAAACCGTCCCATGTATGTTGCCAATCTCCTCTTCTGTGTAGTTGTATTTCCTGTCTCCATCATCTTGTGTGATAAAGCACCACAAAGCAAGGAAGCATTGAGAGAAGCAGATCCCGTAATAGGGCCTGAGGGTGATGAATGGTCTGGGCAGATGTAATCTGTACAGACATAAAGGCTGATGGACTCACGAAGGAGCCAGTGTGTGCCACTCACTAGACTTCCTTGATTCTAGAGTTTTGTCTGTTATAAGATAGAATTTAAGAGCACGTTTTTAGGAGAAAAAGGAAACAAACACACTAAACATAGAAGCACTGAAACATTGAAGCATGAAAACGATGTATGTAGTTAGCATTAAAGAAAAGTCATCCTGTGTGCATTGGCACCTATATTACGTGTCCTGGTTGAATCACTTTTATGGGCTGTACCTTAGGTCAAACCACGAAAGACATAAAGTTGGTTTTCAGAGGTCTCTTATATTTACACTTCATTAGTCAATATTTCTAAGTCCCAAGTGTGTTCCAAGCCCTGGGCCTTGTGCTGGCCATCTTAAAATCAACAGGGAACTTTTGCCAGAGAACCATCTAGAGCAAAGGCAAGGAAAAGGAATCCACAGCAAGCATTTTGGGGAACCAGTGGGGGGACTGGTGATCTGGAAGGAGAATTACACAGGAGAGGGCTGGGGGATGTTACAAAGAAGGCTGGGATAGATGGTGAGGACCCTTGAATGCCCAACTATGATGGCTTGAACTCCTTTTGGTAGCAAGGAGTCATTGAAAGTTTTTAAGCAAAGAGGATGTAATGACACAAATCTATAAAGAAAAGCGTATTTCTTGTGGTGAAAGACACACTCTGATTCATCCTGGAAGATGAGTCCCAGAGGGAGGCCTTGTTCCCTCACTACAGCAAAATCCAATCAGGTCAACTCAGCCAAGACTTCAGCACATTGCTGAAATTTACCTTCCTTTCTTTCCTGGCCACCCATTGTGTCCTCATGGTTCTACAGAGGAGTGGGCAACACAGCATGTGGCTGCCTTGGAGGGCTTCTAGAAGTCTCAGTCAGCTGTGAATGAGCCATCACTGAGATTTTGGGACAGTGACAAATCAGAGCAAAGTTACTACAGTCTTTCAGTGTGCAAGAGAGTGAGGAAGAAGAAGGCAGCTGGGGGTTAAACAGAAATCGAACACTTATTTTCCATGAATAAAAGGGGGAACCTAGGTCATGTGAGAAACAGCATTATCTTAGTTCTATATTTGGTTATGTCACTACACAGAGAAGAGGAAGTTAGGAGAAGGTCTCAGTGATGTAAGGGAAGGTCTAGTGTAAAGCAGGGTTAAAAGAGATTCATTACCTAAAAAAGGGTGTCTTCATCTGAAATCATTTGCATAAGCTTTTCCTGGCCACTCCAGTGATAACCCCAAATTTTCTACCAAAAGCTGTAGTCAAACCAGAGGTAGACCCAAGTACTTCCCCAAGATTTAAAAAACACCCATAGACCTACTTGGATTTTTGTTTTTGCACTGGGGTCTATTTGGTTAAAATTCCCGTGTGGGACATGTAATATTGGTACAGTCTTGGGAGCCCAAGGCTTATTTATATCACCTGGTGTTTTTGTCGAGACCAACTAGTCTACTGCATATTCTTGTCCCAAATCTTTGAGATGACAGATCCCAGAAGAGTGAGTAGTTGTTTAAGATTATAAATCCAGGTGGGGAAAACCTACAGGAGAAAGGATGCCAGTTGCCATAAACAATTCATAATCACCTTAGACCAGACACTCTGGTTTCTCAATCAGATTAGGCCTGTATGTCTCACTTCCCTGAGGAGAGGGGAACATGTGAGCCCAAGGGACAAGAAGGACTGGTCTACATGTGGAGATAGCTCCCTCTGTAACACATTTATTTATGGGGCAGTTCAAAGTGTCCCTGTGAGTAGCACCCTTTCAGTTGCGAAGCATTGTAATCCAGGCAAAACTCACTTAAAGTAAAGGGCATATATTAGTTCATATAGTCGAAATGGAAAAAACTTCAAAATTGTAATTCACACTTCAGTTATCTCTGGTGTTGTGGGTAAAATTGTTTCCCACAGAAAGATTATCCCTGGTATCTGCAAATGTGACCTTATATGGAAATAAGGTCTTTGCAGATGTCATCAATTTAAAGTGAGCTCATACTTGATTAGGGTGGGCCCTAATCCAGTGACTGGTGTCCTTATAAGAAGAGAAAACAGAGATACAGACATTGCACACAGAGAGAACACCCTAAGGTGGAGGTAGTGACTGGATTGATGTGTCTACAAGCCAAGGAATGCCAAGGAAGGCTGGCAATGCCAGAAGCTTTGGGAATGAGGCGTGAAACAGATTTTTCCCTAGAAGCCTTCAGAGAGAGCATGGCCCTGTCAGCACCTCTCTTGTGGACTTTTGGCCTCCAGAACTATGAGAAAATACTTTTCTTTATTTTTTACATTTTATTCAAAAAATTTTAATTCCAGTGTAGCTATCCTACAGTGTTATATTAGTTTCCAGTGTGCCATATAACAATTCAGCAATTCTATACATTACTCAGTCCTCATCATGGTGAGTTATCCTTCATCCCCATCACCTATTTCCCCCATCCCCCCAACAACCTTTCCTCCGGTGACCTTCAGTTTCTTCCCTATAGTTAAGAGTCTTTTTGTTTGTCTCTTTTCTTTTTTTGTTTCTTTTTTCTTTGTTCATTCATTTAGTTTCTTAAATTCCACATATGAGTGAAATCATATGGTGTTTGTCTTTCTCTGATTGATTTATTGCACTTTATATTATGCCCTTTAGATATGTGTTGTTGCAAATGGCAAGATCTCATTCTTTTTTATGGCTGTGTGTATGTATACACACACACCCTACATCTTCTTTATTCATTCATCTATCAATGGACACTTGGGGGGCTTCCATATTTTGGCTATTGTAAATAATGCTGTGGTAAGTGTAGTGATGCATACATCTTTTCAAATTAGCCTTTTCATCTTCTTTGGGTAGATACCCAGTAGTGGAAGTAGGGTAGTTCTTTTTTTTTTTTTTTTTTTTTTTTTTTGGAAGTAGGGTAGTTCTATTTTTAATTTTTTGTGGCACCTCCATACTGTTTTCCACAGTGGCTGCACCAGTTTGGATTCTCACCAAAAGTCCATGAGGGTTCTGAGAACATACATTTCTGTTAATTTAAGTCGCTCAGTTCGTGGTGCTTTGTTATGGCAACATAGGAACAAATACAGCTGGATTTAGAGGTTCATGGATATCCCCAGGACTTGGTGTCTTTCTGTCCCTCAAGTCTTCTTTCTTCATATTAGTTTTATCATCAGCCTCCATCCACATGGCACTGAGGTAATAGCTGATAGCTGCAGTCTTGTTTACCCTCTTGGGATTATATGCAAAGGAAAAGATAGTGTCTCTCTTCTAATATCTCAACAAATGTCTGATTATATTTAAGTGGCTTTGATTGGGTCGTGTGGCTATCAGAGCCAATCTCTCTGGTCACAGATGTCAGGCCTGAGCTAAATGTGCCTCTCTAGAACCAGGTGTAGTGCCCTCTGAAGGACGTGACTCAGAGTCATAGGAGTGCCCCTTCCAGGTCCAGCCGGACCTACAAGATGGCAAATGGAAGAAGGATGGTTTGCATGAACAATGAATGGGCAAATCCCAGTTCCAAAGAGTTTTGCCACATTTATTATCATGATGCTTTAGAAAATCCAGAATGTTGTGGATATTTTGGACACATTGTGGGTAGAAAAATAATTTTTCTTTAGAGCAGAGGTTGGAACTTCTAGAACAACGTTGCCAAGGAGGAGACGGGAAGTATCAGCAGGAAAGAATGACCAAGAACATGGATAGAATGGAAAGCTATGAGACATAAGAACAAATTCTATGACCAGCCTTACCAATTGTAAAGCACTTTCATGTATTTTCCCTTTTGATACTTAAAATAGCTTCATGTGGCAAGTAAGAGAGTCACAGTTGGGGAAATGAGACTCAGAGATGAGGTACTTTACTGAAGAAGACCCAGCTAACTGACCACGAATCTGGACTTTGGGCCTTCGATTCCAAAGCCAATGCCCTTGTAACTCCCTTGTTTTCTCTAAAATTCACTCATTCACTCAGCAAATGCTCTTTGAATAATTCCAATGTGCTGGGAACTATTTAGAATGTGGGCTGGGAAAGTGAGAGAGAAGAGTAACATGTTTAGGGCTCCGTGTGTGATGAACAGACACTATGCCATACCATCCGCGCCCATCATCATGGATGTCTTCACACCACCCTGATGAGATACAATTACCCCTGTGTCCACTGAGCAGATGGGAGCCCAAGAGCTGTTTGGTCAGTTGGCCAAGAGCAGAACTAGCAGGACTGGAGTTTGCTTCCAGGTCTGTTTGACTCCAAAACCTGTGCTCTTAATTACGTTGCCTCTGCCATACTCATAACTCTCTCAGCAGCCATAAATTCAGCTCTGTCTATTAGACCCAGTAAATTTCAAAGTGGAAAATCATTTTTCCAATAAAACTACACTTAGAAAAAAACGATGTTAATGCGCATACATTCTACCCTCATTATGACATCAACCTCCGAGCCAAACTATTTTGCACGTTATAAAGAGCTGTTTTTATGATGAATGGGGATTATATTGGCACTTTAATTGAGTTAGAAACCAAAGTACATGAAAGTTAGTGCATGAGAAATGCAATAAAGAAAAAGCTGTTCAGTGTGATTGGAATATAGCAGATTACTCTCATACCATGTTTAAATGCATAACGTCCATACCTTTAAATACATTTAATCAAATTGTTGAGTTAAATATTTATATGTATATATAAGCACACACATTTTGCCCATCAGAAAAAAAATCTCTTCCTTTTCTTCTAGTTTTCTATCACATTCTTAACAGATCTCATGTCTGGTAAATTTGAATTCCAGGTTTGTGATCTAAATCCTTTCTTTGCTGTAGGTATGGAACAATTACTCTCTTCTATTTAAACATGGTAATCTAGAAGGTGAGCATATATTTGGATAAAATTATTTAAACTTAAAAAAATAACTTTCCACCATAATAGGATTTTTGACTGAAATATCAGTTCAATTTCAAACATATTAATTCTTCATTTGATTTCTTTTATTCGAGTTCAAATTTGTCCCTCATTTAAAAAACTCCACTTAATTCACATGCCCTTAAAATTAATTCTTGTATTTGCTTGCTTTAACGTTGAGCAAATTAAAGAGTTTATTTAATTTGGGGCTTGTGGTTTCCTTAAGGTCAAATTTCCATTTTAGGGAGAGAATATGCTGCTTAAATTATTTAGTCTTATAGAGGGCTTTGAGACAAATCAAATATCCTTCGGCTTTCTGAAAATGAGATGTCCTGTATTTTACCCTTCTCTAATCCAATCAAAAATATAGAATTGTCAGCGTAAGAGTTAAGGCATGGAGAGTGGATTTTTAAAACATAATTGGGATGAGTGTTTTGAGGAATTAATTTGCCCAAATCGTGTTGTGGTTTAGCGCACTACAATATTAGCTTTGTAAAGTACGCATTAAATAGTCCCCATCAATTATGCTTGGCTGTGAATGAATCTGAGGGTTCCTTTTGTTATAAATTACTATTTCCTAAAATGCTTTTGCACAGAGGCAATGAAACACTTTCAGATTTGGAATGTTTAAGAGCTGTTCTTTGCCAGTGGTTGATTTTGAGCCAGCTCAAATGTTTATAAGAACTCATAAAACAAAGCAAAGTTGAGGATGGCCCCATGTGCTGGTTGCTTCATTGGCCTCTTTCTGAAAGTCTCCTCCGGTTCTTGAATGGTGCAGCTCTTGCCACAGCAGACTCACCTGGTAGCTGCTTGGCCACAGAACTGAAGTTAATGATCTGAACTTTTGCATAAAAAGTCCCTCAGTACTGGTGGTACCTGCTTGCATTTTGAGCGTGCAACACGAACATAAAATCTGCGACTATTTTTGCAGCTGTAGGCAAGTCCCAGAATCCCCAGATGGAGTCACATGAGAAGGTTTATCTCGAAATGGCATAAAGAAGGGATGGAATAGGCATCGTGTGTACCTACAGCTTGAAGCTGGAGGGAGCATTCTGAAATATTTCCAGGTGCATTGTATGAATTCACAGAAGGTTCCTTCTGCTGTAGTTAGTCATCAGGCAAAGACCGCTGCTCATGACTTTAACAAGAGTTCCCAAGTTCAACCACTAAGTTTTCTGGGTCTTTCAGGAAAAGCCAGGAAGAGGTTGCAAGATGGCCTCAATGAGAGTTGAGATATTTTGCGATGACCCCACGGATGGGTGTGATGGATCAATCAAAATTCTGTAGGTTGCTTTGGCACTCCTTGTTCTGCCTTTCTGTCTGCCCTCTGTCTTTCTCGTGATCTCACTCTGCCTTTGTTTTGCTGGTTGAAAATAACTAGAGGCCACTGGAGGTTTAGCCACAGGCCCATGGAAATCTGACCATCAAATAAGCGACTGTTCACTGTTGTTACTGCTGATTTTTAAAGGGAATTCTTTTCTGCAAATAGGTGGAAGGCCACCGCCAGCCAGTGTTGATCATCTGCACACACTCGCTTCAGCTGGCATGATAATAGGGCCACTTTTTGTAAATAAATGTAATAGTTTATGTTTCTGCCCCCTCCAGAGGGGTCTGCAGTGTTGATCTTGACTTTCAGATGGATCTTTCTGAGTTGAGAGAAGGATCACTGGATGGGACCAGGGGGCCCCAAGGAGAAACCCGGAGATCAATAATCTCAAAATGTTTGCTGCAACCAAGTTTCCGTCCTTCCAGATGCAAGGTTTTTAGCAAAGCAGAGTCCGCTGAAATCTATTAGAAATAAACCTGAGTTGATGTATTTGGAGGTAAATTCAGAAAAGAAAAGCAGGATGAGACATCAGTGGAGACTGCAGAGACTGGGCTGAGTTCGTTCAAACTGGTCTCGTGAAGGTGTGAGGGCAGATCTCGGGACCCATGGGCCCTGGAGGGTCCTGGGCACCTGCCCCTCAGTAGCGCTGGTAGGAGGGAGCCCCTCTGCCACGTGTGGAGGAGGGGACAGCATGAGCACACGATGAGGCTGCAGTTTTTGGTTCAGTTAGGCTTGGAAAGGGAAAACCTGGGTTAAATTGGATGTTTAACCACACACATGCACTACACATGCCACACACACCAGATTCAGTTGGATGGCTTTAGCCCCTCCTAACTTTCCTTGGGCACTCCTTATTTTTTGCTTTATTTTTGAACATCTAAAGGCTCCAGTCTGTAGATCCTTGATTATTTAGGAAGGGACCTTTCAACACAAGAAGAACCGTCAAGAAATGGGATTTACTTTCATAGACTCTGCCTGAGAGAAGCCATTAGTCTCAGCCCCGTGTGCTGGCGGTGAGTGGAGCAGGGTTCCTTGCGGGAGCGGTAAATCTGCCACCAGATGTCTCTGTAGCCCGCTCCGCAGAATGCTAACAAGCATAACAAGCACCGAAGGCGAAGGCCGTGCAAGCTGGAGCCCTGGCTTTCTCTTGACCTGGAGGTGCATTCCCTCACTTAGTAAATTAAGCAGAAGCCACTAAGTGTGTGTAGTACATGGTGTGTGTTGTGTGTGGAGTATACATGTGTGGGTTGCATATGTGTAGTGTGTGGGGTGTGTGTACAGTGTGTGTGAAGTGCATGTGTGCTGTGTGTAGCATGTGTACAGCATGCGTGTCGTATGTTTGTAGTGTGTGCTGTGTGTGTAGTGTGTGTGTAGTGTGTGTGGTGCGTGTAGTGCATGAATAGTGTGTGTGGTGTTTGTAGAGTGCATGTGTGTTGTGTGTGTTGTGTGTGTACGTGTACAGCATGTGTGTAATATTTTTGTGGCATGTGGTGTGTGTAATGTATAGTGTGAGTAATGTGTGTGCAGCACGTGTGTAGTGTGTGCTGTGTGTGTACCGAGTGTGTGCGTGTTCTTCCCTGAGCTGCCCCTGCCTCATGGTTACTGCTTCTCCGCACCGATGGCCCTTGGAGAGCGGGAGAGGAGTTGCCGCCTCCCAGCCCAGAGTAGCTGCGGGGAAGGGCAGGTGAAGGCAGGGCAGTGAGACCTGCTAGTCGCTGTGTCTTTCCCTGGGGTGGCTCCTTGGTGCTGTCCCTGTGGTAGGGACAGGTAAGGAATGCCACTGAGTCTTATGCTCCCTGCTGGTCCCTGGCATCCAGCCAAGGGCAAGAGCTGCTCCTGAGCTCTGAGAACAACGACTTGCCTTCCCCATTTGTGTAAATCAGTTTTAGAAGCTTGAAAACATTTCAGTGGAGGACCAGCGGGCAAGCTACTTAGGCAAACTGAAAGTCTATCTGGGGGAATGTGGTGGTAGCCTAATCTCTGAAGTACTAGATGATGAAAAGACCCCACCGATTTGACCGAAACGATAGTTCAGGGAGAGAGACCCAGCCAGGTTAGGTTGGCTGAATTTGGCATCTCCCACAGTCAGGCTGGTCTGTCCTGGCTACGAAAATTTAAGCGGTCAGTGTCCTTCCATGTACATCTTGGTATGACCAGCACATGATCTGACATGTAAAGTGTCCACATGGCACTGCTGCCAGCTGCCTTCCCGCCCTGGCAGAGAGGCAGGGTGGTACGACCTGTGACATCATGCGCGACCCCACAGATAACCCAGGTTTGGAAGAACAAGATGTCCACTTAGAGGGGGTGTTTCTGATTCATCTCTGTGCTTTTCACTGGGGTTTTTGGGCAGTGGTTTTTAGTTTAGGAGCATTTCCAGACAAAGCGCTGAGATACAATACTAGGAATCAATCAGTGGGTGAGTTGATATCTGAAGAACACAAGAGAACATTTAATACAGAACAATCAGCAACAAAATGGGACTCAAAGTGATTCACGTACTTCATCTCATAACCCTTGTCAGCACGTCGTTATTGTCAGCAGCAGCACTCTGCTTTGTCGGGGCTGGAAGCTGGGGTACACAGGATCATGAAATTCGAGCCTGATCTGATTCCAGAAAACAGAGCCGTAAAGAATTTTCATAGATTTTTCTCCTCCTCCCCTGAAGGTCATATGTACATAATATTTTGTTTAAAAAAAAAAAACTAGCTGAGGATGGATGTTATGAAACCCAGAGGTGGAACCCTGGTGGTGGTGGCGGGGTCGGGGAGCAGTGTTTGCAGGCTCCGTCACAGCCTGATGCAGTGGGATTCTCTTTCGACAGCTCACAGAGGGCGGCGAGGAGAAGATTGAGGAGCTCCGGGATGGTCTGTACTCTCAGAAGGAAGGCTCCTTAGCGGCCCCCGAGGAAAGGCTGCACTTGAAGATCCGAAACACTACCGCCTCTGACTCAGGGACATACAGGTGCACCGTGGAGGAGCTGGACGGGCAGAGAAACCAGAGCGGCACTGTGACCTTGAAGGTGACAGGTGAGGTGACCTCTGTACCTGGTCCCTCCTGGCAGCAGGGGTGTGCACTTGCAGTCGGGTCCTCGAACTCATCCTCTCGGGTCCTCGAACTCATCCTCTCGACTGGAGTCTGACCCAGAGCTTCAGATCTTGTCTGTGGCTGAAAGCTGAATTCTCCTACGAGAGTGTCAGAACTTTTTCCCTCCCTCTCTTCCTTCCTTCCTTCCTTCCTTCCTTCCTTCCTTCCTTCCTTCCTAATAAGGACAGATCTACCCTAGTAGGACAGATGCCAAATGTAGCCAAACCACTAATCTGGGTGTTGTTTATTCATACAAGAGCCCTTTGAAGCAAATAGGAAGTATCTCAGACTAATTTTTGGAGGACAGAGAAACTGTGTAGTCCAGAACACATCAGGTTACTGTATGATATTCCGCTCGTTTGCGCCTTCTCACCTGGCCTAAGGGGGCTGTATCATGTGGCCACCTTTCTACCATGAGAATAGCATTTCCCTCCCATTTACGGTAATTACATTGCCCAATACCTCAACTCAAGAAATAGCGAGAAAATAATGTTCCAGTGATAGAATACACGCTTTTGCTCTATGCAGTAATACCAAGAAGTGAGCTCCAGGACGAGGATTATCTCTTTGGACTCCCCCCCCCCCCCATTATTTTTCTTTATGGAGCTTAAAATAGGCCTTGCCTTTGACTTTTGCCCAGTGCTTTTTCGTGGCTGAGGCTTGAAATGACAAACACGTTGTTGTCACAAGAGTGCCTGATTTTTGTACCATAATGGCTTTCTTTTAGCGGGAATCTGACTTAAGAATATTAGTTTTTCACAAGAACACGGTCGCTGTGTAGGGCTCACCATACACACACACACATACACACACGCACGCACGCGCCCTGCCCTTTTCAATCTGGGGCCCCTTCTGCTGCTTTTGTTTGTCTTCACGCCCTAGCTCCACTGGACACCACACGCTGGCTGCTGTTCTCCGCCGCGCCAGCCCCACAGGAGGCTGTCCGTGAATACTCGCACTTGCGAGAGTGATGGAGGAGAGCCACCTTGCAGGGGACAGCAGAGAGAGGAAGGCATGTGGTGCAGGGAGTGGAGCTGAGAGAAACGGAGAACAGCTGCCTTCCTCTCCTTTGTTTTCCCGAGGCCAACATTGCCTGCGAGTTCGCTGGTCAGACTCCGGAGTCACTTGGATCTGGTTCAGTTAGGAGCGATAGCACTTGAGTGTGTGACCTTGGGCCACTCTCAGTTCTCTCATCTCTCAGATGGGGGCGAACACGTCTCCCACAAGCGCTGATGGTGAAGGTTGAATGGGATGTCACACAAAAGTGCCTTGTCCCGTGCCTGGGGTACATGGAGTGTCGCATAAATGTTAGGAGCCATTAGGACAGTCGCTCTCCACCTTTCTTTTCTTGAGTCACGGACCGTGGCATGAACCCATCTCACCCCTGCTATTGAAGTTTTGAATCCAGCCTCATGGGTTGCCAGCTATATCAAGGCCCATTCAGGGCCTCAGGGAGGATCCCCTTGCCCACCCCTCCCCCCATCACCCAGTTGTCTGCATCCACCTGCTCCTGCCTGGGCCTTCCAGCAGATCCAGCACACATTGCATATCACATCTGAGTGAGGGCTGGCTATCCCTTCCACGTCTCCTCCTGGGCTGAAGGCCTGGCTCCTCCTTCCTTTGCGTCCCCAAGTGCTGCAGCCACAGGGGAGCCCCTAGCCCACCTTTGCTGCCGGCTTTGGCAGAGGAGCTTTCATGATTCTATAAAAATGTGCCGACTTCTTCCTTCAGTACTAGCTGGGCAGCTTGCCTGCCTTGTTCCTTCAGCCCCTAGTCCTCCTGAGGTGAGAACACCTAGCGTTCTGCACAGCACCGCCGAAGCTAGGTAACTCAGATTAACAAATGGTGTGTCATCTGCTGTGAGGACATCAGAGAAGCCAGGAAAGACCCAGCACTGGAAGTGAAGGCAGATGGGCAGCAGGGTCAGTCTGGCCCGGACTCGCGGCTCCACCACCTGCCCTACCCCCAGAGCCTCTCTGCACCCTCTCTGCACCCCGACCCCTTCATCTGTAGGATGGGGATCCTCAGGCCTGCCTCCTGTGATTGAGATGTTGTAGGCCCAGCCCATTGCACACAGCCAGGCACAGGTGTAGGTGCACGAGTAAGCCCCAGCCGCTCCCGTCACTACTGTCACGGCTGTTGCTGGTGCTCTTCTTTCCCAGTGGCACAGACGTGAGCTTAGGAGTGGAAGACAAGCAGAACTGAAAAAACGCCGGCGCAAAGCATTCTCAGCTTTTTATCATGGTAGGAAAGTCCTGTTAAATGGCTTCACATTTTACTCTTTTTTTTTTTTTCTTTTTTTAAGGATGCCCTAAGGAACGCAAAGAGACTTTTCAGAAATACAGAGCCGAGATTGTACTGCTGCTGGCTCTGGTCGTCTTCTACTTAACACTCATTATTTTCACTTGTGTAAGTATCTTTTTAAAAACACCTATTATTATGAAAAGAACACCCAGGGTGCCAATCTGAATATATTTGGTAGATAGTGTGAATCACTTAATGGTGGCGAGAGATGTTCTTCTCTGAACCCTGCACTTGTCGAGCACACTCCCCCCACCTGCACCGTGAAGATCATTGAGGGAAGGGCCCCACTTGTTTTCAATCTGCTTGCTCTGCACACAGCACTGCAAGGAGAAAACAAAATAAAGTGTTTGAGAAAGGCCTGGTGGGTACAATGGTAGAAAGCACAGCACCGACTTTCCACCGTCCTGGGGCAGAGGCACCCCTCTTCCCAGAGACTGGTTACCCTGCACAGCCGTGGCGGTAGATCAGTCTCTATCTCCTGTCCTTGAACTATTTCCTCCTGGTGGGTTCTCCTCTTATATTTTTGGAACTTCCACCCATTGCTTGAGAATTAACCCTGAGAAGCCAGGATAGTGGGGTATATACAGGGAGTGTCCTGCGATGGAGGTTGGCTGGCCAGGATTTAAATGTCCTTGGCATGCCCTTGAGCTATTGGTAGCAGACCCTCCAGCTCAAAGACCCTGAACCTCTTTCTGCATGGTTGCACACCTTGGTTTCCCAAAGTTGTAGGGGACCAAGGCCAGCTCTGGTCCTGACCCACTAGGAGGTGATCTGTCCTATATGTCTCAATGCCATCAGGTTGGACTGGCTACTTAGGGACCAGGACAGAGCTCATCCAAGAGCTATCTCTGGGCCAGTGCTTGTCACTCATTGGCCCCCTCCATTCACTTCCTTGTCTCTCTGGCCATGTACTTATCTCTTGGGTGCTATTTTGAACATCTGTCCATCAAAAGACCCCAGGGAGCACCTACTGTGTACAGGCACTAAGCTAGGCACTGGTAGGGGACATAAAAAGATTATAAGACATAATTCCCGCCCTCCAGGAGCTTTCAATTTGGTCATTAGAGGCATTTGCACACAAGATAATTGGAATTACTGGAGAGTAAATTTTAAAAATGAGTGACTTTAGTTTCTTGTTGGCAAATGCCTGTTTCTATGGGCACTGATTTTCTATGCAGATAACAAACAGTAGGGGCTTGAAATGGCCTCGGTCTGTAGTCAGAGCATCTTCCGGTCAGTCTGGAGCTGCCAGTGAAATAGTACGAACCCACTCGTAGAGTGAGTGAGGCTGCCAGAATGAGCTGGCCAGCCAGCATTAAGTGAATGATGCATTTTCTGTTATTCATTTCTCAACTTAACTCTTATTTTTCAGAAGTTTGCACAACAACAGAGTATTTTTCCAGATTTTTCTAAGCCTCGCATGGAACGAGCTTTTCTCCCGGTCACCTCCCCACATAAGCATTTGGAGTCAGTGACTTTTCACAAGACAGAAGTGGTATGAGCAGGATTTCTGCAGGTTGTTTTTCCGAAAGGCGAAGAAGGCTCAGTGGTGTGCCTGTATGTCCCACCGGACAAGAGAAGAATGAGCCCCCACACGGAAGAAGGCATTCCTTCCTCTGAAGTCCTTCTGAAATCCCTGGCAGCAGGTCCCGGCCCACTTTTTGTGAGCAGGACTTTGGAAGCCATTACATGACCATGTAGCATGGGGCCACCTGCAGGGAGTCCCTCGTGCTGCTGCTTCACAGCTACCTTTTAGCATTTTTCTCAGCTATCTGGTCAACCTCTTGGAAATCTTTTCAGTCATATACAAGCTATGGTGAGACACAGTTGGAAAAGGGTCTTGGGAAATTCTGATGCCTGGAGCTGGCCCTGTGATAGACTCTCGAGGACTGCCGTCCTCTGCACATCTGGGAAACATCTTTTTGAATTTGCTGTGTTTTCTTGTACTAACCCAGATGGTTTATGTCTGGGAGAAATCGACAGGCCAAACTGTAAGACAGTGGGGAATATTTAGCAAATAATTTCCTGGTGTGAAGGCTCTGCTAGTACTAAGGAGTATTTCTGTACATAGAAATAACAAGTTGATGAAGTGTTCCCCAATGGGGCCTTTTCATCTGGGAAAGACACCCATAAGGAAGCAATAAAGAAGAGTGCCACATTTATTTTTAAATCCATAGATACCTGTCAAAGAAGGATTTGTCTTGTTTTCTCCTTTAGAAATCTACATCTGTAGTTGTCAGGGCTGACAGACAAGTCATCTCAGTATGGAGAGTAAGTACAATATCAGAGAAGCCAGAGAACATGACCACAGGATAGTGAGCTAGGTGATGACCTGACGGAAATGTTGGGCCGATTGTGTAATCTGGGTTCTAGCCTGTTGTCCCACTACCTGTCTGTATGATCTCAATCATGGTCTTCATGATTTCTACTTTTTCAATGGTAAACCGAAAGGTTGTTGTCTGAGTAGATTGCAATAACATGTGTGGAAATGCTTTGGAAAAGCATAAAGCACTATAAAAATTTGAAGCTCTATTGGGTCATTATCATTATTACAGTGGTGTTCTGAGCCTGAGAGAATGCCTTTCATTTTTCATGTTTTCCGTCATTCCAAACAAAGAAAGCCACAAATAAGACATTCCCATAGTCTTCTAGGAGTTCTTCTGGGGAAGTAAGGAGGCCAGGTGAGTGACACAGCAGCTAAAAGTACTCCAAGATATGGACACACAGGAACCACTGGTCCATGGGGACAAGGGAGTCCATAAAATGCTACATCGACATTTTGATAGTTGTTGGGTTTCTTTTATAAAATTTGGCCCTTTCCCAACTTGCTTTCCAAAGAGATTTGATCCCATGAGTAGTGTGTGGATGGCCCACACTGATATTAGGGAGTCAAAGGGAAGCCAAGATAATTCCATGTTCTTGCTTCTTTGTCACACCCTTCATGTCATGAGATGAGTGCATGTGAATAGGGAGTGTTCTTTTTTTATATTTAAAACTACTCATAAAATGTTGGAATAAGTGCTAAGGTATCTGTAAACTAGTTTGAGAACCAGAACCCAAGATGAAGTTCTAGAGATGTCACATTGGCTGAGCCCTTCCTCAGGGAGAGCGGTTATGGCAGGTGGACCTCTATGCAACAGCACCCCCTTGTGCCCGATGATGCCCTGAATCCATCCACCAGTTGCCTTGCCACTACGTAGCCCATGATCATCTTGACTACATGCATGACCACTGGCCTGGGGATTGAAAGAATGGGGGTTTTGACTTCAGAAGGATGTGTACAATCAGAGTCTCTGTACCTGGGATTTCTCAGGTTTCACTCAAGATTCTCAGATAGATCCATTACCCTCAAAATGATAGGAGCAGCCTAGTACAGGTGGTTATAATAGTTGTAAAAGTATAGGTGAATCCTCTTTGGAACATGGCTCTTTATAAAGATGAAGGTTCATAAAATGTAAAAGCTGTAGATTCCCTTTCAGTGGAATCAACTCCCTTCCCAAATGCTTTACCAAAAGTGCTGGCGAGACCATTGGCATGGTAATTAAGAGCTCCTTACCCAGATTTGAAGCAAAACTGACAAGTTTTGCCCCTTTGGCAGCCTAAGCTGGCAGATCTTTAGACTAAGACCTAAGCTGGCAGATCTTTAGACTAAGAATAAGAACAGTGTCTGCCTAATAAGTGCCTTGTGAAGATTAAATGAGGTAAGAGGTCTAAAAGCTGAGCCCAGCATCTGGCAAATAGTAAGCCTTAGAGTAATATTAGAACAAGAAAGAACAAAAATGGCAGCAGAGAAGGTGGCAGTGACCATGAATCTTTGACAAAGTGCTTCTGTTAAAAGGAAGGAATTGACTTGGTGTGGGAGGCATGTTGCTTTCAGAGGATAAATACACAATGAAGCCAAATGCTTCGTGGCCATTAGGGTTACAGTTCAGGAAAAAGGAGGATGGGGGGCACCCTTCATTAGCTTGCATTGACTCAGGCTAAAAACATGATGGAGATATCAGACTCCACAGTTTGCACCTACTGTTTGGTATGAGAAAAGATTATGTGTGTGTGTGTGTGTGTGTGTGTGTGTGTGTGTGTGCAAGAGAGAGCAGAGTAAGTTGGGTAGGGCAGGATTTATCAAGGACAGTGAACTGCCTTGATTGAAGAAGGTAGATGATCATATTTGTTCTTTGTCTCCACTGCCAGGGAAAGCTTGATTCTCCAGGCCCTCCTTTGTCTATGGAGTTAGATCTATAGTTCAAATAATTTCACCTTGGGATGTCCCAAGACACAAATACAGACATGAGTATCAGCTCCACATCTTTCCAAAAGACAGCCTGTGGTTTTTGTTTTCATAAAAATTCTTAGGAGGTTTCATCATAGAAAACACTGAGCTGCACTCACAGAACCCAACAGAGCCCGATTATTTGCTGGGGTTGCAGGAGAAGGGATCTAGCCACAGCCTGTGGACATAGAGTATGTGAGGCTCATGTGTTCAACCCCATAGCTCAGGGACAGTAGGAGTCTCAGAATAATGCTGTCTGGTTCTCCCGCCCTTCCTTCATTGGCAACTTTATTTGGCTGGATTAATTGGATAGTTGTTTGATACTCCATCTTTCCTACGTAAAAACATCCAAAGGCATAAAAATCCTAGTCTAGGAGCTGCTTGCTTAATTCAGCAACTGATTTTTTTTTACAACTGATTGTTTGCAGAGCCAGATTTGATCGAATTGGTTGGTAAAACACAATCAATCAGCTCTTTGGTCAGAGTCTATTATTACTATTTATTCACTTAAGACTGTGTTTGTTTTCTTTCATTTTTAAATTACATAAGAAGTTAAAGTTCTACCAACTGTAGAATTCTAACGCCTGGAGTGTCTTGTGTGGATGTGTGTGTTGAATGGGTAAAGTTAAATGTAAGTGCGTTTGCTGAGCGCTTACTCGGGACACAGTACTACTGTAGGCATTCTGTGCTCTACTCAGAAAAAGCAAGACCCCCGCCCTTCCATTCAAGAGCTTTAAGCACAGCTACTCATTAACATTTGGCTACTATGCAAAGAAGAATGGGAACACAAAGGACTGTGGGAGGGTCCAACTTAATGTAGGAACTCCTTAGAAGGCTTTAAAGAACTGATTCCATTTGAACTTGGACTTGAAAGATAAGCAAGATTTGGGGTGGTAGTGATGGGTACGGAAGGGCGGTGGGAATGGGAAAGACACAATCTCTAAGGCAAAAGGTAAAGCACACACTTGAATAGAGAATTGTATGAGGGTTTTGTAGGCAGAGAGGACCCAGAGTCCAGGCCATGTAGGGAGGAAGCAATAAAGGATGGTAGACAAGATTTTGTAGAGAATTTGTATGGCGGGGCGGTAAGGAAGGATTCTGAATTGGGCAGCTGTAAGGTTAGACCCATTTCCAAGAAAATAACCAAAGAAGCCCAAAGTGAAGGATGAAACAAAGGAGCTGGAGAAGATGGGAAGCAGGAAGACCATCTGGGAGGCTGATGGAAGCCCGAAGAAACACAGCATGAGTAGGAGAGAGAGGGAGGAATGAAAAAGAGCTAATTCTTATGCTTTGTCATTTATTTATTTATTATTATTATTATTATTATTTTTTGCTTTGTCATTTCTATCTTCAGTCCTGGGTTTGCTTACGATCCTAGCTGCTGTAAACTTAGGTCTGCTTTCTTTTTTTAAAATAACAGAACGGGAAGAAAGAAGCCATCCTTTGTCCTGGTCTCTCCATCACAGGTTGAATTTGAATCATCTTAGACCACAGAAAAGGCCCTTGTGTGTCACAGCCATTGTGGTAGCTCATAGGACCCTGGTGTTGCTGTAGTGACCGGATGTGGCATGGGTAAAACCGGTTTTATCCATCTTTGCGCCCACTCCTGCCTCAGTTTCCTTGTCTTAGCAGAATAGTCTGGGGTCTATTGACCAAATGATACTACATTTGGTCCATGGGTGGTTGATTCAGGGAACACGGAGTGCATCATCTGAGCTCTGCAGGTGTATGTTTTCCTGTGCTTACCACCACATAGTGAACGTTGTTTGCTTCTTTTGTTGGTTCGGAGCCTCTAGACCTTTGTCCAGCTGATGACATGTTGCATAATTGCTCCTTAGCAAATTTGACATATAAAACCGGGCAGTTGGCTGACCAACAGACCCCGTCCACGCAGCGTGATGATAAACCCAAAAGAGATACCTTCCTGGGAGCCTACTAGGTGGTGTGTGGCTAGCATGGGATGGGTATGAATATGTCTACATGGAAAGTGATGCCACGTAACATGGTTTGTCGCCCCAGGACTTGACAAATGCCACACGAGCCCCATTCTGTCTTTGAGGCAAGGCATTTCACTTGCAGACATGGTCTTTCTTTTCCACTTCTTTATTTCATTCTCCCCGTGGGATCCCAGGCAGGCACACAGTTAGGTAACAAAGGACTATCAGGAAAACATCATCTAGGCAGGGTGTGTTTGTTTCCATGGTTCCTGAGAAGTTAGGGTGAAGGGAGGAGGGCAGAACTTGGCTCCTACAAGCAAATCTCTTCTTTTCTCCTTTCAATGCATGAACACGTACAGAATCCCTCTGGGCAAGGGAGACAGACCTCACTTAGTGGTTCATTTAGATTCTGCATGAGAAGAAGATATTGTTTTATTCTTCATGGTAAGAGGGGCTATTTCTTCAAATTGACCATTTCCCCTCCTCACTCTTTGCCGAAGCAGCCTGTTTACAATCTACTCTTCTAGATTATGGTACTTAGTAGAGACAAGTAGAGAGAAATTCAGACACTGAAAAGCTTCGAGACATCCCGCAGAGTTGGAATGCTTTTTACAAAGGGGGAAAAAAAAATCTGCAAATGTGTATGTACTTGCCTCTGCACCCGCAAGAGCCAGCTGGACAGCCCATAAACGGTTCCTATTCAGGAATAACAAAAGCCCATGTCAGAAGTCAAGGGACAGGAGGCTGAGAACTAATAATAATTTTGCACTTACACAGCAGTTTTCATCCGAAGACCTCAGAGTGCTTTATAAACATTAATTAAATTGCCCTGCAGCCCCGTGAGATGGCTGTGTATCACTATTTCCAATTTGCAGGGGGTGGAGGGAGGAGAGATGTATGCATGGAGTGAAGTTGGAACCGGGCCATGCTACAATGCACGTGGATTGTGGACTCAGAAAAAGCAGCGGGACCTTGTCCCCTATGAAGCCAAGGCTAGGGTCATGTGCCATGGTACCTGCTGGGCCGGGGAGGAGACAGTCTGGCAGCAGAGCAGCTTAGGACCACTCCCCAGCGGGAGCTTCCTTATGCACAAAGTTAACAGGCGGCCACCTGCCCTGGGCTTGAAGGGAGCCGGCACATGTTCATCACTGCATGCCGGACTGCTGTTACTATAGACTCATTCCTTTAGTGGCATTTGGGATGGCAGGTCGGGGTCACTAGAGGTGCTGACTATGCCTACCTTGCAGTATAGCCGGGACGGTGGTGTGATGAAGGATTATGATGCCCTGCAGAAAAATACCACGGTCAATTACCAATATTTGCCCTGCACATGGGAAAAAGTAGTAGTGGGTTGGATTGTGTCCCCCCACCCTACAAAGATACATTGAAGTCTGAGCCCCCAGCACATGTGCACAGGACCTTATTTGGAAATAGGGTCTTTGTAGATGTAATCAAGTTAGAATGAAGTCATATTAGATCAGAGTGGACCCTAAATCAAATGATGAGAAAAAGGACATTTGGACACAGACACAGAGGAGAAGGCTATACGAAGGTGGAGGCAGAGATTGGGGGCATGAGTCTAGGAGTCAAAGAAGGCCTAGGATTGCTGGCAACCACCAAAGCTAGAAAAGGCGAAGAAGGATTCTCCTATAGAGTCTTCAGAGGGAGTGTGGCACTGCCAACATCTTGATTTCAGACTTTGAGCCTCCAGAACCATCAGAGAATTTCTATTATTTTAAGCCACCCAGTTGGTTATAGCAGCTCTAAGAAATTAACCTGATAGTCTAAACACTGGAAGTTCCAAATGTAGCATCATAAAATGGTCATTTACTTAAAAACTCATTCCACCATTGTAATAAGTGAAGAAAGGTTTCTAGGAGAGATTGGGATATGATGGGGGGAGGTGAGGACGGGGGCGGGGGGGGGGACCTTGAAATGCCAGTGACAGTGACAGCACCGTGTCCTCTGACATGGCACACACTGATCGTTCTCAGCCTCTTAGATGTTTTGGCAGGTCAGTCCTATTATAATGTGTTGAATTGCAATTGTGCAAATGTGCTTAATGCATCCCATTTCCTAATCCGTATAAGGAAATGTGAGGAAAATCAAGCAATGCATCCAGAAGCCAGAACAAGTGTAGCAAGAAGGAAAAATAATCTACAGGAATTCAGATCCAAAGTCTGGGAAAATTAGTCTGGCGTGGCTGAGGTTGCTGACATTTAGGGCAAGAGACTAACTATTGCATTTGAGTTCAGTATTGCCCTTTTGGTGTTCATTTTTTAAAAAATGCAGAGTCCTAAGAGGGGCAACACTTAAAGCAATCCAATCATGCCAGGCTCCATACTGGCAAGAAAGAAATGGTCTTTGGAGTCAGACCGATGTGAGTTGGAATCCAGGCTCTGTCCTTTACTAGCTCTGTGGTATCAGGCAAGTCGGTTGACTTCTCTGTGTCTCGATTTACTCATCTGCTGAGTGGGTATAATGATATTCTCATAGGCTTGTTGTAAGAATTCAGTGAGTTGGTATTTTTTTCAAAACCTGCCATCTAAGGGCCCCTGGGTGGCTCAATTGGTTAAGCATCTGCCCTTAGCTCGGGCCATGATTCCAGGGTCCTGAGATCAAGCCCAGCATCAGGCTCCCTGCTCAGTGAGGAGTCTGCTTCTCCCTCTCCCTCTGCCCCTTCCCCCTGCTCATGCTCCTCTTCTCTCTCTCAAAATCTTAAAAATAAAACACTTGGCATGTAGTATGTGTAGTATATCAGTAGTGCTTGTGCATGTTCAGTAAGTGGCTCTCCTTCCTATGGAGAGTGGATGAAGAGGGGGAGGCAGGTTGGGGAGGGGCAGAGAGGGAGGTCGAGGGAGATCCCCTGGTCAACTGATCCTGAATAGCTGAGTCGGCCAGGGACTGTGGTTTGAGAAGTGGCTCCGTTCTCTGCTTGGCCTCAGATTGACCCTGCTCCCTAGGATTCTTCTTTTTTCCTTACCTAGCACCCCCCACCCCACCCCTGCCCCCAAAGAGCTGCTGGGAGTGAGAGCAGTAGCAGCCTGCCTGTAGTAGCCAGCCGTGGCCAATCGGGCTGCTTCCTTGTCTGCCTTTGCCATCAGAGGCAGGGCCCACATCCAGGGGCCTGGAGATGGGGAGCCACTGGAGGCAGCTCCAGCTGTCAATGGAGCCATTTTCACAGGCTGGGAGCTATGCAGTGCAAAGAAAAAAAATAGAAGGTGCTCCCATCAGATTGGGCCAAGGGAGAAACCAGCAAGCTTACCTCCTTGGATAGTGATCTCTGACACCCAGTTAAATGCATCAGCTCTAATTGACCCAAACTGAAACAATTTTTGCCAAGTGGCTGCTTATCTTTTCTTTCTTTTTTTTTTTTTTACAATGCTAACAAGTTTTGAGTATAACTTCTTATTTTCCCTCAGGCTCTATACAACCAAAGGAAATAGTATCAGCCTTGATAATGATAAAAAAAAGTATTTTTTAAAAAAACGTTTTTTTGTTTGTTTATGAAAGAGAGATGAGCAATTGGGGAGGAGGGGAAGCAGGGGAGAGAGAGAGAGAGAGAGAGAGAGAGAGAGAGAGAGAGAATCTCAAGCACATGGAGCCTGACAACGTGGGGCTTGATCCCACAACCCTGATATCATGACCTGAGCTGAAATCTGGAGTAGGATGCTCAGCTGACTGAGCCACGCAGGTGCCCCAATGATAAAAATATCTTTAATGTTGAGTTTCCGCCACCAAATATGGCTGGTATCCCAGACGCAGAACCAACTCCTTGTGGGTCCTGAGTGGTTCACCACTGCTCTTGGCCATCACCATGTTTTCCTCTTGGAAGGCCATGTTACTCTCGCTCTGCCACTGCTGGACTCATTCAGCAACTGCATCCCCTATACCTGCTGCTTACCTGTCGGAGGCCGACCGGTGCCATTTATGGCTGTTCCTCCTAGAGCTGCTGAGGCCAGGAAACTTGGAAAGGCTTCTCTTACCAATAAAAGCTCCCTAAATAAGTTAACTTCTTGAAATGTCTTTCCTCACTTCCTAGAACTGGGGTATTTTCCACCACCCTGGTGCTGTGTTCAGAAACATATTGTCCCTCTGCAATTATCCAAAGCCCGTGGTAGGGCCCAGACACTTGACAAAGACTCTCTCCTTTGACCAAACCTTAGCCAGGCTCCTCAGAGCCTTCTGCTGGACTAGACCCAGCCTTGGCTTCCCGTTCTATTCTTGTAGAATCTAGTTCGAGTAAAGTGATCAAAATCCTATGAAGTCAGCTTAGTAAAGATTCCCCACCCTTGCTGTCTGACTCCTCACTGATATCAGGGTGGCCTGTCTTCAGCAGAGATTCTGTGCAAGAATCCCTCCTATTGCTGAGGTCTCCTCTTAAAATTTTCCAACCACTGACCCCCACTCTGCTCCTTTGCTGCAAATCCTCACTAGTGCTTGTTAGAGGCAGGGTTGAGTCCAATCTCTCTCCTCTACTGCAAGGTCCACTGTACTAGCCCAGGTTGAATAAGGCCTGCCTTATCATCTTCAGCGGGTATCATACATAATTTTTTCTTGAACACACCAGAGTTGTTACTGCAGAAGGCCTGCCCTGCCCACATGGGGCATCAAATGCTGGGGCAGACTTTATCTCCCATCTTTAAGACTCTTAATCCCAGGGGTGCCTGGGTGGCTCAGTGGTTGAGCATCTGCCTTCAGCTCAGGGTGTGATCCCGAGATCCTAGGATCGAGTCCCACATCGGGCTCCCTGCATGGAGTCTACTTCTCCCTCTGCTTCTGTCTCTGCCTCTTTCTGTGTCTCTCATGAATAAATAAATAAAATCTTTAAAAGACTCTTAATCCCAGGAAGAGTCTGACCCATCAGACTTAAGGTCTCTCAATAATCTCCCCCAGGAGGCTTACTGAAGTTGGCTGCCACATATCGTAGATTTGGATGGGTATTTGTAATTCCAAATCATCTTTCTCACTGCCCTCAAGTGAGTCTGAGTTTTTTGTTTAAGAAAAGGTCTTCATACCACCTCACACCAGTCAGAATGGCTAAAATTAACAAGTCAGGAAACAATGTATGTTGGTGAGAATGTGGAGTAAGGGGAACCCTCTTGCACTGAATGCAAGCTGGTGCTGCCACCTTAGAAAACTGTATGGAGGTTCCTCAAAAAGTTAAAAATAGAGCTACCCTGTGACCCAGCAATTGTGATACTATGTATTTATCTCAAAGATGTAAATGTAGTGGTCTGAAGGGGCACCTGCACCCCAGTGTTTATAGCAACAATGTCCACAATAGCCAAACTATGGAAAGGGCCAAGATGTCCATTGACAGATGAATGGATAAAGAAAATGTGGTATACATACATACAGTGGAATATTACTCAGCCATCAGAAAGGATGAAATCTTACTATTTACATCATTGTGGATGGAACTGGAAGATATTATGTTTAGCAAAATAAGTCAATCAGAGAAAGACAATTACCATATGTTTTTACTCATATGAGGAATAAGAAACAGCACAGAGGATTATAGAGGAAGGGAGGGAAAATGGAATGGGAAGAAATCAGAGAGGGAGATAAACCATGAGAGACAACTACAGGAAACAAACTGAAGGTTGCTGAAGGGGGTCGGGTGGGGGGAAGGGATAACTGGGTGACAGGCACTAAGGAGGGCACGTGATGTAATGAGCACTGGGTGATATAAGCAACTGATGAATTACTGATCTCTACATCTAAAACTAATGATGTTCTTTATGTTGACTAATTGAATTTAAGTTAAAAAGAGAGAGGAGGTCCTCATATTTTAAGCTTAGGTATATTAAGGCTCTTGATTGTACTGGGGGTACTGTTAACATTCCCTAGGGTTCCTACACCATCCCTTCTGCGGGAGGAGGTAAGACCAGGTGTCCATGGGCAGCCTGGGTGGCTCAGCGGTTTAGTGGTTTAGCGCCTGCCTTCAGCCCAGGCGGGATCGAGTCCCACGTCAGGTTCCCTGCATGGAGTCTGCTTCTCCCTCTACCAGCCCATGAATAAATAAATAAAATCTTAAAAAAAAAAAGAGAGAGACCAGGTGTCCAGCCATCTCCTTGAGCCTCAGACCTGCATGCCCTTCATGACCTTCCTGATGACTCAGCTTAGAACTGTAGCTGACTGGCTGGGATGGGACTGCTTTCTTGGTTTCCCAGGTCCTAGGGACAAGATAGGGGCACAAAGGGACAAGGGAGAGGAAGAGATGTGGTTTGTTCTAGTTCCTCCTCCCTGCCTCCCTGCCTAACCTCATGCTGGCTGGGAATGTGATTCGAGAATCTGGGTATTTTTTTGCTCATGAAAATCCAATCCCATGGTCCCCAGTTCCCAAATGCCTGGTAAGGAGAGGGCCTTGAATGTGATGACAGGGAGCAAGAGTAACCCTGAGATTCTGGGCATTAAAAGGAGGAAGAGACAACAGAGGTTCTGTGACAAGTCTTTGTGAGAACAGGGGCTGGAGTACACACGTGAGGAGCACGGGCTTTGCGCCAGGCACTTCACATCCATTAGCTTTCCCTCACTTTATAGATTAGGTAACTGAACCTCAGAGAGGTTAAATCATGTCCCTGGGTCCCATAGCTCATGAGTGGAGCCAGGATTCAGACTTGGGTCTGCAGATCTATTTGACTTCCACACTCTGGCTCTTTCCATGAAACCCTACTCCTCCCACGGGGGGAAAATGTGTGTGCTCCTGGGAACAGGTACACAGCTCTGACACATCGACAAGCAAAGCCTGGCTGTCTCCCTCTGCTGCCCCTCCAAGCCACAGATCTGGTTACTGTTCATGAGCTTTCCAATAAAATATTTGTAATAATCTCTTAGGTGACAGAAGTGGCACCAGTCCACAGACATCTGGAAGGGCTCAGGACTGCCGTGACCACTGGTACCGGCTCCAAGCTCTGCCTATAGACCGCAGATGGTCTGAATCTGACACCTGAGCAGGGAAGGGCGTGCGTAAAATGGCAGCCAGGCCTGGGAAGTTTTCCTGAGATATGGCCATGAGTTATGTCCCTTTGGTAAGGCTGATCTGTGCAGCAAGCCCTTGGGGAGTAGATAACCCAGCCTGACAAGTGACCTTGACAGAATTACAGCAGTAATATTTTCAGTTGGTTGAGCCAGTCTTGGCCAATTTCTCTAGAGCGTTAGGTGCAAACATAAGTCTGCGAGTCCACATTGCACGTGCATGTGTCTGCCTCTTCCCCTTCGCTCTTTAAAGTATTTATCCTGTGGCTTGTACAAGCGACATCTTTCTCTTCCCTGGTGAGAATGAGAGTCTCCAGTCTTCCCTCCTCCCTCCACTGGGTGTGCAGCGAAGCAGTGCGGACAAGGATCTTGTTCCAGGCCCATTGAGCAGTGCTAGCATTTACTGACCTTCTGCACCAGTAATTCTGTCCTTCGGGGATTGAAATTGATTTTCCTCCTTTCTGTGTGTGAGCACAACCCGAGGGTACAGCTCTGTTACAAACGCTGATCTCAGGTGTGTATTTAAAGGTGAACAGCAACACTCTTGGAACAATAAATGAGAAGAGTTGTTTCAAGAATGCCCTCTATAACCTCTACAAATGAACAGGATGTGTGCTTACGTTTCCAAAGAGTAGCTTTTAATTTCTCCATGCCATTGTGTGTGTGTGTGTGTGTGTGTGTGTGTGTGTGTGCATGTGTGTAGGGATGGGTGGGGGTGGATGATGCTGGGAGAGAAGATATATTCCTGCCCACATGGCCAGGCTGAGAGTCAGGCAAGCAAGGTGCTTGTCTCTGTTATAAGATTTAAGGAGGTCTTTCAAAAAGTCAATACTCAAGCTACAATATTTTAATGTAATATATTTTTAAGAATAAAAATTAATGCAAAATGTACACAATAAGTAACACATCAAAACTTTATTTATTTATTTATTTATTTATTTATTTATTTATTTATACGTTTTATTTGTTTATTCATGAGAGACACAGAGAGAGGCAGAGACATAGGCAGAGAGAGAAGTAGGCTCCAGGCGGGAAGCCTGATGTGGGACTAGATCCCAGGACTCCGGGATAACGACCTGAGCCAAAGGCAGACGTTCAACCACTGAGCCACCCAGGTGTCCAACATATCAAAATTTTAAATATATAAACAATTGACGTTACTGATCTTCCTTTTTTTGCCTCAGTCTCCAATGTGACTCAGCACAGCACCTTTTCACAAACTTTTGGTCTGTCATTCATCATTGATTTTTTTCACATTAATTTTGATTTTTAAAATACCACATGAAGGCATTATTTATCTTGATTACTGAGTTTTCTAGCAGCACTTTAAATTTTGCATGCCAGATGAATGACCTCTTCCTGGTTCCAGCTCCCTTCAGGCATGGCTCGAATCAGAGGCAGGGCTGTTTTTGAGATCAGCTGAAGATACTTGCTGGCATCTATTTTCAGCCTCCAAACTGAAGAAGAGTGATTGCATTATTCCTCTAGGTGATAATTGTCTAAGGCAAGAATGGCATTCGGTTTTGGCATTTGCTTGGTCATAGCTAAAGTCCTCTCCAGTGCCAAGCAGGAGTTCATTGGAATTGGTTCTCTTGGGAGTAATGTCAATTCTCTATGTGGCATGGAAAGTCCAGGAACTCTCCAGGCCATGGAAGGATATAGTGAGGGTCTTGGTAGGTGCTCAGCTTTAATTTCGATGTCCAAGCCTTGCTGCTGATGTTTGTAGAGGAGCCTCAACCTCTTCTCCCAAGCTATGTAGCTCATGGCGTTGCTCAGCTGTGCACCCAGAACTCTTTGCCCACACATGTCATTGTCACTGGTGTGCTCACTGGCGAGAGGCTGTATGGGTATCACTTTGATCGATAGTTGCCCTTGAAGGACATGGCCTGAGGACTTCTGGTGCTTCTGGAAAATCCAGCTATTTCATAACTGTAAAGCTGACCTCCATTCCTCAGCTCTACTCTATTAGGGCATATTTCCTGGCAAACCCGTCTACCCCCAAATTAAGTGACATTTCCTGGCAAGGGATGGGCAAGCAGTTGAAAATATGACAGGAACTATTGCACTCAATCCCTTTTACTCCTCTACAATCAATGGCTCGGGCTGTTCTTGGATCTATTAACTGGTAAGTTTCAGGGGCGACATCGCGAGTTTGGAGTCCTGCCATTTGGAATAAGAGGTCAGTGAGAGGCTATCTGACTCTGGTTTTCTGTTTTAACTTTCCCACTGTATTCTTTCCTGTATCAAACCTGCTCTTTCCCCTCTTGTATACGTGCCTTCTTTGAGGTGTTGATATCATCATGTGTACCCAACCAAACATTCCCAACTTTAACTTTCACCATCTAGATCCTACTCGACTGCCAGAATGAACTCATTAAAATGGTGATGTGATCGGGTTGCTTTGCTTCTTAGAGCCCTCTGCAATTCCTTCTAGGCTAGAAGATGAGGTTCAAGTTCCCTATTTTGGCTCTGCCCACATCACTGTTCTCGTGGCTCACTGTTCTCCCCATTTGTCCAGTTGTAGCTCCTTCTGAACCCCCGGGTCTTAGCACACATCCTTCCCTCCTGTCACACTCCAGTTTCTTAGGGTAACTGCATGGCTGCCAACCTTCTCAGATTTGAGCAGCTGATGAGGTGGCAGTAGGGTCTCAGGGTTCAGCATGTGGGCTTTTACCCAATGCCTTGATGTCAGTAGGGTGCACTCCCTTGCCCTCCAACATACCCAGTGGTTTGGGTTTTGGAGCCTCTCAAATAAGACCCATGCACCACTTGGTGGGTGGGGATGGAGATCAATTGCCTGGCTGGACAAGCCAGTAGAACTGTCTGGGAGATCTTGCCTGTCATGACTTCCAGTCAATCCTTCCGTTTCTAGTCTCCTGCCTCCCTCCTGCCTTCAATGACACTCTAACTTCTGAATCTTTCTAAAATTCTAGAGAGTAGATCCTTGTTCATCCTTGACATCCCTTTTTGGAGACACTGAAGATAGGGTTTTCCTGGGCTTGCTAATACCTTTGATTGGACTTCGTTTTATTTATCTGTAAAATGATAAAAATTATACATCATGTTCAATTCCATTGAAGGAGTTGGATGAACTAAACCCTCAGGTGACTTCTCAGCCAGGATCATCTTCCGATTATTCAGGGAACTAATTGTGGGAATGTTGTGACATTTCTCTTTCTTTCCTAGTTGACTGTGGTCAGAGGGAAATCAGGCATTGTTGGCTCAAGGAAAGACTGGCCAATTAATGTACATTTGGTTTTAGATTAAAGCAAAAGGTTTATTGATTGTACATATCAATCTTTCTTTTTTTTTACAGTTCCTCATTTTACTAGACTTTTTGATTGATTGCCTGGCAGTGATAGTGTGGATAGCATTTTTTTTTTTTTGATAGCATGTTTTTTTAAGAGACTGTGTGAAAGGAAAGGGGCTCATGCTGGAGAAAAGCTTGAAAGGCCTCTTTACAGGGGCATGAGTGATGTCATCCTCTGGCTGGAGGAGTAACATAACACATAACCTGTGTCCCCTCTGTGACTTGGTGGGTAGTGGGGTGAGGTTCAGGGAGAGATGTTATTGGACCAATTTAATAGTTCATAGCCCTTCAAAAAAGACCAACTTTTCATTATGCTCTCCAAGAGTGGCTGTAACTTTTACTTAAGTGCACATCAGCCATAGGAGTCTGAAGTACATTACAACTCAATGTATGTACTGTTCGGTGTATGGGACATCACCCTGAATTGCTATGTGGGGAGCGATGTGTGGTCACTGCTGGCCACAGCCAGTTACTGGGCAGTGCTTTCCTGGCAAGCATGGATAGGATCTTAATGCTGCAATTATTTTGGAAGGGAAAATGAGCAGATGTGCCCCTCGCCTGACTCCCTGGCTGCCTTGGGACTCATTTGTACCTTCTATGGGGCTCTGATACCCTAAGGCACATAGTTGCTTTTGGTTAATTGTTATTACTGTGTGTAAGAAGAACTCTGGGTGAAACTGCCAAGGCTTCTGCTAGAGCCAGAAATGGAAAAATCTTTCAAACAGAAAATGAAGTTTAGTTTGGCATCCTAATAGATCATTAGCCAGAAAATGTATACTTGGCCTTGCCAGTAGGTTTGAGGAAGGGAATAGTGACTATGCAGAGTTTATAGGCTCTGCCATTTGAGGCTGGCCTCCTGTCCCATGGGACCCGTACAGCCCTGGATCTGGCTAAAGCTTTACTTCAGATCGGCACTCCTGCCCTGTTTCTTTGCTGTCAGGAGAAGGGTTGGTCTACCCCAGAGTCTCATTTACCCAGCATGAGCATTTGGCTCTGTTGGATATTACACTTGGTCTTTTCAAATCTTACTGCTTCCGTGGCTATGCCAGCTCCATCTGACTGGCCCTTACTCTCCTGCATGACTTGGCCTCACTTCTGCCTCCAGCTCCCCCTATACAGTTTGGGAAATTCAAACGATACTCTTATGATTTCTTCTCCTTTTCCTTCTCCTCCTCCTTTTTTTTCTTTTTAGACTTATTTATTTATTTTAGAGAATAAGAAAGAGACAGAGAGAGCATGAGATGGGGGAAAGGTAGAGGGAGAGGGAGAGAGAGAATCCTCAAGCAGACTCCACACTGAGTATGGAGCTCAAAGTCTCCATGTATGTATCCAGTATGTATCCAGTATGGGCTGGATCCCAGGATCCAGAGATCATGACCTGAGTGAAATCAAGAGTTGGACACTTAACAGAATGAGCCACCCAGGTCCCCAAGCTGTGATTTCTTCTAAAGTTGGAGTCTCTTCTTGACGAGCCTGTGCCTATAGAGGATTTTGTCTATTTTTGTTTGGTCTGTTGCATGGTTCCCACATAGGCAGTTTACCTAGTTTCTGATGTGGATCAATTTTATCCCATGTGCAAAGAAATGTACCAGTCTTTGGACATTCACAGCTGGGTTTGGAAGTGAGTTGATCTCACTGATGATGTATGGGTTACGCAGATTTACGTGATGAGCTCATCCAAGGACAGCCTCAAACCCCCATCCTTTCCAAGCTGTAACTGAAGGTTATCGTGTCTTGCAGTATTCTTCAACTTCAAGATTCACAGACCCAAATGAGGTGCAAAAATAAAAATAAAAAGTTCTGTTGAATTGACTCTGTATGTGAGGGAGGGTGAGCAGAAGCAGGGAAGGGCAGAGAGAGAGACACCAAGGTCTGGTGGATGGAGGAAACAGGGGCTGACAACTTGCGTGGGGGAAAAACAAGAATTCCAAGCAGACAGAACAGGCTGTTTCAAAATGGTTTCTGGGATCTTGCACTGGCATAGCTCACAGAGGAACCAAAAAAGGTGGACTGGGGCTTGACACACCTTTAGGGTCAAATATGTGGAGTCTGAACCCTGACCGTGCCAATCACTTACTTCAAGACTTGATTCCTTGCCTCAGTTTCTTATGTGTGGGTACCATAAAGACTAAACAGTCAGCCCTCATGATTGCTCCCTGGAACTTCTAGGAGTCTGTTTCCAAGTGAAGAGTGGGATGTGTGATAGCAGAGACCAAGGCTGTGTCCAGGACATAGTGATCTCTCCAACATAACTGGAGGGCAGGTGCTAGAAGTGGCCCAGATGCAGGAGGAAAGGTATCATTTGGTCAGGATCCAGAAGGGATAGAGCATAGGTGAGCATTAGGAGGAAAGAAATCCTTATCAGAGCTGGGCAGGCCAGTCTAAGGAGCACAGTCTGTGGTGCTCACTATATCTCTTAAAATGTGGCCCCAGAAACCCCTAGATTGTGCAACACCACAAATGAACTGTAATGTAAACTCTGGGTCTTGGGTGGTACTAATATGTCAACGTAGGTTCATTGATATTAGTCATCTTATCACTCTGGGGGCCGTTGGGAAGGGAAGAGGCAATGCGTGGGCGGGAGGGAGACCAGGGGGTGTATGGGAAATCTCTGTACCATCCCCCAAATTTGCTGCAAACTTAAAACTGCTCTAAGAAAGAAAAATCTTACTACATTAAACAAAATTATGACCCCAGGAACCAAGATCTACATGTAGATGGATATTAGCTAGTCAATGACGAACAGGCCATTATACTTGGATCTAGGCATTTAGACATTTATTAACACAACACATTTTCTTTTCTTTTTTGCAATCATTTTATGCTAGTGGCTCAAATTAGTTAGAGATTATTTGAATCTTTAGGTGAACATATAGTTAGGCCTCTTCTTTCTGATGTTGCAATTGTGTGTTTGATTTCAGTGATTCTAAATATGGTATTTTATATTCTGTTCCACCAAATCTAATCGTCTTTGATTTAGATTGTTACTCCAATTTGCCAAGCTCTTTTTGAGGTCTGTATTCAAATATGCTATATGTTGTTCCAAGCTTTCTGATAAATGCAGATTTGATACTCATGTTTGATATGCTCTTACTGGCAGAAAGTGTTGAAAAGATATGGCGAGGGACAATTTCTGTAGAATTCCATCAGTGATTTCTTTCCAGCTTAATATCAGCTCATTTCAATCAGCCAGAGGTTGATCATTCTAGCCAATGTGCCTGATACAGAAGCTATTTCTTCTTAGTGGCTTCTTAGTGGCTGTCATCCTGGCTCTACTGTCTTTTTTTTAAGGGTAACTCCCTTACCTAACCAACTTATGGAGTCTGGCTTTACCTCTGTCACTGCTCCCCCTTGCTGGCTCATCCTGACTCAGGAGCAGCCTTCTTATTATCTTTGGCTTAATGCAAAAAAGCTAGACCAATCTGAAATGACAAAAGTGAAAAGAATTATAAAATTTGTAATAGGTCTGGAAAGTGAAAGGATATCATCACGTTGAGTTGGGGCTGAGGTAGGCCAAAGCTTGCCTCTGCCTAGGGAGAGAGACAGATGAGGAAGAGGTCTGAAGGCTTCTTGTGTGTCTGGGATCACTCTGAGAAGGTCATAAAGGTGTGGACTCTTTCCTCCCAGAGAAATGTACAAATGAATTCATATATGACATTTGGCTTATAGTTTCAAGACATTTATATACCTTCTAAATTTTGGGGTAGTTAGTCTTAAAAAAGAACTCATAAATTTGGTTGGTACTGAGACAATGAAGAAGATGCACAGAGAGAAATGAGGTTGGAGAGAGACAGAGACCCCTGGACCTGCCTCATCTTCTAAGGTTCTGGTCACCTGACTTTTCCAATAAATCCCACTTTTCTTGAGATATATTGAGGGAGTCTCTGTTCTTGCAACTGAAGGTGCCTGACTTAAATAATGGGGTCATCAGGCAATCAGTCATGCAAGCCATACACCCTAGAGTCACATCTGCATCTCCAAACATCACTTTTCAAGGGCATCATGCCTGAGTCTCCATCCTTCTTACTGAGCTAATATTCCAGGGGCAAACCCATCTCTTCTCTAGCACTTATTGCCTATATCCTAATGATTTCTATGCTTCTTTTCCAAACTGTAGGCCAAGTATCCAACCACTTTTTTTTTTTTTTGCAGTTTTATACCTTTATTTGACAATCAGCGATTAGTTCTCATCCACATTAACAGTCTGTAGATTTTTGAAAGTGGTGACTGGTACGTAGGTAACCAGCATGTAGAGCTTATTTGGTGAAACTTCATCCTCCTTACGTTTTCTGGACAACTGCATGTGGATATGCTTTGGAACATTCCTTATTCCTTTGGCCCAGACAGCTTTGTTGAGCCTGGTGTCAATGTGCACATCTGGAATTCCCATCTCCTTCATGGCAAATTTCCGGATCTCTTTGAGTGTCCGAGGGGCACACTTCTTGAAACCCACTCCATGGATACGTTTGTGAACGTTAATGGTGTATTCTCTGGTCACTACCTGGTTGATGGCAGAACGGCCCTTCTTCTTCTCACCACCCTTCTTTGCGGGAGCCATTCTGCCGGGCCCTAGTTGGAAAGGAAGACCCAACCACTTCTTAAACATTTCTACCTGTGTGCCTCATAAATAGTGCAAATGTAACCTCAGAACCAAACTCATACTGTTTCACAATAAAGAAACAGAAAGTGAAAACAGAAGGAAGGCATACACAATTGCTCTTCTTTAAATAGGCTTTGTCTTTTTTTCTCATTTGTCAACAGTATCCATTCTAAGAAGCATCCCTAACACTCTTCCCTCATCTGACCTCAATTGAACCCATCATTACAGCTTGCTGATTCTATCCTCTGAAAAGTTCCCACACCGGTGTGTTTCTTTCACCCTTGCACCATGACTCTACTCTGCCTTCTTCATCCACCACCTGGATGAGGTTTGTTGTAAAATAAAAGTCTGATCTGTCTCCCTGTCTCCAATCTTGACCACTGTGAGCTGTCCTTCAGCTGCAGCCACACAGTCAGTCTTAGTGACAAATGTAAGAAACGCCTACTTGAAGCTCTTTGGCGGTTCCACATAAGCTATGAGGTCAAGTCCACACGTCCTACAGGGCACAGTGGTCCCCACGATGTCTCCCGCCTATTGTTAGCGTATCTCCTGCCCCTCCCTGTGTGTCACTTCATACTCCGGCCAGCTGGCTTGCTTCCACTTCCAGTGACTCTTTTGGGCGTGACCTTCCCTAGCTGAAGGTCTCTTCTAGGCTACTCTTCTGCTAAATTTCTTTTGGGGGTCTCATATATAGATATACAGACATGCAAAATTACTGGTGCTTTCATAAAGAAATTGAGAAGAATTGCACATATAAGCCAAACATCATAAAATTCCATTTAAAAATATATAGCATGCTAAGCATATCTAATATCTACTACATTAGGTCTCCAGCATCCTTTTTTTGGTGATCTCTTCATGGCTCTTTTCTGCTCCCAGTGACTTTACTCTGCAACCTCTGCAGCCATGCTCACTTCAGCCTTTGCTGGCTCTTCTATTTCTATCCGTCCATCATAGCTTCCTCCTTTCCTTCCTTCCTGCCTTCCTTCCTTCTTTTCTTAAATAGAGACAATGATGATTCTTATTTAGATTTTCCAACTAGCATCCTTCCACTTAGCTCTACATCAGCAAAAGCAATATTTTTCTAGTAATTGACCTTCATTGGAAGGCAAGGCCAATCTGCAATATATGAATTTTAAGTAACATGTGAATTTTTAAAAAAATCATATGAATTTTTAAATAACATTTTTCCTAGTTATTAAAGTAATTTTTTGCTCATTGAGGAAATATTAGAAATTACAAAGGAGTATAAAGAAGAGCATAACAACTACCTCATCATTAACTACCATATATAGAACATCTTTCTCTGTCTGTTTGGTTTAGCTAGGATCCCCACAAGTAACCAATTTAGGCTGAAATCAAGCCTAAATTGCAAAAAAATTCTGAAGAAAATTGGAATTTTCTTTTAATGAAAACAAACCACTGCAACCAGTGAACCCATAGGTATTCACTTTCAGGAAATGACTGATTTTAGGGCCTCTGGGTAGCTCAGTTAAGCATCCGACTCTTGATCTCAGCTTAGGTCTTGATTTTGGGTTGTGAGTTCAAGCCCCACATTGGGCTCCAAGCTGGGTGTGGAGGCTACTTTAAAAAATGATTAATTTAATATTTGAATTATATTTGGTTGAATATTTGAACGACGTGGCTCAGAATTCTAGCAGTATAAAAACTTAGTGTGGTTTTTAGATAGGTCTTTCCTCCCATCAAAAGATAGAATCTGATTCCTCTCTCCTTGAATATAAATTGGCCTTAGTGACCTGATTTTTTTGAAGGTCCATCCAGAGATTTTTATGCATTTGAATAAAATGTAAATATGTATTTCCCCTCCTCTTCTTTACACATCGTTTCACACTTGAATTTTTTTCAACCATCAGTACAGTTTGGAGATCTTTCATTCTTTTTTACAGTTGAATAATATTGCCTTGTCTGGGTCCCTTTTTAATAGACATTTAGGAAGTCTCCAATCTTTTGCTCCTACAACGTTGTGACAAATAATCTTGTATATACATCACTTTGCATATATGTGGGTATAACTGTAGGATAAAGGTCTTGGAATGGAATTGCTGGGTCAAAGGAGAGGCACATTTGTAATTCTAATAGATACTGCCATCCTGACCTTTGTAGCCTTCCAATTTATTCCCCTCCAGTGATAAATGAGTCCCCTATACTTCAGGCCTTACCAACTCTGGACATTATTGGACTTTTGGATCTTTGCCAATCTGACTGACAAAAAAATAGTATCTCAGGGCAGTTTTAAAGATTTTATTTATTTATTTGACTGAGAGAGAGAGAGAGAGAGTGCACAAGCAGGGGGAGCGGGAGAGGGAGAGGTGAGAAGCAGGTTTCTGGCTACTTCCCAGACCTTGAGCTCATGCCCTGAGCTGAAGGCAGATGCTCAACCACTGAGCCACCCAGGAGTCCTGAAGAGTCTTTTTGTATTTACTTTTCTGTGAACTGCTTATATCCTTTGCCCACTTTTGAATGACTTGATCGTCTTTTTAAAAATTAATTTGAACTGGGGATCCCTGGGTGGCACAGTGGTTTGGCGCCTGCCTTTGGCCCAGGGCGTGATCCTGGAGACCCGGGATCGAATCCCACATCGGGCTCCCAGTGTATGGAGCCTGCTTCTCCCTCTGCCTGTGTCTCTGCCTCTCTCTCTCTCTCTCTCTCTCTCTCTGTGTGTGTGTGTGTGAGTGACTATCATAAATAAATAAAAATTTAAGAAGGAAAAAAAAAAGAAAAAAAATTAATTTGAACTTATCTATCAGGGAAACTGAGATTTTGTCTACGGTGGAGGAAGTAAAAGTTTTCCTGATTTGCTGTTTGTCTTTTTGACTTTGCTCATAACATTTATTGCATGGAGAAGTTTTATTTTGTTTTTTCCATAGTGGAATGTATTATCTTTCTTTTTTTTTTTTTATGGGCCTTGAATCTTATGTCACAGTTGGAAAAATCTTTCTTATTCTAAAGTCACTAAATAATTCCCTTAAACTTTTTCCTACCACTTTGGGGTTTCGATTTTCTACATCTGGAATTTATCCAGTATAAGGTATGAGGTATTGATCCAACTTTACTTCTTCAAGATGGCTTCTGTGTGACTTCAACACGATTGATCAAGTAATCCACTTTCTCCTCACTCACTGGAAATGTCACCTATGGATGCATTTTTATTTATTTCTACATTTTCTATTTTGTTCCATTGATGTGTCTGTCTGTTTTGAGGTAGTCTCATACTTTTTCTTTGTTATTGTCTTGGAATAGGTTTTTATATCTGGCATATGTATTCTCCATTCACTGCTCTTTTTATTCATAGTTTTCCAGATATATCTTGTTTATGTGTCACTGTGAAATTTTGAATCATCATATCTGCATTTTTAGAAGTGATACCTGAAGTGAATGTGTACCAATACCCTTAAAACTTTGATGATATGACCACCGTCTTTCAAAGTTCTTATCTCTTTCACGCTCGATCTTAAATGGTTCTTACTATTTGGTCAGAGGCATTTTTCAGGGACACAACTTTCTCTACCTTCTGAAAATGAAATTATTAGCAAAATAAATCAAAGAAACCGTGCAGCTAGTGTACTGTCTTTAACACCTATCTGGAGAGTTTAAATCCATCACTAGTAATGGGCAGATTTTAGGAAAGCATTAGTGGTGTCCTCTATCCAGTAGGGCAGTCTGCAGCATAGCATAGAGTCTCTACCTGCACACTCTCCTCTGATCTCTCCCTTCATATACATGGATTTCCATATTCATTTATTCATTAGCTATTTTGGGGGAAGCCACTATGTGCTAGGCACTGTTCTAGAACATGGCAATGCAGTAGTGTACTAAAAAATTGCTGCCTTTGTGGATTGTGGAATTTACGTTCTAGAAAGCTTATGGGCACATATACATACAAAAACACAAGTAAAAAATAAAATTGTACTACCAAACCCAAGTCAAGAGTTCCTGACCAATGTCCCAGACACCTGTTGTTTTTGGTAACTCGGACTTCCTAGTGTCTTGTTTTGATAGCAGCATTCTGGCTCTCCTTTGGGGAACCATCCTTCCCACCTCTGGCTATCTAGGAGCCAACAACAGTGCTTCAAACTCTTGAGCTTTGTGAATAGTTCAGGCATATGTAACATATTAAACAGGAAGAATGAGGGACCAGGACTTTTTCTGGAATCATTGAATAACAGGAATTATTTACACTGGGTTTGAAGGTCATAGAAGGCAAACTGTTCTTTCTGTGGCTATCTCAATCACCTTCCAGAGTAGAAATTTTTTAAAGAATGAAGACAACACAGAAGAAAGCCAGACCAAGACAGTTTACACCTATTTTACTGACTGAACTCCTTGATCCACCTTGTTTGTTTATTTTAGAAAGGGAGAGGGAGGGGGCAGAAGGAGAGGGAAGATTTTTTTTTTAAAAAATTCATTTTACTTGAATTCAATTAACATATAGTGTATTATTAGTTTCAGAGGTAGAGTTCAGTGATTCATCAGTTACATGTAACATCCAGTGCTCATTACATTCTGTGCCTCCTCAATGCCTATCACCCAGTCACCCTATCCCCCCACCCACTGTCCATCCAGAAACCCTGTTTGTTTCCTGTAGTTAAGAGTGAGAAAGAGAATCTTAAGCAGACTCCATGCCCACTACAGAGTCCCATGTGCGGCTCAATCTCACGACCCTGAGATCATGACCTGAACCAAAACCAAGAGTCAGGCTCTCAACTGAGCCACCCAGGGACCTAGATTCACCTCGTTTAAAACCAGATCTAAGGGATCCCTGGGTGGCTCAGCGGTTTCGCGCCTGCCTTTGGCCCAGGGCACGATCCTGGAGTCCCGGGATCAAGTCCCACGTCAGGCTCCCAGCATGGAGCCTGTTTCTCCCTGTGCCTCTGCCTCTCTCTCTCTCTCTCTCTCTCTCTCTATCATAAAGAAATAAAAATAAATCTTTAAAAAAAAATGAAAGACCAATCTTTAAAAAAAATAAAAATAAAACCAGATCTACCCCTAGACTTTTTAGTTCTATGAGCCACCGATTCAGTTGAACCCATGAGATCACATTTATTTCATATTCTTAGAATTTTATCTTATGACTCTTACTCTGGTTTCTGGCATATGAACTGTGAAGCTATAAGCATTGTTTTAAATGTTCTTCTTCTCTATTCTTTCCTGAGAATACTTGGGGGCCCATTTTACTACTCTTTGTTCATTCTGTGTCCTGTTTTAGCTGTGCCACCAAAACTAAACCAAGATTGGGAGAGGACTGCCTTGAAGGACTCTGTCCAAATTTGGGTGTTTCTAGGGCTATATTGGGCACGGTGGTCATTCCCTGATGATCTGTCTGGGTGGCCATGATGAAGGAAGAGTACGAAAGCAGTAGCCAGAAAACCAAGCCATGGCTGAGAGCTGGCTGTTGGCTATTCAGTGAATGGAAGTAGGAGAACCAGCCAGAGAGGAAGATGAAAGGCATCTTCCATCAAAGGATGGAAATGAGGCAGCCAAGCCTGGAATGGAAGTAGGGCATAAGCAAGTGAAACGGATAGGACCTCAGTCTATGAACTCTGAGCACTCGGCAGGTGTTCTGTGATGGAGTGAGCATTTGAAAGGAGCAAACTTGGCTGGGCAATGACATAGTGCTTGTCTGAGTTTTTCTCTTTTCTGCACTTGAGTATCATTTAAAGTTATCTTGAACACATTATCACCTCTTGCTAACTAGATGAGTCTGATATTTAACAGGATAAACACTACTTTTTCCAAAAGCCTATCATTTTAGTCCAACAGACTATGATCCAGAAGACTAAGCTGAGTTCCTCAGGAGAATCCATTAGTACTCAACTGGATATTACTCCCCAGGTAGGCAGCTGGAATTGTGTTGTGGCATTTGTTGGTTGTCACTGTGACTGCAGGGTCACAAAACTGGTGTTTGATGGGCAGCAAGCAGGACTGCACTGTTGGTCTAAAAAGTAAATATTGTACCGTCCTGAGTGAAAACTATGTTCACCCTCAAATGGAGAACTCTGAGTATACTCTAGACAGTAACTTCAACTGTTTACTTCTTAAAGGCTCCTTTACTCGCAGTCATGGATTTCAGTGGAAGGAATGCTGAAAACACTGCCTCTACCCCAAACTCAAGCTTGCCTCTCCTGTGGATGTTATCTGTTTACATCTGAATCAGATACGCTGGGTAGCTCTCAGGATGTCTGGGGAATGCTGAAAAGGTGCCCATCATGTTTCCTTTACTTCCCATTGGCTGTGCTATGTGTACCCACAGCTGCCCCCACCCCTAGTTGGAGAGATTCCAACTACCACGATGAGTCTCTTCCTTCCAGGTTTATTTGCCCGGGCATTATGAAATGTTTATGCTGCTTCCTTTTGAAGCTCCAGATACACCTTCTGTGGAAAGAACCTACTCCTGATACATATAATGGATTAAACCTTTTCCACGTACTCATTTAGATTTTTGCTTTTTCAGTCACACGCACGGAGTATTTTGTGCCAGACACCATGCTAAGGGCTGGGTGCGTTTCTACCCTCATATCATGTGTTTTTCACTCACAAGCTTCTTGACATTCTTTTCACTTCTATCTTCTTAGAGTTATTTTTCCTCCTGTTACTTTGGGCATCACATTTAGGAACTTCTCCTTTCGAGTCAACCAGCATTTAGAGGACCACCTTCCAAACCCCTTTCTCTCTAGCAAAAAGATTTGTGTTTATATCATACTCAAGCCACAGGAAGGCAGATGTGTGTATGCCCTGCAACTCCCCCAAACAGCTCAGTCATCAGAACATCCTTCTGGGCCTTTGCCTGAAAGCTGCTGTGGTATTGAGACAATTGTCATATTTATTCACCAGGTCACTTCTGGTCTTGAGTAATTTCTGGAAACTTCTACTTAGAGGCAGCAGTTTATCTGCCTCACACCTAAGTACAATGCCTCTGCTAATGCCTCTGCTAGTTGTTTGTGTTTGCTTGCTATACAAATTGTACAAATCATCGTTACTTACTTAAAAATATCCCCCACTCTGCTGATGACAAGGTCACCAAGGATCCCCTTCAATTGGCTAAGCTTCTTCTATGAGGCCTAAATCCATCCATTCTTGAGGCTTCTGACTCTAGGGTTACTGCATTTATTTATTTTTTATTATTTTTTAAATTAATTAAATTTTTTTTCCTGCATTTATTCAATGGCCAGAATTGGTCTGAGACTTCCTTATCAGAGTAGCTTAACAATCATTATTGGGAGAAACTTCAGCTTCTCTAGTCATTTAACCCTTGTTTATCTAGTCCTGAGTCTCATTCCACATGTTCACATCTTCCGTTCTGCACAAGTGCTGGGGTTTGAGGATGAGTCAGGCTGCTGGCTCACAGGGAAGGCAGAGGTAATATATTCCCGTAGTGGAACCCCAGTCATTCTGTCTCTATGGATAGAAAATGTCCTGGTACCAGGTCCATAGATACCCAACTTTGAACAACAAGAGAGCTCATGGTTTAAAACTGTGAAACTGAGCATCAGGGAGACCAGAGCACGTCTCTATTTTCAAAAGTCTGATCCATTGCAAACATACAGCCCTTGTGAGGGAAGACACAGTTATTAAAGGCATCTGCTGAGGCTTGATCTGCTTCAACCTAACATTGTATGCTTGTAGAATGGAATTCTCTGAGATGAAAGAATTCTGCAAAGAGAATGCCCAGTACTCCTCTCCAATTTCAGGGGCAGGCTTTCATGGAAAATTCCAGGTCTAGATGATGGACAATGCTTGGTTCTTGCCAGAAGCACCTTCATGTGCAAAGAAGGCACTTCCTAAAGGTATATTTAAGACAGCAACTCAGGGTTTCTGGAAGGAACCTGCCTCTGAGGGCCTCAGTGGGGAGGGTAGAGGGAGACATGAAGGAAACGAAGGGGATTTTCTTGCAGGAGGCAGGAACTCAAAGCAAAGACTGGCGAGGATTGGGGGTGGAAAGCAGAGAGACATTAAGTTTGTGAGAAGGAAGATGGAAAATCTTTGAGAGAAGAGGATGGAGAGCTGCTGGAAGCCGTGATAAGTCAAGAAAAGTGGAAGCCAAATCAAACCAAACCAAACACTGAAGAGTAACAAGAAGCAGAAACTCCTTTTCTGGGGTCCCCTGAAGTGTGAATCTTGGTTGTAATTGCACAGTTGGCAGGTAAGAGCTGATTTCAAGGGTGACAACATTTATTTATTGTTTACTTATATTTTCTGGAACATCTGGATTTTTACAATTCTCAGCATAGGCAGAAGTGGCTTACCTTGCCCTGGGATTCATAAAACAAGGTGGAGGCATTCTAGTTTCTTTTTTTTTAAGATTTTATTTATTTATTCATGAGAGACACAGAGAAAGAGAGGCAGAGACATAGGCAGAGGGAGAACCAGGCTCCCTGCAGGGAGCCTGATGTGGCAATTGATCCCAGAATCCTGGGATCATGACCTGAGCCAAAGGCAGATGGATGTTTAACCACTGAGCCTCCCATGTGTCCTGGCATTTTAGTTTCTGATGCATTTTGGTGGCCTTGAAGACTTTTGACTTAAGGCCTAGGCAACGCTAAGTGCCCGTTTAATTCACTGTGCTCTGGATAAACAAAAGAGGGAAGTGATGTCAATGTCATTGCCAATGATAATAAGCATGTAAAAGCCTTGTGTGCCCTGCAATAATATAGCCTGGTTTAATGCGTGCTGTTGGTACTTCTTACTTAGTAATTAACTTGGGCAGAATAGACCCACATAATCTTAAACCAATTTTTGAGCTTGAGAGTGGTTGTCTTTGAATTGATGCACATAACTGGACATAATTTCTGTGTTTACTGTTGAAATTGGGTCCCAGTTGAGCTCCAGAATAGACACTGGAGACACTCTTCCTCTGGACAACACAATGTAAGAGCTGAGTACCTACTATCTGCAGAAAAAAACTTTACTTATGTTACAGACTGAATTGTGTGCCCACCCATTCTGTCCCTTCCCCTGCCCACCACAAGTCCATATGCTGAAACCTTAGCATCCAACGTGGCTGTGTTGGGAGATAAGGTCTTTGAGAAGATAATTAAGGTTAATTGAGGTCATAAGGGTAGTACCATGATCCAATAGGACTGATGTCCTTATAAGAAGGAAGTGACACTGGGCATGCTTGTGCATAGAGAAAAGGTCATGTGAGGATACAGAGAGAAGGTGGCCATCTACAGGTCAAGGAGAGAGGTCCCAGGAGAAACCAACCCTGCTGACACCTTGGTCCTGGACTTGTAGCCTCTAGACCTGTGAGAACTTAAGTTTTTGTTGTTTAAACCACTTAGTCTGTGGTATTTTGTTATGGCAGCCCTTGCAGACTTAGACAACCATTAGCCTCCCTTCTATGGTTTTTATGCTTCCATTGGAGCCATGGGGTCTTGAGCTCTAGCTTAGGCTGTGGCATTAAAGCTTTGGCATATTCATAAATTTAAAAAAATAAGGCGTGGGTAGAAACCAGAGCTTGACCTCTGGCAAAAGCTCTGATATACTGTAGGTGTTCAATAAATGCTTATGGATTAAATGGAGAAGCCGCTAGGAATGACTTTTCACGAAAAGTGACTCTGGAACTTCTGAAGGAGTAACCACATACCTTGACCCAAAGAATAATGAAGAGATTCAAAGGATCCATCTGGGAAAAGGGACATGGAGAGCAAGACCAAAGAGGCTTCAGCAAGGAAGGGTCTGGAGCAGGGAGGAGCTCCCTAAGGGAGGAGCAGAAGTGTCTCAGAAGTAACAACAAAAGTTGGTAGAAAACTTCAGAGATCTTTTTATTGTTATTGTTTTTTGTTTTTGCCATGAGTAGATGATCTGGTTAGGGTCCAAGGAGGGGGCTTAGGGTCAATGGATCCCAGGGGCTGGTCTACATGGGGCTCTGGATTCAAAAATCATTGTCACTGTGAAACTACAGGCTTGCAGTTGGGGGAGTGGAGTGTGGCCTGGGGAAGCGCAGGTCACACTCCCCTCAGCCAGCACAGAAGCTGCAGCATTGTCTACACAAGACCGTTCTAAGAATTGTTATTCCATGAACCTCCATGGCCTCTATTTTCCATGCTCATCTTGGGCGATGATGCTAATACACAGCAAGAGGGTCAGCTGAAAATAGTAAGTAAAACACCGAGCTTGGACAACCTGGACTGGACAAACCCTGGTGAAAACACTGTATTCTATGGCATCAGAGCCATTCTGCTGCTGGATCCCTCGGTAGAGAGAGACTTTAGTCACCAGGGGCTTTCCTCTCTCCTTGTCCTTTCTCTCGTTCATCCAGAGTCATTTCATGCAAGATGCCAGCCCAGGATTTCACATGTCACCTTTTATATAAGATACAATTTATCTTTATCCTTCAAGAGTTCTATCAATGCTGGGATCCTTCTCTTCCACCTTTCATCCTTATTAAAAAGCCCTACCTTGTCTTTTCTGAATGCTTCTGAGTGCCTCAACCATTATTTCCAACTATCCCCATTGCCACAAGCAGCCCTCAGGAACAGTCTGTGTTGCTCAGCTACTTGAAGAAGTTTCTGGATGGAAAGCCATCCAGTTACCTCCTTTACAACAGGAGATATTTCATCTATGCAGGTATTTCCCTCCCACCACCAACTCTGGCTTGCTTTGCAAACACTGGCTGCAGCAGCATAGAGATGTCACGAGCCTCATCTTACGCCCTTCAAGGCTGACTTTTCATGCTCTTTATATTCGATCCATTATCTGTAGAAACTCTACATGCCCTTGGCATTGTCACTCCAGAGCTGAAAGCAATGCCTTGGCATTCCAGAATATTTTGTGACTCTTATGACTCACCCCAGATGAGAATGTCTAATTCTAGCATCATGAGGAAGGATGAAAGAACATAATTTCCTAAAAAAAAAAAAAATGCAATTGTTAGAAATAAAAGCCTGTGAGCCCAAGGAGCACAGTCTCAAAATGGAGAAAGCAGAGAGTTTGAGAAGGCTTTCTGGAATCACAAAATCTGCTGTAGTTTTTTATGCTTTGAAAGAATAACTTGAAAGAAAAATAAAAATTGGCACACTGGGGGACACTCTGTGTATACAGCAGTTTTAAAATATGCATTTGTTCACATTCAAGAATACAAAACCTTGTGGGTTCTTCTTCCTACAATGGCTTCCTGTCTCACTCTAACTCAACAGCTGCAAGTGGCTTTGGTAAATCGTGCTAGTACATTTCCATTAACATTAGTAAAATTTATGTCAACTGCACTGTCAACAATTGTCGGTCTTTAAAGACCCTAATCTCCTCTTGCAAGAGAATACACATCTGTGTCACACCTACGGTTTCTCATGTGTCCTGGTACCATTTGTCTATCTCATTTTCCTTTTGTTCTCCTCTGGACTCAGAAGGCTCCTTGCTCATCAATCAGCTTTAGTGTCAATGAGGTATATTCTGACTTGGTACAGGCTCCCCCTATTACTCCCTCCTCTGGTACAGCTGCCTTTTTTTTTTAAACCAGTGAATGAGGTTTTCCTTGCAGAGCAGCTCCATTTGTGTGCTGCAAAGACAGAAGACAAATTGATTTCAAAACTGCGTTATCCTACATAACTTTGGGGTAATGTCCATTATTCCATAAACAGAATTTTTTTTTCTACAGAAACATACGCAAGGGCTTATGACTCCTACCCATCAGGAATTGTTACCCCAGGTTTACAGTTTTTCCAGAAAGTTATGTGATGTGGACAGTCCTCAAGCTCACAGCCTGTTCTATAGATGGATTGAACCATCTCTACATTTGATTGGCTGGGAACTCAGTTGGGGCTTCTCACACTATTTGTGGTGAAGGGTCAGCACTTTTTATTTCCACCATGCCATGGACTGCTGTTTTTATAAAATACAAAGTCACAGGCTTGGATGCTATGGTAACGTCAAATTTCAAACAAAAGCTTTGAAGTTGCCTGTTCCCGCTTTCTATACTTATTGCAGATAGTGACAGATAGTTCACGGACCAGCCCAGATCTGTTGACCAAATGTGCATAGCATTCAGTCTGGGTCTATGGTCACACTACGCTAAGACTTATCCTGCAAAAGCCATCATGCGATGTGGGATGCGTTCTCCTCTGTTTCCTAGAGCAGCATAGATTTTAGACCTATGAGGAGGGAAATGATTTAAACTTGCTTTTAGAAGAACAGGTGCTGAAGGCATCTGTCTTTGTTGGAACCCTGAGTCACCGCAATCAAAGCATGATGATGTATGGCATTCAGGTAGGAAGGAGAAAACAAACAAACCTGCAAAAGAGCAAACAAATCCTTTTGATGGCTACTCAGAATTGGAAAGGGAATCACAACCAAAAATACAAATGAGTTAGAAAAAAATGGAAAAAAAATCAAACAAATTAATAAACAAAAAACAGAATCAGACCTGCAAATATAGAGAACTGATGGTTGCCAGAAGGGAGGGCAGTGAAGGGGAGTGGGGGACATTGGCTTTTGGTTATAGAATGAAGAAGTCAATGGGAGTAAAAGGCACGACAGAGGGAATATACTCAATGGAATTGTGATAGTGTTGTCTGGTAACAGAGGGAGCTGCCCTTGTGGTGAGCAGAGCACAATGTAGAGAGTTGTTGAATCACTAATTTGGACACCTGAAACTAATGTAACACTGTGTGTCAATTGCGCTCAAATAGTTGAGAGAGAGAGAGAGAGAGAGAGAGAGAGAGAGATGAATATTATTTAGCCTAAAAGGAAAGGGAAATCTTGCCATTTGCAATATGGATGGATCTTGAGGACACCATGCTGAGTGAATTAGTCAGACAGAGGAAGATAAATGTTGTATGACTTCACTTATATGTGGACTCTAAACACACCAGAGTCAGGGACATGGAGGACAGACTGTGGTTGTCAGGGGCAGGGGTGGATGTGTGTGGCAGTTTGTGGGGGAGTAAAGTGGGTCAAAGGGGTGGTCAAATGGCATAAACGTAAGAGTTCTAAGCTGAATAAGGATGTGAAGTGCGTACAGCGTGGTGACTGTAGTTAGCAATGCCGTATCATATGCTCGAAAGCTGCTAGGAGGGTCTGTCTTAAAAGCTCTCACCACACACACACACACACACACACACACACACACACAACTGTGACTATGTGAGGTGCTGAGTATGTAAACTAATCTTATTGTGGTCATCACTCCACAACATGTATCAAGTCTCTAGTATGAATACCTCAAACTTACGCTATAGGTCAATTATATCTCAGCAAACATAAAAAAAAATGAAAAAAGCAATGCAAGGCGTTGAAGAATTGCATGCAATTTGAATATTTAGGTCCTCTGGCTGCAGCTAGAGAACGGATTACCAAGAGTAGGTGGGCAGAGAGTAGGCAACTGACCATCAGAGGAGGACAGGTGAGGGCCAGGGCCAGGAGCGGGTCCAGCTCAGCCATTTGGCCCAGGAGGCACAGTGCCCATGGCCCACAGCACATTTTAGTGGTTCATGAAAGTGTTTAATTTGCTTATCTTAAAATCAGAATTTAAAAATGAATATAATAATGATGAACATATAATAATGAATTCAACTTGAATTTTATCTGTCTTTATATGAACAAAGTGATAGCACATAATTTTTAATATATATTTTTTTATGGCAGAAGGGGTCCATGAAGGCAAAAGTGCCCAGGGCTCCCTGGTGTCAGAAGGTGGCTCTGGCTGTGAAAGCAGAGAGAAAGTGACTCAGAAGATAAACACTGATAGGATTGGTGCTGGGCTCTGGCTGTTGGATGTGGGGATCACACAGCCCCATGGTGGCCACGACTAAGATGGAAAGTAGTGAGAAGACTAAAGTGAGGGGAGTGTGATGAACTCAACTCTGGACACTTAAAACAGAGGCGTCCATGGGTCCTGGGGAGTTTACAGATGGACAGACTTTGTGCAAACCGTGCTGTGGTCAGACTAGCAAAGTTTCATTTCTTTGGTCTCTGCCATGGGACAGGAAAATCGCTTTACTGAGCAGAAGCTTCTTTTGCAGTGGCATTTATTATGCTGAGATTTTACCTGTCTTACTTTTACTGTAGTAATTGGAGGTCTGGGGACTATTTGGAGAGATTTGAAGGAGTATCATTCTTTTGCTGAAATGTGCAAACTCCATCAGTACTGATTACATTTTGCAAGATGCAGAAAACCCTTGCTGATTTAAAAATTAAAAAAGAAAGAAAAGAAAAACAAAAACAGCTATTCACTCAGCCCCTCTTTGCACATTTAGGCAGATAATACCATGAATGCTGGAGCATAAACAACAAATTATATTAAACAAGCCACGCTATGTACATCTCCATTGGAAACACGTTAGAGAATGAAACTCAACAGCTGCCAAATGTACTAAATGATCAAATCGGAAGGAAGTGAATGTCTTTTTGAAGCTCTCCAAAAGGATTTACAACCGTGGTGTTAAAAAAATAAGATGATATGCATTTGATGGTGACCCTAGAAACGTCTTAAGTATCTCTCGACAACATTTTCAGCTCATGTTTTATTAAAACCTTTGTTTCTTCAATTACATCTGATACTATAAAGCATTTTGTACATTAGAGAGAATCTGAGATCTTTTGCCCATGCTTAAAAAAACCTCATATAAAAGATGTGACATTCACTTTAGTCTTTTTTTGTAATAAAATAAGACTTGACCCAACACATTGTGATAAAAGAGCAGTTGAACCAGACCAGATGATCTACCTCTGAGAAAGGCACCACTCATCATTTTGATCATTTCTTCCTCCTCAAACACCAGCAGAAGTGGGTCTTTTGTAAAAATTAACTATGCTAAAAGTCTTTTCTCTTTATGTTTCCTCCTGACATTATTAATTTTTAAGATCAGCTGGAGCCATAAAATCTATACACATTGAGAGCTCATCATCTCCTTCTTTCCTTTTGCCTCTGATGCCTGAGGTTGTGGTCAGGCCAAAAACAATTAAGCAGAATGTAGGTCAGTTCACCGGGTGATAAATCTACCCATTCCTTTGGGTCTACACTCTGAAGATTCCCTGGTTAACGCTAGGGCAGGTGCTATTTCGAGCAGAGATGAAAGAGAAGGATCTTCAAAGAATATGCATGGTGAATGTTTCTAGAGCACGTGATGGAAAGGTCTTGCAGGAAGGGGTTCTCAGCTTCATGAGCAGTCTGCTGTCCTAGAAGCAGACAGGAGGCTGAGTGGCTACATATGGTGACACATTTCTTTTAAGAAGAGGGCAGATACCATGTGGAGTGGAAGATACTGGCTGGAAGGATTTAGCTGTTGTGTGGACAACCTGGGTCTGGGAGTCACGTGCCCAATTCTGGGCCCTGTCAGGTCACTAACCAGATCATGTGTAGGTGGTAAGTCTTGTGCTTCTCTGGGCCTCAGTTTCTTCTTCTGCAAAGAGGGTGTCAGTTCATCTCTCAAGTCCATTTCATGGACTTCCATGAAAATCTTGATGGCCTAAGAATCTGCTGTGAATTCATCTACCCCTTTCTATGAAGGGTTACTTTTTTCTGTTTGGGCATCTTGTCTTGTTCCTTAGCGTGGTAGGCAGAATAATGCTCCCTCCACTTCCCCCACCCCAGAATGTCCACATCCTAATCCCTGGAACTTGTGAACGTGTTTCCTTGCATGACAAAAGGAATTTGCAGATGGAATGATGGATCTTGACATGGAGAGATTACCCTGGGTTATCCTGGTGGGCCCAGTGGAACCATGAGGATCCTTATAAAGAGGGAGGTAAGAATGTCTGGCTTAGAGAAAGGGAGGGAGGGGGGGAGGGAATTGAAGGTGCTATCCTGCTGGCTTCAAAGATGGAAGAAGGGTCCATGAGCCAAGGAATGCAGGTGGATTCTAGAAGCTGGAGAAGGCAAGAAAACAAGATTTTCCCCTAGAGCCTGCAAAAGAAAGCTCTGCCAATCCATTCTAGACTTCCGACTTACAGAACTATAAAATAAGAAATGTATGTTGTTTCAAGCCACTGAATTTGTAGTAGCCACAAGGAAACTCCTACACCTTGAGAGGGAGGGCTTCAGTGTCTGTACCCTCCTCCCTCTGGCGGCATGGCTAAGTAGCACTGTACCAGCTCAGCTGGTTAGCATCTATCCTTCCCTGAGGAAGGATTTTTCACTTACAGGATAGGAAACGGCTGCATAGGCTGAGGACTGGCAGGGGAGGAGAGTGACGGTTCAGGCGGCCCTCCATCAAAGAAGAAATTTTCTGTTCACCTAGAGCCATGTGTATAAACATCCCTGCCCTAGGGAGGCAGCGGACCTGTAGTGGGAGATTTGCATCCCGAGGCTGAGCTGGTGGAGGCAGCATCGTCTTCAGATGAAACCTTGTTTGGCTTTGTGTAGTATCAAGTGGCTCAGAGCCCAAGAGCAATAGAAACGGAATTGCAAAGCTGGTAGGGCTGCAGCAGGAAATTTACTTTAAGGGATGGATTTGAGAAACAAAGTCTGTAATAATTGCATGTTGATCTCTCCTGAGTAATAGGAGCGTTGGGATGTATCTCTGTTCATCTGAGCTGGTTTGAGATACCCAGGGCAGAGGACCAAGGAAAACTCTAGGTAAGATGCTGTTGAGGCTCACATGACATAATCCATTAAATTATTCAACAGTCATGTCCATCAGCTCTGGCTGGCAAAGGACATTTAATGGTGCTATATGGGAACGACCATGGTGATGGCGCTCACAGATCTTCCTGACAGAGGATCCCACAGCCCCAGCTCTAACAAGGAAGCCTCTGCACCCACCATGCTCCGCATTGTCACAATATCCAATATCCATATCCCAGAAGAAGAAGGCCCAACCCGCAAAACTCACATTATCCAAACAGGGATCTGTCAGTTGTTAAAGGGAACACCTGGCAGAGCATATTGGAAGGAAGTAGATTCCTGGAGGAATCTATTGGACAATGAGTCAGCGTTTGAAAGCATTTAGTAAAAGGGCTTACGCATAGTTTTGGTCTTGTTGGTAATGGGGTTGATTAAGAAGACATTCCAGAGAAGACCACATTGTACGAGACAAAGATGGCAGGCAACACTCTGAATTATTCACATAGCCACGCTGCTTGTCCCTGACATGACCGGAAGAGGAATGTCAGTATCTACTTTTAAATGGCTTAGGTTCTAAAACGTATATAAATTCAGAAAGTAGATGTCATCATTCTTGTTAAGGGAGCCCTTCTGTTGGCTTCATGAAGGGTCAAGTCAAAGTACTCTTCCTGATATAGATAAATACAGGGAGCTGAATTGCGGGTGCTGCAGAGCCTCGCACTCACGGTCTTCTGCTCCGAGGTGGTGGTGGCGTGTGTACAGTGTTCTCAGGGACACGCATCAGCGGGATGAAGCATCGAGCTTGGAGCCCCGAGGACTGGGATGCCTGTGGAGTTTCTGCCACGGGCCAGCTCTGCAACGCGAGGTGCTTACCTCACTTCTCTGGGCTTCAGTTTTGTTGCTCTTGAAATGGAGGTTAAAATAGTACCCCCCTCCGGGATGTTTATGAAGAAAAAAAGTAGTCAGCGCAGACAAAAGCCTGAGCAAATAAGTGCCCCACACAGAATCAGCATTTGATGCGTCCTCATTATTATTAATACTCCGTCTCTCTGTGGGTTACTTCTGCCTGTGAGTGATGATCAGTCAGCCGCAAGTAGTGAGTTCAAAATCATACCCAAGAGCAGCTGCTTTGTGGAAGAGTTGAGCATGTTAACGAAACTCTAGCTCCCCTAATATTCAATGAATCTTGAGCACCTGCTCTTCTGCTTTCATGGCTTGGCAGCTTCCAGCAAGTTCTCTGGCAAGAGCCATTCCATTTTGTAGTAGAGATTTAAAACTACCTTCCCATCCTCTGCAGGGCTAGAGCATGCCTTGGAGCCTGGGGGTTGATTAAATATGAAAACTCTAGGACTGGAGAGAATTTCTTTCTTTCTTTTTGTTTCATTTTCTTTCTTTCTTTCTTTCTTTCTTTCTTTCTTTCTTTCTTTCTTTCTTTCTTTTTCTTTCTTTCTTTCTTTTTTCTTTCTTTCTTTCTTTCTTTCTTTCTTTCTTTCTTTCTTTCTTTTTCTTTCTTTCTTTCTTTTTTCTTTCTTTCTTTCTTTCTTTCTTTTTCTTTCTTTCTTTCTCTTTCTTTCTTTCTTCTTTTTTTCTTTTCTTCTTTCTTCTTTCTTTCTTTTCTCTTTCTGTCAGTGAGAAGGCACAGCAGGTGCCCTTCCAAAGGCAAAGAAAACTGGTGCCCACCATCAGTCCCTACTGACAATATCAACAGTTCTCAGAGGTCCTGAGGCCCAGTGATCACCTCCCAAGGCAAATGCTGCTTTTTCACAGACCAAAGGAGCCCACAAAATGCTAGGACAGGATGCTCCCTAGGCTTGGGAACAGGGTCCATCTCCCTGTGAGAACGAGCACCCAGCTTTTCCTCTCTCATCACCAGTTTTGTACCACACGGGACCTGTCCTGGTCTCGCAGAAGTGGACACTAATTTCCTCTTCAGTAGCACATCAGAAGCGTGTCTGGGGCGGTGCAGGGAGGAAGCCACCCTGTCTGCATTACTGTCTCTCTGGGCATTGGAGCCTCAAATGCCTGCACTGCCTGACAACGGCAGATGGGGTCTTCCAGGGAGGGAATGGCAACAACTCTAGCCGCCAGGATGGGCTGGCTCGGCTTCTTGGGGAAGACTTTGTTTCTTCCTTGACGACTTGTCTGAAAGATGATGACTCCTCCATCTGCTAGAAAGCTTTAGAGCTTGGCCAAGGCATGGAAACTTATTTTATTCCTTTCTATCTCTGTGGGCTAATGTGCTTGACTGGGATGAGGCAGGTGCAGTAAACACAGCATTGGCCCCGCAGACCCAGTGGGGTCCTGGCTGGCCCCACTGTCTGCTCCCTGAGTCTCCCCTCCCCATGCCCTGCCACTGTCAGAGCAGATGCTCTCTTTTCAGGGACTCCTCGGACCTCTCCAAGTAGATTCCTAACTTCTTTTTTTAACCTTATTCGGTCCCCATGAAAATCTCTTGGCATGGGACAGGAAAACCAGTGGTCATTGACTGTCTGTACATATCACATCCTTTCTAGGTGCATATAATTAAATAGAAGAGGAGCTGATATTTATTGAGTACTTGCCATATGCCTAGCACTATTTTAAATGCTTCACAAGATATTTTTTCCTTATTCTCATCATAGTGCTATGAAGAAGTATGTCACAATCCCCCATTTACAGATGAGAAAAGTGAAGCCATTATAGGTTCAATCAGTTACCCAGGATCACCTACCTGGTTGGTGTCCATGTTCAATTTAAGCCCAGCTGTCTAAAGCAGGGCACCACTCTTGCTATTCACTATTTTGATGTTGCATCCTTTGCAGGATTCCAAGGAAATCTCATGACAAACTTGTAATCTAGGAATCATTATTTATATTTTACATATGAAGATGTGGGTCTTAGAGAGGATGATGATTTTTTTTCATGCCCTACACTTTCTGTCATTGAGAATATGGATGAATCTAATCTAAGATCTACATTTGCTCTTGAGTCAGAGATCCGGCTTTATTTTGTTCTTTCATTAGCTCACTGTAAAAATTGTAGGCTCTTAGAGATATGTATCTCCTTTTCTCAGGTTTGGTTTCAGACCATGTAATGGTCGTAGCACAGTGACTTCTGGAAGACACCATGAGCCCTGGAATCATTCAGATCCCGGATCCATGTAGGCACAGGAATCTATGATAGGCACAGGAACCACTCAGCTCCAACCTCCACATACTAAAGCTACCACAACCACTAGCAAATGAAATAAATATCTCTACTTTGTTTCCATCTGTGTGGAGATGGTCATATGGAGCGGTTTGAGCCAATAGACAAGCCAAAATTTACCTACTAGGGTAAGGGAGGTGGTTTAGGAAAGCTTTTACAGGAGAAACTGATGCAATTGGCACTACCACTTCCTCATTCTTTCTCTCTTAAACCAAAGTGTGAGGTTCAGCAACTACATTGTGACTATGAGGCTGTCAACTGGAAATGGCAAAGAAGAAAGATAAAGAGCATGGTTGGGCTTTGGGTTGTCTGTCTCCAGTGTGAGTAAAATAAATTCCTTTGCTTTTCCTTTTTTAAAAGCCCCTCTTTGTTGGAGTTTCTGTTGCCCTGTGAATGATACAAGGTCTAAACACCTAGAATAGTTCCAGGAATGCTGTATCCTTGTGTCTGTTGGGGTCAGCTTAGTTCCATGCCATCTCCTCTCTTTCTTTCCTGTTCAACACAGCTTCACATTTTCCTTCATTCCTTAGAGTCTCCTGTGAAATATGGGTCATTTGCCTCCTGCTAACAATGTAGGAAGCATGCATGGAGGACAGCTCCAACCATATATTTTAATCTCTGAATGGGAAAACTCAAAGTTCTTTTTTTTTAAGTTGAAGAGTTAAACTGAGCATTCTGCTTTTATGTGGCAATGTCAAGAAAGTCTATATTCCATATTTGGGGCTGTGCAGATTGCCCTGGATTTTCCCCAAAAACATGTTATACATTTGTCTGTTCAACATCTACTAAGCTGGCTGCTGAGGTGGATGTATGGTTTATTGTTCTCCCCTCAGTCAAGCATGACCAAGACTCCCTGCTCTTTCTTAATTTAATGGAGTCATTACCTTGATTAGTTAAAAAAATTTATGTTTCCAGGAATTATGTTCTTATTCTATTTCAAACAAATTACTGAAAATTATTCTATTCGGATCAAACACAGTTGATCATTTTCACTTAGGGGGCTTGAAACTCAATAAACATAAATTTAAGTGAAGTAGTGTAATACAAAAAGATTTTGTGACAAACATATACGCATTCACACGTATGTGGGCACACATACATGCATGTGTGCACACATATGCACACTCACACTCAGTGCAGGGATGCATACTAGAATAACTAGAATGGTTCTTTTTTTTTTTTTTTTAAATTTATGATAGTCATACAGAGAGAGAGAGAGAGAGAGAGGCAGAGACACAGGCAGAGGGAGAAGCAGACTCCATGCACCGGGAGACCGACGTGGGACTCGATCCCGGGTTTCCAGGATTGCGCCCTGGGCCAAAGGCAGGCGCCAAACCGCTGCGCCAACCATTCCCTAGAATGGTTCTTTTAACTAGTTTAATAAGTGAGTGTGGGATCCAGGAAGTACACTCAAGTGATATTGGAGGAATGTCTTCAGAAGAGGCACTATGGTCTACAGGAACTCTGAGCTGGGCCACAGGCAGCCTGTGTTTGATTTCTGGTTCTACTGCTTCCCTACGGGGTGGCCTTCCCCCCTAGTTCCTTACCTGAAACACTGGACATTGAACAGAGTATTCTCTCTCTCTCTCTCTCTCTCTCTCTTTTTTTTTTTTTTTTTTTGGTCTTTGTATCTCTCACATTCCATGACTGCATGTTCCCTCCACAGATTACACTCTTCTAGATTTTTAAAGAAATGGTATCATGAGTACTGGCTTTCATTTACTGAAGAGTAATCACCTTACTTTACACTGGTTATAAAAATACAATCAGGATGTACTATAGGCATAATTTTTAAGGTTATATGAAGAAATATGTGACTTTGTTTATAACTCTGCGTAGGGGGCACCTTCTGAAGGAGACTGAGAATACCGACCTATAGAAGTCAACATACACAAATTTAACAATATTAAAATTAAAACTTCTGTATTACAAGACATAACCTGGAGACCAGAGGACTACGTTTGCCTTCATGAAACAGGACAAATGACTGGTATCCAGAGTATATCTGTGTGTGATGTTGACCAACCATTTATGTTTCAGGGCTCACCTTATGGATCCTTTCTCTGGGGTATCACAGTTTTGCATTTGCAATTCTATCAAGACTGGAAGTTGAAGTCTGCTTAAGTTAATAAAACCTCAGTTTCTTGAAGTGTAGAAAAGTGGGTGATATGTACATCAAGTCACAGAAGAGGAAGTAAAAGTGACCAGTAAGCATATGAAAATTGGCTCCACTCTTCCCTCATCAGGAATACTGAAATCAAAACTAGGAGATCACATGTTCCATAATGTGCCAGTAAGCTTAAAGAAAAATAGGGAAAAAACACCATGCAGGGTGTATAGTTGTACTGCCATTTTGGAGGGTAATTTGTTAGTTCTAGAAATTAAGATCTTGCCTATGCATTTATTTTTCTTTGCTGTATCTTTATGGCATCAACTGTGCAGATTTGGATTAATTATAATCTTGGTTATGGCTCAATTTAAATATGGTTCCATGTATATTCTCATTCATTTGTTCATGTTTATTTAATAAGCACATGTGAACTCATCAGCCAGTGTAAAACTAGGACCTCGACCATGACTTTCACTGTGTCACCATCCCCAGGATAACACGTCTCTCTGTATCTACCCAAGGAAAGAACATCTAAAATCTTGTGTTCCTAATGTTGTTCTTTAAATGTGTATACACGGCTTTATCTCATCCATATGAATCCCTAAGTGGTATATTTTAAAATTCTAGTGTTTTTTTTTTTAAACTTACCATAAAAGGGCACAAAGCTATCCAAAGAGAAAGAAAAGACCCTTTCCAGGAAGTGTTAACACACAACCAAGACAGGTCAAGCCCAAGGAGAATCTGGTTTCATGGCTATGTATTTATAGAATAATTTCCATTTGAAAATTGTTTTCCAAATATTTTAGGAAACCACCGTGGGAGACTTTTCAGTTAGTGGAAAAGAAAAAAGCTCATGCCTTGGTAAAATTTTTTATTAATTGAGAATTAGTGTTGAGAATTTGGGAGAGCTTATGTAAGATTTGAAATGTAAGGAGGTTTTGAAACATTCACACAAGGATTCCTTTAGAAAGTTTGAAAAGGCCTGAAAAGATATGTTAAAAAGAATTAAAAAAAAAAAAAAAGAGAGAGTGGGGAAAGGTAATTATCAGATAAGGAGGGTTTATATATATATATATGGCGGGTGATAAAACAGGCTGGTTATTAACCTGGCAGGTAAAGGGACAAGCCACTGACGGTAATTGGGGAAATGAGTGCTCAGAATAGTAATTCTTCCCTTCTCCCTTCTTCTGAGGAAATCATTGCTTAATTGAAGCGGATCCATGAGAATCTTTACAATTTCTTGAAAGAGATGGTGATTCAAGGGGCTTTTGTGACTACAAAACAGCGATTTAAATCATTTCCTGAGGAAAGGAGTTTGGAAGAAGATTAAAAAAAATTAATGCCAGTTTAGCTATTAGTGTGGAAAACAATCAGGACTGAAATAGATGTTTACCAGCCACACTGTGCTTTTTATGACTTTAGAGGCAATGTCACATCTTGGCACGTGTGAAAGCAGAGTTCCGTTGTGGCAGACATCAGTGGAATGCCCTGATGTAATTCTGGGAATGCTGCAAAAAATATAATATTGTGTGTCAGAGCTTATAGTGGGGGAAAGTAAACAAGGGAAATTAGGGAGAGGAAACAGATATCCAGATTTAGGGAAAAAAACTGCTAGAACTGATAAATGAATTCATTCAAGTTGCAGGACACAAAATCAATGTATAGAAATCAGTTGTGTTCCTATACAATAATAATGAAGTAGCAGCAAGTGAAATTAAGAAAACAACCCGTTTACAATTTCACCAAAACAATAAAATATCTATGAACAAACTTAACCAGGAAGGTGAAAGACCTGTACTCTGAATACTAGAAACCACTGATGAAAGAAATTCAAGATGCAAAGACACGGAAAAACACTCCACACTCATGGATAAGAAGAACAAAAACTGTTAAAATGTTTATACCACCCAAAGCAATCTATGATTTAATGCAATCCCTTTCAAAATACCAATATTATTTTCCACAGAAATAGAACAAACAATCCTAAAAGTATGTATTCAAGAACTTGAATAGCCAAAGCAATCTTGAAAAAGACAAATAAAACTGGAAGCATCATGATTCCAGACTTTAAGTAATATTACAAAGCAGTAGTAATTAAAACAATATGGTACTGAACTGAAAATAGACACATATATCAACAGAATAGAATAGAAAACCCAGAAATAGGTCCACAATTATGTGGTCAATTAATCTTCTACAAAACAGGAAAGAATATACAATGGGAAAAATGATGGTGTTTGGTGGGGGATGCGGGGATGGTGGTTCCTGGGTGGCTCAGTCGGTTTAGAGGCTGATTTGACCCTTGATTTCAGCTCAGGTCATGATCTCAGGGTGGTGATACCAAGCCTCAAGTCAGGCTTTGTGCTCAGCGGAGAGTCTCCTTAAGATTCTCTCTCTCTTTCTTCTTTTCCTCCTGCTCCTGGCTCTTGTACTCACTCTTTAAACAAAGCAAAACAAACAAAACAAAAAACAAATGGTATTGGGAAAACTGGATGGCCACATGCAAAATAATGAAACCAGACCACTTTCTTTCATCATACACAAAATTAATCTCAGACTGGGTTAAGGTCTAAATGTGAGACCTGAAACCATGAAAATCCTTGAAGAGAGCACAGGCAGGAATCTCTGTGACGTTGGCTGTAGCAAAATGTTTCTAGCTACATCTCCTGAGGCAAGGGAAGTAAAAGCAAAAATAAACTATTGGGACTACATCAAAATAAGAAGCTTCTGCACAGCAAAGGAAACAGCAAAACTAAAAGGCAACCTATGGAATGGGAGAAGATATTTGCAATGACGTATCTGATAAAGGGTTAGTATCTAAAACATGCAAAGAACTGATGCAACTCAATTTCTAAAAACCAAACAATCCAGTTAAAAAATGGAACATGAATAGACATTTCTCCAAAGAGGACCAGATGGCCAAAAGACACATGAAAACATGCTCAATATTGCTCATCAGGGAAATGCAAATCAAAACTACAATGAGATGTCACCTCACACCTGTCAGAATGGCTAAAATAAAGGATACAAGGAACAGCAAGTGTTGGTGGGGATGTGGAGAAAAAGGAACACTGGTGAACTGTTGGTAGGACTGCAAACGAGTGTGGCCACTATGGAAAACAGTATGGAGATGCCTCATAAAATTAAAAATAGAACTATGCTATGATCTAGAAATTTCACTCCTGGTATTTGTCCTCTTCTCCCCACAAAAAGAAGACTAATTCAAAGGTATATACGCACCTTGATGTTTATAGCAGCATTATCTACAATAGCCAAACTATGGAAACGGCCCAAGTATCCATCAACTGATGAATGGGTAAAGAAGATGTGACACACACACACGCGCGCGCGCGCACACACACACACACACACACACACACACACACACGCATGCACTGGAATATTACTCAGCCATAAAAAGGATGAAATCTTGCCATTTGCAGCAACCTGGATGGAGCTAGAGAGTATGATGCTAACTAAGCAAAATAAGTCAGAGAAAGACAAATACCATATGATTCCACTCATCCGTGGAATTTAAGACACAAAACAAATGAGCAAAGGGAAAAAAAGGAGAGAGCCAAACCAAGAAACGACCCTTAACCAAGAAAACAAACTGATGGTCACCAGAGGGGAGGTGGGTAGGAGGGATGGGTGAAATAGGTGATGGGGATTAAGGAGGGCAATTACAAAAAAAAAAAAAGCTAAGTGACCTATGTTTCCCTTCCTAAAGGATTTGTATTTGAAGAGAGACAGGTTTGTTTCACTCATGGTTCACTGGAAAATGCTTTGAGTCTAACAATGTTGTACTTCGGCCACTGATCTAAGCAGATAATGAGAACTCGGGTGGTAGAGAGGAACATAAAGTCAGTTTTGGGCAGGACCTTAGCATCATGAATATACAGTACATACAGAATGGACCTAACAGTCCTGGGAAAGAGTAACATAGACCATTGTTGGACTGAATTTATGTGATTTCTTAGATACATAAAATAAATAACTGTGATCTCACAAGATCATTAGGTTAAGTCACAGTGTTTTCAGTCTGGATACAGAGTGTGATCACGAATTTTCTACAAATGATCACTGAATGATGGGTATGTGTAATTCTGCTTAGCTTTTACAGATCCTATTCTTAACTTCCTTTTATAAAGAAAACGTCTATATGCTTATTTAGCCTTTCTTTTACTATGAAGTATACCCTGCCAAATTCTTTTAGTATTAAGTGTGTGTATAGATGATTTCCGTTTTATATCAACATTCTCTTGTGCGATTCTTTCAGTGGCATAATGTCCTTGTGTGTGTGTATGTGTGTGTGTAACATCATGCCCACTTGGAGAGTGATGAATTGGGTGTCACTCTGAAGCAGTCACAATGTGTCATGTTAGTACTTTTGCATTAAGTTGCCAGTTAATTAAATAACCTCTGTCTTTTACTGCAAAAAAAAAAAAATCTTGAGCTTTATTAAGTTAGAAAATTTACAACCAATAGCATAATCAATAAAACATTAACAAACATGTCACCCCCGACAAACCTTTTGTATTGATTTTCACATTCTTACAAAGCCTGCCTGTAGCCTTGAAATAAAAACACCACTGTGGTAATGGGTTGTAACAACATTGGCCAAACACCCCGTTCCACGGAGCAGTTGTGAAACTCTTGGAATTGCTGTTGGTTCTAATTATTTGGAAAAATCTACTTACGGATGCTTTTGGAATGGTTTCACTGCTGAACGAGTTTAACTCCAGAGCCCACAAGAGAAAGGCAGAACTAACAGCAGGGATATCACTCGAAACTTTTTCTGTTGGTGGTTGCAGATTGAAGGAAGAACTGAACCCATTTTCTTGCTAATCCAGGTAACAGCAACATAGGCTTCTGCCTTAGTCGTCTGAATTTTTCAGGAGGCTATAATTATTTTCAGTCTGAAATATCCAAATGACAGCTTCACACCCCCTATGTGAGCATATGGAGATGACCATTTTATGGGCTAAGTGTTAGGGAGCTGGGTTTGAATTGTTGCTGGAAAAAGGATGATTGAGCTTGAGCATGTTGCTTCTCCTGCCAACCAGGAAGAGCTGCAAATGTGTCCTTGAATATGTATAAAGAAAGGTCTACATGGGCTCTCTGAAAAGCAACTTGTGGCCTGGATTTGCAATTCTGAGGTTGGAAGCTGCCTGGGTAGGCTTTGGGAAGGAGTCTGTCTTGTGGCTGCCTTGTATGATGCCGTGTGGAGGTGAGGCCGGCTTCTACCCTGGAAGCAGGAGGACCCACAGTGGGGCAGCAGCCAGAGGGTGATTAGGTCCCTCCCACATACACTCAAGAAGCCTATGGTAGGATCCTCCCTTTAGTGCTGATTCTATCAATGCATCCCAGGGCAGGACTCACCATGGCAAGTAGCAGAAATGGGGCTCCCTCTGGCCAGTTTGGTTTCCCAATTAGAGAAACCCCTCATAGGTAGGGGTGTGGAATGGGAGGTAGACTTATATATTTGAAGAATGTACATAACTTGTCTGATGAAACTATTCCTTGAATTCTAGAGTTTGACTCTCTCAAAATCACAAACATATTCATTCACTCATTCATTTATTCACTCATTCAACAAAACCTGTGCTCCTATCAGAGGCCCAATACTTTGCTTACATTTTGATGTGCTACAATTCAAGGACCTAACGCAAGGAATATTATTCGTTTAGCCTTTGGAAGCAGAGGGGAGATATTTAGTGGTGAGGATAGCGATCTGTCCCCAGAGTCTGGAGAGCCAGTGCTAGGCTCCCAGCAGGTCTGGACGACCACTTGGGAGATGTGGTTGTCCCCCTGGGCCCTTGGAAGGGTGCCCTTGTGAAAGGCTGTCCTGAAAGACAAACTGTCCCATGCCTAACGTCAGCCCATGCCCCATACCCTGTGGGGAATATGGTTTGTTAAACTAAAGCAAGATGGCTGTTGAGAGAAATAAAGACATTGAATTCTGTAGGTTAAAACAGCTCTGTGGGTTCACTTGTACTGAATCTTTTACCTGTTAGGACTTGACGCTGTTTTCCTCAACCTCTCTTCTTTTTTTTTTTTTTTTTTTTAAAGAGCACTGCTTTATTTATTTATGATAGTCACAGAGAGGGGGGGGGGCAGAGACACAGGCAGAGGGAGAAGCAGGCTCCATGCACCGGGAGCCCGATGTGGGATTCGATCCCAGGTCTCCAGGATCGCGCCCTGGGCCAAAGGCAGGCGCCAAACCACTGCGCCACCCAGGGATCCCCTCTCAACCTCTCTTCTTATTTTCAGTGGCAACCATGGCGAACCAAAATGCTCAGCCTCTTATTAACAATAGTTTTTGTGATGGACATCTTTAGTAATAATAATTCGATTGGGTTGGAAAGTGGAAAGCAAGAGGCTTCTATCCAAGCAAGAAACTATAGAGAAAATTCTGTAACAAAAGCTTCCCAGAGAATGGAAATGAGACAAAGACTACACTATATTATGTGTTGTGTGCTATTTTAAGTTGGATTATATGTGCTGTAGTGGGGTGAATGGTGCCCTACTCCCCTAGAAAGATATCTCTATTTCTTAAGCCCTAGTACCTGTACATGTGACCTTGTCTAGAAAAAGCGTCTTTGCAGATGTAGCTAAGTTGAGGTTCTCAAGATGGATCCTCCTGGATGACCCACGTGAGCCCTAACTCCAATAACAGGAGTTCTTGTAAGAGGCAGAAGAAGAACACACATGTAGAGCAGAGAAGTCTGTGTGGAGGCTGGGCAGTGATTGGAGTAAGTCTGGAGCCACCAGACACTGGAGGAGGTCAAGATGGATTCTCTTCTAGAAGCTTCAGATGGAGCAGGGCCAAGCCAACCCCTTGATTTTGGACTTCGGGCCCTCAGAAGTGTGAAGGACTAAATTTGTATTGTTTTTTAAACCACCCAGTTGGTGCTAGTTTGTTTCAGCAATGCTGGTGAAATACTAGAGATGCTAATTCACTTGGGCCTCACAACCACCCTAGAATGAGGTTCTATTACTATCATCATCCATCTTATAGAGAAAGAACCAAAGACTCAAGGACATAATCGAGGACACAAAATTTTTGGCCTTGGACCTGACCAAGGTGGCACTGGGCCTGGAAACCAGGCTGAGTGGGTCCACAGTCCATGTGCATTATCACTGCATCGGGGGTTGTAACTTGTAAGCTATGGAGACCAAACATCTGCCTTCTGCAGGCTCCTCCAGCTTTAACCACCATTTATCTTTTTAGTGCCAAATGCTGAAAACTTGGACAACTCCGAAGAGAAGAAAACACTGGAAACGCCAACGGTCCCGCGTTCCAAAGGGAACCATGGTTTACAGGTAATTTACACACACCCCTAAACCACACACCCACACATACTATTTTACTTGAGAGCAGTGTATGTTAGCATTCATCATGATTCCCAGATTTCCTAGTAACATTTCCAAAACAACACATAGGATTACCATACCGCCTGTTTATTTTGCCAACCAAGGCCACTGAAGCAGCCGCAAAACAACAAACAAAACCTACCATCCTCAAATCCCCACCCCCATTGGATACAAGAAAGGAGTTTAACCCCATAAAAGCAAGATTATGATCTCAGAAGAAAGAGCGGTGCTAGAAATTAAATTTATTTAACTTTGCGAAAAACTCAGTATTGTTGAGCTTTCTCCCTCTTCACAATGCCATGGGCCTGTGGAGATGTCCTTAGAGGCGAACAGCAGGCTGTAGTGTAGACCAGCGCAAATGGCAATGTGCATTCAGAGCCTTTAGAGTTCTTGTTCAAACGCAGGTTTGATTTGGGAGGTCTGGGTGGGCACTGAGATTTGGCATTCCAGCAAGCTCCCAGGCGATGCTGCTGCCAATCCAGAGACCACCTTTTGGTCCATGGTTTGCAGGCCCCTAGACAGAGGCACATCTTTGTGTAGTCTGACTTTTTATCCTTTCAGGAACCTTCTGTAAACATTTCCACATATCAGAAAAACAGTTCTACAAGATGACTTTATACCCAGCTACCTGAATGTGTCTTGATTTAGTTATCCAACCCCTTCCTGCTGATTGTCTGTGGTTTTCTCTTTCTTCTCTCTGCCTCCTGCTTTCTCCTATTATAAATGCAGCAGTGATGAACATTCTCGTACCTACCTATCTGTGCACCCCTCTGATTGGTTCTTTAGGAAATATGCTAGAAATGGAGCTGCTGTTTCAAAGGAAAAGCACATTTGACAAGTACATTTTCAAAGCATTAGCATGTTTCCTTTTATCCTAACCCAGCCCCAGAGGTCAGAAATCAGAGCCAAATGGTTGTCGCATGACTAACTAGCATCAACTCAACTGACCCAGTCATGCAAAATACAACAAAGCGTAATAAGAGAATTTCTAATAATTTTTTAGGCTTCTTTGCACCTACAACATTTAAGTAGGTCTAGGAAAAAGCAGAAGAAATTATAGTATCTGTAGTAATTAATGGGCTCAGGTGATGAAGCCTGCCATTAAGTTTAGTTCATAAACTTCTCTTTCTTTTTTTTTTAATAAATATTTTATTTATTTATTAATGAGAGACCCAGAGAGAGAACGAGAGAGAGAAAGAGAGAGAGAGAGACAGAAACACAGGCAGAGGGAGAAGCAGGCTCCTCCATGCCCGACGTGGGACTTGATGCCGGGACTCCAGGATCACGCCCTGGGCAGAAGGCAGGCACTAAACTGCTGAGACACCCAGGGAACCCCCATACCTTCTCTTTCTTAAAACAGGGATTGCCTGCTTTACTCCCCAGGTGAACCTATAAAAGGTTTGAGAGAAGGATGGAATATTCCAATGTGCATGGTCTTAACTTGCTTTGTCGTGGCTCAACCACCATCTCTCAAATATTGTAGAGAAGACAGGGCCTGGAGCCTGCAGGCTGGCTGGGAGGTTCCTCACCTGGAATTCCATGACAGGACAGACCCTTGTTCTCTCCAGGGATGTGACTCAGCCAAAGGCAGTAGAATGACCCACAAACAGACCTTGAGTTCCTTCCCCACTAGTCTTTAATGGATGTCAGTGAATACCCTGTAAGAATAGCTAACGGATATCCAAGTGAACATGTACTTGGCTATAGAAAGAAAAAAATGAAATTATAGTACAGAGAATTTCCATATGCCCTGGTCTTTGATGAAAGTGATAGCAAACATTCAAGACCACCAAAATGATGCTCTTGCTCCCACTGTATTGATGGAGGATGGTTCTTTTATTCTTTTGTTACTTCTGCATTGCTCTGTCCCAACTCTAAATGCTTTCGTGACACAACACTGGATCGTTCACATGAGAAAAGCATGTTAGTTGGCAAAATGGAGAGATGAGTGTATTTTTGATGGTTCTTCAGCAGAAATGACTCATCTACGACACAAGCACTGCAACATCACCCCCACCCTCCACTCCTGCCCTCCCATGCTGGTGTGATTTCTCGGCAGATACAGATATTGCTAATTGCTCACTACATTCTTTCTAGACCTATCTCAGATCTCAAGGCCTGAAATTTGGGGCAGCTGGGTTGTACCACTGCAGGAGGCATGGGTGGTATTGAACTCTCTGGGAGTATAACACACGCTGCCACCAAAGTAATAAAATGTAGCAACCGCATGTTGTGTGTTGGGACATAGTCGGCACAAAATAAAAATGGTTGACTGAACCCAGATATGACCTTTGAATCCTTCTCGACATAGCACTTCAAACAGCCTGATTGGATTTGGCATGCAAGAGGAACCTATTTGCTATTCCTGCTTTAAAGAAACACGCCAAGAGCCTGCCAACACAGAACATATTTAATCATCTTTGCACGAGTGTGTGTTGGGTACATGCATAATGTGTATGCAAATACAGTGTGCTTAGAACATGCAATTCTCTCCCTTCCCTCCCTCCCACTCCCTCCCTAAATATACAATTTCATGAAAACCACACCTGTGACTGCTTATTGGAACGGGAAGGGGTCCAACTTATGTTCTCAAATTTATAACACTTGCCTGTGAATTTCTAAACCGTGCTTCCTGTAATAAACTACAGAGCCTGGCAGAAAGGTACAAAATATTTATATTTGGGCCTAACGACGTTTTCACTGGCTTCCACAACTAGAGCTCATGATACCCATGTTTGTGGACATGGCTCTTTTCTTTCTCCCTCCTAGCTTCTTTCTTGTCCCTTCCCATGGCCCAGCTCTCTGGACCAAGAGGAGGAGATGTGATCCACATTCCAGTAGACCTGGGAAATTAGTTGTTGGCATTTCCATGAAAATTGATGGGGAAAGGAGCACAGGCAGGAGAGGCAGAACTGGTACATTTTGTTTTCGTCTTCCAGGATTCACGATACGATAGGAGACGTGCTATTGTTGTTCGCCACGGCACATCTGAAAGGGCTGTTGAAATCCTGATACAGGGGATCCCTGGGTGGCGCAGCGGTTTAGCACCTGCCTTTGGCCCGGGGTGTGATCCTGGAGACCTGGGATCGAATCCCACGTCGGGCTCCCTGTGCATGGAGCCTGTGTCTCTGCCTCTCTCTCTCTCTCTCTCTCTCTCTCTCTCTCTCTGTGACTATTGTAAATAAATAAAAATTAAAAAAAAAAAAGAAATCCTGATACAAAAACAATTTCCCAACACACAACCTTTCAGCCCTGTTTCCCCATTTTGCCCTTTTCTGGAAGCTAGCATTTAGAAATGGTCAGTTCCCAATCTATCATGTGGGAAACGCTCTAACTTTCACATTTGTCCTTCCCCTTCCACACATCTCAGAAACCTTTGGGATTCGTGGAGAGGTCCCTAAGTGATTTCATTCCATTACTTTCTGAGACTTGTATGGGATTTACGGTTTTGATGGTGCAATTGTCTATCCATGACTCTGTGGCCTCTTTTGCTAAAGAACAGAAGGTAAACTTCTCTTGGCCAAAAAATAAACAACAACAGGCAATGGTAGAGTGGAAGGAGACATTTGGGATAGATGAACTATGGTTTGAATCGGGTAAGATTGTGGCATTGAGTTATTAAAGGAGCCTCAACTGGATGCAATTTGGCACTAACTTTTGTGGTGAGGTCGTAACTACCCTGTGGGAAATGCAAAACACTCTTAATTCATTCCAATTTTGGAGAATATCACAGGAAACCAATTTAAAGTCCTTTAAACACTATTGCAGTTGATGGAATTTCTTCTAGTGAAAGACTATGTGAAAGCAAGAGTTTAAAGTTTTCTATCCATTCGGACAACCTTTGGCAGCAGTTGATAATACGAGTTAAATCAATCAAAGTTGGGAAAAAGCTAATGACTCATTTGGGAACAAAAAGAGTCCCTTATTGAAAGAAGTGGAGTTAAGAAATTTATAGAATATTGGCTGATGTGCCCTTTGGAAATTATAAATTTGCAAAGTCCCCTTTCATAGTAAATAGTTGGAGTCAAATTATCACCCAATGTGGCCCTGGAGATGTGATACAATGGTGCTCATCAGAAGACACAAAGTGCTGCTCAGTCTTTGGGCTGGTTTTCTCACAGTTTTTGTTAATGCTTGTTGTCTGTTGGCTTCCTTTCTCTCCGGTTTTCAGACACCGAACTCTGGGGAGCAGTAATCCTTCAGTCAGGCTTTCTGAGAAGGTTCTTGTCCAAGAGAAACATGAATTTTCCAAGCCCATTTGACAGATAATTGGTCTGGGTAGAGCTCTCATTTTACCAATGGATAGAAATGAAGCCGAGAGCATCACAACACCCAGGCAGGAAGAGGATTCCAATGGCCACAGGAACATGAAGGAGCAGGCCACTTTGCACATGCGGAGGACCCGGAGACTGTCCTCAGGGGTGGGGGTGGGGGTTGATGGTGGCGATGGGGGTGGGGGGTGATGGTGGCGACAGACAGTGGGGTGTGGCTCTCCAATCACATTCCTCCCACCACCTTATCACCAACCACTTGAGGAGGGAGTCATGGCAAGTGGCATGCACAGTCGGAGATTTGAATTCTCTCTGTCTCATCTCTCCTGAATCCCCAGCATCCAGAAAACTCTTGCCACTGGATTTTGTCGAATGTTGGAAAGAGCACAAGTTCTGGTGAGCACAGCCCCTGCTTCCCCCTTTATGAAGGGGGAAGAGTCCCTGGTCCGTTGCTTAAATTTGCAAATCTTCCACGTTTTTTCTTATAAAATGAAGTCAAAATACGTACATCAGAGGGCTGTCTTAAACACTAAATAACACAAATAGGGGGAATGCCTACCACAGTCAATAAATGTGCATAGTTTTCATTATTATATATTAAGTGAATGGCTAATAATAATAATAATAATAATAGTAAATCTGTACTGCGGGCTTGGCACTGTCCTAAGGGTTCAGAGGTGGATACCCTCATCCGATCGGTGGAGAAGTTCGAGTTCTGAGACAAAGAGGAATGTACAGAGGCCATAAAGAATGTACTGTGGCTGGAAAGAGAAACTGCGTATTTTGTGGTTGCCAAAGGAGCCCAGGAGAAGACGCTGGCCATGGGGCTTTCTCTTTGGCAGGATCCAGGCCCTCTTTTCATCCTGGCCAGCCAGCCTTCACAGACCCCGGGACTATGCAGAGTGAGAATCCAATGAGCTGCCTGAAGCTGGTGCTAACCAAGAATTTATGGAAGATTTTATTGCTATTTCCAACTGAGAACTTTTCTTCAATCATTTATGGAAAACATAAAAGCCAGTGGGAATCAAATAGGATGAAACAAGGTTGGAACCACTCTTCCAGATGCTGCGCACAGCTGTTTTTTGCTTAAGCAGTGGGAGCAAGAAAGGAGGATATTCGTTTACTATTTGGGTCAGAGACAGCACTGTAAAATCTCTCCTACATAATTCATCTTGTCCCAAATAGAATGTGAGGTCAAATTTCAGACCCTCAATGTTTTTTGTCAGTCTTTTTTTTTTTTTAATCTCACGGGACTGGTATGAAAAATAGTAAGGATTCTATTCCATAAAGGAAAAAAAATCTCTCTCTCTCTCTGGGGTAGTGGATATCACAATTCCAGAAACAAAATGGAATGCACCAAGGGCTTCCCTCTGTGCCAAAATGCGGAAGGTTCTTTCCTCTGACTCCAATGGAGTCTTTGCTCTGGGAACAAAGAGAAAAGTGGGAACAATCCCGCTTTCAATATTTATAACTCGTGTGTAGGATGAAAGGTTTTTTTTTTTTCTTTAAATAAGTTGATGGCCATCCTTTGAACTTATAATGCTCCTTTCACCCAAGGGGCTCTGGAAGGTTTTGAGAAGATCCAGCCAGCCAGCTCAATCTTCCCTCCTCATGACCTACAGAAAGAACTCTCCCTGGGGACTCAGTACAGAGAAGGCATCTGTCCAATCCACACTGGCTCTCTCTGAGTTCAGAAGAGCACGACAGTGGAACCATCTTACACTGTCTGTAATCCCTGTGTAGCTGTAGACAGGACCACACGCGGGGGCTGATATCAGATGGGCACGATCACACACTTGATGTTCCCATTGGCTGGTCTGAACACAAATCCCATTCCTTCAATCGGGAATATACCCTGGAATGACCCAGAGAAAGGGCTGAGGCCCTCCGGTGGTGGTGTGGGATGGGGAAGGGCTGGCAGCAGTCTCCTGGTAGGAAGCTGTGTTGGCTGATCCCAGATCCCCTGCCTCCTGAAGGCAGAGAGAAAGCCTGGGTCGGTACTCTGATCAGCACCATGCCCAAAGGGATTGAAGGGAGGCCAGGGAGACACAAGAGTGATTATTTAAAGGATGCAAACATTTGCTTTTATAGTGAGAGAGAGGAAAAGGGTGGAATTTAAAATGCCCTTGAGTCTGCTCATGAGAAAGAGTTTAGGGCCTGACACTGAGCAGAAAGAAGGCTTTTAGGAGAGGACCACAGAGTCTTCACTGTATTCTTTTTGGGAATTCTGGCGAGAAGAGAGGTGCAGAAGAAGAAAAAGCAAGAGTGGGAGGAGTCTGAGGAAGAAAGATAAGTGAGTCATCTGATTGGCACAGTGGTTCTCAAACTCCAGCATGCATTAGAACCAGGGGGCGGCAGGAAGGTGTCAAGCAAAAGCGTTTTCCCAGGACCCTTTGGGGGGCAATGCAATAGGTCCGGGCAGGGTTTGGGAATCTGCACATCACACGCTGAGAAACACTAGGTTAAGGAGACAAGGGTGTAGAATCAAGGATCCCAGGAAAATTGTGCAGATGCCGGAATGACTGAGGGGAGCACTTCCAATCTGACTTGGAAGTACAGGTTGCAGGATTCACAAGGATGCAGATGTCTTGGGTGGACAGGAGGACGAATTGGAGTGCATGGAAGGCTGCTCTGGGGCTCCCTGCTGCGCCAGCGTGCAGATCATTCGGTGGTCTGAGAACAATTTCAAGTACTAACCCTCCAAGTCAGGGTTCCCAGGGTAATTGTCTCCATTCCCACCGCAGAGGAACTGTGCTGTCCAAGGGCCAGCAGGCAGGGAACCCGGGGTCCCCAGTGCTCCGGCCAGAACCTCGCTGGAAGTGACACTGATGCAGTGACTGCTGAGAACTACGTGTAGTTATTAACTACGGTCCTAACAACAATGAAGGCCACGCGTAATTCTGTGGTTTGCCTTCTGCCTGCAGAGCTCATGTCTCAAGCATCTCATTTATCTTAGGATAGTCTTTTTTCCTATGCATTTTCTCTCCCCAAAGTCTGTTATAAGTGAAAAAGGACTAGAGTGAGAAATATATTTATTTTTAGCCAAGAGGTAGCACACTCAACTTTTCTTCCTGGGAGCAATGCTTCGCTCCCCTTCTCTGGTTAAATATTTAAATCCATTGTTGTATTGAGCTGAGATTTGGCTTCGTTATTCAGGTAGAAGTAGCTAAATAAAGACACACTTAGGAATTCATAACACTGTACATTTAAGTGCTAGAATAAAGTATAAGTTAAAATGGAATCTTGGTGCTTTTTTTTTTTTTCCATGGATAGAGTTCAGAAATACTATCAAAGTAAAAAAGAAGAAGAAGAAGAAGAAGAAAAAGAAGAAGAAAGAAGAAGAAGAAGAAGAAGAAGAAGAAGAAGAAGAAGAAGCCCAACATATTACCTCCAGGAGCAAATGGAATACCGTGATACAATGGATTATGCTTATGATTTTATTTAACACTTTAATCTTCACCCACAAACACAAAACTACCTTAGTGGTAGCTGGTTTCTTAAAAAGAAGAAAGGTGAGGGACACCTTGAGTGGCTCAGCAATTGAGCATCTGCCTTTGGCTCAGCGCATGATACTGGGGGTCCAGGATCGAATCCTGCATCGGGCTCTTTGCGGGGAGTCTGCTTCTCCCTCTGCCTATATCTCTGCCTCTCTCTCTCTGTGTGTCTCTCATGAATAAATAAATAAAATCTTTTTAAAAAAAGAAGAAAGGTGAATATTCTAATCAGTGCCCTTAAAACATCACTGCTCATCACACCGAATCTTTTTCCAATGTCTCATTTAGCTTTTGCTAACATCAAGTGGAGATTTTTAAGACACATCGCAGCTCCCAACTGCTGTGCTTAACATTGCTTCTGGAAGCACAGAGCCCTCTGTTGATGCTTCAGATTTCGCTGTGGGCTGGGGGGGAAGTGAGGAGAAGTCATTTGCATCAAAAAACACTAGCTGTCTATTCCCATTAGAAAAAACACTTGGTGTTTTAGTGCAAATTATTTTAAAAGGGCGGATAACTTATGGATGCAGAAAGGGTAATCCACAACGATGTATGCAATTTTGTTCAGTTGGATGTCCTCAGGGCAAAAACATCAAGGATAACAAGTGTACTAAATACAAACAGACACTATCATAAAATGTGACACCCATGATTAAAATACCCTTTTCAAGGGTCCTCTGCATTTAGGAGAGAAGCTGCCTTGTTAATATCAAGGCCCGTCATTTCTGAGATTCAGAGGCAGGTTAAAACAATGATATCTTTTCTTTCTTGACTGTATTCTTAGAAGGTTATGAAATTCTTTAATCAGACCAGCGTAGAATCAGAGCTGGTCAGTGAGGAGATTCCTATAAGGGTTAGGAACTCAGGCTTTGGAGCTGGGCAGATTGAGTTTTGAATCCCAGGTCTGATACCGGGATGCTATCTATCTCCTTTGAAGTCTAGAGGATTTCATCTACAAATAGGAAATTGAGTTGTTGAGTGGATTAAAAACATGACAAAACAGAAACCCAGGGGTAAAGTGCTTAGTGTAATGCCAGGCACCGAAAAAAAAAATGTGTGTGTGTGTGTGGGGGGGGGTTTCCTTCCCTTAAAGCCTGATTACAGAAAAGATTTGAGAGTAGAAAATCACTAGTATATCACAGGAAGAGATTTTTATGGTTTCAGATATTGGTAATTTAAACAGTAAGAGCAAAATGCAATCTCTGAGTTTGTGGACAGCATTGGTATAATAATTGCTCATTGCCAAGGCTTAGGTATATCTATTTCATTTATCTGAGAATAACAGTTAACGGCTATTGAATACTTACTTGGTGGGGTGCCTGGGTAGATCAATGGGTTAAGTGTCCAGTTCTTGACTTTGGCTCAGGTCGTGATCTCAGGACGCTGGGACTGAGCCCCGTATCCAGCTCCCAGTTCAACAGGGAGTCTGTCTCCTCCCTCTGCCCTTCCCCCAACTTGTGCTCTCTCACGCGCTCTCTCTCAAATAAATAAAGAAATCTTCTTTAAAATCGAGCACTTACTTGTGCTGGGTGCCATTGCAAATGCTTTATATGCATTGTTTTATTAATCCTCCCAACATCTTCATGAGGAGGTCCGATTATCCCATTCCACAGCTCAGGACACATAGGAACAGAGAAGTTAGGTGACTTTGTCTAAGGTCACACAGTTAGTAAGTATTGGAACCAGAATTTAAATTCAGGCCCTTATTACAGAGTCTTCCCTCTTAGCCACTATGTTTTGTTCATTTATTTTTAAATTCCTCACAGCATCGTACACAGTGCTTTTTACCTAGTGGTCACCAAAGATTTATTTAATGATTATTTAAAGGATGCAAACACTTGCTTTTAAAGTGGGGGAGAATGAAAGGGTTGATTTGTTTTTCTATTGGATTTCGGAAAAATAAAGTCCAGGAAATTGCCTAGCCAGAAGGTAGATGGCATCTTACCAAAGACCCATGGGATAACACTCTATGCAGCCCTGGGGCAGTAAGCCAATGACTGCACACTATACTTAACTCTTCAATTCAGACCCAGAAATATGTAAGCTGATAAAGGATCTCCCTCAATATGGCATCTACAGAATGACCTAGATGGTTAAGATCAACATGTTTGCTAAAATCTTGTGACATTACCATCGTGTATTGGAAAGACCACGGGGTTGGTCTGGTTGGTCTTTCCAATACAAGTTATCTTACATAAATTAGATACTTGGTTCCACTTCATAATAGCTCCATGACCTTGGGTATATTATAGAGCGTCTCTGAGCCTTAGTTTGCATTTGTGAAAAGGAGAATAACAAAAATAATACTTGCTCCCAGCTTTCTCACATGAGATGAATTATATGAAGCCTTTATGTTAATAATAAAACACTGAAGAAATATGCATTAGGTAATCCTAGGTACTCTAACAGAAAAACCCCATATCTCTGTGGTATAATGAAATAGACATTTTATTTCCCCAATGGGTCTTCCTAACCCTCAGGTAACTCAACTCTATGTGGAAACTTAGAGACCCAAGCTCCATCTTCTGGCTTCTCCATTTCCACATGTTTGCTGTGGAAGGGAAACAATGTGGAGGAACTCCTACATGAAATTTTTAGGACCAGGAGGTAGCTCAGTCAGTGGCCACATCTGAGTGTCAAGGATGCTGGGAAATGTAGTCTAGAGATATGTCCAGGGATGAAGAGAAATGGTTTTGGAGATCAGTTAGCAATTCCAACCCTCATCTTTTCACAGGGTTTCTGTGAGATCAAATGAGTTAAAGTATGGGAGAGAGCTTTGTTAATCATAAAACAATAAAAATACTATAGCTGTTTGCTTACATACATCTTAAGCACAGAAAATTCCAAACGATGGCAATTTTAAAGCTATCATTCATTTTTTAAAAGATTTTATTTATTCATGAGAGACATGAAGAGAGACGGAGACATAGGCAGAGGGAAAAACAGGCTCCCTGCAGGGAGCCTGATGTAGGACTTGATCCGAGGACCTTGGGATCACGACATGAGCTAAAGTAGTGCAAGGAGAGGTGGGCAGGGGGATGGGGTGACTGGGGAACGGGCATTGAGGGGGGCACTTGACAGGATGAGCACTGGGCATTATAGTATATGTTGGCAAATCAAACTCCAATAAAAATATATATAAACAAAGGCAGATGCTCAACCACTGAGCCACTCAGGTGCCCCCCCCACCTTTTTTTTTTTTTTAAATACCAATACCAAGGGGTGCCTGGATGGCTCAGTCAGGTAGGTGTGGACTCTTGATTTCAGATTAGGTCATGATCTCAGGTCATGGGATTGAGCCTTGTATCAGGCTCTACACTGGACATGGAGCCTGCTTGAGATTCTCTCTCTCCTCCTCCCTCTAACCGCCCCCTCCCATCACACACAGTCTCTCTCCTTCTCTAAAAAAAATCCTGAGAAACAAACAAACAAAATCCAAAACCAAAAAACCACGGTTGTACTAGAGGCCATTTAATCTTATGAAAAGCTCACAGATCTCAGAGAAAAATGGTCACTGACTATTGCACAGCAGACTCATCAAATAAAGAATTTGAGAGAGAAATTTGGAAAGAAAAGCATAACAAAGGTCAACCAATGATATGGATCATCTTATTTTGTGAAAGAGCTATTGCCTCATCTATGAATGCCATAACAACACTTTAGGAGAATAAGTGAATTTGCTGTTCCTTTATGTGCAATCAGTAAGGATTTCTCGGTGAGGAAAGATTTTATATATTTTTCATTATTGCATGATTCTTGTTTCTTTAGGACATTTCTAAAGAAGTGAGTGTGAATCAAGTATTCCAATTTTCTGAAAGACTCCTAACTTTGGGAAATGAACTAGGGGTGGTGGAAGGGGAGGTGGGCGGGGGTGGGGGTGACTGGGTGACGGGCACTTGATGGGATGAGCACTGGGAGTTATTCTATATGTTGACAAATTGAACACCAATAAAAAATAAATTTATAAAAAAATAAAAAATAAAACAAAAGAAAGTATCCCAATTTTCCTGAAAAAAATTGAAAATGACATATATTAATTTTGTTTCCATCACTAAATACTATTTTATTTTCCATCACTTAATACTTTAGATTTTCTTTTTAACATGTTTTTTTTGTTTTAAGGCAAACCCAGAAGTGTTCGATGGATGGATGCAAAATGATGACAGATTTGTAATACGTGAATTAATACATTTAATACACTTTTAATATACTCTTTGGTAGATTCAAATGATATGTGTATATTATATAAAGAACATTCTAAGCAATCTTGTCATTCTACTTTGCTGCTTTATTTTTCTTCTCAGCCTAGATATATTTATGTGTTTATTGCCAGCCTATTCCTACCAGAATGTAACCTCCATGAAGGCAGCGACTTTGGATGTCTTTGTTCCCTGCATGCCTGGTCCCTGGAATAGTTCCTGGTACCTAGAAGATGCTCAAAAATATTGGCTACCTATATGCACACATGGAAATTAGGTCTCAGACATTCTGGATCAAGTAATCTTCTACTGTATATTTCTTCCGTCTTGAACATAAGGAATTTTCATGGTTTAAAAAGAAGGCATTTTTTGGAAAATCTATACCAAGATACTGATAATCTTAGGGAGTGAGAGGAAAATGGAATCTTACAACCATCAAGTTTGTGGATGACATTGATTTATAACAAAGCTTATGTACACCCGTTTCATTCACCTGAGAACAAGGGTTAACAGCTATTGAGCACTTAAGGCACCAGCTGCCATTCCGAGGGCTTCATAACCATCATTTCATTAAGCCTCACAACATCTTCAGGAATGTAGTGTCTGGGAAACCCAACCAGGCCCTGCACAGCCACCTCCATTGAGGTCAGTATGAATGAAGCTCATGGTGTCTCTTCCACCTAGCATAGGTATCTTCACCTGGGAGTTGGTCTCTAGTTTCTCTCCCCAGGCTTAGCCAGTCAGGAACAGGCAGACTTACTGGCTTCTAAGGAGTAAAAGGTTTCACAGAAAAGGGGTGCTGTGGTATTTGGTAGGGAGTAGGGAGAGTTGGGAGAAAAATTGAAGGAACCATCAGTGCTTTATAGTTGTTGAAAGTTTCTCCTTTTGCTCTCATGAACCAATAAATAAGATAGATGGATACATCAATAAACTATAAAATAAAAATTTTCAAAATTTTCCACTTTAAAAAAAGATTTAATAATAATTCCTCAGAGACAGAACTGCCTCTGGAAATGCTTATCGGGGTAAGTGAGACTCTGGAAATGGACAGAGACTAGGATTAAAGGGGTGGATTGATGGTTTTGAAGGGGAGTGTTGAGTGAGGAAGAGAAAGAGGGAAAAGCTGATGAAGTGTCTGGAAGCAGGAGAGTGAGGGCCAGGAAAGCCCCCTGGGAATTGGCAGCTGGCTTTCAAGATGATCCCCAACAATCCCTTTTTCTGGATAGTCACATCTGGGATTCACATACTGTAACCATCCTCTGTGCTGTGCCAGAGATGGTCCATATGACTAATAGAATATAGCAGGAACGATGCTATCTCACTTTCTCTTTTTTAAAAAAGATTTTATTTATTTATATGAGAGAGAGAGAGAGAGCAGAGTGATAGAGTATGAGTGGGGGGAGGGGCAGAGGGAGAAGCAGACTCCCTGTTGAGCAGAGCACCTGATGGAGGGCTCAATCCCAGGGCCCTGAGATTACGACCCGAGCCAAAGGCAGACAGATGCTCAACTGACTGAGCCACCCGGGTGCCCTGCTATGCCACTTTCAAAGATTAGGCTATAAAAGACTCTGGCTTCTGTCTTAGACTTTGTGTGTGTGTGTGTGTGTGTGTGTGTGTGTGTGTGTGTCTCCCTCCCTGCCTCTGTCTCTCATCATTCACCCTTGGTAAAGTCAGTTTCCACACTGTGAGCAGCTATGAGGAAGCCCATGTGTCAAGGAACTGAAGACTCTGGCCAATAGTCAGTAAGGAACTGAGTCCTGCTTATGGCTGCCTGAGTGAGTCCAAAGGCAGATCTGTCAGCCCCCGGCAAGTCTCGTGATGCCTGCAACCCTGGCTGACATCTGATGGCAGCCTCAGAAGAGACCTGGAGCCATAACCCCCAGCTAAGCCATTCCCAGATTCCTTAGATAGTAAATACCTGCTCTTTCAAGGTGCTGTGTTTGGGGGTCATTTGTTATGCAGCAAGAGCTAACTAATACAGTATAGCAGAGGGGCCACCATTATGCGTAGTGATGCCCACTGTTTAAAGGCCAGTTCTTAGTGGAAAATGGACTCTGATTCACTCCTATCCCCAGACTCTGGGACACACTTTTTGTACTTGGACAAAGAAGAGAATAGGAGAGGGAGATTTGAGTGCTTTGAAGGACTTGGGACTCCGAGTTTTCCCCCAGGATGACTTAGATGGGCCCTTGTTGTAGTGAGGATACTCAGCCGTAAGACAGAATTGCCAATAAGTCTGGCTCAAATTGGCAATGTGTCACAGTGTGAGGTGGCATTTCAGTTAGAAGTGTCTGTTGTAACCAACAGAAAACCTATGCAAATTGCCTTACACACAATGAGGACTGATGGGTCCAGAGATTGGTAGACTTCACATAAGATGGGATCCAGTGGCCCAACAATGTCCCGTGGTTGGTTCCTTCCTGCCTCTCCGCTGTGCCCAGGGGTCAGCATCACCCTAGCCTGGATTCTGTTCTGAGCACAAGACAGCTACCAGCTGCCTAAGGAGCCTGCATGCCCCCTTGTTTATGTCCAGCCAGCAGAGACAGTTGCTCTCTCCAAACCATCAAATAGAAGTCATAAGCTCCATGTTGACTGGATGAGAGGAGATCAATGTCTGATTCTGAACCTGAGTTCTCTGGCCTGGCTGGCTGCCTCTCCTCATCCCACTGAGGCAGTGGGCTGGGATTGTGCAAGTGGGTCAGGACTGGAGCTGGAGGAAGGATTGATAACGGAGCAGAGGTGGAATGGAGGCTGGCACTGGGATCCAGGGAGGTCTGCTGGCTTGCCCAACGCCAAAAGATGTGCGAGGATTAGAACTAGGTTTTGACTCAAGACTGTAGGGCTTGTCCATGTTTGTCCATGCTGATTTGCTCTTGTCTCATGCTAATACCCAGTAAAAGCTCAGAAGTCAAAATGTACTAGTCACCTCCCACGTGCCTGGCACTGTGCTTGTATGTGTTCACTCACTCATTTTTCACAATAGTCCTTTGAGGGGGGTGTTGTTATTCCCAGTTCTCTGATGAAGAAACCAGACCTCAGAATGCGCAACCTTTTCAAGATAAAACCAGCAACTCTAGAGGGGCTCCATCTGAGGTAGTTGAGTAGAATTCTCTATGAACCCTGCAGAGGTCTCTCCTTGCAAGGGGAGCTGTGAGCTGTGGGGTGTTAGGTGTGGAGTGGTAGGAGCAACAATCAGGTGAGAGTTCTCAAGCATTTTGGAAACATCTGAAAGCTATTCTTTGGCCCAGAGCATTCCTTGATCTTAGTTATCTCCCTGTGAATCCTTGCTACCTCTGCTCCCCCATGCCTCCTGCCCACCAACACAGCCATGCACACATACACAAATTCACAGACACACAAAACAAACTCATACACAGGCACACACACACACATACACACAGACTTATAGACACATATATATGCACATAGGCACACACGACAGCTGTGCACACACTGCTCTTCCTCTCAGGCTCAGGCACCAGTGTCCTGCTGCCTGCTGCCTCCCATCTCTGGTTTCTTACCATACTTTTTCTTTTCCCAGTTGGAGAGCACACAGTCTTGCAGCTGTCCCAGGAAAAAGTACTTTTCCTTCTGAACATTTTCCAAGCATTTCATTGTTAGCAATAATGAGACACATTCTAGAAAGTTCCTGTCTCACAGAGATGGCCTACAGAAAGCCAGCGCTTCAACAACATCCTAGCTTAATGAGCCTCCTAATTTTTCCCCGTGGAGGAAGCTGGCCTCCAGTGGCCCTGAGTTCTAAGAAGATGGGGCAGGGCCTGAAAAGCTGTGTAGGAAATCATTGCGTTGGTGGTGGTGGGAAGTGGGAGACGGGGAGTTTGAATCTTGTGGGAATGGTATCGGTGATAGTATCCTTCTCACCCTGAGTCACTATCAGGATCTTTCTAGGTTCCTACCAGCTCCAGGATTAAGTGAAGTGGCTCTGGCTGATGGAGAGACCCCAGGGGAGTGGAGATTGCAATCTTGAGATGAGAAGACAGGAAGCTCACATCTGGGCCGGCTGGGAGTTTCTCAAGGACCTGTCCTACGTCCCCTTCATTTATATGCATGTGTAAAGGCTGCTTAGAGGCACAGACCATTCTCGCTTGAGCCTCCATGCCCATAGACCAAATAATGATACACAACAACTGTTAACATTTCAACACAGGTGTAGGCCACACCTGTGCTTGTCCTTGGTCTGTCTCCAGCCCCAGTTTCATGAGACTTCTTGGCTGTTTGACCCCTCGTGGACTGTGGAGCAAGAGGAAACCACAGATCCTAGAATCAGAACTCACTGTAGTGTTCAGTTCTGCAGCTTAAGTAAGTCACATTCTCTCCCAGAGCTTCCGTTTCCACATTTGCCCAACTTCTGTGTTGTTATTTGTATGATACTGGTGCCTCCCCTGGTCGCGTTGAAGATTAAAGAAGGTGATGTATAAAGGTATGAAGAGTAAATTCCTGACTCCCTTGGAGTGTCACCATTACGAGCATGCAGAGTAACGGTGACGTCACGAGCACTCATAGGAAGAGTGTGACAGCTAGAAACCACCCTGAAATTCCTCATGGACACAAAGTTTTTGTTGAATTTTGAGCAATTCCTCTTTCCCTTTGCATTTCAACTGAGTACATGGATTTGAAAACTAGACCCAAGTATAGAAAGCCCACAAATCCTGGTAGTTTTTGGGGTGGTAGGAATGAAATTGGCTCTAGCCACCTTGACTCCAACATTCAAACGGGGGAGAAAATGTTCTCTCTCTTGGATGTTTGACTCAAGAGAAAGTCCTGGAAGATGAAAGAGTGTCACTACCAGGGTGGAACAGCAACATAGAAGGGAAGACAAGGCCCTGCTGGTGGGTGGCAGGAGAGGACTCTAGCCTTAATGTAAATCCTTTCTGTCCCAGGTCCTAGGAACCCAGAGAAAGAGCCTCGTGAACATTAGCTGTAGGGAGAAGTGAAAATACCTATTACATGTGAAGCCTTGGGATCCCTGGGTGGCGCAGCGGTTTGGCGCCTGCCTTTGGCCCAGGGCGCGATCCTGGAGACCCGGGATCGAATCCCACATCAGGCTCCCGGTGCATGGAGCCTGCTTCTCCCTCCGCCTGTGTCTCTGCCTCTCTCTCTCTCTCTCTGTGACTATCATAAATAAATAAAAAATTAAAAAAAAAATCTTTACATGTGAAGCCTCTACATTCAGACTCACTGGAATTCACCTTCCCTGTTCCCCAAGGCTCTTTTCCCCCTGTGCCTGGGCTCTAGAGGGCTCCTTATGTTCCCTTTGAGATTGTGAACAGTTTCTTGGGTGAGGCTTTTTGGTTGTGTTCTCTTCCCCTGCTATCTTGTATCTCAACACAGGCATTTCCAAGAGGGCAGGCTTTGCTGTTGGGGCATGTGTTGACTTACTCTTCCTAACACAACAAATGGGGCATAAGAGTCCTGCAACTAGCCCCCACTGCCATGGTGGTGGAAGATAGGTCTCTGTTCACCAGAGTTATCATTCTTCGTTGAATTCCTCATTCTTGCTGCATTTAAGAAGACTATCCCTTCTCTTGATGGAAGTATTCCTGGCCCAATGAGTAGACAATAAAATGAGTAGACAATTTATTGTCTACTCATTGTCACACCCTAAAGGATCCCACTGCACCCGTCTTCAATATGTACTCCAGGATGAAACCAGTAATATCTCCTTCTACCTGGAATCTACCCAGAGAATTTCCTGGAAATTGGGCAGCAACCTTTGTCCTTGGCTCTTCTTTATGTGCTCCCTTCCAGGGTCCCTGGCTCAGTGTCCCGTCCCTAGTGTCCTCTTTCCCATCCCTTCCAGCAGATCTGTGTTCTCATGTAGGAGAGAATCCCTGCTTTTGTTCATAAGAGTTGGACAAAAACAGAATTTTAGAGCTGGAAGGGATCTTAGAAAGATATCATCTAATAATGCTTCTTTACACAGAACTACAGAGGCAAAGCAATTTGTCTGTAAGTTCACTTCTAGTTAGAGCCAGAACTACAATCAATTCTCAGATTCCTAGTGTGGAAGTCAGAGTTCTTTCCACTGGATTATTTACTCATTCCCCAAAGGGGATTCCCCAAATGGTATTACCCCAGGGAACTGAAAGGGGGTTCATATGATATATATGTGGTTAGCAGAATATGGGGCAGTTTTCAAGAAACTAAAAATAGATTGGAAGGGAAGTACATCATTATGTGCAAAATTGAATTTGTTGGAGGAAGTATAATTTATATCCACAACACAGATTCAAGATTAATCTAATATAAGCAAGTAATGGAGAATTAACTCTTCCACTGTTATTCTTGAGAATACGGGTAACTGCTTCCTCTTTCTTGATAATGGATGAGATTCTTTTTTAATTGTTTCTGACAGCCCCACTATTTCAAGACAAAAATGTGTGTTTTCTTGAGGTTGACATTCTTCAACTGATTATTTTCTCTCTAATCCTTAAATATGCGTTAATAATTTGTGTTCTTTAAAACATTATATTTATTTCTCCTGTACTTTTTTTCTGGTCTTGGGATAATTGGATTAACCCTAGAGGTCCTGGAGGGAAAGTAGCTCTGGTGGACCCCAGGAGACACGGAGCTTTTCAAGAGCAGAGACTGTATGTCATCCATCCTTAGATTATCATTGCCCTTCTTATATGGATTGCTATTTTTTGTGTTAAACATCATGGAAACCAAAGCATTCCCCAAGGGCTATGAAGATTCCTTTTGCATCCTTGAGGTCATTTCATTCCAGGTTCCCTTAGTCTTTGGTCACTTGGCGTTTGATGGAACATGTAGACACTTTGCAGTTTCTCTGTCCATGCAGGAGCAGTGAGCCCACATGTAGGGGAACCAGAATTCAAGCTGAGTTGCTCCATCTCCCATTTTGGACACCTCAGATTCCTGAGAAGGAGGGGTCTGCTGCTATTTCTTAGTGACACTCAGCTACATATATGGCACCGTGTTGATTGGACACTTCCCAGGAGATTGGTTTAAAGGGTGTGTGAGGGGAAATGACAGGCAGATCTTGGTCAGGCATCATTATTCTTCCAGTTAAGTCTTTTCTGGGAACCTGTCACCTTCTGGATTCTGAATGCTTTGGCATGGTCACTGGCCAAAAGTCTAGTCTCCTACCCAGTCCTCATGAGGGTTGGCATGTTGCCCTGTGAAGTATCTCCCTCCCTCCAAGTAGATGTTTCTGCCCTCTTCTACTCCACAGCCACTTTTGGGTGATAAGATTGGAGAGTAGTAACCAATATAAGCGTGATCTCTCTTAGTGACTTGAGGAGGTTGAGTGAAAATCTGTTGTAAGTTCAAAACTAGATTGTTCTCCTTGGATGAACTCTAAGGCGGTTCAGTAATGTGAAATTGTTAAGTGCCACTTGGCAGCTAGGGGAAAACTAGGGTCAAATGTCAGATGTGTCAGTCACTGTGACCTTGGACAAATTTCAAAACCTCTCTGAGTCCAGTTTCCTTATCTGAAAAATGGGGAAAATAGTACATACATCTTAGGGTGGTGATGAAGAAGAAGTGGTAAAGAATGCACAGTGCTTGTCTCAGTAAACATGAACTATTGTGATAGTTAAGCTTTGTGATATGAAATATGACCTAATTCGGACTCCCTTATTTTTCAGATAAACAAAGATGTGACTGTTATGGTCCGATTGCCACACAGCTACGGATAATGACAGTCGAGAATAGCTCTCTGGCTTCTTGAAACTCAGTTCAATGCTTCTTCATATTGTACTTTGAGTCGAACCTGCAATGTGCCTTCCCCAAATCATGGGAAAAAAAGTCAAGTGAAAAAAATGTACTTTTTGAAATAATTCCGACATGATCTTATTTTATTTGCTGCCCATGGCTCTGGATGGCATGCTCTATAACATCAGATGATATGCGAGTATGGGTTCAATAAATAATTGTTGATAACTGAGGAATGCTAAAGTTACAGCTGATGTTTGGATAAAAGTTACGTTAAATATAATGCATTGTTTTTCCCTGAAACAGACACAGTTAAGGATAATAAGTCTTAAAGGGTGAACTTTTTGTTTATTTTTACCCTCTGTTCCAAGAAAAACATGATTAAAAAAATTTTTTTAAGCCGGTATAGTGAAAGTCAAACTGTACCAACTTGTTTGAGCTGTGAGATTAACCTACAAGCTCTGCCTGCAGATAGGGTCATGGGGTTAAAGGTCACAGGGAAGGCAGATCCAGTGCACTGGCTGGATACCATATTGTTTACGGCTTGGAATAGAATCCCCTCTGCTCCCACTCTAAAGCACAGCTTCATACCAGTTACTCAGGCCCAAAGTTTACTTCCGATTCCACCCTTAACAGACAAGTGCCGAGCCCATCAAGTTTTATTGCTGTCAATACATCTCCCTTCCAGAAGCAACTGGTCACAGCCATTTCCAACACAAAGCTGCTTGGGCCACTCTTTCTTCTTTTTATAGTCTGTTTCCAGACATTCGGTGACCCATAAAGTTAACTTACAACCAAGTCACAGCCATGACCAGAGCTGTTGTTCTTGTGTCTACCCCTAACACTCCCTGGCTTCCCAGGCAGGGACCTGTTGTCTTTTCCCAGGATGAGCGTGCTTGGAGGTAATGAATCATACTCTTCACCCCTGGTGGGGTCATTCCTTTTGGTCCAACCCCAGGTCCTGGGTCCTTATCCCAGATGGTTTCCTTTAAACATTCCCCAAACTCTGGGTTTTCCTGGTTTGCCCTCACAAATGCCATCCTGTGTTGACTGCCTGTCAGACCCTTATTAATGGAGCTTGGCTCCTGCTTGGCAAGTCAAAGTCTGTCTTCTACCACCTGTGCAAACACAACAGTGGTTCAGTTGATATTGCTAGCTTTATGTCCTGGTGGTTTCATTTACAACCTAATTTGTCTTCATCCCCTCCCCTTCCTCTCTAAATAGGGGGGTGAGTGTATATATATATATATATATATATATATATATATATATATGGGTGATGGAGTGACTTGGCATGTAGGCAGGATGGATTTGGGAATTATTTAATTTAAAGAAACTCATTTGGATCTGAGGTCCAGAAATGATCATGTCCAATCCCGTGATGACTACATTACCCAGCCTCCTAATTTTATCGCTTTGGTAGGTCAGTAAGATTCCTGGACTCGATCAATGTTGTGAAGCCAGTTAATGGCAGGGCCAGGGTTAGAACTTAGGTCTTCTTCCCTTCGGTGTTTTTTTCATTACACAATCCTATGTTCCATCAGAATATGATTTTGTTTGGGGGCAGAAGGACTGGCTTCACAAATAGGGAGAGAGGAATGACATGTATTTTGATTTTGTAAAGCTGGTGCCTATCTCCCACAACATATTAATAAATGAAGGAAGAAGATAGGAGTTAAAACTCACAGAAACACACAAAGTTAGAACACTCTGGTTATAAAATTTTGATTTATAATGTTTTAGAACTGGAAGGCACTTTATATTTTTTTTAAAGATTTTATTTATTTATTTGACAGAGAGAACAAGCAGGGGGAGCAGCAGAGGGAGAGAGAGAGGCAGGCTCCTTGCTGAGCAGGGACCCTGACTCGGGATCCTGGGACTCTGGGATCATGACCTGAGCAACTTAACTGACTGTGTCACCCAGGTGCCCCTGGAAGGCACTTAAAATAATCATCCAACACAGTGAGTTTCACACTGTGTTCAGTGGAAGCCTGTGTGCCTTGAGGGCCTTCTATGGAGAGAGGAAGAGAGTAAATAGAACTTAGAGCACTAGGGCAAGCCTGTCTTCATCACCTGTTTTATAAAATGTTGGGATTTTATGTTAGATTTTATTTTACAAGCAGGCTCTGCTTCTTTTTTTAAAGATTTTATTTATTCATGAGAGACACAGAGAGAGAGAGAGAGGCAGAAATAGAGGCAGAGGGAGAAGCAGGCTCCCCACGGGGAGCCCAATGTGGGACTCGATCCTGGACCCTGAGATCGCATCCTGAGCTGAAAGCAGAGGCTCAACCTCTGAGCCACCCAGGCATCCCAGGAACTCCATTTCTAAAGATAGTTTGCAAACCTTAAATCTAGGTCAACCCCCCCTAATTTACAGAGAAGTCTGAGGCCTTGAATCTTCACCCTTGGAGTGGCAAAGCAAGAAACATCCCACTTGAGGGTGGAGGAAACCAAGGTTCCTAAAAGATCTATAGCAAGTCAGGAATTTTGTCAAGTGGCAGAACCAGATATACGCTTTTGTTTTTAATTCCCAGCCCATGACTTTCCCCATCAGGTCACATTATTTAAAAACATTAAACAAGTGGGTGACCTTAATTGCTCCCTGATCAAAGGAGTTCCTCAAAGAACAGAGAACCAAAAGGGAGGAGGTCAAGGAAGATGAGAAAGAGATGCAACAATCAAGTAGTGTGGGGTGGATGACCTACACCCAGACTATGGAAAGAAGTTGACCTCACTTTCTTTCTTCATGAGTCCATTTCATTATGCAAGTTCCCTGGTGCAATATTATATGCCCAGGACCTAAACAAAGCCTTGGCTCTTAGAGCTCACCAAATATTTGTTAAATCCTCGTACCTTTGGAACCCTTTCCTGATCAAGAACTCGAGTATGGTATGTTTAAAAATCAAACACTATTATCAAATTTGTATAAACATAACCATCAAATACAGCAGACTCATTTCCACACCAAGTGCACAAGGCCTGTTTAGCGAGCGAATCAATGAACTCCGCTGGCAGGGTTGAAATGAAAGAAGAAAATATGACTCAGAGTGGATCACCTTCTCAAAGCCGCCCTGGCAAATCCCCAGGGTGCCTGGGCACCAGGCAAGTTTCCCAGTGGCAGCTAGCACCGCTGATCTCTGTTCCTGACAGAGGGAAGTACACATCCTGCCCATAAGCTGCCAGGCAGATGTTCAATTGCCCTCTGGGGTAGCCTGACCCTGAATGAGCTTAAATAGAAACAAATAAAACCTGGAATCAGAAGGTTCTTATTATATCTTCCCCAAAGTGGTTAGCATTTGTGGTAGGTTATCAAAGAGGACTGTACAACATCTTTCCCCAGGGAATTTTAAGAACAGGATGGCTAGATCCTGCAACTTTTTGAGATATTTTTGTCTTTATAATGACACAACAAGTTGTATTAACAGTTTTGGGCCTTTCAAAGTGCCTTGAGGCAGGGCGAGGATTAGGTGCCCTTCTGCAGCCACAGGCTCCTTGGATTTGCTTCAGAGCAAGAAAACATGAAGTGGCCTCCCAAAGCACAAAAAAAGAAGTAAGAGAGCTTCCAGGAGAACATCACGAGGCAAAGAACAAGAGAGGAAACATGAGAGAGAGAGAGAGAGAGAGGGATCCTATCAGCAGGACGAAACATGTGCCTCAAGTGTGAGAATCTGATGGAAACTATGTTCCCCTCGGATGGTCCTGGTTCTGCCCACGTCCTGGGATGGATCCACCTCTGCCATTTCGGAGTGTGGTCTTCCCTGCGTTCAAGGGTGGCCTGGTTTGGGGATCCCCGGGTGGCTCAGCGGTTTAGCACCACCTCCGGCCCAGGGCGTGATGCTCGGTCCCGGGATCGAGTCCCACATCAAGCTCCGTGCATGGGGCCTGCTTCCCCCTCTGCCTGGTCTCTGCCTCTCCTCTCTCTCTCGTAAATAAATCAATAAATGATCTTAAAAAAAAAAAAGTTTAAATAAAGGGTGTCCTGGTTTATGTCAACGCGGTGGCATCAGCGTGAAAGTCACGAGACGCCCTTCTGCACGTGGCCTTCCCACTGAGTCATCAAACCAAGAACTCAGCGGCCTGCCCCTGCACCCTCCGCCTGCTGCAGGCAGGGCCACCCCGCCACCCCGCCACGCCGCCAGGAACGTCAGGATTGTCCCGGTTTTGCTCCAGTTGCGTGGATCCAAGTGGCAGTTTCGGTCCCACGGCTCTGGCCGGGGCAACGGGTCCCCGCGCTGTGCACCCCGCCGCCGCCCACCGGGCCCGGGTCACCGCTCTGGAGCGAGCCAGTGGGAAAGCCCACGTGAAGGGACCCGGCTATTCCCAGTCCTTCCCGGCCCCCCGCGGCAGGGCTTCCCCGGCCCGCAGGCGCGCCCCACCCCGCGGCCCCCGGGCGCCGCGATGCCGCCCCGCGCTGCTCGGCCTCTCCCGGGGGCGGGGCGCGCGGACCCGCGGGCTGCCTCGCGCTCCCATTGGCTGCTGCCTGTTGCTAACCCACGTGACCGGCGCCGGCGCGCCCCGCCCCCGCCCCGCCCCCGCCCCGCCCCCGCGGGCTCCCGCTCGGCCGCGCGTTCCGGAGCGCGGCGCGGGCTGCACGGGGCCGGCCGCCTGCGCCCACGAGGTGGCAGTGCCGCGCTGTGGGTGCCCCGGCCGGGGCCCTGGGCGCCCGTGCGTCCCCTGCTGCAAAAGTTTCCCTGAATGCAAACGCGCTGGGTCCTGGGGCTCTCCCGGGCCGCGCTAGGGGAGACCGCGCTCCGGGGCCGCGACGGCATCTTCTTTGTCCCCACCTCGGAGGGTCGGGGTCTGGGGCCTGTCCTGGCAGGTGTGCTGGTGCTCTGGGGAGGGTTGCGCATCGCCGCGGTCGGGCCCTGGCGCTGGGACGCGATTCCTGCAGACGCAGACAGACATCCCGACAGCCGTCCTTTGTCCCTGTTCCCGAGAGCGCCCTCAGCAGAGGAGCGGTCTGCAGCAAAACCCCTAAAGCACCTGCATTCCGGAGGGTGCTCGCAGGCGCCCGGGCCCCGGGATCCCGACCCGCCCAGGAGGGGAGCACGCGGGGAGCCTCCCGCTGTCCCGGGACCGCCGAAGCTGCGACCTCGTCCTACCCCAGCGCAGGCATCAGGCGTCCTCATTTAGCAAGCGAGGCCTCGGAGGGTCACCTCCCTGCGTGGCCCGTGGCCGGTCCTACGTTCCCCACTGCAGGGACCCCTACACCCCGCCTCCTCTCACTTTCTCACTTTCAAACAGACTGTTCGGCGGGCTCCCTGGGTGCACGCCCCCTGGGGAGGAGGCAGGTCTGGGCACCGAGGGCAAGACAGGAACTGGGGCTGTGGTCACCTGTCGGTGGAGAAGGGAAGAAACACGCCTCGGTTGTGCACTCTCTACACCGTGGAGCCCACGTTCCACTCCCTGGCAGTCATGCCCTCCCTGTTGGGTAACCTCAGGTGCCCTCCAGGTACCTTCCCACCGTGCACCCAGTCGGCTTCAACCTAGCATTCATCCACTGGTTGCTAAAGGATGCGGAAGGGGGAGTCTGGTCACATGGGCTGGAGTTTCTGCTGAGACTCACACACTGGAGAGAATGTGCCAGATAATGCATCGCACAATCTCAAGAGAGGCGCGGACCAGTGTGTAGGATTGCTGGGGGAGCAAGACCAGCATCCTTTACCTCCCGGCTCCAGGGTAGGAGGCCGAGGACCCAGGAGGCACCACCAGTGAACAATTGTTTAAGAAAGGTGTGCACCTGTTGTGTTCTTCTGTCTAGCTTGAGGTAAATGAGGAGGGCCCTGGAGGACTACCTAAGGAGCTCTACCGATGTCTCCTGGAGTTCTGGGGGTAGGGGAGGGAGACAAAGGGACCCATATGACCTCACAGAAGGGAAAGTTGTTCACGGTTATTGGAGCAGGTATTTGGAACAGCCTCTGCTTCCAAGAGCTGGCAAGGCAAACACACACGAACCAGTCTTCCTGTTGGCAGAGTGGACCTACTTTCCCAGATCGGGGTCAGGGCAAGGTGAGTGACAGGAATGGGGACCTCTGGGGACAGATCGAGTGGCCAGCTGACAGAGGCCACCCATGGAAGGGGACCTCTGACAGTGGCAGGAAACCCACTCAGTACCCCACAAGAGAAAAAGAGCCAGCATTTGTACATTTGCCACCAGCCCCTGATCGTAGTTGAACTCTCTTGAAGAGCTTGGTTCTTTGGGTCTCCAGAGACCTGAGGCACCAGGCAGTGCCTGGAGAAGATAGAAGATCCAAGAGGGAGCAAGCCCTGCTCGTGTTTCCTGCCCAACTGCCAGTTCCAAAACCTAAGCCAGCCTCCCGTAGTTGGTGGGGAGAGAGAAACCTACATTTCAATGGGATGGTCAAATTCTTGCATTTGATTGGACTGAACTTCATCTCTAAAAAACAGGGCAATTCATGAATCCCTGAGAGTGACCAGGTAAGCTGGTTGATGAGATTGCACTCGGCAGTGGGAAATAATAGTACAGGCAACAGCGAACGGTCACATCATATTTAGCATTTTACAGGTATTAACCCACTACGTCCTTGCAACAGCCTTGAGAGATGAATGGTCTTATTATTTCTGTTTCATAGATGAGGCTGAGGCCCAGAGAGGTTAAGTAAATAGTGCAAGCTAGTAAATGGCAAAACTAGGATTTGAATATAGACTTCAGAGTCTAGGTATGGAACTCAAGTGCTTCCCCATGACTAACCTTACCTGCCTCCAAGGCCCAGCTCTGTTCCCATCTAGAACCCTCCGTGCCAGCTGACAGAGCCTCTCCTGCCCTAGCATGTTTTTCGGGGTGCGGTCATGGCTGCAAAGTGGCCATCGCCCCAAACACATCTTCTGGGCACATCTTCTGAGGCATTGCCGCCAGAACCTGTGGCACGTTTGTTAAATACCTCCAGTGCTGGCGACTGCTTTCCTGAAGGTGGATATGATGTTTGGAACCATCTCGAAGTCATCTGGAGTTCCATTTAAAAACCAGTGATCAAGCTAAGAGAAACCATTTTTGGTAAGAGGAAACAGAGTACACTCATTGAATGAGACTGATTTTCTTCTGTGGTTTAAAAAATGGATCTAAATGTAATTTTCAAAAGAAAGTCCCCCGCACCCTCCCCCCCCAAGATGAGTCATGGTAGCCCTACTGGGTTACATACTTACTTTCCTACTGGAATACGTCCTTGGGAAGCACATACTCCAAGGTTATAGGCAGCATAAGACTCTCTATTTTTTAAAAAACACACATAAATACATATATTTTTCTAATCATGCTCATCACTTTCTACTCGATTTCATTTATATTCTTAGTGTACAACTGGATTATAAAAATGTGAGGAAAGAGACTGTCTTTCACTTCTGTATATTCCCTTTCACGCCAAGTGTACAACTTGGTGACGTGCACATAGTAAGTGCAAAATAAGTATGTTAGACTGACAAGGAGCCTTGTGTGTTGTGGGACCTTCTTAGTTGAGCAGAATTAAGAGGGGAGTCCAGGTTACGCAGATGAGCTGCTACACCAGGTTGAAGAAAAGTTACAACGGTAGAATTACGCGCAAAATACTTGGCCTACTTGTCTACTGTGTCTCATGGGGGGTAGAGTTTATTTAGCGGAGTCATGGGAGATAGAATTAGAAAGGGATGTTTTATGGGCAGGTTAAATCTTTACCTTCTAGGTCAGTGGCTTCTAATTTTTTTATCATTAGAAATTTCCCCCTGCTCCCCCCCGTTGGAAAGTGCTGCACCACCCCTCTCCCCGCCCGGGTAGAGAAACACAGTATATGGAACAGGTGAACGTAAAAGGTGTCTGGCTGCAGTTGTAGGGGAGGGGGCCTAAGGCTGTCTCCCTTAGTGTGGTCCTGTGTACACACACCAGCTACACCTGAGAAATCCCAGGGATCTTGCAAAGCAGTTGAATCACTACTGTAGACACCAAGGGGCCCCTGAACAGTGTGTCCCTTTTGCATCTCTATGCAAGTGTGTAGGTCTTAGCTTCCTGACACTTCTGGTCTGCTCCTTACAACATCAAACCTCTCCTATCTCCAGGGAGTATTGTGGGGCCCTATCGTTATAGGATACCCTGCCCAATAGCCTCTCCTCTTTCTCTCTTGCTAATGGAACCCAAGTTTAATCTGGGCAGCCGTGTACTCAGTGACTCTGATAAATCATGATTAGTCTAAGGCAGGGATTGGCCAAATTCAGCTGCCAACTCTTTTAGTAAATAAAGTTTTATTGGAACAAAGACACTCCAGTGGTTTACCTCTTGTCTATGGCTGCTTTCATGCTACGAGAACAGGGATGAGTCGTTGTGGCAAACTGCATGTCTTGCAAAGACTAAATTATTTACTATCTGTCCTTTTACAGAAAAAGTTTGCAGGCAACCATGGCAATTCCATTCTCGTTTGCCAGAATTAGGGGCAGACATATAATCACTCTTGACCAAGGACATGTGAAGTCTGTTAGAAGCATCTGAAAAAGTTAACTCGAAGTGTATTATTAGTTTCAGGGGTAGAATTTAGTGACTCAGCACTTGCACATAACACCCAGTGTTCATTACATCACGTGCCCTCCTTTGTGCCCCTCCCCCAGTTACCCCATCTCCCACCCCCCACCCCTCCAGTGACCCTCAGTTTGTTTCCTAGATTAAGAGTCTCTTATGGTTTGCCTCCCTCTCTGTTTTTGTCTTATTTTATTTTTCCTTCCCTTCCTCACGTTCATCTGTTTTGTTTCTTAAATTCCACAAAGGAGTGAAATCATCTGGTATTTGTCTTTCTCCGATATATATTTTATATATATGTATCTCACATCTTCTTTATCCATTCATCTGTCAATGGACATCTGAGCTCTTTCCATATTTTGGCTGTTGAAAAGCCATGCTCTTAACCATAAGTATAAACTGCCATTTATGTCCATGGGCCTGAGTTCATGTTCCATCTTGGCCACTTAGCAAGCAAATTACTTAAACTTCTTGAGCCTCAGTGTCCCCATAATGCTGTGAAGGTTATCCCTTCCTCAAAGTAAGAATGTATCATGCCCGAGACATGTGTTTCATTGTTCTTAGTGTATGTGCTTGATTCTTTAGGGTTAGGCGGATGTCAGTAAACAAGCATCAGGGGTAACCAAGAAGCAGCAAAGAGAATAGCAAGGGACGTGAATATAGACTTAAGTGAGTGGACAAAGGCACAGCAGTTCCTGAAAAATTAATGGAGGCTGGCCTAGGGCCTGGAGTGGGGTTCAGTGAGAGAGAACAGAATGCCGACTCCCCGTAGCTACCCCTTTGCTTTTGACCACACATGTGGCAGTGATCCTATGGTTAGCAGTGGCTTGGGTGCACTTTCTGGTCCACTTGTCCTGTCTCCAGGTGCTTTGAAAAATTGTAAGGAGCTAAACAAAAAGAAATCCCTTGAGTTGTTGGGATCACTCCCCTTTGGGTAAAACAGAGCCACTGCGTAGGAGCAAGTGTTCTTCAGAGTATGGGTCCCTGGGGCCTATGGCCATCAGGACATTGCTATTTTCCTTACTGTGGCAGGGCTGTTGGCCCACGAAGAATGGAAATCCGCAAACTCTGAGGGAAGACCAGAGATTACCTTCGTGGTCCTGGGCTCCATTCGAGTGATTTCCTCTCTGTACGTTACTGCACAGCTTTTAATGGGAAAGGGTAATCGAGACCAGTTCTCTCAACGACCTTATGGAAAATACATGAAATATAGAGCTTAGAAACCCGATTTAATTGTTAGGACTGTTTTTAAGAGAGACCAAAGGAGAGCAAGAAAAACGACCCCAATGGCGTGTTATGTAACATCCAGATGTTTGGCATCAAACAGGCCAGATGAGGGAGTGACTTTTTCACTCTTCATCTGGTTGCTTTGGCCTCACTATAGACACGGTGAAGGAGGGAGTTATATAAGAAGCTTGCTGGAGCCGCCTTGTCCTTGGTCTCGACTCGCCCTTCACGAGATCTGTGAACATTCAGCTGCATTTTCAAGCTCAGATGCAGCAGATTCTTAACGAACACATTCCTTAGACCCAGCATGGGCTCAAGAAGCTTCTGGAAATCATTTAATGATGGCTCCAGGTAGACAAAGCAGTGGGTGAAAGAGATTTTTCCCTTCTCATTCAAATGTTTTTAGGCTCAAGTTGACCTGCAGTTGTTTCATTATAAATAGACTAATCTCACATAATATTAAAATATGCTGGTGGGCTTCTAAAAAGTGACAGCCACTCTTCAGAGTGATAGATGGATGTCCACATTTCAGCTTGCTTTGTTTGTCAGCGTGGCTGTTTGTTCTTGCCAGAAATGCCAGGGAAGGGCAACAAGCACTGTTCTGCTAGAATACGAAAACGAAGACCTGATTAGTGTAAGCGTTTGTTGAAAAAGCATTTTCACTGCGCACTAATCTCTACATATCCTGTGGGGAAATCCTTTCAATCCCATACCTGATAAATAAATCTGGCAAGTGAATAAACACTCTGTAAGTCTCTTACTGATATATAATTCCACCTGTTATGTGAGTCGCCAGCATCTTGTACCTTGCAGACTGACCGGGAACAAAGCCATGCCAATGAAAAGAAATGTGCCTCGACCCTGCCCCGCACCCAACACTTGACTCCAACCTTTCATAGGAATCAAGGTGGGTATTTAGGGCCAGTGTTGATGTCCTGGATTATGGTTGCTTTTATTTGGTGCTTTTGTTGTGCTTGAGTACTCCACTAGGCATTCTATAATACTGCAGATCAGAAACATCATGCTCTGTTTCCTTCTGGCTTTCTACTTAGGGCAAGGGTAGGGGCCCTCAAGTGGCTACAAAAATCCTTTTAAAAAGTTAGAATTGAGTCTCGGTGCAAATACTCCCTTCTTATGGGACCATGCTCTCTCCCCATCCACCAGCAAGAGTCTTTGGAATGCTGCTCCACCGCACTTTCTATATAACTACGTTAGAGTGATTTTCCTATAGGTTCCTGGGGGCACAGGCGACACCTTTTCATCTTAGTGAAATTGGTGCCTGGCTCATTCATCACTCATTAACTGTTTGTTAGGAATTAATTAATGCTGAGTGAATGAACCTCAGTTCTTTGTAAGTTTGTGTGTCTATGTGTGTGAGACACTGCCAGAAAATGACATGTAGTTCCTGTTCAATTAGGGATTTATTTAAAAATGAATTAGGAAAATTCTTTGTAAAGTTTTCGATAGGACCGTCAAAGATGAGGGGTCTGCCTGCCAAGTGTAGTCACCGGGTGCACTACACCAGCACCGGCCTGGGGCATGCCTGCTGTATCTGGAAGAGGACTCCCTAGATGTATGCCCAACTGTCTGGACGTCCACATGCACGCACTGGAAATACCTTTATAAACCCCAAAGGAGTCAGGCTCACTGCTTGGTAGGTACCATCAGTCACCTATGCATGATGTTGAAACAAGTTTCTAGATGATACTAGGAAAACAACCAGAGTGATATCTTAGCAACAAAAGAGGATTTATTAGTTTTTCTATTGTTGCATAACAGTTACCCCCACACTTAGTGATTTAATACAATAAACATTCATGATCTCATAGTTTCTGAGGGTCAGGAATCTGGACATGACTTTGCTGGGTGGGCTCTCTCAGAGGCGCTCCTGAGGCTGCAGTCAGGATGTCAGTAGCGGCTGCATTCATTGGAAGGTTTGACTGGGGCTAGAGGGTCTGCTTACAAGATTGCGCCCTCACGTGGCTGACAGGAGCCACATGGGTCTCTCCTTCGGCTGCGTGAGTGTCCTCGCAATGTGGCCATTCATTGTCCCCAGAGTGAGTGATCCAAGAGAAGGAGCAAGGAGGACCCTGCGGTACCCTTTATGATTTAGTCTCTAAAGTGGCCCACCATCACTTTGGCTTTATTCTGTTTGTTAGAAATAGGTTCCTAAATCCAGCCAGTACTTGAGGGAAGAAAATTAGGCTTTGTTTCTTGAAGGGAGGAGCATCAGAGACTTTAAGGACATATTTTTAAATCTATCTCAGAGCTGTTGTTTTGATTTCCCAGGAATGTTTCTGAGCACTAGCTGGCCTATCCAGATGTGTGTGTTAAATATGTAAATCCTGCTCACATCTGGAAGGAGTCACATTGGGTTGTCCCATATGAAAAACAGGTTGTCTGGAAATCGGTGGTTCTGAGGGTTTGACCTCATACCTTTGCTTTGATACTATTTCTGTTTTGCATGGGGAAGCCTTTCACCTAAATCCACTTGCAACCTTTCTAAAGAGGAGCAAAAATCACATTCACAATTAGCTGTACTTACGTGCTCCACAAATTCATTAAATTCTCACAATGACCCAATGGGATAGATGTTCCTATCATCATCCTTATTTTACAGATGGGGATACTGGGGGCTGATGTAATTTGCCCAAAGTCACTTTGTCAGTAAATGGTAACACTGGAATTTTACTTTTTTTTTTTTTAATTTTTATTTATTTATGATAGTCACAGAGAGAGACAGAGAGAGAGGCAGAGACACAGGCAGAGGGAGAAGCAGGCTCCATGCACCGGAAGCCCGACGTGGGATTCGATCCCGGATTTCCAGGATCGCGCCCTGGGCCAAAGGCAGGCGCCAAACCGCTGCGCCACCCAGGGATCCCGGTAACACTGGAATTTGAACCAGGTAGTCTAGCTCCAGACTCTGGGCTCTAATCTCCCCCACTGTGTTAGATTGTCCCCTCCTTCAGCTGGGCTGACTCTCTTCACCCAAGGCCCTCAAGTTCTTCATACGTATGTTGTATAGATTCCACTTTAAGTCAGACCATGTCAGAAAAACTCTGCCAAGTAGGAAGGGATTGAGATCTGGTATTTCTGACCATCATCACCACTGAGCCCCAGTCTAGCCTTCTCCATAGCCATGCCTCAATCTGGGTTCTAGAAACTGTTCTGTTTTCTGCACCTTCAGGTATGGAAATAATAACAGCTCCTTACTTGTGGTGGGTGAAATAATGACACCCCTCCCCCCAGAGATGTCCATCCTAATCCCTAAAACCAGTGAATATGGCAAAAGGAACTTTGCAGATGTAATTAAGTTAAGGATCTTGAGATGGGGAGATTGTCTTGGATTATCCAGGTGTACCCAAAATGCAAAGATTCTTAGGACTGAGGGTCAGAGTAGGGCAGGGGTTAGAAGATGCTCTACAGCTTTGAGAATATAGGAAGGGGCCACAAGCCCATGAACATGGGCAATCTCCAACAGCTGGAAAGGGCAGGGAAACAGATCCTACCCTAGAGATTCCAGAAGGAGTGCCGCCCTGCTGACATCTTGAGGTTAGCTTAGTGAGAACCATTTTAGACTTTGCACCTCCAGAACTCTAAGGTAATAAATTTGTGTTGTGCTAAGCCAAAAAAATAATTCTGCAATGATGATGAAAATCCATTCTGCTGTTTTTTTTTACATAATACGATGACAGATGAAGAGACTACACAGCTACATCTTATCAGAAATTATACAATTATACACATGTAGCACATGCTTATGTTCTCGGCTGTGGGAAACAAACCCTGCCTCGGAGAAACTTAGAAATGCATTGGCAAGCAAAGGTGTGCACACAACAAAACAAGCAAAACATCTTTATTTCAGGGAAAATGTGTGCAGTACTGATAATGGGACCAGAGAAAGCAGGGAAAGCACGGATCCAGGTGTGACCATCAGGGATGTCTGGAGCACCTGGGTGTCTTCTGGAACTCTGCTGTCCACCTTCTTGCCATGTCAAAAAACCCAGTGGGAGGCCAGAAAACAACCTCGCTGTTAGTGCCCAGGCACACAGCATTCCAGAAAGTATGAATAGTTCTCTACTTTTCTCATTTGGCCTCCCTTTCATGGACTTAGAGAGCCTCAGCCGAGTCCCCTCTGCCTCTGCTGTCCTGCTTGTCCATTTTATGCTTCTACCCTCTCCTCAGCATCAGTGCCATCCTGCCATGGCTGAGAGCGGTCCAGAGGTACAGACCCATGCTCCCAGCACCGCTGGATGGCCCAGAGCTTCTGACGCTCCCTGGCTCCTCTCAGGCCTCCCCACGGCTCTCAGGATGGGTTTGCCAGCCTTCAGAGGTGAGCGTCCCCACGACATCGAACCTTCCTCTTGCCAATTGCAGTTCCTCCCCAGCCTGACCCTCACCCACCCGCTGGAGTGAGGAGGGGTGAGCGGGATGCAGGCACAGACAACAAAGTCACTCCTCTGCCCCAAGCAGGTGTCAGGATCTGATGGGCTGTGCAGAAGGGCCGGGCCATGCTTGTGGGAGGAGGGCATAGGAGCATTCGAGGCTGGGACAAAGCACACCCTGGATATTCTGTTATGGGAACTCTAAGAGTTACTTACTGCCAGGCCTTGGAAATAATTAATATACTTACGAGTCAGAATCACATCCCCGTGTACACACGTAGGTCCCAGGGCACGCAGCTCGACTATTTGTCACATTTTCCAGGACGCTGCCCGGAGCCCCACGCCTGCTGTGATTTTTGTAGCTGATGGCACAGGTGTCTGAACACGTTAGTGTTGATCTCAAGCCCGGCTGTCACATGGTGCTCCCCCAAAGAAACATTTGTCTGTTTTTCTGATATTTAGAGGGGCATCCTGTGCTCTCTGCTCTGTGGATATCAAATATAAATGATTTCAACCCTGGTCTTTGAGCATGGAGAGACTAAGCCATGAGTGCGAGTATTTCATGAGGTCTTTGCAGAGGGGCTGGTCCTCGTGTTGTTCCTCTCCGATATATCATGACATTTCTTTGGTTTCTCAAGTACTGATATGGAGAAGATTATCTGTCTCAGTGGCAGTATCTCATCCAGAATTTCTATCACTTTTGTTAAGTGGGAAGGAGGATATTCACACATACTATAAATATGCTGGGTCCTTACTAAAATATTTTTTAATTTAGAGTGGAATTTAGTATAAGAAGTTTCCTTCTTGGACTCCAGCCAGTGAGTTTTAGGGGATTACCCGACGGATTTCATTATGAGACTGAGCCACTCACAGACTGCTCTTGCGGGGAGGGGCTCGAGTAACACGATGGGGCCAGAGGATAACCAAGACGTGAGAAGAGGTTTTGGGAAATTGTCCCAGTCGATACTGCAAGGAGAGGGGAGACTTTCGAGGTAGAATTGGGTTCATTAGGTAAAATGGTTACCACCTCTAGTCTTATTTAAATGGTGAATTATCTGCTCTCCTGCTTTCTACTCTATAATGTGGCTTCCACAGTGAGACAACACCAACTTCTGTCTAAAAGCATGCGTCTTGGGGTCGGCTGACTGGGATGTGGAACCCAGCCCTGTCTTTCCTGGCTGTGAGACCCCTGCCCAAGTGACTTAACCTCTCTGAGTCTTGGTTTTATGATGCGGAAAATGATAATACTAATAGCAATGACCACCACCATCGTATCTATCCCAAAGCCTTATTTTAAGAATTAAATCACAATAATTCCCATGAATTGTTTCATATCTGGCACTTAATAAGCAGCCAAAGTGCTCTCTCGTTATTAGGAAGAGTAGTAGCAGTCATATTGTATTTTTGTAATGAATTAGAAGATTCGAGGTACACAACAAAATCAAGATAACGCTGATGATAGCAAAATTTTTCAAAGGGGGATAAGACATCCTAGGTTTTAGATAACGATCAGGAATGAAGTATTTGCTTTGTTCCTGATAGGCATTAGCACCGTGTTCGGCTCTGTAGAGGTTTATTGCCAGCTATAGAAGAAGCCCCTGCACTTTCTTTGGCTTGCACATATGTGGGAGTGTGTGTGTGTGTGTGTGTGTGTGTGTGTGTACACATGTATCCTGCTACATGTAGTACACCACTGCAAGATGTAGGGAGAAGCATTATGGCTGTGAATAAAAATGTCACAGGAAAAAAGAGATTTCTCTTCAGTCCTTTCAAATGGACCACAGCCCACTGAGGGGGCCTTTTCTTCACTCAAAAGCCAGCTAAAGGCATTGGGGCTGATCATTTTTCAACACGCTTTTTTCTTCCTCTGTTTGGATTGTTCTAAGCGTGGTCCCCAGGCATCTGGAAAATTAAATGAGAGAAATAAAATAATTCATCCTTTTTTCCCTTGGAGTGAGGACCTACAGAAATAAAGGGAACCAAGGTACTTACAATAGGATCCCTGTAGGTTTTAGGGAACAAAGGGTGACAACAATCATGTATAGCTTGAAATAGCTACACTTCAGGGTAGACCTATTATACAAGAGAAATTATACCGGCGGTATTCTCTGCCACGTAAAGGAAGACACGATCTCCACTCACCTTCATAAAAAGATTTGCCTTCTGATTGCAACTCTTTCACTGCTATAGAGACAGCACTTGGCAGCAATGTGGAAGACAATTGAATTGGGAAGGGGCAGAGAAGTTGGGGGAAAAGAGGTGCATTAATGACAGTAATTGGAGTTAGCACCTCTGATGCATGACATTTTTGGTGTCACTGGTCAGGTCTCTTCAAAGAGTGGGCACAGCCGTGATCCTGTAGGCATGGTTTGGGGAACAGCGGAGCAAGATGGAGAGGGATTCCCTTGGCACTCGTCTGTGCTTTACTGTCTGTCCTGAGAGCTGACATCACGTGGGTAGCTGAGAGCATGATACTCCCAGCACCCTGTCTCGGGGGAGCCCCAACTGCTCCGGCAGGGTCTCTTAGGCGGTGGAAAATAAAACAGGTGAAGAGTCAAGAATGTTCAGAGAGGAAGAAACAGCAATAGCGGTCTCTAACATAGGAAAGACTTTGTATGCCTTGGGGAACCTGGAAGGAGACCAGTATGAGTGGGGAAGAGGGGTCAAAGGTGGGGAGAGCCAGGCAGGACCCATCCATGCCACTCCTCAAAGGCCATGGGAAGGAGTTTAGATTTCTGTTGTAAATGCATTGGTAAACCGTGGAGAATTGTTAAGCTGGGGAATTACCAGTTATCTGATATATATTCCCAATTAGGAAGATCTCAAAAGAACTTCAGGGTACTCTCTGAAATGCTAAGTTTTCCATAGTCCTCATCAATATTCCGCCCAGGCAAGTTGGGATAATAGAGGCCAGCCCCTCGGCCAGGGTCATCCAATCTGCTGGAGGGCACAACACATGAGAAATTTGGAATGTCTATCATTAGACTCACAATCTAACATTATTGTTAAACTATATTTGCAGTATATAGGCCCTAAAAATAATTTTAGGGCTAAGTAAGAAAAGTAAAGGGTAGAAGGTATAGGGTAATTAGGGTATATTCTCATGCAGAGGATGGTTTGATATTAATCATGTGATAAGCATATGTGCCTCGTTGGGTTATTATTAGTATATAAAGAGAGCAGAAGGCAGTGACGTCTTTCTTTGTCATCTTCTAGTGCCAACGGGTCTTTATTCAGAATTGAGGTATTCCCCGGGGGGGGGGGGGGGGGGGGATTCTTCTGTATCTCTGGCTCCAGGTTAAGATATGAAAGGAAAAGTTTGCAAATGAAATTTCACTTTCAGAGATTTTCCTGGATTAGAAAACTCCAAAAGTATAACAAAGCTGGAGACCATTTAGAGAGCACTAGAGACTTTAAGAAGTCTTACAAATGCCACTAAAGCTTTCTCTGGGTCCTTTATTTATTTATTTATTTATTTATTTTTTCTCTCTGGGTCCTTTAGACACTGTGTCCAAATCCTGTTATAATGATTTGTAAGACAGCAACAGACCCTATTAGACCAATGGCTAGACCATGTGTTGGTTTTGAAAGTTCTGGCAGAAGCAGCATGGGCCACTTTAATACACTTCTCATTGGCCAAAGCAAATCTAACGGTCAAGCTCAAAGTTACCAAGAAGGGAATAATTATTGTTCTGCAGAAATGCTCTGTAGGGAGGGGTCCTGAATATCATGGACAGATAATGAATGTAGGACAATGCCATGTTTTACTTTCTGCATTTTTTTTTTTTTACCAGCTTTAAGGTGGAAATCCTGTAACAGTTTTTCATTCATAGAGCTGAAAACACTCAGGCACTGTAACTCAGAGTATGATTTGGTCCCTGAAAATTAGCATCACAAGCATTGCTTTTGAAGAGTAACTTCTGAAAGTGATTAAACATAATTTTACTAGAAGAACACTTAATAAAGTAGAGTTCTTAATTCCTAATCTCATCTTGAACCAATCTCTCAAAAATTTGAGGCCAACTGCTAGGAGGGCTTTAATGTAGAGAAGAAAGGAGAAGAAAAGAATCTCGTATTTTTTTCTTCTAGTTTGGGTGAATGGGATGCAAAGAATATATTGGTAACATAAATTTAGTCAGCATTATGTTCTATTTAGGAAAGTCTGAATTATGTGGTTAGCTCTGGAATATGAAACTTTATTTTCACTAAGTTGAAGTGAAAACAGCTCATATGAGTCTGGGAAAATACACGCCAACCATCAAAAACATGTCACAGCGAGTCGGGGGTCCATTGCATTAAGTGGCCCGTTGCATTACAGTGGCCCCAACTGACCTCTTTGCTTCTGCCCTGGTCCCCCAGTCTATTCTCCATACAGAAGCCAGACCAGGCCTTCTAAAACTTAAGAGTATAGCACGTTCTGCTCAGAATCTGCACAGATCACTCTGAGGAGACTTCCGGTAACCTCTGAACCATATCCATTTCTGTGGCCCATAGGATCCTACATGACCACCTCTCTGACACCTGCTACTACTCACCTCCCTCCTCATTCCATGGCAGCTTGTTCTTCTTCTTCCTCTAACCTGAAGAGCCTCTGCTGTCTCAGGACCTTTGCACCGACTATTCCTTTCACCTGGGGCACCCTGACTCCAGAAATCCACATTCCATATTCTTCTGCTTTATCAGAGGCCTTCCCTAACCACTATATATAAAATACCACCTACACCTTCTCTGCCTTCTTACCCCATTTTATTTCCCTCCTCAGCACATATTGCTACCTGACACCGTATACATTCTTATCTGTCATCTTCTTTTCCTCAATCAGAAATCAGAATCACCGGGAGAGCAGGGACTTCATCTCATTCACTGTTTTACCCCCGGTGCTAAGAACTCCAGGTGACTGGCACATAGTAGATGCATAATAAAAATTGTTGGATGAATTAAAGGAAGGAATTATTGCTACTATTCCTAATTCCATCAGATCTGTGTAAATATTTAATGGGCCATTAGTACAGAGACTAATAAATATGTATTTTCCTGCCTGGAAGATTCATTCTACAAAAATGTGACATTAAATGTTTTGAAACAAAACAGAAAACCACAATCCCTGTAATTTCCCCTGCTTTCTGTTAATGTTCTTCTGTAAAATCTCAGTGTTTACAGTACCAGGAAGCGTGACAGATCACAGAATCCTGAATAATGGGTGGGATGAAAATGAACTGCCCTTTGTAAATTGAACACAGTGGATTATGGTTACAACAATTAGGAGAGCAAAAGAATAGCAAATAGAGGGATAGTGGGAAGCAGCTACAGGTGAGTTGCTCAAAAGCAAACCCAAGAACCTACGGAGGTGTGACACAACTACTAGAACGACTATATGAAAGTATTAAACAGCCACCAGGCCAAGAACAGCCAGCCACCATTCAGCGTACTTTCTAACATGGCCCGGAAAAGTGAGTCCCAGATCGGGACCTCCATAACCTTGAAAAATCAGTCTTGAGTTTCCCTGTTCTTGTTTCCATCAAGACAACTGCCGCACCATGCTGTCACCCTCTGGTGAGCCGTCACCACACCATGATGTGCCCGGTCTGCGGCTTTGTCGGCATAGAGACCTGGTGAGTGACCGCATGAGGGGAGGTACTGGGTCCAGTTTCTTGTTCTAACTCTGAGCTCCTGAGGGGTAAGGGCCATGTTTTATATTTGTTTTCTCTGTCCTTTGACCAGTCGTGATGACACATGGTGGGCACGTATGACATATTTGTTGAAAGAATGCGTAATGGAAAGAAGGAGTTGAATTTTTCTTTGCGGATTTAATGAACCCATTTGCAACAATGACTAGTGATCCAGATGTTTTAATGATTGAGAGTGGAGGTGGTCAATTATGACCTAAGGGCCCATTGCTTAGTGAGGTGCCACCCTGAAAAGGATGGCCTTGCCTGGCAGGATGAGTGGATTCTCATAGTGCAGCCTTGAGGAGGAGATCCTGGGCCCCATGATCCTCCAGGGCCTTCCTTGCTAAGTTAGACTGCACGGTATGTGCAAGGTTTTATCCTCAGCTGGCAGGGGCTGGAAGTGGTTCCCCAAGCTTTCGTCCCACCCATGAGGCACGTACTTCTCCACTGGATGTAAGCTGATAAAAACATCTTTTCCAGAGGCCGCCCAGGTGGCCAGATCAGGAAACTGTGGGAGACTGGACCCCGCTGATGGGCTCAGATCATCATCTGCAGCAAGCCCAGGGGCAAGGTGCCTTTTGTAAAGTACATAATCTAGTTCAGATACATGGTGGCACCCAAAAGATGTGGTCTCACTTAGCTTTGGAACAACCTTGCTCAGGTCATGTTAGTACCCTCATCTTAGAGGTAAGGAAGCCACTACTCAGAGGAGTTAAATAACTGTCCCTATCAGTCAGGGTCCTGGCAGGAAACCCACAACCCACTCATGAGGGTTGAGGAAGAGTGCTGGTTACTGAGGTGTGGGCAGGGCTGTAGGAGAGCACTAGGGATGGCAGCTTCTGGGGATGAATAAGGGTGGGAAGCCAGCCCTAGCCCCAGGCCTGAGCATCAAGGCAGCCGGTGGTAGCAGAGCCCGAGGGCACAGGTGCAGAAGGAAGCTGCGGCCACCCAGGATGCCATGCAGCCAAGAGAGACCCCTGTCCTCACTGCCACAGTGAGGAGACGGCCAGGGGAACGAAACCATCGCCCTTTGGCCACAGGAAAGCCACAGGACAAGGGGGCAGATGATCCAATACCTGGAAAAGGGGCAGGGCAGAGCGTGGATGTGGGGATGGCGATCAGAGCACGGCTTCCAGTGGCACCTGCGGGCAGCAGAAGATGCAGGGGCGGGTTCGCCGCAGCCCACTATGAGTGCACATCTTGCATTCTTTGCTGAGAGAGGAAAAGGAAGAGTTAAGTCTTTCTTCTCCTGTTATCCCTCACACTTTGGTGTTTGAAAGCTTTCCCTTCTCTCCTCTCTTCCCTCCTGTCTTCCATCCTCCCATCCTCCCTTACCCCCTCTGTCACAAACCCACTAGGCACCAGGACACCAATAAACAGGGCCTGACGCCCTCCTTGAGGTATTTAAAAGCAGCATCCTGTTATTACAGAGCCTGTTCCATTCGGGGTACTATGTTTTTTAAAGCCCTAAGTGCAATTTACTTCAGAATTTCATTTTTTAAAAGGATTCCATAAAAGAAGTTCTCAGAGATCTCCCAGGCAAGGGCACAACCCCAGGCCACAGCTCCCTTCTCCAAGGGGCCGCACACCCCGAGCTGCCTCCATCTGCTGATGGAGCCCCAAGACTTCGCTGCTGTGTTCGTTCATTTCTTTTTGAATAGATTTTCCACTCTGTCTCATACCAAAATGGGCTTATGCCTTTGTGCTGCCCCTTTTTGGAGGCTTCTACACTCATGAGTCTTCCTGGAATAGGGATGCTTGGGACCACACCCCGTCATCAGGTTTCCTGTACTCCCCTACCTCCTCATCCGGGCCAGGAAGACACTCCCTGGGTAGGAGGAGTAGGGTGGGGGGCAGGACTCCACCTTGACTTCCCTTCCTCCCTGTGCTGTGAACCGGGGCAAAGCACTGATTCCTTTCTCTGCACCCCCATTTATAAAATGGACATAATGACCCCTTTTCCTTTTAACGGGAGTGCCAGGAGGCTTTGGTACATTTCTAAAGTACTCAGAGCCCCTCATTTGGTGAGCAGAGAGTGCAGGGCACTCTGTGGTTCTCATTATTCGCAGAGAGGCACATTCACTTCAGCTCACCCTGCGCTCCTGTCATTTCCCGGTATTATTGACTTAAGTACTCTTCAAGAAGAATTTTTCCGAAGCTCCCATGTTGACATCCTACTAGTGTTTTGAGAGCCAGCCTTGCTAGCTGTTTGTTCCCTTGGATGAAAGCTGTAATCGCTCTATTAAACAGTCCGCATTCAACGAGAAGAAGAAGAAGTGGGGTACTGAGCAGAAATCCAATAGCTGCTCACAAAAAATAGGTGATCATCCTTTGGCTTCTCAGCCTTTCCTCCAAGGCAGGTTGATGTAAAAATACCTTGGTGCTGGCTCGGGCATGCTGCAGGACTAGCTCTGGCCAGGGTGGGGACTCTGCGTGGTAGCGACTCAATCTCTTCTCTCATTCTCTCTCATCTTTCCAAGCAAAAACATTTGGCCTTACAACTTCTCAAACTCTCTGACATGATTTCCCCGCATCAGCCCTTGCTTCTTGACTTGTCGCCAGAGGAAACAGCAGACATGGGAAACTTGGAGACTATAGGGTGCATCCTGTAAGCTTCTTAGGGAAGGGGAACCAATACAAGTATGCAGTGGAACCCAGACTTCTGGACATTTGGGGGCATATCAGAGCAAAGCAGCAACAGCTTTTTTTGGAAGCTCATTAGCATCCTTGGTAGACAATCTATGGAGGTAGAATGGGCACACATCAAAGAAGCTGGGCTTCATCTCAAGCCAGCTTTGTGGCTTTGGACAAGTCACTAAATATCTTCAGACCTCAGCGTCCTCAGTTATAAAAAAATGAGGTGAGAATATCGGTGTCACAGGATTTTTGTGAATATCCATTCATTGACTCGGCAAATATGAAGTGAGTGCATGCCAGGTGCTGTGCACATTTTGGGGCTGTTGGTCTTTGCAGTCAATATGTTTCTGGTCTATGGGAGAAATAGATATAAAATAGGCAAAACCAATAGTGTTTGATGAATATATGTGCTACTGGAGGTGGGGTGAAGAGAGAGAGATGAATGACAGGAGGGGTGGTCGACCTCATCTTGGGTGGTTAGGGAAGGCTGCCTGGAGGAGGCCACAACTAAAGTGAGAACTGACCACTGGGAGAAGTTGAAGGGAAAGGGTTGCAGAGATCCAAGAGAGAATTGGCCATCAGTTCGGAACATTTGGAGCGGAGAGAGAGATCAGTCAGGGTGAGGGACACAGGCAGTGGTGGTGAGGATGGCATGTGCCTGGAGATTCAGGCAGGAACTCCATTCAGGGATGGTGTTAACAGGTTCAGACATCATCTTAAAGCAAGTGTGGGGATGGCAAAGTCATATTTGTGCTATAGATAAGTTGCTGGAACTGTGGTATGGAGATTGAGTGAGAAAGGATGTTTTCTGTTGGTCTCTCCAGACCTTTCCCACTTGCTTCCTTTCTCCATCTCATTCCATGTCCCAGAATGTTTCCATTTATGGACTGCAACAATAGGCTGCTCTGCCCTTTGATTTCCATATGGGGTCAGCCCACAGGAGGCAGGAGCAGGAGGTGGGAGGATAGGAAGAAAGAGAAGTCAGGATATCTGTTCCCCAGTCTCTGTCCGCTACAGACTCAGAATGGCAGTGGCTGTGCTCCGCTACTCTGGCCAAGCTCCTGCCTGGCAGAGCTTTCTCCCAGCTTTGACTCTCTCTCTCTCTAGTATTATATATAAAACCAGCTCCTTTTAGGTCCAGGCACCTATGGCTCCCCACTGTTGCCAGTCCCAGATGCTTCTCTGTCACGTGTTGGTTTCTCTTAACTCGGCCAAGAACTTTTGTAAATAGGGATTCTTTGAGGGCCCCATGGCAGTGTGCCATCTGCTGGACCCCTGCCCCATACAGAGGATTATAGCTGGAGCAGCACGAGGCTGTTGCATCCACACAGGCCACACAGCAGATAGTGGGGATGTTATTGAAGGGAGTCAGTGGATTCCGAAGATACTCAGGAGATAAAAACAATAGGATTTAGATGTATGGGTGAGAGAGAGAAAGCTATGGGTGACTTCTAGGTTGTGGCTTCTGTACCTGGGAGGAAGGTGGTAGTACTTGTTGAGATGCCAGGAGGGTTGGAGTAGCAGGAAATACTGAGAGGCTTCAAATGGCAATGCTCAACAGGCCCTTGGTATAAAAATCTATGGTTTGGAAGTGGAATCTTGCAAGAGATTCATTAGCACAGAGATGGTAAGTACTAGAAGGGCTGGGCCAATGGAATGGAGGCCCAAGAGCTAAGAGGAAGTCCAGGAGACTGAGATGTTGGAACAGCTAAATAGGAAAGGATGAATGGTGGCTGCAGATGTGAGTGCTGAGAAGTGCCACTGGCTTCAAGAGCAAAGGCATGGTTGACTTTGGTTGACCTTGGCAAAAGCCATTTCAACAAGAGTCCCTGGAGACCAAAGGAAAGGTTCATAGGCAAGTAAGTTGGTGATGTAGGGAGAACATAAATGGTGGTCTGTTCTCTGCGAAGGAATTGCTGAAGTCTGCTGACGGAGCACAGAGGGAACAAAAGAAGCACGAACCTGTCTTGCCTTTCCTGCTGTTTGACGGGAGCATGTTGCTCCTTTTATTGAGGAGTCTGTTCTCTGGGTGAGGAGGGCTGAGGTAACAGGAGCAGAGGTAGGAAACCTCAGAAGCTGAGCAATTCGGTGGTGGTCTCAGCACTTCCACTGTGCCCTCAACTCCTTGGCTTGCTTGTACTTTGAGGGCCCTGGTTTCCCTTCATCCCTCAGAGATCCTTCCAAGTATATGAAAGATGATGTGGCCAGTGGCCTCATTATCCAATCAAAGCTTTCTTCTCTGGCTGGATGCCTTTTCCTTTGCTGAAGCCCTTCAGAGAGAAATGGAAGCACAAGATAGGATTTCAGTTCCATAAATATTGATTGTTTAGTATATAGAGGAAACTACCCTAAAACAAAATGGCCTCTAGGGCGCATGATGTGCAGGACCCTTATGTCCTATTTTGCTTTTTTAAGCTGTAGTAAAATGCACATAACATGAAATTTATCATCTTAATCATTTTTATTTTATTTTTAAAAACATGCTATTTATTTGACACACAGAGAGAGAGAGAGAGAGAGAGAGAGAGAGAGGAAGAAGGAGAGCCAGAGAGCACAAGCAGGAGAAATGGCAGAGGGAGAGGGAGAAGCAGGCTCCCCACTGAGCAGGGAGCCCAGTGCAAAGATTTATCCCATGACCTGAGCTGAAGGCAGATATTCAACTGACTGAGCCACCCAGGTGCCCCTTATCTTAGGGGTTTTTAAGTGCACAGTTCAGTGGTGTCAAGTATATTCTCCTTGTTATGTAACCAACGTCCAGAGCTTTCTTCATCTTACAAAATGGAAATTCTGTACCCCCAGCCCTTGGCAAGCACCATTCTACCTCTATCTATATGAAGTTGATTATGTTACGTAACTCCTGTAAGTGGAATCGGACAGTATTTGTCCTTTTGTGGCTGGCTTATTTTACTCAGCATGTCTTCAAGGTTCATCCATGTCATAGAATTTGTCAGAAGTTCCTTCCCTTTAAAGCTAAATGATAGTCTGTTGTAAGTAGAAACCACATGTTGATTCGTTCACCTATCCACGGACACTTAGTTTGCCACCATCTTTTGGCGGTCATGAATAACGCTGCTATGAACATGGGTATACAAATATCTGTTGGGGTCCCTCCTTTCAATTCTTTGTATATGTACCCAGAAATGGTCTATCATGGGATTTGTTTTGCACTTAACAAAATATCTGATTTTTTTCAAATTTTTATTTAAATTCTAGTTAATATACATAGAGTGTAGTATTGGTTTCAGAAGTACAATTTAGTGATTGGTCACTCACATATAACACCCAGTGTTCATCAAAATCTTGCCAATTGCAGTGATGTGGGTGGAGTTAGAGTGTATTATGCTGAGCAAAGTAAGTCAGAGAAAGACAAATACCATATAATTTCATTCATATGCGGAATTTAAGGGAAAAAAAGCCCTGATTATCTTAATGAAAGTTTAAATTTTAGTGATTGAAGAATACTAAGGAACAGAGATTTTTTTTTTTTAATTATATTTTTCACTTACGGCCTGCATTGCTTCTCTTCCATCCTATATTATCTGGGACCTCTGAAACCTATAAGAGACTTCCCTGAGAGAATTCTGGAATACTGGGATATTCCTTTGGAAATTTTTCTTCCTCATCCAGGCATTCATTTCTTTATTCGTTGCCTGAATTGGTAGCCACAGGGAGCTGTTTCTTTTGTGACTGGCTTATTTCATTAGCAGAATGGCACAGTTCATCCACCTTGTAGAGTGTGTCTGAATTTCCTTCCTTTTTAAGATTGCACATCACTTGTTTTCCATGGTAGCATGTTTCTCAGCTCACAAAGGTTTTTCATACCCATTTTTCCTTTCACCCTCATTTTCTCCACAGGGCAGCCAGAGAGTGGTTATCACTCTCATGTTCCAGCGGAGAAAACAAGACGAGCTGTTCCACCCCAGGAGCACACAGAAAGCGCAGGCCTGGGACCAGGACACAGGCCTTTGGTCTGCAGTCCATTGTACCTTCCTGGGAGCACAGCTGTGTGTGCAGAGCCCTGGCACAGTTGTGCGTGACTCTGCATAGCAGGCCTTGGAGTGGCAGAGGGGGACTCGTGAGAGAGAGAATAGGTCCAATGACAAGTTGGTGACAAGGCAAAATGGAGGGAAAGCCAGGAGTGGCAGAGGATCTGGCCACAAGCCCACTCTGGCCTCAGCCCAGGCCACTGAGCTCCTCTTCTTCGGGGAGCTCACTTTCTCTCCAGGACACAGGAAAGGGGATGTTGTGAGGTCTGTCCCAGAAGCTGGGTGATGGTAGAGTGTTACGGGACCAGCCAGCCAGCCCTACCAAGATGAGCCTTCAAAGATCATAGTCCATGATTAGAGCAGCCAGAGAGGAGAGCCAGCTAATGAAGCAGGGATTTGAAGTATGCAGCCCTGGCTGCAGGCACGCCGCCTCACAATGTAGTCAGAGGTGTTAGAAGCTCTCTGAATTAAGTGAACTACCGTCCTTTGGGAAGGATTCTATTTGGGGCATCTTGCTGGGGTTGATGGGGATTACCTTTGAAGCCAGTGTAATCATCTCTCTCTTAGTATTCACGTCCAGGCCATCAGGCAGTCCTAAGTAAGAATAAACCTTTTGTGCTTTGGACATGCCCATCGTGAGCACTGGCTATGTTTTGGATGCTCCTGGCAGTCAAACTTGTGTGTGGTAGTGCTCCCATCCTGGAAACAGCCGAATAGCCCACAGAACCTGGGCTTGGCCATTGGAGGCAATGAACAGGGACATGCTGCCTCTGGTTTCCTACTTGGAAACTGCTTCATACACTACCCTGTTCAATCTTCCCATTGGGAGACTGTTCCAGAATATTTGCTACTTGTCACGTATTTTGGTGAAAGGTAAGCCATGAGTTAGGATCATGGAGCACAGATTTTTCAAAAGAATTAGCAAGTTGCAAAATACTCTGAACAGTGAATTGCAAGAAACCTGACCTGATCTAGTTTTTTTCTTTTTTTCTTTTTTTTACATACTGAAGGCACTTTTATTTCCTTCGGAGCATCATTATGAACCCCATGCACCAGGGAGTTGGTAACACATACAACTGCTGGTTAAGAGAATGCTGGAGAAAGAGCTTTTAAGGAATTTCCCATGTTTCATTTCAGTCATATATTAACTTACTTAAAAGGCACTGTGTATGTTTAAAGATGATTAAGATGCAGTAAGCTAACAGAAGAATGACCTTAGAGGCAACTTAAACCAGTTCTGCTTCCAACACAGAATTCCCCTCTCTAAACTTTCTGACAATTTTTTTCCCTGCTTTTTCTCAAAAAACCTCTAGTACCAAAAGGCTCATAACTCTATTCCATTTATGAGTTTACTATTGGAAAACCCCTCTTAATTCCCGCTTCCTTCTGAAGCCATGGGGAATAAGTCCCATCTCTATTTTACAGCTCTTCAGATAATTAGGAAATTCATATACTTCTTTCCCCAGTTTCCTTTTAGCTAAATCTGTCACTTCCAGGTCCTGCCACCTTCTGCAAATGCTTGCTGACAGTCCTTTAAATATCTACTTGCTCTGGGGCTTCAAAGAGTACTAGAAAAGCAGATGTGGTAAGCTCAGCACCAAAAACCGTGGGACTGTCCCTTCCTTCCTATCCCATGATAGTGTTATGAGCTCTGGTTTTTTCCAGGGTCATTCTCTCGGGATGCAAATCCTCGCTCTATCACTTCCTCTTTTGTGACTTTGGGCAAGCAAATAAACTCTAAGGCCAGTTTTCTCATCTATTAAAGGTAGGGCAATTGTAATATGGACCCCACAGCCTCACAGAGTTAGGGCAGTTGAGATCATACATGTAAGTTCTTAGCACAGACCTGCAACATAGTGAATGCTCAGTAAATGTATCTGCTTGGGGAACAGTGATCACAAACACAGATGATGCATGTCAGCTTAGGTTCAAATTTTGACCCCATCACCTGTGAGCTAAATAGCCTGGGATAAATGGCTTCAACTCTCTGTGCCTCAATTTCCTTACTTGCAAAAGGGAGACTTGAATTGTTATAAGGATTAAATGAGCTCTCATGTGCAAGGTGCCTGGCACAGAGCTTAGCAAGTGAAAAGGGCCATGTGAGTGAGAGCTATTAGTATAATATCTTGAAAACACATTCTATTTTAAAAGAAGTCACATCAGAGGTTGGCCAATATTGAAGCCATGGGTACCAACGCGTCAGTTCCTGTAACCTTCATCATTTTATGCCTGTATAGAGAGTGTTCTCACTATTTATAGTTTTGTATCTCAAACCATCCACTTAACAGAGCATCTTGAACATCGTAGTGCTTCCAGAATTTCTGATCTTTGCAATCACATCTATCTCTCTTCTGAACTATTTGAAATCTGTTTTCTTAGCTTCTGGATAATTTGACTACATTTCTCTCCAAACGTGGCTTGAGGACCACCCCTTCTGAAAACTGCTTGGATCCTTCTGGTAGATTCAATCCTTCACTCCACCACACTTATCTCTAATATGCTGGAGGCACTACACTGTCCATCTGTGTTTTTTATCCTTATAGGGCTGTGCGACTGGACTTTTCTATATTTATTGGGTCCATACACTTCAGAGTAATACCTAACTTCTTTATTGCCCCCGATGCTAATTGGCAAGGAATTCTTCCTTCTTTAGTAGCACTTAGCATAGAGTATGTACTTAAAAATGATTCTGGAACAAATGCCATTCTTAGTCTAGTCCAGCATCCTCATCTGTGATAAAAGGGATGATGTTGGAGAAACTTGTTTAAAGCACAAAGTATTTCCAGTGATTATTATCACTATATCTAAAGTAGAAGAGTTACTTTTCCAAGACCATTTTTTTTCTATACCCCAGCTGGCATTTCTCTGAAGAAAAAATCAGCATTGTATCTAGAAGAGAAAATATCCTTCTTTATTTTTCTATCTTTTTAGAGTTTAAAGATTCAATTATTGACTAATATAAAATACAAATGTATATTTTGTTTTTCACAAAATGAGACTTATACCAGACATACAGCTTCACATTTCTCCTATATATTTCCTTTAGGTCAGCTTAATCACTAAGGGAAAGCATTGAATTATTTCTTCCCATTGTCACACCTTCTTCCAATTTTCCACTCCAGCCTCTCCACATGATCGTTTTAATCTGATTTCAACAGCAATGGAAAGATTAAGCAAATGCACTCTAAGTCAAGAGTAAACAATTGGGAAATATCTGCAAGGTATATTATAGGCAACATATTGGTATCATTCACTTAGCAAAACAAAGACAATGCCTCAGTATAAAAATGGGCAAAAAAGAGGAACAGGAAAGAAATATAAATGTTTAACACATATTTGAAGATTCTCTACCTCACTCGTAATCAAAGAAGTGAAAATGTAATATATAATAATGTAGTTTTCACCTACTAGATTGATAAAACTGAAAAGAATGAAAAGAGCCAGCATTAATGTGGAGTTGGGAAACACACTCTCAAGAAGTAGTTGAGAAGAATAAAAATGAGAATGAGCCTCGTGAATCAGTTTAGCAATGTTCACTGAGAACCTCCAAATGTTAATACTGATAATGGTAACATTTCACTGAAGAAGTGGTTTCTTAAGGAACAAAAATGACAGTTGTGCAGGGCGTATGTAGGATAGCCCTTGTAGCGTTGTATAACAGCAAAAAAGAAATCTGAGGCAATATCAGTTTTCATCAATATGGGATTAGAGAAATAAATGGTAGTATGCCATAGAATAGAGTACTATGCATCCATTAAAAAGGATGAGGTGTAGGCATGTGTCCATAATACACTCTTACGAGAAGAAGCAGATTATAGAAAATGATACGGCATGGTATGATAAGATATCACAAATCCTTATTTGATAAGAAACAGAGAAAAGGGGGATCCCTGGGTGGCTCAGCAGTTTGGCACCTGCCTTCAGCCCATGGCCTGATCCTGGAGTCATGGGATCAAGTCCCACATCAGGCTTCCTGCATGGAGCCTGCTTCTCCTCTGTCTGTGTCTCTGCCTCTCTCTATCTGTGTCTCTCAAGAATAAATAAATAAATAAAGAAACAAACAAACAAAATAACCATGAATACTTAAGAATGCATCCATTTTCTGCTTGATACACTTCTGCACTTTTTGATATTTTAATGTATATATCTTTTAATTGAAACATGTAACAGAAGATAAAATATTTCTATTTTTTTAAAAAAGGATTGAGGAACTGCTATGCATTCTTGTGTGTGTGTGTGTGTGTGTGTGTGTGTGTTTGTGTGTGTGAGAGAGAGAGAGAGAGAGAGAGAGATTTGGAAATGGAATCAATGATTATATGGCAGAAAAGTAGCATTATGGAGATTCCCTCTGGAACACATGGAAGCTATAGAGGAGTGGAGGTGACAGTCATTGGCAATGAGATTGGGAACTTAACAACTATAGCATCAGATGGTTCATCTGCAAAGGACTCATACCTGAATCCTTAATGTATGTTGGACTGGAGGAAGACTAGGAAGTTGGCAGAGAGGCAGTAATAATCCCCCAGTACTTCAAGCTTTAGGGGAAATCTGCTCTCTTCAGATAGGCCTGGCCCTTTGTTGTTGTTGTCATTGTTTTTTTAATATTTATTTCTTTATTTTCTTTAGAGAGAGAGAGAACCTGAAGCAGGGGGAAGGGCAGAGGGAGAGAGAGAATCTCAAACAGACTCCCTGCTGAGCACGGAGCCCAATGTGCAGACCCAAAGCTCAATCTCAGGATCCTGAGATCATGACCTGAACTGGAATCAAGAGTGGGATGCTTAACAGACTGAGCCACCCAAGTCCCACTAGCTCTTTTTTCTTGTGGGCGCATCTGTCAAGATGATAAATCTTAATGAAGAACAATGTCTAAGCATTCATGCAACATGTATTTCAGAATATAGTAATGGGACTTTTATTACCCCCAAATTGCCTTCACCAGTCTTCTCCATCTGCCTATCCCAACCACCAGTTCCACATTTAATTTCCTTCTGACCATCTTTTGGGCATCCCACAATGATCCAAAACATAACATGGCAAAAATTTATCAAACTCCTCTCTGGACAAAAGATTTTTTCCCATATATTTCTCACTACCTCCTTCTAGTCCTCTAGGCCTTTGTTTACAATTACTGGGGCCACCAGCTATATGTGGCTACTGAACACCTGGAATATGGTTAATCTGTTCTGCAGTCTTCCAGATTTGGAAGACTTAGCATGAAAAAAATTAAGCAAACTATTAATTTTACATGATGATATTTTGGATATACTGGGTTTCATGAAAAATAATATCAAAATAGTAATATTATTCATCTATTTCTTTTTACTTTTTTAGTATGGCTACTACACAATGTATAATTATGTTTGTGGGTTGCATTACATTTCAATGGTATGAAGGCTACGCTAGACTTTATTTTCTTGCTTTTAGGGTTCCATACCAAATCTGTCAACAAGTTTGACATCCAGTCTCTTGGTCTTTTATCCTTCCTCTTCCTTTCCTCAACCGCTGGTTCAGACAAGTCCTCTCTTCTGTCACAGCACCTTCAACACCTGCCTGCCTCTAGCTACTCTTCACTCCAGGCCCAACTCAGCTGCCAGCACACAAACTAAATAACCTGAATAACTGAGAGTTAACCTCACTCAAATCCCCCTTGAGATTAAAAAGAAAACAAATAACAAAATACACTCTGAATAACTGTACTATATAAGAACTCTGATGTGCTAGAAATGAAATAACCAGCCTCTCACTTAATTTTATATGATGCTGTTAATATAAACAAATGTCTCTCACCCACAAATGAAATGCTTCTTGAGAGAGAAGCGGGAAGCCCTTCTCAGGCTCCAGAGAAAGGAAATGGCGTTTCTGACCTTCTAAACCACAAACAGATACACAAATTCTCTTTTCAGTTTGGCTTCAGTCTTTGAGACACAGCCTTCAAGGGCCGAGGCTCCGTTGTAAGAAAGATTATGTACAGCACATGCACATTTCTAGCCCTGGGCTCTGAGCTTTGGGGATCATGACTTGATAAAAAAAAAAATTCTGGGAAATACAACCTCCTCCCCACCCGGTGAAAGACCCATTAGCAAGAAGTGATGAATGGACAGTAGATGTCAGTAGATGAGATCCTGGGGATGGATAAGAATGAATGAAGGTGAGGATTGACCAATTCTTATTCTCTTCGTCCATTTCTGCCTGTCCTGTGGCAGTGGCCAGAACACATGAGGGACTCCAGTGTGAAGCAAGTGCATCTGGTCTTGGGCAGAGACTGGAGACCCATAGGAGAGAGCATCTGCTCTCTGGCCAGCCATGCTTTTTTTCTTCTGAAGGCTTGGCCAATCATCCTGAGGACTGCTATCACAGTGAAAGCTGAAGGGGACTCTTGACCTGTGCAAAGAATGTGTGGTCTCCTAAACTGCACAGATCTTATGGCTCCTGGCTAAATCACTGACCAATGGCCACTTCGGAAAGAAAGACAAGCCCCTAACTATTGGGAACTGTTCTCTTTTGGGTCTTTAGTGGATGACAATAGAACAATAAGATTGATTCTGCAGGTTATCAACTCAACCAACCTATTGCCATTTTCAAACTTGCACCTCATAAATGTGTCTTTCTGATGAGTTGAGCACTCTGGGCTTGGAGAGCAAAGCTATCACCATGACAGTAGGGCTTCTTATACCAAATGCAGTAAGTGTCATGCAGAACTCAAAGAAGAGTGTCAAGGGATTCCTTTTACCACATCCCAGACAGAAGTTTCCTTACACACACATACACACTGACAGGAACACTCCAAATTTCCATGGATGTGAAGCTAAACAGAAATGGAGGCACAGGTCAGCCTGAGGGGAGTGTGTGGTGATATGGGAAGGATGTCCAATGCCTGCTTTGGTGTTGCTAGCAGATTTACAGGAGCCTTGTTTTTTCATTCTTTTTTTTTCTTAGGCACCAGCTGGCAGAGCCAATTCCTTTCTTTCAAGGGCTGGCTCTGTGAGTCACTGCCCATCTGCCAGTAGCAAGATGAAGGAGGGGAGCATCACACAGAGTCCTGGGTGCTTGCTCCAGTTTTCTGTGAGGATGCTACAGCTCCCACAGTAGTCCCAGCAGTCTCAGCCTGAACCTCACTCACCCCCTAATGCCTTCCCTGACAGAGGAAAATTCTGCAATGTGTGCCTCTGGAGAGTGGCTTGAACTCCTCATGCTGATGTGAATGTATTTCAGATGATATTGGATTTGTGCTGAGTGTATCACACTGAGTGTAGTGCCTGGTGGACTTTGTACTAGAATCAACCAGACCTTGAGATCATATCTGCCTAAGAACAAAGCAAGCGATGCTTGCTCTGACAGAGCAGTCTTAGTCCCATTTCACAGATGGGGGAACTAAAACTCAGAACAATTATTAACCAGAAGAAGCCACGTTGTGCACCATAACCTCCTCAAAATCTCCGTGACTTAAGACAACAAATGTTATTCCCCCTGGCCTGCAGGTTTGGGTAGTACTTCAGGGCAGTTGCCCTTCACATGGAGATTCAGAGACTCAAGCTTCTTTGATGCTGTTGGGTCTTCTGTCTCAATACTAGGCTTCTTAATGTACCCACGCAGGGGAAGTGAGAAATGGCCATGAAACTACAACATGTTACTTCTAGTCACGTGGCCCTGCTGAAATGCTGGAGATGGGAAAATGTAATCTTACCCTGGCTGGGAAAGGAGAGGAGAACCAGGTATTGATGAGCACTGTTATGACTGACAGATAGGTAAGCGACTCTCACTGTCCTTATTCCACCTCTTATCTGTGCCCCATTCTGCCTATCTGCATCATTCTCTCTTGCACACTGGTTCCATTGAAGTTTTGTGGTCCCTGTTTTAAAACAAGGATACTAACAATGAGCAGTGTTAATGGTATAGATTCAGCTACCTGAAGCCTCTGATCTTTCTCCATCCCCTGCCCTCCCCCACCCCGTCTTCTAAATTTCCCAGGGAGAAGACAAGTTGGATCAATTTGGGCTGTATGTCTTCTCTAGACAACTGAATTATGCCAGGGAGAGAGAGGAGGAAAGTCGCATGATAGAAGTATCACACTTCTTGCTGCAGCCTTGTAGATGGAAAGTGGGTAAAGGGCTACCGATTTTAAGTGGTGGAATGAGGTCTGTGTAACTCCAAGGCCCTTTACATTTACTGCACACACAGCCTTCTAGATATTTTAAAAGTCAAGTAACTAGGAGAAATAGTGTCTGTATACACAGAAACACGGATACTGCAGAAAACCGTGTTATCTTCAGATTTACTATGGCATATATGGTTTAGTCTAAAATTAAAGAAACTACTAGTAGGCTTAGCAGATTTTATAGTACTCAGAATCTGGTATAGTCATCTCAGTGCTATATCATAAAGATTATTTATTTTCTCCTCAAGGGTCTAGCATCCAGATCTACTCTCCAAAACAGTAGCCACTGGACATAGATATGTATTTATTTAACTTAAATTCACTAAAATGAAAACTTCAGTTCCTCAGTCACATTAGTCACATTTCAAGTCATCAATGGCCACATGTGAACAGTGGCTGCCATATTGGACAGCTCAAATATAGAATGCTTCCCTTGTTGCAATATCATTATTGGATGGCACTGGCCTAGACCTTAAATTCTCTATACAGAGAGAAACATACAGTGAGATATAGAAAAAAATTAAAACAGGCTAGAATGAATCAGGAAGTTTCATATTTAAGAAAATAAGTTGTCAATAAAAGCTCAACTAAACTACCCTCTTTTCTCCAAAAGAAAAGATGGCAGAAGAAGCAAAAGAAGTAGAACCTCATTGCCTATGATCAGAATGGTTTGCACATACTAAAGGGAGGGGTAAGCCACATCAATTATCTGCATAAAGGTTATTGACCCATTGTGGGTCAAGTCCATCCTTCAAGAGTGACCAGACAGTCTCCCATAGAGACAATGTTCCTCCTCTACAGTCAGTATGCTTATGCGTTTTCCCCTCTCCCTCATTTCTCCTTCTTTCCTCCACTTCCATTCATCCTATCTATAATTTCTATGGCAAAACATTTATCCTCCTTCCACTCTCAACTTTCTTAACTATCAAGCCACGTCAGAGACCTATATGTGATCCTTCCGAGGAGTGTCCCACCATCCCTGTAACCATGAGGGCAAAATCAGACTTGAAAGATGTTAGTGATGACCAAATATTAAATGGCCCCCTGAAGGGGGATTGATTACCTTTTATAGAATGAATCACTGAACATACAAAGTACTAATGAACACCGAAGGTAAAGTGACAGTGTTAAAGTGTATTTTGTGCAATGAGAGTTAAAAGGTGTTAGTCAATCAAATCATACCAAACCCAACCCAACCCAACCCAAACAATAGTTTCCATGGTCCAAAAAATCCAGGGCAATACTAGATTAAAGAGTATATGGAGAGCTTTTGATACACAAGGATGTCTTGTGAATTTCCAAGGGGATGTACTAATGTGACACCCTTCCTAAACTTATTTGACCCCAGTTCCCTTTAGTTTTGCAGGGTTTTCTCACTGGGCACAAAATTCAGACCTAAAGTGACATTGCTGGTTTTTATAGTGACTTAACCCTGAAGATAATGTCAAAAGAATTCTTCTTCTAGAGTATTTTGAGACTTAAATGTGTCATTTTAATGAGAATGTTCTCTAGTTGATCATTCAGAAAAGTCTAGTTTGAGCATATGTTATGTTGTAGTCATCAACAAAAGTTACTTTCCACATAGACTTGGTATGTTTAGTTGACAGAAAAGTCTGGAAATGAAAAAAAAAAAAACCAAGGAGGAAAAAATAGGTATAAAGTATGAAGCTGTAGAGAGAAAAAGCTAACTCTTAAGGCTTGGCTTCAAGCATCTAAATGTCATGTCTAATGATATGGATATCACCTTTTGAGACTGAGTGACAATTGTTAAGGGAAGAGTATAAGAAGTTTTTAGCAATCCTTGGGGATGAGGTAGTTGTTTTCTAGCCAAATCTAGGCTGGCAAGGGTATAACTTCCTTTCTGAACCGCCCCCTAATGTGTGTGGTTTGGTCAGGTTGATCCACAGATAACATGGTACTTGGATGACCCATAGCACATCTCAGTACTTCACTTCCTTTCTTGGCTACATGACTTCTGATACAGTGGAAGGGCCGGCAAAAGTTCTGCATTTCTTCGGGTTGTGAATCGATTCTGAGAAACAAGCCAAGTTCTGAAGCTTTGCTACATTTATCTCAAGAAATATGATAGGTAAAAAGAACTGTGCAGTAACTATTTCTAACAGATGTGTAATTCTAGAATAATCTGCCTCAAAATTAAGGATACTCCCATAATGAACACTACTGAGTGAAAACAGAAGGTACCACACAGAAGTACAGCTGTTGGGAAATATCAGATTTTGTTCATGTCTTATGAATCCAGCTTCATGCTGTGATGGTCAGCAAATTTGCCTGGAAGACTACACATATTAGGACATGTTAAATAGCTGGCAGAAATATTTAGAACCTCGATTTAGACACAAAAATAGGTAAGGAGATGAAGAAAAGGCATTTCACAAAATTCAACAACCATTTATAGAGAAAAAATTTTAACAACCAAATTTTTAACAAAACCAAATATTTAACAAAACCAAATTTTTAACAAAATTTCCTTCTTCTTTTATTAAAAAAAATTTTGCCTCTTAAAAAGGAAAGACGAAAATCCTACAGCTAACATCATATTTAGTGGACTGTTGAACACATTGCATTTAAGGTAAGAAGCAGAACAAAATTACCTGCTTTCATCACTTCTATTCAGTGTCATACTGGAGGTCCTGGCCACTCTAGTAAGTAAAAAAAAAAAAAAAAGAAAAGAAAAAAAAGAAAGAAACAAAAGGTGTAACGATTGCAAAAGAAGAAATAACCTGTCCTTAGATACAAATGACATGATTGTATACATAGAAAATCTTAAGGAATCTATGAAACAACTACTAGATATAATAAATAAATTAATCAAATTTGTAGGATATAGGGCAATATATAAATAAATTGCGTTCTTATATATTAACAGCAAACAATTTTAGAAATGAACTTTAAAAATTTATTTACAAGGAGCACCAGGGTGGCTAAGTCAGTTAAGTGTCTGAGTCTTGGTTTCATCTCAGGTTATGATTTCAGAGTTGTGAGATCTAGCCCTGCATCAGGCTCGCTTAGCACCGAGTGCTTGGGACACTCTCTCCTTCTCCCTCTGTCCCTTCCCCCTGTCCCTCTCTCTTTAAAACAAATAAATAAATCTTTAAAAAATTAAAAAATAAAAATTTATTTACAATAGTGCCAACACATAAAATATTTAGAAATAGATTTAATGAAACTATAAAATAATATTAAGAGATATTTAAGAAGACTTAACTGAATAGAGAGATATATCATATTCATGGACTTTCTTGATTCATGAATCAATATTGTTATCAGTTCTCTACAAATAGATTGAGTGCATTCCTAATCAAAATCTCAGAAAACTTTTTTGGAGGGGGGTAAACATTGATAAACTGGTTCTAAAATTTATATGCAAATGACCTAGGGTAGCCCAATAACATTGAAAAAGAACAACAAATTTGGAAGACTTATGCCATCTGACTTTAAGATTTATTGTAAAGCTATCTTAATTAAGATACTGGCATTATAATAGACAAATAGATCATTGAAATAGAAGAGTCCAGAATAGACCCACAAATATATGGTCAATCAATTTTTTATTAAAAATGCCAAACACATTCAGTGAAGAAAGGAGAGAGTTTTTTTTTCCAGCAAAGGTATTGGAACAAGTAGATGTTCATATGTAAAATAAAAAATTAACTTTGATCTGTATCTCATATCACAGAAAAAAAATCAACTCAAAATGGGTATCATAGGCTGAAATAAAAACCCTTAAACTCTTACAATTTTGGGAAAAACATAAGATGAAATCTTTGTGACTTTGGTTTAGGAAAAGAATTTTTAGTTACAACAACCAAAGCCCAACCATAAAACAAAATGGCAAATTGGACTTCATGAAAATTAAGAACTCCTGCTCTTAGGAATAGATTGTTGAAAGAGTAGAAAGACAAGTCATACACTTAGAAAACAACATTTAAAAATCATGCACCTGATAAAAGACTTTTATCCAGAGCATACAAAGAACCCTCAACATTCAAGAAAACAAATAGTCCAAGAACAACAACAACTGGATAAAAGATTGGAACAGGCATTTCACCACAGAAGGTAGGTGAGTGATGGCAAGCAAGAACAGAGAAAAAGTGCTCAAGAGCATAAGGGAAGTGCAAAGTAAAACCATGATGAGATATCATTTCACTAGAATGCCTGAAGTTAAAATCTGACACCATCAAATGCAAACAAGGCGGTAGAGCAACTGGAACTCTCGTGGTTGTAGAAGCACTTGGGGAAACTCTCTGGCAAGGCCATTTAAGTGAAACCTATGCCTCCTCAGCAACTCAGCGTTCCACTGCTAGGTGTAAGCTCAAGAAAAATGAAAGCATATGCCAATGGAAGAGTTGCATGAGAATGATATGTCCACTTTATTCATGACAGCCCAAATTGGATACAATCCAAATGTCCATCAAATCGTGGTGTGTTCATACCAGGAAATATTACTCAGCAGTAAAAAGAATAAACAGTTACTTCCCACAATACAAGTGACTCTCAAAAATATACTGAGCCTATGGTTGGTTAAGTGTCTGACTTGGCTCAGGTCATGATCTCACGGTCCTAGGATCGAACCCTGCAACTGGCTCCTCCCTCAGTGGTGAGTTGGCTTGCCCCTCTCTTCCTGCCCCTTGCCCCCTTTGTTCTCTCTCTATCTCTCTCTCAAATAAATAAATAAAATCTTAAAAAATATGTGCTGGACCTACAAAGCAAGATACATAAGGGTATACCGTATGATTCAATTATATGAAGTTCTGTACTAGTTCTATACTAATCTATGATGATAGTAATCAGAATAGCCGTTGCCTATGGGGTAAGAAAATGGAAATTTCTGGGATGATGGAAATATTCTGTAGCCTGATTGGCTGGTGGTTATACAGGTATGTACTTCTACCAAAACTCACTGAATTGTACACTTAGTATCTGCACCTTTTACTATTTATAAAATGTACCTCAACAAATTGCTATTGACTCTGAATACTTACTTTCTAACTCTTTCTTAAATATTCCATATTAGATTTTTTTTTCCCGTTGCTGGAATTGGTCTTGCAGCTTGCGAGGGCAACTTTTGAGAGCAGACACTAGGTCGTACATTAAACTGCATCCCACTATGAGGAGAAGTGACTTGTGTGAACCAATCTTGTTTCATTATGGACACAGCCCATTATGCACAGAGGGAGCAGAGTCACTTGGTAATTACACTACCATCAGAGCCAGTTAAGAGCTAAGGCTTTGGGTTTGGCATTTCCCAGCCGTTTGCCTCTGGGTTAATTTCTTAGCTTCTTTGCCCCCTTTATTCCTCACCTGTAGACAAGAGGTAGAATGCCTACCTATGAGAGGCATTAGGATATCAGATAAGAAATGCATGCAGGTTATTAGCGCAGTGTCTGTTGAAAATATTAAGGATAAAACGATGATTGCTTTTAGTATAGATATGTAATACACTAGAGGAGTTTGGAATTTTACTTAGAAATTTGTCTGAAAGTTGCCAGAAACATGGTCTTAAACGTCTTTCCCACTAAATGAATAAGGAAGTTTGTGACACAGAAAAAGAATTTGGTCTCCTGGATTCACATGTCTCATCCTTCCACAGGATTATTCTCACCCCTCCCTCCCATCTTTATCTCCCAGGCTCACCTCTTACCTCCCTAAGTCTGGAGAGGTTCTCAGAGTCTAGTTTCACATGACTGAGATGCAACACTTTATTTATTTAACGTATCACTGAAATCTGGGTTACTTCAAGATAGTTTAAGGCCTTGGATGGAAAAGTGTGGAACCTTAGCATCCATCCACAGAGCAGGTGAAGCGTGCCCATCTCAAGGGGTTTTGGGTATCACAGTCTGTGCCCATCTGATGATCCTCAGGGTGCACAAATATAACCAATCAAAGAGGCTCTTACAGAGGAGATAAGCTTCTAGAATTTCACTTGAATCCTGAGCTATGCTGTGTCCTCCTTTGACCTCTCTTCTCAAGAGCAGAGATGGACAATATCTTGTTTACTTACCACCTTTCACGATTCAGGGACCTGTGTGACATTGCAAATTTCCTTACCTTTTTGGTCCCAGTCAGACTGATGTGGGAATGGAGCTCAAGCTGTCCAGAACTCATAGTCTTCTCACACCACCAAACCTTAGTCCAGCTGCCAGAGTTTTCTCTTTACCTTGGTCCCAGTTCAGGCCAGGCTTCAGGCACTCCTGGTGTGCGCAGTGCACCTGGTGCCCTATGGCCTTCTTTGTCTGGAGCTCTGTGCTGCACCTTCTCTGAACCAGCACCACACGGTCTCTGTTTCTTTCATTGACACCTGCCCAGAACAGGAGAGGGCTTCAGAGCTCGGAAGTCCAGCAGACCTGACTTCCAGTCTGTCTTACTGACCACAGGACCTTGGGCCAGATCAAATCTCTCAGTCTCTGTTTCTATAAAATCAGCTGTATAATAGCACTTACCTGCTTTTCTAAGGATTTAGAAATGACCTTTGTAAAATGCTTACCAAAAAAGGACCTGGGACTTAATGCATGTCAGCCATTATCTTTATCGTGTCTACTAATTATAATAAATTTTTTGTATTGTTCCCCAGTTGTTACCTACAGGTAAGAACTTGACTCCTAAATTAGATTGTCATTGATGTGAGGGCGAAGACAATTTATATTTTCTTTTTACATAGCCCACAGAACCATCAAGAGCAGCTTCCTAAGTGACTCTGGTTGACCTGATAAGCTTCTTGATATGATGTGAGTTGCTACACTTCTCCACATACGACTTACATTATACGTAATGAGCAGGTGATCTGACCTAATTACCCTTCTATTGCGATGCTCTTCCCCTAAACCTTGCTTGGAAGGCACGTTCTCTCCTTGTAGATTTAATATCAACATATGTGGCTGCTTTGTATCACAATTCTATTTTTTTTTTTTAAATCCTTTCTTTTTAGTAAGCTCAGTTAGACTGTGTTGTTAGACTGTATTAGTTGTGTTCTTCCTTTTTGAAAGAGGACAAGGGATCAAGGCATCATTTAGCAGGTCACAAAGATTTTTTTTTAATCCTCCTAACTAGTTCAGTTGCAGTGTATTTGTTGCAGTGACAAGATGGCCATCGCCCCTGGAGGGAACACAGGGAATTGGGTGACACAAAGGTAAAGGCCAGCTGGGTTGCTGTGAGAACTGTCCTCAAGTGACCCAGGCTTTTTCATGAGAAAACAAGAACGTCCTCACTGCTGAGGACAGCAGGTGACAGGATTCATGTCAGGAAATGAAATGGCTTCAGCAGATGCCTCGAGTCACACACACACACGCCACCCTCGCCAGTCACTAGTGACAGCATGCCCGGTGCAGGGCCGCCCATGAACCTACCTGCTGGAGACTGGGACAAAGGATCCTTTCAGCAGAGGTCAAGGTGGGCCAGTGTGCCTGGGCCTTGGCTTCCTGCTTCATACCTGTCAAGACTAGAACAAAGCCAGCGACTCTGCAGCCTTTAGGACCAACTAGTGTTACTTATAAACCTGTGGGGAGATGCTGGACAGCGTTGTTAAACTTGTTTTTTTGGTATTTGGGTCACAATTTAACTTCTATTGTGAGCCTCCATTTAGCCAAGTCGTGAAAACTTACTCTTAGCCAAATTGGGATCCTCCTCTCTTTCTTCGTGGCTGACTCTATTCTCCAGAAGGCATACAGCCTGGGAATGTAGAGGCTTGGGGAGCAGGAGGTCCTCTTAGCCTGGCTGTTCTCCCGTCTGGCTTCTGCTGAGACGCCTTTCTTCCTTAACCGTGTCTCTGCTGGGACTCCTTCATTTCTGATGACCAAGCCTGCTAGTGCTCTCTCTCTCTGTCTCTCTCTCTCTGCCTCCTTGTCTCCCTGTCTCCCTCCCTCTCTACCATACCTCCCCCACTCTTGGGATCATAGAAAAATACGTCACTGGTCCCTAGTGACCCTGAGACAGGGCTTCTGAGAGGGGCTACAAACCCAGCCACCTCGATACACTTCCCAGATATTTCTTCCATTCCTCAACTCACCAGGAATGACAGACAGGTGGAGGGTGGGGGGGGAAGCCACGGTGGCTTGCCCCAGGCCCAGGGGCACATCTTCTCTGTAACTCAGGAGTTTCTGTCCCTACTTCCCCTCACTTCCCTACTTGGCTGAGCAGAACTCAGGACCCATTAGCATCTCAGCTTTCTTCCCTTCCCTTTCAGCTCCCCTCCTCCTCCTCCTCAAGTCCAGAAATCTTTATCTTGCTTTTATATCATCATATATTTTTAATACCCCAAGTCTCCAATGTTGTATTGAGTTCCCCTGCCTGTGTGGTCTGGGGCAGGACTGCCCTAAGACCTGGATAAAGGGAACCCCTACCCGGGGCCCTTTGCCTCAGGGAGCCCCACACTTTGAAGTATCTTCTTCCCACCTATTTATTTATTTATTTATTTAATTTTTAAAAAAGATTTATTTATTTATTTATGATAGAGAGAGAGAGAGAGAGGCACAGAGACACAGGAGGAGGGAGAAGCAGGCTCCATGCCGGGAGCCTGACGTGGGACTCGATCCCAGGACTCCAGGATTGCACTCTGGGCCAAAGGCAGGCGCCAAACCACTGAGCCACCCAGGGATCCCCCTTCCCACATTTCTAAATCCTCCTCTGGCCCCTGAAAGGCATGTAAGCTCCATCCCCAGTTCTCTCCTTTGGGGCAAGTTCTGACCCTTTACTCCATGTGAGAGTACCAAATACCTGAGGGTCCCTGACCTGCACTTCAGGTCACTTGCACTTCAGAGTGGGGTTCTGATTCTAGAAGGGTAGCTTGGTGAGAAAATCACTTCCACTGGATGAAGCAGTATTTCTTTGTCAGATTTATAGGAAATTGGACTACCATGCTGGTACCACTGACATGCTGATTTGGGGGCGGGAGGCTCAAACAGTTTCTATAGACAGTTGGCCACCCCCTGCAGGAATATCTGTCTGGTACCTTGAGTACCATAGGGGCGACTTTGTTCTTGTATCTTTTTCCTTCACTCAGGTATTAAGCATAAACTATCAAAGTAGTTCTAGAATGAAGAGAGGAGACATGGGATAAGAGAAAACACAGGGAAAAAGGACATCAGCAAATTTACCCAAATATTGTACTTGCTCCCATTCTCATGCAAAGTAATATAGGACATAGTCTGTATTGAGAGTCAGAAGATGACTTGCATTTTTATTTCTAGTCCTGACTCTGCTGCTAACTGTATGATCTTGAACAAAGCACTTCAGTTCTCTGGGTCTGTTTCTTCATCTCTATTTTTTTAAACATTTTAAAAAAGATTTTATTTCTCTATTTGAGAGAGAGAGAGAGAGAGAGAGCTCATACAAGCAGGGGGAGAGGCAGAAGGACAGGGAGAAGCAGACTCTCTGCTAAGTAGAGAGCCAGATGTGATGCAGGGCTCGATCCCAGGATCCTGAGATCATGACCTGAGGGGAAGACAATCACCCAACTGACGGAGCCATCCAGGTGTCACTCCCCTTTTTAAAGATTTTATTTATTTATTTATTTGAGAGAGACAATGAGTTTCTTTAAGATGAGATGGATGGATATATGGATGGATGCATGGATGGATGGATGGATGGATGGATGAATGGATGGATGGATGTGTGGGTGGATGGGTAAATGGGTGGGTGGGTAGATAAATGGATGTGTGAGTGGATGATGGATGGATGGGTGAGTGGATAGATGGATGGATGGATAGATGGGTGTGTGAATGGATGAATGGATGGGTGGGTGGAAGGATGGAAGGATGGATGGACGGATGGATGGATGGATGAATGGATGGATGTGTGAGTGGATGGATGGTGGGTGAGTGGATGAGGAAGCTTGCTAGATACACTGAAAGAAAGAGGAAGGAGAGCTGGTGGCTGTCCAGGTGCTGTAGCTCTATCTAGCTGCTGCAAACCTCCAATAACCACCATCATCTTCCCTGACTCACCTCTTTGCCTACTGCTTTATTTCAGGAGCAGCTCAGTGAGGTAGTTGAAAGAATTGATCCAGGAGTCAGAACACCCGATTTTTTTCTTCTGCAATGTTTGATGTATCCTGGACAACCTTTGGGTGATTCAGAAACTCTTCAAGTGTCCGCTTCATTATCAGTAAAATGGAGTCAATGATACCTGTCTTATCCATCCTGCATGGTTTTGTGGGGCTCAAATATGGTGATGGGTGAGGAAAAACACGCTCTGCAGTCAGGAAGCCCACATGCAGGGGTGCATTTTTCTAGGCATTATTGGGTCATTCTTTTCTCCTTATTCTCCTTGATGGCTGCCTGGGAGGCTCAGACGTGGCTTTTACAAAACATCGTTCCAGGGAATTTCAGAGCTTCTGAAAGAAGCAGAGGATCAGAAATCACAAGACAAGGTTGTGTTGCCATGTTGGCTCATCACAGGTCAAGGGAAAGTACTTTTTTTTTTTGATTGTTCTATTTTTGTTGTTAAGGCAATGAAGCCAGAAGGTGTACAGTTATTGCAGGGAGAGTAAACACCAGGGGCTTCTTTGTATGAGTGCGTGTGGTTTCCCGCCTGAACCAAATGAGACATTTAAAGTTTTCCAGTGATATGCTGAGCCAACATTTAAGCATTGGGATAAATTAGGTAATCTGTGGAGAAACAATGGTGCTAAAAGATGAAGACTGAGTTGTCTTGCCAACTGTCCACATGAAGTCCATAAGCACATGAAGTCCGTAAGAAAACCATCACACCTTATCCCTTTACCCTCGCCAGTCACTCCTGATCTTCTTAGTCAATAATTCCTCTTTTGTAGTATCATAAAATCCTTAATTGATCTGTTCTGGCCCTCCCCTGAGTTCAGTGGTTCTCAAAATGTGTCCTTGGACCAGCAGCATCACAGCATCATCTGAAAATGTGTTAGAAATGCTGTTCTTATAAAGACTCCTAACTCGGGGAAACGAACTAGGGGTGGTGGAGGGGGAGGAGGGCGGGTGTTGGAGGGGAATGGGTGACGGGCACTGAGGTGGACACTTGACGGGATGAGCACTGGGTGTTTTTCTGTATGTTGGTAAATTGAACACCAATAAAAATTAATTAAAAAAAAAAAAAAAAAAAAAAAAGAAATGCTGTTCTTGGGTCCTGCCTCAGACTTACTGAATTACCAGGTCTGGGAGTGGGGCCTGGCAATTTGAGAACAAGCCTTTTTGGTTGACTCTGATAGACCTCAACTTTGAGAACCAAGGTCCTAATTCATGATTTCCCTCAATAGCATACCTGAACGATGATCTTTGTGGCCTCTACTTGGATCCTTCTGGTGACAGGGAGCTCGCTACTTCACAAGGCATCTGATTAGAAGCCCGAATGATGAGATATTTTCTCAGTATACAGAGATAAAACTGACTTCTTGTCACTTCCACTGCTGGTGTTGGTTCTATCCTCCGAATGAAATTCAGGGTTACAGCTGAATGAAGATCACTGGTAAATGGGCTAATTACTCACCTAGTAGGAGTTGGGTAAAAGTGAATACAAGAAGATAAACTGGGCGGGAGGCCAGTGTGTCACATTTTCCTCTCAGCCAAATAAAACAGCAAGATTAAGGGCTGTCCCTGGCATTTGCGAGATTATGATAAATATCAGTATTAATAACAATAGTGACAGTAATAATTACCCACAGCTCGATTTGGATGCAGGTCAAGAAACCATCCAAATCAAATTACATGTAAGGAAAATATGTGTATTCGGTGCTGGGAACATTTTCAAAGAGGAAGAAAAATGGATGCTGTGAAAAACATTTCACCTTCTAGTGTGAATAACGTCTCCTTTCCATTCCAGGGAGGGTGTAAGAGAAAGGAGTCTCCCGTAGGGTAGAGATATTTTAAGGTGAAGTTCCAGCCCCACTCTAACTAGATGTGTGTACAGTAAGTGCAAGGCTGGTGGGGGAACAATGAACCTTTTCCTGGTCACCCCTCAACCAGGGATGCTTTGAGTCAAATATACTGGCTTGGCCAGACTTTGGCAGCAGTGGTCTTTTCGGTTTGTTTCTGGTGGGCACTTGGCAGATGGCGTGGGGAGAGACTGTAATGTTCTCACAGGGTGAGGCTGGGAGGGTGGAGGCTCTAGACTCAGCCTGGCCTTCCCTGGGTCTCCCTCATCTCATTCTCTTCCAACACCAGTCTCTCCCCTCTTAGTCCTGAAAGCACCAGCAGCACTGAGCATTGCCAGGGCACTCTCACAAATGATTTTTCCTCCCCCCAATTTGAGCCTGGAGAGTGTTTACTTCCTGTCAAACCCCAGGGACCTGCTGATTTTTCCCATTACTGCAAATTGCTGCTCTTGGGTGCTTTGCATTTGTTATTAAGATGCAATCAGGGTTTCCTAACTGATTAGCAGCCTCACCCCTTAGCCCCCCAGCCCTCACACCTGACTTGGAGGCAGCCCCGGCGGAGAAGGAAATTCCTGGCTGCTGGGTGTCTGGGGGCTCTCTGTTCCATCGAGGGGTGCCTAAGGGGTGTGTCTGCGCAGCTTGGGAGAGCACAGAAGGGAGAAAAGAGAGAGGCCCTGAGCTCCTCCCTACACCCTGAGCACCCTGAGAAGGAACTTGGGGGCTCCCAGGTTCCCAGGAGCAGTGGTGGGTGTTGGGCCGTGTGACAGGCCTGTGGAATGCTGACGGCTGATGGCTGTGAAGGCCTGTCCAATGAGGCAGAGGCCAGCCTGAGCCGGGCCTTCCGGACGAGTAAACACAGTGCGTCTCTTCAGGCTGAGTGGCAGGATGGTGAGCACATGGGTGACGGCCTGCCCAGAATCAGATGTCAGCGTGAGCGCTGCCACAGACAGGCCCGCTCTGCCTCCCCACCTGAGGGCCCCTTCTCCTTCGCCCATCCACCCCTGTCATACCCGTTCAGCCCTTTCTGAGGTTTAGTCCATGCTCACAGCCAACACAGTACACACAAGCACACATTCACACCCTTCCAGGGGGTTGTGAGCACACACACACACAAAACCGACCCCTGGTCCAAAGCGCCTTTGCTTTTGCCGCCATCTGTGACCCCTTCTCCACTCTTCTGCTTGTTTTTGTCCTTGAAGGGTGTCTATTTTCATTAAACAAGTGTCTTGTCTTCACAGTCTTCATTATTGTGAGAAGGAAAGAGTCCTTGAGGATGGACGTGGAAATCTTGCCCAGTCACAGAGGAGTGAAAGGGTGAGTGCACTGGGGAAGGCCGTCACAAATGCAAGCACAAGAGCCAGGACTCCATTACTGGGTGATCTGGGGTGCTGCTCCCCACAGGTCAGAGCTATGTGGAGAGTCTATGGGCACTGAGGGGACACTGGTCCGTTGTCACCTGATTTTCACTAGATCTGCCGAATGTGATTTGGGAAGGCAAAAAGAGAGAGAAGGTAAAGGAGAACACTAAGGAAGTGGGATTTTTGTGTGGTGCCTGGACTTGAAAAGAGATGGACAATTCTGGGTTCAAGCCCTGTGTGTTCCATTTACTGCCTCTGTTAAACGTTAAAGCAGAGATAATAAATTTATGTCACTGGGTTGTTATGAGGCAAACACGAGGAGATATACACAGAGTACACAGGACTGACTTTCTTCTTTGTTCTTTTGTTTGGGGAAGGGGGTGGTTACGACAATGGTTTTTTTAAGAAATCAAGTCATATCTGGCATCGTTTAAAGACTGAAATAACCTTCCTAAAGACCGGAAGGGCTTGTGGCTATCTTCTCTTCCCATGGTGAAAAAAGTTCAGTTATTTAACTCCAGAGTTGCTTTATTTTATCCTCCCTACTAATTATACTCCTTTTTCCTGGCATGCTCTTTTGACAGCCCTAAAACTGACAGATGCAAAGTCTTGGCCCAGGACCCTCCCTGGTTGTTCAGGGAACCTTCCTGGGAACAATTGTAACAGCAGGCTATGAGGTCAACAAAAGAGAGAGTGAGATGGTCACTGTCTTTGGCACAAGGAAGTATCTTGGAATGTGTTTAAGGAGAAAGACAGAGGATGGGAATTGTGTGAAGCACAGAGAAAATTTACGGAAGAGCTTTCCAAAGAATGCACATGATGAAATGGGCTACAATGTGCCAACAGGCCCGTTCACTTGGTGCCGGTAGAGCCACTGAGTCTTCTCCACGTGTGAGCTGTGAGGCATAGGGAAAAGGCCTAACATATATGGAATTGAAGTTCCAATTTATAATTAGAATCCCAGAAAGAGAGGATATAGAATAAATCAGAAGCAAAATTTTAGGATTTAATAGCTAATAATTTCCCTAAATTGAAAGACAGATCATGCCACAGGTTCTAGAAGCTTAGCAAATCCCAAAAGGATAAATATAAGACAAATGCATCTAGATATATCATAATCTGATATAAAACTGCTGAAAACTAAAGACAGAGAAAATCTTAAAAGTAGCCAGATTAAAAAAAAAAAAAAAACTACTTTCAAAGGAGCAACAGTAACACCTGACTTCTCATAAGAAATGATGGAAGTCAGAAGGTAAAAAAATCATACCTTTAAAATTCTGTACAGATGAATAGATAAAGATGTGGTGGATATATATATTATAGAATATTACTCAACCATAAAAAAGAATGAAATTTTGTCATTTGCAATGACATGGATGGAACTAGAGGGTATTATGCTGAATGAAGTAAGTCAGTCAGAGAAAGACAAATACCATGTGATCTCACTCATATGTGTGATTTAAAAAACAAGACAAATGAACATAGGAGAAGGGAAGGAAAATAAAATAAATGTAAACAGAGAGGGAGGCAAATCATAAGTGACTCTTAACTTTAGGAAACAGGGTTGCCGGATGGAAGAGGGGCGATGGGGTAACTAGGTGATGGGCATTAAGGAAGGCATGTGATGTGATGAACACTGGGTGTTATACAGTACTGAGGAATTACTAAATTCTACCCCTGAAACTACAAATACACTACCTGCTAACTAAATTGAATTTAAATAAAAATTTAAAAAAATCTGTACTCATAGTGGGTGATTCAACAGAGCAAGTGAATGATAAAAAATCAAAAGTCAGTAAGGCTCTAGAACAACTGAACAACAGGTCCAACAATTTGACTAGTAATATATAAAGAAGATGCATCCAAGAAGTACACGGCATGCATTTTTTCCAGTACATATGAAAAATTTTCCAAAATTGATTCTATGTTGGGCCATAAAGCAAATTTCAACACATTTTAAACAGTTGAAGTCACAGTCTTTGGCAACTGTGGAATTAAGCCAGGAATAAATAACAGAAGTGAGTGAAATGATGATAAAATATGGCCTATTAAAGTGTGTGCTTAAAGGAATGATATAGCCTCGAATGTATATATTAGAAAAGAAAAAAGCTGAAGAATAATTATGTATTTGTATGAAGAGGTTAGAAAAATAAAACACAACTAAACACTTATGTAATAGAGATAAGGATTTGATGAAATAGATGACATGTATAGAGAAATGAGCAAGATAAAAAGTTGGCTTTTTAAAAAGATGAATGAAATTAATAAACTCCAAGAAAGAATATGTATTTGTATATTTGTGTATGAAAGAGTGTGTGTGTGTTTGTGAGAGAGAGAGAGAAGAGGAAGAGAGTGTGTGTGTGCGTGTGTGAAAGAGAACGTGTATGAGAGAGTGTGAATGAGTGTGTGTGAGAGAGGGTGTGTGTGAGCTAGAGTGAGTGAGAGTGTGTGTAAGAGAGAAAGAGGGAAAGGGTGTATGTGTGAGCAAGAGAAAGTGAGAAAGAGTACGTGAGAGTGTGTATGTGTGTGAGAGGGCGTGTGTATGTGTGTGTGATAGTGAGAATGTGTATATGTGTGTGTGAGACAGTGTATGTGAGAGAGAGTGAGAAAGAAGGAGAGAGAGAGTATTGCGTGAGTGTTTGAGAGAGAGAGGGCTGGGGAAATACTAATTATCAACAATAGGAATAAAAAAAGGGACATCTCACAGATTCTTCTTACATTAAAAAAATGAGATGATATTATGAACAACTTTATGCCAAGACATTTGATAATTTTTTAAAAATAGATCTTATCCAAATGAATATAGAAAGAAATAGGAATTCTGAAAAGCCCAAAATCTATTAAAATTGAATACATTATCAAAAACTATTCCCTTAAGAGCTCTAGGCCCAGATGGTTTCACCAACGAATTTTTCTAAACTTTAATAAATGAATCATAGTGATCTTACACAGTTTTTCTAAAGAGTAAGAAAGCAAAAGACATGTTAAAACTTGTTTTAGAAACCCAGATATAATTCAAAATAATGCAAGAACATCACAAGACAAAAAGAAATACAAATGAATTTCTTTCATCAGTGTAAATTTAAAATTCTTTACTAAAGTATATACAAATCAAATCTAGTAATGTATAAAAAGTACCAGTCACAACCAATTTGGGTTGATTTCAGAGATACAGAAATGGTTTAATAATCACAAGATAGATTGTAATTTATCACATTAATAAAATAAAAGACAAACAGAAATTGAATAATAGAGAATATAGAATAGTAGAAATAGCATAAAGAAGACATGGCCATCTCATTAGATGTAGAAAAAACATTTGATAAAAGTCAATATGCATTCCTGATAAAATCTTTATTTATCAAAATCAAAATAAATATCATTGCCTCAATCTGATAAAGGACATATAGACAAGAATCTACTGCAAACATCATGCCTAAAGGTAAAATAGTGAAAGCCATCCCTTGAGATTAGGAATGAGAAAAAATACCAGGATCACTTTTCTTCAGTGTTATGCCAGAATTTCTAGGAAGAAAAAACAAATAAAAGTAATGAGGTTTAAAAAGGGAGACATACTACCATTGATATTTGTAGGTGGCATGGCTGTGCATTTAGAAAAAGACAAAAGAATTTATAGAAAAATATTGGAATTATTAAGTAAATTTAGCAATGCCCCTGAGTTCACTGTCAGTATGTAACAGTCAGTTGTACTCTTATACATTAACAATACTTAAAGGGAAATAAAATCCATACTGTTTACAATAGCATCCCCCAAACCTCAAGTATCTAAGTAAATCTAATGAAAAATGTGCAAGAAAACATAAGAGAAATAAGATCCAAATAAAGGAGGAATATACTATGCTCATGGATTAGAAGATTCAACATTATAAAAGAAGCCAATGGATCTTAAATATTTAGGATTTAGGATAATTAAGATGTTTCATTTGTTTCGCCTTTTTCCTTTTTGCTGAAAGTGACAGGCTAATTATAAAATTTATACAAAAATGCAAAGGGTAATAGCCAGGTTCCCCTTAAATAAGAGAAATAAAATTAGAGGGTTTATTATATTAAGAGATATTCTAAAGCTTCAGCCATTAAGAGAGATAGTATTTATGAAAAATAGAGATATTAAGCAATGTACCAGAGGAAAATATTAAAAACAGACTCATTCATATAAAGTTACTTGATTTATGACAAAGCTAATGCAGCAGTGCATTAAAAGTTTTTTTTTTCCATGACGATCTGAGTTAATTAGATATCCATATGGAAAAAATTTTGATTCCTATTCTATACTATGTATAAATATGTTCCAGGATAATTACAGACCTAAAAGTGAAAGCTAAAATAATTCAACTTCTAGATGAAAAATAGGGGCTTATTTTCATAGCCTTAAGGTGAACAATTGTTTCTCAAATAGCACACAAAAAAGTAATAACCATAAAATAAGTAATTCAACTACTTAAAAAGAATTTCTATTCATGGGAAAAAATATGGTAAGACACTGAAAATTAAGCCAGGGAGTGAGAAAAGATATTGGCAATATATCTGACAAAAGTCACCTCTCCAGGGTAAATAAAGAAAAAAAAAAAGACATTTTATTTATTTGTAAGAAAAAGACAGACAAAAGTAGAGGTAGGGCCAAGATATCCAAAAGGCTAATATGCATATGTAAAAGTATTAAATCTCATTAGTCTTTAGTGAAATGTATGTTTAAATTATATATGACATCACTACATATCTACCATAAGGGCTAAAATTAAAAAGCTTGACAATACTAAGTGTTGGTGAGGATGTGTGGTACAACTGAAATTCTTGTATCCTATATGCATGTGTAAGTTGGTGTGGCATCTTGAAAAACTACATGGCACTACCTATTAAAAGTTGAACCTACACATACCACATGACTCAACATTTCTGTTCCCAGTGTCTGCCGAGCAGCCCTCCTTCACCTGCCATCTTCCCGTTCTGCTCCTTAGCAAATTTCCAGTGCTTCTGAAGGCCCTGGAGAGCAGCACCTCACTGTGGCCATTCTATGCCCAGGGTGCCATATCCTGGGACTTGCAAAGCTGCAACCCCTCCTGGTGACCCAAAAGTGCTGACCCAAAAGTGCTGCATTTCCTACCATCTTAATTGGCCGGAGCCAAGGTGAGCTCCTCACAATACCTGGGGAGCATGTCCCTCCCTGTCATGTGTGCTATCCTTCGTAACTAAGGCCTCAAGGCAGTTCTGCTTGTGCCTAATGGAGGCACAAGCCAGGTGTTTTCTTTGACATCCTTAGTTATTAGCTTTCTGTCCCTCTCCTTGCCACATTGAGGTTGCAAAATGGCCATTTCAGCTCATACATCAAAACCATGTATAGGACAGAAACAAAGGGAAGAGATAGGATAGGTATCTCAAAAAACTCTTTGGCTTTCTAACTAATCCTTCTGCCTGCTGGCATCTCTCCATACACCAAGGTCACAGACTCCATACAGCACCTTCCATCTCTCTTTGCTCCTAGACACCAGTGATTAACCTCAAAGTATAAACAAACACTTGCAACTCTACTGCATCAGACACTCAGTTTCCACCTCCTACGTTAGGTGCGTGAGGACCTCTGTCACATGATGTGTCAGCTAGGGATGCTTTGGGCTGCAAGTAACAGAGATCCCAAACAGTACCTGTCTGTAATCCATAGGCATTTGTTTTTCCACTGAAGAAATCTAGAGGAAGCGGAGGTACCTGGGTGGCTCAGTTGGTTAAGTGTTTGCCTTTGGCTCAGGTCATGATCTCAGGGTCTTGGGATTGACCCCAGCAGTAGGCTCCCTGCTCAGCGGGGAGTCTGTTTCTCCCTCTCCCTCTGCCCCCTGCCCTCAACTCATGCTCTCTCTCTCTATCTCTCTAAAATAAATAAATAAAATCTTAAAAAAAAAAAGAAATCTAGAGAGAGGTGGAGGCTGGGGTACATTCAACTGCTCAGCTGAATCTTTAGGGAGCCAGGTGTTTTCTTTGACATCCTTAGTTATTAGCTTTCTGTCCCTCTCCTTGCCACATTGAGGTTGCAAAATGGCTATTTCAACTCATACATCAAAACCATGGACAGGACATAAACAAAGGGAGGAGATAGGATAGCTCACCTTTCCCCGTAACCTGTCTCTTTTATCAAGAGGAAAAGCCTTCCCATACCTCAACCCTTACCCTTAGTAAACTTCCTTGTGTCCCAAACCAAGTCATACTGGCACCTCTATGTACAAGGGACAGTGGAAAGTGGGTGTTTGGTAGCTGGGAATAGCTTTTGCATTGCCAACCAACAGTGCCGCGAGACAGACATTCAGAATGACAAATAGAAGTTGTCATTTGTTTGGATAATCCACCCACAACTCTGAATAGTCTAGAGTTGGAATTACTGACTCAGTTTGTCTTTCTTTGGGGACAGATTATGTGTGTGACTAAGATTTCCCATGCAGCCTTTGAAATTATTTGATTTTACTGTGTTCGGAGTCAAAATGAGATTTTCCTTTGGTAAATATAATGATTTCCTAATAAGAGTGCCAAATTATTTCATTGAGTGGTGGCTTTGGACCGTCCCCTCTGCTACTGATTTGAATTAGACTGAATTCCTCCAGTATCATGACAGACAGTTTGATGGAAGAACGGAATGAGAAGCCTCTGCTCAATCAAGTATCTGATTAATACAGGTGTCATATGCAAATTGCTGACTTTCTAAACATTTGAATTAGATAAGATACGCTTACAACCACTCCTAAAGTGTCTATTCCTTTTTTTTCTAAGTCTCTTAACATCTTCCCAAATGCTACCTGTTCTGTACGGTAGGATGTTATCTTTCCAAGATTATTTTGATTTTTTTTCCTTTTTTTCTTTGCCCTAATTGCTTTCCCCCCAGACTTTGGTGCTTCTCTGCCACCCTTTGCTGACCGTATTATATGGGCGCAGCACAAACCCAGCTGAGAAAATGACAAGTTGCAGAATGTTTACACTGCTATTAAATCGAATTGCAGTGTATGCCCTGATCTGGACATAGCACCTCCCCAGGAGCAACAGATACTTATTTATTGATAAGGCATTTTTACAACCTGGTTCCGCCATCATCGTGAGGTGAGTATCACCAATCCTCACTCACCGTGGCTGTACGACACAATGTAGTATGTCACGAATTCCAGATTATCTTCCCAATGGAGTCGGAGGAGATAAATTGACAAGCTGCTTGTGTGTTTGTGTCTACCTGAATTTGGTGTGTACAAACACATTGAGTGCATTGAAAACTGTTGATGTTTGATGATGCCTCCAGTCAAAACATTCCATGGCCCTACTTGTAACTCTCAATATGGTAAAGGTGTGATGTAGTGAAAAGTTAAATGCTTAAGGGAAATCCAAGGATGGAAGAGATAGCTTAGGAAATGCAAGGTGTGTAAGGGAGGAGAGGGGAAAAAAAGGAAAAAAAGAGCCCGGATGTGGTTTTAGGGCACCAGCAAGAAAGGAAATCAGACTTTTAAGGTCTGAGTCTAAGAGATGGGCAGCCTTACTGAGGAGTCAAGAGGCTAGGGAATTAGAGTTCCAAAACCATGTGGTTTGTCTGCAACCTACCAGCAGCTCCTGTATCAACCAGTCACCAGAAGCTGAGTTCTGGGCTTGAGATCCTCACCTTAGTTCCATCTGCAGGACTCTTTTTCCAAATGAAGTCATACTCACAGCTTCTGGGGGTTGGGACAGGAACACATCTTATTTGAGGGCCCCCTTGTGCCCTGGGCTGGTAGCAGTGGAGAGCAGTGGAGTACTTAACTGCACCCATGGTTGAGACTCAGGGCTGCATCCATCCACTGCATATTCTAGCAATGGCGGCCCACCCCAGGTCCAAGGTTGGGGCCAAATCTGCTGTTTCTGAAGTGTGCGCTCATTTCCATGTTGGGCCTAGATCACAGGCCACGACGTAACATTGATGGGCTTCCCATTGGGTGTGCTCTCACGCCAGGACCATGGAACCCTCAGAGGGAGACACTTGACTTCCTGGTTAGCTGTGGAGTGATGGTGCTGTGTTAGCTGACACATCTCCTCAAGTGAGAGCTAGACATCACCTCATCTTGGGCAGAGTTTGCCACTCTGAGCTCCTTCTCCCCAGTCACTGCTAGCTGGGGGGCCAGTAGAGGAAAGGCTTCTTTTTACAGCTTCCTTTCCATCAGACAAGTCAGGTGCCCAGGGTGGAGAAGGTGGCCCTGCCAGTCGTCTTCCTCAGCTCCCTGTGATGTTGTCCTCTCCTTTTCCCCACACCTCCCATCCTTTATTTCGGGGAGGTGAGCCCTGAGCAATGCTGACTTGGGAGCACAGAGCTTGTAGAGCTCCAAAGCTGGGAGAGAACTCTCAGTTTTTCCTGCACGTTTTCTGTGAAGAGAACCCAACAACTTCTTCCCCTTAATTCATGCATAGCTTCTCCCTTTTCTGTGGGCCCACTCCTGGGTAAGCAGTGTCCAAATAAAAAGGAATCACAGAGCATGGCCACCAGGGTTTACGAGGCGCTTGGAGGTGTCTATATATAGACATATATTACAATTTGGAAAAGGGGTAAGGTAAGAAGAGGAGCAAGGCTGTCATAGGCTCTGCAGACGCATGCAACCATAAATGAAACATAATTTCAAGACTTCAATATGAAACCCCCTACCCTCCCAGGAGAGCTAGGTCATGGGCTTCCACTGATGAGGAGGAACAATGGTTGACAGCAGGAACAAGTTTTCCATGTTGGGTAGAAGGACTTCTAGGCCAATGGCTAGATCCTGGGAGGCAGGGATGAAGGGAATAATATGGGGGTAAACACGTGCAAAAGAATAACAAGGCTAAATGGGCGTTGTCAACTGCTTGGAAGGTAAGAGCAGAGCACAAGGGTGGGTTGATTAGTAGAGCATCAGAAGGTCTGGTCTGCGTGGCATGAGGGAACGCTGGTGGGCACCCATGAGAGCGGAGTGGTGCCTTTGCAGTGAAGGGCATGTACATCTGGGAAACCTGTGGAGTTGACTATTTCTATTCTTGCTTCGAAATGAATGGGTGGGATTCAGACCTGTGCTTAGCACATGTAACCCCTGAAGGAAGTTCTTTTCGGCAGGAATTTCTCTGCCTTGGATAGCTTCCCTCAAATACGTAAGTAGGATTTAGGTGTGACAAGAAAGCCAGTATTTACTGAGCCCTACCACATGCCAGGCACTGTGTCAGGTGTGCGTATGTGTGTGTGTTTGTGTGTGCATCATCCTATGTCATCTTCACAGTGAGTCTTTGACACAGTTATTGTGGCTCATGGGGAAACTGAGACTCAGAGAGGTTCAGTGACTTGCCCAAGGCCACACAGTCAGACTCATGGGCCTGGATCCAAACTACACCTACTTGGCTCAAGGCTTGCTCCTTTGACTTTTTCTACGGGTCGACTCTAAGCCCGGGCCGGGCTCTCTCCCCCCAGAGCAGGAAGCAGCCCTGCTTTTCTGTGTATTCTGCTCCCTTCTGGCATCCCTGGGTCTGGGCGAAGCTGAGCGGACTCGCCCCCTGGGTTTTGTCCCAGACTGCACAGCTGGGAAGGTTTCACTCCGGCTTACGGTGACTCCACTTTCTTTAGAGCCTGTTGGTACCTGTGGCTTGGCCTCTTGCCTCTCTGGAGGCAGGTAGCATGTTGCCTTTGATGAAAGCGGCCACTCCTTCCTGGAATAGCCCAGGGCAGCGTGGTATGAGCCGACATCCCCGCATGAGGGCCCTGAACAGTGGGTGCTCTGCGGCCTGGTTTCTCAGGGTGCGCTGCTCGTGCTCGACTCACTTCAAGCCGCCCGGAGACCAGACTCTCTCCTACACATCTTTCCTACCCAGAAGCAGCACTGGGATTTTTTTTTTTTTTTTTTTTTAGTTTTAAGGAAATGCATTTCAAAGGTACCTCCTTACCATGCAAAAGACAGGGAAAAAAAGGGTGATCCCCTGCCTAGTCTGGGGAATCCATGCTTGCTTGGAAAGTCTGGAAGAAGTTTTTCTGAAACAGCCTATTGAGAACGTTGCCAAGCACGCATTCCTGAGACTGGAGGATGGCATGGGGTCACAGTGTGACAAAATGGACCTGGGACCTAGTGTAAGGCAGACAGTGGGCAAGAGCAGGGGCTGGTAACCTTTCTAAATCTGTGGTCCTTCTAAGACATTAGACCTGGCCCTTATTGAACTGGGTGAAGAGCCTCACTCCTTTCTGTTGGCTTACTGGGATGTTTATTTAGAGTTAAAAGCACTGTCACAGCTGGTCTTTATCACAAGTGATATGGGATGAGATCAAATTTTCAAGCTATTTTTTGTAACCTCAATCTTGAACAGAAAGGAAAGCTAGAAACTCGTATGAAACTGAATTTCTGGTTCTCAAAAAAAATTTTTTTTTCTGCTTCATTGGTCATAAGGATCATTCAAAATCTTTGATGGAATCATCCCTTGTTCAGCCAGCAGGCAGTGGTGATAAAGGGCATGCAGAGCCAGGGGACCTGAGAATTCTACTCTCGAGAAGGGCGGGCAGGGGCCGAGAATGTGGAAAGTGCGCCCTGCAGGAGCTTGCTTAGCTTCAGCGCAGCAGGGAGGGGATGTTGAGGCACAGCATGGCCCGCTGGGCCCTAACCAACCCGAGGGCAGGGACCTCCTTGTTCTTCATCATCCCCTTACAGCCCGTGGAACAGGAGCTTGTCTGGAGGATCCTTCTAAACTTGCCACCTTTCCTCCCCTCTCCGTTCTTCCTTCTACAGGATCAGGATTGGGATTTGCGTCTGGATACCACAAATCTGTTCTACATCCCCACGGCACTGTGGGAAGAGCCCTGTCCCTGCAGAACACAGAACGATTTGCTTGATTTATGTAAAACTGCACCCAGGTGGTCAAGGTCAGAAACCTAAATGACAAGGGGAAGAAGGTGGGAAGACTAACAAGAGCCAGGGAGGGTGCCAGAGCAAGACTGAGCCCCACCCGAGAAGGGATGAGCGCACGTGCAGCTTTATTTCAAGGCCTGCCAGATACTTCTTGCTGCACCTCTGAATGGAAAATGGGATAGAATTTACTCTGTCTTTGAAGAGCAACCACTCCAAAGAGGCCAAGGGTTGCTTTCAGACCAGGGGAACCCCTTCGGCCTACATGGCCCCACGGCAGCCCGGCCGTGACCTTGAGCTCAGCCCTTCTGCCCGTGTGCATTCTGTGTGTTTATAAAGGTCATGCATGTTTCTAGAAAGCAGGTGACCTTCTTGGTATATGTTTCATGAATTATATATCAGCAGGTTGTGCATTTTAGGGCCCGATTTAGTCAAGACGGATCTGTAGGTCTCAATCAAATTACTCAGATGCCTGAATAATTTCTGACTTGATAGTGAGGGAGTCAGGCTGTGGACATCACTGAGACTTGAACTTCCAAGGCCTGAGGGTGCTCTTATCTACTCTCAATACGCTCCTGATTTCATTGAGTGGTGTTGTCCTCTAGGATCTTGCTGGAGAAACGTGGAGCAATCTATAACTCTGTCCTCCCGCCGCCCTCTCTCCTTCTCCCATGCCCTCGGTTGATCCCCTAGTCCTGTCTTCCTTTCTCTTCTCCATCGTCCTCACTCTTCCTTCCCCTTGAAGAATGAATTCACCCCTCTTATCTTCTGATCTTGGCTTGGTTCTTGCCAGGTTTGACTTTCTTTCCCCTAAATCCCATGACATCACTTCTGTTTCACAGCCTCCACAGCGTCCCGCTGTACAAGTATGGGGAAGCAATCAGCCCGCCAGATGAGGGGAGGCCAGGCCACTGCTTTGAGCCTCATCGATGAGCCTCTTCAGGCATTCATCTAGACAGCAAATGGATGAAGCAGTGATAATGTGCAGGCAGTGTTCTAGGCACTGGAGATACAGCGCTGAACATAAAGCCCCACCTTGGCCGTCCTGGAGCTTATTTTGCTGTGGACTCACTTCTACAAGGATCAAGCACGTGTGTGGGCAGAGGGATCAGGGGTCAGTATGCTCCTGGGAAAGAAAGGCTGACCCCAACCACAGTCCTGATGGGAGCAGTTCTGACAGGATAGACTCAGCGTGGCATCAGGGACAGAGGTGAGGGGTCCTCGCTGCTGCAACACAGGTGCCTCCTGGCTTGTTGAGATTGGCGTTAGGGACTGTCAGTGAGGAAGAGTGGAATGAGGCACTAAAACCAAACAAACAGGAGCTTCTGGAGGGTCCAGTCGGTTAAGTGTTCAGACTCTTGATTTCAGTTCAGGTCCTGATCTCAGGGTCGTGGGATTGAGTCCCAGGTGGGGCTCTGCACTCAGTGGGGAGTCTGCTTTTCTCTCCCTCCTTCCTGTCCCTCCCCTAACTCATGCATGCTCTCTATCTCTCTCTCTACAATGAATAAATAAACCCTTAAGAAACAAACAAAATCCCAAGGGTGTTTCCAGAAATCTCTGGATGCCTTGGCTCCCACTCCAGATAACTCTTCCGAAGAAAAGACCCAAACTCTACCTCAGAGCTCTGAAATGCACCTGTGTTGGTGTGGGATCAAAGGTACTGCCATGGCAACTGCTCAAGGACCAATGGAGGCGGCCAGCCCAGGTACTACCGGCCCATCCCCTCAGAAGAAGGCCTTACTGTTAGATACCCAAATTACTATTGACGTCAGACCTGACCACGAGGTGCCCTTGTTACTCCTGAGGGGCCCCCACTGCCACCTTTGGGGCCCTGCTCTCTGTTCTTTCAGCTGCACGTGGAGATCAGCAGCCCAAGGATGCTCTTGCGCCTCTAGGGACTTGAAAAATTCTGGGTTCCTTTGGTCCTGGGCTCCTTGCTCGTCCCGGCAGTGGTGAGCCTGGCAAGGCTAGAGGTCTGAGGCGGGGGTCGCAGGAGTGTCTCTCTCGGCTTGCATGTGGCAACTGGTGGTGAAACCACAGATTGCGACAGGAGCTGCTGGGGGCCGCTCTGCTATAACAGACAAGGCTAGTGTGAGTGCCCAGGAGGGGAAGGTTCTAAGGGAACAATGTTTGTGCCCATACAGCCTCCTGAGAAGCAGGGACACATCTGTGTGGCTGGGTTGGGGAGCTGTCTTGGAAGCCCTGCCTGGACTGGAAGGAGCTCCCTGTGGGGTCAGGGAAGAGTCAGGGAACTGGGCAGAGAGAAGTTTCTCTTGGGGAAGCACAAGTCAGAGGCAGGGCCAGTCACAGTGATGCCATCAGGGCTGTCTTGCTGTAGCTCCCTGGGGATGTAGACGCTGAGGCAAGCCTTCAGATGCAGATGGTTTATTTAGGAAGCGATGCCAGGAAGCATGGGTGGGGAGCTAGAGGAGAGATAGAAAGGAAGGAAGCCAATGAGGAGGCTTTATTAAGTTGCTTGCCTCTGTGGGCAACTGGGGCTTGATTCTCACCAGGACACTCTTCAGAACGTGCCTCAGACTGACTCTGACCGAGGGGCAAGGAAGCTGGGCATTACTCAACAGCTTTCTGCTCATCACGACTGATGGTTGTATTCTGAGGCATTGACCTTCTGGCCCTCTGGGTTTCCTTGCACGTGGCCCAGAGGGATTCCACGGCCAAAAAAAGAAAAATGAAAACAAAACAAAACAAAACAAAAATCACCAAACCAAATCAAAACAAGAAACCCAAAAACCCAGATTCACAGAGTTTGCGGTAAGCAGCCTCAGGATGTACAAAGTATAGAAGGGGAGCTATGGGGTCAGGGGTGGAAAGCCAAGGAAGGGAAAGTAAGAGAAATGAAGCCCAATGCCACTGGGGAGACCAGACCAGAGTAGAAGCCCAAGGAGGGTAAAGGTGGCAGGTGGAACACGGTAGAGTCCTCTGTGTCAAGAGAAGACGACCACTCACCTTTTTTAAATGCGGCACCCGAGCCTCTGCAGTGGGTGGGGAGGAGGTACCACCTGCCCAGTTCACCGGTCACTCTGGTCTGAAGGGGAGAGGCAGGACTGTTGTCTCCCCTGCCTGTTATGGACTGAAGTGTGTCCTCCAAAATTCATTTTGAAGCCCTAACCCCTAAATGTGACTATGCTTGGAGATACGACCTGAGAAGAGGTAATTAGAGATAAGTGAAGTCATAAACATGGGACCCTAATGTGACAGGGCTGGTGACCTTATAAGAAGAGGGAAAGGGGCCAGGCTCCTCTGTGCATATGAGGAGAAAAGGCAACATGAGGACACAGAGGGGAGGTAGCCATCTGTAAGCCAAGAGGAAAGCGCTTACCAGGAACTGATTTTGCCAGCACCTTGATCATGGACTTCCAGGCTCTGAAACTGTGTGAGAATAAATATTTGTTGTTTAATCATCCCGATTTGTGGCATTTTGTTACGACAACAGAAGTTGACTAAAGTACTAAGTACCCTCAGGGAATATCTGGAATATGGAATACATCCTCTTACCCACAGAGTTATGGGGTGAATTTTAATTAACAGGAAATGCTGTGGCACATAGCATGTATATCAAATGTTAAGTCTGTAACTAATTAGAGGCATTTTTGAGGTTCTGAACGGCCCAAGTCTGCAATTCCACATACCCACAGACTGGTAGCCTCAGAGGCAAGAGCCAGGAGTGGTCCCAAGGCTCTGGATTCTAGTAGGTCCTCCTTTTCCTCTTCCTCCTCCTATTCATCTTCCTTCTTCTCCTTCCCTTTTTCCTCTCCTCCTTCTCCTCCTTCAGACTGGTTGCCATCTCTAGCATGATAGTTTTCTTGAAAAAAAAAAAAAAACAAACCTCAACAATAACCAATAACAATAGCAAAAACCATAAATATATTTAGAAATAGCCTAGAAGGGGATGCAGCTAATTTTGGTTTGTCTTAGGTTCTGGGCGCATGAGCCAGGGCTCACTTACAGATCTGTCCATTTCCCTTAAAGTATCTTGTGACGCATATGCCTAACTCAGCCTTCTAAATAGGCCTCTCTATGAATAGGGAAGGAGCCAAACTGTAAAGACAGCTAAGCGTTTTAAGGCAGCTAAGTGAACAGTTGTTGTTTTTTTTTTTTTTTTAACTTAAAATCTTCAACAAATGATTTTGTTTTTATCAGGTGACTGAAGGAAATCCAGGAGGTGGGACATTCCACCTCTGGTATTTCACAGGCATGGCCTATCAAGTATTCTCCTTCAACTGTTCTAAGATTTCATTCCACCTTAGCACTGTCCTCTACTATAAGCCACCATCGTCTCCCACCTGGACCTTTGTCACAGTGTCTCTTCAGTCTGCTCTCAGCAGGGTGGGTGACCCAGGAGAACGTGCAAGAATAGGTCTTTCCTATGCTCCAAGCCTTCCATGGCTTCATGTCTCAAAGGGGCTGCTCAGTGGGCTGCCCTCACCCCCATCTCTCTGGCCTCCTCTCCTACTACTTTCTTCATTTATGCATCCCCTGTGGCTTGGTCTCTTTGCTACATGCCTTAGAGCCTATGCAACCACTCATTACTTCTCTCTCTAGAATGTTCTTCCCTCATTATCTATACATCTCATTCACCTCCCCAGGTTTTTGCCGATGTGTTGCCTTTTCACTGAAGCTTTCCCCAACTGCCCTCTTCAAAAGTGGACCCCATCCCATATTCCCTGTTGTCTTTATCCTATTTTCTTTTCCTTTAAAGCATTTCTAATACACTGTGCATTTTTCCTACTCATTTTATTTACCGTCTGTCTTTCTTCAGTGAATGTGGTCAGTCAAAGGCAGGCCACCAGGTGGTCTGAATTGTACCCGCAGTATGCCCAGGACAAAACAGTGCCTAGCACCTGGTTGACATCCAAAGACATGTGTTGAGCCAGTCTGTGGAAAGCTTCAGGGTGGTGGACAGAAAGAGCACCTGCTGGGCTTCCTAGAAACCGAGGTATAGCCTAGAAGTCCATGGAAACGTTTTATCTAGCTTGTACACTGTATTTCCAAAACTTGTATCAGTATCAATTCTTAAGGAATTGGCACCTTCACATAAAAAATCCAGATAAGTAACATCACTTGAAAAATATGGGAAGATCAGATGTGCTTCCCTCTTCATGACAATAATGAGTATAAGCATTAGCCCCTCGCTGTGCACTTTGATGAGGCACCCCCTTCATGCCTGACTCATTGGTTCAGCCATTGGTCTGGTCGATGGTTGAGTTCAAGATAGCAAGAGAGGGGAAGACATGGGGTACAGCGGGAGGGAGAAGGAGCCAGCACGGGTCTCAAATGTGGCTTTACCAATGAGAAGAAAGTGTCCCTGGCATTCGGCTGCCCAGATTCCCACTGGCTGATGCTCCCAGTTTCCTGGTCCCTGTGATCTCTGAGCTCCAGAGCCCTTTGTCACATCCTGCCTCCCTAGCAACAGCAAACTTAAAAGCATATGGTCAAAATTGGATGGGTGAAAATGCAGTTTAAAAAGAGAAAGGAAAATGTATTGGTAAAGTGCACGTGAGTTTTTACCTATGTGGTAGAAGTTTAAAGTGGCCATAAAGTACCATTTTTGCTAAATTGGTCAATCCTACAGTGTCACCGGTTAAGTACACTCAGCACATCTTACACGTGTTAACCAAGCTGCTCACTGTATAGAACTAATTAAAGAAAGAAGACAAACAAAAAGACAAGAAGACATAAGCTTCCAACGTCTGAGTTGTTGTAGTTAACAAGAACAGGAAAACTGATATTACTTATTCCTCACCCTGTGTTACATCCTTTTATATTATGCTCCTTACCCCAGCTTCAGAAGTAACCAAGTCACCAGCCTCCATTAGTAGATTTGGAAATAACAAAAGACCCGTCAATTAGTTATATTATTTATAAATATTTCTCTTTCACGTTAACCATCAAAAAGATACAGAAAAAAACCTATTAACTCATGCAAGTCACTGTATCTCTTACTCTTAAGTTTTTTCAGAATTTTAAAAGCCCACAGTACTCCCACCTAAGCATCCCTCATGCTAGATGGTTCTGCTTTAAAGCGTAAGCCTTGCGATACAAAGACCTCCAAGGATGAGTAGCATGGATGCCTGTATTTGATTTCTTCTTTCAGGTTATTTGATGTTTACACTGAAAATATGATTAATTAGATTTGCGTGCATAATGACACATAGCCATTTGAAAAACACGAATACTGTGGTAAGCTCCTTGGATCTTTGGTTTGCTCGGGCAAAGAACGTATTTTTCACATTGCTAAGCATATTGTGTTCCCTACAGAGGATGCTGGAAATGTATTTGTGGACTAATTACTGGGCTATGGTTTACTTGCAGGGGAGAGAGACTTCAGCCGGTCAGTCAGCAAGGTCGCTAAGCACCTTTTACGTAACAATCACTGTGCCAGGCTGTCTTGCTCACTTTGAGTTGCTATCATAAATTACCGCAGACTAGGTGGCTTAAATGACCTATGCTTATGTCTCAGTCTGGGGGCTGAGAAGTCTCAGATCAGGGTGCGAGGTGATCTGGCTTCAGGGGAGAACTGCTTCCCGGTTATGCGCTCACATGGCCTTCCCTTGGTGAATGCAGGTAGAGAGGGAGAGACTTCCTGTCTCACCCTCTCTTTTTATAAGGGCACTAATTTCCTCGTGGGGCCCCACTCTTATGACCTCATCTAACCCAAATTCCCGAGAGCTTATAAAGGGATATACAGGCAAATACAGAATGTCAAAAACAAAAAAGAATTGAAATAAAGTGCCCTGGCTCATTGCTAGAAGGAACGATAGCTCTTTAAGAGCAAAGGTGCTAGAAAGACAGGTGACTCTCAGGCACTGGGGTTCGGCTGACGGTGGTGCTGGTGGTCACTGACCCCTGTGGCCCCTTTGTCAATACCGTTGGACAGGATCTCCTTCTATTTTTTTACCATCACACTCAGCCTCATGGACCTGTCCTCTTGGGGCACAGTTTTGCCCTGTGAATTCAGCCTCGACAGCTCTCTTCTTTGAGGAGCCAAAATAAGTTCCTCAGAGGCAAGAAAGGAGGGTGTAGTGAGGTGCCTGACCCAGTATGGATGGCAGCCAAGCAATCTCCTCCCTGCTGTATTCCTGATGGCATCTATAGAGGGTGTGCCTCTCTGGCCACTGACAGGACGCTGGGCAATCTTTGGGTATGACTTGCGGAGGGATGCTGGGATGAAGGAGGCGCCAGCAAGGTATGGCAGGGTCTGGGGTAGCAGTGGTAGCAGTGGTGCTCCTTCCTGCACTGGATGCAAGCCACAGCTCAGCACAGAGAGAGCCTGGCGATTCTGGCCCTGGTCCAGCTCAGTTCTAGGCATGCACCAGGCCGACCTGAGGACATCAGGGGGTGAGTGGGTTTGGGAGCACAGGAAGCAGGAACTGGCCCATTTCAAGTCATCGAACAGGAGTGGTACCTTTACGTAAAGTGCAAGAAATAAACGGCAGAAGTACCCCCCATCCCCACCTCGGAAATCTGTCTTGCTGCAGACTTGAGCTAATGTGATAAAGCGAGAGTGATAGCCCACATCTATCTTTCTTTTTGTACCTCTGGCGGGTCCAGGGCCTCCCTATCCATCCCCTTTTCTCCATTTCTTCAGGAAGCCTTGAAATCCTACAGCAAACAGGATATCTACTGAGACTTTGTGAAGTCCCAGAGTTCCCTGGGGGCCTGTATATAAATTAGGTCCTTACCATCATCTTCTTTATTGTGGGACCATCTCGTTTCCACCGAGTTCTGGGTCACAGCAAACCCTAAATGCCGGGGACCCTCACCATCCCAACGTACTTGATGATCATCAATGCTTCCAGAAGTTCCCTGCCACGGCCTCTTAAAGGAGCCTGGTCAATCACTACCGGGCCTTCCAGCAGGTCCCTGAATCTCTGTCCCCCATCTGCGGCAAGAGGGGATAGAAGTAGATCCTTTCTAAGATCCCCAGCAAATAAAGGGCGCGGTGGCATCGCCTGGGACTCCTACACACATCTCGCATCCCGTACAAAGTAAATTGAAGGGAAATGGGGAGGAGAGACATCACGTATTGAATTTCTCATTAGCCGCACTGCCTGGTTCTCATTAGCGAGCCTTCCGGGTTATGGGCACAAGGGCCAGGACTTGTTTTCACGGCTGAATAGCACATGCGGAGCGTAGGCTATTCTACCCCGTATTATGTGAGCTCCCCACTTTACTATCTTAGAGAGTAACGGGCAGTGCTCGAGGAAAACCCTGCGAGAATGACGGGCTAATCCTTGAGGGGGAAAATATTGCCGTTCCGCCTAAGGTTTTGCTCTCTGCTTAATTAATCCCTAAAACTTTCAGGCCTTAATGAGAATAATTAGACTTGACAGTACTGAGCGTCATGCCCAACTACAGACAACAAAAACCGTGTTCAGTTTATAAGCTTCCCAGAGCTTGCTGAAAGACGGGCTAATGTTATTTACAGCAGCCCCGCTCAGGGGCCCAGCGCAGGTTTGGACTTGCGACGTGCCTGGAGCTCCCTGAGGACAATTTCTCAGAGGAGCGGGGTGCACTGGCCACCCCCCCACCCCTCATGGTTTGCACTCCCTAACAAACCGTGGTCTAGACAGGACCTGGCTAGAAATCCCCTTATTACCACCCGGGCCAGACTACATTTATCATCACCTTGAATGTAATGCTAGCGCAAAACCTCCAGGCCTCTCCCGTGCAAATAATGACTCGAGCGAGCCAGAGCACTGCTGAGCACTTACTGCACTCCAGTCAGCGTCTGCCAGCTTCTGGAAATACCTCATTTTCCAGAAAAGCGTTCATTTGTCAACAGAGGGATAATGTTAAAACCTTAAAGACAAATCAGACAGAAGGCAGGGGCGGGAGAAGCAGGCAGGGTATGGCCTGGGAGAGGCGGCTGCTTTGGCTCAGCGCGGTTTCTTTGAGTTGCTAGCCTCCCGTGCCAGCCTCTCTGTCTTCTCCAAGAAAAGGTTTAAATCTCCTTTGAAACAGTTTGGGTTCATCGTCCCCAGATGGAGTCTAGAAGCATTCCTCCGGCGCTGCGGGGATGACGGAGTTTATTTGTCTGCATCCGTGGGAGGCTTCTCCAAGGGGGGATGAACAACCAGACGGGTTCTCGGCCTTTCTGCGGGCGGAGCGGCTGGAGCTGGGCATTCAGACGCAGAGACTGCGAGAAGGGAATGAGGGAGGGCGCTTTCTACCCCTCCACCCCCACCCCCCACCCCAGGGAGGTGATGGCTGGGTCCCTGGCAGGGGGCCCAGATTCCGGCACACTCAGTTGGTGGGTAATTATTGCAGGAGGCATTGGAAGTGGTGAGCAAAGCTTCCTAAACCATTCCCCAGGTCTCCGACAAGAGTTCTAATGTTCAGTTAGAGAGACATCCTTCTCAGAAACGAAAAACACCAGCTAAGCCAAAGGACTGCCCGGTGCTCCTCAGTTTTAAAATAATAGGAGGCTTCAGAGTTCTCGTAGATCCAAGGAGTTAAAGCAAAGGGGGTGTACTATGTTATTAGAAAGCCAGCATGTGGCCCTTTTAAGAACAGAACTCACACACACGTGCACAGACACACACACACACATACCCCAATGTGAGGACAAGAACTTTGACCCTGTAAACGGCGCTAGGCTAGAGACTTTGTTTTTAATTTTCAATCAAGGATCTAAAACAGACTTCAAAGGGCATTTAAGCTGACAGTTTTATTTTCTCCTTGAGGAAGAGGAAAGATGAATAAGCATAAAGCCAGATCATTCTCAAAATAATTGCAGCCCTGACATATCTAAATGAGTTTGTAAAAGAAAATACAGCGGCAATTGATCTTATTAATTAGAGATGTACCAGGATTGTACTACCCACTTTTCCACAGACTGCCTGCAGCTGCTAACGTAAAATAAAATAAAATAAAATCATAACCTAACCTATCATAATATAAAACAAAATTAACCACTTGCTCTTGGGGAACACAATCTCTTTCCCTCCCTGCCATAGAAAGTCAGAAAAAAAACCTCCTTGTTACCGCTTTTTCCTGCCACGGTGGATAAGAGCCTTCAGAGAACAGCCGAGACTGGTTTCCTTTCTGCCCGTAGAGCCCAGGGTTTACACTGGATTACGTGATACCGTGCATAGTGCAGCAGCCTGTCACAATTGATTGAACGTGTAATCTGCCAAACAAACAAACAAAAATGTGCTACAAGAAAATGGGAGAGTTGGGTTTTTTTTTAAGCCTGAATGTGTCATTTACCTGTGAAGGATGGCAGCAGGAGCCCGTGGCAGGTGGGCCCAACTCCATCAATTGCTCATTCTGTCTCCATCCCCCCTTCTACCCCTCCCCGATCCTATTTCTGCTCACAATCAGTTAGCATATGGAACAGACTCGAAAGGAACAGCTCAGTGATACAATGCTGAGTGACAATGACCTCTCACTCAGGTGGCCCGGCCCTAAACCGTTGGAGGTGAATCTTCAGGTTGGCTGGATTTAAAGCTGATAGAAATTGTCACCGTATCATTGCAGAAGAGAGGGAGGAGTAGAAGGAAAGGAGGAGGAAGAGGAGAAAAAGAAGAAGAGCAAAGAGAGAAGGAAGGGAAGAGGTGGACGTCTAACGAATGGTTTAGCACTGGCAGAAACATGTGGTTCTATTCCAGTGATTTCGAAGTGTGTGTCCACGTGCGCATTTGAGGTAAATGTGACCTGGAGAATCAAAAGAGGAAGCCAGGCACAACCGTGCTTACATTTGTAAGATAGTGGGAGCTGAAACCCAGCATTGGGTGGCTCACCAACGTGGGTACCCTGGCAGGAACCTAAACCTACCCATTAAAAGGTGGGGGGCTTTCTCTAATTTATGTTAAGGTGTAGTGGGGGCCAAAGTGGTCCCGTAGGGAGAAGCACGGTGTCACGTGAAAACAAAGCCAGCCAGGTGACAGATTTGATGCTAAAAGTGACCACGTTACACACTATCTTCCAACTTGTCAAAAGCAGAAAGACACGTGGCCAGTAGGCTCCATACACATACTAATGTTTTCTGCATGATGTTAAATAAATAAGGAAATAAATAACATAAACCTTTCAGAAAGCAAAATTTGCTTAGTATTACAATGGCTGTGATTTGACTGTGTTGGAGCGACATGATCAAATTTATTACGAAATTCTGGGTAATTTAAAGGATGCCCTGGCAGTCTCTGTCGGGTACAGGGGTCCCAAACCTCATCCCGCCTTTGTCTCACCTCCTGGAAGTAGGGTCTTCATCGAGGTGTAAAGAACAGATGTGAGTCCACTCCCCTGGTGGAGGGACGCACCAGTTCTCACCTCCAAATTAGCGAGGGTGACTGCGGATACAGGAGATGCTGTGCAAATGCCAGGGAAGGCCATGGAAAAATCCAGGCCCTGAGAGCTCTGCCTGGAGTAGTTGACGGGCCCCAGTCAGGGAAAGGAAAAGAATGCTCCCAACAGATCAAAGCCCTGAGTCTCTTAAAATGGAAATGAACATTTAAAAAAGGCCTTTCTCAGGGGAGAAATATGCAGTAAATCAGAGCTTTTGAAAGACAACTGGGGCCTGTGCTGGTTTTTTAATAACTTGCCATTTAATAAATGTTCTATTTTTGACCCTTTAGGGAAATATACAACCCCGTCTGAAACTTATGGGCCAAAATAATTTAACTTTTTTTTATCTCATTTTTATAAGTTTTGAGATGGAGACAAATGATCTGGAAGCTTCCTTTTTATGGTTTCATGATGAGGCGAGGTCATTTAACAAGAAAGAAATGGTTCGCTCGACATACCAGTTCAGACTTGGTGAGTTTTTGGTGAGGTAAGTTTAGAGTCTGAGGTTCCAGGATTCCTGAAAAGAAGCTACTGAATGGAATGTTAAAGAAGTATTCCTGAATTTTCCTTTGTAAGGCCTTGCTGATAATAATGTAAAGTACTAATATACTCATGTACTTACACACTACCTCTTCTAATACACACGTGTGCACATATACAGAGAGAAGCCAGAGACTTTATTTCATGCCTCCCCAGTGCTGGTGAAAAGAAAGTAGTCAATATATGTTTGAATTCAGTTATTTGGTGTTTTCTTCACCCTATGGTCTTAATCCCTACGGTCCTGGGTACATAGTCCATTCACGATGTATTCTTGCTGCTTTGTAAAACCTTGCCTGTTCTTGACCGTCTTTGGACTGGTGTGGATTGGATCAGGAAAAGCAGCATCCTACTAAGGAGAGCCTTAATTTATATATGTATAAAAAATATATATATATATTATATACATATATGCAGGCTCATTTGGCCTTTGTTGCAGGCATAGAGTCCCAATTTCATGAGTGGGTTTAACAGTCACTGGGAGCGGACACCCCTTATTTACCCAAACCAATCCATCACCCATCCTTTCTGCTGAGTCTTGAGAGCAACCATCTCCACGGCATCCAGCTGGGATTCCCACTAACCCAACTCAGATTCAAGGGCTGAGAGAATTCAGGATCTGAGGAATGACTCAAAGACCACATGGAGTTCAGTTTTGCATGTTTTCTTTGAGTGCAGGCCAGCAAAGACCATGGCCTCACATAATTTTTCTGCCGGGTGTGGAATAGTGCCATAGAAAGATGATTCATGAGAAGAAATTGTCGAGTTTCTGCCTGAAACTGAATGGAAAAAACTTGGTTGAAAAAAATCTCAGACATGCACACAAAAGACACATAGAACCAAATTTATATCTTTAGCTTTGGGGAACTACATTCATTATTTCTCTCACTTGACTTGAAAAAGGGTAAAAATCTGGCCGCAAAGCTCTTATTGGGTTATAAATAAGATTTTTGATTATGCATTAGAGTCTGGGCCATAATAGTAGCTAATATTTGCTTTGTGTTTCTCAGTTCATAAAGTGTTTCTCCTATATGCTCAAACTACTGATTAGGCCTGAATATAGGTATTATTCTTTTCCCAGCATTAACTGATGAGAAAACTAAATCTTTACGAAAAGCCATGTGGACAGCACCAGTATGAGCAATTTAACCCAACACCAACTGAGTGTCCATAATTCAGTCCAATCCTGCCAGAAACTATCCAGAACTACTACCACAGCCCACAAGCTAAAGGGCAAAGTCTCCAGTAAGAATGCCCTCGCTTCAGATGTCAGCCACAAGTGACTAAAAATTCGGAGTTCCCATGACTCCCTCTGATTCAAGAATTTCCTAAGACGACCCTCAGAGGTCAGGAAAGCACTAGACTTGTAATTACCATTTTATTATAAAGGATGCAAAGGAACATCCAGATGATGAGACACACAGGGCAAGGTCTTGGGGATGGGTGGCGGAGGGCTTCCATGGGGAGACTTCCCTTCCAAGGGACTCAGCTTCCATGGACTTTCCTCAAGGAGTCCATGTATGTTATCCTCCCAGCACATCAGTATATTCATAACTAGGGAGCTCACTGAGGCTCCTTGTTTCAGTTTTTTTTTCCCTTAAATCCAGGTTTTATTATGTAGGTATGCTTGATTAAACCATTGGCCAGGTGACTGATCTCCAACCCCTGTCTCTCTCCCATCCCTGCAGGTCAGAGGGCAGGGCTGAAATTCCAACCCTTTAACCATGTGGCTGGTTTGTTTGGCACCAGTTCAATCCCAAATCTATCTCCAGGCCCTGTAATGGTTCGCCTCACTAGCATAAACTCAGGTCTGGTAGAAAGGGCCTCATTAGGACTAACAAGAGGCCATTCCTCCTATCACTCAGGATATTCCTACGGTAGGTGTATCCTGACTAGGGCCATCACCAACACCCATCATTGCCACTGCCTCCCTCCCCACCCTTGCGGGTGCAAGAGACCCCCAACCTTAGAAAGTGGATCTTCCCCCTCCTCCCATGAATGTGGGCTGGCCATGTGACTTGCTCTGACTCACAGAATGCAAAGAAAGTGACATTCCAAAGCGACCGAGTCAAGGCCTTTCACTTCTGCTCTCTTTGAACACTCTCTTTGGAAGTCAGTTGCCATGCTTCAGAAAGCCCAGGTGAGACGTGTGAATGACTAGACTATATTGAGAGAGATGCAGAAGGATGAGAGGTCATCTTGGATGTTCCGGCTCTGGCCAATCTCCCAGCGGAATCCAGCCACGTCAGCAACCCCAGCTACACCGATGGGAGTGAAAGAACCTCCAAGCTGACCCAAGTCAACTTACAGCATTGTGAGAAACCATAAATTATGTAGTTTTAAGCCATTAAGTTTAGGGCTATTTGTTATACAGCAACAGATAATTGAAACACGGACCCACTTAGACCCTTCTGATGGTTTAATGTTTTGGCAGCAGAACCTCACAAAATGCCCTTCACAGAAGCATCTCAGTTACACAGAATTCTGTTATCTAGAGAAGAGTGCCAAAGTGAGGTTCAATGTAAGAAACATTTAGAGGATCACATCCTGCATTAAAAAATTATAATATTGAGCCTGACAAATTTTGACTGTGCCTTCTTCAGTTTTTCCTGTATCTGAATTCCTTTCATTGCCTTATGCACTTTTCTGTGTCCTTCTGGTTCGCTCGCTTGGTGAGCCTAATCAAAGGACTATGAACTAGCGAAATGTCTTCCTGTACACCAGTGCAAGGACTTTTTGACTCAGGAAGGTTTTGTTACTCATTATAGTTACCATTTTCATTGCTTCTATCTAGTAGAACCTATAATCAAAGGTCCAATGATGCAGTGGTATCTTAAAAACAAACAGAAAAGGACATTTGTATTTCTCTGGACAAGTTCAAGAGGAGAGATCCCAGTTGGCAGGGCAGATCGACTCTATGCAGTCATCCAGGGACCCAGGTCCTTCTATTCCAGTGCCCTGCCATTTCCTAGGACACGATCGGCCCTGGGCCGATCCTGGATGATGAAAAAAGTCACGGACGAACTGGTGTGCATTGTTTTAATCCGACATCTGGAAGAGACGCAGAGCACTTCCATTTTCCACTGAGAACTTAGTCATGCGACTAAACCCGATAGTTACCAACTAGGTAGCCCTGGACCCAGGGGCCATTTTAGTACCATGGAAGCCACAGACTGGGCTACTAAACTTCTACAGAAGAAAGAATGGGTTTGGGTGGATAATTGGAAATATGTGCCACAGATGGATTACAGTCTTTGAAGACAATCTCAAAGAAACAAAAAAATTGGCATTTCAAAAAAAACAAAAACAAAAACAAAAAACCCAACAATTGAACAATAGCAGCATTGTTGTAACAATTAGATGAGTTATTAACGAGGTTCATTCTTTGAAGGGAATAATCCTTTTTTGTGTGTAGAAAGTCTGATTATTTTTTAAAAAGCTCATGTCTTTTTTTTTTTTTTTTTTTTAGGGCTACCTAATATCCTACCCTTTGTATTACCTCTGTCTTCTTCCAGAGAGCCAAGCCAAAGAGGGGCAACATCTCAACAGCCTGGGGTCCCAAAGACATGTGAGATAATTGGCACACAGGAAGCAGTTCACATGCTGCCTGCTACTCACTTCAAAATGACTCCTCAAATAAGTATGCAGAGCCATTTCCTCATTTTCTTGACTTCTAACAGCCCTTTGCCACCCTGTATTTTCCCCAGTGTTAACTCGTGAGGGGAAGCTTGCACCTCATCTTCTTATTTTGTGTTACTTACGAATTGCCACATATCAAGTGGACATATTTGATTCAGTAGCATACATTTAAATGTTTAAAATCTGAGGGGTGTTCAAGGGATGCCATTTCACTTAGCAGTCAGCGCTAACATCATGTTTTGAAATGCTCCCCATTTCCATGATATAGCCAAAGCTTTATTTATCATCAGATTTGCATTTCGTGATGTATTCTTGAGCCAGCCAAACTCATCTAAAAGCAAGCTCATTTCATGCAAAGTAGATTTAAATGTGGCTGCTTTAAAATGGACCACCCTGTTTAAACGATCCTCCGGATGTAATTAGAAGACACTTGAGTTTTATGGGGGGGGGGTGGGGTGGGGGGAAAGAAGAACTACATGGTTTCCCTCTCCCTGGTAATTTCTGACCATGCACCAATAAAATTGCTTATCAAGAAATGATTTCTGTTTGATGTAACTTTCCTACGAATAGCTTAAGGGGAGGTAGTTGAGGAATGCCCCACCCCACGAGAACAGACCCCCCAAGTGTGCAAATCATGGTGTCTCCGGCTTCCAGAATCTTTGTCTCTTCAGACAAGAGAGGAAAGAGACAGCAGAGGAGGAGAGAAAGAAAGAATAGGAAAAAAGGGTGGGGGGGAAATCAAAGAGTAACAAGACCGTCTCTACTTTAATTTTGACTTATATTCAAAAGCATCTTGTGATCTCATGAGTGGACTAAGATTTTGTCTCTCAACTCCACTTCCACCCTGGCTGCAGTGACTGATGGAATGTTATTTGGGAGCTAGTCACATAAAAAGTCACCATCCAAATAGGATCTGGTCGTATTAGCATGCTTGTCAAATCTCCCATTCCCCACACAATGAACCTCAGAACAGAGCTCCCGCTTCCCAAGTGCTGGCAGATCCAAGCTTGGTGCCAGCCATTAAAAATAAAAGCCCGTTAAACTTTCAGGACATGCTTGCACATTTTTTGGGAGCCGCCAAGTTTCAGGAGTTGAGCCAGTTCAGTGGTGATATCACCAGACCAGCGTCGCCTAGGCAATGAAAGTAGTTGCCATGGAAACTCTAGTGCTGCGCCCATCAACAGCTTTACAATTTTGACAGTTCAGAAAGTGACTATTTAGGAATTTCAATTAGAGCAGAAATATATACATTTAGGTGAACAAAATGCCTCAAAAGTCTATAGGAAATATTTTAGGTGTTGGGTTTTTTTTTTTTTTTTTAACATCAGGAAGCAGATCCCTAAATATATTCGCGTGGAAATGAATTTGGGGAATAATGTAAAAAGCACTCTGCAAAGAAAAATAGATGTTAAAGTTCTTTTATCCCCTTTCCTTTCTTGGAAAGGAAATAGGCACCAAGAATAAATAAGTTGTGAAAAATGATCAGCGGATTTTTTTTTTTAACAGGATAGCCACAATATGCCATGCTTGTTAAGTCAGAACGCGTGCATGTTATTAAGAAATTTTTTAGAATTTTCTATCTGCCAATTCCTCGTATTTGCACAGCTCTGGCAGGGTACTCTTTTTCACAACTCTGCTGTGAGACTTAGAACCCTTTTTCCTTTTTGTGTTAAGGGAAATTGAGGCTCGTGAGGATGGGAGATGCGCTGCAGGCAGGGGAGCGCCTTGAGATTCCAAATCAGGACCACATTCCAATCCCTCTGGGCTCTGGTTGCTCTTAAACGCCTGAAGACGTGAAGCCAACACATCCTTCCAGCAGGAAGTCAGGCCCCACTGGTGCACAGGACAAAACAAGAAGCCACTGAAGATCAAAACTCAAGTCCATAACAAAAGACACGGGTCCTGATGTCAGCCATACCTGTGTTAATAATATTAATTTGTGCTGGTTAACACCAATATTTTTTTTTTTACTTCCTTGTCTTGTTTCTTTCTTCTTTTTTTTTTGTAAATTTATTTTTTATTGGTGTTCAATTTGCCAACATATAGAATAACACCCAGTGCTCATCCCATCAAGGGTTAACACCAATATTAATCCTAACACCAAAGTCGCACCTCAGAATGGCTGTGCGAGCTATTCTTGGCTTGTTTCTTTTGCCAGGCCCATGCTCTGGGCCCCCAGGAGGACGACTCCCTGGGCGGCATCCCCAGGCCCTGTCCTCTGCTTCAGGTGGGTTGGTGCAGATCTCGGGGACCCAGGCAGGACAGGGGAGTGGGAGGCAAGGGAGATCGCTGCCTTCAGTTCCCCATGTCTGCCTCGCCCCTTCTGCAGCTCTGGCCTTGGACTGACGCTATCCTGGCTTGTTTTGCCACCCCTCGTGGACGGCTGCAACCTGCCACCACTTCCGTAAATAGTCCTGACATTCATAACTCCTCAGTGAAACTTTTTGTACCATCTGTGTCCTACCCAGACCTGCTAAACTAGAGAATGTTTATATAAATGCTGACTCAGTCCTTGCCACTATTCTGAACGCCTCGTGTAGACTAACTCTAGTCCCTGCAAGAACCCTGTGAGGAGGGGTGCAATGGCTGACTAGACCCATTGTACAGAGGAAAGGTGAAGGCGGGAACTGGGAAGATGCCCTGCATTGTTGGCTGGTGTTTCTTTTAGGCTTTGTGCCCTATGACCCCCCTGTGGCATGAGTGGCGGTGGGGGGGACTGTGCCACAGGAGAGCGAAGGAAGGACAGGATGCAAAGGAATCCTTCTCTCCCTGTTCAGTGGATTTTTTCTCTCTGCTCAATTTTGTCACTGATCTTGGGGGTTTCTCCCCCAAGAGGCATAGGATTCGAGGATACTGTTTTAATCCTCAGTCTTGGTTTTCTGCCAGATGCCCTCACTTGGAGAATAGGAGAATAGAGACACACAGCTTCTGTTGGCAGAGAGAGGAAAGGCCTCCTGCCCTCTCTTGATACATGGGTCCTCGCTCAGGGTGGTATCTCTGGAGAACAAAGTGTGAGCTAAGGGCTGTTGGATCCTGGCTGGGTCATCAGTGGGAGCCCTGGGATGTTTTAATCAGGCAGCTAAAATTACTTTGAGGTGAGGGAATGGGGCAAGGAGGGGGGGAGGTCCTACTTGAAAACCCCTTCAAAGGTATGAAACGTTCCCAAACTTTGCCTATCAGTGACATCTTCTCCCCATCCTACCCCCACCCCATGCTCTTCCACCTGCATGTCAGGCCATCAGCTGTCCCTCCAGGATGTTCCTTCTGTTTCTTTCCCAAGCTTTTCTTGTTGCTCATTTTATTTTATTTTTAAAAATATTTTAATTTATTTATTCATGAGAGACACAGAGAGAGGGAGACAGAGGCAGAGGGAGAAGCAGGCTCCCTGCAGAGAGCCTGATGTGGGACTCGATCCCAGGACCTAGGGATCATGACCTGAGCCAAAGGCAGACGCTCAGCCACTGAGCCACCTGGGTGCCCTTTGTTCATTTTAATTAGATGTTACCTTCTGGGAGAAACGAAGGGGACAGAGAAGCACTCTTGTGAGGTCTGATTTTTCCTGGGTCTGTCGCTCAACTTGAGAGTCCCTGGCCACTTCCAGTAGTAATAACTGGGGCACACTGCACAACCGCCAATGGTCAGTTCCCATCCTGGGCACTGAAACAAGCAAATCAACAAAATTTCTGGCCTGGAAAGATCTCGAAGATGAAAAGGGATCTCATGCACTATTGTTCCCCCAGGGCCTGGCCAGGTACCTGTCACGTAGAAAGTGCTTAATAGATATTTGGTATATCTATCAGTAGATAAATGGATGAATCTTGTAGTGTTCACAGATAAATGCATGCCTACGGACATACAGGATAAGCGATGAAGAACTGAAGAGGCCAAAGTTGAGAAAGGGGTTGACTGCCTATTCCTGGAAAGATACTTCTGACTGCCTAGGAAGGCTGAAACGTGGATAGGACTTCCCTCTGTGTCTTCTGGACTTCCTGGGGCTCAGAAATTGGCGGGGGGGGGGGTGCTCAAGAGATGGGGGCTCAAAGGTCTGACTGGGAGGTTTGTAAGGTGGGCAAATGACCTTTGCCTTCTGGGCAAAGGTCATTCACAACCTTGTGCTCCTCTCTTCAAATGGCTTGGAGCTGCCAGCCTGGGTCCAAATTCCCCTGCCCTCTTCCAGAATCAAGGGTAATGGGGCTGAAAGTGGGATAGCCCACCTCCAAAGCTGAGGGATATAGCCTGGGGCATGCAGCAGCTTGGGACCGTTGTCCTCAAGCTATGTCCAAGGTCAGTCCACAAGTTATAGCTAGGAGCTCAGCCCTCCACTTCACTTAATATCATTTCTCCAGCAAAGAGAAGATTTAGCAACCATGCTTCATGGCCAACATCACCCCAGATCTGCTTCATTCATTGCAAAGGTGGTAACAGGAGGCAAGAGGCTTTGTGTCTCCAAGGCTCTGTCTTGCATGATGATAACTTCAGCAGAACATTGTATACCCCCTCCAGTCACACCTACAGCTTCCCAATGCTCAGGGAGTCTTGGAGCTTCGGGTGTACAACAGACCAGGGCAACAGTTTCAGAGTTCAAGCTGATCCCATGCTATAGGATCTCTTCCTGCCATGGAGAGTGTTTACATTGACCTAAGGAAGGAAAGAGAGTGGGAAATCAACCCTACTTTGTTTTTTCCTCTCTAGCGAGAAGGATTGACATCAAGAGCTTTCCCTTAGACTCAGAGAGGTAGTTGAAAAATACGTATTTAGTCAGAAAAAGGGGAAAAGAAATATAGGATTTCCTTTGCGATGCATGCTCCCCCTAGATCTCTGCCATCAGACTCTGTGCAGCCCTAACGTGGGTTCTCCAATGCATCTTTGCAATGTAAACTCTAACCTTTGTCTTTTAAACTAGAAGAAATCATCAGTTAATCGTTGCTTTTAAGCAACTTTGATGTTTTTGAACTTAGACAACTATAAGACTTTGGGAAGAATGAAAATACCTTAGGACATATGCTGCCTTGAAAAGAATTGCTTAGGTTATTTAAAACACCTGCAGCATTCTTGTGTTTATCTTCTCAAAGGTTTACAATTAGGTAATGCATTTAAATGTACCTTCCTTCCCAGAGTATGTTCATATTCGGGTTCATGGTCACACCACAGCCCGCATGTTGTAGCTCAGCAGAGGTACGAACCCCATCACCGAGGTGCAGAGACCAGACCACAGACCCAGCGCCACTGGCCTCCCTAGCAGTGGGGGAGAATTTGAACCTCAGCCTGCCTGCCTGACTCCAAAGCATGTGCTCTTTAATTGACGCCGCTGCACTGAGAGTTTAATCTCTTGTAGGGACATCTGGTAAACCTCATTCTGTAGTGTCATCATAGCGCCATTTAGCCAGCATTCGTTCAGTTCCTTCCAGGGAGCAGGCTCCATTTTAGGTCAGGGGACATGAAGATGAGTAGCACACAGGCTCCTCAAGGAAACAGACACTAAAGCAGGATTTAGCAATGAGTCTTCTGTGTTCTTCACCCAATTTCACTTTGCTGAGAATCTTTGGAGTCCATCGTTGGATACATAATGGGAAAACCCACAACACACACGCACACACACACATGCACACAAACCACCACCCAGTGGGAGAAGGCCAGGTCAAGTACACTTATATGAAGCAGAAGAAAAGAATTTCCTGGGCCTTGTCTAATCAATCTCATCAAGGTTTATGGTCTACCTTCAGATACGATGCCGCAATGATTCCATTTCTCTAAGGAGGAACTGATGTTAGTAAAATAATTACAGCTGCTCTGAGATTCCCAGAGCAGTTAATGGAAGAAGGATGGACACTCAGCATCCTCTCTGGGGGCTTCAGCCAGATTGATTTCCAGAGGCTCCACCTTGCCTTCTGCAGCAGCCTCTAACTTCGTTCTGGAGTGAGACCAGCTACAGGGCTGGCTTTTTTTTTTTTTTTTTTTAACTTTCTATATTGGAAAAGTTTAAATATACACCTAAGTAAAAAGAATAAAGGCCCCATGCCCTCATTGCCTATCACCCAGGCTCCAGAGTGATCAATATTATACCACTTCTGTTTCATTTCTTGTCCCCTCCGCTGTGATGCTTTTGTTTGTTGGTTTAATATGATGTTATTCCACCCCTAAATACTTGGAGACGATCAGCATTTCAGATAGCAGTTAGAGTTGGGACGGGGGCTGGACCCAGCATGCAATAGCTGCTGCTGTTAAGTCCTCATTCTGGTTCTGCCTAAGCTGGAGGGGCCTTGGTTTCTAGGGAATTTTCACAAAAGCCCTGCTTTCTTAGTTAAATTACATCTATTAATCTGGGTGCTGATTTTCACAATTCCTTCTCAATAGGTCTTATTATGTTGGCTTTGAGGATCTAGTTTTTGCACCTCCTGAATGGCTTCATTTGCTTTGAGAGAAAAAGCAAAAGGAGCCAGTCAACATCGTGAATGAATGGAAGAAAAAAACCAGTCAGATAGGCATAACTCAAAGTCACTGAGTAGAGGTGAGCACAATTGATAAACAGAGGGAAATTTCCCCCAAATCCAGATAAACAGAAGCCGTTCATTGTACAACACGTCCGGCACTGCCTGTCAACCATTGTTGGTGCCGAATCACTGATTTGTAGCACCGACAGTAACTCTGGAGACCGTTTGGCCTCGCACCTCTGCCATTCTGTGGATCCAGGGACAGTAAGCAGTTTTCTCTAGATCGCACAGCTTGCTTTCTGATGCTAAAGCTTGAGCAGCACTCTGCCACGTTGCCTCCAAATACTGATGACGATATCAAGGGATGAGTAGTGATCCTTCTGGAAATGTGGCAAGGGGTGAGCCTAGCCCTAAGCTCCTCTGTTGACGTTTCCTTCAAGGAAAACATTTGCCTGATTTATAACCAATACCTGCTAGACTGCTACGAGATACATGCCAGATCGTAGGACAGAGCTCCCCGTACTATTAAGAAATGACCATCTCCAAGGAAAAGGCCCACACAGTGGCATGCTTAGCTCAGATGGGAAAGAGCACCGTGATCAAGTTGGAATGCATGAGCCTCTCTCTGCCCAGAGAAAAAGGCAAGCCCGGCAAGCTGCAAGTCCTCCACTGGTGAAAAAATCATTCCAGGCATGTATTTACCTGGTGGCAGGTAAGGCGCAGCATCTATAAAGGTGAAGGAAACTAAGCTCACTCAGTCTGAACAGTTCAAGGATATAAGTAAGCAGAAGCCCCCAGCTACGAGAAGTCCGCTTTGCAAGCTATGTAGCCTTGACTCATTTCTTGGGCTGCCAAGTTTGAACAGTGCTTGTGCTGATTACGAGAATTAGAGGTAGCGTCAAAACTTCGCTCTCATTTCATAAAGGTGTGGTGGTACCTGGCCCTAAAACAAATGCTACCAATGCAGGAAAGTGAACCACACGGAGCCCCTCCACGTGTGGGGTCCTGGATGCCACTGAGTGAGAAGAGAGAAAAACAGCTCTCTATAACATGGGTTGTTGAACATTATGGGCTACCTCCGTGTGCGTTAGATTCTCTTCTGTGACTGACCATAATTCACCGCCGTGACTCCTCTACTAGCTTATGTATTTTTGCAATTACTAGAGATGCAGAGATAAGGCCCATCCTGGAACCTGTCACGGAGTTCCTCCCCGAATTAGCCCACGTCCCAAAGGGACAAGGTGCTGTTTTTGACCCGTTCCAGGGAATACTCTCTACCTTGAAGACTAAGCCTCAAATATTCTTGGCTTGCCATCTCCAGTGTAATTAAAGGGAGAAAGTAAATCACACACTGAAAAACAGCCCTGCGTGCTTAAGTACATGTCAGTCACTGAGACTGGCATCTACACAGAGTGGAGGGGACCTGGGGTTTGCATTACACACAACACCCCATGAGATCATTAGGACTACTTCAAGTCCATGGCTTTCTGGGTAGCCACAGCCCCTCCCTTTTGCCCAAGTAAATGCAATCAGATTCGACTGGGAGCAAATTAGAGAGGCAAAATAAAGCAGGCTTACTGAAAACCAGCAAGAAACTCTACTGTCTACTATTAGAAAAATTAGAGACCATTTAACAACACGAGACCATTTTGTGTTGGAAATAAAAGAGGCCTGAATGGAGAGGGCCAGGCCAGTGCTGAGGGCTGGCATCCAGGTGAGATCAAATGCGGATCAAGGGATCGGCCCTGGACTAAAGCTGGGTTCACGTAAGTCCTTATTAGCTGATGAGCGGAGACTGCCCGGCAAACCAGATGTGTGAAAATTGGCCAAGCACCAACTTTCCAAATCCATGACATGTTTTCTTGGTAGACTTACTTGTATAATTTCCCATGTAAGAGGAAAAAGAGCACGGGCAGGATTTTCCAAAAGACTGGCACTGTATCAATTTCAGCCCTTAAAACTTGGAATTCTAATAGAGCATCCATAACTGGAGTCACGGCCAGTCTTTTTTCTTTTCTTCTTCTTTTTCTTCTTCTTCTTCTTTTTTTTTTATTAAGTTTTTTTTCATCCCTATTTCCTTTTAGACCTCATAGTCACACCTCATATATTAAGATTCTAATTTGCTTAACATCTAGGTGCTGAGCATAAAGGCACCACTAAACACTGATGGATAGGGTAGCTACTGGAGAGCCATAAATGGGAGTGGGGGGACGTGCGAAGGAGAGAGAGAGAGGTACACAGATGATTTTCATTCCCTAATAGGCATTCTGCCTGGAAACCTGTATAAAGACCTGAAATATGTATTGCTCTGAAGGCTGTGAATGTTTAAAATGTCATCTTAAATTAGTAAGTGTCTTTAAATCTTCACTCTTTTGTCACGTTTTAGTAATGTTTATTACACACCATAAATCTTATTCATATCCACATAAATCGAGCCCCCTAGCCATGAGGGAGATAAGTCCTCCTCGCCGATCTAGAATTCCAGAGTGGTGGATAACATCGAATATTACGACTGAAAAAAAAAAAAAAAAGTCCTCCAGAGGAAACTGTTTTGGGGAGAAAGGATAACAACTTTCTATGTGCATTATGCGAAGACATCGTAAAATCTCTACAATTCGGTTTAGTGATTTTCAGGGTTCAAACAAATGGTCAGGTTCCTAACGCAAGTTTGAGTAAAGTCGTTTCACATATGCCTGCATTGAAATTGATTTCAGGAGGTACAGTAACAGTGAATCAAAAGAAATAAAGAAAATAAATAAAAATTCATTAAGGTAGCACCCCAAAGGAGGAGCAGATTAAGATGGTTCAGGGTTATCTGCTGTGCGATTTCAGGGGGCATGAGAGTCAGGGGTGGAGCAGAACATAGCTCTGTCTAGAAGATGTAGAGTGGCTCTTCCCAGACTTCTGGGTTTCACAGACCATAAAACCTTATATGAATTTCAGGCTGAGACGTCTGATAGACAATTCTTAATTTTTTCCAAATAGAGACATGTAGAAAATGTTATTAACCTTCAGTTTGCATACTCTAAATAGTAGAGGCCCTTCCACTCAGAGTCTTAAATGGAGTATATTTAGCTTTAGGGAAAACTCACCTTTTGGTCCTTTATTTCTCATTTTGCTGTGAGTTAACGAGGGAGGGCAAACAGTTATTCTGGAACTGCCACTGTTGCTAATGCCAGTGAGACTGATTTCTAATCCCAGCGAGATCTCCAGTATTTTAGGAAGACATTGACCCCTCTCATGCCTTAGTCTCATGAGCTCTGCCCCGAGGAGCTTTAATCTGCTGACTGCTTGGGTTCCTAATCAGCAGGAGTCTGCAGCTTGACAGTGTTGGGTAGGGTGATCCATCCAGCTTTTGTTCTGCAGGGTTGCTCAGAGATGGCCTAGTGGAGACAACTGGCCAAGGAATTTGGACTAAGCTAGGATCTCCCTGACTGTCTGGAAAATCCTTCAGCCTTCAAGTTTTAGTGTAAGGGATACTGCACTTAGAAATCGATCCTGACCAGCGCCCTTCCCCTGGGTAGGAGAGAACAATGGTTGGCAAACTTGACTGATCAGCAGAACAATGTAGAAAGTATTTTAAAAATGTAGCTTTGGGTCTCCAGCCCTGGAAATCCCAATGCATTGGCTCTGGGATGTGCGCTGGAAGCTGTACTTTTTAAAAATAAGACTCTCTGGATGATTCTGCAGCCTGGGTTGCAGAGCCCCAGGGGGACAGCCCACTTCTCTTCTGGGCTTCCCACTACTGCCAGATAGACTCAATAGCACATCCCTTATAACAGTGAGTGTTCTAGATTCCCGTTCTCTGTTGGCAACTGACCCTGCCCACCCCTGCATTAACATCGCATGCGTGCGCGCGCGTGCGCGCGCACACACACACACCCTGCAAATTATGAAACTTTAAGCACAGCAATGACTGAGTCACTTTAGCTTCTACAATATCTAATGTAATGCCTGGCACATAATAGGGCTTAGCTAAATAAATGTTTATGTGATATATATCAGTAAATGAGTTCTTTCCAGCTCTAAAATTCTGCATTTCTCTCTCCCCCGTTGATAAGCAGGAGGATAAGGTAAAAGAAAGCTCAGACTCACAAAGAATGATAAGCAGGGAGGTAGGAGGCCATGAGGCTATGGAAAGATCCAGTTCTGAGTACAAGTGGCACCACAACATCTACGGGACTTAACTTCTTCAGTCCCCATTATGCTTAGGTATCAAACACACCAGGTGATCTCTGTTTATCCCTAAAATTCAATGACAAATAGATGAGCATAATTTTCTTTCAAGAACTGGAAACTGCCTTACATGCTTCTTAATACTTAAATCAAGGGATTATATAATTTCAAGGAGAGCACACTTTCAGCCTGAAGTGCTGCTTTCTATATCACCTCTTTGCAGGATTAGAATTTTTTTTTTAAAGATTTTATTTACTTATCCATGAGAGACAAAGAGAGAGGCAGAGACATAGGGAGAAGGAGAAGCAGGCTCCCTGTGGGGAGCCTGATATGGGGCTCAATTCCGGGACTCTGGGATCACGGCCTGAGACAATGGCAGATGCTCAACTGCTGAGCCACCCAGGTGCCCCGCAGGATTAAAATTTTGAAACAAAAAAGCCTTTGGGTTTTTTTCTCTCTGCTTTCCCACTATCACAACCCATTTCCCCATTGATGAAATGGTTAACAGAGAAATCCTACACAAGACTTCACCTGAGTTCTTATGAAAGATTTTCCTTTTAAAAAATACATATTGTAGCCGACATTACCAGCTGTCTCTGAATCAGCTGACAACCTAAAAAGAGGTGAAAAAATAGTAAAAAAAAAAAAAAAGAAAAGAAAAAGAAAAAAAACATCAAAAATTTAAAGCCAGAATGCTCATCATTGAAAAGTAAGGAGAAATTTTAAGACTCTCCCTAGCATTCAACACACACCCATACTGTAATCTGACTGTTGCCTTCACTTAGTGGAAGATTTTCAGCATAAACCGAAGTTATAATAGATTGGTGTCAACTACCACCTGTCAGACAATGCTGGAAAGCCATGAGAAATGGACCAAGAGAAATAAATAACCTCCAAATGGTAGTCTACAAATATTGACACACATGGCCAAGATTCCACATAAATGATAGAAAACATGGCATGGACATAAAGTTCAGGGCTTGCACATTTATGTATCCTAGATCATCTGCTTTTCATAAATCTGCTTAGCACTAATGACTAGGATGCATTTTTAATAAATTAATTTTGAATAGATGGTGCTCTAGAGGGAAGCTGGAACTTGCCTTCAGTTATTAATAGTTAAAATGGAGGCATCAATTTAGGAGCCCATCTGCAGCTGCTTTAATAGAGAGTCCAACCAAAATGACCCCCACGACAGATGACCCTGATCACAGCGCAGATTTGTGTAGTCCTTAAACCTGTTCAATGGGTTTTCGCAGACATTATCATTTTTGACAAAAGATCCATTCTGTTTAGAGTCTATGTTCTAAGCTGTTGATTGTATAGTCATGACAAAAATGGTCTTATGCACACACCTCCTTTGTGCGTTTCCTATTGCCAACCTGCAAGGCAACTGAGCGAGGCTTGTGTCAAGCAAGCACGGTCTGTGACGCCGTGATAGAGAATGATTTAAACAGGACAAAAGAGGATCGGGTCGGCGTGCCTGCTTGATCTGACTGACCCACAAAGAAAGTCTGCATCAATGCCTGTAGGTTAATCCCGAATGCTCAAACATAATGTTTGCATGAAAGTCCATGCTTTTGTAGGTCGCCAATGCCTAAAACTGGGTGACCCGGGCTTGATAAGTAGTGAGAGAATCGTTGGGTGGCTGCCACTGGTCTATTACCACGTTTCCTGCATATGAGACCTAATTGGATCTCCTGAGACCTAATTCTCTGTGGCCCAAAGAATGTAAACTTCCAGAGGGCAAGGCTGTTTCTGCTCCTTTGGCTACTGAACACACAGCACCTGTCAGAGTGCCTGGCACTTAGTAGGTACTCAATCCGTGGTATTCGTGGAATGGATGGATGGATGGATGGATAGATGGATTCTACTGTTTCTGCAACAGGCAAAGCGCCTTCATTCTCTGCACTTTTTTTTTTTTAATTACCCACTGTCACACTCCGTCTGTCCTCTACTTTGCAGTGACCTATCTCCTCAGACACCCAGGACTGGTGTGATAATTACCATTTGCCTTATATAAATAAGAGATAATTGTTTTCCCTCCATTCACCCAACTCTTAGGGACAGTCAGGGAGCATTTTCTGTGCAAACGTGCCGACCTCGTAATATCACCATCAGCCTTGTATTGAAAATTAATGACTGTTTCATAAAATATTGAGACCTAAGACTGGCACTTAAAACAAGACTATCCTTTTCTTTTCCCTTAAAACCGCTCCCGATTAGATAACTGCCAGACCTCGGTAATGTTGTGAAATAAACCTGCAAACACTCTGAGATCAGAGTGACACCGCGTGCCTGGGTCTCACACGAGCGGGCTGGTGGCTGGTTGGTTACAGCACCCATTAGCATGAGCTAATGAGTAAGCATTCCCTTTGCTGTCACATTCCTCTCCTGTTATTAGCCAAAACCTGAACTTTAGCTTAATTGCAGAAACCAGCCCGCCCCTGGCAGATGAGGGCATGGTCTCCATTGTTGTGATTGCATTCAAAGTGCTAATTGGGGGGACGGTGACAGATAACATGCCCCGGCACCAGCATGCAGGGAGCGGTAGGTGGGGTGCTGGGAATACGGATTCAGAGATGAAAAACCTCATCTTCAAAAGCCCCGAGGATTTGATTTTCCTCACACTTGCTCGGCCTTGCACACCCTAGATTTCCCAAGTACAAGAGCATCTCTCGTCTCTCGCATCTCAAATTTGCCTTTATTCCTTCTCCAACTTTCCTGAATTTGGAATTGATCATTTCACCGACCTCTCACACTTCCACCTGCCCCACTGGGCCCCCTTTGAATTCCCTACATCTCTCCGGAAGCTGCTGTCTGTCCCTCCAGAGATTTTGCTTTCTTTAACACCAAACCAACCAACCAACCAACCAACCAAGCAACCAACCAATCAACCAGAGAATCGGGAATATTTGAAAAGGAAAAGACATGGGTTTTTGTACCTTCAACTCTAACCTCTGATATTTAAATGTCGTTAAAACTCTTTTGTATTTCCAGGGTGCTCTAGCTTGGGAATATCCAGGATCTTTCCACCCTTCTGTGTTTAATTTACATGGTCCCACTGCTAACTGGACATCATTTCTTCATGCTTGTATTTCTTCATCTTAGAAATGTATATAATCATCGCCAGCAGTCACCTGCTGCCTGTATCTCTTATTATTTTGGCTGCAAGCGATAGCAAACAGTCCAAGTCGGGTAAGGAAAAAGAAGGGGGGGATTCTTGACTAGAATAGTTGAAAAGCACAGGAAAAGGGCTGGTTTCCCTGTGTGATTCTGAAGCTGGGACATCTGGAGAGCTTGTTTCTTTCCCACACCAGTTGAGCTGTGCTCTCCTGGGTAGGCTGCTTCGTTCCTACTAGGCTTTCTCTCGGGGTCAGCAGATGGAGGCTGGAACCCCACCGTGCCTTCCTCTGAGCCTCACACCCAATACACAGAAGAAGAACTGTGCTTCCTCTTCTTGAGTCTCCTTGAACTTCCCCTGGCCAGGCTTGGGTCATGTGCCCACCTCTGAATGAACCCCTGCGGCCAGGGTGTGGGTGGAGCTGATTGGATGATCCTAGATCACATGCTTCCCTTCTGGAACTTGTGATGGAGTTTTCTTTATGAGAACATGATAGACAGGGAGTGTTGGCTAAGGGTGTTCCCCAAGCAAAATTGGGTGCTATTGCCTCAAGATGGGAAAGTGGGGTCTGAGTGGCATAAACAACAAATAATCCCCAAACTACCACAGAAAAGGAGCCATTGAAATAAGTAAAACACGTGGAATCTTGAATTTGAAAAGCAGCATGAGTTTCAGATGCAGTGAATTTTCTTTTACATACATACCCTGACTTAGGGAGAGAGAAGTAGCGCGCTGTATGAACTAAGTGTTACTTGGCATTTATCTGAGTGAGAGTGTTATGATTCAAGTGATATAATGTGACCAAAACTAAGTTCAAAACTGAGAATATGCTCATGCCAGATTGAGGTCCTCCTCTGCAACTTTATATTTACCAGCAGGGGCTATTGTAAGGCACGAGTTTGTTGTAATAAGCTGATCCACATTGTCGAGGCTTCTGTTGTTCTTGCCTACTATGGACTTTGGGAAGAAGTCAATTAGAGAACTTCTTTAGCCAGTATCATAATGAGTAATGGGAGCATTTACATGATTGCTAATGGCTGAGTTTACACGATGCCTCAAAGCATCAGTGGTGATGTTTGGCAGCAGCACATTACGACTGTGATTATCACTATAAATTAAGTTTATGTTGATATAATTAGCAGTTAAAAGCTAAAGTAATATTTATACTGATACAAGTTCTATCGGAGCCATACTAGTGCAAACAGACTGTGAATGTTGATATGGTGGGAATAATTTGATTTTGCAAGGCAAGATATTTCTAAAAGTGGGATATCCTATTGGTATATAGCTAAGCAAATTTCTTTGCATATTTAGAGTCCGTAATGTAGCCAAGCGATCCCCACTGGGGATGCTCCCCACCTTGTGGGTCATCTCCCCCCCCACCCCGCCCCGGCCTTGGTAGCTCTGGCCTTGAACCATTCAAGCTGGAAAGGGAAAGGAGAACTGAGAGGGAAGGTGATGTCTATGGAACTGATTGTGAGGACATGGCAAGTGATGATGAGGACAGGGTCTTGACAAGATGGATCATTTGTCACAGGGGCCACCATGTAGCAAGATGAGTTATTTTGTTACAAGAACATGATCTCCCTTCAGAAACTCTGGTTGGGGCCAAGAATGATGGACATGTAGGCTTCCTTCTGTGCTTTGGGGGGATTGAAAGGTGATCGCCAGCATTGGAATGACTTGTCTCCCCGGAACGTGGGCCCAATCACCCTGACTCCAGGTCCACAGGCCCTCTATTGAAGGGTGCCACTCCAGTTTCTTCTTCTCTTGCTACATTTTATATTTACTCTCCCAAACCTGTAAGACTAGCCTGCATGTTGATGGGATTTTCTCTTCTTGGGGGATGAGAGAATGGGGTCGAGTAGGGTAAGTTATTTAAAATAAGTCTCTCTGCTGATAAATCTCTCTGCTGCTAAGTAGTAGAGGTAGAAATCTGATCTGAGGCTGGCTACCCTTGAAGCGATCCTGCCCATGAAGTAGCCAGTCAGTCCACAACTACTTATTCATTCAACACATATTTTTGAGGACCTACCATCTGCCAGCAACTTTCTGGACATTCTCTATATAATTATGTACACACACACACACACACACACATTTTATATATATATATATAAGCATACCCAATGTACCCAATATATTCATCAGTGATATGACCAGGCAAAGACCTCTGTCCCATGGAAGCCTCTATTTCAGGCTTCTCATGAAAAATGTGTGATTTAGTAAGGAATCTTAAAATGTCCTCATATGCTTGCTCAAAACTTTTGCCCATAAGTCGGCCTGGGTCAGTTGCTCTCTAGAGGTGTTCATGGTGGTCTTGTATCTTTCTTTGCCTGCAACAACTGGAGGTTCTGGTTACTTAGTACTTTGAATACAAAAATGAAAGCAGTTGGTGGCTCTTGCAAGTTAAGGGAAGTAGGAAATGGTGAGAGCAATGGCCTTTGGTTTCTTCTTGGGGTAAGAAAGTTGTTGGTTGTGTCTATGATGGAAACAGAAAGAAAGAGAGATGACTGGCATCCTAAACCCCAAAATCAGTCCTGGCCTCTCTCTTGGCAATAGAGAGAGAACCAACTAATAGAACCAACATTTCCTGAGGACCTACTAGGTGCCAGGCAAGTAAGTTCCATATATCATCTCATTTAATGCTCAAAGTAGACCTTATGTGGTGGACATTATGGTTCTAATTCACAAACGAGGAAGCTGAGGAGAAGCTAGTCAACCCGTCCACATAGATTCTAGTCGCTAAGCTGGGATTCAGACCTTGACCCTCTCACACTCAGCCAGATGCCTTCTGAGCCTCCTCACCTGGTGAGGGCTCTGGGAGGAAGAATGGTGAGCATCTGTCCTGCCCTCCTTCACCCTGCTCCCTTGGGATGAAGTGGAACTCCTGTGAGGGAGGCAAGTCCCCCGAAGGAACACAGCTGACTAGACTTTGGATAGGAAGCAAAGAGAGACCGGAAAGGCAAACACTGCAGGAGGGAGACTCCCCTTATCTGCCTTAAAAATGTGTGGGGTGCTAGTTGTCTCTAAAGTGATATGGGATTGGTTTCCCCACCAGACAGTGGGGGTTAGAAAGAACAGTTGTAGATGTTCAAAAATAACTAAGAAAATGAACTGAGGAAAGATATTTACTCTTGATACTTTGAAGTTTATCAGAAATCTTGGGTCCTGAGGCAGAGAAGTTTCTCAGCTCCCTTTCCAGGGACTCTGGGTGATCCCTGAGGTGGTGTTGTCGGGGGAGGGGGAGTGGGAAGGGGTTGGAGCATATATTTATTCTTAGACTCCAAGGAGCTAGGAAGGAATGGGACTTCCAGGCACATTGGAGCAGTGCCTAGACAACATTTGTTGATGTCACTTTCTCCTAGTTAACCTTCTTTTAAAAACAAGAATATTTGTAAGTCAAGAACAAGGACTTATCCAGGAGAGTGGGTGGTCCACCCTAGGTAATATGGGGTGCTCAAGTCAAGTGAAGCATAATCCCCTTACTGTTCCCCCCCCCCCCATCTGCCAAAAGTAACACATGTTTCCTACATGAGGATTAGAATTTGCTGGAAGACTGGACAGCCACAAGTCCAGACTATCTGCTAATGCTAATTCCTTCCTGAATGGGCATCGTCTGGTCCTCTCTAACACTTAAGCAAACTCTACTTCCATCTTTCTTTTTTTCAGAGGCACACCTGTGCTTCTCTGTAGTCAGGAGAGCTCTGGACTGAGGTAGGACAGCTGGGTAACAGGCCCCAGTGTGTCCCCAACAGGCTGTGTGATGTGAACTGTGGACAGGTCACATTGTACCTCTGGACCAGATGTATTCTTTCCAGTCTTTTCTCTTCAGTTCCCAAGGCCTTGAGGTTAAGCATGAGGGACAGGCAAGTATATGACACATGCCCTTTTGCCATCACATGAGCACACACACACTCTAACACACGCACTTCCTTTCAGTGCCCAAGTCAGTGGACAAAGTTATTTTCAGACTCCTCTTTCCTTAAAATCTGCTTGCGCTGCCCTTTCTTTTGGGGTCCTCTGTGGTGGTGAAAGGGGAGCAGGCCAGGGCTTATTGGCTACAGAGCATGGGACTCAGGTGCCATATGCCTGCTCCAATCAGTATCATTTGTGTTTGTCTTTGGGTGAGCCACTCCATCTCCTAGGGCCTTGGGTCCTTTTAGTGAAAGTTGTGTAGTAGTAGTTCTGGGTTCACAAGGCTTTGGTCATACACATGAAGCTCCTAGAATAAGGTCTGGCGCCTACCGGGACAAGGAACTACTATTAGCTTTTGTCACCTCACCAAGCCATCTTTGGGTAAGCCTCTGGCTTCATTTCTCCTGGGATTTCTTCTCCTCTTGTCTCACCTCTTGGTCCTGCCAGTGTAGGTTAAGAAACGCACTGACAACAGTTTTTGGAAATTCCTAGCAAGTCTTTTTCCCAGCGCTGCGTTAGTAAAGTCACATTTTTCAGCTTCAAAAACAAACAAAAACAGTCCAAACCTCCCCGTGGAATCACCCGGAAACACAGACATTGAAAGTATGTTCTCTAGTGTCAGAGGTGAGGTATGGTCTGGGTCTGGGCCCTCCTCCCCAGTGATAATCACAGAAGAGGAAGGAGTCATTGCCGCCAGGAGTTTCCAACGGAGAAGTTTCTTCTAACAATGCCTCGCTATTAGGGTACTGGCCTTTCAGCAGAGTTGGGGGGGCGGACATCAGCCCACTCTGGGAAAGCTCCAGAGAAGGGACCCGGGACAGCATCACCTGCTTACAGCTTTGTTGTTTAGATAACCAATTGGTCCATTTGCTGGGACTGAGCCACAATGACAGCATGGCTTTGGTATTTGGGGAGAAGAAAGGTGCCTGGCTGTTCTTTCCAGGTTACGATGGCACTCCTTGACTATTATTTGCTCTTGTTGCTGGGGGAAAAGAAAACATATATTGATCGTCAAATTTTCCCCTTTGATGGTGTGTCCTGTTGGCTTACAAATAAGTCAGGTTTGAACCAAGTCTTAGACACACACACACACACACACACACACTCCCCAAAATAAAACCCCTCCAACAAATGGCTTACACGCTGAGGTCTTGTGTTTGCAGCAAATCTTCGGTTTATTTTAATGGACAAATAATAAATCCTTCCAAAGGGGGTATTTAGAATGGAAATACTGATGGGTCCTTTAATTGTGACATGCTGCCAGGCGCGGCTTTGACACAGTGAGATGCAGTGCCTGGGGGATTGGATGCCATGCATCAGGATGACGGGATGGTAAGGGGCTGCTGAGCTCAGATGCTGTCCTGGGCCCAGGGGGGGCCTCCCATTAGTGCTGCGATTGGTGGCACGCAGCCGTGGGTCCTGGGCTCATCAGAAACAACACGCCGTAAAACTTGTTTTCAAGGAACTGACATTGTCGTGCTGTTTATGGTGTGTGCTCTGACCAACTTCCTGCCTCCCCAGGTGGGCTTTTCCTGGTTGGTTTGCTCTGTGCTGCACTGCGAATGTCACAGCTTCAAGTCAGAGGATGTGGATGTGGGGGGAATGTCAAAGGTCAGCTCATTTCTCAAAGCCCGACCACAGGCTGTGGGGACCCAAGGGATCCAGAGGAAGCCCTGATTTCTGTGTCTTGTCTCACTTGCTCACGTAGGAGCCACCAACAGTCTCACCCCAGGCTCCATCTGCTGGCTGCACCTCATCGAAGCACCTGCCATCTTGTCACCTCCACTTGGTGACCCTTGCCAGTCACTTCCACTTGGTGACGTCTCTGCCCCCAGAATTGGGCAAGGCTCCCTCCTCACGGCCACTGCCCCATGTTCACTGGAAAATGAGGTCAAACTCTCTGTTGAGGTTAAACAGCATTGCCTGGAACATTAGGAAGGAGTCCAAGGCCCATAGAGGTTGAAATGTCTTCTTAAGTTATCAGGAACATGTTTTTGGGGGGCTTTTTTCTTTTTTTTTTTTTGCACTGGTCTCAACACCCCTTTCCTTGAGGCTTTGTTGGCCTACAGTGCAGCAGTGAGCACTGGATGCCGGTGCTACCTCCTGAGACTGGTCTCTCCTCTCTGGAGCTCATGGCTTTGAGAGTGGAAGCTCTCTTGCTCTCCTGTCAGGACGGATCTCAGCGCCTCGGCTCACACTCATCACCTCCTCCCTGCATACAGAGGTGGGGAGGGTGGTCAGACATCTCTGAACTCCCTGAGTGTCTGTTACTGGAGTCTTGCCAGCTTCTGATCAATCCATAAAGAAGGAAACATGTCACAACTCATGGTGAAGAAGAGAGACCTCCCCGAAAGACACTTGCTGTCTGGCAGAAGTGCTGACATTGGGTGGACATAGTTCACGGGCCGTACTGAACCCCAGGATGGAGGCGCGGAGGCTGGCAGGTAGCCATGGCTTCACATGCCACATCACCACTCAATAGGAGCACAGCCTTAGGCAGGTCACTTCTCTGAAGACCAGTTTCATCACCCGTAAAATGGAGACAATATCTCTGTATAGGGTCACCCTAGGAATTGGGTAAGATGGTGGCCCAGAATTGTACATCCACGTGTAGAGTAGCATCATTTACAATAGCCAAAAGGTGGAACAATCCAAATGTCCACTGATGGCTGAATGGCTAAACAAAACGTAGTCTATCCATATAAAGGAATATTGTTCAGCCTTAAAAAGACAGGTCATTCTGGCACACGATACAACATGGATGAACTCTGAGGACATTACTCTGACCAAAATAAACCACATAGAAAGGGACAAATATTGTATGACTCTACTCGTATGAGGTCTCTAGAGGAGCCCCACTGACAGAGACACAAAGTAGAGTGGTGGTTGCCAGGGGTGGGGGGAGGTGAATGCAGAGTTACTGTTTAAGGAGTGAAGAATTTCAGTTTTTGCAAGATGAAGAGAGTTCTGGGGATGGATGGTGGTGATGAGTGTGCAACAGTGTGAATGTGCTTGATGCCTCTGAACCATCCCCTTAAAATGGTCAACCCATGTCATGTAGATACTGACACAATAAAGTAAAATGATGGGTAGTGGCTAGGCCATGGGTAGATGATTGGTAGATGGTTGTGAAGATCATTGTCTTCAGGAGAGTGGACACTTACATCTGGTCCCCCTCCGACCCCGCTCGGACAGCTCGTATTTCCTTCTGCGGAGCATATGCTCCACTGGTACCAGATCGCTGACACGTCGCCCCTCCTTCCTCTGTGAGATCCAAAGGGGATCGTTGGATATTTAGGGGCGATGCAGAGAACCATTTAATGTAATAATAATGGAAATGGAGCAAAGATAAATTCAGAGCTTTCTCAAATGTGCTTTTTGGAAATTCTGTGCTCCTCCCTTCTGCTTGCCCCAAGCTGGATGTTTTAGATCCCACTTTATCCAGACGAGGAGGTGGAAGGTAACGTCTGAGCCTCCACGAGGACCACTTGTTTTGTCTTGGCTTGGAATCTAGTCTCTTTTTTTGCCCATGGAGGCCGTTTTCTCACAGAAAGTCCCCGAAAGTGAAAAAACAGATTTTCCTCTGTCCTAAAAAAAAAAAAAAATGTAGCCCCGGCTTGATCCTCCCTCAACATGGTCACTAAGAAAGCAAAATGTGTCTAACGCTAACAGAGCCCCAATTCATTGCTTCCAGAGCCTGTAGCGTTTTATACTCACTCTGCAAGCATAATCAAGGGAGTGATTCTGAACCTTGTTAATCAGAAAGGGCCCTTTAAAAATGTCATGCTGTCAATATAAAACTTTGCTAAATTGCATTATAAATGCCAGATTCAGTCAACTAACACATTTAACACCGTTTCTTAAGTACAGTTTAGATTTTATCCGTGCCAGGCAGAATGAGAAAAATACCTCAGGAGAGCCAAAGCCCATGGATTCATTGTGCTACGCTCATTGCCCCCAGAGAGGGATTATAAATATTTTATTCCAAATCCCAGCCACACTTCTCCCTCCACTATTGTCAGTGAGGTGTCCCCCCAAAGTTGCTGGCTTGAGAATTGTACAATTCTCACAGCTAAGGCGGTTACAAAGGGCAGGTGTCTCAGGCCAGTTTTTCAATCAGCAGACAATTTCTGTAGCTATTGTTTTCACCAGAAAAGAACAGTTTCCTGTGAGTCTAGGGCTAAGCATTGCATGCACATCCACCATGGGGGAAGATGGCCTATTGTCAACATCCGTAGAATCCAAAGCCACATGGCTTTGGGGAAGGTTCATCGTCAGATATGAATTAACAGAGAACTACCCTCTGCTTTCTCCTCCCCTCCCACCAAGGAAAGCTATTTCTACACTGTTTTCACTAATTTGATGGTGTCCTTGTCCTGTGATCCTGTTTAAAATTGCGCTGTTCGGGGCTCTGAGCTTGACTGAACAGCCCAAGAGAAACCACGTTAAGGACCTGACAATGGTCAGCAAACATTGTGATTTCTGAATTTCTAAAAAATCTTCTCTCATGATAACTAGATGACTTTTTCCATGGTGCATGCACTAGCTTATTTCAGGATGAAAGGTTCTAAGTACACATGGCAAAAGAGTACTGTGAAATATTAACCAATTCCTGCCTTTTCTCCCCAACCCCCTCCTCTTCTTTTTTTTACTGGTTCATTATCCCAAGAGGCAATGACATAGGTGAAGCTTTGGAGCATTTCCCAGGCTGCTGAATTTCAAAAGTCTTGCCCTCAGGAAAAAAAAATGCGAAGATTTTCTAAGCATAATAAAGTAACTAGCATTTACTGGAAACTTTGTATGTGCTAGGTACTATTTAAAGCATGTTTTTATCTCTTCCTTTTCATTATAATCCAGTAAGATAGATGCTGTTACCATCCCTATTTTACAGATGAGAGAACAGAGGTACAGAGAAATGGAGTATTTTGCCCAAAATAGCACCTCTTGTGCTATAAGGCTGTTTGTATTCCCCCCAAAATCAATGTTGAAATCTGAACCCCTGCCCACCCCCCCACAGGTGATGGTATTAGGAGGTGGGGCCTCTGGGAAGTGAGGAGGTCATGAGAGCAAAGCCTTCATGATGGGGATCAGCACCCCTGTAAAAGACATCCAAGGGAGGTCTCTCAGTCCCTCTGCCATGTGAGTTCGCAGCAAAAAAGGTGCCCGACTAGGAAACAAGCCTTCACCAGAGACTGAAATCTGTGGGCACCATGATGGTAGACTTCCCAGCTTCCAGGACAGTGAGGGCTAAGTGTGTGTTGCTTGTCAGCCCCCCAGTCTGTGTTACTGGCATGTGGCAGAGCTGGCTCATTGATGCACTGGTGTGTCTCCAGAGCTATGTTCCCAACCATGGCATGGATCTGCTCCTTCCTGGGCAAGAAGTCCCAGGGGAAACACACTCAGTGTCACCACCTGTGAAGGGAGAGATGTTCGCAGGATTGGGTAGGAGGAGAAGTTGCACCAAGGATAGTCTCTGTGAAGACCTCAGCTGCCCCCAGGAGGAGCTCTAAAGGTGAAGTGGCCTGTCAGTGTCGCCGCAAGCTGGGGGAAGGCATTTGGGTCTTCATACTCTGGCTCTACCAGTCATTGGGTGAAGGTTGCCCTGAGGTGGGGCATGGCTTTGGGTGGAGGCAAGTCTTCAACCATGGCAAATCCCATGAGGGCGCCTGGCCCTGGGCTATCAGCCAGTAGCAAGCCCAGCAGCTGGGGGCCATGCCCTTCAGTCCCGAAGGGGGTCTGGGCAGCATACTACAGTGGCCGCTGCATGAAGGAAGAGGCCCAGAGAGTGATTGTTAGCCTCAGCCTCATCCCAAAAGGGAGCTCTGAGCATGAATTATGCCTCAGAGTTTGTGCCAACTTGAGATAAGAGAGCTTAGGCTTCCATATTCCCTCACCCATCAGTCTTGGCTAAAGACAACGCTGGGAGGGGGAGGTTTGCATATAACTTCTAGACATGGGAGCCTCTTCTGTGTGTGTGTGAGCTAAGGCAAAGTGGCTCCAACAGTCTCAGGGTGGGGCTCAGAAGGGGGTCACAGGCACGCAGAGCCGGACAGTTGAAGGATCCCCGTGACAAGGTTGAGGCCCCCAAGGTATCCATGACAGCTCCTATAGATCAGAAGGGATTCCACAAGCTAGGATAAATGCTGAGCCAGGAGAGAGACGAGGTCACTAGGAGAAGGCCCTGCATCTGCTAAGAGGGCACTGAGCCTCAGCTGAGGGAAGGGAAAGAGGTTGCTTGAGTCTCAGGGGAGCCTTGCAGGGAAGGTAGACTCTTACAGAGAAGGCTGTGGAGGGGGTACTCTCAGAGTGGGATCCCCTGAAGAAACCCACAGACCTGAGAGGGGCAGGGAGGTGGTTGGGGTTTTCCAGAGTGGTCAATGTCCCAGGGTGGGTAGGAGAATAAAGCAGCCCGGTGAGTGGGGGAAGCCAGAACAATGGGGTCTCAGGAGGTTGTGGGCATCTGCGTGGACAGGTATTTGGGGATTGGGCAGCCAACGGACACCTCAGTGCGTGCCAGGTGCCAGTGTGAACGCAGACCAATGGGGACCCACACCCGCCCAGCATCTTGGTAGGACAGTGTCACCCTGGAATGTACTTGCAGCCTCAGGAGAAAGAGGAGACCCTAAAATGACCAAGAACACGTTCCAACTACCTGGACAGATGGAGGCTCAGAATAGAAATGGAGTTAAAGGGAAAGAAAGAAAATTAAATTTCTTACTCGTGTGCATTTACGGGCCAAGCTTGTTGCTGCCACGTGTGGTAACTATAAACGAGGTCTTTCAGAAACCTCTGAACTCTGTCCATGGATGCTCCTCATGACAGGTGTTTGTAATGCCTGTTTTAGCTCGGCATAATTGCTGTTTTCTGAAAGTGATCTTTTCCTTACATAAAGGAGGAATTACACCACGATACGCCACACAAGGGCTCAGTCAATTGACCAAGGCACAGACGATCACACCCGAGTGCAACACGGGCCACTAAGGCAGAGAATATATTTTGTGGACATGGCCTCAATTCCACGGCTGCCCTCGTGACATCATAACCCGGGTGCCCAACACAGAACGGTGCGGGCACACCACCACGCACACCCATGCACCTCTTCTGAGGCCATTATCTTTTTTTCTTCCTTCCTTCTTCAGGCTGCAGTGAACTGGAAGGACAAAAATCTGGGGAGTATTGGCCAGCCTCGGGCCGTGAGCGTGTGTGCGTGTGTGTGTGTGTGTGTGTGTGTGTGTGTGTGTGTGAGCTTGCTCTGTTTCCAGCCAGGGTCTGGGAGCTGTGATTTCCCGGGGCTTGGAGCTTTCCTGGTCTGTTCAAAGCTCCCTCCAAGGTTTACCACAGCCAAGGAGAACAATGGAAAGTGGGCTGCCTCTCGTAAATGAACAGAAAGACTAGACTGACTTTGGGCTGCTCTGGTGGGGTAAATGATCTATAAAATGCAATTTTAAATTAAATAGGTGCTTTATGGACAACACAATATTGATTTTGTTTCCACAGGCAGACATTGAAGAAGGAGCGCAGCCCATTTGTGCATGTGAGTGCGTGTGTCAGACAATTTGGGGAGAATAGAAGGGTGAGTTTTAATTTAACCTGATTGCCCAGAAAGGACTTAAGGATTCATACCTTTGGTTTTTCAACTCTTCTTTGTTTTGAAATAAGGACTTCTCGCCCTTCTACTGTGCAGGCTTTTATAACTCTGTCAATTCCTTTCAGAAAGGTCCCCCTTCCTCATGCTAGTGACACTTCTGAAGCTCTTCCTCCCCACACTAACTTCTTTTCCTTGCAATGGGTGACAAGACAAGCAACTCCTGACACCCAGAAGCAGAAAGGTATGGTGCCTTTCCATCACTTTACCACCAATATCCCATTCAGCTCTCTAGGAAACAAAAATAAGATGTACCAGGTCACACAGAGAGGACCCTGGGGTTCTTCCTCCAAAGTATTGCTTGAAAGACGGCTTTGGCTACATATAAATACTTCCAACATCCTCAAGATTGAAAGGCACTGGGCACTGCGGGCTCTGAGCAAAGCAGAGAAATAAGAGATGTCTTACAGGCCTCCCCTGTCCACAACTTTACGATGCTGTAGCCAAGTCTTGCATAGCCCCAAACTGAGAGCCTAGTATTTTCTAGAACATTCCATTGAACAAAAGAGTGATTGGATTAACTCATTCACACTAAGAATTTAAAGCATTTGAAGTTAAAAGAAAAAAACCTTGAAAGATAGGTTTAATCGTTGGCAGGGACAGGAAGAAGAAGCACTCTCTTTTTCACTGCCTGTGGGGGAGAATTTGGTGTATTGAACTCTTAATCTGTACACCCGTTGACTCACTAATTCCCTTTCTAGGACTTATCTTAATGAAATAATTGGAGATATGTACAAAATTGTGTGCACTTGGATTCACTATAGTGTAATTTATAATGGTCACAAACTGAACATAACCTAAATTTTAAAAAGAAAATGAAAAAAGAGTGCACTAAGATTCTATAGTGTCAAAAAAAAAAAAAAAAAGAAAAAGAAAAGAAAAGAAAACAGAAGCCAAGACAAGCCAGACTAAGCAAAGGAATGGAGGTTGGTGATATAAACATGCCTTGTGAGAGACTGAGGTTAGGAACACAGCAGGGGAGCCCCTGCCTTTTATATCTGTGGCCTGGGACAAGGGGACAAATGAAGGTCCACATTCCAGATGTCTGATTATGTAAGAGTTATACCCCAAGCAAACATAATGTTTTGACATCTTACTTTGACAAACATGCCCCCAAAATAACCTGGAGTGCCAGATTTCTCAGTTTTGTGGTCTGCCCTGCATCTCGAGGGGCCTTGCTTACACATCTTTTTCCCCTGCAAATAATCACTCTTGCCCGCTCTTGGATATAGGCATGCATATACCAGCAAAGTTAACATATGTGTGAGAGGACAGACCCAGGGAAGGGGTCGACACAGGCCCTTGAGTGGGCTGGGCCATTTGTGCTGGGAATTCAGGGATCCTGATTACCCCAAATGTGGTCCAGAGGAGAGTATGGGTTTCAGATGGGTACATCTTTAGCCTCCAGGGGGTGGGCTTGGCTGGAAGAGAAATGTAACAGAAATCCCAAGGCAGGGGACTCCATGCAAGAGGCTCAAAGTGGGGTTCCCTCTTGAGGACCTCCAGAGAGGACTTATGTTAGTTTCCTGTGGTTGCCATAACAAAGTACCACAAACTCAACAGCCTAACGCAAGAGATTTATTCTTTTACAGTTCTGGAAGCCAGAAGTTTGCAATCGATGTATCAGCAGGGTCGGCCATACTCCTTTTGGAGGCTCTTAAGGAGAATCCTTGCTTGCCCTTCCAGCTCCTGGTGGCCTCAAGGTGTCCCTTTGGCTGTGGCAGCATAACTCTAAACTTTGCCTCTGGCTTCATATGTTTTTTTTTTTCTTTCTGTCTCTGCGTCTCTCTTGTGATAAAAATGTAAATCACTGGGTTTAGTGCCCACATTAAATCCAGAGTGATTTAATTTTGAGATTTTTAATTAAGTACATCTTCAAAGACCAAGATTCTGAGTGGACATGAATTTGGGGGGAGGGACACTATTCAACCCACTATAGCATTAAAAATGGAAACTAAAAATCACAGAGAATCCAAGAAGTTACTTTTTTTTCCATATCTGTCTTTGCTTCACTCTGAAAATCTGCTCTATTAATCTGTGTCTTAGTCAACTGTTTGTTTCTGTTTCTCCTACCCACGGGGAATTATAGTTTCCCTGCAGCTACTAGTAATTGTGCACAACCGCACATAAAACTGAGAATCCATAGGCCCCAATTCCACATTCCTGGGAGAGAGTCTTCTAGGCTGAATTTAGATCACATGTCTACCCTAGTCTGATAAATTTTGGCCAGATGGATAAAGTCAAACCTGGATCATAGCCATGGAGCAAAGGCAATTATTTCTCTGGGTTGGCTTGTGGAAGGAAGGGACATCCCAAACAGTATCTAATACACGGATAAGTGGTTAAATTATGCTCTGGCCATAGGAAGGAAGACCATACAACTATTAAACTATTGTGGTTTGGAACAAACACTAATGGCGAGGCAACATACAAAGTGGGAAAGCAAGTGATGAAGTAACACACATATAATACTGTACCCTCATACTGTACCTGATTATTATTAATCAACACACGCATACACACATACACATAGAGTTAAGGATAGAAGAATATACACCATGATATTTATAGCACTATCACTGGATGATAGGTTATACATGAATTTTATATGGTTTTTTTCCCCAGGATTTACTTTTAAATTGCTTAGCATTTTTAAAATTATGCTCACAGAAGGATTATAATACCAAGTAATGACTTCTTACTAGTGGAATTTGAGACATCACTGAGAGAAAATTTGAGATAATAAGTCTAGGGGACATGGATTGGGTATTTGCCTAATACATAAAGTTTCCTCTTTTTGTGGACTTTCCCTGTGACTATCACCTGTAGCCTGAATCCCAAGGGGCATACATATAAAACATATCCTTCCACATGGGCCATGGAGGTGGAGAAGGTCAGTCTGCAGAGAAGAGAATAAATAATGAAGCTGATGTCAAAACGAGGACAAAGATGACAAACACAGATCTGCACAGTCCTTCAGTGTGATTTAAACCCTCTCCAAAACCTGTTGACATTTCTGTTCTTGAGTTTGTTCTGATGCTTTTTAGTTATCACAAATATCTTCTTGTGTTTAAACGAGCTTGAGTTGATTTCTGTTGCTTGCCAACTAAGAGTTCTGAGCAATAATGTCTTTCATAGTTCTTCCAAATCATAAATCACAAGTGAGCTTGGTTTAATTTCTAAGAAGAATTCTTCAGATCTGAGACCCAACCCCCTATATAAGACTTTGCCCTTGGGTGCCTGAGGCATAAGCCAATGAATAAGGAAAAAATAATAAAAGCGAGAGGTGATGGGAAGGAAGATGAGCAGGAGGTAGATCAAAGAGAGAGTCAGGGGAGGTGGGGAAAGGAGAGCAATATGAGGACAGAGTTCCAGAAGCTAGAATGCCAACAAAAGTTATTTCAGAAGACCCCTCATCCCTGACATTTGGTAATCTTAAATTCACAGTTCCACGAACAGTTAATTGCCTTCTATGCAGGTCAAATGAGTTCCAAAATTAGTCAAGTTTTTACATATTTGATCTTCGAGGCTATCAATTTAGCCAGTACATCATTTAACCCAGTGCGTCTAAATTCCTTCACTAGTCATTCCAAATCTTGGATATCTGCAGGAGACATTATTTCTTAACACCACTTACTATGGATAACCACAGACTGGGGAGTTGTGTGTGATGATAGTCCAAAACGACATCTCACTGACAACAAATTCCATTTCTCAGTACTTTCTAAGAAAATGTATCTCAGGTTCCATTGAAGAAGTCAAGTGATACTTCTGTATGGCCTCTCCAATACTAATGTATTACTGTCAGTGTTTAAAAGTTAATTTCACTTTAACAGACTATGACCTATTGAATGAGAATCCACTAGTCTATACTGATATAAATTTTTTTATTTAAAAATTATTTTAAAAGATTTTATTTATTTATTTATTTATTTATTTATTTATTTATTTATGAGTGACACAGAGAGAGAGAGGCAGAGACATAGGCAGAGGGAGAAGCAGACCCCTTGTGGGGAGCCTGATGCAGGACTCAATCCCAGGACCCTGGGATCATGACCTGAGCCAAAGGCAAATGCTCAACCACTGGCCACCCATATGGCACTTTAAAATTTTTTAAAAAATATTTTATTTATTTGAGAGAGAGATAACATAAGCAGGGGGAGTGGCAGAGGGAGAGGGAGAAATAGGCTCTCCAGTCAGTTGGAAGCCCAACATGGTGTTCAGTCTTAAGACCTTGGGACCATGACCTGAGCTGAAGGCAGGTGCTTTACTGACTGAGCCACCCAGGTACCCCATAAATAAATTCTTTTAAATGGGAGAGAAGGAAAGTAGAATGCCAACTAAGAAATGTGGAAAGAACGATGAGATGATGAAATAATCACTTGGTAAACATCACAAATACAATTGATACAAGCAAGAAACATCAATGGATGCTAAAACTGTTGGGTATGAGCTTGATTATAAATGGGATGCTGATTTAACTCTCAACTATCTTCCCACAAAAATATTATTAATGACAAAGAGGATAACAGCAACCTTTTATAGTGGAGAAACCCAGCGGACTGAACTTTTACCGAGTGATCAACATTAGCCTCATTGTTAATCAGACGAATTGATACCATGTGCCTCCTGATACAATGTGTGAGGGAGATCCATCACTTCTGGGAAATTCCTGACCAAAGTAACATAACCAGAATCTAATCAAGGGGAAACATGATACAAACTTAAACTGAGAGACAATCTACAAAAATATCAAGTTCATGAAAGACAAAGAAAGACTCTAGAACTCTTCCAGTCTAATAGAGGATAAAGAAACAGGACAAGTAAGTGCAATACATGGTCCTTGACTCATCCTTGAGCCAGAAAAAAATAATTATTGTATTTTGCTACAAACAACATTATTAGGGAAGTTAGAGATTTGAATAGGGTCTAGCAATGAGGTATAATCTAAATGATTTCAGGGTAAAAAGACACAATTCCTACAATGTAATCTTAGTTCAGAAAAGAAAATTATGTATCTTATTGGATATATTATTAAAGTTTTATACAGACACACACACACACACACACACAGACATATATGTGTCTATCTCTATCCATCCATCCATCCATCCATCCATCCAGAGGGAATGGTAAAGCAACCATGGTAAAGACAAAACAGTGCCATTTGGAGAATCCAAGTGAAACTATTATGGGAATTTTTTGTTCTATTGCAACTTTTCTCTCAGTCTGGAATTATTTAAGAACAAAAATAAATACTGCACAAATCCCCTAGGACCAAGCAATAGTGCTCCATTTTCCCAATAGTGATAAACTGCAAAGTGTCAGCTTCGATTTCATCATGAAGATTATGCAGTTCACTTCCTAAGTTTCACTGTTACTCTTCCATTTGTCAGCACCAGCCTTGGCCCAGGCAGTGCGTGTACCTGGAGGCCTTCCCTTGGTGTCTACATGGGCAGCTGTGGCTCGTCAGGACTGGAAGCATCCACGGTCCTGACTCAAGAAGCCAGGAAGCTCCTCACATCTTCTACCCAGGACCTCAGGGACCAGGGGCTTCCCTGAGCTGGTGGATGGCAAGGCAAACTCTGCTTCCTGAACAGGATGCTGATGGAAGGAGGTGAGCTGGAAGGGAAGGGGGAACATCTCAGCTTTGATCTTTTTTCCAGCAACAACTTGTCAACCCTGAGAAATGCTTTTTGAAGTTTAAAAAAAAAAAAAACCAACCTTCTAACCATTACTATCCTATCACTGTTAACCTGGTCCTAACTAATCATCACTAATCATTAACTTAACCATTACTATTGAATATTTCTTCTCCTGAGTTCACTAGCACTTCAGAAAAATTAATCCTTCCCTACTGGAATTCAGAACATAACTTGACTCCTACACACACACACACACACACACACACACACACACACACACACACAAAGAGAGTCTGAGGACATCTTCCATCTCTGGCTCATATTACTCACCCAGCACCCAGAACCTTTGGCCTCTCTGTTGCTCCCCTGGAGAACCATGACCCTCCCAGCAAATCCTTTACCTTCAAAAAGAAAAAAGGAAACATGATCATCACTGGTTAAGTGTGACATCTGGGTACCATTGCCAGTCAGGAACACTTAGCAGGGCTCCAAGTGGGAGCAAGGCAGTGCTGGTTTTCTGGGAAATTATAAACGCCCAGTACAAGATATCTGTGTCTGGTTCTGTCAGACACATCGTAAAACCTTGGAACTTACGTGCTGCTGGTAAATGTCCTTCACAATTAGTTGTCTCTCCTTAGGGTTTCAATAGGGTGTTCTTTGAGGGTAGGAAATACATATACTGATGTCCCCGAAGGGAAATAAAGGAAACACTTCAGACATGATGCCAGACTGTGTGGTCATCATGCTGCTGTTATTCATGGTTTAATTTGGGCAGTGATGCAAAAGTGTCAGGAGCCAACCCTTGGGTACTCAGAGATGAGAGCTCAGAAGGACCCTCCACCTGTCACTGTCTGGACAAAGTTAGACTTGGGATGGAATTGGCAGGAGCTCAAGGGTGGTAGAGAGATGGTGGTGTCTGGGAACTGGCTAAGTCTTAAGGTGAAAGCCTACTGGCTAATGGTAGCGTGGTCTCCTGTAACAGAGATGTGAGGCTCACAGACAGGACACGCCATCCAGGTTGGGAGTAGAAGACATACCAGGGAGCCAGGCACATCACAAGTAGTTTGTGAGAGAAGTGGTTTTCAAGGGACCTTTCAGGAAAATGTTTTTCCTTGAAATGCTGAGTTCAGTTAGAGCTGTGAATGGTTAACGAAGTCTTCCTGGCAGATGGTGAAGGGATGTTGATGGACACTCAACGTGGAGGAAACAAAGTGCAATGGACTTGGGTGAAGAAATGCCATACTTGCTTGCTGGGAAAGAGTTTGGTCCTTCTTCAGGAGCAATTGGGCAGGACTTGCTACTGATTAAAGCTACGTGATTTACTGTGACTCTGTTCTCAGGAGGTTGTCCAAAGTTTTCTTAATTTGTGTTTGTGTGGTTTTCCATTTGGCCGTCCATTACACAGAGATGGTATGTTTCAAAGCCAGGCTTGGCAATGCCCCTGGGGCATGCACCTCAGCCATTGGACATCGTAAAATCTTATCTTGGTGCCAATGGAAGAGGATGCTTTTAAAGACTTGAATGAAGTTTCCCTTTGAAAATTTGTTTTTAAGTGCCTGGGGAATGAGAGATCATCTCAGAGCAAAGCTGGAAACTGCTGGTGCAGTTAGCTACTACATCAGATTTTGCTCTCAAAGCTTGGGCCCAGAAATACTCCTGGTAAGCAACTTAGTTATTCCCAGAGAGAGGTCAAGCATTTGCCCAAAACTGCAAAATCTCAAAGTGAGTTCTTTAGCTTAAAAGAATGTTTCATAATGTTCAAATAATTTGCTAAATATGTTCTCATGTCTCCTTCACAAGAATCTTTAAGAAATGTGCGCTATCTTTCAGCAAATACTTCTCAGGGCCTCATTGGCTTTGTAACTTGGGATAACATGGTGGGGATGGACAAGCATGGTCTCTGCCCTCGCAAATTTAATGTGTTCTGGAAGAAGACAATAATTGTGAGTGTTACTTATTCCCAAGGCTGAACAGCAATGTCTTTCATCAATTTTGCTGAGGAGAAAACTCAGGCTCACAGAGGGTCAGGGATAATTCTACACACCCAGAACTAAAGGGAAGGGCTGTTACCTTTTCTATTATGTCTTTCTGTTTCACAGGGCACATTACTTCAATTTGATTATTTTATTAGATAACATTTCCTTGTCACAAATGTAAGTTTAGGAGAAAATTTGCAGTGTAAGAATAACTAATGTTATAGGGATTTATTAAATCTAGACAATTTCCTCCACTTATTTTATTTTTTGGTCCATTTTTGCTGTACTGGTAATTTCTGATAAAATAGTCCATAAAGTAAAATTGCAGAGACACCACAACTTGGCTAAGGCATGACTAAATATAGCTTCTCAAATCTGTCCTTCTCCACAATACGCTGCCAATTCCCAAAATAACCATACAAAGAAGACTCACAAGAGTGATTGCTCACTCTTCTCTGTCTACTTGGTGCTCAGCACAATGACCTGGCACAGAGTTGCTACATAAATGCTGAATAAATGAACGATAGCTTTCAATATTGCTTTAAAGAAAGAAAACCTTTCTTCGGGTATATGATCTTAAATTATATAAATTGCCCGGATTAGTCCCTTGAACCTATACAATCAACAAAAACCAATGTCAAGGTGAAATATTTGTAATCTTACATACAAATATTTCAGTTAGCCAAGCTTGTTAAGGAGGGTTGATTCTTAAATGATTTCAGAAATTAGTTGGAGCATTTGGGTGGCTCAGTCTGTTAAGTGTCTGCCTTAGGCTCAGATCATGATCCTGGGGTCCTGGGCTCAAGCCCCACTAGGGCTCCTTGCTCAGTGGGGAGTCCGCTTCTCCCTCTGCCTCTCCCTTTGCCTTTCCCCTCTGCTCATGCTCTCTCACTCGCTCCTGCTCTCTCTCTCTCTCTCTCAAATAAATTAAATCTTTAAAAAATACTTGTAGTATCTTAGTGTTCATTATAGGATGTTTCAAAAGATCTTTTCTAAAAGGGATGATTTAGTTTAGAATGAGTTGAATTGTATACAAACATATTTGGAATCATCTTGAAGCAGGTTTCAACGTGATGGCTCACTGTGTGTCTTTTATATGACTTCAGTCTCATTAGGCTGACCACAACATTCCGAATTTTTAGCCAACATTTTCTACAATGACAAGATTATAATTCTTGAACTTTTTGTTTCTATAGGGTGCAAATAAAGGCCTGAGTTAAAAAAAAATAGCAGCCAAACAAAGAAGGGAGGAGAAGGTGAAAAGCTTTAACAGAAAAGGACAAAATAACTTTGGGCAGAAGGCAACCAAATATGTTTTGTGGCCTTTCAAAAGAGTCCTGTGGTTCAGAGTTGTTTCACATCATTACGTAATGAATGCTTGTGCATATACATGGAGTTGTAAATTGCCACCACTTGGCTTTGGTCCACTCCAATAGCATGGAATGTTCCTCTTGTCCAAAAATGCCTTAGCTCATGCTGTATGGTTGACCCACCTGAAAATCCATAAAAGGGATGGGATCAAGTCCAGTCCCTACAGTGATTGGCCAGAATTTGTGGCATCAGGCTGTGGTTAGTTTCATTCTGGATCCTTTGTCCACATGGATTGTGGTTTAAGACATTTGATGAACTTGAAGCATCATGTTGTGAGTTTTTTCTAAATCCAAGAATTAGTTCCACCATGAGAAGGGAATGCTTGATGAAAGATGGGTCATAGTCACTCAAAATGTCAGGCTATATTTTGCAGAATGATCTTGTTTTCTTTTTTTATTTATTGCTCAATAAACTGAATGTTCATGGGAAAGAATTTGTAGGCATTCTAGTATTTGTCTTTGGAATGCCTTTTCCTACATATGGTAGCACGCAGCATCGGCATAACGGACTAGAGACAGAAATCTTTTACTACAATTCTTTATTACAAATATTAGAAAACTGAAGGACAGAGAGCTTAAGGAACTTGTTCATGGTAATCAGATTAGTTAGTAGCCAAAGCTAAAACCCAGGATTCAACATTCCCAGTATTTCACGTATAATTTCATAAGCCCATGCAGACATTCCAAATCAGATTCCTCTCTCTCTCTCTCTAGAGCTCATTCTTGATTTGAGTATCACTTTTTTCTGGAACTAATTACAAATTTACAGTTTAGGCACCAAGCCAAGCCCAACTATTATTGCTTCAGGCTCTATCAGGGTGAGATACAGGGAGAGATTTTCTGACTCTGCTTCATGAGTCTTCCTCGGGGGTCACAGGACAAATCAAGCTCATATGAGTGTCTGCATATGAATGTGTACATGGCTCATGTGGCCATATGTGGATGTGTGGGGGAGAGGCAGGGTATCTTCTCCAACTTTGACAAGATTATGTCTTTCTTTACCTACTTACATATTGGGCTTCTGGTAAGATTTTATTTTTTAAAATAACAACAGCAAATGCCTTTGGTGTTGTGTATTCCTGTCATATACATTAGCATATACCATAGATGCCTTCTCCTGAATCCCAGAAGGAAACATTCTATTTTAATTGCAAATTATTCTTTGCTGTATTGAGTCTATATTCCTGACACTTCTGTAACTTTGGGCCTTCTGGCCCACATGCTCCATTCATTATGTAGGGACTGGTTTTTATTTGTTGGCTTACTTGCTTGGGAGTTTAATGATCAACATGGCTAACAGACATTTTATGTACGGATTCATTTTATTGTTTATGCATTAATGAAAGTCAAAACTTTACAATGGAAAAATATGTTGATGCAGAGAATTTATCATATTAGGTCACAAGCTTGGACCCTTCAGAATAACACATCAGATAAAGCCACTCAGGATATTACTTCTGATAATAAATGTACAGCCTGGACCATCTCTATCCTCAATCTGCAAACCTGAGTAGAATATTATGGGCATCTTTTTTCCTACCCTGCCACCTCCCCAACACCCCTTTTGGCCTGAAAGCAGGTCCTGACTTGGGGGAATAGAAAATGTGGAAAGTATTAGAATACAAGCAGCAAATTCAGATAAAAATGACTTGGTGTCTGTAGCTTATTCTTAAGTGAATAACACACCTTGAAGGTATCCGAAAATCATCTCTCATCTACGCATTTGGTTTTGCTGGCTCTGACTCAAGGCAAACAACCATGGGAGAGATAACACAGACAGTTCTTATTAGGTGATTTGCTATAACAAGATAGACTAATTAGCTCCTTCCTAAGAGTTCACTCTGAGGTTGGAGAGACCATGAAAGCAGTGGAAACTGAAATGGGGGGGAGCTGTTACTCAGAAGGGAGGCCAAACACAACTGGGTGGTGATAGGCAAAAGAGAGATGCCAAAGACAAATTGGGACTATGTTATGAATTTTAAAAAGGAGGGGGGAATAAAGAACTAATATTTGGAGTGAAGCCATTTTGCTTCTGATTTGTGCACTCACAAATAACCCAACCAAAAACACATCATAGTGTATGCCATAGGCTTCTTAAAGGCAAAGATTGTGTCTTATTAATTTCTGTGTATCTGACACCTAATATAGAACCTGGCACTCTGTAATCACTCCTTAAATGTTTATTGTTTCTGAATAGATGAATGCTTCATGCAAACACATGGGTATGTATGTTTCTCTACGAGAGAAATGGATTCCCTGTTGTTTTAAGTTGATAGATTCCATGGTACTACATATGAAATCAGATGCCCTTCTCATCTGCTATGCATTGGGACTGACCATCCTGAACAAAGAAATTGGCCTTCTCTGAATTCTGATGCACTTAGATAGAAATTGAGATAAATATTTAACCATCCTTCCCTGTGTCCTTGTGGATCTGTGTGGGATCTTTGAGCTAGCTAATTGAACATTGAATGTGTAAGTTCAGCCACTCATCTGTCAGCAACAGAAGAGGTTAAAGTTAGTAGAAAAAGAACATTCTTTTTCTTCACCTGAAACATAAGGCAAAACAAAAATTGGCAAGACCGTTTTAAGGTATCAGGTTTACAAAGAGTGCTGACACAAATCTACTAATTTTATGATGAGCCATTGACGTTTGTGCAACTCTGTGCTTATAAAGTTGCATCAGAAACTCATTAAAAAACAACAACCACATATACATTTTGCTGTTAAAAAAAATAGGTACATGTATTTCCTAATCCATGGATTTTCTATTCACAAAAAGGGCTAAGTCAGGAAAGAAAAAGTCAGTCATAGGAAGGCATTATATTAGCCAAATGAACCAAATCAGAAAAGGAGAACACTATTTGCAATTTAACCAGCCAAGTTAAACATGACACGATTACAGCCAATCTTCGGGGACCAAGTTAGTAGTAATTGTGCCTTGTTTAACTTGGCCAATTAAGGACCAAATCCTTTCTCTAAATTGCCTATTCCAAAGCAATCACACCTTTGCACTCCGAATTTTTTTCAGCTTGCCATTTTTAATTTAGGTATTTTACTACTTAATGGATGTATGTGTACATGGACCCATACCTAAATATTTGCACATAATACAATTAATATGCGTTGGTATTGGGTAGAGTAATTGGCTTCTTATTATAATAGGCTGTTTAACCAGATCAGGGTCATATATATTTTTACATGTCCAATAACTTCCAACATCTGAAGAAAATATCTAAGCTGTGAAATATATTGCCTAAGGGAAGATTCCTGGAAAATAACTAAATAACTTTGGAAAGAAAAAAATAACCTCAATTAGGGCTGCAATATCAAGAAAAAGTAGAGGACTACAGGTTTGTGTTTTTATCAACCATGGGTGCATCTTCATTTGCTTTGTCACCATGAGTCGTTTACTATTTACTGAATACTCATTCTGTGCAGAGAACTGCTCTTAACTGGGCCCTGGATGATTCCGACCAAAGCCCCAGAAATGATAGCTGTTCAAGAAGCATCTACTCTAAGAAGAAAGTGAGAAAAAAACCCGAATTGCGTGGGGTGTGAATACAAGGGATTGAAACCTGAAATCAGTGACTCAACTTTCTACAATGGGATAAAAGTATTAGACATAAGCTTGAGCGTTAGGACTTACGATTTAGAAAAGGAGAACAGAAAACCTCTGGCTAGAGGACACTGGCATAGCCCTATGAATTGAATCTTACAGAGTTAGTCCAAAAAAGAGCTTCTGGTGGAGTCCAGGAGAGGAAGCCTTAGAAGGGCAAGAGGCCTTACAACTAAAGGAAATGAATAAAAGTTACCTTGATAGAAACAAAACAAAAAAAACCCCACAGGAAGTGCTGTAAACTATGGGTGATAAATCTTTCTGACGCCTTTAGGTATTAAGGACAGATGTGTTTTTACATCAAGCGTGAATCTGCATCCATAGGCTCCAGTAGACTTTCATTTTCAAGATCTAAGGGTGTTTTCTGCCTAATGGAATGAACAGTTGCTTAAGAATTTTGATACCATGTTGTATGCATTATGGTTAATTTTATGACTGGCTTTCCTGCACACACGTTCCATTCCCTGTGAAGACAGAAACTTTAACACTGTCCCCTGTTCTGACCAGTGGAAAGACCTGGTGACAGTGGGAGGTAATCTGAGTGTAGTGTAAAGTTATGGCCCCGATGAAATGAAAACTCCTGACCTGAGGCAATGTGGCGGGCGTGGTGGAGTGAGCCTGCAGGAGTGCTGCACTCCTGACAGGCCCGTATCTCATTGTGTGGCACTCAACAGAAGAGGTGGCATAAAGGTAAAGGTCATGAGTTGGCTGAAAAGAGATGTTCCAAAAGAGAATTAATTTTGTGGCCAGTAAAGGGATAAACATGGAGAAAGGAAAAGAGAGTGGTACGTAAAGGAGTGCATAAATGGTGTCAAACGTACAAAAGTACCGCCCTCTAAGTCTGCATTCTGTTAAGTGTAGGAGTGTAGTAATCATGTCTTTTTATTCTGATAATTTTTATTGACATCTTGGGGCCTTACTAGGCACAAAGGACTGCTCCTCCCAGGACTAGTCAGCTTCTGCAGAGAGTAAAGAACTCAACCTGCAAGCACACCTTCACGTGCAAACCAACCAGCCCAGAGACCACACCCCCAACAATGTCCTCTATGGGGCTCTCACACTGTAGGCCACTCTCCACTTGCCCTCAGGATCCTATGGTCAGTACAATAGACTGGATGTTTGTGCCCTCACAAAACCCACTGAAATTCCAAACCCAATGCGGTAGTATTAGGAGGGACTTCGGGGAAGTAATGAGGTCATGAGGGTGGAGCCCTAGTGAATGAGATTAGTGCCCTTAGAAGAAGCTGGCTTGCTCTCTTTCTGCTCTATGAGGACACAATGAGAAGTTGCAGTCTGTAACTGGAAGAGGCTCTCGCCAGAACCCAACCATGCTGGCACCTTGGTCCCAGATTTCCAGCCTCCATAACTGTAAGGAAGAAATGTTTGTTGTTCAAGCCACCCCATCCATGGTATTCTGCTATAGCAGCTCAAACTGGCTAAGACTGTTGGGTGCTGAACAGCTGGGGACAGCACCTATGCCTTGGAGGCCACTGAAATTATTCCCACTAGCCTGCTTACCTGCTAAACCTGCTTACCCTGCCTCACCTATTTCTCCTGGCAGAAACCACAAAAAAGGTTTATGCCCACATGTTCTCTTTGTTCTTGGTCTCCCAACAGACATCAGTGATTTCCCCCTTTGGCCTCCCCTCGTCCTCTCCCTGTGGCATGACATGCCGCCTCCTCCAGGGAACTGTAACAAGCTGTCTGTCCAATAGCAGGGATCTCCTCATCTGTTGGCCTTACTATATGTGAATTAATGATAAAACCTACATCTTAAACGGTAAGCTATATGCCAATGGGGGGTGGAAGAGGCCATAGGGAAAGGAAATGAGAAGGAAGCAAAGTCTCAGAAGAGAGTTGAACAGCATGGCTGGGGGAAGTGGGAGATAGTGGGTGGTGCCTGGACAGCACAGTCCAGCTTCAGCCACTGCGAGCAAAGAGCATGCGTGAAAGACATCAGAAAAATGGAACTCACTCTGCATAGGCGCATCCAGCTTCTATACTTCTTTTCTTGCCTTACAGTTTGTTATATATGTGATTTCCTGGTAAGAATGTCCGTGTCTTCTAATTTTATGGCTAGATAGCAATCAAGAGTTTGGCAGGCCTATTTGCACTGTATCTCAGGGATTCCTGGGATTGCTGAGATAAGGAAAGGGGATGGTGAGCTAGAGAAGGGATTCCAGGGGAAGGGAAAAGGATATGTCAACCTCAGAAGCTTCCTGCCACTTGTCACTCCATTACACTAATGCTGTATTCACCTTCTGAAAAATTAAATCTAGGCATGGTGCTGTCCTATTTTCAACACTTTGATTTCTGCTACTACAAGGTCTGGTGTGCAAATGCATCCCCTGTTGAATTGGAACCTATCTTTCTGGGGCTTTCACCCAATTGACTTTACTGAACCTTCAATTTCATGGAATTTCTCACCCTTTCTCAGACTGTGCTGTTATAATCAGTGGAGCACTCATTAAAGACCAGTAAAGGAATGGGAAAGTCATCTTATCTTAAAGGATGGACAAACCATGGAAAACATGGTTTCCTTTCAATGCTGAATCTGTCCCCTCTTCATCCCAGAGAGAGAAAGATGTAACAGGACCTGCAGAACATGTAGATCTCCTCAAGCAACCAGCTACCTGGACATAGCCAGTACCTGTCTTTACCCTCTCATTGGCAGAAAATTAGAGAGAGAGAGGGGGAGAGAAAAAGAGAGCACCAGGAAGATGGCTAGGCTGCACAAACTGTTTGTTCCAGAAGACTGAAGGTGCAAGAAGAGTCAGGACTTCCCTTGACGCCTTTTATAGCAGGCCCAAGGCATGGATCAGGAATGTCAAGTTCTGGTTCATCATGGCATAGAGGGCATTTGTAAATACAGTTCTCTTCCTCCAGCTTGAATCTGCGAAAGATTGAAGTAGCTTCCTTTGATTCTAAGAGTGAAACACTAGAAGAAGGAATGCAGAGTTTCTGCATTATCCTTAGCAAGTAAGCTCTTTATAAAAAAAAGATTTTATTTAATTATTTGAGAGAGAGAGATTGAGTGTAAGTAGGGGGCAGAGGCAGAGGAAGAGGGAGAAGCAGATTCTCCACTGAGCAGGGAGCCCAATGTGGGGCTTGATCCCAGGACCCCAGGATCACGACCTGAGCCAAAGGCAGATGCTTAACTGATTGAACCACCCAGGTGCCCCCAGGTAAGCTCTTAAAAATATGTATATCTATTTTCCCCATTGCTCTCTTCAAGGATGGGAACCATATTATTCATCAATGTTTAACACAGCAGGTGGTTAGCAATAGTTATTATTAAATAGTTATTAAAATAGTTATTAAATAGTTATTAAATAGTTATTATTTAGTGAGTAACAAATGAATGAATGAATCCTAGGCTGAGGGGAGGGAATGAATAGAGACTTTTATATCTTTACAATAAAGACCAAAAAAACCCATAATGATAACGACTCTCACATACTTAATGTCATTAAATCCTCAAAACAACCCTGGGAATTGGGATTATTCCCATTTTTCTCATGAAAAAACTGGGGATCAGAGAGATCAAATCAACTACCTGCATGCACATAAATGGTATGTGACAGCACTAGAACAGGACCCCAAGTCATTCAGCTCCAAACAGGTAATACCAGAGCTTCTGGTTAGTCTTACAGAGATACTCATCCCTTAAAAACAGGAAGATAACTAGAGAGGGAAAGAATAGAGGTGTGGCTACCAGATTTGACTCTGCCTAAGAATGAATTGAAGTTCATATTCAAAGATATAAGTAATGCCCGTGAAGCAGTGAGAAAAAGAATGAGGAATAAAGTTTATACATATATAATCCATGAAAGAGAAAGAGCCTCAACATTTCTAGGAATCAGGGAAACACGTATTAAATTGAAGAGATGTTCTAAAACCCAACATGGAAAAAAAATAAAATAAAACCCAACATGGTAAAACCTTAAGAAGTTTGATGATATCAAGCATTGCTAAGGGCAAGAGGAAGTGAAATGAGGACTGTTATATACTCCTGATAGGACTGTAACATGGGACAGCCACTTAGGAAGACAGTTGTCATTTTTTTATTAGAATTTAAGATGCATATTTTCCATGACCCAACAGTGGTCTAGAAAGTGGATTCTGTGTATCTTGGAGGACATGCATGACCATTATTAGGAAGGTATAATAACTTCTATTTATATTTAACTTTATGCCATCCTCTTAAATTTCTTATGAGAGTCTCTTTTGTGGAGGATGCTAAAGAGCACTGAATAGGTGCCCTGAAAGGGCAAGGACACTGGTTCCTGGCTGGCAGGAATGTGGCCGCCAAAGGCTCATGGCTGAGCATCTAGAGAATTCCCCTCTGACCGGGAAGTGGCCTCCCAAGTGTCCTGGGCAACCTGTACCTGAAGCCTGTCCGTCATTAGAGGGGTTATGGTATGGGGGTTAGTGTCGTCCCCTGCCTCAATTCTGGATGGCTCTAAAGGGCCATCCCAGCTCCTGAACTCCCAAGGGACCAACTGAGCACTCTAAGTAACTACATTGCAGTTGACCATCTGTTGGTTTACCCTACTCTCCCGGCTAAAGTTCTTGCATGCAAACCTCAGGGCCTCATTTTCTGTTTCCTGGGCAACTGACCTAAGGAAGTTTGCTAATGCACACACTGGTATAAAAGCACGTACACATCATTTACAGATATTTAAATGCACATATATTTTTGGTACCTGCTCAAAAATGCGTTTTGCTGGTAGGGGTGCTTGTTTACAGAAGTTTAGAAACTAAGACGAGGTGAGTTGTGACCCCCTCAAAATGCAAAGGCTGAGGTCCTAACCCCCAGCCCTTTAGAATGTAACCTAAGTTTAGAAATAGAGTCATTATGGTTGTAATTTTTTAAGATGAGTAGGGTAGGCCCCTACTTGAGTATGATTGGTGTCCTATAAAAGGGAAATTAAGGCACAGATACACATGTACAAGGAGGCCACCATGAGACTGGAGTTATATTAGCACAAGCCAAGGAGCTACCAGAGGCTAGGAGAGAGGTGTGGACAAGCTCCTTCCCTGGTGCCTTCCACAGGAGCATGACCCTGCTGACCCCTCCATCTTGGACTTCTCGGCTCAGGAATCGTGAGACATAAAGCTTCTGTTGTGTGTGGCTCTCTGCTCCGCCAGCCCTTAGCAAACGAATCCAATACCTGAAAGAAACAGTCACCAATATGCATGGGGATGCATTATTTGCAAATTTGCAATTGCAAGGCAGAAAAAAAAACTTATAAACGATTGAAACGTTCACCGGCAGCTAAATATGAGATATTCACGGTATGGATACTTAGCTGCAGTTTAAAAGAATGTTGTAGGCTTCAATACACGGACACAAAACATCCAGTGATTGCTCTCAGTGAGTCAAAAAGGAAGGAGCTGAATGACATGCATAGAACAATCCCACTTAATTTATGTTTAAGAAATAGAATGGAATGCCATATCCTTTAATAAATGTGTCTTTAAATAGGAATACAGAGAAAAAGGACTAGAAGGATATGCTCTCAAATCAATTAATTTAAAAATTTTTATTTAGGCATTTAGCCCATGAAATGCAGATTCCCAGGGCTCTATCTCCAGGGATTCTGACTCAGGAGGTCTAGGGTCAAGCCCAGTGATTGTCATTTTTTTTAAAGGTTTTATTTATTTATTGAGAGAGAGAGAGAGGGAGAGAGTGCAGGGAGAGGTCGAGGGAGAGAAAGAATCTCAAGCAGACTCTCCGTTGAGGGCAGAGAACTCCATACTGGGCTGGATCCCAGGACCCCGAGATCATGACCTGAGCCAAAATAAAGAGTCAGATGCCTAACTGACTGAGCCATCTAGGGGGCCCATGATTGCCACTTTTATTAAGCATCCTGCAGTGATTCCCATGCTTTGGGTTACCACAGGCTCCAACAAGAATCAAAGAAAATGCAAGCACACCTATTTGGCTAACAAAGCTGATTCTTGGTGTCTTTTCACAGTTTTGAGGAGAAAGGAAGGGGAAGAGGTGGTGTGGAGTGTATTTCCCCCCTGGGAGAGCTGGTCACAGAGAGCAGAGCTCCCCGTGGCGAGGCTGGCCTGGCCGGCGCTGGCCATGAGGGCCTGCCAACTGCCGGCCAGGCCTGTGGCTATAAGGAGCAGCCTCCGCCCCCCCACCCCTCCCCACAGATTGGCATATGGTTGGTTCTCTGGATTTTGACTGTATTTTGAGAATTGCGTTATAAATAATTTATCCCCCAATTAAAATGTTTTTCTTTCAGTGAAAATTTTTATGTGTGACTTGAAAAGATGGCATATTCAGGCCTCCCCCACTCTCCCCCCTGCTCTGCACACCACTCAATTTACTGTTCCTTGTTCATGTTCCCGTAAGACTTTACACATACACCATCTTAAGAGTTATAGCAGACGTAGGTGTGTGTTTGTGTGGCTTCCGTCACTGGCTCCAGCCTCCTCATCATGGTAAGCAATGGTGTTTTGCACCATGTTAAGCACATGTCATTCACTCATTCATTCGCTCCCTCCCTCATTCACCTACTCATTCACTCACTCATTCATTCACCCATTCACTCACTCATTCACTCACTCACTCACTCTCATTCACTCACTCATTCATTCACCCATTCACTCACTCATTCACTCACTCACTCACTCTTACTCACTCACTCATTCATTTATTCATTGACTTATTCTCCAGGCATTTACTGAGAGGCTGTTGGGTGCTGGACACTCTTCCAGGCACTGCTAAGACACCTGTGAAAAAGAACAGCATTTGCCCTTAGAAGTTTACACTCTGGTGAAACAGGTCATTGCTACCTGGGCTGAAATGTCCCTCTCCATCTCCACAATCTGATGAATGAGGTCACAGCAAAACATGATAAATTAGTTGTAAAATAAGACAATTTGTTTTTAACACAGAAGGACTTGGTTACAAGAGGAGACTTTTAGATACTCTCCAGAACATAGGATCTTGAAGATGCCAACCATGCCTAATCCCGGCACTGACTCTTCTGTTCCCAAGTCGGGTTAGTGTGAATTCAATTTCGCCACCAGCTCCTGGAACGGCCCAGCCAGATCTGGGGTCCCACCACCAGGGACTGCCCGGTGACACCATTACCAACATCGTCATCTATATGACCCTGAAGACCCCTGGCCTCATTTTGGGAGCACATGGTGAAGTCGGGAGAGTTTGCCTTTGAAGCGCTTGAGATAGAAGAAAGAAGAAAAAGCCACCAATCTCTACTTTTTTACTTATCATGCTCTTCAAAGGGTGTGAAGGAAGTGGGTAAACAAGAAAGAAAGCCAGAGAGCTTAAAGGATAAAGCACCTGGGAATACTGTGGTGAAGAGACAGTCACAGCTGCACCTTCCAGAGGCCTGGGCGAGGGGGGAGAGGCCAGGAAGTTGGGGAGGTGGAAGGCAGAGAAGTGGCAAAGGGTGGGGAATAGGAAGGGCTACAGGTGGCCAGGGAGAGGCCAGGAAAGGAAGCCAGAGTCCAATACTTGCGAGCCCTCTGGTGACCGTGGCACGGAGCAGACACACAGGTGTCATGTAGGCGACATAGTAGGCTTTGAAATGAGCGCATTGAAATAAATCAAAGCTTTCAAGTCATCTGGGAGGCTGAGCTGGGCCACCCCCCACCATCGCGCCCTGGCCTCCCGGGCATGGGTCCCATGCCTGAGGCCGCAGCCTCACCCCTGGTACAAGGCACAAGTGCTCCTGAAGGAGCCAGCACCATAGCTCAGCACTCTTTCCCTGGGGACTGGGAAGCACCTGTGGTCAGTTCCATCCAGGTGTCTGCAGGGCACTGTGGTCGTGCCCTGGGAATCTGTGCAGAGATGCTGGCTGGCCTCGTCTTCACTCAGTAGCTGACCTCTGTCCGTTTATGGAGCAACTTTGTATAGATCCTTAAAAGGCACTGCTCTACACAGACCAATTAGAAAAATATGTCTCTTCCTTGGGGTCTGCAACCTGAGCCCCAGGTACGGCCCAGGGCTCTGAGTGGCCCTGACTGTTTTCTCATATTTATGCACAAGGTGCAGAGCCATGTGGGGCTGCTAGGGCTCTCTGCACAAGGGAGAAGGAGAGAGTGGAGGCGAAGGAGCCAGGCCCAGGCATCCGTCTGGGTGGAAAGGCAGCTGAATTTTCTCCACGATGTGGAGAGTAAACCGCGTCAGGCAGCAACTCTCCTCTTTTAATATTGGGCATTGAATTATTCAAAAGCGCTTAGATTGGGAAGCTGGCCTGCCCCACTCCTATTAATCAAATGGCCAAAGCATACATTGGCTTTCAAAAGGTAGTTAGAAATGAATTTTATCCTTTAAAAAGGAAAAAAAAAGAAAAGAGATGAAGTGCCAACCAGAAATCTTTACAATGGAACACCTAAGAAAGAAAGACAGTCATAATAACTGCTAAAACCTTTGTATTGACGATATGCCTATCTGTGAGCAGTTCAAAGTCTCTTTCTGTACTTTTAAATGTACTCATGCCTCTCAACCTGTCTGTGCAATAGGGTGGGCAGGTATTATAATTCCCATTCTTGCAAGAACAGACGCAGAAAAAGGAAATGTTTTGTATAAGCTCACAGAGCACATTATTAGCATCTGAGACAGATGAAGGTTCAGGATCCTGCTGCCCCGTCCCGACAAGATCATGTCACTCGAAAAATGATCCAAATGGGAGCAGAGAAAAGACCCACATTGCTTCTGAGTCTGTCTTGGATGATCATACTGACCAGCTGAAATGAATGATGCTCCACTTATCATTCTTCATAAACATCCTGGAGCCCACATCACAGAGACCCAGCTAAGACAGACTTCACTGGCTACCCCACTGCATGGGACTGACCAGCTTTCAGGAAAAGCAGGCGAGGCACGGCTCAGGGCCTCGGGGACAGGCACACCACAAATGCCCGAATCACCAATTAGATATTTGTCTGTTACTAATAATAACTATTTCATTAGGCATTTTCTGTCTGCAGGGAGCAGCGCTCAGTAGTTGATGTAATTTGTCTCCCAAAAGGCTTTCACAACCTTGTGAAGGAAACAGTATTGTCCTCAATGACCACAGGCATTAGAGCACTCATCCAAGTCCATGCAGCTGTGGATTTTTTCCACATCCTTGCAAATACTAACAAATGCTGCTGTCTATGAATGAAATCATTGTATTTGGTTTTTCCAGAGAAATAGAACCAAATATATAAATATATAAATATATATATATATATATATATATATTTAGAGAGAGAGAGAGAGAGAAAGAATATTTATTATAGGAATTGGCTTGTGCGGCTGTGGCCAAGAAGCCTCACAATCTGCTGTCTGCAAGGTAGAAAGCCAGGAAAGTGGTTGTATGATTCAGTCTTAGTCCGAAGACATGTGGGTCAGGGAACCAATGGTGTAAGTCCCAGCCTGAGTGCAAAAAGGCCCAGAACCAGCAGCACCGATGTCCAAGAGCAGGAGATGGACGTGCCAGCTCAAGCAGAGAGAGAGAATTTGTCCTTCCTCTGCTTTTTAAATTCTATTTGGGCTTCCAGCCTTTGGGTGATGCACATCCGCATTTGTGAGGGGCCACCTTCTTTTCTCAGTTTACCCATTCATACACTGATCTGTGCCAGAGATGCTCTTATGCACATACCCAGAAATAACGTCTTACCAGTTATCTAGGCATCTCTCAGCCCAGTCAAATGAACACATAAAATCGTGTCCTGTCAATTTGCTTTCCCACCAAGATTTTTTATAAAGTAGGGGTGGACTAAACTAGGTAGTATCAGACTGCATGCCAGGCAGTTAAGGTAGGTATTGTTTGTGAAACAGTTGTTTCAAATTGTGCGTGTGTGTCTGTGTGTACACACACATGCTCCTGGGTGGTGACATAGTCTGTTTATGGTAGGTCAAGGCAGAAAAGCCCAAGGAGCACCAATTTAGGGGGCAGTCTTATCTTGTCACTCAGCTTCCTGAGCTTGGCCTTCTTCCCTCTCATGGCCACGTCAAAAAGATATTGTGCATCTTGGAACACACCTAGGTGGTACTGATAACATGCTCGCTGGAGATTGACAGCAAAAACTAGGAATCTTCCTGTCAACTCCACAGGCTTCTTGGGATTTAGCTCATTTCCTTCCTTGAATTACATGTGAGCCTCGTTGTAAGGGTTTGTGTGATCTGAAGTTGCTGAGGCCAACCTGGAGTCCACAGGTAGGAGGATGAGAGGCTAAATCATTAATGATTCAATAATTGAGGCTTGGAGCAGGCTTGGTACCTGCAAGAGTAGGAGAACTTTTAAGCTTTAAACCAAGGCCATCAGAGGCTTCAGTGTTCGCGAGTGAATTTATATCTGAGCTAAACTGGCTGAAAGCACGAAACACACAGTCAATCTAGTTCAAAGGTGGCCAGATTATGACCCAAGGCTCTCTTCCATTGTGGTCAAGTTTAGTGGTATATTGGGACCATCTGGGCTGCAGCAGAGAAAGAAGAAGCAGGAGGTGCTGCTGGGAGGAAAGAGATTGAGTGAAGACACACACATCTGGGAGAGGAGGCTGCTGCTCCCAGCCCCATTTTCAGAGTCCTGGGGGTGTTAGAGGTGCAGCAGGGAAAAAAATGTGAATGTACCAATAATGGGGCAAGGGTAGGGATGAGAGAGAGCTTGGCTGGGGGCAATACTTCCCCTCCCCTCTCAGTCAGCTCAGGCCACCAACACAGAATACTATGGACTGAGTGGCCTAAATGATAGATACTTATTTTCCTACAGTTCTAGAGGCTGGTGGTCTGAGATCAGGGTGCCTGCATGGTCAAGTTCTGATGAGAGATCACTTCCTGGCTCACAGATGGCCCTCTTCTTGCTCTGTGCTCATGTAGCTGAGAGTAAGCAAGCTCTCTGGTGTCTCTTCTTATAATGACATTAATCCTGTAGGATCAGGACTCTACCCTTATGACCTCGTTTAACCTTAATTCCTTCTGTAAAAGTTCTATCTCCAAACACAGTCACTGCATCTAGGGCTTCAACATATGAATTTTGGTGGAGGGACATAATTCAGTCTGTAGTGTCCCCACTGTGGCACACATCTGAACACTGACCCTTTTGTCCTTCATTCACAACAACTAAGAATCGTGGGAGCCCTGCCAGCTGAATATAGGTGCTATCTGCTGGAGAAAGTTGTTACAGAAGTTAGAAGTGTCCCGATTTGCAGGGACAGAGACTCAGCATGGTGTGCTAAGGAGAATTATCTGATTCTGTTGTGAACTTCCTTTCCATTTCCCAACCAGGCAGCCATCTTTTTGTTTTCCTCAGGAATAAGATGGAAAAAATGAAAAAACAAAACAAAACACAACCCAAAACCCACATGCATATGTTATATAGATCTCCAGAGGGTAGGATTATGGGGGTCTTTCAGTCTGTAACTTATAACATTTCATGAATGCTTGAATTTTTAATCAATGTCATGAATGACTTTGTAATTAAAAAAAGTAACACTTTATAAAAAACACTTTATAAAAACACACATAGTAATAACACAAGCAACTCACTGAGTAAAATACACAAGGGTGATGAAAGCTCTTGGCTCACATTCTATAAAGTTCTATGAAACGGTGGGATCTGGAGAATGGGACGCCTCCATGGGGGCTCTTTCCCAGCCTATGACATGATTTCAGAGGGGAGAGTAATTAAGACTCTTTCTCTACATGAAAAGAAAGCCAGAGAAACACGATGGGTAAATTTGCAGATAGGGATGATGCCCACCTGGACATCTGGGCTGGAGGTGAACTTGGGCAGAAGCCGCCCTAAAAACTTCTAGCCTAGACGTCGTGTCACCTGATTGGGCTGGGGGCTGGGTTCTCAGGATGCAGTCCTGCACCTGACTCCCGTCCCTAACCCCAGAAGGGTGGCTGAAGTCTGGGACTGCTTTCAAACGTGTCCACAGTGCAGATAAAGCATCCTTTCAGTGGGGAAGGCCATCCACAGACGCTGGAGTGGAAACCAGCCATGGAGCAATGAAAGGGTTTTATTAGAGCCCTAAGTGTAGGTAGTGGGAGGCCTGGGCCTGGCTTTATTAAACTGTAGCTCTTCCCTGCTGCCACCTCACTCTTGCCAGAGCTATTGTCAGCCTGAATGAGGGGCTCACGGGGCTGAGAGGAGAGCTCTAAAAAGGAAAGATGAGTCCAGATCCGGGAGGGGGTGCCTCTGCTCTCACCGTACAGAAAAGCTTAGGACCAGGTCGTGTAAGCACACACATTACAGAGAAACTCGGGCCCTACGTGCTGTGGTTGCCGAGGAACTGGGCTGCACTCAGCTGCAGCCAGCATTGAGCCCCACGTCTGGGAACAGGGCTCCCTTGTGCATTTGGAGAAATAAAGAAGCCCTGGCAGGAGGGACTTCATTCCCGCAGGGATTCTCAGCAGGTCTCTGCCAGAGAGCGGTGGATCCTTCTAGCAAGGATGGTACCAGCCACCCAGGCAGCCTTGGGGGTCCCGAGACGTACTTTGATAGAAAAGGCTCTCTGTTGCTGGGAACCCCCAACCAAGCAGCAAAGGCAGGGGACCTCTCCAGATTGCAAATCCCGGGAGGGGAAGAGCTTTGCCATTTCAGAGAAGGATCCAGAAGGGGCTGGCTAACTGTCCCATGCTGTCCCTCTCCCCAGGTCTCCTGTGGCTCCCTTCCTCTGGTTCGCCCTGAGGAGTCTGTGCAACTATGGACAACCCAGATGTGTCCCATCTTGGCCACACGGTGCCGGGCCGGCTCCCTTCTTCAGGGCCAGCTGCAGCAAGCTCTGTCTTCAGGCAGCAAAGCCCATGACACAACAGGGGGCTCAGCGATCAGCCTGAGGGGTTGGGGGCTCTCCGTTCCAGGACTGTGGCTAAGAACGCGGAGCACAGGCAGTGGCGGACTCTGATTTTCATGCGTATGAGCTCCCTGCGGCTGCTGTAACAAATTGCCACAAACTCAGTGCCTTAGAGCAACAGAAAGGTATCCTGGCACAGGCTGGAGGCCAGAGATCCAAAATCTGCATGAGCAGGACCACACTGCCCCTGGCGCTCTAGGTGGTCCCCAGCATGTGGCTGCCCCACCCCAGCGTCTGCCCTGTCTTCACGTCATCTGGGGCATGTGTGGCCTCGCCTCTCCCGGCAGTCTCCTGTCACCCTCTGCCTTTCTCTGACAAGGAAATTTGTCACTGGATTTAGGATTCCCCAAGGAATCTAGGATGATCTCATCCCGAGAACCTTAGCTTCGTTGTATCTGCAAAGAGCCTGTCGTCCAATAAGTCAGATCTGCAGGCCCGGTGGGCATATTTTGGGGCCCATCATTCAATCCACTCTTCTAGAGCTGTCATACGTTGCCTGGAAGAGAAATCAAGTCCTAGAAAACACAGGAGGCCCACTGCTGGGGGGAGAATGTGTGAGAACCGGAGCCGGTCAGCCTTGGGCGTGAATCCCAGCCTCATCACTTATTAACTCGATGACGTCAGACTTCTGTTAATCTCCTAAAGACACAATTTCCCAGGAGTGGGGAGGTGAATGCGTTGGCTGCCATGAGAATTAAGTAAGAATATTTATACCCTTAGCTCAGTGCCTACACCTGGTGGATGCCTAATAAATAGTAGTCACTTGAGTATTGCCCCAATACTTGGCTGCTCCCCCAAGCCTCTCCTGGCCTGGGCCCCTCATGGAGACCTGTGCCTCCCAACTAGGGCCTCAGGGCACAGTGTCTCCCAAACCAAGAATGGATGGAGCCACGGCCGTTCTCCCCTGAGAGTGGTGGCAAGCAGGGTGCACAGGCTCGGGGAGCTGAGCAGGTGGAAACGAGAGGGCGGTGAGAAGAAGAGTAGACAGGCCAAGGCCGGAAGCTGAGAGGAGCGAGATGCCTCCTAGGAAGCCTCGGGACATATGTGCAGGATTTGATTTGCTGTGGGGATGTGTCCAGGGTATCAGAAGACGATGCTGTAAGACCAGGATACTACTACATGCACACCGTTCTTTGAAAACCAACAGGACACCTGTGACCACAATATCCTCTCTTCGTGTCTCCCTCATTATTCATTGAACTCCTGCCAGGTACAATGTCAAGCAATTAATAAATATTATCACCAATCCTTCATAAAACTTTATGAAATAGACATTATTATGCTACTTCCTAATCAAAAAAAGCCAAGTTCAGCAAGAGTCATTGTCCTGGGCCATCTGATCGGTGGCGGTAAGGCCAAGACTAGAGAAGTTTCTTCCCAATCCCTGAGGTCCTGATCTGTCCACTTATGTATATTGTTCCCTCTTTTTGTTCTCTTTCCTTGCTAATCAGGAAAACATCATGTTCATCATCATTACTTTTAGGTTAGTAAGATTTGAAAGGGCATACCTGGAGTTTGCTCCTTGAGCACTGAGCCTGAATTCCTGCCCTGTGCGCAGCCCCATAGTAGCACAGAGGCACGGCGAGCCCTGCAGAAAACTGGAGGGAAAGCTCATCAATCAGGTAACATTTTCCCCTGATTTGCCACATTGCCTCTCCTGTTCGGGCCGGAGAGTATAATTGGAGCTAGTGCAGACCAAGAAGACTAAAGACCCAAAGTTCCTTCCCTATAGCATCAGAATCATGTGGGTCTCTTAGGAAAATGTTTCACATCCTTGTAGATTAAATAGTGACTTCTCCAGTGGTCAAGGCCTCAGAAAACCTGGCTATGACACCAGCATTGCTGCATGAGGAGGCCGTGTGGTTTTCTGACCAGGGAGTTGGGCCACATGATCACGATGACATTCTCAGCTCTAATGTTTAACCAATTGAACTGACATCACCACTTCAATCCACTGTCTAGACAAATGAATCCTGAGGCCCATTTTGAAAGTTCGAGGTGTTGACGTGTTTTTCTCATCCTAGCTCCGAGGTTCTCGTGGTCATATGCTACGCAGGCAATTGTGTTTTGTTTCTATACCTCTTATTCACTTGTCATTTGCAGACACTTTACCTTGGTTCGTCATGTTCACTTCTGTAAGAGACAGGCACACCTCTAAGATCTAGATATTTACTTAGTTTTGAGCTATACGTTTCCCTTGAAAAGCAACAAACAAATCTGAGAAAATGGAAATTGAATTTTGCTTTCAACTTAGTAGACTAGGATGAGTGCATTATTATAAAAAGAGGATGCAACACTTTTATTTGATGAATATGAATCTTTTTTCTTCAGAAAGATTTATTTATTTATTCATGAGAGACAGACTGAGAGAGAGAGGCAGAGACACAGGAAGACAGAGAAGCAGGCTCTATGCAGAGAGCCCGATAAGGGACTTGATCCCAGATCCCAGGATCACGACCTGAGCCGAAGGCAGGCGCCCAACCCAGGAGCTACCAAGGCATCCCTTTTTTTTTAAAGATAATATAAATCTTTATATATGCAGATTACTTTCATGTGAAATGCAACAACAATTTTTAAAAACCCATGCAAGTTGCTATAGTTTGTTTATGATAGGCACAGATTTTCTTTTCTTCTTAGAAACTTCAGGAAAGGTATTTTTCTCTTCCAGGGTGGTTTGCTGACTATCAATGGCTGTATTCTTGTAATAAGTACATGAATTCTACTATTTCTAATCCTTAAAAGTATCCTTCAAGAACATTTATTGTGTGCCCATTTTGCAAATGGGGAGGGTGAAGTGCAGGGAAGGTATGTCATTTCTGCAAGGCCATTTGAATGGCAAGGGGCAGCTGCAGGATTCAAACTCAGTTCAGATTAATCCAAATGGTTACACTTTATTCACTACATATGCTGCCTGGAAGAGAGGGAAAATGAACAATATCCAGATGGTTTAAAACATGCCCAGGAAGGAGCAAGGAGAAAGTGGTTTCTATAAGATGGCTTTCCCTACAGAGCATGGAGGACGAATGGACTCATTCTGGTTCACACCAAGATGCCTTTGTATGATTTAGAAAAAAGATACCCCCTCCCTGGTGGGTGCAACCCAACATACACTTGGCTTATTGAACCCTGCAGGATTGACCCTCCCACCCCTACATAGGGGAGCCTGGCCACTGCACACAGCTGCCCTATGGATGGAGAAGGGTCGGCACATGTAAGGGGTGTCTGCAGGTGACCGGGAGGGTCTTGGGATGTTGGACTTCCTAATGATCAGAAAAAGGCTGCATGATTTATTTGATGATCTCCAACAATGGAGATCTCACTCTCTCTTTTCTTTTGCAAATAGTTTAGTGGCCAGAGGGAAGCTCTTCATCTGGTTTAGCCTGATTTCCGGATGCTAAGTTCAGTGAGAGAGACTGACCACACTTCCCAGAGCTGGTCTGGCTAGAAGCCAGGGCAGAAGTAATGCATCATCCTTACTGTTACTAAATTGTCCCAAAAGAAAGTTCAAGTAATCTTCTCTGAAATGTATTTACTTCTCACAACTTGGCTGCCAATCTGATAATGTACACCTCAGACCGCTGCCTCTCGGCTTCTCCATCTCTCCCACCTTCTTTGCCTCTCCCAGGACTCTGCTTAAACTACAATCGATCTGTGAGGTTTGGTTAATAATAGCAATAATAATTAATAATGGTAATAATAATGCAAAGATGAAGACAAAGGAGAAGCAAGAGGAAAAGAAGGACGAAGAAAACAAAAATCATAAAGACTAAGATGATATAGCTCCATTCCAGGTGGAGAAGCTGAAAGAAGAGGAGCTAGTGCTGAGGAGGAAAGAGAAGATTCACAAATAGAAGGAGACAGCTTTGAACTTCAAGGGGCTGACTGGAGAACTCGATAGAATGTTCCATTTGAAGATTGTCTTAATGATGCAATAAAGGTGCCTAACGTTTATAAAGATTTTACTTTCCTCAAGCACCATCACATTTACTAGTAAGAACAGCCCTGTCAGGTATGTGTTAGCAGGTGCCCATTTCATAGGTGAGCAAATGGAGGTTAAGGAGGTTCAGAAATCTGGAGTTGGCTGGTGCCAGTTTTTTCGTACCACTTGCAGATTTTTGAAATCATTTTGGGGGCAGGGCTCAGCCCAGAATTTGACATTAACAGATGTTTCATAAGTGTTTCTTTTAGGACCAGGTGAATTAAGTGGCACCTGGCGGGCTCAGTTGGTGAAGTGTGCGACTCTTGAGCTTGGGGTTGTGAGTTTGAGCCCCACGTTAGGGGTAGAGATTACTTAAAAATAAAATCATCTAAAAAAAAGGAATAGGTGAATTAAGTTATACATTGGAAAAATAAATCATGTTGCAAATATGGGGAAAGTGTGGGTACATGTGAGTGTGTGTGTGTGTGTGTGTGTGCGCGCACACACACACACAGGGAGGAAGGGGTCCAAAGAGGCAAGGGCAAGTGAAAGCCTACAAATCTACAGGGGAAATTAGCTTTTCTGTCTCGCTGAACTGAGTGCCTGTTATAAATAAGAGATCATTGGCAATTCCCAGCATCAAATTAGGATGTGTGGGAAAGCTTATCAAGTCAGGGAGAGTTGTTGTTGAGATGGAGGTAGAATTGTTGGGTAGAAAAAAAACCCAACAAACAGCTTGAAGGGTGCTAGTAGATTTATTTCTTGTCCTCCGTTCCTCACCAGGAAAAGGCTCTTGCCTCCTTATGTGGGTCACAATCACTGGCAGAAAAACCTGGGTGGGCAGGAGGCAATGGTGAGTGGAGTAGGGGTTTGAAAATTCTTTTCCCATCCACTATCTTTTTTCAACATTAGTTTTAGATTGAGACTGATTTAAAAATTAACATAATTAAAATAAGATACTTTAAAAAACATGTCCCAGCATATGGGGTATTGGGGTACTCTCTCTCTCTCCCTTCCTCTCTCCTCCCCTCCCACCCCCCCCACCTCCCCTCCTCCCCCCATGTATTCCTTTTCTTCCAATTTAGTTGGGATCGCAGAGAGCCACTTCAGCCAAAGCCGGAGCCCTCTCTTATGAATGCACACCCCAGGTGCTGTATGGTGCTCCCAAAGTGTGTTTAATCAGCCCCACAATGCCATCTGTCATGACTTAGGCTTAATTAGAAAATAGGCATAAAAAGAGATGTCAAATGGGTGGAGGGTGAGGAGCAGCTGAGGAAACAGCTCCCTGGACCAGTGGACAAGCGGACAATCCTGGGAGCGCAGGCCTCTCTCCCCTCATGGAGGAAGCGGTGTCAGGTGCAAGCACAGTTCCAGATCAGAGAGGAACGGAGGTCTGCAACTCAACTCTGGTCTGGTGGAGGGGCAGTGCAGGGGTCCTGGATGATCACCATGTCTGGCCAGGTCTTGGTGGCGGTCGCAGTGAGCCATCTTAAGGAGGGCCTCTGAAATGGTAGTAAAGTCAGCATCAGAGTATGAATTTCACCTGGCTCCCTCTGCCCCACCCATAACTCTCCAGGACACTTCGATACCTCTGAGCTAGGTCCTGGGAGCCCCCTCCTTCTACCCAATGCCTGTCTCATCACCTTCTGAAAAATGAGCAAACTATGTGTATCAAGAAACTCAGTTAAATCCAATAGGCACGTGCAAGTGTTGGAAAGTTGAAAGCAAAAAAAAAAAAGTATTTATTTATTTATTTATTTATTTATTTATTTATTTATTTATATTTTGCTTTGGGTCCAGAGACCCTGTAAGCCAAGAGAAAGTTCAGCCCGGTTGCAAAAACCTGATTTTCTCATCTTGGCTGTTTCCCCTGTAAACTGGATGCTGGACAGATGCCGTGACAACTCTAAACCATGGTTCCTCTTCCTTCAGCAGCAGGTTTATCTAACCACAAAACGCTTGACTCGCTCTCTGGGGAAACAGGGCTACAGGAGAATGGGAATGATGAGTGCGTGTTGCATTTGCCACTCACACGGCGTTTCCCAGTGGGAGAGCCATATTACCTCCCCCCCCCCCATAGCATGTATGTGTGTTGATGCATGGGGTCAGGTCACACTCCTATTTCTAGAAACCTGGCCTTGCCCTACACACTCAGTGACCACTGGATAAAAGGCAAAATAATTCCAGGGCAACTGAGGCTTCCGACACAATACAGCTCTGCATACTAAATCTCTCCCTCCGCTTTGAGTGGCTTCAAACATTTTTGATACCAGCACTCAGAGAATTCTTTCTCAATACAAAGACAACGTTGCAACAATCCACTTCATGATTTGCTGTGTGGTAAACTTTCCCTAATTGGGCCTAGCATTTTGGAACCTCTATTAATTAAAACGCAGTGACCTTATGTAAAAAGTTCGAGTGAAGGGCTGTACTTTTATGATACCTGCACGTATACAAAACAGTGTTTGTATAAATTGTAATCTTAGATTCAGTTAGTTGATTTTCCTTATTAGTAGCCCCATTCATTTCTGAGTTTATAGCCAAATAAAATGAGAGCGAGAAAGAAACGCTGTTATGTCATTATCGGAATTCCTTTTTAAAAATTCTAGCTTTTGAAACGTTTTAAAAAATTCATCTAAATGAGACTCATAATCTTCTGTCTTTCAAAATAATGATTCACTCTATTTAATTTGGACCCTGGTCTTGGGGAGCTTTCCTTAGCCAGGTAAGAAGGAAGTTAGTGAAAGGGAATAAAGGGAAAGGAGAGAAAATTAGTGAGAATTTCAGTGAGGGTGACAAAACATGAGAGACAGCTAACTCTGGGAAGTGAACAAGGGGTGGTGGAAGGGGAGGTGGGCGGGGGGTTGGGGTGACTGGGTGATGGGCCCTGAGGGAGGCACTTGGCGGGATGAGCACTGAGTGTTATGCTATATGTTGGCAAATTGAACTCCAATTAAAAAAAAAAAAAAGACAAATAAGAAGGAAGTTAGCAGAAGCAGTGGGAGGGAGGTGTGGTTCTTCAAAGTGACAACACTGAAGCTATGTGGGTTCTGATGCTGCGGGTGGATGCCATTGCCACAACGACTCCTCTTTTGGACTCATTAGGGCCAAGAGACGCTTCACTTTTACTACTGACTACCTGTCCCAGAGCCCATGCTGGCATCTTTATTGTTTGGTCTTTTTGTTCCTTCCCTGCCCCTTTGATACTTGTCCTGGGTTATTACAGTTCCTGTAGCAACCAGAGATGGGTGGGATCATCCTCTTCCTTTTCCCCACAACTCAGGGGTCCCAGCACATTTTATGAGGTTCTGTCCAAAAGTATTATGAGGAGCAGTGGTAAAGGGGAGCATCTCTTCCTTCTCCAAAATCTCTCCCTTGCTCACTTGCTCTGGATACTTTCCCCGGAGCCCGCGCAGGGTCCGAATTAGCTGCCTTTGCTCCCATAGTGCACCTAAAAACAACAGAAAACAGAAGTTTCAGAACCTGCAAAGCCCAGGTTTGGATCCCAGTCCTAAGATTAATAGCAGTGTAACTGTAGGAAAGTTTCTTAACAGTTCAATCTGTTTCCTTAAACAAAGGCTCTAATAAAACTTATCAGAGTAGTAGGACCATTAGAGATAACGTGCATTAACATATGTAGTGCGGGAATAGGAAATGCTCCAGAATGGCAGCCGTTTCTATTATTCTAGTACATCCCACATGGTCCTGTGATCATGGTTACCTGTCTGTCACCTTCTGGGGACTGTGGGCTTTTTTTTTTTTTTTAGAATATATTTCTCTGTGCCTGGAACCTTGGAACAAAATCTGGCACAGAGTGGATTGTCATCAATGTTTCTTGGATGAATGAATCAATGCATCAGTGAGAATGACTGGATCCATCTTTAAGGGGACTGGCCTGCTTCATGCATCATTCAGCAAGCTTATTTCTTGAGTCCTATTTGAGATCAGAGACCGTTCTAAACAATGAAGGAGTCAGAAAAAGGAAGAGAACCAAGTAGAGAAATTGGATTTGATATTATGGTCCTCAAAACGTAGCATGCCCAGAAGTAATGATGAAACTCACTACATGTAAAACCAGACGTGACTGGTGCCATCAGAGGCCAGAACATGCATCTGTGGGACATTAAAATGATAGGTACGAAGCAAAACACTGTGGGTTTACTTTCCTTCAACCTCAGAGCATGCCTCGTTTGTAGGCAGGCTAATCACTATTCTCATTCCGGGTGCCATTCATGGGAAGCATTCAGATCTTGCAAAATGAACCATTGTTGGCATCTCCTTGGGAAGAAGAGAAAAACCCAAAGCTTTGATAGATTTTAAACTGCAGCCCTCCTGGGACACTCTAAATGGCTCATAAATACAGCTGGTGGAATATTGCCTACATGTATTTTCCACTTACACTCACCTTTGAGGTTCTGTCCTGGCCCCTTGAGAATCAATACACACGATAAGAGAATTGCTGATGTATTAATCTTTTTTGCTGAGCTAAGCATTTTTTCCTACCAAAGTGGGGATAGGGCTGGGAGAGGACGTGAAATCTAGACCACTACAAAAGTAATGGGGAGAAAATTTCATTTCCAGACTTCAAGAAATATACAATACTGAGTATTTCTCTAACCTCTCTAAGACATCCTGGTGGACTTCAGCTTATGGTGAGTGCTCCCTCGCCTGGTTTTGTGACCTTCTATTTTATTTTATTTTATTTTATTTTATTTTATTTTATTTTATTTATTATGTATTATGTATTATTTATTTTTTGTTTTGTGACCTTCTTAAAACAAAGCCAGCCCTCCAGGTACAGCCTGAGCCAGGGAGTTCCGTTAGGACAATAAGCCTCCCACTCCAGGGCCATTGTTACTGCTGAGGGGTTTTCAGTACCACGCTACATCCTATCATGGCAGAGGGATAATTTTCTGGTGCTAAGAACTTTCTGCTGTGAATACATTTCATAGGTGAGACTGGTGATGACCATCCGCAGGTGAATGAGGAACGAAGGACATCTGCCTTGGGGATGAGTCTGAAAGGCTAATGCCATGCCTTAAATTTCTCAGTGTGTCACTGGGAACATGAAAATATGGAAAGTGGGTCAAGGGAAGAGGTGGAGGGTGGGTTTTGTGGCAGCTTTGTCCTCCCCAATTCTCCAGCTTCTCTTAGAGATGAGGTTTTGACAGCAACTGGCTAGGAAGAGATCCATTAATTCCTTTGTTTTTGTCTGGGTTTTTCTTCTCCTGCTCTTCCTTAGAAAACTAGTAAGATTATAATCCCAAAGATCATAAGGATGAGCGGCACCTGGGTGGCTCAGTTGGTTAAAGGTCTGCCTTCAGCTCAGGTCATGATCTCAGGATCCTGGGATACAGCCCAGAATTGGGCTCCCTGCTTGGTGGGGACTCTGCTTCTCCCTCTACCTCTGCCTTCTCTCCCTGCTTGTGCTCTCTCTTTCTCTCTCTCTCAAATAAATAAATAAAGTCTTAAAATACAAGGATGAATGATAAGTAACCTCCTCCAGGCAGGGTGAGGAGTGAAGTCAAAGAGCAGGGAGCCAGGAAGAATGACTTTAGGATAGGGGAGTGCTGAATTCTAGTAGCAGGCCCTTGGCTTTCCTCTGGGAAGGCCCTTCACCCCTAGGACCCAGACTCCTCTTCTTAAAAATGCCAACAATTATATCAGCCTCTCCAGTGTGAGGGAGGATGAGTCACTTTTTCCTCTAATTTTCTCCATCCTTGGCTGGTCATAAAATACAGATTAGCAATAGAAAACCGTACATATTGATGTAATATAAGTCTTACATGACACGGGGGTTCTTCATAAGGAGGTGGCACCCTCTGTGTGTTCCTCTGCTAGGTTTGATGGGTTGTGGACAGCCGTGGAAGGATAAAGACAGAGTAGGAGGTAAGTGGGGTGAACTTGGGGAGATCTAGGAAGGCCTGTGCGTCTGGATTGCTCTCTGTGTCCTTTGTCTCAGGAAATCATGATACTTCCTTCCTCCGGATCTAAGGAGGCCACCTCTCACAGGAGGGTTTTATGACCTGCTTCAGGGAAGAGTCAGAAAGGCCTTCGCGCATATGCCGTTCCCAAATTCCTTCACCTTCAAATGCAAGCATACCTTGTCTTACTGCACTTGGCAGTAGCGAACTTTGTGGCGACCTTGCTCTGAGCAAGTCTATTGGCACCTTTTTGCCAGCAGCATCTGCTCACTTTGTGTCTCTGTGTCACATTTCAGTAATTCTTGCAGTATTTCCGGCTTTTTCTTTATTACATTTGTTAAGGTGACCCCTGGTCAGTGATTATGACTCCCTGAAAGCTCAGATGATGGTAACCCTTTTTTTTTTAGCAATATAAATATTTTTAATTAAAGTATGTACGTTGCTTCTTTAGACATAATGCTATTGCACCTTTAATAGACTGTGGTATAATGTGAACATAGCTCTCATATGCACTGGGAAACCAAAAAATTCTTTTGCTTTGTATCGTCGTGATATTCATTTTGTTGCTGTGGTCTGGAACCGAGCCTATAATAACCTCCAGTGTATACCTGTATTCAATTTGCCAAGATGCCGTATTTTGGGGTGATGTGTCCTGAACCCTGTCATCAGTTTGTTGTGAGGATTAAACAAGATCATGAAAAGTTGTGGACTTAGTTTTGTTCTTGTTTTATAAATCTTTCATTGTGTGAGTCCTGGTGGGGAGGCAAGATTCTGGCCCCACAGAGAAGCAGAACCTTCTAGTATTGCCTCTGTCAGTTTCTCCTGTCTGGGGGACAGCTGTAAAATCACTGCTGGTGGCTGTATCAGGGGCTCACAGTCTGACAGGAGTAAGGCCAGGTCCTAATCACCATGGTGCTCCAATGGTGAGCTCCAGACTGGGTCCCTACTGGCCAGCCTTCCTTGATGTCTACCCATCTTCAGAGTTCACTTTCCTAGTCTTCAGTTCAGTGAACTTCTCACACTGTTTTAACACATCCTTTTCTGCTCAGGGTTAATAAGTTGGTGTCTCTTGCTTGACTCCAAGAACTTTGACCATGACAGTTATGGGAAGTACATGATATAGCCCAAGTATATGGTAGGACGCTCATCAAAGTAGACACTCAATAGATGATACCTATTGCTAGTTTTAGCCTATTGGCATTAAACTATCCTTGGCATTTCCAGGGTTTCATATTTGATGTTTCAACTTTTTGAATGTCCTAATGTGTCATAGTTTGTGGAGATACACATTCAAGTTGCTTTTGGAAGAAGACACATCAGATTATTTGTTTGATTTTTTTACAAGGAGTATATCTTATTTGGAATCATCAGAAATAATAAATCTATTTCCATTTAAAAAGAAACATGGCTTTGATTTGAATTATATATACTCAGAGACAACAAAGCTTTTTTTTTTTTTTTTTAAGATTTTATTTGTTTATTCATGAGAGACACACAGAGAGAGGCAGAGACATAGGCAGAGGGAGAAGCAGGCTCCATGCAGGGAGTCTGATGTGGGACTTGATCCCAGCACTCCAGGATCATGTCCTGGGCCCAAGGCAGGCACTTAACTGCTCAGCCACCCAGGTGTCCCAAAGCTTTGGTTTTTTTACTGGCCTCAAATTATTGAGTAGCACACCCAGGTTATGAGAGAGAGGAATATATTCTGTAATTGTATTCCATGGATGGTCTGGAGTTTCTGGTGAAAATGACCAACTCTCAAGACCCTTCATATAGTTAAAGAAGGAAAATCTATGAAAATAAAATTTAATATTATAGGCCTGGGTTATATCCACCTTGAACTAATAGACTGCTAATACAGCCATTTGGTCCATTTGTAGGCTAGAGTATGCATGTGTCAACACCAGAATATCTTGTGGGTTAGCCATACCTTGCCACTCAAAGACTGGTCTGAACCAGCCTCAGCATCACCAGGCAGCTCCTTAGAGATGCAGTCTCATGCCCCACTCAGACCTACTGAATCAGAATCTGCATTTTACAAGACCTCTGGTGATTCACAAGCAAATTCAAGTTCAAGAAGCACTGATAAGTAATTTCGTCATTAGCAGCTGGAAGAAATGTCAAGGTTAGTTTCCCCCAAATGGATGGGATAAAATTTGTAAGCCAATTTTCAAGTATCAGCAATTTAATCTGGGGTTGTTAACCTAAATGAGTACTACATTCAAGGAAATTTATATCTTAACCCCACCAATGAAATTATTGTTTTTCATATTATTCTTCCCTTCAGATTGTGGGGTTGAGAGGAGCAGAAACCTCTTTTCTGCTTTCTCTGCCTCTGGCTTGAAATAGGAATTTAAAGGGCATCAGAGAAAATAATCTTAAATTGTCTACATCACTGAAAAGTAGTGATTTAATCTTTTGGTGTAGGACTGGGTCAACTTGAATCTTGCTCAAGCCATGTGCTCAGAACGAGTTTCCTGCGCTCGAAATAGGTAAGTCTAATCGGCAGAATGGATTAGATCCTAAGGAAGCCATTATCATGGAGTGTCAGTGAGTAAAATTAACATGTATTTTTAATAAGTCTGTAATTACTTATTCTACAATAGACCATATGGTCTATTCTCTTTCCATGGACTCAAACACTTAAGCCCTCAATACCATTTAGTTTTAAACACACACACACACACACACACACACACACACACACACCTTCCCCTCAAAGAAAACAAAGAAATTGCATTTCGAGCACCACAACATCTCCTTAAGGAATACAAATTTGAATTACTTTAAAAGCCAGGAATTTTACACTTGTGTCTAGAAGGAACAGGACACATTCTGGCTGTATCTTGGGCCTTCTTCCTGTTTAATTTGTTGGCATAATAGTCTGAGCTGAGGGCAGCATGATTGTCCGGAGTTTTCAATTGCAATTTCTTCTTTGTGTGTGTGTATGTGTGTGTGTGTGTTTGTGTGTGTGTGAATTGTTGTGTCAAACCAGGCATGGTTATTTCAATGGATTATTGGATGTTTTTTGTATTACAAATTCATTAAATTGAGAAACAAAGAATGCTCTGCTATTTTCAAGCGTTCATTTTCCTACTTCTGGACTATAAGTATTTTAGTAAGGCCTTACAATGTTATTCTCATGAACATACTCTTAAAGACACGCATGCATTTTATGACTTCATTTGGGTCTTTTAAAGCTGCTGATTAAGCAATACCCCTAAATTTTTTTTCTTTTTTTTAAGCTCTAAAAGGCTGCAGGAAGTCTCATCTTGCTATAGTCACCTTAGAGGGGTTCCACATAAAATTGCTATCTTGCAACACATTCTAAGGAATGGAATAATAAATGCCAGCATTAGAGGGATAGAACAGTCAATTTAAGATGACTGTGTATTTTTAAAATTCATTAACTGAATTTTTAAAAGCCAACGTGATCACTATGGAAAATTTCACCTTTTAAGTAAGCAAGAGATGAAGCAGTGATAAATGGGATGCAGATCACCCAAACTAACAGCCTGCTTATCTCAATTCTTGACCTGGAAATGTAGAGGAATTATGTGCCGATTGAAAGACCAATTCTAGCAAAGACCTGGCAGAGAAGGTTTCCATTTGCCATCCTTAACTTTTGAATCCTCTGTCTTCAGCAATCAAGAAAGGGAATTCAGGCTTAGGTCATAGGCTTTCCAGTTATAAACTGTTCCTTTTTATGGAATTGTGCATGTTCCCAGGGAACCACTGTCAACCACTATATGATGAGTGCCTGGGGGCCCTGACTCAGGTTTCATCTTTTCATGCCCATCAACTGGGCAAGTCCAAGACTTGTTGTGTCTATTCTCCATGGAGTGTCTAAGAAAATCAAAGCTTCAACCTTACTTAGAGGCCTCCCCCTTGGGACCATCCCTCTCTAATTGAGCTTCCAACTAGATGTCTGACCCCTCCTTCCTACACAGTGAGAGAGGCTTCCACAAACCACTGGGAGAACAGAACACATGTTCTCTGCAACTGGGAACTCATGGAAGATTTATGCCAGATTCATCCGTGGGACAGCATTAATGACCTGTGATCACCAGAAAGAGGGTTGTGTTATTGCAGCTCCCCAGTGGCAGGTCAAAGCTGTCTGCAGCCTAGGGACCTGAGAGGCAGCCTGGTTTGGGAATATTGGCCTGGGGCTGTTGTAGACAACATCCTGCAAGTATTTAAGAGGCAAGAAGAGAGAACACATGGAAGTACTCACAAGAAAAAGTCAACTTGGAACATCTGTAAGGTTCAAAGATCATAATGCCATCATATGACAGTGTCAATGTTGCCGGGTGATCTGGGAAGACCCTGCTTGGGCCCTGGGACCTTGACCCAGACAGACCCAATAGAGTTGTTGAAGGTTCTTGGTCTTGCCACAAGAATGAATTCAAGGACAGACATTCAGCACAGCAGACAAGAGACACAAGTGGGAAAGTTTATTAAAGCCAAGACATATACTCTTGGGAGATGAGATTAGTGAGATAGAGAGAGAGAGAGAGAGAGAGAGAGAGAGCACTGCATGCCCGGGAGGTTGAATTTCTCTTATTGACAACTGTTAGCAAAGGCTTGAGATACTGATTACTTGGGGTGGAAAGCAAGGTTTCCCACCTTTTCCTCCTTATTTGGTCAGGAGTTTCCTGTCATGGCATCTGCCATCTTGGGCCTGTCTGGTTTGATCTTCCAGGACATGACTCTGATCCTCCCAATGGCTGGACATGACTTCCTCATTGCCGATCTCCAGGGATCCCGCTAGAGCCCAACTAACTTTAGCCTACTCTGACATCAGTCCATTAAGAACTTCACTATCTCTCTTTCCTTCCCTTTCTACCCACCCATTCTACTCTGCCAGGTTAGAGATTGTAGCCAGTGGTTGAGGGATAAGATTGACCAGAAAAAGGAAAAAGCCAACCATAGCCTCTCCCAGAAGAAGGGCAGTACAGTTGGTGGAGAGTGAGATGTTGTCTATCAATGAGTCTCAGAATATACTTACCTCAAAATATATCACCTCCGAATATTGAACATTTGAAGCCGAAGGAGTCTGTGAAAACAGCAGTAGCAGGTAAGTCGCTCTGACCTTTCCCTACCCTTCTCCCCTAAAATAAGTCATAAAGCCTTCATATGAGAGGTACTCCCATCCCCGTACTGGAGAAGAGCATCATTATCTCCAAAGATACAGGGGATGCTGAAAAGAACCTGAAACAAACAGGTTCTGCTAGGTTTCCCCATTTGGTATGCTGACCTCATCTTCTGTCATATCCCTCCAGAACTATCCACTCTTCATCAAACCTAGCATAACAACACTAAGATCTAACCATCTCTTTGGATCTTCATTTCCATATGGAGGCCACTGCGTCACATAAATGGATGTGCTTGTCTCCTGTTAATCTGCCTTTGTCAGTTTAATATTCAGGCCCAGCCAAGGACCCTAAGAGGTCAGGGGGAAACTTTTTCCTCCTCTATCTTCTTCCTGTGAGCATTGATGTCTTGCCTGGTATTTTGGGCTGCCCGCCATTCATTATTAAATTCATTGTGACTTAAAAGGACTGAGTGATTTTTCTACTGCAAGAGCAATCAAAGAAGTTGTGGGAAATTGTGGTTGTGGAATGTCTGCATTTTTATTCCCAGGCAAGGGAAAGATGCTCCGCTGGGCAGTTTAAAGGAAAAAGTGGGTGTCAGAAATATTATACCCCAAGAGACCTGTGTGATTGATGGGCTGCTTACATTCCTATTTTCCACTCAACAGAAACCCTTGGGCTAAGGGCAGATATTTATGGGTTCTTTTCACAGAGAGTTGTTGACATATTTGGCACTTGTGTAGCTCTGGAAAGTAAATGGTCAACAAACGACAGCTTTGCCCTCAAGGAGCTGATGGTCTACTGAGAAATGAAGTCGAGTAAAGAGAAAGTCAAAAATGACTTTGCAGTGTAGCAAGTGCCATCACCTGACCTCATTTCAGAGGATGTGGGATGACTTCCCACAGGAAGTTAAGCTTTATTGGAGACCTGAGGAACAAGTAAGTATTAACTGGTACAAGGAAGGCCAGGAAGAAAGTGGAGAGAGGAGAGTCACATTCTGGGCAGAAGCAATGGCAGGGGATAGAGCCCACGGATGGATGAACAAGAGCAGGACATTACAAGTTGTTCATTTGCTTGGAGGGCGAATTCAAGGAGACAAATAGTAAGAAATTAGGATTGAGAGATGAGCAGGGTCACATCCTGAAGAGTCTCTTAAACCACATTTAAATTGTTCTGACTCTATATACATTTACACACGCATTTAATAAGGTAGCAGTAATACATGCGTGTAACTGATAAATATGCACCTTTGAGAGTGCAGGGCTACTGCTTTAGAAAGGACGCTCCGGCTGCAGTGTGGAACAGCTCAGAACATGGATTAGACAGCAGCAAGGGTGAGGCAAGGGGGTGAGCTAGGGAGCTGTTGTGCTGATTGAAGTAGACATGAGAGTGGCATGAACCAGAATGATGACATTGAGCATAGAAAGAAGTGGCTCATTCTGAAGCAGGCTGCCAACATCACTCAATCCTTGGGTGTGCAAGACTGCTCTAACAGAAACCCCAGGGGCACCTGGGTGGCTCAGTGGTTCAACATCTGCCGTTGGCTCAAGGCGTGATCCCGGGGTCCTGGGATCAAGTCCCTCAACAGGCTCCTTGTGGGGAATCTACTTCTCCCTCTGCCTATATCTCTGTCTCTCTCTCTGCGTCTCTCATGAATAAATAAATAAATAATTTTTTTCAAAAAGAGAAAGAAACTCAGCACCCATGAGCTAGTTGACAGATCAGGAGTATGAAGAGTGCTGGCTGTCAGAAAATCTGGGCTTCGTCCTGGTTTCCCCCCACTTAATATGTGACTTGGGCAAATCATTGTAATCTCCTCAACCTTCAAAATGGAGCTACTGAAACATGCCCTAACCACCTGCCGGAGCGATCATATTGACCACGTAGAATAAGGAGGAAGAGATGATTTTGAAAACCATGAAGTGCTAGACAAATGATAGATGTTATCCCACTTTTATCATTATTCGGTGATGGATTCTGCAAGTACTGTATTTCCATGTGTACGTTGCCAGGCTCCACCTCTCATTCTAACAGGGAAGTTGGCTACTCTGGTGCTGAGCAAAAGACAGTGTCACCAGTTAAAAATAGTAATAAGTAGGCCAGGAAGCCTGGTTATGCCCCTTCCTCCCTGCAAAGACTTGAAACTCAGTTTCCTTATCTGTAAACGAGAAATAAGGGCATCTATCCTATCTATCTCTTCACGTAACCCCTCAGAAGGGGGACATGAGCAACTATTTGGCTCGGCGTCCAGAACTGGGCTTAGGCCTGCCTTTTCCACAACTTCCCTTGTGACCTTGAACAAGTCACCTCTGGCCTCATTCTTCTCATCTGCAAAGTGTGAGTGAGATTGGGATAAATGATTCGCAAGGAACTTTCAGCTATAAAATATCATGATTCTACTGAAGGTAAACTATGAGATGAGATACAAAGCATGTTTGTGATGGTGTGAATTTATGTTTCTCTGTTTTGCCTGGTTGGGAGGGGAGGAGCAGGATGAAGGGAATATAAAGTTTACCACTAGAATTATCTGCACATTAACCAAGCCATGGAAAACAGAAGAAGCTGTGAAGATTTTTTTCAATATGCAAAGCCACCAGGCAATCAGTGACAATAAAATTGTGAATTCAGCAATTCCATGCTGTGTTTTAATTTTCTGGCACTCCTGTGCCCATTATTTAAGCGTGCATTTGGGTTGGTGCCAGCCTGCCCCTCTTCACCATGACTAAGAAGGGGTGCTGAGACGCCTCCCTGAGCACACACCCCCAGGTCCAGGACTCCTGCAAACCCAGACACTTTTGAAGAGTCAGGAAAGGGGAGGTGGCACGACAGCCTTTACAAATGACAAGAGGACGCTAGGGGAGAAGTGGAGAAGAAATGAAGAGAATGGAAGAGGAGAGAAGCGGACAGAGGAAATGCTGGGATGGAAGTAAGGGAAAGAGGGAGAGGAGGCCGGGATTGTAAATGCTGTTTCAAGGATGGCACGAAAGGGAGAAATCAGGCGTCAGATAAGGTAGGAGAAGAGGATGGAAGATGGGAATGGACAATGACTGTATGTCGGATCCCTTTCTCTTCTCTGCCAATGGTGTAATCAGATGGTAGCGTATAGCTACAGCACCTTTGGGACCTGCCACAGTGTTTGAGCTGAGGCCGTGCTCTTCCTGGGCAGCTCCCAGCCAGAGGCTGAGCATGGCAGGGTGTGGGTGGGGTGGGGCGGTGTCTAGGGCCTGGCTACTACTGTGGACTCTGCCCCTGAGCTCCTTCTTGGGCTCGCTGAAACTCTCTCAGGGCTGCAATCTTGGAGACTCTTCCTATGCCATCTTGCTTCCTTTCCCCTCATGCTGGTTAGTTTTATACGTCAACCTGGCTAGGCCATAGTACTCAGTTATATAATCAAACACTAATGTAGGTGCTGTCTTGAAGGGACTTGGTAGATGCGGTTAACAATCTATAATGAGTAACTTTAAATAAAAGAGATTACTTTCTGGGGCACCTGGTTGGCTCAGTTGGCGGAGCACGTGACTCTTGATCTCAGAGTTTTAGGTTCGAATCCCATGGTGGGTGTAGAGATGACTTAAAAATAAAATAATAATTTTTTTTTTATTTTTTTTAAAGAGAGAGATCACATTCCATAATGTGGGTGGGTCTCGACCAATCAGTGGACAGATGGATCAGTGAAAAACCTTTGATTTCCTGGAAAAGAAGGAGTTCTGCCTCAAGACTATAACATCAATTCTGCTGAGTTTCTGGCCTGCTGGCCTGTCCTACAGATTCCAAACTTGCCAGGCCCAAAAATTATGTGAGCCAATTCCTTAGAATAAATCTCTTTATATGTATATAAAAAAGAGAAATATATATATTTCCTATTGGTCCTTGGAGAACGCTCTCTTTTTCCAGTGTCAGACCTATAGTCTGAAGGCTCCCCTCACCTACCTCTACCCTATCCCCACCCTCCCCCTCTTTATCTTTCTTAGTGTTTTCCCAATAAATCTCTCGTGTTCTAACTCCACGTGGCCTGCTGCTCCTTCAAGGAGCTAACCACACAGCCCCAGGACTACATTTATACTTTTCAACTGAGGTCCTCATTTTTATTTTAGAAAATTTGAGTGTGATTGATAATAGCCACAAGATCTTATAATAACTTGAGTGGAAGGAAAAGAAGTTGCAGAAATACAGTATTAAAAGGGAAATGGTAAAGACCAAGAGAAGTATGGGTGGCAGCTAGGGAGCACGTAAAGGAAATTGCCTTTCCATAAACGTGAGGCAATGTCAAATTTGGATGTTTTGTTAAATAAGATATCTCCTGGGGGCCTCAGTTGGTTGAGTGTCCCGCTCTTGATTTTGGCTCAGGTCATGATCGCAGGATTGTGAGACCGAGTCCCAAGTGGGGCTCTGCACTGGAGACTGCTTGGGGTTTTCTCACTCCCTCTGTCCCTCCCCCTACATTCATGTGCACGTGCTCTCACTCTCTCTCTAAAAATAAAAAAAAATTAAAAAATAGAATATTTCCCAAGGGCTTTTTTGCAAACAGAGGGTTGGGAAGACACCAGGCAGCAAAGCGGAGGAATAGACAAGCACACACTGGTGTTTGTCTCATGTTTGCTTTTGCTTATTGGAGAATCCATTAAAAATGTATATTTCCCCTTTGCCAATTGCCATCTCTTAAATTACCTTATTTAAGAGCACACACAAAAACAGTATTCATCGCATCTGCCTCAATTTTCTCCCTAACTTTTATAGATTCCTCAGCCTGGCTTCTTAACAAAACGAAATTAAACCGTAGAAATGTCTGCTACTTCACAGCAGATTTTTTTCCTCAGCTGCTTTACTGGTGGTTTATATAGAGATTGACCCAGATGGGTCCATTCCAGGAACCATTCAAGGTGATGCGTGTGATAGAGTGACGATGTAGAAACAATGTGGCCCGAGCCGTCTGCTGCATAAGGGCTGAGAATGACACAGTAAGTGCTAATTAAAGCAGCTCTGTCTACATCCTTGCCAGACATTACCTGACAGCCTCTGAGGCTGGATTTTTGTTTCTGAACCTGGGCTGACTTCCTTTAAATCTGAAGAGCTCGCATTCATCCTTTGTTTCATCACTTATTCAATAATATTAACTCAGGTCCCAGCAGGTGTTACGCACTGTGTCCAATGCGGGGGAAGCAATGAGGGGTTTGAGACCATCCCGGGCCTTACGGGGCTTCAGATTCCATTGGCTGGTGAAGGCTTCCTCAGCCAGTTGCATTTCTGGATCCCACAGCTCTCTTCTTTAATGCAGCTGTAGTAAAGCTATCTTTAAAAACTTCCGCACCCTTTCCCAAAGGTGGTCGTGTGGCAGCCATATGGAGAAGGTGCATCAAGATGTCCTGTGATCCACATGGTCAGGGAAGAAGCTACAGGCTTTGCTAACACCATGATGTTTATTGTTGAAGGCCAGTTGGCATCAGCCAGTCAAGTTCGGCTCTTATTTGGCCCTGTTAACTCTGTGCGATAGGCAGATCAAGTATGGCTGGGATGGATGTAGCATTCGTGGATAGAACAGAATGTTCTACCAACCAGTGCCACTTTTGTGATAACCTGATCACCAATGCACTGTCCCTCGGCCATCAGAATTTCTCAAGCAAATGATCTTCACATTAACCAGAGAAGCAGAACAAAAAAAAAAAAAAAAAACAAAAAAACCAAAGTATGAGAGTAAGTGATATAGAGAGATTTATTTTAAGGAATTGACTCATGAGATCGTGGGATTGGCAAGTATGAAATCTGTAGGGCAGGCTGGCAGGCTGGAAATACAAAAATTGTAGTAGTTGCAGTGTTGAGTCCGAAGGCAGGTCTGGAGGCAGAGTCCCTACCTTTTTGGGAGAACTTGGTCTTTTTTATTAAAACCTTCAACTGATCGGATGAGGCTCACCTACCTTATGGAAAGTAATCATCTTTACTCAAACTCTCAGATATAAATGTTAATTATGTCTAAAAAAAAATCCTACAGCAACACCTAGACTGATATCAAACCATGTTGATACATAAAATTAATCATCACTCTGGGTGAACTCCAGCAGTAATAACTACCAACTCCCATATTTCATAAAGTAGGTGGTAGTAGAATTCATGACTCTATATTGAAATTAAGAAAGAGAGGAAGATCTGGATATCCTTGATTTGTCTGAGTACTCACTATTAACAAAAATTACAGATGATTACTGTTAAAAATTTAGGATACATCAGTAAAAGAAGAATAATTTTCATAAATTCCATTTATTATTCTATAATCACAAAATGATTGCTGCTACCTTTTTCCACTCTGGCTTTATGGAGATCTAACTGGCCTATGGTATTGTGTAAGCTTGAGGTGTACAGTGTAATGATTTGATGCACCTGTATATTGCAGCATGATTACCACAGTAAAATTAGTTAACACATCCTTCACCTCACATAAGCACCATTTTGTTGTTGTTACAGTGAGAACATTTGATATCTACTCTCATAACAACATTCAAGTACGCAATGTAGTATTGATGACAGTAATCACTGTGCCATACACCTCAGAACTTATTCCTTTCATAACTGGAAGATTGTATCCTTTGAACTAACATCCACTCATTTCTCCCATGCTCCCACCACGGGCAACCACCATTCTATTCTGTTTCCACAAGTTTGGATTTTTAAATCCAAGTTGTCACAAAGATGGATTTCCTTCTATTTTATGGATGAAAAACATTCTGTTGTACACAGACACTGAATTTTCTTTACACATTCATCTATTGGTGGACAGTTAGGTTGTTTCCATGTTTTGGCTATTGTGCATAATGCTGCAATAAACAAAGAAGTGCAGATATCTCTACAAGACAGTGATTTCATTTCCTTCAGATAAATACCTAGAAGTGGAATTGCTGGATCATTCAGTGGTTCCATTTTTAAATATTTGAGGAACTTCCATACTGTTCTCCACGGTGGCTACACCAATTTACATTCCCACCAATATCACACAAGAGCTCCCTTTCCTCCACATCTTTGTCAACACTTGTTATCTCTTGTCTTTTTTTTTATGATAAACATTCTAACAAGCATGAGGTATTGTCTAATTATGGCTTTTATTTTAATTTCCCTGATGATTAGTGATGTTAAGCACCTGTTGGCCATTTGTATGTCTTCTTTGGAAAAATATCTGTTCACGTCTTTTGTCCATTTTTAAATTAGAGTATTTGTTGCTTTTTTCCTTCTGATTTTTCTTTTCTTTTTTTTTGGCTATTGAGCTGTGTGAGTTTTTAAATTATATTTTGGATATCGACCTCTTATCAAATACGTGTTTTACAAATATTTTCTCTCATTCTGTAAGTTGCATTTTTGTTTGATTGATTGTTTCCTTTGCTGTGCAGAAGCTTTTTGATTTGATTCAGTCCCACTTGTTGATTTTTGCTTTTGGTCATATTCAAAGAATAATCATCAATACCAATATCAAGATTTTTCCCTGTGTTTTCTTCTAGGAGTTTTTATGGTTTCAATTCTTATGTTTAAGTCTTTAATCCATTTTGAGTTAATTTTTGTGAGTGGTATAAGATAGGAGTCTAATTTCATTCTTTGGCATGTGATGATCCAGTATTTCCAGACTATTCTTTCCCTTTAGTGTTCTTGGCTCTCTTGTCAAATATTAGTTGATCATATATCTGTGGGATTACTTTTGGGCTCTCAGTTCTGTTGGATTGGCCTATGTGTTCATTTTTATTTTTATTTATTTTTAATTTTTAAAAATTTTTATGTGTTTATTTTTATGCTAGTCCCATTTTTTTTTTCTATAGCTTTGTAACATAGTTTGAAATCAGGAAAAGTGATTAATTTTATGTGTCAGCATGGCTGGACACTAGTCCAGGTGTTGCTATAAAATGATTTTTTTGGACATAATAGACATTTATATCATATACTTTGAGTAAAGACGATTACTCAAGCTTTGCTGCTATTGAGGGTCTGTTGTGTCTCCACCTGAATTATAGGGTTGTTTGTTCTATTTCTATAAAACATGCCATTGGAATTTTGATAGGGATTGCATTAAATCTATGGATGGTTTTGAGTGTCCATGAACATGGACATCTTTCCATTTATTTGTGTTTTCTTCAGTTTCTTTTGTCAATGTCTTATAGTTTTCAGTGTACAGATCTTACACTTCACCTTAGTTAAATTTATTCCTGAGTATTTTATTGATTGTAATGCTACTGTAAATGAGATTTTTAAAATTTCTTTTTCATGTATTTTATTATTAGTGTATAATAATGTAGCCAGTTTTTGTGTGTTGATTTTATATCTTGCAACTTTATGAATTCAAATATTAGTTCTTTTTTTGTTCTTTTTTTTTCAAATATTAGTTCTAATTGTTTTTTTGTGGTGTCTTTAGGATTTTCCATGTACTGGAGTATGTCATCTTCAAACAGAGAAAATTATACTTCTTTCTTGCTGATTTTGGTATCTTTTATTTCTTTACCTTGCCTTATTGTTTTGGCTAGGACTTCTAGTAGTGCGTTGAACAATAGTGGTGAAAGTGAACACCTTTGTCTTGTTCTTGATCTTAGAGGGAAAACTTTCAACTTTTGACTATGTAACATGATCTTAATTGAGGGATTGTCATACATGGCTTTTATTATATTGATATATACTGGGTATGTTCTTTTTATACTCAATTTGTTGAGAATTTTTATCACAAAGGGATGATAAATTTTAATAAATGTTTTTTTCTTTATTGGGATGATTATATGATTTTTTTTTGTCTTTCATTCTATTAATGTAGTATATCATATTTATTGATTTGCATATGTTGAACCATCTTTGCATCCCAGGGATAAATCTCATTTGATCATGTTATATGATCTTTTTATATTATTTTTTAAAAGATTTCATTTTTAAGTGATCTCTACACCCAACATGAGGCTCAAATTTACAACCGCTAGGATCAAGAGTTGCGTGATCTACCAACTGAAGCAGCTAGACACCTTGATGTTGTATAATCCTTCTAATAGGTTGTTGAATTCAGTTTGCTAGTATTTTGTTGAGGATTTTTACATTTATGTTCATCAGGGATACTGGCTTGTAGTTCTCTTTTCTTGTGGTGTCCTTATCTGGCTTTGGTATCAGAGTAATGCTGATTCTTCAATTTTTTGGAAGAGTTAAAGAAGTATTGGCATTAATTCTCCTTTAAATGTCAGGTAGAACTCACCAGTAAATCTATCTGGTCCTGGGCTTTTCTTTGTTGGAAAGGTTTTAATTACTTGCTCAATCTCCTTACTCATTATTGTTCTGCACAGATTTTCTATTTCTTCTTGATTCAGTCTTGGTAGGTTGTATGTTGCTACTTTATTCATTCCTTTAAGTTGTTCTATTTGTTGGCATAGAATGGTTCATAGTACTCTCTGTAATCCTTTGTATTTCTGTGTTATCAGTCATAATGTCTCCTCTTTGAGTTACAATTTTATTTATTAAAATTTTCTCTTTTTTTTTTGGTAAGCCTAGCTAAAGATTTGTCAATTTTGTTTAACCTTTCAAAAAAAAAAAAAACCCAAACTCTTAGTTATGTTGATCTTTTCAATTGTTTTCTATTCTTTATTTCAATTTTTTTTTCTGCTCTGATATTTATTATCTCTTTTCTTCTGCTAACTTTTGGCTTAGTTTTTAAATCTTGTTCTAGTTCCTTGAGGTATAAAGGTAGGTTGTATATTTGAGATTTTTTTCTTTTTTTTTCTTTTATTTTTTAATATTTTGTTTATTTATTCATGAGAGACACAGAGACAGAGGCAGAGGGAGAAGCAGACTCCCTGCAGAAAGTCAAAGGCAATACTCTATTCCAGGACCCCAGGATCACAACCTGAGCCAAAGGCAGCTGCTCAACCACTGAGCCACCCAGGTTCCCAAAATCTTTTATTTTTTTTCTTAATGTAAGCATTGAGTGTTATAAAATTCCCTCTTAGATGTGCTTTTGCTGCATCCCATGAGTTTTGGCATATTGTGTTTCCACTTTACCTGGTTTCAAGATTTTTTTTATTTCTTCTTTGACTCATTGGTTGTTCAGGAATGCTGTTCTTAACTTTTTATTTGCAACTTTCTAATATTTTTCTTATAACAATGGAGTCATGTTATAAAGAATATTTTATAACTTGACATTTGCACTTGATCACATCTTCTGTGAATTATTCCAAGTAATATAAATACTTCTATAACAGCATTCTTAATTATATAATACTTTTTGTAACATGAATATACCATTGTTTACCCAACCAATCCTTCACTGATAGATATTAAAAGAGTTTCCTAATGTTTCCCCCTTATGAACAACTCTATACTGAATACTTTTAGTCATCCATCTTTCCATTTGTCTAGTTATTTCCCTCTGATAAATTCCTAGGAAGGAAATTACTAGGTCAATAGGTGTGCACACTTTTAAAAGGCCTTTGATGCCTTTTGAAAAGCTGCTTTTCAGGAAAATACACCAATTAATATAAGTACTATTATTTTAATAGCACACATTTATCAGCTTATATTGGTTCCAAATATTAGTAAATGCTTCTTAATCCTTTATTTCCAGAATTAAGTTGGAAGAAAAATGTTGTTAATCCTAGGGTATTAAAAGGAAGGAAAAAACAGTTCAATCCTATCTTTTCGGCTTTGAAGCAAATTCTCTTTATAGACTTAAAAAAAAATTAAGTATATTTCCCTTCACTGATGCATCATTCTAATATAAAATGAATACTGCATCACCTAAGAGTAAAGTGATTTAAGAAAGAGATGAAAAAAAGAGATGATTTTTAAAAATATATATATTTTAATAGATAGATGATAGGTAGATAGATATAGATGGGATTTAGAAAACAGTACCCCAAAATATGGCAACTTGGCATATGGAGCATTTTAAGTTGAAGGGAATAAAAACAGCAAATGACCGAGGGATTCTCTGACCTCTCCCTTCTCCCTGAAGCAGGTCCTAAGACTCCCACATGGCAGATGTCCTCCCTCTCTACCTGGAGGAAAGAAGCATCTTTATCTTCAGAGATGGAAGGACCCCAGGAGGAATCCAAATAAAGAGATCTTGCCAAGTTTCCCCCATTTCCTACCCATAGCTCATAGTCCTTTGTCTTATCATGTTTTCCCACAACTTTCTACTCTTCATCAAACCCAGTATAAAAGCACACAGCTCTAACCATTTCCTCAGTTCTTCATCTCCTTATGGAGGCTCCTGTGTCACGTAAAACCTATATTAAATAAATCTATATGTTTTTCTCTCATCAATCTGTCTTTTGTTAGTCTCATTGACAAGGCCCCAGCTGGAAAATCTAGAAGAGTGAGAAAAAAAGATTTCTGCCTCCCTGATACATGTATAAGAAGAGCCGATGGTGCTTAGCTTTGGAGGACTGGGCAGCTGGGTGAAGTGAAGGATAGAGATAGAATCCTGAGATACTCCAGGTCTGGAACCCACACAGTCAACACTCTGGCAGCAGAGATATATTCTCCACAACCATCCCTATTACAGGATGCCATCACTTCAGATCATAGACATTCCAGAGCCAGCATTAATGCAAGTTAGGAGACAGCAGGCTGGCTCGCCGCTGAGTTGACATGAACTATCGGACTCTTAGTTTTCACAGCTAGATATCATCAACACCAAACTTCCCAGACTCCATCGGCAGACATAAATCCACCCCCACGTGGCTAACTGGAGCAATCACCTTGAGTTGGGCATGAAAGTCATGGAAGTGATTTTGTTAATGACTCAGCACTTTCAATCAATTACAGTCAGAGGTTCAATAAATGTTTGCTGCGTTGGATTGCTCAATGTTAATTGTCTGTCTCATCCTCAGGTGTTCACTTTGTAAGCATAAATGGGATTGACAAACTGACATTTTTATTCATGTGCACCTAACAAGATGGAAACAAACCAAAGGAAGCAGAATGAGAAGTGTGGTTAGGCACTAACTTTGTTAATGCCCATCGGGGGCCAGGAGGTGGAGGGAAAGAAGGGATCGATGCATAAGAGCCACGATTAGTGCAGCATATTAACTGCGGCCCTGTGATGTTAGAGCAGCTCTGTCTGCCCTCCACTGACAGCAGCCACCCACATTTCCTAGCATGGGGAACAGTCACACAGCACATGCAACAATTTCAAGGCAGGATTAAGTGAAGTCACTTCTGCCCCCACGATGCCTTACTCCTTTTTAAATACTGATGCCAACGTGCCAATTAAAAAAGCCTGGCTTGCGGGGGGACAATAGAATGTGAGTTTTCTCTCTTTTCCAGCCGAACAAAAGCTACCCGAGCTCCAGACACGGTGAGCCTTCTCTGAATGATCCCTGCCACCACGCACAGCCGGACTGCAGTCACTGGCTAGATGGCTAACAAAAGGGGAGCAAATGGTAATGAATCAGAATTTGTGCAGTTTAGCACCTCCGGGCGAGGGAGGGCCCCAAAGCAGGGCAGACCGACCCGTGGCATCCCTATCCTTGGTGAACCAAAATCGGCAGTGACTTTTGCAACAATTACTGCCTCCCTGACCCCAAAACCTGCACAGCACGGTAACTCTTGAGCCTTTCCCCCCTCTGCATTATTAATCACATTCGGGGTGCCTTACTTAGCCGGTTACAACGTTAGCTTACTCTGAGCCTCCGCCACCACCAAATTAAAGAGGCTCGCTCCACCGTTCAGCCCATTCGTTTTCCCTAAACGCTTCTCCACTTCGAATTGGCATTCCAGCCATGTTGCATATATTTTTTAAAAAGCCATCTTCTAGGTCACTAATGTTAAACTCTTACCCATGACAATAATTTACTCTTGTCGAATGTGTACATACACCGAGAAGATACACACACGTAGCGTGCGTGTCTGAGCACATTCACTCATCCCTTTGGTCTCTCTGAGCATTGTGGATCCTCTCTTCCCATTGTGTTGCAGCCTTTTACTGGCAGTCTCTTTCTCCTGCAAAAAGAGATTACAAATACAATCCTAGAATTGCAAATAGAACGGTGGATGCCTTTTGTTCAGCATCCTGTCCAAGTTGTTACAACCTTTGTCATGGTAATGAGCCGTCAGAATTTCATAGCCTGAATCTTCTCCGCACTCCTCCAGTGCATTGTGAGCCGAAATTTGGATGAGTTTATGGGCTTGCGTTCTGGCCCCTGGATAAAGACGCCTAGAAAAGTTGCCCTCCTGTACAATGACCACGAGTTCCAAATAGAAGTCCCTGGTTTGCTGGTGTTTCTGACATGTGACACATGTCAGTTCAGTAGAAGCCCTGTCTGGAAATTTGAAAAGTCAAATACACACCTGCCAAGTTTTTTCCATCGGGACGTCAAAAAAGGTGGACGGGGTTTCCTAAGGTAGATGAATCCTCCCCTGTGGTGACAGAGCCATCTTCAGGGTTCATTCATGGGATGAGTGTTGGGTGCCTATGTGTGTCAGGTGCTAGGCATGCTGAGGGGGGACAGACAGGCCAGGCCAGGAGAACAGAGAAAGGCATCAGCTCATACCATGCCAGAGCAAAGAAACAGAAAATCGACTGCCTCTCTACGCTGTTAGGTGACTCTTAGGTGTAATCTCACCAAAGAGATCCCATTTGTGATCACCAGCATGCTAGTTAACAAGCCACTAACTTCACCAGTGAAGACCCATTGCTGACCTTGGCCATGTTCTTCTGCAAACTGTCTGGCATCAATTGAGATACGATAACAGAAGTGACTTTGTAGCAGCTGGACTTCCCGATGAGAACTATAACTACCCACCCCTGAAAGGTAGAGATTCCTATTACAGCAACTCCTACACTTAGGAGTAATGATATTACATTATCTATGCTAAAGTGCTTTAAAGCAAATTACAGACACTGTGGCAGTTTACAAGATGACCCGGTCTCTATTTGATTTCTGACACACATGAATAATATATTTCACCAGATTTCATCAAAATTGTACCCTGTTAATTAGATGGAGGATTTTCGTGACAAAGCACAAACTGTTGGGGTGGGTGGTCTGTGAGGTTATAGAACATAAAAGGGCTTTTTATCCCCCCCAGCAGATGGGGTCCCCCAAGAATAAAAGAGACTTGAGAGCCACTTAAACAGGCCTCGGGGCCGTTTGCGATTGAAGCTAAGTGCTGGCTGTGATTAAATTTATGTAAAGTATCCAGCACAATGCCTGGCACAGACCAGCTGCTGGATATCTGTTGGATGCTTGCCCTCTAGAGCTGGGTGTGCCTGGTTAGAAGATCACTCTGCTAAGATACTTGGTACCATCTCCAAGCCGGTGTGACTTTTAGTTAAGTGACCCATCTTGGGTTTGTCTTTGAAAAATCATTGACAATGCCAAGAATAGAATTCAGAGTCTTTGTGTTCAATTTCCAATCAATACCTCCTTTCCCTGGGATGCCCGCTCTCCTTCTTCGGAAGCACCTTTGCCAAGAGAGAATGAGATTCTCCAGGCGAGTCAAGTTCTATGGTAGTTTTCTAATAGCCGGTTTTTGCTTCCTCTCCAAATATGCTTTGCTCTACTATTTGCAGTTTCAAAGTATCAAAACATAGAGTCTTGCCTGCCTGCCTGCCTTCCTTCCTTCCTTCCTTCCTTTTCCTTTGAATCCTGCCACCTGTAGTAGGAGGCACAAGGTGCAGAAGAAAGCGTAGGGGAGAAAAAAAAATAATTTTGCCTCCACTCTTCTGAGTCCTTAGCTGAGATTCCTGTAATAAAAGACAGATTAACAAAAGAAAAATTAAAAAAGGTTTATTAACATTTGTACCCTGTTGAGGGTACAGGGAGAACTGAGCGACTCTCTGGAGTGACTTTAGAATTCAGGCTTCAATACCCTCTTACTAGGGAAAGGGGAGGGGAGACGCAGGCCTCTTAAGGGGAGTAAATGACTTTTAGGGAACTCAGATGGGCCCTTAGAAGAGTAGGTGGGAGCTATGGTTGCTTGTGACAAAGTCTGTCCGGACGTGGTGTAGACTTCCAGTCTCCTCTCCTATGTAAGCCTCAACCTCCCTTGGTTAATCAAACTCCAGGGGAGGGGAGGGGAGGGACTTAAGATAATTGAGTTCCTTTTGGAAGATCTGTCTTTAGGCAGAGAGTGGAGTTCAGAGAAACTTTCCCTGCATTTGCTTATTTTAAAGTACCTACAGCTCAAAATAATCAGTTATGCCAAAGTGGCATATTTAGGGGTAGCATGTCCTAAACTTTTACCGTCATGTTTTGGGTGACATATTCTGCTCCCCTTCAAGAGAAGAGAGGAAAGAACCTGCTAACTGTTTTGTATCATATGTGTGTGTGTTGCAGGCACGAAGGTAGCAGGGGTTGGGGGTCACAGCAGCAGGAGCCCAGACTTATCTCGTGCTAAAAAAATCAATTCTAAGTTTAGAAAACTCTGACACATGGCTGGCACAGCATTGTTTTCATTTCCTTAAGAAAACACTGTAGAGAAGAAAAAAGTTTTCCTTGACCCTGTTAGGGTCCCTGGCTAGGTCTGAAAATGAAACGAAGATTAGCGGGAGATAAGCATGTGAATCAGATTTATTTATGATCAGTTTTACATGACCCCAGGGCCTTCAGAAGGTCTGATGCTGGGACGCCTGGGTGGCTCAGCGGTTTGGTGCATGCCTTTGGTCCAGGGCATGATCCTGGGGTCCCGGGATCGAGTCCCACGTCGGGCTCCCTGCATGGAGCCTGCTTCTCTGCCTCTTCTGTGTGTGTGTGTGTGTGTGTGTCTGTGTGTGTCTCTCATGAATAAATAAATAAAATCTTAAAAAAAAAAAGAATGCCTGATGCTAAGTTGGAGGAATATCATAAGACAAAGGGTATGAGGTAAGTGTAATAAACCAGGGGAAGCTGACCAAGGCCTCTTTGTTTGTATTCTTGGCTTGGCGTCACTTTGTCTTCAGAGATAAGGATGCTCCTGTCCTCTGGGCGCAGGGAGGGCATCTGTCACATGGGTTTTGTGACCTATTTCAGGAGAGAAGAGCAAGGCGAAGGTCACACTGATCTTCCTGCTTTTGTCATTTTCTCAAACTCCTTCGGCTTAAAATATTCAATACGCCAAGATGCTGTGTCTTGAGGTAGTGTGTTCTGAACTCCCTCAACACCCTTAGTTGACCAGATGATTAAGAGCCCTGAGGACTCTATGCTTTCTCTGACCACGTCTCCTCAATTATCAAGATAAGAAGCATCCCTGGGATAGACTTTACATCTGCAAATATTGTTATTCCCCCACGGTCAAGATCAATGCTGCTTTCTCACAGCTGCTAAGTCCACTCCTAACATTTCCTTATGCTTTGCCTTGGCCCATAGCCCAGAAGTGTAGGGGCAGCATGGCTTTTTCTCCCGGATCCTGTCCCCTCCTTCTCTGGGCAGCCTCGCTCCCTGCAGAAGGAAAACTCCTGGTTTGCGCAGAAGTTTCCCAAAAGCTATAGTGCAAATCACTCTAATTGTTTGCGAGATGAACAATGATCACGCTAACCTCCTAATTAACATTGTTAAAATCTGCTAACAAAGGACATTTAACAATATCTTAATTAGGAAGGATTTCCAATTTGTGATATGGAGCATGTTAGACAAACAGGGTACAATTCTCCCTTTGTTCCTGGGCTCTGCAGCCGGAGAGATTACACGATATGACACAACATGTCCTGCGTTTGCCATTTATCATTCTATATCCTTTGCACATTTGTGCTACATAATTAGTGTCTTGGCTAATTTTACCTGTGTTATTGTTTGCACTGTAATTTGGAGAGGGCAGAGAGGTGATGCTGGGCGAATGAGATGGGGGCAGGCATCTGGTTTCCCTCAGAATGGCTGGGGCTCCCAGATGCCTGCTGGAAAAATCCGGCTAGTGAATAAAGCAAACTTTTCAGGGTCTCTGTTCACGAATAATGGGGTGCAAGGTGAAGAGTCCGTTTGAGTTATTCCAGATAAATATGTGGACGACTAACCAGCTTAGTCTTCACTCTTTTTCCAAGCTCCTCCAGCTTATTTTTAAAAGCTTCTATTATCTATCACTTAATTATTAAAAAGTGTCTACTCTGTTTTCATAAATTATCTATGTGTTAGAGATATTGGCATATGAGAGAAAGAGTCATGGGGATAAGGGAGGTTCCAAAGCCAATTATCCCAGCTGGGAAGATTTTTAGAATATAATGGGACCCTTGAATTATTCTCTACTAGACCTTTAAGGATGTGTGTTTGTGTGTTTGGTTAGGATGGGTGGGGGCGTGGGGTGGGGGGCTGTTGGGAAGGAAAAAGACTTCTAATCATCCCTACTTCATTATTCTTATCTGTTTGTAAGGACATCCTTGTTGTTGGGTCTTTCTCCATGAGTCTTAACTTCTTTATCGTGAAGACAGGAGACACGCCTGGATGAAATTATTAACAGTGAAAGTTATTTGGAATTACTGTTTATATGAACAGCATCATCTAAATTAAATGAGAAAGCATATGAAAAATGCTTAATAGCCTTCCTGGCACAGAGTTAATATTCAATACACTGTAGCTGCAATCACCTATGTCATATTGTAAAGCTGTATCTGATATACAAGGACACCTTAGCTGCATCATACGGTCCAGGGTGCTATATGTAACACATAATATATTGCGTATAACGTGCAACCTAATCAAATGCTCAGGGGCTATTTCTAGACTCTGGTCTAAGTCACTGAATGTGTCTTTCATGAAGACGTCAGGGAACAGACCAGAGGTGCAACTTTCTCCTCCTAATTTGCCATGCACGGCTACCAGGAATCGTCCAGTGAGGTAGAAGCTAGAATAAAGAAAGCAAAGCGAAAACCTTTACAATTAAGGATCTGTGATCTGAGCCCATATTGAAAACCTGCTGATCTTGAATTGGCATTTATCCCTTCTCCGTCACCACCCACCCTCCACGAAAACAGTGCACTTCATGCTTACAACCTTTACCTTGGGAAGAGAGGCCTGTACTGACAAGGGTGGTATCCCCGGTGTACGCGGGCAGCGTGGTGAATGCGTCTTCTCTCACAAAGCTCCCTTGTAAAAACTGTTGTTCAAAGAAAAAACTATTCCTAGCATTACGCCTCTCTGTCTCTTTAACCTTGACACACACACACACACACACACACACACACGTTGGGAAGGAAAATGAAAACACACACCTTTGTATCCACCCTCTTCAGTTTATTCACAGGGGCCTGCAAATTAAAGTCACAAAAGACAGACTAGCAAAAGAAAAGGACAGATTTTTATTCACACACACACCCGGGAGTTTACAGAAAAATGTTGGTTCAAGGAAGTAATGAGAACTGGAGGCTTCTACGCATTTTCATAGGGGAAGGGGAGGGGAGGAGGGCACGTATAAGAAAACAAACGGCTTTTAGGAAAGATAAATGGACCCTCCGGAGAACTGATGGGAGATAAAATAGTTTGGTGACTGGGTGTACCCGTGTGTGGTGCTGACCAGAAGGTGTCTGAGAAGGAAGATCAGAGCTGTCCCGGGAGGGCCTCTATGACACTGGACCTTTGGGGGAGGCTGTGCTTTTAGGCAAATTGTAATTTCAAGAACTCATATGCCTTCAGCTCAAAACAATTCTTGTGCCAAAGAGGCATATTGTGAGGTGGCATGTCCCCTTCAGCCACACATACCAAGTTGGTAATATGCTACTATTGAGGCATAAATAGGTAATGTTAACATTTCAGAGTTGAGAGAGGCCTGAGAAACCACCCCTGCCTTCTTTTCATAAACTAAGAAAGAGAGGGGAAGGCTCCCAGAGGGAACGTGCCTGCCTGAGATGGCCTCATGTTGGCCAGGGAGCTGAAACCCTTGGCTCCAGGGTGGGCTCTCCCTGAGGGCAGCAGCTAAACACACTTCTCATTTCCAGGAGTGGCCAGGGAGGAAAAAAAGACATGGAAAGACGACAAATAAAGATCTCTTCCTCCTCAAGCTCTTGGGTGCTGCTCATTTCTGAAAGCATGAACAAACAGACCCCAGCAGTTCTCCTGTATGGGGCCGGAGGGGAAAAGACAGGAGAGGGGAAGAAAGAAATTATTTAAATGGACGTCCTTTCTTGTGATTGCTTGCAAAAATGATCACTTTTTGATGATATGGCAACCTGATAGGGGAAATAATTTATAGATACCATTTCAAAGGAGGTGGGGGTAGGGTGGGGGGAGGTGGCTGGGTGGGGACCTACAAAACCCAACCGCACAGAAATGCAGAAGGAAATATTGTTCAGGGGGAAAATATAATAAAACAATAAACTCCTCCTGTGCTTTACATGTTGAAAAGGTTTGGCCGTAAATCCTCATTTTGACATTCATCCCAGATCCATTTTAGAGGCAGCCCACAGACTCAACAGGGCGAGAGAAAACGCTAAATCATAATTACCTCATAAAAGCCAAGCCTGTTTCTCCGAATGCTTGAGAACTGGTATAGCTTCTCAAAATATCATAAATCTATTGTGTTCTCTCCTGTTTTACTTAACAGCCAATTAATGTTACTGCTTAAAAGAATTAAAGCCAGGGCCCAGAGGAGGGTGAGAGTCGGGGAAACCAAGGTCTTTAAACTTTGACTGGCACACAGATACGTGGTGCAGATCTAGCCCTCATTACAGAGCGGCTCATTAAAAGGCTCAGTCGCAGAAAAAAATCCTGCCACCATGCACATGCATTGATATGATCTTGTTCTTATTAGCATACTGGAAAGGAAAACATTTTTCAACACAATCTTGAGTCGGTTTTAATATCCTACAGGCTGACACCGGACACGATGGCAGGAGATCTCGCTCCCCTCTGGGAAGTCCTCCCACTAGGGAAGTGTTTGGGCCACCCACATGGCCCCTCTAATTAGCAGGGGCAGGATGGATCAAAACAAGGCACCCACAGAGCCCCAAAGGGGTCCTGATGGCATCGGGGACTCTGGTCTGGACACCGTCTTAGGACTATGCCATGCGTTGCTGAACGAAGACAATACATTCTTGATTTTTTCTCAGAGGGCTCATGTGCAAGTTGATCATCCTCCTGAAGAGCATCGCCACCCTATATTCTCAGCAAAGACGGAAGCAGGTGGCTGTAGAAGCTCCTGGGCAGTGCATGAAAACCAGCATGGCAAGATGCAGAATCAGAAACATTTAGGTTCTGACCTTACCTCCTTCTGGCCTTGGGCAAGGAATACTCCTTGGATCCCAGTTCCTGGCTCTGGAAAATAAAGATGTCAGTGACTGCCAGTGGTCCATGGGGCAAAACCGTTCTAAAATTACCTAGAATATTAGTTCTGTTGTATGTGAATCTCTCTACAGTATTGTGAGGTCTGACCAGGGTGATATTTAAAGTAGATAACAGCCAGGGAGGCATGGGTCGCAGGATGACTGGCCGGCCAATTGGAATGTGGTGGTACAGTCACTAGAATAGTGACAGCCAGACATGACCAGCAGGGCGCTACCTACGTAGGCTGGATGAACATCACCCTGGTCCCTGGGGATTGTCAAAGTCGTTCAGAGTGGAGGCTTTAGAGGGGGAGGGAGATTAAGATGGTGTGGACAGCCAGGAGATGGCCAGGGGGCAGATGACTATTTGAAAGTGAGACTCAAGGAGAAAGAACCAGATCTGGGAGAGAAAGTCAATGTGGGGCCTTGAAGTCAAGTTGACTTGGCTGAGATCCTCCCATAGCCCCAGATGTGTGGCCTCTGGCAAGTTCCTTAACTTCCCTGAGCCTCAGTTTCCCCGTCTGTAAAATGGAGATAAAGCAAGGTGTCACACAGGAGACAAAACTAAACACATGAGGCAAAATATAATAATTATCACAACTTATTCTTGATAATGCTTCAAAATTCCTATAAAATTTGTGTCCCAAATCATCTCTCAGTGCGTCTAATATGGCCAGATTTTTCTCTAACAGTAGAACTGATTAAATCCTTGGCTTCAGTGTATGGGCCATTTTGGATTGAAAAAAAAAAAAAAGAATTGCATTGTAAATTTAATCACCAGAAGCATCCTCGGTGTTGTGAGATGCTAACAGCGTGCAAGGCATCCCGGGAACAGAGATCATACAAGCAATCTCACATCTCCCGCGCACTCTGGGGCCCAAGTTCACTGAGTGGAATTGGGAGCAAAATCATTTGCACCAATTATATTAAATTCATTCTCTCTCTCTTGCACCTCCATGCCTCCTCTCTGTGAAGTATACACCGTGGAATTTATCTAGGTTGGATAGGCCAAATGCATGCATCATGCCACTTCACTATAATTAGATACACATCTCACACGTTGGGTGTAAGGACTGAGGACTGAGTGCTTGTCAAGGGCACAGCAGAAGAGCTCGTATGTATTCAATGAGTACAAAGTACCACTTTCCTCCCTCCCGTTTGAGAAAGCCCAAATGATGACTATTTTTAAAGAGAATCAGACAGATCACATTGTACGGAAGCCCTACCCTCACCAACATCTTCATCTTTTTTTTTTTTTTAAGATTTTTTTTTTTTTTTTATTCATGAGAGACAGAGAGAGGCAGAGACATAGGCAGAGGGAGAAGCAGGCTCCCTGCAGGGAACTTGATGCGGGACTCAATCCCAGACCTGGGGATCACTCAACCAAGGGAGACGCTCAACTGCTGAGCCACCCAGGCATCCCCTCTTTTTTTTAAAAAAAAAAATTATTTATTTATTTGAAAGAGAGAGGGGGAGGGGCAGAGGCAGAAGGAGAAGCAGGCTCCCCACTGAGCAGGGAGCCTGCAGCAGGGGCTTGATCCCAGGACTCTGAGACCATGACCTGAAGAGAGGGTGAATGCTTAACCATCTGAGCCACCCAGGCACCCTTCAACATCTTTATCCTTGAATGTCCTTGGAGGTGACAGCTATAGACAGGATGTGTCTCCCTAGAATTCATATGTTGAAATCCTCATCCCCACTGTGTTGGTATGAGGAAGTGGGGCCTTTGGGAGGTGATTAGAGGGTGGAGGCCTCATCAATGGGGTTAGTGCACTTATAAGAAGGGCCCCAGAGAGCTCCTCCATCCCTTCCATCACAGTGAAGCAACAACCACCCATGAACTGGGAAGTGGGCTTTTGCCAGATGCCAATCTGCGGGCACCCTGACCTCGGACTTTCTCATCTGCAGAGCCAGAAGGAATAAGTCTCTGTGGTTTAGAAGCCTACCAGGATATGGTAGTTTGTTGTAACAGCCAGAATGGATTAAGACGGTGACAAAATTTTACAAGAAAGACAAGGGGCACCTGAGTGGCTCAGTCGGTTAAGCTTCTGCCTTTGACTCAGGCTGTGATCCCAGGGTCCTGGGATTGGGTCCCTGCTGAGCAGGGAGCTTGCTTTTCCCTCTGCTTCTCTCTCCCCCTGCTAATGCTGTCTTAAATAAATTCTTTTTAGAAAATTCATTTAAAAAAGAAAAAGAAGTACAGAAGGAGGGTCAGAGGGAGGGAGATCACTGAAGAGCACATCCGTGGAGACTTTCTGGAATGGTGATATTGATGGCTGATAGGACTGGGGAGGCATGACAGCTTAATTCTGTGGTTCCCGTAGCTAATGCTGATGAATTATATACTGATCATTTCCTCTCCTGTGGACCAGGCACTATACTAGGCTTTTTCACGTGTGATGGGAAAAAAAATCAGTACTTGTTCATAGCCTTGTCCCTTTCCACTTGTCCAAAAGGATTCTGTGCCACTCTGCTGGTCCTTGAAACTTTGTTTGCAGAATCGGAATGTAGTGCAGAAGAAAGGGACATCGTCCGGATGGAGTGATGCACCTGCTGGGAAGGACTGTGTTTCCTGTGGAGCAGAATTCAGCAAAGAGGTGAGAAAAAGGAGTAGGCTGAGAGGCATAGGTGGGGCAAGCAAGAACACAGACCTGAGATATCTGGGGAGTTTGGAAAAAGAGAAGAGACATGTGGGGTGGGGGGTTGGGGTTGGGACAGTTGCCAGGAGACAACAGTGGGGGTTAGTGGTGAGGAAGGTTCTAGAAGACATTGTAGCATACTAGAAATGCAACCCTATATGAAGGGAGCAAAGTTCTCATTAGCCTTCAAAACAATTTTGACCACCATTCTTCCCGTAGTAGCTTACTTAAAAAAAAAAAAATCTATCATCTTGTAGTATAATTCTTTCATTCAACTGTCATAATTTCTCTTCCATCTCGATCCTAAGATCTTGTTGCTCTTCTTTCTCATTTTTCATTAATAACCAGGAAGATAGTTGCCCAGGTCAGTCTCTGAAATATCAATTTGTAAAAATCCATAGAAATTCGCTGTGATTAAACAGAGCACCCAAATTCAATGGTAATCAGAAGATCTCCCAACCCTACCCACAGGACAGAGTGGGAGGACACGTGCATGCTTTGCAATGATTTGCCCCAAATGTTCTGTAAAAATTGTCACTCCCCCAGTCTGAGTGGTTTGGGGTGTGGCTCCTCCCACGGCAGACCTGTGACAATCCCTCAAAGCAGGCTGGTCCGACAACTTGTACTGCAAGGAGCCTGTGCTGCCTCCTGAGCAGCTAGTACTTCCAGAGGCATGAAGACAGAGGCATGTCTCCAGCCCCGAAGACTCACGTGAGGCTCGGAACCTTGGAAGGGACATGTGGGACCAGGGCCGCAAATTAAACGGCCAGTCTGCAGAGACCTGAGTTGCCAGCAGACCTTGCAAATTATTAATACCCCCTCCTGCTAAATCCTCAGAATTTGCAAGAGAGTATTGCCTCAGCAGCTGAAGCCAAGTCTCCCAGCAAAAAACTCTACCCCCCCACACCCTCCAGAGAAAGGTGTGAACAAGAGAATTTGTCAGGGTCTGTCCCGGGGAGCCTCAGCTGCTCATTTCCTTCTTTCCTGAAAGTGAGTGTGACACCTGACACCAAGTCATCCGAGAATCTTAGGGCATCTGGCAAGCCAGTGACTCGGAGTTTGTGTGGTTGTTTTCACAATTAACTTGCAAATATACGTTTCTGAGATCTCAGATTTAACTTCCTAATGATGCCTATGCCTCCCGGTTAATTGAATGAAAGTCTTTCTTTTGCCAGTCACAAATAACCTTTTTAACCTGTAGGATCCCAATATACCTTCAAGGCCCACTAAAATGGAAATGAGCAATCACTGTAGGTCTGAATCTTTAAAAAAATATTTTTTTTTCCTTACAAATATCTCCTACAACTGAGACCCAGGGCTGCAAGGTCAGACACAAAAACACTGTATCAACACTGCACCTGGATTCAGAAGAAAAAGGAGCCTTGGAAAATAGTTAAGTGGACAGATGGTAGGGTCCTGTTACCCTGTGACAGGCACGGCGGAGGTCCTAAGAGGTAGGCTAGGAATTCCTGTGAGTGCCTCGGTCACTTTTCACGTGTATCTTATCACAACCCCCCTCCAGGGATCCTACACCCACTTCCCAGCTGCTAACACCCCACTGCCACCAGCTTCAAATTCCTTCTTTGATGAGAAAGACAAAGTGGACAGGAGGTGGGATTTATGATAATCATTTGTGTCTAGAACTCTATCATGTTTCCGAAGTCTACTGCTCCATATTAACAAATTAGAAGGCTCAGTACACTGCACCCAAAGTTTTGCTAAAAAGCTGTTTTTGCAATATTCCCAATACCCATTGGTGGACTTCAGGCACGGGATCATCTGGCAGTTGGGAGTCTCTAACTGGACAGCAGGGGCAGAAGAGCTCTAGGATCGGGTCAGGGCACAGCCCTGCGGAATGAGTGGGCATTCCATGTGTCCGTCTCAGCACCCCCCGACAGTGGTGCCCCTAGCCTCCACTTCCCCCCTCCTGTGCCTCCTTAGTGAATTAATTACCTTTAGCTTCCATCATATGGTGATGCTTGATATTTTCTGAAACAATAGAAGAGGCCCTGAGTCATCTAGCTACCATTTCATCCCTTGACTTGTTCCTTAGCGTGGTCCTTACAACTCTGCAAGGTCCGGAGAACCTCAGAGGTACGTATCCTCATCTCAGTTCTACTGACTCTATCACCTCGAATCTCTCACAGCCTGTCCAAAGGGTCATCCTTTTTTCATCCTCCAGTGAAGGTAAAAAACAGTTCATCTCAGCTAAGGGATCCTTAATGCCCCAGAGTGAATAATTTGCTTAACATTTACTCATGAACCTCTTCGTGACCTTTCTCGTCATCTTCTTTGTCTCCTTCTGTGCTTGGGAAATTGGGCCAATGCTTTTCAAGGCCCCTTCTAAAACACAGTGATCTCATTTTATTCTATATTTCTGATTAGTACAACATGTCTAGTAGACACTCAATTCAACTTTAAAGTTGAATCTAAAATGGTATTAACTACGGTCATTCGATACATAACTATATTAATTTAATCTACATTAATGCCCCCATAGCTATATTTTTCTAGCTATAAAATCACAGCTAGAAAAAATTAAAAGATCTAATAAGCTGGGTCTCCAACCTCCAAGCATTAAAACTGAGAAACACATGGAATTCTGCACAATATCCAGAGCTCATTGTTTTAGGGTATATTCTTTCTTTCCTCTGCGTGCTGTAATAGGAAAACTAGCAAAACAAAACAAAAACATTGGACTTGGGCTCTTAATTTATTACTTTTGTCTTCCTGACCTCAGGTGACTCCTTTAACCTCTCTCTGCCCCCATATCCTCATTCATAAAATGTAGGGTTGGATTATATCACATGGATTTTCAAAACTTTTTTCTTTTTTTTAGACATGGAAACCTCTCTTAAAAAGAAATCTTAGGGAGAAGCACAATGCATGTAACAGATAAAAGCAGAGTTCTCTGGTTGAAGCAGGGATGGGGGACCCTAAGACTCACTGCTTAGATCCTCTTATGCAAATTTCACCCATCCCCACCTTCTTTTAACAATTTATGTTTTCACGCACAAGCACAGCTTTGCTCTGTGTAGAGTGTTCACATTCATCGTACCTGTCTGATAGAGTCTACATATAAGGTGTGACTTTGCATGTGTTTATATGAGTGTATAAAAGAGACCCAAATTTCCCACAAACACCTTAAAATCTATGACTCAGAATGAGAACAAACACTGCTAGAGTCACAAGCCTAATACAGAACAGTAGCTCCACACACCTTGCTCTTAGAAACCTCTGCCCACCTCCTGGGCGAGACCGTAGATGTCTCATTTATACACCAGCAGGTGCTGCTGCCCTTCTCCTCCTGGTCTACTTGGCTCCATTGTCTCTCCTGTGGGATAACAAAATCCAGCAGCCGTTGTGTCCACTGCTCCACCAGCCAACGTGGTCTCTTGCTGGTTGATGGTTCCACACATCACTGCCCTGCTGAGCAGGTGGGTGGTATGGCTGCTGCACTGCACACAGTGCCCCAGGAGACAGTGCAACTTCATGGTCTTGGCTCTCGGGCAGCAGCATCTCCAGAGCTGTGAGCACTGGTTGGATCAATGCCTTGCAATATGATGGGAAAAATGCCTCCTTATCCGCTCCCATTGCCACCACCTCATGGGACTCAAACAGGTGGCCAGTGGCTATTGGACCAGAAGGCAAATCCATGTGACAGATCACACTATGCAGAGAACCACTTCTCCCCTCAAATGAATAAGTCAAATTCTTTGTGTCTGGTTTATTTCTCCCTTAATGCTCTCCCAGGAGGCTCCTCAGCCTCTGTGCAAATAGATTGCAGGTCTCTGAATCCCAGCTGATCCATCTCGGGCTCATTCTGAGACCCTTGGATGAATATGTACATGGTTACAGTATAAATCAAGAACACCCATCACCTGGAGGACTCGGATCTTCTCTTGCAAGTTTTCATTTCAGGATGCATGCAGAAACTCTTCACATGCCATAGGCAGAGATCAAATACCTAAGTTTTTAGCTGAGATCAAGCTGGGAGCCTTGTGAACAATTATGCTATGCGTAAAAGGAAGAGGCTTTAGATCCCAGTGGAAAAGTCTTTACTACACAATGACACCGCTTTGATTTTTGGCAACTGGTTTCAGAAATCACGCAAGTAATACCTGTGCCGAGGAAATCTGTCTAGATCAGTATTTCCCCAAGAGTGATGTGCACAACCCTGTGCTACAAGGGTTGTGCTACAAGATTCTCCAGAAATAAACAAATGCATGAACAAATTTGGGACCTCCGCATCCTATGACTTAGAGGGTCGCAATATGCCTCGATATTAGAAATATTAGAAAATATTAGAAAAATATTGAGTAAAGAAATGTTTAATTTTTTACAACTCATTGTTTTTAAATACACTGACAATAAAACTCTTTTTAAAAAATTCTAACACTTTTTAATATTCCTCAGAAGTGATGTTTTATGGAATGCATTTTGAGAAAGTTAGCTTAGAACGGGGGTCAGCAAACTATTTCTGTAAAAAATCAAATAGGGAAACATTTCAGCTTTGCAGCCATATGGTCTGTGGCAATTACTCTTCTGTACCACAAAAGCAGTCATAGACAACACATAAACCAATAAGTGTGGCTGTGTTCCAATAAAACTTTGGTTGCGGACATCGAAATTTAAATTTCATGTCACTCTCATGTATCATGAAACATTATTCTCTCTTTGGCTTCTTCCAACCACTTTTAAAATTCCAATCTACATTTAAAAATGAAAAAAAAATCTTAACTCTAGGGCTGTACAAACATAGGTAGGGAGCTAAATTTGACCTGTGGGTCATAGTGTGCTAGTCCCCAGCTTGGCAGCAATGTCAGCTAGTAAAAGAACTGAATGTCTATGTAGATACCAGACCCAGAGTCCCCAGAGCAGAAACCCCATGTGTTTATCCCCAATTCTATCTCTACACTCAGTCTGCTGCCTAGGATTGGGTCAAACCATATGGTACATGCTTCTAAATATTTATTAAATGAAGGAATAATCACCAATTCAACTTACCTGTCAATAGCATGGCCAGAATTTAGTTTGTCTTGGCTCTGATCACTGGAGATGTCGGTGTAAGTGGCAAATAGGACCCCATGACTCCGATGTGTTCAATGCCAACAAGAATTTCTCACCTTTCTGAATAGCATTTGATGCCTACAGCGGCCTGGTGTACAAATTCAGACCGTTAATGATCAGACCGGCCAGCTAGAGTAAAAATAAATGCAATCTAGAAAGTTGCCCTGTCTTTGCAAGACAGGAATTTAGATCTTTCTCCCCAAAGTTAGTCTCTTTCCAAGACTGTCCTGTCCTTTGGAAGTTTCCATGGGTACTATGGAGTCATTCATTGGATGACGACTTTCTGCCTGGCTGTAGTCCCATCTCCTCACTGCCACCCTCTCTAACAAACTCCAGGCTGCTCAGTGCTCCTTCCTCTGAACATACTGATTGATCAATTCATTCATTCAACAGACGCTTACTGGCCAGTATGTGCCCCATAAAATGCTATGCCTGTAACCTAGGAATATAAAAATGAAAAAACAAAAACTCTCTTCAGAGAGTTCACAACTCAGTGGAAGAGCCAGAGATAGAAATAGATAGTGAGAGGGGCTTGGGCCACCCTGAGAACCTTTCCACCAGCTCTGACACTAGCCTGGGATCTTCAGTTCCCTGTTCAGGGGTAGATGCTATTGCTGTATAACTAGAGATTCCCTGAGGGCAGACACTATGCCCTTTGTCTTTTTTACCTCGAAAGTGCCTCACACAGTGACTCCTAACATAGCAGATTCTCATCAAGCATCTGATGGATCTTGGAGCTATGAATAAAAAGCATAAAAAAGCTAGAGAAGAGACATTGTAGATTTTATTTTGCAGTTTTGATACTCGATGTTTTGTCTCTTCCTGACTTAGATTCACTTGTGCTGTTGGTAAGCAGTAGACCCAAGGGTAGGGAGTGGGGTGGGAAGTGACCTGGAATCTGTAAAAGTCCCGGTCCTGCAGGCCAAGAAGTAGAGCAGCAGCAGACAGCAGAGGACAGGAAGGGGTGAGCAATTTCCTTGAGGGCCTCGCCTTTCTCTCTCGACACAGGCCACTGTGTTGGGTGGTTGCTCAGCTGCTGTGGACCTCCGAGGACTCGCTTCTTACACATAACCCCTCTCCAGCAGGAGGGTCCCTGTAGACCAGATCCTGTGGAGGGGGCGGTAGTGATACTTTTGTTTCTACAGGAATTTTCAAAAACAATAGATTTGCTTGAGTTCAATGGCTGAGCCAAGCTGTGAAGCCAGACCTCCGACAGCGGCAGCCCTGCCCAGCCTTGGCTGTCATGCCAACCGACCATAAGGCAACCTGGTCTCATTGTCCACACAGGTACAGCTGGTACTCACACCTCTGTTTCCCCTGGAAAGGTGGCGGAGTCTAGTGTGGAGGCTTTGGAATTAAGAAGGCATTGGTTTCATATCTTTCTGTCATCTGAGACAAATCACTACTCCTCTGAGCCTCAGTTTTTTGATTTATGAAATGGGGAAGATGATATCTTTTTTTAAAAGATTTTATGTATTTATTTGAGAGAGATGGTGCAAGAGGCAGAGGAAGGGGGAGAGACTCTCAAGCAGACTTGAGAGCAGCTGAACATGGAGCCTGATGAAGGGCCGGATCCCATGACCCTGAGATCATGACCTGAGCTGAAATCAAGAGTCTGATGCCCAACCGACTAAGCCACCCAGGTGCCCTGTAATATCTTTTGCTGCCGTTGGAGGATTTCAGGAAAGTGTGTTTGTAAATGTCTGGGCACCAACATGCTCTTCACAAATGTAGCTGGTATTATTTATTACCTTCCTCCCACAGGGCTGCAGTGAGTGGGCTTCCCAACTCCTGGGACAGTCCTGTGTTCTACAGAGTGAACTGGCTAGATTCTCAAGGACATCACCCTGGGGCTTCCGGGTTTGACTTTCCATGGATCTCCTAAGTGCTTCACCATCCCACCATCTGTTTCTCATCTTCATGTGCTATGGTTCCAGATTATGATGTCTCCTGCCCTTAAAGAATATGGGGCTTTTGTTTCTGTTCCTTGTTCTCTTTGCTGTTACGGAGCAATTCTTAAAAAAAAAAAAAAAAAAAAAAAAAAGGAGGCCAGAAACATCTTTACTCTGTCATCTAAAAACCTGGTTAATCTCTCCAGATATTTTGATGAGCACAACACATAATAGGATATCTTAGAAATCAAAAGTAATATTTTCCATCCCTTCTCCTCCTCCCCTAGGTCCTTAAATACAATAAAGTACACAATAGCTTGCTCATTCCGTTTCCTGCCATCAGCACATTCCTCCCGCCCCATCCCACAGGCCCTGCTCACGGACGAAGCAGTCAAGGCTAGGGTTTGCCTGACTCGCAGGAAAGAGGAATGTAATTGGAGGGAGGAGAACATTACAACAAACCAGCTGCTCTTTGGAGGTTGATTTTCCTTTTGGAAAGCAGCAGAAGCAATCACCGTGGCTCATTAGAAGGCCTAACACACTGGTTGCAAAACTATATTTGGAAAACTGTATTCACTTAGCTCTGAAATGGTGAGAGGGTGTGAAAGGGTGGAAGGAAGAGGAAAAGACAGAGCAGGGCCTGCCTGGGTATAGACATGAATCTGCAAACAGGTCATTTGAATTGGGTTCTAAGAGGAATTGGACAAGGATAGAGCTGGGACCCCAGGCCAAGTACAGACCTGGGCCTCGATGCACTGAGTACTGTGAAGTTCTGGCCCTTTAGTGAAGTGAGCTTGTCCATGGAGAGGTGGTTGAGCCAAGTGGGAAGAGAGTAAAGATATCGCTAATGTAATGTGCCCTGAGAAAGTCCACTGCTTACTCAGGGTTCCAGGAAGCTGTGGCGTGTGTCTGCGGTCTTGCCATGAAGTTTGCCATTGAATCACATCCAGGCCCATTGGATGTAATGGGCCATTACATTCCATCCTTGCCTTTCTGCAGCTCTCTGACTAGAACGTGTCTGACACCACCACAGGCTATAATCTCGTGTTGTGCTTGATCAGAACCAAAGGAAGTGTCTTGGGATGGGAAGGAGAGACTCTGGGCAAGAGAGTGCATGCAGGGTTCAAGAAGTTGGTGAGGTAGAACTAACCCAGAAAGAACTTGAAAAGTCACCTGCTCTCTTCTGTTGGATGAGAGCACTGGGAGCACTTCCGCCAGTAGCCCTTCTCATAAGAGTTGTATAATACAGCCATTTAATTTACTTACCTGGGTGGCTTAGTCAGTTAAGCATCTGACTGCCTCAGGTCATGATCTCAGGGTCGTGAGACGAAGCGAATAGGACTCTGTGCTCAGAAGAGAGTCTGCTTGAGATTCTCTCTCTCTCCCCTCTCCCTCTGCCTCTCCCCCTGCTCATGCTCTCTCTCAAATAGATAAATAAAATCTTTAAAAAACATTTTCTACTTAACAATTCCCAGTTCTTTACATTTAATAAAGTACTTTTACCAGGACGGCGAAGAGCTACTTCTTGCTTAAAAAACCACAACCATGACAGCAACAACAACAGGGGTCCCATCCCAGCAAGAATGGAGGATGGAGGTGAGAAAAGTCTTTATATAGCATTTGTATTGATATGCAACAGAGACATGATCCAGGCCCCTTGGGATTCCACAGTTTTGGTAATTTGTACTCGCTTTCCCTTGCCCTACTCATTTTCTGATAAAATATCTCATTTAAAACTCAAGCATATGTTATTGTTTCTATTTTACAGGAATAAAATGAAGTTGGAGAAGTTTTCTTGACTTGCCTAGGGCCACCCATCGACATAACAACGTGGCTGAGACACAGACCCAAGTTACTCTCATGTCAGTTTATGTTGACCACAGGGCATTAGTCAGAAATGTGCCATCCTTGATAGGAAACCCAAGTGCCAATAACTAAAACAGTAGGTACGATTGAGATAACTTGAATCTGGGGAATTTGCCCCAAGGAAGCAGGTTTATACCATCTTTCTGGGCTATTATCTTTATTTAGCATATGGCTTCTGTACTCATTCATAAACTGTCTGTTACTCCTTGAGGCATCGCATCCTCATTCGTAGAAGAAGAAAGAAGCTGCTCCATACAATGTAACACAGACTGGGTGGGGTAAAACGATTGACATTTATTCTCTTAAAGTTCTGGTGGCTGGAAGTCCAAAATCAAGGTGTGGGCAGGGCTACCCTCTCTCTGAAGGGTCTAGGGAAGAATCCATTCTTACTTCTTCTGGTTTCTGGTGTTGCTAGCCATCCTTGGCAATCCTTGGCTTATAGATACATCACTCTAACCTCTGCCTTCATCTTCAACTGGACTTCTTCCCTGGGGGTCTGCACTTCTGTGTCCAAATGTCCCTTTTCTTATAAGGACACCAGTCATATTAGATTCAGGATTCATCCTAACTCAATAGGACTACATCTTAAGTTGATTTCATCTGCAAAGACCATATTTCCAAATAAGGTCAAATTTATTGGGTGACTGCAATGTTCACTCTTCATGCTTTGAACCAGGGTCTGATTAGATCAATGATGAGCACTTGGCCAAAAGGCAACCTGCAGTATAGCAAGTGGCTCTGGTCCACAGGTGCACAACAGAAATGCCTGGGGATATTTTTCAAAATACCAAAGTCTAATTCAACATCAGCTGGAGATTCTCATTTATTACATATCACTGGATCCCCAGGAAGTGGGTTTTGAAAAAGCTATGTAGTTGCTTCTGGTGTGTTTCCCTGGTAAGCTCTCTGCTAATTTTATGCAAATGTTGCTTAGGTGGGGTTCCCTCTACTGGATCGTGATTAGATAAACCAATCTGACCCTTTCTGGAGGAGTCTGACTTCGGGACCCACAGAGAGGTGGGGATGCTGGAAAGTCTGGGATAACAGAAGTGGTGAGTCAGGGCTGATTATATCATTGATATGGCTGAGCTCTGGTGCAGAAACCAAGGGATGCTTGATCTGAGTGGACAGTGAGCAGGGTAGATGCTGTGTCCTCAGAGGAGTTGTGAAGTTATAAGGGTTTCACTGGACCCTAAATAGTGACAGCCATGCTCACTTCTCAGTAGGACCTGCTTGTGGCCCCCAGTCTCCTGACTTCTTCCTTGCATATCCCACATCAACGCTAACTCGTGGAGGTAACATGGTGTGTCTTTGTTGTTTGCAAAAATGAAAGAAATCAAAATAGAAAAATAGAGCATTAGATTCATTCAGTACTCTTCAAGCATTTATTTTATAGCGAGAATATAAAGAATGTATGTATTTTTCCCTAGGGAAGTGGTGAATAAGACAGATTGTGTCCCCATTTTTATGGAACTTATATCCTAATTGATTAATCAGACAACTATATAGATATCAACAAGATGGTTTCAGATGATGATGAGTGCTACATTTGAGAATAAGAGGGGGGCAGGAAATACTTTGGGTACACTGGCCAGAGAAGACAGCTGGGGACGTCGCCTAAGGGCTACCTACCTACATATCTATATATTTACCATGAGAACTGTGATTTTTAATGCTTAAAGGTCTTTAGAGATCTTCTTTGAACTTTTTCACTCTACAGATTAGGAAACAGGCTCAGAGAGGGGGAAGAGACTTGTCTGTGGTCAAACAGCAAGTTAGTACCAGGATGCAAGATTCCCGTCTCCTCACTCAGTGGAGGTCTCTTTGGGTGTCATAACTGCTCTTGCCATAGATTACATCTGTTGCTTTAGAAGGAATGGCTGAAAGGGAGGAGAGGTAGCAGAGAACTTAATGCTGCTACTTCTCCTTCAATTATCATACAGCCTCTTATTCTTGTCATCACTTTGGGCCAGTTTCTTTCTTACCTGAAGGGCTTGCAGGCCTGCAGCTAAGGGTGGGGAGCCAGGCAAGTTCTGTAAATTGCAAGGGACTCCTTGATGCAGGAGCATCCCATTACCGGTTACCACGGATTGACAGCTGTCTGAATATCTGTCTTCCCCAGAGATTGCCTGGGAGAGGAGCAGAGAACAGGGAGGGAGCACAGAGCAAGGAAAGGCAATTCTCCAACAATCAGTTAGACTTGCACAGGAGTGAAAATAATCATCCACTAAAGACACGTTTCCTCTGAGTCACCCTAGCACACGCATGGTCTTCAACCATTTGATATTCTTTGCCACTTCTCCCTTTCTGGTCTGCCTGGGCTTCTCTCCTGCTTCCACCACGCCTCCTCCCCCACTTCCTCCTTTCTTTCCTCTCTCTCCCTCACACCATGTTACCATTATTGTCAGTAGAACGAGCTGCATGCATGCCAAATCAGGTCATTCACAAATATAGAACGAACGTCTGTCACTACAGATTTACCACTATGACTAAAGCATGGCCCTTCTGTCTGTGAAAAGTGTGCCCATTAGTTATGTGGGATCACAGCCCCTGTAAGACTTTACACCCTCTACCTTAGCTTCACGGAGGTAAGCATTCTCCCAATAAACATCCTTTGGAGTGTCTTTGAATGATTTATTGTGGTGGCTCCATTTGTGTTTCTAAAGCCAAGACAAAGTCAGCCTTTCCCTGTGCCCCTCCCACCCCACCTCCAGCACACGAATGCAAAGCCATTTTCTGGAGTTTAGGGCTTAGCTGTGCATATTTGTTCTGGCTGAAACCCCACTGGAGGATATTTGCTGAAAATTAGATAACTAACAACACTGCATTAAAGAAAATGAGGGTAACGCAGGCAACTTTTCATGAAAAAGAGCTAACCAGAAACACAATAACTAAATGCAACATGTAATCCTGTACCATGAAAAATACAAGTTAAAAAGAAAGAAAGAAGAAAGAAAGAAAAAAAGAAAGAAAGAAAGAAAGAAAGAAAGAAAGAAAGAAAGAAAGAAAAACTAACTAAACATCAACCCCTACTTATATTATTCAGAATTCTCTGTTGGATGTTTTAAATTCCTCATGTACTTTTACAATGTTAAAATCAGAGCAATTCTCCTTTCAATCAGATATTGCAACACACTCGATGCCAACTGAGAAAAATAAAAATACGAGAAGAGGTAAAATTGAAAAGGGATAAAAGAAGATAAAATACGTTTTTTAAATACCTATTTATCTTTAAAACGGTCTTGTTTCCAAATGGTTTGGTCCATGTGGAAGTACAAGTCTACCCTGAGTTTGACAGATAACTAAAGCAACACCAAAGACACCATAAGTGTGAATGAGAACTTTGATAATGAAGATTATAATTGAATACTGAACTCCAAATTCCAAAAAAACTGGAGTTTTTTTTTTTATGGTTTTCACAATTTCCCTAGAACAGTCCAGACAAATTCTACAGGACCTCCAAAACCCAATACGGGAAACACAGAAATAAAATTCCAATCTACTACCCACACAACTTCTTTATATTTTGATTCTTAGGTTGGATCTATTTTCAGAATTGAGAATTAAAAATATATATATTTTTAACATGAAGTCAGCAGAACTGGTAAATGTTAAAGTAAGAAAATCAGACCTATTATTACTGCCCCAAATAACACTATTACCCAACTGACCTCAGTTGTAAATGCCTTTGCCAGTTAATTATTATACTATCACTATTGTTATCACCATTGTTATTATTTTGTTCTTTTCTTTGATCATTAGTTTGCTGGTTCAACCATCATACATGGTTATAATAGAAATTCATTACCATGTGATGGCTGTTGGACTGCCTATGGGAAATGACTTGATAGTCTTGCAAACACTGAATCATGCAGTAAATTAACACTCATTTTCATGCACGTTTGCTTGCATGTTGATGACCTGGAAACACATGCTTACACTCCATATTTTTCTGTGTTGCTTCTGATTTGTTTCTTCTCTGGTAGGAATAGAACAATATGGGCTTCCTCCAGGGGACAAAACAACACCTAACTTTGCAGCATGGAAGGGCGAGAGGAGCAGATGGATGCAAACGATGCTCATAGAGGGCCAACAGAGCACACACAGAGAGGAAATGCAGCTACCTGGTTTCACACCTGGGCACTGCCAACCAGCTTGGCAGTCAGGCAGCCCGGGGACTGGGAAGGCGTGGGCCAGGAGGAGATCAGGATCCAACAATGTCTCATGGAACAGTCCCTTGAGAGAGAGTACTCTAGATATCCTGCTTCTGGGAGCCATAGGCTTTAGAGGCTCGGTCTCTGCCTCACATACAAACACAAGACACCAAAAAAAAAGAAATGGATGTAAATGGATGCCGTGTCTTCACTTCATCAAACCTCCCCTGGCTTGCTTCAGTCTTTTTGCCCCCCTTTTGTTGGCAGTATGTCCAACTCAAATAGTGTTTTATTCACTACACATTAAGCATTTCTTGGTATTTAGAGTGAGACCAGTAACAACTTTTTTCCATTATGAATGGGCAGGTTATCAATGCCTTCATCAGGGGAGGTTATCAATGCCTTCATCAGGGGCACTGTCCCACAGAACTTTCTTCCGTGATGGAAATGATCAATACCAACACTGTCCAATATAGCAGCCACTAGCCACGTGCAGCTATTGGGCACTTGAAGTGGGCTAGTTTAACTGAGGAGCTAAATTTCAATTGTAAAAGCTTTTAATTAATTTCAAATTAAATATAAATTAAATTCCATTTTTATTTTCCATAATAAAAGTTTTTTTTATTGCCCTGAGCACTCAGAGAAGTGTATTCTAAAAATACACTAATGATTGCTTCTCTTATTTTATCTGAATCACAGGTGGCTAGCGGCCACGCACTGGGCTGCGCAGATCTGAAGTACAACTCTGAGTTGGCTGCAGACCCTTCTGGCTATTCCTGTGTCAATTCTGCCAACAACATGCACATTGAATTGCTTCCGTCTAGCTATAAAAGACCTTGGTGCCTAAATCTTCTTATTATAAACCAGGATTCAGGCCAATGTTATCATGCCCAAGTATAGGATTACGGGTCTGTTATCTGATGACACACAAATTGACTTTCTACCCCTGAGTTGACCTTTTTGGTTCATAGAACACTTTATCTACTCTGGCAGTGGGCCAAAACCTCACCCAAGACATACTGAATCAGAATCTCTGAAAGGCCAGTTTTGCTTAGGACTTACAATTTTTACAAGCTCCTCAGATGATTGTTTCGCAAACAGTTCAAGATCAACTCCTACCACACCTGCGTGGCATTTCACACTGGATGTATCACCACCAATTCAGCTGAATACAACAAAGACCCAACTCCTCTACTTCCCTCTGGCTACTTCTGCCCTTCCCAATTAGTCCAAACCCAGAGACAACGCCATAGTTTCCATGACCTGTTGTAAATCTTACAGTCAATACCACTTTTTTGACTAAAGTATCAATCCTAAGGTGGCTGGTACCTAGGAAGCATTCAACAGGTATTTAAACACTCTGCCTTTATTGTGTCCTTTGGTTCTCATATCTGATTAGTTATAAAGCAAGGTCCTTTGCCCCACGTCCCATCTCATGTGCTCATTTCATTCTTTCTTTCTGATAATTAGCTGATAAATTAATCATCTTTTTCTGGCATTACTGTAGCCATCATCACCATCACCATCATCACTATCACCATCATCATCAGCATCATCATCAAAATCACCATCATTAAAATCACCATCATCACCAATCACCATCACCAACATCATCACCATCACTTTCATCATCAACATCATCATCATCATCACTGTCATCATCTTATCTATTGAGGTTCCATTTGTATCAATCCACAAATGAACCCTGTGAGATGGAAATTACAAGTCCCATTTTACAGAGGATCAGACTTGATTAAGGAAACTTTCCCAATGCCACTCAGAAGCACAGCCCTGCTCTAGGAATAACCACTCTGGTATAAAACACCTTGGAGGGGCAGTCCTGGTGGCCCAGTGGTTTAGCGCCGCCTTCAGCCTGGGGTGTGATCCTGAGACCTGGGATTGAGTCCCATGTCAGGCTCCTTGCATGGAGCCTGCTTCTCCCTCTGCCTGTGTCTCTGCCTCTCTCTCTCTGTGTCTCTCACGAATAAATAAATAAAATCTTAAAAAATAAAAATAAAAATAAATAAAAAACACCATGGAACATAGACTGGTATTTCCATAAAGGCACGACCACTATCAGACTCACTGTGGTCCAAGGACCCATGCCACAGTGGAGATACTTAGAATAGTCCCACTTTAGTAAGAGTTTCACCTGTTCCCAATCAAAAGCAATGAGGTTCACATGAGAAATCTACAGTGGTTGCATCTTTATGTTAATTGCTTTTATGTATTCATTATTTGGTTTTTTCACACTTAGAGATTATGCCCTACCTTTTTTTTTTTTTTTTAATAATTGCTGAGTATCTCTGTGCCAAATGCTATGCTTGGCATTTGGAATACAGTATTGAAAATACCTTTTGGGTGTAAGTCAGATAATGTCTTCTCTATTTATTTTAGCAAATTTATTAAGCACCTTGGTATTTCAGGGACTGTGCTACAAGCTAAAACAGCAAGCAAAACAGAGATGATTTTTGGCTTATTGAGTATTAGATATGCACATGTATGCTTAAGTTGAGTAGTTAACAAATAATATGTGATTTTACGCCACATGGCACAGATTAAATAATTATTATTGAAATATTTTCCTTGTATCTTTATGACATTTTAATAATCTTATTTTTTTGGCTTAAGACTCCTCAATCTTCAAGTTCAAAATCCTTACCCTTAGACATAAGGCCCTTCAAATTGGTTTCTGTGTCTGATTTTCCAATGTATTTTTCCAGCACATCTTCAAAATATACCTGTATGAGAACAAAACTAAACTTCTCAAGTCTCCTGGCAAGTACCACACATGTCTGCTTTTGCACTAATTTTCCATTTATCTGACATTTCCTCCCAACTCACCTGCTCCCATCTTACTGTGCAAAGCCCAGCTTAGACTTTAACCTTTCTGAGAAGACCTCTTATCTTTCCTGTACAGCCACTCTGATGCCATAGAAGAATTTGTTACCTTTCCCTGCCATTAGGGTACTTTGATGTAGGTGGCAGGACCAATCTCAGTCTACCTATTGAGCTGTATAGGACGCGTCTCTATTCAGTAGAACACAACTTTCTGATGGCAAGTGTCACTTTTCCAGGCTAGTGAAAATTTTAACCTCAGTCACCTTTGGGATCTGCTGTTACCACCCCTGGACTGTGCCACAGGACAGCAGCTGCACAGTGCTGGGGTGGGGATACCAGTGGGAGTCCTCTGCTTAAGGTCTCTCTCCATACAGCCCCTTGGGGTGTTTTCCTAATTCTGTTGCCTTTTGCCATGCCCAGTTATATCTTTGCAAATCTATCTTTGTCTCATCAGCTGCCTAAATGAGTCATGCATCCATTTTTCTTTGCAGTATTTTCATGGTCACAGCAGGAGGCCCAGGACCCAGGTCTGGCTTCCTGCTGCTCTAAGACTCACAGGCATCAATTTCTTCCCTCTGCCTCCTTCTTGCAATATGAGGGAGATTCTAGTCTAATAGGCAGAAGGTAGGGAAAGAAAACACTTACATGTTATCCTAATCCTACACCTGGGCACCAGGTGTATTTGTCTATTGCTGTAAAATTCTCCCCATTCTGGGACTTAAGCTTTTGAAAACAAAAGCCAGGCAGTATACCAGCCTATTTCTATTTTCAATCCAGCCACCTTTTTTGCCTGAGAATGTTAACTTGAAGTCTGCTTGAATGGAGGGGAGCTAGGGGACAGGGAATGAAACAAGAATCTCATGGATTATTTTCTCAAAATAGTATATTGCTTTACCTGTAAACCAATTAGTGTCATATCAGTTAAGTATTCCTTGGTATTGTGAGCCTCCTGGAGGCAGGCTCACCACTTAATTATCTTTGCATTCTCTGAATCATGAGTAGCATCTAATGTATAAGAGACAATAACCACTTATGAATGAATGAGTGAATACATGAATCAAAATGTAACTGGTAACTCCCCTTTGCTTAAAATCTTCAATGGTTTATCATGACTTATATGATAAAATTACAACTTTTTAGCATGACAGTTCAGACCCTTTATTAACTCATCTCAGTCCTGTTTGATGGTCCCATCTCATTTTTTTCATTAATCTCTTTATTTGTAGCTTGATTTTTCCATGAAGATGGGAGCCCCTTCAAGGCAGAAATCATATCATATTCAATCCAAATGCAAATGCAGTAAAATGTGCTTAATAAGTGCTGCATTAATGCATCGTTTAAGCAAAACTCAGAGTATCCACTTACTATTTTGTTAAGACTCTAGTGCCCAAAGCAGGCTGATCTGGAAAGTTTTAGCTCTAATAGAATGATGACTGCCCAAGGCATAGATCTTTCTAAATCTTCCAAATGGTATCTATATGGTTATTAGTTTTGCCTGCTGGGTAGCAGGGGCACAAAAATGTTTATGACCATAGGAGGAAGGGAATCACCGTGTGAAACTGAGGGTGAATATACATGAAATGAGTTACTTCAGGGCAAGAGTAATTATTATTCCTTGTTTTCCCTGAATCAGCACCTAACAAATAGAATCTGCAATACAACAAGAATACTATGTTATTTTAAATCTAACAGTGTGAGTCTGCCAACTTTATTATTTCTGTTTTTTTTTCAAAATTTATTTTCATTATTCTAATTTCCTTGACTTTCTATATAAATTTTATAATATTTTTGTACGTACAAACAAATAAAACAAAACTTGCTAGAAATTACATTAACTCCATAGATTAAGGGTAGAGGATTGACATTTAACTCTAGTGAGTTTTCCAATCCATGAATATGGTATGCCTTTCCACTTATTTAAATCTTCTTTGATTTCTTTCACTAGCATTTTATAGTTTTCAGCATGCAGATTCTGCATATGTTTTGTTAGATTTCACCTAAATGTTTTATTTTGGGGAGTTACTATAAATGGCATTGTTTTCCTTTCAGTTTCCAATGGTTGATTGCTAGTCTATTAAAATACAATTGATCCATGTGAATATTGTATCCTGCAAGCTTGTCAAGTATACTTATTAATTTTAGGAGGATTTGGGTAGATTCCATGAACCTTTCTATATAGATAGTTATGTTATATTCAAATAGATGCAGTTTTTCCTTTTTTTTTTCCTATTTCCTTTTCTTGCCTTATATTACACTAGTTAGTACTACTAGTATAACATTGAATCAGAGTAGTAAAAGCAGATATACTTATTTTGTTTTTAATCATAGATAAAAGCCCTTTGTAAAGTTAAGAAATTGCCCTTCTTTTCCTACTTTATAGACAGTTTTGATCAGGAATAGATATTGAGTTTTGCCAAATAACTTTTCTGCATCAAATGATATGATCATATGGTTTTTTTTTTTTTTTTTTGGTGAGTTAATATGATGCATTACTTTATTTGGCTTTCTAATATTGAATCAATCTTGAATTACTAGGATAAAGTCCACTTGATTATTATGTACTGTCTTTTTACATATTGTCAGATTTGATTAACTAATATTTCTTTAAGAATTTTTTATCCATGTTTGTGGGAGATATTCTTTTGCAGTTTTCTTTCCTTTTAATGGTCTTTGTTTGCTTTTATATTAGGGTATTGCAGACCTAAAAGAATGCCTCAGGAAGTAGGCTTTTCTCTTTAATTTTCAGGAAAAAGTTAGGTAGAATTTGCAAAAGTTCATTCTTAAAAGTCAAACAAAACTAAGAGTAAAACTATCTCAGCCTGAAGATTTTTTTTTTGTTGAAAAAGTTTAAATTCCATTTCTTTGTAAGTATGAAACTATTCAGGTTACCTTTTTCATCTTGGGTGAGTTTTAGTAGTTTGTCTTTCAAAGAATTGGTCCATTTTGTCTAAGTTGTTGAATTTATATTTGTAGAGTTCTTTTTTTTTTTTGTAGAGTTCTTTGTAATATTCCTTTATTATCTTTTTAATTATGTATTCTCTTTATTCCTGATAGTAGTGATTTGTGTCCTTTCTCCTTCTTCCATTTGTCAGCCTAAGTAGACGTTTATCAATTTTATTAATCTATTCAAAGATCCAATTTTTTAATTTCATTAATTTTCTTTATTGTTTTTCCTTTATAAATTCCATTAACTTCTGTTCTTATCTTTATTATATCTTTCTTTCTTCTTCCTTTGGGTTTCTTCCCCCCACACATAATTTCTTAAAGTGGAAGCCTAGATTTTTGAGTTGAGGTCTTTATTCTTTCCTAATAGAAGCATTTGATGTTATGAACATCCCTCCAAGGACTGCTTTATCTTCCTCCAAAAAATTTAAAGATGTTGTATTTTTATTTTTGTTCAATTCAAAATATTTTAAAATTTTCTTTGAGACTGTAACTGACAGAGGTGATGGAATTATCTAATAATAGATCTGAGTGGGGGATCCCTGGGTGGCGCAGTGGTTTAGCGCCTGCCTTTGGCCCAGGGTGCGATCCTGGAGACCGGGGATCGAATCCCACGTCGGGCTCCCGGTGCATGGAGCCTGTTTCTCCCTCTGCCTATGTCTCTGCCTCTCTCTCTCTCTCTCTCTGTGTGTGTGACTATCATAAATAAATAAAAATTAAAAAAAAAATAGATCTGAGTGGTCATTAGGTATGGTTAACTAGATAACTTTAACATTGTTTTCCCTCTCACTCTAACTGAAGTGAGGCATTGTAAGAAAGATTTTAAGAAATAAAACATGGCATAAACTGTTTACTTTGAACAGTTTAAATATAATTTAATCTTCAGCAGTTTAACATAACAGTTGCCCTGTAACTTAGTTCTAGGGAGATCCTAGAACCAAATTCTTAAAATTTCAGAATCAGAAAAATTACTTTTGACAGTAGCAACCCATCTCCCAGAAATATGCTACAAAGTTGTTTCTTTGATCCTAGTGTGCATAAAGATCACTTTGAGAGCCTATTAAACACAGATCTCAAAAGATTCTAATTCATCAGACCTGAGCTAGGCACAAGGATTTGCATTTCCAGCAAGTTCCCAGGGGATACTTATGCTGCTGGTCTGAGGACCACTTTGAATAGCACTGTTTTACAGAATTAAAGAATATTATCCAACAAGTTCTTTGGCATTGTCTTTGTACGTGATTTTCTATCCCTTTCCCTCTTTACTTCTTTAAAATATTCTTATCTTCTTTCTTTTTCTCATCCTACCATCTAAATATGGATATTTCCCAAGATTATAACTTATCTCTCATCTTCCTTTCCACTAAATTCAACAACTATGTATTGAGAATTGAGAATCCACTAATTGTTAAGTTTGGCTCTAGGTACCATGTAAGGCAAAACCAGTAGGGTCCATACCCTTTGCCCTAACATTATCTTCTCTGTGAAAGTTTTCTAAGAACTTTCTCACAAACATGACCATCTCTTTCTTTGCTTTCCCATAGTTCTTTACTTGTTTTGCTCATGTGGCTTTTATTTCATTCTGTCTTGGTTGGGAATTCCCTGAAACAATATCTCAAATCTTAATTGAAAACAGGATCTGTACTGGGCAAAATTATCTCAACCTCTAATTTTTATTCTGTCACCCATCTGTATTTATTTTTTCAGGTTTAATAATTATATAGGCCTTGGGATTGATCAGAAAATTGTGACGGTCTTTTCAACACAATGCTACCTTATCCCAATGTAAAATATGTATTGTAGATTATGCAAAATTTTGATTAATATGTGGAGATGTTGCAAAATGACAGGGTTAATAAAACAAAGTTCCACTTCTAAGCATATTGGCAGAAGAGAAGTATTTATGGTATTTACTTTGGTCTACTTTAGTTAATCAACATATCCTGACAAATCACAATATGCAAAACATTATCCTATTATATTTACATGCATTTTTTCCCCTTTAACATATATCATGCCACTCCCAAAATTTTGTGAGAGAAATATAGATTGGCCTTGCTGTCTCCATTCTGTGTGCAGCAGCAACCAATGAAAATAGAGTTCATCTCTGTGGATGTCTGTGTGTTTAAAGGGGTGAGAAGTGGAAGCAGAAAATTTATCTGAGTAAACCTCTCAACAGAAACCTCTCCAAGCTATCGGCCCTGTCCTCCAGATTCCCTTCTCTGTGATATAAAGTGCTCACATAGGAAGTCACAAGGCTACAATGGAAATCCAAGCCTTAAATGATTTACTAGGTGCTTACATGTTGACCTCTCCTGGGCAAATAATTAGAGTGGGAGGGCATTTGGATAAGAGAAAGAAAGGGGAGCCATGAATAAGCCAATAGATCTTCAGAATGAAACAGATTTAACAGAATGAATACCAGGCATCTATCTCCTGGGAAGGAGGGAACTGCAGTTCTGTCTGTCATCCACCCTTGTGACCGTATCAAGTTTAGAGTATCATAGATAGCCTGCCAGGGTTTTCCAGGACAGAGAAAAAGAGCTCCCCATAACTTTTTGCTTTTCAGTGGGGACACATCACAATCACATTCAAATTACACACATTCAACCGCATGTTTGGATAAAATCAACAACCACTACAATCATATTTTTTACATAACATGGCCCCTAAATACATACTCACTACTTAATCTGGCACACACACACACACACACACACACACACACAAGGAAAAGAAAAAAGAAACAGAGTTGTGTTCCAACAATGGGGAAAAAACTGGCTATTTTGGCTTCATCAAAAGATGGTGTAATATATGCAAAGCATGCATACTGTTCTTTGTGGGTGATTTTCTTTCTTTGCGGGTGGAAGAGAGATGATAGTTCAATGCACTTAGGGCTTCCATAGGCAGCTGTGGAATTGGGCCAGTGCTCTTCTAAATCATCAGCAGTTGAGATCAAGAGGAACCACCTTTCTCTTCCTTTCTATCTTTCTGCACATTCTGCGCGCTCCTCTTTCTTCCCTCTTTTCCAAATCCTCTAACAGGGGACTGTCTTCATTTCACAAGATAAGGCAATGATGGTGACGCTGTGAAGACCTCATTGAAGGGCGAAGCTGGTGCGTTGTTCTTTTGGTGAGAGTTCTTGCCTCAGATAAGCCAAGTGGACCCCTCAGGGCTCAAGGGCCCTTGTACAAAACAATAGCTACATCTAGTAAGTCACCATGGCTGTGGCTTCCTAAGCACAAAAGACCTTGACTTGTCCTTAAAATGAGATCAATTTTGGGATAATAGCTAGGTAGGACACCACATGGAGACATTTCTGTCCATGCCCAAAATAACTCTTTTTTCAGCCGAATTGTGATCAAGTTTTAAGAGGCAGGAAGCTATATTAATTTTTGCTATTGTGCAGAATTATGGAGGATATGTTAATTAGAGAAAAATAGCCAGATATTCTGAGAGAAAATGGAAGGTAAGGGGCAAAGTGGGGAACTCACGGTGCCACAGCAAGTTGCTAATCCATCAGTAGGCAGTGTGATTGCTCCAGAGGAGCAAGGTCATCAGGAAAACCTTTGCTTAGAAACTAAATTAAGAATAAGGTCCCCATTGTTTGTCTTACAGTGGCCAGAGTTCATGAGTGTCTTGCTTTGTCCCCAGAGGCTCTGTTTCTCCACTCTAGGCCAGCTCTGATTAAGAGGAAGCCATATATCTTCTAAGAATATTTCTGTCTCTTGCTTAACTCAGTAACATTAACAGAGGGAAATGAGGTTATGCGAACTTCCCATGGATATTTCGATGGGAGGGACTGAGTTGATACAAAAGATTCCCTGTGAAACACATCCAAATAAATAAAGTCAGATTGATTCTAGTGATTCCCCTAGGTTTCACCAGCTCAGGAAAGAGGAAAGAATATCTTCAGAGACAGTGACTCCATAACTACATGCAGATGGCCAAAAACCATGGCTGGAGATGCCCTCAGATAAAATAAAACAATGCAAAAATCTTCTACTGCAAATGGATTAGATGTGGAATATTTTAATTATCGAGTCAATTCTGTTGCGAACAGTCTCCTCACTTTTTCATTTTTTATATAAAACACTATCATTGCTTGGCAGCTTGTGAGCTAGGTTGAAAACCTACTCATCTTCAAAATCTTCTGGAGAGCCAAACCCTATACTAATGAGGAAAATAAATTCTTAGGCAACAAAGTCTAGATTCATTCAGAAGTTAGCAAATGTGAAAATTACTACATAAGAAATTTTGCACTTTAATACTAGAAACAAACTGCCAAAACTCCCCCTACTCTCTTCTCCCAACACATACTCTTAGATTTCTGCTTTTTTAGGAGGTATTTAATCAGAGCCCCATAAAAAATATTTAACCTTAATATGAGGAAAAGAAAGTCATTTACCTAAGCAAAGGATTAGAATAAGATACGTATTTCCATTTTTGGTGGTAGGAAAGAATAACTTTTGGTCTCCTCTCTGAAATATAACTAAAACTTGAGTCTCTAAGGTACACAATGGAGCCATGGTGAGGCTGAATTGGAGGAAGGGAGAACAAATGTCTTTGAAATTGATCTGTAGATTCTATTTGCCTTTGGAACCACCTGAGACACAGAAGAATCTTTGACTACCCCTCTTCAGTCCTTCCTTAATCAGTTATATTTTCTCTATTCATCCTCTCTCCTCTGATTTTTTATTCATCTCCCAGAGTGGCAAGCCAATGCCTTCGAAAGAGTAGGTATTCAATAAATAACCCATGGATGAATAGATCTTTCTTATTCACTTCCAGGTTTTAAATGCTTGTTTGGCTTTATCTTTCAACAGATACTAGTGTGCATGGAGTTCAGAAATAACATTATAATGGTTATCACAGAAATTACTGCTACTTTCATTAACAGCCTGGGTATTATATACTGTAGCGGGTTACTGAAACCTAAAATTATTTACCTCAAAAAAATGTAAATTGGGATCAAATATGGATGGGAAAAAGGAAGGCTTTAATTTTTGGATCTACCTAAATATCACAGAAATACTATAGGTATCTTCTGCTTCTTTCCCTCTTTCTTTTTGGTGGATAACTCATACCCAAAAGGAGGGAAAACTCTTTTAAAAAGACAATTGGAATCTTTATTTTTTTTTAATTTTTTATTTATTTATGATAGTCACAGAGAGAGAGAGAGAGAGAGAGAGGCAGAGACATAGGCAGAGGGAGAAGCAGGCTCCATGCACCGGGAGCCCGACGTGGGATTCGATCCCGGGTCTCCAGGATCGCGCCCTGGGCCAAAGGCAGGCGCCAAACCGCTGCGCCACCCAGGGATCCCGACAATTGGAATCTTTAGACAGAGAAACATGACCATGATACAGTACTCTCAAGAGTTTCTATTCCTTTCTTTCAGAAAGTCATCAGCTTTTGTCTTTATTAGTAACTGCTTAAGGTTACTTGCACAAGGTCCCCTGTTACTAATGTAAATTATGAATATAGAATTGTTTACAGCAGCACCTGGGTGGCTCAGTGGTTGATCATCTGCCTTTGGCTCATGTCCCGATCCCAGGGTCCTGGGGTTGAGTTCCGCATCGGGCTTCCTTCAGGGGGACTGCTTCTCCCTCTGACTATGTCTCTCCCTCTCTCTGTGTGTCTTTCATGAATAAATAAATCTTAAAAAAAATTGGTTACATAGCTTCTCTGGATCTGGTTAAATGAAAGACAATTGTCTTTCTTGATAGAAATGTTCTCAGTAACAAAAGTAAAAGAAGAAAGAAAAAATTGCCTGATGTTAGTCTCTTTACATTTCTTATGCCCTTACCTTGAAAACAATCTATTGAAAATGTTCAATAGATTTTCAATCTATTGAAAATGTGGTACATAAGTTTATATTCTGCAATGTCCTGAGTTGACAAAATCAGCAAATATATTGGTTTCAACCAAAATTGTTAAGGGATAGATCCGAAGGAAAATCTCATCTATTAAGAGACAAGGCCAGGACATTCCACAATACTCATCTGATTCTCCATTCTTGAGAGTATCAGTTTCTACTTGACCAAAATGAGACAGTAGCAAATGTTCGATTATGTACTGAATAGACTTCAGAGCATTTCAGAGAAAATCAAGTGTAGTGATGTTGAGGCACCATCATATCAGCTGTACAAAGTCAGATCCCTGGGTTGAGTCTCAGGCTTGTGTAATATTTACATAACTTACATCTGTCCAAAATCAGCTCTGGGGAACTGTTCACAAAAAATGTTCTCGGCTCTTCCCAGTTCTCTGTTTTGTCTCCTAGAATCACTTCATCCCTTTCAACACATGACAGCCCTCCAAAAAAGAATCTCATGGCCTTCTTAAGCTTCTATCTTCTTTGGGACTAAATATTCATTGTCATTACTGAGTTTTCTCTTCACTGTACAACATGGTGCCCAGTGTTAGGTGTTCTGGACAAATCATTTCATAAAGCACTTTAAAAGTGTATTTAGATAATGGGTAATATGGGTGTTTTTGAACCACTGGTGAGAGATGAGTAGGGTCTGGCTATCCAAAGATTGCAAGGTTTGCGCCCCTGACCTTTGCTGCGTGAAGCAGCTGTGCAGCCAGAATGCAAAATGAATCTTTGGGGAACACTGGACCCAGCTGTGCTCATGAAATTCATCTAAGAAAATCCTTGAAGTACAAAAATGGGGAAAGATTCTTGAAAGACCTAGCCAAGATCATAAGTCTCAACATTGAATGCAGTAAGAGTTGCATTAACAGGAGGCAGATGCCTTCTACTCTATTCTAGGTCTTTTGGGTCAAGTTTTGGTATAGTTCAGATGTCAAAAATCTGGGGCACACAAGCCAAATATGGATCTTTGTCCATTTTTGTACAGCTTGTGAGTCAGGAATAATTTTTACATTTTTAAGTTGTTGGGGGAAATCAAAAGAAGAGTAATATTTTGTGACACATGAACATGATATCAAATTCATATTTGAGTGCCCAAAAGTAAAATTTCATTGGAGTACAGTCACACTATATTGACTAAGGCTGCTTTCATGCTATACCAACAGAGCTGAAGAGTTGCGACAGAGACCATATGGCCTGCAAAACAAAAAAACAAGTAACAAAAAAATCTTACTATTAGGATTTTTTTGGGAAAAGTTTGCAGAACCCTGATAAAGTTCATTCTTAAATTCAACTTTGGTCCTTAAATAAATGCTCAAAGTCTTGCTCAAATGCATGGATTACTTTTAGGGGATTGTTATATAATCCACTGGAGAATGAACCATTATTTTTTTTATAAACTAGAGATGGACTACAGGACAAGTGGTATAAAAGACATTTGACCAACCTATTAGAGAAATGCAAATTAAAACCTCAACATAATACTATTTCACACTTACCAATTTGTCAAAAATTTTTAATTTGATGTATTGTGAGGATACAGAGCAATATGCAGGCACACTGCTGGAGGAAATGAAAATTGGCACAACCACTTTGGAGAGCAGCTTGGCAATTCCTAGTAAAATGGAAGGTATGTTTATAGGATGACCTAAAACTCCATTCCCATGTTTATCCTTTATTTTGAAGAGATTCTGGCACATATGCAAGAGGAAATCTGTAGAAGGATATCCAATGCAGCCTGGTTTATGTGGTAGCCAGATAGTGTGGTTTTCCCCATTCCTCCCAGACACATGGTAGGTTGCGCTTTTAGCTCCCTTGTGGCTGGGTGGAGCCCCATAGCTAGCCCTGGCCACTGAGTTTGGAGCAGAAGTGACACATATCATGGCTGGAAAATATACAAGGCCAGTGTGAGACTCTTCCAAGTTATGATAACCCATAGGTCAAAGAAGAAATTACAATGAAAAACAGAAAATACTTCAAATAAAATGATAACACTACACGTCAAAGCTTATCATTATACTACAAATATGTATCTTTATGCTACCAAATAGTGTGCATCAAAGTTATAGCTTTACTTGGAAATTTATAGCTTCAAATGCACATAAGGAGAGAAGAAACGCTGAAAAGTCAGTAAGCTTTGAATCTTAGTTTGGATTCCACAGAAACAGATCCGAAGCCAAGAATTCAAGGACAAATAGTTTATTGGGAGTAAGCTAGTTTGCTAGAGCTGCTATAACAAAGTACCACAGATTGAATGTGTTAAACAACAGACATGTATTTCTTCATAGTTCTGGAGGCTAGAAGTCTGAGGTCAAGGTGCTGATGGGATTGCTTCCTCTACAAACTCTCTCCTTGACTTGTAGATGGTCACCTTCCCCCTGTGATTTCACATGGTCTTCCTTCTGTGTGTGTGTGTATGTGTGCATCCAAATCTCCCCTTCTTATTAGGTCTCACCTCATGACCTCATTTTAACTTAATCACCTCATTAATGACCTTACCTCCAAATAAGGTTTGCATTCTGAGGTACTGGGGGCTAGGGCTTCAACATATGAATTGGGGAGGGGTGCGGCACAGTTCAGACCATAACAAGGAGGTCCTGGGAACACATGCAGAAACACAAGTAGAAAGTGAGATGGAGAAGGGAAGGCAGCCAATAGAGGGTAGATTATTAAGGCCCCATAATGGCAGGTACCTATAGCTTGATAGCCAAAGAAAACTCTAGAAAACTATATAAAATATGCTTCAAAATTATCTTGGCCAAATGGCAAGAAACTGGGGTATTTATAACCTGACAGCATTTGGTCTTTAGTTAAAGGTTTCCCCTGAGAGATGTTAACCACATTTAGTCCTCTGTGCCTATAGACTAAGTGGGTTCAGGCAGTTGGAGGGCAAGCTCCTGACAAAGAATCCAATGCCAGCCCTTGGAAATCAGGCTAGTTTGCACAGGAATGGCAAAGGGATCCCAAGGCCTATGGGCAGTCTCAGCAGGGCCAACTTAGCAGCCTTCTCCAGAAGTTACAAAGAAAGCAGCAAACAGACCAACAGGGAACACAATAATTAAAATGAATTTAAATGTATAAATAGATAAGATCATGGGGCACCTGGGTGGCTCAGTGCTTGGCATTTGCCTTTGGCTTAGGTCATGATCCCAGGGTCCTGGGATCAAATCCCACATTAGGTTCCCCACAGGTAGTGTGCTTCTCCCTCTGCCTATGTCTCTGCCTCTCTCTCTCTCTCTCTCTCTCTCTCTCTGTGTGTGTGACTATCATAAATTAAAAAAAAAAATTAAAAAAAAAGAAAGATGAAACATAAGTAAAAGAGAGTGAGCAGCAATTTCACTCCTTCTCAAAAGAATTGAAAACATGTACTCAAACAAACATACACATACATACACGTTCATAGTAGCATCATTCACAAAAGCCAACGATGGAAACAATCCAAATTTCCAACAAAGGATGAATGGACTAACAAACTGTGGTATATCCATACAGTAGAATATTTCTCAGCTGTGAAGTACACAAAGAAAAAAACATACAGACAAACAAAAAGCAGACTCTTGGAGAACAAATTGGTGATTACCACAGCAGAGGTGGGTAGGGGTTAGGTGAAATAAATAAAGGCTATTAAAAATACATTTATCTTGGGCGCCTGAGTGGCTCAGTGGTTGAGCATCTGCCTGCACCTCAGGTTGTGATCCCAAAGTCCTGGGATTGAGATCCATATTGGGTTCCCTGCAGGGAGCCTGCTTCTCCCTCTGCCTATGTCTCTGCCTTTCTCTGTGTTTCTTTCATGAATAAATAAGTAAAATCTTTAAAAAATATACTCTTATCTTGATGAGCACTGAGAAATGTATAGAATTGTTGAATCATTCTTTTATACACCTAAATTTAATATAACATTGCATGTTAATGACACTTGACAAAATCATTTTTTAAAAGGGGTAAAGTACAACATGTGTGAACCTTGAAAACAATACTGAATGAAAGAAGTCCAACACAAAGACCAGTTTGATTCCATTTATAAGAAATATACACAACAGATAAGCCCATAGAGACAGAAAGTAGAGTATTGTTTGCAAGTGCCAATGGGTTGGGTGGCAGGAGTGTAGGGGATGGAAAATGACTGCTTAATGAGTACAATGAGTATGGGGCTTCCTTTTGAGATGATAAAAATATTCTGGAACTAGATAAAAAATATGGTTGCACAGCATTGTGAAAGTATTAAATGCCACTGAATGATTCACTTTGAAACAGTTAAGTTGATTTTTTATTTTTAAGTTGATTTTTTAAAAAATTAAAGATGCATTTATCATTTATTTATTTTAGGGAGAGAGGGTGGGAGTGGGGAGAGAAGGAGAGAGAATCTCAAGCAGACTTCCCACTGAGTGCGGAGCCCAACACGAGGCTCGACCTCACGACACTGGATCATGACCTGAACCAAAACCAAGAGTCAGATGCTCAACCAACTGAGCCACCCAGGTGCCCCAACAGTGAAGTTGATATTATCTGAATTTCACTTCAATAAAAAAGACATGACAAGAAAAGGTGTAGAAATACCCAGCAGTATTTAAGTATGGAGTATAGACACACACCAGATCTACAATTGCCTCTCCCTGACAGTTTTTTTATATTTTGATGATCTCATTAAGTATTCACACTTGTCCCATAAGGTAGGGATTACTAATAATCCTCATTCTCAGAAGAAACAGAAGTCGATGAGAAACAGCTTGATTGCTTCTCTGTCTTTGTGCCACTTTGTGTTTTGCCGAGTTGATCCAGAGTTTCTCTCTTGAGAAGCAGGACCAAGACAGAAGCATAGATAAGGTTACTTTAAGGCTTGGAGTCAGCTCAACTAAAGGAAATGAGCCAGGGAGGAGTGAGGTGCTCTGACATTCCAAATATAGCCTGTGCTTGGCCACTTAGGAAGATGGATTTGTTGCTAGCAACGAGTATGTAGAACGTGTGTGATTTGGCATGTCTCGAGCTGTGAAGTAGATGCAATGCAGGCAAAAAATTGATGATGTTATGGGGAGGGGCTGTGCAGGGTGCTAATTGCCATATGAAGTGCCTGGAGGTGGGGTGGAGAGGAGTGAAGAATCTCTTTTTTAATAGATTTTCAGGATAAGAAAGTCATCTTGCAACCCTCAAGCATTTGGGAACAATTGTACATAACACAGAAGGCACACCTAGCACGAGTCTGGGAAATCTGGACACTCCCTGCACACTTTGCAGATTCCTGGATATCAGAAGAAAAGATCTGTGGCTCCCCCCTCCTTACAGTCATGTATACCAAGCCCAGAAGAGACAACAGAGAGCAGAATAGCAGGTACCAATGAGTGTGGGACTTCAAATCACCACCTATGGTTACTTCTATGATCACTGGAAAAGTAGGCAAAAGGAGCTAGGTGAAAAAGGAGCAAAGATGTAAGCCTGAACTGCAACCCAATAGGCATTTGGTGGAACAAACTTGTTAGCACACTTTAGACTTTACATTAGAAGGCACATTTGAGAAACCTCTGTGAACCTTATATGATGTTCCCTACAATTATACTTGGAGAAGTGGGTTAATGTTGAGTCTTTCTTTTAATTTTACCAAGGAGAAAATCATATTGCAGATGTTATGGTAAAAGTGGAAATTAGCATGGAATCACAGGTCCAAAACCTGAGAAGACTTTTGACTAAGTCCTAGAAAAAAATCAAACTCTTGGGAGGGGAAAGAGAAGAAGAAGAAGTATTAAAGTAAAATTAAAAATAGAAAGCCTTAGATTCATACTTTATTTCTTAAAATTCTAAAACTCTTTTGAGTTTTTACTGCTATCTAGCCATCAAATGTACTAGCACTTTCTGTTGATTTGAGCTCTGATTTTGAACTCTGAACTGCCACTTTCCTGCCTTAGTTCAGGCCTGAAATATTCTTTTCTTTTCTTTTTCTCTGTAACTATATTTTCACTCAGGTAAAATACATGTAACATGAAATTTACCATTTGAACTATTTTTAAGTGTGCAATTCAATGGCATTAAGTATGTTAACAATGCTGTATAACTATCACCACTACTGAAAGTGGTGCTAGAGGAATAGAATTTTTAAGAATGAGGTTTCTCAATTGGTTCTGAGAATTGACTCTCCAATCTGATTAGATTTTAAAGTGCTAATGATTGTATTTTTAGTAGTTAAGAGAGTACTGATACAGTTCATGGTGAGATCTGGCAATAGAGATACATAAAACATTTCCATGGGATGCTTCTGCTCAACCACTTATAAGAAGCAGGGAGCTGAGTGACCATGTATATGATCATTTTGAACATTTTCAGTAAGCTAACAAATACAATGAGATTGGCTGGCTGTTCCTAATATCCCTGGGCAAAGTGGGGACAGAAGAAGATGAGCTCAGTGGTTCAAATTCCCAGCTCAAGAAACACATAAATGACCTGGAAGCTTCTTTGTGTGCCCTCTAGGAGACCCTTATCTCCTGAGATTGTTGAAAATCAAACAGAGAATCTCATCCTGTGACTGGCTGAATTATAGTGCAAGTGAGGACATTTATAAGAAAGGAATGGGATTCTGAAAGTCTGAATGGGGACATATGGGAAGTCCCTGATGAAGCTGAGGACATTGAGCTTCTAAATTCTGATGAACCTTCTTTGGTGGTGAAAGAGAGCTCTCCATCCCCTGGGGAAGTGACTTTTTCCATCTCTTTTGCTCCTTTTCAGGGAGATTAGCCCTGCATTGCCTGAGGAAACTGTATCGGCCTTGGCAGAGGCAGTTACCATTCAAGACAATGCTGATTCTCCTCAGGATCCACCCCTACCACCCCGCTTTTACTTCTAGACCTATAATAAGACTCAAGATCCAGCAGAGCCCTAAAGGTGATGTATAAAGTGTGACTCATAAGGAAGTGTGCTACACTCTAAAAAACTACAGTTTTCTGATTTATACGAACATAAATCTAGGAAACACACATGGTAAGGGCTTTTAAGGGTGAGGGAAAATGGGGGAAAAGAACATAAAGTTGGATCAAGCCAAATACATTGACATGAGCTTGCTAAACAGAGATTCTGCATTTAATATTGCAGCTTAGAGTTAGAAACAGTTCTCACAATAAGCGTGGTTGCTTTGTTGAAACATGGACTCAAAGGTGGCCCCCAGTGAGTAAGTTATAAATGCCATACCTGTCTTGGTTTGAGGTAGAGGAAGGGAAATTGGAGTGTTAAAGTGGACTTGTCATTTAGGACCTACCCACCCACTCTTAAAGGGTAGAAAAGACATACCTTTCACCATGACTGTGAAAGTAAATCCAAAAGGAAAGTTCGAGAATTCTTGAAAAGCTCTGTGATCACTCTTCTATGTAGGTCGGACCTTAACCATAAGAATTGGTAGCCACTTTAAAAAATAAAAATAAAAATAAAATAATAAAATAAAATAAAATAAAATAAAATAAAATAAAATAAAATAAAATAAAGGGATCCCTGGGTAGCGCAGCGGTTTAGCGCCTGCCTTTGGCCCAGGGCGCGATCCTGGAGACCCAGGATCGAATCCCACGTCGGGCTCCCGGTGCATGGAGCCTGCTTCTCCCTCTGCCTATGTCTCTGCCTCTCTCTGTCTCTCTCTCTGTGTGTGTGTGACTATCCTAAATAAATAAAAAAATTAAAAAAAAAAAGAATTGGTAGCCACTGAATTAAGAAAATTAAATGTAATGGAAGTAATTGAAAGCAGGGTGGCAGGAGCCAAGTGATGGCACTCAACTGCCAAAAGCAAGGTAGACATGATTACCATAATGAACAGCAAAATCAAAGCAGCAATATGAATAGGATGGTCGGACGCCTGGGTGGCTCAGCGGTTGAGTGTCTGCCTTTGGCTCAGGGCATGATCCCAGAGTCCCTGGATCAAGTCCCACATCAGGCTTCTTGCATGGAGCCTGCTTCTCCCTCTGCCTGTGTCTCTGCCTCTCTTTCTGTGTCTCTCATGAACAAATAAATAAAATCCTAAAAAGAAAAATGAATAGGATCGTCTGACTCATGCAGACTTATGGTGTTGGCTAGTTGATTATGATGTTTCTAGATGTTAACTAGATAGGAAGCGTACTAAATTATTACTTGATCTATGTGAAATAATAAGAACTATAATTGATATTTCTTCCTGGTTTCTAGTACAGATTTCCTAAAACCTTAGGAACCTGGTAGGTCTTTTCTTATTTGAGCGCACCTAAATTTATGTTAATAAGGTGATATGGAGTGGGCCTTTAGATAGCCTCAGGCTGGGGCTGATCACTAGAAAGAAAGGCCAAGTGATTACAGGGTTGGAACTTTCAGCCCCATCCACTGACTTACGGGGAAATGGGATGGGATGGGCCAACAATTAAACTTTATAAAACTTTTGAACTGCAAGATTCAATGAGCTTCCAGGTTAATGAATGCATCCATGTGCCAAGAGGGTGGCATACCCTAGCTCCTTGCTCGAGACCCATCTGGACCCTGCCCTATGAACTACTTCATCTGGCTAATCATCTGTCTCCTTCATAATAAACTGCTAAATGTAAGTAAATGTTTGCCTGAGCTTTGTGAACCACTGTAACAAGAAACTGAGGAGAGGGATATGGGAACCCCTGCTTTACAGCCAATTAGTTAGAGTAATAGATGACAAGCTGCACTTACAAACGGCTTCTGGAGTGGGAACAGTCTTGTGGGATTGAGCTCTTCAACCTGCACGACCGGAAGCTATCTCTAGATAGAAAATGTCAGAATTGAGTTGAATTGTGGGACACCCAGTTGATGTTTGCCATGAACTGGAGAAATGCTTGGTGGTGTTGGAAAACATTCCAGGGTCTCTATAGGCAGGTAGATACTACATTAAGTGAACAAAAGTCTAACTTGAATCCTAAAGCAGAGAGTCATGGCCCCCTAATCCATTCCCAGACTTGAGCCAGTTTACAGACCAGAACTCCTTGAATAAAATAGAAGCCAGGTCCCCTGAAAAAAGAATCTCACATGTTTATATGGTTAATCCTTCTCCCAGCCTTCTCCAAAGGGATACATGGCTTTTACCAGGGTAAATGTACACTATAGAAAAGGAAATAATAAGACATTTGAACTGACACTGAACTAACACTGATTCTAGGAGACCCAAAATGTCACTGGGGTCCACCAGTCAGAATAGGAGGTCAGGTGATCAATAGGGTCTTAAGTCAGGTCTGTCTCACAGTGGGCCCGGTACGTACCTGAATCCATTCTGTGGTTATTTCCCCAGTTCCAAATTCATAATTGGAATAGATGTGCTCAGCATTTTGGTTCTTTGACTTATGAAGTGAGGGCTCATGATGGAAAAGGCCAACTTGAAAACATTAGAAATACCTCTACCTCAGAAAATAATAAACCAAACACAATATTGTGTTCCTGGAAGAATTACAGAGATTAGTGCCACCCTCAGGGACTTAAAAAATGCAAGAATGATGATCCCTAGCATATTCCATTCACCTTACCTATTAGACCTGAGCAGAGGACTTATGAGCCTTGAAAAATGACAATGGGTTATTGTAAGCTTGATCAATTCCTGCTGATATCTAATGTAGAGCCATATCTTGAACAAATAAAGTCCTTGCCTGGTACATGGTACATAACTTAATCTGGCAAATGGACTTTTTTACCCACACCTGTCAATAAGGACTACCAGAAGCAGTTTGCTTTCTACTGACAAGGCTGGCAATACACCTTCACTATCCTGCTGCAGAGGTGTATCAGCTCTTGGCTCTATATCATAACTTATTTCACAGGGATCTTATCTGCCTTTCCCTTCCACAAGATATCACACTGGTTCATTATATTGATGGCATTAGGCTGATTGAACCTAGTGAGCAAGAAGCAGCAACTATTGTAGATGTACTGGTCAGACATTTGCGTGTCAGAAGTGGGAAGTAAGTCTGACAAAAATTCTGCAAGTTTCTACCTCAGTGATATTTCTAGGGGTTTAGTAATGTGGGACGTATTGAAAAATCACTTCCAAGATGAAAATTAAATTCTTACATCTGGCCTCTCTTACAACCAAGAAAAAGGACAATGTCTTGGTCTTCTTTGGATTTGAAATGTATTTTTCATTTGGGTATGTTATTCTGACCTATTTACACAGTGACCCAAAGAACCACTAGCTTTGAGTGGGGCTCAGAATAGGAGAAGGCTCTGCCACACATCTCGACTGCTGTGCAAGCTGCTCTGTCACTTGGGCCATATGATCCAGTGAATTCAACGATGCTTGAAGTGTCAGTGGCAGATAGAAATGCTGTTGGGAGCTTTTGGCAGGCTCCCATTAAAGAATCACAGTGCAGACTATTAGGATTTTAAAGCAAAGCCCTGCCACCCTCTGCAGATAACTACTCTTAACCTCTACTTGGCCTTAGCAGAGAGTGAACAAGTTTCCATGTTACCTGGGTTGCGCATCATGAACCAGGTTTTGTCTGACCCACCAAACCACAAACCTAAATGTGCACAGAAGTACTCAGTCATCCAATAGATATGTGATTAGGCCTGAGCAGGTCCTTAAGACACAAGGAATTTCCATGAAAAAGTGGCAAAAAATATCTATAGACCCCATTCCTGCTACACTGCCTTTTATCTCCTAGTGCAAGAAAAGACTTGAGTCTGGTTTACAGACAGTTCTTCACGATATGCAGGCATCACCAGAAAGTGAATAGCTGAAGCACTGTAGACCCTTGCTGGGACATCCCTGATGGGCAATGGTAAAGAGAAATCTTCCCAGGGGGCAGAATTTTGAGCAGTGCATCGGGCTATTCACTTGTGTGGAAGAGAAATAACCAAATGTGTAGCTATATGATTAAATACCAATACATGGACTGTGGCCAATAATTTGGCTGGATAGTCAGGGACTTGGAAGGAACGTGATAAAAAAAGTTGGCAATGAGAAAACTTGGAGAAGATGTATGTAGATAGACCTCTCTGAATGGGAAAGAAACATGAAGATACTTGCATCCTACCTAAATGTTTACCTAAGGGTGACCTCAGCAGAGGAGGATTTTAACAGTCAAATGGACAGGATATCTCACTTTGTGGATAATAGTTGGCCTCTTCTTTCTCTAGTTATCACTGTCATCATCATGATGGGCTCATGAAGAAAGTAGTCATGATCTTATGGATAGAGGTTCTCCCTGGGGCTCAGTGACATAGACTATCACTCTCTAAGACTTACCTGGCTACAGCTGAGTGCCCAATCTGTTAATAGCAGAGACCCACATGGAGTCCCCAATATGGCTCAAGTACCTGCAGGTTGGTTACATGTGACCACTTCTATCATAGAAAGGGCAGCATTTTATTCTTACTAGAATAGATACTCAGGCACGGATTTGCCTTCCTTGCATTCTGTGCTTCTGCCAAAACTACCATCCATGAAGATGGAGAATGCCTATCCACAGTCATGATATTCCACATAGCATAGTTTCTGATCAAGGAAATTGCTTCACAGCAAATGAAGTATGACAATGGGCCCATGCTCATGTAGTTTATTAGTCTTATTATGTTCTCCACCATCCTGGAGCAATTGGTTTGAAAGAATGGTGTAATGACTTTTTTGAAGACTCAGTGATAGCACCATGTAGATGGTAATACCTTGCAGGCCAAGGTTCTCCTGTGTGTGCCCTGAATCGGTGTCTAATGTATGATGCTGTGTCTCCCAAAGACAGGATTCATGGGTACAGGAATCAAAGAGTGAGATTGGAAGTGGCACCACTCACTAGTATCCCTTGTGACTGGCTAGCAAAATTTTTGCTTCTTTTTCTCTTGTCCTTATGCTCTGCTGGCCTAAAGGTCCTAGTTCCAAAAGGAGGAATGCTTCCACCAGAAGATACACAAGAAGGCTATTGAACTGGAAGTTAAGAGTACTGGCTGGCTCATCTAAACATTTCATGCCCCTGAATCAAAAGAAAAAGAAGGAAATTACTGTGCTGGCTGGGGTGACAGATCATGAGTACTAAGGGGAAATTGGATGACTACTCCATGATGGAGATAAGGAAAAATATGTCTAGAAGACAAGAGCTCCCTTTAGGGAGTCTCTTGATATTGCCATGCCCTATGATTAAGGTCAATGAAAAATTACAACAATTCAATCCAAGCAACACTACTAGCCGCCCATATTTGTGAACGATGGTTTCACTCCACCAGGTAAAGAACCACAACCAGCTGAGGTACTTGTTAAAGGCCAAGGGAACACAGAACGGGTAGTGGAAGAAGGTAGCTATAAATGCCAACTATGACCACATCATCAGTTACATAAACTAAGGATAACAGGCGTAGGAGACAGAAACCTGGACGCATAAGGACATTTTTGAGTGGCTGACTCAACCAGCTCTGTGGTCTGCCCTATCTCTGGACTTATTTTTTTTAAGATTTTATTTATTTCTTCATGCGAGACACAGAGAGAGGCAGAGACATAGGCAGATGGGGAAGTAGACTTCCCACGGGGAGCCTGATGCGGGATTCGATCCCAGGACCTTGACATTATGACCTGAGCCAAAGACAGATGCTCAACCACTGAGCCACTCAGGTGCCCCTATCTCTAGACTTCTTACTAAGTGAAAGAAATAATCTCATTGCTTAGGTTGAGATTTTCTCATACTTTTAGCCCAAATCATCCCAACCCATACGGTCGGGAGCCTGCAATACTGTTGCTATTACGAGGACCCTGAATACCAGGCCATGATCTGATTTCTGAAGTAGAAGTAAAAGACAACTTTATATTACCACAATCCTTCAGATACCTCTCTTACCTTACAGACTTCTGAAATTCCTTGACTAGGAGACAAAAATTACTTTTCTGTAATTGAATACAGGAATCAACCTTCTGATAAACAAGGGAAAACACGAGTAGGAAAAAAATACCTCCGGAAATGATCAGTCCAAAAACTAATAAAGCATACAGATTTAAACAAGATGCATTTCACACTACCAAATTCATTTTAAAAGATCCTAACATTCAAATTACTGGCCAGGCTGCGCTAAAAAATTTTTAAAGCAAGAAAAATTTATCAACTTCCGGGATAAGTATCTTAGTTTGCTCAAGCTGCTATAAAAAATACCATTAGGCTGACTTAAGCAACAGACATTTATTTCTCACAGTTCTGGAGGTTGGATGTCTGAGATCAAAGTGCTGACAGATTTGGTTCCTGGTGAAAGGTCTCTTCCTGGCTTATAGATGGCCGCTGTCTTGCTGTGTCCTCACATAGCTTTTCCTGGATACCTATACACAAAGAGAATGAGAGCTCCCTGTCTTCCACTTCTTATCAAGCCATGAATCCCATCATAAGGAATTCCCACAGGATGCCTGGGGTGGCTCAGCGGTTAAGCTTCTGCCTTCGGCTCAGGTCGTGATCCCAGGATCCTGGGATTGAGTCTCACATCAAGATCCCTGCATGGAGCCTGCTTCTCCCTTTGCCTATGTCTCTGTCTCTCTCTGTGTCTCTCATGAATAAATAAATAAAATCTTTTTTTTTTTTTAAAAAAAAGGAATTCCCTCATGACCCCATCTAAACCTAATTACTTCTTAAAGTCTCCACCTCTACATACCATCACACTGGGGATTAAAAGTTCAACACATGAATGGAGGCAGTGCACAAACATTCAGTTCATAATAACATGCAATGTTAAATATTTTTATTAAAAGCCATACAAACACTCATACCTTTGTCAATGTCCTTCAGACAGTGACCACCAGACACACAACACACCTATAGTTGATCAAGCTGGGTTCAGTGCCCATGGGGAACCATGGAGAAACTCAGTAAGTCTTAGACAGGACTTATGATAGGATTTGGGCTTGGGTTAGGTGTTTTGGGGGGAGATTTTAAAGAAGTGGAGGATTGGCTGGATTGGGAAGGATTGCTTGCTCTGGATTGGCTGCTGTCGGGAAATGAAGGTAATTAAAGAATGAATCTTATCTAGAAACAAGAAAGAGTAGGCTAAAGCTCTAATTAATAAAGAAACAGCAGTCACTCTTATTATCCAGGATAGAAAGATGTTTGGTTGTTTTTGTGGCTCAGATGATGTTCATGTTTTACCTGCTTAAGACAGGGTTATGGAGTGGTCTTGTCTTTGTCCTGATCCAATATGGGAGCCTTGCGGTTTAATTATTTCTGTGAAATAATTGGTTGGTTTAATTATTTCTATGAAATTGTTTATGTTCAACAGAGAACTGTAAAGTTGGGGCCAGCTCCTGGATGTCAAGGTCTGCTTTTTCTTTTTCTTTCCTTTCAACTCAAACACAGTGTGTATTGGTCAGCTTGTGCTGCCTTAACAAAGTACCACAGACTCGTAGCTTAAACCATAGGAATGTACTTCTCACTGCTTTGGAGGCTGGGAGTTCAAGATGAAGATCCCAGCAGAATTGGTTTCTAGTGAGACTTCTTTCCTTGGTCTGCAGATAGCTACCTTCTTGCTATGTCTTATTAGCCTTTCTTCTTGCGTAGAGAGAGAGAAAGAGTGAGAGAGAGAGAGAGAGCGCTCTGGTATCTCTTTCCCTTCTTATAAGGACACCAGTCCTATCAGATTAAGGCTTTGCTCTTATTATTTTATTTAACCTTCACCACGTCCTTTAAGGCTGTATTTCCAACTACAGTCACAGTTGGGATTAGGGCTTTAACATACATATTTTTTTGGGAGACATAATTCAGTTCATAGTGCTGTGCATCAGAGTTTAAGATTTCTAGAAAGATCTTTCACAGACAGTAAAAGTAATAGATATGGTGATGGTATTACCTTTTCCAGTAGAATGTAGAAATGGCGAGTATCTAACAAAGCAGGGTAGAAAAGGCATGTGATGGCTCAGAGAACAAAATGGCCCAGGGCTGGCTCAGATAATATTAAGGTGGTGGGTTAATTGGTAACTGTTTTTAATTATTAATTTTTTCATGTTTCACTAATATTGCTTTTCCTGCAATTAAGATACAAATATCTATGGGAAAGTTGACAAAGAGATTTCAACTTTTTCACCTCGTGGAGTAAGTGAAAGCTAGCAAGCGCTTGTCAGCATGCTTTGCTATGCCTATGCGTAAGACAATCAGAAGGGAAGACCAGAAAAAATGACGGGGTATGGAGGGGGCCCCTGAAGTAGGGGGCTTAGCATAAGACCAGGAATGGCAAGGAGAGAAAACCTGGAAAATTTGCCAGAGAAAACCTTCCTGATTTGCCTATCATCCAGCCTGCTGCATCATCAATCCATCATGACACAAATGGCTTTCAGGCTCTGTCTTCAGAGCTGAGCCAAGCTCTTGTGTGTGTATGGGGGGGGGGGGCTGCACACCCCCAACCCCCCACCAAACCTCCCTGCCAATTCCCACCCCCAGCAGATGGCGAGGAAGAACAAGTGAAAGAATAATCTCTAGTGCGCCTGGGGGGCTTGGTCAGTTAAGCATCTGACTATTGGTTTCTGCTCAGGTCATGATCCTAGGTCACGAGATGGAGCCCTGAATCAGCTCCAAGCTCAGTGGGGAATCTGCTTGAGATTCTCTGACTCTCTTCTCTCTCTCTGTTTTCTCTTCCCCCTGCTCATGCACACTCTTTCTTTTTAAAATAAATGAATAAATAGAATCTTTAAAAAAAATAAGAAAGAAAGAAAGAAAGAAAGAAAGAAAGAAAGAAAGAAAGAAAGAAGAAAGAAAGAAAGGAAGGAAGAAAGAAAGAAGAAAGAAAGAAAGAAAGAAAGAAAGAAAGAAAGAAAGAAAGAAAAATCTCCAACCACAACTCCCACCTTGCCCTCAGCTGAAACTCTAGCTCCACCAAAACAACATTATAATATGGTTTTAGGTATAATGTGATAAATGAGAGCTTTTTTTTTGTCTGTTTTTGTTGTTCTTTTTTTTTTTTACCTGAAAGAACTGCCCCCCAACATAAGGAGCAGGTGGGGTAGAGACATTCACTTAGGTTGTAGATCTTCAAAATGTGTCGGAGCCTGAAGCATGTGGACCATGCTTAGTTTGGGGACAGATCATTGCGGAAGACAAGACACTGTAAGCTTTGTGCTCAAAGTAGGGTCCAAGGCTACTTTCTGGACCAAATCTGTTTTCTGGATAAAGGCTCTAATCTCTCGTAGCAACTGATTTCCACTCACCTTTAAGGTGTGCCCCAGCGCCTTCCCACTAATGCAGCCTCACCCCACCCCCCCTCTTCCACTGGGGTCCCCTGGAGGTTAAAAGGGTCTATTCTGAAGTGAAATGACAACTGGGAAAAGCTTTTGGTTTCATATGGGGAAAAGCTCATAAAGCACTTCTGCTTCTTGATTGGTGTTCACCACCGCAGCCTGGAACGCTTTCTCCAGCCAATTTGTAGCTGATCTTCTAAAGTGGATCTCTCTTCTTGATCTGATTTGGCCACCCCCCTCCTGCCTGCCCTGTGCATTTGCTCTGCTTAAACCTCTCAGCACATTTGTTAACTTGAGTGACATTGAAAAAAATCGCCACCCGGTTAACACGGAGTCATGCAATCCACGGGATGTGTATCATTCATTTAATTGGGATGGCTTGGTTGCCTCCCAGATGTTCCCTTTCAGCAGATACCATTGTGTTTTAAAACTTTGGATAATTATAGCTCTGTAAAGCTAGAGTACAAGATTTGTTGGCTCCAGCCAGCTCCCAGCTCCTTATGTAATAGCTTCATTGTTTGGTAATCGCCCTATTCACAGAGCGAAGGGATCCGTGTCAGCCAAGACATCTATTCAAAGCACTTCCCCTGTGCTGGATAAACAGTAGCTAAAGCAGTCTACCAAGAGAACCAAAACACTCACGAGAGACTTGGCCACAAGTCGGACCAGGGCTGCTTTTCCCTTCTCGCACAGAGCTGTTCTGCAGAAATTTCTTCACCTTTTCTTTAGCGATGCATCAGCCTCCAGACAGTCTTCCCCTTGGCCAGTGAGATGCCTGTGGAATGTGGGGATCCCTGAACCCCCCCTCTGTGGGGCAGGTCAGTGTGGGTGGTGCAGGTGGGAATGTTCTGTGGCCCAGAAATAAGATGGAGACGCAGAGTGCCAGGGGTGGTCCACACAGGCTGCCCTTGGGGAAGATTAAAAGGAGAGAGAAATGTCCTGAAGCCGTTTCTTGGAAAAATTCAGAATGACCTCTGGGAGCCCTGTGGGGGAGTCACCAGGGACGGCACAGTGCGGAAAGCGGCAGAGAGGTCTCAGGTTCTGTGGGAGAGCTATCTTCACCAGGGATACCCCGAGGGATGCCAGTAAATGTCCAGCCCAGTGTCCTCTGCTCTTCTGCACATCTGCTGACGCAGGAGCAGATGCACCCCCCAAAGCCCTCCCTTCCCTGCTGGTGTTTCTGAGATTCCCTGGGAAATCTTCTTGGAGGATAATGATCTTGAGCCACATCGAGCTGGTTTCGTCTAAAATCCATGGTGGACCTAAGAGCCCAGTGCTGCCCCACCGTAACTGGAAGGCCTGCAGCAAGCTACTCTACTGACCCCCAACCCCTACACACCACCTTCCCACCTGCTCAGCTATCCTCTGAGTCCTGATCCCACAGGCCCCGGGAAGCGGCGGGGTGGGGTGGGGGGGTGAGCAAGCCAGGATCCTGGGATGGGGCAAAGGAGGGTGAGAGAGAAAACACGGGGAGATTTTATAAGTAGTGATGCAGAGCCCCCATCAAAGGCTGACTCTATTGTGGTGTAGAAATGCTATAACCCACCCTCCAGGATCGACACACTCATGGTTAATTACTAGAAACATTTCTTTCTTTCTATCATCTATCCATTTCCCTATCATCTATCTATCTATCTATCTATCTATCTATCTATCTATCTATCTATCATCTATCTATCTGTGTAGGTATATACACACATATACATACATTTAATTTATATATCATACATTTTGTATATAAATTATATATATACAAGGCATCATGGGGTTTGGGCATAAAAATTATTTTAAAATGAAAATATTTGAGATCTTATCTGAATTTCCCATATTTAACTAAACCAGAGCCTTCCAAAAATTACAGCTGTCACCAACCCCCCTCTGAGGGAGCTTCCTATGAATTCCAGAAAGAAGCCAGACTGCCCATTCTCTTTAGCATCAAGAAAAACCCTACAGAACCTTCCATACGTTCCTGATGAAGCCCTAAGACCCCCCCCAAGACAAACACACATACGCGTACACACACACACACACACACACACTTTTTATTAAATTGGTATATAAACCTTTACCTCTAAGTATTCGGTAAGTTACCCATTACTGAAAATTCCCAAATGCATAAGAAATAAGCCTTGTCTTTTCTCCTGTTCATCTGTCTATTGCCAGTTAATTTGTAGGGCATGACCATTTAAAACCTAAGTGGGTAGAGAAATAGTTTTCTTCCAACAGTTTGTATATACAAATACACAAATATATATATGCAAATTTATCTGTGTAGTTATATGTGTGTTTATACAAGTTTATATATGTGTGTTTACATGTATATATACACACACACAGAGTTATGTATTTTGATAACCGACAGTATCTGCAGGCCCTCTGAAAATACTGAAATCTGAAAACCCTCTGGCTACTGGTCCCACAATGCCCCTTTGTCACCCCACCCTGACACACACAGTTGCACACACACCACTTGAAGTGGGTCTCGTCCCAAGGGGGTCTGCTTCTGCAGGGCAGGCGTCAGCTGTGGCCTGCCCGGTCTGTCAGGCACTCAGGCTCCAGCCACAGCTGAGGTCCTTGGCCCTCAGGACACCAGAGTCACTGAGCCTTCCATTGTTGACAGGAGCGTGTGTGTGTGTGTGTGTGTGTGTGTGTGTGTGTGTGTGTTGGGCGGTAGGAGGGGCGGCTGCTCTCAGTATTCTCTATGTGATCTTCTGTTGGAGACTTTTTAAAAAACATTCAAGCTTATCCTCTACTGTTTTCTAAGGCTTTAATAGAACACGGCGTGGTCTTCTCTTTAAAACCTGCCTTCTCCCCACGGGCTGATACCTGCGTCTGACGTGGCCCAGTGAGGACCCACCAGCGCCAGCGGGCACCTGGTCTGAGGTCCTCGGTGCTCTTTCCCCAGCACTGAGACACTGCCTGGTGCCTGGCCCAGCTCCACAGTCTCATATCCATAATTCTCAAATCCAAAAGGCTTTGAAAACAGATTTTTATAACCACTTTGGTGGCAAGATGTGAAGTGAAGTGATAGAAAGCTCCATTTATCCCATTTAGTGTGAATATTCATATCTTTTGCTGATACAGGGCTGTGGAAATATTAACGTATTTGAATCACAGAGTGTTATTTCAGACCCCTTGGGATGTTACGTAATATTCGGTTCACGCACCATATTTTCTTTTAAACTCTGGGGCACTGAATTCTGAAACACATCTGACCTCAACGGCTTCAGATCTGTGCTTGTGGCTTAGGCATGTTTCAATCAGTAAGAGCTGAATGAATGTCTGAGTTGCTCCTTCCTCCCACACCTGGGCTTTGTTACGGGTCAAGCTCTCAGCTCTCAGCTCCTTCCTCTGCAGGAAGGGACGGCCCCCAGGCTCGTGCAAACAGGTTTCACTAGGTCTGCACAGACTCAGTGTGACCAGGGGGCAACGATCCACAGCTGGACCAGCGCTGGGCCCTGAGCACACGTGACAGTTTCATAAGAAAGCAACCATCCTTAGCATCATATTAAGAAAGAAATAGGGCGACAAAATATTTTCAGATCTGAGCAGGTATTTAGGTCTGGGCAGTTCACAGGAAAAGAAAAAACAACAAAAACAACAGTCGTTTAATCTTGCTAGTGGTCACAAACACCTGAATATGGACGTTGATGGGCACTCTAGTCATACTGGATCTGCTTGAGATGAGCGTTCTAGAATCCCTTGTGTTATTATTTTAATCTTCTTCCTTTTCCCTTTTCTGTCCACTGCCCAAGGTTCTGGCCCAATTCTAGTGTCCCAAGTGGGCTTGGTTGGATTTGTCAAACTTTTTTCAAGGCCCTGACCTACTTCTGTATTTGTTTGTAGGATTTCTACACCTTCAGGTAGACTCCCAAATTGATGAAGTCAAAGCCTCACAAAACATGGGTGCTCTTCTGGGAGCCGACGGCCATTCCTGGCCCGACTCTTGTGTTTCACATTCTTCATGGCGGGGCATCGGCACAGCAAAGCTTCCTCATATAAATCATGATGGCTTCTTACCACAGAACTTGGGTATTTCACGCTAACATACTCCCTCCCTTCCAAAAATCAGAGGCCTAAGAAAATAAGGGACCCAAAGGGAAAGTTGGTACATGGCTGAGTTTGGCTTTTTTGGTTTTCATTTACAGAACAGAAAGATGATGCTCAAAAGACTTACCGAGTCATTTACCTAAGATTGTGTGGCTGGTCAGAGACCTAGCCAGAATTTGAACCTAGGTCCTAAACTCCCAAACTGGTGCCTCTTACACTATTCTGTATTCCTAATTCGTTAGAGACATTCACTAGAAGAAATAAATTAGATTTTACTTTTCTTTTTTCTTTCTTTTTTTTTTTTTTTTAAGCAATCTTCACACTAGTGTGGGGCTTGAACTTAAAACCTCAAGATCAAGAGTTGCAAGCTCTACTGACTGAAACAGCTGGGTGCCCCCTGGGTTTTTACTTTTCAGACCTAGTTAATATAAGAAGCTGAGTGAGTAATCTGGACCTAATATTGCCAGCATTTTCAACAAAGGCAAAGATCACTTTTGAGGTTATATGTTTTTTTTCCCTCCTTTAACGCTTTTTTACCTTAATGGGTGTTTCAGTAGGAATGTGATCTCTGTACTTTGGATATTAATATACTTAAGCCACTTATCAATTTGAGGCTTAATTTTTGGTTAAACTAGTGTTTAACCAATTTTTTAAGAGTGCTGCAGTACTCAGAACCAGGGCAACCAATCACAGTGTGGCTGCTTCCTACACATGTTGATATGTGTGTGAGTGGCAGAGCAGGGAATCCAGGGGAGCCAAAGTCCTGGGGGCTATGGGGCAGGGCCACCTCATCACCCCTACATGACATAGGAGTGTCTGACAAGGGGGCTTCCAGGTGATGATCCAGGAGAGAGTGTAGTGCAGAGGTGACAAGGGATGGCACTCTTTGTTTGCTAGGGCTGCTGTGGCAAAGTACTACAAGTGACGACTTAACAAAAATGTCTTCTCACTGTTCTGGAGGTTAGAAGTCTGAAATCAATGTGTCATGGAGCCATGCTTCTTCTGAAGGCTCTAAGAGAAGAATCTGTTGCATGCCTATCTCCCAGCTTCTAGTAGTTCCTTGCCTTATGGCAGCATGCCCCGATCTTCATATGATGCTCCCCTATGTGTGGTGCATCTGTCCAAATTACCCCTTTTTATGAAAACATCAGTCATATTGGACTAGGGGCCTACTTTACTCCAGTATGAATTCATCTTAACTAATAATGTCTGCAAATTACATTTCCAAATACAGTCACATTCTGAGGGTAGGACTTCAACACATACATTTGGTGGAGGGACACATTTCAATCCGTAACAGTCCACCCTCTCACCCTACTGCAAATTAATGTCCTCCCATGCAAAATACATTCACCCTATCCAACACCCCCCCAATGTTTTAAGCTATTCTAGCAGTAACTCTAAGTCCTTATCTAAATAAGGTAAGGGTGAGACTCGGAGTATGATTCACCCTGGGGCAAAATTCTTTTCCATCTGTGAACCTGTAAAAGCAGACAAGTTATCTGCTTCCAAAATACAAAGGCCGAGCCAGCCGAGGCTAGACATTCCCATTCCAAAAGGGAAAAACTGGAAAAAAAAAAAAAAGGTGTTATGGGGTCCCTAGCAAATTTGAAACCTAGCAGAGGAAGTTCCATTAGATTTTAAAGCTTGAGAATTATCTGCTTTGGTTCCATGCTCTGTCCCCAGAGCCTGTGCACATGATGGAGAATAATCTGCTTCACTTCAAGTCTACTGATTTAAATGGTAATCAAGTCTCAAAAATGCCTTCTTAGCAATGTCTGGACTGGTCTTTGATCAAAAACCAGGGCATCATAGCCTAACCAAGTTGACACATAAAATTAACCACTGCAAATCATCTTTGAGTGAATACTACAATGTGTCCAAGTTAGAGAAAGCCAAGCCAGGAAATGGTAATAAGAGGAAGAGGAGAAATCTTGGCTGTTTGTCCTGGACAATGTACCAGTGGGGCAGGACTCAGAGGGGTAATCAATTAGAGATTGTGTAAAGAGTAGTTTTAGGGATGCCTGGGTGGCTCAGCAGTTGATCGTCTGCCTTGGCTCAGGGCGTGATCCTGGGGTCCTGGGATGGAGTCCCGCATTGAGCTTCCCACAGAAAGCCTGCTTCTCCCTCTGCCTCTCTTTCCGTGTCTCTCATGAATGAATAAATAAAATATTTAAAAAAAAAAGGGGGGGGGTGTTTTTAATTTGTCACAGTGGCTTGGACCCAGGGAATGGACAGAAAGGACACTGTTTTCAGCAATCCTGAAGCAAGGGAATTTGCCCTGGCACAAGGGTGGGAAATGGGGTGGGGAGGTATAAGGTGGGACCCTAAAGAGAACTGGCTAAGGAACTGGATACACCTGCAGCCCCTCAAATTCATATGTGGGGCCCTAACCTCCACTGCGATGGTAGAGCCTTTGGGAGATAATTAGGTTTAGATGGGGTCATGAAGTTGGAGCCCCCATGATGGGATTCATGCCTCCATAAGAAGAAGAGACATCAGATCTTCCTCTCCCCCCCCAGTGTGGTGTGAACAAGAAGGCAGCCTGGACCTGAATCTCACCAAGAGACGAATCTATCAGACCCTTCATCTTGAACTTCCAGCCTCTAGAACTGTGAGACATAAATATCTGTTGTTTAAGTCATCCAGCCTTTGGTACTGTGTTATAACAGCTCTAGCAGACTAAGACACACAGGAGGCCACAAGTGTCCTCACCAGAACAATATTTTCACCAGAACAATATTCTATTGTATTGTGCTTGCCTGCCTTTCCGTGTCCCTAAAAGGCTTCAAGGTTCACAAGCTGGGTCTTTTGAGAGGATGCCTCCTCCACAACCAGCACCAGACCTGGTGCCTAGCAGGTGCTCCAGAAAGAGCTGCTGAATGAAAACGTCAATGGACTGCACCCAGCTCTCCCAAGCTCAGCGGTGATGACAAAACTTCATAGTTGGCGGGGAGCAACTTAGTTTGTGAGGTGTAGTGAACCTATCTCAAACTGTGTCTGCCAAGGAAGCACGCCTTTTCTTACCTACATTGTGCGGTTGTTTGAGTCAGCTTGGGGAAAGCAGACAGCTGAGAAGAGGGAGGTGTTGAGACATCCCCAGCCCCCCCTTGGCAGCTACAAGAGCCTGGTGGCTGGATGAGCCAATGTTAAGCTAATGGACTTTAAGGAGACCAGCCTGCCAATGCTTTTCTGTTCTTAGTTTGTAACCAGAGATCTTAATCTCTACACAAAATAGATGTTTGCCTCTAGACATTCTTTAATCTGAAGGGCAAAGGGGAGAAGGAAGGAGCACATTTTGAGGGGGAGAGAGAAAGTAAGTAAGAGCTTATGCTCCTAAAGACCATAAGCCTTCCCATTGGGTATGGGGAGCAGCAAGTCACTCATTTCAATCCTCCTTGGAGCCTTCTGGTTGTCTGTCTGGGGCTCATCTTGTTTCTGTGCAGGAGAGAGGGAGCTGAAGCAGGCAGCTGGGGTTTATGATGATATCTTCATGTCGGCCTGTTCGGCACCCACACACCACCCAAAACATACGACATGTGATATTTCATTCCCTTGTATTGCTAACTCGCAATCTACGTTGCTCAGGGGCCTCCTTCCTTTGAATGAGGCTTGAGAGAGAACCAGAAGGCAATCTGCGCCTCTAGCTTCCCATTGACGAGGCAGCTCCAAACTGGGATTACTGATTTCCATTTCAAAACTGTGTTCAATTTAGTTGATTTAAACGACTTGACTTTCCTCTGTGAAATGACTGTGGCATGTGAGCTCAGCCAGTGGCTCTTTGAAAGGCATAAACACACTCCCTGCAGGGACCGATGGAGCTCCGCCACCCATTGTTTATCTAAAAACAGCGTTTTATTATTGTCGCTCAATTAGTCCAGACAGCGGACACAAATGACTTTCCACAGCAACATCCCAACGCTGCGTGTCACTCATAAAATGCCGAAGACTGTGCTAATAGCTGGCTAATAAAATCAAAATGGGCCTGTATTGATTCCACGATTACTCAAATCCTCACCCTTTCTTCTGAAATCTCTTCTTAATCTAATTACACACAATTTTTTTCGCTTTTGTAAAAGAACATTAACCCCAGCGATCAACAATCCTGTTCTCAATTTATGAGCAAGCAACCAAGTTTCTTCCGAATGTAAACTTTGGAGAGGAGTTTATTTTCTATAAACAAGCTCGCATATTTACTCCCCTCAAGGTCAAAATATTATTGCCTGTAGGTTTTTTTTTTCCTACACACTTTTTTTTTTTTCTGAAAATTGCACGATCTGTCATTTCGCAGACACCCACGAAAAACCACTCCTAATCACTTGCAGAAGATAAGTTTTTCCTTGTTTATACTAACTGCTGTGAAAATGCTATTATACGCAAATGTTTCATCTGTTTTGCAAACATATGCTTTCACACAGACACACACACACACACGCACACATACACACACACACATTCACACAGCTCACCGCTGAGCCGGTTGCCTGAAACGGGGAAAAGTCCTTTGGAAAGAACAGAAACGAGCTGCAGTGAGCCTCTCAGCATTTCCCATTTTGCAAATCAGTCTTGGAAGCACGGGTGAGACATATTCAGAAATCACATGTGCCATTGACTACACTAGGACCGTGCTCTTGAGTGGAAAGATGCTTGCTCTCGGACTCGTGCCTCTAATTTCCACCTGGAGAAGTTGGGAGTCAGAGAGGTGGAGATTTAAGGAAGGTGAGCAAGCAGAGGAGTGGAGCCTGGGTGTTCCAGTCACAAGCCTGGACCGCTGTGGAATTGCAGCACAGAATCCACGAATTCGGGTGGTAAGGATGCCTCCTCTTTAAAGGAACCATGAGGGTCTGCTGTAGATGGGGGTGTCCCTGCCAAGCTGTATGGCAGCCCCCTCCCCTGCGATGATTAACCTCCCCTCATCCTCACCCCAACATATACACATGCACACTTGGGTAATGTAACATTTCTAAAGCTTTCATTTGAGTTTAGGGTTGGAAAACATCCAGGCCAAACATAAAATCTCAAACCTGGCTCTCTCTTCCCGCAAGGCCACTGCCAAGAGCCCTCTGGTTTCAGTCCTAGATAGTGAACCAGCATGACCTCATGGTTGGAAACTCCATCTTTGGGCAGGCCTGGTCTCGCCCCGTCTCTACTCTCTCTCCTTGGATGAGAAGGGGGTGAGGTTGGCATGATGAGAGGAATTCCTCTTTTACCCACGAGCAGAGAAATGACCTTGTCCAGTCATTACCCAAAGGCCAAAGGGAAGAAAGCTCCCAATCACCTCTAAAGGCATAAGCAGGAGACTCTGAATGTACTTGGAGTTGCCCACCTGAGCAGAGCCTCTTGTTTGGTTGATTGGACTGAGCTTCCACCATTTCTTCAGAAGAATAGGAAGCATTAGGTCATCGCCAAAGCAGCGCCTGGATGTCAAACCAACTTAACCTTGATGCCCAGCAAAATATCTCTGCCACTTGACTAGCTCTAAGCCATGGGACTCTGGGCACCTGTCTTCCTGCCTTCTGTCTCTGTCTCTGTCTCTTTATCCTGCATGGTTTCCTAATCATTCCTGTCCTTGACTCCCCAGGGGTGTGGATCACTCTTTGAAAAGCACACAACGTTCTCCCAATGCAAATCCTTATTTGACCCAATCTCTTCCTTTCATGGAAGGATGACCCATTCGGAGAAAAGGTAGGAGATGTCTGATAAGCAAATTAGAAAAACTACCTTGGCTGGAACACCCAGTGTGAGTTGATTAGAGGTAGGCCACTACTCAGGGGTCATCTGCTGTGTGTACGCCTTTAACAGAAAATACATTTTTCATATTGCCAAATTCTCTCCAACTGTTGTCGGTTCGTCCGTTTCTTTCCCACCTCCACCTGCCCACACGGCGGGGGAAATACCATCTCCATCACTCAGCTAGCTGGCTGGCGGAGTGATGGGCTTCCTTGGTTTCCGCTGGCTAATGTTGCAACAGCCTCGTGCTCTCACTGCTGGAACTTTCCTCAGGAAGCCACACAAGTGACCCTCAAAATGCAAGGGCTTTCTGGTAGCATTCACCCTGAGGTTTTAAGCTCTCTCCCCTCTCCCCGGCCCTGGCCTCTTTTGCCTTCTGAAACCATAAAGCAGTTAGAGATTCTAATCTCTCAACACAAAGTCACTCTGGCACCCACAATCAGATGTCACCTGAGGTCACAGCGGCTCGCCTCTGGTGGAAAGTTCCAAAGCAGGTTGCAGCTGCTTTTATGATCTGCCAGTTGATTCGCAGAGAGAGAGCCCTGAAACCCAACAGGAAGGTAGTTTTCTGAGGCATGTTAAAAATATATTTACGTTTGTTTATATGTGAGTGATTATTTTTAGTCTGAGGAAGAGGCTTGACAAGGATCTAGAGGCTCCACGGTGGCCTGGCACAACCAGCAGGATTGGCACCTGCATACAACCCGTCTTTGGGTGCTGTGCTTCTGGGTTATTGCCTCATGTTTTTCTCCCTGCCAGCCCCCCAGTGCCGTAGGAAGAGGTGAAACTGGTCCCACACTAGGCTTTTCATCTCATTTCTCTGCTCCCCTCCAGGCTGGCAGGTCCCCACAAAATAAGTCACACTCAAGAGGCTAACAGCCGAGCTTCAGGCCTCAAGAAGCTGTTTCTTGCCTCTGCAGGACAAGAGTGGTGCCTCCAGAGACCTGCCTGTGGTGCTGTGCTCAGTTATAATGACTGTGAGCTCCAGGCACTACTTTGGGTCATGGGAGCAGGCTGGCTGGACATCTATAATCCAGATGGTTCCTACGTTGTTGGAGGAACTCCAGACTGAGGGATGGACAAGGTTTAGAAAGATATGCTGATTCCTTGGTATCTGGCTTAATGCATTCCTTTTAGATGTGGCAAATAGAGGAGCACGCAGAGATGCACGCTGCTGTTCTCCAGCTAATGCAACAGCCCTCCCCAGCCCACCACCTGGCCTCCACGCAGCCAAGGGGGAGAAGAACGTGAGCCAGAACAAGTTAAGGCAAGATGAAGGTCACAACCCCAGAGGACCACTGGTTGATGGTAACTCTGGGATCAGTGACAGAGTCTGGGCACTCACAAATCCACAGTGACCATCTAGATCCTGCTGTGCCTGTGCCACCACAGATTGCTTTGGTAGAGTTTCTCTCACAGATAATTGTATCTGCTCTGGATACCCCTGACCTCAAGTGGTGATCTGCTGGCCAAGGGCTATGGAGTTTGGACAGGATACAGCATTGCAGTCAGTGCTCTGCCCATACTGCTTAGGAGTGTTTATCATCTCCATGCACCCAGCTCAAGTGGGCCAAACAGCACCTGTGTCTCTGTTGGAACGCTACCCTCCGGGTCCTGAAACTACTCTGTCTGCTTATAGAAAAAGCAATGATGAGAACTTGCATCTTTTCAGGGATGTCAGCCCTTAACCAGTGAATGACAGATGGGAGGGGACAGTAACACTGAAGCTCTCCTGGCCTTTGGTCAGGACCACAGCACAGGGCACAGGAATGTTCTGGAGAGACTCTCAGTCACCACTTCCCTCCCTGGAGCTTTTCATGATTGTGCTCCTTTACCTGGCATCCTTGTTTTCTGCGGCCATTTCTCAGACCACCTGCTGGTTTTTCCTGGGAACATTTCTTAAATGAATCCCCTGGGTCTGCTTCTGGGGAATCTAACCTAAGACACTAGGTAAGGCACGAGAGGTAATGCTTGCTCTGAGACCCCCAAATCAACGGCACAGCTTCCCCTCAGCTCAGATGGCTTCTCGTCCTTTCAAAGTTCAGCCTTCCTAGGCTGTCTCATTAAGACACTTGGAGTGAAAGACTATCATCCTGCTGCACCAGCATAACAGGCAACTGTTTTCCTACTCCACAGAATCTTCTGGAAGATCTCAACTCAAAGTCAGCTCCAGGGCCCTGGGGGAAATTCTGCTTCCTCAGTCTTAATTCAGAGAAACATGGGCCCTGGCCAAAGCTTCCAACCACACAACCACCTCGTATTTCCTCTTCCCTCTAGCTTAGCAAAGAATCAAAGCCAATGGGGACCTTATATGGCATTCACCATCTCTGGAAAACTTCTCAAAAATACTTTTAGTTCCTTTCTTATTGTCTCCCCAGAGTCTAATAATTCCTGGAAGGAGAACTGTAGATTCATTGACACTTGGGAAGTCCAGCAGAAAATCAATCCTGTAGCTCGAGAAAGCTGTATGGAAACCCCACGGTTTCCAGCTCTGTCCTCCCTCCCAGCCCTGCCAGCCTTGGAATTAACTCTTACCATTCCACAGAGAGGGCATCAGAGGACCAGGTACAGGGAGGGGAGCAAACGGTGCAAATTAGAACTACAGTTCCTCAATCTTATCCTTCCTGCCTTTTATAAAAACTCCAAGCATGCCTCATGTAGAAGAAGCATCAGCATTTGTTTCAGCCTGACATGCATGCCAGGAAACTCCCTCCAGATCTCTAAGAGTTTAGGTTTGCTGTAATCACTGTTGCTCTTGGCCCAACCTTGGAAAAATTCTGAAGATACAAGCTTGGCCTAGAAGCCTACAGGCAAACACTCAGAAGTCCTATGGGTAATTTTGTCTCAGCACACACTACTGATATCAGGACTTGTGGGAGAAATAAGAAACAGAAGAGGAGTGTCAAAAAAGCTCTCCAAATCCCAGTTCTTGCATCTTGCACTTGGTTTCAGCTATGACTCCTAATGGTGGCTTGGGGCATGGCTACCCATGCAAAGCTCTATTCCTAGAGAGGATACTGTCTGAATCTGTCAAGGGAAGGAGAAACTGCAAAGGAAGGAGAGTGGTAGAGTGAGGAAGAGGAGGGCTTTGAACAGAATTTGCCTTGTGTTTGTAGCAAATCCTTCAGGTGTGTCCCTCAGGACCTGGCCTTTCCCCTCAGCTCTGAGGAGGGCCCAGTGAGGTACACCCATGCTCAGCAGAAATGGTTATAGCAGCAATGTCCAAAGCAGCCAAAATATGGAAAGAGCCCAGATGTCCATCAATAGATGAATGGATAAAGAAGTTGTGGTATAGATATACAATGGAATATTACTGAGCCATCAAAAAGAACGAAATCTTGCCATTTGCAATGATATGGATAGAACTGGAAGGTATGATGGCAAGTGAAGTAAGTCAGAGAAAGACAAATACCATATGATCTCACTCATATGCAGAATTTAAGAAACAAAACAGAGGATCATGGGGGAAGGGAGGAAAAAATAAAATAAGATGAAAACAGAGAGGGAGACAAACCATAAGAGACCCTTAACAACAGAAAACAAACTGAGGGTTGCTGAGGGGGAAGGGGTAGGGAGATGGCGTAAATGGACGATGGACATCAAGGACGGCACAGGATGTAATGAGCACTAGGAGTTATATGCAACTGATGAATCACTAAATTCTACCCCTGAAATTAATAACACACTATATATTAGCTAAATTGAATTTAAATTAAAAAAAAAAAAGTGTTTGGGCTGGAGGAGAGATGGTCTTGAATCCCAACCTCGGCACAGCCCTTGAGGACACTGCCAACCCAGGTGCAGCAAACGGTGAAATGTGTTTTTTCTCTTCTCTTTCCTTTTTCGCCAATCAGAGTGAGTGAGTTCTAAGCTCACTATGGTGTTTTAATTATTTTTTGATTAAGAAAAAAGGGAAAGGAGTTAAAATTAAAGCCTGCTATATAAAAGCAAAGCAATTTCTGGAAGGTCATGAGCCGCTGCTGGCAAGTGTGTCCAGGAGTTGGGAACAATGTACTTGCTGTTTGGGGAGCAAACCAGCAAAGCAAATCCAGGCTGGCGAGGGTGTCTTGGCACACTCAGGGTTGGGTTTGGTTCTGGATTCATACAAGCCTCTCCTAAAATGATGGAAGGGGCAGGGCCCACTGATTGTCCAAAGCGTGTTCTCCAGTCTTGATTCCCCAGTGCTGGTATGTGGAGTGTGACTCCCAGGACAGTGCTTGGAATGCCACAGGTAGGCGCTCAGTGTGTGCTTACCCGTGACATGGAAGTGGATCAAAGCAGTCCTGTTCTCTATAGCTTTTCACTGTGGAGGTGAAAACAAGATCCAGAGGGAGTTGCAAAATGGAGAAAAACACACAGGGACCTCATTTATTTCTCTTTTAGGACTGAAAAGTAGAGATGCCATCAAGATTTGTGAGAAAGAGCACAAAAAGAGAGTTTCTTTAAGCAAGGAGGGCGTGCCTTATTGCCTCAACTTTAGAAGCAAGAAACCAGGGGTGCCTCAGTGGCTTAGTTGGTTAACTGTCTGCCTTTGGCTTTAGGTCATGATCTTAGGATCCTCGGACTGACTCCCACATTGGGCTCCTTGCTCAGGGGGGAGTCTGCGTCTCCCTCTGCCCCTCCTCCCTCTCATACTCTCTCTCTCTCTCTCACTCTCTCAAATAAATAAATAAATAAATAAATAAATAAATAAATAAAGGAAAGGAAAAAAAAAAAAAACAGTCAAGAAACCAGTTTGATGCTAGGGACAAAAACACAGATTCTGCTGCCAGACTGGGTCCATGTCCTTACTCTGCCATTTCATAGTTGTCTGATCTGGGGAAAGTTACTTAACTTCTTTGGGCTTCGACTTCTCATTTATAAATTGGTAATATTAACAGGACCTATCTCATAGGATTGTTGTGACAATAAATGAGTTGACTTATAGAGAGCACATGCAACAGTGCCCAGTACATAGGAAGTGCCACTGACAAATTACTACCATGGTTATTAATTTTGATTATTGTCTGAGTCAGTCATGGTTCTAAGGATCATGACTGACTCAGACAATAATCAAAATAGATTGTCTTAGGTCTCACATACACCATTTCTGTAAAATAAACATCATCTTATCTACTTTATAATTGAGGAAATGGAATCTAAGAGAGATTAAGTTATTTGTGCATGGTCAAGCATCTACTAATTGTCGGACATTGTATTTGAGCCGAGATCTGTCTGCCTCCAAAGCCTGTGCTTTTTCTGTTAAGCTACATTCAAGATGACATGTTTGAAACTTCCTCTGCTTGCCATCCTGCCGGCATCCTCTCAACCACCAAAGCTTATGAAAACATGGCACTAAAGTCAGCGTCCCCTGGACACCAACAGAAGAACAATTGTACATCTGCCAAAGAATGTTCTCAGCACCAATAATGGTTCTAGCTACTGTGGAATAACTGAATTTAGGAGTTCTTAATTATGGACCTCCTAAGATTTCAAGGATTAGAAGAGGCAAATATGAAGGAGATAGACTAATTATTCTCCTACTTTGATTGGGGAGATCAGAATTCCCTTTATTTATCTTAGGAAAATAAAAACTCCAGAACTCAGGAATACAGTTCTCAGCTACTGCATATTAAAAAACAATTGAGACCCAAATACATCCAATCAATGGATCCTGACTTTAGGGAAAACTCACTCTAAACCACCTGGTATGGAAAGCCACTAGTCCTGTGAGTAGAATCGCTTTCTATGAAATTTCATTGCATAATGACAGGAAAGAGAGAGACCAATGTGGGGCAGTTGCTAGAATAGAACAGCATTACAGTTCGGCTGACTTCATGACCTCATTCTCTTGACCTGGTAATTCTGCGATGAACCCCTCTGGTGTCCCCAGACACTATTCTTTCTTAAAAGATGTCCTTTTAAGTTTAATATATTGGAGCCATCAGGGTCTTTTATTGTGTGGGTGTTTCCAAGTCATGTTTCTTCGTCCAGCTGCTTTCCAGTCTTACCTGAGTGTCTATGTAGCTACTTTATCTTGCTCTCCTCTGGGGGTTGAAAGATGTAGTTAGAAGAGGAGTGGTGGGGTTTTTTTGGCAGGGAAAAGGGGTTGTTTGTTTTTCATCCAATAGATTTTTAATCCTTGAATGCATTATTTTTGCATGCATACAGAAAAGTACACAGATCATAAGTATATAGCTCAGTGGGATTTCACAAAATATAATTTTACTTAACATCAAATTTGAGTTTCCATGTATTTGTGTATAATAGGAGTTCATTTATTTTCAATCCTCTGTATTCCATTCCATTCTATAAATATGCCATAATATATTAATCTATTCTACTGTCCATTCGGTGAATGTTTCGGTTGCTTATAGTTTGAAGGTATTATGAATAATACTGCTATGAACATTCCTGTGCATGTCATTTGGTACAAATTTTGGAATGGAGGAGGGTGCCATATGCCAAGAGTGGAACCACTAAGTCAGAGAGTATGTATACATTCATGTCAGGGAAATTTGCCAAAAGGTTTTCCAACACTTCCACCAGCAGTGTACATGCTCAAAATCCTTTCTAACGGTGGTATGGTCAGTGTTTTAAATTATAGATCTTCCTCGACTTAACATCCCAATAAACCCATGGTACATTGAAAATACTGTGAAGTCAAAAATGCATTTCATACACCTAACCTACTGACATCATAGCTCAGCCTAGCCCACCTTAGATGTGCTCAGAACACTTAAGTGATTAGCCTTCAGTCGGGCAAACTCATCTAACACAAAGCCTATTTGATAATAAAGTGTTGACTATGTCATGTAATTGCTTGGACACTGTACTGAAAGTGAAAAACAGAATGGTTGTGTGGATGCAGAGTGCTTGTCAGTGTGTCAGTTGTTCACCCTAGCGATCTCGGGGCTGACTGTGGTCACCCCTGCCCCACAACATGGAGAGGATCACACTGCATGTTGCTAGCCCAGAGAAAGATCCAAATTCAGAATTTGAAGAATGGTTTATATTGAATGCATATCACTTTCGCACCATGGTAAAGTCGAAAAATCACGGGTCGAACCACTGTAAGCTGGGGACTGCCTGTGTGGTCGTTCTGGTAGGGATGTGGTGGTACCTTATTGTGGTTTTAATTTTCATTTTCCTGATGACTAATAAGGTGGAGTACCTTTTAAAATGTTTATCGTCAGTTTGGCTACCTTCTGTGAAGTATCTGGTCTTGTGATTGGGTTGTCTTTTCCTTATAGATTTACATCTCTTATATATTCTGGATATGAGTCCCAGCATGGCAAATAACTTTCTCTACTCTACAGATTGTCTCTTCCCTCTTTTAATATCATTTTTATTAATGAATGGGTCTTAAATGTAAAGGAATCCAATGTATCCTTTCCTTTATGATTAGTATTTCCTGTGCCCACCTAAGAATCTTCTCTTCCTACCCCAAGATCATAAAAATACTCTGCATTATTATCTTCAGACTGGGGTTGGCAAACTACAGACTGTGGTCCAATCTATTTCTCCACCTGTTTCTGTTAACAAACTTTTGATGGGACAGAGTCACTCTCATTCATTTACATATTTTCTATGACTATTTTCTTTCTATAGTGTCAGATTATATGACCCTCAATGCCCCAAATGTTTACTATCTGGCTCTTCATGGAAAAAAAAATTGCCAAATTGTTTGAGAAATTTTATTATTTTGCCTTTCACATTCGGTATCGACATTTGTGTACAGTATGTGGGAGAAATCAAGATTCGTTATTTGCTATATGTATATCCAGTTAAAGCAAGGTCACAAAGATTATCCTTTCCCCACCCACAGCTCTATGGTGTCATATATCAAGAATACCTTGCATGCATGAATAATATATTTTTGGATTTTCTATCTTGTCCCTTGGTCCATTTTTCTAGCCTACGACCAATGCCACTCTGTTTAAGTTGGTGCATTTTTATAGTGAGTTATGATATCCTCACATTTGTTTTTCATCAAAATTATCTCTACCGTTCTTGGAACTTTGAATCTCCATATAAATTTTACCATCAATTTGACAATTTCCTCAAAACAACTCCCTGGGGCTTGAATTGGTCTTACATTGCCTCGACAGATCAGTTTGGAGAGGTTTTATTTATTTACAATGATGAGCCTTACAATTCATGAATGTGGTGTATTTTTTAAATTTATGTAGCCCTTCTTTCATTTCTTTCAGTAATATGTAGGTTTTCTGACTGATATCTTGTATGTATCTGATAGGGTTATTTCTAGGTACTTTGGACGCTATTACAAATTTATGTCAGTACTAACTTTTATGTCAAATAAGAAAAGAAAGAAAGAAAGAAAGAAAGAAAGAAAGAAAGAAAGAAAGGAAGGAAGGAAGAGAAAGAAAGAAAGAAAGAAAGAAAGAAAGAAAGAAAGAAAGAAAGAAAGAAAGAGGATCAACTACTGACTAGTCACTTACCAACCATGCCCTAATGAAAATATTGTGGGAACCTAAAATGATATCCATGTCTCAAGAAATAAAGAGATTTGGATGGGTGAAGAAAAATGCAAGGCTGACACAATCACATGTAGCACACGTATGTGTTCACTTCAGGCTCTCTTCCATGGGTTTTAGATGTCGGGGACATTGACTCACATGCTGTGTGCTCTAAGACTACAAGATAGCATGAAAACAATGCTAGTGGAGCATCAAAACTCCTGGATCTGAGGCCTGGTTCTTCACAAACTAGTTGTGAAAATTTAGGTAAGTCCTTAACCTATCTGGACCTCAGTTTCTGAATGTCTAAAAAGTAAATTGACTCTGACTTAAAAGTGAGGAAAGGGGACCCTTTGGTTACCGGTGGCTACAGTCAGAGATATTCAAGGTGTGATCTGGGGGCTCTGAAAGTCAAGAGATTTCTTCTTTTTAAATTTTTTTCTTTATTTATGATAGTCACAGAGAGAGACAGAGACACAGGCAGAGAGAAACTGGGAGCCCTTGTGGGACTCGATCCTAGGTCTCCAGGATCGTGCCCTGGGCCAAAGGCAGGCGCCAAACCACTGTGCCACCCAGGGATCCCAGTCAAGAGATTTCTTAAGGGAACTGTCTTCCCACTGGTTTAGGAATGGTTGGAATGCCTTTGATAGAGACAAAGCTTTTCAAAGAAGAATCTCTGAAGGAGGAGACCCCCTCAAGGTAAAAAACAAGTGGAGGCATAATGAATGCAGAAGAAACCACAGGGTCTGGGCACAGGTTCATGAGAGGAAATGGATTCCAAGCAGGGGTGGAGAAGGATCGGGAAAAGCCTAGAGGCAGATGTGTAATGAAGCTGGTAGTGACTGTGTGGGAACTTCCTTTGAATCATGGGTTTCACAGGAGAGATGGATTAGGGTTCTGCTTCAGAAATCTTGAGAGGAAAAGTTACACTCAATGGACAAGGAAGTGCTGTTATTTTTCTTAGAATCTAAGAGTGATGAAGATAAATGGGCAGAGCAGTAAAGGCTGTCAAAATTCATGCTCCTCTTTACCTAGGAAAATGGTGCTGGTGGGGTACCTCTAAGCTGTCAGGGACTATTTCCAGCACCCTGTTACATCTGGGTTGGGCCAATAGAATATATATAGACATAGTATTTGTCATTCTGAGCCAAGCAATCAAGAGGAAGGGTTAGCTTCTCCACTCTCACTTTCTCTTTCCATGAGGACACCCTAAAGACTCCTGGTTCTTATGAGATAACAGCCACAAGACCCTCAATCCTTGAGTTATCTCGCAGAGCACAAAATTGTGTTCCCCCTGCGAATAACTACACTGGACCATTCTGGAATGAGAAATAAATTCATGCTGTGTTAGGTGACTAAAATTTGGGTTTATTTTTATTTTTTTTAGAAAAAGAGAACTTGGAGGTGGGGGGCAGAGGGAGAAAGAGAGAGAGAAAGAGAGAGAGAGAGAATCTTTTTTTTTTTTTTTGAGAGAGAGAGAGAGAATCTTAAGCAGGCTCCACCTCCAGCTCAGAGCCTGACCAGGGGCTCAATCTCATGACCCCGAGATCATGACCTGCGCCGACATCAAGAGCTGGATGCTTAACCCACTGAGCTACCCAGGTACCCCTAAAGTTTGGGTTTCTTTGTTATAGTAGCCAGTGTTACCCTAACTAATGCAGCTGGTTTCTTAAATAATTCATATTATTTACAGAAAGGAATAAAAATACAATGTTTTTATGTTACTGCCATTTCATTTGAGAAGAGATTTAAAAATGAGAAAGGAGGGTAACTCAAAAGAAGCTTCCTGAAACTTCAAGTCATTGGAGAATATTCACAATTAGTGTAAAAGCAGGACAATAACAATGCCAGTACATAATATCTGTGCCTAATATATTTCCACTCCCCCGATTTGCATTTTAATTTCCTTGCTTTGGCTCACCACGTGTTCTTATGTGGGATTCAACCTTTAGCAACAAATAAGACTTCCTTCTCTCTTGGCTCTTCTCACTCCTCCCATCCCCCCCCCCCCCATCATGCATATCCCCACTGCCTTTTCCTTCCCACAAAGCTCACTTTTGGCAAAACGTTTTTCACAAACCACACATTTTAATGAATTAAGCGCAGTCTCGCCATCGCGCCTGCATTCCTGCACAGCCCCTGACTTCCACACTCCTCCAGCTGTGGGAATTCTCCCTTAAACCTCCAGGAAAGAAAAAAAATGCATTAGAAATTCTGTCTCTGTAAGTAGAGAAGTGATGCACAGAATGTAATGGTTCCTCTACCTTCCTCTTTCTTTTTCAAAAATGTGAGAAGGAAGGATGGTTTTCAATATTGCATCTCCTCTGAGAGACTCCCCAAGTCAATGCTGTTTTTCTTTGGCCAGTGGCAAGACTGGTTATGATCACAAATCCACACAGTGCCCCCACCTTACCCTTTTTAGTGGCAGTTTCATGGATTGGCTTCTACCCTCCGGAAGACAAAAATTGAGGTGTTTGACAGCAGGGACATTTTAGAGAATTTCAAAAAGGTAAAGGACTGGATACATCAGTTGCCAACCTTCTTATTTGACTCTAAGGCTCATGTGTATGGTCTAATTTGCCCAAAATCCTACAACCAACCAATGGCTTCTAGAAAATTCAGCTGTATTCAACCTTAACAGCTGGTTGTCACCTGAAATTTCCAGCACCAGATCTTGCTGGATCATCACACCAGCCACACGACAGGGATAGATGCACCTCTCTTAGAGAGATGAGGGGACAATGCATTGCTAAGACTTATACGAGACCTTAGAGTCAAGTCCTTCACCACCAAATATTTGTCCTCAGTCTTCCCGGTGTTTTCACCATTCTGTGGGGTGGCACCAACTATGTGTCAGACACTTGACTAGGATCTGGGGTTACCTAAACAAAAGACACGACTTCTGCCCTCAAAGAGCACCCAGTTCCCTACAGACAGATACATAACTGCATGATTCCAATCCTCTACAGTAGATGCTCTGTGTGTCTTGCGCTCCTGGCTCACAGTCACTTCCCAAGCAATGCTTGCTTTTCCCAAGGAGGGAACAGCAGGGGCAGCAACAACAGCCAATCGCAAAATCATCAAGTGAGGAGGCGCCAACAGCTTTGCCTCCCAACTGAAGAGCATCTTACCCAACCTCCTTCCCACCCACCGTCACCACCTGTAGGTTTGGAACCAAGAAAGGCTTTGGAAACTGAAGATCATGTGCTAATAGGATGTTAAAGCAAAACCACCCTCACCACCCACCACCAGGGGTAGTTTGTGTAAATGCGTTATTCGCGAGCCCGGCGCTTCGTTTCAGGACTCCAGCGCCTGGCACTTCGCTGGCTTTGAAAGCGTTGCTTATCCAGAGAACTCAGAGTCTGCTTCTGGCAGAGGACTCAAAGGAGGCAGATCCAACCTTCTCTCTGTCTCTCTCATGTTGCCAAAACATAAGACTCTTGGTTTTATGGGAAACTCGTGTGAATTCTCCTTCCAGTCAATAACTTGAAAATTAAAATTGAGTAGTAGAGGGAACAGCAGAAGGAAGTAGAGGGAGCCTGGGAATCAGCAGACATGGTATTTGGTGCTGAATGTACTACTTATCTAATCACAACCATTGGGCAAGTCCATTTACCTCTAGGCTTTTTTTTTTTTTCTTTCATTTTTGGTCCAAATTTATTTTATTTTATTATTTTATTTTTTCTCTTTTCCTACTTTTCTTCTTCCATTTTGGAAATAAGAAGAGTGGATAAATTGCCTCTAAGTTTTGTTTCTAACAATTCTGGCACCGAATACATTGAGATGTTGTTACTTCATTTTAGAGAACACCTACCGAGTCTATGTGGCAGGTGCTGGGATAGAGATGTGAGACAAGCAAACTTGTTGGAGAATCGAGCAGTTAAGATTGGAGTCCAGCAGGAGGGACAGGGTTACAGAATGTACAGGGGACGTTGTAGGACACCAAAGATGGGTACTATGTCCTTCCAGATCTATTCCCGACACTTCCCCCCACTGAAGAGGATCCAAACAGGCTACCCTGAAATATGTCTCTTTGACATATTGATTGTTTTGAGCTGAAAGCACTTGAGAAATAGAAGATGTAGGAAGGGCTCGCCTATCTTCCCTTTCAACCTTAAAAGTAGGACACATTTCCCATGAGGGTGGTGCCTCTCGGTACTGAAAGAGGTGAATATTCTATCACCTGAGGTGAAGAGTTGACATGAATCAAACAAACCTACAAAAATAACCATTATCATCCATTAGTTTCCCCCATATGTTCTCTTAGTCAATTTCTCATTATTTACCACCCCAGCCCAGACCTCTTTTCTCTTCATCTTGGCACATCTCCACAATGTATTGTTCTTTGTGGAAATGGTATAAAAGCTTTCAGACCTATCCTCTTCTTTGGCTCTCCATTTCTTTTCTATGAAGGCTCCTGTGTTCTGTAAATATATTACTATCAAATAAAATTTGTTTGCTTTTCTCTGTTAATCTGTCTTTTGTCAGTTTAATTCCCAGGCCCAGCCACAGAACTTAAGAGGATAGAGGAAAAATCTTTCCTCTTCTCTACTGCCTTTTGCTCTTCCCTGGAGGCTGGCTTCCATGGGCCAGAGCAGCAAGGCTCCAGGGTTCTCTGGCTTCTTGTTGGCTTCCATTGTTGGAGACCATTTCAGATCAGAGGGAGAGAGAAAGGGAGGTCAGGGATATTTATTTCCCTTACTGGGAAGATGACACAATAGAAAATCACTACTCGTCTTCAGCTGACCTACTCTCTCTCTCTCTCTCTCTCTCTCTCTCTCTTTATCCTTTTCCTTCCTGACCTAGTGAGGTTGGCAGCTCTGCATTGTCAGCCAGCCCAGCTTTTACATTAGTTCCTGGGGTTCCATGTAACCCTACCCACAGTTTTGTAATTAGTGCCTTGTAAATAGATCCTCCTTGAATTTAGGTGGATCAGAGGGTGCCATCTGTTTCCTGCTGGGACCCTGACTGATAGAGGCATGAAATCCCTTTTTGAGATGTGTGTATTGGAAATAGTTGGAGGCTAGTGAGATGAAGACAGGGAAGGGTAAGACAGGAGAACAGGAAAGTGTCCCAGAGAAAAACAAAGTTAAATCTTGAAAGATGTGTTGTAGGTAGCCATCTTAAAGAAAGGATAAGAAGGAAGAGATAACTTCAGAGAGCAAAATGTGGATGTTCAGAGACATGAGAGTGTCCCAGGGAAAGTGCGATGTTCAAGATGACTGGAGGGAAGACCAGTGAGGAGAGGGGCCAGTAACGGATGGGGCTGGAAGGCCAGGGAAGGGCAAGCTCACAGATGGTTCTATATGTCCTGTTAATGAGCTTGGATGTTATCTTGCAGATAATAGGGAATAACGGAAAGATTTTTAAACTAAAGGATGACATAATAAGGTTTATATTTTAGAGGATTACTCTGGTCAGCAGTTTGGAAGAAAGCATCAAGATTGGTTGGCAAGTTTGTATATAATGATCAAGGCAAGAATCAGTGACAATTTGGACCTTGTCCACAGTGGTGGGATAGAAGTGAGTGTATATGAGAACTATGCCAAAGGATTGAGAACTTGATGGGGAACTTTTTGTGGTGGAACATTCTAGAATCATTCCCACAGTTCTGGGTTTGGCAAGTTGGTAGATGGTGGGATCATCTGTCAACAGAGGAACTCCTAAAGGGGGATCTTATTCAATTTACTCTTCATTCACTTTTTTTTTCCCCAGTGTACTAATGATTTTCCTTTGATTCTTAGCTTTTATCACATATTCAGCTTGTATATAGCTCTTCCATCATTGGCTTCTGGGTATAATATTAGTTTCCTCCTCATATTAAGGATTAATGAGTGGATAAATTTCATTGTTCCAGGTACAGAATAAATATTCAGTAAAGATTATTATCAAAGCCAATGTATAAACTCAATCCAAAACAGTCATAAAACTTATTTGCTCACTCAACAAATGCTTCTTGAGCAGATACTCTGTGCCTACCATTGCTTATTCCTTATGTGGACAACCGTCAAGGAACTGTGAGGAAGGGTGTATACTACTAAAATAATTTCTGCTTTCTTCTTTTTTCTTTTTATTCCTCTTCTCCATCTTTTCCTCTATCCACCTCCCCTTCTCTCTCTTAGCTTTCTTTTCTCCATATGTATTTAGCTTCCATTTCCATGAGAAAAAAGTCCAGAAAGCTAGATTTTTAGAGACATAAAAAAACTTGCCTGAATTATTGATTCATAGCTTTATAATGCACCCAGGATAGTAAGGACATTTATAGATTTCATGAGCTGTTTAATATCTATTTGTGGAGCACCGCCATGTGCAATCATCTTGGACTCATTATGTTTCTTCGGCTACCCAATGAGTCATAATGAGCCTCTGAAAATGTAAAATAATGGGTTAGAACTAGAGGGAATGAAGTAACAGCCAAAGTCAGATATAAAATTATTATTACATGCAGTCTGTAAGAGCGATCAAGACAGGGAAGGGATAGAGGGCCTATTATTACACGTGCACACACGCACACAAACTTTAAAGAGAGCTTGCTATAAAGGGGGAGGTGAGTGGGGAGCCCTGTGAACAAGATCCTTAAAAGTGATGGATTGCAGATCTATTTCCCATTAAGATTCAAGCAAGTGGGGGTGGGGAACTCAAATTGTAGGGAAGAAATAGAAAAGCCAGTGGAGACCCTTTTGAGAAGATGGAGCCCTGTACTAAAAGGATAAAAGAGACTTTATACTCCAGCACTTAAAATGAAGAGGAAGAGATCATTTCCAAACAGGGCACAAGAAATAGCTTCATTTCTCCCTATTAACCTATGTTCCCCCAAAGAAAGCCAGTGGAAGCAAACGGGACAAAAGAATTCTGTGTGAACATAAAGAAGAATATCTTCTGTAATGGGAGCCATATTTTGAAAAAAAATATTAATGTAATTTTCTCTTTCACTTTGCAAGTATAGGTCCTTCTTCCTAATTGGTTTCAGGGTCATTTGCCCAGAGGTCTGTGGGGTAGGTCACATGTGGTATGCAAAAAGAAGGAAAGAATTGATATTCAGCTTTTGATATTCAAAATCTGATTTGAAGCAAGATAATAGTCTTGTAAGAAGACGGATTTTTTTTAAGCCCTTCTGAATTGCTTTATCTTCTCCTTGGGCTTACTAAGCACCAGCTAGAGGCACCCAGGATGTTAGAGTTCTCCTGCAGGTAGAAAAGTTTGTCCCCAGAGCACCTAGGTGGCTCAGTCAATTAAACGTCTGCCTTCTGCTCAGATCATGATCCCAGGACCCCATGATCAGGCCCTGTGTAGGGCTCCCTACTCAGTAGGGAGTGGGAAGGTGATGTCTGCTTCTCCCTCTCCTTCTGCCCCTCCCCCCTGCTGTGCTGTCTCTGTCCTCTATCTCTCTCTCTCTCAAATAAATAAATAAAATCAAAAGAAAGGAAGAAAGAAAGAAAGAAAGAAAGAAAGAAAGAAAGAAAGAAAGAAGGAAAGAAAGGAAGGAAGGAAGGAAGGAAGGAAGGAAGGAAGGAAGGAAGAAAGAAAGAAAGAAAGAAAGAAAGAAAGAAAGAAAGAAAGAAAAACAAGAAAGAAAAGTTTGTCCCTGGAGGTACTATGAGGCCTTGATGCCTTGATGTTTGCTCCTCTCTGTGAGGAGGACATGCCACAGGAGAGGGTAGGAATGCCCTGCCCTTCCTGTCCTGGGAGTTGATGAGAGGAAGAATGAAGAGAATAGAAGGGAGTATTTAATTTAGGAATATCTGGAAGGAATTGATGCAAACTGCAAGAGCACTAAGATAAAATAGAGGAGCCCAGCATTGGTAGGTGGATAGGGTGTGGGTGGAGACAGGATCTAGCCCACTTCTGGGAGGTTTTGTCAGTTCCTGCCTGACAGTTGGAGGCAAAATATACAAATGGAAAATGGCCAGACCATTCTTAAAAAGAGAACCCTGACCCCAAATCCGCAGCAATCTGCCTAGAAAACCAACCCCTTATCTACAATAATCAGCCTAGGGAGGCAGCCTGCTATAAATCTGCCTTCCAGGAAGCCAGATTGCTATCTCCAGTGATAATCCAGGAAGCTGAACAATACTTTCCGTAACAATTGATCCTGAATGGCAAGACTTGATTAATTACTGACAACTTCCCTAATTTTCATCCCTGCTTCCAACTTACAACCGAGCAAAGAAAGCTAAGTATGCACCCCTAACCAATCACATAGGGTTCCCCACCACTAGTTAGCTTGCTTGCAGCCTCCAATCAGATCATAGGTGAAGACTTCCCCCTTCCCCCGTGCCTCCCCCACCCCCGCTGCTATAAAACTTCCCCACTCTGCGCCTGCCTTTCCGTCTGCCAAAATGCATAATGGCTGACTCCCATGCTATAGCAAGCTTGGAATAAATAACTTTGCTTTTCTCATATAGGCGGTCTTTGTTTGACAGTAGAGAAGCTCAGAATGGAACCAATTGGTCTAAGCTGGTGGTCCCTATGGCATGGCAGTGCTTCCACTTGTGTGTTTGTGACTGCCAAAATTCACCTGTTGAAATCCTAATGCCCAATATGATGGTATTAGGAGGTAGCACCTTTGGGAGGTGCTTAGGTCATGAGAGTGGAGCCATCATAAATGGGATTGATTAGTACCTTTATAAAAAGAACCCCACACAGATCCTTTTACACCTTCTACCATGTGAAGACACGTTAAAAAGTTAATAGCCAGCAATCCAGGAAAGGGTTTTCACCAGAATCCAATCATGCTCCCACCTTGATTTTGGACTTCCATTTTTCCAGAATGGTGAGAGATGAATTTCTGTTGTTTATCAGGCACCCAGTCTGTGATACTTTGTTACAGCAGCCCAGACATAATGAACACACACAAAATATAGCCCACCTGCCCTGAGGAATAAAATGGGGAATCAGAGTTGTGTTATAAATGGCTAATGCTGAGGAAAGATCAGTTCATCCACAGAGAACCACTAGTCCTAAACCAAGTGATAATCATCAACATTAGTTGTATAATCCAACAGGGTAGGTAGCAAGCAGGTGGCCAAGGATCATTGCTCTGGAGACCATGGTAACCAGAAAACCCTGAGCTGTCCCTTTTCCCCTCCACCAAGAAGATATACAAGTTATGCTCTTTCCTTTATACACCTAGACACCATCTCGGGGAGGACCTGAAGAGAGAAATAGAAGTATGAAAAATTGTCTAGATTAGGCATTTTTACTCAGAGAGGCTAAGTATTAGCTAATAGGGCTGCTTCTCTGACTTCATTATTATTTCCCCACTAACCAGATCACCCTGAAGAGCAGATCAGTTATAGGCAAAATATTAAAACCATATTTCCTCTGCATGCTTAAATTGTAGTATAAACAAATTTTGCAAACCCATAAGAACCCAAACTAACATATTTTCCCATTGCTGTGCTAAACAATTCTGGGATAAAACCTAATTTCCTGGTTTCGAGCTGAACAATGCTGGGCCCAGGCAAAAATAACTTAGGTTACTTGCTCCAGTAAATACTCCTGGAAATTGAGCCTGCAGAATGACTCAAATGGCTAACTTGTCAAAGCTAAAATTGGGATGTCTATTATTTGGATGTGTGTTGTTTTGTGTGAAAGTTTATAGAGCTGTAAACTTACAACTTGTGAATTTCTCAGCATGTATTTTTTTTTTTTTAGTAAGAAGTGTTGAAAAAATGAACAGGTTCGTCTCATGTTTGTTTCCTGTTGTGGAGCTGTTGAGGTAGAGCCTAGATGATGTCTTCTTTGGGAAGTCACAGAAGATTCATACCTAGCACAGAAAGCTGGACAGCATTTCAGTTTCTTTGGACTTTATGATTCTATTTTCTGCTTCTCCCTAAGATAGGGAATTAGCATAGCATGTGTTCTCCTGCTACCAACACTAGTGAAATGGCAGACACGAGAGAAAGAAGGATTCTGGGAACCAAGGAGAACAATGATAACGACATAAAACCTGGAGTGGTTCTCTTGGTGGGAATGTGGGAGATAAGCAGCTCAAATCTGGGGGCTGTGAAGTGGGTAAAAGTGGCAGTGAGAGAAGAGGTTGGAGAAAGCTTTGTAAATTCTTCTTGCCCCCATACCCATTCCTGGTAGCTTGAGGATAATCCTGAGGACCCCAAGGTCACAGCAATGGCTCAACACTGGTGTCCAGATATCTAAGGGCTCAAGGTGTGAGTTGCGCTAATATCTGGGCAGAAGAAGCCCTAATTGAAATTGAAGTTAGGTCAGAGCAGCTCCTTTTAGGCTAGGGGATAGCCACCCTGGAGAATGCCTCCTCCCTGTGCAGGTTCACTGTGAGGCATTAAAGTTAAACCTAACCAGAGAGGTTTCTGATGGAATGATGGACAGTGATCTTAGGGAGATTGGGGCTCCTATTAGGGACTTATACCTTGCCTCCTTCCTAAACTCACCACCTTCTCTAAAAGTACATACACAGCACTCCCAAACTGTAGCAGGTGTTCTCAAGGGACTGTGAGCTCACCTGGGCACAACCAGACCCACGAAAGCTGCTGTTGCTGTAAAGGGCTGCAAGCTGCATACAAGTACTTCCTGATGCAGAAGGATTAGAATAGTTGGGGCTTAAACTGATTACGGTACATATAAGTGAAGAAACAGGGAAGGTATTATCTATATAAAATCTTGTGAGGAAAAATAAGGAAGATGGAGCTCTAGGTATAGAAACACCATGGGTTCATATATGCCACTGAACCAAATACCCCACACAAGGTATTCATGTATTTCTCACACTATGGGACAGGTGCTTTTATTAAGCCCATTTTTTCAGATGAGGACACTGAGGTAGAGAGGGTTAGCAGCTTGCCTGTGATTACAAGCAGAGGTTGAATTGAACTTGGCCTATCTCCAAGTCCAGCCTTAACCATATCCCACTCCCGAGCTTGACAAAAGGTCCCCATGGAAGAAAATGGCAGCATGGATACAGCCAAAGAAGGCATGTATGGGTTGGACTTAGGCCAAGGAACTCTCCTTGAAAGCACAAGGAATATATACCGTGATGGAAAATGTAAAAGGAAAGCTAAGAAATACAGATGATAAAGTCAAAGTGTCAACATTCCAATTGCAGGAAAGAGATGGAAAATAGGAGAATTGTATGATTCTAAACCAAGTTGCTTACGTGGTGCCCTTACACCCCCCCTTAACGGACAAGAGGAGGTGAGTTTTGGCACCTACATTAACTACCTGTCCCATTCCTGCCAGCGGTGGGTATTTATCCACAAAATCATGATGCCTGTAATCACGATCCACATTGACTTTTGCCATACCTCGTCAAGATGAATGGCCAATTCCAACACTTGAGGTTTGTAAAAGGGCCCAGGCGGGTGGAGAAGGCACAGATACACAAAGGTTTAGGAGCAGGGAGGCACATTGGTCTCCGTCCAGGACGTAGCTAGTTAACTAGAACTTTGGAAGGGGCAATAGGCAAAGCACGTGCTTTATATCAGGGTCAGAAGAATATAGCCCATGGGCCAAATCCAGCCCACCACCTGTTGTTGTAACCATCTTTATTTGGAACATGGTCATTTCCAAGCATTTCCCAATTGTCTATGGGCAACTATGCCCTACAAGGCAGACTTGAGAGGTTGCAACAGAAATCAGATGGTTCATGAGAAGAACAAATTATTTACTATGGCCTTTTACAGTAAAAGTTTGCTGACCCTCTCAAAACTTGGCAGGACATTTCAACCCTGGCTTGTCCCACTATCCCTTCATCCCACCATAGTCACACACGTTTCTTCCATTCCCTCTCCCCTGACCCATTCCCACCCATCCTTGGGCCAAGTAACTGGGATCCCCTTCGTTTGTAGCTGGGCAATTAAGAGAGGTTTTATTTTCCGGTGTTCTCAAGTTGCTGCCAATCTATAAATTCAAGCAGGACTCAGCCTCACTGATGGTGGGTGGAGTGCAGGAGGAAAAAGCCATAAACAACCAGAGAGTAGTTCCCTCAGCTGCAAGTAGCTCTCAGTAGCCCATTTAATTTATGCAAAGAATAGAGAGAGAGCTTGACCTACAGCTCAAGGGGGAAAATCCAGCTGGAGTTGGGACTGGGAGAGAAAGAGGGGGCTCTCTTCTGGACAATCATTTGTTGGCATTGCAATCATGGCCTTTGCCTGGACCTCCATTCCCCCTGCTGAGATGACAGTTCACAGGGAGAAGAGAGGAGGTGGCTCCTGCCTGCGGAGATTCCTGACTTTCCTGGAGTGTTTTACTTTGCTGACACGCTTTTTCTCTTCTCAAGTTAGCTGAGCACAGAAATCACCCTGCACTTCTTTGCACAGTCCATGTGTGAGATAAAGGCAAGACAGTTTGCCTGAGGGCAGGGGGGAAGTGGTGAAGAGAAGGAAGAGATGCAGGGCCTGGGGTCTGGCCAGGTTGAGCCTTCATCAAACTAGGTCACTAGGTTTATGGAAAGAGTTAAAAAGAAACCAAGAACTATTTTCCAAGCTTCCTGACATTGGACATGGCTCTGTATACCATCCCTGGAATGCAGTGTCATAAACATCACAGAACGTGTGACATCACATCAAGAGAAGCATGAATCATGAAATCACATTGAGGGAAAGGCAATGAATTCCAGACTCTACAAAACTATCCTGGAGGTGGATGGCATGCTTGCTCTCTCTGACTCTTCCCTCTGAGTTTTCTGGTTGACTTTTCCTGTCTTTCTAATTCTCACATTTTTATCCATGGGCAACCCCGTTCCCTCTGAGCTGTCATACACAGGAGTCTCTATCTCCACTTGGCCAATATCATAAGTTCAAAGCCTGTGTCCTCTACCCAGCCTTGCCCTTCCTCTACCCTCCAACAACTAGTTGCCACCAAACATTGCCCCAGTGACTCCTCAACATGACCCTATAAGGTATATATTGCCATTGCCAATTTAGAAATGGGAAAAAGAGAGGGTCAGAGATGTGCCTATGGTCACAGAGTGAGTGACCTACAGAGAGCACTCTGAGCCGGGTCTGCAGGAGCACCCCACCACACTGGAAGCTATCCTTCTGACCTCCCCTGTGCTCCATGAACCTCCATGTGTTTGACCAACTAAATGACAACAAGAATGGACGTTCCCTGAGAGTAGGGAATCTGAGTCATGCTCCTTGATAGATTCCTGGATGCCAACGGCGTGCCTGCCTCATAATGGACATCCAAGAAATCCATGTTTGGTGTGGGTCTTGATATCTGCCTATTAGCTGTCCACTTGACTTGCTTCCTAGTAGCCCCAAAGGTCTTTGATGGGTTGGATTGCAATGGTTTTTCTTTAATATAGGACCAACCCAATAACCCCCACCTCTGCCTCCAAGGGATTTAGATGGAAATAAAGCACTGAGTATAAGGTGAACCCACCCAGTCCACCAAGCTTCATTCTTTCTATGGCTTCCCTGCTGTCAAAATGTCTCCTTTCATGCCTGGGCATTGTCGATTCCATTGCTGACATCCCGCCTCACGCAGCAGCTCCATCTGGTAGTCAGATTCCTCCTCCCTGTTTGAATTCTATATCTATGTGTTTAAATAAGCCAGAAAACATTCACTTCGCCAGCTCCAAATTAGTTCTTCCTTTCATGCCTTTTCTGTTTCCTGGCTCAATGCCAGGCTCTCCTTCCATTAGAATTAGGAAAGAGTGCTCAGAGTCATATGTCTTCACCTAGTTAGCGCCTCTCTTCTGGGACGGTTTCTCTTACGGTGGCTCCCACACATGCCAGGCTTCTCTCCCAGCAATTCCCAGGTTGTTAGTGACAGGGGCAGGGACGGGGATGTGTGAGCCTGAGCCCCGACGTTCAGCGTGAGCGTGGGGGGTGGGGGGTGCACTGTATTGTCACAGGAGGCATTCTGTCACGGTGATGGAAGGAAACAGTTTCTTGGCCACATGTCCAGGATGTGCTCTAAGGAAGCCAGGAAGGATGGTTCAGATCTGGTGAGTAGCTGTATTTGAAATCTTGAAATAAATAACAAAAGCTTGTACCTTCTTCCTGTCTACTCCTACAGTTTTGTTTTATTTTAATGTCTACCTTCTATCCTGAATTTTATAAAGCTACCTGGAATTAAATCACCCCAAGTCAGGGTTCTGTAGAAGTCACTAGCCAGCAAAATCTTTCCCTCTGGGATGGGCTGTCATGGGAAATTGACTCAAAACTCCCTTCCTTTCTATCCTGCCCACATCATTCACGCTGCCCTTTGGGGCACTTTCTACACACCCCCTGGGATCATTGGCTTCCTGGTGTCTCCCTGCCTCCCTATCTCTCTACTCACACCAAGCCTGGCTTATAATAGAAGGTCAACAGGAGACTATTGGAGTGAATAAATAAATGAGTGAAAATTTCCTGACATCAGTAGTTTCTCCCAGATTGCAACAAAAGACTGTCGTAAAGTATCAGGAAAGCAGAAATGACCTAAGGGAAGTCTCATGTGATTACTGAATTATTGTTTAGATTTTAAAATACACTGCTTTTAAAAATATCCTGCCTATTATTTTTTGTTGTTGTTGTTGTTGTTTTAAAGATTTTATTTATTCATGAGAGAGAGAAAGACAGAGACAGAGACAGAGACACAGGCAGAGGGAGAAGCAAGCTCCATACAGGGAGCCCGACATGGGACTCGATCCCAGAACTCCAGGATCATGCCCTGGGCTGACGGCAGCGCTAAACCACTGAGCCACCCGGGCTGCCCCTGCCTATTATTTTGTAACCACAAAATCTTCTGATTTCTTAGGAGTCTGTACTTGATAGGGATCAGTTTCTGGTTCTTCAGCACCAAGTGCAGGAGCTAGGATTACTCATGAGACTGCGTTCACCTGGGAGCCGGGGCTGGAAATTTCTGGATGGCCTCTTTTCCCCTGGGGTCTTTCTCCATTGGGATGCTCATAATTCATTGATTTAGCCAAATCTTTTTTACAGCATGGCAGATGGGTTTGAAAAGGAAGCGTTTCAAAAGGCCAAACCCTGAAGTGCAAGTGCTAATCAGGGCTTTTCCATCACATCTGCTGTGGTCCTACTGGCCAAAGCAAGTCATGTGGCCAAGTCCAGGACCAATGGGGAAGGGAGCACACAAGAACATGTAGCTGTCTATGACAGCTCCCATCCTTCCTGAATATTTCCTTGTTTCATATGCTGATGGTTCAATGCACCTTGTAGATTGATTCCCTTATCCTGAGTTGGTCAACAACTTGTATTGAACATTGACTAGATGCCAAGTACCCTGGAGTGATAGGGTACTTGGCATCTATAGGATCCTTGCCTCAAGAACTATATATTTTTATTTGGGGACCTAAAAGATATAACTCTGAAAATATTTTAAGCCATAAGCCAGTGTTATTTACACATAAAATAAAAATGTTAGTTGCTAAAACCATCGAAGTCAGCACAGTGAAAAACCCAATTATCAAAGTCAATATATGATCCAGATTTACACTAAAAAAAAAAAGGTTTTATTTATTTATTTATTCATGAGAGACACAGAGAGAGAGGCAGAGACATAGACAGAGGGAGAAGCAGGCTCCCTGTGGGGATCCTTATGTGGGACTCGATCCCAGGACCTCAGGATCATGACTTGAGCCAAGGGCAGACCCTCAGCCACTGAGCCACCCAGGTTACCCTGTGACTGACACTTTTTTATGTGTGTGTGTATGCGTGGGGGGGGGGGGGAGTGTGTGTATAGAAGTTTGTTTTTTGTTGATGCCAATTCTGAGGATGACGACTCCAATAATTCTCTTAAGAAAAAATTGCCCATGAATAAAACATAGTTGTAGCTCTTCATCATGATTATCACCATCTATATAGTTGTTTTGTTTATCATGTAGCATCCTTGCTCTTAATCACTCACCTAAATGATCATCCAAAGCTACTCTGAGGGATGTGAGTGACAGGTAACATCACCTAAAACAGTATTCTCTCAGTGTGGGCCTTAACCAGCAGCACCTCGGAAGTTGTTAGACATGCAGAAGAAACTCTGGAGGCAGGCCCAGGCAATCTGTGTTTTAACAGCCCTCAGTGATTCTGATGCACACTTAAGTCTGAGAACCACTGCTTTAAGGACCACAATTGTTTTTAATGTGGTGATGCTATAGACTGTGTTCCCTCTGAATTAATGTGTTGAAACCTAATAATCCCCAGTATGATGGTATTTGGGGATGGGACTTTTGGGACGTGATTGAGTCAGAAGAGTAGGACCTTCGCAAATGGGATTAGGGACCTTGTAAAAGAGACCCCAGAGATCAGAACCCCCTTGTCCCTTCCACAATGTGAAGTTATAGTAATAAGACAGCCACCTAGGAACTAGGAAGCAGGTGTTCGCTAGATACCAAATCTGCCAACACCATAATTTTGGATTTTTCAGGCTCCAGAACTGAGAGATGTCTATGGTATTTCATTACAGCAACCCAAATGGACTGAGACAGGTGACTTAGTAACAGCAGGTAATTCTAATTACAGTGGTGTCCCATTATCCATGGGGGATGCATTCCAAGACCCTAGTGGATGCCTGAAACTATGGAGAGTACTAAACCCTCCATATACCATGTTTTTTCCCACATATACATACCTATGATAAAGTGTAATTTATAAATTACACATAGTAAGAGATTAACAATAGTAACATTAATAAAATGGAGTAATTATAATCATACACTGTAACAAAAGTATGTGACTATGGTTTCTCTCTCTTTCGAAATGTCTTATTGTTCTGTACTCACCTTCCTCGTGATGATATGAGATGATAAAATGCCTACATGCTGAGGTGGAATGAACTGAATGACGCAGGCATTGCAACATAGCATTAGGCTACTGTTGACCTTCTGACCATACGTCAGAAGGAGGATCATCTGTTTTGGGACAGTGGTTGACCTCGGGTAACTGAATCCATAGATAAGGGTGGGGGGCTGCTGTGTAGGATGACTCCTCACATACCTACCCTCTGGTCAATGTGCAGCACCTACCCTAATGAGCAATGGAGGATGAAATCTTATGCTTTTGGTAAAATCACACAATTTTTCAGAAGTAAGAAAATTCTCTGGAGAATTTTCCATGGTGTAGATTTGACATGTGTACAAATTTAGACATACCTATCAAAAGGTTCTTTTTATTCCTCTTGTTTGAAAATTTCAAGCAGATGCTCAGAACTTCAAGTTTAAGTAACTGCTAAAGGAACTTTGGTGAAGTATCTACTTTTGCTCCTTTTCATTTCCCTACTACATCTCAGGCAAGAATGGTAGATGAGAACTCTGAAAATCGAGTCAGAAAGTAATCATACTTCTTTGAAAAAAGTTTATCCCCAGACCCAAGATGAATATTGTAAAGAATTTCATCTTTCCAGAATTGTCAAGCCATCTGGCAAAAGAGCTGACGGATATAATTTCTATTTTATTGACCAGATTCTCATATCTATTTCCTCTTGTCCTCGTAAATGTAAATATTTTCCAGTTAAATTTGAGGGGTTGGCAGTGAGGTGGTGTGGGCAGTTCTTCACTGTTGATTTTTTTTTCCTTTTGAAACAAAGGGAAGGCAATTTAGAATTATGAAATTAAAAGCTTTCCACATTTGTATCTTTGATTCAACAATAGCATATCTAGGAATTTCTGCCAGTAAATAATCGAGAATGTATACAAAAAATAGCCATAAAGTATTCATTTTGTCATAATTGATAATGGGAATAAAGCAAGAACAACCTAAATATTTAGCCACAGAGGATTGTTTTTAAAAGTATGTATGTGCAGACATATAATTAAATAAACACAGCCATTAAAATAATGGATATGGATTATGGAAGAATATTAACTGACTTGGAAAGACATTCAGGATATATTGCTAACAGGAAAAACCATATTTTAAAATAGTGTGTACAGCTACTTCACACCCATTAGGACGGCTACTATATATATTTAAAGACAGAAAGTAACAAGTCTTGGTGAGGATGTGGAAAACCCAGAACTCATATGCATCACTGGTTGGAATACACAGATCTTCCTTGACTTACAATGGGGTTAAAGCAATTTATCAGCCAACACTGATAAAGCCATCATAATTTGAAAATATCTTAAATCAAAAATACACTTAACACACCCGACCTCCCAAACATCATAGCTCAGCCTGACCTTCTTTAAACATGCTTAGGACACTTACATTAGCCTAGAGCACTTACATTAGCCTTAGAACACTTACACTGCACAAAAATCATCCAACACAAAGTTGAATAGCTCATGTACTGGATTAAATACTGTACTGAAAGTGAAAAATGGAATGATTATGTGGGACAAATTGGTTGTCAGCGAATTGGTTGTTCATTCTTGTGTTGTCTCACTGACCAGGGTGAGATTGGCTGCATCATGGGAGACGATCATGCCGCTCGCCTATCACTAGCCCAGGGAAGGATCAAAAATCAAAATTTGAAGCACAGTGCCTATTGAATGTGTGGTGTTTTCACACCATCATAAAGTCAAAAAATCCTAAGTCAGGGGCCATCCATATAATGGTACAGCCACTTTGAAAATCAGTTAGGCAGTTCCTCAAAAAGTTAAACAGAATTATCACAGAATCTAGCAATTCCACTCCTGAGGTATTCAGTTCCAAAGAATGGGAAACAGGGTTTCACTTAGATACCATATACCCATACTCATAGCGGCATAATTCACAGTAGCCAAAAGGTGGAAACAATCCACGTGTCCACCAACAGATAAACAAAATGTGGTATGTTATTCATCCATAAAAAGGAATGAAAATTCTAATCCATGCTACAACACAGACAAACCTTGAAAACACTATGCTACATGAAATAAACCAGACACGAAAAGACAAATATTGTATGTTTTCACTTATGTGAGGTATGATTCCACTTCTGTGATGAGTAGGCAAATCCGTAGAGACAGGAAGTAGATCGGTGGTTATCAGGCACTGGGAGGAGTGGAGAATGGAGTTCTCAAGCCATGGGTAGAGAGTTTCTGCTTGGGACAATGAAGGAGTTTAGGAAATAGATAGTGGTGCCCATACGTAACATTGGGAATATTCTTTTTTTTTTTTTTTAATTTTTTTTTATATATTTATGATAGTCACAGAGAGAGAGAGAGAGGCAGAGACACAGGCAGAGGGAGAAGCAGGCTCCATGCACCGGGAGCCTGATGTGGGATTCGATCCTGGGTCTCCAGGATTGTGCCCTGGGCCAAAGGCAGGCGCCAAACCGCTGCGCCACCCAGGGATCCCCATTGGGAATATTCTTAATGCCACTGAAAAATATTCTTAATGCCACTAATCCAGTTACATGAGCTATTCAACACTTTGTGTTAGATGATTTTGTGCAATGTCAATTTGGTGTTATGCATACTTTATGAAAAGAGAAAAGGGGGTGGAGGCAGGCAAAATGAGTAAAGATACAAAAGATACGAATTTCCAGTTACAAAATGAACAGGTTATGGGGGTGCAAAGCACAGCATGGTGACTACAGCTAATAATACCGTATTGCATAGTTCTTGAGTAGCTAGGAGAGTAGATCCAGAAAGTTCTCGTCTCAAAAAAAAATTTCTAACTCCGTATGGTGACAGATATTAACTGCACTTACTGTGGTGATCATTTTGCAATATGTAACCTGAATTGAATCATTGCATTGTGCACCTGGAACTAATATAGTGTTATGTCAATTATATCTCAATTTAAAATAAGAAATACAAACATATAATATGTATTTTTGGCTTTAAGATGTCATCGTGTGTAGGAAGCAACATTAGCTTAATGTCGTTGAGGCCTTTTCGGAGAGAAGAAAATGCTGCCACAGTGTATGTACCCATAGATTGAACTTGATTTCAGAAATACCAAACTTTAAAACACTTGCATCTTATTAATTAGGAAATGCATACATAAGCATGGAAAAAAGTCTGGAAGATACTCCTAGCTAGTATTTTGGGTGATGGAATCGTGGGGATTCTTGATCAGTCCATTTTTCCCATACATATTCTCTATTTTTTTTTTTTTTCTGGATACAGTGCTATGTTTATTTTTTTTTTTTCAGTGCTATGTTTATAATAGTAATTTTGTATCTAATTTTTTAAAAACTTCTTTTTCTAGAATGATTGTTTTGGAACTCATGGTTTTACAATTTCACCCACAACAAACTTCACACACTCCTACTCTGGAAATAATGCCGGAGAGTTAAAGTCAGCGTGGAAAGACCTCTCTGCATTCGGTCAGGGCAAGGGGACTCGCCTTCACTAAGCTCGTTTTTGCTTCATCCAACTTCCCTGCAGCCGGCATCCACATCAATATTTACACACTCCATCATTCCTCGGGTTATTTATTTTCCTTGGTCCATTTTGCACAGTGACTAAGTTTTGCAGCATGGAAGTTGACAGAATTTGTCGCTGATATCAATCTTTATTAAGTTTACTGCTGAGAGCTCAGAAAATGGCGGCTCTGGAGCCAAGCACAGGGTGGGAGCAGGCGCAGCATCCGGCACTAAAGAAAAGCCAAGCTTCCCTTTAAAAAAAAGTGTTTGTCATTGTTACTCAGAACCTGAATTTACCGATGTTGACATTTCCCTGTGATGTGTTTAGTTTCTATGCAAACAAAATCCTCAACCCTGCTCAGCAGCCACCTCCACCCCAAGAGAGAGCAGGGACGTTCCTCATGGTCCCTCATCTTCCTTGGGCCTGAACACTGATCCCCAGAGGCTTCCTCATGTTGCACAAGCAACCTCTCACAGAGAGCTGGGTCCTGTAGAGAACTCTTCCCACCGTGGGCCTCCTCCTGGAGCTTCTGACAGTGAAGATGCCAAGGCCTTGTGCAATAGGAAGGCGACTATTTGTGTCTTGCATGGTGGGTGTGTAAAGAACAAGGGCTCTCGAAAGAATCCTGCCATCTGACTTCCCCTCTTGTTAGCTGTGATCTTTGACAGGTTACTCAACTGCTTTATGCCTCCCTGGTAACATGGGATTGATACTATTTCCTCCTGGAAATAGACCTCCTGGTCTTACTTTAGGCTGTCTTAACAGAATGCCACAAACTGTGTGGCCTATTTCTCACGATTCTGGAGGCTAGAGGTCCATGATCGGGGTGCCAGTGTGGCTGCACTCTGGTGAGAGCCTCTCCCTGGCTTGCAGACAGTTGCCTTGTTGCTGACCTCACATGGCAGAGAACAGAGAGAAAGGAAGCAAGCCGTCTCTTGTCTCTTCCGACAGGGCACTGATCTCACTATGAGGGCTACACCCTCATGACCTAAGCACCTCCCAAAGGCCCCACCTCCAAATGCCATCTCATTGAGGATTAAGGTTTCAAAATATGAATTTGGGGGCAATACAAGCATGCAGCTCGTAACACTACCCCAGGCAGTTGGTATGTTATCAAATAAGTTAATACATTTCTAGTACTTAGAATGGTGTCTAGAACATAGTTGCATACAACAATGATTAGCTTTTGCTTGTATAACTTGGTAGAAGCTTCTGTGAAAGCCAGAAATTCTGGTGACTTCTTTCTCCCCTCACCTTCCCCTTCTGGTGAAGGTGGCACCTCTTCCCCACTGTAGATTTGTGTAAGAAAGAAGTAGCACTTCTTTTTTTTTATTTTTTAAGATTTTATTTATTTATTCATGAGAGATACACAGAGAGAAAAGCAGAGACAGAAGCAGGCTCCCTGCAGGGAGCCCGTTGTGGGACTCCATCCCAGGACTCCAGGATCACGCCCTGAGCCAAAGGCAGCTGCTCAACCGCTGAGCCACCCAGGTGTCCCAAGAAGCAGCACTTCTAAGCTGGTCTTCATGCTGTGCTTTATCAGTGTTGGTTGGCAGCCTCAAGCAATGAGGCTGGGCAAAAGAATGCTAGGGACCAAAATTAATACAAAAACTTGACTAGTGTGCAGCCAAGGGAGATGTAGTTTAAACAGAGCACACATGGCAAAATAATTTAAAGCTCCCAGGAGCTGTCTCAGATTAGCATCATCTTACATGTGGAGGAACGTGTAATAAATAGTTGGGTGGTATCCACCTTTTTAGCCATTTTGCCAAGCATGAACATCAGGTCCATAAGCAAAATACCTACCTGAATTGGCTTCGCAACCTTTTTTTATTACTATTGGGTGAATTTTTATAAAGTGAACCTACCCACAGATTCACCACCTAGACAGATGTAGAACATTATTATCATGCCAGAACCTTCTAATGACTCTTAGTTATGAGCCACCTTTCTCCTTATGGTAATGATTCTTCTGACTTGAATCATCATAGATCCATCTTTCTTATTTTTGAACTTTATATAAATGGTATCATATAGAAGTACTTCTCCGTGTCTTGTTTCTTTTGTTCAATATTTTGTCTGTGAGATTCATGCATACAGAAGAATTTGCCCTTTTTTGTTGCTGTATAATATGAATATTTCATTGTAGTAAATATGCCATATAAATATATCCATTCTACTCTTGATAGGCATTTGTTTTACGTTTGGAATTATGGCAAATCTTATTTTCCTATATATGCATTCAAAACTACAGATTTCCATCCTAGCACTATCTTAACAACATGCCACAAGTTTTGATGTAAAGTATTTTTGTCTTTGTTTCATTCAAAATACTTTCTAATTTCCAATATGCTTTCTTTATTGAATCTTTAATTACTTAGAAGTTTATTGCTTAATTTTCAAACATTTGAAGATATTCTTAGATATGATTCTGTGACTGGTTTCTAACTTAATTCTGCTGTGCTATGGGGATATACTCTGATTTCTCTTCTTTGAAATTCATCAAGACTTTCTTTATGGCCCAGTATTTATTTAGTTTTAGGGAAATACTCCTTGGGTAAAATATTCCTTTGGTGTAATGTTTCTTTATGGCCCAGTATTTATTTAGTTTTAGCGAAATATTCCCTGGGTAAAATAGTCCTTTAGTGAAATATTCCTTAAAACAGCTGTATATTCTGTAGTTGGAAGGTGTAATTTTCTTTTTTTTTTTTTTTTGAAGGTGTAATTTTCAACACATGTCAATTAGATCAAGTTCTTTAGAAGTGTCAGTCAAATATACATTCACTTATTTTATCAATTACTAAGAAGTAGTAAGGTGTTCCACTATATTTGTACACTTGTTCAATTCTCTTTTGGGTTCTGACAACTTTTGATTTACATATTTTAAAGTTATGTGTTAGGTGCATATAAATTTAGGATTATTACATCTTCCTGTTGAATTGACCCTCTTTTCAGTAGCTGAATTTGTTTGCCTCATCAGCAAAATCTCATTTTTATCTCCAGTAAAATTTCTGGCTGTACAAAATGTCTTTTTTTCTACTGATATTAGGGCTTTACCTAGTTAGTGGTTGTATGGTATATACTTCTAAATTTTCCATTTTATTATATTTAAATTATGATTTTGTAAGCAGCAAATTTTTTATAAAGTCTGAAATTTTTTGTTTTAATTGGAATGTTTTGTCTATTGATATTTAATATAATTATTGATAAATGTAGGCTTATAATTACTTGCAACTATTTGCTTTCTATTTGTCCTTTCTGCTCTATGTTCTCATTTTCTCTGCTTTCTACGCTTCTTTAGCGTTTATTGAGTGCACTTCATTCCATTTTCTTTCTTTCTTTCTTTCTTTCTTTCTTTCTTTCTTTCTTTCTTTCATTCTTTCTTTCTTCTTTCTTTCTTCTTTCTTTCTTTCTTTTTTTAAGGTTTTATTTATTTATTCATGAAAGACACAGAGAGAGAGAGGCAGAGACATAGGCAGAGAGAGAAGCAGACTCCATGCAGGGAGCCCAATGTGGGACTCGATCCTGGGACTCCAGGATCACTCCCTGAACCAAAGGCAAATCTAAACCTCTGAGCCACACAGCCATCCCTCCATTTTCTTTCTATTAGAGTTTTAGTTACATCTTTCTATATTATGACTCAGGTGGTTACCTTAGAGATTGCAATATGTAAGTTTGATTTATTAGTCAATCTCAACTTATGTTTTTGTCATTTTCTGGATGTCGAGTACTCACTATATTTGCTCCTTTCTAGTCTTTCGCACTGTTGTTTTCATGCTAATTCCACATGTGTTTTAAATACCCCAAGACATTATTTTTGTTTTATTTTTTTTTAACATTTTTTTTAATCTTTATTTATTTATGATAGTCACAGAGAGAGAGAGAGAGAGGCAGAGACACAGGCAGAGGGAGAAGCAGGCTCCATACACCGGGAGCCCGATGTGGGATTCGATCCCGGGTCTCCAGGATCGCGCCCTGGGCCAAAGGCAGGCGCCAAACCGCTGCGCCACCCAGGGATCCCTATTTTTGTTTTAATCAGGCAATGTGGATGTAGATGTACCCACACATTTATCCTTCCCAGTGATCTCTACCCTTTTCTGCTTTACACTGCTCCCTTCTAGAGTTATTTTGCATCTATCTGATGATCTCTCTTTGGTATCTTATTCTCATGGTCCTGCCAACAGTGAATTATCTGAAAATGTTTTTATTGTGCCTTCATTTTGAAGGATATTGCATTGGGTATAAAATTCTAGGGGAGAAACTATTTACTTATTAGTTTATGTTTAATATTTTAATGATATTATTCCTCTGGTTTCTCAATTTCTATTGTCAGTACTATGACCAGGCTCATCTAGTGGTATTGTGTCTTTCTTTCTTTTCTGGCTACTTTGAACATCTTTGATTTTCAACAGATCCACCATGATATTCTAGTGTAGTTGGAGGGGGAAGGGTTGTATTTCTGTTCTTCGTCTTTTGTTTTTATCCCATCTTGAAAAATCATTTTGAAAAACTTTCAGCCAGGATAAATATTGTGATATATAGCAACTTTGTATGATGACAGATGGTAGCTAGATGTATCATGGTGATCACTTCATAGTATATATAAATCCTGAATCACAATGTTGTGCACCTGAAACTAATATTGTATGCCAACTATACTTCAATGAAATAAGAATAAATGTTCTGAGAATATTCTTAGAAAGAAGAAAGATATTCTTTAAATATCTTTATGATTACACATATATTAGGCTATGTAAAATTGTTCTGGAGCTCACTGATGCTTTTACATCTGTTTGCATTATTTTTTTCTCAGCTTCATGTTAGATAGTTCCTGTTCTTTTCTTCAAGTTCACTAATTCGTTATTTAGCTGTGTATAATCTGCTGCTAATCCCATCTAATGTATTATTTCATCTTAGAGATGGTAGTTTTTACCTTCACAGATTTGATTTGGGTCTTTAAAAAATATCTCCCATAAATTTACTTTTCCATTTGAACATATATAATATAGTTCTAAGAATTATTTTAATGTCTTCCTCTACTAATTCTAACATTTGTATCAGTTCTGGATTGGTTTCAATTGGTTATTTCCCTCACTATGGGCGATATTTTACTGTGTTTTTTTTTTTGTTGTTGTTGTTTGTTTTATCTTTTTTACTGTTTTTTTAAATGCCTGGTAATCTCTGTTTGGATGCAAGACATTATGAATTTTGCCTTACTAGGCATTGGATATTTTTGTGTTTATGTAAATAACCTTTACCTTTGTTCTGGGATGCAGTTATTTGGAAGCAATTTGATTCTTTCACATATAATTTGTATGAATTGTTAGGCAGGTCTATAACTATGCTCTATCTAAAGCTAATTATTCTCTTCCACAGGAGAGACACCATTCCTGAGTGTTCTACCCAAAGGTCTCATGAATTAGGAGATTTTCCGGTATGACTGATGGGAATAGTTAAGTAGCAGTTATTCCCAGCTTTTTTGAGTGCTAGGTACTGTTTTCTTATTCTTTTGTTTCCTCCTCCATTTTTAGATACTTTGGATATGTTGATGTATACTCTGCTGTATACTCAGGGAGGGACCTTTTCAGATCCCCAGGGTTTTCTCCCTGTGCAGCCTTCTCCTTTCTAGCATACTGTCCTGTGAGCTCTGGCCACGATAACCTTCCCAACCTCAGCTCTATGTCCTCAATTTGGCCTGGGTTTCCCCTCCTGCACTGCTGCCTGGAAGTCCTCATGAGACAGTAAGATAGGGCACTCACAGAACACCTCTTTGCTTTCTGTCTCTCCTGTGAGACCTATGGGCAGTCTTGAAAATTGTTCTTTTGTATATTTTGTGTATTTTCGGTTGTTATTTCAGAAAGAAAATAAATCCAGGGCCCTTTCCCCCACCTTGGGCAGAAGCAGAAATGAATGCACTAAATTTTAAAATTTTGACTGTGGGACTCTTTCTTATGATGCATACTTTGGGAAATTGTAAGTTAAAGCATTCAATCTATAGTAATAACAGAATCTGATAGACAGTATTTTTTTGAGCTAAGAAATGGAACTTACCTTTAAAAACTCAAATTCCTTTGAGAGGTAACACTTCTTAAATCATGAATATTCATCAGTACTGATTAGTTTATCTAAAAATTGGTTTTCCATTTATTTTCTTGTCTCTCAGAACCCCCCAAATGGAAGAAGTAAAATTATAGAGTCAGAAAATTAGATCCTGACAAGACAATGAAGATAAGGACCAAAGCTTGATAGTGTCTCAAAGAATCATTGTAGGGATTCTTTTTACAGGTGAGGCATATCCTTCAGACATTAAATAACTTGCCTAACATCATGCAGCTTGGAATGGAAGAGCTGGTGTTAGAACCTGGTTCTAAATTCAATGATACATGGAGATGTGGCCTGTCCTATAGGAATGAACAATAGAGACTAATCTTTCCTTCAAAATCTAATGCTAGGGGCAGGAGGACTGAATAAAGAAGTAGGTGTTGGGATAATCTTCAAGGGGTCTACAGTTAACAGGCTGGCTGCACTAACTGGCCTGAGACACTTATGACAAGCATGCAAGGGATAAGGGAGGAAAAAGAAGGAAATGTATAGGCTGCTAGAGGATAGTAATCACAGAGGAGAATGGAAACAAGTGACTTATATGCCAAATAAAAAAAGTCACTGCCACCAACTAGAAATACTTCCATATATACCTTCCTTCTCTCCTCCATCTTGAAATTGTCTCATACACTGGCTCCTCCAGACCCATTAATCCATTGGCTTCCTCTCCTGTTTCAGCTTCTCTAGATTTCATAGACTGGCTTTGGTCCAGATATTCAGTTCTATCTCATCAACTCCCGAAGATTCTGTTTCAGACATCTATCCAAACTGCCAGTGCCTCAACTTCTTCATCCCAGAACACTCCTGGCTCATACTGCCAAGGGGTGGAAGTGCCAAACCCACACAGTCCAAAACTTGCCTTCAGGTCAGCACAAAATCTGAATGAGAACCAAGCTGTGTTCTGATTTCTGCAATGGACTCAAGCACAGTCACAAAAGAACAAATTAGCCCAATCCCACCCTCACACCACCTTATACCTTTAAGAGAATAGGAAATGGAAGGAGTCTTCCATTCTGCAGGTGGAACATCTTTTGCTCCAGGGGAAAATTCACAGACTTTTGTTTGAATAGTCTTAAAGCCACAGAACTGGATTTTCTGGGAAGCCATGAGCCCATTGGTAGAGAGAAAGAGAGACAAACAGAGATGGAACAAAGAGACAGATTCTGAAACTGGGTAGTTGGGTGGGTAGAAGAGATGTTTTCCCCATTTTGCTATGAGGAATAACAGTCTTCTGGTGGGGATGACCTGTGCATTTCAGGAGACTCTCTTCTGGGAGCACAACTTAGGTGAGGAGCTGCCAGTAATGAATTTGCCTTAAATGACCACTTCTTAACATTCCCAGAGCACACACAAGTGTCCAAGGGTGGCAGAGGGGGCAGGCGGAGGATTAGTGTTGGGTAAAGCATTAAGGAACACAAGAGTCAAATGACAATATATGGTCATAGTTACAGATGAAGGATCACCCAACTGTTCCATTTTACTGGTATCACATAAGTTTTTCAACTCATGCTAATAATCATCAAAGTTATGATCACACTGACTTTTTTTTGTCCACTTGGTATGGAACAGGCTTTGTTCTAAGCACTTACATATACAGTTTCATTTAATCTTCCACAACCACCTACCATAGACACAACAGGAACTAATATCTGCGTTTCACTAATGAGAAGACTGAGGCACAGAATGGTTATGTAACTTGCCAAGATAAGGCAGTGTTTGAGCAATGAAGCCCAGAGCCTGGCAGCAGAGCCCAGAGCCCAGCAGGCCAGCATTGGCTGGTTCCAGACCTCCCTCCAATCAGATGGTGGGAGCTCGGAGCCACATGTGATTTGATTTAAAAATAAATAAAGAAAAACTGCTATGCTTCCCATTCCAGATACCAAATCAAAGTTTTACCTTCTGCACCAACCAGCCCTGAGGAGAGGCTAGGGCTTTATTTGAACAATTGGAGTGAATTCCAGGAAACCTATCATGACGGTAGGACTGTTTATACTCAGAAGTGTCTATAGAAAAAAAAAATCTCCAAATATCCCTTTCTTGGAAGATACGGAGAAAAGGCAGAAAAAATGTTTTCCGTAGGCCAATGGGTCTTAATGAGAATTCCATGAGTGAAAAAACAAAGAATAGTAACAACATCCAAAATATCTTAATTAAAAAAATTGTATTTGGCTTTTTTTTTGCATGGCAATGTGAACCTCTCCTTTTGGATGGACATGAATTCAACTGCTTTGCTCCTCGTTAAATTTAGCTCAGAAACTTAATATAAATGGCAGCTTTTCAGCTGAGTACCTATTCCAATGGTCTCTCCTTATCTATAGGGGATGTGTTCTAAGACCTCAGTGGATTTCTGAAACTGCAGATAGAACTAAACCCTATATATGCTTTTCTCTCTATCTGTGCAGACCTGTGATGAAGTTTAACTTATAAATTAGGCTCAGTAAGAGATTAACGGCAATAACTAATAATAAAGCAGAATAATTATAACGAAATACTGTAATAAAAGTTATGTGAATGTGGCTTATCTCAAAGTATCTTATTGTCCTCACCCTTCTTCTTGTGATGATGTGAGAGGATAAAATGTGTGATGCGGTAAAGTGAGACAAACGATGTGGGCATTGTGACACAGAGTTAGGCTGCTACTGTCCTTCTCACCATCTGTTAGGAGGATCATCCGCTCCTGGACCGTGGTTGACCTTTGGTAACTGAAACCATGGGTAAGGAGGCTGGGGGACTACTTGACCCAAGGTACACTTCCCCAAATATTTTGATCAGCATTTTTAAGAGTCAGAGAATCAGGCAGATGATAGCACAAACTAAATGCAATTAGCAATTACAAAATGAATTTTAAAACTTGGGGTCTAAACTTCAAGAGGCTTAATCTAAGCAGAGATACCAGAAAAACACATATCAAAGGGCCTAACAAAATGCCCACAAACAAATCATTGCTGTGCAAAATATGTATGTTCATATGAATGAGAGCTATGATTGTCATAATTTATTGAGTATGTATTATGGGTAGCACATAAGTATTTTATACAGCATATATTATTGCATTTAATCTTCAATTTCAGGGGCACCTGGGTGGTTTAGTGGTTGAGTATCTGCATTCGACTCAGGTCATGATCCCGGGGTCCTGGGATCAAGTCCTGCATTGGGGTGCTTCTCCCTCTGCTTATGTCTCTGCCTCTTTCTGTGTGTCTCTCATGAATAAATAAATAAAATCTTTTTAAAAAGATCTTCAATTTCAGATGAGGAAACAAAGACCAGAGAAGTTAAGTGACTTTGCTTGCAACCACACAGCTAATAGGTAACAGAACCAGGTCTCAAGGCCCAGTCTGTCTGACCCCATTACAACCTGCTCTTAGCCCTGTCTTTCTTTTTTCAAGGTTGCTTTGGCTATTCAGTGTGTTTCCATACAAATTTTAGGATTGTTTGTTCTAGCTCTGTGAAATCTTACCCTTGCCCTATTAAAGAGATGCAGAACAGAGGAGTCTTACCTGCCGGGAGGAAGTGGTAACACACAAATCCACAGCAGGAATAAATTCAGGATCAACTTAGCTGGGAAGACCCAGCATAAATTGGCAAGGTAGACGGGGCATTCAATAATTTAAACAATAAAATACTGTCAGGTGGTAGTAGCATCAAGGGGAAAAGAAAAAGACTTTAGAATTTAAAAATAACAATAATGAAGAAAAACCAGATAGGGAAGGATGAGGGCAGGTTGACCCCTATTTCAACTTCCCTGATTTCTTCTTCACAAAATCATTTAGGGAATAGGGAGACAATAACAGGAGGGCAAAGGCACTTAATCAGAGATTTTACAAACCACTAAATCAAAAGAGAGTGTGAAATTCCCGCCCGGGGAAGCTAACAGTGAGATTAAGTGGATTAGTCTACTGTACAGGAATCCGGGGAATGTGGCTGCATGTGATTTTGTTGTGGATTACCCAGCAGCAACATGACGGTTTTACATCTCCCAGAAACATATGGGCATGTGCCCTTCTGCAAACCAGCAAGAAAGAGCAGCGCCTGGCCCGCGGCTCTCTCTGCACCCCACTGGTGGGATTCTGGACGAGCAAGGATACTGACATTTCCCCAAGAGTTTGTGCAGGGAACACGTTGAAAATGAAAATGCAACCAGGCTAATCACACTCCTAATTTCTATAATTTCTGTACCCAGGGCCTGGGTCAGGATGGTGGTGGGGATGGCAGGGTATAGACAAGGAGCTGAAATCAGGAGTTCTGGCCTCAGTCCTTCCAAAGAAAGAGGGAGGAGAAGAAGGCCTTCTGACGGCATGCCTCCCAAACTGTGGGGGGAAATTGCTCCTTGATGATGATCAAGAAGAGTCCTGAGCTTCTTTTCCTACCAGCGTTAAGGACACCAGCAGCCGCTGTGGAATTAAACACGCAAACCCACCGCACCGATTGCTAGTTTTCAGAAATTGGCGTCCAAACTCCAAAAAGCTACAACACTGGATAGATACGTGTACAAACTATGACCTGCCAGAGTTAACAGTTTACATCAGCAGTCTATAATAAATAATTAATATGGCCCTAGGAGATATAAAGCCAGTGACATGGTATCTCTCCCTTGGCTCTAAATGGAACTCCAGATAACCTACTTTGAACAGTAATGTGTTCACAGTATGTGGGAATTAACTGCTCAATATAATAAGTACTATTGAATTTCCCATCTCCACACAGATAAAGGGCAACTGCCTCCAAAAACATGGTAATAACAGTAACGGAGTGATGGAAGGAAAAAAAAATGAACCCCCTTTTTTTTTATTACAACCTTAAAATGTTATAGGTTAAAATAATCTTAAAGGGTTTAAAAAAACAGCAATTAAATCTTTCCATTTCTGTTTTCCAAGACTGCAGCTGAGAAATTGAGGGCCTAAGAGCCATACGGTGCTAGCCTGGCTAATAACGCTCTGTGAAAAATCTCATTAATTCAGTCTGGCTCTTCAGATCAGCCGCTAAATCCTTGTATTGTCACTCATCCTCTGGCCTTTTCAGGATTTCCATAGCCTAACTAGCAGTATCTCCATGGAAACCAAGCAGTCCTGCTTTGCACATCCCGGAACTTTTTGTTCCTGACAAAGCTTGACAAATCACATGCAGCATGGAGAGTTTAACATAGCGAACCAAACCCTGACCCACACTTAGAAATGATAAACCCAAGCATACCAGCTTTATTATAAATGATTTCCTTACAAGATACTTAACCAAGCCGGTGAAATGTTGAACCAGACAAGTTTCAAGAACAAGGTGCTGGAGGGAGAAAGGAAGGAAAAAAAAAAAAAAAGGCAAATAAATAAATAAATAAATAGATAAATAAGAACCCCAGGCATGTTCGGCTGTAGGTTTTGGGATCTCGTTTTCTGTCTAATTGACTTAAACTGAAAGCAACCAGAAAAAGAGAGCGAGAGGAAGGCTGTTTCTGGGCCATTCCCGAGCCTGCAAAGTGACCTTTTTCTTCCACTCTGCGTCGGAAAGAGAAATCCTAAACACATTCCCCTGTTTTCCCTAACTTCTGCAGAGGATGGGCTCAGGAATCTAACAGGTCTCTATGCCTGCCAACCGCTTTCTGGCTGTTCAGCCTGGCTCTTTAGAACCAAGGCTCTAAGCCCTGGGAAAGGTGGAGGCATCACTGGCCCTGGAAAGGGAGGCTGGCCTCACTGGCAAGAGAGGCTGACTTCTCTCACAAGGGTGACAAAAAGGCAGAGAGGAGAGGGTTCTCCAGGGCCCTGTTTCCAGAGAAGCAGACCAGGACCCAGCAGAGAATATACACAACCATGTTCACAGAGTGGGTGTCATAGGCCTACCCCGCAGAGTGAGGCCGAATCATGACCCATGAATGACTCCTCAGCCTCAGCCAGGCTCAGAGGTGACATGGCGCCAAGTGGAAGAACTGTGCATTCTGAGTGAGGAAGGGCCCTTCATGGCCTCCTCTGTCTCACCGCTGCTTTACCTGCCACCAGTGAGGCTTCCTAAGGGTACACAGAGACAAAGGTGTCCAATGACCCTTAGAGGTGACACAGGAGGGTAAGGGGTTGGCATTATCTGTCTCCTGTCTTTCTTTTGTCCCCTCTACCCATACCACAGGCCCGCAAAGGGGAGGTGGGTGACAGGGAAAGGCACAGGTGTGGGAGAGAACTTGCTTCTGCCTCCTTGTTCTGGGCCTTGACTTCACTTGGAATCATGCTAGGGATGTTTAAGGGTCTAAGACAAGGTCTTCCTTCTTTGTTCTTCTTGGGTTTGAGACTGGCGATGTGTTAGAGGTGCCGTGATACCTGTAGCGTTGGGCATGCTTTGCCTTGACCAACCAGACCGGACTTGACTGACCCCTGTGTTTGGCACCGACACCCAAACTCTCATTACCCAAGAGCTCACCAGCACAATGCTATCAGATGTTGACAACAATGACCGGTTCTGGACACATTGTACATGTTTTACAAATATTTGCCGATTAACTGAATTAGTGCCTGTAAGATCTCACAGTTCCCTCTGATTTCTTCAGAGCAAGAGTAAACGAGGCTTAGTCTCATTTCAACCTTCAATGAACTTTACGACACTCTTTGCCTTTATACAATAATAATCACATAATAATAATAATAATAATATAATAATAATAATAATAATAGCAGCTAGCTCTTACCAAGTTCTTACTCTGTAACACCAGGCATTCTTCTGAATGTTTCACGTATATTAGCTCCTTTAATCCTCATAACTATCATCTGGAAAAGATACTATTAATATGCCCAGATTATTAACTTCATTTTATCAATGAAAATACTGAGACATGGAGAGCTTAACTGACTTGCCCACACTCTCAGAGCTGGTTAGTGGTAGAATGGGGCTTCGATTCCAGAAAATACATTTCGCCATTACCCTTTGCTGTCTTGTTATATTATCAATGAATGCTAAGTGCCTCAGATCAGAATAATCAGTTAATTAAAATAGTTACAGTCACTAAATGTTTGCTGTGTGCTGGGAGTCATTCTAACGTTGCATACATCATCTCAGCTACCTTTATGACAATGCTTCAGGCTTGGGCTATGAGGTAGACACTAGGAGAAGCATCATTTTACAGATGAGGAAACCAAGACACAGGTTCAGTGACTCACCCGAAGTCATACAACTAATAGATGACACGACAGATTCAAACCCAAGCCACATGGTTCAAGAAGCTTCTGTCAGCTGGGACTCCTATTTCTTGGATCATTCTGGGCAAAATGGAGAATCATATTCCACAGAACCATTATTCCAGGCAAACATTATCTTCTAGAATGTTGCCATTCAGCCCACCAGACAAACCTGGTATTATGATATTTTTCTTTCCAAGGCTCTTTTTCAAAAGGGTCCAAAGCAATTTGAGGCCCAGAAGCAGACCAGTGAGAAGGGCTGCCCAATCCCCTGACCCAGAGATGTCACACCTGAGCAAGCACACCCCCATTGTCCCCTCCTGGGAGCCCAGGCTCAGAAAGGTGCTGTCCCATGGTTTAGACAGGACTGCCAGTGAGTTCAGCTGAGTCTAGCTACACTGTCAATGCTTAGGGACCTAAAATTAGACCTACCAGCTGTGTTTTGGTTCTGCAGGCACGTGAATGTCTGCTCCATTCTTGAGCATGCCGGGTGTTGAAATATATATGAAACCTGCTTTCTAAAGTACAGGGAAACCACAAAATCCTTGCACCTACTCTTCTATTTATTGTTCCTCTTCTGCAGCCCCAACTTCTTTGCTGCACAAGAAATAACATTGCTTCTCTGACCATTTTCCCCTCTGGGATGCTGTCTCTGAACAACACATCAACACTCTTCTTTAAGACATCCAATCAATCTCCTTGGAGACTGAGCAGAAGTACGTGACTCCCACCCTCAGCCCAGGTGCTCTGCTTCCTGGGTCACAGCCTCTCCTGGAATATGCAGCTTACTCAACTTAGCAAATGGGGCTCAAGCCCAAGCCCAAGGTGGTCCAAGAGCTGGCTCTTGGCCTAAGAGTGGATAGGACTCTGGTGTGTGGCCATGGGACATGGACTAGAGAGAACCTGGGATCCACACCCCAGGGGAGGGCGAGTCAGACACTGAGGATGGTCTAGGGGAGCAGTTGAACAGCAGACAGGGCACCTGTCTGAGTCTGTTCGCACTGCTATAAAAAAATACCAAGGCATGAGTGACTTATAAGCAACAGAGATTTACTTCTCCCAGTTCTGGTGGATAGAAGCCCAAGATCAAGGCCCCAGCAAATTTGGTATCTACTGAGATCCCACTTCCTGGTTCATAGATAGCCATCTTCTCACTGTGTCCTCATGGTAGAAGGGGCAAGGGAGTGCTCTCAGGTCTTTGATAAAAGGCACAAATCTCATTCCTGAGGGCTCCACACTCATGACCTAATCACCTCCCAAATGCCCCATCTCCTAATACCTTCATCACAGGGGTTAGAATTTTAACCTGTGAATTGGAGGAAGATGAGGGCTGGACATAGGCATTTAAGTCATATTAATACACAAAACAAAAGGATCAGCAACAGAGAACTGGCAAGATGGAACTGAGATTAGCAGGTATGACCTAGAAATATCCCCAGAGATATTTAACCTGGGGAGTGAGAACTTTCTATAATAGCACTGTCCAAGAGAACATCCTGTGACAGAATGTTCCATAGTTGTGCTAACCAATGAGGTAGCCACTAGCCACAGGTGGTATTGAAGGGCTTCCAATGTCCCTAGTGTATCAGAAGGACTGAATTTTAAATTTAATTTAATAATTTTAAATTTAAACTTAAAGGGCCACCTATGGCTAGTGACTATCATCTGGGCAACATGATCAGAAGAGGAAGGAGCTGGGCCAATGCACACATGAAATATGGCAGATTGGGATCTATGCCTGGAGGAACTTCAACTTCCCGGTCCAGTACCTGTCTTTGCACAGAGCCACCCTCCATCATTCAACATGTGGCTGATTTTTTAGCCCCTTTCCTGGGTCCCTCACGAAGGATGCACCTATTTTTCCACTGTAGCTTGTTTCAGAACCAAGTAGCCCTTGCCATGAAGAGATCTTTCATAGCCTAAATTAAATTTTACCCATTTCTGTGAATTTCAGTTTTCTCTTTTCCAAGTAGTCCTTCCCACCTGTGGGCAAAATTCTCACTTTGGCACCAACCCTGTGCAAGCCCACCACCTCCACCACCCTATTCCCAGACTCTGTCATCTCTCACCTGGATCACTGCTACCTCCTAGCTCATTCTTTTCTTCAAAATCAACCTCACACAATAATTTTCCACACAGTAGTCCAAATGATCTTTTAAAAATATGAATTGGAACCTCTCCCATGTGTTAAATCATTCTGGGGCCTCCCATAGCATGATTCAGCTTCTGCTTCCCTATCCATTCTGCTTCAAACTGTCCTCCTTGCTGCTTCCTCTCCGTGGCTCTCTATGATGTCACCCTGGACACTTAACACTCTATAAATCCCCAGGTGTAGGAGCCTATCTGTTGTGTTCATGGCTTGGGACACAGTGCCTGGCATATAGAAAGTACTTAATAAAAATTTATGGAATGAATGAGTCAAGACTGGATCGGCATGCACTGGGGCTGTGAGATGTACATACCATTATGAGTATTTCACTGCTCCTAATAGTAATACTGCAGTCTATCCTAAGTACTCAATGTGCTTGAAAAATGTTTTTACATTGATTCTGAAATTAAAATGAAATATGTATATCTTAAGGTCTGAGCCATAAACCACAAGTAAGACCCTATGTCTTAAGCCTACAACTTCCTCCCTTCCAAAACAGTATCTTGGGCTTGGATCTCAAAATGTACCACCCAGGCCTCTCCCATCCACAGCTACACGTGAGCAGGTGACGTTTTAAAGTCTTCTTAGAGAAAACAGAGTTTAGAGTTTGGGCACAAAGTTCTCAAGTCAGTCTATTACATTTCATACAGAGGTTTAGTAACGTAAAGCAATAAAGATGGAAGAATAAATCAATAGGTTGTGGTTGACATTTACAAGTCCTTAAATGAGAATATGGTCTAGGCATATTTCCATCTGCTGTTCCTCACTTATTCTAAACCCTATAGAATGTTCACATCCCATGGTTTTAATGATACTGATACCATGAAGAGGTTTGCACGTTCCGCATCTTTCCCAACACCTTATCTTTCTGATCTTGAGTTTTGAGGCTATGGATGCGCACCAATCAGTTCCCATCCCTCAGGGCTCACTGTGGTCACAAAGAGAGTCATCTGTTTGATTAAGGAACATGAATCTTTGGGAAGACTTTACTTAATAAAAGCACAATATTTCACAGGGAATTTTCCAAACCCTTCCTTGAAACAGACCATTCTACCCATAATAACCTGGTAGTTGGTCATAGGGGAAGATGGTACACACTTCACCAAGGCAGCCTCTTGACCCACAGAGATTTCTTCAGCCCAGTAGGCCTCAGACCCTGCTTCACTGTGTTCACCATCCTTTGACTTCCCCCACAACCAGTGTTACAGACTGGATTGTGTTCCCCAAAGTTCATATGTTCAAGTTCTAACCCCAATTCCTCAGAATATGATAGTATTTGAAGACAGGACCTTTAGGTCAAAATGAAGTCAAATAGGTTTGGCCCAGTCTGATATAGCTGATGCCCTTATAAGGCATCTTAGAAGAGGATTAGGACACACACACACACACACAGAGGGAAGACCATTTGAGGACCCAGAGAGAAGACAGCCATATATGAGCCAAAGAGAGAGGCCTCAGAAAAAAACCAACCCTGCTGACACCCCAATCTTGGACTTTCAGCCTCCAGACAGTGGGACAAAAAACATCTGCTGTTTAAGTCCCCAGTCTCAGGTATCTGTTTTGGCAGCCCAGGATGACTAATACAACCAGGGTGCAAAAGCCCCTACTCTTCACACCCTCTTCTCACCCTTCCCCACCACCAGCTCCTTCTTCTAAATGATTTTATCAGATACAACTAGACGTTTGCAAACAATCAAATTAAAATTTGCAGGCACAAAAAAAGGTGTGCATGAAGAAAAAAATCTAGAACCTATTAGAATCTCCCATAGGGGGATTTGCTGTTGGGGAAGAGGATGGCCAACTTAAAAAAGGCTCTAGGCGTATCTAAACTACTGTCTCTCTGAATTTAGCTATGGTTTCCAGGTGAGCCTGGAATGAGATCAAAAGCATCCTGTGGGATGATTTGGCCTGATGGGCCAGTAGACTGTGAGAAGCTTTTCGAGTATTAGATTGTCTTGAGGGAAAGGATTCCCATGCAGAGGAGAATTTGTGCATGGGTTTTTGTGGAAAGAGAGAAAAAAACACAGGAAGGGCAGACAGAGTTTGACATGAGACTCACTGAGGTCCTTAAAGAAAGAGGGATTGGCAAAAGGGCAGGTTTCACTGAGGGACTCTGCTTCAGAGCCTCAGTGACAAAATGGCAGACAACAAGGGAGGGGGCTTTCTGCCCCTCTTTACTGTAGCAGAACCGAAGGGAACGCTGTCTTACATTAATGGCACAGGTTTATAGCTGTAAGGATATAGGGAGCTATTACCCTGGACAAGGAATCTAGGAAGACTGTTCTCAGGTCTGTACGTGAGGCTCCTAGAGCCATGCAGATGTAGCTGGGGAGGTTGGAGGTCTTGGGGACATCATCTGGGCAGTTGTAACCTGCCTGTAGAATCCTAGGTGCTGCTGCTGCTGGGACCTCATCCACACACAAGTGTTGCTGAAGCCTGAGGAAACGTGGGCCCTCGGTTCGGCTCCTGTTGAGCATCCAGATCAATACTAACTTTCATGAGTTAGGTTGTCCCTATGTCACTCTCCTGATGACATCTTTCAAAGGCTTGGAGTAACAGAAATAGAAAATTATTTATGACTCGGGTAAAGGACACTGTGTTTTGATTACTCAGAAAGGCAGAGAAAAAGCAGAGAACTGCATTATGCTTGGAGAGTGGATTACTTCTTCTGTTCTGCTCAAATCAGTTCTAATGAACCCTAGTAGATGTGTGTGTGTGGGGGGGGAAGCTATTTCGGAGGATTCCACAAATTTGATTTAGGTGCATCTTACCACGCACAGGATTTCACAAGCAGACCTCAAAATCTATACTGTATGAGGTTTTCACTGAGGCTGTAATGTTCCCTTCATAGTTTATTCACTTTCCTGGCAACCCAGGGTCTAAGGTCCATATGCATCATGGCTCTGCTTGTCCCCACACCAGTCTGATGTGGGACCAAGGTCTGGAACTGCATGAATTACAGCAAAGTTCAGGTTCAATCTGGAGGTGATTTTAATCCTCTAGATTTAGTTGTTTTGGGAGAACTTGTCAAAAGGAAATATGGAATAGTTCCACCTTGAACTGTGCATGTGTGCGTGTGTGTGCATGCGTGTGTGAATGTGTGTGTGGAGTTTGTTTATTGAGGGAAAATGGATTATACTTTGATGCAATCAAAATTAGTGGACAATTAGGATAATAATTTGAGCATATTAAATCATTCATTCTCATCTTCAGCAGCCTTGTTCCTTGCTGCACTGCAGCTCTCAAATGAAGAGGAGAGTCTGGCAGGCTCACTCAGGTTTCTTCTGTGACATACAGAAGTTATTCCTGCCTATGACTGCCAGCCTGGGAGGTTTGCTATGCTGGGAAAAAAGCGAGGTGTAACAGAATTGAACCTGTCCTATCCCCTTGTGGAGTGTAGCAAGAGGCACTGGGACAAATGATGGAGAATCTGTGTTCTGACCTTCCAGCAAGCCAGAGCCAATGGAGAGGCCCAAAGCAGAGGATCCAGCTCCCTGCTCCCTCTTTGGAACTCCACAAGACGAATGTTCCACAACATGAGCCTGTGGTAACATGAACCTGCTGAACGAGAGCTAAAAAGATGGTGTGGTACTGTCAGAGTGAAAGTCTGAGGTAGCACTCCTGAGCCCTCCTTAGTGCACATGGGTCATGGTAGGATCCAGAAGGGTCTCCTACCCTGTGGGAAACAAGAAAGGGAGCCAAAAGAGCTGGCTGACAATCTGCCAGGAAGGTGGCTGTTGCCACAGCAAAGTGACCAGTAACCTCTAATGCTGCAGAACTTTTAGACCAGGGGTTGACTAGGAAGGACAACCTGATCCTAAGGAAGGATCTATAGTGCTGGCAGGAGCTAAGTGGGCTGAACCAGTCATGGTGAACCACCAGCTCTGCCTGAGCTGAGAGAATGGATCACAAAAATCATTTACAGAATCTCCATCGGCAGAGATCAGATCCAACCAGTACCCCAGCCCTGCTTAGATCATCTAACTGATTTGGAGTATCTTAGGGCTAGCACACAGACCCAAGAACCTTCGCCTTCACCAATGTGGTCCTAAAACTCCTGGCCTGACCCACCAGACAACACTGGCATTCACTCAGCTCTAAACCCGTGTCTCTAGCCAGACAAGGAGGAGAGGTAGGAGTATCCCCAGAGTTATACTAGTTACCTATTGTTGTGTAGCAAATTACTCCAAACTTTAGTTGCTTAAAAAACGATAAATCTTTGTTATCTCGCACTGTTGCTATAAGTCAGGAATTCTAGGGTGGCTTAGCTGAGGGTCCGGGCTTAGGCTCTCTGGTGTGGCTGCAGTCAAGATGTGGGCCAGAATGACAGTCATCTGGGAGCTTGACCGGGATTGGAGAATCCACTTTGAAGACAGGCCCTCCGCTCATCTGGCAAGTCACTGCTGTGGTTGAGAGGAAGTCACACTTTATTGGGCTGCTTAGGTGTCTTCCTGACACAGCTGCTGGCTTCCTGCAGAGAAGGTGATCTCAAACACCAAGGAGGAAACACCAATGTTTTAAGAGGCTTAATCTCAGATGTCACACACCAGGACTTCTACTATATTCTGTCGACGGCAAGAACAACCCTGATGTGATGTGGAAGGGGAATAACATACGAGAGTGACCACCAGAAGCTGAGGATCCTTGGGGGCCATCTTGAAGGCTGAGTGGTGAGTTTATTTGTGAATTGACTGAAAAATCACCAGAAAAGTGTTTGTTTGACTGAACCAGAAGAAACTGGAAAGTTCCTGGAGGGTTCTGAAGTTCATATGAAGAGACCATTGTATTTTTTTTTAAGATTTTATTTATTTATTCATGAGAGACACAGAGAGAGAGAGAGAGGCAGAGACATGGGCAGAGGGAGAAGCAGGCTCCATGCAGGGAGCCCGATGTGGGACTCGATCCTGGATCTCCAGGATCATGCCCTGAGCCGAAGGCAGACGCTCAACCGCTGAGCCACCCAAGTATCCCAAGGCCATTGTATTTTTAACTAGGAAATTTTCCTTTTTTTTTCCTGGTCTGTCCATAACAATGAGTCTTAAGAAGCAAAGTTGATATTAATTATTTAGAAAATAAAAGAAATTATGTGTGTCCAGTGCTGAGTTTTGATTATTTAAGCAATCCTGTTGCAGGTGTTTACTCAAGTTAAATGAAATACTTTTCACAAATGAGTGTAATTCTTTCTAGTTTGGAGTTTGTGGTTTCCTTTGGTTCATATCTCTTTGGCTTAGTTCCTGATTACTCTTCTTAAAAAATAGATAAAATATTTGATTGGTTTTTTGAAAGATTTTATTTATTTATCTGACAGAGAGAGAGAGAGAGAGAGAGAGAGAATGAGAGAGAGAGAAAGAAAGCACAAGCAGGAGGAGGGGCAGAGGGAGAAAGAGAAGCAGGCTTCCCACTGAGCAGGGAACTTGATGCGGGGCTGGATCCTAGGACCCCAAGATCATGCCCTGAGCCAAAGGCGATGTTCAACTGACTGAGCCACCCAGGTGCCTCTGTATTTGATCTTTCCTTTAAGAAACATTATACTATAGATTAGAAAAGAAAAACAAAAACAAAGAGAAAAGTCTAATTTTGCAAAGATGCATCTCAAGAGCATCACACTTACTGGTTGGGAGTGAAGAGTGTCAGGTGCACCCAGGGAAAGCAGGTCCGCTGAGGTTCATGGCTTCAACCACCAGGAGGGTAATTTCAAGCTCCCCAAAGTTCCTAAGCACCAGGTAGCCCAGACCCCATCATCTCAGAATCCTGCTCTTTCCTAGGAAAAGAGGAGAAACAAACCAACTCCTGAGAAGTATCTCAGATAACAGTCCTAACCCAGCAGCTTCTAGAGAATGGAAAAATCTCCATAGGACCTGGGGGCTTGGGAGGTGTGTTTTCCTGAAACAGGATTCTAATAACATACCAGAGCTCAGGTTTCCAGTATAATTGAAACCTCTGGTATTAATTGGAGAAGGGGATGGGATAGAGGAGGCAGGGAGCGAAATACCTTTGCCTGCCATTGCTGGAAAAGTTCACGTGGTGGTTTTGGGGGAAACAAATAGCCTAGTGTTTCACCTTAGATCTGAAGTGGGGGAAGGGAGGGGAATATGCCCTGTTTATTCTGACTTTTGGGTTGGCAAGGGACAGATGACTTGGTTTGGTGCTCTGGGAAAGGAATTCCTAAATACTTATTATTTCAAAACTTGCAGCTTTGCATCCAGGCACCCAGAGGCCCTAGCTTCATGTGCACGTTATGAACGTGTCAATCAGTAGATATCATGATTTTCCACGGCAACTAACACATCCGCATAGACACTCAATAAATAGTGTTCAGTGATGATGAAAGGAAATCATGCAGTCTTTTTTATATAATATCATTGCTGCACCATAGGGAGAGTAACGCAGTCCAGCAGACAAAAGCGAGAATGAAAAATAAAATTTCTCATTTAGCATTCATTTGCCTCCAATGTGTATCATGGGGTCTGTGAGTTACAGGGAAGTGGATCCTCTCTCCCCTCTTACTGTCCTTCCTAACTTCCAGACAACCCCCAGAGGTTTGAGGGCACACACTGGAAGATACCAGGGACACTGATTCAGAGAAAATTCCAGAAGAATCCCCAGGAGGAGACTGGACTATCCAGGGCACCTTAACCTAAAGCTGACTTCCCAAAGTCCCAGTATTTAAGAGCCCTTCCCAGTAGTGTTGACCAAATTGGTAGCTATAAACTTTTTGCATTATTCCTGAACAGAGGACTGCTGCCTCAACTTTCTCATCTGTAAAGTGGATATAATTTGACCTGTGTGAAAGGGCCGTAAATTCTCATGAAAAGGTATCTAAAGTACCCAGCACAGTGCCTAGAATGAAAAATGTAACTTCTCCCCTAGCCTGATCCATAGCACGAGGGAAATATTTGCCTCATAAAATTACACCGAATCAACAAAAAAAATAACTAAAAGCATCGTGTGTCATATGTGATATATGGAAGGTTTAACAGGACGAGCTTGAGAAATGGTAATAATAACCACATAATATTTGTATAATTATTGCTGTTGATCTCTGCCTCTTTGATTTCTGCTCCCCATTCTCCTCCACCCCACCCCCTACCCCTACTTACACGTCTTTGGGAATCTCTGTGAGTCTTTGAGATCTTGAGTTCTGGACATGCTTGCCCCATAGAGAGTCAGTAGATTGTCATGTTTCCGGGGCTACATTTAAAGAAAACTGACAGCCAGACTTTTCCTTTGCAAGTCAAGGCTCAGCTAGGGGAATGAGTCTTCATGTTGAATAAGCAGACAAGACTGACCCTAAAGATAAATATCTAGAGGACAGGAGGAAAATGGGGAGAGGAAGCAGAGGACCAAAGTCATGTCAATAATGGGAGACTAGAGCTTGGACCTTAGGCTACACCAGGGAGGCAGCAAGCCCTTCCATGGCTCCAGCTGGGTGGCTACCCAGGAGAACTCACTGTTATGCTTCATGGCTCGGAGTGCCTCAGTGGAGGTCTCTATGCTATCGCAGTATTGCCCAATAGATACAAAGCAGCAACATCACGCAGTAGAAAAATAGCCATGAAGACAAAGATCCCCATAGACAAAGAAGAGCCCCCCTGTTCCCTGCCTTCTCTTTAATCCATCCCTACTCCATCCTGGAATGCTGAGACCATAAGAACCAATAATCCAGTAGTCCAAAAACTTCCACAATAAAATGAGCCTTTCACGATAGAAGCATTTAGCTATTTCTGGCCGACGTGGAGCTAGGGGGTGAGCAGCATGATTTCTTGCTAATATTTCTTTATTTCTTTATTTTTATTTATTCATGAGAGAGAGAGAGAGAGAGACAGAGACAGAGGCAGAGACACAGGCAGAGGGAGAAGTAGGCTCCATGCCGGGAGCCTGACGCGGAACTCGATCCCGGGACCCCAGGGGCCAAAGGCAGGCGCTGAACCTCTGAGTCACCCAGGGATCCCCTAATATCTCTTTAGATAGACAACTATCTCCCCAATTTATCCTGCCATTGGTTCTGTTCCCAGGAAGTCTCAGGTAAACGAGACACAGAACATACTCCCTAGGACCTAATTTCATGTCACCCTTCCTCCCCAGGGTGGTTAATTTTATATTTTAGTTGACTGGGCCACAGGGTGCCCAAATATTTTGGTAAAACATTTCTCTGGATGTTTCTGTGAGACTGTTTTGGGCTGAGACTACATTTTGAATTGATAGATGGGGTAAAGCAGATTGCCTTCCTGGGCATGGGTGGGCCTCACCCAATCATTGAAGGCCTGAGTAGAACAAAAAGTAAACCGTAGCCTGAGTTAGAGAAAATTCTTGCCTGACTGCCTTGAGACTGGCTCTTTCAGACTTTTTGCTTTCAGACTCCAGTGAAAACACTGTCTCTCTCTGGGTCTTGAGCCTACTGGCCTGGGACTGGAACTCAACCGTCAGCTCTTCTGGGATGCCAACTCACCCTGCAGACCTTGGGGCTTGTCTACCTCTGTAGCTTCTTGAGCCGTTTCATTTTAATAAATCCCCTCCACTCCCTCTCCCTCTCTGCCTCTGATGCTAGGGTCCTAGGGTCTCTGTCTATCGATCTCTCTCTGGTTCTGCTCTGGAGAACAGAGCAAGGCTCTGGAGAACCTTGACTAAGGTATCACCTCTCCCCCCGGCTTGTGGGCTTTGTGCCAGATCCTAAGAAAAAAAGGTAAATGGGGAAGAAAATGCCATGTGAGGCCTTGATCCATATGGAACACCTGAAGGAGAACCTGCCTGGGTCACACTTTTGTCCAGAAACTTAGCAGTCCCTGTTTGTTTTTGTACTTATGGACTGCTTCGACTCATGGCCCATACATTTTCAAAAACTCAAAAGCGGGGAGATCTGTTGTCAGGAACAGAAAGATTACCGGAGAACTGGATAGTGTTTCAAGAGAGCAAGATAAAGTTTCCACCAATACACACAAAATAAAGTGCTTGGAGCAGAAATGGGCACCGATTTCCCCCAGAAAGACGCAGCTGCCTTTGAGCACTCGGGGCCGGGGAAGCCTTCAGAGCTCTCTTTGAAGCTTCAGTGGCTCAGTTATTAGATTTGTCTCAAGCTTGTTGAAAAGTATTTATTAGAGGCCTTCTTGAGCCTTCTTCTGTCTGATATGTCATAACTTTTATGACACAGAAATAACCAAAATGAAGAAGCGGAGACAACTCAGAGATTACTTGCCAGTTCTCCCAGGACCGCTGGCCATTTACGCAGAGAGCAAGCCGGATAATTTATGGAAGCAGAACTAGTCTGTAGGAGTGAAATAAAGCCCGGCGCGATGCAGCAGTCATAATGAACAAAATAAATTCCATCGTTATGCACATGTTCCACGAGGGCTGTCAGTGCTTGGAGGAAAATTTACTCCCTGTCTCTGATGCTCAAGACAAACAATTCCACGGAATGAAAAACAGCACAGAAGCAGAAGGTAGAGCCTGGCTCGGTGTGGTCCCCAGCAAGTTTTATTCTACGTACGCAGCAGCGCAGTTGGGTAAACATAGTGCCCAACGAACCACTTGCTTCCTTCACCGACAGACAGGGAAACTTGAGGTGCTTTGTTTTGTTTTGTTTTGTCTAGTATTTCCACCTGGAAACACTTATTGAACCCCGGGAAACAAGGAGAGACTCTCCATTTGGGTCATTTTGAGCAACTAGGTCTATGTGTCTACAAGAGAAGTGCAAATAAAAGCACTGGTTGCTTTGTAGAAACCAGAGATTGTTTGCATCCCCCTCACTCCCATATGACTTGCCTCCCCCTTCAAAGAAATCCAGAAATGATTCTCCCCAGTGTCGACCAGTGGCCATCTCCCCGTCGCCAGCTACAGCGAAGGCTGCCAAAATCTTAGATTCCTAACAGTATCCCTGAGCAGCAATCTCCCCTCACCTCTGTGTCTGGTTTGCTAATATTTCAAAACTGTGGTTCCTTAGACGGTGCCAAGGAGTTATATATTCAGGTCTCCCAGCCACCTACAATTGTGTGTCTTGGGTATGAGCTATACTGGACTCAGCCCCAGTGGTAAGTTCACCATAAACCATGCCTCTCGCCTTCTATTTTATTTTATTTGGAGGGAGGGGCTCCTCACCCTTCCAGAAATTACTTTCTCATTAGACGGCTTCGTTAAGACTGCCAACTTGCCCTGCTGGAGAAACCCTTTGTGATTTAGGAGTGGCTATGCTGTGGCTCTACAGCCCTATGGATTTCCCCCCTGGCAATTCCATTAGCCGGTTCCCCACCATCTGGAACGCACCTGATGTGTCCCGCCACCCCCACCCAGTTGTATGTATTGGCACCTTTTCACGGCCTGGGTTTTTTTTTTTTTTTTTTTAACAATTTCAACTGAAAAGCAGAAGTGAATATTAATTTCTCATTGAAGCATTCCTGAAGCCCAGAAGAAGAGCACTTGCTTCTCCCTTTCTGGATTTTCAGGAACTCATCCCAAGCAGTAGGCAGATAGAGTCAATCTGTCATGACTCAGTATACCAGTGGGGGCCCCTGGGTGGCTCAGTGCTTGAGCGTCTGCCTTCGGCTCAGGTCGTGATCCCCAGGTCCTGGAATTGAGTCCTGCATTGGGTTCCCCGCAGGGAGCCTGCTTCTCCCTCTGCCTATGTCCCTGCCTCTCTGTGTGTGGTTCTCATGAATAAATAAAATAAAATTAAAAAAAAAAAAGAGGTACACCAGTGACACGGGAACCCTCACCACCAAATAGTCCAACTTAAATTGCCAAGAGGGTAAATAAAATGCCTCCTCTTCTCACATACCCTAAAACAAAAAGAATCACACCAGGCAATGAGTCTGCAGTGGGCCTAGCCTGGTGACCTTTTTTTTTAAAAAAACCAAATATCTCCAAACCAGCAGCTTTATTTAGCTTGGGCTTCTCTCGGTTCTGCATAAATTTACTATAAAATCATAGAGCAAAGCATAAAAGGAGAATGGCAACAGTAAAGTAGCTATGCCACAAATTCGACAACGATTATATATTCTATCTAGGGCACACTCAACTCTCTAATTGCTAATTGTAATTTAAATGAAAACATGTGTTTCTTGTTAAATTCATCAACTACATTTGTAAGTGCTGCCGAAGAGGGCCATGATCGAGGCGGCATGCACACCTCAGGGTCTTGACAACCACAGGGCTGGGGCAGTTACAGGGATGTCGTCCTACGTCGGAGGTCCTTAACACGTGCGCCGCTTTCCAAACCAGATATCGCAGCAGGATGGAGAGGGGAGCATCTGGGAGAAATGGCTCTGCTGGGATTCTTTGCACGAGGTATGCTGCTGTCTCCCACGTGTCTGATTGTTAAAACCCTGAGAAGTTCATCCGGATCCAGCCCTATTTGGAATCTAGCCCTATGGTTGCTAAAGATACTCCGCAGAGTTATAAAATCCTGACCAACTGGAGCAAGCTCCTGGCAAAGGAGCTGCTTCCCTCTGTAACTGCCCCCCTTCCATGGATGCCATCCACCCCCTCCTCTGTAGGTGGGCACCAGAGAGACAGTAAATTAGGTGATGCTTGTGAGGATCACGTGTGATAGGACTTCATCAACTGCTGGCACCAAATAGCTGCTCAGCCAATATCTGTCTCATTCTCTTACCTGATCAGCACGTATTTGGTATCAGGAATCAAAAGAAAAAGGAAAAAGCTGTTGCATTCACCTTTGTTTAGGGAAAAGCCAGTCTTAAGCCATGAAATTCTGGAAGAAAGAACAGTTTTTAAGGGCAGCAGTATTTTCAATTAGATATTATAATTAGGAACAGCTCGTTGAGGGTGACTGGGTGGCTCAGTCGGTTAAGCGTCTGCCTTTGGCTCAGGTCATGATCCCAGGGTCCTGGGATCAAGTCCCACATCGGGGCGGTAGGGGGGGTCCCTGCTCAGTGGGGAGTCTGCTTCTCCCTCTGCCTCTACCCCTCCCTCCACTTGTTCTCACTCTTTCTTTCTTGCTTTATCTCTCAAATAAATAAATAAAATATTTTAAAAAGCAGAAATACTTCATCAAATTACATCTTGCTTATTTTTTATTGTGCTAACAAGAATAATTTGTAAAGAGCTTATCAACCCATTGATAATGTGGAAACACCTTTATAAGGTGTTTAGAATTCTGTATTGGTCTCTATTCTCCCTAGAAACATGACCAACAGGAGAGATTTATATTTATGATTTATTATAAGTATTATAAGCTCATGTGCTTATGGAAGCTGAGAAGGCCCACAACCCGTAGTTGGAGAGATGAATGTCAAGGAAAGCCGATGATGTCATTTCGATCCGTCTGAGTCCAAAGGCAGGAGACTGATGTACCCACTCCCAGTCAGGCAGAGAGAGAATTCTCCTTTACTCAGCCTTTTTGTCCTGTCAGGCAATCAGGGGATTAGATAAGGCCTTCCCACAAAGGGATGGCAATCTGCTTTACTCAGTCTACCAACTCATGCATATATACCCTCCCAGACACACCCAGGATAATGTTTAACCAAATATCTGGGCCCCCATGGCCCAGCCAGGTTGACATAAAAAAATCCACTATCACACAATCTAAGATTATCTTCTGAAATCTTGAAAGCACTGCCTCTATGAATGCCCAGGAAAGTCTATGGGTTTGGAGTCAGGCAGGTCTACACTGAATTTTGGTTCCTTCACTTACTAGGTCTGGGACTCTGGAAATTTACATGAGCTCATTGAGATACAAGTTATTTTAATGGCCCCCTGTGGACAATAACTATCCGCTCAGCGCATTGTGTTTGTCACTTGTGTGGTTCCCCATGTAACCAGTATGTCCCATCCCATAGAAGTGCCTAGTGCTAGAACCAGCAGCCCCCATCCATGTGGGGCGTGGGGAATTCGGGTCTGTTCTCTGCTACTGTGGCTATGATGAGAGCATTGGTGGCAAAGCGCTAGTGCCCTGGAGGACTGATCCAGTTGGTCAGCATCTCCATTCCAGCCTCTTCTCATTTATGTATTCCCTCATTCTTGCTCACCTTCTGGGGTGCATGCTCATCCTGGAATACTTGACCAGAACAGTCTGGGAACTCACAGATGCCAGACCCTCAAAATCTTCATTCTTCCCAGTCTCCTCCTGGAGTCTGGAAGCTTCTCCATTGGATTGGTTATGAGTTAAATCTTGTCTCTCCAAAACTGCTGTGTTGCAAACCTCAACATAGCACCTCAGAATGTGACTGCTTTTGGAGATGGGGTCTGTGAAAAGATGACAGGCATTGGGAGCATGTGGACACAGAGGGAAGACTGTGTGTGCGGACACAGGGAGAACGTGGTCATTACAAGCCAAGGAGGGGCCTCATGAGAAACCAACTCTATCTACACCTTAATCTTGGACTTGGAGCCTCCAAAGCTGTGAGATAATAAATCTCTGTTGCTCAAGGCCCTGTGTCTGTGGAACTGTTTTATGGCTGTCCTCGCAGGCTAATAGAGGATCCTTAGTACACACCCTTTGCAGGGCAGTAGTGAGCTGCCTGCAGGCAGTTCCATTCACTGTGCCAGTGATAACTTGCCTTCTGCACAGCCGAACCATCACTTAAGCTGAACAGAGGGGGAAATACCAGCTTACCGTCCAACACAGCGTCCTTCTACACCATGAAACACGTCTTGTACTACATGTCACGTACTAGCCACTTGACACCTTCCATTTTCTTCTCTGAGTTTACCCTATACTTTAATTTTCCTTCCTCACTACAGCTCTACAGCCCCTTACCACCCTCCCTGGTCTGATGGAAATGACCCTACTTTCTTTCTTGAATTTTCTTTTCAGGCGTCAAGGGTACAGATTTGGATGCATTATAATTCTTGGTGATTGAAACACTCTGATCATTGGCCCACATGTGGCCCTATTACCAAAGAATTAAGTAACTAATCATAATATTAATAAACTCCCCTGTACCTCTCATCCAACATGAGAACCAAAACACTGACAATAATTTACATTGATTTATATCCTTCTTTCCCATCCTATCCCCTCACCAGAGGTAACTGCTGAACTGTAGAACTGTAGCTGGGGTTTATCATTGCTTTTTCTTTCTTCTTTCTTTCTTTCTTTCTTTCTTCTTTCTTTCTTTCTTTCTTTCTTTTTCTTTCTTTCTTTCTTTCTTCTTTCTTTCTTTCTTTCTTTCTTTCTTTCTTTCTTTCTTTCTTTTTAAGAGAGACAGGGAGGGGGTGGAGGGAGAGACGGTGCACATGCATGCAAGCAGTGGGTGAGGAAGGACAGAGGAGAGAGAATCCTAAGTAGATTCCTTGCTGAGCTCACAGCCTGACGACATGGGGCTCAATCTCATGACCCTGAGATCACGACCTGAGCCGAAGTCAAGAGTCGGACATTTAACCGACTGAGCCACCCAGACACCCCTCATTGCTTTACTTTTTAAAAGTAAAGTGGTTTATCCCATTTATCTAGATGCCCCCAAAATATATTGTTTTGCCCACTTTGTCTACATTTTCAATCTGTTGGCATAAACTTGATGTATTCACTGCTCAGCATTTTGATCCTGCTCATCTGTCCTGGTCCCTTTCTACTCACAGTGCTAATGCTCCTGTCTTCTCTTGATCTTGATGACGATTGTCAGAGATTATTTTGTTCATCTTTCCAGAGAATTGTCTTTAAGCTTTATTGGTCTTCTCTATTGAATCATGGCCTCCACTTCATTGCTTTCCACTGTCATTTCTTATAATCTTGTTCCTTCTACTTTCCTTGGGCTTACTCTTTGGTTCTAAATTTTTAAGCTAAACAACAAGGCATCCTTTCCCAGACTCTCCTCTTTTCTCCTGAAAGCATTTAATGCTTTAAATTGACTGTGGTCCCACCTTCATTGCATTACACAAGTGTTAATATTCAGTGTTTTCATTATCATGAAGTCCTTTGTATTTTTAAAATTTCTCACTGCAATGTCTTCAACCCATGAGTTACTTGGAGCTTTTTGTTTAAGTGATTTTTTTAAAAAAATTATTCATTTATTTATTTGAGAGAGAGAGAGAGAAAGAGAGAACATGAGTGTGGGGGGGGGAAGATAGAGAGAGAGAATCTCAAGTGTACTCCCCACTGAGAATGCAGGTCAATGTAGGGCCCCATCTCATGCGGGAGATGACCTGAGCCAAAATCAACTTAGCTGACTGAGCTACCCAGGCAACCTCCTTGCTGTTCTTTCTAAATGATCTCTTCTCTTTTGTTGCTTCAATCTCTCCTCTCTTCTCATAATACAAATATTTCATTCTTTACTCAACCTTAAAAATAAAATAAGCCATGAGAACAATCCTCCTTATAATGCAGCCTCCTGTTTAAACTGCCGCCTTATCTCTTTCATTCCTGGTACCGTGAGATCCCTTCAACATCTCCACTCTTACTGTCTCCTCTCCACCACCTCTGGTTCACCTCTTGTTCTATGCCTACCTAGCTTCCATGGCACAGAGATGGCTTATCTAAAGGCCAGTGGCTACCAGTCTGCAAATTCAGTCTTTGTTTTGGTCTTTATCTTGTGAACTGTCTGGGGCATGGGATGCTTTCCCCATGAGCTCCCTTTTCCTAGGCTTCTGAGACTTCTTCTCCCTAATTTTCCTGCCACCCTTCTGCCAACTGCTTCTCAGCCTCCTTTGCTGGCTCTGCTTCTTCTGTCCATTCTTGCATGTGTGTACTTGCATGTGTGTACTTGCATGTGATCTTGACTTCTCCTACTAGACACACTCAGTCCTACTGTGCCATCATAGCCTGATGTGCTCATGTCCATCCTAAGAAGACCATGGCTTAGCCACCTGAGCTTCTCACTGTGCCCTGCTACCAAGCCCTTGGGCTCAGTGAACAGTGCACACTGTAACACATTGCCCGATTCCAGGAGGTGGGAGCCTTGATTGCTCAGTTGTTCCAGCATCAGAGGAACTGGTCAGAGTGGGAAGGACAATGTTCTTCCCCTTCAATGGGACAGAATTGTTGCACCAGGGTCTGGTGACAATGCTGGGTTAACAGGCAGAAGTGCATGCCCAGGAACCCTCACTGGTATGCCCTAATCGATGGTTATTTTTTTAAACTGAATTTGGTCAAACTGATTATGAGCACAGACATAATTCTTATTGATAAGCCTTTCTGGAGTAGGTCAAATTTCAGACGGTACACTGGTTTTCTGGGATTGCTATAACAAAGTAGCAAAAACAAAGTAGCTTCAATAGCCAAAATTTATGGTCTCACAGTTCTGGGGACAATAGTCTGTGATCAAGGTGCCAGCAGGAAGGCTGACGGAAAGTCTTACAGCGCCAGGTGATTTCACTTCCCCACTCCTGCAGAAAAGGAAAGAGAAGGTTTAGTTTCTGGAGAAATTCAAGCAAAGTAGCCTTGAGCTTGAGGATAGCAGACACAAAGGAGGGTAAGATGAGATGCTACACAAAAACAGAGGAATCAGACAACCCTGAAGGCCCCAAAGCTTTCAAAGCAAGTTACAAAGGATCAAGAACCAGGATCACTAGTGGATTCTCAACAGCAAAGCTGGAAGCTGGAAGACAGTGTAACAATGCCTTTGAAATTTTGAGAGTGAATTTTTCTAGCCAAAAGTTCTGTTTGAGCTGCACGATCAAGACATTTTCAAATATGCAGTGCCTGAAACTGTACCTTCCTTCAATGGCTTGGTGCCTCTGCTCCACCAAAACAAGAGAATAGGGGCAGCTCGGATGGCTCAGCGGTTTAGCGCCGCCTTCCGCCCAGGGCATAATCCTAGAGACCTGGGATTGAGTCCCATGTCGGGCTCCCTGCATGGAGCCTGCTCCTCCCTCTGCCTGTCTCTCTGCCTCTCTCTCTCTGTCTCTCCGTGTCTCTCACCAAAAAATAAATAAAATCTTAAAAAAAAAAACAACAAGAGAATAAACTAAGAAAGGAAGATGTGGAGGTGGAGGAACAGGGGTTTCCCCAAAATGAGGATGGCAAATGAAATTTTCTAGAAGGTTGATAAAGACAGCAAGATAATAATGATGTATCAATTCTAGAGAAGCTGGAGCTCCAGGTGGGACACTTTCAAGAAAATCAAAGGATCTTTTTTGTTGAGAAATCTAGTAGAGATATTACTTATAGAACATCGAAAAGTAAACAGTAAGGAAACCAGACAATTATGAACTCCAGGAAAGTTGTAGAAGGAAGAAGGAAGGGAAGGAAGGAGAAGAAGCAGAAGCAGAATGAGAATGGGAGGAGAAGAAAAAATAAGGAGGAGAGGAAAAGAAAGACGAGGAAGGAAGGAGGATGAAGAGAAGAAGTGGGGAAGGAGAAAGGAAGTAGGAGAAAGAAAACATGCTATGTCTATGCATCTCCATTGTGAACAGAATTTCTATAGTCATAGTGATGTAAACAGCTAATTGTAAAGTGCCCATGTACTACCATAGGAAGAGGATGTGGGGAGAACATGTACCAGTATGTGGGTCTGCAAGTATCTGTAAGATTTTCCATATAAGATTCCCCATATCCTTTTATACAATAAGTCAATAAGTACCATCTAGATTGGAAAAATAAAGAAATACTAAGCATGGCAATTCGAAAAGTGGAACTAAGTACAGGAAGTGTTAAACACTAAAAGAATTAAAAATTGGTTGCTTGGGGTGGAAGAACGGGGATGATTTTAGAGGTTTGGAATACTTTTCTCTTTATGTGCCTTGTAGTACTCTTTGACCTTATAATTTACGTACATATATTAAGTCGATAAAAGTTAAAATTATGATCAAATCTTTTTAAGAGAAGTTTTGAGTATCCTTTTTTTAAATTTAAGGACTATCTCAGCTCTGCCCACCAGCTGGCTCTGGTAGCCCATGTCTTGATGTTTTAGAACGGCTCAGGGACTGACAAGTCTCCACCCTGTAACCAGGAAAGGGAACATTACTGGTAGATAAAAGGTCTTAATTAAGCTTCCAAGCAAGCGACGTTAAATAGTGGATGAGAGTAGGTCACAGCCTTCTCAATGTCCTGTTTCTCATCTACTTGACTGAATAGTAGAGTTTATATAGTAAGGATATCTTTGTAGACCAAAAAATGAGAGATTTCAGTTTTGTTTATTTTAATTCCAGTTTATAAATCCAAATTCAATTAAATAGTCCAAATTGTTCAGATTGGTGGAAATCATCTATTTGGGAAATAAAATGTCTAGGAGGCTCCAGGATGATTGGATGCTTCCAAGTCTGGGGTTTTGGCAGCGTCCACCTGAGGAAGACAGATGTCCAGAACTCAGATAAGCCCTTACTTCCAAGACTTCTGTGAACCTCTGAGCCTACACTCTGAAGGTCCTGTTAAATACTGTTCATTGGTAGAAGCACTAAAAAAAGGCCTGTCTGGAGAATTCTCATTGAACATGAAGAGCCATGGTGGGAGAATAAGAGCCTTGTCCTTTTGCATTAATGCTCCGAGAAAGCTCTGATAAAGCATCCAAAACCCTCCCAAGATATCCCACCACCACCACCACCACCAGTACCCCTCCCTGTCCAGCCAGAGTCAGGAATCCAAGTGTGCCAGTGGGGTCTCACACCCATGGAGCTGGCCTGGAGATATCCCCAACCCTGACTAAAGCAAGGCTATTGGGTCCACGCTCTGATGAAGAGATTGTCTGGATTGGGGTGGAGACCCACAGTTTTCATTTGTTCATTAGAAATTCATCATAGTCAGCTCTGCAAGGACAAGAGAAACCTAGGCATACTCTTTCCTTTGACCTGCATGACATAGTGATAGGCTGTGACCAGGGAGGATACGAAATCAGGGAAGACAGCCTGGTGCAGCCATCTGCATCCCTATTGATCTGCAGGTTTGGGCTGTTGCCTGGTTTTATCAGCTAGTGACATCTGCACAGCCATCTACTTCCTCTCTGCCTGTGAACCCAGAAAGCACTTCTGAGGGCAACAAGCACCAGCTAGCAAAGACTCCGTACCCCCAAATAAACAGGATGCTTTCAGGGAAGCAGAAGCCTCACTCCTTTGAAGAGTGTGTCTTGATAGCATTCCATGTAATGTAAAGAAAATAAAGGAGAAAATGAAAAAAGCTCCCATAACACATGATATTTCCCCCTATGGAGCATTTGGATGCTATTTTGACAGCCCTGGATTGTACTGATCTTCTTTAGAGAAGTTTCCAGCATAATGACATGGAACATATATGTTTGCATGAGCACATTTCATCAGCATCGACACCAGACTCTGCACAGAGGTGAGCAGAAGTCCCCCCTGGAAGAGGCGAGTGTCTCTGAAATATACCCAATTTTGTCCTGTCCTTGAGTTCTTCGAATTCACTTGCATTTGAAAATAGAAATGTAATTTTCAAGCTAGATCAAAGGTGGCAAGTGAGTATTAGACATTTTGGTCAAATTCTAAGTAATTTTGTGAAATTGCATCCACTTTAAAATATTGAGTTACTTTTTCTCAAGGCTAAAGAGAGTTCATTTTTAGCCTTGAAAAAAAATTTGGTCGATGTCTTAGGAAAAAAATCATCTACTAAAGTCTCTACATCTCCCAAGTGGGTCAGCCATGGTTTTCCTGTTTGCTCATTTCTGCTCAAATTCACAAGGTTTCTGGAGTCAGCCTTATTGAGCAAGTGAAGGCGAAAGAAACCTGCTCTGAGATCCTGTCCAAAAGTCAGATCCATCCTGTATATGACTTTCTTCCTGGAGAGGAAGAGCCTCTACCATCCCGAAGTAGCTTTCCCTTCAAAGTCTGGCTCAGCTTTTACCTACCTGGAAGCCAGTTCTGGATATATATCCCAGATCTTTGAAATGAAATCTCCACCTTGTCCACCCTTATCTCCTACACTCTCAGACAGGATCATATTTGTTTGTCTTTAATGGTCCTTTGGTTTATAAGAATATTTGCAATTTTTTTCTCAAGGGTACACAAAACCCACTCTTGTGATCTCTGAGAGCAGCCCAGTCTCCCCAAAGCATCCAGAACAGGATTCTGTCCTCAGGTGCTCTACTTTGCTCCTGTTGCCCACCTCTCTCCCCTCATGTTTGCACTCATCCCCGAAACCGACGTACTCTTTGATCTGCTGCAGGAGAACCGTGATTAAAAATCATGTGAAACTCTATGCTTGGAGAAATAAATTATGTGAGGATTTTTTGATTACACTGGAATCTCTGTAAAGGGCACGGTGATTCTATAAACTGTATTAAATAAATACATTATAAGCAGCACTGGTTGTTAAATAAGCAACTCTACGATTAAGATAACAACTGTGAGAAATGGCTTAAAATAAACCATAAAACACTTTGTAGCTTAAAAGGAAGGTGATCAATTCGAAGAGTGTAAGAATACAAATCAGAACATTGGTATTCCTGATTCAGATTGGGACTCGAGTTTCCTTGTCTCAAATGAAAGGGAGCAGATAGGATCTTTATGAAATCTGTAAGATTTAACCTGCCTTGTTCACTTTTCTTTGCAAAAGTTGTTTCTAAGCTTACAGATGTATCATGTGCCCATTAAGAAAAGGCCTTCTCCCTATTACCTCTCCCTGCTAGACCCTCATGTATTTCTATATACCGTGTATGTGCACACGAGTGCACATGTGAACACACAGAAATCTTTTTGATACATAAATGGCATTATAATATATACTGTTCAAGCTTTACACTTTTCACTTAGTAACGCATCTTTCCTTATCAGTGCATTCAGATCTGTGTCACCCTATTAATGGACTGCATAATATCCTACATAATCATTGTATCATAGTTATTCCTCTATTGAAAGCCACCCAGGTTGTGTATTTTTTTTATAATACGTGCAGTGCTACCATGAGCATGCACCTTGGAGCATGTACGTGCATACTTTTGTGGGACAGTTTCTGGATGAAGCATTTCTGGGGCAAAGAGTTTGGGTACTTTCAATTTTGATGGGTACTTTCAAAGTAACTTCTCAAAGGGCTTTGCCATCTCACTGGTGGCAGTATCTGAGTGTCTATTTCTTCATAGCTTTACCAACACTGGATGTTATCACTCTTTTTATTTTTTAATAAATCTGATAGATCAAAAGAGATGTTTTCATTTGCATTTCCCTGTTTTAATTTGCATTCATTATTAATAAGGTTAAAAAAAAACTTTTTAAAAGGGCTATTTATTTATTTAGTGCAAGTTGGGGAAGGGGCAGAAGGAAAGAGAGAGAATCTCAAGCAGACTTCTTGCTGAGTGTGGAGCCCGATGGAGGGCTAGTCCCCAGAACCCTGTGATCATGACCTGAGCTGAAATCAAGAGTCAGACGTTCAACCAACTCAGAAGCCCAGGCACTCCTTTAAAAAAAAAAAAAAAAAAAAAAAAAACCTTTCTATTAGTATTCATTTTTGCTCATCTTTTTCTCTTTTGTATGTATTGATGTCATCAAATGTCTCATAATCATACTGATCATTCCTACTTATGAATGAATTAATAAATACAGCAGAATCAGTGGCTGGATTGCATTTCTTCTGCGTCATTTCATCTTCCTTTCCTCTGTCTTTCCCCTGAACTGGAGGGGCTTTGGTGGAAACGAGCAATACCTGTGGGGAGCTGGTACAAAGACTAGTGGCTCCGCCATTTTCAAGGAAATGAGCCTTTGTGCTGAGATCTTTATTTTATTTCTGAACAGAGCTGCCTTTCCATTTCTTTCCTTCCATGCTGTGGTAAACATCTGGGTCTCAGCTTCTCTCTCCAGCTTCAACATCTAAACTAGAGATTCTCCCTTCCAGATCCTTCAATTTGTTTTAATAGTATCTCTAGGTGCCTTGGTTTGGGAGCCATTCCCTGGAAGCTAGCCAGTGGATGTGGGCTGGGAGGGAGAAGGCTGTGATTGTCCTGGCTGTTCCACAGACAAGCCTCCTTTCGTTACTTCACTTAAACTGTGCTAGCAGTAGTTGGCTGATGTTTCTGGAAATCTCTTACCTCTGAAGCAGCCTCCTCTTGCATGTGTCCTGGGCTCCAATTCTCCCAATCCACCTAATCAAGTGATTCGTAACTGGGAGCAATTTTGTACCCCTCCAAGAGCATTAGCAAGTTGAGACATTTAGTTGTCACTAATATCTAGTAGGGAGAGGCCAGAAGGGCTGAGAAACATCCTGAAATGCACAGGACAGTCCCCACAACAATTATCCAGCCCAAAGTGTCAATAGTGCTGAGTTAGAAAAACCCTGATCTAATCCCATCTACTTTTTATTGGAGTGTGCCCTTTCCTGTTTCCCAATGCACTTAGGGCTTTATTCTTTTAAAACATATATTTTTTTAAATTTCAGGGAGATTTAGTGAGAGAGGACAAGCATATGCATGAGTTCAATTTGCTATCATGAATGAGAAAATAGATTCTATGATTTTGTTAATACACTTCGGGTACAGAATGATGTGCAAACATTTCCTAAACACACAAATTCTAGTTTCATTCTTTAACTCTTCCCTTCCTGCTACCATTTTGCACAAGTGACATTGAACTAAAATGAATGCATAGTGCAATCTGAAGGAGCCAAAAATTAAAAAATTTTAAAAGTGATTATATGAATGAAAGTGATGTGTTTCAAAGGGGGGAAATTACCCCCATTTTGTCATCTTGGTGATAGTAGGGAATTTCCAGGCTGCTTGTGCTCTGGTAGCATGTTTCTAAATTGAATATTCAAAAATGAGAGCTCACATCCCCAGGAAAACATAGGATGTTGGAGCTGAAAGAACTTTACAGATGATGTTGCCTGTGATGGATGGCGACATTAATGGCCTCCATGACTTATACCCTCCCATGTAGACACTGGGCTCAGCCACAGATCTTGCTTTGGCCAATGGGACATCAGCAAACACAGTGCAGGAAAAGGCCCACAAGTGCTTATGCATCGGGGCACGCTCCTTTTGGAACAGTGCTACACTATGGTTAAAAACTCAAAATATCCTGCTGTAAAGACAACAGAGACAGACCAAGGCATCCTGGCTGACATGTGAATAAGGTCATCTTGGGCTGTCTGGGATGATTGCTTCTGCATGAGGGAACACCAGAGAGACCAGCAGAAGAACCACTCAGCTAATCCCAGCTCAACTGCAAGATTATGAATAAATAAATGGTTGTTGGTGCAAGCCACTGACTTTTGGGGGTTTTTGGCAACACAGCAACAGATAACTGAAACAGAGTCCAATGTCTTACTTTTAGAGATGTGGCAAGTGAGAAAGTCATGTTCTATGTAGTGGCAAAATTGCCAGGCCAACTCCATAAAAGTATAATATAATATCCATAATATACCTGAAGTGGTATGGATATTCTTTTACCTATTTCCCCAAAACACATCCCATATATAAAGGATGCATTCCGGGTCTCAGTATTGCCTGACAGGTTTATATTCTAAATGCATCTTTCTCCCTTCCTCTCTGACACCATTGCCAACACCCCAAGTGGGAAAAAGTGGGCTGTAGAATGTGTGATAGTTGCTTCTGGGCACTAGCAATTCAACTTTCTTCCTGAATAGTAATAAATAAAAACTCTTCACAATCCTCTTCTTCATTAAAGAAGCAATCCTTCCAGGGTTTTCATATTTTAGATGTTCTCAATGTTCTGCTCAGGTAGTTGGTCCCACAAAGGCCCAGATATCAAAGGAAATAGAAAATTTAATCCTTGTAAGTGTTGCATATGGGAAGGGTCAGTCTTAAGTTCTGACTTTTAAGGTCAAGTACTGCCCATCTCTGAGCACCAAGGATTTTCCCTAAACTGACATCTCCTGAACACTGTGACATGGAAATACCATTCATAATCTCAGGATGACTGTGGGCTGGATCCCACAGACCACCAAGAAGTTTGAGACATAATTTTAGGCCTCAAGGGATTTCTAACCTAAATGGAAAGAAATATTGCATATATCATAATAAAATTGATAGAACTTATGTTTGTTTAAATAGTTATTGTCATACTAGTTGTCCAATTATCGAAATACTTCCCTCTGAACTGCCTCCAGTCTCCTGAGAGTCTTCCTCCCTCACTGTGTTCCTGGCTCCTCCCCCTGGGCTCCAGACCTCTCGCTCACTCTGGGATCAGCAACGGAAGCAGGAATGCTTTGCACTGCAGGTTCCCCCAGAACCCTGTCCATCACCACCCTGTCCATTGTAATTGGTCAGTGACCATGAAGGTTGTTAAATATTTTTACCATCACCCTGGAGGCAAAGCAATAAACTTTAGCTTCTAAATGAGTAACAGGGATGCCAGGTGTTGAATACACTCAAACAGTGGAGGCAGGAGCACCATTACAGTGGGGTGGGAGAGGGGAGGTAAATTTTGAGCAATCTGGAATGAATAATGAGGGAAGGGGCAAGACTCTTGATGTGTTCAGTTCATGAAACCGAATTAGGGAATATAAGCACCAACCAAGGGTGCCCAGTTTAATGATAGAACTGGGAGTAGAGTTTAGGTCTTTATAATCCCCAAACTCATGAAGTCTCCAGAAGAGAGAGGATGGATTACTTCCTAAAATAAGGATATAGAGGCAGGATGAACGAGGTTTGTTCACAGACTAGGGTGCTTCCTGGGAATGAGATATTTATGAAGACTCACAGGTGACATATTGGAAAAAAGGAAGAAAGGAGGTATTTCATACATGTAACTACACATATTATTTCATATGTGTGACTACAATGTTCTTCCATACACTTTCTCCTTGTCTTATCTCACATTCTGCTATAATCTCAAGTGTGACTTTAAAAATTTTCTCATTTGAAATTTTTCACTTGAAAAGCCACCTCCAATTTGAGAAAGGTGGTTGGGGAAAGAAATCTAAATAGATCTTCAACTACGTTTTGGATTTGCACATGTTTGTAGAAGATTTAGCAGATACCTAAGGAGCTGTCTGCCCAGCATGATTTTTCTAAGAATGTCTCCCTCCCCCATCTTTATAGTTGCCATGGGATCTGCTGCGTTAGAGCAATGTGACTGACGCATGGCCGAGGTTGATCAGACCAATGACAGATGGTAGAACCAAGCAAGGTCAATGATTTCCTTCGCCAGGATTTTCAAAATTGGGGCTGTATGATATAGAACTTGGATACCATGTGTTCCCCTGCTTACCACTTGTAGAAACAGAGGAGCCAATTCGTCAGAATCAAGATGAACAGAGATGTGAGGTTACAAGAGTCTCATGGCGTTGAACTTCTCCCTCCTGGTTGTTTCTAAAGCCCAGACATGTCCCTTTGTCAGGTCAAAAGAATAGACTGGGATCCTGCTAATGCTTTCTTCATTTCCTAAGTTAGTATGAGCTTGTTTCTACTCTTTTAACTGAACAAAACCTACCCAATAACGAGGAAATATACCTATTTGTTTTCTCTAGACAAATCATCCCAATCTTAAAATCTGAAAAAAGGATTATTGGAACAGAAGGAAAACAAGCTTGGGTCAAGGAAAAATTTGGATGCAGTTGACTGAGTAGTTCCATTCCTGAAAATAAATTCTAAGGAAACATTCTAACTAGTGTACAAAGATAGGTAGACAGACAGAGAAATACAGAGAGACACACACACACACAGAAAGAAGGTCATAAAAGCATTGTGTATGATATTGAAAAATGACAAACAAAAAAAATGACAAACAACCTACACATCCACAGAAAAGACACTGATTAAATGAGTAAGGATACATCTATATCATATAATACTAAAAATAATTTTAAAAACAGTTAAAAACTATTAAAAGACATCCACACTGTGCTCTTAAAAGGGAAAAAAAGAGTTCTATGTCAAAAAAAAAGATCAAGAAAAGTGAAGAAAAGAAACCTAAAAGAAAAATGTAATATGTATATGTATAGAAAAATGTCTGGAAAGATATAACCAAAATGTTCACAGTGCTTCCTATAGAACGTGATTACGAGCATTCTATATTACTTTTCTGTGATTTTTCCCAATCTCACTTTCTTATAATCACCATGTCTTATGTTTACAAGTATACAAAACAATAAAGCTACAAAAGTTGTGGTGCAAATTAAAAATTCTACTCACGGTCTCAGTGCAGTACTTCTTCTGTGATCTGCTTTCCCAGAAGACCTAGTGAACAAGAACGGTGGAGAACCCAAGTGAGAGTGGTGTCAGTTTTGATCAGAAGCAAAGCAAGAAGACAAGAAAAAACAAGAAAAAAAAGAAGAAAAAGAAGAAGAAGCAAAGCAAGATTTGCAGAAGACGAATCAGACAGGGGGAGACAGAGCTGGAGTTAGCTGGAGCTAACCCCACCCAGGCCATTTACGCCTTGTCTCTACAGCCAAGTGCTCAGCTTCTTTCTGCTTTAGAAAGAACATTCATACACCTGTGCTGAGATTTGAACTCAAAGTGAATGTTCTTAGCCCATGAGCATCCCCTCTGGCCAACTGTTAAAATTGAGTTATGATTTAACTACAACAGAACATCCTGGAGACACAGTTTTGACTCGTAGCTGTCAGGAACTGCAAGGAGTCTGAGATTTCACTCTACCTGCAAATGAATCAGGTAGCCTGCAACAAAATCCTAGATGCTGGCAAGAAGACAGGAGACCTCGGAGTCAGGTAAAGAGCAGGTTTTTCTCCTAGCACAGCTGATATCCAGGGGATCATCATTTTCTTGTGCAGGGTCCCTGAGCCCCAATTTCCATAGGAAAATCTGCAGAAGGCCAGGTGACACCTAGAAGCTGGCATTGCAGGAGAGGATTTCAACTTGGAAAAATCTGAATCTTTTACTTTCTTTTTGGTTTATGTCTTGTTTCAAGTTTTTATTTAAATTCTTGTTTAGTTAGTTAACATATAGTGTGATATTGGTTTCTGGAGTCTGAATCTTTTATAATAGGCTGTCAGCATCCTGTTCTCTGCCCTGAACAGAGACATTATCTTTGTTTTACTGGGCAAATCTTCCTTTTGCTTGGGAATGAGACACTATCTCTATCTTCTCTGGCTATCTGCCCTACAAGTATCTTTTAAATAATTTCAGAACAAAATCTGTGCCTGCCTCTGTTTGCAAAACATGCAGAAATATGAGCAACCTATGGAGAACTGTCTTCCAAGAGCAACCTGTTAACGTTTTACCTTTTTCATGAATAAAAGAGGAGCAAATCCAAGGGTCAGAATTCAGCAGTGACCAAGTGTATTCATTTCTTTGAGTTGATACAGTTACCAAAGTCTGCTGCGGGATTCTTGCTGGATGAACCCAAAAGGAGAAAGATGATTTCCTCCTAATTCAATAGGTCAATTTTATGAATCCCCTCTCCAAGAAGAAATGGCTAGCAGCACTCAGTGAAGCTCTCATTCAGAATACCCAAAGCAAGTACTATACAGCTACCTAAACACAACCAAACAAACATATACAATCTTAGGGTCACTTAGTAAGTGTCATGAGTGTCCAGGATACTTATTAACCAAAATACAGACAAACCTCATTTTACTGCACTTTGCTTTATTGTGCTTTGCAGGTACTGCATTTTTTTTCTCCCACAAATTGAAGGTTTATAGCAACTCTGTGTTGAGCAAGTCTACCTATGGGCTCCATTTTTCCAAAAACATTTGCTTGCTATGTCTCTCTGTCACACTTTGGTAATTCTTGCAATATTTCAAGCTTTTCCATTATTATTACACTTGTCATGGTGATGTGTGGTTAGTGATTATAACCCACTGAAATCTCAGATGATGTTTAGCACTTTTTAGCAACAAAGTATTTTTTAATTAAGATGTGTACAATGTTTTTTAGACTTAATGCTATTGCACATTTACTAGATTATACTAGAGTGTGAACATAACTTTTCTATGCACTGGGAACCAAAAAATTCGTTTGAGGGGCACCCGGGTGGCTCAGTGTTAAGCATCTGCCTTTGCCTCAGGTCTTGATCCCAGGGGCCTGGGATCAAGCCCTGCATCAGGCTCCCCAGGGGGGAGCCTGCCTATGTCTCTGCCTCTCTCTGTGTGTCTCTCATGAATAAATAAATAAAACCTTAAAAAAAAAAAAACATTTGATTCACTTTATTGCAATATTCACCTTATTGCCATGACCTAGAACCAAACCCACAATATCTCTGAGGTACACCTAAGTAAAGAGATATTTTAGAAATCTTAGAGATGAACATGGGTTGGGTATTGATTGAGAAAGGGCACAGGGAAACTTTCTGGGATGACAGTAGTGTTCTACACTTTGATAGGGGTGTGAGCTGCACAGGTGTGTCATTGGTCAAAACTCACATCATTCTACCCTTAAGATCCCTACTTTTCACTCTATGTAAATTATACCTCAATTAAGAATTAAGAAAATGCCATCAATTCTCACGTACGCAGGGGCCCATGAACTTACCATGGGCAATCCAGATCTCTTGCTTCATGTGCGTATGTTTTTCCTCTACATTCTATACATTCTATAAACTCAGTACCTACTCCATCACGTTGCGTGTATTAATGCCTCTGCTGCGTAGAACACAGAGGCAGCTATGGATGGAGAAACTTAGTTAAGTAACTTAGTTAAATGAGCTGCTTCTTTAAAAACCCCATTTAGCATAGTTCCTGGCATCCAGCAGGCACTCACTCTGTGTTTCCTGAAGTGAATGACTTGAAACTTTAGAATCACTGGGTGCAGGTTGAACACAAGATTATGGAACCATAGGTCAAGCATGTTTGGGCTTTACAAGTATATTATCATCAGCTACTGCATCGTAAAGCCATTTTGTAGATAACCCAAAATGCCAGAGGGAAAGGAATAGGAGATCTGTGTCTCATTTTCAATCAGGGAAAATGTTGGCCCTACATGGCAGTGAGAGCCCCTCCTCCTTATCTTTGCTGCGTCTTTTGTTCTAATTATCCAGAGGGGAAGAGGGAAGATCAACGAAGAGCAGGACGATGGACACTGAAGGTCAGGCTCACAGATACACAAAGAGGTGCTTGTGAACACATTCTTGGGGTAATGAAGTCAGCAACCAGCACAGCCTTCCTCCTTTCTCCTTATTCTAGACTCTGTCATAACAGGCGTTCCCTCCTGGACATGCCTCTCTAATGGAGGGGAGAGGGAAGTTGGAGGAAAAAGATGGTGTCACTGGAAACACACGTCACTCAAATGTCCCTAGGGTGCCAGAGCTCCTGGATTCAAATTATGTTAAGTTTCACTCCCTGAAAACTGTGACCTGCTTAAGCAGGAATGTCCAGCCCAACAGGGTTTTATCTGATACTCCCTCTTGCTCACCACAGACCCCTGGGAGTCCCTTATGAGCCAGCCTGTAGGCTCTGTCTGGCCCCCAGGCTTGTGTCTTCGGGGTCATCCCCACCCACCACACCATGGCCGTCATCAGATGACTGATGTCCCTGTCAACCCTTCGGCATCTTCCTGTCCTCATAGCTGATCACCTTTGAACAGCCAGAGCAGCACTGGAATATGTACAAAAGTGGCAAGAAGGGTTTCCCTGCCAACTTCTAGCTGTTTCCAAAGCATACAGTCTTGCATGAAAATGGTTCCTTCAGGGATGCCTGGGTGGCTCAGCGGTTGAGCATCTGCCTTCAGCTCAGGGCATGATCCCAGGGTCCTGGGATCAAGTCCCACATCAGGCTCCCTGCATGGAGCCTGCTTCTCCCTCTGCCTATGTCTCTGCCTCTCTCTCTCTCTCTCTGGGTCTCTCATGAATAAATAAATAAAAATTAAAAAAAAAAAAAAAAAAGAAAGAAAGAAAATGGTTCCTTCAGCTTCTGGGTCCTCTCCTCATCAAGTTCCCAAGCCAGGCCAGGTGCCATGGTAAGGAACAGATGCCATGCTTCTCCCCCAGGCATCCTGGTCTCATACAAATCATATAACCATACAGCCCCACTGTCCTCTCTGTGTCTCTCTTGCTCCCACCAAAAGCCACGTGGTATGACATATGACAGTCATGCAAATTCCCAAAGGATTCAGCAAATAACCTGACTAAGTCTCAGGCAAGCACTGTGAGGACCCTTGCTATACCTGGGGCCCTGGCTATTTTCTAAAAGCAGAGCAGATGGTAGTTATCTGCTTTCATGAGAGATAAGGGTTTCCTGACTTGCTTTGCTCGAAGGTAAATGAATAGAACATGACATCAGAGAGTTTTGAATGCTGCTTCTTTCCGATGCCATCTCCAAACATTCCAAATTATGATTTGTTGAAATTCAAAAGATCTTAAAGTCATTTGAGACCTAGGAGTTTCCAGTGTTACTATACATTAACAACAACGACGAGAATGCATAGAATACATGCTCTGCTCTTCCACGAAGCAGATTCTCATTCTCCTCCATTTTCTAGACAAGTAAGTGAGGTCCAGGGAGGTTAAGTGAGTGAATCAGAGCATACAATTAAAAAGCGTAGAATCAGGTTTGAACCCAGACAATCTGAAAGGGAGCCTAAATTTTTAGCTATTTTACTGGCCCGTCTCACAGAAGGAGCCAAGCTCCAGGGAGCCTGAGGCCCAGAGTGTAGGAGGAGCAGGATGAGCAAGACGCTGAAGCTCACAGTCATCCGAGGCCTGCCTGCGTACACCCCCTCACCCAGAACTGAGAAGATCACACATGAAAGCATGGGCCAAGCATTCCCTGGAACCCTGGGACACTGACCCTCCCAGAAGAATAAAAGAGTTCAAATCTGTCCAGGCCAACATCTAACTGAAAATCTAGCCGACAACTGGAGAAGTGTACTTAATTTGATTTAAGGCATGTGTGGTTTTGGCTCTTAAAAGAAGTTGGAAGCAGAAGAGCTTCACTCAGACCCCTGGGAAGAGCTATGCTCAGGGGACAGTGACTAAGAAGATGCACAAGGCAGCACACGTTTCTACAGCACGGTGATGCATCATTACGTCTTTCCACTCAAGAGTGAGTCATTCGTGACTGGGAGTGGGGAGGAGGGACCAGCCAACGGGGGAAGGAACATGAGCCACTGGCTCTATTTGTACAAACACTGTTTCTCCCAGTAGGGAAATCAATGAATGTTTATAAAACTAATTTGTTCTCTCTTTTCCTTCCGCCATACTCCACAGTGCAAGAACGCAAAGGGCATTTCAGGAAGAGAGAACGACCCTTGCAGAGGCCTGGATTCAGGAACGCTGGGTGAGGCCACATTGGAAGAATAGATGGAGTCTTGGTGAGATTGACAGGGCCTGATGGGTATGAACATGGAACTGGAGGCAGGGTGGCTCTCGCTCGACTTATATTTGCCTGTGAGGTTTCTTAACCACTTCAGAGTGGGAAACGGATCTTCCAGACCCTTCCTGACCCAATTAATGCTGTTCATTAATGGAATCTCTCCAATCCAATTTTACATAATAGTCATAAATTGTGCCCCTAACTCTATGTTACACTTAACAAAGTAGGAGTGTGCGTTTACCCACTATTGAGGGCCTTTCCTGACAAAGTTCTGGTCTTTTGAAACATTGATGCCTCCTCAAAGTCCTAAAAGTCCTGAAATGAAACAAAGATTAAACTGGCCAATAACAAATCATTTTTAGGCAGAACAAAAGCATGTATTATGGACCATGTCCCATCATCTCCACCCCAAGGTTCTTATGTTGGAGTCCTAACCCTCCAGCACCTCAGAATGTGACTGTATTAAGAGACGGGGTCTTTAAAGAGGTAATTAAGTTAAAAAAAAAGTCAGTAGGGTGGACCCTACTCCCATATGACTGGTGTCCCTACACAAGGAGGAGATTGGGACGGAGACACACACAGAGGAAAGACCACAGGGAGAAGGTGGCCATCTGCAAGCCAAGGAGAGAGGCCTTGGGGGAGACCAGCCCCACCTTGCTAATAATGGCCCGCATTAGTAAGCCAACTCTCTCTCTCACCAGAACGACTCCACATCTTCTCACTGAAGTTGATAGAGAAAGGTGGCCAGCAGCCCTTGTCCCTGTGTTCTGTAATCAGAAATAATCATGAGGCTGCAGAAGGAGGTGGGACAGGGGCTCAAGAAGACCCCATGGTGAGCAAGGAGTCGTTTGGAGGACAATGGAACACTGCTGGATGTGGAGCTGAGGGGCCTTCGTGGGGTCTATGCTAGTCTTGCCCCACAGACCCTGACGTGAGCGTCGCTCATTTTGAAGGCAATGTGGGAAGGAGGAGACACTGGGTCTCTGGAAGGACCATCCTTCCTGACCAGGAAGCCTCAGCAAACTCTGACAGAACAGCACTCAGCCAGGGGATGGTGGGTTTCTTACCCACCCATTGGCCACCAAACCACCGTACCTGCAGCATGCAGCGTGGCCCACTCCCCTCCATCCAAACCAAACACTAAAGCAAGGAAGAAGCCCTGTGTGTTAGAAGGCTCTGGAAGGCCAAGGCTTGTTCTGGGGGTGGGGGGGGTGGGGTGGGGGGGGTGTCACTCCATTTAACCCCTCCTTTTCTGCTTTTCCTTTTGCTTCTTACTGAAGCCCAGAAACTTTGCCTAATGGTGATTCTTTTCTCAAATGCATCCTGCCTTTGGTTTGGAGGCGCCTGCAGGACCCAGGCACTGCGCTGTGCTGGCCATGAAGCCAAGCCTTTGCAATGGGATTAATTGGGCCAGGAGGCTTTCGATCCCCAACCTCTGCGGGCTTTTTTTTGTGGGTTTTCTTGCTCTCTCCCAGCAAGTCCCGTGTCTGTGGGATGTACCACGTCTTTAACATGCATGCATTTGAAAGGAGCAGATGAAAGCCTCTTCTCTGAGCTGGCCTAATTGGACAGAATTGCGGTGGCGAGGTAAGGGGTGGGCCTAATAAGTAAGAGGGGGAGCTGAGCACAGAGGGGAGGGGCGTTCTAGAAGGACACTGGCTCTTTTTGATGAAAACGTAGGCCTCCCTATAGTCATTCCTCTTTAGCTGCTGCCTCGCAGATGGACCTTTTAATTGAATTTTCCTACGGGCCTGGGGGAGGGAGCCATTTCAGGCCCGGAGAGCAATTGAAGTGAATCGAATGGCATCAGTTTCTTTTTATCAGGAGCTGAAGGGGCAGGTGGGGTGGTTGCAGGGCTTCTGTCCTCTATCGACCATCCTCTACTCTTCGATGCACCTGATTTTTTTTTTCCTTTTTAAAAACCCCACTCAGGGTTACCTTGCTACCTTCTGGCCTTTGCCACCAGGGTAACCTTGGAAGAAGATGAGTTAGAAACAGAGGGGTTTGTTTGATTCCTCCAGATTCCACAACACTTGACAACTGCTATTTGCCTTGGCCTGTGTTTTGCCGGGAAAGACACCGTGACAAGTTCCATCCGTGCCTTCTGAGAGCAAAGCCTCAGTCTAGGAGAATGCACTTAAAATAGGAGCAAAAAAGTAAAACAAAACAGAGACTAGATAAACAAAGCCACTTGACGAATAATGAGAGCCAGCATGAAGTTCTCAATGAATAGGTAAGAGACTGAACTGTAAGAGCCGGACGACTGGAGGGAGTCCCTAGAGGTCAGGGGCATTGTGCGACATTTAATTTGGATAATAGCCTGTAGATTGGCTGGTGGAAAAAAAAAATGCATGGCTAGAAGGCAGAGTACCTCTCTACCCAGGGAACCCTCCAGAGAAGAGAAGAAAAAGAACCCCCAGTTCTCTGGCCCTCATGAAAACAGGGAGATGTGTCTGTGATCAGGATTCTGCTGGGTGGGCCTCAGATGTCAGAGGTTCGAGTGTGATTCTCAGGAACGCTGTGAGGAGGCGGGGCTGTCTGCCCATCCACACCTTTGGTCCTCTGTATAGACCTTTCTGAAGTGGGCAATTTGGTGGCCAAGAAGGAAGTTTGTTATCACAAAAATCTTACATTGGTTCCGTCATTGCTCAGTGTTTGCTAAGTCGGCTGACCCTATTTATGACTGTTAAAGCCCAGAGATACAAACTCAAATATCACAAGGCCCCCGAGGCTTAGAGGGGGAAAGAGCTACGTAGGCATGCTGAATTCGGCTAAGTAGTATTTTGTAGCAAGAAGTGTTTCTTGTCGGGAAAGAAAGGAATTATAAGATACAGTAGGAGAGGAGCGAGCATCAACTGTCTCTGTGTAGTAGAAATCCCTGGATGCAAACATCTGAAACAAAGGGGAAGGCTGTAAATTCTTCTTGGCCCTCCACGACAGCCACAGGAGGTGAGGTGGTCCTCCTTGGCACGGTGGTCACTCTCTGGTGCTCAGGGGCTGGTGAGAGAAGCTGTTGGGGAAGATGGGGTGACCAGGAGAGAAGAGACTGTGCTGTGCTTCAAGAGAGGGAGGTTTGATGGAAAGAGAGAGGCTGGTGTGGGAAGCCCACTACTGGCATAGACATAGAGGTGGGCAGTGAGAATGGATGTGGAGAGAGTAGGCTGCCTAGAAGGGCAAAAGGGTCGTAATGAGGGAATGTTTAGGCAGGTGAAGTAGAACCATGAAGGCCGATCCTCACCTGCATGAGGAATGTAGCTACTCCTTAAGAAAGAAAAATAAATAGAACAAAAGCAAATACGTTAACTTTTATCAGGTTCCCACAATTGCCAGATACTTTTGTTTTGATCATTTATCCTTATCAACATTGCCTTCACAGTCATCATGGACCTTACATAACTATCACAAAGTAGTCAATATTTTCCATTGTAGCAAGGAAAAAAATCGAGGTTCCAGCAGTATGTGCCTAGGGTGGCACAGTGTGTGGGTGGAGCTGAGAGTCACATACCATCTCCTACATCACAGCTGCCCCCTAGGACAAGTAGCGGGAGAACGGGGTCATGGCCCACATCCTCTGGAACACTCCCCCAAGTGATTCAGGAATCTGTTTTCAATCATCTAGATCTGTCTCAGCAAAGGGTGGCTCATGTCCCCTGCTGAGAACTCCCTAGAGTTCTAGGGGCCCTAGAGAGGCCACCCCAACCCATGGTACCAATCAAACCGTGTCAGGCAAGTGCCTGGGTATATGGGGACCAGCAGGAAGGTGGGCAAGCCCTCCCGACAGCCTTTGGGTCACTATTTTAACCAACAAGCCTCACTCAGCGCAAGCAAACCTGGAAGGTCAGCCTGTCCTAATCTTTTCAGGAGATGGGTACATGTAAGTGTCTATCATGCCACCCGCTGGGTTAGGCACTTTACACTCTTTACCTCAATTACTTCTCACACCAACCCTTGAGGGTGAGAATTATCACTCTTGTTTTGCACATGAGGAAACAGCAGCTCTGAGAAGGGGTTGAGCTACGATTCAAAAGTCAGTTTGGATTCCAAGGATGATGCTCTTTACAGACGCTATGGCCCCCAAACTTCAGAAGTTGGTAAATGTCTTTTTAGAGATCAGCCCACGCCTCCATAGCTAGTCATGTACCTTGCCTCCTCCATTTAAAAAAAAAAAGGAACAAAAATAAATAAGTACGTACATACATACATACATATATACATACCTACAAACCAGAACAGGGAGACCTGGGTGGCTCAGTGGTTGAGCATCTGCCAATGGCTCGGGTCGTGATCCTGGGATCCTGAGATCCAGTCCTCCCCTCAGGGAACGTGCTTCTCCCTCTGCCTATGTCTCTCCCTCTCTCTATGTGTCTTTCATGGATAAATAAATAAACTCTTTAAAAAAAAATTAGGAAGAAAGAAAGAAAGAAAGAAAGAAAGAAAGAAAGAAAGAAAGAAAGAAAGAAAGAAAACCAGAACAAAAAATCTTCAGTGAAGGCAAGGATTCATGAAGAGTATACGAGCTAACAGGAGAACCAGCATTAGAGAAGCAGCCCGTTGGCCAGATTCTGGTGTGTGCTGACTCCCAGTGCCCGGCGCAGCTACCCAGAAGAGGCAGGATCCAGTTCCTCCTTAAGCCCCAGGGACCAACTACTCAGGATCACAGTCAGCCATCACGTAGCAACGCTTGGAAATAGAGGAATGATGATAAATAAGCTACCATTTGTTGCCAGCCCCTGTGCCAAGAACTTCACATGTATGGAGTGGATAAGATTTCAAAGCAGTTTCTCAACCTTGGCACTACTGCCATTTTGTGCCAGATCATTCTTTCTTGTGGGGCTGTCCTGCTCATTGTAAGATGCTCAGCAGCACCCCTGGCCTCTACCCACTAGATGCCGGTAGCGCACACTCACATTTATGACAACCAAAAATGTCTCCAGACATTACCCAATGTGCTCTGGGTGACAAAATTGCCCCCAGCTGAGGAGCATTGTTTCAAAGTGTGAACTGATGTGCCTCTAAATTGATAGAATTGGGGGAAAAAAGCAATTGATAGAATGGGACCATTTGCCTCTAGTTCAGACTAGCTCAGAGTCGAAGGCACAACCCGCTGGCTTTGACTCAAGTCATCCCAAGCTGTTCTGCACATCTGCCTAGAGTCCTGGATGACAGGGTCACGCCTGCCCAGTGACCCTCCATAGAGCCAATGTGTAACAATACGAGCCCCACTAATGAAGGACCCCAAAACAGAATTAATTGCTCCCAAACCCCTGGGCCTCAGATTCTCTGGGTTGATTTGCTTGGAAACAGCTGCTGATAGACATAAAACCCTCGAAGAACTCTTTTTCAAATGCTGCCTGGCCACTAATGAGATATGCTGTGTTGCAAAGTGACTCAACATCTCTAAGTTAGGTCTTTTTGTCTATAAAGTCAGGATGGGTCTTTAGGCCTATTCAAGAGAATGCTAAATATGCAGCTCGCACTCCCGTGTAGGCCCATAGTAGTCTTACTATGTCTAAATTGCCTTTGCCCTCACTTTCATTTCACAAGACAACGATAGTATTTTACGTGGAATAAAACCAGTGAGGAGTGTACAACGGATTCCATCAAAGAGAGCCTGTGTTATGAATGGGTGGTTGTATTTCCTTCCAAGCGTGACGTTCAGGCTTGGCATAATCCAACTCCTTTGTGAATCTCCAAGTAATCTCTCTTTGACCGTGTGCACAGACCTGTTGGATCAAAACTGCCATCGGAGCCTTCACGAAAAAAGGTGTGGGCGCCCCTTGCAGGTGTCTGCTCTCCGATAAGCTTGTCAGCAGAGGCTTTTCTGTGCCTGGCTCATCTGTCAGATGTACAGGTGTGCCTGGGCTCAGCTTACACTCTTGAGTCAAGGTCACGGTTGCCAGGATGGAGGAGTTTCCCCCCGGGGATGGAAGCTTTTATCAACCTGAATAACAACCTGTGGTGGCCCAGAGCCCATAGAGGTGGATGAATGGGTTTCTCTGGGCCCTGCATCTGAAAACGAGGAGCCGGTGCTTCCAAATAGATCGTATTGCTGTGTTTGCTGCAGACTCCGGTCAGGGAAGCTCTCAGTAAATCTACAGGTCATAGAGCGAAAAGAACCAGGGAGGTCGCTGGTGGCTCCCCGGCAGGCTTTCATGTCTTCAAAGGTATGACCAGTTAAACGAAGCCTAGCTCACACCAGCGCTGGAAATCCAGTCTTGGACTGCCTCTGCTCTTCTGGTCATGCATGCATTTGATATCTTCAGAGACAGAGAGAAGGGGAGAGAGAGGGAAGGAATGAAATAAATGAAGATGATGCACAAACCTAAAAATCCTTCTAATATTTGCAAGCCAAGGAATCATTTTGATGGAAAAAGAAGGCACATTTCCTGGGCAAGAGGGAATTTGCGGCGCAATTCAGATTTCACTTATCCACTTCCTTGTTCTCTCTTCACATCAGTGAGGCCCCCCGGAAGTGGCTATGAAGTGTTCTGCATGTAGAAGCTTGCTTCTGCTGTGGTTCCGGTTGTGGGGGTGGGGGTGGGGGGAGCATAGCTGTTGAAGCATTCTCCCCAGGAGCCACGGAGCAAGCATCTCGGTACCAGCCTGCGGTACCCAGCTGGGCTTGGGGACCTTGCTCTGTGAAGCTTGTGAAAATCACATAATTTGAACATAAACTCAGCTGGGATAATGAGGTCAAACTTCAGACAGCCATGTGACAAAACTACTACCACAGAATCACGCCTCCGGGACAGTGGATGGTGAAGTATATTAAAACGCAAGAGTTGAAAATAAAAACTTTGGTGCTCCCCAAGTAAACCCAGAACTCAGCTGAATATCATCTCATGATGAAGAGCACAGACCCCAGAATCAGCCCTGGTTTGGAATCCTAGCTAGCTTACCAGCTGTGCGCGTGCTCCATCAGGCTACCCCTGGTCCCCCATCTCTGCATCTGTCAAAATGGCATCTGGATTAGTTTCCTAGGGCTGCTGCAACAGGCTACCACCAGCTTGGTGGCTCAGAACCACAGAAATGTATTCTCTCAAAGTTCTGGAAGCTAGGAGTCTAAGACCAAGGCCTCAGCCGGGCCATGCTCTCTCTGAGCGCTAGGGCAACATCCTGCCTTGTCTTCCAGCTTCTGGTGTTTGCCAGCAATCCTTGGTGTTCCTCGGCTCATAGATGCATTACCCTAGTTTCCACCTCTGTCCCCATGTGACATCCTCTCTGCGTCTGTGTCCTCATGTCTTCTTTTTACAAGGACACTAGCTATTGGATTTAGGGTTCACCCTAATCCAGTATGATCTCATCTTAATGAATCACCTCTGCAAAGACCCTGTTTAAATGAAGTCACATTCACAGATACTTGGGATTAAGAAGCCAACGTATCTTTTTGGGAGACAAAATTCAACCTACAACAGTACCCCCATGAGTCTGTTGGAGGGGATTAAATGGGAACATGTGAGAAGAGCTTCGACCAGTACCTGGCACGGAGTAATGCCAACTACTAATTATATCATTTCTAAACTTTACAACGAGCTTATGATGGTGGATATTGCTGTCCTTCTTTGATGGGAGAGGAAATCTGAATTGGAGGTTAGGGGAATATATAGGCCTCAGGCCACAGCTTCAGGTTAGTGGCAGAGTCAGAGTGAGTGACTCCAGAATCCAGAATGGATTTCTTCCTTTGGTCCTCTCTTTAGTTTTCCATCCGAGTCTAGCTCCTTTTCTCTTTCCTTATAAGACTCATTCTTTAACCCTTGGGGTTTTCCTACTTGACCCCTCAAAACCTATTCACTACTTGAGAACCCAAAATTAAAAAACACTCAGCTAGTATAATAGCGATTCTTGGATTCAACACAGAGGTGTTAAGCCTTTAACTGTGCTAAGTATGATGCTAGGTTTAAAGACCAAGTATCGTGGTCAGGTTAGGACACTAGATTGTGACACCGATGTTCCAAACTCCTCAAGAGTTTGCAAATGATATATCTCCAGAATTTGCCATTTATAAACAAATTTACAATGTGCTAGACACTGTTCTATGTAATTTAACAAATATTAAGGTATGTGATTCCCCCTAATGACTCTGTGAAGGAGGTACTGGCTTATTCCCATTTTACAGACTGGAGTACATAGGAACAGAAAGGCTAAAATTATAGAGGTGGAATGTGCCAGAATGTTCCAGAACTGGGAGTTGACCCGGCTAGTCTGCCCTTTGGCTCCAGAATCTCTGCTTTTATGTGGTATGTCCCATGTGCATTGGATCCCTTGACGTTAAGGTTATTTTTAATATTTTAGCATTAGAGACAAGCTACAATAAGCATTCATAAGTTAAATCTTTAGGCACATCTTGAACTATTTCTTTGTCGGAGACTCATTCTGTCCAAGAGTAGGCACGTTATTAAGACTTTGGTATATAACATCAAATCACAAGAAGAAGGGAAGGGGTTCTCAGGAAGTGAAAATGTGATAAGCAAAAGCATGAAATGGAAAAGCATGGGGGAATATCTGGAAAATAGCAAGCACTCCAATCTGAATGGAATGTAAAGTGCCTAAAGATGAGAAATTGAAGAACTGCCTCTAAAGTGGTCTGGAGCCAGCTTGTGGAGAGCTTTGAACGCCACACTGCAGAATTTGGATTTTGTCAGCAGCACTCAGAAACCAGCATACGTTTTTGAACTGGAGAGTGAAATGATCAGATTCTGTCTAAAATCATCCCAAGAAAAATTTCCTCTGTCTCCCAAAAGAGAAGCAATTCAACACAATTGCTTTAGTGCAGATGGATAGGGGCAGGGGTTGGGGTGGAGGTGGGGGGCGGTGGATACTCCATTTATTTTTTTTAACATGGTGCATTCTTGAAATCATCTACTTTAACATCCTGAAAAAGGGAGTAATATATTAGTGATATACAATATTAATGATATACAATATTATGTTTTATATTATATATTTATATAATGCAATATAATTATAAGATATATTTATATAATGTAATGTTATATATTATATAAAATAGAATGTGTTAATGCATGGTTAAATATTATGATACGTTAATATTATATCATAACATAAAAAATAATATAAAGGATAACCATTCATCTGACTCTGGAGTTGGTTCATCTGAACACATTTTTTAATACTATTTCCTATGCATGTAAGTTATATGAGCAATAGATAGAGAATTGCCCATTTTATTTTATTTTTTGCAAATTGTGTATTTTAAAATTTCATATAAATGGAATCGTACTGCATGTATTTTACTGTAATTTGATTCTTCATTCATTGTGAGGTTTTTTTATTATTATTATTATTATTATTCATCCTTATCAATACAAGTGGTTCTAGGTCATCTACCCTTGCTACTGTTGCAGAGCATTACATTGCAGGAATATACCCCGATTCATTTTTTTTTCCCTTCCTGACAGACATTTAGATTTTTCTGATTTTTTTTTTTCAAACCACACAGTCCTGACATTCTTCATGCCTTCTCGCGTGCCTTGCCAAGTGGGAGGCCTTTCTCAATCAGGGTTCCTCCTCTGAACCACAGAATACAGAAGGTAATTGCAATGACTATTTTCTTGAGTTCCCACGGATGGTATGTAACTAGCGCCATTCTAGATGCATTAAATGAGAAGTTAATTCATTTCACACGATGATGCCTCAGGACATTAGGGCTTAATTCTCTGCATAAATGGTTGAAGACTGCTGGGATCTATCTTAGGAGTGGAATTGCTGCTGGGTTCGTACAATTTCAATTTTGCTTGATGGTGCCAAATTGCTCTTCAAAGTGGTTGTACCAATTTATACTCACACCAACAATGTGAGGGATCCGCTGCTCCCTGCCACCGCCAACAAATCGTACAGTTGGGGTTTTTTTATGCTTTTACACTGAAGGGAACACAAGAGTATCTCAGTGTTTCAAACTTGCATTTCCATGAGTACTTGTAAGGAAAAGCTTTCCTTTTTTCATATTTTCATGGACTATTTGGGTTTTCCCCCTTGTGGATTTCCTGTCACAATCCTAGGTCTATCCATCTCTCAAAGAGATTGTCTTTTTTCCTGTCAATTTATAGGCACTATTTACATATTCTGATAGTAATCCTTTGCTGGTGATAGGCATTGTGGCAAATATTAATTAAAGTAATCCTTTATGGTGAATTTAAGAGGTTCTGAGTCCTGTTTTAAGGCTAATGGAGGGCAAAAAGAGAGATTTCCCAGAGGGATGGCCAACCTGTGAGTTACAATTCAATCATTCAATAGACAAATATCACCAGTCTTCTGTGGATGAGACTTGGGGGCAGAGGGAAGGTCTGAGGAGAGGGAAATGAACAAGACAGATCTCAGCCTTCAAGGGACCTGCAATTTTGAGGGGCAAACAGGCAAGTAAACATTTACATTCTATAACAACCCCACCAGCACCATCATGATTAGCAAAACAGCATTGTGGATCTTACCAACAGTGATGTCATTTCAGGGAGAAACGGGTAAAATGTCTCTGTTGGTCAGTATCACATGATTGTGTGAAGGAGCGCCATGGGGAAAGCGCCTCTCCTGAGTGGCAGGTGGTGGAGCACAGGGTCGTCGGTTCAAGGGTGTGGCCATACCTGGCATCCTCCAGGGCCAGCACACCTGGCAGGACCAAAGACCTTCTTAAAATTACACTCTCTTAAGTACATGTGTGTTCTTTGTTCCCTCACACCTCTGTAAACAAGGCTTTTTGCTCCTGTTCCTATCAAGCTGCTCCCTGCAACTGTGTAGAAAGACTGTCACAACAGCACTTGTCAGGAACTGCAGCAGAGCAAGCCATGACAGCTGGTGGCATGAGGAGCCCATGCATCTGCTTTTCTCTCTCTGCCAGGCCTCCCTGAATAATGTGAGGTCTTGTGTACACAAGAATGATGCTATTGATCTGCCAACAGTGGGCCCCAAGCTCTGCGTGTTTTTTAAGTAGCTGGGGGTTGCATTTACACTGGCTCACTCCTACACTGTCACCTAATTCTCCCTGGGATCCAGGGAGCACATTTGCACTTGGTTATAAGTGCAAAGAGCCCTGGAGTCCTTATCAGAATGGGAATTTCAGTGGCCGCTCCGTCATGTACCAGCTGGGTGGCTGTGGGGAAGTCATTGAGCCTTTCTGGAAATCTTTCCTCACATGTAAAACAGAAAAACAATGCCTGCCCTGTTTTGGTTTGTACAAATAAGATTACTTCTGAAGTCGATCCGTGAACTCTATAGTAAGAAACAAATGTGAGGAAATAAAATTCTTTGCAAAGATAGAACACCACTGAGCCTGACTATGGAAGGCACCATTCTCAGGGGTCCATTAATTGCATTGTGTAGTTTCTGAACCCACATATCTACAGACCCAAACCAAATGGGCACAAACTCTTTTCCTTGGACAGCTGATGTACTCAACCCTAATGGGAGGAATCTAGAAAAACAGAGTGCTCTTCAAGTACATAGAATCGTGGACTGTTAGATCCAAAGCAGCCTTCCCATCAATCTATGGAATGATCATGGATGATGGCCATTAAATCGGTGGCCTCCAAAGATTTTGTTCACATACTTCTAGCAGTAAAGCATTATTCAGTGCATCCTCCCTGTAGGTGCATATTTATTCATTTATAAACAATCCATGTATTCTATTATGCTGATATATAACATGCACTATGAAAATACATTCATAATTAGACACTTTAAATATACAAAGAAAGTTTTAGTATTTTCCTCCTGTACCCCACGGTGGCTGCTTCTGACCACACCATAAAAGTGTACACACAGAACTTCAGAATCTCCTGGACAAATGAGGTAAACTGAGGCCCAGAGAGGCAAAGCGATTTGCTCAAAGCCACACAGCTTGTTGGTGACAGAGCTGACACACCAGCCCGGGATCCCTGCTGCCTGACGACGTGTGTGATCCTGGAGTTCATCCTATGTCGTAAATAACTTCAGTGATTCTCACATTCACCCTGCTGTGTTCGTAGTCTATTCCAGATGCATCAAGAGCTTTCTTTTCTTTTCTCTTTTCAAAAAATTTTTAATTTCTGTGAGAAGAGACTTGAGAGAGTGGGTATAGATTTCCTTCACATAACAATGTGAGAAATAATAGAGCGGGATTGTATGTCACAGATGAAAATGCTATATTTATGCCTCATTGTAATCCATTCATTGCTTTATGGATCCAAAGTCCCCTTGGGAGTGTCACAAATCCACATAATGTTCCTGAGTGCCGGATTTGGCATTTGGATCTCTGATTTAGCTGTCAGATATGTAAAATCACATGTAGCCAGACAACTCCCGAGGGACTCCACAGCTGCGAACGCTGAAGACTGCACGTTATTCCAACAAGGTCGGCATTAATTTACGCACAGATACTGTTCCCCTTGAGCTGCCCTTTTGCCGCCCCATCTAATTTTAAGTGTGGCTCCGAGGACTCTGCAGGAGTGACTCCAGCAGAATTCTCTTCTCAGGGACTTTCCCCAGCCCGACAGAGGTGACTTTGGAAGGGGACAATGGTTATCCTAGGGCTCCAGATCTTCTGAGGCCCCTGCACAGCTCTGCTCACTATGGGCTCACCCTCCTACTTTATTGCAGCTTCCTGGGCTCCTTCACGCCCTGGCCTGTCTCTAAGAACCCTGTGCATGCATGCCCTGTACGTGGCTGGCTGGCGCACCCTCTGGCTGGGTGACAATTACCTCAATATCCTCTTCTATATCCAGATGGGTTCTAATCTGCAGTCAATGAAAGCTATAAATGCATACCAAAAACATTTTCTTTTTTTTAAGATTTTATTTATTTATTAGAGAGTGAAAGAGAGCACAAGCAGGGGGAGTAGCAGGCAGAGGCAGAGGGAGAAGTAGAGCTCCCTGTGGAGCAGGGAGCCTGATGCGGAACTCGATCCCAGGACCCTGGGATCATGACCTGAGCCAAAGGCAGACGCTCGGCCAACTGAGCCACCCAGGCACCCACTAAGAACGTTTTAAAAGAAAAATAAGCTGGCAGGCAAGTCATCATTCCCCTCAACACTATTTTACTGAGTGAAAAGCCAAAGCAAATGGTCTCTCCGATGCCTTTCAAACTGGCAGGAGAGAGAACAAGGACCACAGTGTCAGAAGGCCTGGATTTAAGATCTCCCTCTGCCAGTCTGAGGGACCTCAGCTCAGACCAGGTCAAGAAATAGTTGCAAAATTGTGCAAGCTCTGGAACTTCTCTGTGTCCCAGTTTTATCTGTAGAATGGGGACGGCAATAAGTGTTTTACAGGATTGCTGTGTGGTGATTCATGTTTAATAAATATTTGTGAGTGAATTATTAAATAGAGTTGAAAAAGAAGTAAAAAAAATGTCTACAATTTTTTAAATTTTTATTTGTTTAAGGGAGGGGAGGGGCAGAGGGAGAGGAAAAGAGTGTCTCAAGCAGACTCCTTCCCTGAGCCCGAAGTCCAACTTGGGGCTCCATCTCCTGACCCTGAGATCATGACCTGAGCCGAAACCAAGAGTCCAATGCTTAACCGACGGCACCATCCAGGTATCCCAAAATGTCTATGTATTTTAATCAGCTAATGCTGTGACCTTAACGAAGTGGACAACTCTGCAGCTGCCGTTTCCAGGAGGCCTCCCAGTGTGGCATCATTTCAAACATGACAATCTGGAGGCCATCGCTGTCCTCTTAGATTCCTGCTGAGAACAATGAACTGAAATGCTGATTGACTTCAGGACTGAATGGTCACTGAAGCAGGCCCTGCTTGTCCACTGCTTCAAGTCCTTCTGGCCTCACCTCGTCCTCCAGATGACCCACCTGTGTAGGTCTCCTGCCGGTACCACCTCATCATGCCTCACTCTAGCCACGTATCTCATGCCTCTTACGTCCATCTACGGGCTTCCTTGACTTGAGGCTGTCTGCCGAGTCCACTCTGTGCCCACACATACAACCTGCAAGGGCAGGAGAGTCAGGAACTCATGAGGCAAACCTCAGTGGACAGTGGATGGGAGTCATCTGTTACATGGACTCTTGTGCCAGCCGTTCTGAGACGGTTCCATCAGGCTTCTCACCGGGTCTGGGAAGTAAGCCCCCAGATGTCCTCGTGCCATCTTTGCCTCAAATCCCTCCCTCCCTATGTGGTGACCCTGTCCCAGCCCTGTTTCCTGGGATTTTTTTACTGATTAAGCCACTCACTTGGCATAGTGGACTTTGCTTCAGGCTCTGCTTTTGGGGGAGCTGAAGCTAAGACATCTCAGCACTGTCATTAAACTATCTCATTTTTATCCCCTAGAGAGGTCAGCAAACTGCAACCTGGGATCCAAATCCTGCCCCCCCCCCATACCTCCTGTTGTGTAAATAAAGTGTTATTGGCACACGATCAGCTTCGTTTGTTTATGTTCTGTATTAGAGGCTCCCGAAATACCCTGGCAGGGCTGAGTCGTTGTGGCAGAGAGTATGGGCCACACGGCCTCAAATATTTGCTATCTGGCCCTTTACAGAAAGACTTGGCCAGCCCCTGCTCAAAGGATGACACGTGGGCAGCCTGCATGAGAATCACTGAGTTAAAATGCAGATGCAGGACAGCCCGGGTGGCTCAGTGGTTTAGCGCTGCTTTTGGCCCAGGGCCTCATCCTGAGTCCTGGGATCGAGTCCCACGTTGGGCTCCCTACAGGAAGCCTGCTTCTCCCTCTGCCTGTGTCTCTGCCTCTCTCTCTCCCTCTCTCTCTCTCTGTGTCTCTCATGAATAAATAAATAAAATCTTTAAATAAATAATAAAATAAAATAAAATAAAATAAAATAAAATAAAATAAAATAAAATAAAATGCAGATCTAGGGCAGCCCCAGTGGCTCAGCGGTTTAGCACCACCTTTGGCCCAGGGTGTGATCCTGGACACCCAGGATCAAGTCCCATGTAGGGTTCCCTGCTTGGATCCTGCTTCTCCCTCTGCCTCTTTCTCTCTTTCTTTCTGCCTCTGTTTCTCATGAATAAATAAATAAAATTTAAAAAAAAATAAAATACTTTTACAAATAAAAATAAAATAAAAAAATTAAAAAGAAATGCAGATCCACATCTCCAGCTTTGTCCGAGTTGGGCCACAGAGGAGGCATCAAAAGAAGCTTCAGAAACATAGACCAGGATGGGTCATGAGCTCAGCGCCCAGAGAAGCCAGGCGAGGAAGGAGGTGCAGAGGTACAACGAGCCTGCTGTTCTGGCACAGACACAATTTTGTAATATCCACGATGTGTAGGAAGAGCTTTCTTTTCGTCCGGAAAGACGTTCTCACCTCTATTTCCTGAAATAACCTGCTTTCTTGCTTTCTACTTGGATGTAGACACAGGGAAATCACTCTCTATGAGACAAGCGTGCAGGCTGAACAGCTGCCCATGCTCGGCCTCGGGGCTGGGCAAAAGGAGGGATGACCTGGGAGCCTGCCCGGAACGCGGGGGGTGGACACCCTGGGCCCCAGGGACCTTGGACGCCAGCCCTCATCATCTGTTTCTGCTTTTAAGACTTTTGAATCTCCCCAATTTGAAGGTTGGCCTACGTTTCTTCTTATTACTCTATGGATTAAACAAGATGTCAGGCCAGACTCCATCAAAGAAACACTGATATATTGGCTTTTGTTTGGTTGGTTTTGTTTGTTTGATTGATTGATTGATTGATTGATTGATTTAATTTATTTTACCTCTGGCTACGCTGCCATGAAGGCAGTAATAGCCAGGGCTGTTGTTATTCAACAGGTGGCCCAGCACAGTGGTGGAAACGTTGAAGTATCTGGCCAAGGGACACAGGCCCTCACCCGCGTCCCCAATCCCAGTGCCTGCCCCTTTCCCCAGGACCAGAAAACCTCCTCAGTTCTCTGACCGAATGCCCTCTGGCTCTGAGCTGCCATCCCTTCTGATGAGTTGGTGCCGATGCCCTGTTAGTGGGTAAATATGTTTACTCTCCCCTCTGTTGGTCGCAGCTGTGCTCCACCTGTGGCACGAGCTCTCAGCTGTTGCATTCAGCCCTCAGACAGTTGGACAGGCCAGGACTGGCCATACTGTGCAGTCCATGCTTTCTTTAAACCCACGAGAGTCCCGATTCTGCACCCTCCCTCTTCCTCTCCCTTCTTCGGGGATCCTGTTCTCTCCTCTGACCCTTGGGTGCCCACGTCCTCCCTAATGCTCCAAAAGAAAAAGGATTCCCCAGATGCCTCCTATGCACTAGGGAAGAAATCAATCCCACTGGCTACAGAATGTGCTGGGCTTAAACCTTAACTCTGTTACTCACAATTACTCACAAGGCACACAGCCGTGGACAAGTCCCTTCATTCTCAACTCAGGTTTTCATTTTTCAGTTAGAAATAATGGACCCGGGACACCTGGGTGGCTCAGTGGTTGGGCGTCTGCCTTTGGCTCAGGTTGTGATCCAGGGATCTTGGGTCCTGGGATTGAGTCCTGATTTCAGGCTCCTTGTGAGCCTGCTTCTCCCTCTGCCTATGTCTCTGCCTCTCTATGTGTGTGTGTCTCTCATGAATAAATAAATAAAATCTTAAAAACAAAAAAGGAATAATGGGCCCAACCTCACAGGCCTTCTGGGACTCAAGTGGACAAGGGTACAAATGCCTGACACATAGGACACATCTGTGAAATCATAGAAAATTCAAATTGAGCACGCCCCTGTTTCCTGGCGCAGACGTCCTAAAACCCTTATAGTGTCCTAAGTGATAAGAGCACTAGAAGCTTCTTCTGTTCCACTTAGGTAACTCTGGGTGGGCTCCTAGATGGCTCCTGGCTGGGGGCTGGTCACCAAAAAGACCAAGCCACAATAAGAAGCTTAGAGTTTTCAGCCCACCTCCCCTCCAGAGAGGGCAGTGAATGAGTGAGTGAGTGTGTTCTTGAGGGAGCCTCTAAAAAATCCTAATAATATATAACTTAAAAGAGCTTGCAAAGGGGTGAACAGGAAGGTGACAGATCCCAGTTCATGGGGACAGAAGCTCCTGCACTTGCCAATCACTTTGTATATCTTTTTTTTTTTAAGATTTTCTTTATTTATTCATGAGAGAGAGACACAGAGAGAGAGAGAGAGAGGCAGAGACACAGGCAAAGGGAGAAGCAGGCTCCACGCAGGGAGGCCCACGTGGGACTCGATCCTGGGTCTCCAGGATCACACCCTGGGCCAAAGGCAGGTGCCAAACTGCTGAGCCACCTGGACTGCCCCACTTTGTATATCTTCATCCAGCTATTCATCTGTATCCAATATCATATCCTTTAAGAAACTGATAATATAAGTAAATGTTTCCCCAAGTTCTGTGAGCTACTCTGGCAAATTAATTGAACCTAAGGAGGGGTTCGTGGGAACCTCACCCTAGTAGCTGATTGGTAACAGCCCAGGCTGGAGAATGGTATTAGAAGTGGGGGGAGGGCAGTCTTGGGGACTGAGCCCTTAACCTGCAGAATCTGACCCTAACTCCAGGAAGATGGTGAAAGAATTGCCTTAAATTGTGGCAGATGCAGCTGGTGTCACAGAGAATTGCTTGGTGTGTGGGGGAAGACCCCACATATTTGGTGACCAGAAGTGTCAGAAATGTGAGTGTTTTGTGGGAGTAGTAAAGACAACATACAGGAGAAAGACCCATTGGAGGAAGAAACTATGCCTTTTAAATACAGCACCCAACAAATCAGACACCTGTCTCTCCCTCATTTCTGAGTGTCACCTGAGCCAGGCCTTGTCAATCTCAACTGGAATAAGTTCCTTGAACTAAAGGGAGCAAATGCTAATGGTCACTCCTTCCCTGGACCTGCTTGGGAGGGTCAATATACTTATTTTATAACCATGGCATCAAGTACCTCTCCACTGTACACTCGCAGCATTTTTAAACTATGTACTTATCCTGCAATTCTTTGGTTACTATCTACCTTCTTCCCTAGCCTGTAAAAATTCTATGAGGGTTAGGATCAGGTTTGTTTCTATCACGTCCCCAGCCACGTAATGCCTGACACACAAAAGAGTGAATGAATGAGTGAGTAAGTGAATAAAATGAACAAATGCATACATGAATGAGTGAATGAATGAATGGATGGATGGATGAATAAATGAATGAATGAGTGGATGCATGCATGAATGAATGGATGAATGAGTGCATGACTAAGGAAATGCCAAGTGCTAGCACCAGGTATGGGCGGGAAATATTTTTGAATATGATCTGTGCCTGTATTTATATACGCTTGTGTGTATACATTCATGTATTTCTCTTGTCCCTTGATGTTGATTTTCTAAGGATGACTTTTTACTGTGCAGTGTGATTGCTTTTCTTGAGATTATGAGCTGGTTCTTATGTGGAACTTGGAGAGAAAAGGGGGAAGGTATCTTTTCGTCCTTTCTTCCACTGCCTCCAACCCATTCAGCTCGCAGCTTCGTTACGCTTCCATCTCTGCTGGTTGATCCATGAGGATATTTGCGAAAGCAATGGCATGCTTCTCCAGAGCTCAGGCATGGGAGCAGTGGGGGCAAAGAAGATACAAAACTGCCTGGGATCTTCCCCATGCTTCAGCTGTTCTTGGAAGTGGGAAGAGTAGGTCTCCAAGGTCAGTTCTACAAGGCCTTGGTCTACAAGGGTCAGGACAAACTCAAAGGACTTTTCTCGATTTTTTTCAAACTCTGGAAATTGCACATCGATAGGTCCAGCTTGCAGGGATCCTTCAGAGCACAGATAAGCAACATTCTGTCTGGGTTTCTCTCATTTCTCTGGGGACTAGACCTGATATTCAGGTCTTAACTTGACTCAGCCCAAGAAGCCCATGCCCCTGGCCCCACCCATAACCAGTCATCTTCTTAGGAAAATAACATGAGCAGACATCTTTGCCAATTACCTTCTTGAACTCCCTATAACTTTAGGATTCCCAAGACCAAACCCAGGCACAATGAAGCGTCCTATCAGTAAAGCTTGGTGCCTGTACCAGCCCATCTAGACCAGTTTATTTACTCCTAAATGCTTTATGGAGATACGTTTTTTAAAAGGGAAGAATGAAAAGGTTGCCCCAATAAATGATTCACCAGTGTTATAAAAGTAAAAGAAGAATTGCTTGTATCTCTAAGCCAAGATTTATGAAACCTAAAGATTGCCCCTACCCGCACCCACCCCCACCCCCGCCATCTAACCCCAACCCAACACATTTTTATAGAATGAGAATCAGGACAGTTTCTTAAGTCTTGGTCACATCAATTCTTAGAAGCCACCTTCCCAACGGACCACATTATGCAGGGACACCAGGCTAACTTTTATTTTATATTCATGACTGGAGACAGAATTTTTGTTTCAGTTTATCTATTTCCAGGCCACTGTGCTCTTACTATTGCCCTGCATTGATATATGAATGAGGACATAGAGATACAAAACAGAGTCTGGTTCCCTTAAGCATATATTATTGTTTGAGGGGGGTACGGCATCAACCCAGAAATGCATAGCACCTTAGGGATAGGGGCCAAGTCTCCACCGGGGATGCTTCATTCCTATGATCATTAGCTACTGGATGTCAACCAAGGTGCAAATACAAACATGATACTCCATCAAATCTCCAGAGCCCCTTCCCTCATCCAGCATAAAACCCAAAGTGTAATCTGTGGTCATGTGGATGCTAATGAGCATAGGCCAAAGTACCCCTTTAATATATACCTTGACAGTACTACCCAGAAGTTAGAATACTAATTATAACAACGGACAGAAATCTTATAAAAACCGGTGACTACCTCTCTATTCTACATTTTCCTCATCTATAAAATAAAGAAGCTGAACTAGATAGACTTTATCATTTCTCAGAGCCACAAACAAGGGATCTTTTTGTTTCTGATAATAAAAGTAATGTGGATTCTCACTGTGAAATAATTACAACAATACAGGAAAGTATGAAGTAAAGAACAAAATTCTTCCAAGTTCTCACCATCTGGAAGTAACCACTCTTAACTTTTAGATGTGTATTCTTTGAAATACTTTTGCCAATAGTTGCTTTCATTTTTTACAAAACTGTGATTGCACTATACATAATCTGTTAGCCTTTCAAATTATATATATATATCATATATATATATATATGATATATATATATATATATCATGGATGTCTGTCTGTCCAGGTCAGTGTTGATATTGCTACATTTTTTTTCAATCATTGCACAGTTTTCTATTCAGCACATCCATTTAACTTCTTTTTAATTTTCACTAGAAAAAATAAGACATCAAGGGACACCTCAGTTGGTTAAGCGTCTGCCTTTAACTCAGGTCATGATCCCAGAGTCCTGGGATGGAGCCCTGTGTGGGGAATCACTGTTCAGCAGGGAGCCTGTTTCTCCCTCTCCCTCTGCCCTTCCTCTGATTTGTGCTCTCCCGCCGCACTCACTCACTTGCTCTCCCTCTCTCTCTCTCTCAAATGAATAAATAAAATCTTAAAAAAAGATAAAAGACATTGATAATATCATTTGATATGTATCTTTGTACATCTGTCCACTTCTTTCTTTAGGATTTATTTTTAGAAATGGAATTTCTTGGCCAAAAACTATATGCAGGCCAACACAAGGCTTGAACTCATGACCCTGAGATCAAGACTTGAGCTGAGATCGAGTCAAGTGCTCAAAGAACTGAGTCACCCAAGTGCCCCAAGATATGTACATTTTTGATGCAAGATGACATACATCCCTCCAGCAAAGCCGCAGTACTTCCTGTCCCCACAGCTGAGCCTGTGTGTGCTTATGTCCCACACTTCATTCCAGACGTTACCACTCTTCCTTATCTTTGCCAATCAAATGGTTGAAAAATAGAAACCCTTGTTTTTATAGCTGACTCTTATAACTCAAAATGTCATTCGTTGCCCAACATTATGCCAAGTAAACAGTTAGTATGCAGTAAGAACTCATCAACGGGCCCTGTTAATTACCAACTGAGCATCTACTGGAAAGCTCAGAGGAAAACTTGCGGTATAATTATAAACAAAAGTATAGGATATTATTCTATGTATTTTTTTCTTAGCCGTCTCCCTGTTTGGGTTTTAGTCTCATCTTTTTTTCACCCTTAGCATCTGCTCTTGATGTTGTTTGGTGGTAGTGGTGGTGGTGTGTGAGTTCAGGAGGAGAAGAGCCAAGGGGTTGACAACCACTTTTAATTTTTTTCTTACTATATACATTATATACGTTGCCTTAAAATTCTAAGAGAGAATGAATGGGTGGATGAATAAATCAATAAGATATGCCTGTCAGTGGTTGTTGGTGACAGTGGCCCAATGATGCAATCATGTCAGGGAGCCTCATCACTCCCTTTTATAATATAGGGGTAGTGCCCCCCCAAGCCCCCTTTTCACAGGAAGATCATGAATATAGGAGGGTTTAGTGGGTATTCAAGAGGTCCTTATCCAGATATTTAGCCCACAAGGAAGAGTTTATAGAATTATATGCATAGAGTCCAGACGGTTCTGGAAGAAACAATGAAAAGCTCCTAGGGATTGTTGAGATGGGGGTAAGGTTGGTTGTGGGACCTTAGGAAGCATACTCCAGAACAAAACTGTGGACACTGAATGAAGTGTCCCAGATAGGCACAAAACGATAATTTCTGGGCTCTTTTCTAGGGCACTATGTGGAAGGGAGCACTTTTTGGTGAAACTAAGATGTGTGTCCATTAAATGTCTCCATACCAACTCCAGGACAACTTGACCTGGATGAATTATTAATAAATGGATTCAGTAGGGTGTCAGTGAAGTGGAGTTCTCCCCATCACGGGAAGTATTCAAACATCCTGCACTAGGCAGGATAATACGGAATTTGGCAGGATTCCTGCAGAAGAGCTCACCACATGACGTGACTGGAGCCAACAGTGTTTCCCATGACCTTAGAATCTGTCACTAATGGATCAGTCAATCCAGCTCAGCAACTAAGTGGAAAGAAAAAGAGTCAAACTGATTGTTTTACTTTTTTGTAAGAATTGATTATTCAACTTGGACGAAAATGTTGATCCCATTTTGCATGTGGAGATAGTCAATGTAGAAGAATTGTTCTTGCCGGCGTAGGCCCAGGGAGACAAAAATTAAATCTGACACTGCAGCAGAGGCTGGCATGTGGGAGAAGGTGAATGAATCACTAAAATCCTTAGAGTTTTTCTCTCTGATTCCTCAGCGTTTTACAATCTGGTGGCTCTGGCAGAGGGGTGTTAATTATTGACAATTCAATAAACGTTAAACAAACATTTGTCATTGTTGGTAATTTGATGATGCAAAGTGGCCAAGTGATTCCCTCTGACCAGGGAACCCATGAGAGATATAGAATGATGGGGTGGCTGTAAAAAGCAGCTCTGATAGCAAGTCTGGGATGGGTAAACTTGTCTTTGGACTCTCAACCCAAACCAGAAAAAGTGGAAGCTAGCAGAAATTATCCCTGTGACCACTGCATGGGATATTTACAAATGGAAGCATTCACTGCAAATGCAAACCAGTGTTCAAAACAGAACCAGGTGGAGGGCACAAAACCATCTCTTCATACACTATATACTGGGGATAATCTTGGAGAAAATGCAAGAGATAACACAAAAGGCAAAGTAGTAAATTCAAAATGTAGGAGGAGTAATTAAAACTGGAGTCAAGAGACAAGGATTAGGGACAAGTGGCAGAGAGAGAAAAAGCCGAGGAAAGAAATCCTCCATCATTAGAGCTTTGCAGACTCTGGTCTTGTGAAGATGAAGCTCAAACTTCTGGAGAAAAGTTGGAATGATGAGGAATCTGGCCAGTAGGGCATCAATGATAAATGCAAAGGAATTGATGAATGTAAGGGAATTCATGCTTGATGAATGCAAGGGAATTCCCTAATTGTGTAAGACAAAAGAGGCAAGCTTTGGAGCTAAGACTTGATGTGGAGAAGTGGAGGGAAGTCCTCGGAAAATGGCCATGATGGAATTTCTTGGATTAAGAAGGTGAGATGTGACAGAAATCTCTCAAAGCTCTATTAATTTTACAAACCAAATCCATCTATACTGTTCTTCAGGGTACTAATAATGTCATTTGAAATAACAAGGAATATATTTTTAAGGGTTATAAAATCTGAAACAAGAAAGCGAAGGACTTGGAAGCCTAGGTGGTGTTTTCATTGTTCCTTCATGTTACTAGCTGGAATTTAAGAGGAGAGAGGGAAGCTGGAGAGGTGAGCAGCTGGCTCTGCAGATAGTATCGTGGGTGGGATCTAGACTGCTGGACCATGGTTTAAGGAAAAATGATGAACTCTTGGCTGAGGATAGAATACATTTCATGAGAACAGGACGGAAAGAATTTGCCCAGAGACTCACTATCCCAATCAAGAGTATTTTAATAACTCAAGACTGGCAAAACATTGATAATCTTCCTAGGGCAGACACAGAAATATGCTGATTACTTCTAAAACACCTGACTCAACTACAAAAGGGTAGTCGGAGACAGCCCCCAAATGTTAACTCTTTCAGGTTCACCTCAGTTTTTGAGCCAAGGCCATGCCAATGATTAAATAAGACTGTGGTCCAAGGGCTCAGCCATTTAAACCCAACACAGGACTCTTGAATGGGTAGTCTTTACTCCAGGCCTCTCCATGGGGCTGGTAGAGACTCTATCAGATGTGCATGGAAGTCTGAGAGCTCCTCTACCCAATTCTGTTTCTTCTCTTTGCCTTTCAGAGGTGTGTTGCATTTCTAACTCCACCTTAGCATCCTCATCCCAGAAGTGGTTCCAGGAGCAATCCAAGCAGGCAGATGGTAAGATGGGGTTTGACCACATGCCCATCAACAGATCAATGGATAAATAACATGTGGTATATCCATACACTGGAATATTATTCAGCCATAAAAAGGAAGGAAATTCTGATACATGTTACAACATGGATGAACTTTGAGAATATCATACTAAGTCAACTAAGCCAGTCACAATAAGAAAAATACTATATGATTCCTTATATGAGGTCCCTAGAGTAGTCAAATTCACAAAGACAAAAGTAAAATGGTAGTTTCCAGGAACTAAGAGGAATGTGGAGTTATTTAATGGGGACAGGCTTTCAGTTTTACAAGGTAAAAAGAGTTTTGGAGATGGAAGGTGGTGATGGTTGCACAATAATGTGAGTGTACTTAATGCCACTAAATAATTTACTTAAAAATAATTAAAATGGTGAGTTTTGAGTTATGCCTATTTTGCTGCAGTTAAATGCTTTTTTTTTTTTTTTTTTGGAGATTGGAATTAGGTATTGGATTAATCACAACTGATTGGCAGCATAGCCCACCCCATCCAGTTTGTGTGTTATAGATATCTTTGACATAGAGAAATAATGAACCTCCTTGCCAAAGTCCAGGTGACAGTAAGTCTCCTGAGCCCAAGGACACCCTCGTAGCCATTTCTCCAATCCCCAAAGGTGTAGTTGGAATTGACATATTCAGAAGTTGGGATCATCCTCACTTTAAAACTTTGGTCTGGAGTAAGATCTAGCATAATATTAAAAATGTGGAAGGCTCTGTAACTGCCTTCCCTTCCTCCTTCAGCCAAGACAGTGAGATCAAAAATAATAATCATCATCACTGTGTGGGAGTGACAGATTAGTGTCTCTCTTAAAAAATCTAGATATGCAGGGTGATGGTCCCTACCATAGCTCTACTTCATTCACCAGTTTGACCCCTGCAGAAAGTGTTTGGAATGGCTTGCTGAAGAAGCAGCTGGAGTGCCATCTGCAAAGACTCTCTAGGATGTGGTATACATAGTGAATCATATGACTGTATACAATGCTGCATCCGGAATAGGAAAAATTTGTGAACCAAGAGATGCAACTCTTGGTTCTTGGCAAGTAGGCTACTCCTCGTCATCATTCCCAGTGACCCACTGGGAATCTTTGTGCCCCCTGTTTTTGGAATTCTGGGCTTTTCATTGTTAAAAGGCATGATCTCCAAAGGTCCCATTAAACCACCAGTTAGGACTACTGCCTGGGCACTTTGAACGCCCCAGGGACCAGCAGGCAAGCAAAACAGTTACACCTTGGCAATAGTAGTTGATCTTGGCCAGCAGGAGGAAATAGAGCTGCCATACTAACAGCTGAGACAGAAGGGAATAGCAGACTCAGTGATCCACCCAGACGCCTCTTGGTCCAGCCTTGCTCAATTGTGATTGTAAATGGAAGAGTAGCAACTGTAGCTTGACAAGGGTGTATTTGCCCAGCTTGGAGGAATGTGGTCAGCTGACATCTAGCTGTTAATTCCTTGAACTTTGAGAATATCATACTAAGTCAAACTTAGTTATACCAGAAGTCATAGTGTTCTCAGGGAGGTCCCAGCCACTGACGAAGTCTAAGGGTCCAGCCATTTCTGTCAACCTGAGACTTCTCTCAAGACAATCTTAGTCCTGGTCCTCCTTGTTAGATTATGAAAAACTTTGTTGGATCCCCATCACCATCTGGCAGTTCTGCCTCCTCTCACGTCCTTCCATGGATGTCACTCCCCAGTAAGGCTTTTGCACTCCTAATGCCATCTCAATATCTGCTTCCCAGAGGAGCCAAATGACACATTGTTGAAGCCACATGATGTCCATGTTTCATTTATCAGTCTCTCTACTTTGGGGTATTTTTGAGCATTTTCATAATAAAAAAGGCTTTTTTTTTTTTTTTTTTAAGGAAAGAGAATTGAAATGGGAGAAAAGACATCTAAAACTTTAAGGATAGATGAGGAGAAATTAAAATGCCCAGATAAATTCATTAAACTAACTGTTGTGAAAATCAGCAGATATAACATAGCTATAGCAAAGAAGAATGAGTAGTGTCCAGTTATTTATTTATTAATTTTTTTACCAGAAAGCAATTGAGCAGGGGAGACAGAAAAAAATTATTATAATCTTGGAAGTCTTATTTTATGCCAGTCAGCAGTGCGTGAGTAACAAAATGGATTGGAGATAATTTGAAAGAAATTCTTACAAGATAGGGCAATAAATCTGACCTTGTTTCACCAAGCTTGGAAAAGAGGAGACATAGAATTGAAATATGTTGATGGAAGCATATGCTCTACTCAAGATAAATAGGCCTGCTGGAGGAAGAGATTGGCTAGAATACTCTGTCAGGAAGACAGACATCTTTGTGGGAATCCATAGTCCTATGGATGGATACATACCAAAGAGCAAAGAGATAAGGAAACAGAAACAGAAGGGATATTGCTATGTTACAGGTCAGGGTTTCTTAAGCTTTGCCAATCATCAAAATTGTTTAGGGGACCTTTAAAATGCAATTTCTTGGGTGTCCTAGGTGGCTCAGTGGTTGAGCATCTGCCTTTGGCCCAGGGCTTGATCCCAGGGTTCCCTCAAGGAGCTCGCTTCTCCCTCTGCGTATGCCTCTGCCTCTCTCTGTGTCTCTCATGAATAAATAAATAAAATCTTTAAATAAGTAAATAAGTAAGTAAGTAAATAAATAAATAAATAGAAAGCAATTTCTTGAGCCCCTCATAAATCATAAATTCTGAGGTAGGATCCTAAAATTTGTATTCTTACCACACTGTAAGTAGTCCTGAGGATCAGTTTGGTTTGTTCCCTAGTACACTTTGGGTCATTGGGCCAGATGAGTATAAAGAGAAGTAGGTTCCTACCACATTATTTTTAGGAGCCAGATAGGCATGATTTAATAACCATGGGGGATTTCAACTTCATAAGCAACTACTAGAAGCCTCATTTGGCCAAAAGCAGAACAGTGTAAAACGTGCTAAATTAAAAAAAAAAAAAAAAAAAAAAAAAAAAAAGACCAAGCATGCAAATGGAGAACCTCCTGTCCTAGACTGAATTCTGACCTACCAGGATAAAGTAATGTTTATCAAAGACGATGAGAAAGGAGTCTTAGGGAAAAGGTCACTGAGCTCACACAGTGTGAGCCAGCAGACAAAGATAGAATGATTCAGAGATAAAATTCAGAGGTAAAGAAAAGCATAATTCCAAGGCATGAGGAAGGAAGTTCCATTGTACTCAAAATGCTTCACGAATCTCTTAAACATTCAAGTCTCACAATGCAGACACAGGTGATGTCAATGATAAAGAGACAATCTAAAATAAATAATAAAACCCAGCAAACAAAAACAGAAACAAAACTAGTGTGTCACTGCATTACAGTTCCAAACTTTGGCTGTCCATTGCGGAGACTTTAAAACAAAACAAATACTTCCGTCACTCCCTGAAATTTTGACTCAATTTGTCCAGGGCAAAAAATCAGCATTAAGTCATTATTTTTTTTTTTTTTTACTCTTCCCATGTGATCCCAATATTTAATTATGGTTGCAAAGCAGTGCTCTGGATGCTCTAATTTTAAAGGACAGGATGTGGAGCAGCACTCAAACCAAAGGAGTGTGTAAAAAAAGTGATGGAATTTTATCAAAATGACCTAAGGCTGGCAAACAAATGAAAAAGCCAAAAAAAAAAAAAAAAAAAAAAAGCAAAATACCTTTCAGCTGTATTTGGGACCAGTTGGAGATCAGACACAGGATAGGCATGCTGCTTGGGAAAGAAGTTGAGAGAACTTTGAAGGCTGGAAATGAGTAAATATCCTTCCAATTTTCTAAAACGGGTAGAAAATGGATTCTGTAAACTACGGATGATTGCGCTTGATATGGATCTCAGACGAGATTCCAGAATGTGTTACTAAAGCGATGTTATAATAGGCACCCAAATGACAAAGAAGTGATTATAGGACCCAGCATGAGCTCACAAGAACAAGTCCTGTTAGTCCGGCCCATTTCCATTCCTCGGTGGGGGGTTGGCAGATAAAGACAATGTACACACATTTCCATTCAGGCATCTGGACTTCAGCAAAACAATTGGCGATGTCTCTAATGATATACTTCTGGTTAAGATAGAGAAGAAAGGGTTGGATGCTAGAACATTTTAGTGGGTTATTAACTGTTCAGGAGTCATATTTAAAGAACACTCATTAATGGATTGATGTCAAAACCGGTGAGGGCTTCCTAGTGTCCTGGTGATTTGCCAGGGAAATAGTTCACAGCCCTGTGCATGCCTCAATATCTTTATCAGTGAGCTAGATGAACATTCTAGGGGCCTGCTCACCACTTCTACGGGAGACAGAGATTGGTGTGACTATGTAGTTATTTTATAGCAGAATCAGAGTCTAAGAAGATTTGGGAGGGGCTGGAATGAGAGGCAAAATCTGAAAATAATTGGATTTGATAAGGTTAAGAGTCTAGTACTGAGTCCTAAATTCTTACAGTATATGTAGAGGGAGAAATTCAATATAAAGGCAGGGGATCCCTGGGTGGCTCAGCGGTTTAGCTCCTGCCTTTGGCCCAGGGCGTGATCCTGGAGTCCTGGGATCGAGTCCCACGTCGGGCTCCCTGCGTGGAGCCTGCTTCTCTCTCTGCCTGTGTCTCTGCCTCTCTCTCTCTCTCTCTCTCTCTCTCTGTCTCTCATGAGTGGATAAATAGAATCTTTACAAAATTTTTAAAAAATAAAGGCAGCTGATGTTTCTTAAGAGCTTTGAGAGTTTTTGTCAACAAGTAATTCAATCTCAATTAAAAGCAATGTGGTTGAAAACAAACAAACAAACAAACCACAAAACTACCTGAAAATGACAAAGCACCATGAAAGTCAGGAGTCTATCATGAAGGAGGGCCTGGTCACCCTGTACTCTGCTGCCCAGGTCATGCCCGGATCTTTGCATTTGTTTCTGGGTTCCACACTGTAGGAGAGAGGCATGCAATCTGGAATATATTTCAGGGAGATCCACCAGCAAAGTAAAGGAACTTAAAACCAAACTATACAAAGAACAGTTGAAGGAACCGTCTTGCTTATTAAGAAACGACACGGAGGGATAAGATGCCCGTCTCCAAATAATTGAAAGCCTGTCTTATGGAAAAGGAATCAGACTTATATTGTGTATTTCAATGTGATTAAACAAGAACAAGTGCCTGGAAGCTTTGGGAGGGCTGAAGGACTTTCCGTTTGTAGAACCAAGTATTAGCAATAAGCTGTCTGAAAATAGCTTCGTCAGGAAGGTGAGTCCATCACTGACTCTAGGGCAGAAGCTGGGTGCTCACTACAAGGGATGCTGTGTAGGAAAATCAGGCATCAAATAAAACTGGATGAAGTGGGAGGACAGATACTATCATGCTATGACTAAAATGTCACGACTTATGTTAGTCTTCTAATCATTCCTTCAGTGTGCCAGGCTCTGTTGCCCCTCCGGGCCTTTGCACCTGCTATTCCCTGTTACCCAGATCATCCCATGACTTGCTTCCAAACTGACATCAGTTTTCAGAGCTCCCTACTACCACCTCATCTATGTAGTTATGAATTTCCTTCCTTCTCTACCCTTTGTTCTGCTTCTTTTTTCTTCATTGATCCACCGTGTGAAATCATATTATATGTATATAAATGTCACTTGTTTGTGGCCTCTCTCTCTAAATTAACCTCTATGAGGGCGGGCATCTTATCTATTTTGTTCATTACTGTATCTTCAGTGCCTGAAACTGTGAATAGCTCAATTATTTTGTTGAACAGATGAGCCCAAGTTTGAACCTGATTGCAGGGCTTTGGAGGCAGGGCATGGAGGTTAGTCTACCCACCTACTCCACCCCATGCTATCCTATCCCAGCCAGATTGTGAAAATGTAAGCAATTAATTAACTGTGTCTGGCTCCATCTAATCCAGGAAAATGACACTTGCTTTCTCTGATATCCCCAGGCCCTGGTGTCATGGACCAAACCCCTTGGCTAATTTGAACGGGATTCGGCTACATGTTTTATTTAAATGAGAGTGTTCTCCTGGTATCTTGGTAGTGAAACTGGGTTTCCTTCAGAGGTAAGTTAACCTTCAATTGCCCACCAGCTCTTTGTCCAAAGGGGAGATATTCCAGGCTGCCTGCTGCTTCTCAGGGCAGCCCCAGAACACACAGCAGGGATGGACAAGGAGGACCGTCCAAAGCCAGTCATTAAAACATCTGTCTGGAGTTCTAGGTGAGGAAAAAAATCATAAAGCCTAACAAGAGAAAGATAATAAAGTCCTGGCCAAATGAGGCCTGGGAATTATTGGTGTCTTCCATCTATCCAGATTATCCTCTAGACCCCCACTACCACAAGAAATGGCTGCACATTTATTAAATGATGCTGAACTTAACGTTCTGTGTTAAAACTTTAATCACTCATTCACCACCCAAATGTTCATATCAGATGGTTAAGGCATCCAGGCTATGATGGTCAGCTCTGAGCCCCAGGAAGGAGAAGTTATATTTAAGGAATATTCAACATGAAGGGCACTTCGGTGGCTCGGTCAGTGAAGCGTCTGCCTTCAGCTTAGATCATGATCTAGGGTACTGGGATCGAGCCCCACTCCCTGCTCAGCGGGGAGTCTGCTCCTCTCTCTTTCTCTCTGTCTCAAATAAGTCAACAAATCTTTTTTTTTTTTTTAAAGGAATGTTCAACTTGAGAAGTTACTTTAAACCTGGGAGACTTTTTTTAAGGCATACCAACATGAAAATAAATTGTAACTTGTGCATGCTAATTATAGCTTCCATTTACATGGAAGAGAAAGAAGCAGCAAATGAGCGTAATAAATACAGATGATGATGATGACAGTGACAAGCACGCATTTAACACTCTGTGCCTAGCGTTGTTCTGAGGCCTCTACACAGCACAGCTGAACCCTCACGACAGCCCTGAGAAGCAAGACCTCCACTCCCATTTACAAACGAGGAAACTGAGGCAGAGAGTGGTCAGATCACTGTCGGAGGCCGCACAGCTAATAAGTGGTAGAGCTGGTGCTTACACCCAGGGCGTCCCCATCCAGGACTGTGCTCTTGATCACCACCCAATTCCTGGAGGCACACCCATAACCTCTGGATGGAAACACCGGGTTTGGCACAAGCGGGCGTGGCGTGGAGGGGCAAGTCGAGCCTCTCAGGGGCGGGTGCATTCATGCATTCTGGCTTTCATTTCAGGGCCGTGTCTTGAGCAAGCTGTGCAGGCGAGGAGGCGGGCCCACCATGGTTGGGGGGTGCGGGCAGGTCTCTTACACTTTTACTCTTTCTTGCAGCCTCGTTGTCTTCACCTCCTTCTGTCTTTTCTCTCTTCAGCCCCCCGGGCAAATGCTCCCATGAAAGGAAAGAGGCCCAAACCTGTCAGAGACAAAGATGTAGGAGCAAAGGGCAATGCATCAGATACCCCACCTTGTGGCATCTCGGCCTGGGCCCAAACCCCACCGTCTGACATATCCCAGACCAGGGTGCAGATGCTCTTGTGTGGCTGCACACCTCTCCTCCCAGCCCCACGTGCGGTGACATCACAGCACCCCGAAATCAGCCATGTCGGGGGGGGGGAGGACTAGCTGCATCACCCAGCGGGCAGAAGCTGGGAATTAAGGTCTGTCCGAGAGCAGCTGCCCGGCCAGTGGGCACCGCACCCCCGCACCCTACTCCAGAGACACCGGGTGACAAGCCTCGAGCCCTCCCGCTCCCTGCAGTGACCGCATTCGGGAGGATGCCGAGTACACACTCATCTCCCCTCATGATTCCCTCCAGAGCCGTTATCATCTGTCAAGCAGAACTTTCATTATGAGCATTTTCACTGCGAAGAGGCACTAAACCACCACCGTCGGCAGACTCAAGACCCGGGGTGCACCTGCTGACTCCCACCTTCGGGCATCCCCAGCTCGCACCCTCTCCTGTTTCACCTCCCTGGGCTTCTCTACGCCAGGCCTGCCTCCCAGCCCCAGCTTTACCACTGGGCAGTCCCCCTTAGGCCTCGGTTTCAGCATCTGTGAAATGGGGTTCCGGTAGCACCCAGTCTCATAGGAGTGGTCTGGGGAGTTAAAGGTATGAAGGTGCAGAACAGCCCCTGGCATCAAAGTGCAGTTGCTGTTACTCCACACTCCCTCTGCAAGCCACTCTCTTGACACTCGCCTACTGCCTGCCCCTGCCCAGGGGGACCCGAAACAGGGCATATATGCCACCCGCTTTCCTACCCTCTTGCTATTGCTCACAGCCCTCCCTTATTCTGGAAGGCCTTTCCCTACCTACCGAACTCCTACGTGTCCTTCAAACTCCTTCTCAAATACTGCCTTCTCTATGAAATGTTGGCTGATCCTTGATCCAATTATGCTTTGGCTTCTTTGCTCTCTGGGAGGCCACTGGTTCTCAAATGCTAGCATTGCCTTTCCCCCGTCCACATTCCTCACCTTGCCTGGAAAGCTGATGGAACTCTACGGGGGGTGGGCTAAGGTGTAGAAAAGCATCGTTAACATCTAAGTGTGCACTGGGAGGGATACACATTTTCCCCTTTTCACTGCATTCCTAGGTATTTCTTAGCACAGATTAATTTCCTGGTATCGTGGGATCAGAGCCCTGAAAGGACGCCCAGGGGGCATGTACTGACCCTCACATCTTGCAGATGAACACAAGGGTCTGAGCATGGGGGGCTTCCAAAGAAGGCTGGAGGGGCTACAACCTGGCAGGACCACCAGGAGTAACATGAGGATGTGGGCCTAAGAGCCAGGAGACTCGCTGGGCAAAGGGCTCAGCAAAGAGTTTCTGGAGCCTGAGACCTGGGGAGCAATTATCCACCTGCCTCACGTGGTGTCCATATTGGCCGCTTCCCTACCCACCACCCTGGCCCAGCCGCAAATGGCCATGTGCAGAGGGCATCCGGCTGGGAGCCCATCATCACTCTATTATTTAGGATGTGGGCTTTTTCCATTTCCTAATGGCTACATGGGTTCCTGTCCTTGGAAGAAATGCTGACTCCTAAAACAGCCACCACCAACACACCACCTCTCCTCAGCCTCCACTCCTGTACTCTGCTGTATGTTCTTCAGCTTCGGGTGTGTTTCTCACTACTTGAAATTGTTATCATTCATTCACTCATTCATTCATTTTCTTACGCACCGCCTGCTACCCCGTTAGAAAAGAAGCTGGAGGGTTAGGAACTCTGTCTTCTTGGTATACATCAGGTGCTCAATAAATGTTGGCTGAATGATTGAATGAGTAAGAGTCCTAATCAGACCGTGTGATACTGATAATCATCTGTTCTTTCCTTTCCACTCTTTTGGGGGGTCCACTCTGCTATTCTTTTTCTTCTCAAATTTAATGTTTCTCTCAGTAATTTTGACCCGTCCTGATTTTCTGATGTAAGCATTAACTTTCTAAGTCCTGGAAAGTCCCAAGTTTTGATTTCCAAGATATTAATTATTCAGTCTCAAGTATTTTTAAATTCTAAGGAGGATTCATTTTTTGAACCATAAGTTATTTGGATGCCTGTGTGCATGTCATGTATATACGTTTAATCTCCAAATGAATGTGGTTTCTCTACACATTAATATATTATTTCTAACTTAATTTATTTGTGGTGGGAGACCACAGTATGGGTGAGCACAGTCTTTCGAAATCCAGTTTCATGGCCCACATGAATATTTCATGTGTTTTGAAAATAAGGTATTTTCTCCTAAAGCAGGGCACCGGGCTCTATCCAGGTCCATTCGATCAAGGTCACTAACTGTGCTTTTCAACCCTTTCATATTGCTCCTTCTGGATGAGATATTTTATTTTATTTTATTTTTATTTTCTGTTCCACGGTTAGCCTCAGGTTGATTGAAAGTTAAAGATTTTGGGGATCCCTGGGTGGCGCAGTGGTTTGGCGCCTGCCTTTGGCCCAGGGAGTGATCCTGGAGACCTGGGATCATGTCCCACATCAGGCTCCCTGCATGGAGCCTGCTTCTCCCTCTGCCTGTGTCTCTGCCTCTCTCTCTCTCTCTCTCTGTGACTATCATAAATAAATTTAAAAAAAAATTAAAAAAAAAGAAAGTTAAAGATTTTGGTCTATATCCCCTAGTGTTTGCTCTTCCTTTTAAATAAGACAAAGACCATTATACCTCTTAAACTGCGATCAAGACCCACCCATCTTACATTTTTTCACATCTTACATTTGTGGCTGTCTTTCTGTAATATTTTCACTTCTTGGGTTTTACCGTCCACACAAAGTAGGCATTATATTTATTGTTTTAAAGTCTTTTATTTAGGTTTATTTGCATCTTTGCTTGTCATTCCTACTTCTATCTCAGCCCTCTTACCTGGAACCATTTTCCTCCTGTCCAAAATAATTTTCCAGAATTTGCTTCAGTGGCAGTCTCTGTGGTAAACTCTGTTAGCTGTGGTTTATCTGTAAACGTCTTTGTTGGATCCTCATCCATAAAAGCTAGTTTTGCAGGATGAAGTATTGTGAACTGACAAGTTTTCTCTGAGAACACTGAAAATATTGTTCCTTTGTCTGGCAGTTTCCACCAGTGCTGATGAAAAGCCATCATGGGTCTCATGGCCAACCCTTTGTAAGTGATCTGGCTTTTCTCACTGGCTACTTTGGATAAATCTCATTTTTTCTCTTTGGTATTCCACACTTTGCCTGTAGTAGTTGATGGTGTGTATTTTGTTTTATCTCGCTTAGATTTGGGGGTTTCCTAGAATAAATATCAGTGTCTTTCAACAGTTCTGGAAAGTTCTCAGCCATGATTTCTCTGGGTATTGTTTATCCCCATCCTAACCATCTCCTTCTAGAACATTGATTCGACAGAGGTTAACCCTGTAATGTTCAACATAGTAGGTAATAGCCACTGGCCACATGTGATTAGTCAGGACATTTCCATCACTGGAGAAGATTCTGTTGGATAGCACTGACAAAATTTTTCGTTCCATTCATATTTTCTCTTAATCTTTCTTGAACATTTTCTAAATCTTCATTTCATGGGACCGCAGACTGAGTGATTTGTTTAGATCAATCTTCTGGCTCGTAATTTTTCGATTTCTTTAGCCTGCCTTATCATTGATTTTAAGATCACCACTATTATATATGTTTTGTTTCTAAATTATCTATCTACATACTAATATATTAAAATACATTAAAATAATGCTAAATATACCCAGTGGTGATTCTAGCCCAAGATCTTTTTATACTACATTTTAACATGTGTAACACTCTTTCAGCCCACCAATGCAGAGTGAATTCTGACTGAAAGCACATATGAGAGTGGGGTTAGGGTTATAGGTTCTCATGGGGAGCGCTTTCCTCCACCCACTACCTAGGGTTATGATGAACAAGTTTTCTTGAGGTCCCTTTCTGTGTGGTGGAGCTTATTTCTCTTTACTGTCTTTACTATAGCAGAGACTATAGTTCCTTGGGCTCCCAATTTCACATGGGGATGGGAGGATTGAGGGGTAGACAGTGTTATTCTATTCTATTGCTTACCTTGAGAAAGCCCTAGATTTTATATCCTGTCATACACACCCTATGAGTCCAGCAAAACGAATGCTTAGGATCTCAAGTTATCAAGGTTTGACAGTAAGTCTTGGAGATACTTCGTACTCATTTATTTTATGGCATCACTTCTCTTTGTTTAAAACTTTGTAACCGGGCACCTGTGTGGCTCAGTGGTTGAGCATCTGTCTTTGGTTCAGGTCATGATCCCGGGGTCCTGGGATCGAGTCCCACATCAGGCTCCCCACAGGAAGCCTGCTTCTCCCTCTGCCTTGCCTATATCTCTGCCTCTCTGTGTCTCTCATGAACAAATAATTTTTTTTAAAAAAAGAAAATGAAATAAAAATTAAACTCTGTAATCTTAGGAACACCATCAGACAAACCCAAATTGAAGGACATTCTACAAGATACCTGACCTGTACTTTTCAAAACTGTCAAGGTCATGACATATAGAAGGACACTCATGCGACATGACAGCTAAATAAATGCACTGTGGTTCCCTGGCCTGGATTCAGGAATGAGAGAAACTTGTGAACTCTGTATGAAATCTGGAGTTCAGCATTATTATCTTAGTTTTGGCAAACATACTACCATGATGTAAGATGATAACCTTAGGAGAAACTGAGAATGGATCTCTGTACTATCTTTGTAACTTTTCTGTAAATCTAAAATTATTCCAAGATAAAAAGTTTATTTAAAAAGAAGACAGGGGCAGCCTGGGTGGCTCAGCAGTTTAGCACCGCCTTCGGCCCAGGGCGTGAGCCTGGAGACCCGGGATGGAGTCCCACGTCAGGCTCCCTGCATGGAGCCTGCTTCTCCCTCTGCCTGTGTCTCTGCCTCGGTGTGTGTGTGTGTGCGTGCGTGTGTGTGTGTGTGTGTGTGTGTGTGTGTCATGAATAAATAAATAAAATCTAAAAAATAAATAAAAAGAAGACATTAATCATTTCTTATTTTTATTCCAGCTGGGTGGGTGATGTATTTGAAAAGATGTTTCCTTCTGTAATCACTATCCTAGTTGTACATTTGGGAGGATCCTGTAGAGTATCTACCATACTCCAAAAGCAAATCCCCTTATCCAGGGAAGAATAGATCAGAATCTCAATAATCTAATGTGGTCATTATGATGCATGAAATGTGATGGAATCAGAGCAGAATGTGCTTAAGAAACCAGGCCCCAGAGTAGAAGGGACATTTGAAAGAACACAAACGTTCCTTATAGAAAAGGAAGATGAGTTCACATGTATCCATCTACGGAGGTAAGTTAATCAAACCTGCTACACGTACATAAAAATAACTGAAGGCAAATTTGGACATGGACACGTACACATAGGGAGAACATCATATGAAGATGAAGACAGAGATTAGGGTGGTGCATCTACAAGCCAAGAAACACCACCAGACCAGAAGCAGGGGAAAGGCATGGAATAGCCCCCCTATAGCCCTCAGAAGGAGTCAGCCCCTGTCCTGAACAGTAAGACCACAAATCTCTGTTCTTTAGGCCACCCAATTTGTGGTACTTTTGTTAGCGCAGCCCTAATAGACTATAACAGCTATTCCCTAACACTTGGTATAATGTCTTCACATTAGGAGAGATGGCCCACCTGGGTCTGCAGTGTGGAGCTGATTCAGACCTGCATATTCTTCAACTGCCTAGAGTACTCTGGAGGGGCAGGAGAGACCCTGTTATCTGGGGTTCATTGTCACCCTCTGCAACATTGTAATCATTGGGCAGCATCCTTTTCTATTAATATTTCAGTTTCACAAAGAGGTCCTGGAATATAATCAATTATTCTCTTTCAGAGTGCTCTCTACCTGAAAAAGCACAATATTTTTATTGACACTGCAGTTTAAAGAATGTTCTGAAGTAAATCTACAGATCATTCTGGCTATTCAGATACGGAAATGGATAAACCAATAAGGATTTAAAGATGCGGAGAGATGTTTTGGCAAGATCATACAGCAATCTGCCAGAGATTGGAATAGAATCAATGCCCCACTGCAGTGCATGGTCAAGGATCCAAATGACCTCTAACAGTTGACCTAGTCAGTTCCTTGAGGCTATGGACCAATGAGTAGAATCTCTATGCCTAGGAGATTGCTACTGTCTGTCTTAGCCCAATAAAGCTAAGTTCCAGTCTCTCACAACTCAAAAAGATAAGCATATCCTTGTGGGTTACCCCAAAATTACCTACCAAAGACCCCAAATCATGCAGAGTGATAGAAACTCACTAGAATCTCAGACCTTCCAGCAGAGCAAATGGAATACATCCAGAACCAGACTTAACTCCTCCAAAGAAGTAAGGTAAAACTTTTCTCTATTGCTGGGTATGTATACCTCTCATCTTTCTCTTAGTACAGTCCCCGCCCACTCCATTCATGCTATAATATTAGAAGCAAAAGTGAAGCAGATCATCCAGAGAATTCTGAACTAAAGAGGTTCAGATGGGAGGGGAGTGTAATTAAAGCATTGTTACACACTGTTCCCCAAGAATGCTTGTCAGCACCACAAGCTGCTCAGCACACACATAACCCTCCCTTGGTTCCAAACCCAGACACCACCTCTTTTCCCAGCTAAGCTTCCCCGAGTCTCAGACTAGACATTCTCAACAGAGAGTGTAGCACAAGCACATGTCTATGGTTACCTCACCATCTCTTGACCCCATCCCTTTCTCATTACCCACAGTGCTGGTGGCAGAGGCTCTCTTGGGCTATGGCAGAAGCAGCCTCCAATCCAGCCCCATCTGAGACAATGCAAGCCACAAAGATAGAATTTTAAACTTAGCAACTCCTTTTAAGAAAATGAAAAGAAACACATGAAATCAATTTTAATAATGTGTCCCATTTAACCCAATATATCAAAAATATCATTTCAATAGGTAATCAAGGTACAAAGTTATTAATGGGCTTGGGTCTTCACATTTGGGTGTGTACTTTACACTTACAACCCTTTTTATTTGGACTAGCTGCTTTCTAAGAATGGCTGCCATATTGAATAACGTCAGTCTAAGAGCTTCCAGTGATGTCATGGCTTCCAGTCTTGGGAAAGTGTACGATTTTAGAGGACAGACATTTTCTCTTGCTCATCTTTTATCTTTTCAGTGGAAACTGTGAAAGAAGTTTCCAATAAATTCTTTTTTGTTCCAATAAATGCTAATTGAACCCAATTCCCTGCCTTTACATACCCAGTTGTCTGTCTGAAAGGACCTCTCTCCTTTCATTCCCTGTTTGCCTCAAGGTAACCTATTTTTTTCTAGTTGTTCTTCTCCAGTTCCAAAGGCAATTCTTTAGTTAACCAAACTGAAATAAAAATGGCCTCTTTGAAACTCCATGGAAGGTTTGTCCATTCTACTGCAATTGTACCTAGTACAGTGCCCTGAACTTGCTTAAGATCATCTCACCTCCTTTACAGGACTAACTTATTTTAAAAAGAGGAAATATGTTTTACATCTGTATATCCCATACTTAGCAAGCACAGGGCCTGGCATAAGGCTACTATGACATGGCAGCCTGACTTGCTTAAAGCGGATGGTCTAAGAAAGAATGAGGAAAGTGAACAAGACAAAAGCCACAGTGCCTTTTAGAACTTGATCTTGGAAGTAACGCATCATCACTTTTGCTATGTTCTTCTGGTTACACAGATCACCCCTGTCCAGTATGGGAGGAGACTAACTGGGTGTAAGTACTGGAAGGTGGGGGTCCTTGGGGGTCATCATGGAGGCTGGCAAGAAATGAGACACCCACTTCTAGACCTCGGAAACTGTGAACCTAGTCCGCGATGGCGTATAAGTCATTGACCTGAAGATACTGTGCAGCTAGCAAAGTCAGGTCCTTCCCATTCTCTGCACACACATTTTCCTGCTGCCGATACTGATGCTCAGTGTTTGTGCTCTTGAATTATTTCTTGTGCACATCAGTAGGCCCCCACGTGAGTCCATCTTGGTAAGCCAGGCCCCAAGTCTGGTAAGTCGGCAACCTCCACCAGCATAAATGGGCCCTGATATGGATAAATACAGTTCAGTTTACTGTGATGAATGGATTCGTTTGTCAGGCTTTCTCAAATTTTTCAAGCTCTACTTCAAAGAGGAACCTATAAATGTCTAGGCTTTTTGCAGCTGAAAGCAATTAACCACACAGCAATTGTAAAGAAATGGAAAGGAGACAGTTGTTTCATAAGTTGAAGAAAAATACCAAAAATTGATCTGGATATGGGCAACAAGGTTAGGTAATAGCAATACCAATAACATGAGTTCAAATGTGATTAAAACTCAATGTTGTTGCATGGAGTTAAAAGTCTTGATAGGCCAATATTGTGTGGATTTTCTGAAAGTTGAAAGAGTTTGGCTACCCTATTGATAAATTAAAAGGGATAAATAGGCATAATATCCACAGAGGATATCTGGCTCCCACGGGTCCCTATTGTGGTCACAACAAGTTTGCCTCGTTTAATAAGACTGTACTGCATTGGGAAAAAATGTTTGACTATGGACTGTAATAATATTTATATATATAAAAAACACACATGCAAAAGAATTTTAAAGTATGAGATTAAAAAATAGAAATGTACAGCAAAAGTGACTACAGTTAATTGTAACACTGTATTGCATATTTGAAAGTTGCTAAGAGAATAAATCTTAAAAGCTCTCATCATAAGAAAAAAAAACTATGTATGTAACTATATATGGTGCCAGATGTTAACTAGACTTATTGTAGTGGTCAATTTACATTATATACTAATATCAAATTGTTACGTTGTATACCAGAAACTAATATAATGTTATATGTCAATTACACCTCAATAAAATAGACTAAAATCAAATAAAAATTCTTTTTTTACTCCCATATCATCTTGTGAACCTCACTTTGGAGATTACAACTATAGAATAAATTATCCTTTACTCATTCCATTGGACTTGCCCATGGGACAGACATGGGCAGCTAGTAGAGTTAGGACAGAGTGAGTGGGGGAGCACTGTATTTATTCACCTATTCTCCCCTGTATCTATTCACACTTAGACATCCACACAGAAACTACTAAGGAGATTCACGGAAGAAAAAAATGAATTGAATTATAAGATCCCTGGGGTTTCTGGAATATAGACGTATGTGTAATGAACAGTAGTAGTCCCAGATGGTGGCTGGGTAGAAAGAGAGAGCTGTGGGTCCCTGAGAGGAAACTCGCAATAGAGTCAGAGTGTCAGAGAATAGGGTGGATGCTGGGGTGGAGGCAGAAGTGTGAGCTGATAAAGCGAGACTACCTCGGGTCCAGGCAGTTTTACCATTTAACTCCCACTGATATAAAGTATAGCTGGCAAAGGGAATATTCCCTCTCTCACTGTAGAGACACTTCTAGATGGATTATCAGAGATCTATCTACTGATTGTTGCTGGGGGTCACTGCATGATGGGAGTCCCTGCAGGTCTATTACGGCTTGAGCTAGAAGTCAATGCTCAACCACATCAAAATAAGAGGTAGGTTACAACACAGAAAGGTCTGAGAACATCTGGTCTGAGAACATCTAGAACAAGACTTTTAACTCCATGCATGCAAAACTCCAGCATTGGACCTGGTCTCTCACCTTCCAAGGTGACTGACACTGGGGCTAGAGGAGCTTCCCCTGTTCCTCTGCCTTTCAGAGAGGCAGAGCCTATTTTCACCAACAATGCTACCTCCAGCTGCACCAGCAGTGGGAGAAAGTTTCTAAATGAGGAGTGACACTCTAGTGGAAATTTCCAGCTTGGGGCTATTGTGTGGTCCTGGTTTGGCCAACAATGGATTCATAAATGACCAGAGCTGATATCTGGACACATGTGTGAATACCCTTAGGGAGTCTAAGAAAAAAAAATTGAGAGAATAATTCTGGAAGCAATTCAGTTTTCTGCAGCCAGGAAGGGTATTTTTACAACCCTGGTCTCACTTAGTGAGCAGGCAAGTGAGACTAAGATGTTCCTGTTAAATGCTCGAGACTATCCCGCTAGTACCACTAGACAAAGTCTGAGGAGAGTGCCATAAAAATAGAACAACAAATTTTGGCCACCTCTTTCAGCAAGATATCCCTCTACTTGCTAAAATAAATAATGTAATAGCAACTAGTACAATAGCTTCCATTTTAGACATCACGAAAACATCTGTAGGGAAAATAAACAATCCCATGACTTTGGCAAAAGAGCTAGACCAAGTAAGTGTGGAAACCAAGTAATCAGCTGCCGGTACGGAGGCGCTGACACACCCATTCTTCTCTTTCTACAGAAACCTCAGTAAAATACAAGCGAGAAAAAAGAAGTGGCTCAAATCCACATGGCCAAGGAGACCTGGAGAGGAGATGACAGCAAAAACCAAGAGCTGGAAGGTGAACTACAGCTGATTTAGCAGACCAGAGAGCTGAAACAGACCTACAGCAGAGAGAGCCACAGACACTAGCTGTTTTCTCTAAAGAACCCTGGAAACCCAGCTGAGCTATTCAAATTACAGGACCCCCAGAGGGCAAGGAAAACAGGAGGACTAGTTGGAAGACCTGTAAGTAGCATCTGGATCTCCAAAGTCTGTCTTCTACTTCATGCAGTCAGATGATTGACCCCCTCCCCTACCGCCCCCATTGCCTCAGAAGACCTGACCTTTAGAGAGGTTCAACAAGATAGACTTTGGATTCCAAACAGCTGAGTGCAGAGTGAGAGCCTTAGTGCAAAGAGAAAATTTTAGGTGAAGTCTGCACCCTGAACAATGGGATCCCCAACTTTTTCTCCACCTTAGCTGGTAAAGGGTTGACAGTCAATGTAGCAGAGCAGAGTTGAGCTGTCCAATATGGTGGCAACTAGTCATAAGTGAATGAGTTTAAATTAAGCAAAATTAAATAAAGTTAAAAATTAGCTTTTTCAGGTGCCTGGATGGCTCAGTCAGTTGAACATCCGACTCTTGGTTTTGGCTCACGTGGTAATCTCAGGATTGTGACATCAAATCCACATCAGGCTCCACACTCAGCATCGAGTCTTCTTGAGATTCTCTCTCCCTCTCCCTCTGCCCCTTCCCCTACTTGCACTCTTTATCTCTCTTGAAAACAAAGAAATCCTTAAAAAATAATAACTTTTTCAATTGTACCAGCCACAATGCTAGTATCAAATAACCATATCTGATAGGTAGCTACCATATTGGACAGCACTGATACTGAATGTTTTCATCACCACACAAGGTTCTATGGAACAATACCAGACAGCCTGTCTTTTGAGAAAACAAAGCAGATTGAGAGAAAAACCTACAGAGGCTGATATTCATTGATCACCCAGAGTGAAACCCAACAGCTAACAAGCTCTACTCATGCACCAAGAGCTTCTATCAGAAATGTAGCATCCCACTCTTAAACATAAGATGGCAACTCTGCATGACCATGTATCTGAGGAAAGTTTCAATTGTGAGAGACAAAAGGATATTACATGCATAATAAGTATGTTGCATCATGAAAGAAAGATAGGAAAGTATAAAAATATAATAGACAAACACCTAAATGGATTAGGTGGTAAAGTCTCTTGGAAAGCACCCCCCCACACACAAAAAAAGTTGAAAACAGAAGGGAAAACCTAAGATATTATATTTGTCCATGAGATTCATCTTTCAACTCAAAGGAGTTCCAAAAAAAAAAAAGAGAGAGAGAGAGAGAGAGAAAGAAAGAGATAGAGAAAGAGACTTGAATAAAAGGGGAGGGATAAAGTTATCAAAGTCATAAAATGAGATTTCCCTGAACCTACCAGATTGAAAAGAGCCGTTGAGTGTAGAGCACTGTGAATGAAATAAAACATATATCAAGGCACCTCCTCATGAAATTTTTGAACGGAGATAAAGAGGAAACTTCCAAGTATTCCTGAGAGCAAACACAAGTCACATACAAAGGATCGGGTATCAGGATCACGCTGGTGTCATCAACAGAGATCCTGAAAGCTAAAAGGCAGAACATCTCTGAAAGTACTAAGGAAAAATGATTTTCCACCTAAAATCCTATACCCAAGGATCAGGGTAGAATAGAGACATTTTCAACCACATGGTGCATCAAAAAGTTACTTCTGCCATTAGTCAGCATGGGCAGGAAACAGGGCTCGCTGAAATTAAGGAGAGTTTTAAGTATTTATAAAAGTATGGCCAGGGTGAAGAGAATGCAACCAGAAAGGATGAGGTACCCTGACATTGGCAGGAACAGGGAGCCTTTACATCGCTAAGTGCAAAAGGCATATAGGGAGGATGTGTTTCCTGAACCTAGAGGTAGAGCTGCAGCGCTAGAAAATAGCCATCTCACTGAAGCTGGGACCATCACCCACTCACAGCTCCATGAGGAGTGAGCTAGGCAACAAACACCCCCAGTTGTGTCATGAGGACACCCATGCAACCTGTAGAAAGGCCCCAACAGAGAAGAACCGAGGCCTCTGGCCAACAACCAACACCAACTGGCCATCCATGTGAATGACCTTGAAATCAGATCGTTCAGCTCCAGAACCCCCAAATGCCTAATTCACAAAAACTGTAAGATAATGAATATTTATTACATTGTGGCACTAACTTCTACAGTAATTTGTTATGCAATAATAGATACCTGGTACATAATTAAGAGGATGAGAAGAGGGAGAGAGAGAGACAGAGAGAGAGAGAGAGAGAGAGTGTGTGTGTGTGTGTGTGTGTGTGTGTGTGTGTGTGGTGAGTGGAAGGTAAGAAGCTAAATAATTAGTTTTCATAGAAGAGAGTCCATAGAGTACAGAAAATTGAAAATAATGAAACAGAGACATAAACATATTACTTGAACTAGAGAAGAAACATCTGAAAAAGTGGAAAGTGTTTGCCTTGGGGTATCAAGAATTGAGACTGGGCAGTGGTTGAGTCTTATCTACAGGGGTAAGAGTCATATTTAAATTTTAAACTATATACATACCAGTGTTTTATAAAATAGATTGTTTTTAAAAAGCAACTTCCATAGACGTCCCCATAAGATCCAGTGAGAGACCATCTTGTTGAGAGGAGCTTACAAGAGTAAGCTCCTAGCTCTCTGACTCAGCAAGAAGAGTAGCAAGAGAGAATATTCGAGATGAAGATCCAGAGATCTGAGGTGGAAATACTCAGGGAGTACAACAGCCAGTCATAGCTGGATAACACATCCAAATCAAGTAACGAGACCCAAAAGACCCATAGCAACATGGAGAATAATATGGAGCTTGAAATAAGAGAAGAGGCCTCCAGAGACACCTGGGTGAGCCATTTCTGCTCAAGTCATAAACTCAGGGTCGTGAGATCAAGCCCCACCATTGAGCCCTCCATTGTGTTCTGTGTTCAGTAGAGAGTCTGCTTCCTCCTCTCCCCTGCCCTCCCCTCGCTCATGCACTCATATTCTCTCTCTCTCTCTCTCTCTCTCTCTCTCCAAGAAATAAACAAATCGTTAAAATGAAAATTAAGAAAAAGAGGGTAATAAGTCCTCCAGGTTGACATGAAGGACACTGGCCATGAAGAGGACCAGATGTTAGACTAAGGATCAAAATCCTTCTGGGACCCTGGAGAAGATGTTAATCCCAATGAGGCAGAATTGAACAACCTCAACTATGAGCTATTTTAAGGAGAAGGGCACTGGAGAAATACTTAATGGCTTCCCATACACTTATTGGACATCTAACGTGACTAATGACAGCCTACAAAGTGGCTCTTGTACTTCTGCATCACTGCGTTACCAGCTGTACAATAGATGGTGTAAATGCACTTCCCTGGCTAAAGTCCCTGTGCTGAACACATTAATCTCAGAAATTCACATTCAAATGAAAATCATCAACATCATCATGATTCTGATAATTTTTATTGTTCCATTTACTATAGTCTTGACATGTCATTTTATAGTGGGCATGTATTTTTTTAAGTGGCCATGTATTTTAAATTGTTGAAATTGCATTGTTGGGATTGACTGCTAAATGTCTAGAAGCATTGTCTTCTGAATCAATGCCAAATTCCCATTAAATGAATCACCAGCGCCATAAGATTTTTAGTGTCTTACATGTGTAATCCTCCACGATTGCCAAAATGATGATGATTATTATCATAATCTGCTCTAAATCGTGTGTCTTTTCAGAGCAGCTTCTCCCATGAGAAGCTCATGTTGGTCTGCTGGCAGCAGCTCCTGCAACCCTCCACCCCATATCATGAAGGGATTCCTTAGCTGGAAAAAGAGTATAACACTACTGAGGTTTCGGAGACTTATGGTTTCAGTCGGGTGGCCTCATCATTTACAACTGCCCAGGGAAGTGCAGACAGGAGAACAGGAAAAGGCCACCCATATTGAAGGGAGAGCAAATCTTAGGGTTGATATTCCTTGTTAGCCTCACAAAAGCTCTTGGCTTTCACTTGACATGTTTTCAGACTCTGATCATACTTGAATCATTTTTCCCTCTCTCTTGCCTCATTTAAATCCTATCTTTCCCAACCCATATATGATGCTTAGTCCCTAACCTTGCCTCTCAGATCTGGCTGCCCCTTCTCCTGATCCTCTGGCCTTACTTTCTTCTTTTTTTGCCTCTTTCCACCTATCTTTGTGCTTTTCTGGCACTAAATCATCAAAGTGCATCGAACTATATAAATATGATAAGAACATTTGGATGCCTTCTTCCGGTACTGCCATACCCATATGCAGGTCTCCACTGAATCCAAGAATTCCTTAATTTCATTACTCAAAACAGCATATCCTAGTAAGCCACTTCCAAGCAGTTACTTGCCCCTGTGAGGCTGACTCAACTCACTCCCCTCTTCCTGTATTTGCAAGGATCCACTAGGTGGTTTTTAAACACAAAAATACAAAAAAAAAAAAAAATCTCCCTAAAGGTTCTGGGTTCATAATAAGGATAAAAGTGTAAATTTATCACTGGAGAATTAAGTGTCTTTCAATAGTAAAGCCCCAACTCAAGCTATAAAATATTTCTTTATTGCTAGTGTAGACAAAGAGCCAGGCTCTGGGCAATAACCCATTAACAAGTGCAGGGACAGAGCTTGGTGGTTCCTGCCCATGGGGCGCTATATGAATGCAAGAAGAGACCCAGAGAGGCAACAGTCAATTAAATCAGTCATCACAACTCGCTCTAAAGGACTTAAGAAAAATTGAAAATCTACCGGTAACCAAGCACAGACCACACGCTTAGGCTGATGATGCATCACATGAAAGAAATGATCCTTATCACATGGCTAAGGAAGAATCGGAAGACGTGGGAAGATTCAGTGAGCTCCACCTTCTGAGGACAAATACCTTTGAGGCTCCCCCTTTCAGGATCCCTGCAAACTGTATACAAGGGATCTAGACAATAAGGACTTTGTAATGCAGAGCCATTTATGGCTTCTTCATCTTTGCTATTTTTCTCCTGTTCTGTTTTCCCTTTGTGATCAGCACTAAAAGCCTTCATACAGAAAGGTCTTTGGTGTTTGTCTTCAGAGAGCATTAAGGGGACAAACTCTGAAGGACGGTGGCAGCTTCTGAAGGGAAGGAAAGCAGATTGATTTCCCAGAGGCTGCTGCAGAAGGAGGAGAGACTGAAATAGGCTTTCAGGAGAAACCCCGGAGCTGCCACAGAAAATACATCATGAAGTTCCACCAACGCTGGCCACCAAACACGTGGTGCCACATGTCTTCACAATAGGCTCTAAGACTGCAAAGGGCCCTTAGAGCTTCGAATCCTGCTCTGTCATAGGTCTAGCTTTACTCCTCCAAGTCTCAGTTTCCCTAGAGACCCACCTGGTTCTCCAACAATACCCTGCATCCCGAGTGCCCAAGCACATCCACTTATTTGCAGCTCCTCAGACAAATTCCTCTCTCCCACCACCTTGCCCTGGTGAATGCTATAGTGGAGCCAGAATCCAGGTCCAGTTGATGGCACAGCCTGAGCCCTTAATCACTCCGTTACGGTGCCAGGCTCATCAGTGACCGCCAACACACATAGAACAACTCATATGGGCTCCTTCTCTGAAACCTGGACACATGTCTCCTACATACACAGAACTCAAATCTGCAACAGCAAATTGCAGGCCAGTTTTCCAAAGGACCAGAAACTGCTCCCAACATCTTGAGGAGAAGCTGATAATTGTGCACAGAAGCTCCTGCTCACACACACACAATTACCCAGTTTTCACATGCAAATATCCATCTGCACATGGTTTCTTTGGTCAATGCCAATTTCATAGGTGCAATCCAGGTGCCCAAATTTGAGAACTTGGCATAGAGAGGTGTACTCAAGCTCTGTGTCAGTTATGGACTAGGATCATTATTATAATTAGTCCCAATGGTTACGTCTGTCACTCATAACAATGGTGGATGATTCTGTTTCACTCCCTCATCTCTTTACCCCCCTCCCCCCACTCACCCCTCTGATAAGAAAGCCAGCCACATCTTGCTTAACTGTCCTCCCCACCCCCACACTGCCTTCTAAAATGAAAAGCCCAGATGTGGGTGACCCATCTGTAGTGTGTGTCACGTTTTTAGCATCTTCTTTATTTAGAGCAGGGGAGAAAGGGACTCATTAGACAGGAAGTCCACAATGAAATTAGGAAACATTTGATCAGACCATTGTCCCAACACAATACGGGCAATGAGGGAAATGCTGGAGTTGGCTGCAAACCCTAAATGTGTTACAGCCTCCATGGCTTGCTTATCACTCATTTCCCTGTGCTGACCACAAAAGGGAGCCCAACAGCTCTCTAGGTAGGATCCCAGCTTCTAAAAGTAGGGCTGTCATTAGGGCAGGCAAATTCTCCCTCTTTCTTTTTTGAAGACTTTCTATTTTTAGAGCAATTTTAGGTTTACAGAAAAATTGAGAAGGAGGTATGGATGTTTCCCATCTACCCTTTTCCCCTACACATGCACAGCCTCCCCAGTTACCAAACTCCCCCGACTCCTCAGAATGGTGGATTTATTACCACTGATGAACCTACACTGGCATGTCATCATGGCCATAGTCCAGATATCTATCACTTACATTACAGTTCACTCTTAGTGGTTTAAACAAAATGTAATGATGCCTACCCACCATTATAGTATCATACAGAGTATAGTCACTGCCCTAAACATCCTCTGTGCCCCACCTATTCATCCCTTCCTCCCCAACCCCCTGGCAACCACTGGTGTTTTTACTTTATATGTTACTTTTCTCATAATGTCATAGACTTGGAATTGTACAGTATGTGGCCTTTTCAGACTGGCTTCTTGCACTTGGTAATATGCAATTTAAGTTTCCTCCATGTCTTTTGGTGGCTTGAGAGCCCATTTCTTTTTAGTGCTGAATAATGTTCCGTTGTCTGGATGGACCATAGTTTATTTGGCAAAATGTTCTTTTCCCTTGTGGCCTCACCCTGTCACAGCCACTGGGGCATCTGAAGTCTCTGGGAGTTAGGACACCTTAGGCCTTCACAAGCTTCAATCCAGCCTAGGAGCCAGTGGTGGGGATGAACAATTCCTCTCAAAGCATCTGGCTTGGTAGCAGGCTTTTACTTTAGCTTCCTAGCGTATGAAGGGCAGAGGTTTGCTGCCAGGGACCTATGCCAAGGACTTGATGCATGAAAGCCATTCTTACATCTCAGTTCCATTTCTGGTGTCTCAACTCTTACTAAGCAGAACAGAAGGTCAAGTATATACACACTCCAAAACAGAGACACTAATGGTATATTCAGGCTCTGGGGAAACTATTTGGCTATCCGAATGTCCAGTCACATCTCCGAATACTTAATCCACATTGTATCAGAATCAATCAAATACTACACGTAAGCGGAAATGAAAGCACAAAGAGGTGATGTCTACAGCTCTGATTTAAGAGAAAAAGACTGAATTTCATAGAATAAAGATGGGCTCTCGCATTGATTTGGTCACTACCTTTAGGCTTTAAGAACCCTTAACATCACCTGTAACAGAGTTGAGAGAGGTTGTCTTACCTCCCTGAAGGTCACTGTGAAAGTACAACATGAAGGTAGTTACTGAAGCAATCAGGAAAACTAAAACATCGTATCAAAGTGAAGTGTTTAGTTTTATTACCAACCAGCCACACAGCAAATTTTCTGCCATTTGTGATATTAGAATTCATTCCTCATCGGGTGCTAAATCCATTGCTTCTTCATCTGTTTAAGTGGCATACAAGATTTGCCATCTCAAAAGGCATGGAAAATTCATTTCTTGGTCTAAGTTACAGAGCACAGCATTTAGGATCAAGCGCAGGGACTTGAATAGGAGCAGTTGATTCAATCTGTGCCAGCATTAACTGATCTAAGCTCAGCATCTGGCACATAGTGGGTGTTCAACATACACCTGTGAATCAACTAATGAATGAAAAATCTGTATGTAAAGTGTCATGAAAAATATAAACAGGGACGCCTGGGTGACTCAGTGGTTGAGCGTCTGCCTTTGACTCAGGGCGTGATCCCGGAGTCCTGGGATCGAGTCCTACATTGGGCTTTCTGCATGGAGCCTGCTTATCCCTCTGCCTATGTCTCTGCCTCTCTTTCTCTCTGTGTCTCTCATGAATAAATAAAAAAAAAATCTTTAAGTATATTATATATATATACACATATATATATATAAACAAATTTACTGAACAAACACTCAGTGACTATCTCATGTGTACATACCTCTGCTGCTTACCTAACACACAAGATTAATCAGAACTCCTCTGTCCTAGATCAGTTCTCCAACAACTTTCCCTGGAGAACTTTGGTGAGCAACCAAAGGGGGGAAAACACCAAAAAACATCATAGTCCTATTTAAGCTCCTTTAATTCACAATCCCAACAAGTGTGTCTCCCACCAACCATCAATTAAAGAAGAGAGAGGATAAAATGCAGAAGCATACAGAAAACAGTGAGCAGCAGTGACTATTGACAATAGAGCAGCGAAATGAGGGACAGGAAAATCAGAAGCAACTTTATAAAAATCATGAACTTGAGGTAAAGATGCCCACATTTCCACAAACCTTGGAAAATTGATATATCGATATATTTTGGGTTTTTTTGAAAACATTGTAATATACAAGTCCAAGTTTCTTACATGATTGCATTGATAATTAATTCAATTATTGCATTAATTAATGATAACATTGAAGCTAACTTAACCCTTTCTTAACTCACCTTGCATTATTTAAAAGGCAGGAAATGCCTGTGATAAATTTCAGTGAAGCTTTATATTAGAGCATGCATGAAGGGTAGTTCATCATAAAAGTTTCTTTTTGTTTTCCACTACCCCTTCAAATCTGTGCTGTGGGATAATGGTTTCACTGTTCCTGGATGAAACTTCAGGAATCTCCATAGCTTTTGTGGTTCTCATAGGTAGTATCTTACAGTCCTGGGCCAGGGACCAGTTCCTTGTGCCTTCTACCTGAAGATGACACTTATCAACCTTGAGTGGTCTCAGTGAAGTTCTTCTTTGCTTTGGGAGAATTGGTTGCCTTACTTTAAAATCCTTCTTATAAGATCCCCTTTGACTTAGGCACAGCCTGGGTGAAGGACCCAAGATGAAGTGCACAGAACTTGTGCAATAATTCTGTAGATACTTTCTCTCAACACTTGGATCTCGGCCCTGTCTCACATCTCACTTTGCTGTCTGATATCTGTGATATCTTGTTGCCTTGGTCCAAATTTCCAATTTAACTTTTGATTACATTGGAAACCTTCCATATAGAATAATATACACTGGGGAGGAGAATGAAGTCTTGACCAGGATAGTCATTCAGCATGCAGAATTACTCATGTACCGAAGGGTTTGGATAGCTCTTTTATTTTTCCTATATTTGGAAACATCCGAATTTTTCATGAAATGTTTCCAATTTAAATCCAGCTGTGTGAGATCATGTAAGTAGCCAAAAGATGGAAAAGTAAAATTCAGAATAGCAGAAGAGCCCTGTTTTTGCTATCATTATTTAGATGCAGTGTGACCACACATGGAACTGTACATCAGAAAATCGGATCCAAGTCCAGATTTGGATGCTGAATTTTTCTATGCCTGGAAGAAGCTACTTATGCCTCTGAACTCAATTTCTCCATAACCAATAAAGAAATTTATATGCTATATCCTGAGAATCTAATAATGTAAGTATTTTTCCCTCTTGTGAAAAACTCATATTTTATTTGGAATATAAGCAATTTTAAAATGCAATTTATGCCAAAGAACTTGTATTGGTTTTACAATATGTCCACAAAATTCTTTGATACTCCTTCCTTTGAAAAGTAGATTCTAGGATCCCTGGGTGGCGCAGCGGTTTGGTGCCTGCCTTTGGCCCAGGGCGTGATCCTGGAGACCCGGGATCGAATCCCATGTCGGGCTCTTGGTGCATGGAGCCTGTTTCTCCCTCTGCCTGTGTCTTTGCCTCTCTCTCGCTCTCTCTCTCTCTCTCTCTGTGTGTGTGTGTGTGTGTGTGACTATCATAAATAAATAAAAATTAAAAAAAAAGAAAAGTAGATTCTAATTTTATTTCCCTTAAGTGTAAGCTGTATTTAGTAACTTACTTCTAACAAATAGAATGTGGACACAGTGACACTGTATGACCTCCAAAATTAGGACATAAATGGCACTGTGGCTTCTTCCTTACTCTCTCTTAAATCATTCTTTCTGGGAGAAGCCAGCCATCATGTCAGGAGGACACTCAGGCAGTCTTATGGAAAAGTTCACATGGTGGGAACCTCAGGCTTCCTCTTAATAGTACATGAGGATGCCATCTTGGAAACAGACCCTCCATCCCCAGTTAAGCCTTCACATGTAGACACTTCAGTAGACTGCATGACTGCAATCTCATCAGAGACTCCAAGCCAGAACCACTCAGCTCAGCCAACCCCATATTTCTGACCCACAAGGACTGTGAGTTAATAAATGTCCATTGTTTTAACCCAGTAGGTTTTAGAGTAATTTGTTGCACAACAATAGGGAACCAACAGAATTGACTAGATTTTCTATTTTGTCTGTTCTAAGAATCACCAATATTCATGAGATCAGATCTCAAAAAAACAAAAATGGAAAACAGAAAACTCACAAATCTCACTTTCTGAATTGAAAGAATAGCATTTCCAGATTTTTATCATTGAGATAAATTATTTGTATCATTAGTATAATTAAGACACAATTCTCAAATCTGGCCCCTTTAAATTAAGAGCTCATAGAAGGTGCTAGGTATACTCCACAAATTTACATGGAAGTTAAAATTATTTTAAATGAGTGGTAAAAGTATAGATATTCACTACTCTAAACTGTGCTATGTACAGGACTGACAATGAAACCTTACCAATGCATCTGAAGCTACTTCTAGACATGTTTTGTGTTGGCCTCTTTTTATAAGGCTATCAATTTACTTTTTTTTTTTTTTAGTAGGCTTCACTCCCAGCTTGGAGCCCAAGACAGAGCTTGAATTCACAACCCTGAGATCAAGATCTGAGTGGAGATCAAGAGTCAGATGCTTAACCAGCTGAGCTACCCTAGTGCCCCTGTAACTTGTGTTTTAAGAAGGAAAGCAGATACAGGCTTATTATGAAGATAAAACTAACTTTTTGTGAGGATGAGATCAAAATTGCGCTTAAAGCACTAAATGTTTACACAGCACACAGAACAGTGTCACCATATATATCTGTGAGGAGTTTAGGATTACTTAGTCGTATCGCATTTAATCATGCCAACAATCCTGAGGAGCAGGAATTATTTTTCTCATTTTGCATATGTGATGGGGCAAAACCTACTCATGTGAAAATCGTCTATGACTTACCTCCTCTCCAGACCTCCAAAGAAAACCCTCTATGTGTGAGCTCAGTTTCTCCCTTGTTTCCCCCTCCTAAAGATGGAGAATCCTTTCTGAAAGGAGGCACAAACAGAAGTGCTGAGGATAGACAAGCTGGGATGAATGAAAGTTTCACCAGCTGCAATTAAGAGAGTGTAAGACAAGTCCCCGGGAGTCAGGATGTTGAGGAGAGAGCAACTCTGGGGTGGGAGGGAAGAGAGATTTTGTTTTGAATTTAAATCATTTTAATTAATATTTAGCATATTATTATTTTCAAGAGTAGAATTTAGTGATTCATCAGTTGCATATAACACCCAGTGCTCTTTACAGCACGTGCCTCCTTAATGTCCATCACCCAGTTACCCTGTCCCCCCCCCTCCTCCCTTCCAGTAACCTCCAGTTCATTTCCTAGAGTTAAGAGTTTCTTGTGGTTTATCGCCCTCTCTGATTTAATCTTATTTTGTTTTTCCTTCCAAAAGGAAGAGCGATTTTAATGATTTTATGGAGAATGTAATTTGCATCTCCATTAACTTCAGTTGAGATATGTGAGAAATTCATAGAATTTGTTTTCATTGTTTTTGCCGGTTGAACTCCTTCTTCAACACATCACTTTAAAACTCCTGGGTTATAAGATGGCATATTTAAGAATGTTCAAGTGCAGAGAGCATAAATGATCTTCCCGAGATTCTGGATCTTCTACTTAAATCAAGTGTTTTTTCCACTTTGTCATTTGGCCTTCTTGTTCATTCACTCATGCAGCAAGGTTCTATCTTAGACCTTGAAGAAATAACTTAGCTGGAAGCTGCAGAATCTGTCATTTTGAAACTCTGCAGAAGACCTAAATCCAGTCACCTTTGGTCTGATTGTTCCCGTGTTTGGCATAAACCACCTGGGTAGACCTTTAATTACCCAAATGCAAAGCAAACACCCACCTGTTACTCAGAGCTAAAGCTGGGAAATGACAGTAATACCATGTTGTAGAATGAGAACAAAAGCCTTGTCTAATTGTAAATTTTTCTCTATGGTAGAGCCAAAGCTTTTGTTGATTGGTGTCTTTTGTTGTCGTTCTTTTTATTTTTTAAGAGACTGAGTGGCAGGAATATGCCTTTTCTCTACATGGACCTGCTGTACCCTGTGCCAGAAACCTTTGTTTCTCTTGAGGAGAGGAGGACAGTCAGGCATGGTCCTCACGTTGGGATAAAAGAAGGTGCCCAACTGAGAAAAGCTCTTTGCAGTTCAGGCTGTACTAGGATGTGAGTGTCCTCCTACACATTGTGTTATTTCAAACCAGGAAACACACACACACACACACACACACACACACACACACACACCTTGGGAAATTCATCAGTGTTAGAATGCAGTGTTCCGTTGGGCTAGCCCTGTTGGGGCTATTCCCACTGCCTTAGAACACAAAACGAGAGCCTGGGAAGTAGCCCCAGGCCTGGATAAAGAGGAGAACAATGACTATTTCTCTGTCTTCTTGTGCAAGTGTCCCACATTCCACCTGACTACTTCCTCGATCTTGACATTTTGACATTTTTTCCTCCTTTGGGTTCTAAAATTGCACACTTTTTCAGTTCTCCCCCTACATCATTGGATGCTCTTGTTCAAACATCATTTTTGGCCCTCTTCTGCCACCCAAGTTCAATGACCTCAGGACCTGGTTGCAGATCTCTTTCCCTTCTTATAGCTACACTCTGACCCTCTACAACTTCATCCAGTACTGAGGCTTTAACTACCATCTCTATTTTGATGACTCTTAAATTTATATCTCTAGCCCTTATCTTTTCCTTTAACCTGAAATTTGCATATCTAACTGCTTTCTTAACCTGGCCACTTGGCTACCCAACAGGCATCTCCATTGGAACTTTAAAAAACGACCCTTGATTTGGGCCTCCAACCTTTCTTCCACAAATATTCCCTTTCTAATGAAACAATGCCCACTCATTTGCTCAATGAAAACTGGGAGTGGCATTGAATCTTCCCTTTCTTCCTCACTCATAACTGATCAGAAAGTTGCTTTCATTCAGTGTCCCAATGCACACCAACTCTTCCCCATATCCATGTCCACTGCCATTACACAAGACCATTCCAGTAGCCTCCTACTGGTGTCTCTGCTTAACCAATCTGCTAATTTTTCAACAGCCATGACCCTCTTCGAGAGATACCTCCTGCTACATTTGGAATCAAAGTCAAACTCCTTATTGTGTCTACAAGCCACCCGACTCTCCAAATTGATTTCCACTTTATATCACTCTCTCCCTCACTTAGGCCATAATGACCTCTATTTAGGGGAAGGAAAACCTCACCACCACACCCTACATGCTAGACTAACAGTAACATCACTGTCCCAAGGGGAATGGGTGGTCCTGGGCCTGACAACAGTGGGATCCCAGTGCAGACCCTCATGAAGGGGAGACAGAGGCCACATCATAAACTCATCTCAACTGGGCACCTTGGATGTGGGACACTGTGAGAAACTTCAAGGGTACCAGAGAGGCTAGGGAACATCAGAAGGGAGGTTGTGGCTCCTGCCCCACTGTAATCTACAATATTAATAGAAAGGTGACCTCACCACTATGTGACAAGCACCTAAGACATTCAGTTTTTGCACCAATGAATCTGATAGAGCCGCTGCCCTGTAGGACTTTCCAGCCTCGTTGGAGAGACAGACAGATAAACAAATAATGGCAATACAGTGTGATAAGTGCTCTCTCAGGAATAGCTAATAAGAGCGATAGCACAAAGGCAGCAGCGGGTAATACTTGCTCCAGGGGGGCACTAAACAGACACGGCTATCAGGATTATTCCACTGTGGCTGGAGTGATGGTGCCTATGGGCTTTTCTAGAAAAAATTTCCAAATGATCACATTTTAGATTTCAATATTAAAAAAAAAAAAGACTAGTGCTATGTGTAGATAGACAAAGAAGACCATCTTTACTAGATGGTGCTCTTGATTTAAAAGTGCCACTGATCACATGAATTTGCAATTTTTAACCGAAGGGGGAAAAAAACATAAGTTGCATCAGGTTTTCTTTGTATACATTTTCTAGTGACATGCCAATATTACTAGTATTACTAACTCTTTAGGGGTCTGTTTTTTTATTACAGTCCCTGACAGGATGCCACCGAGGGGAGTAGTGAAGGTGCTTTAATTACCGCAGAACAAATGCCAGCATTTTAAGGGTAGCAGGAAGGCACACACAGAGCCCGTGAGAACTGTTTCAGAGGCCAAGAGACGCCAGCCAAGGCTGTTTTTCTTCCTTTCTTCCTCCCCTCTGTGGTCCAAAGGACGCATTTGATTCTCATGCCAGGTTTCCTCTGCTGGAAAAGTTAAAAGGAAAACTTAATCTTGAATATTTGTGACTCTTCTCCTTTGAGGATCAGAGATATTTTTCCTAACGCCACTGTTGGACCGTGTCTAGACTTGCTTCCATTCTGAAGCTGTCATAATGGAGTAGCATTTCCAATATACAGATGGGTCATCGTTTTAATACACCAACCATTTGCTAATGATAAGGAGCACAATTAGATTAGTTTTCTGGAGGCAGGAATCAATACCCTGGTGCATGTGGACCTGATTAGCCATTGCTAATTAGAGCTTCCAGACATTAATCAAATACCATGTATGGGGCTAACCAACCAATGTGGGTAGCAAAAAAAAAAAAAAAAATCTATCGTCTCCCCTTGAATTCTCCATCCTGGTTCACCTTGAAATCAGACCCAAAGACAGAAATCTTTGTGTTAGGTCTACATTGATGGAGCAGGAAGGCTGTGCTCTTTCAAGGGCTCCTGAGCCTTCTGGAGGATGAGGCCAACGTGATGTCATCAGGCTCCTTCTTAAACAAACACGAGCTTCCATCTTGCAACGTAGACACACTTCTCACGGCCACTGTGGCAGCAGTGGACATGTGCCAGCTGCAGGCTGGACCCGGGGAGTCAGACCAACACTCCTCAGTCTAGACAATAAATAAAAAGAAATGCTCACTAACTAATATATTATTCATGAAATAGCTCAATTGCCCATCATGCCACATACTTGTATTCATACAATTATTCCTGTGTGTTTAAATAATGAATGTTATGTTTGTGTTTACTAACACAAATCGCTCATTAATACGTATTCAAACCATACAGTGCCTTATATGAACTCTTCAAAAACTGTACTCGATCAGCTTGTCCCCACCTCAAATTGGGGACAGTTTCTATAATGCTAATTCTAAGACATGCGATTGAGCCCTCTAATTTAGCAAAACCTATAGGGTGAATCAGGCTTGAATAAAGATTCTGCTGATAAAACAGGGTGAATCTAAAAAAACAAAAAAAAAAACAAAAAAAAAACAAAAAAAAAACAGGGTGAATCTAGAAGTGATTTAAGATTTGTGGGATATTGCAAATATTTCTAGCACCTATGTTCTTAATTCCTGGTTCCTTAATGCTTCTGAATTTACCTTGCAAAAAGCTGCTTATTGCCCCACAAGCACCTTCAATGTCTTCATAATCTCTTTTAAAATGATACTTTGCTAGAGAGCCAGAGTATGTGTGCATACTATCATAATTTTTTTCTTCAGAAACAGGAGGTCAGATGTGAATGAACCCAGATCCCAAAAGGCTCACATGAGATTTGAAATTCACAGCCTACAAGAACTGATCAGTTTTTGGGCTCATGGAAAGCATGTTTTTCCGACCTGTCTTAACATTCTCAGCTTTTGATTTCAGCAGGGAGGGAGAAGTGGAGTTCCTAGGACCTAGTTGCAGGCAAACTGAACAACCCTGGAGAAGGAAGTGGTACCAAATAAAAAAATCAGTATGGAATCAAATCTTGCTTGAATCCTAATTCACAACATACCACTGGTGTGGCCGGGACATGTGTTGAATATCTCTGAACCTCTAGGATGAGGGCAGTTATGCCCAAGGTCACAAAAGGGCTTTGAAGGTGAGCATGAATACATGTGAGTGCTTGCCACAAGGCATCCCTGGAGTTAGATGTCACCAAGCACTATTTCCCTGGCCTCTTCCCTTAATTCTGGTTCTGTAGACCATAATGTTTTGGAAACCAAGAATTGCATCTGTGTCTTTGGTGCCTGGCACTGTGGTGCATAGATTTGGCTCAATAAATCATTATTGAGCCAAAATGAACTACCAGAAAAGCCACCAAAAGGACATTTAGGGGACATGTGAATGTTTCTTTTCCCTCTTTCCCAAAAGTCAATATTGCACAGAATGTCTAAGGTAGTAATTTCCAGAAATCAGAAGAAATATTCCAGAAGAGCCAAAGCAAATCCTTCCTGTAATTTCAGGCACTGAAAAGTGTGGTTATGGGGGGAAAAATCTTCTCTTTCATTTCTCTGACCTCTTCCTCTTGTGATTTTGGGGATATGTGTGCATGGAAATTGTCGGGCAAGGCATGGAACGCAAATATGATGAGTATTCAGATTATTTATTTTAGTTCTTGATAGGCTGTTGGTGAAAACACAAAAGTATGTGAGTAAAGTGTGTAATTATTAGAGAAAGAGCCAAGTTTAAAAGAGGGACATCGTTAATATCTGATGCAATTCTCAAGATAAATATATCAGGTGGGAAGCATCTTGAGTTTCAATCAGGGATACACCACGAGCTTCCACTTAATTCAAGTATTGAGAAGAGAGATAAAGTGGTGTATCTCTACAGTGTGCCTTGGCCTTTGAGGAAAAGGCAGTGTGCCTATAAAAGCAAGGCGAGCAGCGAACCGTCAGACACTGTCAGCAGGGGCTGGCCTTTGAACAAGGTCATAGAATGCAACTAAGGGCATGCCTTTCTATCAGAAACCATATTTCCTTTTCTTAAAGTAAACAAATTTAGTACTATGTAGTTTTAAAGTCAACTGCTAGTATTTCTCTTGTCCATAGGACATCATGGTGACCAACATAAAGTTGAAAAACTTTGCAGAAGTTAGAAATGTGTTACCTTGGCATATGTTGATTATTTCACATATTTTTTAGCACTTCCCATGTCCAACCAAATTCCACCGTGGCACTTTTTTTGCAGGCAAATTGGGGAGAAAGATGGCCCACCAAAGAGATCTCTCCTGCCAAGTTCTATGTTACTGTTGGTCTCAGCTGAATGGCCGGGTTTTTCCACAATGATTCTCAATTTAGTAAATCACAAATCTTTATTTACAACCTAAGAATAGCTAGACTGAATAATCGGCACCGTCTCTTTCTGTGTGCTTAGGGATGAAATCTCTGCCATTTGGAATCAAATTCCCAGTTCCAAAAATATTGGGAGTCCCTACATGAGCCCAGGGCTCTCCCAGGGACTCCATAGAGTGGTAGAAATTCAACTGAGTCACATCATAGAGCATCTGGCACTAAGCCTTTGCTACAGTGGTTGTTCAGTCTTTATTCAAATGGATATGGGCTCTGCGAGCCACTTTGTGTTCTAGAAGAAAAACAACAGATGCTGATGCACAAGAAGGAGAAAGAGCCGAATTTTTCCTTAAAAATCCAAGCCTCTGATTTCATGGTTTCATCCCCAAACCCTTTCTCCAGTACTTCCCTGGCCAGAGCTCTATTCATTAGACTCCGTCATCTCAAGTCAGTTCAAGCACTCAGCCCAAATCTCCTGTAATTGAAGGACTGTCGAGACACAAACACTACACATCCATCTTAAGTCTCAAGTCTCAAGTTTATAGCATTGGCATAACTTTAAATACTAAGCAGCCCTCCCAGCCTCTGATTATTGTCACTGACTGCAGTAGACATATGTCATATTATCTGGTCTGCTTTGTTTCTCCTTCTCAGACACAAGCACCTCCTTTTCCTTTAGGTAATTATCCTTCGTGCTAGTTCATATAGTTGTGGGGTAATGAGAGATAATGGCGGCCCAAGTAGGACTGTCTCACCTCCCCTCGATTTTATATGTGGACACTGAAATAAGACAGTCTTTTTCTTTGAGTGTCACTCTCTGTGACTTTATAAGGCCTGGAGCTCTCCCTGCAGACTTGCCCCCCACCCCCCCCACACACACACCCAATCGCTGGCTATTTGAAGGTCAACCAAAAAGATAAGTAGGGACCTGAAGACCTCAGCTAAGTCCTTCGATCTTGTCATGCCTGAGGCCAGTTCAACCTCTGTACTTTCAACTTCTGTGGTCCATTATAAGACTTCTTGTAACTTAGAGTCTTTTCTGTGACATGCACATTTTTTATTCCACAGATTCCACTTTTAGACTCCTTAATTTATTACTCAACATTTCTCCTACCCACAAGGCTGGGTTGAAAACTTTCTTCCCACACACCTAAATACAGAACATTGGTCTTTTCTTCTCTTGGGTACAGATCCAGCCAATTTTATTTCATGATAAAAAGAGCTTGCCTTACCATTTTAGTTGCTATCCTCAGGGATCTGTCCCTCTAGAAAGTTCTAGTGAAACTTTCTTCTCATTAAGGCACTAGGTTCTTGTTTTGCTTCCCTGATACAACTGTCTTTAATTATACTGCCTAGATTTTCCCTTCTACTACTTACTTGGCAGGTCTTGTTTTCTTTCTTCCTTTGCTGCCTTTTCTGTTAATGCTTTCCTAGATCAGGGGTTATTAAGTTTCATAGACTATCCATTAATGGGCTTCAAAAAATTCTCAAGGTGTCTTGAAATTGTATGAAGCTTTTACATGAATTTACATATATACACATATTAGTTATCAATTGCTGTGTAACAAATTACCCCATCAATTAACAACTATAAACAATAAAAATTATTTAACAGTTTCTGTGGATCAGAAATCCAGACACAAATTAGGTGGGTGCTTCTACCTTTCAAAGAGCAATAATCAATTGTTGTTCAAGGATGTTTGTCACACTTAAAGACCCCAGTGAAGGGAAATAATTTCCAACCTTCTTCACAAGGTAGTTGGCAGGATTCTGTTTCCCATGGGTTATTGCCTGAGGACCTACCAGTTCCTTGCCACCTGAGTCTTTTACAGGGCAACTCACAACATGGCAGCTATATTTCCTCAGAACTGACAAGGGACAAAGAGAGAGGGAGCAAGATAGGTGTCACAGCCTTTCTGTAATCCAATCTCAGTAGTGACACCCCATCCCGTCTGCTGTATTCTGCTAGTTGAGAAGCAGGTTGCTGGGTTTAGCCCACACTCAAGAGGAGGAGGTTAGGCATGATGTGAATGTCAGGAAGCAGAGATCATTGCGGGTTGGTTGGACATCTTACAGGCTGCCTGCCACAACATATGGTGAAGAGGAAGAGGATCCATATTTTTCGTCATATCTTTTATTTCTGAATCAATGTTTGTATTTTCTCTTTGTTTCTGTCTCAAGCATTGGTTTTATCCAGTTTTCTACATTTTCACAAGTAACCAGAAATCGTCCCTCTGCAACAGGCTGCAGTTTGCCCTCTCTTAAAATAGTTTCTTTGCAAAAAAATTAAAAAAAAAATAGTTTCTTTGCAATGGTCTTTATATCCCCTTCCCTTAAAATGTTTGTAATGCAAGATCTTATGTTGTCACTCACCTCCATTACACACACACACACACACACACACACACACACACACACCTTAGTCTGCTGCCATTTGTGAGGAGTGGAGTGTTTTGATCCTACAGGATAAGAATCTTTTCTTATAGAACACTAGTTCTCATAATTTTTAGTCCCAGACCTCTCTTCACTCCTAAAATTATTGAGGATTCTAAGGAGCTTTTATTTATGTAGGTTATACCCACTGACGTGTGCTGCATTAGACATGGAAACTGAGACATTTTAAAAATATTTATTCTTTTAAAAATAATAGGACTGTTATATGGGAACAAATGTTCTTATAAAAAGTAAAAATATTTTGCTTGTTCTAAAGTAAAACAAATATTAAGCAAACTGACAATGTTTTACATTTTTAGAAATCTCTTTAATACCTGGCTTCATAAAAGGCAGTTGGATTCTCATCTGCTTCAAACGTCGTAGTATATGGTTTTGGTGCAAGTATATGAATAAAATCTGACATACAGTCACACAGGTATGTCACTGTTAAAAAGAGAAATATTTTAGTAGCCTGTTTATGTAATTGTAGATATACTTTTTTGACACTACACCAAAATTTAACAGCGGTAATTTCTTAAAAGTTGCAGAATATAATCCAAAAGTATAACAATGACTTTTTTTCACATTCTGTTACATTAAAATTCATTGGTCTACCTCACACTTAAAATGGATCCTTTACCAAATGCATGATTTGTAACATCATGCATTGGTCATTTGGAAAAAAAAAAAGAGAGAGAGATACACAGATCTTCATATGTTGACAACTTTTGTTATAAAATATTTTTAAAAAATCAAATTCGTAAATATCACAGCTAATCTCATCATGAGCCTTTAGGTATTAATTAGGGAGCAGTCATGCTGCTTCATGATATATTACACAAGTTTTCTAAAATCCTAATTTTCACTTGAAAGCTCAAATTTTATCATTGGCTATAAATACTACTAGTTATTCTCCCTGAAGTAATGCACCCATTTCATTCATTTTTGAGAAAATAACTGCCAAATACCCAGTCTAAATAAGCACTGTGTTTGTCTGTCGGTTGTTCCTTCAAATAAAAATAGCTTCCCACGGAAAAAAAAGGAACTAATTCAACTCCTTGCTTTTTCTTGAGACATCCATCAAACTTTGGTACACAACACAATGTTTGATTCATCTAGCCCGTTTCACCACAAAACACTACAAAGATCTAAAGTGTTGAGATTTAACAAAGTCAATCATTTCTATTGCTTTATCAAGGTCACTTTTGAGTGACACTGGCTTTTCCTTTTCTCTGTCAGGGTGGTAAAGTTTACAACCACTACAAGTGCAGTCTGGTACCAAGGCCTGGAACCATCCTAAGACGCCAGCATTCTACCCACCATGTTGATGCTTTTGCATCAAGAGTGGAAATATCAACAACTGAAAAAACCAACACCTTAGTATTATTTGGAAAATACTTTTGACATCATGGACACATTAAATGTGCCCTGGGGGCCCCAGGGGTCCATGACTATACCTTGAAAAGCATTGTCATAGACTGTTTTATTTTGCCTTTTTAGAAAAATTATAATACTTAGTATTACACTGGGGAACAGAATTTGATGTATTACGTGCTCACTTCTGCTTATCTAGATCTGATGGGAGAAGAGATTCTCTAATAAAATTAGTTTTGATTTATTGAGCATGAACCATCCAATATTTCCCAAATGTCACTAATTCACAAGTTTTGCCAGAGCAATATAGTCATTTCTTAAACTTAAATATTTTAAAAGACCTTTTATCAAGCTGGAAATGAATACCACAAATGAAAGAAATATATTAATACTCCTAAAATAAATATATAACTACTTCAATTTTTAAGGAATTGTTCATATTGTTCATGGAGCATACTACCTAAAATCATTCCAGATACCACCATCAACAGCTTGAGGATGGTTTTGGAAAGATTGCGACCGTCCCTCCCTACCTTTGAGCTGCTTTGCTTTGCCAAATTCTGTTGTATGCAAATTTATTTCCATATTTCTTTTACATTCTTCTGTCTACAGACTCCTGTTGGGAATAATTAGAAAAGAGGAAACTGGGGCATTGGGAAACACAAAAGGGAGGTAAGGCAGATGGCAGCGAAGAAATAGAAGTTTGGGCATGAAGCTCTGGGAGAGGTAAAGGAAGAGGAGGAGAGAGAGGCAGGAGCTCCTTCATTGTCCTCCAGGGTCTAGGGAGGCAAGGAAATGATGATGTGAGCATAAAAGGGACTAGTAGATGTCCAGTGTGACCAGTGTGGGGCTCTGGTATTGGAAACAAAAATACCTACCTGGCTGTGTTAAATAAGTCTTAACGCAAAATTTTTCCACTTGACATATCCAAGCATTTTTGTGTCTATGAGGCCAAGACAGGATTCAGAACACAAGCATCACCAAACCTAAGTTACACAAACAAAAAAGCATCTGGGCGTCTGGCTGGCTCAGTGGGTAGAGCATGTGACTCTTGATCTCAGGGCTGTGAGTTCGAGCACCTCACTTAAGTAAATGAAACTTAAAAATAAGAAAAAGAAAAGCGCTGAATATTTGGAGGAAAGGAGTGTGTATCAGTGCCCATCATGCATACACATATACTGTCTCTTAGTGTGTCTATTTTCTACAATGAATCCAAATAAATTTGAAAGCATCTTGTAACTGTGGGATGAAGAAATCATGAAAAGTCTTCATTTAGCCAAAGAATGTAATGGAAATTAACAGTATAATGTCTATTATAACCCAGTGAAGTTGTGAAAATGCTTTTCATATTCTTCTTCTATTATCTTTATTGCTTTGTGCTAGCAAACATGTTATAAAGTATTTATGAAGACTTTTACTGGTTGACTTGTTACCTTGGTTCTTAAAAACTATCTTTACCATAAGGCAATGTTTTCAAGGTTGAGTGGAATACATTAGGGGGTCACAGATGAGAAAGGACTTGAGCCCCTCATCCTCCCTTCTGCGAGAACTTCTCTGCTTTGACCTACTTTGCATGTCAATCTTCTCCTGAAGAGATTTTTCCTTTTATGGAAAAATAATGTTTAAGTAAGAAAGCCAAGGTCTTAAAGTCTAAAGTCCCTCAACAGGAATTCTCCTTTCAACTTTCAACAACATGACTAAATGTTACAATGCCAAAATGATATGCAAAATAACATGAAGAGGTATATCATAAAAGAGGGCACCCACATAGCAGCCAATAGGCATATAAAAATGTGTTTGACTCCTTTAGATGTCAGGAAGATGCAAATCAAAACCACAAAACATGCTGTTTCATACCCACCGGAATGGCTAAATTCACAAGACAATGATATAAAGATGTTGGGGAAAAAAAAAAAAAAAGGAAAACTGGAACTTTCACTGAATGCTGGTGGATGTGCAAATTGGCATAACAGATCAGAAAATTGGCAATATCTACTAAAGCTTAAAATGCACATGCTCTGCAATCCTGCATTCAAACTCCTAGGTATATACCCAATGCGGAGGCATCAAAGACATTCAAAAAATGTTCTTAAAAGCACCATTGTTAACAGGCAAAAACTAGAGACAAAACAAATGCCACCAACAATAAGGTAGACAATTAAATAGCATATTGAGGGACACCTGAGTGTCTCCATCAGTTTAAGCGTCCTACTCTTGATTTTGGCTCAGGTCATGATCTCAGGGTATGGGATCAAGCCCCCTGTCGGGATTTGTGCTCAGTGGGGAGTTTGCTGGAGATTCTCTCCCTCCCTCTCCCTCTGCTTCCTCCTCTCTCTCTCTCTCTCTCTCTCTCTCTCAGAAAAATAAATAAATCATTAAAAATGAAATAAATAGCAGCATATTTCTATAAAGGAAAACCATACAGCAAAGTAAAGGAATGAGCTACTGCTAAATATAATAGCATGGATTTAAAGAAGCCAAAGACAAAAGAAAGTATACTGTATGATGTCATTTATACGATGCTCACAAATAGGAAAAACTAATGTATAGCAATGAAAGGCAAGACATGAATTACCTTTGTAGGGGAAGTGAATGGAGAGGCTCCAAGGGGATGGGGGTTGGTATACCGCCAGTGTTCTGTTTCATGATCTGAGGGTGTCACCCAAGTTCTCTTTGTAAAAGTAATCAGATCGTATATATGTAATCTGTGCACACAATTGTATTCCAGTAAAAAATTTACTTGAGGAAAAGAATAATATATAGTTTAATTTTTAATTATGTAGAATTTTAGGATCCCCTAGTATCTCAGTATTTCGGTGAATCCCTCCTCCTTTCAGTTTTATTTTCTAGACTCTGAACCGATTAAAAATTTGCTTGTTTTTTTTTCAGAAAATTCAAAAATTCAAAAAATTCAATAATGAATTTTTTACTCTAAAAGCAGAAGAGCTTGGCCAGAAAAGGTGAATTGATAAACGAAATCAGTACATGGATTTTGAGCACTTCCATGGGCCAGGCACTGTGCTTGGTGCTGGAAATGAGCAGGTGAAAGGGGCAGATACAATTCTGGCCAAGGAGGCAGTCCCTGTCTAACAAGGGAAATCCACAGGTAAAGCAGAGAGTGTGATAAGTGCCATCAGGATGCTAGAGGGGCACACTGCAGGGTGGATGTCTCTTCCCACGTCTGTGGGATCACATATTTCTTGTGTATTTTGGAAGGTTGCACTTACAGTTAGTATCACAGAGCCTGATGACTCACAGTTGTTCTGTAATTGTTTCCTCTTGTTAACCTATCACCCCAAATTGAGCATAGGGCATTGATCTGATTCTGTATCTCCTGATGGACTTAATTCTGGGCAAGAATTGGACCCTTTAAAATACCTGTGGAAGGAGGAACTGGGGAGGGACATCTATGGAGAAAGAGAATTTTCAGTAGAAAAGATGGGGGTGGGAGGAGGCACAGCTGAGACTCCAGCAGGAGTGGGAAGCACCTCTGCTGAAGGGAGCCAGAGGGCAGCAGCCTGAGAATGATGGTAGGTGGCGGTCTCCAGAGCTTGGATGTCTGGGCACTCAGAATCTGTAGAGGGAAGGTTCTAGAACCACCTACCTGGCTGAATTCCAACAACAAAAAAGACCCTGATTTAACTTTTCTACAATGGAAACCAGGATATGTTTGAGGATAGAAGAGAATCACTCCAAAAATATTATCTACAACATTAGAAGCTTCCTTGACAATTCATCTGCTGTGGCTAATGCCTCGACATCCTCCTACCACAGGGATTTAAGAGATGGCCCAGGGCTCACCTGATGAAGATACATGTGAGGAACCTGCACAATGCCAAGCTTCCTAGCAGCAAAACACTAACAGCTTAGGTTCCAGAAGAGAGAAAAATAGGAGGGTGTGGGAGCAAGGAGGGAGAGGGCCGGAGGGATGGCTCGCCACAGCCAGAAGGCATCAGGATGCTGAGAAACAAGGGACGGGTGCAGTGATCAGAGGCCAAAAGCGATGCTGTCTTCATTTCTCAAATTACCAGAGAATGAGCCTGATTCCAACTCTCCATCTGGTAACCTAACTAGAACATTCTATAACCAGCAGAGCCTCCATCAAGCTGGGATTGTTGTGGCTATTATTATTATGTATTATGTTTTGATATTCAAATATCTCCACTATGCAACCAATCCCCTGAAATGCCACATTCTAAATAAATGTTTTTCCAGGCTTGCGTGTCTGGTTGTCGTAGTTTATCAACTAATTATATAGTACCCCAGGTCCACCTACGTCTTTTCCATGATGTTCAAAGCAATTAAGTACCAAACGAAACTCTGGGAGTCATTTTTCAATTCCTATATACCCGGAGTCAAAGAAATACAAGTGCCTCCGAAGACTCACAGAGCTGTGGTTCCTGCCTTGGCATTGATTGTCTGTGGTGAGCGGCGTGAACCCTGGTTCCCTAACAAGCATTAACAGCCGCTGTGTACAGGCTCCCGAGTAGTGCACTAAGTCCACTTTGCAGTTCCGGAGCTTCAGCCTCGAGACCCCTTCTCATTCCAGAAGCTCATGCCTCCATCAGCTTCTTATGGCAGGATCTGTATTTATAATTCATGCTTCTTTGGTTTCCTTTCCAGGTCTCTCTGGGCTGGCGCTTAAACAAAATCTCTGCCCACATCAAGCACATGCTAGTCCTTCCTCAATTAATAATTAATGGCAATGATGATAATTATGAGCAAGTTTTTTAAAGAGTTTATCTTTTGTCATGTATCTAAGAGTCATCTCTTTCATGGCTTTGGGGACTATAAGTGAGGTGCAGGCACTCCTTTTACGTTGCGGTTAACAAACATCCCAGAGAGTCCACAGTGGAAATGTGAGGGAAGGGAGTTGTCTCAGTTTTTGTTTTCGCTTTGCCCCAGAAGCCAACCCCGTTCTTCCTGTGTCAACAATATTACATTTTGCTGTGAGGCAAGGCTCTCCCCCATGTCCACCCCAACACTCAGCTTTTGTCCTAATTTGGATCTGAGTCTATGGTCAGCCTACAGGGATAGAAAGTACCACCCCGATTAAGCCAGCAAGTCTAGTCTATGTCCTTGCTGCTCCAAATGTGGTCCTTGGATCAGGAGCAGCAGCAGCACCTGGGTGGTTATGAGAAATGCAGAATCACAGGTCCCACCTGGGACCTTCTGAGGCAGCATGCATCTTTGAACAAAACTCCCAGATGGTTCACATGCACGTTAGAGTTTGAGGGGCAGGGGTCAAAACCCCCTTCATGGCAGTTGTCGCACAGATGACAAAATAGGCCAGTGAAGACCGAAGGGATCTAATTCCCAGACCTCTATGTTAGCAGACAGAGAAGCAGAGTCTCACAGTCACTGAGTTTGAACCTAGAAGCCATACTTTGCAGTCACAGGCAGAAAGGGGAAGCCTCCAGGAAAATAGAGTCCCCATAGAGGAAGAGAGAGACCAACTAGACTCTCAGTTACATCACAGAGCTTCTGTGCTCACCCGTGCCTCTCGTGGCGTCTGTAAGGAGACTGTTCAGATACCTGAGACACATACGTCCCCTTTTCTAATAAAGAAAACACCAACTTGGCTTTCTGTCACTTGCAACCAAAGGAATCCTAAGTGATTCTGGACCTCACTGACTCCCAAAAGAGTGCATCCCCTAACCATAAGAGCACACAGTTTCCGACATCCTAAAGGCAGGTCTAAGCTAGTTTTTTTGAAGCTGTTCTTACATCTCCCAGGTTAGGATTTTAAAATCCACATCACCTCAGTGGGGTTTTGGAAAAAACCCATAGGCCAAAGGGTACCAAATTGCTTAAAGGTTTCCTTTCTGCTTTTAATATATTAGATATGACCCTTGCTTCCCCTTCTTTTCTTAGAGATGAAAGACTTCTTGGAAATGCCATGCACGCAGCTGTCATTTGGAAATGACAGCCAGCCTAGAGAAGGTTAATGCTCTCATCAAAAATGCCCATCCTCTGCCTTGGCTAAATGGATCTTTGTGGTTCGCCTGGCTGCTCGTCCCTTCTCCAGGTAGCCTCGCATGTCAATGAAGTGTTGTTGCCATTTCACTGTCTTCACCTAAGTGTGGTGAGCACCCACGTTTTCCTGGGGGTCCCAGGTTTAACAAACCCCAACTACAGATCTGCCAAGCACATGCCCATAGAGGCAGATTGCTCCAGGTTGTTTTCTACTTCTGCAGGAATGAAGAGGATGGGACACGAGAGTGGCTGTCGTGGAGAATTTCCCAAACACGAAGGGTGCGACTACTTGCTGGCAGTCCATTGCGTTCCCAGTCTCGCCAACATTTCAAAAAGAGTAGCCCACATACCACGTGTCTCAGAACTGCCCAGGGTGTGCATTTCAACTGTGGGTTCTGGGCCCCGTGACTCCTCCTCCAGACTGTCTGAGCCCTGGGTTCATTATTTCAATGTAGTTGGAATTGATGTGCTTAATAAAAGTCCCTTCTCACTCTGAAATTCAATGACTCTGTCAAGCAAGAAGGATCATGGCATCTCTGAGAGGCAAGTGTGCACATGGTGAGGAAGGAGCTTGCCAGGATGGGAAGATGGACAGTAGTCCTGACTCAACTATACAGATTAGTGACTCAGGGAGCTAATGATTCTGGCCTTTCAGTGAATGAAATACAGTGCCAGTGGCTTTATGGGATGTTGAGGAGTGAGTGTGGACCTGGAAGAAAAAAAAGAAAAAGCAAAAGTGACTATAAAAAGGAAGGAGAGGCACCATGATAGCTCCTGTGGCCAGCTCCTTACCTCACCAAAATACAGACATTCCTGGAGGGGGAAAAAAAAATCCAAGCATCTCCCTGGACAGAGTGAGCAGGGTTTAGGAGGCATCTTCAAATGTAGTTGATTCTAAAACCTACTGACAGACTGTCCAAATGTTTTGGGGCACTCGGTTTTTGGATTTGGGGAGAATTTCCTGCTATTAGGAGTTTTATAATTAGATTTGTTTCTAAGATATGCTTGAACAACTCAACCATCTACCTGGGCCAGCGTAAACATATCAGAGCCCAAATACTGATTTATTCTACTGGAAGAGCTGTCATCTGCTCATTTCTGCTTTATTCTTGGCAGAGCTCTCCTCTGAGCAATGGCCTGAGCATGCAGATGGGGAACACGTGCATTCGTCTCCCTAAGAACACGCTGCTGGTATGTTCCACGTGCGGCAGGCAGCTCATTGGTGGCCCCTAGCAGCCAGATGAGAACCAGAGAGATATGTACTCACACGCTCAGCAAATCCCAAGAGAACAGGGTTCTAGTATCCTCTTACGGCTATAAGAAATCACCACAAACTTCAAGACTTATAAACAACAGAAATTTATTCTCTTACCACTTGTTCCTATTCTCCTTTATTATTCTTTTACTTATTATCTATTCTTGGGGCCAAAAGTCTGAAAGGAATCTTATGGGGTTAAAATCAAGGTATTGTCAGGGCTAGATCCATCTGGAGGCTCCTGGGAAGAGTCCTTCCTTGCCTCTTCCAGCTCCTGGCGGCTGCCAGCATTCCTTGGCTTATGGCTGCTCACTCCGATCTCCGCAAGTCCTCATATAGTCAAGATAGACACTTGTGATTGTGTTGACTTGCCTCCTATAGTCAAGATAGACACTTGTGATTGTGTTGAGGGCCCACCTGGACGATCCAAGATAATCTCCCTCCCCATCCCACCCCATTGCAAGGTCTATCATGTAATCACATCTTCATAATTTTTCCAGGTAAGATACCATTCACCGGTCTGGGGGTTAGGATATAGATATTCTGGGGGTCACTATACAGCCTACCATGACCTGGTTTGAGATGAGTGAGTTCTGCAGAATGGGCAGGGCAAACATGATGTCAGCAATTCCTGGAGGGCAGCCAGAAACCTAAAAGCCTGCCCCTCTGCCATCTAGAAGAGCATCTTTGGGCACCCATCTTACCTCACAGAGCTGGAGCCTCTAAAACCATCAGAGTCACATATGTGAACATGACAGTGGTTGCAGCTTGACTCTGAGAAGCAGAAACAGGAAGGAACCCACCTCCTCCTCCAACCTCATTCTTTACTCACACTGGCCAGGTGATACCTTTTGTCTGTTCTGGACACACCTGACATGGGTGAAAGACATCGGTTCGCTCTCTGAATCAGTAGAGGATACTCCCAAGGCAGAAAGAGTTGACTCTGAATTTCTCCTGCCACTCCTCCATCTCAGAAGACAGCAGTATCAGGAAGGGATAAAGGGGGGAAAATCTACTTTGCAAGTTTTCAGTGGCTGCCGAGAGATGTGTCCTTCTGTGTGCATGAAAGAGATGGTTTGAGACATTCTGACTTTGTGGTCAGAGCAGGCATTTGATTATGGGGCTTTATGCCTTTTTATGTTTGCCTGGGAGAAGAATTCTTTGTAAATCAATGACATTAGCCACATGAAAAAATTACGGATTCTTTGAACTGAATTCCCACAAAGTCAAACAGAATCTAGTCTAAACACATTTTCTGAAGTTCTGACATCATTTCATGACTCTACACCACGCTGAAAACTTCAGCTGGTGTTCAGACAGACCGTGCCTTGCTGCGTCGCTGTCTCTAAACCACAGGTCAACGTGTGGGATGAGACCATTTACAAAGTCTCCCAGGATGCACTTCCTAAGACCCAACATGTCCCAGTTCACACGTCACTGCCCCCCAGGTCCTCTGGCTCTGGAATCCAGTGGTTCCAAAGCCTTGACTCCCGAGGATCTTCCAGCCAAGGGCCATAGATTACACTGAGCCCAACAGCTCACTATGCACCCCTCCCTTCCCTGCCTCTGTCTGACATAGCCTCCCCTCCCCCCTCCTCTCCTTCTTCTCCCATCTCCCAGGAACCGAACCCTTGCTTTAACCTCTCCATCTTCTATTCTAGATCCTTCTCCCTCAGCAAAAGCTTCTGGTCCTGAGATACTTACTTGCGCAATCCAATAGCCTTACTTTGTGCCGGAAGCCCACCCTGTGGAATCCCAGAGTTAAAATCATTTTTTTTTCAACAGCGTTTGGGCATTCAAATATTTGGGCAGAGCTCGACTAGGAAAAGCCCAGAGGTAACACAATCCCTTTGAGGAGGTGACAATAAGAAAGCAGATATAGTTGGTTGAAGGGGCGCCGTGGATTTCCAGCAAGACCAGTGTCCGCTAGAGGCAGACCAGCCATCCTACAATTTCTACCGCATAGAAGGCTAATATGAGGAGAGTGATTTGGAGAAATGAAATCCACCCTTCCAACCTCCTTGACCTTAAACATGAAATGTCTCCAGAATGGCCCAGAAGTCCAGAAGGCAGACAGTATGGTTATTTTTTTGAAGACCATAAATGTGCTTTTACCTGCCAGCAGAGCTGTTAGAATTTAATAGGCTCCATACCAATGTCGAAGTGTTTTTGAAACACCTATTACAAGGGGTGTTTTCAAAGCTGACTTTTCCTCAACCAAAAGGAGAAGTAATCAACCCCTCAGAGAAACGGGAAATTAACTGCACGGATCTGGCTACAGGGACGCGGACTCGGGGTTTCTGAATTGTGGTTGTCGTCATCTGATGGAACTCGATCCGCACAGACCTGCTGGTTGTGCACAAAGGGAAACCTTGTCCGGGCCTCCACGCAGCACCATTAAGTGGTGACCTGGGGCACGCGGGGCTCCCCGTGGAGTCCCACCACCTACCCCCACCCCCACTTATGGTCAGAGCCACATAGGGAGGCGCCTGGTCCTCACCCGCACTCAGAGCCGGGCCTCGAGGCCAACAGTGAGTGCTCGTGGCAGCCTTGTGGGTGTTTATCAGTGTTGTTGCTGTGCCAGGTCACGAGCGAGGAAGATGAGGCTCAGGGGACTTCAGCCACTTGCCCGAGGTGACAAAACAACCAAGCAATGTTCCCTGGCAAGGGTGTGAGGATGCTCAGGCTGCCGATCACTGGGTACCGGCCAGCAGCTGCAGCTCTGATTCTTGCCAGGGCCAGGGCCTAAGAAGTACTGGTTAACTTTGGGTTGCTCGGTCGCATTTCTTTCTCCAGAATCTCTCTTTCCTGTACCATTTCTGCACTGCAAACTGCTTGCTTGCTTTCTTCCTTCCTTTCCATCTTTCTTTCTCTCTTTCTCTCCTTCCTCTCCCTCTCTCTCCCTCCTTTTCTCTCTCCCTGTCTCTCTTCCCCCTCTCTCCTTCCTTTTCTCTCTCTCCCTGTCTCCTTCTCTCTTCCCCTCTCTCTCCCTCACCCTCTCTCTCTTCCCCTCTCTTCCTCCTTTTCTGTCTCTCTCCCTCTCTCCCTCCCTCACAATATCTCTTGCTCTCATCCTTACTATCCTCACTGGAGATGACCCTCAGGCCATGAGTGAAGCATTTACGCAGAAACAAGCCAAATGTTTAGAGGATGGAATAGCACAGACCCCAGTGACTTGCACTCCTTTTTTTTTCTGCCTTTTTGTCTGCTGGTTTGTGTTGTTGTTGTTGTTGTTGTTGTTGTTGTTGTTTCACATCCAGTATCTTTTTTCAGCATCCTCCAAGCCCCATGAGGTACGACTATTATTACCTCATTTTACAGATCAGGAAGCTGAAGATCTAAGACATCAGGTCACTGGTCCAAGTCTACCTGACTAACAAAGCGGCAGAGCCAGGATTCGAATCCCACCCTATGAGAGTCACCTCCCCGGTTCTGGCTCCCAGAAGAGCCAACCCAGCGACCCGCACGGGACCCTGACGCTGCATGCTGGGCCCAGGCTGCCCCTGGCCAGCTGCTGCGTGTCTGGGCCATCTCTGGGGGAAGGTTCCAGAGCACACTGGCAGCCTCTGCCCAGCAGGGAAACACAGCTCACCCTCCCTGCAGAGACCCAGCCCCCCGGCTGATTTCCAGCAGACATCGCCGGGCTTTGGGGGTACCTGCTAGGCCAGTGAGTCAGTGTGTCCATCGCTCACAGGCCCGGCGGACTCAGCCGCGTGTCTGTGCTCCGCAGCTCAGCTGCCCCCCCAAACTGAGGAAGGACCCTTGCCCTACAGATGGACGAGCTTCACCACCCAGGCCAAGCAAAGGAAAATGCCGACTGCTTACAGGGAGGCCAGCTGGGTGGCAAGCTCTGCAGCTTCTTGTCTCCAACTCAGAGGAAACCCACAGCAGGTTTACCCCAGACTGGAGGTCATGAGAGCTGTGTGGCCAAATCTCAGGCTTCCAAAGGCTTTTGTGATTCATCGGGGACTTACGTCCAAGTGAATATAATGAGATTAACTGGCATCACTGGAATAAATAGCAGTGGTCAAACAACTTGAAATTTATATCTCATTACAAGGCCACACTGCTTTTGGTATACAATAAATGTGTTTTTTTTTAAAAAAAAATACATCCTATGCTCATCTTATTTATAATGCAACACCACATGGTGGTCTTTTTTGTGATAAGATAATTCATTTATTATCAGGGGTCAGCAAACTTTTTCGGTAAGGGCTAATTAGCAAACGTTTCAGGCTTTGTGGGTACGTAGAGTCTCTGTGGCATATTTTTCTTTGTTTGGGGGCGGGGTTGCTTTTTATGACCCTTTTAAAACGTAGAAATCATTCTTAGCTCACAGGCTGTTCAAAACAGGCTGCTGGCCAGATTTGGCCTGCAAACCACAGTTTGCCATCCCCTAATTTCAGACATATAAAATATATTACAACCATTTTATTATAGCTTCATTTTTTTTTTTTTTTACTGGTTGCCTCAAAAAATTATATAAGTGGCTGGAGTTGAGGCCCAGCAGACCCCAGCCAGACTTCGTGAAGAAAGGCCTACAGTCTATTCTTACCCGTCCTGCTCAGTGCTTTCCGCACACTCCATGGAAACACGGTCGTCAGCAGGAGGAAGATTTGGGAATGAGCGTAACAAACGTTGAACTGTGGGTTTTACAGTTGCCTTCGGATGTATCTCTGGAAAGCGTCCACCTCTCCACTTAAGTCACCCCATCTGTGCAATGGGTACAATAACACTGGCACGGATCCTGGACAATATAACCAATAGGTTACTCGTGTTCCTGTGGTCTGGCACATTCTACTCAGAAACAAGCTTTTAGGTCAATTCCGACTCCGTGGCTTTTCAGTGGAGGCCTTCACTGTTTGCTTTGGCAACAGTGGGAAATGTGGATGGGAAGGTGAGTGATCCTGAGTCAGCAAAATACTTCAGAGTCAGGAGCAGCATCAGCTCTGTGACTCCCGTCCCGCTGTGTTCTCCTTGTGCACAGATTTGAGGTGACCCTTGACCGCCCCAGGCTCCCCTCTGCACTGACCCCCCTCCTCTCAACACACCAAGGGCGGTAGAACCAACCCCAGCACCCAGTTGGCCAGAAATCGCAGAGAGCCTTGCTCAGTCTGCCACAGGCTCTCCATCCCCAGGGATGCAGCAAACATCCTGCAGAACTGTGGTCCCCACCTGGGAGCCAGCAGACCTGGGTTCGAGATCATGCTCCCCACCCCTACTCATCAGCATATGACCTTAGGAAAGTTCTCAATCCCAGATAAAATGAGGGCTCTGAACTGAATGACCTCTAAGGAACTTCTGCCTCTCACTTTCTAAATCCTGCTGAGCTGACCCACCCCAACCCACCCCCAGTAGATGTCCTCATATTACTTCGGTTATTTCTCCCCATCTGGGTCTTCAGCCTCCCTCCCTCTCTATCTGCCCCCTCTTCTTAGTGTGGAAATGCATCCCAATGGCCCCATTCTAAACCCCCAGACAATCCTCACCACCCCCAACCACCCGCTCTGATGGATCCTGCCTCCCGTTCTAGCTGGTGGTCAAGAGCCACCTCTAACTGTTCTAGCAAATGGGCCTGAAGTAGTTTGCTCCTGGAGCCCAAGGGAGCCTTCCTCTGCTATGGCACAGAGCCCTCTGAGGAAGAGTCCCGGAAAAGTCTGCATCTCAATCCAGCTGGCCCCGGCCCATGCTAAGAAATGTAACCGGAGGACCCCGGTGTTCCTCATTTCCGTGTCTCAGAACCTGCTTGGCACAGAATAGCAGACTCCTTGTCACGTGTTCTGACTTATAAGAAAAAGCAGCAAGGAAAGAAGAAGGAATAGCCACTGCTGGAAAACCACTGCCTCCCTCTGCTTGGAAAAGCTGGACCTTGTAACGAGGCCCTGCTTGATTCCCTCCCCCCGACCCCACCCCTAGTGAACCGGGCCCTGGAGTTTTAATATATTGGACTCTTGACCGCCAGCCTAGAATTCAGGGCTTGGGAGAAAGGAAAGCTTAAATTGTATTTTCTGGCCATGGTTTCCTCTTTCTCTTCCCTCTTAAAAAAAAAATAATAATAATAAGGGGGGGGGGGCAATTAAGAGGCTGAGGTTTAAAACCTCCCCAGAGGTCAAACAAATTGCATTTTTGCTACAAAGAGGGGGAGGAGGAGGGGAGGGGCAGATGGTAAATCGGCTGCAGAGCCCCTTCCGGTGATGTCTTTCTGGGGAGGAGGGAGTGGGGGGACCCAGCTGGTAAAACTGCTGCTGCACAGGGGCAGCCCCTCCGGTGGGCAGATCCAATCGCAAATAGAGAAACAAGACGTGCCAGCAGGAGCCTCACCAGCTGGGAAATTATTTCCTAATAAAACTACAAAGGGAAGGACGATAACTGGGCACTGCTGACAAGTATTGTTGTCTTGTATCAAAATCTCTTTATAAACCTGTTTGAAGAACAGAGCTGGCTTCTCTTTGAAGTCCCAGTTCAAAGCCGTTGACTTGCGGGGTTCGCCGCCGCGGTGGGGGGATGGCGGGGAAAGAAGTCAGGAGGAACTGAGCCAACTCGGTGCAAATTCAGAGCTCGGCACTCTAGGGCAGTTTCGGGGTGAGATTTTCCGTGGAGCTCCCGGTTATTAATGACACACACACCCACACCCACACACACATGCACTGAGCACCCCTCTGTGCCAGGCGCTGTCTGCAGACTATCGCATCGCACACGACAACCCTAGTTGCTAAGTGCTGTCACCCTCATCTCAGAGATGAGGGACTGGGGCCTGGATTCTCAAACCCACTCATCCTCTGGTCCCTGAAAGTCTGGCCGTCTGTGCCAGCTTGCCACAGGGACCCCGATGGCCAGTTCTGTGGTCAGCAGCACCAAGCTGCAGGAGTCGGGACCAGGATGGAAAAGGAAAGTAATTCCACCAACATCTCCGTTCAGCCTATGTAAGACTTCAACACAAGCTCCGTGGGTAGAGACAGTGGGCTCCTGCTCGCACGGGAGGGAGCCTTCCACCCTGATTTCCCTGCACCCAGGTGAAAACCGAAGCCCCACAGGCAGGAACCTGGACCCATCCCGGGGGAGAAGAAAATCTACTAGTAAGAGGTTGAATTGTGTCCCTCCCGTGAAAGAGGGTGAAGTCCTAACCCCCAGGACTCTGAATGCAGCCTTATTTGGAAGGGAGATCTTTGCAGTTGATCAAGGTAAAATGAAGTCCATAGAGTGGTCCCTAATCCCATGACCGATGTTCTTATAAAAGCAGGAAATTTGGATGCAGAGACAGACACACACAGAGGGAAGATACAGGGAGATCATCAGAAGCCTAAGAAGGCCCAAGACCACCGGAAGCAGGAGAGAAAGACCTGGAAGAGAGTCTCCTTCATGGCCTCAGATGGAACCAATCCTGCCGACGACACCTTGTTTTTGGATTTTTGGCCTCCAGAACCGTGACCCAATAAGTGGTTCTAAGCAACTCAGATTGAAGTACAGTTGACCATTGAACAACTCCGAAAGTCAGGGCCACCCGCCACCCAAGCAGGTGAAAATCTGAATATAACTTTGACTCCCCCAAAATGTAACTACTCAAAGCCTACTGGTGAGCAGAAGCCGTCCTGATAACGTAAACAGTGATTAACACGTATTTTGCACGTTAACTGTAGAATATACTTCATTCTTACAATCAAGTACGCTAGAGGGAAAAAATGTTACTAAGGAAGTCGTAAGGAAGAGAAAAGACATTTACAGCATTGTACCTTATTTATGAAAAAAAAAGTCTGCATAAAAGTGGATCCCCGCTGTTTGAACCCGTGTTGTTCACGGGGCAGGTGTACTTGGTTGCGGCAGCCTCGGGAAACAGGCACGTCCCCAACCTTAGAAACACCTGCAGGGTGCCGGAGGAGGACAACCGTCTGATATTTCTGGAGGCTGCAGAGCAGAGAGGGTTTCCCTGCAGGTGCTGCTGCTCCAGGGCAGGAATATGGAAGGTGGAAGAGCTGGTTCACACCCAGAATAGAGACAAGACTTATGTCCCGACCACAGGTCACCCCCACTTCCCAGCTCCCCATCATGCCTGATTGGGCTCTGAGTTCTCCTTATCCGGATGCCACTCTCTTCCCCTCTACCCTCCCTCTCCTGGTACCTCCTCCAAAGGCAGACTCCTTGGTTCTCAAATCGGTGACTTTCCAAGTGGTGAGCTTGGACCACCAGCAGCAGCACCTGGGAGCTTATGAAAAATGCAAGTTCCCGGGCCCCACCTGAGACTTTCTGCATCTTAAGCACTTGGGAGCGGCAGGTTTGGGGGTGAGGGGGAGAGAGTAGGCTGCAATTTAAGGAGACCACCACAGCATTCTGATGTTTGAGAAGCACTGTTGAGCCAAAGGTGGCCTGAAGCTGGGTGTTGTTTTCCCTGAGATCACAGTGACGGTACAGGGGCGCTAGGAACCAACTGTTCATCCAGACACATATGTCTCGTCAAACTCCTTGTTCATTTAATTGACTGGGAAGGTTAGTGAATGGCAGCAGGTGTCAGGACAAGACTTTGGAGGACCTCTTTAGGGTGTCTCCTTGAAGATATGCTTGACCTCTATTAAAAAGCTCAGAGTTTTTGATTTTACAATGCAAGATCATGGGTCTTATGACCCTTGGACTGTGGATAACGTAGCTCCGGAATGAGCTCGGGGGTCTCTCACAAGGTCCACACAAGACAAATCAAGTGAGTCCTCTTGCCTTAAGGGGATATAAGAAGTATCAGAGTTTGTCCTTCTATCTTTCTGGTATAAATCGATGTGAGCCTCTCTAGGCTGGATAGGATGTTTTGGGCTCTCCTGTGTACACGTAGCTCTGATAACGCTCACCCAATGGCGCCATTGTGTTCCCTCTTTCTCCTTGTAGGAATGGAATTTGTTGGCAGCACTGGTGTGTTTCCCTAACACACAGGCAACGGTTGGTAAATAGTCTGCCGTTCTTCTGCCTCGTCATCCAAGCCTGCGGGTGGGGTTGGGGTCAAGGAGGGAAGAGGTGAGAGCGACTGTCCTCAAACATCTCTTCTCCAGAATTAATCCTTCCAAGACCTCACATCAGCCATGCATGCTTTCCCAGCATGGGTCTCCGATGGACCCCCTTTGTGCAGCTCTTCCTTACTACTGCCTTGCCTTACCATGATCGTTTTCTCAGCCTTTACTACCCCCAACACATTTCATCAATAAACAGGGAGTTGTCTGTTTTCATCATGTCCTCCCCCAACTTAGGATGGCAGCTCCAAGAGCCAGCAATGGGGTCTGCGCATTGCCATTTCCCCCAAACCTGAGCAAACACATTGGAGGCACGCCACCATCCCCAGAAGTCCCCACCCTCCCTCCCTGAACCATCCATGCCCATCCCGCTCCAGAAGAGCAGCCCACGCCGCCATGGTTCCCACCTCTTCTGAACACAACAGGTGGCAGAATGGGAGCCGTTCTGTGTAAAGAGCGCCCGTCAGGCCTAGAACATTAGAATGCTACCCACCCCTAGAGCCATCCAGGAGTCAGCTTCTTCCACAGGCAGCTTTCCGACTCATCAAAAATATTACCTCACACGCTTTCTCATGAACCTGCTGCCAAGGGAGCAGAGGCCGCAGCGTTGGGGCTGACAGAAAGACATGGCAAGGAGAAGGCAGGGCGTTGAGACGGGCATCTGTTGTCCCCAGCAGGTCTTCCCCTTGGCAGAGGATCCTTGAATCTGCTCTACTTCGTGCCATGCAAATGAGGTGCTGATGAGGTCACCACATTCTGCTGAATTATTATCTCTGACATTTTATTCATAATAATTATAGAGCCTTTCCACCTTCAAAGTGCTTTGCAAACAATAATTAATTAATTAACACTCATAACACCCTGGTGAGGTAGCTTAGTATTATTAATTTATCTCTACAGTATATTATTATCCATCATTTCCTCCCTCCCCCCCACCCCACACACAAAAACGACTGTTGAACTTCTATGCCGTGTTTCTAGTCCTTTCTGGGTCCATCCTCCCCATTTTCCCACCCGGTCTTCCTCTCTGCTCAGCAATGAGGTACAGACGCCTCTTTAGATTTCAGGCCCAGTCCGCTACAAGTGATCACCCTGCTGGTCCTGAAGTTGAGTTGAGGGCATGGATTCTGTTTCTACCCGCCCCCCCCCCAGCATCCTTTACTAATGCGATTCTTCCCTCCTTCCACCCTCATCCCCCACTACCACCTCTGCCTTGCCTCTGAGTCTACCCTGTTCCTGCTCTATGTCTCCCACCTCCAACTTCGTGCTTTGATGACTCTAGCTCAAATGTGTCTCTAACCCCCATTCTCGATCTTGTCTTGGGCTCCATGCTTCCCGTCTCTACATTCTACCTACTAACTGGCTCCCCATCCATCCTCCTAGTTATTTGGATTTTAATTACGTAAATCACATTTCTCTGAGGGGTGTTTCAAGGAAGGTTATCATTTAACTCCCTCTCTCTGCTCCAGCTCCTCATTCTTTACCTCATTTTCTTCTTGGGGAGTCTTGTCCTCTCCTGTCTAATCCGGCCTCCGTCAGCCCATCCTTTCATTCGCTCGCTTGTTCCACACCAGGCCCTGAGCACCTGCTACAGGTGGGGCTCTGCGCTCCTGCAGGGCAGGAAAGAGGACAACCTGGATGAATTAGGGCCCAGGCCCCATCCCCCAAAGAAGGTGAGAGATGCATGATGACAGGAGGATTCGAGAAGCTCTGTGGGAATTCAAGGTGGTGATTAATTGCGATTCCGCCTAGGAGTCAGAAGAGGGGAGGCGGCACAGAAATTGCCACAGAAGTGAGGACACTTGAAAGATGAGTGGGTTGGATTTTGCCTGGCAGAGGCAGAGGGAAAGGTCATCCCAGGCGTCAGGAACAGCGTGAATGAGGGGATGCGGCATGGGCTTGGATTACTCAGCCTCTGACTTCACCTTGAGCCATCTGTAGGCAGATACTCCACTTCCATCAGTGACAGGAGAAGAAGGGAGGGGTGGAGGAGGGAGAGGAGAGGCGGGGGGAGGGGGTGAACACCACAAGCATGGAAGGGGGCAATGATTTAACCAAAGGTTTCATAGGGGGCGCGAGCAGGGATGATTCACCCCACATAGCAGGCAGCGTTTCTCTCCAAAAATCTCCCCTCAGCATTTTTGCCCTCTCCCTCCAAAGTCCCTCGAAAATGAACCAGATTGCTCTTTGCCTGGACTGCACAGCCTCCAGGGCCCAAGTCCCCGCCCCTGCAGATTTTCCCAGGCCGATTATACACACCCTTTCACTACCCAGAGCTATTTTATTTTACTGCTCTTCCTCTGCCCTGTGTCCTCACACTCTGTCTCCAGGGTGGCTGGGAGAGTGGGGGCTCCTGGGACCAGCAGGAGCTGCCCCTTTTCTGCAGCCACAGGGAAAGGAGTGAAGCAGGGACGCAGATGGGGTCCTGCCTCCAAGCTCACCTCCAGTCTCTACACGGCAGCCAGACTCATCTTTCCAGAGCCCTGATCTGATTATGTCACTCCCACTCCCCAGGCCAAGAACTCTCAATGGCTCCCATCACCTACCAGATAAACCCCGAACTAGGCCAATTCCTCCCCCCGGTCCCCCATACTGCCATACATTCTAAACTCCACAGCTCTGCATCCTCTGTCCCAGGGTGCTCCACTCTCCCCTCCAGGGCTCTATGCATTTGTGTGTGTGTATGTGTGTGTGTGTGTGTGTGTGTGTGTGTGTGTGTGTGTGTGGAGAGAGAAAGAGAGAGAGAGAGAGAGAGAGAGAGAGAGAGACTCTTTCCTCTGCATTTCCCTCCACCTCTTTTCTTGCCACATATCTTCACATCTCAGACACTTGGCCCTTGCCTGTGATGGGCTTCCCTGGCTCCTCACAAGCTGACTTCCATCTACCTCCATCTTTGCCCCTGGCACTCTTTGGGTCAACCCTATATTTTTTTAAATTGTAGTAAAACACATACAACATAAAATTAACCACCTCAACCATTTTTATTTCATTTTTAAATAAGAATTGTATAGATTTGAGGCATACCATGGGATGATTGAATATACAGAGTGAAATGATGACTACAGTCCAGCTCCTCACATAGTTATCTTTTTTGTACATGTGTGGTAAGAACATCTGAAATCTATTCTTTTAGCAAATATCCATATAATATATATATATTTATATATATTGGTATATATATATACCACATCTAAGTTATCCATTCAATCATCAGTGGACACTTGGATTGTTCCCACATCTTGGCTATTGCAAATAATGCTGCAGTGAACATAGGAACACAGGTATCTCTTCAAGGCACTGATTTCATATCTTTTGGGTTTATACGCAGAAGAGAGCCTGCTGGATCATATAGGGTAGTTCTATTTTTGTGGAGGAACTTCCATACTGTTTTCCTGAATGGTTGCACCAATTTACATTCCCACCACGTGTAAGGGTGCCCTCTTCCCCCGTGCCCTTGCCAACACTTGTTACCTTTGATCTTTTTAATAATAGCCATGTGTGTGAGATGGTACCTCCATCTTAATTATTTTTACTGTACAGTTTCACAGTGTTAAATACATTCGCATTGCTGTGCAAGCACTCTCTGGAACTTTTCACTTTGCGAAATAGAAAGTCTGTATATCCATCGAACAACAACTCCCCAGGTCCCTTTGCCCCAGTGCCTGGCAACCACGATTCTACCTTCTGTCTCTACGAATTTGACTTCTTCTTTTTTTAAAGATTTTATTATTTATTCATGAGAGATACAGAGGGAGAGAGAGAGGCAGAGACACAGGCAGAGGAAGAAGCAGGCTCCATTCAGGGAGCTTGATGTGGGACTCGATCCCAGGACTCCAGGATCATGCCCTGGACCAAAGGCAGGCGCTAAACCACTGAGCCACCCAGGGATCCCTGGATTTGACTTCTCTGGGTATCTCCAACCCCCACTTTTGATTGTGTTGGGTTTAGCATCAGAGTCTACCACTCCAGTATGTGCAGAATATTTTTATTTTAAGCATGTTAGTCCCATTCTGGACACCGGTCCTGCTGGGGTGGCAGAAATTTCAGCACAGTCATTACTGAGCCTACCTGCTCTGGAGGGTTGGACAATGATCAGGCCCTCCTCCATCACCAGACCACTGGGGAGCCCCTCCACTCACTGGTCAGCTTTTCCTGGTCCCTGGAGTCCTCTATTGCCCCAGTACATATGGACCTCCAGGGCCAGTGGCTCCTCTGCTTCGAGGTCTCATTTGGGGAGTTCGAGGTGAAGCTGGGATCCCCTGTACCTCATCAGCCTCTCAAGGTCTGCTTGTGATCTTTCTACATTTCCTGGTCTCTCTGTCTCCCTCCCTTACATCATGCTTAAAACCCTCTCTCACCCAGCCTCTGGCTCTTAGAGTCATCTCTCTCTGTCCTCCCAATGCCCTCAAAGGCCTCCCCTCTCTACCCCTGGGACCCCAGCATCCTTTCTTCAAAGAGCTTAGGAATTTTACAAAAGCCTTTGACTTCAAGCAGCTTCTGTTTTCTGCCCTGGAAATATCCTGAGGCAAGGACAGGCGAAGAGCCAATCTACCTGTTGACCTGAGGGAACATAAAAATAGAACAAAATACAAAACAATCGCTCAAAGTATCATTTGCCATATTTATATATTTTCAAACTTTTTTCCTTTTTTCCAACCTACCTTCAGAACTAAGTATCGTCTTCTCTTTGTATCTCTACCATCTATCTCTACAACCACAGTAGCCTCTCAGTAAGCTTGGTGAATATAGGTGAATGAATGCATGACTTACGCTGTCTCAGAATTTTTCAGCCCCCAAACTTCTCTTTGCATAATACGTACACAGGTGCACCTAAGACCTGGTCTTGGGCTCAAGAAAGGGATATGTAAGTGCTATCCCACTACTGGCAATATTTATTTCCTCCTTGATTCTCCCAGCTAGAAATGGATACACAATTCAAAATTTTAAAATAATAAAAAATATGTCTCATTTCAAAATCTTGATGTGTTGGGAGAGGGACAGAGCAGAGAAGCAATAGGATGTCCTCCCTCTATGGGGCAGCCTGAACCCACCACTCCACAGGACCACTCAGAACTGGGTCCCCCCCATGCCACCCCATCTGGTACTAATCCAGGAAGGGGAGCAGAACCTACCAGGTTCTTCCTAGGGAGCCAGGCTCTGGGGAAAAAGTAGTAAGAGGGAGGAGGGAGAATGAATTAATCGATAAAGGATTTCCTGTTGAACATGGAGCAAACCTGGACACAAGGGCATGAGGCCACTCCTTAGCAAATAAAGACCGGCTATTGATTACGCCCAGTTGGGAGCCTGAGAACCCATGTCTTCTGGAACCTTGGCCAACTCAGATGTAAAGAAAGCTATACGGTGCTGCCAATCTTGAGAAAAAGCTCAACTCCAGCAGTGGGGCAGCATCCAGACGGGCTCTCTGGTCCGGCCATCTGGAATGGCTGGCTCTATTAACTGACCCCTGGTTCATCCTCTCTTATTCACTTCAAAGGACGACCCATGAGGGAAAAGAGACAAAAGGCTGTCAAGGGGTTTGGGGGGAAGGGAGGAAACTGGCTAAATAATTAGCCCTCCAACCTTCAAAGTACTCTATAATCATTCATTAATCCACCCAACTGGGATCCGTGGGCAGATGGGCGCTCCCTAACCACCCTGACACACCCATTGCTAAATGGGGCCTGGGGCCTGAGTGACGCCTACAGGAACAGTTAGCTGGTGCACCTGAGAGGGCAGAGATTGAGACCTTTGGATTCGAGATTTGCTGCTACTAAAAATCTCTGGGTACCCTGAAGCCAGGTGGCAAAAGCAGACCAGACTTTTGAGAAAGAATTCATCCCCAGGCTTGGGCAAATAGGACCTGTGGGCCAACAGCCAAGAGTCAAGAGGGTGATGGGTCTGAGTCTTCAAGGGGGCCACCCCCATAGGAGTGTATGAGTCCCTGCTACACGCATGTCCCGCAGGAAGGAGACTCCTCAAACCAGGAGGACCCCTGCCAGGGTCCTCCTCAGCAGACATAACAGCCGCTGGCACCACCTTGAGCAGAGCCCCTGAAGACAGACAGGAAATATGTCCTGGAAGACCTGTGTGCTCAAACAGCAGGGCTCCACCAGACCCACTCCATACCTCTGCTGTGGGCCCCACTGCAGGTGAATTTGGCTCTCTGGGGGCAACATTAAATGTTCCGTCCACCTTCTTACCAAGTCACCCATCTGTCACTTGCAGTATGACCAACTAAAATAAGGTTGTGGGTTACTATTTCTCCTGCACAGATGAGCTCCCACTTTCCAAATCTTTATTTCCACTGATGCTTAGAAGGGAAACGAATGGAGAGGTCGAGATGTCAGAAGGCGGAGAAACTGATTTCCCGGGATTCACAGGGTGAGGTTCATCCCAGCAAATTCACGGGAATGCCTGGGCCTCAGGCTTGCATACCCCAAACTCAATTTGAAGTTGTTTGGATTTGGGGCATCTGGGTGGCTGAGCGGTTTAGCATGTGCCTTCAGCTCAGGGCATGATCCTGGGGTCCTGGGATCGAGCCCCGCATCAGGATCCCCACAGGGAGCCTGCTTCTCCTTCTGCCTGTGTCTCTGCCTCTCGCTCTGTGTCTCTCATGAATAAATAAATAAATAAAATATTTAAACATAAAAAATAAAATAAAAAAGAAGTAAAGTTGTTTGGATTTAAGGATAATGGATCATGCTAACCAAACTTATAAGAGACTGATACATAACATCAAAATGAATTATTATTACAATTACTATGATAGCCAAACACTCGCTGTAGGCCAGGCATTCGGCAGAGCGCTTTTCCATATGACATATTATGTTCCTTATTCCTCATGCTAATCCTAAGAGACAGAGATCCCTCTCACCTCCAGTTTTCACAAGTAGATAGGGAACCCCCGTGAAGACATGATCTCATTCCAGGCCTCGCATTCTGTACATGGAAGAGCTGGTTTTCAAAATCACAAAGGACCTCTATGTTCACGTTCTGACCACTCCTCACTGTTGCCAAGACAAGCGTTAAGTGCCACCCAAAGAGAAACCCGTGCTACCTCGTTTTCCCTTCTGCAGGCAGGCTTTGTGGAGAGTCTGATTTTCAGAAAGTTGCTGGCAGTCAATGAAATCAGAACAGGGGAAGCACTGTGCTTTAAGATCAAGGCTTCCCTCTATTGCTATAGTCTTTCTCTGCAGTTGGGCACACCTGCCAGGCCACCCCAACTGAGCACCACCCTTTTTCCGGGCTCAGGGGGTCCTGTCCGGGCTGCCTTTGCTGTCTGTCCACTTCAGATTGCTGCCTGCTTCTGAGGACCCCATCACCAGCACTGCCATGACCAGGCTTTAATCCTGTTATTTGCTGCTTTTCTTTGAGGAGCCTTTGTACACCGATGGTTTCCGAAATAATCTTTGCCAAAAAGGAGCGAGATTTTGTACCATTCCTTCACAGGAGGGTACCTAGAAGAGGCAAATTCTTAGAGATGGAAAATAGAATAGTGGTCACCAGGGGCTGGGGGGGTGGGGGGAAGAGGAGTTATTGTTTGATGAATACAGACTTTCAGTTTTGCAAAATGGAAAAGTTCTGGAGATCGTGTTCTCGGTTTTACTACATCGTGAGTATCCTTAATGCCACCGAACTGTACACTTAAAAATAAGGTTAAGATGGTAAATTTTACCTCGGGTATATTTTGGCCCAGTGAAAACATCTCTTTCTTAAATGAGAGGGAGGTTGCTCTGGCCAGCACAACCTCTGAGAAGAGTCTCCCCAAAACTGAGAGCCTCAGGAGCCCCATTGCTGAAACACAGGTGATTGGTTCCCCTCTACCCTCTGAGAGGAGCTTCCCAATTTCCAAAGGATGGAAAGATGGGACCATGCAGGACCCAGAGCTGAGAGAAGTGGGGGCTCTCATGGGGCTCCCAAAGCACCCCCTGTCTCTACAGGACTGGCTTGCACATTGGCGCTCTTCCCAAGGCCATAAGCCTCCATTTCCTGGGGCTCAGCCACTTAGCTAAGGAGCCACTTTCTTGGAAGCTGTCAGGGTACCCGTCTTGGCTACTTTGCGGTTCCAGAAATGTCTGCAATCTTGTTTCCATCACCACGTCTCGCTTTCAGAAAACTCAGTGTTTCCTACCCCAAATCTGCAAACAGATAAGTCACGGCTGCTTGCTCAGGGTTCTTTCCAGGGGGTGGAGAGATGAGCCTCTCTTCTATTTAAGATGTAACAATACTCCGCTTCTCAAAAGCACGCAGCTTTCCCCAAGTCGGATACACTGACAACCGGCCAGGGCCCCAGGACAATGGTCACCATCACCTATTCCAGTCCAGGAAAGACAACAACCACTTCACATCCCTCCCACAGCCAGGTAGCCAACTTGCAGCCTGCAGACTCTCACCCTCCCCTGAGACATGGGGGGTTAGGGGTGGGGAGGGGCACCCAGCTTCCCCTCCTGCAGCAGCTTTCAGATCCGCCCTCCTCAGTGGTGAAAAAGGCACCAGTGCTACCTCCCACGCACCTCCCACCCCGGTGGGCTCCAACCTCCGGCAGGTGGACAAGGACTAGGGCAGGTGGCCATGTGACTTGCCAGCAACACAAGCAACCGGTGAGGGCCATGAGACCTGCTCGGAAAGTTAAGTGCTGGTGCCAGGCGTGCTGGAGACATCCGCACACTGGCAGGAAGGAGGACTTGACCTCAGAAGCCTGCCCAGGACAGCATGTTCAACCCCCCCCCTCCTGATCACTGCCTCCAACAGGCCGGCAGGCGCACCGCCTGCCCAGCACCAGGCCGGCCCCTCCGTCTCAGGTCTCCCGCCGCCCGCCGTCTAGAGCTTCAGAGAGTGCTGGTTTTATGACTGGAGCTGTCGGCTGGAGAGACACATTTTAAAATTCATGACCTTTCCCATCAGGGTTCAGAAACGGATCAGACTCCAAGATGAAAGCTTAGTTTATTCTTTCACTGGTCCTGTCGGCCCCCTCCCACCTCCTACCTCCTCCTCCCCTCCACCCACCCCCACCCCCTTTCTGTGGCTTCCTCCCAGAGCTCTCCCTTTCCCATTGTCCTGCAGGATCTTTTGCATTTGTCCCAGTTTTAATCCCCCCACCTCATAAACCAAAGCAAAATGAAAATTCTCCTGTTTCCAAACGGAGCATGCATGCGGCTCGCAATGCACGCCTGACTATCAAAGGTATCTCCCTTTGTCAGGTAGGGAAGGGCCATGGAAGGTGCAGCTGAGCCACAGAGATAGAGCAGAGGTTTGAACAGAGCCCGGGGTTTCCGGGGAGGGTGGGGGGGGTCGCATTTTTCCAGGCAAGGCACTTGCCCAGGGAGGGGCCATCCACCTGAGGCTGGGGGAGGTGGGGGCCTAGCTCGGGCCCAGCAGACAGGCTGGCAGCCACACGGCGCCGCAGACCCTGCCAAGGAAAATTAAAGAGCAATGTGTTTGCTTCCTGCCACGAGTATAAACAACAACAAAGATTCTCTGGGTGGAATTCTTGCCTGGCGATCTCCGGCGCTGGCCGTCCTCAGCCGCCCCTTCCCTGCAGTGTTTGCCCTCTTGGGCCTTTACGGAGGCTGGCCCGGGAGGCACTGCCCAGGATCCTAATTTATCCCGGGAAACAGGAAACATAAATCTCCTCCCAGACGCGGGTGACCACACACAGGAGGCACACGGGCTTTACTGCAGCCACAAGAAGCAAATGGAAGAGAAGTGAAACCTGTGGGTGGCAGCAGCGTTGGCCTCATGACAGCACTGACGTGTCTGAGCCGCCCAGACGGAGAGAGCATGCCCACTTCTGGGGAGGAACAATAGGTAATACTCAGCTGGAACTACCTGTGCCGGGCAACTTCTAAGCTCTTTGTGTGTATCCGCTCGCTCATTCATTCTTCATACCAAACTTAGGCAGTAGACCTGAGTAGCCCTATGTGATGGCTCCCACCATATGCCAACTCAGCTAGGTCACAGCACCCAGATTTTTGGTCAAACGCCAGTCCAGATATGGCTATGCAGGTACTTTTCAGATGAGACTAGCATTTAAATCAGCAGATGGTGAGTAAAGCAGATTACCCTTTATAATGTGGGTGGGCCTCTTCCAATCAGTTGAAGGTCTAAGAGAAAAAAAAACACAGGTTCCCCCACACACACACCCAAGTAAAGGGATTTCTGCCTCCAGACTGCCTTCAAGCTCTGGCTGCAATGTGAGCTTTTGTCTGGGTGTCCAACATGTTGGCTGGCCCTGCAGACTTCTGAGCTGTCGGCCTCTACCGTCACTTGAACCAATGCCTTAAAACAAATATCTCTATTCCTATACATACAAATAGGATTATGTGTGTGTTCATATATATATGTGTACATGCACACACACCCTATCTGTTCTGTTTCTCTGAAAAACCCAGACGAATATACCCCACTTTACAGACAAGGAAACTGAGGCACAGAGAAATTCATTCCCTCGCCCAAAGCCTCAAGGCCAGTGAATGGTGCAGGCAGGATAGGCATGCGTGGTGCAGCCTGAATTCAGAACCTGCTTACTTACCCAGACACTCACATGCCCAGGAAGTCGTAGCCCATCAGCGGTGAGCTAACATGGGGAGGGAAGTGTGGTGGAAAATGTATTCAAGGAAAATTTAGCTGGGTCAGTGGGCACGGACAGGACAGACTTTGAAATCGATGAGATTTGTTTTCAGTTTCAGCTACAATTTGATGTCTTTGACTTCCAGTGTGTGATCTAAATCTCTCTAGGCCTCCATTCTCCCAATCTGCAAAGCACCATCAGAATTTCACAAGGTTATTGAGGGATTAAATGGGATAATTTTGCGTGCAAATAGTTATTTCCCAGTATGCAAGCGAAATCATGTTCTAAGCCTTCAGCAGCTCAACTTACCAGAGTCTTCTGTAATCTGCTCCCAAAGTTTTTCCGTTCCTCAGAGCCATTGACCTCAGTGTCAGGGGCAGGGAGCCCACTGGTGGAGATCACTCCCACTGTGAGGTACTACCTCCTGCAGGCACAGGCTGGGGTTCAGAGAGGGGTCAGCTCTCCCAGGCCCTCCCTGGCATGCCTCCTCTGGGCTTCCCACCCGGCTGCCCAAACCTGTCAGGCTCCTCTTGCTTGTGGGACATCTCACCCAGGGCCCAGTCCCCACTGTCCCCATCCCTAGCCACCAGCTCTGTATGGACAAAGCCTGATGGGGAGGAAAGGCTTTCTCGATGGAAATAAGCAGGTATGTTCTCCCCCAGGAAGATAAGCACGTGCCAAAGGACATGCAGGAGCAAGATACTTCCCCAGTAAGAACTCTGTCTCCGGTCCTGCCAGGCCAAAAGGACAGGGAGCCCAGTTTAGGGGAGTTTGTTTGCATCTTGGTTGTGTTTTCAATATTGCTTCTGCTCTAGGTTGGAGATGGTCCATGTCCGAGGAGCCATACATAGCAAAATGTCTGACCTGCATCGTGTCATGTGAATCTCCCACCCTCTGTCTTGTGCTATCATCGTTGTTTCCACAACATGAAGGAGAAACTTGGGATTCAAAGAAGAGAAAGGTCTGGGAAATGAACTAGGGGTGGTGGAGGGGAAGGAGGGCAGGGGGTGGGGGTGAATGGGTGACAGGCACTGAGGGGGCACTTGACGGGATGAGCACTGGGTGTTATTCTGTATGTTGGTAAATTGAACACCAATAAAAAAGTAATTTATTTAAAAAAAAAAAAAAAAAAGAAGAGAAAGGGCATGTCACCGCCTCACGAATGCTGACAGAGCCAGGATTCACACCTAGGCCCTTCTGACTCTGGAATCCTCCCTCTTAACCACTTTGATAATGGGCAGGCGTATCTATTTCCAACAAACATTAGTTATCATTTCTGGAAGGCAAGAGACATTCTATCCCAACTCTGTCTCTTGGAAAGCAAATGGCTTTGAACCAGTCACTTAGTCAAAGGAGAGAAATTGAGTAGAGTAATGGTGCCCTGACACTCTAAACACTTCTAGTTCTAAGAATGAGTAGCCAAAGGGCCTGAACGAAGAACTTTAGACCACATCCTTCTCAACGAGTACTTGACATTAGGGGGAATTCTTAGAAATAAAAATAAACAAAAATATTAGGGATAAGCTAGCTATCAGATTCACAAATTGGTTTTGCAAAATGTACTGTGCTCTTCTCTCTCCTTTGAATGGGAACATCTAGATCGAGGATAAATGGCCATAATACTGCTGGGATGGGAGCAGATCTAGACTTGTGGCCAAACACATTTCCAGTTCCAAGGCTCTCATCTGAAGTCACAGGCTTGATAATGCTAATATTAAATCTGCTCCCACCTTCGCCCAATGAGCAACACAGAAAAACATTAGTCTCCTCTATTCCAAGATACACATGGAGAATCTCTGTTTTTAAAATGCTGGAAATAGGGGATCCCTGGGTGGCTCAGCGGTTTGGCGCCTGCCTTTGGCCCAGGGCACAATCCTGGGGTCCCGGGATCAAGTCCCGCATCAGGCTCCTGGCATGGAGCCTGCTTCTCCCTCTGCCTGTGTCTCTGCCTCTCTCTCTCTGTGTGTCTATCATAAAAAAAAAAAAAAAAAAAAAAAAAAAAAAAAAAAAAAAGATAAAATGCTGGAAATAAAAATAAAATGAAATAAAATGCTGAAAGTAATCATAGAGATCAGTCAAACCAAAAACAGTTGTAGAGAAGAAAAAAGAATGAGGAAGAAATTTGATGGAACATCGATCCCTCTGTACGGGTGGTCTTTCCTTTGGTTTAATGAACCACCTCTTTCATGCGAATAGAATTGGAGCCCATGGCAGGTGACGTCTTAGTCCCATGCATGGTAAAGGTACTTCCCAAAATAAACAGGGAGGGAATTCTGGACATGCCAGTGAGGCCACTGAAATCAATTCACCTCATCATGCACGTTGCTCCATTTTTCTTCCCTACACCTTGGCCTTGGACACCCTTATCATAACTCAATAAGAAGTCTACCGTTTTGATAAGACATACCAGGCATCAGTCAGGAGAGGCCCCTTGCCCCACATTAGCGCTCACCCTCCAGAAATCTCTTGTTGTTTTAATGTTTCACTTGTAGCTGTTTTGATTCATGTGCATATTTACGTATGTACTGCAAATGCACCACAGAAGTGTTCTCATGGAGGCAATCAAATTACCAAAGACAGTAAACCTTCATTTGTTCTCTCTGCAAATATTTACCATGCGCCACTATGTCAGGACACAAAAAGACACAGTTGCTGCCCTAGGGAACCACCTGCCGGATTCAGCACGGGATGCCTTCTTTCCTCCAGGATGCCTTCCTTCCCCAGCACCAGGGTCAAGACAAAGTCCCATGACAGAGTCCCATGACATTAGATCTTCCGCATCCAGGACCTGCATCCCCCGGGGACTAACTGCCGGCTTCCTTAGGCGGGCTGTCCTTGGTACAGCTCCAGTGGGCCGGGCTCAAATAGGGTGCATCTCACAGCACTCTGGGACAAAGAATTGCAATAACGATGATGATAATGAAGACGTTGATGATGATATAGCAGGGGAAAAAATGTAATCCATTTTTCAAGAAGGATCGCTTGCCTCTCTCCTTCCTCCCCCTGTCTCTGGATGTACCCAGTTGCACACTTAGAGGGCCTCAGCACATGTCTGAGAGGATGCTAAGACGACAGCATGATGTCCGTTTCTGGCGGGGGGGAGGGGGGGCAGGGACTGCTCCTCTCTCTGATTTGCACCATCCTACCTAATAGACTTCAGCTGTATTGAAATGAAAAATGAATAGGAAGTAGATCTTGCTGCTAAAACATATGTGTCAGAAAATCATTATGGGTATTAAATTACAGCAATAAAATGAACCAGAACTAATTTTGCAAATTAAGATCCAATAAATTTTTTTCATAGCCACACCTTTTCTTTAAGACAAAAAAAAAAGTAGCAAAATTAAGATTCCATCTCACGATCTTAAAATTGAGTGTAAGGCTTTTGGGGGGGGGTGGCCTGGGGGGTTAAGGGGGATACGTACAGATCTAGAAATTTCCATATGACAAACACATTAGCCTTTTGGAGGGTGGCGGGTGAAGGGTGCTGCTCGCGGTTGTAAGGATACTGCCCCTGTGCCAAACAGCATAATGATCAGTTTTTAAGCTGACATACCTATGTGTTTTACATGTAAAATTTATGTATACATATGCCCCTTCCTCTCTTCGGCTCCCTGCTCCCCAGACACGTTCCGCTGACACAAGACACACTAGCAAATTTCTAAATTTCTGACAACCGCTTATTTTTAGAAGAGACTATTGCTGTGGGTCAAATTAACACCGAAGCTATAAACAAACCTTTAGAGCTTTGCCTGTTCTGGAGAATAACAGGATGTCTCCCTCCACCCTCCAGCCTGCGAAGGAGCCTGTAATTAGCTCATTGTCCATGAATAGGCACAAAGGAGGCGTCCCCCGCGCACCCGCTCCCTTTCAAGCTTTCCATGGGACATCTCGGGCCAGATGTTAATTAATTAAGTGAGTAACTTCCAGCATCCCCTGGGAGCACAGCTGGGCCCAAGTCCTCTGTTCTGGAAGGGACAGCGAGGAAGAGGATGCCGGGCAAGCACTCGCAGAGAGGGTCCGCCAAGAAGAGGGGAGAGAAAACAGGATTCACTTCCCTGCTGTCACTTCACTCCTGGCTCCGCTCTGGCGGAACTGCGCCCAGCCGTTCTGCTACACCCAGAGAACCCAACTATTTATAGCCACACAATCATTATAAATAAAGCTGTTTATAACACCGAACCTTGGCCCTGCATTACTTAAAACTGTAGACTGGCAGCTATAAATAACTCTGTTACATGCACAAGTGTGATTACTGACTGATACTTCCTCAAATTGTGACAAATAATGACAAGTTTGTTTGACAAACATCCCACTGACATTCATCTGATTTTGAATAAGTGGTGCTGCTTTTTTTTTAATTTGGTCCCTGAGGCCCGGGATCTCAGGGACTTGCTTTATTCTTTTCCTCTCTCAGCTCCTGCCAACCCCCCCCCTCCCGCCCCAACCGAAGGCCCTGTCCTGGGTATCCCGGCTTCTCCCTCTTCCCCCTTACCTTCCCCAGGCCATCCCCCCACCCCACCCCCTACTAATCACTGGGAGGGATTTGGGGCCATTTAAGGGGAAGCTTATTAAATCCACCGGTTCTCTCATGGGAGGACGGTTCTGCTGTCAGGGCCTTGCCAGGGTTGGGGGGAGTTTTGTTAATGACCCAACAGCAATGGTGATGGCGAGGGGCGGGGGGGGGGGGGGGGAATGTGGGCCAGCCCCTTTGGGGGCTGGATGAAGGGGGAAAGAGGTTCCCTGAGGGAAATGCAGAATTGAACATGAGATGGTTGGAATCTCAGGCTTCAACACAGTGGGGGGGGGGGGGGCGTAGCCTAGAAATGCTGGGGGTTGCCTACAAGTACACCAGCGAAGGGCGAGCATCTGGACAGAGGGATGTACCTCCCCAGGCACCTGATCTGAAAGCTCTTGACTGACCCTACTTTGCATCTCCAAGCTGGGGTGCTCTCTTTAGGGCCCTTGGTGCTGATGTATGGGAGGCTCTCCAGGGGATTTCAGAACTCCAGCAGACCTCTGGGACGTAACTCGGCCTTTTATAGATAGAGCAGTTGAGCCAGAGTCTCCCACAACCCGTTAGAGCAGAGCTAGACTAGAACTCAGCTCTCTGGGCTCCACGTGAAGGCTTCTCCCATCATCCTTAAACTGATTTAATGCACGTAAAGCCTGTGGAATTACTCCCGGCTCCTGGCAAGCATTCCCTGAGTGCTAGCTATTAGAGTGTGGCGATCCTCATCCAGTGCTCTCCACTGCTTGTCCGCCTGAGTTCCCTCTTGGTTTTTTTGTTTGTTTGTTTATTTTTAAAAGATTTTATTTATTTATTTATTTATTTATTTATTTATTCATGAGAGAGAGAAATAGGCAGAGACACAGGCAGAGGGAGAAGCAGGCTCTATGCAGGGAGCCCAATGCGGGACTCGATCCCGGGACTCTGGGATCACGCCCTGGACTGAAGGCAGATGCTCCACCGCTGAGCCACCCAGATGCCCCCTGAATTCCCTCTTTGAAAGGCATTTTAACTATGGGTCCCCACCACCCATGGTCCTTATCTCCTCTGTCTGACTTAACTCTTCTTTTTCTAAAGATCTATTTATTTACTTGAGAGAGAGCGACCAGGGGGAGGAGCAGAGGGAGGGAGACAGAGAGAGAGAGAGAGAGAGAGAGAGAGAGAATCTCCAGCAGACTCCCCGCAGGGCGCAGAGCCAAACATGGGGCTTGATCTCCCAACCCTAACATTGTGACCTGAGCTGAAACCAGGAGTCGGACACTCAAACCGACAGAGCCAGCCAGGCGCCCTGATTTAACTCTTAATTATAACATTTGCACACTCTCATCTCCCACCCCCACTTTTTCCAATCTATCTTAAATAGAGCTTCCAGAGGAGCAAGATCTTAAACTCGTGACAATGCTGTCCACCTCCTCCCCCATCTCCCTGGCCAGGCTGGAAGCACAGTGAGGAGGGCCCCTCCCAGACCCTACAAGGGCAGGGTGCACCCCTGAGAGGGAGCACCTCCTTACATTTGTATCCCACACGTTTCTCAGTTGTTTTGCCTCAGTCCCAACCCTGCTGGCTCCTCCTCCTGAATGAAAACCCACAAGTCGGTTCCGTATTTGCCAGAGTAACTACAGAACCCTCACCCTGGATGACCACGTTCTTGCTTCCTGGTCCCACCTACTTCTCCTGCTCCAGTCTATGCTTCATCCCAGAGCAGATTCTTCAAGCTTCCCAGGACGTGCACCCTTGGATAGTTTCCCCCTTGCTTTGGTAAGGATGCCGTCCCTTTGGGGGCACCTGGGTGGCTCAGTAGTTGAGCAGCTGCCTTCCACTCAGGCCATGATCCTGGGATCCTGGCATCGAGTCCCATGTCGGGCTCCCTGCATGGAGCCTGCTTCTCCCTCTCCTCTGTCTCTGCCTCTCTCTGTGTGTCTTTCATGAATAAATAAATAAAATATTTTTTTAAAAGGGATGCCGTCCTTTTGCATTACAAAACCCTCACCCACATCTTTCAAGACCCCCTGCAAATGCCCAGAGAAGCCTGTGCTGAGGCAGCTGCGACCCTCTTTCCTTGGCGTCTCTGTTACCTTTATGTGTATGTCTCCTTCAGCCCCGGCCTGTCTTAATCCTGCGCTGAGGACGTGTTTGTGTTTCATCTTCTTCTCTAGTGGTGAGGGGGACCTCTTTCCTAATCATCTTGGTATCTGGCGTAGTGCATATCTAGAAGACGCAAAACATTTCAAAAGTCTGCTTACTAAAAGTGCAAGCAGAAACAAAAACAAAAAAAGGCTTTGAAAGTGAGACATGGCAGGACCAACCAGTGCATATCTGCTAAGATGTATAAATAAGTAGCAGAGCCTGTAATGGAGCCACGTGGCTCGCACCAGCCCAGCCTTCTGCCGTTCCAGAAGGCTCCATGAGGAGTGTCCACCTGGCAAATGTGCTCATCCTTTGCGCTGACAACGGATGGAGAAGTAGAAATGAGAGAGGGTGGAGAGCTGGCCAGACCCAGCAGTTACACAAGCTGGAGGACGAAGGGGCGAGTATCTCATGAGCCCATCAGTCAGCTGGCTCGCAAACCTTTTTTTTTTTTTTTTTAAGATTTTATTTATTTATTCATGAGAGACACAGAGAGAGAGAGAGGCAGAGACACAGGCAGAGGGAGAAGCAGGCTCCATGCAGGGAGCCCAACGTGGGACCTGATCCTGGGACCCTGGGATCACACCCTGGGCCAAAGGCAGGCACCAAACCGCTGACCCACCCGGGGATCCCAAACATTTCTTTAGAGTCTGCGATGCTCACGACACAGAACCACCCTCCAGGAATCCACGTCTTCCCGGCCTTGGGGCACTAACGACCGGCCCTGTACCCTTTCAGCTTTCCTGACACTGAGACCCTTGGAGCTCCAAGTGTCTGGTGGACACCCCGATTCTTCTGCTTATGATGAAAGAACTTGCAAAGCTCCGCCAGGCCTCTCCCGGTGGGGCCCACACCCACCGGTGTTCCAGCACCGGCCTGCCAGCCTTCCCGGGCCCCCCAGGACCCAGGGCTGTTGGAGACCCCCTTAACACCCCGGGGACACAAGACCGAGCTCACCCATCAGAACTAAGGGTCCCCGGAGGAGAAGCAGACGAGCAAGCATCAGCTGACCAGCTGACCCCTAAAGGGGAAAAGCAGAACCGAACACTCCTACAAGAGCCCTTTCTTCCTCCAAAGCCGCAGGAGAAGGAAGGCGCCAGGCTGGAGAGGGGCTTTGGGTCCCTTTGTGCTCGTCCGTATTAACACAGTCACACTTTGCTATGCAGATGTCACTTCCAATAAACACCAGGGCTTTCCCGGGCCTGGACTCTAATTGAAGGAATTGTTACTGTTGGTGAATGGCTGGGGAATTAATGAATGCAAAGCCAACCACTTCATAAATGCCTGCTTTGTGAGCGGTCGCAGGGTCCTGGGGACCTCGATTCCTGTGGTCAGCACAGCCCCGGACTCCGTGTTAGCAAGTGACGGTGATATCACCGTCAGCCCCTTTCTAAAACCGCCAGGGGACAGGGGAAAGGGGCCTCACGTAGAGCCGGGCGGCCACAGCCCACTCTCCTCCCATCTCTCTGCAGCTGAGCGTGCAGCGTGGAGACCTCCCCTCCCACGTTCTGGATTTTTCCACGCACTACCTTCCTTTTTGAAGAAAGGCTTCATTTGCAAGTTAAGGATGGGAACGTGAGGGCAAGCAGATAAGAAAAGGCTTTTCTCAACCCGCCTCATCCTCAGTGGGTTCCTTGAGCTCCTGTGCAGGGGCCAGAACATCCACACGCACATGCTCACCCTTTACAACTTCTCACACACACGCCCAGAGTCTTTATGACCGGAATTACGTAGTCTTCACCTAATTTAAAAGTCAATTCCAGGGGCGCCTGGGTGGCTCAGTGGTTGAGCACCTGCCTTTGGCTCAGGGCGTGATCCCGGGGTCCTGGGATCGAGTCCCACATCGGGCTCTCTGCAGGGAGCCTGCTTCTCCATCTGCCTGTGTCTCTACCTCTCCCTGTGTGTTCCTCATGAATAAATAAATAAACTCTTTAAAAATAAATAAATTAAAAAAAATAATAAAAGTCAGTTCCAGGGGCTCCTGGGTGGCTCAGTGGTTGAGCATCTGCCTTCAGCTCAGGGCATGATTCCCGGGTCCTGGGATCGAATCATGCATCGGGCTCCTCTTGAGGACCCTGCTTCTCCCTCTGCCTGTGTCTCTGCCTCTATCATGAATGAATGAATGAATGAATGAATGTCAGTTCCAAGTTGAATGAACTCTTCAGGTAACCTGCTGCCTAAGACTAGAGGATACGAGAAGAAAAGAGGTGGTCAGTGGACATGCCGAGCCCTCTTCCTGGTACACACACACCTCACTGAACACACACAGCGTGGGTGCCTTTCTTCTTCCCCAGGTTCTGCGGACATGGCATGTCCAGGCCCCACTTCTGTTCTTGCCATGGTGACTCTGCAGTCTCCTCAAGCCAAACTGCCACAGTCCTGAAATCCCCCTTTAAGCTTAAAAAAAAAAAAAAAAAAAAAGGCACCATGATGGTAACAGTGGTGGAATTGAGGGCAGATTTTTTTTTTCTCCTTTATGCATTGTTGCAGTATCTAGATATCCTACAGAGGGTATATGTTTTATATTCAAGGAAAAAATGCATGAAGTAAAAAAAAAAGAGAGAGAAAACTATTTTAGTTTTATAACATCCCTCAAGAGCTTGAGGTTTGCTTTGGCAGCTTTATCTGATATTTGTGGAAGGGGCGTTCTGGTCTTGAAAATTAGCCTGGGTCATAAAACAAGGAGACTATGACATTCCCTGAAATTGGATCTGAAACCACTGGTTTCTGTCTAAACTTAGTGAAAAAGCAGTCAGTAAAGGAGAATTTATCTTTGGAAGCCCTACCCTCCCCTTCCTGTGTTCTTATCCCGCTTCCCATGCCTTTGCCACCCTTATAGTTCCCACTACTTTCCCTGTTTTGCTTTATTTTATTTTCTCCTTACTATTCTTAAAACACACTTCAAGGATGGGGCCTGGTGTCAGTCATTTACACCTTAGTATGAATTGGAATGACCAGGATTTATTTAGCTATGTTATAAGTGTATATTTGTATTTTAATCCTAAATCCAATTGTATAATGAAAGGTATGGGCTAATATATGAAAAAGGGCATCATCTCTCTGTATTCCTGAAATCAGACACCTAGGTTCCAGCTCTTCTGTTTGTGGGAAAGGCGGGCCCCTGACTGCAATAAATATTTCCACTTTAGCTATAGAATAGCTGCCATTTAATGCCTCTGTCCCTTCAGAAACAGCACACGCTCCAGAGAGCCTACCATGTGGGAATGGTTGAAATAATGTTCAGTCTGCAAAAGTATTCACAAGCCCAGGGATTTTCAAAAACCCTATTCTATATTCTTACTTGTAAAATCATATTTGCTTCCTATATATATTGAGTATGTATATTGAGTGTCTGATAAATAAAAATGGGTAATGATTTTGAGTGCTGGATTTTGGACACAGATGAGGAAACTGTATTCCAGAGAATTTAAATAACTACTCAAGGTCATTCACTGGTCAAGGTAGGGCTTGGCCAAAAAAAAAGGGGGTTTCTGGTTCCTGGGCTCATGTTGCAACACATCATCTCTCAAACCACCTAATTCAAGTCCCAGACAATGCAACTGCCTCATGCTGATGGGAAGCTACAGAGTGACCCTCCTAATTCTCAATCCCTTTCTTTGGGGGAATTCTTGGCAAGCAGGCTAAGAATGAAGCTGAGCAAATACCATGTGTCTGACCCTTCTAAGCTATCTCAACTTTTAGACCACGTTCTAGAGATAAAAGAGCAAAATACAGGAGGAAGAAAAACTTAGAAAGAAACAATCACTTGGGTTTTCTCCTATTTCCATCATTCTGATCCATATCACAGTGTGCTCAGTCCCTGGCTATCCACACATTGCCCAGGACCTGGATCTAGAGGTCATGGGGGTAAGGGGCAGGGTGGGCAGGGCCACCAAGAAGCTTCCCTGGGTCCGCCCCTTAGGCAGAGTTTCCCAGTGGAAATCCACCTCCAGCCAAAAGGATGAATTAGTGGTGGCCTTGTATTACTCACAGATGGATGGATGATCAGCAGCTGATTGTATATGCAAGGTTAGATCTGGGGTCATCTTCTACCAGGCCCCACGGGGACAGCATCTTAGGCCTCCTAGTCATTGTATACCCTGTATATTTGCCACATTACCCCGTCTGCTGTCACCTAAAACCAAAATCAGACCGTGACCTTGACATGCCAATGCGTGCTACATAAGGACCCTCACTACCTGCCATTTATAGATTTGTTCGTTTATTCAGCTAAAATATGGTAAGTGGTTACCGTAGACCAGGCACCGGGCCAGGCTCTTGCTATATAAAGAAACCAGACACACAGCTCTTGCTCTTGACAAGCTGATGTGAGAATCAGAAAGGGACAAATGACAGAGAGCCAAGTTACTTTATACCCAGATCGACAAACGCCTCTTTCGTCTTGAAGACTCAGATCAGACATCGCCCTCCTCAAAGGCCTTCCTGCTCATCTGCAGGCAGGGCCGTGCATCTTCTTCTGTGCCCTGATGATACGTGGATTGTTCCTCGACTACAGAATTTTTCATATTGTTAAAGTTATTTCTATGCACGTCTGCTTGATTTTTTAGACTGTGTGTGAAAAGGCGGGGGGATGGAGATAGGAAAGGCAAAAACTGCTATTTCACACCTTCAAACACCCACAGTATCTGGGACGTTTCAGATGAATGGATAGATGGATGGATGAATGAAGGGCCAGGCTCTTGTCTTCTTGCATAGATTTCCTTGACCGAAATGTGTGTGTGAGTGAGTGAGTGTGTGTGTGTGTGTGTGTGTCCACTGGTCCAAACAAGAAATAAATTTCCTCATGGCTCCTTAATACGTAGAGTGTGGTGATTTCCAGTTCATTACGCAAACTTACAGAATTTGGAGATACCAATGTCTCGTCTCGCTCAGCCGAAAGCTCTATTTGGTTGTCTTTGTTTACGTTTCTCCAGGAGCGTAATTAGAGTATGTGTGAGCATGTGTGAGTGTGGGTGTGCGTCAGTCTGCACGTAATTGGGTGGCGTCCTCAATAACAGGTGTCCCTCCAGTAGGTCTCAGCGGTGATGGAGGGCATGGAGGGGTGTGCCAGGAAGATGGGGAGCTGCCGCCTGCCAAAACCAATCACATTAAATCTTAGTGCTCATTCAGGGCCTGTCACGGGAGGAGAAATCTGATGAACACCCGAATGTCAGGGTGGTTATAGCGTCTGTTAAATGGCTTGTTAATGTGATTGTTGAGAATTTTACACAGAAATGACACTGGTTACAATCAAAGCTGGCTCCCAGCCAGTTTCTACCAAGCGCTGCCACCACTTCAGGCCAGGTGGAAGGCGGTTTTGCTGCTACCTGGCCTGGCCTCCTGCCATCACTTGAAAGCTTTCTCTCTGTCTTATAATCTGTTTCTGTTAAGAGGAGGCTGGCGATCTTCACCCACCGAAAAAGATGCCTACTGACATAAATTGTGCCTGTTCTTAGAAGCGAAATCAAGATCTTTTACACCACAAATAAGGAGAGCTTGGAAGCAATTTGTGTCTTCTGTTTTTGGTGGGTAGGGTACCTGTCAGGAAGCATCTCGCACTGGGTTAGGAGGCCTGAGTAAGAAGACCCTTCCACAAGCTGAATCCGTTTCATTGGATATCCAGGCGACCATCACAGACTCGTAGGGTCAGAGACCCTGAAGGTCACCTAACCAATCTCAACCTTCTCCTGCAGAGTAAGGGAGCTCCAGCGTGGTCAACTAGAGCAACAGACCGTGTATCCCAGTGATCAGTCCAGCTCACCTCCCACCTCCCACCCCAACACGACCTCAAATTCAGTAGCAAGAAACACAGGCAGCGCTCTTGGACCTGACCCTGGTCCCAAGGACATCTCTGACATTTCCCTGCCATGTGCTGCTCTTACCTCTGAAGAAGGATGCTTGGCTCTCCAAAGCGCCATGCGGGGCCCTGCCACCCAGGTGTGTAAGGATTGAATCCTTGTGGGGTGGGGTGACTGCAAGCTGGGCAGCACTGGGCGCTCGGGGGAACAGACGAGCCAAAGTGGCTTGTGACCACCCTTGCTTACTGAGGAGGACCAAACCTTTCCGGTCTGGGCCCTTTCCCATCAACCCTTGGTAGTGGCAAACGATGAGTTCTCAAAGGCCTGGCTAAACCTCGTATTGCACTGTGGTTTTCACTGATGCACTATCCCCCCGTGGGCAAAGCCTTGAAGTATTTTTCTGGTCAATTGAAGTGCACACTGCAGTGCATCCTCCGGGTCATAATTACACAGTTGTAGGAAATGGCAAGCCCCTTGCTGTTCTAACCCTTTAACCTACCTTGGAACTCCCTTCAGTTCCTCAAGACCCATGGGAATTACAATCTGCCCTCCCAGCCTCTCCCGACAGCTCAGTCCCTGGCTCCACCAACAGGAATCCTTCAGCCGGCCTTCCCTGGCGCCTCTCCCCCACAGGGCTCTGAACCAGGCTCTGTGCCTTGGTCTTAAAGGCTTGTCTTGAAGGCAGGTTACCCTCTGTATTAATTTCCTAGAGCTGCCGTGACAAATTACCATCAACTTGGACACTTAAAACAAGAGAAATGTACTCTCCCACCGTTCCAGAAGCCAGAACTACAAAAGCAAGGTGCTGATGGGGCCAGGCTCCCTCTGAAGCCTCTAGGGGACAATTCTTTCTTGTCCCTCCCAGCTTCTGGTGCGTCCAGGTAGTCCTTGGCTTGTGGATAAATGGTTCCAATGTCTCCCTCTCTCTCCACCTGGCCACCTCTTCTTCTGGTGTGTTCTCCTCTTCCGTCTCTTTAAGGATACTTGTCATGGGCTTTAGGGCCCAACTGGATAATCTGGATAATCTGGCCCATCTGGATAATTTCAAGACCTCATCTTGAAATCTTTAGCTTAATTACATCTGGAAAGATCCTTTTCCTAGAAAAGGTCACATTCACAGATTCTCAGGGCTAGGATATAGATATCTCCTTCTAGAGAGCCCCATTCAACCCACTACATCCTCTTCCGGTCATCCTGATGACCATCCTGGTCATCCTCATCCTGATGCCACTCAAATGCTGCTCCCCTTGAATCAGAATGGAAACATCATGCTTTGGAGTTCCTCAATGATTCAGCTACTCAGTGTCGAATGCTGCTCGTGCTCTGGAGGCTGGATATTAGCTTAGCATTAGGCACACAAGATGAATAAAGGATGGTTCCTGCCCTTGAGAAGTTCTTAGTCTGATAAATCAGAAAAGCAAATAGGTCATTACAATACAACTTGAAAAAAAATTGGAAAGGTCCCATCACTCAAGAATCCTGTAGGCCATTTCCCTGATAATTCCATATTCCAAGCAGCGTCGCTCTCTTTTTGTTCATATGCCTGCTGAAATCTGCTTAACCAGAAAAATGAGAACTGATGGAGGAAGGGAGGTATCGTGGGGGACAAGGGAGATTTCTTCCCCAAGGAACTTTCTTCAGGCCGCGGATATGTCTGTCTTGATATTAAAAGGAAGGGCAGACATTTGGCAAAAGCAGTGCACTGGGGGCATGATGTTTCTGACGTCTGAGCCGAGGGCATCTCAGACTCAGAAATGGCTCACACGTGGACAGAAGTGATGGCTCCCTGAAAAGCCTTCTAGATATTTGTGCACAAATCGACACCTTGGCCGGATGCCAAGGAGAAAGCTTGCTCTTTCACTGTTGAATTGTTTAAGCTTTTCAATACTTGAGTTATGCGAGGCCATATCTGAGCTCCCATGTGAAACCTTGCATGTTTAGCACTCCAGATAGGAGATGGCCTGGCTCACGGACAGAGAAATAAGGCAAGTGCTTTCCTCCACTTTCAAACAAAGAATCTTAAAACCCTCTCCTAAATTCCTGAGGGGCAGAGGATGGCAGTGATGGGGAGAGGGAGGGTGTGGAACACTGTTCAGGATGATAAGGACGCCAGGTGGAGAAAAATAAAAAACATACCTTGTCAAGTAGTTCTGGAAAGTTCCTATCTCATGGCAGAGATTTCTTTCCATAGCAAAGCCTTCTACCATTTAGGAGGCAAATTGTGGATAATACTTCTCCTTGAAAGCTGATAAATACAGACATAAAAAAAAGACAGGCAGATAGACAATGTACAAATAGGCTGGAATATTGTGATTCAGAAACAATCACTCGCTAGAGTGATTCCTTTGCTCTGTACTTTTAAAAACATCCATAAGTAGAATCTTATGATAAAATGATCTTTCTTCTGATTTTTTCATAGTTGAGACCCAATGAGTAAGACATAGATAATCATCCTAAACCAACCCTTATCTTCAGGGCTCTGCCGTCATCTTTGAAAAAATAATTTACGTCCTGAAACAGTTCGAAGAAAATTGGCAGAGTTCCACCAGCTGTCCAAAGAAAGTCAAAAGCACAAGTACAGAATTTTCTAGGAAGCCATGCTTTAGTGATTCTGCCCAGTAAAAAACTGTTCTGCCCCAGATAAGTGGTCCTTAGAAAATGCCATGTTGTGATTCCAGTCTTAAAAAAAAGGACTCACATTAAGTCCTGAGTGTAACGATTGACCAATAAAAAACACAATATGCATGATTGTGATTATATCCTCAGAACTAAAAAGGAAAATACCTCCATACACCTGCTCACACTGCTGAGAAATAATATGAAGTTGGCATTGGTCTGGCTAACTCCGAGATTCTCTGAGCTTACATTGTAGCCAAAAGAGGACACTTCAAGCTGACCTCACCTAGCTCATAAAGATCAGGATCACCCAGCAGGACACTGGGTTCCATTGTGCAAGAGAGTTCACCACAAAAATCGGTTCTAACCCATTTCTCGTTCCTAATTCAATCTACCAGAAAAAGCAATAAGAACTCCATCCTTCAAAGAACAGAAAGAAATGCAAGTGGTAAATTCTGTCTACAGATCTCATTTAAGAAAGCGTCAGCATAGTATGGCCATGCTCTTGCCGCCCCACACTCTGTCCATTGTGTCCCTCCACCTGCTACTCCTGCCCCCAGGACAGGGGTTCCAACACTCAGGTTCACCGATGCGTCTGTCTGCCATCTCTTAGACTGCCCTAAGCAAGATGAAGGCACAGTAAGACCAAAATGCAAGAAGGCCTACAAGTCCATCCATTTTCATGTTATGTAACAGGTTAAAGGAAGGCCTCCATAAAGGCATGTCCATGTCCTGGACCTGTGAATATGACCTTATTTGGAGAAAGGGTCTTTGCAGACATAACTGAGTTAAGAATCTGGAGATGAGACAATGCTGGATTATCTAAGTGGGCCCTAAATGCAATGACAAGTGTGCTTATAAAAGACACAAAGAGGAGAGATGCATGAAGAAGAAGACAAAGCCATGAAAAGATGGAGGCAGAAACTGGTATGTCGCAGCTATAACCAAAGAATGCCTGGAGCCCCAGAAGCTGGAAGGTACAAGGAAGGATTCTATCCCAGAACCTTCCCAGGAGCAACAGCTTGATCTTAGACTTCTGACCTCTGGAGAGGATAAATTTCAACCAAGTTTGTGGTGATTTGTTATGGCAGCTCTAGGAAACTCATACCGCTTGCTTCATTTTTAAGGAGAAATTACACTCACACAATCCAGAAGGCCACGTCGTGCTATTACCAAGCTCACAGGTTTGGTTTGAAACCTCACACTCTTTCATTACGTAATTGGTCATACCCCTCAATAAATAGACTTAACATATACTAATTTGTGGTAACAAGAATAAAGATGAGCTAGACATACACTTAGGGTTTTCACTACAATTCAGGATGAACATACACATGACAGGCACATCTGAGGTTGTCTGTGCCCCTCAACTGAATCTCCTTTCTCTGCAAATCACACCCCATACTCCCAGAATTGAGCCCCAAGACCTATTTGCATCGCATGACTTTTTTCCACCTCCTATTGGTCGGGTTACAATTGATGGGAGTAGGGACGGACGTTGATGGAAGCTAGACCAATCACACTGTCTCTCCCGGAGACCTGAAGTGGGATGAAGGTAGCTCAGCTCACTCTGCCAGCTGGATGCAGGGGAGAGGGAAACTCAGCAGCCATCTTCCTGCATTTTCACAGATGCAAGTCAGTCTGGACAGAGAAGGAGACAGATGCCAGAGAAAAACAAAGTCAGAGACATCGGGTCCTCTCTGGCTTCCATCCTGGCTCCTCAGGGAGTCCTGCAGCTCTCAGATTCTATGCAACATCCTAATATCCTCCTTATACTCTCTTTTTGGCTTAAATCAGTTCAAACCAATTTCAGTTGTCAGCAACCAGGAGAAACATGATTGAGACTTAGTTAATGGGCGCCAACAAATAAAATTGATGAATAAAGATTTACATTTCACAACAGATAGATGTAGGGACAGGCTAATCTATCCACCTATCTATAGATAATTGTATTTCTTTATCAATACACAATACATACGATGTGCCTTGACCAAACACAAAGTACTTCTGGATGTAAAAATTTAAGAAATCCTAAAGCATAGTTAGCATTTTTCCTTTAATTAAAAAAAAAAAAAAAAGATTTATTTATTTATTTATTTATTTATTTATTTATTTATGATAAACACAGAGAGAGGGAGAGGCAGAGACACAGGCAGAGGGAGAAGCAGGCTCCACGCCGGGAGCTGGACGCGGGACTCGATCCCGGGACCCCTGGATCGTGCCCTGGGCCAAAGGCGGCACTAAACCGCTGAGCCACCCAGGGATCCCCTAGCATCCTTCTTTTAAAGAAAATGTTAATTTTATTTGAACCCTTACGTACTGAATTAGAATTTAAGAAGTGTTTGCTGCATGTATACTAAAGAGGATTCTGAAGAGTTTTTTTTGAAAGTCCTCTCTTCCCCTGGAAGTACTTATGACCTAATTAAGAAGATAAAATACACACTGTGACCTAGTGTGGGTATCTCACCTTGTCACAATTACTGGCAGTTTTCGACTTCCATTAATCGAAAACTTCTCTATACCCCAACCACTCACACATTTTACACTGACACCTCACAACCCGCTTTTGTATGCCAGATTCGGATCTTTATAAATCAGCTGAGAAAAGAGCATTTTGAGCTATTGCATGGTGGTGCTGTCAGCCAAGAGCCACGTTCTGGCACTGTTGCCATTTTTTCCTGCACAGCAATGCTTCTGCAATTACTTGGGATTTTTTTTTTTTATTACGCTGTGCCCCTATGGTTTTATAAAAATAAGTGGAGAAATGGAAAAATGAAAGCACTTAAATGTAATTCTCATGAACTTAACACAATCAAGACAAAGGTGGAAATAGGGCAGCCTGATGCAGTTAAATACTCCCTGGATTTAAACTGGTGAAAGAAAATAACAAAACAAAGGAACTTTTATGAAATGCCGCAAAGCTATCTTGCAAGAGTGGATCTAAAAGCAGAAGTACGATTAGAGGTCTGATCATCCTTATAGCCTGTGGAGACGGGAATCCCTTCCTCTTCTATTGTTCTGCTCTCACGCGTTGCTGTGAATCGGAAGCTTCTGGAAAGGCATCACTGATAGGAGTGGTACCGTGTCTGTAGACCCACAGAGGGGACCGCAGGGGCTGGAATCTGACTTCCCCTCCTACCTGTTCTCTCAGTTCCAAGGTAAGATAAAGAAAGCCCTGACGGACTAACTGGCTCTGCCCCTTTTATACTTCATTTATGATACCTTTTTGCGATAGCTCACAACTGGAGTCTTGGTCTAGCCCAAGTGGTTCTCAACCAGGGACATTTTTGCCTGCCAGGAGACATGTGGCAACATCTGAAGAGGTTTTGATTGTCACACCTTGGAGTTGAGAGAAGTGCTACTGGCAGGTCATGGGTAGAACTCAGGGATGCTGCTAAACATCCTACACAGAGCAGTCCCCAGCCACAAAATCTCAAATCCCAAGCCAAGAAAACTGCCAGCTTCCAAACATTGTTCCTAATCTAGGAATTAATCTTTCCATTGGAAAATTCTCTGAATCCAATGAGCTAACCTCTCTCTGGATGATGAGTTTTCCTAATTTGCATAGGGTAAGAGACTGTCACACGATGGAGGTGAGGGGAGGCCGAAACTAAGTAACCACCATTTACCTCACACTCACTACCAGCTGGCTCAGCACTGTTCTAGTAGGAGCTTTGCAAACATGACCACATTTAATGCTGTGAAAGTCCTGTAAGGTGAGTCCACTGTGATCCTGATCGTACAGACGAGAGATCCAATGCTAATAAAGTTGAGTCAGGTGTTCAAAGTGACGGAGGTCTTTGGTGGCCAGCCAGGGCTGGAAGACAGTCTGACTCCAGAACAGCCCTGGGGGAGGGGGGGTACAAGAAAAGCCAAAAACCCAGACAGAGCTCCAACACAGCATGTGAAGGAAGGAAGAGGAGGAGACACTCCTGGGGAGACCCAGTGGGTCAGGAGTCAGTCTACACGTGCCCTTTGGAGCCCTGTGTCGTGCTGCAGAAGCTGCAGTTCCGAGCCCTCGGACTTGGACCTGGGTTCGAGCCTCAGCGCCGCTCTTCGGGGATCTCACACCGTGGCTCTCTCCTGGCTTGTGCAGAAGAGGCATTTCCCCCCAACCCCGGCTCAGACTCCTCACTCACATCCTGTTAACCCAGAACTTGTTTTGTGCAAAAGCTGCAGAACTATGAAAAGGAGCAGAAAGCATGTGATATGTTTAAATATGCCAGAGCAATATGCTGACCAGCGAGGTTTGTTTATTAAAATCTTTATGTGGGGTGAAGCTCAATTGAGCTTATGTCAGCTGGTTTATGGAGAGGCCCTGTTTTCAAGATCAGGCTGCTGTTTGTCTTCTTTACCAAGCTGACAGAGGACATTCTGGAGAATACATTATGCCAAAAACATCTGTATTATAGAAAATCAACAATGAAGAGAAACAGCTCCAAATGGAGTTAGTACTTTGAAAGGCTTTTATCTGTCAATAGATTAAACTGCTATTTTTATCCAAGGAGGAAACTAGGGGAAGTATAAATCGGTTTAAGAACAGCAGAAACTGGCCTCCTCTTTTCTGCCAAGTTATTTTTGCACGCTCACAGGAGAGAGGGTGGGTTTCTGTTCTTGTTTTAATCAATGTTTTAAAATAATACCTATAGAACTACTTTATCCCAAATCAGAATACTTGGGGCTGATTTTTACCCTTCTATTGTTTCCCCGCTGAGATGTATGCCCCCAAATGAGACATGATGTGCTGGGGTTTACCTTCCAATGAAGAAGTGGGCCCCTTATACGCCTTCCTATTTAAAAACCCTGGAGTTGTCACAGGCATAGTCAGGTGTGCCCAGAACTATATTTGTCACCAACACCTTCGTGAGGATAGTAATAATACCAATAATAAATTGCTAACATATATCAAGCACGTACTCTGGCTAGGTATTTTCCATTCATTATTCCACTCAATCCTCATAAGCTCTGTGAGTTTGGTACTGTTATGATCTGGCTGTTTTTAAATTAACTTTTTATTAAAGTGTAACATGCATACAGAAAATTACACAAACTCTAAGTATGGAACTCAGTGCATTTCACAAACCGAACACACCACCATTGAGAACAAGAAACCAAACGTCTCCCGCCCTCTCCTGTCGCATCTACTCTTACCCTCAAAGGTAACCACTGTCCCAACCTCCCACAACACAGAGTGGGCTCATCAAGCTTTGAACCCTACATAAGTGGCATTATACAATATGTACCTTTTTGCATCTGGCTGCTTTCTCTCAACATTATGTTCGTGAGATTCATTTACACCCTTATGTACAGTTGTAGTGTGTAATTGTATCATGCTTGTGTGGAGTTGTAGTGTGTAACCATATTGTGTGTGATGTCCAATTGTAGTGGATAATTGTTTTGCGTATTGTTTGTAGTTGTGGATTTCTCATCCTCTAAGCTGCAAAATATTCCATTGTGTGAATATGTCACAATTAATTTTTCTATTTTATTGCTGATGGGTTTTATGTCCATTTTAAGTTTGAGGCTAAAGTTCAAGGTTAAGATTGAAGGTGGAGAATATTGACACTCAAGAGGTTAAAAAAAAACTTGTCCAAATTCACAAAGCTAGTATAAATGGTGGATCTGGGATTATAACTTGAGTTGGCCTGACTCCAACGCCCATACTGTTAAGCACCATGCTGTGTCACCTTTCAGAAAAGCTACATTTGCAGGGACTTCTCCTCAATGAGTAGAAAGGTTTTTTGTATAAATAATTTGGGAGGCTCATGGGAAGAGGATATTTGAGTAATGTGAATCTAAGTCCGCCCACCTCTACTGAGCTCATTGCCTTCTCTAGACATATCTCTATGCCTTTGGGTCCCATCTAACACTTTCTCCCTGTTCGATTACTTTGATTGACCCTCCAATAGCCCCACCAGGATCTCAAGCACTGTGGAGCTTGACTTAGTAGCCAAGACTGGAAATACACCATTGCACCCAAGACCAAGAGATGTTGAGTGTAAGACAATGTGCTTAGAGCAGCAGCCATGTAAAGGCTTCAATAGATATGTAAGCAAAAGAGGGTGTGGGGCATGTCAAGTTCGGTGAGTGCACACAGTTTATGTGAATTCTCTAACTCTTGTGTTGGCTCTCCCACCTCCCTCTCTGATATTTCTCTTACAAATGGTTTATGATGCTGTTGCCAAGTCATTCCCATCAATTCAAGAGCACATCCAGCAAACTGGTCCATGAGTAGGATAATTGTATTCTAAATAGCATCCATATTTTTTTAAGAGGAAAAGAAGGAAAGGAAAGGAAAGGAAAGGAAAGGAAAGGAAAGGAAAGGAAAGGAAAGGAAAGGAAAGGAAAGGAAAGGAGGAAAGGAAAAAGAAAGAAAAATAACACTCCCAAAGAGTCACAGAACCATAAAGGAAATACGAAAGCTGGCTCTCTTCCCGATTATGTGTCCTCTTCAAATGAAGAGGAATCCAATGAAGAGGTTTTATTTGGTCACATAAAGAGGGAACATCCATTTTAGACACACTTTTGGGGCCCAAGCTTTGGATCCTTCTCAACCCTCATCATCATTGAGTGACTGTGGCTGGAGACATACAGAGACCAGTCATCAATCATCAAAGAACTTACCAGGACCTTTCAGTGCAGCTTTCTTTCACTACCCCTCAGCCTGGCTTACTGGTGATTTTCTGCAGACAGGCACAGAATTAGCCATGACGCATGTCTACTAGGTTATTTGGCCAGTTCACAACTGATCATGCAGCAAGTGCACAGTTATTATGGGCCAATGTACACTGCTTGGTACAATGAAAGAATCCTGGGATCAGCTGAGTTATAGGCCAGTTGTCTCATTTGTGTAAACACCATTGGAGTTTCCAGGTATTACCTGAGAAGAAATCCACCTTGCCTTGCAGAGTCTCAAGAATCCTTGACTTCTCTAACCTCCCCTGAAAGAAAGAAGCTGCTTGCACCAGCCCACTGTCCTGGTTTACTAGAGCTGCTGCCACAACATACAACAGACTGGGTGGCTTGACCAAAGGAAATTATTGCCTCCTGGTTATAAAGACCGTGAAATCCGAAAACCAAGTATTGTCGGGGTTGCCTCCTTCTGAGGGCCCTGAGGGAAGGATCTGTGCTATGCCCTTCTCCCTGGCTTGCCGATGGCCATCTTCATGCTCATCTTGTCTTCTGCCTGCATGCCTGTCTCTGTGGCAAATTCCCCTCCTTACATCGACACGGTCATATGGGATTAGGGCCTACCCTACTGACCTCACCTGATTACCTCACTTGATTGCCTCTGTCAAGAGGCCACATTCTGAAGTACTCAGGAGTAGGTGCTCAAAATAGGAACTATAGGGGGGAAACAACCCAACCCCTAACATTGACTCCCACAAAAATTCCTTCTTCTCTTCCCACTGAACAGCTAATTCCAGTCTCCCCAGAATCTAGATTCTGCATTCTATTTGCTCTGACCTTAACCAAATAAGATTACTGAAGATGTGGGAGTGAACTTGACAAGGCCCCAGCTCCCATTTCCTTGTGGTCTTCTGGTAACTTATCCCCATGAGGAATGACATTTTGGTTGTCAGGGTCTCCTGAAATCAAAGGAGTCAGAAGCACCCATGTAACTCCTGGTTTGGACCTCCCCCATCCCCTTCCACACACCAGATGGTCTCACCAACCTGATCTTCCTCTTCCTGTAGTGTAGGCTCGTCCTTCCCTCCCTGAACCAATGCTACTGCAATTCTTTCCTCCTCTTTCTTTGCCCCTTGAGCTATCTTTTAAGATCTCACTCAATTCATGTCTTCCGTGACAGGCATTTCTCACTCACATCATCTGAACAGACAGCATCTTGTTCCAGTTTGTGTTATGGGATTTGATGAAGGAAGATGGCGGGGCATTTTCTCTTTCCATCTGCAATTTCTCGGCAGCTCACCGTGCCTGTCACTAACATCCCAGTTCCATGTCTCAGTTTCCTGGGGCCACGAATTTCTCTTCCAGGTATCCTGCCTTTGAAGCTGCTGCCAGGCAAGCAGAGATGGAACAGCTTGATCACATGGATCTTTGACTGTCCCTCTTTTCTGATGGGCACAAGAACTCAGGAGATTTTACCTGTGTTTAAATAAGAGGAGAGAGGGAGTCGGTACTTGATTTTTACTTTCTTGAATGAAAACAGGATATTTTTTAAATCTTGTTTTGTCTCCAGTCCTACTTTTCGTGAAGTCTTTCCCTTCAATTGACTTTTAATTTTAAGAAACTACTTCAACCCCTCAGAAGGTCATAAAAAAAAAAATTCCCCCTGTTCAATTTGCAAGCAGAATCAAATTGCTGGAAGTCATTCACATGGAGAAAAAGGAAGAAATGTGCTGTTGGGAATGACTTGTAAGGTGTTTTAAAAATATAACATTTGACCTCATTTCTTTAAAAAAATGTAAAGCTTGGGGATTTCTTCTGAGAGCTCTGAAGCTGTGAATGGATGGTGGGTGGATATCTATCGATTAGGGGACTTCAAAACCATTTGCAACACCTGGCTTAGTCTTCCCAGGGAATGAGTACCTTTCTAGTAGAAACTCAGGTGCTTAGAGAAACATGTACATTCTTTCAAGATGGGAATCCACTCTTAACAGCACCACTTGCTAATAGATCTGATTACTATCCCCTATCTGATTACTATCTAATTACTATCAGTATTTCATTACTGATGAAAAACTGTAAGAAGGAGGAAGAAAGTATATTCAAGCACCCAGCCTCATAATTGAGACATAACTCTCATTACATATGACATTAGGTAAATCTTAATTTGTATTGAAAAGTGTAAGGGCAACAGTGGCCATAAAAGATGTATTTCCTACCCAATTAAATGCAATTCACTAAATAGCCTGATTTGTCATTCTAAAATATAAATGTGTCTTGCTCCAGTTAATAGATATGATGTAACAAAGCTATATGTTCAAAGTATCATGATACATACCTTTGTCATTCCTTTGAGCAATGAAAATTTATTGAGTATTATGTGCAGGCAGTGGAAATAACATGGAGTCTGATAGAGGACACAGAAAAGTTAAAGCAGTTACAGTATAATGTATAGGAACATGTAGGCACATCACCTGATCCCACCTTGGAGGGTAGAAAATAAAAAAAAAAGTTATTGAAGCAGAGTACTATCTAAGATGAGGCCTGATGTTAGCCAGAGGGATTGCAATAACCTAGAAATGAGAGGAAAGTGGTCTGAGCACAGCATTGGCAGAGAAGATGGAGAAAAGTAGACAAATTAGAAAAATTTTTGGAGGAAGGGTCTACAGGACTAGGTGATGGCTATTTCCTGTGTGTCTCATAGGTCATAGTACTGAACAGCAAAGAGGAACAGATGCAAAGGTGATTTATTCTGCAAAGTGACTAGTAATACGCTAATACTTCTGCTTGATAAATCTATTTTCACACATAGCAGCTTTGTTTACAACTGTGCTCTATTGCACGGCAGCTTTGATTTAACGGAATCTTTTTATACCAATGAATTTCTTCCACTATTTCATTCAGATTGCCTACCTGCTAAGACAGATACCTGAATTTAGAGTGAAATTCTTATAGAGTTCTTATAAGCAGGAACGAGAGGCTCTCTTAGACTTCACACAATAATACAAAGAGGCCTACAGAAGGTGAGCAAACACTAATTTATTTTGTGTGGATAAGACATCAATGATGTAGCAACTTCTGTGCATTAGATAGTGGAGATTTTACAAGTGAATGATGTCCCTGTTCTTGAGCTTACAGCGTAGTGGAAAAGACAAACTGAATGTGATAAGTGATATCATGGAGGCATGGAGAAATGCCTGTTGTTGGCCCAAAGTGGAGAGCACATGCATTGAGCCTGTGGTTGGTGAATATAGCAAGGAGCGAGGTCTCAGGCAGGAGGTGGCAATGAAACTGGATAAAGGGAACTGGCTGGAGTTATTCAGCTAGACGGGTGTGTAAGGGAGTTCCAGGGAATAAAAACCTCATGAACAGAAAAGTCAAAGTGTGAAAGTAAAGAGAAGATGGGAGGGCCATAAATAGACCACACGATGCAGCCAGAGTGTGCAGGGTCATTGAGGAGAGCAATGAAAAAGAACCCAAAGGAAGGATGGTACGAAGGGCTGTGAGTGCCCAAAAGAGGACCTTGAACCAAACGCATGTCATGAGAGCCATGAGCGATTGTCAAGCAATGGAGCAAGGTGACCAGACGTGCTTCTCAGCAGCACCTTGTCTACAGTAGATTGGGGGTGAGAGAGAAAAGTATCAAGAAGGTCAACTCACAGACTCAGAAATAACCAACTAAGATTTGAGGATGATCTGAGCCAAGCCTTTGCCAGTGGCAGTAAGAAAAGGAACAAAGTCAACAGACATTTCTGCAATAGGATCTGGAAAAGTTGGTGACCAATAGTTATGAGCCATGGAAGGAAAAAGAGAATCTCAGGGTTTCTATTCTAGTCCGTTTGGGCCACTATAACAGGATGCCATACACTCAGTGGCTTATGAACAACAGGCATTCATTTCTCACCGTTCTCTAGGCTGGGGAGATCAAGGTGCCAGATTAAGTGTCTGGTGAAAGCCAGCTTCCTGATTCGTACGTTTGTGACTTGTTACTGTAATGTCACACGGCAGAACTGGAGAGGAAGCTCTCAGGGTTATAAGGCTCCACCCTCATGACCTAATCACCTCCCAAAGACCCCACTTCCCAACACCATCACATTGGGGTTAGGTTTCAACATATAAATTTGGGGGACACTTAGGACACCTGGGTGGCTCAGTGGTTGAGCGTCTGCCTTTGGCTCAGGTTGTGCTCCTGGGGTCCTGGGATTGAGTCCCACATCTGGCTCCCCACAGGGAGTCTGCTTCTCCCTCTGCCTGTGTCTCTGCCTCTTTCTCTCTATGTTTCATGAATAAATAAATAAAATCTTTTTAAAAAAAATTAGGAGGACACAGACATTCAATCTATAGCAGTTTCTAACTTGGGCATTTTGTCATTAGGAGAGAGAATTCAGGAATGGGGGGAAAGGATGTGTGCAGTAGGGAGGATGGTATATACAGGAAAGCAGAGCTTATTGCCGGTTCTGATTCCTTTCCTCTTTTTTTGTCCTTCACTCCCCAGAGTGCTATTACCATGGGAACAAGGACACTCCTATTGGCAACTCAGCCTCAAGGAGAATAGGTGCAGGGTGGTAAGGACCCTGCAAGCAAGAGGACGAAGTAACCAGAGGTAAGGCATGAGGAGGAAGAATGAGTGTGTTTTCCAGGATTTGAAAAGGAAGAGTTTCAGAATAGTTTGGGAGGAGGTTGGGAGAGAATCAATTTGGGGAAGAACCAGTTGCTGTGCACTCAGTTTGGGCTTCCTTTTTGATGGTCTTTGAAACCGTGAATATAGGATTGGAGTTAACTTTAGATCCCCTTGGAGGCCAGACAGTTTCCCAACATTCAACATTCCCTTCCAGCCTGGACCACACAAGTCTCTCTGGCTTCCCTGGGTGACACTGGGTCAGAGTTGCTCTTAGAATGAGCAATGGACACCTTTTCCAGCAGTTGGAAGTATGTGGTGTGCCTGATAGTCATCTGCACATAGGAAATGAAGGACGTTTTTCGAGGGAGAGGGTGAGAGCAGGAGGGCTGAAGGAAGAGCATTAGGTTGCACCAGTGTAAAGAGAACATGGGGAAAGAGACGTGAACAGAGATGCCAATAGAGAAATCAAGTGGAGTGAGCACTGGGTCACTAAGGTCAAGAGAGAAGGCCCTTGGGGAAGGAAACACGAGAACATCACGACTGAGATCACTGGGGTTTGCACCATGGGGGTCAATACCAACCTCTTCCTCACCATTACTGCAGAGCCATAGAGATCCACGTTGGCATACCGAGGAGACAATAGGAAGCATAAGTGGGGCAGCCCCGGTGGCTCAGTGGTTTAGTGCTGCCTTCAGTCCAGGGTGAGGTCTTGGAAACCTGGGATAGAGTCCCACGTTGGGGTCCCTGCATGGAGCCTACTTCTCCCTCTGCCTGTGTCTCTGCCTCTGTGTGTGTGTGTGTGTGTGTGTGTGTGTGTCATGAATAAATAAATAAAATCTTAAAAAAAAATAAGAAGAAGCATAAGTAGGGAACAACAGTGATAAACACTTTTTCAAAAAAACATTTCCCAACTCAGTATTCTGGTAAAAAACCCAGAATGATGTGCAAAAGTAATTAGGTACAAGGGCTATTTGTCACAAAAACATAGTATGCGTGTAATACAATTTGCAACAACCTGAAAGACCAATACAAGGTACTGGCTAATGAAGACGTATACTGTAGAAGTATATATTTCAAAACACGGATGAATGCGCACAGTTTAAGTGAATAAAGGAAGATATAAAAGATGTATATAATCTGATCTCAATTTGGGGATGTCTATGTACACACACAAAACGCAAGTATAAAAAGTCTAAGATGATATACAGTGATTGGCTAGCAGTGCCATGTTTTGTTGATAAGCTTAAAGGTGGATTTTATTTTCTTCCTCACGGTATTTGGTATTTTTAAATTTTTCTGAGTTCCTTTGGAGGCTGGAGGATGTATAGCTTTTTCACATAGGAAAAAAATCCATTAAATTATATCAGTATTGTTTTAGTGATCGCGTTTGGTGAGGCAGAATGAGAGGGATGGGAACACATTTTGATGGGCAGGCAGCGCAGAGGGGGTGTATCCCGGGGTAGCGGACGCTTGGGCCGGACCCAGCAGCCCAGTGGCAAAGGAATTAACCCTGGAAAGGAAAGGGCACCCACAGTCCCTCTGGAAATGAGAAGACACTGAGGAGCAGATGGCAATACAAGTAACTGTGGAGCTGAGGTTGGGAAATGCAGTTTGTGTCCATTTTTATTATAAAGTGAGAAGAGCAACCACCCGTAGAACAAGGCAGGGGGGGGCAGATCTAGGGTCCAGGGGAGAGGGGCAAAGATGTGAAGCAAATGCTCCAGAAATTCTAATGAGTAGCTGGGGCTGCAGACCTCTGAGCCCCCAAATCATCATTTTCAGTGGAGCCCATTAAAATGTGGGGTGCATGCCTATAGGTTTGCCTGTGGGTCCAGGGTCAGACCCGGCAAGTAGGAGGCACGCACTGTGCCTCTCTCCAGATGATCATCACTTACCCACTGTCTTTACTCCTTACTTTACCCCGGGGGGGAACCTTACCCAGATTTGGGGGTAATGGTGGATACAGGGAGCCAGCCTCCTCTCCTGACATTTCTCCTTAAGGGCGTAGTTCTTTGAAACAGTGTAAGACAGCCAAAAAGGCCCAAACTATTTGCTCTCCATCCAGCCACTTCCTTCCCCTGAGGCAATGAGGATGGGGTGGGCAAGGGGGGCGGCAGAAGGAGGACCGGGGGGCTGGAGGAGGGAGGCCAAGAGGACACAGGTTATGCTATGAAACCATTATGCTGACAGCAGACAGCAAGCAGCATCTCTGGCCATGCCCGCGCACACGCTGGAAGTACGTGCGCATCAGTGAGTCACCAGGACACCTTCATTCTCTCCAGCCTGTATCCCCTGGCTCCCCCCCTTCCGGATGGACACGACACACCAGGCTCCTCCAGCCCAAAATTCGAGCAGCTGTCGTTCCCTCTCTGTAGCCAGACTCAGCAGGTTGCCGAAAAGGACGTGCCAGCCCTGCAAAGAGGTGATATATACCAAAAGGGACTGCATTAGGCTCTTCATTAACTGGAGGGCCAATAAATTTATGAAAATCATGAATCAGTTAATCCATTACTTAGAACGATTAATAGCTAATTAACACGAGGACGAGGGCTGACCCATCTATTCATCTCTACTTGCAGAGTCCAGGGCAGGAAAAGGAACTGCCTGTCTACTGCGTGTCCCAGTCAGATCTCGAGGGGCGAAGCTGACCCGATGGCTTACATGCAGCTCTCAATGTTGGGGCCTCCTCTGAGGGCCTCTGAATTTTTTTAGCTTTGTGTTATAGAAAGGGTCAAACATGAAAAATAGGTAAGAGTTTAATGAATTTGATGTACCCATCATCCACCTTCAATGATTATCAATACCTGGCCAATCTTATTTCATCTATGAGCCCCCTTTCTGGGTTATTTTAAAGCAAATCCCAGATATCACATTCTTTCCTCTATGATTACTCAGTTCGTATCTATCAAAGAGAAGGACTTTTAAAAACATAACCACAATGCCATTATCACACATAATCTAATAATTAGGGATCCCTGGGTGGCTCAGTGGTTTGGCGCCTGCCTTTGGCCCAGGGCGCGATCCTGGAGACCCGGGATCAAGTCTCGCGTTGGGCTCCCGGCATGGAGCCTGCTTCTCCCTCTGCCTGGGTCTCTGCCTCTCTCAATCTCTCTCTCTCTCTCTGTCTGTCTATCATGAATAATAAATAGATCTTTTTTAAAAAATCTAATAATTCCTTAATACCACTGCATTTCCTTATATATGTTATAAATTTTTAACAGTTTGTTTAAATTGGGATCCAGAGAAGGTCCAGACGGAGCAATTGGTTGATATACTCTTTGAATCTATATGTTCTCCCTCTATTGTTGCTTATTTCTTGCAAATTTTTGTTGAATTAAACATGTCATTTGTACCTAGCATTTGACAGTCTGGATTGTACTGATTGCAACCCTATAATGCAGGTTGATTTGCGTATGTGCATGAGTGTGTGTGTGTCTCATATTTCTGTGAAAGAGACAGAGGCTTAGTGCAGATAAGTTTGTTTTTGTCTTCACAAGACTGTCAAAGGTAGTAGTGCATACTTCAACCAGGAGATGTATAAATTCTGGTTGTCCCTCTTTTTGTGATATTATCAACCATCCATGATTATTGCCCGAAGCAGTGGCTCTCAACCAGAGTGACTTTGCCCTCCCAAGGAACCTTTGCTGACATTTTTAGTTGTCAGAGCTGGGAGAGGGGATGCTTCTAGAATCCAGTGGGTATACACCCAGGAATGTTGCTACCATCCACAACACAGGCCCTCAACACAAAGAATTATCTGGCCCAAAATGTCAATCAGTGCAAATTTGAGACACTGTGACCCAGATCCATGTATTCATCGGGGTTGTAAAATGTGATATTCCAATTCCATCGTTCATTTTTTTATTTGTTAGCATGACTAGTTGCATAAAGAAAAACTTCCCAAGCAACTTTTTGGTTTCCCTGAGGGAGAATTTATATAGTAGATGTAAATAAATGCTTCATTCTTTCACTTATCAGTTCCTAAAATGATGAGGTAGCTTGCTAGAGTCCTCCAGAGGTGACCAATAAGATCTTTCCATATAAGAATCACTTATGAACTTGAGGACATAAAAGGTATTGGATATGTCCCAACAGCACAGTGATTTTCTTTACTGACACATAAATTGTCTCACCTTTATCAGCAGGAGCTTACTCAAGCTGGTTCCTGAGTCTTTTTGACACATCCTGGTAGTATTTAAATGTTTTTTGGGGGGTTGGGGTTTTGGGGGTTTTTTCAGTGTTGAAATGTTTGTTTGCATTTCTGGAAAAGAAGACACTCTCACATCATCTATGTTTACCTTCCTGGGTGGAAATCAGCCTCTTCTCCAAGGTACTTTGGTTTCTTTCAGTGACACTAATGGTCACCATCTGGGTCCTAGGGGGACTCATGCATTTTGAGACATAGATAGCCTTCATAAAACCATCTAGGGATGGAATTTTCTGAGCTGTATTTTATACATAGAAAAACTTAGACCCAAGAGCATGGTTTTACCCAAACTCAAAGCACATGGAAGTTTTTGAAAGCCTGAAATATACACCCACTCTCATCTCCAGCCTCTTTCAGTCAGTAGGCCTGGGAAAGGAACAGACCATCTCAAAAGCCCAAAAATGCAGATAAAATGACAAAAGAGGCTGGATCTTGGGGAACCAAAGAGGCCTGGAAATGCCAGAGTTTGGTCTGAATGCTTGGGCCTCTGGCCTCTCCAAGGCTAGGACTTCCTCTGACAGAGGTTACAGGAGGGCCCCAGAGCGTGCCAAGAAGATTATCACCTCTTCCAAAGGTTTGGGGAGATGAGAGGACCTTCTTCAATATTAAAAATCAGGTGCAACATTTCATATCAAAAAAATAGGTCGATTATGGAATAGCATGGAAACTTGCCATTTTGCTTTAGAATATGTGACTGAAGAAGTTGTAGCTTGGCTGTGACCCCTTCTGCACTTAGCTGTACAGCACCAGCGTGCAAAATCCTGGTCCTCTGGCATCCGAGTATTTGGGAAGAGAGCATGAGATAATTCTGAACCCACTCTGCTCCAATAAAGGAATCTCTTCCTTCATTATATAAATTGAGGTAGCTTAAAGTATAGTGAAAAGTCCAAAGATAGGTTATTTGTTTAAAGTCAACCGTTCTTTTATGGAGAGAATCAGTGTTCCCCTAACTTCTCCTTTCTTAAATACTTTAATATTGGAACCACCTGTCTTGGGTTTAAGCTGAGACATGTCAGATTGAGAAGAGACTAAATTCTTTCTAAAACAAGGCAGGATATGATATATGGAAACATACCTGCTATCTGCCCAAAAAGCGGGGCAGGGGGGTAACTGATTTTTTTTTCTTTTTTAGCCCTGCAGCCACCTCTGAGTGAGCTCAATAAAAAACTCCACTGCCCAAGTGATGAAATCAGATTAGCATGCTCCAACTCTGATGTTCTGTGCTGAGGGAATTGGAAGGAGCTGCAAGCGCTGGAGCTGGGCTATTTTGCATTTCTCAGTGACATCCTCTAATGAGCTGACAACGCAGAACACCAGGCTGCTGTCTTGGAGAAATGAAAACAATACAGTGGTCATTTCACATCCTATCATCCTAATGACAACCCATGAGCTGCCTTCTCCTTGCCTATGATTAAAATACATGGGACCTGCATGAGGATTTGAAAGCAAGAGCCCCGATAGGGAAAGAGGCCAAAGAGGGCTGCATGGAGGGAGTGGGGAGGTATCCAAAGGACAGACACATTTCCAAAAGTCAGAGAGGTCAAGGGTAACTAGCCTTGATGTCCCTTGAAATTTGGTCTCTTGGGAACTGTCAGCTACGATGCCTGATTAACTTCCTCCAATAGAGCCAAAATGGTTCCACCAAAGAGACCCAGTTCTATTTCATGGCTCAGTCGCCACAGCAGTGCAAATTATAGGGTGACGTTCCCCAGGCAAGAATTCAGCTGGTGTGCACCGGACAGCTGGATGGGTTATTAAAATACTGAAACGCTGAATACTGGTTGACAAAACCCACTCCCCAACTCCTTCTCCCACCTGCCACCTGCCTTAGCTATTCCCATTCCTGTCCTAACACCCCTGGGCCACCCCTCACCCCCAACTCAGCAACTTTACTAAATGGGCATTGCCTGGCACAGGGGGGAGCTCGCCTGTGCCCTGATTCGGCCTGGTAGGCACCTTCCACTCTGACCATCCATGTCCAGGCCAGACCCATCATTACATAGTTTTCATATTCGATTAGACATGCCCATTAGACTGCCCAGCACTGCTGAGCCTTCTCGAACGCTGCCAACAACCCACAGGGACGGGCCATCCGCTGCAGACCTGTTCTGCCCTGCCCGCCTCCTGGGGCCTGTTGCCTACACAATACAGTCCCACTGGCCCCAATGGAAGAACAAAGGGAATTGAAAGCCCTGCAATCATTCTGGCTCTCAGAGGATTGGACAACCTTCCCATGCTTGGCAGGCTGATCATTAGGATTTTCTTACTGGCCTTTTGTTGTTGCCAACCCTCCTTAAGCCTCCTAAATTAATAATGATGAAGCTCTTTAAACCTTATCTTCAGTCTTTGTTTTTGATGATTTCCATTCTCAGGAGCCTTTTCCTCTCCTTCTGGTCGAGTTTTACTAGTCCCTGCTTTATTTGTGGCCATTCTCAGATATCCACAATGATAATCACTGAGTAGGTCATGGTGGGAGGGGAGGGAAAGGTCATGGGAAGGATGGGGGAAGGAAACATAATTATGAAAAAGAAAGGAATGGTCATTTAGGTATTTATGAGTGGAGTGTTTGGGTTGGGAATAATATGACATTTCATCGGCTACGTTCCCGAGTAAAAGGGCCCAGGAGGTCGAAGCAGTGGAACATTCCTGAAGGATCATGTATAATGTCTAGCATGTGGCAAAGGGGGAAGAAGAAAGGGAGGGCGGAAGGAAGGGAGGGATTGTCCCTCTGAAGCCATCAGTGCATCACAAGCAGACAATCCTCTTGGGGATAATCACCTATTCTTTCTCCTCAATGAGAAAGCTGGAACTATTAGCTTCAACAGAGCTGTTCCTCTTTCTCCTTTTCCATGACAAATGCCTTGTATTCCTGGGTCACCAGACTCTCTTAGCCCACTGAAGAAACTTCAGAGAGGGAGTCTTCCAAAGTGACCTCAGACTGCCCAGCTGGCAAGAAGCCTCACCATGAAGCATCAGCCCTGCGCGGGGGAGCTGGGGATTCCAGCTGGCAACTTCCAGCCAGTAGGGAAGGGCTGCCAGCGTACGTGGAAAACCAGGCGGTCTCAGAGAAGTGAGGATGTATTTAGGACTCACTCACCACTCTGTGAGCTTTAGCTTCTCTGACTCAATCCCACACAACAGATACATTGAATACTTTCTATGTGTTAGAATCTGTGCAAAGTACAGGGGACTTCAGAAGAGTCAAAGACCAACTTCTCTCAGGGAAGAGTTCCTTATTCAGTTGTAAGACGGCTAACATTAGCCTATTTGTAAAATAGTGGCAGTAGTAACTATCTCTTTGTGTTAGACACAATGCTTTGTGTTCACACCGCCTCGAGTTCATTCTCTGTCTGGGCACAGAGCTACACATTTTCCAGCATCATCTGCAGTGCCCACATGAATGAGCTCTAGCCAGTGGAATGTGGATAGAGGGGTTGGACGTTCCTACCAGGTCCGGCCTCTGAAACCTTTCCCACAATCTTCCATGCATGGTCTCTTCCTCCTTAGCCAGCTGGATCCAGAATCCCAACAGAGGACTCAGAGTCCTACAGGAAGTGAAGCCACTAGCTGGAAGGATTCTGGGTCCCTGAAAGACTACAACAAACGGAGCCCCCTTCCCAACGTGCACACTGCACACACACACACGCGCACACACACACGTCATGGTGGACTGTGATATGAACAAAACAGTAATCTTATTGTATTAACCCGCTGAGATTTTAGGGTTGTCGTCCCAGCAGCTAATGTTTCTTACCCTATTTAACATGCTCATGGATTTCCTTAACAGATGGGATGAGATAATACATTTAGAGTGCCTAATTTTATGCCTGATGTAAGGTAGGTACCTGGCACGGTGCCAGAAACCTAGTAGGTGCTCGATAATTGAAGATGGTGAGATGGGAAACCAGTTGCTTTTCTTAGAAGCTCCAGATGTGGAATCGTTGCCAACACAAGCCTTTGTAGCCGATGGGAGGGGAGGAAGTTCCCAGAACAGGAGACCAGTGAAAACAGACCAATGATCTACAGGGAAAGCCGCTGAAGAAAGGCACATGGGGAACATTTTAAGCGACAATAGTTACCATGTACCTTTCTATCTGACTTCTTCCTGCCTTTGTTAAACCTGGAATCGGCCGGCTTCCTGGAGTTGCCAGGTTTCCCTACAGGTCCTCAGCCTCCCTCTTTCTGGCAAGGTCTGTAGAGCATGGCTTTGTTCTGGCCATTTCCTAGGGCAATCCTTCCATCCCAGCCTTTACCTGGCCTCGAGACCCAGCCACCCTGACTCATTCACAAAGTACGTGGTATATGCAAGGCCCTACAGTAAAGAGTCACCAAAGCGGGGTGGGTGGGAGCAGATAACCGCAGGACAAAGCCCCAAGGGGAAATGGCAGAAAATGTAAAAACAATGATAAAACTTAGGCAGGTCTGCATTTTATTTTCCCGGTGTCAAGGCAATCCTAAACAAAACCAGCCTAGATAGGGACTAATCCTCCCTGCCCAGATAGCACCCTGCCTACTCCCCACGTCCTCTGGAATCCGACTGGCTAGAGACACGATGTCGACTCCAACATAGTCCACGCCTGCAAGGTGCCTGCGGGCTGGCAGGGGGGCCCACAGCTAAGTGAACAAATAGTATGAGGAACAATCAACATCAGGAAAGGCTCTCCCAAAGCAACGTTGGTGGAGCTTAAGTTTTCAGGACCAGAGCTAGGATTCCATTAGATAAAGAGGAAGAAATGAGCATCACAACAGAGGCGTGAAACCACATGATGCAGCCAGAGGAATACAAAAAGTTCCCTGTGACTGGAGATAAAGATGCACCTGGGCAGGGGCGCCTGGCTGGCTCACCCGGTTACAGTTCTGACTCTTGATATCAGCTCAGATCATGATCTCAAGGCGGAGAGATCAAGCCCCACACGGGGCTCCATGCTAGGCGTGGAGCCTGCCTAGGACTCTTTCTTCGGCCCCCCGTCTAAAAAAAAAAAAAGATGCTCCTGGGCAGGTAGTGGTCAGTCAGACTAGAGCAGCCAACAGAAGGCAATTCCAGAAAAGCTCTTGTTGACATATTGACAGTAAGAAACTAGCAAAGCATTATTTTTCTTTTACATCATTTTACTGAGATATGATTCAAATACCATACAATTCATCCGCGTGAAGTGCACAGTCCAATGGTTTGTTGTAGATTCACAGACCTCTGTGCTCATCACCACCATCAAGTTGGGAACGTTTACCCCAAAAAGAAACCTTGCACCCTTTAGCTGTCACTCCCCAATGCTCTTGGGCATATGCCTAGAGCAGCCAAGGGTTTTTAAAACAAGAAAGTGAAAAATTAGATTTCCATTTCTTAAAAGATCTCTTGCTGACCTGCCATGGCCCAAGGCCCACCATGGTACACACTGCCTGACACACATACACACGTTTCTTCCATCATCGTCAGGAGGACCTACCTGCAGCCTCGGGTCCCTACTTCTCACCAGCTGCAACCACTCAGAGGCTTACACCTACCTGCACACTGAGGCCACCCACACATAGGCCCTGGTTTCCTGCCTCATAAGAAATGCCTGAGGGAACTTAGCTGAGCCAGGCTTAGCCTCAAGCAAGTTCACACCTTCCGTTCTCCTTCCTGGTGGCTGGACAGATCCTCCTCCAAGATTTTCTAGCTCTTGGCCTGTTCTCTGAGACTCAACTGTCTCCCGCTCTAAACGCTCCCACCGCCCATAACTACCTCATCAAACCACACCACTCCCAAGAGGGCAGAGCCTAGTGGCTTCCGACAATAGCAGAAGCCCACAAAGTGCTCAAGGCTCACAGAAGTCTCTGGAACTCTCAGGACCTACCTGCAGGGAACATATTATTGTACTCATTTCAGAAATGGGGAAACTGAGTCTTGCAGGGTTTAAGTGCTATCCTAGGGCTCGGTGGCAGGTGAGCGACAAAGCCAAGCCTCTAGCTGAAGCGAGGAGAAGCAGTCAGTGGTTTGAGCTGCTTTCAGCCGCCTGGAACCAACCTCTCATACAAGTGGCTCAGTCACACGAGGCCAGATGGCTTTTCCTCACCTAGCAGTAGGTCCGAGTAAAGAATTGGTGTGGCATGTCTGCGGTGTCACCAAAGTCCCAGGATCCTGTGTCTTTATGCCTCACCATCCTTAGCATGGGACTTTCACTTCCATGATCAAAAATCCTACTCTGTACCCTATGATTTTTTTTAATTGAGAAAGCAATAACTCCCATTTAATGGGAATTAATAGGGAAATTAATAATTAATTAATACTTATTTAATGGAAATAGCCCATTCTGTGGGCTCTCTTCCATCTCATTGGCTCATCAAGAGTGTATAACATTCCTGCTACAAACAAAAGTAGACTTTTCCACCAAGGGAGGTGGGATGGATGTGGGGTAGGGAAACTGGTGCAGCCTCTGAGTTGAGCCTGCCCCCCCCCCCACCATGTCTCTCACACTCACCCAGTGCCCAGTTTGCCCCAAGGCACCCCAGGCTAGACCCAGGTGCCCAGGCTAGACCAAAGGATGGGCTAGACCCTTCAAGAGAGGCAAGAACCTCTCCCCATTATCCATCTGCACTGTTGGCTGAGTGCATGCTCCCAGGCAAGGGGAGAGCTCGGTCATCTCTTCTGGTTGAGGAGCTAGTGAGAAGTCCCAACTTTGGGAAGACCTAGAAAGCCCTGGGGATACTCCAGCCCTCAACCTGCCTGCACTCCCAGCTGCTACGGACCATAATGGAAAAGGATCCAATGAACTCACTTCCAGGCCCACCACAAGGGCTCTTTGTAGAAACTTCAAGCTCTCAAAAGGGCTCAAGAATAAACTATGTATTAATCACTGTCTCCAGACAATACATACCAAGCATGTACTCGTGCCGTAATTTCTGAGCGGCATTAAGATGGATGTTGGGGGTGAAGGGGAAGAGAAGACATCAGTGAACTGGGAAGAAAGGATGCTTCTTGGAAGACAAAATACAGAGAATCTTAGAGACAGCCATGCTTCAGGGGCATTAAGTACAGTGGCTACATCCATGTCATTTGCCATTCCCCTTGGCTGAGCGAGTGCCTGTGACTGAGGAAGCTGGATAACAAAAGAAGAGGGTCTCACAGGGGTGGGTCACCCCACTGAGCAAGTCAAGGCCTTGTCCTCAGGAGCCTGGTCACCTGGGAGTTGTGAGGCACTAAAGCACTGCTGCCCACACCCCATCCTCCAAACAAGGCACAATGGAAATTCACTCAAGGTGTTTTATTTCCAGGCTCCACTGCCCTCCTTGTTCTCTGAAGATTAAACCTGTTATAAGCCTTGAGAAATGTTCATAGTCTTGGGCTTTTAGCAAACACCCTTCAAAATCGGGATCCCAGGGGAAAACTATAGTGTTCCATGGGTAGCGCTATGTCATAGAACCTGGGTTCTGAACCATACTCACTGCAAGGCTCCCTGGCCATCCAATGGTGTTCTTGCCTATGAAACTAGGGTTTGCACTAGTGGAGATTAAAGATCACTTCTGGCTCTAATTCTTAGGCTCTAGGAATGGACTTTACTGCCCTGAAGTATGTTTTTTTTTTTTCTTTTTTGTATGAATTTTCTCAGAAAATTCAAATAAATCACAAATATTCATAACAATAACCTTTGAGTGGTTCCCATGACTTCTGGCAAGATATTTTTACCTGGCAACTCAGTCCCCACAGCAATCCTATAGCAGGCCAACTAAGTATTAAAGACAGCCCCAATCTCCAGGTGAAGTAACCGGGCACAGGCAGATAAGTACCCAACCACTACAATTTCCCTTGGACGTCTGAGAGGCATCTCCAGTTTAAGGAGTGGCTCCCCAACTCCACGCCACCCCAACCTGCTTCTCTGCCAGTCTTCCCCTGCTCGGTAAGTGATGACTCCCTTCTGGCTAGATCCAGGCCAATGCCTTCAAGCTTCTCCTACCTCCCTCTCCTCAGAAACCACATCAACTTTGCTCTCAAACATACTTCCAGTGGGACCAACCCAGTCTAAGCCTTCATCATGTGTTGCTGGGGCCATTGCAAGAGTCTTCTCGCTGATCTCCCCAATGTGCACTCTTCTGGTTCCCATCTCATACGTACACACACACACACACACACACACACACACACACACAAAGAGGGGGGAGGGGAGAGGTGAGGTCTCTACGACATAGCCAGAATGAATGATCCTTTGAAGTACCATGCAAAACCTTCAGTGGTTCCCTATCACACTGAGGATGAATTCCAAAGTCTTTACTCTGGCTTCCAAGGCCCTCTGAGATCTTTCCCACCACAACCTCTGATCTCCTCTCCTCCCATGACTCACTCCTTCCCCAGCCATGCTTCACTCTTCCTCAGGCCCAGCAGATCGACCTCCTCCACCACAGCCCTGGCTGGCCTGTCCTCCCCATGCATATCCAACCGGCTCTCTTCAACTTCATCCCAGTCTCTGCACCACACCATGGAGATGTTCTCCGACTACATAGAACAGCACCTCTCTCATCTGTGTCCCCAGCTCTGTTTATTTTTCTCTTCAGCACGCATCTCCACCTGACACATTTTATATTATTTATTTTAGTGTCCTTCTCCCGTTACCAAAGGTAAGCTCTATCAGGACAAAGGCTTTGTCTCATGTGTTCACTGTTAAATCCCCGGAGCCTAAAAGAGTGCCTGGCTTTTTAAAAAGTCCCTTAGTGTTATAGAGGTGTCAGCTAACATAGTGACATAAAAGAGAAAAGCACTAATGTCTTTCCTATGTCACCCAAATTCCTCAGTCACCTATAAAACAACCCGCTGTGGATTTCTGCATCATATGAGGTATTTAAAACACCAATTACCTAATTATTTGACTCCTAATGAACTCATTAGTGAGTGTGTTTGTATGCAGTATGCTGGCATACTGAAAGAATGACATTTTCCCTCTACCTGGACAGGAACTATATACTGTGATGTAAATAAACAACAAAATGGTTTGTTAAAGACATAAACTCAGTGCAAATATAATTACTCAAATAAAATAAATATATTTTTTAATGTTTGCTTACTGAATGAAGAGTTACCTGAGTGAGAGATAGAAGCCAGTGCTACTGTGTGGTTGTGGGGAAAAAGAAGTCAAGGGAGCTGGGGAAGGAGGAAGACCAGTGATTACCCAAAGCACATCCATTTCCTAACCTGGGAATTCATAGGTGGCTTTCTCTTCTTGGCATTCAGTAACCTGAAAGTGGGTTAGTGACTATGGATCATCATTCAAAGTCATAAATGAGCCCATAATGTTAAAACACACACGGGACACCTGAGTGGCTCAGTCAGTTAAGCATCTAACTCTTGGTTTCAGCGCAGGTCATGATATCAAGGTGGTGAGATCGAGTCCCCCCTCGGGCTCCATGCTGGATGTGGAGCCTGCTTGAGATTCTCTCCCTTTCTCCCTCTGCCTCTCTCAACCCTCTCACTCACACTCTCTCTCTTTAAAAGAAAAATACACACACAAAGTCAAAATAGACATCTGTTTTAACTATATAACTATATAATTTTTGAAAGTGAGAGACGAATAAAAGTATGAATTTTAAAGTATGCATTTATAGATTGACTATTTTTTTTAAAGATTTTCCCTATTTGAGAAAGCATGAGCAGGGGGAGGAGCAGAGGGAGAGGGAGAAGCAGACTCCTTGCTGGGAGCCCGACTCAGAACTCGATACCAGGACCCTGAGATCATGACCTGAGCTGAAGGCAGACATTTAATTCACTGAGCCACCCAGGAGCCTCAGATTGACAAGTTTTTTATTTTATTATAAAAGTAGGTCTATAAAATAGTCCTAGTTAAAAATTATTTTCATAAATAAAGTCATTTCAAGCAAAACACAATGCACAGGAAAGCAAAAATTTCTAATTATTTAGACTGATTTGTCTGAACAGTTATAAAGAGCAAAAGCAGAATATTATTCTCGGTTTGTAAACACTGTAATCCATCATAGAATCATATCTATATCTAATACCATGTCACAGGTGTCTCTCTAAAGAATATATTTTAGTATTTTTTAAATTTTTAAATAAAATTGCCTGCTATCTTTTCAAAGTTGCATTTTACGGTTTACAAATTTGAAATTGTTGACGCCTTCGATTGACTTCTCAGTTAACCACAATATCTTTAATTAAGAAAATATTCCTCCTAGAGGTAAGTGAATAACTGGTAAGTGAAGAAAAATTCTGATAAATGGAAAATATTCTCATTTCTAATTCTTTCCTTATTGAAATGTGTTAATATCTAAGTCTAAATCTTTTCATAGGTACCTTTTTTTTTTTGTCATTCAGAGAAACATTCTTTGACCAATTTTTTATGAGATAAAATTCATCAAATATGTTCTCTGTGATTCTTTTCAATGTTGTGCCAAATTTAGATGCTGCAAGGTCATGAGATATTTTGAAACATAATTATTTACTCTCAAATTCAAGTTATTTAATCTGTTCAATATTTCCTTTGGTTTTGTAGGTACGAATGTTGTTCTCAATGATTACATTTCACGAAAAGCTTCCAGAACCAAAATCTTTTGGCAGATTGTTCCACAAATACTTGATTCAAGATTACCAACTGACTCTGAACAAAATGCAAACAAAATTTAGAGGACTTATTTGTTCACGGGGGAGGGGGGGACTTCAGTATATATTGTAATATGTTTGAGTTGATTTACAAAAGTAGCCCGTTAGAGGCTCAAAGATTGTTAAAATTTAGGAACTTACAGAAAAGAAAAAGCTTGTTCTGTCAGGCTGAAGCACTTTTCCGCTTTGACATCAGCTCCATTACAAATATTTTGTAGTTTTGCTTCTCTGTGTGTAAATAAAAATATTTATGTCTGTCAACTATGGCTTCTATTTTGTTGGTAGACTAGCACAGCTTGTTTGGATGCAATTATGAACTATGAACGCACTACATCTAATTCCAAATACATTTCTGCTCCACGGATTTCTTAATTTAGTAATGACACTATTTCTCTCATGATGCTCAGCTCCACCAAAAACTGGATTTGTAGTACTACCACCATCTCCCATTGTTGGATCATTATTAAGTGAAGTGATAAACTACAATAGTGGCAGATGCTATATCTTTGACAGAATGAACTTCCAGAAGCTTTACTTTGAGACCATGAACTAACTGAGGGAGAAAAACAATCAAACCATTATTTATATTAACTGGTTTTCTCCCGAAGAAACAGATATAAAACCACATCATTTTAACCATTTGTGACCTTCTTCTTCTGCTACTGGAGCCATCCCACCAATAATTATCACTTTGTACACATGAAAAAGCGAAATCAACTTAGAAGAATAATCCTCTTACCTAAACTGAAAAGTCATGCTTTCCAACATGATCCAGACACACAACAGCACATGTGACATCATCATCATTAGGCATAACTATCTTAAAATAGCTACTCATTTTTTAATTAGATGGTGATTTTTTTTTATAAGATTTCATTTTCTGGGTTTAACTATGGCCGGTGATGTTACTACAGTTCCCGGGTTTGGTGGCAAATGTCAACAAGCACTGTGCAGGTTTCACATTCATCACCAACATTCTCGAGCAAAGGATATTCAGTACTTAATTTTTCATTAAACTTGCACCCTTTGTTTTTTTAGCTCAATGCTGCTAGGGGAGAAAAACAGTATTCTTACACAATAAGGTAAAACCAGAGATTGTGGGTTTATCTTATAACTCTGAGGTAAGGGCTACACGTGTGTTCAGACCATTTTGTCTACCTTCCTCTGTGGGGCTAACTACTCAAATTCTGTGTCCAGGACACACTTCACATCCACCGAACCAACACACCCCATGTTTCCTTCTGACTGAATGACTCCATCCTGACGACCCCAGGGTCTGTCACAAGCTGAGGCTCCTAGCCCAAGCTGCCAGCAGGGGCAGCAACAATTGGATGCTCCTATCATTCAACACTTAGAGAGAACCATCCCTGGCCACTGATGTCCAAAGGGAACAGGCTCTCCCTCAGAGCCCTCTAGAAGGAATCAGTGTCATGGACACCTTGTCTGGCCTCCAGAACTGTGAGAGAATACATTTCTGCTGTGGAAGCCACCACCCATGGCAACTGTTATGGTGGCCCCAGGAAACCAGTATGCTGCCTTCACCCTTGAAAGGCGCTTCTGAATATCATCAAAATCCAGTCTTGTTTGCATGTGGAGAGCCATGTTTTTCCGGTGTGACAAGTTGGCTCTTGCCATTCTTGAAGCTTCTGGACTGTTCTGGAACCAACATGACATAGGAACAGTTTCCACATTTTCTCTCATGGCACCCTAGGGCTTTAGCATCCACTCCTCCAAGGGGAGGTGAAGATGGTGCATTGAGTCTGGATGATGAAGGCAATAGAATGACGTTGAACACAGCAAAGTTTTTGGGTGACATCAAGTTCATTACACAAAACTATGTGGGCCTGCCTCCAAATCCAATAGCCCCCTGAGATCCTACCTTACCTTAATTCTTGGATAAAATAGCTTTGCTAGACATCCTCGGATTCATAAAACGCCCAGGGTTTGCATTTTCCAGGTCACTTTTTATTCCAAACTCTTGTCTCCATTCCAGGGGCCATCCTTTATTATTTCCTCAGCATACTTCATACGAAAAGGAAAAGTTTATGGAAGGTTTGGGAAGAATGGAGAAGATGGCATAGCAGGGAACGAGAAACAAAACTGAATATAAGGCATGCTTCTCAGGATGCCCTTGGACATCCTCTTGCTGTTGGGGAACGTCACATGCACCATCCTCCTCTCCTTGTCTCTGGCTGGCACTCCTTCTAGTGCTCTTTTCTCTCTGTGCTCCTTGGAGGCAATGCTCCTTCGGGACACACGAGCTTTTCAAATAGTCTCCCGGGTTCAATTCCCACCTCTGATATCTCCTCTTTGCGTGATCTTGGAAGCATCACGTGCACTTTCTGTGCCTCCGTATCTTCATTTGAAAAGCAAGTATAACATTATTCAGCCATAAAAAGAAGTAAGTATTAATGTATGCTATAACCTGAATGAACCTCAAAAGCATTGTGCTATGTGAAAGAAGCTGGACATGAAAGTTCACATATTGTAGGATTTCATTTATATGAAATGTCCACAGTAGGTAAATCCATAGTAACAGGAAGCAGATTGGTGGTTGCCAGGGGCTGGGATGGGGAGCATGGCAAGAGAAATGACAAATCAGTCCTTAATGCATATTATGAGTTAAATCATGTTCCCCTAAAAAGATATATCAAAATCTTGACCCCAAGTACCTCAGAATGTAACCCTATTTGGAAATACCAAATACCTTTTACAAAGGTACTCAATGTAAAACAAGATGATCAGGATGGCACTTAATCCAATATAGGACTGGTGTCCTTGTAAAAGGGGGAATTTGGGGGGACCTGGGTGGCTCAGTGGTTGAGCATCTGCCTTTGGCTCAGGTCGTGATCCCAGGGCCCTGGGATAGAGCCCTGCATCAGGATCGCCACAGGGAGCCTGCTTCTCCCTCTGCCTGTGTCTCTGCTTCTCTCTGTGTGTCTCTCATGAATAAATAAAATAAAATCCTTTTTAGAAAATAATAAATAATAAAATAAAAAAGGGGGGAATTCTGGTAGAGACACAGATAGGGAAAGAAAAGACAATGTGAAGAACAGCCTCTGAAGGTGGAGGCAGAGAATGCCTGAGGTACCTGGAAGCTGTGGATCACCAGAAGCCACAGCAGAAACTGGAAGAGGCAAGGAGGGATACTACTTAGAGTCTCAGAAGGAACATAGCCCTACAGACACTTTGATTTCAGACTTCTAACCTGCGGGAAGGTGAGACAATACATTTCTTTTTTTTTTTTTTTTTTTTTTTTTAAGCCACTGCCCACCCAAGTTTGTGGTACTTTGTTACCAAAGCCCTAGAAAACTAATACGAATGAATACAGGATTTTCTTTCAAGGGAACCAAGACGTTCTGGAACTAGACCAAAGCTGAGGTTGCACAACCTTGTGAACGTATTGAATGTCACTGAACTGTCTACTTTCAAAAGGTTCATTTCATGTTATGTGAAATTCCCCTCCATTTACACACGTGTAACGCAGGTAATAACACCTACCGGCCATGACTGTGAGCATTCGGTGAACCAACACACAGGAAACACTGAGAGCAGCCCCTGAGACATAGTCATCACTCAGGAAAGTATTGAGTAAAGAAATGTAAATAAGTAGAGATAATATTACTATCCAACAGTCTCTTCAAAGTTCTTGCTTTTTACCATCAAATAAGGAGGGACAACTAATTATCCATGACTGTTTTCTCTTTATGCAGAGCATCTTAGCACTCTCCTGCCAGACCACACTGGGCGAGTACTGAGTCTGAAATGTCTTCTTTTTTTTCTATAAACTGTCCCAGCAAGTCCTTTCCCCCAGAATTTCTCACTCACGAGACGAATTGAATTGTCCCCAGCACCGAGCATTCAAAAATTAGCAGTGGACAGATTTATGAAAATTGCAATTATCTGGGGCACCTGGCTCGGTTAGTTGTCTACCTTCAGCTCAGGTCAGGATTTCAGGGTCCAAGGATTAAGTCCCGCATCAGGCTCCCTCCCTGCTCAGCAGAATCTGCTTCTCTCTTTCCCTCTGCCTCTACCCCCACTTGTGCTCGCTCTTTTTCTCTCTCTCTCAAATAAATAAAAATCTTTTTTTTAAAATTGCAATTATTTCCATCCTATCCCACCAACAGCTGCATAAAAAAATGAACCCATTTTACTTCCACTTAAGGACAAGCACTCTTCAGGGATCCTTTATAGGGGATGGAAGTGACACATAAGGAGAGATGATTTTATGAGACTCGCTTACACTCTGCCTCCTGCTCCTGACCAGAGTCTCTCTAGGCTGTGATGGCTGAAGCCAGCAAGGCCAATTGCCCCACATGGAAATCAGACACCTAACCTAGGATTCTGGGCAATAACCAGGTGGATTTATTGTCCTCTACTCAGTTCATCACATGAGGAGAAAGCCCAAGTGGATGGGCTGTCAATGTATTCAAATGGTGCAAGATCCAGAAGTACTAAAAATTTAGGTCTTTTGTTTTTTTATGAAGGTCTTGATTCTAGAGGATTAAAACACCCACACACAGAAAAATCACTCACTGACTTTAAAGTCTTCTTGTTTTGTACCCTTCCCCCTAGAATACAGAATAGAAAGAGGGAAAGTTCTGCAAGTATTAGGAAACCAGCCTGTGAGAGATTTGATGCTCTGTGCAAATGGGAAATTGATCACAGAAGGAAAGGCAAAGAAAAAAATTGTGCAAGTGAACTGGAGCAATGAAAGGAAAAATTTGAGGAGACACGTCTGACCACAGCAGCCGATCTGAATCAAGCATGCCATAGATTTGGGGCAGGGTTTTTTGAAAATATATGCCTCAAATTACATTTCACAGAATTGCTGTTAATGCCCTACAACTTGTCATAACACGCTGCATCCTCAGGAAGGCCTTTTTTTATTATTAATATTTTATTGTTTTTAGAATAGGCATCACAGGAGAGAATATGTGGGAGTAAAAATGTACCAGCAAACTCTCAGCCATGCATCCAGGTGGCAGTGCAAAGCACCAGTTTGAACAACTCTATTATAAGCTAGATACATATTTATGTCTGAGATGCTTTCTTCTTCATAAATATTTTCTCTGGTGTCTCTGTGTACCTCCTTATCCATTTAGAGATCAGTTAACCTCATAATCAAACACTACTGGGCAAGCCATGGAAACAGACAGCTGTTTCCCAAACAATTACAAAAGGAGGAGAAATACATCAAACGTGCAATTCTTATCACAATTAACTGTTGTGGGAAAGACTATCCCCTCCCTTTCATCTGTTGAGATAATCAGAAAAATAGAGGCTACGTTTAGAAAGAAAAGGAAAACAATCCTTACTAGAGGATAGAGCAAGTGAGACATTTTGTAAGTCAAGAAAATAATAACGATGATAAGAATAATTATTGAAATAATGGCAGCCAACATTCAGGAAGCACACAGGCCAGGTCTTGTACTGAATGGTCTACATGATTTATCTCATTGAAGTCCTCCAGCCACCCCCACGGGGTAAATGTCATTATACCCATTTCACAGATGAAGCCACTGAGACTCAGAAAACATTGCCAAGTTCATAAGCTATTAAATAGAGCCAGCCCTCAATTTAGGTTTATCTGATTCTTAAACCCATGGTTTTAATAACAATGCTTCTTGCCAATATGAGAGCTCTCACGGACCCAAGGAGAAGGCTACTAGTCCTCTCAAGTGTGTCCTTATTCTGTTTGTCAAAGGATACAATTTCGTGACTGCAAATAATCTGCAGCCTCCATGGCTGCTGTTGCCCCTGTGGCCAGGTCTTCTGCTCTGACATAACTAGAGGTCATTTTCCTCTTGTGACCAAGGTAAGCAAAGCACACTGAATCTTTGGGATTTAAAAGAAAGAAAAAAAAAAATAAGCCGAGATAGAAACAGGTGTATATAGTTATTGTGAAGACAAACAATAAAAATGAAGCCCCTGAATGGAAATATGAGTGCCCTGCAGTCAAGACATAATTGCTAGAGAGTTAAAGAGAACAGAAGGAGGGAGGGAAAAATGGGGAAAGCCAAGAGACCCTCTCCAAGCACAAGATGAAGGCAAGGAAAAGTAAATGCTTTTCTTGGATAATTAAAACTGGGATCGCACGAGATATGAGGTTAGACACTTGGTGAATTATATATTTCTAATTCCTTTACCGAAGCGCCATAGGCTAGAGACAGCCTCCCAGGTATTAATGAAAAGGCCTCAGCATGGTGCTCTGAATTCACTGCGGTGTTCCCAACCCAACAAAACGAAGCCCAGAAAACCCGCAAAAAAGGCAAGAGTCAATTCCTTTGATCAGTTGATTTATCTTAATGGTAACTGTTTGCTAACTGGCCGCCTCCCACCATCCCACATACACGCATGTACACACACACACACACACACACACACACAGAAGGGGAGACAACTCTAAGAATATTTTCTGGATGGGCTGCCTTGCTTTTGAAACTTGTTTCATTATTCTTCAGTCGAATGTAAGACAATAACATCGTCCTGCTGATGAATGGAGGCCCGAGGACTGGCCACACTGAGCAAGAAGGGGGTTGTCGGGACCCTCAGATGGTGGAGGTGCGGCCTGAGACAATAGAATTCCACTTCTTCTTCAGGCAGCTTTGGCTTCTTTCCCCAAAGTGGGTGAAAGGCCAGCCCCCCTGAACACTTTGAAGTAGGCAACTCACTGCTTCCCGGTGCTGTCTCCCTCCTCAGAATCCTCCAATCTCTGTGCGCCCCTCCTCCAAAACCTCCTGCCCGACATCTAAGGCCTGCTCAGATCCTGCCGGTGGGGATGTAGTTGGTACCATTTTCGCAGCAAGCCGTTTGGCAGTGTGCATCAAAAATCTCCGTAATATCCTTCTCCACGAACTAGGCAAAAATACAACCCAGACAAAAGATTTGTGCACCAAAATGTTAATCACAGAATCACTTAACAGAGAAAGGGAAAAATAGAGTGCCCGATTATGGGGCAGTGTTGGGGTAAACGATGATCCTCTCCTGTACAGAAGGCTATTTCTATCATAAAAATAATGATAAGATGGTAAAAGTAAAAAATAGTTATAAAGTCACGTACAGTATAAGCTCAACGGTATGAAAACACCACCCACAGGATGAGGGAAAATGCTACGGGTAGTTACCTCTAAGCAGTAGAATTATGTTTATATATAACATAATCAAATAAATATTTTTTTCTCTTAGCTACAGTTTGTTTTGATTGTCTGAGTTTTCTACAAAGAGTGTTAATGTTTTAAAGGCAGGAAAATATAGTGGTTAAGAGCGGCCTCTAATCAGAAGACCTAGCTTCACATGCCAGATCCCCGATCTACCACTTACAAGCTGCATGACTCCAGGCAGGTTACTTAATATCCTTGAACTTTGCTTCTCTAATCGATAAAATGAGGATAATTTTATTGTCAGGAGGATGAAATGGATTGCCAGATGCTGGGTGCTTAAGTCAGTGGCACAGAGTAAATGCTCAGTAAATATTACCCATAGTATTAAACACGTACTGAGTGCTTGTTGGGTGCAGGTTGAATGTCAATACGATGGATAAAAGGAGGGTTAGGACTGGCTCCTTGTTCTTGAGGGGAAACAGATATGTAAATAGACGTTCACAATTCAGTAGGGTTGGTTCCACAAACAAGATAGGAGAGACATGAGACACTGTGGAAGCAAAGAAGAGAGTCCCTGCTTTGCCAGGGCAAGAATTTCACTGCCCCTGGAATTAGAATCCCTCTAATAGCTCCAGATCCTAATGTTACTTCATCTTCATATATTTTAGCAACTCACTGGGAAGTGAGTATCTACAGGGTACTTGGCCCCATTAGGGAGGAGATACCTGGCATCTTAAGTCTGGAGAGCGTTTGATAATGTCCAGACTGCTTTCATCTGCACCATCTCACTTGGCTCCCTATAAGGCTATAGGGACACCTATAAGGACACCTATAAGGACACCTATAAGGCTGGCTATTTTTCAGCTGGGCTTAGATGCATGAGGGGTCTGGCTAAGGCTCCTCAGCAAGGAAGGGCAAAGATGAGACACAAACCTAAGTGCTCCAGGAGAGAATCTGTCATGGCAGAGAGGTCACAGAAAGGCTTCTCTGTCAGGAGAAGCTCGTGTTTTATTCATTACCTCTCTGTGTGATGAGTGAGTCTCCTACACCATGATGGGGGCATAGAGATTTGGTGGACCAGTGAGCTCATGGACACTTGGGAAAGACTAGGCATGAGCCCCTGGTCAGAGGTTCAGACAAGCTACCACCAAGAGCTCACACTTTGTATAGGAATTCTAGAATGAGATGCAAACTATGTGTTGACCCAAAAATGGTCGATCCTCTTCTTCTTTGTGACTGATAATCTAACCTAGGCTTACATCTGCTGACGTCGGACAAGCCAATCATCCAGCATTAAGTGTTCATTTGCATACCTAGCTGCGGAGAATCAGTGTAGTCTAACAAAGGTAGCAATGAGCTCAGGGACCAGCGACCTGATTTTAGGTCTTCAGCCATTTATTCATTGTATGACTTTAGCAAATGACTTTAACCTCTCTGAGCCATAGCGCCCTTCTTTATAATATCGAGGTAATAATAATACCCACCTCTTAAGATGGTGTGGAGATTAACTGAAATATATTATGTATTTTGGGAACATTCAGCAAAATGGTTTGGCTCATAAATATCATTTATTCTTCTGAATAATGAATTCTTCGTGATGGGCAACCACGTCATCAGCATCATAGCTTAGACATGTTCCATGAGTCACATGGCCCTGACTACTCAGCAATAATGCCCATCGGACCTTTGCTAAGTCAGCAACAGAAACTTTTTCCACTCAAATTGGAGCCACCCCTCTGACTCACATAAAAGGAAGAGTATCTTTGTTATCCAACTCCCACAGCCTTTCCCTAAGTAGGTGGATTATCCAGTTTTTGGACATCTAGGTCAATATTCTTTATTGTTGTCATAAAAAATCAAGAACTGCTATAGGATAAAATAAATGTCTACCAGGACCTACGTTTCTGTATGGAATCTGCAATCTTATGAATTACTCTTGATCAACACACTTCCCATTGCCAAAACGGGCCTTCCTCATACAGTAACAGCCATGCAGACGCTCAGCGATTTCACCAACCATAACTCTATGCAGCGATTGTCAGGAATGATGAAATATGATTAGCAAATTACAGCTTTGGTGTTTTATTTTAAGGGAACTTAAGGAAAATGAATGGACTGAGCTAATTTGCATTTTTCAGTAGAATTGTTTCAAAGAAGCGGGTAATGGGGAGCTTGAGCGCCATGGCCAAAAGAAAAGGCACAAATAATGTTACCACTTCATAACCTATCAGCATAATTTATCCTTGCTTCCTGCCCTGAACAGTGGTGCAAGGTTGTTGTACGTGGCTACACAGCGTACTATGTGTTGCTGACCCCTTTAGTTTAATACTGGGTACAATGACCTGAATTGTTTCTTTATTTTATAACCAGATGTGTAAAAAAGACATAAGATCCTCATCATAAAATCTCATTGTGCTTTCTTTGTAAGTTAGGTCACTTATAACAATATTCCTGGGACTTAAGTCATGAATGAGAGTCTTTTGTAGGTACAGGGTGTTGCCTGTCTTATATTGCCTCCACTTTACAATGAACTGTATGGTGATAAAGTTCAGGGTCCTTGGAAATCTCCTTAGAAATAAAGGTGCTTTTCTACTTTTCGTATCTTACTTTGATAACAATAGTGCTATGACATTGCTAACTTTTTTCCGTCTTCAAGTTCTAGGGTTATAATTTTTATATCCCTCCCATGGAGTTGGCAGTAGAGCAAAATTCCATACTGCCTCTTTTATTTCCCCACTGATACCATTATAAAATTAGAGGTACATTTCTATGGAAATAATTTGGCCCTGAAATATAATCAGAAACACACTTAAGAATGCAGCACATATTTTAAGCACATATTTCAAAGAGTGAAGATAACCTGTATTGAATAATATTCAAAATAGCCATTAAAATAAGGGGGAAAGCACTGAACTTGGATTTGAATCCAAGCTCTGCGACTTACCAGCCATGGGACTTGGGGGTAATATTTTTTTAATTGGACTGAAAACTCTTATACATCATAGGGTCATTGTAAGAATTAACAGGAGAGCGTCTGGGTGGCTCAGTCGGTTAAGCATTTAACTTTTGATCTTGGCTCAGGTCATGATCTCAGGGTTGTGAGATAGAGCCCCAAGTTGGGCTCTGTGCTCAGCGGGGAGTCTTCTTGAAATTCTCTCTTCCTCTCCCTCTGCCTTCCCACTATCCTGCTCTGTAAAAAAAAAAAAAAAAAAAAAAAAAAAAGAAGAATTAAGGGAAACAGTAATATAATATCTGATGTACAAAATGGGTTTAATAAATATTCCTCAAACTGAATGAACAACTGAAAATAAGCTATAAAAGTAGAAGGCTTAGGGATGGCTGGGTGGCTGTTAAGCATCTGCCTTTGGCTTAGGTCGAGATCCCAGGGTCCTAGGATTGAATCCTGCACTGGGTTCCTTGCTCATTGGGAAGTCTACTTCTCCCACTGCCTCTTCCTGTCGCCCCCCATGCTGTGCTTACACTCTCTCTCTCTCTCTCTCTCTCTGACAAATAAATAAAATCTTAAAAAAAAAAAAAAGTAGAAGGCTTAAACTGCCATCAACTGGCACTTTGCTTCAAGAAGTGGTAGCACTGGGGCACTAACTGCCTGGGTGGCTCAGTCAGTTAAACATCTGCTTTAAGCTCAAGTCATGACCCAGGGTTCTGGGATCAAGCCCCACATTGTCAGGCTTCCTGTTCGGTGGGGACCCTGCTTCTCCCTTTCCTCCCTGCCTGTGCTCTCTGTCGCTATCTCTGTCTCTCTGTCTCCCTCTCTCTCAAATAAATAAATGAAATCTTAAAAAAAAAAAAAAGAAGAAGTGGTAGCACTGATTAAAAACCAAAATGGGGATCCCTGGGTGGTGCAGCAGTTTAGCGCCTGCCTTTGGCCCAGGGCGCAATCCTGGAGACCCGGGATCGAATCCCACGTCGGGCTCCCGGTGCATAGAGCCTGTTTCTCCCTCTGCCTATGTCTCTGCCTCTCTCTCTCTTTCTGTGTGACTATCATAAATAAATAAAAATTAGGAAAAAAAAAAACAAAATGGTTTTAATTTCTAAATGTTTTTAAAGCACAAGTGTCACATTATCCATATTTTTTAAATCTTTATTGACTTTTTAAAAACTGCACATGTCATATGAAACCAGACAAAAATGAAACATTTTAGAAAAACATGATATAATGAAAGTATCTCATAATTAATGTATCTAGAACTTTAGAGCCTGGATTCAAACCCAAGTCCCATCAGGGCGACCTAGCCTGACACTGCCAGCATATGCCTCTCATTCTGGCATAATTATTAACATTGAGCCTTTCACTTTCAAACTGTCCCCATACAGATAATAAATATGTGGCCTCTTGCCCCATATCCTGCCTCCCAAAAGGAACATACCATCAACAGTTGGATGCTATGTTTCTTATCTCTCTCTCTTCCTCCTCATTATTAGTTATCCTTAAAAAAACATTATTTGCTTGTTTTCCACAACGTACTTCAACTTTTCCTGTATTGTACTGATTGAATTTTTGTAGAAACAAAGTTTTCCATACATGTTCATTTTCCTTCTTGAAATTGGACTGCATAATTTTGTTTTAAATGAATTTCCTATTGCCCAGAATGCATGCTGGTGAGCAAAAATGACACCTAAAAATAATTGATGCTAACTTTTTAAAAATTCCATGAAAAAAACCTATTTTATCTGAGGTCTGCTGTGTACGTCTCATCCAAGTGAACACAGATGCAGGTGGGATACAGTAAAATCTCACCAGTTTGGAATCCAGCATTTTAGAATTTGAGATCATTTGGATAGGATCTAAACTGAAGCTCCCTATTGCTTAAAGGAGTCATTCCTCTATGACAATGAAAATGATTATTTTTTTTGAAAAGATCTTAGAGTCAATTGTTCAAGAGATCAAATAGAATGTTCTAAGAGGGTTATAAAACAGAAACATGTGATTTAGCTTGGTTTGACTAACAGCATCAGGCTGAAAGTTATTTGATGATCTGTTACACCGTTCTGCAAGTCAACTCTTCCTTAAGGAATATCCATTGAGATGCTAAGACAAACCCCATTGATGAGCTACTCAGCCACTATAGCCAACTTCCTCCTTAAAACCCAAATATATTCTCAGCCTGTTTTACAACCAGTAGTGACACTGTCCCAGCCAAGTCCCTGGAGGGTAGAGGCGAAAGGGAAGGGCACAGGGTCCTTTAAGAATAATTGGCTTCCTGATAATGGCAGACATGGTTGGTGTCAACTGTTCTCCATGTCACCTGCCTTGAACATTTGGAGTTAAGACTGTCCTATGGCAACCATGGAAGAAAGACCAAAAGCATGCAGACTCCGACTTGGATGATGTTAAGCAGGTAAACCAACTGCAGCTGCCTCGCTCCAGACTTCTTCCTGCACGGGGGAAAAATAAACCCTTATTCGTATCGGGTACTATGAGCTGGATTTTGCGCTACTTGGGGCCAAATGCATTCCTAACCAACACAATGGCTTAGGGGGCTGAGATAAGCCTATTTTACTTTAAACTCATGTTTTGCATCCTTCCAAGAAGTGGTATGGTTTCTTTCCAGCAGTAAAATAAGAAAGAGATCCCCCCTGAATCACGTTAGCCTTTTTATCTTATTTCAATTTGAATTCCACTTTTTTATTTCAAAGTAAATATTCTCAGAACAGCATATATTTAAATCTAAGTGTTAAACCTATTGCAGATACAATGTTCTTAACAACTAACTGCTATTCCTTGGAGTTGCGATTATGAACACAGGCTCTAGAGTTGGAATGCCTGGTTACCAGTCCCAGATCTTCCACATACACATCCTATGAACTCACACTTGAACTTCCATGCCTTAGTTTTCTCATCATAAAAATGGGGGGAAATAGAGTATATGCCCAATAGAGTAACTGCGATGAATAATTGAGATGTGCAATGTGTAAAACAGTGCGTGGAGTCACTAAGCACTCAACAGATATCAGGCTTTTCGTGGGGATTTTAAAGTTGATTCTACATCACACAGACAAATACATATAGACCACGTATATATGTATCTGGACATAAATCTGTATGTGCATGTACAGTTGTTCACGTTTCACTTTGTATTCTTAAATAAAACATGGAATGAAATGAAAGTCTGATCATCCAATCCTTTAGACACCCCAAATATAAATCCAGAGAAGCCCCAGTGAATAGACTATCCTTAATCTCTTTTGTTTCTATTTTTTAGGTTCTGAGTCTAAGCCCATTTGGTCAAATTCGTATAATAGAACTGCCAAACTCGTTCACTCTTATTTCCACAAATACTTGTAAGAATATGGCCACTTCTTGAAAAGTCTTCTTGCGCCAGCCTTCCTGCGCATCAAATATTGCTATTTCTCACCAACAATTGGCAACCGTATCTTTTGATTTGGGGTTGGTTGATTTTTGTCTTTTTTTTTTTTTTTTGTCTTCTTCATTGTAAAATTGTTGTCATATCCTCTGTGCGTTTCTCACTATCTCCATTTGTGCCTGAGAAGCCTTTCCGTGTGAATGCCTAAAGGCACGCACTGCTCTTTCATCCCTCTATGCCACTTGCTCTTCTAGATGCTTTACACAGCATTGCTTGAACTTTAGATCATCGAAGAATACATATCTTAACCAAGTGGGTCACCCCTGCAGTTCTGATTTTTTCTTTTCTTTAGTGATGAAATTTCTCTCCCTCTTTGCAACAGCTTTTCAAATGACCAGCATCCCTCCTGTCCTCTACTTCCCCGAATCATCATTCATACCCTGCTCCCTCCAGTGTCCTGGGCTTATGGAAGCCTGCTCTCTCCTTCCTTGCTCCCCAGCATTTAGATCCTGCGTGTTGCCACGGTGTGATCCCTATCTTCCAAATTGCCTTCCAAGCTGCGACTGCCACCATTCCTCTGCTGTGGCCAGAGTCGGGCCTAAAAGAACTGTCCCCTGGCTGGCTTCCCTATTTCCCACAATAAAAAGTTGTCATCGTCGTATTTCACTTGTCAGCAACATGATGCACAAATCAGATATTTCTTTTTTACTCTTTCATCTTTACTGCATACAAGAATTAGTGTCTAATGACACAGAGGCGAAAAGTTAATGGAAATTTAATTGAAAAAAACTACCATCCCAGCAGGAATTGAACCTGTTGGCCTGAACACAGGAGGTAGATATTTCATCCACGAGGCTTTGGGGTTTGGTTTAGCATGCTTGGATATAGATGATATCACTTTGGTAAACAGATCATTCCCATATTTTCCCAGTATTACTTTGGTCAACAGAAAGAAGAAAGGAGTGGATTCCAATTTAAATGTCAGTGCTATCCACTCTAAGGAGGGGAGTTATGATAAAAATAGGATTTAATTTCCTATAAATGTTTGAGTTCTTCAACCCTCATATATAGAAATAATGAATATTTATACATGTAAATACACCGTCCTCTCAGTTAAATCAGCATTTTCTCAAACTCATACCTAAAAGGAGTCGGGAAGAATGTTTTTAGGAATTATGAGTCCCATCTCAGATTTTTCCAGAGGAAATAAAATTATCTGAAGACTTTTTTCTCGACCTTTTTTCATATCTTCCTCCAGAAGCCTAGGCCATATAAAGAAATGGGCAAGGGGGGAGGGGCACCTGGGTGGCTCCACTGGTTAAGCATCTGCCTACAACTCAGGTCATGATCCTGGGGTCCTGGCTCAGCAAGGAGCCTGTTTCTCCCTCTCCCTCTGCCCCTTCCCCTGCTTATGCTCACTCTCAAATAAATAAATAAATAAAATCTTTAAAAAAAAAGAGGGGTGCCTGGGTGGATCAGTTACTTAAGTGTCTGCCTTTGGCTCAGGTCATGAGCTGGGGTCAAGCCCCACATCAGGCATCCTGCTTGGTGCAGAGTCTGCTTCTCCCCCTCTCTCTCTGTTCTCTCTCTCTCCTTCACATAAATAAATAAATCTTTTTAAAAAATGGGCAAGGGGGGATCCCTGGGTGGCATAGCGGTTTAGCGCCTGCCTTTGGCCCAAGGCGTGATTCTGGAGCCCCGGGATCGAATCCCACGTCGGGCTCCCGGTGCATGGAGCCTGCTTCTCCCTCTGCCTGTGTCTCTGCCTCCCTCTCTCTCTCTCTGTGTGTGACTATCATAAATAAATACAAAAAAAAATTTTTTTTAAATGGGCAAGGTATACAGTTTTCATGATTGATGGTAATAGAATCCTGGAGTAATTCAGACCATCAGGATATTATTGTGTGTTTTTATTTCAAAACAAGCTAATTAAGCTTAACAAATATATCATATCCAGATTAACCAAGGTTTGCTACCTAATCTGCAACATTCAGGATCAGTGAGGCTTTCTGAGAAGGTTGAGAGCAGTATCTCTCCTTAGCTTTTCGCTCCCTTTCAACATTTAGAGCATTTAGCTATTTTCTTGTGCCTAACTATGTGACAGAGTCTGTATTCATTACAGTATGTGATTTTGACTAAATTGACCCTTAAGTCACTGAAAAAGCTGTAGAAGGGATGCCTGGGTGGCTCAGTGGTTGAGCATCTGCCTTTGGCTCAGGTCATGATCCCAGGGTCCTCGGATCAAGTTCCACATCAGGCTCCCCATAGGGAGCCTGCTTCTCCCTCTGTCTATGTCTCTGCCTTTCTCTGTGTCTCTCATGAATAAATAAATACAAGAAAGAAAGAAAGAAAGAAAGAAAGAAAGAAAGAAAAAGAAAGCAAGCTGTAGAAACCTCAGATTGGAAATCCTACAAATAACACAAACCCAAGCAAGCAGTGAGAAAATAACAGAGCCAGTACTTCTCCCTCACCTGGACAAGTTCTTCATCAGTCCTGTTACAAGGTGAAAAACATAGATTTCATTTCCAAAAAGTCAACCAATAAAAAACCCTAAAATTGTTTTTAATTGATTTAAAAGAAGGAAGTATACCCACAATCATTAATGGTGAACCTTGCACTAAGCATCTATGATACCTTAGGTTATTACTTAGTGATGGTATAAAATCAGCATGTGCACAAGACATTAAAAGAAAAGCATGCAGAACTGAAAACCAAACACAATGTTTTTAACTAGGTTTCAGGTTATGTGAAACCCAGTCACGATTTATAAAACATTACTAAGCCTAATGATAATTTTTTTTAAGATTTTATTTTTAAGTACTCTCTACACCCAACGTGGAGCTCAAACTCACAACTCTGAGATCAAGAGTCACATACTTTACTGACTGAGCCAGCCAGGTGCTCCAATAATAAATATTTAAAAGCTTTTCTCTGAAGGCAAAAAAAGGCTTTGTGAACTGCTAATAAATAAAAATTATGTTTCTGAAGGATTTTTTTCTTTACCTCATCCTTGTTAAATTTATTTGTAAAACACACAATATATTAAAACCACAACACAAACATACACACACAAATTATTAAACCTGTGTGAGCCTCAGTTTCCCTATCTGAAAGAAATACCCATATCCATCTCATTTTTTTCAGACAAAGCACATAAAATAGCACAGTGGTTGGTACATAGGTAGGAGTCCATTAAATATTAGCCATGATTGTTGCTGTTACCAAAATTGTTATTATTATCCCTCCTAAAGGCACAATGTTTTCGAGTAATGCTGAACCACTCACTGTCTCCTTACTTGCTTTTTTTTAAGAGTTTTTATTTATTCATTTGAGAGAGAGACATAAGGAGAGAGAGAGATCACAAGGGGGGGGCAAAGTAAGAGGGAGAAGCAGACTCTCTGCTGAGCAGGGACCCTGACATGGGGCTTGATTCTAGGACCCCGAGATCACGACCTGAGCTGAAGGCAGATGCTCAACTGAATGAGCCACCCAGGTGCCCCTCCTTACTTGCTTCCAATCACTCCTGAATAATTCCCCCAAGCTCTATGTAGTCAAATATTATCTGTGTTTTTCAGTCTACTTTAAATACTATCTGTTACATTAACGCTGCCCAGGCAGAAGCAACTTTCTCTCTTTTCCACATCAAAAAATACTGTATTTGCATCCCTCTTATGAAACTTATAGCTTTCTATTCTGTGTAGACATACAAGACATATATTACAGACATATGAGTCATTGGTATACATATCATACTCCTTCAGAGAGAGTGAGTTTCTTGAGGATGGGGGTCACTCCTATTCATGTGAGTCCTTCTCAAAGCATTCAGCATTGACCCTTGCCCTTAGTGACAATCAATACATATGAGTTGAATTAATTAATTAATATTTCTGTCCACTCAGTGCAAAATGTCTACTTGAAAGCAAAAGCTGGGCAATGAGGAGGATTGTCAGGTAGTAGGTATTTCAATCTCTATATCCTGTCACATGTTACAATTAATAAGTGATACAAAGCTTATCTAGACATGAATGTAAACCTTCCTTCCCCTCCTCACTTCCCACCATTAAGTTGGTGACCTTGGGGAAGTAATTAACTAGGTGTTGGTGCTCTCCCTGGTGAAAATAGGGAGTTGTTTTAAATATCTGAGGGGCCTACTGGTTGTAAATCCAGGGTACCACATTTCAGACATCTTGTGCCAGCAAAGATGGAGGTATGGAGGAGGGTGTTAAAGCATAAAAACCAAGCATCAAGATTGAGGCCAGAGAGGCACAGTCCCCTCCGGGTGGCTCAGTCAGTTAAATGTCTGACTCTTGACTTCAGCTCAGGTCATGATCTCAGGGTCGTAAGCTTGAGCCCCATGTCAGGGTCCATGCTCAGAGGGGAATCTGCTTGAGATTCTCTCTCTCCTCTCCCTTTGCCCCTCCCCCCACTTCCATGCATGCTCGCTCTCTCTCTCTCTCTCAAATAAATCAATAAATCTTAAAAAAAAAAAAAGAAAAAAAGAAGGCCAAAAAACAATACTAAGATAAATATGAGGCACCACGGGCTGATTAAATTTAAGGTCAGGCTAAGGGCAAACCATGAGTTTGAGAACAAATCAAAAATGGAGGCTAGAGCACGGGTCAGCATTTCTCAGGGTCTGTGAGAGCAAGCAAACCTAACACAACAATGAACACAGTCTAATCAGGTAGCTCAACATAGAAATGTGAATATGGGGATCTTGTCACAAAGATGTTGGAAGAGCTAAAAGGAAAAACCCAAGAAATGATGGAAGAGCTAAAAAGAAAACCCAAAATGGGTGGTGAGGCGACCCACGGATTGGCAGCAGCAGGAAGCCATGACCCTTTCCAAGGCTGAGGAAATAAAGGGAGAAGTGGTATTATTGGTGTCCAAGGCTGGGGAGTCCAGCAGGAGTTGTAAGAATTACAACTGCACGTGAGACCCAGGGAGAATACACCAAATACACCACCCCAGGGAGAAAATGAGACAGAAAGACCTCAGCTTCTATCTTTCTCCTATCTTCTGATGACTCTTATTGGCCAAACCTGACTCTATGACACTTGGCAGGAGAGTCTGAGGACATAGTCTATAGGGGTCAGCCCATGCAATCTAAAACAGAGCAGAAGAAAATGAGAAAAGGAGATGAGAGCAAACAGACAATTAACCAACCCAGATGGTCTTGGAACTAGCTTCAGAGATGATTTTTCCAGAATAAGCTCTCTCTTGGTCTGTGATGTCTTTCAAATTCTACACCCCGCCCGCTGCCATCACACTTTGAGGTAAAGTATTGTTGCTTCGGAGGAGCTAAAAGCCACTGACACATGATCGGATAAAACGATGCATAGAAGTAAAGACCATGTCATTCAACACTCAGTTGTATATGTTCCAGAATTCTCTGGATGCTTCCTAACGTGTGCTACATTTGCTCATAAGCAGGGCTTTCCTGGTGTAAGGCATCCCTGAATACAACACTAGCTGTGTTTTTCCAAAAGGACATTGATTTGGTTGGCTTAAACAATGTAGCATCCCCATGTAAACTACTAAGCTAACATAAACTATAAGCCCATACTCGGATGACAGTCTGATCCTTCCAACAAAAACATAAAATCTGTCAGTGTGGTTTCCTGCTAATGAACTAGGAAGCAGCAAACTTTCCTTTTTCTTATATTTCACAGTGACATTCACTGACCTCCAACTGGCATTTGTGCCACATTACATGCATATTTACCTTATACGAAGTCAACTCTATCCATTTAGGTGGGAAGAATCCCTCTATTCTTCCCACCTAAATGGATAGAGTGAGACCCACAGGGTGGGGGTAAGGAGAGAGAGGGAGATTTTCCAGTAATGTGGGCAATTTTACTTACCATTTCCCACCGCGAGCAAATGCTCTGGAATGAGCCGAGATGAGAGATGTGTATCTACTCTGCCCTAAATCAATCTTCGCTCCTGCTTATCTCTCAAAGCCTCTTGCCGGGATGCTAATGTGTAAAGATTTGGCACTGAAAAATTAAATGTTGCTTACATAGTCTTAGCTGTATTTTTATATATACTCTGCATACTTATACTGTAAACTACATGTACTACACAAAATAGGCAAATGAAGACTTTTTTAAGGGTGGATTTTTAAAAATATAATAGCTTCTCACTTTCCCTGCTGATGTTAGAATCTGGGCTTTCCAATGTGAATGCATGGGACTTGAAAATTCAGTTGAGGGGCACCTGGGTGGCTCAGCCAGTTAAGCATCCACCTTCGGCTCAGGTCATGATCTCAGGGTCTTGGGATTAAGCCCTATGTCAGGCTTCCTGCTCAGAAGGGAGTCTACTTCTCCTTCTCCTTCTGCCTCTCCCTGGCTCATGCTCCCTCTGCCTCTCTCTCTCTCTCTCTCATGCTCATTCTCTGTCGAATAAATAAATAAAATCTTTAAAAAGGAAGGAAGGAAGGAAGGAAGGAAGGAAGGAAGGAAGGAAGGAAGGAAGGAAGGGAGGGAGGAAGAAAATCCAGTTGAGAGGCTGTTGAGAGGAACCAGGAGAAGTTTTGCACCTACCAAAACAGAGTAATAGCCTTAGCTTCAAAAAGGGAGCAAAGGAAGGGAAGACAGTCCTGGAAATCAGTTAGAGCTGCAGAATTTATCTTCACAGTCTATCTCCCCTGGATGCCCAGATACTGCTCTGAGAGTTCATCGTATGACTAAACTAGTGACTTCCTTTGCTCCACTCCAGCCATGGAGAGATGGGGGCAAAATATCTGCCTCCTGCTTATTGTCACAAAAGAATACAATCTAATTCTTAATTAGATTCCAAAAGAATTCAATCTAATTCCTAAGTAACCCATTCTCCAATGCAGAAGTGGCTAAGAGTCCAAGAAGACAACCAAATTTGGATCGGAATAATCCATCCCAGGGGCACCTGGGTGGCTTAGTGTTGAGCATCTGCCTTTGGCTCAGGGCGTGATCCCAGGGTCCTGGAATCAAGTCCCACATCGGACTCCCTGCAGGGAGCCTGCTTCTCCCTCTGCCTATGTCTCTGCCTCTCTCTCTCTCTCTCTCTCTCTCTCTCACTCATGAATAAATAAAATCTTTAAAAAAAAAAAAAAAGGAATAATCCATCCTGGTTCTGTTCACATCACAGGTGGCCAAACATTGGGGTGTCACTTTGCACAACAAACGTCACGGTGATGTTCTTACTTAATCCAAGGTACCAGAAGAAAGTTTATCCCCACCTTCACCCCAATCTAAATGGCTTTGTTTGAAGTCCTTTAGATTCCTAATCTCAACTGTGTAATATCCAGAATACATAAACAACCAACCAACCAAACCGGGAAAATCTTCTCTGAGCTCCTGCAGCCTGAAAAGCTGCCATCAGTAATAAGCCTTCCCTCGCTCACCCTGCCCTGAACCCTGGGCCCCTGCTGTGTTCCACAGCACAGCTCTCTCTAACATGCCAGGTTAATGCTGAAAAGGAACTTAAACCACAAAGGACCAAAAAGCAAATATTTTTGCCCAAAGCTAATGTAGCAAATTACATGCAAGATCTAAACTCCAAGAACCTTTTAAATGGCGCAAGTCTACACAAACACATGGCATCTAGCTTGCCAAGACTTAAAAACTAAATTAAATCTAAGTCATGTCCCACTGGGGGATTTATAGAACCCAGTTAAAAGACCAGGGTTCAGGTCTTGGCAGGACCGCTGCTTTACACTGTCCCCCAGGTAACTAATTTCTCTCACTGGGCTTCTGTTTGCCTGGGAAGCATATATCCTGCCCTGAGTGCATAAAAATGGCAAGGTGAGAGGGTGTAGGCAGGGAGCTCAGAGCTCCAGGCAAGAAAGGTGTCTCGGGGTGATCAGAAATTCACCCTGAGTGTTGCCAGCCAAGCGCTCTATTGCCCCTAACTGGGCTGCTGTGGATGACTATGTAGTGTGTGATGTGCAAAGGGCCCCGGCGGAGCTAAGGTCAAGTCCTCTCTCTGCTTTGAGCAGGGCTTCCCCCAACCAGAGGAAACCACCTTGCCTTCATACGTGGTGCTAGCTGTCTCCAGGCCCAGAAGCCTCATCAGCTCAGAGGTACTGACTTGTTCTAATTCCCTTAAAGATCCCCCCATAAACAGTGACTTGAGCCCTAACTAGAGCCAGAGCAACTCTCAGAATCAACATTGTTTTGCACAAAGCCATGTGAGGGAAATGTTTTCAAAAGAGCTGCTTTGGGGGAGTCATATCCACAGTGTACATCTGCAGTCAGAGGGCTGGAAACAAATGGGCACAATGCATTGACAGCCACCTTAGCAGCATGGCCACACTACCTAGCATTTGGCCAGATATTCCATGTCCTGCCTTCACTTATGGCTGTGGCCTGAAGAAGCAATGCGGATGAAACTGGGAAAGCTCATTTAAAATCGGTGCAGTTGGGAGACTGGCCCTGGCAGTGTTGCATAAGAAAGCCAGGAAGTTAATGGACTGCATCTGGCTTTGTTTTGCTCACATACTCAGTTGGACACCAGACAGCAGTGGTGGTTATTTTTTGAGCACTTGGGGGAAAATGTATTTTTTTAGGTCAATGGGTGCTATCAATTCTGCATCGCTTTCATCCCTGAATTTCTTTGTGTGTAGGTTTCAAACTGTATTTCAACAAGATGTTTTTGACCTTGCCTATCAGTAGGGAAATGAATTACTGCCAATGATTGATCGTACACTTTCACAGATCCTGTGGCTACAAATGTCACCCTGAAAAACCTGCCTAGCAGACTGTCCTGCAGTGCCTGAGAAGAGAAATGAGACACCAATCACCAAGGAAAGGTCCAGTGGCCTAATTCAGACTCAAGTGCAAAAGGCTAGCACCTACAGAAAAAATCTACACAGTCCATGCTGGCCAGATCCAAAGAGTCATCCAAGCCAACATGGAGATCTATCAACAAACTGTTTTTTATATATGCCTATGGATTTGGAATGTTCTGAACTGAGGAGAATGAGAAGCAAAGGAAGGATATTCTTCACCCCTTGCCATAAAGCCATTCTCAGGAAGTGAGTGTTCAGAATTATACCTCTGTCAGTGAGCCATTTCAACTTTTATCTCTAGTCTTCTCTGTGAATTCCTAATTTTCTACAGTAAATAAGTGGTTGGTTTCTAGAAAGTAAGAAGTGGGAGAAGCGCCCCTTGTTATCTAAATTTATTTGACTCCTAGGTTCAGAGAGCAACTGTTTGGATAGTGAGTTTAGAGAGTAAGAAGTTTATCTGGTGCCAGAGCTTCAGAAAACAAGAACTGACATTTCAGAGAGTGATGGATTTATCTGAATCAGTTTGCTGGTTGAGTTCCAAGAAGGAAAATTTGGATGGCCAGAGGTCAAATAGCAAGAGACATCTACACTGAACTTTTGATAAACAACCTCTCCCCCTGCCCCTTTATACACATAAGTACCAACATTATACTCTGGTGGGCAATTTTTGCAATGCCTGTCTCTGGAAAAGTTTTATACCTCAGTACTTTCATATGACAAAACGTCATATGCATTTGGGTTGTTTCTTAAAGTAAGGAGGTTTCCAGGGTGAGTCATAGAAGCAAAGAAATTGAGGACAACACAGGTGAGTTGGGCATCTTTGTCAAATTCACACAATGGAAATACTTGAGCAAGGATTATGTTTTAATGTAATCCTGTGTTCTTTCAACTAGTCTCTCAATGAGCTAAGAATCTGAGATCTATAGGCAATAAGTGTTAGGCAAACATGAAGAATGATTTCTTGGCCTCAGCCCACAAAGTCTTCACTTGTACTTTAGACAAATTAAATTAGAGAAAACAAAATCCTGGCCAAACCCATGACTATTACAGACTTTCTGTGCCAGGGAAGTAGAACTCATCAAAGAATACGAACTAGAACTTCAGCCTACATACTGCACTCAAAAGAAATACCATGATTGTCAAATGAACACAGTATTGCTAATATACTTCAAGCAAAGATGTAACCAGAGAACCAAATGTTTTCCATAAAAAGTGAAAGGTGAGATCAGACCCCTTGGAGAATTATTTTCCCTTTCTTTAATATCTTCCAAATACACTTGAACCTGTTTCCTTCTTGGACTCATTTAATTTTCCCTGATATACTTCACAGATGTGAGTTACACTGGGAAACACCACTCAGAGACTATGTGGTTTTTGACCCATATGTTGGGCTCGTGGAGCTCCTCCACGGTTTCCCACAACACCAGCATCACTCTCTCTCAGAGGCATTGCAAGGGCTGCCCACTTCTGTCCCAGCAAAGAGCCACATTACTCAGCACACAGTGACCCCTGACTCAGTCACTTTAGGAGGAGACTGCCACCAGAGCCTAGGAGAGGTGGGAGCCTAGGAGAGGTGTGAGTCTAGGAGAGGAAGATCCCAACTGGCCTATGAAGACTGTTGGGATTTGCCAAGCAGCCCTGACCCACAAGGCTCATTCCTTCTTCTTTTTCTTCTTCCCTTATCCTGCTTAAAAGTGGCATCGTTTGCAACTTATTTTAAAAAAGAAAAGAAAACACTGGCTTACTTCCAGTTACCTATTCCAAATCACAAATGTAAGTAGGCGTGTTTACTGAGTGAGTGAGGCGTAAAAGAGAGAGAGAAAGGAGACATGGAAGTGAAAAGGAGCAGGGGTGAACAACAACCCACACTGAAATAAACCCCTCTGAAAGTCTAATGGTAAAATAACAACAGTCCCCATTTGTGGGAACCCAATATTTATCCTCACAGCAGCCCTGAGGGAAAGTATTAGAGTTCCATTTTACAGGTGAGAAAACCAAGAGCAGAAGTGTGGGTAAGTTGCCCAAGATTTCACGGCTAGGAAATGAGAGAGCTGAGTTTCCAAACTAAGTGAAATCCTCTTTCCTCCTCTAACATCTGCCAGATATATTAACCAAAGGGTGTTTCATTAAATAAGTCTGGGTAGAAAACAAAGAAAATCTAAAGAAATTTGGAGAACGGTTTCTTCAAAGATCTTTGAAGTTAGTTCTCATTGTCATGTTACACACGCCACTATTGACAACCTCCTAATTCAACCTAACTTCCTTTATGTAGAGAAGTGTCAGAGAAAACACATATGCTCTGCTTTCTTCTTAAAGAATCTTCTCCTGGATTCCCTTCCTCCTCTCTGCTCATTGCTATGTTGGCCAGCAAGGTCTCCCCAGGACCTCATCAGCACAAGGCTGCCTCTGCCTCCACACTGGCCTAACCCAGCAGGGTCTCCTCCCATTCCCCAGAATCCCACCACCACCACCACCACCACCACCACCACCACCACCACCAGCTGCAGCAGCAGGCTCACCAAACCCTGTACTCTGCTGAATAAATGCTACTTCCTTTAGCGACTGAGATTTGAGTCTCTCAGATCCTCCCTTGGAGTCAGCCCCCACCTACTCCCAATCCTGACCTTTTGAATCACAAAACATGACTGGAGAGGGGCCCATAACCCCCTCTGGCCCACCATAGGCTCACACCATCCAAATATAGCTTGGCGCTGGTAAGTGCTTAGTAATCCTGGTATTTGTCCTTCATTCACTCCCTGGCTTCATTCCCCCAGGATAACAGTCACAGACCTTCTTGTCCTGTCTGAAGACCCCAATCCTGGCCCAATACCTATCTCCTTCTTCACCAAGTAGCTGGAGACCTTCTGAAATCAGCTTTGCCCTGTTTCATCCACTGTACACACTTTTCTCCTGCCTCTCCTCCTTCCTAAGATGTATTAAAGGTCTGATGCTCCTCTACAAAGCCTACCCTGCGTGTTTCCTCCCTCCCCTGGAGTCCGGAAGCACACCTGTTCATACCTCTTATTTGGCTTTTAAGGTCCAGTTGCCAAGTATTTCTTATCTTTTTCCCTTTGAATCTTCTTTTAGTATTTTAAATTGCACAAACAGTCTGACTTATCTTTCTTCATGCACGTATCCTGTCTATCCAACCAGATTGGGTGTCCTCCAATGCTTTGTCCTTTCCCATCTGCTCATCTTCCTTTCTAATAACTCCCTTGGAGAGAGCTCATCGACTTGCGAAACGCCATGGATGCTACATGTGTTCGTGCCATGAACCTCCGGCTCAGACTACCCCTGGTCTTAGGGTCCTTTCTCCTTCTCCTTGTCAATCCAAATCCACACTCTTTGCTCAAGGCCACTTTAAATTCCAAGAAGCCTTCTCCACCAAACATAGGTCCACAGTTACCTATTCTTTCTCTGAGTATCTATAGCACTCCAGTCTATAAACACATTTTCTTGCTTAAGTATATTTTTGTTTTATTGTGTCTATGAGTGTGTGTACCGTCCACCTCCCTACCACTTCTGGAGTCTCCTCAGGACAGTAACCAAGTCTCTGGTTTTCTACTCCCCTGTAGTACCCAGCACAGTGTGATATATTCTAAGTATTTATTAATTACATCCTGCATGCATCCTATATTTCAAAAGTTAGAATACAACTCAGATATTTTTGTTGGCAATATGGTATAGTAAACTAAGGCTGGGGTGGTGCTAAACTGAGCTAAACCCCTGAGGTGAGGGGGTCTATGTATTTTAAGAACCTCTTTGCAGAGGACACCGAGTGCAATGACGGTGTAGATAGTGCTCAAGCTTCACAGAGTTGTCTTGTTTAGTTACCCAAACTCAGAAATATAACACCTTGAAAGAGTCTGGCTGAATCAAGGATTCAGAGCTCATTTGCACAAGTGGAAAGTTGCATGTGGCCAAGCAAAGCTGACCTGATGAAAGCCAGCGTGTTCAGCTTCCTTTCAAATCAGCAACCATAATTGCCACTACCATTTAACATGGCACCACTCATACCTGTGTTCTGAGGCCAAGAACAGTGGCCAGCTCAGCACCTTCTGAAACACGGGTGGCTGAAATCCAAGGCAAACAAGACCGAACAGATGAATCACAGCAGCAAGAACCCAGCAGCTGCCATTGTAATCCAGGGGGCTTACAATCCAGCAGGGCAGGGTATAGCCTATAATGTGCTGGATATGGGGTTGAGTCGACCTTCAGCCCTAGGAAGCTGGGTCTCGACTAGCTGCCGATGTTAAGAAATTCTCTTACCTCTTCTTGGCCAGAAAATGCAGTTAGCCCTCCTGGATTAGGGATCTGGGCCTCATCTTAGAAGTAAGATGTGGCAGTCCAGAGCCGACCCACTTACAGACACACAGATGACAACAGAAAGCCAATAACCTACAAGCCGAGGCTCTTTCATTATGAACTAAGCTCAAAGGAAGCCAGTAACTACTTAGAGTGTTCTATAAAGTCCTCAGAACCTCAGAATAGGGGCACATGCATGGCTCAGTCGGTTAAGTGTCTTTCCAAAAAAAAAAAAAAAGTTCTCAGGATGGTATTATGGAAATACACCCCCCTACCATGTCCATCAGTTCAAAAGCCAGTCAAAATGGAAACTAAGGGTAACGTTTAGTCTTGGGAACTTCTAAATTTTGCTACAGCTTTCCTGCCTGCCTCCCTCCCCCCCCCCACCCCCCAGTGCTAGCAATAGCAATTGGGAGAAACAAGAGAAAAAAATACAACTCACTTTTTCAAAAATACATCCCAAGCCCATGCACACCGGAGTGCTGACACTGCCAATCCTGCCCACCCCACCTCACTTGTCCTTGGCAAAAGCACCTATATTCATTTTCCTACAAAGCCAGCATCCTGTCTAGGATTCACTCTGATGCATGAGAACAGTGCCACCTGAGCTTGGGGCACCTTAGTCCTGAAAGTCAAGAATTCCAATTCATTTATTCATTCAACAAATACTTATGAAGCATTCAGTATGTGTGAGGCACGTGTTCTAAAGTCTGGAAGATAGCAGGGGCTCCTGTGTGGCTCAGCCAATTGAGCATCCAACTCTTGATATGGGCTCAGGTCTCAGGGTGGTGAGATCAAGCCCTGTGTTGGGCTTCTTGCTCTGAGGGGAGTGTGCTTGTCCCTCTCCCTCTGCCCCTCCCCTCACTCATGTGCTGGCTCGCTCACTCACACGTTCTCTCTCTCTCTCTCTCTCAAATAAATAAGTAAATCTTTTAAATAAATAAAATAAAGTCTGGAAGATAGTCCTCATTAAAAAAGGAAAAGTCTCTGCCCACCTTGATCTTATATTCTGTTGGCAAGGGATAGGTAATTACCAAATAAATGTGTAAATATATACAGGCTACAGACTATCAGATGGTTGTGGGTGCTCAGGGGGGAAACCAGGCAGATCAAGAAGGATGGGAATCACCCAGGGATGGGGAATGTGGATCACATAGGATGGTCAGGGAAGGACTCACTGAAGAGGAGACATTTCAGAGATCCTAAGGAGGTGAAGGAGAAGCTACGTGGAATGGTAGGGAGAGATCTTCAGGCAAAGGTATCAGAGAAGGCGAAGACCCAGAGGCAGGAGAAAGGGTTAGTGTGTCTGCAGAATAGCAAGGGGCCAGCGGAGCTAGAAGAGCAGAAGCAAAGCAGAGCAAGGTGGAATGGAGCTGAGACTGGGGAGGTGGCAGGAAGCTAGTTCATGGAAGACCTTACAAGCTGCTTTAAGGACTTTGGCTCTGACTCCGAGCAGGGCCCAGTCAGGAGGCAGAGGCCACATCAGTTATTTCCACAGAGCTAATTTAATATAAAGACATGGTAATGAGGAATAAAGTCATTAACCAGGTCATGGACAGGGTAAAAAAGAGAGCAAATGCAGGAAACTGGCTCCACCCCTAGGGCTGGGGTTGTGAAGGATGAGTTATTAAAATTCAGAATCTCAGATGAGTGTCCCATGGGGCAGGAGCCCAGACCATTGAAGAGGGGATCATGGCAGCTGGTTCCAGCAACCCAGAGGAAGCACAGTGAGATTGGCTGTTGAGCGTGGGTTCAAGTTGCCAAGTGGATTTAACTGTCTACAGGACGGATCTCCCACTGCTTGGGTGAGGTGGGGGGCTGGGGTGCCACTCAGAGGGCTGCAACCTGACAGGAAGCCCACAGAAAACAAAACAGGAAAAAGTGAATCCCCTCTGGCTCCTCCAGGGGTGCGGCCTCCTGCCAGTGCCCCCTCCTGGCCGATCCCAACAGGGAGCAGGGAGACCCAGGAGAAAGGTGTTTTTCAGGGGCCCAGCCCCAGGAACATAAAATCCAGTATAGAATGATGAGTTTATAGAGTCAAGTAGCAATAACTTAATAACTGACACCCTCTGAACAAGACAGAAGGGCATCAGGGAATTTTGAGCAAGAGTCACATACGCTGACTCACTCTGATGGCTGTGTTGAGAGAAGATGGTGGGAGTATGGTAGCAGCAGAGGTGGGAAGAAGTGGTTGGCTTCTGGGTACTGTGAGTCCCACGGGATTTGCTGATTACTTACATGTGGGCTGTGAAAGAAAGTGAGGAGTCAAGGTGACTCCCACATCCTGACCTGAGTAACTGGAGCTCTGAGTGGAGTGAGTTCAGGTAGAGGCACCTGTTAGAAGTCCAAGTGATGATGCTGTAGGCAGTTGGATACCCAAGTCTGGAGCTCAGGAAAAGGGTCTAAATCAAGTTGTAAAGTTGAGGTTCACTCACCAGAGATGGATTTTTTTTTTAAGATTTATTCATTTATTTAAGGGGGAGAGATTGAGAGCAAGCAGGAGTAGGGACAGAGGAAGGAGACAAACAGGCTCCAGGCTCAGAGCTGGACCCTGGGATCATGACCCCAGCTGAAGGCAGATGCTTAACCAACTGAGCCACGCAGATGCCCCACATAGATGGATCTTAAAGTCACGTGCTTGGATGAGATCAGTAGTGGCATGTCAACATGGCTCACTGCACGTGATGGCTAGGAATAAGATTTGGAGTCAGAATGCTATAGACTTGAATCCACCTCTACCACTGCTGGATATTCTCATTCCAAGCCTGGATTCCACGTCTGTAAAATGGGGATGACAATAATCACACTGATGGCATCCGTCCCATGTGAGGATTAAACACGGTGAAGTAAGTAAAGCCCTTACACCAGTGCCTCACACCCATTGAAAGCTGGAGAATTGGGGTAGCAGTAAAGCCTACCCCTCCTTCAGTGAGGAATTTAAGGACAAAGGAGGTCAAAAGGGGAATGTGAGTGCCTTCTGAGGCATGTGGAAGCTAAGGCGGATGGATTCTTCCTCTTACTTGGGAAGAACTGACCAGGGAGTAAGAGGAGATGCCAGATGACCATCAGACAGAAACAAAGAGAGGAGACAGATTCACAAAAGGATTCTAAAAAAATAAAATAAAATAAAATAAAATAAAATAAAATAAAATAAAGAAATAAAATAACAAAATAATAAAATAAAATAAAATAAAATAAAATAAAATAAAATAAAATAAAATAAAAAGCAATTCTTTAATATGCCAAAACTGAGCTTACAGGGCAACACCAACATAGCAACAGAATCCTTGCCTCAGGATGAACTACTGAGACATCCACGGGTGCCTGTCGTGAGCTGGGTGAGCCGTGGATGAGTCAGGACAAGCCCTGCATCACCGTGACTCTCGAGCCCACGCACCCCCGTCACCACTGGCTCCAAGTCCGCCTGGGAACGGAGCCCCATCTTCCCATCCGCTCTTCACCTCTCATGGAGCGTGTTCACATGAGGCAAGTCGCTTCTTTCCAAGAGCTTAAATGCAGGGTCATGTAAGGTTGTACCGTGGTTGTCGCCCAGGAGCCGAGGCCAGCTGCCTGCACCGGGCACTCCCTTCCTAGGGGGTAGGTCAATCCAGGAAACCAAACCACAGATTTCAAGGCTTGTAAAAGAAGCTGACTGTCCTCGGCAGTGGCTCTCCTGGGTGCAGTAAGCACCCTGCCCATTCTGGAGCCCACCAGGTGAAATCAGAGCTCTCCACCCCCAAGGACTCTGGGAAGGACCTTTGTCACAGAGTTTCTCCATGGCCCCCTCATTTGGTATCAAAAGCTCATCACATTGCTCCGCTTACAGCAGCCTTTTTCCACTCAACTTCCCAACACTTTCACAATGTAAACCACTCTACTGTCCAGGGATTATATTCCAAACAGCTGTTCCTGGATGCTAGGAAGGATCCATTGGAAACATGGATTCTTGACCTCAGCTGCAATTCTTCGGGGGGTAGGGTGGGGGGAGACTTGAAAAAGTCCATGCAGGCCAATCGGCAGGAGCTGCATGTTGTTACCCCTAAAACTGTAGCTCCCAGTACTTCAGAATGTGACTGCCTTTGAGGTGAGGTCTTTGAAGAGGTAATGAAGGGAACATGAGGTCATTAGGATGGGCCTGAATCCCAAACGACTGGTGTCCTTATAAGAAGAGGAGATGAGGACACAGACGAGGACAGAAGGGAGACCACATGAGGACACAGGGAGCAGCCTGCCATCTACAAACCCAGGAGAGAGGCTTCAGAAGAAACCCAGCCTGCCCACACCTTGATCTCTGGCTTCTAGCCTGCAGACCTGAGAGACAAGGACAAGCTTGAGTTTCTCAGGCTGTGGGGTTCTTGTTAGGGTTGCCTTAGGAAACTAAGATACCCATTGAATCAGAATCTCTGGGAATGAGACCGAGGCATCAGAATTTACTAAAGGTTTCTTGGTGTTTTAACTACAGTTGTGTTTTAGGACTCAGTCTTCTGGATTATAAATGCTCTTCGGTCTGCTAAAACCAGTGCTGACTCTTAAGATGACTTCCATGGGAATCTATCTGCATGATACCTGGTGTAAGTTCCCTTCCTTCCTCCCTCTTTCCCTCCCTCCCTCCCTTCCTTCCTTTCTTCCTTGACCGCAATGAACAGGACAGGCCACCACCTCACCTCAGCCTCAAGCTCAGCAGAAACAAAGTTAAGTCCCATCCAACAGCCTTCTATTAAAATCTGAACCACTGAGCAGCCCCTGGGAAAACCTCTAATAAAGCCAAGGACCTAGAAAAAGGCTCTAATCTGATGAAACCCTCCAAGGGAGGAAGAGACCCAGCTATAAAAGCTAGCCGGGAACGCCAAGGCAATGCCTTCCCTCTCTGGGCATGCCCCTGTCAGGCAAAATATTATTTAAAAAAAAATTTGTGTCTCATTCAGCTTTCTAAATGGTCCATTGTCTGCAGCAGCATCTTCCTGTTAGCAGCCATCCGGCTACTACAAGTGCAGGAGGAAACAGAGCCACAGATCTGTGGGAATGGCCAGGCCTCCTTTTCCTGCCAATGGTTGGTTCAAAAGAAGCCACCAGTGGTGACCTGGTCACTGCGGGTCTTCTTTTTTTTTTTTTTTTAAGATTTTATTTATTTATCCATGAGAGACACACAGAGAGAGGCAGAGACACAGGCAGAGAGAGAAGCAGGCTCCCTGCGGGGAGCCCGATGCAGGTCTCAATCCCAGGACCCCGGGATCACGACCACTGAACCACCCAGGTGCCCCATATTGCATGTCTTTAAATGATGATAGCAAGGTGGACTCGTGAGTTTGCAAGCCCCATCCCCTTCCCTGGGCCTGTTTCCCCCACCTGTCTCACAGACACGGGACATGCAGACACATGAGCACCACTCCAGACCAGGTGACCGGGTGCAGTTCTAACCATCCTCCCCATCAGCCTCCGGACCTATCCACATGTTTCCTGGGCTTGCGCTTGCCATCCCTTCCCCCTCCTTTTTTTATTCAGCCCTGAAAGCTTCTATTATCAATCACTGCATGGGGTAAATTTTCAAATCAGCAGTCAGAGTTTTTAAGCTGCATGACTTCTATTACAGCCAAAGGAGGCAGGTGACCAACACCAATGCTGTCTCAAAAATCCACTCAGCGGCGTCCTTGCTTGTATTCATTCACTCGTTTTCATGGCGTGTATCCAGGTTGGGTTTTAACAAAGCCTTCTAGGAGGATGGGTCTGTGTTTCCCAGAAGGTTCAGGGGAAGAGGGAAGCAGAGACGCTGAACCAGAAGAGAGAAAGGAAGGAGAGCGGGCTTGCAGAGTGTTTCTCTTAGGCATTTGGGCACATTTACCAGATCTGGCTGTGCTGGGAAGGGACAGGTGTTACGAGGGGTGTCTGAGGCTTGGTCACCATTCCAGCTTCCCTTTCCCAATCATGAAACTGTCCCTAACCAGTGCCTTCCATCCAATGGCCCAGGCCATCCCTATACAAAAGACTCTGGCCCCCATTCCTACAGCTCGGAGCCCTCTGGGCACTGTGTCTGTCCACCCTCTGTGGAGGCACCATCTTGGCCTCCACTCCCCTGGCCTCTTGGTTTTTCTTCCCACTTGGCCATTCGGACCAAACATTCATTTGCATTGTGTCTCTGGTGTCTGACCCCATCTTTACAGCCAGACCCTGCCTTATATATGACATCTATAGGTCAGTAACACCTCCCCATCTCTCGGAGATATGGGCAACCCCTAGTCCCTCCAATTCCAGCCTACCCAACGTCCAAAGTCTTTCCAGCAATATTAGACTTTGTTTCTGGCCCCCACACCTTCACAGACTGTTTCTGGGCTGTGTCACACTGTGGCCTGTCACCTTGGGTCCAACAGCACTGGTGCACAATAATGACTATAGACAGGGACGCAAGAGGAAAGAGGTACCAGGCACAAAGTAAGAATCCATGATACATATTCTCCAGCTCCTCTTGGCAACATTGCAATCTGGGGGAATGGGGGTCCTCTTCCTATCCTCCTCAGACCCAGCACCCAGCTTCTGTGCCTCTCCAGAATTTCACCCAGAAAGTCTAGTCTTCTTCCCTCCTTTTATGTAAAGACATTCAGCACACACACAGACACAAGGGCCTAGCACAAAGGTCTCCTCTTTCCAATGGCCCACAGCCTTCCTCTGAGGCAGGGGCTCACCTGGGCTAGCGCCTTGTTCAAAGGTCACCAGTGTCTCACCAGGTTCTACCTCCATCCCCTCTGATGTGAGGAGCAGCACCGGAGTCAAACAGGAGCTAGCTGGTGGCCTCTCACAAGGTGGGGCTAGAAACTGCCAGAAGGGGAGCCTCCACACTGTGTAGAAACCAATCAGGCCCCAGTAGATCTCGGCTCAGGAGGCTGTATGTCGGGAGTCAGGCATGGCCAAGAGCAGCAGCCGGAGCAGCTGGTGCAGCAGCAAGGAATCCGGGAGGCTTCACCAGAAGGAGCTGGTGAACAGAAGCCAGGAAGGCACACAGAAGCAAAAAGGGTGAGGTGGAAACAAGAGGCCAGAAAGGTTGCGGTAGACAGTGGCAGGTAAGGCAGTGAAGTAGAGGGAGAACCCTACTTGTCCAGCCAACAAGTAGGAATGGAAGGAGGCATCATTTTCCCCACCTGGCCTCAGCTACCAGCTGCAGACTTGGGGTCTCCTGCTTGCTCACTTCCCTGTGTATGCAGGTGGTGAGTTCCCATGGGCTCAAGTACTTGGAGGCTCCTCTGCTCCTTACACCCTAAAACAACAGGTTGGCAGCCCCCATTCTGTGCACATGCCTCATGTCGATCTCAGAGCACGTACGGGGCCCACCCAACTCTTGCCCTGTGGGTCAGGGAGTCTTACTCAGATTCGTAACCTCATGTTCATAGCTGCTAGCACAGCGCCAACGCTCAAGGCTGATTTCCTTCAGCTCAGCCCTCTCCATTACACTCATGACATTAGCCTCCCTCATTTCTTTAATGCCTCCTACATCGTTAGGCAAAAATCAACACTCCATAAAGATATAGGCCCACTGTCAGGTTCTCCTGCGTTCAGATAAACTGTGGGAGGGTCAAGCTTGAAAGTCCTCAAGTTAAGTACAAATGGCCCAGTTCTACTTCCACCGTCGCGAGTCTCCACAAAAACAAAAAGATCTACAGAGGAGTTGATTCTGTAAAACTCAGAGAGCCGCAGAGCAAATCAATTGAAAGCTATGGAGTGAGGAAAAGAAGCTGCTGCGGTGACCCTTTCTGCTGCATGTGGCTGATGCCAGAGAAAAAATACCAGCCTTTGGTGCATGTATCAAAAGGAGAGATTTTTATCTCTTTTTTTCTGAAGGAGGCCTTTCTTCTCTATTTTCTTGCTGAAAATCTCTGACTCAGATGATAACCAATGTCTGAATACAGCTTGTGTTGGTTCACTTTATGGGGCATTTATATACATAATAATAGTCTCAAAGGAATCTCCACCTATGAAACTCCAATTAGTGGGATTAAAGTATAGAGACCCCATACTCTATCTCCATGCTCCTTCCCTACTCACCAGTAACTGGAGTGGTCTAGTGGGTCTGTCTCCAATGGAAACCAACCACATCCTCTGCAGGCATGAGTAGTGGAGGCCTGACCTGTCACGGCAAACCTCTATGTTTCTTCTGACCCAGTTCACAACCCAGATTATATTCACACCAACATGGCCCCATGAGCATGCCCATGTGCCCATGCCCTCTATCCATTTCTCTCCCTCTTGAGAAATTATATCAGAATGCAAGAACCTAAAAACAGCACCCTCATGGGGGCTCTCTCTGGTATGCATTGTAATTTATCAACAAAGCAAATTATTTGAAACTTTGATATTTCAATTCATTAATTATTGCACGCAGTTAATTCCTTTTCGCATGCAGCGTGGACACCATGGTTGAAAGCACTGACTTCTCAGACACCCTAAGATGCCTACCACTGAAACTGTTGACAACAGACAACTAAGCACCACTACTGTGAACTGACTCATAGAAGATTCCAGCACTTTAATGGGAATCAAGACACCGCTCTCTTTCTTAAAACACACGAACCAAAATTCCATAATTTCCAATGACGATAACAATTGTATAATACCCAACAAAGGCTCTGTTACCCTCTAAACAAAGGAAATCATAAAACATTATGGACGATTACTATTTTTTGTTGTTTTATCCACTTTCCAAATCCCCTAAAGAAGAACATCCACCAATTTTAAATAAGCTATTGTTCAAAATGTTATGTAAAGTTTGCATTTTCAATACCAGGAGTAGAAAGTCACATGATTTGAGGAGATTCTTCGGGGCACAGTCTCATCCCCATATTGATTTAAGAAATTCCTAGAGCTATGAGAAGAGAGGGTCTTTTTAAAAAATACCTCCAAAGGGAGGGTGGGGTGATGGTAGAGATTATCACATTTTTACTAAAAGATTTCTTGACTGCCTCCCATTGTGAGAGATATAACACTCTTACCTTCTCAACAAACCATTAAAAGACAACTCTTTCCAAGTGTCTACAAGACATGACCTCTAGGATCTATCATATCAAATGCATGTTTTATAAGTCTCCTGTCAGCTAAGCTTCTATGAGTGCAAGACATTGGCCCCTGGGAGAAGTATGTCCCAGAATTGGGAATGAAAATGGATCAAAGCTGCATACACCACGAACCAACAAAATCTTATTTGGTGACTGAGAACATAAGGGCATCAGTTATTTCTTTCCAACCATTTGGGCAGTTGAGCCAAGATCAAGGGTTATGATACTGAAAACCCAGAGGACCATATAGAACAGCTTTTCTATATGGCTCATCTTTTCTGTACCTGGAAGGTGTAAGCTTTAAGGTTGGGTGGTGGGCAGGATAGAGGGGTGGCCGGCGTACCAGGAAAGTAGAGGGACAGTTACGTAGGGGGTGGGTAGTCACTGTAGGAATAAGAACGAGAATCAAGAAGAAGGAAAATAAAAGGGAGGAGGAGGGAGGTAAAACTGAAGCCAAGGAAGGCTAGTGTTCTTCACTGCCAATGCCAGGGAGATGATGGAGGTTTGCTCTTCCAGCGCATCAGGAGTACAAGTGATAATAGAGGACGAGGGGAGACCACCTGGGTGACCTAGACTTTGCATTGAAAACACACCAGGGAAGCAGACTTTGCAGACATTTGTGCCACAAAGCTGGGGGAAGCCTCCACACTGCTTCCCAGTCTTCGTCCTGTCAAATGACAAATGTCTCTTTTATGTAAGGATCAAACAGTGTTGGAGGCAGTAACATAAGCAAAAACTCCAGTGACATTGATTTTGCATGTTAGTGGGGCTGCTTCTAAAGAGGAACTCCCACGGCAGCCAGAGAGTTTCTTCACCTGAGCACCACGATCCTGCCGCACCCTTAGCAGCCCCATATCTGGCCAAGAGGAACACATTCATCCAGCCCCTCTGACACCATCACGTTGACACTTCAATTACCTGATAACTGCTGCAATGTTTTTCTAGCTGAGCTGGAAAACTCTGAAAGAGCTTAACCTTTCTCTCCCTTTGGCTCCGCTCACCTTTTACCTCCTTCTGCTGTTTCCTGGCAAAGTCTCCATGGTCAGGTGGTTATCAGCACACGAAGGGATGACCGATAGAGTCTCGGACCTGAATTCGAATCCTGACTCTGCTATTTACCTGTGTCATGACCTCAGACAAGTTGCCTAGATTCTATCAACTTCAGTCTCCTCGCCTGCAAAATAGTGATTGCTACAGAAAATCAAATAATTCGATGACCGTTTGGAACACATAGGTGCTGTGCTGGTTGTCATGATGCCAATAGCGATAAGTGAAGAAGGATTCAACTCACTCTAAAAACGAACATGAAACGTACATTTCTTCTTGTGAAAATACTCTTGAAAACCTCTTGAGCACATTACAGGTAGCCAATCTGTCTTTAGTTTTATGGAAAAATATTCTGCTCCAATTACACTGAAGGTTTCTTGAGAGAAAATTAGTGTTTAATTTGATAACATCATCCTTCCCATGTAAGAAAAAAATCACAAATTTTGTGTATCTGAGAAATAATTCTAGGTGATTCATATGATGATAATTATTAGTTAATAATGAAGAGAAATATGTTAAGGTCAACACCCCAAATTTACTCGTAAAGGTTTTTTTTTTTTTTTTTTTTTTTTTCAGTCTAAAGATGGCAGCAGAGAATATTGTAGATGTCTCTGGGCTCTACTCTACAGATACCTACTAAAACAACTGGAGTCCTTTTAGGGCATTGGTTTGTGTGTCACTCACTGGAATTTGAGCTCCTGGCTAACATCTTAGCCATCTTTGTATACCTGGTGCTGCTACATAGTAGGCTAGGATGATGAGCAGATGGCCAGTCCACCTCACTGGCAGGCAAAGATACGATCCTAAAAAGAAAGCTATTTTAGAAGCTTGTATTATACTCACATCAATTGAGATCAATCTCAGCTGCCTCCATCCATACCATAAGAACCTAACAAACCTTAATCAAAACAAATGTGTATTTCTCTTCACCCACCCCCACCGGCCCTGAAGTCTAGAGGTCATCTGTTCACAGCTCCACAGCACCAGGGACTCATGTGCCTTGAGTCTTATTGTTCTACTGTGTATGGCCTTCATTCCCGGGTTTACATCTTGGTCCAAGATGTCTCTGAAGCTCCTTTTATTATAATCACAATCCAGACAGAAGAAAGGCACGTTTTTGTTTGTTTGTTTGTTTGTTTGTTTGTTTGTTTTTGTTTGGGGAACAAAATGGGTAGACTGTGTCAAAGAATGCTGCTCTCCTCATAATATCTATTTCTCCTTTTTTTAATAACAGAACCTCAATTTTTATCTCAGTTTCTTGCCATCCATAATAGATATTATATTCCCCAGCCTCCCTGTCATATGTAAACATATGATGAACTTTCAGACAATGAAATACAAGCAGAAATATTACATAGAATTTTGGGGAAGTTCCTGCTCTTTAAAAGGAACACAGATATGATGGCTGGAGCCCTAGCAACCACTTGGATCATAAAAACCATAAAGACAAAAGCTGAATCCTAAGGATCACAGGTGAATGAACTATAAGGAAACTTTGTATCTGAGAACCTCATGGGGGAATCAGACCAACCCTGGGCTGAGAAGTCTGAACTTCTTTTATGTGAGAGAGAAATTAGCTTTTATCTTTTTTAATGTCACTGTTACATTTCTGGCCCCTGGAAAGCTGAATCTAGTCCTAAGCAGTACAGGACTGGAAGCTTTTTCCTCCCTCTTCCTATTTATCTGTTACCCGCAGCATCATTCACCAACATGGCCATTACTGCATCTTTTTTCTCTATCTTAACCTTTCTCACAGGGAGTAGCAAATAAAGGACACAAAGCTCTTAACTTTTAGTTTTGCAAACTATGAAAATTTTATAACAAAAGGAAATAAGATGTGAACCATCAACAATTCCCCATACAGCTATTGTGAAACAAAAAAGTTAAGAGAATTCACCTCCAAAATCCCAGAAGCACTTCTGTCACCGTTCAACATCTATGGCCATGTTCTCAGTGTGTACTTGGTAAGAGACTATATCTTTAGGTAAATGGTTCCTCATTAACTTATATACTTAAAAAGAATAAAGTCAGCAGGAAGAAAATAGTTATTGTTCTGTATCAAAGAAGCAGATCACGAGCTTTTTGCCATTTGACCTAAAACTTAGCTGAACCAGAAGATCACTCCATTTTCCCTCTTACAAATCCCTACAAAAACGTTTAAGCCACATGCGTTATCAAAGCAACTTCATAAATAAGCTGGTGTCAACATACCCACGAATATAAAAAATATTTTCCTGCCCAGTAGTTGTCTTCTCTAAGATTCTATTGGAGTTATGCCTCTTCCAATAGCCTTGATTCTTATTTTATCTTATTTATATTTAAATGCATTCAGTGTACCCACAAGTATAAGATAAAGTGTTTTATAAATTATCACCATGGAGAGATTGAAATTAATAAGTTTAATGGAGGTGGTGTGTGGGTAGCTTCTCTGAACCTTTCTGCAAGATGGTATCTGGACTCCATGAATCAATATAGATCCTATGACAGAGAAGAAAGATGGGTGGACGGTGCTTACTTCAAAGACCTGGATTCTTGTCCTAACTCTGATTTCCAACATGTAGTAAATATTTGGACAAGTATCTTAATCTCTCCAGCCTCTTTTCTGTTAAATGAGAATAATAACAATTTTAAATAATCTTGGGTCAAATGAAAGCAGTTTATAATGGTAAAGAGTTGCATAAATGTATTGACTATATATTTATATGAAATAGTCGTGTTTAGGTTCTAAGTAGTAGAAACTAAACTGTGTACCTTAAGCATTTGTGTGTATATATGTATGTGCCTAATGTATACAGAACATCCCGGAAGAAAAGCAAACAAGCCATTAAATAAAATGGTTACCCTTTGGGGTAGGGTACATTTTTTTCCCTTTAAACACTTTAGGTGGTAGCCATATATTATTAAATTAAGAAAAAATATGTACTATGACTGAAGTTCTTTTCATGATGAAATGGGAGGAGGCCAAAGCAAAAGGATTTGAAAGAAGCAGGATATTCTTTTAGCAATAATAATGAGTCCCCCAAATCTACAGCCCTGAAAGCTCTTACCTTGGTGACCCACACATTATATCCTTCAAACAGGTACCAACATCAGGCTGGCCCTAGCAATTAAGCATCAAGATTTAGAAAACGCAAATACAATTATTGGAAGATGCTCCCAAATATTCAATACGTAGGTGTTTCTGGCATTAGGAGCCAGCACTAAACTCACACCACAGCTCTCATATTTCCAAGGAGTATCTTTTCATTCAAGTAGCTCCCCTATCCCCGCAATCTGTCGGGCAAAAAGCATATGGCTTCCACAATTATCTTGTGGTCCACCATATCCCTTCCTCTTCTTCTCCATCTGTTCTATAAATATTCCAACTTTCACACCAAAAGCCCCAAAGAAGTTGTAGAGGTGATCCACTGAACAGGAATTAGGCCTCAGAATACCAAGCCACCAAGAACGTCCTGATGCCTCAACTCCCCCACAAATTAAAGCAGAAAATATTTGTCTTTGTGCAAGGCCCACCACGACGGCCTTGTCTCCAGCCTACCTGAGTCAATTGGTCTAAATTCTCTAGGCAGGTTCACACAGAGTCTAGACCTCTTTCCTAACAACGGCCACCACCTTAGTCCACACATCTGGCTCCTGCTTACGCCATCTGGGAGGCTAGTCAGCAAGAAGCAGACCAGGTGAAAAGGACACCAGGGCATTATGAAAAATAATATGGCGGTTCCTCAAAAAATTAAAGACAGAATTACCACAGGTTCTAACACTGTTCACAACAGCCAAAAGACAGAAGCAACTCAAGTGCCCATTGACAGATACCTGGATAAACAAAATGAGGTATATCCATTACTACTCAATACATACAATATTATTTGACCTTAAAAAGCAAGGAAATTCTGTTGCATGCTACAATATGGATGAACCTTCAGGATATTACACTCACTGAAATAAGCCGGTCACAAGAGGACAAACGCTAAATAATTCCACTTATATGAGGTCATTTGAGTCATAAAATTCGTAGAGACAGAAAGTAGAATGGTGCTTCCCAGGGTCTAGGGCAAGGGGGCGGGGAGTGTCATTGTTTGATGAGCGTAGAGTTTCAATTTGCAAGATGAGAAAAGTTCTGGGATAGGGTTGTACATCTTTCTGCATAAGATGGTAATGTCTATACTGTGTATATTTTACCACAGTGTTTTAAAAAGGGATGCCTAAACAGCCTACATCCTCCCCTGGAGCCAAAAGCACCACACATCAAGCCCACCTGGACCCCCTAAAGTCCAACCTCAGAATCCTTGCCTGGGTCGCATTAAAATCCTGCCCTGAGCAAATCCCTTCCAGCTAATAGGAAACTTCCCATCTCTGACCTGTTACAGCCGCATGATCAAGACTAAATCTCAGTCCCAAATTGTGCTGCAGAAGAATGGTTTTATATGTAATAGGGTTCCCACATAGGTAGAAATTTAAGAAGCTTCCAGCTGCAGTAATATTGTTTTTTGATCTGGGTGGTGATTACATGAGTATGTTTACTTTGTGAGAATCCATCGAGCTGTACAATTAGGATTTGTGCACTTTTCTGGATATAAATTTGGCTTTGATTTTTTTTTTAAGTCATTAGAAAATTTTCCAGCCCTCCTTTGTTATCACTTGCTTCATTCATAAAATCCTTGGCCTCTCGCAAGATGATTAGTTCCCAAAAGCCTTAAAGAGCCTAGCAGAGTGCTGGGCTTTTATTTCGAGCTCCAACTTTGCCTATTGACATCACTGAAATGTGGAGATCCAGGGCTTACCAGAGGGAAAAGGGCAATGGAATAGTTTTCCAAAATCCGTCAACATCAGCAAAACAGAAGCTTCCTAATCCCAGAGCTGCAGCTCAATAATACAGCCATGGCAATCAGCACAGGCTTATTGGGCAAACTCACTGTGATGATAACCGACACTCCACGAAGGTAACAATTTTGATTTTAAAAAGAGATAGATGATTGATATATAGGTAAATAGATAGATGGATAGATAGATAGATAGATAGATGATAGATAATAGAGATATACAGAGATATATAATTTTTTAACATATTTGTGTGCAATAGGTGTATATACACACCAAAAGCAGTGTCAGTAGAGCCCAAATCCAGCCTCCCCACAAGAAGAGTTAACACAATGGGGTAAAAACTAGTTCCTATATTGAAAAGTGGCTTAAACCAAAATAGATTTGCAAGTGGCAAGCTCTGCTGGCAAAGTCTGTCGTGGCTGGTTCTTAAGGAAAGTCAAAATTTGAGCCAGACCTCTTTGGTCTTAAAAAATGCAGGTCACTATCATTACCCCAAGAAGCAGAAGGACTAGAAACAAAGTGCCTCCAAGAGGGTGAGATAGAGCCCCTAAAATCACTGGTAGGGGGTGTCAGTTTGAAGGCTCTCACTGGAGAAGTCCTTTAACTCCTGGATGCTGAGCCTTCATGCAGTCTCATGAACGGAGATGTGGAGAATGGGCACTGTTTGCATTTCAGCTGTTTCTACACGTGCCAGAGAAGAGTCCTGCCTGGCAGAGGGGGCCTAACAGTATGTACAGAGCAAAGCTGGCTCAGAGGCGGTGGAAGCGTCCCCCACCCCGTGCTCCCCCACTGGGCCTCTGTACACGGGCAGAGGGGGCACATGGACCCGAAGGAAGCCAGGGGAGGGGGTGCCAGGGGGTTAGCTGAGGCCTGCCCCGCACACCACGCCTGTGGAGGACTCATGAGGCCAACAGATCTGGAGACAGAGGCTGTTCTAGTCATGACGGGGGAAGCCCTACGGCTCCTGATGCTTGTGAGAGACAGTGTAAGTCCAGCGGGTAGGTCAGTTTAAGATGGAAGGTGAGCCAACCCACCCTGGTTCTCATTTTTCTCTCTCTTTCCAAAGGTTTTCTCTGGTTTGACAAATCAAACGGGATCCCAAAGGAAAAGCATGGGAGGAGGGAAGAGTCCTCCTTCTCCAGGCAGATTTATGGCATTTTGGATGCAGCTTGCGTCTGTCAGGCCAAAATGGTTAGGGTGGGCTAATCGAGTAGAATTACAGCTTCCTATAATGGGGAAAGTTAAATAGACAAGCTTGCCTACCCCGAGGAGCACGAAGCAGAGGTCAGTGCTGCTGGCTTTGAACATGAATGGCCCCTTCCCCTCCGTCCCCTTTCACATGTGGCCCGGCAACAGTAGCAGACAGATGCCACACAAAGACAGACACACCTGATTAACCATGAATACAACAGCTGTCGCTTCCCCACCGCCGCCACTACCCACAGCCTGGCTCTTTCCGCTCACTTTTTTCCCTTTCTTTCAGCTCGCACGAGGAAATTAAACCCACCATTAAAACCCAAGTTAGTGGGAGGGTGTCAGCAGCCAGGCCTTTGTCTCTCTGCTCACAGCCCTGTAATAGGTACCTTCTGATTTGTCCTTTCATCTGAAGAGGAGTTGCGGCCTACTGCTGAGCGCCCAGTCAACTCAAAACCTGAGACCCCGAGAAAGGCCAGCAGTGGGTGAGGCAACATGGAGCTGACTCAAACGGAGAGGGAGAAAGTACACAGGGCAGCGCGTTTGGTGTGCACCTGAGAGTTTCTCTCTCCGTCCCCCTCCTCCAGTTCATTCTCTTGACTCCAGCCAACCAGAATTCCCTGCTGCTAAAAACACCCACCCTTCAGAAACAAATTGGCAGGCCTGAATCTACCGATGGGGAGTGGAGCTCAATGCAATTGTCTTCCTGTGAGAACTTACTTATTTTGCTCCCATTTTGAGGCAGCCTTCACAAAAAAGAAGGAGGGCAGGTGTTGTTTTTTGGCTTTTTGTTTTCCTCTCTTAGGTAGCCAAATCCTTGAGTTCGTTTTAACTTCCAAGACCTTGAAGAATCAAGTACAGGAGGAAATCTAAGTGTTGAAATGCAAATAACTTCTAAGGACATAAATAAAGGGAATGTGATTGTGTGAGCTTCCAGAAACCTACAGAACGGTAATTAGAGCCCTAAGTGTGAACTCTGATTTTTCTTCAGGGGCTTTCTTTGTTTTGCTTTTTTTTTCCCCCCACTCTGGTCAGTTTGAGTTAATCATTTGACCTCTGTAAGCCTGCATTTCTAGTTCTCCAAATGGCTCCCTTAATTATCAAAAAGTCTCTTAAGCAGTTACCAAGAGAGACTAATAAAAATGATCAGAAATCACCCCGCAAACACAAAGCCTTATAATAATAAGGGGTTGATAACTGGGCAATTTAACTCAATCTCACAAAAATTCGACAAATACCCCTTAGTACCTCATGGGTGGGGAAGTAATGGAACGATCCAAACCTGTCATCTGCAGGCTGTTTCTAATGAAGCCCAGCTCTACTGTACACTTCTGACTTCTACTAAGAACTCATGGAGATCTCCATCAAGATAATTAGAAAGTCTAACTGAAGTGCCTAGAAGATTCTGTTTCAGACAGTATGACTAGAGCCACGATCATGTAGGACATTGGGATCTGTTCTAGAACACAAAGGTAGCTTGCTGTGGTTGATCATTTTAGACTCATCTTCCATCCAGTTGATGAATGGCCCATACTACACTTAGGGCCACAACCACTATCAAATCAACCGATGGGTCCCACCTCAGAGCAATTTGAAAAAAACGACCCCTCGCTTTGCCACTGAAAACCTTCTCCACAATTCTTAAAGTATCCAAATATCTCTTTTTCTTGCTTCACAGAACCCACAGTTTAAGCAGAGTAAGCCTGTCTGTTTTCGATTCTTAACTTTTCACACATGGCAAACGAGTAGAACTTTTGAACACTGCGATCATCTGGCTGATGAGCAAGCTGTTTTCCGTTTCTGGCAACAAATACTTCTGGCTTATCTTGACGGGAAGAAAAGGGATGAAAATATACTCTGGTTGGATATCATTGATAACATTTGTCATCTTTGCAGCTAAAAAAAAAAAATAGCTTAGAAAAAGTCTCCCTCGGTGTTGCAGAAAATGGCAAAAAATTGACACCACCACTGAGGTACCAATTAAACTGAATTTGTAAATGAAGTAGCCTACTGTGGTCCTTTCCATAACAAATGCAGTATAACATCATGAAGTGAGATGAAGACCCAACCAGGACTAAAGATTTTGGGTGCTGGATCTGGAGCCACATTGGTGGACATAGTACCTTCAAAGTCTCATTTCATGTGTCTGAACCTGTCCCCCTCTATTTAAGTCTGCTAGAGGTGCTGTAACAAAGCAGCATGGTCCAGGGGGCTTATACAACAGAAATGTACTCTCTTATAGTTCTAGAGGCTGAAAGTCAAAGGTCAAGGTGTTGGCGGGGTTGATTTTCCCCTAATGCAAGATAGGCCTCTACTAAGATGCCCATCTACTCCCTGTGTCCTTCCCTGGTCTTCCCTCTGTGTGTGTCCATGTCCTAATCTCCCCCTCTAATAAGGACACCAGTCATATTGGCTTAGGGCCCATACTACTGACTTCATTTTAACTTAGTGAACTCTTTAAAGACTTTCACTCTAAACACAGTCACATTCTAAAGTACTAGGGATTAAGACCTTAACATACGTATTTTGGGGGAACACTCCTCAGTCTGTAACACACCCTGAGTCACTCATTTAACTGAATTAGCTTGAATCTATCTCAATTCTGACACACTCCGAGACTATGGCTTGGATCCATAACCAAGGTGAGTGGAGAGCTCATATGGCATCCACCTTGCCATGATACACCCATGACAAAACATGAAGGAGACAAAATAGATGGCTACATCATTTGAAAGCAAGGAAGCCAATCTCATGGATTCCAGGGGCCATGAAAATCCTGATGACACCTCTCAAAAGAATCAGAAAGACCGGGCAGCCCAGGAGACTCAGCAGTTTAGCACCATCTTCAGCCCAGGGCCTGATCCTGGAGTCCCAGGATCGAGTCCCAAGTCGGGCTTCCTGCATAGAGCCTGCTTCTCCCTCTGCCTATGTCTCTGCCTCTCTCTCTCTCTCTCTGTCTCTCATGAATAAATAAATAAAATCTTTTTAAAAATTGTTTTAAAAAAAAGAATCAGAAAGACCAATAAACAAGATCACTTCCACATTAAGTGAAGAGTGTTTTATGAGCATTCTCTCATTCACCAAACCCCTTCATTAAAGGGTTTTTTCCCTCTCTAACATTTAGAAATGGCAAAAAGTGAAGGAATGAATCATCAAACAGGCAGAAAATTCTTCCTATGACTCTTTTACCTGAGCAAAAATGTCACTTCCTGAAAGAGTAGAGAGAAAGTGTCAGGCATGACTAACGGAGGTGACGAGCTGACGCAAAGAAGTTCAGGACAGAAGGAACGTGAGAAATAGGCAAGGTTAAGTATGAAAATGAAGGTGGGTGAGTACACTCCCTCAGGGAAATAAGGCTTGAGGGGGAATTGTGAATAAAAGGTTTCCAAAAAAAGACATGTGTGTGTAATTTACTTAATCGTTCCACCAACGTGCAGCAGTGGGTTGGGTATGATGGTTCCAAACACCGTGTGACACACACAAAGGAACTGGGTGACTCTATTTTAAATGACAACTTCTTATTCATCACCCCTTGGAACGGCCTGTTTGCAACACTGCTAATCACCAGGGCTCTTCTAGAAGCAGCACTGTTTAGTCATAAGCCATGTGCTGGCAATGACTGGGAAGTGACAAGAGGGCCAGCAGCTCATCACTTCCGGAATCCACAGAGGGGATATAGTTCCACATGATGGTGTACATTATGGATTGACTTACAGCTCCCAAAAAGATGTGTTAAAATTCTAGCCCCCCAGCACCTCAGAATGGGACCTAGTTTGGGAATAAGATCTTTCAGATATAATTAGTTATGATGAGGTCATAGTGTTATAGGGTGGGCCCTCAATCCAATATGACTAGTATCTTTATAAGAAGAGGAAAATTTGGACACAAATAGAGATGAAGAAAGAACGTCATGTGATGACAGAATCAGAGACTGTAGTGACAATCTCTACAAGCCAAGGAACTGCAAGGATTGCCAACAAATAACAGAAGCTAAGGAGAAGGATTCTCTCCTGTAGGTTTCAGAAGGAGCATGGCCCTGCTGACACCTTGATTTCAAATGTCTAGTCTCCAGAACCATGGGAATAAATTCCTGTTGTTTAAGGCAACCAGTCTGTCATATGTTGTTACATGGCAGCCCTAGGAAGCTTATATAGCACGTTGTGTGTGCATTGTGGTGAACGCAGCCAGGTGTTCTGCTTGCTGCTCCATGACTTCTAAACAATATACTCCTCTGGGGGCCCCTAGGTGGCTCAATCAGTTAAGTGTCTGCCTTTGACTCAGGTCATGATCCCAGGGTCCGGGATCCAGCCCTGTGTTGGCCTCCCTGTTCAGCAGGGAATTTGCTTCTCCTTCTCCCTTTGCCCTTATTCATGCTCTCCCCCATTCTCTCTCAAATTAATTAATTAATTAATTAATTAAATATTTTTAAAATATAAATAAATGAATAAAACAATGTACCCTTCCAAAGGTCTCTACTCTCGGGGATTTGACCTTTTTCCAATTCTAAAAAAAAAAACATATAAGACCTTTATTGACCTTCCAGCCTCTTCCCGCAATATGTTGAACAAAGACTCAGCAGGTCAGAGCTGAAGACTGACCATCTATCTGCTATCCGGGTGACTTCCTCTATCATTTTACCTTTTCCCTGATCAGCATGACAATAGGTGAGCCTCTAGGCCTCTGTCTCTCATTTTAAGATGAAGAACTTCAACAACAGTAATTTCTAGCCTGAAACATTGCAGATCATAATTCTTCTTTTTCCTCATTGATATTTTAAACACCACAATGATGAGTAAGAAAGGGAGTGAAGCTGTAGCATGTTTTCTTCTCCTCTCTGCTATTCCTAAGATCTTCTTACAAAAATTAAATGGAAAATATTTGTTGGATAAACTGTTTAGCAAGTAGCAAGAGGAAAGATAAAGGTTATCAATTCAAAGGAAATACTTCAAACCACAGTCAGAGCAATTAATTAATCAACCAACACTCACTGATGCCTATAGAGAGACTAAATATACAAATGGACAACAACCAGATCTTATAAAAAATAGACTTCTGGCCTACAAGCAGCAGCAACCAGCCCAGGATTCCAACCCATTAACTATAGTAACCAGCCCAGGAAGTCAACCTACTGTAAGTCAGACTTGTAAGAAGTCAGATTACTATCTCCAGCAACCATCCAGGAAACCAAACAATGACTCCTGTAACAATTGGCCCAAAACATCCAGGACTTAACTAATAATTGAAAGCTTACCCAATTTTTGCCCCCACTTCCAACTTTGACCAACCAAACAAAGTCAAGTATGCACCCTTAATCTATCCCATGGGATGCTTGCTTCTAGTTAGCCCACCATCAACTTCTTCATATCAATAGTCTCCAATCAAAGTACAGCTAAAGCCTTCTCCTTTTTCCACTATAAATCTTTCCCATTCCTCTTCCTACCTTGAGTCTTTGCTAAAACACAAGTTATGGTAGCTGACTCCCTTGCTATAGAAAGCTCTGAATAACCTTTCCTTTTTCTTATTTTGTTGGTCTTCATTTATTTCCACACCACTGAATGCAAGTAAATCCTATGCTAGACTCTTGGAGGGTAGGGAACAATACAAGGAGGTATAACATCATCCTTATACTTAGGAAACTTAAAATCTATGGGATCTGAGATAAAATGCACAAATATCTGGAACTACTACCACAACAACTAGGCAAGTCATAAAACCAGTCCAGAATACAAAGTCTAAGATGTAGTTCTAGACAGCTGGTAGAAAAGTTTGCAGACAAGAGATTACTTTTGCCTGGGGAGATCAGATATGAACTGAATTTCAGGACACAGAAGAAAATAATTCTAGTAGTTATTGAGATCTCCCTATTCACATGGTTATTTAAACTTGAAAGTTTGTGGGAACCAAAAGGAGCCCTAGCAGAAAACATGTTTGTTCCATGACTACTTTGTCGCCTTGAAGACAGAGTGATTTCTTGGGCAGGTCCCTCCTTTCTCTTCATAAGCCCCAAGTGAGTCAGAATGTTCCCTGAGTCACTCAGATGGTAGACATGACACCCTTGCCCAATTAGCCTCTTAAGTTCATCTGTGTTCCCATTCCCAACCCTTTCCCCTGAATTCTTGGCTACCCACCAAGACTTAGATCTTTATCCACACCAGGCCATTGTTAGAGGCCAAGCAGGGAGCTCTCCTGAAAGCTGGGGTTTTAAGAACACTAATAAATAGTACCCCTCCCCTGCTCAATTTCTAAACCAATTTAGAGGCATAAAAGAATTAGATAGCTAGACATAAAAATATCACCATTTGTTAAATGAACAAAGGCTTGGCTGGAGACTGACTTCAGGTCTGTGGGCTTATTAATATGGTACCACTGAAGTTGCCTAGCAGGTACCTGGCAGTGCTAGAAGACAGGAAACTATGCCATGTGGGTTACTGCCCCTTAAAACTTCAGGCTTGAAGAAGCAGAGAATGTTCACCTTCTCCAGGCAGTTCCCAGAGAGTGAAGAGCAGGTGAATGCAGGTACTTCAGACTGACCATTCTCTTCTTCCTCCAATGCAGTGAAGGAGAGGATGGGGAGAACCTAGGGGACTTACTCAATGGAAGCATGTCCCCTTAGAAACAATAGGAGTGGGAATAAATGGTCCCATGTAACACCCACAACAGGCAGGGCTTTGTCTCCACAGAGTTGAGGTCTTTAACACACACACATATGCACACACATTCTCACATATGGCTGCCAATACTATGGTCATGCTTTGCAGTTCTAGAATTTAGGACAACTTTTAAGTCTGAGGAAAATAAATGCACTCATGGAGAAACCTCCCAAGTGAGGGATTGCCCTCAGCATGGATAATGTTAGAGGTATAGACCCTTAAGTCAAGCATCCTGAATTCCTGTCCTAGTACTTGCATTAAGTAGCTCAATAATTTTTCAAGGTCATTTGCCCTCCAAGTGCTCTGTCCCCAGCTATGCACTGAGAATCAGCACCTATCCTGCCACATGCATAAAATGGGTAAAGGGTCAACATATAACTCAACTCCATTTCACAGAGGCACCAAGGTGATCCCATATTAAGAGAAAATAGTAAATGAAATAAATGTGGAGCAGCCTTCTGTCACCACACAGAACTTTTCCAGCACTAGGGAGTACATCCAAAAGTAAATCCATGAAACTGAAATAGAAGAGCAAAAGGGAAGGGTAAGAAGGGTTCCTAAACCTGTGAGCTGGGTGTTACTGGATCAATTTGGACAGCTTATATCCAGGGGCTTAACAACTCATTTGTGATTCATTACATTGCTAACTCTGAAAGCTTTCACCCTCAGGGAACCTTTTACTGAATTATCCCTTAGGAACAACAACAAAAAAAAGAACACCCTACTCCAAAAAGTATTCATCAGAGAAAGGTAGGAATTTGAAAGGGTGTCCAATTTTTTCCTCTGAAGTTCTTGAGGAATAAGTATTGTTGGCTTAAGCCTCAGTCATGGCTTCTTTGTCATTCTCTTGGCAACAGAATGACCTTAGACTTAGGTTGGGAAATGGTGGAAAGAAAGGGAGGAAGAAAGGAAGTGTTGGATTAAGGAGAAGAGGAGAAAAGGGAGTTCGTCCTGCAAAATAGAAGACCAGGGAAATAATTAAGTACAGAATTCTTTCAACTCCTGACTGGAATTTCCCAAGCCCACCCCCACCCCAAGACCTCAAAGTCAGAGCTCTCTTTATTGGTAGATAGAGAGGCTCAATAGGAAATGTAACGTCATTCAGAAGGACGTAGAAGGATCTGTTATTTCATTTTGCCAGTAAGGCTTTGATTCCATTTTTCTGCCTATTATTCTCTCTACTATGTGATTCCCTTTCATGTGTACTCATTCACCCCCCTCTCCTCAGGGAGATCCCAGTCAAGTGGAAGAGACACTAGAACTGTGGTCTGCTGCAACACAATGATAGAAGTGTTCAAGTATAGATAAAGACAGTAGAGAAGCCCAGAGAATGGGCTCTAACTTAGGGAGAGAGGTAAGGGTTCACCAGAGGGGTCCTCATTGGGTTCCCCAAGTAACAGACTCAGATGCTACCGGGACAGGACATGCTTACAAGGGAGAGAAAGAAGCAGGACTGGGCAGAAAAAGAACTTGGCCTGTGGTGCAGTTGCCAAAAGGGGCTTTGGATGACCCCTCAGGGAGAGAGAAAGTTGGGATGGTCTGATAGCTGTCACTAATTGAGGCTTAGTGCTTTGCACTGACCACTCATTAGATGTGGGCAGTCCCACAGGAGGGAAGAGCATGACCTCAGCCAAAGATGGCCTCTGGGCAAAGGGCAATGCCAGGAAGGGATTCATCTGTGACCTGGCAGCAGGCAACACCTCAAGCCTCCACTCTAGGAAATTTTCCAGAAGAGAAGAGATCTGAGCTGAGTTTTATTTATTTTTTTTTAAGATTTTATTTATTTATTCATAGAGACAGAGAGAGAGAGGCAGAGACACAGGCAGAGGGAGAAGCAGGCTCCATGCAGGGAGCCCGACGTGGGACTCGATCCCAGGTCTCCAGGATCAGGCCCTGGGCTGAAGGCGGCGCTTAACCGCTGAGCCACCCGGGCTGCCCTGAGCTGAGTTTTAAAGCACACAAATATTAACAAGGAAAGAAATGTGTTCTAGGCAGAAAGAAGAGCAATGTGCCAAGGCAAGGAACCTTCAGAGAACATCACACATTTGGAAAACCATCATGAATTCAGCAGACTCATGAGGCACGTTGGAAGACAGGACCTAAGGAGAGGAGAAGGAGAAAAATGAGCCAGGAAAGCAGGCAGCCAGATCATAAAGAAGCCCATTTGCTGTGCTAAAGAGTCTGGATTTTATCTTAGAAATAAGGGAAAAGCCAGAAAAGGATTTTCAATATTGTTTATAGGGGTTTTTTCCCCCCAGTTTACTAGGAGTTTGGAAAATGGATTAAGAACAAAGGGGAAAATAAAATAAAATAATCTCCTAATCCCACCACCCAGAGATAACCATAATTAACATTTTGATGGTTTTCCTTCTGGTATTTTTCTATTTATAGATACATGTATTGGGGCAAAGAGAAAGGGGTTTTCAAAAAAACCAGACAGATTATACCATAGGTACAGTTTTTTTATCTTGTCTTATGATTGAGATCATAAGTATCTTCATGTCACTAAATGTTTTTCAAACATATGATTTAAATAATCGCATAGAAGTCTAATAATTGGATTTAACTAATGCTTTCCTTATTATGAGGCAGGAAGATTTCTTTCTTTCAAGAATCTTGGCCTATAATTTTTATTATATCTCTAAGATAAATTCCCAATAAGGGAATCATTGAGTTAAAATATATAAACATTTTAAGATTAAAAAAGTTTAAGAGATGAAGCTGGATGTGGAGAAACATACACATTCATTTTCTGTTAACTCGGGGATCCCTGGGTGGCTCAGCAGTTTAGTGCCTGCCTTTGGCCCAGGGCGTTATCCTGGAGTCCCAGGATCGAGTCCCACGTCAGGCTCCCTCCACGGAACCTGCTTCTCCCTCTGCCTGTGTCTCTGCCTCTCTCTCTCTCTCTCTCTCTCTCTCTCTCTCTGTGTGTGTGTGTGTGTGTGTGTGTGTGTCTCATGAATAAATAAATAAAATCTATTTTAAAAAAAGATATCTTCTGTTAACTCACCTCTTGGTCTTCAGTGAAGACAGGGAGAGAGAGTCAAGAAATTAAGGAGTGTTTCAGTTTACCAAAGGCTGATTACCAGGTTCTGACACCATCAGAGCTGCAAGCAGCATGTGAGGCAGTGCCTATGTGTCACATCTAAAACTGAATCTGTCCTGACCCTCAACCACTCAGTGTTCAGATTTCATTTTTTCCTTCCTGTTGGAAAAGATCCAAACACCCAAATCCTAGCATTGGATGACTTTTAAAGTTCCTTTTCCAACTGAAATTCTCTGATTGTATCTTTGCAAATGTTCCTTACAAGCAAACTACATTATTAGCTGTGCTCTCAACATATTGCTTCTCCCCTAAGGCAGACAGAAGGAAGAACCTTTAAGCCTTCCATTGACATAGAAATTGTCCCAAATGCTCTCAAATTTATCTTTATTTGTGCTGCTGCCTATAAATTACTTTCTCATGGGATATGGTTTGAATTACAGAAACAATCCATTCCTTTCCCCATTGGTTGCCAGCCCTTCCCCAGGGTCACAGGATACTTCTTTTTGATGTTCATATCCTAATTTTAATCCAACTGTATGTTCTGTCAACGGTCTCTGGAGTCTACATCAGACATAATTCTCAAGCAACAGGAAGTTAGTTAATGTGACCAGTTCCGTTTGTTAGGACCCTTCTACAATCACCTCTCTACATAGCCTTCCTGACATGTGTTTGTAATCACGTGGAGTTATCTCTACAGCAGCTTGAGTTGTCTTCCATCTGAAGTGGCTGTTGGGGTAGTGCTCATTCATTGAGTCTGCTTCTGGTTTTGCTGTTGTTGTCTTAATCTGGCATCTCAGGAGGCAGAATGGTCTAATGAAAAGACAAACAAACTCAAATCAAGAAGTCTAGATTCTTGGCATAGTTCTATCACCAACAATTCAGGTGACAGACAGCACTTTACCTCCCACTGACCCATCTCTCAGAGTGGTTCTGAAACAAAAAACAAAGGAATATTCATCAATACAGGAAACAATGGGCACAGTTGCTAGATCAAAGTGGTAAATTTATTGCAGCAATCTTGTTTATGTGAATGGAACAAGTAGTAATATCGTCCATAAAGAAAATACAGCCATTCAAACAATGTTTATTAAGCCTACCAGGGACAATAGCAGGTACTTGGAGAACAAAGAAAAACAGAATACAGTCGGGATTTTCCAAGGTTGGTTGGAAAAGGTACACGAGGAATGAATACTTATAGCAATGATAACCACTTTAGTGGGCATATAACATGATGTGGGAGCACAGAGGAGGAAGCAATACATCCTGCCTAGGAAAGTCAGAAAAAATCAACAGGTGACACTTGAGCAGTCTTGAACGATGAAAAAGATAATGTCCAGGCAGATAAGTCAGGAAACAAATCATCACTTACAAAATCTCCAAGAAGAGAAAGAACACTGCATGTTCAGGGAACTGTAAATCCACCAGCGTGCAGGAGTACAAAGTGTATGTCAGGAGATAGCAAGGCTGGAGTCTTGTTCCCCTATTGTGTCTCCAGGATCATGCCCTGGGCTGAAGGCAGCGCTAAACCACTGAGCCACCCTTGCTCCCCTATTGTGGAATGGTGCTTTGTCCTCTGGGCAACGTAGAGTCAGTGACAAGCCTTCAGCATGGCTGTATCAGTCATGGTCCAGGCAAGAAACACTGAAATCAGTAATTTGAGAAGAGTTTACAACATGATTACGTTCAAAGGTAGGGACAAGGTGTAGGGTGTAGGGAAATCACAAAGAATCTTGTTGCCATCCTTAGGCCTGGATGGGTGAAAGGAGAAACAGTTATTGAAACTTGGAAGCTAGCTATGTGAGAATCCAGCTGATGGGAGCAGTGAGCATCAGGTCAGGGATGCTGTGTGCAATGACCTCCAGGGATGGACTTAAGGAGATAAATGACCCCTCTCACTACTCCCACCTCCTCTCACCAGTGGTCAAACCCTACCAGAAGCCAGAGGGCAAAGGAGCTTTGGAGGAAGAAGGCAGGGTGAAAAAGGATGGCTCTGCAGGGACAAACAAAATCAATCTAGCACCAACCAAGTCACACTAGATTGGAATTTCAGACAGCTCATCAAGCAGCAATATGGAGAAAGGAAGCTGGAGAGAATAGGGAGAAGTAAAACCTAATCCAGATGATAAACGCTGGAGATTTGATAAGGCAGTGGTTGGCATTAAGGAAGGGGTACAATAGATTCAGAGAACATTTAGAAGATGCAATCTAAAGAACTTGATTGTCACTCACTGGTATCTCTCAGAAACTCTTTCTCATGCAATAAATAAAACAAGAAACAAGATGATTCTGGGAGATACGGCCTGTCACTTCTGATATCTGAGATTCATCTTTTTTAAGCAGTTCATTTTGGTGATGATACCCAGCCTTGGATTTGGAAGCCAAGAACTTATGACAGGCAGTTTCATCCTTGTCAATTATGCAATACCCACCATCTGAGAAAAAACGAGGCCATTGTAGTGGGCTGAGTGGTGGCCCCCCGAAAAAATGGGTTCATGTCCCAGAACCTGTGAATGTAAACTTCTTTGGGAAAATGGTCTTTGCAGATGGAACTAAGGATTTTGAGATGAGCTCACCCTGGATTGTCTGGAGGGCCCTAATTTAATGACAAGTGTCCTTATGAGAAACAGAAAAGGAGAACACATGGAGACGTGGGGAGTAGAAAGCCATGTGAAGACAGAGGCAGAGATTGAGTTCAAGAGCCACAAGCCAAGGAACATGTGAAGTTACTAGAAGCTAGAAGAGGAATCAGGAAAAAGTGGAAGGATTTCTAGGCATCTCCCCTAGGGCCTTCAGACACTTTGGTTTCAGACTTCCAGCCTCCAGTGAGATAATAAGTTTCTGTTGTTTAAGCCAGTTCGTGGTGATGTGTTATGGCAGCCCTAGCAGGCCAACACAGCAATGAACCCATATTCTGATGGCATAAGGTCTGGGCTATTCATGAGATGAGGCCAAACTTCAACTTCATCTGTTTTCCTGTGAGGAACCTGTCTGGTGAGCTGACGTAGTGCCCAGCTGGAAAAGTACGTGTTTAAGACTGATGAAAACCAGAGAATAGTTTTAAAATTTTATATTTATACCCCCAGATGTGCAGACCTTTCATGACATGGCAACTCAGGCAAAAGCCTGCAAAAAACTTCTAAAATTCTGCAACATTCATTTATTACCTGTGCCCAAAGCAATCTGGCCAAAGCTTGAAGGAAACTTTGGTTCTGTTCAGCCCAAAGCGTGTCCTTAATGTCAGCTACCTTTTTCACACTCAAATATTTGCCGCAGAAGAAAAATACAAGGACTACACTTGCTTCTTTGATGTCACACATTCTGGATGCTGCAGTTGGCCCAAATGAAATGAAATCTGAATTAAAGACAGGTCATCCTAGACATCTTGAAGCTTGCTTCAAAGTGACACCAAATATATTTATATCAACTTGCACTTTGCCAACTAAGCTTCATCCCTTTATGAGAGGAACTTCTTTTTTTTGGGGGGGGGGGGCGAGGAACTTCTAAGGCAACCTGGTGTATGAGGTTACAAGAGGTTGCTAGAAAATATTCCAGTATGTTGCTTAGGTGCCTATGCAAATGACAGTATCACTGAGAAAACCGGAGAACCCAGTGGTAAGAGCATGTTCGTTAAGGTGGAACAAAGAGATGATGGGTACCATTTTTAATATGTTGAAGGCAAAATGCTGACGCCCACCAGGACTAGATTTCCGGTAAGCACTTGGAAATATGTCTGAAGAATGAAGTTTGAGAGGACATTTCCGATAATTATATTTTGCCTTGTAAAAGCAAAAATTGCCTTATCTTTTTGATGTATCTCATTTTATTTTTTACTTTTTAGATTTTATTTATTTGACAGGGAGAGATCATGATGGAGTGGGGAGGCAGAGAGAGAGGTGGAAGCAGGGTCCCACTGAGCAGAAAGTCTGACTCAAGCTCGATCCAGGAACCCTATGATCGTGACCTGAAGGGAAAGTAGATGCTTAACCAACAGAGCCACCCAGGCACCCCTTGATGTATCTATTTTTAAGTGCCATTACCTCGTAAACCAAACCCAATATAAAACATAATTTCATTTCTATATAGCTTGGGGTGTGCTCCTTTTTACTGAAAGCAAGATTTCCAATTGAATACACCTTGCCCTCATGCAGCCAACAAATCCCATTCCTACATCACAGAGTGTACCCTTGTTAGTCTAAATCTATAAGGGGAGCTCCATCCGTTCTCCTTATTAGAGTTGAAGATTGGTCATGTGACCCCATACTGGCCAACGAGATGGAAGGGCTAAAGGGTCCTGAGGAAAGCAGGTTTGTAGCTTTTCTGTGAGAAGTACCAGCAGCCAGTTCTTTCTCACTAACTCCTTCTCTGGACAGGGAACGGAGCACTAACACTGAGGCTACTGGCAGTCATCCTGTACCCACAAGGACAGCCAGCCTGAGGATCTACTCAACACCACACACACAGAAATGGAGAGAATATGGGTTCTTCTGATCATCACTGAGCCACTGGATGGACCTCTTCTGAGTCAATATTCATCTTTGTCACTTAGACCACTTTCACAGTTTCTATTAACTGCCAATGCAAGCACCCTAGCCCATGCCAGTGTCTTCTGAAGCTTTGTTCCAAAACCATGTCACCCTAGACCTCCCTTGCTGAGGCTCCTGTCTCGTCAGTTGTCATTTCTCAATGACGGATGAGAAAGTATGGTTAAAGCCCCTAGCTTAGTGCTTAACACACACTAGGCACTGGGTTAGCTTAGAGCGTTTGCTTTGTCTTACTTCTCAGCTTGGAGCATTCTCTCTCTCTCCCAGATCCCCACCATTGTTTTTGAAACGCTTTGTGTGATAAAAGCCAGGTCCCAGTTGGCATGTGGATGCTTGAGTGCTTAGAAGCCTAAACACTGCCTAGGAGGATGTAACTGGAAACTCCACGACCCAGAGACATCAGCAAATGAGTTACCTTCCTCATTGGATTGCCACCATGGCTAGTCAAAGATACTCCTACTTTTCACAGGATTCAAATACGGTGGCACAACATGGAGACCAACGCCATTATAAGCTCAGTGAAATTTGGCTTTCGATCATTCAGAGCCAAGATGTTTCACATCTGAGTCATCATTGCCAGTATCAGTCCTCACCCTGCAGATGTGCAGAAAGACTGATTAATACAGAATTCTGATTACTATAATGTTCACAGTATTACTAAAGGAGGGCCCAAGAACTCTGATCAGCAACTTTTTTAAAAAAGAGACCACTGGATTTCCCCTCCCCTTTACCCTCAATGTCCTGGTTCTCGGATTTGACCCCTGAGCAGTTGCAATAAATCCTCATTTAAAGCCATGTCTCAAACTTTCTTGAGCTACAACACTGCCCTGGAATGGATTCTTCTATAATGCATCAAAGAAACCTTCCATTAGTGGTTTTGTTTTTTCCCTTTTGCTTTTTTGGGTTAAAAGTCATTCAAATTTCATGTGACTCTTACAGTAATCTCAGAGACACTTGGAGACACCTTGAGATATTGTAAAAACGAGCGCTGAAAACGCTAGTCTGAGAATATCAGCCTGGATGGGAAGCGCCTTCCCCATCCTGCCAGTGACTCACTTTGGTGACTCAGAGCTTGTCACACAAATGCAGAGATCCACAGCACCTATCTTAGCTCACCTTCCTCTGCCTACTTGGAGGGAAATTAGCGATTCATTACATAAAGTGTACAAAGTGCTTTCAATTCCTCCAGATACAGTTTATATGAATACAAGGCATTGTCGCTTCCCAGGCATTAAGGAGCATTCAAATTTAGGGGAGGGAAGGGGGAGGAAGGGAGGTATAAGGGGTGGGATCTTACTTTCACAAATGTCTTAACCAAAACTGAATGTTCCCAACAAAGCCAAGACCTAAAACTTCATAAAATGGAGAAGATTCTGATTATTGTTTTAAGTATCAAATTTTTAAATTTCCTGCAAACCTTAAGGAAAAAAAAAAGGAAATCTTGATGTGCCAGTCCAAACTTCTATTTCACATATATTAAATCCCCTTTTCCCCTGGAAGACTGTCAAGTGTCCAGTAACATTTTAATATTTACACTTTTATTCCTCTGCCATATAATCACCTCACCTTGGACATGATGCAAATATGTGAAATCTTCAAACATAGAATGAAGCCAAGTTACTCACCGAAGGGAAACCCTATGTCAACCTTCATTACTGCATGCCAAAAATGTCAGGCAAACCCACTCGTTTACTAGAACCGAGATAGAACTGCCCACCAGTGCTCAGGGGTTCCCTCTCAAACACATGCAGGGCTAACAAAACACTGAACCCTAAACTCATTTGGAAAATAAGCCTATGATTTTTTTCCTTTAGCAAATGCCACTGGGTGACCCCACCTTCAAGGCAAACAGCTGAAACTCCGCTTGCCCTTTTTCCCTTGAGTACTGAGTTCTAAAGGCCACTTGTTTCAATATATTTTGCCAGAAATAACTTGAAGGCTTTCCTGAACAGACACCATAGCCCTTCTAACAATGTAATCACATTAAATTAACATCCTAACTTAAAATAACTAAACCTGATTTTTGTTTGTGATCAAAATTTATATTGGAACACCTCTGTGGAGGTTAAATCTAGTGCATTCACCCCCAGACAGGGCACTTACTGACAAACAAGAATTAGAACGGAAGGGTGTAAGTCCAGGTGCCAAAAACCCAATCCTGTTTCTGAAAAAACAGTGTATCTACATTGTCAGTCACTGGAGGTTGTCAAAAGAACCAAGGGATAAGTCTTCCTCATTTTACATCTGCTAAAAGTAGAAACCTGGAAGAAAAATATAGAAAGAGAGAAAATACTATTTGATGGCCCAAAACTAGAAATGACCAAGGTGTCCTTTAGTAGGTAAATGTACATCTATGTCATGGAATACTACATAGGAATAACAAGGAATCAACTATTCATACACACAACAACTGAGATGGGCTTTAAGGGCATTGCTTTGAAGGAGAAAAAAGCCAGTGTCAATAGGTCATGTTCTATACAATATCATTCAGATAATGCTCTGAATGGCAAAATCACAGAATTGTGGAACAGATTAGTGGTTGCCATAGGGTTGGGGATGGTGGGTGGGTATGATTATAAGCAGGCAGCATGAAGGAGATCTCTGTGGTAATGGAATAGTTCTGCATGTGATGGTTCCATGAATCTGCACATATGATAGAATGGCCTAGAACTCCTCACACACATTGTACCAATGTCAGTCTCTTGGTTCTGACGTAGTACTCTAATTATGTAAGATGTGACCCTGGGGGAGGGAGACTGGGTGAAAGGTGCCACAGACCAGTCAGGGCTCTCCTTGCTCTCATTGCAACTTTTGACATATCTATAATTATTCAAAATTTTTAAAAAGAAAGAAAACAACAACAAAAAAGAATGTGAAAGGAAGCAAAAGAAGGAAAGAAAAAGAAACAAGTTGGAGTGAATACTGACAACTCCAGAGATGAAAGGTGACAGGGGAGATATGGAGGAAGGGACAGACAGCAAGAGTAAACAGTAGAGGTCACGGTCAGGCAGGCTGACAACCAGAAACTGGCTGGACTGTAAGTTGTAAATGAACTCAGTGGACAGAGAAGGGGAAAGATCACTGAACTGTTACCCTGAATGACAAGGATAGAAATGAGTGAGCAAGGGCACATGGAGTCACTGTGACCACAGTAGCTACAGGAAGGTCTTGTGAGAGGAAGCCAAGAAGGGGATGGATGTAGCAGCTGATATTTCTTAGCATGTGACATGCATCGTATAAGGGAAAGAATAACAAGGGAAAATGCCTGGCCTAGAAAGAAATATTGGAAAAGAAGATGCACCATAGAAACCAGTAAGTTGAGAGAGAAGAGGCAAGATTTTTGGGCTTGAGCAGAATCACCAATCAAATAATGATGAGGTGGTCAAAGAATATCACAGGCGGGTGAGTCAGAAGGAGAAAGAAAAGAATGACAGAAATGAGGTCTTTGAGGGAGACAAATGATAAGCAGCAAAATGCAATGCAACCCAAGTTTCCTATTGGGAACTTTCCAGATTTATTTAACAAACATCTTTGATAGCCTGGTATGTATCAGGTATGAATTTCACAGTCGAAAATATGACCCTAACGAGCGCAGGTCAGGTACAAGTAAGAGAAAACTGCAGGAGGAAAGAGTCCACAAGACAACTTGTGAGCAAACATCTTGGGTGTTCTGGGGCCACATACAGGAGACTCTTCATTGTCCCCAAAAGCATAAGCAACCAGTAACATTAAAATCTGAAAATTAACACAGATCTAAGAATCTGATTCTAAGATCTTAGAATCTGAGATTTAGTGTGGTCAGCAATCTTATCAATCAGATAAGATTGAATTCTTATCACACGAGGAAAGCCAAAGTTCAGGATCCTCCCAAGAGACATGGGGGAAATTCCAAGGAGGGCAGCCCCTAAAAAAAAGAGAAGGAAGAAAGATGGTTGGCCACCCCCCATGGCTGGAGAAATACAAAACAAAAGATCAGTTTCTCTCCCAGCTACTAGGGAAAATATCAACTCAGGATTTTTGGCAAACATTCACTCAACGGTGGGGAAAGAATCAATGTCATCCTCTAAAGTGATAGGACAGGAACCTATTCATTTCCACAGCCACCAAGCCCAACCTCTAGCTTTGGAGATGGAGTCAGCAAGTAACCTAAAAATAACGAAACCCGGAGCAGATGGTAAACATTGCCAGATATCATTCCCTGATAAATTATGTTCCAGTGGTACTATGAAGATAATCCTCATTTTCCTCAGCAGTTTTACATGAATCCCTTGCAAGAAGCAAGAGATGTGCATTTTAAGGAGGAATTCTCTGATTAAACCCAATCTAAACCTGAGTGCTGGTGCCAAGGACCAAGAGAAGTGAGGAACAGCTCAATTTTTCTGCAAAAGAATCATGAGTGGTGGGGGAGAGGGAGAATCCACTAACAAAAAGACTTTGAGAAACTACTTTGTAAAAGGTTTAAAAATACAAAGGCCAACAGTTGAGAAGAAAATTGAGAAGAGGCATCTGAACAGCAAATTGAGAAGTGAAATCTGGGCACTGTGAGATGTAAATCCCCTCTTCAGTTTTCCTTATAAAATCTTCAGTACAGCTTATCTTGACAAGCACTGAGAAATGTGCAGAATTGTTGAATCACTCCATTCTACACCCAAAATTAATATGACACTGTGTGTTAACTACACTGGAATTAAAATTTTTTAAATTAAAAAATAAAGGGGCACCTAGCTGGCTCAGTCAGTGGAGCACATGACTCTTGATCTCAGAGTCATGAGTTTGAGCCCCATGTTGGGTATATAGATTGCTTAAAATAAAATATTTTTAAAAAATAAAAATTAGGGGCACCTGAGAGGCTCAGTGGTTGAGCGTCTGCCTTTGACTCAGGTCATGGTCCCATGATCCTGGGATCAAGTCCCATAATCGGGCAGGGACCCTGCTTCTCCCTCTGCCTATGTCTCTGCCTTTCTCTGTGCATCTCTCATGAATAACTAAATAAAATCTTTTTTAAAATTAAATTAAAAAGAATAAAAAACAGTAGATTAAAATCTTCAGTACAATCTGCATTGTGGAGTGATTTTTCATTGAGGGACAAACATGGAAGTGCAGAGCCCTGCTTCAAGGTCAGCACAAGAGCAAAAGCATAGGTAGAGGTTACCTTTTTATTAACTATTTATTCTTTAATTTAAGTTGAAAAGAACCTGAGCACAAGGGAAGGAAAGAGAGGAGGAAGGATTGAAGCTTGGATCCCTTCTTTTTTTACTAAATTTTAAAATTCTTGAGTCACTTATTCTTTCTTGGTTTCCAAAACGGCTCTGTGGGAGAAGTGTGATCACCTAGGGTTTATAAGGCGGGTCTGGTCTCATTCTCTCCAAACCCTCAAGCAGCTTTAAGGATCACAAAGCTCCTTTTCAGCTCTGTTATCCTTTTCCTCTCCCAGGATCTCAGAAGCCTTCCCATCCTCCTCCGAAACAAATCTAGATGCCTTTGAAAATATCACACATACTTGTGTTGTTCTGTTGCTGCTGCTTTCTATGGGTTGTCATCAGATTAGAGTTCTTCTTTTTTGTAAAATATGATGTTAACTATTTTACCAAATAACCAGATAATCTCTTTACCTCTGCCCTAAATACCATTTTTTCCAAAAGGGTTGGCCATCCTAGAAAGTTAAAAGATGGAAAGGAGTCTATGTCTTTATCCCTTTGCAAATAAACCATATCACAGAGGCAGACTAGATTATGCTGAATCCAGACTGTGAGTTTCTTTTTGTACCAAACAGTAAAATAAAGTACAATGCATGCACGTGAAAGCAATAGATTATCTGCGTGGTTTCATCAACAAGCACATCTGTGAAACTGAAGAGGCGGTTTGCAGAGTAGCTTTGCAGCAGGGAGACAGCAGCCTCAGTGGTGGATCAGGACAAGTCTTGGAGCAAGACAGACCTGTTCTCCAAGTCCTGGCACTGCTCTTGCTGCTGGATACTCAATAAAGTTTCTTCACAGCTTGAAAAGTCATTAAAAATAAAACTGAAGTTTGCCTGGCAGAAACAGAAACAAAAATACGAGGCATAATGTTCTTTATCCCCCAGCCGCACAAATGTTAATTGATCAGGAAAAAAAAAAAAATGAATGACACAGTAGTCACCAGCTCATCTACTTTTTCCTTAAGTCACTTTTTAAATTTTGTCCTCTCTTTGCCCCAATTGTGCCTTTTGTTTTTTCCATACCTCCCTCCCCTGGTATATAATTATTCTTCTGGTTCTCAGATGAAACAGAGCAATCATAATTTGCTCCAAAAATCATGAGGGCTCAAGGCACCCTAAGCCATCTGATGCTAGGCTATGGGACAAGGAGGGATGGCCATGTCAGTGCGGATACTTAGGCAGGGGCCACCCATCAGAGCAGACCATTTTTTCCCACTTATCAGAGGGGACTTACTCTCCTCATTCTCCCACACAACACCTCTGAAACAGTCTTGGTAAAATATCATTCATCATGCACTCTCTACTCAAAAATTTGTCACTCATCCAATCCACAAGTACCTATTGATTGTCTGCCCCCAGTTCTCCTCAATCGTCAATCAAGATGATGTTTGCTTTGCCTCAGCAGTAAAAGACTAAGGCAGGTGCTGTGTCCACAAGCCTCTTTGTGTGTTAGAGAATGTTATTCTCTAATCTCTCTGGCCTTCCCCTGAGCAGTGAAGCAGAAGCCCTGCTTGCAAGAAGCCATCACAAAAGGTTACAGATAAAGAAAACTGCCAGAAACATTTTTTTTTTTTTTGCCAGAAACATTTTTTAATACTCTTTTGCTTTTCTATAGTCCTTGAGCCAAACTTTCTGCACTAGCACCAAAGTGTCTCTCGGGCCTGTGGCCATTCCTCTCCTATTTTCTCACCAGATCTGACACTGTTTTGCATCTCCCACAGCTGCGAGCACAGCACTTTGCAAATACTTTGGCTTAATGGAGACATACTGTCTTGATTTGATTTCTCCTAGGATCTCAGCAGCTTGATTGGCTTGGTTCTTTAGCCCTTGACTCACCTGATGGGTAGGGTTGCCAGATTTGGAAAACAAAACAAAACAGGATGCTCAATTAAATTTGAATTTCAGATAGATGATGAAAATTTGTATATGTTCTATGCAATATTTGGAGCATATTTATACTAAAAAAAATGTATCGCTTATCTGAAATTCAAATATAACTTGGGCATACTGTGGTTTATCTGGAAGCCCTACTGGTGTGACACCCAAAACTGAGCAAGGAAATATTCCATATATTCAGTTGCTGATGCTTGGACAACAGAGGTGGCTTCTGTGCAGCAAAACTCTGATAATCCCTGACTACAGAAACGACAGAAGGAGAAGGGAGGATATCCCAACACTGGCAACTTAGCCTACATAAATAATCTGTCTGGCAAAGGAGGGCTTTGTCACATTCTGAGTCAAAGTGGCCAATGGTATTTTAAGTGATTATGCAAGGTGGTGAGGCAGGGAGGTGGTATGGAGGCAGAAAGTATTGCAAATGGGTGGCGTACAGCTACTGCTGCCCTTCTAAGAAACTGAATTATTCCACAAGGGTCCCCTCTGGCCCTGCCTCATAAACACGTCCGAAATCAAGGGTGAATAGAAGTGGGAAGTGTAGTTGAGTGGGCTCCCTGGAAAGTCATCACAACCCACTAAGCCATTCCCCTCCCAGAGTCACAGCCTTGGGTATTTTCAGACAACAAAAAATAAACACCCATGCCCAGAAGCCAGGAGCATCTCCAAAGATTCTGGGCAACTCCCACAGTATCCAAGAGAGTTGGCAGCCCATTTTCTACCTAGGGAATAAGGGTCCTTTTTCCTTTGTAATGTGATTTCTTGGCTGGAGTGGAACCGTGAGGCACCCTGAGATGCTCTGTAGAAATGCAAGATGATATTGTATTGTATTAATGTCACTTAATGGTAGCTGTCAATGATGGTGATGGAATAAATATGGAAAAGGAAATTACAGTAATTGATTGACAGTCTGGAATCTTCGATATTCGACCTAATGAGAGAAACCTATGAGCAGCCGCTTCCAGGGCAGGCTATTAATGCAAATCGTATGCACCACCCTGGCATGCTGAATTATGCAATGCTGTGTGAATGTCTAATCCATTTCACCAGGCTTGTCTTTATCCAGAAAAAAAATATTTCACTGACATGCTGATTAGTATATTAGGAGAGTTTAAGAAGTTTGGTGCTAAAGTAGGTGCCATCGTGGTGTTATTAATTTAGTTCTGAACAAGACAAACAGCTCTGTGCAGCCATCAAAATCACTACATAAGTCTACAAGATAACTTTGTCAAGACTGATGGGAATTTACAGAAAAGTCTTGTGATATGTGGAAAGAATTAGCAAATAGATAAGGAGCACATCATTTTTCTAGAAAACCACTGTCAAGGACTCAGTACCCATGCAGAACCAGACACCTGCCAAGACACTACAATGTCTGCATGATCGCTTGCTCAGACATTCATAAACTTGTGGAAACTTAGAAAAGAACCAGATGTGGGAGGTCAAGGGAACAACAGGTACAAACATGGTTTAGGGCCTCCTCTGGGGATTCCATGAAGATTTAAGTAGTGCCCAGGCATGATCAACAACAACAAAACACTCCCTGGGGGAATATACTTTATATGGGAAGAAGTCTGTCGGGATAGAAAAATAAGTTGCCAATTACCCGTTACTTACACATTCCAAGAACTCATAGCTTTGAGAATTCTGTAGCCCTGAGTTTTATACTCTGCCCATATCAACTCCTGAAATGTGGACCAATGGAGGAAGGGCCTAGACTCCTAACTATGTCTCCCAGAGCTTCCTACGAGTTAACTGTGGCCTGGCTGCTCACAGGTACCCTACGTGTCCCCCAATTGGAAAACCCAGGAATAGAAGAAAGAGAAAGTGCCATGCATTGCAATTTTCCACTGGTGTTCTCAAGTTTCTCTTAGGTCTGTACGTGGATGAACTTTTTATCTAATTGCACAAAATGTTTTTGAATGCCTTCTGTGTACTTCCAGGTACTCTGCTGCATAGTCTGGATGTGCAAGCCCTGCTCTTGCCCCCATGGTGCTTACAGTCAAGCGGAGGAGGCGCATACAAAGTGATGGTTACCAGCAGGTGGAAAGATTGTCACAAAGGAGGAAACAAATGTATGCAACAGGGGAACGGATTCAGGGATGGGGGAGAGCTGGAAAAGACGTTATTGAGGAAGGGGTGCTTAAGCCAGGACTCCTCAAATGTTTTTATTCTTTTAATTTCAATGAACATGTCCTGATACAATGTGTGTCAGAAAATATGCTTGACAAACTTATGATCTTGTTGTCATATATGTATAAATATATATATACACACGCATATTTTTCCCTTTTGAGTAATCATATATATATATTTTTCCTTTTCGAGTAAACCAATCTAAATTAAAATGTGAGCCAGCCGACTTAAAGACAATACCATTGTTTATTAAAGACCAGCAAATTAAGAGTGCAATCGGTACTCACAGACTCCATAAATTGTGAATTTGGGACACATTGACTGAAGTCTGAGTGAGGGAAAGGTGACAAGAAAGGTGAGGGGCCACCAGGGAGGGAAGGGTCTTGGGCAAGAGTTGAAATAACAAAACGATGGAACAGGAAAGCAAGGCAGAAAGTTCCTCAATGTGTTTTCCCATATATTATCGCATTCTTTCACCGATCACCAGTCCCCTGTGGTGGAATGTACTCCGTCAAATTTTCTGTAGAATAATTGAGGCCCTTCCAAGGTGAAGCAAAACACTAGAGGTCACCCAGCAAATTAGCAGCAGAGGTAGAGTTACAACGCAGGCCATCTCTCGCCCCATGGAGAACTGTGTCTTTTGCCTCCAAGTTCTGAGTGTGCAGCAAGATGGAAAAGGAAACTTTGTGGAAAGCAAACTAAGTAAAACAGAGGACTTGTAAGGGAAAAATAAAAGCTACAACTGGCTTAAAAAACAGAACAGTATTTTCATGATTAGATGTCCTTCGAAAGGAAGGACCTCAATTTCAAGGTCCTTGTAGGAGTTTGTGGAATATCGTATACCTTTTCAAGGAAAAGGTAAGCCTCTAAAGAGCAAGGATGGTCACACTGGACAAGTCTAGGTCCCATTCAGTCCAGTTCTGGCTCTCACAGAAACATGAAAGGGCATTCAATGGAAGGTAGGTTTGTCCTCAATGTCAACTTTACAGTTGGGTTTTCCCCATGTAAGCCCCAATTATCCTAATAACCCATTAAAAAACAACATGTCCACCATCATCCATGAGCTCCTCTTAAACTGTAGAGGAACTGGTTCTATTTTCCAGGCTCCACCATTCTGGGAATAATGAATTCCACAGGCTTATTCCTTCCTGAATGAAGAAGAAAGGCCACTCCAGCCATGGCTCTTCCAGGAAACTGTGGACTCTTGTTTCATGGTCTAAGAACAGTCTGGAAAGTCCAGCTGCTGTTAAATTCTCTGCCCTTCTTACCTCTCCTACCACACCTCACCAACCCCACCCTCTTCCTTACCCTCTCCCTTCCCATTTCTTCCTTCCTCTCTCCCCAACACCCAGACTTTCACAGATTTCCAGCTTCAGGGCTCATGATTGGTTTCTTCAGTCAACATTTATATGTGAGCACCATCTACTGTGCTAGGCTCTGTTCTAGATCCTGAGTATACAAACACAGTCCTTGCTCTCGTGAAGCTTACATTCTAGTGAGAGGAGACAAGCAAATAATCTCATAGGTTGTTTTAAAAAAAAAAAAGTAATAATGCTATCTATGCAGGAGTATTTTTTTAAGGACTGGTGTGAAACTGAGTGAACAAGTGAATAGTTTACAATCTGGAAAGCCTGTCTGGGAAGATCACATCTAAATTGAGATCTAAACCACATGGAGAGCAGTAAGGAGCCTTCCAGGCAGAAGGAACAGCTCATGCTAAGGCCGCAGGCTACCGGAGGAAAGAGAAGGTTTACAGAATTGAATGAAGGTCAGTCTGGTGCAGTAATTCTCAGTGGGGCTATGAGTGTGGGATTGTTCCATGCGTTTATAGCATCTCGGGCATCTTCTCCCAATAAATGCCAATAAAGCACCTGGTTCTAACTACACAAAATCTCCCCAACCCCCCACCCTTACCCCTGACACCTGTATCAGTGTTGCCCCAGTTGAGAAGCATTAAGGCACAGTTGGTCAAGAGTGAGATTATTCAAGGGGCTTTGCAATCAGCTTTATTAGGTTCCCTTAGGAACAGAAATTTATTCCTTCACAGTTCTAGAGGTTGTAAGTCCAAGATCAAGGTGTCAGCAGAGTTCCTTCTGGGGCCTGTGAAAGAAAAACTGTTGCAGGCCTTTCTCCTACTTCTGGTGGCCTCAGGGATTCCTTGGCTTATTGATGACATTCTCCCTATGTCTTCATATTGTCTTACCTCCCTGCATATCTGTCTCTTATCCAGATCCCCCTTTTTAAGATTTTACTTATTTGTTTGAGAGAGAGAGAGAGAGTGTGTGTGTGTGTGTGTGTGTGTGTGTACACACAAGCTGGGGAAGAGGCAGAGGAAGAGGGAGAAGCAGACTCTCTGTTGAGCTCAATCCAAGGACCCTGAGATCATGACCTGAGTTGAAGGCAAATGTACCAGTGACTGAACCACCCAGGATCCCCCCGGAATTTCCCTTTTTATAAGGACACTAGTCATATTGTCTATGGCCCACCCTACTGACCACAACTTAATCATTTGCAAAGATACTGTTTCCAAATAAGTTCACATTCATAGCCCCTTGGAACATCACCTTTTGGAGAGGACACAGTTGAACCCATAACACAAAATAAGAAAGTTGGATTTTATTTTATTTTATTTTATTTTATTTATTTTATTTTATTTTATGAAATCCTTCAGAGGATTTTAAGCAAATGCATAATATGATCTGATTTCTGCCTCAAAAGTTTATATATTTTTGGAAAATGAATGATTTGGGACAAGAGTAGAAGCAGGAATACCAGTTAGCACAGAATTTCAGGCAAAAGAGAAGGCTGGCTTGGCAGGTGTCCTGACATCTGTATATACTGCATTTACCCAGGTGACCTCTCAAAGAACTACACCAGGAAATGGGCTAACATTCACCCAGAAAAACTCTGCTCAGTGAGCAAAAGCTATCTGGAGACATTCTACCGAAAGAGGTAAAATAGAACCTGAAGACCATCAGCCTTCAGAGAGAGTCCAGAAAATCACTTGGACAGTTTCTGAGTGCAAAGGGCAGAATTGGGTCATCTTTCAAGTGCCCTTCCACCTGCAAGGGTGTGTGGTACTGACAATTTCCACACTGATAAGTCACCACAAGACACTGCCACCTTCAGCGGGTCAGGCCATCAGGGGTCAGCGGTGCCCTCCCTCCTCATGGCTCCATTCCTCCCTCCTCTGGTACATGCCAGAGCCGCACACAGTCACTTTCTTTTCAGAGCTGTACTGATACACATCCTTTCCAATAAATTAATATTTCCATCTCGGTGAACAAAAACAAGTTAACACACCAACAGCATGGGCTACCTTCCAGGGTTCGTCTGCTGACAGATTAAAAAGTGTGTCAACATGGCTTTATATTAACAAATATTGCAAAGCAGAAGCCTTTGTTTGTTTTGTTTTGCTTTGTTTTCCCGGTTCCATGGTAATGTCAGTGGATCCATGCCTACGCCCATGCAAAGGTAGACAGACCACGTGATGCCAGCCTGACCGAGACCTTGATATGTCAAAGTGTCAGTGAATTGCAGTGGTCAGTCTCCGACTCCTGCCAAATGAATCAGCCAGGAGAGCACAGTGAGGTGAGTGGGTGTGCAGTGTCTTTATCATGCGATTTGGGTGCCTAAATGCACTTTTATGTGCCTGAATTCTAATTTTCATATCAAAGCAGGAGGAAGATGGTGATGGAAGGGCTGAGGGATGAGAGAACCATTTGACAACTTTTCAAGAAAAGTTTAAAGAAATAAAGAGGAAGAAAGGGGTGAAAAATCACCTTTTAACTCTTTAAAGAAGGCACTAACTGGATTTTCTTTCACCCTCCATCCCCAGTGGCTACCTATTTACAAATAGTGCTTAAGGGTTGACCTTGATCCAAGGTCACTGGACTGGCCAGGGCACAAGGTTACTCTAGAGCAGGGGCCCGCCAACCATGGCCCTCAGATCAATTTTGATTCACCAGCTGCTTTTAACCTCCCACAAGCTAAGAGTGGTTCTCATGGCTTTTAATGGTTGGAAAAAGAAATCAAAAGAACCATATTTTGTAACACACGATCACACTTCATAACACATGAAAATTAAAATTATGTGAAATTCAAGTCTCAGTGTCCATAGATAAAGCTTTATTGAAACACAGCCATGTTCTTTCATTTGCATATGAACTATGGCTGTTTTGTGATACAGCAGCAACATTACCTGATGTCAGAGACCACAAGGCCTGCAGAGTCTAAAGTGTTGACTATCTGCCCCTTTACAAAAAAAGTTTGTCAACTCTTGCTCTAGAGATTAAGGAAGAAGCACACTGGATTTTGTTCTGTGGTCTCAGATCACTCTCGAGGATTAGGAATTACCGTTCTCTTGAGGATTAGGAATTCCTGTTCTATCCGTTTGAGAATATACATACAGAGCTCCTGTTCTGTGCCAGGTGCCATGCTAGGTCCTGCTAGGCCAGGCTAGGTTTACAATTGTGAACAGTAACAGACAGTCCTCCTCTCAGGGCTCAGAGTCCAGTGGCAGAGCAGGTGTTCAGCAGAGTCATGCAAATGCAACGTGCTAAACATGATAACTGGGCCAAGTGTTCAATACAGGAGGTACGGGGAGCTATAAACACACTAAATAGATGAAATGACCTCCTGTTCCACAATATCAAGTAAGATATGCCCAGGTTAGATTAATGATTGATTGGGCATTCACAGAAAATGGTGGAGTTGAGAAAAAAAAAAAAAGAAAGAAAATGGCGGAGTTGACAGGAAGGGGAAGAGAAAGGGCATCTATTTCAATTTCTTGCACACACCTTTCTTATTTTCTTCTATCCTTTATTGTAGCTCTGTCTGGGATGGAGGGGCAGAAGCACAGAATATGAGGTGAGCGAGGAGCAAGTGCACAGTGTGGCTGGGGCTGGGCCATGCAGATACCCTGAGGCCGCATGAAGGATTTTGTCTTGAAGAGCAGTGGGAAGTTCTACAAGGGCCTTCTCAGCAGCAGCGTCCCCTTAGCAAAACCCTGAAGGCAACCAAAGACCCACCTACTGGAGAAGAGGCACATGATGGCACAGTCACAAAGTGAAATATTACGAAGTAGTTTAAATGAGTCTGCTACGGCTACCTGCAACAGTATGGATGCATCTCAGCCATCTATTATTAAAGGAAAAAAGCAAGTCTCAGAAGATAACACAGAGAATGATGAACTTTTCATAATGTTTAAGGTAACTAAAATTTAACAGGACACTTTTTAGGAATACATTTATAAAACAAAACCACATTTAAATAAAGCAAGGAATAATTAAATACAAGGCTCAGAATGGTGAGTTGGCAGTGTTGTGGGATGGGGCTCAACGCCTAAGTAGACAAACGTTCTTGTTAATGTTCCAGTTCTTATGGGCAATGGATTCATAGGTTTTTATAATATTAAAAAATTTTAAATTGCAATGAGAAGCCATTAAGGCAATTTGTAACAGAGGGTGACGCAGTCTGATTTGCAATTCAAACAATCTCTCTGGCTACACTGAGGAAACCGATTTGGAACAGGGCAAGAGGGGAAGCAGGCAGGCCAGCAAGGGGCCAGAGTAAGCGAGTAAGCGTAGCAGCAAGGCTACGCTCAGACCGGGAGATGGTGGCAGAGATGGACAGTGGCATCCCTTTGCTCAAACTGGCTTACCATCTGTTTCTACATTTAAGGCGTCACTATTAAACAAACAGCAACTCAACACTTCATTAAATAGATGGTAGAAGAAACTAAATCAGTACAGCGCCTTTTACCAACAGATTTCCAAGCCTACCCATTGGAAAAAAAGAGTTATCAGATGAATAAACATAGCCTATGTCTGAATGAGGATTCAGAGATTGTTAGAAGTATTATCAGCAAGGCCAGCTAGCTTAGGAGATCTCATAGAAAACCCTCTAGAAAAATAAATAAGAGAAACACGGGATGCCTGGGTGGCTCAGCTGTTGAGCCTCTGCCTTTGGCTCAGGCCGTGATCCTGGGATGGAGCCTGCTTCTCCCTCTGCCTGTGTCTCTGCCTCTGTGTGTGTGTGTGTGTGTGTCTTGTGAATAAATAAACAAAATCTTTAAAAAAAAAAATAAGAGAAAGACGAAAGACACCTCAAACAGTGTCACACAGCCTCGCCCACCCTTCTTGAGAAGTTTTCTCCCTTCACTTGTGCTGTACCAACCTCCTACCCCCACAAACATACTTCAAGTTCTCCAAAGTATCAGTTCTGGGAAACTAATGTCCCAACTGGCATGTTTAGCTGCTCACGTGTAAATGCAACTTGTCATACAAGGATCAAAGTTAAAGTCCAGCTAAGGCAAGTGGTGAGTTTGTTACCTCTACTCAAGGGAATGCTTCTCATGATTAATGAAGGCTACCATCTTTGTTAGACCACTGCTGGGACTCCAAAAGGCAATGAGTGAAAATATGTTCCTCACTGTGACCGACACAGGGACCTGGGTACCAACCTATGAACCTGACAATACCAGGCCCAGGAAGACAGAAACATTGGTCACCCATCCCTAAGAAGTCATCTCAAAACACACCTACTTAGGTTAGGTGTACCCTGTTCTCTGCATCATTATCGAATGGTCCAAAATAACTTCAACTTCTATTCCAATTGGTTTCATTTTCTCTACGGACTCAGAACCCAGAACAGAAACAGAAGCCAGTGAAAACTATTTCTGGAGGTTTACACTCTGGTGTGTTCCCCACAGTCACCCACTGGGCTGAGGACAGGTTTTATCCTCTGCAATGCTCAGTGGCTTCTTTTTGTTTCCCCTTCTGCGTGGTTTTTTTATCTGATTACTTCTTGGTGATTACAATTGTAAATCAAACAACTTAAAGGAAAAACAAAAGAAAGATAACGGGTCAACCATCCTTTGCCCCATCATACTCCATCCCCTTAACCAACAGACCCTTCTTCTCTTCCTCCTCCCCAAGAAATAACAAGGACATTATTTACAAGGCAGTTCTCATAGCGTCAGGCTGTAAAGGCTTACAAGTGTGTTTTCTGATTCTGGGGACTGTAAGATAAGAATCTGCCCCCTCATATGATATGAATAATAGTAATGGTAATCTTTTAAAACCACAGGAACAACAAAGGATATGAAAGCCCTACAGAAGACCAGATTTTCAGAAATGCGGAACGTGGTTCGTTCAGACACCCTCCTGCAAGTGAGCTCCAGTCATGCAGGGGATATGGGTGTCCCTCAAGAGCTTCCTGAGCACACATTATGTACCTGGTAGAAATGGGAATTATGCACTCTGGGAACCCTGGAGACCTTCTGGTTAACTCATTTACATTGAAAGTTGAACAGATTTGCCCCACGTCACAGATGACAGATAAACTTACTGACATGGATTATAAATCGCAGTGCTGCAGAGCTGGAAGGGGTCCAGAGATCATCTAACCAAACTCGTTCATGTTACAGAAAAGGAAACTGAGGCCCAGAGATCCCAAATTTCCAGCCCCGCTGCACCCAGGAGCAGAGCTAGGGCTCAGGGTGCTGCCGTCCTGGCTCCGAGTGCAGTCCGCTTTTCTTCCGAGCCTCCATATGCTCTGAACTTGAGCAGAATGATTCTGTTATCTTACAACAGACAGAAAGCAGTCAGGGAAACAAGATGGGGAAAAAAAAAAAAGAAATTGAAACAGAGAGGAAAGAGTGGAAGAGATAGAGAGTGACAGACATTACAGGAGGGACTCTCTGTCTTTATCTTTCTCTGTATCTGTCTGATGCCATTCTCTCTGTAACCTGTCTCTCTCCTGTCTCCCACATGCTGGCTCCTGAAAGAGCACAGCGTTATTTAATTTATCCTAAGTACTTTTGAAGAAGGCTTGCAAGCGAGCGAAATGCTGGTGGCCTGGGAGCAGTCAGAAGGAATTTTCCAGAACTTTTGCACTGTGGGTTTAAGGTGGGTGCCTCTCCCCTCCACTGCCACTGAGGAAGCAAGAGCCCATCATGTGTGCCTCCAACTATAGATCATGGGCATCACCTGAAACTGTTAAAAATGCAGAATCTCGGGGGCACCTGGGGCGGCTCTGTCGGTTGTGCATCTGACTCTTGATTTTAGCTCAGGTCATGACCTCAGAGTCATGAGATCAAGCCCTGCATCAAGCTCTGCGTTCAGCAGAGAGTTTGCTTGAGCTTCCCTCTCTCTCCTTCTCTGCCTCTCTCTTTCTGCCCCTCCCCATCCACTCTCTCTCTCTCAAATAAATAAATCTTCAAATAAAATGCAGAATCTTAGACTCAGCCCTATATCTAAGGGTTCCAAGTCTGTATTTTTTTTTAAGATTTTATTCATTTGTGAAGAACAGAGAGAGAGAGAGAGAGAGGGGCAGACACATAGGTAGAGAGAGAAGCAGGTTCCCCGTGGGGAACCTGATGTGGGACTCAATCCCAAAACTCTGGGATCACACCCTGAGCCGAAGGCAGACGCTCAACCACCGAGCCACCCACAAGTCTGGATCTTAACCAGATGTCCTAATGATCAATCAATTCACAAGCACATGAAAGTTTGAGAAGCAGAGCGTCCTGGGCCTTTGGCTCGGGTCATGATCCCAGGGTCCTGGGATCAAGTCCCACATCAGGCTCCCTGCAGGGAGTTTGCTTCTCCCTCTGCCTATGTCTCTGTCTCTCTCTCTGTGTCTCTCATGAATAAATAAATTAAAAATCTTTTTAAAAATTTAAAAAATAAAGTTTGAGAAACAACAATGTCTAAAACATTGGAAATTCTTCCCAAGTATGCCTCCTCCCTCAGGCACAAACCTTCTTTCAGGCCCAGGGAGGAAGAGAAGTCAGAAAAGTGAAAGACTGAGTAAGATTTTCCCAGTTTTTTAAATGCTAAAACCCATCCTGGGATAAGCATGGGGAACACACATATTCATTTAAATAGTTAATTCCAAAGCAGCTGAGGTTTGGTCTTTTCAGGCTAGTTGTCATCTGTGACAAATTCACAAGAATTTCTGTAACAGGTTGGGTTTTGCAAAGTCCAGAGGGATGTAGATTTCCAATATTTCCAGCCTCTCCTAAATCAGAAAAGTATAAACAGCAGGAAGGATTTAAGTATTTTGAACTTGCCAAATTCCATAGTAAAGCAAATCTCTTTCCATGCCTTGCTGGAAAGGGGAGATTGGAATGGACAAAGCTGGAAGATGTGGATAATTCCACTGCTTAGAAAAGACAACCTTGGGGCACCTGGATGAGGTGGTTGAGTGTTTACCCTTGGCTCAGGGCGTAATCCCAGGGTCCCGGGATTGAATCCTGCATCAGGTTCCCCACAGGGAGCTTGCTTCTCTCTCTGCCTGTGTCTCTGCCTCTCTCTGTGTGTCTCTCATGAATAAATAGAATCTTTAAAAAAAAGAAAGAAAGAAAGAAAAAAGCAAAGCAAAGGAAAGAAAAAGCAACCTTGGGGGTGCTTGGGTGGCTCAGTCACTTAAGCATCTGCCTTGGGATCAAGTCACGATCCCAAGGTCCTGGAATCAAGTCCTATGTCAGGCTCCCTGCTCTGAGGAGAATCTGCTTTTGCCTCTTTCTCTTCCCTTCCCACTCATTATCTCTCTCAAATAAATAAAATTTTACAAAAGAAAGAGAAAGAGAGAAAGAAAGAAAGATGGCAACCTTGCAGCCAAGGTTTCTAGTAGTATGATCACAATAAAAAATTAGTGGGAGAAATTTTTCAGGTGGTGTCAGTTCTAATTGCGGAGTAACAGGCAAATGAATAAGAAGCTTCTTATGTAGAAGCATTTCCAACTTTGAAGCTGGTGAGGGAATATTGACTTATATCCTTATTTCTCCCAAGTGTGATGTCATCCCATGTGTCACGTTGACACTGACAAGGATTTCTTGTTAAGTAATCCCTTTGCCAACATTGGGGAATAGCCCTGCCCTTTGATCTAAACAGATAGGATCTCGAGAGCTACCCTGCTTACACATCTCCAGTTAGGCTGCTCGAAATAATATTTCTGCAGGAAGAACGAGGAGAAGCAAGGTACACACAAAAGTAGAAGGAGTGAGCTCAGAAAAAGGAGAGAGAACAAATTCTAGAATGTGTATCCTATGAATAGACACTGCCAATGTGCAGTGTGTATAAGGCATTCTACACCATTCACAGATTTTATTTAATCTGCAGATTTTGCCAATCACGTTCATATTTATAGCCGTATGCAACTCTTCGTAACTCAAAATCTAAAACAAAGGCCAGAACTTCTACCCCGGAGAATCTGAATTCTCTTTTCCTTCTTTCGATACACACATATGCATGCACATGCACACACGCACATGCACGCACGCGCACACACACGCGCAAGCCACCCCATGAAACTCTCCTGTGCCCACACGATGTTAACATCGTGTCACACCTCTGCCTGCACAATGATCTCAGCCACCGAGACTGAAAGTAAGCCTCTCTCCCACGTTGGATTTGGATCTCCCCGTGTCACCCGGAGGGAGGACGAGCTGGGCTTCAGGACTGGAAATGCTCAGAGGAGAAAATGAAAGCTTCAGGATTGAAGCAAAACCACTTCACTCATTGCAACGCACCCATCAGATGAAGCGCACACGCACACTCGTGTCAGCCCATGTTTCCCATGCCTTCAAAAGATACTTTGCTCTATTTTTATTGGACTTTGAATCCAGCACTGCAACGCTGAAAGTCTGATGATGCTCCAATCTGCTCCCTATCTGAGCTGGCTCCGGGCATCACAAGTAAACTGCAGGTCGGTTCCTGCCATAAGGATGAGCAAACGGAGCCGAGTCTTCTTTTCATCAAGAGGAAGTAGAGTGCAGGCAGGACCCAGTCCTAAAGACTTGGGAGAGCCTGTCTCTTTGGAAGTTTGGGGAACACAGAGTGTAAAAATACTTTAAAATAAGGAATCAGCCCTGTGACATGGAAAGCAATGCGGGAAGGGAGCGCCTGGCTCCCCGCCACAGTGCAAATGTGTTTTCAAAACCAATTACAGTGCAGCGCCCAGGCGGTAGATCTGCCCCTGCACCAGACCACTTAGACCAGTAAGCTGGGTGCAGCCTTCCTGGACGCACCGCATCCTTGGGAGCCAGGGGACAGGTTTCTGTCGAAGCCTCTTGATAAAAGACAGGATTTCTTTGAAAAAGGACATCTTTCATTTTCACATCTGTTTCTTCTCAGTGTAGACTTTGGGGTCAAATCAGGTCTTCGAACATTCTGCAGCATAATTTGGCACTTTCCTCCTCGAAGCTGGAATATGGAGACAGAAAAGGGCTTACTTTTACCACCTCTTTCACCACTGAGGACAACAGGGCTGCAGGGAACACCCCTCCACGCCCCCCCCCACCTGCTTCTATGCAAGAAGTCTGATAAATGGACAGGGGGTTGAAAAGACTTTTGAAGGGGAAAAAATAGACGCCATCCCTCCCCAAGAAAAGGGTGTTAGTTAAATTTGTTTTCAAAAACTGCAAATCCTTATATGTGCGTAAAGCAAGTGAGACCGTTGTGTCTATGTACGGACCTCCCCAGATGGAGCACAAGGCCACTGTGTCTTTTGAAATGGTGAGGTCTGGCTCCTCAAGTTCAAGCGACTGGGACACAGTATGAGCTTCCCTCAGTCACAAACAACTTGACACTTTTATATGAATCCAAGAAAGAAGGAGGAAAAAGCAAACATCAAAGAGACTTTTTTGCTCCAGCTGCTAAAAAAATAAAATAAAATAAAATAAAAAAATGGACTGTCCCTGTTCCTGGCCTTTCTCCACTCTTTCTCCACTGCTCACATTAAGAGGGGTGAGCTCCCTGAATGGAGAGGTAATCAAGCAGGTTGTGTGCTGGCTGGTGTGGAGCTCAAGCCACCAAAGGAGCCATGCAAACTCTATCGCCACCATCTCATTTCTCTGTCTGATCCCCAGCTGCTCCCTTCCCCTCCCTCCCTCCTCCTACTGCAAAACTCAAGAGTACCAGAGAGCAACATCAGCTACAAGCACAGCCCAAATTTTTGTTTCCGAATATAGTGCTGAAGAGAAGTGGAAAATGAAATCATTTACAACAAATTGCCCTTGGGACAGAGTAACTAATTCTGTGCAGTACTTTGTACGACCAGGTAAATGGGTAGGGAAATGGATATAAAGAAGCAGAGATTTGATTAAAGGGATAGGTAAGTTTTCCAGACAATATCAAGGCAAATTGCTTGACTGAGATTTAAAATTTGGGGGGCCTGGGTGGCTCAGTGGTTAGGCGTCTGCCTTCAGCTCAGGTCATAATTTCGGGGTTCTAGGATCGAGTCCCACATCGGGCTCCCCGCAGGGAGTCTGCTTCTCCCTCTGCCTGTTTCTCCTCCTCTCTGTGTGTTTGTGTCTCTCATGAACAAATAAATAAAATCTTTAAAAAATATATGTAAGCAGAAGTATGATTTGGGGCGGTGGTGGTGGGGAAGGGGTGGCCCACTAAAGGCCAGGACATTTTGTAGAACAATGGAGCTTTGGAGCTGGATTTATTAGAAAGTCCTTCTACCTCCCTCTCCATTCAGTTCATGTGACCATCACCATCCCAAGGGGGTGATGACCCCACCAGGAAGGGGGAGTCCAAGGTTTCCTGAAGCTGGATGTGACTGAGCAGGGTCAGCCATCAGCGGGCTGGGCACTGAGACCTTCCCAGGCTACCAGGGCAAAGTGAGGTGTATGTCCATGTCCCCCAAAATTCAGATGTTGAAGCCCTAACATGTGGCCATGGGAGCTTTGGGAGGTGATCAGCTTGAGATTCCTTAATGAGATGTTAGACCCTCATGATGGGATTAGTGGTTTTATAGGAAGATGACAGATTCTCTCTCTCTCTCTCTCTCCCTCTGTCCCCTCCAGCACCAAGTAAAGGCCATGTAGGGACATGGCTAATGGCAGCCATTTACAAACCAAGAATCAAGCCCTCACCAGGACCCAGGTCTGCTGGCCCCTTGATCTTGGACTTCCAGCCTCAAAACCCATGAAAAGCAAACCTCTCCTGATTAAGAGCCTCAATCTATGGCACTTTGTTGTGGCAGCCTGAGCAGACTAAGTCACATCCAACTCTGTCCCTCCCCCAACAGCCAGCTAGCATCTCCAGGAGGTCACCTTCTCTGCTGCTAAAAATAATCCCTGCCTTAACCCAGCTGACCTATCTTCATTTCCTTCCTTCTAAAAATCATGGGATTAAGCTTCTGACTTCTGAAAGGAGCAAATACTGTGTGTGTGTGTGTGTGTGTGTGTGCACATGTGCACGCGTACATTGGGCAGAGAACATCCTCTCTTTCAAAGACCAACTAGAAAAAATACAACAGCTACAGGCAGGCTTTCAAGAACATCATTCCAGAGAGAGGTGTGCTCTGTGCTTCTTTCCAAATGTGCTTGGCCTCCTTGCACGCTCTCTGTCACGTGCATCGTGTCTGGTTCTTATAAATAACCTCTTGAAGAGGGTGAAAAGGTCATCCTGATTCACATGGGCAAAAACAAGGGGCATTTGGTTGGGCTTGTCTCCATCAATAATATATTTTCCAAACTTCCTAGTGGCCACAAGCCTTTGATATCGGAGTGAAATATTCCTGAAACACAGAGACACAAAAAATACACCAAGTCAGGTACACAAAGCCCTTGCACTTGATGATGCAGTCACCTCCACGGGAGTTAGCCCTTGCACTTGATGATGCAGTCACCTCCACGGCAAGCTGGCAGGATCGATGGCAGAAGGACAGAGCCCTGGCTGAGATGGGGCTTCCATACTACGTTTCCTTCTTCTTGCCCCAAAATATGGCCCATCCCACACAGCCTAGAGAGCTGAGCTCTAGACAACACCAAGGGATAAGCCTTGCTTTCCCCAAGCCTTCCCAAAGGTCAAAAGCACCATGAAGGATGTTATTATGATTAAACCAACAGTGCTGATCTCCCAAAGGCTGCAGGAGAATGTACAAGATAAAGGAAGTGGGGTGGCAGAGGAGGAGGTTCAAAGAAAATTCTGGAGAAGAGTTAAGGGCTGGTGAATGTGGGGTGGGAGTAGGCTGCTGCTGTCCAGCAGAAGAGAACAGAAGGCTCAATGGGCAGATGGGGTGCCTGCGGGGGGGAGATTAAAAATAACCCCCAATCGACTTGGGCCATCCCAAGTTTCAGGAATGTGCAGAGAAGGGGCAAGGGAGAAGATGGAATTCCATCCCGCAAACGGGTCAACGTCTCTTCCAGATGATTGTACCCCTGGACAGGGAGGGCTCACAGGCAAGGTCCTGCTGCCAGACAGGCCTGAGGAGCATCCAGTCAGGACATTTATCAGGATATTTATCAGGAAGAGCTAAAAACAGCACGAGGAACTCCAGGGCAGGGACTGTGTCCTGCTTGTCTTGTACCCAGAGTGTCGTGTCCAGCCCTCACAAGCCTACAGCTCTTGGGCACTCTCACTCCCCTCTTCTCTATGGCTTGCCCCCATCCCCTGGTCATTGGTGGTCTCCACACCACACCCTGCCTCTCTGTGTCCTCCCATGACATCCCCCGCTGCCTGGTTCCCTCTACCTGCTGCCTCTACTGAAGACAGCCCCCCACACCAAGGGCTCAGACTTCCTGCTCTGTCCTCCCGGCTTAGTATGCCAAAGTGGCCCTGTTTCTACCTCACGGGTAACCCTGGAGAGCACTCAAGGAAAGAGCTCTTACTACCCCTCCTACCCGGAGGGAGTTTGTCTACACTACCCTTTAGACCCTGGCAACTCCGCCTACTGATCCATGGAGAGGCTGGGATCTGCACATCCCCACCCAGACCCAGCTCTCTTGCTTCCAGAGATGACTGGAGTGGTGGTCATCAGGCTCCAGATGCTTCCTGACTTGTTGGTCTTCATCACACAACTCTGATGGATGCCTAAGGAATCCCTTACTGGTGGGTCAGTTTACACTGGTCCTGCACCTTCGATGTGGGACACAGATGGATATAATCACACTTGATAGCTCTGGGAACATCATCTTTGGTCTATATATGGGGCCTCCTCTTGTCTTTCTCGCTTTGGTTTTATCTATGCCCTTTTGTCCCCATCCATTATTCCATTGACTCTTCCCCACTGGAAATTATTCTGATGTGGTCTACAGCCATCTTTTTTTTTTTTTTTTTTAAGATTTTATTTATTTGAATTTATTCATGAGAGACACAGAAAGAGAAGCAAAGACACAGGTAGAGGGAGGGAGAAGCAGGCTTCCTATGGGGAGCTCGACACAGGACTCGATCCCAGGGTCCCGGGATCACACCTTAGGCCAAAAGCAGAGGCTCAACCACTGAGCCATCCAGGCATCCCTACAGCCATCTTTTTTTTTTTTTTTTTTGTCCATGCATTCTCTTGCACAGTTTATTGCTCTTTGGTGTATTTATTTTTAACTCGCACAAATGGTTAGTGTTTCTATTTTATTCTGTTTCTTACTTTTTCCACCGGCATTACTTTTTTTTTAAGAGAACCCATGCTGCTTTGTACATTCAGCGCGTTGCTTTGAATTACTGCATGGCACGTACATCGATGACCTCCATCTACCTGTTTTACCGGGTAATTCTACTGATAGACAGGAGTCTCTAACTCCCCGTCTACACAATAGTAGGGTAATGTACGAATACAAATATCTTCATATATTTTCCTGTCCAGACCAGGGTAAAACTTTCACTGGGATATATACCTCTCTACGGAATATCTGTGTCACAGTTTATGCAGATACTTAATGCACCTCAGCAATGCCAGATTACTCATGAAAACGGCGACCTGGCAGTCAGGCTCCACCAGCAGGGCACGAGGGAATTGTAGACAATCCATTCTCCCCCATCAGTTGACATCACTGAGTTTTCAAATGTTTTTCCAGCTTAAACTGGAGTAAAGTGAAATCTCATTGTTCTCATCAGCATTTCTCTGGTTGTTAGTACAAGATGAGCATTTCTTTACATGTTCACTGTCTTTTAGGTTTTCTCCTTCCTTAAAATGTCTATCTTTTGTTTGTTTTTCCATTGGAGGTGATTTGCAGGCCTCCTTTGCATATTCTACATATGCATATTGCTTTGTCCATTTCAGATGCAAACACCCTCTCCCACTCTAGATCTAACCTTGGGTGTTCTATTGTGTTCCATTTCCTCTGTTTCTGAGTACTATTTGTGTGACTATGATTTGGTTGTGTTTTAATATCTGAATAGATACTTCCCTCTTTAACTTTTGTGTTTCTTTTGTAATATTCACTTAACTACTTGAAATCTTTTTTATATAAATTTATTGAGTTCCTGGAAAAAGTCCGACTGGAATTTTGACTGAGAGTGCATGGAGATTATAAATTAATTTGGGAAGAATTGCAATCTTCATAATATTAAATTCTTCATCCAAGTACATGATATTTACTGATATTATTTTCTGTGCCTTTTATTAGAGTTTTCAAGTTTTTCCCCATGGAGGACTGAGACAATCTTGGTTAAATCAACTCCTAACTAGTATTCTTTTTGTTCCTATTGGAATGGCATCTTATTTTTTATTATACTTTCTGGATGGTATAGCATAGTAGGAACTGAAGTTATAACTGTGTCTGACTTAATTATTCCTCCCCACTAAGAAAGGAAGGAGGTCTTCCTGAGCTGAGCCTCTGTAAAGAGAGCGCCCATCTGGAAGTTTCTTCTCTCACATTTTTCTCTCTCTCTCTCCAATACCCCACTTCTTTTCCAGAGTCTTCATGTTCAAATCTCCCAATGTGGAGATTTGAACTCAAAGAGCGGTTCTACCATTTTTTCTTTTTATTTCTTGCAAATTCCCAAAGACAGATGATGTCTGTGGGAGTTGGGGACATGAGTGGGGCAGGGGATGAGCTCCAATTCTGTGAATGAGAACAAAATTGGGTGCCCAATTCCAGTTTTATACCTTAATCTTCCACCAAGAAGCACTCTGGCTAACTCCCAACCGGTTTCCTTAGTAGTAGCAGAGAACACCTCGAAGACATCACAGTATTTTTTTCTTCATTTTTTTTCTTTTTTCACAGTATTATTTACACGAAGAAAGGACGCCGCTATAATAAAGGTGACTTCAACCTTGTCCCTTTCAAAATAATAAACTTTGGCATGATGGTGTGATGGAGCCTTTTCTTCTTTCCTGGACCTGCACACATTCCAACAGACATCGCAGCAGCTATAAATGGCTCTCTCCCACCACCCTCAGTGGATGACACCAGCTCTGATGAAATTTTCTGGTTTTGTTTTGATGTCAAAGAGTTCTTTAATAAGAGGAGGGAATGCTAAGCTTACCAGAATCCCTCTCCCAGCACCACTAGTAATACTATGGGAACCATGAGATCCAAGACTTCCCTTCTCTCTGCCATCCCAGGACCAACCTGAAAAACACTACCTGTCCTATCGATCACCTTCTACAGGCTGACAGGGAGCAAGTGGTGAGAATACAAATCATTCCAGGGCCTGAGATGTTGAAATGAGGTTTTGTGGCAAGGGAATTTGCTCAAAGTTTTACCAAATTCCTTGATATTTAGATGCAAGCCGGGACCACTCTGAATCTGGAGGGCATTTCACTTGCAGGAGACTCGAACCCTGCTCATTGGCATAGCTGTCTCGTACTCCACCTCCTCAGTCAGATCTCTCTCCGTTCGCCCCTCTTGTAACCAGCCTTCCATCTACAAACCGCCCCTGGTTTGGGAACCACTGAATTGGAGACACCACTTCAAAATCATCAAGTTGACAGTGAAAAATCAGAAGAATTTTCAAAACCCACTCCTTCGAGGGGCCCTTCACATGTCCCTGTTTTCACAAAAGAATTCACCACTTCCTTCCCCTCCTACATCACTGAATGCTGTTCCAGGGCAAACACACCCTACATGTGCATGGAGGCAAAAATGAGGCAAGAAGGCAACTTTCTTCTCCTTCCTCCCTGTCTTGTATGGGACTGTGGCTGCACACAGTACTCACTCCGAGTGATCCTTACTTGCTCCTTATTCCTCAGCCTCACATCTTCCCTTTAATCTACTCACACTTCACCTCTGCACTTCAGCTCCAAAGCCAGACTGTGAGCTCCCCAGACTGTAGGGAGGCTCCCTACCCGGTTGACTTGTCCTGGTCTCTCCCAACAACAGGGCTCCAGACTTCAGAGTTCTTTTGTTTATTTGTTTTTTTTTAAGATTTTATTTATTTATTAATGAAAAACACAAAGAGAGAGGCAGAGACTTAGGCAGAGGGAGAAGCAGGCTCCCTGCAGGGAGCCCACAGTGGGACTCAATCCTGATCCAGGCACCCTGGGATCACACCTTGAGCCAAAGGCAGACAGACCCCTCAACGCCTGAGCCACCCAGGTGCCCACAACTTTGGAGCTCTTGATATACATGCAGCTAACAAGCCAGCTCCAGTTTTTTTAAAACTTCCATGCAGTTCTAGGGCGTGATGGCAATCCTCCCCACATCTCAAACCTGGGTCATTAATCCGCAGGTAGAAGCCAGGGGCACGGGCCAGTTTTCACGTTTATTTGAAGTCAGCGGGTCTGTGTGTTCCCTGGATCCCCTGGATCCCCTGGGTTTTACCTTTTCACCTTGAAGAGGGGATTTCTGTTTCACATTTTACTGTCTCCTAAGAATTTACTCACATCCCAGTCCAGGGTGGGGGGACACGCTCCCACCTCCATCACATGTGCCCCCAGGACGGGATATTGTAGCCCTGAGGGTTTTCCAGCCCCCTGATGAACAGATCGAGCTGCATTCACGACCCAGAGGAGCATTGTTAGGCGTTCAGCAGCCTTGGAGAGGCGAGGTCCCGCTGAGCCGCCTGCAGAAAGGGCCCGCGATTAATTGGTAGAGTTGAATTGTTAACATTCCCTCGCTGTTCCCAGCGCTGGGCTCTTGACTGGACTGCTGCAGAAAATAACCGGGTGGAGGCGACAGTGTAGGGTGGAGCAAAGGAGAAAAATCTCTCATGAAAACCTCGATCAAGCCATTTTAGCACCTGCCCCCCCACAAGGCATTTGCTCAGAGCCCACAATGTCATACCTGGTGAACACTTTCTCATGACAGATCTTGGCTCTTTCCTAAAACCTGATACCATTGGCTTTTGTCGAGGAGTTTTGGGGTGGGGCGTGTGTCTTGAAAAGCTCACATAGACTGAATCTTCAAGAGATCATGTTTGCCCTATAGGGTCTCTGACAAATGTGTTTTTAGGCAGCAGCGCAGGTGTGTATGTAGAGCGAAGCACAGACGTGTGTGTTACAGCAGATTATATTCCAAACTCTGGCCCTTTCTTCTTTTTCTTTCTCTCTCTTTCTTCTCTCTTTCTTAATTTCCTCCCTTCTTTCTCTTTCTTTTCTTTCTTCCTTTCTGCCTTTTCTCCCTTCCTTTCTCAAAAGCAGGCCTTAGGTTAGTGCCTAAAAAACCTTTTCTTACATAAGGACTGCTGTGAGAACAGATGCCTGTTAGATTGTATGGCCAGTCCTCCTTTCTGGAACTGCCCTCCACCCTCCTTGCCTTGGTCACAGGGAGCTCCCAGGAGCCATGTCTGTTCAACATGGTCCTTCACCCCCAGCCAACAGGACTGCAATAAGAATAGGCCCATTCCAGACCCGTTCCAGACCAGTGAGAATCCCACATTCCAGACCCCAGGACTTTAGAATAAGAATTAAGGGGTGGACATCCGGGTGTGGCTGTGTTTTCTGCTTTGTGAACTAAGGCAGTGATAACATCATCTTGCTGAAAAAAGAAAAAAAATATTACAAATGTGTGGCAGGAAAGAGAAAAGTGAGATGGAGCTGTTGTCTAGGTGCCCAGTGGCCCAGCAAAGGAGTGTCCTGGTCCCCCGGTCGCCGGGACCACCTGTTAGCCAACTTCTGCATTCATGGAGTGAGAGCCCTTCCATTGACGCACAGGGCCAGGGAAGAGAGGTCGGAACAGAAAACTCCACTGAGGATCCTAAGAAGGAGAAGCATTCAATGCCTCCCATGTTATTTCCACCTCCTCTAGCAGGGAACTTTGCAACAACAAAGCATATCATCAAATACATCTTATTCAAGGTAAAAGTATCAATGTACTGTTGTCATGATGAAATTTGACCCGTATCAAAATAACTACTCAGAAATTCCACATGTTCTACACTTATCTGCTCACGTTACTGATAAACCCACAAATATAAAGCCTGGGAAGAAAGGCTGACTCTGTATATTCACATACCCAAGACATTCCTAAACATTAATATTTACACAGATGAGGGAATTTGAGAGGCACTGAAAAAAAGTTCCTGGTCCCAAATATCCTCCCTCCTTTCTGGCTGCTGTCTTGCTACCTGTAAATTCCATTATTATAATTATTCCTCTCATTCCTCTGAGAGCTCCTTTTGCGGATGCCTGGGTGGCTCAGCGGTGGAGCATCTGCCTTTGGCTCAGGGCGTGATCCCAGTCCCAGGATGAAGTCGGGCTCCCTGCGAGGAGCCTGCTTTTCCTTTGCCTGCGTATTTCTGCCTCTGTGTGTGTGTGTGTGTGTGTGTGTGTGTGTCATGAATAAATAAATAAAATCTTTAAAAAAAAAAAAAAGAAATCTCCATTTGTAGATGTTTCTTCTTGAGATGTGAATATCACATGGAAGATGTTACACAATAAACTACACAATAGCATGAATTTAGTCATCAGAGTCATTAGTTGACGTTTTTTTAAAAGCTTAAGGATCTAGGCTATGCTATGGTAACCTTTAATGGGTGAGAAAGCAGATTTTCCTTACGTTGGAGAAAATTATTGAGTCTCCACTATATGTCTGCTGTTCTGCCAGTGACATATAATGAACAGGACCTTGCTCCTTCTTCAAGAAGTTCTGTATGATAGAGCCTCTGAATATATACTGAGGAATTTGAGTATTTTTGTTCTACATACACCCCTGGAATGTCTGCTAACTCTAACAGGCCACCTGCCAGTCAAGGTAAAACATGCAGAGTCAAAAGGAACCATTGAGAAGGTTACTTCTAAATGCTCAAAAGGAGGTAAACAGACGCCTGCCCAAGGAACACCTACGTGGCTCTTTCAGCTTTTCCAAGTCCTGAGCCCCAAGCTCCAAGGTCACATGCAAGTACTTTCTTGAAAATGTTGTCTTTTCTCTTGCTTTGGTCATTGACAGGGGTTATCACATATATACATGACTTCTTGTTTATAATACTTTAGCCCTATTTCCAAAATGGACTGATATTTAGATAGTTTTTTTGGCTAAACCCAGAGACTTGTCTTCATTAAGGCTCAACTGATTAACCCACTTAGGCATGCTGAGGTCCACCTCTGTGCAATATGATCTGTGGCTATATCCCAAAATACAGCAACTAGGGTGAACAGCTGTACCCTTTTGCTCATAATCAAAGGGTTACTTAAGGCCATTCAAAGCCAATCTCTGTCATACATTTCAGAGAAAGAAAGAAAATAATTTGTTTTTTTTTTTTTAGAAAAAAAATACAAAGGGCACCATGGACAAAGTCAACAGACAAAATATTGGAAGAAGATATTTGCAATGTCAAAACTGACGGGGGGGGGGGGGCAGCTTGGGTGGCTCAGCCGTTTAGCGCCTCCTTTGGCCCAGGGCGTGATCCTGGAGACCTGGGATCGAGTCCCGCGGCGGGCTCCGGGCTCCCTGCATGGGGCCTGTTTGTCCCTCTGCCTGTGTATCTGCCTCTCTCTGTGTCTCTCATGAATAAATAAATAAAATCTTAAAAATAAAAAAAAACTTACAAGGGACTACAATCTAGAATATATACGAGAAACTTCTGCCAATCTACAAGGTCCAGGCAGCCATTCCGGAGAGAATCTGGTAGTATTCCACCAACATAAGGACTGTGACCCAGCATTCCTGCCCCTGTGTCCTGGGTGATATATGCCAGGAATTCCTAAGGATTCTCCTTTCAGTCAACAAGGGGACATGTTTGAAGATATTCATCACAGCATTTGTGGCAATGGGGAGTTGGAGACGGTCTAGGTGCTCATCACTGTTGGAACAGATGCGTAAAACAGGGTTGCTGCACCCAGCCACACAGATGCCTGTAAACATGCAGGGCAGAAAAAATTAAGAAGCTGAATGAGGTTTCCAATATGCCATTTATGTAAACTTAAAACACATGTTCCCCAAACAGAAATACATGTTTTACAAGAATACAGGCAAATAAAACAATACACACAAACGCATTAAACTGGTTGCCTACAGACAAGACAAAAATGAGGGTGGAGAAGGGGAAGAAGGAAGACATTCCATCAATCAAGAGAAGAGCCTTGAAGAGATCAGTCACTGTAGCATGCCATGAACTGGCCTTCTGTACTTGAAGTGTAAAAACAAACAAAAAAGGGGGCAGGAGAAGCCCAGGGTCTTTGGCTCCTGGAGGAGAGGAAGCAAAGGGCTCCTTTCTGAATCCCCAACAGCAGCGAGCACTGTGTCCTGTCCTTGGGCCATGTCTACAATTTGTACAATAGATATTTGACTGATGGATGTATAAACAAATGATTCCATAAAAGGAAAAATATCATCTAATGGAGGATGGCCTGGAGCCAAGGAGCTGCCCTGTAAATAAATAATTACTGATGCTCTTTTATGTGCCAGGCACCATGCTAGACTCTGAGAATGAAATGAGTGAAGAGGGAGACAGTCAGAGTCCCCATGGGGTTCTGCTGAGAGAGAAATCAACAAGTCAAGTAGCAATTATGACATACTGTGTTGATGGCTATGACACAGGTCATAGCACAGGGTGCCCTGGGACACCAAACGGGGGCTCCTAACCCAACTGTGGAAGTTCAGGAAAAGGATCCCAGGAGACACGGATGCCTGTACTGAATCCCAAAATATAAGTGAAAGTTACATCAGCAAGGAGGAGGGTGGGGGCGCCAGGAAGGGTGCATAAGAAGCAGGAGAAATCGCATATGCAGTGGGGCCCGGGGTCAGAATTTTACCATAATAACTCTGATCCCTACTTCAGAAGGGCTGTCTTCCTAGCCTGAAGATATAACAGAGCAGTTACTTTAACAGGTGGAGCTGCATGGCATTTATTAGTGTTCTGGAGGCGTCTTTATCAAACAAAGAACTGATCCCTGGGTAAGAGGGGAAAAAAAACCCTTCAGTTCTCTTTTCAGAGCAAGCAAATGTGCACATCCAAGTCGATATTGCCTCGAGCAGGCCAACAGGAGTCGAGCACTTATCACTGTCCTGTGAAATCATTTCAGTTCGACTTAAGAGCGATAAAGAATTTTGAACGGAAAGGCTTTTAGCCTGCCAAACAAGTTCACCTTTCTATTGTTTTCCTTTAATCCGTTAGTTATAATCTTCATTTGTATATGGGCAAGGATGCTCACAGCTGACACACTTCACACGTCTCACTCAGGAGATGCTCTCCTGGAAACGTAGGGCTTCAGGTTTGCTCTGGCTTGATGAGCTGAAGCAGAGTCCTATGAAAGCCGGTGGTGCTAGAAACTTACTCCAGGGAGTCTCAACCTGGAGCCTGCAGCAGCACCCCGTGGAGGGTTTGCTGAAACCCCAAGGATGGCTGGGCCCCTCCCAGAGGTCTGACTCAGAAAGTCTCAGCTGGGGTTGGAGAATTTGCATTTCTAACAAGTTCCCAGATGTTGCTGATGCTGCTGGTCTGGGGACTACACTATGAGACCCACTGAACTACTCTAATTCTGCTGATGGAGAAACTGAAAGTCAGAGAGTGTGTCAAGAAAATCTCCACTCCTTTATGCTCACTCAGCTATGACTCTCACAATGCTTCTGAGACCAGGGGTGGGGGGAGGGGGACTCCAAGCAATTCTCTGGGACACCAGCTGGGTGTCCTACAATGTAATTCAATTCTGACACTACGTACCTGGACATAGCTTCAATCCCTCCAGACTGCTCCCCTCCTCCCCAGTTCAGATGCCAGTCGCAGGTCCTGGTAGTCACCTGTGCTTCTGGCCTGTAGGAGGGACATTGTACCTTGGAGGTTCCCACAACCCCCTCTTTGGGTTTGATTCATTTGCTAGAGCAGCTCACAGAACCCAGGAAAAAGGTTTACTCACGGTTTACCAGCTTACTATAAAAGGATGTGATTTAAAAAAAAAAAAAAAAAATGAACATCTAGATGAAGAGATGTCCAGAGCAAGGAATGTGGGGAAGGGTCTAAGCTTCCATGTTCTTTCTGGGCACCACTCTTTCCCAACACCCCCACGAGTTCATGCACCCAGAAGCTCTCTGAACCCCATATTTTGGGGATTTTTGTGGAGACTTCATCACATAGCCTTGATCAATCATTAATTCCATCTTCAGCTCCCCTCCCCCCTCTGGAAAATGGGGTCAGGGCTGAACATTCCAAGCTTCTAACCATGGCCTGGCCTTTCTGGTGACCAGCCCCCATCCCGGAGCCCCCAGGGAGCCATCAGGGTGCTTACCCAGAGTCACCTCAGGAGAACAAAAGACAGTGCTATCACCTAGGAAATTCCAAGAGATTTAGGAACTCTGTGTCGGGAACAAGGGTCAGAGATCAGATATTAGAACAAAAGATGCTCTTAATGCTCTTATCGCTTAGGAAGTTACAAGGGTTTTGGGAGCTCTGTGCCAGGAACCAGGAGCAGAGTCCAATATATATTTTATCTATGATCTCATAGCAAGTGACTTATGTAAAGTGATACAAATTCCTGGTAATCCAATCCAGGTTATAGGGGAATATAGTGAATAGGAAAGAAATAAAGAGCTATGGAAATTCTTGAACCAAGGTCCTCGCAATGAGTGGCCTCATAAGATAAACAGGAGACATCTCCTGTTCTTACAACCCTCTTCCTTCCCCTCTCGTCCAGGCCTGAGAAGTGACACCAAGTGGGGGTTCGGGGGTGGTACCAGCAGCAGAGAGGGTGGAGGTAGGTGCTGAGGGTCTAAAAAAGTCCTAGAGGTCCTTGCAAGTCAGATGCAGATAATATGTGGTGGTGTGTCTCCACCCACAATGCCCAGTGCTCAAGACAGAGGACAGAACCGTGGGAAGGAGGGAGCCCTCTGCCAGAACCTCCTAGACCCATGCTCCATGACACTTGCAAAAATAGGTTGCAGGTCAACTCCGAAGAGCCTGCTCCACCTGTCACCCTTGGTACCCATGCGGGGATAGCTGCTTCTGGTAACCCCACCATTGTGCAGGGTGTACTCTGGGGAAATGAGGGCCTCAACAGTTGTAGGACATGCAAGGCTTTGAACACGTCGGGGGGAGGGAGGCAAACAAAATAAAAGCAACAGCCGGCCTGTTTACCAAAGAGGGCTTAATGGTTTTAATGAGAAAGAGCAGGAAGTCTGTGTTTTCACTCTTACTTGTCAGCACCCTGCAGAAGAATCTAAATGGAGAAGGACTCCAGCTAGTCATCCTTGTTTTGCGGTCCACACCCCCACCCCCATTTTTCTTTTATGAGAATTTAATGGGGGAGAAGTTAAGCCATCAGCTCGAGCCCCCGGGGCCATGAGCAATGTCAGGTATTGAGCTGGAGATGCATTGTTTAGGCATTAAGAGTTCAGAGGTCAAGTCTCTCTGACTGTTGATTACACCTAGTGCCCAGAATACTCTAGACATCTGCAATTATTAACTGAGATTTCACTACAGAATTCTTTCCAATGGCCCTCCTAACGATCTATGATTATAGAGATGGAAATATCTTGCTTTGCAAGAAGCATGATTGTGAATTCCACCAAAAAATAATAGTTCTGCTCTTCCGTTCAATGAGATGTCACAAGAAAATTATCTCAGAGCTGCAAAACAACTGCGTGTTATTTTAGAGCGACGAGTTCTAAGTTTGCTTCAGGTTCTCTTTCAAAGCTACAGAGAGAGGTCATTGGTCTCTGGAGACTCGTGGTCACAATGTGACTTAAGAGAAGGGTAAGATATTCATTGCAGTGAATCCGAGCTTTAGCTCAGTAGCTGGTAGTGGAACAAGACATGCACCAATAAATATTTCATTTTATCGTATAGAAGACATCTGGGCAAATATTCATAGACTACTGTTTGAACCAATTATCAACCTATCTTTGAAACCTGATTGCTGGTGAATAATCATGGTGCCCTGGCCACAAGCCTGAGCTACATATAGCTCACCTGACCCCTTATGGCCCCTGTTTAAAAGGCCAAAGAAATCAGCCCCATGAAGGTCTTAGTTTAAAAGATGTTGGAAGCTAGGGCTTCCAAGGTTGGGTCCCGCAGGGCAAATTCTCTTTACTCCGCCTTTATTTCTGATCGTAATAGCCTGATTCAGAATTTTGCAAAGTAGAGGCTCCACAGAACAGTGGCAACCACCATGCAGATCCACTGCCGTATGCTAGGCTATAAAGAGAGTTAAGTCCCCCAAATTAAGTCCATTCTTGTGGTTTGCATCCTTCCCCTGCCCTCCCCACCCACAACAACGTGCACACAGGCAGGGGACTCTGATGTGGTTTTAGGTTTCCAAGGGTCATCAGCTAACCTCCCAAGACTTGTGTAAAAATGCCCCTTATAAAACTCTTTACACGTTTGTTTTTAAATTGTGGGGATGGCTGATTTACTTCCGAAGAATGTTTGGAGATCTTCCGAGCTGTGCAGGATCCATAATTATCAACAATTGCTAAGGCAGCTTAACCCTTATGTAAAATATTGCGCATACAAATGGGTTTATTTTGAACCAGTTCACACTATTAAATTTGAGTCTGGTACAGGGTTTATCCCTAGGCAGTGCTCAATAACAGCACAGTAGCAAACACCTTGGCTATATGTCTTTCTATTTGGTTGGCTCGTTTTATATCTTTGCATGTTTAAATAGGCAATGGGAGTGCTAATTAAAATGCAATCATGCAGATAAATTAGACCATGTTTCTAAAAGGTAAAATGAAAACCCTATTGAGTTCAAAATCCTTGTGATAGTCAAGGCAAAAGCACAGCGTGATACTGAACACAGAAAAATCTTCCATGATTATGGCATGTTTAAAACCAAAATGCATTTGTTTTGTTTTGTTTTGTTTTGTTTTTAGATGTATGGAACATGCGACAAATTGATTAATTTCTTATGGGAGTCAAGACTCAAGGTTTCTAGCAAAATGTTCAAGCTGTAGGTCACTCTGAAAGATCTGTTTTGTCTATGTTCTACCTGGAAAGGGGGAAGTGTACTGTATATTTCAAAGCCTACGTCAGTCTAGGCACCAGGGTAACCCCAAAATCTATGGTCAAGCCTCGCTCATTGGATTCTCCATTCTACCTATTGCTTATCTGTTCACAGGTGAACTTCACTGCCAGCAACCAAAGATAAAACAATACGCTGATGTCCCGTGAAGTATTTTATCTCTCTGAGCTCCAGTTTCTTCTCCCTGCAAAATGAGTTCTGATAAGGCATTGCTGACGGCTTTTGGTATTATAAACTGTTTGGAGAATTTGATGAAAGCCATTTACACTGTTTAAAAAAAAAAGTAGGTGTGCATATCCCCCCCAAATTGTGCACACGCATCCACTAATCCTCCAATGCATAACTATGGACATGATCAGCAATCCCAATTCTGGGCATATATGCAAAGACAATGAGAACTCCAGGTCCCTATAACAATAAGATCGCATATATTTTTTCTTTTTTTTTTTTTAAGATTTATTTATTTATTTATTTATGATAGACATAGAGAGAGAGGCCAGAGACACAGGAGGAGGGAGAAGCAGGCTCCATGCCGGGAGCCCGACGTGGGACTCGATCCCGGGACTCCAGGATCGCGTCCTGGGCCAAAGGTAGGCGCTACACCACTGAGCCACCCAGGGATCCCCATCTCATATACTTTTATCTAGGACTTTGTCCTAGCCCCTACCCTGTTCCCTGTTGCTCAAATTGTGCAGTACAAATTCATCTTTGCAAAACAATATAAAAAATCACATAAAAATTAATCTCTGCTTCAGCATGAGACTATTCTGCTGTGTATACCCTGTACGAGGAAATAACTAGAAACCACGTAAGTAGTAATGCCATCAGTTTGGTCTAAGTGAAAGCATTAGACAGTCTAGAAGTTATTATTTGCCCACTCCCTCCTTTGAGAAAGCATGTATTTCATTTCAAGGACACAATTTCTCCCATAGGTTCCCACTACCTTACATTTTCTAGTCCCAGACACTGAGCCTACTACTGGTGCCAAGAGGAGGATGCTGCTTGGGTGTTTGCTTCTTACCTTCCAGATTTTGATCCATAGCCTCTAGAAGTGTTAAATTATCACCCTGAACTACCCTCTCCCCAGCTCTGTTCTAGGACATTTCCTCAGAAATGTGCCAGAGAACAATGTATTCCATGGACAAAAGAATCTGGGAAATTCTGAACCTCAGATACTCCCACAGCATTGTGTCATGTTAATGACACTGAGAAGTCTTTCATAAACAAATCAGTTTAATTGTGCTTTCCCCACGTTTTAAAAACTTAGATGATCTGGGGTGCCAGGGTGGCTCAGTTGGTTAAACATCCCGACTTGAGCTCAGGTCATGATCTCAGAGTTCTGGGATCGAGCCCCACTCGGGCTCCACACTTAAGTATGGAGTCTGCTTGTCTTCTCCTTCTGCCCCTCCTCCCTCTTCATGTGCTTGTGCTCTCTCTCTCAAATAAATAAAATCTCTTAAAAAATAAAAATGTATGTGGTCTTAGAATCATCTTGTTCCTATGATACTATCATCAGAGCACACTCAGAGAAAATCAAAGATCTGGTTTCTACACATCCTCAGCCAATGGACCCTCAATGAGCTTAACTTAGATTCTCTGTTTACTCAGATTCACTGCTCATCGCTTTCATCTTAACATCATTTTAACCAGAGACTTCTTAAGTCTTTTCCAATTTTGTTTGCTGGTGCTGTCAAGCTGCCTGGGTCCATCTTCCTCCACCAGCAGTTCATACCCACACTCTCTTCTGGAACTCACGAAGCACATTTATGTATAAAAAGATGGTCACTATCCTTCCCAGGAGATAGGCCCCATTGTATCCCCTTCAAATGTGTTTAGAGTCTTAGCAATTTCAGACCAAGAGAGCTCTGGATATCACCCAATCATTTTATAAATTTACAAACAAGAGAACAGACCTGAGAGGTTACGAGCTTTGACAGAAGGGAGACCAAAGCCCAGCATTTCTGATTCCCGGTCCAGTAGTCCTAGGAAGTAACTCAAACTAACTAGAGGTACATGAGATTGATACATACCAGAGAATAAATTCACTAATTTGCAAGGAGGAATGATATGCATCTGGCTAGACCAGTTATCCAGAGAGAGACCTACCCAAACAATGAAATTACAGCTCAATGCTTTCCTGATGAGGATGGGCCTAGAGGCTGGATGAGCAGGTGGATTTTCCTAAGGCATTGATGCACTGGAGAGCACATGGGATAGGGAGTTAGGAAGGCGATCTTGATTTTCTCACTACTGAATGGCAATGTCATTGGTCTTTCGTTGCATCATGGACTACCTGGCAGGAGATGAGACAATTACTTTCCCATCCCTTCCAGATCCACATTTTGGGATTCTGTGATTCTAAGTTCTTTCCTTTAAATGACCCTGTGTTTATTTCCTCAGCATCCCTTTTTATATGTTAACACAAAAACCCCTAGTCCTTGGTCAGAGGTTCTTTCAGTCCATAATCATCCAGTTTTTGGTACAGCCCTCTTTGTCTTCACAAGGTCATTAGATAAATCATCTCAGTATTCTCAAATAAAAACTCTTTAAAAAAATGAAATTTTAAAAAAGTAGGTGTTGGTAGCTTCTCATTTGATCTTGAATATACGCTAATGTCCCCGTCTCTTCCTGGAAGCTTTAATTAATGTAGTTCCCTCATACTCACCAATATTTATTCAGTCTATTTCACAGCAAGACCTAGGGCTCCCAGGGAAACCAGAGTCACATGGTGAAGTCTAGACTACTCCATCGGGGAGTCTCCACAGCTTCCTGCAACACCAAATCGCAGTGTCATTAGCTTCAGATTATGATGACAGGGTCCCCTAATTCAAGTCGGTGATGGTGCTTTTAAATCACAACAACTACTAAACTGCTTCATTTATTTAAAGAATGTCCACTGCCCCCAGGGCCTCTGGGCATGGGTACAAAACGCTGCTATCAAGAAGTGTCCACAGCAGTTCTCTGTAATCAACTCATTGCTCATTATCACACTTTTACCAGTAACACTAAGTGCATCAACAAGGATGAACTATAAGAAACATATGATTCTTGTTCACACTTACATAAAATAGTGACAGTGCTGTTAGTAATTAGTTACCAGATCCTCGATTGCTTTGTTCTTTGGCATTAGTAATATGCCACTTGAAGTTTTACACCAAATTAACATTACCCACATTCGACTATTTCCAAGCCCCTTGAAAATGTGCTATCCTTCCTCATAAGCAAATACATGCGCCTGACAGTAAGACGTGTATTTTGAATTGTTTGCTCGCAGCCTCAAGTGAAAAGGGTGCCGGGTATGATCTATCTTGGTGCAGGAACATTGCTCTGACATTGTTAGCAATTGTCCACAATTAGGAAAGATTACTTCACTATTTGAAGCTAACTCACCTGTCTGGGAAATAAGTTTATTAACATGTAGCTCTGTCAAACCATGAAGCCTAGCAGATGAAGGTGAGAGAAAGCAAACTCGAATACAGCCGAGGCTCTTCCTCAACCAGGACTCATTCTGATTCCACAGTTGGCTCATTCCACGTAATGCCAGAATCTTAGGGATTAAAGAGTTTTGTAATCAATGCTGCTAACACCCTTAAATTCAGTTTCTATTTTTCTATTTGTAGGAACTCAGTGGTAGCTGTTGACACCTAAATTTCTTATGAAGATGGGCAAGGTGGTAAGCACATAAATCACTTCCATTTTAAAGGGAAAAAATGCTTCTGGAATAAAGAGAATTAGTGTAGACCAGATGGGATCCCAGAACCAGGCTCCAAATTCTGCTCCCCCAAAGTGGGCATCTACTATCTCTAATTCCATCCAGAGTAACTATCACTACCTTCGTCTTATGGATGACCCTGTGGACAATGTTTTTATGTAATACCTAGGGATTTTGTTTTGTTTTGTTTTTCACTGTCACTATACATCAAGTGTTTTCAACCGCCACTGTAGCTAGAAAACTGGATCTAAATCTTCTCACTGGTTAACATTTCCAAATCCATCTGAAACTCCCAGATCTTTGACTACCCACTTCCAATTGAAATTTGAATGTGTCAATTAGCTATCTGGCTGAGGGAGCACACACCGAATCCAGAAACTCCAGACTTTGCCACAGGATTAAATATTTCATATGCTATAAGCACAGATCCTAGAATTATATTTAACCTTTTTCTTTCCCATAATCCTACTTGAGTCAAATGCAATGTCGTTCATGTTCTTGCTGATTGGCTCACGGTGCTGTCTTTCATGTATGGACATTCTGATTCATTAACACAAAAATGTGCTTCTGAGGGTTTTAACCAGGAAAGAGAGACTCCATTGTCATCAGCCCTCATTTCACCAAATTCCTCTTGCAACCATATGAAAGATGAGTGCTTGCACTGAAGAGCCCCCTCTGTTAAACCAGAAGAGAAGTGGGTTTTTGGCATTAAGTAACATGAAAGAAATTGAAGTTCATGATCTTTGATTCTTAATATCACAGTCTCATAAACCAAACCAACCATCCCAGATATTATAAGAATGTGACTCAACATTTATGAGGAAATAGCACCTTAAGTGTTTAGTTAAAGAATGTATTCTAGACTCTAATAAGTTTTTACTATGTTGGCAAACCGAAAAGAACTATAGGATTGGTAACAAATGTTTTGCTCCTGCAAGTAATTATTTCACTTAAAACAAAATACTCAACTATTTTTTTCCCCTTCCACAATGTGAATTCTTCGATCCTTTTGGATAAAAGGCTTAGATGATCTGTTGTCTCTAGCCAGAATGACTGCATATGTTCAATAATATATCAGTTTCATCAGCCGCCATAGAATAGGCACATATGACAATAAATCATTTTGGGAACTTCCTGAATCCCAGCCAAGTTGTAGACAATAAAAGATCCTGCTTGTAAAGGCAGCTATAAAAGTTAATTTCATACAGGTTCCCCAGCACACATGCTACGGTTCAGTTCCAAACAGATGTGATCTTGGAACAGCAATGGAAAATGGCATGAAGCATTTTCGCTAACTTTCTGTATCCAGGAGATTCAAATATTTCGTGTTTTCTGTAACCTTTAGTCATTAACACATTGCAGCAGGTATGAAAAATGAATTCTTCAAGCTTTTCTAATGCCTAAGATACTGTTGTTCCAGTCTAAAATATTCCTCCACGTTGGAAAGATTATCCATCAAGCCAGACACGCAGCGACTGAGAAAATCCTCACTGAGCAAAATAACAAAGACAAAAGCAGACATGTGGGGCTGTATTCTGGAAGAACCTCTTAAAACAAGAACTTCTATTAATTTCCTTATTTGCCTTTGCCCGTAGATGCCCCAGCAAAGAGCTACAGAGACAGCTGGCCACTCCACTCCCTCATGGCACTGACAGGAAAAAGGGATTTGAAGGAAAGAGCCGCTAAGGTTGAACTTAGGCCACATACACCAATGACATGAATTGATTTAAAATTTTTCTCTAGGTCACAAATTGCACTTGGTCCTTCCATACTAAGGCCATCATGAATTCTTTCCCTACCCCTGCCAAGGACCACTGCACATCCTCATTCATTCCTAAAATTCCCCATGATGGTAAGGCTAAAACCACGCTTCTCCTGATTTTAAACAATAGTTGAGTTCCTGGGATGTTGCACGTTCATCTGAATTTTTGTAACGTGAGCTGTTCTCTATATACTAGCGGAGCTCCCTGTTCACGGGTCTCTGGAATCAATTCGCAGCAAAAATGGTCAATCCTGCGGTGTATCTGTGGCTGGAATGGGGATTTTTTCAAACTGTGGTAAAGATACACTCTCTCCACAAAAGCCCTGCTGAGTTTGAGAGCGCAGAGTGCAATTGAAGTCCGAGAAATTATAGAACAACGAGCTGCTGAGGGCTGAGTGAGGGTGCCATTAACATATTAATCATACACCTGGAATTAATTAAAGCCAACCTCGGGATTAAGGTGCTCCAGGCCAAAAGAAAGAAAAAAGTGGATTGATGATGTTATGCGGTAGATATTTATATAATCACATCTTAGACCAGCAGACTGCTTTAAAAGCACAGGTGACACTTCCCATCCGTTAGTTCCTAATGAACATTAGACCAACCTCAGAAATTCGTGGGGGGCTCTTATTTTGAGGGTTCGAGGAAACAGGCTCAGTGACATTGGGTGGCCATCCCAAAAAGGAAAAAGGAAGAAAAGGCCACGACTCCAGGGACATGGCTTTGAAAGGGTTGAAAGGGTGTCCTGGGGATGCCTGGGTGGCTCAGTGGTTAAGTGCCTGCCTTTGGCTCAAATCATGAACCCCGGGGTCCCGGGATTGAGTCCCGTATCAGGCTCCCTGCAGGGATCCTGCTTCTCCTTCTCCGTCTGCCTGTGCCTCTGCCTCTCTCTGTGTCTCTCATGAATAAATAAATAATTTGAAGAGAAAAAAAAAAAAGGAGTCCTAACTCATCCCCAAGGGCACCACTCACACTGCTCTGGGACTGTGCTCCAGGAGGACTGGGTTCAAGCCCAAGGCAAAGGAAACTGTGTTTTATGTGCTCAGCCACCAACCAGCAGTGGCCTTGGCAGATCACTGTAAACTCTCGGACCTCCCCTTCTTTAACAGCAAAAAGAATAGACTAGAAAATGAACCCGAAGATCCCTTCCATATTCTCCCTTCTACATGGGTCAGGGCGGAGGGGGCACAGCTGAACTTATTGGCAAAAGGCATCAAGAAACGTGTTTTGTGAGCCTTGGGTTGAAGGTGTTCCTGCTCTTATGTTCCTATGAGCTATGTTTTTATCACAAGTGCTTTGCATTTTCAAGAAATAGGTATAAATATGTCAAACGATGGGTGGGGGTAACCTCAAACCAGAGGATATTTGCTTTTGCACCAGAGTGAAAGACCAAGCAGACCCCAGGGCAGGAAAGCCAGGGACCAGAAAGGCAAGAAATAAGGTCAGTCTCATGAGCCCCTGGGCAAATTTGGTCGGTTTCACCTGAAACCTTGAGGTGGTTCTCAGTTTTGTGGTTGGTTTTCTTGGAAGTAAGAGCAAGTGGTTTTGCTTCACCAAGCAGGTCAGAAACCAAATACCTGTACTGTGACCGACCTGATGGTTGCCTGAGGAACTAAAGCTGATTGTGATGTCTCTCTGTGGACTCCTGCGACCTGTCTCTTTGACCACCTGGGCTAATGCCCCAGGCAGGAACGAATCTCACATGCAGTATCCTCCCCAACCCCCCCTCACCTCCCCCCACCCCCGCCCCATTGTGCAGTTCAACACACTGCAGGTCTTCACTAGCCTGCTATCAGATGAATAGGAAAGGTCCCAACTGCTGGAAAGGTAATCTGTGGCGTTCGACTGAAGTAGGACTGATTTGATGCCCAGACTCTACCACTAGAATGATTCCTTCATTTAGCAATCCCATGAAAATCATAGTCCTATTTTATAATAACTAGAACGTCTATAGCTCCTAGCAATTTCTCTCTGTCCTTGTCCGCTGTCATTGGAACAGACTGATTTGCAAGATAATAGAGCTGACTTGGTTATATATTACTTAATGGGTCAGCTCTTTGGAAGCAAACTGGGTATCCTATAAGGGAATAAATAGTACTTCAGTGGCAGGAAGAGTTCTCATCCGGCTTCCTGGGCAGAGCTTTCTACCTGACATAGAGATCATTGGTTTACCGTCCATACTACTTTCTAGAAGGTGTGGGCTGCAAAGGAGCTCTTCTATATATGTGCTAGTGTTTAAAATATGTCAGCCCACAGAGGAGTACACCCCTCTGCAGTGTCTAAACCAAGACCAGGTGGTATTGTTTTTTAAGATTTTATTTATTTATGAGATACAGAGAGAGAGAGAGAGGCAGAGACACAGGCAGAGGAAGAAGCAGGCTCCATGCAGGGAGCCTGATGTGGGACTCGATCCCGGGCTCCAGGATCACGCCCTGGCCCGAAGGCAGGCGCCAAACTGCTGACCCACCCAGGGATCCCAAGACTGGGTGGTATTAAACAACCTCTACCCTTGAACGCCTCCCTAGCACCCCCAAAGAGCAGCCTTGTGAGCTAAGACTCCAGCAGTGGGCTTCCCATTGACAGATAAAGAACTTCACACGGAGAAGACATGAGCCATCTGTCCAGGCCACATTTGTCCAGGGATATACTCATGGCTCGGGGTGACAGCTAAGAGAAAGCTTCAAAAGAAGGGCCTTGTGCATTGATTTTTATATTGATCATAGGTTTCTTCTCATCTTGGAATTGTTCTGTAGATAACGTAATAATGCCATGGGCAAATCCCCCAGATCTTGGTAACATGATCATCAATTTTAAAACATTGCCACCCAAAACACAAGATTTCTACGAGCTGGCTTCTCACTGAGTGAAAAGGAAAAAGTCACAGAGAGGTACTTCGAGCCAGGACTCTTTGCCGGTATTTTCACCATCACTGGGCAGAGATCTTTTTTCTAGTTATACAATGTATTTTATCATTGAAATAACCTCCGATGTCTTAGACCTTGAGAAAGAAAATGAACCACGAAGCTATCTAAAGACAATTCCAAATATTTTAGGATGCTTATGTTATATCACAGGGAGTTTGGGCAGAGATTTGTCTAGCCCCAATCCAACCATTGCAATTATTTTTGTAGTTTTATGCAATTCGTGGTTAAGCTTCAAAATAGCCAAGTTCATATCAGGCCATTCAAAGTTATTTCAAGGAAACTGACACTTAGTCATAGAATAGGCATAATAAAATCTCACATCCGTACAACACTTGACAGTTGATGGAGTGTTTTCCTACATCACATTTTAATCCCCACAACCTGTCTAAATTGGCTACTATTATTCTCCTTGTATAGATTAACGCCGTGGCTGAAAATACTCAAATACAGGATTCACACTCAAGTCACCTGAAAATCTAAATCAAAACCTAAAGCTCCTTTCACTCTACCACAAAGAAATCTAAATAGTGTCAGATCAATTCATAGGACATACTGGGGAGTCGTACATTGAATGAAGAGTAATATTACATTTCTGAAATTGTGCATGAACTAATTTTAAAGTGGGTGAAATAGTATCCTAAAAACCAAGAGGATTAAGTACTGAACATGATTTACTTGGCAGATCCCCTCAAGTTTTATTACTTTGAGCAATGCTGTGTCATTTGTCATGCTTTTCAACAACCAACCAAGAAGACTTCAGTTCTCTGTGGCAAACGTCCTCTGCCTCTCTGATGGCCTGTGTCTCCCTCAGGAGATTTCATCATCTCGCTCCATCTCTGTCTCTATTATACCTCCAGAGAACTAGAGTTCAGATTCTGGGTATTGCTCTACACAGTCAACACCCATATGGGTTTACGGGTGGTTCGCAAATAGTATTCAGCAACCCTGCTTCTGCTCCCTGAAAGCTCCTTGGAAGAGGACGAATGGCCCCACTGATCACCAATGCCAATGCCACCTTGAGCTGCCCTGTTATGGTCCTAGCAAAGGAAGGCCAGGAATAGACTTGGCCCAGAGAACAAAGATGTTTGGCCAGTAATTGGCCATGAATCATTTGTCTCTTCAATTAGAATTTTTAAATCCTGGTTCATGGCTATTTTCCCCAATTCCTGGGATAGTATCTGGTAAGGAATAAGGGTTAAATGAATGTTATACAGGGAGGAAAGGGGAGAGGCAAGGAGGGGAGAGAGAGAGTAGGAGGAAGGGAGGACGGAAGAGACGGTGGCTATGCTTCTGAGACTACCTCCAGGAAAACAGATCAGAGATAAACAGGTTCAAATGTGAAAGCTTTTAAAACCACTTTGATCACAATGTGCCACTTCCTGGGGACTTCCCCCCCCTCCCTCCCTCCCTCTGTACAGTTGGCATCTCCCGCCTAGAAGCAAAGGTCTCCTTCTACAGTATTTGTCACTGTGTCCAGTTTCCCTAGGCTCCCCGCTTTGGCCTCTGAGGGAGGCCTTCCATCTTCCCTGAGAGTGCCTCCTTTCCATTCTGCCTGCCAGCTGCACCCTGGAGCCACGCTTTGCCTGTGCTCCATAGGCCTGGATGGGCCAGCTCAGAAAACCAAGCCTGCTTCCTCCAAAAGCCACATGTTTTCTGTCTCATATCCCAACCTTCATCAGGGGGTGGGGAAATGTCCTTCCAGTTTACAACAGGCTCCTTCCCACACATTCCTTTTTTTTTTTTTTTTTTTTAAGATTTTATTTGTTTATTCATGAGAGACTCAGAGAGAGAGAGAGAGAGAGAGAGAGAGAGAGGCAGAGACACAGGCAGAGGGAGAAGCAGGCTCCATGAAGGGAGCCCAATGTGGGACTCGATCCCGGGACTCCAGGATCATGCCCTGGGCCAAAGGTGGTGCTAAACTGCTGAGCCACCCGGGCTACCCCATCCTTAGCGCGCACACACACACACACACACACATCCTCAAGGGCTTAGGGAACCATGTTCTTGAACCCCCAGCCACCTGTTGCTCAACCTCAGCTCCTGATCACCCAAGTTGACATGGTTGGTGTCACCTAAAGATGTATTCTTTGCAGAGAGAAGAGAATGTTTGTTGCATTATTGCCTTGTTCCCAGCTCCTCTGGCTGGCTCTGTCCCTGCCCTGTGTTTAGATCAGAGCTGAGATTCTGTTTGCCTTTGATCACATGTGAAAGATTACTCCCAGATCGGGAATATTAATGGGTAAACCACAGGGAATGTTTTTGCAGGTTCATTTCATTTGCTTATAAGGATAACATTAGCCCCCTTTGTAAGGAAGAAAGGAAAGAAAGAGAGAGAGGAGGGCTAGAGAGGGGATGGGAGGGGAGGGAAGGTGCTTAGGGAAATTTTAGCTTAGGGACTATCAGGGGGCTATCTGTCCACTCATATTCATCCTCCCCATTTTAATACTGCAACTCCTAAATTGTACCTGGGCCTAGCCTGTCAGCTGAATACTACATTTCCCAGCCTCCCTTGCAGTTTTGGTGTCCATGTGATCAAGTTGTAACCAATGGGATGTGAGCAGAAGACTATGTGCCCAGCCAAGTTCATTGTCCTGGCTCTTTTCCGCCTGCCTGCTGAGTGCAGCTGTAGCCACTGCCTTGACTGCAGCCCCAGCCTGCTGACCTCTGGGCTGTTATATAAGAGAAGAAACTCCGATTCTCTTTATATCACTATGTTTTGAGATCTTTCTGTTTTAATACCTTAACCTGTGCCCTAACAAATACAGAGGATCGGGGCTTTCATGTCACAGTACTTAGCTGGGCATTTACCTAAACTGTGATTTCCTCAAGTCTCTTACTCAAGTGAGTTTTTAATTTTATGTCAATCAATTTACTGATTACATATTTCTGAGTGTGTGCTCCACTCGAAGCACTCTGCTTGGCCCTACAGACATACGTGACATTATCCAGCTCTCAGGAATGTGTCATCTAGCCATGAAGACCAGACAGACACACAAACACCACCACACAGCACTGTGCACTGCAAATCTCCATGCCAGTGGCATCAGTGGTGAGCATACAACTACACTTCTTCCACCTTCATCAGTAATGCTCTTCCTGGTCCAGTAGGCCTCCCAATATGAAATAAGATTTTGTGGTGTTTGAGTAAGTTTTCTCCTCCCCAGCTTGTTAGTTTTCCTCTACCTCAAATTTCGCAATTATGAAATCCCCAGTGTATTATCAATGTCCATAACCATTTGACTCTCTGGCTTGGAATTCCCAACCTCTCCAATATGCCTTCTTCATGGTCCTAGGGCACATGGAATTAGTTCCAGGCCATTGCAGAGTTTGCTTCTAAGTCATCCATTATTAACGTTGGAGATAATTGCTCAGCGCGTCTCTTCTTGCCACCCAAATAGCAAACCTTGCTCTCTCGTAATGGTCACTGCTGTGCCTCATGGGGAACAGTGGCTCTCCAGCAGCAGAGAAAAGGGGCTGTGCAAATTGGCCTGGATGCCCAGGTAACAAGGCCAGAAAAGGAGGAGATTCACAGGCCTGAAAAAAATCAAGACACAAATTGATGAAATGAGGAGGAATATAGATTGATTCTCATTATGTGTCATTGGCAAGTGAGTTTAGAGCTGTTTTCTAAACTGATCAAATTGTTTCATTATTCACCAAAGGTAAGAGTAATACCTAGCTACGATGTGGACCAATGTTAAATAAAACACGCACACACGAAATGGAGTTCTACCTATTACTTTGGATTAATTACATCTCCAAGCTAGTTATATGGCGGAACCAGAGCCCTGTCTAAATATTAGATGAATTGGAGAGCTATCTCCTCCATCGAGGTATAAGGGAACCATTTGTGATAGAGAGAGAAGGCATTTTGTGGTGGAAGACCTGCCCGACGACTATTTTACTACGAGTCTAACTTGCCAAGTGACAGTAATTCCAGGTGAAAAAACAGGATAGCAATGCAGGATTTCACTGAAAGTTACTGATAAATCAAAGTACCTCTTGCACTGCCTGACCCAGAGTAATCAATCATTAGTTGTTAGCTCCAGCAGAAGCAGACATTACAAAATGCTAACATTTGTTCGAAAATCAAAATAAGGGGCACCTGGTGGCTCAGTGGTTGAGCGTCTGCCTCTGGCTTAGGCCGTGATCCTGGAGTCCCGGGATCGAGTCCTGCCATCGGGCTCCCCACAGGGAGCCTGCTTCTCCCTCTGCCTGTGTCTCTGCCCCTCTCTGTGTGTCTCATGAATAAATAAATAAGATCTTTAAAAAAAGAAAAGAAAATGAAAAGAAGATCCTACAGAGTGACATGGAGGGACAGGCTACCAGAATATGTGAAACCAGGAAAAGGAGTCAGGAAATGAACCTACATCCTCTGAAGAGGAAAGATTTCAGGCAACCTGAGAAAACTGGCAAAGACACAGCGTGAAGTGACAGAGAAACATGTAGGAATGCTCAAAAACCAGAGAGGATCTCCAAGGACACAAGGCCGGGGAAGAAAGAGAATCACTCACAGTGTCTTCCTATCGGCAGGACATAGGAGCCGTCCTAGCCTAACAGACTCAAAGGGTGCGGCGGGGGGATGACTGTCAACCACATACAAGGGACGGACACACACACACACACACACACACAAGGTGGGGGCCTAACAGACTCAAAGGGTGCGATTGTCAACCGCACACAAGGGAGAGGCCTGTGGAACGCCCACCTTGGGATCAGGATGGAAACAAGGCAAAAGGCAAACCGATGGAGGGGGAGGCCTGGGGAGACATACAGAAGCCCGAGGTAAATTACATAAAACATAATATAAGATTCCGTATTCCCGTAACGTGCTGAGTGTGGAGATTTGCATATGTTGTGTAAGATCATTGTGGAAGCTGACAGCATGTGTGGGGTTTCAGAGAGATGCCCGCTTTGGAAGGGTTGGGGGCTGCTGGGGCAGGAACCTACATTGTCCTGGGGGAGAAATACGTTGTAATCCTCAAGACCAACTGTGAGGCTCTGAGAGAGAGAGAGAGCCCCCCCCTTTTTTTGGTCCAGCAACACTCCAGATTCTGCTCGCTCAGGCCACCCTGAGCTGGAGAAGTCATTTGATTTGTACCTTTTTATCTAAGAGAGTAGAAGGTGGGGCATCTGGATTTCAGACTGTACAGCAGTTAAGTCACAGAGGACACATCCACCCCCAGCCGGTGGGTAAGCAGCCCACAGAACAGACCAGTGACTGTCCCCAGGGACTTGAGAGCTCCTGATAATTAGAGACAGAGAGAGGGAAGAAAACCTGTCCCCAAACCCCTGGCTTCAAGATCACAGCCTCATCTACCGTCAGGCACAGCTCTGCTTTGCTTTTTCCCCCAAAGCAGGCAGAAATCCTACACCAGCCACCCCGCCAGCTTCCCCACTTGCAAGCTGCATGGGCAGTACCTTCCGGATGCCCACACCTCATTCATGGGCAAAGGAAGGCCAAGGAACCTCTCAGAACACAGAAGTGTGATAAATGGTTCCCCATCCACTCTCCAGTTGGATATCCCCACCCCCAAGCCTGTCCCCACCCAACACCCTGCACCCTGGTCCTCGAGTCCCACACCCCATGGACGATGAGAAGGGACGAGGGGAGACAGCCTTGCTGCCAGCAGCCTAAAACAAACCCAGGCCCAACTGCAATTGGACCCACATGGGGCATCCAGATGGCTCTTTCTCTGCCTGGGAATGTGCTTCCCTCGGATGGCCCGAGCTCCAAGGGGAGAGGAGGCAATTGTCGCTGCAGGCAAACATCAGCCTCACTCTCATCGTCCAATTTCAGCGGCACTGAAAGACCACAGGGCACCCTCGCTTCTCTGACGCCCTCCCACACACACAAAAGCTCAGAGCCATTTATTTTCCTTTGCTCAATCTCCCCTTTTTTTTTTTTCTTTTCTTTTCTTTTTTTTTTGCCGCCGAGACAGTGTAAAGTCGGGAAATCTGTGCTCAGCACAAGACGAAAACAGAGAGAGGAAGAAGCCGGCACAAAATGTTTTCTCCAGTGAGCTGCCTGGAGAGCCAGGCCTTGACTTTGACATGTGCTGGAGGTGTGGTGTCCAAAGTAAACCTTTGAACTCTTTTTTTGGAACCTCCAGAAAGACCCTGCACATCAAAGGGGATCCGATCCCTGCTCCGTGCGTTGCAGGCATCATTAAGCATTTTGCATGAATCAACCACCTTCTGAAAAAGAAAGGAAACCCAAACTCAAAGCACATTGCCAGCCCATGGACCCAAATGTGGCCCCCAGCACATGCTCACCACATGGCTGCTTCTCCCGGTTCAGTTCAATCAAACCCTACAGGGGCGCCCAGGCTCCGTCACCCAGCGGTCACCACATAGCCGCCCTCTGCAGCCCCCCAAGTCGGATACAATGGAGCCGCTTGTCCGAGTGGCCTCCGGCCCCTTGCTCGTGCCTGCCTCAAGGGAGCCCACATGGGCTCTGACTCCAGTCACGAGGGGAGCCCTGCTGAGCCACCCCACCCCGAAAGCCAGCACAGGATGCCATTTAGGGCTGAATAGGGAGTCCTGTGTGAGCTCTCTGGCACCATGCCCAGAAAGCCACAGCTTATGCGAGCGCCTGCGTTGGTGGACACAGCAGAGAATTCCAGTCCCTGCAAGAAGGCAGAACAGATCCAGAGTCTCGAGACTCTTCTGCTGCCTACCTGGGGGAACTCGTTGGTCGCAGGCAGCTCTGGTGGTCGGCTGCGGACGAGCTGGGCCTTCAGAGGTCACAGTTGCCCAGCAGCTCCTAGGAAAGGGGAAGATGTTATCCTTCTCCATCAGCCTGAAGAGGAAAATGTTTCATGCCCTTACCTAGCAGCTGCGCCGTCGGCAGACCTGCAGCTGGAATGATCATTTGAGGGCAGCAGGGAATGGCCTTGGGAGGCCACTTGTGTCCTCTCCAGCCACTAACAGCCTTCAAAGCACTAGGAAGAGATATTCGACCCTGCAATTTCACTGGAGGTCCATGAAACAGTTCTTAAGACAAGATGCTATCATTCTTGGCAGTTGTCTTTTTTTTTTTTTTTTTTTAAGTGATTTTCTCTGGTAAGCAAAGTTCTAGCTTCAAAAAAAGGGGAAAAAAAGGTTTAACACTGCTAAGGCAAACCGATTGGTAAGAGTTTTAATTAGCAGTTCAAAAACTGCCCACATTCTGGGTTTTTAATTAATAGGCACAATTTTTGTTGAGTTCTACTTCAGTAGGAGCTATATAAAACCAGTGAGTGGGTGACATTATTCCATTCAAAAAAGAACTATAAAGGGGAGGGGAAAAAAAAGCCGAATAAGGAGGAATGGAGAAGACAAATGAACTGTTTCTCTGGGTTATACCTTTATAAATAAACATTGTTATCTAACACCTCTTGCTGGAAGCCCTTTGCCCCACGGCCAGTCAACCCCTTGAACTATTTTAACACCTTGACACACTGACACTTGAGTCCAGACACTGGGGATCCCAGCCAGATGCCCTCATTCAACAACTACTGACTGAGCACACTATGTGCCAAGCACCAGGCAGGTACCAAGGATGCTGAGATGAGAGAGCTGTTCCCCACCATCCAAGCAACTGGGTTTTCTAAAAAAATCATCACGAAAGAAATAAATGTGACAAGATTAGACTACTAGCACCCCAAGCACAGAAATGCTATTTTATCTGCTTTTGTATTCCCATGAGCCAGGCAAGGTCTATACAGAGTAGGCAATGGTTAAATGTTTGCTGAGTGACTGCAGGGTGAATAACACGGGCCTCCACTTGCACAGTAGGGGCACAAAGGAAGGATGATCAGCTCTGTTAGGGTGGATAAACCCAGATGCCAGTTACCTGTGCATTGAGGCAAGGCCATGCCAGGAGTTCTCCACGGCATCTGTTCTGATTGCTCAGAGCCCCAAAAAAAGATTAGTTGTGAAATATCTTGGCCATCATCCACGGGGAGAGAAGTGAAACTCATCCATGGGGAGAGAAGTGAAACTCTAGAGTCTTAAAAAACCAAATGGGAGTTTCCCAAACAGAAGAGCTGGCAAGGGCATTCTGGACAGACGGGGCAATCCAGACAAAGGCAAAGAAAACTAAAATTTACCAATAAGCCAGGCGATCCGGAGGGGGAGGCTGGGCTGACCCTTAGGAGCCAAAATCCTCAGAGCATCGTCTACCACGCACAGGAGTACAACAACCCTTACCCTGAAGCTGAGGAGGAGTCATCAGAAGGCTTAACCAGAAAGAGACTTAAAAGAGACAGATCTGGGGGAAAAAAGCATGTTTAGAGGTTAATAAATGGGCAAGTGGAAAGGTGTGTGAGGTTAGAATGAAGGCACTGGCAGTGGGGTGGAGGGGACATAGGATTATGGGTATATCTGGAAGGTAAGCGATCTTCAGACGAAATGAAGAGCCCCTTAGATGTGAAGGAGGAAAGAAGAGCTCAAAATAGCTTCCAGCTTCTGGCTTGGGTAACTTGAGGGTTGAGGGGTGTGGGGGATTCTACTAATATGGCAGGAGACATAAAGGAGCCCGGGAAGGCTGGAGTGGGGACATATTTTACACAGTGGCTGCTGCTTTTGCCATGACAGTTAGAGGGATCCGGCGGGTGTCCTAGAGTTCTAGAGTTCAGGCAGCTCGGTCCTTGAGAGTGGACCTCTGCTGGTCTGGGATTCGCATGGACGTTTTGGGGTTTTTTTCCATAGTCTCATGCAAATGCACACTCATGCGCGCACACGCAAGCACACATGCGTGCACACAGCCTCCAGAATTTCCGGATGTGTCATCCCCCTGATAAGAACGTTTCCATGTTTGAGGAAAACCTGATGCTAATTCAGAAGACGCTACGGAAAGCAAAGCACAATCAGAAGGTGGCTATGACACCACTGAGTTAACGTTATGACAAAGCAGACTCTGGGAACATTTCCAAATAGGGAGAAATGTTCAACCTTATTTCTCATACGTGTTCCAAAGAGCTCAGAAAGACACCCTGGTGCTTTCAGTAACCTCAGGGAACCTCTCCCCATTTAAAGAAGAAAGGAAATAGTGATAATAAAAAAGAATCCTCCCTAGCACACATCATCAGTCTGAGCCCATCAGGCTTCCAACACAGTGATGGTCCCATTAGACATCTACCTGTTGAATTCCAAACAAGAAATCCTGAGCACTTCAATAGACAGACAGCCTTATTATCTCCTTCCCTTTGGATATTTTTCTTATAATCCTCGCTTCCCCGAGAACCAAGAAATTCTTACTAAGCACTCACATCAATTAACCTGCCCCAGATTCAATGAATCCACTCCTGTTCAGAGCACACTGTCATTTCCAGGTGCAAAATAGAGTCCAGGGAAAAGTCTAAACCTATTTGGCCATAACATGACCAAAGGGATCTTCGTGGTCAACATATTCTTCCAGCCGACCTGCTGGTGACTCAAGTGAGCCCAAGTCATCTCATTTTACTACCTGGCTGGGACGCATAGAGAACAAGCAACTCCCATGAGATAATACAGCAAATTGTGAGAGCTCAGCCCTAAGATAAGTGTTCCCAAATATAAGATGGCCAGGCATCCCTGTCATTTAGAGAGGGGAGTTCCAGCCACCTCTGTGAAGAAGGTAGTCTGAACATGCATTACTAGACTATTAAACCACCCCCAATTCAATTACAGTATGAACCCTAAGTCTAGCTCCAAGTACTCTGCCCAGGAAGAGGCACCCCAAGAAGTTCAAAAGATCCCATGTATTACAAAGACAGTTGATACTTATTATTCAAGGTAGTTATGTTCTTTTTTTTTTTTAAAGGTAGTTCTGTTCTATAAAACTGTAAGGAACACTAAAGCCATTAAATACAGAACCAATGCTCCTAGGGGGAAATACGGGGTGAGGTTCCTGCAATGCTCTGGCCAAAACATTTCCATCAACCCATCAACACATAACTTTGTCTTATGTATGTTTCTGTTTAAAGATATATTATTTAATACATATATTGTTGATTTACAAATACTGAATTCACGTTAATAGCACTATAATTCATGCCTGAATGAAAATTCTCTAACACACGTATTTAAGATACATCATGGGGGTACTTGGGTGGCACAGTTGGTTGAGCGTCCAACTCTTGGTTTCAGCTCAGGTGGGATTCTCAGGGTCATGAGATTGAGCCCCATGTGCGGCTCAGTATGGAGTCTGCTTGAGATTCTCTCTCCCTCTCCCTCTGCCCCTCCTGCTGGCTGGCTCATGTGCACTCTCTCGCTCTCTCTCTGAAAGAAATGAATAAATCTTAAAGAAAAAAAAAGACACATTGCAGCCTTCTTACACTATGTAGACTAAACAGTGCTCCAGCATTACACTTGAGACCATTTTAAACAGTGAAATCATGAAGAAAAAGCACCCAAAAATGTGGGAAATGTGGCACCACGAAAAAGACACTCAGAGTCTGAGAGCTGAAACCAGAAGGCAGGGCATGGTGTTGCTCACCCTCAGCTGGAAATGTGCAGGTCAGGTGACTCAAATTTTTCACCACTCTGCATGTACACAAATGACTATGAAAGCACTCTAATTATTGATCTGGGGGTTATAAATAAATTTTAGCCAGTAGGCAAATTCACAAATACGGATTTGTGAATAACTAGGATCAACGTAGTTTGTCCGCAGCTCTTTCCTAGAACCTAGCTATTCTGCAGGGGATATAAACTAGGTGTTCAAGTACATCATCACTTAAAGCAGTTCATCCTCAAGGTCACTCAAGCCACTTCTATTTCTTTTGGATTTTAGTATATGTATGTATTTTTAAAGATTTTTTTTTATTTAATAGAGAGAGCAAGAAGAGGGACAGAGAATCTCCAGCAGACTCCCTGCTGAGCACAGAGCCCAACATGGGGCTCAGTCCACAACCCCCAAGATCGCGACCTGAGCCAAAATCAACAGACGCTCAACCAACGGAGCCACCCAGGTGCCCCGATTTTGGTATATTTTTAAAACAAAAATAAATATGAAGAAATGACCAACAGGGTGGTTAAAAATGCAGCGCACTTTGTTTACTTTGACAAATTAATATCTTTAACTTATAACACCAATATAATGTAATACAACTGGCGCTAATCATAAGATAATGAAAGGATTTTTAAAATATTCGTTCATAGGTCATCCCAGGCAGTTTGGTCTGGCAAAAAAACACGAGTTTTAAGTCATATGATGACAATCACCATTTATTCCATCTGGATATTTCTGTGTTTGTAACCTCATTTGAAGAGAATCCCAATTTCTATATTTGAAGCCCTCTGTAAACATGTGGCTTGGGCAGATGATTTTCCTGATCTTCCCTGTGACAGGCTCATACGTGAATGATGATCAAGGCCTTGAAGGGACCTTCTTAGTTCGTGATGCGGCAAAAGAAACCTATTGTTTTTATCTGCTGGGCGAGTGGCAACAGTGGCCCTCAGAAGCCAAACGCTGGGACCCTGGGGAGGAAAGGTTACATAAAGCCAGAGCTGAGACTGTGCTTTTGGGCTGTGTCATCTCCCACACTGCCTCAGTTTCCTCAAATGGAGCTATAAGATGCTGTAGACCAGAAGATGGTAAACATATTCTGGAAGGGTCTAGATAGTACATATTTTAGGCTTTATGGGCCAAGGGGCAAAACCAAGGATATTCATAGGTCCTTAGAGAACAAGAAAGAAAATTAATTCCCACAATTTTTTTCAATCATTTTAAAACGTGGAAACCATTCTCAGTTCATGGGTGGTGCAAAAACAGGCAGTGGGCGGGACTTGGCCCATGGCATGTAGTCTGCTGACCCCTGCTTTAGATCAGATCATAGCTGTCCAACAGAACTTTCTATAATTATGGAAATGTCTAACCGTACTGTGGCTATGCAAACTTGAGATGAAACTAAGTGGGACCGAGGAATTGAATTTTTTAGTTTTATTTCATCTTGATCAATTTATTTTATTTTATTTTATTTTTTAGGGGCAGCCCAGGTGGCTCAGCGGTTTGGCGCCACCTTTGGCCCAGGGCCTGATCCTGGAGACCCAGGGTGGAGTCCCACGTCAGGCTCTCTGCATGGAGCCTGCTTCTCCCTCTGCCTGTGTCTCTGCCTCTCTCTCTCTCTCTCTCTCTCTGTGTGTGTGTGTGTGTGTGTGTGTGTGTGTGTGTGTGTGTCTCATGAATAAATAAATAAAATCTTTAAAAAATAAAAAAATAATTTTTTTTAAAAAGTAGACTCCATGCCCTGCATGGAGCCCAGTGCAGGGCTTGAACTCACAACCCTGAGATCAAGACCTGAGCTGAGATCAAGAGTCAGATGCTTAACCAACTGAATTAAGGAATTTAAATCAAAATAAGTACCTGTGGCTAGCGTGCTAAGCTGCTTTCTGAGGCCCTAATATTTTATAGTTCTATAGCTCCCTGTCTTCAAGAGCCTCTGTTTTATGAAGTTGGCAGATATGGACAGGCTTTGGAGATTTTGTTCTCATTGGCATTGACTTTCTCTAGTTTTTGACAACGTGTGCCTCTGGTTTGCCATACCCGTTCTAACACTGAATTCCACACTGTGCAGGCACCCCAAGATGCCACAAAAAATTCAGAGGTGCTACAGAATATTTTAAATTGGGGGGCACCTAGGTGGCTCGGTCAGTTAACATCTGCCTTCAGTCAGATTATGATCCTGGGGTCCTGGGATCGAGACCTATGTCAGGCTCCCTGCTCCACGGGGAGTCTGCTCTTCCTTCTCCCTCTGCCCTTTCCCCTGGCTCATGCTCTCTCTCTCTCTCTCATGTTCTTTCTCTCAAATAAATAAAATCTTTTTTAAAAGAATATTTTAAATTGGAAGAAATCATACCACGCTAAACATCTATCTATATTAGCTTGAACAACTAGCTAAGCATCTATCCAGTCGTTCAAACAGCATAGCTAGCTCATAGCTTCATCATTAGATAGTGCTACATTCCTTTCAGTGAAGTCATATCTTTGCAAAGCTGGGTTTTCAACAGTTGCAGGGATCAAAAGCAAGAACCATAGTGCCGTCTTAGTCTGTTTGGGCTGCTATAACAAAGTCCCATAGACTGGGTCACTTACAAACAACAGAAATTTACTTCTCACGGTTCTAGAAGCTAGAAGTCTAAGATCAGAATGCTGGCACGGTCGGGTTCCGGGGGGAACTCTCTCTGAGGTTGTAGATCGCTGACTTTTCTTTGTGTCCTCGTGTGGTGGAAGACATGCAAGGGCTCTCTCCTTCGAAGTACACTAATCCCACTTAAGAGGACTCCACCCTCATGACCTGATTTTATCCCCAAAGCCCCAGATACTATGCAAATATCACCACAAAGCAAGTAGGGCTTTAACATGCATTTTGGGGAGACACAAACGTTACGCCATGTAGGTGCCCACTCTGATCCCAAGATTTTCTTAAAGTACAACTTTTATCCCTTCCTTTCTACCTACCTCAGAAATTGGGCCTCCCAATTTTTTTAATCCACAGAGCTCAACAACTTACCTCATGAAATTTTCAACACCGAGGATCAGTCCTGACAGGAAATAAGGGAACTTACCCTGCCAAAATCTGGCTAAGGTGAGATTTTGCCTGAGGCTTCCAAGAAAACATATTGAAGCATTTGTCACATGTAGACTGAGGTTCCCTCACCTGCTGTGGCAAGTAACTGTCTTATTTTTAGAGCCCTCAGAGAAGTTCGTGTTTTGTTTGTCTCTTCAGTGGTAAACTCCCCCCACCTCCGTCACTATGGAGTCCTGCTTTTAGAAGGCCTGAAAAAAAGCCTGGTTCTCATACTGACCAACATTCTCCCTGCCAGGGAACAAGAGCCCATCACATGTTCATCCCTATGAGCCAGCAAGCAGCCCTTTCTCCACTTGACCTGCGACACAGAAAGTTTAAGGAGTCACCTGCAGGCTTTATGGCCTTCTTTCCAATTCCCAGGGTTCTCTGGTGTCTGGCTGCTGCCTGCATAAAAAGCAATGAGCCTGAACCATTAACATTTTTTCCATTTTGATCATGGGGAAAAGCTGGGAAATAGCACCAACAGGAATGCATGTGTGTGTGTGTGTATATATATACACACGTGTGTGTGTGTGTGTGTGTGTGTGTGTGTGTGTGTGTGTAGTCTGTGCCCTGCTTTTCCTCTTGAACCTGAAATCCAAGGTGGGAGGTATTTGAGGGGCAATTATCCACATGCATGGTGAAATCTCCACAGTTGGGGCTACCATTGGATCCCACCCTTACCCCCAAGATGGTGTGCCACACACAGACATTTCACCATGGGGTCAGGTTTTCAGACTTTCTGGCTTTCAACTGACAATTTCTCTTGACTGAGATTCAGTCCACTTTAACTTTTTTACTTTTTTTATGTTACTGAAACTTCTTTTTTGACTTCAGGTACTCTCCACAGGGGGAAAAAATCTCTCTTTCACTCTAAAAACAAAAGCTCATTAGATCCATATTACTAAAAGTAAAATTTTTTAAGCCCCATTAAAACACCTCTGAATTCTGGCAACACCTACTGATAGGCTGGAGGTGGCGGGGGAGGTATCAGCCCAGGAGATTTCTCCTACACAAAAATAAAGTGATTATATTTAAAAAGCAGAAGGGCAGCCAGATGAGTTTCTCCCCCTGCGATTTCATGATTCTATGGACAGTTCTGAGTGGCTTTGTAGGCTCCCCTCACTATGTGACTGTGGACAGATTCTATACTATTTTATACTTCCTCTCCCTTAATTTGGCTCAATTTAGAAAGCTACAATGGGCCCAGGAATATGCCAAGTGCTAGAGACATCAAGATAAACAAGGCCTATTCCTTGTCTTCAAGTAACACAAAGAAGAGATTTTTTTAAACGCATAAAAAATAATTCTAAATGTCCTCTAAGATTATGGAGAGGAAGTCAAGGAACTTCCAAGAGAGGATGTTGCCTGGGAGGTTCTCAAGCAGAAGAAAAGCAGAGCCTGGGACAGGCACATGCAATGCATTCAAGAAAGAGCATGGCTGAGTCAGTATAGCATGAGACTCTTGATCTCAGGATCATGAGTTCGAGCCCCACCTGGGGAGTAAAGATTACATTTTTTAAAATAAATAAATAAATTTTAAAAAGAAAGAACAGGGATGCCTGGGTGGCTCAGCAGTTGAGCATCTGCCTTCAGCTCAGAGCATGATCCTGGAGTTCTGGGATCGAGTCCCACATTGGGCTCCCTGCGAGGAGCCTGCTTCTCCCTCTGCCTGTGTCTCTGCCTCTCTGTGTGTCTCTCATGAATAAATAAATAAAATCTTTTAAAAAAGAAAGAAAGAAAAACAAAGGTTAGCACTTCTCAGCTTCTTGCCTCTACCTCTGGCTGCCCCCTCCAATCCATTCTTCATTCCAAACCAGAGCAATCTTTCTAAAATGCAATTCTCTTAAAACCCCTCAGTACGGTTTGAAATGCATCCCACAGTCTGGCCACTTATCTCTCCAGCCTCAACCTAATCATCTGACCAGTCCTTTGCAGCCAGCACTCCATCCCCACCACTGAGCAAAGCTAACTCCAGCTAATCTTCTAGGACTTGGCTTAAGGGTGCCTCCAGTGAAAAGTCTTTCCTGGCTCCAAAGGCTGGTTTAGGCTTTTCTTCTAGATGCCCCTAAGTATCCTGCAGCACCTACTAGACTGTATGGTAATGACCTTCTCCCTTGTCTGTAGCCCTCACAGCCCTATCAGCCACTTAAGAGTAGGCACTCAATAATAATTGTGAGGAGTGCCTGGCTGGCTCATCAGTAAAACATGCAACTTTTTTTTTTTAAGATTTTTTATTTACTTATTCATGAGAGTCACAGGGAGAGAGGCAGAGACCTAGGCAGAGGGAGAAGCAGACTTCCTGCAGGGAGCCTGATGCAGGACCCAATCCCAGGACCCCAGGATCACAACCTGAGCCAAAGGCAGATGCTCAACCACTGAGCCACCCAGGCGTCCCAGAACATGCAACTCTTGACTTCGGAGTGGTGAGTTCGAGCCCCACATTGAACATAGAGGTTGCTTAAGGAAATTTTAAAAACCAATAAAAAATAATAATATTTGTAGAAGAAAGGAAGGAGCGGGAGGAAGGAAAGGAGGAAAAGGTGGGGGGAGGAAGGAGGATAAATCCTGAAGAAGTCTCAAGTGTAAGACATCAACTAAAGAAAAACTAAGAACCAGAAAGAGTACCATCTTGCAACCAAAGGTAGGACGCTCTCCTCATCATGAGAGAAACGCTCTAGGGAAATCAGATTGCCTAATGATTAAAACTGGGTTCTTTGCTCCTTTTCTGCACCATGGACCTCTGTGGCAGTCTGGTGAAACCCATGGGCCCCATCTCAAAATAATGCCATTACATATCTAAAATGCAATCCGCATGATTACAAATAAAACTGCTTATATTGAAATACAGTTATCAAAATATTAAAACATCACCATATAGTAATATCTGTACTTCTCTATTAATGCATTAAGCAGTAAGATCTAGAAGGTGGTCTGTAAACCGTTGCAATTTCCCAGGAGGGATGAAAGACACCAACACTTCATGATGTCTGCAGTATCCATAATGTGGTATTAAAATATCTATAGAGATATCTAATTACAACAAACACTAATAATGTGGTTGACTGCCTACATTCATAATGGAAGGAAACACTAAATTTCTGGTACACTTGTGTATTTGCCCCATCAAAATTCATGGACTACCCTCCCCCCCCCCAAGCAAGTCACTAAACTGGCAAGGAGGTAGTCACTGACCTTTGCCAGAGCAGTCTGAGGCAAGCAATGGGACAAAAGCCAGGGTGGAATTAAATGATGAATGGAATTGAGGGGGGAGAAACAAAAGCCATGATTATAGGTTCCTTCTTTCCAGATGTTACTGTGGCCAAAAGAATGAAAAGGCTTGGAGAAGCTCAAAGGGGGAGAAATGTCAAAGGGAAAGAGAAATAGAACATGCCATCTCCCTGTGACCCAAAAAGTCACGTCAAGTGGCTAACTCACCACTGGAAGTGGTCCCCGCATCATGAACAAAGGACAGTGGATCAGGACAGGGAGTTGTTCACAATGTTTTCAGTAGTGTGGACATAATGAAACCCACAGAGCCTCAGCGTCAGAGCTACGGGAAAGAAGAGACAATGCACAGGATTCTCCTGGGAAAAATAACTGGCCACCATTGTTCAGAAGAGGAAGACAGTGGGTTGCCTTTGGAATCGTCTGCAACCCCCACCCTCCCCGGGTAATGCTGATCATAGAAAGGACTATGAAAAGGAGCCTTCTCATCTACCCAGAAGACAGTCTCCCAGCCACCTGCTCCCATATAGCTCTTCTTGGGCAGGTGAGAGATGGTCTCAGGGCAGCAAGAGTTATTTCACCTCACATTTTTCTGGGTCAACACTGAACACTACCTGTAGCAGTTGACGAGACCTAAGGCATTGGATGTTAAGAAAAGAATATGTATACGAGAGACCCAAAACCGAAGAACAGACGAACCCGAAGGTGATGAAACATAGACCGCAACTCCAACAAAAGTAGAGAACTTTGCATTTCTTCATCACCTCCCTCTCCTAGCCAAAGTCAAAAAGAAAGCCTCCCGAGATCCGAGGAGCTGTGCAGCGGGGAGCCTCCCTCGAGTTTGGGGAGAAAGTGAGCAGAAGGAAAGCCGTGCAGAAACTCAAATACCCTATTCAAATCCAGGCTTCTTCGCTCTTCCTACAACTGAGGGTAATTATATGGTGAGAGAACTGCCTTTGAGCCACTTCTCTCCAGAAACAATCACGGATCTGCTGGCTAGTTGACTGCATCCAGCCTAAGCCCGACCCAGATAAATCAAATTCAATGTCCACCGACACACAGCCCAGAGCCTGTGTGATTCTGGAGCAAGCGTCGCAGAATCTGTGGGTGTGGGGGCGCTGGAAGTCTCTGGGCCTCTGACTTGGTCACCCCTGGGCACAACCCCGTATGGATCACTGGATGTGGTGTTTTATGTTTTTCTGTGCAAGGAGCCCAACGCCCTTTATAGCAGTGACCTGCGTGAGCCTCCCCACACCTCCCTGAGCTCCGCCAGCTGGCAGCCAGACTGTATTATCAGCCCACATTCCAACTGCAGAGTAAGAGGGAAGGGGATTTATTCAAGGTCACCCAGCAGATGGAGGCCAAGCCTTGGGTAACACTAACCCCTAACCTTGTGTCTTATCTTTCACAGCACTGTTTATCTCGACCTGTGGCTTCCCAGGAAACAGCCAAAAAAAAAAAAAAAAAAAAAAAAAACAACTCTTCCAACATGGTTCAAGGCTATTTATTTGTGGGATCAACCTGGAGTTCTCAGAGGACCTAATGCAGGGGTTAAGAAAAGGTTAAGGAAAAAAGATCCCATTCTCCTAACCTCATGGCTCAGGCTTCTAACACCCTCACTCACTAGCTACACAGAATAAACTAATTCTGGATTCCTGCAGACAGTGTGAATTGAACACGTTGTGGACACTGGAGAGTTTCATGCTTCTAGGGAACGTGAGAGTCCGACAACCCTCAGCATAGGATAATTCCACATCTCAAGGATCAAGTCTCCAGTGAAGTGCTGGTGTCCCTCCTCCCAAAGATCCCCATGGAATCATGACCACTCACTTGAGATTCACAGCCTTCCTTCTAGCACTTTCTTCCAGTTTGGTACTCCCTGGCTTCTACGGAAACCCAAATAAGCAAAGCTCCCACTCCAGCCTGGAGATGAGGAGATGGGGCCAGGCTGCCATCCTACCCCCAGTTTCAAGAGGACTTCTGTCAAGCTTAGCACAGACGCTGGTTTCCAGGACAGAGGGTTCCCATTGAGCCAGCCGTGAACTCTGACTCACCTGCCTGCAGCTGGATCACTCTGCGTGGCCCAGTGAGTAACTATTTAATGAGGACCTGAGAAACAAACACGTTCTGTTTGATTCTCTCCTGGTAAGAGCTCAGCTGAATGAGGGCGGGAAGGGGCAGGAGGTGAGGGCAGGTGTCTGCACTCACCTGGAGGCTCCAGCTTCTATTGTCTTCTCCCCTCTGTCTGTTGCATGTGTGTTCCCCACAGTCCACCAAAGGCCACGGTACCCGGATTCTGCACCCATGCTACTAGGCCACCTGTAAACTCCACAGGTCTGGTCAGGGACACAGCAGCGCTAACAGCCACACTGCTTTTAAAGGCACCTCCCTTATCGCTGAGCTTTGCTTTCGCCTGAAGCCAATCACACTTCGACCACGTAAAACTGCCCACGAAGTGCAGAGGGTCAAGGCCTCAAATAGAATGAAGAGAAAGAACCAAAGGGCTCTAGCTACCCCCCAGGCAAAGAGATTGCGAGGCAGACTGTCAAAGTCGGCGCAAGCTGTTTATCACCAACCCTTGCTCCCCATTTAGTACTTTAGGACTTCCTTAGTACTTAGCGCGTGCCAGAGAATCCAACAGTCCGGTGGCCAAAGGGGACCCTGCTTCCACCATCTGCTTTTGTGAGATAAAAGGATCACCTACACACATGTACAAGATGACGCCTGACTATGCATTACGGGATGCGGGCTGACAGAGCTGGGAACTTCCACCCTAACCCCCAGAGTCCTCTCTGAGTCCTTCAGCATCTTGCAGAGTCCAGGAAGCCCCCGGTGGAGGCCATCACGACGGCTTGTGTGTTTCATAGTCATGCACACAGCACTCCCCCCTATCCGGAACACATGTTCAACAGCAACCTCGCTTCTGCTTTCCCATCCTTGGATGCCTCCCCTGCCCTCACACATTCCCCAGGGGGGTTCCAAAGCTCCCTGCAAACCTCACCCTTGCTTCCAGCTCCAGCCTGCTTCGCAGTTTACCACCTGGGCTTGTGCCCTAAGCACAGAGGATGCCCCAGAAGCACAGAGGATGGCCTCCTCTCTAGGGATAGCTGGCCCTAACACCCAAGAGACTTGACACCCCTGACCTGGGGTCATCTCCACATCCTTGCCCTGGACTTTTCTACAGCCACTGCCTTTCTGCCTTGAAACATGCCACTCCCTCCATCTCAAACTGTGCATGTGGAGGGAGTTCCCTCTGAACCTCATCTCCTTCCTCCTTCTTGGCCAACCTTTGGCTCCAGTAACCTCACCATTGCCTCCATTGCCTTTCCTAAGCATCATGTCTTCCTCACCCTCCAGCTGCCTGGTCCACACATGCTGGCACCCCTGAACCCCTGAGCCCTCAAATGTCAGCAGTCATCCTTGACCATGTTCAGTAATACCTTTTCTCATTTCTCTCGCCTTTAACTTTCTGAAACATTTCACAATTTTTTAACGACCATCCCTATCTACACACACACACACACACACACACAACCCGTCAGCCATCTATCATGAGAATTTCTATGGTACTCTGCCCTCCTGAGTTTGTTCTCCCGGCTGCTGCCCTTCTGTTTCCTTGCACGTTCTCTTTCAAAGGTGGGAACAGGAGGATGATCCATCCCCAAGGCTTACGTTATTCTTCATCCTTATACTTTTCTCATTATTTACATGCTCTGAAATAGCCCATTGATCCTCATTTCTGATAGAGCAAAGCACCAACTGGTATTAATAGCCTTGGAGGTCTTCCACATGATCCTACCCTGCCAACCTTATCCACCATGCTTCCTTCTGCTCCAGCTCGGCTGTTGGCCTCCTTCATGGACCACAGGTGTGAATGTGCTGATAAATTCCAAAGCTCCACCTGGACCACATCCCTCCTACCTTCCTCTTCTCTGGCCAAATCCCACTCCTACTTCAAAATCCAGCTAAACTTTAATCTTGTCTCACTTGTATTATTAATGCACAGAAAACCAGGAATGTGTCTTACACTCTTGAATATCCCCTCAATGCTTATGGCAGACATATGGAAGCCAAACATATAACAGATATTGAACAAATTCATTTTTTTAACAAATTCACTTAATATATCTAACCTATGCATCCTTATGTCTTGACCCCCACAGCAACTAGCAAAGAAACATACTCTTCATTCAAGTACTGCTAGCTTTGCAAGTAAGTGATCATAAAGTCTATCATTATACATTTATAATTTTCATTTCCTAGGTTTAGGTTGAAAAATCTGTACTAGATAGATGTATTGTTTCCTCCCTCTCCATGGCTGGGTGAAAGTTAGCTGTCAGTAGTTAGTATCAGCGTTTCACACTTGGCTATGTGGCCTAAACAGGATGGCTTACGCCACTGACGTGGTTTATCTGAAATGGTGATAAGCAGACTTTTCCTATTTCACAAAATGGAGCCCTTTGTTGAAGCACCTAAATTTAAACACCCCAAAACAATACCAAATGCTATGTTTAAAAGACAACATGGGAGTAGCTTTCTATTAGAGAAAAGACACACCTAAGGAAAAAATACCTTTCTTATTCAACTTTAACTGTCAATAGCTCCATAAACTTGTATTCTTATTTCACGTGTTGATTAAACTCCCCCTCTACAAACCACGTCTGCTGTATCAAAACAACTAATCTCCTAAGGTGCAGAAACCCCAATTTTTAACTGGTTACTGCCCAGCCTGTTACTAGATATGGCCTGTGACTGTGTCTGCCCAATAGGATATAAGCAGAAATGTCATGTGCAACTTCTGGAAAGTATCTAAAATGAAAGAATGTTCCCTTCCTTCTCCCTCTGCCCTTCCTAATAAATACAAATGACTTGGACCCTTCAACTGCAGGCGGGGAATAGAAGAACATGTGGAAGAATAAATAGAAGAAACCTGGCCCTTGACATAATACCTGCCTCCAGAGTTCATTTCATGAGAGAGAAATAAGTGTAGGTCCAATTTAAGTCACTGTTATATGAGGTTTTTTGTAATGTGAGGCTAGACTTAACTATAACTGATAAACTCACCTGAGAATCAAGACTTATGACTCAATTCACAACTTCCAGAAACTCCAAAACAAAATCCTGCCCAATGTATACTACACAGCATTGCCTCCAAAGTCCATGTACAGGCCAATTATTTTCTTTGCATATTGAATGGAACGATGGCTCATTTCAACTAAGGCCAAAATAAGTATTACTCTCTTTCCCCATCTTTATTCCATTGTGACTTTCTTTACCCAGTAAAAGAGAGGCTGAGCAGCGTCACAAAACATGCATAAAATGTGTGGTATGAGAAGCTTAAGTTGACTCTCATCTCTGCCCCTTATTAGCCACATAACCCTGAGTAAATGACATCCTGTATTCAAAAAATGGGGTGAATAATTTCCATTTGAATCACCAAAATCCCCACTGGGTTTGCTGTGAGCATTAAGTGACATAATATGTTAAAGAGCCTGGCCAGCATCTCAAATGTAGGAGGAGTTGATAAATACTCGTGAAATCTAAAAAAAAAAAAAAAAAAAAAAAAACCACAGAGCCTAGAGCTCCCAAGCAATTGGCTTCTAATCAATAATTATTAACAATTTCCTTTTTAAAGCAAAGAGAAAAGCTATACTCCTCACCACAGGTGTTAGGGGCTTTTGTACAAAGCCATGTACTGAGACTCTTGGCCTTGCAACTTCAGAGCTGTGAAGTCCAGCTTCCCCATAAGCAGTAAAGATTTACAGGGAGTTCAAAACAAGAGCCATTACTTGGTATGAGTTAAAGGGTGCAGTAGATCATCCACAAAGATGGCAGTCAACCACCTTTTCAGTTCCGTATGCACGTGTGCACACTAGTCTTCACAGCAAGAGGACTCTTGCAATTTGTTTTGACCAGTAGAATGCAAGCAGAGTGGCATTTTGTGAATTATAGGCCTGGGCCTTACGAAGCCTTGCTGCCTCTTTTTTGCTCCTTTGGAAGCCAGCTACCAAGTAAAGAAGTTTAGGCTAGACTAGTTACTGAATGATGAGAAGCCTCCTGGTAAGAGGTTATGTGGAGGATAACCAAGGCTTCCCAACTGGCAGCCAGCATTACAAACCCAGACAACCATCCTCTAGACTGTCCCAGCTCCAGCCAGCTGCCAAACAGGTGCACCACAAGTGACCCCAGTTAACATCAGGAGAAGCGGAATGGCCTGGCTGACCCAAAGAACTGTAAGAAATTTAAAAAGAAAAAAAGAAAGAAAGAAATCGTTGTTTTAAGTTCACTAAGTTTTGGGATCATTTGTTACACAGCAATGTCACTGATACAAAAGATGAGCGCTAATCCCATAACTCTTAAAACACAGGACAGGGATGCCTGGGTGGCTCAGCGGTTGAGCTTCTGCCTTTGACTCAGGGTATGATGGGGTCTCTGGATCGAGTCCCACTTCAGGCTCCCTACAAGGAATCTGTTTCTCCCTCTGTTGTGAAGGCCGAGAAAATTAAGGCCATTCCACTTTAAGTTCAGTGTTAGCACAAGTACAGCCATCCCAGGTTCCCGTGAATAAGAGCTGAAATTTACATTACTTCAGTTACAGGAAGAAAACAGCTTACAGCTTAATGTCCTAGAAAGCCCCATATTAGAATGAGAACAGAGCCCAAGCCAGTGGCAGGAAGCCCCATATTAGAATAAGAACACAGCTCAATGCCCTTGAAAGCCCCATATCAGAATGTAAACAGAACTTCAGAAATTCCTCCACCCCTTCTGGAGGGTCCCTAGACCAGCCCTTAAAACTAAGCTGAAACCCACCTCTTCCAAGTCTCTGCTCCGCTGTATTGGGTATACTTGGACCCAAACTCGAGCTTGTAAATAAACCCTCGTGTGTTTGCATCGGTGTCGGCTCCTTGATGGTTCCTCGGATTCACAATCTTGGGCACAACATTGTCTGTGTCTCTGCCTCTCTCTCTCTGTGTCTCATGAATAAAAAAATAAAATCTTTTAAATAAATAAATAATTAATTAAAAATAAGAAATAACATAAAGGGAAGAAGTACAAAGATAATCCAATCTCCAACAAAGACTTTTGGGTGAGATTCTCCCTCTGGTTGGCTCTGCTAATTTGCTATACTTAAATCCCCATTTTCATAAATATTTTTCCTCTTATTAAACTCCACAGGATAAATAATAGTAACTAACATTTATTGTGTTCTTACCGTGTGTAAGGCACTGTACCCAGCATTTCAAAAGTATAATATCATTTAATTTTTGACAACTCTATTAGGCAGATTCTATTTATTTATTTATTTATTTATTTAATCAATTATAAATCAACCAGGCACCGTTCCAGGTACAGAGGACACAGAAACAAGCAACACAGACAAAAACCCTCCCCTCATGGAACTTGCATTTCAGAGTTGAAGAGAGACAATAAGTGAATAGTGCACAGGATGGTGAAAAATGCAAAGTATGGGAAAAATATAATGCAGAACAAAGACCTTACTGATCAGGAGACACTGGAGCAGGAAATGGCCCTAGGGATGGATATGTGGGAAGAACATTCCAGGCAAGTACAGCCTGGGCCAGGAACATACTTCTTGTGCTCTAAGGATAACAAAGTGACTCGAACACCTGGATCAAAAGGAAAGGTTTAAAGATGAGAAAAGTAATGAGAAGCCAATCCAAGGAGGGCCTTCTAAGTCATGACAAGGACTTTGACTTTACTTGAAATAAACTGGGAAAGCATGGGAGAGCTTCGAGCTCATCTTTTTAAAGACTCAATCTGTCATATATATATATATATATATATATATATATATATAAAACCAGGGAAAGAGGGTAAGGAGACTAATGTCATAATCCAGATGGAATGTGATTGTGGCAGTAGAGGAAGTGGCAAGAAGAAGCAAACTTCTGGAAGTATTTGGAAGGCAGAAAGAACTCTATTACTTATTATTATTATCTCCATTTTACAAATGAGGAAACTAAAGGTAGACTAACTTACCCAAGGTGGTTACAGCTAATGGAACACAGAGCCAGAACTCAAACCAGGATTGACTTGATTTGGGAGCTCATCCTCTTCACCACGCTGCCATGCTGAGCTTCATAAAGTCAGAAATCTCACCAAACTGCTCCAGCTCTACCATGCCCCATCCACACATAAAACAGAAATAGGTGGGAATGCAAACTGGTGCAGCCACTGTAGAAGACTGCATGGAGCTACCTCAAAATATTAAAAGCAGAATGGTGCAGCCACCGTGAAAGACTGCATGGAGCTACCTCAAAATATTAAAAGCAGAATGGCCCTATGATCTAGCAGTTGCACTGCTAGGTACTTACCCAAAGAATACAAAAATATTAATTCAAATGGGTACATGCACCCAATATTTATCAGCATATTTAGCAGCATTATCTACAAGCCAAATTATGGAAACAACCCAAGTGTCTATTGACTGATGAATGGATAAAGAAGAGGTGATATATATATATATATATATATATATATATATATATATATATTAAAAATGGAATATTACTCAGCCATGTGAACTCTTGCCATTGGCAATGACATGGATAGATCCAAAGAGTACAATGCTAGGTGAAATAAGTCAGCCATAAATAGACAAATACCATATGATTTCACACCTGTGTGGAATTTAAGAAGTCAAACAAATGAGCAAAGGAACAAAAAAGAGAGAAAGGCAAACCATGAAACAGGTTCTTTTAACTCTAGAGAACAAAGTGATGGTGACCAGAGTGAGAAGGGGTGTTGAGGGATGGGCTACATAAGTGATGGAGATCAAAGAATGCACTTGTGATGAGCACCAGGTGATGTGTAGAAGTGTTGAATCACTATTGTACACCTGAAGCTAACATTACACTCTATGTTTAACTAACTGAAATTAAATAAAAACTTAAACAAAAATAGATCAAGCCTGAATTCAGCAGTTTGTTGAACGAGGACTTTGCCCTTACGTCTTCAATAATCCCTCTTCCTTCTGTGAAATAAGACCTGAAGCCAGCATCCTTGGACATGGACGAATTATGGGCTGCAGCCACAGCAGGCTTTACCAATTCCCCTGGATTGCCTGAAATCTGGGTGAATGGCTTTTCTCTCTTGAAGAAGTTGCAAACAATTCCCGATAAGTGACTACCCAAAGAGACCAAGGTAACAATCTCCCAAGACAATCAATAGAGAAGACTTACAAAACAGTGCATCTTTAAGTGTCCAAATAATCGTATCACAACCTGCCACTTGGTAAATTTAAATGTGATGCCGGGAACGAAGTTCTGCACTAATGAGTGCCATGGACTGAAGAGCTCCGATTCTCTTACTCTACTTGGAATATTCTCACTCATGAACTTTGACAGCGCGACACAGTGATGATCCAAATGTGTACGGGGTGAGGAGTGCTGCTCAGAAGACATGTGAGCGTACAAAGGGCTTTACAGAAAGAACATGCCACTGTCAGTGATCAGATGGTCATGGCCTGGTTGCACTCGTTTTGATTCTATTTTCTTTCATTCTTATTCATTTACAACCTTGGTAAAATCCTCTAACATAAATTTTGCTTAAGAAGAAGAAGTTCCAGGGGATCCCTGGGTGGCTCAGCAGTTTAGCGCCTGCCTTCGGCCCAGGGCGTGATCCTGGAGACCCGGGATCCAGTCCCACATCGGGCTCCCTGATGGAGCCTGCTTCTCCCTCTGCCTTTGTCTCTGCCTCTCTCTCTCTCTCATAAATAAATAAATAAAATCTTTAAAAAAAAAAAAAAAAAAGGAAGTCCCTTCCCCACTTTCAAATTTTCTATCACCAAAGTTGAAAACAAAAGAGCCTTCTCTGAATCTCAATCTCTCTCTTTCTCTCTCTCTTTCTCCTCTCTTTCCAAAGCAGAGGACTCCAAGATTTTCAGCTGCTAAACCCTCAGAGACCTCAGAGGTTCAACTGTTAAGAACACCAATTTCCGACCGAGGAATCACATGCCAAGAGAGTGAAAGATAACTGACATCACAATTTATTGCCCCAAAAACAACCTTCTCAACTCAAAGCAAAACCATAATTATCGGTGAGAAAGACACTGCCTGTTAACTGGCTGTGAAAGAGTGATTTACAATGCATTCTCCCTCAGTAGAAGGCCTCTTGGCAGTCACAAATACGGGTTTTGTGTATTCAGAAGCAAAGCTCAGAGGAACAGAAGAGAGCAAAAAGATATTCGGCATGGAAGTGTGCCTTTTCCACCACATTTATTCCATAAAGTCACAGCAGTAAGAGCTCTTGGAAAATGCCCCATTAGAAAAACAAACTTGCACCATGATAGGGACAAAGACTGAGCACTCTCCTTTTTGCTTTCTCTTTTTTCCTCTTAAGCAGATTCATATCCATTGAAATCTGCCGCTCGGTATTTATGGCTTACAGGAAAGATAGCACTTCACAAATGAGGAAAATGCTAATACAATTTTAAGTCACAGAACAACACGACCTAACCTTGCCAGAGATAGACGATTTAAAATAGTATTAAATTCTTGTATCAGAGAGAGCTGTCAAGCATTAAAGCTAAAACAACACTCTTCAGATAAGCGGGCGTCGGAGAGAACACTTCCCTGGCGCTACCAGGAGAGAGGCTAGCTGAGGTTAAGGGGGTTTGGGGAATGAAAAGCGTGGGAGAGAGAAAAGGAGTCTGGAGGAAGGACAAAGTCTCCTAGGAGCTGGGCTAAGGAGGAACTGCCTATAGAGAAAGTCAGCCTGGGACACCTGGGTGGCTCAGTGGTTGAGATCTGCCTTTGGCAGGTCATGATCTCAGGGTCCTGGGACCAAGTCCTGCATCAGGCTTCCTATAGGGAGCCTGCTTCTCCCTCTGCCTATCCTCTGCCTCTCTCTGTGTGTCTCTTGTGAATAAATACATAAAATATTTTAAAAAAATCTTCCGGGAGGTGGAACCCCTTCTTCCTGGGGTCCCATGCCAGGTAGCATATTCCCAGGAGGCATGGATCAGAAAACTCCTGGGCCTTCCCCCCAGATCTGGAGAGCTGCTTGCTTACATGTTTACCTCCATTTTTCCCTGATCAAAGCTGGTGCCCTCAGTACAGAAACACCGGCGTCCTTTCCCTCCTATCAGATGCAGTCCCAAACAGTATTAATTTTTGGAAATGCCCCCCAGGGAACTGGGGGATTCGTCCATTTTAGGATTACTGGGGCATGTTAAGAGAGAAATGAGTGCGGATTATACTTTTCCTCGCAGACGATTTCTTCAAGAGTTCCCACAGAGTGGAAAAGTCTGGAATTCAGAACAAGATGGGAGCTAGGGTGCTAATCCAGTGTGTCTTCAAGCCAGTAACTTAAATGCTGAGTCTTATCTGTTAAATGGAGTTGGAATAACTGTGTGGAGGACTTGCTGTAGACATGTCATGAGGTGGTTCATCCAAAGCATCAGCACATGGATGACTGGTTAACCAGTTGACAGTCGACACATGGGGGCGGGCCTCTCCTGTGCCCTGGCACCTGAGCTAACCACCCTAAACCCAAACTTGGGACTCTGGGGGAAACAGGGCTAAGGATCAGTTGGCTCAGTTGGCTGTGCTGAGGCTAAGAAGGAGAAGAAAATAAAATATCTAAGGAATAGAAATAGGGGGAGGAGGTAGCCAATAGCTGGCAGCCATCAGCACACCAATCACTGGCCTTAGACCTTTGATGGGGTTGCTAGATAAGGTACAGAATGTGTAATTACCCTTGAAACGCAAGTAAACAAGGAACACTTTTTTTTTAGTATAAGTATGTCCTAAAAATTGCATGAGCACACTTGTAAAATTGTGTATCTGCTGTATGTCTGAAATTCAAACGTAGCCCTTGTTTGTTCCCAGGGCAGGATCAAGTGGCTGGTAGGGGAGAGAGAGTCAAAGGAGCTAAAGTGTGGGGGAAGAACGGAGACAGTTTTGGGGAGAAAATGAGCAAGGAAAAGCCACGGAGAGCAGGACGAGGGGAAGCCCAGCCAGACAGAAGCAAAGCAGACAACTGATGCAGAGAGTTCCTTAGCTGGTTTGAAAAGACCATCCCAACATATAATATATCATGGATGATTTGCGTCTAATTTAATGGAGCCACCAGGTGCCTGGGGAAAGTCTGTCTCCTACTAGTCCTTTCCAGCACACAGAGAGTTAAGAACCAAGGCTTTATCATCATTGTACGACCACTAAGCCTCTCAGGGAACCAAGATACTGCTCAGAGTCCACAGAAGCCCAGGCTTTCTGCACTCAGATGATTGCTTTTCTCCAGACACCTTATTGCATTTACCATAATTACGATGTCTCTCTCCACCCAGGGAAATAAGTCCCCCCACCCAGGGTTGGGTCCTAGGCTTGGTCCTCCCATCACCCAAGATATAAATCACACATATAAGTCATCAGAAGCCTGGACTGTGTGCTAAGCCCCAGGAGGGGCATGGGAGGTGAAGACAATGACATTGGCATCATGAGATCTTCCCTTGGGGGTCCATAATTACGGACTGAATGGACCCCAAGAACAAGGCCTAGCCACCTTCAATGGGCAAAGTACAAATGAATACAAGATAGACAAAGCAGGTCTACTGCTCTCAGCTCCTTTAGGCCACAGGGAATGTTCCACTCTTTGTGACATGTCCAGACTCTCCCCCACTCACTACACGGAAAGGAAGTTGGACCCAGGACTCCAGCAAGACAAAGAAATCCAGAGGCCCCAGCAGCAAGCAAAACAGTGGTCTGGTAGCTGTGAAGAGAAGACCAACTCTTGAATTTCCTCCTTCCTGCTGTGGGAAATACCTCATTGCTGAAGCCCATTCCATCACAGAGCGGAAGACGTGAGTCTGAAAGTCAGAGGAGGAAGGTAGGGGAGGAAATGGCAAGGTCAAAGTGACTGCCTCAGGAAGTCTGATTACTCGACATGTTTAAAGCATTATTGGCTGGTCTGGAAGTAGTAGGCACAGAATGAAAGGGGGAGGGGTCCGGGGAGCTGTAGAAAAAGAAGGAGGCTGTAAACTGGAGAGTCCCCCCTGGAGTTTTACTGAACCTTCAGCAACACTCCCAGGGTTCTCGTTAAGAGAGGGCAGACGGGTAAAGAGTCAGCCAGCCAAATACAAAAGGAGAGGAGTATGGAGTAGAGGTTAATTGTGGCCGTCAGAGATGAGTGGTTACATGGGGAGATTCATTTAAAATTAACGAGGCGTTGGTTGCATTTTATAGGTCTTCCCAGGTAGGAAGATCATAAGCCAAAGGGGCAGAATGGAATGACTCCTCAGAAACTTTTCCTGACCAACAACCCCTTCAGGCCAAATAGACAGCCGTGGGGACTCTCTATGCCAGAGAAGCACAAAGGTACAAGGATGCCAAGAGAAGGGTCCCATCCAATGTGCCTGGGCCAGGACAGGGTATGGGAGCCCTGTGGGAAGGCAAGACTGTGAGGCCTTGAGATCCCATGCAAGAAAGAGAACCTCGATGTCCACTGTGTTTGAGCTTTTCCATCTTCAGAGTTAGGCAGAGTATGAAAGGGGAGGGGGCATGCCAGTAATTGCTTATGCCAATAACTGATTGGTATAGACTCTTCTAGAATCTGGCTTGGGCTGCGGGGTGGGGTTACACTAGCTTCTTGGTGTCTCTTTCAGGATGATCCTGAATCAAATAGGCTAAAAGTTCCTTCCTCTGGGAAGGTTCCCTTAATGCTCCAGGCAAAGAAATTGTTTCCTCCTTTGTGCATATGTTCAAAACTTCTATTGCTTCATTTTCCGGATTTTTTTTTTTTTTTTTACTACTGTTTGACTCAAGAGTGAGAATTTGGTCTCATTTATCTTTATCCCTGCCACACAGCACAATGAAAGCTTAATAAAACTGTCCGTAGATAAAGAAACACAGAGTGATTTTCTAACTATGGTAACTAGCCAGAGATGACAATGAACCAGAAAAAGAGGGAAGACTCAGGAAAAAAAAAAAAAAAGAAAAGAAAGAAAAAATGCACATGTCCTAAAGCTGCAAGCTCAGAAGGAAAGAGGGTCATGGGCAAGACATCGAGAAACATTCCAGATGAACAGGAAGCATGAGACTGCAAGCCCGGGACGGCAGAGTGAAGTAAAGAGAAGAAATTGAGATAAAAAGACAAATAAAAAGAGTGCTTATCTTGTAGAATCAAAGGTTCCCAACACCAGGAATATAGAGACTCATATAAGCCTGTCGGGAACCGGAAATCATGCACATGGTCACTGTCTCATCTAGTCCCTAGATGCTTTGGACCTAACACCCAAGATGCTTAAAATTGTAAATTACTGTTGACCAGTCGATTTCTCATCAAGTCCACTTTGTGAAGAAAGCAAGTAGGGGAAGAATACTGATATGAATCAACCGGCTCTCCTTTCTCCTCTCTAAAGAAAAGAATCTACAGAATGTTCAGGTAATACCAAAGGCAAGAACACAGAAAATGAGTTGTTCTAACAAGACATTGGGATTCAAAGTAATGGACCAATTCCCAGCTGCAACCTGATGGGCACTTTCTTCCCTTGGGAAGACCCCCTTTAGGGCTGCTTTGGAAATTTCGAGCACAGACCCGGTGGCCAAAAGGCCTTCTTCCTCTTTCCTGAATTGTCATTTCACCCACATAAGAACACATACATACTTATACAAGAACTTCCAGAGTAGGATGGATGTCTTGTATTTCTTTTGTAGGTTTCCTTGGCTTTTAATAAAGAGTAGGATCCTTGTAGCTATTCCACTTGGCCAGGGCACAGAAGTACTAGGGAAGACAAAGAGGTCAGGCTATTACTCAGAGTATTAAGCTGAAAACCAACAGGAGTTAGATGGAGAAGGGCTAATGGCCACTTGCAAAGCTCAACTCTGGGGTGCCTGGGTGGCTCAGTAGGTTAAGTGTCTGATCCCAGGTTCCTGGCGTGGAGCCCCACATTGGGTTCCTTGCTTAGCAAGGAGTCTGCTTCTCTCTCTCTCCCTCTACCTGCTGCTCTGCCTGCTTGTGGGTTCTTTCTCATTCTCTGTCAAATAAATAAATAAAATCTTTTTAAAAAAACAACAAGGCTCAACTCTGTCAGAAATGGGGAGCCATTAAGGAACATCTGGGAGGGTGTCATGAAGCCTTCATTTCAGAGGAATGACTCCGCAGAGAGTAGATTTGAGGATGACAAGCATGGAGGCCATTGTAATAGGACACGCAAGGGCTGGTAAGAGCCTGAGCAGGACACTGCAGTAGGAGGAAGGAGGGGCGGGTGTGAAGGTGGTATGTGCCAGGGGCTGCAGGGAGTATGAAGGCAGATTGCACAGTCACTCCCTTTGGGCTCTGGGGAGGGTCCAGACCCTGAGTTGCTGTGTGGATACCAATGCCACCACTGAGATGGTTGGTTGACCTTAGAAGCTAGACTCACCCTGTGGATAGAGGTCGCATTTTTCTTCTTAAGGAAATGAGTGCCCCCATTGTCAACCACGTTGGGCCATAGAAAGAAAAGGAGTGGGCTTTGGATTTGGGGAAGATATCAAAGGGAAACTGCACCTAACATTTGTTAAAAAAAAAAAAAAAAAGGCAAGGCAGATTGTATTCAAGCTACTGTGGTAGGCGAGAGAGACTGCAGTAGAGAACTGAGCCTGACTCTCAATGTGGCAAAGACTGCTGGAGATTTATGGCCAGTGGGTGAGTGAGGGGTCAGTGGTTGGGAAATCACTAAAGAGGAACTTGATTAGATCTCAAGAGCAGAGGAGTCTCACTAAGCTGGGCTCAGCAGGCCAAGGACAAGACCTGGTTAAGAAGAAGTTCAAAGGAGCCTGACTCAAGTTTCCAGGAAGAGGGAGTCCTCACCAGAGGAAGGGACCATCTCTGCTCCAAGGGGCAGAGGGCCCAGGGAAGGGGCCTGGGGTGTGCTCCACTGATACCAGGAGGCAGCCTGAAAGAGATATGTGGAAATCTGCTGGAAGCTAAGCAAGAACCTGAAGCCAGACATGGGGCCTCCAAGGGCTGAGAGCACCCATAGCTGGGGTGAAAGGGAAATGAGTAACCATGTGACCTGGGATGTTCTGTGAGAGAGGAAAAGACAGGACACAGAGCATAGCTACAGAACCAACAAGGTCAATTCACATATCAGATCTAAATGGTTGGATCCCACTAGGATGAATTCTTGGGGGCACCCAGAAACTGTCAGGTGCATCCTTAAAGGACCACTGGGGGCACCTGTGTAGCTCAGTCAGTTACGCATCCAACTTTCAATTTCAGCTCAGGTCATGATCGCAGGATCGAGAGATCAAGCCCCACATCTGGCTCCACACTGAGCTTGGAGCCTGCATGAGATTCTCTCTCCCCGCTTCCCTCTGCCCCTCATCCCTGCACACATACTTGCTTGTGTGCTCTCTCTCTAAAATAAATTTTTTTTAATTTAAAAAATAAAGAAACACTGGACTTCTTCTTTCTGATATAAAGGGACTCTCAGAGTGATGGTGATTTGAACATTACCAGAAACATGGCCTTACTTTATTCTCTCAACTGGAAAGTTAGGCCATTTTGGCTATTGCAGATTTCATCTGCATAAATGTCTGATATTCTAGGGACTGACTCTACTAACACAGATTTTTCTTTTTTTTTTTTTTTTTTCTTTTTTTTTTCTTTTTTTTAGTTCATGGGGGTGGGAAAGACCAAAGTTAACCTGAACTCAGAGAACTGTTTCTAACTGGGGACCCAACACATTTCTTTGTCCACCCAGACCCCTGAGATCAGCCAACAGTCCTTGCCTGCATGACTCTTCCAACATTCTGCCAGAGAAAGCTAAACTACAAGCAAAGAGCTTGGCTTGATTCAATGCAGCATGTTAAAATCCCTCCCCCTGCTGCGACCCGATTTCTCTCGCCTTTATTATATATGATCAAGTGAGTTTGAATGAAACTGTCTCCAAGTCCTCATTTTTATTTCATCCTGACAATATTATTTTTATCAAGCTCATATTTCAAGAAGCTTTATTCTACTCTGACTTTCCTGAACCAGGGGAAATTATCTTGTTCCTTCCCTTGGGTTTGAAAGAAAACCTTTCCATAGCTAATGTTTATCAGCAGCGCAATTTCTTCTGCAAGAAATTGAAACCTCCTTGACAGAAAGGTAAAGAACACCAAGGCTGGGATGATAGACCACCAAGAAAAGCTTAAGGGGAAAGGATGTCCACCTTTCACAGAAGCTCTGCCCTCTGTGTGCCTTTCTGGGCAATGCATGTTCATTGAGCCAAGAGTGGTTTCAAAAGACGTACCAACCAGCGGAGCCCAGAAACTGACCAATCGGAACAGAGAAAGGTCCCTGGCTGGATTCCTGCTGAACAGACTTTAACACTTTCACTTCTGGATCACAGATAGATCTCTGGGAAAAGACAGCAAAGGGGTGTATTATTCAGGGTTCTCCAGAAAAATGAAGCAGTTGGATACATACATGCATATATGTGCATGTATGGACTATACATACTGGTACTAGGCACTGTAGGAGGTATGAATACATATATACAGAGAGAGAGACAGAGATACCCAGTGAGAGAGAGAGAGAGAGATTGAGATAGAAAAAGTGAGAAATAGAGAAAAGACACAAAGAGAGAGAGAAAGAGAAAGGGCCAGCCAGAGACAGAGACAAATAGAGATTGAAATTTTAAGGAATTGGCTCATGCAGTTATACTGGTTGACTAGTGTAAAATCTGTAGGACAGGCCAGCAGGCTGGAAATTTGGGCAGGAGTTGATACTGAGTCTCAAGCAGAATTTCTTCTCAGAAAAACCTGTTTTCGGGACGCCTGGGTGGCTCAGTGGTTGAGCGTCTGCCTTCGGCTCAAGGCGTGATCCCAGGGTCCTGGGATGAGTCCAGCATCGGGCTACTGGCGCGGAGCCCACTTCTCCCTCTGCCTGTGTCTCTGCCTCTCTCTGTGTCTCTCATGAATAAATCAACAAAATCTTTTTAAAAAGAAAGGAAGAAAGAAAAATAGACCTGTTTTCACTCTCAAGGCTTTCAACTGATTTGATGAAGCCCACACATGTTATCAAAGGAAATCTCCTGGAGTCAACTGGCAATAAATGCTAGCCACACCTACAAAACACCTCAAAGCAAGACTCAGAAGAATGTTTGACCAAATAACTGGATACTAACAGTAGCCTGACCAAGTTGATCCATAAGACTCACAGTGGCAGTGGAATGAGGTTGTGGGGGGTAAGAAAGCAGGGAGTCACTCAGGGGATTTGAGGCAGCTGCCATTCACCACCCCATTCAGGAGTATTTTAATATTTTAAGTAGTTGCCCTGGTGTCCTCCCTAAATGGGGAAAGAAATGGCACAACCCAAAAACGGGCCTCCAGGAACAGTTGCTAGGAGGAGCTGCTCTGCAGAGACTAGCAGGGAATGTCAAAACAGCTTGGAGCTTCATGACAAAATCCTGTCCCCCAAATTCGTACACCCTTCTAGGTCATTTGGGGGAAACTGCCGCCATCACCCTAAGAGCAAAAGCAAATCTATTGCTCTTGTCATAGCAGTAACAGTTCTCATTTATTGAGAACCTACTAAACAATATGTTATGAAAACTTCAACAACATTTAAAAGGTAAAAGTTATCAACATCTTTTATACAGATGAAAAGACTGAGACTTCCCAAGATCAAGTAGTTCGTCCAGCACCATCCAGGTAGTGAGTGGAAGAGCTGGGCAATCCCAGTTAAATTCAATGCAAAATCTATGCTCTTTTCACAAAGTTAGGGAAGCAAAGAGATGTGTTAGCCAGAAGTCAATTAGAATTTAGATTGCTCTAGTTTAGATAGTCTGATTAAGGATTCCCCCAGTTAAGGGGATCCCTGGGTGGCTAAGTGGTTTAGCACCTGCCTTTGGCCCAGGGTGTGATCGTGGAGTCCCTGGATTGAGTCCCATATCAGGCTCCATGCATGGAGCCTGCTTCATCCTCTCCCTGTCTCTCTCTCTCTCTCTCTCTCTCTCTCTCTCTTTAAAAAAAAAAGAAAAAGGATACCCCCAGTTAAACAATGGTAGTTTTAACCAGAGTGGAAGAGTAGTTTGCAATGTTCCTAGGTCAGTGTTCCTCAGACACTATTGACAGTGAATTTTCCAGAAGATCCATGAACCCTTGGTTTTGCTTTGGTCCTACAAAACTCTCATTTTTTCCTTCCACTTCCCTAAATCTAATGCCGAAGTTTCTACTAGTTAGAATGTAAGCTATGGTTGATACTTAAACACACATAACTTTCTATTAATAGTGCGGTAAGTAACTACAATTTTACCAGCATGTTTTGCTGCTGTCTTATTCTGAATGGCATCCTCCTTGCCCCCAAAGCAATAATACTTTGATTGCAAACTATTTCCCTAACCAAATATACTTCCTCCCCTAGAGAACTGCTACCATGGAAATCTATGCAATAAATTCATTTTTGTGGCATTGCACATCAAATCTGACAACATAATTTTGACATTTGGTAAAAGTACATCTTTGTCTATATCCTCAGAAGAAGACTTGCTTAATAGCACTTCTCTCAAATGTTCCTACAGTATATATATTATGCTAACACCAAAAATGGGGGCAAAGTTATCTTGTTTGGGGCTTTGCATTTTGGCTTATGTTTCTTAGATACCTGAAGAAGGACTTTTCATAAAGTTAACAAGGTACCTAGAAGTCAGGTTGTGATGAAAAATTATTTGCAACTCCATAGAGTATTCACTAGTATGAATTCAGCACTAATGACCAATTCCCCTTTTGCAACACCCCTAACCACATACATTCCTCAACATTCTTCCTGATGCCAAACTCCGTTGGAAAGATTACTCTGAATTGGATTCATGAAAAACAAATTGGACTTATTTCACTCCAAGAAATTGGAACCACATAAAATAAAATAATGCCAAATTATGCTTGGAACTAGGATATGCTTGGTTCCGATTTCTTGTGACAAAAGAGTTCCAGATTACAACCAACGTGTGCAATGTGGAATAAATCCTTTCTTATTTTTAGATATTATAAATATCCCTAGCATTGTGTTATTTGAAATTCGTAACTTTCCTTGGTCTTTGCCACATTACCATTCTCTAAAGAAAAGGATTTTATATAAAAGAGTGTGTTCAACACCATCCAAAGGTGTTTATTTATTGAGGTGGCCATAAGGGCTTATTGGGCAAAATAAATCCATCAGAGACCATTATCATATTATTTCACTCACATGTGGAATTTAAGAAACAAAACAGAGGACCATAGGAGAAGAGAGGGAAAACTAAAATAAGACAAAATCAGAGAAGCAGACAAACCATAAGAGACCCTTAATCATAGGAAACAAACTGAGGGTTGCTGGAGGGGAGATTGGTAGTGTGTGGGGTAACTGGGGGATGGGCGTTAAGGAGGGCACATGATGTGATGAGTATTTGGTGTATGCAACTGATAAATCACTGAACTCTACTTCTGAAACTAAAAACATGCTATATGTTAATTAATTGAATTTAAATAAAATAAAATTCATTTTCTTTAGGAAAAAGTCTCCTAGTTGATTCCAAAGCACGAAACTCAAGTAGTGCTTCAGAGTGGGGCTCCAGTGAATTTCTTTTAAATACCTATACAACTCAGTGTTACCAGCTTACTATCGACAAAATAATCTGTCATTGTTCTCTCTCCAAAATGAAAATTGCCTCAAGATTACTTCTGTTTTAATCTCTTACATGAAGAAAGCAGAGAGGGGAGACCAACTTTCTGGCAGGTAGATGAACTCTTAATGCCTCAAAAAGCATATTTCAGGGATGCCTGGGTGGCTCAGCATTGAGCATCTGCCTTTGGCTCAGGGCGTGATCCTGGAGTTCTGGGATCGATTCCCACATCGGGCTCCCTACATGGAGCCTGCCTCTCCCTCTGCCTGTGCCTCTGCCTCTCTCTGTGTGTCTTTCATGAATAAATAAATAAAATCTTTTTAAAAATAAATAAATAAAATCTTTTTTTAAAAAAAGCATATTTTAGTCAATGATTTTTTAAAATACATATAATTGAAGGTATAGATATTTTCAGCTTATACATGTTGGGTTTTTTTCTGCAGTATTCCTTGTCATTACTTTGAGCTTAAACAAAAGGCCAAATAGAAATGATATCCTCCATTAGTTTCTGCCAAAATCTGGTCAGAGAAGTTCCTCTGACCCATTCCTGTGTTAGGAGCAATGAAGGATACAGAAGTATACTATGATGGCCAGCCCTTGAGAAGCTTGAATGCCATTATAAGACAATATATGCATTTGCTTAACAATTATTAACAATGCAAAGCAAAAACAGACAGTGAGTACTCTAATTTACCACACATCTAACCATCTTTTGATCCATCTATCAATATTTTTTTATGGATTTCACAGTAAGTTGCAGACTTACTTCTACACCTATCAGCATGCATAGCATCAACTAGAGTTCAATACAACAAAGGATGTTCAACATGATCACATTTGAGGGTGAGAAAGAGCCCACTGATGTCAGTGGGGAGGATAACGCGCAAGAGACAGACTCAGAGGCTGAGACAGTCAGGGGGCCATGGCCAAAGTTCCAAAGATAGATGATGAGGGTCTGAACCAGGGCAAGGATAGGCAGAGTGTAGAGGAGGGGACAAGCAGATGGTAAAAGTTGAATTTGGGATGTAATTTTAGGATACTATAAGTGTCAATTAGAGAGACAGTTTAGAGTCAGCAACATTTGTGTAGCATTGCAAGATTTGTCTAAAGAGAGGGAGTATTCAACTGGCGCCAAGAACAGAGTTTGACGCAGCATGGATTTCAAGAGCAGGCAGGGTAGAGATGCCCATAAAAGAAACAGAAGAAGCCAAGGAAAGAGGAGAACCAGAGAGAATGGGACCTAGGGATTAAGGGGAGGAGACAGTTTTGAGATGAACTTGTCAATAGTATAAGAGGCTGAGAAGTTAAGGAAGATGAGAGGACCACAGTGTATGGGATTTGGCAACTTGGATATTGATGGTGACCTTGGTAGAAGTCAGTTGTTATGGAGCTGGGGAAATGAAGCCAAAATTCAGTGTGTTGAGAATTGAATGAAAGATGAGGTCATAGACAATACATGAAGACTAATCATTCTAGAAATTTGGCCATGAGACATAGGAGCTAGGTAAGGCGTACACATTTAGAGAAGGATGAAGGTCACAGGAGGATTTGCCTTGTGGGCAGACACCTTGGCCATACACAGATGAATGCCTGTGCTGTTCAACTGACACCTGATACACATGGCCTTGCATTGACAACTGTCATTGTGTGCATGCATTGTCTCCCTAGTTTGACTTAAGCTTCCGTAAATAGGTGGACTGTGTACTGCACTCATAGTCCTATGGAACAGAAAAGCTGTAGCTGTCAGAGATCATTTACTATAGCCCCTCATCTTATGGCCAAAGAGTCTAAGGCAAAAAGAGAATGAGTCATTCAAGGTCGTGCCCAGAGCAATTGGTAATGAACCACACAGATCCTTCACATTGTGGCTTGCAGTAAGGAGAAAAGTATTATTTTTCAACACAACTCCATGAAATTCCGGTCAGGGAAGCATCTCAAAGGTATAAACCTGATCACATGGGTGTCTCACAGCAACATGGTCATCCTGACCTGGGTAGAACAAAGCCCATCTCCAAGTGTGCCCCCCAAATTGGGATTGATCTGCTGGTCCAAAATTCTGGAGCAATATACTTCTACAATTTCCTATCACTTCTTTATTTTGCTCATATCCGCCCTATTTAATGTTAAATGGGAGCATTTGTATGTTGCTAGAGAGACACCATTTCTGGGTTTCCAGGCCCGTCTACAGCAGACATGCAGCAAAGCTTTTGAAGGGACACTTGCCTTTAGCCCCCTCCCTATTTTTAGGAATTGTATTGTGTGGATTCATTTTGGAGTGATGGCTGGACAAGGGCTAAACCTTTTAACTCTTTCTATTGTCTATTCCTGCCTCTCCAGCTCCCTCCTCAAGTTCCTTTAATTAGCTACACTTAAAGCCCTTTGGAATCACCCAGTGCCTGGCGAATGTAGTCAACCCTCGCAGACAAAGAGAAGGATGAGGTAAGCCACTTAGAAGGCAACTGATTTATTACATGCAGAGAAACTTCCTGTTAGCTTCCCCCAAAGTTATCTCTTCCCTTATTATTTGGAAAGCACAGTAATTTTCCACTTACTCTCTACTGATGTGAAACAGATTTGTTTGGATCTTAGAGGAAGCTCTGTTTTGCATTGGGTGTGTGTGTGTGTGTGTGCGCGCGTGTGCGTGCACGTGCACGCGCGTTTCCTGGTAAACCTGGTAGAGCACAATCACTTGGCTGTGCACGCCTTTATTGGACTCGGTTGCTGCACTATACCACACTTGCAAAAATGTTCTTTTCTAAAATGGTGAGAAAAAGCCTTTACAAGCTGAACTAACAACAGCTGCCTCTCCAAAATGCCTTAATTGTATTGGCAAAAAGAGCATTTCTTATTTTTTAAAGCCTACTTTAACTGGATTTTTGGAGCGGCACCATTAAAAGGATAATGACAATGTTACCCTCAAATAGATGTTCTTAAAATAATTGCTTTCCCCCACTGAGGGCTGGCACAGCCCCCGTGCAATTCTGGTGGGGTCAGCAGGTTCTTTGATGTCGCCCACCAGAAGACTGTCTCTTCCTCACTCACCCTCTTCTTTTTCTCATCCACACCTCCCTGCTCCCAGTTATATTAGATGTCGAAACTTGCTTTCATACCTGTATTGCAGCTCACTCCTTTTTTAAAAATGGTAAATATGTAGGTTTCTCAATGGGCCAGCAGTGCTGTTTCTTTATTCTGTCTTAAAATCGTTTTATTCTGGGAGTCAAACATAATCAAAACATTGATTTTCAGAGCATCGCCATCTCAGAAATTGATGAGTTGGCCATGAAATCATAGGTCTGCCCATTCTGCTTCTTATCTTGGGTGAACCTAAGAAGTATGACGATGATGTGCCTGAATGGGGGCATCCAACCTTGCTGGGAGAGAGGTGGTGTCAGGACTGCTTATAGCACCTACCTGGGCTATTATTCTGGGGTTGGGGAGTAAAGGAGAGCCTAGTATAGGTGTAGGTGAGGCTCTCATGAGGCTGTGGATATAAAGCAATAGAGAACTGCAACCTGTGTCTCTGAAAAAGGAAGCCTCTAGAATCAAGGGGAAGTTTAAGACATGAAGCCAAATTATCAGGCAAAGAACTGAAGAAAAAAAAGACAAAGAGGCAGAGCTTAGAGATTCTTAGAGACAAATGCATGCAGATGGAGAGGGCATTTATAGTTGCCCTTTGCTCTTACTCTGAGCAGGAAGGAACTTGTTTCGAGAATCAATTTATACAGGAGAAAAATCAAACTACATATTCATTGTTTTATTTTATGTCCAACTCAAACTGAGGCAGCTCACAAACTAATGCAGGATATACTTAATCTCTGTGTGAACACAGGAGCTCAATAGTGATATGCATACAGCCGGAAGGTGGAAGGCATTAGCTTAATTTTGTTGACATTGGACTTCAGTTTGGCCCATTTCATTGGACTGACAGACCACCTCGTCAAACCTATCCAGAGTTATTAAACTAATGGTTTATATCATGTAACATAAAGTTCTTCTTTGTTTAGAATCATATTCTAGATTCACAATCAAACCTGTGAGCCCTTGGTTCTTCCTTAAGTAATGCATGGAGGATGGATGAAGGAAAATTGAAACACGTTTCCGCTATGTTACCTTTCAACCCATTTGTTTACAATATACAACCACTTATGGCTTACAAAGAAAATCCACCACGATTTATTGCTTGGAAAGATGATGCAGAGAGTTTGAGAGAGAATCACTATTAAATTGATGGTGGAGTGCTTTGTTAATAGAGTGCTGTTGAAATGCATAATGAGGAGTGGCCCCTTCAAGGTCATTTCCTGAAGAAGAGGCTAGAACTCTGGATTCTTCCTCTTCATCTAACAGACCCTGGCATGCAAAGTGTGAATGGAGCACGTCTTTAATCCCACTTGGGTACTCGTGGAAGGGGCCCCCACTTCTTTCTATCCAGTCGTCTGAGCAAGGCTAACAAAGTAAATAAGAAATAGAGCAGGTGCTTCTCAAGCTTTAACATGAAAACAAATCTCTTGGGATCTTGTTAAAATGAAAGTTGGGAATCAGTGAGTCTGGGGTGGGGCCTGAGATTCTGCATTTCTAATAAGCTTCCAGACAATGCCAATGCTATTCACCCAAAACTCAGCTCCAATCTGAAACATTTGGACAGGCACAGAGATTCTTTTAGTCACTAGAGTTCCAATATGCTAGAAAAGACGGTCTCTGAAGGAAGCTAAAGGGGTTTTTTTAGTGTTCAAGATGCAAAAACAAAAAGCATCCAGAGGGAGATACCTAGAAGGCAACTGGAGATACTGAACTGGAGTCTAGGAAGACAGTAGCGCTGTGAATAATATTTAGGGAACTATCCACATAGACGTGTCATAGGTGATGTCCCGATGTCATGAGTTCAGATAACTCTATAGATAGACTGACAGATAAACAGATGAAATATATAGAGGGACCTCATCGGTTCACAGCACATTGTCATCACTGGCTCATGCAAAGCCCCAAGCCCCATTCTTGTTTGATTTTTTTTTTTTTTTTAGAACAACAGAGTGCATGTGTGTGCAAGCAGTGGGGGAGGGGCAGAGAGAGAGGGGGAGAATCTTAAGCAGGCTCCACACTCAGTGCAGAGCCCTGCATGAGGTTTATCTCACAACTCTGAGATTATGACCTGAGTGGAAATGAAGAGTCTGACGCTCAACCAACTGAGCCACCCAGGTGCCCCATGATTTTCAAAAATTAGTTATTTGATGCATTCCCTTTTATCCTCATCCCTTCCACCACAAGCAATTTTCTAAAGTGTTTGATGTGTAGCTTTATATTTTGTTAAGTGTTCATATATAATGCATTTTATTTTGCGTGTGTGGGTTTGTTCTTTGAGATATAACTGTGCATGGCCAAGTAAAATAACCTTAGTTATACAACTTGTTGAATTTATACACATGTACACACCTATGTAGCCAGCACCCAGCTCAAGACAAAGAATATTTTCTGTGGCTCTGTGCACATACATTTAATTTACATAAGTGACATTGAATAATAGGTATCATTCTGTTTCTTACCTCATCCCACAGCACAACATTTTCAAGGTTGATGTATGCATCTGTGTTTACATATTTGCTTCTAGCTACTTCAGAGTATCCCCTTTATGCTTCTGCCACATTTATTTAACATTCCCTAATGAAGGACACCTAGATTGCCTCCAACTCTCCTTACCACAAATAATGCTAGAACGAACATTCACATTTATGTTCTCTTATGGGCCCAGATGAGATTTTTCTTCCTAGATTATATAACCAGGAAGGTGATTACTGAGTCACAGTGTATACATATACTTATTTCAACTAAAAGTTACCAGACTGCCTTCCAGAATAGCTCCAGCCAACCTGCACTTACAAATTCTTTTTCTTCAAATCAAATGTATGTTTCTTTTGAACGTTCACTACATTAAACTGGACTCAAGGTGACTAGGTTTTATTGAGGTTATATGTAGATTTTACCTGTGAATGGCAATCATTCATTCGTTGAATATTTAATGAGCATCTACAACATACTGAGTACTCTTCTAGGAGCTGGTGATGCATCTGTGAAGAAGATAAATCCTCAACCTATATGGAATTTATGTTCTGATCAGTATGACATTAAAGTGGGTGAGATCACTTAGGAAGAGAATATAGGATGAATGAATGGAAAAGAAAACCAAGGACAGAATTCTGAGAAATGTCAAAAGATTAAGGGGTACAGAGAACAGAATTCTGGAGGGAGATCAACAGTGTTCTGAGGTCACAAGAGAAAGTGGTGGCATAGGAACCAAAAGTAAAGACAGTTTCAAGGAAAGTATAGTCTAGCAGAGGGAATATAATCAGAAGATGGTTGGTCATCAAGAAGGCTTTGTACAAGCCATTGTTGGAAAATGGGAGAATGATAGGACAGTGCACATCTTTTGTGCACTGTGGTACTCAGTCATCTCCTCAGACTAAGAATATGACTTCCATTTGCTGAAAGCATTGGGACCCTCTTTTCTACCTTTAGGGTGCATTCTTTTCTAAGAAAGTCCTTCTCTCCTTCAGTAAACAGACCTGGCTCTTCCATCCCTCTAGACCAGAGCATAAATTCTAAATTCTGATGTAAATTCCACTGAGTGATCTAGGATAAAATTTTGTTGATTGTTCCAAAGAGTAGGACTCTGGTCCTCTCCAAGAATTTTGCAAATCAATGTGCATTTAACAAAATTAGTCTGTAAAATTAAAGAAGACAGAAGGGCGGGGAATGAGTGGAAATCTTTTCATCTGACAGTTGAAAAGACAGCTTCAGATGTCATATTACTGCTTTTATGTAGGACATAACAATGACTTTATCTTTGTCTTATTGCTTTCACTCATTTTTTCATTGTATATCATGGATAGTTGGGGGGCGGGTTCTGTAAAATGCCTGCCCCGTGTGTTCAATCTTTTGTATTTTCACAGTTCTCCTTTACTGACTTGGGTGTGGCCCTCATTGCCTCCTGCCTGAATCCACAACAACCAGAGGACACACACTCTGCTTCAGGTCCCTATCCTGAGCAGCACCATCTAATAGGGCACTTCCACTTTTTAGAATTGTCAATTCTTTCCCACTGCCTCCAGATAAATCCCACATGCCAGACTCACAGTCCTTCACGGCCTGGCTTCACACCACCCTGAAACTTGGGTTTCCCACTGCATCACAACTATAATGCTCTGCTCCTGCCAAACTGGCCTGCTTTGACCTTCTCCAGATATGCTATGCCCTTTCTGTGCTTTGTTCCTTGTAGCCTTTTAGCATATTTGGAACTCCCTCCCTCTACCTAGAGTCCATCAGGTCCCATACTCTCAGCCTCCACTGCTCTGTCCAAACTTCTAGAACAGCAGTTCCCAAACATCCTGGTTTCAGGACCTTTTTACACACTTAAAAATTACTAAGGACCCCAAAGAGTTTTTATCTTATGGACTATATCTATCAATTTACATTAAATTAAATCAGGAACATGTTTAAATTTTTAGTAATCATTTCTGAAAAACCATTATATGTTACCACAAAAAAAATATATTTTACGAGAAACAACTCTATCTTCCAAAACAACAAAATAATAATGAGAATAGTGGCAATGCTTTCTATTTTTACACATCTCTTTAATGTCTGTCTGACTAGAAGACAGTTAGATTCCCCTGGTTCAGCATTTAATCTTTTATGATAGGTTGTTTTGGTTGAAGCATATGAAGAAAATCCAGACATTGTATTGGATTAAGGGAAAAGAATTGCAATAGTCTTTTCAGCTTATTTTTCATGCTGTCCCAAACTGGAAAAGTGATAGTTTCTTAAAAGTTAGTTGTAACATGGAATCTGAAAACATATCAATAAACTTTTCATACTCTGTTATATTAAAATTGATTGATCTATCTTGTACTTTGAATGGACCTTTTATCTACTTATAATTTTATGGCATGAAACACTGACCATTTGGGTAATATTGGTTCATGGGGTGTGCAGAATTTCCAAATGTTGACACATTTCATTATAGAATATATATATATATGAGATATATATATATTTGAGATACATATACAGATAGATATCCCATATAGTCATATCACTACCAATCTCATCAAAAAAAAAAAAAAAAAAAAAAACCTTGGCTTTCAAGTAGTATTGTGAAAATGTTAAGCTTATGGTGGTGAATACATATGAGTTTTCCAAAATTCTTTTTCATTGAAAGCTCGAATTCTCCAATTGGTAACAAAAATATCAGTTGTTTTCCTTGAAGTGATAGGCTCTCTTTGTTCATTTCCAAGAAAATGTTTGGCAAATACCCAAATCTGAATAACTATAGTTTATCTGTCAATCATTGTGGTAGGCAGAAAAAAAAAAAAATGCCTTCCCTGCACCAAAGACATATATTCACTTCCCAATCTCTGCAACTTGTGAATGTTACTTAAGGAGCCTGAGAAGAGGGGCTTATCCTGGATTATCCAGTGATGAGTCCCTAATAAGAAAGAAGACACAGAGACACAAGGGAGAGAAGGCTATGTGAAGACAAGGCAGAGACTGGTGTGATGCTGCCAAAAGCCAAGGAATGCCAAGGCACACCCATCACCACCAGAAGCTAGAAGAGACAAGGAATAGGTTCTCTTCCAGAGCCTCCAGAAAGAGTTCAACTCTGCCAGCTTCTTGATTCAGGGCGTCCAGCCTCCAGAACTATGAGAGAATAAGTATCTGCTATTTTAAGCCACCAACACAGAGATCATTTGTTAAGACAGCTCTAGGAATACAACCCTTCTTGCAAGTAAACATTGATGCTCCATGAAAAAGGCTGCTAGTTCAGCTGGCAATTCAATCATCACACAAGTCCTTTTCCTCAAGGTTATCATCAGACTTCAGTGTAGAGCAGCAGAGCTTTATGCATGCTTCTCATTTCCTCACCCAAAATGCTAAAAAGAGAGGTACCCAAGAATTGAGATGTAATAAAATGTGTCACTTATAGAGGCCTTCTTTATACAAAAAAAAAAAAAAAACAAAAAAAACCTCAAAAATGAGTGAGTGGCAGTAAAGAATATGACAACTATTGGTATAGTGGGTTCCAGTGCCTGGTTCATGCTAAGGCACCAGAGTCTTACTTATTCTCACTCCGCCCCATCATTACCAATCTCAACACAGCAAAAAAAAAAAAAAAGGACATTTTAGGATTACCATGAAAATTGTTTTGACCTCAAGGATGCCCTTGAAAGTGTGCTATGGGCCGCCAGGGCCTGTGGGTCACATTTTGGCAATGGGTGAAGGAAATACAGAAAGAGGTTAATTTAAAATTAGGTGGTGGGTATGTTGGTATTCACTGTATTAGTCTTTAAATTTTCCTATACATTCTTTCATTTTCATAGAGAAATGTTGGGGGGGAAATGTTTTGTAAATATGTTAAAAAAAAATTGTTAGCTCATTTTGTGAGGCCAAGACTGAAAGGCGAAATTACTATCCTTGGCCTGCTGTCTTCTGGCTCTGGCTCCTGTTCACCCCTTCTTGTCTCCTAACTGCTTGAACCACCTGATGATCTGGAAACATTGGGCTGCTGGGAGTAATCCAGACACGACTCTGTCTTCCCTGTCTCTATGTCTTTTCATGTGTGATTCCTCAAACCAGAATATAATCTCTCCCCCTCCACCTCTCTTGATGCTCCTATAAAATTTTAATTCAGCTTTAAGTTTGGATTCCCAATACTTCCTCTCCTGGGGAAAATTCCCTGTGTCCCCATGGACTGACATTAGGGATTCTGTATCTAGAGTCAAATGGAAGAACAGAGCCGCTGGACATCTGCCCAAGACACCAACAAACACAGGATGCTAGAACATCACTGGAATAAACTTGATGGAGGATGCCAGTTACCTCAAGTTTCCATAGGTGAGTCTTCAGGTAACAGGTGAAATATAAATTAATGATGAGTATTGAAGTAAATAGCGATCCAAAATGGAACCATTCTACATCTTCACAAGCCTTTTACTCCTCAATGTTATTGCCCTGGACATGAGAGGTCGTTCTAAACAAACACGGGACATTTCCGAGACACTTACCTTAGGTCATAGTTGGAACTCGCAAAACTCTGAAACCAAGCAATGCATGTAGGGTTGATATTTGCCCGGCGTAGATGGGTCATGTTGTTGTATAAATCTTAAACACTTTAGTAGGCTTCCCAAAAAGTTGCCTGGTTTCAAAAATTGTAGTCCCGAAATGTTTCAGCTATTCTGATACATTCTGTGTCTATCATAAATCTCTTAATTTGAACAAAAAGAAAAAGGTAAACAGTTTTTATTGTAGAGAATTCTCTACATCCACACCAATAATACACTGAATATACATGAAAGGAATATCAGTTTGAAGAATGTCAAATGATTCGTCTGCCTGGGATGTTCATGTTCTAGCCAGTCCATTCTTCCATGATAGCATGATATCACTGTAACTTTATTATCTAAATTTTCATCTCCCCAGTTGACTACAAGCTCCTTGAAGATGGAGACTATCTGTTTATCTTTGTATCCCAGGGCCTAGGCCAGCACCTGGTATCTAGAACATGCTCAATAATTAAGTGAATAGTAGAGTAGTGATAGTAGGGGAGATCTTGGCACATATGAAATTCAGACATCCATTATACAAATTCCACATGCAGTACCTGCCTGATAACAGGAGCAGGGATCCCACGGAAAGAACCCAGCTCCTTTGGCGATCCACTTAATCAATCAAGTATTTGTTGAATGACAAACACCAGCAACTCACAGTCCTCAGAGCTGAATGCTGAACAAAATAAGGTCCCTGACCTTCTGGAGTGAATAATGCTAACTCCACAGACAGTCATGAAACAATTTGAGAAAGATTAAGCGTGTGGAGTTCCATAAAACAAAAGCAGGCAGAGGCCCTTCAGGGGACCCAGAATTTGAATATAGGATGCTACAGAAACCTGTTCCTTCCTTTATTATACAACAATTGAATGCAAACAATGGGAATCTGATGCAGTAGGGAATCTGAGGCCTAGATTTCCAAGCAAGCTAATAGGTCATGCAGTATGTGACCCCCCAAAATATAATAATAATAAATCAAGTCAACAAAAATGGAAGGACTCTCTGAAAAGCATCTCTATACAGTGTATCTAAATATCTCTTCAAGAATGAAAAAAATATATATTTTGATTACTTTTCTGTGTAGCCCATGGGCTGTTTTTAGGTCCTAAGGTAAATTTACCATTTACCACCTCCAGGAGAGATTCAAAAACATAACCACTCGCTAGGGGCATCTGGGTGGCTCAGGTTGTGATCCTGGGGTCCTGGGATCCAGTCCCGCATCAGGCTCCCTGCAAGGAGACTACTTCTCCCTCTGTCTATGTCTCTGCCTCTCTCTCTGTGTCTCTCATGAATAAATAAACAAAAGCTTTTAAAGCATAAAAAAATAACCACTCACCAAGTCACTTCACCAGCATTTACCAAGTGACTTTATATCTGTCCTCTAATTAAATCCTCATAACATCTCTAAGCACTGCAGCCCTTACAGCTAGCAACTGGAATCCTGTGGTGGACCCCACACTCTCCTCCAGCCATGCACCCCTCCTACCCCGCAAAAGGCCAAAGCGATAGGGCTCCCCCAGAGCCCTCACCCCCATCAGCTTCTAGCATGGTAGCAAACACAGGATGCAGTTAAATTTGGATTTCAGATAAACACAGGATCCTTTTTTTCAATAATGCCCCACATTTAGCATATGTATGTCTCAGAAGAGCGAATTTCTACCCAACTTTCATGACCAAGCCAAACGCCAAGGCCTCAGTGCTCTCATTCCCCTCCACCTGCGCCCACAGGTAGGAGCGCACGCCTCCTCCTCTGCACACGTGTTGTACATCACCCACACACAACTGCATTGTTTTCTCTTTCTATCCCAGGACACTGGACAGTCAACTCCTGTGCCAGTCCCACCTCCTCTATTCAAGAAACCTCTTCAGCGATAGAGACCTGTTTTAGGTGAGGGCCCTGCAATCCTGTGTTCCCCTACTAAAGTGTTTGAGCCTTGCCTGTGGAAACTTCGAACTCTCTCAAATGCTAGGGTCCATGTCAGGCTGGGTGACATCTGTGCACGGGAACCCCAGGACATGCTGCTGCATGGCCCACTCTCAGTTGGTGTCACGGAGTCACAGGAAGAGCACTAGGGAGTCCCCTCCCTTCATCCCCCATGCAGGATGGCTTTTCAGGGAGCATCTCTGACGGACAGGCACGCCTCATATGCTTTCCTTCTTTCTTCCCTCATTCTGAAGGCTATAATTAACTCTCCTTAGGGAACATCTATCCCATACAAATCTGTCTCATTTTTCTCTCTGAAACTATGTAAAATATCAAAATATTTAAATCAACAAGAATCTTAACAGTTAGGATGTTAGGGTAGTTACAAATCAACAAGAAAAAGACAAAAGAGCCTCAGTAGGGCAGGCTACACTTCATAGCATTCACAAATATAGAAGGAGGCATAAGGGCATATAAAGACAAGTCAGTGTTGGCCAATTGAATTTAAATAAAATTTAATTGAAAAAAAAAATAGCTCAAACTCATTGTTATTCCAAAAAATGGCAATTGCTTTTTCTTTAAAATTGCAAAAAAAAGAAAAAAAAGGATTTAAACTTATAAGACATGGTTTTGGTAACAGCGCTTTGAAAGAGGGCACTCTGGTGTGCTGCCAAAGGGAGTATAAACTCAAAAAACATCTCTGGAGAGAGTTTGTCAATTCGTATCCAGAGCCTTGAAAACATTCATATTCTTCTGACCTAACTACTCCATTTATAAAAATTTCTCGTGAGAATCCATCAGATAAGCACTTGAGAGTTTTCACAGCTGTGCTATTTAAAAAAAAAAAAGTGTGAAACAAATAAATGCCTAACAATAGGGGGATGACTAAATAAAATTTAGAGTATGCATATAATGAAAAATTACTGTCGTCGCTAGAAATCGTTTTCAGGAGAAATCCTGACATAAGAAAATATTGTATTAATTCAGACAGACTAGGTTGTCCTGCAATAACAGCTTTTAAAATCTCAGTGGTTTAGCACTAAAAAATGCTTCTCTTGTTCACACTCTACATCTAAATGAGATTAGGCAGGAGGGAATGGGGGAAGCTCCCTCCATGCAATCACCCAGAGCCCTGAACTCTCAGGTAAACATACGACCAACCTCTTGGCAGTTAAAGAGAGGACGAGATAGTCCCATGAAGGCCAGAAGCAACCTACCTCACCTTGCATAACAGCCCATTGGCCAGAACTAGTCACCTAGCACCACTTACCTTCAACGTGGGGAGGAAAATGCCGTCCTACTATGTGCGCAAGAGGAGAGGTGAGCCAGACACAGGGCAGTGCTAAAGATTTCTACCATTATACTTGTGATATGACAGTAAGTTAAAAAAAAAAAGCATACTTTTTTTACTTTCATACTTAATTAACACAATCCAATTTTAGAGAAGTTTTTATGATGCTTTCATATTTGTGTGAGTGGAGGTAATAATAGAGGTATCTGGGTTGTTAAACTGTAGATGGTTCTTATTTTCTTCTCTACACGTGCTTGCATTTTCTAAATTTTCTACAAAGCACACCTTAATTTCTACAATAAGAGGAAAATAGATTTTCTGTTTCAGGATTACTCTTGCTGTCCTGGGTTTTCTCACCTTTGGAAAACAAATTTTTCTTCTCCCCTAGTTCAGCAAATTTCTTCTAAGCCTCAGCCCCAACTGTAATGGGAATAATATTAGTATTCCTCTCCCCATAAGAGAGCTAAATGAGAAGTAACCAATAAATGTCTATTTAAAGACATTTGCAACGGGGGCAGGGGAGAGTGGTAGGTGCTCATTGGATGCAAACATCATGATGCTTCCCTCAGAACATGCAATTAAATTTTGTCACCCTACATAGGAGATTAGATCATATCTCGCTGCCATTTAGCCAAAAGATATGCCCAATTCATTTGATTATTCCCTAAGGAAGTATGAACCTTACTACACAGTTCAGGCTCAGAATATTCACTCTCACAAATGAACCCAAGTGGATGGATTTTATCTCTTGGCTGCCAAGTTCGTTGTTGATTTCCCTAAGTCTTCCTGGCTCATTTGGGCTCCAGGGGCTCTTCTCTAAATCCTTGCTGTTCACATTGTCTGTATCAGACAACCAACCCCAAATCATTTGACACCTTGTGTCAAAAACTAATTTCCAGAGCCAGGGACTCTAGGAAGGAAGGGACCCTCTGGGCTCCTCGTTCTGCCTCCACTACCCATCTAGCTCAGCACCAGCATCGCTCAGCACTGCTTGATAAAGACTCCATCAAGTTGACCTGAACCCTTCAGGGGGGAAAGTAAGCTGTGGGTGTGACCCTGGCCCCTTCTTCACAAGACACCTAATGCAATGTGTTTACGTCTGCATGATCATCACGGAGATTAGAAATGGGAGCAGAGTATAGTAGGATCCTCAGGAACCAAATTGAGATTCCATTATTTAAAAAACAAAACAGAACAAAAAACACTATATGCTATAGCTAATTCAAAGAAAAAAAAGATGTAGTTTTACAAGCCTATCAGCCCACTATCTTCCAGTAAGAGTGAAAAGAAAATGTGGCTGAAGGGAAAGCCAGTGCATCGGGGACAGATGGAATGCTCATGTTTAGGGTCTTTATTTTTAATGTGCCCCACTAGCCAAAGGTTTCCACTGATGTAAAGAAAAATTAATTAATGGCAGCATCACCACCACAGCATATTTGAACTGACTGCTGGTGTGACTGGGCTAGGGAGAAAAAGAAGAAGAGAAGAATTGTGGCAAAACAGATGAGGTTTTAATTTATGGTGTCTTGAGATGTCAGTTCTTCTGGAACAAAGTAAGAATGACCTCCCTTGGCAAATAATTCATCCAATCCCACATTCACTGTACAATTGTAATACATACTTCTCCTGTATGGTTCCCAACTCGAAGTGGGGACAGTGGAGAAACACACTAAGGTAACTGGAACATTCCCTTTACCTCATTATGTCTCATCTCCACAGGCCCAGGGACCAAGAGCCCAGACAGGCCTGGCTGGGTGATATGTGGGTGCAATATTCAATTTTACTAATGCATTCACACCAGCCCCAGATTGTGCAAAATCATGCATTTTTGACACAGGAACCATAATCCTATATTTAAAATGATTACCAACACTTTTGACTTCTTAGCTGTAAATATGAGATTTAATCATAACGTTTAGCTCTGTGATTTATGGATATCATAAATCACATTGTGTTTTGAGTCTGGGACTGTCTGTCACAGTGCTGAGAGACCACGGCAACTGGCATCTTAGAAAGAGATGAAAACAAGACTGTTTATAAAGATATTTTGCTCTTCCTCCATCGTCATCCCATCCACCCAAACACTAGTACCTCCTCCTTTGATCCACCAAACACTAGTACCTACACAGATAGCACCACTTACAAACTCAGCATCACTCAGTTTTTGCCTGCCATGTATCATTACTCTCTACGGATAGGAGGAAAAGTAGGAGTGATTTATATTGCCTCCTGGCACTGAATTGGTTTGGGAAAATTCTGGATAAGAAATTCCAACTTTACTAAAATGTGAATCAAATAGCATGTATTGGGACCACCTCGTAGCCCTACATGGACTGTTTTCTGGCACACCAGGCCTCTCCGTCATCCTATGTTGCTTCTTTTGTTTCTGAGTCTATATTAGGCCCATAACTCGCTTCTGGGCCTCTGAAACTCTTAGCTTCACCCTAAATGTTTCATAATCCAGATTGCCGTCTTGGTCGTCTAGGGCTGCCAAAACAAAATACCACCAACTGAGTGGCTTAAACAACAAAAATTTTATTTTCCCACATCTATTTCCAGTTCTAGAAGCTAGAAGTCCAAGGTCAAGGTGTCAGCAGGGTTGGTTCCTCCTGAGACCTCTCTCCTCGGCTTGCAGATGGCCACCTTCTCGCTGTGTCCTCACACAGTCATCCATCGTTCTGTGTGTGTGTGTGTGTGTGGTGTGTGTGTATGTGTGTGTCCTAATCTCCTCTTATAAGGACACCAGTCATATTGAATTAGGGCCCATCCATATGACTTCATGTTACCTTAATTACCTCTTTAAAGATCCTATCTCCTTATGTGGTCAAATTCTGAGGTACCTAGAGTTAGGACTTCAACATACCAATTGGGGCAGGGGGAAGGACATAATTCAGGATATAATATATGTTGTTGTTTTTTCCCCTAGCATCCCTGAGGTCAATGTGCACACATGTGCACACACACACACACACACGCACACACACACACACACACACACTTTACATTTTTCTATAACTTGCTAAGAAATTCCTACTCCAACTATTACATTAGGAACTAGGAGGGGTGGGGGATAGTCTCCGTTTGTTATGGCTCCCAGCAGTCTTACTGGAGTAAACCCAATGTCTTCCAACAATTGCTAAGTTTGACAGCATGTCTCGTCTCTCTCAGGGACTCACACACACACTTTTTCTAGGTGTGGAGGGAAGCATAGTGTCTTCATGGCTGTGGAAGGAAGATCTGGGACCACACTCTCCTCTGGTTGCAGCATCTCCTACCTGAGGACAGGTGTGGGCTCTGTTGTCACTGCTCTTGTTGCTGAGGTGTCCAAGCCCAATGTGACCCCAGTATCTATTCTCCTACTGGGGGCACCACACAGTCATTGCTCCCATTGCTCCCATTGGCCTTCCTCACTGCTGACAGAGGCTACCTCACTGGCCCCACAAGCACCCCCATAATCTGCTCCAGTCTCCTCTTGACTGCTCCAGCAGTCACTGTTCCAACCCTCTTCTGGACAAGTTTGCCCTTCACCATGGTGAAGCTCACCAAGCCAGTCTCTCAGCTTCATCCACATCTCCCACTGAAGCACACTGTGGCAGCTGCATGGGGCCAGAGCTCGTTGACTGACACATCACACAACCTTCTTCTGAGTGGGGCTGCCCCACCCTGACCTGCAGTGCCAGGTGAGGTGATCCTCTTTCAAGTTCAGAACATGGAGTGTGGGTCCAGCCACCCCCCCCCATGTTGATTCCCCCTCAGCTTATTTGGGATGTGTTTACTACCTACCATTTCTTCACCTCAGATATTCTCCACTTTACCAAGAGGTTTGAAATTGGCAGGAGGAAGAAACTAAAACTTCTCTCTCTCTCTCTCTTTCTCATTCTCTCTTCCTTTCAGCTTTACCTCCCTGAATCAAAAGGATTTTCTATTTCTAGCAGTATAGAAACTTTCCTTATATCATATTCTCTCTTTTCTCCATCATGGCTCAAAATAATAACACTAGCTCAGGCCTCCAAGTTTTACTCTTGATATACAGATGGAAGCTTTTTGGAATTTGGGAAACACTTTTCTCTCTCAGCAAAGCAAGGATCTGAAGACTCTCTCACTTTTCACATAACAATTCTAACATGAAGCCCAAAGCTAAGCCAAGATTCTTTTATTCTGGGTGGTCTCCTCCTTCCCCTGAATTGATAGATTCAACGCCAGGACAGCCTGATAGAAAAGAATGAAAATACATGGATATATCAAGACTCCAGTTCCTGTTGCACTAGCAGCTGGGAAACAAATATTCTAGTATATCCCCCAGAATAAGGTGATTCGTTATGGGCATTTAATGATCTGGTTAGCACTGGAATTATTTTCGTTAGTAGATAGGTAACTAGGGAGGCAATGGAGAGAACCATCAAATGTGTTCATTAAGAATTCACTGGCAGGGGCCCCTCACTGGCCCAGAGCCGGAAATCTTCAGTATCCAATAGCAGTTGTCATCCCAGGAACTTGAAGGTGCCCCCCACCCTTATTATTTGCTCATATCTCACTTGGGACCCCTAAGGACTATGGAAAGTAGTAGAAAAGAACCCTGGGAAAACATCCAGTATGGAAGGATTGAATTGGCTGGATCCCTGATAAATGCATTACATAGAAAAACCTGACTTAGAGGCAATCCAACATGGCGGCTAACACAGGACTAGAGTCCAACGGTTTGGCTTCACATCCTGACACTCCTCCTTCCTACCTCGTCACTCCAAGTTAAAAAACCTCCCTAGATCTGTTTCCTCATTGGTATATGAGGGTTACTAAAAGACCTATGTTTATGGTGTTGTTGTAAAGCTTCTAAGAGTGAAGACACATAAAATGCTAGAACAGTGCTTGACACATAGCAGACTCTCCATAAATGTTAATGTTAGTATTATCAGGTTGTGGAAAAGTGGTTATTATGAATAGTATTAATAGCCAAAATTTATTGAGTGCTTATAATATGCCAGGCAATGTTATAAATTCCTTACATGTGTAATGGGGGCTCAAAATTATTAATCTAAGAATATTTTTAAAACCTATTTTCCATCCCTTTCTAGGCCCATCCACCCCCACTTCCACTAGTAAAATTCTGATTTGGTTTACTTGGCATGCCCCCATATCCTCAGTTCATGGGCCTTAATCCACACATTGGGGGAAAATACTGTAAGCCTGAGAGGCAAGAAGATTTATATTTGAAATGAAGAGAACTCCTGGCAGTAAAAAAAGAATAGCTCCAAGAAAACACGACAGAGTGAGTATGAGAAGTTTTACTTGGCAGTTGAGAGTGGAATAAGGAGAGATTTTCAAGTACAGCTACTCTGTGTTGAAAGTGAGGGGTGATCAAATTGAAGGCAGAGAATTTTTTTTTTAAGTGTAGCTATTTCTTATGCATATATTACCCTCTTGGAATTTTCTTAAGAAAGTACAGTAAACACTTGAATTGCTTTTGATTAAGCTTCTCTGTTAACTTGTTTTTCTCTTTGAATGTGAGTCTAAGCGAAGAACAGGACCACATGGGAACCCACCTTTATACAGGTTATATACACATTCTCTCATGCTTTCCTCATGAGTCAGATACTATTATTATCCATTATTTGAAGGAAAACTGAAGTTTAAAGAGCTAACTCATTCACAGTCACACTGAAAGCACCAGAGCCCAAATTCAAATGTAAGTACACATGGTTTGACCATCAGAGTGTGCATACTGTCCACCCAACTGTACTAATCAATTATCCCTTTTAGCTTGAGTTAATTCCTGCTTCCTCAATTGTCCTCCTGCGATTGTTGTCTAAGGAAACTGATGCTTGGTTTCTTCCCAATACCCAAAAATATTTCCTGTCAATTAAAATAAAAACCAAAGCGTACATGTGTGTGTACGCACGCGCACCTTTTAATTTAATTAAATATTCACATTGTTTAAAATTCAAAAGGTACAAATGTTATAAAGCAAAGTCTCCCTCCTAACCTTGTTCTCCCAGCCATCTGGTTCCCCTTCCCAGAGGCAAACAGTGTTATCAGCTTCTATTGTATATTTCCAGATAAAAGCATTACAAGCAAATACATTTTGTCTCTCTCTCTTTTTTTAAATGATAGCATAACTTACTCAGTGTTGTGCACTTTGATTATTTCCATTTGTCAATACTGGAAACAATCTTGGAAACACCATTCCGTATTAGTGTACCAGGAGTGTCCTCAGCTTTCCTTATAGCTAAAAATAACCCATTAGGACGCACCCTCATTTCTGTTGAATAATCAGAAAATTTCTAAATTTGTGCTGTTGTAAACGATGTGACAATGAATACTCTGTCATTGTGCATGTTTCTAGATCCATAGTATAAATAGTATTTATAGATCCATAGTATAAATTTCTAGAAACATAAAAAACTGATAGAATTGTTGGGTCAAAGGCCATGTACACACATATTTTTTATTTATTTTTATTTTTTTTTAAGATTTTATTTATTTATTCATGAAAGACACATACAGAGAGAGAGAGAGGCAGAAACACAGGCAGAGGGAGAAGCAGGCTCCATGCAGGGAGCCCGACATGGGACTCGATCCCAGGTTTCCAGGATCACGCCCTGGGCTGAAGGCAGTGCTAAACCACTGAGCCACCAGGGCTGCCCACACACATATTAATAGATATTCCTAAATTGCATTCCCTAGATTTTTTTTTTTTTTTTGAGAAAGAGAGATATTGAGCAGGCTCAAGCAGGGAGACAAGCAAAAGGGGAGAGACAGGGATAAGCAGATTCTGCACTGAGCTCAGTGCCCTCAGGAGGCTCAACCCTGAGATTACAACCTGAGCCAAAATCAAGAGTCGGGTGCTTAACCAACTGAGCCACCCAGGCACCCCTTCCACAGATTATTTTTAACAAAGTACATGCCTACCAGCAATGTATGAGATTGTTTATTTTCCCTTACCCTCTCCAACACAGTGGATTATTAAACTTTCTGGTCTTTGCCCATCTGATAGACAAAAACGGAAAATCCATTTCTTCTCTTGCCTCAGGTTACTTGAGTTTAAACTGTAACTTGTTGCCCACAAACTTTTTTATTCATTCATTTAAGTAGTATAAGGCATTTCTCACATATAAGGTTCTATCTTAGTCACCCCTTAACCCTGTGAAGTAGACTCTCTCTCCAAAATCATTATGTGGCTACAGATTCCTCCAGATGGCTGAGTTTTGAATAACTCCTGATTCCTTCATGGTAGAATAATAAGATAATTATTAGGGTTTTGGAAGAACACATAAATAATATTCCTGTCCCAATTCTCCCCAGTTCCCTCCCCACCCAGCTCCAAGCTGGGACCAATCAAGAGACAGTCACAGAAATCAAACAGATGGGGATGAAAATATCTGCTTTATGTCTGATAAAGCCGATTGGAGTCTAAAGCTTAGACCACAAACAGATGGGTTTTCTAATATCTGCCCTGAACCAAAAAACAAACAAAAAAAGCCACAATTAAACCCATACACCCGGTCACAGGCAGGCATTCTCAGCAAAGGGCAGTCTTCCACACAGTGATGGCCACTTATTATAGGGCCTCAGAGGAAAGTGGGTGTCCTGAGGACAGCCACGCCTAGCAAGAGCCTGCAGAGGGACTGAGCCACATGGTATGCTCAACTGGACCAGCAAGACATGTTACATGTGGCCACAGAAGTATAGGTCCCCTATATCTACCCCCCCCCCCACACACACACACACACACTCCAGAGGCAAGGAAATTCCCACCCCTCCATGCAAATGTATGGAGAAAGGAAAAGAATACTCCACTAATTGTTTAACCTTCAAGGATGAAGGTCTAAAGAAAATGGGATCTTTTGGGGACAGGAGGGAATTAAAAATGCAAAAAAAATGCAGAATGTATTCACTAGTTAATTCATAAAATACCGATTGAGGATTTACCTAGTACCAGGCTCTGTGCTAGGATTGAAAGGACAAATACTGAGATCTTACCTTCTATAGGACTGATGTTGTACAAGAGAGAGAGACCACATAAATAAATCATCTTATACAAACTGTAATCGAAGCATGGTTGAAGGAATAGACAAGCCTTTGCAGAGGTGCCCTGAGCTGTGCTAGGAAGGATGACTAAGGCAATAAACAGCTTTCCTTGTACATGACATTATTTTGCATAAGGGGTCTGTGGGTCAGGCGTGAAGGAATATACCAGATCAGAAAAAAAAGTGCAGTTGTGAAAGGAGAGAATGCAAACATGTGTTTGGGACACAGAAAGTATTTCTATGTGGATTGGGACCCATGCAGAGGTTGAAAGGCAGGACACAAGTGATATAAGACAAGCCTGGGAAGGCATCAGGGCTGAACTGGGAAGCCTTTGCAAGCCACACTCAGAAGCTTGTGCTTGATCCTTAGCCAAGGAGCAGCCCTTAACACCCTTTAACCAAAATTGAAATGACCCCATTTGTTTCAGGAAGATCACTCTGGCAGCAAATGAGGAGGATAGAGTGGAAAGGGAGGGAGAGAGAAAGAGAGAGAGAGACCAAAAGCAAGAGAACCAGTTAAGGGCAGCCCCGGTGGCCCAGGGGTTTAGCGCCGCCTTTGGCCCAGGGTGTGATCCTGGAAACCCAGGATTGAGTCCCACATCGGGCTTCCTGCATGGAGCCTGCTTCTCCCTCTGCCTGTGTCTCTGCCTCTTTCTCTCTCTCTCTCTCTGTTTGTCATGAATAAATAAATAAATAAATCTTTAAAAAATAAAGAGAGAGAACCAGTTAAGAGTTAACAAACTGGTGCAGAAGAAAGAGGTTAAGGATCAAAATTAACACAAGAGTGATCAAGAGAAGTGAAGAAATTCAGCAGACATTCCCCCAGTCGAATGAGCAAGACGTGGTGATTGATTAACTAGACATGGGAGGGGAGCAGGAGAGAATCCAAGGCAAACAGGTGTTCTGTTTGAGTGGTGAGGCCACAACTGATACAGGAAACAAAAGAGGAGCAGGTCAGGGGAGAAGAAATTGAGTTTAGTTTTGGATCATGCTGTTTCATAGTTACCTGATAGATACCCAGTAGGATGTGCTCAGCAGGTGCCTCAAAGTGAAAGTCTGAGCTCAGGAGAGAAGTCGAGGTGCTTACGGACATAGCAGCTGTTGGTGTAAGGGCTGTAGGGAAAACTATGGCAGTACTCTAAGAGCAGTCAGCTGAGCAAGCAATGAGGCATGAGAGAGAACCAGGATGATGTGAGGGACCAAACAGGTGATGGTATCTGGAACAGAGAAGAAGTCAATGAGGACAGTTCCATGGGGAAGTGAGGAGGTCTGGGAGATGAGGAGGGAAGAAAAACCCCTCAATGAATCATGGAGGAGATCAAATTTTTCCTCCTCCTAAGTGTTCAAGGTCACAAAGCATCTATGGAGGGAAAGTTTCTCATCCACATTTGTGCTATAGCATTCATCTTCCAGGGCTGCCTGAAAAACAAACTGGGTGGGAGAAAAAAGGGTGAGGACAATCGCACAGTTTCCTCCGGCCTACCTCTCTGGAAGAAGTTTCTCTTTGTTTGTCACAGAGTGGAGGACAAGAGGGCAGGGCAGGGCTTTAGGAACACCTTCCCCCACAAAATCTTGCAAAAGCTCTGCATTTACAAACATCAAAAGGAAATCTAATACCCTCCTATGGGTTAAGGAAATCTAATATCCTTCTTTATGGGTTTAAGGAAATCTAATATCCTTCCTTTCCTTCTTTATGGGTTTCTCACCAGTGAAGTCTGCTCTAACAGTGATTCCTGCCAGGATCCTTCATGGCCACACCATCTGCTCTGGTCAACAACTTGGCCAACTCTCTATGCTTATCTTTCTATAGCCATTAGATCTTGGCACAAGCTAGTCCATGTGCCCGGAACATCCCATTCTTTCTATAAAATTTCTCTTGATTTCTTCAAAGTCATGCTGAAGTCTTACCCCATCTATGAAGCTTCCATTCATTTTCCGAGTACGTACATCAACATATGATGCACACCTACTGTCCTTTGACTACAGACTTGGTCTGTGTTAACATTTTTTTTCTACAAAAATCATGTCACTTGTTATAATTATTTAGGGCAATAAGCAGATTTTTCTAGATAACCAGAGCTCTGCTTCTAAGCATCAATCTTTTATTTGCTTCATTCAATGGACCAATATTTATTGAGCATTTACTTGTTTTGTGCCAAACACTGTGCTATACAACGGAGATTTTAAACAAAGGAAAGTAAACACAGAGAAAGTATTCATTACATAGGCCAAGAAATTGGCCTGGGCCTCCTTTAGGGAATGAAAAATTTACATCTTAATTGCTCCCACTTCCTTGTTTGATAGATCTTACTAAAGCAGATCATTCTCTTCCCCGCCTTCTTAAACAGAGAGGAATGAACAACATCTGAGACATTTGTGTTGACTTGGGTGCATCAACTTGAACATTTCTTTCTTTAATTAGAAAAACAATATGTTCCTTGTGAAAAGTTGCAAAAAAAATCTTTTTAGTCACCCATGGTCATACCATCCAAAAAGCAACTGCCACTAACATATTTGTGTATCTTTCTAGGCTTTTGTCCAATCCAATTTTAGGAAGTTTGCTGTAATAGAGATAGAATAAATGGAACAAAAAAGTTCATAGCTTGCTCTCTTACAAGTTCACCGTATGGTATAGCCAGTTTTCCAGGAAGCATCCTTTGTTGAACAATGTCAACCAGGAGAGAAATCCCAGGCCCCATTGCTCCCACTACTCTGGGAGAAGAGTTCACCCCATCCTCTGCTGTGACAGCAGAAACTTGAAAGAGTAGAGGAGTGATGGACACAACAGACCCGAATTCGTGAAATCTGCAGGATCCAAGGATGAAGGAAGAGACAGAGCCCTCTTTATTTCTGGAAAGAGGAATCGTGAGTCTCAGGGGGTAGGGTAGGGCAGTAGGAGGTTCTAGACACAGAGACAGGAAGAAATAAAAGGGAGACATGGGGGAAGTGAAAAGATGTCCAGGAGAAGGAGGAACATGCATATGGGATACCCTCTGACTAGCGGGGATGTCCATTCTCCTCCCTCATCATTGGCAGAAAGTGGAGATAACCCCTCTGCTGAGAAGGAATTCCTAATGAAGGCTATCATCCAAGCAGAGAAGACCATAATATGTCTTATCTTTGAGACACACAAGTTTCCAACTTTTCCATTTCCAGAAGGTGCTCGTACACAAATGCTGGAAGATAGAAAATGATGTGTTCTATTTGTAATAGAGGGGCATCTCCCAGGACCGCCAAAGACCAGGGAAGAAAAGCATATCCCTGCTACCTGTTCAAGACGTAGTCTCACCTTCATGCATCCCAAGGAAGTTATAGACTGCCTATAGAATGTGAACGGTAGTTGCCCCTATACAAAATGGCCCCAGAACATGCACAATTAAATGTCCATTATTCTTCCTGCGCCTTCAGTGCAGTGACTTTCAACCTTATCTACATGTTGGAATCACCTGCATAGCTTCCAAACTACTAATGCCTGTGTCCTACCTCCGGAGACTCTATAAATCCATCTTGGGAGTGGGCTGGATTTGAAATTACTAAAAAGGATGCTCAGGTGACGTCAGTGTGTGTCAGATGTGTTTGAGAACCACTACTTTAATGTCAGGTCCTGGAAATCGCTTCTCCTCTTCTGGTCTATAGCCATAGTCTGGGACAACCCATCCCCCCAACTCTAATCCAGAATGTTCTGGAAAAGCTTCTAGAATATATCTGAAATAGGGGAAATGATTTTGGAACAGTGCAAATAAAATGCATGAACTGTAGAATCATAACTCTTTTTTTATTTAAACATCAAATGTGCCTGCTCAGAGACCTCAGCTTTTTTCTGGATAGCCTAGCTGGCTAAAAAAGTGGTCACCAGCTAAGCCCAGTTTCATGGCATCTCTGTAAGTGTGTGGATTATGCATTTATATATGCATATGCTTATAGATATTTAACCTAAAAGTGATGAGTTCAAACTATGTCTTCCCTGAGGGTTCAAGCAACTTGAGAGCAGGTATCGTATCTTTAATGCATCATTGTGTGGCATCTTGAAGAGAAATTTTATACCCAGGAAGTTCACAGTAAATGTTCAGAGTAATCTTTAACACCCATGTTGCTGCTGATTCTCTCAGAGCTGGCTAATGGACCAAGGAACAGCCCCAACTCCTAAGTGACAGGGCACTCCTTATCAAAGTGGTGTCTGGGGTCCTTCTTGGGAATATCAAATATGATCTCTTCCCAATTAAAATATTCCAGATGAATACTATTACTTGTTCCCCAGGGAGGTCACTAAGAGAGCTAAAATCAATGAGTTCACCTTACAGCTTCCCACTCAACTGCCCTTTAAATGTGCAAACAATTATTTTAATCTTTCTTAGCTGGATGCTGCCCAGAGCTAGAACAGGTTCTCCGAGCATCCTTGAGAGACATGGACCATAGAGAGAGTTGCTCCTCAGAGCTCTTGGCTGATGCAATCTGAGGACATTCCCCAGAAGACATACTCCTCACTTCTTAGTTTAAGAAAATAAATTAAAAGTTTAGGAAAACAATCCTAAACATCACACTAATTGACTTCAGAGACAAAAGACAGATCTAGCTCATGATAGCTCTGCTCAGCATCTAGCAAAGGCCAGAGAGTCTGTGAAAGCACAGGTTCCACCCATGGAGGATAAATGTGCTCTGTTGGTATCATTGCTACAAGCACCCAGGCAAACCAAAGTGTTTTTGCCCTCTGACATGTCTTTCTTATTTACCCTTCTTTTAAAAAAAAAATTATTTTCCTCTTGTATCAGAGCCCTTTATAGAGAAGGTCTAATGATGTATTTAATTAAGTCCAATCTCAGTGTGCTACTGGAGATCCCTCAAAACTCTTTAGAAATAATAACTTAAAATGAATATTTGACACCTTTGGTACACTTTGATCTTAAAGAAAATATATCCTTTGACACATCTGGAGAAACAGAACAATTGGAGGAGGAAGGAATGGCTTTTTTAAAAGTGAAACAAATAACAAGGTATTACAAGACTCCAAGAGTGAGAAGTACAGTGGCGTCATGACACTAATTGCACCTGTGGGCCCCTTCCATGGAAAGATCATTCTGAGAAGAGCCTTTTTGTAGAATAAAGGAATCCTCTAACCATTTTTCTTCCCAAACCCTCTCTTCTTCTAAATACTTTCTAAATATGGCATTAGGAACCACTCTGCTCTCTAAATGTTCTTGATTTCCATGATACCAATCTCTACCAATCCTCTCCCTGATTTTCCCCATCCTGCTTATGGGCACATCAATCTCAAGCGCTACGCTCTTGGGCTCTGCCCTTGGCCCTCTTCTCTCATGTTTGCCCTAGGTGACCTCAAACACTCTCATGACTTCAACTGTTATCTGTAATTTCCATAAGTAGATCTCCTGCCAAGATCTACATCCCATTATTTCCTGGACATGGATTGGCCATCATGGAGGTTTCTCAGACTCAACATGTATAAAATGAAATGCATACTGGTTCCTGAGGTCTCCTTCCATTTCTGATCATTGCAACTAGCACCATCATCTACCCCATGACTCAAACAACAAATTGGAGCTCACCTCAAATCTTTCTGTTCACCCTCTTCACCCAGTTTATCATCATTCGTCTCAGGAACTGCTTTGAGCTGCTAGATGAAAATGATGGATATTGCAATGACTTAAACAAGAAAAGATTTTTTTTTTCTTATTTAGCATGAGGTTCAGAGGTAAACTATCCAAGGCTGGTGCACTGGGTCCATCTGCCATGTCATTGGGCCCCCAGACTTCTGGCCTTTCCTGTCTGCCATGCTCTCCACAAGGCTCCCATCTTTAACAGCACATCATGGTTCCACATTGGCTGCTCTCCAGTTCCAGGCAGAAAGGAAGAAAGAGGGAAGAGGCAATCCAGGTAGCTTATTTGGCTCATATTTCATTAGCCGTAAAGAGAAAACATGGAACAGCTATTAGTGGGGCAAGATAGAAATCAGTGCCACCCATTCTACTTCTTGATATCGTTCAAATTATCCCTTAACATATTTTGTTCAGGCCCTCATCATTTCTCCTGTGGATTACTTCAACAGCCTCCTAATTAGACTCTTTGCTTACCACCTGTGCCCCTCACAGCCATTCTTTACACAGCCGCCATAACTATCTTTCCTAAATGTAAATTTGATCCCTGCTTAAAATCTTTCAGAGGCTTTCCTATATCCCTCAAGAAAAAGCTCACCCTGCCTGGCATGGCTTTAAGCCCTTCCCAATCTGCCTCAAAATCACTTCTGTGTCTCCTCTTGTCTTTGTTCCCCCAAGTTCCAGACACACCAACCACACCTTCATCCCAGAACATCTCAGTTGTCTTACGCCACCCCATCTTCACAAGCACTGTCACCCTGTCTGCAACGAAGACACTTTCATGTGCAAACAACGATTAAAGGTTTGAGGGAGTACCCACACTGCAAGACCACCTGTTCGTACATGAGGAACAGTCAGCAAAACATGTTCTTTGTTACACATGCCTAAATACAACCCTCTTAAAACACAGCAGAGCTGCTTCCTCTGAGTCCAGAAATAATATAAAGATGCCTCTCCAGGAAGAATGACATGGGAGGGTCTCCCCATTACTTCCTCAGTGACCTAATTAGTCCAGACTTCCACACGTCGAAGAAGAGAAGGGAAAAAAATGCAACTCCTCACTTAAGAGTCCACCTTGCAGCCAAGACACCCCTATGTAGATGAAAGCAAACCAAAGAAAAAGTGAATAATGATGAAAGAAAAAAGGAGTAATGATGAAAGAAGGGCTGTACCCCTAGATACACCGAAACTCCTGCAAAATGCATCCACCAGCCTGGATCCTGACCTGAGATGTGTGGCTTGTGGGCAAGAACAGAGAGAATTGAAAAAACACAAGAGGCTAGTTGAAGTCCACGTGATGGTGCTTTCCCTGGTTTTATCAAAACTAAACCGCTTCCTGCAAGTGCCAAGGGGGGAAAATCATGATCAAAACTTACCGTGGGGTAGACAAGGGTGAAGCTAACAAAAGGTGATGTGTGCCCAGGTGTGTGTGATGCCCTGGGCTCAGTATCGTTGTCTATTTGGAGACCCCTTTGGAAAATGGGACTCTGAGTCTCTTTTGCCATGTGTGAATTGGCTCCTTCCTGGGAGGCTTCTGTGGACCTTGTTTGTGTTAGTTCAATGTGATCCCCTTTACTGTAAATAAATGTTGCCGGTGGGGAGCTGGCCTATCACCCCAACAGTACTAACACTGGGCTGCTTTTTCCAGCACACACATCACCAGGAATGAGACTGGCAAATGAGTCTAGTGTTCTGGAGAAAGAAATATAATGATCAGGAGGCTGTCCAATGACAGAAACTGCTAAGGACACATATCTGCTCTCTGTTGATTTATGTTACTATGGCTCTGTGGGAGGATTCTTAGAAGTGGTAGCAAGAAAAAAAATCAAGGATCTTAGTGTTTCAGTGACACTTCATCTTGGCCAGTTACTGCTTCTTTGCCCTGTACTCTAAAGGGGGGGGAAAAAAAGCATCTTTTAGGCACAAATGATTAAAGAGAAATATGAGACAGGACAAGAAGGTTCCAAAATGCTCCTCTTCTGCAACCTGAAGCAATTTTTCTGAAAAGGATTGGATAGATTGTGTAAAGAAAGTAAGCGTTGGGAGAAAGGAAGACTGAATTACCATGTAGGGGATAAAAGCACCACCCATCCTCAGCTGGCCTGATAGTCACGTAGCCTCTGTAGGTATGCATTGTAGTCACGTTTTTAGACACCTAGAAAGCTGGCCATCAAGACTAGAGTACTTTGGATTGATCTGGGATCATCCAGACCCATCTATGACCCATCAGGATCATCCTCAAAGGACCACCCCACAGAGTCCCTGATGAGGGAGTACAGACTGGGAATTGCCATTCCCCTTGTACCAACGCCCTATCCTAACTTGATATTGTCAGCTCCAATGCACTGGTCATTCACTGGCTCCCCATCCTTCGTTTCTTCCCATCTTCTCTTATTACTCAATGTTCATCGATCCATAATGTGGCAAGGAAGTCCAGCACCTTAGATAGCACTAGCAACATACTGTGTCTAGCACACTATTGGCTCATTTGACATCATATTTGAAGATATTTCCTGCAGTGACAAAGAGAACGCTCAGGTCCACTGTCATTTGCTTGGAGGCCCTTTGCTTAGTAGAAAGGATTTGGATCCATCTTCATTAATCTTTGGCTAGACCAGAGTCATCAATGAAGTTACAGCAAAAACAGACTTGCAGTGAGTAACGGCAGTTTGTGGCACAGCTAATCACGCATGCATCTAACAACAATTTTGGAACAAGACCAAGTACAAATCAAGACAATACAGTGAGTCTTGGATTTTTTTTCTCTCTCCCTTCTACAAGCAATTGCCTGCTGCCCAGAGGAAGTTTTCTTTAACTGAGGTTCTACAGAGATTTCACGTGTTTGGGAGAAAACTATGAATGCAAAGAGAAACTGGTTACATGTAGGTGTTTCCTAACTTTCAAGTTTCACTTTTGTCTCACACACACTTTTAACCCAATAAAGGTGAACTAGACAAATGCCACCATCCCCAACTACACTGGACAGATGGTCCTGCCTATGTCCATTCTAAAGCTGAGGCTCCCATGTTAGGCCACCACCGCTTGATCACCAGCTCCACAGCCAGGCCAGTGGCAGAGTCAGGCAGCTGACTGGCATCAGAGAAGTGACCAGAATAACAGTGTTTCTCCCCTTTCCCTAGTTGGTGGTGAACAATTGGCTATGGTCTTACTTTCTTTGTGTCTCCCGGAAAGATTTACCTCTGCTAAGTATCTACCTGTAGTTTTAATTGCTATTTGTTTGTTTGTTTTTAAGTAAGCTCTATGCCTTATGCAGGGCTTGAACTTACAACCCTGAGATCAAGAGTCACGTGCTCCAATGACTGAGCCAGCCAGGCTCCCCTTCATTGCTGCTGGGGCTCAGTTGGTTGAGCCCTCAACTCTTGGTTTCGGCTCAGATTGTGATTGCAGGGTTGTGGGATTGAGCCCAGTATAGGGCTCCACACTCACCCAGAGTTTGCTTGAGATTTTCTCAAATAAATAAATCTTAGAAAATAAATAAATAAATAAATAAATAAATAAATAAATAAATAAATAAATAAAACGAAGAGCTCATGGGTGAAGGAAAAATGGGGAATTATGTCAGCCACACTTTTTTTTCTCATTTTCTTCTGAAATTGCAGAAAAGAGAGTAGAAACCCATCAGTATTTGTAGCAAGACACCTCTACTATTCCAAGAATTGTACATTTCAATTTGTTTCCTAGTATAGGTTGCACAAACTCCCCCAGGGAGCCCTTTATTAATACTTCATTCACCAGAGAGAATGCAAACAAAGCAGGCAAAAGTTGCCATGTCTGATGCAACTTCTTTTAGGACTGAACCAAGCGCTGATGCAAAACCCCAGGGAGTCTCACAGTTAACACACCACCTAGGAGACTGAAGGAGAGAAGCTCTTTCTTTAGCCACCAGTCTTCTGCCTTTGCTTTGAAACCCCCATGCCTTTCTCTCACTTGACTGCCTGCTACTTATTACACTTAAATTAGAAAACCAAAGCAGGAGGGGAGAGGGGCTCGGGCTTCTGTGCAGCAAAGCCTAGAATACTTTGGAGACAAGCGGATGGCTGCAGGAAGTAATCACATGCCCATCTTCTGAGCATTCATCCCTGAGACATGCAGTGGCACTTCTACATCATTCCATATGTTTGCAAGTTCTCATACACAGCAGAAGGCACCTTCTTGGGGCAGGTGCGGTAAATGGTGGGAAAGTGTACTCAGGGCCCATGCTCGGGGTTGTTAATTCAAACTCTTGGAAATTTCTAAAGCTGATTTGCTCCCTCACGCAATCCAAAGAGAAGAGGAGATGCCTGCATATCCCCACGCCCTCTGACATGACCACAGGAAGTTACGTGAACACTTCTGAGATGACTGGATGGCCATGATGACGCTGCCAATGTTCCCACAAAAGCTCCTCTCCCCCTAGCTGGGCTGCAGTCACTCTGATGAAAATGCTGAGACACGGAGAAACATCACCACTGTCTCAGGTCATTGTGTCCTTGCCGTCCCCAGCCTTCCCGGTGAGAAAGAACGGCACTAACCATTCATTCTGAGGATGGCTCTTACTCAGCCACATCTTCTAGGCCTTCTTGAAACTGAGGTGGATTCTTAGTATGGAAAGTTCCAGACTTAGGGTTTGTTTTCAAAAGAAACCAGATCTACTCACTAAGTAGTGAAGTGCTGGGCCCCAAAACAACATCATCTCCCAGGAAAGCCCCTTAAACTCAGACAAAATTCTGTCTTTATTCACCTGTGAGATTTCACCAGAGCTTGTAATCATGAAGTTTCTAACCCATAGATGAATGTTAGGGAGGACAGGAAAGAGAAAACGTATAAACGTAGGTGCCAGGCCAGGTGAATAATGGGGTTTTTTTGTGGCTGTTTCCATAAATTTCACCAAAAGATTATACCTTCCTTTTCTTTTCCTTTTATCTCCCCAGCATCTTGTCACCTAAGGAGTGATAAAGATTTAAGGGGGAAAAAAAATCCAGTTCAGATTGATTTTTTTTTTCAAATTGGTTTTCTAAATGCAAGTGATAATGACCAAAGACTTTTTAAAACTCATTTCTAAATGATTTCATCTTTCTGCCTTGAATGCATATCACTTAATTCAATACTCTCAAGCAAGACCACACTTTAGTTAACATTCCACATTTCCTTTATTGATTACTGTAGGCCATCTTATCCAAAGGGAATGGATGAGCCAGGATATCTCTCTTTAATTTCTACATTGCAATAGTTCATGGTTGAAGTGAACTGGAGGCCCATCCGGGAAAGGAATGACCCCAGTAATGGCAATTAGGAGAAAACAAAAAAGAATTTCTCTTGTTGATCTTATCCATAATACATTGAGACAGTTCTCTCTCTCTTGCTCTCTCAACTGGAGACCTAGCAAGGCTGGTAGATAGAAAAGCCAAAGAAACTTCATCTGAGGATAGTTCCTTTCAATAGGTCGCATGACAAGAGTCAGAGGCCAAGTTGCCCCCCTCCACCCAGGCTCCCCAGGGAGGCATAAAGAAAGCTCCTGCTGGGTGCCCTCTCACAGCAGGATCCCCAGCCCGGCAGGACGAGGTCACTCTGGGAGACCCAGTCAGCTTTAGATATTGAGAAGTACATCATTGTGTGTGCGTGTGTGTTTAAATGCGGATATGAAAAACAGACCACAGACATTCTCTGAAAAGTTGTGTAATTTTTCTACACAAATCAGGGCTTGAAACCCCTTGGAGGCGATAAATGGGAGCACGGAGTAAGGGTGACAGGACACAGTGAGTCATCTCAACTTCCTGCTGATCAAAGGAACCCTACAAAAGCTCCATGTGTCTCAGATTTTTGCTGGGGGCTTTCCATCTCAATTCAGCCTCCATCCGATTTCTATGGCTTGCCCCTTCTTTTCATTTCCCCCTCTGCATCACATTCATCTGAATCCTCTCTGGCCTACAAATAACGTTATTGTGCTATGGTGGACGTTGGGTTTTTAAATGTCAGCATCCTGTGCTCAGCCTTACGTGATAACATAGAATGTTTCTAACTGCATTCCTGTGATGCTGAACTGAGGCATTTAGCTGCTAAAAAAATTTTTTTAAATAGTAGGTGAAGGAGATTACGAGTGTACACTTACCTTGATGAGCACTAATATATGGAATTGTACCATATTGCACATCTGTACCATATTGCACTCCTAACACTGTACGTTAACTACACTGGAATTAAAATTTTGCAATTAAGTTAAATCTTTTTTTCTCAGATGGTGGTTATTTTCATAACCCTGGGGGTGGAGGTAGAATTAGGCTAATGGATACAATTTTATCAACTTTAGGTTTTTCTCCAGCTTTTCCTGAAACTTGTAGTTCTTGTGACCTCTTAGACTACAAGAACAAACCAAAAAGGAAACTGGGAAGGAAACTTCATTAATCTGTGATACAAAGAAGCAACAATAGTAGTTTTTTTTGTTTTGTTTTGTTTTGTTTTGTTTTGTTTTTTTCAGAATCAAATGTTCGGTTTCTGGTGTCTGCCTGCCTGGCTGGTGGGAAATGCAGTCCTAGTCATGATTCTTCCCCACTTCTGTGGTATTCTGAGTGCTGCATGGGACCAGGACAGGGAAGAGGAAGGAGGAGGGAAGGAGGGAAGGTGCCAGGAGGCTGAACTGTGGAGGCTCATAGCCAACAACACCCTCTTCCTGCTGCCATTGAATACTAGTGTCAAAAATTATTCTGAAAGTAAGGAAAACTTTATTCAGGAGACAGCTGAATCGGAGAAGGAAAAGTAGGGATTGATGGCCAAGGGGCAGGATAAAGGGGTCAGTGGGTGGAAACTTACAAAGAGGAGACATGAGGGGTGAGGAGATTCCAGCCTTAGAATCTTTGCTGAAGACAGGCCAGGATGATCAGACACCAAGGATGGAGGTGAGGAATTTGATCAGATGCAAAGGATGGTGTTAAGGGTGGGGATTCTTTCTAAATGACCCATCAGGATTCTTGCTAAATGTGGGCAATGCTGTTCCAACAAAGACAAACACTGAAGCCCAAGGTCAAAGTATAATTGGGTTAGAGGAGCCTCATTAAAATTTAGTCAAGAAGAGAATCTTTGTCTCTGATTGACTGGCAAGGTCTAGATGTTCTGCTCTGAAAGGATTGCCTTATAGTTGCTGTACCCACAGACCACCCATGGAACCCTCGCGGCTACTCTATAGAAAATTGGCCACAATCCTTGGGATGCACTTGGCTTGAGAAGGGCTTGGGACCTTCAATGCATAGAAATCCCAAAGGTGGCCTGTCCTTTTAGTTTTATTGAATCTCTCCTCCCTACCCACCAACACAGGGCCAATGCAATTCCTCTATTGCAAATACTTTCCTTCACGCACTTCCTTTCTTGGAATATCCAGTTGATCCTACTCAAACAACAAAACGTTGGGTAGGGTACCAACAAATCATGCTTTGGCTTCATACCACAAAGGCTTGGTTTCTTGGGATGGGAGAGGTGAAAACACAGGCGGGAACACAAAACTAAATATCTCAATAAATTGTTTCTCACAATTATCAATGGAATGACTTCGAAACATAATGGTTCCACTTAGGTGTGTGTGCATTTCTATCGCAGTGCTTTATTGTATGCTTACAAATCATATTATCTAGAATGCTGGTAAAATTATTGCCAAGTTTTCTGCCAAAAACACCTGATGTCCAGGTGCTGTATCCCCTGAACGAGTTGCAAACCATTGACACTGTATGTGTGAAAATCTGTTCTGTCCTACTAGGAGCATGGTGGCTATAGAATATAGGCTTGTTGATTTTGAATTACATCATTTGATTCAGTGAGAGGGAAGAAAAAAGAGAATGCATTGTGTCTTGGGGAAGGGAACTCCCAGCTAAGAAAAGGAGTGCTCATGGCCCCCTAAATGCTGAAGTCAAAAGATTCATCAGAGGACAGGAGAACTGCCAGATGAAATACAGGATTCAATTCAATACCTAGTTCAATTTGAATTTCAGATAAACAATAACAACTTTTGTTTAAGAATGTACCACACAATATTTTTCTCATTGTTTATCTGGAATTCACATTTAGCAGGGTGCCCTGTATTTTTATATGCCAAATCTGGCAACCCTAATCACAGGGTCCCTTTTTAAGTATCGGCTTAAGCAATTGATAATATGGATATTGAGCCTGACAAAGGGCACCATGTTTAAAATCATGCCCTAAACTGGACCCCAAAGAGGGCAGGTCAAATATTGTAGCAAATCACCTTAAATCTCTTTCTGGCTTCCAGTAGAGCCACAAGCTGGAGCAGTCACTGACCTGGGATGGAATGATACCATATCCCAAGCAGCAGGCAGTAAGACATTCTATAGGACGAGGGAGTGGTCACCAGAAACACTTCGTTTCCTGCATAGGTTCCTCTTAACTTCCAGTCCCAGGCCCCTGTCTCAGACCTCTGCTCTTCCGTGTGAGCACTCTCATCTTTCCCTGCTCACAGATTCCATCGCCTCTGAACAGGTCTCTGCCTCTGGGGGTTCAGGCAGCAGCCCCACTATTGAGTTCCACTTGGGTTTCTCATCCTTCCTTAAACTCAGTGGGCCAGAGCAACACTCACAAGCCTCCCTTCAGACCAGCTCCTCCTCACGTCTATGGCACCCTGGTCTCCACTGGCCCCAGCCTACTGGCAACTTCGATATCGCTCTCTTTCCTGTCTCATACAGCCAGACCAAGCCTCAACATTTTTTCTCTGCAAATTGTCCCTCACCCATAGCCTTTCCCAACGTGACCACATTATCCGGGCCTACCCCTCACATCTTAAATTGCAACATCCCCACACCCAGGCTTTTCCTCTCCAAATCAGTCTCCTTCTTGCTTCCATGGCTTCCGGCTTCCTACAGGAAGCTTCTTTTCAAAGCCTTTTTTCCAGGTGTTCACAGTCCTGTGTAGTAAAGTCCTAACCTGCCCAGAAATGTAGGTTCCTAGTTCCCAGCACATACCTTCCTCGATGGCCTCTCTGTCTCCAAAGATGGCTTCTTCATTTCTACCCCACCCCACTCTCCCCTCTGAGAACATGCTAAATCTCACCATTCCTTCTGAGACAAGCTTAATTTTCAGACCAAGCCAGAGCCCCTAAGAGAGTCAAGGAATGGTTGTTCCTCCCCTACATCCATGTCCTTTTGGTTTGGGGGGCGACTGGCTCTGCAGAAATATCTTCCAACTCTGTAGGCAAAATCCCCTCTAGACCTTAGCCTCCAATATCTCCAATACCTGGGTCCTCATATCTAAGCCCCCAGGGCTGGTGAAACATATACTAAAAAAAGAGCTTGGGCAGCCCTGGTGGCTCAGTGGTTTAGTGCCACCTTCGGCCCGGGGTGTGATCCTGGAGACCCTGGATCGAGTCCCGCATCAGGCTCCCTGCATGGAGCCTGCTTCTCCCTCTGCCTGTGTCTCTGCCTCTCTCTCCCTCTCTCTCTCTCTTTTTCTCTGTCTGTCATGAATAAATAAAATCTTTTAAAAAAGGGGGGGGTGGGAAGAGCTTCCTGAGGTTCACACTTCATTTCAAAAGAAAAATGAGAAAAACCTAAATTGTATTCACTGTAATAAAATTTTCCTGAGTGATTAACTTCATGCACAAGCAGGGCTTATGGCTTTTTCTGACCTCAACATTTTTAAGTGTTTTTATTGTAGGTTTTTGCACCGATCAGTGCTAAAAACCCAGCTCTTTCAGGAAGCTTCCGTTTCCTGATTTCTTCTATCACCGTCTGATTCATCCAATGCTGCCTAATTACTACCTTGAGTTTTTGCATCTTTCTCTGTTTGCCAGTGGTTTCCATGATGCACCAGGGTGGGATAGCCCTCTCCAGAAAATAAATGCATTCAGACACAGATCTTAAAGCCTGTGGTGAATCAAGTTACAGTTGATTGGCCTAAATCCACTCTTTCTTTCTGAAACTTGGTAAGATCAATTTCTCCATGAGAGTCGTCATCCTTTCAAATTTCATGGATATCCAGGTGGAACAATTAAAGACATTGATTCTAGGGGTGCCTGGAGTGGCTCAGTTGATTCAGCATCTGCCTTTGGCTTAGGTCATGATCCCAGGGTCCTGGGATCAAGCCCCACACTGGGCTCCCTGCTCAGTGGGGAGTCTGCTTCTTACTCACCTCTGCTGGTCACTCCCCTTGCCTATGCGCTCTCTCTCTCTCTCTCTCTCTCTCTCATCAAATAAATAAATAAATAATCTTTAAAAAATCAATCAATCAAGATGTTGACTCTAAATAGCTATTTGTCCTTGATTCTGATGGGTTGAAACTGTCTAGAATGAGGAACGGTAGCCAATTCTGACTGGAATTGGGCAAGGTGCAAAAAAACCAGAGGTGCAAAAATATTTAACAGATCAACAACTAGCAGTGTGATTTTAATGATATCCTGAAACCTTGCTCTAACTAGCAAGAAGACTTCTGTAGAAGGCGGACCCCATGCAAGGATGGCCATTGATGGAAGTAACTCTGGGTACAGGATAGAGGAGTCGCCTCACCAGAGGCCGTGAAGCCAGTTAGGAAATGATGGCAGCCGTCCAGGTGAAGTAAGGAGGGCCCGAAATAAAATGGTCAGGGCAGGAGGAAAAGAACATACTGAAGAGGCCTTGAGCCTGGGTGTGTCTGAGAATTATTGGCGGTGGACAGCCAGAGCCATCAGTTTAGAGAGGTGATGCGTGGGTGGGGCAGTGCAGGTGGCTCAGTGGTTTGGTGCCACCTTTGGCCCAAGGCCTGATCCTGGAGACCCCGGATCGAGTCCCACATCAGGCTCCCTGCATGGAGCCTGCTTCTCTCTCTGCCTGTGTCTCTGCCTCTCTCTCTCTTTCTCTCTGTCTCTCATGAATAAATAAATAAAATCTTTTTAAAAATAATAAAAATAAAGAGGTGATACGTGGAAGGCATGGGACAAGAGATTTGCCACTGTTGCTGTCGTGGGGGGCAATGTCAGTGAGGAGGGGCTTATTCTTGGGTCAGAGATTTTGCTGTCTGGACCCAGCCCCATGGGTGTATGACCACGTTCTGCAGAAAGAGATGTTGCAGGCAGCAGTAGCCGATATTCTTTTCTCAAGATGGTGCGAGACACAGAAACACGAGCCACACTGCTTCACACCCAGGTGACAAAATGCGACCCAAAATAGAGAGTGGCGTCCTGTCCTCTGAGCCCAGAGCACGGGGTGGCTCAGCTCAGGAAAGTCAGTGAGGAACGTGGCACCTGCTGGCTGGAGCCCAGGAGTGCTGGCAGCCAGAAAGGCAAGGTCCAAAGGACATCCCAGGGGCAGGGCCAAAGGACAGGAGAGAGACCCCAGGGGCTCACATGGGGCCATATCACTAGGGGAGCCACTCGGGCCAGTGAAATTTGAGTTCTGACCGTGAATCTGACCTCGTTTGTATCCACAGGCTGGCAGGGCCTAGAAACATTCATGTTACAAATAGACACACAGCCACACAGCCGCACTTATCACATTACATCCCAATCCCCAGTTGACATAACTTTTCTGCTCGCTGCTCAGGGAGCTTGTGGGGCCGAGCGCCTCTGTAGGCCATCCCAACAGAGGCTTGCATGTGGTGGCTGCGGGATCTAGCGCAGCCTCTGGAACCGGCTGAAATGCCAGGAGAGCTCTCATTGCCATTCCACCGTGGAATCCTGCCCCCTGACCCTAAAACAGCATTATTATGAAATTCCAGCATAAGAACTAAAAGTCAACACTCTTCCAGTGGGCACCATGAGTCCCAGGATGACACTGGAGCCTAGGGAGTACCTGGTCTCTTGGGTGACAGCAAATTGCTTCTATCTCCACATTTCTTACAAGACAGGAATGCACTTAATAAAATGGGCTGCTTGGTCAAGAATAGCCAGCAAAAACCAGAGAAGGAAAAAAAAAAGTTATTTTCTTTTCAGGGGGGTAGAAGGGTGGGGGAAGGCAAGTTCATGAACTGTTTGGGAGACCAAAAGTCTAAGCGACCCATACTTGGGCATGTATGCACACATACTTCAACCACACAATCCGAGGGGTCACTCGGGCCAGGAAGAGGCAACTAGAGATTTATTTAAAACAAGCACCAAGGGACGCCTGGGTGGCTCAGTGGTTGAGTGTCTGCCTTTGGCTCAGGGCATGATCCTAGAGTCCCGGGATCGAGTCCCACATCAGGCTCCCAGCATGGAGCCTGCTTTTCTCTCTGCCTGTGTCTCTGCCTCTCTGTGTGAGTCTCTCATGAATAAATAAATAAAATCTTAAAAAAAAAAAAAAAAAAAAAAAAACAAGCACCAAGGGACACCTGGGTGGCTCAGTGGTTGAACGTCTGCCTTCAGCTCAGGGTGTGATCCCAGGGTCCTGGGAGCAAGTCCCATGTCGGGCTCCCTCTAGGGAACTTGCTTCTCCCTCTGCCTCTCTGCCTCTCTGTGTGTGTCTCATGAATAAATAGATAAAATCTTTTTAAAAATGAAAAATAAAATAGATAAATAAACCCACTCTCCCTGATGGTCCTGAATGGGAGCTGGCCTGAGGGCGGGGAGCAGAGATGCTTGCATTCATGATACATACTGTTCCCCCTTCCCCACACTTTTTTCCCCCAAAGTCATTGATTTTTTTTTTAACTTCTCTCTAAGGAAGGTACACAGTCCTATAGCCCCTCGACTCCTGCTGTTCACAAGCAGGAACAGAAATACTCCGGGGTCCAGGCAGGGAGTCTTCCAATGCACTGTCAGCCACAGTGGCCTCAGTCCACGGCCAGGATCAGAGGGAGCTCTTTCCAAACTCTGCAGAGAACTGTGTCCAAAGCAAGAAAAATAAGAAATATCAATTACAATGTTTGAGGAATTTTAAAACATGGTTGCCATTCCAGCTCGCTTTTCTAGACTTAGCATTGGAGATAAATCCTGCATGTCCAGATAGTAAACTATTTGGTTTGGGGCTTCAGAAAGGGACCTGGTAATATTTTTCTTAGGCTCTCCGAGGGACACCAGACATCAGCCCATTGCAACTGCTCAAAAAGATTTCAGAGTCGGTAGTGGCTGGGATGGGACAAAGGTGGCACAAGAATATTAATTCCAGATCTAACTGAGGCCGGCTTAATAAGATGCATATGGTTTGAAAGCATACTACCCGTTAAGTCACCCGTTAAGGACGTTACTTGCAAACACCATCAATGCAAAAGATGTAAAGATACATCAGGCATGTATCCTGCCCTCGAGGACGAGTCATCCTAGCTTCTGCAATAACACACGTGTGTCCGGGACTCGCCCAGAAGCAGAGATGAGAAAGGTGGCCAGAAGATCAGAAGACAGGCAGACATGCTTGGGGATGCGTAGAAGAAGCAAATTTCTCCAAAGGTAGCATTCCCTTCCAGCGGGCAGGCCTGGGTCGAGTTCTATCTGCAAACGGACAGGACTGTTGCTCTGTCTCCAAGAGCAACTGGGAAGCTTCCCGGGGAGGGCAAGCCAGCACTGTGCCTGTGGATACCAAGGACTCCTCCCTACATGAAGACCCCCTTACCACAGAACAGGGGCACGCTAAAAAATAAATAAATAAATAAATATAATTAAAATTAAAATAAATAAAAAATTAAAAATAATAAAAAATTTTTTAAAAAAAGAACAGGGGCATGCATTTCTAGGCCAGCTCCCTTGGGATCACCACCAGCTTCCTCAGAAGGGGAAGATTTAAAAAAAAAAAAAAAAAAACCCAGGCCAATAGAAAGCTCTGTCACCGTCCTAATGCAGGGTGTGACCTGGTGGTGGGGAGCCAGCATGGTAACTCCCCACCCACACACCTGCCCACGCTACTCTCCGAGCCCTAGGAGGGGAACCGAGAGACTTCATTCACCAGGCCTCTGTGAAGGAGACAGAACGCAGCCACAGCAGCTAGATCAGCTGTGTGGGTTGTGTTTGGTGTGGCTGCACTGGTGTCTCTGTCATTGTCACAAGCATTTACAGACCCCAAGGGACTCCCCATTTGTCCCTGCCCCTCCAGCCAGAGGGGGAGCCTGGAAGTACTAGAGTGTTCCAGCCGTGAGCTGATGGGTGAATCAGGAGCCTCTGCAGCCCCGCCACCTGGATGGGCTCGCACTCCAGGCTGGATGGCTTCCAGAAACCTCTGTGACCCAGTAGTCAGTGGGTCAACTGAAACCTATGTCAAGGAAGTGGCATTTGAGCCAAGCCTCAGAGAAGGAAGGGGATTTGTCCCCTGGATCAAAAAGAGGCTCACATGCAGAGGTTTCACATGAAAGCCTTCAGGGAGGAAAGCAAGAAAGGAGAGGGAAAGGAGGATTTCCAGGAACGAACACCCTTCAGATGGCAGATACACACATTTTTCACCTGCCCCCTTGAAACTTTTCTATATTTTACATCAGCTCAGACTTACAGCAGGGGCAGAGTCTGACCTCCCTCCAAATTTTTCCCCACATCCCAGCTCTCTAGTTTCCATTCTTCATAAACATTAAAAAAAAAAAAATCCTGTTCAAGTTCTTAAGACGTTTTACACACCTGCTCCCACTGAACACCTGGTACCTCATCTGCCCCATTCACGTCCTCATTTGAAAATCACTGCCGCACAGCCACGTTTCATTTCTTCCACTGTGAAGGTAAGAGTCCTTTGCTGACACTGGTCCCCCTGGGTTATGAAAGGCAGGGACATGTCTCCTGATGGGGTTGGACAGAGGGGGCTCCAGCCTGAAATAGGGCCTCCCGCCAGGATGAGGCAGGAGCTGGAGCCGGATAGAAAAGGAGTCTGTCAAGTTCCCCTATTCAGAGCATATTCTGGAGCCCTACAGCACCAGCATCCCTGGGAGGTTTGTTTGTTTGTTTGTTCATTTGTTTAAGATGTTATTTATTTACTCATGAGAGACACAGAAAGAAGCAGAGACATAGGCAGAGGGAGAGGCAGGCCCCCTGTGGGAAGCCCCATGCTGGACTCAATCCCGGGACCCAGGATCACACCCTCAGCCAAAGGCAGACGTTCAACTGCTCAACCTCCGAGCCACCCAGGCGCTCCAGGGTTTTTTTTTAAACAGACATAACCTCAGGCCTGGCCCCAGGGGGACTGAACCAGAATCTGCATTTGAATATCTGAAGGAATGGATTTGAGAGTATAGTAATAAAATAATTTAATTGAATTTAATTTTAAAAACCACCATCCATTCACCTGTATCAGTTCATTTAATCCTCAGAACACCCTGATATCTTACCTCTTTTTTACAGGTAAAGAAACTGTGGCTCAGAGCAGTTAAAGTTTTGCCCAAGACCACACAGCTCTCTTGGTCTTTTGACATTTGGGCCCCCTTTGGTTAGATTATTGCCTTTTCCCACTCCATACCTAAAGTCCAGTTCAGAGAGAAGAAAAGGAAAACCTAGTAGCAGGCCACATTGGGAGACATGGGAAGTAAGTGTTCAAGCCACTACCCAAACCTCTGGCAGCAGTAACCATGCCCAGTAGGCCCGGAACCACGGGCAGGAACCCATTTCTCAAGGCCACGGTGGGGATTGGCATGAACAAGCCCACACCCCTGTTCTGAGGGTCTAGAGCATTGAGCAGGGTCCCCAGGGTCGGTCTCATCCCACCCCGCACGAGGACAAAGGCAGAAGCCCAGTAACTAGTACCGCACCCAACTCAGCAGGCAGCTGGCAAACCAAGGTCTGGGGACTACATGCCAGAGCATCAAACCTAAATCCTTAGGTCCTTCTTGCTTAAAATCAAACCTGGCCCAGAAAGAAGGAAGAGGTGAGTAATAGCAGCGGTGGGGAGAAGCTCCCGGGGTGGAGCTGGCAGGTCGGGGAGACCTGAGAAGATGCTGGTTGACGTCACTGCCTTGCAGAGAAGGGGGGGTGAGAAGTTCAAAAAGTCAAAGACAGCTACGGGGCCTTGGCTGCACCGTGGAGAATGGCCCCAGGGTCTGGCCTCACAGGCCACGGAAGCTGGGGCGGGCTCTGCAAAAGGTGAACCCAAAGTCCAGTGGGAGCATCCCCTCCACCCCCACACCAAAATTCTCCACAGAGCCCCACACCTTCCCACCGCCTCCAGAGGCCCAGTCTCAGGAAGCGAGGCCCCCCACGCATGTCTGTTTGTTATTGAGGGAGGCTAGAGAAAAACTTTTCTTCATTTCTGCTAACCATCCAGAAAGCAAAAGAGAAATGGTATAAAGCCACACGACAGCCATTTGGCAAAGCTTGTCAGAACTGCCTTTCTATTTTCTCAGTTTTGCAAGCTCCGGGGGTCCACTGAGACTTCCACAATCAAGCAAGGATCCCTTTTCTTCAAGTTTTGCAAGGCTTCCTTACAAATGCCAGGAAACATGACTCGGCAGGGCCAACAAGGCTGTTTTTCAAGGTCTGGACTGCAACAGCCCGCAGGCTCGTCTTCCCATCCTGTGTGTCCTTCACTTTGTTACCAAATCCAGCTTCTGAAACCAGCACTTTTGCCCCGTTGACCCCTTGCCGAAGGACTTGTACCACTGGTGGGAAGCCAAGCCTGGATTCACACCCGTCTGGAGCAAACCCACTTCACCCAGGAACACTTGGCACTTATCCAGAGTAGAATTCAGTCCGCCCCGGCTTCTTGGTGACATCAAGCTCTTCTACTGCAACTGCACACCAACAACGCTCTCTTGGACAAGCCAGATCGACAGAAGGGGGAAACCAAGCCAAGGCCAAAGTCACTGCAGCAGATCCATGAACTGGGCGGCCTCTGCTCAGCTGTGAGTGTCACACGGGGCTCAGAGCTTAGGGGGAGTGCCATGCTGGTAAATGTTCAACATCTGGCTCTCCAAGGGAGAAAATGTCTGCATATATATACCTACCTAGTTTTTTGTTTTTTTTGTTTTTTTTTTTTTTTATTCATGAGAGACACAGAGAAGGGGCAGAGACATAGGCAGAGGGAGAAGCAGGCTCCCTGGGGGGGAACCTGATGTGGGACTCAATCCCACATCAGAATCATGACCTGAGCCAAAGGCAGACGCTCAACCACGGAGCCACCCAGGTGTCCCCCTACCTAGGTTTATTATAAACTTCCCTGCTATACAAATACGTTCCACAGAACCAATTGATTCTCCCAGAGGCTTCCACTGATTTGCGACGTTCATATCCGTAATAAGCCTATGGTGGGAACTGACAAATAAGTGTAGTTCTGACATGAATGTGGGCTGATATTTTTATTTACATAAACAAGTAAGAGGAAAACAAAATGCCAAATATAAGTCAGAACTTCACCCGGTGGTCTGTGATAAGAGGAACTTCTTTGCAGAATCAGATCATAGATTTCAAATACTAGGATATTTTCTCAATATTTTGGTGCCATGACAACGTAATAGCTACACATAAGTGCACTTTAATCTGTATTTTTAACATTATCTCCATCATTTTTTTTCTTTTTTTAAGTGATCTCTACACCCAGTGTGGAGCTCGAACTCACAATCTCAAGATCATGGGTAGCATGCTCCTCCGACTGAGCCAGCCAGGCGCCCCTCCATCACTTTCTTCAGTCTGGGCCAAGGATCAACAAACTTTTGCTCTAACAGGCCAGATAATAAACATCGTCAGCTCTGCCCTGGCGGTGTGAAAGCAACCATGGACAACCTGTAAACAGATGGGCACAGCTGTGTTCCAGTGACACTTGCACAAAAACAGGCGGGGGCCCAGATCTGGGCCACAGGTGGCCGCTTGCCAACCCCTTGTCTGCACCATCCGTGAAACAATGAATCAAGCCTTAATTTGTGGTCTTTCTTTGAATATCAGCCCACTGTGGCTGACTTCAAGCTCTCCGTGTGAAGTCAAAGAACGAGCACGGAGGACAGGATGTGCAGTAGAATACCCTCACACACCCCTTCACTGGGGCTGCCGTCGCAAAATATGGCTAATTGGTGCATAAACAATGAACATTTCTTTCTCACAGTGCTCGAGGCTGAAGTCCCAGATCAAGGTGTGGGCAGGGTTCCTTCCTTCCCAGTGCTGTGAGGGAGGCTGCCTTCCATGCCTCTGTCCTAACTTCCAATGGTCTGCTGGCAGTCGTGGCATTCCCAGGCTTCCGAAGCACTGCCTCATCTCTGTCTTCATGTTCATGTGGTGTTCTCCCTGCATGTATACCTGGGTCCAAATTCTCCCTTTTTTAAGGACACCAGGTGTATTGGATGAGGGGCCCACCCTAATGCCTTCATCTTCACTAATTACGTCTCCAACAACCCCATTTCCATATAAAGTCACATTCTGAGCCTGGAGATTCGAACTTCCAACATAGGAGTTTGGGGTGGGAGGAGGACACAATTCCACCCATGAGACCGCCACACAGCTGCAATAATTGTAAATAACCTCCAGAGCATAAATAATAGGAAAATGTAGCAAATGCCAGGGAAGTGATGAGTTTTGAATATTGATTATTGTTGTTTTAATATAATTTGCTTAATTGTAAATTCGTGTAAGACTTATTTAATTTAAATACTAATATATGTATTTAACACCTGGCTGGCAAAATTCCTGCAAATCTGTCAGTTGACTGTCTTAAGCCGATACAAATTGGCTTTGGCACACCATCATTGTGGGGGGTGTATGCAATGAACAGGACCTCCAGAGAAGTTATGTCTCCCAAAGGGCCTAGAATAAGAAAAATCAGCCCATAGGCTCTTGGCTCCCATACTGATTTCCTTCCCCCAGAAGAGCCCCATGTGACACAGTGTCGATCTCACTTTCTGCACCCTACCCACCCTCTCCGGTTACCCCAACCTCATTACTGGGCCAAACCTAACCGCTCTGCTCCCCAGAGAAGGTAATGAGTTCTTTCTGTGCTAAGGGCATATGTGACTTCACATCAAGACCCATTCTTATCTATTATATTCTGGTGTTCCCTCCAAAGCCAAATAGCATCCTTATATCTACTAGTAGCTTCTCCAACCAAGCCCGGTCCACAGGGATCTTTCCCTTTGCCGAATTCCTATAAAGTCTGCTTGCGTATGACATCACATTATACAGTTGGTTGATTTCTATATGGATCTTTTGTTTCTCTATTTAATTTATAAAACCTTTTGGAAAGAGAAACTGTATTCTTTGCTGTCTCTCTCAGTCTTGGCCCAAGGCTAGCTAGATAACAAGGAATTAATAAATGCTTGTCACTTACATAGAGAACAGCAAACAGTCATCAAAAAGCAATTTTGTCTTAGGCCCAGGTTGGAAAGAACCAAGCCCTGGTTCAGGGAAAGACAGAAATGAAACTCAAGTTATCAATCATTTCTACTCATGAGCTTTAACAGACTTTGTAAAGGAAAGAACTGCCTAGACCAAGGGAAGGCCTCAGTGAGTGTACCTTCTTGTTGTCTCTTGACTCTTCCTCATGGGGCAAGGCCCAAAGGGGAGGCAATGGCCAATAGCCCATAACGGATAACAGATCTCCTGAGTATTAGTTCAGCTAATCCTGTCCATCGTACCTATACACCACGAATTCTCAGAGGCTTACTGAAATACAGTTATTTATTTTTTTCTTACACAAACCCTAATGGTGGGAAACAGAGGAGTCAGAACACAGTGAACATTGTGAACACAGAGGAGAGAGGCTCTGCCATCTTGGACCTGTGGCCCCCATGCTCTGGCCCTGGGAGTTGACATAAGCTGGCATCCCCAGGGAGAGAATGCACATATAAGATCACTCAGGAAAGTGTGGGAATAAGTTCTGGAAGTAGATTCATCACTCCTGCCCACATTCTATTGACCAGAACTCAGTTGGTTGGTCTGATGGGCTGGGAAAGTAGCAATTCTACTATGGAATGGGAACACAAACCACTGAAGAACCGGTGCAAAATTTTCCATAAAAATGAGTCTGCCCAGGGCCTCCCACAACCCCTAACAAAGAGAGACCAAAATGGAGGCTTAATCAACTCTGATGGATAGAATTTGGTTTAGATGTCCCAGAAGGGGGGGGTTAAATCCTACCAAAGTTGGAAACCATCCATGGAAATAGCTCTGAGCCAGGAAAAAGTCTAATTTAGCTGAAAAGTATCATTTAATAAATAAAAATAGACTTGATATCTCAAATTCCTTTCAACCCTGGGAAAGACCATACCCCACTTCCATGCAGCGGAGCCCCAGTCATTAGCTTTGCTCAAGTGAAGTGGCAAGGGCCCTAAATGATCTCAGCATCATGTGATCTTTTACCCTTCAAATGGTTCTCAACTACATCGAGCCAGGAGCCAACAACCACCCTGTGGTCGACAGCAGTAATAGGTTGTCCTAGGCTGTTCTCAGAAATTCATACTGCAGACCCAGAAACACCAAAGCCTATAGGTATTTTAACAGCATCTCAAGCTTCAGCATCCCAAAAAGGGAACTTGATACCCAGGTTTGACTTTCTAGGCTGGGATAGAAATTTGACTCACTGTTTACAAATAGTCTGGAAATATACTGGAAGGAGCCATCATCTGACTTCTAAACATTTACCACTGAAAGTCACCAGGAATGCCACACTCTCAAATTATTTCTTCTTCATGAGCCATGAAACCAGAATTAGAAAAACAGCTAAAATGGGATAGACACCTCAATAGAATAAGTTCCTCCAAAATTGCCAAGCAAGAAGATCATGGAGCAGAACTCAGATATTTAAAATAAAGGGAGAGGGGGCACCTGGCTGACTCCATCAGTAGAGCATGCGACTCTTGATCTCGAGGTTGTGAGTCTGGGCCCCAGGTTGGGTGTAGAGAGTACTTAAAAATAAAATCTTTTTAAAAAGAGAGAGGAAGAGATAATAAAATACTAAAAACAGCATCCACATGTAGAAAGAAGCAGAGCTGAATTAAGAAAACTGTGCCATGTTCCTTGGAGGAAACAGAAATAAAAATAAATACCCTCACACCCCCTCAAAAAAATGTGTACAATGTTAAGAATATTGATCTTGAAATATTTTAACCCTGAGGTTTAGCAACTTGAATATATTTGTGCTCATTTCACATTAGAAGGGGAGAAGGAAAGAAATAGAATGAGGTCCATAAGCTTTAAAGATATACTTATTTATCTGAGAGACAGCATGAAAGTCAGTGAAGTGTGGGGAAGGTGCAGAGAGAGAATCTGAAGCAGAGTCCCCATTGAGCTCAGAGCCCAACTCAGTGGTCGATCTCACAACCCAAGAGATCGTGATCTGAGCCGAAATCACAAGTCAGACGCTTAACTGATTGAGCCACCCAGATGCCCCGAAGTCCCTAAGCTTTATAGGAAAAAGATACCAATTTTAAAGCTGTTGTATTTTCCAAAAGAAGAAATGGAATGCCCACAACTGGTCAGAAGCAGACAGATCATCCAGGCCCTTGGGAAAGCAGAGATGAGACATTTATCAGTTGAACAGCACACTGCAGCCTTTTGGGAAACCAGTAGGTAGGTGACAAATGGCCTCCCCCTCTAACATACTCTTTTTTTCTTCCCAGCCAAATGCCAAAAATAAAACATATGCTTTGGGTGTCTGAAAAAGACAATGAAATATACAGCATCCAACCACAGCTTTAGACATATGAAGCTCTCCAAATAAAACCTAAGGGGGAAAAACCCAAGTCAAACAACTTAAAGTTCAGCCTATGCTTAAAAAATAAGACCAAATAAAAATAAAACTGCAAACTCTACGTGCACATGTGGGACATTTTACATTGTGAGAGGCAGGCTATAATGGAAATTGCAAATGCCATTAGCTGCAGAGCCGTCAGCAGGCTCTGCCGGAGGATATCCGTGTGGCCACACCCCACAGCGTTTCTGGGATGTTCCGCTGGTGGGACCTCTGATGGGACATTGCATCTTTGACTGGACTAATGATGAATACTCATTTCCTTCACAGAATAGAGAAGTTTTAAAAAGAGGTTTCTGTTCCTTGCCTTATGACAAAATAGTTACTATATTTATGGAAGGGGACAAAGTATGCGCCTGTGGTCTTTACACTGGGTGGCCTCCAATAACCTGTGCCTTCTCATATTTACGACCTTGTGTAGATTCCTTCTACATCGGCTCTGGGCTCAGCCATGTGACTTGGGGTGACCAGTGAAAACTGGCAGGGATGACACCAGCAAAGGGTTATCCTTTTGGAAGGGATGCTTGTCCTTGGAAGTCTGGGTCACCATATGAGGAAGTCCATCTATCCTACTGGCGAGCCCAGCTGAAGAGATCAATGCCTTATAACACCCAGCTGAAGAGATCAATGCCTTAAAGCACCCAGCAGAGGCACCAGGCATGTGAATGAAAAAGCCATCTTGGATGATCCAGAGCAAGCAGACAACCCATGGAAGAGAGTAACTGCCCAGATAAGCTCAGTCCAGATCACAGAATTATGGAAAATCATAATTTGTCATTGTTTGAAGCTACTGTGTTTGGTGTCGTATATAATGCAGCAATAGACAACCAGAACAGCTTCGTGTGGGAGGAATTGTAGTCAAGTGCTCATGACCTTGAGGATCGGGTAGGCTTAGTCAAATCTTAAAACCACCATCTACTAGGCATGTGATTTGGGGTGATGTCTTCAACCTCTCTTCATTTTTTGGTGAGAAAGTGGGTGCCTGTTGGTTGTTCCCCCACCTGAGCATCCAGGCTTTTCCCTGCCCGGAAGCCAATTCTACCATTGCTCTAGAGGTGGGCCAAATGACTTAGAAAAGCCAATGAGTGTGCTTTATCATCTGAGCACAACAAAATGGGTCAGGGCTAAGGATTGTGACCTAATCTAGTCCAGTCAGAATGAATCTCAGGACTTCAGCTGACAACATGAATAACCTTTCTTGTCCTGGAAGCTAACCTGAGAATGAAACCAACACACACAGCAGGAAACATCCAACAAAGGGAATCAGAGAGAAAAGGAACGTGAACTAGATCAAAATGCTCCTGAAGCTAGGACCTACCTCGAGCACTTAAAGTAATGTGAGCCAACAAATTGTCTTTACTATTTAAATTAGCTCAGGCTAGGATTTGTTACTTGCAACCAAAGCACCTTGGCTGAAATAGTGGACACCTAGTGCTTTTTCTACCATGCACCTCTTTCTGCTGAAAATACTGCTCCCCTTTTGTGGAGAAACTGTTTCTCTCCCCTCTCCATCCCCCTGCCCCAAAATACATAGTTCTAAAGGAGGCTGCTATCCCTCCCCAAGCCATAGGGAAGAGTAAGGCCCAATCAGACCATTCAAAGCCTTTCCTTAATTTGGAGGATTAAAGAAGAGAGATGTTCCCCTTCTGGTCATGAAACTGAGCTGCCAGGAGCCACCTGCAGCCTCCTTTAAGCTTTTGATGAGAACCTTCTGAGACGACAAAACCCTACTGAGACATGAGAGGAGAGTCCTGGAACATCCCAGACCCGGACTCCAGATGAACCTGAGACCAACCTTCAACTAACTGACTCTGTGAACCATGAATCCCCCCACCCTTCATCCCTGCATCTTGGAATAAGGTGTGCTTCTTCCACTACTTTGACCAGGACTCCTGGCTCTGTCTCCGTAAGCTGAAACAATCCCTCAGAAGCTCCCAGAGACAAGTCGCAAAACTCTCTAGGCCTCTGTGTGCTGAAATAAGGGGCTGCCTTCTGCGCCCAAAGCCCTCCTACTCTGCAAGAGGCTTTTGTGGTCTCTAGTGCCAATGAAAATAGTACCCACATGGCCTCCACATAACTTTTCATGTAACTTTCTCTTTCTCATTACTGTATCCCATTTCTTTAGCACATAAATATTGATTGTAGAGTTAACAATGGCCATTCGGTGTGCTCATAACAATATCCACAGCTTCCACTTACTGGGTGCCTACTTGGTACCAGGTCAGGGGTTTCATTGCTTCCAGTCCTCAGAAGCCACACCTAACAGACTTCTCCAGATGGTGACTATAAAGGAAGGCGCATTTACAGTCAACGCCTCACATTTTAGTACTCCAGGACCCTTTTTGTACTGAGAATCCTCTGTTGTGAGTCCTAAGGCAATTATCATAAGAATTTCTGCCTAGTTCCACCAGTAAATTATTCTCAACCCTCCCCTTTCCTGTGTCTTTCTAGGAGTCCTCAAAAGAGGAAGAGGCCACAACCTGGAAACTATGCCCAATTCCCATCAACAAGAGAATGGATGGAAATGTTGTGGTATATTTTCTCAATGGAATAGTAAGCTATAACAAGGGGGAATGAACCTACATAGTATCCCTGTCACTATAAAGAGCATAGACATAAAGTCGTGCAGAAGAATAAAGACATGAAAGAAAATGCAAGGATGATTCCACTTATATAAAGATCAAAATCAATATGATCCAGGAATCCCATTCTGAGTATAAATGGAATCACTATATTAAAGAGATATCTGCACCCCCATGTTTCTTGCAGCATTATTCACAACATCAAGACATGGGAACAAACCAACTATCCATTGATAGATGGGTGGATGTAGAAAACATGAGAGATATAGACCATGCAATAGTATTCAGCCATAAAAAAGAAAGAAAAGAAAGAAAGAAAGAAAGAAAGAAAGAAAGAAAGAAAGAAAGAAAGAAAGGAAAAATAAAAAATAAGAAAGAGAAAGAAAGAAAGAAAGTAAGAAAGAAAGAAAGAAAGAAGAAGAAGAAGAAGAAGAAAAAGAAGAAAGAAAGAAAGAAAGAAAGAAAGAAAGAAAGAAAGAAAGAAAGAAAGAAAGAAAGAAAGAAATCCTGCTGTGTGCAACAACACGGATGAGCCTTCGAGGTGTGGTGCTAAGTGTAATAAGTCAAGCAGAGAAAGACAAATACTGCATGATCTCACTTGTGTATGGAACCTAAAAAAGCCAAACTCAAAGAAACAGAGTAGAATGGTGGTTGCCAGGGGCAAGAGCATGGAGGAAATGAGTGGATGTTGATCAAAGGATACAATCTTCCTGTCATGAAAGGAGTAAGTTCTGGGGATCTGCTGCACAGCACGGTGACTATGGTCGACAATACAGTATTGCATACTTGACCTTTGTCTTGAGAAGAGATATCAGACGTTCTCACCATAACAACAACAAAATAGAGCTTATGTGAGGTGAAGGGTGTGTTAACTAACCTTAACCTTACTGTGGTAATCACCTCACAATATATACATGTGTCAAATCATCACTTTGTACACTTTAAATGTACACAATGTTATATGCACTTGCATCTCAATAAAGCTGGAGGGAGGAAAGAGCCCATTAAAGTGAGGAATCAAAAATAAATAAATAAATAAAAATAAAGTGAGGAATCAGTCAGGGTGCCTGAGTGGCTGGTTGATCAGCCAACCCTTGATCTCAGCGTGGATTGTGAGTTCAAGCCCCATGTTGAGCTCCATGCTGGCTATGGAGCCTACTTAAAAAAAAAAAAAAAGTGAGGAATCATTCAAAATGATACACACATCAACATTTTACATTAAAACTTTAAAATGTACATACATCCACCAATAATTTGTTGTGGGGCTATGGCCTTGTTTTATCTTTTTAAATGCAGACCCACTCTTTGATGTTCTAAGTTTTTTTGCTTTTTTCTTTGCTTCAACTGTAACCATAATGCAATATCTGTGATTTCCAATTTGGGCTTCTTCAAAGCCAAACAAAAGTTTGAAGATATTTGCAAAGCAATCTTAGTGTAGTATCCCTTGAGGTTTTTATTCTTTACCGCAATCTTTTCTGTTTGTCCCACCTACACCTACTTTGACAGCAATTGTTACCAACTGTCTATATCTAGTCTTTACCCAGAACTCAGCTTAAACTTCATAAGAAACATCTCGGTGTTTTCTCACACTTATCAGTTTATAAAATTTTTAACTCAATAAAGCAATTTAGAATATTGCGGAGAAAAAAGATCGAAATCAAGAAAATGAACTGAAGGCTTTAGAAGTCAGGATGGCAGCGTCCCCAAGGAAGGATGGCACACAGGAAGAGGCAAAAGCAGCACTTCTGGATGCTGGTTATGTTTTGATTCTTGATCCCAGTCATAAGCTGAGATCGGCTTATGAATGTTCCTTGAACTCGACACCTGGCTTGAGCACGTTGTGTTCCTTTCATAAACTCCAATATAGAAGTCCTAAGAGGCGGTTAAGAGAAGGTGCTGTCTGGACTGGGGGTCTCACCTGCCAGCATCATGAGTTCCTCCCATTATCTCAGAGCCTTAGAGAGGAAGCCAACACTGCATTTGGGCCATCCGATCTACCCCAGACCACAGAGGTCCTGATCCCCTGCGCCCTCTGTTGCTTTCTGAAGTCCACATGCTCCCTGTCTGCCAATCTCCAGGACTTAACTAACTCTGGGAGAAAGAAGCCCCTTCGTCCTTGCATATCCAGCGCTACAGGGGCAGGAGGCCTCTCATGGTTTTACCACCCAATTCTCTGAGAAAGCTTTCCCCCAGGAGAGTTTATTATGTTTCCAGTAATAAAGAGCTCTATTTTTACCACTGCTTCTGCTGCCCTGAATACACTGGCACCGTGGAGGGGAGTTAGTTCAATTAGAGCCATATGGTACAATGGTTAAGCGCATGGCTATAGACTGCCTGGCACTCAGTCACAGCTCTGCCACTTACCAGCTGGGTAGCCTTGGCCAAGTGGCTTAAATTCTCTGTGCCTTGGGTTTGGAAATCCAAAAGTGGCCTCCTCTATAGAAATTGGGAAGATTAGGGTCCCTGGGTGGCACAGCGGTTTGGCGCCTGCCTTTGGCCCAGGGCGCGATCCTGGAGACCCGGGATCGAATCCCACATCGGGCTCCCGGTGCATGGAGCCTGCTTCTCCCTCGGCCTATGTCTCTGCCTCTCTCTCTCTCTCTCTCTCTCTCTCTCTCTCTCTCTCTGTGTGTGTGACTATCATAAATAAAGAAAAATTTAAAAAAAAAAGAAATTGGGAAGATTAAAGGAGTCTGTACATATTAATTGCTTAGAATAAAATCTGGCATATAGTTAGATGCTTTTACCCAATCTTAGCCATAGGAATCCCTACCTGCAACCTGGCTTTTACTGCTTGTCCTGCAGTCCATCCGCTGAACCCTGGTCGTGGGTAGAGTTTCCTAAGAAACTCCTAGAACCCAAGCAAATCAGAGGATGGGGACAAATCTCATCCTAAGTGTCCCTTCAAATTCCAAGACAGTTAGAGAAGGTTTATCTGTTCAAAGAACGCTAATGTCCTTTATGAGTGGGCCACTTAACTCAAATGTTGGCATCAAAGGGGCAGGTGCCTGGGGCGGGGACTCCATCAGTTAAGCATCTAATTCTTGATTTCCTCTCCAGCCATCCTCTCAGGGTCATGGGATTAAGCCCCAGGTCGGGCGGGCCCCATGCTCAGCACAGAGTCTGCTTGTCCCTCTCCCTCTGCCCCCCACTCCCATTCTTTCTCTCCCTCTCTCTTTCATGAGTAAATAAAATATTTAAATAAAATTTTTTTAAAAGTCTAGCATCACATGTCTTAGGTCTGAGCCAGCAAGGATGCTATCAAACTCCCAGTAACACTGCGGAATAGGAAATTCGAGTCTCGTTGTGCACATGTGCAAGCAGGACCCCAGCATGACTTGTCTAAGCTGATGCAGCAGGTAAAGAGCCAAGCTGCACCCTAGCCAGCTGTTTCCAACTCTAAAACCCACGCACCTCCAGTGGGGGCCGTGCTGTCTTTGCAGGCCCCAGGCTCTGTGTGGATGGCAAGAAAATGAGAGGTACTATTTAGCTCACATGAATTATAATCTAGTGAGGAGGTGGGACATGGATGCACACTAGAAGGTCAACATCAGTGTAGGCCATCGCTTATGAGACCTGAATTGACAGGGCTCTTCAGGAGAGCTGTCTTCAGATAGCCATCTGAGGTCGGATACTCTGCTCTCTGGAATAACGTTTCCAGAGAACCATCCTTAGTCAAACAGAAAAAAAGAGCAAAATAACAACAGCAAAAACCAGCAGGGAATGGATCCAAAGAGTCAAAACAGGTCTGGAGAGGATGGATAAACCAAGGAATCAGAAGTGAGATAAAGATGAAAGGAAATTTACTCTATGCCAGGCTCTGAGCCAAGTGTGTTTTATTCATAATCCCTGTTTTGGAGGGAAAGGTCCCTACAATCACCTTAAATTTCAATAATTTGCAGGAAGAACTCCTGGAACTCAGGAAAGCTGCTGTACTCATCATTACCATTTACTGCAGCAAAAGGATACAGATTAAAATCAGCAAAGGTGGAAGGCACACAGAGCAGAGGCCAGGAAAGTCCAGGTGTGAGCCTCCAGGTGTTCCCTCCTAGCGAGGATGTACAGACAATGCTTTATTATCCCAGCAACGATGTATGACAACAGGTATAAGTACTGTCAACCAAGAAAGTCTCATGAGCCTTGGTGTCCAGGTTTTCACTGATGAGCAGTCACCTTGGCACAGCATCCCTGGAGGGCTGACCTTGGTTCTGTCTTCTTCGTTCCCTCCAGAACTCAGCCTGATGTGACCCAAGGCCTCCATCACACATCACATGGTTAGCATCCACTCTCTGGCATGGCCTAAGGTCCCAAGTAAACAGACACCTTTTGCAAGCAGAATATTCCAGGGGCTTAAAGGTCACCTCCAGGAGCTCATCAAACCCCAGTTCCCTTGGCATGCGCAATGCGTGAGCATTCCCAACGTGCTGAGTCAACCCCATACAGCCCGTTCCATTTCATCGACACCAGAAATCCTCTACAGATGGTCCCCAACTTACTCTGGTTCAATTTATGATATATATTTTTTAACTTTATGATGGTGTAAAAGCAAGACACATTCAACAGAAACCGTGTTTCAAATTGTGAATTTTAGTCTTTTCCCGGGCTGGTCATACACAATGTGACAGTCTCCTGTGATTTAGGGCAGTGAGCCACAGCTGCCAGTCGCCCTGTAGTCACAAGGGTGAACAGCTGACACACTGACAAGCACTCTGCACCCACACAGCCGTCCTGTTTTGCACTTTCAGTACAGTGCAATACCCCATCAATTATGTGAGGTATTCAACGCTATATCAGAAAATAGGCGTTGTGTTAGCTGATTTTGCCCAACTGTAGGGTAATGGAAGCATTTTGCACTCATTTAAGGTAAACTATACTGAACTAGGATATTTGGTAGGTTAGGTGTATTGAATGGGGTTCCAACATACAATATTGTCTGCTGAAGATGGGTTTATCAGGACTACCCCCCTCATCAGTCAAGGAAGACCTGTATATCAATACAGTTATCCCCATTTGACAGTTGAGAAAACTGAGGCTTTTGTGAGTTGAGGAAAATCACAAGGTGATACTGTAGGAAATGGAGGGTCAGGATTCCACTCCAAGTCCATCTGGCTCTGAAGCCAGTTGGATGCTTTGCTGTTGCTGCCCTATTCATGTGCTGTTGGTCTCAAGAAGGACTAAAAGAAGCCTGTGGATGATTCTATGCTCTCCTTTCCAGTGAAAATAGAACTTAAAGCCACATTGAGCTACATCAGCTTGGACTGTATACCCAGTGCAAACCTCTGACACAGCCCTGAGCACATGGCACTTCTTGTCTCTCCCCACCAGACTATGGAGGCTCCAGAGGAAGGCAGAGGCATGAGTCACTTGCCCCAGCATCCCTATACCTGGTGCATGTAGAATGGACACGTTATTTTCTAGACGAATTGAATGTCCTGCTGGTGGTCAGTTGGAAAAACTAGCATCACACGTGGAAGACAGAATATTTCTTTTTTTAAAAAAAGACTTTATTTATTTATTCATGAGAGACACAGAGAGAGAAGCAGAGACACAGGCAAAGAGAGAAGCAGGCTCCATGCAGGGAGCCCAATGTGGGACTCAATCCCAGGACCCCAGGATCATGCCCTGAGCCAAAGGCAGACACTCAACCACTGAGCCACCCAGGTGTCCCCGGAATATTTCATTCATATGATTGACAACTGCAATTAGAAAAGAACAAAATTCAAGGCTAAATGTCATCTATACACAAAAGCAATACACTTAACTTTGGATCACTAAAGAAAAGAGATAATTCTCAAAAAGTGAAAAACATGAAACTTGTACACACGTAAAGCATGTATCAAACTGTGTAATACATTAATGAGGGACCAGCAGGGTGACAGAGCTAGTGCAGAGGAGAATTTAAGGAACAAAGGTTTATATGGTCAATCAAGCAAAGTGTGCCAAAACAAGTTTTCTGAGTTAGAGACCACACTGGTTAATGACATAAAGGACAATAAAACTGTAAGCATCAGGGGTTGTCTTCTCCACTGGTCAGAAAACTATTTGTTCTCTACTGAACAAATGTCTCTAAGTTAATGTGTAACTTCACAGCGTCTGAGCCCTAATCGAGAGTAAACAGTAATTAAAGCAAAAGTACATTCTCAAGTGAATTAAATAATCCTTGGATGGGCTTGTTGGACAATGTCCCAGGTTGACACCAGAAGTTTTAGATAATTTTTCTTAATAGTAGATAAGATTTTTTTTAATATCAAGATAGCTTAGAGTCTTATATTAATACATCATGATTAGATTGATATCTTCAGATTCTCTATCTTAGGTCTAAAGAAATTTTAAAAAAAAAACCTATTTTGTCATTTCTTAAGCATCAGAAATAGAACTTCACACTTTGTACTCTATGTATAAAGTGAAAACCCAATATATTAAAAGACTATTTCCAAAGCAAATACAGGCATCCACTGCCAGGGAAAAATAGGGATTATCAAAAGAATATCAGCTAAAGCTCCATCAAAAATAGAGCTCTCCAAAAATACTAATCCTCTAGTATTACAGTTAACTATTTGTTTAAACACATTTAATCCATCAAAGATACTGTTTTGATTGTCACTTATCCTTATGAATAAATGGTAATGGGCTTGAATTTCCACCACACTTTTTAGACTCTTTAATTTAGAGTCCAATAATTGGTATTTTTTGAAAATCCAGCAAAAGCTGTTCTGAAGTTTGTTTTTCACTATGCATGAAAAAATAGTTTGATAAGGAGCTCATAGTGGCAATCAAGTTTCAGACAGGGCTTAGGAAAGAATATTTTAACTACTTATTAACTTTTAAAATATTGTGAACCCTTTAGAAGCATCTATTTACATAAAATCAATGCTGTAATTAGAGATTATTCTTATCTCTTCATTAAGATAAGTCCCTGAGAAGCTCTATTCATCACAGTGCTAGTCCCTCATCTGGCTTCATCTGAAACACCTGGAAAATGCTTTAAAAATAGAAACACATATAACTCAACCCATCTTTGAGATTCTGATGCAGCGGATAGAGCCCAGAAATACACATGAGAAAACTGCACCAATTATTCTGATGACACCCTAGTAACAAGGACAACTAACCAGAATGGACACTTTCTTCTGGTGGCCTATTGGCATATGAAAGCATCCTTAGATGGCTCTTGGACACTAAAAATAACTTAGAAAACATGTAGCCTGATACACTTATAGAAATTCTATAATTCTGACTTTAGGCCCCAGATAATTCTAGTTAATCAGCTTTCACTCTATATTTTAATCTTGCATTTCACAGCTGGAACTCAGGGTCAGTCAACCCTATCCAGTTCTAGACACCGAAGCCTAAGCCGAGGGTCGGAAAACAATGGCCAATTCATCCCTCCACCTGTTTTTGTAAATGAAGGTTTATTGGAACTTACGTTCATTTGTTTACATATTGTCTGTGGATGCTCTCACACCAAGCGTACAGAGTTGAGCAGTTGGGATAAAGATCATCTGGTCTGCAGAGCCCAAAATATTTATGTCTGGCCCTTCGCAGAAAAAGTTTACTGATTCCTAGCTTAAGTCTTCACTAAAATTGACAAATATATTCTTTTTCTTCACAATATAAAGAACCTGAGTCCAGAATACAACTCTTACAACTCAATAGTAAGAAAAAAGACCATTTTTTTTAATAGGCAAAAGATCTGAACCCACACTTCATCAAAGATATATGAATGGTAAATAAAGAACATGAAAAGATGCTCAATATCATGAGTCATCAGGAAAATGCAAATTGAAACTACAATTAGATACCACTGCACACTTATTAAAATGGCTGAGTGGTGCCTGGGTGGCTCAGTCAGTTGGGTGTCCTACTCTTGATTTCAGCTCAGGTCATGTTCTCAGGGTCATGGGACAGAGCCCCAGGTCACACTCTGCACTCATCAGGGGAGTCAGCTCAAGATTCTCTCTCTTCTTCTCTCTCTGCCCCTCCCCACCAGACTCTGTCTCTCCCTCTCTCTCAAATAAATAATCTTTAAAATAAAATAAAATGAATAAAAGTAAAAAGATGTGACCAGCCCAAGTTTTGGCAAGAATGAAGAACAACTAGAACTTTTGTATATGGATAATGGTAATCCAAAATGTTACAACCACGTTACGAAAACAATTTGGCCATTTTTTTTCCTTTTTCTTTTTTTTTTTAATTGAAGTTCGATTTGCCAACAAATAGTATAACACCCAGTGCTCATCCCATCAAGTACCCTCCTCCATGCTTAAGTGAAACATATACCTACCATATGATCCATCCATTCTTCCCTGAATTATTTACCCGCAAGAAATAAAAGCATATGTCCATGTGAAGATTTGTACACAAATGTAATAGCAGCTTTATTTTTAATAGCCAAACACTGGGAACAATCCAGATGTTCATCAACAGATGAATAGATAAACAAACAGTGGTATATTCATACCGTGGAATACTACTCATCAATAGACATGAATGGACTATTTCTCTTTTTTGTTTCAAGTTTTTATTTACACTCTAGTCAATTAACATCTAGTGTAATATTGGTTGAATGAACTATTGCTACATGCAACTACACAAATGAACCTCAAAATGATTATGCTAAGTGAAAGAAGCCAAAAAATATATCCGGAAAAGGCAAAATATTGAGACAAAAATCAAAGCAGTGGTATTCAGAGCAGGAACTGGATGTGGGGAAAGGATTGATACAGAGAGTCAAGAGAGGGGATCCCTGGGTGGCTCAGTGGTTTGGTGCTTGCCTTTGGCCCAGGGTGTGATCCTGGAAACCAGGGATCAAGTCCTGCATCAGGCTTCCTGCATGGAGCCTTTCCTGCATGGAGCCTGCTTCTCCCTCTCTCTCTCTCTCTCTCTCTCTCTCTCTCTCTCTCTCTCTCTCTCTTTCTCTCTCTTGTTCTCTCTCTCTCTCTGTGTGTGTGTGTGTGTGTCTCATGAATAAATAAATAAAAACTTTTAAAAAAAGAGTCAAGAGAAAGCTTTCTGGGGTAGCAGAAATGCTCTGTCTGCTTGTGGTGGAGCTTACACAGCTACACACATTTCCCAAAACTTACCCAATATATTCTTTTAAAGAGCGGAGGTTTTCCGTATGTAAATTATATGACAGTAAACATGACTTATAAAAAGACACAGGAGGCAGGTGGAAGGGACTCCCATCAACCAAATCTGGGACCATGTGAACATCAAAATAAATAATAGTAGTACTGGATAGTAACCCATTAAATAAAAAGTGAATCTCTAGGGTGCCTGGGTGGCTCAGTTGGGTAGGCATCTGCCTTTAGCTCAGGCCTCGATCCTAGAGTCCTGGGATGGAGCCCCCACATCAGGCTTTCAGCAAGGAGCCTGTTTCTCTTTCTCCCTCTGCCTCACGCTCTGCTTACTTGTGCACTCTCTCTCACTCTCTATCTCCATGTCATATAAGTAAATAATTTTTTTTAATAGTAAAATACTTTTTTAAAAAGTGAATCTCTGGGACGCCTGGGTGGCTCAGTAGGTTAAGCATCTGCCATCGGCTCAGGTCATGATCCCAGAGTCCTGGGATGGAGCCCTGCATCAGGCTCCCTGCTCAGTGGAGAGTTTAATTCTCTCTCTGCCCTTTCCTCACTCATGCCTGCATGCTTATTCACTCTCTCTCTCTCTCTCTCAAATAAATAATTTTTTTTTTAAAAAGTGAGTCTCTGAGTCCATACTATGATAAATAAATAAACAAATAAAGAATTAGGGGCAGAGGGGAAAGATCATACTTCCAAGAGAAAGCCAGTTAACAAAAATAAGCATTTTATTATGACTACAGTCATAATTAACACTCCAGAATCATCAGTGAATACAAAAACTAATGAATGAAAGTTTGTTGAAAACCTGAATACTTGTATAGTCTCAAGTTATCTCCCTGAAAGATTCTTATCAGTTACAAAGGGGGAACTAATGACTTTACAGTAGAGAAGCCTGGTATGCAACTCTCTCAATCAAGAGAGTAGATGTGTCACGTATGACAAGATGAACTGGCATCATATACCTAAGGGTTTAACACGAAGAGTACAACAGCACATCTGGTCTTATCCAAGTATTTCAGTATTCAAAATGAATCAAAGCATGAGAAAGCATCAGACAGATCAAAATTAAAGGAACATTCTACAAAGTGACTACCGCGTCCTATTAAAAAATGTCAGAGTCATGAAAGACTTTTTTTTTTTTTAAATGAAAAACTAGTCTGGATTAAAGGATATAAGGAAACATAAGAACTTAGAGCAGTGAGTGATTCTGGATTACATCGTGGAAGAGAAAAGACATTACTAGGCAAAACTTGAATAAGACCAGTAAAATGACATGATAGCATTGTATTCAGGTTGATTCTCTGGTTTTGATGACTGATTGCAGTTGTGCAAGAGGATGTCCTTATTTCTTTAGGAAATACATTCTGAAGTATGTAGAGGGAAAGGGGCAACATACTTGCAACGTATTCTCAGAAAAAAAAAATCATATATCTTTTGTATCCTGGTGTCCTGGTGCTTAATAACCAGCTCTCTAAAAATGTGTGCATCTATATGTACACATATAACTTTACTGATATAAATAATGCATAGTACACAGTTTGAAAAGAGATTAATACACAGTGTGGGTTTTTTTAAGATTTTATTTATGTGACAGAGAATGAGAGAGGGCAAGAGGGGGGAGGGGCAGAGGGAGATGGAGAAGCAGACTTATTGCTGAGCAAAGATCCCTGTGCAGGGCTCTAATCCAGGACCCTGGGATCATGATCTGAGCCGAAGGCAGATGCTCAACTAACTGAGCTAGCAAGGTGCCCCAGAAGTGTGCTTTGTTGTAAATTTTATGTATCTGATTCTTACAGAACACATTTGGTGATTTTTGCCAAGCTCTTACACCTACACCCACTCTGAGGTTGCTATTCACAATGTAGCACCTGCAGACACAACACACTTTAATCTGTATTATTAGCACACTCTCATCACTTTCTTAACTCTGGATAAACAACCAAAAAAATAATTCAAGGCCTAATTTGTCTCTATGAGAGCTCACTGAATGAGGAGTTGCAAAGACATGCACAGGAGTACTCCTTGATATAGCATTTCTGCCACCAATCTCGTAAAAGAAAATCACCCCCAGGGCATAGATGAGAGTAAAATAATTAAGAAGAGGTGACTTTTGAGTATTGGTTTATTGTGTATTTATTTGAGTGTGGAATTGGGAGGAGGCATTGGTAACTGTGGCATCTGCCTCTTTACTTCTCATATTGAAGCATAAGTTAAAATAATGTAATGTTTATTTTTTTTAATATTTTATTTATTTATTCATGATAGACATAGAGAGAGAGAGAGGCAGAGACACAGGCAGAGGGAGAAGCAGGATCCATGTCGGGAGCCCGACGCGGGACTTGATCTCAGAACCCCAGGATCGCGCCCCGAGCCAAAGGCAGGTGCTAAACCGCTGAGCCACCCAGGGATTCCCCAAATAATGTAATGTTTAACAATGACCATGTTAAACAACTGGCTCACAAGTTTCCAGAAATTTTAGCCATAGTCTCTCCTAAGCCAGAACAAACTAGCCCCAGCACACCCCTGAGAAAGAGAGAATGATAAAACAAATGTGATGACATTTTTATATTCAGGAAATCTGGGTATAGAGTGTGTATAGGAACTCGCTCTACTATTCCTGTAACTCTTTTTGTCAATCTAAAGTCATTTCAATATTTAAAAGTCTAAAAAATAAATCAATGGAACCCTGATTCATGGATACATATTGGTTCTTTCTTTGTACAGACATGGTACAAATTAGGTATATATTCATGGCACTACCAAAAAATAGCAGGGAAAAACATGCGCTTTGGGGAAAAATGAGCCCTGACATGGCAGGGTCTGTCCCCAGGTCCCTCAGCTGCTTTATCAATGGCCCATTATTCCACAGTGAAGTCAATGATAACGTGGCTTTAGGTTATCCCACGATGCAAGCAAAGTGTGATACCACAGGTATGTATGAAGTACTGTGGGAGCACAGTGGAGATTTCTGACCTTTTCTCCCCTACCCCTCCACATATCCTGTAGCTCCTCATCCCTGCCTTCTCTCTATAAGAAAAGCAAAATGATAAGAGAGCCTGCATGATCCATGACAGTGAGCATGCAGCGAGCAGGTGTCATCACCCTATGGAAGTTGCCCCTACGCCGCTGGGGCATGCCAAATTTCACCCCTCCCTCCGTCCCCAGCTGGAATTTGGCCATGCCTTGATACAAAGCAGCTGTCACATGGCGCAACAAGGCAGAGCAGTTTGGGACAGGAAGTGAAAGATACCACATCCTCTTGAAACTGCAAGGAAAATTTATTAGGCCTATTATCATGGCTTCACAGTTGTTAGGAAGCGGCAGTTGGGCTCTCCTATTATGATGAACTTTAGAGAAGGCATTGGTTACTGCGGCGTCTGCCTCTTGACTTTAATCTGGAGAGGAGTGTCCTTGCCTGCCCCAGTGCTTGACGGGAAAACTTCTAAGACAATCACTCAGAATAACTCTACAAGGTGGTCACTGAAAGTGCAGACTGAAGGCGCTTGGGTGCACGTAGAGATGAAGTTCCCAAGGTTCCGTCAAACAATTTAGGTAGAATCGGAGAATTCTAAACTATGGAGAAATAGACTTGGAGCTCATTTCACCCAGGCTGACAGTCTGGTTGGAGACAAAAAAGACGCACCCTGGCAAAAGATCCCTTGTAGCATAAGGCTATAAATTCAAGGCGTTTGATGCGTGCTAGTGATAGTAAGCGCAGGAGGGCACAGGGAAGGGGTGATTGTGGAAATCTTGAGGACTCTCTGCTCTACCCAAAGAAAGACAGCTGAGGAACCCTGCCTTGGAAACCTGAATTTTCAGAACAAGTCCTATACCTGATGAAACAGGAATTAACAGGCAACAAAGATAAAAGGGGGAATGGGCTCAAGATCTTAGGGCCAGGGAAGAAGAAGAACAGGTGGCAAGTTAAGAGGGAAGATTTTAATAACATGAGATTTCGTTGGTTCAACAAAGAAGGTCCTAATCTTATAGCTGAATCTCTCCACATACGGGTTTATCATCAGAGGCCCCAAAACAATAATCAATCTTCAGTCTCCACCAACACAAATTAGGTACATGGGAGGAAGGAAGTAGGAAGGAAGTGTTTGCCTTTGTTTTTGGTCTTTGTGGGTGTTTTTCTTTTCTGGTCTACCTAAATTTGTTTGTGTGCTTAGCCCACTGCCCGTTGCCTGAGGTCCCACTGGCACCATTCTACTCCTCTACTTCCTCCACTACAATCCTCTTCATTTTGCACCCAGAGCTCTGGACGTGGGGTTCAGTAGATGGCTGGCCACCAATACCACTTACATTAGGAGTAGAGCCTGTTTGGCAAGCACCCAAGCTTGGCTCTCTTGAAGGTTCTGGAAAGGGAGATAAAGTGTGCCTTTTGCAGTGAAATGTTTGTGGACTTTCTATCAAATTCACATTGCCGACAGCTTTGTGGAGCAACCGGACACAAAGCAGAATCCCAAGCCCTGCTGGCTGCCAAGCCCCTCCTCCCACTGCGGAGCCAAGGAAATGAGGAGCCCTGGCCTTCAGTGGTCTCCAGAGAAGCAGGGAGTTGTCAGGAGATCTGGAGGTGGGGGCCTGTTACCCACCCACAGTGGTCACACAAGTGACTTCTGACAAAGGCCCATGGGCATGACCTCTACCCTAGCTCATACTCTGCTGTTCGGCCAGTCCAAGTAGTTTGGGGCCCTCTACTATTTAGTCTGCACTGCCTTGTAAATACATCTTCCTTATTGCTAAAGTTTAACGAACATACTCCTATGAAAGCATCCTAAGGTCCTGCAACCACGTGGTCCAAGGGTAAACCCCCACCAACATCAAAACTGCAGGAAACTCTAAGGTTAGAAACGGATCATTGAGAGACCAACATCAATTACAGCTCCAGGCTCCCTGAGATCTTGTGACAACCCACTCAAAGCAGGGCTGAGGTCAAGCTCCAGGGCACCTCTTACTACAGGCCAGCATGTCTATTGCCCACAAATCATCTGTCCCAGTCTTCTCTGTCCACTGGTTTTTGTTTGTTTGTTTTGTTGGGGGTTTTTTCTTTAAGATTTTATTATTTATTCATGAGAGACACAGAGAGAGAGGCAGAGACACAGGCAGAGGAAGAAGCGGCTCCCTGCAGGGAGCCTGATGTGGGACTCGATCCCTGACCCTGGGGATCACGCCCTGAGCCGAAGGCAGACGCTCAACCGCTGAGCCACCCAGGTCATCAGTTTCCCTCCCCATCTTTAGGCACCAGAATTAGACTGATCCATGTCCCTTTGCTCAGACAAAGATATTGTCACCTTGTAAAACTGCAGACTTTATCTGTTCTTGCTTTGCAAGAGTTAATTTTTCAGGACGAGCTTGCTTTTGCCCAGCAAAGACCTGAGGGAATCACAGTAGGATAGGTACATTTTGTTAAGGAAGCACAGGAAAGGGAACATCGGGAGGGAAAAAGGAGTGAGGCAGGGAGATAACAGGATAACAGGGAAACGGGATAATAGAAAAGAAAGATCAAAGCAGCATTAGCGTGAGAAAATGGCACAGCTAAGGACATACCATTTACCTCTTGCGATTTTTGCTGGGGTCAAATTTTAAAAATTGAATAGCCTCCCAGCAGCTGCTACATGTCTCTTTCCTTTGTTCTAAGGAGTATTTGGAAGAAAGTTATTCGAACTTGTGCTCTGGATAAAGCGTCTTCGATAATGTGTCTGTGAGGCTCAGACCTTGAACAACCTCATGTCTACTCTAAATCAGCCCTGACTTACTCCTTCTGTAGATTTGGAGCTGCAGCCACTTCCCAGGGCAAAGGTGACCCTCTGGGTGGCCTGAACTCTCATCCTAATTAGTATCAGCCGGCCTCTGCAAAAGAGAGAGAGGAATGGAGGCATAAGAACCATCACAGAAGGCCAAACTGTCTGTTTTGATTAAGAAAACAATTCTATTTACAATAGTGTCAAAATGAATGAAATACTTAGGGGGAAAAAAGTAATGGAGGAGGTAAAAGACTTGTATAAAATGTTGCAGAAAGAAATTAGACACAAATCTATGGAAAAACATCCTGTGTTTCATGAATTGTAAGACTTACTACTTACTGTTAAGGTACCAGTCTCACCCAAAGCAGTCTAGAGATTCAATGTGATCCCTAAAAATCACAATTTTTTTTAGCAAAACTAAAATTCATTCTAAAATTCACATAGAGTCTCAAGGGATCCTGAGCAGTCAAAATAATCTTGAATAAAAAAGAAGAGAGTTGGACATCTCACAATTCCTGGTTTCAAAACATATTACAAAGCTACAAAATCAAAACAATGTGGTACTGGCATAAAAAAAAATATAGATATGCCAGTAGAATAGAATAGAGAACCCAGGAATCAACCTTTCTATATATGATTACATTATTTTCAGCAAGGGTGCCAAGACAACTCAAGAGGGTAAAGACAATAATTGGCGCTGGTGCTAGGAAAACTGGATATTCATATGCAAGAAATTAAGTTGGACTCTTACTCAAAATTAACTCAAAATGGATCAAACACCTAAATGTAAAACCTAAAACTATCAAACTCTTTGAAGAAAAAGAAATAGGAAAAACATTTTCATGATACTAGATTTGGCAATGATTTCTTGAATGTGACACTAAGGACACAGGTAACAAAAGAAAAAAATAGAAAAATTGAACACATTTTTGCATTTTGCAAAGGACACTATCAATAGCATAAAAAGGCAAATCTCAAAATGGGGGTACATGTTTGCAAATCATTTATCTGGTGCAGGTCTAGTTTCCAGAAGATATAAAGAACTCTGAGAATCAAAAAAAAAAAAAAAAAACCTGATTCAAAACTGGGCAAAGGACTCGAATACACATTTCTCAAAGAAAATATACAAATAGCCAATATGCATAAACAAAGGAGTTCAATATTACTAGTCATTGGGGAAATGCAAATCTAAACCACAATGAGATAGGAACTTACACCCAGTAGGATGGCTATTATAAAACAGAATTTAAAAAAAAAAAAAAGCAGAAAATAATAAATGTTTGCAAGGATGTGGAGAAATTGAAACCCTCTCTACTGTTGGTGGGAATATAAAATGGTATAGCCACTATGGAAAACAGTATAGTGATTCCTCAAAACATTGAAAACAGAATTACCATATGATCCAGCAATTCTACTTATGGGTATATATCCAAAAGAACTGAAGGAAGGTCTCAAAGAGATATTTGTACTCCCATGTAATAGTAGTAATATTCACCATAGCCAAGAAGTGGAATCAACCCAAGTGTCCATCAACAGATGAATAGATAAACAAGATGTGGTATATACGTACAAAGGACTATTATTCAGCCTTACAAAAGAAAGAAATTATGACTCATGCTACAGAGTGAATGCCTTGGAAGACATTATGCAAAGTAAAATAAGCCAGTCACAAAAAGACAAATACAATATGATTCTACTCATACAAAGTACCTAGAGTAGTAAAAATTTATAGAAACAGAAAGTAGAATGGAGCCCCTTGTCTCCCCCAGGAAAAAAGCAGGGCAAGGCCAGGTGGTAAAGGGCTTCGTGTTTAGACGTCCACAATCCATCATCATGCCAAAGGGAAAGCAAGGATGGTGGTTGCCAGGGTCTAGTGGAGGGGGAATGAGGGGATGCTGTTTAATGATTATAAAGTTTCAGTTCAGGAAGATACGGAGAGTTCTGGAGACAGATGATGGTAATGGTTGCACAATGTGAATATAGTTAATGTTACTGAAATATGCACAAAAAATCATCAAGAAGGAAAATTTTATGTTTGGTGTATTTTATCACAATTATAAAAACTTTTAACTGTCTGCCTTGCTACATTTGATTCAGAACATTGAGGTTTGCTTCATCCTGAGCAACTAACTCTGAGCATGCCACTCCTCTAAACCCACAATAGTTCCATCATACAACTTGGCTTACTCCAAGTCCCAACTCCTTTAACTTCATCTCATCTCTTACTGGTCCTCACTCAAGCCATATCCTTGGTCCAACCAAGATATGGCTCCCTGGGTCTTTCCTCCAGTTGTCCCATCTACCTAAAACATGTTCATTCTAATTCATTCAGCCTCTTTCCATCCTCCTTCCAGACCTGGATCGTGCCCTCACCTCTGCCACAGACTGCACCAACTCTTGTCAACCCACAACTTCTCCTTTCTCTGAGGTCGGATTGCGTTATTGTCTGAAAGACACAACTTAACACTTTATTCATTGGACAAACAAGTAACCGAGCTCCTTTCACATGCATGGCACCAGACTAGAGACTAGATTAAGGTCCATCCGATCTTGCCCTCCAGTTGATTCATTCATAAATCTTGCTTGTACTACTAGATGGTAAGTTCCTTAAGGCTGAGTGAGACTATGCATGTCTTTCCACACCTCTGCCTAAAATAAAGCACCGGGGCCAATGTAAGAGATTCATTGGTTTTGGTTTTCACCACAAATTTAATAGTGAAGTGGATAATAATATTAAAAGAACTCTAAACTCCTAGAGTTTGGGAGTGGCTGGGTGGCTGGGTGGCTCAGTTGGTTAATCATCTGCCTTCCGCACCAGTCATGATCTCAGGGTCCTGACATCAAGCTTCGCATTGGGCTTCTTACTCCTTGGGGAGTCTGCTTCTCCCTCTCCTTCTGCCCCTCCCCCTGCTCGTGCTCTCCTTCTATCTCTCCCAAATATATAAATAAAAATCTCAAAAAAATAATAAAAATAAAGTCCTAGAGTTTGCACAAAAGTTCAAGAGTTTGAGAGTCTAAACATAAGCAAAACTCCTCTTGGCAGCCCTTTACCACCTGCCCCATTACAAAACAAAACAAAGCAAAAAGCCCTAAAACTGGATAATAAAAGGGGACAGGAATGGAATCAAGATAGGCTTTTTTGGAGGGGGGAAAGTGCTAGAAGATTGTCATATTTCTTGAACTCAGTCTGGAAGCAGAATGTTGACAGTTTGGGCAAAGGAAGAACCTCCGAGGGCAGAAAAGATGAGCTGAGCATGCTTCCTTACAGTTAGGGTCACCATCCTTTGGCTTTAGCACTTGCAAAAGGATGTAGACATGCTGTGTTTAATCCAACCAACTACTACCGACCGACTCACAAAAGGCAACCTCACAATTTGAAAACCACACCCCACACCCAGTGGGTTTCTTCTCCTGACATACACCATTTGGAGTATCGGACTAAATTTGGGATTTCCTAGCAGAGTCACCCCCTCCTGGCTCCAGCGACTTCATCCATTAAGTAGAGTCTGAGTAAATATAATTACGTGTGATTTAAGATTCCCTTCTTCAAAAGGAACCAACTCATGAAAATTTCATAGAAAGGAAAGAGCAAATCAAGGGCCGGATGTAAAAATGTGAAGAATCATAGAAGCAAATGTGTTAAGTGGGAACTTCCTAAAGGGTTTTCACTGTCTCTGGTTATATATTCTACTTATCGCCAAAATCGAGACTCCCAAGCTTCTGTTTTCCTTAGCAGATCTCCCAAACGCTAGAACCAAAGGAAGCAGTGTTCAGTTTGTCCCTTCTGGAAGCTGCTCTGGGCACATTGACCCTTCTCCAGCCCACCTCAAAGCACAGCTAATACTGGATCAATTCCGAAGGGTCTGGCAGCAACAAAAGGTGTTGACTCGTCCAATGAAAGGCCTACTTAGCCCAGGAACCATGTACAAAGAGATGCTTTTGCCTCTGCTCCTGTTTGCCCAGGGTCCATGCCAGGTCAGACCCTTCACACAAGCCCCTTGTCTCCCCAGGAAAAAAGCAGGGCAAGGCCAGGTGGCAAAGGGCTCATGTTTAGATGTCCACAATCCATCATAATTCCAAAGGGAAAACAAGAAAAATATGTCACCGATGACTACACCAGGGCAACCAGGGTGCTAGGCAAACAGCCAAGGTGTGCCAAGGGATCGGAGGGGTTTTCTACACTCCAGTAGCTGTGGGAAGATTAACTTTCCTTTTCTGCCTTTCGTCCTTGAGAGTCCTACCCCAGCAACCCTGGCTCACAGAGATCTCCTGAAAGTCATTTTGCTGATAAGAGGGGATCCTCACCGAGCTCAGGGCTTGTGTACTCTGTTGAAAGGCAAATGATCTAAACATGAAAGACAGATTAGGCAGTTTTTACAGCACAGCCGGCTTCCATGGTTTCTATTTTATCTCCCAGGATTAAAAAAAAAAAAAAAAAACAGAATGCACATTCATATTTTATTTCCTAGAACATGAGTGAACTTTTCAACCATGAGAATCCTTTTTAGGTCAAATAATATCCTCATGATTGTAATTGTATTTTAATTTCCTTTGATGGAAAAAACACAAAGGCAAAGGCTTTTTAAATTATGCAACCCTTTCATAATATATATGGATAATAGCGCAACGGTTTCTACAGATATTTGAAAACTTCTGTAGAAGGCATTATTCATTCACCACCATACCCAGTCTCATGGTTCCCACCCCACCAATGCCACCCCTCTGTTACCTGTCTCCTCTGTTTTGTTTCGTTTTTAAGACTTCATATATTTATTTGAGAGAGAGAGAGGGAGAAGCAGACTCTCCGCAGAGCAAGGAGCCTGATGCAAGGCTCCATCCCGGGACCCTGAGAGCATGACCTGAGCTGAAGGCAGATGCTTAACTGACTGAGCCACAGAGGTGGCCCTCCCTGTCCCCTCTTTTAGGATTAACCTCACAAATTGTCCTAGTGCCAGATCTCACAAATCCCAGAACTAGGTCTCAGAACAGAGAGAGGTTTAAAGATTATTTCACCCATAATTCATATCTACCAGTCACCTCTTCCCCTCTCCTTAACAGCAGAGACCAGAAGTACAGCAGACAAGAGAAGTACAAGGGAGTGTCTGTCCCAAATGTACATGACTCCCTAGTACTAGTGGGAGTGATGGCTAAAAGACCTAAGAAACAAAAGGTTTGGGTTTTCAATGTTGGTTTCTCAAGAGAAGAGTGACCAACCGAAATGAGATTCTTCGTGTATAACACTAGAAATAGATGCCAATGCCTATTTAAAAAGCCAAACCGTTGAGCCGGATTCTAGCCACCCCCCGAAAGGTGAAATAAGACCAAAAAAATAAAAAATAATTTTTAAAAAACCTTTTCTCCAGAACTCAGCAATCTTTTTGACATCCATCAACACCACATGTTAGCTATTTAAAGAGGTTGACGACGAAGCCTTTTGTCCAGACTTAAGCAGGCCATCAATTAATATTGAATGAGTGAATGAAAGAGAAAAAAAAAAGTAGTCACAGCCACCGGGCAGATGACAGCATGGGGATCCCTGAGCCTCTTCACACGGGTTCCAGAGGCCCTGTGTTCCCCTCCCTGTGGCGGGGGACACAGGGCCTCTCGACAAATTAGGTTTGGAGTTTGGGTGAGTGAGGGGCCACGCCTACGCTCACTTCCCATCTTTCACCCAGGCAGGTCCCAAAACACTTGTCAGGCCAAACTGATGGATGGGCCTGGAATGGCCTTGTTTGCCGCCAGGGTGAGGCGCAGCAGCTGTTTCACAGGCCTGCCAGTGACCCTGGTCAGTACTTGCAAGGCAGGAAGCACAGAAGAATAGAGTGTCCACTTAACGCTACCACAAGGGCAGTGGGAGGAGGAGCTCTCTCCCCTTGCCATCAGGCCAGGGGCTGGCACTCTAATTACACACACCAACGAGGGAGCAGGGGGGGAATGCAAGGAAGGGTGGGGAATGGGATCAGGATTGCTCCCTAGCAATCCTGGGTCTTCCCAGTCCTACCCTGGAAGCTGCAGCCCCTGTGCACTGAAGACAGAGATGAGACAACCTCAATCTTCCTCCCACCCCACCTTGTGTAACCACATCCCGGTCTCCCCAAGCCTCCTTCCATTGTTCTCTTCTGGGGATCTGGTGTGCATTGTGTGCTTCCAGGAGAGCCTTGGCACAGCCTGGAACCTCGTCCTGAGCCCCACTTTTCCTGGATGCCCCAGTCACCTGCTTCTCCCACACAGCCCCAGATGCCACCACTGAAAGAAGGAAGAAAGGAGGCAAAATTAAGAGGGACTCCCACTGAGTCATCCACAGAGCTGACATTTGTTTCACCGGAGTGGCAGAGGGGAGGTCCCATACAGAACTGCTCCTTTTTGGTGGACATTTCCTGCTCCCTCTTTATCCACCCATCTGAGCCATATGGCACTCCAGAGACTTGTGTCGTTCCCAGCCGGGCTGAGGGAAAATGTGGGAGATCGTGGGGTACCAGGAGCTGTGATTTCTTATTGCAGAAGCCAGTAGAAGTGGCCTCCACGTTTTCAAGACCTGAAGCTGTACAGTTTTTACAATGCAAAGCATATCCAAGATCATAACTACAAATGAGGTTCTGGATCTTGAAAGAGGCCATGCAAGGGAAGGGCCCCGAATCTTTGGTCTCCTTCACTTCCTGATCAATCTGCATCTGGGGAGATATAGGTGCATGAACCCTCTTCTTGAGTTTTGGCTTCCTGAAAAGGGGCCAAGTCAATCTGACCCAAAAACCAAGTGGGTGCTAGGGAACCACTCACAGGAGTGAGGAGGAACCACCCTGCAAATCTTTCTTTATTTTGCTTCCTCCCTCCCACTTAAAAGTTACATGAATGGGTGAAGAGATTTGTTGAGTCTGAGCCGGGGACTGCCATCCTGTCATGAGTCCCTGTTGCCTGGTTGGCTCCCGGACCCAGCCCACATGATGAGCTCCCAGCTGGGCGAGGCCGCTGCGAGTGGAGTCACTGGGCCATGCAGGCACTGGGCAAGCACACATCCAGCCCCCAGTGCATGCACTGCTCTGAACTAGGAGCTATTAGAGGGAAACAAAAGCAGAAGTAGAAGTTGTAGTCAGCTCTTTCGTCCATGTGGGAGCAAAACCTCCTGGCCCAGAGACCGTGGAACTTTGCAACATGCAACTTTCCCTCTACATCATACTGAGCTAATTCGGAGGAAAGAACATAGTTAGGCCCAGAGTGATGTTAGTGCCCAGCATTGGAGCAAACTGTGGGGTGTGGGCCATGTGGAAGGTCATTCTGGGCCCCAATTGCTTCATCTGCGAAATGGAACTGCAGAAATGAGAGTGTCTGAGGTCCCGTCTCATCCTATGACTCCAGGATTTCCATCTGGAGATTTGCTGGATTTATCTGAGTCATCACATTCCTCAGTCACCAAGATGGCCCATAGCTCCCTTGTCCAAGCCTCCCAGGTTCCCGCTGCCCTCTGACCCCTCCGGCCTCAGGCAAGACTTCTATCAAACCAAATTACAAGCAAACAATTTTGTGATGAAATGGAAAAACAGCTTTGGTGTCTCAATTTTCAAAAGGGCATATGGAGACATGATAGAGAGGCAGGGAGGAGGGAATGGGTGAGAAAAAATGCTCAGGAGCCCATGTCTCTCGAGCCCACTTGCCCTGGTGGCACCATAATGGCCTTGTACCAAAAAATATAAAAGCAAAGGAGCCAACGCCCAAAGCGGCCAGTGCCAGGGGAGGGAGGAGGTGTCCGAGCCCTTCTCAGGGAGTGATAACTTTGACCAAACCGCAGAAGCAGCCTCCAGGACAGAGGTGGCCTCAGCTGGCCTCTTTGCTCCAAAATGCAGTCAACTCAGGCGGCTCCCAAGTCCCTAAGGCAAGTCCCCAATTGCTTCTAGAGCGGTGCCTGTACCCCTGCCCGTAAATCACAGAGGGGGAAGGAGGGCTCCAGCTGATGCTTGCTCACAACTGTACAGTCAGCCTCTCCCAGCAAGACCCCTGTATCTCATGAGCCCCTACCCCCTCCTGCCCTCAGCTTCAGAATGATCCTTCCATTAAAGGACCCCAGTGGGAATCTTCCTCTCCCAAGGCCAGGGCGGGTAAAACTATCCTCGCCCTCTTTCTCGGATGTCTCTGGCTCCATCCTCTGCCTCTCTTTCCCCTGCCTCCCACCTATCTGCCCCAAAAAAACCAACTCCTTGCAGAGGGCCCTTCTCGCTTCGGTGCTTAATAAACAAAGAGGTCATGACCCTAGGCTCCTCCTGACTAAGTTTTATGCAAATCTGATTTCAGGGGCCAGGATTATGTTGAACCCTATGAAATGGCTGTTATTCAACCATCCAGAAAGAATGACAGTTTCACGAGCTTCTAGCTAATAAAGGATCCTGGTCTTCAAATATTAAAAACGTGTTATCTGTCTTCCTACCCGCTCTTTTCCTAAACAGGACGTATCAATTTGGAGGTTGAGGTTGGGGAGGGGGGAGTAGCATTTACCGCTCTCCATAAAGGGCAGTGCTCCGCCTGGAGATGGTTTTGGTTGTCCACCATGGGGAACGCTGGCATCTAGGGAGGAGAGACCAGCGATGCTGCTCAACGCCCTGCAATGCACAGCACAGCCCCCACGCCCCGGAATGATCCAGCCCCAACGTCAGTAGCAATGCCCAGGTTGAGACGCTGTGGCACTAAGGGTCACTGGGAACCCAGAGCCTCAGCTGTGGGGCTAAGCACAGGACCCTAAAAAATGCAGGTCCCTAGGTAGAGAAGAGGGAGGCAGGTCAGAGCAGCAGCTCCCCCACACCTACCCCACCCCCAACCCCCCATCCCTCCACCCCCAACTCACCCCCCAGCCCCTGAGTTGGAAATCATTCCCCAGCTCAGCAGTCTCCCTAAGAGCAACTGGCCGGTGGGCCCAGCAGCATGCAAAGCCCAGCCCAGCAGCGTGCAAAGCCCAACCCAGCAGTGTGCAAAGCCCGGCCCAGCAGCGTGCAAAGCTCGCCGCAAGGCTGCTGCAGCCTGGCTGCTCCAACCGCAGCGCAGCCATCCGACCAGAAGAGAAAGCTCCCTGGCCAGCTGCGGCGGGGCTCGCTCACCCCGGTTCCTGGAAGAGGTCGCCTGTCACTCTCGGTGATGGGGAAGGGCACTTCTGAGGCCTCCCGCAGCCTATCGTTTACCTCCCCCAGCCGCTGCCCTCTGCCTGCTAGGGGCTGGGGTGGAGAGAGGCTGGGTAAACACAGCCTGGCCTGCCTGATCCTGAGCTCTGTTCGCCCTTGACCTGCACCCACCTCGGCTGTCCCCAAGCTGTGGGCAGAAAGTCCCCCCCGAGGCCGAGGCGCTCTCCCATGTATTTATGAACTTGAACCCAAGGTATAGCCGCAAAAAGTCACCCACTCAAAGAAATGGAAGGAATGTCGAGAGTCATCTAAACAAGAGCTAAGTCGGAATTTCCAAAAATAACACAGTCGGAATAGTCTGCTCCAGAAGAGTCTTAATAAAAGAGATTCTGCAGTCTCCTTGGGAAACCTGCCCCGGGGATCACAGGAACCCCAGAGGTAGGGTCATCTTCCTGCTACATACTCCCCCACCTCACCCCCGGCTCTGCCTCTCTCATTCCAGCTGCAACTCAACACTCAGCAATAAAATGGGGGATATTCTTGAAAATGAAAACAGGGGACATCTGATCCTCTTCCAATACTGAGCTAGCCCGTTCTCTGCCGTTCGGACCTTAAAACCTGCCTGCCATTCAACAAATGACACAGAGTGCTGGCAGATGGAGCCGAGAGAGAGGGCTAAATGTATTTTAATGGGACCATGAGGATCATGTCAAAAGGTGAGAAGAAGGCATTCGCCGGCCAAGAAAATAAGCGTGGACTTAAAAGAAAAACAGCATATTCCATCTCTCTGCCCTCTCGCCCCTTTTCTGCTTTCTCTGAGAATCTGATTGTGCAGGAGAGTCCCTACATGCACGACAGGCAAGTGCATGCTTTCTCAAGCCAAGCATTGCAGGCAGAAATACATGACGGCGGAAAGAGGATAGCCCGCTGATACGAGTTAAGCCAAACGAGATCAGTGCAAATTTCAGACTAAGGCGGATTAAAAAGTTATGACCTTACTTTTAACAAACCGACCAACCATCCATACCTTCAATGCTGGTGTTAATAAATCTTTGTTTTATGCTTCATGATACCAGCTACTAAGCCTTGGGACTACACATAACGGCTCGGAGCAGAACAGAGATCTTCATTTGAACCAAAAACGTTCTGATTACTTTCTCAGACCTTGCTCAACACCACCGAGGGAAGGGGGGGACTTACATCGGCTCCCTTAATCTAATAGGTACAGGTGATTTAGTTATACAGTCCAGGAAAGAGACCGTTCCCAACATTCTCTGCCTCTATCTGGATTTGTGGTCACAAGAGCAAAAGCAGCTGCCCTTCGTAGGGCTTTTTACAGCTTACAAGGCAATTTCACACATGTTTTTGCAGGAGTTCCTCAAGGGGAAAAGAAAACCCATAATTTAAGTGAGATTATTATTCCCATTTTACAGATAAGGAAAGAATCCAAGAAGAGCCTGTTCCTGATTCGCTGGGCTGCCACAAGTCATCAGAGCAATACTGTGCAGCCACCAATGCCACCACGAAAGCACAACTTCTACTCCTTCCAGGGTCCAGAGAGGTGGAGCTGTATTTAGAACCCAGACATCCGCCTCTGCTGACAACATCTTTCAATTCCAAAAATATCACATCACCTGCATGCTGATTTACTCCAAAATACTTCATATTAACCATGTGATATTTGTGTGTGTGTGTGTGTGTGTGTGTGTGTGTGTGTGTGTGTGTGGTGTCATCTAGGAGTGATGGTTAGTTACCATCTGACCATCCCCAGCCAGTACCTGGAAAAACCTGGTGAAAATCCACACAAGAGCATTTGCTATTAGCACGAAAGGTTAAATTTTGTCTTTCTTTTGGTGATGTGTTCAGTGTACAGTATACTGGTTGAGAGAAAAACTGCTCAGGTACTACCACCTGGTATGAATAAGGCATAAAAATCTGGTGAGCCCTACACATGATGTGATGAGCACTGGGTGTTATACTCTATGTTAGCAAATTAGATTTAAATAAATTTTATGCAAATGAAAAAAAAAAGTCACAAAGTTCTAACAACAACAAAAAAAAAATCTGGTGAGACCTAATCTTAATATTCTAGAAGCAGTGCAGTGGCTCAGCTCTACTTTGGCCTATGTCTCTCTAATCATGGTGGGAGTGGCACTCACCTGACCCTAAAACAGGCAATTGTGTCACTTCAGAGTGAACCTAGGATGTGAGATGTTTGTCTCTGTGCCTGAGCACTGAAACCACCACCTGAGCCACTTTGGGAAACTTGCTAATAAATGTTTGGTCTAAGACCTGGCTTTCACCCTGATGATGAAGCTGACGGGGACAAGCTGTCAAAACTCCACCTGTCACTAATTGCCAGAGGCTGCCAGCATTGACCAAATAAATCTACCAGTTCCTGAAATGCCACATGGAGCGGTGTGCCTCCACTATTAGGGACACCCATGTGCCGATGACAGCCCAGGCTCTGTACGGGATGCAGGGATGAGTAAAACAGGCCCAAACCTGTAAGGCCTGGCTGACCAGGATAAAAATAAGACAGGAGACCAGCAAACTATGCACAGAGCAGAAAGCGATCAATACCCAAAGAGGAGGTGCAAAGCAAAAGGTTAAAAATGTTCACCCAAGAATATAAAAAATAGTGAAAGGGTATAAAGGGGAAAGGAGAAAAAATGAGTGGGAAATATCAGAAAGGGAGACAGAACATGAGAGACTCCTAACTCTGGGAAAAGAACAAGTGGTGGTAGAAAGGGAGGTGGGCAGGGGGTAGGGGTGACTGGGTGATGGGCACTGAGGGAGGCACTTGATGGGATGAGCACTGGGTGTTATGCTATGTGTTGGCAAATTGAACTCCAATAAAAAATAAATTAATTAATTTTTTTAAAAAAATGTTCACCCAAGAGACAGCATGCTTGTCCTTACCAACATTCCTGTCCCCATTGCCCAGCCTGGCACTCCACAGCAAACCACAGGAAGAATGGGCACTGGCTACAAAAGGAAGAAAAAAGAAATTTTTTCGTAAGAAAGGAAACCTTCACTGGGTGTTATTCTGTATGTTGACAAATTGAACACCAATAAAAAATAAATTTATTATTAAAAAATGAAAGAAAGGAAATCTTCCAGCAGTAGAAACTGAGCTCGGAGACAAGAGGATGCAATTGGAAAAGAACAAGAACAGTCTAAGCCACCGTTTGCCTCTCATATTTTATCTTAAATATGATGTCAAATAAAAATTTTGACATGAACAGTGCATTGAAAACCAATGTCATGTGCAGTAAACAGAAGGGAGCCAAGAAAATAAATATTGTGATTGCAATGTGAGGGATTCCAGCGGGATCCCGAAGGCCGGGAGCCTGGGGCTTGCTCCCTCTTTGTTTACCAAGACAGATGAGAATTAGAATGAAGAAGAGAAAGAGGAAGAACACAGAGAGAAAGTAAGAATTGGTGGCAGAGAAGTAGTCAAGAACATCTCAGAACCACACGGAGACTCTTTGTCTTAATCAATGTGCATAAAACGGAACAGAAAGGCAACGTTTTCTTGCTCTGCAACCTGATAAATTATTGAAAGCCACGTGTGAGTACTGCCTGCAACCATCTCCTCCTCCTCAGGAAACACCTAGCCTCCCCAGGGCTGTTCCAGGCAGAAAGACCCTAAAATGTCCTCGGAGGAAAGACCAGTCCGCACCCAACACTCAGAGAAGGAGGGTACACCATCACCCACAATAACCACGATAAAGTTTCGTTTTCTTATGAAATGTAACGACTACTTAGAAGTGATGACATTTATCCTTTAAAATAAGTATTAAGTCCACTTTAACCCCAGAAATCTCCCTTTAAGATGATCTCAAACCCTTGTAGCTGCAAACTCGTTGATAATATGCCAACTGACTCCACGTCAATGGGGGCAGGATATGGGAAGCCCCCATTAAAATCCCACTTTTCAAAATATCAAAATATTTTTCAAAAGCAAGCAATTATCAAGGAGTGGGCACTAGCAGGCGGTTACACAGAACAAATCCATTAGGAAAAGTTGGCAGAATGAGGACAAAAGCTTACCTTCTGGGCATGGCCTGTGGCAGAACCAATAGCAGATCAACTTACCCCCCAGAGGTACCTGTCCACAGAAACTTAGCACTCGTGAAGGCTTAATAAGGGAAACTTCCAGTCACCCTCTGGTCAGCACATAGAGTGCTGAGCCAAGGAACTTCAGGTCGGTGGAAACATCCAGAAAGTCAGGTTTGCCTCAGATAAACTCCTAACATACTAAACAGGCACACAACCTGCCCCATGCCCCATCTTACATTCACAACTCAAGACCTGTACTTGGACCCTTCCCTCCAAAATGCCCCTCACCCTCTTCAAAACCCCGTTACCCCCTTGACAGAGCTCAGCTGAAGCCCTGGCATCACTGGCACACATATTGGTCAGGACCACTTGTATTTAAATGCTACTACGGAGTAACAGATCAGTGTCTATTCACCACAACTTCTCGGCAGGGCCACTAGGAGCCAGGGGCGTGTTCGGGGCTGGATGGTGTCCTCAAGGCCTACCAAGCTGTAGGCCTCGATAAAGACACACAGGTAAAGGGACATAGAATAAGCCAGTGTCATAAACGTTATTTTGGGCTCAAGCCATTTGCATTCCTGAAATCTCTTATCCTCCTAAAAGCAGGGCTTCCCAAAAAAACTTCAGTTGTCATAAATCCCCTCCCTTGGAGCAACTGGAATCTTCTCTTCTTGCAGATGAGAAGTCGGCACCCAGACAGATGTTGTCATGAACTCTCATATCTCCCATCTATTGCCCTCGGGGTTCATTTATCTTTCCAGAAAGTCACTTGTTTTTCCATAGGTGACCTTCCTCCCCTTCCCCTTCCAAGTAGTCACTTCTTCTCCTCCCAGAAGCCCCTCTCTGTCCTTGCCTGTCCTCTGCCCAGATGACATGTAAACCCAAATTCTGACCACTCCTTGAGCCACATCTCTTCATGAATTCCCATGCTTACCTATGTCATTAAATCTGAGTTCTTTCCTCTTGCGGATGTGTCTTTTGTCAGGTTCACTTGCAAACCTCCAAACGCTAAACCTAACAGGGGCAGAAAGAAAGTTTTTCTCCCTCACCAGAGGCAGTAACAGCGCAGGACGGTTGATACCAGGAAGGCCAGGCGCCCCCCCCCCCCACCCGCCTCCCCAGGTGTCTGGGAGGATGCAGCCAGTCACAGCACCTTCTAGTAACTTCAGGCCCCCACAGAGGCTTCTGGGACCCACAACCTTAGCTCAACACAGGCAGTGGAGAATGGAGATAACAGAGGGAAATGGCTCCCCTGGAACACAACAGACAAAATGTTGGGACGCCCTCTTTACCCTGAGAGGTGGTGCCATCCATTCATCTCAGAGGCACATACCACCAGGCAGCCCAGCGGGCTACTTGTCCAGAGCTTCCCAGAGAATTTCCACTCTCAGCCTGGCAGGCCAACACCTTTGCCAGCATGGGTTTCATAGACCTTAACAAAGAAAAAAAAAAATAAAACAGAAGAGGCCACATGCATGCCCTCCCACCCAGGGTAGGAAGAGTGGAAGCTCTTTCTTCTCTCTATGCCAAAATTTGTTTTGCGGGGAGAAGCTTCTTTTCACCAAGCCTCCAGGCTCTTTACCAGCCAGGGTCAAACAAAGAAGCTTAGAGAACCACAGAACAAATAAACCAAAACAGCCCATGGAGAGCAAGGACAGAAAAGTCCCCTGGTGGCAAATGGAGCCAACTTTCACCCAGCCTGTGTGCTCCAGCCCAGCCCAGCACAGCCCTGGGGAAGCCCGCTCTCGAGGACAGCTCTGTCTCCTCTTCATCAGCCCCCACGTCAATGGCACCGTCGTGTATCAGGCTAAAGAATCCATCCAGAGAACTTGGGGGTTTTTCCCCCCACTCCTTCTTAAAATTATTAACATCCACTTAAAAGGAAGGGGAGGGAGTGGGGTGTAGCGCTTGCCCTCTTTTCAAATGGCTTGTGAGGGGAGTATTGCTTATCACAACAGGTGCACCGACCACTCACAAAAAACAGAGGCAGTGTGGAGCTGAAAGGCTAGGAAATTGCTTGTTCTCTTTGTCAGCTGCTCCTAGAGGCCTTGCAAAGCCTGCTTAGGAGAGAGATATTGTGTCCCTTTTTCAAAAAAAATAAAAATAAAAAAGGTGGAGGGGGGGGACGGGCAGGAGAAAGGTCTAAGGTTGCCAAGGGCTAAGAGGAGAGAACAGTGTTGGGGTTTGGAATGGGCAAGGTGGGGGAGGGCTTGATGTTTTGAGGCAATTATGGAAAGGTAATGGGTCCTGGTGGCTGGATTTAAAAAAAAGCTCTGTCCCAAACTTTCTGGAATGCTCTGGCAGCGTTTCCTCACCCCTACAGCCGGATAGAGGGAGAAACAAAAAAATGAAACCCAGACTGGCTAAAACACACACCAGGTGGACCAGAGAAGGGCCATATGTGTAGACGATGTATACTATATCATCATATATTATGTATATTAAATAAAATGAAAGAAAACGTGTTGCTCAGAAGCTGCCTTGTACAGCAGGCAAGACAGAGCTGATTTAGCCACTCCTCAGGAGAGGAAATGTCTTCAGAGCTATACTCTTCAGCCACACAGTTGTCTGTGTGGTATTGGCCGAATGATCTCCAGCTTCTGAGTTTCAGACTTTTCCTGTGCTCCCCAAAACCTGATACATTGAGGGGACTGGGCTGCTCTCCCCCAAGCCAAGGCCACACTGCTCTAAGATCTGTAAGATATGGATAAATTGAACTGTCTTCCCCATGGGAAAGCTGTCATTATCATCTGAAAGATTACTTGTTTTGCTTAAAAATAAAGATAAGACACCGGAGATAATGGCCTAAGAATCTGTCCCCATTGCCCCAAGTAAGTGAGCAGAAGACAGAGCCTCAAGGCACAAAGCCATTGGGTTTTTTAAAGTCCTGCAATGATTCTGCAACGAAAAGAAATGATGTTGATCTGAATGTAGGACTTTGGAAAGACAACCGTGGTCTATCAGATCATCGAGCTAAAGGGGAAAGTAGCAGAATGGTGAGGCTGGATCCCATTTTTGTTACAATAGATGGACCTTTTTAATTTTAAAACCATGCCAGAAATCTGAGAATCAAAACCATCTACCCCTACACATAACTTTGGAAACTGAGGTTTAAGGCTACCCATACACCCCCAGCAGCCCACATCTAGCAGTCTCCATTCACAGGCCTCTACTCTTCTATTGTCTCCATTAGTTTGACTTCATGGTTCCAGAACACTCTAGTCAGAAACTTCCTCAAAAGCCCATTAACTTTTCAATGAAAAACAGATTATGTAAGCCCTAAAATTTCACTTCAAAACCTTCACCTGGTGTTTTCCACCAACCCTGGACTGTGGGGTCATGATCCTTACCCAATATTTAATCAAGTACTGTGCTGAAAGACATCCCTTCAATGAAATTTCCAATTCTACACCTGCCATTCCATCTGGAGACACTGCCAAAGCTCTAAATGGTGTTTCCCCTACTACGGGAAACACAAGTTGTGTTGGTGGCACTTGGGAAGCCTGTGTGCAACAGAAGGAATCCAGAATATAGCACTGGCAAGAGTTTCTTCTTTCTTTCTTTCTTTCTTTCTTTCTTTCTTTCTTTCTTTCTTTCTTCTTTCTTTCTTCTTTCTTCTTTTTTTCCCACCCCACCCCTTATTTTTCCCCTAAATCCCCCTTATCTTCCTAAAAGCAGAACCTCCCAAAAGAATTCAACTACCATAAATCTCTTCCTCCGGAGTTTTGCAAGCAGCAAAAATTGACTCCTATCACTGGAGACAAGAAGCCTGGCACTGGGATAAGGAACTGCCTAAACAGACATCACAAAGCTCTCCTATCTCTCATCTATTCTCTTAAGGACCATTTTATCTTTCCTAAAAGTCATTTGTTTTCACATTAGTACCTTTCTCCTATTAAGACAGTACATAAGCCCCAAATTATAACTGCCATCTTGAATCACATTCTTCAGTGAAGGTCCACTTAGGTATGTGAATAAAAATCTGTGTTTTCACTCATTATTCTGTCTTTTGTCAATTTAATTTGTAGGCTCCCAAATAAAGAAACTAAGAGGCTAGAGGACAAGTTTTTTTTTTCCCCATGACATGACAAATCAAAGAAAGGACTTAGGCAGAAAAAGCCACTATCCATGATGAAAGTTAGTAGGATGCTAATATATATTGACTCACAAAAGTCAAAGTTAAGGAACTTTTACTGAAAACAGTAAACCCTTGATATTCAAATGGGATATAGACCCAGATCTGAATCCCCAGTTATAATCCCCAGTTATAATTCTCTATGAAACTCCCACTATCTGCTTAAGAACTATATTCCTTTCACCTCCTCACTCCTCAGTGGCATTAGCAGGTATATTTCTTTCTAGAGGCTTTTTAAAAAGTTAATAGACTTTATTTTTCAGAACAGTTTTAGATTTATAGAAAAACTGAACAAATGGTACAAAGGATTCCATAAAAGCTCCACCCTAACCCCCTACATAGTTTCCCTTATTATTAACATCCTGCATTAGTGTGGTCCATTTGTTACAATTAATGAACCAAGGGACTCCTGGGTGGCTCAGCGGTTGAGCATCTGCCTTTGGCTCAGGTCACAATCTCAGGGTCCTGGGATCAAGTCCCACATCAGGCTCCCCACAGGGAGCCTGCTTCTCCCCCTGCCTATGTCTGTCTGTCTCTCTCTCTCTCTCTCATGAATAAATACATTTTTTAAATCTTAAAAAAAAAAAACATAAACCAAGACTGAGACATTCTTGTTAACTAAAGTCTATACTTTTTCCAGATTTCCTTAGTTTTCACCAAATGCCCTTTCTCTGTTGTAGGATCCCATCCAGGGAACCACATTACATCTACTTGTCATGTCTCCTTAGGCTCCTCTGGGCTGTGACAATTTCCCAGACTTACCTTTTTTTTGATGACCTTGATAGTTTTGAAGAGGACTGGTCGGGTACTTTGTAAGACATCCTTTCGTTGGAATCTGTCTGTTTTTCTCAAGATTAGACTAGAATTATGAGTTCTGAAGAGGAAGATCACAGAGGTGAAGTGCCATTTTCATCATACCGTATCATGGTATGTACTCTCAACGAGACTTATCACTATATGTGTTAACCTTGATCGTCTGACTAAGGTGGTGTTTGTCAGGTTTCTCCACTTTATCATTTTTTTTAAAGCCTTTTTAATCTATTAATTTGAGAGAGAGAGAGAGAGAGAGCATGAGCAGGGGCAGAGGGAGAGGGAGAAGTAGATTCTCCACTGAGCAAGGAGCCCAATGCTGGGCTCCATCCCAGGACCCTGGGGTCATGACCTGAGCTGAAGGCAGATGCTCAACTGACTGAGCCACCCAGGCGCCCCCGATTTCTCCACTTTAAAGTTCTTCTTTGTTCTCCCTTCTCTGTACTCTGTTCTTTGGATGGAAGTCACTATGTACAGCCACATAAGGAAGTGAGGATTAAATAAAACAACTCTTCCTCAAGGGCAGAATATTTATAAGAATTATTTGGGATTTTCTGCATAGAAGATTAGTCCCTTCTCTCTTGTTCATTGATTTATTTAATCATCTATTTATATGCATATGGACTCATGGATATTTACTGTATACTTTGGATTATAATCCAAAACTACTTTATTTATCTTGTGACTCAAACTATTGTAGCTTTAGCCATGAGACCTCTTTCAACTGGCTCCTATGTCCCTTTGACACACACACACACCCCCAATGTTTGGGGGGGTTAGGGCTTGGTTTGGTTTTGCACTTCCTTACTCACTGGCACTATTTTTTGCCCCAGCCCTAGGATCAGCCTTTTCTCCAAGGAGCTCAGAGGCCATCTTTCACAAAGAAATTGAGTTTCTATCACAAGATGTTCAAGTGTTAGGCAAGGCTAGCAGAAAGCAGAGCCAAATGGAGAGAGGCAGACGAAAGCAGAGGGGGTCACCCTCCTTAGGACTACTTCTTGCTGCCCATAACCCCCACCCCCGGCCAGATGACAAGCATGAGTCAAGTTCATGCCTCAATTTTTATCTTGAAATATTTTATCATTTTTCTGATAAATGCCCTTCACAGAATTATTTTTAAGTTTTGTGCCCCAGGAAAATTACAACATAGGTGACATGTCATGCACGGTCCTTCTAGAATTATTTGGTAATAGCAAAAACTAGTTAATTGCAGAGATACAGAACACATCATGCAACCCCAGCTGTTCCAACCTGCTTCTGTGTTCTATATCCTGCTGTGAGTCAACATTTTCAGTCTTGAGGGCAGCACCGTGCCGCACCTATAACCAGTTGTTCAGGATATTTCCCTTTACTCATTTATCCCATCTCCAAGTTCAAAGTTACTTTCCCAATTGGTGGGTTTTTAATTTTTATAGTACAGAGTCCTTTTCTCATATAAAATCACCATACAGAGAACTATAACACATGGAAGTGGTCAAAAGTGCTATTTTATTAATAGACATGTCTTACAAACTCAAATTAATGATATTTACCTGAAATAAAACCAGTAAGAACAACAGTGCTTGGATGCACGTAACATTTTTAAATGGGGAGCTATAGAAAACAGTGGTAATTCTGTATTGCCCTTATCATCCAGTTTATTTCTGTATTTTGTCTTAGTGCGAAACATCAAGAAAATTTTGTTTAACAAAAGTTTGCTTAAAACAGACAGCATTTGCACTATTTTGCAATCCATCTTAGAGTCTCGAGATAATCTCCAATCAAGTAGAAGATGCAAAAGAAGCTGCATTATAAAGTCAATGCAAAAATGCATTAATTTCATAGCAAATGGTAACATTTTGGTAATGTCCAAATATTTAATATTTGGTATTGTGTATATAGATTTATAGCAGGTATTTTTAATAGCTTAAACTATTTTTAAACCAAATGTTATCAACATTTATGGAACCCTTTACATGCCATCCCAGCGTATAAAGTTTGTGTGTGGGGCGTTGGGCGGGGGGGGGGTGCGCCTGGCTGGTTCCGTCAGTGGAACATGAGACTATTGAGATTGTTATTTTTTTTAAATGTTTGTGAAACCTTGCTAGCATCTGGACAGTGCTATTTTCTATAAGTCCCTCCCCTTGCAGATAAGTGACTTATTTAACTATTATTAATTCTCTTGACTTGCAATTATATAGCCCATTTCCTCAGGGAAATTAGGGGACAGAATTTTTGCTGAAGAGTTAACGGCTGATGTCCAACACTTGGCTTCCAAATTACGTATTTTAATAAAGGCCCTTGAATTTTTAAAGAAAGCCTAATGGAAGAATTTTAGACAGGAGGGCATATAGTGGGAGACATTTTTCAGAAGACAAGCTTTTCCCTATTTTGAGAGTATACAAAGCCAGTCATATTATAACAGATAATTCAGAAATACAGTACTTGCTGTAACACGGGCACTACTCTAGATTGTTGGCATTCGCCTCTACAAACTCAATCAAATCATCATAACAAACTTATGAGGTAGGTATCACTGTATCTCCATTTCACAGATTAGAAACTGAGACCCAGAGAGGTTAAAAAACTTTTCCCAGGGTTCACAGCTTATAACTGACAACACTAGGATTTAAACCCAGCCACTCTGGCTACAGAATCCATGATCTTAACATACTGCCCCAGGATACCGTAACTTCTGGAATCGGTGGACCTGTATGGTACTTCTTATTCTACAAACATTCCTGTTTAGAGTGCCTGTTTGCAGCCACGTTCGGCAGAGAAGTTCATGTTACAAACGTGCTCAAAGCCTCTACAATGCCTCCTTTGCAACCTAAAACCTCCCTTCCGTAGCTCACACACATCAGCCACAGGAGTCTGAGGGCCACTACACACCACACTCCTCACTTGGCTCTCCTGCCTCTAGGTGTTTGCAGAAGCTGCTACTAACAAACCTTTCCTCTCCTAAGACCCCGGTGAAATTTTTCTAGAAGGTTCAGCCCCAATCCTATCTTCTCCATAGAGCCTCCAGAGCCTCTGAATGAAATTTCTCTCTCATTCCCCTGTATTTATGCATCCTCTCTCTGTGCTTCTCTTACTGCAGCTCTCGCGGATGGTAAGCCTCTTAAGAAAACCTACAATAGGTCTTTTCATCTTCTCTGTCTCCAGTACTCACACTTAATTCAGCATATATAAAATACATTATTATATGCATCTATGTATATATTCTATTCACACATATGTAAAAATATAACACTTTAATATAATGAGTTCTCTAAAAATGTCGGTTGAAAGGCATAAGCAACAAATAGTGGGTGCCCACTGGGAGCCTAACTGTATCATTGAGGAAATGCAGTTCCTGTTTTCTGGGAGCTTATGGTCTAATTGTAGAGACACCAGACAAAAGAACAACCGCAAATTATGCTGATAGGCAGATAGTGAAATGGGGTGGAAACACAGCAACTAGACATCCAAAGAGCCAAAATTTAGTCCTGGCCTCAACGCCACCTATGTGAACTTGGACGAATAGTTGTACTTTTCTGAGCCTCGATGCCATCCTCATAGAAAAAGAAGGATCAATGGTGTTAACATTCCTTCAGTGAATCCTTGAGCAGATTGGTGATCACCAAGAATGCTTTCTGAAGGAGTGCATCCTGCAAAGGAGATGCGGCAAATCGGAACTCATGGAATGAGGGAACCTCTCTCTATACCGTCAAGAACCAATCAACCATAATCACTAGCAAAATCAATAAAATTCAGAAGAGGAGTCAGGAAAGTCTCAAAGTGACACAGAGGGTTGTCATGCCAGATCGAGTCAAGAGGGGAAGCTCTGAATGGAGCCCAGAAGGGGAGCTAGGAAGGAAAAGATGGTTAGAGCTTACCCATCCATGAATCTGGCCACAGCCACACCATCATTACAATGACACGCTCCAGCACAGCAGCGAGAGAGCCAGGCCTGCCCCTCACTTAGACCGAAATCTCCCAGAACCATCCAACAATTTTCTCTGTGATTCCCTGAATACTGAGCAACATTCTAATGACTAGGTTTGCTCTCCAGCTTCTGGTGTAATGAGACAGAGAAAATTTTCCTCCTTTAGCAGCTGGAATGAGACTTCCTCTGGGGGACAGTCCTAGATTTACCAGGAAGAAATCCATTGATTAACCACATGGGTTGAGGAATAAAACCCCAAGCAATAAATAATAATGCTGATCTGCCTTCTAAGGAAGCTGGGTCCTCACACCATAGTGGCCTTCATTTTGTGAGCATTTCAATGAGTTTAGGTCTATAAACTTGACTAGGACTTTGGTCACAATTGAATTGCTCTATACGATGAAAATGGGAAGAATTTGAGAATTACAGGAAAATCAGGGTAGGAGGCTGGGGAAAGCAGCCAGAGATGCTGAGCCCTGGGTGGATTAAAGAGACTTTGGGGAGGGGTGCCTGGCTGGTTCAATCAGTAGAGCATTCAACTTTTAATTTTTTTTTTTTTTTAGCATGCAATTCTTGATCTCAGGGTTGTGAGTTTGAGCCACACATTGAGTATAGAGATTACTTTTTTAAAAATTAAAAGTTTAAATAAAAGTCTTCCAAGAAAATACTTAATGGGAATTTTAAGTTGTTTGCCGTGGAGTACGTGATTTGTCTCATCTCCCAATCAAGAATGTTGTTGCTGTTATTTTAAAGAATCCCAAGGAGGTTCTAAACTCTGCACACAGCTTGGTGCAGAGATGCCATATGGAGTCATACAATTCAGAGCAGAGGGGACCAGTGGGCCAGGCGGGGCCAATTTCACCAGGAAGCAGAGGCAGGAAGCCCTGAGTGATCTTCGATAGCACCTCAGCTTTCTGTGACGTAAGCCACCTTGCTGGGAGTTAGATTAGGTTGCATCAGCACCTCAGAGAATGATCAACCCTGGTGCAATCCTGAAACAAGGTTTCTCAACTCACCCAGCTGGGGAACAGAGAAAGTCAATGGGTTTACCACCTGCGGTGCAGTGCAGCCTTAGTAGGTATCACCTGAAAGACGCCAGGGACCCACAGCCTTGTCAACGGATGTCACACTCAGACCTCCTCAGTCCTGATCTCTGTAAATACAACCATAGGCTGATGGGAGACTGTAACTGACCTCCACGACACCCAATTCAAAGCTTTCGTGTTCCAGGGAGCCTGGTGGCTCAGCCGGTTAAGCGTCTGAGTCTTGATTTCGGCTCAGGTCATTTTCTCAGGGTGATGGGATCAAGCCCCGTGTCAAACTCCGCAGTGGATGTGGAGCCTGCTTGGGATTCTCTCTCTCCCTCTCCCTCTGACCCTCCCTTCCTGCTCACTCTCCCACACTCTCTCTAAAAAAAAAAAAGAAAGAGAAAAAAGAAAAAGAAAACCCTGTTCCATCTTATTCAGAGCAAGCAACTGCCTGCAGCTTTCTAACTGGTACTAGATGGATTAATTCAACAACACCCCACTGGCATAATCAGCAGAAAAGGAGAGTGAGCATTCAAAAAAATAGGCAGCTTATCCCCAGAAGTCACCTCAGAATCCAGAGGTGGATTCTGCTCTCTTGTTCTGCATATAGGTGAGAACATCACAGAAAGGAAGGCAGAGGAAGAGATGAGAGCTGGAGGGACACCTGGGTGGCTCAGTGGTTGAGCATCGGGTCATCAGTCTGGGGTCCTGGGATCGAGTCCTGCACTGGGCTCCCAACAGGGAGCCTGCTTCTCCCTCTGCCTATGTCTCTACCTCTCTCTGTCTCTCATGAATAAATAAAATCTTTAAAAAGAGAGAAAGAGCTGGAAAACCCCCACCAGCACACACTCACATCCTGTCCTGCCTCAATCACTAATTACTTTAAGAGATTCAGCAACATGGCACACAGTGGGGAGAAAAGGCCAAGGGATGACTAGAGACCCTGGACACCACAGAAGATTTCCGCATCTGGCTTTGGGCGTCCCTTTGGTGAGGGATGACGGCACCTGCTCAGGCTGGTGACAGTGGCCACTATGAAGAGAAGAGCCAACTTCAAGGAAATGCAACAGGAAAGAGAGAGGGAACACATCAGTCAAACCATCCCCAGCGAGGATCAGCAGATACTGCTTTCCTGAGCAGACACCCATCCCCTGCCCAAAAGCCAGCAGCTCGTCTTAAATGCAAGTCATGATAATGTGGACCAGGTGTTTCAACTTCCTACCATGATGGCTGGCAAGACCATCAATGGAGACTCATAATGGCAACAACATCTGAAGTGCATCTGTGTTTAAACACAGAACAGGCAAGCTTTTCTTTCTTCTCCAAGTAGGTGTCTGTTCTGCATTTACGTGGCGATAGCATCTCAGAGACTAGGGACAACAAGCCCTTCTGGAACAGCTCCTCCAGCCTTGAGAGTAACACTGGTGTTTTCTTTTTGTGATTGTTGTTTGTTTTGAGGAAAAGAACACCCTGATGAGGGGAGATGTTGCTTCAGCAAGGCAACTGGCATCTTCAGTGTAGGAGCTGTGGATGCCCAGAGGTGATCCCCAGACAAACATAAAAGCTACAAACTTAGAAGTGCCAAAAATCATCTGTCCCTCATCCATCCTCTCTGGCTGCCAGGCTGCCCTTGTCCATGAAAGGGCCCCTTACAAACGTCCTCAGGAACACAGGCAACATTTTTCAAAAAGCAAGATCCTGGAATCCAATAAAAATCCATTCCCTTTTCGAGAAACATCTCCAGTCATCCGAGTGGAGGTTGCAAACAGATTCTTCAAAGTTGGCTTCTCAGGAAGGAGGTGAGGTTGTCCTAAGAATTCAGCAGCGATTCACAGCTGCTCACATAACTCAGCTAAGGTACCGCTGAGCCTCCCAGGGATGCGAACCGGGAACTGGAAAGTAGAGCCACACGTTCTCAGCTGCTCTTGGGCTCTTTCTAGTTCTCTGTCTTTCCTTTTCTGCTCTCCTGTTTTGTTTTGTTTTGTTTTTAATTTATGTATTTATGAAAGTAATCTCTACCACCAACGTGGGGCTTGAACTCACAACCAGGAGACTAAGAGTCACATGCTCTTCTGACTGAGCCAGCCAGGTGACCCCTACTCTTCTGTTTTCTCTCTAAACAAGTCTCCTCCACCGGTTCATCATGGTCCTAATCCAGAATGCCGACCCCAGCCTGCATCTCCACAACCTCCCAGGTCTTGGGCCCACTGCCTACTGGAATAGCTCAGCATCAAGTTCCAGGAGATGACCTGACTCTGGTACCAAGTTCATTGTTTGGACCAAGCCATACAAATAATAGGTGGCAGAATGCAATCAGCCAAGTCCTCCTCCACCCCCAAGGTCCCAGGTAGGGAAGGCCTTTTTGCACACCCTAGGTCCCAGACAGGGAGGGCCTTTGCACCCCCAAGGTCCCAAGTAGGGAAGGCCTCCTATACCTTATGGTTCCAGGTAGGGAAGGCCTCCTAGGAAGAGGAAAGCAATCACAGAGAGCAAGCCCCTCATTTTTATTTCCCCACTTCCCTATGTATAAAATCAGGATGATAATATCTTGTCACTAGTTACCAGCCCCACTGGCAGGACCACAGGACATAAGGTTGTGTTGGGTTTTTGAAGGAGACCCTTTGTGATGTCAAGACCTAGGACACAAACCTGAGACCAGAGCCCAAACTTTGCCTGGCAAAGAGCAGGAACACTTCCAGCAAGAGGAGGAAGCCCGTCTCCTGAGTGTGCCCACAAAGCCGAGAACACTTCTAGGTAGAAGGCCAAACTGCTATAGGCAACTGAAAAGCCTCGAGGGTCCCATATGCTCAGGCATAGAGAAGCATTTCTCAATAGGGGCGCTACTGGCACCAGGGTCGGGGAGGAGAGCAGACCAACTCTTTGGGGGATGGGACTGTGTCGGGTGGTGTTTGCAGCCCCAGCCTCAGCGTCGGGCTTTCCCACGGTGCCCCAGACGCCGTGACTATGACAACAGTCACAGGCACAAATCAGAACCATCCCCCCCGCGTATGGCTGAATGCTGTCTCAGGGGAGACCCACCTCTGGAAGAAACCTGGAACCAGATGCCACCAGGGTAAGCTTCTCATCTGGGGATAGGTGTGCTCTGGGAGAAAGAAAAGAGAGAGCTGAAAGTATGTCAGGAAGAATTTAGTCCTGACCTGAGCAGAAGCTTTTGGGAGTCCATTCTATAAACAGTTTAGCAAATTACCAAAGAATGGCTACAGACTTCTTGGATCTTCCTAAAAGAGTTCAAGTACATCCACACAGACGTAAGAGAAGAGTTGAACTGACTGCTTGGACTTTAGGATGGTACCTGGAAAATCAGTAGTGAGAAGTCTAAGAGACTAGAATTAATGTCCCATATTCTGTGAAAAGACACGTAATAATATCATTACTGACAGACACAATTACACACTCTAATGAGGCACTGTCACATGTTAATAGTAGTTATGGTCATTTTCAAATAATTAACTGTAATACTAGTACATCACGACAGCGTGCAAATACATCGCTACCCCGTACGCAGGCGTGAAGGTTGCCAATGTCTTGCTGAAATGGATCTCACGTGCAGAGCCAGCTTCACCCACAACAGGCTTCAGCTTCCTATTGATTTCCTTCCACGTAGGCCAAGCCACGATTCCCCTTCCATAAGAATAACTGCTTGCCTTCGAAATTTCCCCAGAAACCTGGTCAGTCGGATTTTCCACAGCCACGAGGAAGAATTAATACAGGAACCAAACAGGTCTTGCTCTGCTGGCTCACCCACTCCATCCTGACCCAACACTAATCAACCCATCGTGTTCGAAATTCAATTTGATTACATTAGGAAAGAGAAGCTACCCAGGGCTCTTTGGCCGCTCAGAACAGAAACTCAGGGGCATGCCTCATTTTTCAGGAGTCTGGTTCTTGCGTGTATTTTTTTTTCTACTTCTTCCCAGTCCCCCAAAATGTGGCTGGTAGCGATAAGTGCCTTGGCACTAACCAGGGGGGTGGCTGGCCAGCTTATGGGTTGGGACAAACACATCACTTTCCCAAGGCTTCCAAGATGCAGTAAAATGGCCGTAATAAAACCTTCCTCGCCAACTTTGTGAGGGTGTGAGGAGTTGGTCACTGGACCTCATATGGGAAAGAAAAGGTGTTGCTCAAGAACATGACACAAGATAATGATTGTGGGGAAGTAGCAGCCCTGAGCCCTGGTGCCCCTGGAATAGCTCAGCATCAAGTCCCTAAAAGTGAGGCTGCTTCCCTAGGTTTGAGGAAGTTTGGGATCTCTGGGGCAATGTGGTGATTCTTTTTTTTTTTTTTTTTTTAAGATTTTATTTATTTATTCATGAGAGACAGAGACAGAGAGAGAGAGAGAGGCAGAGACACAGGCAGAGGGAGAAGCAGGCTCCATGCAGGGAGCCCAACATGGGACTCAATCCTGGGACTCCAGGATCATGCCCTGGGCCAAAGGCAGCGCTAAACCACTGAGCCACCCGGGCTCAATGTGGTGATTCTAACCTAAATCCTCCCATAGTTATTCAGACCTGATTGCATGTGCTCCATCAGGGCTGGGGAAACAGCTATGATGGCATATGCCTGAGGGGCTACCGGAATATGCCACCCCACAACATGCCAAAACATCTATCTCTTTGGCATATGGGTTACTTTTCCTGAAGATTTTTATTTATTTGAGAGAGAAAGAACACAAGCAGGGGGAGGGGGTTGAGGGAGAAGCAGACTCCCTGCTGAGCAAGGAGCCTAACATAGAGCTCTGATCCCAGGACCCTGAGATCAGGACCTGAGCCAAAGGCAGATGCTTAACCATCAGAGCCACCCAGGTGCCCTGGATTACTTTGAGTTAAAAGTTTTTGAGAACTAATAGCTCAGGAAAAGCTCTGAAACCAGCACATGGGTTTCCCTTTGTAAAGGATATTTACATTTATAAAGAAAAGGAAGGAGGATTCGAAAACTCTTAATCAGTGGTGAAGGAAGGCAAGGAGTTAAATCTTCCCAACCCGGCTAAATTGGTGGAGCATGTGACTCTTGATCTCAGGGTTCTGAGCTCCACTTTGGGCAGAGAGCTTACTTTAAAAAATAAATAAGGTAAAATAAATAAATCTTCACAACAAACCTTACTAGACAAACTTTGTTTACCATATGTTTTCCTGGGCACCTTCCCATAATTTGACTCTCCCACCAAGAAGCCCAAAACCACCTTCTTTATTTTATCCCAAGATGGTACAGAAAGCCACGTTCTAATCACCCCTTTGGGTTATGCATCTCCAGCTGCTCCCATGTGCACATATGCAACATGCACACATTAATAAACTTCTGTTTTTCTCTCATCTGAATTTGGCCGGTCTCAATTACAGGGTCCCAGCTGGAGAATTTCTAGAAACTTCTAACCTGAAGCACTCCACCTGATGCGGTTTGGGGTGTTTAGTCTGATCATTCAAGGAATCCCAGAAAAATCTTAACACTTGTCACCATGGGGATATTAGTTGTTCTGAGTCATTCATCTGGATGCACACTGTCGGGACTAGAAAAAGAATCCAGATTTCTCATTTTGGAGATAATAAAACTGAAGCCCAGATCAGTGAAGAATCTCACTCCTCTACTAAGGCTTTCTACTAAAAATTACTTCCTTTATAAATCCTCAAATGAATACGTGATATTTGAATGCTGAATGATACCACAAGACAGATGAGCATTGATTTAAATGCTGCTATCTGACAGATCCGGCCATCAATCATAACCTGATGTCTCAGGAGAGCCATCCTTTAGAAATGGACTTGGAGATAGCATGAGCAGAATTTACAGCCGAACCAACTCTGCCTTGGAGCTGTCCTTCCTCAGCAGCTAGGATGTTGGGGCTCTAACTGAAACCCACAGCACCATCACCAGTATCACCAGGGGCTTTGCTGCACCCACCCCAGTGTTTTAACTGAGTGGGTGTGAGTGGGGAAGTGAGAATTTGCTCTTCTAACAAGAGCACATGCTGATGCTAATGTTAATGGCAAAGCTGCAGGTTTAGGGAAGCGGGTGCCATACTTTGAGAAGTCTGTGCTAAGACAAAGATGGCTCCTGCATATTTAATTTACATAAGTTTTAAGAAAACTGGTAATCACTTTCATAAGTCTGTTATGAAATTCAGTGTTAAGTTAAATGAGTCCTTTAGTATGACTGGTGTCCTTGTAAGAGGAGATTAGGACACAGAATCAGAAGAAAGACCACAATGAAGACACAGGGAGAAGACATCCATCTACAAGCCAAGGAGACCCTGCAGAAGAAACCAACCCTGCCAGCACCTTGCTCTGAGACTCCTAGTTTCCAGGATTGGGAGAAATAACTTTGTGTTCTTGAAGCCAACCAGGCTGTGTATTTTGTTATGCCAAATACCAATCAGGTATTTTGTTACAGCAGCCCTAGCAAACTAATACATGTGGAGAGGTAGGATGGCATGATGGATTATACTGGAACTAAAAGGTATGCATTCTAGCATCAGCCCTGCCTGTGGGCAGACTAGATTCTTCTGCTAGAGTCACCAGACTTCCCACCTCAACTAGTCAACACTCTTCCATCAAGTGGGAATAGCAACCCGTGCTCTTTCTGCCACGTGGGGTTTTTTTGTGAAGATCAAAAATGAGAACTTACGAGAAAGTGTTTTTTGAATTCCAAAGTTCTCTGCTCTGGCTCTGAACAATTAGAAATCCAAATCATCATTATCATATCCTCATCATTATCACCACCACCCGTTTGAAGACACTGGAAAGCTGTGGAACTCTCCAAAAGTGCTAGGCTCCAGAGCAAAAGGAAACTCAATAAGGTGAGCCAACACTTCATTTGCTGTTTTTCTTAGCAATGTTTAAAAAAGGAGGTTGATGGGGCCCTCAGGTGGCTCAGTGGTTGAGCACCTGCCTTTGGCTCAGGTCATGATACCAGGGTCCTGGGATCAAGTCCCACATTGGGCTCCCCATGAGGAGCCTGCTTCTCCTTCTGCCTATGTCTCTGCCTCTCTCTGTGTGTCTTTCACAAATAAATAAATAAAATCTTTTTAAAAAAAAAAAAAGAGGCTGAGAATCCATGCAGAGGTTATGATTGTAGAGAGGACTAGGAAACAGGAGAATAAATCAGTAGAAAACACCTAGACTCAAGTTGAGAGACAAAATGGATGAAAAACACAGAAGAAAGAAAGCATAGGAGAGGACACAAGGAATATAAGTCCCATAAAAAGATTAAACCATCCAAAAGCTAAGAGAGACACAATTGGATTCCCAGAAAGGAGAAGAATGAGAACAGAGGCAGTAGTTGGAGAATTCTCCGAAAGTACCAATAGACACCAAGCCAAAGAATCCAAAAAGTAAAAAATAGAATCCAAAAAAAAATTTTAAAAGGGGGGGGGGGGCAAGGGAACACCACCTGACAGGCTCAGTCGGTGGAGCATGCAACTCTTGATCTTGGGATCATGAGTTTGAGCCCCACTGTTGGGTGTAGAGATGACTTAAAAATAAAATCTTTTTAAAAATATATAAATAAAAAATAGAAATGTTACAACTCCCAACCAGGACAAATACAAAGAAAATAATGAAAAGCTGTTCAAGAATTAAGAAATGTTATTTCCTAATGATACATATAGACTGTCTGGTGAAAAAGCAAGTATTGAGATTGTTTGCTGAATCCAAAGGGCCAAAAAAGAGCAAAGAAAGAGCAACAGCCCCCGAGAAAAAGGTACCCACAACCACTTGAGAAACATGCTAATACTGAGTTAATTTGTAAATATTCATTCAGTTTTACTGATAAATAGTTGTAAATACCATTTAGTATTCCTAACATGTTTGGAACAGTACCTAGCACATAGTAAGAGGTATAGAAGTCTTCTTTTAAAAATACATAGAATAGGGGTGCCTGGGTAGCTCAGTGGTTAAGCATTGCCTTCAGCTCAGGGCATGATCCCGGTTTCAAGTGGACCCAAGGTTTCATGGTCCTGGTTTCAAGTCCCACTTTGGGCTCCCTGCAGGGAGCCTGCTTTTCCCTTTGCCTATGTCTCTGCCTCTCTCTGTGTCTCTCATGAATAAGTAAATAAAAATACATAGAATAAATAAATATTGAACACAGAGGCACTTTTAGACAATAGGCTTGAGCAATAGAAACTTGATCAAGGCAAAAGCACCCATAGTGACAATGGAGCTGAATGCAAACAGGCTAGGCTTATCGATTACCCACATCTAAACAGTCACGAGCCTTAACTAACCAATGGACTACTTTACAACCAGGCCCAGATACCAAAAAAGGGAAAAGTCCATATGTTCCCATACCTCCTCACTCTGCCCTATAACTCTAGCCCCTCACCACTGCGTCTTGGCAGACAGCCTGTCCTTTGCTATCCTGCTCACTGCTCCCCTGCAGTGGATTCAATAAATTTAAATTTCTATCTCTTTTGTTCTGCCCTTGCTGAATTCTTTCTTTTTTTTTTTTTTTTTAAGATTTTATTTATTTATTCATGAAAGACACAGAGAGAGGGGCAGAGACACAGGCAGAGGGAGAAACAGGCTCCCTAAGGGGAGCCCTATGCAGAATTCGATCCTAGGACCCCAGGATCATGCCCTGGGCCGAAGGCAGACGCTTAACCCCTGAACCACCCAGGCATCCCATGGATTAATGCTTTCACCACCCACACCATCAACCTTCACCCAGCTGAAGCACCCCACATCTGGCAGCCCCCCCCCCATCAGATCAGAGCATCCCACACTGGATACGATGTATGTTAGCATTTATCCTCTATTCTGAATGTAAGCAATAGACTATAGGAGAATGAGCAGTAACTATGACTTTGCTACCAGTGAAAATCATATATCACATGCCATTGTTTTAGATATCACAAAATACCATCTATACACATTACTATTTTGAAAATATGGTATTAGATCTGCCACTAGGGTTTTTTTTTTAAGTTTTTTTGGGGGGATCCCTGGGTGGCGCAGCAGTTTGGTGCCTGCCTTTGGCCCAGGGCGCGATCCTGGAGACCCGGGATTGAATCCCACGTCAGGCTCCCGGTGCATAGAGCCTGCTTCTCCCTCTGCCTGTGTCTCTGCCTCTCTCTCTCTCTCTCTCTCTCTCTCTGTGTGTGTGTGACTATCATAAATAAATTAAAAAAATAATTTAAAAAAAGATTTAAAGTTTTTTATTATAATTCCACTTAGGTAACATACAGTGTTAATATTAGCTTCAGATGTATGACACAGTGATTCAACACTTCCATAGATCACCTGGCACTCATCACAACAAGTGCACACCTTAACTCCATCACCTGGGGTACCTGGCTGGCTCAGTCAGAAGAGCATGCAACTCTTGATCTGGTCATGAGTTCAAGCCCCACGTTGGATGTAGAGATTAGTAAAAAAGGTGGTGTGGATTAATAAACTTAATAAACTTAACTAATAAACTTAATCCACCAATTTCACCCCTCCCCCTACCACCCTCCACTACTAGATCTTGATGTTTGATGCACTCATAGAGAAGCACATATATTACTATATGGTAAATTTGGTCTTTCAAAATATTTTTATAAATGTACTTTAATATAATTGGTTTCCTCTGCAATTCAGTGTATTTTATTTTGTACACTTGAAGACATTACTGTGAGAAGGGGTACAAGTCTTTCATCCACTTGAAAAGGGTCCATAATATGTAATTTTTTATGTTAAGAACCCCTGATCTGAAAGAGCATTGATCAGTTTCTCAAAACCTTAAAATCAATTTCTCAAAGAAATTTTACCTTATTGAATGTGAGTAAGGAGAAGATGTTAAAACAAATACCATGGAAGTCAGGGGATCACACGCTCAAAAATAATTGGGAGTAAGTGTACTGATCAACCCGATAAGATAAATGTAAAATACTCTTTTGTTTTTAAGCTCCTGATTTGATTTTTTTAAATATTGATTGAATGATTGATTGATTGATTCATGAGAAACACACAGAGAGAGGCAGAGACAGGCAGAGGGAGAAGCAGGCTCCCTGTGGGGAGCCGATGCAAGACTATCCAGGATCACGCCCTGAGCCAAAGGCAGACACTCAACCACCGAGCCACCCAGGCATCCCTAGGCTCTTAATTTCTGAATAATTTGTTAAACAGGGCTCCTTGATTTAGATTTTTAATGCTGTTTCCCTCTCTTATTTCCCCTTTCCTGTTCCTCAGTGTGCCTCTTAGGGAAAGCACCTCCTTCAACCAGCCACCAAAACAAGCTTCTACAAACAAAATCAGTTCTCAACTATGAAAGTACAGCACAGGGATGTAGTCAGTAATGTTTTAATAAGTTTGTACAATGACGGAGGGTAACTGTGAGTATTTTGTGGTGAGCATTTCATTATATTATATATAATATATAAATATAATATGTCAAATCACTATGTTGTACACCTAAAACATTATATATAAATATATATCAACTATATATAATATATAACAATATAAATATATATGTATACATAGATATCAACTATACTTTAATTAAAAATAAAAACAGATAGGGACACCTGTGTGGCTCAGGGGTTGAGCGTCTGCCTTCCGCCGTGAATCCTGGCGTGATCCCAGGGTCCTGGGATCGAGTCCTGTGTTGGGCTCCTTGCAGGGACCCTGCTTCTCCCTCTGCCTGTGTCTCTGCCTCTCTATCTGTGTGTCTCTCATGAATAAATAAATAAAATCTTTTAAAAAGATAAAATGAAATGTAAACAGATAAACAGTTTTCAACCTAACTTGTCTAGGGACTGTCATGTCGAAGAATATTATCTAACCAGTAAGACCCACTGATGGGTGTACACTGGGCTTTTCCAACATCTTAACAATTCAGGATAATCTCTTAACCAATTCAAAACAAAGACTTCATTCTCTTTTCATTGAGGTTTCTCTGCTTTGCCTACCTGGAATTGGCTTTAGTCTGAGCTCTACAATACATATGTATGTATAATTTCTGGTCAGAAAAAATTCAACTGATCCAAAAAATGTATAAGAAATAGAAAGAAAGTAATACTTTTCCACCACTGTCCCTTTATGTCAGCTTCCATATAAGAATGTTGTATTAAAATTACATTTTTCCAGGGCACGTGGGTGGCTCAGTTGGTTAAACATCTGCCTTCAGCTCAGGTCATGATCTCAGGTTCCTGTGATTGAGTCCCACCTTCTCTCCCCCTCCCCATTTGTGCTCTCTCTCTGTCAAATACATAAATAAAATCTTTTTTAAAAAGTAAGACAATAATTCCTAATTCTCAAGTGCATAGAAATTGGCAGAAGAGATTAAACTGACATAAATAATAAAATATAATGGAAAAGTAATATTTGTTTGAGTTGAAGATTCTATTGTAGGTGTTATTATTTGAGGAAGGAGAAGGAACTGACCTTTATGAACGCTGAACCAAAGGCCAAGGAAGACAGCCCAAAGCACACTGAATTATGGGGAAGGCCAACCAAAAAGCATTCTCCAAGATACATCCACCCATCTTTCTCTGGTAGTGGTTCTCAAAATTGTCCCCTCCTGTTCCCTCACCATCCCCTTGGTATGACCCCATCACCTCACACCTGAACCTCAGCACAGGCTCCTACATAGCCTTGCTGCTACATCCCTCCCCATAGCCATGCTACCCCAGAAAAAGTAGTATTATATGCCCCCAGGATGGCAGGGCTTCTCAGACATGGGAAGAAGCCTGGGCTACTTCCGTTTTGTTTAAGGTTTCCAATATATTATTTAAAAGAGGAAGAAAGGATGTCTGGGTGGTTCAGTCAGTTAAGCGTTAGACTCTTGATTTCAGCTCAGGTCATCATCTCAGGATGGAGTCCCACATTGGGCTCTGCACTCAGCATGGAGTCTGCTTGAGAATCTCTCTCCTCCTCTCCTCCTCCCCCCACTCTCTCTCCCACTGTCTCTCTCTCTTAAATAAATAATTTTTTTTTAATTAAAAGGGGAAGAACAAAAAGGAGACAAGGAAGAAAAGGAGAACAAGGGTGTGCAGAAAAGAGTTAGCAAAGCAAACTTGACTGCTATCTTTAGAAAAGCCCACTTGCAAAGGTCAACCGTTGGTGAGAACTTGAGAACTTGAATTTCTGGAGATTTCCCACCGTCCCCTGATACAAGTCGCTCATTATGCCTGAATAATGTGGCTTCTGGTTTCCTTCTGCAAGTCTGGAATTTTGAAACATACCATTCAAAAAGGGCCTGTGACCAGCTCCCAATAAAAACCCTGGACACTGAGTCTCTATGAGCTTCCATGGTAGACACCATTTCACAGGTCTTGTCACAACTTCTTGCTGGAGGACCTAAGCATATTCTATGTGACTCCACCAGGGGAGAACCCTTGGAAGCTTATGGCTGGTTTCCATGCACCTTTATTTTTAGCTGAGCTTATTTTCCATCATTTTCACTGTAAGAAATCATAGCCACAGGCACCTGGTGGCTCAGTTGGCTAAGTGTCTGCCTTTGGCTCAGGTCACGATTCTGAGGTCCTGGGGTCAGTCCCACATCAGGCTCCTCTCCCTCCCTGCCCCCCAAATCATGCTCTCACTCTCAATCTCTCTCTCTCTCTCAAATAAATAAATAAATCTAAAAAAAAAAGAAAAAAATAAAAGAAGAAAGAAGAAAGAAAGAAAAAGAAGAAAGAAAGAAAGAAAGAAAGAAAGAAAGAAAGAAAGAAAGAAGAAAGAAAGAAAGAAAGAAAGAAAGAAAGAAAGAAAGAAAGAAGAGAAAGAAAGAAAGAAGAAAGAAAGAAAAATCATAGTCATGAGTATGGCCATATGTTGAGTCCTGAGTCCTCCTAGAAAACTGTCAATACTGCGGTGGTCTTGAGTCCACCCCCCCACAACACAGAGAAGAGAAAAAATGAATACCGAAACGGGAAAGCCAAACTGTGGTTCATTTTTAAATATTTGCTTAAGGTTTTTAAATATCATCTTACAAATTAATTCATAGAGTGATAGCGAATCAATTCATAGAGAGAGAACGGATACAAAGTAAACTGTCTACACATAATAATTACAACACTTATAAAACATACAGATTAATCAATCCATGGGACCCTGGAAGCGGGGCAGTCCAGTTAGGAGCCTACAGGGCATCTGGTGTCAGGTTTCCAAACCTTTCCTAGCTGTGGAACCCCTTGTGAAAATGAAATCGCTCGTGAAAGTCAGCAGAGAGAAGTTCCTCTGCCTCAAGGCTCACTCAGCTTCTTCCTCCTGTGAGAACCCCCCTGGGAACCATCCAGAATCCCAGAACATAGAGGAGGATGGGTTGAAACCAGCTGATTTAACACTTTTCACTTAGAGTTGAGAAAGCCGGGGCTCAGACCAAAATGAAGATTTGCAGATGAATTCAACCTTTACCAAAGCATTTTTAATGCCAACAGATGAGTGAAAGCGCTCTCTATAACCTTTTCACTGCTTTTTTTTTTTTTTTCCTAGCCTTGCCTGTGCCTGTGTGCTCCCTCCCGGTGCTCTCTCTCACAAGACCTCAAAGAATGTGCTACCACACACCCTGAAAGGTTCATGGGTCAGCTCCAAGGCCAACTAAGTGTCTGCCACCCCCACCCTCGGGGACGATGTTTGGTGAACCACTAGAGTGTTCAAGCCACAAAAACTAGAACTAGCAGAGGGGAAGAGCACGTGTGAAGAGTACCACGGAGTACGCAGCCCTAAGGGTTGACTGCGTAAGGGACACAGAACCCACTTGTCTCAGAACTGAGCAGCCTGTAATGACAAACCAAGGCCTTACTTCCTTCTTATAACCAAACCATTGCAGATGAGCCTCACAGCGCTTGACTGCAGGAAAGTGAGCCTTTTACCAAGTTCCCCTCCCCACAGGTCTTTGGGAATCCCCAGGGACTGCCCACATGTTCCACAAATCTGTCCTGCTTATCACTTGCCACCTCAACTGCCATCTGGCCTGAGCAGTGCCCTAGGCCACTACTCCACCCTTCTTGCTGCCCTGAAACCCGACTCTGCAGGCAGCTGCTGTTGCCTGCTCACCTCGAGCATAGACACAAACCCTTCCCTTAATTCCTCTCTGTGTCTGTTCATAAAGGGCTAGAACATTGGACATTTTATGGAAGACCAGGGCCTAACCTAACGTAATGCAACTCTGAGAACCCAGAGGTTCATCCTCCACGGTGCTGCTAAAGTCCACAGGCCGGGTGCCCAGCGCTTCCATCTGACTTGCTTCTCTGCAGGGAGTCTGCTTCTCCCTCTCCTTCCACCCCTTCCCTCACTCACTTTCTCTCTCTTAAATAAATAAAATCTTTTTTAAAAATAAACTATTAATAAAAAAAGAAAAAAAACAAAACACTGACATCAAAACTGATCATGTGAATTTTTGAAGATGGCTTCTTTCCTCCTTTGAAGCACTGGTGTTTCACAAAAACATCTCGGCCAATAAGCACATGAAAACATGTTCGACGTCACTAATAATAAGGGAATTACAAAATCAAAACCACAATGAGATACCACCTCACCACTCACACCCACCAGGATGACTATAATCAAAACAGAAAGTAACAAGTGTTGGTGAGGAGGTGGAGAAATTGGAACCCTTGCACATTGTAGGTAGGGAATGTACAATGGTGCAGCTGCTGTGGAAGTTGGTATGGAAGTTCCTCAAAAAATTAAACATAGATTACCATATGATCTAGCAATGCCACTTCTGGGTATATACTCAAAGAAATTGAAAGCAGGGTCTTAAAAAATATCTGTACTCCCACATTCATTGCAGCATTATTCACAATAGCCAACATGTGGAACCAACTCAAGTATCCATCAGTGGACAAATGGATGAACAAAATACTGTCTATCCATACAATGGAACATCATTCTGCCTTAAAAAGGAAGGAATTCTGACATAAACTACAGATGGATGAACCTTGAAAACACGATGCTAGGTGAATAAGTCACCAAAGGACAATATTGTATGATTCCACTTATATGAGATACCTAGAACAAATGTATAGAGACAGAAAGTAGAATGGTGGGTTCCAGGGGCTGGGGAGAGGGAGGATGGGGAATTAGTGTTTAATGGGTAGAGTTACAGCTTGAAAAGGTGAAAAAAGTTCTGGGGACAGATGGGGGTGATGGTCACACAACAATGTGAATTTAATGTCACTGAATTGTACACTTAGAAATCATTGAGATGAAAAAAAAAAAGAAATCATGGAGATGGTAAATTTTATGTTCTTTGCATCTTACCAGAATTTAAAATTTTTTAAAACAAATACCCAAGGGGGAGGACCAGTCTCAGACTGAAAAACTTATAACAGAGACATCTATCCTCTTCATAGATCATGAAGCTTGAGGGGACCTTTAAGTCACTGTACTAGGAAGAGAGGCAAGGTCAGGTTATGGTTATCTCAGTTAAGGATCCATGAAGAAAAGAAACTCATGGCAAACCACAGATCAGTGCTGTCCAATAGAACTTTCTGCAATGATGGAAATGTTCTCTGCAATACGGGGCCACGTGCCACCTGTGGCCACTGTGCATTTAACTTGGCAAGTGTGAGCAAGGAGCTGAATTTTTCATTTCATTTAATGACCTCATTTCATCTAATTATTTTAAGTTTAAGTAGCCAAACGTGCCTGGTGGTTATCGTACAAGACAACTCATATGGTCTAGATGGCTAAAGACACCAGGCCCTGTGGGTAACACACAGCAGCTCTGGTGGCTCCATGGAATCACAATGACTGCCCAGCTCTCTATCTCAGCGCCTGTGCTCCTGCCTCTGTAAACTGAGCGTGATCTACCTTTCTCTTGCTCGGGGCTCTATCTCCTTTTGCTCATGGCTGTCCATGGAGGACCCTCTCTAGATCTTGGACAAATGGCTAAAAACTAAAGGACAAAAGCAAAGTTTCCTATCCTTCTGTCATTCTCTACACTGAGAAGTGACATGACTGGTGGGTTCAAGCCAGACCTGGCTTGCAGATGTATTTGGGGTTAGTCCACACAGTTCCCAACATTTAAAAATTGGGATAATATACATTAAAATTCAGATTCAAAAATATACATATTGAATCCTTTGAGAAACAGGAAGTCCTGGCAACATTGAGCCTGCATTCCTGCTCCCCGCCCCCACCATCCCATGAACAACAGAGCATAGGCTCTCCATGTACTGTGAGTCCCAAGAGGCATGTTCACTTACTCACAAGACAAGCCTGGATCCCGTAAGAATTTGCACTGGACACCTCCATTGGACAGAAAGAATTAAGGAATCACGTCTCCCTTCTACCTCCAGAAAGTCCTATTCCTCTTTTATATTCCTAACCCCTAGTGTGAAGCCTCGGACATAATAGGAACTCAATCTGTATTCATTACAGTGAACTGAGATTTAAAAATAAAGAGAATCCTGAATCTCACAATGTCCTTAAGTGGTTATCTAACCTGGAGAGGATCAATGATTTGCCCAAATGTCATGACTGAGACAAAAATCATATTCCCAGGACACTGCTTTCCTCTACACTCTAGGTTTATCTGTGGTCTCAAAGGACATTGTTGTGACAGAGTCATACATCCAGGGTGGTGCTGCAGCCTGGGCCCCCCAAAGTCAACATGCTAGCAAGGTTCCAACGCTGTGTCCTTCCCTGCAGGGTGCCCTGCCTTCTCCAGAGCACACAGCCAATGCCCGTGCAAGGGAAGCCATAAAAGGTTGTGAAAGCTATTTTTAAACTTCCAAAGACCATACCGTACGTTGATAATGGGAGCATCTAAGTGCCCGGTGTTATGGCCCTAGTCAGCACGCCACCTAAATGCTGAAGATAATAATCTTGCCTTTCATAGTAGCCCCTTGAAAAGGAGCCCTGTTCAATTCAGTGTTGCATTAAATGGAACTGCTTTTAAATAGGCGAGGGCTCTATTTCTTTATGAAGAAAATCTGTGTGAATCACCATCTCCCTGCAGTGACACATTCGTGTATTCAACTGGATGCTTCACTGGTTTTTTGTGTGTGTAAGCTGAAGCTGAAAATATTTTACTAAATATAAATATCTCTAGACGGCCGTAGGTTATTCTCTGCCAATTTTCTCCACCTTATCCATTTCCTTTCTCTTGTCCTACCATTTAGTAGCTATCTCTTCTTTTTTTAATATACACCTTATCTGGTTTTCAGTGTTTATTGGAGACCTTAAGTCACCACTGGGTCCTACGATTGGGGATCCTGGTCATAAATCTCAAATAATAACCACCATTGGCTGAGCATCTACAGGGTGCCAGGCACTAGATTAGGGACATGCTCTTATATGCATGAAAATATTCCACTTTTAATCAGGATGTGTCAATAGAATAGAAGCTGGGACTGAATTATCAGACAGTTATCAGTCAAATAACAAAGCAAAGCCAAGAAATACACAGAAAGAAGGCAGGCATTGTTTGAATACTTATAAGAGTTGCATGGCCGTAAGAGAAACATTTTGTGGAAAAGAACACTAGTTTACTCTCAGTTCAAAGGTCCTCTGGAATTAGATAGAAAAGACTGTCCTATTACCTTAAGAGCTAAAGAAATACAAAATACAATCGATTGCTCACCATGGCAGTGTCCCCATCATGGACTGGAAATAGGCCTCCATGTGTTCCATCAGGTCAGAACAAGAATGTATTCAGTGTTCCAGCACTGAGAGCAGTTTCCCAATATTGCTTGAAGTGCACATCTGTTTCCCTTGGTGGGTCAACCCTGTGCAATCCCAGGAAGATTTAGAATTTAGCATAGAAGCTACTGATATTTTGGGGTAAGGGATACACTATAAATATTTGGTGTTTGTCTTATTTTGTGTGGGCTGCTATAACAGAATGCCACAGACTATTTCTTACAGTTCTGGAAGCTGAGAAGTCCAAGATCAAGGCATTGATAGACATCTGGTGAGAACCTGCTTCCTAGTTCATCGATGGCTGACCTCTGGCTGAGTCATCACACGGTGGAAGAAGGGGTGAGGGAGTTCTCTGGGGCCTCTTTTATATGAACACTAATCCCATTCATGAGGGTTCCACCTCCATGATCTAACAACCTCCCAAAGACTCCATTTCTACATACCATCACACTGGGGTCTAGGGGTCAATATATGAATTTGTGGGGGGTGGACACAGACATTCAATGTATAGCAGTACTCTAAAATTTTGCAAAGTTTAAAATAATATGGCCAATTAGAATAAGAGTTCAGCTTCCTAACTGCAGTTTAGAATGCATACCTGAGTAATTGATTTAGGTTTATGATTTTAAGTTGAAATCTTACTGTTCCTACAATATTGGAACATGTAAGGCCCACCATATTTACACATTTAGTAGATTTATAAGAATTACTTAAATAGTGACACCTGGGTGGCTCAGCGGTTTGGTGCCTGCCTTTGGCCCATGGCATGATCCTGGAGTCCTGCGATCAAGTCCTACATCAGGCTCCCTACATGGAGCCTGCTTCTCTCTCTGCCTCTCTCTCTGTGTCTCTGATGAACAAATAAAATCTTAAAAAAAAAAAAAAAAGAGTTACTTAAATGTTTCAAGCATTTTGTCAATTAAATAATTTAAGTACTTAGGGGATCCCTCGGTGGCTCAGCGGTTTAGTGCCTGCCTTTGGCCCAGGGCGCGATCCTGGAGTCCTGGGATCGAGTCCCACGTCAGGCTCCCGGCATGGAGCCTGCTTCACCCTCTGCCTGTGTCTCTGCCTCTCTCTCTCTCTCTCTCTCTCTCTCTCTCTCTGTGTCTATCATGAATAAATAAATAAAATCTTTAAAAAAATAATTTAAGTACTTAAATGTAATATGTTAAGTAAATAAATGTAGTTTAAAATACACAACGGGGTTTAACTCACTGAGCTTCTGATATATGGAAGAAGCATAACTCAAAGGCCATTTTTAAATGATTGTCAAAACATGCTAGAATGATAACTAGAATAGTAAGATTCTTTTTGTTTTTTTGTTTTGTTTTGTTTTGTTTTTGTTTTTGTTTTTTGTAAGATTCTTTTTGTTGGGATTTTTTTTTTAAGTAGGCTCCATGCCCAGCATGAAGCCCAGTATGGGGTCTGAACTCATGACCCCTGAGACTGAGACAGGAGCTGAGATCAAGAGTCAGACGCTTAACCAACAGAGCCACCCAGGCGCCCCAATAAGATTCTTAAATTAAGCTTAAAAACTTAAGAAGGATCTAGATTTCTAAATTTGTAATTGTAGCAAATAAAATGTTAATTCATAAAACTGACATAAACTACAGAACTGTCTTTCATATACAAGATAACAGCCCTTGAGGATATCCAAAAATATAAAAGTTAAAGACCAATATTTGGGGGTGGCTGGGTGGCTCAGTCAGTTAAGTATCTGCCTCCCACACAGGTCGTAGTCTCTGGGGCCTGGGATCAAGCTCTGAGTTGGGTTTCCTGCTCAGCGGGGAGTCTGCTACTCCCTCTCCCTCTGCCCCTCCCCACTGCTCATTCTCTCTCTCTCCCTCTCTCTCTCTTGAATAAATATCTTAAAAAAAAAAAAAAAAAAAGACCGGGGATCCCTGGGTGGCACAGCGGTTTAGCGCCTGCCTTTGGCCCAGGGCGTGATCCTGGAGACCCGGGATCGAATCCCACATCAGGCTCCCAGTGCATGGAGCCTGCTTCTCCCTCTGTCTGTGTCTCTGTCTCTGTCTCTCTCTCTCTCTCTCTCTCTCTCTCTGTGACTATCATAAAAAAAAAAAAAAAGACCAATATTTGGGGTCCTACTCCAAAGAGCTACAATGGATCCTACAGCCAACAACGTGAGTTGGCGTTATTGTCCATGCCAAAATCTCCCACTCCTACTCCCTGAGGGCTATTAGGGCCAAGGATCTGAGAGTGAGCTTTCTACCCAAAAGCCTGCCTGAGGCTCGGGCAGCAGCATTGCAAGTTCCCAACACCTCTCTGGAAGCAGGATCTCTTCCCCAATGCCCCTGAACCAAAGGTTTTCTTAAAGGCTGGGGAATCCTTACATGATTAGAGAGACTAAGGACATGACCAGACTTCCTTACTTGCCTGTGTCAGGAAGGAAAAGCTTTTTGCTCTATTCTTTTAGGTGCATGTCCAGGGGGCTTGCAAATTAACAAAAGCCAGATTATCAGAAGGAAAGGAATACAAATTTTATTACTATTTTATGTGCACAGGAGTTCAGAGAAAAGAAATGAGACTCAAAGTCAAGTGATGAGACTCAGGGGAGTTCAGAGAAAAGAAATGAGACTCAAAGTCAAGTGATGAGACTCGGGCTTTATATACCATTTTAGCATAAGAAAGGGGGTTTGAGGTCCAAGAGATAAAAAATCATAGGATCGTGACCAGGAAATACACACACAGGAGAACTGACAGAGGATCAGGATTATTTTAGTAAGGTTTTCTAAGGTGGATTTATTTCAATGCCAGCTCCCTCTCTCCAGTGATACTGTCCTCTTCCTGGTGTGCGAGAGGGGAACACCTTCACTAAGGAAAATCAAAGCCAGTCTTAGGCAGAAAGGGGGACAGAGAAGAACTCATCCTGCATCCCCTGATTCTCAGTCGCTTTCAGCTCAAAATACTCCTTATACCAAAGTGGCATATTTAGGGCAGTACACACTGAGCTCCCTTCACCTCGCACGTTGTAAGGGTTTAATGATCAGTGTGTATTTACCGAATGTGTGAAAGAGCTACAAACTCCTTTGCAAATGCCGAACAAATGTTAAATACGATACGGAAATCTGACTCACAGCACGGTTGTTGACACACGGAATATTGGGAAGGCCATGGTGCCTTCGTGTGGATCTTTGTAAGGGTTAATGACCCCTTCTTTGAATCGCAGCGTAGCAGCTGCAGATGACATCAGATTTTCTGCCACAATGACTTACATCAAAACAATGAATCCATCAAGGGGAAGGCCAAGGCACCATTTGGGGCTCACAGGGAAGGACTGGGCAGGGCGCTCCAAACAGATGAGATCGGGAGGGGTTTTGCCTGCCGGAGGAGAATACCTCCGAATGTGACTGTCTCGGGCATTTGCACAAAAGAATAAACTGCCTGTCTCACTGGAAAAGAACACACAGGGCAGACGTCAAGAGGCACGGGATGAGGAGCTTCAGCCCAATGCTGGGCCATAACAGAACACTGGGAATTAGCTCCATTCGTTTCAACAACGCAGGCACATGCACTTCCCCAGGTCCCTGTTCCCTCCGACCCTCCCGTCGGGTAAAAGTGCCACGTCACACACGGTTGCCATCATCACATTCCCAACGAAAACACACATTCTGAGGACGCCTGGGGGACTCAGTGGTTGAGTGTCTGCTTTTGGCTCAGGGCGTGATCCTGGGGTCCTGGGATCGAGTCCCACATCGGGCTCCCTGCATGGAGCCTGCTTCTCCCCCTGCCTGTGTCTCTGCCTCTCTCGGTGTCTCTTATGAATAAATAAATAGAATCTTTAAAACACATACACACACACGCTTTCTGGAATATTCCACAGGCCTCTTCCTAGAGACTCCCAGAGCCTCGGCAAGAAGCGTGGCCCTCAGAGCTGCAGGGAGTATCCCAACACGGTGAGCCCTTGGTTACACGACTGACGAGCAGCCTGCACGCAGTCACCTCTGTACACCTGCCACATCTGCATGCAGCTGGCATCCAGCATGTGGCCGCACTACCCGGCCCGACGGCCTCAGCAGCCCCCTGCACCCGAGCCCTCGAGAGAGAGGGACAAGCTGGAAAAGCAATCCACGGGGCTCTTTTCCAGAAAGCCTCGGGACAGGTCATTCATTTCTTTGCAGTTCTGGGCTCTTCTGATTCAACGAATTCCCCACAGCCAACGACTCCGCTCTCTATAATAACTCTGAAGGGATCAAGAAAACGAGTGATGCAACTCCATCTCTTTCTCTCTCAACCACCTGAGAGGCTTTAACCTGCTGCCTTCAGCAGCCATTCCCCAGACTCCAGAAAGTGCCAGCAGCCCCGTGGCTACGCCAGCTCCCAGGGGTGGGAAGGGGAGCGATGGTGGGAGGGAGCCTGGGTGGGTGGAGGGGAACAAAACCTCACACTCCCCTTGCAGAGTGACACAGATGCCCAGGTGGTAAACATGACTTCCAATTACTTGTCTTAAACCAACCCTGAAATTTAGAGTTGCCGTGTTTCCTTAAGGGACAAACAAGCAGAAGGTCCAGGCTGTAAATAACAAGCACTTGATACTCTAGAGCTTGTAGGTGAAACTCAGCCTTCTTCCTGGCATTTCTTTGTTGTGCGTCGAGCAGGCTTCTATCTTTTCTTTTTAAAGGGGCAATGGGGAGAGAATCCCAAGCAGAGCCCCAGTGGGGCTTGATCCCCAGGCCCTGAGATCATGACCTGAGCTGAAATCAAGAGTTGGACGGTTAATGGACTGCGCCACCCGGGGAACCCCAAGCAGGCTCCCATCTTAAAGTCAGGCAGCCTTTCCCATAAAACGCTGTGCCAGACTGGAACAGAGTAAGGACTAGGTTCTCAGTGAAACTTGTTTTCAAATCACCTGAGCACCTTATTAAAAATGCAAATGCAAATTTATATATATATATATATATATATATATAATCACTGGATTGCTGTCCATTTTTGACTCCGACTGATAAAGGCTTTAAAAATTACAATCACCACTTGCCAACTAACACCATGGGGGCTGCAGGCTGCATTTTCGTCATTTAGAGTTCGTCAAATATCCTTCTTTAAGTGTTCCACACATAGTCTATAGATGACTATAAGAGGGTTTAAAACTTTTGAATTTGAGCCATTTAAATTAACATATATATATATATATACATATTTGCAAACTCTTGGATCACACCCCCAACCTACTGAATCCCACTTTCAGGAGGCTCTGCATTTTTAGCTAGTGCCCTTGGATGAATCTTGTACATAATAAAATTTGAAAACTACTGATATAAAAGTATACAACCCTAGGGCAAGGGTCACAGAGTCCTCACAAGGAGGAATCGGGATGTCTGTTGTTTTCACCCTCAGAGGCCCCTGGGGAAGACGGACCAGAGCACTGCTCCTTCAACTGGAGTGTAAATGCAAATTCTGATCCAGGTGATTCTGCCCCGGTAGGCTGAGGTGGGCCAGAGAGTCAGCCTTTCTAATAAGCTCCCAGGTGCCACAGCTACCGCCACAGATGCTGGAGTACAGCTGAAGGATTAGTTTATAATCCCAACAGTCTGGGTTAGATAAAGTGCACCAGGAAGTTCCTCAAACTCAAAAGTCCCTTTTACCCCCCAGTCTATTAAGTAGAGTATTTTGAAAAACCAAACCCCCTTTTAAAATGCAAATACTGCCCCAGAAGGCTGAAGCTTCACTTATTTTAATCAGATTGCCTTCTTCTTGGCCGAATTTAGCCCCCACCCCCAGATGGGGGAGGTTTTGACTAAAGGGAAGAAGATAGGAGTAACAGGCCAAGATAGGATCTTCGCTGAGAGGGAGAGAAAGAAGCTGCAAAGGGTTTTCGCTTCCAGAAGAGAAAGGCCAACAGGTGTGAGAGATTGCTAGCGAGAAGGGAGTTAAAGACAGATTTGCCCTGGTTGTGATACAAATTTTAATAGGGAGCCTGCTGTGTGGCAAGCAGTGGGCCAGGGCCTGGGATGCTCAGAGGAACAAGATGTAGTCCTGTCCCTGCAGGATCAGAGGCCTGGCAAGTTGGCCCCCAGCACTGAGGGAGGAAACTCCCACTTGGCACTGTCAAGCTCTTGGCATGGTGCCACTGGTTGCTGATACCAGCCTAAACCATGGTAAGACAAGACCTTAGTCAACACAGGAATGTTTAAGAACTGAGGCATATACGAAAATGTACAACAGCCCGCCTGGATCACTGTCCATTTTTGACTCCCACTGATAAAGGCTTTAAAAATTACAATCACCACCTGCCAACTAACACCATGGGGGCTGCAGGCTGCATTTTCGTCATTTAGAGTTCGTCAAATATCCTTCTTTAAGTGTTCCACACATAGTCTATAGATGACTATAAGAGGGTTTAAAACTTTTGAATTTGAGCCATTTAAATTAAAATCTTAAGGCAAAGTCATATAAGGAAGAAAAAACTTTTCTGATACCATCTTAGGTTCAGTGTCTAGAGCCTGCGAATTAAATCGACAAGTGACAGATTAACAGAAGAAAAGGCACATGATTTTTGTTGACATTACTATTTTTATACACATGGGGGACTTCCCAGAAAAGAAATGGAAACCCCATTTTAACAAAAGATGATAAATTGTGGAGAACTGACTAGGCAAAGGAGAGGGGGTTGGGGCTGTAAGTCATAAATTGTGGGAAGGTGACTAGGATATATGGGGGAAACTAATGGAAGATAAGGGTTATTTTAGTAAGGTCTGTTTATGTAGATTCTCCTCGGCCTTGACACCCCTTCTGTAGTGATAAGAGTCACTCTCCCCTTCCCTGGTACAAGGACGGCACCTTTCTCAAAGGAAATTTATGTCCTGCTTTTAGTCAGATGGGGGAGGACAGAGAGCTCTTCCTGTGTCTGCTCTCAGTTGCCTTCAGCTCAAAATAAGCCTTATGCCGAAGTGGCATATTGGGAGGGAGCATACTCTGATCACCTTCAGCCATTGAAGTCATTGTTGTACCCTCTAAGTCAAGTTCAAAACCCTCATGTCATTATGGAGGTTATGAGGATGACTCAGCCTCCCTCCTTCACTCCCAGATGGAACGGATGTGTCCAGCTGTCCTTCCTCAAGCTCTGGCTTCTTCTCACGATGCTTCTGTGCCTCCCACACCCTCTCCCAGCTCAGCCAGTGCCTTCCCCAGCTGGTGATCTGTTACATATCCTATCACCACACAAAGGTTTTCCTAACTCTAAGTTATAAGGTGATGTCTCCACTCCTGACTCCCTCTTTCCCCTCTTGGCCACCGTGACTCCTCTAACCTGTTTTATTATATAACAGCTTCATTCTCCCCGGACGGACGTGCCACAGTACTTGCTACTTTGGGAAAGGTTCAAGTTCTACCTCAGCACTGATCTTATGGGAGTCATTTAAATGTGTTAAATCAGGGACACCTGGATGGCTCAGCCAGTTACATGTCTACCTTCAGCTCAGGTCGTGATCTCAGGGTCCTGGGATAGAGCCCAGCTCCCTGCTCAGTGGTGGGTCTGCTTCTCCATTGCCCCTGCTTGTGCTCTCTCTCAAATAAATAAAATCTTAAAACTAAATAAACTTGTTAAATCAATCTCAACTTACAAATGGAAGTAAGAATGTTGACTTCATGGAACTGACATAAGGATTAGAGCAGATATTGCAGTGTTGCTGTAGTTACTTGTGATGCTTCGTTAATTTTGTATGGATGGAATCTGTTTAAGGTTTTGGATGTCTTGCTTTCATGCCAACTAGTTTCTTAAGGCCCTACTAGGGTTCCAGTGCTGTTTGGGGCACACTTCATTCCTTCCACGAGGATTTCGAACATAAGTTCAAGACGGTATGTTAGATAAGGAGTCAGCAAACTATGCCTGCTATTTTTGTATAACCGAGAGCTAAGAATGGCTTTTCTGTTTTGTAGTGGGTTGAATAGTGTGTCCTCCTAAAGTTCATGTTTACCAGGGACCTACAATTAGTTAAAGATGTTGATATAAATTCATCCTTCAAAGGGAAACTGGCCCTGCCAATACCTGCATTTCAGACTTGTAGACTCCAGAACTGTGAGAGAATATTTATTGTTTTGGTGGCTTAACCAGTTGTAGTCATTTGTTATGGCAGCCCTAGGAAACAAATACATATTTTTGAATGGTTGGGGGGAGAAAAAAGAAAAATAATGTTTCATGATACATGAGAGTTATATGTAATTAAAACTGCATTATCCATAAATAAAATATGACTGAAACAGAGACATACCCGTTTATTTATGTGTTCTTTTGTGCTACAACAGCAGCAGGGGTGGGGAGTTGTGATAAAGACCATATGGTCAGCAAAGTCTAAAATATGTACTAGCTGGCCCTTTACTAAAAAGTGTGCCGAGCCCTGTGCTAGTTGCTTGAGAATAAAATAAATATAACTCCCGTCCTCGTGCAGATTATATGATGGCAAGGAAAGTAGATATTAAGCAATTGATTACAAAATTGACTAATTACAGCAGTGATCTTTATAGACATTAATGATGTTGTAACTGGAGAATAAAGCAAAAGCCAAGGGGGATATGCAGAATCCAATCACACGGCATCTTCTCATCACATCTGTAAGAGAAACCAATCCATGCAAAACAAGTTCAAAAAGGTTAGGAAAGAATCCAATGGAATGTCATTAAAGAATCTTTGGTGTCCATTCCAATTACCTATGGGGATGCTTAACAACCCTCCCAAACTTAGTAGAGTAAAACAAAAACCATGTTTACCATACTTAAGGGTTTTGAAAGTCAGGAATGCAGGCAGTAAACCAAAATGATGGTGTGTCTCTGCTCCACAATTTCTGGAGCCTCTGTCGGAAAGACTCCAATGGGGGCACCTGGATGGCTCAGTTGGTTAAGCAGTTGCCTTCTGCTCAGATCATGATCCCAGGGTCCAGGGATCTAACCCTGTGTCAGGCTCTCAGCTCAGTGAGGAGTCTACTTCTCCCTCTCCCTCTGCCCCTCCTTCCTACTTGTTCTCCCTCTCTCAAATAAATAAAATCTTAAAAAAAAAAGAAAAAGGAATGAAAGAAAGAAAGACTCCAATGGGGACAGGCTGGAATTTTTTGGAAGCTTCTTCATGTAAACGTTTAGCCCCTTGGCTGGAATGATTTAAGGCCCAGCTGGGACCAGCTCCCACGTACCATGGTCTCTCCATGTACCTTGGGGTTTCACGCAACACAGTGACTCCATTGTAATCAGACCTCTTTACATGGTGGATCAGATCTCCAAGAGCAAGTGTTTGAGTGAACAAAACGGAATCTGCATGTCTTCTCCTATTTAGCCTTGGAAGTCACCACTTCTGTGGTACTCTTTTTGGTTGAAATGGTCCCTAAGCCTGCTCAGATCCAAGTAGAGGGTACATAGATCTTGATTGTTGATGGAAGGTAGGTCAAAGGATATGCAGCCATGTTTTAAAATGACCACAGTCAGATGGGAAGACATTAGATGCTTTAGGAGAGCCAGAGAAATGCAATATCCCACCAAGCATTGAAGAAATTACCCTCAAGCTGGGATGAGCATTGCAGATTAAAATCAGACAGAAAAATTGGGCAATGAATACTTCCATTAATTAGAATCCATCTGTGAAAACAACACCTTAAATAAAACAAGATGAAATCAGAGGGGAGACAAACTATAAGAGACTCTTAATCATAGGAAACAAACTGAGGGTCACTGAAGGGGAGGTGTGGTGGAGGATGGGATAACTGGGTGACAAACATTAAGGAAGACATGTGGTGTAATGAGCACTGGGTGTTATATAAAACTGATGAATCATTGACTTCCACCTCTGAAAGCAATAACACATTATATGTTAATTAACTGAATTTAAATTAAATTTTTTAAAATTATGTTATTAAAAAAAAAGAAAACAAGTTAGTTATGGAATCCTGGTTATAATAATGATAAAAATGGTTCACTGAGCCCCATAAATGTCATGGGCAAGAATCAAGCTTTTTGGCTTGGCCAAACATCTGTCTGGTTGGAAGGCAACACCAGTGTACTGAGACAGGACTCCCAGCTTGCTTGGGAAAATCCATTTTCTCTTAGTGGGAAAGTATCTTTTAACATTGAGAATGTTTAGAACTAATAAAGTAAACCAAACCCATGGTATTAATACTCTTATGTTAAACTTAGGAATATTATGAGTACACATGAAATTTTTGTGGTATTTGAAAGAATCTGGCAAATAAAGTATTTGGTAGGTGGGCCTTGCAATTTTGATTTAAGATGCATAATTGAATAATTGATTTCAACTCACGGTTTCTGGCTGGTTGCTTACCGCCTTTAAGCCTTTGCTTAAATTCCTCCTTCTCGGGGAAACTTGACCACTCAATTTATTACAATTTATTTCTCCCTCTCCACCCCAATGCGGATCCCCCCAACCCTACTTTCTTCTTCCCAAAACACTTAACTCCCTTCTAATGTCCTCCTTAATGTATTTACTCATTATTCATTGCCTTTTTCTCCAACAAGAATGTAAACTTCAGGGGAGCAGGAACTTTGTTTTGTTCACAGATGAGTCTCAAGCACCCAGCCCACGGGACTCGTAGTAAGTGTGCAACAAAGACTTATTGTAGAATGTGTTAAATTAAATATTCCTATTTGTAGATAGATAGTCCTATTTGAGACAACTTAAGGTTCCCCCTATTTATAAGTTTAATTTATTCAAGTTAGAAAAACTATTTAAATGCTTGGGAAGGTTTTGTTTGTTACTCAGATCATTGATGTGCTTAAAAAGAAAATTGAACATATTAAATTTGTAAATACAGCTAAAAGTGTCTGAGGAATATAATTAACTAATTTACAAAAAGCCTCTCGTGGGTGTAAAAATCTGCTGGAGTTTTAACTAAAAGAGTAAGATATGTAAGATTTTTTTTTTTTAATTTTAAATAGGCTTCACACTCAACATGGGGCTTGAACTCATGACCCCGAGATCAAGAATCGCATGCTTTACTGACTGAGCCAGCCAGGAACCCCCCTCCGAAGTTTTTTCTTTAAAACTCTAATAAATCAAATGTTACTCTTTTAAACCCCAAAGCAGTTGTAAAAGATGGTCATTAGTCATCATATATAAAATCCGCCATAAGGAACACATACACATCTCATTCACAATGTCTAATATTAAAAAGGAAAAGTCTAGAGTAACCCACCCTAGTTGAGCATGTAAAACTGACCAAAACAGGGACACCTGGGTGGCTCAGTGATTGAGCACCTGCCTCCAGCTCAGGTCATGATCCCAGGGTCCTGGGATCAAGTCACGCATCGGGCTCCTTTGGGGGTGGGGGAGCTGCTTCTCCTTCTTCCTATGTCTCTGCCTCTCTCCATGTGCTCTCATGAGTAAAAAAAACAAAATCTTTAAAAAATAAAATAAATTTTTTTTGAAAACTGACCAAAACAGATAAGGTCAAGCAGAATGCAGGTTTTGAATTGTGTGAGGGTTAGCAGTGCTCCTATAACCTCACTATCAAATTATAGGGAAGGCCAGTCACAGATCAAATTCTACTACCCATACTGACATTTCAGAAACTTTTATTAGCAAGCAAGCACAACCCATTTTCTAGAAATCTTTCTGTATGCCCAAGGGTCCCTGCTCTCTGTTCTTTCAGATGAATAAGCATTTCACAACCTGCCACCTGCTCGCTGGCATCAAGCAGCAACCAGAAGTCTTCCAGACCCTCGGCTGAGCACAGGACCGTGAGGAATAAAGCCCTGGGAGCCATTCCCACGGATACAGGCTAGAGGTCTCATCGCACTCTCACATTCTGTTCCTGCAAGTCAGGGAGCCTCTGAGATGCTCCAAGCAGAACACGGAGTGTCTACAATTCTTTCAGGACGCCCTTCCTAGCATTCATCAAGCTAATCAACAAGCCGTGATTTCAGTAATAGAACCCCATTTCCAACATTCACTATGCTCATTAGAAAAGTAATTGGTGTTATGAGCCCCTATCAGAAGCAGCCTCAGGCTGTGGGCTGGAGACCCCAGCTGGAGTCCCTGCCCCAACCCCAGACACCCTCCCTCCCAACTCCACCCAAGCCCTGGGGAAGCGCCTCTCCACTCTCCTGCCTTACTCCCTCAAAGGCAACTGTGTTCCAACACGATCAGCCAACATGAACAGACCTCGCTTCAAAGTGCTGGGAGAACTTGAGAGGAAGAAGCTTTAGATAAATCCATTAGCTTGTCAAAAACTTCCTCTCAAACTGCATAACTGCCATACATTCTTGCATAACGAAGTATCTTCTCTTTGTGTTCTAACCGGTGGCTCCAAAGTTACTCACAAATTAGCATGGGCTTTCCAACTGTTACACATGACAGCCGAGGAATATTTTATAATACTAAACAAGTCATATTACCCTTAAATATACAAAAGTGTGTTTGTAGGAATATAAGGACCCTGATACAGGCTCAGTGATAAGTGATTCTCAACACTAGCAACCGGATGGACAGAGAACACTAGAAGTGCAAATCGTTTTACTTTTATATAACACTGAGTAAGCTGTAACTAGATGTTGAACAAAAGAATCTCCAATGTTGCAAACAATTTGTTTTTTAAATTTGATAATAACTCCAATCATTATTTTGATTTGTAAAAACCTCTGGGTACTTTAAATATAATTTGTATGTTTGCCTTTTGCTTTTAATAATTTTGAACTTTAGGGAGAAAACTTAAAGGAAGTTGGAGAAATAATTTTAATTTTTGAATTTTTAGCATTATGAATGCTAATGTGATGAAAATACATTCGAAATGTTAAAATAGTATCACCATCCACAAGCCACAAATTATGTGAAAATCATGAATATAACAGAATAAGTGATCTTGCTGAAACAAAGATAAGAAAAAGTAAGTGTTGGAGAATCAACACATAATGTTTATGAATCATGTGCATCTTTGTGTCATCACTGATCCAAACACCTCCCAGCCCATCAGTAGAACTGACATGAGCAATCATAATTAAATTCAGTTGGCTTTGATATATTGCCAACTTTTAGTCATAGGAAAACCACAGCTTTATAAATTTGATTGTTAATGACAATATATTTGACAAGGTCAAAGATTAAAAAAATATTATTTAGCAGATTGTTAGTTATGGTCTATAACTTTTAAATATGTAAGTACATAGTCCCAGACCCTCCATGTATACTCTTGCCCAGTGCCCTGCAAATGTTAGGGACACCTAAATGTGAGGCCCTGATGAGAAAGTTGGTTGGCTTTGCACGTTGGTGGTTCTCCTTGACTGAGGGTGCATTCCTTCGTAGAAAGCTAGCTGTGCCTGCCAGAGACTTAACTGCAACCAGAGACCTTCTATGCGGAAATTTTAGAAGGAAAAAACAGACACCCTATGGTGGAAACATTGGACTCTTATGATCTGTTGGTGGGAATGCAAAATGGTGCAGTCTCTGTGGAAAGCAGTAAGGACATTCCTCAAAAATTAAACAAAGTTACCATATGGTTTAGCAATCCCACTCTGGGTATACCTAAAAGAATTGAAGGCAGGAGGGACTCCTGGATGGCTCAGTTAAGTGTCCAACTCTTGATGTCAGTTCAGGTTGTGATCTCGGGGTTGTGAGATGGAGCCCCACTTTGGGCTCCGTGCACAGCAGGAAGTCAGCTGGAGATTCTCTCTCCCTCTGCCCTTCCCCTCACTCATGTGATCTCTCTCTTTCTCTCTTTAAAATAAATAAATAAATCTTTTTAAAAAATGTTTAATTATTGAAAGCAGAATCTTGGACAGATATTTGCACACCCATGTTCAGAGCAACATTATTCACAGCCAAAAGGTAGAAGCAACCCACACGTCTATCAAAAGATGAATGGATAAGCAAAATGTGGTCTATCCATACAGTGGAATAGTATTCAGCGTTAAAAAGAAAGGAAATTCTGACCCAGGCTACAACATGCGTGAGCCTCAAGTACTTGAAGCTAACTGAGATAGGCCGGTCACAAAAAGACAGATACTGTTTGATCCCACCTACAGGATATCTTGAGAGTAGTCAAATTCTGAGAGAAAATACAATGGTGGGTGCCAGGGGCCAAGGGGAGGAAGGACTGGGGAGTTATTATTTAATGGATACATAGTTTCAGTTTCATAAAACAAGAAGGGCTCTGTGGATAGGTTATACAACTTAACACCACTGATTGTGCATTTAAAAATAGTCAAAATGGGGGACACTTGGGTGGCTCAGTGGTTGAGTGTCTGTCTTAGGCTCAGGGTGTGATCCCGAGGTCCTGGGATTGGGTCCCACATCAGGCTTCCCACAGAGGGTCTGCTTCTTTCTCCTTCTGCCTATGTCTCTGTGACTCTCATGAATAAATAAATCTTAAAAAAAAAAAAAAAGTCAAATTGGTAAATTGTGTGCTATATCTATTTTACCTCCATTTCTTACAAAGCAAAAGGCAGACATCCTCACTCAGGGATGCAGAGAAGCTTCTCTGAACAAGAAACTTCTAAACTGAGAGGTGAAAAGATGAGTGAGGAAGACCACGACAAGACAGGCCATGGTGGCCGGAGGGGAAGGTGGTGGGGGAGTGTGGGGCACCAGAGGTGGGGCCTGGTGAGCAGGTTAAGAGTTGGTGTTTTAGCCCAAGAGCAAAAAGAGGACAAAGAACACAACACAGGCATGTAAGGTGTGGTGTCCGTGGAACAGTCAGCAAGCCATGCCCCACACAGTATCCAATAACAGGCTAACTGATGTGGTAGGGAACCAAGTCTGGAAAAGTCCTGGAGATGGCAATGGACCAACGTGGGGGACCACATCACCTGGGATGCCGGGTGAGTGGAACTTGATGAGTCACCAAAAGATCAGGGCTTGGTGGGCATAGATTTGGGCACTGGGAGCCATCCATGGTGGACTCAACCTGCCCCTGCAGATACGGGCTGGGGGAAGATAGAAACCCCGAGCACCAACACCAGCGTCCTGCCCTCTCCCTCGCTCCCATCCCCCACCCCACCCCCTGAGTGCTCTCAGAACCTTTGCCTGCCTGAGGCCCAGACCCCAGCCTCCACCACTCACCTCCAGGGGTATGTATTTTGTGGCTCCATCCCTCCAGCCTCCTTCAGAAGGTTTTATAGTTGTCTCTGCCCTCCAGAACTCCAAAGGTGGGGAGCCTGCCCCATTGCGGGACACACCAGACAACCCCTACCAGCACTTTGCACCTGGCAAGCCAGAGTCCCTGCTTGCTGTGCAGATGACAGGTCAGGCCAATCATATCTCCAAGGCTGCTTTGAGGACCATGTTGGGTGACCCATATTGAAACCCCTTACAAATCATAGAGCCCAATAGTGAAAGAGACCCTGAAGCATCTAGGATCTAAGCTGGTCCTGGACAGATCTACGGATTCACATCTGAATTGTTGCCAGTGCTGGGGAGCACGTACACGTAACCAATCCAACACAGCACCAGTGAGAGTGGGCGTGTTCATGCTGCTGGAGACAATGAATGTGTTGGTGGAGATCACAGCTCATCTCCCAGGAGGCAACAGACGACAGCTTTGCGATCCCACCCAAACCATTCCCAAAGCTTCCCACTCACCTATGGATTCAGCTCCATCATAGTAAATCAAGGGTATTAGTTAGACTGCTTTCTGAAAAATGGAATTTTGGGAGACAAACCATTAGAGACTCTTAACTACAGGAAACAAACTGAGGGTTGCTGGAGGGGAGGGGTGTGGAGGGACACGGTAACTGGGTGATGGGCATTAAAAAGGGCACATGATGGAATGAGCACTGGGTGTTCTATCCCACTGGTGAATCACTGAGCTCTACCTCTGAAACTAATAACACGCTGTATATTAATTAATGGGTTTTAAATCAAAAGAAAAATAATAGGGATTCCTGGGTGGCTCAGTCACAATCCCAGGGTCCTGGGATCAAACCCCCTCGCATCAGGTTCCCTGCTCAACGGAGAGCCTGCTTCTCCCTCTGTCTGCCACTCACCCTGCTGTGCTCTCTCCTCCACTCCCTCTGTCTCTCTCTCTCTCTCTCTCAAATAAATGAAATCTCTTTAAAAATAACAACAAAGAAATTACTTGAAAACAAAACAAAAACCAAAAAAAAATTGATTGTTTTTTCCCATTTACATTCCCAAATGCAATCGAATACACTTCCTCTGTTGTTTTAGAGCAATCCTGGCTTTGCTGGTCTTGGAGGCAGCCTCCTCATTTTCACAGTGCTCCTGAGCAGTCTACTCCCACCTGCACAGTCGCCCCCCCCACCCGCCCCGCCTCGTGCCCACCCGGCAGCAAAAGCACACTTGCCATGTGAGAACACAGCTCCCTTCTAACTGTGACAGCACGCGTGGGTGCATGGGGAGGTGTATCAGCCAGAGAGGAAGATGGTTAGCAGTAAGACGATGCACTTGTCAACTTTCCTAAGCCTCATGGAGCCTGAAGAACGAATCATTCAACTTTCATATCCATTTCAATGACGCCAACTCAACACATTTCCCCCACATTCCTTCTGTGATGAGAATGAGAAAGTAAATTTTCTTTGAAGTAAATCCTTTTGATTTTCAAACAAATCCTGTTGGCATCAGGGCTGCCAAGCCAGCCTCTCCTCAGAGTCAGTCCCCTGCTTCTCTGTGTTGCTAATTGTCATCATGATTGCCAGTCGTGACACACGTGTATTGAGCCATCACTACACACCGGCCACTATGTTGAGAGTTCAAGGTCACATCTCATTTGATCTTCCTACTAACCCAGGAAGGTACCTGCTGTGATCTCCACTTGAAAGATGAGGAAACCGGTGCTCAGGGAAGTTCTAAGTTATTCATGTTCACACAAATAACGGTGGCAGAGCTAGGATTTACCCAAAATCAAGACATTGGCAGGGCTGGTTCCTTGTGGAAGCCTGAGGAGAATCTGTCCCATGCCTCGCCCAGCTTCGGGTGGCTGCTCACTGTCCTTCCAATCTGGTCTCCGACTTCGCATGGCATTCTCCTCCCTATGTGTCTGTCTCTTTCTAGAAGGACAACAGTGATTGGATTTAGAGCTCACCCTAATCCAGTATAGCCTCATTTTTTTTTTATTGTGAGAAAATACATTTAACAAAACTTGCCATTTTGACCATTCTTAAGCATACCGTCCAATGGCCTTAATTACACTTACAATGTTGTACAATCATCACTATGATTTCCAAACCCCTTAAGTCGCACCAAACAGAAACCTTACACAGTAAGCAATAACTCCTCTTTCTCCTCTCCCGCAACCCCAGGTAGCCTCTATTCTACTGGCTCTATGAATTTGCCCATGCTAGGTACCTCATATAACTGGAATCACCCAATCCTTCTCCCTTTGTATCTGTTTTTTTTTTTTTTTTAAGATTTTATTTATTTATTTGAGAGAGAGAGAATGAATTGGGGGAGGGAGGCAGAGGGAGAGAGAGAAGCAGACTCCCCTCTGAGCAGGGAACCCCATGCAGGGTTCAATCTCAGGACCTGAGATCATGACCTGAGGCAAAGGCAGATGCTTACCCCACTGAGCCACCCAGGCAGGGGGGGCTTTATTTCATGTAGTGTAATGTTTCCAAGGTTCATCCATGTTGTAGCATGAATCAGAACTTCAGGGTTTTTGATTGCAGATGGCATTCCGTTGTTGGACATAGATATTTTGTTTATTCATTCATCTCTTGATGGACAGTTGGGTGGTTTCCACCTTTGGGCTATTGCGAATAATTCTGTTATAAACATTGTGGTACAAGTATCAGTCTCAGTCTCTTCGATTCTTTTGGGGTATACCTAAGAGTCAAATTGCTGGATCATATGATGATTCTCTGTGTAACTTCTTGAAGAACCGCCACACTGTTTTCCATAGTGGCTACACCATTTTACATTCCCATCAGCAATAGACACCAAGGTTCCAGTTTCTCCACATCCTGGTCAACACTTACTATTTTCCAATTATTATTATTATTATTATTATTATCATTATTGTTATTGAGTAGGGCCCCATTTTAACTTAACTAATTGCATCTGCAAAGATCTTTTTTCCAAAGAAAGACACATTCTGAGGTTCCGAGAAGACATGAATTTTGGAGGGACACTATTTCATCCAATACATCATCTGACTCCAGAGCCCACACCCATGACTCCTAACAATATCACTTCAATAATGTAGTTAATTCTCAAAACCCTCCAATGAGCTAGGTATTCTCATACCCATTTTACAGATGAGCTTATCAGAGCTCCGAATGATGAGGTAATTTGCCCCAGATCATAGATACAGAACAGCTGGCTTCAAGAGGGTTTCTTTTTGGGTGCTGGGTAACACTGTTAGTTGAGGGTCCAACTCTTGGTTTTGGCTCAGGTCCTGATCTCAGGGTTGTGGAATTGAGCCCTAATGTTGGACTATATACTCACCTCAGTCTTCCTAAGACTCTCTCTCCCTCTCTCTCTGCCCCTCTCCCCTGTGTGCACAAGTGCACTCATTCTCTCTCTCTCTCTCTCTCTCTCTCAAATAAATAAATAAACTTCAAAGAAAAAGGGGAGGGGTCTTCTTTCTCATTACCTCTTTCTACTATCCTCTTCATACTTTGCCTGAAAACTGCAGCAACCTCTCATGGTTCAAAAACCTCCTCACTAATGCCTTCACAAAACCCTCCCTGGTGTAGGTGAGAAACCCCTACTATGTGCTTTCCTAATAACCCATATACATTTGGTGTCATTGCACTTAGCACACATCAGTGTGATTTTATTTGTGTGTCTACTCCTCTAATTTAGGAGCAATTTGCCTTATTATTTGACAAGGAAAAGGAGAGGGATTTTGAGTCATTTCAAAATAGTAATAGCATTTCCTAGGTTTTATTCTTTTCATTTTTATTTAAAAGGTACCACTGCCTGGCATCTGACCAAAGAAAAATCTAGGAAATTTATCTAAGCCATTCGTCCACTTTTCGTGTGCATTCCAGCATTCTATCTATGGTTTAGAATTGCTTCATGATCTTTAGCCTTTTATATATGTATTCTTCAATTGATGGCTTTGTGATGCTATTCCTCTGATTCTGCGCCTTTGCAATACACCCCAGGTAATGTTTTACCATCTCGATTATGAGATCTGCAATAAACTTAAATGAAATTTTTTTTGAAAGAAAATATCTTCTCAGCAGCACCCAGCTCCTTATGCATGCTACTGAGAGCACAGTGGTACAATTTCTAATCTCAGAGATCCAACAAAATGAATGAGCCACCCTCTTGGTTGTACAGCATACTCAGAGTTGCCTCCAAACGTACTTATTAGTAATACAATAAATAAGAGTTCCCTTCTCTCCCTCCTTTATTACCTAGCGTACAGCTTAAACACCTATTAAATTCTGTAATTTACTTCACCTTTATATGATTCTAAGAATTAGCCAAACACCCCAGCAAAGTTGAGGCAACTCCCAAAGCCCTTAATCAGCCCATGAATAATGAAGGTATTATAAGCATGCATGTATACAGAGCAACTCAAATATGCTAATAACAACAGAATCATCACACAAAGCAGAATGAGGAGCTACTAAACAAAAACTATGAGTTAGTTCTATTGCTGACATTGCTATAAAGGTGCTTTATAAGCTAAAGCAAAGCAATCATGATCGTATCACTTTAAATGCTTCATTAGTTCTCCTTCACCTAAAAGAATCAAGCCCCAAATTCTTAGTGTGGCTCTGCTCTTAGCACCCCCTTCCCATTGTACAGCCCAGTCCTACGGTCTCCTAAACACCACACAAAATTCTGTGCCTATAAATATCTTACCTTGCCCGACTCGTGACCTCCTATTTATCCTTCAAGACCTAGTTCAGAATTACCATCCCCCTAGGAACTTAAACTACACCGTCCTCCCTTTCTGGAGAGCTACCCTGTGCTTTATCCATATTTCTATAGTGATTTTCATCTCATTCTATAATCCCTTACTTGAGAAATTGAGAGCAGGAAGTCTGTCCTATTCATCTCCCTGCCCCATGCTGGACCCATAGTAGCTGTTTGACAAATGTTTATCAGTTTATGAATTGTTCATTTGGATGTCTGCCCTGTGTTCTTGAGTTCATTTTGTGTACGTGAAAGTTATCTTTAAACATAGCTCTGAGAACTTACACATTTGTAACCCAAACTTTTTACATTCTCAAATATTTTTAAATCTCATAGAAATGCTGGATATTTTAGAGGAAGTCACCTCATATTTAATCCCCTTCTCAGGGTAGATGTGACCGTGTCTCTGCACTTCTGCAAAAAGTAAGACTTGCACTTATCTCTCCAGCTTATCTTGCCACCCAACCATTCACCTGTCATTCTCTGGCCGCATACCTTTGTCCTTGGTGTTTGCTCTTGAGTAGCTTAAAGGAAACTGCCCTTCAGAAAGGGAAAATAAAGACCTAAACAACAATTCAAAGACCTTGATGTTCTCAGTGAGATTCAGCTGTCCTAACCGTAGCTGGATAATCTCCAGAAGATAGAAACATCAGTGGAAAAATAAACATGGCACTTTAGTAAGTCACCATGGGGACAAAGGTAAGGTTAAGATACAATTCTAGATTTAAGGAGGGACCAGAGCCTTTCTTTGAGGCATTTTAGGTATTTATGCTGATAGGTTGGCCTGAAGGCTAAGACTGGCTTAGATTCCTTCCCTCCTTACCAGGAGATTGTCATAGGAACTAAAATGTAATACTCATTAAAAACTCGTTATTGGAAAAAAAAAACAAAAAAAACTCGTTATTGGGCACCTGGGTGGCTCATTGGTCAAGCGAGCGTCTGTCTTGGGATCATGACAGGTCATGATCCCAGGGTCCTCGGATTGAGTCCCATATCAGGTTCCTCACAGGGAGCCTACTTTTCCCTCTGCCTATGTCTCTGCCTCTCTCTGGGTGTCTCAGGAATAAATAAATAAATAAATAAAATCTTAAAAAAAAAAAAAGATTTACTCTTAAAATGGAAGTAGTGAGTCTCTAAACTATGCTTTTTTGGGGTAGGAGAGACAAAACAGAACAAGCAAGAGAAGTAAATGGTACAAAAGGAAAAACTTAACAACTCAAGAAAACTGAATAGCAGAACCTGCAGAGAGATAAACTGCTTTTGGTAGCAGTGGTATATGGGTGAATCTACAAACAAACCTCTGGACTGCTCTTGGGAAATAACTTGACTGTGACATGAACACCGAATTTTGTCTTAAGTAGAGAAGAATCCCTTGATGGTGGTGGGGGGTGAGGGTGGGCAAGGGTGGTAGATGCTGGGTAGGGGAAAAGGATGGAGGAGTCCATGTGTATATTTGTGCACAGTTCTGAGAAATGGGAGACAGCAGAGCCACAGACCTGGAAGGAAGAAAAGGGAGAATGGGTGGTAGAATGACAGGCATTTGGAGAGCGATGAGTGGATGATTTCTGTGCGTTTCTTATAAAATGGATTCCGTCTATGAGAGAAGGGGAAAATGGATTCTGGCTATATCACCCAAATGCCTGGGTTAATCTCTGAACCATGGCCAGATCGACTCAAAGTGACATTAAGCAGAGGATCTGAATTAACTGGGATAATTCGCCTCAGACTCAATATGGCAGCTCAGTATCCTAAGGTCTGAGGGCCACTACCTGAACATTTGCCCCCAAACTTCCCAAAATGAAGGAAAAGAAGTTCTAGCAACACTAACTTTGGGAATCCTTTCCCAAAGACCCAAAAGCTCTTTGATCTCACCTGATGACCCCTGAGCAGTGAGAAGTAACACGCTACAGTGAACTTAGCATAGAACCAGGATGTGAAAAAGAACAGGCTCACACCTCCCTGAACAGGTCTGAGTGACCTTGGGCAAATCTCCAAGTTTCAGCCAGCTCCCCACTTGGCAGGAAAAAAAGATAAATAAATAAATAAATAAATAAATAAATAAATAAATAAATAAATAGAGGAAGAGAGTAGGACCCAGCAGAGGGAGGATGAATTAATGACCATTGAGCACCTTGGAAATGCAAAGTGCTATTTAAATGCAAAGTAAACTGCAGGATAACAAGTTCACTTTGGCTTCTGGGAGAAGGACTGTCAACTGCAAGAGCCATTAAAAGTCACAGGCTGTAAAAAAAAAAAAAAAAAAAAAGGCAGTAAGTGAGCTTTGTTCAGCTTTGCCCTGCAGAATCTTATAACCTTGCCTGAAATTTGCTGTTTATCACAGTTCAAGACTGGTCAGGCACAGTTCATCCATGATCAGAAAAGTCCAAGCAACTCTACAGAAATCAGAGTTGACCGACCCTCACGCCCACCACAGTCCTGCCTCCCTTCGGCACCCCCTCCACACCCAGTCCCAGAAGCTACTTGTGTGTGACATCATTACAACTCAACAGTCCAAGGGAGGGAGTTTCATTAACATCCTCTTGGAGGAAAGGTCTAAGACTTGATCCAGTTCAGTAGCTCACTCAATATCACACAGCCTAGTTAAGGGCAGATGCAGGTCATGAAGGAGGTCTGGCCCCTTTTAACTGCCTTTTCGAGACAATGACAACCTAGCATCCCTACCCTGGGTTCCTATCCCCACTAATCCACTCTGGTCACCTCAAAATGCCAATACAACATATGGCCATTGGGTTATTGGAGCCTTCAGAGCAAACTCCTGCCAAAAAAGCAAAAGAGAAAGTCAGCTTCTTTCATTTCCCTATTTCCTACTGGGACTACTGTGTTTGCTTGAAAGACTCTTGACTAGAATGCAGGGGAATGGGGTGGGGGAGATGAGAGAATAATTACATATTTTGTGATATGTGTATATATATATATATACATATATATATATATATATATATATGTATGTATATATATATCGTGAAGTCAGTCTGAAATGTTAGCAGGTCATGGAAGAGTTCTTCTAATCAACTGGATAGAAAGGAACGTGTCCCCAAGTAATTTGCAAATCAGCGATAAAATTCAGAATGGGTCAGATGTGTCCTTCAGGCTGCCCCTGGGGACTTCTAAGGGCTTCTTACTTCTATAATCCAAAACTTAGATTAAACGTTGAAAATTCTATCATTGCACAGGACTGCAGTCCGCGTGTCTTCAGGAGGGTGTGCCCCTCTATGAGCTGGTGAGGGATATCCCCTTCCCCCCAAGAGGAGAGTAGGATTAGGAGTTTGGAAGAAGAATCTGCAGGAGCCAAAGTCATATTGAAACGTCAGTGTCAAGTATTTTTTAGAGACGGAGGAAGCATCTGTGGGAGTCACTTGGAAAATAGAGCCATTTGTTGGTTACCTGGGAAGGGAATAATGTAAAAGGATTAGGTGACCTAAAAACAGCTGGGCCAGGTGAGGGCAGATGGCAGAGGGCTTCATGAACCTTGGGGAGGGCAGTAAAAAGCTAAACAAGAGGACAGACAAACCAGAAGGTGGGAGGGGCTAGTTTAGTGCCACGTGGCCCAGGAGGGGAGCAGAAAAGCAAGCTGAATCCCAAATGGTAGGTCTGAAATGCTGCAGCTGCTCCAGTGACAGAGGGAAAAACACAGAAGGAAGAAGCGATCTTAGGCCACAGGACAAATAGGGTATGATCTCTGTAATGGGCTGAGAGAGAATTAGGGAACAGAGCTGATAATGGAAAGAGAAACACTAGATAAAAGCTCTCATTTATGAACATCATTACAACTCAGACCCTGTGCCAGACGCCACACTGGGGGGCCTTACCTGTGTCCTGTCATTAAACCTGCAGGACCACCTTGCGAGGCAGATACTCTTACAGCCATTCCTCAGGTACGTAAACTGAGATTTGGAGAAGAGATGGACTTCCAAGAACACAACATAACCTGAAATATGAGCCAGTGAGTAAAGCACGGAGGAGAGAATGCAAAGAGAGGGGGGGAAAGGATGCAAAAGCCATGACCCAACCTCAGCGGAGACAGAAGGGGGCATGGAGGCAAGAGGAGCACTTGCCAGGGATGGCTTCCAAAGCACAGCCGCGCAGCCCGAGCACTCTGATCCCGTACGGATGATGGCCTCCAGTGTGGAAAGCTGTCATGAAATTAGCTCAACCTGAAATGAAGCTTAATTGTTCTACAGAACCACGGGCATGGTCCAGCCAGGAGCAAGAGGGGTTTGTTGTCAAATAACTGACCCGAGTAAAGATGACTCCAGAGAAGCCAGAGAGCAAGCGAAGGGCCAAGGAGAAAAGACAGAATCTAGATGCTTTTTGGTTATTTGGGGTTTATTTCATTGAATACAATTTCCAATTACTCTTTTCTCTAAATTACTCTTTGGAGGTTAGTAATGAGGAGGAGACTCAAGCCAGCCCAAGATGTGAGCCCAGAGTAATGATGCTGTGGCATGCTGCATGGGCCATTCCAGAGAGACTCTCACAGTGAGGGCCAACACACTTTCACCCAGAGTCAACTATTGCATGTTGATAAAAGTCATGGAGTCTAGAAGTCTTGAGATTCAAGACCTCCACTTACTGTGTGGTCCAGAGCAGCTTACCTTATTTCTACAAGCATCAACTTGATTATCTATAAAGTAGGAGGACAGCTGTGTAATGAATTATCCCCAAAACTGAGTAGCTTAAACCAGCTATTTGTTAGCTCTTGGAGTTTCTTTGGGTCAGAAGTTAGAGACCCGGGAGGTCCTGGCTCAGGGTTGTACATGGAGTTGCAGACAGATGTTGGCTGGAGCTGCAGTCATCTGAAGGCTTGACTGGGATGGGAGGACTGAGGAACCACATGTAGGACAGCTGGCCCCGGCTGCTCTTGGGAAGCCTCAGTTGCTATTTCATGGCTATTTCATAGGCCTGTTGAATGTCCTCACAACATGGCAGCTGGCTTCCGCTGGAGCTAGTGCTCCAAGAGAGAGCTGCACAGAAGCTATAATCTATTCACGATCAGCCTCAGAAGTCCCACAGCATTACTTCCACCCCATCCTATTTGTTAGAAGAGAGTCAGTAAGCCTGGCCAACATCGAAGAGGAGAGGAATCAGTACTATCTTTTTGAAGGAAAGAATGACAGAATTTGCAGACATATTTTAAAACTACCAGAGGGGAACACCTTCTTTCATGATATACATATTATTGTGTACATGCTTATGACAAACATCATGTTAAGACTGGAGGTGCTATGGAGGATAATAATCATTCTTGTCTCCAAGGACTGTACAGGTCACTTGGGGAATACACATGACTTAAGAAAAAAATCACCTCACACCAATTAGGATGGCTACTATACTCTCTCTCCCTTAGATAAATAAATATTAAAGTAATATTTTATATATTATAAAGTAATATTAAATATTACTCAAGTAAATAAATACTAAAAAAACAAAACCCTGGGGTACCTGGGTGGCTCAGTTAGTTGAGCATTTAACTCTTGATTTCAACTCAGGTTATGATCTCAGGGTCCTGGAATCAAGTCCCCGTGTTGGGCTCTGAGCTCAGTGCGGCATCTCCTGGTGATTCTCCCTCTCCTTCTCCTCCTGCTCCTCCCCCGATGTATGTGCTCTCTCTCTAAAATAAATAAATAAATATTTTAAAAGAAAAAAAAGGATGGCTACTATCAAAAAAACGGAAGATAACAGTGTTGGTGAGGATATGAAGAAATTGGAACTGTTATGCCCTGTTTTGGGGAATGTACAATGGCGCAGCTGCTATAGAAAATGGTATGAAGATTCCTCAATCCCACTGCCAGATATGTATCCAAAAGCATTGAAAGCAGGCTCTTGGGCACCTAGTGGCTCAGTTGGTTAAGCATCTGCCTTCAGCTCAGGCCCTGGGATCCAGCCCAGTGTTGCTCAGCAGGGAGTCTGCTTCTCCCTCTTCTACAGAGCCCCTCCCCCAAACTCCCCTCCACCCCACTCATGCTCTCTCTCTCTCAAATAAATAAATAAATAAATAAATAAATAAATAAATAATCTTTTAAAAAGAAAGAAAGAAAGGCTCTTGAGATCTTTGCACACCCATCTATGTTCACAGCAGTACTGCTCAAAATAACCATGAGGTAAAAGAAACCCAAATGCCTATCAATGGGTAAATGAGGAAATAAGAAATGTTATATACAATGAATGTTATTCAGCTTTAAATAGGAAGAAATTCTGACACACACTACAACATGGATGAATCTTGAGGACAACAGGGGCAACTCAGACCCTAGAGGATTTGGTCACCAAATTAAGTGAATTAAGCTAGTCACCAAAGGGTGAATAATGGGGCACCTGGCTAACTTAGTGGGTAGAGCATGTGATTCTTGATCTCAGGGTCATGAGTTTGAGCCCCACGTTAGCTGTAGAGGTTACTTAAAAATAAAATCTTTTTTTTTAAGGGCGAATACTTTAGAATTTTGCTTGTTATGAAGTATCTAAAGTAGTGAAACTCATAGTCACAGAAAGTAGAATGGCAGTTGGCTAGGGAAAGGTGGGGTAAAGTAGTTATTGTTCAATTGGTACAGAGTTCAAATCTGCAAGATGGAAGGCATTCCGGACAGCAATGGAATATGCTCAACACTGCTGAACTGTACTTTTTAAAATGGTTAAGATGTTAGGGGTGCCTGTGTGGCTCAGTAGGTTAAGCATCCAACTCTTGAATTCATGGTTGTGAGTTCAAGCTACATGTTGGGCTCCGTGTTGGGCTCCATGCTAGGTGTGGAACCTACTTAAAAGAAAAGAAATGGTTAAGATGATACATTTTATGTTACGTGGTTGTTGTTTTGTTGTTGTTGTTTACCACAATTAAAAACAAAAAAGAAAAAAAAAAGAGCTGAGTATAAAACAGTGAACTACTAGCTGCTGTGGGACCACTTAGGCCACCCTACAATAGAAGATTTTTCTTCCTAGAATAGGTCCCTTTCTCGCAGAGCCCTGGAGAACATTTAGGAGTGTGTAAGCCGAAATGCAGTTTTTCAATAGGGTCAAGCAATGTTCTCCAAACAGGATTGTGACTCATCCATGAGTCATGGAATCAACTTAGTGGGTCCTGACCAGCTTTTTTGCTTAAATGGAATAGAATAGAATAGAAAATAGAATAAAATAGAATAGGATAGAAGAATAGAATAGAATAGAATAGAATAGAATAGAATAGAATAGAATAGAATAGATCGGAGTGAATTGCACACAGTAAGGATCTTTCTGCCGAGCTTTTGTTCAATTTACGTGTGTATCTACGTATATCCTTGAAGCAAGTACCAGGTTACCACGTAAAATATATTTCTTACAGTGGGTGGACTCAAAAACATTTGAAACATGATTAGATTCGAGCTTAAGATGCAAAGAGGGAATGACGAGATAAGGTTGCAAACGTGCCTCAGTCAGGACAGAAGAGGTTATAGCGCAGTGACAAATGACCCCCAAATCTCAGTGGTTTATAACAAGCATTGACTTCTTCCTAATGTTACCTGACCATTGAAAACCAGAGGGAGCTCTGCTTATTTTGTATTCACCCCAGGAGCTAGTAGATGGTAGAAATAAGCTCTATATGGAACATTATTGGTCTCAGGAGGGAGGGAAAGTGAGTCAGGCACTGGCTATTAAACTTCTGCCTGGAAATGCCATGGCTGCTCACATTTCACTGGCCAAAGCAAGACATGTCGCCACACTTGCCACCAGTGGGGCAGGGGAAATATAATCTCTCCCCCAGGAAGTAGCCATAAACCGTTGAGAACAATAACAGTCTGCCCCAAGAGGTGGGAGGTGGGGAGAACACAGTTAAGTTGCATCTTGCAAAAGACATAAAGATGTTTGAGATTCACCCTGAAGACAATGATGATTCATTGAAAAGCTTAGGAAAGGTCTCAGATTGGTCCTTTAGAGGCGTCCCTCTGCAGCAGTGTGGTGAGTGTACTGGAAGGAGGTGCGGGTCAGGGCAGGGAACTAGTGAGGTTGTGTTACTCCGTCAAACCTACTGTCTTGCTAAAGAGGCAAAAGGCCTTCCCGGAAGGATAAACCTCAAAGTCCCCTCTTCGGAAATTATAGGCCAAAAAGCATGACATAAGAAAGACAATTGAATGCCCCCATTTCTTATTAGCAAAAACAGCATCCCCTTTCCAAAATGAAATATTCAGGCACAGTATGATGATATGATCACATTTGTACATTTGTGAAAAATCATATACACATACAAAGATACATAATACATATTTGTACATACTATTTTATATAAAACACAATATATTTTACATTTTTATATATTTATACACACATATGTATGTATGTAAATTTTGAAGTTTGATTGGAAGGTGATGCTGATGCTTTATTCTTAGGGTCTTTTGTTGTTGTTTTTTTTTTCCCCCTTCAAATGAAAGAAACTCAAGTTGGTTTAAATTCTGATAGAAATGACATGCTAGGGGCACCTGGGTGGCTCAGTCAGTTAAGTGTCTGCCTTTAGCTCAGGTCATGATCCCAGGAAGACCACTGCTTTGAAGACAAATGAGGAACAAGAACTTTAATTTTGACCAGGTAACAATGGAGGGAGGGACTGAAATGGTAAGTGAAGATGAGCCGTGTCCCATTGCAAAGAGCTACAGGAAGGAAGCACAGAAGTGCTGATACAGATGGGGGAGGAGGAGGGTCCTAGGCTGGTTGGAAGAAAGTTCAGACCAAGAGCTTTGGAATCAGACCAATGGCTTCCCAAGGGACAAACACAGGACTATACCCCATTCAGTACCTGCTCTACTGAGCACCTGCTATGTGAGAGACACTGCTGTAGGTGCTGGAGACACAGCAATGAATGAAAGACAGCGTCCTTCTCACACTTAGATTCAAGGAGAAGGATAGATAAATAGGCTGTAGGGGGGATGGTGATGTTGCGAAGTGCCATCGAGAGAAAACAAGCAGAGGAAGGGAGGATGGGCATGTGGGAGCAGGAAAGGGGGGGCTTTTTTAATAAAAAACCATCTGGGGAGACCTCACTGACAAGAGGACCCAGATTTCTAGATGTCACTTTATGTGTGTTCATATTTTTAAATTCTTATATAACCACAGCCATTTTCCTCATGCCTTTTTTTTTTTTTTTTTTTTTTTTTTGCATTTGGAGCAAAGTGTACAGAACAGCAGTTAGAGTGTGGATTTTGACAGTGGTCTGTTTGCTTGAGAGACACAGCTCCACCTCCTCCTTCCTGTGTGGCCTGGGGCAAGGCATGCAATGTCTCTAGCCCTCAGCTTTCTCTGTCTCCAAAGAGGGCATAATCATAAATACAAGGGTGTAGTGAAGATAAAATGAGATGGTGTGTGCAAAAGGCCTGACTTTTAGGACACAGACAGGAAGAGGAGTGACCAAATGAAGATGCCTAAACTCATATTAGGCACATGTTCTGTTTCTTTACATTTCAGTGATGGGTACTCCCAGGCACTGCCCACCAGGAATACTAGCTCCCGGACGCTTACTCGGGTAGCACTCATTGGTCAGCCTCTCCTTGCCTACACTTTGCGTTGGCGCCTCCTTGTAAGAATCCTGGTGATGTGTGAAGTCTCATTGAATCTTGGATGCAATTTTTTCCAAATTTTCACATCTGTGATATCACTGTGCAGTTGGGGTTAATGGCATCTAAAAAATTTAGACTCTTTCATAGTGGCATATATTTTTTTAAAAAAAGGATGCATCCTATCAATCAATGGCACTTAGCTATGACAAGGACTTTGATTCAGAATGAATCACAGACAACTGGTATCCCAACAGTAGGCATCAGTTGTTTTAATGATCATAGCCAACAGATCACATTAGAATGAAGGAAAGGCAATGGATCCAGAATCTATGATATCCCCCAAGTATTTTGCTATTGTACAATATGTACAATAATGAAAGGTCCAAGTGGTGCCAGGAACTTGGACAAAGTTCCATTGGTAGGCTATACCCCTATGCCATGGGGTTTCTTGAACCTACAGAAAAGCTCCAAAAATGGTATAACAAACACCCACATAGTCCTCACTCAGATGCACCAATTGTTACCAAGTACATATTTGCTTTCTCTCTATCTCTCTCCAATTGAATAATTCTAGCTATTTCTATTTATCTTAATTTTTTCATCTATTTACAGCTGAGTCACTTAAGAGTTTATTGCAGACATCATGACACTTACCTCAGCCCTCCTGAGAATGAGGACAACCTACCACATAAAATTACGACAGTTATCACACCAGGAAAGTTAATGCCGTAATGTACAGCCAGCCCACATTTAAATTTAAATTTCCCCAGGTGTCCCAATGATAGTCTTTCTAGCTGGACCAGTGCTTTTTATTTGAGAGGACATTCCCAAACTTCTGTGTGTGTGTGTGTGTGTGTGTGTGTGTGTGGTTGTCTACGATTCAAATAAATTAATGTTCCCCAATCAACTAATTCATCTGACAAGAAAAAAAAAAGTCACATGCCACTAGCAATGAGAAAAAGGAAACAGGAATTTTTTAAAGGATAATTTATAATTTATCAAGATCTATGTAATACTGATAATAATATCAGTTTTTAACTGATTTAGATCTATGTCTATCTACCACCTAGCTAGCCGTGTTCAGCTTTACTAACTAGATCAAGACCAGCTCTCTATGAAGTGGACAGTAATACCTTCAGATTTCTTTCTGACTCTGAATTCGTGGTCTGTGATTCTTCAGAAATATCCACATGTTTAGACTCCAGGCTCCTCGGGGGTAAGCTCATGGACCGTGTTGCAATTATCTTTTCATCCCGCATAACTATTACATAGCTGGCACATAGTAGATGCTCAGTAAACCACTATGTGAGTCGATGAATGAACGCTTTTCCTGGGCACCCCTCCACATTTCTGCCAACTCATAGATAATAGGTTCTGAGCTCTTTTTACAGTTTGGCTGCAGGTACACAGAGAAGACAGGTTAATGAGAACGAGTGGAGAAAGAAGCAGAACTTTGAGAGTCACTTCTTCCTTGGCAGAGGCAAGATATTAACAGAAATCACAACAAATCGGAATCATTGAGCTTTAACTGTCATGAAGCTATGGCAGCAAGAGACTAGGAATCAAGTCAGTGAGACTGTTCATCTTGCCCTCCTCCTTGCCTTCTCGGAAATAGAAATCTCGTGCTAGGCAGCAGGTGGTAAAATCTCGGGCAGGCTGTAAACCCTTCTGAAAAAAAAAAAACATAGTCCACTCAGTTTCCTTCTGGGCTTGAGGGGAATTCTCATTCTTGGGCCTGTCTTGCCAGGTAAGTGAAAAAGTAAAACACCTTCTCTCGACGTGAGATGAATGCCCTTCTCTGTAAAGTCTCCCCAAACATCCTTGGGCCAGAGTCTGCCTTTGGTAAAATGTGACTGCTTATTGATTGAGGGAAGACAAAGGCAAAAGCAAAGCGATGTTGTGAAAGGCAACTTCAGTCTTGTATCAGCCTGTCCTGTAGAGGATCTCGCTATGTCGATACATATAAATAAATCAGAGCTATATGGATCAAATATCTCCAAGCTACCAAAGAGATACTGGTGTGAACATGGATGTGTATAAATAAGAAGTAACTTATTGTTTGACCCAAACAAATACAGTCTCCTAAAATGATGTGAGTTGGGCCACCGGGGTGACTCTGGTGGTTAAGTGTCTGTCTTCCACTCAGGTCTCGATCCCAGGGTCCTGGGATCCAGCCTGGCCTCCCAGTGTCCCACCTTGGGCTCCTTGCTCAGCAGGGAGTCTGCTTCTCCCTCTCCCTCTGCTCTCCCTGCACCCCACCCCCTATGTTCTCTCTCTCTCTCAAATAAACAAATAAATATCTCAAATAAATAAACAAAATCTTTTAAATAAATAAATAAATAAATATAAAATGATTTGAGTTGATAAGTGAAATGCTTACGTTACAGACACATAGGCATTTAGTTTTTAAAATTCATTCTTTTTCCATTTATTTTTAATTATGCAAATGACATCTAAGTGCATGAACACTGCAGGAAAAAACATGCACACAGTTCAGGTTTGAAAGCCCACTTGATGTCCTCTCTCTAATTTCTCTGCCTTTCCCTAGAAGTACCTGTTCTCGCAGGAATTGTAGATTCCTCTGGTTCTTTCTCTGGATGTTTACACAGACATAAGTCATTGGGACCTGCCAAGTACTGAGAAGAGGAATGGGACCATGCCACATGTGCTATTCTGTCCCTTACTTTTATTTCTCATAGAGATCTTTCTTTATTCAAAAAATTTAAATGGTTACCCGGACCAGTGGTTTGTAACTGGGCTCCCCAGGGCCCCAAGGGTTCTGTACTGGGGAGAGCGGTAGTCCACACAGGCTGCCCCAAAGAGTAAGGAGGAGCAAACAGAACTGCTCCAGGATTCCCACACCCCTGATCCAGCCAAGGGGCCTCCCATTCCATCTACTTTTCTTTGTGGATTTGTATATAAATTTTATTTTTAAAAAAATGTTTTAAAAAATGTTTAATGTCTTGCTTTGAGAAAGGAGGTCAGAAGAATAGATCTAGTTCGATTCTTTTGTCTTTGCATTCTGCTAAGATATGAGTGGTCCTGAGGAGAGCTAGACATGCTTATTTCACTGGCTTGTTTTTTTCTGGAAGCAATTTTAAGGTGAAGATGGAAAATAACACTGGATTGCCTCCATTTCCCCAATTTGCCCAGTCTTTGGAAGGCTAGCGATGTAGAGGATCAGGAAGGGGAAGAGATGGAAGCAGATGGCCCATTTTCTCTCTTCTTTGTGAAAGGCAATAACTATGTGTTCATCTTGGGTCTTACATATATCACTGTGTATCCAATATTATAGATACCATCCGTGTAACTAGGAAATCACCACCCATGTGCGTCTTCAGTCTTCTCTGAGTTGTCTCTAAGTCCTAGATTCTAGACCATTCTGTACTGCTGGGTGAATACCCAAAGTCCCTTGAATGGCACACATTGTACTCATATCCAAAAGAATGGGGGGGGGGGGTGGGAATCTGACCAGACAGGCCTGCTCCAGCTTCTGAGAAACCTTTCTGACCAGGTGAGCTGACCATCTGAAAAAATCTTTGGATCAAACAGAAACATAACGAAAACCATTACTAAAATACTGACATATGAGAGGGTCCTAAAAGCAAAGTCTCTCCTCTAAATCAAATGTCTGGTTAGGGGCACCTGGGTGTTTCAGTTGGTTAAGTGTCTGCCTTCGGCTTATGTCTGGAGCCCAGGGTCCTGGGATTGAGTCCTGCTCAGCCGGGAGCCTGCTTCTCCTTCTGCCCCTCCCCCTGCTTCTGCTCTCTCTCTCTCTCTCTCCCTCTCAAATAAATTAATCTTTAAAAGATTTTTTAAATTAAAAAAAAATTTTTTTAGTGCTCGCTTCGGCAGTACATATACTAAAAAAAAAAAAAAAAAAAAAAAAAAATTTTAAGTGCCTGGTTACTTGCAAAGGCAAATGTTTGGAGGACTGTCCAGTAGCTGGAAAACCTAAGCAAGTCATGCAGTTCCTCTAAAGCTCAATGTCCTCCTCCACATAAGGAAGGCAATAACTGTTAATTTCCTAAGGTCATCATAAGGAGTAAAGGAGATGTCTGGATTCTAGCATAGTGCCCAAAACATACTGTCATGAGTTGAATTGTGTCCCTCCAAACAACATATGCTGAAGTCTTAGTCCTGGTGCCTCAGAATGGAACCTTATTTGGAAATGGGGTCTTTCCAGATGTAATTATTACGACAAAGTCATGCTGTCCTTATAAAGAGGGGAGAGTAACACACAGGGAGAGGACAACCCAGTGATGGGCCAGGCAGAGTTAGAAACGCTGCAGCTATAAACCAAGGAGCAGCAGGGATTGCCAGCAAACCACCAGAAGCTAGGAGGAGGGGGCACAGCCGTGCCAGCACTTTTCCAGACTCCAAAACTATGAGAGACTAACTTTCTGTTATTAAGCCACCTGGTTTTGGTATTTTGTTATGGGAGCCCTGAGGAAACTAATATATATATCCAACATTCAACAAATATCCATGCTGTTATTATAATCCTTTGTTTAAAAGTATATACATACAAGGGCACCTGGTTGGCTCACCCAGTTAAGCAACTGACTTGATCTCAGCTCAGGTGTTGATCTCAGGGTCATGAGTTCAAGCCCTGCCTTGGGCTCCACACTGGGCATAGAATCTACTAAAATAAATAAATAAATAAATAAATAAATAAATAAATAAATAAATAAATAAATATTTAAAGATGTATATACACACACACATATATATATATACCTATATGTATATATGTATGTATAGATTCAATACAATCCCAAGGACATTTTTTTGCAGAAACAGGAAAAAAAAAAAAAAACCTTAAAATTGATATGGAATCAAGGGACTCTGAACTGCAAAACCAATCTTAAAAAAAATAATAATAATAAAGTTAGAGGCCTCACACTTCCTAACTAAAAAATGTATTACAAAGCTACGGTAATAAAATAGTATGGCCCTGACCTAGACAATACAGAAACCAGTAAAAGAAAACAGAGAACCAGACCTCAAGTATATGGTCAGATGATTTTCAACAAGAGAGCCAAGACCACCCAATACAGAAGTTTCTCCAACAAATGATGTTGGGAAAACTGGATATTCACATACAAAAGAATGAAGACTCTTGCCTTATGCCATATACAAAAATTAACTCAGACACCTGTGTGGCTCAGTTGGTTAAGCATCTGCCTTCAGCTTAGGTCATGATCTCAGGGTCCTGGGATCCAGCCCCACGTTGGGCTCCCTGTTCAATGAGGAGCCTGCTTCTCCCTCTTCCTCTGTCTCCTCCCCACTGCTCATGCTCTGTCTCCCTCTCTCAAATGGGTAAATAAAATCTTAAAAAAAATTAACTCAAAATGGATTAAAGACTTACACATTAAACAGTATACATAAAGCCATGAAACTGCTATAAGAAAACAAAGAGAAAAGTTTCATGACATTGGATTTGGCCATTTCTTAGATATGACACCAGAAGCACAGGCAGCAAAAGGAAAAATGGACAAATAGGACAGTATCAAACTTAAAAACTTCTGCACACCAAAGGAAACAATCCATAGAGTGAAAAGGCAGCCTACATAATGGGAAGAAATAATTGCAAATCATATATCTGATATGGAGTTAATAGCCAGAATACATAAAGAATTCTTACAACTCAACAACAAAAACTCATGTAACTCATTTTTTAAAATGGGCAAAGGCCTTGAATAGACATTTCTCTGAAGAAGATATGCAAGTGACCAAAAAGCACATGAAAAGTACTCAACATTACTAGTCATCAAAGAAATGCAAATGAAAACCACAATTAGATATCACCTCATAGCCCTTATGATGGTTCCTACCTAAAAAACAGAATATCACAAGTGTCAGTAAGGATGTAGAGGAAATAGAACCCTCTTGCTCTGTTGGTGGGAATGTACGATGCATAAAATGTTACCACTACGGAAAACAGTATGGAGGTTCTTCCAAAAACTAAAATTAGGATTATCAGGGATGCTTGGACGGCTCAGTCAGTTGAGTGTCCGACTCTCGATTTTGGCTCAAGTCATGATCTCAGGGTCGTGGGATTGAGCCCTGCATCAGGCTCTGTGCTCAGTGGAGTCTGCTTAAGATTCTCTCTCTTCCTATCTCTCTGTCAAATAAGTAAATAAATCTTTTTTAAGAAGTAGGATTAGGGCAGACCCGGTGGCTCAGCGGTTTAGTGCCCCCTTCAGTCCAGGGGCTGATCCTGGAGAACTGGGATGGACCCACTTTGGGCTCTCTGCATGGAGCCTGCTTCTCCCTCTGCCTGTGTCTCTGCTTCTCTCTCTCTCTCTCTCTCTCATGAATAAATAAATAAAATCTTAAAAAAAAAAAGGATTATCATATGATCCAGTGATCCCACTTCTAGGTATATATCCAGAAAAATTGAAAGCAAGATCTCAGAAAGATATTTGCACATCCATGTTCATTGCAGCATTACTCACAATAGCCAAGAAGCAGAAACAATCCTAATGTCTATCAACAATGAATAGATAAGGATGATATTACAGCCATGCAATGGAATATTATTCAGTCTTTAAAAATGAAGGAAATCCCATGACATGCCACAACATAGATGAACCTTAAGGACGTTATGCTAAGGAAAATATACCAGACTCAAAAGGATAAATACTGTATGATTTCATTTATATGAGGTATCTTGAATAGTCATAGAAACAGAAAGCAGAATGGTGGTTGCCAGGGGCTAGGGGAAGGGGAAAGAGAGGAGTTGTTTAGTGAGTATAAGGTTTCAGTTTTGCAAGATAAAAAGTTCTAGAGTTCATACAACAATGTGAATATAGCAGCATAACTGAACTGTACACTTAAAATGGTTTAGATGGTAGTTATGTGCTTTTTACCACAAACATGTGTGTGTGTACATGTATAAAACCAGATACCTATGTTCTGTGAATCTACCATGATTCCTTAGCAATACTCTTTCTGTTTTGTTTTCTTTTTTAAAGATTGTATTTATTTGAGAAAGCCAGAGAGAGAGAGCGTGAGCAGGGTGAGGGGCAGAGGGAGAAGCAGACTCCCCATTGAGCAGGGAGCCTGATGTAGGGCTCAATCTCAGGACCCTGAGGTCATGACCTGAGCTGAAGGCAGATGCTTACCCGACCGAGCCACCCAAGTGCCCCACTTAGCAATACTCTTAAATGTAACAGGTTAAGCAAAAATTACTGGAAGTTTGATGTTTAATTTTTTAACTCAACAAACCAGAATTTTAATAAATAGTAACATGTAGTGTCTAGTGATATGCCTTCAAAAGGTATAAACAAATGTTTTAACACAATCTATCAGGCACTGGTAAAAAGAATAATCTGTGAGAAACTATCCATCCTGACCATGTTTTATTTTTTTATTTTTTTTCTGACCATGTTTTAATGATAATATTAGCTATATTCACTGGAAGCTTACTCTGTTCCAGGCAGTATTCATATTTTTATCCTACCAAATTCTCACACTAACCCTATGACACAGCATAAGATTGAGGCACTGAGTATTGTTATAATTTGTCCAAGGTCATGAAAGTAATGGACCAAGGCTTGGAACCTAAGTCAACTGACACCAGCATGTACTCTTAGCACCCCAGACTCTGCTGTGTGGAATCATACCCTCTGTCCCTTGCTTCTCTGTGTGTCCACGTAGACAGTCTGATGGGAGCCTGGGTTTAGAGTTATCCATCCACCATCCCCCAGACCAGGGGAGTTGAGAAGAATGATGAGATCAAGTTATCATGTCATCACACGGTGTCCTAATCCAGGGAATCCTGCATCTACTGCTGCCCTGTCTCCCCTTCTCTCCTGGTAGTCCTCCTGGGTGTGTGCCTATGGGACACGCTGGCCTTCCTTCAGAGCCCGGGGAAGGTATAACCACTCGACTAAGGCAACTGACGAAAACGTAGCTCCTGCTGCTTCAGGAGGAGAGGAACGCTGTGCATCAGTGAGCACATTTTCCTATTTGATTTGAACATTCAATTTCATGTGTACGTAGCACGTGTCTCATTACACAGGCAACTGAGTTCTGTCAGAAACAAGGTTCCAGAATGCAGTTCTTATTTGTGTAATTCTGTGAAAGAAGTTCCAGAGCTATGTTCCTGCACACATAACCATAAAAATAGCAATATGTGTATATACATATGTATATACATGTATAAGTACAAGGTAACATGTTGTAAATAGAGAAGTGGAATAGGCAATCGTGTGTTTAGAAAAACTGAGAAGTATGGCAGACAGAGCCTGGATTTTAGGGCCAGACTGCTATTCTGGCTTCACCATTTGCTAGTGAGGGGAAGCTCAGGCAAAGTAATTACACACACACACACACACACACACACACTCCTAAACAGTCCCTCTCTGACTATAGGGTAGTGGCGATGAGGTTGCACAAATCCACACTCAGACCTGCAGTCTTCCATCTGTGCTGAACACCTTGCCCAAAGAAAGTGTCACCATTTTACTAACACCTTTCCAAGACCTTAACCGGAGAGAACCTGATGGTTTTGTCCACCACCGTCTCTACAAGTAGCCCAGCAAAGCAGCTTTCCCTCCCTCCCTGCCCTGTGGCGTCATCCCCTCTCCCACAGAGAGCTTGCTGCAGGCTGATAGGAAAGCCATCCCTGAGAATCGGAGGAGAGCCTGTTTGCAGAACAGCACCACACAGCCCGAGCAAGGGCCCCTTTGAGAAATAGGAAACTGTCAGGAAGGTGGATAGAATAAACCTGATTCCCCATTATTTTTTCAAATAAATGGAGTCCAGTTTGCTTCAGCTATAATCCAGGCATAACATTTATATGAGAACATAAAATACTACAGAGCTGTAAGTAAAACAATATGTGTGTTCCTGAATAATAGTGATACCACTTGCCAGGAAGACTATATTTTGACCAAATAAAAGATGACCTAAATTTGACTCAGTGGGATGGGATTTACTACATGATTGCTTCTTGAAAATAAAGGGATAGAGATAGGGGGATTTTCCTGAGGGTGGAAGGAAACAGACAAGGAGAGCAAGAGAGAAAGGAGATGAAAAGTTATATGACTATGACTTGATTTGAAAGCTCCAATTGTACGAAAAATAAAGGGCATTTAATGTTAACTGTGTAGTGTGTCCCTCCCAAATAAAACCCCATTTTATATCAGACATCCATATTGCAGAGTCCCAAGTGTGCCGACATCAGGCATAAAGAAGTGAGTTTTCAGCAGTAACAAGGAGACAGTCGTTGTAAACGCTCTGGTTTACAATCCATTCCTCCATGCCTTCTTTCATTCATATGTATGATCACTTAACACAAATACGTGTCGTGGACTTAATATGCAGCAGGCTCTCTGGTTGCACAGGAGTCGGCCCTGCCCTAAGGGAGTCCACAGCTCTGTGGGACCCAGGCCATTTCCATCCAAGGCAGGTAGACCCAAGATGGGAGAAATCTTACCACAGGAGGCCGGGTACCACTGCAGAGCCATGCGCAAGGGGTCTCAAGACCACACAAGGGAGGACATTGAACGACCCAGAAAGACCAAAGTTGGTAACGCTGGAGCTAGGTTCTTTAAAAGGAGGAATAAGTCAGAGAAAAGTGGAAGAGAACAAAGCAGCAAGTCATCATCCAAATCACTGACAGTAACAGGTAAAGCTACATTTGTACAAGCTCTTACAAGGATTGTTACATTTGAATAATGCACATACTGTTCCCAGATGCTTTGGTAAGCAAATGCATTAGTGAGGACTTAGGTACTGAGTGTGATCTAAAGTCAGAGTGGCTCAAACAGGTAAGAATTTTCTTCTTTCTCACATAACAGTCTAGGCTTGAGCCATCCAAAGCTGTCTGGCAGCTACTGGCTCGATGACGAAAGTCCTTCTGATTTGTTGCTCCACCATCTCTTGGATGTTGTAGTCAGCCATCTGGTCCAGAGTGGAGCACCGCTACATCTCAATTCCAGCTGAAGGAAGTGCGGGGGGAGGGGGGGCAAACCAAGAGGAGGATACAACATTCCCCTGTCTTAACAATGCTGCCTGGGACAGCACACATCATTTCTCCCCCAAATTCCATTGATCAGAACTTGGTCACATGACTGTACCTGACCACAAAGAAGTTGGAACATAGTCTTTATTCAGGACAGCCATGAACACAGCTAAGACAAAGAAAGGAAAATGGAGACATGAGCTCTCCTCTTCCTCTCATCCCATCTGAAGCAGCCACAGATTTTCAAGGGCTTCCCAGGAAACCACTGGAGAATTTGATACATACCCATATGCACAGGCACACACACAAATATAATACATGGTTAGCCATAAGTCTTTCATTAAAAAAAAAAAATGATAGGGATTCCCTGGGTGGTTCAGCGGTTTAGCACCTGCCTTCAGCCCGGGGTGTGATCCTGGAGTCCCGGGATCGAGTCCCACATCAGGCTCTCTGTATGGAGCCTGCTTCTCCCTCTGCCTGTGTCTCTGCCCCTCTCTCTGTTTCTCATGAATAAATATATAAAGTCTTAAAAAAATAAAATAAAATAATTAAAATAAATGATAAAGACTATAGACCCTTACATCAGAAGATACTATAGACTAGACCCAAGAGTGTGGACAAGAGGTTAAAGTAGGCTCTCTCCACAGGTATATACCTAAGAGCCTGTGCTCACGCAGAGTCTAGGAATCATAGGAAGAGGTGCATGGGATCCCTATCGCCCCTCTCCTGACTTCTTCCCCTGCCACATTCTTCCCCTTATTACTACTTGTTTCATTGAACCAAAACATGATCAAATGCATCGCCCTGGTAATGAGAGCATGCATGAGCATGTCAGGATGTGCAAGCAAGGGTCGAGCTAAAAGTTCTTTTTTTTTTTTTTTAAAGATTTTATTTATTCATTCATGAGAGACACACAGAGAGAGAGAGGCAGAGACCCAGGCAGAGGGAGAAGCAAGCTCCATGCAGGGAGCCCAACATGGGACTCGAACCCGGGTCTCCAGGATCACGCCCTGGGCCAAAGGCAGGCACCAAACCGCTGAGCCACCCGGGCTGCCCTAAAAGTTCTTTATTTACTATCAGATCCCAAAGAACCAGTCTACTCCCAGCTCTATGATCAATGAGTTAAACGAACTTGAGCAAGGTATTTAAGCTTATTTGTGCATCAATTTGCTCATAGAGCAAAAGACTTGCCATAGCTTTTTCATGGGTTCTACAGGGAACCAGCAAAATGGAATGTGTGTGTTTTCTGTTGCTGCATAACAAGCCACCACAATTTTCTGGCTTAAAACAGCATCTACTTATTATCTCATTATTTCTAGAGGTCAGAAGTCTGGACATGGAATAACTATATCCTCTACTCAGGGTCTCACAGGACCAAAATCAAGGTGTCAGCTAGGGCTGTGTACTCATCCGGGGCTTGGTTCTCTTCCAAGCTCACAGATTATTAGCAGTAATTCATTTACTTGTGAGTGTAAGCCTAAGGTCTTCATTTTCCACCCCGCTGTCAAGCCAGGACCACTGTCAGGAGCTAGAGGCTGTCTCACAATTCCTTGCCATGTGGCTCCTGTTGGCCAGCATCGACCCCCACGGGCAGTTCACAACAGAGATGTTTGTTTCTTCCTCTTCTACAACCAGACAGAGAAAAGTCTGCTTTAAAAGGACTTGTATAATTAGGTCAGTCCCCCTGGAAACCTCCCTATCTTAAAGTCAGCTGATGTGGGACTTTAGTTATACCTGCAAAATCTTTTCACAGGATTACCTAGACTAGTGTTTGAGCGAATAACTGAGAGATGGAGTATATATACCAAGGGTCAAAATCTTGGACAGCTGTATTAAGATTTTGTCTCTTGGTTCCCAAAGATTAATACCCCTCTCAAATGCAAACATTCATGTCCCACCAAGGTTCCAAAGGGTCTCAACCTACTAAATTATTAGTGGGTTTTTAATAAAAGTAAATCTTGGGGGTGTCTCGGTGGATCAGTTGGTTAAGGGTCTGCCTTTAGCTCGGGTCATGATCTCAGGGTCCTGGGATCAAGCCCCACATTGGTCTCCCTGCTCAGTAGGCAATCTGCTTCTCCCTCTCCTTCTGCCCCTCCTCCCACTGGTATGCACAATCTCTCTCTCTCTCTCTCTCTCAAATAAATAAAATCTTTACTATTTTTTAAAAGATTTTATTTATTTATTCATGAGACACACACACACAGAGAGGCAGAGACACAGGCAGAGGGAGAAGCAGGGTCCATGCAGGGAGCACGATGTGGGACTCGATCCTAGGACCCCAGGATCATGACCTGAGCTGAAGGCAGACACTCAACCCCTGAGCCACCCAGGTGACCCAATCTTTACTATTTAAAAAAAAAAATAGTAAACCTTGTTACTTTGTGAATCTAAGTATTCAGCTGTAGCTTTCCTGTTTTTTCCAAGTTTACATCACATACCCTGTGTAATTGACTCCTTTCTCTAATGCAAGCATTCTTGCTATACTTCTTATTCCTACATCTGGTTTTCTCCAAGGATGCTGCAAGGTAGCTCCTCATTCTCTCTACTTTTCCTAAATTGAGTGTGTTCCAAGTTGGCATCTGTTTAAACTGGCTGGGATAACAGACTTTGCTATCTGGGTTGGTTTTTTTTTCCCTCCCTCTGGCACACTTTCTATTCACCAGGAAGCAAATATGGTATCATGGCAAGAGTAAGGATTTTGGAGTCAGGCGAATATAGATTCAGATTTTCTCTCCAACATTGTTTTTTTTTAAGTAAGCTTTTATGTCCAACATGGGGTTTGAACTCATCATCCCATGATCAAGAGTCACACGCTCTACCAACTGAGCCAGCCAGGCTCCAACACCAACACCTCTCCAACACCTTTTAACTGAATGTTACTTAGCCTCTCTGAATCTCAACTTCCTCCTCCATACATTTGGCATGCTACCTACCATGCAGGGCTACAGAGAAAATTAAGTGACACAATCTTCATGAGGTTAAATAATACAACTAGGGCACTTGTGGCTCAGTCAGTTAAGTATCTGACTCTTAGTTTCAGCTCAGGTCATGATCTCAGGGTGGTGAGATCGAGTCCCATGTCACTCTTTGAGAGTCTCTGTCCCTCTCCCTCAACCCTTCCCCCAACTTGCTCTCTCTCTCTCTCTCTCTTTCTCCCTCAAGTAAATAAATCTTTTTTTGATGATACATTTGTAGCATATAGCAGCCATGAATCCAGACCTTTCCACTCTTTCCTCTCCTAGCCCACATCATTACCTTCTTCCCTTCTATCCACATCACAGAGAACATGACACAGTGATGAGCCCCGTACAGACAGTGAAAAATAACAGCCTTATTTATTTCACCCAAACGTATTCCAACATGGTAAGTGGGTTTTGATAACAACCAATCATTTCCATGCAGGGCTATTATGGCAACAATGCTCTCCACTCATTGTTCTGACATCAGTTGTTGTAGTTCGTGTTAAAAATGTGCTTGGATTGTGTTCTCACATACTGTTACATGCTCTAACAATTTATGCTCCCTTGAAAAAAGGGTCTGCTCTTGAAAGTGTTCCTGGTCTCTCCCTTATAGAGATGCTTAGGATAAAAGAAGGATTAATTGGTCAAAAGTAACTGAACCAAAGACCCAAGTTTGCCCAGAGGGAAATGTTAAGGACTGCCTGGCATAAGCAAACACTTTCTGGCAAAGTTCAGAAAGTGCTGAAATAAAAGGGTCAGGAGTCACTTACTTAAGTAAAGGTCTTCAAGGCAAAGTATCAGGAGTCTGGTCCAGCCGTCATCATGAGCTATCATATGTACGACACAGAGACTTAACCTGGGAATTAGTGCCAAAAACGTGATTCCAACTTGGTGATTCTTACAAATGTGATGTTGGTCACATCAGAAAGGTTTCAGAAGCAAGTCTCCTTCACTTAACACTTCTAGGTTCAGACAATCACCAGAACATGGACACAAAGACCACTTCTGGAAGAAAAAAAAGAGAGAGAAAATGGTCAGCTGGGGTCCTCCAGGTTCCCTGTCCATGGCTCAGATGTCTTCCTCATCACGGTGCTATTAACAAAGATAGAGGAAAGGATCATACTTGCACTAAATCCTAAAGGTTAAGACTGAGAGAGTTCATCAGCTCAGGTGAGTCATGCCAAAGTCGAGCCCCCTTCAAGTAAAAAGGCCAATCTATAAATCCTTAGAGATTCAGGAGATGCCAAGAAAGCTACTACTGTATTTGTTCAGCATTGTAGGCAGAAAGAAGCATTTGCCAAATGCTTCACAACCACTTTTTTCTGGGAGGTAACTGAACAACGTCTCTCCATTCTGTAAGGAAGCATGCCACGGAGGTGCTTTGGGACTTAGCAGCAAGGTAATGTGAGAAGCCTGGATCCAGCTCCCCCATCAATGCTCCTTGTAGTGAACCACGTTGACTGGTAGCACGAATGCTTAATCTGACATAAAATAAGGACGTAAGTTTAAAATCTGCGCCTAAGCAAAAATGGCCTCAGTGAATTGCAACTTACTTTGCTTCCCACTGTATCACAGAACGATGTGATTGACACCAGGGGTGCTAGTTAGGGTATAGTCACCGTTGCTATAACAAGGGAACCCCACACACAGTGGTATAAACAAAGACAGAATTTTTGTTTTTGTCTCATGTAGTAATAGTCTAGGGCAGCCCGGGTGGCTCAGCAGTTTAGCGCCGCCTTTGGCCCAGGGTGTGATCCTGAAGACCCGGGATTGAGTCCCACGTTGGGCTCCCTGCATGGAGCCTGCTTCTCCCTCTGCCTGTGTCTCTGCCTCTCTCTGTGTGTGTCTCTCATGAATAAATAAATAAAATATTTGGAGGAAAAAATAGTCTAGAGATAGTTAGGGCAGCTCTGCTATTCTCAATATGTGGCTTCTGTCTTGTGATGGAGGTGTCTACTTCAGGGTCATCTTCCCAACTGGTGGGAAAGGAATGGAGAACAGGGCACGATATCGAAGTTGTACCCTCTCACCTTCTCTCGCACCCCATTGGCCAGAACAGCCACTTGCCTGCACCATGCTGCAAGGGGGGCTAGGATATGTAGTCTCATCAGGCAGCAAAAACTTGGGAGTTGTGGAAGGAAGAGAAGAATGGATATTGGCAGAGAAGTTGTAATCATTGTCTCACTACACTTGAGAAGCCAAGATTTACAATTCTCAGACCCAGTGTTTTCCTCTCCTCTGTCCTAGGTGGAGAAAACATACAGAACCATGTCAACCCTGAAGTGAGTAAGAAGGAATCTGGTATAAGGAGAGAGGCCTGGCATCAGGACCTGGACAAGCTGAGTTCTCGTACCTGCTCTGTCATACATTAGCTAAGAGATCTCAAGCAAGTCATTTAAATTCTGAGCCTCAGCAGCCTCACCTATAAAATTTTAAATAGGGCCAGGAGATAGCTGAGGTCACCTCTAGATTTTACAGGTGATGATGTCAGAATAGACAATATGACAGGGTAGACTGTGTAATATAACACCTATCCTCAAGTTGACCAACAAAAGACCAGAACTCACATCATGACAAGTTTTTGGTCTTAAATGCAATATATAAAATAGGCCTACTTTATGAAAATCATTGCATGATCAAGTATGTAAATGAGTCTCACATGTTTATAAAGATACAGAGATGCATTTCTCCTATACAAACTTCCAGCCACCTTCAATAAGGGAATGAGAATATCTGTATAATTCCAATGGATCACTGTCCAATTTCAGATATAAGCATAAATCACCATGAATATCTCAACAAAGGTTAGTATACGAAGCCTATTAAGTACTTTATTTTTTTTTTATTTTTTAAAAGATTTTATTTATTTGGGAACGTTAGAGAGAGAAAGCATGAGCAGGAGGAGGTGCAGAAGGACAGAGAGACCTCTGGCTGAGCAGTGAGCCCTATGCGGAACTTGATCCCAGGACCCTGGGATGGTGACCTGAGCCAAAGGCAGACACTTACCCAACTGAGCCATCCAGGTGCCCCTATTAAGCACTTTCAACTGCACTCATCTTCATGGTTAGTTCAAATACGTTTTTCATATACTTTCCTCAGTTATGTTCATATAAATATCTCCCATTAGTGTGGAAACGGTGCAAGTCTGGCTTCTGGAAATAGGAGATAACTGAACCAGAATTCCCTATAAAGCCTACTGAACATTTTAAAAATAAATACTCTTACCCATCAACAACTGTCGTCCCTTGAATGCCATTCAAATCTAATTTTATTGAATATAATGGGTGATGAAGCTGATGGTGGTGAGATGTGCCCAACAATGCTATTGTTTTTGTATAAATAGTAAAATGTCTCTGAACTGATTTCTGACTATAAAATTAATGGACATGTTATGTTGCCTTCCAAGGTGACTACTTTTGAAGGTAAAAGCATATACATGTTGTTCTGTTTAATTTGATTACTTTCAGAGCAATCCCGTTGCTTTAGAATTCGATTATAATTACATATTGTGGGAAATGAAAGCTTCCCAAGTGTCATCCAGTTTGCTAAACACTTTTCTGTGGATTTATCACCTCAACTTCATGAAGGTTGAAAAAGTCTATCGCCACCTGCTCTGGCAGTCTGAAAGTTGCCTACCCAACATCCATCTCCCTTTCTTCCTTAGAAGAAGCCCCTGTTTTTATTGTTTTTTGTTTTTTAAGATTTTATTTATTTATTCATGAGAGACACAGAGAAAGAGAGAGAGAGAGAGACACAGGAAGAGGGAGAAGCAGGCTCCATGCAGGGAGCCCGACATGGGACTCGATCCTGGGTCTCCAGGATCACGCCCTGGACCAAAGGCAGGCACTAAACCACTGAGCCACCCAGGGATCCCCAAGAAGCCCCTATGTTATATGAAACTTCACTGTGCCCAGTGAAAGCACTAATTTACCAGCTTACCTTGCAGTGGCCAATGGGATAAAAAAAACAGGAGTGGGTGAGTCAAGCCTGCAGAAAGGGGGACAGGATGATTGTATGTGCCCCTTTGTCCTTTTCTATTTCTCCCTATATTAGGAGTTTGGGTGAGATGGCTGGAGCACGAGCTGCCATCTTGTCATCTATATATGGGAAACGCAAACTAAAGATGGTAGAGGATGAAGATGAAAGAAATCTAGGTCTCTGATAAAATCTTTGAGTTACTATCCCAGCCTATGCCAGTCTACCACCAGATTTATTTTATACAAGAGAAAAATAAACTCATAGGTGACTATGCCACTATTATTTAGGATGTTCTGGTTTGTATTCTTGAACCTAGTCCTAACTGATACACCTTTACTCAATCTTACATGTAAGAGAATTGAACCTGAAGGTAGCTTGTCTAAAGCCCAATAGCTAGACAAATGGAGATCTAGGACTCAAGCTGACATAATCTGACTTCAGAAACTCATACTTCTCAGAGCCTGTATAGACTTTGGCCTACCAATTAAGAAAGAAAGACACTATGTTTGTCCATTCACTTTTATTTAGCCCCCAAACAATAAAATCATAGGAGTGACAGAAAATAGACTCCCTAATTATCTACTGTATTAAGACCATAGATTGCTAGCACATCTGGGTGGCTCAGTGGTTGAGCATCTGCCTTTGGCTCAGATTGTGATCCCAGGGTCCTGGGATTGACCCCCTCATCGGGCGCCCCCCAGGGAGCCTGCTTCTACCTCTGCCTGTGTCCCTACCTCTCTGTCTTTCTGTTTCTCATGAATAAATAAATAAAATCTTAAAAAAAAAAAAATCTTTAGGGCAGCCCCGGTGGCGCAGAAGTTTAGCACTGCCTGCAGGCCAGGGCGTGATCCTGGAGACCCTGGATCGAGTCCCGTGTCAGGCTCTCTGCATGGAGCCTGCTACTCCCTCTTGCCTGTGTCTCTGCCTCTCATTCTCTGTGTGCCTCTATGAATAAATAAGTAATAAATAAATTATAATCTTTAAAAAATAATAAATAAAAAAAGTTTTAAAGACTATGGATTGCTGAATAATGAAGAATATAATTTATCTGCTGCATAAGTTAATGAAACTGATATAGAGAACAGCACTTAATGGTGAAAGTCAACTCTCCTCCCATACCAGGGTTCAGAAGAGACTATTCAGGAGACTACCCCAACACATCTAGCCCCTATGTGCCCCTCCAAAGGAATGCATGGCTCTGTGCATAAAGGCTTTTTGCCAACCTGGGTCACACCCAGTCTCATGTTATTGTTTCTTTTTGTTGTTGTTGTTAATTTTTTGTTTTATTTATTTGAGGGAGAGCATGAGCAGAGTGGCAAGGGACAGAGGGAGAAGCAGACTCCCCGCTGAGCAGGGAGCCCAAACTGGAGCTCAATCCCAGGATCCTGGGATCACAACTTGAGCTGAAAGCAGATGCTTAGCCAACTGAGCCACCCAGGTGTCCCCTCAGGTATGGTTTCAGTGCCCAATTGAAATGAAATTCTACAGGATCTACCATAATTCATTGGGCTGATGAGAATGAACCCCATTAAAATTAAGGTGTATAGTTGCCCAGGAAAAGTGGCCAGATTGCAATGTGGACCATTCTTTCTCCAGAAATACTAGTCACGGATATAGGCCACCACCTAATCACCAAATTTCGTGGCTCCTATCCGGCAGCCCTCTGCCTAGAGTTGTCGCTGTCCAGGTTCTGGCAGCTACTCCTGTACCCCACTCTTTCCAACCCAGGGATCATAGAGGCGACTCACAGGTTATGTATCCTGGCATACTGCACTGTCCCTAACCTTTCCCCTTCATCTTGCCCTGCAATTCCTTTACAAAACTCTCCTTAAATGACCCAGTTGGAGTGTACCCTTCTTTCCTTGCCTGGGCCCTAAAATAACTTTTGAGCAGGTACAAATAGGTATATGGAAGTCTGGAGAGCCCTGGAATGATGGTGATGTGACTTGCAGGAGTTCCAGCAGAACTGTTACCCACCACACAGCAGGGCTAACCACCCAACTTCTCTGCATCTGGACCTCCCCCTTAACGAAACAAAGGGCCTAAATGGCCCTCAGTATCCGTCCAGATATAAGATCATCCTAATCTTCCCTCCTCTGTCTTCCCTGCCCTTCCCCCCACCTTGTTACTATTTATTCTCCTTCCATGCATACAGAGCATCTCTATCCCCACCATCCACACCACACAAATCCCAAGTGTCACTTCAACTGATGATCAAGAATAAATGACAGGGGCGTCTGGGTGGCTCAGTTGGTTGAGCATCTGCCTTTTGGTTTTGGCTCAGTTCATGATCTCAGAGTTGTGAGATCGAGCCCTGCACCAGGCTCCATGCTCAGCAGGGACTGTGCCTGGGGATTTCTCTCCCTCTCCTTCTGTCCCTCCCTACTGTTCATGCCCTTGCTCTCATTCTCTCTAAAATAAGTAAATAATTCTTTAAAAAACAATAATAATAAAAGACAATAAGCTTAGAAAGGAAATAAAGAAATAATTTCTTTTCTCCCCACGCATCTTGATCTTCGAACCACTACAAAATCAGACTCACTAAATTCCATTTAAAATCTTAATATGGATTTAAAACTATTTGGCAATATGGTGACTGGCATACATTACAATTTCATAGTCAAACAGCTCGGGTTAAAATTGCCTTTGAATACTGATGTGCTCAAGGTTAAGGAATTATAAGTAGGTCCTTGGTCAGCTAATTCTAAAACAATCCACCCAGGACTTCTGTTAGCATTTAATCATTGCAAAACAGCAACAAATGCAGAACAATGTTGGAATCTGCTGTCCAGAAAAGAATTCAGCCAATTTATTGTTGTCAACCACTTGTGTAACTTGAGCTTTGGATAGAACAGAGCTCTGAGCCATCTTCCATTTCCAGTTATGTAAACCACAAAGTCAGCAGCTCCCAAGAGTAGGCATAAATGTAATCCCCAATTTCCCAACTTAAAGTTGGGTGTATTCTTCAATTACTCAGGTAAAGCTGATCCTCAGAATGGGATGAAAATGAGCACAGGCTAGAGTCTAGAGTCAGACCTTGTTCTGTGCCTTCTGCTCATGGGACCAGGGGCAAGTTTCAGGAGATCCCAGGGCCTCTGTGTCATCATTCATATAGTAAGGAGAAAAATGCATACCTAATCCAATAATTCCACTTCTGGGCATAGACTCAAATGAATTGAAAACAGGTCCTGAGGAGATATTCGTACACCCATAATCATAGCAGCACAATTCTCAATAGCTAAGAGGTGGGAGCACTCAAGGGGGTCCATCAAAGGATGAGCAGATAAGCAAAATGTGATATGTCAGTATAATGGAATATTACTCAGCCTTAAAAAGGAAGGCAATCCTGTCACATGCTACAACTGGACATTACACTAAGAGAAACAAGGCAGGCACCAAAGGACAAATAGTATACGATTCTACTTTCATGAGGTCCCTAGAATAGTCAAATTCATAGAGTTGGAAAATAGAGTGGTAGTTGCCAGGGACTGGGAGGAGAGAGGAGGAAAAAGTTCTAGAGATCTGTTTCACAACAACGTGAATACACTCAACACGACTGAAATGTGCATTTAGAAATGGCCAAAAGTGTAAAATTTTTGTTATGTATTTTTTGCCACATAGAAAAAAAATGGTCACTTCATTTAATCTTTGAGAAAATTAAATGACAAAAGTAAAAAATGCCTGGCACTCAGGAGAGGCTCAATAAATGTGTTCATTCATTCCTTCAAGTAATAGTAGATGCCTCCAATGTGCCAGGCACTGTTCTAGGCGTGTGGGGGTACAGCAGTAAACAAAAGAGATGAGGTACTTGCTTTTGTGATCTTGTCTTCTATTAGCCTTCTTTTAGGGCTCATACAATTTATCAATTCTTATCTCTGTGCCTCTCCCCATACTGCCTGAGAAGTCCCTCTCTGCTCAGACCTGAGCTCCTCCTGGCTATTCTTCACCTTCCTCTGATCTTGCTCTGAGTTTTCCTTTCCCTAACAGTCCTGGTACCTGGAGCCTACCCAGGTAGGCTCTTATTCAGTGCTAAGTTATACTGTTTCCTTTCATTCATTTATTCTTTTTTTTAAATAATTTTTTAAAGTAAGTTCCACACCCAATATGGGGCTTGAACTCGCAGCCCTGAGATCAAGAGTTGCATGCTCTACTGACTGAGCCATCACAGCACCCCAAATTACACTGCTTTTTAATGCAGATTGAGATTTAATCTTGTTTCCTAACCATGACAGCTCTCTGAGGGTCAAGGCCATCTTCATCTGTCCCCTTACCCTCTCTCACCTCATAGGACCTAGCACATTAGTGTTTGCACAAGAATCACACTCCATAGCTTCTTGAATCTTTGGGTGTGATGTGAAACATGCCTTCTTCGTGTCAGGGTGGCACAGCAATCTGTTCACTGCGGCTGTGTCTATAAATTCTTGGTTTCTTAAAAGTATATCTAATTCAATATGCCAAAATAACTTCTATTGGAAATATAATTTATGGGATACAGTTAAATATATATGTTTAAAAGAACATCTGTACTGAATTTTCCCCAAAAATCCAATGAATATTTTATATTTAATCAGCCTCACTGTCAACTGATTTAGGAAAAAAAAAAAAAAAAAAAAAAAAGCTCATATGTCTAGTACCATGTGTAAGAAAGGAAAAATTTCCTCTACCCTCTTAGGTTCTGTGCCTGGGACCTGAAAATTAAACTGACAAAAGGCAGATTCACAGAAGAAAAGGTTTATTTTAGATACACACAAGAGGTCTCACAGAAAAGAAATGGAAACTCCAAAGGAGCTGTTAGTCCTAGACACTTACACACTATTTTTAACAAAGGACAATAAATTGTGGGGAAGTAATTAGACAAGAGAAGTGTGGGGAAATTGGACTTTTAGGGGTGGTAAATTGTGGGAAGGTAAATATATAGCAGAAACTACTGGCAGATGAGAGTTATTTATATTCAGTAAGGTTTGTTATGCAGACTCAAGCAGTGCCTTCTCCAATGATGAGAATCTTCTCTAGTGACTGAGAACTATTGTCCTCTTGCAAATGTGGGACAGGACACCTGTACAAATGAAAATGTATGTTACGTTTACAAAGCAAAATTTATACCCAGCTTTTAGGCAGGAAGGGGGCGGGCAGAGTTTATCACCTCCTGCTCAAAACAATCTTTATGTCAAAGTAGCAATATTGTGGGGTGGCATACTTTGGTACGAGGGGGACCAGGAGTGACAGATTAGGTGAGACAATAGGTCTGTCAATGGATTGAGGAAATGTTCACATAACTGCACAAAGAGTTGTAAACCAAGGGCACCTGGGTGGCTCAGTTGGTTGAGCATCCCACTCTTGATTTTGGTTCAGGTCATGATCTCAGAGTTGTGAGATTAAGCCCTTGCATCAGGCTCTGCACTGGGAGTGGATTCTGCTTAAAATTCTCTCTCTCAGGAAACCTGGGTGGCTCAGTTGGTTAAACATCTGCCTTCAGCTCAGGTCATGATCTCAGGGTCCTGGGAACCAGCCCCACGTTGGGCTCCCTGCTTCTCCCTCTTCCTCTGCTCCTCCCTGCCACTTGTGCACATGCCCCCGCCCCTCTCTCTCTTTCTCTATCTCAAGTAAATAAATAAAATCTTAAAAAAAAAAAAAAAAAGATTCTCTCTCTCTGCCCACCCCCCACCCCCGTGCACTCTCTCTCTCCCTCTCTTTCTCTCTTAAAAAAAACGGAGTTGTAAACCATTATGTAAAATTAACTTCCTTCCATTCTTGAAGTTTGGTTTTTGAATGCATATTTATTTTCTTTTTCTGAATCTTCTTGAGGAGGAGGCAAGAACAACTTGACCCATAGTGGTAATGATGCATAACAGCAAAAAATAACTCCAAGGAAACACCTCAGGCATGAATATCCATGTGCAATTATGCAATAAACAATCCTCCATTATCTACGGAAGATACAGACTATATATCTTCAACAAAACAAGAAATTATAAAATCAGTAATAATATTGTCACTTTGAGTAATGTTTCACTACCTAATTCCAGAAAAGGAGAAGTAAATTTGTCCTTACCTTTTGACATTCTCCCTTTCAAAATAGGATGTAGAGAACACTAGGTTGAGAATCAAGACTTGTATTCTCCATCAGTGTTGTCCAATAGGAATCTGTACCGGGAACCATATATGTAATTTTTAAATTCCTGGTAGCCACACTAAAATAAATAAAAAGAAACAGATTAATTTTAGCCTGTTATGTCCAAAATTCATCATTTCTGCATGTAGTGAATTTAATTATTGAGATATTTTCTATTTTTTCATGCATGGCAAAAAAAGATTTTTCAAAATCCAAGTATATTTCACACTTAGAACACATCCCAGTTAGGACTAGCCCCATTGCAAGTGCTCAGTAGCCACATGTGTCTGGTGAACTGAACAGCTCTGCTCTAGATTCTGATCTTTTGGGAACGAGCTACATGACCTTGGATTTCACCTCCCTGTTTCTAAGATCCCTCCCATTTAAGCAGACAGGGAGAACTAAACATTCAAATTTCTTTCTAGTTTAAATTCTGTTGTGTCCATAACTTGCATACCAGTGGGAAGACAGCCATTCCTCCAATTTCAAATGGAGTCCATGATATTTATTTATGTAAAATTAGTACATACCCATTGTTGAAAACTTGAAAAATACAAAAAAAGTATAAAAGCAAAATAACACAGGGTTGCCCGGCTAGCTCAGTCAGTAGAGCATGGGATTCTTGACCTTGGGGTTGTGAGTTCAAGCCCCACTTGGGGTGTAGAGGTATCTTAGACATGAAATTTTTTTAAAAGATTTTATTTATTTATTTGAGACGAGAGAGCATGAGAACATAAGCAAGGGGAGGGGCAGAGGGAGAAGCAGGCTCCTCACTGAGCAGGGAGCCCGATGGGGGCTTAATATTAGGACCCTGGGATCATGACCTGAGCCAAAGGCAGATGCTGAACCAACTGAGCCACCCACGCGCCCCTTAAACATAAAAATCTTTTTAAAAATAAATAAAAAATAAAACCTTCTCCAATCTACCCAAGCATATCTACTATTAATACTTTGATGAATTTCCTTCCTGATTTGTTTTTTAACTCAAGGAACAGTTGAAATTTGAAGAAACAATTAGGATATTACTATATCCTCCCTTACATATTTTAGGGATCTCAAAAAAATAAAATAAAATTCACTCAATTTAGATTCTCCCCAAAAGCAAGACAGTTCTATATGATACATACTTTTTTTCTGTTACTTTTTTTTCATTGAGATAAAATTGGCATATGGCATACAATCGACATAACATATAATACTCTTGTCTGTTATACGCCTAACATAACTAGGTTGTATGTTAGGTTACGTGCATAACAATATTATAGCATAATGATTTCATACATGTGGGTAAGGCAAAATGATTACCACGAGCCTAACTAGCATCCATCACCACACATAGCTACAATTTTCTTTTCTTGTGATGAGAACTTTTAAGATTTACTCCCTTAAGCAACATATACAATTCAGTATCATTAAGTAGAGTCACCACACTGCCCAGGACGGTCCCCAGGACCTCTTCTCTCATAACTGGAAGTTCGAAGTTTCTATCTTTTGACCACCTTCGCTCATGGTACCCATTTGTGTATACTTTTCACATGAAAAGCACTCAGATGATTTTCTTTCAAAATCAGTTCATTATGGGCATCTTTCCCTTATCTCTCCTGTCATTCCTGTCGCCTTTTGTTTATTCCCCTGAATACTATCTTGGGAGTCTTTAGTTTCTGTCTATTTTCTCTCCTCCCTCTCCCCGTCTGTATTCAGGGTCACCCATTTCTGCCTGCCTGCCTGCCTGGGGGCCCCCCAAGACTTATTACAGCTGCTGGTCAGGCCCCAGAGGCCAGGCTGTGCCGGGGACGATCTTCTCAGCGGTGCCAGAGTCTCTCGTTAGGATCAAGTAACCAGGCCATCCACCACCCCGCTCGGCCTGGCTATTAAGGGTTGCAATTATTTCGGATGTCACCTCAGGGCAACGGTAAAAATTGTACTCTAAATTGCTTCCGCCAACCTTTCTGAAGTTTCTTTGCTAACCCAGCAATTAGTTAAAACGAAGGCACTAGAATAACTATTGAAGAGTTGGCGTATTTGTCTGTGGGAGTTGTTTGGATTTTAGAGAGGGTTTTACACCCCCTAAAACACCAACCTTCCTTTTTCTTTCCTTTTCCTTTTTCTTTTTTTTTTTTCCATTTCTAATTCCTTTTGTTCTTTGAGAGGGAAAGGGGTGTGTGTGTGTGTGTGTGTGTGTGTGTGTGTGTGTTCTTAATTGTCAAAAGTGCTCAGCCGGAAGAAGACAGGAAATGGAATTAAAGGTGAAATGAGTAGCCACCCCGGCAGCAGGTCGCGTGTAGAGAGGCCCTGTATCTTTTCACATCCTAAACGTGGGCCCAGTGCCACTCCGGCAGCCCCCACCAGGACACCCCCCTGCTCTTTGATATGCTAATCGTGGCTGTGGGTTGGTTCGAGCTGGCAAGAGAGCAGAGGCTTTCAGATGGCTGACACGTTACAAAGCTGCAAACTTCAAAGCCCGGTTTAAAAGGTTCTGTTCTCATCCAGCAAAATAAGTTTGCTTTTTACAATGCCGAAGAGAAAATCCCAACAAATTAGGGTGGAATCTTAAACAATGAAGCAGGCCCAAGTCAGGAATAAGGAACCAATCAATGCTATCAACATGGCTTCTATCTGTCCTTAGGATTAATCATTTCCAGATGATAGCATGCATCTGATTAGGTTCCTCTGGCAGCTCTCCCCTCGATCAGGCCCTGTGAAAGGGGAATGAGCCGGGGGCTCCCAGGCTGGAGTCCGAGATTTGGATCCATCAGCAGGTAACGCTCTGCTTTGAACAGGGCCCAGGTGGTTTCTGACAGAAAGGAAGTCAGCAGAGGGAAGGGCTTCAAGAAATGCAACTCCTATCTTTTAGAAACACACGTAGGATTTCCCAGTTCCTCCTAGTTTTTTCAACTCCTGACAAAAATCGAGGTACCTCACCAGGGCGGCCCTTGTATGTTTGTAGAATGCCTAACATCACACCCTACAATGCTACCGTTTTTTTAAACTTTGCTTTTTGGTTCTTGAAGACTATTTTAGTCTTTGTCTTCACCTGCTTGAACCACTATAACAAAATATCATAGATAGGGGAGGGGCTTAAACAAAAATTTATTTTTTGTTTTGTAGCCTGGAAATCCATGATCAAGGTGTCCACGGGATCGGTGTCTGATGGATGAGAGCTTTCCCTCCCGGCCACAGGCAGCCACCATCTTGCTTTGTGCTCAAAGGATTTCATTGTGAGCTGGTGGGGGAGGTGGGGTGGAGGGCAAGGAGAAGTTCTTCTCCTCCTTTTATCAGGACAGTAACCCTACTGGATTAGGGCCACACCCTGAAGACCTCATTTAACTTTACCTCCTTACAAACCCTATTTCCAAATACAGTCACATTGGGGGCAAGGGGGTGGGGAGGGGAGGAGGGCTTATAGGATGTGCCATCCCAAAATATGCCACTTTGGCATAAGGATTATATTAAATGAAAAGCCACTGGGAATCAACAAATGCAGAAAGAAGCCTTCTCAGATCTTCCCTTATCTGACTGAAAAGCAGCAAGTTCCATGAAATAAGATTGCAGTAACTTCCTTCTTCAGGGTGAATTTACTCCCCAAAGGGAAAACCTCAAATCCCTTCTCCATGGGAGGTCAGTGCCCCTGAAGGAGAAGGAAAGAATACTCGTGTATAGACAAACATTATCACAAACTTTCTTATCTCCCATTTGTTCTCTTAAAAACCCATTTGTCACTCCTCAAGAAATCTACTTGTTCTTTCCATAAAAGCCTTTTCTTTCCCACTCCCTTTCCCCTACTAAATTAGGGATAGAAACCTCAAACTTGGACCATTTAACCAGCCAGCTATTCCTTTTGTTAGCTCCACATGCCTGCAAATAATAAAGCTTTTTTTTTTTTTTCTGTCAATCTGTCCTTTGTCAGCTTAATTCGAAGGCTTCCATTTTGCAGAACAGAAGAGAGCGGAGGAAAATTTCTTCTCCCCTACAGGCTTCATTTTATAAAGTTGGGTTGGCGGTTGGTGGGGGTGGGGAGTGGGCAGAGGCACAATTCAGTCCTTAGCAGTTTTCAAGCTTCCTCAGTTAGCCAAAATCCTGACAGTACCTTTGAAGAATAGACACAGCAAGCTAGGGACAGAACTGTGTCCCCAAAGAGAGAAGGGGAGGAGTGGGAGCTGATGAACTCTGGCCAAGATGGCAGTCCGCCTCACTTCCTCCCTCACAGGTTTACCTGGGGTCTCCACTACCTCCAACCTCAGTAGTTTTCATTTTTATCTTGAAGAGACTTTTTTTCCCCACAGGTCAATGCCTATTTGTCTGAGCCTGTGTGAGCTGGCGAGTGGTAGCAAAGGTTGAGAGAAGGTGGTCACTGCTTTGAAGGGTAGTAGAGGGGCCACCCCCAAATCTGTTTCTTTGGCAGAAGACTTATTTTGAGATGATAATTCCTGAGAAACTGCAGGAGAATCTCTGAAAACAGAGTAGAATTTAGCCTTTTGTAAGGAACATTTACATTTACAAAGGAACTCATTTGTTTAAGGGTCATCCTCACCTTACCCGGAAGAGAAGCACCGCTCTCAAGCACCAGAAGCCCTAATCCATGGGGAAGACTCCGACTTAAGTCTGCATAACAACCTTCTCCTTGTTTACCTTGCTTTTCCGGGTAACTTCCTGAAACTGGCCTCCCCACATCCACCCCCACAGCTTTCTTTTGTTTTTAGCTGAAGATTGTATTTAAGGTGATGAGTTGGGGGTGATTTCTGGGAGTTTTATTCAGTTTTCCTGGGTAGCTCCCAGGGATCCCTGTTTTTAAATATCTGTTTTTCCTATTGTTCATCTTTTATCGCTGGGGATCTTGGCCACAGAACTTTCTAGGCTACCCTTCTAAGGGAGAAGGGAAATTCTTTTTCCTTCTCCACAGTTTAAATTTAAACCTAAATTTAGGCTGTCTTCATCCTAGGACTCAACCCATCTGGTGGGCCCGTGGGGCAGCCGTGCCAGGAGTCTATCTGGGAGGAGGGCTGGCACTTCACCCCAGGCAATGCCACGTGGTCCCCATCTCCAGATAGCCTTCAAACCTAGTCCTTGAGGGCTAATGCCTGAGTCACAGAAAGAGAAGTAAAAATGAGAACACAAAAGACCTTTTTACTAAACTCTCAGAGACCTTGGGAACCCTGTTTGGGGATAAGAGTATCATAAAGGTGGAGGAAGGGAGAGGCGACCAACAACCTCCACCCACCTGACTCCCCCCACCCCCCTACCCTCACCCCCTACACACACTCCCATCTATTTGGGGCAGTTCAGAACAGCTCTGCCCTCCAGGGACCCAGCAGCTCCAGAGGTACCAGGGAGCTGCAACTCCAGCTGCTTGGTCTCTGGCCGGCATTGGCTCCAAATGGTGGCACAGGCAGCAGCAGAAATGGCTTCTACCTCCTCTGGGGTCTCATACAGCCAAGAAAAATGGCTATATGCACCAAGATTAGCTGTAAAGAAAAAAATACTGGAAGGAAATACAGCAAAGGGTCTCCTTTCCTATATGGCTAGCAGCCTAAATCACTGCTTCCTTTGAGATTTACAGAAATCTTATTCAATGGCCGCCCTCCCCCCCCCCCCCCCCCCCATCTAGAAAGAAGCCTGAGCTCCTCCACCAGCTCCAAGAATTCCAGAGGGCTTGGTTCTCAGATCTGCTCTTTCATTTCCTGCCCCACTTTGCTCAGTCCCACTGACATCTCACCTCTCTCAGTTTTCTTCTTCTCCCCACCCTTCCGCCACCACCCCCCCCATTTCTTAAAACACCATGGTTGTGGGTGTAACAGACTCCACAGAAGGTGTGAGGAGTTGGAGAGGGGTGGGGCAGAGAAGGGTGCCCATTGCATCACGGCACTTACAATTCCTCCAGCCACCCCCAAGCAGGTGGCTTCTTCCCCCGCCCACATCTGCACAGCCCAGGGCCACCACCACCTGCCACACCACAGCCCAGCCCTTCCCTCGCCACCCCTCCAACCCCAGCTCCGCTCACCTCTCCCATCCTCCTCCATCTCCACCCGGAATCACTCCTTCTTATCTCCTTCTGTATGTCCTGGCCTCCTTCTACTGGGCCTGCTGGCATGTCATCCTAGAAGCTTCTGTCAGGGTATTTTGCCAAACAAAAGGCTATTTACTCCAGAGAGGATCTCTGCCGCTCCCTGAGGGGCTGAAACAGCTGCAGTCAGCTGGGGTTTAAATTAGTATTTTACCTTTACTAGTAGTTTCCATACTTTCCCCCACAAGCATGTATTAATTTCAAGAAATTTTTGAGTGAGAGTTCATATAACTATGGCCACTGGTTCTCAACCAGGGGTGATTTTGCACTCCCAGGGGATATTTGGCAATGTCTGGAAATATTATTAATTGTCATAACTGTAGGGGCTGGAGTGCCACACGTAAGTAGAGACAAGGCTGCTAAACATCGTACAACACGCAGGACAGCCCTCGTCAATAAAGAATTATCCAGCCTAAAGTGCCGGCGGTGCCAAGATTGAGAAACCCTGCTAATGGGCCAAAGAGCATCCAAAGAAAGTGACATACTGATTTTTCTCTTCCCCAGTTTAAAGGAATCAGGTGAAAGTAGTCATTCCCTTCACATTGACAGAATAACAACAACTAGGAATTATTGAGAACTTAACTTTGCTCCTAACAACCCTATAAGGCAAGTAGCTATCCAATGATCACCCCTTTTTTCAGGATGAAAATCAGACTAAAGGGGGTAAATAATTTGCTAAGGTCACACAGACAGTACGTGTTAGACTAGGATACCCTGAGCCATAGATGTCTGTGTTAGGCAGGGAGGCAGTCTTGCTGCCATTCGCGGTTTGGTCTTAAACTTGCCGTACATGGTATTACTTACATTCCCACTGGATGCTATGCAAACAGAGAAGGGACTAAAGGAGACATGAAGCTTTGACCATTAAGTTTCACCCCCAAATTGTGAAGGGCAATTTTGTATTTTGTAAACAGAACTTCAAAAGCATGTTTCATTTAGGAAACTTGACTTTTGTGCCTTAAAAGTAATTAATCATGGGGGCACCTGAGTGGCTCCCTCAGTTAAGCATCTGCCTTTGACTCAGGTCATGATCCCAGAGTCCAGAGTCTGGGGATTGAGCCCGCAGTAGGGAGTTCCCTGCTCAGCTAGGGGTCTGCTTCTCCCTCTGCCCTCACCCCACTCGTGCTCTTTCTCTCTCATGCTTCCACTTTCTCAGATAAATAAATACTGTCTTTTAAAAAAAATAAAAGTAATTAACCATGTAATAGCTGATGCACTAATTACACAAACACACACACACACACACACACATTAATACTTTTAAAGGTACATTTTTAAATTGGGAGGAAGGGGGAGGAGAGATAGGCCCAGACAGTTTCACTCCAAATTCTACCAAATGTTTAAAGAAGAATTAACAACAATTCTACACAATCTCTAATGGAAAGACATAAGAGGAGGCAACACATCCCAATCCATTTTATGAAGCTAGTATTACCCTAATACCAAAACTAGACAAAAATAGTACAAAAAATGAAAACTACATGCCAGTATCCTTCATGAATATAGACACACACAAAAAAATCCTTAGCAAGATATTAGCAAATAGAATTCAGCAATATACAAGAAGAATTATTTACCATGACCATGTGGGTTTATTTCACAGATAAAAAGCTGGTTCAATACTTGAAAGTCAATTCATATGGCCCACAATGTTGACAGAAAAAGTCACATGATCATATTCCATGTACAAATGCATTTGACAAAGTTCAATATCCATTCATGTTTTTTAAAATCTTAGAAAAATAAGAATAGAAGAAAACTTCAACATGAAAAAGAACATCCACAAAAAAAAAAAAAAAAAAAAAACTACAGCTAACATTTTACTTACTGGTGAAAGGCTGAATATTTTTACCTAATATAAGGAACAAGGCAAGGATGTCTGTTCTTTCCACTCTTATTCAACATAGTCCTAGAAGTTCTAGCCTGTGTAAGAAGGTAAGAAAAAGAAATAAAAGGTGTACATGCCTTATTTGCAGATGGCATGATTATCTATATAGGAATCTACCAAAAAAGGAAAAGAAAATAAATAATAATTCATCAAGTTTGCAGGATATAAAATAAATGTGCAAGTCTATTGTATTTCTATATACTAGCAAGGAATATGTGGGCACAAAAAAAATTTAAATACAATGTCATTTACATCTGCTGATCAGGTTTAGATCTAACAAAACATGGACTTGTGTGAAGAAAACAAAACAATGTGGATTTTTTTTTTTTAAATCAAAGGAGGTCTAAATCAATGGAGAGGCAAGACTGACTCAACATAGTAAAGATACTAATTCTCCTAAAACTGATATATAGGTTTAATGAAATTCTTTTTTCTTTTTTAAGATTTTATTTATTTATTTATTCATGAGAGACACAGAGACACAGGCAGAGGGAGAAGCAGGCTCCATGCATGGAGCCTGATGTGGGACTTGATCCTGGGTCTCCAGGATGACACCCTGGGCTGAAGGCAGCGCTAAACCGCTGAGCCACTGGGGCTGCCCTGAAATTCTTATTAAAATCTCAGATATTTTTGTAAATGTAGATAAGATTATTCTGAAATTTATATGGGAGGGTAAAGGAACTAGAATACTAAAACAATTTTGAAAAGGAATACAGGGATCCCTGGGTGGCTCAGTGGTTGGTCGTCTGTCTGTCCGTCAGACAGAACCCCTGAACTCCGGGATCAAGTCCCACATCAGGCTCCCTACATGGAGCCTGCTTCTCCCTATGCCTGTGTCTCTGCCTCTCAATCTCTCTGTGTGTGTGTGTGTGTGTGTGTGTGTGTGTCTCATGAATAAATAAATAAATAAAATCTTTTTTAAAAAATAAAAAAGAATACAGAGGAAAATCAGTCTGCTTGATTTTGAGACATTTCATATAGCTATAGTAATCAAAACTGTGTGGAATTGGCAGAGGGATAGACATACAGAGTAGTGGAACAGAATAGCAACCAGGAAATAGACTCATGCAAATATACCAAAATGAAAGGGAAAAATAGCCTTTTCAGAAATGGTGCTAGAGCACTTAGTTATTAAAAAATATATAAAACAAAATGAAAATTTCAATCTAATTCTCACAACTGATACAAAAATTCACTCAAAATGTACTATGGTGTAAGATGTTAAATTTAAAGCTACAAAACTTTTAGAAAATAACTGGAGAAAATCTTCAGGATCTAGGGCTATAGAAAGAGTTGTTAGACTTAATACCGTAAGTATGACTTATAAAAGGAAAAATTGATAAATTGGACTTCATCAAAATTGAAAACTCCTGGTATATGAAAGATTCTTTTAAGAAAATGAAAAGACAAGTTGGACAGTGGAAGAAAATAATTGCAAATCACATATCTGGTAAAGGACTAGTGTCTAGAATATATAAAGAACACTCAAAACTCAAGAGTAAAAAAACAAACAATCCAATTACAGCATGGCCAAAAGACATGAAGAGACATATTACCACAGAGAATATACAGATGGCAAATAAGCAGATGAAAAGATGTTCAACATCACTAGCCATTAGGGAAATGCAAATTAAGACCACAGTGAGATATTGCTACTCATCTACTAGAATAACCAAGCCAAAAAATAGTGACAACACTAAATTCTCATGAGGATATGAAGAAACTGGATCACTCATACATTTCTGGTGGGAATATAAAATGGCACAGTCACTCTGGAAAATAGTTTGATAGTTTCCTAAAAAACTAAACACACATCATAGACCCAGCAATTACACTCATACTCATTTATCCCAGAGAATTGAAGATTAACATTCACACAAAAACCTGTGCATGAATAGCAGCTTTATTGTAATAGCCCCAAACTGGAGACACCTAGATGTCCTTCAATGGGTGAACATTTAAACCAACTGTGGTACATCACTTCCATGGAATAGTACTCAGCAATAAAATAACAAACTATTTTTTAAATTATCAACCAATCAATCAATAAAAACAATTACCTAAAAAAATTTCTTTAAATGAGTACCAAAAAAAATTTAAGATAAAATAACAAACTATTGATATAGGCAACAACCTGGATCATCTCCAAAGAATATGCTGGGTGACAAAAACCAAACCCAAAAGGTTGTTACTGTATGATTCTATTTATGTAACATTCTTGAATGAAATAATTATAGAAATAGAGGACAGATTAGGGGTTACCAGGGGTCAAGGAAGGGTTAGAGACAAGAAGGAAACAGGTCTGGCTAAAGAAAGGACAACATGAGGGATTTTTGATGGAAATGTCCTCTGTCCTGTTTCAATGTCAAAATGCTGGCTATGATATTATACTATAGCTTTACAAGGTGTTACCATAGGGGTAATTTATATCAAAGGTACAGAGGATCTCTCTGTATTATTTCTTATGACTGCATATGAATCTACAATAATCTCAAAATAAAAAGTTATATATTTAAATAAACTCTGTTATAATTATAGTATTATAATAAAAATATCATAATTATATAATGATACCTATTTAAATAAATTCAAATACATGTAGAGAGAGAAAATGAATTCAACTTAAGCTTTCCAGAGAGTCATACTTTGAAAGAAAAAGAAGCCCTGATACAGACTTTAGGAAAAGGTAAAAACAATGCAAGCCCAGAACAGGCTAGCTCCTTGATTAAGGCTAACAAACACTCATTTATAGGAGACACCCCTAAAATGAGATCAGGAAACAAGTTGCCCACTGTCCTGACCAGCAGGCACTCTAATCCATGTAAAATAAACTGTAGACATGGAAATTGTAATGTGAAAAGTGTATGGAAACCTAAGAGGGAGATGTCGTAATGACAAGTGCAAACAGAAAGTGGGGAGTTACCATGGAGTCTAGAAAGAGCTGGAGGCTGAGACAGTAGGTGTTTTTCTAGCACTGACCAGGACAGAACACAGCTGGCCAACACAAACATCCAGTCCACTGGGCAAACATAATCCTTGCTGAAGGAGGATTTTTCACTGGGGCAGTCACCATGTGATGAAAATATACCCTCTAGGAAATCCAATTTCCTTTACTTGGGTTCTGTATTCATCAAGCAACCTTCTGATCTTAATTTGATTTTTGATGGTTTCCTCGCTGTAAGAGAAGGAGCTAATGGGATCCAATCTGCTAAATGATTATATGTTTTCTTCCATTATGACCCTCCCACGGTTTTTTGGCATTGGGTATTTTGTCCTAAATTGTTTTCTTTCTCAGGCATGATGATATTTTTCTTCCAATAAGAATATAATCCCCTTGAGCAAAGAAACTGAGTCAACGATCATTTATTAGGCACCTGCTATGTACTTGAAACTGTGCAAGAATCAAAGGCAAATGACAACTGAGATATGATTTGTGCCACCAGGAGTTGCTAATTTCCTGGTGGTCCTGTACCAAAAGGGCTGGTAGTCTTGGTATTATGGCCCAGAATGTGGGTTTCAGAGTCGAACCAATGGAGTTCAAATCCTGCCTCCAACATTTACCATCTGTGTGATCTTAAGCAAGTTACATAACCTCTCTGACCCTCAGTTCCCTCATCTCTACAGTGGGTAGAAGACCTCATAAGCTGTCAAGAGGATTAAATTAATTCACTCAGACAAAGTACAGTCCCAGAGACATAGTGAGTGTTCATTAAATGAAAATTAGTATCACTCTGACAATCATTCTTATGGTCATGATTCCCAACCCTGTGATATTACATTTCACTCTATTGCCCACCTAACCGGTCTACCCATCCTAGGTTCAATTACTCCATCAAGTTCCCCTTTCCAGGCATCTGGCAACACCAGGGATTGCAAAAAAGTTCTATAAATTGCCTTGGGTGTCACTTGTCACCAACAAGCATCTGGTTCAAACCCATTGCTCTTCTAGCCACCTTCAGATCAGCTTCTCCTACCTCCTTTCATCCCCCAAATGGGCCACGCCCTGTCTTCACATTTATCACTTGACCTTGAGAAGGCTTTGGAAAAGCAAAGGGACCCATGCCCAGAAAATTCTAAACACTCTCAGAGCCAGGTTTACCATGATGTTATAGGGGCTGCTTTTCTTTCTCTCTAAAAAAAAACAGTCTCTAGGCTCCATATTATTTGAGTCCCATGGTTTGGGACAGGGGTGGGGTTGGGTTGCTTTTCTGTTTAGTTGGGGTTTCTTTAAGATTTTATTTATTTATTTGTTTGTTTGTTTATTTATTTAGAGTAGGCACAAGGAGGAGCAGAGGGACAGGAAGAGAGAGAGTCTCAAGCAGATTCCACTCTGAGCACAGAGCCCCACACAGGGCTCCATCCCACGACCCTGAGATCATGACCTGAGCCTAAACCAAGAGTCTGATGCTTAACTGGCTGAGCCACCCAGGTGCCCCATAGGTATTATTTTAAAAAATAAAATCTCTAGGGGCGCCTGGGTGGCTCAGTTGGTTAAGCATCCAACTCTTGATTTTAGCTCAGGTCATGATCTCAGGGTCGCGGGATCAAGCCCCATATCAGGCTTTGTACACAGGCAGAGTCTGCTTGTCCCTCTACCCCTGCCGGCCCCTCTCCTTACTCAAGCTTGCTGATGTATGATCTCGCTCTAAAATAAATAAATAAATAAATAAATAAATAAATAAATAAATAAATAAATTCTTTTAAAAACTAAATAAAATCTTTTAAAATAAATAAATAGGAAAATAGAAGCTAAAGGGAAGGAGGGCAAACCTATTCAAATCCTCTTTCCTCTCCCCTTCTGGGCCTTTGCCCCAGGATCCCCCTTGACTGATTTATTCCTAAAAATAAATCAATCAAGGCTTCCTCTAGTCATCAGCCTCCATGAGGGGTAGCCAGGAAATAGAAATAGAACCTTCCCCATAAGTTCAGGGGAAACAGACATACACAGAGTTTTATGTAAGAAATATGCACGTACAATGTTATGTATACTCATACTTCCATTTTTTTCATTCTTCTCACTTACTAGGTTGAACAGCAAAAGGCACATGGTTGCCTCCTAAAAACATGACCACTCATCTACCTCTAAGCTTGACCAACAACCCAACAATTTCCTATTTTACAAAAGATAAATTAAAAAGATTTTAAAAGATGGTGGGGGGGGGGTGGAAGGAGACTGAAAAGGAAGGAAAGAGAAGAGATGAAGGCAAGAAGATGAGGAAGTGAGAGGAAACAGCAGGCCCGATTGCTTTCTGTGCAGCGAGGGAACAGCCCCCAGCTTGCTGCAGACCCTCAAAGACAGTCTGTTCATTTTCCCTGCGCAGTCTGGTGATCCCCAAATAAGATCAATGGTAGATGACATTGTGCTTTCTCAAAACACCTTTCTGAGAACACCTCCCACAACGTGTCAAAACAAATGAAATTCCACATTCCTGCTTGTAAATATTTTTCCCCTGCAATAAATGAAAGCTGTGATTCTACAGATACCTCAGAGCTTAGCATTCTTTATGAGGTGTATAAATAAGACCTACCGCGGGATTGGAGAGCACATATCCTGGCAGTATCATTTTTATACTATGGGCACGCGCACATTTACATAATTCAATTCAACAAATTCTGATTGAATATACATAGTATTGTATAAATATGTATCAATACATGCAAGAACAAAATGAAGAGAAGCTGGTCAGGATCAGGCGGCGTGTGTGAGCCCCACCAGTGGCCCCTCTCAATGCCTGCAGCAGGACTGGGCTGTCTGACTTTGGGGAACAGATGTTATTTGAGTACCATCACATTATTCACCTAGAGCTCCCCTGTGCCCATCCCTGATCCCACAGTGCAGTGGATAAATAAAATCTGTGCTCATGCATTAAATCAACATGCATTACATGCCACCGAAAATACATATAGGATGCCTGAATTGCGTCTTTATTTCCAAACACGTTTGTGATGAAAGCACTTAAAGAGATCAGGGGAGGGCCTGTCTGGCTGGCTCAGTATGAGGAACGTGCGACTCTGGCTATTAGGGATGTGAGTTCGAGCCCCATGTTGGGTATAGAGATTACTAAAAATAAAATATCTTTTAAAAGAGAGAGAAAGATTGGGGGAACTAAGGCAAGATGTTAGCATTTTTGATGAAAGAGAGAAAGCATTTGAGCTGCATCCCTTATTTGAACACTTTGGTTGAGCTACAGACCTTTCAGATATTAGCAAATAGCTTTCAAACTAAACAAATTTTGCAGAGAAAAAGACATAAATTTATCTACTTCTGAATCTGCACTGATAGAAAAGTTAAAATTCTCTATATTAGTCTGCTCTAGCAGTCATAACAAAATACCATAGACCAGGAGCCTCAAACAACAGAAACATGTTTTCTCATAGTTCTAGAGGCTGGAAGCCCAATCTCAAGATGTGAGCAAAATGGAGTTTTGGTGAAGACTCTTTCAGGTTTGCAGAGGCCATCCTCTCACTGTGTCCTCACACGGTCCTGTTCTGCATGCTCACAGGGAGAGAGAGATTTCTGGTGTCTCTTCCTTTTCCTATGAGGACACCAGTCCTATTGGGTTAGTGCCCCATCCTTATGACTTCGTGTAACCGTAATTCCTTCCATAAAGGCTCCATCTCCAAGTACAGTCACACTGAGGATGAGGCCCTCAACACATAAACTTTGGAGGGACACTATTCAGTTCCTAATATTCTCTTAAGTGCTTTGAACTAAGAATATTGATCATTTCACATGTCTCCTGGAGCTAAAACCTAGGAACAGATGTGGCTTTACAAGTACTAAGGTTGAGCATGAAAGGCACAGAATGAGGGGCACCTGGGTAGCTCAGTGGTTGAGTGGGTTGAGTGTCTACCTTTGCCTGGGGTCCTGAGATCAAGTCCTGCATCAGGCTCCCTGCAGGGATATCTGCCTGTGACTCTGCCTGTCTCCCTGTGTCTCTCATGGATAAATAAAATCTTAAAAAAAGAAAAAAAGCACAGAATGAATTTAATATGTGTATTGTTATTTGGACTGTAGGTTGGTGGTGGTGATGGCTGCTTTGCTTTGCTTTGCTTTGCCTCCTTACTCTACACTGACTCTTAACTTCTCTTAACTGACTGAGCCACTCAGGTGCCCCTGACTCTTCTCAAAATCCTAAGCTCCCACATTTCAGTCTATGAGCCCACTAAGAGTAGAAGGCCTTCCTTTTCAACTCCCTACAGAGTCTGGCACTATCCTGGGAGCTCAAAAAAATGTTCTTGAACAAATGATTCCCTTTTCTTGTAGGCATGGGGTCAGAAGGAGGAAGGTTCATGAGAAGAGCCAGAGTAGGGGGAGGCAGGCTGAGATGAACCCTTCCCTCCATCTCCCCCAGCCTGTCTGGAAGCTAGGAGGAGAACTTTTTAAAATAAGCAGCCATCACAGCCTAAGGAGAGGAGCCATGAAACCCTAAGTCAATTCTCTGAGCACATCATGCTCAGAACATGTTGACACATGAATGAGGATGAAGAACAACCTAATTACTCTTTGGTTCCCCTGGCCACACACCCAAAAGTTGCCAGGCTTCAGGTCAGGGGAGAAGGTAATTACACCAGAGTTCATGAGGAACAGCCAACAAACATTTCCTGAGTACCTGCTCTTTGGTCATTCAATAAATATTTATTGATCACATATGTTATGCCAGACACTGGACTTGGCACTGTAGACAAGAAAGATGAATAAGACAATCCTGCTCTCAAAAAAATTTTTTAAAAAGACACTCCTGCTCCAAAGGAACAAGTATGGAAACATAAGACAGCAAGGACACCTGGGTGGGCCAGTTGGTTAAGCATCTGCCCTCAGTTCAAGTTATGATCCCAGGGTCCTGGGATCCAGCCCCAAGTCGGGCTCCCTGCACAGCAGAGAGCCTGCTTCTCCCTCTTTTTCCGCCCCTTCCCCCTGCTCTTACACACACATTCTCTCTCAAAAGTAAATAAATAAAATCTTTTAAAATTAAAAAAGAGAGAGAGAGAGAGAGAGAGATGACAGCTGAGCTCCTGGACCACTATGTCAGGTTTCTTCTTGTCCCTCACTCAACATTGGGGAATAGCTATGGTCCCCATGTCGGTAAATAAAGACATTGGGACCCTGATAAAGGGTGTGTGTTGCCCTGGGCCAAACAAAATTTTTCCATTTAAACTTTATTTTTTTTTTAAGTTATTTAGTTAGCTAGTAATATCTACACCCAACAAGGAAGAACAGCAGCTCCTGACCCCAAGATCAAGAATGGCATGCTCTTATGCCTGAGCCAGCCAGGTGTCCCATATTTGTTTTTTACATCTGTCCATTGGTTTGCCCGGGCTGAGAGGTATTGGTCTGGACTGTTCTTGCCATGAGCCAGAGGAAATATTGCGCTGGATATCCATCTTCGAGTGATATTTTAACACTTCTGGTCATAAGGTCGGAGGTGGCCAACTACAAGGTTAGGACAAATGCCCAGGGATAAGGGTCTGCCCCCAGAGAGAGGCCAACAGGCAGCTGACAGGGAGCACAGATGGAGGATTAGGTACTCAAGTGACAGCCTGGCTTGCTGACCTGGCCTCCTGCCAGGGCCAAGCTCTCTGGTGGCTAAACCATGCAGGACAACCCCCCTCTCCCCTCCCCTTAAGCACCAGAATCACCACCCTGCACACTGTGACGTTACACTGGGCAGGACATTATGAAACTTCCTTGCCTGTTCTGTGGCTGCACTGGTCCAAGTAAGAGTGACTCTGACCTTGCTCTTGCCTTGGAAGTCACCAGGGTAAGTCAGAAGCACCCAGACACTCCCAGGGAGCCAGCAGGGACTGCCCGCAGCCCCAACTGCAGGAGATGAACTTTAAGCATGCAGCACACTGTGCCAGGTACGGGGTTGAACCAAATGAAGTTGCCAATACGGGGTTGTTTTTGCCCATCAAAAGCAGAAATTTCATATGGTTCAACCTAATGTAATAATAATAATTAATAGGGGATCCCTGGGTGGCTCAGCAGTTTAGCGCCTGCCTTTGGCCCAGGGAGCAATCCCTGAGTCCCAGAATCGAATTCCACGTCAGGCTCCTGGCATGGAGCCTGCTTCTCCCTCTGCATGTGTCTCTGCCTCTCTGTCCTCTCTCTATGACTATCATGAATAAATAATAATAAATCTTTTAAAATAATAATAATAATTAATAATAGCTAACTCACACATAGCACTTCTTATGTGCCAGGCAAAGTTCTAAGCTCTTTGCACACAAACTCCTTTCATCCTCATAGCAACCCCAAGAGATGGGCACTGTTATCATGCCCACTTTTTAGAGAGGGCTGAGTAAGCATCTGCCAGTAAGTGGCAAGGATTCAAATGCCGGCAAGCTGGCCCCAGAATCCATGCTCTCCACCTCTATCCTGACCTGCTTCTCTGTGCACAGCATTTGGGGAAAGCACAGAAGGAGAGCCAAAGTGCTCAGAAAAGACTTCCAGAAGGAAGCCAACCCAGTGAGCCTTGTGCCTTCTGATGCCCACCACAGCGACCAAAGGCCTTCATTGTGTTTCAAAAGGGTGGCATGACCCTGGCTGGGGTGGGGGTGGGGTATCCCTGGAGGGTCCACTCACACTGCCCAAGCTCACAGGAGCCTCATTTCCTAAACATCTGCTGCACCAAGTGTGAGTGCAAAAGAATGAGTGAGGAGCAAAAGAATGAACGAACAGAAACAGAGTGCAAACTTTCTCATCTACCTAGAGAAATAAAAGTGCCAAACTAACTGGAATATTCCGGGGGGGGGGGGGTGGAGCTGGGAGAGGCCTCGAGCTTTTTGAGTGAATGACTTGGTGTACATTCCACGGGAGTCCATGTGGAAAATACCGTCATCCTCCCTTTACAGATGAGAAGAAAACGGATTGGGAGAGTTAACTGAAGACCACCTGCCCCCAAATTCTGACCACACTCTTCCCATTCCTGCTCCCGCCTCCCAAGCTACTCAGCCCTCTCTCCTGCCAGCGCTGGTGAATTAACTTGGGAAATCCACTGAAGATTTTTCAGCTTCTGGAGGAGTCCAGGGGTGGCTGGAGAGGAGTGGGAAGGGGGCCCAGAACAGCTTCCAGCGGTAGCCCCATCCGCTCTTGTCCACAAAGCAGCAGGACACCCAGCACCCAGGAAAGTGCACTTGAGTCAGCGGTCAGGGCACGGGCAGGCTGGGTCCCTGCCTGAGAAGCTAAAAATTGTCATTCTCTCACTTTGCCACCTTTTCCAATATTCCTTATCAGCCCCCAAGAGCTACTGCCATTACAACATTACCTCATGATGGGCATATTACAATTTCCTAGATTACATCTTATCTGACATTAGTTACATTTTAGGGTTGTTGCTTACTGGCACTTTAATTTCATAAGTAAGCTATCTCCAAATCACAGAGGGGGATGAGATCCAGTTACTTCCATCCATTCTCTGAGGCTCGTTCCCAGAAGCTAACATTTTCTTCCGTGGGCCTGGATTTCAGGTTCGTACTATCTGTTGGTTCTATAGCCTTGTGTCCATTAACTAGAATAAGTAATGATAATGTTCTTTACCTCAATTATTCTGTTCTCTATTTCTGGTTTTTGGCCTGAGAGGGACTACAGGAGAAGTCTGATTGTGTAAAATCGTCATCTTCGTAGCAAAGAATCTTTTTGTAAGGGCCAGGCCATCAGGCTCCTGAGGAATTTTTTTTTTCTTACTGTTATTAATTTTACTTACAGGATAAGATGGCCTATAAAGAGATAGCAAAGGTATAACTTTCTGCAACATTGCCATATAATTTACAAGTGTAAAGCGGAAAGAACGCGTTCTTACAAAATGTAACAACTTACCCACATTTTTTATCCTCCCACCATGAGTCAAAGATAGACTTTACATAGAGCATCTGAGGGGTGGATAAGGCACTTAAAACACTGTCTATTTGACTTCCCTCCACGGCCAGATGGCAAGATTCGGCAGCCTAAGGAGGGAAGGAGGTGGTACTTAACTCAGTTCCTCAGGAAATCCACCCCCTTGTAGTACATGGCAAACTATAAAGAGAGAACAAAGGCAGGGAATAGGCAAGTTGAGATTATCTTAAATGATGTGTTTAAAAGTATAATTGTGTTAAATCTTTTCATAGGGCAAACAATTATTTTCACCAGGGGAGTACTTTCTCTAGAATCATCTTTCCAGTCGTCTGGCCTTCGTTTCTGCCATGACTCTACTGGCCCTAAATTAAGTCCTGTCTGCAGTTGACTGCATAGAAGTTACTGTTCTGTTCTTTATACATCAAGATCTCTGATTTCCTGTGCATTGGAGAAACTAAAGGTCTTTGGATATTTTACTGAATGGATTTGCAAATTCTGCTTTGGCAATCTGTCTTTAAATATACATTCTGTCACATGCATTAAACAAAAAATTTATATATATATATATACATTTTATATATATACACACACTATGTATATATGTGTATATATATATACATATATATACACACAGAGTGAATATATATTCACTCTGTGTGTTAGCAATCAGGAGTAAAGCAATGATGGCTAGAATGTATTTATTATTTAATGTCCTCAAATTTTTGTGGCTGAGTTTGGATGGAAGGATCAAATGCTAAAAATAACAAAGCATAGCTAAAAAAAAAACAGAGACTGGATTTATTTAGTTAGTTACTGATTTATTTTGAGAGAGTGTGTCCGAGGAGGGAGGGGGAAGAGGCAGAGGGAGAAAGAGAATCTTAAGCAGGCTCCATGCCCAGTGCGGAGCCCCATGTAGGGCTCAATCTCATAGCCCTGAGATCACGACTTGAGTGAGTCAAAATCAGGAGTGGGACACTTAACCAGCTGAGCTCCCCAGACAACCTGAGACTGGATTTAAAAAATAAAACAACAAGTACTCCCAACATACAAAGTCTAAAGAGAAGTTTGAGGGATGCCTAGGTGGCTAAGTGGTTGAGCATGATCCCGGAGTCCGGGGATTGAGTCCCACATCAGGCTCCACGCATGGAGTCTCTGCCTGTGTCTCTGCCTCTTTCTGTGTCTCTCCTGAATAAATAAAATCTTTTAAATAAATAAAAAATAAAAATAAAGAGTAGTTTGAGAGAACAGTGAGTAGAATATGGTCCCCCTAGAGGTGTCTAGCTGCATCAAGGACCCAGCGAAATGTAGCTGTGGTCATGGAAAAGGTTGAGAGAGAGATTGACACAAAGGGGAGTGCACAGGGAAAATGAATCCCATAGCGATTGGCTTGGAAAACGAAAGGGGTGGGTTTTGTGACTTCTAGCAACTAATGGGGCTTAAATTTGAGGTGACCTTGAGTTTTAGGTGAGCAGGCCACCACATTAGGTGTTGTTGGCACCCAGCACCCATTTTTTCTTCCTTCCACCACCACTACCACCACTACCACAACCATCACCCCTTCCCAACATTCCAGGAGCCAGAAGAGTAAAAGCCACATTCCCCAGGCTCCCGTACAGGTAGAAATCTCAACGTGACTTGTTCATAGGCTGTACTAGTCAAGTGCCCCTTTGTGATACTGGGAAATTGAAGGTCGTCTTCTATGACACGGCAGGAAATAAGCAAGCTCTGCAGATGTGGGCATTTCCAGAGCATCTCATCACCCGGACACCATCCTGCCAGGTGTATGGCAGTGCTGGGCATGGCAACAGACTGAGCAATTCCTTCCAAGTGAATCCCAAATTCCAGGTGTGACTATGAATCCAAAGGTACTCTGATCTCCACACCTTCCCATCTTCACAGTTTTGTCAGTACCCAACTCATGGCATTAAATCCATTTCTGCTAGAAATCTCTAGAATGTCTTCTGTCTCCCATATCAAGCCCTTATTAATATGTGTGTTTCCTCTGGTCCCCAAATAGCCTAAGATGATGAGACTAAATAGTTGGGTTGATCTTGGATTAGTTTTTTTTTTTTCAGGGTAAGTTTAATAGAATAAAGGGGAGAAAGGGCAGCCTGGACAGTAATTCCGCAGCTATGGCATGAACACCTCTGGTGGTTTATGAGGTACAAGGCACAGCATTAAACAACATGGAAACATGTCACGAAAGAGTTATTCCTTTTTCAATCTCTTTTCATCATTTAGGGAGAATTCTTAGGTTGGGACTCGATTTCTTTAACACTTCTCTAATACTCACTAATCCCCTTTATTTGCAAAGAGAATAGGCACAGAGCTTTGATCAGACAACTCCACTTTGCTAGAATGCAGACGCTGTTTTATTTTCAATATATTTATTTCTAGAGTTATCTTCTCAGCATGGCAAGCGATAGAAGTTTTCCATTTATGTTAGCAAGAACCCTTTCAATTTCAACTTTTTATTTTGAAAGCTTTCAAATCTTAAAAAAAAAATAGAAAAGAATTGTACAATGAGCATCCATATATCCCACAGAAGCTCTACCGTCGTTTACATTTTTTCAGATTTCCTTCATCTGTAATTTCTTTTTTGTTCAACATCTTGAAAGTGAATTACAGACATTGAGGCACTTCACCCCTGAAATACTTCGGCATACAATTTCAACAAACAAGAATCATCTCCTATAAAACCATACCCAGTATCGCACAAAACAAAATTAATGATTCCCTCATGTTGTCTGGTCCATTTTCAGTCAGGTAGGTGTTTTTGTTAAATTCGCTTTGAAAAGTGTGAGCTGGGGTGCCTGGGTGGCTCAGTGGTTGAGTCTACCTTCAGCTCAGGGTGTGATCCCGGGGTCCTGGGATTGAGTCCCCCATTGAGCCCTCACAGGGAGCCTGCTTCTCCCTTTGCCTATGTCTCTGTCTTTCTCTGTGTTTCTCATGAATAAATAAATAAAATCTTTTAAAAAACAGAAAAGAGAAAAGGAAAATGTGACCTGATTTTTTAAAATGAGATAAATACCAATGAATAAATATGGACGGGATGTGAATGTGGAGAAAAGTGTGATGATGGTGGCATTTATATAAAACTCTGGTTTGAAACTAATACTTGAAAAATGGTGGATGTGTTGGCACATCAGCCACAGGCTGTGGCGGGAAAGGAACTAGAATAAGAAAGATGCTAACAGTTGAGGAGCTAAGTAAGTGGGCCAAGAAACAGGAGTTGCTCCAGGAACAAGTGTGTTGGGAAGAAAAGAAAACGTAAATCCAAGGACTGAAAAGCGAATGTACTCCAGTAGAATTAGAGGTTGTCCCTGGGAGGCAGGACCAGGGCTTGATTTCCACTCTGAATGGCTCATAGTTGCCATACAAGCTAGACTCAGTCGCCTGCTGTGAGTCCTGGTGATGCCACCATTAGCTGTAGAACCTTTATCTAATCACTTCAGATCCCTTTGCCTCAATTAACTCATCTATAAAATTGGGGGAAATTGCAAAGCCCACCTCATATATTGCTGCAAGGAGCCAATGAGTGAATCATGAGCCATGACAACCACTCCTTCCCCCCATAACACACAGGTGATTAGCACAATCCAAAAAATATCAGTGATGTAAAATGTCGGTTTCTGTTACGGCAAAGTTAATGAAAAACAGTATTTTCAGGGCACAAAGCACCCCAAAGTAAAACTAATAAAGCATGTGCTGTATTTTCAACTGACCAAAATGATGCCTTGGGTGCCCCAGGGTTGGGGGGTGGGCAAGAAGGGAGAGAAAGTGACCCCGTGTGAGGCAATCTAACAAAGCAGCTACAGGGAACACTGGATTTTTTTTTTTTTAAGATTTTATTTATTTCTTCCTGAGAGACACAGAGGCAGAGACACAGGCAGAGGGAGAAGCAGGCTCCCTGCGGGAGCTCAATGGGGGACTCGATCCCAGGACCCTGAGATCGTGCCCTGAGCTGAAGGGAGACACTCAACCACTGAGCCATTCAAGTGCCTCAAAAAGCTGGATTTGAAAGTTGGAACAAAGAGGGAAGCAGAACAGCCAGGAAGCAGGAGGGACTAAGATCAAGGTTAACGTCAGGAGTGTGGATTATAAGGGGCTTCCCTCCCCCTAAAGAAGAGAGTTTTGTTCCACTTCCATATGAGAATGGGGGCAGGCAGAGCACAGGCTATAATGACCAATAGCCATTGTGTTTTATGGGATATTGATTTGTCACTTGGTTTTACTATACATGTCAAGCACTGAGAACAGGCCCTGGCACACTGAACGCACTCAATAAATGCTATCATGATGATGATCCCCTTCCTATTTTCCATGTCTACTCCCTCGCCCTAATTCAGCTCCATCAGTACCATGTGGCTGCTTTAGGTCAGTTCTTCCTAACTGGTCTCTTCTCTCTGGGAATTCCAAGAACTCACTAGGAATTCCCCCACAATTCTAGGTTGCTTGCTTTCTTTCTTTCTTTCTTTCTTTCTTTCTTTCTTTCTAAAAAGATTTTATTTATTTCTTCATAAGAGACACAGAGAGAGGCAAAGACATACGCAGAGGGAGAGGCAGGCTCCCTGCAGGGACCCCCATGTGGGACTCCATCCCAGGACCCTGGATCATGCCCTGAGTCACAGGCAGATGCTCAACCACTGAGTCACCCAGGTAACCCTCAGTTCTAGATTTCTAAGTGTCTGGCACATTCCACCATATCCTATAGGTTCTTGATCCAAAAGTTAATAAGCTTGGTGCCCCATGGCTCTGAGCACAACTGACCGGGGTCAGGGGCAAGGGCATTTGGTACAAAGGCCACTGTTCCCAGGCCGGTGGGCAGCCAGAGAAGTCACCTGCACACCAGGGGGCTCTCTACTAGCCTGTGGTTGACTAATGCAATCCATCTTTCCCAGTCAGAGAATATGAATGCGAGACACAGACATGAGATGGGAAGAGGACCCACTGGCACCAGGAAACTGGCAAAAAAAAAAAAAAACCCACAGAGATAAGGTCATATGCAGAACCCCTGAGAAAGAAGTCATGACAGCAGAGGTTTCCCATCCTACCTCCCCCACCATCTCCAGTCCTTACTGAACCCCAAATGAACCCCAAACACTAATTAAGGAATTTAACTCCGTGGTCATAGTACTGCTCTCTGGTCCTGGTCCTACTTCCAGTGTTATCTTGGGCAACGTAAAAGTCCATGTGGATCCAGGCTCTACAGGTGTTAGAATTCTTCTCATCTAACAATTTTTCCCTTTGAGACCTTCCAACCCTCCTAAATCCAGGAGTCACCAAGTTTTAAAGCTGGAAGAGACCTAATGGCTGTCACACCACACAGACACACACACACACACACACCACACACACACACACACTTAATAGGCTTCCCTAGATATACGTGCTACCAAAGCAAGCACTTGGCTTCCCTAGTTACGACTTTTCTGATGACCCTTTGAAAATAACTATCAAAAGCTAGGGAAGGGGCGGCCCGGTTGGCTCAGCAGTTTAGTGCTGCCTTCAGCCCAGGGTGTGATCCTGGAGACCTGGGATCGAGTCCCACGTCAGGTTCCCTGCATGGAGCCTGCTTCTCCCTCGGCCTGTGTCTCTGCCTCTCTCTCTGTGTCTCTAATGAATAAATAAATAAGATCTTAAAAAAAAAAAAAAAAAGCTACGGAAGTATACACTGCTGTACCCAGCAACCCCACTTCCAGTAATTTAGCCTATGGAAATATAGCCACACAAAAATGCTGTCATAGAATAGTTGTCGCCACATTCTTCAAAATAGCAGAAGTTTGAAAGCCACTTACATGTGTAACAATAAGAGATTGACTAAATAATTGTTAGATTCAGCCATTAGCGGTACACTAACTAGCAACTAAAAATTGGAGTAGATGTTATAGACTTATTAATATGGGAACACGTTCCTGCCATATTGACAAGTCAAAACACTAGGTCACAAAACAGTGTTATGTTCTGATTTCATTAATTGGAAATTGCATTTTAAATATACTTACGTAAACAGAAAAACCCTGGGAGGGTTTTATAGAAAGTTATTTCAAGGGGGTGAGAATGTTAGGGACTGGAGTTTGCTTCTTGTCTGCTTCTGTGTAACTTTGAAATTTCTGCCTTGAATACACATCTTATGAAATAAAAACAAAACAAAAATCCTACTTAAGGCCCAGATCAGGTGACATCCTTCCTATAAATGCTGCTGAGAAAAGCCCATCCAGAAATGTCATCCCCCCTGCTTCTAAATGCAGACGTGTTTATATCTGTCTCCAACGCCAAGCACACACTTAGAGCCGTGTCTCTGCGCTCTGACTGTATGCCCAAATAAGACCGCGCAGCGCACAGCTGCCTTTCACTCCCCAGTAGCAGACACAGTGTCTAACCCGCTGTGGTGGGTTATATGGTGGCCCCAAAAAGATAGGTCCATGCCCAGAATCTGTGAATGTGACCTTATTTGGGAAAGGGCCCCTGTGGATGTAATTAAGGATCTTGATAGAGACCCTCCTGGAATATTGGGGTGGGCTCAAAAGCCAATAACAAGTGTCCTTATGAGAGACAGAGGAGGAGATGACAGGGACACCGGGAAGAAGGCCATGTGACCGTGGGGGCAAGACTGGAATAGGGTACCTGGAATCACAAGATGGAAGAGGCGAGGAAGGATCCTCCCCTAGGGCCTCCAGAGAGAACCTGACCCTTCTGACACTCACTGTGGACTTCTCGCCTCCAGCACTGTGAGAGAATAAATTTCTGTTGCTTCAAGCCATCGAGTTTGTGGTAAATTATTACAGCACACATAGGAAACTAAGAGACACATAGTAGGCATCTTGTCAATATTCAATATTTGGCAGGGCTGGGTGGTGGAGGGGGAGGCTGGTGGTATTCAAATGACTATGTCCTTGGCTCTTTGGGCTTTCATTCAGAAAGAGAGACTATCTCATTAAAATACTTTTCTAGGTCTTGCACCACTGGGTGGCTCAGTGGTTTAGCGCCTGCCTTAGGCCCAGGGCGTGATCCTGGAGTCCCTGGATCGAGTCCCATGTTGGGCTCCCTGCATGGAGCCTGCTTCTCCCTCTGCCTGTGTCTCTGCCTCTCTCTCTCTCGCTGTCTCTCATGAATAAATAAAAAAAATCTTTTGTAAAAATTAAAAAATAATAATAATAAAATAAAATACTTTTCTAAACCCTAGTTTCTTATGATTAGATTTGAATTCTTCTCCCCGCTGTGTATTATAAGGCAACCAAAATGGCAAAAACGTTCATTGCTGATCCAACAGCCTTGATTTGAAATGCGCAAATAAAAAAGTAATTGACTCCCCAGTACAATGTCTTTTTTGGAGACCCAGGACTCCCGCTCACTTTCTCAAACACTAAGCTCCTTATTTTACTGGAGCGTGAGTACAGTAGCCAGGGCTTTGCACAGACTTCCCTCAACACTGACAGTAAGAGTTTTAAAGGGACAATGACAGGGTTGAGAGGTTGAAAAATTCGACCTACTTTCCTCTTCTGTCTGCTTTAAAAAAATCCATGTCATTTTCTTTCTGTGAACTAACTCAGTTCTATAATCCGCATGCACCCAAGTGCCTGTCCATGGAGAGCATAATTTGGCCTCGTGTGTTTGCTTTTTGTTTTGCTTTTGAATCAAATGCCTCAGTGCTTTGATAACTAGAAGTGAAGGGGAGAAGAAAATGTGTTTTTCTTCAGGCTTAAAAAACATATACAGTGTTGAACACTCAAGGGATTATCCTATAAAACATGGTATAAAGAACCATGAGTGGGGGGCAGGCAGAGAAGGGGACACTGAAACCTCATAAATTGCTTGAAGAGTCACGTCTGCCCAGGGTGACAGACCATGTCAGTCTCCAAGGACACCTTGTATCCATGTGGTGTACAACTGTGGATGGTTCCAAATGTAAGACAGCCCCCGCCGTGGATTCCAGTATGGGAAAAAGGATGTGTAGAATGAATCCATGCCATACATCGATACAGGACAGGCGCTGGACATCACAGAGAAAAGGAGATTTGCCCCTTCCTCTCCAACTCCCTACATCCCCTGCCTACCCCATTTGTTTGGGCTCTGCACACATGCTCCTGACTTTAGGCTAGGCCTGCTGGTGGCCCCAAATCCTTCTTCCTGACACTTCCCCTTCCTAAGCAACTTCTCCAGGATCCTATGCCACTGGCGCCTGTACTATGACAAGGGTTGGTCTGCAGAGGACCTGGCCGAGGCGCTGAAGAAGAGTCTCCAAGAAGGATTTCTTGTTGGGCCTGGGCCATCCGTTGGAGCTTGCTAAAATAGAGGCCAGGTGCCTTTCCCCCCTCAGGTAAACTGAAGTCTTACTTTTCTCACCTGAGGGAGCAGACAGGAGCCCATAGGAAAAAGGGAAGTGATTCTTGTACCAACCAGGAATGAAAGGATGCCTACAGCCTGGAGAGGGGATGTGGGGGTAGCCAGACTACTCAAAGGGGAAGGGGACCAAGCCAATATCCATATTTAACCTAGATGATAATGACGGCTGGTGGTATGGATCATTCTTTTAAGGCATAAACTGTATTTTGATGATGGCTCTCAAAGCCTAAAAAGAATCCTCACAGGGACGCCTGGGTGGCTCAGTGGTGGAGTGTCTGCCTTCAGCTCAGGGTATGATCTTGGGGTCCTGGGATCACATCAGGCTCCCTGCGAGGAGCCTACTTCTCCCTCTGCCTATGTCTCTGCCTCTGTGTGTCTCTTATGAATAAATAATAAATAAAATATTTTTAAAATTTAAAAAAGAATCCTAACATGGGAATTTTGTCCAGAATGGAAAATAATCTTTAACAGAAAGGTTTTAAAAATGTTCCTCTAAAACCACATCAAGGGGCACCTGGGGGGCTCAATTGGTTAAGTGTTTGACTCTTGGTTTTGGCTCAGGTCTGATCTCAGGGTTGTGGGATTGAGCCCCACATCAGGCTCCATGCTCAGTTGGGAGTCTGCTTCTTTTCCTCTCTTTCTCCCCCTGACCCTCCCCCTGCTCAGGGGGAACATTCTCTTTCTTAAATAAATAAATCTTTTTTTTAAAAAAATCACATCAAAACATAGCTCTTACTCATTATGCACTTAAGATTTTAATGAATATATGGCTTTGAAAAATACTTCTTGGGCAGCCCGGGTGGCTCAGTGGTTTAGCGCTGCCTTCAGCCCAGGGAGTGATCCTGGAGTCCCGGGATCAAGTCCCACATCGGGCTCCCTGCATGGAGCCTGCTTCTCCCTCTGCCTGCGTCTCTGCCTCTCTCTCTTTCTGCGTGTCTCTCATGAATAAATAAATAAAATCTTAAAAAAAAAAAAAGAAGAAAAATATTTCTCATAATAATTGGAAAATTGAAATAGACTTTCCAATAGTTGCCACCCACAAGGTGACAGTGGTGTTACAGGAACACTGCCAGAATTACAAATCAGTTGGAGTTTTTAAGAATAGTATACCATAGGGGATCCCTGGGTGGCTCAGTGGTTTAGCACCTGCCTTCTGCCCAGGGCATGATCCTGGAGACCAGGGATCAAGGGCTCCCTGCAGGGAGCCTGCTTCTCCCTCTGCCTGTGTCTCTGCCTGTGTGTGTGTGTGTGTGTGTCTCATGAATAAATAAATAAAATCTTAAAATTAAAAAAAAATAGTATACTATAAACTAATTTGACTAAATGATGTAATAGATCAGAAAAGAAGGAAGGAATAACCAGGTCCAATAGGAGCACCTTTGTCTGGACATAGAGAACCAAACTGACAAATCTGAAGGATTAGAATCAGCCCCTCCCCTGGCGACAGCTGGCATCCCAGAAGAACAGTAGACACTGTATAGCATGAGGGCCTTTCCCTCACTTCCAAAAAGAGCAAGGCTCCCTGTTGATTGATCACCATCAAAAGTCTTTCAGAAGACAGCAACAGGGTTGGATGGTTCACCCCAGCCCTGGAGTCCCTGCCTGCAATGGGCTAGTAGGTTCTTGCCCTCAACACTCAAGGGTCTGAACCATAACTGGATGTGGTCCAATATTTTCTTCCATGGAAACATAATTACAAAATACATGGTATAAATCTCTGACCCATACATCAGATCTCAGGGCAAATTTAAGTTAATTGCCCTTTTCTAGTGCTCTAAATAGCATTCTGTATAGCCACCATAAAAAAAAAAAAAATCAGAGGCACCTAGTTTGCTCAGTCAGTGAAACATCTGACTCTTCATCTCTGCTCAGGTCTTGATCCCTGGATCATGAGTTCAAGCCCTGCATTGAACCCAGTGTTGGGCTCTGTACTGGGCTTGGAGCTTGCCTAAGGAAAAAAAAGTCTTATCTTTTTTGAGGCCACCTTGCTGCTGGCATAAGCTATGTATTTACCATATGGACCCAAGAGCTAGAGGAAACCAATTTGAGGAGGGTAGAGAGTAGAGAATGAAGCAGACCCATGGAGGTCAGAGGCCAAGGACAGAGAAAAACTGATAGTGGGAGTCCCCATCCTGGTGCTTCTGGTACATGTCCCTCATCCTGCCACTGGGTGCCGTGAGGTAAATCCAAGATCTTCACCATAAATCCCGACTCTTGCTAAAGCTAGTTTTCTGCTACTTTCTGCCCAAGGATTCCCATGGCTATGTCTCCACCCGAGCTACAAGCTCTGTGAATGGAGGGTGGAGTGGGGCAGTCCCGTTCACACTTGTATGCCAAACAAACGGATGTGCAGTAAACACCAAACATCTGAGAGCCCTCAGAAAGCATGCAAAATAGCAGATCTTTTAAGAAAGAGTCTTGGAATGGGAGTCAAATCCTGTGTAATCATTTTGTCTCTACTACAACACAACTGTGACCATAGACAATTTACTGAACCTCTTGGGGCTTCTATTTCATCCTAGAGAGACCATAATAAACAGAACAGAACATAAAACATGACATTAAGTTGTTGCCAAGCATTAGAAAGACACTTTTATTATTTCCCTTGTGTTCCCCATATTTTGTCAACTTTTATCTGAAACAAACTGCATATGGAAACTCATTTTCCCATAAGATAGCCAGTGTTACCACACTTAGCAAATATCATTCCAGTAAAAGCTAAAAATAATTTTTAAATAACACACAAAAAACAAACGCTTAGCATTTCAGCTATGCTGTGCCCTCTTCCCCCAGATAAATGGTACAGTTTCTGTTAGACTTCCTGACCTATGGAAAGGAGCTTCCGGACTCCCATTACCACACTTAAGGACTAGAGCCCTCCAGGCTTCCCAGGTGGAAAACATGTCACTTGATGACTGATAAACTCTAAAATTCAATTATTTTGATAGCAGATGCCTAGAAATAAGCACCAAGGTATGACCTAAAGGAAGCAGGCTGTACACCTACAAGAAAGTGGAAAAGCAGGATACTTTTGGTTCTCAGCAGTTTTAAGAGTTGAATACAGCTTTCGAATACGTTGCCATTATTGTGCAGGTAACATTTGCAGGCCCCTAAACTATTCTCATCTGGTAACTATAACCTTTACTTGGTATCTCCTATGTGCATACTAAGTACTTCTTTTTTTTTTTAAGATTTTATTTTTAAGTAATCTCTACAACCAACATGGGACTTGAATTTACAACCCCGAGATCAATTGTCACATGCTCTACTGATTGAACTAGCCAGATGTCCCTAAGTACTTTTCATCTATTGTCTCTATAATCCTTCCCCTACCTGCCAGAGCCTCGTATGGTAAGCACTAATAAGGTCATCACCCCCATTTTCAGGCAAGGGACTTGAGGCAATAAGGGTAGAGCTAGGATGACACCCAGGCTGCCTGATACCAGTCCTGAGCATCTATCTAACCATTATGCGAACTGCTCCTCATCATCCCCCTAGGTCATTAGGTGACTCTGTTTGAAATCCTCAGTAACATCCACATTAGATTCCCAGGGTTGCCACCACAATTACTACAACCTTGAAATTTATTCTTTCACAGTTTATTTTTTAAAAAATTTTTATTTGTTTATTTATTTATTTATTTATTTATGATAGACATAGAGAGAGAGAGAGGCAGAGACACAGGAGGAGGGAGAAGCAGGCTCCATGCTGGGATCCGGATACAGGACTCAATCCCAGGACTCCAGGACCATGCCCTGGGCCAAAGGCAGGTGCCAACCCGCTGAGCCACCCAGGGATCCCCTCTTTCACAGTTTAGAAGGCAAGAAGTTCCAAACCAAAGTGTCTGTGGGGCTGGTTCCCTCTGGAGTCTCTATCCCCTAACCCCCGGGGGCTGCCAACAATCCTTGGTGTTCTTCTGTCTGTAATCCAACTCTGCCCTCCTTCTTCACATTCACAGGTGACTCTGTGTCTCCTTTTCTGCCTGTAATAAGGACCCTTGTCATAAGGCCCAGCCAATCCAGGACCGTTTCATCATGGGATCCTTACCTCCATTACATCTGCAAAGACCCTTTTGCCAAATGAAGTCACATTCACACATCTTTGCACACACAACCCACTGCAGCATCCAGCGACCTCCACCCTTGACCATTTCATGATTCTTGTTTTCCCCACAATCCCATATTTCTGCACTGGAGGGTGGTGGCAACTCTTAACGCCCCAAAATTTAGCCTATGTAAGATTTGTTACCACAATTACATAGATGGTATCAATTTTTTTTTAAAAGAAAAGAGAAAATGGGAATGGAGAGAGTATCATAGGATGGCAAAAGACATAGAAGCGTTTTGTTTTGTTTTGTTTTCAATTAACAATTGCTTAGAACTCTTGTAGGTCAAGCACTGTGCCAGGTGTCATTCCAAAAACAAAGACATAATGCCTTCCCTAGGAGAGCCTGTGTTCAGCTCAGGGAGACAAGGACACAGAGGACAATCGCAGTTGAGGAGACAAGTGCCATCAGGTGCACACAAACCCTGTGGGGTCACAGAGAAAGGAGCCCTAATGTTCCCCAGGGTCAGGGAGAGGCTTCCACAGAGCAGGTGACATTTGAGCTGAGTCCTGAAAGATGAGTGGGAGCATGCCCTGGCAGGAAGGAGCCCAGGAAGGGCATATCAGGCAAAGGACAGAATAGGAGCCAAGCTCCAGATGCTAGAAGAAGCTGACAAGTGCAGCAAACAAGGAGCCGTTCATTATTTGGGCTTCATTTCCATCCTGTCAGTCTCTGCTCAAAATTTTCACTGACTTCTCATTATGTAAGACATACAACCTAAGCCTTCATTTTGAATCCTGGCCATCAGTTATCCAGCCCAAATCACTACACAGAGCTTGCACTTGCAGCCCTCTTGTCCCCTGTCATTCTCTTCCAAGGAGTCACACTTCTGCCTCGAGGCTCCTAGGCTCCTGCTCACACCGCCACATGGAGGATTCCCCCAAGGTCTCTTGGACTACAGAAGTCCTTCCATTCTTGGGGAAGCTGCTCATTTGCCAAACTTCCATAAACTACCTTTAACAATTAACATCTAAAGGCTATTCTTCAGGCTCAAAACATTGGCCTTCACATGTTGAGGTGCATCCAGAGGATGCATCCAGAGGATGGTGACATGGTATCTTTCCAAGGAGACACATGGTGGTCGTTGTCAACCTCAGCAAGCCAAAGAATATGTTTGTCTTTGAGATGAATGACAAGGGGAAATTGGGGTAGTATGGCATAAAGAGGACAGAGGTCTGGGGCACCGGGGTGGCTCAGTGGGTTGAGCATCTAACTCTCAGTTTTAGTTCAGGGTCTTGATCTTGGGGTTGTGAGTTCAAGCCCCGAGTTGGGCACCATGCTGGGCGTGGAATCTACTTTAAAAAAAAAAAAAGAAGAAGACAACGACACAGGTCTGTCATTCCTTATCCACATTTCTGAAATTCAAGAAGTTCCCCAAACCACAAGTTAATTCTTAACCCTCTGGGTGTCAAGGGCTGACCTGGACTGATGTGAGCCTATTAATAGTCTTTATCTCATTCAGTGTACAACCCTTCCCTTTGGCTGCAGATTTAATAAGATGCTTGATTACACAATGCCGCAAGACTCTCTGCAAGGGGTGTTAGGTAATATTCTGAGTCCTGAAACCCATCTGGCCCTGAGGATTTTGGATGTAGCACTGTGGGACTGTGGTTGCTACGATCCTGCCGCAGGTGTTTTTAATGACCATGTTCCCTGGGGCTGTGTTTATTCTTAGCTTGAGCTCATTTGAGGGATCGGCCTGGTTATGGTCGCTGAAAAATTTTTGTTGGGCCAGGTAAAATAACCAACTTGGGCAGGGGAAACGAGCCAAGTCAGCTAGAGATGAGGGCCTAGCATGTGGCCTAATTCCTCTCCTTCCCTGGGCCTCAGCCTTATCTACCATGGTCCACCAGAGGCCAGAATCAGAAAGGATACATCACGACCAGTGCAGATTGATTCACATTGAAGACAAGCTAGAAGGACTTGAAACTGCCACCTTCTGGCCCTGCCTCACATCCCTGTCAGACTCTGGGTCTGCACCAACTCTTACAGCCTCGTTAGAACTATTGACACTCTCTGAAGCTCAGACACTTGGGGAGGGCCTCCAGACATTAGCAGTCCCTTCTCCATCCATTGGTGCCATCCCTTACACATACACACACATACACATGCATGTGCATGTGCACATACATGTGCGCCAAGAATAGCATGTGCACCAAGAACAGCACCTGTGGCTTTTGAACATGGGTCTGTAGGCCCATGTCCCAGTTCTTCTACCTGCTAACTATATGAATTGGAGCAACCTCACTCATTCTCTCTTGCATCATCATTTAAATGGCCATAATTATAATAATTGCCTCTGCGCTTTTCAGAGTCAAATCATAGAATAGACATGCTAGCCCCTAGAAGCAGTAAAATGATATACAAATGTCATCATTGTTTTTATTATTTTTAAGTGGGAATATTACTTATAGGAGAAAACGGATTCATTAAGACAACTCTTCTCAAATGTATTATCATAATAGCATGTTTCAGAAGATGGTTGGTCTACTGTTAAAATTGAACAATGACAATCTCACTCTCCAGGAAAAAGCTCAATCAGTGACAAAATTTTATTGATACTACATTTAGCTGTCAAGCAGATTTTTCTTAAACATTAGGGTCCAATTCCACCTATCCTCCCAGTCATATGAGTCAGATGAGACCTGATTTAAAACTATTAAGTATTTTATCTTGTCCTTAAAGAATTATTCTTTTTGGCCATTTCACAAAGAACAACTTGTCAGAAAAGACCCTGAGTGCTGTGGGCACACAGATGAATGGGACCCCATTTCTGTATTCTCGAAGCTGAGTGGTAGGAGAGAGTTGCCATGAAAGTAGATGGGTTAACAAGCAGTTGCAATAAAATAAAAATAAAAATAAAATCAGAGACACTCTGATACCTGTGTGTAAAGGTCTTACCTGGGCAGAAAGGAGGAAGTGTTGTCCAATTCTAGGGGACAGAGGGTGGATTCAGGAAATGCTTCACGGACAAAATGACACCCAGGCTGAGACTTAGAAAATGTTGAATAATACAGCATTTCCCCATTTCCTGGATTCTCTATGGTGAGGGCTAGTTCCTAGATTTACCAAATAGTGGATTCTCTAACAGGATTTAAACTCTGTATTTCACTTTGAGCTGACATCAAGAGTCAGATGCTCAACCAACTGAGCCACCCAGGTGCCCTGTATTTCACTTTGAAATTCAAGATTTGCTGAGTTAGAAATCCCATTACCAGAGAGCCTCACAGTCTGCGTTCCAGCCAGACTGTAACAGAGAGTGGACAGAGAAAGATTAATTAAGGCAGTTGGATTTGAAAGAACAAATGAATCTGACATACCAACATGACAAATGTGTGTGAGTCCAACACTAATTAGCAATAAAAAAAATACTTATCTTCTAAATACACAAAGCACATATTTTCAGTGACAACTCATTCTACTCTTAATCCCCCCGTAAACATGTAGGTCAAAGAATGCTTGGGTCAAATTGGTGCTTTTCTTTCCCCATATCCACATTGTCTTCACTAACAAGCCCACGGGTGAGAGGAAGCTAGTCCATATGGGCCCATTTGGGGAAAATGCTCATTTGAAAACAGGCAGATGAACCCTAAGGACCATCTCTCCACTCATAAAGCTATCTGTAAATGTGCAAAAAATTCAAAGGCAAATTAGTATTTATATACTTACTCCTCTGCATTTTGCCCTTTCTGTTTTAAGGGAGAATGGTTTATTTAATCCCTCTTTTAAGGACCAAAGAGTTTGTATTCAGTCTGGATTGAACAAAACAGGCCTGCTTCCAGGGAGAGTGTTGAGAGAGCCCTAACTCTGGGTCTATATGAACCAGGTCACAAATTAATTATTCAGGGATTCCCCTGTGTGTTGAATACTGGCAGGCACTGTATGCTGGTCCTTCCTCAGGGAGAATTTCCTTTACCACCTTATCAAAAAGAACAACTGCCTACATGCATTCTTTGCCGTTATCCTGCTTGGTTTTTCTTCATCACATTTACCATTGCCTAACTTTATAATGTAAATATTTTTTTTTAATTTTATCTACTCCACTACTATGAAAGCTCCATGTGACAGAGATTTTGAGAGTTTTATTTAATTCTGTAAATCCAGTGCATAGAATAATGCTTGGCATAGAGTAGATGCTCAGTAAGTACTTGTAAAATGAGGGAATGAATGCATGAATGAACAAATGAATGAATGAATGAATGAATGAATGAATGACAAGCCAAACAGCTGTGGGCCCTCTGGGATTCAAGTCTTTACAGAGTCTGTGAACTCAAGAGACACTGTCTAAAGAAGACTTGAGGCCAATCCCCAGCCTGTTGAAGACATAGTATCCTCAGTAGGGGTCCTCTAAAGAAGTGTTTCAGGAAGGAGCCACCTTTCACTGTGTGGGGAGGTACTAGCCCGGGGCTAGAGCTTTGGAGAAACATAAGAACAATTAAACTGAGTTTGAGACTCAGAGAGGCTTGGAAGAGAATGCCCTACAGTACGGAGGAGGGAGGAGGCTTTGGGGGTAGGGATGACTCAGCAAGCCTTGTCAGGACAAGATTTTCAACTTTCCACCCACAGACACTTTGGGTTGGCTAGAATTCTTGTTAAATCCCAATGACCTGTGCCTACATTTTGATTATTGTTCTCTTTCTCTTTCTTCTCCTCTTACTGCCTTCTTCTTATGCCACCATGTACATTGTTTCTGGGAAGTCTTTAAGGCATATTCTGTAACGGATAGTTGATCAACTAGAGGCAAACACTAACTCTTAGAAACTACTGCAGTTGGGCTTTGTGAGTAACATTCTCAGCATCATTTCCCAGTCCCTTTCCTATAGGCTCTGGGTCTGGGCAGGCTGTTGAGAATTAAGTCTAAAGGTGATTAGTTCTTTTTGTTTTTAAAGATTTTATTTATTTATTCATGAGAGACACAAAGAGAGAGGCAGAGACACAGGCAGAGGGAGAAGCAGGCTCCATGCAGAGAGCCTGATGCAGGACTCGATCCCAGAACTCCAGGATCACACCCTGACCCAAAGGCAGATGCTCAACCCTGAGCCACCCAGGTATCCCTAAAGGTGAAGTTTGTAATGTAGGGTCAGCAAATCAGCCTACTCCCTCCTCACTGGCTTCAAGGAGATATTGAGGGGATTTGGGGGGAATGAAGTTTCCATGTTCTTTAAGGGATACCTTTTGTCAACAAAGTCGAAAAAGGTGGTAGCCTAGGAGTTCTAGGCTGCCATCTTGTGACCCCGAGCTGAGCCAGCCTTGAAATAAAGAATAACCGCAAAAGACGCACGGGAGAGAATGAAATAAACAGGATCCTTGGTGACATTACTAAGCTAATGGAAGCTGGCTGAGCTCTGGGTTTCTCAGTAGATGCAAATCAATATATTCCATTTATTATTTAAGTCAGTTTGAGCTGTTGTTGAAACTGGTAACTGTCTAACTTATACATTTCTTCTGATTCTTTTTCCCAGTTGAAGGTGAATTGAGGGAGTTTGTCTTGAAAAGTAAACTCAAGAGAAGATAAATGTTGCTTTGTTTCCTCAGCTTTTATTATAAATAAACTATTTAGTTTTATGACTTGTTTGGAATGAAATACTATATACTTGCATATTTTGGGATCAGAAAGAGATCTGGAACTTAGAAACTAAAATACCCCACTCATAAACTGACAATCAGACATCTTGTGCCAAAATACTCTTCAGCATTAACTGGTACTTATAAAATATTTGAAGAGTGGCTATCTAGAGAAGTTAAATGTGTCAGGGATGAAAACAGCATTTAACTACACTCTTTCTTTGTACTGGCTGAAATGTTTCTAATTGATTGAGACTTGTGGAATGCTTGAGATGGAAGACACATTAGGCAATAAGGTAAAGCAGTTAAGAATAAAGCTGATTTGCTCAAGGTGAATCTTAGGCAGGTTAGTTAACAGTATTTTAGTAGATATTATTGGTGGCCTACACAACATTCACATCCTTAATTGCTCTTTCCTGACAGAGTCCTGATTTTGTTCTCCTTCATACAACCATTGCGACTCGGGACGCTAACTACAACTCTCTAGCTCTGGATGTGGGTCCGGCTGAACCAATAAAAGTGGTTTTACCCTGCTCTTCAGTTCATGATGCATGATAGAGACCAGACCAATAAGACACAAGGGGATTGGCCCAGAGTTTCTAGGACAGTTCCTTTAAGACAATTTCCAGAAGCCATTCCCTCCCTTAGGTTTAACATGAAGAAGAAGAAAGAAGAAGAAAAGAAAGAAGAAAGAAGAAAAGAAAGAAAGAAAGAAAGAAAGAAAGAAAGAAAGAAAGAAGAAAAAGGAGGAAGGAGGAGGAAGGAGGAAGGAGGAGGAAGGAGGAGGAAGGAGGAAGGAGGAAGGAGAAGAAGAAGAAGAAGAAGAAGAAGAAGAAGAAGAAGAAGAAGAAGAAGAAGAAAGTAAGAAGCCCTGACTGCTACTGACAACCCACCCTCAACCTTGAGGTGACCCAGCCCTAGAATGAAGTCCATACTGCTAATGGCAGGGCAGAGGTAGAAAGAGCTTGGGTCAGGGTGCCTGGCTCAATTGGTTAAGTGTCTGACTCTTGGTTTCAGCTCAGGTCATGATCTCAGGGTCATGAGATTGAGATCTGTGTCAGGCTCCACACTGAACATGGGCCCTGCCTGGTGTTCTCTCTCTCCATCTCTGTCTCTGCCCCTCCCCCCTCCCAGCTTTCTCTCGAAAGAAAGAAAGAAAGAAAGAAAGAAAGAAAGAAAGAAAGAAAGAAAGAAAAAACTTGGGTCTTTAAAGTCATTCCTATGGACTTAAGATCAACCAACTCTAAAGTCCCAGACTTTCTGTAAGCTCCATGAGCCAATAAACGTCCTTGTTGTTTGAACCATTTTGAGTTGGGTTTGCCATTACTTCCAGCCAAAAGCATACTCATCGTTAAGCCCATTAAATCCCATCTAGAGATATAGGGAAATATAGGGATATTGGGAGGAGTAATCTGATAGTTCCTGCAAAGTGTTCTCATAATGTCTGGATCATATAACTGCTTAATCAATGGCCACTGTTATTATCCAATCTCTCTCTCTCTTTTTTTAAAGATTTTATTTATCTATTTTTTAATTAATTAATTTATTTATTTATTTGAGAGAGAGAGCATGAGCAGGGGGAGGGGCAGAGGGAGAAGGAGAATCAGAGTCTCTACTGAGCAGAGAACCCCACACAAGACTCAATCCCAGGACACCAGAATCATGACCTGAGCCAAAGACAGATGCTTAAGTGACTGAGCCACCCAGATGCCCCAACCTTTCTTTTTATAGATTATTTGCCCAAGTTAATAGAGATTTCTTGTGGAAATTCTGTAAGATTAGTCCAAATGCATCAAACCAAAAAGAAGACAAATCCAATAGTCAAATTAAGTAAATCAGGAAGGTTGAGGACACCAAATACCAAAACCCTAGAGGCAGAAAAGTGTCGAAACACAAATAGAAGGCTGGTTATACAGGCCTGGGATCAGATACCTTGTAAATGGAGTGAGACTGGGTCAGAGTGAACCTCTGGGTTTCCAGGTTCCCAAATGGTAGCCCTTCCCTGTCCTAATAGATCCAGCTAGGGTCTTAAATGGAAGACCCTGCAAGAGAGCATGCAGCAGTAGAATCTGGTTAAACATCAAGACCTTACTTAATCTAGTGTTCTTTCCGCTACATCAAATTCATTTCCATCCCATGGGCATTTATTTTCATTAAGTTCAGAAGAATCCTAACTTACTCAAAGTTGCAGAGTCCAAGAGGCAAAAGGCCTGCTCCTCACTTCAATATAAGTTAGTGGTTATCTCGGGGTGGAGCAGCGATCACCTAGGATGCAGCTCTCTCTATTGTGTATTCTTATAATGACTGAAGTATTTACAAAGCATGTAAATGTTTGTGTATCAAGAAACTAGTCCATTTGTTTAATGAGCAGCCAGCAGTCCCTGCCGCTGCCCCTTAAATTTAGGACAAGTGATTGATAAAGAGCTACTCCCTTTTCAAACACGGACCGTTCTAAAGCCCAGGCCACATTCCTAGACCCGGCCCCTTTGGGAGTAATAGGAGTTCTCGATGCTTCTACCCCCATATACTGTCATTTACCCTCCTAAGGAGTTAGACCAGTCTAGGAAAAGTATGCAGAAAATCAGTTCATTGACACTGCCTGAACAATGCAAAAACACACTTGGCAGGGAAAGGTGATCCCACTGCACCTGCAGAAGGCCCAGGAACAAACATGCTGATCTCTGGGCACACCCCCTTTTCTGTCTACCAAGACCCTTAGATGCCCTCAGCTCACTGATATTATAGCTACAAAGCCCAGTTCTGTTCACTGTATCAGGAATCAGGTCATCTTTTCTCTGTGTCCTGGGGCCTTTTTCTTGACTGGTGGGACGTTGTTCCTACCTTTCCACTGGCCGCCAACACACCCTAATATCTGGCACTTCTCCATCTTCCCATGCCACACAGCTCCTCACACCCTGCTCTCTGGAAGGGACCTAATGAATTCAGTCCCACTGAGCTGCAAATGATGAATCAAGAGGACAGTGGAAGAAATGAATTGTGTGCCCTGGCACCATGCACCTGAAGTCACCACCACATGTCATCCAGTTTTTCCTACACATCTCTGGGGGAGGAAATGCAGCCAATTCTAGCTACCAGCCACAGGAAATCATGCCAGTCTCTTGGCATATTACAATATCTTAATTTCCACCAATAGGACTCATTCTCAACTCTTGGTGACATTTTGAGATTCCTGGTCCCCTGGTAACAGGAAGTCTCCCGAAAAACATTACCCACTAAGCTGACTCAGCTCATACCTTAGGAACCATCAGAAATAAAATGTGCATGATAGTTATTGTGAGAGCTAGCTGAGATCATGCATGGAAAGAGAAACAAGAATTTCTTGAGGCAGGTTACCCAAAACCAAGTTCATCATTCCATCTCCACCCCAACTAGGGAGTTCTGGGTTCCCCTCATTGTGAAGAAAAAGGCACCCTGCCCATCCAGTCACCCAGGTCACTTCTGCCTCTGCTTTCCCTCCCTCACCCACATCCATCGATAATAACTATAGTGACAGTGACAATGACACAACTGAGTAATATTGAGCATGGGACCAGCACAGCTCTGGAGTTAAGCAGACTGGGAAATGAACCCCAGCTCTACCACCTAGAAGTGGCATGACACCCAGGGGCACCTGGGTGGCGCAGTCAGTTGGGCATCTGACTCTTTATTTCAGCTCAGGTCATGATGTCATGGGTTGTCAAATAGAGCCCTGTGTCAGGCTCCACACTTAGCAAGGAGTCTGCTTGAGATTCTCTCTCCCTCTGCCTCTCCCCCCATTCTCTCTCTCTCTCTCTCTCTCTCAAGTAAATACATCTTAAAAATTATTTAAGCAGTGGCATGACCCCTCTTAGTCTGTTTCCTACAAAATCCGAATAAAAATAGTACCTACAGCATAAGGTATCGTAATGATTAAATTTGTCATGCAAGTACTCAAAAGTGGTTGTAATTAACATGATGTTCTCTCATCCTCCTGAGAACCCTATAGAGTAATGATTATTAATCTCACTTTACCAACAAAGAACCTGAGGAGACCAGGAAGTATGTGACCCGCTGACATCCTCACAGCCCATCAGAGACAGAGCAGGGATTTCCAGGCCCAGGCCCAGTTACAACATTTGTAGGACCTGGTAAAGATTCAAATGTGAGAGCCCCTTATTCAAAAATGCCCGAGAATTTCAAGCCACAACTGCAGAGCGACAAACCAACCCAGGGCCCTTGAAGTCTCACACTCAAGAAGCCGGCCCCACTGCAGCCTGCCAGTGGCCCAGTCCTGTTGGTTCAACCTTCTGCTAGATTCTGTCCTTTTTTCACCCCCATTGCCCTGGTTCCAGCTCTCAACAGCTCACACCTTCCAAATGCTTTGACGTCTTAACTGCTTTTTCTAGGTCTCAGTTTTGTCCTTGACAACCCATCAATTACCCTGCTATTAAAATTATCTTCCAAAAAAACAGCTCTAATTACACCCTTCTCTTTAGATACGGTCTCATTGCTACCCCTTGCTTAATAGCATAAAATTCAAGTGCCTTAGGATAGCCTTCAAGACCCATGACAATATGACCTCTGTTGGACCATCTCCACCACACATTCTTCAGACCTGCCATTCCAGGTCATTCCCATTCCTTACGCAACCCTGCACTTGCCTCCTTCGGAATTCTTGCAGGAGCTGGATGACTCTCCACCAAGAACACCCCGCAGTTATCTTTGCCTATTATAATCCCACTACCTTTGAAAGACCAGCTCACATGCTGCCTCCACCACAGAATCTTGCCTGACTTTCCCAGTTGGGATCGCTCTCTCCTTCCTTGAGTTTCTCTTGGGTGGCTTTATACCAGTTATCACACTCTACCTTGGGTTAGGGCCATCATGTGTCCAGGCCTTTGGAATTAGGCTGACTTGGATTCATATTGCAGCATGGGCCCTTCTGGCCAGGTGAATGCAGCAAATGACTCTGTGGCTCTGAATGGGAATAATCAGGATTTGATAAGATAATACAGAGTATTGTCTGTGCCTAAGGTATATACCACAAAAGTCACTATTGTCTCCTTGCCCTTAGGAGGAATGACTCCTCACTCATCCCCCTCAGCACCTAGCACAAGGTCTCTCCATGGGAACTATCTAATGCTAGTTTGCCCAATTATCCAACCTACCCATAAGTTTTCCCAAGAGCCCACCCTACTTGTGCTTCCACTTAATACTTTCAATGAGCACACCAGCAAAAATCTTATGCGGTCTGTCTGTTCTAAACAAAATCCTTATCTACCCACATTAATTAATACTTGTGTTTTGTTTTTAACACAGGGACTGGTTTCTATTAGCATCCACAGACCTTTAAAAATGAGAACATTTTTAATAACCAGAAGTCATGCCTTGGGGCCATTCTGCCTTTGGCAACACAAATTTTTAAAAATGAGTTATTCCCCCACAATTTTCTGTATCTCCTCTCAACCTAAATGATACTGGCTCTTAACATCTGGAGGCAGAAAGCTGGGTTGGTTTTGAGTCAACTGAGCAGCTTAACCGAGGCAAATAAAGAAGGCTTTCTTTCCCGGGGTTAATGGTATCAGTCCCTCCCAGCGAGGCAAGGATGCCAGTGGGGGAGGGCATTCCCCGAAGGCAAAGCCTCAGGGTGCTATTTTGAACAGGGCTTCTAGAGGTTGATTCTGGTCTTGAGGTCACAGGAGGTTTATACTTATTCTGAAAGGCGATCTATCCCAAGCCCGTGCCAGGTGTCTGTGGCCTAGCTTCCCCCTGCTGCTCTGTTGCCTCTGCCCAGAACCAGGAAGGGGGTGCTGGTGGTTAAGTGGCCGTAGAAAAGCCAGCTCTAAGACTCTTAATTACTAGTTTAAATATCGTGGTACAACTGGCTTTGGTAACATGATATATTTTGTTGGGTTTGTGCACACACATGACAAACAGAAGTTGGGGTTTGTGTACCTAAAAGTTACCTATTTTCAGCCCTGTGATTACAAATTGTTCAGCAGGAGTTAGAGGGAGGAGGCAGGAAGGGGACACTGGAAGGTCTGTAAAGTCCTCCCCTTGGGGCGAGCGGGTGATGGTCAGGCGCAGGGAAGACACTTCCATGCCCGAACCTGCCTGATGGTCTAGGATGTTAAGATTGTACTAACCCATACTAAACCCCCCCATTTCCCCCCACACCCCCCAGTCATTCATGGGACTGACCTGTGATGAAATAGGGTATCCTCTAATAAAATGTCACCTGATGAGTCGCGAGAAGAAAGTCGATTTGCGATTTTTGATATTCAGAGATGCTTGTCCTTTCACCAAACAGGAAGGCAGCTTTGCTTCTCTCCTGCCCCAAGCCTCTAGGTTTCTAAGCTCTTTTGTATCTTGGAACATTTTGTGTGCGGACTTGGCAGCCCAAGGCCTGGCCTCAGTGTGAGAACCTGAGAGTCCAGTTGTACAGACTTCTCGAAATGGAGAAACAAAGAGGCCCGAGGCCTGCTCAGCATGGCTGGCTTTCTAAGGCCATGGAGGTATTTGTGGTCAGCATGAAAGAGCAACTGGACACAGTCAGACCCCAGAGCATTAGTTTCCCAGGGCTGCTGTCACAAAGTATGAAAGGCGGGTGCTTTCAAACACAGAAATGTGGGGCACCTGGGTGGCTGAGTCAATTAAAGGTCTGCTTTTGGCTCAGGTTGTGATCTCAGGGTCCTGGGATTGAGCCCCATGTAGGGCTCCCTGCTCAGCGGAGAGTCTGCTTCTCCCTCTCCCTCTGCACACCAACCCCCCCAGCTCATGCACACTCGCACTCTTGCTCTCTCTCTTTCTCTCAAATAAATAAAATCTTTTTAAAACTTAATTTTAAAAACCCCACAGAAATGTACTCTCTCAGAATTCTGCAGACTGGAAGTCCAAAATCAAGGTGTCAGCCAAGCCATGTTCTCTCTGAAGGCTCCAAGGGAGAATCTGTTCCACGCCTTTCTCTTGGTGTTCATTGATGCCAGCCATGCCTGGCACCTGTGGCCTTAGAGACACGACACTCCACTGTCTGCCTCTGTCTTCACATGGTATTCTCCCTATGGGTCTTCATCTTCTGCCCTTGATGCGTGGCTGAGTCTCTTCTCCTTTTCTTTTCTTTTTTTTTTTTTTTTTTTTTAAGATTTTATTTATCTGAGAGAGAGCGAGAGAGAGGGGTGAGCACGAGGGAGAAAGAATCTGAAGCAGACTTCCCCACTGAGCACAGAGACCTAATCCGGCTCAATCTCGCTACCTCAAGATCATGACCTGAGCTGAAACCAAGAGTCAGACACTCAACCGACTAAGCCACCACGTGCCTCTAATAAGAGCACCAGTCACACTGGATCGGGGGCCCCACCTTCCTCAAGTTGTGACTTCATTGACCTCTGTGATAACCCCATTTCCAAATAAGACCACCTTCCAAGGGACTGGAGATGATGACTTGGTCTCATCTGCTTGGCTGCCTAACAAGTGCCTCCAGCTATGAGGCTGAAACAACACACATTTATTTCTCAGAACCTGGAGGCTAGGAAGTCTGATATCAAGGTGCTAGCCAATTCAGTTTCCGGTGAGAGATCTCTTCCTGGCACGCAGACAGCTGCCCTCTTGCTGTGTCCTCCTCACATGGTGGAGAGACAAAAGGAGAGAGCCCTCTACTATCTCTTCTTATAAAGGCACCAGTCCCATCATGAAGGTCCTCACCCTCATGACCTCGCCTGACCCTAATCCTCTCCAACCATAATCACGCCCGGGGTTAGGAACTTCAACATAGGAATTTTGAGGGGATACACACATCCAGTCCTTAAAAGACTTCGGTAGGTCTTCTAGGGACCATCCACCCACCAGTGCACCCACGAGAGTCACCAGGGACAGAGGTGTGAGTTCTCCAAGCTAATCCTCTAGTGGGAGGAGAATCACAACCCCTAACATAGGAATTGACACCCCCAAAATTAGTCCTTTAATGACTCTGCCATTCAACCTCTCTCGGGGGGATGCCAGCCAGTCAGGCAGTGCTCCTGGAAGCTGTCACAAATCCCTCAGTTGGAAACAACCCTGATGGGGCACAGCCTGGTGGGTACTCAGGCTGATTTCTCTCCTCGGCTCCCACATTGGCATCACAGATTGGATTAGCAGGACTCACCCTTTGCCCAGCTCATGTCATCCACACAAGTATTGCCTGCCTATTGAGAGGATGCCCTACAAATTCCCATCTCAAAATGCCAGTCCCCGTCTCCGTCCAGACCCCAGATCACATGATGGGGCCGAAGGCCTTCCCAAAGCACGGGCTCTCTCAGACTTGTTCTGCTCCCCCCTGCCTCCCCTCTGCACCCTCCACCACCATCGCCACTGGGTATTTAAGTAGGCATGTCTTTGTTTGGAAACACTGTGTTCACCACTATTAATAATACATCGAGAGCTAGCACGTCTCCAAGGAGCTCCAAGTGCTTCACAGGCATTATCTAATTAGCCCTCACCCAAAGTCCTGCTCCAGCAAAACCACCAGGGGAACCAGTCAGTGGCTGAACCAGACCTCAGAAGGGATAGAGACATCCTCAGGGTGCTGTGAGCATGTGAAGCACAGCATCCATCCAGCAGGAGGGGTGACCCCACTCCCACTGAAAACTCTCCCCTTGCCCCCCTCAGGATTGGGAAGCTGGGTCAGAAGAAGGATTTGCAAAAGCCCAGAAGGCCGTTCTTTTACTCCTCATACAAGTTATCACCACCCTGGGGTACACCCAAATACTAGCTGGGGCACTTGTATGAATACCCTTGTCTCATGCACACTCGCCTACCTCCAGCTTTTCTGAACGGGGCCACCAAAGTGGGGTGGGGTTCCTAGAGGGGAGCAGCCAGTGTGGCCTCCATAGGGGACCCATCTTCCCACCGCACATGCTGCCTTAGGGTCTGCAGCAGCTAGGATAGCCAGAGCACTCACCCCTGCACAAGGTTAAGCCCCTGCCTCCTCCCTAGAGACCCAAACAGGCCACACACATGCATCTTGAGCATCCAGTTAAGTGATTTCCCCTCAGCACCTGGCTCTGTGCCTTGTTCCTACCTTGAAAGTATTCCATGCGTGTGTGGGGATATAGAATGGGAATATTAATTCCTTTATCCTCTCAAAAGTCCTCTGTGGAAGATGGAGCTGGCGTTTTTATCTACACTTTAGAAATCCACAAAATGAGGCTGAAGGTACATGTTGACTTGCCTGGGATCGTGCAACTCACAGGTAACAAAGCCCCAGACAGAATCCAGACTCTTTGGATTTTCAGAAAGGAATATTTGCCATTGGACCATGTCCCAGCTCACCTGCTCCTCTTGAGGAGTTCAGAAAGCTCATGTTACCAAAACCCTTAGGAAATCAAAACTGCATTATCATCGCTGAAGACATAGTCCGCCGACACAGGTGTGAAATGAACACACAAATGAGACAGAGGAATATTTTTCCCCCTTGGAGACTATTTGAAAAACCAGAACCATCCCCATCATCCTTCTGCATTTTCAGAGAGCGCAATGGGGTCAGATTGATGAGCAGAGGTCAAAGGCAGAGTCAGCAATTACCTTCCCAAGCTCATTCCAGGACTGACAAGGGCTGATATTAAGGTTTTATATAAGTAGAAGGAGTGAAAGAAGAGTTAAAATAACTCTTACATAGCACACAGCAGTCAAAATATACAGCGTACCTTCATGTGCATTCTTTCATTGAACACACAAAGACTCTGCATGATAAATACTGTTATCCCCATTTTTATGGTTGAGGAAATGGAAGCTCAGAGACTCTTCACCTAGAGACATGCAGCTAGTAAAGTTCAACCATGCCCCAACCTGGATGTCCTGACTCGAAGTTGGTGCTCTTTCTTGCTCATGGCCATTTCTTTCCGTCATGATTTCAGAAGTATCACCTTGAATATTTGTCGAAGACCCATCCGTACCCACTCTCCCTGTGGCAGACGGCACTGCTGTTCGCAGACACGGTCCCCCTCCCCTGCCAGGCACTCAGAGGACTGTACACCCCTGGCCCCTTAGCTAGACTTCACCATTTGGCTTACTTTCACCAATGCAGTGGGAGCAGAAGGGGTGCATGTCATTGCAGGGGGAGGCATGTAACTCCTGGTGCGGGTCTCCCCAGCTTTCTCTCCTTGCCACAGCAATAGAGAGAGTGCTCCCTCAGCCTGGGCCCAGGAGTGACCACCACAAGCAGAGCCTACCTGCTGACCTGCATCATATAAGCAAGAAATGTCTTGTCGGGGGATCCCTGGGTGGCTCAGCGGTTTGGGGCCTGCCTTTGGCCCAGGGCGTGGTCCTGGAGTCCCGGGATTGAGTCCCACGTCAGGCTCCCGGCATGGAGCCTGCTTCTCCCTCCTCCTTTGTCTCTGCCTCTCTCTCTTTCTGTGTCTATCATAAATAAATAAATAAATCTTTAAAAAAAAAAAAAAAAAGAAATGTCTTGTCGTAAGCTGCTCGCATATCAGGCTTGCTTATGACTATGGCAGAAATCTATTCTTTCCTGACCACATGACCCTGAATTTCCTTTTTTTTTTTTTAATAATATTTTCATTTATTTTTTTTTGTTTTGTTTTAAAGATTTTTTATTTATTTATTCATGAGAGACATGGAGGGGGGTGGGCAGAGACACAGGCAGAGGGAGAAGCAGGCTCCACGCAGGGACCCCCATGTGGGACTCGATCCCGGATCTCCAGGATCACGCCCTGGGCCAAAGGCTGCACTGAACCCTGAGCCATCCGGGCTGCCCGACTCTGAATTTCCTTTGGAGAATCTGCCCTACCCTAAGCAATCTTGGGTAGGACTGAACCTACCCTCAGCTCTAAGAGATAGACCCTGGTGGGTATGTATCAATCAGTATCATGTCACCCCTCTGTCACAGTGACTGTTTTAAGGATGGCTGATAACCTAGGCCCATCAGAACAGACTCCAGTATTTGTTGAGAACCGTTCAGGGATGAGCCAATCAGTGTGAAGGGAATAATTGTTCAGTGATTAGGGAAGGTAGTGCTCTCTCCCCTCGATGGGAGTAAAGCTCCATCACTGCTGGTGATCATCTTGCCAGGGGAGGAACCCTGTCTGAGGACAGAGGGGAACCACAGGCCAAGGCCAAGCTACAAATTGTAGCCATAAAGAGCCATAAAGGCCTTCCAGAAATGAGCCAAAAGACCCCCAAAAGACCCCCTAGAGGTCCCTCTCTAAGCCCGACAGAGGTGAGCTTTCTGTTACTTCAAATTTAAAAACAAAAACAAAAGCCCTAGCTGAAAATTTTCAACAACTCCCTCCTCCCAATGAGAACCCCTTGCTATGTTGATTCACAGATACAGATACAGATGTGTCTCCACATTCGGTCCTCTGGGTTTTGGGGGTTTCAAGTTTTGACTCTTGCTCGGTGGCAGATATTCCTGAGAAGGGCAATGGAGTTGAATTTTAGAGTCAGAAAACATTTTAAAGAACATATGGTCCGGCTGTCTCATTTTCTAGATGAGGTCTAAAGCACAGGAAGCCACAATCTCTTACACCGGGCGGTGTGCACGCTCAGGTTTCTACCAACCTATGATCCCACGGGCGGCAAATTGTCCTGTCTGGGGTCACTCTGGGATTAAAAGGAGATAATGTACATAAAGCTCCTAGCACACTGGCTGGCAGGGTGTTGATAATCAACAATTGCTGACTGCTTTTTATCAGTGACTCACATTTTAGTATTTAAGGTGGGGTGGGGGTGGCAGGTTAATAGCTGACACTTCCCTTATAGGTTATTATACTGAGAATATTTGCCCAGAGTGGAGAAGGAGCCAGATCCTTGAGCTTGACCCAATAACCAGCCTTGGTCAGCCGCAGAGAAGCAAGTGAACCCCGAGTCCTGCGTTGGTGCCCATGGTTACCAACCATGGATGTGTGTGCCAAGCATATCCAGAATCGGAGTTAATCCTCCCAAGGACCTGGCACATGTAACTGTGTTATAAGGAGACCAGGAGTTCTGTAAGAAGCTGAGAGAGCTTTGTTCATGAAATCCTGAGAAAAACGGGTACTAGCTGCCTAGATGGGGCAACCCCACAGCAGGGAACAACACCTCTGCCTCCACCCCTTCCCCAAAGCATTGCACGGCACTAACCCCCAAAGATTTGGCACCCCGATGGGGACAGCAGTTAGAATGCCGACAGGCTTGTTGGTGGCACCTATAGGTCACCACATGCGTTCTCAGAAATACCTAGTGGAGATTCCCCAGAGGCTGGAGATCCTGGGGCACCTGTTAGGGCAAAAGCCTGAGTGGCCACTCACAAGTGGCCAAGTGGCCAAGAACTCATGAGTGTGAGTGGCTGCAGTAACAAGGACCCCATGTCTCCCAAAGGCTGCAGAAACACAAGCCACAGGATGCAAGCTCAACCCGGATTTAATCAACAGCAGTGGGAATGGTGCTCTCCCCTGCTGGGAACAGACGGGATACAGCCCAGAAGAAAGACAAAGACCTCCTGCAGGGGAAACCCAGGCCACCAAAAGCAACTGTGATCACTTATGGTTTTATTAAAAGCCAGCCCTGGAGAATGCTTTTCTTGTTTGTTTTCTGTTCTGGTGTTCTCCAGTCTCGGATTAAATGAGGTAACAAAAGTAAGCCACCTCACCTGCTCTGTCCTGGGCACGAAATGAGCACAGAATCCATGGCAAGTGCCTTTCCCTGCGTCTCTTTGGAGTGTGCTCCTCATCTGAAAACCAGTCAGATCACATATATTCCAATGGGTCATCCGCAAAGTATAGGCCGTTGCGTAGATGTAGAGATTGAGAGACGTACCCTCTCCTCGCTAGCTGTGCCATTGCGAGTTCACCTCTCGTTCTCTCTTATTTATAAACTGGAGATAATATAGCCCATCCTACCCTCCCTACCTCGTTGGGAGGATTAAATGAGATCATGAGAAAGGACCGGGTTTTATCAGATTCTAAAGGACTGCAACGCCTCCATAATTCTTATTATCCCAAAGCGGCTCAGAAGGTAATAGAACTGACAGGACTCCTTCCAAATGAAGCCAAAGGATCCTGGACCTACCCCCTCGAAGAACAAGGCAGCAGCCCCCTTTCTCTCTCTCTAATGTGTTGTTTTTTGTTGTTTGTTTTTTTAAGAAACAAATTCCTGGGATTTATCTGATTGCCACTTTGCTCAAGCAAATCATTTTTCTCATCTAAATGCAGTAGCAGTAACAGCAACTGTAAAATGACTTACTCTCCTTAACACTTTGCTTTGGTGACAGGAAGAAAATGAGACAAACTGTAAAGGTGTGCTCTATATTTCATTCCATATTACAGAAAAACCCCAAACGCAATAATCCTGTGCAATTGTTTCCAGAACCAGACGGGCAGGAGGGTCGGGGTGGGGGAGAAGCTGGGGAGCTTGTGCCCGAGGGCAGCTCAGGAGGCCGTGACCCACGAAGGGGCAGAGGAAAAGGCGTGGGGCTGGGGCTGGGCGTGGGTCAGGGTGCCAGTCGCTTGCACCCACCCATGTCCACACAGAGACCTCCCATTCTCTCTTTCCTCGCAGCTCCAAGTCTACTCTCAGGACAGGCTCTAACAGAATCCACCTAAGGGGTGCCGGGGCGGCTCCACTGGTTAAGCGTGTGCCTTTGGCTCAGGTCATAATCCTGGAGCTCCAGGATTGAGCCCCATGTCCATCAGGGCTCCTTGCTCAACAGGACATCTGCTTCTCCCCTCCACCGGCTCACGCTCTCTCTCTCGCTCACTCTCACCCAAATAAACAAATTTAAAAAAAAAAAAATTAAGCCATTTAAACCTCATGGTAAACATAAGATGCCCCATTATCTCTCTCTAAAGGTATTTCTGCTTTAACCCTCATCACTGTTTAAAACCCTCCTTACAATCCTCACACCCCTAATGTGAGGGTATCCTCCAGGATGTGGCCCCGCCTGCCTCTCTTGCTGTCCCGAGCCTACTAGCTGCGCCAGGCCTGTGGTAACACAAGAGCTGTACGTCTTGGTCATGGTGACAGTAGACGAGACTGCATAGGAGACGAAACTGGGATGCTCATAGGCGCCCACACTGCTGCGTGCAGAACTGGTAAAGACTTATGAATTGTCCCAACATCAATTCCACCGCGCTAGTATTGGACTAGAATTACACACGATGCCAACTTTAAGCAAAAGGAAAGCTGATGTAGGCCTGGGACCCGCCCCCTGTACATTTTTCTCACAGCTTCCTGTGAATCTATCTGTATTCCAAAATAAAAAGGTTAAAATAAAATGCATTAGGTTTTCTCCTGTCTTTATCACTTTTGCTAGAAGATTACCATTCTCCTATATACCTTCTAAGTCTTCTTCGTTCTTCAGATCAGCTCATGCATCATTGCTCAGTACAAAGTAGGCACTCCATAAATGTTTCTTGAATGAGTGAACGAGTGGTCCCTGTTTTTCTGTGATAAAGAAAGAGGCTGTGAATCAATAAGACGACATAATCTTGCACTTGAAGGCATGCACTTGGAAGTCAAGCTACCTGACTAGAATCCCAGCTGTATACACTCCTTGAGCTATGTGACTTCTGAGCTTGGTTTTCTCACCTTCTGAGTATGAATGGTACTAACATTGTAGGGTCATCATAAGAATCACATGAATTAATGCACTTTGATACAGTAAGAAATATATATTTGGGGATCCCTGGGTGGTGCAGCGGTTTAGCACCTGCCTTTGGCCCAGGGCGCGATCCTGGAGACCCGGGATCGAATCCCACGTCGGGCTCCCGGTGCATGGAGCCTGCTTCTCCCTCTGCCTGTGTCTCTGCCTCTCTGTGTGTGTGTGTGTGTGTGACTATCATAAATAAATAAAAATTTAAAAAAAAATTTTTTTTTAAAGAAATATATATTTGGTCTTTGGTCTTTTCCCTAGTTCCTGACACACAGCTTCTAAAATCCTTGGAATTTCCTAAATCAAAACTACAGTGAGCTATCACCTCCCATCTGTCAGAATGGCTAAAATAAAAAACTCAAGAAATAGCAAGTGTTGGCAAGGATGTGGAGAAAAAGGAATCCTCCTTTGGGAATGGTGGGAATGCAAACCGGTACAGCCACTATGGAAAACAGTATGTAGTTTCCTCAAAAAATTAAAAATAGAACTACCCTACCATCTAGTAATTGCACTACTGGGTATTTACCCAAAGAATACAAAAATGCTAATTTGAAGGAATATATGGACCATTATGTTTATTGCAGCATTACTTACAATGGCCAGATTATGGAAGCAGCACGTGTCCATCAACAGATGAATGGATAAAGAAAAAGCGAGATATATATGTCCTCCCTCACCCCTATCCCTTGCCCTATGCACCTCTTCCATTTGGCTGTTACTGAGCTGTTGCCTTTATAATAAACTGGTAACGGTAAGAAGTTAAGTGCTTTCCTGAGTTGTGGGAGCCATTCCAGCAAATTATCAAACATGAGAAGGAGATCATTTCATAGCTGGTCGGTTAGAAGTACAGATCATAACCTGGGACTTGTAATCAGTGTCTGCAGTGATGGGGCGGTAGGAGCAGTCTTGTGGGCCTGAGCCCTCAGCCTGTGATGTCTGTACTAACTCCAGATGGGGTCAGAACTGAGCTGAACTGTAGGACACCCAGCTGGTGTCCAGAGAATTAAAGAATTGGTTGGTATGAGGAAAAGTCCTACATCTGGTGTCAGAAGTGTTGGGAATAGAAACAGTTCTGACGCACATAAAGTCCTTCAAATAGTGCCTGGGCACACAGTAAGCAATGAAATTTGGCCATTATCATCTCTGGGATGTCCTTTCTGACCTGTCTCCACCCCTATCCCTATCCCATCCTCCTCATATGTATCCAAAATACCCTGTGCTTCCCGACCCTGTGCTTCTTTGACAACCGCTTACCTCTGCTCTAGTCGGCATCAGCCAGTGTGACTCAAAGGCTGGGGGCTGAGATCTAAATGTTCCCCTACATGTGCAAGTGTCCATCAATAGATGAATGGATAAAGAAGATGTTGTGTGTGTATACACACACACACACACACACACACACACACACACACACACAATGGAATACTATTCAGCCATGATTGAGACCTCAACTGGAGTTCTCAGTCACAATCAGAATCAGAAACATAGCCTCTGCATGCCTTGGGTTTCCTCACAATATGGTGTCTAAGTTCCCAGGGCAAGTATCCAACTGAAAAAGAAGCAAGTAGAAGCGATATTGTTTCTGATGACCTAGCCTTAGAAACCACAGTGTCACTTCCTTCACAATCCATTCATCAAAACAGTTACAAAGGTCCTTAAGCTCAAGGTACAAGGAAATAGATTCTTCTTCTTGATAGAGGAGTAGCAAGTTTCTAGAAAACACATGGGACCTGAAATACCACTGTATTAACCATGGCTTTTATTTTCTGTAATCTAATGCCTTGACATCTAGGGCCTTGCCAACGTTGGAGAGGCTGCCCTTCTCAGGATTGACCAATTCCTAGAGATAGTAAACTACTTACCCACAAGCACACTTTTCAAATACAAATCAACCAATCCAGAGCCCACACATACCAACATCTTTGTTGGTCTGTTATACTCTGAGCTACTATCCCCCTGCCATCATCACCCCAGGACCAGGTCCCAGACAACTAGGGACAGTCCCTATGCCTCAGAGCCCACTGAAATTACTCAAGTAGCCAAATCTCAGCCTACTTACCCTGCCTCACCAGTGCCTTCCCTATGAAACCACCATAGAGACTCCCGCCTAGTTTTTTCCTCCTCGCTGCCTCCTGACTGATCCTCATGCTTCTCCAGATAAGCCCCTTATGCCATGGCATGGCCCCTTCCTCCTGGAATCTAGGAGTACAATCAACTGTCTTTTCCATAATAAATGTCTCCTAATCTGTCAACCTTCCTATATATCAAAAATTTTAGTAATATTCTATATTATAATTATTTTAATTTTTATTACTTATGGCCATTTGGGGGAAACAAATCTTCCACTCTCTGCCTTATAATTTTGAGCTTGCCTTTCCCTTCAACTGGACTGTGTGCACACAGAAAACAGACCTTTCCCTTACCTCTTTAGCCCCTACGCCCAGTACATAAGAAGTACTCAATAAATGTTTTTTTGACTAGTTGGCTGACTGAATACTTGATAGCCATACAACAACCTTTGTCCTCCTTATTAGGTATCCAAAGAGAAGGAACCATTCGCCAATTCCCTGAACATACCCTGCCACGGTGGCTGCTTGCTCCGCCAGCACTTTTCTTTCTCTGTCACCCTGCTAAAGCACAAAAACCCAACTCTGTTGACACATCTTTGTGAGGTCACCTGGGATAACACAAGCTTTCTCTGGGTCTCAGGGTGTGGACGTACGGAGACAGAGTGGGAGCCCTGAGGTGACTCTCATTACCAGAGGGTTGTACCAGTGTGCAGAGTATTTATGGAAGTTGAATCACTTGCAGTTGTGCATGCAAACAACCAGGGTGGCCCTAATCTAGGCAGGTCAGTCGTGCTTCATGAAACCAATTAAAGGGAGTTTCCCCAATGCTAAAACCTCCAGGTAGTCCCAAAGAAAGGGAGTCACCTCTTCAACTGCCCCATCTCAGAAAAGTCTAGAAATTTCATAGTTCTGCACAGACCCTTGGGACAATGCCTGGATTCTCTCTAGCAAAGGTGGGGATAAGAAGTTGAAAAGCAAGGGGATGCTTCTCCCATCCTTTGGATTTCGAATTCCTTCTCCCATTTCCCCGTGAGGATAAAGTCTTTCCACAAGAACCAGTACCTTCTTCCTCAAGCCCAAATGGACACAAGAGGAAGGGCACCTAAGCGAGATTTATAGCAAGGTAGGAGGTCTGGAAAGACTTCCCACAACTCTTCCACCTGAGTGTCATATGCTGGGATCCTTTTGACAATTAAAAAAATCTAATCTTACTCCCTAAGAGATGAAATTGAAAATGCAAATACCTCTTGGAGAAATAACAGATTGGTTTCAGGTCAGTTAGTGCTTATTCTGGCAAAGAATCCTTCCTCATGGTGGGTTTGGGTAAGGGGTAGGAGAGAAAACCAAGAAGAGACAGAGGGATACGTACTGAGGGCAGAAGATTCTCTTACCCCCACGTGCACATTAAAAAATGTGTGTGAGGGACACCTGGGTAGCTCAGCAGTTAAGCTGAGTCCTGGGATCGAGTCCCACATCGGGCTCCCCGCAGGGAACCTGCTTCTCCCCCTGCCTGTGTCTTTGCCTCTCTCTCTGTGTCTCTCATGAATAAATAAAATCTTTTAAATAAATAAATAAATAAAGTGTATGAGTTATATTTTTTCACTTGTGTTTTTAGCTTAAAGTTCAAACTTTATACAACGTCTATCTTAACAGAACTTAATAGGATTTAATAGATCTTTTGGATTTAAATAATGACTAGTTACAGTTTAGGTTTTCATCCCTGTATATCAGTTAAGATCCTTTAGTTGTAAACAACAGAAACTATTTCTGGCTACTTAAACAAAAAGATAATCTGTTGTAAGAGTTTGGGAGAACAGGGGCACCTGGGTGGCTCAGTCAATTGAGTGACTGGCTCTGGATTTCCACTGGCGTTGTAATCTCAGGGTGGTGGGATTGAGCCCTATGTCAGGCTCTGCACTCACCACAGAGTCTGCTTGTCCCTCTCCCGCTGCTCTTCCCACTCCTTACTCATCCTCTTTCTAATAAATAAATGGATAAATAAAATATTTTTTAAATATAAGGAGTTATGGAAGAGCATACTTCCTTCCAGAGGAGGCTTCCAGGAAGGCTTCCTTTCCTCTGCCAACACCTTCTCTAATGATCGTAGTGAGAGTTTTGAGTAGCCGTCCAAAAAGTCATTCTAATTGTACACCCCCTGCAGCTCTCAGGTCCTGCTCTCCTAGTCATCCAACCACCCTGCTCATCTAGGAATATCTTGGTTGCTCTAAGCTCTCCAGAGAAAAATGTTTTTCAGTGCATAGCATACCTTATAGAGAATGAAATTCTTCTCAGCCAAATTTTAAATTTTAAATGCCATATTATTCACAATACCCAAAAGGTGGAAACAACCCAAGTGAACATCAGCAGATGAACAGATAAACAAAATGTGGTCTACACATAGAACAGATTGCAAGTCAGCCTTAATAAGGAATGAAGTTCTGATACATGTCACCACACAGATGAACTTTCAGGACATCATACTAGATGAAATAAGCCAGACAAGGGGTGCCTGGGCAGCTCAGTTGGTTAAGTTTTCAACTTCGGCTCAGGCCATGATCTCAGGGTCCTGGGATTGAGCCCTGTGTCAGGCTCCCTGATCAGCGGAGAGCCTGCCTCTCCCTCTCTCTCCATACATCCTCCCAACTGGTGCATCTCCCACCCTCTTTCTCTCCCTCTCTCAAATAAATAAATAAAATCTTTTTTAAAAAAAAAATGAAGCCAGGGATGCCTGGGTGGCTCAGGGATTCGGTATCTGCCTTTGGCTCAGGATATGATCCCCAAGTTCCGGGATCGAGTCCTGCATTGGGCTTCCTGTGGGAGCCTGCTTCTCCCTCTGCCTGGGTCTCTGCCTCTCTGTGTGTGTGTCTATCAGGAATAGATAAATAAAATCTTTTTTAAAAAATGAAGCCAGACACAAAAGGACAAATATTATATGATTCCACTTAGGTGAGGTACCAAAAATGGCCAATTTATGGAAACAGAAACTAGAATAGTAGCTCCCAGGGGCTAGCAGGAGGGAAGAACAAGGACAAGGGTATAGAGTTTCTGTTTGGGAAGATGAGAAAGTTCTAGACATGGATGATGGTGATGGTTGCACAACAACGTAATTATACTTAATACCACCGAATTATATACCTAGAAGTGGCTAAAATGGTAAATTTTATGGTACGTACATTCTGCCAAATAAAACCATTTTTTAATGAGATTACCACTTTTCATGGCTATTACTTGGCTTCCACCCCATCTTCTGACCTAATCCTCTATTACCAACTGATTGAGCAGCACTGAGCAGGGGAAGAGCCTTGTCCCCAGAACACACGGAGTATGGCAAGGTGAAGTTTCTATCACAACTGCCAGGCCAGTACTCATGCCAACGAAATGAAGGCTGGGTCTGTTTCCACACTATTGCCCAAACATACCTTGTCCAGTCTTCCCTCTGTTACATCACACCTTCAAGAGCTGCCTTTTGCCCACACACAGATTCTAAAACACAGGCCAGAGGTCAATGCCCTCCCCATCTGGTCCAACCTTCCAAGCTCTCTCTCAATACCCTCCTCCACACTCCTCCTCCCAGTTCTCCAAACACTCCTGCGCTTTCTCTCTACTGGAGCTCCTGCCCACTTCACAGTCCAACGTGAACCCCAGCTCCTCAGTGGTCCCTCCTCCAGTTGTGCTGAGCAATGCAGCACTTTCTTTAAAAAAAAAAAAAAAAGATTTATTTATTCATTTGAGAGAAAGAGTGAAAGCAGGAGCACGAAGGGCAGAGGAAGGAAAGAGAATCTCAAGCAGACTCCCCATGGAGCCAGACATGGGGCTCCATCTCAGGACCCTGAGATCAGAACCTGAGCCAAAATCAAGAGACGGACACTTACCCGAATGCGCCACCCAGGTGCCCTGACACAGCACTTTCTGAACACTTCTCACAGGATCCTTTCTCTGCATCGTTCCCTTTATGGCTTGGTTATACAACAGATCTACTGGCAGTAGTAATTAGATTCAGAAGATTAAGGCTCTCAGGAACTTTAGGAGATTATTTCATTCTCCTCCCTTAATTTGGAACCAGGACACTGAGCCTGAGCGATGACTTGCCCTAGGTCCCAGCACTCATTAGCAGCAGAGGAGGGAAGAGAACCCACGTCTGGGCACCAGCTCCTTCTCTCCTCACAGTGCCAGGTCATTTCTATTCTCCCCAACAGGGTCTGAAGCTATGCCAGGGCAGGCAAGGGCCACACCCCCTGTCATCTGCATCCTCACAAACCCAGAACGGTCTTAACAAGTCCACCTTAATAAAGGTATTTCTAGGCCATCCCTCCCCTTATCCGCATGGGCCTCAAATTTCTCTTAACGGTTTCTTAAGGATAAAATTCTCTCCTCTCTCAATGCAGAATATCTTCCTCGTGAGCCTCCTAAGAGGGAATTAGGCAAACCAAAACAAAAGCAGCGGGATAATATAGTTGAAGAAATTTCGCCAATTTTTGCAACCCCAGAAGCATGTTCAGTTTACTTCTTGGCTCTCAACGTGGACCCGGCATAAACTGAACCAGACATATTTGCTCTAATTTTATCTCAACTTTGCAGACAGATAGTAACCTGGGTTGGTTTCATTCATCCATCTCCTGGACCATGAATTCATTGCTCTTGCTGGCTCGGCCATGTGGGCATTCTTTCAGTTGGAACATACACAGGCTGCTTCCTCCTCCACAGAACTCTTGAAAAGAAAGAAGAAAACACAGCCTGGCCTCACCCTCTAGAGAGACAGAAGCCCTCCTGGAGGGCCAGGCGGGCGGGCATCTCCCTGGAGGGGTCATTTTGCAAATGTCCCCTTACCTGGGGCCCAGCACAGCTCTCCTCCAGCAGACTAGCTCATCTTTCCGGGAGTCGGTTCATCCCTCTAGCCTAATGGATCCCATCAGGAGCAGGATGTGGCTTTTGCCATCAGAAACCATAAAACCCAGAGGTAACGGCCACAGAGACGGGAGCCTCCTGCCGGCCCAGCAGCACCGGGGTTTGCGGGCAAGGAGGACGGAGAGGAACGCTGGGGAAAGTTCTGAAGGCTGCTGCAGAACTTTTGAGAGGTCCAATGGGGGAGGGAGGCCCAGATCCATAATTACCGAAGCCTCGTGTGAAATTTAATTACAACTTGGGCGGAAACGAACGCCAGAAACAAGTGTCATTCATCAGCTGAAAACACCAACTAAGGTAAACACTGCCACAAACTCAGGGAAAAAGGGGGGGGGACGGAAAGGGGGGGATCACTCTGGATATCAAGCAAATCGAATTACCCTGAAGGCCCGGCCAGACACATGCATTAATCATCGGTTATCCCAGCTGCACACCTGTACGGAAAGGAGAACCTGGCGGCTCCAAGTGACTCCAGCTGGGGCAGCGGGCAGGCTGCATCCCTGGGCCGGACGGAGGCACCCGGCCAGGCCCAGGGGAGCCTGACCCCGCAGTGGCCACGTGGCTCCCCCAGGCCAGCTGGAAGGAGGAGGACCCTTCGATTCAGGCAGGTGAGTGCAGTCCCCAGCTCTCCAGCCAAGGGACATTTTCCAGCTCCTTTTTTTTTTTTTTTTTTTTTTTTTCTTTTTCTGGAGCCCGAGCAGCTTCCTTCAGAGCTGGGCAAACGTGCTGAGGCGCCGGGCCGGGCTGCAGCCTTCCCTGGGCGAGGGCAAGCCTGGGGGTGAGCGGAAGGGCAGCTGCAGGGACGAGCGGGCCAGCCGGCCGCTTCCAAAGGCTCCATGTGGCTGGTTTTCTTCCCTCGTGCAGTTCAGAGCCGGAGCATGATGGGGCGGGGTGGAGGTGGAGACAAAGCAGGCCTGTGACTCGGTTTCCCAGTGCGGCACGGGGCTGGTCACAAGCTGGAGCCGCGTCATCGGAGGAGGCTGGACAGGAGCTCGGCCATCGGGGCTGGGAGCTATTTGCCCTTGATGAGCAATCTCAAGTGGGAACCATCTGAGTATGTGCCTCTGTGAATGCAAGAGTGCATTTAGAGGGAACAAATGATTTATTAGCGGGGCCTCCACAAAGTCTCATTCGGAAAGTGAGGGAGCTTCCCCCCTCCCCTGCCCCTTATCATTAAAACATTACAGGGGTAAAATCCATTTGGCCTCAGCCAGCTTGCAAGGGAGTCACAGCTAATCAGGCAGCCAGCTCAGCTCCTCTCTGAGTGCAACAATATGTATAAACTGGCAAAATGGACTGCGGACCCACTTTGATGTTGAACAAAGAAGAACAAACTCCAAACTCCAAAACAGCATAAAGACTGTATCCCCATTTAACTCTTGTGTGTCCTTTCTGCAGAGCGAATGCAAGAGTCGACACAGCTGGACGGTGCTCCAGGAAGAGCTAAATAATGAAGGATTATCATTTCAGGCTCTTGGACCCAGGTCTTCCTGAGCAGGAGAACATGGCCCAACTGGGCCTTGCAATTACTTGCTCTGTTTATATAAGGGACTGTCTTTTGAGCCCTTGCTGGGGCCTGAAGCTATAGGAACTGGTGAGCATTCACCATCTCACTTAGTCCTTGCAACACCTCTGAGATCCATACCAATCTCCCATTTGGAAGATGGAGGGACCCAGTGGTTAAGGGATATGCCTCATAGTATGTCCTGGCCTATCCAGGATTCCAAACCCAGGTCTCTAAGTTTCCAAAACCCTCCAGGGAATCACAAAGCTCGGGTTGTTCTTCACATTCACGAGTGAATTCTCTTCTCATGGGCCTGAGATATTCCGCATAACTAAACTTCTCATATCCAAAACCCATCTCTTTAAAGCCAAATCTTTTTACATTTATAACTAGTTTGGGATAGAATTTTCTGAAAATGTATGGTATGGTTCTGTGGCTTACAAAAGAGAAAATGCAAGGAAATGCCTTTCTTCTGGACAGGCAGGAATTCCAGCCTGCAGGCCCTCAGAGAGACCTAGGAAGGGGTCAGCATCTGAGCCCAGAGGGCAGCTTCCTGCCAGTGTGGGGAAGAGGGACCCACTCCAGGGACCGCAGGCCAGAAGGTGGGTCAGAAGGGTTGAGGGCTGGTGGCTAGGTGAAAACCATGCAGGAATAAAAGCACTGGAAAGATTTTCAATCACCGTCTGGGAATGGAGCACGAAGTAAGAAGCTTCTAAGATTCTGGCATCAGGATTGTCCCATTTCCCCCTTGGTAATAAATGGTAAGAAAAAAAAAAAAAAACCTCTAAATGACAAAACAAAATAAATGTTTGAAAAATAAAAACGTGGGCAGCCCAGGTGGCTTAGTGGTTTAGCGCCGCCTTCAGCCCAGGGCCTGATCCTGGAGACCCCAGATCGAGTCCCACATGGGGCTCCCTGCTTCTCCCTCTGCCTGTGTCTCTGCCTCTCTCTCTCTGTCTCTCATGAGTAAATAAATAAAATCAAAGAAAGAAAGGAAGAAAGAAAGAAAGAAAGAAAGAAAGAAAGAAAGAAAGAAAGAAAAGAAAGAAAGAAAGAAAGAAAGAAAGAAAGAAAGAAAGAAAGAAAGAAGAAAAATGTGTGTGAGCCAAAATGTCAACAGTGGCAATATTCAGGTGACATTACGAACCTCATTCCTCCTTCTTGCACCAAGGCTCCATGTTAACTTAGACCAGAGAGATGTATCAGGTGCTCAACTTTCAAGCTATGTATTGTGCCTAAAGGGCATGCAGAAGAGAAGCCATCACCTGACTTCAGGGCAGTGTCATGTTTTACAATAAGATGTAAGGAACACCTATATTATTGTGTTGGGTTCAAAGTGTGTGTCCATAAGCCTGAAAAATGGGGAAGCTCTGGTATCAGAAAGAACTGACTTGGGATCCTGGCTCTTCCACTTACTAGCAGAGTCACCTGGGATGCTCTACTTATTTTCCCAGACTCAGTTTCTCTCTCTGTACCACAAGACTAATGATAGCTACTTCACAGGACTGTGGTGAGACTCAATAATTCATGGAGAGTCCTTTTCATTTATAGAATGAATACATGAAATGAACGGATACAGTCATGGGAGCAGCCTATTTTGCCTATGTTTACAAATATGACACCTCCACTGTCCACACTGTCAAGTTAGACCTTATTGAAACATTCACTTATAAACCGTAAAATTTATGGTGAGTTAGGTCTCCTCTGGACACCATTTTAAAGACTATAGCAATTACGAAAGTGCCAAGAGAAACTCACTGTTAAGCTTACTGCTGCGGAGCGCCTGGGTGGTGCATTTGGTTAAGTGTTTGAGTCTTAATTTGTCTTAATTTGATCTCAGGGTCATGAGATCAAGCCCGGCATCAGGCTCCATGCTCTGTGCAGAGTCTACTTGAGATTCTCTCTCTCCCTCTGCCACTCACTCCCTCCACTCACATGTGCTCTCTCTAAATAAATAAATAAAATATTTTTTTAAAAAAAGATTCTCTCCCCCTCCCTCTCTCTCTCTCTAAAACAAAACAAAACAAAAACCACACACACACACACATTAGTCCCACTGCACAAGACCATCTTAGAATAAAGCAACAATGCAGAGAATTATGTGGATTGAACATCCAATTAAATAATGTACTTAAGGGCACCTAGGTAGCTTAGTGGTTGAGCATCTGCCTTTGGCTGGCTGTGATCCCGGGGTCCTGGGATCCAGTCCTGCATCGGGCTCCCCACAGGGAGCCTGCTTCTCCCTCTGCCTATGTCTCTGCCTCTCTGTGTCTCTCATGAGTAAATAAAATCTTTTAAATAAATAAACTTATTACTTTCACAAACCTTCTCTCACTCAGTTAATAGAACAGCCTCAAAAGGTGGGTATTATCATTCCCATTTGGCAGAAAGTTTCAACATCTCCTGGTCCTAGACCCAACAGGTAACATAGCTGGGATTCAGACCCAGATCTCCCTGACTCCAATGTCCCTTCTTTACACACATTGTTTTACATTGTCACCTATTGTCATAATTGACTTAGATACTGGGTTTGTGTTAATAGTACCCAGAATGTTATTTAAAGCCGGACAATTCCAAGGAAGTTTTTCAATAGTTTATGGTCCATGGATGAGCGATTCTGAATATTACTAGTGAAATGCAATTTCTCCCTCCATCTGTCTTCCTCTTTCTGCTTTTGTCTCTTTCTATCCCTCTCCCCTCCCCCACTCAGTAGTATTCCCATCAATATAAAGATCAGCTTGTAAATCCAGGATGTTAGTTCGAACTTCTTTTCTATTCAATGCATGAAGGAGAGAAGGAGATTGCAAATACATCTCTCTTAACCTCAGGAGTTTATCCTTGGCTTTTGTACAGAAAACCATTTACCCTAAGGCTAAGGTAATGTGTGCAATGTTTCTGCTGGTACTTTTTTTTTTTTTTTAAGTAATATTTCCACCCAGCATAGGACTCAAACTTATAATCCTGAGATCAAGAGTCTCACGCTCAGGGCACCTGGGTGGCTCAGTTGGTTAAGCATCCCAACTCTTGATTTCTGCTCGGGTCATGATTCTGGGCTCCTGGGATCAAGCCCTGCATCAGGCTCCACATTCAGCAAGGAGTATGCTTTGCCCTCTGCTCCTCTTCCTCCTGCTTGTGCTCTCTCTCTTTCTCAAGTAAATAACTAAAATCTTTAAAAAAGAAGTCTCCTTCTCTACCAATTGAGCCAGCCAAGTGCCACTTTGTCCCACTGCTGGTACTCTACACAGAATTTCCAACCAGTGTGCCAAAAGCATAGATCACAGTGAGGGTAGTGATGCCCTCAGACTTCAGGGCAGCCAGGCAGAGCTAGGGTGGCAAGGGTCCTGGGGTCTGTCACCTCCAGCCAACAGTAGCCCTTACCAATGTCATCATTTCCAATGTGTCCCTCCACATTAGGAAGCTCTGCTCGTCTCCAATGGGGAAGCAAGTGTTGGCCAAGAACATGATGTAATAGAGGCATCACTTAGGACACTCCCCGAAATACACAAGGTCTCCAAAGAGGTCAATGATACTTGATCCTCTTCTGGGAAGAATGTGGAATAGAAAATCCAAAATCTAGACTTTGGTATTGTCACTAAACTCTCTGCATGTCCCTCCTCTCTCTGAGTTGGTCCTGACACTCTACAGCCTTCTAATCTCCAGTTTCTGTTAGAAAAAAATCATTCAATTGTGAAGGGGCAGCTCAATGGAGAACTTCCTGGTAGCTTTCTTTGGCTGCTCAGAGGGATGGCTGTTTTCATTTTGTGTTAAAGTAACTTCGTGGAGGGGCACCTGGGTGGCTCAGTGGTTGAGCATCTGCCTTTTGCTCAGGGCATGATCCTGGAGACCCGAGATCGAGTCCCGCATCGGGCTCCCTGCATGGAGACTGCTTTTCCCTCTGCCTGTGTCTCTCCCTCTCTTTCTCTGTGTCTCTCATGAATAAATAAATAAAATCTTTTAAAAAATAAAAGTAACTTTGTGGAAATGCAGCCGTCTTCATGGAACCGTGGTCTGACCAAGGGAGCCACGATGAGCAACTAGTGTAGACGTGGCCTAAGTCACAGGCTGCCCCACAAATATTTGTTCTCAAACCCCCACCCAGTAGACACACTGGCGTGTGCCGTGGCTCTTGCTAACTCAGGTCTGTTGGAAGCTGGGGCATCTTATCTCCGGCTGCACAGAGCCCCGGGGCCTCTCCAGGGAGGGGCTGCCGCACAAGATCTGACTTGCTGCTTTATCTCCAGACCAGAAACATCTATTATTTGAACAAAACTTTCTACAATAAACCAGCTTATCTCACTCTCTGGGCCTCAGTTTCTTCTTTGGTAAGATAGAAATCCCAACATTCACCTCAAGGGGCAGCTGCGGTGAGTAAATCAGGAAATCTACATAAAGCGGGTGACACCGAATACAGGGGCAATCCTTCCCATTCTGGCTTTGGCCATGAACCTTCCTCACAGATGATATGGAGTGAGGAGTCCCAGGATTTGGAAGAATTGACCCTGGGAAGGTGAGCAGGCAAGAATCCCAGACAAGAAAAGGCCCAGGTCCAGGTCACAGGCTTTCCCCAGAGTGGGTTTGTGAGGAGAGGTGACACAGTTCAGGAAGAGAGAAGTCGAGCTGAACACTAAGCTCTAAGTCACCTGATGATCCCTGAATGCTAATCTAACAGCTTTGACATGTACTTTTTTTTTTTATTTCACAAATTAAAATGAGATTGACAGCATCATGTGAGCATTTGAGTTAGACCCAGACACGCCAATGCATAATTCACTTCGTGATGGATCTGCATCCCTTTGGCTCTAGTATAGACAACAAAGCAGACCAGAGATCCAGAAGTGAATTTGAATTTGTGGCTTATATAGAATACCCATTTTAAAACCCCCAAATGGGGTCAGCCCAGGTGGCTCAGTGGTTTAGCGCCACCTTTGGCCCAGGGCATGACCCTGGAGACCCAGGATCGAGTCCCAAGTCGGGCTCCCTGCATGGAACCTGCTTCTCCCTCTGCCTGTGTCTCTGCCTCTCTCTCTCTCTCTGCGTCTCTCATGAATAAATAAATAAAATCTTTAAAAAAAATAATAAAACAACAGAATGGGAGCACCCAGGTAGCTCCTTTGGCTCAGGTCATGATCCCAGGGCCCTGGGATCAAGCCGCTTATCAGGCTCCCTGCTCAACGGTGAAGCTGCTTCTCCCTCTCCCCCTGCTTGTGCTCTCTCTTTCTCTCTCTCTCTCTCTCTTTCTTGTAAATAAATAAATAAATAAAATAAAATCTTTTAGAAAAAGAAAACAAATTACAAAATGGACTGCAGTTAGCTATTTTTGCTCTGGACATGTGGGCTTGAATCTTCCTAAGACACTAAAAACTAATGTTTAAAATACATGCATATCAAGAAACATCAAAGTGTTCATTCTTTGACCTATTCTGTTTCTGGGAATGTGTCATAAGCAGTAATCCAGTGGCTGAAGCCAGAAATGGAAACATCATTCAGTTAGGACACGGCTGTAGGCAAGAGATGGTGATGAAGTGAGCCATGGTACAGCCACTCATGCAAACACGTAGCCATGAGATATATTGAGATCCATATTATAACATAGGAAATGCCTATAATGTTACACTAATTGAAAAAGAACAAAATATTAAATATAAATATGATTACAACTCTTAATTAAGCAAACAAAAATTAAAATATTAGAAGGAACAGTGCTACAATGTATGTAGTGATTTCTTTGGGTGGTAGAACTAGTAAAAATTTTTTCTTCTTTTAACTTCTTGTAAATTTTCTGGCTTTTAAAAATTGATGTACCATTTACCGGCAATAAAGTGCACCGATCTTAAGCATATAGTCAATGAGTTTTGACAAGTATATATATATACCAAGAACCCAAGCAAGTCCTCCAGTGGTCTTACCTTATCAATCTCCCTCTCTGCCCAGAGGCAACCATTATTCTGATTTCAATCTTCTTAAATTAGTTTTGTCTGTTCTTGAACTTCATGTAAATGGGATCAAGTGCATATTATTTTGTATGTGGTTTCTTTAACACAAAAGAGTGTTTAAGAGTGTTCCAATTGTTGGATTCTTTGTTATTTGCTAAATAGTATTCCAAGGTATGAGCATCCTTGTTCCATTTATCCATTTACCTGTTGATGGACATTTGGTTACCTGAGAGAAGAATAACTAGAAATATATATATAATATATATATATATATATATATTATATATATATACACACACATTCAACAAGTTTCCAAGACAGTTGTACCATTTTGTATTTCCAAAAAAAGGTATGAGACTATGAAAGTTCCAACTATTCCACACACCCTCCAGCATTTTGTATTATCGCCTTTTTAATTTTTGTTTCTTTTTTTTTTTTAAGATTTTTATTTATGGGGCAGCTGAGTGGCTCAGTCAGTTAAATGTCTGCCTTCAACTGGGGATCCTGGGATCAAGCCCTGAGTCAGGCTCCCTGCTCAGCAGGGAATTGTTCCTTCCTTTGTCTCTCCTCCAGCTGTGCACTCTCTCTCACCCACTCTCTTTCTCAAATAAATCTTTTTTAAAAAAAGATTTTATTTATTTAGAGTGAGCACAAGTGGGGGAGGGGCAGAGAGAGTGAGGGAGAGAATCCAAAGCAGACTCTATGATGAGTGCAGAGCCTGACCTGGGGCTCTATCTCACAACCCTGAGATCATGACCTGAGCTGAATTCAAGAGTCACATACCTGCTTACCTGCACACCCCACATAATATGTTTTTAAAGATCAGGATCAGTCCTACAGTAACTTGGCACAGTGTCTTATGCATAGCAAAGCACACATTCACTCATGCAGTCAGTCAACTAACATTTTGACATAATTTGTATAGCAAGTTTGATGCTAAGGATGGCACACTATTATGAATAAGACAGACATAATCCCTGCCCTCGTGAAGCCTGCAGTTTCATGTGCAATACAGACAAGAAAACAGCCAAAAGCAGCACATGGTGGTGAGCACTCTGGTGGGGGGAGAAGAGATAATACAAAATCCTCAACATATGAGACTTGACAGACGAATAGCCAAGTGAAGAAGAGGTCATGCTATTGTATTAAATATAAGTGATTTAAATTAGAAATTGCTAAATATGCAAGGAATAGTGAGCATCCCCTGCCAAGCAAACAGGGACAAATTAAACATACCTTTTGCTCATCTTAGAGATGCACAGGGTGGGTTTTGTGATCTGCCTTTGACATGCTTTCACACTGTCTTGGCATTTTTTTAAAAGCAGAAAGGGGGCCACATAGGAAGGTAAGGAGCGAGAAGCAAACCCCCTCATAGGAGCCAGCATGAGTGCACACCTGCCAAGTGTGAGGCTCATCCCTGTGCAGCTGTGGGAGCATTTTGCTAGTAAGCAAGATGCAGGGCTAGGGGAGGAGCGGGGGACAGGGAGGGAAAGAGTTGAAAAAAAAAAGGTTACAAATTGTGAAGAGAAATAACAGCATTTATTTCTAAATGACAACTCTTTATCTTCCTACCCCAGGCCTATTTGTTGACAAGCCATTCTGTCAGAATTTGTTGGTCAAGGAGAGGGAGGCCTCATATTCGGGAGGTGCATTAGACCTTGATCTTGTCTCTGTTGGAATGCAGGAGACTCCCCCGTAAGCAATCAGCCTCCTAATGGGCAAGAGGCACCTCTGGGAATGGGAATTTGACAAGGCTTGTCAAAACTGTCAGACAGCAGCAGGGTCCTTCTCATTCTTCTGTTCCTACCATAGCAAGGGAACAACTCCGTGGGCTATGCCAATCCTTCCAGGACAAGAGCTAAAACCACAGTGAAAAGCTGCTCAGACATTAGTGGCGCTGACGCATAAATCCATCATATAAAAAAAAAATATCTGGATGAATAAAACAGGTACAGGCCAAGCACACAGCGTATCTTGGAGCTGTGGGAAGAGCCCATGGGGTAACTCAATAGAGTGAAGGACTCACTCTCTTAGATTCCCCATTGCCAGGCGGCAATGAATTAACATTGCCTGAGAAATCAAGCAGGTGGTAATAGCCTCATTGGCAGATAAAAGTTATTGGAGGATAGATTTTTCCCTGAGGCTGTCACATTGTGTTCCTCAGCTCCATGGTGGATTAAAATCAGCTGCACTATGGATATAGTCACACCCTAACAAAAAAAAGGTGGGGGAGGGGGTGGTTATCCATTGACTGGGGAATGTTGCAAGGGAGCCCTGTGCTGGAGGAGTCCAGGGCAAGAGCAAGGGCTCTCCTAGACTCAGGGCCTCCATGAGGAAGGCCTCGCCTTGTGTCTTGAACTTGCCCAGAGGAGGGTGCAGGAGCTGGAAGCCAGAACATGATTTTTATAAGTCTCTCCTCTGACTCCTGTTTGGTACCAAACCAAGAAGGAGTGGGGGCAAAGGGGGACAAGGGAGAGGGAAAGTTCGATTGTCACATGGTCAGCAGGATGGGTCCTTGAGGCTTTGACGAATGTGGAAAGACCAGCAAGGATCTCAAGCTGAAAACAAATGTCTTCCTATTTTCTCCTTCATACAACTCCCAGCACCTCTCATACACTCACGCACGCCTGGATCCTAACTAATCTGTCCTGAAGATAAACATACGTTCTTTAAACCCTAAGACCTGTCTTGCATTAATTCTGGTTTTCAGAGTGAAGCTTTCCCTGCTGAGTGATTATAGAAAATTGCTTATTTAAAGCAACGTGGGGGCGCCTGGGTGGCTCAGTCCTTGCAGGGCCTGACTTGGGCTCAGGTCATGATCTCGGGGTCATGGGATGGCTCTCCGCTCAGTGGGGAGTCTGCTTCTCCCTCTCCCTCTGCTTGTGCCCTCTCTCTCTCTCTCTTTGTCAAATAAATAAATAAAATCTTTTTTAAAATAAATAAGTAAAGCAACATGCAATCCCTCTTACAGACAGTGGCTTCCATGCTGGACATCATATCAGAGATTCCTGCACAGACAGGAGGGGCCAGCAAGCACTTTGGAGGGATCGAGAAGGGGGAAGAGGGAGGCATCGGTCGGCTGGCACAGGCAGGCGCTCACTCACACGTACGCAAACACACAGCCTCCCCCCCCCCCAACTGCACCACATGACACAGATGCATTTCGGCTTCTAATTACTTCACTGTCTAATTCATGCGAACACAGCAATTAGTGATAAAGCTCAAAACACTCATACACATTAGCCTGACGACATTTAATTATGACATTAGATGTATTGCACTTCATGAGATATGTAGCTTAGCAAGTAATAAGAAATCTACATGTATGGCCCATCTAGACGACATTGTAATAAAAGTAAAGGAAAGCCATGAAACCTTCACTTTGTCATTAAAAGAAAATGTTGTAACGGGTGCATTTTTATGTGAAATATGCCATTTCCAGATGCTGACTAGGAATCCGGTCTCCCCGGCTCAGAAAACACAGTGAGGTCTTCCCTTTTAAAAAGAGAAAAGAAAAAGGAAGAAATGGGTAGATCATACTTGATTACTGCTTCCTGTGTCTGTTGTGTCCATTCTAATTTTTAGTGCCTTAGACATCAGCAGAAGGTACAGGGGGAAACGTGATTTTTTTTTTTTTTTTTTTTTTTTTTTTTCTGGGGCAATCCTCGAGATGTGCCATTTGCTTTTGGTTTACATGGGGCCTGTTCCATGAGACATGATTAATAGCTCGGCGGCACTGCCAAAAAGCACATAAATCTGGCCATCCACAGGGTAATTGACACACTGCTTGTCTTACAGATACCTACAGCACTCGCTTATCTCCATCTAATCCCCCGGTGGGCATTCGAAGCAGCTGATTATGCAATGCACAGTTGCTGACACCACAGTTTGGAGGTCTGTTCCTTATAGCACCCAATTAGCTGCCACATAAAGCCCTACTCCTCTTGATCAACCTTGACCAGGTGTTAAGTACCAGCTGAATGAACACAGGCCACCACAGAAACTCTGCTGGAACATCCCGGCCCTACCAGAGGGGGTTGGGGGCGGTGAGTGAGCCAGCATAGGCCTCATTCCGAATCAAGCTGTCCTTTGCATCAGCTTACGGAATGCCCCTGCTTCAGGTCCTCACCCCCGGAGCATAGTGATCTGCCCCCCAGCCCCTGATAGCGTCAACTGTTACCTCTTCTCCTCATCCCATCTCATCCTCTCTTCCAGTTCGTTAGACACCTTCGCTCTCTGAATGGAAACCTAGCAGGTCCACATTGCCTCGCTGCGTGAGCTTTGGCCCCTCTCTGTTCCTCAAATGTCTCCCTTTCTATGAAAATTGTTTTAAAGAAACAAACAACAATAAAAAACCAATACTGACTTAGCACAGTAGCAACTGTGAAGATTAAAGATTACATAATGAACAAGTTGTAAAGCCCTTTGAAAGCATAAAATGCTGTAGGAGTAATTATTAACATTGTTATTAATCACCTCGGTTCATCACATATAGTAAACATGAGATAATAAAGAGGGGACTCTTAAATGCAGGATCAGCAGCAAGACCCATTTATTACAATGCTATTTGCTTGGATTCCATTACAGTTATAAAATTTTACGCTCATCTAGCACTTTTCATCTGAGAATGTCAAAGTGCTGTACAAGCACAGGCTCTAATTACACTAATCCTCCCAACATGACTGGGGGAGAAAGGCCACCTCCAGACGCGTAATATCTAAGCAGACCCTGTGCAGGTCTGAGGAGGTCTCCCTGCTGAGGGCTGCATCTAGAAACTCCAAAAATCTGGAAAAGTTCCTAGATGAGTCATTTTTTTTAAGCACAGATAATTAATATCAGGTAGATACACATAGAATATTGGAATATTTTTCTTTCACGTGGGGATTATGTGTCCAATGCGTTGCAAGTAACTCCCATGCCTTGATTCCACCAGGTTGGCACATGATTTGTCCATTTGCCATCAAATAGAGTCTGAAAGAAGAGCTTCCATGTCTTACTATTCGTAATATTGCCAGCCTGGAAGTTTTCATACAGTAATGATTGCTAACAATTATAAATGAGCGTATACATTGAGAAATACAATGAAAATAATGTACGTTTTCAACATCTTGTCACTTTGCCAAGGTCATACTCATCTGGAGAAAAAAAAAACAGCTTTGGATAATTCCTATACACAATTCCTAATACTTTGTTGTAGGTTTTGGTTTAAGTAAATTGATAGTTTCAGCTGTAGTAATAATTCTTCCCTAGCATTAATAAGAGCAGAACAAATTACTTACAGCCTTGGGACTTTGTACCCTTCTGGTTTAAAAATCATGCAGCAGTCTCCAAAGTAAGATACCTGCAGAACCCAATGTGTGTAAAATGATCTGCTGAGGCCGAGCAAGGAAATCGTAGAGCAAAAATACTTAAAGTGTTCAAAAAACGAATGAGAAATACTTACATAGCAAGAGAGAGGTGTAGTTAGGTCAGACCCACTTCCTCATTTGTATGAGAAATGTTCTGGCAGAGGGACACCTGGGTGGCTCATTCAGTTGGGCACCCAAATGTTGTTTTTGGCTCAGACTGTGATCTCAGGGTCATGAGATCGAGTCCTTAATAGGGCTCCACACTCAGCACAGAGTCTGTTTGAAATTCTCTCCCCCTCTCCTTCCCCCTTTGCCCCTCCCACTTGCACACTCTCTCTCTAAAATAAATGAATAAATCTTTAAGAAGAAAGAGAAGAAGCTGCCTGGGTGGCTCAGCTGGTTGAGCATCCAACTCTTGATTTTGGCTCAGGTCAGGATTTCAGGGTCCTGGAATCAAGCTCCACAATGGAGTCCACACTCAGTGGAGTCTGCTTACCTCCCTCTCTCTGTCCCTCTGCCCTTCCAGTGCAAATGCTCTCTCTCACGTGCGCTCTCTCTCTCTCTCTCAAATAAATCTTGAGAGAGATTGAAATATTTTGGGGGAGAGTGCAGCACACATTTATCTGAAAGGAATCATTGAAGTCCCTGAAACCAAAAGGGACCTGTCAGGGTGAATAATTATTTCAGTGCTCATCCACACAACAGTTAGAAATGATGTTATGCTCCCCACGTAGTTCTAACCACGTTTAGTTGTGACCAAAGCATGCTATGAAGCATTTTCAGAAACCAAAGAACCTTAGCCCAAAGCAGTGTAAAAAACAATAATATTTAATAATAATAATAATAATAATGTAAGTTTCTTTGGGTGAACTGGCTTCTGAAAAGCTCTTACTTTAGTTCTGGAGTCAGAGGATGCAGCTTTGTGTCCCAGATGAATGCCTTTGTGAAAGCCCCATTCTCCCAGTGACTGTATCTCCTTATCCATGAAATGAAGATAAGCCTCTGTCTGTCCCCCTTACCCCACAGCCCAAACACAAACCTGTCCCCAGTCAGATGAGACTCAAGGCCAGAGTCCCTGACTCTGGGGGAGAAGATAAAATCCTTCTCATCTGCTCCATGGTCCAATCCGGTGACCTGTAGGAACATCTATTGAAACCCAAGGTTTCCTTTTTCTTTTTTTTTTTTTTTTTAAAGATTTCATTTCTTTATTTGACAGAAAGAAAGAGTATACAAGCAGGGGGAGTGGGAGAGGAAGAAGCAGGCTCCCCACTGAGCAAGGAGCCCCCTGTGGGGCTCAATCCCAGGACCCTGGGATTGTGACCTGATGCTTAACCAACTTGAGCCACACAGATGCCTCTAGACCCAGGGTTTCTTGAGAATTCCCACAGTTGAGGACAGATGAAAGCAAACATAGGGAACAGAAAAGCAGCACAGCAGAGAGAATGGCAGGACCCCAGGGACAGCAACGAGGAAGGCACGCGGCCTGCAGACTGGGTTAGCCACAGGCTTGAGAGGCAAACGAGGGCAGTGTTTCCAAGCACTTATTAGATGCCACGCCCACACCAGCCTTTAGAAATTTATCAACACCCTGGCACAGCACACTCTGATAGAAATATAACATATGCCATATATGTGATTAAAATTTTCCACATTATTCGCATCAGCCAAGAGGTGGGAACAAGCCAGAGTCCAGTGTATGTTGAAGACAATGTCCTAAGTAAGCCAGTCACGAAAAGGTAAATAGATTGTACGAGTCCACTTATATGAGGCACCTAGAATAATCAAACTAATGGAGACAGGAAGTCGAGTGGTAGCGGTTACCAGGGACTGGGGGAACAGAGATGGAGGTGTTCGTGCTTAACAGGCCCAGAGATTGAGTTTGGAAAGGCGAGGAAGTTCTGCAGGTGGCAGTGGTGGCTACATAAAACATGAGCAGACTTAATACCCTGGAATGGTTCCCCTAAAAATAATTAAAATGGTAAATTTATCTTATATAGACTTCATGACACTAAAAAAATTTTTTCTAGTAGCTATATTTAAACACAAAAGTTTAGGGGCACCTGGGTGGCTCAGTCAGTTAAGCATCTGCCTTCAGCTCAGGTGGTGATCCCAGGGTCCCAGGATCCAGTCCAGCATCCTGCACAGCTCAGCAGGGAGCTTGTTTCTTCTTCTCCCTCTGCTCCTCCCCCTTCTGTCCCCTGCCCCCTGCTCATGCTCTTTTTCTCTCTCTCTCTCAAATAAATAAATGAAATCTTTTTAAATTTTTAAAAATAAACAAAAGTTTAAAAGATATGAGAAATTCATTTGGTAATTTATTTCCTTTGACCCAATGTATTCAAAACTGTCATTTCAGCATGAAATCAACATAATTCTTGGTAAGGTGTTGTAAGCTCTTTTTTCACATCTACATCTTTACATTCCAAAGTGCATTTTTATGGTTTTAGCACATCTCCTATCAGACGAGCCACATTTCAAGAGCTCCACAGCCCTAGGCTGTGGTGGTGACTGTCCTGAACAGTGCTGACCTAGAGGGGCAAAAGCTAACAGGGCCTCATCGTCTGGGCCCTGGCCGCTCTGCTGTAGGAGGCCTCCAAAGAAAGGGAAAGTAGGGACGCCTGGGTGGCTCAGTGGTTGAGTGTGTCTGTCTGCCTTCGGCTCGGGGCGTGATCCTGGGGTCCTGGGATCGAGTCCCACATCCAGCTTCCCGCAGGGAGCCTGCTTCTCTCTCTGCCTGTGTCTCTGCCTCTCTCTGTGTGTGTCTCTCATGAATAAGTAGATAAAATCTTTTCAAAAACAAAAAAATAAAGAAAGGCAAAGGAAAGTTTATTCCTTTACTGATGGGACAGAAAGGATCACTAGGAACCCAGGACTGAAGAACAAAGTGGTCGATACCATGCATAGAGCAGAATGATCGCTGTTAACATGTCTCAAACATGTGCCATGTGCCAAGCACTCTTCTACGTGGCGGACCTCCACTGACTCATTCAATCCTCACAACAACCCCTGGACGTAAATGTACCAGCACTCTCCCCATTTTACAGATGACGAAACAAACACAGAGCGAAGTGCCCAAGGTCACACAGCCAGTAAGTCGCAGAGCTGAGACTAAAACAGGGTCATGCGTCCAACCACCACACCATCCTGCCTTCCCTCGAGCATGCCATATAGTCTAGACCCAACCAGAGACTGAGGAGTATAGAGCATGGCAATGTCCCATGGTATTTCCAGTTGCCGCCTCCTGGTATAGCACAGGTGAGGGACACACTTGGCCCTGAGACAAGGGAAGGCAACTGAGTCACAAGAATTTCTTCTAGGCCCACAAACCACCAAGACCTGGACCTGCAATGTTCGGGCTAGATACACGAGCGAATCACTAACTGTGAATTAGCTTAGATAATGGTGTCAGATACTTGGACACATTCTCTGTCTTTAGCTTCTTGAGATGAGAAGCATTTTTCCTCAAGAAACTGGACAGCTGGACAATCCAACCCATGAGCCGTCGGGAAAAGCACAGGGTAGGCAGGACTTGGCCAAAGGAGTAAGTTCACTGCCAATCCCCTCTCCTACACACTCTGCTCTCAAGTGCTGCAAATCAGAGAAAGTGACACTCGTGTGAAATGATGTTTATTTCAGGACATGGTGACTCCTTAGCCAGAGAACTCAGGTCACTAAGTTTTCAGATTCCAGGTGATGGAAATCAGGTCAGAGCTAATAAACAGCACGAGAATAAACAGCTTAATTTACCCTACAAAGAGAAAAACCAGCCAAGCCCGAGCAGAGTATCACATGGGCAAAATTTCACTTCTGATTATCATGTTAGTACCACACAAACCCCCAGCCTCCCACAGAGCCAGCATATCAGAGGTGAGCCATTCTTTCCTCTATCCCAATTGTCAACTGCTCTTATCATCACAGAGCTCATGCTGAGCCGCTACTGAGCTTGACAGACAATAAAAGTAACAACAACAAAAAGCTCTGCCCGGAAAATTATTGTTTTTATACACAATACAGATCAATTTGGTAGACAGTTTCCAAAACATCCACCAACCCACAAATATGTTCTCCAGTCTTACCCCTGCTACATGCGAGCGTGCCCTAAGGGCACGGGATCCTTCTCCAGGCCACTGTGGTCTTACACAAACATAATTAGTTAGTAGCGTGCTGGCTGCTATTAGCATCAGCAAAGAAGAATAAGAATGGCAGAAAGAAAAAAGAAAAAAACACAGAGTCCCATATGGAGAAATTACAGTTGGTGGACTATCAAACTCATTTTGTTTATACAAAGACTACAAATGATCACGGAAAATTTAGAAAACACACCTAAGGAGGAGGGGGTGGGGGAAACGTGTTACCAGATCTAGAAACTCATTTCTATCTTCTGCAAAATTTATTTCAAAAAAAAAATTTTTTTTAAGATTTTATTTATTTATTCATGAGAGACACACACAGGCAGAAGGAGAAGCAGGCTCCATGCAGGGAGCCTGACATGGGACTCAATCCCGGGTCTCCAGGATCATACCCTGGGCTGAAGGCGGCGCTAAACTGCTGAGCCACCTGGGCTGCCCTGCAAAATTTATTTCAAAAGACAAACTGGCGAGTTATGGCTCCGCGGTGATGACCTCAAAGTTCACGAATACAGAAAAATTCATTAGTGGAAAAGTCTCCCACCAAGAACTTAACCAAAAGCAAGAGGACTTGGTGTGACGCACCCCGTTGGGGTTTTCTTGGAGGCTAGATTCAGATGTAGAAAAGAAGAGCTTTGCTCCGAGAACCCACTCTCACTGTCCCCACTCCAGGTGCTCAGAGCAGAGGAGCTGAGAAATTCAGAGGCAGTTGAAAGCAAGAATATTTGGGGTGTTAGTTTCCGGGTAAGGCACCAGAATGCTCTCCAGTGACTCCTACCTTGTAGGCCACGGGTCCCTAGGGAGTAATTACAAGGGGGTTGCAAATCCATGCCCATGCCAAGTAGTTTCCAGCAGGGAGATAATTAAAAGTATAACGACTACCACATAGGCTCATTAAATTCTTTGATATTAACAAGGGGTCCTCACCCTCATAAAGTTTGAGGGCCATTACTCTGATCTGCCTTTGACTCCTAAGACTTTAGTGCGTAAGTTATGCTCCCATTCAGAGGACGCACCACGAGCCTTCTCTACCCAAGTGGCCCCGGACACATCACTTCTTAGCTCAGGACCTCAGTTTCTCCTTAACATTGTCAATTAGTCATAACGATGGCAGTAAACGACACAAATGGAATATCTAGCCCTCAAAGGTAATTTGGGGAGTCGTAAAGTAATATGTGTCAATCCCTTAGAGACACCCATAATGATGTCAAATTTTCCCAAGATCTCCAAATATAACCCCGAATGTGCCACTTGCTAAATCTGACTCCAACCCAATTCTCTAATCACAGAAAATATATTGCAGCTCTGCCGGACAGATAATCTCTCACACAGAATCAGGTACTCAAGATTCATGTTTTCTGTTTCCGTTGTCTGCTGTTAGAGTCTGACCAATTTATCCAATCTCGGATTCTCGAGTTGCAAAGGGATCAACAATTCAATGCACTGAGATTGCTTGCAAATTTTTTTGGGGATGCCATCAATTTTAAACTTTATTCATATTATAAAATAATATCGGGCAGCCCAGGTGGCTCAGCGGTTTAGCGCCGCTGCCTTGGGCCCAGGGTGTGATCCTGGAGACCCTGGATCGAGTCCCACGTCAGGCTCCCTGCATGGAGTTTGCTTCTCCCTCTGCCTGTCTCTCTCTCTCTCTCTCTCTCTCTGTGTCTCTCATGAATAAATAAATAAAATCTTGAAAAAATAATAATATCACATTAATATTCAAAGCCAATGTAAAGTAAGTAATTGAAAAAGATCTAGAAATATCTATTTCAAATATCTATTTCAAACCATGTAGGGGCACCTGGGTGGCTCAGTGAGTTAAGTGTCTGCCTTCAGCTCAGGTCATGATCTCAGGGTTCTGAGATCGAGCCCTGTATCAGGCTCTCTGCTCCATGGGGAGCCTGCAACTCTCTCTCCCTCTTCTTGCCACTCCCCCACCTTGTGCTCTCTCTCTCAAATACATAAATAGAGGAGCACCTGGGTGGCTCAGATGGGTAAGCAGCTGCTTTCTGCCTGGGTCATGATCCCAGGATCCTGGGATAGAGCCCTGCATCGGGCTCCCTGCTAAGCCCTCTGCTTCTCCCTCTACCCCTCCCTCTGCTCATGCTCTCTCTCACTCTCTCTCTCTCTCAAATAAATAAAATATTTTAAAAATATATGTAAACAGAATCTTTAAAAGTATGTATGTGCCATGTAAAAGAGATATCTATTATATTGTTTTCCAACCCATAAAAGCTAATTATGTCAACTTGATCCAGGAAATTGTTGGCCAAATATTAAGTAGTACTTTATCCCTAATGAGACTTCCAGGAGCAGAAGATTGTGGAAAGGAATAGGATTTGGTGTCAGAGACTCAGGTTCAAATCTCAGATTTCTATAATAGGTTAGGTCACATTCCTCATTTCTAAATAGTAATATTCACAAGGTTGTGAAAAGGACTGAATATAATAATGTCTGTGGAAGCAAAAATGTTGTGGATATATTAGCTACTGCATTAATGTGCAGCCTATTACTCTTCTGGTCCCACTAGCTAGTCAATAGCCACAATAATGTTAATTAGGATGAGGTGTGCACAGTGGGGTATAATCATCCTCAGCCCTACCAGAAATATCTGTCAGCTTCTACTCCTCTCTTACCATCAGCAGCCTCCAGAGAGAGCACACAAAAGCAGCCCCCCTACCAAAAGAGACCCTAGGTCCTGTATCACAAGTCTGTTAAAGCTGGCTTAGCAGTTGACACTTGCCAAATTATTTTTTCAAGAAAATCCAACATCAAGAATCATATGGTAGACTCAAAAAAAGCTCTCTGTTTAGCAGTTCTTGCAAGGATTGCTATTTTGTGTCTTGAAAACGAGGGAAATAAAATCGCACATTCATTACAACAAAAGTACCCTTCTCTCCCCTTCCGATAGCATTTGTTAGACACCATACGCCATATTTGCACTTGCTATAATCATGACAGTTGCATGCATGACCATTTGCCTGCCTGATTGGAACTGAGTTAATTCCTGGGTATATTTCAGAGTTGTAAAGGAGGAAGCATTATTTCTAGGTAACTTTTTTTTTTTAATCAACACAAAACTCTAAATTTTGGAAAACGCAGAGGCCTCAAGGTCAAACATCTTCCCTCTACTTACATGATCACCATTTCAGGTGCAATCATGTTGAGCTGCTGGAGGTTACTATAGAACCACTCATCTATCTGAGCTTTCATTTCAAAGGAGATTCTTCTTTAATGTCTTTCTATGCAGTTTTTTAAAGTAGTATCTTTTTCCGCTGCAAAAGAAATGTGATCGTTATAAACATTCAAAAGTAAGATAACTTATAACTCATAATCTCACCAACCAAAGATAATCATTAACATTTTGCCACATAATTAAGTCTTTTTTCTAGGCATGAATATATATTCTTTATTGACAATACAGTCATATGCATATCATTTTTTAAATCTTTTTCTCCTTAACGGTATATTGTCAACATTTTTCCATGCCGCCAAATGTTCTTCTTCAGCACCACTTTAAATGATATATTTGGATTTAACATGTGTTATTTAACCAACCCTTTACGGCTGGGCATGTAAGTAGTTTCCAAATTTCGTTCTTATAAACAATGCTGAGCTAGACATCCATACAGCTGAAACTTTGGGTACAGCTACAACTATTGCCTCAGAGCAAATTCTAGAAACAAAATTTGAATGGAAGGGTATGCTAGAGGTTAAGGCTTTGACATGTATCTACATATTTTTTGTTTCCCAACACGAGATTCAGCATTCTTGAAACGGGTCCATCGATCTAAAAAGTACAGTGTGAGGGGCGCTTGGGTGGTTAATCATCCAACTCTTGATGTCAGCTCAGGTCATGATCTCAGGGTTGTGAGATCAAGCCTTGCATCAGGGTCCACGCTCAGTGTGGAGCCTACTTGAGGTTCTCTCTCTCCTCCCTCTGCCTCAGCCCCTCCCCCTGGTCATGCATTTTCTCTCTAAAAATAAATGGTTAAAGTCAGGACACCTGGGCAGCTCAGTGGTTGAGCGTTTGCCTTTGGCTCAGGGCGTGATTCCAGGGTGCCAAGATCAAGTCCCCCATCGGACTCCCTGCATGGAGCCTGCTTTTCCCTCTATGTCTCTGTGTGTGTGTGTGTGTCTCTCTCATGAATAAATAAATAAAATCTTTTAAAAATAAATGAATAAAATCCTTTAAAAAAAAAGCACAGTGTAACTGTTATTCACAGAAACTGATCACTGACTTAGTTCTGTTTCACCTCTCATTGATGGATGGATTGGAAGCACAGAAGGAAAATGTGTCATTAGACCAAACAATTATTTAATAATATGTCAAGAACCTACTGTGTCTGGTACACTCAGCTCCTTAGTCAATATGTCTTAATTGAACCCTAGGTCCCTGCTTTCATCAGGCCGTGTGCCCCTTTCTTGGTACAGAGAAGTTTCTGCACTATCTCCTAGCATGCTCTGTGCAGGAGAAAATATGGGTCAGTTTCCTGTGGCCATGACTTCCCCAGAGCTATCCACATATACACATAACCAAAATAAGCATCTAAATATAGTCCAAATAAATTTCCCACCCAATGTCCGAGAACCAGTTTTAATACCACCCATAGGGGAGCATTCTCTGCATGCTTCTATGTAGGAATAATGAAACAATATCCCTTATATAAATTCTCGTTAACCAAAAGTTAAATCATTCTCACCTTTCTTGATGAAATTTAACTGAGAAAAAAATAAACGATGTTATTACAAATAAATATTTTGGCCAATGTTTCAGAACCATTTCTAATTTAAGTGCCTAATACATCCCGTGGTTGTGCATATAGCCACATCCCTATCAGCCTAAACTTGCTATCCTAACATTCTTTTCCTCTTCTGCTATTTCCAAGAAGTCAGAGGGAAAAGGTCAGGAGCAAACACACGCAAAAATAATAATAATGACAAAAAATAAAAAAAAATAAAAAATAAATAAGAAATCAAACAGGAAAACAGCTCAAGATTTAAGAAACTTTGACATCTTTTCCACAACCATCAAAAGTGATTTTTAAAAGTTAAGTACCACTCTGGAAACGCATTGTTAATTTGGAAAAACACTGGTCTTTTCACAAGAGCATAAATTTAACACAGGAAACATTGTCGTGAGCTATCAGAACAAGTTACTACTGAATGGCCACTGAATGGGACACATATTCTTTTTTTTTTAAGATTCTATTTATTTATTCATGAGAGACACACACACAGAGGCAGAGACACAGGCAGAGGGAGAAGGAGGCTCCTTGCAGGGAGCCCGATGGGGGACTCGATCCCAAGACCCGGGGATCACGACCTGAGCCGAAGGCAGATGCTCGACCATTGAGCCGTACAGGCGTCCCGTTCCTTAGCACAGAGCCTATCATTGTGGATAAAAGAACTAAAACACTATCAAAAGTTGCACCCTCTGGAGGGTAAATTTTCCAACATTGAAAGATGTAACAGGGAGCGACAGTGATGCCAATTGTTTCCCAAGACCTGAAGGCAGCTCTGTTGGTCATGAGGGTGAGCCTGGGGAAAACACCAGAGTGTTAAAAATCCCTTCTTAGCATGCAACCATCTCCTCCTTTTTGCTGCCTTTCTCTCTAAAGCACAGAGCCCTCATTTTCCCTGCCAATTTGGCCACTCTCAGCTCAGGCACATTTTCTTGCCGCCTTTGGTGCTCTAAAACATGCTTTAAAATCTATTTTCTCAGGCTTTGATTTGCAGGGAATGAACAAACCCAGGAAATCTGTGCTTTAAGCCTCATTAATTTCTCTGAACCTTAATTTCCTCATCTGTAAAATGGAGGTATTTCCTACATCCTCATGTAATCTTCTTAACGTGGGGCCTACTGTCGTGCTTAATAAAGAGTAGCCAGTAGTGTTACCAAAGAGGAAGCCAGCAGTGTAGATTCATGAAGAAAAATAGAAGCTGAGGGAGGGAGCCTCTTTTAACATGGCTAACTCAGGTCCAAATTTTTGATCTGGGCAAATTACACAAATCATGATGCAGTTGTTATAGGTGTAGTGATCTGTGAGAAGGGAATCATATTTAGCTAGGATGGTTCATTAGTCAGATTAAAAATAAGAATAACAGGTTTTTGGGGTTTGTTTTTTTTTTCAAGTGATCTCTACACCCAACACAGGCTTGAGCTCACAACCTTGAAATCGGGAGTCGTGTGCTCTACCCACTGAGCCAGCCACGTGCCCCTAAAAATCAAAATTTTGTTGGAAAAAAAATCATGAGAATAAAAAAGAAAGGAGCCAAGTTATCTTAACACAGACTTTCTCTCTCTCTCTCTCTTTCTCTCACGCACGCAGCTTTCAGGCATCCTCGAAGCCGATAAAATTGTGACCCTAATACATTAAGGAAAAATGCCCTAAACCAGCCAAGAGTGAAAATAAACATGACTGAGCAATAAATTAGGATCTCCTTCAGTCTCCTTCTACCTCCCACATGCCTGGGTTTTGCACGGGAAAAATACAGTCCATATGGAGGTTTTGGCGCAATCAAGACCCACTCCCCACCCTCTCTACACATGCCCTCCCCCAGGTGACTTGGGGCCCAGGCGTCCAGGGGCACTGGATAAACATGAGCTGATGCAGATGGAATGAGCAGATGTCTGGAGTCCCGAGCCCAGGCTGAGAGGGACAGACAGTGAGAGTGAGTAGGAGGCCTGGAGGGGAACAGGCACCCCATTTTCTTGCCCATTCCCCAGATCCCTGAGTGCCAGTGGTGGGATGACATGCTCATTCCAATATCTGGTGACTCTCCTTGGGCTTCTCCCTGTACTATGACTTCCAGACCAAGACAAAGCATCAGAGTCGAAACAGCTTTGGCATTCACCTAACCCCATCTGTCCATGTGACAGATGAGAAAAGGGAGGCCTAGAAGCTTCAAAGGACTTGACCTACCTCATATACCAACTTATTGCAACACCAAGTCTCCTGCTTTCTAGACCAATCCTCCAGTTTTATATTTGGCTGCTCCCATGGTATGACCAAAAATCGTTCATCCAACTTTTCATTAAATACTCAAATACTGGGGATCCAGTGGCTCGCGATTTAGCACCTGCCTTCGGCCCAGGGCATGATCCTGAAGTCCCAGGATCGAGTCCCACATTGGGCTCCCCAGGAGCCTGCTTCTCCTTCTGCCTGTGTCTCTGCCTCTCTCTCTCTCTCTCTCTGTGTGTGTCTCTCATGAATAAATAAATAAAATATTTTTAAAAAATAAAATAAATAAATACTCAAATACTCACTATACACCAGGCATTGGGGTGAGCATTCAAAACAGTAAGAGTTTTCCATGGCTATAATAAAAGATCTACCTCTCTGTAGATGCCAAAAAATTAGTAATAATAGTAGTAGTAGTAGTAGTAGTAGTATGAGAGCTTCTTGCCCTGTAACATCAAATAGGCAAGCACCTACTATGTGCCGAGTTCAAGACTAGGTGGCAGAAAAAAAATGGACAAGGCAATCTCCCTCCCCTCCTTGGGATACTCCTGCTTAAAGTTAAATTCCACTAACATGGATAAACAGAGAGGAGATTCAGACCATGAATTAACATGGAATAAACACAGATAACAAATAGACAAGATTAAATATTTAGATTATGTGTTGGCCAGGGGTTAAGTGGATTAATGGAGTGATGAGTTGGGCAGAGTTATGGGATTTCCATGTTTAGACAGGGTGGATTAGGTTGTCTAGCATATGGAAATGCAAATCGAAACTGCTATCATCAGCATTAACGCCCTGTATTCAGCTCTAGAGGTGCCTTTCTCTGTCAAAGGGCAGGAGGTGCAGGACAGACCGTGTCTCGCCCATCTTTACAACATCCTGGTGAGTCAGAGAGCCAGCACTAGAATTCCCAGGCTCCCGGTGAGGCAACAGATCCAGAGGAGAGGGTGGGAAAGTCAAGAGGCAGTAAAACCTAGTCCTGGCCTCTCCTCACCTCCAATCCAAATGCCTCCAGAGGCCGTGGGCAGTTCAGACAGGCACCAACATGATGATCCGGTGTAACACAGCCCTTTTGATCTTTTACCTCAAAGGAGGAGGAATTGTGAGTTAACCTTATAATTATTTCCCAAGCGCTTCAAACATGCTCTGAATCCTTCATAGAGCGTAAGTTTCTTAAGGGCAGGGACGGACCCCCAATGTCCCCTGTCGCTTGCAGCAGAGCCATGAAGCCCTGAACACGGAGCAGATGCCTTCGGCTTTCTTACGAAGGAGTGAAGGTCTAGAGAAGACATCGCCAAAGATGCTTGTGCTCTCAGCCACACGCCTCTCTTCCTGCCCCTTGGGTCCTTGGCCTGCGTACGTCCTGCCCCCGCGAGGCTGGATCTCCAAACAAGTCTCTACCCGGGTCTGTGATTCACTGAGACACCCCTGGGATCTCTCGCCGGCCTCTACCGTCGACAGAAACAGAGGGGGTTATTCATGAGGAGCTGTGGGGAGGGCCTGGGGATCTTGCTGCTTTGGTTTTCTGGGCAGAGGAGTCCCACAGGTGTACTCTCGCTCACGTGTATCCCACACTTGCTGCCCATTGAAGAAGGATAAGGGCGCAGATTCATGGCCCCAATGCCAACCTGTGTTTTTTCCTTCTTAAAACTTTTTGCCCAAACCTGACACCCACTCATTACCCAGATAAATTAGAAAGTGGAGTCTCTCTCTCTCTCTTTTTTTTTTTTTTAAGATTTTATTTGTTCATTCATGAGACACAGAGAAAGAAAGAGGCAGGGGGAAAAGCAGGCTCCCTGTGGGGAGCCCGATGTGGGACTCGATCCTGGGACTCCAGGATCACGCCCTGGGCCGAAGGCAGGCACTTAACTGCTGAGCCACCCAGGTGTCCGGGAGTCTCTAAAATCGCAGGAGGGGGAGCCTGGGTGGCTCAGACAGTTGAGCGGCCCACTCTTGATTTCCACTTGGGTCATGCTCTTGGGTCTTGGGGTGGAGCCCCACACCAGGATCCCTGCTCCGTGGGGAGTCTACTTGAACATTTCTCTCCCTCTGCCCCTCCTCCTGCTCGCTCTCTCTCTCTCTAATAAATGAATAAATCTTTTAAAAAATATTGTTCACAGGATGGTTCTTCATAACATCATGCCTTTTTTTTTTTTTTTTAAGATTTCATTTATTTATTCATGAGAGACACAGAGAGAGAGAGGCAGAGACATAGGCAGGGGGAGAAGCAGGCTCCCTGCGAGGAGCCCGATGCGGAACTCAATCCCAGGACCCCAGGATCACGCCCTGAGCTGAAGGCAGACACTCAACCACTGAGCCACCCAGGCGCCCCAAAATCATGCCTTTAAGACCACATCTTGTCTCTCTTCCAGGGTCCGGTCATGGGCCAGTACTAATTTGCAAAACAGTTCTAAGTGTGGTAAATGTGGCTATAGTGACATGGAGACATCTGGGTTTGACCTTGGGTCCTGCCACTGCATTAGTAACATGACAATGCATGCTTTTGATAGATGACAAGCAGAGGCCCTGGGACATTACATTACCTACCTTGTAAAGGAGTCTCCAGTCCCTCACCTCTGCAAAGAGGGAGCTGCTTGGGACACCTGGGTGGCTTAGTGGTTGAGTGTCTGCCATTGGCTCAGGGTGTGATCCCGGGATCCCGGGATTGAGTCCTGCATCAAGCTCCCTGCAGGGAGCCTCCTTCTCCCTCTGCCTCTCTCTGTGTCTCTCATGAATAAATAAATAAAATATTTAAAAAAAAAAAAAAAGAAAAAGAAAAGAGGGAGCTGCTCTAATCCATCCCAAAAGTCTTTTCCAGCTCCATGCTTTTGCCTGTGGCTTACCTTCCTGCTATCCTCTTTCCCCCCATAAACTCTCTCTTGTGAGATAAGGTGAGGAAGCTCACCTCTCCTGGCTGGGAACTGTTCCAATCTTACCACAAGCTGCATTCAGACAAATGCTGCAAATGGTTGCCAGGTGTGGGCAAACGGGCTTGTGACCTTGATACATCGTCCCGTTGGGTGTATCAGCCCACTGTTTTGTTTCCCTGTTTGAGTACCCTTCATCACCACCCTACGCAGAATTGAACCCGATTCCTGACCCTGGACCATCTGTTCCTCCCACTAGTCCTCAGGTCCCTGCCAATTCACCTACATTTCCCCCAGGGAGATGGTGCATCCTCTGCCTTCACGTCTCTTCCAACCCACTGCCCTTACAACTGATTCTTCCTGAGTGCTGACTTGCCTCTCTGCTTCATCCTCACTGAGGCCTTCAAAGGAAATGTGTCCATTACTGCTGCCCTCATGTGCTATTTGCTCAATCAATGAGAACACAGAGCCCTGAAGTTCCAAGGAAGTCTGAATGCTTGAAAGACCCACATATATCGCTGTCTGGGTGAGTTTACAATAGCAACAGTGGGTTGGGAATGGCTTTGGCCTTCCTTGGCTGTGTGAGGGCAATATTTCAAGGGTAGGAGCTGGGGAGTCCCTCAACAGTTAAAATATTCCTTGAAAATACAAACTGGCAGACTGAATTCATTATTGTGGATTCTTTCTTTTTTCCCCCCTTTAAAGTAGAAAAAAACATTTTTCAATACTCGGGTTATGTGCTTTAAACATTGTCCTGACATCTGTTCTTTAAAAGCACAATAGAAAGCATGCTTTCAACTACAAACACAGATAAAATATGGAAACACAGCTCTGCATTTCTGGGCTAGAGACATGCTAAGTAATAGGGATTTGCATGACTAAGCTTCTACTATGCTGACATATGCAAAATTCAGGAGCAAACGAATCATTCTTCTTAGTTTGACAATGTTTAAATGAGAAACAGCCTTCACCCTGGGTCTGAAGACTGGTGAGCTCACATGGGAACCTGATTGCACCCAATTTAATAGCAATTTTAAAACAGATCTATCTAAATATTAAGTCTCCTTAACTAATAGTGATGTAGGCAGTGATTCTAATTATAGGAACAAAAGGTCAGTAGAGATCAGACCAAGGAGATTGGGCACAATTCGCATGAGATTTGGCTCAAGCTGGTTTTTAAGATCTTATCTTTACTTAAAGAAAGAAAAGGAAAGAAGGAAAGAAAAGAAAGAAGAAAGAAAGAAAGAAAGAAAGAAAGAAAGAAAGAAAGAAAGAAAGAGAAAGAAAGAAAAGGAAGGAAGGAAGGAAGGAAGGAAGGAAGGAAGAAAAGAAAGAAGAAAGAAAGAGAGGTGGGAGACAAAACCTGGAACTAATGAATATTTATACCGAAACTTATTTCATGCTAAGTTTTTGTAATGATATTTTCTTTTCTTTTAAGATGTGCTACCTTGTAAGGATAAATGAATTCTCAAAAGCTCAGTCAGTTAAACACTACAGTGACAGCATCTGTTTTGTTATTTGCAATGACAATAAAAGTGGATTAAGGGTTCTAATCAAATTATTTTTCCCAAAACATCAATTACCTACCCGAGAAAAGGCTCAGATTTTGGATTTTCTGAATCAGCCTCAATTACAAATTTTCTGTTGCCATTTCACAATAAGTAATTAAAACATCCTGGAAATTCATAGTTGTTTGTTTATTCTAGGAGAGGGGAAGCATCCCATGTCACTGAAACCCTAAATTAGATGGCATAGCCTGATGTTGATTTGGGAAACACAGTCATTGCACAGGCCTTGAGAAAGAGTTGTAGTGGCCCACTCAATACCTGGCTCATTTCATAGGACAGAAACACACCCAAATCCCAGACTGGCTGGTCCAGCCTGCACCTGAATTAGGACTGGCTTCCCCAAGTGTTTCCCCACATTGTAAATTTTTATTTTTATTTTTTTTATTTATGATAGTCACAGAGAGAGAGAGAGAGAGAGGCAGAGACACAGGCAGAGGGAGAAGCAGGCTCCATGCACCGGGAGCCTGACGTGGGATTCGATCCCGGGTCTCCAGGATCGCGCCCTGGGCCAAAGGCAGGCGCTAAACCACTGAGCCACCCAGGGATCCCCCACATTGTAGATTAGCTGCTGGCCACTGGTTCCGGTTCACTGCTAGAACCAGGTATCCTTCTTCCTGAAAGGAATCACTGGCCAGTCACACCTGAGACTCATTTCTTAGAATCTCGTGGAAAAGACAGTGTGGCTTGCAGGTTGCTGAGCCTGTGTGGAGCCTCTCCACACTCTCCACAGCACGAACCGCCTCTGCCCTCCTTAAAAGCAGCAACAATGACGCAAGAAGAGATGGTTGGGCCCAAGTGTCTGGGATGTGATGGATCTAGGGAGACTAGGGAATCAATGCTGGTGCTTAGAGTGTAGTGAGGACCTGCCCACCCAGGTGCCCAGGAGTAGCAGGATCTCTGATAGAATAATAGAAGCCCAGAACAAACAGAAATACCTGCCTTCCTACCAACCTCCAAAGATTGGATAAACATATCTTAGCAATGATCGTGAAGTTCTGAAGACCACTGGCCCTTCCTTAGGTTTGCCTCCAAGTCCCTCCCATCAGTTCTTCCCAAACTGTAATGCCTGCATGAATCACCTGAGTCTTGTTAAAATGCAAATTCTGATTCAGAAGTCTGGGGTGGGACCCAAAATGCTTTATTTTAAGCTTCTGAGGACCATGCTTTGAAGTAGGTTTCTTAGTCTGTCTGGGCTGCTATAACAGAATTATGACTGACGGTGGCTTATAAACAGGAATTTATTTCTCACAATTCTGGGGGTTGGGAAGTTCAAGGTCAAGGTACAGCAGACTCAGTGTCTGATAGGGTCATGCTTCTTGTTTCTTCACAATGGGTCTTCGTCACAATGTGGAAGGGGTGAGGAAGCTCTCTGAGGTCTCTTTTATAAGGACACTCATCTCATTCATGAGGGCTCCACCTTCATGAGCTAATCACCTGCCAAAGGCCCCAGGTCCAGATACTATCACCTTGGGGGACAGGATTTCAGCCTATGAATGGTGGGGGGAAGGAGACACGCACAATATTCAATCCAGAACAGGGAGAGGTCTTATAGAAACCTAGGATGGGGGGCTCCGGTGGGGCGTGGGGGACGACAAAACAAAACAAACTAGAGCTGTGGAGAAGCCCACCGTGGACAACTAATGTTGGTCAAATTACCAGCCCTGGGAGGTGGCTCCCAAGGAGCTAAATTCAATTAAATTTAGAAAAATTAAATAAGTGAAATTTCCGGCATCCAAGGGCCGCAGAGCAAATTCAAACTCATCTCTTGTGATACATGCTTGCCCACGACAAGTTAGAGCTTTAAAACAGCTGTTACCCATCAAAATAAATTAGTCGGGAAGGACCAGCACAGGACTTGAGCTCCCAAAGCACCTCCATGACATCCCTGTGTCATCCAAGGTGACAGATCGGGCCTTCCTCATCTCATCATCATGCAGCCAAAGATCTTAACAAATGGTTCTTCTGTTAGGACAGTGGTTTTCTTTTCTTTCTTTTTCTCTTTTTTTTTGTGTGTGTGTGTGTGTGTGTGTGTGTGTGTGTGTTTTTATTTTTCTAATGGATGATCTTTTTAAAAAAATTTTTTTTTAAAGATTTTATTTATTGGGGTGCCTGGAGGTTCAGTCAGTTAAAGGTCTGCCTTTGCTTAGATCATGATCCCAAGGTCCTCGGATCAGACCCTGCATCGGGAACCCTGTTCAGTAGGGAGTCTGCTTATCCTTCTGCCTCTGCTGCTCCTCGTACTTATGCGCTCTCTCTCTCTGTCAAATAAATAAATAAAGCCTTTTTAAAAAATTAATTAATTAATTAATTAATTAATTAATTTGAGAGAACAGGAGCAGAGGGAAGGGCAGAGGGAGAGGGAGAAGCTGACACTTTACTGAGCAGGGAGCCTGATCTGGGACCTTGGGATCATGACCGCAGTCCAAAGCAGATGCTTAGCTGACTAAACTGCCCAGGCATCCCACAGATGATCTTTTTAAAAATGCTTTTAGGATGGGACGCCTGGGTGGCTCAGTGGTTGAGCATCTGCCTTTGGCCAGGACGTGATCCTGGAGTCCCAAGATCAAGTCCCACATCCAGCTCCCTGCATCGAGCCTGCTTCTCCCTCTGCCTGTGTCTCTGCCTCTCTCTCTCTCTCTGTCTCTCATGAATAAATAAAATCTTTTTTAAAAACCACTTTTAGGGGGCACCTGGGTGGCTCAATCAGTTAAGCATCCAATTCTTGATTTCAGCTCAGGTCATGATCTCAGGGTCATGAGCTCAAGTTCCATCCCTGGGTGTGGAGCCTGCTTAAGAGTCTCTCTCTCCCTCTCCCTCTGCCCTCCTCCTGCTCACTAGCACTTACTATCTCACTTGCTCTCTCAAAAATAAATTAATCTTTAAGACTTTATTTATTTATTCATGAGACACGCAGAGAGAGAGGCCGAGACACAGGCAGAGGGAGAAGCAGGCTCCATGCAGGGAACCCAATGTGGAACTCAATCCTGGGATGCCAGGATCACGACCCAAGGCAAAGGCAGATGCCCAACCACTGAGCCACCCAGGTGCTCCTCAAAAATAAATTAATTAAATAAACAAAATTTAAAATGTATTTAGAACCATTTCATAATTTCATGGTTTCAACAATGAAACAACAATTTCATTGTTACATATACATCATATCATTTACCCACCATGAAAGGTAGGTATCGTTAGTCATTTTTTACAGCTGGGGAAATTGCTTCTCAGAGAGTCCAAATAACTTGTTCAAATTCAGTTGCTACCAAGTGGTTGAACAAAATTATAAACTGCGGTCCATTCACTTCATAGCTGTTTTGTGTGTTGTTTTGTTTCTACAAGAACACATTATCTCAGAGTTGCCTGGTCCACAAGCATCTGCTCCAGGCTCTACTTCCCAATGAGCCATCATACCTTTTCCAAACAAAATAGGAGGATATTGTGTCAGGGGTTTAATCCACCCTTCTATTAAAATCCATTTGGAGCCTTCCCAGAAAAGGGAAGACTGCAGTCTAAAGGCTCAAGAATATGTCTGATCCTTGATTCATTTTAATTTTCCAGATTTCTAATGAGAACTTCATGAGACATCTCCAATGCATTCAGAAAAGCTTCTCCAACAGAGAATTCTCTATTCTAGAGGGCTGAACATAGTTTCCTTAGAGTTTAAGACACTGTGGGCACTACCAATTTTACCATCAGTAGTGTATCCAGATGCCATTCATCCTTCTCATTAAGAGATTTTCCAATGATGAGAATGTCCCTCATTTTTTAAAGAGTTGATTTCACAAGGTGCACAAGCACAGGGACCCTGACTTGCTCCTAAAATCGATATTTTTGGATCACACATCTTTCAAGACAAGAGTCCCAACTTACTTAACTGTAAAATATTAGTCATGGTAGTTGATCATAAGGTGGCTTGAGAATTAAAAGGGTATCCCATGAAAAGTACCTAGCCCAAAGTTGCTATGCAGTAAAATGAATGAGAAGCTACTCACAAGGGAGAGGACTTTAGTCTTTATTACTTTCATATTCAGTTCCATTTTGTCTGAGTGGAGTGATGGATAGGGGGAAATCCCAATCCCTTCTGTATTTCTCTTCCCATCAGCTAGCAATCCATTTTCTGGCAAACCTTCAGGTCCTTTCCATCTTGTAAGGCTGAAAGCCAAAATATAATCATCAAAAAAAGAAATCTTATCCATCTAGGTACCAATAATGTTTCTAAGATTGTAAATCGGGCCAAGGATGGGTCAAGCTAAAATTATTTTTCTTTTTTTTTTAAGATTTTATTTATTTATTCATGAGAGACAGAGAGAGAGAGAGAGGCAGAGACACAGGCAGAGGGAGAAGCAGGCTCCACGCAGGGAGCCCGATGTGGGACTCGATCCTGGGACTCCAGGATCATACCCTGAGCCAAAGGCGTTGCTAAACTGCTGAGCCACTGGGGTTGCCCTAAAATTCTGCCATTCTTCTCAGATGGTGTGCTGGGTTGTGTCTTGATCACATTAGGTCTTCTCTAGATGATCCCTTGTAGCACTTTGAAAACTACTCAGAAAGCACACGTTTAGCCTGTGGTTTGTCCACAACCATATACATCATCGATCCACAATTCAGGGATACTACATCAGTCCTCTGTATTGAACTCCTATCCTACAAGTACTCAAATCCTACGTTATAACCCAGATCCTGCTTTTCCTTTTGCTGTGTGTCAGAGTTATCTGGCTAAAGACAACTATTTACCAAGTCTAAGTTCAAACCCAGGTCAAAATTATCCCTTTCCCCTTCCTTACCTAACTCACCACTACCCCATTCCTGAGGACCCCAGGACTGAGCGTGAAGAGCTGGGCACAGGGTTGAATGAGTGAATACATGAACAATTGTTCCAGCAGGTTTGGGCACTGTGTCAAGTATGCTAGGACACAGGCCATCTGCTTTGTATCTTGACACCACACGGTATTTGCTTTAATCGTTTCTATTAGCTCCTTCCCACACTCCCAAGCACCCTCATGCTTGTAGTAGTTCCATTATACTACTTAGCCAGAGAAATCACAGTAGTTCATGAGCAGTGACAGTGTTAGCCATCCTATGAACTGATATCTGTGGATGAGGGGAGAGAATTGCAAAGGTAAAATAGAAACTCAAGTGTCCTCACCCCCAAAGACATTGCTACAGGATCAGCTCCACATGCCTTAGAATGGCACGGACAACCTTTGTAGCCTTGATGTCATTTCATGTCAAGACACCTATGCTCAGATGCTCTAGTTCTTGGCTACTCAGAGTATGTGTATGAGCTGTCAGCATCAGCATCATGTGGAACTTGTTAAAAATGTAGAATTTGGGATGCCTGGGTAACTCAGTAGTTGAGCCTCTGCCTCCGGCTCAGGGTGTGATCCCGGAGTCCCAGGATCCCGGGGTCCCAGGATAGAGTCCCACATCAGGTGCCCCGCAGCGAGCCTGCTTCTCCCTCTGCCTGTGTCTCTGCCTCTCTCTCTCTCTGTGTCTCTCATGAATAAATAAATACAATCTTTTTTTAAAAATGCAGAATCTTGAGCCCCTCCCTAGATGACCTTCCTCTTAACAAAATCCTCAGATAATGAACACACTGCTTGTCTGGGGACTACACTTTGAATAGCAAGGCTCTAGATTACCATTTTCCCCTAAAGAAGTCACACATGGTCATATCTTTAAACCTTTGGTCATATTATTCCCTGTGCTTATAAAACTCTTTTTCACCTTCTCTCTGCGAATTCTACATGATTTCAGTTCATGTGTAGAAATCATCAGAGCACCTATTTTAGCACTAAGCAAAAAGATATAGCTTGCTTATCAGACTCTACATATGTATTCCTAAACACCTTTAGTCGAAATTACTTGTTTATATGCCTTAGTCTCTCCAGCATTGAGTGTTCAACAATAAGGACCACATTTCTTCATCATCCGGCATATGATATATGCTCAATAAATGCTTGTTGAATAAAGATTGATACTAATGGGGTATCAGTCACTTAAGTTCTAGCTTTGATTTTGGAGTTATAACTCCAAAATCAGAACTCAGGTCATAATCTCAAGTTGTGAGATGGACTCCCGAATGGGGCTCTGCAATCAGCTAGAAGTCTGTTTGAGATTCTTTCCCCCTTTTGCTCCTCCCCCTGCTCGTGCTCTTTCCTCTCTCTCTTTCTCTAAAATAAATAAATAAAATCTTGGGGAAAAAAAAATTGACACTAGCCCTGTGCTCTTGGTCATTTTTATATGTTTAGTAGGTTCCAGAAGAAGCCATTTGGTTTATAAGACATCCCACCAGATTTTAATGTGTGCCACATTTAGCAAACATCAAATGCCTATGTGCTTGCTGAATGACAGACCAATCTTGACAGAGAAATTTAAGAGATTATGTATTTCCGTATGCCCTCACAGATACGCTGAAATAGAAAATGATCTGCTCCTGATCATCTTTGCCAGGTGATTGTAAATTGCAGAGAGTAAACGTAAAGGCTGATTTGTAACCCATCACTAGGAGGCTTAATAATCCAAAATAGACCCTTACACAATGTTTTTCTTTCCCAGTCCAGGAGCATACAACAACAAGCTTTGTGGGTAGGGAAGTTGATATCCCAGGAAAAAAAAATTTAAAACACACTTTGGGAATTGAAGGCATTGAAATAAATCATAAATTCATCTCATTTCCTGCTTCTTACCCCAACTTCATTCACAACTATGCTCTAACAGCTTGGTTTGAAATGACTACCACTATGAAAATTTCCTCCTTTCTCAAGGCCCCAGCCAAACCCCACTGAGAATGAAAGAACTATGCAGAGGGATGGTTGAAATTTCCCATAAGTTGAATTTTTTATTACAGCAACTGCTGCTTTAAAAGTCAATCCTAATGCATATGGCTTACAAATTATTGCCTCATGTAGGAAAAGCAAAATTGTGTCTCCAAGTAGATGTGCACTTGACCAAATGCTATGGGGTGGTTTATACATTGAGAGTGGAGATTCTCTAACAGCCGAGGTGCCTTTTGAACATATCACAGACAGTCCCAGGACAACGGGTATCTGTGCACTCTCCACTGCTTATGTGCTATGATCGTCCCAGGCTACTGGGATGTGGGTTTTGGGGCTCATCACTGACTGTCAATGACTAGTGAGTGTTTGAGAATTTTAGGTTGAAGGTGAAGTTCAAGGTCATTTCATATAATGCTTGAATCATGTAAGTAACATCCCTACCAAGTGGTCATCTAGCTAAGACCAAAATACCTCTAGTCATAAGAAGCCCACTATCTCCCTAAATGCTTAAGTTCCTCAAGTCTGGTCCAAAATTACGTATGCGGCCTTATCTTCATCTTTTCCTGTGCCAGAACATTGCACGTCAGCCAAACTACAGGCTCTGCATGTACCCTGAATTAGACTTGCACGTTCTCGCTCTCTGCATCCATTAGTTAGCGTTCTTTGGCTTCACGAAACAGACTTCTATGCTTGTTCCCTTAAGCAAACAAGGAATCTGCTAGGAAGAACTGAAGGGAAAGGTGGAGTCAGGCCCTAGCAAGGGCAGACACCTGAATCTAGGCAGCAGGAACGCAAAAGTAGCCTGTTTAGAATCCCATCAACAGCATAAGTCAGATCTAGTGGTTTCCTATCTTAGAAATTCTGGATTCACATGCAAATTCCAGGGAAACAGTCTGCTTAGTCTAAATGGATGCCACTCCTTGTCCAGAGAAAAGCCAACACGTCTTAGACCACATGCAGCAAAGACAGAGAGTCCTCTAAAGCAAAGGGGATGCTGTCCCCAGAAAAGGCAAAAACAATGCTAGACTGACAAAAAATGAACAAACATTTATAAACTCACATTTCTGCTTTTGCTTAAACCCAAAATGACCTCTTCCACTCCCAGATGATTCTAACTGGCAACTGCCCTCCCCTTCCTGACATTCACTGATCTTGTTGCCTTGTCTTATAGATACCCATGTACTTGTACACATCATATTTCTCCTACCTAATCTCTTAGAAGGCAGGAAACAGACCTTTAGTTCTTTTACCTGCCACGGGACCTACATAGAAAAGTATGTGCTTATATACTGTTGCTGTTTTCCAAATATGTTTTCCAAAACAGCAGAAATGTCTTCCTTCAGGAAGATGTACACCCATGGGCACCTGGGTGGATCAACGGTTGAGCATCTGGCTTCAGCTCAGGGCTTGATCCTGGGTCCTGGGATTGAGTCTCATGTTGGCCTCCCCACAGGGAGCCTGCTTCTCCCTCTGCCTGAGTCTCTGCCTCTCTCTCTCTGTGTCTCTCATGAATAAATCTGAAGAAGAAGAAGAAGGAGAAGAAGAAGAAGAAGAAGAAGAAGAAGAAGAAGAAGAAGAAGAAGAAGAAGAAGAAAGAAGAAAGAAGAAAGAAGAAAGAAGAAAGAAGAAAGAAGAAAGAAGAAAGAAGAAAGAAGACCCAGAAAGCAGGGTGAAAGGTAGGAAAGCAGTGAATTACCCTGAACACTGACATGTGTGTAGTTAAGACTCCTTCATTTTAGAATTTTATAGCATATGGGATTTCTATTGTTTAAATAAAGATTCCTTTTTCATGATTGTCATGTTAAATCAAAATGCCTCATCATATTAACATTTGTCCTCGGGGATCCCTGGGTGGCGCAGCGGTTTGGCGCCTGCCTTTGGCCCAGGGCACGATCCTGGAGACCCAGGATCGAATCCCACATCGGGCTCCCGGTGCATGGAGCCTGCTTCTCCCTCTGCCTGTGTCTCGGCCATTCTCTCTCTCTCTCTCTCTCTCTCTGTGACTATCATAAATAAAAAAATAAAAAATAAATTGTCCTCTGATATTTCGACTACTATTCCTGTTCTTTCACTCAGTCAATAACCAGTAATTGCAACAGCATCCAGGAACATAAGTATGTCTCTGCCCTCAAGGAGCTCATCATCCTTGACTCACAGAAGAAATAGAAGAATGAAGCAGGACCTACAGTATGAGAATCTGTATACCAGAGGTATAGCATAGGTGCCTCTCTCATCTCTAGATCAGTTTCTCAAACCACATCCTCAGACTTTCTGGAACAAACTTGGTCTTAGGACTTCTTATACCGCAGATCCCCTAACCCCATGCCCGACCCATAGAATCAAGCATTTAGTCCAGTGCTTGGAGCTTATGAGTTTGTTTGTTTGCTTTATAAAGATTTTATTTATTTATTCATAAGAGACAGAGAGAGGCAGAGACATAGGCAGAGGGAGAAGCAGGCTCCCTGCCAGGAGCCTGATGTGGGACTCAATACCAGGACCCTAGGATCACTCCCTGAGCCAAAGGCAGATGCTCCGCCACTGAACCACCCAGGTGCCTAGAGCCTAGGAATTTTTACCAAGTTCCCTGAGTGAGTTTTATTCCCATCATATATTGAAACCTTGTACTCCAGTCAGAAATTCTTGAGACTTGAGTATATAAAATGCTATCATAGGGATATTCCAAAGCCAAACAAAACAAAACAAAACAAAACCCTACTAAAATCCCAACAAAAAATATATATAAACAGACTAGCTCATCATCTCATGAAATGAAACTTCTATTCAGTATTATACTCATTTTCTGTGACTCATGGTTATCGGTATACATCGTTCCATTATTAAACCCTGAAGAAGAACAGCTTGCTTGACAAGAAGAATTTCAGGCTGGCAAGCGACTGGAGTACTGCCTGGTGTGTGCATTGGTTAGAAGATTGCACCAGAGGGACACCTGGGTGGCTCAGTGGTTGAGCGTCTGCCTTCAGCTCAGTGTATGATCCTGGAGTCCCAGGATCGAGATGGAGTCCCACATCGGGCTCCCCACAGGGAGCCTGCTTCTTCCTCTGCCTATGTCTCTGCCTCTCTCTCTATGTCTCTTAGGAATAAATAAATTAAAAATCTTAAAAGAAGAAGATTGCATCAGAAGTTAGCACATTCCAACTACATTTCAGGATCGCTGTTAACTCCCTGTAATATATGTCATCCAATCATAAATGGACCCCACAGGAAGTAGGGTTTCCTGACAAAGGGGACAATGCAGCAGCTGTAATATGTATAATTATTATTATTATCATTAATAGTATCTTTCAACATGTGGTCATTTCTCACTGGACCTCAAATCCATTGGACTTTCCCCATGTTCTGTGTTGAGAACACAAGAGAGAAGAGCTGGAAAACATGCTAATGACTCGAAAGATAAGGAAGAAATGCAATCTAATTTCTTCCTTTTCGAAAGGCCCTGATAACTACCAAAAAAAAAAGTTTTTTAATTAAAATAAAAATTCTTTCTTTCTTCCCCCACTTCCCTCCCTTCCTGCCCCAAAAGTACTGTCTTTCTGACAGCAGGTTCTAAATTTCCAGTGGGCAGTGGAACAAGAGTGGCTTCAGGAGTTGGAGCTCTAAACGTTAGTGCCACATCGCCTCTGAGCAGAGGTAGGAGCAAATCACCCGCCTCTGCATGTAGGCCTCCTCATTTGTCTGGTGCTGGCAGCTTCCGCCCTACCTCCAGGGTGTTGGTCTGATAAAATGCTGTGTGGATATAAAAGTATTTCATATACTTCAAGTCAGGGCTTCTTACCCAGGGCTCATGGACCCAACTCCTCCACCCCACTCCCTTGGCCTGGGCCTCTAGATTTTAGTGAACATCATGATATTATCAGTAAAATTGGGTGTGTAGACACACATGTGCTTTTTTTCTGGGGAGAGGGTCTATAGCTTTCATCAGATTTTCAAAGGAATCTATGACCTAAATTAGTATCCTGTTCCTCTTTTCTCTGTAATTAATTACCAAGTGTTTATTGAGCCTTTACCATGGAATCTGTCATTAGGGGTGCAGCTAACCCCCACTTCTCTCCTAACCCTTGAGCAGTCAAGGAATGTTTACAGGGTTTATATTGGTTTGGGTTTCACTTTATAGGAGGGAGGGGTGAGGGTCATGCACCAAGAGACGCCCGAGAAGCATTACCTCATCTCTGGGGGAATCTAAACCCACGGGGCTCCCTCCCCAAGCCTCCGACAGAGCAGAGTGTGAGGCTGCCGGGCTTGTTCTAAGTCAATGTAACGTGTTTTCCACTCTAGCAACACCTAACATATGGCGTGTGCAGTGATGCTTATGAAAACAGTGATTCATCCTTAATCCTTAAAAAAAAAAAAAACAACAGTCGACCCTATGTGGCCTTGGCTCTCCTCCCTGAACGCCCTTCTGTTCTCCAAAATGTCTGTGCTGTCACCTGCCTCCACCTTGTCTTCCTTGCCCTGCAGCTTTACCTCTCCTACAGCCTCCTTCCAGCCTTCTGATCTCTGCCTCCTCTTTCTGTTGCTCTTTCCTCTGCTCATTGCCACTTCTGGAGCTTTCAGCTGCACATTCTCAGCCCTCTCTGTAATGTCAAGACCTTTCCTCTCGCTTCCATCCTTGTGCCTTGCTGCAGTGTCCCCTACCCTCCCGCCCCTGTCTGCTCTGTCCCTTTATGATCCTCCCCTGGCCCCTGCCCCTTCAAAGGAACACCTCCCTATCTGGGGGGATGGAGACCTGGGAAGGAAGATGGAGGAACGCTGGACTATGGAATTAATGAGGGCAGAGGAGGGGGAGGAGGGTTGCAGGATAGAAACATTGGGAATCACTGACTTTTCCTCCTATCTGATTTATTTCACAAGGTCTATTGTTTGATGCCCCAATGGGGCAGAAGGCAAAGATGTTACATTCTGAGAAAAGACAAAAACCTCACCAGTCTTGTTAAAAAGGGTAAGAAGAAAGAGAAGAAAAGCGAGACAAGAAAAAAAGGAGAGGGAAAGAATAAAGAGAAAATGCTGGGGTTGGGGCGGGGGTGGGGAAGGAATGAGAAACTATCAGTAATCTCATAGTTTAACTCTATTTAAGCCAAAGCAGATCTTAATCAATGGGTAGGGTGATGACAAGAATCGTATCTGGAGACAGAAGCAGCCAGTTGCTGTCAGTGAGATTTGGGATTAGTGCAGTCTCGAATTATGCAACAAGGTGTGTCCCAAACATTCCTTGCTGCTCAGGGCTCAAAACACGGTTTCAAATAAAGGTTACCACCTTTATTTGATTCAGAGAAGTCAGAGAAGACCAAGTGAATCCTTGGTTCCATGTAAGCATGGGCAAATAACAACCTCTCCAAGCTGTTGTGACAAATAATGATGTCTCTCAAGGGCCCAGCATACAATAGGTGCTCAATAAATGATAGCTATTATTATTATTATTTATTATTATTATTATCATCATTATCATGAAAACCCTGCTGTATATGGCAGTTAGAATCACAGGGGGATACCGCCTGTTATAGTTAATAACTATAGGTTATAGTTAATAACCTGAAATCTACCAAAAATAAAGAAATGTGCTTAAAAGACCACAGAAACCCAGCCATCATATGTATTTACTAATAATTTACGTTTCTAAAGGAACATATCCGAGTTTACCCCTCAGCAGTATGAGCAAATGCTTCTCCAAGTACATCCTCTGCTGGCCTCTGTGCCCAGGTAAGGTCACAGCCAGTAGTTTGGCAGTAAAGATAGTCAACCCTATAAGAAGTCATCAAGTTTCAGAGCCCCAGCTCCTCCACAGAAAGAGGACAATAATATACCCTGTGCAAAGGTGGAGGAAGGTCAAAAATTGACCAGTATACCAAACCTGTGTTTTCTGGAACACAAGCTCTCTAGAATATTAATAGGTGTTACCAAAATGGGAAATGCTGGGTCACTGGTATATGGAGAAACGCATGCAAATCTGCAGTATTTACCAACATTTTAAAGGCACACACCCTTTGACACAGCAATCCTGCTAATGAGATGGGAGGGAGAGATTAAGCCGATTTCTCATCACAGGATTTTTTCAAGACAGGAATGCGATATGTAACTTTTCCCAAACATATTGAAACCCAGGCCCCTTTTCTTGTAGAACACCTCCTGGGACCAGTGTTCCAAGGAAGACATTTGGAAACACTGAATTAGAGTGTGCGTGTGTGAGCTGGTACAGATGGTACTCCATAAGCCTTTTATTTTCTTCTGATGGTCCCAGGATTAGCCTAGACCTCCTATCCCATCACTGCCATCTGTTCCTTATGACCCACATCTCTCTCTTCCCTGGCCTGCTGCAGGATACGATACAGTCTATTCCCTTGTCCCCTGCCCTCCTGTCTCTGAGGTGTAGAGTCCTTTAGAAGTTTTCCAAAGATCTTTCTCTACTGCTTATAGCAACGAGAAATGGAGAACAAGGGGCGCCTGTGTGGCTGGGTCAGTGGAGCATCTGACTCTTGATCTCCGGGTCGTGAGTTCAAGCCCCACGTTGGGTGTAGAGATGACTTAGAAATATATTTAAAAAGCTTTTTAAAAAAGTGAAGAACAAAAACATTTTCTCCTCCAACTGCTTTGTTATTTTTTCCCTCCAACTCCTTTTTATTCACTCCTCTTTCCTCTTCTCTGTGGAATGACAAGGCCAAATGGAGATAGTAAAGGTAAGCTCAGCTACATTAAAGATGCAAAATATGACTCATCTACATTTCAAAGAAAATTAGATCATACATCCTGGGTCTTTCAACAGAAAAGCTGGAGAAGCCTGGACTGCAGACTAAAAATCCAGTTGGTGAACCAAGAGTCAGACAGTAGCTTCCAGTGACCCTTCCCTTTCCTTTCCTGAGTCAGCATTAGCCTTTGGCCCTGGATCTGATATGGTGCCAGTGAGTGGATGTAGGACTGGCCAAGGGAGGAGGGGGAGAAGGAAGGCAGGAAAGTGGGGGTCTTAAAAGGTTAGATGCTGGGGCACCTGGGAGGCTCAGTGGTTGAGCATCTGCCTTCCACTCAGGTCATGATCCCAGGGTCCGGGCATCCGCAGGGAGCCTGCTTCTCCCTCTGCCTGTGTCTCTGGCTCTCTCTGTGTGTCTCTCATGAATAAATAAATAAAATCTTAAAAAAAAAAAAAAAAAAAAAAAAGGTTAGATGCTGTACGTGGTATACAGTGGGGCATTGGTACCTGGGTGGTGTCTACACAGAGTAGGTCTGAAATAAATCCCTGAATAAATGAAATAGTGAGTAAATGAACCAACCAGACATAAATTGAGAAGCAGCTAGAAAATCAAAGTGTCTTCACTTTGGAAAAATAAAGGCCCTGTCAAGAGTTGGATGTAGTCAGTCAAGCTGCCTTGCTTGACCAGCTAAGCTCTTCTCTATCCCACCCAGCTGCAGGGAGACTCTCCCTAAGAGAAATACCTAACTTAATCACTTTTGTTCTAATTGTTTCTCCCAGGCACTGACTCCCAGCAGGCGTGTGCCAGAAGGTCCTTCCTAGCAGCATTTGTCAATAGCCCTGGATTCTACTCTCAGCTGCCCAGAGAGGCATTCTCTGTTTTCTGTTGTTTTTCTTTTAAGCATTGCCTCATCTCTTTCATCTTGGTAGTAGAGATCTTCATGGGCTCTCCTGTCAGGGGTTTGGCACTGGGACTCTGAAATTCCTCAAAAATATGAAACAAACAAACAACGGAGATGCAAAAGTATGACCTGTACACAGCTAAAAACATCAATATTTACAAAGGACTCAGATTAGCATAATTAATTGTTGCGGGGTACCTTATGGAAGACCACGGAATGCTACCGGACGGATGAAGGATAAATATAATCTTAAAAACACATGTGAACTCTGACACATGCAGTAAAAGCAAAACATCACTCACCCAAGAAAGACAGATTTAAAAGTCAATATGTTTGTTTAAGTAAAATATAATCAGAAGACAAATCTTTAACCAGCAAAATATGACCTGCATTTGAAGCCAAAGATAAAATTTTTCGATTATTCATTGAATTCAATTATGAATACAAAAATCTCCCTACATTTTCCTGTAAATAATTGAATTAAGTGGAGACTTACAGTTTTTTCAAGATAAAAATATAAGTTCTTAAATTCTTAAGAATTTAACTTATGATCAATGTCCTTTTAATTAAGTGTGGTTAAAGTGTTAGAATTTATTATTATTATTTTAAAGACTTTATTTATTTATCCATGAGAGACACAGAGAGAGAGAGAGAGAGAGAGAGCAGAAGCAGGCTCCATGCAGGGAGCCTGATGTGGGACTCAATCCAGGGACTCCAGGATCACGCCCTGGGCCAAAGGCAGGCTCTAACCCGCTGAGCCATCCAGGGATCCCTGAATTTATTTATTTTTAAAGTTTTTTTTTAATTTTTAATTTTTTTTAAAGATTTCATTTTTTAAAAGATTTTATTTATTCATTTATTTGAGAGAGAGAGCACCCATGTGCACAAACAAGGGAGGGGGTAGAGAAAGAAGCAGACTCCCCAGTGAGTAGGGAGCCTGACAGGAGGCTCTATCCCAGGACCCTGGGATCATGACCTGAGCTGAAGGCAGATGCTTAACCCACTGAGCCACCCAGGCAGCCCCAAAGTGATAGAATTTTAAAAACTTAGAAAAGGAAACAAAAATAACAGGAAGAATTAAAATCTGGATGAGTTTATGGATAAGTAAAAGTCATGTTTTCTAATTAAGGATGAATTAAGGAATATAATATTGGTTGAAAAAGCAACACATACTTCCCCAGAACCTGCTCAGTCTTATATTTTTTCCCCCTGATAATCTTTTAATCTTTAAAAATCTTTTAATTTTCCTCTTCTTCTTTACTGAAAGATAACATCTACTTTCTCAAATCACTTCTGTTGGGTAAGATTAATGAGTTCAAGGGAAGGTGATCCTGGACAATTCTGCCTCCAGCTGTGGCAGATTAATTTGTAACAGACCAACACTCCCCTGAGGAACAACAGGAAAAAAAGTGGAGATGGGAGGTAAAGAGTCTGTTTAAGGGCATCAGAGAAGTACCAAAGCATCTAGGACCCAAAGGGGCAAAATCCCAGAAAGAAGGAAATGTTAGGTGCAACCCTGGTCTTGCCAGCTAAAGTAGTTTTTCTTTTTGGGGCATTTGATGATTCAAAACAGTGGTGAAGAAAAAAGAAAAACCAGTAATCTATGCATTATCAGTTGATGTAGGGATTTCATAAAAACAAGTCTAATATCAGCCAAATATATATTCCTAGCAGCTATGAGAAAGGTACTACCAAGCTTTCTAAGTGAGAGCACTCCAACGATACTATGCCTGACCTTCATTTCGAGTTGTCAGTTTTCTTCTGAACCACAACCAGAATTGACTATTTTAAAGCCTTCACAAAATAAACATTGTAAACTACCCTGGTGAATAATCAGGTAACTGAAGGTGAAGCCCTACAAATGAACCAGAGGCATAAGGAAGTTGTTGCAGGTTGGGTTTCCCAGATACAGATGCTGAGATGGAGTTTGGGAGAATAAAATTTTTAAGGACCACCACCTAAGAAGGGATGACAGGAAGAATGGCCAGAGGTGGAAGTGGAAGTGGGATGTGGGCTCAGCCACTTTCCAGCATGTCCAGGTAAGCTGGTAGTATTACCCATCTGAGTTGGGCCCTTCTGGGGCCAATGCTCCCAGCAGTCAGTCCTGGCATTCAGTGTGCCCTGCTGGGACATGGCCTTGGGCAGGGTGGCTCTCTGCTAAAGCAGCCCCTGAGGGGACGCCTGGGTAGCTCAGTTGTTGAGCGGCTGCCTTTGGCTCAGTTCCTGATCCTGGGGTCCTGGGATCAAGTCCTGCATCAGGGTCCCCACAGGGAAGCCTGCTTCTCCCTCTGTCTGTGTCTCTGCCTCTGTCTCTGTGTGTCTCCCATGAATAAATAAAATCTTTTAATAAATAAATAAATAAATAAATAAATAAATAAATAAATAAAATAAAAAATAATAAAATAATAATAAAATAGGGGGACGCCTGGGTGGCTCAATGGTTGAGTACCTGCCTTTGGCCCAGAGCATGATCCTGGAGTCCCGGGATCGAGTCCCACATCAGGCTTCCTGCATGGAGCCTGCTTCTCTCGCTGCCTGTCATTGCCTCTCTCTCTCTGTGACTTTCATGAATAAATAAATAAAATCTTAAAACAATAATAATAATAAAATAAAGCAAAGCAGCCCCCAAGGAGCTGACAGCTGGAGGCCATTTGCTGCCCACCCTCCCTGCAGCTGGACAGCGAGTCTCTTCTTGAAGGAAGAGCCAGCACGTACACTTGTGTCTTTCCCAAAGCAGTGGTGGCCAAGAGAACAGAACATGCTATACTAAAGGGGAATGGATTCAGGAAAGGGATGGTGCCACCCAAGCACAAATTCCTTCAACATTCCCCAAACATTCACTGAGCACTTAACCTGGGCACTGTGGATTCAGAGACAAGCTCCCATGTCCCTACCCTTGAAGGACATTCATTCGGGAGCCAAGGCAGAAGCACAGCAGGAAGTGCTCTGAGAGAAGAGAGCAGGAGGGGCTGAGGGATAGAGGAGGGTATCTCCCCGAGTTGGAGAGGGACCTTCATATCCTCCCACAGGTGTGTCTGCCATATAACTAATTAAGCCTAACCTGCTGCCTATCACCTCTATGCCTGGTGATTTTTTTTTTTTTTTTAAGATTTTATTTAGTTATTTGAGAGAGAATGAATGTGCTCAAGTGAGGGTAAGCAAGAAGCAGATTCCCCGAGGAGCAGAGAGCCCAACTCAGGGCTTAATCTCAGGATCCCAAGACCATGACCTAAGCTGAAGGCAGACACTTAACCAACTGAGCCACCCAGGCACCCTGACTCCTGGATATTTTTATGGAAAAAGTAAAACACAGGGGCAAAGATGACTTAGCTGCCATCCCCAATAATTGTACGAAGGGGCGGGGGGGGGGGGGTGGTCACCATCAACTTCCCTGGGCTTTCATCTATAAGAAAGAGGAATTCTGTTTTAAAGAACAAATTAATTCCTGTGAAATGTGTTCACTGAAATAATAAAACGTGGTCAAGATTATATAAAACCTGAGCTTGGTTCTCCCAGTTGTACAAGGCTCAGTAAGTTAAATTTACAGAACTGCAGAAGGAGCTAAGAAGGGGGCTATTTTTGTCTATTTTCCCTCATAGCTGTATGCCAGCTTCTAGAACAGCGCCCAGTACAGAAGGAAATGCAATAGTATTCAGTCAGTTACTGAAGGGCATAGTCATCTGTCCTCTCCTATTCCCCTCTTTCGCGTCTTTCCCAGCATCTCCAAACACAGGATAATCTCATAGCTAAGGCTGTGGATGGGGAACACCTGTGGTGGCCAGGGTTTCCTCAGAGCATGGTGGCCAGTTCCAAAGGGGAGCATCCAGACAGAGAGAGGGAGCCAGACAGAAGCCATATTGCCTTTGGTGACCTAGTCTCAGAGACAACACCATATTCCTTCCACTACATTCCATTTGTCAAAGTAGTCACAGAGATGCTCCCAAGTGCAAATGCACAGAACATAACTTCTCAAGGGAGGAATGTCAACATTGCATGTGCAAAAAGATAATGTGGGGTCTCACACACACACACACACACACACACACACACACACGCTTGGAAAATACCATCTGGGCATCTGGTGGTGCCTGGCTGGCTCAGTCAGTAGTGTATGCAACACTTGATCTCGGGGTTGTGAGTTCAAGCTCCACAGTGGGTATAGAGATGACTTAAAAATAAAATATTAAAAAAAAAAAAAAAAAGGAAAGACCATCTGCCATAACCCTTGAAACCTTCCCTCAAGTTCACATTACCAGATACCCCCACTCTGACCTTCATATCCTTTGTGCAATGTTCAGGAGCTCTGTAATGAAAACATGAAGACAAGAGCATGTCTTCCCATTCCTGCCCTAACACAGAGTTGGGGGAGCAAGGGGAGTGTGTGTCTCAGCAAGCAGAGGACTCCCTTGGGCTCAGTGTGACTTGGGAGCAGAGCCACATTCAACTGTCCTCTCCATCATCTGTCTGCATACCATTTCTGGCCCTTTCCCATCTCTTTTTCATTTTTTTGTCATGCTTGTTTGGTTTATGTTATAGAGAATAAATCATCTTGGGAAAAAAGAAGACATTACTATAGTGTTAAAACTCCAGTGTTTTTTTTTTTTTTTTTTTTTAAGATTTTATTTATTTATTCATGAGAGACACAGAGAGAGAGGCAGAGACATAGGCAGATGGAGAAGCAGGCTCCATGCAGGGAGCCTTATAGGGGACTTGATCCCAGGTGTCCCTAAAACTCCAGTTTTATTTACTTATGGACAATGCTTGTGATATCATTAAGAATTTTAAGCTGGGAGTGCCTGGCTGGCCCAGTCAGTGGAGCCTGAGATGCTTGATCTCAGGGTTGTGAGTTTGAGCCCTGCACTGGGGGTAGAGTTTACCTTAAAAATCTTTTTTTTTTTTTAAATTTTTAAAGGATTTTAAGGGATGCCTGGGTGGCTCAGTGGTTGAGTGTCTGCCTTTGGCTCAGGGCATGATCCCAGGATGCTGGGATCAAGTCCCACATCGGGCTCCCTACATGGAGCCTGCTTTTCTTTCTTTCTATGTCTCTGCCCCTCTCTGTGTGTCTCATGAATGAATAAATAAAATCTTAAAAAAAAAAAAAAAGGGATTTTAAGCCGAATTCATTTGTACTGGGTGGTCCATTTGAGAGAAAGTAGAATATCAGACTCATTCAGTACTAAAGTAGTAATTCACTTGTAGGTCCCAATGTCAGAGTGCAATTCAATTCTTTTTAATACCAATGAATGTATTCATTAGCCTATAGTTAAAATCATCTAAAACCCTCTTCCAATAATATGATCAGACTGAAATAACATCTGGAGTGCTTAGATTGAAAAAAAGATGGCATTACTCAATTTCCAAATACAGTACCTTGAATAATAAATTTAAAGAGTTCATTCTTGTTTTATTATTGATATTGCTTCATAATTATCCTTTCTATTCTCTCTTTATTTCTTTTTGGGAAGCTGGGGGAGGGGTGGTGAATGGAAAAAGCAAAGTCGGCAACTTATCTTAAACCACAACTACTTTTCCTGTATCCTAAACCCTCAAAGGGGGTTTCTAAAGGAAAAAAAAATAAAATTAAACCTTATCCAGTGGAATTTAGAGAGCTAGAAATAAAGCAGTCTTAAAAGTTGTAACAGATATCTTTCTGGTTTATGACCACATTCTCTAACATCTGTTGAGGGACATTTTCTGACCAAAGGGCCTGTCAGTATCAATAAGGAAAGACGCTTTCCTCATTGTTCTAGAATCTACGGTGTCCAGGGTTATTGAAATGGATATATACTGTAGTTCATACCAGAGGATGGAGAGAGAGAGAGAAAGAGGGAAGGAAAAGGAGAGCATGGGTTACAGCATGGAGTTGCCCCTGGCCCTGCTTTGAACTCTCCCTGGCTTTTTGGAACTTGACCAAGGTCAAATAGGCAGTTGTAGCCTGCTTAAGGCCTCTGGTTCTCTGTATATAGTTAGGGGTAGATTTTGAGGTTAAGATTATGAAGTTTTGTGGTAACTTTAAACTGGAAAGTATTGCATTCACCTTTTATATTCCCCAAAGAAAGAAGAAATGCCCAGCCATGTAATGAAACTCCTTTCAATCTGACCATTGTGTTAGGAACAGATTTCACACTGAGCAAATCTTTGCAACCAGACTCAAATGTTTCCCATTAAGTCTGTGCACGGGTATAAATGTGCAAGTGCCTGCTGCAAAGTGTGCAATTCTCCAAGCAAAAGGCACACACTTGGTGACTTGGATAGAGTATCAAAAACATACAGAGCTGAACACTTGTTTGCACTTACTATTGCCATAATTTAGAGCCTAAACAATGAGAAAGCAACCTCCCTAAATTGTCTTGGGGTGGGGGAAGAACCCCATCTGATTAGACACAACATGCTTGGCTCAAATTGTTACAGCCTTAGTTCCTTGAATAAGAATTGTTCGCATTTCAATGGCTACAACATATCTTACCAGAATTCTTCACAGTTTAGCAACTTTTGATATAAAACAAGTGCTAGAAAGTGGAGTCTAAAAGGATACACGAAATGTTTGACTACCAAAACCTGGGATTCTGGTACTAAAGTTGAAGATAACCACATTAACAGAACATTTTACTCTGCTATAAAAGAGGTCTTTTGATTGGAGGTGGGGGATCACTCCTTCTCTTCCCCTTTGTTTCAGAGTAAATGTTAAAAACAACCACTTCTTGCAAAATTGCTGCATACTAGTGTTAAACCCAAGTAAAGTCACCTGTGTTGGGACACCTGGGTGGCTCAGTGGTTCAGCACCTGCCTTTGGCCCAGGGCTTGATCCTGGAATCCCAGGATCCAGTCCCACATCAGGCGCCCTGCATGGAGCCTGCTCCTGCCTCTGCCGGTGTCGGTGTCTCTGCCTCTCTCTCTCTCTCTCTCTCTTTATGTGTGTCATGGATAAATAAATAAAATCTAAAAATAAATAAATAAATAAAAATAAATAAATAAAATCTTTCTTAAATAAATAAACAAATAAAGATAAAGTCACCTGGTGTAACTACAATAATGCTAATGAGAACAGAACCCCCAGCACTTACAAGGATGCTCTTATCCCACACTTCAGAAAAGTTCATAGATGGTATCTTATGAATCCTTTTTGAATAAGAGCATTGTTATCTCCACTTTATCATTGAGGAAATCAAGGTATCCAAAGATAACTTGCCAAGGTCATAAGCTTACTCTGAGCCACCACCAGAAAAGAGAGCCCTTCAACGGGCATGCTGCCTAGGGCCTCCAGAGGACAAGCTCATCCAAAAGCTGGTCTTATGTTCCCAGCTCAGAGATCAACTTTGTATGCTCACATGCAAGGAGCAACTTTTGTAGAAAATGTACTGACTAGGGTAAATGGCGAAATAAGACAGAAAGAGAATAAACAGAAAAGTGAAGGCTCATCTATGGCTCTCTTAAAAAGTTATTTCTACAACTATTCAAAAGAAGACCATGTTGCAGAGTCTTTTTTTCTTTTAAAAATTTTATTTACTTGAGAGAGACAGAACACAAGGGGGTGGGCAGAGAGACAAGCAGACTCCCTGCTGAGCAGGGAGCCCAACACAGGGCTTGATCCTGGGACCCTGAGCTCATGACCTGAGTGAGCCAAAGTCAGATGCTTCAGCCACCCAGGCGCCCCCATGTTGCAGAGTCTTATAAAGCTTTAGCATTGTTTAATACAAATTGTATAACTCAAATACATACTTCTATCCTGAAAGTTTCCCCTCTCTAATATTCAGAATTGAAAATTATATTGAATGCTTTCACTTAATGTTTCAAACTTAGTACAGTGCCCTTGGGTATTTTAAAGCGGCATTGCAAATTGGTTTCAATATGTATTATGTCACACAAAACCAAGTATATTGTTACTTTATTATATATCGATACCAAAAATATATAGAGTAGGGGCACCTGGGTGGCTCAGTCAGTTAAGCATCCGACTCTTGATTTCAGCTCAGGTCATAACCTCAGGGTCCCAGGATAGGGCCCAGGTGGCTCTGTGCTCAGTGGGGAGTCTGCTTCTCTCCCTTCCTTTTACACCCCTCCCAACTCGTGCACTGTTTTTCTCTCTCAAATAAATCATCGCTTTTTGGCCTTTTGGGCTGAGATCAAGTGCAGTATCTATTCTTATCTATTCAAATAAATCTTTAAAAAAAATAAAAATAAAAAATATACAGTAAAAATAATTTTTACTACTTAATATATTCAGATTTTAGAAACTTGATGTGCAATATTATAGGAATTATTTCAGTGTGGTTGGAATTCATCCAAAGAGCCACTCCTACTTGGTTTGGGGTTACTGTGTTGTTGTTTTTTCCTTCAATTTAAATTCTCTTATTTGCTTATGAGTGATTGAAGTAAGAGAAGAAAAAACTATGATGCTTTCCTCACATGAGAGGATAATCAGCCTCAGGCAAAACTCCCCTTTCACCTTGGGGCAAGGTCACCAATCTTTACGATTACTTTTTAAATATGTTCTTTTTAAGTGATCTCTACACCCTTCCTGGGGCTTGAACTCACAACCTCAAGATCGAGTCCCCTGCTCCACTGACTGAGCCAGCCAGGTGCCCTCTCCTTTCTTTTCTTTCTTTCTTTCTTTCTTTCTTTCTTTCTTTCTTTCTTTCTTTCTTTCTTTCTTTCCTTTCTTTCAGATGTTATTTATTTATTCATGAGAGACACACACACACACACACACACACAGGCAGAGGAGAAGGAGACTCCCCATAGGGAGCCCAATGTGGGACTCCACCCTGGGACTCTGGGATCATGACCTGAGCCAAAGGCAGACGCTCAACTGCTGAGCCACCCAGGCACTCTGCCCTCTCCCTTCTTTTTCACCCTAATTCCAATCATCTTCAACTATCAGAGTTGAAGTCAACATGCGGACTCCTATTTAGGATGATATTGACTTCCAAGTATGTGCATTGTAATAGCCAGACTTTGAGGCCCAAAGTGGTCCAGGGCCCAAAGGCCATTATTTGTAATGGTAGAATTTCAGCTCCCTTGACAGATGGTGGGGGGTCCATTTTTTAAACCAGAAGTGATCCCCCTCAATTCGTGTTTCAGAAGTGATGAAGATGGGCAGCCTGGGTGGCTCAGTGGTTTAGCCCCTGCCTTCCGCCCAGGGTGTGATCCTGGAGTCCTGGGATCGAGTCCCACGTCGGGCTTCCTGCGTGGAGCCTGCTTCTCCCTCTGCCTGTGTCTCTGCCTCTTTCCCCCTCTCTCTGTGTCTCTCATGAGTAAATAAGGTCTTTAAAAAAAGAAAATGAAAATACCCTAGTAAAAGGCCATGTCTTTATCCCATAACCCAACAGCATAGGAGTACTTAGGTGTTCCATAAAGCTCAACATTCCTGGGCCTTAACGGAGAATCATTATACGAGTCCTGGGTACCTGGGGTCCAAGAATCTAATTTCTTTTTTTTTAATTTTTAGAATTTTTAAAAATTCATTCATTCACGAGAGACAGCGACAGAGAAGGCAGAGAGGCAGGGTTTGTGTGGAATCAAAGGTGAACACTCGTAAAGCATGACCCAGCTGACATTTTAAGCCAGTCGCACAAGGCACAGAGAAGGCCAAAAAGGAAAATCAATGAGGAAAAAAGAAAGCGAGCACAAGTTTTATGGACCTGCCACCGGCCTCTCTCAACGCCGCATGCGTCGCGCAGGTCTGTGCCACCCGCTCCAGAAAGGACTTCCGCGGTTGCCCTTCCTCCCTCCCTTCCTCTTTCTCTCTTGCTTTCCTTCAAAAAGCCCCGTTGTGTCCACTTGGCCCGTGGCTTGGGACGGGGCTCCCCGGGGGTGAGGAGAGACGCCCCTCCAAGGCCGTGGGCCGAGCTCGGCGGGGGCGCCGCATCTCCTTGCCGCCCTCCACCTGCCCGCCCCGGAAGTGATCCTCCCGGAAGTCGTGGGGGTGGGGTCGGGGGTCAGCTTGAGGCGCCGCTCTAGGACCATGGCGGCCTCTGGGGAGGCCGGGCGTCGCCTCCTCACCGTGGGGCGCCCGCCGCTCGGCCTGGAAGAGGGGCGCAGCCCCGAGCTGGGTTTGCGTCTTCAAGAGACGCTGGGCGCCCTCGTGCTTCTCTTTGGCCACCTTGCCAGGCGGCAGCCACGGTGCACACAGGAGCCCTGAGAGAGGTGGGTGCCGGAGTCCCTCAGGGTGACGCGGCGGGGAGAGACGGCCCTCCCAGCGCGGGCGAGCTCTGAGGAACTGGGAGCGCGCGGAGGGCGGGCAGGGAGGAGCTAAGCTCGCAACCAAAACGGTGGGCCGTCCCGGGGCTCAGCGGTTAGCGCCGCCTTCGGCCCAGGGCGTGACCCTGGAGACCCCAGATCGAGTCCCACGTCAGGCTCCCTCGGCCTGTGTCTGCCTCTCTGTGTGTGTGTCTCTCATATGAATAAATAAATAAGGTCTTTAAAAAAAAAAAAAAAAAAGGAACCAAAATGGTTCCAAAATGCAACCAAAAGAGGTTGCAGGGTGGCCGGAGGCTGGGCCTCCCTGGGTGTGTGTTCCCGCCAAACACTGTGGAAGCCGGAGGCAGATGGGGCCTGGCAGCCCCTTGCCTCTTCCTTCCTTTCTCCTTACCTTTCCATATAAAAAGATTCCTTTCCCTAGGCAATGCACAGATTTTTTTTCTTTAAGGTTTTATTTATTTATTCATGAGAGACACAGGCAGAGGGAGAAGCAGGCTCCATGCAGGGAGCCCGACGTGGAACTCGATCCCGATCCCGGGACGCCGGGGTCACGCCCTGGGCTGAAGGCGGGGCTAAACCTCTGAGCCGCCCGGGCTGCCCAATACACAGACTTTTGCGAAGGAAATAAGGGTTTTTGGACACTTAGGTATTTTTTTTTTTTACTAACAAATTGCTGTGTATTTATGCATCTCCTATCTTTTCCCACATTGGTTTCTTCAAGGGATTTCTATGAAGGTGGTATTTTTTTCAGGTTCCTTTATTTATTTTTTTCTGTAACACTTCACTTAAAATAGACAAGACATTATTATAAACACAAATATCTTTTACTAACTCTACCCAATATTAGAAGCTTTATAGGCACCGAAGACTACCATGATTAACCTTCCCCGAATAAAACTTTAGGGATGTGCTTTGAACCCACAAAAGAAATTAAATGCACAGTTAAGACTGATTTTCATCATCAAGTTGCAACAGGGAATTGTCTTTAAAGCCATCCTCTGCTGCCTTCATTAGAGTCTCAATCTCTTGCTGCAAATTTATATTCCTTTGTGGGTTTAAGGCAGATATTGGATATCCTTTTAATCTATATTTATTAAGTGAGCTATTGACGAGTCTCATTCTGCCACAAATTCATGAACAATGTTCCTGTGGCCACTCTAGTGGGATTCTTAAGTGAATACAACATCTTCAGGATAAGTGGTCATTTTTTCAGAGTAAATGGGCATATTTTTAAATTTATTTTATTTTAGTTTTTTTTTTTTTTTTAAGATTTCATTTATTTATTCATGAGAGACAGAGAGAGAGAGGCAGAGACACAGGCAGAGGGAGAAGCAGGCTCCATGCAGGGAGCCCAACGCGGGACTCATCCCAGGTCTCCAGGATCAGGCCCTGGGCTGAAGGCAACGCTAAACCGCTGAACCACCAGGGCTGCCCAGGCATATTTTTTTTTTTAATGCACAAGTTAACACGTATCAGGATAGGCTACGGCTTGCCAGGCAAGCCCAAATCAACTAATAAAAGTTAAGTATGCCAATAACAGAACCCCAGAAAGAGAGTTTTACTGCTCCCCAGCTCTTCCCCTCCACCCCCCACATCTCCTTTCCCAGAGAGCCTCTCCCAGTTCAGGACCTTTGGTATGGAGCAAAGCTCCTGGTTGGAAGAAACTTCTACCTAGAAAAGTTTGCCTGGGGCAACTCCAGTGGTTCAGTGGTTTAGTGCCGCCTTCAGCCCAGGGCGTGATCTTGGGGCCCCCTGATGGAGTCCCACATCAGGCTCTCTGCATGGAGCCTGCTTCTCCCTCTGCCTGTGTCTCTGCCTCTCTGTTTCTCTCTGTATCTCTCATGAATAAATAAATAAAATCTTAAAAAAAAAAAAAAAAGAAAAGTTTGCCTGATTGCTTTCAGATCTATTCACTGCCCTTCTGTTCTGCATCAGAGGGCAACCGACCTGTGCAAATTCCATTTCTCAGCCTCCCTTCCCAACTGGCATCCAGCTGTATTCAGTCAGTGGGAGACGTGGGACAGATGTGGGAGGAGGGGCGGGAGAGAAAGGAGAAGTTAGAGTACTTCTGCCCCTTCATTCATCTCTGGTTTTGGCAGCATCATTGGCTAGGGGGGCACCTCTTCCATGCTTGCAGCTTTCCTCTGGCTGAACCTAGCTGGAAGCCATTTGGCAAAGGCATCTGGGTAATGCCATTTGCACATTGGCCCCTTGTGCGTGGCCCACGGCAGAACGGGGGAAGTTTGAGGACTGGATCTGAGAACAAACAGCCAGAACAAATAGTTCTGCACAGAAGCAGAACTGAGTCAGACTCACTGGGGACTGCTCTACCTTGGTGAGACCAGGAGTGACAGCTGACCTCACTGTATCTCTTCAGTATTTATGAAGCGTTTACCACCAGGTGTTAGGAACTGCTAGGTGCTGCGAATGCAAAGATCAATGGCTTGAGGTCCCAGCCCCCATCCCTTTTAGTTGGCCACTCCAAGCCTGCTTCTTCTTGATTGTAAAATGGGGGAGGTAATAGTCTTTACCTCCTAAGATTGTTGTAAGGGTTACATGAGATAATTGCTTACAGGAGACATTCAGTGAGCGTTTGTTGGATAAAATTGTGCCTACTGAGACAACACTTAATAAGTAAGGTGATGCTACACTTCATTGATTACCTCCTCTGTGCCAGGCACACATGTTACTCTAATTCCTCCATCTATCAAGGTAGGGTAAACCAGTAGGTTGAATACAGTGTGGTCAGGGTCATAACAACGCCACCTACAAACTGTGATGGGAAGGTGGTAGGGGTAGGGAGGATTTCATCATGGGGTGGGCAGGAGGCAGGGCCTGGAGTGGGAGGAACCTTGGAATAATAACCGCAATCCCTGAGACCAGTTGAGAACTTAACTCAGGACCCGGCTCTGAGCTACGAGCACTCACTGAGTCTTCCTCCTTGGAAAGCCCTAGCACCCTGGGAGGTTTGTAGTTCTATCAATTACATTTTATAGAGCAAGACACTGAAGTTTAGAGTTGCTAAATCACATGCCCCAGGTCACCAAGCTGATAAGAGTTAGGGTCAAGATCCAGTCCTGACCATGCCTGAGGATTCCAAAGCCGATGCTTTGAGGACTCTGCGGTACTCTTCTGGATTTCTGGATATATGCTTTTATTAAGAATTAACCAACACACAGCAGCCATGCAAATGACAAATCTGTGTACTAACATCCAACAGACTATAGATTCCTTGGGGGAGTTTTTCAGAGAGCCTGATTCTGAAGTCACTGAATTCTTTGGAAAGTCCTGCAAGCTGCATCCAGCCACCCAGCCCAGGCTGGGAGGAGGAGTTGGGGACAAAGCCTCCATCCTGGGGTGAGGGGAGGTGGCCAAGCAAATAACTCACCCTCTAGAAATAAACCACGTGGGCTTTGAGAGATGAGTTAACCCTTTCATGAAGCCAGGCTAATATTTGGTTTAATTATCTCTTCCAAGATAGTAAATGGCATTCCAGGAGTCTCACAGAGTAAATTTATCTCTCAAATGGGAGCCATTGACTAATCTATTTCAGGCATCAATTCTTCTGTCTCAGGAAGCTTTTCTTTAAAAGGCCAGTTGCAGGCAAGATCACTACTTTTCTACTTAAAGTGAGAAGTTCTTAAAACCTCCCCAGATTGCTTTTAATTAAAAAAAAAATACTAATCCTTATTTTTCTTATTTCTCCAACCTCCTATGCTGCCAGGGGAAATGAGATATTTTGCAAATAGAAGTCGACTTTTTCTTCGAATTTCAGAGCTGTTCAATTATAAACACTGCCACCTGCAAACTTGGAAATCAATTCAACTGCGATCTTCTTTAAAGCGTTTTCAATGCAACTGCTAACCTGTCTAGATGTTTAACTTTCAGATTTCAAAACCTGTCAGTTAAAACTTGCTTACTGTTACCCCTTTTCTCTGAAGCTCCAAGCCTGAGGAGAAATTATGTAGCAAATTGGAAACAAGGAACTAAGACTTGATAGCAAAACAAAAGAGCGGCTGATGGGCTGGTTTGCAGGGAAACTACAATCCTAGCTCTGAAAATGAATAAGGATTAGAGGGCTCTACTGGCAGCCTCCACTGAGGTTGTGCCTTCTGAGTTCTGAAACAAACAGTCAATTGATCCCTTCACGAGAACACCTGGTCTATTCTGAGAAAAAAATTAGTCAAACCTGTTGTTGGCTGAGTTCACCGCTCAATTCCGTTAAATTGTGGTGTTGGTAGCAATGGGTAGACACGGCTCATTAAAAATACCATTTGGGGAAATCCTAAGGCAACGGGATAGTCATTACTGAACTAACTCTATTGGCCCTGGAAGGGTTAATTCAACTCCTAAAGGAAAGCAATTTACTTTCTATTCCCCAGAAGGATGAGCCAGACTCTTACTGAGCTTAATACAATGAGGCTGTTTTTTTTTTTTTTTTTTTTTTTTTTTTACTGGACCTCCCTCTCCTCTCCAGGCTGAAAGCTGCCTGCCAGTTGACAAGCCCAAGATGGGGTACCCTGGGAGAGTAACCTCTCATTCCTCGTGTGTGCCCCACCAGGCCTGAGGCCGGCTGGGTAATGCTGGATAAATCTGTACGTGCAAGGAACAAGCGCAAGGACAAATCCCTTGACTTTGTGTGTCTGGATTCTAAACACCTACCCGGATTCTAACAGTGCAGCCAGATCCATCTACCAACACAAGTGGCTAAGGGATACTTGATTTATATGCTACGTTAGCAGTGTATCACCGGGCACAAAGTGCCAGTATAAACTGTTCCACACAGACTCCGGTCCTGACGGAGAACAGAAGTCATCCCCTCCTGCACCACAAGTGTGGTTTTATTTCACAATCTTCTTTCAAACTTTAGTCGCATCCACTCCCTCCCTACCATGATGTCTTGAAGCAAATCCCAGACTTTCTATCATTTGATTTGTAAATATTTCGGTTGTGTATCTCTAATAGATAAGGGCTGTTTTTATTTTTAGCAAAATGCAAAACAAATACTATCTCTAAAATACAAAACAAAACATAAACAAAAACAAACCCTTTTGACACATGTAACTTCATGAATGAACCTTGAGGACATTCTGCTGAATGAAATAAGCCAGTCACAAAAGGACAAACACTGTAGGATTCCACTTATATGAGGTTCCTAGAGTCCTAAAGCCATAGACAAAAAGTGGAATGGTCGTTGCCAGGGACCAGGGGAAGGAGGGCATGGGGATTATTGCTTAATGGGTATGGTCTCAATTTTGCAAAATGAATGGAGTTCTGTGGTTGGATGATGGTGACAGTAACACAACAATGTGAATGTATTCAGTAACACTGAACCGTACACTTAAAAAATTATTAAGAGAGTAAATTTTATGTTAAGTATATGTAGTTTGCCAAAAATTTTTTAAATGGTAAATTTTATTTTATTTACTTATAAATTTTATTTATTTATTCATGAGAGACACACAGAGAGAGGCAGAGATGTAGGCAGAGGGAGAAGTAGGCTCCCTGCAGGGAGCCTAATGCAGGACTCGATCCCAGGACCTCTGGATCATGACCTGAACCAAAAGCAGACCCTCAACCACTGAGCCACCCAGGTGTCTTAAATGGTAAATTTTAAAGCCTATCACATCAAACTGTTCAGAGTGTTTATCTTGCAGGTGTCATAAATTTTGTTCAGTTTGCTTGGATCAGAATCCACATAAGGCCCATGTACTATTGTTGGTTGTCAGATATGTTTGCCTCCATCTGTTTTCTTCCCTGTTGCAATTTACCCATTGAAGAAGCATTTCTGGTGAAGTCTTCCACAGTCCAGATTTTGCTCTTTGCATTCTTGTGGAGTCCTCACTTCATTGTTTTCTTGAAAATCAGGAGTTGGATCAAGAGAGCAGATCAGATTTCAGTTTGATGTCTTTGGCAAGACCATTGCATAGGCTCAGCTATACCACTGGAAGAAGAGTATGTGATTGCCTCATATTGTGAGTATGCAAAGATTAATCAATAAACTATGATGATTAGCCTAGCATGAGCTCTCCACTGTCATGAGTCTTGGCAGGGAGGGGTAAGGGAAGGGAGTATTGAGAGGAAATACAAAAAAAGTATTTTGACAGAATCCTCCCCATCAAGAAACCTGGTCTTGTTAAGGAGGCAAAACTGATACACATGAAACAATTAAATAAGAACTAAGTGAGGGTACCTGAGCAGTTCAGTCGGTCCTGGGATCAAGCCCCACATCAGGCTCCCTGCTCAGTAGGGTGTCTGCTTCTCCCTCTGCTTCTGCCTGCTGCTCCCCCTGCTTGTGGCTCTCTTGCTCTCTCTCTCTCTCTCTCTCTCTCTCTCTCTCTCTCTCTTCCTAATAAATCTTAAAAAAAAAAAAAAAATTGAGTGCAAAACTGTGCTGTGGCTATAAACACCAACTCCTTCCCTAGGTGAGATCATCCAAAAAGGTTTTAGGTAGGATAACATTCTTGAAACAGGTCTTGAAGATTGATTTTGGAAGAAAGATGGCATTTAAGGAATTGAAACTATACAAAGAAATCACAAAGGTTGCTATTAGGTGGTGGATACAGAGGATGATTTAGAGTGGTTGGGAATGGTAAGGCACTATAGAGACATGAAAACTGAGCAGAGAGATGATAGTTGGGGGAAATCTGATCTCCAGAGATGGAGGCACATCATGTTATTTATGTTTTGACATGTACACTTTGGGAAGATTCTAAAGGTCTGCAAATGTCGGGGTGCCTGCATGGCTCAGTCAGGCATCCAACTCTTGATAGTGGCTCAGGTCCTGAAATTGAGCCCCATCTTGGGCCCCATGCTCAATAATCTGCTTGAGGATTCTCTTTCTTTCTGTGCCCCTCCCACTTGTGCTCACTCTTTCTTTCTCTCTCAAATAAATAAATCTTAAAAAAAATACAGGTTTGCAAATGTCACAGGTGTTTCAAGGATATGATTTTCAGTATCATTTAATAGAAGAATTGGGTTTCACCTTATTGATATTTTTTCCAATGGAGTTGAGCCTTTTTGGTAATTAAACACATGGAAAAGAGTTTTATGAAAAATATAGTTAGAATTTGGGGCACCTGGGTGGCTCAGTCAATCAAGCATCTGCCTTCAGCTCAGATCATGATCCCAGGGTCCCTGGGGAGCAGGGTCCATCCATGAAGCAGGGAGCTGCATGTCCCCATCCCTCTGCAGTTCCCCCTGTTTATGCTTGCACTCTCTCTGTCAAATAAAATCTTTAAAATATATATATAGTTAGAATTTGATAAAGTGTTTATGATTAGCTTTAAAATACTCCATCAGAGAGGCTGAAACATGAAAAAAGGTTGCCAGAGTAGGTAATTGTTGTAGCTGAGTGATGGGTTCATAGGGTTCATAATTCTCCCTACTTTTGTGTACATTTGTATAATAGTTACTTGTAAACCTATTACTGTTGGGGTCAAGGGTCATTCCTACATCCGTGTTTCTAATGTTATAGCAAAAAAAGGATTCACTGGACCAGAAGATGCAGCGCTTGTCTCTTCCATTACTAAGTGTTTAACTCTAGCCCATTACTTCACCTCTGTGGGGATCAACTCCCTTCTCTGTAAAATGAGGAAAGAAGCTAACATTTATTGACTGCCTATTAAGCGCAGGAATTGTGCAATGCACTTTATATACGTGATCTCAATTATTGAAAGGGTCAACAAATGTTCTTAGGCTCCAAAATTTCTTTCCTATTCTGGAGCTCCAAGAAATCCCCTTCACTTTCATTTTATTTCCTGATAAGCCCATTTTCCAGATAACCTTACTAGGCTATGAAGACATACAGGTAAAAGAGCTCTTCTCTTCAAGGAGCTTATGATCTAAAGAGACAGACTAGCAGCTTTCCAAATGGAGATGAGACACTTCATGAAGTGTTAAAAAACAAAAACAGATTAGTCAGAAAGATTATACTACAAGTAATGGTTTAAAAAAAATTTTATTAAGCAATCTCTATGCCCAACAAGAAGCTTAAACTCCCAACCTGGAGATCAAGAGTCACATGCTCTACCAACTGAACCAGCCAGGCACCCCATCTCCAGAACATTTTCATCATCCCAAATTGAAAGTTGGTACCCATTTAAACCGTAACACCCTATTTTCTCTCCCCCTAGCCTATAGCAACCACCATTCTACTTTCTGACTGCATGAATTGACTACCCTAACTACCTCATACAGGCAGAATGATACCACATTTGTCTTTTTGTGGCTGGTTTATTTTACTTAGCATAGTGTCCTCAAGGTTTCCATGTTATAACATGTCAGCCTTTTTATGGCTGAGTAATATTCCATTCCAAAATCTACCATTTTGTCCATTCACTGCCAATGGACACTTGGGTTTCTTCTACCTTTTGCCTGTTGTAAATAGTGCTGCAATGAACATGAGTGTAACTTTTATCTCTTCGAGATTCTGCTTTCAATTCTTTATGGTATATACCATGTTGAGTCTTGGAGAATGAAAACAAATTAAGGCAAAATGGAAAGGACCAGCATTCCAAGAACAGCAACTTATACAAAGACAGAGAGCTATATTGTTCAATAGGGCTGGAGAGTAGGGAGGAGGCAAATGGTGAGATAGATATGAAGCAAGGGAAGGAGGCAGGGGCTAAAGCTCCAAGGGCCTCCCATCCCATGGGAAATGGACAATGAGGGCTAACAGTGAACTCAGATAAAATCTCTCTTTTCAGGAGTGCTTCAGTGGTTTAGCATCTGCCTTTGGCTCAAGTCATGATCCCAGGGTCCTGGGATGGAGTCCTGCAGCATGCTCTCCCCCAGTTGCCTGCTTCTCCCTCTGCCTACGTCTCTGCCTCTCTCTGTGTATCTGTCATGAGTAAATAAATAAAATCTTTAAAGAAACAACAACAGCAACAACCCCCTCCACTGCTATTAAAGAGTCCACTGCTATTAATTTTAAGCAAATATTCAAAAGCAATATCTTTACAGAGAAGAGTTCAGGCCCTAGTGGAAATGACCACTAGAGAATGTACACACATGGTGGTGACCCCAGTCTTATGCTCCCTGCATAGTTGTCCCCCTCACTCTACAGTAATGGACTGCTTAGTAGACTAACTCTATGGTCAATAGATATAGGCTATTTGGTAAAGTCTTTTGCTCAAAATGTATTTTCTAATGTGATTTGATTGAATTTTATTGATTTGAATTCTTTTCAGAATCAACTAAACCAGAGCACAGATCAAATTATGAGATTCTACATTCAATTCCCTACCTTGCTTTCTTGGTAACACAGGATGAATGCCTTCAGTTGTGGTAAAAACTATGCCAGGTAAACTTGGGCCCCAACCAGATATGAATGATTTTATGACAGTGCAGCCCATAGTCTATTCATTACTATAGAGTCTTTTTTTTTTTTTAAGTTAACTATACCCAATATGGAGCTTTAACTCACACCCCCAAGATCAAATCCCATGCTCTACAGACTCAGCCAGCCAGCTGCCCCTGTATAAAGAGTCTTAATCCCATGTGGAAAAAAAAAATCCCATGTGAACCCAGTTACATTCTAGAGAAATAGATAGTATGCTGTTTATGTGTTACTTTAACGTGCTGGTGCCATTTGGGTATTTCTTAAAATGCTAATGAACATGAGCACAATTAATGGCCAAGTTCTCACAAGAGGATCCATAAATAATGTCTGTGTTCTTCAGGTTGTTTAACTTTTCTGGTATTCATGTTGATCTTTTTGTTTATAATATAAAGTAATAGTAAAAATCAAGAACCACTGTATTGATTTCTCAACAAAAGTCATTCACCCAATGTAAGTTTGGTTTGTGTGTGGTTGCAGTGGTGAGGAGAGCATATGGTAGGTGGGGATATGTGGTCTAGGTCACTGGTTATGTTGTTTCATAAGATGGTTCACAGATCCAAAAATGCTATAAAACCAGGGCTCTGGTTCTGAAATCCTGCAGCGTGGTTCAATCAACAGAGGTGGCGTTTGAAGTGACCTTAGATGTTGTAGAGCAACACAAAATGTCATCAATATGAACTGGCAGCCCACGAGTGAGTGATGTTTCCCAAATACATTGGTGAAGCTGGAATGTTCATGGAAAAGAACAGTCTGGTCCTAATCTTTTAAGGACAGTCACTTTACACTTGAATTCTTCTATTCAGCTCTAGTTACGATGTCTTCTTTTTTTTTTTTAAGATTTTATTTATTTATTAATGAGACACACACACACACAGAGGCAGAGACACAGGCAGAGGGAGAAGCAGGCTCCATGCAGGGGACTTGATCCTGGGTCTCTAGGATCACGCCCTAGGCTGAAGACAGCACTAAACCATTGAGCCACCCGGGCTACCCTAGATATGATGTCTTAAATGCAACTGTGAGGCATGTGGATGATGAGAATTAATTTTCATTATATTCTCTTTTATTCAGTCTATTTATAGACACACTATATTGCTTAGGATTTAAGTTTAACTACATATAACAGCAATATAGCACACCCCCTCTGGTCCAAAATGGCTGAAACAAGACAACAGTTTATTTCTCTCTCAGATAAAAATACACCTAGAGGCAATTAGGGATGGTGGAGTGGACGCACTTGCATTCTGCACCCCTAGATGTTGCCCTGCTCATATGACCAAAGGCGGCTCGCTACCAAGTCCTTGTTGCAAGCCATAGGTAGAGAAAGGTGAGAAGAGGCTTATCACCTTGTTGTAAGAATACATCCCAGAAGTGTCACTTCCAAAGACCAGAATTAATCACATGGCCACAAGGAACAGCAAAAGTTGCTGGAAATGTCACTGTGACAGTGGCAATCGGTGACAAGGAGGAAGGAAATAGCATCTGCTGAGGGATCCATAGCAATCTTTGTCACATATGTTTTACTTTTTCTAAATTGAAAAAAAAAAAAGAAAGGAAAAAAACCTGATTCTCAAAGATGAAAAACTCTTCCATACATACCTCTCCAACTTCCGTTCATCCTTCTTATCTTAACCTAAAAGTGACTTCCATCAGAGGAGCCCACGTAGTATTTTTGCCTCCCTTCCCTTCACTCCCTGCAGCCCCCATCTGATGTGGTCTGCCTGGTATTTTCTGTCAATATAGCACTGCTCTTAGGGTAGTTATCAGAACTGAAATTAATGACTCATTGATAGGACTATGTGTGTGAATGATATTTAGAGCTCTGTGAGGACAGTTCTGTCTTAGTCACACAGGCCCTTGATAAGCACTCAAGGCAAATTTTTCAGATCAATTCAAATAAATGGGAAAACAAGGTATGTGCTCAAGGGCACATGATTAGTGCAGAACCGAGACCAAAAGTGGGTCTTCAAGCTCATATGTTCGTATCATACCACACAGCTTTTACAGGCAATGACATGAGGTTTAAGAGAACAAACTCACTTTGTTGACCTTGTGCAGATAATTAGTGGCAGGACAAGGCCTAGAATCCAGCATGTTAAATACAGCCCACATTCGTGCTTTTATTTCTAAACCTTTTTCAGGAAAAGTAAAGGTGTTTACAGAAAGATTCATCATCAAGATACCTTGGTGGTATAGTCGGTTGAATGTCCAACTCTTGGTTTCAGCTCAGGTCTCAATCTCAGTGTCATGAGTTCAAGTACCACCTTGGGCTCCGCCCTGGGTGTGGAGCCTACTTAAAAAAAGAAAAGGGAGCACCTGGGTGGCTCAGCAGTTGAGCATCTGCCTTTGGCTCAGGGCATGACCCTGGGGTCCTGGGATCGAGTCCCACATTGGGCTCCCTGCAGAGAGCCTGCTTTTCCCTCTGCCTATGTCTCTGCCTGTCTGTGTGTGTCTCTCATGAATAAATAAATAAGATATTTTAAAAAAAGAAAATTAAAGGAAGAATATGCAGGCTAAAGTATTGGATGGAACCAGTGGGAGAAATATTATGTCTTCAGGACATAGAGATGATCTTAACCTTTGAGTTCAGCTTAGAGGATAGTATCAGTCTATGTATAGAGGAGCTGCTTATCTGCTCTTCCTGGAAAAGAAGTAGTATCTTAATCATCACATAAAATACTATTGGTTGGTGTTATTATTTTGATCAGCATGGACTAAGGCATCTTCCCAACAAGGCCGATTGGATGAAAGACTTTACATAACCCATTTGCTGGCAAATGGTAATACAGCTGTTTTGAAAAAAATTCTCATTGTACATCCTGGATTGGCTCTGATTACCAGGGAGTACGTTGGAAGAATGTATGTTACAAAATATTCTGTCGCATATAAAACATAATTGACCTTGCCAGAGAAGGCCATGTACTCTTGGCATCCAGTCCTCCTACAATGTTTTCTTTGTCCCTAAGAATCATTTATGTTTAACATGCGCTGTTTCGAAGAATGGCAAGAATTCTTAAACAATTGGAGCACTAATCTATTATGTCCTCTAGAAACGGAAAACCTAACTAATATATCTCCTGAGTATTTTTGTTTCTTCTGACTTCTCCCCATACTTTAATAACCAGCTATGCTATTCCAAAGTTACAAAACGGTATTTTTTAAATATAGCAACAAATATAACCCCCCAATTTAAAATTCAATAAAGATGATAAAAAGACTCGATGAAGATCTACTGACTATATTGGTCAATAAACAGTAGAATAGACAACTAAGGAAAGTTCTATACTCTCCATCCATCCTTAGCACAAAAATAAATAGGATGGACTCCCACATGATTTATATTCTCAGATGTTCTGGAGCAAAGGTCCTTTTGTTTTTGTTTTTGTTTTTTTTTATTTTAAAGTTTATTCACTTTTAAGTAGTCTCTACAAACAACCTGGGACTCAAACTTTTGACTCCAAGATCTAGAGTCACATATTCTTCTTAACTGGGCCAGCCAGGCACCCCTGAAGCAAAGGTCTTGGCCATACCTCTTAAAACACCTTCTAGCATTAATATTCTTAAAAAATTCAGGCAGACAACAAAAGTGAGGTCAAGTTGTGTTTTTGTGGTATTTCTATATAAGTAAACAGAGAAATAGCCAGATTAAAATATCAAAATGAATGACTTAGGTGGTCTCCAAGCCTGAGAGTGGGGTGAGGGAAGGGCAGGACTTTTACTGGTGATTAATTGGGAAGCAAGCATGAGGAAAAACAGCCCTCTGTTGTCTGCTTCAATAACGTGGTTTCACTGAGGTCTTAAAGATAGGCCCAACATACTGTCTTCTGTTTAAGAAAGCTCCATATACAAGATATGAGCATGAGGAATCTTAGTGTGCTCAGGGAAAGCAAGAGGATGCTGACAGAATTTACCTGAATAGAAGCATCTGTCACTGCTACCTTGAGCAAAGCTTCCAGAATAGGACCAGTACCCACAGGACCCATGAGTTTATGGCCAGTCCAAAATATAAAACCATAAGACTAGCAATATTTAGGGAATCTTCATAACTAACATAAGGAAACATCCAGAGGAAAAAAAGCCAGAAATCATTTTGGAATATTAACAAAGTCTGAGAAGGGAAACTGATTAGCTTTTGTCCTCATCTCAGGGAAGGGCACTTCAGAAATGAGGGCTTACATGAAGCACCTCTTAGAGCAAAGGTGGAATGGAAAATACCAACTCCTATAGATTGAATGTGTGTGTCCACACCCCCCATTCATGTGTTAAAACCTAAACCTATTCCCCTCAATGTGTTGGTTTTAGGAAATGGGGCTTTTGGGAGGTGATTGGGTCACCAAGGTGGAACCCTCATGAATGGGATGAGTGTTCTGGTAAAAGAGACCTCAGAGAGCTTCCTCACCCCTTCCACATTGTGAGGAGAACACAGTGGTAAGAAACAAGAAGTAGGACCCTATCAGACATGGAGTCTGCCGGTACCTTGACCTTGGACTTCCCAACCCTCAGAACTGTGAGAAATAAATTCATGTTGTTTATAAGCCACCCAGCCTGCGGTATTCTGTTAGGGCAGCCCAGACAAAGACACCAACTAACGTGGAAGCATCCTGCTTAGACACAGTCACATGCATTTTGCTGGGCTTATAACATTACTGTCTTCCATTTTTCTTTTCTTTTCTTTTCTTTTTACAGATTGAGTGAAGTAAGTCAGAGAAGGACAAACATCATATGGTTTTACTCATTCAGGGAATATAAAAAATAGTGAGAGGGATTAAAGGGGAAAGGAGAGAAAATGAGTGGGAACTATCAGAGAGGGTGACAGAACAGGAGAGACTCCTAACTCTGGGAAAGGAACAAGGGGTAGTGGAAGGGGAGGTTGGGGGGATGGGGTGACTGGGTGACGGGCACTGAGGGGGGCGCTTGATGGGATGAGCACTGGGTGTTACACTATATGTTGGCAAATCGAACTCCAATAAAAAAATAAAAAAATAAAAAAACAGATTGTATTTATTACACACCGAGACAGCACCAGCAGCGGGAGCACAAGCAGAAGGAGAGAGAAAAGCAGGCTTCTCAATGAGCAGGGAGCTGGATGTGGGACTTGATCCCACAACCCTGAGATCATGACCTGAGCTGAATTAAGAGTCAGACACTTAACCACCTGTGCCACCCAGGTGCCCCAGGGCTTCAACATATCTTTTGATTCAACCTACAACAAAACTAGACAGTCAGTTGGTTGCTCAATGGTTTGTTGAGCATTTATGTAACTGTTCCAGGCCCTATAGGTTAAACAAAAATCTAGGCCAAAAGACGGCATCTTTTGCACTAAGGAAGTTATTAGAAAAACAATTTGAAAGACTAGTAAATGCTATCAAAATTCACATCAGTGCTATTTATAAAGATTCTTAAAATGGAAAAAAAAAAAAAAAAACCCTAATTATCCATGTGAAAGGGTGTGTAAAGGGAGGATAATTGACCCAATCCTGGTTTGCCATGGACTGGGTGATAAAAGTCCTGTGTCCTTGGGAATCCTCTCAGACATGGACTAATGGGAAAAGTTGGTTACCCTGTAGCAAAACAGTGAAATACTATGGAACTTTCATTTAAAATATACTAATAAAGATTTTAAATAATACGAGAAGTGTTTTTGACATTAAGCAATACCTCAACAAAAGCAGAACTCAAAATGCTAGAAGCTAGATAACTAAGCACATGAATTAGAAAGAAAAAAACCAGAGGTATGAAATATGCCAGCAGGCTAACCACAGTTGCCTTTGTGTAGTGGAATTGTAAAAAGTTTTCTTTTGTGCTGCTTGACTCTTTAGTATACTTTTCAAATTTTCTGTTGATGAATATGTATTGCTTAATCAGGAGAAGTATGGTATAAACTAATAAATTTCTAGATGGAAATTAGTCTTCTAAATCCCTACTACTTTTGCTCTCATAGAATAATTAAAATAACAGTCCTTAATAAGTATTTACTTCATGCTGATCACTGCTACTCATTTCAGCATCAAGACTGTACAGTAAAATGACCTTGTAGGTAGTGCTGCTATCAGATGATAGAAATCAAGGCTCACAGCTGGAAAGGAGAGGACTAGGAACTAGGACTCCAGCAGCACGGCTCTTTCTCTGAGAGAACCTTACTATGTGATCAGTATCTGCAACAGCATATTCAGGATACTGCCCAATTTCCCCCCACAGGTTCAGGTGAGGTTCCCTCAAGCTGCTGATGTACACAAATGAGGGGAAGTCTACACTGAGATGTGGCTGAGTACTCAGAAAATGAAGAGGGGAAGAAAAGGCAGTTATTAGCAGAGAAAGCAAATTTTGTGCAAGGAATGAAAGCTAATCACATATCCTGTGGCTAAGTCATGATTTATATACTACTAATAATCATACTTAGTATTGATCCAAACTAAATGATGGCTAAAAACCCGATTAGGGGGCACCCGGGTGGCCCAGTGGTTAACCCTCTGCCTTCAGCTCAGATTGCGATCCGTGGGTCCTAGGATCAAGCCTCATGTGGGGCTCCCCGCTCAGTGAAGAGCCCTTTCCCTCTACAGCTCCCCCTACTTGCTCTCTCTCTTTCTCTGTCAAATAAATAATAAAATAGAATCTTTTTTCAAAAACCCCAAAAACCGGATCGGTAGAAAAAGAGCAAGAGGCAGAGGTATGTCCTGGGATAGGCTGAAAAAGAGACCTATAGTCTCCCCCCATCTTGGGAAATCAACTGATAATTCCTAAAACTAAAAACTCAAGAAGTAAACATATAACTTAAAATTATGAAGTCGAATACTGCGATAATCAACTAAAAGTGTTCGAAGTGTCTGGGAAACAGGAAATGGGTAGGGATGAGCAGGGGTGGATATTTATAGTAACAAGCCTTGGGGAACTATTTCACTCTTAAAATTATGTGCATGTATAATTTTGATTTTAAAAGCAAAAGAAAAATTAAAACAATATAATAAACATTCCTGTGTATATCTTTGCACTTGTGATAAAATAACTTACAAAAAAAGGGATTTGGGGGGTCAATGAAAATGCATATTTTAAATTTTGTTCCATATTGTACAATTGGGAACCAGAAAGCAGGGGGAGACTTTCAAGCACAGTCAGTAAATACATGATTATATTTATTTCTCTACTTCTTTGCCATTCTTCTCTCAGTTTTTCATCTTTGACAGTATGCTAGAAATGTCATTTAATTTGCATTATTTAATTATTTAAGTCCTTTCACTAATAAGTATAAAAATGTAATTATTACTGGTTTTTTCTTTTTATTCTTTTGTGAGTTTCCTGCTTACATGCCTTTCCATTTTTAAATATTTTGTATCTTTTCTTGTTGATATGTAAAGAGTTCTTTGTGTTTTAATATCAACTTTGTGTGTGTCACATACTTAGCAAAAAATTTTCTGAATATGCGTGAACCTTTGTGACATATTTAGAATAATGTTCTTCATTGTAAAATTATTTTTCAATCATCCATAATTTAAAGAACTTTCCCGTGTCACTTTTAAAGTATTTTTTACCCATTTGAATTAATATTGATGGTTAAAAGTAAGATAGTGATAAATCATCCCTTTTGAATAATTTCTGAGTGTTCTAAGTTAGGGAAAGGGTTTTTGCTACCCTCTGTATGTAGGAATAACAAACATTGTAATTTCTAGATTCCATTTGATTGCATTTTCTCTGTTTTTACTTGAAATTAGAGATATCTTACCCCCTCTTTTTTTTTTTTTAAGATTTTAAGTTATTTCTACACCAAATGTGGGCTCAAATTCACAATCCCAAGATCAAGAGTTGCATGCTCTACAGACTGAGCCAGCCAGGCAACCCCCCCTTATTTTTAATTTGTTATTGCATTTCAATAGCAGTTATCTTAAAATATGAACAAAATCTAAATACTTGAAATTAAACTAAGATTTCAATATTTTATTGGCATTCGGACCATGTGCTTATTTTATGTGTTCTTGCTGCCATAGTTCTGCCGTCCCAGAATGGTAAGCATTTTCTAGAAAGTGATAGCAGGATGGTATTTGAGAAGGGATTTTAGGTGCTTTTCTGTCAGTAGTTAGAGTAAGTTCACCACTTATGTTTTAGCTTCTCTTAGCTATTCATAGAGTAGAGAGAAAAGAAGGGGGATTTTGTAATAAGATCTCCCTGCTCTAAACCACAACTTTCCAAGAAATATTAGAAGAAATAATATCCTCATAATAATAACTAAAAATAGTGAAATGCTTTCACTAATTTGTGATGTTCCTCATCTTGGTGTGTGCTCTGTAGGACTGAACTGTGTTATAAGTCAATTAGAAATGGTCAGAAGGGCACCTGGGAGGCTCAGGGGTTGAGCATCTGCCTTTGGCTCAGGTTGTGATTCTGGAGTCCTGGAATCAAATCCTGCATCAGGCTCCCCACAAAGAGCCTGCTTCTCTCTCTGCCTGTGTCTCTGCCTCTCTCTATGTCTCACGAATAAATAAATAAAATCTTTAAAAGTATACATTTTTAAACCTGCAGTATGATGGAGTAGATAAAGCACCATAACTATCCTGGTTGTTCCATTAATACAAGAATCAAAGCATTCAGTATAATTTACTAAACATTGGAGGACTGTCTGAGATGTGCCATATGGTATGCCAGGCCTGGGATCATAGAAATGAATGTGGCTACATGGAGTGGCTGCACAGTTTTGTGAAGGCAAGGTGGTGGGTATTTAGAGCAACCTGGGGTTTTGGAGACAGATTCTGGAAGCTGAAGCCTGAATAAGGATTCCTCGGGAGGGAACTTGCATGGCCAGTGCCAACAAGACATGAAATAATGTGATATTCACAGAAGGGATTACAGGAGCTTGCTATTACAAAAGCAACAAAAGAAAGGAGTGGATAGGTAGGAAATGAGTTTGGAAAGGTTGATGGAACCTGAAGAACCTGTACACCATGTTTAGAGTTTATTCTGTGTGAGGTAAGGAGGAGCCGTGAAGTATATGAGACAAGGAACAAATAAGTAGCAAATTTTGTTTTTGGGTTGTTTTTTTTTTTTTTTTTAATGATTTTCTTTTTAATTAATATCTACACCCAACATGGGGCTCGAACTTACAACCCCAATATCAAGAGTCACATGCTCTACCAATTGGATCTACCAGGTGCCCCAAGTAGCAAATTTTAAAGTATGTAGGAATTTTTCAAGTACTCTCATACCGAGAATTTGTAATTGTTTTTTTGTTTTTTTTTTGTTGTTGTTGTTGTTGTTTTTATTTCTTTATTTGAGAGAAAGAGAGAGTGAGAGAGCACAAGCAGGGAGGAGAGGGAGAAGCAGGATCCCTTCTGAGCAGGGCACCTGATGCACGGCTCAACACTGGGATCACAACCTGAGCCAAAGGCAGATGTTTAACCGAATGAGCCACCCAGGCATCTCAGAAGTTTATAATTCTATAAAAAGAAGCATACTCATGATTCTTGGGCTTCATCAAGTGATTTACTTTGAAGGAGTTGAGGATATACCACCTCAAAATAAGTGACATTGGCATAAAGGTTTTGAGCTCCAGTCATTTAAGCAGTAGCAAACGCAGAGAAAGCTCTTTGCGCTCCCCCAATTGCCTAAAAGCAGGTTATAAATTTCCCTTTGTGAAAGTGTCCCCCTTTTCTTTCCCATACCAGCAGGAGGAAAACAACTAGAGACAGAAAGTCAGTAGGGAGATGGGTCTGTTCAAACACTAAAATAACCCCTCTATTAGTTTCTGCCACATATTTACCACCCGTAGGAGCCCAAAGGAGCTCTTCCTTTGTCTTGTCACTTCCCCATAAATGTATCACTCTTTGTTAAGATGGTATATAAGCCCCATATTCTAATCACTCTTTGAGTGACTCACCACTGAGTCTTCCCATATGTATGTGTGTTGTGTGCATAAACAGACTTATTTTCATTTTAAACTTTTGCCCGTTTCATTCACATGCTGTAAGTACTAGGCCTAAGACAGTAGAGGAAAAAGGCTTCTTTCCCATCTTCTAGTTCCTATATTCAAGCCATGCCTTCTACAGGGAAAAAAAAATGGGTATCTTGGGATCCCTGGGTAGCGCAGCGGTTTAGTGCCTGCCTTTGGCCCAGGGCGCGATCCTGGAGACCCAGGATCGAATCCCACATCAGGCTCCCGGTGCATGGAGCCTGCTTCTCCCTCTGCCTATGTCTCTGCCTCTCTCTCTCTCTCTCTCTCTCTCTCTGTCTCTGTGTGACTATCATAAATAAATAAAAAAATTTAAAAAATGAGTATCTTAATAATAAAATTGAAACTGTGACAGAGACAGAGGAAGAAGTCCATGTGTAGACAGAGGCAAAGACTGGAGTTATGCTACGATAGGCCAAAGAATACCTATGGCCACCAGAAGCTGGAAAAAAAACAAGGAAAGATTCTTCGCTATAGCCTTCAGAGGAAGCATGACCTTGCTGTCACCTTGATTTTGGATGTCTAGCTTCCAGAACTGTGGCAGAACAAATTTCCATCGTTTTTAAGCCACTTTGTGGTATTTTATTACAACAGCCCTTGGAAAATCATACTACTGCTATGCTATCACTGTAGTCTAAGAGAATATGAAGAACGCAATGTCAGAGGGTTCCAGAAGGAGAGGCAGATTCTTAAGGTTGGGAGAGATGGAGGAGACTGCCTCTTCAGAGATGTGTTTCTGGATCACACTCAAAGATTTTTCAAAGTGCACAAGCCAATCTCCCAACCCTATCCGCATTTTGGCGGCCATAAGTCACTAATTATGATGAGAAAGTAACATTCATGAGCTCAATTCACCTTGAAAACATCCTCCCTAATGAAAGGACACAGACCAGATTGTGCTTTACCTGGTATGTGTAAGCATGTGGTATCTGTGGTAGGGCTAAAGGGAGGAAATGAGAATACCTAGAGCAGGCTCCTTCCATGAAAGTCTAACTCCACTGGCCCTCTTTGGGTTTAATGGCCAATTGTTTCCTGCCCAGAGAGGTTGCTGTCTCATCCCACCCTTGGCACCCTTTGATAAGTAAAAATGAGGTATTAGGCGCAAGACTGGTTAACATCCTGAATTAAGCAACAGCAAACATATTTAGGCAACCAAACTAAAACTTCTAAAACAATCTTAGAAAGTGGAACTCTAACATATCAAGAATAGGAGTCCAGATTTAGAGTTAGATAAATTCTGCTTAAGGGATTATAAGCAAATATTTAATCTCCCCAAATTTTAGGCTCCTTATCTACAAAACATGTCCAAATCCAGTTCGCAGAACTTTTGAAGAATTAAATGAGATGAAATTCACAAGCACTATACTAATTGTGATTCCCTGGTTCAAATATTAGAAACCCAATTAAAATTAATTTTTTTAAAAAAAGGGGTTTATTGTCTCTTACAAATTGGGAAGTCCATGGATATGACTGCCTTGAAAAGATGCATGTGCTTTGTGTGATCAACAGTTCTTGCTCTAGGGGCACCTGGGTGGCTCAGTTGGTTAGCTTCTGGCTTTGACTCAGGTCATGATCTCAGGTTCCTGGTATCCAGCCCCACATTAGGCTCAGTGCAGAGTCTGTTTCTCCCTCTCCCCCTTCCCCTACTCATGCTCTTTCTCTCTCTGAAGTAAATTTAAAAAAAAAAAAATCTTGTTCTTTCTCTCTCTTCTTTTCTTGGCTATTTACTCTTTTTTTTTTTTTTTTTTTAAAGATTTTATTTATTCATGAGGCACAGAAAGAGAGGCAGAGACATAGAGGGAGAAACAGGCTCCTCACAGAGAGCCTGATGTGGGACTCAATCCCTGGACCAGGATCACACCCTGAGCCAAAGGCAGATGCTCAACCACTGAGCCATGCAGGCGTCCCTCTTGGCTATTTATGTAAATTGCATTTTTTTTAAAGATTTTATTTATTTATTCATGAGAGACAGAGAGAGAGGCAAAGACATAGGCAGAGGGAGAAGCAGACTCCATGCAGGGAGCCAGATGTGGGACTCGATTCCAGGACTCTGGGATCACACCCTGAGCTGAAGGCAGACGCTCAACTGCTAAGCCACTTGGGCATCCCTTTGTATTGGTTTCATTCTTTCTCTGCAATAGGCTTCTATCCTAAGAACAATGTCCACTGATACTGCCAGTAATTCCAAGTTCTGGCCCTGATACAGTTCTAGTAGAGAAAGAAAGCCTTCTTCTCCCAGAGTCCACATACCATTCCCAGGGGAGAACTCCAATCAGATTTGCTTCAGTCATGTGCCAGTCCCCATTGCTAGAGTGACAGGGAGACCTGAGTGTCTCCTAGGGGTCAGAATGATAGCAGTCACCTGTGCAAGTGACCCACACACCAGTAGAGTTTAAAAGCATGTTGGTGGCTTTATGTACACAAAAATCATACATAGAAAAAGTCTATGATCAGATACCAAACTTTTATTTCTAGTGGAATTATGGGATGTTTGCTTCTTTACACCTTTCTGTGTTTTCCAGATATTTCACAAAGCGCTGTATTAATTTGACAACAAGCAATTAAAATTACAAAAACTAATTAGGAGAAGAAAATACATTGCTGATGAAACCAGGAAACCTACCTACAGGCTTCACCAGGTAGACTAGGATGTGTCTCAACCCATATGAAATATATGAGAATATATAGGCTATTTCCAAGTTATGATGTGATTAATTGTAATATATCTGAGGCAAAGTTGTGACTGAATGAAAGTGGGGAGGAACCCCTTAGTAAAAAAGGGCAAGGGATTTTGCACAGCTCCCACAGAAAGGAACGCCAGTAACACCCTTGTTGATCGTGTCAGCCTGGTATTTAAAGGAGAGATCCAATTCCAATGGGTTGGATATTACTAAAACCTCCCTCTAAAGGGTCTGGTTGTTCTTCTCTTTGCTCTCATTCCCTGGTCTCTAGGCACTCTCCAGAACTGAGCCTGGATCCACCTGCTTATTCTGGAGATAGATAACTTCGTTCTCTGGCCAGGATAAATTCCAGCTAAAATCCATAAACTAGGGTGCCTGAGTGGCTCAATCGGTTGAGCATCTCCCTTTGACTCAGGCCATGATCCCAAGATCATGGGATTGGGTCCCACATTGGACTCCCTGCTCCATGGGGAGTCTGCTTCTCCTTTTCCTGCTTCCCTTGCTTGTGCGCGCTCTCTCTCTCTGTGAAGTAAATAAAATCTTAAAAAAAAAAAAAAATCCACAAACTGGTATAAAGGAGGGAACAACAACAACAACAACAAAAAACAAAAAACAAAAAACAAAAAAAACAAAACCAAAAAACCCAAACAAACAAAAAAAAAAGGAGGGAACATAATTCCCCTTCTACCGATCTAAGTTCATTGGCTAAGAAGCCCCTCCCCCCACCATAATAAACAGATTAACAAGAGAAAAACAGTGTATACATGGGACATGCCCAGGAAAACTAAATAAAACTCGAAAAATGGCCAAAGCCACCACCTTAAATACCATCTTCAGCTAAAGGCAAAAGAGGGATCCCTGGGTGGTGCAGCGGTTTGGCGCCTGCCTTTGGCCCAGGGCACGATCCCGGAGACCCGGGATCGAATCCCACGTCGGGCTCCCGTTGTATGGAGCCTGCTTCTCCCTCTGCCTATGTCTCTGCCTCTCTCTCTCTCTCTCTCTCTGTGTGACTATCATAAATAAATAAATAAAAAAAAAAATAAAGGCAAAAGAAAGATATTTGGAAATGGTGGTTAGTGATGGAGGTGTTAGAAAACAAAATTCAGCTGTCGATTTAAAGATCTAATTGGCTTTCTTCAAGATTCATGAATCAGGCAGGATCCCGTATTAGCAGATAGAAAGTTCTCCAAGGAGCTATACAAAAACAGAAGACTTTCAAAGGCAGAAGGCAGGGCAAAAAGTTATTCTAGCAGAGTCAGTTGTTTCAGGCAAGGTCACCACCCTTTATGGGGAAGACAGAGGTGTCTATCAGGTCACATTCTTGGGAGAGAGTGAAACTGCAACTAGGTTAGGTATTAAGTCTCACTTTCCTGATGTGGGGCTTAGCATACAGGACTCCATTTGGGGCCTTTTTTTCTTTTTTTTAAACCTCCCACCCCCAAACTTTTGATCAGTCTCTCAGCTTAACTGAAAGATGTGATAAAAATTGGAGGCATTAGCACTAGTCCCAGATACTACTCTGAAATCTCACAGCTTTTGCTGATCTGTTTGATATTCACAGACCATGACATTTTTTGCCAAATCTGTGTAATATTCACAAGTCACAACCTTGGGATCACGTTTTTTGGTTTTTTTTTTTTTTTTTTTTTTTTTTTTTTTTTTTTAAGATTTCATTTATTTCAGAGAGAGAGCACAAGCATGAGCAGGGGGAGGTGGAGGGACAGAGGGAGAAGCAGACTTCTTGCTGAGCAGGGAGCCCAATGTGGTGCCCAGTCCCAGGACCCTAGAATCGTGACCTGAACTGAAGGCAGACACTTAAACTGACTGAGCCATCCAGGCACTCAGGGTTCACATTTTGTAAGCCAATTATTCTCTCCTTCCTTTCCTGACATTCTAGTCTTAGGGAGATCATTTGCTTGGTGGTTGGCAGCTACAAACATACATTTAAAGCTTTTGAGAGAATACAGTACAACAGGGGACTACTCTGATTATTATAAGCAGAATAATTCCCAATGTTTGGAGTGTACTTCATGGTCCCCAAGACCCAAGCCAATCAAAATCAAATAAGTTAAAAGACCCTGTTGAAAGAGTCACCTTTTTAAGCTGAGTGGCTTGTTCAATGATCATAAGTAACAGATTCAACTTCCCCAGAGTGTTAATCCAGGTGTAGCAAATGGTGTTGGCCACAGCACAAGACACTTCCTTGCTTAGCTAAAAGCTAATGAAGGGCAGGGTGCCTGGGTGGCTCAGTTGGTGGAGCATGTGACTCTTGATCTCAGGGTTGTGAGTTCAAGCCCTATGTTGAGTGTAGAGATTACTTAAAAATTAGATCTTTCTAAAAAAATAAAGAGAGACAGAGATAGTCAAGAGCTATGCCTGAGTATCTAAGAACTTTTCCTGGGCAGCTGTTGCTTTAACAGCAGTCTCTATGATATTTTCAATAGTTAAGGAGAGATTTCTAATTATAGCCTCATTTACATTTACTCCTTACTTGGAAAGTAGGGCCCTGCCAAAGGAAGTGAATCCTGAATCATGAAAGCCTCCTGTGCAATCTGACAATATAAATTCAGGGGAGTCATCCAATAAAGGTGTAAAAGTTAGGCGCAAAGCTAAATAACCTAAGAAGTACTATTTGGTGCACTAGCCATTTAGGCATCAAAGGCCCAAGGAGGATGATAACCCCCACAGACAAAAGTAAATTCTGTTCAGGCACAAACCACTTCTGCTAAGTGCCTGCTAATGGTTAATGGACAGATTGGGAGTTTTTGATGACAACGCCAAAAGTCTGAAAGGTTACCCTCCTCCCTACCTTCCAATGGTCTGGGAGATGCAGATGATGGTGTAATCTTTCCAGGCCAATGGCAGAGTAGAATAGAAAGGAAAAAAAAAAAAGGTATCGTGTCTACTTAAAGTAGGAATTCTTGATTCAGTGTCTTGGGTGGAAGCAGTCTACATCAATGTCAGCTACTCTTCCTCATCAGTTTGATTCAGAGGTCAACAGCAATATGGGTAGTGAGAAGGACATGGGATAGTCGCTTCCAAGGATATTTGAGGATAGTCTTTGTTCTTAGTGAAAAATCAAAATCAAAAAGAAAAAAAATCAGAAGGGTGAGAGTAAACTGGAAGTAATAGTTTGGAAAGTCATAGCCAGATATTTGAGGAAACTATAATTCCAGATCTAGTCGGTTTACATGTATATAACAAAACCTTAAAGACAATTAACAGGATTAGAATCTACTATCTAAAGGTACAGGGCAGCCCCTGTGGCCCAGTAGTTTAGTGCCACCTTTGGATCCGGGTGTGATCCTGGAGACCCGGGATCAAGTTCCACTTCAGGCTCCCTGCGTGGAGCCTGCTTCTCCCTCTGCCTGTGTCTCTGCCTCTCTTTCTCTCTGTGTCTGTCATAAATAAATAAATAAAATATTAAAAAAAAAAGATACAATTACCTCCACTATTTGTTCCAAAGATAATCACAGTAAAACTAATTTGTTTACATTAAATTTGGCTTGATTATTTACATAAGTATAGCATGAATAATGATCTTTTAGAAAGATTTTATTTACTTATTTGTCAGAGAGAAGGAGAGGGAGCACAAGGAGGGAGAAGGGCAGGCAGAAAGAGAAGCAGGCTCCCCATTGAGCAAGGAGCCTGATGCAGGACTTGATTCCAGGACCCTGGGATCGTGACCTGAGCCAAAAGCAGATGCTTAACCAACTGAGCCACCCAGGTGCCCCTAAGCTCTTTTGTAAAAAAAAAAAAAAAAAAAAAAAAAAAATTTATTTAAAGAGAGACAGAGAAGAGAGGGACAGAGGGAGAGGAGAGAGAGGCAGACTCCCTGCTGAACACAGAGCTCAACACAGGGCTCAATCTCACAACCCTGAGATCATGACCTGAGCTTAAATCAAGAGCCCAGTGCGTAACCAACTGAGCCACCAGGTGCCCCCCATATAAGCTCATTTAAGATTACTTTGCTGAGAAAAAATAGATTAAAAATAAATTTTTTAAAAAAGATTACTTTGCTGGAAATTTTCAGGAGGAATCCAGGTTCCTTTAAAGTGCCTGGTAATATCTGAGTCTATGTATATATATCTCTCTCAAATACGACTTTCTAGTCAAAGCCTTTTGGTAGAGCCAATGTTTCCAGTGGTATCCTGTTACAAAGAGAACAGATTTTTATTGAACTTGTGTAAATAACTATAGTTCCATGAAAAGAATACTTAAGAGTTTGAATTCTGGAGGGATCAAGTAGGAAAAAAAGGTAAATGTTACATTTTTGTTCACAAATGTATACTTTACCAAACTGCTCTAAGTCATAAATAGCTTAAGAGAAAAGATTTCCTTAAATCTGGGAAAACAAAACATTGAGGAACCAGCAATGTTTCAAACAAAAGGTCACAAGGAATTATAATCATCGGGACGCCTGGGTGGCTCAGCAGTTAAGTGCCTGCCTTCAGCTCAGGATATGACCCTGGAGTCCCCGGATCGAGTCCCACATCGGGCTCCCTACCTGGAGCCTGCTTCTCCCTCTACTTGTGTCTCTGCCTCTCCCTCTCTGTGTCTCTCATGAATAAATAAATAAAATCTTAAAAAAAAATTATAATCAGCCTCAGTTCATTTAGGCCCATGCAATTAATACTTGTTCTGCTTGAATCCAGTTCTTATTATTAGTTCTGGAAACCCTTACCCAATTAAGTGTTATAATCTATCAGAATCCTGTGCTTGTCAAAGTCCTTTCCATGAATCTCCAAAAGATGAAGCATTTTTGCCAGAACATTTGGAAAAAGAATATGAGTAAAACAATAACTGTAAATGGAAACACACACACACACACACACACACACACACACACACACCCCAAGAAACAAAAGTTGGAATTGGCCATGGTTAAGACCTGATGAGAGTTCATTATAAAGCAGCAGAACAGGGGCACCTGGGTGGCTCAGTGGTTGAGTGTCTGCCTTTGGCTCAGGTTGTGATCCCGGGGTCCTGGAATTGAATCCCACATCGGGCTCCCGATGGGGAGCTTGCTTCTCCCTCTGCCTGTGTCTCTGCCTCTTTGTCACTCATTAATAAGTAAATAAAATCATAAAAAAAATAAAGCAGTGGAACATTTATATTCCTATACAAATGCAACAAAAGACTTAGTACTCTTATTTGAAAATATTTCCCATGTAATTTAATTTAGCAAATAAGCCTTCATTTAGTATCTCTCCTTTTATAAAGGGGAGAGTACAAATCTTTTCAGATGTTTCAGGGACCCTCTGGTAAATCCCAATGTTAGTTCAAGGTCAAAAACACTTCATTTAGAATTTGAATTTGAGAAGTTTTTAAAAAATAACAAGGGTGCCTGGGTGGCTCAGTGGTTGAGCATCTGCCTTTGGCTCAGGTCATGATCCCAGGGTCCTGGGACTGAGTCCCACATTGGGATCCCCACAGGGAGCCTGCTTCTCCCTCTGCCTATGTCTCTGCCTCTCTGTATGTCTCTCATGAATAAAGAAAGAAAATGTTTAAAAAAAATCAAAAGGCTTAGACACTTGATTAAATAAGGCCACAGATTATAAAATAATACTTAATTATCTATTTGACCAAAATGGTAATGAGAGATTTCAAAGGCAAATATAGAAGGTTACAGAATTGTGAACAATACTTAGCTTTTAATATTGAGAAGACTCAGTTCTCATAAGTAATCAAAGACCTGATGGTAAAGATAACACAAAACACAGGAAATATTTGGATAAGACACAAGATCTTTGCTTTCTAGGCAGATTACTTTAAAGGTAAAGAAAAACCTTTCACAATATCTTACTAAGAGCAGACCAATGGTCCAAGAAAACTTTCCTTTTAACAGAAAGAAAACCAATTCCTAATTCCTAATTTTGACCATTTTACTTTTGATATTAATACTCATTTTTTGGGATGCCTGGGTGGCTCAGTGGTTGAGTGTCTGCCTTCGACTCAGGGCATGATCCTGGAGTCACGGGATCAAGTCCCACATCAGGCTCCTTGCATGGAGCCTGCTTCTCCCACAGACTGTGTCTCTACCTCTCTTTCTCTCTGTCGTGAATAAATAAATAAATCTTTAAAAAACAAATACTCATTTTTTTAAAGATTTTTATTTTATTTATTTATTCATGAGAGACACAGAGAGGCAGAGACACAGGCAGAGGGAGAAGCAAGCTCCATGCAGGGAGCCCTATTTGGGACTCAATCCTGGGACTCTAGGATCACGCCCTGAGCCAAAGGCAGCACTCAACCACCAAACCACCCAGGCATCCCAATACTTTTTTTACTCAAATTCATTTTAATTACAACCATCTTGACTGCACAGAAAATTATTTTCCCAAGATTCCTCTTTCACAAACTTTGTATGGCTTTTTTTTTTCCCCAATCAGAATTGGTCCTCTGTTTTTCCTCTTTCCCATTCTGAAATCACTTGTCTCACTTTAAAAAATATTTTTATTTATTTATTTGACAGAGAGAGAGAGAAGCACAAGCAGGGGGAGCAGCAAAGAGAGAGGGAGAAGCAGGCTCCTTGCTGAGCAGGTAGCTTGACTCAGGGCTCCATCCTAGGACCCTAGGATCATGACCTGACCTGAAGGCAGATACTTAACAGTCTGAGCTACCAAGGTGCCCCTAACCTATCACATTTTAAGACAAAATTACTTTCTTCTCGTAGCAAAATGCACCTCTACTCCTCATGACCTTTTACTGAAAAGATACATCCTACATTCCTTGCATACAGAGATGTTTCCCTTATTATTTCTACTAGCCTTAAACAATTGTGAGTCATCTGTTATTGACAAGCTTATGAATACACTTCATAATTCCTAAAAGCATATTTTCCTCATAATAAATTATCCATTGTGCCATGAAACATGTTTAACAATAGATCCATATATCCTTGGTCCCTCTGTAAAGAAAGCCAAAAGTGAATAAACCTATTTTTGCTAATGTTTCAGTATTTTATCTTATTTGAAAAAATCTAGAAAAAAAAATTTAGATATTTAATGACTTATCCATCATTTTATTTTACATAACAAAACTTTAAAGTTTCAGGTCAAAAAACAATTTGGGAAAAATAAAGAAGTTTACTTTCAAATTTTTATCCCCCATAAATTAACTTGTTCTCAACAATTATGTTTAGATTATTTATGAAATTTTCATCATATGAAATTTTTCTTACTGACAAATTTTGAAACAGGGCTACCATGCAATTATTCAACTAGTAAAACAAAACAGAATAAATGATATACATCGACATTACTTTTGATGGTGACAATTCTGAAGACTTACCCATGTTATTTTCTCTATTTTATTTTATTTATTTAAAAGAGAGCAGGAGAGAGAATGGGGGGTTGAGGGGGGGTTGGAGAGGGAAAAGCAGACTCCCTGATGATTCTGGGATCATGACCTGAGCTGAAGGCAGATGCTCAACCAACTGAGCCACCCAGGCATCCTAGACTTACCATTTTAAGTAATCTAAATTTAAACTGGGCTTTCTTTTTACCAAAGATTATGTAAGATCACATGCACTTGAAAAACATTTGGGTTAGTTTCTATTATATTTCTGAGAATTTTAGGAATATTAAATTCATGTAAGCATTTACTTTTCTTTATGCCAGTTAAATAGTGCCCTTTTACAAATTAATTTTAGCAATACCATCCAGAGGCAGAAAATTATCATATATCTATAACATATATACATGGACACATGAATATACAGACACAGAGATTTTATTCCTTCTGTTTTAAAATTTAAGCCATGAATCGAATACAATAATATAAAACTCACTAGTTATTTTTTTTTAAGGATTTTATTTATTCATGAGAGAGACACACACACAGAAGCAGAGACATAGGCAGAGGGAGAAGCAGGCTCCATGCAGGGAGCCCAGTGTGGGACTTGATCTTGGGTTTCTGGGATCACGACCTGAGCAGAAGGCAGACATCCAACGGCTGGGCCAACCAGATGTCCCAAAACTCACTAGTTATATATATATATATAAAATGTATCCAAACTCTGTTTCTGACAGATGGAATAAGTTAAGGCTTTTTACCAATATTTGTGGAGAAGACACTTAAGGTTTTTCATTCTCCTAAACTTCAAATCACCTTTGACCCTTTTGTTTTTCTTCAGCTAAAAATTACCTCCCTGAAGTTTGTATTTCAAGGAGATAGCCTGGAAGAGAAGATAGAGTTCCTAGAGAAAACCATGTAGAACATTTACATCTCTAAGCTATAGGAAAAGAATGCCGGTTTCTTCCAGAAGAACTTTTGTTTTCTAGGCTAGAATTTCTACCACACCTACAAGCCTTTTGAGATGAATAAACGAGGTTAATTGTTAAAAAGGAGAGGTGGACTTTGAATTGTTTCCAGAACTGCATTTCTGATCTTTCAAAGATTTGTAGGATCAAGTCTGTTGCTTCTAATTCCTTATAGAATCCGCTTGTGACTTAAATGACATCATGGGTTGATCTACACATTGAACTTTCTTGCCTTCAGTTCACTTTGTATATCAGGGAGATTCCAACTAAGATAGAAATCAAAAGATTTCTATGTTCTGGATTTAGAGCTGCTTTTTTGGACTGTTTCAGTATGTCTTATGTTTAGAATGTCTTTGGAATGTGGAATCCCTCCACAAAATCTTTAGAGGGCTTGTCTTTCCTTTGGGGTACATAGTTTTATTTTAGTGTAGGGGAGGTGAAAGAGCTTGTCAGTTTTCAGGGAGTGTTGAACAACCCTCTTGGATGTAAGAAGGGTGGGCCCACCGGCAGCCCTGGTGGCGCAGCGGTTTAGCACTGCCTGCAGCCCAGGGTGTGATCCTGGAGACCTGGGATCAAGTCCCACGTCAGGCTCCCTGCGTGGAGCCTGCTTCTCCCTCTGCCTGTGTCTTTGCCCCTCTCTCTCTCTCTTTCTTTGTCTCTAATGGATAAATAAAATCTTAAAAAAAGAAAAAAAAAAAAGAAGGGTGGGTCCCCAAAGAGAGTGCAAAGGATACTACCTTCCCACAATCCAAAGTCACTCCCAAAGATAACCAAAAGAAAGAACTGTCAACCTACATGTCCCAGGCAGGCAGAAAGCCAAAGCAAGTTCTTAGGACACAAAATGAAACAAACATGAAGTTAATTGATATACCTGAGAGAAAAAGGATTAGTGAGTCTGTATTTGGAAAGGAAGGAACAATGTGAATTTTTTTTAAAGTAAGCTGCACAACCCAACATAGGGCTTGGACTCATGACCCCAAGATCAAGAGTCACATGCTCTACCAACTGAGCCAGCCAAGTGCCCTAACAATATGAAATTTTAATTTCCTCTCTCAACTGGCCACTACAGACAGAGATTGAAGAGCTAACTCTCATAATAATTCTCATTCTTCACTGGCTTCTGCCAGTTTTCCCAGGATCTCCTCTGCAGCCTTTAATATGTCCCAGAATTGGGAATCATTAATTTTAATTATGGTTTCCCATGGCTGTTTATGGCAATAATGTAGCAGTTTACCAGAAAATCCCTCAAAGTCTCTAACTCCAAGAGAAGCCTATGTGGGACTATTCTTTGTGGGAGATAGAAAGGCATTCGACATTGATGTTGAAGAATTTGTGTAGTCTTTGAGGACAATGTCTTTTCCAACATCCCACTTGATTACAATTGAGACATCAGTCCCTGGGTTAGCATTTTGTTGATAGACCCCTAGGAAGGTGTAATGGGGGAGGCCTACATATTGTTCTAGATAACTTTTGTGTCTTTATTTTTTTTTCTTTACCATTTTTGTAGATATTTATAGCTTCCGGGACCATAGCTCTTGGATATAAAATAGGTAGTGGGGCGGGGGGGGGGGGGGGGGGGGGAAGGGGTTGTGAAGTTGGTGCCCTTAACTCTTTAGAACTTAACATTTCCTATTCTTTATTAGCTAAGCCCTTAGGTCTCTTGGAGCCAAACTAATTCCTAAACAGGGATGTGTTACTGGGTTGGAGATTGGGTTTTACAGTGTACCTCATTGCATGCACATTTTCCTGAGGTTGGCAGGTGATCTAGTGTCAAGCTAACCCATTCCATGACCAACTTATCCTAACATGAGAGTGTTAGAATGAAGTGGAAAGTCCTCAACTAGGTTTTAAGTGTTCAACCCATGCCCACCAATTTTTGCAGCTTTTTGGCTTCTGAGATCCTTACTCACATAGCCTCTATCTACACAAAACAAGACAAACAAACATGTGCACCTTAATTCACCGGATGTGACCAAAAGCTATTACTATGGCCTGACCAAGAAAATGCACTCCTCACACTACCAAAATAAATGTCAGTGTGGATCCTGAGATAGGAGAAAAGATTGAACCAGCAGATGCCAAAAAATGAGGACTGCAGACTGATTCCAAACAAATGGAAAACTGAAGTCGAAACCACCAACTTCTCACATGGTATCTGGGGACAAAACCAAGGGCTGGGAGGATTTCACTCAAATACGGGAAATGTAGACTGAACCAAGATCTAGGGGTTTGCATTTCACAAGGAACCATCTGCTAGCTCAAGCGGACCTGCTCTGGACTGGAAAGTCAGTTCAACTGGAAGCCTGACACAAGAGAGTGCAGCTCAAAGTGAAGAGGAATATACCCATGGCCTTTAGAAATGGTGGGGAGGACAGAACTCAAAGGGTTTGCTAGTACCACAGCTGTGCTTCTCATTGTCCCTGAGCCACCAGAAGTCTCCTTTGGTCCCACTGATGCCACCCAATCTTTAAAAAAAAAAAGAAGTCAGGGGCATCTGGGTGGCTCAGTGGTTGAGCATCTGCCTTTGGCTCAGGTTGTGATCCTGGGGTCCTGGGATCAAGTCCCGCATCAGGTTCCCTGTGGAGAGTCTGCTTCTCCCTCTGCCTATGTCTCTGCTTTTCTCTCTGTGTCTCTCATGAATAAATAAATAAAATCTTAAAAAAAGAATTCAACCAAGTAAATTTAAAGATCTAATTGGCTTTTATTTAATGACTCACTAATTGGGCAACATCCCATGTTAGCAGAAAGAAAGGAGCTCTGAGCTGTCCAAAATGTAAACTTTCATGGATAGTCCCTGATTTGTGATGGTTCAACTTGGGAGTTTTTCATTTTACAATGGAATGAAAACTATATTCATTCACTAGGAACCGTACTTAAAATTTTTAATTTGGATCTTTTCCTAGGTTAACAGTTTGTGAAATGATAATCTCCTGTGGTCCTGGGCAGCACCAACTAGCTTCAGCCCCCAGTCAGCCACATGATCACAAGGATGAACAACCCATCCACTGATCACCATTCTGCACCTATACAAGTGTTCTGTTTTTCACTTTCAGTACAGCATTCAATAAATTACATGAGACATTCAACACTTTATTATAAAGTAGGCCTTGTGTTACATGGATTTGCCCAACTGTAGGCTGATGTAAGTGTTCTGAGCACATTTAAAATAAGCTAGGCTGAGCAATGATGTTTAGCAGTTTAAGTGTATTAAATGGATTTTTGAATCACAATATTTTTAATTTATGATAGGTTTATCTGGAGTAACCCCATCTTAGTTGAGGAAGATCTGTATAGGCAGAAGGAAGAAAGTCAAGGACATTATCTAGCAAGTAGATAGTTTCAAGCAAGATCATCATCCTTTGGGAGAATGCAGGAGATCTAAAATGCAGATTACCTCTCTAGAGGTGACTTGGTAATTCCGGATTGACTGGTTAAAGGTCATGTTCCCAGGAAAGGGAGAAACTGCAATTAGGACAGGTATCAAGTCTTGGTTTGCTGATGTGGGGTTTAGCACAAGTGACTCCATTTTGAATCTTTTCTTTTCTTTTCTTTTCTTTTCTTTTCTTTTCTTTTCTTTTCTTTTCTTTTCTTTTCTTTTTTTCTTTCCTTCCTTCCTTCCTTCCTTCCTTCCTTCCTTCCTTCCTTCCTTCCTTCCTTTCTTCTTTTTAAAATTTTATTTATTCATGAAAGACACAGAGAGAGAGGCAGAGACATAGATAGAGGGAGAAGCAGGCTCCACGTGGGAAGTCCAATGCAGGACTTGATCCCAGGACTCCAGAATCACACCCTGAGCCAAAGGCAGATGCTCAACCACTGAGCCACTCAGCGTCCCTGTTGTTTCCTTTTTTTTTTTTTTTTTTAGGGTTTTATTTATTAATGAGAGACAGAGAGAGAGAGATAGGCAGAGACACAGGCAGAGGGAGAAGCAGACTCCATGCAGGGAGCCCAATGTGGGACTCGATCCCAGGTCTCCAGGATCAGGCCCTGGGCCAAAAGTGGGGCTAAACCGCTGAGCCAGCCGGACTGCCCTGTTGTTTCCTTTTTAATAGAGGTTAGCAGGAGGAGTATAGTAAGGTTCTACAGATTTAAGTCTGGCCCATTCTCCATTGATGAGAGTTTCTTGTAATTTGGCATCATTCTTCTCTTCCTGGTACAGACAGGGAGTCTACCAGTGGAGATTTCCCTTATAAATGTAAATTTTTAGGGACACCTGGGTGGCTCAGCAGTTGAGCCCCAGCCTTTGGCCCAGGATCAAGTCCCACATCAGGCTCCCTGCATGGAGCTTACTTCTCTCTCTGCATGTGTCTCTGCATATCTCTCTCTTTCTCTGTGTCTCTCATGAATAAATAAATAAAATCTTAAAAAATAACAAAATAACTAAATGTAAATTTCTCTCATAAAAGGGAAATTCTACTATTTTTAGAATATCTCCTATTTCTGCTTTTTCTCAAAAATAATCAGCTTAAAGTAACCCTTACGCCAAAAAGGCATATTTTGAGGTAGCATATTCTGGTGCCCTTCACTGGCATTTTTATTTTCGTATATTCAAGAAAGTAGGAGGGGACCAAAAGGCTTACAGTATACAAGAGGGAAGAGTGGAATGAGATGGGGTCAAAGTTAAGCAGTGATTTATTGGCAGAGTGTGGATTACTCCAACTGAAAGGGAAAGCCAGTATAGGATCCCTTAGCTTAGGTTCCCTGAAAAAGCAGAGCCTGAGTTAAAAACATATGCGCAAGTAGTTTATTTGGAATGATCTCAGGAAAGAGGAGAGATCAAGAGATCAAGACAGGGGAGGAGGAAAAAGCAATGTGTAAGGTTTGCACTTACAAAGGAAGCAGTAGGGCTTCATCCTCTGCTTCCTGAGAAGTATAAAGGAAGCCTCTCAGAATTCTTGACCTGATGGACTATAGGTGAGACTGTTTAATCCTGGCCTCATGTTTTATGGTGTCTGCAAAGGTGGAGGAGTCCCCAGGCTGGAAGCAAAGATCCCCTAAACCCAGATGTGCACAGCAGGTGGCTGCTCTGTGATGAATGGCCTTGAAGCCCACCTGGGGCTGTCCACCCCAGCCACAGCTTAACTCAGAAGTGACTAAGAAGTGAGGATGCATCTGATACAGAGTTTTAGGCAGAGCAATAAGGAGGTCCAATTGTATTTTAATAAGATCATTCTGGCTGCAACTTGGAGACTAGGTTTGAGGATGGCAAGGAAGGCAATGGAGACCAACAAAGAAACTATTGGGGTGGTCCTGGTGAGAAGGTGATGGTATCATCAAAAGCTGACTTCCTAACATTATCTGTTGACAAGGCAAAACTGAGTTTATTACCTTCTCCAGTAAAGCAGAACAAAATGTTGGCAGTGTCTTGGATGGAAAAAGGCAAATAGAACTTCATTGAGAATTTGAAGTTTGCTTAAGGGGAGGTTTTTAAGTGTAGGGGCTTGATTAGAATCTCATAAAGTAAAAAAAAAAAAAAAATCAGATAAAGTGGCTCAATGAGTGGCTCAGTGGTTGAATGTCTGCCTTTGGCTCAGGGCATAATCCTGGAGTCCCAGGATTGAGTCCTGCATTGGACTCCCTGTGGGGAGCCAGCTTCTCCTTGTGCCTATGTCTCTGCCTCTCTCTCTGTGTCTCTCATGAAAAAATAAATAAAATATTTTTTAAAAAATCAGATAAAGATAAAAATCATGATATAACAGTTTAGGATTGTTGGAACTAGCAAGAGGAGGGTTTTGTTGTTGTTGTTGTTGTTGTTGTTGTTTTAAGATTTTATTTTTAAGTAATCTCCACATCCAACCTGGGACTCAAAACCGTGAGATCAAGAGTCACACTCTCTATCGACTGAGCCAGCCAGGTGCTGAATTTTAAGGCAAGGAGTTCAAAGAACTTTGAGGCATAAAATGTCTGTTGATGCTTTATATTGAAGTTTTGATGGATCTTTCTGGAAGTTCCTGTAAGAAACAATGAAGCTATTTGCCTGGGCAGGTATCTCCTGGAAGAGTAAAATTTTATTCACCTGGACATCTCTGGGAGTCATGTCCTTGGGATATTTCTGTATGAGGGTAAATGCTTTCCCTTCTTTAAGTCTTGTTCCAAAAAGATAGCCCTGAGGATGGAAAGAAGTAAATAGATTCTGAATATATTTAAGAGGCAGGAAATACAGGGCTTCTTGTTGTATCAGACATGTGAGACGCATAGAAGAATCAACAACACCTAGAAATCTCACTAAGAAAAGGTTGGGCTAAAGGCATAAATTTGGGTATCATTAGGACACAATTATCATTTAAAGCTGATGGAATGCAGTAAAGTTGCCTACTGAGAGCTTCCATCTCCCAGTGTCTATATATCATTAGAAAGATAAAAGAAGAGGCTCCAACAACAAATCCTGGGTGTTTCCAATATTCAGAGGACAGGTATCATGTCAAGTCAGAATGTATTTAGTGGCAAACAGCAGAAAAATACTGGTAGAGTATCTAAAACAGACACAGGTGTATTCTTACATAACATGGAGTCTGGAGCTGAGCAACCCAAGGATGGTACAGCTGATTAGTTATACTTTGGGGGACCCAAGTTCTTTTATCTTCCTCTTCTGCCATCTTTACCTATAGGTCTCCATCCTTGAGCTTGGCTTCATGGTCATAAGATGGTAGTTGCACCTTTGGGCATGCAGCCACAGTTCAGGTAGAAAGGAGGAGTGGCATGGGGCACATCGGCCCCCTTTTTCTCAAGAAATGAAAGCTGTCTCTGAAGCCATTACTCAGTTGACTTCTTCGTTGGCCAAAACGATGACACATATCTACCTCTAACACCAAGTGAGTCCAGAAAAGTAAGTATTTTTAGCTATGTATTTTGCTGCCCTGAATAACACTAGGGGTTTTATTCGTACAGTAGAAGGTGAGAATGGCTATTGCATAAACAGCTGGTAATATGTGCCACCAGCAGATAAGAAAGACCCATGAGGGATCCCTGGGTGGCTCAGCAGTTCGGCGCCTGCCTTTGGCCCAGGGTGTGATCCTGGAGTCCTGGGATTGAGTCCCACGTTGGGCTCCCGGCATGGAGCCTGCTTCTCCCTCCTCCTGTGTCTCTGCCACACTTTCTGTCTATCATAAATAAATACATAAATAAATAAATAAATCTTAAAAAAAAAAAAGAAGGGATCCCTGGGTGGCGCAGCGGTTTGGCGCCTGCCTTTGGCCCAGGGCGCGATCCTGGAGACCGGGATCGAATCCCACGTCAGGCTCCCGGTGCATGGAGCCTGCTTCTCCCTCTGCCTATGTCTCTGCCTCTCTCTCTCTCTCTCTCTGTATGACTACATAAATAAATAATTAAAAAAAAAAAAAAAAAAGAAAGAAAGACCCATGAAGGAGACTGAGCAGTGACAAAGGAGGTAGAAGGAAAACAAGGAGAGTGTGTGGTGTCCCAAAAACCAAAGGAGATTCTTTCAAGAGAAGGGATGGATCAAATGGATCAAGTATTCCTTAAAAACCTGACAAAGATGAGGTAAGGAGGAAGATGCACTGGATCTAGCAACATGGAGGTCACTGGGGACAATGACAAGAGCAGGTTCTGTGACCAGATGGGCATGGAAGCCCAATAGAAGTATGCTATGGAGAGAATGGGATGTGAGGGAATGGGCACTAATTTTAGAAGTTTTGCCTTGAGGGATACCTGGGTGGCTCAGTGGTTAAGCACCTGCCTTCAGCCTAGGGCGTGATCCTGGAGTCCCAGGATTGAGTCCCACATTGGGCTCCTTGCATAGAGCCTGCTTCTCCCTCTGCCTCTGTCTCTGCCTCTCTTTCTCTCTCTCTCTCTCATGAATAAACAAAGAAAAAATCTTTAAAAAAAAAAAGTTTTGGGCAGCTTAGGTGGCTCAGGGGTTTAGTGCTGCCTTCAGCCCAGGGCATGGTCCTGGAGACCCAGGATCAAGTCCCACATCAGGCTTCCTGCATGGAGCCTGTTTCCCCTCTGCCTGTGTCTCTGCCTCTCTCTATCTCTTGTGAATAAATAAATAAAATCTTTAAAAAAAAAAAGTTTGTCTTGAAAGGGGTAGTTGAGAGAGGAGAAAAAGGAATAGGGGTGCTTGGGTGGCTCAGTGGTTGAGAGCCTGCCTTCAGCTCAGGGTATGATCCTGGGGTCCTGGGATGGAGTCCCACATTGGGTTCCCCACAGGGAGCCTGCTTCTCCCTCTGCCTATGTCTCTGCCTCTCTCTGTATTTCTTATGAATAAATAAAATCTTAAAAAAAATAAAAAAGAAAAAGGAATTAAAAGGGAGGGATGTTTTAGGATGGAAACTACTGTCATCTGTGTCACTAAATTGTTTTGAGGAAACATATATTAAATAACTTTGATATCTATCTTAAAACATTAAGGTTCAGGGTATTAAAAGTCCATTTCTTCCCAGAGCTATATAGCATGGTGCCTACTGTGTGATCTTAAGCCAGTTGCTTAACCTCTCTGAATCTGTTTGCTCCTAAGTTAAATGGGACGATCATGGCTACCTTGAAAGCTGCGAAATAGATGCATGTAAAGTGCCTATTATGGTGCCTGGCACATAGTAAATCATCAATAAGTGAGACTAACGTCCTTCCTGCACGCCAGATAGAGCATTTATATATCAAGGGTCTAAATGAAATTCTTAAGAGATAGTGTACAGAGCAAATGCTTAATAACATTTATAATTTCCTCTGAGCCAAAGCGCAGGAAGACAGCCAAACCCCATATAGCCATGCTGCAGAACCCATACAACCCCAGTTACTTCTTGTTTCCCTGTTTGTAACTCCACAGAAAATCCTGTACCTGCTTGTCTCTCTGAGGCTCAAAGTATAGCCAGAGGGCTGAGCAGCAGCTGAGCATCTGCCTTCTCCTTGAAATTCAGGGTCAGCAGGAGGACAGACCCACAAGAACACTCAGAAGGGGAGATAGATCTTTGCAAGGCAGACAGAAGAACAAATATTAAGCAAGAAAACGTGTACATGTATGCGGCTGAAAAGTTACATATCACCAGTGCTCCCAGGGCAAGCTAACTTTATCTTGTTATTACTTTGTAATAATAATTATTACTTTACAATAATAATTATGAGTTTCACCTTTATTTGGCTTAGTTCTTTGGCTGAAACTGGATGTGGGGAGAGGAGTTGATCAGGGTAGGAGATTCAGAAGCAGTCTGTGGAGTGGAATGAAGGATTCTAATTTCTGTCTCCTGCACACCACACTGAAGGATTCTCCTTGCTTTGATTGCTCTGCTAGAATTCCAGAGCATCGGTAAAGATGCCTCTGGCTTCTGGGGCTAAGGGAAGGGATCAGGGTCCCTTGTGCTGCCTTACCATGTGCTAATGCTGGGCACAGCCACAGAAGGATCCTGAGCCCTGGACTCACACTGCATGGGTGCCATTTGTGGCTCTGCTCTTGAGGTACCCAGTGACCTCAGGCAAGTTTCTTAACCTTCCAGAACCTTAGAGTCTTCGCCAGTAAATGGAAGTAATAAAACCTACATCACAGTTTCGTTGTGAAGGCTACATTAAATCACATCTGTAAGGCCTGGGTCAGTGCCCAGCATGTAGTTGGCGCTCAGATATTTCTTCCCTTCTAAGCCCTTACCCTGGATGTCATCTGCTCCCCTCTGCAGCACAGATGTGCCCCCCCCCCCCCCCCCCCCCCCCCCCCCCCCGCCCAGGCCTAGGGGTGGGACACCAGTTAGCATATATTCCTGTGTTCCTGGGAGCAGAAACTGGGAGGAAGTTTCACTTGGAAAGAAAATGAGAGGTAGGGGGTTGGCACCTGACTGGCTCATTTGGTGGAGCATGTGACCTTTGATCTCAGGGATGTGAGTTCAAGCCCCACGTTGGGCGGGGAGCCTACCTGGAAGGAAAAAAGGGAGGGAGGGAAGGAAAGAGGGAGGGAAGGGACAGCAACAGGAGTAGCTAGAACGAAAATGTGACAAAATCTCTGTTAACCCAAGGGAGTGCAGGAGCCAAGAACGCCTCCAGAGAACCAATCCCTCAGAGCACTAGCATACTGTCAATAACGGGCTGCCCTGAGAGGTCAACCTGCAGCTGACGTGGACGCTGGAAGAGCTAGCCAGTGGGGGTGGTACTCAGCCCTCGGCCAGGGCTTTCTTTAAGATACATCTCTGGCCTGTCGTGCCTCTGAGAAAAAACCAAAAACTTATTTTTAACACACTAGAGGGATGCCTGGGTGGCTCAGTGGTTGAGCATCTGTCTTTGGCTCAGGGCGTGATCCTGGGATCACGCTTCCTGCATGGAGCCTGCTTTTCCCTCTGCCTATGTCTCTGTCTCTCTCTCTGTGTCTCTCATGAATGGATAAATAAAATATTTAAAAAAATAAAAACACACTAGAAAATTCTTTTTATTTTTTATTTTATTTTTTAATTTTTTAAAAAAGATTTTATTTATATATTCATGAGAGACACACAGAGAGAGGCAGAGACTTAGGCAGAGGGAGAGCAGGCTCCCTGCAGGGAGCCCAATGCAGGACTCTATCCTAGGACCCCCGGGATCACAACCTGAGCTAAAGGCAGACGCTCAACCGCTGAGCCACCCAGGCGCCCCTAGAAAATTCTTTTTATGAAACTCTAGACAAACAAAGACATTGGAGTTTTTCCTAGATGAATGGTAGCAACTCATGAGGGGAAGACAGAGGAAGAAGAGGAGAAAGAGGAAGAACAGGAGGAACAGATGACAAGAGGGGAACCAGAAGGGCTGAGGAGAGGAACCCTGGGAACCGCACTTCTCTGAAGATGGGCCTGATATGAGCTACGGGGATGGTGGATCCCTAAGAACTGACATCACACTCTCCCCCAAGAGTGGGTGAACTACCACCAAGCACATCCTCATGGCTGCTCAACTGGGAATGGTGAAGTCAGAGGGCCTTCATTGCAAAAAAAAAAAAAAAAAAAAGAAGAAGAAGAAAAAAAGAAAAAGAAAAAAGCCAACCTATCAGAAAGGAAGGAAAGCATGTCCTGCCAAGACATGGTGGGAGAATAGCCAACTCTTTACTGTCTGGTCTTCTGTTACCCTCAGTAAGAAAACCGTTTTATTAATGACAAGAGCAGTACAAACCTATGCTTACCCAGGGCTTAGCACTTGACATGGGTTGTCTTAATTTTCACAGCAGCCACGGCTCATTGGTAATGTTATTGGACCCATTTTACAGATGACAAACTTACGGTTTTCTAGTTTTTAGTTTCACTAAAGGTAAGCAGTTTGCCTAAGACTGTGCAGTCAAGCAGTGGCATGGTCTTCATTTGAACTCAGGTCCTCTGAATCCCCAAAGTCTGATCTCTAAGCACACAACCTCTTGCCCATGTGCCAGGTGGTCCTCTATTTGTACTTAGACACCCCTCTCACTGAGCACCAGCGGGACTGGTGAACTTGGGAACCCTCCAGAGCCCACACTCAGCTTGAGTTCTGTTTCAATAGAAAGAACACAGGCCTAAAAGCCAAAAGCCCTAGGTGTGAGCCTCAATTCTGTAGTCAGGTAGGAGTGTTCCTGAGCAGGTCTCCATAAATCTTATCAATCTTGTTTTTTCCCCTTATCTTTGAACTGAGGGAATAAGCAAGATGATCTCTAAGATTCTTCCAGCTATGTAGTCTTAGGAGTTATTCATTAGAGAGGGTGAAAAAGCCCCAAACAATTCCAGGCTAAATCAGGACAAGGCATATAGCCCAAGTGCCTTTTTTCACTCCTTAAAAAACTTTGTTTTTTAAGGAGTGAAAAAAGGGCAAATAACATCACTGCAGAATATCAAATCAATTCAGATTGTTAATGGAGAGTCATAAAGGGGGAGTTTATTTTTTCATGATTAGAAGGCTTTTTCCAGGCAAGAGTCTGGATCTGGCTATCTCATCGGCTGCAGCCAGACCTCTCTCCCTTAGAATACACTCATTTCCCCCTTTATACACAGAAAGGCCTCACATGCCCAAACCTGAAATCCTCCTAGTGTAGATGTGCTTTGGGTCTACAGAGGCTATTATGCCCTCTTTCATGAAATGAATCATGATTAATAATAGCCAGAGGGTGAGGAATTACAGTCATGCCTTATTACTGAAGATGCGTCTTCCCCTGCCTGGCTGATGATGACAGCAATGACGAAGCATTTCATCAACTGGAAACGAGCCTCAGCCTCAGACTTTCACCCGCGCATCCCCAGAGAAAGGTTGTTGGAAGGTGGTTGGAAGCGCAAAAGAAGCACAGCCCAGCTAGTCAACTTGCGTTGGCTGGTCCACCTCCTACAAACGCATGATTCAGCTGTTGGCCCCCAAAAAACCATCCTTTTTTTTTTTAAAGAGGGAATCTAAAAATTAGTAACTGGTCTAGGAAAAGAAATCAAATTTCCTTTCGAACAGACAAGTATCAGCAGAACGAATAAAATAACACTAATTCTTGGCTAAATTATTTCACCTCCTGGGACCTTACACCACCAAATACTCAATAAAAACCATTTCCAGAGAGAGGTAGATACAGAAGGGAGGCTTGGTGGCAACTAGCTTTTCACTTTGGCTTAAGTTCTGAAACTATCTTGATTACTTCTTAGGTCATAATCCAGTCTCAAATCTAAACACTTGGGGGAAGAGAGTCCATACTCGCAGGGGCACAGGAATCTAAAGTATATGAAAGAACAAATGGATTGAGTCCGCATCACTCACTTATCATCCCTTCAGCCCCCCTCTCTTCCTCTCGGTTTGAGAACTAATGTTTTTGTCACCACAAGTGCAAATGAGGGTTTTTCAATTCGGTAGGCAGGTTTAGCTTGACCTCTCTGCTAACTGTAAGCAGTGGGTTGTTAAAAGCTAATAAGCATATGCACATTTATTCTGAGAACAAATAGCTCTAGGGTATGAAGCGGGATGAACCACAATGAAAGTAAAATATTAAGTACTTAACATTTTACCATAAAAAGTTGTCTCTTGTCAATCGGGTGTGATTTGATGTCTGATGATTTGATCCAGCTTCAGTTCTGTTCTGCTGCAGAATTTAGCATCCCACCCCCCACCCTCCTTTGCCCACCTTTCCTCAAGGGGTCTTTTCCACGTCTGTAAATGACTCTGAGCCCCCGCCCCCCAACACAGAATAAAGGAAGTCTCTTTTAGGTTTAATTACAACATTTTCAAATGGTAAATGATTTTATTTGCATCTGAAGGAGAAACTTAAAGAATTGGTGCCAGGAAGGGGAAGTTCTTAAAATCCCCCCCCCCCCCAAATATCCTGACAATATAAACCCAAAGGAAGGGGAAATCTCCAAGATTAGCAAAGGTAAATAAACAATAAACAAAATACAGTAAACATCAGTTTGCAGTGTCTGCAAGCATCAAATCACTGTGCTGCACACAGGACATTATTGTGGGTCAATTATGCTTCCATAAAAAAAAGATGGAAGAAAGTAGCACAATCTGTGACAGAGGAAATAAACTTTGTTGTGCACACACATACACACACAAATACAACAAAAAACCCTCCAAAATACCTAGTTTTATGAGAAGCAGCACATTATCTAAAAAGAAAAATATCGGAATGCCTGGGAGGCTCAGTGGTTGGGGGTCTGCCTTCGGCTCAGCCTGTGATCCTGGAGGATCGGATCCTGCATCAGGCTCCCTGCATGGAGCGTGCTTTTCCCTCTGCCTATGTCTCTGCCTCTCTCTGTGTCTCTCATGAATAAATAAATAAAATCTTAAAAAACAAAAACAAAAATATTCCCAACCCCCATTTTTTCCCTTCTTCCTCCTTTCTCTCTTGTAGGTTCTCTCCTTTTGCCCACGGGTAGAGCCCTGGGACTGTTTTCAGAAAAAAACAATGGTTATCATGGCACTTGGGAAGCTCAGTTGGTTAAGTACCTGATGTTAGATCTCAGCTTGAGTCTGATCTCAGTCAGGATCGTGAGTTCAAGCTTTGCACCAGTGTGGAGCCTACTAAAAAAATAAATAATAAAAATAAAATAATTAAGGAAAGAAAAAACAATAGTTACCTAAATTCTAAACTATTCTTGTCATCCTCAACCTTCCCAAAGAAGTCACCTCCTTCCCTGCCCCACCCTTAGGCTCTAATTTCTGTCCTGCTGTGTTTTTAATTCTTCATAGGACTGTTTCCAAGACTGAAATGAACTATCCTTCTTGAAATGTTTCTACTGTTGACAAGTGTCATCTCTGTACTCCTTGCCTCTCTGTTCCACCCTTCAGGTAAAAGGTGGAGAGAGAGCAGGAGGAGGGGGAGAGGCAGAGGGAGAAGCAGATGCCCTGCTGAGCATGGAGTCCCACTCAGGCCTCATCCCAGGACCCTGAGATCTTGACTTGAGCAGAAACCAAGAATTGGATGCTTAACCGACTGAGCCACCCAGGCATTCCAATGAGTCATCTTTGATTCCTCTTTTCTCTCAGTCCCCCAACAGCCAATCCATTGTTGGGTCCAGTTGTCTCAGCCACCAGAATACACTCTGACTCATAATCTGTGCACTTCTTGCCATTCCTGTTGTTATTGTCCCCGTGTAAGCTAACATCCCCTTTGGCCTGGTTACCAAATTCCCTGCTGGTACTTTTCCCTTTCATCCAGTTTTTGACGGATGGTCGGATGGTCGAAGTGGTCTTTTAAAAACATAGGTCAGATGATGTTAATGTTAATCCTCTGAGTACAATTTTCCCATGACTTCCCAGAGCATTTGTTAAAGTAACCAGATTGGGCCCAAGATGAAGTTGCGCCTACTACACATCAGCAAACCAAAACTTAACTGTTCCTATGCATGGCTCCCAGAAAAGGAAGACCTGGGTCAATCAGTGCTTGTCTGCTCTGTACGAGTGACCTCACCCAGCTCCAAGACTTCCTTTTGCTCTCTATAAGGAAAACAACCTTGCTTTAACCAATCAGCCAATCCCGAGTATTATTCCTTATTTCTGCTCATTTTGATCTAAAAAGCCCTCTCCAATTGTACAACTCCTTGGAGTTCCTTCATATCTGCTAGATTGATTGTGGCCAGATTCATGGATTGCTGAATCAAGCCAATAAGATCTTTAAGATGTACTCAGTTGAATTTTTGTTCCCTAACATATTTAAGCTACAACTTTACCTTTTCCTCCCTTCTCCCTTGCTGGTAAACTCCAGTTGTCTGAACCTCCTTTCTGCCTGTAGTGGGCCAAGTGTCTGTATTTGCACTTGCCACTCCTAGGACCAGCTTTTCTGATTTCCCATACCTGGGACCTTCCTTCAGGTCTTGGCCAAAGTGTCGCTTTCTTGGGAAGACTGTCTCTGACTCTATCCCAATTCTCACACATTACTCTCTTCATTTTCTTCATTGAAGCCATATCTTATTGTTGGTCTTCTTCCCCAGCATATAAGCTCTACAACTGTAGAGTCCTTGTCTTCCAGGTGGATTGCTATAAACCCAGGCCCTAGAACAAGTGCCTCCCACATTTTAGGTGCCTAGGCTGATTTAAAAAACAAAACAGAACAAAAAACAATGGGGTGCCTGGGTGGCTCAGTTGGCTGAGCATCTGCTTTCTGCTCTGGTCATGATCCTGATCCCCACATTGGGCTCTCTACTCAGCAGGGAGTCTGCTTGTCCCTCTCCCTCTCCTGTGTTCTCCCTCTCTCTCTCTCTCTCTCAAATAAATTTTTAAAAAAATGTTTTAAAAAGTTAATTGATTAATCAAACTATCAGAGGCTCTAATCCAAGCTCCAGAGCTGAGCTCTTTGGTTAAATGGATAGTCTTTGGTTCCAAACAAGGAGCCCCTCTGGCCTCTGTGGGGAGGTGAGTTGGGCAGTGAGGTGGGGCAAACTACCACTACTGCCAATCGGTAGCCCTATCCATGAGTCCCCAAAGTACTTTTACTTGGTGTGATAGAAAGCAGCAGAAAGCCCAATAAGCCCCTCAACATGGTCTCCTGGAATCAAAGACTCCCTGGATGAAGTGGTATTTCCTGGGAGAAGGAAGCTGATGGATGACAGGGTAAGCTTAAGAAGGAGGAAGGAGATGTGGTATAAGCGTGCAAAGGCCTCTAGAAGACTAGATGGGGTGATGACCAGTAAGCTGAAGATGTAAGGAGTGGGTCAGCACTGTTTTAAAGGAAGTTGACTTTATCTGAAGAGCAAGGACATGTTTTAGCTACCTACAGCTATGTAACCATGCCAAACCTTAGTGGCTTGAAACAACACCACTCATTTATTTATCTGCTTCTGATTCTGAGATTTGGACAGGGCTTGACAGGGATGGATCTTCTTTCCTCCCTGTGGTGCAGGCCAGGGTGGTGTCTCCAGGGTGGACTGGAGAATCCACCATCCCTAGGGCTAGAACGTTCCCATGGCGTTAGTTGCATATTTGGTGCTGCAGATATGCAGCAGGAGGGCAACTGGTCCTCTATCTCTTTATCTAGTCCCTTATCATCTGGTAACCTGGCCCAAACTTCTGTCCACAGCAGCTGATCCCCAAGAGAAGGAAATCAGAAGCTGGGCTCTTACCCAGCAGGCTTAGAAATCCCAGAATATCACTTCTACCACATTCAATTCACATTCAATATCACTTCTAGTACATTCTGTTGGTAAAAGCAAATTATAAGGCCCAGATTTAAGAGAAGGGGAAGTAGATTCCACCTCTATGAGATTTCCATTCATATGAGGATTAAAGTAACTGCTGGCGGCCACCTTTGCAGACAGCCCACCTCAGGGCAGAACCATGTTTGCCCATTGGGAGGACCAATCTCTCTTCACTGCAGAGAATGGCCTGGAGTGAGGCAGAAATGAGGGTAGGAAGGCCAGTTTGGAGGGTGTCATGGAGGAATAGGTGAGAACTGAAGGGCTAGGCTAGAGGTAAAGATGGAGAGAAGTGAAGGGGGCTCTACAAGGGAAGAATGAAGAGAGGAGTTAAGAATAACACCAGAGGATCACCTGGGTGGCACAGTTGGTCAAGCATCTGGCTTTTGGTTTTGGCTCAGGGCATGATCTCAAGGTTATGAGATTAAGCCCTGAGATAGGCTCCGCACTTAGCACAAAGTCGGCTTGAGATTCTGTCCCTGCCTGTCTTGACCCCTTGGACACTCTCTCTCAAAATAAGTAAATAAATCTTAAAAAAAAAAAAAAAAAAAAAAAGAGTAACACCAGGGCTCTTTGCTGATCTCAGAGTAGCTCCCCTTACCCCTGTCACAATCCAGCTTAAGGAAGTCGTTCTGATTCCTAGAAAGCTTCCTCTCAGCAGAGCTCCGTTCCTGCTAAGGAAGTCACTCGGGTAGGATTATTTTGACTTCAAGAAATTAAAATTAAGAGGCACCTGGGTGGCTCAGTCAGTTGAGCGTCTGCCTTTGGCTCAGGTCATGATCCTGAAGTCCTGGGGTAGAGCCCCACATCGGGCTCCCTACACAGCCGGGAACCTGCTTCTCCTTCTCCCTTTGCCTGCTGTGCATGCTCTCTCTCTCTCTCTCTGTCTCTGTCAAATTAAATAAAATCATTAAAAAAAAATATAGAGGGGCACCTGGGTGTCTCAGTGGTTGAGCATCTGCCTTGGGCTCAGGGTGTGATCCCGGGATCGAGTCCCATGTCGGGCTCTCTGCATGGAGCCTGCTTCTCCCTCTGCCTGTGTCTCTGCCTCTCCCTGTGTCTCTCATGAATAAATAAATAAAATTAAAAAAAAAAAGAAATCACAGTTAAATGTATTGTGTATGAAGAGGCTAGTCAGGGATACTCTGCATATTTGTGAGAGTCTAAGAGGCAGCACAGCTGGTAGCTTGAAAGATTTTTTCGGGAGGCAGATAGGTCAGCTGGCCCCACTCTAGCTGGCTCTGCTCTAGCCACACACACACACACACACACACACACACACACACACACACGTCCCCCGCACCACCCAAGAATGGAGAGAAGCCAGGGTCAGTCAGGCTGTTCTGTCCTGCCTTGACCCCACACCTTGGGGCTTTCTCCACTTCAGCGATCAGGAGAGTCAGGCTGACCTATTTTCTGTCTGACAGGTAGCGTCAGCCACCAGTCGGAGTAGGATTCTGAAATACTTGAGGTAAGTGAATGTCTAGGAGGCTGTGGAAAGCCTCCTGTCCCTGGAGAGAGGAAGAATCTGTGTCTGTTTTGAAAGCTTTTTCTTTAGGATGCTGAGCCAGGATGGTCCAGGATGAGAGACCTGTGATTCTAGTCAGACAGGTCCATCGGGAAGCCCCGATTCTTGGAGTAAGGACTTCTCAGAAAAACAAAACTCTAGCCAATCGAGGTTCCCAAGCCTCCCTTTACCTGCGGCCAGAGATAACAAGAATGAAACAGCCTCTCTCCATGCACCTCCTCACCTTGGCTCTAGGCACTTAAAATCTGGAGCAACTCAGTTGTCTATTGATTCCTGAGGCTCTTGGGTAGTTTGAGGTTATAAAAATAGATGCACCTAGATCTTGTGCAAGATACAAAACTGGGCTCTTTTTTTCTCTCTCTAAGCACTGAAACTAAGTTTTAAGGGAAAAAGGAACAACTACAGAAACCAAACAGGGCAGCTGGAGAGAGAAAACTTAACGTGTCCCCAAACTGAAATAATCATCTTTTCCCCACCCCTAATTTCCCCTCCAAAAACCGGTTTCCCCTCCTAACTTCCTTTTTCTCCCAACAGTAACAGCACTCTCTGTGCTGCCCAAGCTTAAAAAACTGAGGTGTGTTTGTTTATCTCTTTTTTAAAAGTAATGTCTATACCCAGTGTGGGGCTCAAACAACCCCGAGATCAAGAGTTGCATGCTCTTCTGACGGAGCTGGCCAGATGCCCGTTTGTTTTTTATCTTGACTATTCCCTGTCCATTGTCCATAGAACCATTGTCACCAAGTCTTGCTTGTCTACTCCAAAACTTTGTGACATTGCCATAGGTTTCCTCTCCTCCCCAGGGTCTAGCCTTTCACCCTTCACCCCTCTACATTCCCTCCTCTCAACCCCCATCAGAGTGCCCCCTTCAAACTGCTGTCCTGGTGTGTCACACTCTCTAACAGCTTCTTCTTCTTCTTCTTCTTCTTCTTCTTCTTCTTCTTCTTCTTCTTCTTCTTCTTTTAGGATTTTATTTCTTTATTTGACTGGGAGAGAGAACATAAGCAGAACTGCAGGGAGAAGGAGGGGGAGAAGCAGGCTCCACGCTGAGCAAGGATCCCAATGTGGGACTCAAATCCCAGGACCCCAAGATCATGACCCGAGCCGAAGGTTGACACTCAACCAACTGAACCACCCAGTGCCCCTCTCTAACAGCTTCTAACTTTCTCTCTCTCTTTTTATAATATCTTACTTTTAAGTAATCTCTACACCCAATGCAAGGCTCCAACTCATCACCCTGAGATCATGAATCATGTGCTCTACTGACTGAGCCAACCAGGCACCCCAAAGATTTCCTCCTACTCCTAAACTTTTTTCTTTTCTTTATTGTTTTATTGAGTTATAACTTACATACCAGACGATTCAGAGAGTACAATTCCATGAATTTTAGTATATTCACAGAATTTTACAATCATCACCAATATCTAATTCCAGAACATTTTTAATATCCCTACATGGCAGTCACTATCCGTTTCCATTCTCCCCATCCCCCAGCAACCACTAATCTATTTCTTTCTCTAGGGATTTATCTATCTCTGGACATTTCATGTAAGTGGGATCATGTGACAGGTGGCCTTTGTGACTGGCTTGTCTCATTTAGTTTAATGTTTTCAAGGTTCATACAGGTGGCAGCATATATCAGTACTTCATTTCTTGTTTTTAAATTTTATTTAAATTCAGTTAATTAACATATAATATATTATTGGTTTCAGACATAGAGGTCAGCAATTCATCAGTCTTTTTTTTTTTTTTTTAAGATTTTGTATTTATTTATTCATGAGAGACACCGAGAGGGGAGAGAGAGAGAGAGGCAGAGACACAGGCAGAGGGAGAAGTAGGCTCCATGCAGGGAGCCTGATGTGGGACTCAATCCCGGGTCTCCAGGATCACGCCTTGGGCTGCAGGCAGCCTAAACCGCTGAACCACCCTGGCTGCCCAGTCTTTTTTTTTTTTTTTTTTTTTTTTAAGATTTTACTTATTCATGAGAGACACAGAGAGAGAGGCAGAGACATAGGCAGAGGGAGAAGCAGACTCAATCCCAGATCCCCAGGATCACGACCTGAGCCAAGGCAGACACGCTCAACCACTGAGCCGCCCAGGCATCCCTCATCAATCTTATATCACACCCAGTGCTCATTTCATCACATACCCTCCTTCATGCCTGTCACCCAGTTACCCCATCCCCCCACCCTCTCCCCTCCAGCAACCCTTAGTTTGTTTCCTATGATTAAGTCTCTTATGATTTGTCTCCCTCTCTGATTTTGTCTTGATTCATTTTTTCCTCTCTTCCCCTATGATCCTCTGTTTTATTTTCTTAAATTTTACATATGAATGAGATCACATGATAATTGTCTTTCTCTGATTAATTTATTTCACTTAGCATAATACCTTCTAGTTCTACCCACATCATTGCAAATGGCAAGATTTTTTTTTTTGATGGCTGAGTAGTAGTCCACTGTATATGTATACCACTTTATCTTCTTTATCCATTCATCTGTTGATGGACACCTGGGCTCTTTCCATAGTTTGACTATTGTGGACATTGCTGCTACAAACTCCTAAATGTTTATCTTTTTATTTGTCTATTTATTTTTAAGTAGGCTCCACACCCAACATGAGGCTTGAACTCACAGCATGGAGATTGAGTCACCTGCTCTACCGACTGAGCCAGCCAGGCGCCCCCCTTATAGCTTCTAAATAAGCCCTAAGCTTCCCTTCTCTAAATCACTAAAGATCAAGCTCCTGCCCATTTCCCCAGGACTTACCTTGGGTCAGGTGCTACTGTCCACTACTGCAAACGCTTACCAATCTGTTTGCAGTTCCTGCAACGCCCACTGCATGCTCTGCAGTGGCTTCTGCAGCTGGCTAACTCCACTTAGTCCTTCAACTTGGACTATCAGGTGTCCCCGCCTCCTGGAAGCCTTCCCTGATAGCTCAGCCTGGGCATCCCCAACTCTTCCATGGTTAGTATGCATGGGCACTGTGTTAGAATAGTCTGTCTCCCATCACCAGACAGTGAGCTCCTTCAGGGAAGAGCCCTCTCCCTGTCACAGGATATCAGAGTGAGCACCCATAAATTGATTTGGATGTCTGAGTCTGTTGCAAGAGCCCCTCAAGCATTTTTGTTTTCCTTCACGCCTCCAATTCCTTCTGCACAAGGATCTCCGTCTACTCTATTCATTATCTGCCCTGGCCTCAAAGCAACAAAACAAAACAAAGCAACACTTAGGGGGAAAGTTCTGAGTGAAGCTGGCAGGCATGGCTCTGCAGATGCTAACATACACCCCATTCTCTACTCCACCCATTTCCCCCTTTGGAGGCTTCTCTGTAGCAGGGCTCTTGGACCCCAGACTCCCGGAATACTTAGGAATTTATAGATCAGAGCTACAGGCCACCCAGTCCCTTTGTTCTACCCTCCTCTTTCCACATCTCTCACGCCTTTTGGAAATTCCTGCTTGAGCCCTGCCCCTCTGAACCGGCAGGATCTCTCCCTCTGTTCCAAATCCTCTGGCATTTATTAATCAAATCTACATCTTTCTTTATACTTAACCATGGGCCACCTTGTGCTGTTATTTAATTTTTTCTGGAGGACATATTTTTATTCCAAGTAGATTCTTAGGAGCAAAGGTAATTTCTTACGTGACTTTTTATTCCCTTCCATATCAATATCAGACACATTACAGGCCCTCAATATATATTTAACAAATCATGGAGAAATACAAAATCCAGGGACCACAAGGAATGCGGTCAGCTTTTACTTTAACATATCTTCGAGAGTAGGGACGGAAGTGGAAGCAAGGTTTCTGGTTATGGGGCTTGCATCCTAATGAAAGGAGCTAAGACCATCACAAATAAATATCTATTAACACAAGCAGTTTTAAAAAGAAGGGGATCCCTGGGTAGCTCAGCAGTTTCGCACCTGCCTTTGGCCCAGGGTGCAATCCTGGAGTCCCGGGATTGAGTGCCGCGTCAGGCTCCTGGCATGGAGCCTGCTTCTCCCTCTGCCTCTCTCTCTCTCTCTCATAAATAAATAAAAATAAATCTTAAAAAAAAAAAAAAAGAAAACAAACATGGGGCACCCGGGTAGCTCAGTGGTTGAGGGTCTGCCTTCAGCTCAGGTTGTGATCCTGGGGTCCTGGGATTGAGTCCTGCATCGAGCTCCCTGTGGGGAGCCTGCTCCTCCCTCTGCCTATGTCTCTGCCTCTCTCTGTGTCTCTCACAAATAAGTAAATAAAATCTTAAAACAAAACAACCCAAAAACAAGAGTTGTAAAGAGAGTTATTTATACAGAGATTTACTTGCTTATCTGGGAAATCTAAGTCCAGATTGGAGCTGGCAGGCCAAAGTCTGTTCCTGTGCCTTTCTATTTTCCGCATCACTCTCCCAACCTCTTCTGACCAAAACAATCCAGACCAGAGGTTCTCAAACCTGGCTGAGCATCAGGATTCCCTAGAGGGATAGCTGCAAAGCTGGGCACCGCCCCCCAATTTCTGGTCAGTCTGATTGCAGCTGATTCTGACCCTGCTGGTCCAGGAAAGAGCACATGGAGAACCCCTGCACTGGGCCATTTTGGAACCTAATTGCGGACACAACTGAACATTGTCCTTTGGTACTTTTCCCCTGTGTGCCTGTCTTTTTTTTTTTTTTTCCCCAGCAGACTGCAATCTACCACAGGGCAGGGACTATTTCATCATTGTTTTTTGAACTTCCTCAAATCGTAGCACAGTGTTATACCCTGACTATAAATCGATACATCTATGGAAGTTTGGGGGAGGAAGGAAAACCAGATCCTTAATAGACAAAAATCAAAAGAAAATATTTGCATTCTTTCAAGTCTTGAATGCAAAAGAAAATATTTGCATTCTTTCAAGTCTTGGCTAAATTAAAGGAAATAAATATTCCCAGGATTCATCCTAGTACCTCCCAAGTAAATGTTTCCCTAAGTGGGACTGGATGATTTTCAAATGGGAAGAATCATCCGTGAGAGCTACACCTCATGACTCAGTCCATTCATTCATTCATTCATCCCAACCCCGCAACAATCTGTATCAGTGTAAACATGATTGAGCAGCACCACGCAGGATTTATCATATTTGTGACAGGAAAAGCAATCAGTTTGGCAGGGAACAAATGATATTACAGGACCCAAAGGTGAGTAATTGGCCCTAATGACTTGGAAATAAATTTGAATTTGCATCGTGGAGGCTATATAAATATCTACTGTATAACTTGAATGCCTGGCGCTTTTGGGGGGCCAGTGGGGTGGGAGGGGAGGGGCATTCGGTAAGAGAGGGTATTGTTGTCAGCTGCCCCCTGGCAGCTGGTGCTAGTCCCACAATCTTCTCCTTCCTGACTTGAATGACAGTAGGTTAAAGAAACTGCTGAAGCACAGACAATGTGCGGAGAAAGTAGCAATTCACAGCCTATTAACCTTGGATTTTGGAAGTTGTGCCACTCCCATGATTCTCCACTGCAGCTGGCTTTAAAATCACAGCCTGGAGAGATTTGGCCTCCATGTCTCCATGTCAGCCAAAGCACCGGGACTCGTGCTTTTGGCAGAGACTGGCAAGAACTGGAAGAATTTCCTGGGAGTCCTTGGAAAGGTAAGTCAATTGGAAAAAAGACTCCTTTGTGGACCAGAGAGAGCCCCCACATATGATGGTGGCTGCTGGCGTCTGGGATTTATGTCCTGTCTTCCCTCTTCCGCATTCAGAGGAATGGGTACAAGGAGAACAGTCTCTGGTCCATAGACATTCATGGGATGTCATTCTGGAAATTTCCATTGAGGGTTTGTTCTGCCCTTCATTTGGATATGCAGTCAAGAATGTAACAAGGTGGGGCAGCCCTGGTGGCAGAGTGGTTTAGCAGGGCCTGCAGCCTGGGGTGTGATCCTGGAGACCCGGGATCAAGTCCCACATCAGGTTCCCTGCATGGAGCCTGCTTCTCCCTCTGCCTATGTCTCTGCCTCTTTCCCTCTCTCTCTGTGTGTCTCTATGAATAAATAAACAAAATATTTAATTTTAAAAAAAAAGAATGTAGCAAGGTGGGGGGCACCTGGGTGGCTCAGTGTTGGAGAATCTGCCTTTGGCTCAGGTTGTGATCCTGGGGTCCTGGGATCAAGTCCTGCATCTCCCTCTGCCTATGTCTCTGCCTCTCTGTGTCTCTCATGACTAAATAAATAAATAAAGCTTAAAGAGAGAGAGAGAGAGAGAGAATGGGATAAGAGCTTTGCCTTCATGGAACTTACATTCTTGAATGTCCTTCTAAGCTGGGTCGACCAGCCTTGATGGTCTGTGTAGCACTGAAGGATTTTCCAGCATGTGGACTCTGTGTTAATATCAGGAAAGTCTTGGACAAACCGAAAGGTGGACTCTTACCTGGATCCCACATTTCCTGGTCATGGCTATCATACATGAATTTTGGCTCCAGAACCCCTTCATGCTTCAATCTACTGAGTTGCGCTGTTGAAAATGGTAGCCACTAGTGGTAGCCACATATGGCTTTGTGCTCTGGAAATATGAGATGTTGAGAGAAAAGTTAGATAGAAACCACAAAAGCTGGTGTTTAGAAGGAGGGAGAGCTGTACTCTTGATTAACAGCTCTGTCGTAGAGTAGCTTTTGTAGGAAGGACAGTAAGGGGATTAAAAGCATTTTTTTAAAAAGATTTTATTTATTTATTCATGAGACAGAGAGGGAGAGGTAGAAACATAGGCAGAGGGAGAAGCAGGCTCCATGCAGGGAGCCCAATGTGGGACTTGATCCCAGGACTCCAGGATCACGCCCTGGGCCAAAGGCAGACACCAAACCACTGAGCCACCCAGGCGTCCCTACTTTTTAAAAATATTTTAAAAATAACATAAAAGAAATAAAAACAGGGCAGCCCGGGTGGCTCAGCGGTTTAGCGCCGCCTTCAGCCCAGCGCGTGATCCTGGAAACCGGTGATCCAGTCCCATGTCGGGCTCCCTGCATGGAGCCTGCTTCTCCCTCTGCCTGTGTCTCTGCCTTTCTCTCAGTGTCTCTCATGAATAAATAAGTAAAATCTTAAAAAAAAAAAAGATTTTTAAAAAGTAATCTCTACACCCAATGTGGGGCTTAAACTCACAACACTGAGATCAGAGTCACATGTTTCACCAACTGAGCCAGGTGCCCGCAAAGTGTTTTATTTTTAAATCACTTTCGAAGTAGCACGAAGCAAAGAGGAAATGTGAAGAAAGTGGTAGTTTGGAGTTGGTGAATTTCTAGCTGAGGAAATCAGAGTATAGGAATGGCAAACGAAGAGTCCCTTGGGCTGGTCTTTAGCGTGAAGGCATTGACAGAAGGGTGGCAAAGCACCTGTTCTGCTTACTTGATGCCAGGCCTAGTGAGAGTCTTGTGGGTCATTATACACATTTTTAATGACTTAGGGCACAATCTCAGGTTTTGAGGAAAGGAATGGTTGTGTGTATTTTAGGATAGCAGACCATAGTGTGTAGAATGGTGGCTGGGTTACTTAGATGTTAGATATGAGGAGTCTATTTGTAAAAGTTTCTACTAAAGTCAAAAAGAACACATTTAAAGTTTTCAAAAGAACACATTTAAAGTTTTCTAATGAGAAGTTAGGAAAAGATAATTGTGCAGAATCTGTTTCATAGTCAAAATTTCAGGAATGTATCTGTATCACCTGTTAAAGGATATCATCTACAATAATACCTGTGTTTCTTTCTTTTTTTTTTTTAATACCTGTGTTTCTTTACTGCTTTCCTTTCCATTGGTTTTTATACTTCCAATATTTTTCCCCCATCAAATTCCATACTAGAGCATGTGATACCTTCTTCATTTTATTGAAATGTAAGCTGAGATATAAAAGGTATTTTTTTTTAAGATTTTATTTATTTATTCATGAGAGACACAGGGAGAGAGAGAGAGAGGCAGAGGCACAGGCAGAGGGAGAAGCAGGCTCCCTGCAGGGGGAGCCCAATATGGGACTCCATCCTGGGACCCCAGGATTACACCCTGGACTGAAGGCAGGCGCTAAACCGCTGAGCCACCCAGGCGTCCCATAAAAGTTATTTTTAATACAGTGTACCTTCCAGAAAAGTATAAGTAGAAAGAACAAAAACTGTCTATAAAGCAGGACTCACCTAAAAGAAATTGCTGGCATTCATTTACCTTCTCTTTCTGGGTTCCTTAAATCCCTACTTCTGCAAACACTTGTTTCTTTCCCCAAATAGCTAATGTTGGGCTAAGCTTTCCCAGGCAGAACCTGACTTTGACTCTGTATCTGGTACAGACTACCCTCTTGACATTGAGTCTAACCAGAGTACAAGAGGTTCTAGAATTTAGATGCTAGTTCATAGAGAACCAGATGCTGTCAGATGTCAGTAAGCAACACATTTCTGGTCACTTTATTATGCCTGGTCCATAGGGAATAATTGTGATCCTGGGGACATTAAAAGCCAGGGATCTTTCTAGAGGACTAAATGAGGAAGCCCATCTTTGAAAGCTCTGGATGATGCATGACAGAGGGCCAGGGGGGCATCATGTAAGCCAGTATTTCTCAAAACTGTACAGAACAATCTTTACAGCAGAAGAAACACCCAGAGTGCTTGTTCAAAGGCAAATTCCTAAACCCCACTCTGTACCTACTAAAGAAGAATTTTAGGCTAGTGGCCAGGAATCTGTATTTCAAGCAAGTGCCCTAAAGATTCTTGCCTGTTCTAAAGGTAAGAGCCTTACATACATTATCGACACTTCCTCATTTTGTTTCCTTAGACCTTGCTAGAAGTCTGGCTTGCTAATCTCTAAATACTTAATTCATGCTAATGTATTAATGATTAATAATGGTTTTAAAACTCTTTCGTAGAACTTTCATTTAAAAATAGATCCCTAGATCTTGGAGTGCCTGTCCCAAAGGGATAAATTTTCTTTCCTTTTCAAGAATGATATTCTAATAGTAGAACTCTAACTATGCAAGCCAGTTAACTACCTAAAGGGCAGGAAATGATCTGTGATCAACCTTGACCACAGGTTTGAGAAAGGAGATATTTTATTAAGTGCCTCTCTTCACCTAGATAATAATTTGGGCTGTGGATAAATAACAGTTACTTTGGGGGATGTGAAGGCCATACACATTGGGCTTTGCAAATTATGTCAACTATTATAAAGATTTAAATTGTGCTTAAATAATATTCTATTACAGTATAAACCCATTTACTAAACCAGCAAAATAAAATATTTTGGCTGTTTCTTCACTTAAAAATTGGCATAGGAAAAGAACATTTTTAGGCAGAGAAAGTAATTCTGTCTTTTGAAACTCTTCTTTCCTATTCTTTAGCAGAGAAAAAACCCCTACAAAAGCCAAGGGATGGTGCTAGTTCTTAGGATGAAAAGTAGAAACCTAGCATGAAAGCTGGAGAGGAACAATGTAGTTTTCTTAAGTCCTTGTTCTGGCTGTAAATATTGGACCCGTCTTTGGGCCACAATACTGAAAAGTGAGAAGCTTCATCTCTTAGCCCTCCCCTACCGCACTCCCCATACTCATGTCCCCCAGAAAGACAATTTTGCTCATTCATGTCTCATGGGAAGTGGATGAGAATAAATCCACATGGTTAACCTATCCCTGTTACTAGAAAAACAGCTCAATATCAGATCCTTATGGCCACTGGCCAGTTTTATTTCCTATATCAAAAGTTTAATTTGCAACAATACTAGTTTGCTGGTACTGCCATTACAAAGTAGCAAAGACCTGGTACTTAAATAACAGAAATTTATTCACCATGATTCTGGAAGCTTAAACTCCAAGACCAGGGGCATCTGGGTGGCTCAGATGGTTAAGCATCTGCCTTCAGTTCAAGTCAGTTCATCTCAGGGTCCTGGGATCAAGCATGTTCAGCAGGGAGTCTGCTTCTCCCTCTCCCTCTGCCTCTTTCTTCCACTAGTATTCACTCTCCCTCTCTCTAATGAATAAAATCTTAAAAAAAAAAAAAAAAAAGTCCAAGACCACGGTGTCAGCAGATTTGGTATCTTCAGAAACCTCTTGTTGGCTTGTAAGATGGCTGCCTTCTCTCCTTCCCCTCATGGTCTTCCCTCTTTTGTGTTTTTGTCCAAATTTCCTCTTTTATAAGGATCCCAGTAATATTGGATTAGGGCTCACCCCAATGACCTCATTTTAATTTAGTTATGTCTTTCAAGACCCTACTTCCAAGTACAAACACATTCTGAAGTACTGGGGGTGGTGGTGCTTCGACACTTTAATTTTTAGGAGGAGGGGGGACACCATTCAGTCCATAATAGCAGCAGACAAATACTGTTTGTCAGGTGAATGTATCTATACTGGTCTTGAGTTTTAGGCTTATCATATGAAAATGTCTGGGCATGTTCCATTACTGAAGTATTTCAGTAATTTCTCATTGCGTCCTCTCTTCTTTGGACATTTTGTAAGACAAGTGCTGGCTGGAAAGCAAAATGGAGATCTTTTAAATGCCACTTGTCAAACAGTTTCACTTCCTCTGTAATTGCAAATACTTGGTGGGAGCTGACCTATTTGAAAGAGCACTCCAGATGCAGAGAATTATTTGTGAACAAAATGATAATTGGCACAGTGCCAAATTCCATTCATTTATTTAAGAAGCAATTTCTCTACTATGTGATAGATACTTTGCTAGGTAAGTGCTAGGTACTTTGTAAGTGTAAGGAATGTGATTCTGATCATCCATGTCTGACACCTGGGAAAGTCTGGCACAGCTGCAGGCATGTAGACGTGGCTGAGAAATCTCTAAGGATTGACTCTGTAGTAACTTCAGAAAGCCCCGTTCCTTCCTCCTGGTTTGAGAGAATCCCAGGGGACTCAGTTTGGATCCTAGGTTGCTTGAGAGTCCCAGCGACTGGGACCCTAGTCTCATCTTCAAAGATACTGATCCACACAGAGGGTCCATAGCATAAGCTGTGACTATGGTTTGTCTCCTTCCTCTCTCCCTCTCTAGGTTTCTGGTAAGGGTGTCTGTTTATATACTATGAGTCTAAGAACACTGCATAAACCATGTCCGTAGTTTATGCACTAAGAATTTACTGCTGTGCTAAAAATTTACAACGACATTAACCATGTATAAAATTGGCATGATTGCAGATTAACAAGATTAATATTGTTTGGTATATAATCATAGAATGTTAAATTTGGAAGGGTCTTTCGGGCACATCTAGGTCAGTTCCTTTTTTCACAAAAGAAGTGAGGCCTATCCAAGTGACTGGTCCAAGGTCACAAAAAGCTGAAACTAAACCTCATGCCTTCGGATTCCCAGCATAACCTTGCCATTAAGCCATCCTGTGTTAAACAATCACACTAGTTTTATAATTTTTCTCTTTGTATCTGTATTTATCTAGAATCATAAATGCCCTAAATTCTCTAGATACTAGACACTGTTTGGAAGCCCTTACTCCCTTATCTTATGCACATGCACACAAAATGACAGCATTTTGTAATAACAGAGGCCAGAGCCTGGTAATCCGGCTTCCTTTGCCTTGTCTCAAGTTTTCTGGATTTCCCTTACCGTCAGTCCCCCCACCCCATCTCCTGCGCCCTGTCCTGCTTTTCCTATGTGAGGACTGTTGGGCTCAAGGCAAAAGAAGCTCTACATTGCTAGCTCAGGAGGCCTGCAAGGATTCATGGAATGGAGAGTGCAGAGAGAGGGGAGCACTATCAGTACTCTATGGATGAATAAATGAACCAATGGAAGAACAAACAAATGAAAGTTAGAAGGGAAGGGGAAAAAAAGGTGAGGGGGCTGACTTTCTGGGTCCTTGGCACCTGTGAGCATCAGGGCTGAGGGATGGGTAAGACAGGGTTTGGAGCAAAAGAATTTGGGGCTGTGTCTGCAACCTGCTGTCAGGCTCAAGACCAGAGCAGTTCCTGGCCAACCCTCAGTTGAGTAGAGCCTGGGGATCCCCCCTTTCTACCTGCTAATGTGTGTGTATGTATCTTCTTTGACATTTCTTTCACAAGGGACAAAATTCTTAGTGCTTTGCCCAACATGCATGCTTTGAGGACAAGGTCTGTGTTTAATTTTGCATCCTTAATAAATGTTCAACAATTTTTTTTTTTCAATGAAGGTTTGACAATGAGGAAGACAAACATCTGGAAACTAATAATCCACTAAGTTTCGGTGACAGGGTAACTGCTGATGTCTGAATGTTTTTGTATTTTCCTGTGTGTGGAGGATCAGAAAGGGAGATGGTGCTGAGTTTCTGTGAAGACGTAGGGGAATCTGGAGTTTTAGAGACATTAAGGTTTTGAAAAAAAAAAAAAAAAAAGAAAGAAAGAAAGAAAGAAAGAAATAAAGAAAGAAAGAAAGAAAAGATATAAGCTTGGCAGATGTTACAGTTTTGCAAGAGATAGGCTGTGTTTTTGTTGAGCAGCACATGGATGCATAGGAGCTGTGGGTGGAAGTGTCTGATAGGAAGATCAACCAGCATCTTGGTGTGCATCATGTCTGCGGAAAATGTAAACTGTGGAAGTGGGTTTGAATGAGTGTAGCTCCAGTTGAGGAAATGAAGCATTCTTAGGCTCTTGATTGGGGAGAGGGTACTCTTCTCCTACCGGACCACTAGCATGGCCCTGACAGATTGAAGAACTAGTAATTATTCTGTGGTGGGTGTGATCACTGTTGCTTTTTTTTTGCAGCCCAGATTGTTTCTCTTCCACTCCTGCTAAGCACCTCTGCCCTACCCTCAGGTTCATGGTGGGGAAGGAGGGTTTTCTTTAGGGCTATCTTCACAGAGAGGCTGTGAAGGAAATGCAAAGAGAGAAAGAGAAGGAAGGAGGGAGGGTAGGAAGACAGACATTATTTGTTTGTAGCTCTTGTAGTAGTAGTTTGAAACTACTACCCTGGGTTTCCCAGCTAGGTGAACCAAAACCCTCTTCCCCTGATTTTTCTGATAGCCATTTATTTTCTTTCTTTTTATTATTTATTTATTTATTAAAAAAAAAAAGACTTTATTTATTCATGAGAGGCAGAGAGAGAGAGAGAGAGAGAGAGGCAGAGACACAGGCAGAGGGAGAAGCAGGCTCCATGCAGGAAGCCCAACATGGGGCTTGATCCCTGGTCTCCAGGATCACACCCTGGGCTGAAAGCAGCGCTAAACCGCTGAGCCACTGGGGCTGCCCTTCTCTTTCTTTTCTTTCTCGTTCTTTCTTTTTTTTTTTTAAATGTTTATTTTATTTTATTTATTTTATTTTTTTATTTATGATAGTCACACACACAGAGAGAGAGAGACAGGCAGAGACACAGGCAGAGGGAGAAGCAGGCTCCATGCACCGGGAGCCTGACGTGGGATTCGATCCCGGGTCTCCAGGATCGCGCCCTGGGCCAAAGGCAGGCGCCAAACCGCTGCGCCACCCAGGGATCCCTCTCTTTCTTTTTTTAAAAAAAGATTTTATTTATTCACGAGAGATGCAGAGAGAGAGGCAGAGACATAGGCAGAGGGAGAAGCAGGCTCCCTGCGGGGAGCCCCATGTGGAACTCAATCCCAGGACGCCAGAATCATGCCCTGAGCCAAAAGCAGACGCTCAACCACTGAGCCACCCAGGTGCCGCTAGCCATTTATTTTCATTTGGGCTTCCTTCACTTGCAAGAGAAAGTGTCCTGATTAATATAGCTTCTCCCCCTGTATTCCTGCCAAATTAGGGGAGCCCTGTAGCCTCTGTGACTCAGTGTCCTCCTAATGGTTTCCTGGGGATTAGTTGAGCACTCCTAAGATTTTCTTCCCCCAAAACAGAGTACAGTACTATTATAAACAGTAACTTCTATTCTTAGGAACTACAGGTTTCCCGTCTTGGCTCCTTTGCCAGAGTTTCTGAATCAGGGCCAGCTCTCTTTCAATAACACGAGACACGATCTAAGCAGAATCGTAATGACAGTCCAAAAATTTCAAATTATCCAAATAACTAGGGACTTTCAGCGACTTGTATAAATGAGGTCCACTGACAACCAGTAGATTTTAAAAACATCATTTTATTGTATCTGGTTCACACTGTGGCGTTTTAGTGAGGCTTGACAAATAAGACTGTAAATTCAGGGAACAGGACGCAGTGAATAACAAAAAAGAACTAATGTCTCCTTGACATCACTCACTCTGAAGAAGGCTGTTTACTTCTGAGTTTACCTCCTAGTGTGTTTTAAAATACTCTTGCAAATCTCGGTCAGCTAGAAATAGCTGCTCTACCTTCTCTCAATAGAAGCCCCCAACTTCTCAGCACCCTGGCTCATAGTTATTTATAAACCTGATGTCACTCAAAGATTATTCCTTACATCCCTTCTCATTACTCCCTTCCCCCCCACACATATGAAGACAGACCTATGCAAAATTAGACACTTCACATAAAGTGTTCAGTCACTCAGGTGAGAATTACTGTCAGTCAGCATCATTTATGAAACATGTTGGGTGAAGCATGTCTCTAACACTGTTCATGGATACAAGCTACTCCTTTTTAAATTTTTTATTTTATTTTATTTTATTTTTTTAATATATATTTTTAAAGATTTTATTTATTTATTCATCACACACACACACACACACACACACACACACACAGAGGCAGAAACACAGGCTTCATGCAGGGAGCCCGATGTGGGACTGGATCCCAGGTCTCCAGGATCATACCCTGGGCTGAAGGCAGCGCTAAACCGCTGAGCCACCTGGGCTGCCCTACTCCTTTCTAAAAAATATTTATTTTATTTTGGGACACCTGGGTGGGTCAATGGTTGAGCATCCACCTTTGGCTCAGGATGTGATCCTGGAGTCCTGGGATCAAGTCCTGCATCAGGTTCCCTGCAAGGAGCCTGCTTCTCCTTCTGCCTATGTCTCTGCCTCTCTCTCTCTCTTATGAATAAGTAAATAAAATATTTTTTTAAAAGATTAATTTATGTATTTGAGAGGGAGAGAGATTGTGTGCAGTGCTCATCAAGTATGAGTAGTGGAGGGGCCAAGTGAGAGGGAGAGAGAATCTTAAACCGACTCTACATGGAGCCTGGTGTGGGGCTTAGTCTCACTATCCTGAGATCATCACCTGAACTGAAATCAAGAGTCAGATGCTTAACCAACTGAGCCACTTAGGCACCCCTACAAGATCTTTCTTAAAAAAAAAAAAAAAAAAGAAAAGAAAAGAAAAGAAAAGAAAAAGAGAAAAGGCCTCTGTGGCCAAATAAGTTTGGAAAACTGTAAGCCTTTGAGATTGAAAAAATCCTACGGTAATCAAGTTCTCTTTGTGTGAGTTAGCAATTTCCAAATCTGTTTTGTCAAAGCATCACTTTCTTTCCAGCCATATTTAGGAACATTTCATGGAATAATGTGTCCTGGATCACATTTTGGAAAACCAGGGAGGTAGCTACCTACACAAGGGAAGTGGAATGGAGAGCACTGGATTTGACTCTTGGCTCTGTCACCCTACTCTGTGTATGACCTTGAGCAAATCACGACCTCTTTATATTTACTTTCACACTGGAAGAGTGAGGATGATAATAGCTATCTTGATCCAGACTGTTTTATGGGTTAAATGATATTGTTGATGATGCTTTAAAGACTATAAAAAGGTATCATTAGGGGTCCCAGAGAAATATAAGATTATATTTAAAAATTAATAGGGCAGCCTGGGTGGCTCAGCGGTTTAGCGCCTGCCTTCTGCCTAGGGCATGATCCTAGAGACCCGGGATCGAGTCCCACATCGGGCTCCCTGCATGGAGCCTACTTCTCCCTCTGCCTGTGTCTCTGCCTCTCTCTCTGCATCTCTCTGTGTCTCTCATGGATAAATAAATAAATTTTAAAAATTAATAATGTACAGATATAAAGAAAGTTCTCCCAGCAGTTCTTACTCAAGGATTGTTTAAGTCTACATAGGGGCCAGGACTGAGAGGGGAGCAAGGAAGTCCAGGACAAAGGTCAAAGTAAGATTAGAGCACGTTGGATCCAGAAATGTCTTTGGTGATAATTGAATTTACCCCTCTAATTTTATAGATGATGACACTGAGGTCCAGAGGGTCAAATGAATGGCTTCAGGTCACTCAGAAAAGTTAATATTAGAAACATCTGATTCCCATCCAGAGATTGGACTCATTGCCGAGGGCTGTCTTCAGCATGAGACAAATCATGGCCCCATGAAGTTTTCAATCTAATTAGGAGAGACAAGATATACAAATGACATCATCAGAAAACACCACAACATGGAACAGAATTTCAAAGATCCAAAAATGTGGCTGATTGTAACTATGTGAGGCGATATGTTAATTAGTTTGACTGTAGTAGTCATTTCAAAATGAATTCACACATCAAAATATCACATTGTGGGATCCCTGGGTTGCTCAGCGGTTTAGCCCCTGCCTTTGGCCCAGGGTGTGGTCCTGGAGTCCTGGGATCGAGTCCCATCTGGCTGCCTGCATGGAGCCTGCTTCTCCCTCTGCCTGTGTCTCTGCCTCTCTCTCTCTCTGTGTGTGTCTCTCATGAATAAATAAATAAAATCTTAAAAAAAATCACATTGTACACCTTAGACATATTCAATTTTTATTTTATTTTTTAAAGATTTTATTTATTCATAGAGACACAGAGAGAGAGAGAGAGAGAGAGGCAGAGACACAGGCAGAGGGAGAAGCAGCCTCCATGCAGAGAGCCTGACTTGGGACTCAATCCAGGGTCTCCAGGATCACGCCCTGGGCTGCAGGCAGCACTGAACCGCTGCACCACTGGGGCTGCCCTCAATTTTTATTCTTAAAAAAGTGTGGCTGGGGTGCAAGGGTGGTTCAGTCCATTAAATCTGTGACTTTTGATTTTGGATCAGATCGTAATTTTAGGGTTGAGGGATCAAGCCCTGTGGGTGGCTCTGTGCTCAGTGGGAGTCTGCTGGAGATTCTCTGCCTCTCCTTCTGAACGATCTCTCTCTCTCAGATAAATAAATAAGTCTTAAAAAAAAAATGTGGGTAGTGGAAAGGAAGGTGGGCGGGGGGATGGGGTGACTGGGTGATGGGCACTGAGGGGGGCACTTGATGGGATGAGCACTGGATGTTATACTATATGTTGGCAAATTGAACTCCGATAAAAAAATATACGGGCAGCCCCAGTGGCCCAGCAGTTTAGCACCGCCTTCAGCCCAGGGTGTGATCCTGGAGACCCAGGATCAAGTCCCATGTCGGGGTCCTTGCATGGAGCCTGCTTCTCCCTCTGCCTGTGTCTCTGCCTCTCTCTCTCTCATTCTGTGCCTGTCATGAGTAAATAAATAAAATCTTAAAAAAAAAAATTAAAAAAAATGCGGCTGAAGTAACAGGGACAGAGAATGCAGAAACGAATAAGACAAACAGCCAGGCTTGAATTGGAGATAGGACTGTAGCTGAGGAAGCATGTATAACACTATGTTGGATCTGGATACTGCAAGAGGAAAAATAGTAGTGTTCCAGAATGGAATTGGAGATGACAGTAATACTAAATGGCTGGCAAAAGTCGAAATAAGCAAGCATTACAGTTTTGGTGCAGTATTCAACAGTAAACATTCATTGGACACTTCCAAATCTTATTAAGTCTCTGGAGCTTTGGGGAGGATATGAGAGGTAGGTAACATGGTCTCTGACTTTGGAAAGCTTATTTTTTATTTGGAGAGAAGAGATGGGAACATAAGACAAAATTGGAGAAAGTGAGCAAGTAAGTATACAATATAAAGGAGTGAAATATGTACTGTTAAGGAACGATTTCTGGAGAGGATGAGTCTTGTTGTTTGTGATTGGTTTTTGGAAGCATGTGGGATAACCTGTGCCATCCCCTGCACAGGATGAGGGAAATTTCAATATGCATATAATATAGGAGTATGGATTATTGCTCTGTACTTGGTCTTTATTAACTTACAATCCTTTCCCTGTCTTTTCTTTTTTTGAAGATTTTTATTTATTTATTCATGAGAGACACACAGAGAGAGAGAGGCAGAGACACAGGCAGAGGGGGAAGCAGGCTCCATGAAGGGAGCCCCACATGGCACTCGATCCCGGGTCCTCAGGATCAGGCCCTGGGCTGAAGGTGGCGCTAAACCCGGGCTGCCCTACCTGTCTTTTCTTAGTGTAAACCGGACAGTGGGTTAGAATGCCTAAGTAAATATGATTTCCTGTCCACATTTGAACTCAGAATAGTGAGTGTCTGCTCTTACTTGTATCTGATGATTTGCTACCTCTTCTTCTTTCACCTCCTTCATCTTCCCATTCTTCTTAAGGCAGCTATTTGATCTAAGTCTAAAAGAGCACAAAAGGTATAAGATTAAGGAATCTTAATCTTTTAGACTCTACCCTGTTAGCCAGCCTTCTCTCCAGCTAACCAGTTCCCCAGTCCGTTGGACTTTTGACATTCTAAATATTTCTCAACCTGTTCTCTGCTCTCTATGGTATTTCCTCTGTCACTGGGGTCAGATCATAACCATTTCGCAGTTCATTTGTGCAGTAACATTGCAACTTGTTTCTATGTCTGCCTGCCTCAGGTCTCTTTCTTTTCTCCAATCCTTAATTTCATCTGTCATATGGGCAGAATTACTTTCCAAAATGCAAATTATGCTTTATACCTCTAGTGAAAATCCTTGTAAGTTTCCAGGCAAAGTCCAAACTCCTTTGCCTGGCACACAGAGAGCCTTTTCTGGGCCTGGCTCTTGCTTACCTCTCAGTATCTCATCTTTAGTCACTCCCAAACAAAAACTGGTTCTTATCCATAAATGTAGTGTTTTGGTTTTTGGGGTTATCATGATTTTTTTTCCATGCTGGAGATTTTCTTGGCTTACTTCAAACTACTGAACCCCTATTCATCCTTCAAAACTCCTTAGTTCCTGGTCACCTCTCTCATGTGTTCCCTTTAGTACATTTTTCCATGTTGCTAATTAGCACTTTTTAGAGGTATCACAATCGACTGTTAAGTCTGCCTTTTGTACTCAGCTCAGTGTTTCTTAACAAAGGATTTTAAGGCTTCTCTCTGTGTTGTCAGGGATGAGGACAGTGCTGGCAGGTTCTATAGAAAGGAGTGCACCTAGTGAGGTCTTCCCTCCATCCTGCTTACTCCCCACTGCCCGACTTAAAGGCGACAAGAGAAGTGCTGTGAGGAGTTAAGATCATCAGGAGAAAGGGTGAATTAGATTTATTGAAAACAAAAAAGGAGAAGGAAAAAGAAAGGTAACATATGACTTTGCCACGGTAGCAGGGGAAAGGATGTCCATCAGGAGACAGTGCCTTCCACAAGGCCAATCTGATTTTCCTTTTCAGGGAAAACAACACTAATGTTATCCAAATCTTTTGGAAATGAGCAAGTTCCTTCCTTTCCCCTGCCCTTCAGCCTAAACCAGGAAGGTTTTTTAGTCTGTGTATGTGGTGATCTGGAGTTGGTTGCCCAGCAGGGGGGTTTGCATGCCTGGGACAGAGAAGCCCAGCCTCCAGGCTAGTTCAGGGAACCAAGAAACCCACCTTTGTTCTTTAATATTTTGCCTGGGGAATGACAGATCCGACATTAAACCTCTAGAAAACTGGTTAAAACCATAACACTGTGGAGGAGTGCAGACCTCCAATGTACAGGTCGTAATGATCAGAAAATCTTCTGAAAACACCTTGTTGTAACCTAACCATAAAGTCACTTGGGTGGTCAACCCTGAAAAGCCGAGTCTGTTCTGTTCAGTCCTCCCCAGCAAATGCACCAGCAAACAAGTTTTGCAATCTTAAGGCACAGAAGGCCATTTATTTTTCCGATTGTGGAATGAACGTAGGACAAAGTTATTTTTTCAGAAGGCATTCAGATTTTTTAAAAAGGTAGGGTAATGATTAAAAAGCCTTTGGAAAAAAAAAACATTTTATTTTGTTGACTGAGAGCTTCCTATAACGTGGCTGGTTTTTAGTTAGGTTAATATTATTGTATAATCCTCCCTGGCACCTGGGTGGCTCAGTGGTTGTGTCTGCCTTCCGCTCATGGCATGATTCCGGGTCCTGGAATCCACTCCCATACCCGGCTCCCTGCAGGGAGCCTGTCTGTCTCTGTGTGTCTCTCTGAGTAATAAATAAATAAAATCCTCTCCATAAGGCCTGGCCATCCTGAATCTGTGGACGAGGCTCGCGACAAACCCACGGAAGCCACCTGCTGCCTTTGAGCAAGGGCTAAAGTATTATTTGAATCCAGGTCTCTCACCGCCAGTGTCAGAGACCTTTCTGGACCGTGGTTGCCTCCTGAAAACACTGCTGCAACTAACCTTTTAACTGTGTTAACCCGAGTTATTCTACCTTCCAGGTAAGGAGAATCACACGCGATGGGAAGGAGAATAAGACCTAGAGCCACCAGCATAAGGCAGTGTGAGCGACCCCACTTCTCATTTACCCAGAGGGAAGCCCGAGAGGAGCCTTTAAAACATTACTTGGCGCCTGCCTTTGGCCCAGGGCGCGATCCTGGAGACCCGGGATCGAATCCCACGTCGGGCTCCTGGTGCATGGAGCCTGCTTCTCCCTCTGCCTGTGTCTCTGCCTCTCTCTCTCTCTCTCTGTGACTATCTTAAATAAATAAAAAAAAAAAATTAAAAAAAAAATAAAACATTACTTCTCTGCAGCCACAGTTAAATCAAGGACATTCATGTATTTTTAAGAAAGATTTTATTGATTTATTCATCAGAGACAGAGGCAGAGGGAGAAGCAGGCTCCTCGTGAAGCAGGGAGGCCCGTACGGGGCTCGATCCCAGGATCCCAACCCCAGAGGAAGGGAGACGCCCAACCGGCCGACCCCCCGGGCACTCCTAAAGCGAGGGCATTTCTGGGGCCGAATGGCCGCGGACGACGTGGGAACTTGCGTAGGAGCCCGAGAGGCCCGAGGAGACCGCGCGGGGCCTGCTGCTCGCTGCACGTCGGGAGGAGATAACCCAGCAGGGGGGCAGAGGCAGGTAGGAGGCGGCCCCCTCCCCGGCTCCGGGGCTCCGGGGCTCCGGGGTCAGCCTCGCGGGGAGGGCCGGCTCCGTGCCGCGTGCCGCGTGCCGCGCCGGGGGGTGGCCCTTGCCGCGCGTGCGGGTGCGGGTGCGCGTGCGGGTGCGGGTGCGGGTGCGGGGCGCCGGCCGCGGTGACCTCAGCCTACCCCGGGCGGCCGCAGCAGCCGCGTGCGGAGCCGCGAGGCGGTGTCCTGAGCTGACACCGGCTGCGCGGCGCAGGCAGCAGGCGCCGCCGATCAACTAGTTCGCACCGAGGATTCCTCTTGGTGCGTGGCCCAGTTCTCCTCCGGACGGGCTCCAAGCCCTCGCCGCCGCCGCCCCCCACCCCAGGAAGCCTCGCGTCCCTCCCCCGCCGCTCGGCTCCGGCCGGCGCGCGCGCGATTCCTCGATTCCACAGGCAGTTCGCGCCGCGGGTGGGGGCGGGGCGCCGCGGGCGGGGGGGCCGGGGCCCGGGGGGGGGCGGGGGCGGGGGCGGGCCGGCGTGGGGAGTTCCTCGCTCGCGGACCACACGCTCTGCGGGCCAATCCCGAGCCAGCCTCTAGCAGTGTCACACGCGGGACACATCCAAGCGTTTGTTGGCAGGGCCGGTGAGGGGGAGGGGGCGGGGAGGAGGGAGGGGAGTTGAGTGACAGGTTCGCGGGGCAGGCTGGGAATTGTAGTTCTCAGCTCCCGTGGCCATAGCCATTTTGTAGTCGGGGGACTACAACTTCCAGAAGATCAAGGGGACCATTCTAAGGTGCCCCGGGAATAGGCGGCTCTCCCCGGGGCCGGGCGTCCTGGGGCACTCGTATCCAGCAGCCCGGCCGCAGGTAGACGCGACGGCAGGGGCGGGGGCTGGCGTGCGGCGGCCGTAGGGCGAGCGGCAAGCTGGGGAAAAGGGGGTGAGGTGGAGCGACCGAGCGTGCCATGCATTGGGCTTAGGGAGCCTCTCTCAATTCCACTCCCAGGCTCGGCGTGGGAGCGACGCCTGAGGGGTCGCCCGAGAAGGGTTCGTCGAAGCTCCGCGGGCGTCTAGTCGACGGGGCAGCGGGGGTCGCCCGGGCGGGGCCGGGGTCGGTCGGCGCCGGAGGAGGCGGGCGCCCGGCGGCTCAGCTGTGGGAGTTTTCGGCTGGCGTCCGTCGGGGAATTGCCCGAGGAGCCCTAACTTGTATAAAAGCAGAGTCCATTTAAAGTTGGGCTGCCTAGCCCGTCTCTCATTGGTTCGGGGGCTTGGAAAAAAGAGACTCGGCGAGCCCTCGCTGTGGTGCCGCCGCCGCCGCCGCCGCCGCCGGAGTTGACTCTTCTGCTCGCACTGCTGCTGCAGCACAAACGTGACTTCCAACATTTTTTTTTTTTAATTTATCTTTCCCTTTTCTTTTCCAAGATGTAACTACAGATCAGACACTAAGGACCTTCACGTTTCGCTGATGTAGTTTTTGGAGGAAAAAAGGGGGGGAGTGAAGGGCGTCGGTTTTTTTTTTTTTTTTTTTTTTTGTGTGTGTGTGTGTGTGTGTTTTCGGGGGAAATTTTCCATTATGAGTGTTTTACTAAAGTGAATTTTTTTTGTTTTGTTTTTTGTTTGCTTCGTTCGTCTTTGGCTCCTTTTTTTTTTTTTTCTCCTCCTTCCCAATTTCGGATTTATTTCAAGGCGAATCGGGCTTTGGGGGAAGAGGAAGAAAAGTCGGATTACAAGATCCACCACCACCACCAACAACAATAAAAAACCACCAGGATATTTTTTTTGCAAATTTCTGACGGCTTTAAATTCATGAAGCAATTGTCCCCTTTTGCAATCAGCATTTGGATCTCAGAATGAGCAAGGAAAGACCCAAGAGGAATATCATTCAGAAGAAATACGTAAGTGCTCTTAACAACACATCCTTTGACTTGCAGTTTTAAGCAATGGCTGTGAATGTCAAGTTTATAGATAATTCTGCAGCTGAAGGGTTTTAAACACAGCGTCCGATAAGGCTGCTTCTTTCTTTTCAGAAGAAGGGCTTTTCAGGCAAAGTCGTGTCTGCCTAGTTTGGATGAAAAAACAGATTGGTGTAGCGATACCTCAAGTGAATAAATTGACCTCGAATGACACAACCATAATCTAGTTTTAGATGAAAGGCTAGGGATTTTGGTGGAGCTTGGAGTGGGAGGGGGGTTATGGGGGCTGCGGTAATGTAACTAAACTGCATTCTCGGGCGGATTTGGCCTCATATTGCACTTTGCATGCAAATGAGCTTGTGTTATTATTATTAATGTTATTTGGGGAAATCGTGTAACGAGTGTGTGTTGGAAACCCTTTAAGTTGCAATCGAGGGTCCGATTATGGCGATCTTGTTCCTTGCACTGGCACATCAAATTTAATATATGTGGTCGTTTTTGGCTTATTTGGTTCGCAGCGTAAACCAGTTGGGAATCATGTTACAGCGAATGCATTTGTTGGGATTGACTTTAATAATGGGACTGGTTTTGTTTAAAAATTCATGGTTTCCAGTTTTTTTGGGGGGGAAGGGGGAAAGACCTACAATATAGGTAATGTTTTTAAGTAGGTATGTGAATGCATGTGTAAGTGACTACAAATACATTCTCCCTGCTAACCGGGCTTCTGAAATTGGGTGATTATTCAGAGATTTAAATGGCTTGGGATAGTTAAATTTGTTTTGTGCATAGTACAGCTACGTTTTGATTGGCATGGGGAGTGTTTTTGTTTTGTGTATGGCTTTTTTTTTTTTTAAGTTTGGGGGGAGGGTGGGTAGAGGGGGACGGAGGATTAACCAAATATGCACTCGAGCGATCGGTGATTAGCTGCATGCTTTAAATCAAAGAACCCATTTTTTTTTTTTAAAGCCCAAATAAACCTACGCTGGGAATAATGCAACGTTATAAGAAAGTTTTATTTAACTCGAGTGGACAAATTGGTGGTTCATATCTTCCCTTTTTTGAGCAGTGTGATGTGTGTAATGGGAGATGACCTTCGGGGCACTGGTTTTTGTAAAAAAAAAAAAAAATACATTTAATGAAAAAGCCGAATGCCTCTTCTCGAGGGCTGATTCTAATCTAGGCACGTAAACTTCAAGTATGAAAGAAATGCAAGGTTAAATAATCAAGCCCAACTTAAAAAGCTGTTCCCCAAAGAATTTAAGAATTAAAATACATCCGCATTGCAGAGGGCTGGGTAGAATGCAAAGGACTAGTTTAAAGTCGGGCTGTAGGAAGTGCATGGAGACCAGCTCGCCCCGGAGCGCGGACGCCTTTCCGGGGCTCGTCCGCCCCGGGTGCAGCCACAAAGCCGAGGGGGTAGAACTTGGACGAGAACCGCCCCCGCCGCCCCCCCGACCCCATCCCAGACCTCGCGGAACTGGGGAGCGCCGTGGGGTGGGATCTTTTTGTCGCCGGCGGTCAGGGGATTGTGTCGTGTCCCGGCGTCTGGCCGCAGAGCCCGGGGCTGGAGGCGGCGGCCGCGGGAGGCAGAGCACGAGTTGCGGCCGCCGGGGGAGCGGAGCGGAGCGGAGCGGAGCCCGAGTGCCCGACGTGCTCGAGCGGGCGGCGGGGGGGGGGGGGGCGGGGGAGGAGGGGAGGGGAGGGCGCGCGGGGGTCGCGGCGGGCTGGGCCGGGCCGGGCGGGCGCGCGGCCTGTAGGGGGCGGGCTGCGGGCTCGGGCTCGGGCTCGGGCTCCGGCTCCGGGCGGTGCGGCCGCGGCTGCGGCTCGGGGCCCCGGGCTCCGCGCGGGCCGGCCCGCGGGCTGGCGGGCGGGTGGGTGGGGCGCGGGGGCGGCGCGGCCTGCGGGGCCCGGGGAGGGGCGGGGGCGGGGGCGGGGGCGGGGGCGGCGCACAGCTGCAGCGGGCGCCCCCCGCCGCGCGCACGGCGGAGCATGGCGGCGGCCGGCCTGCCTGCCTGCCTGCCGCCTCCCCGCGCTCCCGCCCGGCCGGCCGCCTCCCCGCGGCCCTCCCCTGCCCGCCCGCCCGCCCGGCCCCCCGCGGCCCCGCCCGCCCGCCGGCTCCCGCGCCGTCTCGAGAGCAACAGGTTAAGCCGAGAGACGTCAGCGCGCCCCCTCCCCGCCCCCCGGCTCTCCCCCGCCTCCCCCCCCGCGCTGCTCCGGGTTCCCGGACGCTCCCGGCCCGGTCTGTTGTCATTGTGACGTCACAAAGGGACGGCCCGGTGGAACCTCCTCCTCCTCCTCCTCCGTGACGTCAGAAGTCGGGCGGGAGGTTCCACGCGGCGGGGCGGCCGCGGGCGGAGGGAGCGCGCGGAGGCCGCGGCGTGGGAGGAGGACGAGGAGGAGGAGGCGGCGGCGACCGGCCTCCGCCTTCCGCCCTGGGACGCGGCGCTGCCCTGCAGGTGAGCGCTGGCGGGGAGCCTCGGACCGGCGACCGCGGGCGCCGCCGACCCCTCTCGGGTTCCTGGGAGGGGGTGGTGAGTGCGGAGGAGACGCCTCCTTTCTGCAGACACGGGTTTCGCCGCCTCTGTTTGCAGGTCTGCCGACGGTGTGGCATTGCTGCGGTGGTCGCTGTCCTCTTGGAAGAAAAGCAGGGAAACTTTACTCAGGGAAAGCTTCGCTTTGCAAGAGGCTGTGCTGTGGATTTGGCCACCTTGTCGATGCAAGTCGTATTTGGGGTGTCTCTGGGGGATGCCTTTCTGGGTGATGCTGCTCACCAGCAACTGGCCCTCGTTCTGGGAGCCTTGCAACCACCGTTGGCTCCTCCTTCGCTGGGCCAGCTCTGTGCTTTTATCTTTTTTGGGGGGTGGGAGGGATGGACCAGGGAAGACTTATCATGGTTACATATTCTTGAAAGAGCGGGAGAGAACTAAATCTCAGGGTGTTCTGGACTTAGTACTTCTGAACGCTTAGAACAGGAGACTCACAATCTGAGTGTGTTTAGTCCTCTGGAAAATGGGAAAGGTAACACACCTGCCTCTGCCCCTCACTTTTATCTGCAAGGATCCTGTGCGTGAGAGAATGTGCGTGAAAGATCTTCTCTTTCAGGGGGTATGACTCCTCGAGCTGGTGGAAGGCAGCACATATTCCACAATTGGTCTCAGAAGCCTCAGATGCCTGCCGCGTTGCCATTCAGTTTATTGCCTACGCAAAGCAGTTTGGGGGTGGGATTGTGGATGGCAGGCTTTGGGGCACATGGTGGTTATATTTCATATTCAGTGGCATCCTTGAGAAACTCATAAATTGTTATATAATCCCGTCTTAATTGTGCTGGGCACAACTCCCACCACAATACCTTGAGTAACAACTGGAAGCATTTGCTTCCAAAGCCCCAATCCACTTGGACGATGAAAACCGTTGCATGTCCTGGCTCCATGGATGCTTTCTGCCGTTTTTTTTCGTCCCTGCACTCGGATGGGTTATTCTTAGGGAGAATAACGAATATAATATGCAGGCTTCAAAACCGTTTGATCTTTGAGGCTTTAAACCTAGGAGTCTGAAATAAAAAATCTCTGCCACACGACCATACCAGTCGTGCATGGAGCAGAAAAACAAATTGCCAGTTTGATTTCCAGGTCAGCTCAGGGAGTTTGTACCACTAGGCTGTAAAGTTCTCAGTATCTAATTGTCTGATGTAAAAGTTGCAGCGTGATCAAACAAAACTGGGAAAAGTTCATGTTATAACGTTCAAAAGTAGGCTTTACTATAATTACAATTACGTGAAATTATAAAGAAAAAAGTAGAAGTGCAGCAAAATACAGTGGTAGGATTTATGAACTCCTCTTCCTACCCCCCCCCCCCCCCCTTTTATACCCAATTGGGCTATTTCACAGTTCTGAGGGGAAAAAAAAAAAAGCCTTGTACGTGACATTTAATTGCTACGTTTTTCCTTTCCTGCTCTATTTACTTGGCCGTCTTTCTGTCTAGTAGTGGAAAACTTGATTCTTTGTTATGTGAGTGTAGGGCAGGGGCACTTAAGCAGCTATTTTTTTTTTTTTCTAACTTTGTTTTTTTCTTAAGATTTTATTTACTTACTCATGAGAGAAACAGAGAAAGAGGCAGAAACATAGGCAGAGGCTCCCTGTGGGGAGCCTGATGCGGGACTTGATCCCAGGACCCCAGGATGACGACCTGAGCAAGGACAGATGCTCAACCACCGAGCCACCCAGGCATCCCTTGAGCAGCTATTAATGTATGGAGAGATTTTGGAGGGAGACTGTCAAGAGTCCAAACTGTGTCATATAAATTTAAAATGAAGAAAGTTATGTCCCCAAATAATCAATTTGAGTTACTGTTAACCTGTGTGATTATTACTTCACTGTAATAGTTAATCTGTGATTACTTCATCTGACTTGCAGGTCTTCCGTAGTCTCATTGGCCCAAATAGCCACCTGAAATTAATTGGAATTCAGATGGTATAATGGCTGTTTTCTTTTAGTAGGTCACACCAGTTACTGTTGCTGAGCTGGGGGCTACTGACGCACTTCCAAGTGCCTTGGAAATAACTCCAGTGTTAATATATACCCTGCTCCAAAGGTTGTTTAAACTTTTCTCCTTCAGAAAGAGAAAATCTTCTGAAGGAGTACATAACTCCTGTCTGTTGGTTCAAATGGAGCTATTTTTGTCCCTTCAAAGACGACACACATAAGTTCTATATGAAGCCTTTAGTACTTTAAAATACTTGGTAAAGGCCACGCTGGAGTATTTTTAAGGTTTGCCCTTGATCATGAGGTTCTTAAGACCCAGGTTTCTGACATTTTTATCTAAATGGTTAAAAAGTTTTGCAGTGTAAGAAATTTCATTTTTAGACTTTGAGTTCCATTGTTCTTTTTCAAAAATAACTTAGTTTTCAAAGATTTATTTATCTGAGAGAGCGCGAGAGTGCGGGAGAGAGGGGGGCACAGCGAGAGGGAGAGAGAACCTTGAGCAGAACTCCTTGCTGAGTGCGGAGCCTAATGGCGGGGCTTGATCTCCTGACCCTGAGATCATGACTTGAGCCAAACCAAGAGTCAGATGCTTAACCGAGTGCACCACCCAGGTGTCCCAAGAATTTATTTATAAGTAATCTCTACGAGAGGTGGGACTCAAACTCCTGACCAGGAGATTGAGTCGTGTGCTCCCTGATAGAGTAGCTAGGTGCCCCTGTTGCAGTGTTCTAATCCTACTGTCAGTGGTCCGTCTCTGAGTCTCTCTCGGAATTACATAACCGCTCTACTAAGAGCCAGTTTCTACCTATCCAACCTACTTGCTCTGTTGGCTGCAGAATATCCTGGCTATAATACCCCAATAAGATGTCTGGCCCGTGGGTAGCCCTGCGGTGCGTGTGCCTCTGTCCCCTTTGGCTCCCACCCATTGAAGGCTTGCCAAGTGTCAGTTGTTTGTTTCCAAATCAGGTTATTCCAGTTAGACTTATTATTGCAATTACAGCTGAATATTATGTAAACCTTTGAACAAATGTGGAAAGAGTTGGTTTCTCTCTTTTTTTTTCTTTTGAGAGTTGGTCTCTATGAAAACTTTTAAGTTGGCGGTTTTGGGGAACACTTGATAAATCAAGTGAATTAATAAAAAAAAAAAATCAGGCTGTTAAATTAGATGTGGGCCTGTCACTTAAAAGACTAGGGGAAAAATCTTAAGGATTTGTGTACATGCATTGCTTTGCTAGTGATTACCTTTTGAGAACCGAACTTCATTCCTGCCCAAACTCCCTTCCTAACAAACACCAAAAAAGCATAACATGAAACACTGGGATTCTCAACAAATCTGTTTTTAAAAATACATTTAGGTGTTTAGGTCAGAATGTCAAAATCTATATGGATTTTAAGGTTTCCCAGCTGACAGACTTTACATGAGCTAACCAGCTTTTTTCTGGTCCCTGTGGCCTCTGATTAAGAGCATTTCCATTGTGTTTAGACCTAATCCCCAGTTATTAGAGCAGACTCCCTATCTAGTTCATGCGGGCAGCATAGGTGACATGTGGCTCAGTTTAGAGAGGCCCTACTGAGGCAACTTGTATGACTTTTAGAATAAAAAAAAAAAACAGTTGTGTCATTCACTGGATGGTAGGGGGCAGAAAGATTAGAGATTTTACACCTAATTTATTTGGAGTTCAGAAACTTGTATCTTGTAGTCCAGCAACCTTAATTATTGTCTCACTTAGGAGATATTGCTGAAGGTTTGTTCCATTTCAAATCCTTAAACCCACCCCTTAACGGAAAGGAGACCAGTTGAATCTCAGTTTCTTAGTTTGAATCAATTATCTTTTGTTTCTTTCCATCTCCAGGAGGTAACTTCTGATACCTGCCTCCTTCCAGAACCCCCAAATTCTCAGGTATTTTTTCAGCCAGTCTCCAAGCTCTCTTTTTCTGGTTCCTTTTGGCCCCAACACCTTTTCCTGACCTGCCTTATGATTGCAGGCTTCCTTCATCCCAGGAGGTGGGAGCTCTGATGACTTTGGTACTGCTGTTTGTCTGCTTTTTTGTAGACCATCGGAGTGAGGTTTTTTCCTTATCCTTTAAATCTTTCTTGGGATTTCAGCTAATACCATACCTTCTGGCAGCTTCACACTTTTTATTTTTTAAAAATTTTAAAAATTTTACTTATTAGAGCGTGTGCACAACTGCAAGAGATGAGAGGGAGAAGCAGACTCCCTGCTGAGCAGAGAGCCTGATATGGGGCTCTGTCCTAAGAGCCCAAGACCATGACCTGAGCCGAAGGCAGATGCTTAACTGACTGAGCCACCCAGGTGCCCCAGCCTCACACTTTGTAATAAGGCATTTTTCATTCATTGCCGATTCAGAATACAGTCACTAAAAAGTAGAGCTGAATCTTGGAGGAAGTGGCAGTGCTGGCCGGATACCCCTTGGCTCATGGTCAGGTAAACCTGCCTGCTTCCGGGACTTCTGTTCCTGTCAGTGCTTGCAGGTGGCTTGTATCTCTTGTTCTCTGAGGACATCTGGGATCAGAAAGGGTCTGTGTTTTACAGAAGTAGATCCCATAGGGTGAGGTCTAGGTCCCGCCTGAGTGGAGCTGTTGGAGTACATCCTGGGCCTCTCGGGTATCTGTCTGGATGTCTTTCCACTTCCACACTGTTTCACAACAGGTTTTGCTAATCTTGTGAGAATGGTGCCTATCTCTCCTGGGTTTCTTTTTGAATTCTCTTTGAAGTTTAAAGAAATGTGCCGGAAGAGCTTGGATTGTAGAAAATACCATAGATGGGCCACACAACACCCACTCCTCCTGAAAGCATTGTGAAGAGAAGGCCCAGTCACTTCGGAAATAACCGCCCACGTTTGTTTCCATAGTGAGTTCACACCAGAAAAAGGCTTTTGAGTCCATTTTACAGAAGAGAAAATCAAGGCAGCTAGACACTGGCCAGGACGTTAAAGACTGCATATCTCTTTCCTACTTTTTGGTCCAGGTGAAAGAGGTAAAATGAAATGATGACCGTAACCCCAAAAAGGGGGAAGAAAAGATCACAACAAGGGCTCTTGGCAGGCTTCAGAGAGGTTTTTTGCTTAAGCAAGTTGGGGAAGTTAAGGCAGGTTGTCAGCGTCCCTGGAACAGAAGGAGTGCATCCGTCTCAAGTACATGTTTGTGTTTGTTGTTTTTTTAAACACCAGTTGGTGGAGCTACCCTCTTTCCCCAGCTGGCTGTCTCCTTGAGTTCTCATTGGAAAAAAGAGCTGAGATCCCAGTACCCTTTGGGACTGACTGGTTTGTACTCTATATTTTTGTGAGTGTCCCCACCCACTGTCTCGGTGATACCTTAGGGCCAGGGCCCGCCAGGCCACATTAGCTCTCCAGGCTTCTGAGAACCTGCAGGAACCTGATTTCTTCACAGGGGCTGTCACAAATTGGATCCTCTCTCTCTTTTTTTCCCTCCTTGTATTGTTGCCCTTGACTTTGCTGCTTATGGGACTGTGGTGGGGTGGGGGTGGGGGGGGCGGCACTGGGGCAATCATTGGCCCTCATCCTCACCAAGGTCCGGGCCCTGTGGTAAACAAAAGCTGCCCAGATATGTTAATGAGGCAGCATGAGTAATGGGAACATTATACATAATTACTCGTATTCATAGGATGTATGAGGGTGTTAGAAAGGGGAACCCTACTGGTTGAAGTTCTTGAGAGCTGTTTTTGAGGGCTGGTGCTGCCTCAGAGGCCTAAATTGGATTTTAAGTTCTAATTTTGTAAGTCTGTCAAGCCCCACCACCCATGAAGAGGAAGGCCAGTGAGCATCGAAATGTCATCAGCGGCACTGTTTGGTTACCAGGAATCCTAGAAGGTTTAACAAAATAGCCAGTTTTGCTCCTTTATCCTTCCAGTGCAGCTCTTTCCTCACACACCTGTTTTCTGCAGTAGAAACAGGACTTCCTTTCCCAGCACTATTGTTTTTGGGGGGTGAGGGGCCGCGAGACGGGTGGTGTGTGTGTGATGTGTGTGTCTGTGTCTGTTTTCCATCAGGAGACCCTCTGGTTTGCTGTGAATGAATGATCCAGGAGAGTGTGGGAGACCTTTTGGTGCCCTCTTTTATTGCTCTTTTTAAAAATCTGGGTGGTTCTTTCTCTGTTATTTCCTAAGCACAATTTTGGTGAGGACTTGATCTACAGTGGTTATCTCTTGGTTCTTATTTCTGCCAGCTGTTAAAGTGTTTGGTGCCTGTGGGGGCAGAAACAGGTGCCAGGAGGAAATGAGCAGGGATTAGGGCTGAGCATATGTTTCTTGCATTTATTCCTTCCATAGGTTTGCAGAATGAGGGCTACTGAATGTATGCTCATTCTGTGAAGCAGCACTCGGATACGGACATGATTAAAACCTGGAGCGTCTTGTGCTTTGTGTATATGCCTTTGTATTAGTACGTGGGCCGCAGTAACGCAGTGCCTTAGATTTGATTCACAGGCTTAGGCTCAGTCATGAATATAACAGATAAGCCGTGGTAATGGACAGGATTGGGGATGCGAGCTGAGTTCAAGGTTGGGTCCTGTGCTACACTGGGCATCTGACCCTTGGGAACACCACGTAACCTCACCGAGCTGCTTCCTCATCTGGAAAACTTGTTTCATCCACCTCTTGGGCTTGTTACTGGGAGAGTCAGTGAGATTTTTGATGTGAAAGCACTTTGTAAATTGCATACGCCTGCACAAATGGTCAAGGTATCATTACACAGTTGGAAATCACCAACCTGGAGACATCAGGCCTGCCGGCAGCCTTCCTAGCTGACTCAGAAATAAATGAGTCAAATGAATTCTATACTTGGCCTCTTAATAAACCAAATGAGTAGCTTTAGAATAAGTCCATTTTGATGTAATCTCTTCCCACCCCCACTCTGTTTGATGAAGCACTCTGTGTCATCCAAACACGTCTGGGTGGTGAACTGGAGGCACAGATTTGACCCTTGAGACTGGAGTGGCCCCGGATCTGTGCTCAAAGATGTTTCACCAAAGATGTTTAAACTGGGATCTTGGAGCAATAATCCTTGAAATTGAAAATCTGGTCGTGATCCTTCATGGGCTCCCTGTGGCTTTTGGAATAAATCTAAACCAAGTGTGTCAGGACAGCATGACAAGCCCTTCTTGCTGGGCCCTGGGCCTATCCGGCCACCTGTTCTGGTTTAGCGGAACCCAGCCCTTAGCCTTTGCACGTCCTGGTTCCTCGAGTGGGTTGCCCGAAGAGCCCTACCTGGCCCTTCTGAGGCCTTGCTGGACAGCCGGCCACCCCTTCCTCCAGCCAGGCGGGACGAAGCCCCTTCTCTCTGTCGGCCTGACTCCTTACACCTACTTCTAGGCACTGGAATCTTTGTTTACCTGTTCCTTTTCTCTTAGCCCCTGAAGGGGAGGGGCCGGATCTTATGGGAGTGTGCAGCTGAGGAAGTCAATTGTTGAGTTGAATGAGGCTTTTGGAGTATGTCAGATATCCCCTAGTTATGGGAGGGGATTTGTATGGATCTAGTGGAAGGAGATGAACTAAGCAGAAATCGCATAGCTGAGGAAGCAGAGATATCTAACTCTGTTAAGTGACTTGCCTGGGGTCTCACATTTTGTCAGTGACTGACCCAGCCAGGGCGTGAAATCCAGCCCCCCGGTACAGTAGAAGGCTGTTATTCTTCTTGGACACGTGTTTCAGAGATCCTCCTTCCAGGTAGCTTCTCAGTTATTCGTGGTAACTGCCATACCTGATTCATTTTCAGCGGAAAGTAAGCTCTCCAAGTCAGCCCCATACCTATATGCCAGTAGCAATTGTCCCATTTTGAAAATGACTTTTTTGCTTTATAAGACCTTCAGCTGAAGGACTACAAATGATAAGAACCATTGCAATTGCATACCGGGCATTCCTGCACTTGCAGAGATAGATATGTAGTTTGATGTGTGTGGGCGCATGCTCCTGTGTGACATTGTTATGTGCCTTTTGCATTTATATCTTATCTCGATTATCAAAATACAATTCTACATCATTATTTTTAATGGCTGCGGGGTACTTGGTTGGTCTCTAACAGTTTACTCGACCTGCCTGTTCTGGGTGGCCTTTTTGCTTTGGTGGTGCCTGTTGTGCAAAATGCCATGCCCAGGATGTTTTCTCTATCTTTTCACTTCAAATTCTTCAAAGTGGAATTACTGGCTCAGAAGTGCCCATGTTTTTTTTTTTTTTTTTTTTGCTTTATTAGGCTACAAGGCCCGTGTGGAGCCTAAAGTGGGGCTTGAACTCACGACCCTGAGATCAAAATTGAGCCTTGGTCAAGTTGGGCATTGAATTGACTGAGCTACCCAGGCGCCCCAGAAGTGTCTCCTGTTTACCCTGAGAACCCTGTTCCTACATTGTTTTCGTGGAGAAAGCCTGTACTAAATTACAGTCCCACAGGTAGTGCACGTGAAGCCAGCGGGTTGGTTGTTTTGTTGGCTTTTAAAAACCAATCCAGGCCCTTGTAATGAGTAGTAAAGATGTCAGATGGGTTTTGTTTAAGTTTCTATTTTCTTTCCTTGTCTTCTCTCAGGGCTTTCAAACCAAACGAAATAAGATGGGTGAAATCACTTTGTAGAACAAAATTGCGCTAAGAACACAACACAATGTTAGAATGACTGTGGCCGTGAAGGGTGAGGAGAGGAGGATGTATACTGGTACAATCACGTATTTTCTGTTTATGAAATGCCTTTTTGTGAGGATTGACATGCTGGAAGATGACCTGGAATCTCATTGTTTTCACATGTGATTTCTGTCTTGTTCGTGGGGTGGGCTTTGCAGTTGCAAAGGCCCCGTTGGGCTCTGGCTTGGCAGACGGTCCAGTTAAATACAGCTGGTATGTTCTGGTTGCTTGCTATGCTCTGGCACCGTGTTAGGTGTTTAGGTGTTGGGGAAAAGGTTATCGTCCTCGTCCTGGGAAAATTTATATGTCATTTGACAGCAGGGCTGCAAAATACAGGGAAGAGAGCAGGTGGCCTTGGGCAAGTCCCTTTACCTGAGTCTTCATTTCTTCATCTATAAAATGGGGGGAATTACACCTCTGATCTCAGGGTCACTGTGGAAGAGGTAGAACCCATGTGAAGTGGGCAGCCCTGGTGGCTCTGGGCAGCTCAGGTGGCCCAGTGGTTTAGCGCCACCTTCGGCCCAGGGGCGTGATCCTGGAGACCCAGGATCGAGTCCCACGTCAGGCTCCCTACATGGAGCCTGCTTCTCCCTCTGCCTGTGTCTCTGCCCCTCTCTCTCTCTCTGTGTCTTTCATGAATAAATAAATAAAATCGTAAAAAAAAGAATCCAGGTCAAGTGCTTTATACACTGTGATCTAGATCGTGTTATTGTTCTGAGTCCCACAGGTCTTTGTGGCTGTCATTCTTCAGCCTCAAGATTGAAGAGGGAACGTAGTGTTTCTGCATTTTCTTGTTTGCTTATTATTGCATGTCTGGTTGTTTGAGGAAGAGGATAGAAATGCAAATAAGGAGCACCTGGGTGGCTCATTGGGTTAAGTGTCCGACTCTTGGTTTCTTTGGTTCAGGTCATGATCCCAGGGTCCTGGAATCCAGCCCCGCATTGGGGCTCCCTGGTCAATGGGGAGTCTGCTGGAGATTCTCTCTCCTCCCTTCTCCCTCTGCCCTTTCCCCATGTGTGTGCACATGCTCTCTTTTTCGAATAATAAATAAATCTTCAAGAAAAAAAAATAAAAATAAAACAGGTGCTCAGAACTTTCCTTTTATGACTTGGTTTTTCTTCCTAATTTACGGGGAAAAAAAAAAATGCACCCTGAGCGCTACACTGGACACACTTCTTGGTGGCTGGGATGACGCATTTCCCCCTCTTTACCCCAGCGAATGAGGTGGTGTCAAAGGGCTGCTAAGAAGCAGCGTTACTTTTTGTGGTGTTTAAAAGAGCACTTGTGGATAAATCTCTTTTCCTTCCTTTATAATTCCTTAGTCAAGATGTCCCTTTAGAGACGTGGTATACTGGTTTTACCCAAATTGCCCCCTCTTCCATTCTCAGGCCGCCCAGAGCATTAAAGCTCCGTGGGCTCTATTTTCGGCTTGTAATAACATCTTGATGTTGGAGGATGAAAGAGCCAACGGGGATGGAAGGAAGGCATTGCATAAGGAGCCGGGGCCTGGAGTCCCAGTTAAATTGGTAGCACATGGTTTTCACGTGCCTTGAAGGGCTTTGGTTGTGCTGGCTTGTTGGAACTGTGTCTGCCACCGCACCACAAAATGCGGTCCCCTGCACTTGCCACGTGACTCCTCTTCGTAGCGATCATTTCCAGTGGCAAAGGCCAACTGCCTTTGATGACAGATGAACAGTGGACATTTGAAAAGCCTGAAATGTTTGGTGGGGCCCTCTACAGAGCCATTCCTGTGCATTGATTTAGGAATGAGGCTGGAGGAGCTGGGTGGGGGACAGGAAAACTGAGCCTGATTATTTTAGCCTGGTTATAACATTCAGTTTTACCAGCCCCGCGGCCTTTTGGCTTAGACTCCCAGTAGGTTGCCCTTTTTTTGAAGGATGTTTATTTTATATATTTACTTATATATCCCACACCTCATTCCAAAAAGGATTTAAGGCCATAATGAGCAGTCATCCTGGGAGCAAAAATAATTTTTGCTTTGATCCAACAAAAGTTCGCTTTCCAAATGTAAAAGAGCGAAAACCAGGTTAAAACACGGGCCGTGAGCATTTCTCTCTCTGGACCCAGCAGTGTTAAGGCCCAGTGGCTTTTTGTTTTCACTTTGAAAACTTGAGCTAAAACTTTTAATTAAAGGCGAGTTTTGTTAAGTAATATTGGTATTGACACCTTGACAGAACTCTTAATCTGGAAGAATTTTAAAGATGCATGAAAGTAATCCCCAGCGGTGGTAACATCCTTGAGTGGCAGAGATCAGGTTTCTGTTTAAACGCCAGTACGGTTTATCACTTTTTTTTCCCACAGTGGAGGGGGCCAGGGAGGGTCTGGATTTAATAATGACCTTCTTTGGGACCGGGGAGGGTGGTGGGAGGAGTGATCTGTAGATGTTAGCTCATGATTTCAACGTCCTGTGTCTTTAAAAATGTTTTCAAATACCCGTTCTGTATCGTAATCCTCAAAACTACTGTTAGGATTCCAAACCATTGTGGTTTAAACTTAGCTGGAATCTGAAAGGTGGCTGACAGAGTGAAAGGAAACCTCCTTTAAATAAGGAACACATTTGGCTTGCCTGATTGTTGGAGAGTCTGAGCTCTGGGCGTATCTGAGCCACCGGCCAAGTATTCCTGGTTGGAGGAGAGGTTGGGGAAGACTTGTTTCAATCCACTGACCCGTCCATACCACCCCCCCCTCCCCAGCACTGTCTAAACACCATCAATTAGTCCTGCAGAAACTCTTGCTACAGATACGGACTTGCAAAGCTTCATGTTACACCACGTTCTTGTCTAGATGAGAAACACACTCTTTTGTACTTGTGATAAATCAAAACTCTAATGATGCTATTAAACAGGTTCTCTTCTGGCCCTGGTGTGCAGGAAAGCATTGGGAGGCAGGGAACATAGATCTGGACTTTGGGGATGGGGGGGATATCTGAAGCTAAAAAGTGGTCGTCTTGTTTCTCTCCTAATTCTGCTGCACGCTCTGATTAAGCGATGAGATCCCTGCCCCAAGGGCTGACATGGCCCAAAATGAGACATATCATCTACCCAACCCGCCTTTTCTCTTTTCCTCCTTCTATGAGACTTGCTGAAGTTGTCATGCTATTTCTTTTCCAGAATTTATTGGAGCAGTAGGCAAAGCCTCTTGGGAGTATAAATAATGATGATTATAAAGAACAGTCAGTTTACCAAGGAAGGCCATTATCTTTGACTTGCAAAAGCTTTTACAGCCGAACATTGTTTGCTTACAGTTGTTAATACAAATGAAGACCCTTCGTGGTACCTATTGTAAGAGGAGTCCTTTTATTCTATTTGTACATGGAGGTCATCTCAATAAAGAACAGAACCACCTTGCCCAGGCATAAGTGCTTGTTCCTCAGGACAGGCATTATATACGAGCCAGGGAGGGCCTTAGATGGTGGTTCATGGTTGCTTTTTTTTTTTTCCTATCATCAACAGCAAATAATCCTCCCTGCCTGTGTTGAAAGACCTGTAAAGCTGATAAATAATGCCTAATTTACTTCTGGAGTCCCCTCCTCTCTGCTTCCTACCCAACTTATGAATCCAAAGATGGCTTTAAAAGTCCTTGAAAGGACTTGTCTGAGTAGGCACTGGCATTGAGTAAATATATTTAAATGGTAGACTCTCATGCTCTTAATTAAAGCCCGTAGCATAGCTTGGGGTTGTAGGGGGAGAGGGGAGGGAGGGAATAGGAAGCCTAAATTTGCAGTTGTTATTTTTTGGGGAGATTCAGGTTACCCCTCAGTGCACTTTTAAGTTTAAACTACAACGTTTTACATATATATATATATATATATATATAAAATATATATATATATTCTTGGCACACATTGTTGTCCTTTGCTGCTGTATCTTTAGCAAAGTGTCAGCCCATTTTAGCCTTTCTTTTTTTAAAACTCTCTCACATCTCCAACTTATTCCAGTTTGTTTGGCAGTTCATCAACTATTTTTCTTTTGGCGTTTCAGTGGTAGTTCAAGATGGAAGGCATTTTAAGCATCTCAGTCTTTTCCCTGAGTGATTTTGGATGTGAATGTGATTCCCCCCCCCTTTAACAATCTAGTGGTTTTTTTTTTTTTTTTTTTTTTTAGTATATTCAGAGTTGTGCAAGCATCACCATGATCAGTTTTAGAACATTTTCATCACCTCCAAAAAGAAACTTCATATCCACTGACAGTCACCCCACATACCATCCCAGGTTCTGTGGTCTCTGGCAGCCACAGATCCACTGTCTAGACTTTTCATATAAATGGAATCATACACTATGTGGCCTTTCATGACAGACTTCTTTCACTTAGTGTACATTTTCAAGGTTCATGCATGCTGTAGCATGAATCAGTACTCCCATTCCTTTTTATGACTGGATAGTATTTCACTGTATGGGCATACCACATTTTGCGAATCCATCCATTAGCTGATGGGACATTTGTGTGTGTGGGGGTTTTCTTCCTTTCGGCTATTTTGAATAATGCTGCTGTGAACATCTGTGTGCAGGTTTTTGTGGGACGTGGTGATGTTTGCATTTCTCTGGAAATAAGTTAGAACACGTTGCACATCAAATCCATTCATGACTAAATTGATTTACTACTCTTTATTTAGTTAACCCACTAAGCAATTCCCTTAGCTTCTGTCCCTGAGTCCCTGTTTATTCTTTTCATCTGAAAAGGGCTCTCCCTGTCTTGGGCTCTGCCTTGCCTTTGGGGACTGGGGTTCTCATTTTCCTGATTGCCACCCTTTACCTCGTGTGTAAGGGTCTGTCTTTCTCTCCTCCTTTGCAAAGCGTAAACACCGTGCACCCAAGTTTAAGCTAGAACCATGTATGTTCCACTTAGATGTGAGAAAACAAGTGGGACTTCAAATTTTACTTTGTGGGGGTGCTTAGGTGTGTTTGGTTGTACTTGTGGATCTTTCAGATCCACATAGAGTTTTGGAAGGGGTAGATAAAAACCTCTTTCTGGGAGACGAAGGACTAGGAGGAACTGGTGCCGGGCCTTACATTCAGTTTTGACTTTCTTGTGGTTATGTTTTAACTTTTTTTTTTTTTTAATCTTGGTAAAACACCTTGGAGCATAGAACCACTGTCTACCTACAAGTTCTCCCCGATTTTTTTGGGCCTTTCCAAGCCTGCTTTGCCTCAATAAAAAAGTGCTTCCAAGGTTCTTCATCATGAACTCCTTTAAGAAATGGGAGTTGTTTTAAGGAGGAGGGGGTAGTGCCATGTTTCCTTTTGATGTCTTTGATTTGTACCAGATATATTTTATCCACGTTGATGTGAATTGTTGCAATGATCTTGGTCTCTTCTTTGAGATGGGAACATTTTTTTTGCTGATTCTTAAGCATTCAGAGAAATTGTGAGGCAAGAGAAGAGGGGTGGAATGGTGGGGGTGGGGTGTGGGGGTTCCTGAAAAAATCTCGTAGCCCGAGTGTGTTCCAAGCCTTTCCTCACTGGAGGAGCCAGCGTCTGTGTCTTACGTTGAAGTTCCTTGTTATGATTGGAAGCCAGAGGACCAGTGTGTCTAGGCCTTTGGAATCTTATTTATTCCATAGTGTTTAAGTTCACTTTAAGCCAGAAGCATTCCTGACTCATGATAATTTTTTTTTTTTAAAGATTTTATTTATTTATTCATGAGAGAGACAGGCAGAGACACAGACAGAGGGAGAAGCAGGCTTCCACGCAGGGAGCCTGACCTGGGACTCGATCCCAGATCTCCAGGATCACACCCCGGCCTGAAGGCGGCGCTAAACCGCTGAGCCCCAGGCTGCCCCTGACTCATGGTATTAATCCTGTTTTTTTCACACCAGTTTTTCTGGTATGGCCCTTTGTCCCAGATTGACTCTTGTGCTCAGGTCATTGCTTCGGCTCAGCCAATGGGGAGTTTCTCTGTAGTGGCCAAACTGCCTAGAATTGGCAAGGTTAAGATACCTCCCTCAATTTAGAAGGTAGGTGTGAGCATGAGTGAGTGTGTGTGCGTGTGTATGAATATCTAAGAAGGAGTTACTATTTTAGACTTTGCATTGTTTAACTGGAAATCTGTGTCCTGTTCTGCCCAGCTGCCTTTGTGTGGTGTACCTACGACCTATACACATACTTGTGCGGTTTCAAAAGAAACGCCACATCCCTCCTCCTAAAATTGCTTATTAGAGCTAATTTTAAGAATTGAGTTAGAACTGCCCTATAATGTAATGCAGAATATTTCCCAATAATGCCTAGGTTAACAATGATAGTCTTGCTGTATTGTGCAGAAAGGGCTTCTGTTCAGACCCAGCTGGGTTTCAGGCTTAATTCATTGCTCTATGGTGGGATCACCACAGCTGCTGTGGGGCCTTTACAAATGCAAAAAAGCTGTCAGTGTTTGTTTCATCAGCTGCATAAGTGATGAGGCCAAGTTGAGGAATCCATTGCAGTGTGCAGCGTGCAGGCTGCAGCCATTATTGTTTACAGAATTAGTGTGTTGGAGCTTTAAAATAGTTGGCACATTGACTGCCCTTTAGAAGCACAAGACCAAGGAACAGGACCAGTTGGTTGTCCTTGTCATGTTGGTCGGATCCAGCTCAGCCACTGCTCCAGTCTGTGCTGTGGGACTGACCTTCTTTTGGACAAGGTCTGGGGTGGGAGTGGGGAGGGCACTGAATTTCTTGTCCCTGTAGGTCCCCCACCCTAAGCTTAGGTTTGCATTCGTTTGTTTTTAGTCTGTTATTTAGAGTAATTTTAATCGTAATTGAATCTTAAGGCCTTAATCAACTTCCCAGCCCCAGCTAGGTATGGTATGGGGTTGGCAGCTGGGACATGAGATATCTGTGCAGTAACGTTCTAGATTCTGGTCTGTGGGATTTATTTTGCCAAGGGATAATGCTTGGGAACTGCCCTCATTTCTCCCCATGGGTACAGAAGTTAAGGCTACTTCTTGGCTGCAGAGCGACCCACTGGACAACTCCTTGTCCAGCCAATTAGGGAGTGTTCCCCACCCAGGGTCCTGCAGTATCTGCTGACCCCTTCCTGCAGAGACTTGGTGTAGCCACAGCAGCATGTCCAGTTCCCTTTGGGCTGGGCAAGCGTGTGTTTGGGAACTAAACATGCATATGTGGGCAGCCCCAGTAGCGCAGCGCTGCCTGCAGCTTGGGGTGTGATCCTGGAGACCTGGGATGGAGTCCCACATCGGGCTCCCTGCATGGAGCCTGCTTCTCCCTCTGCCTGTGTCTCTGCCTCTCTCTCTCTCTGTCTCTATGAATAAATAAATAAAATCTTAAAAAAAAAAATAAACATGCATACGTGATCTTTCACAGGACTGTGTGGCGATGTCCCAGCTTCCCCTGATTTATTTCTAGCCTCTTTATTCCCTCATGGGTTTTTCCAAAAGTCCTGCTTCTTGGAAATCTGGAGGGCGGTGGAAGTGGTGGCGGCCAGTCTGTATAGGTTTTTAAAGCAGAGCTTGTCAGGTCTCTTCAGCCAGCGGTGGTAAATAATGGTGCTTCCTTTCTCCTGGCTGGAAATGTCCCAAAGTGCTCTCGCATAGTCATATAAAGGATGGCATGAGAACCAGCGTCTCCAAATAAAAGGTCAGTACTGACCAGCTGCAGACCTCAACTCACTGTCACACACACTCTTCTTAATTCCTTTATGTCTCCACATTTTACTCTACGGATTGTCTGGAGCACAAGAGGACATGTGGGCCTGATGAATCCCATGTGGTATTTGTGCTGATTAAGCAGAGTTTGGGGGGGGGTCCTTGTATGGCCTCACTTTTGAAAGAGCTCTTTTGAGGGGAGAGGTTGGGCAAGTATAATTTAACTCTTACTTCTCATGAACATCAACAGAGAGCAAATGCAAATATCAGTTCAGATTTTTAACTGTCTTCATGTCACACACACACACCCTGGAACAGTAGCCGTGAGTGAAAAGGGAAGTAGTAGCAGGCAGTGTGCTCAGCATCCCCTCCCCCTGGGGGAGAGGCTAATTTGTAGGGCCTCAGAAGGAAGCAGCAGTGTCACGGTCATTGTTCTGCAGTAGCTGGGCTTGGTTGCACTTGGGGAAACGTCACGTGCCCAGCCTGTTTCTTCCTGGCTGGGGTGCTTGTGGTAGATTTCCAGCTTATGGAATCTTTGATCAAAGCCCTTCTGCTTTTCTGGAGTCGTCCTGGGGCAACAGCGTGTTCTTTAGTTTGTTTTGAAAGAATTGCGTTTGTGTTTTTAACAGTTCTGTTGCATACACAGCCAAGTGATTGTGTGTGTTTGTTGATTCAAGTGAATGTCCCCTTGTGACCCCTAGGGACCCTCAGTCGCCTGCCTCCTAGATAATTCACTGCTCTAAATGGGGTGTTGGTGGACCACTGAAAGTCCTCCCTGCCACTTAACCAGCCAGCTGGCCCAGAAACTCACTGGGCCTCAACTTAAAGCCAGCCTCCGTGTTCTCCACTATACAATGGGGTGCATGTGCCTCCCTGAGCAAAGAGTAGGTGCTTTAGTGTGTGTGCCGCCTCACATGGCAGGCGTTCCCTTGCACACCCACACACCAGTGTCGCTTAGACCGTGACATGCTGCAGCCTGCTGCTTGGTAGACTATTAGTTAAGTTGTTCTCTGGGCTGTTGGGAGGGAGAGATGGTGAGCTCACTGCTCTGAACGTAAAAAATGTGTCCAGAGAGAGCCTGAACTTCCTGGAGTATCATTCTGACCTCCGTGTCTTCCACGCATTCCCCCCAAAAATCTCAGGCTAGCAGGTCACTAGCACCCAGTGTAGAGCTGAGTGCCTCCACTTTTCCCACCCAGAGGTGGCTCAGAGATCAGCTCGAGAGGGGAAACAAAAGGTCTGGGGATGCCAGTAGCTGGGGAAGGAGCACCCGAATCCTAACCAGCCAGCTGTGAGTGGTGGTGGGTGCCAGACTGGACACCGCTGCCCCCCTGGAAGGGCGTTGCTTGTGAAATAGTCCAGTAGAACGGGGGCTGGGGGGGGGGGGGCTTTGCGCCAGGTTGATGGTGACACGTAGGCAGACTCAGAATGCCCTGGGAGTGGACTCTGCTGGCTCTCCTGAGTTTTCTGGTTGACTGGTGTCAGCCCATGCTGTTGGAACAGTGGGAGGAGAGAGCCTTAGCTGTTGTGCAAAACTTAGTCGGGTGGGTTGTAGAATAGGATTTCACCTTGGTCTTGTCACAGAGGACTTCACAGGGCCTTCTGGCCACTCTCCTGACAGCCCTTGGTCACTACATTCATCTGGATGAGATGGGAGGTGACTGGGCCAGGTGCATGCTGATCCCCAGAGGGCTGTGTATTTTACCTACATTCCTTAGGGTCTTGCTGTGTTACCTGGGACCATTCACCTGAGGGTTCAGCACGGGGAAAGTTGGTTCCTTGGACTGCACAGTGACATACATTTCCAGAACGCTGCTGGGTCAGAATCTCTAAAGTCTTCACCCCCGAGTTGTGGAGGGGGAATTAGTCTTTTATACTGTCTGGCCACAGTGAGCATATGTGAAGCAGGAACCCCTCCCCACTCTGTGGGGGCTGATGCGTGGTGGACAGTAATGAAACCTTTGCTCCACTCTCTCCGCTTACTGGAAATGGTAATAAGGGGTGGCAGCCTCTGCTTTGTTCTTGCTCTGGAAGGCCCACATGCCTATCCCTTGACCCCAAATTTATTTTATTTTATTTTTATTTTATTATAAAGATTTTATTTATTTATTCATGAGAGAGACGCACAGAGAGAGACAGTAAGATAGGCAGAGGGAGAAACAGGCTTCCTGCAGGGAACCCGATGCTGGATCACGACCTGAGCCAAAGGCAGATGCTCAACCACTGAGCCACCTAGGTGCCCCTTGACCCAGAAATTTAAAACAAAACCTCTGAACCCTCAGATGGCCTGTGTGACCAGAGTTAGCCTTTCCTTAAGGGCAGAGCTAGATTTTCCTGTGTTAAGCACTCACGACACAACCGAAACTCTGCGTCTTTGAGCTTTTACTGTTGACAGGGGTTAACTGGCTGCTGCTAATAGGATAGAAAAACTAAACCCAAAAGTTCATTTGCCCAAAGATTGTTATTTCCTTCCTAGGGGAGTGCAGTGTTACTCTGGGACTTAATTTAGTCCGAGGCAAAGGGTGGTGCGCCGCCCCCGCCCCGTTAAGCCTCTTGCCATTATCCAGTTGAGGCAGGAGGACTGTTGTTTTGGGAGGCGGGGTGCTGGTAGCTGGAGGTCAGAGAAAGGAGCTGCTAAGAAGTGGTTCTGCCTCTGATCCGAAAGGATGGTGGCCTGAGAATGGGGGTAAAATGGGAGGGAGCGCTAGGGTCGCTGAAGCATGACCGGCCTCCAGAGGCCCCAGGCACTTCTCAACAAATAAAAGGGCACTTTTGGCAGAATCTTTCCCATGCACACGTCTTCCTCCCCCGGCATCCATTCTCCCCTGCTGTTTTGTAAATCTCCCGGTTGGAAATTTTTAACACGGGAGACTTCTTCCTGTGTCTCATTTGGCAGAGTGCTCACGCGCAGCTGCAGAGAATCTCCCTCCTCCTCCTCCCCCCCTTCACAGCATCTCTCATTTAAAAGCATTAGTGGGGCTACAAAATAAAAACTTGAGGGTTGTTCAGAAGTGGAAGCCAAGTTTAATTAAACTCCAGGAAGTTGGAGACTATAACTCTTTTTGTTAAATATCTGGAAGTCAGGCACATGCCAGCAGCAGGCAAGGTGGGAGATGCCAGCGGCTGTTCCCGTGAGGAAATGGAAGGCCTCCCTGTTTGGGTTGTACTCTGGGGGTATCCCCGGGGCTTTGGAGAGCCGAGGAGGTGCCAAGCCCGTCACCTCGTGGTGGTGGCGGTTTCCAAACCGATGCCACTCCTCCTTGGAGGAGGAGCCAGAGCCAGAGGAGCCGCCTAAGCTTTCTATCCCCTCCCAACCTGACCTGCGAGCCTCACTCTGACTCCGCCTCCAGTCCCTGATCAGGCCACTGGGCCGCCACACTTCTTCAATAAAAAGTGAAGTTGCTGACTTGACCACTACCTTCTAACATTGGCTTTTTATTATTTCTAAAATTTTCATTGAAACAGTCTTTTTAAAGATTTTATTTAATTCTTCATGAGAGACAACAGAGAGGAAGAGGCAGAGACACAGGCAGAGGGAGAAGCAGGCTCCATGCAGGGAGCCCAACATGGGACTCCATCCCAGGTCTCCAGGATCATGCCCTGGGCTGAAGGCAGACACTCAGCCATTGAGCCTAAAACAATTTTTCCTTTTACATAATATTTAAAGTAAGCTCTGTTCCCTAAACAGGCATCCCTAAAACAACTTTTTAATCATGATTTTTAAAGTAAGCTCTGTGCCCAGTGTGGGGCTTGAACTTACACCCCTTGATCAGGACGCATGTGCTCCACCAGCTGAGCCAGCCAGGTGCCCCTAATGTGTTTTTTTTTTTTTTTAACACATGTTCATAAACAACTACATTAGCTCTGTAGGAGAACACTCTCATTATTCAGGCAGTATTTATGGGTGCCTGAAGTGCTCTCACTGGTTCTACAGACCAGAGCCCATCTAGCTGGACCTGAACAGTCCCCAGGAAGGACACTTACTACAATTTTTTCTCATAGATTGAAAAGATAGGTAAATTTAATATTTGATGATGTGGCCTTAAATTGAGGTTTGCTGGGAGATGGTTTAGCTTCACCTCAACTTTTAAATTTCTTTCCTGAATAGTTATGTAGAAATTGTATGTGATTTGTGTTTTTACACCTGGGATAGATCTGTAGGGAACAGAGTCTTTCCTCACTACTTCTGTAGAACTTAGCACTTCTTTTCTTCAGATAAGATGCTTTATTCAGATCATTCTTGGGTATTTGTGTATTTGACCCTAACCCATTTGTTGTAGGTAGTCTGACAATCTCCTCCTTTCATCTCTTAGGTATGGAATTAGAGATTTTTAAGAAGCTTAATGGTTTTGAGTCCTTCCAGGCTAATACGTAATATAACTAGAACTTGAAACCTGACCCTTGGCGCTACATTGACTGTGTTCTAGAGGTGTTGGGCTCTGGGTTAGGTTTTTGCTCTACCTTGAAGAAGCCGTGGGACTTTATACAGTGGAGTCTCCTTTGTTGCAAAGTCATAGGATACAATTGGAACAGTGTTTCCCTCCAGAATGTTGTGATTTTCATCTTCTATACCTTTGTAGGTCCACTTTGCTTCACTTTATTCAGTTTTATTACCACAAATATTTGTGACCTACTTGATTTTGTTTTCTTAAAGATTTTATTTATTTATTCATAGAAACATAGAGAGAGAGAGAGAGGCAGAAACAGAAGCAGGCCCCATGCAGGGAACCCGACTCTATCCCGGGTCCCCAGGATCACACCGGGTCCCCAGGATCACACCCCGGGCTGCAGGCGGCGCTAAACGGCTGCGCCACCAGGGCTACCCCCTACTTGATGTTCTTTGATTATGTATTTTTACTCTTGGGGTGTGGAAGGATGTGGGAAAGGAATCCAGGATTGAGACCAGTTAAAGTTCAGGAGGATTTGGGGCCAGTGGGATGTCATCACATGAGGATTTTTTTTTCTAATACTTTATTTATTTATTTATTCATGAGAGATATGGAGAGATGGCAGAACTGGATCCCAGGACCCTGGGATCATGACCTGAGCCAAAGGCAGATGCTCAACCACTGAGCAACCCAGGCGTCCCATCACATGGGGATCTTGTTAAAGGGAGCTTCTCATTCAGCATGTCTGCCTTTCTAACATTCTCAGGAGATGGTCCTACCTCTTCGCTGGGATTTAGGAGTAACTTTGTGGGGTAGTTCTCACTTCTCATATCTCTGTTCCTATCATAGCAGCTTCTTACTCACTGGGGAGTTCTCATAAGATCTCCACTACCAAGAAAAGCTTGAAAACTCATTTTAGGGCAACCTGCTTTCTGAACCAGCAGGAATGGAAGGCCATGGTGGTCATTCTCCCATAGTCAAAAGATGTTTAAAAGCACTTATGGGATTGTAAAGCCTAATAAACATTGCTTGGAAAAGCCAGTTTTTGGCCTAATGTGTCCTGTGTGCTCTCCTTTCTGAGGACTGTTCTTCAGTTTTTATTCTGGAAGGAAGCCTGGTGTTTCCTTACAGACAACTAGTTATAATGCACTGTCTGTATAGTGTTATGCATTTCCCAAAACTCTGTCATGTCTCATTTGGTAAACACAGAGCAGTCTCAGGGATTTCTGTATAGAGTCCTTGCTGTTTTGCTGGTTTCTATCCAGAACTCATCTTGTAAAGCTTTTATGTAATTTAAAAAGAAGAAAAGTTCTCTATTGGATAATAGCTACTACCATTGAGTGAATGCATACCTACATAAACGTACTATTTTATTACTGCAACCCTGTAAAGGAGCCGCCTTCCCCAACTTGGAGGTGAGGAGACAAAGCTGGGAAGAGGGGCCAGGGTTGGACTCCCCTCTGCGTCCTCCCTCCGCGTCCTCCCAGGTGAGGTTTGAATCCTGCTGCCTAGAGGTCACACAGCCAGAGCCCTGGGTTTCAGTCCTGTCCCTGGTCATTTTATTTACTCTCCTAGCTCACAGAAACTGAGACACAGATGATCTGTAAAATGGGGGGGGGGGGGGGCCTAAGAATAGGATTCATGTCATTTAATTTTGAACATCTGCCGACTTCCCATACATTTTATTTTTAATACTGTAATTTTATTACGATTGCCATACTGTCCGTGAATGTATAGAACTAATTCCCCCTCCCAAACAGCCCCTCCCCTCAAAACCCCCAGGAATGCTTTTTAAAACCCATTGTCCTAGCGTGGAGAGCAGAATCTTGATAGATTTTTCTTTCCGGTTAAAGGTATGATTCTGGATTAGGAGATTATATTTAGGTCTTGTTAGCAACATAACAAAATAAAACCCGGTGAGTGGCTATTTATGGAGTAGGAAATCGGACGCTTCAGAATTGGTGCCCACCAGATTTTTGCAGGGCTTCATAGTTTACTCACTTCATTTCCCAGTGTGCGGGGGGGGAATTCCTTCTGCCTGGAAACACTGCAGCTTCCTTAAAATCAGAGCAACTGCCTGTCCTGGTCTTCCCCACACTAATGGGCACTGCTGCCTTGAGACTATTTTTAAGAATATTTTTCATTTGTTAACCATATTGAATACACATAGTGGGTTTTCTGTAAACACAGTGAATGGCCAAATGATTAAAGATTTTTAAATGGGATGTGCATTTATAATGTCCTCCTACAGTCGTCCCCAGCAGTGTCCCCTGTGGGACATGCTCTTATTTATAAAAGTGAGGAAGTGATCTTCAAATGCTGGTACTCTTTGGAAAACTGTTCTTGGGGGTGCCTGGCTGGTTCAGTCGGTGGAGCATGCGACTCTCGATCTCAGGCTTCTGAGTTTGAGCCCCATGTGGGGTATGGAGGTTACTTAAAAATAAAATCTTAAGGGGCACCTGGGTGGCCCAGTTGGTTACTGACTCTGATTTCAGCTCTGGTCTGGATCTTTGTGAGTTCAAGTCCCGCATTGGGCTCTTCCACACTTGGTATGGAGACTACTTTAAATAAATACGTAAATACATAATAAAGAAAATCTTAAAAAAAACTATTTTTAAGGCTGCTTTTCAGAGGACTGTCTTTTAGACATAATGTATGTTATCCTGGTTTTGAGTCCCCCAAAGATCAATTAATTTCATTCTTGTGGGGATACTCCCTGAAGAACATGCTCTTTCATTTTTTTGCCATTTTCCTTCTGTATCTCTTACAAGTTTTTCTATTTTTTTTTTAAGATTTTATTTATTTATTCCTGAGAGACACACAGAGAGAGAGGCAGAGACACAGGCAGAGGGAGGAGAAGCAGGCTCTATGCAAGGAGCTCAGTGTGGGACCCGAAGCCGGGAATCCAGATTCATGCCCTGATCCAAAGGCAGACACTGAATCACTGAATCACTCAGGCATCCTGGCATCCCAGATTTTCTTTTTCTATATTCCTCCTTTTCTGGCTTTAAACAAATAGGTTTGGGACACCTGGGTGGCTCAGTGGTTGAGCATCTGCCTCTGGCTCAGTTTGTGATCCTTGGGTCCTGGGATTAAGTTCCACATCATCTGGCTCCTCTTCCTATGTCTCTGCCTGTGTGTGTGTCTCACATACATACGTAAGTAAATGTTTTTAAGAAAAGTTTTTTTGGACGTTAAGGAATATTTTACTTTGCGTTTTATGAGAATTTTGGGGGATATTACTGCTTTTGCATGTTTTTTTGTTTTGTTTTGTTTTTTGTTTTTTTTAGAGGTGTGTGGAGAACCTGGTACATTTTTGCCCGTTAACTAGGGAGTTACGTGATTCTGTTTTCTTAGAAACGCTAAAGGTTCCTATGTAGTATTATCTAGCATTTTGTTCTGGAGAAACACATTCTATTCGTAAAACAGGAAGTGTGTGGGGAAAGGGCATTCAGCATGTTGGGTTCCCAGATCCAAATTCATCTGCCTTAGTTCAGATAATTTAACACAGCCTAGTAACTGATGTTTCCAGAGTGGTTTATTATAGAGTAGTCCAGGAAGTAAGAGGGTGATTGAGAACTTAAGTGTTTGGGTGTGAAGGGGGTAATTTAGATGAGAGCCAACAGTTCTGTTGGCTGACTTTTGATTTTGGATTTTTCTATCGTTGTTGATCCTTGGCACCTTTAGTCTTTGTTGGGTCCGAGAAGGAGGTTCTGGAGGTTTCTATGTCCTCTTTGCTGTATTCTGCCCTACCTACTCTGCTATGCCTTGATTGTGTCAGTGGGACCCTGAGAAAGCTATTGACAATGTGATGGTGTAAAGCTCCACCTGCAGTTAGAAGCTGGTCATCCTTCTGGAATGTTCTTTCCATAGGAGGCCAGTACAAGTGTCTGGTCTGAAGTAGGTTTTGGTTAGGTAGCTCTTTAGTTTTGTGATCTTTGGAGAGGCCAAAGAGGTGCATCCCTGTTACCTGGGTCTCTTTGACTTGGGGTCTCACGCTCCCGCCTAGAGTTGCCCCAGGAGGTGTGCAGCAGAAGGGAAGAGACATTGGATCTCTCTTGCAAAGTGTCTGGGCTGAGGATCCAAGACCAGAGAAGGAGAAATACAGTGTAGGGTCTGTAGAAAAGAGGCAGGCCCTTGGGTCAGAGGCCAGACAAGAACAAGCTGGGAAACCTTGTCCTTACCTGGAAGGAGGTTCTGTAGACAGGCCTTTGGATGTTTGGCGTTTCCTCGCTTTAAAAAGCCATGTGCACAGCTGAATTGGAACATTTCCTACACACACAGCTTCTTCATTAGATACTGATACCGGTTAATTCAAAATCGCTTGTAATTGGAAGCAGCTGCTGTTTCCCAGCTGACGAGGTGTTTGAATCAGATGCTTTGAATTAGCTGGACTTGGATTATTCATATTTTAATTAAAGTCCATTTTATCCATCTTCACCCCCCACCCCCCTGTTCTCTTGCCTCTCCTGATGACCAGGATTTTACAGTAATACATTTGAAATTACATGAGCATCCCAGCAGAAAGGCATAATATAAGTTCAAGGACTTGCAGTTGATTATGGTCTTGTATTATTAAATAGTGAATTTAGCTGCATTGCCAATTCCCCTTTCTCAGCCTCTGAAGCTTGCTTCTGTCGTGGGGGAAGATTTCATTCCATTTAGAAAAGTTGAGACTTTTGTCCCCTTTCCCCCTCTTGGGACACAGGCGTATTAGCCTAATTGGTTGTGTGTCACTGCTACAGGGAAGGTGCTGCATGAAATGGGACCAGCAATTTTCTGCTACTTTTTGTCTAATGGGGTTTGCAAATTAAGCCATGAATAGTGGGGCTTTGGGGCAGTGGGGAAATTTTCTTAGAAGAAAAAAAGTTAGCAAGTGCAAGGGGGAGGCTATTTAGTGCTTCTGTATAGAGAATGTTCCAGCAGCTTGCAGGGAACTGACGATCTTAATTTTCAGAAGGAAAAAAAAAGGAGATTGCCTTTCCTTGCTCTCTCCGTGATGCTAATGAGGAAAAGAGGCAGAGCTGGAGGGAAGGAGATAAATGGATGTTTCCTCCCTTCCTTCCCCTATTGATGGTACCTAACTCACTAAAGTTTGACTTGACAAATGTTCTAGTTAATTTAATTTTGTGTTAGTCTCTCTCCTCCCCTTGAGTGTCCAATTTTGGCTGACTTGCAAAAAAAAAAAAAAAAAAAAAAAAAAAACCACGCAGTGCAGACATGCCTATTAGAATACGTAAGCATTCTACGTGATCTAGGAAATTTAAAAGGATGTAGGAGATCTGAGCTTTGTTCAAAAGGAGTTTAAAGTGTCCCTGGAGAGGGAAAGCATAATACTGGTCAGTGCATTTAGGGAATCCTGTGTGTCCTGCATGATTTGGTGCTGTCCAATACTGAGCCTCGGGGAGAGCCAAAGGAGGAGTTCTAGGGTTGGATGGCTGGTTGGGGGGTGGAAGGTGACCACTGTAACAGGTAAATAGTTCATCCAGCCTAGTCCTTCTGTTTTTCTGTCTTCCTAGAGCTTGTTTTGAAGGGTCTAGAACTCATTGGCAGCCCCTTGACCAGAGAACCCGTCTTTCTCCTGTACTTATTCTTCACTGGGTCAGAGGTTCGGGGGCCTCACAGAAGGAGGCAGGAGGTTTTGTTGGCTCATGGATGTGTCAGGGACTGGCACAGAGACTGGCCTTGACGGAGAGACAGGCTGGACTATTGTCTTTAGAGCCTGGTCCTTCTGTGTGTCATCCGTGCCCCCTGGGATTTCCAAAGGCTGTTCACAGAATTGCTAAGGTTGTTTCTTGGTCATAGGCCTGGCACAATTTGGTTGCTTTTTGGACGTCTCCCCAAGTTACAGGGCCATCAACAGAGAAACCCTAGGTATACCGTAAGGAAAAGGAAACATATCCTATAAAGCAAAACGTTGTCATCATGTATTTCATTGGAAAGTTACAGTTCCCTTTAGATTTTCAATTCCTTGTGAGTTAGTGTTCTAACTCCGCTAACTACCACGTGTGAGTGCTTTGCCTGTTAGAACAGCATTAAGCATTCAAGTAGATACACTATATATATACTCACACACTTGTGCAAAGCAAGATTTATTTTTTTATTTTTACTGATGAACAGACTTGGCTTTTGAGGGATAAATGGCCTAAAGCAGTATGCCGTGTGGGGGTGGGTGGGACCAGAGGTGAGAATCTGTTTTCTCCATTTTGCTGATTTTATTTAATCATTTATTTTCCAAGCCAAACTGTATGCAGCTTTATTAAAGATACTTCACTCCATTGTGCTGATTTTATTTTTACTTTTTAAAAAGGTTTTACTTTATTCATGAGAGACACGGAGAGAGGCAGAGACATAGGCAGAGGGAGAAGCAGGCTTAGGGAGCCAGATGCTAGGACTCTGATCCCAGGACCCTGTGATCACCCCCTGAGCCAAAGGCAGACAGTCAGCTATTGAGAGCCACCCAGGTGTCCCTAAATAGGAATCTTTAATCAGTGGGCTTCATTTTGCATTTTAAGGTAGTTGTTGGAAATAATAACTTAATAAGGTAGCATGATGATTTTTATTAATTGAACAGCTATTGCTAAAGCATTACAGTAATTACATTTTCAAAAATACTTTAAGAAATGAGAAATTTCTCTCTACTATATAACTTATTCATAGATAACCGAGTTTGGGGGAAAAAAAACCAATCGAGAATTCCATCTAGTTAGAGAGGCTTGGGGATATTTCAGGGGAACGTTAGCAAGAACAATATGGATAAATGGAGAGAAAGCAGTAAAAGCTCCTGTTCTGGGGAAGAGAGGACACTGTTGGAACAAGCCATAAAAAAAAAAGGGAAGGAAAAAAAATTAACTCTAGTAAGGAATATGAACTCAGATTATTTTGACTGAATAATGATAATTAAGGTGTAGTTCAGGAGGAGAAGGGGCCCACCCCTTCCACAGCCTCCTGTCTGTCCCAGCTGCTGCCTGAGGGAATTGATTGTAGGAGGAATGGGTGGGGGAGAGGTTCCCCAGTTGTAGGGGTGAGCCTGCTCTTGGGTAGCTGCTGGTGGCCATGGGGAAATCCACCCTGGGCCTGGCCCCACCCTGGCTGCTGAACACCTTATTTTATCTGGGATTTTCAGTTTGGTGGGACTGAACCCTTGTTTGTTCGAGTTGGTGAGGGGATTAAGAGGACAGTGGAGGGAAGAGGGGGAGGGGGAGGGATTGAATGTGAATGTTTCCCAGTTAAAAGAGCTGGAAAGTATGCCTCTCACAGAGGATAAAGTTGGATTTTTAATTAGAATAAAAAATGATTCCAGAATTAAGAAAAAGAGATAACACCTTTGGTCCACAAAACTTTTGAGTGTGGGGAAGAATCACCCAGGCCCACCAAGAGATGCTGGTCCTATCTAGCGTTAGAAGAGGACACAGCTGGTATTAGAACCTAGTCCTGTGGGTGCTTTTTGTTATTTATTTTTATTTTTAAAAAAGATTTTATTTGTTCGTGAGAGACAGAGAGAGAGAGAGGCAGAGACCTAGGCAGAGGGAGAAGCGGGGTCCCTGCGGGGAGCGTGATATAGGATTGATCCCAGGACTCTGGATTGGTCCTAGGACTCTGGGATCGTAACCGGAGCCAAAGGCAGACCTCAACCATTGAGCCACCCAAGTGCCCTCAGTTTTTTTTTCCTCTTAATTTTGTGTGTCTGACTTAATGTGTATAAATCCATGTGGTGAACATCATGGTACAGCATACTTTATATTTTCAGTGATGTTCTGTGGTCACGAATGTGTCCCAGTGTATTGCTCTTCATCTCTCTTCTTGCTAATTTATAAAAGCCTTTACCAGCACCACTTCTTTGCAACTCTTGTTGTCACTTCCCTTAGCTCTCCCAGCCCGGCTGTCTTGGTCTTGATATGACTCCATTATTTCCTCGAACTTGGGTTGATGGGTCACGTTGCTGAAACACTACCCTCCAATCTCCTTACTGTTGGAGATGGTTTTCTCTCTCTTTGCCGTCAAGGTCATGGTCCTTTAGGACTGTGGCTCTATGGCCCATTTCCCCGTTCCAGTTCACCACCAGTAAACCTCTGCCTTAAAGTTTCAGCATTAGTGAGCTCTGGACGCTTACTGTATATTGTTGGTATCACTAGTGAGCGTCCACCATGTGCTGGGCACTTCGCCTTTTTCTGGGAAGATAGTATGAACAAGGGCACAGGGTTGTGTCGACAAATACCTGTATGGTTCATTTTTGGGTCTCCCGGCACTTGGCAGGCAGTCAGTAAATGTTGTTACCCTGTTTTCATATTAACTTGAGGCTCATCCAGATTAATTTTAAGTCCCTTGCCCTGATGTTTTATATTATGAAGAATTTCACGTCAAGTGGCTGAAGGAGGGTTGTTTTTGTTTTTAAAGATTTCATTTCTATTTATTTGTGAGAGAGGCAGAGCTATAGGCAGAGGGAGAAGTGGGCTCCCTGCAGGGAGCCTGATGCAGGACTCGATCCCAGGACTCTGACCTGAGCCAAAGGCAGACCCTCAACCCCTCAGCCACCCAGATACCCCTGAAAGAGTGTTTTTTTTTTTTTTTTAAGACTTTATTTATTCATGAGAGACACAGAGAGAGAGAAAGGCAGAGACCCAGGCAGAGGGAGAAGCAGGCTCCATGCAGGGAGCCCAATGTGGGACTCTGTCCTGGGACTCCAGGATCACCCCCTGGGCCGAAGGCAGATGCTCAACCGCTGAGCCACCCAGGGATCCCCTGAAAGAGTGTTTTGATGTACACCTGGACACTCATGGCTTAGACTCCCAAGATTAACAGTCTTGTGTGTGGGTATATCACCCAGTGTCTGCTTTCTTACCCCCTCAAATCTGATTTTGGAAAATTTGGAATGGTGCTCTTGGTTATCCATTAAGAAAGGATAGAAATAAACATGCTGTTGCTCCTGTTGCGGCACTTTAGTGGTAATAAAAAAAAAAATAATTTCAATGACTTTGGCTTTTTTCTGCCAAAGTAAACGTTGGCTCTCTTTCAGCTGTAGTAATGTAGCTTCTCTCAATTTGTTCGAGTTATACTAAAGCAGGGCCAAGTTGAGAAATTAGTTTCTCGGTTTTTTCTCTTCCAATTTAGAAAAAAAATTAGATTTTTGGATACTCTTGTTCCTATAATCCTCATCCCGATTCTCTTCTCCTTCTGCATTAAAGAAGATGATGAAGAACTGGCTAAGTTGTCAGTGGAAGGAGCAGAGAGGTCTGATTTTGATGTTTTTTTTTTTAATAGGAGGTGGTTGTTGGTGATGATCTTCAAATAGAGTGTTGCAACCTATATTGAAGGTAACCTAGTATGTTTCTTCTGAACCATAAGATAGTAAGGAAACCTTTTGATTTTTAACCTGTGATTTTTGATTTTTCTGCAACAAGTTTATTACTAGCCTGGAAATCCAAGCATGTCAAGGAATGCCACTGTGTATGTGTTAACTAGTGCCCTTATGCATTAGCTGGTAGCTGGTAAGTGATTTGGGGGGTATGTTAGAGAGTTTTAGGTGTGTCACGGTTTAATTTTTTTTTTTTAAGATTTTATTTATTTATTCATGAGAGACAGAGAGAGAGAGGCAGAGACATAGGCAGAGAGAGAAGCAGGCTCCATGCAGGTAGCCCGATGTGGAACTTGATCCCAGGACCCCAGGATCACAGCCTGAGCCGAATGTAGACCCTCATCCACTGAGCCACCTTGGCGCCCCATGTTTGTTTTGTTTTTTTAAACTGCTTGTGTTAATAGATATTTATTTGTGATGGTCTTAGCTCCTTTCATTAGGACGCAAGGCCCATAACCAGAAACATTCCTTCCGCTTCCATCCCTACTCTCGAAGAAATGTATTTTTTTTTTTTTAAGATTTTATTTATTTATTCATGAGAGACACACAGAGAAAAAGAGAGAGGCAGAGATACAGGCAGAGGGAGAAGCAGGCTCCATCCAGGGAGCCCGGCTGAGTCCCAGGATCACACCCTGGGCTGAAGGTGGCACTAAACCGCTGAGCCACCGGGGCTGCCTTCGAAGAAATGTTGAAAGTAAAAGCTGACTGGGTTCCTTGCTGTCCCTGGATTTTGTGTTTGTCCGTGGGTCTCTAGGATCACGCCCTGGGCTGAAGGCAGATGCTCAACCGCTGACCCACCCAGGCATCCCACAGTTTAATTTTTGTGAGTGTGAGAGGGCCCTATGTCGTGTACCTTTGGGCAGCGGGTTCTGGTCAGCCTGCCCAGAGGACTGTGGGGCAGGTGGGCTGCAAGCCCCTTGTACAGTAAGTGATGGTTTGGCTGGGTGACCGATAATCTATTTTGGGCTTGCCCCAGATGATCTTTGACTCTTCACTGCCTTTTGATTTACACGCTGCTGTTAAGGTACAACTTTGTGTTTAAAAGAAAAAGAACGTGAGAGTACATGGTGGTGTACAGATTTCAATTTAATTTTGAATTTTGAAAAAAAATGTCAGGATCCAATTCCAAAACCTTCAGAGAATAGGAAATCCCTCTGCGTTCCCTTTACTCCTGTTCAGTTTTATCTGTATATTTATGTGCATATTTATTGTGCACATAGTCTGTCTTTCCTTTTTTCTTTTGCTTGGCTTGTATAAATGAAATGGGTCATGGTGCGTGATTTTAGCCTTTTCTCACGTGACTGTGCCTTCAAGATCTTTCCATGCCACTTTTGTTAAAGCTTTGTTGCGTCTGACAGGACCCGTGGCCTGTTACTTAACTAACTGCTTGCTTCCTTCTGATTGCCTTCCTCGTAGAGTGCCTGCTGGCATTTAGGGGCCGCTCCATAGACATTTAGGTTGTTTCCACTGTTTTGTTTACTTAGAAACAAATTTCTTTCCGGACATTTTTCACACATGTGGGCACGTTGGCATAGGATTGAATTGGAGCTACCAAGTCCAATGGTATGTGCTCAGTTTTTATAGCAGGAAGAGCTTTTTTCATCCAAAAAGGTTTAACCAGTTTATGTCCCCACCAGCAGTGTGTAGGAGAGTATTTCCCTCCCTTCTTGCCAACATGTGGTATTCTAAAGCTTCTTCAGTTTGTGCTTCACAAATAAACAGGTATAATTTTCATTTGTCTGTATTGCATGTTCTTCGTTGGTCTGTTGGCTTTCCATATTTCTTTTGTTCATGACCTTTGCCCATTAAAAGAAAATATTTTATTTATTAGAGAGAGAGAGAGAGAGAGAGAGAGAGAGAGATGGGTGGGAGGTGGCAAAGGGAGAGGGGGGGAGAGAGAGAGAACCCCAAGCAGACTTCCTGCTGAGTGCAGAGCCCACCTCTCAATCCTGGAACCCTGAGATCATGACCTGAGCTGAAATCAAGAGTCTATTGTCAACCGACTGAGCCACTCAGGCGCTCTGACCTTTGCCCATTTTTTATTGGTTTGTCATTTTCTTTTTCTTGTCAGAGCTCTTTATGTTCTGGATGTTTATTAAATCCATTTATAAATATTTTCTTCTACTCTGCCTTTTATCATTTTGCTGTATTGAAAATGTTTTTCCTCTTACAGAAAGTTTAAAATTTTTCTGTAGTCCAATTTGGTTTTCCTTTATGAGTTTTGTGTCCTGCTTAGGAATGTTTTTCTGATCTCAAGAATACAAGAATATTTTCTAAGAAATTTTTTCTCTTCATTACTTCCCATCTTTTTAAATACCACCTTCCAGTTTATTAATCCTCTCTGTACTCCATATTGACAACTAAAATGGTATGAAACCTCAGCTCTCTGGAATCTTCTGGTAATGACTTTAACAGCCACGTGTTATGGATACCTTAGGGTTGATCCCCATCTATGTACCATAAGGCTTAAAATGTACTGTTAGCTTATTTATTTATTTACTTTATATTTTATTTGATTTTTAAAAAAATATTAGAGAGTGAGCACAAGCGGGGGGCAGGTATAGAGGGAGAGGGACAAGCAGACTCCCCACTGAGCAGGGAGCCTGATGTGGGACTTGGTCCCAGGACCCTGGGATCATGACCCAATCTGAAGGTAGATGCTTAATGAACTGAACCATCCAGGTGTCCCTTATTTGATTTTTAAGTAGTCTTCACACCCAAGGTGGGGCTTGAACCCCCCCCCCCCCCAATCTAATGCTTTATCTACTGAGCCAGCCAACCGGGCACCCCTAATAATGGCCACCATTATCCTGTACTAAATAATGTATTAATGTTCCCATTGGATATATGAGAAAACAGTTCTGGCCTGTGTGTCAGAATTTCTGGATTCAAAAATCCACGTAAATTTATTAAAAACGTACATAAATTCTGTTTATTAGTCTTATGGTCTTGAAAAAGAGCACAGTGGATACCACTGTGTCACATACATGGAAGGTAGGAAACAGAAAAGTAACACAGAAGTAGAAGCCGACTTCTATCATAGAAGCTCTCCTTGCTTTCATTCAGATTTGGGTTGGTTAGACCCTTCGAAGATGGGCCCTGAGCCTCTGAGCCCTAAGCCCCGAGCCCTGTGCCTGGTCTGCAGTCAATGCAGCTTGCCTCTGTTGTTTGTATTTACCATCTACAAGTTTTATTTTGATGGGCAGAACTGCTTTATAAGCCTTCTAGAACAACTGCTTTAGACTTGTGTGTGTGTTTTTTTTTTCTTTCCTTAACTGGAGTTTTTCCTGATTTTTTTTTTTTCCCTCTTTTGACACTTGCTACTTAACCGTTGGCACGGTAAATGTCTCCATAAATCTGTGTTTGTGTTGTAATTAATTATAATGTGGGAACCAGTTAACTAGGCTTTTACTGTAGAGTTTAAAAAAAATCTCTGATTATGGGACTGGGCCTCTGTGATAAGTAAGCTGTCACTGCCTTTGTGCATGAACTCTGAAATTGCTTTCTGATGCCTCATAGACCTTTTGTTTATTTTCTATTTCTCTAACCATATTCCCTAATAAGTGAGGTCAGAGGGTAACTGGATTCTAGAAAAGAAGGCAGTGTCTTTTGTTTCCTAACCTTTTGCCTCCATAAAATTCATGTTGCACTGGAACAATTTGAAAAGCCTTTGGAATCTCTTGTAAAGGAATTTTTGCAGGCATAAACATGCATTATGTATCAGACTTCTATATTAAAACCCACTTGATGAAAGCACAGCAGATTTACGCGGCTTGACTCAGCAACCAGCAGCTTCCAAAGGAGAGAGCTAGGATTATTCTTTGTATATTGGTTATGCTAAGTTTGGTGATGCTACTTTTCCTAAAAGTGTTTCCTCCCTAGCACAGCGCACTGTAGTCTCACACTGGGAAGCTCCAGTGTCCCAGCTCACTCCCCTGCCTTATCTTTGCTGCATGTCCCTTTGTCCTTCACCCCTTTTCCAGACAGCAGGGAGAGTGATCCTGTTAGAGCTTTCAAAACCTCCCAGAGCCTTCAAACTCTCCCAGGGTCTCCATTCTGGCCCATGCCTACTGGGTTCTGTTGACTGCACCTGCTCCCGCCCTTGTACTACCTTCCTTTCCCCTTCTCTTCCAGAAAATCTTCTTGAACCATTCTTGTTTGTTCTCTGCTCCATGTTTGTTTTTCTTCCTTATTTTATTTTTTCATGAGAGACACAGAGAGAGAGAGGGGCAGAGACCTAGGAACAGGAGCCTGATGCAGGATTCAATCCCAGGTCCCTGGGATCACGACCTGAGCCAAAGGCAGACGCCCACCCACTGAGCCACCTAGGCACCCCCTCCAACATGTCTTTTTCTTTATCCCAAAGGTGCTTTAACCTTTTGCAATCTGGTGAAATCTGTTTACCTCTTTTTTTTTTTAAGATTTTATTTATTTATTCATGAGAGACACAGAAAAAGACAGAGACACAGGCAGAGGGAGACGCAGTTTCCTCGCAGGGAACCCGATCCTGGTACTGAGGATCACGCCCTGAGTCAAAGGCAGACGCTAAACCACTGAGCCACCCAGGGGTCCCCTGTTGACCCCTTAACAATGTTTACAAATGTTTAAAAGACTCAAGATGACAGAGGGGACACATTACCTTGAAATACAGCCATCAGAATACTAAAAAACCAGTTTATGATATTGGCAATACAGGCTTTGGAATCCCCTACTAAATAACAAGCCCTCATTGTGGGGTGGGTGGAGTCTAATAATTGTAATTCCAGAGCCATGATAGCAGACGGCATTTCGTGCTCTCTGCAGCCATGTAATGTGACATAAGAATTCTGACGATTTTTTTAATATATAAACTCACAGGTACTTTTACTTTTTTTTTTTTTAATTTATTTATTTATTCATGAGAGACACAGAGAAAAGGCAGAGACACAGGCAGAGGGAGAAGCAGGCTCCTCACTGGGAGCCTGATGTGGGACTTGATCCTGGAACTCCAGGATCATGCCCTGAGTCAAAGGCAGATGCTCAACTGCTGAGCCACCCAGGCGTCCCTCACAGGTACTTTTAATCTCTGGTTGATTGCCTAGGTTCATAGTTGAAGGAAATGCTAAGTTTCAGTAAGAGGTTAATGAAAATGAAGATGTAACTGCTCAGCCAGGTTTAGTGCAGACTTCAGAGCTCTGTGAATCCTCTCTTGGAACCCCCTGGACCCTCCTTTCCTTCCCACCGCCCCGCAGCTGTTTCCTGAGCCTGGAGCTTTCTTTGTCCCACTGCTCCCTGGACTCAGCTTAAATGTCCTCAGAGCGGGCTTTCTAGGTCAGGAGCCTGTGATATACATGCCGCCACGGCGCCCTGTCCGTAGCTGCAGCCCTTTGAATAGTGGGCATTTATGAGATGCTTTGTAGGATTCCTGCTTCCCATGGGGGGAGCTCTGTGGCTGTGTGAGTGTTGGGGGTGCGGTGACTGTCCCCCGATCCATCCCTGGTGTCTAGTGCAATGTCATAGGCACTTGTGAAATGCTGACATCTTTGATGACATAGATAGCACCATAAGCAGGGGGACCAAACCACGTGAGAAAAGCTCAGGAAGTGTGAAAATTCTAGGCTGTGGCTCCAGGGGCTGTGAGTGAGGCCTGTGGGTGGATAGGGTGAGAGATGAAGTAGAACATAGGAATGCAGAGTTGTCTCAGTCCCTCCCTTGGAGTGGGATATAAGCCCCACCTACCTGTACACGTAAATTAATTTTTCTTTTCTTTTTGTTTCTTTTTTCTTTTCGTTTCGTTCCTTTCCTTTCCTTTTCTCTTTTCTTTCTTTTCTTTTTTCTTCCTTTCCTTTCCTTTCCTTTCCTTTCCTTTCCTTTCCTTTTTTCTCTTTTCTTTCTTTCTCTTTTTCTTTTCTTTCTTTCTTTCTTTCTTTCTTTCTTTCTTTCTTTCATTTATTTATTTAAGAGTTTTTTTTTTAATTTTAAAAATATTTTATTTATTTATTCATGATAGTCACAGAGAGAGAGAGAGAGAGAGAGAGAGAGAGAGAGGGGCAGCGACACAGGCAGAGGGAGAAGCAGGCTCCATGCACCGAGAGCCCGACGTGGGATTCGATCCCGGGTCTCCAGGATTGTGCCCTGGGCCAAAGGCAGGCGCCAAACCGCTGTGCCACCCAGGGATCCCTATTTAAGAGTTGAGAGAGCATGATCAAGGGAGAGGGAGAAGCAGACTCCTCACGGAGCAGGGAGCCTGATGCAGGGACTCAATCCCAGGACCCCAAGATCATGACCTGAGCCAAAGGCAGATAACTTAGCTGACTGAGCCACCCAGGTGCTCCTTCCCACCCCCTCACCCCCGCTATACATAAATTTTCATAAAAACTTAGATGTGTATGTGTGTATGTTCATATGTGTTACGAACACATGACATTGGTCCCTCTGCCTCACACTGCCTGGTACCTTTTAGGTGCTCAGTTTCTCTTAGATGTATGAAAGAGTGACTTGTTTTGGACTGTAGCTTGTTCATTTGCAAACATGAGGGGGGATCCTGGTAAGGCCCCTTCTAGATTCTCCCTGAGGTTATTTTTCTCCCTGCAGCTAGAGAATGTATCATAAGGCATTAAGTAGGCCCTCTGGGGTTATAAAGGTGAATATTTGGATTTTGCCTGGTGTACTGGGGTGGGGAGAAGGGAAGAATGGAGGGAAGGAAAGGAGAAGGCCCTCAGAGCCATTGGATGCTACTGCCCTGGGCCCCAGGCCTCTGATCTTATCATGAGGTTACCTTTTCTTATTGCAGAGCAGCAGAGCCTGTACTAGTTGATAGTGGTCAGGCTGAGAGGCTGGGACACAGAGCAGGGGTTGATGGTCCCAAGTCATGGATAGGGGCTAAGGGCCAAAGAGAGATGTCACTGAGGAAGTTCTTGTTGGTGGACACTTGGTTGCACAGACGAAGAAACCATCCTGACAGGTTGGTGAAAGTTAACGATTCAGACCCATGAGGTGGCATTGAGGTGGGCCTCTAAGAAGTGATTATAATTTCTTCTTGCAGCAGGCTGAGTCTGAGGGAGGGATTCAGTGAACCAGAAGAAGGAGGAGTGGATTTGTGCCTGGCTTCTCTAGGAAGCCTAATCGTGTGCTTCTTGGGAGCGGAATGGTCTAGGAAGAATATATTTTAGTTTGTGTTAATGCTAATTTTTTTCTAATCCTACTTATTTTATTTAAAAGTTTTATTTAAATAATCTCTACACCCAGCGTGGGGTTTGAACTGACAGCCCTGAGATCGAGTCACATGCTCTTCTGGCTGAGCCAGCCAGGCTCCCTCTCTTGCATACTTTAAAAACTTGACTTAAACAGGACAACAGACTGAGTGGACTGCATTAGTTGTGGGGGGGAGGGGGGGAACCCAGGTAAATCTATAAGCCAGTGAACTACTTATCATAATGGAAGAAGGGAGGGAGAAGATTCTTAATTTTTTAATGTTAATCCTAATTTTAACTAATAAAAATAATAGCTTTGCCTATAGCTGCATTTGCAAACACCTGTTGGGGTGTATTTACATACCAACACTGATTCCAAGTATATAGTTCTTTGAGTTTTGGTAGTCCTATATCCCTTCATGTACCTCTCACCAAGTTATAATAGATTTTCATCATTCTGCAAGTATTCTCTTACACCCTTTGTAGTTGTTAGATCTCCTTCCAGCCACTGCTTTGATTTCTGTCACCAAAGATAAGTATTGCCTCTTCTCCACAGCTTGATCTCTTCAGGTTTATTTGTGGTCTTGCATGTATGAGTTGCTTTTTATTGCTGAATAATTTTGCACTGTGTGGACACCACACAGTTAGTGTACCTGCTGGTTGATGGGCTTTGGATCATTTCCCGTGTTTGGCTTGAGTGGCTGCTTGCGTTTTGAGTTCAAGGCTTCAAATTGTCAAAGGTGTTAATTTCTCAGGGGTATATCCTGAGGTGTGTCCTTGGGTCAGGGAGCAAGTGTAGGTTTCACGTTATACAATCCCGGCCCCCAGTTGTATAAAGTGCCCGCACTATCTTGTACCCCGGAACATTCCAGCTGCTCCATGTCCCTGTCAGCTTGAATATGGCTAATCGTTAGCACTTTCCTGAAACGGGTAGCAGCATTACTGTCTGGGCCAGAGTTAGGTTTATGTGATGAACAGTTGATTTTCAAAGAGGCTGAAAGAGGTTTGAAGAAATTCACATTTGATTGAGCTTGTAGAGTTACTGAGTGACATCCTGGTAAAGGTGTTTTTCTTCTCTTGGGTTGGAAGTGTGCCTTTATTCATCTTCTTGAAGTTTTGACTCTTCCCACCAAAAAAAAAAAAAAATCCTCACCTTTCACATGTGTTATGTCTGCATCAAGTGAAGCAAAGGAGCTGTTTCGGGCACAATCTGGTATTTCCCCTGCTAGTTCTAAGTGACTTAAATGATCTGGTTTCTCAGCCTGCATCAGACTTGAAGTAAAAGTTAAGTCAAGAAGGGGAATTTCTTGGACTATAGGAGGAGGGAGCCCTGACCATCAGGTGAAGGGAAGTAGCCGAGTCCATGACATCCCAAATCACAGTGCTGTGTGGCAGTCTACCGAATAGGCAGCCAGACCTCCCAGCTCAGGGGTGGAATGCTGCCTTCCTGCCTAATTCACACATGCATATTTTAAAGTAACACTTTTTTTCTCAAGTAGTAATACAGAAACCACAGGAAAAGGCAGAGAAGAAGGGATTCCTCACTCCAAGACCCCACACAACCCCTGTAAACATTTTATTTTTCTTTCTACAGCTGTTCCAGCCCCCCCATGCAGGTAATGTTTTTAATGCCCTTATGCGAATTTTGTTTTTCTCTTTTTTCCACTAGGTTTGTTATTACCTATTTTCCATGATAACCATTTTTTTCTACCCCCACCTGATTGCCATCTATGCCTTTTCTGAAACAACCCCTTCACTTTAGATTTTCATAATAAGTGAATCTTACTAGGTCTTCCCTCCATTTCCCAGTCCTGTGCGATGCAGCTTCTTTTTTGTATTTGTTCTTTTTCCATAATAACAATGGTAATGGGCATGCATTTATTCAGTGAAAGTACAGCCCAGGTGTGTGTGTATTTTTAAAAATCATTCTATATTTAAAGATTTTAAATTGTTTTGAATTTTGGTGTTGCTACACAAGTATGACCATCTTTTGTATATTAAGCCTTTTGTTTCCTTTAGGGTAGATTACCAAGTACAGACTGTCCGGGCTAGTGGAAGTGGATATTTTTTTTTTTCTTTTAATATTTTTTTTATTTATTCATGAGAGACACAGAGAGGGAGAGGCAGAGACACAGGCAAAGGGAGAAGCAGGCTCCATGCAGGGAGCCCGACGTGGGACTCGATCCTGGGACCCTAGGATCACACCCTGGGCCAAAGGCAGATGCTCAACCACTGAGCCACCCAGGCGTCCTGGAAGTGGGTATCTTAAAGCCTCTTGTTATATTTAATGATTCACCAGAAATACAATAGCGCTTTTCCCCAGAAAGGCTCAGTGAGGGTGTGTGGATCATTATGGCACCCTAAAGCCCGCTGGAATATTTAAATCTTGAAACTACAAAAAAAAATAAAAAATAAAAAATAAAATAAAATCTTGAAACTATGAAATCCAGAGTTACCTGAAAGTTTAGTTGTAATATTTTTTTATCTTTTTTTTTTTTTTAAGATTTTATTTATTTATTCATGAGAGACACAGAGAGAGGCAGAGACAGAGGCAGATGGAGAAGCAGGGTCCCTGTGCAGAGCTCCATGCTGGACGTGATCCCAGCACGTCCTGAGCCAAAGGCAGACGCTCAACCATTGAGGTACCCATGTGCCCCTCTAGTTTTTTCTTTTCTTTTTTTAAAATTTTATTTTATTTTAAGGATTTTATTTGTTCATGAGAGACACAGAGAGAGAGAGGCAGAGACACACAGGCAGAGGGAGCCTGACGTGGGACTCCATCCCGGGTCTCCAGGATCACACCCTGGGCTGAAGGTGGCGCTAAACCGCTGAGCCAACCAGGCTGCCCTAGTTTTTTCTTAATTCAAGATGGGAAGAAAATAAAAAAAAAGAAGGGATACCGTTCTAGAAAGATTTTCATGTTCAGTTGGCAAGAATGCACTCAGGACCGTTGTTTGCCTTCAAGCTTTGAGAACTGTTTGCCTTTGGAAAGCTATGTATCCCTAAAATGTGTAAGACCAATTAAAGGAAGGTTATTACCTAGCTAACTGTAAGTTATTAACTTTTTTTTTTTTTTTTTCTACCTCCAGATGCATGGGGTGTCGGGGGCCCTCACAGAGAGGAGATGACTTTCACTTGCAGGGCCTGATGCTTGTTGATGCCTTTGAACCTGTCCTACTTCTCTAGGGGGCATGACGGGGGAGAGTTCCTGAACTCTGGAATGTGCCAGAGTGTGGTTAACCTTTGTAATTGGTGATTTTTATTTGGATTTAGGTCTACTCACATTTTTCTCCCCCTATACCCATCTTGAGCCCATCTGTAGAAATGGTAGATCTTGTGAAACATTATGAATTCATGGTGGTAAGGGAATTAGGCCATCTTCACATACAACTTCTTTCCTCTTTCTTACCTAAATTGTGATACCTGTTGATACCTGTTAAACGTTCTACTAATAAGCTATTTTGAAATTCAGTGTTAAAGCAGTCTCCTTCTTTGAAGGGACAGGTATTTTGCAAACAAACGAATTAGTGGGCATTAGTTTTGAATGGACACGGTAAATGCCTGAGCCTGGGTCTAGTTCAGTGTTCTTTTATTTGTGTAGTAAACATGGATTGTATCTTAGTATCTTCCAGTAAGGGTGTTCCTTATCTTAAAGATCTCACTGTTCAGCAGGGGAGACAGGTTCATAGATTGATGCTTATAATATATGTCAGTGAACTGGGTGTCATGAGTAGGCCATGGAAGTAGGAAGCTTCCAGAAAGGAGGTAGTCTTGGAGTTAGGTGGGTAAGCCCATTTGGAGTGAGATGGGTAAATAAGAGAGAGCTTCCTGGAGGAAGCCAGTCTCTTATTAAGGGTAAGTAGAAGAAGTTAGATAAAAGGCTGGGGCTGGAGTGGTGATAGACACAGGTCCAAAGAACATTGCTGGCCTTGGGGAGATATGTGAAAGCACAGGGCCCGGAGCAGAGTGTGTGTGTGGTGTGTGTATATGCATGTGCACGTGTGACTGTATATATTAGTGTGTATATTTGCTGAGGTGGAGAGGTCGGTACAGGGCATGGAGAGGGGATGAGGCTGGAGAAGTAGAAATTTTTCCTATTGGTAATCAAGAATCAATGAATCATAAACAAAGGTTTTTTAAGCTGGGGTGGTGGGGCTATACAGCCTCAGCTCTGATGAGGGCTGGCTTCAGTGTTAGGACCTCTCTACCTGACTGTTTCCTAATGGACAAGAGATGCAGGGGAAGGTTTTTGTCACCTGGGAAGCACCTGGGAGCTGGGGACAGAGGGAGGATCTTAGAACAGAGGTTGTTTTAGAAGAGAAGGTAATGCTTAGAGAACCGTTTCTTTTTGGTGGGGCAGTAATAAAATTTCTTAAATGAGGAAATCTGCTTATCACTTCCAGGATTTAGATAACCTGAACACAGTATAACAGGTAACTAGAATTTGTCTACCGCGTGGTAACTCCCTGTTACAGAACCAACGTCCATCACATTATGTGGACTATTGGTGTGACCAGATGCATCATTTCTGATGTTAATGTAATAAGTTAAGATTTCAAGAAGTGTGAAGCAGTTAGCATCAGGGCCATTTTAACTGACCTTTTCGTTTTTTTAAAGATTTTTTTTTTTAAAAGATTTTATTTATTCATTCATGATAGAGAGGGAGAGAGAGGCAGAGACACAGGCAGAGGGAGAAGCATGCTCCATGCCCGGAGGCTGATGCAGCATTTGATCCTTGGACTCCAGGATCGCGCCCTGGGCCAAAGGCAGGCACTAAACCGCTGAGCCACCCAGGGATTCCCCTTTTAGTTTTTTTAAAGATTTAAAAAAATTTTAGTAATCTCTACATCCTGCATGGGGCCTAAATCCACAACCCCAAGACGATAAGTTGCATGCTTTACTCACTGAGTCAGCCAGGCGCCCCTGAGGAAAAGAAAATTAATCTCTCTCTTTTTAAAGATTTTACTTTGAGAGAGAGAGAGAGTGAGAGAAAGCAGGTGCAGGGGGAGGGGCAGAGGGAGAAGCCTACTCCCTGCAGAGCATGGAACCTGATGCAGGCTTGATCCCAGGACCCTAAGATGATGACCTGGGCCAAAGGCAGATACCCAAACAACTGAGCCACTCAGGTGTCCCTTCCTCACTCCCCTTTAAAAGATTTATGTATTAGAGAGAGCACGCGTGCATGTGCAGGAGCGGAGAGGGGCAGAGGGAGAGGGAAACTCAAGCAGACTCCCCGCTGACATGGAGCCTGATGCAGGGCTCGATTCCTTGACCTGGGAGCATGACCTGAGCCGAAACCAAGAGTTAGGCACTTAATGAAGCACACCACCCAGGTGCCCCAAGGAAAAGATCTTTTTAATTGATCAGCTGTTTTACTCTGGCCCTTATGTGGAGTGTGTGCCCTAACTCAACTGACTGGAGGTGTGGGACACCAGAGACACGGAAATGCATGAATGAATGAATATATTTATTTTATATATTTATATTTAAATATATTTATTTATATATTATATATTATTATATATTTAAATATATTTATTTTTGTATTTATAAATGTATTCATTCATTTATTTGCTTTTGAGACATGGAATTTGATGACCTTCTCCGCGTGTGTAGTTGAACAGTGGTTGGTGTACTTGCTTCGTTGTGTTGTGAAAATCCTGTTGGTATTGCTGGAAGTCGTGGCTGTTCACTGTACAATGAGGTAGAGTTGAAGAAATGTATATTTCATTACTGAGCAGGTCTTTATTCTTTGCCTCTTCTGGTTCTATATTTGGAAAAACATTTCAGGTCTCACATAAACATGCAAAAGAGAGGCACCATGCTAGGCCTGTGGTTTGAATCTAGAAGTGCATATGGAAAGGTGATTCCCCATCTGCCACCCCCTCCTACTTCATTTTCTGATCCTGCTTCTTTTCAGTCCAAAAAAGCTAAGTTTCCTTTTATCTTTTGAATAACTTACGAAAAGAAATGCCTCTGTCAGTACCAATTTTTAATAAGTGGCTTTGTCAGTAACATTTTTATTAGTCTGAAGTAAATGCTACTTTTTATTAGTCTTGGCATGATTCTTGGCAGACGTGACTGCAGTTGGGCATTTGTAGTGCCTTCGAATGGCATCCGTTTTGGGGTATTTGAGCTTTTTTTTTTTTTTTTAACTTATGTTTGTGTTTTTACTCTCTCTCTCTTTTTAAAGATTTTATTTATTTATTCACGAGAGACACAGAGAGAGACAGACATAGGCAGAGGGAGAAGCAGGCTCCCTGCTGGAAGCCCGATGAGGGACTTGATCCCAGGACTCCGAGATCAGGACCTGAGCCAAAGATGGACGCTCAACCCCTGAGCCACCCAGGTGCCCTCAAGCTTGTGGGCTTTGCTAGAGAAGTCACTGGCCGCAACTCTTCTTAAAGCAGCGACACTGATACCCTGTCCATCTTTCAGCTCCTGGTGATTTCTGTCCTTCATGCTTTTTCTTTTTTCCCTTTCCCTCCTCAATTTATGGTGTGTTTTCAACTTTACTTTTAAAGGAAAAGTTGTGAAAATAGTACAAAGGATTGCTGTCATTTTTTAACCTTTCATTGTGTTTGTGTTCTTTCCTCTCCTGTCTCTGTGTTCCTCTTCCAGCACATACTTAGTAAAATCTGAACCGTTGAGGGGTAAGTTGCAGGCTTAACCCCCCTTTTCCCCAGATACCCATGTGTGAATTTCTTAAAAAAATGAGAATGTCCTCATATAAAAACCATAGTTTAATCAGCGAGGAGATTAATATTGAGGGGCCCTTTGAGACCTTGGCTGTGTCCCTGTAATCTGGCCCTTTGGTTCTTTGGACAATCCCTTACTTTCCTACCCAGCTGGATGTCCCAGGCTCATCTTATGCCTTCCCAGCCCCTTCTCTGTCTTGACTGTCTTATGGTCTTTGATGCCGTTAACGAAAAAAAAATTTTTTTTTTTAATCTTCAATTTCATTTTCCATTTTGGTTTATGCTACAGTATTCACAGCACCTCAGGGGTGGCTTCTGTCTATAGTGTAGCTTCCTGCTTACATCCTCCGTGGGCCTCCGTTGTTAAGTGTCCACTCCCGTTGGGGTAGGCATCGCAAGTCGCAGAATTCCTAAACCAAGCCATCTTCATAGGTGTTGTTTGAATTTGGTGTTTTTAACTATTTTTCTTCGGCTCGCTTTTGTCTACTACTTATGTGCTTAGCTTTTATAAGTCCCATCCTTTCCCAGACCGCATATGAGTCTTGCTAGGGATATTTGCTTCCTTACTCACCAGGGTTGCTAAGTTCCATTCATTCTTCTCTGCTTTACTTCTAGACCATGGCCTGTGGCAGGTCCTAGCCTCTTTGAATCTTTTTGGAATCTTTTCTACATGATACTTGTGGTAGCCATACTAACATTTTACTACAGGCAGGGGAATGGGAAAAAAAAATCAAATATTAGATGATTTAGTGAACCCTCTATTTTGTCTTCAAACATAACACGTTAATGTTTTTCCTTTTGAAAGGAGTAGAGAAAATTCAGAAAGTAGAGCAAGGAAAAGACTGGGGAAATAAATTTTTTCTTGCTCTTATAGTAATTCAAGTCTGTGCACAAAGAGATCTAAGACTGTTACATCACATTTACAGTGTGATGCATGTTCCTTAAGGGAATCTCCCTGGGAATGCTTTAGCAAAAATTTGTTATTATTTAAATATTTTATTTATTAATTTGAGAGAGAGACAGAGAGAGCATGAGTGTGGGGGAGAGGCAGAGGGAGAGGGAGAAGCAAGTGCCCCATGAATATGGAGCACTGATCCTGGCGTGGTGGGGCTGACACTGGACATGGGGCTCAATCCCAGGATCCTGCTATCATGATCTGAGCTGAAGTCAGGTGCTTAAGCAACTGAACCACCTAGACACCCCTATTTAAAGCCATCTCTATCTCCAACATGGGGCTCCCACTCGTGAACCCAAGGTCAGAGTTCCGTGCTCTACTGACTGGGCCAGCCAGGTGCCTCGTCAGCAGAAATTTAGTAACCAAGACATTTTGGGGAGTTTATCCAACTTCGTATATGGCAATAGAAATTGATGTAATCCAAAACTACATTTGAATTGTAGCTCAAGTCATTTTGTTTTCAGTTTGTTAATTTATTAGATAGTTTCTCAGGACTCCTCTCTATTTTCTTACACTTTTATCGATTGTAAAAATAAAGTATTTTCTGAACAAGGGACTGCTAGTTTTTGCTAGACAATTTATAATGAAGTCCTAGTGTTGTGAAGGGTTCTGAGTTCATAACGACAGTGAGAACTTGCAATTTCATGAGTGTTTGTAGCTATGTTTTGTTAATAACTTTGTTATTTGTACGGTGGAAATCTCAAAGGATTAGGATAATTGCCTTTTTCAGTTTCTCTGAGCTGTAGAAAATGAACTGTTTTTTTCCCTGATACACTCAGTTTCATTTACTTTTTACAGTGAGCATTCATTTATTTATTACTTAGGAAAGCTCCCTCCCCTCAAAGACCTGAATCAATCCCAACAACATTGAACGAGACAAGGTTGTGTGGTAGGTATATTGCAAGTGTGTTCTGAGAAATACATTATGCAAGGGAGGGAAGAAGCTTCAGTGGGCAGGTGATTCAAGGGTCCTAGGACTCTTTCTTAGAGAAATCACAGTGCACACGAACAAACCTAAGAGAAGGAAATCTGCTTAGCCTGACATTTCTCAAACCCAGTTAATCAGTGAACCCCAGTTTTGATAATACCTGCCAGCCTAGGGTTCCCTGGAATCCCCTTCAGGAAAGACCAGAGTTGTGTGAAGAATATTGACTGTGTTGTACTTACGTGTCCTCTGCCAATAACCATTTTGTAAAAATGAAGGCATCAGTAGGGTCACGAAATTTTCCAATTTCTCCCCAACAGCATTCCAGGTGTGTTTGACCCAGGGAAGACGTGGCATCTATGGGGAGAGTGTCTGCACACTAATGGGACCCCTTCTTTGGAAAGGGGTAGGGGAAACCAAAATATTTGTTGAGTCCCAGCTTCTGGCCATATTCTCTTATATCATTAAGCTAAAAATAACATCAGCTCTCAAAGTTGGTGTTCTCCAATACCCCCTTGCCCCCCAGCAAGGAATTTAAACTTAGGAGAGGGGGTGGAGCTGGAATCCAAACCCAGGTTGGCTTGCATTCAGAACTACTGGTTTCCCGCTCAGTCCGGCCTGCCAGAGGAAATAAGGCTGCCCAGCTCTGCCAAGACCTATGGTCTTTGTCTCTGTTCCTTTTATTCCCACTGTACCATAGCTCGGGGCCACCCAGATGGCCTCCTGCAGTTTCCAGAGCAATCCTCAATTGGCCGGAAGTTACTGAGGCAACCCTGCCTGTTTCCTTACTTCAAAGGGGTGGGCGTGGGCGTGGGTGAATGAGATAAGATACGTGGAATTGAATCATTTTTTCTGTTGGTCTGACTTGCCTGCCTTGAGGATGATCACTTGGTCTTCTCTTGATTATCACTTTCCTACTGTCCCTTAAAAACTTGTACATCCATCTAGCCAAGGGCAAGGGCTCAGGCTCTGTGGCTGTGGGCTTCTGAAGAACTGTTGAACTACCTACCAAGTCTCCCCTCAACCCAGAGTTTCTGATGTCTCCCATCCCTGGACTTCCAGATAAACACAAAATGTTTTTTCTCATCAGTCCAGTGTTTGGAGGAATAAATCACTAATTCCAGAGTGTGTTTGTTTAACTCTTCATTTGGGGTGGGGATGGTGTAGAACTAGGATACATGAACTGAAATCTATTGGAAAATCTTTTAGCAGTGAAGACTGGATGTGGTTTTTCTAGTTCTCTGACTTGCTTTACCTTTCTTTTCCAAAGCATTTAAAAACGTCTACTTTGGGGGGCACATGGGTGTCTCAGTTGGTTAAGGGTCTGCCTTTGGCTCAGGTCATGATTCTGGAATTCCAGGATCGCATCCCATGTCTGGCTCCCTACCTGGCTCCCTGCTCAGTGTGAGTGGAGTCAGCTTCTCCCTCTGCCCCTCCCCTGCTCTCTCTCTCTCTCTCTCTCTCAAAATCTTAAAAACAAAACAAAAACAAAACCCTCTGCTAAAAGATGAAGGCGATCTGAAATACATTTTAAGGAAAAATGCACAATATTACATGTGTAAAACTCCACCTTAGAGGTGTGCCCTGGGCATTGAGGAAAAGCTGGGGGCCTGGGAGCAGAAAGGATCACTCCTAGTATTGGACAGTTGACATTTAAGCTTCATTCCATGGAAGCATCTGGGCTTTGCGAATGACCTCTCCCCTCATCTCCAGCTTCCTGAAATACTGTGCCTGTTCAGAGCTTATTCAGAGCAATAAACTGCACCCGTAATTCATGAGCTTGCAAGGCCGCCTTTAACCGCTTGCAGCCAGGAGAATAATGACAACATTTAAAATTACAGATCGCTCATTTTGGGCCTTTTCTGTTTCAAGTTATGAATGAAATTTATGAGCCAATTACTGACTGGATGGTGGAGCCTGTTTGCAAAGACCAAGCAAGTGTCCCATGTTGTTACTTCTGCTCGTGTGTGTGTGTGTGTGTGTGTGTGTGTGTGTGTGTGTAAGGGGGGGGGGTAGAGAAAGGGAGCAGGCTTTCCCCCCCACCCTGCATTTCCCAAAGCTTACATTGTTAATTCGAAACCTTATTTATTTTTTTTAGAAGATTTTATTTACTTATTCATGAGACACACAGAGAGAGGCAGAGACACAGGCAGAGGGAGAAGCAGGCTCCCTGTGGGGAGCCCGATGTGGGACTTGATCCCAGGACCTGGGGATTATGACCTGACCAAAAGGCAGATAGATGCTCAACCACTGAGCCCCCCAGGTGCCCCTTGAAACCTTTATAAAAGAAGAGTTAGGATTCCTCAGACCAGATCAGGGTGATGATGTGTCAATCATAAGTAGCTCTTGAGAGAGGGGGAGTTTTGGTAGCCAGGAAGTAGAATATTTCGGGGTGAGAAGATCCTGGGTATAAAAGTAAGATTCTGTATGCAGTCTCTTTACAAACCCAAGACTTGCAGGCAAACATTTGAAGCAACGTACATGCATGTAGGTGACTAGATTTTCAGTAACTATTTCTGAAATGGCTATAATTACCAAAATCCTAGGTCTTTAAAAATTCCAAAGGAACAGCAGGGCCACGTTTGGAGGAAAGCTACAAAATGATAGGGTGTTACTCGAGTTAGCAAATTGGACCTTGAGCTCTCTCTTTTATTCACTTAAAATGTTTTCTCTTGTCAGAGATGGGCGAGCAGGTTAGCATAACATGAATACATCTAGAAGAGAGACCACATTCATCACGAGCTTTTCACTTTTTGTCACGAGTTCTAGACATTTGGGCTTGAAATCAGTCATCAGTGTACACCATAGATGTTTACAGAACATCTCGTTTATATCTTGATTTCTTTCTAGCCTCTCACCCGGTATCACCTGCGTGAGTGGCATTGACATTTGTTCATTGATGGTGGAAGTGACTTTTACACTAATGGATAATCGCAACCCATCTCCACTGTGGGGCACGGTTTCTTTCTTTTAAAATATTCATTTAGAGAGAGAGAGATGGAGCTTGGTAGTAGGGAGAGGGAAAATCTCAAGCACACTCCCTGCTGACCTCACAACCCTGAGAACATGACCTGAGCTGAAACCAAGAGTTGGTCACACTATTGCCTGAGCCACCCGAGCACCCCACGTTTTCTTTACTTTATAGAAGTAACTCTGCAGCCTGTAAGTCTTTAAAGGTGGTTTATGTGGGATGATTCTGTGCTCTTTCCCCCCATGCTTTGATGGGAAAGAATGAATGCAGAACGATTGTTGTCTTGTATATTTGAAACCTAAGAGACACTTGCTTGGGTCTTTAAGTATCATATTCACATCAGGAAATGAGGGTGCTGGTTTTACTCTTAGCCTGTGAAAGAAATGTCTGGTTTATTTTTATTTTTTTATTTTTTAAAGATTTTATTTATTTATTCATAGACACAGAGAGAGAGGCAGAGACACAGGCAGAGGGAGAAGCAGGCTCCACGCAGGGAGCCTGATGTGGGACTCGATCCCGGGTCTCCAGGATTACACCCCAGGCTGTAGGCAGCGCCAAATCGCTGCGCCACCAGGGCTGCCCGAAATGTCTGGTTTAATAAATATCAAGAGAGCTCCTTGGTTTTCTGGAGTACTAAAAATTGTGATTAACATGGATTGTCTGCGTTGCTGAGTTGTATGTTCTCGTGTTTTGGGGGGGGTCACTGCCAACATGGAAAAAGTATATCTCTGATGGGGTAAAATTGGTTTGTAACTCCTTACAGAGGAGAGGAAGGTGATACCTTTTGATCTTTCTGCGTGAAAGGTATTAATGATTTATGACATCCAAATCCTTCATTTTACAATTATTATAAATGTGTTAACTTCAAGAAGGATGAAGAAAGCCGCTCACTGCAGCTTTAGTAGCTAGAAACCTAGTGGCGCAAGTTCTGCTTTTGCTCTGATGATATTCAGAATGGGTTATGTACATACTTGATATTGATTAAATGTACTGAAGCTTCTTTATATTCTTCTCCAAATTCTTTCATTTTGCTAGCTTCGTAGATTTTATTTTTTTTATTTTGTATTTTTTTTTAAGATTTTATTTATTTATTCATGAGAGACACAGAGAGAAAGAGAGAGGTAAAGACACAGGCAGAGGGAGAAGCAGGCTCCATGGAGGGAGCCCGATGTGGGACTCGACCCTGGGACCTCAGGATCACGCCCTGGGCCAAAGACAGGCGCTAAACCACTGAGCCACCCAGGGATCCCCCTCTTCGTAGATTTTATAATGATGCACTTTTTAGTAACTGGGAATTTCTTCTATATCTAAAACAGAGCTTCCTTCCCACTGCCTAAGGAAGACCATTTTAACACAAAGAATAACAGATAATCTCATTTAATAATACATTTATTGTGGTCACAAGACTTCTGGTGGTTAATTTTCAAAATTGGTGTAGGTTATGAATTACAAAGAGTTTTCAGTAAATTTCCTCCTGTTCATGCTTGATGGCAGGAATTAGAATAAAATGGCAATTCTAACGTGTGGTCATTGAGGAAAGTTATAGAAATTGGGGGCTCATTTTGACAGCCTTGCCGGCAGTGGGTTCCTTTACCTTTCTGCCTTCACTTGGCTTCCTGGTAGGAGGTCTGGTTGTGTCTTACTGCATAAATCCCATGGGGCAGCACTTCCGAGAATTGCTAGGAATCACCCAGGGATCTTGTGGAAATGCCTGTCGTGGTTCAGTTGTCTGGGGCAGGCAGACCTGTGATGATGCATTCAGACAGGCTGGTCCTAAGCAGTGGGGGGAGGGTAGTGTGGCAGTAGCCCATTGGCCCATCGGCCCACTTCTAAGTCTACTTAGTGTACTTGGACCAGTTGCTCTGGGCCTGTCTTCTTTAGAATGCTTTTTATCCTCAGGGCTTGATCTTCTTAAAGCTCAGCAGTTTTGTATCTTTTTTATTAATTTACTATGAGCACTATTTAAAATGCTTGTCGCCCTCTTTGCTCACATGTAAGACCCTGATGTGAGATTTGCCGTTTTTTTTCCCCTTTTGATAATTATTTAAATGATTGTGAGTAACATCATTTGGTAATATGTTTAATACTGTCCTCAACATCCTGTCCCCTAGAAAAACCGCAACCCCAGTTGCCAATACAGAAGGGAAGCTGGTCGAAAAGGGCAGTCATTGAAGGGAATGTAAGTTTTAAGTTTTCAGTGGTATTTCAGGTACAGAATTTACTCTGTTTCTAATCATTAGTGTTTGGTGCCTTCTTTTTAGTTCATCTGAGATGTATCCTGGCTGCAGATTTAGTAAGAGGTAATCATGTGTAATTTATGGCTAAGAGCAATGGGTTCACATCCTCACTCTGCCATTTGTTTAAGCTGTGTGACTTTGGGCATGTTGCTTGCATGTTCTCTGCCTCAGTTTCTTCAACTGAGATAATCACGGTGGGTATGTTCCCAGTTGGGTGGCCATAGAAGTGCCTTATGGGAGGTAGTAGATGTCAGGGGCTTGTAGGCATTCGTCGAATGAGCTCAGGTGGTAGTTGTGACTACCCCTCGATAATCAGCCATGATAACAGCCATCATCCAGCCTCTTTCTGCCGCGAGCTTCTCAGCCTCCCGCGTCCTGGTCTTTTCCCATCCCACCTCCTATTTTCTCCCTCCTGGAGTTGGTGGTAGAGAGTGGATATGGTTTACTGATTCCACACTATAATTTGGGTAGATTAACCAGCACTTTCTGCTCACCTCCTGGAGAGGTGATAATTCATTTTCCAAGAGAACTCTAAAGCAGGAGGATTCACAGTCTCTTCTCTTGGCAGCCTTCTCCAGTTGGTCAGGTTGTAGACACCAGGGAGAAGCAGGCTTGTTAGGGGTCTAGCCCTCTCTGCAGTGGCCAGACCATCATCATCTGGCCCATCAGCACATTACTAGATGACTGATGCCTTACTTTTGACCTTAACTATAGTCCTTTGTCTCTCGAACCATTTAATCACTTTTTATGGGCCCAGGGGTTCTGTGGATTTCTGCCCCAAATCCTGCTGTCACCCAGGGAGTACATGGTAATGCTGGCCACTTTCTTTGGTATTTTTCTCAGATGACGGCAAGGGGCTGAGCAATCTGGGTGTTGTCCTTGGAGTTGCTGTTTGTGTGCAGAGCATGTGCTGGCAGAGAAGAGTTGGGTTCCAGGTTTGTGGTGGGGCAGCCTCATGCATGGTGGTGTGAGGGTGTTTGCATGAGGCCAGGCACGCATCTCCCTCTTTCATCCTTTTTATTTGCCTTTTTCAGTTGTGCTGGGACATCTGAAACCTGTTTTGGGGTCCCCACAGTCTTCTCAGCTTCTGGGAGGAGTGTCACCAATGGGGAGGAACCACAAGCCTGGGGTTTTTTGTTGGATGGGTTTTTTTTTTAAATTTTTTTTTTTAAATTTTTATTTATTTATGGTAGTCACACACACACACACAGAGAGAGAGAGAGAGAGAGAGAGAGAGAGAGAGAGGCAGAGACATAGGCAGAGGGAGAAGCAGGTTCCATGCACTGGGAGCCCGACGTGGGATTCGATCCCGGGTTTCCAGTATGGCGCCCTGGGCCAAAGGCAGGCGCTAAACCGCTGCGCCACCCAGGGATCCCTGGATGGGGTTTATTGCCTGTAAAGCCCAGCTGGAAAACCTGCAGCTCCCCCTTGCAGGGCCTTCTGTCTTTGGGAGGCTAGCCATGTTGCTAGCACAGCCACAGCAGCCAGGAGGGGAGGATTTAACAAATGTCTACCAGAGACTAATGTGGGCTGACCAGCTCGAGCAGGACCCCTTGCTAGGTATATTCTGATGGGAGGGGCTGAGAGCATTTGGGATCTGGGCTCCTCTCCTGCCCTTCTTGCCACCAGAGTCCAGACATAGGCTAGCTCTGGGGAGGGCAGGGGCCTCACTCCCTGTAGCTGCCTTTACTCGCTGACTTACAGTTTTTTGACCACGTTTGGTTCCATTCTTCTGCACCATTGTCTTTTCCTGGAACATAGTCCTGCTTCGAGTTAAAATTGGTTTCATTCTCTGGTAGTGTTTCTCTTGCTCTTTTCATCTGCAGATGAGTTGAGGTTCAAGCTGGAAATAGGGTTCTTCTGTGTGAGTAAAGCAGCTTACTTCTCTGTGGACTGTGACCTGTAGTTGGATGATAGGCAGAAGCTGATGTCCTTGTTGACCAAGAATTAAACAGAGTTCAGGGGGATCTTAGAAAGATTTTGGCCTTGGTTTTTTTCCCGTCCTTCTGGGTTCTCCCTCCAGTACCTTACATTCTGAGTGTTAGAGGTGAACTCACCAGCTCAAATGAAGTCTTAGGAATTGTGGGGCCAGCATCTAAATGTTGACCAGGGATCTCACCATCTCGAGAGTATTTGTGCTACACACACCACATTATACACATATATATGTTATTCTCAGCTTTTGGAAGGAAAGAATTTACTGGCACTCACCACTGTGGTTTTAGCCACGGTTTTTAAAATGCGGAGAATTACTCAGTTTACATTTCTTAAAGGCCTGCCTGTGGGACCAGATCAGGCCTTTTTTCTAAATGTCCGGTGTTTTGAAGTTGTACCAGCAGTTTCACAGGGCTTACCGTGCTCCTGGGTTTCTGCTGGCAAGTAACTTCACATTTCATACTTGGAGATCACAAATAACTGATACTTTAAGTGCTTTGCCATCTGGTGGTTAAGTTTGAGGAGGTGGAGGAGAGTCCTGTGGTGTGTCCTGAGTGTCCCTACCTAGGAGGTAAGCACATCATCCCCAGCTGGCAGCAGCAGCACAAAGTCTGTCATGGTTTCCTACTTATCCACCCACCAGCCTCCTTTCTCTTGATCCAGTGCCGCAGGAATTGTTGGGTTGGCAATATTTTCCCTGGGGGATCATGCCATGTTGTCCATGTTCTGGGGAAATGAGAAGAATATGGTTTTCTTTACCTCATATTCAGGTGCTTTAAACAAATCTTTAAACTTATTTTTCCCTAGATTTTATTTTTTTAAGTAGTTTCCGCACCCAAGGTGCCTGGATAGCTCAGTCTGTTAAGTGTCTGACTTCAGATCTGGTCATGATCCTCAGGGTCCTGGGATAGAGGTCCTGCATTGGGTTCTGCGCTCAGTGGGGAGTTTGCTTCCCTTCCTCCCTTCCTCCCCCCCCCCCCCGCCCCCACTTTTTCTGTCTCTCTTTCAAGTAAATAAATAAAATCTTAAATTATTTTCTGTACTCAACGTGGAGCATGAACTCAAAACCCACGGTCAAGAGTTGCATGCTCCACCCACGGAGCCAGCCAGGGACCCCCCCACCAAATCTTTAAACTTTCTTTTTTTTTTTTTTTTTAAACTTTTATTTATTTATGATAGTCACACAGAGAGAGAGAGAGAGAGAGAGACAGAGACACAGGCAGAGGGAGAAGCAGGCTCCATGCACCGGGAGCCTGATGTGGGATTCGATCCTGGGTCTCCAGGATCGCGCCCTGGGCCAAAGGCAGGCGCCAAACCGCTGCGCCACCCAGGGATCCCATCTTTAAACTTTCTATTGAAGTAACACATGTTAGACAAGTTGCCAAATCATAATGTACATTTGGAGTTTCCACAAACTTAACGTTGTTTAAGCAGCACCTAGGTCAAGAAACAATCTTATCAGCTCCTCCTTAGAAGCTGTTTTTGACACCCTAGTTCAGTTTGGAATTGTTTGGACTTTTTAAACAGGCGTGGGAAGTCCTTTCACAGAGGAAGGCAGCACAGGGTACAGGGCATATGGGAAGAAAAGTACGAGGCCCAGGTGGAATGGAGGAACCAGTGGAAGGTGGGGAGAGGATTGGCAGCTTGTCTTTTCTTCTGTCCTCTTTCTTAGACTTATAAGTTTAAAATATACACACACACACACACACACACACACACACATATTTTTGGTTCTGTTTTCAGTAGATTGCAGTTAACATTTACATTCAAACTTTAAAATTCCTTGGAGCTCTGTTTTGAGGAACAGTTGTGGCTTCTATAAAAAGACCGGTATCTCACCCACCAGGAAATTTGACCGGTCCATTTTTGAATTTCATTATATATAGTATTTAAAGCTTTGGATGTTGCTTTGGAGGTTTTTCCCCTTTTCTGGTGATGCACTTCCATAAATCAAGAACACTTTTGTTTGGAGTGGGGAGAGGGTGACTTTTGATATTTCTGTACTTTAGTTTCTCCCTTTAATTATGTGATTAATTTAATTTCAGACTTCTTGCTAGTAGCCAATGAGAAATACATATTCATTGCCCAAATTTGCTAGGATAGCAGAGTCTGCTTTCGGTTAATTTGCAGAGTTCATTATAGTGCATAATTCATCAGGTCCAAGAAATCCAGACTCCTAGCCAGTGTAGCTTAAAACTTAATTATTTTCTTTGGAGCCAGTCAGTGACAGCTAAAACAAGCACTCGCTAAACTATAAACCCTGAGTTGGTTTTTCTCATGCAAACCTGAGTTTCCATTCTCACGTTCATGCTGCAGCATCGTAGTGACATCACTTTCATTGAATTTTTCCAGTCTCTTGGATCTGTGCAGATAATTCTGTTTTGTTCCCCATAATGTCCCTTAGAAGGTTGGTTTTAGTCATCGAAATCTTTTCCCTCTTTTGACATTATTATCCTAGCAAGTTTTGTTGAACTCCTTTGTGTTGGTTTAGTAATGCAGCTACCATTTGAAAACCTCCTTCCTGTGATGAAACCTGTTTTGCGTTTTTAATTCACTAATTTTCATTCATTCATTCATTTTATTTTTTTATTATTTTTTATTTTTATTTATTCATGAGAGACACAGAGGCAGAGACATGGGCAGAGGGAGAAGCAGGCTCCCTGTGGGGAGCCTGATGCAGGACTTGATCCCAGGACCCCAGGATCATGGCCAGAACCGGAGGCAGACGCTTAACCATTGAGCCACCCAGGTGTCCCCATTCATTTATTTTAGAGAGAGGGGAAGAGGATGCAGGAAGAGAGGCAGAGGGAGAGAAAGTATCAAGCGGACTCTGCCGTGAGTGCAGAGCTCCACTCAGGGCTTGATCTCGCAAACCTGGAGCCTGTGATCTGAGTCGAAATCAAAGAATTAGATGCTTAACTGTGCCACCTTATATGCCCCATGCTCTATATTTTTTTTAATTTTGAAAGGTTTTTAAAAAGATTTTATTTATTTGAGAGAGAGGGAGCATGCGCAAGCAGGGGCAGGTGGAGGTATAGAGGGAGAGGTAGCTCCCTCCCTGCTGAGCAGGGAGCCTGATGTGGGACTTGATTCCAGTACTCTGGGATCATGACCTGAACCACCCAGGCGCTCCACCCCATGTTCTGTGTTTTAATGGCTGGTTAATAAACAAGAATTTAGAAGGTGGACTTTTTTTTTTTTTTAAGATTTTATTTATTTATTCATGAGAGACAGAGATGGGGGGGGGGGGCAGAGACATAGAGAAGCAGGCTCCATCCACGCAGGGAGCCTAATGCAGAACTCAATCCTGGGACTCCAGGATCACGCCCCGAGCGGAAGGCAAATGCTCAACCGCTGAGCCACCCAGACCCCCTAGAAGGTGGACTGTTTGAGGTGGATTCTGCTTGCATCTTTATTTATTTATTTATTTGTTTACATTTACGGGTCCATGCCCAGTGTTGAGCCCAATATGGGGCTCAAATTCATGATCCTGAGATTAAGACTCAGACCAAAATCTGCATCAGACACCTAACCGACTGTGCCACCCAGGTGCTGCCCCTCTGCTCATCTTTTACAAATAAACCTCTTTGCCAACCCTTCTTACTTATTTATGGTCCTTCATTATTCTCATGATTCTCATCCCTCTGGGTACACATGGAAATGACAACGAGGGTGAAAATGTGTCTGACAGTTCTGTGGCACTTGCTGTGTGCCGGGCAGTTGTCGTAAGCATTTTACATATATTAACTCACTTGATCCGTCCACCACCCATGTCAGCAGGTACTGTTAACCACATGTCAGACCCCACCTCACAGGCTGTCTGGCTCCTGGATCTTTCTCAGCCACCGAAGACTTGACATTGGCATCCTTTGTCGTTTTGTTGATCCTAACCCTGCCTTTCTAGAGAAGCTAGACTTGGATAGAAGTGGAAAGGCAATGGCGGTTTTGCTCCTTCTTTTACTTTCCTTGTTTAAAAAACAAAAAAAGCAACAAACGGTATCTTTGAGAAACTTACTTCATTTACATATGAACTTTGGTGAAAATTGAGGAAGAGATAATCCTATCCCCCTACTCCCCACTTTGTGGTTAAATAGTGACAGTTGATCTGTTGAATGCTTTCCTTTAAAAAAAACAAACTGGGGAGATTAGGCAATTGCATTAACGTTATCATGAGAGTCATTTATTCTTATTACACCTGTTAACAGTGAGGACCATAAGCTGTGAAGCAAAGTCCGAGCCTCCCCACTTGGAGAAGACGTGAAGCCTCTGTGAGACGTAGTCCCATGCTGGGTCTCTCTCTATCACTCTGTGTGCAGTAAATGTGCTGTGAGCTGCGATAGTGCTTAGGTTAACGTTAGGAAAGTTTCACTCTGGCTCTGTTCCAGGTTCACCTGAAGAATGCCGTGGGGGGCCCTCTGGAAGGTTGAAAAGAGGACACGGGTGACCTCTTTGGTGGGGGGAGGTGACCTCATGGGGATGCTGGCCTGGTGTCTTCCCCCTCATCAGGATTCTGGCCTGCCTGGGCCTGAATACTTACCAGCAATTGCAGTGTCCCTGTTGGATAGCTCTTGGGGAACATTCCATCCTTTCCAATTTGAACGGAGTATCTCTGGCCATCTCTTTTAGCTGAGTCTGGTTTTGTCCCCAGATGGAATTAAACATTATCTCCCATCCAACAGACTCATTGTTCATCTTCCGTTTTTCTTTTTCTTTTTTTTTTTAAGATTTTATTTATTCATGAGAGACACACACACAGAGAAACAGAGAGACAGAGACACAGGCAGAGGGAGAAGCAGGAGCCTGATGTGGGACTCGATTCCAGGACCTCGGCATCATGCCCTGAGCTGAAGGCAGATGCTCAACTGCTGAGCTACCCAGACTTCCTTATCTTCCATTTTTCTAATGCAGCTTTTAGGTGCCTCCTTTACTCTGGTTGTGGAGACCCCATCATTGTCCTCAAAACACTCATAACCCATGTTTGAAGCTTTTGGTGCATTAGAACTAGTGAAATTTGCATTCCATTTGCTTCAGCTACTCTGCTTCTAGAAATTTATTTAGATTTGGCCACAGGGATGTGTATCAAGTGTATTTCACTGTGTATCACACTGAAAAATGGTAACCAATAGGGGATTGGTTAAATTAGGGAACATCTGTTCCTTGCAATCATTAGAATGATACGGTAGTGAGAGTATTTAATGTCATGATGTTGTAAATGAAAGAAACAAGTGAGAAATAAGTTTGTACAGGTTAATCTTTTTTTGGGATAAAATAATTTCATTAAATATTTGTTCAGGAAACATACTGTAAAAGGTCATATAACCACATCAACAGTGCTTTTATATCTGCGTGGTCAAAACATTGTTTTATTTTCGTTTATCTGAGTGACATTTATTGACCTCGTGCCATAGGCTGGGCCTGTGCTGAGCATTAGGCACCCATTGGGTGGATCTTACATTATTATTTTTTTTATTTTTTATTTTTATTTTTAATTTTTAATTTTTATTTTTTTTTGATCTTACATTATTATACAGGGATGGACAAATGTACTGGTAAACCAAGCATCCGGGGTACTGTGGGCACAGGATAGCACACTTTGGAGGAACAGCTCATACACATAGAACATTGAAAGAAGGCTTTCTGGGTGTCATGGTGTATAGGGACTTGGAGGGAGCATTTAACCAGGTGAAGATTGGGGTGGAGAGTGGTGTGCTCCAGATAAGGAGGGTTCTGAGGTGGGAAAGAGCATGCAGGGCTTGAAGAGGAGGAGGGGATGCTCAAGAGATAAAGTTTAGTTGTACTTTCTCCAGGAAACACGTGTTACAATGCAATTAAAGAAGATCTAGAATCTTCCTCTTCAAAAGAAGAGTCAGGGAAGCAGTGGGAACAGAGAAGGTGCCATGTCTTCTTAAGGAAAAGCAGCCAATCCAGCTGTGGATTGAGGCAAGGGAGGTTTTCCCAGACTGGCTTGCTGGCTGGGCTGGGCGTCTCTAGTGAAACAGATGAACAGCAGATAATTAATTTAATTTCTAGAAGTGCTGCTTAAATGCCTTTGCCTCCTACTACTGGTTAGAGCAAAACAAGCATGTGATTTATGTAAAAATACGTGAATATTAGTTTTAATCATTGCCCTGCAGAACAGCGTAAAAGTGACGCTTCCTGCCATAGCCAGTGTGCAGAATAAAATTAAGAAAATCAGTATTCTTTACAAATGACTAGTCACAGTGGAAAAAACCTGTCTGTTGAACTTACCATTTGTAGATAGCATTAATAAGTCTCCCCTCCCATATGACCCCAACCAAAACTGAAACATGATTTACATAGCAAAACACAAGCTGAATGAAAGATGGCCCTGAATTCTAGCATAGGGATTCTCAAGATGGCACAAGTCATGCTTTCACTGCATCCTAACCCCCACTCCTGTTTGTGACCCATGCTCTCTACATTTTCATGCCAGGCTGTATTGTGGAGACACAGGGATACCCCCACCTATGGGTGGAAGTATTTTGCAGGTACTAAAAGGGAATGGGCCTAGGACTTTGACCAATCTTTTCTATGAGATGGGATTTCAACTTCGAAAATCCACACCCTTTGACCTCTTGGGGTGTCCCCATTCTAGAAGTTGAGATTGAAACCAAGATTATTGACGTAAAATAGATTTTGGATATGACCTCTGTCAGAATGACTTGTGAATTGTTTTGTGCCAGGCGTGAGCTGACTTTGGCTTGTGGCCTGTTGGTTCCAGCCCCGAGAATAGGTTCTGATTTTCTGTGTCTCTGAGGGCTGCCTGCCCACTATCCCCTTTGGGGAGCCCTCTGTGGAATTCGTGGCATTGTCAGTGCAAGGACTGGCTCCTTTGGTATGCCAAGTTTTGAGTTCCAGTGCCGTGGTTCTTTACCACAGCTATTTTTTGTACCGTGCTGGGATAGTGCTGGAGTATTTCTGTAACAAGACTCTTCTGTGTGGAGTAGAGACTGGGCACGAGATTCCTATCACCCCCACCCCAAATCCAGTAACCGCTCCAGGAGCACTGATAGCTTGCTTCCTTCTAGCTAGAATGAAGCTTGAGTGTGGGGGAGCCTCCCTCAGAGGTGGGAGTATATACATTTCTGGGTTTGAAAAAGTATGAAAACTTGTGAGCACATCTTTTTTTCTTCACAGGTTAGTATTGTATTTGCTTTTCTGCACAACCCAGAACAAATCCCTTAACACAAACCACACGTGGCACACTGATTCATTTTGCAGAGAGGTGACTTTAGTTTTCTCTTCTCTTCTCCTTTTTTTTTTTTTTTAAAAAAAAAAAAAGATTTTATTTATTTGGGAGAGAGTGACAGAGCATGAGTGAGGAGGAGGAGGAGGAGGCAGAGAGGGAGAAGCAGACTCTCTGCTGCTCAGGGAGCTCAGTGTGGGGCTCTATTGCAGGACCCTAGGATCATGACTGGAGCCAGAAGCAGACGGTTCACTGACTGAGCCACCCAGGCGCCCTTTTGTTTTGTTTTAAAATATAAAATCTACTTTTCCTTTAAATGTCTCAAGTCTTGAAAGGGTTTGTATTGTAAATATTTCTTTAATAAGTTACTTTTAACAGCATGAAACTTGGAGGAATTGTGTACAATTGGGCCAGGTCCATCAACTGTATCACCAAAGGTGTGGCTGTTGGCGTTGACTTGTATTTAATCTGGGTGGCTACTTTCCAGAAAAATCAGTTGAACCTAATGAGTTGTCACAACTCCTTCTACCTCCACACCCCAGTCCTCTTTTGTTTTCAAACAATTGTAAATCTGTTCAGAACTTTCTTAAAAAGTCCAGTTCATCAAACCATGATTTACAGCACAGCTGTTTCCAGCGTACAGTTGGAGAAGCTTTGACAGCCGCATACCCCTGGGTGTTACTATCCCATCAAGGTGCTAGAACACTTCTGTCTTCTCAGAAGGTTCCCTCATGCCCCCGTGCAGCGTGCAGCCAGTGTCCCCCACCCCCCAGCCCCGGATGAACGCTGACCTGATTTCTAGCACTGTTGTAAAATTTCTTATAAATGGAAACACTCATGTTGGATTCCTTCACTGCAATGTTTCTTTGAGATTCATCCATGCTGGGTATACCAATAGTTCGTTCCTTCCTTTTATGGCCGAATAAGCTTTCTTTTTTCTTTGTATGCCTTTCTGTCTTTACCTTTCTTTGCTTTTCTCTGGCTTGCTTTCTCTTTTCTCCTCGGGAATGGCGGTTCTTCCATTATTCTGTGTAGAGTCGGTTCTCAACTGGGCGTTAAAGCAACCTTTAACACAAACTGAAAAAGCTGTACGACTGGAGAGAGATCCACCCTCACTCTTGCAGAAGAGGGTAAAAAAAACCGTCTTGTTCTCGAGTATCAGCTGGGTCTGAAGGATAGAATTTGGACTCTAGGTCAGCGTCTTCCCCTTCAACCAGGATGCCAGCCTCCAATTCCACAGAGTAGGTGAGCTTTTTGTGTGATTGTGTGGCTTGTTTTGAAACTTAGACCCTTGGAAAAGGGTTCAGTGCTGAATATCTGAGTTCAGCATGTAGGCAACTGTCAGCTACCTCTTGACATTCCTTCTTTCCAGAAGAATGGAAAAGTGTGCCTCCTTCTTCCAAACAGTGAGGACCCATGGAACCTTCAGTAACAGGAAAACGTCTTAATAGTCTCTGCTGATGGAGTTTTAGTTGATGAGAAAGCCCTGTTCTGTTGGATCTTGGTGCTCGGTTGGTGCATACACCCTGTATCATCTCATTTATTTTTTTCTCGGGTGAGGAAAGTGCTATGTTGAGAGCAAGTATCTCATCAGAGATGGTGGGCTGGGTGGCTTGGACTTGGAATCGCTGTGTGCCAGCCCCTCCTGCCCTGGGGATGCTCTGCCCAGACCCAAGCAGCTGGGACACTGTTCTCTTCACTGTTTGACTTCGTGGTTTGAAGAGGGCCAGTTCTGAGAAATCCGCCATCCCCACTGAAATAACCCCTATTTGCCGATCACATCGAAGCCTGCGGGCCGTCGGTGCTTTAGCAGAATGTGTGTACAGGCACATTGTGGAGAACCAGGCCTGTTTGAGTTGTGGGGTGATGCTTGAGCTCCCCGAGATTCTGTGCGTTCCCCGGTGGCGCTAGTATTTTTGCTTTTGCAGATCTGGAGAACAGCCAGTCTGAAACCAGGCTAGGTGGCAGCATTCCTTGGCTGTCATATGTATAGGAACTTGTTTGGGAACAGATGATTAGAAAGTTTTCTTCCCACTTGGCGCTTTGAAGAAAAGAAGCACCTGAAGTACATTCATCATCTAAGCCTTTCTCCTAAAGGCAGCTGACCCTGCCCTGGGCCTCGTAGGGTGGGTTTGGTAATTACCTTTGGCTCTCTCCCTTAAAGAAGCCATAAATGACCCCAGGCTGCCCTGCAAGCCATCCCGAGGGCACCCTTTTTGCATTTTCTGTACCTTTTCTGGTTTGGGGGCAAGTAGACTGCATCTGGGCCCCAAGGTCTAGCCGGGACAAGTCACTCTGATTCTGGATCGTTGTTACTCAGGTGATTCTGTTCCCAGGTGAGGAACCTGTGAGGCTTCCGGAGGTCAAGGAGCCTAGTGAAGTTTAACTCAGGTAGTGAGTGGCAGGGTCAGACTGGAATTCCAGTGCTGACCTGTTCTGAAGGGCCCCACACTGCCCTCCTGCCTCGGTAGTCTATCCCTTTGCTCTTTTGTTCCTATAGCCATTAACCACCACCTCTCAGATAACCTTATTTGTTATTTACCTGGTCTTGGTTTTCTCCACAGCATATAAACTCCCCCGAGAGCAGGAATCTCTTTCTTCTTGCTCACAGATTTATCTCTAGCCCCTAAAACAGTGTCTGGCACTTCATACTTCCTGAGGTTGTCAAAAGAAGCATTGAGTAAATAGTACTTGGAAATTTGCTGTGGTTCAGATTGTGACTTGCCGTGTCAGATTTGTCACGGGCAGGGCTTCGATTCAATAGATGATACTGGGAATAAACACCATGCGGTAGCTAAAATACCTGTAGTTCAGGACTTGTGTGTTGAGGCTGACAGAAGCCTGGAAATGCAGATTGAGGCCTATTGTAGGGTCAGGAAAGAGGGAGCTTGGATTTGCAAAGTGGTAATGGGAATCCATGGAACACATGTCCGGAAGTGGATCTTGGAAGAAAAGTTTTGGCGACTGTGAAGTAGACTGCAATAATAATTTGTGAATTATTATCAGTCTTTTACCATAAAGCAAAACCCCAAAAAACAAAAGAAACAAAAAAACCCTCAAGTACACACCTGGGTACCTGGCCTCCTTTGGTCCTCGCTGCTACTGTGAAAGTGTTTCGCAGGAAATAGGAGAGTAGCATGCTTGTCCGAGAATTATCATTGTTCTTAAACATATTGATTCTGTTAGAAGAGTTTAGACATTTTTTAAAAAAGATTTTTTGGTTTTATTTATTCATTTGAGAGTGAGAGAAAAGACCACAGGGGGAGGGGCAGAGGGAGAGGTAGAAGCAGACTACCCCACCTCTCTGCTGCTGAGCATGGAGCCTGATGCCGGGCTCTATCCCAGAACGTCCGATCATGACCAGAGCTAAAGGTAGATGCACAATGTAATGAGCCACCCAGGCATCCCTAGAAATGTTTTTATTACAAATGTCGCTTCTTTAAGACAAGGGCTGGTGGACAATCTGTAGGACCACAGAGGGACAGAAACTGTGTCAGTCCCTGGGAATTTTGTATGTTTAACTTCAGTGTGGGCAGCTTGCAGAGTGAAGCCTTACACCCCCCCCTCCCCCCTCCCCAGTGATATCAGCTAGCTTCTTCCCAGGGTGGTGGAGAATCAAGATGGGACTTGTTGCCTCATCATGAAGAATTACAGTTGATCTTCAGCATGGGACGCAGAGTGGAGCAGGTAAAGTCCAGAGTGAAGCATGGAATCCAGTGTTTTGACCAGCACCACCATTTAGGAGTGCCAGTGTGTCTAGGGTGCAGTTAGTAAAACTTCATTATTGGGATGTGGTGTGGCCAAATGAGGGGAGGCTCTTGAGCTGCTTCTGGCGACTCGTGGGCTGCAGGTCCCCTTTAGCTGTGGTGGTTCTGAGTTACCTGTAGGAACGAGGGGGATTTGTGTCCAGTTCTTTCTTCATGTCTGATTGGAGTTTTCAGTCTAATACTGTAGAGGGAATTAGGACAGGCCTTTAAAGAAGCAAGTCCTGGGGTGCCTGGGGGGGCTCAGTGAATTGGGCATCCAACTCTTGATTTCAGCTAAGGTCATGATCTCAGGGTTGAGAAACGGAGCCCATGCATTTGGCTCCACACTCAGCTTGGAGTCCACCTGAGAATCTCTCTCTCCTTCTCCCTCTGCCCCTCCCCTTACTTGCATGCTCTAAATAAATAAATAAATCTTTAAAAAAAAAAAAAAAGGAAACTTAAGTCTACTGGACCCAGTGTGCTGGCCATCTCTTTTAGTACCAGCTATTATTACCGACTTTTGAAATAGGATTTTTTTTAAAGTGGTTCCCAAATCTGTGAAAGAAGGAAGTGATGCATTTAAATTAATCTTCTTTGTTCAGATGGATTTCCTAGAGGCTGAGGACCTAAGCTGGAGCCAGGATTAGAGCATGGGTAATTCACATTTGGTTCCTGCTTGCTTTTGGTTCTGTTCCATGAGTGTCATTTGGTAAAGGATTTTCTCAGCTATTACCACAGGTACAACTACAGTAGGGTCCTTTACATGTTTGATTCTAGAAAGGGAGCATCCTCCTTAAAATCTCCACTATAACTATAAGAAATATAGTTTCTGCTGTTCTGTTAGGAATATTTTATAATAAAGATTGCCTTTTTAATAATGTCAGGGTTTGTTGCCAAGGACGGTAGCAATTTTAATGCTTTATACTGCTTAAAAGTGGGGATGTTTTGGGGTGCCTGGGTGAGAGTTTAGCTCAGGTCCTCATCTCAGAGTCATGAGATCAAGCCCCGTGTTGGGCTCTGCATTCAGCTTGGAGTCTGAGATTCAATGTGTCTCTCTCCCCCCTTTCCTCCCTCCCCTGCACTCTTTCAAATACATTTTTATTTTTAAATATTTATTTCTTAGAGAGAGCAAGTGTTAGCACACAAGGAGGAGAGGCAGAGAGAATCCTAAGCAGAGCCTGATGTGGGGCTTGATCCCATAACCCTGAGATCAGGACCTGAGCTGAAATCAAGAGTCAGCTTAGCTGAGTGAGCTACCTAAGCACCTCTAAATAAATCTTTTTTTTTTTTTTTTTTTTTTTTTTTGTAAGGGTCTAATTAAAAACAAAAACATTTTGGACCATTCTTGGCAGTAACAGTAGTGGTATCACTAAAATCCTCTCACTGTGAAGATTATCCTTCCTATCTCTCTCTCTATCACACTTAATGTTTTCTATCTCTTTAAAGGGCATAGCTTTTTTTTCATTTTTTAGCGGACCTTGGAAACTGTGATTTAGTTAAAAGGATCACTTGAGCCAGATGCCTTGGGTTTGAAGCTCTGCTGTGACACTGCTTGGACTGTGGGCAAGTTGTGTATCCTGTGTGCGCCTCTTGTTTCCTCCTCAGTGAAAAGGGAATCATAGCAACGCCTTTGATGTACAGTTTAAATGAGTGTACGTCTGGTGCAAAATGAGTCCCTGTATTAGCAGTTGTGATTTTATACATCCTTTTGTTGCCGGTTACTTAATGATTAAAAGTGGAATGTTGGTGCAAAATTTTTAACTTGATTGTATCAACTTAGCAACAGGAAAAAAATTTTTTTTAAGCAACAGAATTTTTTCAGTCAGAGATGATTTCTTTCTGCCTGTGACCCCCCCCCCCCCGAAAGGGGGAAGAAACAGCTCTTAGAAACAACTCAGAAATAATGTCTCTAAAACATAGAAACTGTAAGAACGCATCAGTTTTTTTCTCTCGTACTTGAGAATGTATAAGTATCATCTAGGATAATAGTTGGGCTTCTGAGGTGATTATTTAAGGTTTGGTGTAACTTTGGGAGTCATTTAAAGGTTGAAGGACAGATTTGTGGGTAAAGTAGACTTTTGTTTGATATCTGCAAACATCACCTCAAGAGTAATTTCCCCCAAAACTCCCTAGGAAATTTTTACCTTTTACCTTAGTAAACCTGGAGTTTTGCCTCTTTGCACTTTAATTTTGGCCTGCTCACAAGGTGAGTTCTTGGGAACCTACCTACCTGATTGCTTATCATGTGACCAGTGAACCCAGAATCCCCACTGGAACGTCGTCCTCTCTGAGATGTTGGCTTGGAATGCATTTCTCGGGTTTCAGTTTTGAGTTCTTCCTGTTGAGTTTCTGATCTGAGGAGATGCAGAGGCTGCCTAGGTATTTGTTCTAGGCCTTCCTACCCATGCCTCAGGTGAGTGTGCCTGTGGAGGCATTTATTTCCTCCAAGGCACCACACAGAGCTGAGGTGCCGCTTAGCTGGCCAAGAGAGGTGATGATCCCTGGTAGTTGTTTCTTTTCAACACCAGTCCTGTCCCACAGAGCTGGAGTGTTCGCGCCTCCCTTCTCCTGGCCTGTTTACTGCTGGCTGGGCCTCAGCACCAAGCTTCAGCAGGTGAGGTGAAGAGCACACTGGAGGCAGAGTCAAAGGTGAGTGCTCTGGCGCTGAGAAGGTTTGCTGAGCACACCCCAGAAAGGACCATGACAGTGGTTAGGAGAGTCATCACACAAACAGATCTGCCATTGTGGCTGCACTGCATGGAAAAAGCTGAAGCCCAGGGCTAGGCTGGAGGGACATGTGGCTTTAGTGGGGATTTGGGGTTTAAAAGGTGAATGGGAAAGGAAAAGTGCAAGGAGCAAGGAGCTTTGCTCTGGCGCTGCTGCTTGGGTCGGGGTTGGGGGGGTGGGGGTTGCTCTCTGCAGTCATTCGGGGGGATTCCCACAGAAGCAGCACATTGACATCTGCTGAACACTCAGGATTCCATCATAGGATACCTGGGGTATTTGACATGCATAGCAAGAACTTTTGGGTGTTTCTTGGGGTTTTTTTGGGGGGTGGGGGGTTGTTGTTGTTGCTACCTATCTATAATGAGAAGCTTGGCATGCAGCCCTCTAGCCGGAAATAGAATCTGAGAACCACACACTCTTGAAGAGCTTGTCCTGACACTCACCCTGAGGCACCCCCACACCCTCTTGTTAAGCGTCGTTTGGGACAGGCCTGATTCACTGGTATGGCTGTGCCAGGGCTGGCCTGCCTCATTAGAAAATGTGTTTTGGAGCAGAGACAATGAGGGACGGGAAAGGTAACAAACACCTCTTGGGATTCCCAGATTGCTCAGGATGTTATAAACAGTAAGTGCTCCCTTTGATCGTGGAGGGTGGTGTGGGGCAGGCCAGCAAGGGGGTGGTGGTTACTGAGAAGAGAGCTGGAGCCAGACAGCCATAATGGCTTGTCCAAAGGCTGCTCTGAATCCCAGTGGCAAAAAGCTCTGTACTTGCCACTAATTTCTGTTTTCTTTGCTGTGGTTGGCTTTATTAAAAGGGCATAAGGAAGCAGCCTAGACATTCAGTTCCAATCAGTTTTCTGAGCTAAGCCGGTTTGGGGGAATGGGGTGGGGTGGGGCTGAACCAGGCCTTTGGTGATTTCAGAGGAAGGCTGACTGGCTTTATGGCTTATTCACTTTCTTGGGGGAGGGGAGAGAGATATATGGAATGGTATAAATCATCAAAGGGATTCAGGATACACAAACATGTTTCATCCTGTTTGGAGAGCTGGGACCAATGAAGGGCTGCCGCCTTCAACGTGATTTTAAAAAGATTGCTCTGATGGTCACTGTGTCTTGTGTAACCTTTTCTGGACGTGGTTCTGTGCTGGCCATTCCCTGTGTGAGTGAGATGGACGACTTGTCTTGGGTTCCTGGAACAGAATTGGGAAACAGGGGTCTGTATTTGGGAGGAGCATGAGGATTTTACCTGAGGATGGCCCTTTAACTTCTTATGAGGAAAAACCACCTAATCAGCGGTTGCAAATTATGTAAATTTGATGCAATAATCAAGCATCTTGCTCCACTGTCTCATTTACCTTTTGATTTCAGAGAAGTTCAGCCCCATGACTTTTTTCCTTATTTGAACTAGAGCAGGGTGCAGAGATACTCGGGTCACACCCTAGCCTGGGAGGGGATCTATGTAAATACAAGCTGCTAATTTCAGACAGACACAACTAAATTATTAGAGCTCGGTTAATTTCAGCTCACTCACCAGCTTCTCTATCCTCGATGTGTTTTTCCATATGTCTCAAAACTTAAAAATGCCGTCCTGGCCTTTTGGGTATGGTTTGCTGGGAGCTTCTGACCCTGCTTGGCTCTGTGTGCAGGGAAGGCTGATGGCAAGAACCCAGACCACGGCTAGGGGCGCTGGTGCAGAGGACCGAAGCCACAGTGCTGTTTTAATCCCTGTTCACCCCGCTTGACCCCCCCATTCCACGGTCCTTCAAATTTCATTAGGACACAGGTGTAGGGATGCCTGGGTGGCTCAGTGATTGAAAACCTGCCTTTGGCTCAGGTCATGATCCTGGGGTCCTGGGGTCGAGTCCTGCATCAGGCTCCCCACAGGGAACCTGCTTCTCCCTCTGCCTATGTCTCTACCTCTCTTTCTGTGTCTCTCATGAATAAACAAACAAACAAATAAATAAATAAAATCTTAAGAAAAAATGGACACAGGTGTAGAGTCTTGGTTGCATTTAGCAATCCAGGGTAGGTTAACCCTGTTCTGTTTCCACTACGACTGGTATACAAGGAACGAGAAAAACTTTTGAATTTTAGTTAGGCAGTACTTAGAGTATGTGGGCAAACATAGAAAAAATGGACTTTATGGAACTCCGTGATCGGATTTGGTGCTGGGTAAGAGGTGTCTTGGAGCAGCATCTTTCCTGTGAGTGGGTTGAAATGGAAGGTGAAATGTTGACTGACTCTTAGTTCCTAGAGGTTGTTTTGTATCTGGTATTCATTACAATTGCAGTTCCTAAACAAGATGAAACTGTGTAGAGCTAATGACATAAAATGTTTCCTCCTTATCTAATCAGGAATCTTTCTCAGAGTAGCTAGATTAGATGTTATTCAGAATGGATAATATAAAAAATAATTACTAACCATATTTCATTTGTGGAATTAACCATATGGCCTCGAACTTTGCATACATTGCAAATGGAAATAAAGCCAATAAAGAGCAGTCAGTCTATAGTGCTTCTAGCCAGTGGCACACAAGAATATTATACTGTTTGTTATTTTAATCTGCATATGAAATATGATCTGCCGTTTGGAATACTGTAATTTTATGTTATTGGTGCATTTGCCCATTTCGTTTGTGGAGTTTTGTGAAATTGTATTTTAATTTGGGGAGGGGAGGCAGTGTATCATAATGAATAACATTCACTGAAGAAATCTGTATTTGATTGTATAAGGCAGTATTTGGGGGCGTTAGCAGGCTGGAAATGCACCAGAAGCTTACAAAAGAATTTTAGGGGAGAATATAACTTAAGATATCTTCAAAAATATGAGTTTGATTCTTGAACCTTACCAATTAAGGAAGACCTGGGGATGAGTCAATATATATTACATTGAGTTTTAATATCATAACCAGGCACTTCTTGTTATAGGGATATAAGGGACATGCCAGTTTTTTACTCAAGGTAAAACTCATACAATTATTTTTTATTTTTTAATTTAAAAAAGATTTTATTTATTTGACAGCACACAAGCGGTGGCGGGGAGAGGGTAGGGAGGTGTGGGCATGCAGAGAGAGAGGGAGAAGCAGACTCCCAGCCGAGGAGGGAGTCTGATGTAAGGATTGATCCCGGGACCCTGGAATCATGACCTGAGCCAAAGGCAGATGCTTAAACAACGGAACCACCCAGACACCCCTTCATTATTTTTTAAAAGATTTAACTTATTTCTTTGAGAGAGACAGAATGATTTGTGGGGGAGAGGCAGGAGCGGGAGAAGCAGACTCCCAGCTAAGTAGGGGTGCTCCATCCCAGGACCCTGAGATCAGGACCTTAGCGGAAGGCATACGCTTCACTGACTGAGCCACCCAGGTGCCCCTACAATTAGTTACTAATAGTTATTTGTTAGGTGTCCACCCTGTAAAATAACGGAGACTAACCATGCCCATGTGAGTGTTCTGAATCCTGGTTATAGAACACATTTTGTTGACGTGAAAGTGCACACTTACATAAGGATTAGGAATTAGAGCAATGCAGTTCACATGAGGTTTGACCAGGAAATATTTAATAAGTCTGAAAATCCTTTTGGTTGGGTTGTGAGACATTTGTTTTGTAGCTTTGTTATTTCTGCTCTGTTTCAATGTTCAAGAATCGGTGGCAGTGAAACCAAGCTGTCTGTTCGGAACCAAAGACTGACGGCGTCCAGGGACTTAGCTGTTTCAAAAGTTGTCAGCAGAAAACACCATTTCTTTAGCATCTCGTAAACTGTCCCATATATTGGCAAACTAACTGCTGCACTCTGGGTGTTACTAGTTAATAGAGAAACAATAACAAGACTTTCCTTGAAGATACTGGAAAGTTGGTCAATAATAGAGCATGAATTAGAATCACATTCTAGTTTTATAATGGGAAAAGTTCTCTACTATTAGAATTGGTGTCTGGGGATTGATGAGAGGGTGAGAAATCTTTAGAAGTCCTGATTAGTACAAGGAAAAGCACATAAAAGTAATTTCACACATACTTAGCAATACATGGAATAAGGTCTGCTCATTGGACTTCCGTTTTTGAAGGACAGCAAGAAGAACAAAGAGAATGTGTCTGGGTACCTGCGGTCTGATCCTGTACTTGGTTAAAGAAGAGGGTGCTTGGGGCACCTGGGTAGCTCAGTTTGTTAGGCCGCTGACTGTTGATTTCAGCTCAGGTCACGATCTCAGGGTTGTGGGATCAAGCCCCGCGTCGGGCTCCATGTTCACCATGGAGTCTGCTTGAAATTCTCTCTCTCCCTCTCTCCCTCTCCCCCCCAGCTCTCCTCTCAAATAAGTAAATCTTAAAAAAAAAAAAAAAAAAAAGAACAGGGTGGTCAAATCCTAAGAGCATTCCTGTTATTCTCTAGACTAATTTTGTGTTGATCTGCAACGGGCTACAATATGTTTTATCATTCAGTGTCTCTCCCCTGGCCTAAGAAGGTCTACTTGAATGCCTGGGTATGTACTTTGACTAGCATTTTCCCTGAGTCCTTTCTTTTCCTGCACAATGGGAGAATACTCAATAATAGCACCTACCTTGTCAGTTTTGAGCGAGCGTGAATCACAGGAGCAATGCCCAGAATAGTGCCTGGCGTATGTTGTAAGGGTTCAAGAACTGTTTCTGGGATTTGTCTAAACACAAACCCCGGGCAGTGTTTTCAGCCAGCAGTCAGGGAGCCATCTGCATTAAGCCACTGGCTAAATCAGACTTTCTTAGTCTTTCAGCTTAAAAAAAAAAAAAATCATTATTCTTGGGGGCGACTTTTGTACAAGGCATCTGTAACGTTGCGGGAGTGGGTGTTGGCAGGAGGAGGAGGTTGCAGGATAGAGAAGGATAGATGATTCCTTAGCCACTTCCAGATTATATCTTAAAGTAAAGCCCCCCCCCTCCTGAATTCCAGAATATCAGACGTAACCATAACATAAACACAACAGCATACTCTTTAAGCCAAAGGAAAAAAAAATTCCAAGCTGTTCTGAATTATCTGGTTCATTTGAGATTGGACTCTGTGATTTGGTCCTGGTGGCAAGGCTCACTCTAGAAATGCAGTTCAGTGGAGTGCCAGGGTAGCAAGCACCAGGACTGGAGGTTACTTCAGCATAGTGATTGTAGGTTTCCCAACAGAATCATTCTGGTTTTTGCCTTTCTGCTCCCCCAGAGCTTTGGTGAGGAACTTCTTAGATCTGTGTGGGTGGTGGGCTTTTGCCTGCTAGGCAGGCAGGCTCAGCAGCCTGGTTTTCCAAATGCATTTCTCCTGCGCCCCTTTCTGCCTCCATTGAAGCATATCTGAATGGTGTAGGAGTAAGCTACCTCTTGTGCTTTGCTTTTTCCTTTCTTACATCACAGGAATGAACTGGGGTGGGGGGTTGGGGGGTGCGTGGGAGTGACTTGGCTTAGCCTAGCTTGGGTGTGCCACAGCATGGGAGAAACCCCGTGCTGCTGGCTCTGCTGGAGCTTTCACACATCTGGGTGACACTTGACTACCGGTGAAGAGTCAAACCAGAGCAGGGTTCTCCAGCAAGCACCTTGCTGTTTTCCGCCCCCTCCTTTTGGTTTTTTTTCCTTGGGATGCTGTCTAGTCCTGTTGTTAAGTGCTCACAGTTACTTCAGATGTGAAAGTATGGGAAACAGGCCTGGTCTCCGTTGTTAAGTGCCCATCAGTGTAAAATACACAGGGACTTTCTAGAACTTTGTAATATGAAAATGGAGTTAAATAATTTGCTTTTTATTTTGAGTGCATGTTTAAAGGATAATATTTGAGATGTATTTGAGTTAAAATTGTCACCCATTTTAACAATTTTAATGGGGTTATTTTATTTTATTTTTTTAAAGATTTTGTTTATTCATGAGAGAGAGAGAGGCAGAGACAGAGGGAGAGGGAGAAGCAGGCTTCTTGTGGGGAGCCTGATTCAGGACTCGATCCCAGGACCCCGGGATCATGACCTGAGCCCAAGGCAGATGCCCCTGGCTGATAATTTTACATGGTGCTCTGTTTCTGTTGGACAGCACTGGTGTGTTCTGTGCAGGAATTAGGGGTGGGGGGGCACACCTGTGGCGTTTGCCCTAGGTAAAGTTGATTTGTATTGAGGTATGATTAGCATGCAGTAATGCTTATCTGTTTTAGGTAAATAGTTCTGTGAAGTGTGTTAGATGCGCTTTGTCATATAATCCATCACAGTCAAAAGTGCTACTTTGCAATGAATCCTCTCTATAAAGCTGATCTCTTTACTAGGTTTTCTGACTTTTCTAGAATGTCTTTTTTTTTTTTTTTTTTTTTAAGATTTTATTTATTTGAGAGGGAGCAGAGTGACATAGAGCAAGTGAGCATGAGCGCTAGTGAAGAGCAAAGGGAGAGGGAGAAGCAGTCTCCCCTCAGAGCAGGGAGCCTGACGTGGGGCTTGATGCCCGGACCCTGAGATCATGACCGGAGCTGCAGCCAGACACTTAACCAACTGAGCCACCCAGGCGTCCCTTCTAGATTGTTTTAAGTAGAATCTTAGTTTATTTGAGATTCATCTGTGTTGGTGTTAGAAAGGCCTTTCTTTTCACTTCCGAGTGGTATCCTGTAGTCTGGACGTCCCACAGTTTTGTCTGTGTCTTCATCCTTTCACAGACGTGGTCGTTTCCCCTCCTTGTCACTTAATGGGTTTTGCTGCTGTAGATAGGTTTTTGTGCGGTTATGGTTTTCATCACGAGGTAGTCCTTGCTTGTGCATTACCTTTATACCCGTCTTTCCAGCGTGGATGTACCCTTGCCTTCCACAAGCAGTGCAGGAGGGTTTAGTTTGCTCTTGAGGCTTCATTTGTATTTGGTTGCTGTTGATTTTTAAATTCTACCCATTTTAAAAGATACATAGTAGAATCTCACCATGGTTTTAATTTGCATTTCTCTAGTGACCGACAGATGTTAAGTGTGTATTTTCCTGTGTTTCTTTGCCCCTTTTAAAATTGAGTGGTTTTGGGGATCCCTGGGTGGCTCAGCGGTTTATAAAGCGCTGCCTTCGGCCCAGGGTGTGATCCTGGAGTCCTGGTATTGAGTCCCACATCAGGCTCCCTGCATGGAGCCTGCTTCTCCCTCTGCCTGTGTCTCTGCCTCTCTCTCTCTCTCTGCATCTCCCATGAATAAATAAATCTTAAAAAATAAAAAAAAAATTAAAATGGAGCCCCCCAACTCTTGATCTCAGAGTTGTAAGTTTGAGCCCCATGTTGAGTGTAGACATGGCTTAAAAATAAAATCTTAAAAAAAAAAAAAACCAGAAGAAAAGAAACCCCCAAAATAAAAGGACACTTGTGTAAGGAGGAAAATAACCCTTTTGTAAACTTTACTTTTATCTATATTAAAATTTTGAATCGACACCCACTATTTGCATGTGCACACATAACTGAAATGTGTCTCATGAAGTTTTGCGTTATGAATAAATTATTTCTATCTATTCATGATACTTTGACCTGTCCAGTTTTTTTCTGTTTAATTTAAAAGAAAAATGCTTGTTTGGAGCCTTGCATATTGATTCCTATGAGGGATATTCACAGCTTGTCTTGGATTTATTGGATGTAAATGTTTAAATTCTTTTTTTTTTTTTTTTAAAGATTTTATTTATTTGAGGGGGGTGGAGAGAACGAGAACAAGCAGGGGGCTGGGGAGCAAACTCCTGCCTGAGTAGGAACCCTAATTCGAGGCTTGATCCCAAGACCCAGAGATGATAACCTGAGTGAAGGCAGGCGCTGAACCAACAGAGCTACCCAGGAGCCCTGGACATGAATGTTTAAAGGTGCTTAGTACCAGGCATCACTGCATGGAGGCCCTTCCTCTTCACGATGCTGTGCCTGGGAGGGAACTCTTCTTGCCAACTCTGGGCACTTAAATTCGGTGTCTCATTTTACTTCACAGTTTAAAAGGAGTAGAAGCTTCTTGTCAGGCCTGGTGTTAAGGAAATGCTGCCTTTACTCACAGAGCTTCCTTCCATCTCAGTTTATCGACATCTATACATCTATATCTTTCATAAACAACAGCTCTCTTGGTTCTCAGTAATTTTTCAGAGTTCAAAGAGGTCCTGAGACCCAGCAGTGTGCTAATTACTGCTCCAGTTATATGTCATGTGGCTTTAAAAAAAAACCCTTTTTTCCTGGAGGAGTAAACGTCTCCCACCTTTTAAGAAACTTTTGATTGAGGCACCTGGGTGGCTCTGAGCCCCCCAACTCCTGAGCATCCAACTCCTCACTGAACTCCATGTCAGGTTTGGAGGCTGCTTAAGATTCTCTCTCTCTCTCTCCCTCTGCTCCTCCCCCTTCTTCCTCTCTAAAGTGAAATAAATTAACTAATTAAAAAAAATTAAAACTTTTTATTACAGGATATTGCAAATATCTGCTAAAGTGGTGAAAATAATTTGATAAGCTACCACATTACTCATCTCTTAGTTCCAGCTATATCCGTCTCATGGTCCACTTTGGGTTTCATTTATGTTTCTGCTTCTATTTGGATTGTAGTATAGCAGATGTCAAATGCGGTGTCATATACTTTGCAGACATTTCACTATTATTCTTTAAAAGATGAGGATACGGGTGATATAAATCATAGTTAATCCCAAATAACTAATCAGTGTTCACATGTCCTCTGCTGTCTGTCTCTCATCTTGTTTGTGAAGGTTGCTTTAAAATGAGGTCCTGGGGCACCTGGGTGGCTCAGTGGTTGAGCATCTGCCTTCGGCTCAGGTCATGATCCTGGGGTCCTGGGATTGAGTTCTGCATCAGGCTCTGCGCAGGGAGCCTGCTTCTCCCTCTGCCTATGTCTCTGCCTTTCTCTGTGTGTCTCAAATGAATAAATAAATAAAATCTTTTTTAAAAAGATTAGGTCCACACATTGAGATTGGTTGATTAAAAACATAAGTTTATTACTAACCTAATACCGTACTGTGACCCTCAGCTCTGCACTTGGTAATTTGTTGAGGAAACAGAGTGGGTTGTCCCCAAGGGGCACAAGTTTTAGATGTGCAGGTGTGTGGGCTAATTTACCAGGAGTGTTTGGGGCGAATCTGAAGTTGATTGTTGATACGATTTTGTTTTGAGGATTGGCCATCCTTCATGTTTTCCATAAAAGTAGGCCCTTTTGCCTGGCCTCCAACTATATCCCCTGCACATTTTTCATATTTTAAGCCTCATCTGCACATTTTCAGGGACACAGAACTTTGGTATGTCATGTTCAGTCAGCATCTGGAAATTTCTACCATTGTGCATGGTTAATGACGTGATGGAGAGCCTGGGAATGTGAAGCCCTGATGGCCTCAGAATGCACATTTAGTGAAGCCAAGGGGGAGATCTGACAGAGGGGTCTTAGGTAAGTGGTAGTGGGAGTGGAGCTGAATGCAGCTGCTGCCCCTTCCACTCTGGATGCTGGTGGATGGTGGTGCATCGGGGTGTTTGTGAGGAGAGAAGAGAACCAGGTGGGAGGGAGAGGACCCAGCAGTCATGAAGCCAGTGGATGGATCATGTGTGAACAGGTCCCCACAGGACTGGAGAAATTTCGTTCACTGGCAGTTTTTTTTTTACAAAAACCAGATCAATGTACCTGGAGAGGAAAGCAGCCTAAGAGGAGGTCTCTATCCTCCTAAGTGTTTGCATTTCTATCCCTCAGGATTCAGTGTCATTTCCTTTGGGAAACCTCCACCTCTCTGTGGCTCTGTTGTTACCTTGTTCCTATTTCTGTCACAACGCCAATCACACAGGACTTGAAATGTTTGTTTTCAGAGGTGCCTTTCCCCTTGTGCTGCCCTTGGACCCCTTTGATCCATCTTGTTAGTGAATTGCTGGTGAATATTTACCGCACGCGGGGCTTGGGTAGCGGTTCAATAATGCTGGATGAATGAAAGAATCACCCTGAATGGGAGTTCACGGAAGGAAATACCAAGAGGTGAGGTAGGGGTCATCCTTCTGCAACGCCCCAGGGACGGCTTTTTGGCCTCCTGTGGGCCCTTGTGTAGGTCCTGATGGAAAGGTTGGAGCACACTAACCTCACAGTGTTCTGAACGCTCAGGAAGCAGAGAAAGCTCCCGCAGAGGCCCCTGCGTGGCATCAGAAGGCCTTAGAACTCACCAGAAATCTTGAGTGATCATAGCTTGGTTACCACTGGTTGTTGAACACCTACTGTGTGCCAGGCACTCTGTGAGATGGGCTTCATTATTTCCAGTTCACTTATGCCTACAGGTGCTGTTTGTCCTTCTCTGCTAGTTTCTCTGTGTAGGACCAGGATCTCCAAACTTAACCAGAAATCATCAGTCATCATACCTCGGTAGCTCCTGCTTTCTGAGCACCTACTATGTACCAGGCACTCTTGTGAGATGGGCGTCACGTGTTATTTTCAGTTCAGTTCTGCTTGCTGGTTGCAGCTTCTCTCTCTGCTGTCATCTTTCTTAGGAACTGGGCAAGGTCCTTGAAGAAATGCTACAAACCCAAGATACTGGCAAAATCTGTTATTATTTTGTGTCATTGGAAGGATTAAACAGTTATACCTGTAGAGTGCTTAGGCCATAGCTAAACCTTTTTGAGTGCTTACTCCTGTTTTTATGGAAGAGACATAAAGCATAAAAATGTTGATCCAGGGGCACACCTGGCTGACTCAGTTGGTGGAGCCTGCATGCGACTCTTCATTTCGGGTTTGTAGGTTCTAGCCCCACATTGAGATTAGTTAAAAATACAATCTTATTATTTTTTAAGATTTTATTTATTGATTCATGAGAATCATACAGAGAGGCAGAGACACAGACAGAGGGAGACGCAGACTCCATGCAGGGAGCCCAATGTGGGACTCGATCCTAGGACTCGGGGATCATGCCCTGAGCCAAAGGCAGATGCTTAACCGCTGAGCCACCCAGGTGCCCCTAAAAATAAAATCTTAAAAATAAAATTCATCCGCATTGTCCAGTGTCATATTAACTAACCATTAAAGTGCTAAAGCCAAGCCCAGAGTCTGCCTTACTCCACACTTCAGAGCACACATACAGTGATGAGACTGTGCTTGACCCTGAGACCTCAGAGCTGGAGGTGCTGGTTGTCCAGACACCCCTTCCCCCATTTAAGATCGGTAGTGACTTCAGTTACAACACTGGTCCATGAGATCTATAGCTTTGGAGGCCCAAGCCTTGGAAGGATGCGCCGGGGCCACATGCCTCATTCCCACAGTGGGTGCCTGGTGACCAGCTGTGGAAGCCAGGGCGGTGAGTGGTAGGCCTCCCAATATAATGCCCTTCAAACAGCTTTTTCTTTTTTGGGGGGGGGGGGCGGCTAAGTTCTCATATTTCCTTTGGGACCAGAAAGAGTGTCTGTACCCCCATTGTATCTAGGAAGGCCAACTAGGTCAGAAAAAAGAGGTTTCAGGAACCCAGAGAAACCATCCATGTGTTGGTGCATGTATTTAATGAGGTAGGGGCAAAAATGTCCTTTTAATACGTTTGCTTGCATGATTTTGTCATCCCCTTAGACCTGTGCTTCCCTCCTTAACCATCATCTTATCCCTTGGGGTTACTGGCCTGGGCTGCCTGTGCTCTGTCCTTATTATTAGTTCCTGGCAGGGGCAGAGGCCAGAGGGGTGGGCCTGGGGAGTCAGCTGCTGCCAACAGTCCATGGCCCACCATGGCTAGGGAGCCTAGGGCAAGGTGACAACCTCCCAGGATCTAACAGATACTTGAGCGTGATTGTGGTGATAACGTGAATGGTCCTTGCCTCTTCCTTCATGGCAGGCTTGCTCTAAACCAGGTGTAGGGGTGTGTGTGTGTATGTGTGTGTGTGTGTGTGTGTGTGTGTGCGCGCGCGCGTGTGTGTAGGCAGGACATAAGATGATGGCCACTGTTGCAGCTCCCCCTCTCACTGAGGGTGCATGGATTTGTTAGCCTCTCGCTTTACGAGCAGGAACATCCATCTTTAGCATGCAGGCCCAACCACTCACACTCTGTCCAGCTTGTGAGGGTCAGGCAGCCATTTGGATTTTGTCTTCACGTTTCCAGACTGCGACGGTTGTCATGCAGTGTTGGCAAAGTCAGTGGGTTCTGTCTTAAGATGTCTTCTTTTACCCACGTGTGAAATACCTTTCTTTTACTTGGGAGAGGTCTGCAAAGAACATGAGTCCCACACTAGGTTGCAAATGTTGTCTGTCTCTTTGTTTTTCTGGAAAAATCTGCTGTAGCCTGTTAGTGGACGTTTGTGCTGTTCCATAGTCCTGATGATTGGAAAAACTTACCTTGTAACAGTGTCGATGTACAGCTCAGCACTGATCGGTGAGATACGGTGTGAGCAGCATCTTGCTTTCACTTAATTTTTACTGAGTTTTTTTTGGGTTTTACAGTAATTAAACTTGGCATTCATTTAAGGAATGAGTTGTGCTTTCTTTGGTCACGACCCAGGGAAAATGACATGTGTGTACTCTGGGAGTGAATTCTGGTGAGAACCTTTGTATTCTCCCCCCTCTAAATCATCCCCCCCGTTTCTTTCTTTTTTTTTTTTTTTTTTTAATTTTTATTTCACAAGTCAGGCTGTAACTTTAAAAGAAACTGTAGGAGCTGTTCCCCAGGTTATTCACAAAATGAGTCTTTGTCTGCTGTTTCATTCACCATCTGGTTACAAAGCTAAATTGGAATCGTGCTTGTTTTAATTATTTTCTACTTGTGTGGCCAGGAGGTTATTTGGTCTGGTGAGGTTATACTATAAGCGTGCATTCTCACTAATAGCATGGCGTCCACATCCTGCGCCAGCATCGGAATGGTTAAGTCCATCCACTTGTGTGGCCAATGCCTGATACAACACAGTGGTCACGACTTAAAATTACCAGAGGAAATGTGGTGTCAGTGTGTGGGTTTTCCCCCCTTTCTTTTTCTTTCTTTTCTTTCTTTTTTAAAAAAATCTCCAATAATGTTAATTAAGTGCATTTTTCGTCCAACAGAAATATGATTATAAATGACTTAAGTTGACAATCTTAGATCAGCACATTGTGTTATGAAAGGGACAATGTGTATTTCAAAAATTGGTAAGATGAAGTATTCAAAACACTTAAGTTTTGAACATTCTCCACAGCATGAATAATGGAAATAGCGTAGTCAGAAACTTCTCTGTTCAGTCATGATTTTTAGTGAATCAGCCAAAAGATGCAAGCATTGCAAAGAGGTATTTTTTTTAAGAGGTATTGTTTAATACTAGGAAAGTGACATCAAAAGATTTCTTAAAATTTTTTTTAAAATTTTAAAGTCCTCTTGTTCTCCACTTTCCTGCTTGGAATTGTTTTTAGAAGGGGACTTGATTCAAGTTCTGTGAAATATTGTTAGGTGTGGTAATTAAGTAATTGTTTCTTAAGATGCCTGGTGAGTGCTTACATATTATTTACAATAGGCAGTGAAGCTTACGTATTCATTGTCCTGTGAAATTCCTGTCCTCCTCACTCCTCATTTAAAAAGCAAAACAAAAAACATGTGGGCTAATATTTGGGAAAGCAACACAGAATATCCCCCACTCCCCACGCCAGAGGACTTTACTTAAAGCTGTACATTTGAGCAAGACTATGAAATATCCCAGGGATTTGGGAATACTCGCTAAGGTAATCCATTACAAATGTATGCTCTGGCATAGGAGCCAGAGTCAGGTCATGACCAAAAAATTTGGAAAGGCTGGTAAAAAGTACAGCCAAACTCAAACCCAGTAGCTCTCACTTAGGCATACATCAGCATGTAGTAGGAGGAAGAAGGTGGGAGGATTAAAAAGGGCTAGGGAAGAATGCCTATGAAGAATGATGAGCAATATTCATGTAAAAATGACTTCATCAATAATGTGATATTTTACAGGAGGGGGGGGTCAAATGGTTATTTCAGAAAAACAAATGAGCAATTTGCCTCATAATTTAATTTTTAAGATCCATCTGAATAGTAATTGGAACTCAGACATGCCTCATGGTTCTTTTGTTCATGAACTAACATATATTGGGGAGTGGTGTTGACATAAAAGACTCACTGAGTTAAAACCAAATATTTTATTTTCATTTCATTAAACTGGCAGGTGTTTTAGGGCAGCACTGTGTAGAAACAGTTTTCTTTTCTTTTCTTTTCTTTTCTTTTCTTTTCTTTTCTTTTCTTTTCTTTTCTTTTCTTTTCTTTTCTTTCTTTTCTTTTCTTTTCTTTTCTTTTCTTTTCTTTTCTTTTCTTTTCTTTTCTTTTCTTTTCTTTTCTTTTCTTCTTTTTTTCTTTTCTTTTTTTCTTTTCATTCAAGGGTTTGTTCATCATGAGAGACACAGAGAGAGGCAGAAACACAGGCAGAGAGAGAAGCAGGCTCCCTGTGGGGAGCCTGATGCGGGACTCCATCCCAGGACCCTGGGATTACGCCCTGAGCCACCCAGGCGTCCTAGAAACAGTTTTCTTACATGGAAGGAGCAAAATTTGAAACCCCTTTACCAATTGCTCATAACTTGCCTCTGCTTCTAAAGTAGTATTATTACAGTGGCCTGTACTTGAGTGCCAGGAGAGACCAGGGTGTTCAGGAAAAGGATTTGGCTTGCAGCTCAGGTGGGTGCCCCTTGGTCTTCCGCCAGTCTATTAGGCCTTCTCTGTTGGAGCCAGATTGGAGGGATTCAGTTGTTGAGACTTTGCCAAGATGGGACATAGACAATTCTTTGAGTAGATTTTCCCTGAAAGACAAATCCAAATTGGGGAAATAGACATCTATCTAGTCTTTTCTTTTTACACACACACACACACACACACACACTTTTATTTCTTAAGCTTCTTCCCACTGTCTTTTAAAAATAGCTTTATTGGGATATAATCCATATACCATGAAATTCATCTTTATAAAGTATACAATTCAGTGGTTTTTAGCATACTCCCAGAATTATGCAAACCATCACCTCTATCTGGTTTCAGAACATAATCATCACTCCTGAAAAAGAACCCTATACCCGTTAGCAGTTACTGCCTCTTCCCCACCCTCCTGTCCTCCCTCTAGGTCCTGGCAAACTCTAATGTCCTTTCTGTTGCTGTGGATTGCTTCTTCTGGACATTTTGCAAAAATGGAATCCTAAAATATGTGGTCTTTGTGTCTGGTTTCATTGACCTGTTATAATTTATTCGAGGTTTATCCATGTCATACCATAAACTAGTACTTTATTCCTTACTCCCACTTTACATTTAATAAAATTTTGATAAAATATACATAACAAAATCCCCCACGTTAACCAGGCTTAGGAATGCAGTTCAGCAGCATGGACTGTATTCACAATGTTGTGCAACCAGCAACCACTGTTAATTTTCAATAGTTCATTCATTCTTATTGCCAGTAATACTCTATTGTATGGATATGCCACATTTTACTTATCCATTCATCACTTATTTTCATTTGTTGTTTGTTATAAATAATGCTGCCATGAGCTTCTGTGTCCAAGATTTTGTCTGGGCATAGGGTTTTAATTTTCTTGGGTAGATATCTAGGAGTGGAACTGATGGGTCATGGTAATTACATATGTATCTTACACATCTGTTCACATCCTTTTTGCCCATTTGTACATTGAGTTGTTTGCCTATTTTTTATACATTTCAATTTTAATTTAAGATTTTGTTTTGGGATCCCTGGGTGGCGCAGCGGTTTGGCGCCTGCCTTTGGCCCAGGGCGCGATCCTGGAGACTCGGGATCGAATCCCACATCAGGCTCCCGGTGCATGGAGCCTGCTTCTCCCTCTGCCTGTGTCTCTGCCTCTCTCTCTCTCTCACTGTGTGCCTATCATAAATAAATAAAAATAAAAATTAAAAAAAAAAAAAGATTTTGTTTTTATTTATTCACGAGAGACACAGAGAGAGGGGCAGAGACACAGGCAGAGGGAGAAGCAGGATGTGGGACTCGATCCAAGGACCCCAAGATCAAGACCTGAGCTGAAGGCAGATGCTCCACCCCTGAGCCCACCCAGGTGCCCTTGCCTTTTTTTTTTTTTAAGACTTATTTATTTATTTTAGAGTGCAGGTAGGTGGAGGGAGGGGCAAAAGAACTGGGAGAGAGAGAAACTCAAGCGGACTCCCTGCTGAGCGGGGGAGCTTAGTCCTAGGACCCTGAGATCATGACCTGAGCTGAAATCAAGAGTCAGACGCCGGTTGACTGAGCCACCCAGGTACCCTGGGTTGTTTGCTCTTTTATTTTACTGTTGTAAGTTCGGCTCCTGTTCTGGATACATGTTTATTTTTTTTGATACATGTTTAATACATGTTTTTTGCAAGTAGTTTCTATCCTATTGTCGTAGAAATAAAGGTTATGTTATTTGCCGCCTCCCTCCCCTCCCAATCCATCTGAATGAGTTTTGGAATTAGCAGGAAGGATTATAGCTAGTTAAGCATCGAAATTTGTTCAGGAATGTGTAGGTGAAGGAGAAAAGAAATGGAGGTTGAGTTAAGTGAGATCCGTAGTTGGTGCCCTAACATGTGGATGATCACGGAATCCTGGACCAACAGAAGCATAGCACTCAGGTGGTAATGCAGAGCTTAAACAAATACCAAAGGGAATTCGTCATCATGCATGGCATTCTGGAGAAGAGAGGAGTGAGTGTATTTTTTTTTTTTTATTGTTGTTTTTTTAAGTCTGTGGTTATTGCGATGGATGAACACACAAAACCCATTTAGAGAGGGAAACCTTGAAAATAAAACATTTTACAGTGGGAGTCCACAGCCCCAATGGAAGACTGGTTCGATACGCGCACAAGTGTTCTCTGAGCATGTGTAAGTCCGTATGGATGTGCAAACAGCAATTGATCTGACAGCGTGAAGACACGGCAGCCTTTTCTAATTAAAGCCTCTTGATGACATTAAACTGTGTTGCTTAATTACAATAAATCATACATTAACAGATCATGTCTCCGAAGAGGCATTGTCAGTGTGCTACATAATGGAACAAAATTTGACCTTGTAATCGCGGGGCTTCCTGTGAGGTGATGGCTCTTGTCACCAAGAGGAACGTGAGCCCCACTTGAGTTACTTCGGATTATCTCAGATCTTAGAGAATGCGTCCTGATAACTCTGTTTATATGAAGACGTGCTTTATATGGACATGTACTTTAAACGTGAGGACGTTTTATATACATAGAACAGAGTAGAGTTTTTCATTCATTCACTGTTTATTTCCACAGCCCTCAATTCTCTGACCCCCTCTTAATTTTCAGGCGGGTCTGGGCTTGACTTGACTTCAGTTTTGCAATCATTGGGCAGAGGACTTGCTCTATTTCCCCTCCGTCACTTGGCGTTTGGAGCCTGCTGACTACCAGATGGGTCAAGCAGGTATTGGCTGGTGTTCCCAAAGAGCATCTGGAAGACGTTATACCATGTTCTGTATGTTCCTTTCTTAGGTTCTTAATACCATAATATTTGAGATAGTGTATACCTATAAAACCAGAAGGTCTTCTTGAAACTTCATGAAATAATAATAAAATAGGGGCTAATGTGGGACTGGGAAGATCCTAGTTCCAGTTCATAACGGACTCTTACTGCCAGCTCAAGAAGAACTGGAATGTGATAGCCTACGAAGTGACCTAGGCTCATGAGTGTTGCAATTAATTTATTTTCATTGGCTCAATTTTCAAAAATTAATGGTATTAAGCCAAATTTTGATGCATTAATGGTATTAATGGTATAATTAATTTTTTCAAAAATTAATGGTATTAATTTCAAAAATTAATGGTATTAATGGGGCATATTTAATTTCTTCTTGATGCAGACTGCTGAACACTGCCCAGTCTTTCTTCTCTAAACGGTCACCAAAAGTCAGTACATCTTAGCTCCATAGAACTGGGGGGGGGGGGTAGGAATTACTCCATCAGACACCCCTTGTTTTATAGAGGGCAGTGTTAGAGACATCAGGGTCACCTCGCTTATGGCAGTGGTCTGACCCAGATAGATGTCCGAGGGCAGGGTGCTTTCTCTTCTGTAGTAATATCCATCACTCTGCCTTTGGTGCATTTGGCTACTTCCCCCTACAAATTCTCTCCCCTTTCCCTGGGTCCTATTATTCCCTTCCTTTGTTCTCTTCCTGTTTCTGAACCATTCTCTATTTGTTCCTCTTTTGCTGCTTGTTCTGAGCTATTTTTTTTTTTTTAAGATTTTATTTATTTATTCATGAGAGACACAGAGGGGCAGAGACATAGGCAGAGGGAGAGGCAGGCTCCCTGCAGGGAGCCCAGTGGGGGACTCAATCCCAGGACTCTGGGGATCATGCCCTGAGCCAAAGGCAGATGCTCAACACTGAGCTACCGAGGCTTCCCTGTCTTGAGCTATTGAGATGTCCAGTGTCCTATGTGGAGTGTGCAGAAGAGCCCCAGATTCTCTATCCCTCTCCCCACAGCCTCAGCCCTTCCTAGGTGACTGCTCACTGTTTCTCTTGACCAGCAGTTACAAGGAGCTGTCTCTGTCCTCCTCCACCTTTTGCTAGATGTGGCTGTCCAGAGCATGGCCCCTTCATTACCCCTGAGGAGACTGTTCACTGATCACCGTGGTCAGGTTGGTGGGGCTTCTATGACTGAAATTCCAAAAATTGTGGAGTTGGGGCAGGGGAGCAGTGGTAGTTTGCCTCTGGGAGGGAAGGAAAAGCATGTCAAGTCTAACTTTTTCACTTAAGTGTTTTATGACACTATTTCTAAAATTTCAGTGTGTTAAAAATAAGAATCCAAGGATTAGATATTTTGGCTTGTCAAGTTTTGGAATGAACTACTTTTGTCAACCACAAAATTGAATAATCGCTAACATTTAGTTTAGAACTGTAAGATACATTTTAAGCATACTTTTCAAATAACATTTGTAAATTCCCGTGTACAACAGTAGATACTAAGACTAAAGCAACCATTTTGCTTGGGAGAAGAATGTTGTACTCGTTCCCAAATGTTGAAAACCGGCGCTCTGGAGTTTGTTAAAAATGCGCCCCTTGCCGTTTCTGTTCCAGCATCGCTCACGAGTAAAACAGAGGGTAATGTTTGTGGTTGTCGTCGTTTTTTTAAAATGAAAAGTAAACATTTTAAGTGTGTTAATGCATCATAACACATAACCAGGGTTCTTCTGTATTTTGCCATGCTGTCCAGGTGAACTCTGATCCCGTCTGGATCAGGAACTTGCACTGGACATTGAGCAAATTCCTTTTGCCCGGCCGAGGTTAACTTATTTTCCAGTATTGAGAGCAGTTCAGCAGGTCACACATACAAATCAATTTCTCTTACTTTTGATCACCTTTCTTCAGTGTGTTGCAGACTGTAGGGTTATCTCTGTGAATACAGATGCTAGGCTTACATGTCTGTGAAGCGCCTGGCATACATGCTCCTTCCTGTTTGCATGTGCCTTCTCACTTCTTCTCAAGTGGAGGAAGCTGATGCCCAGTGAGGTCACAGAGCACCAAACATCAAGGACTGGGGTTTGGGGCTAATTTTGATTCTGAGGCTTATGTAACACAAGGAGGTGCCTTTAATCCTGTGCTTTTCATTAGCCGGGCATGCAGTCCCCTGCTTCAAGGCAGTAGTTAAGAGCATGCGGTCCTGTGCTAGTTTTGATTTCTTGGAGTGGATGTGCTGAAGTCTACTTCCCATCTTGCTTTGAATGGTTTTTAAAAAGTGGATGAATATTGGAAGAGCTACTGAATTGACATGTTGGAAACAGTCTGATTTGTATCTCAGGCAGACTTCCCTTCTTTTGACTTGCTGGTGCTCTGTATATTCATTACAATTAATGGCTGTGACCAGGAAGGTAGATTTTTGGTGTTGATGTCACAGTCTTTATTCCATTCCTTCTTAGTTTCTTACAGGTCAGAAAGGAGTCTTGATTTCCTCTCCAGTGGGGAAAAGACATGAGTGTGAATGTGAGGTAGTTGTTAGATAACACTCCTAGATCTCAGATGATCTTGTGACTTGTCTAGTCCCGAAGACACCTGTGGGGATATTACTTTTTTTAAGATTTGTTTTTATTTATTTGGGAGGGAGAGAGGGAGAGGAAGAGGGAGAAGCAGACTCCCCACTGAGCAGGGAGCCTGACACAGGGCTTGATCCCAGCACCCTGAGCTCATGACCTGAGCTGAAGGCAGATGCGTAACTGGCTGAGCCAACCAGGCACCCCCACCTGTGGCATATGAACCAAATTTTGCTTCTAAGCTGAGTGTTGGGACCTGCCTGTCTCTCCATGGTGATAGAAACTCTGCCAAAGTCCTAGCCATCTTGAGGCAGATGTCAGGCTTGCAGCACTAATGAACATCATATAAACCCAATGACCTTTATCTCTTTAAAAAAAAAAAAAAAAAAAAAAAAAAAAAGAGACTTTTCAAAAGGAAGTATTTTCTTCTATACCTACGCTATCCTTCCTGCCTGTGTCATGTTAGAAAAAGCGTTGTTTTCACTGTTATGTAAAAGTTCTTCTGGTTTTTCTTCTGTGCAGTTTTGAGACATTTCCTCGTTCGTGGAAAAGTAGGAAATATTTAAGCAGACCTAGTACTGTTTACAGGAGTGCTTGTCTTCCCTCCACCCAATGTTCTTTCCTACTCATCCACATTTTGAGTGGGAAATTTAAAAAATGATTCTTACTTGGAATTATGATTCTTTTTACTTTGAAACAGCAGATGTAAGGTATATGGAGATGTAAGGTATAAGGTTTCCTTCAGCACGTGGGCTTTCAGTTTCTGTACAGCAGATAGGGAAGTGGTCAAGTCCGGGACAGGTCCCAGCCTCAGACCTCACATAGGCATTTGCCAGAAATGCTGCCTGGTTTCCGTGGGCCCACCACAGTGAAGGTGCTCGGTACACAAGACCTCCCGCGTTCCATTGGCTGGATCTTCTATTTTGTCATCAGAGTTTATATTTACATAGAAAATTTCTTTTTTGGGCAAGAATGTACTCTAGGAATCACTGAGGGGAGGCCCATTAATTTTGCCATTGATAGCTGGATTAGCCATTATTTCTTTAGTCAGTGAAGATGAGAAATCGCACTGATGAAAGGCTGGGTTGGGAGTAGTGCCCAGTCTCCTCATAGTACCTTCATTGATGGATACTCAGTAATGTTGTAGCAAGTGAAAGTACATAATTAAATATTATCAAGAGAGTGGGCAGCGGCTGAGACTGTCTAAATGTTAGGAACTACGAGAGAGGAAGAATATAATTTGGTACAGTTTGGTACTCTGTTTTGTATATGGTTCATTTTCAAGTAGCCTTTTATAGTATATGAGTAATTTGTTTTAATCTTAAAGCATTTAGAAACTCTACTTAAAAAATTAAAGGAAAAAAACCCAGTGACATTTGTGCCACTCTGATAATTATTAACATTTTATGTTTATCAGTTTTTCTTTTAGTAGGCTGAAAGATTTAGAAACAAAACAGTTCCCAAAGCACATTGCACATGCTGCTCCTCTTATTTCAAGTCTTGTCTTAAAGATCATTTTTTGCATCTTTTTTTCCATGTGATGGGGCGTATAGGGTTTTCCAGTGCAGTGACTTGAATCTTTGGAAGGTTCTTCCCCTGGGCACTGGGCAATGTGACACTCCTTTCTCTTTATTCGGACCTGTTGAAGCTCTGGAACAGCCTCAAAGGACAGGCATGGGTGAGGGAACCAAAGGAAAGCAGACGTACACCCAGGGGGGTCTGACCCCAGATCTTGAGTGAGCCACCCATCCACTGTGCCATGCTGCCTGCTAGAATTTACAACACCCAGCTTTCTGGTAAAATACTGAATGTCCTCAGACTTTAGTGCATTTTCATAATTATCACCTTAGGATAAAAAAAGGAGGGCATTACTTCGTTCAAATATACTTTTTTTTGGTTTTTGTTTCTGTTTTTAAATGTCTTGGGGGCATCTGGGTGGCTCAGTCGGTTAAGCATGCGTTTTTGATTCAGCTCAGGTCTTGATCTCAGGATCCTGGGATTGAGCCCCTGTGGGGCGCTGCGCCCAGGGTGGATTCTGCTAAGATTTTCTCTCTCTCTCTCTCTCTAATTAAATAAACAAAATCTTAAAAAAAAAAGTCTTGTTAAGTCTTATATTTTACATAACTCTTAAAATTCATGGACATGTCCAGTGAAGTTTCCAACTTTCTTAAAATTATAGAAAAAGTTAGGAGATTTTTTTTTTAAGATTTTATTTATTTGTTCATGAGACACACACACACACACACAGAGAGAGAGAGAGAGAGAGAAAGAGAGAGAGAGGCAGACACAGGCAGAGGGAGAAGCAAGTAGGCCTCATGCAGGGAGCTTGATGTGCGACTAGATCCTGGGACTCCAGGATCATGCCCTTGGTGGAAGGTGGAAGGCAGGTGCTAAACCGCTGAGCCACCCAGGGATCCCTAGGAGATGGTTTTTATTTCTAAAGTGTTTTTCTTGGGATTTTTCGGATAACTGGTCTTACTTTAGAATGAACATTACTATGTATTGTGACTGACCTTTCTCCACCAGGATACTGAATTTGTATCCTCGTTTATTCGTTACTTAGGCATTTAGTAGTAGTACCAAATTATTCAACCATTATTTAGATGCTTTGATTTTAGCGTTTCTTTACGTCCACACTTGAAGATGGATGTAAGTCCTAGTAGGTAAAATAGTGAGCATAGTTGTGTGAAAAGTTGCTTTACTTACGCAGTCCTAGTTCAGGATTTTAAAAAACGCCGTTATGAATGCTTTTTGTAATTTGGTTTTGTGATTTATGGGATTTTTCCACTTCAAAGTCAGGGTGTCATTAAGTTATCAAATGCAACCAAATCAGTCTTACAATTTCAGTGGGCATCATTATTGCTGGTGGAATTCAAAGACAGTGAATATCATATTTAAAAACTCCCCCACAGCTGGGTTGAGGTTACATTAAAGAATTGGATGTGTACTGAGAATACGATCACCTCTTGGTGTAAAATTAGGCTATCGCACATCAAAGAGGTCTGTGCTAAGTATGGTTCCATCCATGTCTTTGCAGCGGGGGAAGGGCGGCTTGACATCCTGTCACTGTGCCCTCCAACAGTTAGCAGATGTTCTGTGAGTTAATGTTGCCCTTCAGTTATCTTTGACAGAAGCAGGGTCTGGTTAAGATCAGATTGTTTAGACTAATGCACGTTGATCTTGGCATAGTAAGCAGAAGCCCATAAGCCTACTAGACAACGAAGTGCTGGTGGTGGGTTGTTAAATTAAAAAACAAAGCAATTAATAATTGCAGAATGACTTTGGTGTCCTTGACTCATATATAGTCATTCATTCTGATGAATGCTGCTTTTAGATTTACCTGGGAAGACCTTTTAAATAGCTTTAGAGTATTTAAGCTACATGCTGCTGACCTTGCTGATCTGGGCATCAGAGTTAGTGTGGGCTATCCTTTTCAGACCTTGGGAGAGAGATCATGGGGACAGCTAGCCATTTGGTTGTTTTTGCTGTTGTGTGACACCTCATTGTTTGGCTTCAGTTTTATTTCATGCTTACTTAATATTAACTTAATGCATCTGTATTACAGATCAAATGCAAAGTTTGCTTGAGTTTTAAGGGGGAGCATATGATCTCCTGTCACACTTGGGAGTAAGTGGTGATTTTATAGCTTCCAATGGCAGCTGTTAAATTCACTTTCATAGTAGACTGTGAAGTAGTGGTCAACCCTAAAGCAGTTTTGGAAGTAGATGAAAGAGGGAGATGTTCACTGATTTTGTGGGTTTGTTTTTTTGTTGTTGTTGTTGTTTTTTTTTTGGTTTGTTTTGTTTTTTAAGCTTGGGCATATAACTTCTCTGGCATTCTCTCATATTTCATGTGACCAAGAGTGAACATACTGGCTTATATGTGTAGCTCTGGCTGATTGATCTGCTGTCACGAAAAATAGAAATTTTTGAAAGAAGTTCACAAGGAAGTCTGATGTGCTCTTTGGTGTTTCTTAAACAGCTTTATTGAGGTATAAGTTAAGTTACCTGCCCTACAATCCACTCATTTAAAAGTATAATTCATTTATTTTTAGTGAACTCTCAAGGTTGTAGACTAACCGTCATAATCTAATTTCAGAATATTCCCAGCCCACAGTTTCTCTGATTTTAGAAGTAAAATATCTGTTTCTTTCCATGAGTATAAATCATTCAGTGCTGGAGTTATTTTGATAGGTTCTCTCCTACCTAGTTATGTAGCTTTTTATATTACTTTATACATACCCTGCAGAACAATTTTAATCCCAGTTTATCTGCCTTTTCCTGATCTCAGGTTTTCTCTAACAGTCACCTCTTCATGAGCTAAAATAGCTTTAATTCCCTAACTATTGTAATGCTCAGGATATCCATATATACATAATTTTATTAATAACTTAAGCTGTAAAATGCTGCTGATATCATCATACATGTTTGAGGATTTGGATTATTTACTATTTTGGATTATCCTTTTTTTAAAGTTTTGGATGATCATTGTAAACAAGGATAGTCGAAGTTACATCTTATTTTTTTTCCAAAGCTAATTTAATTACAAAAGTAAATTTGCTGCTGCTGTATAATCATAAAATGTGCATTACAAGTGATTCTCTCTGTATAGCTGCTTTTTTAGAATTTTTTTCCCCCCAAGAGGGTTTAGAGTAGATTCAGGAATGCAGTGTGGTTTAATATTCCTAACCAGCGATGTGCATCTGAATCCCTTGTGGAACCATGTAAATCCACCACTGAGAGTTTCTGTCCCCAGCAAGTGGTTTGGAGTAACCAGAGTGGAGGCCTGCTATGATGGTTGGAGCTGCACCCCAATTTGAAAACCATCCTAGTAGATTGGTTTATCTTTGGGCTGAAAGTCTGAAGGTCAGGGTTATCAATTTATCTTGGACTAGTTGCTGTCTTCCTGTCTTTTGCCTATGTAATGGAGAAAGAGCTTTTGATATGAATTTTATGTGTATGGGAAAGTAGTTCAAGTCCTGGGGGTGGGGGGAGTGTGATTTAACCAAAATTGTGTTTATAATTAAATATAGCTGACAATTTGTTGTGCTGTTGGGAATGAAATAAAACCCATCTGTGCTTTATATCAATTTTACTGCTTTTGTAAATTTACTTAAACCCTTAAAATAAAAATTTTAACTTGACTCCCTTTAGATGGAAAGTTTCTGAAGAGGATTTCCACTTATGTTTTCTTAGGGTAGCATGGGTAGGGTTCTGGTTCAATATAGCTTGGAGCTTGTTTTGTTCTGTTTTGGGGTCACAGAGTCTTGGGTAGGCCAGAAGGCTGAGCTGTGGCTCACTTTGGGATGTGCTTTGGAAGGGAACTGCCTTGAGGTTGAGCCTCTCCTTTGCTGTTGACTGAACTGTGCCGTGTGGGTCAAGTTCACCTTTCCTGCATGAGGTGGTTTCCTTTTTACTTTTTCTTATTTTTTATTTTATCTTTTAAAAAGATTTTATTAAAAAAAGATTTTATGCATGAGAGAGAGAGGCAGAGACCTAGTAGGCAGGAAGCCTGATGTGGGACTCCAGGATCATGCCCTGAGCTGAAGACAGACACTTAACTGCTGAGCCACCCAGGCATCCCTGTTTTCTTTTTTTAATTAAAGATTTATTTATTTGAAAGAAAGAGAAAGAAAAAAAGAGAAAAAGAGAAAGAGAAAGAGAAAGAGAGAGAGCAGGGAGAGGAGCAGAAGGAGAGAATCCCATGCAGACTCCATGCTGAGTGTGTAGCCCGCCTCGGGGCTCGATCCCAGGATCCTGAGATTGTCATGTGAGCCGAAACGAGTCAGAGGCTTAACCACCTGAGTCCACCAGGCGCCCCCACATGAGGTGGTTCTGAGCCTGGGTTGTGATGATACAAGTACAGTGTATTCAGTAAATGTTTACTGTCTTTGTTGTTGTTGAGCTGTTTATATTTGAAATAATGTCTTATTAAATGAATTTCCTGTCTGGTAATACTCCATTCTGTGTTTTGTTGTCGTATGTAGACTGGGAGCTTTGAAGAGGTTCAGGCTCTTTCCATCCTGTTTTGAAGCTTCTATTTGGTGGTGAATGTGATTTTTTTTGGGGGGGGTGGGGGTGGGGGGGTGGTTGGCTTAAATGATTTGAAATGTGCTTTCCAGAGAACCTGGCTTACATTAATGTATTCATTTATTTTCTAGGAAGAGTAATCCATTTTTTATTACACAGTAGCTTATAGCAGGTGTTAGAAACTCCTGTTGTTAACACTAATGGCGATCAACATTTAACTTTTTTTCTTCACTGTCTGCTCTCTTGTGGTTTTCCACCATTTATTCTTAATTGTCATCTATAGTGGAAGTAATTAAATCCATGAGTCTCCTCCTCTTGTTATAAATGTTTGCACCCCTTTTAAGTTTTCTTGGCTTTCCCGGATTCTGGAATCAATTAACATGCTGATGGTTCTCTGGTTTGTAGGGCAGATTAGTCAGCTTTGGTGTGGCTTTTTTTCCTCCTTCCTTCCTGCTTTTCTGCCTTTAGTTGATGCACCTGTGTATATAACCAAGCAAAGAATTTCTCATCCTTTCTCTGGGGAGAGGGTTTATGGAACCACCATTTAAAGAAACTTGGATTACTTGGTTACATTTGTCCTGAATGTAACCATGGACTTGAGCATTTGGATGTTTGTAATTCCAAATAGAATTTGAATACAGTGGTCAAAGTTAGGGCATTGAACTATTTTGTATCAGGAAAAAGCCAGGTGGAGTGATTTTCTTGAAACATTGTTTGACTCTCCTAACCTGAGCCATTAGGTGGTTAAGTAATCTGAGTACTTGGGGCTGCATGTTATGCAGCTAAACATTCATAGCTGATGTATTTAAGGATTCGGGGCTGAGAATTTTGCTATAATTATGTGTAGAATGAAGATATGGGGAAAATAGAATCTAGGGCAAGTAAGTTATCCTCAGTCTTTTCCGGGTAGAACGAAAGGGAATATGTTGATAGAGTGCAAGGTTTTTAATGAAAATTGGGGAGGGGTGTGTGGAGAGAAACCAAGAAGAGCAGGTGCTTGCTCATAAGAAAAATGGTGATTTTACCTTAAGCTAGCAAGCATTCTTCTAAGTATTTTCACCCTTCTGAGCTTTCAGAATCCATTTTGCCTTCACTCATGTGGCTGGTGAACATTTATGGGAAGTGGTTCAGTTCCCATTATATGTGTTGTAGATCCCCGGGCATGTTGCGTAATATTTTATGTTTGAAGATGTGGACGAAAATGAGACGAAGCATGGGATGTTTGTCACCAATTACATCGACTTTGTAAAAAAAATATAATTCTGTTTGGGGCTTGACAATTGACGCTGTATGTGTTGGTGGAGTATCTTGAAATCTGCTTTACAGGACAAGGAGATTTCATTTTTTCTCTTAAGTATGCTGTTTTCTCTGAATCTTCATTATAGCTGATTATTGGCTGGGGCTGGGGGTGGTGGTGGTGGTGGTGGTGGTGGTGGCAGCGTGGAACTCTCGTGGTGTTTTCTAAAATGTATTTTGGAAACTTCCATTGACTGTTTCCAACTTTTCATAAGCTCACAGAAATGACTTGAACGTTTTAATTTGATTTAATATTTTGTTCCAGATGTTAAGTAGTGGATTTTCTTTTTCTTTTTAGTTATACTTGAAAGGGCAGAAAGAACTGTTCTTGCTTTCTTCTCAAGTATAAAAATGTCAAAGTCAAAGTTAACCTTTATTCTTCATTGAAACCATTAGAGGGTAGAAAGCAAGCATTTGCAGACAGGAACAGCATACAGCTAGATGAGAAGCAGCTGTACCAGGAGGGTCGTGGTGGGAAGAGCTCACCAGAATATGCTTTGCTGCTGAGGTTTTCAGCATTTACTTATTTACTGCCTCTTTGGGTGGGTAGTTGTGGGGGGGAGTCAAGCCAAATAAATGGATAAAAATTAATTTATTTCCACGGAAGACAAAGGACAGTAGTATACCATCGCAAGCACACAGGGTAGAAGTTGAAGACGCCTTAATTAAGGCCACGAAAGGAACTCGGAATACAGTTGAAATGGTTTCTCCTAAGTTAACAGTGTGCACATTAGAGATGGAAAACATTTTCAGTGAGATTCCTTAGACCACATTGTAATGTGAACTCCCCTTGTTGACTTCCCACTTTCCTTTAAAAAAGAAAAAGAAAAGAAAAATCCCATCCACAAGATTGTAGCTCATCTTTGGGTGATGTGGTATATTTGTACTGGTTAGTTCTGAAGGACCTAATTGGTATTTTAACTTTTGTTCGTTCTCTCTCTCTCTCTCTCTCTCTCTCTCTCTCAAGATTTTATTTATTTATTCATGAGAGACACAGAGAGAGGCAGAGGAAGAAGCAGGCTCCATGCAGGGAGCCTGACCTGGGACTCAATCCTGGGTCTCCAGGGTCAGGCCCTGGGCTGAAGGCAGTGCTAAACCGCTGAGCCACCCCGGGCTGCCCTAACTTTTGTTCTCTAATCCGAGATGGTGACTTCCTTTTGGTGATGGAAGATGCTGAACAAAAATGTTCCATCTGAGAATGGAATTTTGTGGGTGGGTAAATTTTTAGTGTCTCCTCCACTGCCACAACCACACGATGTGCCCTAATTAGGTGCATGTGAGTAAAGCAGGCCCAACGGGGTTATTCCAAAGAGAAATGGGTAGAAAGGAGGTTTCACTCAGAACTATTTCCAGGTTGGAAAATTCTCACTTCTATTTCCAGGGTCGCTCAGTCTGGACGTAGAGCACAAATTAAAGAGCACCGTTTTAGAAGTGGGATTGGGTTTTGGCACTGGCAACCTGATAATTGCCCTTTTGGCAAAAGATCCTGTGGTGGGGTCTGGCTCAGGGATGTGAGAAGCATGGAAGCGAGAGGGAAGGGATACCGGAAAGGGAGGGTCTACATGATAGGAAACACCAATCCCTGCAGATCCCGAACATTCCACAGGCTGCATTATCTCCAGCAGCAGTAGCAGTGAGGGAGAGCCTATGGATCTCCAACAGCAATTTCTCATTCTGCCCTTTATCTTGACGCCTACTGGCATCTTTTCTAGTTAAAATCCTTGCCTCTTATGTTTTGGGGACAAGGCAAACATTATTTAACTGTTTTCAGTGGTGAAGTTTCTTTTCATACTTTGACCCCTGATCTCTTGTCACAGATGTCACCTATGGTCACTGTTAATTTTAGTAACTGTCTATCATCTATGCATGACACAATGAAAGTTAAAGATTGGTTTGGAGGTAAGGTTACTGGGCCCACTATATTTGAGAGCTAAGTGTTGGGTAAGACTTCTGGACTTAACTTTTCCCAGTGTGTGGGTACACAGCATCTGTTTGGACTCAGGGCCAGAATTTGGGGGGAGATGGAGCAAACTGTAGGCATGAGTTGAGGTACGTATCCCTAAGACTGCAGAATGGGCTGGAGAGGCCATGATAGGTCATTGCCTTTTCTGTTTTGTATATAACCAGGCCCCAGAAGTAAGCACTCTGAGTTTTGCTGTATTCATGTTGAAGGCAGAGCACAGGTTTTCTGGTCTACCTCACTCAGTTTCTCATCATTTCTATCTGGAGGCTTTTATTAAATGTGTTATTTAATAATTGTCTGCCTAACAGAGATTCCCTGATTAATAACATGGAGACCATATAGCCAGTTGGGGAATATTGGTCCTGCTGACCAGTGGTGTTCAGTAATTATCATACTTTGTTGATTCTAAGATGTACTGGCTTTCCATGTTTTTACAAAGCCTAAAATACCCCGGGTGGTATCTGCGACATGGCTTCCATAGCCTGAGTATGAGTGAGTTTGGTCACAGTGGTTCACGTTGCCATTCCTTCCGTCAAATCACAAGGCATTGTTGGGTCTTCACATGATTGCAGCTAACTCCAATTTAAACAACATTTGAAAAGACTCCATCTCCATGCCAGATCATACTGTAAAGTTACTTTGAGCAAATAAAGGCAGAGAAGTGAAGGCAGTGGTCTGCAAAGTTCATATTAACGAAACAAGTATTTGTTGTGACCCAAAATTTTATGTTTTCATGCAAAACAATCACCAAGTGTTTTACAGGACCTTAGAAAAGAAAGGCGGCCCCCCCAGTAGATGAAATTCTCTTAGATCCACTAGGATGGCCTATTCCAGGGCACCTGGAGGTAGGAGAAATTGAACCCAAAGAAAATGGAAAGCAAATAAAGCTAAGCGACTCTGTTGCACGTGATTGACAGGAATGTGTTTAGCGTTAGGCATAAATAATAATGCTGAATTTCGTATTTGCTGACACTATCACTTAAAGGTAGTTACCTTTCTGGTGAAGGGTGAGGGTTTTGCTCAGCATGACTTAGGGGCCTCAGGGAGCTTCATGTCTATGAGGAGCAAATCAATTTTGAAGATGTCTGAGTGAGCATTTTGCTCTACGAGGTGAACGGCATGCTAATATTCTAACAGTTTGAGAAGAACTTTTCTGAGGCAAAGAGAGACCTTTTCATTCAATACTTGAAAGGCAGATCTGAGTTAATCAGGGGAACAGGGGAACGGCCAATAGAGTTTGGGGAAGAGCCCCTGGTTTGCTCCCCAGGCTAGCCACCCACCTTGTGGGAATAGTTGTGTGAAACAGCCAGAGAAAAACCCAGGAGAGTGCAGACAAGCTTCCCGACTATCACTTGGGCTTCCTGGGCCACGCTGTCCTCATATGTAAATTTCGGTGCAAGTGTGCAGAGTTCTGGCAATAGAAGGAGGTGCTATTGTGTCCTGGTATACCAAGCTTGGTATACCATAGCCTCTGCGAAGCAGCTCTTTTCTGGGGGCAGTCCTATTCATCGTGACTTCTGTATCTGCCGATTTTTTTTTAAAAGAAGTGACCACCTTATGGGTTAAACTTGGAAGTTATTCTAGGCTTCTGCAAAGTCGCTGTGTGGTCCCTCTGTGCACACGCTTTTGTGCAGCATTATAAATGGGATGTGTTGGCATCAGTAGTGGCTTCGTTTGGCAGGGAGAGAGACAGCCTGAGTCACTTTCCCTGGTGCTTCTTCCAGGCTTCCTCTCCGCACCCTTAACCCCACTTCCCTCTGCTGGTCACATCTCTGGAGATTGCTCTCTACAAGCTCCTTTGGGGCTTGGCTGGAGAGTTGGTCAGAGGGGGCCTGGACTCCTGTATCTGTGCTCATTTAAAGGAGAATTTTGGTGTCGAATCTCAGGCCACAAGGCATTTGCAGTCTGTGTTGATTTTTTTTTTTAATTAATATCTTTTTTTTTTTCCCCCCATGAGTAGTTTGCCTGATGTCTCTCAGATGCAGCAGAGAAACTTAGCTCTGCCCACTGGCTCTTTAGAGGCCAGGCCAGGTTCCTTCCTTCCCTCAAAGCCTTGTCCTCATTGCTGGCTGGTTTTCGCCTGAAATCCTGTTTGTTTCTTACACTTTAATTAATTTATTGACATGTAATTCTTTATAACAAAACACATTAAAGGCTGCTGTGAATCTGAGCAATCATGCTTAGCTGAGATTCCTGTGAGGCTGTAGGTTTTAGCAAGTACAGAGCTTTGAGTCATTGACAGAAACTCTCTTTAGATTCTCCTCCTTACACCCTTCCCCCACATTCATGTCACATTGTCCCTTGTGTGTGCATTGTTTCCTAATAACACGTGCACTGTCATTGTAGATGAACAGTTTTCTTCCCTTGGCTCAGATGTAGACTCCCAAAGAAGCAGCCCCGAGGAGTCACACACCTGCCTCTGTGCATGTTCTCAAATGGGTGAAATGGTGGTGGTGGTGGGGCAGCCTGTGTTGGCCATATGGAGGAGACTGCTCTGCCTCCTTCCTTACCCCTCCTTAGTTTTCTCCTTTCTCTCTCTTAACCTGCTGTGAACATGAGGTTGTCTGAATGTCTATTAAGTAGTCTACTTGGCGGTCCTATCATGTAAGGAACAGACGACGGATGGCGTGTTTCCAGCTGGCAGAGCAGTTGAAAGGTAGCATGCAGCTCCAACGTTTTCCTTTCCAGGCATGCTTATGAGTCTAGATTTACTGTGGAGGAAACACTCATTAGATGTGCAAAGAGAGTAAGCATTCTGAGTTAATATAGTACAGCAGAGCAGAGGCTCTTCGAAAAGGGCACCTTTATTGAGATAGAGCAATACTTCTTCCTTTTTACTGGCCAGCAATTCCATTCGTGGATGCATGTCCCATTTTATCCATCCATTAGTTGGCCGATGCTTGAGTTGTCTCCACATGTGGGCCATCATGAATAACGCTGCTGTGAACATTAGGGGCAGGATTTTGTGTGGACATTTCGGTCACTTGTCCTAGCAGTAGAATTGCGGGGTCATATGGTGACTCTTGAACCTTTTGAGGACTGAGCCAGACTGTTTTTCTAAATCACTGCACCAATTTTCATTACCACCGCAATGTAGGGAGGGATTGAATTTCTCCGCATTCCTGTCAACACTTAAAATTGTCTGTCTGATTATAGCCATTCTACTGGGAATGAAGTGGTATCTCATTGCGGGTTTGAGCTGGAATTCCCTCATGACTAATACTGTCAAAGCTTTTTTTATGCTTATCCATTTATGTATCTTAGAATAGAAATCTTGAGGTTAATTCCCATCATTTTATTTGAGAAAATTTCTATTTTCTAAATATTTCTGAGAAATTTCCAACACGTTCATGTTCTTTTTTAAGATTTTATTTATTTAGGGGATCCCTTGGTGGCTCCGTGGTTTAGTGCCTACCTTTGGCCCAGGGTGTGATCCTGGAGTCCCAGGATCGAGTCCCGCATTGCGCTCCCTGCGTGGAGCCTGCTTCTCCCTCTACCTGTGTCTCTGCCTCTTTCTCTCTGTCTCTCATGAAAGAATAAATAAAATCTTAAAAATTTTTTTAAAGAAATATCTATTTATTTGAGATATTGAGCATGAACAGTGGGGAGGGGCAGAGGAAGAGACAGAAGCAGACTCTCTGCTGAGCAGAGCCAGGTGTAGAACTCCATCCCAGGACCCTGCGATCATGACCCTAGCTGAAGGCAGGTGCTTAACCAACTGAGCCACCCAGGTGCCCCGGAAGGGCTCTTTTTGAATAGTAAAACAAAAAATATAAATTTTTAATCTCCAAATATACTGGCATTTGATACAAGTAAATTAGCAAAATTCTAGCAGTCATTTGCAGACTTAGAAGGAAAGACCCTGCAACATTAAATGATCCAGCTCTTAATGTGCATTCCATGTTCCCCTTTATTGAGAAGTCAGAACAATAGTAAAACCCTTCAACCAGTTCACTACTCCCCTACGCGCCATGATTTCAATGCAGGGGGAAAAAAGTCTTTTCAATTGAAACACTCAATTACTTTGCTGTTTCTAGGGAAACACAGAGTGTAAGCTTTGAGAGATGGTAGTTCTGGATGAGCCTGAGAGTTCCACCCTTTATTGTTGGCCCATTCAGGTGTTGTTGCTTTATTAGGAGCTGATTGTATATCTATATTTAAAAGGAAAAACAAATGGGGAAAAGTTGTGCTAGGCGTGTTCCTGGAAGGTCCTCCAAGAGCACTTTAGGTGGCATTCTTCTCTGTCCCAACATATCCCAGTGTGTGCGTGGCAGTGCCCGGCGGTGAAGTGTTTTGTCTGCAGCAACTGCTTGTTCCTCAGATACAAAGATACTAGCATGTACTTTCTGGTAGGCTGCATGAAGGCCTCCTGCTATATCTCAGCCCTAATCCCTGGGACCTGGCCTCTTACGTGGTATAAGAGGTACCTTGCCAGTGTGATTACGTTGGGGATCTTCAGTTGGAGATATTATCTTGGGTTATCCAGGTAGACCCAGTATCGTCACTGGGGTCCTTATAAGCAGTGCCTGGGTGGCTCAGTCAGTTAAATGTCTGGCTTTGGCTCAGGTCATGATCCAGGGTCCTGGAATGGAGCCCCATGTCCGACTCACTGCTCAGTGGAGAGCCTGCTTCTCCCTCTGCTCTGCTGTCCCCCCTGCTTGTGCGTTCTCTGTCAAATAAGTAAAATCTAAAGACCCCAAAAAACAAACCGAGGCTCCTTACAAAAGCAGAGGTAACAGGCTCAAAGGCAGGGAGGAAGGGATGTGATGGAGCTGAGAGGTGGGGATGCTGGCAGGTCCCTCTGAAGATGGGGGAAGGGGCCACAAGCCACCAAGAGAGTACAGGCAAGCCACCAGAAGCTGAAACAAGGCAAAAGTGGATTCTCCCCTCAGAGCTCGCAAGGGAAGCCAGCCCTGCCAGCTCCTCCGTTAGAAGCCTGTGAAACTGGTTTTGAACTTTGGACCTCCAGAACTTGTAAGCAAATCAGTTTGTGTTTTCAGACACTGGTTTGTGGTAATTTAACAGTAGCAGGAGAAAACCAGGCCAAGTGTTCTGTTTGTTCCTTCGTGCCTCACTACCAGAGGGGGACAGACCCTCACCAATCACCCTCTGTGTGCCAGCCATGTTCTGTGACAGCACACAGTTGGCATTATCCAGGCATACTTGTGAGTGAGTGGCTCCAGGGTTCATGATTTTTATAGGGAGATGGGGATTCACGCTTGGATGTGGTAGTTACAGGAGTTAACTTATGCCCTTGTTTCTTTATGGTTTAAAAAAAAAAAAAACAAAACCCAAAAACTTTGGCTCTAGAAAGTCAAGTTTTGAATACAGTGGATCCTCAAACAATTTAGAGGTTAGGGGCACCGGCCCCGAGCTGTTGAAAATCTGTGTATGATTCTTGACTCCCTCAAAATGTAATTTCTAGTAGTTTACGGACTGGAAGCCTTACTGGTAACAAAGTAAACTAGCCTGTATTTTGTATGTTACTATACTGTGTCCTTACAATAAATAAAATAAGCCAGGGAAGAGAAAATACTAAGGGAAAACACATTTATAGCCCTGGAGTGTGTTTATTGCAAATGTCCATGTGTAAATGGACCCATGCAGTTGAAGAAACCCATGTTGTTCAGAGGTCAACTGCATACTGGATGCTAACCCCAGACTTTGCTACATTAGAAGGGCATTCAGCCAGTGATTTAGAAAACCATATACTACATATTCTGACAAATGAGAATTTTATGAAGTGATAAGTGCTGGGAAGGAAGTGGTAGCAGTTATTTAGATTGTGTGGTAGGATGGTCTGAGAAGACATTGTTTAAAAGGTGACAGTTGAGGGGCACCTAGGTGGCTCCCGTTGGTTAAGCTCAGGTCATGATCCTGGGGTCCTGCGATCCAGCCCCATGTGGGGCTCCCTGCTCAGCGGGGAGCCTGCTTCTTTCTCTCCTCTGCAGTCCTCTGCTTGCATGCTCTCTCTCAAATACATTCAAGTCTTGAATTTTTTTAAAAAGATGGTTTTTGAGAAATATTGTGATAAGGGAAGACCCGGAGGACAAGAATTATGGAAGAAACAAGTGCTGAAGAATATTTAGGAAATGGGTTCCAAACCTTTGCAGACCACAGCAGGGATGCCAAGATATAGTGAAAGTCAAGAATATTGAGACCACTCTATCAGTGAGTGACAGGTATCTTGCTCCTTCCCTTCTTGTGGTCCCGGTTGGTTCTGTTTGCCAGGCAAAGGCTCTGGTTCTGTAGGGGAGTGAATCCCACACAGCCCTGTCTGCCCTTTGTGGTGAGGAAGTCTGAGGGTCTCCACAAGTAGTATGAACCATAAAGGAACTGCCTCGTTGTATATTCTATTGACCTTTTTTTACTTTATTTCGATAATACATAGGTAGAAGTTTCTGTTGAACATAAAACCAAAATAAGCACGCTCATATTTCAGTTCACTTGGGCTGCAATATTAATCGCCTACTTTGTATTGAGAAATTAAATTTTTACTTGGTAAAAAGTGACGATGGTTTTGTTTTGAATACTGACAGATGATTTTCTGAGCCTTTTAATTTTTTCTTATTTTTTAAAAAGATTTTATTTACTCATGAGAGAGACAGAGAGACGCAGAGACATAGGCAGAAGGAAAGCAGGCTCCCTGTGGGGAACCTGATGTGGGACTCTATCCTGGGACCCTGAGATCACCACCTGAGCCAAAGGCAGATGCTCAACTGCTGAGCTACCCAGGTGCCCCTTTACAAGCCTTTTTAAACTCCAGCCCCATCTGCCAGTAACATTATTTCTAGAACTTCCACATGGAATAAAATACTAGTAATGTTGTTATTTATGCTGAGGATCTCAATGTAATTTTAAGTAGAATTTGTTTTGAGATCAGCAAATTAACATCCTAAGTTCTTTTGTTGTTGTTGAGGTAAAATTCATCTGATAGAAAATTCACCATTTTAATGATTTTGAGGTTTTCAGAGTTTCTTTCTAGAGGTTAAGAAAAGAGAGAAAGCTCCAGACTCCAGTTTGCACTGAGCAGAAAGGCTTTGAACAATGTAAAAGATCATCACTAGGGAGAACGACCTAGAATGTCCTGAGGTAGGTTTGTTGGAGCGAGGCAGCAGGCTCTGCAGCAGCCAACCTGCTTATTACCTCAGCAGTGCATTATTTCACCTGAGTCTCAGGAGGCTCCCCAGAAGGAGAATGTTCCTGGGTGGCTCGGTTGGTTAAGTGACCAGCTCATGTCATGATCTCAGGGTCATGAGATTGAGGCCCTTGTCAGGCCCTGGGCTTAGTGCAGAGTCCTCTGGGGAATCTCTCTCTAATAAATAAAGCTTTAAAAAAAATATAAAAGGCTGCCCAGAATATATGGTAAACAGCCCTAAGTAGAGATAACACTGGATTTTGCAGTGATTAAGGATGCTGTTTTCATAAAAGAAGAATTCCTGGTCAGGTGAATACTGTTTACAGGCTAGTGAGGATTATGAGGCATCTGTGCAGACTTATTTTTATGCTCTTCATTCATTAGTATTGTCTGTGTTGCTTCTCTTTAATCACAGGTTCATTTTGGATGTGATTTATACAGTACATGTCCATGAACTTAAATCATAATTTCAAGCTGATAACCTCATAATCACAGTGAGAGCTAGTGTGGTTGATCTGATGGGCAGCTGCTTCACATACACACATGTCCTCATTTGTAAGGTTCTCAGGCTGTTTTTTAAGGGAGGATCTCTAATTTCCTACATTGATTTTTTAAATAAGACTTTACCTATTTATTCGTGAGAAACAGAGAGAGGCAAAGACATAGGCAGAGGGAGAAGCAGGCTCCCTATGGGGAGCCTGATATGGGACTAGATCCCAGGACCTGGAGATCAGGACCTAAGCCAAAGGCAGACACTCAACCACTGAGCCACCCAGGTGGCCCTCTTCATTGATTTAAAAAAAAAAAAAAAATCAAAAGGAAATTGGGAAGTTATATCAAATTTAGGGGAAATAATAAATGCCCGGATTAATGAGACCTCTTTTCTCAAATACTAAGCTGTAGTTTATTTGTTGGGTTTTTCAGAAACTTTTCTGTTTGTACCAAAGAAAAGGAATGGTCATTGCATTCCACCTAGTTAAGGAAGGTACCAGCACGTTACACCCTCACAGTCCTCTCTGCAGGCTCATGGACCTGTCCTCTTGTGGAAGCCTCTTCCAGATGTGTTCCTTTGCATCTCACTCAGAAGCAATTCTGCTTTCCTCCTGGTTTATTGCTGGCCATGTAATTTTGTTTATGATGTTTTTGTTGCTGGTGGTTTTTCTTGTACTCTTTACTCTGACTCAGGAAGCTGGTCTCCTTTTCTATTTATGGTAATTACTAGAGAGCATTTTATTTTGGCCCTTGGGGAGTGCCTGCTGTGTTTCTTTGTGTGGGCATGTATGTTAGGCTTGGAAAGTGTTTTCTTTGAGGTCAGGGCTTTTGTAAAATGGGCTGAAAAAGTTTGTCGAACCCCAACTGGCCATTAAAAATTCGTGTGTGTTTTCTATTTGGCTACCCTGCCCCCCGCCCCCCCCCCCCGCCAGTTTTACATCAATTTTAAGGATAAAATCCATCCCTTACTATCCTGTTAGGAGGACAAGATCTTTTTTCTCTTGTGTGTGGGGTTAGAGAAGGTCTTTTTGAAAGCTACCCTGATAACTGGGGAATGTTAGGAACAAAAAGAGAGCCTGCAGGCCACTCAGTCTCTCTGGAGACAAAAGTGGAATTATATGTTACTGGTGAGCAGGACGTTTCCCAGAATGTATAGCCTCACCATCTCCCTGCTCTGACTGTACAAGAAGAGGAGTAGGTGCTTCAGCTGTGTCCTTCAGGTAGTAACTTGGGATCTAGGATTATTTGGCAGTAGCTTGAGATTTGGGTAAATGAGAAGAAAAACTCAATGTATGGAGGCCCCCCCCCCCCCCCAGGAAGTTGACCCCAATTTAGTTTTGTTCCTTATGATGGGATATTGGGTCAGAGAGTATCTACAATTCAAATCTGTCCCCTCCTGATGGAATTAAATCTGTAGCAGTCTTAACCTGGTTTCTTAATACTTGTAAATTTTAAAAAAAAAACTTTATTCATCAGAGACACAGAGAGAGGCAGAGACATAGGCAGAGGGAGAAGCAGGCTCCCTGTGGGAATTCTGAGGCAGGACTTGATCCCAGGACCTCAGGATCCTGAGCCAAAGGCAGATGTTCAACCACTGAGCCACCCAGGCGTCCCTCATGATACTTGTACTGAGATGTTATTTTTGTATTTATTATTGGCAAATCAGAACCATTCTCTGACTCAGACATGCAGGGTATCCCTCATTCATTGGGACCTCTGGAAACTTTGAGTAGTTTATAGCTGTTCGATTCACTTCCTTCAAGCTAGTAGGTGTTTGGTTTATGTTTCAAGGAACAAAAGCTTGAGTATCTGCTAAAGCGCCCCCCCCCCCCCCCCCCCCACTATTTCAGAGAATACAGAATGCTTGATCTTAGAGAATTTCTGTAAAAACAGTCAGCAGTGTATTAGGATGTTCTGGGGCTATTTCAATAGCTCTTTCCGTAGTTAATGTGAGTTTCTTTGTTTTCTTAGCTTCATTTGCTCAACCATTACTGAAGCTCCTAATGTATACATGAGTCGATGTTGGGGGGTTGTCAGAATATAGATCCTATTAATGCTGTGAGACTGCCTTTCACCGAGGGTGGGAGTGTCTATAGGTGGGTGGTTCCAGGACTGTGTCCTAGAGGTGTGATTCTGGGCTTATTAAAAATCTCGGGGCACATGCCACAACCCCAATCAGCAAAGTCAGAAGGGAGGTGAGGTCTGTACTTGATAAAGCTCCTCATGGGGGTTTCCAGGGCAGTCAACCTTGACCCACCTGTAGCATTCTAGACAAGAGCTTCTGGGGCTGCTCAAATCTGAACACATGTCCTCTGATTGGGACGATGAGAAAAAGACTTATTTTTATTAGGAAGATAAGAATATGGGGGTTTTTGTTTTTGGTAAACCAGTGAAGAGAATTTTGAAGGTGAGAATCTTCGCTTCAGGTGCTCCAGGTTTACTGAAGGAGGAATCCGCAAAGAAGAAGCACAGCATAGTTGGAGCAGTGGGGTGTGACTCATGGCAGCGGGTCACATAAAGGTGTTTTTCTCTTTCCTCTCTCCAGGTCTTAGGGTTTATTCCTTTGGATTTTGTAGTGTTCTGCTCTTTTGTCCCCAACAGCCTTTGTGTCTATGGGTCCCCCCAGTTGCTGGCATCCAGAAGGAACTACTCTGGAACCTTCCTGGACCCACCTGAGAGAGAACAGGGTATAGTTGGTAACTCCACACAAATGTTTGTTTTGTGACCTCTTGAAAACTTCACTGCGTAGTCCTCTCTGGGCCATCTTGTGACCATATTTTGACTACCTGTGAGCAAAGGCCTCAGCCCCCTGTCTTCTTGGTTACCTCTCTCTGTTTGGGGTGGATGTTTGTCATTTTCCTTATTTGCATGTGAAGCCTCAAGAGAGGAAGGGATGCCAGCACCCCCCCCCCCCCCCCCGCCCCCATGGAGTGATTGATTTTATTAGGACTTCACAGAGCTGAATAGGATTTTCTTACCATCAGCTGCTCATGAACCCCAGTGTCACCTGTGTTGACCACTGCCACCTTACTGACCTGCCATCACTGGTGAATTAGGGCTGTGGTGTCAAATGGATTTTTATAGAATGACTCTAGTGAGACCTCTAATTTCTTCTCCTGTGGTCACCCCTCTGCCTTCACTCACTATTTTAAAGCATCATTTTCCCTAAGGCCCCAAAAACCTTCTTCACCATAAAATGACTTGTCCAGGTCAGCCAGTCCTTTATTGGACTTCGTTCCTAACTTTCACATGGACTGGTAAACTGTGTTTTCTGCCCTTTTATAAATTATGGTATACAAAAATATGCTTTTTTTAAACTACTGTGGTTATATTGAGATCTCTAGTCCTGATTTGATCCAAGGCCTGAACTCTGACCTCTCCTAAGGGCAACTCAGTAATAATAATAAGTTACTCAAATAGTAACTCAGACTAGGATGCCTAAAAACTAAACTCCGGTTCTTCCCTTCTCTCTGTTCCAGAGTACTCTTCTCAGAAGTGCCTTCCCTTTGCCCAGAGGTAACTCCATTTCCTGAGTTGAAAGATTTTTGAGTTTATCTTTGACTCTCTCCCTTTTTTCTTTATTTTTTAAAAAAATATTTGAGAGAGAGAATGAGCACAAGCAGGGGGGAGGGGAGGGAGAAGCAGACTCCCTGCTGAGCAGGGACCTTGACCCAGGGGCTGTATCCTAGGACCCCAGGATCATGACTTGAGCTGGAGGCAGATGCATCACCCACTGAGCTGCCCCAGCTCCCCCTTTCTCACACATTCCAGATAAGCACCAAGTTGGCTCCCACCTTCTGAATGTCGCTGGAATGTGACCCGCAGTGGCAGCCGCTTGTCCCACCGTGGTCTTCCCCTCTCCTATGGGCAGTTGTCTTGAGGCCTCCCTTCCCTGCTTCCCTACTTCACCAGCCCACCCTGCCGTGGTTTGTTCTCAATAGAGCAGCCTGTGGGCAACTTAAAAAATGTAGATCAAATCATTATTTCTTTGCTCAAAACTCTCCAGTGGTTTCCTATTTGGAGTGGAATTGTCCTCTGCCTGCTTCTGCTTTATTCTTTCACACATACCGCCTGAAGTGTAAATGGTTAAGCTGCTACTTACATCCACTTTGCTTATAACACGAGTTTTCCCTTATCACTGTGAAATGTCAGCAGAGGAAGAATCATGACTTTGCTTTCAGATAGCCATATTTGCTTTCCCTAACAGCTTTGCTTTAAAGTGAGTTTGTATGCATGCAGTGTCACCTTTGTCGAGGGTCAGCCCTCGTGACTTTGGGGGGCACTTTGTGAACGTATAGGTAAACATGAGACTCTTCATTGAACCTGCACACCAGTACATCAGATTTTATAGAGAGAAATAACTGCAGGAAATCTTGTCCTGCATGAAAGGGGAATTCTTAGAGATGGTTTGGATGCAGGAACCAAGGAAGGTTTCCAGTTCTGTTTAGGTGGCAGAAATAATGATGACTTTTGCAAACCACTGTGAAATAGTGATGGAGTTAAATCCTTGTCATTGGACTAGGACTAGATTAACTTGTAGGAAGTCCATCAGTTTGAAAATTATTATCCTCTTCTGCAGAGGGTCCTGGTCACATAGAATCATGCATTCTATGCGATATAAAACCAAGCTGTGGGTAAATACTGAAACAGACATAGGTGGTAAATTGGGTCTGATTGACTCTTGAGCCTAATTGACTGTGCTTCTTGGTACCAAAGTATTGATATGAAAGTGAATTGAGAATGGAGTCTTACTGGTACATTTAGAAAGTCTGTTCTTTATCTTCTGTGGAATTACTGAAGTCACGGTGAATATTTAGTTAATAAACACCAGTACTCTGATTTCCTGGTATTCGTTTTGAGAGGCAGATGCAAGATGAGAGAGCTGTCACCTCTTGTTCAGTTTGTGTGTGTGTGGGGGTTGGGGAGTGGGCATTGAGAGTTGGGCAATTACAGCCTAGGAGGTAAATTGGGGTGATTTATAAAAGAGTTTTTGTAGGCCATTTTGAGAAATTTGTAAATCTCTCCTGTGGTAGCCAGTGGGAGCCATGGAAGGCCTTTGTGTAGGGGAAGGAATGATGTAGATTGACAGTTGTATTTATTTATTTATTTGTAAGATTTTATTCACTTATTCATTAGACACACACACACACAGAGAGAGAGAGAGAGAGGCAGAGACATAGGCAGAGGGAGAAGCAGGGTCTGTGTGGGGAGCCCGATGCAAGACTCAATCCCAGGACCCCGGGATCACGACCTGAGCCCAAGGCAGACACTCAATCCCTGAGCCACCCAGGTGCTCCAGATTGATGGTTTCAGAAAACAAATCATGCAGCTGTGTTTTGTAGAGAAAAACTGTATGGGAAGGATGGGTGGACTAGGGATTGGTTGGTGGCAGTCATTTTTAAAGGTCTCTTCTGTAAGACCCGAGAGGAGAGCATGTTTTATGTCTGTAGCCGAGGAGTGGAAAGCTAAATAACATTATATCTGATTTAGGGAGTGGAGGTGAATGAGAAGGTGCCAAGTCCTGCTTAAGATTCCAAATTATGGGTAGCCAGGAAGGCAGTAGGAGGGATCATTGAGGTAGAAATCTCACAAGGTGGTAGGGGCAGGGGAGAGGAAAAGATTGTCAAGAAAATGCATTAGTAGTCGCGGATATTAAGATCATTACAGATTGGGAAGGGCAGAAAAATCCTAGTTAAAAATGGTCGGGGGAGAGGAAACCGGAAAGCCAGTGGAGGATCAGGTACCAGTAGAAAGTTTGCATTAGATTTGGTAATTACCATGCTTTTCATGGCAGTGAGAACAGTTTTCCTAGGCAGGGTGGGAGTCCGCTCTACCCCACGGCTCGCCTGTGGTCCCCCAGCCCGCAGCATCACCTGGGAGAAACTGAAGATGGGGCCCACAGTGCAAGGGGGGGGGCAGTTTTCAGGTTTCTCATGGATGTCAAGTTGGCGATCGCTCTCTTGGTCATTTTGTTCTACCTATGAAGCAACCAGAGTTCTAGAATTGGAGTCCAGGTCCCTCTTACCTTGAGGCTACTGTTCTGTTTTCCATCTGTTTATAAGTGCTCACTCGCAAGAAATGGTTTTGAATACATAGTGTGTGCTGAACTTCTTGCCACGTGTTGGGAGCACAAAGATGGAGAGGGCCCAGGGCAGGTACTCTGGAGTCAAACTAATTAGGATGGGGGGAATCCATCTTAATACCTTAGTGTCTAAGGTCAGTCATTTGCAAATGTTTGTATGATAATACTTCACTGGCCAGTTGTAAAATGGGGAGGAGAGTATGTGCAAGAAACCCGTGGTATATGGCCTGCCACATAGTGGTCTACATTTATCATTAGTGCTAAGTGCTAATGGGGAGGGATACGGATGTTAAATTGTTTGTGGAGACAGGTACCTATAAATGACGGGGCAGTTGCAGAGTGGTTGTGCCCTCAGCAGAGGGCTGGAGGGTATGAAAAAAAAGGGATAAAATGTATTGGAACAAATGCAGCACAGTGTTAATTTACCTTCAGTCCGAGGGCATGTTTATTTGTGCGCTTTATGATAGTTTGAAAAATTCCCATAAAAAGCCCCAAAATAAACCTAATGGCTTGTAACTGAATTGCTTCTCAAATGTAGTTTGTCTCCTGGGCAGGAACGTACACTTATACTTACTTCCTGGATGGGGGCACTACTGAGCCAAAAAAGCCAGCAAATAAGTCAGTTAATGATTCAACTCCTAAAATGTCACCATCAGTGTCCTGGGACCTAAGGGAAGAAACAGAAGTGTAAAAATTGCCCTGACCCCCTCACCATGGCTTAGAGGCCCATAACCTTGACTTGTCCTGGCAGAGGAGAGGGGTGGGGCACCAATCATTCTTCATGGTTTGGGCCGCTCTGTTGGTGCTTGGAAACTGGCTGGTGAGGGCTGCCTTTGTCTAGTTTCAATCCTGGAGGATTTATTTTAAGGATTTATTTATTCTTTTAAGAGAGTGAGCACCCGAGTGAGTGGGAGTAAGGGGGAAGCGGGGGTGGGGGTGGGGGGAGAATCCCCAAGCTGAGCCCGATGCCCCATGTGTGGCTGGATCCCAGGACTCTGAGATCACAACCTGAGCCGAAGTCCAGAGTGGGAAGCTCAACAAACTGAGCCACTCAGGCCTCTCCTGGAGGACTCATTTTGTAGGAGATTCCTTAGAAAATGATTTGAAGGCAAAAAAGGGGTAAAGAGGTGTGTCTTTAGGGCCTCCTTGTAGATTGAAAGTGTTGCAGTTCATCCTCAGAATTCATATCCGTCCCCTGCAAACCTGGAAGGCCCCATGCAGCAGAGAGGATTGCAGCCATTTCCCTGAGCATTGTATGGGTGGGAATCTGTAATTCAAATGGTTCCTCAATCCTTAGACTTGGATTCTTGTGCAAACTATTTAATATTCTGGAATTTTTCTGCTAAGCAGAGCATAAAGGTACATATGTTGAAGAATCTCAGGGACATTATGGAAATGCAGTAGGAGGTAGCACACAGTCCTTGAAACCATATCCAATGAAAGGGAAATGGATGCTCTAGAACAGTGTTAGTCATGGGAGCTTCCAGTGATGATGGAAAAATTCCGTAGCTGTGTTGTTCATTTTGGGAGACACTTGAAATGTATCTAGTACAACTTGGAACTTAACTTAAAAAAAAAAAAAAACAAAACTTTATTATTTGTTCATTCATGAGAGACACACAAAGAGAGGCAGAGACATAGGCAGAGGGAGGAGTAGGCTCCCTATGAGAGCCCAACGTGGGACTCAATCCCAGGGCCCCAGGATCATGACCTGAGCCAAAGGCAGATGCTCAACCACTGAGCCACCCAGGTGCCCCTGGAACTTAATTTTTCATTGTAATTAAGTTAATTGTAAATGGCCACATGTAGCCAGTGGTTAGTGTTCCTTGGGGAATTTGGGGCGGAGAGGGATGCATTCTTCACATAAAAAGGATTTAATGGTGAAAAGATCCAATTTGGTTAGAATTCCTTTGGGAACTTTCTTGTTCATAACTTAGTCCCAGATGAAGTCCTTGTATACTCACCCCCTTGGCACTGCTGATGCCAAGTCGTCCTTCATTCTGCTGGGTTTTTCCGAAGACACTGGTCAAGCATTTCTCTGTAACTTGATTTTCTCGCTTTCCCCATTTCTCTACACTTGAAGGTAGATGGTCAACCTAGATATCTGCTGGATTCTTGGAGGTAATCCTGCTGTAGATTTTGGGTCTTTCTGATGATGTCTAAACAACAAACTGTCAGATGAAGTGCTCGGGGAAGCTGGAAGGCTGTGTCGCCAGCCCTGGTGCCATTCCCTGACTGCACCATTTAACCACGAATGAGAGGATGTTGAAGCCCTTCCTGCCGCTGTCTTGACAACAGCAATGTGACATGCTCAGACGCAAAAGAGCTGACTTGGCAGCTGCCCAGCAGATTTTTATAAAGGCTCAGTTGGTGGCCGGAGAATCAGGCTGTCAGAGTTGTGTGTTATGCAATAAATCGTTTTCAGCAGAAGTTCTTAATCCAATTTCAGCTGTGGCTTTTTTTTTTTTTTTTAAATAGGCAGTAATCAAAGATAAGTACACATTATTTAATGGGAGTTTGGAAGAAGTAAAACTCTCCTAGCATAAGCATTTTCAGGCCGTTTACTTTATCCCAGGAAGCGTATCTGTCTGAGGAAAATTTGTTGCTGGAAGTGCTTTTAATTTAAAGTCCAGGCAGAGCAACATCATTCACAAAGTTCAGTTAAGTCCGTGGTTTCCTGACCGCTTGTCATCTTTCTAGATGTGAATATTCCCCTGAATTTTCTCTGATACTGTCAGTATTGATGGTTGATCCATTTCACAGAATTAAAAAAATGGATTAGCTAGTTGATTTGAGAAATGGAGATTTGTAATGTAGAAGACATGATTATTTTGTTGAAAGGGAAGAAATATGAGTTTTAGCCTAAGTTCTCACATTTTTCAATACTTTCTCATTTGTTTTTGGCTCTGGAAATCCTTGTTTATGTGGAATCTGTGCCAAGAATCAACGCAAGGTCCCCAACCCCCCAGGTTTTTTTTTTGGGGGGGGGGATTGCTTTCATTGTTCTCAAACTTCATGGAAGAGGCTGGCATTTCAAATAGCAACAAATTTGATTACGTAGGATGACTTAACAGGTGTATGCAGAATTTGTCCTGAAAAGGCATTCATGTAGAGGTTTCTGGTCATTTTTCCCTGGAATGAGGAAAGCACTATTTGTTCTTCCTTCCCCATCTCCCACAAAAACCCAGTCTTTCAAATCTTTTTTTTTTTTTTTTAAAGATTTTATTTATTCATGAAAGACAGAGGCAGAGACATAGGCAGGGTCCCTGCAGGAAGCCCCATGGGGTACTCGATCCTGGGACGTTGGGGTCACGACCTGAGCCAAAAGCAGACACTGAACCACTGAGCCACCTAGGGGCCCCAAGTCTTCCAAATCTTGTCTCGAAACTGACTGTGGGCTCTGCACCAGTCAGGACCCCCCCCCCCCCCCCCCCCCCACCCCCGGCCAATTCTCTTCCCTTCCACAAGGTGCTTTTTTCTTGCTAATCCAATTTAGGGTAGGGTTGAACATTGGGATTGAGCCATGGCATGCCCTTTTCATTTTAAAAGGGGTAGAAAGTTTCAAGTTCCTGGCTTCCCAGAGCCTTGGCAAGGCACATAAAGAGAGGCTGTATGGCCATGGTGGTGGTATTGGTTCACTTCTCCAGTGGCTCCTTGTGATCCAGACACATAACCATTTGTCTTAGCACGTGTGTAAGCCTGTAATACAGAGGTTTCATGTTAGGAGGTCTTCCTAGCTTTGAATTCTCTTCCCTCGCAATCCCCTGCCCCCCACCCTTTCCATATCTGCTTGTTGTGCTTGCAAGAGGCTGTGAAGAACATTGGATTTCCTATGCCCTTTCTCTGTGGAAGCAGGAGTGTTTTCTTTGGGATGTAATGCCATCTTTAACTGTGCCAGTCCAAAGGGGAACCCTCTTCCCCCCACCAGCAGGTTGACCTTTAAAACCTCAAAGGGGAGGTTTTGAATTTCAGTTTAAAGCGCAAGCGTGTATCACACTGCATTCCTAGTATGTCTTGGGTGTTGGCTTTATTTTTCTTTGGTGATATGGTTAAAAATTATCTGTTGGGTATTAGACCTTTTCTTCTTAATTGGATTCGTATATGCCAGGAGGGACCTGGTGAATTGGTTGGTTGACCTGTGTCCTGGTTTGCACCAGTTGTCCTATATCATCATTAACGATGCCATTGGTTGGTATGATTATCATTCTACCTGTGATGCATGAGTCTCTTACATAGTTTGCTCACAAGTGAGAGGACGTTAGGTATCTTCCTTTGGATGGGCCGTATTTCATTTTTAAATAATTGTAATTGTCAGAAAAAGTTTTGGGTTCTCTTTTTGTTTTTGTTTTTTTAAAACCAGAAACATATCCCTCCAACCCATGCATTTCCATCCTCGTTTTCCCCCTCCTCAAACAAGGTGGCCTGAATTTAAAACCATAAGAAACACCGAGACATGGACAGATTACATGAGGATGTCTTGAGAGATGACCTTAGAACCCGTGTTCGTCCCAGTGAGACGAAGTAACTGCAGAAATTAATGAGAGAAAATCCCTCTCCCTCCTGTTCTTTTACTAATCTCAAGCTAGTACTCATGAATGGTTCTAGGTTTGTGTTTATTTTTTTTCATATAATATTTTCATTTACCTCTTGAAATAAATAATTTTAATTTTGCTTTCATTTAGTAGGAGTTCACGTGAATTACGTGTTTGACATTTTCCCTTTAAGAATTGAATTTCCGAGTTTTGAACTTCTCTTGGGGCACCTGCCGTGTAGTGTGGACCCCACTGACCACACATGCCAGCTTTGGGTTCTCTCTAGCTTTTTGACCTTTGGGCAAGACCTTGAAACTCATCTTTTTTTTAAATAAAGAGTTTTGTGATTACTTCCTTTTCCACCCCATTTTAAGCTGAAAGGAGTTGGTGGTAAGCTTTATAATCTCTAACCTGGCTGTGAGTTCTGGAGGTTTGTTCGTTGGTGCTGTACGCCAACAAGGAGTGCAGTGTTTTCCCGTGCTGGCCCAGCACTCTATTTTCTCGCATGTCTGTTACAAAATGGAGCAGCCAAAGGGTTATGCTGTGCCCTTTTCTCTTAATAAAAAAGATTATGACCATAAGCATTCAAGTTTAATTCCTGACCAGCTGCCATTTTTGATAAGAGATTCTCCAGTTATTTCAAAGAATGGCAGACGTTTTTCAAATGAAAAGAAAACCCTGTCACTTAACTTTTAAAGGCTTTAATACTCAATTTTCCATTTGCCAAAGAAAGTGATTTTTTTTTTTTTTTTTTTTTAGCAGTCAGAATAGCAAAGTAAATCTAGATCTGGATGGTGTTTTTCCTTTTTTACTTCCCTTAAAAAAAAATCTTGTTAGTGCACCAGATATTCTTACTATGGCAGTATTTGCAAAGTGTTTGTTTTGGAATTGGGGAAATTCAGGTTAAGAAATCAGGGGATGGGAGTAAGGGAAGGTTGTACGTTGTCTGGGGCTTGCATCGCACTTCCCCAATAATTTGGTGAAAATGTAAAAACTTAGAGATCTTACTGATGTCACAATAGCCATAGATTTAAAAAAAAAGTCTTTAAGGAAATGCATAAAAAGAACTGACACACACTCTGGGCAACTGAATTTGCATCAGAATGAAGCTTCTGGGTTCCTCTTATCTGTGGCTACAGCACCTCCTGTGCCTTCCTCTGTTAAACTGACCAGTAAGCCAGAATGGACTGGGTACTTGGTTCTGGGGAAGTGGCCCAGGAAGCCAAGAAAGAATCTCTCCCTGTTCAGTGCCGCGCTGTCAAATCAGGTAGGATCCCTGATGAGAAGGGAGAGTCCTGTGGCCCGAAGGAGTCTCGGGAAGGTCAAAGGGGGGATAATTAGGAATTCTGAACACTGAGGCATGAGTGGACTATCAGATGGTTTTGAAAATAGTGATTTGGGAACGCGTAATTGAATGTAGAGGGTGCAGGGTAAAGAGAATGTGAGAATCCTGGAGGATTAGAGAGGAAAGGGAGCCTATGTGGATGTCGTGGTGGAGGAAAAGCAAGTGTCCAGGTGTTTTGTGAATGAATTGGTCAGTATTTAGCTGAAGGTAAGGGACTGTGAATGGATCATCAAGTTTGGGCCGTATGAGACCATGTGGATATCTAGATGGGTGCCATTTTCTTGCTGGGAACTGGGTAGTTGGAGGATGAGGTAGCCAGTCCGTTTGGATTACCACTGCGGGAAGTGTTTTATGGAGGATAGGGGATAGCAGGTGATTTGAGTCAAGAAAATTGTAGGATTTCAAGCACTCCACTTAAAACATCCTGAATGTTTGTAAAGGTTAGGGGCCAGCAGGCAGGTCAAGTGGGGGTAAAAGTAGTGGGAAGAGTGAGCTTCAACTTGAGTCTTTGTTGTTCCCGGAAATTTTTTTTAATTCTTTATTTATTTATGATAGTCACAGAGAGAGAGAGGCAGAGACACAGAGGGAGAAGCAGGCTCCATGCACCGGGAGCCCGTCGTGGGACTTGATCCGGAGTCTTCAGGATCGCACCCTGGGCAAAAGGCAGGCGCCAAACCGCTGCACCACCCAGGGATCCCTGTTCCCAGAAATTTTAATTGAACTCTTACTCTGTCTGGCAGGCTGGGATATCCGTGGTGACCAGTACTTCCCGACCCCATGCAGACATTATTTAAATGGTTGATTAAATGAGGCCACTATTAGGAGCACCTGGGGGTTCAGTGGTTAAGCATCTGCCTAAGGCCCTGGTCATGATCCTGGGGTCCTGAGATGGAGGCTCATGTTTGGGTCCCTGCTCAGCAGGGAGTCTCTTTCTCCCTTGTTTCCATTTCCCACTCCCCCTGCTTGTGTTCTCTTGTGCACGCACTCTCCCTCTGTCAAATTAAAAAAAAAATGAGACCGCTATTGAAGAGGGGGGAATAAAAGGTAATAAACTCTTAAGTGTCTGTATTTTGATTTCACCTGACCTGTAACAATAGTCTGCCTAGGCTTTTTGTAGGGCTCTCTGCCCTTGGCTGTTCTGAATGACAGGTAAGGCTACAGCAGAGTAAGTGTTGGACTGAGGTACCTTCTTGCAGGCCTGCTGTGACCCCCTCCTGGCCAGCCCTGTGTGACCACCACACGTGGTGCAGGCACACCTGTGCTTTCTGCATCTGGCATCCTCCTAGGGGGGAGGAGTGCAAGCCTCCTAGCTCAGAGTAGGGTGATTCATATTAACCCCACGGCTGTGCAGAACAGCTTAAGTTTTAATTTCAGAATTATTACCCACCTGTTGAGCTCTTGGAAACAGAACAGAGTCCACTTCTTTACCTACTGGGTTTGTGTCCTGCGCCAGCATCGAGGGAGGTGACAAGGCTTGACTGGCAATGTACCTTATAGAAAGGAACTCCTGGGTTTCAGGACAAAGTTTTTAAATGACTAGAATTTGAAAGCCCATAATCTGGGTCATGGATTTGCTTCTCCTGTATTTAAGGTACTTTATAGGTTTCACGAAGCTGCTTGTGTCTGTGCGAACCTTAAATGCATTTGCTTTTGCAGGTGGTTTATGTTTTAATGAGACATTAGTTGTAGGGATATAATTCTCCTGTGTGGAGGCTCGAAGTCGTCATGAAGGCACCAGTCTGAACACGATGCAGTAAATCACTGCAGGAACTTTACATTGAAAGTGACTTTGGGGTTTATAATTTATAAACTCTGGGCATGTAGGAAATAATAGTTTAGAATCACATTAGCAGTCAGTGATGAGAACAGGAATCTGGTTCTGACGCAGAGCATTCTGCAGGGCAGGCTTCTCTGGATGCTGTGAGAAGCTGGGATTTCAGCCTGTCTTTCACTTCAAGAGGAGCTAATGATTAATCATCCAGATGCAAGTAATCTGCTCAGGAAGCTGGCGGGACAGTGACTTCACCTTTTGTGTACCTTTTGTGGGTTGTGTTAGGGGTAGAGCGTGACTTGTATGTAGTAGCAGTTAAGTCATGCATGCTTCTCCCTCAGGGTTGTGGCCATTTGTTGACTTCTTGCAGCCTCAGACCCACCAACCCTTGCCTAACCAACTCTGACCTTGTAGATGCTCTCTGCCTTTTTTGGGAGCGCCCCCAGGAAGACAGGATGTGCCTTCTTCCTCTGGAGCGAATGGAAATCTCAGCTTGGCAAGGTCTGCAGGAGTTGAAGGATGTCGGGGGTGGGGGGGGGGGGAGGTGGAAATCTTTAGCTCTTCTTTCCCAAGGTTCTCTTCCCCTTATTATAGAAGATGGAGAATTACTCTCCTTCTGGGAAAATCCTGGCAGCTTAACCAGAGTGCAGCTTAAAGTTATTTAGGGCTTAGAGTCTCCATGTGGTTGGGTTTCTAAGATGTAGTTTGCGTTTATGCAGAATTTAGGAATTCTAGAGCTGGGAAAGCCCTCAGGTCATCTAGCCCCCTTACCTAGTTCCACAGAGGTATTCCAGGACCTGGGTGTTAGGGAGGAAAAACCAATTCTGTCGGACATGCAGGACAACAGCCTCTTGAGGTGGAAGTCCTCCTGTTTGAGCAAAAGGAACCCAAGTATATTCACCCCACCTCCTGCTTTTAGCTGAGGATATTAATGTTTTCCTTATTCTCCTAAGGCCCAAAATATCTGGAAGCTCTGATCTTTCTAAGGTGAATAGTTATAAAATGCTTTAGTCTTGAAGTCAGTGTGTGAAGGTGAGGACTTCTTCAATTAGGAGACTGCAGGCAGGTACCCACAGGAGAGAACCTGCGACCGTCCTCTGCTGTGTCCTTGCTGTGTGCGAGGCGGCACTTCCAGCCTTAGGCACACCTTCTTGCTGATTCCCCGAAACCCTTAACCTCCGCCTAATGTCCGGATCCACTATCTCCGCATTTCCAGACTTGGCCCCTCTTCTGAGTTCCTTGCTAGGCGGCTCCCTCTGCTCCTGCTCTTGCTGCTGCTTGCCTTTGCTCTGTCCCCCTGTGGTTACTGCCTGAGTGGCTTGAGATGGTGGCTTGAGACTGTGGCTCCTCTCTGGATTTCCCCAACCCCCAGCTGCGGAACCGGGCCTTCATCCCTTCCTCTCTTTTCAAGAGCTTGTATTGCATTTGATACCACAGACATCAGGGAGCCACTCAAATTAGAGCTTCAAGACCTGTTATTAACCTGTGTGTATCCCACCCCCCGTTTAAATCACCCCTCACCTCCCAAACGTCCTACCCCTCCCCCTCCCCTATTCTCTACTCTTCCAGGATTCATTGTCTTTTCTCCCCCACAGTGCTCTCTTTCATTTAGGACTTCATTCTATAAGTGGTCAGTACAAATCCAGTTTCATTTCTTCTGACCGAATTGTAAATTCTTTGAAGGCAGCACCACCCCACCCCCCTCCCCCCATGTGACACCAGCAGCAGTTTCTAGAAGAGCACAACACATTCTTGTAAGGCAGGACACATTCTGACATTACTCAGTGAAACTCCAGCACAGTGCTTCATTACATCTCTGTTGGTGGGTGTGCTTGACTCCTCTTTCTCCATTTTGCCAGGAATATGAAATTTCACTTATTACTGGTTAATGAAGGTATTGGGGCCTGGGGCTTATAAGGGAAGCCAGGTGGTTGTCTTCCTTCCACTCCCTTTCTGTAAGGTCTGTGAGTGAGCTTTTTGCTGGGAGATCAGCAGGCCTCAGCAGGATGGGACCACAGGATGGAATTCTGACCTGGTCTCAGGCGTGTGGTACTTGTTTGGATTTTTTTTTGTTTCAAGGTTTATTCTAACTCTTATTTACTTACACCCCCCCCCCTTTTTTTTTTTAAAGTGATTTCTCTTCTCTCTTCTGTTTCTCCAGGATGACAGTGATGGGATTCCGTGGTCAGAAGAAAGGGTGGTACGTAAAGTCCTTTATTTGTCTCTGAAAGAATTCAAGAATGCCCAGAAGAGGCAGCACGGGGAAGGCCTGGCTGGGAGCCTGAAAACAGTGAATGGTGAGTTGCCTCTTTTGTTGGAATTGGATGGTATATTTGGGCACGGCCTTGTTTCTGAACCGGAGATGTGTTTCGGGCGGCTGGTGCTTCTCAGGCTAGGCCCCAAATGGTAGTTATTTTGGACATCCTACTGGGTTTATAGATTCATTTTTATGCTCCTTTTATGTCTGTGTAATATAATTGGCGAGGTGCCTTAATTAGTCTCTTCCCTATAGATCAGACCAGGCTGTGATCTGATTTTCTACCAGGTCCTGGGTTGAAGGTAGAGTGAGTCTGATGGGTTTTTCTGTGGATATCCATCTTTCGACTTGGATCTCGCTGTGCCGTGGAGCTTCTGGTTCTCCCCTGTTTGTATAGAAAGTAGCTTGAGTCCCGTGTGCCTCCCGCCCTTCCTGCTGTCTGGTTCAGCAACCTCCTAAGTACCTGCTTCCGTCCTTGTGGATCAGGCCAGGCAGGTGGTTACCTGGCCACAGGGATCCAGTGGCACAGAATTCCTGTGCATTTGAGAGCGCAGCTGTACAGTTATCAGATGTCTCCTTGAAGCCTGGAAGGAAACGTAACTCTTCTCTGAGTTTCTTCTGCTGTCTCTTTTTCACAGGTTTAGGGTGATGGGACTGAAATCATCCAGTGGTAACCGTTTCAGAACACGTATTTGGTTACAGGCTGTATTTTATTTCAGGGGATGTGGCCCTGATGGCATTCCATAGTCTGTCTTGTACTTATTCGTCCTTTAGAATTTCTGGATAAATGTGAATATTTGACCACGTTCTAGTTTGTACTTGCTTGGAACCAAGGAGATAAGGGAGAGGAGGTTGTGGTGTTTTTTTGTTTTGTTTTGAGCCTCTGCCTTGGTTGTGGGGTGAGAGTCATGACATATGGGGGTACTTGATAGCTTGCCAGGGTGCAGAAGGACAGGCTCACTGAGGCCTTCCATGGTCTTTCCAGGCTGCTTCGTTGTAAGGTTGGTTGTCTGGCAGCCTCCTATTGGGACTGCTGCTGTCAGGCGGGAAGTGCATTGAGCCATGGCAGGGTTTTCAGGGATGCCCTCCCTGAACGCCACCATGGTTTGTCCTGCCACCACCCCAGGCCCTCTCTTCTTCTGTGTGACTTGAAACAAGAAGCCCCTGAACTCTGAATCCACACATATGGGCATAGCCCTCCCTCTTTTCAATCTTTCACAAACATAAAAGCAAAATTAGTAAAATTTGTTGCCAGAAGCCTAGAATTCGGACCCCTGTGTGATGTAATTGTTCTTGTCATTGCTTCACATTGAACATAGTGTTTGGCTTTATGTTTTTTAGGGGAACCTGACAGGGAGTACGGGGGCGGGGTGGTGGTGCGGGGTGCGGGGTGCGGGTGGGGTGGGGAGAGAATATCCCTGCATCCTGACGTTACTATTGGGCAGGTGTCCCTGCTGTGAGTTTAGATTTTACTGTGCGGATAAGGCACGCGCTTGTTCTGCTGTGTAGGAGCAGTAATGCCTTAGAGGTTTTAAAATCTCTTAACCAAACCAAAACAAAAACCAAAACACCAATCCATCTGAGAAAAAAAACCCAGCTTTTTAGGACACCTTAGCCAGGTGTCCAGGATTTAAATGAAGGTGGAATTTAGGTAAAAGAACAAAACCTGAAGTCCTTCAAGAGGTAACAGGTACTGCCAGCCTCTGGGCCAAAGGTACCTCTCATTTTTAATTGGCTTTGTCAAAGGTTTGACAATGCTAAGGAATTCTGCGAACACTGGCAAAGACCAAAGACCCCTCTGTGGGTGTGGGGATCATTGAAAACTTTAAAGAGTTCTAGTACCAGTTTCATAAAGAAAAGGGGGGTTTTGTTGTGGTAGTTGTTATTTCATGCTGATAAAGACTGATTTGTCTTCTTGGGGTGTTTTTTTTTTTTTTTTAAATTTTTAAAAAAGATTTTATTTAAGAGAGAGAGTTTGTGCAAGCATGAACAGGGGGAACCGCAGAGGGAGAGGAAGGAGGAGAACTGCCCGCTGAGCAGGGAGCCCAACACAGGACAGGATCCTAGGACCCCGAGATCAGGACCTGAACTGAAGGCAGATGCTTAACCGATTGAGCCGCCCAGGAGCCTTGCCCTCTTGTATCATTCATTCATTCATTTATCTATTTATTTATAATTTTATTTATTTATTCATGAGAGACACAGAAAGAGAGAGAGAGGCAGAGACACAGGCAGAGGGAGAAGCAGGCTCTATGCAGGGAGCCTGATGTGGGACTCGATCCTGGGTCTCTCCAGGATCACACCCTGGGCTGAAGGCGGCACTAAACTGCTGAGCCACCCAGGCTGCCCTCTTGTATCTTTTTAAATAACTGAGACACGGAGGACTCTCTGGAGATCCCCGTTTGTGGTCTTGCTGGTGCTTGTGCAAGCCGACAGTGCACATCCACATGCTTGTTACTGTGTATCCTGGATGTCCATAGCACTTCTAGGGGAACCTATCTCCCTGTTTTGAGAGGCAGCCACCAGGTCAAAGTGTGCTTTCTCATTGGGGGCCTACTGGAGAGATCAGGAAACCAGAGTCATTGACTGGGGAGTAAGTCCTATGTATGTCCCTGGTCCTCAGCAGTGTTCTCTTAGAGGGCATGGTCCAGGGAAGGCGGAAAGCAGTGGAGCATCCCAGACGTTTTTGGTGGGGTGGGGGGAGATGGGGGGGATGGGATGATTGCCAGCAGTGTTCTCTGTGTGCCCATAGGCATGTTCCTTGTATAGTGGACGCTTCGTGGTCCTCATTCACATACTGAGTGGTAGAAGGACCTTGACCTGGGCGTATTTACATCACAGCACCCGATCTTGGGGTTCTTCACTGTGGGGCAAATGAAGACTGGGTTAGTGGGGGAGAGTGGTTTTCACAGCTCTGCAAGATGAAAAGTTTTGGCTTTTTGCTTTGTTTTGGTTAGTCACAGAACCTCTTGAAGTTCTCTTATAAAAAGTGATATCCATTGGTCCAGAGTGAATTATCACAGAAACGAGTCTGGTGGTAGAGTTTTGAAGCTGTGCCTGGATCACATCCCTTGTGAGGACAGCGATCAGAGTGAGGGCCTGGGCCCAGGTTCGGGGGTGCATAGCTGCTGTCCCTGTGGCACGCACACCCCCCCCCCCCCCATGCCTCCATTTTCATGCTTTGCAGCTTGGGGACCTGGGTATTGACCTGCCTCTGAGGCCCCTGGTGTTTTCATCTGTAAGCCAAATAAAATGTCCTTGCGGGGCTTGGTGAGTGCTCTGGGTGGTGATTTTTCCCCAAGGTCACATATCTGTCCTCTGTGCAGTAGCAGAACTGAAATTACAACTCATGTCCTACAACTTTGAACCTAGCATTTATTTGGGAAAGGCAGAAGGGGTGAAAATCACACCGAATCTTTGAAGGAGTAGTGTGGAAAGCAAGACGTTTGGGGTCCATTCCCCTCCCCGGATCACTTTTCAGAAGTTGTCTCTAGGTTATTGATCCTGCCAGGGTTTTCTGGGGGAAAACAAATACTACCTTGCCTTCCCCAAGAGAAGGAGCTTGAGGTGACTTTTTATCTAATTTGAGAATGAATTGACATCATTTCCACTGAATCGTTGGCGTGCTAGGATGATGCTTCCATCCTTCTTGTGTGAGGCGGGTGGTGTCTGGTGTCTGAACAGCACACAGAAAGAAGGCATCTTGTATCTGAGTGGCTGAGCTCTGCTGCCCCATTTCTGTGGGTCTTGTGTCGTCATAATAACCCAAGCAGACAGAAGATTGTAGGGAGACTTCATATTTTATGTCACCAAATCCATGTTTGCCATCAATCTTGCTTTTGTGGTTCTAAATTGACAAGGAACAAGGGTTTTTGTTTTCTCCTAGGAGAGGTAGCGAATGTGAGTCCTGAACAGCCTGGCAGCCTGTCTGTGTAGGGATTGAAATCCTCATTATAGCCTGTTGGGTTATAGCCGGTGTGGGGGAGGCGGCGCTCGGATTTTTGCTGATTGTGAGAGCCGTCTGTCTGCTTCCTGCTGTAGATAATGCCGCTTCTTCTGGCTGTAATAAATTTGACAAAAGCCTAGGGAAGGGCTGGCAGAGGCTGAGGCCTCGGCCACTCTTTGAGGGCCCTTGGCCCACTGGGGCTGAAATTAGGGACATTTAAATAATAACATGCTACACAAATGAGTACACATAATTACACAGTAAGAGAGGGGAGCTATTAGCTGTATTTTGAGTTTTATTTGCTTCCTATAAATGTCATCTGAGATCAAGCAAGCCCTCTGGCCAGCCAGAGACCCTTGAGTAGATTTAAGAGACCCTGGATCCTTTTCCTTGGAACCTTACAGTAGTTGTGATGGCCAGTCTGTATTGAGCATTCACTATCGATGCACTTTTGATTCTAGCACTTTATCTGCATTTCACTCATTTTAATCTTCAGAACAAACCATTTTGTAGATGAGGAAGTGATACACCAGGGTGGATTAGCCGTTTGCTTACACAAGTAGTCCTTGGCAGCCAGACTTTAAAACCCCGGCTTTCTGCATCAGCGCTCCCTTGCTTTCAACCAACTCTTAGATACAAGTAATTTTGGAACGCTCTGTAAAGATAGCATTCTAAAAATAAGAATTTGTAGGAGGACACTTTTTCTAATAGGCGTTTCTTTGGAAGGAGAATAATGGGAGATCTTCCGTTGGGGGAGGACACTTTAGGGGGGTGGGGTGAGGGAGACAGTGTGAGTATGAATGTGGGCATGTTTCTGGGCTTTATTAGAGCTTGTAATTGATAGAGGGAATCAAAAGATGGCACCCCTTCTGCTAGGGTACCTGCCTTAGGCCTGTCACAGGCGCACGGATATATTTGTTTTCTCTCTTCGCCTAGAGGTAGAGAATTGTATTTTTAAGGTTCATCTTGAACCACCGGGTTGGCAGTCCAGTAAGGCCACCGGCCTTGTCACCTCGTTGGTGAGGGATGGGCCTTTCTGGCAACAACTGCCAATTGATATCAAGGGCCACAGTTAGAAGTGCAGACACAGGGGAACTCCCCACCCTCCCTCCCCGGCCACCTTGTTTTCTTTAAGGAGTAAAATTTTCAATTCTTTGAAAATCTTTCTCAAAGATTCCTGATGTTTTGACTGTGAAATGAAACATGGCCCCAACTCCTGCAAATTCAGCATCCACTGCATAAAATAGAAAATTTCTTCTGAGTCCAAATGAGAAGTCCCAGCGCTTCATCCCACGAATGGAAGTTTAATCACGCAGCTATAATGAAAAGACTGTCCTGGTTGTATGATTGCCTTCTGTCATCGGGGGTGGGGGGGAGAAGAGAGACACAAACCTCTCCCTTCTGTTTTGGGCCTGAAGTGTTCATGTCTAGCTGTTGGTTTTTGTTTGTTTGTTTTAAAGATTTTATTTATTTATTCATGAGAGACACCCAAAGAGAGAGAGAGAGAGAGAGGCAGAGACACAGGCCAGAAGGAGAAGCAGGCTTCCTGCGCAGAGCCCGATGCAGGACTCGATCCCGGGTCTCCACCCTGGGCCGAAGGCAGGCGCTAAACCGCTGAGCCACCTAGGTGTCCCAGTTTTTTGTTTCTTTGTTTTTCCTCCTGGAGAAAGTGCCTTATACCCCAACGCTTTGCCCAAATGGAACTGCTAATGTCTTAAGTGCCTGCGTCCTCTGTAAGCTGTCGGCACTGCCAGCTCAGGCTGCCCTTGAGTAGTGGCTGCAGCTTGGGTTTTCTGGAACATTCCAACCTCAGACTCTTCTTCTGTGCCCCTCATGATGTGTGAGACAACACTCCATGTGAAAAGAGCTGGGCGAAATTGAGGGTTAAATACACTTCACTAAACAACTTAAATGCATTCTTTGTTTTAAAAAACAACAACAACACAAAGCTACATTTTTATCCTGGAAAATGATTGGGTCAGAGAGGCTTGATGTCTTTCTCGTGGTCAGTCTTGGACCTAAGTCATGCGTTCCGGGCATTTCTTGATAACCCTTCCATTTGGTTGATACTTGATTGCATCTTTAGAACACGGTTTTGTGAATAAGAAAATAACTCCCATGGCTCTTCTTTCCTGTCACTTTGTGCTTGAGGTCCTCTCCCTCCCCCTCCAGTTCTCTCGGGCTGCTGCTTCCTCTGTCAGCTGTGCCCAGCTTCTGTCCTCCTCATCCCGTCAAATCTTGGTCTGCTTTAAGAGAAGGAGCCTACAACAGGTAGAGGTGTGTGGGTGGGAGAGTGTGTATGCGTGTGAGAGAGTGTGTGTTTAATTTGTGTGAGAGAGCGCATGTGTGCACGTGCTTTCTCTCCTCCCTGTCACAGTCCCTAGAGAAGCCCGGCTTTGAGGGGTCCTGAGGACAAGAGGATGAAAATCTATGATCTCCTTTCTCCTGTCAACTACTGGGACATCACCCTGGAACTTATCCCTCCTCATTATTTACTTCTCTCCTCCATGATTGCTATCAGTAAACAAAACATGTTGTAGTTGCTCCCATAATAAAATAATCCCTCTACTGATCTTGTATCTCCCTCCTGCTGTTCATTTCTCTCCTCACTGCAGAGTTCTGTGAGAGAACATGTCTACACAGTCTGTCCCCTCTACTACTTCTATTTGTGTTAATATCCTTTCCCCTCTCATTTTTCTTTGAACCCCTAGAATCAGGCCATGATTAAGGCTTGATAATGACCTTGAATGCCAAATCAAGTTTCCAGTCAGTGTCACCTTATTTGCCCCTTTGGCAGCATTTGACAGTGACTGAACCTGTCCTGAATTCCACTTACCACTTGCCTTCACTGATTTCGTGGAAGGCCTCATGAATATGAGGTGTCCCAAAGCCAACTGTTCCTACTGTATCTCCTGTGCTCTGCCTGTCTTCCCGTTGTCCATAAATGCCAGTTCCATTCTTCTAGTTGCTTCACCTTAAACCTTGGAGTTATCTGTACTTCTCTGATTTTTCCTTACTTTGCATTCCATCCTTTAGCAAAAGCTGTTTATTCTGAATTCACATCTTTTGCATCTGAATTTGCACTAATGGCACTAGTCTGAAATCTCTAGCTTGGGCTGGAACCCCCTAATGCTCTTTAATCTCAGCTTCTGCCTTTTTCCGTCTCTAGGCAGCAGTCAGAACAGGCCTCAGCACATGCTCGGTCCTGCTGTGTGTCTCCCTGCCTCTTAGCTTAGTAGATGCTCAGCTCATCCTTACCCTGACCACTTGGCATGGGCCACAGTGTCTGTCAGGTCTCCTCACCACCACCTCCCCTACTAGTCTGTCCGCCTTGGTGTTCCAAATGCACCCGAATTCGTGTGTGTGTGTGTGTGTGTGTGTGTGTGTGTGTGTGTGTGTGTGTGTTTTAACTATGTTTTGAGATCATGAGCATGGGGAGAGTGAGAGAGATCTCAAGCAGGCTGCTCAGTGGACTCCTGGGCACTCTGCAGAGCATGTGGTGTGTGAAGCAGGGTGCAGATCACTCTCTGCCCACAGACTGCTCCTCACTCCCCCTTCCAGCACCTTCTGCTGTGCTGTAGACACATCCCCTCTGTTCAGGGGGTCGAGTGTCCCACATATGACTCCTGGTTTTGTTTCAGAAATGCACATAGCCTGACACCCTACCCCCGGATCACAGCCTATGCTGTTTCCCCTGTCTCTAAAGGCACATGTTTATTCATAGTTATAACATTCGTTGGTCTTACCATCATAAAGATTCTTGGAATTGGATCACCCTTGCACCTTTTTCTCTACCATGTTTCTGGATTGTCTGTTCAGGTACAGGATACATTGTCAGATAATTTAAAATTGGGCTTTTAAGAAGTGACTACTTCTAATATCATAACATTTATTTGTAATCTATCCAAATTTTGAGGGTTTGTACAGTGGGTCTCAGATGTTAACGCAGCTTGTACGAGGCTGCATAACTAAGAGATCAAATCAGGATCTGACCCTAGGACTCCTCGCTCAGATCTTACTTTTTTTTTTTTTTTTAATTTATTTTATTTTTTAAATTGAGGTGAACTTTAGGCTCTGTGAAACCACACATCTCACTTGTACAATTCCATGGATTTGTAAATGCTCATATAACCCATGTGACCAGCACTCCACTGTAGATGTCATACTCTTCCATCAGCCCAGAAACGTTGCTCTATTCCTCCCCCTTTCCAAATGAAAGTATGTTCATTTGGGGATTTGTTACCATGGTTGTCTTGATTTTTTTTTTTTTTTTAAAGGAGCTTTTACAGTGACACATGGGTTTGTGGTATTTTTCCAGAATGTACCAGATGCCCAAGAGTGTCAAGACTTGAAGGGGCCTGGAAGCCAGTGTATCTCTTATGCCCAGTATGCAGCTCTTAGAAGCCCTGGCTTTAGGAAGGCATGAATAAGATCCCTACCACTGGACATGGCCATGAATGACCTTTGCCATCTCATGGTGGCCTTTGTGAAGACAGATTCTCTGTCTTGAGCTGGTGCTATGGTTTTGGTTCTGAGCTGCGTGGAGTACAGACCAAATGGTTTTTGAACAGCTCTGCCTCTCCTCCTCTGGTGTCCCATTTCCCTGGTGGTGCTGTTGTGTGTTAAGAAATCGCAACCTTGGTGTGAGAATTCAAGAATTCTCAGAACTGGGGTTCCAGACATGGCTTTTCCCCAGAGGCGCACTAAAGAGGCATTCCTAGGGCATATCCCTTTTCTGCCAATGCATGTGTTTTTTATTGCAGTGATTCTGATCCAGAGCCTGAGAGCTGCCCCATGGCCTTGAGGATGCAAACACATAGGGTGGCATTGTAAGATTGCTAATTTCTGTCCATTTTCTTACTGCTTTGGTGAAAGTCTTGTGTATTAGTCAGCTCGTGCTGCCGTAAGAAAATACCGTAGACTGGTTGGGGTGGTTTAAACAATAGAAATAAATTTCTCATTGTTCTGTAGGCTAGAAGTCCCAGATCCAGCCCTGTTCCTGGTGAGGGATTGCTCTGTGGCCATATCCTCACTAGGGGTGGTGGTGGTAGGAGGAGGGGGTGTGCACAGGCGTCTCTTCCTCTTCTTCATGAGGACACTGGCCCTTGGAGATTATTGTCCTTCATCCCATTATGACCTCATTTACTTTTATCACCTCCTTGCAAGCTCTGTCCAGATAGTCACATAGGGTATTGGAGCTTCAACATTAGGAATTTTGGGTGGGCCAAACAGTACTACTACCAATACTAGCACTCCAGGAGGGCTCTGAGATGGTAACAATTTTATTTCACTTTAATTTTCGATTAAGTTAATTTCCATGTTAATCTGTACCATGTTTCCTTTTGTGCTGCTATGGTACTAGAACAATTTCCTGGTATGTCTCTAGCCCTCAAGAACTTGTTTGACTTTGGGGAAGTTATTGTTCATCCCAACTGGGTGGAATTAAGCTTGGGTTTTTATTGAGTGCCGTGCCCCCCACCCCCATCCCCCTTTTTGAGGCCTCTCAGGTTTATCTAAATCCCTTACTTCAGTGGGGATTGAAACAAGACTTGGGCTGGGATGCTGCTGTAGGCCAAGAGCCCTAAGGAAGGAGCAGATTGGGTTTTTCCGAGGCTCCAGGGGTCAGGGGAGGGAGTGGTAATCAAGATGGCCCTGGAGAGGTGTTTCTCTTGTCCATGTCATAAAACTCATGACATTATTCAAGGTTGAATAATCCTATGTGTTATACACAAATTCATTTTATTTGTATTTTCTACACAAATTTGATTTATTTTTATATGCTGTAAGTGTAATTTAGGGCAATGCTTTCCAACCAGTTCTACGTCTCAATGTGTACAGGTAGGGAAGAGCCTTGGAGTCCCCAGATAGGGCTGCCCTCAGGCAGAGGTGACTTGTTCAGGCTTGGAGTTTATCTGTGTTCACTCTCCTCAATGGTAACATCCCCCCCACCCCCACCCCCATTCCCTCCTACCTGGAGATCCTGATGCTTTCTCAATCCCTACCATGTCATGATTTGAATTCTGTGATGTGTGTTTTTACGGGGCTTTAATTATTACCAGATCTACTGCGATGGCCTAGTGCAATTTTGCTTTGCTTGTGAATTTCTTAGATCCCATTTCTCCCACATTTAGAGGACCTTTTACGTAGCTTTTGGAAATAACATGTTATTATGTGAGCCACATTAAATGTTTAGTGTCTTGTATGGCATATCTTTAAAGCCAGAAGGGTGATAACTGGGTGTGCTTTTGGGAAATTACCCTGTGGCCCATAAATCCCTTAATTTACAATTTATTACTTAAGCTCACCTGCTGCCAAATGTCCTCTGTCCTTCTAGCTTTCTCTTTAGTCTTTAGGGGATTTCTGCAGAGTCCCAAACTAGCTTCCTCATGATTTCTTTATGAAAGGTCATAAAGCAGTACAGGTGTCTCATATGAGGAGGTTTGGGGTCAGTGAGGGAAATAAGAGCTATTTTATAACCTTAGGTCTGCCTGTTAAGGACCAGAGTGTCGCCAGTGTCAGCCCAGCCTCTCCACTAGGCTGTCACCGTGTTGTGCTAGGAGAGCTTTACGGGTTCTTTCTGGAGCTTCAGAGCTGCTCATGCTCCATGTCTGGGACACCCCATTCCTCCTCTCTCCTTTTCCCTGACCTTTCGCTAGTGGTGTTGGTTCGTTCATACTGTGGCAGTGATGATTTCAGCTCTTGCTGCACACAGGGCCTCTTCCCGTGTGTCTTGCCCCACCAGGATCTTCTGGGTGTGTTCCTAAAGCGGGTCCATGTTTCCATTTGGCAGGTAGGTGGGCATCCTGGTCATGTGTGGCTCCTGGTCTTGGTGACAAGGAAAGACATCTGTGTTTGAGACTTCCCCTGCCAACTTCTGGTGATGCCCCAAGTAGCAGTTCCCTTCCAATGTTCCAGTGGCTTTGAACAGTTTATTTTGTCTTCCAGTGCAGCTCAGAGTCTCACTTCAGAAACTTTTACCTGTCTTAATTCAGCTGCCTTCCTTCTGATGGGCTTGGGCGTATTCATGAAGGAGTTTGAACCCACATTTATGGGGTTAGTGGGTTATAGCATCACTCCCCATTTAGAGTGTTGCTATAGAAGGTCAGCGAATCCTCCAGAGACACACAGCTAGGGCAGGTGACACACCAGTGGAAATAGTGCACATTTATTGTCTTGGGGTGCAGGAGGCCTGTAATTTCTGGTGGGATCTGCATTGCAGATTGCTTAGCCTGTATCAGAGAGGCTTTACCCTGTCCTCACTCAGCAGTTTTTACCCAACTTCAGACCAGTGTTATTTGAAAAGGGCCTTTCCAGTTTACTCAGTTGGAAAGTGTTACAGAGTTTTAAAGGGTGAGCTGGAAGGCTCTCAGCTGGCACTTTCTGAATCCCTCAGAGGAAAATATTGGCAAACTCTCCACTCTCTGCCTGAACTCTTCTTATAAATCGAGAAGCCAAGAGTTACGAAGCTGTCACAAAGGGTCGGATTCAGCCGTGTGAGGGAACGTGTCATTATCCTTGCTAAGACCACAGAAGGTTTTTTCTGATAATACTGCCCCCCCCCCCCCCCCCCCCACCGCCCTGGGCTTGTGATGTTAATCTTCCTGCCACTGAAATAGAAGTATGCAGTGAATGTAATTTATGGTGTATTCCTTTTTTTTCTTTTTTTCCTGGACAGCCTTCTCTCTAGAAGATGTACATCTGCACATGGCTTTTATGCCCCTCTCCCTTCTTTACAATTTAAATAAGACAGGTGCTGGGCTGCTTTATTCAACAGGTGTAGCACCAGCCATGAAGGAAACTTGGTTCCCCCTCCCGTGCCCCATTTTTTGGCTTTTTTTCTCCCTATGGTTTCAGGGGACAAGATGCTGAGATCAGAAGCAGGAGCTTGACATTGATTTATTATCATGTTCGTTACTGTCTCTGTGCCTCACACTTCAGTCTGTTGATGGAGAGCCCACTGTGATTGTGTTGTGGGGTCTGAGAAATTTCCACCTTCCTGAGTTGTCTTACTGCCAAACCTGTACCATCACTTCCACCCAAAGCCCCCAGAGAGGTATGTGGACATGAGCATAATGCCGGCATCGTCTTTTCATCCTTCCTTCTGCTCCCTGGCCTCAGCCTCCTCAGGCCATGCAAAGGCGCCTTTGCTAGCACTTTGCACATTCTGCAGCCTATTCTTGCTGCTCCTACCCTCCTGGGGTCGCTCTTTATGGACAACTTCCAAGGGAATAGGTTAAGATTGCCATCAAGTGGCTGCTCTTGGTAGTGGATGGGAGGATCCTGGCCCTTGGCGCTGGCCGACTCCACAGACCTTCTGCTCCAGATTCTTAGCTCCTTTGTGAAAAATCCGCAAGCTCAAGCCTGCTGTGCCTGAGGACTTGACCGCTGGGGTAGCCCCAGAGAGCTCAGAGCATTACTATCTTGTACATTTTCAAGGACAGGCTCTTCTATGAACCCGAACCGCACCTTTCTGTGGGTCGTGGACTCCGGAGCAGGCTCACTTGCAGTGGCCTGAGCTCAGGGCCCTGGAGCTGTGAGCACAGATGATCTAGGCTTGCTGGGGAGAACTGCCATGTATTCAGCCTCCCGCCAGCTCCAGCCCCAGGAGGCCACTGCCCTCCAGCTCCGCTCCGGGAAATTGGCAGGGAGGATTGTGCTGTCATCCCCGAAAGGATGGCATTGTGGTCCCACCAAGGGAGAAGAGCGCTTGCACACATGACTTGGACATTCCGTTTGGCTCCTGTTCCTTGTTTCCCCAGCTCTGTAAATGGAGTAATAATTTCTTTCTCAGAGGCTATATTCTTAGGATTAATGAGATGATTTATTTAAAGTCCTTAATATCTGGCAGGGAGCAAGCATTCAAAGGGTAATTGTGATTGAGGTTCTAGATACACGTTACCTAACTACTTCCCCTAAGAGCGGTAGCCATGTGCTAAAAGTGCATACATCAGGGACTGTATTAAAAAATCCACGTGCCCCCATTCCCTGGGCCTGGATGCCATCATCCTGTAATTAAGACATGGAGCACAGAAACTCTGACTGAGCGAGGAGGAAGTATGAACCCTGTGTGGTTGTCCTCACTAGGTCATTTCTCAGTGGTGTTGGGAAGACCTCTCCTACTTATAGCAATAGCAGGAGTTAGGTTTGCGTATGTGGGGTGCCCCGGCTGGTACGCAGAGCTCATGATTTGTGTTGTCTCTGAGGTTTCTGAGCTGGCTCGTGGTCTGTGGAAGAAGATGGATCTGGGCCAGCTGGATTGGAGGGCGAGAGGCTGGGAGGCAGGCAAAGGGAGAAAGTGACTATGGGAATACATTAGCATGGCAGTGCAACATCAGGTTAGGGTCTAGGGAAGAAGGTTCTAGGGCTTCTATATTTACAGCAGGTTCTGAGAAGCGATGGAAGCTATGTTACGTAACCACTCACATCAGAACCTGTCAAATCATTAAACCACAATTCCTGGATTTTAGCCACTTAAAGCAATATTGGATGCATCACAAAAAATTGATATATTGTTGTGAGCATTGACGTCATTGTAGCTCTAGCTGTACAAGTAACTGGGTCCCAATGGGAGCAGGTTACTTAGGTCAAATGGAACACTTGAGACCTCCCTTTGTCCCATTTGGTTCTGTTTCAGTGATGAGTGATCAGCTCATGTTTATGGCCTGTTTCAGGTTTTCTTCCTAATTGGCCAGATCCTATCCTGTGTGGTTGGGGTAGGAAACATTTGGATCCTTTTGTATAACTTGGGGGGGTGTGTGAAAAGGGGGAATGTGAAAAGATAAACAAATGGACAGGCCTCCTCTGTGACTCCTCGAAGCTCACCTGCATATAGTAATGAATTCAGGGTGATAGTTTCTTTCTGGATGTCTCCTCAGGGTGTGTGTGTTTGTAGGAGCTAGCAGTGAGCCCAGAATCATCTGTGTGTGGGTTTACACCTTTTTTGTGTGCCTCTAACCTGGGGAGTGGCAACATGCACGTCTAACTCTGAAAAATTCCATGTGGCTTGTTCGTGAGGATTAATTGGTGATTGCTGGTCTTTTACCATTGAGCTATATCAAGATTGCCTAAAATCCTTGATGATAAAAACCACCTTTTGGGGTAATTGCTTTGCAAAGAGTTTTCTCTATAGTTTCTGGTTTACTGAATAAGCTCGTGGCTTTTTTATAAATGGTTCTAACCTGTGATTTTCCCTTTTCCCCACGTCTGAAAGCTAGACTGATTACACGAGGAGCCATCTGCTGCTGAACTGGAGGGGGTTTGTCAGCTTGCTGTTCCATTTGCTCCCCTCTTCTTTTCACCCCGCTGCCTGGGAAGATGTCCGGGTCTGTCTGACTTGCCTTGGTTACTGGGTCTGAGCTTGGGTGGAGGACAGCAGAGAGACATAGACTGCTGCTGCCCACAGACATGGTCCTGGTGTCTTGAGAACCTGTAGATGTAGAACTTTGCACAATGATGGGAATGCTCTGTATCTGCATTGTCATTACGGTAGCCACTAGCCTAGCCGTTTAGGAGTCCATGAGTCCTTGATACCTAGCTGGTCTGATTAGATTGAGTTTAAAAACCAAACCAAACAAAACATACGAGGCTACAGGCTACCTACCACAAGAACAAGTGTAGCTACAGAGACAGGATGAGCATAGCGGTCACATTCTTAGCCTTTTGTTCTCAAGCTCTATCTTTTGTTGTTGTTTTGGGCAGGAGGTGGTTCTAGGTAGCCAGTGTAGTTCAATTTAGAAGCATTCTTTTAGCTTCTTTAATGGTATGTCATTTATAGAGGCAGTGGCAACTGAGTGAAAACACATGCCTGTTTTGTTCACATGCCTTTGAGTGTGTTGGGCAATTAAAAAAAATATTATTCATATGGGGGGGGGGAGGAGCAGAGATCCTGGGATCATAACCTGAGCTGAAGGCAGACAGCCACCCAGGCCTTCCTGTGTTGGGCAATTTGAAAACACTTGTGGCCTGTGGTATCAATATCACGGTATTCACATTATCCCTGGCTTCAGTACAGCAATGTATTACTGGTGTCAACGTTGTCATTGTCTGCTGTTCTTTACTTGATCCTTGTTTTTTGTTAGCTCCATGTGAGTCCACGTTTCATATAAAATTTTTTTAAGTAGGCTCCACACCCCATGTGGAGTCCATCGCGGGGCTTGAACTCCTGCCCCTGAGATCAAGACTTGAGCTGATACAATAGTCCGACACCTCACTGAATGATCCACCCAGGTGCCCTATATGACTTCTTTCATCGAGTACTATTTTTTGTGATCAGTACTACTTCTTTCCAGCAACACACCCACCTTCCTGTGGTACCGTTTAAGTAGTTGTTAAGATTCCTTTTTCACTGTATTATTAACATTAATTGTAGAAAATGTGGAAATTTCAGAAAACTAGGAAGATTGCCACTGGAGAGAATTCTATCTCTTTTTTCTTTCTCTTTTCCTTCTCTTCTCTTCTCTTCTCTTCTCTTCTCTTCTCTTCTCTTCTCTTCTCTTCTCTTCTCTCTTTTTTTTTCCTTTTCTTTTCCAGCTTGTTTAATCTCCTCTGGTCTACATTCTTTACATTTTTTTCTTTCTTTTCCTTTTCCTTTTCCTTTTCCTTTTTTCCTTTTCCTTTTTCCTTTCCTCTCTCCAGCTTGTTTTATCTCCTCTGGTCTAATTTCTTTACACTTACATATTTTAAAACTCCATTGAATGTTTCATGCAGTAGAATCTCTGCAATTTAAAGCATTGTGAGTCTTTTCCTCATGTTACCAAGATTTGGAGAATGTGATTTTTGTTTTTCCTCTTTAAAACGTGTAAAGCTTAAATTATGTTCCATATGCAGCATTAGTTGTCAGTATGGCACATGAAACCTTGAAGGAAAATGCCATGGAGAACACATACAGAATTGTTAACGTGATCAATGTAGTTCCTTTTTTTTTTTTTTTTAAGGATTTTATGTATTTATTCATGAGAGACACAGAGAGAGAGAGAGAGAGAGAGAGAGAGAGAGAGAGAGGCAGAGACATAGGCATGTGGGTCTCGATCCTAGCACCCCCAGATCACTCCCTGAGCCAAAGGCTCAACCACTGAGCCACCCAGGTGTCCCATGTAGTTCCGCTTTGTGAAGAAGGTGGAAGGATTACAGTAAAATTTTGGCTGTTATATGAACATGGTAGTAAAGAAATGAATTCATCTAAGTTAGCAGGGTATAAAAGGCAAATCTTTGAGGAAGACTCAAGAGTTTTATAGACTGGAAGAAGTCACTGACTCTAAAGCAAAGGACTTTAATATTGAAATTAATAAAGGGATTAAAGTCAAGAGAAAACAGTGTAAAGGTTATTGAGTGTTAAATAGTGTTCATAAAATTCTTTCGCCTGAAAATTTGAAGGTTAGATCTTTTTCCCAAGGGAAAAATTCATGGGGCGCTGGAGTGGCATAGTTGGTTAAGCATCTGACTGTTGATTTCTGCTCGTCGTGATTTCTGCTCAAGTCGTGATCTCAGAATCATGAGATTGAGCCCCGTGTCAGGCTCCATGTTCCATGGGGAGTCTGCCAGAGATTCTTTCTCTCCTCTGTCCCTCCCTACACACTCAAACATATTCTCTCCTTAAAGTCTTCAAAATTAGGATTTTTTTTTTAAATCAGTGCATGCTGAAAAAGCAGTGTATTATAAATTACATGATATGTTCTTAGCCAAATACTTGTAAATACAAAGAGATAATTCTTGACAACTCTTCTTTGGGAAGAAAGGGGTGTGATTCAATGCTTGGAGGTTGTGAAACGGGGCCTCCAAAGTGAGAGAGTGTCAGGCTATGGAGGCCCGAAATGCCTTCTTTGAACAATATTTATTGGGTCTCAGCTATTTTCTCTAGGCCCATGCTAGAGGGTACTTTGAGGGTTCTTAAGATAAGCAAGACTAAATCCTCTTTTTTAAAAGATGTTATTTATTTATTCATTAGAGAGACACAGAGGAGGCAGAGACATACACAGAGGGGAGCCTGATGTGGGACTTGATCCCAGAACACTGGGATCACGACCTGAGCTGAAGGCAGATGCTCAACTACTAAGCCACCAGGTGCGCCCCCCGCCCTTTTTTAAACAGCAAAAAAACCCACAGATTTATGTTTTCTCCATACCCACAGTCCTGAGATCAAGAGTCATATACTCCTCGAACTGAGCCAGCCAGGCACCCCAAGACTAAATCCTTTTGGTCAGAGAAAATGGCAGTTGGGTAGATGTTTGCTCATCACTGGGTATTAGCACCTGCAGAGCAGAAGGTGGGTGTCCCCTGAAGTCTGCCAGGAGGAGGAGCAGGGGCTTTCTAGGAAGACAAAGAGGAGAGACTATTCCAAAATACATGTAACAGCATGTACAAAGTCAGGCTTGATGGATCAAGTTAAGACAATATATCAGTTGCCATACACACAGGAGCAAGTTACCTCTGGGCCTTTATGCACCATCATGGGGTGCCATCAGGTTGGAAAACCAAAGCACTCTTAGTTAGTCTACTGTATGTCTTAGGAAGCTGATGTAAAAACTAACCTTTTCTTTTCTTTTCTTTTCTTTTCTTTTCTTTTCTTTTCTTTTCTTTTCTTTTCTTTTCTTTTCTTTTCTTTCTTTTCTTTTCTTTTCTTTTCAGATTTTATTTTTAAGTAGTCTCTACATCCAACATGGGTCTCAAACTCACAACCCTGAGATCAAGAGTTACATGCTTCACCTACTGAGCCAGCTGGGTGCCACTTATTTTTTTTAATTGGGTGTAAATAGAATTTGAACCAGTAAAAGGAGCAACAAAATTGTTAAAGTATGTTGAAATCTTTGCACATAAATGTTTTCTCTGATTAATACCCCAGTATCACTTTCTAGAAGGGAGCTTGCTGAATTACAAACTTTTAAGAGTTGGCATTTATCACCAAGTTACTCTCTAGAAATATTTTTTCAGTTCGTTCCCACATAGCAGCTTAAGGGAGTATGGGTTTTGTCAGAATCAGATTTGAGGAGATTGACGATGCTTCAGTTGTGACCTGAGTCAGCTCTTTAGTTCTTCTTAAACCTAGTTTTCCATTATTCAGTGTTCTTAAGTAGGTCAAATGACCAGGTTGTAATTCTGGTTGAATTCTGGATGCTTCTGCAGGTCGTGTTTTCAGAATAGTGTCAACACTGTTAATCTTCTCCAACTTGGCATCATTTCTGTGTTTACCTTTTTATAAATGCATTACCCAAATCATTAAAAAAAAAAAAGATTTTATTTATTTATTTGAGAGACTGAGTGAGTGAGAGAGAGCACACACGAGCAGGGTCAGAGGAAGAGGGAGAAGCAGACTCCTGCTGAGCAGGGAGCCTGATGTGTGACTTGATCCCAGGACCCCAGGATCATTACCTGAGCTGGAAGCAGATGCTTAACTGCCTGAGCCACCCAGGCACACCTACCCAAGTCATTTAAAAAATATATTGAATAAAGCCGAAGCATATTTTATCTTGTGTCTTTTTTACAACCAAATAATTAAAAGTATATATTTGACAAAAATTTCTGTAATTCATTAGCACAGAGTTTATTAAGGCATAGAGGTAGCTCTTATGAATTGCTTACTATATACCACCAACCCTTTTACATATATAATTAATTTAATGCCTTAATTTAACCAACTATTGTCCTTACATGTAATTAACAGAGGGAGGACACAGGACTTTCCTCAGTTCTCCCCTGAAGTTCAGACACTTAATGAAGAGTAGGATTAGAACCAGGCAGCCTTGTCCAAAGTGTGCTGTGTGTGTTATGAGTCATCAAGGTTCTTAGTGCTAGACGTTGACCAAATCTTTTTTTTTTTTAATTAAAAAACCAAAACCTGTTGGAATATTGTCCTTTCTAGTAAGTTATTAATTTGAACTTCTGGTTTAATTGTAGTCCCATTTCATTGGTATTAATGACTAAATCCGTAGCAACTGACTTTCACTAGTTGATATACAGTCACCCTGCCTCAATTTCTGTATTGTGTTCTTGTAATTATTGGTATTATTTTATAATTGTACAGCGTGGCTTTGAAGTCACATTGGCTATAGGGCCAGCCACATGTATTATACAGTTGAACACTGTTGGTGCTTCAGGAATTACCAAGCCCTCTTGGAAAGAGTCCAAGTCAGGCTCTGTGTGTACTACTTCTGCTTGGTGTATTGCTAGTGTATTAACTTTTATTTAAATAGAATGCTGACAAATAATGTTTATTACTATGTTGGCTGCTGCAGAAGGCCTGCACTTAGATGATATTTTTGAAAATCAAATATTAGCACTGTGGATCACCTTTTTGCATTGGCTTATCATAACATAGGTGATATGATCAATATTATTCAGCCCAAATAACATACGTACTTTAGGAGTACATGGTGAATTCAGTGTGATCATGAAAACTCACTATTTCCTGTATGAAATTCTCAGATTCTATAATCTTGTACACCTTGTCTCACACATGGCAACCCACTCCACCCTACTCCTCCTTTGTAAGAAATTTTTATTTGGATTGATAAGGTGCCACTTTTTGTATGCAATAATTTACATAGGTGGCAGGAAATTGGGGAGCTTTTGGAAGCAGATCATGGGAGTTAAGGAGTTTTTGGTGATTTGTCCCTACTTTGTTAAGGCTTGTCTTTCCTTTTATGAGTTAGGTCCCGGCTCTCAAGGTGAGCTGACTTCCTTGATTGGATACATGAATAAAACAAGCCTTAATGCTTATGAAGCAGATTCTTTAATTAATCTGCACAACACTATTAGATACCCAAATTTGATGAAGATGTGCAAGTGAATTGCTCTCTCACATTTTATCCAAATCCTAGATTGGGGTTTGCTCTATTCCTTTATTTTTTTAAAATGTTGAGTGCAGCTGGTGGGCTGCTGGACTTTGCCAACTTGGAGGTCATGAAAAGGTTGTACACGCAGGTAGGTCCTTAGTTCTGAAGCTCTCAGAAGCAAAATATGTCCTCAGATGTCCTGGTGTTTAGGTGATAATTAGGTGGATGGTGGCTATGGTAGCTGGCTGGCTACACAGTGTTTCTTAGGATAGGAGACCCTTCCTGAAATAGCAATTGGTGTACCTTTTTCTCTAGAGTCCTAGATCTTTATACTTAAGCATTTGGAGATTACAATGATGCATTGCTGGTGCAAACGCCAAAATTGATGGCTGCTTTGGAAACCATTTTGCCGTTAACTTGTAAATTTGTGTTTGCATATTCAAGGATTTCTAACAGTTCCACTTCTAGGTATGTATCCCAGAGAAACTCCAGTGCATGCTTTCCAGGGGGGCGAGCAGAAGTTTGCACCATGGTTTGTGATAGCAACAAGCTGGCAATGCTTAGATGCCCTTGGATGAGATCATTAGAATGTGGAATATTCATACAGTGGAGTGTGATGAACAACAGTGAAAATAAGCAAAGAATAAGCAAAAACGATGATTCATGATCTTAGTAACCCAATGTTGAGTTTGGGGGAAAACAAATCCCCTGAGACTTAACACTGAGCTATACCCTTTAAAAATTAATTAATTAATTAATTAATGAGAGTGCTAGTGCAGGTGGGGAGCAGGTCAGAGGGGGAGAGGCAGAGAATCTGAAGCAGTCTCCCCATTGAGCACTGAGTCCCACGCAGGGTCAGATTCCAGGACCCTGAGTTCATGACCTAAGGCACAACCAAGGTTTGGGATGCTTAACTCACTGAGCCCCTCACCTCCTCCTGCCGCTGCCCCACCACAGCAATAAGTCCATAATAAAGCACAGATAGATATGCTTAAGTTAAAAAATAATGAAGTAGGGTAGGTAGAAGCATATAGACAGTGTTTTAGTAACTGGTTTTGGCTGTTTGGCTTATAGGTATTCTTTATATTAAACTAAAACAGGAAGACTGATGTGGATGACATTTGGCGGAGGGTGTCTTCATTTAAAACTTGGAACTTGCTCTGGTCCTTGAAGGTTGAAACTGAGTTGATAGTACCGTCCGTCACACCACCTTGTAATGAAGGGAAACCTTTCTCCCCCTGCCGCTCACTACCCTCTTGCTCAGAATTTCAGGATTGAACCTTGTCATTTTATTCAGAAACAGGACACAGTTTTCAACTATTGCATGTCCTTCCAAAGCTGCTGTTAATCCATCTATCTGGTACTTTTGATGGGTTTCCTCTTTGGTAAATCAGCATTTTGTCCAAACAGTCCAAAACCTGCACCTGCTGAAGCCAACAGGCAAGTTTTTCAGCTCTTTTCATGACCCAGCAGCAGAGCACAGGTCACAGTGGACACACAAGTCTAATGGAGCATGTATTTTAGGGAATATGGAATGCGTGATCAGATCCTGAAGGTGGTCTTGGAAGAAAAAGCAGTCTGGGCCAGCACTCCTTTAGATTCTCTCTCTCTCTCTCTCTCTCTCTCTCTCTCTCTCTTTTTCTTAAGATTTTATTTATTTATTCATGAGAGACAGAGAAAGGCAGAGACATAGGCAGAGGAAGAAGCAGGCTCCCTTTGGGGATCCTGACTTGGGACTCCATCCCTAGACCCCTGGGATCATGCCCTGAGCCAAAGGCAGATGGTCAACTACTGAGACACCCAGGTTCCTTCGAGGTTTCTCTTTTTAAATTTAAGTACCTCATTATTTTTCACACAATGGGAAGAGGAAGAAACAGGGAAGTCAGGGAGAGTAGAGATGAAGAATAAAGCAGACACTGCTTACCTGGGATGGGCTGATGATCGCTGTGTATGCTCTCATGTTGGAGGCATCAGAGCCGGGGATGTCAGGGATGGCCAGTATCCAAATGTGGTCCATCAAGCTGTGTTTCTGGCCAGTTATTTTAGGTCTTGTGGTTCCTGCTTTCGTCCTTACCTTTTCTCAGAATTACCATACCATTTTTCCAGTTCTACATTGGGTGCTTTTGATTAGTGAAGGCGCCAAAAGACAAGTCCCAGTAGAAAGAAGAGGAAAAAAGCCAAATACTCATCCCTTAAATGTCCTTTAATTGACTGTGCATGACTTATGCTGTGGTGGGGTACATGCCAAACTGTTGTTCAACATTATAGGAATATACCACACTGGAGACAGCTGAATGAGGGTCTGCTCTGTGGGCTCATACGGAGCATGATGGAATTGGACAGGGATTTTCTATCCCTGAGACTTCGGCTGGGAATTGTATCATGAGGTGGTTCTGGTAGGTTAGCTTACCCCATCCCCAAATAACCCCAGGATTCTTGGATGACCTTCTGTTGAGACCTTATAAGGAGCTCTGATCTTGGTTAAAAGCCATACCTGCATAAGCCTCAGTTTGCACATTTGTAAAGTGGGGGATATTTTACTAGATTGTCTCTAAGGCCCTGCCTGTAATTGATTTTCAAATGGTGGAGAGCAAGGACAAGTCACAAAAGACCATCACCAACCTTGTGATATATATATATATATTTTATTTTTTAATTTTTTTATTTTTCCCCCCATTTAAAAGTGAGGCAGGTAGATATGCTCTGTGATTCAGGTGACAGAAGACTGTCATCGTGGAAAGCATAATTACCAGCACTGGGTAGCTGTTAGATGCCGTGAGCAAAGCTGGCCTCAGCTTTGAGGGTTTTTATGAGGTCTAAGTAAGTTAAAACTTAGGAGTGGCTCATTCAGTGGTTAAACAACAAGTAACCAAAAGTAATAGTAAGGGGCATTCTTTTCCCAGCTTCCTTGGATGCATCTGAGGTAAAACTTTAAATTTAGCATGTGGGTTCTTTGATGGCATGCCACCACTCCCCCCTCATTGGAAAAGCATAAAGAGTAGAGTGTGGGATGGTGTTCAGAGCATGTGTTTTGGACATTATAATTGCCAGCTGAAGTTCAAAAGCTTTGAAAGAATTGACTTTTAAAATCAAATAGCTTTATGACAAATGAAGGGAGATGCATGCTCCAGCAATCGGGGCCAGGGAGCTGGCCAGCCTTGTTGGATTCTTGCCTCCCCCCCCACCCCCCAGCAGCTGCCAGGCCACAGAGCCTGTTCTGTGACAGATCCTCCAGAAACAATGAGGAGAAACAGTTTCTGTGTTATTAGATGAGATGAATTTACGTGTGTGGGGGAGGGCCGTCCGTGTGCTGGGGGCAGGGAGGGCGGCAGTGGCCCTGGCGGTCATCACAGGAGTAATAAAGCACCCTGGTAGCCAGGATTGGAAGGAGAGGAGGGGAAAGAAGGGAGGGGATGAAGGGGAGGAGAGGGAGGAAAGGAAGGGGAGGGCTGGAGGAGGAGCCTGTGGAGCGAAATTTCTGCAGTCTGTCTGGATCACTGCCCAGGTCTCCCAGCCAAAAAAACAAATAAAAATAAATAAAAGGCAAGTGCTGAATGACACAGATTATGATATTAAAAAGGGATGCCATTGAAAATGTGCCACCGACCCCCATTCCTTGCCTTGTGTAGGGGTGGAATGTGTTCATGGAGGGGGGGCAGTCTGGCAGACGTGTGGACCATCAAACTGACTGCCCCCATCAGAGGTGTCCTGTCTTTCCCCTCCACAACCCCCCTCCCCCTCAGAAATTCTCAAACAAGGATTCGCCTGCATTGCAGATTGGGGGGAATTGGAATTGCCTTGCCTGGATAGAGAAAAGCCAGTCGCTCTTTTGTGGCCCCCCCCACCCCCATCAGGAGGGAGGAAGAGCGCCCCCCGACCCCTCCTCTTTGGGGTTGGGTTCCCTCCCCTGCACATAAATAACCTCCCCTCCTTGGCGCCTCCCCTCCCCCTGGGCCCGGGGCTGCGGCCGTCCTATTGCCGCGCGGAATCTGCACCGCCGGAATCTGCAGCCCCGCCGCCTGCTTATTACGTACAGGGGAGGATTGTTGACAAGTGCTCTGGAGCCTGCCTCGCCGCACTCGCCCTCCCTCCTCCCTCCCTCCCTCCCTGTGTCCCTTCTTCCTCTCTGTCTCTCTCTCTGCAATGATCCGGCTCTGAGGATGGCTGCTCCACGGGTCTGTCAGGTGCAGTTTTTGGTGGCTTATCTTGAGGAACCTGGGATAGAAGGTCTGTTCCTATAAATAAAATAAAAAAAACAAATAGCTCTAGGTTTGTTTCAGGCTGCTATGGCTTTTGTTGGGGAGAAATAGGCCTTTTGTGGTTTTTTTCCTCCTGCTGGGGTCCTGATTAAATCCATTATGGATGGCAAGGTGCTAGATAGATCTCTCTCTCTCTCTCTCTCTCTCTCTCTCTCTATGTAAAAAAAAGTGTTGCAATTGCTTAATATTAATATTCTTTCAGCTTTGGTACCCTCCCTGGGGGCAGTGGTGGCTCCTGCAAAGGCACTGTGGAAATTTACAAGAGAGAATTAATGTCGTTCTTAAAGCATTCAGCTCTGTTGACCATTTTGGCCAAATCTGCAGTTTTAGCCAGGCTTGTATGAATTTAGAGATTTCTCTGGGGACTGAATGCCATCCAGCTATGGCTGGTCCCTTTATTTTATTGCCAGTTTATGTGATCATTTCCCAACATTTAAAAATAGATGTTTGATTAAAGTTAATTAGTTCATCCTCAACACAGCTCTGGTTTCCTTTATCAGCAGCATGCATGGCTTCCTTTCCTTTAATACTTCCTATCTCTTGTCTTCCTTCCTCGATAGATGGAGGAAACTGAGGCACGGACGTGGATACTAGGTGATTCTAGGTCAGCCCTGAGAGCTTGAAACTCTGAGTGCTCTGGATTTTTCTCCCACCCCTCACGCATTAATCTGTGTTTGCATTACCAGATGTAAACACAAATGAATTTTAGGAGCTATCAGTTTTAGATCTTTGCAGAATCTGTGGCCGCGTTCCTAGAGTTCTGCTTTTTGTGTTGCTTCCATTAGATTTCAGTACGAGAAAGAATGTTGCTCTGAGAGGTAGTAGGCCTCTCTGCACTTGCTTGTTGTCTGTCAGTAGCTTTCTGTTTCTTTCTTTCTGTTTTTTTTTCTTTATACCCTCTAAGAGTCCACTTAATTCTTTCTTAATCTATTCATCTGAAAAGTGGGTGTGCAGTGTGATTTGTGCAGGTGAGGTAATAATGAGAGCCCTCGGAGACTTCTGTGCCTGCCAGTCATGCTACAAGCACAACAGAATCCAGAACTTATGTGGGGTCCATTTTTATTGTATTAGGGAATAAAAGCTGCCAGAAAGGCTTTAGGGTTAAGGGTGTGGCTCTTACCCACAAATTGTGATGTTAGTCAGGACACAGTATTTGGCGTTGTGCCTGTTTATCAGCACAGACTAGTACCCAGACTCATAACTTTATGGAGTTTGTTGATTTGAGTTGAAGCCAGCTTTGCTTAACTTTGTAGAGACTTGCTAATATTTGAGCGCTTGTGTCTTTGGGTAACTCGTCTGTGGGGTAATTGTAGTGATGATATGGAGCTTTAAAGATAAATACACATGCATGTGGTGATCACTGAAAGGTAGACTTTCCCTAGCTCTCTGAGAACTTGCTGCTTATTATATGGAAATCTCTCTTTGAGAAGTGCAAATTCCATGATTAGGGGGAAAAATCTGATTTTTGGTGCATCCAGTTATTTGGAGGTAAAACTTGGGATGGGTTGGTTTCATTTATCTAAGGGAATGTCTGAAAATGCCCTGTGTTTACCTCTACCATGTGTGATGGCATTGTTCTGCAGCTCCGTCTCCACACCGGCCGAAATCCAGCATCGCCTTTCATCCCTTTTCTTCTGAAGGTGGAATGTGGTTTTTGACCTCTGGAGTGTTCAGTACTGGGCCATTTGTACAGTGGAACCTTTTTACTTACCTGATACAAGCTTGAGTTGCGTGTCCTTGGGGGACTCCAAGGATTCGTGCTTTAGATGAGCACTTATAACTAGGTTGCATGGTGGGCATGCTTTTGACTGGTTTGCCAGCATAAAATCAATAAGGTATTGGAAAGTGGTTTGGGCCCGGAGGAGTTAATAAGGCTTGGGATGGAGGAGTAATTAATGATGGTATGCAAAAGTGGAGGGAGCTCCTCACTGTGGAGCAATGTGGATGTTTCTATTGCAGCAATTACTATTACTATTATCATTATTATTCAAGGTACTCTATGTGTTGTGATGTTTTAAAATTCACAGTGTGGCCAAAGAACTAGTGAAAGGAGGGAGAATCTAAGTAGGGAAGAGTCCATTACCCTAAAGGAGTAAAAGAGTCACTGCAAAATACACTGTAGGTTTTGCCCACCATTATGATCATCAGGTTCCAGTAGCTGCCAGGGCTGGTCCAGAAACTAGAGATCCTGGGTCCTTCCCACTGAGTGGTTTTTGTATCAAATGAAGCCACAACTGTGGCTCTTTGGTGGTGGTTGTTGGAGTCTCTTCATGAGGATTGCTTTCTTTCTTCTTGTGACTCCTGGTCAGGATGTGGGAAGGAGAGGTCTTTTGTCTTTGGGTAGTGCTGTCTCCTTTGGGATTTAGACCTCCAGAACCAGGCCCGTTTCAGCACTAGCAGCAGTGTGGTCACCTTTCCTGTGTTTAATCGTGTCCTGTCTACTGGCTCATTCCTTTCTGCCTCAAGGTGAGGAAATCCTTTCTGGGCTCAAGGGTCCTGTCTGGTCTGTCTCCAGTGTAGCCACGTGCTTGTTACTGAAATAATCAGAAGAAAAGAATAGAATCAGATCTTTTCCTTGCCCACCCAGTGGGCCCAACTTTTCCCTGGTAATTAATTAGTACTGTGTCAGTTTTTTTTCAGGGAACACCTTTTTTCAAAAACTCAAGCCTGCAAGGCAGGTTCAGAACCAGGGAGGTTTTGTGGGGGAAAGATTGGTGGTGGGAAGAGCTCCTGAGGGATGATCTGTCGGTTTACTTGTTGAGTGTTAAGCTAACAAAAACCTGTGTTGTCTATCTTGGGGCTCTTCTTGAGGGATCGTTGGGGTTATTCTTGGATTCCCCTTCCTTGGTTGCAGTGGCAAATCCCCATAGCTGATTGAGAGGAGACAAAGGGGAGCCCTATCTGCTCAGGGGCCGTCCAGAGGGAAGGGATAATTATTTCCCATAAGCCGAGGTATTAAACCTAAACCACTTCCATTTGTGCTTCATTGACCACGAGTGTGGCAGTGACATCATGCCCCACGACTGTCATTTGTTCTCGTCCACCTCAGCGTTTTGATGTGGGGAGCATGTCCGTGGACCAGCCTGGGGCTTGGCTTCACAGACCTCTCTGCACTGCTTACCCCCTTCCCTGGAACCCCAGGATCGATCCATAAAGCTTAGCTACTGACCCAAGTGTGTACATTGGGTTCAGACTCCGTCTTCGTGTTGAACCTGCGAGACTGGCCAGAGCCAGATTTCCCCTGGCATCCCAGAGCAAAACAAGCGATCCACAGATTTTTCTCTAAAAATTTTGGGTGAAAAATAGAGTTTCTTTTTCACTAGCAATGGCAGCAGACTGTGCATTCCGAATATCACTGAGAGGGTCCTACCTTAGCCAACGGGGCTGTTGTTACAATTTTTCTCTCAACTCAAAGTGTGACAGCCCTCCCCATCCCCCAACACACATACACACACACACACACACACACACACACACACACACACACACACACTGCAGCTGAAAATGAAAGCTCTCTTTGGATGCTTGACTGTTTAATATGTAATGTGATACCTTGTCTCACAATGACGGGGTGACAGACGGGCAGTGGCTGTATAATAGAGAATTACCTTTTGTGCATCTCTTCCACAACAAAGCCAAATACATCAACTCTCCCTGGTATGCTAATATGTTTGGTGTGCTCCAGATGTTTTGGAAGCTTAGGGAATAGCTTCAAAGGTCTCCTTATTTTTTTCCCCCCTTCTCTTTAACCCGTCTTTAGACACTGCTTTTTGTGAAACAGCAGCGTTCAATTTTTTCCCCTTTGGTTTTATATTCTGTGATGTACGTGTAGCTAATGGGAGGGCTGGTGAAACTTCTTTGTGTGTAAAATATGAAATTATAAGGGCTGCACGTTCTGTGTGTGTGTGTGTGTGTGTGACAATGTTAGAAAAGGATTCCCTCCTCTCTCTACACCGGTGTTCTGAAATCTGTAGCTCTCATCGATGCTTAAGCTGGAGTTCTTGAGCTAAACCGGGATCCTTGGCCTTGTTTGTGTTTTGATTTTCCCAACCCCCCATTTCCCCGTCTCTGTAAAAGCAAGAGGGAGATCATGCTCCTGCATCTTCAGTCTTCAGGACAGAAATTCTTCTTACTCACTGCCTTGCTCTTCCAGGCTTAGAAATGAAACCAGTTTTGGTGTGTTGCTTTGAATTGAAAGCGTTTTCATCTCTTGCTAATTTGGGAAATGGGCCGAAGGGCTCGGTTCTGCGGTACTGGATTCTTTGGGGCTTCTCAGTCTGGGTGCATGGGCACTGCTGCCCGCCGTGGCCCAGTGGTCTCAGGCCTGAGAGTGACAGTGCCCTGCCACTCCTGTCCATGCCTGTCCACTGCTGTTGGCTGGCCAGCACGCTGCCTTCCCCCGCAGTGGTTTGGAATTTTCAACTCATATTTACTGCTTTTGTGAAAGACAATAGACGTGGTTTAATTTAAGTTCAACCTATTGAATATTAATAGAGAGGAACAAATGCTCATGTGGCGAGAAGGGGCTCTCTGGGCCATTCAATTTTCTCCATTTCACCTCCTCTCCCAGTGAAGGTTCCTTGTTGATTGGGGGAGGGGTTTGGGAAAATAAAATCAGCCTGGGTGTTTGGAGGAGCGTATGCTGTTCCGTTATTTCTCATCGACTAAAAATAATAATCCAGAAAAAAATGGATGGCAGGGCTTTGTTAGGGAGAAGAAAAGGCAACACACATTAGCTTGTCTAATGTTCTGATAATTGCCATTCTGCCCTGTGGCATCATATTCCATCTTGCTGACCTGGCTCCTCTGGATTGGGCAGGCAGTATGATTTGGATTAAAACGTTCAAGATGAAATGGGGTAGCTAGTACACTAGAGATGTGAGAGTGGGTGGAGGCAGGGGAGGGGGAGCCGGGTGGAGGTGGGCAGAAAAAAAAAAAAAACAAGAAAAGGAAGAAACCCACATTTCTGTCCAGCTGTGTGGACTGCCTAACAAAACTGAGCGTGAGCGTTCTCTGTACAGGATATAAGTACTCAAAATCAAAAGAGTGGATTGCATGCAGAACAAATGGGTCTTGCCTCTCATAAAGGCAGTAGTGAAAGCTGAGCTCCTTCAATTTGCATTGACAAGCAATCATTTCCCTCTGTACAGACCCTAATTTTCCTAATGTGGAAAGGGAATCCGATTTCTCTCTTCAAGTCCTGTAGCCCTTCTCGCTTATCCTTGGAATGGGGGAGACTTTGGAGTCCTCTGAAGATGTTATTAGTTTGGCGAGGGCTTGGGACAATGGACCTACACTACTTCAGTCGTTTTCTTGTAGCTCAGCCCTGCCTTGATGTGGCTTAATAGAGCATTCAGCTCACTTCTCTTTGACCAGTGAGCTTCAACAAGCTCACATATAGTCCATTCAGGTTCCCTGTTTCCTTGTAAAATTTCATAATCTGGTTTCCCTGAATTTGCACTTTGGACAGTTGACTTTGGGAGGAGAGCAACATCCTGTACTTTTTAACATTGATGCCTCTTAGATATGAATGCTCCACCATCCCCATCCACCAGCATGTTATTTTTTTCCTCTGAATTTGTCCTGGGAGCTTTGTGATGAATTGTGTCAGTAATCTTCTTTGCCTTCACAAAATCCCTGCTAAAAGGAGGAAGAATGCTCCAACAGAATTTTGAGGTTAGATGCCTTATTTTCATTTCAGGTCGTAACAGATTGTGCGATTAGACTTGGTTTCCTCACCTCTAATTTCACACTTGCCTGGAGCATCCTGGTGTCTCAGGGCACTATGTCTTCTATGGGCTTGGACCTGGCTTTGCCGTAGTACAGTCATGGTTCTCAAAATGTGGTTTCCTGGACCAGCCAAATGAGCACCAGCATCATGTGAGAACCTGTTAGAAAGAGGACAGACTGGGGGTGTTGAGGCCTAGGGTACTGTGTTTGGACAGGTGATTCTGATTCATGCTCAAATTTAAGAATCATTGCTCTATAATCTGCTGAAGTTATTCTTGTCAGAAGGGCAGGAGTATAGCTTGCTTGTCACTGAATAGCTTCACTCTTCTCTGCTAACTCACTCACTCACTCATTCACTCACTCACTCCTTACTCTTTCAGCAAATACAGAAGATCTTGTTATGTACTGAATGGTACAGCAGTGTTTCTGCCTGGGCTTTGCCTAACAGCACATGGTCCTTGCTTGTTACCTCCTTGATCCAAATACAGCTGCCGCCTCCTCTTCCTCCTCCTCCTTCACTACCACCACCCCTGGTTTTGGTTTTGACTTGTAGGTATATTGCAAATTCCAACTTCGCAATTCTTGGTTATTGCCAGTGTGCTAGCTGGCTTCACTGAGTCACAATCACTGTCTCTCCGCCCCCCCCCCCCCCCTTTTTTCCCCTTGCCCTCCAAGGGCGAGATTTCTTCTTTACACATATACCAACTGATCCACCCATGTATGCCTGTCGATCTACCTTATCACTGGAATTTAGGTTTTGTTTGAAGATGCCTCTCTCCCCAGGGTGCTGACATATATGGTAGGTGTTAAGAAAATGAACAGATGATAAAAACTTAAAAATTATAAAAAACAAAACAAAAGCATGGATGAACTCCCACTTCCTCCCTCTTCTCTTTCTTTATTCTCTATTTTGTATTTACAGATTATTGGAAAAATGTGAACTTGACCAAGAGTCAGCTTATGCTTATGATGTTCTCTTTTTCTCGCTTACTAGTTTTACATCTGGTTCTGTAATCAGAGTTTTTATTTTGAATTGCTCATCTTTTTCAAGTGTGGCCACTCACCCATCTCCTCTCTACATTTATGACTTTTATCCCTGGCCCAGTTCTTTAATCTCTATCTCCTTTGTACCCATCCTATTTTCCGGAGGCTTTGTCTCCACCCTGTGACATGACTAAAGTGCTCTTTGTCGTTTTATGTAGTTAATACCTATGTATTATATAGGTTTAATTGTCTAGAGCTTCGTTAAATAATCTCAAGACAGGGAAGATTAATTTCCATATAATTGACTCAACCCCAAGGATACATCCAGAGTGTTTAAAAATTAATCAATATAAAATAATCAAATGTTGTTATCAATTGATTAAAATTAAAAATAAATCATTTCCTTCTCCACACTAGGTAACTGTATTTCAGATGCTCGGTAGCTGCATGTGATTGGGGCACCTGGGGGGCTCAGGCAGTTAAGCCTCCAACTCTGTTTTGGCTCAGGTCATGATCTTGGGGTCCTGAGATTGAGTCCCATATTGGGCTCTGGTTCTGCACTGGACATGGAGCCTGCTTAAGATTCTCTCTCTACCTCTGCCTCTGCTCTCTGCCTGCCCCCCAAACACATTAAAAAAAAAAAAGGTGCATGTGACTACTGGCCATAGTAGTACATAGCACGGATCGTACATCTACCTGGAGACTCTGACTTCCATAAAATTAATGTCTCCTTTTGGCCTTATGGTGTAAACTCCTCACATTTCCTCTTTATTGGGGAAGTATGATTTCACTTCTGTGTTGCAGTCCTGACTCCCAAAAGCTGCATGTCTAAGTGGTAGCCATGGGCTTTTTATGTTTTGCATCGCGGTAGATTTCCAACTGTACAGTGTTACTCATCCTTGGAAAATGATATGAAAGTACACGAGCAGGGGAGCACATGCACAAATAGGTCAAGTCTCAGGGCTTGGTTGCAACGTACCATGTTCTTTCAGACGGCATACCAGATAACATAGAGTCTTGTTTCCTATACAGTGTTCAGTGCGACTAGTAGGAACCAATCTTAAGTGTTTGAACCAAAAAGGAATTTAATACGGGGAATTAAGTGCTTATAGAGTTGGTGGAAGGGTTGGAAGAACAAAGTACCTTTGGCTTTGCTTAAAGCCAAGCTGTACAGCTGTGCTGGCATTCCTGCCGACCCCCAGCTTCTGATGCCCATGAGGCTGGTGACAAGACTGTGGAATTGGGGGCCAGTCGCTGCAGACAATTCTATGGGGGCAAGCTTCCCATTGGTAGGACTTAAATTGTTTCTAGAACCCTCAATGCAGGGATATCTGAGTGCTAGAAGACTGGCCAGGCTTTTCTTCAGCTGTCACCCATTAATGTGGTCTTAGTATTTATTATGGTACTTCCAATATCCCTTGGCACAGGCCCTTCCCTGGGACCCCAGGGCTCCATCTTCTGCATGGTGCCATATATGCAGTCCTGGTGAGGCCTTATCCTTTGAGACTATCAAAGGCAAATGGAATGTAATGAAGAATGAAGAAGAGGAAGTTGTGTAGTAGGATTTCTAGTTAATAAGTTAAGCTGTGGCTGCAAAATAATACGCTTTTCTCATCTGGTTTCTGAAGGCAGTTCTGAAAAGGATTTCAGTGGTTCTTTTTTTTTTTTTTTTAAGATTTATTTTAAAGTAATCTTTATACCCAACATGAGACTTGAACTCACAACCCCAAGATCAAGAGTCATGCACTCCTCAACTGAGCCAGCCAGCCAGACACCCCAGGATTTCAGTAATTATTTCTAGCATACATCTTTAGCCTTTGAAATTTAACTAGTTCGAATAAGTAATACAGGAAGTGTCTTTCTTCCTTTCCACCCCCTTTCCCCCACCCCTGAAAGATGTTTATGTATTTCTTTTTTGTTTTTAAATATTTTATTTATTTTATTTGACACAGAGAGAGAGGGAGCACAAGCAGGGGGAGTGGCAGGGAGAGGGAGAAACCGGCTTCCCGTTGAGCAAGGGAGCCTGACATGGGGCTTGATCCCAGGACCCTGGGATCATGACCTAGCCCAAGGCAGATGCTTCACCAGCTGAGCCCCCTAGGCGCCCCAGTGTTTATGTATTTCAAAAAGAACCCTACAAGTATCTTGTGGTGACAAAATCCTGCCTGAGTTTCTTCCTGTCGAAATGAGTTCCTAGGCCTAACGTAGGATGAGGTGTCCCACTCCAGAGCGGACTATGTACCTTCTAATCCTCTTCTTTCCCAACCCTGGTCTGTCTTCATTGGCCAGTGTGTCAGGGTGACTGTGGTAAAGTGCGACTTCCTGATGTCATGTGTTTGTTTGTCCCCTTCTCTCACCTGTAGGGCTCCTTGGTCATGGCCAGTCTAAGGGATTAGGACCAGCATCAGAACAGTCAGAAAATGAGAAGGACGATGCCTCCCAAGTGTCCTCTACTAGCAACGATGTTAGTTCATCAGATTTTGAAGAAGGGCCGTCGAGGAAAAGGTTAGTACCCAAGGCTGAACATGCTGGCACCTTAAACCAGGGACTTCAAACCAGGCGCCAGTTCTTCCCACAGGGGAACAGACTCGGGCCCACACACCAGCCTCCTGGTTTCCATAGCGGAGCCAGGGTTCTGGATGTTCTGTATTATGTGTCCTGGTTTCTCAATGTTGTCCACTCATTGTGATTAAGAACAAACACACCAGAAAATGCTGTCGGCCAAATAGAGCTTGTTCCTGCCCTGAGAATTGGCCAAAGGGGTGCCACCCTATAATTCATCTGCTATGATCATTTTAAGCAATTCTCGTCACTTTCTGGAGTCCATTCGATGGGATTTGGCCATTTCTGAAGAGAGCTGTTTTTAAACCTGAAGAATTAAATGTGTTTTTCTGAAAAATTTCCTTCCTCAGAAAAACAGAACCACTTGGTGTTAAACCCAGGCAGCAGTGGTGAAATCGTTCATAAAACTTTTAATTTACCATTTTGTGTATTTGTTTAAGTAACTTTCCTAAATAAGCTTGAGCCTTTGATAGGGAAGTTGGCCATGGGAATTTGGTAAGTTTGTGGTTTCACAAACAGTGCCAGTGACATTTTGTAATGCTGTGTTAGTGGGGTGTTTAAAAAAAACCCTTGCTGGTCATCTGCCTTATTTCATACCTCGTGTTGTGCCCCCCACCTCTAACTCCCCCCCCCCCCCCCATAGAAATTATATTCCATTTCTGTTTTTTTTCCCCCTCCCTCCCTGTTCTTACACTCGAGGTTTTCCTGAATGACTAGATTCATGACTTTTTCTTAGAACCTGGTAGTTTGAGAGGTTTGGAAAAAGAAAAAAAATTTCCAGCAGCCTGGTTGCTGCTATTTACTCTTTCTCCAGCATTCTAGTTACCTTTGGAAATTGTCTAGATTGCGTGTATCTAATGAAGTACTGGGTATAGTGGAAATTAAGAGGAACGGATTGGATTGACCATGTGTTAGGTATTTTAAGATCCTTAACAGAATTGTACTTGGGTCTGAAATTTGAGGTGATAGCTCAGTCTTAGTTTTCCTCTATCATGCCATGTCTTCATTTAGAAAACCCTTGATACAATTTTCTCTTAATTTACAGTGCTGTGTCTCAGAAGAGGTCTTAGATTTGGTGTTAGTACAATCAGGAAGCATACTGAAGAAGTTCTTCCTTGCCAGGGTCCTGGGCCTTGTAGGTCACTCTTTTTAAAGAGCCTTGGGTGAATGTCTCAGTGACAAGTTTCTTATGTTTCAGATGTTTGCCACAAACACTCTAGCCCAGTTTGAGAAATGTGTCATCAAAAGAGAAGGGAGAGAGGTCAAGGATGTGTGTTATGACTCCCATCAGTAACTATGTTGGAACCTGTAATGATGTTGTCCATGCTTCTAAACCATGTCCATGCATGTGTGGTCATGCATCTAGTATCATCTCTCATCTTTGTTTGGGGAGCAAAACTCTGAATGTGGTCAGGGTGTTATTAGCCCCTGGTCCTTTAGCGGCGAAGCTGATACACACACATTCACGCACCCAATGATCCTGCCAGCATGGGAGGCAGATATGATGACCAGGATCTATAAAGCTTCATTCTCTTGGGGAGAAGGGGGTGCTGGCCCTTCGTCTTGGAGTCCTTGTCCTGCCTTAGTTGATAGTGCTACTGGCTTCTTTCTTTCCTCCCTGCACAGTGCTGTGTTGGGGTGTGGCTGCTATGTGCAAATCAGTCCTTTAACTTTGGTTTCCAGGACAGGAGAAAAGAGAAATTTTGTTCAATATGAATCTAAAGAAAATGTAACCATTTCTAATCTGCTTTAATTAATGTGCCAAGTACCTTGTTTTCCCGAATTAAAGATTCATGGTAGCATTTTATTTGGTTATAATCACACTTTACTGGTAAAGTCCATCAGGGTTACTGTTTGACAGGTGAGGCTGGATTTAGGGCTCATCTGAAGTGGCCTGGATTTTACAGAAGGAAGGCTTTGCAGGTTCCAAATCGGTAGGGAGGTTAGGGCTTAAATTTCTTGCAGTGTTTGTAGGGTACATAGCAAATACAAAAGAGTAACTTTTTAAACAAACTTTTTTTTTAAGGGACAGAGGGAGAGGGAGAGAGAGAATATTAAGCAGGCTCATGACCTGAGCCCTAATCCAGGGTCGGACACTTCACTGACTGAGCCACCCAGGTGCCCCTAAAATAATAACTTCTAATACTTTCTGGCTCTTAAGTTGCTCATTTGTTTTGATTCTTCATTGATATTAGGATAAATCATTTGAAATGAACCTTGCCTTCTCAGTTAGGTTGTTAGAACTGACATCTCCAATCCTGGGGCTTTGTCATTGCCTTCCCGGACTCGGTACTCAGCCTGCCCTCATCTCACATGTATTAGACCTTTTCTAATAAGGTGATGGGCTGTGCTGTCCCTGCTGATGACAAGGTCAAACCCAGAATAACAACCTCAAGTGGTTATTTCAAAACATCACTTTTAGCATTTTTGCCTAGATGCTTCTTTTTAACCTTGTATCTACAGTTTCTGGTGTCTATATACTGGAAAGGAGCGGATCTTGTGATTGAACCCTTGTGTTCTCAGTAGGGACAAAACACTGAATCCTAAAAATTCCAGGGCCATGGTTTTTGTCTTTGCTCTGGACAAAGCATTCTATATTCTTTAAGATTTGCTAGCCATTCTTGTACAGTTAATTGCTCTTCCTTAAACACATAGTTTTTAGAATCACCAGTTAATATGCCTTTTGTTTTGGGAGTGGAGGAAACCGAGAGCTTGTGTTGGACTTCTGTAGGAAATATTCAATTATGAGGTATAGATGGTTACAAGTCTCAGATCCTTGCCTTGCGTTTCAAACCTGGAAGTCAGAGTGATTCCATTTTCTGATGATGCCTGTCATGTGTTTTGTAAGTCTTTAGTCCAAACATCTTGTGTTTTTGCAAAGTGTTATTTTTCTATGAGAAACCCCCCTGAGCTATGTATGGCCGTATGTGCTTGCCATCATTGGTTTTATTTGACGTCAGGGATTTTTTTTGGCACACAGCAGTAGAATCCAGAGTTCTGTAGCATTTATATATTTATTTATTGTTGTTGAGGCAAAAATGAACGATATCTTCTTACCTAGCCATTAAAAGATAGTCCTCTAAAATCTTTGTCCACTCTTTGTGAATGGAAAAGGCATACTTTCTAGAAACTCAGCCTGTTTGGTGGACAGAACATCTCAGCTGCTGGAGGTTTGGAGGACTCTGTACTGCTGGGAGTTCGTTAATTTTCCTTTTCTTTTGATCATTGAGGTAAATGACTTAAAAAAAAATCTACATCAATGTAATCTCAGTGTTCAAATGGAGACATTATAGACTTTGAGTCTATGATCAGCTCCTTGTGAATTTGATGATGGCCACGCCAAGCTCCTTACCCTCATCATCCTGTTAGGTGACCAGACATTGCCCATCTGGTTACACTTGGCTCTTGTAAAACTTGTGTTTTCTTCAGGAAGTATTGAAGTGTTTTCAGAAACCGCAGTGGACACATGCTGTCAGTCAGGTATGGATAGACAAACTCCAGAATAATGGTCATGGGAATATGGATTGTTACCTGTTTGGCTGGTGGAAAGGAACATGGTGTACAAAAAACTTGGGTGTGATTGTGTACTTTTATTATTTAGAGCAGGTGTGTGTGAGCAGGGTTGGGGGGAGGGGCAGAGGGGTAGAGAGAGAATTTTAAGCAGGCTCCATGCTCAGCAGGGAGCCTATAGCCTGGTTTGAGATCATGACCTGAGCTGAAATCAAAAGTCAGATGCCTTAACTAACTGAGCCCCCCCCCCAACCCCCCCCCCCCCCGCCCCCCAGTGTACTTTTAAATGGAAGATCAAAAATGCATGTTTCAAAAGGGGTCACTTAACCATTCAATTACAAGCAAAATTAACTGTGTGTATATATTTTATTTTATTTTGGGGTGGAGGGAATAAACAAGAAAAATGTAATGACTGGTAGGGATGTAATGCAATGTTAGGGGTGTGTTAAGGGGAACTTGTATTTGGCATTAGTGGTTTAACAATATGGACTGGAGCTAGACAGAAGCAGCTTATTCTCACTCACCCTTCACATCTCCTGGATGCCTTGGGCAGGTTCTCTAGCATCAGTCAAGAGAGCTATAGAATTAAAAATTAGAACAATTCTAAACTCTAATTCATAAAACTGTGCCTCAGTTTCCTTGTTTGTTAAAATGTCTATAACAGTAGTGAGCACCGCATGGTGGTTTTCTGGACTGAACAAGTGATTGATGAAGAACCCACAGGTGCATCCTGAATACCGCATCATAGATACTATTATTAGTTGTCCTCACCGTGTGTGACACATGAACTGCTGTGTGTGAGTATGCATATTTATTGGGGACTTCTCAAACATGCTTTAGAGGAATTTTGATTTATACAAATGATGTATTTTTCCTCTGTGGTGACACTGTCACCACCATCTGTAGGCAGATGGAAAAATGTAGGCGTGTGTCCCTCTTGTGAAGTTACTGAGTCACAGGAAGGACCCTGTGGCGCACACTTGTGAATCCCTCACAAAGGTTGATGTAACCAGGTTATTTGCTTGTGTGGAGCAGTCATGAGTGAGATGAGGTTCAAGTTTGTGAGGATGGGCTGTTGATGAGTAGGTTCTGTCTCAGCCGTGCACATATTCGTTGTCATTTTACCGGGTTGGGGGCGGGGAGGGGGGCTCTTTTGCTAGTATTTCTTGCTAAAATCCCTGCCTTATTCTGGGGGGAAAAACCTTTAAGGGAATCTAGTGACCTAGTACAAAAGTTTAGACTATGTCTCTGTAGGATCCTACATGTTTTCTTGTTAAAGTCTGCTGTGTCTTAGGCCATTGATAGAAGTCTGAGTGTAAAGATGATCCCATTCCAGTGGATTGGGTTTTTGAATACAGAGCATCAGCTTAAGGGTGAGGATGCTATGACTTAGTATATTTTAGTTTCTGGTTTTGAATATGTGTTGAACATCATGGGAATTCTGGGCTTTGATAGGTATTCCTTTCATAGCTGAATGGTCAGTATTGATGTTTTCCTTATTTCTGTTCTCAGATACTTTGTTGATAGGTGATACTTTTCTACCTCCATGTTTGGAAGGAAGATAGGTCCAAATGCATAGGGTTCTTGTTTGGCACTGTTAGATGTTGGAGTTATTCACTGTGAACATCCTTTTTCTAAGATTTTATTTATTCATTTATTTGAGAGAGAGACACACAGAGAACATGGCACAAGTGGGGGGAGGGGCAGAGGGAGAAGCAGATCCCTGCCTTTACTGCCCCCCCCCCCCCCCCCGAGCCTGGGGGTGTGGTAGGAGCTCCATCGTAGGACCCTGAGATCATGACCTGAGCCAAAGGCAGACACTTAGTTTTCTGCACGCAGGTGCTCCTTATTCTGAACTTCCTTAAGAATTAGAATTTTGAAGACCTACATGTTTGTTTCCCTTTAACAAAATGCATTAGTAGTCAAGTATGGTGTTAAAGGTACTTCGTGGTTTTGCTTTGAATCTGGGCAGTAATAGTAACCCAGCCTTAGATTTATTTGTCTTAGGTTTTGGTTTAGATTTAGGCATCTACACTGACCAAAGTGTTAAAGATTGTTTTGTTGTTACAACCTTGAAGACTATTTTACCAATCTGACTTTAGAATTGTTCTAATTTTTAATTCTATATGTCTCTTGACTGAAATATAAACTCTACTTCTAGGCAGTAAGGAAGGGGCAAAAAGGCAGGATGGAATATTATGTGGAACCTTTAGTAACCAAAGAAGATAATTGTGGAACTGAATATAATGTGTATGTAGATGTATCAGGCCTATCTGCTTTATTTACCTAAATGCTTGCCATCTCCGGTGCTTTTCTTTACTTCTTCTAGATCTCTCTTTTTGAGGGTCATTTTCATTTTAGTTTAGTTTTTTTTTTTTTTAAGTTCATGACACACACACACACACACACACACACACACGCAGAGACACAGGCAGAAGGAGAAGCAGGCTCCATGCAGGGACTCAATCCCGGGTCTCCAGGATCAGGCCCTGGGCTGAAGGCGCCGCTAAACCCCTGAGCCACCTGGGCTGCCCCTCATTTTCATTTTTGCCTGAAAGGACTTTAATACTCTAAAAAAAATACTTCTAATTATAGGTTTGCTAGGGTTGGATGAATCTCTTGGCTTCTGTATGTCTTCAAGGTCTTTATTTCTCCCTCATTTAAAATACTTAAAAATTTACAAGAATTGAAGGATAGCCTGCAGTTGTAAGAAATTTACCTTGTTTTATTTTTTGCCCGTTATAGAATTTTGGGATATTACCTTTAAAATGTTGTTAAATGGGAGGGGAATAGCATTCAAGTGTCCCCTGCTGTGCATTGTTTCCAGTAAGAACTGCTGTCACTTAACTCTCCAAGATGCATCCTTTCCCCTAGTCTACTTTTTTTTTTTTTAAGATTTATTTATTTCAGAGATTGAAGAGGGGGTGTAGGGGCAGAGGGAGAGGAAGCTGTAGACTCCCCGCTGAGTGTGGAGCCCAATGCTGGGCTTGATCTCATGATCCAGAGATCATGATTTAAGCCTAACCTGTGTCAGAACTAAGATTCCAACGTTCAACAGACTGAGCCAACCAGGTACCCCCGCCCCCCTTTAAAGTTTTTATTTATTTACTTGACAGAGCATAAGCACAGGGAGGGGCAGAGGGAGAGGGAGAAGTAGGTTCCCTGCTTAGCAGAGAGCCCAAAACAGGTTTGAATCCCAGGACCCTGAGATCATGACCTGAGCTGAAGGCAGATGTTTAACCAACTGAGCCACCCAGGTACTCCCCGCCCCAGCCTACTTTTTAAGATTTTCTTTTCATCAGTAGTACCATGTCCCCTTGTGTGGTTTATGTTTCTTGTGTTTGCAGTTCACCGAACTTCTTCAGTACAGATTTCATCAGTTTTGGAAAAATTGGAGACAGTATTTCTGCAAATATTTTTTAGTGTGTGCACTGGTTTTTCCCCTGTTGGGATTTCAATTGCATGTATATTTGGCTGCTTGACATTGACCCACAGCTCCTTCATGCTCTATTTTATCCTAGTACCTCCTCCCTCACCCCTTTTCTGTTTTTATTTTAGGTAGTTTCTATCCAAAATCTACAGAGGTGTATTTTTTTTTTCCTTTCTAACCTCAGAGATTGCTGTTTTTATCTCTAGAAGTTTAGAATTTGGTCTGTATAATCTTCAGTGCCTCTCCTGAGGTGCTGAGTCTTTGCCAACCTTGAACACATGAAAGAGAGTTAGAATAGAGGTTTCAATATGCTCGTCTGCTAAATCTTTCACCTGTGTTATTTATGGGTTAGTTTTGGACCGACTAATGTTCCTTCTCATTGGAGGTCCTATTTTCCTGCTCTGGTACTTGCCTGATAATTTTGTTGTTGTTGTTAAGGTTTTATTTATTCATGAGAGAGACAGAGGCAGAGACATAGGCAGAAGAAGAAGAAGTGATGTGGGACTCAGTTCTAGGACCCCAGGATCGCCACCTGAGCCACATGCTCAACCACTGAGCCACCCCAGTATGGTGTCCCTTGCTCGATAATTTTTTATTGAATGGCAGGTCTTGTACATTTTCCTTTGGGTTCTGGATGTGTTTGTATTTCTCTGCCTGTTCTTGAGCATTGTTCTAAGATGTGAATAAGTTCGTAGGAAACAGTTGGGTCCTTCTGGATCTCGGCTTTTCAGCTTTGTTTAGTAGATTAGAGCCAGAGAAGTGTTTGCTGAAGGGTTAAGTTTTTCCCACTGCTCCGGCGAAACCTGGATGAGTACTTGCTGCCCTGTGAATTACGATGTTTACCATTTAGGCTGGTAGATCCACGCACTGTATGTGGCCTTGTGTGGGATTTGGCGGCTTTTACCTCCAGTCCTTTCCTCACTAGTGGCTGCTACTACCCAGTGAATATGTGAGGAGTTTCCAGAATTTTCTGTGTGGCCCACCCCCTTCCCAGTACTCTGCTTTGGATTCTGTTCAATACCTTGGCCTCCCCAAACTCTCAGCTCCTGTTCCTTAATTTAGATTCTTCTAAACTCTGCTTGAATTTCCTCTCCTTGGGCTGTGAGCTGGCCAGTCTTTTCCCAGCTCTCAGGGATCACAGTGCTTTGTGGTGTGATGTCCATTGTCTTGTGTGGATTTTCAGTTCCTTTGAGGCAGGAAGTAAGTCCTGCCCCTATGACTCTTTTCTTTGAATGCTGAATTAGAGGGAGAAGGCTACCACCAGGAATCATAACTACCGTGTTTGCACTTTATCTTAGCCACGGCCCTAACGTTTCCATTTAGTCTTGTTATGCAGTTCACTTTTTTCTTCTTTTAATGACTAAGTAAACCCTGACGCAATGTAAAAGAATCTTGAAATAAAGAAGCAATTGACCTATAAATAGAAAGTCCCACTCCACAAGAAAGCGTGTGACTGTTAGAAATATCTCAGACTCTTTGAAGTTCCAGAACCTCTGTTTCTAAAAAAGGAAGAAGTACCGTGTAGTGAATAGAACATATTGTGCTAATAAATCTTACCTTAATCCTAATGAAACACGTAGAAGGTTTTTTTTTTTTTTAAACTTAAATTTTTTTAGAGAAGAGAGCAAGCAGGTGGAGAGGGGCAGGGAGGGGTAGAGAGAGAGAGAGAGAGAGATTTAAGTAGGCTCCTTCCTCAGCATGGAGCCCAATGCAGAGCTCCATCTCACTTCCTGTAGATCGTGACCTGAGCTGAAACCCAAGAGTGGGATGCCCAACTGACTGAGCCACCCAGGCACCGACCACGTGCTTAATAGCTGAGTCAACAAATGTTGAAAATACCTAACTAGTGAGTGACACATGATTTTTAAAGTCAGGATTTGAATCCAAGTCTTCATATCTCTAATGCCTGGACTTTCCCACTACACTATGTCCCTTTCTGTTGGGGGCAGAAAACGTAGCTCTTGATTGTTTCAGGTACCTCCAGGATAGACAAATTCCAGAAGGACACTCCTTTTGGGCCAGCAGCACCTGGTGGGGTAACCCAACCATGGCTGGATCACAGCCTCACTTACCCTCCTCAGCTGGGCCCACCTTTGGACAGTGCGCACTCCTGTGGCCCCTCACATCATAGGACCTGGTCCATGTTCTCATCTCTGCCAAGTGTTTGCATTCCTTCTTTAATGAAATACATGAAGATTTATTTCTGCATTGTAAACCAAGCTGTAAATAGAAAGGGGAAGGAAGAGCTTTAGCTTATCTTGAGTAAAACACATTTTGCTTTTGAAATTCTCTCCAACATGAAAGGGTGGAGGTCATGCTTTTCATGCCTGAGGGCACCGGGGAGAGGACCATCCTAAATATGAGAATGTGTAGGACCTAGTTTACTGTTCCTTTCAGGTAGCTGCTGCAGACAGCTCTGTGATTAACTTTGTGACTCTAGTGGGTTTGTGTCCATGTTCTCTGGGTGAATATTCTTTTGTGGGACTTTTTTTGAGTTTGTCTGGAGTTGGTGGGCTCCAAGGGGGCAAGAGTTAAAATATGGGCTCCCCTCGTGGTGTCTACTTATGGGTGTACTTCCCCTTTTGTACAGTTCAGATTTGGGAGGGAGATTTGTATCTGTCAGCTCTTCATATCTTAACCTTGATCTTCAGCATTTTCCCAGATAAAAGGGTCACCAAGGCGAAGCTGAGGGTCAGATGTCTTATTTCAAGTACCAGAGAGCTAGGAGACCATTTCTGATTGAGCCAGAGATTCTCACTGGCTGAAGCATGCACACTTTCTGTTTACTGCAGGATGGCACATGCTGCTCACCCACGTCCTCAGTGGTTAGGTTCTTCCCCTGCAGCCAAATCCCTGGGCTTCTGTTCAGATCTCTCTGATAACTCTCATGAGTTCTCTCCTCTGCCCTCCCTACAGCACTAGGCAGGCTTGTCTCTATTAAAGTGAAATCCCCCTCTGTCCTGTTCCCTGTGGTGAGTTAGAGCCTGGCTGTGGCCCCATATGCAGAACAAAGGAAGCTGCTGTAACAAACATAAGGTCTGACTGGTTTTGTACATGAATTCATTTACAGGAACTTCATGCAATTCCCCATTCCCCCTTCCTATCCTAGAGTTTTCACTACTTGGCAGATTATTACTTAGGTGGCATGACCTGGGGGTTACCAAACAATCTTTCGTGTTCTTCACTCTCATGAAGGAAGCATCTTGGGTTCATCCTTGTCTTCCTCCTCACATGCACTGGGCCTGCTCGACTCTCTGTGTGCATGAATAGTGTCTGGGTACCAGGTGCCTCCTTTATGGAGCCCCAGAGGTGCAACCTGGTCATCTTTCAAAGGAAAAGACAGTGGAGATCTGGGTGGACTTTTTGGGTGTGGCTTTTGAGGTGTGGTTTTTGGTTGTTAGCAGGAAATCCAAAGGATTAAAGTTAGGTTGGAGTTTGACATTGTAGAAGAACATGGAACAAAGTGGCACAGGAGGCTCTCAGATGACTGCGCAAATTCAAGCTGGTGTTTTGGAGTTATCTTGATGGCAGGTGCATGGGTAAATTAGTTTGGTTTAAATGGCATAATGGATCGCAGATTCTCACTGGATTGTTCTTTCTCTACCATCCTTCTACCCTGTGTCTAGCTGAAGCAAAGGCTCACTGTTAGCATGCAGCCAGGATACAGAAGCTGAGGGGTGCCCTCTGTGTTGCTTGACTTCATCCTGAGCTGAGTGCCTGCGTTTCATCCTGGATCGGATATCTCGAAGGCTGGAGCTGGGGCATGGTTGTCACTTGACTCCTGCTGTCTCCAGTTCCTTCTGTCATCCTAAGGAATGGTAGAGATGAGCTGGAAAGTAGGCTGTGAAGGGGAGTGCTCCAGGGCTGTTGACCACATATGCTTGCTCTGTTGGTATTGCTGTCTCGGGGTTCCCTGTTTGTTCGGTGCATCTCCTTATCTGTGTCCTCAAGGCCCTTCCTGTCTTTGGAGCACCTTTCTGCTGTTTCATGTTCCTTTCCTAGTGAATCAGTCTGCTTCCCCTCCTTCGTTTAGGCCATATGGCTGGGATATGTTGCTTAGCTTTCTGAGTCCATGTTCCTGACTTCACTTCTTGCCTGGCATTGGTTACTAGGTATATCCCCAGAACCAGGACTCGGGCGGGTGGGACCTTCCCAGCCACCTGGCCTTACAGGAGGAGAAAACTGCCTCTGAGCATGTGTGGCTTCCTGGCTTCCTCACGTTCCATGAGGCCACCCTTCCTGGGACTGCCTTCCAAGGCCATGGTGTACAAGAGGTGTTTTAAACTCTTGGATCATTGCACACACACACACACACACCCCACCCCCCCGCCCAGCACGTGTAGACTATTTGTATCCATGCCTGACAATCTTCTGATCTTAAGGCAAGTGATATCAAGGTGAGACACTTCTCCCTGAGTGATCTTCAGAATGTGATGATTTAAAGTAGAATGTTTTCCTGGCACAGTCTTATAATGAGGCCCTTGATTAGAAATTGGAGGAAAGAAAAAATTGAAATTTTAGAATCTTATAGATTGGGTGTGAATCCCAATTGACTCTGTGCGAGAGTCCAATACCCCCTTTGCAAGGCAGCGATGATGAGCACTTAATCTAGCACTCATACACATACGGTGCTTATATACGTACACAGTGAAGTGCCAACCACTACTTTAGATTCTTTACATATATTTGCCCATTTAATTCTTCATAGCAAACTCTGTGGTATAGAGCTTTGATCACAGAGGAGTACACTGTTCTAGAAGTAGAGCTCCTGGCACATTGTCAGGGGACTCTAAACTTTTTTTTTTTTTTTAGAATTTTATTTTATTTATGATAGTCACAGAGAGAGAGAGAGAGGCAGAGGGAGGAGAAGCAGGCTCCATGCACTGGGAGCCAGACATGGGATTCGATCCCGGGTCTCCAGGATCGCGCCCTGGGCCAAAGGAAGGCGCCAAACCGCTGCGCCACCCAGGGATCCCGTCAGGGGACTCTAAATGGTTCCTGTCCACCTTGAATAAATTAATGAAGAGCCACTGTGGAGATGGAGAGAGATGGGAGAGTTGTGTTTTCAAAAGTTTTTTGAGTGTCCCGAGAATTCTGCAATCTTGGAAAAGTGATCCTGTTTGAACTCTCAGAGCATTGTGACCCTGGATGAAGGAGTGTCCAGGGGTGCCAATTTATTCTTCAGAGTTCAAGTTGTTTGCCAAGTCCTGGGACAGATCTAAAGGAGGATTCATTAAGCCTGTTGTTGTGGTACCGGAGATCCCCATTCCAGGGAGAGGAAAGAGAACAGGTCATTTCAGATGCATTGTAGAGAGTGCTATAGATGTGGCATCTGTGGACACAGGCTGGAGTTGACTAGGGCATGTCTGAGAGGGACATTAGAACATCATCAGTAAGGTGACATGTGCGTTGAGTTTTTTCCTTCTATGGAGAGTATGTTCTAGAACCCATGGTAGAGCTCATCTCGTAACTTCCTGGTAGTATGTTATAAACCTGTGCAGGTGTCTCAGCCAAATTATATAATGGAGAGAGAGAGAGACCAGCTCAGTGCCCGGGGCTCCATTGACCTGGCAGCTGTATGCAGTTGGAGCTACATTAATAACCCGACCAATGCCTCATGTGCTGCTTGGCCATGGGAAGAGACCTGCTGAGCAGAAAGAGCCAGCACTCCATGCCTTGAGCCTCTGGCTTGTCCTTGAGTGGGGCTGGACCTTGACACTGGAAGTGGTCCCTAAAGGTTTGTAGCAGGCTTTTCCTGGAAGGCCTTGTGTACTGTCGTGCTTTATCTGACTGGCATCACAAGAGGAATGGGAGAGGGAAGGGTTTATTTACTAACTTTCTTTCCCAGTATGGTGAGCTTGAGACCAGAGGGTTCCTTGATATTTTGAAAAGACACATATGGTGGTTTGGAGGTGGGTAGGGGGAGGATGAGGTCCCAGTCTAGTTATTGAGCTCGTATTCTTGTAGTTGATTTAAGAAGTGGCCCGTTGTGAGAGCAGGGCATACATCCCACATCATCACCCCTTACTGGGTATAGAAAGGACACATCAACAGGGGTACCTGTGCTATGTGCTGGGAACCATATGTTCTACGAGGTGGACCAGCTAGCTAGGCAGGCTAGCAATAACCAGCAACCCAGGTGGTTCTTAGAATTAAATGAAGTAACATAGCTCAGCCCTGCGTAAGAACCTGATATGCTTTTAGCATCTGGCTTTTAGCTTTACCATTTAGTCGCCAAACCATCTCAACCAAGATGTACTTACAGGCACTGGGTCTATTTTTTAGCTTCTTTCGATTATAGGAGGGGATAGACAGACTCCCTATCTTCACCTTTAGAAAATGAAAGACAAACCCCAATCTTGATTTCTTTTTCCTTTTTTTTTTCCTTCCAGAGGCAGAGCTGACTTAAACGAGGTCCTTGGCTAATTAAAAGAGGGAGTGTGTGTGTGGGAACAGGGTGGATGCCGGCGGGGGGGGGCGGGGGGGGGGAGCTCTGTACTAGTTGAAAGCTCCGCTGTTTTCTGCTTTTGATCCGAAGGCTCCGAGTATACATTTACATTGGCTCCATCCTGTCTTAAGTTTCTAACGTAGCCTGGAATTTCAATTTTTAATTGTGTGTTAAAGCACTGCATATCTAGCCTGGGTCATTTGGGGTGGGTCTGGTACTGAGATGTATGTATAGGGCCTATCACACTGCATAGGCATTTAATGCAGGCAGAGACGTGGCCTTCTGCTCTTGTACAACTTAAATTCACTGTTCATACTTAACTCTGGAATTGGGTAGTAATTAATAAGCCTTTTTTGTGGGTGGGGGGTGAAACTGGACTCCTCTTAAGTTTTGCCAGGTGCGGGAATCTATCTGGAGACGTCTTTGTAGGTACTTGGTTCTCCTGGGCAGATATGCACCCCCCCGTCCCCAGAGACTGATGCCACATGGGACTTTGGAGGAAGGAAGGAGTGGGGAGCGTGTCGTGTTGTCTCCCACCCCACCGTGGCCCAGGTGTCTCCTCTGCGGGGTTAGGGGTTGGTCGGATTCCGCTGATCTCATTGGCCAGTAGGCATTGGTGAGGCCAAATTTATAGACATTTGTGGGAGTGGGCAGCTGCCCCCAAAATTTGCTTAGGGTTCCTGGTAAGCCTGTGCGCTTCTTGCCACGTTTTCTTATTTCAGGAAAATGGTCTGTGAACTTCATCTGAGGCAGTTTCACGACTGCCGTGACCATTTCCTTTTTCCGTTACCTCGGAGATCTGATTGCAAGGATATCACTTCCACCTCCCATGCAAATTCTGGTCTAGCATGCTAGTTGCCACGGAAACTGGGGACCAGGCTCTTTCTTGCCTTTTTCCTGCATCCAGGCTCTTTAGTCTCTTAAATCTGAACACCAAGGCCAGGACCACATGTTTCTGCCCTCTTTCCCCCACTGCACCCCCCAAGGCCAAGTGTGTAAGCCTGTCTCTGATCTCTAAGACAGTATCTGACCCCCCCTGGAAACATCTTATCAGTTGGAGAGTTCTCCTTGATGAAATTGAGAGGGAGGGGTTCCAGTGGGCTTGCTCACCTGCAAGGCACTGGCCGCGGGTTCGTAGGGGTTTGAAGGCACCTTGTCTGCCAAGGGGTGACAGCCATGAGCGTCACTTGGGGTTCACACGTGAGTGCTGAATAGAAAACCTTCCAGGAGCCCAGGTTGTTAGATGTGGCTCTTTATGCAGAATGTTCCTTGATGTCAGTACCTCCCTTGGCTTGTTTTACAGCTCAATTAAAAGCAGTGTAGGGCAGCCCCAGTGGCCCAGCGGTTTAGCACCACCTTCAGCCCAGGGCGTGATCCTGGAGACCTGGGATTGAGTCCCATGTCGGGCTCCCTGCATGGAGCCTGCTTCTCCCTCTGCCTGTGTCTCTGCCTCTCCCCCTCTCTGTGTCTCTCATGAATAAATAAATAAAATATTTTTAAAAAAGCAGTGTAGATTGTTCCCACTTGGATGGGAAGAGAATGTTCTTGCCTTGAGCACCAGCCCACCCTCCTCTTCTTCCTTCTTCCTTCTCTGTCTCTCTCCTTCTCTCTTCTTCCCTCCCTCCATCTCATTTTTAGAGCTAGGCCCAGGGATGGAGAGTCGGCTGGAGAGATTCTCAAGTACAGGCTAAAGAAGCAAGGCAGCATCCTGAAAGACTGTTAGAGAAGATACTTTGATCCAGTTCTGCTATTAGAAATGTAAAGGAGAGATGGTAATCAAAAGTGGGTTCCTACCTCACCCCACATCTTTGGAATAAGGTAAATATCCGGCAAGAATATTTTCTCTTGTGCTTTGGGCTCAGTTACTTTGATTTGCACAAGAGTGTCATCCTCCTATACAATTACCTTGATTGATCTGTCCCCTTAGCTTAGACTGTTTCAGAGAATGGGTGTCGAGTCAACGTCAGGAGTGTGGGGAAGGAATGGCGTGATCTCATTGTCTAGTTGTGCTCACTTGCCTTTCAAGCTTCCCAAGGGGTTTGGCTCCCAGTTTCCTCAGATGGGATCGTCCTTGTTTATCAATGTATCCTCAATGGCTGGCAGAGTATGTAGTATGCGATAAATATTTGTATGTTTTTGTTGACGTAAAGCAGTTGTACCAGTATCAAATGAAGTGTCAGGAACGGAAACCTTCCTGGAGGTTACATTTGAGAATCATATTTTCCTATTTAGAATCCTCCAGGGGCACCTGGGTGGCTCAGTGGTTGAGTGCCTTTGGCTCAGGGCATTATCCTGGGGTCCTGGGACCGAGTCCCACATCGGGCTCCCCACAGGGAACCTGCTTCTCCCTCTGCCTGTGTTTCTGCCTCTCTGTGTCTCTCATGGATAAATAAATAAATAATCTTAAAAAAAAAAAAGAGCCATCCAGATCTCTCACATCTGCTTTATCATACTGGAAGGTAGGTGCCTGTGTATGTGTGTTGTGTGTTTTCGAAATATCACCCCTAGTAACTTGTTTTGTTCTAAAGGGTTAGGAAAGAGCAAACTGTTTTGGCAGCAATATAATTTTCTTGTCTCTTTCCCCCTTCTCTGTTTCTCCGTCCTTCTTCGCTCTACTCTTTGGTTCTGTAAATGCTCCCTGGGATCAAACATGGTTTTAGGATAGAAGGAAGTGCCTGTTTCTCATTTCACAGCAGGTTCCAGGGGCCTCAAACCAATATAGTATAAGGTCACTGAATTTCCATTCACTGTGATTAATCCTTGATGCCAAAGAGAAGGGAAAAAATGCCTTCTTGCCCGAAAGCCCCTGTGGTGCTAACCTAAGGTTGACCACATTTTTCTGGTGTCTTTAAAATTTTTAAATATTTAGCCTGCTGATCATCTAATTCGTGATAATAAATATTCTTTGATAATGATGGTGATAAACCTGTCTGGCATTTTCTCCTGTTATCTCATACTCACAGATTTTGCTTTTCCCCAGAGGACGTAGCTTTTTGTGTTATTGGAGTTACATTTTTGTAGAAAATCTGTGTAAACTTTAGATAGCATATATGATGAGTTGATGGAAATTATGTAGAATTAATATGAATTGCTATTGTCTACCCTATATAAAATGAAAGAACGAACACATTGAGAAAGGAAACAAAAGCCCTAGGTCCTATTAAAATGAGTTTTAGGGGGGCACCTGGGTAGGCTCAGTAGTTGAGCACCTATCTGCCTTTCGCTCAGGTTGTGATCCTGGGGTCCTGGCATCCAGCCCTGTGTCAGGCTCTTTGCAGGGAGCCTGCTTCTTCCTCTCTCGGTGTCTCTCATGAATAGAAAAATTAAATCTTTTTTAAAAAATGAGTTTTTGCCCTGATGTTCATATTTGGTTTCAGACCTATTCTGAAATGAATGGAGACTGTTTGAGGTGTTGCTTCTTTCACATGAAGTACTCTTCTGTTGTGCATATAACCATATGATAGTCTAGGTGCTTTACCGAATCAAGTAAGTTGTTCTCTGAAATTATAATTAAAAAAATACACAAAGCTCGCATTGGCTCTGATGGAGTAGGATATAAATCCATGTGGTGGTTATTGGTTATTAGCTTGAGGGAAAGGCTGTTTTTGTCAGTGCCCACTTAGCTAGGGCTTGTGGGGTTGGCGGGCCATTCTCTCCAGGCCAGAGACCACCTTACTGGCTCCTTGCAAACTTTGAGAGAATGAATGGGGATGCTTCCACGTAATCATGAGCATGATTCAGCCCAATGTTTTTTTTTTTGGGGGGGGGGGCGGTGTTGGTTCTTTGTGATTAGCCGTTGATATGTTCATTAATTTATACTCTTTAAGAAAAATTTTCAGGTTCCATCAATTTGGGACTCACTCTACAGGATGGGATTCTCTTGGTTTTTAAATATATGTATTTTTTTCAGAGTCATTCTTTCTCTGGAACATAAGTTACAGATTTGTTCAGCCTGTTATTCTGCCCCCAAGAAATATGTTTGTGTTCACTGTGACAGCCTGCAGAGACTCTGGGTACATTGTGAGGCCGTAATCTGCTTCTTGTTTGGGCAAATGCCATTGTGTAATAATGGACTGGCACTTGGCCTTTCTGGAGCTTGTAGTTATTCCCCTTTGCGGGGATTCGAGCCATAATTTCTCTCCTGGTTCTCATTTCTCATGTCTCCTGTGCTCCCATCTCCCCTGTACTCTAGTCTCCTTGAGCAGGGCTGGAACAAACAGAACTGTTGGAGATCATCTGGAAGGGAGAGCACCTCTTCCAAAGATGAGGGGACAGGGAAAGGAAAGGGGGTGGCAGGGAGCTTTGTGGATCCCTGGGTTCTCACAAAGAGACTGGCTCCTAATGTTTGAAAAATTTAGGAACCAAAATGTATATTGATCCTTTCCTTACAGCCAAACCAGTGTGTGAAAGATGCCATCAGGCTGTGATTGTTGGGCTCTTAGAAACCAGAGGAGAGGGTGTGGCTGACACAGCCTTCCGCTTCTCCTGGAGACCTACTGGTTGGGAGGTCTGGGCTGGGATGGCTTGTTCGCACAAACCTTTTGGGTTACTCCCTTTACTACCACTGCCTTGGGTGTAAACAAGTGCATTTCCATGTTCTTTAGATTTTTTTTGGCTGAAGTTTCAGCTGAGCAGGACAGACTTCCCTATTTGAGAGCATATATTTGCCCTCTCTGGCCCATGGTCACAAAAGCTCATCTTTTACCAGTGTCCCACGTTTGCTCAGATAGGTACTATTAAATTCCTACTCTAAAAAAAAATGAGTATACGAGGAAAGATTTAAGAAATTACAGTGAGTCAATGTAATTTTAGTTTTCAAAGAAGCAACTTAAGAAATGAATATATTGAACAGATGTCAGTTTGGATTGTGACACTGTGGATTTTTCTAGAGCAGGTATATCTCCAGTGTTAACTTTTCATCTAGGAACATTGGTACTGCCTTTTTTTTTTTTTTTAAGATTTTATTTATTCATGAGAGACACAGAGAGAGGCAGATACATAAGGCAGAGGGAGAAGCAGGCTCCACGCAGGGAGCCCGACGTGGGACTTGATCTGGGATCTCCAGGAACACGCCCTGGGCCGAAGGCAGGCACTAAACCCCTGAGCCACCCAGGGATCCCCGATACTGCTTTTTCTGAAGTGCCCTTAAACTAGTAGCTACCAAAAGGAAGCCAGTGGGAAGGGGCCCACTTGTGTTACTGAAATGAAACCAACGGGGAGTCTGTTCCCAGGCATGCTTGGCTAGGTAAGCAGGCTGGCCCTGCCGAGGAGTGGCCCATATATTTTTGCTAAGCAAACTGGGACCAACAGTACATATGTCACTAATAATACAGCCCCGTTTATGGTGCTTCTTTTGAAAGCAGAACTTGTCCAAAAACAAGAGGACAAATCCAGAATTAAAATCCCTTCAGATTGAGTCTGTGCTTCTTAACTTAAAATATAAGGGAGATCTTTTACCATCCCTCACCATTTCAGCCAGCCTTCTTGTCCAGATGGAATCCCCCTAGAATGTGGTGTGCAAAACAGAGAGCACAGGCCTTGGAATAAGGCAGATTTTTGCTTCGCATCTGTGTTCTTGACAGCTGCTTAAAGTCTGAGCATCCATTCTATTGTCTTATAAATGGTAATGGTGATACTCTCAGCCAGTGGTTCTCCAGCCTCAGAATGCATGAGAACCATCTGGTGTGCTTGCTAAAATGCAGCTTCCTGGGTCCCACCCCAGAGTTTCTGATTCAGTACGTCTGAAGTGAAGCCTGAGAATTTGCATTTCTACTAGATTTCCAAGCGGTTTTGATACTGTGGGTTGGAGGATCACACTTGGTAACCACTGCTCTAAGGACTAAATGCCACATATGATTTAAAGCAGCTGGCATATTACTGTCTGCCAATAAATAGACCTCTCCATTCTATATATAGTCATGGTGTAAACGGACAGTGGAATATCCCTGTGGTTAAGAGTTCTTGGGGCAGGTAGTCTGCCTTGATCCATCAAGTAGATATAGCTTTGTTCCCCAAATGCTTGATCTCAACCAGAGTATTCTCTTATTTCTACTTGGCAGTTTGACTCCTCTAGGTAATAATGTAAATACGTTCAATTGATCCCCCCGCTTTGGTGTGTGCTCTTTGATCATTTTTTATTTATTTGTTTTTAAAGTAGGCTCCATGCCCAAAGTGGGCTTGAACTCATGACCAGGAGTGGTGTGCTCTACTACTGACTGAGCCAGCCAGGCACCCCTTCTGTGATCTTTTTGTTGTCTTCTGTTTTGGGTTCTTCGTGCAAACCCTCTTTGCTCAGACTCATGTGTGAAGTGTGGTGTGACTTCAAATCTTTCTGCCCCTCCCTCTTCTTCCTTCATTGAGTTGTTAGGTCTAGGTAGATCCTCTCGTGAGTACTGGAGACCATGCCTTTTTGAGATATTTTTCTGTGTCCCCAAATGTTTCCTTCCTGCTTGTTCATCTGCCTTGTGCAGAAACATAAGAGTAATAATGTCTTTCCTTCCCTTGCGGTTTATTTGAAATTATTTATAGATCAGTCACTGGCTGCATGCCTCTCCCCCCTTCTCTGGTGTAATTTCACTTCAGATCTTCGCTTGTGTGTTGTACACCCGACCTAAGCACATGCCATCTGAGTGTGCAAGGATTTTCCTGCTGTAACCAACTCATTGATGCAGACAATGTGATTTAATCTTTGATTACCTTTGCAAAGAAGTGTCATAATGTGGCCTGAATTTCCTATCTATAAGATGGTTCCCAGCTCACACGTAGGTTCTAGTAGGTGATGTTCCCATTTGGCCAGGTAGATGCACTCACAACTAACTGCACCCACATCATTGGCACAGTATAGGTCTAGGATGATTTCCACTACCTCTGGGCCACAGGGAAGCAAACGTGGAAACAGTGCTACGTGCAAGTTACTACTTCTTCGCTTTCTACTTAGTATTCACGGACGGCATTCGGGCTGACAGCCAGACAATGCGATATCCATCACATCCCCGGTTTTAGGATTCTTCTAGGCCTGAGAGTTTTTCCCATAGTCCTTTCCAGAGTGTGCCTGTGTCTGTGGGTGTGGAAGGGGTGTGTGTGGAGCAGAGGTGGAATGGAGGTGAGGATATGTATGTACACGTGTCCTAGTGCACCCCTCATTCCTTCCTCGACTTCACACGGTTCACCTTGCACCAGATTTAATTTATACCCAGCGGGGGAATCCACCCATAAAACACCTACCTCTGTAAGTCTGTCTCCACCTTTCTCTCTGTGCCTAAAGCTTCCATGTTTTACAAATCAGGTGGCATTTTAGCCCAAGAAAAGGAGAGAGGCCACTGAATAACACTCTGGCTGTCCCTCAGTGCACAGAATTCATGCTTCTAGTCATGCTTGCTGTGAAGGGCAATTGTGTATACTGATCAACATTTTCTCAGTGGCCTATTTTATAAAAAGGAATTTGTTGTATTTTTTGCCTATGGGGTTTTTAAAGGGGTGGTGGTTTCTCCCAGAGAGTGTTGCACAGGGGTGCTGATGGAGCCCATTCCCTTAAGAGATGCCGGGGAGAGAGATTTTCACAGATTCTCGCAAGGGCAGATAGGGTCAGCTCTCATCTGTGTTTATTTGAACCACTGTCAGGAGTGGATGGGAATGTATTGGTTTACCATTGCCATGGCAACAGTTGCTAACCCCTCCCCCGGCAGGGTGTCCTATGACAGGAAATGAACCCATTCATTTATCCAAGTCACTGAGAATTCCATTGTGTGAATTCCATGCAGTGTCCGTGGCAGTATTTTGGTAGAATGGCGTCATATGTTCTCTGATAGTATTCAGTAGTAGCCTAATGCTGCTCAGGTCATCAGATAATCTTTTTTGAGGCACTGTTTCCCTCATGTCTCATGGGGGAGGGAACGGAGAGAGGGGAGGGATGAGAAGATGCTTAACGTTAGAATAGGATTTTTTTTTTCTTTAAGATTTATTTATTTATTCGTGAGACACACAGAGAAAGGCAGAGGGAGAAGCAGGGTCCCTGTGGGAAGCCCAATGCGAGATTCGATCCCAGAATCACACCTGAGCCCAAGGCAGAGGCTCAACCACTGAACCACGCAGGCGTCTCTAGAATAGGATTTTTCAGCTTGCTTTCTGTCTAGGACCTAGAAGGAGTCTTCCTGTGTTGGGACATTTCTTTAAATTCTTATGGATCGTCTTAATTCATGAAATTTTTACTTCCTACTTCATAAATAGATCTGGATTTATTTTTTTGTTATTGTTTATTTTTAAAGATTATTTCAGCGACGGCGGGGGTACAGAGGGAGAGAGAATTGCAAGCCGACTCCACTTCCAGCTCAGGGCCCAACGTTGGGGCTCAATCTCACGACCCAGAGATCATGACCTGAGCTATAATCAAGTCGGACACTTAACCCACTGAGGCCCGCCCCCTACATTTGTTTTTAATAGCAGATGCTTTTTGTTACCACCAAGTAGAATCTTGAATTCTGGCTCGTTTTAGATTTCCTGGATGATGTGTGTGTCTCCCCCACAGCTTTAGCTTTATTGACATAGAACATCGTGTAACGTTTAAGGCGTACGACCTCATGATTTGGTGTACGTACATATGGTGAGATGATTGCTGTAATAAGGCTAATTAACACACCCATCAGCTCACATAGTTCCCTATGTGTGGTGGGGATGGTGGTGAATGATTTTAAGATTTTCACTTGGTGCCTTTTAAGTAAACAAAACAGAAATAGCCATAGACCCCATGCTGTACATTACACCCCGGAATTTGCTCATCTACTGCAAATTTGTACCTTGTCCACCCCCCTACACTCACACACTTGTACACTTGTGCGCTCACACTTACTCGGGCATGCATGCACACAACCACCATTTTGCTCTGTTCTAGGACTTTGAGTTTTTCTAGATTCCACAGATAAGTGAAATCACGCTTTCTTTTTCTGTGATTTACTTCACTTATAATCCCTCAAGGATTATCCACGTCCTCCACAGCAGGATTTCTTCCTTTTTTATGGCTGAACAATATTCCATTGTATAATCAACGTACCGCGTGTTCTTTATACCTTCGGACTTGGCGGTCTCTTAGCTCCTTTCTGTGGCTTGGCTCTCATTGTAGATAATGCTGCCGTGAACATGAGATTGCAGGCGTGTCCTTGGGATAGTCTTTTCATCTCCTTCGATATATAGCTGAAGTGGAATTGCTCGATGGTACGGTAGCTCTTGTTTTAATTTTTTGAGGAAGCTCCCAGCTCCCACAACAGCTGCACCAATTTCTGTTCCCACCACCAGTCCCCTGGGTTCTTTTCTCCATGGCCTGGCCGGCACTTAGGTCTTTCTCAGTGTCCGTTTTTCCTGTCTGATGTTTATATTCTGTGTTTTCACATTCGTTTGAAATGAGTTAGTTCTCAGGAGACCAGGGCTCTGCCAGCCGGCCCTCCCTAGGCCCCTGGTACCTCCTCTGGTGTGGTGTGCTTTCTTCTTCAGCCTTGGCTTTAAGGTTGGGCCTGCCAGGTCCAGCAGCTCTGGGTCCCCCAGGGGAGCCACACCCCTCTTCTCCAGTGGAGGCGGGTTTATGGGTTTATTGTTGAGCTAATCAGCATGGAAGCTCAGGGGTGTGAGATTGTCTTTGTCTGTTGTTTGCTTTCAGGAGAGGAGGCCAGGAAGGAATAAATTGTACCTTTCTTCCTGGAAAGTTCTTTTGTGGTGAGTGAGTGCATTTCCAAACCTATTTCTATCTCAGAGGGCAGCTGTTTCAGGGGCTGGCAGGGAGTTAGTTAGCAAAGTGCCGGCCGGCCAGCCAGCCGACTCCCTGGTGGAGCTCAGGTGGGCAGCGTATGACATTGTCATGCTGTGGGTAGACCAGCCCTCACACTCGGACCTGGAAGGCCATGCTTGTCTCCTTCATTTGTTCCATTTCTTGCTGTCCAGCCCTGTCATACCATGGAATCTCTCTTTACCAGTTTCTTTTTCCAATGCGCACACACTTGTGCTTGTGTGTGTGTGTGCGCACGCGTGCGCGGATGTGGTTGGGGTTCCTCCCTTGGACTGATTAGTTACCCAGCTTGTCCTCCCCGCCTCCTTTCTCTGAGAGGAAGCCATATGAGGACAACGTGGCTAATCTGAGCTCATTTACAGCTTCATTGCTTATCAATGCTGCCACTGAGCCGGGTTTCATTTTGTGAGTCCTAGCTTTAAATTTGTCGCTGTCTTTAGAATCCTGGAGCTGAGAGACTGTGGTAGCCAAGGACAAGAAGGCCTAACTTTCCTGGTGGCACCGGGTGGCCTCCCGTGATGCAGCCCGGTTAGTTTGAGGGACCGATTTGTATCACCTGTTCTGCTTTTTAAAAGGGTAGGACCCAAAAAGAGAAAACACTTATTTTGTTTGGAAGAAGCAAAACCAAACCCTGTGACGCTGGACTACCGTACCGCACCCCTCCTACAAAATGTCCCATTTCAGGAAGCACTAGGTGATATCTGGGATACCTGGAATTGTGTAAAGTAGGCCAGAGAGAGGCAATCTTGGGAGGGAACGGTCGAAAGAAGCGGCTGGGAAAGTGAATACCTGCTCTCTCGTAAAGCGGTTAGGGCCAGGGTCTTGGGTCCTTTTCTGGGTGTGATGTTAGTTAGAGCTGCTCTCAGAGGATAGTTTGGATGGATGGGGGTCGGGGGTGGGGGCCAGGAAGGCATATGTGTCCAGCTGGAAATGTGCTCAGACCAGGCTCATTGACAAATTGCTGGAGGTGGAGCCCCAGCCCCCTTTCCGGGGGCTGATGTAGGGCCGGGAGTGTGGCGTTTGGCAGTGTATTGACACAGTTAAAGATGGATGGGTCTTTGATCAAAGGGAGACCATGAGGGCATGCTTTGGCCTGGGGAGCTGAAGAGACTCATTATAAAGTGAGTGGCTCTGCACCCCCTGGGCCTCGGTGCCTGCTGCCCACGTCTTGAAGAACACGACTCTGATTTGCCCTGTTTGCTGGCATAGCATTTTGCTGAAGCCAGCTGTGAGGAAGCGGCACGCTTACTTAGCTTCTGCTTCTCTGCGGTAATCAGTGGATTGCAGGGGAGAGGAGGATGGCGTTCATTTCCAGGATTCCAAGCATGTACTGTTGTTTCTGAACATTCGAGAAGATGGGACCGTTTCCCTGCACTGTGCCACCCCCTCCTGCATGGTGTGTCCCCTGTCCCTATCCTTCCTTAACAGTGTCCCTCTGACTCTCCCTATTCCCTGCCTTGTGGCTGAGGTGCAGCATGGGTGTAGCATTGTCTGAAAAGAACCATGGAGAAAGTTCCCTTTACAGAGTGCTTCGCCCACTCAACTGCAGTCACTTAGGCAGAGCAGGGGGAGAGAACGGACCCAGGACAAACAATGCGTTTACATGACCCATCGCAAAAATTATTCTTAGCGTGGAAGCTAGGACTGAGAGTGTGGGTTAAAAAAAAATAATCAGAGGGACACCTGGGTGGTTCAGTGGTTGAGCGTCTGCCTTAGGCTCAGGTCATGGTCCTGGGGTCAAGTCCTGCATCAGGCTCCCCACAGGGAGCCTGCTTCTCTCTCTGCCTATGTCTCTGCTGCTATCTCTTTGTCTTGCGAATGAATAAATAAAATCTTTAAAAAAGTAAGATTTTTGGAGGTTGGTCACTTTTAAACTTCTGGCTCATAGACATCTCTGATCCGGTCCCTTGTTGGAGGTTTGCTCCCTCCCTCATTGTTTTCGCATTCTATTAGATCTTGTAGAGCCTTTGGATTCCCCCCTATTCTGTGGCTCTTGATCCTCCTTCCCTCTCTTTGGCCCTGTCCTACAGGGGAAATGCAGGGAACCTGGACATCCTGAAGCCTAGTGCCCGGTGTCTGGCTGCCGGCCCCCTCTGGTAGGGAGAACCTGTGGGAGGGCCGAAGACCCCAGGGCTTGATCACTTCCTGCTGGCAGACTAGGAGAAGGGGCGGGAGCTTTTGGGATTAGCGGAGGGTTTAATGGAACAGGAAGTCTTTCAGGCCTCCGGGTTTGGTGAAGTGGTGCCTGCAGTCTGGTGTTTACATCTTGAGTCTCCTCTAAGAGGTTGGACTTCCGCTTGTTTCCTGGAATTGAATGGGGGTCGGAAATTGTCAGGGACTTGAGATACTCAGAGGGAAGCCGACTTGTGTGTTGGCTACAGGCAACAGCATGGGTGAAGGGGAGGGCTTGTTGGGGTTTCTGTGCACTTCCAGTCTCATTGCCTGGAGTGTTCTGCTGTAGGCTTTGCTCAGATCATGGAAAAGTCCACCGAGCTATTTTTGCAGTATCCCAGCAAACACACACACGAGATCTCTGGAAAGGAGTGATAAGTCACTCATCCTAGTAATAGCAGGGGTTTGTTGGTTAAGTGGCTGTAAGAGAGATAAACATGTTTGACGTGCTCCCCTGTGGGTCTGAATGACATTCCTCTCCTGGAGAAACTTTCATTTGGTGATGTAAGTGAGGTCTGGTCAGAAGACCTTCTCAGCAGACCCTTCTGAAGATTCATTTTAGCTGTGCACAGTTATGGTGGACGTGTATATACCATCTGGTCACCGTCCACTGGTTGTTTGCTGCCATCCACAGGTGGGACCTCTTTCCACTCACCACGGTCATAGCATCAGGTAAAGTCCCCGAGGGTTCATACCTGCAGAAGCAGATGGGGCCTGCTAGGTGGCCACAGGGGAGGAGCTCGGAGGACATTTATACTGGAGAGACACCTGACCTGAGGTCACGGATGGTTATTGAAAACATAATGAGGTAGAGTATCGTCAGTGGGTTATAAGACGTGATGAGTGCACCTCATTCCCCTTTACTTAGCTGGTTTTAGAGGCCACTTAGTTTGGTTTGAGTCAGCAAATGCCATTTGGAAAGATGTTTCTGCTTCCTGGCCTGACCGACAGTTGCCCTGTATGGCCTTGAATATAGGTAGAGCTTTCAGCATTGCTTGGATGATATTCTAGGCATTGTTAGGGAGTGATGTCCTTGGCTTTGACTCTCTTTGCCTTTTTTGTGTTTTTGTGTTTTTAAAATTTTTTTTTTAATTTTTAAAAATTCCAGTATAAACACACAGCATTAATTTTAGGTATACAATACAATTTTACTGATTCAACACTTCCTTACATCACCCAGTGCTCACCACAGCAAGCGCATTCCTTCATCCCAATCACTGATTTCACACACACACACACACACACACACACCCTTTGTTCTCTACTGTTAAGTGTTTCTTGGGATGCCCGGGAGCCTTAGTTGGTTGAGTGTCTGGCTTTTGATTTTGGCTCAGGTCATGATCTCAGGGTTCTGGAATCAGACCCATGGCCCTGCTCATGCTGAGTCGGGAGTTTGCTTGAGATTCTCTCTCTCTCTGCCCCTCCTCCTCCCCACCTTGCTCTCAATCTTTTTAATAAGAAGAGTCTGTTTCTTGTTTTGCGCCCCCCCCCCCCCCCCATGATTGTTTGTCTTGTTTCTTAACTTCCAAATATGAGTGAAATCATACGGTATTTGTCTTTCTCTCACGGACTTATTTCACTTAGTGTTATCTCTGGCTCCATCCATGTTGTTGAAAATGGCAAGATTTCATTCTTTTTTATAGCTGAATATGTTCCATTCCATATATCACCATGTTTTCTTTATCCGTTTGTCCATCCACGGTCTTTTGCCTTCTTTGGATTGACACACTTGGTTGTTTTATGTAAATTTCTGTGCCACTGACATATCTTCCTAGATTCATCATGGCAGCTTGATGCCAGCTTGGTATTTCGGAGCCTGAGATGAGTGGCCGAGTCTGGGATTCTACATAAGCTCCTGTTTGCCAGTGTCCAGATTGCATGCCATGACTATAGGATCACAAAGCACAAACAATAAAAAGGGGGATGCTTGCTGTTCTTATGTTCATTAGCCACTAGCAGATTCTTTAATTATCATCATGGTTCCTCATCTTTAGGCATTTGTCATAAGAGCCTAGACCTCTTTTATAAATGTTCAAGAAGAGAGAAGGTGTGACCTGTAGTGAATCCTTTTATTACAGAACAGACTTCACTCGGCATTTTCGTTGGTGAGGGCTTTAGGGACACCCCATACTTCAAAAATTGCACATGGTTATGTTTCGCCCTACTGTGTGAATATTTGTCAGAGCCCAAGATGTGAATATTTTGGGCTCCTTAGGGAAGGAAACATTTAGGACCATGGTCCATTAGTTTTGCTTTGTCTTTTCTTCGTGCTAAATATCACTTTGTGGGGAAGTGCGTGTTTCTGAAGACACTACTGAGGATTTCTAGCCCTGGCAGATTTTTACTACCTATATAATATGCCAGATTGTGAGTTTTCTGTGTATTTTCCGTATAAGCAAGGAATTTGAGTTGTAAAGAGCTGGCATTGGTAGTGTTCATCCAGCTACTTAGTACTGGTTTCTTAGCAAGCATCATTAGCTCCATCATTAGCTCAGGTCCTAAAAATTGGTTCGTGTCAGGGCTTGTCATAAATCCATGAAAATCAGAACCCCTTCTTTGCAGAGAGGTTCCCTGCTCAAACATCTGAAGACTCTCTACTGCCATCTCTTGGTGCTTGTCAGCTACTTCATGGGCTTTCCAGTGGGCGGGGAAATTGTACAGGATCCCTTCTCTATTTGTTACCGGGGAAATAAAGCAAGATCTCTGTTAGCTGGCTTACTGTCTGAAAGGCAGAGGATGTGAGAAGCCGAAGGCTACCCTGGATCGTCCCAGGACTAGTTGGGCATTCTGAGCACTGCCTTTGTGCCTTGCTGCATCACATGCTGGTGGAGTTTGAAATCTTACCATCACATGACTCCCATCAAGAATGTTTCTGGGGACACTTGGGTGGCTCAGTTGGTTCAGCGTCTGCCTTCAGCTCAGGTCATGATTCAGGGTCCTGGGATTGAGCCCTACATCCAGCTCTCCCCTCCATGGGAAGCCTGTTTCTTCCTCTCCCTCTGCCTGCTGCTCCCCCTACTTGTGCTCTTTCTGTCATATATATATATATATATATATATTTTAAACTGTGTTTCTGGTGGGAAGTTCCTACAGGATTAACTCCAGTTATACCCTTAGAAGGATTCCCCTGGATTTTGTTTTTTTTAATGACTGAGCCGTGAAGCATTGTAAGATGTCATTTCTTGGTATGTTTTTCCTTGAAGGAAGGGAGAAAGTAAGACATGATTCTTGCCTCACAGAGTGATTCACTATCCCTCCCCAATCATTACCTTAACCAGGATTCAGGGGAAATTTCTGGTCATTTGTAATTGGCTATCAGTAACCTAAAATTGAGAAAATGCCTGGATTCTTGTTGAAATGTCTTAAAAACAAAATCAGCAATGCCACCTCCAGACAGAGTGGAAAGGCAGATTAACATTTTAACTGGCTCTTTGAGGCTTTTAAAACTGAATGTACTTTAGATAATTTGTTCACACCTTGTAACTACCATAATGTATTAGGAATTTCTTTGGCCAGGTCCTGGCTAGATTCCTAACTTCCATGTGGTATCCTAGGGCTCTTACCTTTTTTTTTTTTTTTTTTTTTTTTGCTTCTGTTGTCAGATAGAGATTTTGCTCAGCATTGCCCTGAAACTGTCTTTGTAGAGAAAGAGCATTTGCGGCTCTTGGATCCTGGGTTTGAGTCTGGGTCTGTGTTAAAAAGAGGGTTATGGTGCCTGGCGTGGGGGGAACAGGCAGTCTTCCATAGGTGGTAAACCACAACACATGTGACATTTGTGAGTGACAGAACAAAAGGGCTTTGTTGCTGCTTTAATTGTTGATTAATGATGATCCCTCTCAAATTTGACATGGTTGCTTTCTAGAGCACAAAAGAAGTCAGTGTCAAATATTTCCTTGATCATGACAAGAGTCATGATTTCCAGGCTGTCCTTGGTTCTTTGACATTTCAGGGTGCCACAGATTTTTTTTAAAAGCATAATTGCATAATTTTTAACTAATTGAATCAAAGCATTACTGCATGTTACCCTGCATGCCATTTGTGTGGGATGTCCCCATCCAACCTGAGATTTATGCACCCAAATACTGTTTTTCTTAGGAAGATGCTGTGCTGCATTAGCGTATTGGTGTTTAGTGCTGTTACTACATTTTGATAGTCTCCTTCCTTTTCCCTAGCCCTTTCCTCTGAGTAAAAGAAAGCAGAGGCCCACTTTTTTTTTTTTTTTTGAAGTAAGCTCCATGTCTTGAACTCATTACCCTCAGATCAAGACATAAGCTGAGATCGAGTCAGACACTTAACTGACTGAGACCCCCAGGAATCCCAACACCTCTTTCTCTTCTGTTTTCTAGAGCCTGTGTTCTGAGGGAGTGTGTGGTGTTCATGAGCAGTCAGGCTGCCTCCTCGTTAGACCCATGTTGCGATGGGTAGGGGGCTTGATGAACAAATATGTTTGTGTTATGTTGCGATTTCTGGAGACGTCTGGGTTCTGAAGGAAGTTGGTACATTACCCTAAATAAGGGATTTATTTGTAATCTGAAAGATTAAATCTTGAGAGTGTCAGAGAGTACAAAGGAATTGTAGAACAACTTTTGGAATTGTGCCATTTAAAAATGGTTATTTTTAAAATTTTTCTACTCCTACCTCCTGATGTGGTGCTAGGCAGGATTTTTGTCTCAGAATCAAAAAGTTATCCTGTTTGCTGTTTTTCACGACAACCTGTAGTTAGAGACTTGGTACTAGGAATCTTCAGCCTAGCAACAGAAGCATCTGGAAGATTGAGGTTCTAACTTGCCACTGGGCACAGGGAAAAAGATTGGTATTGTTCATGTAGAATAATGAAGTCATGGATTTAAGAGAATTTATTATAGCAATTACTGTATTCAAGTTTAGTTTTATTTTTAAAAAGATGATATTTTATTTGAATGAGAGAGAGAGAGAGCGCACATGAGTGGATGAGGGGCAGAGGGAGAGGTGGAAGCAGACTCCCCACTGAACAGGGAGCCCGACTTAGGACTCTATTCCAGGACCGGACCGCAGGATCATGAACTGAGCCAAAGGCAGATGCTTAAACAACTGAACCACCCAGGCACCCCCTGTATTCAAGTTTTTTAGATGAAGTCAGATAAGATGGAGCTAGAAGGGACCTCAGTAATCTCCTTTTCATAGTAGTGTATTGCTGTGCCCCCGCCCCCTCCCCCCATGAGTAAATAGAAGGCCAACTTGCACTAGATCGCAACTTAGTTGAACTAAAGCCCGGGTTTCCATACCCCTGTTCTTTCCTTTGTACCACTCTGACCAGGCCAGATTTGATGAGCAGATTCAGTGGACAGCAGTTCCTTTAGGTCAATCTGTTTGATCCCAGACTTGATTCTAAATAGCTGACTATGTAACTTAATTAAGACAAATGCTATGGATGTTTCCTGTCCTGTGGTTTGCAGCATAAACAAACTCTACCATTGGTTCATGAGTAAAGCAAGAAACCTGTGAACTAGGACGGCAAGAGCTCCAGGAACCACATAAATGAGCATTCTCTCTGTAGTGCAACTCTTCTTCTCTGGGAGCCAGCTGACCTCCCTTTTTTGTTTTGTGACGTCCTCACAACCTGGTAAAAGAAATGCTGATGGGAAGGGTGGAGCTGGGTGGGAGGGGAGTGGAGAAGGGCAGGACAAGGGCATTGTCATTGGCAGTGCTTCTCCTGCAGTTTGGGGGGAGTTGGTCTCTGCCCGCCTCTGGGTTCACTTGAGGATGTGTTTATTTTCTCTTTACTATACAGGATGTTTATAGCCCTCCTGTGTGGTTTGCCCACAACTGCACTTGCATTTGAATTTGGTGGGCAGCTTGCCCTGGGCGGGGGGTATCCCCTGCGCGACCCCCCACAATCTCCAGCACACACATGCACCCGTGCACACACATACACTTCTTATTTCTTTGAGTAGCTGCCAGATTTGTAGTGTGTGTGTGTGTCTGGGGGTAGAATAGAGCGGGTAATTATTTTAGGGATGGAAACGCAGGAATTTTTTTTTTTTTTTTGAATAGGTCTTTCAGCAAGTTGGCAGAGCTTCAGGCCCTTTTCCCACACCCGCCAAAGAGTGCAGCCATGCTGGTCATTTTGCATTTGCCATACATAACGTGTCTTTTTTTTTTGAACGGACAGACCATCCCCTCCCACCCATTCCTCGCTCTTTGTTTAGGATTGAGATGTAATCTAAGTAATTGGATTTACCAGTTTACGTTTTTAATATTGGAAGATTGAGTTAATAAAATGGTGTTTTGGCAGGAAACCCCCCCCCCCCCCCACACACACACACACACAAGGGACCTGCTGGGCATTTCTTTAAATTGCCTCGTGCCCTTGCTCTACTGCCTTCTCCAGCCAAACTGTACACACGCACTGTGTCCTCCTTGGGTTTGTAAACTATCAGAAATCCTGGACGGAAATGGAATTTAATTAACCTAGAAATTGCTGTTGTGCTATATTTAGGGGCTGCCCTGGAGATTGAATGCACAGATAGCAGTAAGCTGGTTAACTCTATCCTGTAGATAATGCCAGAGGAAACCAGGACTACCAGTGCCACCCTCTTGTGAGTCTTCTTGACAACGGCAGGCTACCTGGGAAGCATACGAATGCACGCTTAGAGGAGGGCAGGAGGGGGCACAGGGAAGTTATTACAAAACAAAAAATATTTGGTTTAGAACTTAGTTGGCTCTGGGGCTCCTGGGTGGCTCAGATGGTTAAGCACCTGCCTTCAGCTCAGGTCATGATCTCAGGGTCCTGGGATTGAGCCCTGTGTCAGGCTCCCTGCTCAGTGTGGAGTCTGCTGCTTCCCCTGCCCCTCCCCTCCGCTGGTGCTCTCTCTCTCAGATGAATAAACAAAAATCTTAAAAGAAAAAAAAAAAGAACCTAGTTGGCTCATCAGTGGAATTTCTTTACAGGTGGTGTCTTGCAATTTATTTAACTTTAAAAACAGTACAAGTCTTTCTTTTGGTGTGTGTCTTTGTTCTTTGAAAGGTACTGTATTTTTTTTTTTTAAATATAACCTAAATAGGAAACATACTTGAATATTTATTTGGGCAAAATTTTAAGTGATCAAGCAAAATATTCTTTTGGCTGCTAGCCATGACATCTAAACCCCAAATGAGAGCAGGCTCGGGAGAAAAATAATTCCACCTTTTGTGTAGCTCAGGGAGTGGAAGGGAGATGGAGGAGGATGGGCCTTCCCCTGGGAGCTTATGCAGCTGGATTCTGCAGTTCACCCAGTCTCTGGGCTGTGGCAAGACCATCCTCTGTGTTCAGTGGATTGTGGCCCATGGGTAGTTGTGTGACAGATTGACCACAAGGGCATCATGCCTTGTGGTGGGGTGGCATCTTGTGTGGCCTGGTGGTCGAGAGCCAGCACCCAGACCTCACTTGGCTTTTATTTGATGATATTGATGGTGGGCAAGTGGCTCAGTGCATTTTTACCTAAGTATTACCTGGAAATGGTAGAAATGGTGACTATGTGGTAGATGTGTGTAGATTGCTATGAAATGGATTCGTAATGAAAACAGAATCCTGGTTGACCGTTGAGTAGACTTACAGAGGAATGGCCAGTAACTTTCCCGGGGGCAAAACCACATGCCTCTTCCTCTCCCATTCCTGTTGGGTCTCTTTCAGGTCCACCCAGCTCTCTCCCTGTCACCTCTGGATAGGATTCAGTCTGCTCAGAGAACATTACTGTGTTTAACTGTGTGAGTCCTCACGAATGGATGGTGAGTGTTAATCAGTGGTACAGCAGTACAGCAAGAATGCTGTGCCCTCCCAGCGTTGATGGAGGGCTTGTCTTCTGTACCTGGTGACCCCTTTATACAGGGGAGACCACAGTAGAACATCATCTGCAGGCCCCCGCAGAAGGGCAGGGGGATGGAATCAGGCTTGATCTGTAGGTCCCGGGCATCTCTGAAATGGGGACTTCTGTGCAGAGACAGGGAAGAAGTGACCTCCATCAAAAAGGAACAGGCCTGGAGTGTTCTTATAATTGAATGATGAAAAGTCACCCATGGTAAGATAAAGGAGAAGAGCATTCCAGATGGTTGAGAGCAGTTTCAGGTAAGCAAGATCCCTTGGAATATTTGCCTCTGTCTTCAGGCTTTTATTTCTATTATTTCTACACAGGATGATACCCGGGGATCACATTAGTAAGTTGACTTTCATCTCAGCACATTTCCCCCCCCTCCTTTTGGGACACTTTAGCTTAAATGGGATCTACCCCAGCAGGGCTGAGTGTTTTCATGACTGAATTGGCATGGGGCTCCCAGACCCTGGAACTTCTAGAGAAGAGGCATACCAGATGGCCTTGCCTATGACAAGATTGAACCTCACCTCCCACTTGGACCCCACATAGTGTGACAGAGAAAACTCTGACCTGAGCACCCAGCATTTGCCTTTTGGTCTTGTTTATCTAGCCACCCAAGCTGTGAGTGGCCTTAGGCAGGTCTCCCCCAGTCAACTGGATGATCTGTGTAGTGGGTGATCTTTGTAAGATCCTTCAAAAAATGAAAGCCTTGGGCTTTAACATTTGTCTCGAACACCAAACACGCAGCAGCCTGTAACTATATCCTCTGAGCTTGCTGTTTGAGTTTTTTCATCTTTTACTTGGTGCGCACACACAACATATTCACACATTGAGTGGTTTGACCTGAGATAATTTCTCTTCCCTCACCCCACGGCCCCCACTCTTGATTTTAACAAAACATGGTAAATAAAATGGAACCCACCATGTATTTATTCATCTATAAATATCTTTATTCATGTCTTCCTCCACTGGTTTAAGTTGCTTTGATCTGTGTAACTTGGCCGGCTGGGAGAGTTGGATTTAATTCATTTTCTTGACCTAAGGATGTACCCAGGGTTCTAGAATGAAGCCTTCTGTGAAGGAAACTCCCTTCCTTGATTAGTTAATAAAACAAACATGGAAGCGCATCATGCTCTAGTTGATCTTTCTGTGGTTTGGATGAGGAACACACACCCTCTGTACTTGCTGTAGGCTGGCATTTCTGTGGGTCACCAGCAGGCAGTGTAGGGCCATCCTGACTAAACCCAGGGCCCCACAGACTGTTCCTGCTTGACCCCAGGGACCCCATGCTCTCTCCACCCCCATGATGACTCTGAACCATTTTAGAGTCCAAACAGTATTTTCATTTTTGTGCATCTTCGCTCTAGGAATGGAAAGGAGCGGTGCATGTGGTTCTGGGTAAAATGTCAGTCGATGGAAACGAGTGGGTGAAGTAAATGCCTCAGTTGGTAGGTACGCCAGCTTGCTGTTGCCAGAGACCAGTAGAGTGCAGTCCCTCTGCCTCCCTCTTCAGCTGATAGTAGGTGTCCCCTGTGGCCTGCCCCTCAGCTCCACACAGCACCCTCCTCCCCAGACCTTCAGCACATCTGGGAGCCTCCCACCTCTTATCTTTACAGATTTAAAATAACATGCACTCATTTCCTTGTAGGCGGCATTCTAGAATGAATCACCTGTACCTCAAGCGTTACCCGCACAGCTGGGCATGCTTACCCCCATGGATTTGGCCTCTAAATTGTGTCAACCTAACTCTTTTGTTGTGGGGGGCCAGCACAGCCACGCCAGCAAACACCTCTGTCATCCTCCCGGGACTCTGCAGGATGAGATGCCAAACCGCAGACCTGCACTTTTTTAGTTTCAAAATAATCTTCTGGCTGTCGTTTAAAAAAAAAAAAAAAAAAAAAGATACTGGTTTGCCTCATTGCTCAGTCCCTGCTTTCATCTGGGTCTCACAAATACTTAATCACTGGGGAGTTTGGCTTAGTCCTCTTAGGGCTAATTTACTTGCCTACCATTTTTTAATCTGTTAACTGCTTTATTTTTCATGGTCTCACCAAGAAAGTCATCAGGCAAAAAGTGCTGTTTGTTTGAACAGTGGTGGGAGCGGTTCATCTTTAAGGTCCCGAAAGTGTAGAGAATTTTGGCTCTGTTTGGCTCTGCTGCGTGTGCCTCGTCCGGGTTTACGTGCTGGGCTTCTGTTTGGGCTGTGCTACCTTCTGGCGTCTTGTGCTATTGTGGGCTTTTCAGAAGCAATGAACAGCAGCCCAGTCACCTGAGGCAGCATTTCTGTCCAGTTTTTTTCTTTTTTTTCTTTTTTAAAGATTTTATTTATTTATTCATGAGAGAGAAAGAGAGAGGCAGAGACATGGGCAGAGGAAGAAGCAGGCTCCCTGCATGGAGACTCAATCTCAGGACCCTAGGGTCATGACCTGAGCCAAAGGCTAGGTCTCCCTGTCCAGTTCCTTTAATGCTCAGTGAAGGTTGGGTCCCTTTTGATGAAGATGGTTTCATGTGAATATAGTGAATTGCCAATTTAAAAAAATAAAAAAGCTTTTCAGATGGAATCAGATGACCTGAGTGTGTCTTTTCCCAGGGAGGGGGCCGTTGCTGGAAGAGCTGGGTAGTTCAGTGCGGACTGTCCACCCTGATGTTGGTGGCATTGCATTGTGGGGTTCTGGCTGGGGCACGGTTGTCGTGTGCAGCATGGCCCTTCTCCGGACCTTCTCTGGACCTTCTCTGGACGTGCTTGCTGCCCAGGATGGGTGCTGCCGTGGGCACTGCTGGAATTGAATGCAGAAATTGAGAATGAGCGGTTAGAAACTTAACAAACTGCTTGTGTGTCTGTAGAATCTAATAATAAATTTGAGCATAGCTTGGCCCTTTTTCCATTTTTTTTTCCTCCCAGTTTCATCCTCTTCTAAAAATACCCATTTGCGGGGCACCTGGGTGGCTCAGTGGTTGAGCATCTGCCTTTGGCTCAGGGCGTGATCCCAGGGTCCTGGGATCGAATTTCACATTGGGCTCCCTGAGGGAAGCCTGCTTTTCCCTCTGCCTATGTCTCTGCCTCTCTCTGTGTGTCTCTCATGAATAAATAAAATATTTGAAAAATAAAATAAAAATTAAAAATACCCATTTGCAACCAATATATAATAAAAAGGGGGCCAAATAACCAAACTCCCCACTTTGATCCTCCTCACAGATAGTTTGAGAGGCAGGACTGTGATGTCTTATTCCCAGCTCCATCCCCATCTGATCCTTCAGTTTCTCCCTGTGGAGGGTCCCTCCTCTGGACTTAGTGGCTTTCTCCGTACACCACTTGCCATGTGTCTCCTCTTACAGTCAGATAGCCGGTTGGTTACAAAACTCTCCATTCTCCATAGCTAGGGGACAGCGGTGTTGCCTTTTTCTCTTAACTGTTTTAATATTTGGGAGTTTTCCTTAAACTTGTTTGGTTTTAGGTGTATAGGTTCATAACGTGGCTGCTTCGTTCTGGTTACTTCCCAGAGTCCTAGGATGGAGTCCTACCTTGGACTCCTCGCTGTACAGGGAGTCTGCTGCTCCTGCTGCTTGTGCTCTCTCTCAAATAAATAAAATCTTTTTAAAGAAGTTTTTTACAAAGTAGAAACCCATGTTGTGTGCATGTGCCTGTGTGTGTGTGTATATTTTTACTCTACTGGTTTGTTAAATACCAGAATGTTGATTTAACACATGAAGGTATTGTGGTCATCAACAGTTCAAGATACTATGGTTACTGTTTTATTTAATTCAGCCATAGTTAAAGGAAGACTTATTTGGGCTTTACTAATCTGTCTGGTTTATTTTTATAGTTTATTACTCCAAGCAGTTGGGGGGGGGGCGGTGCATTATCAGTTGCACACAGTGGTGGATTTTGATTTGGATTCAGACCTGTCCCTGTGCCCTCCGGCTGCTTTTGGTTTCTTCAGGTTTGTTTTTCCTGACCCTCAAATCCTATTTGTTGAGTGTCTCTGTGGGCAGGGCTGGCTAGATGGTCTAAGCAGGACCACTACAGGTTCTTGCCCTCCGATGAACCTTTCACTCCACTGTGAATTGTGATCCTTACAGCTGAAGAAAGAGCTGATAGGAGGTCATTCACGATAACTTTCAGGTTAGTTACACATAAAACAAAAATACAGTAGTATTCTTACGTGGAGGCAGGAAAAGTAACCACTGGTGGCTGTAGTGTTTGGGGGAAAGTAAAGAAGGTTTCTAAGACTCCTCAGGATTCAGATGATAGGAAGGAGTGTCTTGCATGTAAGATTTTATAAATGAAAGAGCCCAGCTTAAGGACCTATGTGTTGTGACTTGTAGACACCATGGAGAAATGAGGAATCATTGTCTCTTTAGGATTGGGTTGGGGAAGAGGCCTGACAGGTGGAGTCAGGCCGGTTTTTTGAATCCCTGACTGAGAAGTTTGGACTTGGCCTATAGGTAAAGGATATCCAGAATTTGTATTTCAGATGGACTAAGGAAATAGATTTTGCCTGCATTATAAGCTTTTATTAACGTCATGAGTTTGTGTGGCTGGATTGGGGTCGGAAAAGATTGGAGGTGGAGAGACTGCTGCCTCTGGGGGTGTTGCCGCCGAGATCATTGATGTGCAGGCCAGGGAGGGCGCTGGGTGTAAGGGCACAACAAGAGGGAGATCATGGGTGTGTTTTTGACACTATGACGTTGAAGCATACAGTGCTGGCCACATGTGGCAGGATGAATTGCGTTTTTGTCATTACTCTGGACTTAATTTAAAACTACAGAAACCATTCACTAATCCCATGCCCTCACATGCCTCATGCAGTGTTTGAAATGCCCAGGCCCCCATGTGGTTTGTGCAGAGGCCTGCGCTCTTGCAGGCACGTTTGTGTCACCCATTTTTATGTCTGTTAAAATATAGCCTTTTAACCCAATTTATTGCCCTTTGCAAGTAGGCCTATGGTTTACAAGAGTGTGAGAGATACAGCACCTTAATTAGAAAGAGTTTGCTCGAATTAGTCTTTTTCCCCCCTTTCCTGTCCTGACTTTATTGCTGCACGTAGATCTCTATCCTTCAGTCTCTGCCTCATTCATTTTCAATTTCCCTTCACTTTTGCAGGCCCAGGCTGCAAGCACAAAGGAAGTTTGCTCAGTCTCAGCCCAACAGCCCCAGCACAACTCCAGTGAAGATAGTGGAGCCTTTGCTGCCTCCTCCAGCTACTCAAATTTCTGACCTCTCTAAAAGGAAGCCCAAGACAGAAGATTTTCTGACTTTTCTCTGCCTTCGAGGTAAGAATGTGTTCCCCATCACTTGGGAAGGAGGACCCTAGTTCCAGGAAAAAAGGAAGACCTTATTCTCAGGAGTAGACGTGAGCTGTGGTCGGTGTTTCAGACGTCTTTCAATTTCTCAGCCTAATCTCAGGGATTGAGCTTGAAGTGACCAGTGCCATGGAGGTGGGGGGCTGTTGGAGTCCCCATAATTTTCTGTCTGTTCTCATTTGACTCTTCAATCCCCATTCTTGGCTTTTCAATGCCGCCTCGCAGATTGTAGTTTCTAGAGCTTTAATGTTACAGCCTGACTTTTCCTGAACCTCACCACCCTGCCATCACCACCACCACACATGTGCTTTATTGACGCTGTGTTTTGTTTTGTGACTTTTTTGTTTTCTTGGGGCGTCATGAGTGGAGATTGTTTTCTTGGCTCAAATTTTGTAAAGTCTGTCAGAAGCCACATTGACTAAGCTCACACTCTGCCCTGTACTACTTTGGGAAGAATTCAAGCAGTACTTTCCAAGTACAGTTGACCCTTGGACAACATGAGTTTGAATAGCACAGGCCCACTTCTACTTGAGTTTGTTTTGTTTTGCATTAAATACAGTAGCGTGTGTATTTTCTCTTCCTTAGATTTTTTTTTTTCCTTTAAAGATTTAATTATTCATGAGAGACACAGAGAGAGTTGCAGAGACATAGGCAGAGGGGGAAGCAGGCTCCCTGAGGGGAACGTGATGCAGGACACAATCCCAGGACCCCGGGATCACACCCTGAGCCAAGGCAGACGCTCAACCAGTGAGCCACCCAGGCATCCCCTTTACGATTTTCTTCATAGCATTTTCATTTCTCTAGCTTACTTTATTATAAGAATACAGTCTATAATCCATATGGCATACATAATACTTGTTAATCACTTGCTTATATTATAGGTAAGTCTTTTGGTTAACAGTATGCTATTAGTAGTTAAATTTTGGGGTGTCATAAGGTACACATGGATTCCAATACCCCTAACTCACCTCCATATTGTTCAAGGGCCAACTGTATGTAAATGGTGAAAATAGTGGTCTATATACATAGACAGGACTGATTCACAGAGTTGCAAGGTCAAGGATAAAATTTCATAATAAAAGTTGAGTTTAGATTTGCATGATCTTACTTGCGAAAGTGGTTATTTACAGGAACTAAGTTTGTAACACTTGTTGATGAAAGATGTAGGAGAATGTCAGAGAGCTCAAGGAGTCCGTCTCTTTCGGCCATGGTAGCTGCAGAGGCGTGTTGGAATAGAAAGCCATGAACCCGGAGGTTCCCTCTGGTGACATTTGTTGACAGAAGGTGAGCCAGAGGAAGAGGTCATTTTGTGGGGGCGGGGCTGGAGGTTTAGAGTTCTGTGCTTAAAAAAATAGTTTTATGAAGTAAGTTACAGCAAGATTTAAGTACAGTAGAATTTTTTCCTAAATGATTTGAGAATTTCCACCTTGTACTTCATTGCTTCTTAACACATTAATATATATTTTCTTAAATATATTAAATTAGTATTTTTATGTTTTTTCTTAAAGTAAGCACATTCTCGGGGGTCTGGGTGGCTCAGTTGGTCGAGCATCTGCCTTTGGCTTAGGTCATGATCCTCAGGGTCCTGGTATGGAGCTCCATATCGGGCCCCCTGCTCAGTGGGGAGTCTGCTTCTTCTTCTCCCTTTGCTCCCTCCCCTGCTCATGCTCTTCTCTCTCTCCAAAAACAAAAAAAAAACAACTTTTTTTTTCTTTAAAGATTTATTTATTTATTTATTTGTTTGTTTATTTATTTATTTATTAGAGACACAGAGAGAGAGATAGAGAGAGGCAGAGACACAGGCAGAGGGAGAAGCAGGCTCCATGCAGGGAGCCCGACGCGGGACTCAATCCCGGGACTCCAGGATCACACCCTGGACTGCAGGCAGCGCTAAACCACTGCACTACTGGGGCTGCCCTCTCCAAAAAAATCTTTTAAAAAAATGACATTCTCTTACAATGATGCAAAGTAGGACATTGACAGTGATCCATTACTACTACTTACAAATTCTCATCTCAGATTGGCTTCCATTGCCCTAGAGAGGCTCCAGTTTGGAGTGGGAGGATCCAGGGCCCAGTTGGGCGTTTTTAATTGTCCTGTTCCAGAGCAGGTCCTCCTCAGCCTTTGTCTTTCGTGATCTTGACTCTTGGAGGTTACAGGCCAGTTGTTTTGTAGAAGGACCTTCCATTCCGGTTGTTTTCTCCTCATCAGATTCATGTTTTGCAGTTTTGGTAGGACTAGCATAAAAGTGATTCTTCTCATTGCGTCCTTTCAAGGGGTACACAATTTCAGGCTATCCTTTTATCAATCACTCATTAAGGAGGGTCTGTCAGGCTTTTCCAGTATGAAGTTCTCTTTTTCATCCCTTGTAATTTAGAAGTGTTTTGTTTGAGAGGTTCTCTGAATCTCCCATTTTCCAGTTCTCGTTAAACACTATTCATTTTTGAAAATCTGTATGGGCTCATTTCATTCAAAGGGTCATAATCCATTTATTCTTTAAACTATTTTGGGGTGCCTGGGGGCTCAGTCCATTAAGCGTGTGACTCTTGATCTCACCATTGTGGGTTCAAAGCCCACATCAGACTCTGTGTTTGGCATGGAGCCAATTACAAATTTAAGTGTGTATATATGTGTGTGTGTATTGGTCACATATATGTATTTTATAAATATATATTTAAAAAAATATATATATATATAAATTTGTTTTCCAATCTTCATTGAAAGATTTTTTTTTTTTTAAATACAATCTGTCCCCCGCCCCGTGGAGCTCCCAACTCCATGAATGAGTCGTGTGTTTTACCAACTGAACCAGCCAGGTGCCCCTTTATTGCTATATTTCGTTGTTTAGCTTGTCCCAGATCTCTTCAGTGAAACCCCTACATGCTGGCTTCTTTGGCCTCTTTGCTTGCTCGCTGTCCTCTTCCCAGCCTGGCTGCTTGGTCCATCCGTGCTCCAGGCTATTCTTGTCTGTTCTCTTCCTCAGCGTTGGAACCACCCACTTCTCCAGGGAGCCTGGTTTTAAGTGGCAGCTGCTCTTGGGATGCCACAATCTGGGCCTGCAGTGTGCTCTCATCTGGAGTGTCATTTCTCTTAGGTGCTCTGTGAATGTGTGCAGTGTGTGTGTGTGTACACACATTTGCTCATTTAGTGTATCTAGATGTAGATCCGCGTCTCTGTGTCTGTTGAATACTATGAATTAACATCAATACCTCTGATTTCAGTTTAACACCAATGGGTCATTCCGGTTTTCTTCCTTTCCACGGTAAAGACAGAGACCTGGTTTTTGTTATCCATACTGTACTTGTTCATTTGGTCAGTGTTTTTCCAGCGTGAACCCCCTGCCCCCTCCAATCTCTGCTGCCACCTCTTCCTCCACCACATGGAACCCTTCTACACATTCCTGGCTCTGACACTCCTTATTTGGCGGCCCCACTTGTGAACACCCTCCTCCTTCTCTGGCTCTGACACCCCACCTGGGCCACCATGGTTACTCCTCCCTCCCTGGTCTCTCTCCCTGCGATTTGCTTTAGGAATTACTCATTAGGGATTCCTGGGTTGCTCAGTGGTTGAGTGTTTGTTGGCCTTTGGCTCAGACTTACCTTTGGCTCAGGTCATGATCCCAGGGTCCTGGGATCGAGTCCCACATTAGGCTCCCTCCAGGGAGTCTACTTCTGCCTCTGCCTGTGTCTCTGCCTCTCTCATGAATAAGTAAATAAATTCTTAAAAAAAAAAATCACTCGTTAAAGATGGGAAAATGAAGAGTTAACATTCACTTTGGACAATATAGGCTATTGAAAGTTTTCAGACTCTTGAGACACAAAGGAGAATAGTTTCACTTAGAAATTGTCTAGCAGCCAGAGATCCCTTGGCCTGGACCAAAGGGAAATGAGGTAGGTGGCTCATCTACTTTAGGTTTTAAAGAGCTCCCTGCCGAGACTCTAGTGATCCCAGGGGGTTGAGGGTGGGGGGGGGGGGAACGTGTGAAACCAGCGTGAGAGGCTTGCATCCTGAGTTGGCTGTGAAGGAAAGAGAGGAGCCTGAGCAGTAAGCCATGCTGTCCTCTCTAATGGAGAGCCCATGTGGGCCCAGGTGCTCAGAGCAAGGAATCTGAGCCAAAGGAGTCTCTGAAAGGATTAACTATGTCAGCAGCAGCAGGTGGTTCAGGTAAATATTGTTCACTGGTGGTGAAACTGCCTCTGTGTCATTGTGGCATCTTATTGCAGTTGGAGCCAGATTTAACTTGGGGCTGTGATTTCCTATGTCCTTTTCTTTAGGGAAAGGGTCCATGATCGTGTTCCTTCAGGATGTCAGAAAATTGGCTGTTGAGAACTGAATTTAGTTAGGAAAGTTTTTACTGTGGAGTGGGTGCAGCTCGTTTTTTAGAGAGGGATTTGTGCTGTGCATACCTGTGTATGCATTATTTTTAAGAATGCCTCTGTGGTTTGGCAGATTTGGAGAAGGATCTTTTTTTTTTTTTAAAGATGTTATTTATTCATTTATGATAGACAGAGAGAGGCAGAGACACAGGCAGAGAGGAGAAGCAGGCTCCTCTGCTGGGAGCCCAACGTGGGACTCGATCCCGGGAGTCCAGGATCATGCCCTGGGCCAAAGGCAGGCGCCAAACCGCCGAGCCACCCAGGGATCCCCTGGAGAAGGATCTTAGCGAGGCATTCTGTTTGCTCAGGTAGATGGCATCCAGGGAAAAACGTTACCCAGTCCTGGCTTAGACGTTTCAGGGTTCCAGGTAAAAGAGAAGCATGTCACATGGTAGCCACAATTTACGTTGTGTTGTCAGATGGAACAGATTTCAGGAAGTGAGGTCTAGGTGGTGTTTAAAACAATTGTGTAAAAATGCTCTGAGCTTTGGAAATGTAGTTCTATGTTTATCAGCCAGGTAATAAAATAGGTTTTAATATTTGGTTTTAGTTGATAAACAGGAAGGATTTGACACACAATACTGTACTCTACTATATGGAGGTATTAAAGTTTGAGTCCTGGGCAGCCCGAGTCCTGGGCAGCCCGGGTGGCTCATCAGTTTAGCGCCACCTTCAGCCCAGGGCCTGATCCTGGAGACCCAGGATCGAGTCCCGCTTCCGGCTCTCTGCATGGAGCCTGCTTCTCCCTCTGCCTGTGTCTCTGCCTCTCTCTGTCTCTCATGAATAAATAAAATATTTTTTTAAAAAAATAAAAATATTTTTAAAAAGTTTGAATCCTCTTTAGCTTTTTTTTTTAAATCATGTTTTTGTGAGGTCAGGAGTACTTAATCTGATATGGCTCCAGAAGCCCCAAATGATAGGTGATTCCTCTATGGTACCTTCCCAGTCCTGGAAATGGTGTGGATCTTGAGCAGTGTGATTGCTTGAGCTAATTAAAACTCCTACTTTGATGTGGACAAGGGTTAAACAGATCCCTGCTGCAGTGGTACTTGAGTAATTTTATTAATATTTGAAATTAAGAAAGATAGTGTTAGCATTTTCTTTTTTCCCCATCAGGAAAGTATTTCATGTTTTCCTAGGGAACATCAGCAGAAAAGATGGGGAAGTAGGCAAAATAATAAATCCAAAATACTCTCCCTTGGCTCTCCCAGAAGACAGCCACTGTTAACCACCTCTGTGATGAAAATATTACTGAGCCTTCCGTGTGTGTGTGTGTGTGTGTGTGTGTGTGAAATATGTGTCTCCCCCCCACCCCCACCCCTCTGTGAACCTGACTTCTCTGCCAGAGGAACTGCATTTCGTTTTCATTTGCATAGTCTGCTTTTGCTGCCTAACAGTATCCCATTAGTACCTGTTCCATTTTTTGGAGTCTGTCATCATTGATCAGATTCCTTGTTTACACTTAGATGTATTTCTGACTTTCGGTTTCAGCAGCTAATGTCATGCATCCACAGTTAGGGCTTTGCCTTGTCTTCCTGAAGTTAGCAGCTAGGAACGTGGCTAACACCCTCATACCTGCATTTAGGGCTTTCTTCTTGGGTTGCTGATTCCATTGTGCAGAGAGCTAGTCAGAGCCCCAAACTCTAGGTTCCCCATAAGGAGCCCTGTTGGCTCCATCAGCCTTGGGGGAATTGACGGACACTGTTGGGTGTAAAAAACAGCCTTTCATAAGCTCTTTATTTAGATGGAGAAGAGTCTGGCTGCAGAAGTAATGAAAGAATCAAAGACCTGGAAGTGTTTGTTGCCGAGGAGTACAGGGCCCCCAGTATTACCTGTGATCCTGCTGCTGCTAATTTGGAATGTGGAAGAGAATAAATCCCAAGCTTGAAGAAGAGATGGCGAATGGAGGTCTTGAGGGATCGTTGATTATCTGTGCACAGTCTCCAGCCAGCCTGAGAGCATGCCCTCACCTCCATCAGGTGTTTTCAACGAAAACCTGGGTGGGTGGGGGGAATCTCCATACCATTAATAACACCGGGATTAGCATGTAGATGTGTAAACATACCAGCCAGTCTTTCAGAGTTAAAAAGCCTTAGCGATTTAAAAAAAGCTGCTTCCAGGCCCTCAGAGACTTTCAGCTAAGCTCAGCAAGGCTCTCTCTCCTTTCCTATTTAAGATCAACACCTAAAATTTCTAAAAGAATGGAACATGGGATGAATAGTGCAGTGGGGCCTGAAGTGTTTGCCCTGCAGTGTATTTATCCTTAAGTAGCTGCTTTGAAGGGGGTCCACATGTCTCCTGCCAGAGGCATAATTAGTATCTTCGCCTGGTACCCTCGTGGAAGGGGCCGTGTGTGGTGTGCAGCGCCTAGCAATTCAGGCCATAGCCCGTTACCTGTCACTGCTCACCGCTCTTAATGAGTTGGGTCGTCTTCTCTTTGTTTGGTGACTATGATTATTAACAGATTAAAAAGCTTAACACAGTAGAGTAGTGGCAGGTTAAATGATTCTCTTATTTACATTTTTCTCTTTATGGGGCACTGCAAACAAGGGAGATTCCCAAAGGGGATTCTTGACAACCCCCCACCCCCACCCCAAGGTTGGTTCTTCTGATCGTGGGCTGTCACAGCGGAGCATCACAGACCTGCAGGGTGGAGAGCTCCTAAGTGGGGGGTGGGACAGGTATTCTTGGTAAAGGAACAGCACTGTCAGTCTTTGTGAAGCAGTGCTTTCTGTTTAGGGACTTGCCTGCCTTTTGTTCCCAGAGTCTTAGAGAATCTTCAGTGATCAGCTGTCATTCAACTGCTAATTAATTCAGAAAGCCTCTGTTGAACTCTTTTTATATGCTAGACACCTAGAAAACAGATGAGAAATTGGGAAAGCATAGATGCTCACAGTAAACAAGTGGAAGATGCCTGGGCAGAGGTGTGTACCATGTACAAGCCGGAGGTAAATGGCCCTCTGAGCAGGGCTGCCTTGGGAAGGCTGTGCAAAAGAAGGAACACTTGAGCTGGCTTTGTGGGAGGGGAGTGGGGTCGGCCCCTGCTGAGGCATGGATTGGTGTTGGGGTTTGTTGCTTGGGAGGCCTCAAGTTAATGCAGGGAAGTGAGCTGTGTCCACTTCTGCAGGCCTTGGGCTAGGTACTTGGGTCCCACTGGGGCTGGGCATCTGACAAAGTGATTTACCACACCTGGGCCTTTCAGAAAGTGATCCTGGGAAATGGCTTGAGGCTGCAGAAAGTTCTTCCCCTGGGGGGGTTGGGGGAGATGGGGGTGGTTGTTGAAGCATCCATGACCAAGCAATCTTCCATCTCTGACAGGTGACTTAATCTGCTATAAGCCTGTTTCCTCATTTATAAAGTGGATAGGTGGTGTCTGGCTCCCTGTTGCTGTGGAGTCATCCTAAAATTACCGGGTGTTAAATAGGCCCAGCCGATGACAGTGGTGGTCATCCCAATACATGGAGTTTCCCCAGGAGGTAAACTGGGATTTGAGATTTAGTTAGGAAGGAATCTTCTGGAAGACCAGCAGAATAGACAGTAGACAAGATTGCAGGTAGCCCGCCCAGCAAGTTTTTTTCTAAAGACAATTGCTGGCCTTATTGACAAGGAGCACATATGTGGATAGAGTACTGGCTTTGGGTATTGAGGACTATAAATTGTAAGTAGGGCAAAAGCAGAAAGCCTGGGGTGGTTTAGAGGTCACAGAATGAAAGGGGATTAACCTGCTAGAAAGCAATTAAGTAATCCTCCAATTGCAAGGAACACTTCGGCGCTCATAATGAACTTCGTTGAGCAAAATGGGAATGCTTTTACATTATATGAGATCTTTGGGGAGGAAGGTACATTGTCGCAGTGGTACACAACTTTTTTTGATGGTTCCTTCTGAGATAGGTCACGGAGAGAGGTAGGATCCAGAATGGTATTCTCACCACCCCAAGGGCTAAAGTGTGGGCCCCCTCTCTATTCTGCAGATCAGACCAGCCTTCTATTCTTCCTTTTCCAGTTGAGTCTGTGTTACATGGCTGAGCTCTGCTGAGCAAGCAATTTATTTGCCAGGATAGTTTATCAGGCTAGTTAGGAAGAAATATGGAAACCATGGAGTTCTTTAGCACTGAGGAGGGGAAGGATGGATCCCTTTTAATTGCACTGTGACCTTGATCCGTTGTTAAGATTTCAAGACATTTTGCTTGCAGAACTGGCCCTGCTCCAGGCCAGCTGGCCTCTGACCAGGCTGTGCCCTCCCTGAAGATAAAGCAGGCTCCCTTTTCCCCACCAGTGGCTCCTGGCACGGATTCAGTGGTATTCCTCACAGTTGTCTCTGGTCTTCTTAATTTCTAGAGGTTCTCTTAGTATCTCCTTTTTTTTTCCCAATCCATTTAGAGAAGGTAGATGGGGGGACAACTTTTAAGTCAGGACAGTTCTGTTTGCTGATGTGCACATCATTATTCTAAGACCACTAATGTCCTCAGTATTGTTAACCTTAAAACTCAATTATTTTACCAGCAGAAATGGACTTACTTGGGGGTAGCAGGAAATTGTAAATCAGGCATACAAACCACAGCCTACCATCAAGCAAACCCAACAAAGAAGAACGTTTTGTGGAGGCGGAAGTGGGAAGGGGTTACTTTGCATGAAAGTCCTTTGGGGAAGAACAAGAGTTCACAGTGGTGACCATTTCTCAGGGGCTGAGCAGCAGGGATGGTGGATTTCTTACAGGCGATACAGTAAACATCTGTCCCTGTGGGAGTCTGTTTTCTGTTGGGGCCTGAAAATGGACACTTGTTACTGTAATTTACATGGATGGTGTACCCGGTTACCCTCTAGCCTCTCCACTCTAATCAGGTCTCCTTTTATTAATTTTCACAGTATGCATGTCATCCCCCAGGCAAGGTGACCCTTTTCAGTGTTCAGTGTCTGTTAGGATTTGTGGACGCTCTGCATGATGAAGAAAGAAAAGATGTTGGTATTCAGAGTGGCTGTGTGACCATGATAAAGCTACTTTCTAACTTGCTTCCGCTACCAAATCTGATGGGTGGGTTAGGGGTAGGTTAGGTTCTGCTGTATGGCGTGTTCTGTGTGTCCATCTGAGACAGAGCCAGATGGACACAAGCCCTCCTTGTGTTTGGTTGGATATGTATTTATGTATGTTTGAAGCCATGTTGTATAGATAACCTGGGAAATACTTTAAAGAGAGGGTTCCAGCTGTCAATTAAAAGATCGTGTCTCCTGCTGCTACAGGCAGATCAGGGGGAGTTGACAATGGGGCGGGGGGGGGGGGGAGTGGTTCTCGCTGCTGAGTCCGTAGGGTTAGGGCTCAGGCAGGTAGGACACGTGCCCTCACCTTGGGGAAGTTCCTAGCTGTGGGATCCGATCGGCACAACTGGCTGTACATGTGCCTAGGCCTGTACCCAGAGGAACACACCGGAGAAAACGGAGGAGGAATGCATGGGAAAGACTGGCCCGGTGGTGAGGTGGTCACCACTTCCTCCCTGTTCTTACAAGACCTTCATGTGGCTGAAGGTTTCCAGCTCTTACTTGGCATTTACTCACTCACTGCCAGTTCCAGAAATCTTAACTGTTGAGTTAGTTCACTTGGTTGGTTATATTCTCTATTCCTGTAGATTCTTGTTTTCAATCTGCTTGCTTTCCCCGTTTTGGAAAGCAGATGGGAAATAAGTTGCTTTTGTTCCTATGTGAACTTACCTGACAGACTGATTTTATAATTCTGAAGTTTCTGTCAGTGAAGTCGAGAATTGAGCCTGATGTCATATCAGTACTTTTGCGTACATGACCTCATATCCTTTGATATGACCATATACCATGACAGTTGGTATAGCTGAGGACCTCATCCTCACTGTGCAGACACACAAACCGGAGTCTCACAATGAATGGGCACATGACTCCTGACTTCATTCTAGAATTTTGGATTCCATGGAGGGTCTTCTTCAGTGATTCGGATTTGCACATAATAAGAACAGCCATCTCAGGACGGAGCCCCACTGCATAGGCAGCTCCTTATCCCGTGAGGAATTAGGGGTGCCTTTTGAATTGGGCCTTTGGCCCAGTGGGCTCTCCCCGCTGCCCTACTGCACGTGTCCCTGCTGGTGCCAGAAATGGCTTTAGCTCAACGGTTTAAAATTTTATTGTAATTTTAATTACCCTTCCTTTAACACAAGTGGTACTCGTTTTCTACTGATAGAATATAGGGATGAACGTTGGGTCACTTTCCAGAAAACAGCACGTGGGAAAGCTGGGTATGGCAGATAATCTTAGGGCACCCAGAAGTGTGAAGTTTGGGAACTCGTGCTGTGAATTCTTCCCACCTGGTAAATTCTAAAGGCCGACCTGGAGGAGACCAAAGACACACTGCCATTCGGTGTGTTCTGGTTGTCCCACAGCCTTTTCGGGGTGCTTGGTGTTCCCTGCAGGGGGAACCGGAGTATGCAGGATCGGAGACCTCTGATCTGTCCGGGTCACTGGCTCCTAGCCTGGCGCCTGCTGCGTACGTGGTGAGGTGAATGACCCCAGGCAACTGCAACCGCAGTTTTTTCTGACTCTCCCATGTAGGCGATTCGAACTTTCCTCTACCTCAGGAAATCAGTAAATAACTATCCCTCTGTCCTTCCCCCTACTCAGCCCCTTCTAGTTCACACTGAAGTTTTTGCTGTAAAATTTCATATGGTAGTGGGGCCCGGCTGCTTTTCATTCTGTGTATGTATCCCCAAAAGATCAGTCGAGGAAATGCCAACCCAGTGGGCCAGCCAGGTTTATTAGGTCAAGCTACGGAATTTGATTCTCTAGCTAAATGACTGCGTGCAGGGAATCCCTGTAGGGTCTTTCCAAAATAGAACTGAGCTATGTTTAGCTTGTTAAGATAAAGAACTGGTCGGGGGAGGGAAGATAATGGGAAGGAGGGCTTGTATGTGTACATGATTATGATTCATGGAGAAGAATCCAATTTTATAGAAACCACAGCCCAAATTAGAGAAAGCAAGCTTTTGGATTAAAATGATTTCTGTTGTGGTTGTAACATACCACAGTTTGATTTTTGTCCAGATGAAAACATTTGGTTTTCACTTCAGTAAATATTGTGGAGACATTGCCAGCTAATTCTGAAAAGTAATGAAATACGGCTTTGGCAAAGCGCACATGCATTCTGTACTCCCGATTCCACTTATCTGATCCAAGTTCAGATTTTTTTTCCACATTTGCTAATGCACTTGAATAATCAGAAGAGAAAAATCTGCCTGTAATTTTAAGAGAAAACTGTATATGCTCAATACACATTTATGATGTATTGGGTATAAAAACTCCCTCTCCTCTCCCCAAATATCCTGCACATTCCTTAAATCTTTGGAAACCTTCACCTTTCAAGAATTCCATCTCTAGGACTATAGTTTGTAAGGGAGACAGGCTGTATAATTCTGCGTGGTAAACTAGCCTTACTCTGTTGTTAATTAACATCACGGGATGACACTTGTCTCTCAGTGTGGTGAGACCACCCTGAGAACAGCAGGGCAGAGCTCAGAATGGAGGGCTGCTGAGTGCTCTCAGAGACCTCTGGTTTCCCGGTCTTTGCTGGTGGTGTATGGCAGGTGGTTGGTGGGCCCTGTTGTGGAAAGGGAAGATCTCTGGGAAAGCTTTTTCGTGTTGTCAAACCACCCAGCCCCCTCTTCCCTGTCTTCATCCCGGTGGCTCCAGTCCTGTTTTCCTGAGCACTACACCCACAGTGAGCTTTCCCAGTGTCTGTCTCAAGGGACGTTTGGAGTAGAGAATTTTCCCTAATAAATTGCCTAGAGATGAAGCATACTTCTTGTGTGCCAGGATCTATAAGTTGCATTACTGTTTTCGATGAAAACATTGAAAGCATATGTACTCTTCTCTTTTCAAATGCTGACTTAGCTGACTTAGCTTTCTGTGGACTCTGCGTCAATATGATTATGTAATACATTCACCCCTCTTAACCTGGCGAATGTTGGATAATTTTCACTAGTGATAAATAACTCAGACTGTGTTAGGGATTTTAAAATGCCCTTCCTTCATCTTTTTTTGTGTCTAGCAGGTTCCTCTTTCTTTAATCAGTAAATTAGATAATCGAGCTTGAATCTAGGCTAAGAACAAATGTGTCCTATGCAAACACCTTTAACCAGTTGTGGTTCCTTTTTGCTTCCCTTGCTTATATATGTAAAGTTGTTATATGGTTATTCTCCCAAGTATTAGCATATAACAGTATTTCTGTCACCTTGATAATTTTTACCATGACATGAAATAACAGGATAATTTACCAGTTTTATCTCCATGAGAATGAAAGCTCCTTTTGCTCTTGGCCAATTCCCCCTGGTTTGTCCTGATCTGAATGCTAGCTTTGCAAATGGACATGCCAGCAGGGTCTTGGAAGGATTCCATACAGTAGCCACATAGTGACAGAGTACCAGCTCTGTTGGGTTTAGTGTTTTCTACTTGCTTCGGTTAGACTATGAAGTTTAGTGAAATGGAAGGGCACGAGGGTACCCAGGAACATTCGGGAGGTCTGTTCTTCACGGGCAAAAGCAAATGGTTCACAAGGCTGCTCCCAGTGGACAGGTTACTGGTTGGCAGTGGCCTTGTGAACACAGGCCACCTAAAGGATGGTAAGGCTATAACCCAGGAGGAGCTGGGTTGTGATGAGTGGCACCTGCAGGGGGGAGCCTTGGTACAAGCTGAGGATGTGATCTACAGGCATCATTTTGCCTTGGAGTAATTGGCTGACATGTCCCCCCTCCCCCACCCCCCACCCCTAGGTTCATTATTACTGAGTATTGAGCCTTTACCTTCCGCTTACCACTTCTCTCAAAAGTATTTCTTCCTTTCTCATATTGGCCTCTCCTCTGTTCCTCATCTGGTTTGAGAACCCATTGTTACCTTCTCTTCGATGATGCTTAGCCTCTGGGTCCAGATCAGCAGGTCAGCCGTCCTGATGAACACACGCCCCTCTGCATGTATCGCTGAGTCCCCGAACTTAGGGCAGGTGGACTCCTTCCCCACCTGACTGCAGAGCCAGCTTCCCCAGGACTTGGTGGTGGTTGGAGTTTCAGTGTGAGGATGCTCCTCAGAGACACCCCGTCCTCGAATTCTTCACATCTTAACCTGTGTCTTGTGTTAGTCTCTTTCTTCTAGAATACCTGGGAGGTTAGAGCAGTTGATTTGTATTTGCTGAGAAGCTGCCAGAACAGATGGATTCAAAAGATTGGTTATTTGCTGCCCTCGTGGAAGAAATGACCCTATGTGCCTGCTTTTAGGAATATTAACGAAACTTAGATGCTTCTAGACACCTTCTCCATTTTAGTTATTTGGAACATAACTACGTTCACCCCGTTCTTTCAAAATCTTGAGTAGGAGGAAATGGGATAATTGGTTCATGCTACTCATCCAAGGTTTGGGTCTTAAAACATCCTCAACAGATTCTGTTAAGCGGAAGTTAACGCTTTGTTTTTCATATGTTGCACTTGGATATTTAGCTGATTCTCCCTGAAACCTAGACCATGTTTATCCATGTTACTTCACCACCCCCAATCCCGCGACACCCCCCCCCCCCCCCCCCCCAACGTGACTCCTCTATGGTCTTGGCTGCAGAGTTTGCTGCATTTCCTGCTGGGAGAGGAGACCCTGGAGGGCTGGAGGGACTAGCTGAACAGCCCCACCAGCATATTCCTTCCCCTGCTGGCCCCTGGTGGGTGGTGGAGTCCACGGGGGGCTGCAGGCTCTCCACACTCAGGCTGTTCTCAGGCTGGTCAGAGTATCCACGATAGAGCTCTTCTTCACAAGAAATCAGACATGGGTAATTTAATATGGAAGGAACTTGAAGAGCTGATTCACTTGTTCCCTCTCATTCTGCTGAAGAGGGAAGTTTAATGATTGAGTCTGGAGCTTCCAAGAATTAAAGGTCCTTGCTAGGTCTGTCCAAACAGCATGTAACATGTTATACGCTAGGATGAGTAGGAGCCTGGCAAACAAACGTTTGTCTGTCTCATGAATGCTAAGGTATAGTTTGTCCTGCTTTGTCTAAAGTACTTATACAATTAGATTTGGTAACAAAAGATCTACCAGGATTGGTTGACTACGGAGGCACCCACCATGTACACAGCGGTGAGTGGTGAATCCTAATTGCCGACTCTGTGTTGGGGACTGGGAAGGGCACGGTCCCCTCTTTTCCTCGTCACTCTTGTTCTAGCCATGAAACCACTTTAGAACAAGTATAGGTATGTTGTTCCAGGGAAAATATGGCTATTTTTTTCTTTTTTCTTTTTTTCTTTGTCTGTAGCTCCTGGTTTATAAGAACCTTCCTTCCATTGGAAACCTGCTTCTAATTGGAAATGATCAAAGGGGAGGAGACCAAGGGTAAAGGCTTTTGTCAGACCATAGCCAACTCTGTTCTGCCATTTACATCCTTTTGGAGTTTCGTTTCTACCCAGTGGTGTGACCCACATAATTTTCGAGGTTCTTAAAACTCAGAAAAGGTCGTGACAGCAATAGAAAGAAGGGGGCTTGGTGGTGCCTGTGTGGTCTTTGCATTTCTGCAAGATGGGTATTGGATTTGCCACTTCTGCTCCCTGATACACGCCTACTCATTCCCAGGTCATTGTTTAATTGCGTGGCTCAGAAGTTGGACCAGGATGGTTTCAACCTTTGTGCCTGAAGTTAGAGATCTCCTTTGGGAAAGAGAGCGGATTGATGACTTGTGTCTTTGTTGATACACAGGAGTGTGCGCTCATTCGCAGGAAAGCAGGCCATAGGAGAAATGAATTTCACACTTAATAGTTCTACTTGGTCGTAGCTCTCCCCAAAATACTTCATGCTTAAAAAGATTGACGTTGCTGGAAATTAATTTGGGGGATTTTCTCTGGAATTTTAAGCAGCCCCTAGTCCTAAACAATAACCAGTGAGTTGAGGGATCTTCTAAATTGTCACTGTTTGATAAAGAAGGGCTATGCTGTGCATCTCTGTAACATTGAGCCTTATCTTCTGGTGCTGCTGCTTTATCTTAAATTCAGAAATGAAACATTTGGGGGCATGAGCAGAAGATTAAGGTATAAAAGGACAGGGATGTGAGGTTTTTCTCTTAGGAGGTTTTTTATTTTGTTTTTAAATCCATGTTTAGTTAGTCTTGTGTTGGAATTTATTTTAATAATTTTACATGCTATTAACCTGATAATGATATCAAAGTAGCTTCGAAATGTACTGTGATTTTTGGTGATCCACATCTCTTATTCTCCTCAATGTGAATACAAGACCGTTACCTTATAAAGGAAATGTCATATTCTGTTATTCCACCTGGTGTGTCTTTCATTTTTGAATTCATTTGCTTAAATTCCATGGAATCTAGTAGGTAAAATGCATGCCTCAGAATAGTCCCGTTCTCTCTTCCTTGAGGTTGTAAGTAGGTGTTTTTAATATTACTGATTTTTCCTCCTCCCTTGCTTAATTCACTTCTTGGTGGTTGTCAAAACTTACACACCCCCCCCCCCCCCCCCCCCCCCCAGTGATTCATATGAGATTTAAAATTTTTGATTTGTTGTGTTTGGTGGATGGCATCATCCTCCTACTGGGGGGATTTTTGCTTGAAATTCATTGAAAGGACACAGATGGAGTTTTATTTCCTGGGGGATTTTGAAAAATAAAAGTGGCAGTAGAAATGAACAGCTTTGTTTTATCTGCTCAGGCATGAGGATTTAGGTTTGTACCTTAATAAATGTCTCTACGTGTAATGCTGAGGACCCAGGCCTGTGCTCACAAGCTGTCTTCTTCAACCCACCAGGTTCTCCTGCGCTGCCCAACAGCATGGTATATTTCGGAAGCTCTCAGGACGAGGAGGACGTCGAGGAGGAAGACGATGAGACGGAAGACGTCAAAACAGCCACCAACAATGCTTCATCTTCATGCCAGTCAACCCCCAGGAAAGGAAAAACCCACAAGCATGTTCACAACGGGCATGGTAGGTCCATTCTTGATTTGGGGTAAAAAATGCTAGCATCTACAGCTTGGACCAAGAGAGCTGGAATAGGTCATCTGTTGAGATAGAAGATGAAGGCTGCGTAGCTGGTTGATGGGTTCTGGACATTTCTGTAGATGCCAGGCACTAGCAGGGCAAAGAGGTGAGTACAATCAGTGCAGCTGAGTATGTTCTAGATGAACAGATGGTTAAGACATGGATGTGGATATTCTTGCATTGTGGAGGTGATGATCAGTCCTGTAAGAGCTGCAGATAATGGGATTTGGAAGAGGAAGAGATCACATCCAAACAGGGATGGCCAAGATGATCTCTTGGAAAATCTTTTGTCATCACCTTAAAATTACTGCAATTTTAGTGGGTGGAGGTCACGTAAAAAGAAAACCATGACTGAGCATGTGGAATCAAGTAAATGCACATATGTTATAAACCAGGCTGATTTTTCCCCCCTTGAGTGCTACAGTGTGTGGGAGGAGGACAGGAATGAGTATCAGTGAGGAATCCACTTAAGTCAGTTAGCCGTTGAAAATGTTCAGTGGCTTTTCAACAAGAAAGTGACTTAATTGGGGTTGTGCTCTGAAAAGATAGAGCTGGTATCAATTGTGAGGATTACATAAAGTGAAGGTACCTGAGGAAGTGGGGAGCATATGAGAAGGCTGGAATTTTAGATCATGGCCTGGCCAGAGGTAACAAGGTATCGGGAGTTCCTCATGGCATTATAGCTGGGAGAATGAGTGGGTGGGAGAGAAATGTGGCAGGAGTAGGGCTGGTAGGAGGACTTGGACCCACTGGGAAAGTAGGCAAGAAAAATAGGCCAGGAGAGGAGAGTCAGGCATGGAGTTTGGGACCAGGAGGTATTATGGCCATTTCCTGTTAGGATGCAAGGTGTCCCATTCATTTAGGGCTCAGAGACCCCTTGAGGTAGCCAGCCCGTCACTAGTGCTGTCAGTAAGTGATGGAGGCAAAGGAAGATGTCTCCTTCTCTCCCTCCAGGGCCGTGCACTGAGCTCCCATTGTGGTTTTGGATTTCATGGGCAATAGAGGTTCCGGCCAAGCACAGGCTAGATGTGATAGGGATGTGTCTGGTTTTCACCATTGTTGAGCATATCTGCTTTGTCATTGTAACAATTATTTGTCTTGCCTCTTGATTAGGACTGTGTTTAGGAGGCCTGCAGGTATAGTAGAGGATGTGACCCTCTTTTTAAGAATTTAAAGTTGGGGAGATGAGGTTAATACTCTCAGTATAGAATACAAAATGATGACCTCACTTTGTCTAACCTTTGAACAAGGTTCCCCCCTGCAGCTGTGATCCTCAGGAAGTCTTGATAGTTGGAAGAGAGCTATGGATATAGGTTGGAATACAGGTGTAGGTATAGAGATGAACTTGGCCATGGCCATTCATGAACCATGGCACGTGGCCTGGTTGTGGGATGCTTGTCCCACCTGTGTGTTGGGACATTAGGATAGGATATTATTCTACAGAGTCAGAGGGAGTGGCTGAATGGAGTTGATAGCATGCCCTGCTGGTCAGGAGGAACAGTTCCAGTGTGGAGAATGGGAACCGGTAGATGGTCTTAGATGTGGAAATGAGATAAAATTAGATCAAGTTCAGAATGATTCCTTCAGTAGCCGAGCTGTCTGAAATGAAAAGAGAGATGTTGAAGGGTGTTCAAGGAAATCACCTTTGGGGGTGGAGGAGGGGCTAGACATAGGGAACAGACACACAGTGGTTCACATGAGCACAAGGGCGATTGGAAGCAAAGGTGAGCAGCTTTTCACTGCTGCCTGGAGAGCTAGGGCTGGAGGTAATAGAAAAGGAATTAGGAAGGGAGGTGATTTGGCAGTAGTTAAGAACTTTATTATCTACCGAGTTTGCAGCGATGGTGAGAGAGAGAACTCCAGAGAACATACTGGAAATGTATCATCCTGGTGCTCCTGGCTGGTGGAGTCAGAGGGGGGTGAGCTTTCTGAGGTAGAATGGAGCCGGAAAGCAGACCTCTGGGAATTTTTTTTGTTGTTGTTTGAATTCTTGAGATGGTATTTTCTGTTTTTACTTTTGATTTAATAGGAGTCGAGGGTAAATGAACAAGACATGAAATTAGACTCCTCTCGGTTGGTCTCTGTGTCCATATGATAGAAATATATTTCATTAAGATAGGATATCAGAGTGGTTCCTTGATGCTATTTTATATTCTCTCACTGTGTTGGGGTGGGTGAATTCATCCATCTTTTAGGGTTTCTGGACCCAGTTCCAGCATGGGCAGGTGAGTTTCCCCTTTTCTCCAAAACATACCAGCAGTTCTTGGTCATCGTCAGGGTCCTGAGAATTAAACTCCACTACAACACTGCCTGTACAGAGATTGCATCAGATTCCACAGGTGAAGGGCTAAGGCCTGGAAGACTGCCCCTCATCCCCCCTCAGATACACCACGATGTTACATGGACTTCTGATCCACCAGCTACACACTGGAGGTTCTAGCAACCTCCCCTCAGGTTTGATTGTGTTAGTGTGGCTCACAGAACTCAGGGAGACACTTACCTTCACTAGTTTGATAAAGGATATGATAAAGGATACAGGTCAAAGGCCATTTGGAGGCTGAGGTATGGGGATAGGGCACAGAGCTTCCACGCCCTCCCCATGCCCACCACTCTCTGCATCTCCGTGGTCTCCTAGGCCCGAAGCTCTTAGAACCCTATTGGGGTTCTATGCAGATGACATCATAAAGTCATGATTGACCAAGTCATTGGCCATTGGCTGATCCTCGTCCAGCCCCTCTCACCTTCTCAGAGGTCAGGAGGTTGGGGCTGAAAGTTCTAGTCCATTGCTCACATGGTTGGTTTTGCTGGTACTTTCCAAAGGGTCCCCTCACTAAAAATAATAGAAGACCTCAGTATCACTCTCAATGCTTAGGAAATTCCGGGGTTTGGGGAGCTATGAGTCAGGAATCATGAGTGAGAGCTAATTTTTTTTTTTTTTAAAGATTTTATTTATTTATTTGAGATAGAGAAGAGAGCATGAGTTGGGGAAGGGGTAAATGGAAAGAATAGCCAAGTAGACTCTGAGTGGGGAGCCCAATATGAAGCTTGATCTCATGACCCCAATATGAAGCTTGATCTCATGACCCCTGAGATCAGGACCTGAGCCGAAACCAAGGGTCGGACGCTTGACAGACTAAGCCACCCAGGTGTGCCCTTCCAATACATATCTTAATGACCAAATATAGATTTCTTATAAATCACACCATTGCAGTCAAGTCTGGTGAATTAATCCCATGTCTGCTTTTCCACTTGCAGTTGGGTCCTCACTTCCTTCTTTTCAGCTTGTTTGAACTTGCTGGTTCACTAGGCATTTTTCTCAATGATTCACCTTCCAGTGTCAAAAGTTACCCTCATTCACTGTGCACTGAGCTTACTGTAATTTCTTTTTTCAAGATTTTATTTATTCACGAGAGACAGAGAAGCAGAGACAGGCAGAGGGAGAAGCAGGCTCCCTGCAGGGAGCCTGATGTGGGACTTGATCCCTGGACCCTGGGATCATAACCTGAGCCGAAGGCAGATGCTCAACCGCTGAGCCCCCTGGAATTCTTTTTTCACGTGAGCTGCAGAGTGTTGAAGGGGCAGCAGATATATGGTTGCATTGTAATGTTTCATGAAGGTTGAAGATGAGGTGTGGGAATTGAGTGACCTTTTCTGAGGGAAGCAGGTAATGACCACGGTCACTGCCATTAGGAGTCAAGGAAAGAAATGTACACTTATCTATAGATACACATATCTGCATATATACACAGAGTAGACTTCTGATTTTTTTTAAAAGTCAGGAGATTGTTCTGTTTTAAATAGTTAACGTGTGAGTGAAAATTACATTGTGGCCACTGTAAAAGGGTTTTAAGGTTCACTTTGGAGATTCATGTGTTGAAATAATCTGGGGTTCTTTTTGTATAGGGAATTTTAAGTCTCTTGGATAGGGGGCTGTGGGGGGAACAGTGTGTGTCTTTGGATGTAGTGGAGGGGGTGCCTGAACTGAGCACCCACACACCCCTTACTGTCTTTTCTGCTTGTGCTCTTGCGTTCTCTTCCTTCTTCCCCAACTGTGCTGGCTTCTCTGGAGATACAGTGCAAGATAGAGGAGCAACAAGGAGCCTGCCCAAACCAGCTGGGCTTCACTAGGGTGCCAACTGCGCCCATACCTAAAGACACACATCCCACACTTTCCTTGATGACACTTGTAGAAACCAAAGGTGCAAGGCCCATGATTTCTTCTCTGCATTAATTCTAATAAACGCTGGTTCCTGTGCATCTACTTCTGATGACAGTTTTCTTCATTATGGATCCTACGTACATCTCTTTCTTCTTAAAATTGTATTTCATATAGTGTGTGTGACTGTGTACTATAATCTACAGTGTATATATATATATATATATATATATATATATATATATATATATTTTCTAGGGAATGAAGTTTCTTTTGGGAGGAGGACAATTAAGACAAAGGGCCCCCACTGTGAAGTCTCCCAAAGTGGTTGGCTTACAGCGTTCATTAGATTGAGTTTCCTCCGTGATCAACTTGTCCCCCCAACCTCCAGTCCTTTGTCTTTGTGATTATGTCAGTTTTTGAGCTGGGAAGGGATCAACTGCAGTTTCAAAGGTTTGCCTTTGGTTTCAACTCCAGTAGAGTCCCAGAGCCCATTGTAGTGAGAACCCATGAGGCTCTGTACCCACCTAACAATGGGGGAGAGATGTTGGAGAGAGAACTGTGGGCCCAGGTGATCTGTCCTTGTGTGTAGGTGTCTGCCAGATGGCAGTCCCTCCTGCAGGGCCATAGTGTTGTGTGAAGCCCTGGCCTCATTCATGGGGTCTCTCAGTATGGGATGTGCTCATTTCCACAGCAGTCACTCATCCTCTGTGGGCATTTCCCTCTGGAACTCAGTTCTCTTGCTCTTCGGTAGCCCCATAGAAAAGTAGGAATTTGTATTGTGTCTGAGTTGGTACTGTTGTTGCCATGGGCTTGGACACCTTCCACACCCTTTTATATTCTAAACAAACATGGTTGTTAGCAAAGTTATTCTACGGTGAGGTGTTCAGAAGGCCAGACACATCAAACCAGAGGTACCACTATACTCATCTCCACTGTAACATCTCCTGCAAAATTAGGTGTGAGTTGTTGGCAAATGTGAACGCCTGTGAGTGTTAGAGAAAGATCTTGTTTGCTTATTTCTGAAAATGTTGTATTTGTGGAGGATTTGGAAGGGAGCTCTGGAAATCATTTCACGGGGGAAATGTTGAAACACAATCTTAGCCTTATTGAGGGCAAGATCTTGCCTTATTAACTAACCACTTAGAGAATTTTATGGAGTTAATTTTTGTGTCATACATAAGTTTAACTTACGCGCACATAGAAAACATGCAGAAGACCTTGCTTTTGGAAGATAACTGAGATGGAAAAGGAATCTGGACCTTTCCCCCAAGGAGCTGATGGTATGGGACACTCCTTGGAGAATCCATCAGAAACTACGACATTTCAGGCTCTTCTGCGTGTGTTTTTCTGATCACACATGCTTAATGTCTGGTCTGTCTATGCCCTCCTCCCTGTCACTTAGTGTTTCTCACTCCTTTGCTGTTTCTTCTGGTGTGTCTCCCTATTGGGCCGTGCCATCTATTTTATGACTTTGAGATGCCTTCCTCACATCCAGGTTCAAACATCCTCCATAGAAAGGGGCCGTTCGGTACCAGCAGCCAAGGTACTCAAGTCTTTGGACTCTATTACAAAGTAATGTTCTGTAGTTTCTGGTATATGTTTGACGGGGTTTGTGAATTTTGTTTTCCCTTCTTGGCATCTGAGCACCAAATCTTTTGTAAGGTCACACAGAAAGACAACAGAACCAGAGATTTAGCATCAGGGAGCCCTCTAATGCAGACAGCCGGGCCTTCTTTCTCCCCCTGCCTCTCTCTTTCCCAACCTTCCTGAAATTAAGCACTTTCCTTGGCACAGGTATTCAGTGATCACATTTGTGGTTTGGAAAGATAAACCAGGACAGCGTTTTGAGGGACAGGTCGTGCACAGCTTGGAGGCAGAAATAAAAAGAGACCCGTTGAGAGATTGCTCACCTAGTGCTTATGTGAGCCTGAGGTTTTCATCTAGGTGCCGCAGGATCGAAATGGAAAGGTTGCATTAGGCAAATGGTTGACACACGGGGATAGGGGATAGCTGGCCTGTTGTCAGTGGAAGTATGGATGCATTCGGAAATGTGTGCAGGTACGTTTGCTGTCCGCCTGTGATGCTCCGTGGGGCATCCTCCTGGGGAAGGGCTGTGAGTGGATTAGCTTGAGTTCCTACTCTGGAGTCACCCTGACTTATGCCAGCTGAGTTAAGTCAGCCTTTGACCTTTCATGTTTATGTGGTAGGTGCAGCAGAAGGAGAGAAAGCACAGTGCTCCCAAGCCCAGGCTTCGGCCTGTGACCTGCTCGGCTTTCAGGTCTGCCAGCAACATTTGCTAGCTGCCTCTCTTTGAGCAAGTTTCTTCACCATTTTTTAGCCTCAGAGCCCTCATCTGGAAGAGGGGGAGCAAGTGAGGTCTGGAGGTTCTTCGTTAGCTGTGTATGTAGCCACGTTCATAGTTAGTGGGTGATTTCTCTGACTCATTTTGGTAGGTGGTCTCACACATCTGCATTTCTGTGTAAAGATGTGATTTGAGGGCTGTTTCCCAGGCATGACAAGAAGACTATAGAGGTTCCAGGACGTGTTTGCCTACATTATCTCCATCTCCTGTACATGCATCCTTGTGAAGGGGTTGGGGCGGGGAGTGGTCTTGCTTACGGTAGAGGACATGGAAGTTCTGAGGTCCTAACACTATCATCATAGGTGGCAGGCAGATTACAGCCAAGAGTCGAGGTTTTGGAAATGCTGCCAGCCCCCTACAGGATTCTGCGTCAGGGAGAGGGGAACATTGATGTTATGTGATGCACAGTCTGTGTTGTGATGATGGAGGTGACTCCTGTCTGTTAGGCAGTGTCTGAATGCCAGCCCCACCAGCTGCTGTCTGAGGTACACAGCTCTGCTCTGGTCTCCACCCGTGCTGCCGCTCGGTTGGCTTTCATGTCTTTGGCAGCCAAATGATTAAAACTTAAAGGGTGGCAGTGCTTTTCTGTGAGGCCAGTGGAAGGGAGGAAGTTGAAGCCAGCCTCAGAACGGTACGTGCTGTTAGCAATGCTCCTCTAATTTCAGGTGACCCAGAGGAAGATGAATGGTTTTGTTGAAAAAAAGAAAAGTCGAAAGAGCCCACAAGTAAAAAGAAAAAAAAAAAAAAAGAAAAGTCCTCTTTGGAGAAGGCCAGTTTCAGCCAATGTTGTAGAGGAACATGGGGCTTTCTCTCTCTCTCTCTCTCTCTCTCTCTCTCTCTCTCTCCTCCCTTTCTCTCATTACCTGGTTAGGTGAGCTGCCTCACCCTATCCATTCTCCATCCTCTCTCATATTAAGGAGGCAGGTGATAAGGAAACCAACTGCCATCAGCAGTTTATTAAAGCAAGTCCTGGTGATGATTGGGAGTCTGTCCTCAGGCAGGAGAATATGAAGATATTCCTGCAGGCACAATTTTCCACAGTAGAGAAAGGAGTTCGCAATACTAGAAGCTCATCACCAGCTTCACCCAAAAGCGTTCCAAGTAAAATGTAGTGGTCGTTGAAAATGGAATATTCAGCATTGCACAGTTTACCCAGCCATTTCTACATAATTGGAATTATATTGTAAAAGCAGATTGCCCATCATGTGTTTGTTCTTTTTTTTTCTCCTGTTCAGTTCCTACAAAGGTCTCAATCAGCATCAAATAGTCACCAGGAGCTTCATGTTGTGCCTCTTTACAAGAATGAGTTCCTGAGGGAGACATTTAACTTCTCTAATTCTTAATTTCCTCTTCCATGAAATGAGTAGGATAGAGTAGCTTAGCATTCGTTTGTTCATTTCTATCCCAGCATTAAGAACAATGTAGTGTACCTGTCTCATGTCTAGGGATAGTCACCGTTGGGATCTCTTATAATGGCTGGTGGGCATTGCCATGTGTTCAGGTGGATGGACATTTCCAAGATATCACCTCTTTAGCTTGGTGACGATCCCTAACTCAAATTTGGGCCTGGATGAGGGCATCATTATTGTGTGGTCAAGCAGGTCCTCAAAACCGTTATTTTCACATGAGAAAAGTGGAAAGCAAGCTGCGTGTTCCTGCTTCTCCATGACTGAGTACTGTTGTCAGAGTGGTGCGTCTCCCTGCCTTTGTGCGCCAGAGATGTCGAGGTCTGTGGGAAGTCTGGGAACACCGGTTTCCTTCCCAAGGAGGATAACCATCACTCACACATGAGGAAGTAAATGCATGGAAAACAAAATGTGGAATGTTAGCACTTTATTATTAAAGTAGTTTGGCCGAAAGCCCTGATTAGACCACGTGTCCAGGAGAACAGTTTTATTTGGGCTGCATAAGTTCAAAGAAACCAGAATCCAAACTCCTGATAGTGTCCTGCTTTATCTTGTTTCTCACTAAAAGTTGGACACTGTCTCCCCGCTGCCCCCAGACTCTGAGTGAAGCAGAAGGGGTTTCCTGTGGAGCAGGCATGTGGCTCAGGGCATGGAAGCAAGGTATGACACCTGGCCCCACACACCACCATCCTGCTGTTGGTGTCTGATTGGGCCTGTGACCACGCCCCTCCTCCGTGGGCACATAGCCATGACCCCAGCAGTCTCCTGCAAGGGCCTGGTGTCCCTAGGCAGATGTTCAGTTTTGCAAACATGACCCCAAACTCTCATGTTCTCGTTTCTAATCCGCTGAGCATCCTCATGGACAATGCGTTTGTTTATTAAAATGCATCATCTGAAGTGACAGCATAACGCGCGTTTGCAGCCCTGGGTTAACACTCCAGGTCACAGTAACGATGCCTTCGGCATCTTCTGGTTCACCAACTCTTCAGAGTGTCCAGAATCCTCTTCCATATACAGAACCTCACATGATCCTAAGCAGAGAGCCCTTAGGTAATCCCTATCTGGAAACAAAACAACACCATCAAAACACTGCTCTGGGGATATTTATGTTACAAGTTGATACTTGAAATGGTTTAGTTTTTGAAAAGTTCTCCTAACTGGTCATTTTTCTTCCAGCAGGATGAGCCCTGTAGGCTAGAGGCATGAATACATGCGTTTGGAATGAATTTGGCGTCAGTTTTCCTCCCGCTGTCACTGTGGCCAGGCGTTCTCCTTCTCCTTTGCAGAGGGGAACTTGGGGAAAGTTCATTGCTCACATGAGCCACGTAGGGTATGTTTTTCACATGCTTTTTTGCCCTTTTGAAAAACGGGAGGAACAGCACGGAGCATCATTCCTCTTCGCGCTTGTCTCTTTCTGAACAGGGACATTTCTCAGAAGACTTTTTAAACAACGTGTCATTGGACTCCCAGCTGGAATGGTTTAATTGCTTTTGGATTCACACCGGGGGCATGTTGTGTGAGGGCCAAAAAGCAGTCATTTGGACGAGTTTACCACATTTCTGCCTCGGAGGTGTATTCCACCCTCTTGGTGTCTGGGCGCTGCAGGGCGGGGGGTGTGCAGGCGGGGCCCAGGTTCTCACCATAGCCGCGGGCAGGGAGGAGATGCTCTGCCACCTACAAATGCTGCTTTCTTCATGGGGTATCCTCTTCACCTCTTTTTCACCTCTGGCAGCTTCATTTTTTTTCCCCTTCCTCCTGTTGGAGGCAAGTGAGTTTCCCCAAAAGTTGGACGATGGGCTGAGAGTGTATTTTAAAGAGCAGTGGTACGTGTGCTGAAGGATGTGTTGCTCACCACCGTCCACTTCTGTATTTAGGGCCACTTGGCATAGTGGTTTGCAAGCATCCTGCTGGCTCTTGTCTCCCAATAGGGCTGCAACCTTTCTTTGTTTTTGTTTTCTTATCTCTAAAGAAGAATAGGAGTGCCTTTTTCAAAGATTTTTGTGAGCTGTGTGTGTGTGTGTGTGTGTGTGTGTTTGTGTCTGGTGAAAAAGTGCAGTGTTCCATGCAGGATCTCAGGGACCCATACACACTTAGGACAGTGGGCTGGTGCCTCTCCTATCTTAGCGTGGAGATGCCTCTTCCTGGTAATGGCAGAGCTGCTCCGCTCTAGGGTGAAGGGCTTCTACAGATTTCAGTGACAGCCGAAGGGCTCAAGCTTCTGGCTCAGATGCCTCCCTAACTGGCTGTCAGAGGGCCAGGTATTTAACCCCCTGAAAATCTCCCTTTTCCCATTTGTAAATAGCTGATAACACGTGGCTTTTTCAATTGGAGTCGGAGAGGGGGAGGTTGGGATGTGGCCACTGATGGGCGTAGGGTTTCAATTTGAGGTGATGACAACATTTTAAACTCGTGTTGTGGTATTGGAGTGCAGGGCTCTGAATATACAAAAATCCATTGGATTGGTCGGTATGCTTTAAATGGGCAAATTACACGATATGCGAATTATAGCTTATTAAAGATAAACAAAAATCTGTTACGACCAAATGAGTGACAGATGCACTTAGCACCGTGCCTGATGCTTGGTGAGTTCTTAAAAAGTGGATGCTGGCCACAGTCCTCTTCCTGGCGTCATACCCCATGACTCTTCTAAAGAATTGGAACACCCTGTGGTTCTGAAAAAATGAATATATTGTATTAGATTTTCAGAATCTTTAATCAGCTTTGTTGTCCAAAATTGACTGGGATGTGTTTATATCATACACACTGTAAATTGAATTGGTGAGCTCTTCACCAAACTGCTCAGGATTTAATATTTTCACTTAATTTCATCTGGCCTCTCTTTAGGGGAGTCTTCATTCAGGAAGATGGGCTGTTCCCAGAGGCTGTAAAATGTGCACATAGGATTCTTGACAGTCCTTTGTTTCCTGGCTGGAGGGTGGGTGGAGGTGTTTGTGACACAGTAGGAGCAGATCCTCAGTAGTTATTTGAAGACCCTTGAAAGCAATCCTTATCACAATGCAGATATTCCTATATTTAGTTTTTTTGTAGTGATCTTTTTATTCTGAAAACTACCAGTTCTATAGCTAGTGTAGCTGCTTGTATAGGGGGGTGGGCAGGGAGGTAGAGCCTTCCAAATGAACTCCTGTGCACATTTCCTGGGTGTGTTTCTCCTAGTGTGCTGTGAATACTCAACAGATGTCCTTGTTCAGATCCAGAGGTGGGCCAGAAATCTTATAATTTACTTCAGATGTGGTCAGCTTTTCAGAATTCATCCTCTTAAATGCAGAATTGTTTTGAAACCGCAGACTTCAAAACACTGCACTCATTTGTTCTGCGTTCCTTGTCTTCTTTCTGGAGAGTGATAAAGCCTGGAATCCCTCTCCGCCCACTGCCTGCCATCCCATAAGGCCTGTTTGCCCAGATGTCCCTCCCCAGGCCCTGCTTTGGCACATTCAGGAATGCAAATGTCTCAGAGCCCCTCTGATGTGGGCATAGGCCGGTCATCGTTGTACTTAGTCTCATCCTGTCCTCAGCTCCTTTGGGGGCCGAGCGGGGCAAGAAACCATTTTTCAATGACAGAACCCACTCATCCTGATTTATGGTCTTTTTGTTGCCCTGGTCTTTATATTCTCATAAAGGTCCTATGCCAGTTTAAACTTCAGTACCAGGAGTTACTTAGCAGCATATGCAGGAAACACGTTTACATGGCAAATCTGTCCGACCCCCTTACTTTACATCGTTGCTTATAACTATTTACAGGTTTAGATCCTGGGACCAGTGGCAACCAAGTTTTGATTATAGAAAAATATTCTATGACTTTAATTTGTAAGTTCACACAGAAAATTTAATTTGCCTTAAAAATCCTTTTTAATCAATTTTTTCCTGTTAGATATAATATGCATATATATTTATTTAAAGATTTTATTTGAGAGAGTGAGAGAGTGCTATAGGAGGGGGGGAGTAGCAGAAGGAGAGGGAGAAGTGGAGCCCAGTGCAGGGACCTGGGGATACGGGGCTCGATCCTAGGACCCCAGGACCCCAGGACCCCAGGACCTTGATCTGAGCCAAAGGCAGACGCTCCTCATATATACATATGCTCCTCATATATACATATATATGAAAATCAAAGTGGTAGGAATTTCACAAACACCACGTAAACCCATGGAAGTTGCCGGTGATGCTGGGGTTCTGGGTGCCCAGAGCCCACTGTGGGTTTCCTGTCTGCTCTTCTGGCCTGGCCTTGGCTCCTGGCATGAGTGAGCTGTGGCCATGAGATTCTAATGGCACATGTGCTGACCTCCTCTGCTTGCCCTGGTGGAGCATGTGACTGCAGCCACTAAGCTAAAGGAGCCCTTTCTGCCCAGGGCAAATGGGGTTACAGCACGCACACATGCTGCATTAAAACCCTCCTGAACTGTTGGCACAAGGTTGGCAGACATTCCATTGTTTTCAGACAATAGTGACTCAAAGTTGAACTGGCTCCAGGGAGCAAGCGCAGCTTTTGTACAGTAACAAGGATTTAATGCCAGCCAATTGATGGAGTCTGTCTTCCCCAAGTCGGGACGCCTGGTAATGACACGAAGCTTACATTTAAATATCTGGCTCCAGATCAGAAGCTTGGCGTGCTTCTCTTTTCCCCTCCGTCACACACTCTTCTTTATTTACAGTGATTCTCTTTTTGTCTCTTTGATTTGTTTTGGGGGGTGGGACAGGGAGCAGGTCTCATTTTACGTAATTTTGGGGTAGGTCCAGCGCCTTTGCTGGGTCGGTGCCTCTGCCAGCAGACGTTGCAGCCCAGCTTCCCATGATGGCTGTTGTTCGTCTCTCTCTCTCTCTCTCTCTCTCTCTCTCTCTCTCAAGTAAAGCAAAGGCTTCAGAACCCTCTTGGTTTAGGTCAGACTCCAAGGCAGCTCATGCTATCCCACAACTTCTGTCCGACTCCACACGGGGACTTCTGTCTCCTAGTACCCTCATGAAAAACATCAGGATGGTGGCCTGGTGTTCTGCTCAGGTGCCTTCATTAGCACACAGTCACTAGCAAGGTCGGGGCATCTGGTTATGGGAAGGCATGGAGACGGGCCAGAGTGGACGCACGGGTGGTCTTGCCCGCTCTGTTCAATGGACATTGCTGCCTTCAAATGCAGCTCCTGGGCATCACCTTTACAGTAGGAGCTTTGAAGATCAGCCTCCTCCTCTACCTGACTCCTTCCTCTGAAGTACACATAGCAGTTTATATTCTTTATTTTAAATACTTGAGCGATTCCTGGAGGGCAGATAAGAGGGGGCAGCTAGTTTTGTAGTTCAGGGAATTGAGGCTCAGATGTGTTTGGTGATCTGGGAAGTAAAAATCAAAACCAAGCAAAGCACATCCCTATGAGAGAGAGAGATGTGGGGAGGGTTTTCATGGGCTGTCTCATGGACCTCCCCCAGGAACCTCCTTACCATCCGATGTGTGCGCTGAGCTTCTACGGGGCAGGGCTTTAGGTTCCAGCTCCCTGGAGCTATAAACGTGAACTCCTCCTTGGGAAAATGTGGCTCTTTCCACCTTATTGACGATGGTGGGATTGCCAGAGAGAGTTTTCTAAAGTAACTTGCCTTGCCCAGTTTCCTTTTCATCCCTTTTTGGGAGCAACTCTGAGCTTCTCAGGCATGAAGCGACCCTAAATCAAAATATCAGCCTTTAGATGTAAAGATTTTACTTCCCGTGGTGTGAAAACACTTGTCTATAGGCCATTTAACCTTCGGAGTATGTGTATACAAATCAATATATTTGTCTCTGTTCATTAATGTAAAGCTATTTGTATCTGAGTACAATACAATTTCCTAATACAGTTCACCGTGATAAATGCTTTTTTTCTCTCCTTGAAGAAACGGGTCCAATTATTCCTTTTAATTGGAGAGAGCATGCAGAGTCCTCCATCCTCCTCTCTCTCTCTCTCTCTCTCTCTCTCTCTCTCTCTCTCTGTGTGTGTGTGTCTCTCTCTGTTTCTTATGTTCACAGGGTTTAGTCTTTCCCTGTGAGAGTGAATGTTTTTTTTCCTTTCTCCTTCTCGAGAATCTTACAAATTAAGACAAAAGATAATTACTTGGAAGGGTAAAACTGGCAGGTTCCCACGACACTTAAAATTAATGAGCTGTTGAGGACAAAATATACCTTGTCTCTGGCTCCATCACACCCCCCACCCTCCCCACCCCTTCTCCCCTTTCTTCCCATTTAACACATGATTTGACTTTTTGGCTGTGTTTGCCATTTGGGTATACCGCTGCTGTAAAATAGCGAGGTGGTTACAGAAAGTGGATTCATTTGAAAGCTATCTCTTTGTTTGCAATTCAATGTTAATTTTATTCAGTTTTTAATTTTTATATTTTTGAGAGCTTTCTCTTCTTCCGACGATCGGATCAAAACAGTCTGTGGTAGAAAGCAGTGCTGTGGTTCACGAGGCATCGGTTTGGCTGATAATAATCGTACATGCTTTCCCCCTTGTGATTGTGGTACCCCACGGCTTCCATCGTGGTTTCCCTGAGGAGTGGGTTCCGTGCTGGCAGAGGCCAAAGCTCTTCCTGGGCATCAGGCTAGCACCTGAGCTGGGCCAGGTGCAGGTAATGTTGATGGAGGATCTGTTTTTTTCCAGATCTCTGGAAGCTCTCACTGGCTCACCTCCGTGCTGCTCTTAACAGATTTCCTTGAAGTCCCGTTTTAGTAACTGGCCTTGCCCCATGGTTTGTTTGGAAAGGAGTAGTATGAAACTGTGAGCACTGGTGTCCTGCTACATCTCTGACATCGACTCTGTCAGAAGGAGTATGGTGATCCGTACATGCCAACACTTGGCCAGTGCGTGCTTCATGGCCCACTAGCCTCTTTCTAGGTGAATCTTTTCTCATTGATTCCTCAAAGCAACCCCATGAAGTAGGAAATAGGGAACAAAGGCTTGGGCAGGGGCTAGCCCAAGTTCAAATAGCAAATGATTTCTGGACTCCTATATAGGTAGCTTCTTCTCAGAGCCAGAGAATTTTGGGGGTTCGTGAATAGAGATGTAAGTGCAGAGTCTGCCAAATCTCTGGGAACTGTGATAGAGCTAACCATGGAAAAGCTGCTCCAGCCTAGTGATGTCAGGCTGCTCCTCTTTCCTCTCCTCCCCTCCCCTCCCCTCCCCTCCCCTCCCCTCCCCTCCCCTCAACAGAGTACATGAGCTGAGGGAGAGGGAGAAGTAGACTCCTTGCTGAGCATGGAGTCAGGCTGTGGGGCTCAGTCCCAGGACCGCTGAGCCAAACGCTGACACTTAATCCCCTGAGCCACCCAGCACTCCTCTACTATCTGTTTTTTGGTTGTTTTTTTTTTTTTTTTTTAAGATTTTATTTATTCGTGAGTGACAGAGAGAGAGGCAGAGACACAGGCAGAGGGAGAAGCAGGCTCCTGCAGGGAGCCCTATGTGGGACTCCATCCCGGGTCTCCAGCATCACACCCTGGGCCCAAGGCGGCACTAAACCACTGAGCCACCTAGGCTGCCCTACTGTCTGTTTTCGTATGCTGTCTCTTTCAGTACATAGTTGCAAGTGACATATATGAAGAAAATCGGTCTCAGGATAAAATATAGTTGGAAAAGGGAGGAATTTTTGTGGATGATTTTACTCTGGTATCACACTCAAACTCAAGCAGTGGTAGTTTCCTGAAGGTCTGTTGGTACAGCCATCTGAACTGGTCCAGTGACGTTTTCCCACTCTGTTACATTATCAATTGGGGATGCATGGGGGGAGTCAGTGGTTGAGCATCTGCCTTCAGCTCAGGGTGTGATTTCGGGGGGGGGGGGGGCGGCGAGGAGGGGGGTCCTGAGATTGAGTTCTGCATCAGGCTCCCCTGCAGGGAGCCTGTTTCTCCCTCTGCCTGTGTCTCTGCCTCTCTCTGTGTGTCTCTCATGAATAAATTAACAAAATCTTAAAAAAAAAAAATCCATCAGTTCACCTTGGGTTTTGTATGGATCTCTTACCTGTGCACAGCTTTGTAACATTTTGTGTCAATCATTTGAAAATAATGTTTCACCAAGTACCTCTTCCAGTTGTCACCACCTTTCACTAAACACTTTGAAACAATCCTGCATCTCCTGGCCTCACCAGAGAAGGCTTCCAGCGTGGGGGAGGCTTTGGAACTGAGGGTGGCAGATGAAGCTCTTCTACAATTGTAATTTTTGCCTGAAGTCACGAATTCCATCACTGGCAGGAAAGACTATTAGTTCTTTTTCACGACAGGATGACTGGATTCATCTTTGAGGAAACAGTGGACAAATCACTACATCAGTTCTTCTTTCAAATAAAAACAGTGTTCCATGAAGAAAACAGCTAGCTTTACAACCTAAACCGTCATACAAGTTGCCTTTCCCTAGAAATGATCTACTTTGATATGCAGGAGAAGTACTTCCTGTGTACCTGCATTTTGTCACACAAAGCATGTGCACCCAAGGGTTGGGATTTAGTACCTTTAACAATTTGTACTGCTTTATCAATCCCTGAGATGAAAGCTGGCTTTTCTTTCCTTCGTTCATCCTTTTTATCTGCTAATAATTGGTAATGATGTATCTACTACTTAGGAGTATAGTTTGCTGCTTCTGCACTGAAGGCACCTGCCCCCTGGTTTTTGTGTTTGTTTTTTAAATATTTAATTTATTTATTCATGAGTGATACAAACAGAGAGGCAGAGACGAGGTTGAGGGAAAAGGCAGCTGATGTGGGACTTGATCCCAGGATCCTGGGATCACGACCTGAGCTGAAGGCAGACATTCAACAACTGAGCCACCCAGGTGCCCCATTTGTTTTTAAGAGAGAGCAGGTGAGGGCAGCCCCAGTGGCGCAGCGGTTTAGCGCTGCTTGCCACCCATGGCGGGATCCTGGGGACCCGGGATCGAGTTCCACGTCAGGCTCCCTTCTCCCTCTGCCTGTGTCTCTGCCCCCTCCCCCCCGAATAAATAAATAAAATCTTAAAAAAAAAAAAAAGCAGGTGAGGGTAGAGGGGGCAGAGGCAGAGAAAGAATCTTAAGCAGACCCCACGCCCAGTACAGAGCTCCACAATGTGCTAGATCTCATGACCCTGAGATCATGACCTGAGCAGAAACCAAGAGTTGAACACTCAACCCACGGAACTACCCAGGTGCCCCAATGTGGACGTATTTTTTATTTCTTTTGTGTACATACAAGGGAGTGGAATTTCTGGGTCATATGGTAACTGCTTCACTTTTGGACAAAAATCTGGCCCATTTCCCAAAGTGGCCACGACATCTTACACATTCCCACCAGCAACAAATGAGAGTTAGAATATCTCCCAAGTCCTCACCAACACTCCCCATTATCTGTCCTATGAGGGGGGCCATCCTAGTGGATGTGAAGTAGTTGGTGTCTCTTGGTGGTTTTGATTAGCTTTTCACTGATGCTCATCCATCTTCTTTTCGTATCATTAAGTGAGAAAGGCATATAAGTATCTTGGTCTAATTACAAAAATAGTTTTGACCTAGGGGACCCCCTGAAAGGGTCTCTGGTTCCCCCGGGGGTCAGGTCATTCATTAAACCAGTAGAGAATACGAAGTGTGTCTTCAGCGCTTGTTTCTTCTTGCTCAGGCAGGGCATCCACAGCACCTTTTTTTTTTTTTTTTTTTAAGATTTTATTTATTTATTCATGAGAGAGACAGAGACAGAGGGAGCAGGCTCCATGCAGGGAGCCTGATGTGGGACTTGATCCCAGGTCTCCAGGATCACACCCTGGACTGAAGGCGGCATTAAACTGCTGAGCCACCCAGGCTACCCAGCACATCTTTTTTTTACCACGAAACCGGTTTCAGCTTAGGCCAGCCACTTGCCTATATGGAAGCCCTTCTTGCTGCTCTGGGTAGGGAAGATAGAAAGCAAGAAGAGGTCTTGCCCACATAGTCTGATGCCTTAGTAATCTGAGCTGATCCTTCTGAATGTGCGCTCAGGAGGCCTCCCAAACCTCGGTGCGGAAACGTGCGTTATCCCCAGGCTACAGACGAGAACACTGAGGACCAGATACACCAATGCTGTTGAAAAAAAGACAGTGCTGGGAATTGAGCTGCTATGTAACACACTGTCAATACACAAGGGGACAGGCCCATTGAAGACAAAATCTTTCTAACCAAATGAAGGGAAGTGATTACAGAATTGGTGGTACTTTTGTGGCAGTGACAGCACAGAGGAGGAAGGAATATTTGTGGGTTTTTTTTTTTTAAACGATTTTATTTATTAATGAAAGAGAGAGAGAGAGGGAGGCAGAGACACAAGCAGAGGGAAAAGCAGGCTCCATGCAGGGAGCCTGATGTGGGACTTGATCCTGGGTCTCCAGGATCAGGCCCTGGGCTGAAGGTGGTGCTAAACTGCTGAGCCACCAGGGCTGCCCAGGAAGGAATATTTGATTGAGATTACCCCCACCTCCCCAAAGCCAAAACAATAAACCTCAAAGAAGCCAACTTCCATGCTGTTTCAATAAAGGAGTGGTGCTCACTTCTCTAGGAAATTGGTGAGTGGTCAGGAATTGCCCAGATTCATGTTCCTTAGCTTGAGTTTTAATCACCCTGAAGTATGACTTCTTACGGATGCTGCTTTTGTCTTGAAAGTGAGCACAGATACTGCCAGCTTTGGTGTGATTGATGGGCTCTGACAAAGCACAGTTACTTACACTTAGAATAAATGCCAACCAGTTGAAGCTCTCCATTCTCCCTGTAACTAAGAGTATCCAGCAGAACGTCACACCATGGCGGATCACACACCATATTTTGGTCTTTCACTGCGCAGGATTGAAAATCTGTTTAGAAGAGGTAGTCACTGGAACGCCTGGGTGGCTTGGTGGTTGAATGTCTGCCTTGGGCTCAGGTCATGATCTCGGGGTCCTGGGATTGAGTCCTGCATCAGGCTCCCCATAGGGAGCCTGCTTCTCCCTCTGCCTGTGTCCTGCTTCTCTCTCTGTCGCTCATTAATAAATACAATCTTTAAAAAACAAAACTAAAAAAACAAACACAAACAAACAAAAAAACTAGGTAGTCAGTGGTCCTGGGAGGAAATTTCTGAGATCAAGGTTTGCAGCCATTCCAGGCGAGGCAAATGTAAATATAAATCCTTCTCATATCGCCTACCTCATAGTAACAAGTGGTCAAAAGAAGCCAGTGTAAGATAATCAGGAGGAAATGCAGAGGACTCTCTTAGCATTTGAAAATACCAGGTGAGCTTTCTAAGCATAAAATTAAAGGGTTAAAATGGGTTAGCAGATTTAGCATCATAACAGATGGAAAAGCAAATGACAGATAACAGGAAAATATTTGCAACCTCCAAGGCATCACAGTAATTTAAAGGACATGACGGAGGTGATGGAGGTGTGGGCTTATGTCTGGAGGTGGCTGTCCTCAGAAGAGAGGCTTCTTGTTTCTGAGCCCTCTGAAGCGGGCCGTGGGTGGAGGGGAGCGTGGCTTCCTCCCCCAGCAGCTTGAGGCCTCCACTCAGAGGAGGCAATGACTTCCTGCTGCTGGCCAGTGGTGCATTCACCTCCTGGAAATCCTCCTGGAAATCCGCACAGCCCAGCCAGGGCAGGCCCAGCCGGAGAGGGAGGGCAGTGACTGGTGATCGCACTGGCCTGTAAGACTCCCCGTTGTCAGCAGATGCCCCAGGAGCCCTTCTCAAAGGACAAATGCAAGGGTTCACTTCCTGCCACCATCGCTGGGATGGTTTGAGGGCAGGGGAGACCTGTGGCACAGGGGCAATAGAAGGCTCAGGGATTCCGTGGAGGGGTCCGGACCCACGGGTCTGGCATGTCAAGCCCCAGCTGTTGCATAGAAGTTGGAACTCACGACAGGAACAGAGTTGAAGTGGATGACACAAATGCGAGCCTTGCTCTCCTCTTCTGAATTGCCTAGGTAGCTGGCACCAGGCGTGTACTTGGTCCCCGTTGTACCTGGGGCCCGGGGCGGTGGGCTTGGGAGGCAGGCCAAGGCCAGCCTGCCAGTGCTACGGTCACCGGCAAGTAGGACTCTGGCAAGCACTCTTCTCCTCCACCCTGCTGGCTTCATCTGTAAAATGGGTGTGATGATCACGTCCAGCCTGTCCCTTTGGATTCAAAGGCTGAGTGTGCTTCACCGCTGTAGCTGGCTCCCCTGGCTTGTGGTCGACAATGTAATGTGATGGCTGTTAGTGCTGTTAGGGCTTCTGGAATAGAAGTGGGGTGACTCCAGCTCAGATGTGCACTCTGTCTCTGTCTGTGTTGTGTCTCTGTCTGTCTCTCTCTCTCTCTCTCTCTCTCTCTCTCTCTCTCTCTCGCTTCTCTGGTCTCCAATGGGGCTGGGACCACAGCTGTGTTCCTGACAGCACATATTCAGTCTCAGAATGCGTAACTTTAAATCTGAGCATCTATGATCTTATCTGAGATCTTCTGTATCTTCCTACGTGGGGTGGTTCTGTTCTCAGGATGGCAACCGTTTGTGTTCATGTCTTCATTTTAATTTCTCTTTTTATTTAAGGTATGATAATTGATATTCTGAGGGCTGCTGGGTTTTTTTGGTTTTGTTTTGGTAGCGATTTTTAAAAATAGATTTTTCAACTGTTTTAAAGCAATTAACTACTTGGACATGCTTATAATGTTTTTTCGGGGGCTTCTTTTGTTTGTTTGTTTGTTTATTTGTTTTTAAATCTCTGGGCCTGGATTTATTCCTGGTTTTTATGGCGGGAGGGAGGTGGTGTTTTGTCTTGGGGTTTGTTCTGAGCGTGTGTGGGACTCAAAGACTGTCCAGAACGTTTTCTTTTTCTTTGACATCAGAAGATAATCAGGCGCTCTATGGTAACATACCTAGTGTCATAACCTCATTCATTCTTCTTCCTTTCTAGTTTTCAATGGTTCCAGTAGGTCATCACGGGAGAAAGAACCTGTTCAGAAACATAAAAGCAAAGAGGCCACTCCGGGGAAGGAGAAGCACAGCGATCACCGGGCTGACAGCCGGAGGGAACAGGCTTCAGCGGCCCACCCCCCAGCGGCCCCGTCCACGGGTTCCTCGGCCAAGGGGCTCGCTGCTAACCACCACCACCCCCCTCTGCATCGGTCGGCTCAGGAGTTACGGAAACAGGTAAAGCCCGCCCTGGTCCACATGGTGCCCGCCTGCCAGATGCCACCTCCCCTGTCACCAACGTAACAGAAGGGGATTTGTGAGTAGGAGCCTCAAGAAATCCATAATGTGAGGGCTCGCAGAGCAGGAGGGTGATGCTCACAGGTAGGATGCTGAGGGAACCTTGTCTTTGCACAGAGGGGTTCGTGTGTGTGAACATCTGTCAGCTGGTCTCTTGGGTCAGCTGGTGTGTTGGTGCGGTTGTGTGCATCCCTGGAGCATGCCCCAGGGTCTCATGTGTGGGGATGTATTGGAGCCGGGCAAAGAGAACTTGCCTCCTTCACTATGCCTCTTCCACCCCCATGTCTGGGGCACTATATGAGTTAGAGGCTCAACCTGTTGTTTTCTCTGGTTGAGCCCAGAGCAGCTTCACCCTGAAACCAGGCCCGTAAGCTGCCTAGTGCTGTCTGGGGATGGTCCTAGACTGCTCTGTTCTTAATGTGACAGGTTTGCCTCTCCGCCAGGACTCACAAGCAGATGTGTGTGGGCACCCGCACTGCTAAGCAGTGCCCCCTGTGCTGGGGTGCGGTGGGGGGCACTTAGCAGAGCACATTGCAGCCTGGCCCTCAGGATCACCTGAGGTCAGGCGTTCCTGGCTCTCCAGCCCCGGCTCCTACCACCATCCCCAGGAGACTGCACAGATCCTCTTCGAAAACGCTCAGGAATGGCCTCAGGGTCAGCTGCTGGTGTTGTTAGTATCCTGAGACCGTGATTTCTCCCCCGGTGGATACGGGCGGAGAAAGGCAGGTGCCTGTTGGCACGCAGTCAGTCAAGGGTTGGGTACCCCTGGCCGGTGCCATTCCGCGGATCCCGCTGCTCCCGCTGCTCCCGCTGCTCCTGTGCTCAATGCATTTTAAAGTCAGGGAGCCGCGGGGATCCTGGATGAGCTCTCCTCACTGGGCGTTATGACCCAGAGCTAAGATTTCTCCAGAGTAGACCAGAGACCCTAATCTTTAAAGACTGAGTCAAGGTGAGTATTTGAGGAGCTTTCCTGAGCGGCAGTATTATTTAGAATAACTATGAGATGGTGGGAACCTGGTGGGTTTCCTCCCTTTGTGGAGCTGCTCTTTACATAACAGCCTTTTTTCTTGATGACAGGGATTTCTCCCTGAACGTGTGTATTCGTATGCATACACACAGGAGGGTGGTGTGTGTGTACACATATATTATTAGTCATAACCTTAACTTTTAAAAGCGATTCAGCTCTTTGGGTGGGTGGGGCAAACGAGGTAAGCATCTTCAGAGTGGTGTTTCCAGGAACCTCACATCCTACTTCTTCATCCTTTGCTCTCTTGAGATACCGAGCAAGTAGTTGCAGCCTGTTTTACACATTGCACACTCTTCCTGAAACACAGACCTCATCGTTTTCCTAGAGAGCACAACTTCACATGATTTGGGAATTGGTCAGTGCTGGGCTGTGTGCTTGTTTGTAGGTGGGATTGTAGGTGTTGGCGGTGTGGCCTGTAGTGGGAGCAGGTGCTTTCAGAGGTTGAGGACTCCTTCCCCCGCCCCCCTCCCGTTTTCCCTTTTTTGTTGGGAGCATCCTGTGCTTATTAACTTGGGTCTTCCCCTTTCTCTGACGAAGGCCTTCCCTCCTATAGTTCACTGCCTACCTGGTGCAGCTCTGTTCATCCCAGGCTCTTTGTTTTTCAATCCAAGTTTTAGAGTTTAGGTGAGCTCTCCCCAGCTCAGCAAGTGTTTCTCCTGAGCACCCCCAGCCCAGCTCTCCTGGGGTCTGAAGGAATGGGCCCAGGCTCCCAGCTCAGCAGCTCCCTCTGGTGGGAACCCAGAGCCTGACGGTGGGCTTTCTGGTTGTGAAGCCAGGAGCTTCTCTGCCACCAACCACCACCTCGTGGCCATGTGCCCAGGGGAGCCAGAGTTACAGATGAATGGGTGGCAGTGGGCAAAGATCATGCTGCAGATGCCCACCCCACCCTCTGGCCCTCCAGAGCTAGGTGTGTTGTGGGGGAGGAAAAGGCAAAAACCCCTGTCAGAGCCGAGAGAAGGAACAGCTTGCAGAGCTGTAGTTCCTCAGCTCAAGCGCATTGCACAGCAGGGAATCTGCCCCTCGCTACCTTCGTGTTAGTCGTCCAGTGAAGTAAGTGACCTGTCACATGCCCTGGGTAAGTACTTCCCTGGGCCTGGCCCTGTGATGTCAGACCCGCCGCCCTGGGAGCTGGCTGAGGGACCTGGGCGTTCTGTTACGCTGAAACTCAGTATTTGCTCCTTTTTGATAAGGTGGTGGGTTGAGGGGACAGAGAATCTCTGGCGGCAAGGCAAACCGACACCCTCCCTCCATTCCTTGGTTTTCTTTGGTACCAGTTGAGCACCAGACCGCTGAAGACAACTGTGTGTGCAGACAGATGGGCCCTAGGTCCCTGATCCTGTCTTGTCCCTACCTTAGGACACGTGGCACAGCTGGTGGGACAGATGGGTTCCTGGGCTGGGCTGCCGGGTCAGTTGCATCATGACCTCTGCCTGCAGGCAGGACACGGGCATGTACTAGATGGGCTGCACGGGGTGGGAAGAAGGAATTCAGTGCGTGAAATGTGCCCTTTCTAGTCTCTGCAATTTACTTCTCGAAATCAAGTTCATGGTTCTGGTGAGTCCCAAGAGAGATGCATTTAGTCTCTGAGCCTGCGATGTGGATGTGTGTGCATAAAATTCGGGTAGCCAGCTGCTCTCAAAGAGGACTGTAAGGATGGTGAGGAAGGAAGGGAATAGACTAACTCTTCTGTAGAGCCGGGCAGTTGGCTGTGCATCTTGGCAGTAACCACCAGTATTAAAGTTTATGAAAATATGTAAACAAGAAGGGGATTTTATTCATTCGTTCCTTCATTCACGGGAGACACAGAGAGAGGCAGAGACACAGGCAGAGGGAGAAGCAGGCTGCCTCCAGGGAGCCCGATGCGGGGCTTGATCCCAGGACCCAGGATCACGCCCTGGGCCAAAGGCAGATGCTCAACCCCTGAGCCACCCAGGTGCACCCAACAAGAAGGGGGATTCTTTTTTGCCATTGAAGGCAGTGATAGTCCTTTAGAGTTCCATCATGCTGAAGTTTACCTCCCTGTGACATAGCATGGGGGAGAGGTTGCCAGGTGCCCCCAAGAAGGCAGAATGGATGGACTGAGGGGCCCTGCGCTCTTTCTTCATTGAGGGGGAGTCTGAGAGATCTCTCTCTGGCTCTCTGGTCTCCCCTGGGTGCTCTGAGGCTGCGCAGTGAGGCATCAGAAGTGTTAGAATATTCTCCCACCCTCACCAGCTAGATGAGAATCTGCGGTGCGGGGTCAGGCTGCGGAATCGGCAGTATTTGGGCTGGGTGAAGAGATAGGAACAGGCTGCCCTCTCAAAGGCCGGGAGACCTAAAGGGTGCGTGTCTTCCGCTTTCAAGATCCTGGATCGCTGAGGCCTCTGTGTCTTGATGGAAAAATCTCTCTGAGCAACATCAGGATTTCCCAATTTTTATTTTTCTAAATGGTTCATTTTGTGTTTAGTTAATGGAGGCATTTGGGGAAAAAAAAGAAAAGAAACATTAGAGATCTCTGTGTTTCCCACGTTTTACCTCCTATTTGAGATCAGTGTACTCTCTGGGGGAAGTTTGTCTGCCCCACCCCCAGGTTGTATGACTATTTTTAACTTATTGTTGCCAGGCTGCTGGTTGATTTGCTTTGATTTCCCTTTCTTTATTCCAGATACCTCTCTCCCCTAGCCAGTGTGGTCAGTCCTGCTTCTCTGTAGGGGTGTCGAGCAGTGATGGATCTGGCTGTAACCCCTGGTCCTGCCCTACAGCCCCCCAGTGGAGCCTGACACCTCACTGAGGCCAGGCCTCCAGGCTGGTGCACAGGAAGGAAACCTGGTTCCCTGGGCGCCCTGGGGTTGGCTTCTGGAACAGTGCCTTGTGCCAGAAAGTTAGGGCTTTGATTGGACTGTATGTGATTGGTGGCATTAAAGAAATACAGTTTTTTAAAAAAATATTTATTTGTTCATGAGAGATAGAGGCAGAGACACAGGCAGAGGGAGGAGGCTCCATGCAGGGAGCCTGATGCACCACTCAATCCCAGGTCCCCCAGAACGCGCCCTGAGCTAAATAAAAGGCAGATGCTCAACCACTGAGCCACCCAGGTATCCCTAAAGAAATACACTTCTTTCTCCATTTCCAGAATCTCCTACCGATAGTTTGCTTCAGTGGTTCCCAAAGTCTGTTCCTGAGTCGGCCTCTGCATCACCTGGGGGTCTTGTTAGAAACTCAAGGTCTCGATCCATCCCAGAGCTAGTGGATGAGAAACCCCCAGGGGGTGGGGCCCAGTGATCTGTTTTGACAAGCCCTCCAGCGGGTTCTGAGGGTACTGGTTTGGATACTGATGGGAAAGTTCTGGTTTTGTTTTTGTTTTTCCCCCATTCGGGTCAAGAGCATTTTCCTGGGCTGGGCCTCAGTGTAGTACACAGGTCACTCAGACTCAGGCCCTGTCCTGGGGAACCTGACTCCTCTGGTGACGCAGCGGCAAGGCCCATGGGAGCGCTGGAGGGGCCTGGGAGCGCAGGCTTTAGGTTCCGCTCTCCCAGCCTGGCAGGATGAGGCACCCTTGTGTGACTGCAGCTGGTCGGTCAGCTTCCCTGATGTGGGAGCACATGCTTCTCCTTCCCAGTCACCTCTTCGTGGGGTTTACTGGTGAAGAGGTGGCCACGATCATTCCTTACCCTGGGATTGTGTAAGTTCCACTTGGTGTCTTTTGGAGGTGGTGGTCCCCTGTTTTGAGCTCATGTCACAGATGAGAAATTGAAGCCCAACTTGTGAAGAACCTGTCAGAGGCCACCACAGGCAGAGCTGTGACGTGATGTCCACCTAGAGCAGGACACCCAGCAGCAGCTCCTGGCTGGGCCCTTCCTTGTCTTCTGGAAATTACACATTTCTGGTGTCCGCCCCTCAGTCTCTGCTTTCGCTCTGACACAGGTGACGTGTGTGTCACAGAATTTCCACCGAGTCCAGCTGTGCGGAGAGGCTGCTTGGTTCACACTGTTCCCGGAGTGCTGAATGTGGAGTTTGTGGAGGGTGGGAACACAGGAACCGTTCGTGCAGGAGAGGGAGGGCATATTTTGCTTGGCTGCAGAACTAGGGATGCATCCCTGCTCCACGGGGCCCAATCTCAAAGACCATGGGATATGCAGATGCCAGCCGCTGGCAGCCACGTGCCTGGGCTTGCCCTGTGACCTGCATGGGAGCTGGGCCACATGAGTGCTCTTGTTCTTTTCTTTCTATGGTATTTTGGTTGCCTTCCTTATTTAGCCCATGGATTTAAAAATTCTGCAGGCAGAGCATGCTGTTCTGTGGAGCACACAGAATGGCAGACCTGTCTTTTCTTGGAGGGCAGAGGATGTGTGTGCATCCCCCTTGCTTCTCCTAAATGGGCAGCGGTTTGCTACTGTAAATGTCCTTAACCTGTGACAGGTGACTGGCAGGTGAGTGGACAGGTCGTCATCGTGAAACATTGATTTTCTGGAAGAGCCTTTTAACAGGAATGCTAAGGAAACTGTGCTGCGGGCATAGGGGGCGGGCGGCATGTGCTTGCACAAAGGTTCTGAGACCTGAGTCTGTCGGGCTTCAGTTCTCGGCGGGGACTCCTCTATGCGAGGGCAGGCGACCGGCTCGGTTTGCTTCCCCATAAGTCCTACTAATTCTTCTCTTGTCCCTCCCTCTGCTTGTCCTGCTGCCTCCCAGGTTTCGAAGGTAAATGGAGTCACTCGAATGTCATCTCTGGGTACAAGTGCAACCAGTGCCAAAAAGATGCGCGAAGTCAGACCTTCACCGTCCAAAACTGTGAAGTACACTGCTACGGTGACTAAGGGGACTGTCACATACACCAAAGCCAAGAGAGAACTGGTCAAGGAAACCAAACCCAATCACCACAAGCCCAGTTCCGCTGTCAACCACACAATCTCAGGGAAAACTGAAAGTAGCAATGCAAAAACCCGCAAACAGGTGCTATCCCTCGGGGGGGCGTCCAAGTCCACCGGGCACGCCGTCAATGGCCTCAAGGTCAGTGGCAGGTTGAACCCAAAGTCATGCACTAAGGAGGTGGGGGGGCGGCAGCTGAGGGAGGGGCTGCGGAACTCCAAGAGGAGACTGGAAGAGGCACAGCAGGCAGAGAAGCCGCAGTCCCCACCCAAGAAGATGAAAGGGACGGCCGGCCCTGCCGAAGCGCCCAGCAGGAAGGCGGCAGCGGCCCCCCCGACGGCGCCCGCCCCGGTGGAGAAGGCCCTGCTCAACGGGCACGTGAAGAAGGACGTGCCCGAGCGGAGCCTGGAAAGGAACCGGCCGAAGCGGGCCACGGCCGGCAAGAACGCGCCGGGCAGACAAGCACACGGCAAGGCGGACAGCGCCTCCTGTGAAAATCGTTCTACCTCGCAATCGGAGCCCTTGCACAAGCCCCACGAGGCGGCGGCGGCGGCGGCGGCGGCGGCGGCAGCGGCGGCGGCCAAGCCTGAGAAGGGGGGCGGCCGGGCCGGCTGGGCGGCCATGGACGAGATCCCCGTGCTCAGGCCGTCCGCCAAGGAGTTCCACGACCCACTCGTCTACATCGAGTCGGTCCGCGCTCAGGTGGAGAAGTACGGCATGTGCAGGGTGATCCCCCCTCCAGACTGGCGGCCCGAGTGCAAGCTCAACGACGAGATGCGGTTTGTCACGCAGATTCAGCACATCCACAAGCTGGGCCGGCGCTGGGGCCCCAACGTGCAGCGGCTGGCCTGCATCAAGAAGCACCTCAGATCTCAGGGCATCACCATGGACGAGCTCCCGCTCATAGGTGAGGCTCTTGCCGCTCTTGTCCTTGGGCCCCGAGGGATGATGGGGCCGTGGCCCCGGGTGGCCCCATGCAGGAGGCCATGGGAAGCGGGGTGCAAGGGAGGTTAGTTGGCGGCTTCTAGCCTGGAGCGGGTGGTTTCTCTGGAGGCCTATGGGCCTTGGGGTGTGGGTGCTGGTCTCTGCCCTATTGGCCCCACGTGAGCTTCCCTCCTGGTGTTCCTTCCTCTTGTCATAGAATGACCGTCCTACTGCATGAGGACCCACCCTGACCCTTCATTTTAACATCTTCTTTTTAAAGACCCTGCCTCCAGATACAGTCCCCGCCTGGGGCCCTGGGATTTAGGGTTTCAGCACTCGAACATGTGGGTGACACAGGCCAACCTGTTTTCTTTCTGTGTCCTCATTTTTCCTTGCGTGTCACTTTCTCTGGTGACCAACGGGGCCCTTTCGGAGACCACAGATCAGGGGATGGGCTTAATTTTCTCCTGAGTGTGGGGAGCACTGCAGAGCTCACGTCGGGGGTGGGGGGTGGGGTGGGGATCTGGGCGTGTGAGTGAACATCCCTGTAGATGTGGGGGCCAGGCCGCAGGCAGAGCCCACACACAGGCCCTCCTAGGCTCCCGTGTCCCTCTTCTTCCCCTGCTGCTGCTGCTGCTTCCCAAGGACTCACAGGCTCTGTCGGGGAGGAGCAGGACCTGCAGAGTGCAGGCTTCCTTGGGGGATGGCTGGGTAAGGTCACACAGCTCCGTGTTTCAGCTCCAGGCCTGTGAAACGGGCATTTCAGAGGCCCCAGACTTTGCAGAGGCGGGGGATGAGCCATTTCTGCCATCCAAGTGTCAGGAGTTGGCAGTAAGGTCGGGCTCCCTGCAAGATGGAGGTCTGTTCTGTCAGCAGGTGCCTGCCACACTCACACCTGGGTGGGAATCCCTTAATTTTAAAGAACCCGTGGTTTGGGGTCCACAGTCAGGAATGGCTTGGGGCTGTGGGACCCGGGCTGTGAGCAGGTGTGTGGGCTGTGCCCTGGGTGTGCCCGGAGCCGCACCAGGCCCTCCCCGCTGTGGTGAGATGTCTGGGTGCTGCCACCCACCCTGCCAGAGGACCGTGGGTCTTCTGGGGACAGGTGAGGTAATCAGGTGACGTCACAGCGAGAGCCAGTAACTGTTCTTCAGAGTAGGTTGTCTTAACCTGCACCCTCTCACGCAACACCGGAGGCTGCGTGGACGTGTCCCCATGCTGTGTGTGTTCACACTCCTCCTGCTGCCGGAAGTGTGAGGCCTTGTCATCACCTGTAGAAGTGGGAGGGGTTTGCTGGACCAGCCTGTGACTGAAGAGGCTTCCGGCCGTGGGTCTGAGCTTGGGCTCCTCAGAGCAAGGGGCTTAACCACTCCGAAGCAGCTTTCCAGAATCTGCCAGGACGGAGGCTGCCTCTGCGTCTGCTCCCAGCCCCTTGGGGAGCAGGGGGTGCGGGAGGCACTTCGTCACTTGGCAGCCTGGCAGCCCTGCGAATGGGCCAGTGGGTGCAGGGCAGGAGCCCACAACATGATGCGCTTCCAGGCAGTGTACATCTTACACAATCCAGGTGCTACAAAGAAAAAAGACAAAACTCTGGATCGCCTCTTTCCTGATCCACCTGTGACAGGAGCTGCTGTGGCTGGCGGGGGCAACTCGCCTCCCTGTCCACCTCTGCGAGTGCGGCAGTGGGCCTTCCACCTCGGATATCTGGGTTTTTGAGCTGGAGGCCTGGAGGGAGTGAGGGGATCTCAACCTTTGGCCTTTCCTGGCCCAGGGCAGGTGAACTTCCTCTCCAGGGTGTTTCACCGAGCAGAGCTAATGCCATCAAGCTGCCGCACCTGTGTCCCTGGTCTCCTGAGACCCCCCGGGGTCCTGCCCACGGTGTCTAGCCCGCCCTGTGCTGTGATGCTGTTATCAGGCGGCCATCAGAGGCCGCCAGGGCTCGGCTGCCCGCACTTTGGGAATACATCTGTCCCCACGCCCTGCAAGACCTAACTCCCCTCGCATGTTGTTACGTGTCTACTGCCTGGTAGCCAGTGGACGGCTATTCTGGAAGATTTTGCTCTTCCTTTTCTTGTCTAGAGGGAGGTTGCTCTCCAGGCCCACGTAGAGTCACTCTGTGAGCGTTTGGGTATGTGTGATTTGGAGGGGCGTTAGTACAGTTTTCTGATTTAACCGAGGGGTGTGGGGAACACTAGCTTCTGAGGTAAGTGGCCCATCGGTGTGCGCGGGCGGTGGCAGGTGAGGGACAGACTGCTTGCCCTCTCCAGTACTGCCTCCTGCCCTGGAAATCCACTGGGATTGAAAACCAGTTATTGTGTGTGTGTGTGTGTGTGTGTAGGGGAGGATGGGAACAGACGTCACATACTGCACACATCTGGTTTCTGACGTCATAGCTTTCGCAGGGGGCAGCACCACTCAGGCCCTGCCTCCATCTCCAGGGGTGAGCCCCTGCCTCTCCTCTGGCTCCCCCCACCTCCTGGGGTGTGTGTGGGGGTGCACCACATGTCTGTGCTGCCCCTTTTGGGGCTGGGGGGATCCCTGGGATGCCCATCCCCACAGATCTGCAAGGCCTCCCCCTCTTCCGTTGTGGCCTCTACTCACACCTCCACTCCCTGGGGACGCTTTCTCTGAGTCCCACCCTCGGTGGCAGGCCCTGTGGCTCCGCTGTCCCACTGCCGGCTTTTGCCTCCCTAGCGCCCTGGCCTGTCCCCATCCCATCTCTGCAGGCTGAGCTCCTCGAGGGCCTGAAGCCACCTGGCACACAGTGGGCATCCCTGGACTTGCCAGTCAGACGAGGGAGGTCTCGTTGGTGGTCCATTTGGCTGACTGTCCCTGTGCTTTGTCCCCTCACCATCCCAGGAGGCTGCGAGCTCGACCTGGCCTGCTTTTTCCGGCTGATTAACGAGATGGGCGGCATGCAGCAAGTGACTGACCTCAAAAAATGGAACAAACTAGCAGACATGCTGCGCATCCCCAAAACCGCCCAGGACCGGCTGGCCAAGCTCCAGGAAGCCTACTGCCAGTACCTGCTCTCCTACGACTCCCTGTCTCCTGAGGAGCACCGCCGGCTGGAGAAGGAGGTGCTGATGGAGAAGGAGATCCTGGAGAAGCGGAAGGGGCCCCTGGAGGGCCACACGGAGCACGACTACAACAAGTTCCACCCCCTGCCCCGCTTCGAGCCCAAGAATGGCCTCATCAACGGCGTGGCCCACAGGAACGGCTTCCGCACCAAGCTCAAAGAGGTGGGCCCGGCCCAGCTCAAGACCGGCCGGCGGCGACTCTTTGCTCAGGAAAAGGAAGTGGCGCGAGAGGAGGAGGAGGACAAAGGTGTCCTCAGTGACTTCCACAAGTGCATATACAAGGTGGGTTCCCCACAGGGGCAGGAGGGAGGCTGGCCCCTGGGCAGGGCAGGGGCGGGGGGGTTTGCTAGGTGGGGCAGGGCGGGGGGGGGGGGGGGGGGGGGGCTGGCCGCTGGGTGGAGTTCCCTGGCTGGAAGCACCAGGTCTGCGGCCCTGAACAGGGAGCAGCCGTCTCCTGGGTCGCTGTTGGGCAGGCGGGAGGCCAGGGGCCCCTGATGGCGGCAGTCCAGCAGCGACTGCACTGAGCCGCTGGCCGGCTCTAGGCCTCAGGCTTCCTTTGCACGAGACGAACTGTGTGTGCCTGGGTGCGTGTGTGCCCACGTGCAGGCACGCACTGGCTTGGGTGCAGGTACCCCTGGGCCGAGCCTGGCCCTCCGAGCACCCCAGCCCGTCCCGGTAGAGGGAGCTGCCCAGTGCAGCCAGATCCTCTGGGCTTGGAACACTTGCCTCCTTGGCCTCCTTGCCCGGGTTTGAGCAGCTTCCCAGCGCCTGGCTGTGCCCGGTCCTTTCTGACACGGTGATGGGTGTGGGTGTCCCCAGTGTGTGGCTGCGGGGAGGCGGGACACAGGAACGTGGCTACGGTCTTCCCCAGCACTGCCACGGCACAGTGCAGTGCTCCTGGTCCTCAGAAGCTCCTGCCTCGGGGCAGCCCACCCCCCAGGGGGAGCAGGACACCCGGCATGGTGAGCAGAGCCCTGCTGTGACCCTCGCTAGAGGTGTCTGCAGAAATCACCCCAGTGACCCCGGAGTGGGATTACCGGGAGGGGGTGTCCTTGGAGGACCTGCACCCAGCGAGCCGCATCCACCTGGAGCCTGGCCTGGCAGCAGCGCATGGGGCAGTACACAGCCTGCCGTGGGTTAGGCTCCCCCCCCCCCCCCCCCCCCCCCCAACACTGCCCGCATCCCTGTCACCACCTCCAGGCCAGCGCTGGCCCCGTCCCTGCCTGGAGGAGTTGACCTGGGCCTCGTTCCCACACAGAAGCCTGGGAAATTGGACTTGCCTCTGGGTCCCGGTCCTCTCTTTCTGAGCACACGGGAAGTCACAGCTCCGGCTGCCCTTGGCCACGCTTATTTTTCTTCTTGGCTCTATTTCCTGTGCTCCTTTCTAGAAGGATCTAAGCCCGCTTGCTTAGACAAAGGGTCTTCCCCTCCTAGACCCAGCAGGGCTCCATCTCCTGTGCTCTGTCCCCTGTTGTCATGGCCTGGCACTGCCCCTCAGGGACCCTGGGGCTGGGCAGTGGCTGCCAGCACCTTTATATACCTCAGTATTTTATGATAAGGGAAAAGAAGGGGCAAAGAGTAAATTCAGGAGCATGTGTTGAGTGTTTCCTGGATGCTTGCACGAGAAGCTCTTTTCTATTGAAGGCCTTCGATAAGTCCGGTGACTGAATAGCTGCCAACTCAAGAAATACAGTTTTCACTTCTTTAACTTTATTTTTAAGATTTTGTTTATTTATGAGACACACACACACACACACACACACAGGGGCAGTGACACAGGCAGAGGGAGAAGCAGGGTCCCCACAAGGAGCCTGATGTAGGACTCGATCCCAGGACCCGGGGATCACGCCCTGAGCTGAAGGCAGATGCTCAACCACTGAGCCACCCAGGCATCCCTGTTGCTTTTTATTTAAGGACAATTCTATGAGAATGAGGCAAATCTGAGTAGAGTTTTTGTGGAAACGTGTCCTGTAATTGATCATATTCGGGTTCATCACAACCTGGTGGCGCTCGGCCCTGGCGGCAGCCTGGCTGTGGTGAGGTCAGCAGCAGCGTGTGCACGCCAAGGGCCTGGGAGGGGAGCTTGCGGTTCTGGAGGTCCTTCAGGCCCTGGGGGCATTGGCCCTCGTGTGCCGGGTGTCTTCCCGAATTCCAGGCGCTCTGCTTTTAGTTGATGGCGGAGTCAGTCATGCCCCTTCTGGTGGTTAGGTTCTTACCGTGTAACGAACAATGTGTCGAGAAGTTTGGCCATGTGTGGAAGCTCTTTCACTTAGTTAGAACCCCAAGCGGTCACTTTCAGTGCTGAGAAGCAAAAGTAGATGCCAGAAATTCTGTGCCGATTGCTTTGACTGCCCTTCCAAACGCAAGGAGGACACGCCACCTGGTCTAAGCCCATTACTTTTTATGGGGGTGCTCCAGGGTCACCTCATGAGGACAACGTTCCCTGACTGCCTCCGGTGAAAGCCACCCTCTGCTGCCGCTCCTGTCACTCTGCTTCTGGCTCACGGCCCTCACTAACTGCCTCCGGGCTGCGTTGCACAGGCCAGAGATACTGTCTGCTTGAGCAGTGCTCCATGTCCAGCCGCTAGAACCGGGCCTGGTATACAGTAGGTGCTCAGTGGACATCTCTGCCATCAAGGGGCAGATGCGCTTGGCCAAGCACAGCCCAAGTGTCATGGGGCTTACCTCTGTGAAATGAAAGCTCCCCTCAGTGGTAGGTGAAAATGGGGACCAAAGCTGGAATTCCCAGAGTAGAAGGTAGCTGTTGGATCGTGTGAGCACGTCGTCGCGGATACCCTAGGTGGAGGGCGGGGTGCTGGGTGTTGTCCCTCCAGGTGTGCAGGGCTGACGGGCCAGTGCGTGGGTTCCCCTCCACCAGAGGAGGCTGCGCATCCGGCTGGCTTTCTGGTGGCCGGGGACTTGGGGTGTGGAGGGCCCACGCTCTGACCTGCACGCCCCCAGCTCTGCCTGGGCCCCCACCCATGTGGATGCTGTTGCTTTGTCCCCTGCCTCCATCCCTCCTGCTGCGCACATGGGGTAAAAACCAAGGGTCTCTGCCCACTTCCCCGTAAAGCCGGGTGTGCCCCGTTTCTGCTGGGTCGGGCCCGTCTGCTGCTGGTGCTGCAAGGGCGGCGGGTCCTTCGGTCGGCACCGAGGAGCCTCCCCAGAGCGTTTTCCTGCCTTCTGTGCTCACGTCAGCTCGGGACGCAGAGCAGCCCATGGTCCTGGGGAAGCGCAGAGACAGGGTGCGGCCTCGTTTGGGGTTGGGGCACAGCTCGGTTTCTTTCGCTTTACTCTCTTGTCTTTGTTTTCTTTTCAGGGAAGGTCTGTTTCTTTAACGACTTTTTATCGAACAGCAAGAAATATCATGAACATGTGCTTTAGCAAGGAGCCTGCCCCGGCTGAAATCGAGGTGAGTGTGTCGGGGCCATGCCCCCGGGTGGGAAGGGCACTGCGCTGAGTCCGAGGGGTCAGGGTCGTCGTTGGTGGCTGACACCCAGCGGACCAGCTATGCCCAAACCTGAACTCGTTCGGAGGCGGAGGGCACATACTGGGGAGGGCGCGCCTCCCCGGCCTCCCCTGGGGGCCGAGCCGGGGTCCCCAAGCTGCAGAGTCGGGAGTGAGCTCCCGGCACGTCCCCTGCCAGTGGCCACTCCTCACCCTGTCCGTGTGTTATGCAAGAGAATGTTTGGAATCCCTGGAAACCACAGTTGTGCGTTTTCTCCTCTATTTTTTAATGGGGTTGGCAGATTGCCATTTTTGTGTTTCTGCCAACTGTGTTCTCGGAGTTCGTGTGAGGTTGGAAGGACAGGGAGCACTTCTGTGCCCAGACCAACGAGGGGGTTTCTGGGAGGGCTGCTGCAGGACAGGGACCCGATCTGTTGCTTGCCTCCACCGGCCAGTGCCCCGCTGGGCCCGGGTGCGCTTCCAGCTGCCAGGGAGGGAAGCCGAGCTCCTGTGGCCGGGCCTGGGCAGCCACCGGCAGACAGGATTCCCACCGTGCCTCCGAGTCGTGGAGCGTGTGCCACCTCTCCTGGATTCGCCTGTGCTGACCACGAGGGCGCTGCTTCCTGGGGTGGGCCGTGCGCACAGTCCCTGGACAGGCCAGGTCAAACCAGGACGCCCGTCTTCCCCGCGGCCATGTGGAGCCACACCTCGGGCCGCACCCATTCCAAGCCCAGGGCAGGAGCGGCTACCCTGCTGCTCAGGCTTCCCAGTTAGGGGGACGCCTTGTCTCATTTTGGCCTCCAGTGTCCTGCTTCCCTTAGGCTTTAGGTCTCTGATCTGCACAGGCTTCCCCAGCTCCCTACCCTGGGCGCCCCCTTTGAATACCACACCATGGCCTGACCCCTGCCCTGCCCCAGCTTTGCACTGTCCCCACCCCAGCCATGTCCCATCAGCCACGTTGTCCGCTGGGCCCCGAATCTGGGACACATGTGGCTGTCACCGTGGCTTCCAGAGTGCTTGTGGCTTTTGTGGGAGACAGCAGAAAGGGATGGGACTCCGTGGGGTGAAGAGGTGGAGGGAGTGTGCCGTGGGGTCGCCCGGGGCCACTGGGCTTGCTCCCGTGTGTGGCACGAAGGACATATAGCTTGTTCCCTGTGGCCGTTGAACACTAACCCCCCCACTGCCAGCGTTTGTTCCCTCTGACTCTGCTGACATACGTGCAACCATGTGGCACTTGTCCTGTTGTGTGATTGGCTTATTTCCCAGAGAGTGAGGCCTTCAGGGTTTGTCCGTGGGCAAAAGCACGAGTGAAGAACATTGTTCCATTGGAAGGCTGGGCCCCCTGTCGTATGGATCTTGTTCACCCGAGCACCCTGGCTGCTCTCATGTGTGGCTTTCGTGAGCAGGGCTGCTGTGAACAAGGCGTACAGAAATCCACTCGAGCCCCTCCTCGGTTCTGGGGACGGACCCCCGAGGGGACTGATCCTTGCCATCCTGCCCTGTGCTCTGCTGGGGGCTCTCGGCGGCTGTCGTGTGGTGGGCCCCTCCATGGCATGTGGGCACCCCCGTGGCATGTGTGCGGCGTGGCTGCTAACTGGGCGTCTCCTCTCCCCACAGCAAGAGTACTGGAGGTTAGTGGAAGAGAAGGACTGCCACGTGGCCGTGCACTGCGGCAAGGTCGACACGAATACGCACGGCAGCGGGTTCCCTGTGGGGAAGTCAGAACCGTTTTCAAGGTAACGTGGGACGCTCTTGTCTGCGTTCTGGGGACCAGATGGGGCCCTTCCTCCCAGTCTGTGATGCCCGTCTGCTTTCCTCTGCAGGCACGGATGGAACCTCACCGTCCTCCCCAATAACACAGGATCCATCCTGCGTCACCTCGGTGCTGTACCTGGTAAGCCTGCTCTGGCCGCCGTCTTGTTCTTTTTTCTTTTTTTTTTTTTTTTTTTTTAAGATTTTTATTTATTTATTCATGAGAAACACGCACACACAAAGAGGCACAGACAGAGGCAGAGGGAGAAGCAGGCTTCATGCAGGGAGCCCGACATGAGACTCGATCCCGGCTCCCCAGGATCACGCCCTGGGCCGAAGGCGGCACTAAACCGCCGAGCCATCCGGAATGCCCGTTTGTTCTTGTTTTTAAGAGAAAGAAGAGGAGCAGAGTCGGGGGGGGGGGGGGGGGGGGGGGGGGGAGAGAACCCCAAGCAGACTCCCTGCTGAGTGCAGAGTCCAACATGGGGGTTGATCCCACGACCCTGAGATCGTGACCTGAGCTGAAACTGAGAGGTGGATGCTCAACTGATGGCGCCCTAGTGCCCCGATGTGGCTGCGGTCTCTGGGGTCCTGAGGCTGTGCCTTGGGCAGCTGGCCCAGCAGGCACCAGCCCACGTGACCAGACGGGACAGGGTATGGTGTAGAGCATGTGTATTGGAAACATTGGTCTTTAGAAAAAGCGAGATCTGGGTCGGTTGACGTCCGTGAACATGTGGAAAGGCGAACCAGACGGTAGAGTCTAGGTGCTGGGAGATGCTCGGTGCCAGCTTCTCATCTTGAATTGGTTTTCAAAGCTAATGTCCCGACGCCGTAGGGCATTTGATTGTGGAGGATGGTAGGGATAGCAGGTGTTCTGGGCGTCGTGGTCCCCGAGGGCTGGTCCCCTGGGAAAGGTGGTCTGGGCCCTGCACACGATGGGGGCGGCTGAGTCCCCAAGGCTCCCACACGCGGCAGGGTTTTGTGCTTCCTCGGCCAGCGCACGCCCGGGTCCAGGTTGGCGGGTCCGTTCTCTGTCCTGAGGTTTAGCGGCTATGGCGTGGGCTGGTGGCTGATAGCGATCATCGTGGTCCTGCTCCTGGGGCCATCTTGCTTCCCAACTTAACTCAGATTAAGGGGTCGTCTTTTTTTTTTTTTTTTTTTAAAGATCTTATTTATTTATTTATGCTCGGGGGAGCAGCAGAGGGAGAGGATCTCCAGCAGGCTCTCTGCTGAGCAGGAGCCCAACATGGGGCTCGATCCCAGGACCCCGGGATCAGGACCTGAGCTGAAGGCAGACGCTGCAGCCCCCAGGCGCCCCTGAGAGGTGTTCAGCACTCTTTTGGAACCTTGGCTTCCTACCTGCAAAGCAGGCAGGGGGGAGCCAGTACTGTCTTCTCACCTGTGTCCCCTGATCTCAAGTCCTGTGTCCGTCTGTCCTCCCTGCGTGGGAAGCAGGCAGTGATTTCCCGTCGCCCCCACCCACACACCCTGGTGCCGTCCTCCTAATGCCTTTCTCTCCCCCTGCAGGAGTGACAATTCCCTGGCTAAACATTGGCATGGTCTTTTCTACCTCATGCTGGTCTCGAGACCAAAACCACCTTCCCTATATTGACTACTTACACACTGGTGCTGACTGCATTTGGTGAGTACACCGGCCGCGGGGCGCCTGGGGGCGGACAGGTGGGCGAAGATTCTGGAGAGTTCCTGAGGCCGCCCCTCCCTTGGCAGCGGAACGCCCTCAGGCCTTGCCCACATGGCTTGGCCCAGGGCTCCCAGGATTTCTTAGCTCTGTGGGAAGCGCCGGAGGTGGCGAGGTGTATGAGGCTTGCAGCGTTGGCACGGTGAGCCGGGTTGAGCATCTTCTCAGGTGCTTCTCGCTGTTTCTGTTCCTTCTGCCAGCTGCCTGCTTACCCTTGGTTTTTCCTCTAGGGCATCACTTGGTGGTGGTGGCTTAGGACTTTGTACCATGTCAGGGTGAGAACCCTTAGGGTGTTGCAGAGAGGTGGCCAGTAGTGCTCACTGTGTCCCCCTCCCCCCTCCCCCCCAGCGTAAACAGTCCCTCTCGGGCCTCGTGTGGGATTATTTTCAGCGTCCCATGTAGTCAGTCCTCTGACCCACCATGCTGCAGACTGGGTGCCACTGGGAGGGGGGCTCTGCTGTGGAGAGACCCGGGTTTTTCCTGCTACTGCCTGGGTGCTCACCTCGGACCCTCACCTGGCAGCCCTTGTGCATCCTGGGCTGCAGCTGGCTCCCCCAGCCCTTCCTTCCTGGTGGCAGATAGGACATGACAGCAGATAGCAGGCTGCCCTGTCATCTGATGGGACAGGAACACCTCATCCGTCCCCCATAACTGCATTTGCTGTCCTGACAGGGCGAGCAGCCGTTATTAAAGAACAACAGTCTTACGACTTATGTTGTCTGTTGAGGGGCCGTGTCTGCAGCAGCCTGGGCATCATGACTTCCCTGCCCTCGGGCCATATGTGGGCTCAGTGCAGAGGCCTGGTCCAGGGCTGAGGGACCCCCGTGGGGGCTGCCCCACCTAGGAAGGGGGGTCCTTAGCATCAAGGGGGAGACTGTGAGTGGCTGCTGGGCCAGGAAGGCTGAGCGGGTGGCCTGGGGCCGTGCCAGGCCTGCTGTTCCCAGCGGACAAGCTTCTCTGGCAACACCTGGCACGGCCTGGGGTTCCATGGGGTTCCATGGAGTTCCACACCAGCCCCACTCCACAGGGTCGGGGGTGAGCTGCCGGGCTCATGCGTCCATCCCGCCTGCCCGACCCTGAGTTAGAGGTAGGGAAACGTCAGCCTTTGGAAGACATCCCTGGAAACCCCACTGATGAGTAAGAGATCTGATCAGACAACTTGGCGTGTGGTTTTTCTGGAAACCTGTCCTTTAGGTTAGAAACCCCGGATTTAGGGCACAGATCAGGACAGGATACACTGGCATTGAAGTGACATAAGCATGTGTAGGAAATGTGACTATGGTGCCGGGCCGCCCCTGTACTCGGCAGCTGAGGCCAGTGTCTGGCCTCTGAGTATCGATCTCCCTGCCGCCGACCGCGCCGATGGCCTGTGGGAAGGTGGAAGTTTGCAGCTGGTTTTGTGGGTGGGCAGTGACTGGTGACACGAGCCTCCTGGCTGTCATGCGGCTTCGATTTTTACTGGAGGTCAATGTCCTCGTCGGCCTGTGGCCTGGTCAGGCCGCTCCAGGAGTGTGGCCCTCGTGGGCCACTGGCGACAGCTCCGCGCTCCCCGCGACACGGGCCGGGCCCAGGCTCTTCTCCTACGGTCTGCCCACAGCGCCAGCCTCCCCTCGTCATCCCTGCCAGCTCCTCGGTGCAGCCAGAAGGCTCCTCGCTGTCCCCACCTTGGCCTGGCCCCGTCCCACTTCGCGGTGCTGGGCTCTGGCCACGGCTCCCTCGGTGCACCGGGGCCTGCGTGTCCTGGGTGCACCGAGTCCTGTGAGGCCCCTCCGGGGGGATCAGCTGCCTGGACCCGCACGTCCCCGCAGCTTTAGAGCCCTTAGCAGAGGCTGGTGGAGTTTGCACGTGTGTGTGTGCCTCTGATTCATTGGGCGCTCTAAACGTCTGGTTTGGGCGTGAAGGTGTTTTTGGCTCGCACGTAGGTCAGCTCTGCACAAGAGGAGCGAGTCGCCCGCTGCCGCTGCCATTGGACTACGCAGGGGGATGCAGTTGCAGGCCTGGGCTTGGTCGTCTCCCTGGGGGGAGGGTGTGGGGCGCCCAGCACAAGCTCCCTGGGCAGAGGGTCCTTGTCAAGGCTCTGCTCTGCCCGTGTTTCCCAACGTCCCAGGTATTGCATTCCTGCTGAGGAGGAGAACAAGCTCGAAGACGTGGTGCACACGCTGCTGCAGGCCAATGGTACCCCAGGGCTGCAGATGCTGGAGAGCAACGTCATGGTAGGGCCTGCTGCTGCGGCTGCGGACCCGGGGGCAAGCGTCTGGGCGGAGCCGGGACTCGGGGCTGTTGGAGAAAGTCACTCTCCGTGCCCACCTGCCCTTCAGAGGCAAAGAGGACACTGGGAAATGTCCTCTGTCCTGAAAGTCAAACTGGGGAAGCTCTCTCCTCAGATGACAGGGTTCAAGGCTCGTCCTGGGGGCCTTGGCCTCCGTTTAGGGCCTGCTGTGTTGTACGTGGAGGACGGGGTGTCCTGGGGCACCCAGCTGTGGGGAGCCAGGCTGGCCGGCCCACTGGCCGGGAGCGCTCAGCACCACAGAAGCGAACGTGAAGGCTTCTGACTGTGTTCGCGGGAAGTCCTGGGCCTGCTAAGTCCCTGGGAGTCTGGCCTTGGGCTGTGTTCTGGGCCCTGAGGCCACCCTGTGGCCCCCTGGTTGGGGTGAACTTACCCCGTGCCAACCCTGCCATGCCATGTGGGCACCGGGCTGTGTAGTCACAGTGACTGTGACTCTCTTGCACCAGGATCAACTTAGAGCCTTGTTCTTCTTTTGGGAATTACGTGTCTTTCCTAAAGGAGAACCAGACCTTTACATTAAATTTAGGTCCTGGCACGCACGCCCCTTCTTAAGCCCTGAAGGTCCCCCTGGAGAACAGGTGTGTGTGCGGACACGCCTGCCGGGGATGGGCTGTGTCCTGGGGTGGCCGCAGGGCTGTACCAGAGGTGGGGGGGGGGGCTCCGTGGGCGGTGGTCAGGGGGCGACAGCCAGGGGTGCTCCTGAGCCCAGCCTGTGCCCCTAGATCTCCCCGGAGGTGCTGTGCAAGGAGGGGATCAAGGTGCACAGGACCGTGCAGCAGAGTGGCCAGTTTGTCGTCTGCTTCCCGGGCTCCTTTGTGTCCAAAGTGTGCTGCGGCTACAGCGTCTCCGAGACCGTGCACTTCGCCACCACCCAGTGGACAAGTATGGGCTTCGAGACGGCCAAGGTAGGGCTGGGCCAGCGCACGCCAGCGCAGCTCTCACCGGTCTGCTTGGAGGGAACGTGGAGTTTCAGGACCTCCTTCGAGGGCTCTCCCGGGCAGCAGGGGTCTCTCTAGGGAAGGGGAGAGTCAGTATCTGACAGGTTCTGGGTTCTGTGACCTGTACCCGGCAGCAGGAAGGCATCACACGAGGAGTTAAGGGGAATGTGCCCTGGCAGGAAGCGTGTGCCCACTCCAGAGGGCTTTCCTGCTGTTGGTGCCGACCTCCCAGCCGGCAGACAGGACGGTTGTAGGGTTTTCAGTTGCTTTGGACCCATGTGGAATTCAGGGTTTGGGAATTCAGCGAGCCCGCCGCCCCGACCATCCAAAGGAGGGCAGACAGCCGCCCTAATAAGGCCCCGCGACCACCCCTTCCAGGAAATGAAGCGTCGCCATATAGCCAAGCCATTCTCCATGGAGAAGTTACTCTACCAGATTGCACAAGCGGAAGCGAAGAAGGAGAATGGCCCCACTCTCAGTACCATCTCCGCCCTTCTGGATGAGCTCAGGTAATACGGGGTCCCCTCTGGGGGGAGCAAGGGCTTGGCTCCCCTTCCCTCTCCCTCCGGAGGCCTGAGGCTCCAGGTCAGAAGTGCTGACCTGCAGGGAGGAGGCAGGAGGGCAGCCTCCAGAGGGAAGGAGGGCAGCGGTCTCCGGGCGCTGCGGTGCCGCCCCCCTGCTGCCACCCGTCCCTGGGTCGGCTGAGTGCGGGGCGTCGGAGGAGCCCCAGGGTGGATGGGCTGTAGCGCCGCCTCCCAGAGGCCCAGGCGCACGATGTCCCGGTCCCACCCCGACACCTGCCCCGCTCTGTGCGCAGGGATACGGAGCTGCGGCAGCGGCGGCAGCTGTTCGAGGCCGGCCTCCACTCGTCCGCCCGCTACGGCAGCCACGACAGCAACGGCGCCATGGCGGATGGCAAGAAAAAGCCTCGAAAGTGGCTGCAGTTGGAGACGTCGGAGAGGAGGTGTCAGGTCTGCCAGCACCTGTGCTACCTGTCCATGGTGAGCCTGGGGGCTGGGCCTTGGCGGGGCACGTGTGCTCCCGTAGCAGGTGCAGCCACGGGTCGGGGCTCGGGGCTCACGCGGCGCCTCCACCCATGCCCGGCCGGCCCAGCTGCTGTGGCTGCTGCCCGTCAAGCCCGAAGGCTGGCAGGAGGGGGAACCCGCGTTCGTCCGCCAATGCCATGGCCAAGTCCATACCCGGAGCTCGGGCGGCCGGGGGCTCTCCGCTCTGGGGGCCGGGGCCGGGGCTGGCCTGCGGTGCCCTCAGAGGCTCCGTCCTCGACTGGCACGTGTGCCGCTGTCGTGACTTCTTGTGAGGACGGTGTCCTGATGGGACGAGGCCTGCCCTAGGGCCGCCGTGTACCTCAGTGGCCTCTCCAAAGGCCCCGTCTCCAGATGTGGCCCCCTTCTGACATTCTGGGGTGAGGACCTGTGAGCGGGGCGGGGCACGGGGGTCCCATCGTGCACACAGATGGGGACTCTTGAGGTCTCTGCTCTGCACTCAGTAGAGCCTGGGCTCAAATGTCTATTTTTCGTCCCCGCCTGGTCCTCTGTGCAGTGGGCACTGTGGGGGCCGCAGCTGCCGGCCGCCCCGCGCTCCGCGTCCTCCCCCTCAGCACAGCGGTCAGGGCAGGGCGGGAGCCGGTGGGCGCCCTCTGCCCACACAGGCGTTGTGCTGGGTGCCTAGGCCCAGCTGTGGGCGTGGAGCCCGAGCCGTGGTGATGCCGTGATGCGGAGGTGGGTGCGTTCCCTGCATCTCAGCCCGAGGGTGTTTTGAGCCCTGTGGCCCCTCACGATGTAATCTCGAGTCCAGGACGGCCTGTGGCTGCTTCTGCCCGGCGTGTGTTTTCCGAGGTAGTTTTAAAAAGGTAAATCGAGAGCCACGTTCCTAGGCAAGGAGGTCACTAGCATGTCCCCCGATCTTAGAGCTGTTCTGTGAGCGGCACTGGCAAAAGCCCCCGCAGGCCTGTGTCGGGATGGGGACCCTCCGCCGGGACCGTGAGCCTGGAAGGCGCGGTCATGACCCTGCGCGGGGCACCGGCCTGTTCCTGGGGCTTGTTCTCGGGCGTCCTGGAGACGGGGGGCGGGGAGGGGGGGCTGCAGCTGTCCCCAGGCGTTTCCCGCCAGCCTGACCGGTCGTGAGAAGGCACAAGCCATCCCCATCCTGAACTTGCAGGTAGAAAATAGATGTTATGTTATGATTTCTGTTGCTGGGATGAGTAACAGGCTGGTATTTTTGTTAGTTTCCTGGGTTTTGTGTCTTTCTGTGAGAGCCAAGTGTCCTTAAAAGGTGATGGGTTTCCTCCTGTCGGTGTTGGCTCCTCACTCCTACAGCTTGTTGGGGCAGCCAGGTGTTGCCCCCGCGTCTTTCTGGACGCGCACGTCAACCCCATGCGTCTGGAGACGCGTGTGGAGGCAGCGCCTTCCCTTCTCTGGAGGCCAGGACTGGGGGGCGGGGCGAGGGCCCCCCGCAAACCAGCGGCCCTGCACAGCCCGGCCCGCCTGCCGCCCCTCGGCCCGGGAGCCCAGGACCTCGCAGGGGCATGAGGCCCCCGCCTGGCAGGTGTTCTGCCCCGGCCCTCAGGCCCGCTGTCCCCGCAGGTCGTGCAGGAGAACGAGAACGTGGTGTTCTGTCTGGAGTGCGCCCTGCGCCACGTGGAGAAGCAGAAGTCCTGCCGAGGCCTGAAGCTGATGTACCGCTACGACGAGGTCAGTCCGCGGCGCGCCCCAGGCCCTGCGTCGGTGCGGCAGGCCTGCTGCGGCCGGAGCCTGGGGCAGCCTGTGTCCGCCGGAGCTGGAGGAGCCCACGAACCCCAACCAGAAAAGCCTTTTACTTCGATGGACCTTGTGTCATGGGGGGTTTCCTCTTCCTGTTCACGGCAGCCTGGCCCCCGCTTCCGTGGCCACCCTGGCTCCGCGTCCCAGGGACCTGTGTCCAGGGCCCGGGGGCTGGCCTGGGAAACAAGGGATGGTGCCGCCAGGGCTGGGTGCCGACCTGCGCCCCCACCACGGGACAGACGGACCTGGGGGACAGCCGGGCCTCGTCTCCCTCCCTCGGGTCCTGGGCCGTCCGCCAGCAGCCATGACTGCGCTGGGGGGTAGGGCCTCAGAGCTGCCTGCTGTGGGGGGACGGGGCTGGGGCCAGAGCACCTTCCCCCTGAAGCCCCGCGGGGCCTCTGAGACACGAGATGAATCAGCCCTTCCCCGGTCCCCAGCCGAGGCGGGGGGTGCGGTGAGACTCCCGCACCCCGGCTGACATCTGGGGCCCCTGTGCCGGCCGGCCCCAGGTTGGGGTGGGCTCTGTGGGCGCCTGGGCATGGGTGCCACCAGCACCCGGAGGGCCTCCCTGTCCCCGGAGCACACGAGACCAGGCCCTGCTTGTCCTCACGCAGGCTTCTGAGCAGAAGCCCGGAGGCCTCTTTCAGCATTTGACTCCACAGGGCCCAGTGCCGGGGCCGGCTCTCGCCGCTCCTGCATCCTCGTGCCCCCTGTAATCCCCTCTCATGGTCTCCCCCCCACACAAACACCCTTGTCCCTTCCCCTGGTTCTGTGCCTCACGTGTGTCTTGTGGGAAAGCCACCGCCTCCATCCCAAGCCCAGCCCTGTGCTGCTAGTGTAACAGCAGGTCAGACCCCCGGGGGGCGGGGCTTCCTTTGATCCCCGGGGCTCTGCCCTCTGGGGCCAGTTGCTTGTGACCCGCTGGGTTGCCGTGCGTGGCGCATGCACCCACCTTCCACGCAGCGGCCTCCTGGAGCGCAAGGCCCTGCCCCTGGAGGGCCCAGCTCACCATTCCCGGCCCCAGGCCCTCCTGCTGTCTCCTGGAAGGCCAGTCCTCCTTCCGCAGGCCGCGTGCGCCCCGAGCCCCTCCACCCCCCACGTCCCCAGTGGCTGGTCCTGGGGGAGGGGACTGCTCTGCTGTCCCGCATCTGAGGCCTGGCGGAACCGGGGGGTGGACCAGGGGGCCCTGCTTCCTGGGGTTCAGGCTGTGGCTCAGAGCAGGTGAGCCTTTGGCAGAGGTGCACGCGTGTTGGGTGAGGGCCGGTAAGCACTGTCCTCCCTGCTGCTTCACTTCAACCGCGAATCCCTGACCTGTTCGGACAAACTAGTCAGGACAGCCCGGCGTGGTGGGGGGGGGGGGGGGGTGATGTTGTGGAGCTCAGCGGCCAGCACGGGGGCTCGGCCCGCAGGACTTGGAGGCGCTCCAACACGGGTCCTTCGGTCTCCAGCTGCCTGGACCTGTGCGTGGGCAGGTGTCCTGGGCCACCGGAATACTGGGCGGAACCCAGTCCGTAGGGCCGTCTGACGCTTAACCTCAAGTCGGTTTTGGTAAGAGGAGGGCGCAAGAAGCCGCCTCCTTGGCCGCGGGCCTCATGTTAGTGAATGAATCCGGAACCGCTCCCTCCGGTTGACAGCGAGTGTGTGTGACCCAGGGACTCGCTGACTCTGGCTTGGGTTTCTGAAATGGCTTGTGAGGCCCACAGGTCTTGGGGAGTCCGTGTGTGGGGATCCCAGGGAGCCGGGGGGACAGAGGGGGGCGGCAGGGGGCACCAGCCGCTTGCACTGGGTGCTAAGCAGCTGTTCGCCCTCCAGCAGCAGGCTGACTGGAAGCAGTTCGCCTGTGGCACGGCGGCGCCTTCATAAACGTGCCACCCTGTTCCTCCAGATGCTTCCGTCCTTCACCTCTAACACCTCCACCCCTGTTGCTGGAGGGGCCACCTGGGACTCCGCCGGCCCGGGCCTTTGAGTACAGCGCTGGCCATTCCCATCCCGTGTCCCCACGGCCCCTCCATCCCTCGTCCAGGGGAGGTGCTCATGAGGTGCAGGTCAGGCCACGTGCCAATTTGGGATTTTGCCCCGTGGTTTCTTGTAAAACTCGGTGGTTCAGAGTTGTGTTGACGTTACAAAAACATCCTTGATGCCAGTGGCTGAGGGTTCCCTTGACCGAATTTTGAGAATGTTTGAGAGCCGTCTCCCAACGCCGAGGAGGAGGGAGCACCGGAAGTATTTCTGAGCAGACGAGTGTGTTGCTGGGCACGACCCGGTGAAGGGGGAGGCTCCAGCGTCAGGGTGGTGGCTGGGCTGCAACAGCTTCAGGCGCTGGTCACCGTGCGGGCAGCAAGTGGCCAGAGCCCAAACCCCGGGTCTCCCTCCGAGACGCCTGGTGCGGGGAGGGGGGGGGGGCTGAGCTCCATCTCTGCGCTGAGCCAGGCCCTGGTGGGGGGATGGGGTGGGTGCTGGGAAAGGGCCGTGGGCGGTGACCCGCCTGGCTGGCTCTGGCTCTGGGAGTGGAGTGTGCGGCTCCCCCACCTCCTGGAGTTCAGGGCTTCCTGCAGCCACGGGTGGGGGCGCAGAGGTGCCATGGGGAGGTGTGGACTTGCGGGTGTTTCTCTGGGAGACGAGAGCCTTCGACTTGGGGTGTGAGTGAGGGGACCTCTGCAGGCCGCCAGCGGGTCCCCTGCAAAGCCTTCCCCTGGGTGCTCCTGGGACGGTGCTGATCCGGGTGATTCACGGTCTTCCTTTTGACCCGAAACAGGAGCAGATCATCAGTCTGGTCAATCAGATCTGTGGCAAAGTATCTGGCAAGAACGGCAGCATCGAGAACTGTCTCAGTAAACCTACACCAAAAAGAGGGCCCCGCAAGAGAGCGACCGTGGACGTGCCGCCATCCCGGCTTTCATCCTCCAGTTCATCCAAAAGTGCTTCGAGCTCGTCGTGAAGATGCCAACACCCGTGTCGATTGATATATATTTTTTTGTAATTATTATATTCTAGTTTGGAGTACTTGCTGTAGGATACAAGCTGTCTTTGCACTAGCTCTAAAGAAGATTTTCTTCTGGTTTTAGAGAACTAATTTTGTTTTAGCATTAAACTGTTGAACTTTTTTTTGTACTTAGAATACCTAGATACTGCAGTCAGATTTTTGAAACTGCCGTATATTCACTGTTTTAAAAACCCTTGAGGGGCTGTATTAATTTGTATCGCCCCTGTGGCTGAAAAAAAGCCTTTTCGGTTTTGTTTTGTTTTTGTTTTTGTTTTGTTTTCTTTGGTAACTTGGGGGAAAAAAAGGCTTTTTAACCCATTTTTGAAGAGGGTGAAGTTTGGAGAACAAATTTTAAAAACCAAGTCATGTGAGCAGATTTTTCTAGAGAGGAAAAGGGATAGGAGACACACACACACCACAAAACTTGAAAAGAAATGGCTTTACTTTGGCTGTCTTTTCTTCTGTCATGTGCAAAACGAGTTTGTAATTTTAAAAACCGGAGAACCCCCATTCTGTGTCTTGGGGCGGTCACGGCAGCTGAAGGCAGAGCCGAGGCAAAACGCAGAAGAGGAGCGCCGAGGTTCTCTTTACCAGCACATCACTATGCATCTGTTTTTGGAAAAGAGGAGAGCGGGAGAAGACGACTGCCTGCCTTGGAGGGGTCACGTGAGGGACACCTGTGCCTGATTTCATTAGGAAATCCATTCTGTTATTTTTTGGTGCTGTTGGCTACTTTATCAAAAACCCTTCAATAGCATCCTTAAGAGAAAAAAAAAAAAAAACAAGGAAAAAAAAAGTGATCGAAGCCGTAAGTGCTTCTTTGTCATAGATGTGCAATCTTTCTAACATTCCGTCTCCATCTCACCGCTTGTTTTACACCTTCACAAGTCAGCATTAATCTTTCTTTCTTTTAAATTCGTTTCGTTGACGGTCACACTTAGAGCCACTAGGAGGTCTGCAGTTCTTTTTTGAATGTGAAAATGCATTTGCGCTCATCTTGTCTATTTTTTCTCTCCATGTTGTAACAAAAAGAAAAAAAAGAAAAAAAAAAGAATCCCATCCCTTTTGTACATACGCCTGTAAATTGTTTTAAATACTTGAGCCTTTTTCTTGGTGGGGGGTGGGGAGGGCGCGAAGACAAGATGAAGAAAAAGCCTTACGTTTCCGTTTCTTCATCGGGTGGATTGGATGCTTACAGGGTTTTTCTTGTAACATTTATAAGTGCTGCTTACATCACTGAACAACAACAACAAAAATAATAATGGAGTAGCTGTTGCCCTTCTCCGGTTGTGTGTACAGTACGTGTGGAATAAAAAAGGGAACTGTTTTCACAAGCTGTTCTTTGTTTCGTAATTGGATCCACCGAGCCCGTAGCTACCCCTGTTGCACTGAGCTTGCCAGTGGGACTGTCAGGAGCGTCCTGTGATACACTTTGTTGGTTGTTGTTGCAGAAGACTGAACTGTTTTTGGAATATTTAACAATTACATAAACAGAGTCAAGTGTTTTCCAATGTGGTTGTCCGGTTTTTATGGCCTTGCTGTGTACTTTCCCTCTTTTTGACAGTAAACTTCTGCCTATGGCTTACAGTTTGACATTTAATTTATTAGCGCTGCTCTGCACTCCTCCCGCGGGAGGGAAGACTTCATGTTGTTTATTGCCAGTTTTTTGTTTACTTTTCAGGTTTGTACTACAAGGTTTAATAATAAAAACAAAGTTTTTTGGCTATTTGTCTGTCTTGTGGAAGATGAGTGAATGAGACAAACTTTCTTTTCTGATAACCGGGCCAAGCTCCCAGCCCACAGCCAGGCCCCACAGCCCCACTCCTGGCACCTCGGGAGTTGGCTCCCCGTCTGCCGCTGGCAGTGGTCTGGACCCCCAGCCGCAGCCCCGGGTGCAGAGCCTCATGGCCACCGTCCACCAAGCACTTCTCCAGGGGCCGCCCGCCCTCTGGGCCCAGTGCTCCTTCCTTGGGCCCGGAGGGTGCGCTCTGAGAGTCGGGGCGCCCGGGGGACTGTGGACTCCAACCTCCGCAGCTGGAAACCCAAGCTGACCGGGCTGTGTTCTAGATGAAGCACAATCTACCGTCTGCAAAGGGCTTCCGTCCCCCGAGCCGAGGCAGGGAGGCCACACCGAGCCTCCTGACGCGGGCTCCGGTGTGGCCCACGGCCCGGCGGGCCGATCTAGGAGCCCTTCCGCACAAACTGGCCTCGCACTCGCTCAGTATGAAGTCCTCAAGCTTTATTGTCGGCTGTCTTAGTTTCTCACACATTATTGGCAACTGAGTAAAAGCCAAGAGCCTCCTGTCACAAAAGCACCTGCCTCCTCGGTGACATTCCGTGCAGCCGCACCTGCCCGGATACGCAGACCTACGAGTCGCTGTCGTCGCTGTGTAGCGTGGCGAGGGCAGTGTCCACCTCGACTCCCTCCTCGTCAGACTGGACCACGGGGGCCTCACCCTCGCCGGGGGCCGGGGCAGCCAGCTCAGGGCAGGCACACGGCGAGGGAGGTGGCTCAGCTTGCGATTCAGCGGGATCTGGAACCCGGAGCGTGATTTCCTGCCGACTGTCCCCCGAGCCGGGCCCTGCGGAGTGAAGACCATGCCATGGGGTCCCACAGCGGAGAACCACCCTTGAAGATGTCCCTCCAAGGGTGAGGAGCTGGGGCCCACGCGGACCCTCCGCCCCGGGACGGGTCCAGAAACCTCCCGACGGGGGCCAGGGACAGACACACGGTGTCGAAGCACATGCTGCATTTCTCAGGGGCACGTCCCGTGTCCCCTCGGCTACCTGGACATATTTAGATCCTCGGGAGGAATCCTAAGAGAACTCCCTGGTCTTTTAGCAGTTCCCCAAGGTCATGGGAACCAGAAGGAGGTCTGAGGGGTCGGGGTCCTGTAGATGGTGGGGTCACTGTGCGCCTGTCCCTGCCTCTGGGGAAGGGGCTCGTGGCGCTCCCCGTGTCCCCACCTTCTGTGCATGGGCCTTGGCACCCCCGGGACAAGAGGGGAGCCTCGAGGAGGAGTGGGCAGCTACACCGGGTGGCAAGAAAGCTGGAGTCCGACTGTGGGGTGGGGGCCCCATGGCTGGTGGGGGGGGCAGTGTGCTGCCAGAGGGCTCCCCCCGTTGTTTGTACGTGGAGGGGCAGGCAGGCTCTCCCACCTGACCCAGGTAAGGGGTGGGGCTCAGGAGGGACACAGCCAGGAAGCCCAATGAGGGGAAGGCAGAGAGTGGCGGCCAGCTGCCCACAGGGCTGCAGCTATTTCTGGAACTAGGAGCCCAGGCTGAGCCAGAGCCCAGGTAACACCTGCTGGGGGGTGGGGGTGGGGGGATGGAGGGCGAACCACGCGGGAGCCCCTGCCCCAGGGACTAACCAGCTGGAGGAGGTGCTCACAACCTGAATGCAGCCGCCTGGGCCCTGGTGACCGAGCCTCCCACGCGCCCCTCGCCTCATGATGCCCCGTGGGTGCGGCAACGCGGCAGCGGCAAGACCCGCACGGCCTAGTCACAGGCCTCAGAGATCTTCCCTCCGCAGGGACGCGGGGGGTGTGGTAGAGCTGGTGCAAGCTGTCCTCCCCACCTGAGACCGGAGACGGCACCGTGTTGTCTTCAGCGCCGGAGTTCAGGAAGACGTCCAGGGCCTCCTGGTCAGAGATGTCCATCAGGTCCATCTGCTCCAGCATGTCGATGTTGACCTCCATGGACGACATGCTGCCCATGGGCTCTGGGAAGACACGGGCGGGAGAGGAAAGGACACTTCAAGAAGCCGCTAAAAGGTGAGCTTCAGGTGCGCCAGGCCAGCACAGTCCGCCCTGTAAGGTACGTCCCCTCGAAACCTCCTAAAACAGGACAGGGACCCCTCCCGGTCCAGCACTCTGACACTACCAGCCCTGGTGGCCGTGTCATTCGGACCCTTGTAGCAGTTTCCCTGCTCACTGCCAGCCGCGTGCTGACAGGTGTGGCTGGGAGGGGCCGTTGCACACAGCCACGTGGTCCGTGACCTCCCCTGCCCACAGAGGGCCCCAGGCTCCATCGTCATGGTCGATACTGTCCTTGCCCTCGGGGCCTCTCGGTCTAAACAGCAGCCAAAGTTTGGGCAGCTGCAGGCTAGCTGGGTGGCACCACCGGGTCCCTGCAGCTAAAGCACAGGTTAGAGAAAACGACCAGCCACAGGCCAAAATCGACCCCCTTGAGGGGGTCAGCCTGGGTCTGGGGTGGGCGGTGCCTCCTGCATCTGGAGCCTCTACCCCAGCCTCTCTGTGGTCCCCAAAACCACAGGCCAATTGACTTCATCACCCCAGGCGTGATGGTGCCCAGCAGAAGCACGTTAATTCTGGATGCAAAACACCCTTAGCCCTGGGGCTCCCAGTAACGCTCCAGTAATGCCAGTAACGTAAACACAGCAATGGAGCTGGTCCAGGGCTCGCTCACCGGAGTGTGTGTGGGGGGGTGTCAGCAGAAACACGCTCAGTGTAACACCCCCTCCCCAAGGCTATTTTAATGGACTTAAAAGATGGAATCAAAAAACAACAGGTTGAAAACAAATACTTGAGAAGAAGCCAAATAAACTTCCAGACGTGAATATTTCCATCACCAAACTCCAGAACTCAGGGCAGGAGTTAATCTGAAGATCAGTGAGGGCCGCTCAAGTGCGCAAGCTACACCGAGCAGGCTGCACAGAAACAGCTGGAAAACGCAACGTCACGGCTCCAAGATGAGAAGGGGGGGGGGCAGTGACCGTCTGAGGGGTGAGGAGGGCAGAGGAGGCAGGGAGGAAGTCACTAGGCCTGCAGCGTTTCAGTAACAATAGAAGCCTGGAGACGGTGCCCTACGTGCCCTACGCAGCTCAGTTCTACGCAGCTCAGCTCTACGCAGCTCAGCTCGAAGAGGCGATAAACGTCATCTCTAAAGTTTTAGGACATTAAATGGATTTAAGACTGAGCATCCAGCAGCCGCTCACAGAGCTGCAGCCTTCGGGACACAGGGCCCCAGGTACCAGGCTCTGGAGGGCAGGTCCAGCCATGAGGAGGCTGCTCCCGAGGAGGGTCCTGGGAGGGTCCTGGGAGTGGGGATGGAGCAGGGAAAGGAGGGGGGGGGAGGAGCGGGGATGGAGCGGGGGAAGGAGCGGGGAAGGAGCGGGGATGGAGCGGGGATGGCGAGAGAGGGCCCGGTCACCGCGGGGGTAGCACGGGGGGGGGGGGGGGGGGGGCAGCACCGTGGCCCACCGGCACGGACATGTGCACGGACACCATGTCCTTTCTGTCCATGAGCTGGGGAAGCTTCTAGAGCCTTGGTGGCCCCCTGCAGCCACGCGGTGAGCGCGGGCTGGGCCAGGGTATGGACCCTGCGGCGTCACCGTGCCACAGCACCCCCAGGTCACACAGGCGCCCGTGGAGGTGCCAGGAGGTGGGAAACCAGTGGGTTCTGCTCTATGGACGAGGAGGCCTGGCAGCGGGGCCTTTCCCCCTGCTGGCCTGGCTCTCACTGCAGGTTTGAAGGCCCCCTGTCCTGTCTGTCCCATTCTCAGCAGGAGTGGGACAGGCGAGACGGGAAAACTGGATTCAAAGTGTCGGACTAGCACCAAGTACGACGGTAATGAAGCCGGGACGCCAGTCCTCTCCGTAAATGTGAATGAATCAGATTTGCCAGGTGTACCAGGTTATAACACTGAATTAACGGGATAAAAATCTAGCTGTTTTCTGTTTGTAGGAGACACTCCTGGAACATATGGACAAGAAACAAACATGAGAAACAAACAAAACAGACTTTATGAGAAGGCAAAAACCCCTGAGGTAGAGCGTGGTGCTGAGGCTCAGTTTGCCAGGACAACCCAGAATGTCCCCGAGACCACCTACCTGGTGGCTGTTTAACGAACGGCAGAAAGACAAGATCTAACAAATCCATACTCGTGAGGGGACCGAGGGCTTAAGGTACCTCTGTGACAATCACATCATCAAATAATGAAAGTTAGTGAGAAGGGCTATTGAGGTGCCGGGAGTCCACACAGAACCCTAACGTTTAGAATCTTGCTCTCAAGTACGCATGAAAGATGAACTCTGTCTTGAATTTAAAAAATCCCATTCTCCAAAACCACAAAGAAGTAACAAAGGGTAGCTACAAACACCTTCACGCGTTATTTAAAAACACTTCTAAACAGTTTACAAGTCAAATAAATTGTAATGGAAAACTGGAAAAACCCAAGAAACCTATTACTTGTCAAAGCCTGTAACATTCTGTTAAAAGTGAACTTTACCCTCCCGAGCCGTTCGTCGCCTTGGCTGCCTTATTCAGACAAGAATCCTGAGACCCGGAGCCCAAATGGTCAAGTTAGACCCCAAACCCTGTGAACCACCCAGGGAACCTGCCGGCGTGCGGCCCTGCCACAGGTGCCGCCGGGCTCCAGGCTGGACGCACGGGGACGGGACAGAGCAGAGGCCCCGGAGAGCCGCGCCGGGGCTGCAGCGAGACGCGGGGGGCCGCGGGGAAGAACGCGGGGGCCTCCCTCACGAGCCGCAGAAAAGCCAACTGGCGGTGGATTTAAGAGCCAAGTGTGAAGTGGAGCCCACAGCAAGCTTCCGAAGGAAGCACAGCAGGACGTGTAAGTCGCAGCTGTAGCCACGCTCTGCTTAGTGCTCCGTCCTTGGAGGGAGGGAGGGAGCCCTGGTGACACAGGACGAGCCACAACAGGACACGCTGGTCCCAACAGAATAAACGGCACCGGCACCGAGCGAGGCCACTCCAGGATGGGAGAGCCGAGGAGCGGGTGGAGGGGACCGCCTCGCTCCCCGTCAGCAGGGCCAATGCCCCGGGTGGATGGCCCCGAGCGTCAAGGAAACGCTGATCAGAACCGAAATAAGAGCTCGCGTCACCCCCATGGGCAAAGCGCGAGCTCGGGCTCTCCCGCGTGGGCAGAGGTGAGGCGGGGTCACAACACGCGCACTGCTGGGCCGCCGCCCGCGGGCGTCTGGGCCGGGAGCTGGACAGAACCAGCAGATGAACGAGAAGCGCGTCCAGTGGCCCTGGGGTCGCTGTCCTCGTGACGCCCCTAGGAAGCGGTCCTCCAGGGGCGGCCCGCCAGAGCCCGAGCCCCCGCGGCCGCAGCGGCTTGGCAAGGCCACGTCAGGCCCACCGCGGCCCTGCTGGATGGGAACCCCCGGGCCGGGCCGGCGTGTGAGCAGCCCCGAGACGCACGAGAACGCCCTTACGGTGGGGTTTTTAATGAGAAAGAATGCGAAACCATTAAAACCCCCATCAACACAGTGAAGAAATTTCAGTATATTCACTGAATCGATCTATTTAAGAGTGAAAATGAACAGTTGAGGCTGAAAGGTGCCGGCGCGGACAAGGGCCGGGAGGCCCGCTGGGACCGCAGGCACCGCGGGGGAGCCCATCCGGCGTGCAGGGGGCCGGGGGTGTGCGCAGTTCCTGAGCTGGCTGGTGAGTATACACGGGTGTTTCTATTATTCCTTATACCTTTGTGTATGTTTGGAATATTTCATGACTTTTTTTTTACAATATCTGAAGCAAATATGGTAAAATATTAAAATGTTAAATCTGGAAACATTTTCAGTTCTTTTTTTTGGATTCTTTAAAATACTTCCTAATTCAATGAAAGCCAGTAACGGGTCATAGTAAATTGCAAAGTTCTAAATAAAACTCTCACTGGGGTTTTTAAAAGTTACACCCATAAGCTGGCGATGGTACTTTGAGCTACTACTACTCCATTCAAGATCACACACTGGGGGGACACTCTATAAATTTTAGTTTGGTGTATTTTTATCTATTAATTCTATCTTTTCTAACTTTGCTGATCTTACCACCAGCCCACCCATCACCTCCTCCTCTTTCCCGGCACTGGGTCCATCCTGGAACATCCAAGGGCTGAGTGAGGGCGTCTCAGGGCACAGGGGGGGCGCCCCCGGCTCCAGGATTGGACTTCGCTGAGCAGCTAGTTCACCAGGACCGCCCCCCACCCCCAGCCTGAGATCCCTGTGGGAACATGGGGATAAGGAGCAGGGCATCTCCTTGGTGATCTGCTCATTGCTAACTGCCCTAATGGTGTCGGGCAGGAGACGGAGCCGGGTCAGGGCTGCACCGGGCCCCCCTGCCCTGACACCCCCCTCACCGCTGCTGGGCGCGTGGTGGCTCCCGGGCCCCCTCTGCTGCTTGGCACATCTGGCGGTGACTTTATGCCCCTCCAAGCACATGACACTCCGTGCTCTATGGGTTCTCCAGCCTCACCCTGATCCAGGGTGGCCACAGATGTCCCTTTACCCTTTTCTGGATAAAACTCTCCATGCCTTTGTCTTAATTAAAAATGATGCTTTGGACAGTGAGAATAATTCAGAATGCTATTTCTGATTTCGTGGAGGGAGTCCAAAATACCTTGTTCACTATGGAGATTTTATTTTGACTGATTTTTCTACATTAAACATCCCCGTGTCCATCCTTGGAGATGAATACTCAGCAAAAGTCACGTGGGGCTCGCCAGGCCGGGAAGTCCCGGGCCGGCTCTGAACAGCCCTGTGGAGAGATGCCTACTTGTTATCTGTGAAGGGCTTTCCAGCTCTAGCTGAAGCAGAAAAGCTAAAAAGCCCAAATCTTCCAATTTTCTTCTTCAGTGCTTTCAAAAACCACACAAATTGGCAACCTGTGCCTGATTCCATTTTTTTTTAACCTTAAAAAAAAAATGAGCCCTTCTTTGAAATTTGAAGGGAGGTTATTTTTCAGGTGTCCAAAACCATAAAAATCCAATTCCTTAATATTTAATTGACCTCTACCCAATAAGAGTTGTCTGTGCATGTCCCTGTGCTAGCCACAGAGGGTCCCTGTCCCGAGGGGATCACTGTCCTCAGGAGGAGGTACCTCTGAACCTATCCTGCTCCTTCCACCCATCACGCTGCTCAGTGAGTGAGTCTTCATGCTCACCCCCTGCCTCCCCCCACCCCCCATGAGAACAAGGGCGACTTAAGAGGCACTTTCATTTTTCTCTTTGTTCCTCTGGGCCTAAAAATGTGCAGCGTGCTCACAGGTGCCCAGGGAACGCCTACTGAACAGATGCGGAGAGGGACCTGCTCCCTTTGCTGCCCCCAACACACAGGCTCTCCTGCTACAGTGGCTCATTAAGTGCGACTGTGCCAGGATGTGCATGTCCCTTATGGCCTGAATGTCTGTGTCCCCGATTCCTGCTGAAGCCCTGACCGCAGTGTGACAGTGTCTGGTGGTGGGGCCCCTGGGAAGCAAACAGGCTGAGATGAGGTGGGGAGGGCTGGGCCCCCCCACTGGGATTAGCCCCTCTAGAAAGACAGGCCCAGTGTGTGTGTGGGGGGGTGCCTCTCATGGCCCAGGTGGGGACACAGTGAGCTGCAAGCCAGGAAGAGGGCTCCCCTGTGAGCCAAACCTGCCAGTACCGTGATCTTGGACTTGAGCCTCCAGAGCCTGCAGGTTAAGCTGCCCCGTGTGTGGCCTGTCACAGCAGCTCGAGCTCCTTACCCCTGCCCAGGACAGGACCCAAATCCTCACAGCAAACGGGTCACTCAGTCCATAACCAGCAGCAAACACTGGGGAAAATGGATATCACATGTATGCAGCCCAACTTTTCCAGATGAAGACAGACTTCGGGTCACTGGCATACAAAAGGGAAAGAGCCAAGTCCACAGAGACAGTTGTTCAAATCTGTCCCGCCACCGTAAGAAAAGCAGCACTGGCCACACAGCATCCTCTGGTGCATTCTGGGGCATTCAGATACCATTTCTAATCTGTATTCTCTACATTATTTTCCTTTCTCACTTTTTGATTTCTTTAACCTCTCCTGGGGGAAGCCACAGGACGAAAGGACCAGGAAGGACATCGGGGCCGTGGCGAGGGGCAGGGGACCCCAGGCCTGGGGAGAGAATGAAGGCTGAGTACTGGCACATCCGGGGACAAGGGGGTCTTAGGGATGCAGGTGAGCAGGGAAGGCCTGGGCACTTCTCTGTCCTGCCCCGGGCACCCTGAGCCACCTGCTGCTCCTGCCCAAGGGGAATGAAAGCTGCCACCCTGAGTGCTCCTTCTGAGGGGCCCCGACCCTGCTCCCTTTGTTCTCAGGAACCATCAAGATGCAAACAGTTACGCACCTAGATGTTCACCACACAACCACTTATAAAGGTAAAGGATCGACCTGTCCAACTAGGGAACTGGTTAAATGGAGCACCGTGTACCTCCTGACGGTGAGGATGCAGCGCTGAAGACGTTGCCCTTCGAAAGCATGTTTACGGACCCTGGGAAGGATCCCCGTGCGGCATTAAGCTAGACACCAAGCCAGAAGTATGTACATGTGATGCCAATTAGGTCCACAGACCCTCAGACTGGAAAGAACCACCCTAACATAGTAACGGACATTATTCTGTAGAATTAAAGGTAATGCTGCCTTTTCTTTTTTTTTTTTTTACCCTTTAAAAACAAAAACAAAAACACGTATTTTAGGTTTTCTAAGTACCTCAACTACAGGAAGGTGCAAAAACCCTGACAAGACAAATGTGGCAAGATGCACCCACTTCAAGTTTTGGGGACCGAGACGAGAATGGACTCCTGAGGACTGCGCCCCCCCCCCCCCCCCGGCCAGCCACGGTCGCCTCCACTTGCCTCTCCTCTCCGCTATCTGCAGGTAACCTGTGGACAGGTACTGCTCCATGTCTTGCTGAAAGGCTTCTTCAAAAAACTTCTGCCGCTCTTTCAACTTCGCTTGCTGGGCGTGCTCCATTTCCAGGGCTTTCTGGGTGTGCTCTGCATCGAGTTCAGCTGAGGAAACACAACACTCTGGGTCAGGGTTTGAAATGGGACGCAGACAGAAAACGGGAATAAATACGTACCCCCCAAGCCCAGTGTGTCCCGTGTGCCCATGCCCCGACTGGGCCACAGGCAGCCTGCCCTCTCTCAGCGAGGGGCACTTCTTCCTGTCACTGGCACGCCGTGCCTGTCTATGCTGGTCCCCCTGCCTGGACTGACCTTCCCACATCTCCCACTCTGTACAGAACAGCTGTTCATCTGCCAACACCAGCCTCTCCGCTGACCTGTCCCCTAACTCGAGTGGAACCGGTGCTTCGTCCTGAGGCCTACACATCCCTGCAATGAGACTTTCGCAGCTTACACGGTACAGCAGAGTAGCTGCCGCCCCCGGCTTTCTGGTGGGCGGCACCCACAGAGGATGCTTTCTGACCTCTGCAGGCTCAGAGCCCGCCCGCGTGCAGCCCTTGTGGTGCATCCGAGGAGTGTGGCCTTGGCTCTGCGGCTCATCAGCCATGCAACCTGGCTAAAGTCCATCAGCCTCCTGGAGCCTCCCATTACCCATCTGAATTTGGGACAGAAATATTCACCCAATCCTGATGTGCAACGTCAATGAAATGATGTTGAAGGAACTTTATGATTAAAGTGAGCAAGGTCGCTTCAAGTTTGGGCTGAGTCAGTGATACCAGGAAAGAACAACGGGGATAATCAGCCTCAGTCTTGTCATGCCAAGAACCCCACATCTGCCATTCTATAAACACTTTCTAGTGACTTAGCCATCCTCAGTGCACGCGTGGAGAATACAGACAATGCAATCTGGCTCAGGTGTGTGCCAGCTTTCACCATGTATGTGGGCCATGGGGTATGAATTCTCGAGTCTTCTCTACTTCACATGGTGGGGGACGACTTCTAAGGTGGCTCCACGATCCCCGCCTTCCCGGTACACACACCCTGTGCAAACCTCGCACTGTTAACAGGACTGATTTTACTGCCATGATTAGGTTATGCCCTGTGGCACAGCTGACCTGAAGCGGAGAGGTCATCTGGGCAAGCCTGACCTGACCAGGCTCTTAAAGGCGCCTGTACTTCTGGAGAAAGAGATGGGAAGCGAGAGGGAGGTGACACAGGGCCATCCTCCCATGCTGGCTCTGAAGATGCAAGGGCCACATGGCATGGAACACAGTGTCCAGGAACTGAGAACAGTCCCAGATGGACCACCAGCCAGAAACCTGGGGCCTTCGTCCTACAGGTGCAGGGGCTAGGACCCCACCAACAACCTCAATGTGCTTGGAAGTGGGTTCTTCTCTGGGCTCTCCAGAGAGCAATGTGCCCTGTGAGGCACAGGGCCTTGACGTCTGACCTACAGACTGGACCTGATACATCGCGCTGTTTGTTTACACCACTAAGTGTGAGCTGCTCCCTTAAGCAGCAATATGGGAATATTCCAAATCAATCGCACCACTGCCAGCCCCTGCCCAAATCTGCCTGGCTGAAGAATCAAAACATGACAACTTGAGTTCTTTCCCTTAAGTAGACAGTTTGCAACAACTATCCTGTGGCAGACCCCACGTGAGGCTGAGTCTGGCACAACAGAATGCTTCGGCTACTTCGCTGTCGGAGTACACTGAGGGCCCCAAGCCCTAAGAAATACTTTCACCAAAGACATCATTCCCCACAGTTTACCTCTGGAGAATGCACATCTTTGGGACATTAGAACTCATGTAACTCAGTAATTTAAAAAAAAATCCAATTAAAAAATGGACAGAGAATCTGAATAAAGATTTTTTTCAAAAAAAAAAAAAAAAAGATTTTTTTCCAAATAAGATTCACAAAATGATCAACAGACACATGAAAAGATGCTCCACATCACTCGGCATCAGGGCCATGCAAGTCAGAACCATGTGAGAGGCCACCTCACACCTGTAAGAGTGGCCATCACTGAGAAAATAGGAGATAAAAGGTGCTGGTAAGGACTTGGAGAGAGGGGGCCCTCATGCACTGGTGGTGGGGATGCAAACTGGTGCAGCCACTGTGGAGACCAGGATGGAGGCTCCTCAAAAAATTAAAAGTAGAGCTACCCTATGATCCTGCACTCTCACTTCTGGGTTATAAAATGAATAAAACAAAAACAGCAGATCGAAAGGATCTCTGCACTCAAGCATTATTCATGATTACCAAGATATGGGACTAACCTAGGTGTCTGTGAAAGAATGAATGGATATGGTGTGCGTGTGCATGTGTGTGTGCATACACATAACAATGGAATATGACACATTCATAAGGAAGAAGGAAATCCTGCTATTTGCGACAACATGGATAGGCCTCGAGGGCATAATGCTAAGCAAGACAAGTCAGACAGAGAAAGACAAATACCATATGCCACTTAGATGTGGAATCTTAAAAAGCCAAACTTGTAGAAACAGAAAGTAGAATGGTGGTTACCGGAGATGGGTGGTAGGGGAAATGGGAGACGTGGGTCAGAGGGTACAAACTTGTAGTTAGAAGAGAGCTAATGTAAAATACTGTGGTCAGAGCCAACAGTACTATGTTATTTACTTCAAAGTTGCTAAGAAACTAGATCCTAAATGTTCTCACCACAAAAAAAGAAATGTAATTTTGTGAGGTGATGGAGGTGTTGCCAACTGCTACAGTGTAACCACACTGCAATATATACTTGCATCAAGCCAACATGTACAGCAATTCATGTTCATTAAACTTCCACAATGTTATAGGTCAATTACGTATCAATAAAAAACCCTTAGGGTGTTATCAAATAATTTTTTTAAAAAGTAAGCTCCACACCTGGTGTGGAACTCACGACCCTGAGATCAAGATGTGAGCTGAGATCAAGAGTTAGATGCCCAACCAACTGAGCCACCCAGGGGGGCCTCTCAAGTGATTTTTAACAACAAAAGATACATGGAACTTATCCTGAACGATGGTCTGAGGCCCAGTGTGCTCTGCCTTAGTCCTCACCACCTCCTCCATTATCCAACACTACACTTCACAAGTACCAAGAACAGCATAATCCCGTATGCATGATGTACCTTAAAAACTCAATAATGGGGTACGTTTTTAATCCCAAATCAGTTATAGTCTCCAGTACTTAGAATATTCTGGGCATTCTTCCCATATTCTAAACTATATCCATGCAAGGAATGCAAACTAGCATTAACCACACTACACCAACAGAAATCTTCCCAAATTCATATAATTACAGATATCATACTTATGACGTGCCTTCTATTCATGTTATTATAATTACTACAGGCATTCTCTACATTTCCATGTCACCCTGACTTACTTCGTCTCATAGATTTGTTGAAAGGGAGATGGTCTGGGAGGAGCGCAGGTTTTGGAATCAGTCTTGGTCTCAGGGGACCTCAAGCTGCAGAGCCCAGAAGTTCTGGGGAATTCACACAGCTCTCAACCAACAGGTGACAGACGTCGGAGTATCAATGTTCCAGTCTCCCATCCCGTGGTTGGACAACACTAGGAGGCATTCTGAACACTTCTCGGGGTTACTGGGGGAACCACAGCTATAGCACGGACTTAGTAACAAATACGTGTCTTGGCTTTTCCTCCTGTGCTCACTCTCTGCATCCTTACTCCTGCTCTCTGGGATTGCCTCCCACAGAAACTACCTGCATGATCCTCATCCCAGGCTCCACTTCCAGAGAAACCACGCTGGCATATCTAGGACTAGCCATCACTTAACCTCTCTGAGCGTCAACACCTTCCTCTCCTACGAGAAAGGTAAAATCACCTATTCCATAAAGCTGTTGGCAGGAGTCCATGAGGTAATAGATGTGAATCACCAGGCACACAGCCCTGGCCAAGAGCTGACGGCTCCTACCAGTGTTATTTGAAATAATGGACTCTTGAAAAGGAGCATGATGAACAAGGAAATATGAAACATTACCACCAGCCAGGACACGTACGACACTGAGCATTAGCCCAGCTCTCTCAGCCCCACTCAGGCACTTCAGAATTAGTCACCTTTCAGTGCCCTTACTAAATCCGCATGGGATCGAGTGGACCCATAAGAGGGGAGGAAGGGGACTGAAGAGGATGTCTCCTCATTTGTTTCACTTCAGCCATCAACCTCTCTGCTCAAATGCTTTCTGGCTGCCAAGTGCATTAGAATAAGTCAACCCTAAAACAGATTAAATATGCTTCACACATTTCAAGCGAAGTTCAATTAATCTTTGAAAAAAAATAATCCCAGAATAAGTAGCTCAAAAACAGAGATCAAGGTAGAAATTATCAAAGGGGTTTTCACTAAAGAATACCTGTTTTAACCGAATTAAGATCGTCTATAGATATAGTTGTATAGTTTAAAACTTTCATTCTTCTCAAGACTTCTGCTTCAATGCTCTCCTATTTCTGAATTAGCAGTCCTATGGTTTTTTATCTTAGGTTTTCTATATTGGAATTAAATCTAATCGTGTCTCAATCCTCACAAAAGCGGGGGGAAAAAAAACAAAAAAACAGAACAAAACAAAAAAAAAGCGGGGGGTAGGTCAAGGAATTTAAGATGACTTAAAGAAGAAGAAGAAAATCACTGTTGTTAGTTTAAAGCATGTTATGCAGCAGTTACTGGAAATTCTTGTGACTGCCCTATGTCAGCTTCAGAGGGGCTGCAGTGCCCGAGCTGGCCGCTTCTCGAGAAACACGGAGCAGCAGTAGGGCCACCCTCACCAGCCCTGAGCTCAGGGTGATGCTGAAACAGCATAGGGCAGATGGTAAGAGCTGTGCTGCTCAGCAGCAGAGAAGGCGAACCTACCCACCCCCCAACCCCACCCCCAGGCCTGAGGTTCTAGTGTTGTGGCTCATCCTATTGTCAGGTCAGTTCTTCCCATGAAACAGCTGCATCTGGGGCTGGTGCAATGGTGGAAGGCCATGGGAGGGAGTATTTCAAATCCAGAGGTTTAGTAGTGTCCAAAGTTTAGAATGACTCCAGAAAAATATAAATTACAGAACACTTTCTACAAGGAAAAATGACCCCTTGTTCATACTTAAGACATCATTTATTATGCTTGGAAAAGCAAGACAAATACAAAGATTTAAAGAGCTTCAACAAGGGTCCCTGGGTGGCTCATTTGGTTAAGCATGTGTCTTCTGCTCAGGTTGTGATCCCGGGGTCCTGAGATGGAGCCCCACATTGGCTCCCTGCTCAGTAAGGAGTCTGCTTCTCCCTTTTCCCCACTTGCTCATTCTCTCTCAAATAAACAATAAAGAGCTTCAACATATAACTGGGAAAGAAGGAAGGAAGGAAGGAAGGAAGGAAGGAAGGAAGGAAGGAAGGAAGGAAGGAAGGAAGGAATGAGGGAGGGAGGGAGGGAGGGAGAGGGAGGGAAGGGGAGAGAGAGGGGGAGAGAGAGAGAGAGAGAGAGACAGAAAGAAAGAAAGAAAGAAAGAAAGAAAGAAAGAAAGAAAGAAAGAAAGAAAGAAAGAAAGAAAGAAAAGAAAGAAAAAAGAAAAAGAAAGAAAGAAGAAAAAAGAAAAGAAAGAAAGAAAAGAAAGAAAAAAGAAAAAGAAAGAAAGAAGAAAAAAGAAAGAAAAGAAAAAAAGAAAAAGAAATGAAAGAAAAGAAAAAAGAAAAAAAGAAAGAAAGAAAAGAAAAGAAAGAAAGAAAAGAAAAGAAAAAAGAAAGAAAAGAAAAGAAAAGAAAAAAAAAGAAAAGACCGACCTGAAAAAGTCACACTAGCTTTGAGGCCAGAAGGCAGGAATGATCATTTCATTCCATTACCACCCTGGTCTGCAGCACCCTGGTCTTGTCCATGCTCCATGCTGGCCGCCACTAACTCCAAATGGATAATTTCTCACAACAAAAGGTCCCATGACCAGTGAAGATGGTATAATCAGTTCTCAATTTTATGTTTTAACGGGCCATAAGAGTGGCACAGGACATATGAAATACACATACAAAAAAAAAAAAAAATCCATCAAGCTCACTTTAGGAACAGTTTCAAACCACTCCCCAACTGCGCCTCCTATCAGAGCTGGCGAGTACAGAGACCGTCAGGTGTGAAGAGCTGCAAATGGCCCCCAAGACTTCAAGAGTTTAAAGACATGATGATGTGAGGAAAACCGGGCTAAACGTCCCTGGTAGAGCTGACGATAATCTCTCGAATCTAAAAATATTAGAGGAGAAACAGTGGAATTTCATATGAGAGATAAGAAAAATTCTGGTAATCTCTATAGAACACTGAAGATAGAGAACATTTTTCATTCAAGCTAAATATCCAAAAATAAGAATAAATTTAAAATCCAGAAGATATTTACAATTCAGATGTTTTTACATGGTTGGAGAGGAAGAATTCTGTGATAGTAAAGTGCCTGTGACCAGATCCAGGCAGACCGTGTGAAATCTCTGTACACTTCTAAACACAAAGAGGTAAGCAGGGGGGCCTGGAGGCTCAGTTGGTTAAGCACCTGTCTCCTGATCTCAGCTCAGGTCATGATCTCAGGGTCGTGAATGCAAGCCCTGCTCTGGGCTCCGCACTGGGCGCCACACTAGGCATGAAGCCTACTTTAAAAAAAAAAAAAAAGTAAAACAAATGCCTTTCCAGCAGGTTTTTGATAAAAACTTAACTGTTGACAGACTGTCAAACCACATGGTCACTAAAAGACCACACTAAATTCCATCCATGTGATAGAATTTAAACACTAGGACTATTTTTTTTTCATGGTTCTAACTATCTGCATTTATTTAATCTTTCTGGGTACATGAATAATGCATGTACATTATGGATAAATTTTAATTCTAAAAAAAGGCACAAATAATAAGGTGAAAATCCCTCATAAGTCACCATGAATTGATCTCTGGTACCATTTGGTGTATATTCATCAGATTTTCTTATGTCCTATTAGGCTGAACTATACAAAATTACAACATCAGATCCTTTTTTTTTTTGGTGTCACTTACATGGTTGTTGTTGAAGTTTTTACTTTGAAATAGTCACAGGTTCATGGGATATTATCAAGAAACGTACAGGGCAACCCCATACACCCACCCTAAACTAATATCTCACACAATTATGGTGTTACATCAAACCCAAAATAAATTCCATTGGTACGAGCCCCACTAGAGCATGTGAGCATGTGCTGTGGGAGGAGCTCTATGCAGTCTTATGCCATGTATGGTCTTGGGCAACAAGTCAAAATCAAGTACTCAGCTGTACCAAGCCCCCAAGGCCCCCTCTTGTTACCCTCCTGTGACCACATCCTTCTTCCCTGCCTCCCCACAACCAGAAATCTGGTCTCTAAATGAATTATATTACTTCACAAATGGAATCATACAGTATATATCCTTTGAGGACTGGCTTTTTTCACTCAGCATAATTTCCTTGGGATTCATCCAGCCGTTGCAGGTGTGGATATTTTGTTCCTTTCTATTGCTGAGTAGAATTTCATGGTATGGATGCACCACAGTTTGACCATCCACTCATTGTTTGTTGTTTCCAAATTTGACTAGTATAATAGAGCTGCTTTGAACATTTGTGTACCAGTTCTTGGATGAAAATAGGTAGTTTCTGAAATTAATGCCCAAGAACACAATTGCTGGGTCATAAGGTATGTGCTTTTTTTTTTTTTTTCAAACTCTCCTCTAGAGTGGCTGGTTCCATATTGTGGCCCCGCCATCAGCGTATCAGTGACCTCATCCCTCCACATCCTCGCACCAGCATGGTGAGACCTGACTGTGATACATGCAATCTGTCCTTTCCTCCTCCTTCTCCACAGAGTATGTTTCTGTTAGGCACAACTCTGGACTTCCTCTGATTTTTAATAATTGTTATTTTTTTAAAGGTACTTTTAGTTACTTGAGATACTTCTTTCCCTCCTCCCCCCTACCCTACTTTATCCTTCTGTACATTTGGAGTTAATACGTAATATGTAATTTTGGAAAAATTCTGTTCAGAAACTCAGGGCTTATATGAGGATGAAATAGACAAGACTTCTTTCCAGTTTTAAATCCCATCTAATTCTTTTTTTTTTTTTTTTTTTTTTTTTTATGATAGAGAGAGAGAAAGAGAGAGAGGCAGAGACACAGGCAGAGGGAGAAGCAGGCTCCATGCACCGGGAGCCCAATGTGGGATTCGATCCCGGGTCTCCAGGATCACGCCCTGGGCCAAAGGCAGCGCCACCCAGGGATCCCCCCATCTAATTCTTTTACTAGTCAGCAGTAAATTATTTTTCAAAATAAGGCATACTCACACTAGTTTGAATTAGTTTTCAAAATAAGGCATGTTTAAAAGTCTCCTAACCTCCTGCCCCCACCTTAAAAAAAAATGAATACAGATTGTCTTAGACAAAAACAGACCTTTAATTACTGGTTTCCCAGAACTGGGGCTTTTTTACGTGCCTTTTAAAAATTTCAACTTCTGTACCTCACATTTCTATAGTTTTTTTTTTTTTTAATAGTTTTCTTCTAGCCTTCATCAACAATTAGTTGCCAAGACAGACTTATAAGTAATATAAACCATACATTATTTCTATGAAAATTCTACAGTATAGAAACCTTATTCCTCAGAATTGGTATTTTTAAAAAATTTTCCATGCATGGTAAAGTCAAGAAAATTTTTAAAGAAAGTTAAATGAGTTTTTAACAGAACTTTTCCTCACCACACACACATGCACACACACACCCCTTACACACATTTATCAAGAACCAAATGGTACTTTTTTTTTTTTTTTACATGCAGTTAAGAAAGGATGCCCCTTACCTAAAATATAGTAGTTTCGAATAATGGCAGGCTGTGCAGACCGCCAGAAAAAGCAACTCTTTCGGACAACGAATCACTCACGGCAACCCCTGAGGAGACTTCCCAAAGTTGGGTCCTTCGGGGCAGCTCCTGGAGCAGCTGTTTCCTAAACCCATGTCACAGGAAACAAACACTAGTCTGCTATCTAAACTTCTGGAACATTTGAAAATTTCTATCAACCGCCCTGAAGGAAATGACCACTACCCAGAGTATTAGCAAAACAGACAGCGCACAAGGTTTGCTGAAAACAGTGAGGCAGAAATGCTCAGCTGTTCAGTCTTTTCTGGGAGGCAGAAGGCAGCTCCCAAGACCTCTGCACAACTACTGGGGGCCCGGAAGCCTCGCTATCCATCCCCCTCCGGGCCTGGGCCTTCCTAGCAGTGAAAAAGGGGGCAGGGGAAGGGGGGGATGGCAGGGCTGGATCATACCCAAAAGGAGGCTACACCAGTTCTTGAATACCATGGTTCTATTTTTACTTGCTTTTGACTAGGGCGGGAAGCGGTAATCCTAAATCTTCTGTACTTCTCGGTAAAATTATATGAAAACCAGATTGGCAATAAGAAATCTGGAACCTTTTCACTTAAGACAATGACATTTCAAGAAAATTAGCTTCAACTATTAGCAAAAACCTGGTGGTATTTTTGCATTCATTTTCTTTGTCATTTTGTTACTTAAACAATGATTAGGACCAAAAAGCTTAAGATAAATGAGAGAAGTGAGAAGAGCAGTCAGTCTGTGGCCAGAGGCTCTGTGAGTTATTAACCTGTCCAAACTTCATGTGCTCAGGGTGGAAGGATGCCGGGAGAGCACTGTGGCCTGAAATGGGTGCAGGGAGCATCAAGCCTGCAGTACTTCCTGCGGGGAATCCATAAACAACTAAATGGATAAGATGAGTCACGGTTTACGGGAGTGGTTCAACGCCATTTGAAAGTGCTATCATTCTGTGATCTGTTGACAAAAGCTACCTTTTACAAAAACAATACATAAAAATGATAAAATATCAAGCTTACATCATGATACCCTAATTCTTTAGATGATTTCCAATTTTTTTTCTTCTAAGACTGAAAAAAAAAAACCACACACAGGGTCAAAGTTCTATGTTATAAAAATTTGGATGATACCCTCATTTCCTAGAATTTTTAAGTCAAATCTGATATTTCCCTAATTTTACTTAGGGTACTGACCTACTTGATAATAATTATTGGGGCGGAGGAGGGAAACTTAGATCTTTAGAGGAATCCCTTCAAATTCTAAAGGCATTTTTTTGTTACTACATGAAAAACTCTATAAAAAGAAGTATAAGCCAGGGGCGCCTGGGAGGCTCAGCAGTTGAGCATCTGCCTTCAGCTCAGGTCGTGATCCTGGAATTCCAGGACTGAGGCCCGCATCGGGTTCCCTGCATGGAGGCTGCTTCTCCCTCTGCCTGTGTCTCTGCTTCTCTCTCTCTCTGTGTCTCTCATGAATAAATAAATAAAATCCTTAAAAAACAAAAAAGAAGACGTATAAGCCAGCTGCTTGCATCTAAATGTGAAAATCAACTATTACAGAGCTCATTCAAATGAGTTATGAAGATAGTAGGCCAGGGGTTCTCAACCTTTAGTGGCATCAAAATCAACTTGAGGGCTGGTGAACACAGAGATCGCTGGGCCCCGTGCCCACAGCTTGAGATTCAGTAATTGGTGGGCCAGAGAATTTGCATTTCTAACCAATTCCCAGATGCTGATGCTGCTGGTCCTAGGACAAGGCTTTTGAGAAACACTGCTTTAGCTGAACTGTATCTGTACCTCCACTTTGTTCAAATTTTTCCTTTGTACAAACATTTATCTAATGGAAAAGAAAAAAAATATAAGATGGGGAAGCTGGCACACCTCATGGAAATGACAGGAACGTCCTCTCCTTGATGCTCTTCAAACTACCTGGAGTATCATCTAAAAAGGAAAATCCCCAGCAGCAGCCGAGATGTAAAATCATAAACAAGCAAGGCCTATGGTCATCTTTATCAGTGAGAGACAAGTACCTTCGGGGCAGGAGTCCCTCTGCAGCACCCCGATCTTATCTGGTGGAGTCCCTTACCAGTCCCTGTTCAGAGGCTTGGCGGCTTCCTACCACAGGAAACAAAAATGCTGTGACTAGATCACTTCTCGGTCCTGAACCCCAGACCTAACTAACCCAGGGTGAGTTATGGTGTCTCCATTTTCAGAGACAACAGAAAGAACATGGAGAGATTTTCCAATCAGCTCCATTGAGATATCCATGTGAACAATATAAATTCACAGTTCATTTTAAAACTAATTGACAAAACTCAACCAAATAAAACTGAGAAGAACAAATACATATATGCAAAGTGAGACACAAGAGAGGATAGGTATGCCAAAGATGCAGAAGAGACATAAAAATATGGGACTAACAATGGGGTTCAAGACATGTTACAGCAAAATACAGCATCCTGGCACCCTGAGTATTTTAAGCTGAAGGAGTCTGAGAAAATGGCACCAGCAGGACTTTCACGCTGACCTTTCCTGTGACTCCCCTACTGCAGGTCACAGACGCCTCACCCAGACCTGGAAGGAGGGAGCATTCTTATTTCCAAAACAAAGGGACACACCGAGCAGAATGCCAACACTTCAACCTTACTAGCAGGGCAAACATCTGTCCCAAACATCTGTTCCTCTAAAGGTCCTGTGAACTGCCCTGCTCCCCTTTTGCACACCAGGTCCCTAGACCAATCCTTAGCTAAGCATGGCATAGAAGAACGAACTGTCTGACTTGCTTTCTGGGTCTTGTATTTTTATGGGGCTCTGTAGTATAAAGTTAAATTTGTTTTCCTCCTATTAATCTGTCTAGAGTAACCAAAGAATCTCGTGGGTATAAGGAAAAATTTTCAACCTCTACAGGGTGACCATGAAAGCACCAACTTCACTGGCTGGCCACGGCTTGCTCCGAGGCTGCTGGCAGCTGAGAGATTCTGGGACTCCTGACAAGTATAACAAAAGGTAAGAATTCTTACTGCATCAGTCTCCTGGGTTTTTGCCTACAGAGCCTGGTGCAAGTGAGAGCCTCTCCACCCTACCCCTTTCTTTCCTAAATTTGGATTAGCAGAAGAAAATACGTGTAGAACTGGATCCTTGCGTACAGCAACTCTAGTCAAGATTCATCACAAATACTCTTGGTTTTTATTGATCCTTTTCCTCCCAGAGATGGTCACTGTCTATCTCTATCTGTTGTGTTGTTTGTCACAAGGAGGAAAACCATAGGGTAGAATGCAGGCAAGGACTCTACAAGCCTGTTGTTCTAGCTGGCCTCACAGACCAGTGAGTTAATAGTTCTCACCAGGCTGGTGTCTATCCAGACAAATATTGCTGTGGGTTAATGTGCACATGAGGTAAAGGCTGTTGCTAAGGGACATCTTAGAAGCCAAGGCTGTAAAACTGGTGGGCATGAGTTGAGCACTTAAAAGCTATTACAGTGCTCACTACCTAACTCAAAAACTCTGGTGATAGAGTAAGTTGGTCACAAAATCTTTTTTTTTTTTTTTTTTTTTCCCCTTAGGCCACCCACCAACCTAAAGATTTCCATGCACTGCAACAATACCACACAGTCCCCAACCCAGTGGCACATCCTTCTTAGGAATCAGTATTTGTTCTGAGAGACCTAAGGCTTCGCTAAAGCTCTTAATGTGCATCTAAGAAGAACTGGATGGAGTTTTCCTTTTGTCTTGTTCTATGCCTCTGGAGCTTGACTGTATGACAGTGAGAATATTTACTCAGATCTCTGCCAACCAGAGACACATGTACCAGTGTGGTACAGCCAAACAGCAACTGATAAGCAGCATCATTCTTTGTCTGTCTGTGTCAGCTCTATGGAGTATCTGTCATAAGGGATCCTGGTCCATAAAGAGCCTTTGTTGTTTCAACCTTCACTGTCATTAATTTGGCTAGCAGAAATATGGATTGCACCCCAGTTGTGGCTAGATCTTTCTTAAGCTACCTCTTTGGCTACTGGGCATCTTTTGTGGTTCCATACAAATCTTAGGATTATCTGTTATAATTCTGTGAAAAATGCCACTGGTATTTCTTAAGGATCACACTGATTCTTTAGATGGCTTTGGGTAGTACAAACATTTTAACAATATTAAATCTTCCAATCCATGAATATGGTATACCTCTCCATCTATTTGTATTATTTTCAGTTTCTTTCATTAATATCTTATAGTTTTCAGAGCAGGTTTTTCACTCCTTGGTTAATTATTCCTAGGTATTTTATTCTTTTTGATGCAATTATAAATGGGATATACACAAACAATGGAATACTACTCAGCCATAAAAAAAGAATGAATGCTTGCCATTTCCAACAACATGGATGGAGCTAGACAGCACTATACTAAGCAAAATAAGTCAGAAAAAGACAAATACCATCATATGATTTCACTCATATGCAGAATTCAAGAAACGAAACAAACAAGCAAAGGGAAAATAGAGAGAGGCAAACCAAGAAATAGACTCTGAACTATAAACCAAACTGATGGTTACCAGAAGGGAGGTGAGTGGGGGAATACACTAAAAAGGTGGTGGGGTAAATTCAGGAGGGCATTTGTTGTGATGAGTACCAGGTGATGTAGGGAAGTGAATCACTCTATTTTACACCTAAACTAACATTACACTGTATATTAACTAAGTGGAATTTAAATAAAAAATTAAAAAAAAATAAAGTTCTTTAAGCTTTGTTGCAAGGCCAGTTTAATGAATTCCTTAGGTCTTGCTTGTCTGGGAAACCCCCATCTCTCCTTCAAATACCAGTGATAACCTTGCCATGTAGAGTATTTTGGTTGTAAGTTTTTTTCTTTCAGCACTTTGAATATATTATGCTATTCTCTTCATGCCTGCAAAAATTCTGTTGGAAATCAGCTCATCATTATCTGTCTTCATAGCTGTGTGGCTAGATTCCCTTACACGCAACAATCATTTTTTCCTCTTGTTTTTTTCTTTTTTTTTAAAGTAGGCTCCAGTGTGGAGCCCAGCATGGGGCTTGCACTCACAACTCTGAGATCAAGACCTGAGCTGAGTTCAAGGTTGGAGGCTTAATCAATTGAGCCGCCTAGGTATCCCTCTTCTGTTGGTTTTAAATTTCTCTCCTCACCTTTTACTTTTGCCATTTTGATTATGTCTTCCTATGAGTGTCCTTGGATTCATCTTATTTGGGACTCTCTGTACTTCCTGGACATGAGTGTCTGTTTCCTTCACCAAGTGCGGCAAGAACTCCTTGGGAGGTGTGCTGGCCAGGTGGGCAGATAGGAAATAGTTTCAGTTATTACTTCTTCAAACAGGTTTTTTGTCCCTTTCTCTCTCTCTCTCTCCTCCTTCTGGGACCCCTATAATGTAAGTGTTAATGTGGACGATGCTGTCCCAGAGGTCTCTTAAACTATCCTATTTTTCATTCTTAATTTTTGCTGTCCAAATTGGTTGATTTCCACTACTGTGTCTTCCAAATCACTGACCTGTTCTTCTGTATCATCTGCTCTGCCGTTGATTCTCATAGTGTATTCTTCATTTCACTTACTGTGTTCTTTAGCTCTGAATGGTACTTTTTTTTTTTTTTAAATTCATGAGAAAGAGAGAGAGGCAGAGACACACACAGAGGAAGAAGCAGGCTCCCTGTGGGGAGCCCAATTCAGGACTCGATCCCAGGACCCTGAGATCATGCCCTGAGCTGAAGGCTGGCACTCAGCCACTGAGCCACCCAGGCATTCATGAATGGTACTTTTTAAAATTTTTACCTCTTTGTTGAAGTTTACACTGTGCTCATCCATTCTTCTCCTGAGTTTGATGAGCATCTTTATGACCATTACTTTTAACTCTTTACATGGTAGGTTGTTTATCTCTGTTTAATTTACCTCTTTTTTTTGAGGTTTCATCGTGTTCTTTCATTTGGAACACATTCCTCTGTCTTCCTCCTTTTGCCTCTCTGTGCTTGTTTTTACATGTTAGGTATGTCAGTTATGTCTCTCAGTCGAGAAGGATGGCTTTATGTAGAAGGAGTCCTGAGAAGCCTGGTAGTACAACCAGTCATCTGCACTCCTGGGTGCTCCAGGCGTGTCCTCTGTGTGGGCTGCATTTGCCCACACCTGTTGTGGTGAAGCTACAATTGGTACAGATATGCTGATGTGCATGCTGTCTCCCGGCATAGCTGTCTGCAAAGCCTGGGTGTGCTGGGATGTGGAGGCGGCCCTTGGTGCAGTCTCTGCAAGGTCAGCTGCAACTGCTGCAAATTTTCAGTGTGTGTGGCTGGCCCCCTGGGGTGGGGGCCGATTGGGATGGATTAGGCTGCTTGCTGGGGTGTGGTGGTATAGGGGGTCCACTTGGGTGGGCTGTTGGTGGTAGCTGAAGCCACCCACCGGTGTGGTGCGGCAAGAACTCCTTGGGAGGTGTGCTGGCCAGGTGGGCAGGCTGGGAAGGGAAAGTCCATAGGGGAGCACCAGGGCAGGGCATGTAGCACTAGCACAGTAGATGGAGAGTGTCAGAAATGGTGTCCACAAGCACCTGTCCAGCCATATACAAGGGGAGTGAAAAGAATAATGGCACCTGCCAGCACTTCCATCCCTGGAGAAAGTTCCAAAGATCTCTGCCCCTCCTGAACATGCCCTAAAACTAGTCAATGAATCTCTTTCACGTGTAACCTAGGCAAATTTTAAAATGCCGCCTCTGTACTGGGTCTTCAAGTGAGGGAGACTGAACACACTGCCTTTAGGATTAAAGTCTCAGTTTCCCATAGGCCTCCATCTCTCCCAGAGGTAAGCCCTGCTGGTTTTCAAAGCCAGATGTTGTGTGGACTTGTCTTCCCAGCTGTGTGGGTGGACCCCCTGGGCTGGGAAACCTAGTGTGGGGCTTGGGCCCCCTATTCCTCAGGGAGGGCCTCTGTAGTTGTGGGATTGTAGGAGGGTTACTCCTGCTTGTGGGCCACTGGGTTCAAGGTGCTGTTCTTGACTAGACTGTGTCTCCGTCTCTCCTACCTGTCTCGATGTGGCTTTTTCTTTACATCCTCAGTTGTAACTCTGCTCTGCCAGTTTTCAGGTCATTCTCAGCCAAAGTCGTTCACATGTAGTTATTCTGGTGTGTCTGAGGCAGGCGGTGAGCAGAGAATTTTCCTACTCCACCATCTTGATTCTGCCTCACTTTAGACTTTAAATATCACTGAACAATACTCAGTGATATTTGAAACAATCACCTTTAGACATGTTTTTACTCATATTGCCTAATTTCAAATTAAGTAGTCGAAAAATTGCAATCTAGAATAATGGTTTCAAACCTTTTCAAGTTTAAGAGCAGGTGTTCTTTTACTGACAACTCCCTGAGAAAATTCATGACAACAAAAATCTATTATGAATTCAGTAGTACTTTTTTTTTTTTTAAGAGAGAAGGCACGTGCATGTGTGTACAGGAGTGGGGTAGGGGCAGTAGGAGAGAAACAATCTTAATTAAGGAGGCTCCCCGTTGACCTGGACCTTGATCTCATGACCCTGGGATTATGACCTGATCTCAAAATCAAGAATTGGATCCTTAACCAACTGAGCCACCCAGGCACTCCTCAGCACTTTTAAAATGACTCTGAATCGTATTTCCCACAACAGTTTCACGTATTGGAAACACAATACTGCATATATTTTCAATACAAATACTTTTTTATCACACGGGACACAAAACTCAAGATGCTTCTGGATGCAAGGGCCTCTCTTTATAAATGTCCTCAAGCCCCAGGTTGGAAATGTTCTGCTTCTAAAAGGTTCAGCAGCCGTCAAATCTGAGAATGCCTGAAAGCTGATCATATCTGTTGGAAATATAACTACTTCCAGAAAACATTTTAGAGATGGGGATTTATCGCTTTTGATGGCAAGCTGTTGAAAACTTATGAGCGAGTGACTTATGAATAAATTAGTATTATAAATGGCTGCCATGAGCCCTCACTGCCAGCTAATAAGACAGGGATGAGAGATGGTTTGTGTGCTTCCCAAAAGGGCTGGTGGTGCAGCCAGCAAGGATGGCAGGACATGGCCCCTGAGTAGATCCATGAGTCCAGAAGCAGAGGAAGAAGTTGCATGAGGAAGGGACTAGCAAGGGAGCTATCAACATGTGGGGGCAGCCTGCTGTGTAGTCTCAATTCTCTCACCCCCTTAGTACTCCTTCCTGAAATTTCACCAATTTGAGATTTATGTTTTAACATACCTCTTCTAAGTAAGTAGAGTATGGTGTTTGGGAGCTTTGAGAAAATTCTGACATCCAAAAGTTAACATGAATTAGGTTTTCACATGTTGCTTTCTCCCTAATACTCCTTAGATGAACTGCTGTATAGATGAGGGAGACATAGGCACAAAGAGAGAGGAATCTGAAGAAAGGGAGACAGGGACGGGGAGAGGGGAGCCACTTTGGGGCCTCGGAAGGGACTTCTGGCCACAAAGGTGTAAATGCCTAGTAGAAAGAGGAACCGGAAAATGAAAGAGACAAATATGAAATGTCAGGGATGTGCTACTCCTGACTGGAAACGGTGTTCAGAGATTATTTTAGCCTCTGTCTTCCTGTTTTCTCCTGGCTCTTCAACTCCATTGTGGGCAGTGACGACTTCTGTAAGAACAGCTCAGAAACTAAAGCATCCTTCAGGAAGTATCCCTAAGAAACTGCTTTCCCGATTACAAATGGCTTCTGACCAACCGGGGTACTCCTAACAAGTCATGCTCCCTTCTTCTGTCCCTGCTTCCTGACTGCGCTTGCCCTTTGCTCAGAGCCCTGCACCCAGCAACCCTGTGGGGCTCCATCCCCTGACACACACAGCAAGACGCAGGCTCTCTTTCCTCCAGGCTCCCACAGTAACGGATCCGGTAACAGATCCCTCTTTACTTGTACCATACGCATGCCCTCTGTCACTCGGCCAGATGCTAAATTCCTGACTTTTAAAGGGGATCATGATATCCCACCCTGAAACATGCCCCTTTGGCATCAAGATTACTTTCAGCTGAACAGCTGAGAAACAGCAGATGTAAAGGGAAAACTCTTTAACCTTCCCCTTTCTGTCTGAAACCAGGATATACATTTTCCTTTGTGAAGTGTTTCCCTCTCCCATACCAGGAAGAGGAAGAGTCCTAATCCCTGGGGATGACAGCATCAGAGAAGGCACCAACTTGCCTCTGCGTAGCAAACCTTACCAAGGACCCTTCGCCTTCTGCTAGGCTCCCCCACCTACGGACCTTCCTGTAATTTACCACCCCCAGGCGCCCAAACTCTCCCTCTTTGTCTGGGTCTTTACTATCACCCTCTGTTAAAACGGTACATAAGCCCATAGGTCTGACGGCTGCTGCGGGTCTTCCTTTTCTAGGAGGGCCACTGTGTGCCTGAAAGAATTAAAATATTAACATCAAATAAAATTCTTATGCTTCTTCTACTGTTAAACTGTCTTTTGTCAGTTTATTATCCAGCACCCTAAGCACTAAACCTAAGGGGTAGAGGATAAAGCTTTTCCTCCATTATACTTTGGGATTGGCTACTTTGTACCTCTAACCTATCCAGCATAAGTCTGACAAGTGAACTGGTATCAGTCACCAAATGCCAAATGTCCAGGGGCAGGGGAACACCAGCTGCACAAGCGGATCTAGGTAGCAGGCTTTCAACTGGTGGCTTGACCACAAAGCTGCCTAAGGCAGGCACAGCAGGCCAGATGTTCCAGATGCAGTGATGCAGAGGAGAAAGAGCACACAGCAGCTCAGGAAACAAAGCATGGCTGCCAGGAAATGCAGGCATGCCACTATATGGGTCAAGAACAAACATGCATAATCTTCAAGGCTACACGTGGGAGTATGGATGGCTACAGTGAGCCTGGGGGCAGAGGAAATGACATCAAACTGGTCCATATAATCCGTGCAGTACATTTCCAGAGACACCTGAGCTTAACAAGATTCACTGTAACACAAAAATGCCATTACCCAGGGACGAGGGAGGGATCGGCTGAGAAATCTGGGAGGCATTAAAAATAGCATTCCAAAAAATAATAAATCACTTCCAAATGATCAACAAAATACAGCCTGTGAATCACTCCCTAAAAATACTTATTTACAAAATGAAGCAATAAACTTTTCCTTCAGGATGACAACAAGTGAAAGTAAGCAGAGAGATGGAAGGAGCGTTCAGAACAGCACTGAACCTGTAGGATATTTATCCATCCAGTGAAAAGTTCAACACATGCAAGAGATTATGGGAACCCCTTGTATGTACTCAACTAAAACGGCAGCAATTCATATACAAGATCCTTTTGTTTTAAGAAAAGTATAGCATAAGCTGAGCTAACAATCCTAAAATAAGATTCACAGTGTTTTGAAAACTGTAATGTGACAATGTCCTTTTCACGAATGCTCCAAAAATGTCAATACTCCTTAGAATGAAGGCCTGCCCACACCAACCCATGATGTAGTTTTTAGAATGCTGGTGAGGTCTGGAGCTGAGGACCAAGAAAGAATTCTTGTGATGTCTTCGAGGCAGAAAGACGTTTTTATTAAAGCACGGGGACAGGAGCCTTGGGCAGAAAGAGCTGCGCCGGGGTTGGGAGTGGTAGCGATTCTATACTTTTAAATTGGAAGGGATTAGGGGTAGAACAAATCTCCCAGATATTTTGGAAACGAGGTTTCCAGGATCCTAAGGGGGCCAGCTATTGTTAGGAAAAGGTCATTTATTATTGTTTAGTAAAAACTCAGTCATGAGACTCTTCAAATGTCTATCTGTGGGCCACATGCTTGGGGATGATTGCCAGTATGTATCTTGGGATGCGGGTGGAGATAAATGGAACTTCCAAAGGAATTCCTATATGTTTTAAGTAGACCCACAGGATCCTGGGGGTCAGGCTAAGATTGCCTCTTGCCCTCAGCAAAGGGTCAACATTGATTGAGGCAGCTGAGCTCCCAGAGGAAAGTCACTGCCTGCTTCAAGGACTTGTCAATGGCCTGTAAATAGGAAGGAAATTTAATAATTTTTCTTCTGCCTTTGTTTCCCACATCACCAATCCACAGAAATAAGCTGTTTTCCTGGGGTGTTCCATGGTCTTCTACCATTGTAGACACAAAGCAGGAGCTCAACAGTGATCGTGAAATGAGTGAACAGATGACTCATTATGAGACGGGTGAGAGAAGGCACGGCCTTCAGGAAACACCCACTCGAGAGAGAGGTTTAGTCTAAGCCAAAACACAATTATTTTCATGTCATCACTGTCCCTTTTTGTATATAATCATAAGCAGGAGAGAAAAACCAAACATGCAAACGAAAAAAGCTCCCCCCACCCCACACACACACTCTTGTCATTGTATGAAAAAATCTGCCTAAAAATTCTAGTAAAGCAAGTTGAGTTTACTCTAGGAGACTAACCCATGGGGACCTTCGTATATTTGCGTGTCCTTTAAGTATGTTAACATATAAAGTAAGACCCTGGATAGAGAGACAAGATTTTAAAGCACTTAAAACACAAACTTCATATCATGTGAGAATGATACAACATACACAGTTTTAACGACCTCAGGGGAGCTGAAAGCGCACAGTATTGCCCAGAGAAGTGATTTGGTCAGTCATCTGGGGGAAGAGTGTCAGGGCTTTTGGTGTCCTTTATCCATCTTCCCCTGGCTGCACACCAACGACTCTGTTTATTCTTTGTGCACAAGGTAATTAATGACTAATGACGAGGCTCCTGACAACAGGTAAGCTTTCCCTTTTTGGCTTAGACAACTTTACTGTTTTTTAAATTTACTTATAAAAACACATGTAGGTTCCTTAGAAAAAGGCTCACAGGTCTGATTAATTTCTTCTGTCTTTTTCATTCCCCTCACTTCCTTTCCTAAACCTAATTTCTTCCATTTATGATTATGGGTATGCCACAAGAGATGAAATATTTTCCAATTTACTAGAATCTCCTGACACTCAAAATTTACCTGCATTTACCATTTTGAACATTACAAAGTAAAATGACCCAGCAAAGGGATTTCAACATCATGTTCTATTTTCTTTTCTTCAGAGCAACATTTCATTACCTATTTTTCTCTGTAACTTCAATCAAGGGAAACCTTTCTCTCTGTATACTTTAGAAAACTATTAAAAGGGCAATAATATGTTCTCAGGTATCCATTTCACAGACAGAATGGAAAGCACTTAGTAAAAATAATACGTTCTAGTTTTCTGAGCAAGACACTTACCACCCTTGGCCTAGAAATCCCAGGGCTCTCTCTGTTGTGTTTTGAAAGATAAAATGAATTAGATTTACTATAATCCCTCTGAGAAATAGTAATTTGCTTCTATTAATTCACTGAGTCAGAGGACACTCAGAGAAAAATCACAGAAAAGCTCCTTCCACATTTTGTGTTTCAAAACTAAAACAAAAGCTCAGCATTTAAACTTGATACCGTAGCCATTGAAAATGTTTTGCAATCATCCTTTGTTGAATTAGTGGATTACAAACTCACAGTTTGTGCTGCTTTTTTTGTTCTCTTGTATTCACCAGACTCGGTTACATTTCCCCCATGACTTCCCGGATTGACAAGACAGGTGGGTCAATCCTATGCTACCCCAGATTATGAACCACACTTACCCAGCATATTCCTTCCCACAATAAAGAGACTTGCCGTTCTATGTGTGTAGCAGAGTTTAGCATATAGCATGTACTTTTTTTTTTTTTTTTTTTTTTTTTTGTGAACGGATGCATGAACGAACGAGTAACTTGCTTTCAATTTTCCCCAAAGCCTCATGAGGGAGGAAAGCAGTGAAGGTGTTTAAATGAAACTGCTGGGAGCAAACTCTATCTCCTCCTGGAAAAAGGAAATCCAGTAAGCACAACCAAAAGGAGGTGTGTGCTTGGGAAGGGAGTGCAGCCACAGGCACTGGCTCATCCCCCTGTTACAAGCTCTGGGCTGGGAAGTGTGAGACACAGTAGAATTCGAGGCAGGCAGGCTCCCAAACACCAGGGGGCGCTCTCATCTCACCTGCCCACTGGGTCCATGCCGCCATTATCTCTCACTAACAGGTCAATAGCTGCCCTGGTCAATGCAAACCCACACTGGCCACTTTCCCAATTCATTTCTGCACAGCAGCCAGAGTGACCGTCCTGCAAAGCAAATCTGATCATGTCACCCCCTCTATGACCCAACAGCTCCTGGGAGCGAAACCACTTAAAAGTCTAAAGTTGAACAAATCAAAATGGCTTCCCTTAATGCTTCAGCAAAACTCCATTTGAAGGTCACCTTTTCTCTCTCTTCCACAAACCTCCCTCCCCTTCTTAGTCTTTTGTTTCAGGAACCCAGAACCACCCTAAATATATGGTAGAAGGAATACAATTTCTAACAAAACTGGTTAGATCCTGTATTTCCCTAAGAAAACCCCTCAGGCCTTCCTGGGGGAGAACCTGCAGATTGTTAAGACCACAGGGCTGCAGCCCCCTCTGCCCACCAAAGCAGTAAAGCTACTGTTCCTCTTTACTCCAGACTCTGCCTCCGAGCTACATTTTGGCTCTGAAGCAGGGAAGTAGGTTTTCTACAACAGGAGGACCTCCTCCCGGAGCCTACAAAATCCTGTCAGCTCTCCAGTCAGATACCACCACCGGCACCAACTCCACCCTGCTCTCAGGGCCTCCTTCTACTTAGCAGCCTTGACACAATCCCAGCAGCCTTGAGCTGTGCACTCCCTGTCCCCTCTAGCGGGAATCTCTTTCTGCTCCTCTGGCCTCCTTTTCAGCTTTCAGAGCTCAGCTTAAGCACAACTTCCTCACAGAACTCTCGGCCCTCCATAACTAAGTGACACCAAACCTATTACAAAACTCAATAGGGGGCAGCCCGGATGGCTCAGCCGTTTAGCGCCGCCTTCGGCCAGGATGTGATCCTGGAGACCTGGGATCTGGTCCCATGTCGGGCTCCCTGCGTGGAGCCTGCTTCTCCCTCTGCCTGTGTCTCTGCCTCTCTATGACTCTTATGAATAAATAAATAAAATCTTTAAAAAACAAAACAAAACAAAAAACAAAAAAAAACCTCAACAGGAAACTTCTAGGAGAAAAGCCTCACAGCCCTGGGTTAGGTAAAGGTACTTGGGATATGGCAACAAAAGCAGAATTCATTAAATTTTTTTGTTGTTGTTGTTCAAACGGACTTCATCAAAATTAAAATCTTTCATGTCTTAAACATTTAAGAAAATGAAAAACTAAAAACTCGAATACTGGCAAATCATATATCTGATAAAGAACTTGTATCCAAAATATATAAAGACCTCTTTCAACTCAATCAACATCCCAATTAAGAAATGAGCAAAATATTTCAATAGTCAATTGACCAAAGAAGATACACGAATAGCTAATAAATACATGGAAAGATGCTCAAAATCATCAGTCAGTGGACAGGTCCAAACTGAAATCGCAGGAGACACCACTGCACCACCCGCCACCGCAACAGCTCTGTTCAGATAGACCGATGGTCAGAAGTGCTGGCAAGGATGAGGGAAAACCAGAACCCACCATAACTGAGGGGAGTGTAAAATGAGAAAGCCACTATGGAAAACAGCTAGATAGTTTTTTTAAAAAGTTAAATGGAAACTTATCATACCACTCAGCAATTCCACTCCTAGGACTCATCCTTCCCAAGAGAACTAAAAACCTGTATCCACAGAAACACTTGCAAATGAATGTTTACAGCACTATTATTCATAACAGCCCCAAACTGAAAACAATCCAACTGTCCTTCAACTGGGGAATGGATGAGCAAAAATGCAGTGTATTCAAAATACATTCAGCAAGCACTGATACACGCTACAACACAGATGAAACTCAAAGACATTGTACTAAGTGAAAGAAGCTCAATACAAAAGGCTACGCTCATTGTTATTCCATTTTACGGACTGTCCATAAAGAGACAGAAAACCGGCTTGTGGTTGTCTGGGGCTGGGAGCTGGCACTGACTGCCAATGGACAGAAAGGGATCTTTTGGGGCTGATGGAAATGTCCTAAAATTGGATGTGGTGATTGATGTGGGGAACAAAGGCAGAAGGAAATGTAGGTAAAATTAAATGTCCTTATAACCCACAGCCCACTGACAAATACATGAGGTGGGCAGAGTCCGGCATTCCTCTGGAAATTTCCAGCTGGCTTAAGGCTGATGCTTTGCTAGAGGGAAAAACCACCTTAGCCGGACAAAAGTTAGGCCTCCAGGATCCTGTCAGTCTTCTCTAACTTCTGAAAGTCCTTTTGGAAACTTCCCTTTGTCTTTAACAGTCCCCAACTCCAAAATATATAATTAGCCACCCCTCCGAACCCCAGGGCAGCTCTCCTTGCCCACGGGTCCTGTCTCTGTGCTTTAATAAAACTACCTTTTTGCACTGTCTCAATAATTCTTTCTTGGCCATTGGCTCCGGAACCCCAACATTTCCTACATCAGTGATGACTGCTGCACAACTCTGTAAATTTACTAAAAATCGAACTATACACTTAAAAAAGGCCAATTTTATCATATATAAATTACACCTTAACATGTTAAAAAAAAAAAAAAAACACCTCAAGACTTCACATGAACATGCAGCTCCCCTCCAGCACCTGCTCTCAAGTGTCCAGCACACTGGGCACCGAGAGGGGAGATACAGAGTCCTCTTAAAGCACTCTGCTTCTTGTGTAAGAGGCAGCCTTACATGGTAGAAAGAGCACTGGCTCCGAAGTCAAGAAGATAATGTTCAAACATTGCTTCACCACCTCCTTGCTGGGTAATTTTGGAATATTATTTAAAATCTTTCAAATTCAATACACTAGGGACAAGGAAACTATGGTCACTGTGAGGACTGGTAGGTATGGTATGGTTTTCGTCCCCTTCAATCCACTGAAGATGCTCTTCTCAAGTTCATTGACAGTTTACATGTTTCTTGCCAGTTCCAAAGAACAGAAATGAGTCTCCACATTTCTGTGAAGATGACAAAGCGCAGCACTCTCCAATATCTAATCACTCTCAACCCTATCGATTTTGCTTCCAGAATATCTCCCAAGTCCACGTTTACCTCTTTCCATCACTGCTGTCTTCGTCCAAAGTCACATTCCCTGTAATACTGCCTTCTACCCACCTTTTTCCCCATCTGTTTTCCACATATCTGATGAAAGACTAAAAACAGTCCCTTTTCCACATACCCAACTTGGGTGATTTGTTCAAGTTACAAATCAGATGTCACCCCTCCCATACACTACTTAAAATCTTTTGTTGCCTTCCATTTGTTTAAAAAAAAAAAAAAAGGAAAACCACAGGCCCAAACGGGGTCACTTAGACGGAGTTCCCAAACAGGGGCTTCATACCCAATCTAATTGTAGTTTCAACCTCCTCGCTGGTCACTCAGGTACTGTCTAGTCAGCAGCAATGAAGTCATCTGTAAGTGAGCCCTCCCCATCTGCCAAAGGGAGATGAGGTCATCTATGTAGGCTCTCCTGCCCTTCCCCCTGAATGGAAGTGACCTGGTCTGAACAATTCGTTCTTTTCCTTTGCTAATAACTTCCATTCCCTCTCATAAAAACCTTCCATTTCGTAAAACTCTTTGGAGTTCCTCCCTTACTTGCTAGATGGGATGCTACCCAATTCCTGAATCGCTTAACAAAGCCAATTAGATCTTCAAGCTTACCCATTGAAATTTATTATTTTTTTAAGATTTTATTTATTTAGGGATCCCTGGGTGGCTCAGCGGTTTGACACCTGCCTTGGCCCAGGGCGTGATCCTGGAGTCCTGGGATCGAGTCCCACATCAGGCACAGGGAGAAGCAGGCTCCATGCAGGGAGCCTGATGTGGGACTCAATCCTGGACCCAGGGATCACCCCCTGAGCCAAAGGCCTACACTCAACCACTGAGCCACCCAGGTGTCCCGGTGAATTTTTGTTCTTTAACAAGTACATCTACTCACTGGCTGAGTGCCTGGCACACAGTGGGGCAATCAACAAATGAACCTCTGTTAAAGTTTACAAAACAAAATGACCATTCACCTCAAGTCTTCCAAGCTCCTTTCATCAGACCGCCCCAAGATGATATGGAAACTCCCTCGGTTCCAAAAGCACCTGGCTGTGCTCTTATCAAAGTCACCACACTTCGTTATATTTTTTTTATCTCTTCCTCCTAAACTGTCAGCTCCCTGAAGGTAAGAATCTTTTCAACTTTGAATCCCTAAGGCTTAACAAAGACAAACACAAATCTTTGTTGAATTAACAGTGATTATGGCAAAAATTCGCTTTTAAAAGCCTTGAAATAAATAAATAAATAAATACCTTGTGTTTTCTCTAGGCAACCTTTACAGATACCAGTATGCAAATAGCCTGGTTTTACTTTGAGGCTTTACATAGAAACAGAAAGCCAAATCACCCAGTCATCTCCAAAGACCCTACTTTCACTTTCCATCAAATACACTTACAACATATATATAACTCAAATCTGAATAATTAAACCCTTAATTTAAAAATCTGAACATAAAACTCACATGGCTATACCCTTCCCACGGTTTCATCAAACCACATTTTAGCATCGTGATCTCCTCAGGCCTAGAGACCTACTGAATCCATTCCTTATTTACTAATGATTTTTTAGAATAAACTAAAAATCTGAAATTGATACAGGAGGAGCTAAAAAGAAACAAAGCACCATCACCCCTAACACTCACACTCTGCCAGAAGACTCTCCTATGAAAACAGACTTCCTATTTTCAAAGACTAAATGAACAATCTAGAGGATTTAAATCACTGCTCTGCAAAAGAACGGGTTCTATTCAAGAATATATTGTGTTGTACAGGATGCTCTCTTCAGGCTGTTTCATGTTTTTCTTTGACATGCTACAGACACTATTAAAAAATGCCCCTTCCCCTTGACGCCACCCACATCCTACTGACATTCTGGAAGAACCCTCTAAGCAGTTCTGTGCCCTGACCAGAAGCCCACAGACTAGAACTCTGCAGTGCTGCTGAAATGCATGTGTTTTAACATAATCCTGCAAAACTTTCTGAACTGATTACAACGGCCATCCAATTCCTCCGCCATTTTACGTGTGAACTCACATTAAGGCTGTTTTTCCCCTCCTGCAAATTTCATAAGTCTGTCTTAGTCTGAGAAGCCTGGCTGATTAAATTGCTTTGTTTCCATCCTGTACTCTCACAGGAAGACTCAGTGCAACACTGAGGGAAGAATAAAATCATAGTGTTAGCAGAAACAAATTAAGATAAACTAAAATACATTAATTAAAACAAAATCAACAACATATTTGTGCCAAGAGAGGCTGAAAAAGTTAAGGTGGAAAAGAGAGGTTGTTATTACCAGTCTGCTATGCAAAGACGAACATGTGTTTGGCTGTACTTCACAGTGGAACACATTAAAGCAACCTGAAACAACAAATGGGATTCTACTAGAATTTTTATGGGACATATATGGCCTACTTTTGAAAAGCTGTTATAGAAATTGCAGAAACAGCCTAACCTCAATGCCCGAGAGAACAAAAGAAGGATAAAGAACAGGAACCTGGAAGTGCATGGTTATTTTGTCAGTGTATGTAAGGACGATGAACTAAGTACAGTAACAATGCCCTATTTTTATACCTGCTAACTTCCTGACTTTCTGAGCAAGCCCGAGAAGCTCTACCTTCTAAGTCAGGGTATTCACTGGCAGATCAAAAGTTAAATTCTTTTCTCTTCTTGCAGAACTATAAGACACGCGGCTCTGTTTGTGGAGTAAACACTTTTTTTTATTATTACTCAGAAAAGCTTCCTTTTTAAAATTTAGGTTTCTGACTCTCTGCCTGTGCCTACGACACTTTCACAGCAATTTTCTGCTCCACAAGGAAAGCATGCTTGATCCTGTTACGGTCACATTTGGCACACATGGGGCTACCACAGGCCCCAACGAACGACATGTTTTGTTTTAGACATTCTCGTAGGAACTTCAGGCTCAGAGCACGAACTCCTCGTGCACATGCCACGTGGCAGTTTTGGTGCATTTCCTAACCTTCATGGTATAAAGGTGAACAATTCTATTAGCAGAGGTTCAGGGCTGCCCGGTTTTGTTAGAGGTTGGCCTGGGACGACAATATGTCAAACCCTCAATGCCTCTGGACACCATCCTGGGAAGGGCAACACTTTTGCTTTCTGAGGTGATGGCTTTGTTCTTTCAGAGAGTGCTTTAAATAAGCCAACTAATTCACAACTTTTTATAGACTTCCATTTTAAGAAGGTAACAGTTTCTGAAAAAATAATAACACTGGAACATGAACTAAGGCAGTTTGCTAACTGCATACTAGACAATACTGAAGGGGACAGAAGATACCATCCTAAAATATGCCACTTTGGCATGTGGACTCTTTTGACCTGAAAGCAGTCAAGACCTTGACGACTCAGGAAAAGCTTTTCCCTGTTCCTTAACTGCCTACGAGAATTCAGATAGGGGGCCTGGCCTAGCAAAAACCTATCACCAGAAGTAATTATTTTTTTAAAGATTGTATTTATTTATTCATGAGAGACTCAGAAACATAGGCAGAGGGAGAAGCAGGTTCCCTTGGGGAGCCGGATGCAGGAATTGATCCCAGGACCCTGGGATCAGGCCCTGAGCCAAAGGCAGACGCTCAACCACTGACACCCCAGACATCTCCAGAGGTAATTTTTTATATCTGAAAAGATCCACCTACAACTGGTTACTAAGCATGTGTCCTTTTTATCTCCCTGTAAACCCCTTCGTCTTTGAAGCCCCAGGCCCCTACCCCATTCCTTAGTTCCGATGGCACCTGAGCCTCAACAGCCTCGCTACCTTTGGGTCTTATGTTTTTATGGGGCTCCCATGTGTAACAAGATCAAATTTGTTTTTCTCCTATAATCTGTCTTATGTCAATGTAACTATTAGATCAGCCAAAGAATCTAGAAGGGAGAAAGGGCAAGGTTTTCCACCAGGATTATACAAAAATAAAGAGCAATTCAAAAAACTTAGTAAAATACAAATTAGTAAACTAGGTATTACAAAAATATGGCAAATGGCTTAACGTCTAATTCATCTAATCTAAGAAACCTAGTATCACAGTAGCTTTCTATCTTAATGGTATTAAGGATTTATATTATTTTAGGTATAATAATGGCACTGGTGGTATATTTAAAAATCTTATCTTTTAGAGGTACATACTGAGATATTTATAGAAGACAGTATATTTCATGGCATTTGCCTTTAAAAATGGAGTGAGGGAGGGAACAGGCAGGGGTAAGGGATGGAACAAGACCAGCCATATGCTGGTTGTTGAAACTGGGGGGTAGAGACACGGACTTCCATCACATTCTGTTTTCATACATGTTTGAAAACTTCTGTAACACACAGGGAAGAGGAAGCAGAATAATTCTTTTAACTGCCTACCTGATCAAAGAAAAGATTTCAGCTAGTCATAGTTCATATTTATTCAACGAACTGTCAATCTAAATTAAAAGACTGGAAGGGTGTATTACCTGTCATATTAAACCTCACCACAATCTCTGTAAAGAGTGTAAATCACTGATCCATGAAGAATTCTCCCTCCCTCTCACTTAGTTTCATTGTAACCACAGCTCCTGTGGCCTCAATAGCCACACAGGATCTTTTTCAAGAGACTTGTACACTCACTTAAGACAGGCGCACAGAATTCCACACGTTTAGTGACATGATTGCAAGGATGCCTGACACCTTTTCTCTGCTCAACTTTACATCCTCTGCTTAGACTGAGCTAGTACAAAATAAATAAATGAAGAAAGAGAATCAATCTGTAAATCTCAATGTTTGTACCTCATTCTTAAATTCTAAATATTTTGAGATTTTACATATTGTAATTTTAAGACATTTTCCCAAAAATTATTTTAATATCCTACTTTAATCTTACTACTGAATGTTCATTAATAAACTATTTCTGAAACTAAAGTTTGAGTCCTGAAGATATATTTATGATAAAAACAGCCCATTAACTTTTTATGTGAATACTGCCTTAATTTACAGAATTTTACCACTGTTTTCATTAAGGAAAGAGACAGCCTATGGCTAATCAAAAAGTAAAGTGTCAGGAGTACCATCAATAAGAATTATAGTGTGAATTCATAATCACAAAGGGCTGACTAGGTGGTCTGTATTTATTATATGGTTGGCATTGCTATTATTTCATTTGTTCTCACAAAAGCTCAATGAGGTAGGTACTACGATTATCCCTATTTTATAGATGAGCAGATAGATTCAAGGATTATGGCATTTGCCCAAGGACATGCAGACCATTCAAACTCAGCCTGGGTGCTGAACTGCTGATGCTCTCCTTCTGATCACTGTAGCAGGCAGACACCTGTTAACCCATATTTATTATGTACAGGAAACAGCTCTGTACCGTAGGAAGGTTTAGGCTTGATTTTTCTGTTGTTCCTGTATCTTTATGTCTCACATTAAGTCACTTAACCTGTTCACTCTATCTCTATAGTAATAGCAGCTAACTCTTACATACAGCACTTTTATGTAAATGCTGAGCACGGTTACAAATACTTTACTCCTATCAACCAGTTAATCCTTACAGCAATACAAGGAATATCGGTCCCGTTACCATCTTCATTTTAATGGAGAAGAAACTGGGGCTCACGGCCAGGTTACACAACATACCCAGAGAGTAGACAAGCAAAGGTTTCAGCATTCCTAGTCTGGTCCAGATTCCATGCTCTTACTCACCTGCTAACCAGCCAAAGAGGCACACATATACTTGGGTTAACCCAAAAGGGATGGTTTAAGGATTAGGTCTCGTATACCCCCTAAAATAGGAGCAAGGTTACTATTTACACCTACCCTGTTTTTCCCATCTGTGATTTGTATAGTCTGGTCTTTAATATCATATTTAGGAAAATTAAAACAGTCAACATTAATTTACAAAAGTAGATGCTGTTATTTTCCATCTTTATCATTATACAGAAAACTTGTGAGGCATAGTATTTATTAACAAAACTAAACCAAAGGTCATTTTATAACCTCAGGAATATGATTTATCCAATCGATATAATTTCTGGGGCTAGTCAACTCTAATGAACTTATTATATAAACCATTGTAAAGAGTCAACTCTGGAAAACTCTATTTTTTAAAATAGATTTTATTATTTATTTGAGAGAGAGAGAGAGAGAGAGAATGAGTGGGCAGAGGGAGAAACAGGCTCCTCACTGAGCTGGGACCCTTGATACAGGGCCAGATCCCAGGATACTGGGATCATGACCTGCGCCAAAGGCAGATGCTTAACCAACTGAGCCACCCAGGCACCCCATATTCTAGAAAATCCTTAAACATGAAAAAACAGAAAGGCCGCTCTGTCAACTTTATTTTTTCTGCTGCATGTAGTTAATATAGATTGTTAGCACTATGCTAAAACATAAAGGAGAGTCTCTGCACCTACTGCTAAAGGTCTTTATCAGAAAGACAATAAATCCAGATGGTTAAGTATTGCAAAGATACAAAGATACCTTGTTTCTGACACCCACGTCTCCAGAATCTGAGCACATATACAGAACAGGAATCCCATGCAGATTCTCAGCATCATCACAAATCTTAAAAAGTGTGACAAGGAGGAAATGTAGATGCATAAATGGATGACTTATTCCCTCTGTCCCTTCCTCAACAGTCACTGAGGCTATCTGTGTGCCAGATGCTGCAGCAGCTGCTGGAGATACAGGCACTAATGGCTCTTCCATAGTCATCTTTGCTCCCTTAGCATCCCACAGAGTGCATGCAACAAAAGTAAACATAGGCATTTCCTAAATGGATCCATTTCAGCCAAGGCGGCCATGGGGAGGTGGGGGGAGGGAGTGCTGGAGAAAATGCAGCTCCCTTTGACAGAGAAAGTTAAGTAACTGAAGCAGAGAGTCCACGCACTCTAACGAGAAGGATGTACAACCATGAAGTAGCTGTCAAGGTTCTGAGACCCAAAGGGAAGACTCAGGGTATATTATCCATACAATTTGGAATGTCTTGTATATGTTAATTGCAGTACATTCTGAGTATATGGTTTTCACCAAAAATTATTAGACGTCCATCTACTGTCACTCTCCAATGCACGTGGAAATAAATACCTTCCAGCACCCAGAGCACCACCCAAATGCTCAAATGTTTGCGGTGGGGAGGAGAAGGGTAAAGAAGTGTTTAACCATTCAAAGGAAGAGATTCTTTGAAGAATTACCTGGGCATGACAGAGCACAAATCGATTTATTAGTTAGTGGTAAGAACCTGTGATATTTCTCTCCCACAATGAAGTGTCACCAAGTATCCTAACAGTATTCAATACAACCTTAAAAGAGGAGCAAGAGGACTCTGATCTGAACATTATGCTTTCCACCATGGCATGGTATGTACTATTGTTTTTTATGATTTTATTTATTTATTCATGAGACAGAGAGAGAGAGAGAGAGAGAGAGAGGCAGAGACACAGGAAGAGGGAGAAGCAGGCTCCTGCAGGGAGCCTAACATGGGACTCAATTCCAGGTCTTCAGAATCACATCCTGGGCTGAAGGTGGTGCTCAACCGCTGAGCCACCCGGCTGCCCCAATATGTACTAATTTTTAACAGAGAACTGAAAACAGATTTATTCCGTAAACATAATCACAATTTTCTGCTCTCTGTTTTTTTTTTTTTTTTTGCTCTCTGTTCTCTGAATGCAAGGCACGTCGTATTTGCCAGTCTAGCGTAAGTGTCACTTCAGAAAATAGTAATGTTTTCACTCTTTTTCTACACAAAACTGCCACTTAAAGGTATATCTTCTTCCGGTTTTTCATGCAAACTCTTTTTTAAAATACTTTTTTGTGCTGTTCCAGTGTAATATTTGAAAAAAATACACAATAATATAAACCTTCTTACCCAGTTCTGGAAAAACAAAACACACTTGTTCTTTAGAACATACTACAATACAGATTCCTCTGAAGGCAATCAGAAAAGGCTGCATATGAGGCAAACGAAAAGGGAAGGAAAGAAAACCAAATAACCCACTCATCCCCTACATGTTTGTCACTACTCTCGGGCAAGAGACCACACAGTGTCGCATTAATTTCCTGGTAATATTTCACGTTGTAACTGGCTTCTGGTATTCAGTCTCACAAAGACACAAAGATCAGAGTCGGCAGAATTGGCGGCAAAATCCCACTGCTAAAAAAGTGCCCCTGGGAGGGAAGGAGAGAGAACAGTCGCCACCAAGGCTATGGGACCTGTTGGCAAAACAGCCTTTAGTGTGACTTAAGCTTTCTTGAACTTTATCACAGATTAAGGAGAGAAACACTTTTCAAAAAACTGTCTGGTGCAAGATAAACTCAGCAGGTACTATACCTTTAAATTTTTCACTGCGGAAAAAATTTTTGGCAACCCCGTTTTCTTAGGCAAGCCCCATGCTTCCTAGGGGAGTACTTTAAAAAAATTTTTTTTTCCCTTCCAGTCCTGTACATTGCAGATACTTGGGAAACTTACACCCAAAAACTTCAATGCAAAAGCAAGTCATTTTCAACTTGGCCGGGTGACTAACACATACACAGGAGGCTTGCTTCGCAGCACCACTGCCCTCTCTCCAAATTCTTCCCTGTCTTCTCCCATCTCTGTCTTTTCTATCTCCACGGCTCCCTGCAGGCACAAATCCAGTGTTTCCCCCATGTCTTCCCTTCCCGTGCACGCTTCTCCCCACCCTTTCTCTATTTAACACCTCCCATTTCTGCTAATTGTAATACTCCCCCTAGGGATGCCCTTTTATGAGCCCAGACCTTGCTCTTCCTACCCGCATGGACACAGTGTCTGCAGAAGTCAAGTCAGCGCTTTGACATGGGACTAAGGCGCCGGCCACCTTGCTGGGCGCTTCTCTCCAGCAGCTACTCCAGACAGGCGGCCTCTTGGCCTCCTGCCTCCTTTCCTGGTCTACTTCCACTGGGCAAAACATTCCAGGATCTTCTGAAACAGGCCAATCTTCCTTCTGAAACTTGGAACCCCAAAAGCCCTACCATTCTGTCCTATTTGCATTTACGGCTCACCCATCAGGGGTGGGTTCATCCACTTGCCATTTCCTCATGGACAGGCACTGGCTAAGGGTGGGGCCTATGTGGATGGGTGTGACAGGATCCTGTGCTTAAGGACTTCACAGTCTACTCCTGCAGGGAAAAACACTGCTGAACACTACAGTTTAATGTAAATTAGACGAGGGGCAGCTAAGGGTGTGATGGGAGCAGAAAGGGTGCCCTGGAAGGGCACCAACCTAAGCTGCTTCCAAGGAGGCCTTCTCAGAGGAGGTGGCACTGAGCACCACCTAGAGATGAATGTGTAACGGTCAGATGAGGGCATGAGGGGGAAGAGATGGATCAGAGAAGAGCCAGACCAAAGGCTGAAGTAGATGATGACATGTTTCTGGACCGAGAAGTACAAGACACAGAGGAACACGTGATGAAGCTAGAGAGGCAAGCAGGGCTCTCAAGAAGAATTTTGTCCACCATGTTAAGGAGCTGTGATCCTGAGGCTCAGTTTTCCAAAATGTTGTAGACAAGACCATCTCGGGATAGGACGGTGTTAACAGTTATGTATTTACTTTTCCAATTACTTTCTGTTTGTGTCAAGAGACACTAATTTTCCATTTATAACAACTGTATTTTTTAAAATACAATTTCCAAATGATTTAAAGAAAATCAGTTAATAACAGTACTGACTCTGCATGGGCTGGTAAAACTGTGGAAATGATGCTCGAGTGACTGGGGATCAGGGAACCCAAGGCTTCGCGGCAGGGGAAGATGGGAAGTTTCAGAGAGGGGGCTGCAGAAATGTCTGGAAGACAGAGCTGAAAGGCATCCGAGCCAGAAAACAAGGAGGCAAAATGCTGTCACAGTTCTCCATGCAGCCCACAAACACGGGGTCAGTGCCGCACCCATTACTGTTACAGACATGCTAAAGCAGAGAAAAGCCAGAGAAATGTATGTCAGGTTTGTACTTCGACTGAAATAAAAAAATTAATAATAATATGTCATAAATAAAATGAAGCCAGGTAAAGGGAGAGAGAGAAGACTGCACAATTTAAGAGGAGACCCTTGAGGAGGCAACTGGAAGGAAGAGCCAAGCAGCTGCCTGGAGGAAGGGCAGTGTGGGCCGCAAGAGAAGCCCAGGCTGCGGAGGCAGAAGAGGTCAGAAAGCAGGCTAGGGGCTGTATGGGGAGGGCCTTGCAAACCCTGAGAAGGGCTCAGATGGCACTCTCGGTGTGACAGGAAGCCAGGAGCATGTCTTGGGTGAGGAGGTGAACTCCTGGATGGTGGGTGAAGCGGAAGCAGGGGGTGGCCGAGGAGGTCACCGCAGCAGTGGAAACAGGAGCAGGGAATGGCCTGGACCAGGGGCTGTGGCCGAGACAGGAAGAGGGAGTCTAGTGCAAGGGCAGAGCAGACTGCACGCTGAGGACTGCGTGTGAGGTGTGCCAGCAGGAGAGGAATCCAGCAGCACTTTCTGGCTGCATCTGGCCTAGGTCCTGGGACAAAAGGCAGGATGATTTTCTGACATGGGGTGGGGGGGTGGTAGGCTGAGGAGCTGCTGTGGGTAAGCTGCCTCCTGCCAGCACAACCCTAGGGATCCCCAGCTGGGAGCTGCAGGCCCGGAGGATAACTGAGCAGGGAGGTCAGGAGAGGAGCATTTACTTGGGAAGTCATTAGCATTAGATGGCATTTCCAGCCCTGGGGCCACAGGAGGCCAGAGAAAGGTCCAAGGACGGAGCCCAGGGGCACTCCACCATGGCAGGGGTGGGCAGAAAGGACGCTGAGGGCAAAGGAGACAGAACAAGATGGCAAACTACGGAGAAATGAGAATAATCACTGGGAATGATTCAGCAGGAGGGAAAAACTAATGATGCAGGAGGAGAGGGGGAAAACTGCCAAAGTCCTGAAGGAGGAGAGAGCAGAGAAGATGTAGTGCATAAAAGGAGAGGGTGGCTCTGGAAGCAGGGACAGTCCCCAGGCGTAGGGGGTGTGGGGTGGGGTTGGGACAGAAGGTGAGCAGACACAGGTGGTCTGGAGGGCCAGTGGAGGGAACACACCTGAATGCCCTTCTCATGGCTTCTACTTACTCCATGAAACCAGAAGAAAGCAATCAGGAGTGAGGAGGAGAAATGAGAGGTCAGCAGTCTGAGAGAGGAGCGTGAGGAACGGCCAGTCTATGCACAAGGTGCTCAGGGTGCTACGTACAGCCTCAAGGAGAGGTGGCTGGGTTTTTTTTTTTTTTTTTTTTTTTTCCCCAGCTACATTCAGCTGCTCAGGTTCAGGCACCACGCAGGCAGAGTTTAATCTAACCAATTAAGATCTGCCCACTATAGGGGTAGAGAACTACAGAGAATTATTCCCCAGGACTAGAAAAAGTAATGACCTTAATGGGCAAAAAACTGAGGGCTTCATGCTGTCCATCAAAATATGTTCCAGGTTAAGTAGTAAAATTAGCAAATAAAAATTAGCTAGATAGAAACTAGAAGAAAAAAAAAGTTTTTTTAAACTAGAAGAAATTACAATTTATAACTTATTATGATTGGGAGAGAACTTTTTAGGCATAAATGCAATGCAGAACACAATTTTAAAACATTCATTTATTGAATACATTAAAAAACTAAACTTCTGTGTATAATTAATGAAGTAAACAAAACTAAAGGGCAAAAAACCCGCTGGGAAAGATGTTTGCGATAAACAGGACAACGATGTGATACCCTTAACATGTAACAGTCTCATTCACATCAATACATGAGGAACCTCACATGAAAGGGACCAAAAACATGAACAAAACAGTTCACAATGAAAGGCCAATAAATCAAATTTCATCTCACCACTGCACTTCAATCAATAATCACATATTACTTTTCTTGTATTAAAAAGAAAAAAATTCTCAAGTGAGGGTATTTGAAGCAGTACAGTCACATACACTATTAATGAAACTGTAAACTGGCACAATCCTTCTAAAAAGCTAACGGTCAACAGACACCAAGAACTGAAAAAATATAATACCTTTAGACTTGAAAAAAATGTGACTAAGAAAAAAATATAGGGTCACCTGAGTGGCTCAGCGGTTGAGCATCTGCCTTTGGCTCAGGGAGTGATCCGGGGTCCTGAGATCGAGTCCCACATCAGGCTTCGTGCATGGAGCCTGCTTCTCCCTCTGCCTGTGTCTCTGTCTCTCTCTGTGTGTCTCTCATGAATAAATAAATGAGATCTTAAAAAAAAAATATGTATACATAGCAGTGCTAAATACAGCATAAAATTGACAACTACCTAAATTTCCAACAACAGGAAAACGGTTATTTTTTAAAAACTCATAATGGTAAGAAGCAATATTCATAATGTGAAAAAGGAACAAAATTGCTTATATGGCATCTCAACGTTGGATATAGCTATGTATATGCACATGTCTGTGTCTGTACACAGTCCCCGACTTGTGATGGTTTGACTTACAACTTTTCAATCTTATGATGCTGCAAAAGTGATACGCATTCAGTAGAAGCCATACTTTGAGTTCTCGATGTTAACTTTTTTCCCAAGCCAGTGATCTATGAAATGATCCCCTCCACACAATCATGGAGGAACAACTCACACACTGACAACCACTCTGCACCTGTACAACCATTCTGTGTTCATAATCACTGCAGTATTCAGTAAACTACATGAGACATGCAACACTTTAGTATCACAGAGGTTTTGGGTTAGATGCTTCTGCCCAAAGGTAGGCTAGTATAAGCGCTCTAAGCATGTCTGAGGTAGACTAGACTGAGCTATGACATCTAGTAGGTTAGGAATATTAATACATTTTTAATTTGCAATGGGTTTGTCAGGACATAACCCTCAACATAAGTCAAGGAAGGGGTGTGTGTGTCCTCCAAAATTTTTGAGATTGCTCCTGACTAGTGATTCAATTTTTTTCTTGGTGGCTTTTTGTGAATTGTCTACAATAGAGGCATTTTGTTTTTATAGTCATTCAAAAAAATAAAAATATGGGGGCACTTTACTGCTAAAAAAAAGACATGGGCATTGTGGTTAAACATGAACTGACCAGGTGAAAAAGTGAATGCTGTGTTACTAGTCACCATTTCTGGAAGATGGCAGTTTCACATGCGATTTTTGTAAGGGGTATGGAAAACCACAGTGTGTGTGGACAAGGGTGACCAGGAGAACACAGCATCTCCAACCAGGCATTACGGAAAAAAGGTAAAGGAACTATGAGTCTGAAACTCAGGAAAGTCAATGGAGAATAAGGATGGCTCAACCAACTCTAGATAAACATCCTCAGAACTGCCAAAATAAGGTATTCTACACAAGATAGGATGCTGGATTACAGGACTAAAAAAGTTTTTTTCTTTTTTTTTCTTTAAGATTTTATTTATTTATTTAAAAGAGAGAGAGGGAGGGAGAGAAGCAGATTCCCTGCTGAGCAGGGAGCACAGTGAGGGCTCGATCCCAAGACCTGATCATGGTGTGAGCTGAAGGCAGACGATAACCAATGGAGTGACCCAGCTGCCCCTGAAAAAGTTTTTCTAAGATAGGATTCCGGAAGTAGAGAAAGGGGACACTGTCTGAAATTCCTTTAACACTATTTGGTAGAAATCAGTATTTGAAGTACAAAGACTATTTTTTAAGAAGAGCTCAATTTTTCACATCAGACCCAGGTATAGTGTGAGGAAGGGACTGGGAGGCCTTCACAAGTCTTTCTTTCAGTGCTGTTTTCAGCGTCAATCCATAATCAAAATCAGAGGAATCTTTCCAGGGTTCTGTAGCATCCATCAGCTTGCCCCCCCTGCCCCCCGCCCTTTCTTATACTGGGCTTTTGTTTGTATTTGTCTTTAAAATGGTCAGGCATGGATCCCTGGGAGGCTCAGCGGTTTAGCGCCTGCCTTTGGCCCAGGGAGTGATCCTGGAGTCTCAGGATCGGGTCCTGCATCAGGCTCCTGGCATGGGGCCTGCTTCTCCCTCTGCCTGTGTCTCTGCCTCTCTCTTTCTCTGTGTCTATCATGAATAAATAAATAAATACATCTTTAAAAAATAAATAAAACAGTCAGGCATAAACTATGGAGAGACCCAGATGTCCATCAACTGATGAATGGATAAAGAAGATGTGATGTATAGATACACAATGAAATATTACTCAGCCATCAAAAAGAAAATCTTGCCATCTGCAAGAATATGGATGGAGCTACAGAGTATCATTCTAAGTGAAATCAGTTAGAGAAAGACAAATACCATATGATCTCACTCATGTGGAATTTAAGAAAGAAAACATGAACATACAGGAAAGGGGAAAAGAAAAGAGAGAGGGAAACAAACCACATGAAACTTTTAAAGATGGAGAACGAACTGAGGGTTGACGGAGGGAGGGAAGTGGCATATGGGGTAGCTGGGTGTGGGCATTAAGGAGGGCAGTTGTAATGATGAGCACTGGGTGTTGAGTGTAAGTGACAAATCACTGTATTCAACTCCTGAAACCATTATGGCGCTCTGTTAACAAAATAAGATTTAAACAAATAAAAATAAACAGGCATAACTGAAGGAGAGCAACTCAGCAAGACCAATAAGCAGTAAAATGAAGTTAAAGATGAAATATCCATAAGCTACTTAGCTATTAAAGTGTGTAAATTTAAGTTGATCTGGTACAGAAAAAGAGTGGGACAAAAGGACGAGCTATAAATACAATACATAAAGAAAGAAACCATAGGACAGAAAATTAGTCTCATTTTTACCGTCTGCTTTTCTATGCTTCCCATGAATCATCGTGGTAAAGTTAGAAAAACACCAGTTTTGAGGACAGACATTCCTGGATTTAAATCCCTGCTGAGATGCTCACTGGTCGGGTGACTTGTTCAACCTGAGTCTCCATTTTCTCATCTTATGGGTTAGTTACTATCATACTAATTGGGCTACTGTGATATTATGATAAGCTAGCATACTTGATCATTTCCTTCTCTTTACTATAATTTTAATAGAAATAATAGGATTATACCCTTAAACCTATAATAGTACAACTGGTATTCTGTATCACATTAATTTTATTAAATGAAAACATAACAAATTCTGATGTCAGGCTCATATATTCAAATACTATTTCCTTTTTTTTTTCCATTTTTTGAAATTACTGAGACAATTTTCATTACAAGTGCTTTTACTTTCAATTAAAACTAAATGTAAACAGAACTATGAGTGAATCTCACCTAGTAAGTTTCTGACATTTAATTTCATTGTATCTACTTCTTTCATAGTTTTCCAGACTATAATTAGAGACTTGAAAGTGAGCACCCAGCCTGCCAATGGACCTTAGGCTCCTCTTTGTTCTCTTATCCTTAGGCTTCCATCCTTCAGAACAAGAGAAATGTGAAGTGAGCACCTTGGTATTGTTACAGTGTTTCTGAAGTTACTTCCTTTATCTTAGGGTAAACACTTTTATTCCCCAATGTAGTAGTCACACTGACCAAATTTCATAGACTTTTATTCATGGGATGGGTACATCTGCCCAAGAAAAGCCAGATGAATATCTAAGGAGGAGAGATTTTTTAATTTAAAATAAATTATTTATTTATTAGAGCTTATTTATTATTTATTTATTAATTTATTATTTATTACAACCTTAGGGCTCTGAGGGCCATCTGACTTCTCCCCTGCCCCGAAGTCTATAAAAGTCACACTAGGCAGCTACCAGTCTTCTGAGAAGGTACTTGAAACAGTTTCTACTACAAGAGCCTACGCATTGTTTTTTGGCACAAAGCTCCAAAAAACTGACATGGAATCATGCAGCTCCATGTAAAATCTCTTTTTGAGCCTGACAGGTAACATTTTCATAGAACTCTTTTTTTTGTGTGTGGTACTGGAATTTACTTCTCTGAAAGGTGTAATTTTTGCTGTCAAGTTTATACTGTGTTCCAGTAGAAAGGTAATGAAACAGAACAGCTGTAGTCATTCATGATACCAAGCATATGTGATATACAACAAAAAGTTGTCCTGATGCAGTTCTAAAATACACTATTGCTATAATTATTGGTTATATAACAGTGGTATATAATCAGTATAAGTAACATTTAAGAAAGGTAACATTTAAGCATCACAACCTAAACTCAAGGCTCTACTTTTGTGTAGTTTAATACTCAAACAAGCTATTAGAACTCCAGTTCCCCTTGAATATAAACATCATCTTCGAGAGTCCTAGGTTATGCCACAGTACAGCAGTTTACGATAAGGGATTACAATAAAGAATCAACTAGGTCTTAAAAAATAAACTAAGAACCAAAATTAGCAGACAGGATATAAATATTTCTGAACTACAGGACATAGATAGTAACTTTATTTAAATACTAAGTTACAGGGTATAAACCTGGTTTTTTAAAAATGATTATACATTTCAACATACTGACGTTTTGGGGGAAAAAAAGGAAGAGCAGATACTTAAAAATCTTGCCAGTATTCATCAACAAGTCAAGATTTTCAGAGAGTAATTTCTTAAATGAATAATTTGAAGTTTTAAAATTGAACACCAGATTATATCTATATTCAAAGCTTTACTCTTAAAACCACTATATTAAGATAGTATGACTCAGGGAAGAAAATGCCATTTATTACAGAGTCTGTATAAATAAATACTTTAAAAATAAACACTAAAGTTCTCACTTCCCCCATTCCTACCAGTTTATTCCTAAACAGTTAAATAACAAACAAGAATGTGGTAATACCTCGTTAGAATTTCATTCCATGAATGCTCCAATTTTATAATGAATTCTTGAGCTACCATTTTGCTTCAGTTAATATTTCTATCCAAGCTGAAAAAGCCTGAAGGGTTTTGGTATACTGCACACAACATGGACAGGAGAGAGGGAGAAAAAGAAAGGACTTTCCATTTAACTCAAGTCTGATGTACCTTATTTGTAATCTAAAAATATAAAATTCATGATAGAGTAAGATATCTGGGACAAAACGTACTTCTTTTATTTTTGTCCCCTTGAAAACAAGTGGCCTGCTGTCTGACAAGGCATGATATATTAACATGGCGTAAGAGGTGCCACCTAAAAGCCATAATTTTGGAGTTTTAAAAAATGCAAGAATTATTAAAAATTAGTCGGTTTTCTCCATGGATAGATTTCTCAATCAAAAAAAGCCACCAATTAATTTTAAGGTAGAATTTTTTAGAGTAAACTCCACAAGTTTAATATCTTTGTATATATATATTTATAAAAATGCCACCTATAGACATCACTAAAACCATGGCCTCTAGCCAACAAGTGGTACAAGGTGCGCTGAAGTTCTGTATAATCAGGAAAATGATACAAATTTTTAAAATCTGTATGAAGTATTATGACATTTTCAAAATCCATTTGGAAAATCAGCCATTTTAGATAAATCCATATAGTAGCATGGGATGAATTTTAACTTTACATAGTTGGCTATGGCCCACATATTTAACTATATTAACTGCTTCTTGGAAAATGAACATACTAGAAGCAAGGGATGCTGAATTAGTTTTATGGAGCTGTACCATAAGAACTGGACTCATTATTCTAATAGCTGGCATTACTTTCCTGGAATTTTATATTTATCTTTTAATACAAACGCTGCCCCATTTAGATGACTGTCTGGTGCATTTCACCTGATGGATGATGAGACACAATATTCTAAAATCCAAAGTCCTAGATTTCCATGCAACATTTTTTTATTTATTTGTTTTAGGTATTAGTTTGGTAATTATTACTTGGTAATATAAAGAAACTAATAACGCTTTCATTAGCATGTACTGCTTGAAGATTCAAATCAAACTGAAATTTAATTTCTGCTTTTTAATAATATATCATCTGTATACCATGCAAACACTGCAATGTACTCAAGCATGGAGGTAAAAATTATAAAGAAAAGCAGTGAAGGAAAAACATAATAAAGTTCCACCTACAGGGATTCCTCTGACTATTTTCGGTGAGTCCTGGAGATGACATGGATGTGAAAAGTGAACAAGTAAACAGAAGCTCAGTGCTGGTCAAGTGAAAGCTCCAGTTACCAGGCAGCTCCCCTGATGTGCATCTTCTGAGATGTAGAACAAAGGGAGTAAGGCTGAAGCCAGAAGCAGGTTTTTCCAAAGAGCCTGTATGAAGCCTGTTAGTTTTCTGCTGATGGTTTAAGCAGACATGTATCGGAATCTACTGCCTCTATAAAAGCCAAATGCAAGCTCTCAGGGCTCTGGTGTGCAAAGATGTATGCACAGATCTGGGGCCATACCAAATGCTGCTCAAAATGGGGGTGGAGGATGAAAATATACTAAATTCCTGTGATTTTGTCACTTAGACACAAAGATGTGTTTATGACACACCAAAAGAGAGTAGAAACCTCTCTATCGGAAAGTAAAAAAAAAATGAAGATTAAGAATATAGTTCATTTCATAAATATCATGTAACTTTAAATTTCCCCCACTTCATTTTTAACATAAATTTAGCCTAAAGCTTTCTTCAAATTCAGCAACACTAAACAGTGGCTTAGACTGTGCTGTGTGTTTTTAATAAGTATCTTAAATCATCACAATTCCAATAGTGACAAACACTTGCCAACAGTCTTTTCCTGCCTCAGAATCGTATGCTCTGAAGCCCACTCCCTCAGGTCTGCTTGAGTCACAGCTCTGCAGCACCCCCTCTCTCTCCAGCCTCTTTTCCTTTTTCATACACATAGATTCAAGTTTCTCACAAATTAAAAAAGGGTTCCTCCTTTGAACCTAACCCTCTCCTCTACCCTCTCTTCTTTCCTCCTGAGCTTTCACTTTTGAAAGCACCATATTTACTTCTCACTCATTCAGGTATTCAGTAGCTACCAATGTGCCAAGCCATGTGCCAGGTGACAGCAGTGAGCAAGGCACAGCATTCCTGCGTTCCCTGATCCTCCACCGCCCAGTTTCCACTCCCGCCCTCACATAGGAAGGCCCATGCTGCTGCTGACAGAGTTCCCAGTAACATCACCAACCAGTTTCCAATGGCCGTATCAAGTGACCCTTTTCTCTGCGCTCTCTCCGCGACAGTACAATGCGACTTCTTGACGTTTCCTGGAAATGCTCTGTTCAGTCTTCTCGTCAGGTCTGTGGCTGACTGTCCTCAGCCTCTAGTATAAGCAACTATAGCTGACCCTTGAACCACATGGGTTTGAAGTGGCATGGATCCACTTATGCGTGGATTTTTTTCAATAACTCTAGCACAGTACTATAAATGTATTTTCCTTATAACTTTCTTAATATTTTCTTTTGTCTAGCTTACTTTAGCAGTATATAATACACATACCCTACAAAGTATGTATTAATCGCCTATTTATGCTATTGGTAAGGCTTCTGGTCAACAGTAGGCTATCAGTAGTTACGTTTTGGGGGGAGTTGAAAGTTTTCCACAGATGTTCAAGCCTGCAGGGGGTCAGCACCCCTATCACCTGTGCTGTCCAAGGGTCACCTGAAGTCCTCTTCTTATGCCTATGCAGTGAGTGGTAGTGCTTCCTAGATTTCTATCCATGGTCATCTTTTTCTGGATTCTGCTTTTCTCTGTGAGCAACTTCATCCAAACCCAAGCCTTCCTCTCCCACCTATGGCTGACTACTCTTAAATATAGCTCAGATCTTTCTCCTAAGGTCCAATGGCACAGTGGACACTTCTACCTGTAATGTCTCAAAGACACCTCAAATTTAATATGATCAGGACAGAATTCACTCAACAAGAATCAAATATTTAGGGCTGTATTTAACAAAGCCCAAGACTTACATATGGAAAATAAAACACTGCTGAGAAAAGAATTGGAAAAAATCTAAAGAAATAGGGACACAGTTCGTGTTCCTGGATTGGAAGACCCAATATTAAGACCACAATTCTCACCAAATTGACCTAAAAATTCAACACAATCCCTATTCAAATCCCAGCACCCTTTTTTAAAAGAAACTGACAAAATGATCCTAAAATTTAGATGGAACTTTGACCTAAAATAGCCTAAACAATTTTTTAAAGGTTCAAAGTTGCAAATCTTATGCTTCCCAATTTCAAAACTTACCACAAAGCTACAGTAATCAAGGTAGTGTGGTACCGGCAAAAAGGACAAAATGGAGAATCCAGAAATAAATTCTTACATTTATGGCCACTGTTTTCCTCCAAATGTACCAAAGCAATCAATGGGGGAAAAGATAGTCATTAAAAAAGAATAATATTACAACATGATGAAGCTCAAAAATTTTAAACTAAGTGAAAGAATCCAGATGCAAGAAGACTACAAATTGTATGACTGCATTTATATGAAATGTCCGGAAAAGGTCAACTGACAGAGACACACACTGATTACTGATGGCCCTGGGACTGAGGAGGTAAGCCAAATACTGAATACAAACCGGCAGAAAGGAATCACTGTGTGTGATGGAAATGCTGTAAAACTCGATTTGGTGATGGCTGTACAATTCTATCAATTTAGTAAAAATCACTGGATTGTACACTTAAGGTGAATGAATCTTATTGTATACAAATCCAGACTCAATAAAATTGTTTTCAAAAATCATTTTTCAATCTATTGGATACCAGAAAACTTTTGTGAGCTTATGGGCAACTTGCCTGTAGAACTGATACTTTTTATCATCACTTCCCTCCCAAAAAACAGCCGAATTCACTACCATTCCCTCCCAAATCTGCTTTGACCTATATCACATTTCTTGGTGGAGAAAAAAAAAAACAACCTATGCAAACGTCCTAGCCAGAAGTCGAAGACAAACCCCACGTGTTATAAAAGTCTTGCTCCTGTATCTTTCTCTCTAATCTATCACTGCCTTCAATTTAAATCTTCAGTTGAGTGCCTGCTTCGGCCCACGGCGTAATCCTGGGGTCCCGGGATCGAGTCCCACATTGGGCTCCCTGGGTAGAGCCTGTTTCACCCTCTGCCTATGTTTCTGCCTCTCTCTGTGTCTCTCTTGAATAAATAAAATCTTTTGAAAAATTAAAAATTAAAAAAAATGCAAATCTGACTCTACAACCCTAATGAAGACCCTTTGTGTTCTCCTACTCCTATAACCTGTGTCCACCAGCTACAAGCGTGCCCTCTTCTACACTCCCTTACCAGGTACCTCCACCATGAGTTAAAAACCTTTAACATGTAACCCAAATTTGTATATTTATATATCATATACATGAATTCTTGTGACAGTTTATTATGTAATCTACATAAAAATTCAATTTTTTTTTCCAAAACTGAAATTTAAAAGGATGACATAAAAAAGAAACAAATGAAAGCTCCAGTTTTCTTATCCACTCCTGTCATTCTGCAGAATCAATCCCTCCTTGGAGATCACTGGCCCAAAAGAAAAAGTCTAAACTCCTTTGTGTGACATTTGAGGCTGTGTATCATTAGTTCCCTGCCTACATCTCAACTGCATCCCTCACTACTTCAGCCCCACACACCATATGCTTTAGCAAATTATTTGTAGTTCCCTCGTTGAACAAGAAGTTAAATCTTAACTTGTATTCTCAAAATAAATATCTCTGAATCTTTGTAATTGTTCTTTCCTCTTTTTGGAATGTCCTTATTGCCCTTTTAGACCTGGTAAGCACTCTTCATTTAGATCCAGCTCAACTGCCACTGGCTCTCTCTAAATAGTCCATTATTCCTGCCTTACTGTGCTTATTTCTCTTATAATATATTTTACATTATATCAAATGTATGTATTGGCCTTTTTATCCTACAAGCTTTACCCAGGGCTCTGGCTTCTTGAAGACAGAGGGCAGTTATACGATCCTACCTGAGTCTCCATCCCTTAAGTACTGCCAAATGGCAGCTGAAGACTTAAGCCAAGTCTTGAGTCAACAAACTCTACCTAAGTTTACCATCTATCATACATCCAGATTTATAGCATGCTAAGGGCTGCCAAGCCAGAAGTATGTATAGTTCATATCCAATAGTCATCCAAACAAGTGAGACTTCCAATGGTGTCAGAACTCTCTGATTCAGATAACCTCTATTCTTACTCAAATTTAGCCATCGTCACCATTGAGAACTGTTCCACCTCTAAGATCTCAAACTGAAATTCCTTCTTTGACCACAAGATCTACCTCAACCACGTGTTCTCCATCTTTACGGTAACACACCATCCCCCATGCCTCCTATCTTGTTTATTTTACTGGTCTAGTCGGGCCTCTTCCCTGCCAGCCTGAATTCCATGGCCAGGCATTTTAACCATGCTCTCATTAGCTTCCAAGATGACCAAACTGCTGATCCACTCTAAGCATCCTCCCAATTCCCAACTCTGTGTTAACTAAAGCATATTTGTTTCAGTTTTTATTTCTACTTCTGAGCCCAGCCCTGAAAAATTCAGACCATCTTATTCTAAATGGATTCTCAAAAAAATTGTTTCTTCCCTCAATGTCAACTTTTTCCCGTATTACCAGGCATCTTCCCTTCTCTAAGATTTCAGGGAAAGAGATGTCCCTGGATCCTTTCCAAGGATAATCCATCTGGATAACACTGCTTTCCATCTTCTCCAGGATCTTACTCAACTTGTTAATATCCTCAATTTCACCCTTTCACCTGATCTTGACCCTGATTCTATCTCAAGTTACTTTTTCCTTTCTTTCCTTTCATTCATGAAAGAATACTGAGTTCACATCACCTTTGCATGCTAATTTCTTTTTCTTTCTTTCTTCTTTCTTTCTTTCTTTCTTTCAAGATTTATTTATTCATTCATGAGATACACAGAGAGAGAGAGGCAGAGACACAGGCAGAGGGAGAAGCAGGCTCCCCACAGGGAGCCCAACGCGGGACTCGATCCTGGATCCCGAGATCACGCCCTGAGCCAAAGGCAGATGCTCAACTGCTGAGACACTCAGGCATCCCTGTATGCTAATTTTTCATACACTTCTGATTTGCAATCTGGATTCTCCCTTTACAAATAGCTCTTTCTGATCACCAATTTGACAATCTATTCATGTCAAATCCAATGGGATTTCCCCATTCTGCTCAACTTCTGAGCATTACTTTTATCACTGATAACTACTCCTTTAAATTTTCTCCCATCTGTCCTTCCTTATCACTAAATTGTCTCGGTCTTCCATTTGACTCTGGTCCGATGTCCTTCATTGGCTTTGCCTTTCAGAGCTAAGCCATAGTTACAATCACATCATATCAGGCTGGCCTTAGCTGCTTTTACACAACTGTGATAGATAACTCCTAAATCCTGGCATGTCTTCACATGGTCAGTCACATTTCTAACATGGCTGGGTAATTTTACATTAAGGAAGTTATAAGAGACATCCTCTTATATAATACAGTTGGATCCCATGTCGGTCACTTAATTTTTTAAAAATATTTGTTTATATATTTAAGAGAGAGAGAAAGAGAGCAGAGTGGGAGGGATAGAAGGAGAGGGAAAAAGAATCTCAAGCAGACTCCACACTGACCACAGAGTCCAACGTGGGGCTCAAACTCATGATCCTGAGATCACAACCTGAGCCAAAACCAAGAATCAAATACTTAACTGATTGCACCACCCAGGTCCCCCAGCATTTAATTTTTGTTTAAGACTTTATTTATTGATTGATGAAATACAAACAGAGGCAGAGACAAAGGCAGAGGGAGAAGCAGGCTCCCCATGGGGAGCCTAAGATGGGATTCAATACCAGGACCCCGCGATCACGACCTGAGCTGAAGGCAGATGCTCAACCACTGAGCCACCCAGGCATCCTTTTAATGTTTTAAAAAGCACTTAATATAGGAATCCATTAAAAACACATATACACTTTAATATAAAATATAACCATACTTTTATTCATGAACTTTTTTAGCATTAAGTCCACTGAAAATTCTTGCATAAGCTACCCATTCTAGAATGAATAAAATTTCCAGTCTATTTTTAAAAGCAGAGCAGGAATTTAAAATGTGTGAAACAATCCATGTACAGAACTTTTCAGGATTTTTATCATTTTTCCCCAATTCTTTTCTAATTCCAAATTTTAAGTTTTGCAGCAATTTTTAGAATCTATTTACATATACCAAATCTTCCAAAGCTGTCAACTTAATTTTCTTACAAGCAGTTCTCATTAATACTTAAGTTTCGCTGTTTTCTCTGATATTAAATTAAACTGCAGATTATAATAACAAGTTTAAGTATAAATGTGTCCAAGAGCAAACAACTCACCCTGGATAAGCATTCAATGCAACTAGGGGAAATCAAAGGATTTGGATGTATTGGTGAGTAGCCTATCAGCCGTGGGTTCTTAGCATGCTCTGGGTATCAGTCAGTACATTTTATGAAAATGATAGTTAATTTGGTGAGGCACTTAAGTGAAGGTAGAAGAACGAGTCTGCATAGTAAAGCCATGTTAAATGTTAAGTAAGGAATTAAGGAAGTAAGAACAATATCCAATCCAGTGGCAACCATATTTCTAGACTTATATTTTAAAAATCTTAAGAGTGATTTTTAGATTTATATGTGGAATATTTTTTAAATTAAGTTAAAACAATTAGATGATATAACATCTTTTGCTTTCCTGTAATCTATAAGAGAAAACCAAAGATAACTTTCAAACAGTAAAAAACTGTTACAATTTGTAGGATTTCTTTCTTTCCTTTTTCCTTCATGAAGAAGAGGAAGAGTTACACATAAGAGTTCTCTATTATGTGCTACTACTCACACTTTTGAAATATCAGCAAAACACTCAAGAGGAAAAAATTTTTAATGAATATTGGCACTAAAAATTTTGATATGATGCAATAATTTAGAATTTGTTCAAATTTGAGAGCTCTACTTGGCCTATGGGTGGGTTGTTACACGCTGTACCATAATTAGGCATGTGTGTATAAATTAGATATGTTGGCATAAATTGAATTATTCTCTTGGGTAATATGTAACACTACCTAACCTTTTGCAAATGGCTGAACTTTTCTTTTGCTGTGAATACTGTCATACAAAAAAAAAGAAAAAAGAAAAAGAAAAAAAAAAAGGCCTCAGTACTGAGATGGAAGTGAAGTTGACATTTTGCATCATCTGTGTCCCTGCCTGTCTCTCAGTATTAACTTGATTGCTTTTTTTCTTCTCCTAATGTTATATAAGATGCTGCTAGCCAATGAAAAGAAAGAATGAGGGGAAAGAACAGGATGAGCATTTCAAATCTTACTTTCAACCACTGACAGAAAACAATGTACATGAATACTGGTGCACAAATTGATCAGGAATAATAACACATTATATCACGTGATCACTTAACATTACCCTCAACAAACTGGCCACGAACTCACTCATTTACTGTAACTGTAGTCACTAAAACAGAAATCCAGCCAAAACAAGTCTGTTCAATTAGAGTCACAGCAGGAATAGCCTTTATACCTTTTATCTAGGTTAGTCATCTTTCTAAAACATCCAAAGAGACCATACACTTAAACAATTCAACTGTAAACGATAAACTGGAAAATCTTTACTCAGTAAATCTTACTCAATACTAGCTTGTATGTGAAATACAAGAAGCATAAAACTAGTTTAATGTGTAATATAAAAGGCAATAATTCAAAGCCTTCCTAGTTACTGAAATGAGTCTGAGAACAGTGACTTCACTACCTAATTGCTCATCAGTAATTGAAAACTAGCATGCTGGACGGGCTTTGAACTGCTGGAAGTCTGTGGTTTTCTCTATTTTTCACTAGTGCTTCTCCATGGCCAATAAGGGTCAGCATGACCCCGAGTTATTTTTCCAGTGCCTCACCTTCAGAAGTTCCCTAAAATGAATAGGCAATGTGGGGTGCTTTGAGATCTCAGAATATAGTTTACAATGCTTCTCATGTTATAGATGGAGAGATGGAGCCTGAAAAGGCAAGAGACTTTTCCAAAGTTACAACACAGTGGCAGGACAGGACCCAGCACTGAACACCTTCTGGAAGTTCAGGTGACCACTGGCTCAACTGCAGGGGTACATCTCTATCTTGGTCACCATGTCCTCTCCATGTGGCCCAGCCTTTGCACTAGAGAAACCAGAATCTTCTCAAACTAGGATTCGCAACAACCTCAAAGTTAGGACTATGCCACCCTAACATACTCATAATGTTCATCAGCAGAAACTCTCAGTGTATGTGTTACAGTTCAGAGAGGCTATCAAAAGCACTTGATTAAATAAAACTTACAAAAACAGTACTAAGCAAACTTTTTTTTTTTGCTGTAAACTGATTTAAAGAAAAAGGAATGAGTTCATCATTGAGAGAAGAACATCTGACATCGATTAACTATCATTTACTTTAAAGTGAAGAATTAAACATGAAATTACCTTTGAAGGTTTCGAGTTCCTTCCTGTAGAAAAAAGAGAAAATGTAAATTTATTTGAGTTATAATTACATACAGTGTTATATTAGATTCAGGTGTGCACGATTCAACAATTCTATACATTGCTCAGTGCTCATCATGATAAATGTCATCACCATCTGTCACCAAACAACATTATTACAATATTATTGACTATATTCCCTATGCAGTACTTTCCATCTCCATGACTTATTTATTTTATAACTAGAAATTTATACGTCTTCATCCCCTTTATTTCCCCCACCCCCCTCCTCTGCCCTCTGGCAACCACAGGTTTGTTATTCTATTTAAGGGTCTGGGATTTTTTTTTTTTTTTGTCTGTTAAGAAAATGCAAATTTTAAAATACTCTATTCCCAATGGAAAGTGCTCTTAGATTATATTATAATAAAAATGCATATACTTTAAAAGCCCAGAGTGGTGTTTCTGGATGTTCACTTATGTTTTACTGAAATTACCAATACAATTAGTATACAGAAACTATTTTCAGTTTTTCTATTACTTTATTAATGGTTTTTTAAAAAATTCTACCAGAATTAAACAATTAAAATATTGAAACACTTATAAAAAAACCAAAAAGCATTTTAATATCAGCAACGAACCATCCTGTATATATAAGAATCAGTTTATAAAAGCACATAACAATTTGTTCAACATTAAGTAATAGATTTTTAAGATCTTTGGTTAAAAATCACCTAGAATACAAACAGTTATTTCCTTTTTTAAGTGAAAGAGGAAACTCATATATCAAAGGACTGAGGTCCACAGCTCATCCTGACACAAAAGGGCCAAGCCTCCAGGACATGCTCTGGTTTGTAATTTTGTCAGTGTCAATTAAGGATCCTGAAATACCCAGTTTCCTGGGGGAAATGTAGAGCAGCAGAAAACAGATGAACAATCAGAAAACAAAACATTTTTGACAAAGAAGTCAAAGCAAGTTGTTTTCAGGTCTTCCTTCTTAATTTTCTAACTTGATTTTCCCCTCATTATCAGTACTCATAAAAAGTAATGTTGAGGAGGTCAATTTATTTAGTAAAAGCTTGTTATCCCACTCAAAATAGGAGACATTTATCTCTTATTTGCACTCTAGGTTTTACTAAAGATCTAGGGCTATTTTGAATTCAAGAGTCAGTATTCCACACTACTAATTACAATACCCCCTCACGTTCCAAAATAGTTGACTATAATTAACAGCTGGTGGAGGGGATGGGCAAGCTGCCCGCTGGAAGGCCAGACACGTAATCCTCTTGTCACAGCCAAGGGAAGGCTCTAAAATCAGATGGTCACCTCACTCCTCTTTTCTGGAAATACCAACTCCTCATTACAACGCTCCAGCAATGTAGTTCATTAACTGAGACAAAGAATGTTATTTTCAATCCCATATTTAAAAAAAAAAAAAAAAAAAAAGGCAATTGTTTCCCTTCAGCCAACAGTCTCCACCTCATTCTTGAAAGATTAATTAGGTACAAGTTAAACATGCCTAAATCTTTATTCTCCAATAATGGGTGAAACTGAGAGGCAACATGAATCATAAGAGAACACCTTACAAAGATACCTTCCATTTGCTTCCTACTGATGCCCTCACGTGAGCAAGTCCCCAAGCCCCCAGAAGGGTGAAAGAGATAGAGCCCTCTGTTTCATATTCTAATGGGCGATTCTTTTCTGATTAGAAGCTCTAGAGTGCGGTTGGCTTCCTGTCTTTTAGAATGTGTAACAGTTAGCAAAATTCCCAAAAGACACCTTGTGTTTTAAAAAGCTGGAACTCGAGAGTAACAATTTCAGAGGCGTTTGCCCCACTCCCACCCCTAAATCCCCACAACTAAAAGCCAGACAAATCATCCAGTGTCTGTTTTGTCACCAGGTGGCTGCCTGGTGGAGGAAAGCTGCCTTTCATCAGGAGGTGCACGCTCACCTCTCGACCTCCAAGCTGCCCTGTCACCTCAGTGGGAAGGTGCCCACCGGGAAACAGGAAGAAGCCTCGCCACGCACTCGGTGTCTGCATCCTCTGTTTACAGAGTATCATGACCCACACTGTTAATAAAATCTCTGAGAAACTTCCTTCCTGACAGGAAATCATTCCTGTCCCCACTTCCTAAAAAAGAAGATGGGCTGAGGTAGTGAAGGGAAGGAAAATTGTGGTTGAAAGGAAAATCAGTGTTAGGGAACTTCGAGAGAATGGATACAGTAAAGCAGTGGCACTGAAAGCCCTAGTTTCTAGGGTGGACTGCACATTTATTAGGGGTCATAAGCATCTGGAGGTACACATGACGTAAGAGAAGAGATAGCCAGGCATGCCAAGCAGACACGACAGTGAGCCTGAAAGCACGGAGGCCAGATGATGCAGGTTATGTATTGAGGCAAGAGAGCAAACACTTGAGAACTGTGGGCTGAACGAAGAGAAAGGTGTGGGAGATAAGGTTAAAAAGGTAGAGGGTTCTGAGTGCCAGGCTAAAAGGATCTGGTTTTATTTTTAGCAGAACAGCAGGAGCAAAGCTGTGCTTTAGGAAGAACATTCTAGCTGTGATGGATAGATCTACTGACAAGGGAGAGAATAAAAGCAAGGAGTACTCAGGAAACTACAGAGGAGTTTGAACAAGAGCTAATTAGTGCCTGGGAAGAGCAACATAAGTGGCAAGGGCGATGAACAGGAGTCCAGTTTGCAAAATGCCACAGAGAAGACTCTCGATAGTCCTGGCAACTGATCCCATGGGCATAAGTGGAGGAAAGAGAGGAGTACATTCACTGTGAAGGTTCCAGTCTGGACCCCTGGAGGAAGGCTAGTCTGTTAATAACAGAACACTCAGAAAGAGGAACAGTGAGTGAGTTCAGGATGGAAATTGATGAGATAATCTGGTGATGCTGAAAGACATGATGCCCACCCCCTGCGTAGGCTACTTAAAAATCTAGCTCCTACAGATTCCTACTCCTGACTTCCCAGGCAGTCTGGAAGGGATTCCAACTTGGCTTCCAGACCCTACCCCTGCAGAGTCAAGGTCACCAACAATCACATGTTGCCAAATGCAATAGTCACTTCTCACTTTTCATCTGAATCCCTCAGCAGCATTTTTTTTTAATTTTTATTTATTTATGATAGTCACACAGAGAGAGAAAGAGGCAGAGACACAGGCAGAGGGAGAAGCAGGCTCCATGCACCGGGAGCCCGACGTGGGATTCGATCCCGGGTCTCCAGGATGGCGCCCTGGGCCAAAGGCAGGCTCCAAACTGCTGCGCCACCCAGGGATCCCCCTCAGCAGCATTTGATCCAACTGGCAACTCCTTGAGAAAGTTCCTCTAGTTTTTCCTACTTTCTTGGATTCTTTTGCTAGCCCCTCCAACTCTTCCAGACCACTGGGCTGGAGCACTCATGGTAAGACTGGTTTGGGGCTCGCTCTCTCTCTCCTTTGCTTACATTCTCTCACAAAGCAATTTCATCCAGCTACATAGCCTAAAATACCAACTATATGCTGTCTTCTCAATTTATATTTCCTATTTTGATCTCTTCTCTGAGCTCTAACACACACATGCAACTGCCTGTTTGATAGCTCTACTCAAGCAGCGGAGGCTTCTCAAGCAGCATTTGCAAGACAGCTTATTCTTCCTCCAGTCCCCTGCACGTCAATTAACAGCATTACCAACTTCCTCAAGTTTGGTTTATCCATTCCTTCATTCTTCATATCCAATACACCAAGAAACCCTGTCATTTCTACCTCAAAACATACCCTGAATTCATCCATTTCTCTCCATCATCACTGTTATCAACCTTGTATCCATTTTCTTATACTGAATGTAATCTTTGTTGTATCCAATCATTCATTTAACAAAAATTTACTGAGCCTTACACACTAGGAATAACGCTAGGTGTGGAATATGCATGTCCCCTAACCTCAAGGGACTCCAGCAGGAGAGACAGAGGAGTAAAGTGACAATTAGAAATCGATCTTGCAAATGAATGCTCTGACAATGATAGGGTGAGGCTTCTCTAAGACTAAAGAAGAGGGAGCAACTCAGACACTTTGGTTTGTAACAAAGGCTTTCTGGAGGAGCAAGGACAGGACTGAGTTTTGAAGGATGACGGGTAGCACTTCCTGAGGACATGGTAGATGTTCTACTCTTAACCATTATGTCACTCTCAGCTACCAAATGAAAGGCACAGGTTCAGCAGGTGTTTTAAGTTCTGGTCATGTTCCAGATCCTATTAGAAATGGAAATAACAATGATCAGTGTAAAACAATTTTCAAGTTCATCTTTTCCATGAAGATATCCCTGACACTCAACTGGCAGTTTCCCCTCATCTAAACTCCTGTAACGCTTAACTCCATCACTATTACAAACCCTCATGTGCTTGCCTTGTGATGTGGTTATTTCTGCGCAGACATCATCTCTACAATTACACTGCTGAGCTCCTGACATGCACAGATCATGTCTCATCCACCGTGATCATACACGGGCAGAGTCAGACCCAACCAACATTCAGAAAATCAAGGAATGACTAAGATGTGCTTCTTCCAGAAAGCCCTTCCTGTCACTATAAAGAACTTTAGTCTTTTTTTAAAATTTTTTTTTTTTTTTTATGATAGTCATACAGAGAGAGGGAGAGAGAGAGAGGCAGAGACACAGGCAGAGGGAGAAGCAGGCTCCATGCAACGGGAGCCCGACGTGGGACTCGATCCCGGGTCTCCAGGATCGCGCCCTGGGCCAAAGGCAGGCGCTAAACCGCTGCGCCACCCAGGGATCCCCATAAAGAACTTTAGTCTTTATTAAAAAGTCTGATCACATAGTATTTCATTTGATAAAAACTTGTTTGCCATTTTCATTTCCAAAATTTGAGTCTCTTCTTTTTCATGGTTTAATTGTATTTTCTTACAATCAAATAAGTGGAAAGAACTGAAATACTCTTTTAGGCTTTACCATATTTTCAAATTTACTCGGTTCAGCAAATGCCTTTACAAAATTCAGCATAACGAAGCCTGAAACTAAAACATTCAACAAATAACACCAGACTCAAAATCTAATAATATTTCCAAAGGGTGAAAGTGCTATTTAATCATTTTCTCTACAGGGGTTGAGTTACAAGGGCAGAATAAAAAGAACAAAAACATCATACTAATAAATCTGTGGAATGATCCAGGAAATGTATTAAATCTGTATATGTATAGAAACCAACAAAATCAGACTCACAGATGCAAACTTAACAGATTGGAACCACTGGATAAATATCTCCATAAATACAATCATCTCACAGATGGAAGCACACTCTAAATATTAAACTGCATCCCCTAGGACAAATCCATGACAGAAAGCTAACACAACAATTCTGTGTGGCAAGCTACCACATTCAAAATGCCAACTACAATGTCAACTTTAACATTTTTCTTCACATTTGAAAATATTTAGGGGATTTTTTTTTTCAGCAGTGCTTTTTGATTAGAACAGACTCGAAGGGTGTCCCTTTGTTATGCCTGATAGACAGAATGTCACCATGATGGCCTGTTCACAGGAAAGATCTCACAAGACCTCTTTCAAAAGGGCCCACCTACCACTCATTATCATCAAGTCTGTTGTTCTCAGCATCCTATAGTCATGAAAATGTGTATCCTTACAGGCTTGGTGGGTTTGGGGTGGATTGGGAAGAATTAGAAATCCCTGTTGTTATTTATTCCTTACATAGATCCTGCCCAGGGGATGTGCTGCAGAATATTTTTAACATTACCTGTAAAACGAAACCTCTTGAAAAGCAGCTAGTTCATTGTAAAAACTGCACGAAGTCTTTATACATCATGCTATTAACACAATTTTATTTATTTATCTACTTTGGGAAAGCACGGCCTAAAAAGTAATAAAATGACAGGATCCCAGAATATTGGCATTTAAAGTTGAAAAGAATCTGAATGATATGGTAATAAATATTTGGAATAAAAAGAATGCCCCCCTAAAAGATAATGAAGGTCTAGGAAATCAGCTGATTGGTGTCAGCACTAAGTTACATATGGATTAAATTACCCCAAAACTTGCAAGACAATTACTTTCCTAGGACTGTTTTCCATGCAAATATATTGGAGTTTAAGAGAGATGCGGTGGTTGAAGAAGCAGGATAAAGGAGGATGAGATAGGAATAAGGAATGTTTACTGAGTTTTTACTATGTAACACATATACAATGAAGAAAACAGAGCTTGAGGATCAAAGGCTACACAGTTAATAAGGGATAGGCCTGGGAATAAAATCTGTGCCTCTCTCGGACTCCAAGCCTGTGCAATCTGTGGCATCCAGAATGCAGTTCAAGGGCACAGAGCCTCCATAAATACAAGTCGTGGCTGGCCTGAGATATTGCAGCCCCCCCCCCCCAGAAAGTACCTAAGTAAACCACCAAGTCTACTGGATACAAGTCACGTATATATAGTCCAAGAGACACTCCCAAATTGTTGGGCAACATCTAAAGCCACTTAGCTCTATGAAAGCACATTCCTTTTTAGGAAACATGAAACTAAAATCGAATGCCACCATCACTAATGTGAACAATAAGTGAAGACCCAGGATGCCCTTGAAAATACCTTGTCAGTTTCAAAGTCTGTTAAACACCTTTATTCTCATGGATGTACTGAAAAGTATTCAGTGACTAACCCATGATAACTAATTGATTTTTAAATTATAAAATAAGTGGAAGAATTCTAATAACTTCATATTACTAATTTCTTTAATTCAATTTTTTAAATTGCCCATCCAGTTTCCTTATTTTTTTATACACTTTTTTTTAAAGATTTTATTTATTAGAGACACAGAGAGAAAGAGAGAGACAGAGACACAGGCAGAGGGAGAAGCAGGCTTCATGCAGGGAGCCTGACGTGGGACGTGGGACTCGATCCTGGGTCTCCAGGGTCACATGGGACTCGATCCCGGGTCTCCAGGATCACGCCCTGGCCTGGAGGCGGTGCTAAACGGCTGAGCCACCGGGGCTGCCCTCCAGTTTCCTTAAACAAACTATCTATCATCCATCATTGCCAAGGCAGTGGTCTGTTGTTTCTCGGCATTGTACAGCCATGCCACACCACCTGAAACTGTATGTCCCCACAGGCACAGTGAGTCTATGGCTGATAAGGTAGAAGGTGGATTAAAGGAAGAAAATCATGTATCCTACGTCCAAACGTATCTGTGATCCCGTGGTACCACTACAGAAAAGCCTTGCTTGCTCATTTTTATAATTAGCAGTCACGAGAGCTGAAGTGATCAAAGCTCTGAGAGAAGCAAGATTGTTTTCATACTCCACAGCATCCAACCCCAGAGTATGGACAGTTTTGTGTGGAGCTAATATAAAGAATATGAACAGACTTAAAAGCATGAGAGACATTGGTCTGGTGTAGTTTTGCCACTCCCTGGCTCTACAACTCCCATAGTCTGATTTTCCTTGCTGATAAAAAGGAGAGTAGACCTCCTCATCATTATGAGAATTCTCTGAGTTAATTCAGACTACAGTTTTTAAGCACAGTGCCTGGTACATAGTAAATGCTAATTAAATGCTCCTGTTACCTACTTAACACAATCATCATAACTTAGTTTTTATCTTGAAGATGGTGATAAGTCTTAATCATATCTGTATGATTACATGTATCATACATGTAATGTATGTATGTATAATCTGTATATTAGAAAAAAATGATGGAAATATAAATGGTCTGAGGGACACGATTTTAGACAGGAAGACTAAGGAGGAACCTGTCACTATACCTGAGGCTGCACAAAATGTGGGCTGGAAAGGATCAGCGAAAACAGAAAGGCAAGAACAGATTCAAGAAATACTGGACTGGCTACTGAGGAAAGATGGCAGGAGAGGGGGAAAGAAATCATGACAACTCCCATGCCTGTGCAGCGGGTAGACCTGTAGATGGCGATGCCTTGCTGAGGTAAGAAAAGGTCAAGTGCTTCAGTGGAATATAATTTGGGACAGGCTGCTCCTGAGATGTCTGTTGAGATGTCCAGATGGCAGCTGATTCTGTGGACAAGAAGAGAGATCTAGGGCAGCTCAGGTGGCTCAGCAGTTTAGCACCGCCTTCAGCCCGGGGCCTGATCCTGGAGACCCAGGATTAAGTCCCACGTCAGGCTCCCTGCATGGAGCCTGCTTCTCCCTCTGCCTGTGTCTCTATGCCTCTCTCTCTTTCATAAGTAAATAAAATCTTTAAAAAAAAAAAAAAAAGAGAGAGAGAGAGAGAGAGAGAGAGAGAGATCTAAACTGAAGACAGTGATTTGATTGCGGTCACCACGTAGATGAACCAAGGAGCTGGAGGGACTACCTGGGGAAGGTATACAGAATGGGAAGAGGCAATAAACAAGAACAGGGAATACCAACATTAAACTCCTGAAACTGAAAACTAATCTAGGATAGAGAAGCAAACTTGGGATGATAGTGTTGTAGAAGTCAAGAATGGACAGTTCTAATAAGTCAGGTTAATAAGGATTTGTCAATGGACGTGGCTTCCTAAGAAACTAAGGAAAAAAAGATACAAATAAAATATTCAAAGTACATCATGGGTTGTATCTCTATTAATATCTTCATGTCACACAATCTTTATATAATCTTCTTTATTAATACTTTAACCAGTATGCCAAGCATCTTGTCCATTCATTTGAATGAATAAATAAATCTTTTTAAAAGTTTGCTTATGAGGTAAAATAGTGTTTTAACTTTCCTTGAAGTCAGTCCAGTGTTTATAATTTTAGGGGATACATTGTTTTTTAAATCCATGTAAAAGCACAGAATCTTGCTATCAAATGATAAGTTCTCATCTGAGTTCATATTTGAGAGCTATAATATCAGGTTCTATTTTCTCCTCCTAGAAGTAATATGTTATTTCATATGACAGTAATGCACTTGTCTGGTATCAGCATAAGGAGAAGAGTTTGTCATAAACAAAACATGGCATGAAACTTCCAGAGAATAAGGAAAACACTGCTCACTTTGGAAGAGAATGTACCTCTTTGAAATCCAGTAGTTAATGACTGAATGCCCTTTGAAACGATGGCAGTGCCAATTCTCTGAGCCAGAAAGAAAACTAGAAATGATAGAAGGCAGGTAGAGAGATCACAGAGAAATGGGGCCAATATAACCATGTGAGAGCACAGCCCAAGAGGGTTTGGGTACAGGAGAGAAGAGGAACACTCCCTTTCTGGTTGCTGCCTTTGCCCTGATTTTTCTGGCCACTGACCACAGAATGAGCAGATAGGGGAGGCTCCTAAGCATGTGTCTGCTTGTCCCACCTCTATAATCCATCAAGAACTCGAGAAAAGTAAGAGAAGCAAAGGGCCCTTTTAGCCACAATCACCTGAAGACTAAAATAACCGGTTTCCTACTTTTGAAAGCATCTCTGAAAAAGAGTAACCGATGAGGAGACATAACAAACTCCAAAGTGGTACTGGGCCATATAAGATGTAAATTATTACTGTGAATTTAGCAAACTGATTCTAGAACACTGAAAGTTATTACAGACTCTAAGTTACAGTGCACAAGCTACAACCAATCAGAAAAAGGATTACCTTTTTTTTTTCATAAACCCAGGATAATCATATTTGTCTGAATTTCAGTAAACCCTTTCTCAAGGTTGCTGTATTTTTAGTCTTGACCACTCTCAACTGCAAATATAAAATTTAAGTTTTTATTATCTCTCTTAAAACATCTTTACAAGCTCCAATATATAGAATTGCATTTGTACAACTGGGAGAAAAAGTTCAGGAAAAGAATACTGTAAACCAATTAGAGAAATATTATTTTTAAAGAATCAAGACAGAACATGAGCTTTTAATGTTGATGGCAAACAGATACTCGTTGTTCAAAATAAAGCTTGAAGAACTTAAATATCAGTCCTGAACTATATTTACTGTCAACCCAAGTATCTAATAACCTGTTAAAATATTCTAGCTACATCTGTTCTTGTGACTATGTATAAAGTCTAAAACTGTCAAGATTTATTCTCTGACACTTCAGAATAAGAATTTGTTGAATTCCTTGCCAACTCATAAGCTTAGGTTTCATTTTCAAAGAAAATGTAAGATTTGATTACAAATTCATGAACCCCATAAAATCATAGCTTGCTAGCAAGAGGTCACTGGCTCAGCAGGTGTGATGATTATAGTGTAATAAATACAATAATTTACTATCAATTAACCACCTGGGAACCATCTAAAACTGGCATCTAATAGGGAAGTAGGAAGAATAAGGAGAAAAATGGAGAGACAGGTCTGGGCCTTTTTTTCATCTTCCATGCCTCTAAATATTCTAATTAAAGATTACTCAGCAAACATGGAGATAACCAAGTTCGGAACTTACCAAGTAAATTGTTACAATAACTGGCTATTTTAATGCCCTTGCCTGCTAATTCTAACATCCATATCAGTTCTGAACTGCTTTTGATTGGTTATCTCCATGTTTGCTGAGTAATCTTTAATTAGATGCTACACATCGTGATTTACCTTACTGGGTGCTAGATATTTGTGTTTCTTTACGAATGTTCTTGAGCTTTGTTTTGGGATACAGTTAATTTCCTTGGAAACAATCTGGTCCTTTCGATGCCTACTTTCATGATTTGTTAAACAGCTCTGGAGCAGGACACATTTGGGGGCTAATTATACCCCCTACTGAGAGAAGACTTCTGAGTGCTCTTCCCGATGCCACATGAATCACAAGTTTTTCCAGTCTGGCTGTTGAGAACAGGCCCTGTGTTAACAACAGGAACTGTTAGCTAGTCCTTTGTGGGTTTTTTTCCCTCCTGCCTCCAGGAGTTTATTCACATGCATTATCAGTGCTCTGCTGGATATTCAAGGGGCACCCTAGGCAGATTTCCGGGATTCTCTCTGTGCAGTCCTCTCTGGGACTGTGTCACCGCACATGTTTGCTGTCCTTCAAGGACAGACTTCTCTTCTTTGCCTGTTGTCCAGGGTCTTAAAAAGCACTGTTTTGTCTGGTTTTCTGTTTTATCAGATGGGAAAGTAAATCTGGACCATGTTACTCCATCTTGGGTAAATACAAAATCCACTCCCTTTTTGTCAAAGCAATGCCTAAGGAAAAAGTTCTCCTGATCCACTTTCCATTCAGCATCCAAACCAGACTCCACTGCAAAACCTCAGAAGCTAGTTATTGACTTTCTGCACATCTCCTTTGGATGAGGTACTCTGGACCCTCTCTTCTGGTTCCAGAACTATCCTCACCCTGTAGAATGCCAATGGATTCCTCTGTTCTATTCTCAGCAAGGCCCGGCCTGTGTGCTACACTCCTGCCAAGCCTCCCACCACTAGCATCCCCCATTTCCAGAAAGTACAGGCCAGACCTATGCAATGGCCCTCTACATGTCTGGGTTAGTTTGGACAGTCATTTCTGGAAGCTCAGGAGCTTGGCAGATTATTCTCTAGAATGCAAACTGGTCAAATACTACTACAGGTGTGTTATCATGTCTCAAATATATCTCTGACACTTAGCTTGAAGGATTTTTTAAACTTAGTCTACAGTCTACAGGTTACCAAAAAAACACAAACAGAAGAGCATAGTTCCTTAGCATCAGATGTAATACAGAAAGTAAAAGGAGTAACTTTCTTGAATTATGCACAATCACTAAATCCCAACAGAAGCAGTGACCCCCACACAACCACCTACAAAACAGAGTCTCTAGGAGATAACACCCAAGTTTCAAAGTCTGAATCAGTGAAAAATGTTTCTAGAGTTTAGTATACCCCTGAGCAGACAAGCCCGACAGAAGATTGTTAAAATTATGAGTCATTTATAATTAAGTGTACTAAAATCACTTGCTTCTTCAAGATGGAGCTATTTTCAGAGAAATTCTTGACACTCTGCTGCATGCTAAAGAAAACAAAGGATCCAGAAATTTGGAAATAAGAGATACTTTAATAAAGGTACATACACACTTATGTATGATTTTGAGGATAATTATTGTGAAAGAGTTTTAGTAAGCATTCTAAGGAACATAATGGTGGCCCTGGAAAGATTAAAACATTCGAAGTCTGAGATCCTACAGTTCTTTTTAGCTCTGAATCTTTATTCTCTTAAACTTAGCTAGAGCTCAGGGGTCAGGGTTTTTGTCCCTATTGTTCTTTCTGCTTAGAACTGTGTAATCATAGATCCTTACATAGCTGCCCTCACTCCCAATTCAGGTCCTAGTTCTCGGGTGCCTTCTCAGAAGAGCATTCCCTGCTCATCCTGGCCACAGTAGCTACCCTCTGCCTCACCATGAGAACATTACCCTGTCTTATTTTCTTCAAATCCTACATAATCATCAGAAATTATGCTTTAGGGATACTTGGATGGCTCAGCAGTTGGGTGCCTGCCTTTGGCTCAGATCATGATCCCAGGATTTGGGACTGAGTCCCACAATGGGCTCCCTGCAGGGAGCCTGCTTCTCCTCCTGCCTTGGTCTCTGCCTCTCTCACCCTGTCTCTCTCAGGGATAAATAAATCTTTAATAAAAAAAATTATGCTTTATTATAAGGGTGCCTGGGTGGCACATTCGGTTAGGTGTCCGACTCTTGGGTTTCAGCTCAGATCGTGATCTCAGGTGGTGAGATCAGGCCCCATGTAGGGCTCCGTGTTCAGTGCAAAGTCTGCTTGAGATCCTCTCTCCCTCTGCTCCTCCTGCTCGTTCTAAAATAAACAAATCTTTAAAAAAAAAATTATACTTTGTTCCACATTTGTCACCTATTACTCCCCAAGCACTATAACTAAAGATGTAAATTGACTGCCAAGTCCATTTTTTTAGCTGCTAGTTAGACAAACATGTGTAATTGGTTTTAAGTTCTTTATTTTGGCTCCCGTACAAAATACTAACTCTTGTCAATTATGTCCAAATAAAAAACAAAAGAAAACAAAAACAAAATATTAACTCTTCAACTCTTCTTACCTGACGACCTGTTTATTTCCTACTGCAAGGAATCCATGAGTTAGATGTGTATGGCTAATTATCTGACAACTTAGCACTGGTATCAATACCTGTCTTCTGCCTATAACCACATTCTGTCCACAATATGATGTTTTACTATTTACCATGGCAAGGTCTGTCCCTGCCTATAAAAGGTATCAGTAATAGTTACATCACTTTATATGCAGAAGTTATTAGATAGAAAAGCTATTTATGGGTGTTTTCTCTCTACAACTATATAGTTCCTTGTATGTCACTTTCATTAACTCCCATTAGATGCCCTTCTTCATTGCAGAAATACCTGGGTTGGATTCATTCAAATATCTTTCAAGGGCAGATAAGAGCTCTGGGGATCTTCCCTAGGAATGTTCTGAAGTGGTGTGTTTCTCTCTCCCCATGGTGAGAATCACTGCCACAGTAAACCACCATTACTGCTGGGAACAGGCCCTGTTCTTTTATAGAGGGCAGGAAGCTATTTTCTGTGTTAGAAACGCACATCAGATGTATGACAAAATATCATATATCCATTCTCAACTACAGATGCATTGGTATCAACACCTAGACTGATTCTGTTCTACCTTAAAAGAAAAAAAAAAAAAAAGACAAGTTTGAGGAGACTGGGGATCTTGTCTCTGATGCTGGGCTCCACACAGGTCATTTCCTGCTCCTCAGTTTCCTCCTTAACTCCAATCATCGCTGCCCTGCACTCCACAGGCTCTTATATAAGCTAAGTTAGAAAATGCCTCGGAGCCTACTGTAGAGACTGTTAGCACAAGAGGTACATAAGAATTTTACCCTTCATCCCTTACTCTCCCCATCCCATCCAGCTGTCTACTCCAGATTTTCTGGAAATCTGCAGAGCATGCATTTAGTTTTTTTTTTTTTTTTTTTTTTTTTTGGAGAGAAAGAGTGCATGCATACATGTACACTGGGAGAGGGGCAGAGAAAGAGGGACAGAAAATCCCAAGGAGAGTCTGACATGAGGCCTGATCGCACAACCTTGAGACCATGACCTGAGCTGAAATCAGGAGTTGGGTGCTACGGGTGCCTCGGTGGCTCAGTTGCTTAAATAATCTGCCTTCAGCTCAGGTCATGATCCCAAGGTTCTGGGACTGAGAGCCCTGTGTCCAGCTCTCTGCTCAGCAGAGTCTGCTTCTCCCTCTCCCCACTTGTGTTCTCTCTCTCTCTCGTAAATAAATATATATTAAAAAGAAAAATCAGACACTTAACCAACTGAGCCAGCCAGGCGCTCCAGCATGTAGACATTTTCAATACCTTTTCCCCCATATAGCTAATCTTTTGTTACCACGCATTATCTTCTTTAGGAGCAAGAAAAGCCATCAGTTTAGATTGTAGGGCATCTAGTTAAAAACGAAGGTTTATATAGTTTAACGAAGGTTTATTTTTAAGAAACTCTTCCCCATGAATCAGATAATAAGTTTAATTTGGGGGATGGACCAATATGTGAAAATTTCTCAGCGTTATATAATACAGAAAATATCAAGTTACAGAATTTTAATGTGTATTACAAATTGGTTTGTGAGCAAGCTAGCTATGAGATGCTGAGTCAAATTTCTTTACTACAGGAATTCCCAGAACTTTGCACTGACATGTACTACAAAGCTCTGTGAGGAAAACACAGGACAGTGTTTCTAGAACTTATTTGATCATGGAATGTTTTGTCAGCGGCAATCTTCTCAGTCTAGAGTGTTTTTTAATTTGGTTTTTGTATTTATCAAAATAATGCATGTGCATTCCTTAAGTCAAATGGTACCCACAGGGTTTATTTATGATGAAGATCAGAGATCTCTGCACCTTTCTGTCCTGCTTCTCACAAGAAGCCACACTCCATTCTTTCAGCTTTTCTTCTGGTAGTTACCTCCATTATTTCCAAGTAATATGCCAACACTGATAATTACTCGTTTTCTTCTATTTTAAATGCCACATATTGATCTGCTGTAGAAGCACAGGATTAGTTTCCTTAAATCCCTCCCTCATACCTGGCAATACAGCATGCTTCTCCACCATCTATATCACAATTCTGGCCTAACGCCACATTAGCTATTACCGAGTTATATTAATGCTGTTTATGACTGAGTCATATGGTGTTTTATTTTCTTGTAAAACTATGTTTTCCCTTAGTGCTAACAGTTGCCTTGTTTACCCCATTTTTAAAACATCACACCTATCACTAATTCATCATCAGACCTGCCATTGGAGGTTATAAAACTCTCAGTGTGATCAAGTGTATGACAACCTCTTAGTTTCACTTTTTTTCCTTGGAAACGTTGCTCTAGGAATCCTCCAGAAGGACTTCCTTCTTCACTCTGATTCCTCACCAGACCTGTTACAAACTTCTCTTTGGCATCCCCCTGGGCATTCCCGTTGTCTCTCTTCTAAACTGGATGGATCCTTACTGCAATTCACGTCTCTTCTGTGTCTGTTCTTCCTTCTCCTTGGTTTACTCCCTTGTCGGTGGAGTATATCCTCCTGCAGTTTCCTGATACACGTGCACATGAACAGAATCTGAGCCCCTGGATGCCTGGAAATTACCATTTCCTCCCACTTGATGAAAATGCTGCTACATAAATGTAAAGCGAGAATCATTTTCTAGTTCTAGGTGCTGCTGAAAAGCTCAAGCTCCTTTTGATTCCTGATCCTTAAGATTTTTCTGAAGACTTTTATGATCTCTATATCTAGTGTGGTGAAATTTTTAAAACTATGCATTGACAACGGATCTTTCCCCACTCACTTTGTCAGATACTTGGTGGGCCCCTTCAAACCTGTTCATATTATTCAGTTCTGAACACTTATTTGGTATTAGTTCTTTAATAAATTTGCTTTTTCCCTCTTTCTGAAGCTTCTCATAGTCCGATGTGGGACTTAGGAATGAATTCCCTAATTTTCTCAACATTCTTAGCTTTCCTTATCTCTGTGCTCCTTATATAGAGGCCAAACATGATCTCCCAATGCTTCAGTTGAAGTTTACTACTTCTGCTATCATATATTTTATTTCTAAGAGCTCATTCTTGTCTCATTCTTTTCCACAGCATCCAGTTCATGTCTCATAAATGCAAAATGGTCTCTTATGAGGTGGCCTTGTATATATGGGGTTATTCATTACAGTGTCTCTTTGTGCTTCTTCTCCCCTCAGTCTCTCCTTCCTGTGTTTTTAAAAAATTATTAATTTGTATATTTTCTGTTTATTTTGGTCACTTTCACTTTGGAAGCTTTCTTCAATTGGATATTATTCCTCAGCTGTCCATTCATATTTAAGAGTCAAGCACCACAAAGCTGATTAGAAGTCACGTATATAGTGTGGAGCTCAGCATGGGGGTGCTAAGATGCAGACCTGCTGTTTCATCAGACCATGTCCCCAAACATCCATATGGCAGGTCTTTTATCTTGGGCTGGTGAATTTCTCAGATGAGCCTTCCAGTATTCTGCACAGGGGATGTACATCTGGCTGCTAGAGTTCTGGGAGCCAGTGAGGAAAGAGGCCGCAACAGCCCTACTGTCTGATATGCCGACTTTCACTTAACATCCCCCATTTTCAATATTCAGTTAACCATTAAACAACATAGGTTTGAATGGCATGGATCCACTTACATGCACATTTTTTTTCAATAAATATAGTACTGTAAATTATTTTCTCATGATTTTCTTAGTAACATTTTTCTGTAGTCTACTTTATCGTAAGGATATAGCATATAATACATATACAAAAATATGGTTAATCAACTGTTTATGTTATCAGTAAGGCTTCTGGGTCAACAGCAGGCCTTGGGAGAAATTCTGGAAGAGTCGGAAGTTATATACAGGTTTCCAATTATGTGGGGTTTGGTGCTCCTGACCACCATGCTGTTTAAGGGTCAAGTATGGGGATGCCTGGGCCGCTGAGTGGTTGAGCATCTGCCCTCGGCTCAGGGAGAGATCCCAGAGTTTTAGGATCTAGTCTCACATTGGCTCCCTGCAGGGAGCCTGCTTCTCCCTCTGCCTGTGTCTCTGCCTCTCTCTGTGTCTCATGAATAAATAAAACCTTTAAAAGAAAAAAACAAAAGGGTCAAGGGTGGCAGCACCTCTACCTGGCCTCAACTGTGTGTAGACTCTAAGTATGATCCCCTCTCCAACCTTCTCTGCCCAGCTGTCAGCTACCACCCATCATCTATCTTTTTTTTTTTAAATTTAATTTATTTATGATAGGCACACAGTGAGAGAGAGAGAGGCACACAGGCAGAGGGAGAAGCAGGCTCCATGCACCGGGAGCCCGACGTGGGATTCGATCCCGAGTCTCCAGGATCACGCCCTGGGCCAAAGGCAGGCGCCAAACCACTACGCCACCCAGGGATCCCCCCATCATCTATCTTACACCTCCAAAATGTTGGTAACATCTCTTATCTACTACCATTTCCTCTTATGGTCTTTCTGTTCTTTTGAATTATAACTTTAAAAACAAGTATTTTATTATCATTTTCATAGAGTTACAGTGAAAGTAAGTGGCTGTGTTCAACCCATTGTGTTATATGGAATTTTCATATCAATCAAAACAATTTTGGCGCCATTACATGAGCCTTCATCATGTTACCAATTTTGATACCTTAAGACTGAATAGAAGTAACCAAGAAAGAATTTAAAATGTAAATAAAACATTACTGAATAATGTTATACGCCTTTCTTAAATTATTTTTTTTTTATTTTTTAAACATTTTATTTATTTATTCATGAGAGACACAGAGAGATAGAGTGAGAGAGAGGCAGAGACACAGGCAGAGGGAGGATCCGGCCCCGTACAGGGAGCCTGACGTGGGACTCGATCCCAGGACTCCAGGATCATGCCCTGGACTGAAGGTGGCGCTCAACCGCTGAGCCACTGGGTCCGACCTATACATGGTTTTTTAAAGATAATTTTGTTCAATTTACATTTGACTGAATAAAAGTGTACCACTTTCTCAATGTTGTCAATCCAAATTATTTATACTATAACGAAGTATTAACCAACCATATTTATGTATACATGTGTATGTGTGTGTAAGTATAGTCTGGCTACATAAATTGCTTCAAAAAAGATTTCTTTAGGGATCCCTGGGTGGCGCAGCGGTTTGGCGCCTGCCTTTGGCCCAGGGCGCGATCCTGGACGACCCGGGATCGAATCCCACGTCAGGCTCCCGGTGCATGGAGCCTGCTTCTCCCTCTGCCTGTGTCTCTGCCTCTCTCTCTCTGACTATCATGAATAAATAAATAAAATCTTTAAAAAAAAAAAAAAAAAAAAGATTTCTTTAAAAAAAGGACTTCATCTTTTTTTGTGCCGAATAAAACAGGTTAAAATCTTCAGAAAGATTACAGCTTATAAATAGTATTAGGCAATGTTTCATATTCAATATTTTCACTATTTTGTTGAGGAAGTTAAGTAAAACTGAGAATTATGAGTGATTCTGTGAGCTAAATATACCTGGCTTTTATCTGACCCTTAAAAACAAAATACAACCGTTTCTTATTTTCCATAACCCTGTAAGGAAGTACCATTATATCTACTTTACAGATAGGAAAGCCAAAGACTGGTCATTTGCAAAAGGTCATACAGGCAGAAAATGGCAAAAAGGGAAAGCTAAGGTTTTCAAGGACTTACCACAATAGCCAAAATAAACTGTGTTTGTTAATAATTTTGAATGAAAGCCATAATAATCATTTCAGGATTTTTAAAAAAGGCTTTAAATCACAAGGCTAATATCTCACTAGATAAGTAGATGCAAAATACTTCAGCATTTATCGATAAAGATTTATTTTATAAAGATGCTCTAAGTATTAGCAAACACATATCTACATATACATAATTCTTTTTTGTAGATGATTTGGAAATTCAAAGTACAAGGTAAATGTCTCACCTTTAAAATTTCTCACCAAAAACACTTAAGTTTAAAACTGTTATGACATTTTACATTAACTTGAGAGTGTCCTTGAGAAATAGAAAGTAAATTTTATAATTTTTAAAAATTTGGCCTGTTAAAGAATGAAATATTTACCATTGTTTTACCTATAGATTTCAAGCTACTGATTATATACACTGGAGTCCTCAATCCGCATGCTATTTTTTCTTATGTATTTCAGAGTAACAAGCACTTACCAACAAGTAAGTTTATCACATCTCAGTTCATTTTTAAAAAGTAATTTTTGTTGAGAAATCTTTCAAATGCTAGTCAAGAAGGTTCTAGATTAAGGAAAGCTTTACAACAGGATAACACACAAAGGAAAATGAATGGCTTGCACCCAAGTTAGTAACCAACAGAGCCAGGACATGGGTCTTCTGACCCCAAGGATACAGTCTTTCCTATGACACAATTCTACTTCTCAGAAGACAAATACTCTGTCAATTCAATTATGTGGAACATATTAAGACCTGTCAGTATATTTTGGCTTTAACTTAAATTGCAGGCAATGCTGCTCTCCAAACACTAAAATTAATTTTCATTTTATGACATATAAATTATAATGCATTAATTAAAATATATTTAGGTCACTGGGTGAAAATGAAGAATGATATAAAACCTCATAGTTCCAAATCTTTATTTTTTTCTCTCTGATCATCTTAGCTTTTGAAAACCCGAAATTTAATTTTATATACTACAGTATCTGATACCATGTTTCAAATAATCAATATTAACGCTATATGGATAGAAAAACCACAACATTCATATAAATTCTTGTATTTAGCTAAAAAAACATAACTGGTCAAATATAGTATACCTATCGATTCAGTTATATAAGTAATCATACAAGTCAGCCAGTGCTGGCCACTTGACAAAGCATTCACTGTGTGCTGAGCATTATTCTAAGCATTTTACCAACTGAATCCTTAAAATAACTCTATAAGGTCCTATTATTATCCCCATTTCACAGATGAGGAAACCGTGTAACTTCTAGGGTTCACATGACCTGTACTTTTGCTGCCTAATTTCCTTAAAAAATGTCCTTTAAAATTCTAAGCCCTCCTACTAGGCTCCCTGTAATTTACTGTATTATAAACAAGCTTATTTACATGATTAACACCTCCACAACAGTATTTCCCTACCTTTTCAAAATATTTTTTTAATTTAAATTCAGTTTGCCAACATATAACACCTATTTTTTTCATTTAAAATTGCAGACCTGCTGAACCATCTCTAACTCTGCTTCTTGTTCCAGGCAAAGTTCTTCATCACTCATACTCCTTGATTCAGTCTGAAAGTCCCTGGGTTCCAGTGCTCATCCACTCATTCAAAAGTCCTTTCTTTGACAAGGACTCCATTCTTTTTTTTTTTTTTTTTTTTAATTCAATGTGCCAACATATAGTATAATACCCGGTGCTCATCACATCACATGCCCTCCTTAATGCCAGTTAACCCAGTTACTCTATCCCCCACCCACCTCCCCTTCTACAACCCTTTGTTTCCCAGGGTCAGGAGTTAGAAAGAAGACAAACCATGAGAAACTCCTGACCCTGGGAAACAAAGAACTCCATTCTTAATGCTGCCACACAAACCTCCTGTAATCTCTGTAGGCAAATGTAATTTACAGAACGCACCTCCAGAAAAATTCATATACTTACAAACTTCTGCGAACAATTTTATCCTCAGCCCCCTTGGGGCTCCTTTTGAAGCTCTTCCATGTAGAGCCTGCACACAACCCACCCCCCCCACCCCCCCAACCAGCCTTCTCTTAAAATGTCTCTCCCTGAACTGCCCATGTCAGACTCACCTGGAATGCCTGTCTATGGCAAAACCATCGGAATTAACTTGGGATTTGGGGCTGTCCAATGATGGAGCTCAGGAGTCTGCATTTTAAACACTACCTATGTGATTCTTATGGCTCATTAACATTTAAGACCCAGCCCTTGGAACACATAGATCTGACTGAAAATTTCCTAATACTCAGTTTCATCTCCGCCCCATCCCTTGGCATTATTCTAGAAAACTATGACATCAATGTGATAATGTACAATACTCACCTTTTTTTTACCTTCTGTATGCCAGGGATCAGCACTTCCTGTCCATGTCAACAACCCACTCCTATACTGCCACAACCGAGATCCAGAGCGACTCAATTTAGCAATAATCTTAAAATCAATAGGGTACTCAGCCCAACCAATCTTTCTTCCTCTCCCTCCAAATCTGCTCTTAGGCATTACGCTTGACTCCAATCCCATGACTTCCATTTTCTTACACCTATCATAACCCCCCTTCACAGCTCCACTCCCTGCTTCTCCATGGAGCAGATAATAGACTGTCTCAGGCACTCTCATCAGCTACCATGGGCCCCCATGGACCTTCCAAGCCTGCTGAGGTGGCATTGCATGAGCTGGGATGTTGCAGTCGGTTTCACAAGCCGGCACCCTTGGGCTTCTCTTCTGCGTCCAGTTCATATCCACCCCATGACAGTAGTCATGATTATGACTGATACTTGGAGAGCACTTATTGCACTTGATAACTCTTATCTCATTTAATCCTCACAAGAGCTCTATGAAATGGGTAGTATATTATTATCCTCACTATCATATCAGCAAGACACATTGAGGCTAAGAGAGATCAAGTAACTTGCCTAAAGCCTCATAGCCAGTATGTGACAAAATTGAGATTTGAACCCCATGAGCCTCTTTCCCCAGCCTGGGCTCAGGTTCCTTTTCTTCCTGCTCTAGTGATAAAGGAGGCAAAAAAGCAGCTCAGGATATGCCACCTGGAGAAAATTAGGTCAGGGCTCCTGCTTTCTGGGAAAGCTTGGCCTGTTGTTTTGCTCCCTTCCACCTTTTATCCTAGCCTCAGCTTTACAGAACTCATCTCCATGAAACGGCAACAGACAGTGGCACCAAAATATATATGTATATAATGGTCATGTTCTGGAAAGCTTATGAATGAGCTTTATATGTTGCAACCTTTTGACTTTTATCGGCCCAAACTTATAAAGAATGACATGGAAAATGAATACTGTTGACCAGTTTTTCAAACTTACCTCTTATTTTTCTTGTAAGTTTCCAATTGTTGGGACTGCATATGTTTGTATCTTTCTAATTCACACTGTCCACATAAGTCCTCCAAATTCAGCAGGTGGTTTTCCACTTCCTCAAAGCTAGCCTCTAAATGAGCTGAACGTACATAAGGTCCAAAAAATACAAACAAACAAACAGAAAATCAGAATTCTAGACCATGGAGAAAAGAAAGCGTCTGAAAGTTAAAAGTTTAAACTGTTGAAACTATTTTGCATTTAATATTCTTTATTAAGCTTTCGTGAGGCAAAATAAAATACACTGACCAACTTTAAAATGTACTTCAAACGATCTTGAGTTTATTTTTATATTTCAAACATTTATAAGATGTAATTTTCCAAAATACTTTCAATACTCTATTAACCAGGATGATGAAAAACAGAGCATCATGATTAATCTAATGGGATATCCAATGATCCCATATACCACGTGAATAATCAATTTTCAAATGAGAATACAGCAAATTAGAATTAATACAAATTATACCAAATATAATTTAAAATTTGAGATTCCAAGGTACTTGAGCAGAGCCTAAACTTTGCCTTGGCAAATGATACCATCAGTCTTCAGAAGTCACTGCAGAGCTCTACAGATACTCAGAAAGTACAGGTTACTGGAGGTGGTGGGGAAGAGACTCAGCACTACCCACCATGCCACTGTGGTCTGCACTTGCCTCTAGACCACAGAGCTTGGCAGCTTTACCGCAACATGGAGATCATGCAGCCAAATCTTCTATTTGAAAGATTCAAGACCAAAGCCTGCAGAAATTAATTCTGTGCTTTGTCAAGGGTCACCTAGGTACTGAAGGGCAGTTGGGAATCAGTAAAACAGTTCTTCTGACACTATGGTAATTCTGAATTGGTAGGGTGCTAGTGAACCAAGACTTAATAGTTGTAGAAGTGAGGATTGGTTGTTTCCTCCAACAACTGAAAAGTTTTAGAGATCAAAGATTTTAAAGGACTCAAACAGCACTGTGGCCATTTACCAAATCCCACCTGTACCAGACACTGGGATACAAAGATGAAAAAGACAGTCCTTGGGTTCAAAGAGCCTAAGGTAGAGGAGAAATGTATTTCAATTAACAACACAGCCTGGCAAAGTGAGGAATGCAGTGCTCAGGAAACTCATGAGTGGTAGCTAACAAAGACGAGGGAAATGAAGGAAAGGTCCAGTAAGAGACTGACCCCGAAATCTAGAAGTCTCAGCTGCCCAGTGGGGAAAGGAAGGGGCAGCAGAGTAGGAGCACACTACCTTTGGAGCTTTCCAGTCCTGGTTTCACATAAATAGCTAAATACAATTACAGCACATCTAATTCCTTCATGTGCCCACTAGATTTCCACATGACTCCAAATTAGCTTATGTAGCATCTGGATGAGAAGTAAATTCCTCAAATTTCAACTTGCAGTTTTAGGTTTATTAAAATCCGAATTTTGGCCTGTTGGTAATCTTCGATCCAAAGATCTGACTAAAAATCTATGCTATCTATAAAAGCTCCCTCTTCTATTTTGTAGGCCCCAGGACTTACAGACATGGATTTGGGGGGAAAGTAAAATTTTACTGAGAAGTAAAAATGTGATGACAGTTTGGCGCTCCTCTTCAAAGACATTCCAGGTACTCACATATACTGATAGGTCACTGTAAACCAGCAAGAGGGCTGTAAAGGGTTGATGACAATGCAGTTTATAAGAGTTATGACCCTATCTTCAGAGCCACAAAAAATTGTTAATATATATGATTACAGAAAGCCCAACATGAAGCAAAATCCAAATTTCAGTCCATGAAGAATGAAATCCAAGATTTTTAATAATGACATGAATGGTACACCAAGAGTTTATGTGGGGGAAACAGGTAATGTGATGTTACTATATTCATTGCTGTTTACGTTATTTGTTTTGTTATTACATTAAATGGAAAAACGAGTAGGAGCCTCGGTCTTGGAGCTACTATTACTACTGGCCCTAAAGAAGCAATATTCAGCTCATTCTGTTATAACTAGCTTGACAGGGTCTTAAAAGGCGATCATAGCTAATAGGATTATTTAAAAGGCTATTTCACTTTGATTAGTGATAAGAACTAGAATAATTAAATTTAATATGGAATCCATTTAACTCTAAGCTACTTGGTTCCTGCACTATCATGCGTGTTACATTGTTATCCTTAGCATACCAGGGACTGGTTAGGAGGAGGGCTTTGAAGAACAAGCTTGGAAACCCAGCTCTGCCCCTTACAATAAGGTGAGACATCTCGCCAGTGAAAAAAAAGGCTAACTTCACATCTCGTGAAGCTGTCAAAAGGGTCACTAAGGCAAAGTATATGTAAGTATAAATACTAAATACACCTAACTTAACACTTGACAGTAATTTATAATTGACTATTAAAAATGCAGAGGAAAAAACTGTATAAAAATTAGTTAAGTTCCATAAAAGTCATTTACTTATTTAAAGATTTTATTTATTTGAGAGAGAGAGTACACCCATGCACGCACACAAGTGAGGGTGGGGACAGGCAGATGGAGAGGTAGAGGGAGTGAATCGAAAGTAGACTCCCCACTGAGCACGGAGTCTAGTGTAGAGTTCAATCTCACAACTCTGAGATCGTGATCTGGGCCAAAACCAAGACTTGGACTCTCAACCAACTGGGCCACCCTGGTGGCCTATATATAAGTCATTTAAAACTAATAATTTTGCAGACCAGAAATGATCATGTTGTAAATACCTATGGATCTAACAGACCAAAATATCAATAAAATTTTCATTTTTTCTAGCAGACTTATATACCTATACATTATACTCAAAACTACGTTCTTAGACTTAAGATCCCTTATAGGAGGGCAGCGGGGTGGCTCAGCAGTTTAGCGCCACCTTCAGACCAGGGCCTGATCCTGGAGACCCAGGATCAAGTCCTGCATTGGGCTCCCTGCATGGAGCCTGCTTCTCCTCTGCCTGTGTACCTGCGCCTCTCTCTCTAATGAATAAATAAAATCTTAAAAAAAAAAAAAAAAGATCCCTTAGAGGTAAGGGGGATTAAATTTCAAATGATTCTGCTATAAAGAAAATAAGTAATGGAATCAACAATTGTTCTATATTTGAATACATATACATATAAAAAATATATCTATATTTACCTTTTTAACTTTTATTTGGAGGGCAATCTCTATGTAGAGACTAGCTCTGTTGGTTGACTAGAAAGCTAATGAGGCCAGGAACTTGAATGAAGTGACTTGATACCTAGGCAGGCCAATTAATGTCTCATGGGGAGAAATTCTCTTCTAGATACATAGTAAACTTGCCACCCTAGTTCACTCTTGTGTTAATAAAATGGCGACCAAGTGAAACATGTGACTGGTTTAGTACCAACCTGGAACTATTATTAAGAAACAAACTGTACATCCTTCTAAATTGACTGACAGCACCATGTTGTGTTTCTGAGTGGCAAATCCAGATCTAAAATGCTTGGAAGTGGCCATTTTATTGCTACCACTAACTTTGTATTTATGTTCTCTTCCTTTAGAAAGTTGAAGGCTGGGACGCCTGGGTGGCTCAGTGGTTGAGTGTCTGCCTTTGACTCGGCGCATGATCCTGGAGTTCTGGGATTGAGTCCCACATCAGGCTCCCTGCATGGAACCTGCTTCTCCCTCTGCCTATGTCTCTGCCTCTCTCTGTGTCTCTCATGAACAAATAAAAATCTTTAAGAAAAAAGAAAGTTGAAGGCTCCTGAGTACTTTAAGAAACCAGTTTAGGTAGTGCCTGGGCGGCCCAGTCAGTTAAACGTCTATCTGCCTTCAACTCAGGTGATGATCTCAGGGTCCTGAGACTGAGTCCTGCATCGGGCTCTCAGCGGGGAGTCTGCTTGATTCTCTTGCCCTCCGCCCTTTCACCCGATTTGCACTCTCTTTCAACTAAGTCCAATCTTTTTTAAAAATCCAGTTTAACCTTAATTTACTATTCACAAATCTCACCTCTTCACCCCAGGGCCACAACCTACTTTTTAAATCTCACTGGAATGCCTCTGCTTGCCTGCCTTCCCTCCTCATCTCTGCATCCACACGCCTTTGAACCTCACACAGACCTTATACTCTGACTGATATACAACTATCTTGTGTACTGTCCTTTCTCTTAGCAATCAGTAAGGGTCTTAAGGGTAACTATATGTTTGCATCTTTGTATCCCCTAATACCTAGTCTACTGAATTCAACTAAGAATGGTTCCATCCCACTAAAACATCAAATAATAACCAAAAAAGTGAATGCAGGATTCATGTTCATCTAACTTAAATACTGGGAGGTTATGTTAAAATTTGTGAAAGGATAAATTGAACAAGGGCAAAGAACTTAGAAAACATTAGGCGACATGATAGTATGTCAGACCAGGCCTCCTTTTCAGTGGGGCCCCCTTTACAGCACTAGAAGCAACGGAAATTTTCCATTTTAACTCTTAACTGGCTTGAAATCAGTAATCAAATATAGAAGACCTATACTGACAAAAATATTCTTCCCTTTTTTATTTAAAAACCTCTTTAAATGATTACAAGTATATATATGTATATATATATATATATGACGTATACTCTGAATATTTTATATTGCATTTAAATGGCAGAAATTGAATGCCCCTGTCACAACCTGCTCATTTCCCATTACTAAAAGAATTGCAAAACGAGTAAGTTGGTAACCAAACTTAGAACACTCATACATAAAATCCCAGCAGGCCTCTGTGGACACAAACATACCTTCACAAGAAGCTCAAACTTGACTATTTTGCTTGCTGTAACAACAGCACATGTCTTATTTAGTGATCAGTGAGAAGGATAGATGGAATTTTATTGTGAAAAGCCATGTGGGAATGCCTGACAGCTGTGCAGGAAGAGATTCACAAATCTTTGTGAGAAGACCATCCCAGAGGAAGACCGATTCTGTTTGAAATTTTTCTTTGTGCCATTTGGTTCAAATACATATTGTCTGTGGTGTAACCACTCACATTTGAAGAATGGAGTAACACACTAAAATTATTCATACTTAATGAGTGCTTTTCTAACACAACAATTAGCCTCGAGGAAGAAAGAAATCTTTGGTTGCAGATCTAGAGGTCACAGAGGCCAGGTACTACAAGACTTGAAAGATTCTTCAAATGCTTACATTATCCTTCCGTGTAATAAGATAATATAGCAATGATGGTGTGGTAATAAGGAACTCTAAGAAGTACATTAACTTGCAAATGCCAGTATAGAACACACAAGATCTGTGTGGCACATGAAAAGGTGTCTAAAGAGAGTTAATGTGCCTCAAAGGTTTAATCTCAGAAAGTAACATAAACAATAAAATAATCTAGTTCATGAAACACTTGTAGCTGTGGCAGTCAGCTAGGGGCTCTCTCAAATTTCTTAAAGAAAGCAAAACAACGATGTATCAGGTTAGGTCAAATCAAAAGAAAGATACAAACCCAGTAGATGGCTGTCACTCTCTTAAACAGCACTTTGTTATCTAAGAATTCAGATTCTTCTGTTCTGGGTGAAGAGAACAGTCTTTTCAAAGTAGGTCACTTAAAATAAACTAAAGCAAGAGCAAAAACTGAGGAGCCCTTGACGGTTTAAACTCCAGTAAAGGAATAGGGTTAGGCTACCCTCTAGTGGAAGTTCAAGAGAATTCAATGAACATTTTACCAGTTTTACGATAAAATGCATGGTTATTTCAGAAGGATGTGTACAGAATCCAGTTGACAACATTCCATTTTTTTTTCTCCTTATACACAATCTATGAAAGTTCATAATACTACATTGTTCATCTACTGTTGTAGCTTTGCATTCTACCGATTTTTACAGGACAAGCTAAATTGTGTAACATCCATCCAAACCCTTCTGTCAAAGAACAGTGGTTTAGTTTAAATTTTTTTTTATTTATTTATGATAGTCACAGAGAGAGAGAGGCAGAGACACAGGCAGAGGGAGAAGCAGGCTCCATGCACCGGGAGCCTGATGTGGGACCCGATCCTGGGTCTCCAGGATCGCACCCTGGGCCAAAGGCAGGTGCCAAACCGCTGCGCCACCCAGGGATCCCAAAACAGTGGTTTAATAAATCTGCAAAGGTTAGAGAGACTTCCACTAAAATACCAGCATCTTGATGGCAGGTATCAGGTCTTGTTCAGTGCCAGAGTCTATAGTGCCTGTGGGGCTATGGCACACGGCAGATGTCTTATTAGGTACTAAGCACTGAGCTGAGTGCTATCCTTAAATTTGTCATCTCAACCCTCCAACTACCCTCTGAGGCAGGAACTCTCATTCTCTTTCTATAAAAAAAACAAGCTTGGAGCAGTCAAGAAGCCTGTATGGGGTCTCACAGGAAGTTGTGGAACTGGGATCCAAACCCAGATGTGAGACTTCTCCAGTTCCCAGCGTATCTCCATCATTTCTTTTTTAAACTACCAGTAATTATCTATTACACAGGCGTATATAAGATGAATGGATTGCTCCATTTGAAAAAAAAAATGTAGGGATTATCCAGTCTTACTTCACAATTCCTGAGGGATCGTGTAATTAGGAGTCATATTTATTAAGCCACAGGATAAGCATCATCAAAGGTTCAAATCGCTCACATCGTGTAAGTCCTTTACTCTTTAATAAGGGCAGACACTCCAGAGGGCAGAGCAAGACTAAAAGTAACTCATAGCCCAAAAGATGGAAGAACTGATTGGATATGATATTAGATTTGACAGGGAAAGCACACAAAGTTCAAGGAAGTTAAGGGAATCCTGTGACTATATACAAGTCAGGTACTACCTTCCTAGTTTTTAAGATTTTTCTAATTATTGCTTGACTATTTAAATCTTGTGTGTTACATCAAAGTATTCAGGCATAAGAGATATTTTGAGGCTACTAAATAATAAAAGAATCCAGTAGTATATGAGCAAACATTTAAAAACACTGGTTCCAACATTTGGAATGATACATAAACTCCTTAAAATGAGTTCAGAAAATACTTTAATGATATAGATATATATGTTTATATAACCTATAACCTACCCCACCAAAATTGGCTTTAAAATATTTTCTTATTGTAAAGAATATCAGTATCCATTCCAAGGTGTTTAAGTTGCTTATCTAGAAGTCTCAATTTTAAAACACCTCTCTATGGGGCTTACTCTAAGCCAACAAATACTAGGCCTTTGGATTTCCAGTTCTGACTAGCTATCTCTTCTACAGTTATTCATTACTAAATATAAATATCAGACTAATAACAGCAATATAGTTAAAATCAAAGGCAGCATATATTTCAAATGATAATGGCCATTCAGACTGGCAATATATATAAAAGCAAACCACCTAGACTTTAGAGGTATCTTCTAAGCAAACAGAATTAACTCTTCAAAAAGAGCTCAATACAAGCATACCTTGTTTTATTGTGCTTTGCAGATATGGTTTTTAACAGATTCAAAGTTTGTGGCCAGTCTGCACGGAGCAAGTTTATTGGTGACATTTTTCCCAACAGCATTTGGCTCAGTGAAGGTCTCTGTGTCACATTTTGGTAATTCCTTTTTCTAAAAAAGATATTTATCTATCTATCCATCTATATTTATTTAACTGGGGGGAGAGGGAGCAAGACCAGGGGCAGGGAGAGGCAGAGGGAGAGGGAGAAGCAGACTCCCCACAGAGTAGGGAGCCCGATGCAAGGCTCGATCCCAGGGCCCTGAGATCATGACCTGAGCCAAAGGCATAAGCTTAACCAACGGAGCCACCAGGAGCCCCAACATTTTGGTAATTCTTGCAATATTTCAAACTTTATTATCACTACAGCAATCTTATTACTATACTATCTTACTATTACTATAATACTATTATTATTATTACTACAGTGATCAGTAATCTTTGATGTTACTATTGTCACCATTCTGGGATGCCATGAACGACACCAGTAAAAGTGAGCTTAACTGATGAATACTGTATGTGTTCTGACTGCAATACCAACTGGCCATTCCCCCATCTCTCTCCCTCTCCTGGAGCCTCCCTAGCCCCAGAAACACAATATTGAAATGAGGCCAATTAATAATATACAATGGTCTCCAACTGTTTAAGTGAAAGGAAGAGTCACACATCTCTCACTTTAAATCAAAAGCCAGAAATGATTAAGCTCGGTGAGAAGACATGTTGAAAGCTGAGACAGGTTGAAAGCTAGGCCTCTTGCACCAAGTAGTTAGCCAAGTTGTGAATGTAAAGAGAAAGTTCTTGAAGGAAATGAAAAGCGCTACTGTAATGAACCCATGAATGACAATAAAACAGAACAGGCCTATTGCCAACATGGAGTAAGTTTGAGTGTTCTGGACAGAAAATCAAACCAGCCACAGCATTCCTCAAGCCAAAGCCTAAACCAGAGCCAGGCCATGACTCTCTTCAGTTCTGTGAAGGCTGAGAGGTGAGGAAGCCACAGAAGAAAAAGTCTGAAGCTGGCAAAGGTTGGTTCATGTGGTTTAAGGAAAGTAACCATCTCTGCAGCACAAAGTACAAGGTGAAGGAGCAAATTCTCCAGAAGATCTAGCTAAAAGATTAACAAAGGTGGATGCACTAAACAACAGATTTTCAATGCATATGAATCAGCCTTCTATTGGAAGAATATGCCATCTAGGACTTTGAGAGCTGAAGAGGAGAAGTCAATACTCAACTGACTGTGCCACAGGCTGATGCTCTTGTTAGGGGCTAATGCAGCTGCTGACTTGAAGTTGAAGCCAATGCTCATTTACCATTCTGAAAATCCTAGAGCCCTTAAGAATGATGCTAGATCTACCTTGCCTGTGCTCTGTAAATGCAAAACAAAGCCTGGATGACAACACAACTGTTACAACATGGCTGACTGAATATTTTAAGCCCAGTGTTGAGACCTACTGCTCACTGACCATGCACCTGGTCACCTAAGAGCTCTGATGGAGAAGAACACCGAGATGAATGCTGTTTGCATGCCTGCTAACACAACATCCATTTTGTAGCCCATGGATCAAGCAGTCATTTTAACTTTCAAGTCTTATTATTTATGAAATTCATTTCGTAAGGCTATAGCTACCACAGACACTGATTCCTCTGGTGCATCTGGGAAAAGCAGATTACAAATCTTGCAGAAATAACTCACCATTCTAGATTCCATTAAGAACATTTCTGATTCATGGGAACAGGTCAAAATAGTAATGTGAACAGGAGTTTGGGAGAAGTTGATTCCCACCCTCATGGATGACTTTGAGGGGTTGAAGACGTCAGTGGAGGAAGTCACTGCAGATGTGGTGGAAACAGCTGGAAAATCAGAGTTAGAAGTAGAGCCTGAAGATGGGACAGAATGGCTGCCATCCCATGATCAAACCTCAGGAGGAGATGCTTGTTATGGATGAGCAAAGAAAGTGGTTTCCTGAGATGGGAGCTTCTCCTGGTGATGACCCATGAAGACTGTTGGAATGACAATGAAGGATTTAGAATATTATATAAACTTAGTTGACTAAATAGCAGCAGGGTTTGAGAGGATTGACTCCAATTCTGAAAGAAGTTCTACTATGGATAAAATGTTATCAAACAGCATCACAAGCTACAGAGTAATCATCCATAAAAGTCAGTCAGTTGATTAGGCAAACCTCATTCTTATTTTAAGGGCTTGCCACAGCCACCCCACCTTCAGCAATCGCCACTCTGACCCGTCAGCAGCCAGCAACAACAGAGGCAACACCCTCCACCAGCAGAAAGACTGCAACTCCCTGGAAGCTCAGATGACAGCACTGTTTAGCAATGAAGTCTTTTTTTTTAAAGATTGATTCATTTATTTTAGAGAGATAATGAGTGTGAGAGTACTAGAAGGAAGGGCAGAGGGAATGGGAGAGAAAATCTCAAGTAGACTCCATACCAAGAGTGGGCCTAACTCGGGACTCAATCCCACGACCCTGAGATCCTGACCTGAGCTGAAACCAAGAGTCAAATACCCAACTGACTGTGCCACTCGGGTGCCCCAACAATGAAGTAATTTTTAATTAAGATATACATTATTTTTTAGACATATGTTACTACACACTTAATAGATTACAGTATAATGTAAACATAGCTTTTATATGCACTGGGAAACCAAAAAATTCATTTGACTCACTTTACTGCAATACCTGTTTTATTACAGTGGTCTAGAACCAAATCCACAGTATCTGAGGTATGCCTGTATGTCTTTTTTTTTTTTTTTTGTATATTCTATTTTAAGAAAGACTTATATAAACTGCATTTCCCAAGCAGAATTAACCATGAGAATAATTAGAATTGTAGCAAAATGCATTTGATCAGTAAAGTGGTATCAAAGAACACCCATCAACAAAGTTTACTCCCAGCTAGGGAAAAAAGGGAGGTTTTCCTATCTGCAAAGAAATACATAACCGGCAGCCTGGGTGGTTCAGCCGTTTAACACCACCTTCAGCCCAGGGCCTGATCCTGGAGACCCAGGATCGAGTCCCACATCAGGCTCCCTCCATGGAGCCTGCTTCTCCCTCTGCCTGTGTCTCCTCTCTCTCTCTCTCTCTCTCTCTCTCTCTCTCATAAATAAATAAAATCTTAAAAAAAAAAGAAAGAAAGATACACAACCAATTTAAAGCAAATGACTCACAGATGCAGGAAGGTAAGCCAAAAGAAAGTGGCTAAATGAAAATCCCAAAGGTCTTAGAGGCTCTCTTGTTAGCGATCAAAGGCTTGAAAAGATCATTAGTATGCCCACAAAAGGGAAGTGAGGCAGAGGGCAACCACAGCTATTTCACATTTCTCTTAACATCCAGAATCTCCCAGAATCTCTTTTTCATGCCCCACCCTCCAGAATAACAAAATACCAACACCAGAAGATGCTTTTAATAGGCAGGGCTTTAAGAATATAGTTCATGAGGGGCTCCTGGAGGGCTCAGTCAGTTAAGTGTCCGACTCTTGATTTAGGCTCAGGTCATGATCTCAGTGTCCTAAGATGGAGGCCGGTGTCAGGCTCCACACTCAGTGTGGAGTCTGCTTGAGAGGCCCTCTCCCTCTCCCTCTGCCCCTTCCACTCGTGCTCTAAAATAAATTTAAAAAAATTTTTTTAGGGGATCCCTGGGTGGCTCAGCGGTTTAGCGCCTGCCTTTGGCCCAGGGCGCGATCCTGGAGTCCCGGGATCGAGTCCCACGTTGGGCTCCCGGCATGGAGCCTGCTTCTCCCTCCTCCTGTGTCTCTGCCTCTCTCTCTCTCTATGTCTATCATAAATAAATAAAATAAATCTTTAAAAAATATATATTTTTTTTTTTAAAAAAAGAATACACAAGGAGAGCCTGGGTGGCACAGTTGGTTAAACGTCTGACACTGGGTTTTGGCTTGGGTGGTGATCTCAGGGTCATGAGTTCGAGCCCTACACTGGGCTCCCAGCTCAGCACAGAGTATCAATCTGCCTCTACCTCTCCTGCTCAGGCATGCTCCCTCTTTCAAATAAATAATAAAATAAAATTTTTTAAAAAAAGAGCATATAGCTGTCATCCTGTCTCATCCCCCACTGAGACTGGGATCCTGAATCCACATCTTATTAACTGTGTGGCCCTGAGCAAATCATAGTCTCTCCAAGCCTTACTTTCCTTAGCTGTAAAATGGGATAATAATAGCTACGTTTAAAGGATTAAAGGATTAAAGATGATTTTTGAGGATTAAAGATAATGTTTGTAATAATTAAAGATAATGTTTGTCAGCACCTGACAGTCTCTGACATATAAGACGTGTTTTAAATGTTAGCTACTGTTATCACCAACAGCATTCCAAATACCTCTCAGGTCCATTTCATCCACACACAAAAAAAATGTTTTATGATTTACTAATTACTGGCTTTATAAATCATTTTTGTTTTGCTTAAAAAGGGTAGTATTAAAAAATAAGAAGAGATGATAGGGGATCCATAGCTTCTTACCTATATGACTGGATCAGTTTACCAGCCCAGAAAGTTTATCTCCCATGTATCTCTTACCACTTACACTTAAGTAAGATCTTAAGTTTGTTTAGTCAGAAAAGAGTGAGCCACAATATTGTCCTCTCATGTGGTGCTATCAAACATGAAAGGTAATCTTTTGACTATAAACCCAAGAAATAAAGAATATCAGCATAATTCAATCCAATTAAACAACAATAATAGGGCAGCACAGTGCAGGTGGCTCAGCAGTTTAGCGCCACCTTCAGTCCAGGGCATGATCCTAGAGACCCAGGATCAAGTCCCTTGGTTGGGCTCCCTGCATGGAGCCTTGCTTCTCCTTCTGCCTGTGTCTCTGCCTCTCTGTCTGTCTCTGTCTCTCATGAGTAAATAAATGAAATCTTAAAAAAAAAAAAAAAAAAAAAAAAATATATATATATATATATATATATATATATATATATATATATATATATGAACTTCCACAGTTATAAATTTAGCCAAACAGGCACTCATTTACCTGGATTTGTTTCATCTCTCAAGAGTTCAAGGAAGGGAAAAAAACCCCATTTCAAGATATGAAGCTCTAAGCAAACCTAATTTTTAAAGCAATTAACTTCCAGAGTACATTCTACAACCAGAACAAAGTCACTATAACCCCTTTTTATTTATTTGTACCATTTTTTTTTTTTTCTTAAAGTAGACTCACAACCCTGAGATCAAGACCTCGGCTGAAAACAAGAGTCGGATGCTTAACAGACTTAGCCACCCAGGCGCCCCTATATATTTATACTTTGAAACTGAGATCTAATGTCATACGCATAACCCTGAGTCACTCTAAGAATCAACAAATTATGTTTCCTGAGCTGAAACTGTTAGTGGTATATTTTAGAAATAATTTCTACACTTTAAAACTATTTCCTGTCCAATCCTCTATTAATCAGAACATGAAATTAACCCTAAGTCACTCTTTCCCAAAAAATCATATTAACCAAGAATTTAATGTATTCTTAAAGGGCTTTCAATTTCTATCCAGTCCTGTCCAAAATTATTCTCATTCCTAAAAGTAATGTACGGATAAAACTTACTCAGATTTGCTGTCATGGATTCTAAATCTGCTAATAAGCCTGGAAGCTGTTGGAGCTGCTCCTGTAACTCGACTAGGCTTGTCCTCTTCTTCTCCCAGTGTGCTGAAAGCATAACCACCTCGCTGTCCACCAGCTGCAACACAGAGGAGCAAGGGTAAAGTAAAAGACTTCAGGCGTGAGGAAATGACAGTCAGCATAATGTGAGTTACTCACTGTTATCTTTTAAACTCCTCTACTGAGTATCCACAACAGGACCCTCTAAAGAAAACTGGAACTGTCTTCTTTCTTAGAAAATCACCAACTTAACAGTCAGTGCAGAAAACCTCAAATTACTGCTTGTCTCTGCATCTTAACCCCAGGGAGGAGAAAGTTCAGAGATGACCTTAGAAATCACTTCTAAGTATACCCTGTTTCTAAGTAAACCATGTGTTTGAAAACCCAAATCTAGAAAAAATACATCAAAAACCCAACATGAACAACCAAAAAGAAAACAAAAACAACCCAAACCACAATTACCAGGTAATTACTTGCTTTACAAAAGGAATTTTTTTAACAGAAAAGTTACTGACTGCATTTAGAATATATATGATTCAATTTATAAACAGGAACACACTGCATAAAGGAAGGTAAATAGTACTTGTATGGGAAGGACTTGAAGCAAGTGATGGATTCCAGAAAACAGGAGAAAAGCATTTATGTTCACAAAGAAGGAATTCAGATGTAAAGGGCTCCTCATAGCAGGGCTGTGGCATACTGGACTGGCCTGAAAGAATTCTAACTTCTTTCACTGCAGACTGTGAAGAAAAAGACAGACACCAGATTCTCCCAGACAATTCTGTTTGGGTCTTAACACGGTGGGAGGGAAAAGGCTTAGAATAAGATTTAGAAGGAGCATGGAAAGGTCAGCTTTTGAAAACACCACCAAAGATAAGCAAGAATTGTGAAAGATAACCACTGTGGTACAGTAAATACTACAAAGACTGTAAAGTTTATTATATAATAGAAGAAACTGCATTTGAATGTTAGCTGTAAATGAGAGTTTGCAGTTAAGAAAAAGGCAATTTACACATCTCAAGATTAAGATTTTTCAGGAGTTAGAACATGAATATGACGAATTCTTTAAGACTTTTTTTAAAAAAGATTTCATTTATGAGAGAGAGAGAAGAGTGTGAGAGAGAATGCACATGTACATGCAAGAATGGGGGGCAGGCAGAGGGACAAGCAGACTCCCTGCTGCGTGCAGAGAGCCCACACAGGGCTTGATCCCAGGACCCTGAGATCCTGATCTGAGCTGAAATCAAGAGTCAGATGTGTCACCAACTGAGGTATGCAGGGGCCCCTGAATACCACAAATTTGCACTGCATCTCACTAAAGTGACAAAGAACTTTAGAGAAATAAAAATATAAAAAATTAGATGTAAAATGATTTGTATGTGGTACTAGACTGCTTTGGTTTCTACATTTTTACAATCTAGAAATTCCCAACACAGAAACAAAAGAACTAAGCTCTGATAGAGAGGTTAAAAGCCACCTGGATTCCTTACCTTGTCCCCACTGCTTTCCAGCCCACCCTGGAGAGAAGACCATATCACCTCTCCTGGACAAGTCTCCACTGAGCTGGAGAGGTGACACCAAGCTTTACTCAAGCTGCACTGCTCATTAATTTTGTATGCTTAAAAATGTCTATGGCCAACCAAGTTTTATAAAGATCCCTAGGAGTAGTTTAAGAATGCTTAGCAATGCTAATTTATCTAGCTGTGATGAATAATAAGGAAACTAAGGCTTGAAACAAGGATCTATATTCATAAAATTCATCTGTACAAACTTCTACTGACCACCCCACCCTGTCTGCCAGGCATTGTTCATGCTATAGAGATGGAATGGTGACTGAAACAAAACACATCTTGCCCACTTGGTGCTTATATCTTGGCAGCAGGTCTCCCAAATTCTCTTAGCTTCTGTTTTTAAACTCTAGAAAAGATAATTCCTATATCACAGGGCTGACTTGAGGATAATATATTTTTCCTGGTATATGTTTTTTTATAGTCTGTTAAATCTTAACTACCCTAATTAGGTTAATTTGAAAAATCGAGTTTTTGATTTAACCATTTTTTACTGAAAACTAAAGTGCAACATAAATATTAAACCTACAATCTAGTTCATGACTTCCACAAAATTGAAAATTATATTCTCTTTTTTTTTTTTTTTTTTAATTTTTTATTTATTTATGATAGTCACAGAGAGAGAGAGAGAGGCAGAGACACAGGCGGAGGGAGAAGCAGGCTCCATGCACCGGGAGCCTGATGTGGGATTCGATCCCGGGTCTCCAGGATCGCGCCCTGGGCCAAAGGCAGGCGCCAAACCGCTGCGCCACCCAGGGATCCCGAAAATTATATTCTCAATACAGGATGGAAGCAGCATATGTAGAAAAAATATAAGAATATACTAAAATGCCATTTTAAAAGAATGAGAGATTGAATGGATTCTCAGAAATTGTTATCAATGATTAGCCAATACTACTAAAAACATTTTGAGCATTTTCTATGTGCCAAGCCCCGTGCTAAGCAATTTATGTGTATTATCTCATTTAGGCCACAGAGCAACCTTATAAACTAAACACTTTTACCACTTCTATTCTACAGATGAAGACTCTATGGTGTAATGAAGTTATGTCGCTTTCCCAAGGGCCACAGCAGACTTGAGACGGATCCCATGAATTTGACACTCGAGCCCAGGCCCTCGATCATGTTCTAGGGACTGTGCTATAGGGGTGTATGAAAGGAAGAAATAAAAAGCTAGCAGAAGAAAACACTCTAAAAAACTGTATTTAAACTTTACTTAATAAGAAACAATCTATCACAACAAGGCCAATTTTTCTGCCTCTAAATAAATAATTCTGAATAAAGCCGGGTCAAACACCATTATTTCATTTTTAAGCAGTAAGACAAACCCACAGTGCTTCAGACCAAAATTCCTTCTGGTGGACACTGAATTAGGGGCATGAAGACACAAGGAGGATACCAATGACTTATAAGACAGCTAATAATGGGACCCTACTGTATATGAAACTCAACACGTCAGTGCTTTGAGGGTACATAACTTCATGCGATGTCCAAACAATTTCATTTGGTAAGCAGGGTAAGTGGTGTTATGGCATTTTACAGATGAGATGACTAACAACAGAGAAAATAAAGTACATGCCCAAGGTCAAATGTACTAGTGCAGAAACTAGGATTTCCAACACACAGTTCAGTGAACTTTCTACCACAGCCAGAGGAGAGCAATGGTGGAACAGAAAGACAGTGAAGCATGTCTCATTTAACCAGTTTACACTTCAAAGTATTAACCCATGAATCTTAAGAGTTCAATTCTAAGGCAAGCAAATATTTCACAATAATAGTAATTAAAGCAAATAATGTACTGGAAGCCTAACTTTTAAAAACTGTTCTCAGTTGGGCAGCCCGGGTGGCTCAGCGGTTTAGCGCCAGGTTTGGTCCAGGGCATGATCCTGGAAACCGGGGATCGAATCCCAGTTAGGCTCCCGGGATGGAGCCTGTTTCTCCCTCTGCCTGTGTCTCTGCCTCTCTCTCTCTGTGTCTCTCATGAATAAATAAAATCTTAAAAACAAAACAAAAAACCTGCCTTCAGAGTCTAACCCCTAAAGTCATTATTAACTATTTGTTTATATGTTGCTAGGGAGGAGAAAAAAAAATCAAAGAACTTATAAAAAAAATTGTAGAAAAAACTTAAAAGTTACTATTGATCACAACTGTTCATTTTCTAAAATACCATCTGAATTTTAAGACTAGGTAGTAAGACTTAGCTTTAAAGTAGATGAGTATAAAATAATTTGTCAAAAAAGAACAAAAGGTTCTTAAGTATATTTGCCCTGGCAGGTTGTTTGGTTAAAGGCCACCAAAGACAACACGAGCACAGTCTGACAAAATTAATTCACCACAGGTTTAACACTATGTATATTAAAGACATACATTTTATTTTTTTAAAGACATACATTTTAAATATTTATGTATATCTCAATAATACATCAGAACACTTTAAAATAAATTTTCATTTTTTTAAAGATTTGTGAGACTCTGGAAGAAATGGATGCATTCCTAGAAATATATAAACTACCAAAACTAAAATAGAAATAGAAAAAAACAGATCCATAACCAGCAAGGAAATTGAAACAGTAATCAAAAATCTCCCAACAAACAAGAGTCCAGGCAGATGGCTTCCCAAAGGAGCTCTACCAAACATTTAAAAAAGAATTAATACCTATTCTTCTGAAGTTGTTTTAAAAAATGGAAGGAAAACTTCCAAACTCTTTCTATGAGGCCAGCATTATCTTGATCCCCAAACCAGGCAAAGACCTCCCCACCAAAAAGGAGAATTACAGACCAAAATCCTTGGTGAATATGGATGCAAAAATTCTAAAGATACTAGCCAATAGAATCCAATAGCATATTAAAAAGATTATTCACCACAACCAAGTGGAATTTATCCCTGGGTTGCAAGGGTGGTTCAACATCCGCAAATCAACCAATGTGATTCACTACGTTAATGAAAGAAAAGACGAGAACCATATGATCCTCTCAATAGATCCAGAAAAAGCACTGGACAAAGCATAGCATCCTTTCTTGATTAAAATTCTCCATAGTGTAGGGATAAAGGGAACATACCTCAATATCATGAAAGCCATATATGAAAAGCCCACAGCAAATAATCATTTTCAACAGGTTAAAAAAACAGAGCTTTTCCCCTAAGGTCAGGAACATGACAGGAATGTCCACTCTCACCACTGTTGTTCAACACTGCACTACAAGTCCTAGCCTCAGCAATCAGACAACAAAAAGAAATAAAAGGCATCCAAATCAGCAAAGTAGTCAAATGCTCAGTCTACCCAGATGACATGATATTCTAAGTGGAAACCCAAAAGATTCCACCCCCAAATTCCTAAAACTCATACAGGAATTCACCAAAGTGGCAGAATGTGAAATCAACTGCATTTCTACATACTAACAATGAGAAAGAAAAAAGAGAAATTAAGGAATCAAACCCACTTACAATCACACCAAAAACCATAAGATACCTAGGGATAAACCTAACCAAAGAGGCAAAGGATCTCTGAAAATTACAGAACACTCATGAAAAAAATTGAGAAAGACACAAAATGAAAAAAAATGTTCCACGTTCATGGATTGGAAAAACAAATTACTAAAATGTCCATGCTACCTAGAGCAATCTATACATTTAATGCAATCCCTATCAAAATACCATCAACATTTTTCACAGAACTGGAACAAATAACCCTAAAATGTGTACCAGAAAAGACCCCAAATAACCAAAGGAATATTGAAAAAGAAAACCAAAGCTGGTGGCATCACAATGCCGGACTTCAAGCTCTATTATAAAGCGGTGATCATCAAGACAGTATGGTACTTGATGACACACAGATCAATGGATCAGAATGCAGAACCCAGAAATGGATGCTCAACCTTATGCCAACTAATCATCGACAAAATAGGAAAGAAATCCAATGGAAAAAAAGATAATCTTTTCAACAAATGGTGTTGGGAAAATGGGACAGCCACATACAGAAGAATGAAACTGGACTATTTTCTTACATCATACACAAAGATAAACTCAAAACGGATGAAAGACCTACACATTGAGACAGGAATCCATCAAAATCCTAGAGGAGAACACAGGCAGCAGCCTCTGTGACCTCGGCTGCAGCAACTTCTTGCCAAACACATCTCCAAAAAGAAAACAAAGGCAAGAATGAATTACTGGGACTTCATCAAGATAAGTTTCTGCACAGCAAAGGAAACAGTTGATAAAACCAAAAGACAACCAACAGAACAGGAGAAAATATTTGTAAATGATAAATCAGATAAAGGGCTAGTATCCAAAATCTATAAAGAACTTATCAAACTTGACACCCAAAGAATAATCCAATCAAGAAATGGGCAGAAGACATAAACAGACATTTCTCCAAAGGCTCACACATGGCAAACAGACACATGAAAAGATGCTCATCACTCAGTATTAGAGAAATACAAATCAAAACCACAATGAGATACCACCTCACGCTAGTCAAAATGGCTAAAATTAACAAGTCAGGAAACGACAGCTATCAGAAAGGATATGGAGAAAGGGGAACCCTCTTACATTGTTGGTAGGAATGCAGGCTGGTACAGTCACTCTGTAAAACAGTATGGGGGTTCCTCAAAAATAGAGCTACCCTATGATCCAGTAATTGCACTACTAGGTATTTACCCCATACATACAAATGTAGTGATCCAAAGGGGCACCTGCACCCCAATGTTTATAGCAGCAATGTCCACAATAGCCAAACTATGGAAAGAGCCCAGATGTCCACTGATAAATGAATGGATAAAGATGTGGTACACACACACACACACACACACACACACAAATGGAATATTATTCAGCCATCAAAAAAAAGAAATCTTGCCATTTACAAAGAGGTGAATAGAACTAGAGGGTATCATACTAAGTGAAATAAATCAGAGAAAGACAATTATCACACAATTTCACTCATATGTGGAGTTTAGGAAACAAAATACAGGAGCAGAGGAGAAGGGAGGAAAAAATACAACGAAATCAGAGAGAAGGAGACCAACCATTAGAGACTCTTAATCATAGGAAACAAACTGAGGGTCACTGGAGGTGTTGGGGGGATGGGGTAACTGGGTATGGGCAATGAGGGCACATGATGTAATGAGCACTGGGTGTTATATACACCTGATGAATCAGCTGATGAATCGCTTCACTCTACCTCTAAAACTAACAGTACACTATATGTTAATTGAATTTAAATTAAAAAATAAAAATAAAAGATAAGATTTGCAAGAGAGAGTGTAAGTAAGTGCATGAGCATGCTCAAGCCACCACATGCGTGTGGGGGAGAGGGGCAGAAGGAGGAGAGAGTCTTAAGTAGATTTCATGCTGTGTGTGGAGCCCAAGGCAGGGCTGGACATCAGGACCCTGAGATCACAACCTGAGCCAAAACCAAGAGTCGGACACTTAACGAACTGTGCCACCCAGGTATACCTAAATTTTCATTTTTAAAGTTGAGTACTGTATTTCTGGAAAGCAACAGAGGCACTTCTGATCAGATGTGGGTCTTAAAATAACTCTATGAATAAATTTAAGCTCCCCAAGTAGCATAAATCCAACAACATATCTTATAGGAAATTCTCCTATATATTATAGAATACTTCTTACAAACAAAAGACTTATTTGTGAAAGCTCCTCTACAGGATACGGTCTTTACTGAACACCGTGGGACTCACGATGCTGATTCACATAGATGCAGTTCAGTAATTTTCACTGCTGTATGGTATCTGATTTTATGAATTTATTCTGTAGATGGACTGTGTGACTGCCTAAAGTTTCAAAAAACCTGCTCAAACATTCTGGGACAAATCTCCTGGTGCACACGTGTAAGTTTCACAAATGAGTTACAGGTGCATCTGAGGTACCGCTCTCATCTCAGAATGGCTCAATAGGACTTGGGGTAGTCAGACCTCCCCCAGCCTAGCTACCTCTGACTTCAAGTAGCCTCATCTATTTACTATGTAATAAGTACCATGCCGGCATTATCAGAGGAAATATGTGCCACACCAGCATTATCAGAGGAAAGCCTGAGATGCAACGCTCTAGAGACAGCCCCAGGAGGAGAACTGTTGGAGAGAGATCTCAACCTCAACACCTGCATAATGCCAGTGTGCGTTTTCTAATGCGATTGTGGAAATGGCCTTATGTTCCCTGGTTCTAGCTGCTCCTCATCACATTTCTTCCAAGGAAAAAACCAAAATTGTCCTCTGCTCATAACGACCATCTGCATAGAAGCTTGAGGCTTAAGTTTCTGATAATCCAACGAGTATAAATTTGTGGTTTCAACTTGTATTTCTTTGATTACTAATCACCTTGAAACACACTTTCATATGCTTATTGGCCACTCCTGTATTTTCTTCTATAAAATGCCTGGCCATATCTTTTGCTCACTTTCATATCGGGTAAGTTATTGCCCTCTTTTTATTGGTTTGTATATGCTGTTCAGATTTTCTGAACATTTGTGTCCTCTGTTTTATTAACTGCTTAACTTTTTCATGGTGTTAACAAACAAGCTCTGAAAACAACTGTTAGCATTTTTGATTGGTGCTTTTTATACTTCCGTAAATCTTTCTCTACCCTCAGGTCTTAAAGGTCTTCCACTGTTTCCCAAAAGATGTAATTTCTCTTTCACATTCAACTCTGATGGAGCCAAAATTTGAATGAAGGTCTTTATCTGTTACTCAACATTATACTGAAAATTCTACCCAGTGTAAAAAGATACAAAGAAATGGAAGTTGTACACATTAGGAGGAAAGAAACAAATCCTACCATTTATACAAATGAATTCCCATGCCCAAATACAAGTTATTAGAAAAGAGGACTTAGCAAGATGTTTGAATATGCAATCAATGCACTACAAGTCAAATACTGCAGGTTTTGACAGATATCAGGACAAACAGGTCTTCTACAAAAACCTGCTAAATCATTTTACCCTTACTAGATGCTTAATTTTATTGAATTTTACATTTGATTGTATTATATTGTACAATCATTCATTGTATTTTCTGCATCTGATGATCATATATTTTTCTCCTTTAATACATAAACGTGGTCAACTGCATTTAAAAGAGCTCTAATGTTGGGGCAGCTCAGTCACAGCGTAGTGTCCAACTCTTGATTTTGGCTCAGGTCATGATCTCATGGTAGTGAGATTGAGTCCCAAGTCAGGCTCCATGCTGGGTGTGGAGCCTAAGACTCCTTCCCTCCCTCTGCCCCTCTTCTCCACTACTCTCTTTTTCTCTCTCTCAAGGGGGGAAAAAAAAGATCTCTAATGTCAGTCTTTTATTCCTGGAATAAACCTGGTATATAGTATTTTGTTTTTCATGTGCTGCTGTGTTTGGTTTGCCACACAACCACACACTGAGGAATGCCTTCTGTCTTCTAGCACTCACAGGACATATACGTAACAATACAAAGTTCTGGCTACCACTTATAATAAGAAAACTTTATATTTAAGATTGATACACATTCTAAAGCAATGTGTGAGAAGATTCTTAAATTATATTATAACAATTGTCAGCATATCACAATCACAAGACAGCGTGAGGAGTACACCCATAAAGGAGATGCAGGCCTTGTTTATTGCCAGTACATATTACTGTACATAAGCAACTGTTTAATGAGTATGTTCATGGTTTGGTAATCAGAAAACTATGCCTTAAGCACTTTACATCTGAACAGATTGCTAACCTCGTGTAGACATTTTGCTGGTTTTAAATATATTTAAGCAAGCTGGTTGAAGGTTTGGGGTTGACATGTAACACATTATAACTTTTCCAATTTCGAATATGGGAAACAGGCTCCTTGATCGAGTTTTTGCATAGAACATCTGATTTCCAGAAACTGAAGTTAAGTGAGAGATGACGATTTTATTTTGTTTATAATTTCTATATTTATATTCATGAATGAGACTAGACTTCAATGTCACTTTCTCATACTTCCCTTGTTGGGTTTCAGTATCAAAGCTCCCCTAATCTCATAAAATAAGCTCGTCACAGTTTCCACTTTTTTCATTTGCTGCCAGAATTTGTCTAACACTGAAATGGTAGATTCCAGAAGTTTGATAGTAATCTAACTCTGCGGGCCGTTGCTTCCTTAGCAGAATTTTTAATCACTAACACAATTTATTTAATGACCTTAATACTACTTAGGATTAGAACTGCTTCTAAAATTGATTTTGGGAAAAATTTCTAGGATTTTTGCATTTCATCTAACTTTTCAAGTTTGTCAGAATTGTTTATAAACTCTTAAGCTTCTCAATCTCTGCAATAACTGGTTATATTCCCCTTTTTTTTTATTCCCTTCTATTCTTAAAATTGTTTCTTGATCAATATCACCAGAGACTTAGCTACTGTATTAGTCTTCTCTAAGACCTGTTTAATGAGTATGTTCATTAATGAGTATGGCTCAGTTGGGAGAGCATGTAACTCTTGATCTTGGGGTGTGAGTTCAAGCCCCATGGTAGGCATAGAGATTACTAAAAAATAAATAAAACTTTAAAAACCCAGAATACTTCACTTTGTTTAGCTTCTACTGTAATTTTATATTCTATTTCATTTACTTTATCATCTTTCATTCTTTAAGGTTTATTCTGTTCTCTTTCCAAATACTTGTTAGATTAGCTCACTCTCCATCTTTTTCCTCTATAAAACGTCCCTCTAAGTCCCTCTAAGTGACTTGAGAAAATTCAACAGTTCATATGTATATTTTAAATTTTCAATGCTTTCCTTCTTTGAATCATAAATACTCATAATATTTTTTACTTCCAAATACATGGAATTTTCAAAATTGTTTTCTCTTACTTACAGCTTCATTTGCAGTGAGATCAGAGAATATTCTGTATGACTTCATTTATATGAAACTTGGTGAGGATTGCTTTATGCCTCAGTACATGGTCAATGTTTACATGTTCCAAATATGCTTCAATATTTGTCGGGAGAGTAGTCTGCATTTGTCCATCCAATCAACTTTGTTAATCACATTATTTAAATTTCCTATATCCATACTTATTTTATCTGTTTTCTTCCTCTCAATTAAGAGGAATATATTAAAACTCTCCCATTTTGATTATGGATTTATTGTTTTTTTCCTTATAATTTTTGTCTTTCATATGTATCTTCTACATTGTCTTTCCCTCATTTTCTAGAATGTTTCTTTTTTTAAAGATTTTATTTATTTATTTGAGACAGAGCATGCACAAGGACAGTCCTAAGTGGGGAGAAGGATCAGAGAGAGGGAGAAGGAGGCTCCCCGCTCAGCAGAGGCTTGATCCCAGGACCTGAAGATGATGACCTGCGCCAAAGGCAGATGCTTAACAAACTGAGCCACTCAGGTGCCCCCATAATGTTTATTAGTTAAGTTGATCCATATGAAACTCTAACTTTCCAGATCAAAATTAGTCTAATACTGGTAATTTCATTTGGTTCAACCTCAGGATCTTCTGTAACTATTCTCTATTAACTCATCTTTCATATTTTCCACTTTCTTACCTCAGAGATCCCTTCTAAGTGACCTCTACAACACTATATTCTTTCTTCGTTTGTATGTAAGTGTTATTGAAGCACACCCTTTGGGTTTTTTTTTAATTTTTTTAAAATTTATTTATGAGAGAGAGAGAGAGAGAGAGAGAGAGAGGGGCAGAGAACCAGGCAGAGGAGAAGCAGGCTCCATGCCCCGGGAGCCCGACGTGGGATTCAATCCCGGGTCTCCAGGATTGCGCCCTGGGCCAAAGGCAGACGCTAAACCACTGTGCCACCCAGGGATCCCCACCCTTTGGGTTTTTAATGTGACTTTCTAAAGTCGTGTTTGATAAAGTCTTATTCCTTACTCATTTTTCAATCCATCTTTTATCTCTATAAAAGCTTTCAAAAACTTTTCATATACCTATTTAATAGTCTGCAATATCTCACATCCTTAGTCTGCAGAAACATTAAGGGGCCTAGGTTTATCCGGTTCCCTCCATGTAGAAGCTGTGTTTGTTTCTGTTGGGTGTCAAGGAACAGTCACCCGTGATCCTTTCACTTTTACTTCAGTGGTTCCTCGATCGTGCAGGAAGTAGAAATTGGAGCCCCACACTGAAAGGAGGCCAAGGCGAGAGTAACAAATCCAGAAAGAGGACTGCATTTATTCTAAGCTGCATTTATTCTAAAACTTCTCTGAAGGCAGAGAAGTTTTCATGTCGCCTCCTTTTGCAGACAGGTAGCTTTTCTTTTCTACTCTAACCTTTCACTGAGGGATGCAGCCACTTCAGAGATCCAAGAGCTCTGTGCAGAAGTCTCAGATCCAGTTCCCCACAAAGTCTCCTTTCTCCATAAATCTTGAAAGCTTTTATTTTAGTATTTTACCCCAGCTTCTATGGGTTGTGTTTTTTTCTTTTTTCTTTTTTTTTTTTTTAAGCTACTCTGATTTCAGTTCCCTGTTCTTTTTTTGTTTTCTTCTTCTTCTTCCTTTTTTCCCCCCTTTAGGGTCTCCCTTAGTTTTTGTGAACCCAATGCATTAAATAATTTTAAAAAAATCTATCCAGCATTTAACTGTTCTGTAGCTACAAGGCTTTTCAAAGTACCTGATCTGCCTTACAATCAGAAACCTACATTCTCCCTCTTCAGTAACTTCTAAGAGAAACACTAATGTCTAACTTTCATCACATGTACTACTCTGCTCTGTGTAACTGCTACAGCTTCACTAATTTAGGTAAGTGATAACTAAAGTCAGTCTAAATTAATTAAAAGTCAGAATCACAGAAATGTTTTCAGAAAGAAGTTTGATTGACATCAATAGCACAGAGTATTTGATCTTAGCTAATAAAGCTTTCAGTACATGTACCAACTACTTTTAATTACCGGTCACTTTTATTCATTATATACTCTTCATGTAGTGCTAGAAAATAATTTGTTCTTCTAAGAGAAGTGATGATAACATCTGAAACATTTACATTTATTTGTTAAGCAAATTAAGGACTTTAGGCAACAGACGCAAATTCAAAACATTATACCTAGATGAACCAAATATTTACTTATGACTTGAGAATAAAAGTCACAAAGTCTCTTAACCTAACTAAACTTAGGCTTAGAGAAATTACCAAAATGTAATTTAGGGAGTTTTATAATCAACTACTAAATTAAATTTCAGATATCCTTTAAAACATTTTAATGTAATCCCAAATGTAATTCCTTACAAAACAGCATTTGGAGCACCTGGGTGGCTCAACTGGTAGAGCCACTGCCTTCAGCTCAGGTCATGATACCAGGATCCTGGGATGGAGCCTTGCATTGGATGCCCTGCTCAGTGGGGAGTATGCTTCTCCCTCTGTCCTTCCCCCCTGCTCATCTCTCTCTCTCTCAAATAAATAAAAATCTAAACAAAACAAAATATTAACATTTAACATCACAAAAAGATATTCTTCCCACAAGTTTAAGATGAGCTAATTCTTTACCTCTCCAGCACTTGCACATTCCTTGGCTCTTCTGTGAAGTGCAGCCCATGTATCTTCATACCTAAAATATGCAAAAATAATTCAAAATGCAAACCACACATTAAAAAAAATACCATCTAAAGATTAACTTGGAACATCCTCTGGTGCCTTAAGAGAAAGACAACTCAAATATAATGGGGACACATCGCAAGGACACAGAAGAAACCTGAAGGGGTTTCCAGTGGCTCAACCTGGGACAACCTGAGCAACAAATAATGGTAGTGACAGGGTTATAACTCAGGGGATAAAACAAACATCCACAAGCTCACAGCGATTTAAATAAACAATTGAACAAATAAATGGAGGGAGAGGAGAAATTCTCCTGTAGTAGAATTCCAATTAATTATTGCAAAAAAAAAAAAATGACAAACATAAAAAATCACCACTTGGTAAGCACAACAATAATTGTTTCAGGCAAGAATTCTAATGGTTGCTAAAATTAGTGAGAGAAATGATGAAGAGAAACAGCATATTTATTACACAGTTTTGAAGTATCTTCCCACAACATACCCATAAATTAAAAGGGGAGACAGTATAACAGTGTAGAAATGCAGCAGACACTTCCCTCCACGTGATCCACAGTAATGAAACATATAAATATGTGTCTGAGAAGGACACAACATTGCCCTTCTGGTATTCTTGGGGGAAAAAAACAGTGACTTGAATTTAATGATGAAAAAATAGCACGTAAATCCAAATTGAGGGGCATTTTGCAAGATAATAGTACTCTTCAAAAGTGTTGAGGTTATGAAAAACAAAGACTCAGGAACTGTTCTAGATTAATGGAGATGAAGGCAGTACAGTGGCTAAATATAACCTATGATTTTGCACTGAATTCTGGTCCCAGGAAATAAAGGCATTAGTGGGAAAGCTGATGAAATCTGAATGAAGTCTGTAGGTTATGGAGCAGTGTTTGAAATCTCACTTCTGAACAATCAGTGAATCAAAGAAGAAATTAAACAGGAAATTAAAAAAAATAAAAATAAAAATAAATAAATAAAAATAAACAGGAAATAAAAATGTATCTTGAAACAAATGAAAATGGAAATACAACATACCAAAACTTTTAGAATACAGTTTTAAAAAAGGAAGTTCAAAAAAATGCCTACATTAAGAATAAAGATCCAAAATAAACAACCTTTACACAACTAGAAAAAGAAAACCTGAGGTCAAAGTTAGCAGAAGAAAGGAAATACTAAAGATTGGAGAAGAAATAAATGAAACAGAGAATAGGAAAACAACAGAAAAGATTAACCAAACTAAGAGTTGATTCTTTGAAGATAAACATGATTGACAAAACTTTAGCCTGACTAATCACAGAAAAAAAGAGGACCCAAATCAGAAAATTGTAAATGAAAAAGAAGACATTATAATTGACACCACAAAAATACAAAAGGCCATAAAAAGCTACTATAACAACTATACACCAACAAACTGGACAACTAGAAGAAATGGAAAAATTCTTAGAAACATTTAGATTACCAAAATGGAATTAGGAAGAAACAGAAAAATCTGAATAGCAATTACTAGTAAGGAGATTGAATCAATAATAAAAAATCTCCCAATGAAGGAAAGCCCAGGATGAGATGGCTTCACTGGTGAATTTTACTAAACATTTCAAGAAGAATTATAACACCAATCCTTCTCAAACTCTTTCAAAAAATTGAAGGGAAAGGAATACTCCCAAACTCATTTTAGGAGGCTAGCAGTACCCTAAAATCAAAGCCAGAAAAGGATAGTATCAGAAAAGAAAACTAAAGGTCAATATTCATGATGAATACGGATACATAAACTCTCAATAAAATACTAGCAGGTTGAATTCAGCACATTAAAAGAATCATTCACCATGATCAAGTGGGCTTTACATCTGGGATGAAAGGATCGTTCAACACCTGCAAATCAATGTGATACACCACATTAATAGAAAAAAAAAAAAAAACATATGATTATCTCCATAGATGCAGAAAAGCCATCTGACAAAATTCAACATCTGCTCATGATAAAAAAATCTTAACAAATTAAGTACAAATGGAACATAACTCAGCATAATAAAAGCCTTACTATATAAACTTACAGCTAACACCATACTCAATGGTGAAAGGCTGAAAGTTTTCCTGGTGTCCAATCTGACCACTCCTATTCAACATGGTACCAGAAGTCCTTGCCAGCACAATTAGACAAGAAAATGAAATAAAAGGCATCAGAGGGGATCCCTGGGTGGCGCAGCGGTTTGGGGCCTGCCTTTGCCCAGGGTGTGATCCTGGAGACCCGGGATCGAATCCCACGTCAGGCTCCCGGTGCATGGAGCCTGCTTCTCCCTCTGCCTGTGTCTCTGCCTCTCTCTCTCTCTCTGTGTGACTATCATAAGTAAATAAAAATAAAAAAAAAAAAAGAAGTCACTACACTTAAAAAAAAAAAAGGCATCAGAAATGGAAAGGAAGAAGTAGAATTGTCTTTACTTACAGATGACACAATTTTATACATAGAAAATCCTAAAGACTCTGCCAAAAAAAAAAAAAAAAAAACAAACATTGGAACTAATCAAAAGCAATAAAGTTGCAGAAAGTTGCAGGATACAAAATTAACATACAAAAATCAGTAAGATTTCTATAAAGTAACAATAAATTATCCAAAAAACAAAACGATCCCATTTACAATAGCATCAAAAACAGTAAGATAGTCGGGAATCACTTTAATCAAGAAGGGGAAAGATCTCTACTCTGAAAGCTGTAAGACAATGATATAAGAAATCAAAGACAAAAATAAATGGAAAGGTATCCCACGTTCATGGACTAAAAGAATATTGTTAAAATGTCAATACTACCAAAAACTATCCATAGATTCAACACAATCCCTATCAAGATTCCAGAGGCTTTTTTTTTTAACAGAAGTATAAATAGCCATCCAGAGACCCACAAATAGTCCACAAATAGCCAAAGCAATCCTAAGAAACAAGAACAAAGAGTGAAGCATCACATTTCCTGATCTCATGCTACACTATAGAGATACAATAATCAGAACAGTATGGGACTGGCATAAAAGCAAATAGATCAATGAAACAGAAAGTCCAGAAAGAACCCCAAGCATACGTGGTCAACTAATATTTGATAAGGGAGTCAAGAATACTCAATGGAAAAGATAATCTCTTCAATAAATGGTCCTGGGAAAAGGGATATTCACATGCAAAATAATGGAACTATACCCCTTTCTTACACCTCTCACAAAAATTAAGTCCAAATGGATTAAGACTTAAATGTAAGACCTGAAACAATGAAACTCCTAGAAGAAAACATAAATAAAAAGTTCCATGACATGGATCTTGGAAATGATTTTTTGGATATGACACCTAAAGAAAAAGCAACAAAAAGTAGTAGGACTACATCAAATTAAAAAGCTTCTGCAGCACAAAAGAAATAGCAAAATGAGCAAACAGCCTACAGAATAGGAAAAAATATTTGCAAACCATGTATCTGACAAAAGGTTAATATCCAAAATATATAGGGAACATAATACCTCAATACCAAAAAAACTCCCAAATAATCCAATTTTTAAAATGTGCAAGATACCTCACTAGATATTTTCCCAAAGATACATGAATGGCTAACAGGTATATGAAAAAATGCTCAACATTACTAATTATCATGGAAATACAAATCAAAACTACAATGAACGACCACCTCCAACTTGTTAGATTGGCAATCATCAAAAAGATATAACAAAGGCTGGTGAGTTGAGAAAAAGGAATCCTCAGTGCACTGCTGGTGGGACTATAAAAAGGTATAGCCACTATGGAAAACAGAGTGGAGAATCCAGCAATTCCACTTCTAGGTATTAATTCAACAGGAAAAAAAAAAATACTAACTCAAAAAGATATCTGCACCCTGATGTTTATAGCAGCATTATTTACAATAGTCAAGACATGGAAACCACCAAGGTATCCACTAATGAATGAATGGTGTATAGATATATAACATACACAATGAAATATTATTCAACCATAAATAATGAGGAAATCTTGCCATTTGTGACAATATGGATGGACTCTAAGGGTATTATGCTAGGTGAAATACATCAGAAAAAGAAAGATAAATACTGTGTGATCTCACTTTTATGTGGAATAAAAAAATATATATATCCAAACTCAGAAAAAGAGATCAGATCTGTGGTCATCAAGGTAAAGAGTAGAGGGAGAAGGTGCTAGAGGAAGGTGGTGAAAAGGTATAAACTCCCAGATCAGTACTTGGAATGTATTGTACAACATGATGACTATAGTAATATTGCTGTATGACATACATGAAAGCTGTTAAGAATTACCATCACAGGAAGAAATATTTGTTTTTGCTTTGTTTTATCTCTATGAGATGATAGATGCTAATTTAGCTCATTGTGATCATTTCACAACACATGTAAATCAAGCAACTATACAGTACATTTTACACTTATACCATGACATATCTCAATTATATCTAGATAAAACTGGTAAAACATTTAAAAAAAAAAAAAACAAAAAACCTCAAAACCTCCCCGGGGCAGCCCAGGTGGCTCAGCAGTTTAGCACCGCCTTTGGCCCAGGGCATGATCCTGAGACCCGGGATGGAGTCCCATGTCAGGCTCCCTGCATGGAGCCTGTGTCTCTGCCTCTCTCTCTCTCTCTCTCTCTCTCTCTCCCTCTCCCTCTCCCTCTCTCCCTCCCTGTGTCTCTCATGAATGAATAAAAATCTTTAAAACAAACAAACAAAAAAACCTCCCCAAAAAGAAAAGCCTGGATCCTGATGGCTTCACTGATGGATTCTGCCAAACATTAAAAAAACAAAAAACAAAAACAAAAACAAAAAAACAACCATCTCAAACTCTTCCAAAAAACTGAAGAGGAAGGAATACTCCCTAATTCATTCTAGGCCAGCACTGCCCTGATACATAAGCCAAAGACACTACAAGAAACTACAAATCAATATCCTTTATGAACACTCATGTAAATATCCTCAATAAAATACTAGCAAACTGAATTCAGCAGCATATTGAAAGGATTATACACCATGACCTATTGGGATTTTTTCCCTACAATTCAATATTGGTTTTAGATATGAAAACCAATCAATGTAATATGCCACATTAACAAAATGAAGGGGAAAAATATATAATTTCAAATGATGCTGAAAAAGCATAACAAAAGTCAACACACTCTTATGATAAAAACTCAAAAAACAAGGAATAAAAGGAAATTATGTTGGAATGCCTGGGTGGCTCAGTGGTTTAGCGCCTGCCTTCGGCCCAGGGCGTGATCCCGAGGTCCTGGGATTGAGTCCCACATCAGGCTCCCTGCATGGAGCCTGCTTCTCCCTCTGCCTATGCCTCTGCCTCTCTCTCTCTCTCTCTCTCTCCCTCTCTCTCTCTGTCTCTCATGAATAAAATCTTTTTTAAAAAAAAGGAAATGATGTCTACATAATAAAAACTACATATGGAAAAACCCACAACCAACATCATACTTCTCTAAGAATCAGAAACAAGACAAAGATGCCTGCTTTTGCTAATTCTATTCAACACAGTACTAGAAGATCTAGCCAGAGCAATTAGGCAAAATTCCAATGGCATTTTCTGTAGAAGAAAAATCCATCCTAAAATTCATATGGAAATCTCAAGAGACCCTGAATAGCCAAAACCACCCTGATAAAAACAAAGTTGGAGGACTCAGACTTTCTGATTTTAAAACTTACTAAAAAGCTATCATAATCAAAACAGTGTGCTATTGTAATAAAAGCAGATATATGGACCAATGAAATAGCCCAAGAATAAATACTCACATACATGGTCAAATAATTTTCAACAAGGGTGCCAAGACCATGCAATGGGGAAAGGATAGTCAACAACCAACAAAAAATTACCCTATCCAAAAATGGGCAAAGGACTTCTTTCTAAAAAAGATATATAAAAGTAAATGCAAAGATGCTCACCACCATCAGTAATTAAGGAAATATAAATCAAAACCACAATGGGATACTACTTCAAATCAGTTAGAATGGCTATTAAAAAAAAAATCCTTTTGGTGAGGATATGGATAAATGGGAATCGCCACGCACTGTTGGTGGAAATGTAAAATGGTGTGGCTGCTCTGTAAAATACTACAGGGGTTCTTCAAAAAATTAAAAATATAATGATCATATGATCCAGCAATTCTGAGTACATATCCAAAAAATTTGAAAGGAGAGTCCTGAAGAGAGATTTGCACACTCATGTTCACTGTAGCATCACTCACAAAAGCCAAAAGGTGGAAGCAACCTAAGCATTCACTGATAGATGAAAGGATAAGGAAAATGTGGTAGATAGTTATAATGGAACATTCATCAGCCTTAAAAAGAAAATTCTGACATATGCTTGGACAGAAAAGTTTACATTAGAATTAAAAAAAGTATGCTAAGTGAAACAAGCCAGTCACAAAAAGACAAATACTATCTGAGTTCACTTATATGCGGCACCTAGACTAATCAAATTCACAGAAAGAGAAAATGAAATGATGTTCACCAGAGGTAGGGAAGAAGTTGTTGTTTAATAGGTACAGAGTTTCATTTTTGCAAGATGAAAAGTTTTGGAGATTGCATAACAACGTGAATGTATTTAACACTACTAAATTGCACTTAAAAATGGTTAAGATGGTAAATTTCATGTTATGGGTATTTTATCACAATTTTTAACAATTAAAAAAATTATAATATAGAGATCTGGTATTTAAAATGGTCTTTCCTCCACTTGCTATTAGTTCCAAAAAGAAAAAACAGTTTTTCAAGGCAATGAATGGCATACTATGGACATCTTCCTATGGTTGTAAATTTTCATGTCCCACAAGGCATCCTGTCTCAAAAAACTACCATACGTGAAAGTCTACACATCTAATATAAATCTTTCAATGAAGTTCATTCAACTAAATCACTAGATTTATTTAAGAGATAAAATGTAAACAGTACACCACCGACTTTTACTATATACCTTCTTTGATGTTCACTTATGCTCTTCACTCAACAAAACCAAGCAGGAAATTGGTATCAAATTAAGTACTTTCCATTACAAACAAGAAAAAATATCTCCAGATTTAGCAACCATAAAAAGAAATCCAGTAAAGAGCTAAAAAAGAAAAAGTAAAATGTAGGCATAGGTGACTTTGTCATCATAAATGCAGCTCAGAAGAATGAACATATTATTAACTTCAGAAGCACATATAACATAAACTATATATTTTTATAACAGCTATATTGAGGTAATTCACACCCTTTTAAAGTGTACAATTCAGCAGTTTTTAGTACACTCACAGAGTTGGACAACTATCACTACTATCTAATTCCAAATCATTTCCATCACCCCAAACAGAAACCCATACCCATTCCCCTCTCAATCCTTGGCAACCACTAATCTGTCTCTAGGGACTTGCCTATTCTGGACATTTCACGTAAAAGGAATCATGTAATACATAACCTTCGTGTTGGTTTTTAGGTTTCATCTACATGGAGAACAGTATGTCCCAGCACTCTGTTCCTTTCCGCCACTAAAATATATGCTCATTGGTAGATGAATATTTGTGTTGTTTCCGCTTTTTGGCCATTATGAATAATTCTGCTTTATGGATAAACTGCTATGCACATTTGTGCATAAGTTTCTATGTGGACATAAGTTTTCATTTCTCTTGGTGTGAAACTGCCAGGTTACATGGTCTATGTTTAATTTTTTAAGAAACTATCAAACTGTTTTCCACAGCAGCTGCACCATTTTACATTCCTACCAGCAGTGTGCAAAAGGCTCTATTTCTCCCCATCCTCAACAATGCTTGTTATTTCTGTCTTTTTGATCACTGCCATGCTAGTGGGTGTGAAGTGGTATCTCAATTGTGGTCTTGATTAGCATCCACAAATGGTGAACATCTTTTCATCTGACTATTGGCTATTTATATCTTCTTTAGAGAAATATCTATTCAAATCCTTTGCCTATTCTTCATTGGGTTGTCTTTCTATTGTTGAGTTATAAAAGTTCTTTATATATTTTAGATTCAAGTCCCTCAGCAGGTAAATGATTTGCAAATATTTTCTCCTATTCTGTGGATTGCTGTTTCACTTTCTTGATGGGTTCTATGAAATACAGAGGTTTTTAATTTTGATAAAGTCCAATTTATCTATTTTTTTCTTTTGTTTCTTATGCTTTTGGTGTCATATGTAAGAAAATCATGTATTTTAATATTGATCTGCATGCCAATAGGAGGGGAGTAGAGAAAAAACAGTATAAAATTAAAAATCAAAGAGAATTCAAAGACTTAAATCCAAAATCAATTTTCTTGCAACAGAAAAACCATAAACATAAATACACATAATAAAGTATTGACTAGCAAATACAAGAGTGATCAATCTACTCAAAGTCTGAATATGAATAGCCTTTGCATTCATCAATGAAATGTAAAAACCCCTCAGGAAAATGAAGAAGTTAATCATTTCTAGTCACTATGTTTAGGTAAAATTTAGTTGTTTTAAGGTTTCTATCTATAAAAGTATAAAATATTTTTAGACAATAGTCAGAAGCATAATTTTTTATTTAAATGCAAACATTTACCTGCTAAGTAATTCTAGACCAGCAGAGTACTTTGGCAAACATGGAACAGTCCTGCCAAAAAACAAAAACAGAAACTTATTTTATTAAAATTGCCTCCACTTTAGGCCAACTTAAAAAAAAATACATATGAGAATTTTGACACTGTCAGTTGTAATGTGGAATACTTTTAAGTTACTAATGACAATTCACCTAAACTTTTAGAGAAATGTCTTATTTTATTTCACAACGAAAATACTGCAAACTACTGTCATCCATCACTCTGCCTTATAGATTATTTTTAGCACTTAATACGATGAATACCTTGATAAAATGCTAGATAATAAGAATTGTTTTTAAAAACTCATAATCCCGGGCAGCCCCGGTGGCCCAGCAGTTTAGCGCCGCAGCGCCGCCTTCAGTCGGGGATGTGATCCTGGAGAGACCCAGGATCGAGTCCCACATCGGGCTCCCTATGTGAGGCCTACTTCTCCCTCTGCCTGTGTCTCTGCCTCTCTCTCTCTCTGTGTCTGTCATGAATAAATAAATAAAATATATTTTTAAAAAAACTCATAATCTCTAGGCTTAAAGTGAAATTTGGTCGTGCTTTCCTTTAAAAAAGAAAGAAAGAAAAGAAAAAGTTGTACAACGACCACTGGTATTTTTATATAAAACATGTAACACAGCTCCACAGGCTCACTCGCCAAGTACTATTTCATTATTAATCTGCTTCTCAATAATGCAGGACTTTTACTTTGTGCTTAATATACAAAATGATTAACTGTGATCAAATAATAACCACTGGTTGTCCTAGAAAAAAACTACACCTCACCATGTCTTCAGCCATTTCACAATTTTATCAGAAAATCTTCCAGTGTTACACAATTTAGAAATAATCAGATTGTTTTGTCAATGCACTCAACAGATGTAAAATCCACTAAAGTAACCGTACTTTTATAACTAGAGCCGAAAGCTGTATAAAATTTAAGTCACAGTAAATTAAATCTTAGCACAGGCTTACCTTGGTTTGCTTTTTACTTTAGCTTCTCTTGACTTGTCACTTAAAGTCTTCAGCCTATAATTCAACAAGTATAAAATATCATATTTTTACAGCTTAAGAGATTTTTTCCAATCATGAATTCCATAGTTCTTAAAATTTTAGATTGGATGGGCTAATTATTTTAGCAAGAATTAAGCACCTCTCCAGACAAGTATTGAGTGTTTACTGTACATCAGATACCCCAAACATTTGTAGAAAACATCTTTATATTTTTTCTTGCCTCAATCCCTTAGAAACAATTCCTAAATCAGATTGGACTAGAGAAATGTCATTTACCTGGCATCATTAGAAAAAGAAGTGGTCCATACAGGTGAATTTGGTAGATAACAAAGACATCTAAGCACCACATTTTATTAAATTGAAATGATAGCAGGCACTCAAAGCTCTTTAAGTACCAACGTTTTGTGAAATTTTAGCACTGATCAAAAGCTTCTTAAAATATATCACAAACCTTTTTCATTAAAGAGGACTTGCTATATTCTATCGAACATTTTCTGCTCACTCCAGGTCATTCTTATGAATAATACCACTGATTAAATTTTGTGGCCAAATAATCATCTCCTCAGACCTTTTGAGCTAGGAATGTCTTTTCATTTACCAACTTGAAATCAATCTATGGTCACTTGAGTTTGTTTGGGATCCTGTTTCTATTCTTTTCTAAATGTAAATTCCCCATCTCCCCCATCTCCACACCACTGGTGTTTTGATTATCAGGGATAACTTACTGCTTCTAGCTACTTAACTACAGCAGCCTACTCCCTATTATTGGCTTTTTAAAATTACTGGGCTAGACAGAGAAATGGCCTAGAGATACACAGAAAAATAAAATTAAATAGGCTCCACTACATATATCATATGAAGTTCATAGATTTGTTTAATCTATTTTTACTTCACTGGCCCATTTTCACCTTCTTTTGGCTGTCGACTCTGTACCAATTAATTATATGGTAGTCTATTATAAGAAGTTGCCAAAAAAGTGAGTGCTATATTGTGAGACATTATCATGTAAAATAAGATATCACTGTAAATGTTCTTCACGTGGTTACTTTAACAAATCTTCATTTCCAAATAGCGTCTGAAACATAGGCCACTGTACCACCACCACCTCTAACAAGCCTTTGATAAAAGGAGAAATAGGGGGCCCTTCTTTAAGGTGCTTGACTGCTATCAGCCAGAAACTGCCTAAAATACCAGGTGACTCTCCTTGAACACCCCCAAGCCTGCACCTCTATGTGCAAGCCTGGGCAGAGGACTCCATCTCTTTTGTGCATAATGCCTGGCTCACTACCAAAAAGAGACTTTTTATAAAAAAAAAAAAAAAAAAAAAAAAACTGGAATGACAGTTTCATACAAAAATCTTTACTCTGTTGTTTTTTAAAAACAAAAATACTAATGTGATAAACTTCTCTGCATTGTTCAAAAGACTCTGAAATTTCTTTAATACAAGACCCATTTGTGTATCTCTCTCCAGATGAGTCAAGGGAGTTGTATTAACAGAGTCTGAACTGTCCTAGAGAAACAATATAAATTTCCAAGCTTCACCTTGGCAACTAGTAAATCTGGTCTAAATTAAGAGTACACAACAACTAGGAAAAGTTATTTCAACAATCAGGCTCTATCACTTCCACTCCAAAAGTCGAGAAAGGCCCTTAGTTGTAACATCCAGGTAGAATTATACTAGGTTGGTTATACCCAGCAGTACGTTACACTCAAACTGATTTTAGTACTATTTTTAGTGACTCTGGACAATTCCATATAGTTACGTGTACAAGGATACTGCAAGGGAACTGTTAAGGTTCTTTATGGAGGGATCCCTGGGTGGTGCAGTGGTTTAGCGCCTGCCTTTGGCCCAGGGCGCGATCCTGGAGACCCGGGATCGAATCCCATGTCGGGCTCCCGGTGCATGGAGCCTGCTTCTCCCTCTGCCTGTGTCTCTGCCTCTCTCTCTCTCTGTCTCTGTGTGACTATCATAAACAAATAAATTTAAAAAAAAAAAGATTCTTTATGGACCATTCTTATTATATGGTCTGCCAAATATGGAGGTTAGTATTTCAAATACTTTTTTTTAAGATTTTATTTATTTATTTGAGAGAGAATGAGCAAAAGTGGGAGCATGAACCGGGAGAGAAGCAGAGGAGAGGGAGAAGCCCGCTCTCCACTGAGCAGGGAGCCCGATGTGGGGCACTTGTACTGGGACCCTGGGGTTCACGACCGGAGATGAAGGCAGACATTCAACCGACTGAGCCACCCTGGTGCCCCATTAAATACTTATTTCTGAAATAAACTTTTACTTTCTCAATTGTAATATATAAAATCTGTTATGCTCCTCCACAACTCGTCCCCGAAAAAGAAAAAATTAGTTCAGAATAAAAGAGCAAGAAGGAATGTCAGAGGCAGCTAAAAATAAAATTGTTGGAAAGGTCAGTCAATGGGAGCTTCTCCATGCAGCTCCTTAATAACCATCTGCTTTCAGTTTGGTCCTTAACCAAATGTAATGTGTGGAACTTATTTGATCTGGATTTGAACAAATCAACTGTAAAAAGACATTTCTAGGAACCACGAAATTTGATTATGGACTAGATAACTGATAATATCAAAGAGTCAGTGTTACTTCTGTTAAGTATGATGTTGGCATTGCATTTATGTAAAGTCTCTTTTTTTTTTTTTTAGGAGTGCAAACTGATGTAGGAGAGATATAATAGATCTGAGATTTATACCTATGGGAGAGGCAAAGCAAATGTGGCAATGGTTGACAACTGTTGAATCAGAATAATGAATATATGGGGTTCGCTGTGTGATTCTATTTTTTACATTTGCTTTGTAAAAACACTTTTGTAATAAACGCAGCCTTTCAGCACTTCATCTTTTCTCATCACACCTTCTCCACATAAATCATCCGTGTGCCAAAATTTAGAACAGAAACCGATGGAGAAAGCAAAGTAGCTGGAAGGAGGCGAGAAACAGTGAAGAAGGTTGAGGAGAGCAACATAGAATGGGTCACAAGGACTATTATTCTTACTTTGAGTTGGAAAACAAAAATAAGATCGGGTGTATGTGTGTGTGTATACAAGTAACAAAAAACCCAAAAAGTTGGGCAGCCCAGGTGGCTCAGCAGTTTAGCACCGCCTGCAGCCCCGGGTGTGATCCTGGAGACCCAGGATCAAGTCCCACGTCAGGCTCCCTGCATGGAGCCTGCTTCTCCCTCTGCCTGGGTCTCTGCCTCTCTTTGTGTGTCTCTATGAATAAATAAATTTTTAAAATCTTAAAAAAAAAAAAGTTCCTTGCTGAAATACATATTCAAAATCTAGGATTTTGGGCAGCCCAGGGGGCTCAGCGGTTTAGCGTAACCTTCAGCCCAGGGCCTGATCCTGGAGACCCAGGATCAGGTCCTACATCAGGCTCCCTGCATGGAGCCTGCTTCTCCCTCTGCCTGTGTCTCTGCCTCTCTCTGTTTCTCATGGGTAAATTAATAAAATCTTAAACATAAACAAAAACAAAAACAAAAACAAATCCCTAGGATTTCAACTAAAAGTAGCATACTGTTTTTATCGTGTTCTAATTCTACTTAAAACTTCTCACAGTGATTCTGCGCTGGAAACAGCTCGCTAATAAAAGCCATTTAATATTCCACAATGTCAAGACTCACTAAGAAGGCAATACTGATCTGGGTGTAATATCCCAGTTTCCTCAAACATAAAATGGTGGTATTAAACTGACCGTAATGATTTGCCACAGGAATTAAATAAAATTCCAAATACGACTTTGGCAGCATTCTGTAAACACAGCTAATGCACATCAAATGTATAAGAATTACCTCCACCAAGAAAATTAAGAAACTATGTACATAGTTCCTGGAAAAAGGCTTCCTTCCCCAGTTCCCAGTTTTCTTCCCACACAACCCCAGGAAGACATTAGGACTGCTGTGTGTGACTGTATCAATTTAGACTCAGATGAGCACCTGACAGTTATCGCCTACCAAAATCAACAAATACACACACTGAAGTTCAAAACAGTAAAACTCAAATTTGTCCTAACACCTCAACAGTTTATTTTTAGATTGTTCCAAAGACTTACCTTGATTTGATACAAGCACAAAAAAAGTTTATTTTTAGACTGTTCCCAAGACTTACCTTGATTTGATACAAGCACAACAAAAAATGATAACATTTTTTTAGGTCTTGGAGAGAATATTAAAATGGAAGAATCTCCTAAGACAAGGAGGTGATTAGCAAAAACAGCCGCCACAACAAGTTTAAAAAGAAGCAGATAAACAGAATAATACGGAGCACTATAATGAATGAGAAGCAGAAAATGTGCTTTCTCTAGCTGACTCAACCTCATGGGGTGACCTTAATGGCATTCATTTGCGCTTCAATTTCCTACTCAGCTAACCTCATCAGCTATTATGAAAGCTCACGATGACTGTTGTAAACACCACAAAAACATATTAAAGAGCATATTTTGTCATTAAGGTTCAATTCTTTTAACCGTGCTCATGTCTCCCTGTTCTGACCTTAAATTCTGCTTACAAATCCAAATCCCATTTATTGTCCATGAAAGTTTATCATTTTTTCCCCTCTCTTTAAAAACAAGACCATGGAAACAAAGCATCCTCACACTTAAAAGTACACATGGCTCGGGGCGCCAGGGTGCAGGGTTGGGGGGGGGGCACTCAGTTAAGCATCTGACTCTTGATTTCGGCTCAGGTCATGATCTCAGGGTCATGAGCTAGAGCCCCGCTGAGTGCAGAGCCTGCTTGAGATTCTCCTTCTCCCTCTCGCCCTGTACTCGCTAGCTCACTGGTACTCTAAAATAAATAAATAAATCTTTTAAAAAAACCCACAAAGTACACATGACCCTCAGCTGTGGAGCCTGAGTCACACCAAAGTTGCAAAAAGTCAGGAAACGGAGAAGAATTTAGATTACCTCTATCCTAATTAACCACAACTACACCGTACTGGTTCTGACCTGTCTCCGGAGGGTTTCCTGTATTTCCAACTGCTTCTTGGAGGTCAAGCCATAAGTTCACCTCGTACAACAAATTCGCTGTCAACTGCTTCTCTTTCAAAACTATTCTGAAATGCTTTTGTTTGTAAATGACATCATCTAAGATACTTCAAAGTCAACATCCTTAACTTCTCCACCTTTTTCCCTTCCTACATTCTTAAGTTCTCCACCTTTTTCCCTTCCTACATCGCACTGTTTACAAATCCACCCCACGCCTGTCACATCCACTCCCTTGTGACACGGCTACCACCAGCACGGTCTTATCATCTCTCCCCTGGCCCATAATTAGAGCCTCCCAAATAACGTCCCTATTCCACATCTCCAGCCCTCCCATCACACGGCCTCTCAAATTTCTTCCAGAAATACAGGCAGGCTCACGCTGCTCCCTCCACAAAAACCTTCAAAGACTCAGTCAACATAAAAATAAGCCAGGACCTCTCTGTATCAAGTAGCAATCATCTCATCCCCCCCACAACTCCCTTAACCTGCTGTACTGTTGGTGACAGTTTTTTTTACCTTCGAGGTCTTCTGCTTCCTGCCACTAGAAAGAGCCCAGGGACGCTATTTACTGCCCGCCGGGTTCTCTGCTACATCCTGGCTCCTGGGATGGCACTTGTCACAAAGTGCTAAGTATTTTGACAAATGAATTCATTCAGCAAAGCACTAAAGATCTTCTTAGTCACTAAACTTCCCTTCCAGCTTCCGCTCCCACAACTGCTTGTCTTGGAAACGTCCTCACCCAAATCTGCTACAATCCCTCCTCATTCTTGGAGGCCCAGTACAGAAGCCACCTCCTCTTTGAAGCCTTCAGCCTTCTGTAAATGCATCTGAATTAAGGACGCCTCCCTCTGGGCTCACAGACACACAGATCACCTACCTGTATCTTTACTGTTCAGTTCCCTCTACTTCCCTTTCCATTGCCCATGACTCTGCAGCCCCAGGATCCAGCTCAAGATATAGACACCAATTAGTAAAGGAAACTGAGGGAGAAGCCTCTTAAATCTGTTTGCGTTTTAATAAAATGAAAAAAAGCTTCCGTGAAAAAGGGCACTTTCTGAGCGCATCTGGTGTCTGACACTTAGTAGGAACTCAGTAAATAGTTATTAAGTCGGGTTGAATATTGAGGGTTTTTTTTCCTGCTTATTAAACAGGCGAGTAATCATGGAAGGGTCAAAATTTTAGGCAAAATGTCGGCATTTTGCCATACTATGAATTAGATTATTCGATCCTCTCCTTTGACCAGGTTTTGATACTAAAGGAGGGCAGCAGAGGAAATGAGTCTGCTGGGCAGGGGTGAAGCTGGGGACAGTGGTGGCCTCTGGGGAGAAACACCCACTGCCTAGTTGCAACAAGACAAGTTTTCTATCCCTACCCACAAGACCCCGGAGCATTACAAACAGGAAACACCAGTCGGTGACAGGCAGGCTATAAACCTTCAGTAAATCTGATTTTCAATTCCCTGCAGGCTTTGCATGCCTCATTGCTTCATTCCTGAGGCTTTTGGTCTGAACCGCTCAAAAGGACAAAAACCAAAGACCAGAGTGGATTTGAAGTATGTGCTTCAGTATATCCCAAAGTTTCCTCAGAGTTCAAGTCTGTCCCTAAAAAGTGCATGTTCTATGTCAACTTCCCAAAAGGCTCCAACAGTTTTGAGTAAGTGAAATTAGGCCTCACTTAGGTGAGGGGAGAAGAGTGAGGCCCAGAACCTCACTCCTGTGTCCTTTGGGCCAGCCAGCTACCCACTTATGTCAGATGATATAATTTCCAGGTTTATCTCAATTTTGACATAACTGTTATAATGAATAAAAATTTACAAAAGGACACCGGGGTGGCTCAGCCTGTTAAGCACCTGCCTTCAGCTCAAGTCATGATCTCAGCAGGGCTCCCTGCTCAGCAAGTCTGTTTGTCCCTCTCCCTCTGTAGCCCCTCATGCACTTGTGCTCTCAAATAAATTGTTCAAAAAAATTTATAAGAGACCCCAGGTCCATGGAGAACTTAAGAGTCCCCCTCCACTTACACCACCAGCATCTCTGGCCACTGTCCTTAAGTGATCTTAAGAAGCATGTTTTCTGAGTGGAAAGTGGAAGGAAATTCATTGTGTTCATCAGACATGCTTTTATCACTGATGTGACATTTTCTTGGGGAACTGATCAAACTAATCCTCTTTTACTATAAAAAATAAATAAATCAGTCTGTGTTGAAAGTCCAGTTATGGGCAGCCCCGGTGGCACAGCGGTTTAGCGTCGCCTATAGCCCAGGGTGTGATCCTGGAGACCTGGGATCGAGTCCCACATCGGGTTCCCTGCATGGATCCTGCTTCTCCCTCTGCCTGTGTCTCTGCCTGTCTCTATGAATAAATAAATAAAAATATTAAAAAAAAAGAAAGTCCAGTTACGTGAATTTTCATTAGTTGAAAATGAGCAGAAAAGCTCTGAGATGCTGGTGCTCTGGGTGACTGTGAAGAGCAACACTGAGGAACACAGAGATCCAGTAGGCCTGCCTTCTAACTGATTCCCCTGGGCAACCCAACACTGGAAGCTCCTGAAGTATTTCAGAAACCAGTTGCTCCAGTTTCTATAGGCACGAAAACCAAGTATTCTAAAGGTATGTCAAGTACAATTTGATAGTTTTGGGAGGTGAGGGCCATATCATTTTCACCTCAGAATCCCTCCCTGCCCTCATGCAACATACACAGACGCTGTGCTTAATTTCATCTTTCCTCATCAGGACAAAATGTTCAAATAGGTTGATCTCAAGCTGAATATGGAAGAGTTTACTAAAATGAATCAAGAGGATTCTTTCTTGGTTAAGAGTCACACAGGAATTTGTGAACTGGACAAAAGTGAGTAGCAGAGTTTCGAGCCTCCAGTTAGCTGCACAAGAGACCACCTGGATGGAGAGTAGTAGCTAGTCAGCTGAGCATGATCCCTCCAGGAGGAAGCCAAACAAGTGCCTAAATGGAATGCAAACCCTCTCAAGATGTCTAATCCCCAAGTGGCTCCAGTCTACCACACTGTCAATTAGTCATTTCCCCGAGGGGTTCTAACTAAACCCCCTTCCTAATCCCTCTAACCCCCTTCCTAACTAAACCCTAAACTCAGGTTACCCAGATCTCCCATGATGGTTTGAGTCCAGAGTTCACATTCCTAGCTAAGTTTAACCTTAGCAAAAGTCATGAGAATGAACAGCTTCTGCAGCACCCATACAACCTAGAGTTACAGTAACTACCAGAAGCCAGGCTGTTAGGTCATCAACTCGTTGAAAGTAATGATAACAGGGGTGTACCCGGGGTGGGGGGGGTTACCTAATATGACTACTCTCATGCTCCAGGCAAACCATTCCAGTATACCACCCAAATTCTTAAATAATTTACACCCTGAAAAGAACTTCCTTTTTCTTTTCTTTTTAAGATTGTATTTATTTATTCATGAGAGAGAGAGAGGAGGCAGAGAGAGAAGCAGGCTCCATGCAGGGAGCCCTATGTGGGACTCGATGGGGGGGGGGGGGGCAGGATCATGCCCTGGACTGAAGGCAGGGCTAAACTGCCGAGCCACCCGGGCTGCCCAGAAGTTCCTTTTTCAATTTAAATGGAAAAAAAAATTGCAAGCATGCAAACAAAACTAAAAACCAACCCATACAACCCATAAATGAAGCACTCCCAGAGCATCTAGAATTATCCTTAAGAACTCCAAACTGAAAGTATCAAAAATGATTTACACGTGGTAAGCGCTCAAGTATTTGCTCCAAATACTCAGCACTCAGAAGGCAATGCATGTGAACATTTTTGTCCCATAAAATTTTAGCCAGCATCTTTCTCATTGAAAATTTAAAACCCTAGTGGCACCTGGGTGGCTCAGCGGTTGAGCATCTGCAGGTCATGATCCCGGGTCCTGGGATGGAATTCCCCCCCCCCCCCCCCCCCCCCCCCCCCCGCCCCGGGCTCCCTGCATGGAGCCTGCTTCTCCCTCTGCCTGTGGCTCTCCCTCTGTGTGTCTCTCATGAATAAATAAATAAAATCTGAAAAGAAAAAAAAAAAAGCCCTTTGATGTTTGACGGAGATGTCCTTACTCAGAAAATTCTCCAAAGGATTTGTATGACAAGCTAACACACTCTTTATGAAGGGGGCACTTTTTCTAAAGAAATGAATAAGAAAATGCAAACGAATTAAGCACTAAGTAGTAACAACAGAGGACACCGCGCTTGCTGTTCTGCGGGTTATTTCACGCGCTCACGCATTAACCTCCAAACCCTGCAAGTACCATCTTTATCATCGCTGTACAGTCGTGGAAACCGAGGCAAGACCGTGCAGCTAACTTGCAAAACAACACAGTCGCTGGGGGTAGAGATGAGACCCCCCACCCCACCCCACCCCACCCCCCGGCGCTCGCATCGCTCCGCCTGCGGGCCCCAGGTCGCGGGCTCGCCGGAGTCCCAGGCGGCGCGGTGCCGGGCGCGGGGGCTGCGGCCCTCCTGGAAGAGCTCCAGCCCCGGGCGGATTACGCGGGCCGGGGCTGCAGCCGGGGCTGCGGGTCGCCCACGACTCCCGGGTGATTCCAAGCCGAGCGTGGGGCCGCCGGCAGGTGCGGCAGTGTCGCTGGGGCTCGGCCGCTCGCCCGGCCCGAGAGTTTCTCCACCGAAGCGCCGAACCCCGGGCAGAGCGGGAGGGGTGGGGAGGGAGAGCGGGGCCGTCCGCGCGGGCCCACGACCTGCGGCCCCCGCCCCCCCCCCCCCGCAGGACCCCGGGCCCCGCCGGCAGGTGCTCCGCGGCCGCAGGAAGTCGGGGGCGCGCCCGCCCGCCACGTGACCCGCGCTCCCCCGCGGCCGCCCCCCGCCGGGACAGGGGCCCGCGCGTCCCCCGCGCACCGGGCGGCGCGGCCAGGCCGGGACCTAAGTTCCTCAGAGCCGGAAAGTTCGCTCCTCTCCTCGGCCGCGACGGGACCGAGGTGCGGGGAGGAGGGAGGAGGGAAGAGGGAGGAGGGGGGCGGCGTCCGGGGGGCCCGGCCCGGCCCCCGGGTCCCTTCCGTGTCCCCCCCCGTATACCCACCCGGAGGTGAAATCCTGCTGCACGCTCAGCAGCCGCTCGCGCAGGGTCTCCAGCATCGCCGCCGCCGCCGCGTCTCGTCCCCTGAGGCTTCAGGCCGCCCCCGCCGCGGCCCCGGGTCGCCCTCGGCCGCCCGACACCTGTCACCCGCGCGCCCCGCTCACTCAAGGCGGGCCCCGCCCCCTCCCCCTCCCCGTCCGCGCCCCGCGCCGCCGCCGCCGCCGCCGCAGCGCCTTCCGCGTTCCCGCCGCGCCCCGCCCCCGCCGCGCCCAGGCCTGCGCAGCCGCAGTGGGCCCCGGCGGCGGCGGCGGCGGGAAAGGGGCGCGAAAGGGGCGGGAAGGGGGCGGCCCTTCCAGCTGCGCCGGCCCGGCCGGGGTCTCTCTGGCTTTCTCTCTAACGCCGAAAGTGCACCGGATGAGGTGAGCTCCGGGTGTTAGGAGATGCATGTTGGCAAATTGAATTTAAGATCTAAAAAAATAATAATAATCTAGAAAACCTGCAGGGCCATTGTGAACGAGGGCTTTCAGCGGAGGGCTTCTTCGAGGGCAGCACCGGTTTTCAGGGTTTGCGAGAGAATTGGGTAAATTCCTTGCGCGGCCTGCACATCTGTGTAGCAAACGGTTTCACGGAGGGCATCCGGGATCTGCCCCCACCGGCTTTGCCCTGGAGGAGACACTTAACCGTCCCAAGCCTCGGGTTCTTCGTTCACAACGTGGGGATGGATGGGGCGCCTGGGTGGCTCAGGGGTAAGCATCTGCCTTTGGCTCAGGTCGTGTCCCCGCCTTCTGGGATGCAGTCAGCGCCCCCCAGGGAGCCTGCTTCTCCCTCTGCCTCTGTTTCTGCTTCTCTCTGTGTCTCTCATGAATAAATAAAATCTTAAAAAAAAAAAAATGGGGATGATAATCAACTATTTGAACATCGTCACTTTCCACTTCAACCTCGGTAAGTCTTTCCATGCCCTTTACACCAAAGGAGGCCGCCTTTGTCAGGTCACCACTGCCCTCCATGGTGCAGTGCCATTTGTTACTTATCTGCCCTGATTTTTTTCTTGATCTCTCAGTGGCTCTGGAAGCTATACCTTGTACCACTTTTAAGACACGTTCTTCTCTTGCCTTCAGGGACATCATACTTCTCCCTTTCTTTCCATTCTCCTGTTTCAGCAGCTGCTCCCAAGGCTCCGTCGCCTGCCTCCCGCTCTTCTCCACGTGTGCTCTTCTCTGCTGGAAATTCCATCAAGGCACAGATGCCCAACTCTCTTATCTTCAGTCCTGTCCTCCTGCTTGCCCCTTCAATTCAGACCGGTTGCTTGCTTAACATGTAACCTGTAGGCATCTTAAAGCCAACATACCCAAAATTGAAGTCTTGATTGCGTATTCATCTCCTGACCTGCTCATCTCCCAGTCTTTTTCCATTTCAGTTAATGGCCCCCACCATCCACCAAGTTGCTCCAGTTAAGCCACCTGAAATCACCTGTTTCCTCTCTTCTTCATCCCTATAGTAACTCATCAGGTCCAAACCACTCTGCTTCTAAAGTATTCCTGGAACCTGCTCCCCTTTCTCTGTCTTCGCTATAATCACCCTGGTCTAAGGCCCTGTCATCTTTCACTAGGAACACCGACAGGTCCCCTGATTCTACTCTTGGCATCTACACCCTTGTAATCAATCCATCCTTGACATGGCAGCCAGAGAATTATCTAAAAGAGCAATCAGCTCATGTTGCTTTCCTACTTTTAAACCCTTCATTTGCTTCCTGTGCCCTCAAAATAAAATTCAAACTCCTTACTTGGCTTACAAAGTCCTAAAATTTCACCCCGTCCTGATATCCTATCCAAAGTAAGTACAGATGACCCTTGAACAACATGTGGATTCACTTATGTGCAGATTTTTTTTCAATAAATACATTGGAAAAAATTTTGGAGATGTGAAATGATTAGAAAAAACTTGAAGAGGAACCACATAGCCTAGAAATACCAAAAAGAATTAAAAAAAAAAATTAGGTAGTATTGTAAGAATACAGTATATAATACATATACAAAATATGTGTTAATCTATTATTTAATCCACCAAATTTTGGAGAAGTCAGAAGTTATATGCAGATTTTTGACTGAGGGAATCAGTACCCCCAACCCGTTGTTCAAGGGTCAACTGTACTACTCACCTATCATGACTTTGACATTTAAGCCTTAGTAACCTTGTATGTGTGTGTTCTTTGAAAATTCCAGGTTCGCTTACACCTTGAGGCCTTTTCACAGGCTTTTCTCCAACATGTCCCATTACTGGCTTTTTCATGGCATTCAGATCTCAGCTTAAATATCATCCCCTTAAGTAGGTCTTCCCAGATTATTCAAGTAACCCACAAATCACTTCCTGTTTCTCAACTTAGTACACATCACTATAAGATAATTTAATAATTGTTTCATTAAGAAAAAGTTGTTTAGTAATTTGGTTTTTTTACACCATTTATTTTAAATTCAGGGTTGGGACTGGGGTGAGCCAGGTAAGGTATTTATTCACTTCAGGTACAAAATTTAAGAGGACCCAAAAAGCTCAGTATTCAAGATGAGTAGTATTTTGATGCAATATTTAAAAAATTCAAAATTCATGTACAAAGATATGTGATGGACAAAATACCAAAAGTCGACACTCAGTCAATACTGATTGTTTTGTTGTAGGAATCAAATAAGACAAAGCATGAGGCCTATGGCTGGGAAGGAACACCTCTTCCCCCTCTTCATAATTTCTCCCATGTGGAGAAAGCTCCTCCACAGTACAACACTCCAGGCCTTTCCTGGAAGAGGAGAAGTGACTATGTTGGTTAGTGAGCTAGGGACAAAGGAGCCTGGCCCCGTCCTCTCTTCTTTATCTTGGCTGCAAATTTCCAGCAGAGAACACTCACTCTATTTCCCAAGGACTGGCTGCCAGGTGAGGAGGCTGGGGTGACCCAGTGCTTTCTGTGACTGCATAGGCAAATCTTAATCAGAGGTTCAGTAACAGGAATTTTGCTTACCCATAAATATTGTATAAGCCGTGTGCTTCATCATCCTTACCAGAAATGAAAGTGATATTCTGGGCACTTTTTGCTGATACTCTTTCCTTATTTCTTGGTTGGTTCAGACAAGTAAGAGAGAGGGGTGCTGTCACTGAGCCCTCTGCCAACCTTCCAGAAATAGTACCTGGTACAGAGTAAGTGATCCAATGATCAGGTCTATGGAGACAGATGCCTCAGTATCCGGTAGATTTGGAAACCACAGTTACTGAGAAACGATCAATCTTTTTAAATTTTATTCAATTAAATACCTCTGCTCGTAAATTATCGATTTATTGTTTCATGGGTTCCTACAAAGCACCAAATCAGAACAAAAGACTCTGCGGGTCACTGGGAAATAGCTTTACTTGTTGTCCCCAACCGTTATTGTTTTGAGCGTTGCATTTTTGGTCTGTGGCATGTTTGTGTCTCACTTTGAGGTTTTATGAACATTTTTTAATCCCATCATGTCTGGTAAATCCAAAATCAGTGGAAGTTTTAAAAGGGCTAGTAAGAAAAGCCAGTTATAAAGAAAAAAAAGTAAATTTTAGGAAATGAACGTAGGGAGAAAATGACTATTGTCACACAAGTCGCTTTGTAGGGATGATTAAGGACCGAGATTCACAGCATATGATACATTGTGTTGATCTAAGTAAGGGTAATTAGCCAGAAACTACAAGATTGATGGGCAAAATGAAAACAACTACCACAAAGCTTTTTAAAATATTTTTTAAAGATTTTATTTATTCATGTGGGACACAGAGAGAGAGGCAGAGACACAGGCAGAGAGAGAAGCAAGCTACATGTAGGGAGCCCGATGTGAGACTCAATCCCAGGACCCCAGGATCACGCCCTGGGCTGAAGGCAGTGCTAAACCCCTGAGCAACCCCAGCTGCCCTATCAGCCTAATCTTAATCCAGCAATTGGTCGAGAGTTCATTTGATACCAGCAAAGCACAGAGAAAGCTCTGGTGATCAACATTTGGGACAGGCACCAAAGCTGCTTAAGAAGGCCCCTAGGATCCCTGGGTGGCTCAGCGGTTTAGCACCTGCCTTTGGCTCAGGGCACAATCCTGGAGTCCTGGAATCGAGTCCCACGTCAGGCTCCTGGCATGGAGCCTGCTTCTCCCCCTCTGCCTGTGTCTCTGCCTCTCTCTCTCTCTCTCTGTCTATTATGAACAAATAAATAAATAAATCTTAAAAAAAAAAAAAAAGGAAGGTCCCTAGACTATTGCTTCCCTGGATCAGCAACAACTGGAAGCTTGCAACAAATGCAGAGTCTTAAACTCCACCCAGACCTACTGAATCAGAGTCTGAAAGTTTAACAAGATCCCCAGGTGATGGATATTAATGTGCAAGAAGCAGCGCTCAAGGACACTGGCCAAGGAAAGGGGTTCCTTGTCTCAATGGATTCTTACCCTAGACAGTGAGAAATGAGAATCTGGTGGAATTGGAACCAAAGAGAAAGGTGCTATAAAAAGAAGAAGCTATAGAACCCAAAATCTTTCATATCACTTTATTGGCAGAGGTCTTTTGAACGACTGAAGGCACTATTGCCGTGTGGGTTACAGGAATCTTAGGTTCATAAAGGCATCTACAGTGCGCTGATATTGACTTATTTGTAATTGTTTTACAAACTGAGATGTAAATCTTTTTGACATCTTTAAGAGTTTAAAGACGCCAGAAGAGGGATCCCTGGGTGGCTCAGCGGTTTAGTGCCTGCCTTCGGCCCAGAGCCTGATCCTGGAGTCCCGGGATCGAGTCCCGCATCAGGCTCCCTGCATGGAGCCTGTTTCTCCCTCTGCCTGTGTCTCTGCCTCTCTCTCTCTCTCTCTCATAAATAAATAAAATCTTTAAAAAATATTTAAAAATAAAGATTCCAGAAGACATCATTGAAAAGCTTTAACTGGGGACGCCTGGGTGGCTCAGCAGTTGAGCGCCTGCCTTTGGCTCAGGGTGTGATCCTGGATTCCCAGGTTCAAGTCCCACATTGGGCTCCTTGCATGCAGCCTGCTTCTCCCTCTGCCTGTGTCTCTGCCTCTCTCTTTCATGAATAAATAAATAAAATCTTTAAAAAAAAAAAAAAAAAAAGAAAAGCTTTAACTGTTTCTTGTGAAGTGGGGAAGCTGGAAAGGTAACATCAGCCTGGCATTTTGAAAATGAAAGCAGAGACGGGAACCAGACAGGTGGAGGAGGCAAATTCTAACGTGCAGAAGCAAAGGTTAGAGCCTCGTTGAAGAATTTTAAAAACTAGGTACAGGGAGGACATGAAAGCCTGAAGCTAAGAGACCAAGAAGGCAAGTACTGTCTGGAGAGATATGCAGTATGGCAAAGTTGGGCCAGAAAGAATATTTTCAACATGAACCAAAATGAAGGAATGGGGAGAGGCAGCTCAGCTGTATCTATTTATGTTTCAAAAATGTATCACTGTAATACAATGTAATCAGGCACCCAATCTCATCTTTTTGCTCAGATGAAAAAAAAAAAGATACTGCATAGTGCATTTGAGTAGGAAACCTCTTCTTTTTTGTTCATCTGTGTTTGGATCTGGGATCACCGGGTGGCTCAGTGGTTGAGCATCTGCCTTTGGCTCAGGGCATGATTCTGGGGTCCTGGGGTCGAGTCCCGCGTCGGGCTCTCCGCAGAGAGCCTGCTTCTCCCTCTGCCTGTGTCTCTGCCTCTCTTTCTGTGTCTCTCATGAATAGATAAATAAAATCTAAAAAAAAAAAAAAAAGGAAATATTCTTCTTAAACAACCAAGTGAAGCCATTCATCAAAGAGGAGGGACTCTACAAGAGTACAGGAGACCACATGCTCTCCTCCTATAAATAAATGGTTTTCCCCAGAAAAAGTATTTCTCAGAAATTATATCTTCTGTGCCATGGTAGAGTAGAAGTCTCTTCAGGTGGGAGAATTTAATTCATATTGAAACTTTAATAAGCATTAGGAGCACACACACAAAATGATTGAGACAATTATTCCCTGTAGTTAACGATCAGCTTGCTGTAGCCAGGGCTGGTGGGTGGGGGAGGTTCTAATAATTGAAAAGGATTGGAGAGAAAAGCAAATATCAGATTCTACTGAGCAAAGAGTTCCTCTCAATCCACAGGAATTGTCCATGTCAGTGGAAACTGATACTTAGTCTAGTAGGAAACTAGAAAGAGTCTTTTAAGTGCAGCGAAATGGATGGTTCTCAATCCTGGCTGCACTTTAGAATCACTGGAGGAGCATTTAAAAAATAGCTATTCCGCGGGCCCAATCTCAACCCTCCGATTTCATCAGTCTGAGGCTCCATGTCCTCATTTGTGCTGTTTAAAAAGCTTTCTAGGTGATGAATAACATCTTTAAAAAAAAGATTTATTCATTTTAATTATTTTATTTTTAAAAGATTTTATTTATTTATTTTTTTATGATAGTCACAGAGAGAGAGAGAGAGAGAGAGGCAGAGACACAGGCAGAGGGAGAAGCAGGCTCCATGCACCGGGAGCCCGATGTGGGATTCAATCCCGGGTCTCCAGGTTCGCGCCTTGGGCCAAAGGCAGGCGCCAAACCGCTGCACCACCCAGGGATCCCCGATTTTATTTGAGGACATGAGAGAACGAGCTTGGGAGAGGCAGATAGAGAGGGAGATGCAGACTCCTTGTTGAGCAGGGAGCCCAACACAGGGCTGCATCCTAGGACCCCAGGATCATGACCTGAGACAAAGGCAGATGCTTAACCAAGCTGCCCAGGTGTCCCTATTTATTCATTTTTAGAGAGAAAGGGATTATGCAGGCACACACGTGTGTAGGGAGGGGCAGAGTGAGAGAGAATCCCAAGCAGACTCCCTGCTGAGCTCAGAGCCTAACATGAGGCCTGATCTCAAGACCCTGAGATCACCTCCTGAGCCAAAATCAAGAGTCAGACATTTAGCCATCTGAGCCACCCAAGTGCCCCTAAAATGGTTTATCAAGGTGACAAATATATCTTTCACTTCCATTTGTACAATACGTGAGTTACAACAGAGGAATCCAGTACTTTTGTGCGTGAGAACTTTATTTCCCTCCCTTTTAAAGATTCCCAGTCACAAAAGCAATGTTTGAAAACTTTGTCTACTGCATATAAACCTCTGAATAGAAGCAACACGAGCAAAGACATTACCAGGTACACACTGGATACATTGCCTCTAATTTAACTATTATAGACTTATTTCCCCCTTGAATAGGTCTAAGAAACAGCGCCCTCATAGTCCCCTTTTAGGAGACCATGCTTATCCACTCCTAACTAGGCGCTGCTCATTACCTGGTGGTACCTGGTGCGGAAGCACGGCTTTGAGGAAAAAAATGAAAGCCAATGAAGGACTTTTCATGAAACTTCAATACAGGAAATATCACAGGAGGAAAAACCAGAGCAGGAGCCCCATCCCCACTCCCCTCCCAGAGGCTGCAGTGAAGGGGAAACACTGGGTTGTTGCAGAGAGTAAGATGGTCTGGCAGGGAGGTAGTACAAGAGGACATTCCATCTACCAATTTCCCATGGCACCCTAAAATTCATCCCTCCATCCAGGAAGCCCTATGTCCTCATGGTTTTCTGCAACATTGTCTACTCAACAAATAACTGTTGGGGTCACACCTATGTTGGTATTCTGCTACATGCCCAGGACCTAGTAATGGTACTGATATTATCTTAAATTATTATTATTGATGATGATGGCTGTTATTTAACGGGAGCTCACTTGTGTCAGGTAGGGTTCTAAGTACTTTACACAAAAATTTTTTTTTTTTTTGGCCATTTTAGAGATGAGGAAATAAGGGACAGGAAGGCAACAACCAACCCATGAAGAGCTCCTTGTCTAGAGGTGAGGGGATTGGTGTTTTATATATGGCTGTAACAGCCCAGACAAAGGATGACCAGCCGAGACTCTGCTTTGGAAGAGTCACAGAACGAGGCCTATCATCGGGCCCCATCTGGGATGTTTAATTGCAAGTACATCACCACAGACTCCTGGAAGGTGCTTGTGTTTGGTTAGGGAGGCTGGACTTTTGGCCCAGTCTTCCAGGGCCAGCTTCTGACAAATAGCACCTGGTTAGGGGCACCTGGGTGGCTCAGTGGTTGAGCATCTGCCTTTGGTTCAGGGCGTGATCCCAGGGCCCTGGGATCAAGTCCCACATTGGGCTCCCCACAGGGAGCCTGCTTCCCTCTGCCTATGTCTCTCATGAATAAATAAAATCTTTTAAAAAAAAGATTAAAAAAATAGCACCTGGTTATATGGAGCTAAGGGTCTCATGAGAGGGAGCTGAGCCAGGCTAGCTCTGGTTATGCAGAGGAACCCCTCCCAGACTGGCAAGACCCTAGAGAGAGGGAATAGAGAAGACAGAGAGCCCACCAGTGATAGGAGCAGAACAGCAGAGGGGTAGACCGTGCCCATGCCAGGTACCTTTGCACTCTGCCATTTGGAAGGGAGCCAGAGAGGGTTACAGGGCCCCCATCTGGGATCCTGCTGCAGAGATTCAGGGTCAGTGGGAGGAGACTTCCCTGAAGGGAACAAGAGGCTTCCCAGTGTAAATGTGAATCAAAGATCTGAGTGGGTGGGTGTTGAGCCTTGACTCTAGGGGTGAAGAAAGAGAGGTGGTAGGCTCAGGCTGGGGGATCTATTGGCCAAACCAAAATGCCCTGCTTCTCCTTTAGTCACAGACAGTCGGTCACCGCCAGGTCATTACCGGCTTCCCTTCCTCAAACTCAGAGGATGAAGGCACTGCCTACATGGCTGCAGGGGGACAACCAGCATTCTGAGTCACCTACATGGCATTGGGATCTGGGTAGTCACATGGAGCTGATATTTACCCGTAGAAATAACTTTTCTGGAGCGCTCAGCCTCAGGAAATAGTCCCAAAGCCCATCTGGCTTTCACCTGGCTCACACTCTCTGAGAAAGGATTTTCAGGAGTTGATTACCCTTCTGAAGGATCTTGTAATCGTTTTACTAGGAGAAGTACAGAGCAGGGTCCAAATAGTGGGGACAGCAAGCCATCGAGGAGCAGGTGTTCCAGGAAGCATCATCAGTGCAGCTCCTTACAGTTATGCAGATCCGTGCAAACAGGCATCAGTTGCTCCTAAGAAGGGGGTGGAATATGACATTTGGATAGGTGAAGAGGTGCACAGATTTGCATCGAGCCCGTGCAGACTCCTGAAAGGACAGATGCACCCTAATCTCTTCCCTTTGGGAGTCATTCAACATTATAAAATTTCTCAAATGGGTCAGGTGGTCTCACGGAGGTCAGGTGGCAAAAGACTGCAGCTTAGAGGTACCCAGGGGGAAATCATCGTGCTGGAAAGGGAGGGGGAGGAGGCTGGGGAAGAGAGGTTTGTGCTGGTCACTTGAGCCCACAGCATGGCCCCAATTCTATTGGCAAAGGGCTACTTTGGACACAGCAAAATTTGGGGGGAGGGGTGGGTGGGAGATGGTTGTGCCTGTGAGTGTGTGTGTAACAGAGACCTGAGTGTCAGAGATGATCTCACTGGGAGCCCACAAATGATTTTTAGCATGGAACCAACTGTATCCAGTAGTAGTCATCCTGTAGCCTCGTGGGGGTGAAACTGAATTTTGACTTTCACCAAGATAAAGCAGATCTAGCTCCTTGAACAATCTCCCAGTTCTTTGTTTTATTATGGGAGAGGGACCCCTACCAAGAGAAAAGGCCATTCAAGTGATAGGTGAGTCTGGAGGCTGACTTATATAATTTTACTCCAGGCTGGTGAAGCAGGGAACCCTGGCATCTTGGAGTCTAGCCTTGAGGGAGTGGTAGGTCAGAACGTGTTACTGTCCCCATCCCTTCCTAGTTTGTACTCCTATGGGGCACGATCTGGGAAACATGGGCCATACTGATTATCTTCTCTCTTTTTAAAGTGTCTTATCTACTCTTAGGGGACCATAAACCATCCTGTCTTCATCTTTCAATAGACAGCATCGCCACTAAATGTTTGTAATACCTTATTGCATTTTCACGACTGCAGCCCTAAATCAAATCGGATCTGGGAGCTCATCCCACAGGCCAAATGGAATTCAGCCAAGGATCAGATCCAGCCTTCAAACTGGCCCTTTTTTCCCCCCTCTCTTTATTGTCATTTCTTTATGGCTTTTTGCATTTGAGGTAAGTGCATTTGACCCGAACCTGATGATGTGTTCGAGTGGGAAGAGAGTTTCCATTAACTCCCAATTTCACATCCATCACTAAATTTAACCTCTGATGTAAAGTCTTGAGTTCTTTGCCCTAAAAATAGCTGGGGGCTGAAATAGGAGTGGAAGTGAAGAACGGTGTCAGCTGTGATTTCAATCAATCAGAATTTGGTTAAATGCCAATAAATTTGCCTTTATCCTACCCATGCTTTTGCTTCATGTCTACCATGGGGGGTGGGTGTGTGTCCAGTCCACTGCTCTTCCCCATCAGTGTTCACTGCCCAGATTAGTGAACACTGAATAGCACAATCTCTCTGGGGGCTCTATTCACCCTTTGAAAAGTTCTGGAAAATTAGCCAACTTTCCCTTGGAAAGTTGACCTGATGCAAGTGTCCTTGGAACATTATTTTTGGAAAAGAAAACAAGTATTAATTAAAGGCTCCCTGCCAACAATCTCCATATAATGTGCCTTATCAACTTTTAGTAGAAATGCAAAACTACAATGATTTATGCTAAATATATCCTGCTGAAATGAAAACTCAAGTTCCAGCAGTTAAAATAATACCTCAGTCTTGTATTTATTTTTTCACAAAACTGCAATTTCCAGCACTCTTAATCTACATCCACACACCCACACGCAGGCACACACACAGACACACACACACACACACAGGTCGGTCCACTGTAAAGCTTCATCCCCACTCCTGCCCTCCTGGAGTGCAGGGCTGGCCTAGGCTCAGTGGACCCTCCTAGAGAGGAAGATGGATGAGATGAGGACTGATCTGTGTTCTCGATCTTGCTCTTCCTCCTTCTTGTGGGACTAGGTTCTCCTGGGCAGGCCAGGGAGTGGGAGGACAGACCAAGAGAAAGGGAAAAGATATTCCACTTACCTGGACACGGGTGTAATCCTCTGCAGAGAGCCTGAGGTCCCCCTCCCGCCTCTGCTGTTCAATCTGGGTAATCTGACTCCTCTCTTTCCCCCTGTAGCCTCTGGTCAAGGTCACTGATGTGCTCCTGCCTCTGCACAGCACTCTGAGAAAGCTCCCCAAATCTCTCATTGCCCTCCCAGGAGACTCTAAGGTACCCTTGAGTTTGTTAAACCCTTGTTTATCTGTACTCCGCACAGGGACAGGATTTGAGCCAGTTAATCAGTCAGACTAAATAAAGACACGAGGCAGACATGATAAAAGCCATTGTGTATCATTAAGGGCTTAGCCAAATTACATGCGTGAGAGATAAATGTTTGCTCGATGATGGAACTCCCCAGGCTGGATGGCTCAGAGTAAATCCCACCAACAAAATCACAGAGTATAAATGACATGTTAGAGACCAGCACCCAATCTATGAAAAAAGCTGAGCTCAGAAAGTTTGTAAGTCAGTGCTTAGAAATCCAAGATGCATTTCTTCCTCAATTACAAGGTCCTAAGTGGTGACTTTGCAGCAAAGCCTTTTCCACAGAAGGTGGTTTAACCCTTAATATGGCCACAGGGCAACAGGCGCCTGAGTTCTAAGTCTAGGAATGGGAACCACATCCTCTATGCAGAGGGAGAGAAAGAAGTGCCCTTCCCCCTTTCTGGGGTCCAACACCAGTCCTGATTGCCCTTCCCCACTGCAGATCCCCCTTAGAGATCTGAACCTTCATTTGCCCTAAACCCGTACACTTCACCTGGGTCAGCCCCAACGTCTTTAAAGGCACCCAAACCTCCTTCTCCTCCTCTTTTTACTTTTGCTTACCACTGTGTGATTTTTTTTTTTTTTTAGATTTTTAAAAATTTATTCATGATAGAGAGGCAGAGACACAGGCAGAGAGAGAAGTAGGCTCCATGCTGGAAGCCTGACGCAGGACTCGATCCTGGGACTCCAGGACTGCACCCTGGGCCAAAGGCAGGCACCCAACCACTGAGCCACCCAGGGATCCCCTCCTCCTCTTCTTTACTCAAACCCCAATCCCTCACTAAGATTAACAGAAAAGTGAACAATTAATTAGTCCAAACTAACATTTGATTTTCTAGAAGCCTTTTCCTTCCCATACATGCTTAGGTCTTTGTAAAAGAATGCTTCTGTGTTTGGGATTTCACCTGGCTATTGGAGTTTGGAGGGTCACATGGGGCACAAGATAATAATAGATCTGTTTTCCTGAAAGGTTACCTCAGACTATAATTATCCTTCTTTTTCAACTTCTAGCCTCTTGAGACAAAACAAGCCACCTCTGGCAATACAGCAGCACACAACTGTCCACCTCTACCCCCTGTGCTTGATTATTCCATCTCACTGAGCCAGGACCATTCATTTCACCACTGGGGGCATGATTCTTGCGTGTTGATGCTGACTTTTGTAATAGATACATGTTGCTTTGGGCAGTCTATCATCCTTTAGCTTTCCTGGGGTGAAAGCACTCATTTGGAGGACAACCTCTCTCTTATTAGATGTATTGAATGGGATTTTCAATCATGGTGATCATCCTGTCTCTAGCCAATGGCTCAGCAAACCACCCCTGCCAGGCTAACTGCTATCTTCCTCTTTAAACTTAGTGATGAAAAGACTGGAATGGTTCATCCTTTCCAGTGGGGATGTCCAGATAAAACCCTTTAGTAATTCCTGCTACTGAGGTCTTTGGAGATGCCTGAGCCTTGTCCATTTGGAAACTGCCTTTCTCCATTAATCCTTCTATACCCCAATATCCCTCCAGATGAATAGCCAAAATGGGTTTCTGTTGCCTGGCAAAAAAATCTCCTGCGTGATGACAGCTCTGGCCTCCCTCCCTTGCTCTATCTGTACCAGGAAAGCGAGGACAAGATCTCAAAAGGAGAACATACTTCTGATTCCACTGAAGGAGCTCACTCCTACCCCAAAACTTATCCTAGTACCCCAATCCCACAGTCAAACCTAGAAAGGCTTTGGGCCTTTATGGTGCTTCTGTTTGGTTTCTAAGTGTTTGTTAGAAGATCAGTGAAGCCTAATTTGCCTTCTTCCCCATGAACGATGAGGACTGTCTTCCCTCCTCTCCCACCCATCTTGCAATCAATCTCTTCACATTCTTCCCATTTCCAGCCAGCCATGCTTCCTGGAATTACTCATCAGATTTTATTGCATTTGTTTGCAAAACTTTGGTTTTATTTGTTCACCCAAATTAATCCACTGTTAGTTCAATTCCTACCAGTATAATAAAAGAAACTGAAAAAGTTAAGGCCACATAAGGTTCTGTTTTGCATCATTTCCCCATGAAGCTAAAGACAAGATGCTTTGGGGATGACACAAATCCGAGTAAGTGCAAGTTTCATTAGTCTCTGTCTATATGCAGGCTTTCCAGTAACCTGCCCTTTATTCAGTATATTCACATTACAAAGCACATTACTTGGACCTTTTGAAACTACAGTCAACTGCCTGGAATTTCTGAGCAAGCCAAAGGTATTTCTGGCCAGGTGTGTCTTGTTGTAGTTACAGGCTGAGGCTGGGATACACGATTCTCTTGGAAATGCTGGGTGCAAACTGACTCAAGCTCTAAGAGATAGTAGTGTCAAGAGCCACATTCAGGCAGTCTGATTTTAGGGTTACCCTGCCTCTCCAGGAAGGAAGAGACTGGATGCTTTCATCCTCAACTTTGTTGGCTTAATGTAGGAGGCTGTCAGACCCGAATTCTCCATTCTTCACCAAAATTAACTATAAATTAGGGGCACCTGGCTGGCTCAGTCAGAAGAACATATGACTCTTGATCTTGGAGTCGTGAGTTCAAGCCCCAGTGGGTGGTAGAGATTATTTAAATAAATATGCTTAATAAAAAATGAATGTTTTTAAAAAACTAACTATAAATTATTTTTTAAAAAATTCTAAATTTCCAAAATGGGGAGAAAATGGTTTTGAATGAGATGGGTGAGCTATATGATTGGTGGTCTCCAAAGATGGCCTCCAATCAACTACGTATCCCTATTTTCATGTCCTTATGTGTTTTCTCCCTTGAATCTGGGCTGGTCCTTGGACTTGCTTTTATTTTATTTTATGTTATGTTATGTTATTATTTTATATTTTTGAAAGATTTTATTTATTTATTCATGAGAGAGAGAAAGAGAGAGGCAGAGATATAGGCAGAGGGAGAAGCAGGCTCCCTGTGAGGAGCCTGATGTGAGACTCAATCCCAGGACCCCAGGGTCATGCCCTGAGCCAAAGGCAGACACTCAACTGAGCCACCCAGGTGCCCCCTTGGACCTGCTTTTAACTTACAGAAGTGCTACCTCTGTAAATTCTGAGGCTACTTCATAAGGAGTCTTGAAGCTTCTACCCAAGCCTCTTCAAATTGTCACTCTGAAAAAGCCAGACACAGTGTAAGAGGTCTGACCACCCTGAGACTGCCATACCAGGAGGAAGCCAAAAGCAGTTACATAGACCATATGTAGAGAAAGAGAGAGGGAGAGGGAGTGTCTGTGTTACCCAGCCAGCTGTTAGCTCTTTAACTCATCCCAGCTGAGACACCAGTCCATTCAAATGATGTCAGACTCAGGTGCCATGTGACTGCAATCACATGAGAGATCCCAAGTAAGGACTGGTCACATGAGCTCAATTAACCACAGAACCATGAGAGATAAAAATTATTTTTTTAGGGGTGCCTGGATGGCTCAGTTGGTTTAGCATCCCATCCTCGATTTTGGCTCAGGTCATGGTCTCACAGTCATGAGATCGAGCCCTGTGTTGGCCTCCGTGCTGGGCATGGAGCCTGCTTGGGACTGGGCAGCCCAGGTGGCTCAGCGGTTTAGCGCTGCCTTCAGCCTGGAGAGTGATCCTGGAGTCCCAGGATCCAGTCCCACATCGGGCTCCCTCCATGGAGCCTGCTTCTCCCTCTGCCTGTGTCTCTCTCTGCCTCTCTCTCTCTGTGTGTGTCTCTCATGAATAAATAAATAAAATCTTAAAAAAAAAAAAAAAGAGGGACTGACAAATATTGAGATTTCACTTTGTGCCAGACCCTGTGCTATTGTCTTAACATATATCATGAGGTGAAAAATATCAACATGGAATGTTGGCAGATTTTCTGCTACATCACCCTTCCATATTGACAAGGAAAAAGATTGTAATTTCCAGTTCAATTTAAACCTCCTTATCTGCCAACCTCCACCTCCTAAAACAAATCACTGGCCTTTCCTTCTCAGAACAGTCTAAGCTTGTGAGGCACATTAGCCAGAGAAACCGAGAATTGGGGAGACTAGAGTTGAAGAGAGAGTCTTTGCAACAAAGACTGGGAGAGAGATGGACCTGGTAGGTGGGGGGCAAGGTGGGAGTGACAGAAAAAGTGAGGAAGGATGTAGAATATTCTTTGGTGGTATGATAAAGGAAACAAGCAGCTCTGAGAAATACTCCAATTGTTTATGAATTGGATTCTTTTTAATGTTGAGAACCTCAAATAAAATTGGAATATCTCTTCATTGATACTTAGCCCATAAATTTGGTGTATTGCTTTAACTGTGGCACTCCTCCAAAACTGGACCACATGCATTATGGCTTCAATTAGGGTTACAATGTGTATCATCTCATTTCATACTCTCAACAATCTCAGGAGGCATGGATTATTGTCCTTGTTTCATAGGTCCAGGAACTAAAACTCAGAAAGGTTACCTAGCTTGTTTAGGGTCATACATTAGTAAGCCGTAAAGCTGATCTTTAAATACAGTCTTGTTGACTCCAAAGTCCATGATTTTCCACCTCAGCCTTCTAGAGTCAGCTCCCTGACACTAACTTTGTAATATCGTCCATCCTTCTGCTCCTGAAGCCACTTTACCTCACATCATGGCAGTGTCACTGGGGATCTTGAGCTTGATACCGCCAGCTTTGTTCTTCTTTCTCAATAACTAAATGCCATTGGTATGCTGATGGGGATTATGCTGAATCTGTAGGTTGCTTTGGATAGTATGGACATTTTAACAGTATCAATTCTTCCAATCTGTGAGCACAGCAGATCTTTCCCATTTATTTGTGTGGTCTTCAATCTACTTCCTTCTATTAACTTTGGACTTCATTTTCTCTTCTTTTTCTAGTTTCTTTAGGTATTAGGATAGATTGTTTATTTGGGACAAGAAATTTGGGATTTGGGATTTTAATGTTCCTCGGGCTGGTTCTGTATTGCTATGGAGTTCCCTCCTAGAACTGCCGTATATAGATTTTAGAAAGTTGTGTTTCCATTTTCATTTGTCTCAAGGTATTTTTCTGAATTTTCTCTTTGATTTCTTCACTGACCCATTGGTTGTTCAGTGACATGTTATTTAGGTTCCATGTTTGTGTGTGCATGTGTATTTAGCGTTTTTCTTGTAAATGATCTCAAGTTTTATACCATTGTGGTCAGAAAAAGATGCTTCAAATGATTTCAGTCTTCCTAAATTTATTGAAACTTGTGTCACAGCCTTACATGTGATCTATCCTGGAGAATGTCCTATGTGCACTTCAGAAAAAATGTGTCTTCTAAAGTTTTTGGATGCATTGTTTTGTATATATCTATTAAGTCCATTTGATCTATTTGGTTGTTTAAGACCAATGTTTCCTTATTGGTTTTCTGTCTGGATGACCTATTAGTTGATAGAAGTGAGGTATTAAAGTCCTTTACTATTGTTGTATTACTGTCAATTTGTCCCTTTATGTCTGTCAATATTTGCTTTATATATTCAGGTGCTCCTATGTTGAGTGCATAAATATTTACTACTGTTAACTCCTCTTGTTGGATCGATCCCTTTATCACTTTGTAATGCCATTCTTTGTCTTTTTTTTTTTTTTTTTTACAGTTACTGCTTTAAAGTCTATTTTGTCTGATACAGGTATTATTATTCCAACTTTTCTTTGCTTCCATTTGTATGGAATATCTTTTTCCATCTCTTCACTTTAGTCTGGGTGTGTATTCAGACCTGAAGTGAGTTTCGGGTAGGCGGCATATAAGCGAGTCTTGTATATTTATTCATTTAACCGCCCTATGTCTTCTGATGGAAACATTTGGGGCATTTACAAATAAAGTAATTTTTGATAGATATGTACTTATTGCCATTTTGCTAATTGTTTTCTGGTTGTTTCTGTGGTTCCTTTCTCTTTATTTGTTTATATATCTACTGTAGGTTTTTGGTTTATGGTTACCACTGGGTTCACATAAATTGCTTTATGTATATAGCAATTTATTCTAAGCTGATAATTGCTTAAGTTTGAATGCATTCTAAAACCACTACATTTTTACTCCACCTCCTCCTACCACGTTCTATGTTTTTGATGCCATATTTTATATCTTTTTATTTTATATATCCCTAAACTACTTATTGTGGTTATGGTTGATTTTAGTATTTTTGTCTTTTAACCTTTATATTAGCTTTTTAAGTGGCTCATCCACTGCTTTTACTGTACTGTACATTTGCTTTTACCAGTGAGTTTTGTTTCTTTGATATGTTTTCTTATTTCCAGTTATGGCCTTTTCATTTTTGCTTATAGAAGATCCTTTAACATTTCTACTAAGTCTGGTTTAGTAGTGATGAACTCCTTTAGTTTTTGGTAGTCTGGGAAACTCTATCTCTTCTTCAATTCTGAATGATAACTTTTGCTGAAAAATCAGTTGGTAATCTTATGGCCTTTTCCACACATTTTTCTCTTGCTGCCTTTACAATTCTTTCTTTATCTTTAATGTTTGCCCTTTTTAATTTTTATTATTTACTTATTTTTAAAAGATTTTATTTATTCATGATATCTATCTATATCTATATCTATATCTATATCTATATCAATATCTATATCTAGAGAGAGGCAGAGACACAGGCAGAGGGAGAAGCAGGCTCCATGCCAGGAGGCGGGACTTGATCCTGGGACTCCAGGATCACGCCCTGGGCCAAAGGCAGGTGCTGAACTGCTGAGCCACCCAGAGATCCCCAATGTTTGCCCTTTTAATTATAATATGTGTTGGTGTGGATCTCTTTGATTCATCTTGTTTGGGACATTCTATGTTTCCCAGACATGGGTGTCTGTTTTCTTCCCCAGGTCAGGGAATTTTTCAGCCAATATTTATTTAAATACATTTTCTGCCCCACCCCTCTCTTCTCCTTTTGGGACCATATATGCAAATGGTAGTATGCTTGATGTTGTCCCAGAGGTCCTTTATACTATCTTTATATTTTTTATTCTTTTTTCTTTTTGCTTTTCCGATTGGATGATTTCTACTATCCTGTCTTCCAGATCACTCATCTGTTCTTCTGCATCTTCTAATCTGCTGCTAATTCCCTCTAGTGTATTTTTCATTGCAGGTATTGTATTCTTTAGCCCTGGTTGTTTCTTTCCTTTGGTTTTCTAGCACTCTGTTGAAGTTTGCACTATGTTCCTCCATTTTTCTCCTGAATTCATTGAGTATCTTTATGACCATTACTTTAAACTCTTTATTAGTTAAATTCTCTCCATTTCATTTGGGTTTTTTTCCCCTGGGGTTTTATCTTGTTCTTTTGTTTGGAACATATTCCTCTGTTTCTTCATTTTGTTTGACTTTCTGTGTTTGTTTCTATGAATTAGGCAGAATAGCTACTTCTGGTCTTGAAGGAATTGCCTTGTATAAGACCATCCCGTGTTTAGACTGTGTGTGCCTGGTGGCTTTGACAGGCTAGCTAGAGCTAGAGTAGGAGTGGGCATGGGGTCCCAGGGTGCAACTGCATCGGGCCACCTTAGTAGGATGGCCAGGGCTGGAGGAGGCTTATGGGGGGTGGGGATGTCCTTTCCCTACCTTTTTTATATGTTTACTCACTAACGTTTCTTTATCAGCTGTGTATATATTTCCCTTTAAAAAGGGACATTTAGCATTTTCCTGTCACATTTGTATTATAATGAAAGTATGCTTTGAGAAAGAAATGAGAAGCTTTAGTCTGTTATGATGATTCAAAACATTCAATTCATCCTGAACTTGCATGACCAAAAACAAAAACAAAAACAAAACACACATTGATGTTGCTTCTTAGTGATATTGTGAACTTACTATTTAAAATGTAAAATTATAATTATCTGAATTTATTCTTCAAACAGGAGTCCATATATAAAAGTAAATCCTGATTGCATGGAAATGGATTGCCTGGTGTGTTGTCAGGGTCACCTTTTGGCAGCATTCACCTCCCGCAGAGTTTACACCAGGGTGAAGCATAGGATTTCATAACAGCCAATTTGACTACATAGCAATCCTGATTTTCTAATTAAAGTTCTGACAGAAACACTAAAATAAGAATTGGCAGCTAACTGTGAATTTTAACTATTTGTGTTTTTTCATGCCTGTCTCTAAACTTTTCTGACAGATATCAGTATTTAAAAATAAAGAAGTAAGAGATGTCGTGCTGAGAGGGTGGGACAAGCATAGGCCTCATTTAACTTGGGTTTGAAACTTGGATCCATTGTTTGCCAGATGAGCGACTTCAGGCAATTTCTTTAATGTATCTAAGATCCTGTTTCACTGCCTGTGAGATGGAGGTACTAATACTGACCACACGTGAAGGTTCAAATGACACAACGAGGGACACTGTCTGGCACACCTGCATACATAATAATGGGACAAGAAGCCACCAATTCTTTCCTCCGTAGCTTCAGGGGTAGAAAAAAATACAGGTAGTATCTTTATTTTGCAGTCTTAAGGAAGGCGTCTATCCTTATTATTTTTTCACATTAACTAGTTAAGTGATAATCTTCAAGTGTACAAATCACATGATATTTGGAGCCAGAGACCAGCATTTAATTTCAGCATCCATTTGGGACTCCTTGACTTTTCTATGCATCAGAAAAGAGACAGATAGACAAACGGCAGCACTCAGTTTCAAACCACTGGTAGGGCTGTTGTAAATATTAATAACTAATCAATTACCTTTAAGTGCTTTGGAAAATTGTTCCACACAATAACAAGTATCATGACACACAGAGGGAAAACACTCATAAAGCATGAGACTTCCAAAGGAATAGTCTGCGCCTAGCAGCCTGCAGTATTGTTACAGTTGTATTATCCAGTGACATTTGACACAGGGCCACAACCTTCTGGGAAAGCAGTACATTAGAAAGAGAACATGATTTTAAAGCTGGTGTATACCTTGCAGTTGTTACACTCTTTCTTGCTGGGAATCAGTTTCTTTTGTTCATTGCCACTGTTATCCATACTGGGGCTTATTCTCTGCTTTGACCACAGGCCGCATGAAAGACAGCTTTCATTCTACTTGCCTATTTTAGGAAGGTTTTCAAAGTTTTCCTTGAACTGTTTTGCTATGTTAGAGCTGACCTGCAGTGTGGTTCAATCTTGGAGACAAGCAGCATGGTGCTGAGGCTTGGAGGCAAGTAGATTTGAATTCCCAACAGGCTCCATTGCCTATGAGCTGTGTGACCTCAGGCAAGTCACTGAGCTACTCTGAGTCTGTTCCTTCAACTATTAAAGAGATATAATAATATGACATCTTGCAGGAGTTTTGCAAAGATTAAAGTTTTAGGTACATAAGGATATAAAATATAGTTCTTGGCATATAATGGGCCCTCATAAATGTTTAGAAGTACACAGAACAGTCACTCATAAATATTGTTCATGAAATTTAAAAAAATCAAAAGATAAATTACACTAGTGCTAACCCACCCACATTACAGATGATTAGTTTGGATTCAGGATTAAATTTGAAACATCTTGTAAAACATATGCAGGACAGATAAATTAACATTCATGTGCCTTGAGAATCTTAAGTTCTCTATTTCCTGACTTCTGGTATAAAATTTGTAATACAGTCTAAGCTTTTTATATGTTCCTCTTTCTCTCTCTCTTTCTCTCTCTCTCTCTTTTTTTTTTCATTTTGTTTACTTTGAGTGAACAAATAAACCCATAGCATTGTCTATTGTATTGGTAATTAAAGCTGCAGGGGGAAGCCCAGAATCTAGGAGCTGATAGAGTGAAATTTCTAGAAAAAGCTTAGGTTATTGATGTTATTGGGTGGTTGTTCAATGGTTATTTATTTTGAAACTAGTGAGAATTAACCAAAAAGGAATTTTGGCACAGCTATCTTACCCTTTCACTAAATCAGAATTGGAGAAAGTATCTAGGGCATTTAGCTATTCTCTGGAGAATGTAACTATTTCTTAATTACCTAACTAGGAAACTCATGTGCCTCTGGAGAATTCTTAGGAAACATTAGAGAGAGTTTATGCAAATTGCAGCCTCCGGTGGCAAATGTCCCAGCCTCTGGTGGCAAATGAATCTCCCATGGGAAGTCAGGACTGATACAGCTGGTTCTCCCTTTCAATCATCTCCTTCTTCATCCCTTTCTACTACCACTCATTTAGGCAAACTTTCTATCTAGTCCCCTTGCTTCCCGTCTCTCCCCACTTCTGCCTATTGTGCGCTCTGCTGATGGAGTTATCTTCATAAAACACAGCTCTAGACAGATCAATTTCTCGTTCAGACACTCTTAGTGCCTCCCCATGTCCACACAAGTCCAAACTCCTTCAAATGATATTTAAGACCTTCTATGATTTGACCTCAGTTTATGTCAAAACCTCATCTCTTAGCTTTCTGTCATCACCATCCTGTTCCCTAACCTCATACATTCATTCAACAAACTTTTAAAAAGTGCCACAGATCAAGCATTGGCTGGAAGAGCAGGACACAACCTCTGCTTCCAGGGAGTTCAGAGTCTGGAGAGGGGGCTAAACATGTAAAAAAAAAAAAAAAGGTTATTGAATAAGGTGCTATCATAGTCATTCACTGAATATCTAATGAATATTTTACAAGTACCTATCATGTGCCAGGAATGCACAGGGCACACGGTGGCAGGAATGTCTGACTTTTCTTGGGGTCAGCCAAGGATTCCAAGAGGAGGTAGATCGAGCTGATTTTGAGAGATGAGCAGATGACCTCCAGTTACAGCGAGGACAAAATCCATTCTGACACAAAATACCTTTCTGACACAAAGGGAGCACTCAGGACTTTATTTTATTATTATTTTTTAAGTAGGCTCCACATGGGGCGTGAACTCACAACCCTGAGATCAAGAGTCCCACGCTCTACCAACTGAGCCAGTTAGGCACCCCTACTCTATTCATTTTTATATTTGTATCCAGTAGTCATATCAAGGGGATGACCTAGTTAGGAAATCCTATTCCAGCTGAGTCTTGAATTTTTCTTATATAAATTCAGCAATGTAAGGGTAGACTTTATATGGTTGACCTTGGAACAATGCAGAGGTTTTGGTATCAACACCCATGTAGTCAAAAATCCACATATAACTTCCCCCAAAACTTTCTACTAATAGTCTACTGTTGACAGAAGCCTTACCAGGAACATAGACAGTCAATTAATGAATATTTTGTATATTATATATATCATATACTATATTCTTAAAGTAAATAGAGACAATAAAATGTTACTAAGAAAATAAGGAAGAGATGGAGTAGCTGTGTGGCTCAGTTGGTTAAGTGTCTATCTTTGGTTCAGGTCAGGCTTGGGGTCCTGGGATTTAGCCCCACATTGGGCTTCTTGCTCAGTAGGGATTCTGCTTCTCCCTCTGCACCTTTCCCAGGTCGTACTCTCTCTTTCTCTCTCAAATAAATAAATTAATAAAATCTTAAAGAAAAAGACAATAAGGAAAATATATTTACACAACTGTATTATATTTATATACATAAAAAATCTGTGTATAAGTGGATCTTTGCAGTTCAAAACCATGTTGTTCAGAGTCAAATACACTTGGAAACATTCAGAATTGCCTTGGTTCCAAAAACAAGGTAACACTTGAATCTTTAAAATATTAAATATAGACAGTAATCATGAGCACCTGGTCTCTTGGTATCTTATTGCTTATCTAGACTTCTGGCTTCAAATACCATTTCTGTGTTTGTCTTAGGTTGGATGCCCCAGCAGCAGACCCTGAGGCAAGGATTCATGTGCAAATGATTCATTAAAGAGGTGCTCCCAAGTCGGATGGGTATGGTAGAGGGAGATGCAAGACAGCATAGGATAGAAAGCCAGGCAAGGTAGATGGCTTGGTAAATATTTTTGAATGAATAAATGAATGAAACACACCAAAGTGGTAATATCCATTATCCACTAGATTGTAAATTCTTTGGAGACTGGGGCCATCTCATTTATCTTGATATTCTACATTGTTTTTTTTTCTCCAGATTTTCAGTTAACATTTATTGAAGAAGGTAAATTATACTGAATTAAAATATGCTTAGTTGTAAATAATAAAGTGCAGTAGGGGCACCTGGGTAGCTCAGTCAGTTAAGTATCTGACTCTTGATTTCAGCTCAGGTATGATCTCAGGGTTGTGAGATTGAGCCCTGTGTTGTGCTCTGCACTGGACATGGAGCCTACTTAGGATTATCTCTCCTCATCTCTTCTCCTCTCTCTAAAAAAAGAAAAAAAAAAAAAAGGAAGGTTCACTAGTGTTAATATTTGGAGCTATGGATAATTTTCTAAAATAATGTACATGTTTAAGATTTTTATATAAACTGATTATCACATTTAATTATCACTGAATATATAACACATCATTATTTTATGCTCTATGGAGGCAGAAAAAAATTCTGTCAAATGATAACAAAGTGCTTTTTTATCACTTAAAAGTTTTATTTTACACTCATTGCAAGAACTTTTAAAAACTTATTCAACAAAGATATTTTGTGGCATGTCTGTACAATATGAAAAGGAAAACAGAATTGGAATGAATTGGTTAAGCATTTCTAAAAATTTTTCATATTCAGAATTCAACTCTTTGGAATCATTTTTTGATACTGAATCATTAATATCCACGCTTTTGATCAAGAATGTTCTGAAGATGGTAGACTAGGAGGATCCCGAGATAGCAGGTGCATCAGACTCTCCAGAGTTAATCATGAGAGAAGGTCACATCAATAAAAGGGCAGGAAGGGTAGAGACACAGTTGGGAACCAAACTTTTGGTGAGGCTAACTACAAATGGGAGGGACACCACAGGCATGGAGAAGCAGAGGAACAGAGCCCACAGCAGACACCCCAGACTGGAGGACCCGTCTCGAGAAGATGAGTCCCCATCACATTTGGCTTCAAAAACCAGTGGAGCTTAATTTTGTAAGTTTTTTTACAACTGGCAGGGCTTAACTCTGGCTACTTCAAAAATCAGGGGCTTGGCTCTGGGAGAGCCATAGGGTCATAGGAAACTGAGTCCCCACCCTTAAAAGGATAGCATAATGAACAACCCCACATAGATACAGCATAGCAGCAGCAGTTTGAAATCACCTCTCATCCTGTAAGCAGCCCCAGAAGGAACTGTGTGCCACTACAAAGTGACTTCTGCTCTGGGGATAGGGGAAAATAAACACACACAAACAGACACACACGCACACACACACACACACACACACGTTGACTGCAGCTCCAGCAGCCAAACCCTCTAACTGTCAGTGCTCTGCTGACCATTGTTTTTTTTTTTTTTTTTAAGATTTTATTTATTTATTCATGAGAGAGAGAGAGAGAGAGGCAGAGACATATGCAGAGGCAGAGGGAAAAGCAGGCTCTATGCAGGAAGCAGGATCATGCCCTGGGCTGAAGGCAGACGCTCAACTGCTGAGCTATCCAGGTGACCCTCTGCTGACCTTTGTGACTGCAGCCCCAGCAGATAGACCAAGGGCAGGGCATCTGGTCTGATTGAAGTCCCCACCCACCAGCAAAAGCCTCTCAGAGGACAAGGCAGGGACAGCACCCAGCAGATAGGGAAAACTTCAGTTCTGGCCCATGGCTGAGGTCAGACATCTGCCAACACTACCCAATGACAAGCCCATGGGGGCCCAGACTGGCTCCTTAACAGCCATGGACCAAATCAGGCCCATAACAGACAAAGTGGGCCATTGAAGCTGACTGGGCTAAAGGCAAACAGCTCAGCCACAACAGCAGAGTGCAGTAGCCACACAGAAGACACCCTTGAACCCCCCAGTTCTGGCGAACAGGAGACATTGTGCTATACAAAGCATCACAGATCCCTTCTTCATGGGGCCCTACTTTCAAGATCAGGAGATGTAAATGACTCTCCTAATACATAGACAAACACAGAGAGTTAGACAAAATCAGGAGACAGAGGGATATGTTTGAGATGAAAGAATAGGAAAAAACAACAGCAAAAGAGCTAAATGAAATGGAGATAAGCAATATGCCTGATAAAGAATTTAAAGTAATGGTCACAAAGAATTCAATGTAATGCTTACTGGACCTCAGAAAAGAGTGGAGGATTTTAGTGAGACTTTCAACAAAGAGATAGAAAATATAAGAACCAATACTGATAAAATGTCCATAGTACCAAAAGCATCCTACAGATTTAATGCAATCTCTATCAAAATACCAGCAACAATTTTCACAGAAGTAGAACAAAGATTCCTAAAATTTGTGTGGAACCACAGAAGACCTAGCCAAAGCAATCTTGGGAAAGAAGAACAAAGATGGAGGTATCACAATCCCAGATTTCAAGATATACCAAAAAGCTGTAGTAATCAAAACAGTATGGTACTGGCACAAAAAATATACATGTAGATCAATAGAACAGAATAGAAAGCCTAGAAATAAACCCACTCTTATATGGTCAGTTAATCTTCAACCAAGGAGGCAAAGATATACAATGGAAAAAAGACTGTCTCTTCAATAAATGGTGCTGGGAAAAGAATACACACAAAAGAATGAAACTGGTTCACTTTCTTACACCATGCACAAAAGTAAACTCAAAATGGATTAAAGACCTAATATGAGACCTGAAACCATAAAAGTCCTAGAAGAAAGCATAGGCAGTAATTTCTTTGACATCAGTCCTGGAAACATTTTTCTAGATATGTCTCCACTGGCAAGAGAAACACAAGCAAAAATAAACTCTTGGGACTATGCCAAAATAAAAAGCTTTACCATAGTGAGGGAAACCTTCGACAAAATGACAAGGCAACCTACTGAATGGGAGAAGATATTTGCAAATGATATGTTTTTTGCACTTTATTTACAATACAATAGCCAAGATATGCAAACAGCCCAAGTGTCCATCAATAAATGAACGGATAGAGAAGATGTGGTGTATATTTACAGTGCAATTTATTCAGCCATAAGATGGAATGAGATGTTGCCATTTGCAACAACATGGATGGACCTAGGAAGTATTAGGCTAAGTGAAACAAGCCAGTCAGAGAAAGACAAATACCATATGATTTCCCTCATATGTGGAATTTAAGAAACAAAAGAAACAAAGAAAAAAGAGACAAACAAATCAGACTCTTAAATACAGAGAATAACCTGATGGTTGCCAGAGGGGAGTTTGGGGTGGATGGGTGAAATAGATCAAAGGGATTAGGGGTACACTTATTGTGATGAGCACTGAGAAATGCATAGAATTGTTATATCATTATATTGTACACCTGAAACTAATATAACACTGTACATTAATTATACTTGAATAAAAAAAAATAAAACCTGAAAAATAATTTAAAAAAGAATGTTCTGAGGCCCTGTTAGCAATTTTTGCTATACAAGTGGAGGCAATGACAGCTACATGATGACAGCCACCTGGCTTCAGGCACAGTAAGAGGCAGCTCAGTTTCAGCTGTGAAAAAAAAAAATGCATCTTAGAATCAGTGAAATAAAAAGTTCAATGACACACTCATTTCTGAAGAGCTTAATGATTTTCATTTTTAACCAATTCTAACTTCTTTCTCTCTACTATTGTAGAGTCAGTAAATTTTATTAACTATGGTAACTCAACTATAGCACATGGAGTCAAGAAATCCTCATTTGCTTTCATCCTAATGTTATTTGCACAATGATAGTCATCTCATGAAAGTGAACTGCGGGAGTGATCATAAAATTATTAACATTGGGTAGTGATTTAAATACAACCAGTTGAAAAAAAAAGAACCCTTTAAAATTTGATTATTTAATCTCAAGAGGAACACACGGCAGTTATGTACATTGCAATATTCTTCTCATCATCTCTTTCACTCCTTCACTAGTAACTAGTTACTAAAGTGACTGGTCATTAAATGTATTTTTAAACTTCTTTTTTTTAATCTCATTTTTCATTGAGGTAAAAGTCACATAAAATTTACCATTAAAAGGTCACAATTCGATAGCATTAAGGTACATTCACAATGTTGTGCAACCATGACATCTGGTCCTAAAACATCATCATCACCCTAAATGCATAGCTTGTACCTGTGAAGCAGTCTCCTCCCCATTTTCCATTGTCCCCAGCCCCTAGCAACCACTAATCTGCTCTCTGTTGCTAAGGATTTTACTTATTTTGGCTCTTTCATATAAGTGGAATCACGTGATATATGACCTTGTGTCTGGCTTCTTTCACTTAGCATAGTAGTTTTGAGGTTCATCCGCAATGTAGCATGGGTCAGTACTTCATTTCTCTTTTGGGCTAATATTCCATTACGTGGATATACCACAGTGTGTTTATCCATTTATCCGTTGGCAGACACTTGAGTTGTTTCTTTTGGCTATTGTGCTGCTAGGAGTATTGTTCTTCAATTCTTTGGGGTAGATACCTCCGAGTGGAATTGATAAATTATGTAGTGATGCTATATTTAACTTTTTGAGGAACTGATACATTAATCTCCATGGGGACTGCATCATTTATATTCCAATCTGCAATGCAGGAGGGGTCCAATTTCTCCATGTCCTCATCAACATCATTAAATACATTTTTGAAAACAGTTTTTCTGGAACCCTAAAACAGAGGTCATCAAAGTTTAAATTTACAGAATTATTTTTTAATTTTTTAATTCATGAGAGACACAGAGAGAGAGAGAAGCAGAGACACAGGCAGAGGGTGAAGCAGGCTCCCTATGGAAAGCCTGATGCAGGACTTGATCCTAGGACCCCAGAATCACACCCTGAGCCAAAGGCAGATGCTCAACCACTGAGCCACCCAGGGGTCCCTTGCAGAACTTTTAAAAGGTCATTTTGACACATTGCTTGGATTTTGCATTAGTGATGCTGGATTATCCAGTACTTCCCTGTTCTCTGGGCATCTGTTTACTCTGGGAGCCTCATGTGTTTGACTTCACAGCTAGTTTCAAGGCTCCCTCCCTAGGTCCCTCTATGGTATAGAACCTTCCATTCTGTCATAGGCTTTTATTTCCCTGTTTTCTCTCTGCAGCACACAAGCCTTCCTCCCCACCCCCTCGTCTCAGTCATATGCCAGCCAGGTGGGAAAGCCAGTGAGAGCACCAACAACCATCCCAAACTCCCCCTGGTCCGGTCTGATCTTCTCTAAAGAGACTCCCAAGGCTTGCTTAGCATGACAAACACTGTCCCCATTGGGCTGTTCTGCTATTCCATGCCCCAGCCCAACCCTTTCCTAGGAAAACCTAGCAGCTCTTCAATCAAGCAGATCCTCATGTATCTTATCAGAAATCTTGTAATCCTGGTGTGGTGTAAAGGACATTGCATTCAATGACTGAACACCTGGATTCCAGGTGCTATCCTGCCACCCATGACCTTCATTCTTTTCAGCATTCCCCTCTGACTTCCTGCTATGCACAAGGTACTGAATTGCCAGACTGCTTACCCTGCCTAGGTCTCAAATTGGTAACATACCTTCTTTTCCTCAAGACTGGATGACTTTAGACATCCACTCTAATTGAAAATAACTGTGATTATGATTTGAAAGGCAGCGGTGCCTAGAAGGAGACATGTAACAGATGGGTAAAAATTTCTAAGGCATTTGAGAGTTGACCTCGGATGTTAAAAGAAATTCACCATTTAGTGTTATCAGCATTTCATAAAGCCCCCAAATTTTGGTAGAACAACAACAACGAGTCTCTGAATGAAAGTCGGCTTCTTATTTATTTTTTTATTTTTTATTTTCAAAGATTTATTTATTAAATCATGAGAGAGAGAGAGAGAGAGGCAGAGACACAGGTAGAAGGAGAAGCAGGCTCCATGCAGGGAGCCCGACGTGGGACTTGATCCCGAGTCCCCAGGATCACGCCCTGGGCTGAAGGTGGCGCTAAACCGCTGAGCCACCGGGCTGCCCTCTTATTTTTTAAAAATATTTTATTTATTTATTCATGAGTGGCACATCCTGGCACCCCGGGACATCATGACCTGAGCCGAAGGCAGATGCTGGGCAGGCCCGGTGGCTCAGCGCCGCCTTCAGCCCAGGGCGTGACCCTGGAGACTGGGGATCGAGTCTTACGTCGGGCTCCCTGCATGGAGCCTGCTCCTCCTTCTGCCTGTGTCTCTGCCTCTCCCTCTCTCTCTGTCTCTCATGAATAAATAAATAAAATATTTAAAAAAAAAGGCAGATGCTGAAGCACTGAGCCACCCAGATGCCCCTGAAAGTCGGTCCCTAAACTTCAGTGCATTGTTGCTGCGGGCCTCAGCCTTACTGGGTCCAGTTCCTAGGGAGCCACTGGCTCAGAGGACAGACGGACGGCCTGAGAGCTGGGAAGCCAGGCTCTGACCCGCATCTCAACAGCACGTGCCACCTGCGCTGTTTCTCAGGTGTCTCTGTCCCTAGAGGGTGCTCTCTGGGTTCGGGCCTCCAGGTTCTGGGTCCGCGGGCAATGAGCGTGGGCCAAGCGTCACTAGCGCCCGTGGCCGCTAGAGGGCAGCGCGGAGCCTGGGCCGCGCTCTCCCGGCCGCGCGCCGGGCCCTCGACCAGCTCCCCGCGGGCCCGAAGCGGCTGCGCTCGGCGCGGGGCTCCCGCAGTCCGGTCCGCCCCGGAGGGGGGCGCAGGGGGGCGCACATCCACCTTATTTCATTTCTTTTAAAAAAATATTTCATTTATTTATTCATGAGAGACCCACACAGAGAGGTAGAGACACAGGCAGAGGGAGAAGCAGGCTGCACGCAGGGAGCCCGACGCGGGCCTCGATCCTGGGTCTCCAGGGTCACGGCCCGGGCTGCAGGCGGCGCTAACCGCTGAGCCACCCGGCTGCCCCCATCCACCTTACTTCAGAGACAAGCCCGGGGAGGGGCACCTTGTCCTTTCCGAGACGCCACCCTGCACCGGGAGCCCGGGAAGGGTTTTCCTTTTTGGGGACCAAATTGTGTCACTTGAATTCATCATTGGCATGAAAATTATAAAGTCCTTTAGGAGCGTTGAACTAGAAAAGACTAAGCAGACGCTGGCTCGTCAAGGTTGGGTGACCCACTGAAAAATGCTGCGGGAAACTTTCCTGCTGTCAATTTTGTCAGAGACAACAGCACGGTGATACCATGTGCTTTGCTTACCTAGAATGATGAGCATCATGTGCACTTGGGCATTTCCTTAGAATTTTTTTAAGTTTTTTTTTAAAAAAAGATTTTATTTATTTATTCATGAGCACACACAGAGAGAGGCAGAGACAAAGGCAGAGGGAGAAGCGGGCTCCATGCGGGGAGCCTGATGCGGGTCATGATCCCAGGGTCCTGGGAGCTAAAGGCAGGTGCCCCTCCTTAGAATTCTTTTCTGCATGTTCTCATTTTACCCTTAGCTCTGTGAGGGAGGCATTATGACTATCTGTCCCCATTTTATTTATTTTAAAACTCAATCTCAGGGTTGGGGAGGAAGGCTCCTCATTCAAGATCTATTTTAACAATTGAACATTTTCCAAAGTAAATTGATGTGGAAAACATGAAATGCCACTAGAGAGCTTATCTTAAAAAGGAGCATTTCCTGCTCTACCCCTTCCCACACTCTGTCTCTGGTTCTGCAACTCAGAGGCAAACATTTGGATTGTCAGGGATTTGTATTTGTCCCCGCCTATGTCTAAGGAAAGTTCATGTACTATTATTTTTTGGTTTCTAAGTCTAGTCGTCAGCAATCGATTTAGCTTTTTCGAGGAAGTCTCTGGTGATCCCTATTTTGAAGATGAGCAAACCAAAGCTCAGGAAGTTTAAGCTACTTGTCCAAGACCACATAACCAAGAGCTAACAGAAATTAGAACCTGCATCTTCCAAGTTTAGAATCCATGTAGTTTCCATCACTGTGTTGTGGGGGTCACTCGAAGCACACGGATTACCCTCCAGGGCCAGCGCTTGGCATTCAGGTACGGAGATTGATGTAATAAGTCTCCTTAAAAGAGTTGTCAGATAGGATACAAGATGCCCAGTTACATTTGAACTTCAGATAAAGCACAAATTTTTTTTAAGTATTAAGTGTGTCACCAGAATTGTATAGGATATACATGATGAAATGTTATTTATACCTTTATTGGCTAAATCTGGCAAGCCTACCTTAAAACTATGAATTTAGGCCTTCTACTTTGGTTTTATTTCATTTTATTTTAAAGATTTTAAAATTTACTTATTCATGAGACACACACACACAGAGGCAGAGACATATGTGGAGGGAGAAGCAGCCTCCTCGCAGGGAACCTGATGTGGGACTCGAACCCAGGACCCCGGGATCACGACCTGAGCAGAAGGCAGACAGTCAACCACTGAGCCACCCAGGTGTTCCTCTACTTTAGTTTTAAAAGTCTAGGACTATAGTGAGAGGTCTGTGATTAATCCATGACAAAGAAATTTTTCTTAGACATTATTCATGATTTCCATACAGATTTAATACAAAACAGGCAAAACTTAAAAATACAGTGTTTAGGGATTCAAACATATAAAGAAAATTATAAAGAAAAGAAAGCAAGTTCAGGAGAGGTGGGGGAGATATCCTGAGAAGTGGGATAAAGGGGCTTCTTAGGTAGAGGTAAGCTGACAGTGGTGCAAGGGTGGTTATTTTATTTTTTTTGGTGTCATATGTTTCTATGAGCTCTTCATACGTATGCTATATATTATTAAAAATAAAACAAAGGCTAGCCTAGATTCTGGAATGACAGAGGCATAGGTTCTCATCCTACTTTAGCCCAGCTACCTTTATTTTTTAAATTTATTTTTAAATATTTTATTTATTCACAGGAGACACAGAGAGAGAAACAGGACATAGGCAGTGGGAGAAGCAGGCTCTCTGTAGGAGCCTGATGTAGGACTCAATACCAGGACCCTGGGATCACGACCGTGAGCCAAAGGCAGACGCTCAACTACTGAGCAACCCAGATGCCCCCCCAGCTCACCTTTTGTTTCTTCATCTATAGAATGGGAATAATAATACTTATTAATACATTGGCAGCATTGTTGTGTGGTTCAGAAATAACATATGTAGAGAGCACAGAGCAAACAGTAGCACGTCCTTGGGAAATTTCATTTGTTCAGGTTCATGTGGGGTGGAAACCAGAAGAGTGTGCCAGGGTTCCCACTGGGTAAACTTTGGTCAGAAACCACGTTACCTTCTGTTGGCTGTTGTGTTCTTACCTAAATTCTCTTTCATTAGCGTGTTTTTCAGTTCTGAAGACATGGCTTGACACTTTCATAATGTTGGAGGTTGAAATACTTCTGAAGAAAGGAACCAAAGCCCTTTAAGAAGTAGATTTGTGAGTGCAGGAGAGGATGTTTGTAACTAGAACAGTTAAAACGTCAATTCCCTGCTAATGTTAAGTACTAGCCTCAGAGCACGGGAGACACACAGATCAATGAGGAAAAGTCTTCCAATTGGACCAGGCAATCATTTGCCCTGGACATACATAAAGCAAAGTATTTTTCTTAATTGTATATTCTCAGTAGTCTTACCCCTGATATTAAAATTATTCCTCTGGGTGGAGAAATACATTTTTGGCACAATTCTGAATTGCTTTTTAAATTTCCAGTTGTATACTTCCACACACCCTAATATATTGAAGTCTTTCTAGTTTTTATTTTTTATTTTTTTTTTAAGATTTATTTATTTATTTATTTATTTATTTATTTATTTATGATAGACATAGAGAGAGAGAGAGGCAGAGACACAGGCAGAGAGAGAAGCAGGCTCCATGCTGGGAGCCCGATGTGGGACTCGATCCCGGGACTCCAGGATCATGCCCTGGGCCAAAGGCAGGTGCTAAACAGCTGAGCCACCTAGGGATCCCCCTTTCTAGTTTTTAAAAACCCCAACTGTCCTTAACTAAAGGTTTTTTCCTTAAGCCATGATTTAATTTTAAGTAAACAGTTCATTTATTTAACCAGAGGAAGAGAACCTTCAAATTTAGAATGGTTACTGAAATATTTTTCTTGTAAGTATTCAGCATTGACTGAAAGGAGGACTTGCTCTATCAGTTTAGCAGGAAATATTCTACAAAAATTTATTTTTATGCTTCTTGCATTGAGTTAAAGTGCCTTGGGAGTAAAATGTCCAAATTCACCAAAAATCCATTGATAAACCATTTCACCTTAAAAAATGTTAATACCCAATGCTGCCAAAGATACAGTGAAGTGGGAACTCTTCTAGTGGGGTGTAAATTGGGACTATCTTCTGGAGAGCAGTTTGTTGGAATGTGTTAAGAGCTCTAAATATGTTTATATTTTTTGACCTTATAATTCTACTAGGACTGTTTCCTTCAAGACTCTCAGAGACATGGCCTCAATCAACAGGGGCCTCCATCTTCCCGTCCTCAGAGGCCTGGGTCTAAGAATAAATATGCATGTGTATTTATCAAGTATTTCTGATAATGCTGAAAAAGCAAGTTATCTAAACGTGGATCAACAGGGGGATGACAAGGTAAATTATTGTGCAGTCATATTATGAAGGATAAACCCATAAAAAGCATGTTGACTAAGATTTCTATGAAAAGAAAAAATGCTCACATTTATGTTATGTTAACATTATGTTAAATGAGAGGAAATTATGTAAAATGAAGATAGCAGTATGAAGTGGTACAAATGAAGAAAGCAGTATGAAGTGGTACAAAATGATCTCAATGATGTAAAATCTGTATCTATAAAAATATTGGAATAAATAAACCAAAAAACTAATAAGTGGTAATTTTTAGATTGTGGGATTGTAAGTGATTTTTGTTTTCTTTTTATGCCTTTCTCTATTTTCCAGATTTTCTACAATGAGCACTATTGTCATTATACTAAAAAAAAGAAAGATATTTTAAAAATTTCATGGTGTTGGCATATTTTTGTATTTGTTATACTTTAATTGACTCATGTACAAAGAGAAAGAAGTCTCAGGGCACAGGTAAGGTATATCATTTTCAGTTCCTAAGCGGGGATAAAAAGGCATTTTCTCTAAGAGGATTTGTGCAGCTTACATTATTGTTAAATCATATCACTTCACTATATTTAGGGAACCCTAGCACATGGGTTAAACAAAAGGCACGTTTTCATATTGGTATATGAAATGGTACAAATCTCTAGTCGCTTGGGAGAGCATGCAATTTGTGATGCCTATTATTTTTATGTTGTTGAACCATCTCTGTTAATAAGATCTATAATTATTAAGCAGAAAGCATAATGAAGTTGGCTGATTACAGAGGGAGGAGAAGCCAAGTGTTTCAAACCCTCTGACATTTTCTGGTGATAGCCATTGAGTAGAGCATCGTTATTTTGAAGTAAATTTACTGAGAAAGGAAGATGTTTACAGAACATTAATTGATGAATTTATATTCCTTAAGAGCTCTAAATTTCTGAATTTGGGTATTGATCTCTCTCTCGTTCTCTCTCTCTCTCTCTCTCTCTCTCTCTCTCTGTTAAGAATTTTGTGGTAAGGAGAGGGTAAAGCAGGAAGTCCATAGCCTAAAATAAAGGTATGAGGTGGGACTTGCAGGCTGAGGTCTGGAAACGCTTGCACCATGCCTCCCCCTCAGAGAACCCTTCACAGGCAGGGCTCTGTTTGGGCTTCAAGGGGGCTCTGTATTTGCCTTTTTAGCTGGAATAGGGCTCTCTCACATTAAGTAAATGATGACCTTATTGAGTTTTGGCATTGATACATTCATATTTGTAGTGTAGTCTAACATTCTTACTGAGTCTAGAGAAGGGAAAAGCCCCATCTTGTATTTTTACTCCTCTGGAGCGTTTTATTTGGAGATTAATCAAATCAACTACGTGCAGACCCTATTAGTTTTTTGTTCCTTGTTACTTTACATAAAACTCAAATGGAATAATGGAATAATGGAATAATGGGGTTCATGGGCTCTATTCCCAAGTATTGGTAAAAGATCATTTCAGAATCAATCACTTGTATCTTACATCACGGCCCACAATAATCATCATTTTTAAGCTACCATTAAATTTGGACCCCCAAGAGTGAACATCTTAAAATTCCTTCTGAAAAGATAACCCACACTTCTGTCAATTCTTCAGACAAGATTTTGCTCTGCTAAACTTTAAAGTTTGAATCTAACAGCATGCAATTCTTTGCTGTTTTTATTTAATGAAGAGTTTATTTGACAAATATGCTCCCTGAGAGGGATTCCAAAGGACTTGGAGCATAAACGTAAAGCAAGGATCATGTTTTTGGATAAACATGAGAGGAGGCCGGATGCAGCCACGAAATATATATGTTACTATCACCTATATATCTGTATGTATGTGAGTTTCTGCTTATCAGGGGAAGTATTTTATGAAAACGTTGGAATTCAAGTGCTTGCACTATGTTACGTAGTGAGCTGGTGTCTCTTAGCTTCAAACTCATGCTTCTGATCTATTCTGCTCCATGATGCTGTGGCTGCAAACCACTTTCTGCTTTCCCAGCTGGATCCTTTAGGTTCTGCCTATGAGGCACCAGAGGGAGACTACAAGGGTAGAGAAGGAAGAGAGGCTTGCTTTCCTGTTTGCTTCCTGGCTTTTTGTCAGATCACCTTGGGCCTGCTACTTCACCACAGCAGCAATTGATTCCAGTTTACCAATTTTCTAAGTGTTGTCATACACTTGGCCTCCATGAGCAGGGACCCTCTGCCCCCCTTCCTCACACGTCTGGTTCCCAGCTCCCTGGGGACCTTCTCCCAAGTTACTGAGGGACCTGCATCATCTGTTTAGCTGCCCCTCCTCTGAGGTTTGAACTCCCATTGGTGAGACCCATTCTCCAAGTTTAAATAATTCTGACTTTTTTTTTCTCGAGTTGCTCGGTCTTAGGGGTAGTAGCTGCATGCTTGTGGACGCCACCTCCGTGATACCGCCTTCCTTTTCTTGCCTTTTTCTTTCGCCAGTATCTGGCTAGCAATCCTGCATGTTACTTTTGTCTCTATTAAAATAACTGGTGTGATTTCGGTCTTCCTCTGCATCCTGACTGATAGATACAGCTTCCTAAAACAGTAAGATTGGGGTCAGTGTTAATCCTCATGAAATGCACTAGACTGGTTGCTAAGTACTTCCTGTGAAGAAGAGAGGAAAAAAATTACTTCTTCATTTGGAACCCAAAAGCCTTTTCCTAAAGTCTCTTTGACTGGGCAATACAGAAAAACAGATTTACAGATACACATATAAGAACACGTGTATATTTTTTAAAAATACATGTGTGTATTTTTTTCTCGGTTTCAAAAGAACTTTTAGAAATTCCCATTCCTATAAATCATGTAATGCATCCAAACATTCTGTAAGATTCCAATGGCATGTTGAAAAAAACTATGTTTGTGTCTCATTGGCTCCATCTTTAAGACAGAGTTAAACAGAAAAAATTTTGAGCATCTATTAAGTCAATGCAAAGCAATAATAAACCTATTATGTGTTAATGTAAATAAGATATTAAAAAAATAACTGACTATATTTTCCAAAATGTAAAATATTTATTAGAAGAGTGGCAAAATTTTAAAATTTTGCAAATCTTTTCAATACCTGGCTTAATAGAAGACAGATGGATTCTCATATATGGCTCACATTCAATCTGGTGAGATATGTTGTTTTTGTGAAGTATATGAAAAAATAGTCTCACATAGATATATAGTTTAAAGTGGGAATAGCATTTTTCTAATATATATAACTTGAAGTAAAATTAACACAGTGTTGGAGTGCCTGGGTGGCTGAGTGGTTGAGCATCTGCCTTTGGCTCAGGGCGTGATCCTGGGGTCCTAGGATCGAGTCCCACATGGGGCTCCCCACAGGGAGCCTGCTTCTCCCTCTGCCTATGTCTTTGTGTCTCTTGTGAATAAATAAAATCTTTTAAAAAATTAACACAATGTTATATTAATTTCAGATGTATAACAATTCAACAGTGTTATCTATATATTACTCAGTGTTCATCACAATAAGTACATTCTTAACTCCCTTCACCTCTTTCACCCATCCCCCCACCCACCTCTCCTCCAGTAACCCTCAGTTTGTTCTCTGTATTTAAATTTGGTTTTATTTGTTTGTATCTTTTTTTTCTTCTTTTTGTTTCTTAAACCCCGCATATGACTGAAGTCATATGGTATTTGTCTTTCTCTGAGTTATTTCACTTACCATTATACCTTCTAGGTCTATGCACATTGTTGCAAATGGCAACATCTCATTCTTTTTATGGCTGAGTAATATTCCATTGTAAATATATACTATATCTTCTTTATCCATTCATTTATCAATGGAACTGGGGTTGCTTCCATATCTTGCTATTGCAAATAATGCTGCAATAAACATAGGGGGAATATATCTTTTTGAATTAGTGTTTTTGCTTTCTTTGGGTAAATATTCAATAGTGGAATTATGGGATCATATGGTAGTCTTATTTTTAATTTTCTGAGGCACATTCATACTGTTTTCCACAGTAGCTGCACCAATTTGCATTCTCATCAACAGTACACAAGGGTTTCTTTTTCTCCACATCCTTCCCAATACTTGTCATTTCTTGTCTTTTTGATTTTAGCCATTCTGACAGGTGTACAGTGATATCTCACTGTGGTTTTAATTTGCAATTCCCTGATGATTAGTGATGTTAAGCATTTTTTCATGTGTCTGTCGGCCATTTATGTGTCTTCTCTGGAAAAAAATGTTCAGGTTCTCTGCCCATTTTTAATCAGATTATTTGTGGGGTTTTGTGTGTTGAGTTGTATAATTGTTTATGTATTTTGGATATTAGCCCTTTAACAGATATATAATTTGCAAATATCTTCTTCCTCTCAGTAGGTTGCCTTATCATTCTGTTGATGGTTTCGTTTGCTATGCAGAAGCTTTTTATTTTGGTATAGTCCAATAATTTATTTTTGCTTTTGTTTCTTTTGCCAGTGGAGACATATCTAGAAAAATGTTTCCATGGCTGATGTTAAAGAAACTATCGCTTATGTATTTCAGAAAAGGTTTTATGGTTTGAGGTCTCACATTTAGGTCTTTAATCCATTTTGAGTTTACTTTTGTGTATGGTGTAAGAAAGTGTTCGTTTCATTCTTTTTGCGTGTAGCTGTCCAGTTTTCCCAGGACAATTTGTTTAAGAGATTGTTTCTTTTCTCATTATATATATTCTTGCCTCCTTTGTCATAGATTACTTTATAATATACGTGTGGGTTTATTTCTGGGCCCTCTATTCTGTTCTGTTGATCTATGTATTTATTTTGAGTCAGTACCATACTATTTTGATTACTACAGCTTTTTGGTATATGTTGAAATCTGGGATTGTGATACGTCTAGCTTTGTTCTTCTTTCCCAAGATTGCTTTGACCATTTGGCATCTTTTATGGTTCTATACAAATTTTAGGACTATTTGTTCTAGTTCTGTGAAAAATGTCGTTGGTATTTTAATAGGGATTGCATGAAACCTGTAGATTTCTTTTGGTACTATAGACTTTTTAAACAACATTGGTTCTTTCTAACCTGTGAGCATGGAATATCTTTCCATTGGTTTGTGTCATGTTCAATTTCGTTCAGCAATGTTTTATAGTTTCCAGAATGCAGGTCTTTCACCTCCTTAGTTAAGTTTATCCCTAGGTATTCTATTCTTTTTGTTGCAATTGTAAATGGGATTGTTTTGTTAATTTCTCTTTCTGCTATTTCATTTTTAATACGTGGAAATGCAACAGATTGTGGTATATTAATTTTGTACCCTGTGACTTTACTGAATTCGTTTGTCAGCTCTAGTAGTTTTTTGGTGGAGTATTTAGGGTTTTCTATATATAATATCACATCATCTGCAAATAGGAAAGTTTTATTTTCTTCTTACCAATTTGGATGCCTTTTATTTCTTTTTCTTGTCTGACTGCTGTGGCTAGGACTCCCAATTAATTGTATGTTGAATAAAAGTGGTGAGAGTGGACATCTTTGTCTTGTTCCTGATCTAAGAGGAAAAGTTGTCTTTTTTTTGTCATTAAGTATGATATTAGCTGTGGGTTTTTCATGACCTTGTTATGCTGATGTATGTTCCATCTAAACCTACACTGTTGCAGAGTTTTGGGTTCTTTTAAAAGTGAATGGCAGTTGTACTTTGTCGAATGCTTTTTCTGCATCTATTGCAATGATATATGGTTTTTATCCTTTCTCTTGTTAACATGATGTAGCATGTTGATTTGTGAATATTGAACTACCCTTGTGTCCCTGGAATAAATTCCATTTGATCACGGTGAATGATTTTCTGGTGTATTTTTGTATGTCATTTGCTAATATTTTGTTGATGATTTCCATCCGTGTTCATCAGAGATACTGCCCTGTAGCTTTCATTTTTTTGTAGTGTCTTTGTCTGGTTTTGGTATCAGGGTAACGCTGACCTTGTAGAATGAATTGGGAAGCTATCTTTCCTCTTCTATTTTTTGGAATTATTTGAGAAGAATAGGTCCTAACCCTTCTTTAACTGTTTGGTAGAATTCACCTGTGAAGCTATTTGATCCAAGCCTTCTGTCTGTTGGGAGTTTTTTGATTACTGATTCAATTTTATTGCTAGCAATCAGTCTGCTCAAATTTTCTATTTCTTCCTAATTCAGTTTTAGAAGGTTACATGTTTCTATCAGTCTATCTGTTTCTTCTAGGTTGTTCAATTTATTGGCATATCATTTTTCATAATATGCTCTTAGAATTCTTTGTATTTCTTTTTTTAAAGATTTTATTTATTTATTCCTGAGAGACACAGAAAGAGAGAGAGAGAGGCAGAGACACAGGCAGAGGGAGAAGCAGGTTCCATGCAGGGAGCCTGACATGGGACTCGATCCTGGGATCCTGGGCTCCCAGGATCATGCCCTGGGCCGAAGGCAGGCGCTAAACCGCTGAGCCACCCGGGGATCCCCAATCCTTTGTATTTCTATGGTGTTGTTATTTCTGCTCCTTTATTTCTGTTTTATTTATTTGAGTCATCTCTCTTTCTTTCTTGATAAATCTGGCTAAATTAGGTTTATCCATTTTATTGATTTCTTCAAAGAACCAGCTCTTGGTTTCATTGATCTTTTCTATTGTTGTTTTAGTCTCTATTTCATTTATTTCTCCTCTAATCTTTATTACTTCTTTCCTTCTATGGCTTTGGGCTTTGTTGATTTTTCTTGTTCTAGCTCCTCTAGGTGTATGATTAGGTTATTTATTTGATTTGTGGTTACCATTAGGTTCACACATAATATTTTATGTATATGACACTCTGTATTCATTTGATGGTGGCTTATGTTTGAGTCCATTTTAAAGGCACCCAATTTTTACTCCCCTCCACATTTATGTATAGATATATAATTTGAAATGGGTAGAGTATTTTAACATTTTTCAAATAATTGTGGATATTCTTCTTTACTATTACATAAAAACTCAGGAAAAGATAATTTTTTAAAGTGATACTTTCTTGTTTGTAATGTTCAATCTGAAAAGATAATTTTTTTAAAGTGATACTTTCTTGTTTGTAATGTTCAATCTGAAAACATAGCAATAAACTTATTTTTTTACAGATATGTTAAGATATAACTGACATATAATAATAAGTCACACATATTTGTAATGTACAATTTAATGGGTTTTGACATATGGATACATTCAGGTATGAGAAGATGATCGTCTATGAGCCAGGACACAGGCCTTCTCCAGACACCAAATCTGCTGCCACCCTGATCCTGGACTTACTAGTTTTTAGAAGTGTGAGAAATAAATTCCTATTATTTATAATCCACCCAGTCTGTGGTTGGTATTTTTATTAGGCAGCCCAAATGGACTAGGACAGATATCTTACATTCTCTTTTTTCATATTAAGTCTTCAAAATCTGGTATGTATTTTACACTTGCAGCATCCCACTCAATTTGAACTAATCACATTTCTTTTTTTAAAAAATATTTTATTTATCTATTCATAAGAGACACATAGAGGTAGACACATAGAGAGGGGCAGAGACACAGGCAGAGGGAGAAGCTGGCTCCTTATAGGGAGCCTGATGTAGGACTTGAGCCCAGGACCCTGGGATCAGGGCCTGAGTTAAAGACAGACGCTCAACCACTGAGCCACCCAGGCATCCCTGAACTAATCCCATTTCAAGTACTCAATAGCCATATGTGGTTAGTGGCTAGACATTTGACAGTGCAAGTCTAAAATTGTATCTAAATGGAATTATAAAGTACATATTCTTTTTTGACTTGCTTCTTTTACTCACATAATTATGTTTGAAATGTGCCCATTTTTTATAATGTATCAAGAGTTTGTTCATTTTTATTTCTGAATAGCATTTCATCGTTTGAATATGATACGATTTGTTTATCCCTTTTCCCCCCCAAAAGCACTGTTTTTATTTATACAGAGTACTAACCACTTCACAGTGGCAGGAGGAGTGGGAGAGTTTCCTTTTTCAATCCAGGGGCCTCCATGATGTTAGTCTGTTGTTACTAAACACACCCACAAGTGGAGTCATGGATTTGGCAAACTAACTACAATATTTAGTCTCTTTCTGCTAGAGCAACAAGGTGAACATCAATCTCTGCTTCTGAAAAAATCTTGAATTTAGGATTTTCAACTGTAAAATTTTAGGATTTTCAACTGAACTATTCCAGCTTCTATTTCTGAAGGTTTGAAATCAATTGATAGGACAGTTGATAGGCATATAATTGTTCACCCTTCCCACCATAAGATTTTGGCTATTATAAGTAAGTCTGCTATGAAGATGTAAGTTCAAGTGGACATACACTTTCATTTCTCTTGGGAAAATACCTAGAAGTGGGATGGCTGGGTCATACAGTATATGTTAAACTTTTTATAAAACTGTCAAACTGTTTGCCACAGTGGCTGTACCTTTTAACATCTCCATCAGCATTTCTGAGAGTTCCAATGAGTGGTATTGTTGACTTTTAAATTTTGGCCATTTTACTGGATGTGTAGTGATATCTCATTGTGGTTTTAATTTTCATTTCTGTAATGACCAATTATGTTGAGCATCTTTTCATGTATTATTTCCCTTTCATGGATCTTTTTTGGTGATGTGTCTGTGCAAGTCATTTGCCCCCCCCCTTTATTTATTCGGTAACTTGTCTTTTTATTGTTGTAAGAGCTATTTATCAATTCTAAATATCAGCCTTGTCAAATACATGTTTTGCAAATATTTTCTCGCAAGCTATGGCTTACTTTCCATATTCTTGGCATTTGAGAGCAAAAGTTTTAAATTTTGATTTATTGATTTTTTATAGTTTGTGCTTTTTTCATAATGTGAATGCTTTATTTTTTAATTTCAATTCAATTTAATTAACATTAGTGTATTACTAGTTTCAGAGATAGAATTTAGTGATTCATCAGTTGCATATAATATCCAATGCTCATTGTGTCACATGCCCTCCTTAATGCCCATCACCCAGTTACCCCATACACCACCCATCTCCTCTCCAGCAACCCTCAGTTTGTTTCCTATAGTTAAGAATCTTTTATGATTTGTCTCCCTGTCTGTTTTTTGTTTCATTTTATTTTTCCTTTCCTTCTCCTATGTTCATCTGTTTTGTTTGTTAAATTCCACGTATGAGTGAAATCATATGGTATTTGTCTTTCTCTGACTGACTTATTTTGCTTGGCATAATACACTCTAGTTTCATCCATGTCATTGCAAATAGTGAGAGTTTATTCTTTTTGATGGCTGAGTAATATTCCAGTGTGTATATAGTCTGTGCTTTTTTTTTTTTTTTAATTGATTGGCTGTAGCTTAGTCACAGAGAGAGAGAGAGAGACAGAGAGAGAGGCAGAGACACAGGCAGAGGGAGAAGCAGGCTCCATGCACTGGGAGCCCGACATGGGATTCGATCCTGGGTCTCCAGGATCGCGCCCTGGGCCAAAAGCAGGCACCAAACCGTTGCGCCACCCAGGGATCCCTAGTCTGTGCTTTTTAAAAGAAATCTTTGCCAAACCCAGAGTCACTAAATTCTATGCATTCCTTTAAAAGTTTTATAGTTTTTACTCCTATATTTAAGACAATGATGCAGTTTGAGTTAATTTTTGTATATATTATGAGATAAAGATTGAGCCTCCCTGCCTCTTTTTAAAATGACTATCCATTTGTTCTAGAATCATCTGCAGAAGAGGTTACCTTTACCCCCATTGAATTGTCTTGGCATTTTTATAAAAAGTATATTGGCCACATTGTGTAGAATTATTTCTAGCATCTCTGTTGTATTGTTCTGTATGTCTGTTTCTGTACCACTACCAAATTCTCTTGATTAGTGTAGATAAATAGTAAGTCTTGAAGTCAGGTAGAAATTTTTTCAACTTCTTTGCCAAATTGCTTTGGCTACTCTGGTTTCTTTGCATTTCCATATACATTTTAGAATTAGCCTGCCAAGTTTTTTTTTTTTTTTAATTAATTTATTTATTTATGATAGTCACAGAGAGAGAGAGAGGCAGAGACACAGGCAGAGGGAGAAGCAGGCTCCATGCACCGGGAGCCTGACGTGGGACTCGATCCCGGGTCTCCAGGATCGCGCCCTGGGCCAAAGGCAGGCGCCAAACCGCTGCGCCACCCAGGGATCCCGCCTGCCAAGTTTTTTAAAGAAAATAAAGCCTGTCGGGATTTTGATCGGGATTGCACTGATTCTATAATTCAATTTTGGATGATAGCAATAAACATTTTATATTTTGTTACATTAAAACACATTGATTATTTAATAGTGTGGATGGATTTAACCCACACATGACTTTATAACATCATGCATTGGTCATTTGGAAAATATTGGTTCACTGAATCATGCAGATCTTCCAAATGTTTCCACACTTTATTATACAATATATTTTAAAAACACATTCATTAATATCTGCACCAATCTCAGAAATGTCTCTAAGTACTGGGAAGCTGTCAAGTTTACAGTGGCAGATACAAGCTTTCCAAAAATCCTCATTTTTGCTGGAAAGCTCAAATTTTATCACTGGCAACAAATACTTCCAGTTGTTTTCCTTGAAGTGACATGCTCACTTGGTTCCTTTTTCAAAAAGTGTCTGCCAAATGCCCAAGCTTGAATTATCCCAGTTTGTCTGTCAGTCACTCTTTCAGATAAAAATGGTGTTCTATTAAAAAAACAAAACAAAACAAAAAAAACAACAACAGAAAGAAACCCGGCTAGCTCAGCTTGCAACTCAAGTTTAGGTGATTCTTGTAACAACCACTGTAGCTTGGTATGCAGCCAAAGTGCTTTATTTGTATTTCTCATTTCATCATGTAGAATATAAAAAAATTGTGTATTTAAGAATTGACCTTTTAAAAAAAAATATTTTACTTATTTATTCATGGGAGACAGAGAGAGAGAGAGAGAGAGAGAGGCAGAGCCACAGACAGAGGGGGAAGCAGGCTCTATGCAGGGAGCCAGATGTGGGACTTGATTCTGGGACTCCAGGATCATGCCCTGGGCCGAAGGCAGACGCTCAACCACTGAGCCACTCAGGTGCCCAACATTTAATAAAATTAGTTAATTTTTACTGCTTCACCAAGGACATCATTAAGGGCACTGGTCTTTTCTTTTTTCTTTCTTCCTCTTTTTTTTTTTTTTAAAGATTTTATGTATTTATTCATGAGAGACACAAGGAGAGGGGCAGAGACACAGGCAGAGGGAGAAGTAGGCTCCACGCAGGGGCCTCATGTGGGACTCGATCCCAGGACCCCAGGATCATGACCTAAGCTGAAGAGACGCTCAACCACTGAGCCACCCAGGTGCCTCATCCCCTTTTTAAATATTTTATTTATTTATCTGACTGAGAGATAGAGTGAGAGAGAGAAAGCACAAGCAGTGGGGAGGGGCAGAGGCAGAGGGAGAAGCAGGCTCCCCGCTGAGCAGGGAGCCTGATGTGAGGCTTGATTCCATGACTTTCTTTCTTGTTTTTGTCAGTATGTGGTGGAAGTGTGTAGTGTGTGAGGAAGAGTGACACCACACTAGAAGAGTGACTACTAGTATAATTTGGTGTCATTGCTTTGATGTGTGTTAAGATGCTGGCAGTTTTATTCATCATTGTTTTTGCAATGATGTCAACACAGTAGAAAAGGCAAATAACATCGTAGTATAATTATGAAGTTTGTTTTGACCTTGTAGATTCCCCCATGATAATTTAGGGAACTCCCCCTCCTCTAGGGTTCCATGGGCCACACTTTAAGAACCATTGCTTTAAGGATACAAAGGAGCATTTACTACAGCCCAGAAGGATGCCAGGAGACTTTGTTAAGAGGGTGAAGCCTGAGCTGAGGCTCAGTGGACACATATGTAAGGAAAGGTTGACTGTGGGCACCTGGGTGGCTCAGTTGGTTAAGTGTCTGCCTTTGGCTCAGGTCATGATCCTGGGCTCTTGGGATTGAGGCCCGCATTAGGCTCCCTGCTCAGTGGGGAGTTTGCTTCTCCCTCTCCCTGTGCCTGCCGCTCCCCTTGCTAGTGCTCTCTCACTCTCTCTGTCAAATAAATAAATAAAACCTTAAAAAAGAAGAAGAAGAAGAAGAAGAAAGGGTTGACTGTGTAGACACAGAAACATCACAAGCAAAGTCACCACATGTGAAGAGCAGGTCTCCCTTCCTCAGTGTTGGTCAAGCAGGAGGTGCAGTGAGCACAGGGGCCAGAGCTTAGATAGCAAGAGATACAGATGGCCCTCGATGCATGGAAGGGGCTGAGACTTCATTCTATGGGTGGTGAGAGCTCTGGAAGGTTTTATAGATCAGGGGAGCAACACGGAGTTGTCTGTTAGCTCTAAGCACTCTGGAGACAATATGGTTTACACTGGAGAGAGGGAGTTCAATTAAGAACCTTGCCTCATCAAGGTAAGAGATGATTTAGTAGAACAGATGGTCAACTAATTAAATGCCAAGGCCCCTCCCCCTTATTAATCCAGTCAGAATATTATAACTGGTGCATTTGCTCAGAGGTTTCAACTATATATCACCTTGAATTCACGAATGCAGACCTGGACAATAAAAAATGAAAAGCAGCCTTACAGATCAGACTCAGTGTTTCTAGAACCTGTATCCTTCCAGACCCTCAAACAGAAATTCCTACCCTTTCTGCTCAGTTTAATCATTTCCCTTAATAATTAGAGAAGAGAGAGCAGAGAGCAGGGCTAGCAATAGGTTTACAAGCCGTGCTTTGCTTGTTTCTTGCAAGAGCGTAAGTGGGATGACAGCACAGAGTTCCGAGGTCACAGAATTAACTTTTTTTTTTTTTTTTGCTTTAACTATGATGTGTATGTTTTTCTGTGTGTGCACTTGTGTCCATATAGAGTATTTACTTGTATATTTTAATATTGCACTGTACTGCTATACTCTAATCCAAATCCCTATTACTCCTGTCTGGACTTTAATCACTCCCGGCTAGTCTTATTTCTACTCCTAACCCACTACAATCCATTGTATACACAGCATCCAGAGTGATTGTTTAAAAATATAAATCAGATTATACCATTTGCCTGCTTATAATCTTCCAATGACTTCCTGTTACCTATGGGGAAAAAAATCTAAAATCCTTATGCTGTTCTACAAAGCTCTGCATAACTGACACTCCTGCCTGCCTCTCTGACAATTTCTACCATTCCTTGCCCTGCTCACCAAAGTCTTACTGCTCTGGCTTTGGTGTGTTTCCATCTTGAGGCCTTCCTGCTAGCTGTTCTCTGCCAGAGATGCCACAGCCCTAGAGCTTTGCATGTCTTCCAGGTCCTAACAAATTATGGAAAGCTCCTTTCCTGATCACTCAACCTTGAGTACCTCTCTGTCACTCCCTATTACTTCACTGTTTTGTTTTTTATAAAGATTTTTAAATTTTATTTATTCATGAGAGACACATAGAGATACAGAGACATAGGCAGAGGGAGAAGCAGACTTTCTGTGGGGAACCCGATGTGGGACTCTATCCCAGGATCCCAGGGTCATGACCTGAGCCAAAGGCAGATGCTCAACCAATGAGTCACCCAGGCACCTGGAGCGTTGCCTGGCACACAATGGGTTCTCAGTCACTATTTGTGGAATGAATGGATAAATGAATTACAGGTAAAATTTTCTTGTATTTGCTTTTCGTGGCTCTCACAAAGATGTAATGCAAATGACCCCATGTTGATAATAAGCTTAGAGCCACCCTTTGAAGGCCAACTTTTGGTTTGCTGCTTTGCTTTGGTCAGAGTTTTATTCCTTCTAAAAGCATATAGTGGAAATTCAAAGTTATTTAGGAAGTACATGGCTTTTTCTTAACCAGCTAGGAGTATTAGTCACGGTTGTTAAATAGGAGAATTTACCAACATGTACTTTTATGGAATAATGCCAATGTTTTTTCTTTAGAGAAAGAATAAAATACAAAGATCTTACAATTTGGAGGATACAAACATGTAAACAAATTATAAAAATGTGACAAATGCTGTAATCAAGATACAAAGCACCATGGGGACACAGTGGCAGGAACGGCTTTGTGTGCCTGCGGATGTCAGGGAAAGCCTGAGAGCGGTGATGAAGGACAAGGACTTTTCTAGGTATATAAGAGGGAGCGAGGCATGGCAGGCACATGGAACAGCATTCAGAAAGCCACAGTTGTGTAGGGAAAAATAAGCATCAGTCAGAAAATATCTTTTTTTCCCTCTAGTGACCCACAAATGAAGGGTTTGCGTTCTTTTTTTTTTTTTTTTTTTTTTTTAAGGGTTTGCGTTCTAAGAAGAATCTCTCCACCAGTGGTTTTCCTTTAACTCTTCTGCAACTATTCAGAAGACAGTTGAACGATTTTACCCCTAAAAGAAGTCTGATGCAGAACCCTCAATGTAACCACAACAGTGAAGAAGCCTCTCCGGGGCCACCTGGGTGGCTTAGTCAGTTAAGCCTCTGACTCTTGGTTTTGGCTCAGGTCCTGACGTCAGGGTTGTGAGATGGAGCCACATGTCAGGCTCTGTGTTCAGTGTGGAGTCTGTGTGAGGTTCTCTTTCCTTTTCCCTCTTTTCCTTCTACTTGTGCTCTCTCTTTCAAATAAATAAATCTTTTCTTTTAAAAGATTGTATTTATTTATTCATGAGAGACACACAGAGAAAGGCAGAGACCTAGAGGGAGAGGCAGGCTCCCTGCGGGGAGCCCGATGTGGGACTCGATCCCGGGATCACAACCCGAACTAAAGGCAGACTCTCAACCACTGAGCCACCCAGGCCCCCCAATAACGAAATCTTAAAAAAAAAAAAGTGCCTCTCTGGATGAAGAAGGTGAAGGGTCTCTACAGTGATTCTTGGCCTCTGTTCTCCCTCCCCGTGTAGACTGATGGCCCACTTTAGGACCCCAGAGCTTTAAAGAAAACAATTTAAAAGCCATTGCCAGAGTTAAGAGTCTTTCATGTTCTGTCTCCCTTTCTGATATTTCCCACTTATTTTTTCTCCTTTCTCCTTTATTCCCTTTCACTATTTTTTATATTCCCCAAATGAATGAGACCATATAATGTTTGTCCTTCTCCAATTGACTTATTTCACTCCTAACTCTGGGAAACGAATTAGGGGTGGTGGAAGGGGAGGTGGGCGGGGGATGGGGGTCCTGGGTGACAGGCACTGAGGTGGGCACTTGACAGGATGAGCACTGGGTGTTATTCTATATATTGGCAAATTGAACACCAATAAAAAATAAATTTATAAAAATAAAAAAAAGCCATTGCCTTTCACTTTTTAAAAGAACACTGGATGGGAGCTGTGGTGGGCATGAGAATGCATCACTCAGATCTCTTGCTGCAGGGAGCAGAGTGTAGATAGATGGCAGTTTCCTTGGGCACTTGTGTGAGTCCAAGCTCCCCAGGGGCTGCCACCGGCCAGTGACTGAATACGACTGGGTTGCTTATGCAGACCTATTCCTGCAAGATGGGGGACTCCTGTGATAGGCGACTCTGGCTCAAAGACTTTCTTTCTGTCAACCTGGCTAATAAATTCTTAGAACAGGGCTGTAGACTGAGATTGTCTACCCAGGCCCATTTACTACTCCGGTCTCATCATTCCTAGCTCCCTCCACTGCCTACAGCCCCTTCCCCTTCCCCCCTTATTGGCATTTCCCTTGATAAATGTCTTGCACCTCGAATCCTGTCTTGGCATCTGCTTCTAGAAGGACCTGAACGAACACAGGAGCCTATGGCAACGAAACCAGTTGCACGCTTCCAGATTATCCAGAGTAAGGACCTCCAAAAAGTACTGACGTTGGTGCAATTCCAATAAAACCCTTAGAGAGGAAGAGAGGATGGAGACAGGAACCCCTAGGCACTCTATTGTACTCTTGAAGCTTGCAAATTGATCATGAGTCAAACCCAAAATCTAAATATGGGCAGACTGAAAAACTTGAATAGATATTTAAACAGCCAAAGTAGAACTGAAGATTAGTTAATGGGGGCTGTTTTTACACCCACACAACCTGGCAGATCAGTGTGCTGTACAGTCTTTGTCGCAAAAATACTACAGAAATATGGTTCTTTGCAAACATCTTCTGTCTCTGTATAAATGACATAGGATCTGGGAGGCATTTCTGCAAATAATATGTTTTCCTATGCCAGTGTATAAATAGCTTCAGAGTACTGAGATAAAGTGAAAGTTGCCAATGCTATTGCTGCATTGACAAGAGAAGCAGCTGATTTGTAGCTCGTCCTAATTGCTGCTAGTCCTGAAGTGTAGTGAGACGGAGCACATTGTTGTTTTCACACAACCAGATAGGAGGGCAGATCCTGTCATCTCTGACTACATAGGGAAGGCCAGAATGAGACTGTCCCCAGTTACCTGCCTTTGTAATGAGGTTACAGAGGAGGCAAGTGCTTTCCTCCTACTAGAAAAGACTGTCTTTTTAAACGATGGCCAAACCCGGGTGTCCCAGTTCTAAATGCCATAATGTCGATGTGATGCTTCTGGGCAGGACTCAAGACGCTTCCATTTTTCCTTTCTACTTTCTGACAAGACTCATAAAGGGGGAGAAAGATCTGTAGAAAATGTGAAAATCTCGGATGTCCTAGCATACCTTGGAGATCTGGACTAAATACCCTGATCCACTGATGTGCCCACAGTTGCTCTTGCTATCAATTTGGGCTTTGCCATTCCTTTGTTTGTGCTTCAATTCATACATTCAACCTTTCCTGACAGCTTACCATGTGCAGGCACTCTGTGGTCTGCTGGGGACAGAGCAGTGGACAAGATTGACAAGGTCCTTGCTCTGACAGCATGTGCTCTTCGGGGAGAGAGGTGTGGTAAGTACACAACATGGTGGAAATATGAGTGATCAGATGGAGTAACTGGAAAGGGAGTGCCTATTTCACACAGAGTGCTTAGGGATACCCTCTCTGAGAAGCCAGCCATGGAGAAGACTATGAAGAATAGGGAACATCAAGTGCAAACACTTAGGTGGGAGTGAACTTGGCCTGTTCAAGGAACAGAAAGAAGGTTGAAAGGGGTGGATCATAGCAAGTGTAGACATGTAGTAGAAGATGAGGTCAGTGTGAAAGGTGGGACCCAATCTTGTAGGGCCCCATAGACCCAGCATGGCTAGGAGTCTGGGCTTATTCCAAGTGCAAGGGGAGTTCCTTGGAGTTTTGGGGGTTTTTTGCTTAGTTTTTTTTTTTCAGGTGCTTTAAGCATTGGATATTTCTGTCAAGGCTCTGAGCAGTTACATTTTTCTAATCACCAATCACCCTTTCTTGCTAGGTTCCTTCCTCACAGAATGTGAATCTTTATGTCCTTGTGAATATAGAGAAAACAAGGTGGTGGTAAAAAAAAAATCAATGTGAAAGCTAATAGTTAGTAGGTCAGCATTGGATGGAACCCAAAGGGAGGAAAGCAGCCAAGCAAGCTCTGGTGTCATGACAAATCCCTAGTGAAGAGGGGAGGTGATTTGGCTACTGACACCAACTGGGGTGGGGGAGAGGGGGACTTCAAGATATAATTCATTGTGAGACTCAGGAAATAGGCACAGTTACAAACATGCTTCAGTGCCCTCCAGGTCGTGTGCCATATTTGTCTTCTTGCTGGCCATGATCTTGTCTCCCCCATGAAGAAGAGCAAGAGGCTGGAATAATCCTCCCTCTTTTGGTTGATTAGAAGGTAAAGTGAACATTTGTTCTTCTTTTTGGTTGTTCAGTATCTGAAACCCTTTCCTATGTTTAGATGTGCCCACCTGTGTCCATGAAAGAGCAGACTTTCCACTATAGAAATTAAAATGCCAGATATTTGCTTTCTGGGTCTCTCCTTCTAGAGTCAGGTATGAGAACTAGCCTGAGATGAAGTCATAACAAACTCTAGTGTGTCTCAGGGTCAGAGATGGTAGAATGATCAAGCTTCTGGGGGAAACAGTGCTAGAAGGGGTAGTGGGGCCCCAGGTCCTATTTGCCTCTGTAAGTCACCGTGTCCCTTCTCAGAGTACTGTTCCTGGCTCCCTCACCACAAACTTAACTCGGCAGCCTTCCCAGAAGTTCTGTAAGCCACATAATACCCTTTAATAAATTCATTTTCTCTTTCAATCTGACAGAGTTGGTTTCTAGCCTTTGCAACTAAGAACTGTGAATGAGCCAGAAATTGGAAGGGAGAGGCTGCAAACCACACAGCCCTAGAGAAATATGGGATGCATGTGGAAATATGGAAGTGTCATCTGGCTTGGTTGAGGCTGAAGGCAATGAAAATCCAGCTGGTGTTGTTAAGGGTTCTTGTCATGATCTGGTGAAGCAGTTAATCAGATCATCATCTGTGTGTATCTGGACTGAATTGCCATCGAAGGCAAAGCTTCAGGGAACTGAGAGATCAATACTATTGAATAGTGTGAAGGTCACAGGGAATTCAAGGACTATGGGATGAGATGGCTTCTTCTAATATTAATTTATAGCTTAAATAAAAAGAAAGACATGCTCAAATTCCCAAATTCTCAGTTCAAAGCACATGCTGAAAACCTGAGGCTTCTGTGCCTTTGTTAAAAGAATTTCTTATCACTTGCTGCTTAAGTATGCAGAAAGCCAAATATCAAACGTACAGTTCACCCGGAAAATTATTGAACTAAAAAGAGTTGAATTCACTATAGAGAACAAACTGAAGGGTTAATGGAGGGGAGGTAGACAGAGGGTTGGGTTAAATAGGTGATGAGTATTAAGGAGAGCACTTGAGATGAGCACTGGGTGTTGTATGGAAGTGATGAGTCACTAAATTCTACACCTGAAATGAATATTGCACTGTATGTTAACCAGTTGGAGCTTAAATAAAAGCACGGGGGAAAAATGAAGGTGTAAAAAAGAAAAAGAAGAGTTAAATTCAAACCCTATGCTAGTTTCTTTTTCCTTTTCTTTTTTTAAAGATTTTATTTGTGAGGGTGAGAGAGAGCACAAGCAGGGAGAGCTGCAGAGGGAGAGGGAGAAGCAGACTCCCCACTGAACAGGGAGCTCAATGCGAGGCTTGATCCCAGGACCCTGAGATCATGACCTGAGCTGAAGGCAGATACATAATCGGTTGAATCATCCAGCCATCCCTGAAGCTGGTTTCTTAAGAGAAAGCTAACATTGACTGGGGAGGAGTGGGCATGAAGAATTTCAGTGGGAAGATTTAGATGATTCATTGAGGCCATGGCCAAGGTATGTTGCATTGAGCATTTTTTAAAAGATTTTATTTATTTATTTGAGAGAGAGAGAATACACATGCAAGCAGGGATTTTGGGGGAGAGGGACAAACAGACTCCAGGTTAAGTGTGGAGCCTCACTTGGGGCTCCATCTTATGACCCTGAGATCATGACCTGAGCCATAAATCAAGAGTCGGATGCTTAACCAACTTATCCACCCAGGCACTTCTGCTGCATTGAACTCTTGAGAAAACCCAATTACCTAATTGTTGAATATAAGAATTTCCTTACATAGTGATGTGAAGGACCCTTGAATACTGACAGATTCCTCTATGCTTCTTCAAGAACAAAAGCAGTATAAGATGGAAGATCAGAATCCTTACTCCATGAGGACTATTGAAGTTGTCTTGGTATACATACATATAACTTGACAAACATTTATTTTGTTCTTTTACACTATTGTTTACTGTTTAATAATTAAACCAAGTTCAAAGAGTTGAAGCTACATCTGAATGAATAGTCATTCTCATTAGGTTTTTTTTTTTTTTAAAGATTTTATTTATTTATTCACGACACACACACACACACACACACACACACACACACACACACATACACAGAGAGAGAGAGAAGCAGAGACACAGGCAGAGGGAGAAGCAGGCTCCATGCCGGGAGCCTGACATGGGACTCAATCCCAGGTCTCCAGGATCATGCCCTGGGCTGAAGGCAGGCGCTAAACCACTGAGCCACCCAGGCTGTGTTGAGCCCAAGACCAGCAGTTGTAGTCTAACCTGGTTTACTCAGATTATCCTGAATCTTGAATTCCCACTGAGTATCTTGCTTTCCCCCCGCCCCCCCCAGGCCTGTAAGAAAGAGCCATCAGAAGGAGTGTTTTTCATTTGTTGGGGTCAGCAATGCTCTTTCACCACAGTGCCTCAGGGTCATGCCAATTCTCTGGGTTTGTCCACAGAATATGGAACTGGCTCACTATAGTAACGACATCATACTGATAAAGTTGGAACCTGTTTCCAGGAATAGCATGCAGCATCGATGCCTTGGTAAATCATGTGTCTGAAGGTGAAGAATAAATCACATATAATTATGGGGCTTATCTTATAAAGTTCCAGGTGTGTGCATGTGTGTGTGTGAAACAGAGAGGGTTGGGGAACTGGGGAATGTTGGGATATTTTCCCACAAAATCAAAGACAGGTATCTGTGCATTGCTATTCTTACCATTAAGAAAGAGAGGTACAAGGCTTTATACGTTTTTTTAATTTTGGAAATCATATGTACCACATTTGGATGCTGAGGCAGACACTAATAATTGTCTACCAATATGGATTTCTTCTTTTTAATAGAACTCTAATGTGTTCAGTTAAAAATATTCAGACAACTTGTAGCTAGAAGTCACCAAGTCTCAGAGTGTGGCTAGTGTGGTATAAGCTCAAGATTTCTCAGGAAAATACCACCCCTTTCTCTTTCCTTCCTTCTTCCTTTCTGGAGCTTTGGTAGACAATCTGTGACTGCTACCATAAGGCAATAAAAATGTGCACAAATCACAAATGAAGGATGGTGGGCAAAAATATCAAAGGATCCTGTAATACCCTTGATATTAGGTAGCCACTGCACAAGCCCTGGGCTGTTTACCTCCATACTTCTTGGCATGTGACAAAAATAACCCTAATTGGTTATTGGGGTTTGATTTCTTATCCCTAATACAATGTCTAACTGATGAAATGTGCTGTCTGACTCATTTATTGGGTGACTGGAAAGGCAGTGGCTTTGACTGAGGTCCAGAACAAATTTCTCCAACCTGTCTAGACATCGTTACAGGCAATTTTCTCCTTTGACCCTTATGACTAGAAGATCCAGTGATGCTCAAGGTGCTTGTGGTGGAAAATATAGTTATGTGTTTTTTGGACGGATTTTTTGGAAAATCTGTTAGGAGAATTACTGTGGAGGACCCTTGGGTTTTAAACAAAGTCACATCCCTCTAGACAAATAACAATTCTTCTTTTGAGGAAAAAACTTATAACTTAATAATGAGTTATAGTGCATAAGCCTGTTTCCAGGCTCTCTCTTCTATTCCACTAGTCTATCTATCTCTATGCCAGTACTATAATCTCTCAGTATTTATGAGTTTATAAAAATTTATAATATCTGGTAGAGCTCTCACCCTGTTCTTCAGGAGGGTTTTAATTACTCTTGCCAAATACTATTATACTATTCTTGTATTTTAAAATAAATTTTAGAACCAACTTGCCAAGTTCCATGAAAAAAATATTTTTTGGAATTTTGATGGCAATCACACTAAATCTATTGAACAGGAGAAAATTGGCATGAGTATTCTAATCCATGAAAATAGTATGTCTCTCCATTTGTGCAATTTTTTTTTCATTTGTGCAATTTTTAAGTTCTCTCAATATTTTTATAGTTTTCTCCATAATGATCTTGCATATTTTCTGATAGATTATTCCTTGACATCTGGTATTTTTGATACTATTATAAATACAATAAAAATTGTTTATTTTCTATTTGGTGGCTTGTATTTAGAAATGTGATTATATATTTGCCTTGTATCAAGGATATAAACTCCCTAATTTCTGTAATTTCTCTGTGGATTCTTTCAACTTTTCTAGACCTACAATTTTGTTATCTACAAATAATGCCAATCTTCTCTGACAATTCTAACTTTTTCTTATTTTACATGTCTTACTACTTTGGCTAGGACCTATTATAATGCTAAGTTAAACAAGTATTATTAGAAATTCTTCTCATTTTTTCTTAATATCAAAGAGAATCCTCTCAATGTTTTATCATTAAATATGTGGTTTTCTGTTTTCTCCTCTTTAAATATTCAAAGGGGTGTGCTTCTGTGTATTTAAATGCAATAGATATTGTCAGATGCTTTCTCAAAAGGTTGAAACATTTCAAAAGTTCACACTTTTCATGGCATTTTTGCCAGCAATTGGTGTTATAATACTTGAAAATATTTGTCATTCTGTTTGGTGTAAAATGAAATCTTACTATTACTTTAATTTGCATTTTCTCAATAGTTAGTGAGTTTCATCTTTCCATATGTTGGAACATCTTTCAAATGTTGACCATTTGAATTTACCTTCTTATGAATGGTCTTTTGTATCCTTTGCCTAATTTTTAAAATTTCTATCAACTTGAAAGAGATTTTTGTATATTAACACCTATATGTTGTCTGCATTGCAATTATTTTTCCAAACTTATTATTGACTTTATATTTTTAGCTATAAAACTTTTAAATTTATATATGATAAAATGTCTATTTTGTTCATGTCTATTTTTCCAGTCTTGTCCCCATGTTGTCTCTCAAATATTTTTATGTATTCTTTTCTTAATTAAAGACATTTTAGTCTTTTAGTCACCTGGAATTTCTTTCTATATATTGTATAAGATGAAGGTCCAATTTTATTTTCTTTCAGTCAGATAACTATATCACCACCATATCTATAACTATATCACTTAATAAAGTAACTCACTCTTTGCCCACTTACATGAAAATACTATCTTTATAATAAAATGATTCTCATTTTAACTGTAACTGGATTGTCTATGCTATTGCATTTTGATGTCTATCCTATGCCAATAACATTTTATCAAAGCACATAATGGTGTGTTATTTTAACTGTTGAAGCATGTCTCCCTGGTGCCCTTCGTTAATCTTATTTTTCATACTTTTCTTGGTTATTCTTGGATACTTACCCACTGGTATAAACTCTAAAATCATTTGTTCAATTCTCCTTTTATCGTCTTCTTCCTTGTGCCATGAAAGAACTCTCAGTGGAATGGAGTTTCATTAAATTTATATATTAGTTTAGGGGGATTGAGATTTTTGTGATATTACATTCTTTTCTATCCAAACTCATGATTTGTGTTTATATCCAAATATTCCGTTTGTGAAGATTTTAGTTTGTATCCTTCATTAAGACATTTGTAATTTCCTATGCTCTGCTTTTTAAAATTACTATTTATTCCTAAGCATTTTGTAACATTTATCACTATTGTGAAAGGAACTTCTTTCATATTCATTTTTAGGCTTATTTATGGGATACAATTATTTCTTTGTACACCTATCTTTTATTCAGCCACTTTGCCTAGAGCTCTTAAGTCAAATAATTTTTACTTTTGTAACAGGATCTCTTGGATATTCTACTTCTACCTCTTCTTTTGCAACGTTTACATCAGTTATTTCACTTTTTACTCTTATTTCAACTGTTAAAACTTCCAAGACAATGTTAAATAAAAATGGCAATGATATAGCAGTCTAGTTTCTGACTTTAATAGAAATTGCTACAGTGTTTTGTTGTTTATAATAGTCTTCAGTTTTATTTTTTGTTAGTCTTTATTATATGTAAGTCATTTCCTTCTATTTCAGTCTTACTTTTTTTGTGGTCATATTTTTTATCTTTGTTTCCTTAGTACCTAGCTCTGCATTTAGCACACATTAGGTTTTTAGTAAATGATCTATGAATTAACAAAGAATTATTAGCCTTTACCCCAATGTACCATCAGAACTGTTCATGAGTGCCACCCCTTTCAAAAAGAGACTGGCAAATTAATAGTTTTTGTCTTGCATTTTGGCTGCTTTTAATCCTACAGGCAGAGGTGCCAGGCTCTAGCAGGCAGAGAAATCTTACTTTGATTTTTTAATAAAGGTTAAGCAATAGATTTCATCAGGAGACCTTTAACATCTGATTTCCCCCCCCCCCAGTTGCTCATTTAATAGATTATATTAGCAATATTCCTGGAACTCATTTGCACTTTATGTAAGTTCTGCTTTATTATTCTCAAGTTTTTTAAAAATTTGCTCTGCTTTTTTATAATGTATTATTTCTTTGACATGTTGCTGGATTTTGTTTAAGTTTTATTCATAACTTATAAATTTCTATAACATCTGAGATTGATCCAAAATTTTATTCTGGATTTGGTATGAAAGTTATCCTATCTTTATAAAGTAAATTGGAGTTTCATCTTTTTCCAATGATTGGAATATTTTAAATAACATTGGAATAATTTGTTCTTTAGAGGTTAGATAAAACTCAGCTGTGAAGCCATCTGGTTCTGGTATTTTGTCCAGCGGTAGACTCTAATTACTTTCCAATATCTGTTATAGTAACTGGTTTATTCAAGCTTTCTTCTTCTTAAGTTTCCCAAATTTGCTAGAAAATTATTTATTTTTTCCAGGTTTTAAAATGTTTGCCATAGAGTTGTATGTAGTATTCACTTATAAATTATTTCTCTTTTATCTACAGTTTTAGAAGTGTTTGTCATTCTTTTCAAAGAACTAACTTTTGGATTTACTTGGGTTTTGCGTTTGATTTTTATTTTCATAAACTTCTTCCCCCCCTTTAATTCCTTCATTATTTCTTTCTAGTTTCTTCTATTAAAAAAAATAATTTATCTATTATTTGAGAAAGAGAAGGGGGGAGGGTGGGAGATCGTAAGGAGAGGGAGCGGCTTATGGAGAGGGAGGGTGAAGCAGACTCCCTGCTGAGCAAGGAGCCAGACACTGGGCTCCATCCTAGTACTCTTCCTCTTTTGGGGCAATGTTTTGCTATCCTCCCCTGCTTTTCATTATTGCCCTCTGAGAAGAAAAAAAAAATCAATGATCGAATGTTTAAAATTAAATTTCTCCTTGATAAGAGAAATTAAATGCTAAGGAATAAGATGTTGTCAGGTAGAGTTGAACTTTGGAGGATCCAAAAGCATTGTAAAATCTAAGGTTTTTCACCCATTCCTTTGCCTTCCTCCAAGAATCAGATTTTGCCCTCGTGGGAGTGAGATCACCCCTGTTGAGAACACATCCTTTAGGTATAGAACATAAGAGAACCTTGCCCCATAGTGGGTTATTTCAGATATTCAAAAAAGGTAGTAGTAGCTAAGGTTCTAGAGTAAAAGGAGAATTCACAGGCACTGACAAGCTTCAGAAATCCTCTTATAGATCCAAAGAAGAAAAGCCACAGTCTGGTGCTTTGCTAATACTTACGGAGACCTCTGAATATAGGTCTCAGTCAATTTAACAAAAGTCATATATCTAGGAGAAGGGACTGGATACTTCCAGGCACTCCCTGTCAGAACAAATGCAACTATGATGATCTTGGGCATGTTTGCCTTTGGACCATCCCTTGCTTTTCCCCAACTTTTATCTGTACAGCAAGAGCTATAGATAGACTGTGGGCTATGCCAGTCTCTGGGCTCTGGTAACATGACCTCCTTCCTTTGTTCCTCCAGCCAACACAGAGTTAAGGGTTACCTTCTCTAATCTCTCAGTTGCCTCACTATTCTCTATTGTCTTTTCAATTTTTCCATAATCTGCATGACCAATTCCCCACATGAAATATCTTCTGTTTTTAGGTAATCAGACCCTAATAGAGCAACTAATTGGAAAATCCCCAAATTTAGCAAGGGTGCATAGTGGAAGGTATTTATGAGAAATGAGAGAGAAAAGTAACATAATTGTCAAAGTCTATTTTAGACTGCTTAGCCAGAGGGAAAGAACAGACTATAGTTTATACTTAGAAATCCCAAACAAGCACATCCACAATAATTTGTTTACATCTTGGTACCATATTGTTATGTGTATTATCAGTTTAACACAGTTTATCTTAGTAGGGAATAGGGATAGGCACAATATCTTATTCAAAGCTTGTATACCCAGTACTTAGCACAATGCCTCGTATATACTAGGTGCTCAACAAATGTATATTGAATGAATGGAAGATAATGCAGAGACAAAGGTGTTAAATTATTTTTAAGAGTCAGCCTATTTCTATGAGTTCCTAACTTGGAATCCACAGACTCCAGTGTGGTCTATGGAGAGATTTCAGGGAGCCCACAGACTTAAAGTGAGGAAAAATGACATCTTTGGGAAGCCTGAGTGGCTCAGCGGTTGAGCATCTGCCTTCGGCCTAGGGTGTGATCCTGGAGTACTGAGATGGAGTCCCATCGGGCTCTCTGCAAGGAGCCTGCTTCTCCCTCTGCCTGTGTCTCTGCCTCTCTCTGTGTGTCTCTCATGAATAAATAAATAAAATCTTTTTAAAAAAGAAAGAAAATGACATCTTTATTTTAAGTAGCCTCTAAGGAAACATTTATCATTTCCTTCAGTTGTGAGTATAGGAAACAATCCTCAGGAGTTTTTGGAGTACTTGTCACCAATAGAAATCTGTGATACTTTTATAACGCATTATGGTTGTTGCAGCTATCTCAAAATATTGTTCACACCCGTGATCATTGCACAATTTAAGTAATTAAATCTGCCTCTACATGTTGCTATTTAATGTGTTAATAAAATTACTGTATGAAAAATATTTTATTTTGATAATTATAGTTCAGTATGGCTTCCTTTAAAATCTGTCTCTTCCTTTCTCTTTTTTAAGTTTAAAAACATTATTCTGAGAAGGGGTCCATATGTTTCATCAGACTACCAGAGAGGTAGTCTCAAAAAAGTTTCAGAAGCCCTACAAGTTGAAAGCCCCCGAACCATGATGTTATGCCTGGATTTAAATCCCAACTGTGCTTCTTAAATTGCATGTCCTTGGGCTGAGTGCAGATTCCTCATTTGTTAAGTCAGGATAATAACAGTAACTAGGGATGTGGCAAAGAGGAACATGTCAAGTTTTTAGTTCAATACCTGGTACAGTTAGTATTAAGCTAAACAGACATATAAGCTGTAAGTTACACATGTAAAAGGCAGAAGGCTTGGCAAGCAATTGCTTGTCAAGCGGGGGGTCTTAATTTGAAGACTGAGAGAAGGAATTGTCGGATGAATAAGTTGACAAAATAGGCCAATTCTGCTGGGCCAATTAAAACAATGGGGTTTAATTCAGATTAAATATCCTGGTATTTGTCACTACATCTTTGGGGAACACTGTAACGAACCAATTAATTACAACGAAGTATTTTCTTCATTGTAAGAGAGTATTCTTCAAGGTCCCCTTTAGGAATCCAAAATAAGGGGCACTTTAAGCTTGGTGTACTTGTAGTCCAGCCCCAAGACCCACTGTTGATCAGTTGTCTCCTTACACCGGTGGGTCTGCCACATGACCCAAGTTGGGAGTAATTCATTGGAAATAAACTGGCAGAGCAAAGCTTAGAGCAATGAAATGACAAAAGGAAAACAACTAATAAATCCAGAAAGTTAAGTAATGAAACTCTCAGACTCTTCCAGGAGGTGATTTCAGTGCCATGCTATATGTCCCAATGCATTTTCACCTTTTCCAATGGCTGAGAGCTCTTAGAGGTGCAGTGGGTGCTGGGAAATAGGGATATCTTGTGATACTGCCAGAGATAGGATGTTTCTATCTTATCAACCATTTCACTGTGGCCTAGCTTGCTAATGATAAGGACCAATTTCTATTAAATCTTTCCTTTACATGTTTATATGCTAGATACTTTATATAAGATAAGATACAGTCATTATTAGTCCTACATTCCCCTTTAACAGGTGAGAAAAATCAAAGCTTAGATGGTGATTAACCTATCTGAACTCACACAGATAGCAAGAGATGGAGGGAGGTTTCAAAAATGTACCATATTGTTTTGATTACTACAGCTTTTTGGTATATCTTGGGATTGTGATACCTGCAGCTTTGTTCTTCTTTCCCAAGATTGCTTTGGCTATATGGGGTCTTTTGTGGTTCCAAACAAATTTTAGGACTATTTGTTCTAGTTCTGTAAAAAAATGTTGTTGGTATTTTGATAGAAACTGCATTAAATCTGTAGGTTGCTCTTGGTACTATGGACTTTTTAACAATATTGGTTCTTCCAGTCCATGAACATGGAATATCTTTCTGTTTGTGTCATGTTCAGTTTCTTTCATCAATTTTTTTGGAGATTTTATTTTTTATGAGAGAGAGAGAGAGAGAGAGGGAGAGAGAGAAAACAAGTGGGGGAGGGGCTGAGGGAGAAGGAGAAGCAGACTTGTTGCTGAGTAGGGAGTCCAACTTGGGGCTCGATCCCAGGATCGATCATGATCTGAGCCGAAGGCAGATGGTCAACTGATTGAGCCATCCAAGTTCCCCTCATCAATGTTTTATAGTTTCTGGCTAACAGGTCTTTCATCTCCTTGGTTAAGTTTATTCCTAGGCACTTTATTAGTCTGGATTTAATTATAAATGAGATTATTTTGTTAATGTCTCTTTCTGCTACTTCATTATTAGTGTATAGAAATGCAATAGATTTCTGTATGTTGATTTTGTGTTTTGTGACTTTACTGAATTCATTTATCAGTTCTAGTAGTTTTTTTGTGGAGTTTTTAGGGTTTTCTGTATATAGTATCATGTCATCTGAAAATAGTGAAAGTTTTATCTTTTCCTTACCAATTTGTATGCCTTTTATTTCTTTCTCTTGTCTGGCTGATGTGGCCAGGACTTCCAGTTGTATATTGAATAACATACATATGAGTGGATATCCTTGTCTCATTCCTGATCTTAGAGGAAAAGCTGTCAGTTTTTCACCATTGACTATGATGTTAGCTGTGTTTTTTTTCATATATGGCCTTTATTATGTTGAGGTATGTTCCTTCTTAACCTATATTATTGAGAGTTTTTATCATGAATGGATATTGTATTTTGTCAAATGCTTTCTCTGCATTTATTGGGATGATCATATGGCTTTCATCCTTTCTCTTGTTAATGTGATGTATCACATTGATTTGTGAGTTTTGAATCACCCCTACATCCTTAGAATAAATCCTATTGATTGTAGTGAATGCTTTTAAAATATATTGTTGTGTGCAGTTTGCTAATATTTTGTTGAGGGTTCTTGCATCCATGTTCATTAGAGATACTGCTCTGTAGTTCTCTTTTTCTGTTGTCTTTATCTAGTTTTGATATCAGGGTAATGCTGGCCTCATAGAATGAATAGGGAAACTATCCTTCCTCTTCTATTTTTTGGAATAGTTTGAGCATATTATTATTATTATTTATTTTTATTTTTTTATTTATTCATAGACACACACACACACACACACACAGAGAGAGAGAGAGAGAGAGAGAGAGAGGCAGAGACACAGGCAGAGGGAGAAGCAGGCTCCATACAGGAAGCCTGACGTGGGACTCAATCCCGCGCCTCCAGGATCACACCCCAGGCTGCAGGCAGCGCTAAACCGCTGCACCACCCGGGCTGCCCTGAGCATATTATTATTAACTCTTCTTTAAATGTTTGGTAGAATTCACCTGTGAAGCCATCTGGTCCTGGACTTCTATATGTTGGAATTTTTTGATTACTGATTCAATTTCATTGCTTGTAATCAGTCTGTTCAAATCATCTATTTCATCCTCACTTTGTTGCTTGTTTTACAGGTGTTTTTTATAGCTCTTCTCTGTTCCCTTCTTTCTCCTCTCATGGTTTGCTGGCTTTCTTTAGTGATATACTGGATTCCTTTTATTTTTTACATATCTATTACCATTTTTAAGAATTTGTGGTTGCCATTAGGTTTATTTGTAACATCTTATGCATGCAACAGTCTATATTAATTTGATGGTCATGTAAATTTGAACCCATTTTAAAAGGAAAAGTTTACTGCCCCCCCACTCCAAAACACGTTTTAGTATTTACATATTTTTATTTTGTGAATCCCTTGGCTTATTTTTATAGATATACTTAATTTTATTGCATTTGTGCTTCCTACTTTTCTTACTCCTGTTTATGGTCTTTCCTTTCCACCCAAAGAGTCCCCTTTAATGTTTCTTTTAGGGCTGGTTTAGTGGTGATGAATTTCTTTAACTTTGGGAAATTATTTCTTCTTCTGTTCTGAATGACAGCCTTGCTTGATAGAATATTCTTGGTTGTAGAGGGTTGTTTTTGTTTGTTTGTTTGTTTGTTTGTTTTTAAACATGCCACTTTTTTCTGGCCTGCAAAATTTCTGCTGAAAAATCAGCTGATAACTTTATGGGGTTTCCCTTGTATGTAACTATTTTCTTTTCTCTTGCTGCTTTAAAAACTCTTTATCACTACATTTTGCTATTTTAATTATTATGTGTCTTAGTGCAGACCTCCTTGGGTTGATTTTGTTGGGGACTCCCTGTGCCTCCTTGATCTAGATTTCTGTTTCATTTCCCAGATTCAGGAAGTTTTCAGGTATTATTTCTTCAATTTCAAAATTTTCTGCCTTTTCTCTCTCTCTTCTCCTTATGGGATCCCAATAATGTAAATGTTGTTATGCTTGATGGTGTTGTTGAGTTCCCTAAGTCTATTTTAATTTTTTATTTTCCTTTTTTCTTTTCTTCTGTTCAACTTGATTGTTTCCCCTTACTGTCCTCCAGGTTGCTGATGTGTTCTGCTTCCTCTAGTCTACTATTCAGTCCCTTTAATTTATTTTTAATTTCAGTTATTGAGCTCTTCATCTCTGATTGGTTCTTTTTTATATTCTCTATCTCTTTGTTAAGGGCCTCACTGAGATACTCCACTCTTTTCTCAAGTCCAGTGAGTATTTTTATGACAATCTCTATCTAAAGTCTGCCTAACTCTTAAGTCTTTTATATCCATATTACGTGACCAGAAATTACTAGATTTACCAGTATAGGAATTTAGCTAGGACAAAACAAAAATATGAAAATATTTATGATTCTGAACTAACGAACAAAACTCATCTTCAAAGTTAATTGTCTTTATTGAAATGAGAATAGCAGGGATCCCTGGGTGGTGCAGTGGTTTGGCGCCTGCCTTTGGCCCAGGGCGCGATCCTGGAGACCCGGGATCGAATCCCACGTCGGGCTCCCGGTGCATGGAGCCTGCTTCTCCCTCTGCCTGTGTCTCTGCCTCTCTCTCTATCTCTCTGTGACTATCATAAATAAATAAAAATTAAAAAAAAAAGAAATGAGAATAGCATCCTTTCTTTTTGAAGCTTCCTAAGCCTTCAGTGTTATTCACATTTCCTTTTGGCTAGTAAATTTGGCCAGAACACCTAAGTTCTGGCTAGGGCTTCTGCCCCTTTCTGACTAACATGACCTAAGGAATAAGGTAGTCTGGTTGAAAGGTGCTGTGATAGGGGATCCCTGGGTGGCGCAGCGGTTTGGCGCCTGCCTTTGGCCCAGGGCGCGATCCTGGAGACCCGGGATCGAATCCCACGTCGGGCTCCCGGTGCATGGAGCCTGCTTCTCCCTCTGCCTGTGTCTCTGCCTCTCTCTATCTCTCTGTGACTATCATAAATAAATAAAAATTAAAAAAAAAAAAGGTGCTGTGATAGAGGATGAAGCTCTGTTGTTGATTCTTGGGACTCTCCTTTCCCTCTCCTGCAAGTGAAGTTAGTATTTATTGGTCATTGTGTGAAGGAGAGAGAGACAGAGATAGAGACAGAGAGACAGAGACAGACAGAGAGACAGAGGGAGAGAGATGGATTAGAGGTAACTCTGATCCATTCTATCCATCTCTGTGCCTAAACATTTGTCATATCCACAAAATTGCTAAACTTTAAAGCTAGGATGAATTGTACACATGACCCAGTTAAAGTTCCTCATTTTACCTCTGAGGAAGCAGAGACCCAACAAAGCTTCCAACAGTCTTGTGGGTGACTACTGGCAGAGCTCAGGGTCCATCATGCTTTCTATTCTCCTGCAATTTGATTCCCATTTATTTTGTCATGTGTCATTAGGGTACATTCAATACTGCCAGGTACTATTCAAGAGGCTGGAGCTGAATTAGCTCCATCTCTGCCCTCAAGGGGCTTATGATCCAGTGAAAACAATAGACCTATTTTTTTTTTAATTTATTTATTTATGATAGTCACAGAGAGAGAGAGAGAGGCAGAGACATAGGCAGAAGGAGAAGCAGGCTCCATGCACCAAGAGCCCGACGTGGGATTCGATCCCGGGTCTCCAGGATCGCGCCCTGGGCCAAAGGCAGGCGCTGAACCGCTGCGCCACCGAGGGATCCCCAATAGACCTATTTATTGAACAACTTCTGGTACTTCAGAAATAATGCATTAGGAACTTGCTCTGGGATTGGATCTGGGAGGAAGCAGCTGTGGGTGGAGAGAGTAGCTGATTGCAACGCAGGCCTCTCAGCAGTCATAGCTCACTGGGAGTGCTGGAGCTAGAATGGCCCTTCAGAATCATCCAAAGTTGGTTGGTCTTTATACTCCCATTTCAGCCAATGAGATGTGTGGGCAGGGGAGTGACCTTAGTCAAGGGGGTTGTCTACAGTCGAGGAATCACTGACTTCTTTCAGGAAGAGGGTCTGTGCAGCACACCCCTGCCTATGTACCACATTGAATGAAGATGAGCTCTTTCTCAAGGGGCTTTTCTAGCTTTTCAGACACAGAGAATGTTAGGAAGTTCCTTCGAATTCTTTTATTAGAAGTTCCTTGGGAAGACAGAGATTTGTAAGGAAGGTTTACCAAAGTTTCCAAGGGCGAGGAAATTACCTATGTTCTCAGTTGAAGAGAAATTCCCAGTTCTAAGTGAGTTAACCAGAGAGAAGGACAGAATGTGGGCAGGCTTCACAGAGTCCTGTCAAAAGATCTTGAGCAAAGGTTGAGGTCAACTGATAGGGGAAAATGTATAGAAGGCACATGGTCTGAGAGATTTGAAGTCCATCAAGTTCCACAGGTATGACCTCCTCCCAACATCTTTAAGATTATGAGAGCCAATTAGGGCATATGTGGTACATCAGAGCTTAGGGATTTGGGGGTCAGCTTCAAACACAGAAATTAAGTAACCAGATGCAAGAAAGCAAAGGGCAGCACCTTCTTGCAAAGGAAAAGTTTTTAAAAGTAGAGAAGGGAGGTGCTAGGTTCTCTAAATTCTCCCTTAGAAAAGAAACTCAGAAAATTTTATTTTCTGGAGAGACTGCTGATGAAATGTACCCACTATCTTTATTTTAAATCAAGAGAGGAGGCCAAGAATTGTCCAAGTAACTATAGTCTTCCATGAAATTCATTTCCTTATACTGACATAGAAAGAAATAGAATTCTTTTCAGGGTACTACTGCCAAGGAGAGAGTGAGTGTTGTGATTCTCCAGAGACGCTACTTAAATAACACTTGAGTGAGGCCCGCTGAGCTTTTAGAGAGATGATGGAGGTCTCCCCTCTGGTAAAACACACACGATCATCAAATCTGCTTTGCCAAGTATTTATCTAAATCTCATTTCAAGGATGAGATCAATGATTTACAAGAGGAAAGAAAAAAGGATTAACTAAAGAATTAAACTAAATTAAAAGCACCTTATAAAATAAAATACCACAAAATAGCCTGTGCAGGAACTGCTAGTATCTTTTCTAGAACTGGTTAATTTTGTCTTTTGATGATCACTTCTGGCCGACATAGCTACCTATTACACCAGCTTGGTATTTGTACCTTGTGGACGAAATTCAAAAAGGGCTAAAGAGAAAAACAATGGATTAAGCCCTACCAACTGAATAAAATGGCACCTGTCAAAACATAAATTTGGATGAAATGACAGAAGAACATCTGATACACAGGGCCTGTCAGTGAACATCTAAATAATAGTGCTTTTCTCAGCAACTTCTGTGCTTAGGTTTATACTTAAAATACACATGTCTAGAAACTCAGAAGAGATGAGGGTTGAGTTAGCATAGCCACTGATGTTTCTCACATTTGAGCTCTGGTTCATGACACCCTAGTGGTGCACTTGTTACAAGTGCTTCTTTCGTGTCATCCCAAACATATAGGACAGAAAAGAGAGGCATACCTCCTGCTTTTGTAGGCCATCTGGAATTATGGGTTTGCATCAAAAGCAAAGCAAGGTCATGCCACTGATCTCATTTAGAAGCACAGAAGTCTCAAAGCCTTTGAAAATGGAAAGTGTGTGACAGTGTGGGAGAGGATTTCTGTACAGAACATTATCAAAGACATTATTGTAATGTTTCTATTCCCAAATCCATATGAGCTCCTCTGAATAAAAAGAGCATGATCTAGTCAGACCTGCAGGAAAGCTGATGATATTGGTGCCACCCTAAAGCTTGTAGACTTCAACTTAGCCAAACAGACAGAAAGATACTAAAGTATAGAGGACCAGCCCAGTGCTGGAATGGTGTCCACCTTATGCCAGGCCTGGGACAGTTGGATACAAACTGAAGGATTCAGGGAGTCAACACATCTTCCTTCTCAAGGGAAGGATGTAGTATTGTGGAAGTGCAGTGAATCCTGGCAATCTCACTGATTGAGATTTTCAGATTTGTGGGTATGAGGGTTAGAGACATGTGCAGGTTTGGGAAAACATCACAGAGTCCTTTAATATCTACTCCCACACTCAACATAAAGCCCCTTTTAAATGAAATATCATGAAATGGTTTTAATTTCAGTTCTATACCCTCTATGATGGGCCTTCTGGCTACTTCCCTTTGAGAAACTTATTAAGCTCAGCACATTGCAATGTTCCAGAGATCTTTCTGCTTCTATCTTTGATTTCTTTCCTTCATTTGTATTCTCTTCTATTCACTTTGGTTCCCTCAGACTGTTGTAAATAATCCCCTTCCCTTAGGTTAGGGGTTTGATAATGTGGTAAAAACAACTGTAGAGCCACTTGAATTGTCACTGAGAGAATAAAGGTAGCCAAGTCTGTAGCTGACACACTCACACAGACACACACTGGTTCTCTGCCATACTCAAACAGCAGTTTCTATCTGTTGGGGCTGCCAGTATTGTCAACACTCTACATCCTTTCAACTGTGCGAATGTGGCAAAAACTCCCTCCCACGTTTCCAGGGGAGGCTCCTGGACTCTTATATTGTTGTGTTACTTCTAGCTTCTCTGCTGCATGCATTCCTGAACATGCCAGCTTGTTCCTCCACAGAGTAAACACATGGGCAGTTAAAAGGTCTAAGAAGAGCTTTAGAAGCAGGGGGGAAATTGCTGTCAAGACTAATCGCTTTTTAGGGAGCCATTTTTGGGAAAGTTAACACCACCACCATTTGCTGCTAAATAAGCTCAAAGAACCTGACTGGGACCGAAATAAGCTGGCTGGCTCAACTTCGTATTTCTTTAGAGCCAGGCTTTTCTAACACTTCAGTTGTGACGAAATACAGAGGTGCCTAGTAACACTGTCCACCCAAACAGTTTGTCCAGAAGCATAAGCAGTGAGTCGCTGCCTCTGAAAGGGATGACACCTTCTTGTTCCGGCTGTCTGGACCCATTGAAGATTTTTTTTTTTCTTAAAGTACACGTAAAGTTCTTTCTTTCTTTCTTTCTTTCTTTCTTTCTTTCTTTCTTTCTTTCTTTTCTTTCTTTTAAGATTTATTTATTTATGAGAGAGAGAGAGAGAGAGAGGTGAGAGAGGGGCAGAAGGAGAGGCAGAGAGTCTCAAACAGGCTCCCCACCAAGTGTGGGAATGATGCAGGGCTTGAGCCTCTGACAACTAGATCATGGCCTGAGACGAAATCAAGAATCAGATGCTCAACTGACTGAGCCACCCAGGCACCTGCATAAAGACTGTCCTATTTACACCTTCCATCTACCATTCAAGTTACAGATGAGCACCCTTAAATATCAACTATTTTAGTTGTTAGCAGTGGAAGTATCCTTAAAATAAATCTATGGAATGTTACTAGAAAGGCAGATAGGGCTGTTCTGGTTGGAATGGGAGAAGAGTTGGCTTCCCCCGACACCCATAGAACCCTCACAAAAGCTCTGTGAACTTTTTGGTGGAAGCAGCTTGAAAACCCTTGATCTTGTTCAGAATCTTGACCTAATTTTTGAGCTATGGTTCTGGCTCGTGGAGGTGTTTTTTGTTTGGTTCCTCAACACTTTAAACATTGTTATACTCATTCCCAAACTTAGAATCAATAGATTTTTATATGAAGTCATGAATGTCAGGCTCCTCTTAAAAACTCAGAAGATGAGGACAGACAGGGCCTACAATCCCTCACAGCCATAGTGAACTGAGGTTGTTGCTACTCACTATTTCCTTTCACCAGGTCTGGATGCTCATTTAGGTCACCTGCCCACCCCCACTAGGCCTTTGGTCTCTGGGAGCACTGATCTGGCCTATCTCATTTTATAGTTTGGGGCAGCAATAATGTCCTGGCTGGGTCACGGCAATGATAGGATGAAAATCTGGATTTCCCAAGTGCAGGTTCAACATTTTCTCTAGCACACATTGGTGTTTCTCATACTGGGGTTTCAAGTGATCTTCAATATCCATGAGAATACTTTTTTTTAAAAATGATTTTATTTATTCATGAGAGACAGAAAGAGAGGCAGAGACACAGGCAGAGGGAGAAGCAGGCTCTGTGCAGGAAGCCTGATGTGGGACTCGATCTTGGGACTCCAGGATCATGCCCTGAGCCAAAGGCAGATGCTCAACCGCTGAGCCACCCAGCCATCCCAAGAATTCTTTTCCTTAAGAATGTGTCTGTATTTTAGATGGACATTTAAGAAATCCCACGCTATACTGAGCTACCAATGGCAGGTCTGAGGTTTCACAGCCATAGATGTCTTCAGTTGTTTCTTTGTTGTCAGTCTTAGAAAAGCAGGACTATTACATCACACCTCAGTAGTACGCAATTTGGGATATACTGTTAGCCTGAAATGTAACATGTAGACACAGACAAGACCTAGTAAGCAGTGAGTAGTTCTGATTCCTCCAAGTCACCCTCACATGGGACCTACAGTTATGGGCACAGAAGGAAAGGGTCGTACGAGAGACCCCAAAGTGATAACACCAGTGAAGCCAGGGCAAGAGTATCTTCATCCTCAATTTCTAACATTGACTTTTATCCATTAATTACACCAGGAAGTAGCTCAGCAGAGTGGTAAGTAGGCATGACTGCCAGATGACTTGGGTTCAAATTCCAAGACCACCATTTACTATTGGAATGATGCTTTGGCAAGATACTTAAGCTCTCTGTGCCTCAGTATGATCATCTATAAGATGAGAATGATAGTATTTACCATGTGGGGCTACTGTGAGAATTCAGCAGATAAGTACCTCAACTCAAAGCCTAGCACATGGTGGATACTGAGAAATGATTGCTATTATTGGCACAGCAGATGTATAGTTTACAAATTACTCTCATTTCCTTCCATTTCTTCCATGTAACAAAGCTGCAAGGTAAGCCAGAAGAACTGTATTCATTTTGACAGACAGGAAGTCTGAAGAGGTTCATTAAATAACTGTCCTGGGTCATGTAGGAAGTGAGAGAGATGTGCTACCGTTCAGGTTTTCTGTCTCAAGATCTTATGTTCTTTCTACCACCCACAATGCCTTGGGAGCCTCTCCATGGTAGGAATGCTTTTCAAGGACTATTCTGAGGGGTAGATGTCAATGAGACAGAGATGCTGAAGGACTCCATAAAAATCTGCTTTTTGCTCCTTTTCCTGCTTCTATTCTTTCGAGGACATGTGCCCTTACTATACACATGCTTCACAGGGCAAAGAGAATATGTCTTCCTTGTAAGGACAAGGAGTTAGTGATTTAATCTTCCAGCACATCAGATAATATTGAAGGAAGGACCAGGGAAGAATGATGGGACAGAGCCATCATGTGCATATTCCAGACTACCAATGCTAGACACCTTGACACCAAGACCCCTGGCTCCAAGGAATAAGTGACTTCTATGGACACCTGGACCCCTTGTTCTAACTGATTCCTGGATGCCTGAAAGGACATGCAGACCAGATCACAATCCTTAATAAAAACCTGAGACCCCAAGCAAAGCTGAGATGTTCTCTCCTTTCCTTTCTGTCTCACAGACACTGTCAGTATCTGCACTCTCTTTATGCCTTCAATAAAATCTACTCCCACGTCCTACTGGCTTGTGTTTGATTTCCATTCTGTGTGTAGCTAAGGACTCTCTTGGCTGGTCCTGGGGGACTCTCTCTGGGTCCTCGGACCTGGTCTGCCTGCATCATCATCACACATCAACGTGTATGGTGGAGCAAATCACTCAAAAGTTAGGGCTTCCAAGGGAACTACCAGAAGCAGGTGGGAAAACAGGATTTATAAAGAGAAATGATAAACAGCGGCACACTGAGGAAAATCCTTGTTTGAAATTAAAAACACCCTAAAGAGCGTAGTGCTCTAATGATGTGCAGTTCTCAGGTGGTAGCAGCAGCTGGTACTGAGGTACTGAGGAGGTGGTACTCAGGGCCCTTCTAGGGCACTGTGGTCAGTTTCTGAGCTTGACCAGCTGCTCTCAACCAGGGTGTGTGTGTTGTGGGGTGCAGTCGAGGGGCTGGGCAGGGGACTGGGGTGGGAAGGGAAGAGACCCCAGCCACCCAGCTGGAGACTGTACATTGCTGGTGACAGAGTTTATGTAAAGCAGCAGCCAAAATTTCCCAGGCAGAGTAGACTTGTCAGATTATGGGGTTTCCATTGGTGAAAGCCTCAGGATGCTTTTTATGGTGTTTCCTAAATTACTGCTTCGGATTCTAGAAATTTTATGTTGGAACTAGGCATGCAGCAAGCTCACTGGAAACAGATCTTGAGCAGTCTGTTTAGGACTATAGATTGGCCCTAGAGGCAGTCATAGGAAACTGGCACTGGCCTGGACAGGCATATTTTCAGTTTTATTACCACCCGAATGGGTCTACAGTTTTATTTCTTTTAAGGGCAATGTGGGGAAAGGGCCAGTCTCTTTCTGTTCCTTCGAGTACTGAGGGTATTTACTTCTCCCTTTGTGTTTCCAGGCTCCCTATGCTTAACCACCCACCTGTCTCACTCATTCACCCCCCACCCCCATTTTACCCCTGTGTACCCCTCCCCACATACCAGGTCTGCTTGAGGTGGATCAGTCTCAGGTAACAGCTGCAGTAAATAGTTTTCTGAAATAACTGTAAATAGCTTCTGAAATAGCTTAGTGGTATTTCCTTTCTCTGCAGCTACTTCCTATCCTCTGATAGAGAAATTCTTCCTCTAGCGCAACATGGTTAAGAATGTTGGAGACATAATTTTTGCATATTCTTACCTGACGGCATCCTGCCATCCCTCTTCCCTGGTGCAGTACATTAAGCAACAGTCTCCAGATTTACGTTCTTTTCCTGTAGGATTGCCAGTTAAAATACAGGAAGCCCAGTTAAATTTGAACATCAAAAAAACCAAAATAATTTTTAAACATAAGTATGCCCCAAATATTGCATAGGGCACAGTAATGCTAAAAAAAACTTCCCTGCATATCTGAAATTCAAATTTAACTACATATCCTGCATTATAATTTTGCTAAATTTAACAACCCTATTTCCCTGGGAAAGTGCCTACTGAAGAGAAAAGAGAAGAATACTGGCAATTTAAGTTTTTTTTTTTAATTGAGCAATATAATAAATATATTAAGACAATTTTTTAAGGAAGGGTTGAAAAATCAATACATTAAAGTGACCATTTCAAACACTCAACCCCCCCCCAACCCACAGAGTTTCATTTCTGCATCTTCTCCACAACTTTCTGTCCCTGAAGGGTTTTTTTTTGTTATGTAAAAGCACATGAAACTGGGATAAAGTTTGTTGTTAATAGCAATGTACGAAGGTTAGTCTCCTGGTTTTGACAGCGTGCTATAGTTTTATAATTTGTCGACATTGGAGGAAGCAGGGTCAAAGGTATTATGTGAACTTTCCATGCTATTTTTCAAACACTTTTAAATCTCGAATTATTTCAAAATAAGAAGTTAACAACAACAACAACAACAAAAGAAAAACAAAATCACATTATAAGAGGTCATTTTCACGGTTGGTACTTGTTCACTGCTACTTTCCACCACAATGCTCCATGGGACAATGACTCTCAATCTTAGTAGCCAGGCAAACACATCAGAGTGCTCAGAAAATGTTTCCGTTGTTGTTGTTGTTGTTTTAAAGGTTTATTTATTTACTTTAGAGAGGGGGGAGGAGGGGCAGAGGGAGAGAGAATCTCAAGCAGACTCCCTGCTGAGCATGGAGCCCCATGTGGGGCTCACTCTCACGACCCTGAGATCATGACCTGAGCCAAAATCAAAAGTCAGTCGTTTAACCCACACACTGAGCCACTCAGGCACTCCAAAATGTTTCTGTTTCTATTTGTTTGTTGTACCTGTTTATTCCTTAGATGACAATATCCTGTTTTAAGTTCCATTAGTTGGTTAATGAGTGCTTTTTTGTGACAAGATGGTAGGATCTCCCCCTACTTTCTTTTTTAAGCTGTCTCTGGGTGGACACAAGAACACTGAGAGCTCTGGTTTTATTTTCCTAATTGGATCCAACTCTATTATTAGTTTTACACCTGTAAGCTATGCTTGTTAGCATTTATTAATGCCCACTCAGAATCATATTCAAAAACAGGAAATGCACATCTGCTCCTGTCAATGCATTTTTAGACACTGTCTTACAGTTTGGAGTTGTTTGCTAAATGCCAAGCTTTTCTAGCATAGCAGGGAGTTGCAACCCCTCAGAGGCAGCTGGGTACAATATCCATCCCTGTCTCCTAGAATACTCTGGTTCTCTGGTGATCTCTGGTCTTTGATTGTCCAATCCCTGGTTCATGCTCTTTTTAAGTCATGTAACTTCTTTTTAAAATATTTTATTTATTTATTCATGAAAGACACATACAGAGAGAGAGAGGCAGAGACACAGGCAGAGGGAGAAGCAGGCTCCATACAGGGAGCCCGACGTGGGACTCGATCTCCGGTCTCCAGGATCACGCCCTGGGCTGAAGGTGGCACTAAACCGCTGAGCCACCTGGGTTGCCCAACTTCTTTTTTTTAAAAAAAAAATTTTATTTATTTATTCATGAGAGACACAGAGCAAGAGGCAGAGACACAGGCAGAGGGAGAAGCAGGCTCCTCACAGGGAGCCTGATGTGGGACTTGATCCCAGGACCCTAGGATCACACACTGAGCTGAAGGCAGACACTCAACCACTGAGCCACCCAGATATCCCTAAGTCATCTAACTTCTATTTTTCAACTCCCTCACCTGGAAAGATGGAGATGATAGTATCACAATGCAGGGCTGTGGTGTGGATTAGATAAAATAACACGGAAGTAACCATCACACAAAAAGCACTTATTAAATGCACATTTCTTTGTTTCCTTCAGTGTTTTCTGGCCCACAGAGCCTTCTCGAACCAACAGATATTAGGACTTGACACTAAACAATGCGTGGTATAATTCCAAAGCTACAATCTGTATGATCAGCCCAAATGGTACTGTTTCTGTGTTTTATTTTTTAAACAGTAAGATAATGCAAAGTATCTGCAAATATGCTGATGGCAGTAGGCATCAATTAAACATTTCTTGGGTAGTTTTATTTGTTTTTTTTATAGGAAGTTTTTAAAGAGGTGGTTTGCACAATTCAGGTATCTTAGAAAGTTGCAAGAGCATATTTGCGATGATGACTTCTTTTTGATTAGCTTACTCTGTAGCAAACAGAGAGGTGTTGAGTGAAAATTTATTATCAATCATGATAATTAAGATGACAATGGTACTTCCTACTGATAAATTCATTTTAAAGGATTGACTCTTATATTTTACCCTCTTTAACTTCTGCAATCTTATTTAAAGCTATAATAATAATAGCAGTAGTAGCAGCAGCAGCAAAGATTTATTGAGTACTTACTACATGTCAGACATTATTCTAAATCCTTTACATGCATTAACTTATTTAATTCTCCCCAAAGCCCTATTATAATGATAATAGCTACTGGTTCTATAGCATTTACTATGTGCCAGAAACGGTTTAAGCACTTTCTTTGTATTAATTCACTTAAGCCTCATAGCAGATCTGTGATGAAGGTACAACTGTTAATCCCTTTATAGGAAGGAGAAGAAGAGTGAGCTTTAGAGATGTTAGTAACTTGCTCAAAACTACAGAGCTCAGCATTAGGCAAAGTCAAGGGACTGCGAAAGAGCAAATGTCATTCCATCACTTTTCTTTATTCTTGGCTGTCACAGGGTCCACCTTGATTTTGTGGTCACCCAACAAAAGAACACTTCATGTTGTGTTAAAAGCTCTAACAACAAATACACTGGCCATGAAAAGAGAGTTCAAATCACCATCACAGAATTGCTAAAATGATAATATCCTGAATAGGCTCCATCTGCTTCTTTTGTCATTCTCAGCATTTTGTTGAGTGGTCTCTTATTTGTTTCTGTGTGTGTGTGTGTGTGTGTATGTGTATATGTGTATGTGTGTGTGTGTGTGTGTGTGAGAGAGAGAGAGAGAGAGAGAGAGAGAGGGAGGCAGAGACATAGGCAGAGGGAGAAGCAGGCTCCCTCTGGGGAATGTGATGAGGGGCTTGATCCCAGGACCCTGGGATCAGAGAGAGAGAGAGAGAGAGAGAGGGAGGCAGAGACATAGGCAGAGGGAGAAGCAGGCTCCCTCTGGGGAATGTGATGAGGGGCTTGATCCCAGGACCCTGGGATCACAACCTGAGCCAAAGGCAGATGCTCAACCACTGAGCCACCCAGGTGCCCCGAATCTGGATCTTGAACAACATAGTAGAGCAGCTGAACTAGCCAGTCCTGGAATCACCATACTTCTCTTATATTAGCAATAGTCTTATTGTGGAAGCAATCTCCAGTTTGGGTTTATATACATAAAGCTGAAAATACCTTAACAGATATATGAACTACATGTGTATTTCTCTTCATGTTTCTGTTTCTACTTCAACTATCTTGTCTTGGTGTACTCTCCAGAGATGTACAGACCACACACACACACACACACACACACACACAAACACTGCCCTCCCAGGAAGTATCACTATGAATCACTGTACTACCAAAGAATCTCTAAATCTCAGTGGCTTAAAACATCAAACATTTATTTCTTGCTCATGCCTCTTGCCCATGTCTGTTATGAATTGGCTCCTTGTCATAATCCCTCTGAGACCAAAGGATGGAGAACACTAACTAAAAAACTGCATGTCACTGTAGCAGGAGAATAAGAGAAGTTCATTCCGGCAATTGAACGCTGTGGCCCAGAAGTGACACATGTCATTTCTTACAACTTACTGGCTAGAACTAGTCACATAACCCCATCCAGCCTCAGGAGGGCGGGGGAATGCAATGAGACCGTGTGCCTGGAAGGAGAAGTGGAATAGCACTAAAGACTATCAATGATTACAAGGTACTGGAGGGAGCTCTAAATATGCTATTCGCCCAGGGAAGGGAAATGGGGCATAGAGTATATGAGTGGGAAGTTTTTTTTTTTTTAACTGTATACCATTTTAGCATTTGGATTTTCTTTTTTCCTCTTTCTTTAAAATGTTATTTATTTGTTTGTTTATTTAAATTTATTTATATGCTTATTTTATTTGTTTTATAATAAATTTCTTTACATTTAATTAATTAATTAATTAATTTAGAGAGCACAAGTGAGGGGAGGGGCAGAGGGAGAAGCAGACTCCCTGCTGAGCAGGGAGCCCAACATGGGACTCCATCCCAGGACCCTGAGATCATGACCTGAGCTGAAGGCAGACAATTAGCTGACTGAGCCAGCCAGGTGCCCCACATTTGGATTTTCTTAAACTTTAAAAGACTGAAGTATAGGAGATAAGCACATACATCATAAATGTACAGCTCAATGAATTATCAGTAAGTGAACTCCTTTCTATAATTACCACCCAGATAAAGAAAGAATACATTGTTTGCAGCCCCAAAGCCCACATTGTGTACTTCCATCCTTCCAACCAAAGTTATCTTAATTTTTTTGGTACCTTTTGCCCATTTCTCTACACCTGCCTTCCCCTCTGGCAACCACCAGTTTGTCCTCTGTATTTAAGAGCCTGGGTTTTTTGTTTGGCTTTTAGATTCCATATGTAAGTGAAATCATATGGTATTTATCTTTCTCTGTCAGACTTATTTCACTTAGTATAAAAATTATTTTGATTCTTAACCCCTAGATTAAAAACTAAAAAGAAATATTTACAGATTTTTCATGAGGGAAGTAAAAGATAACATTCCCTCTGGATTACTCTAAATGGAAGTGGGGGGGCACACAGGTTGTTATTTTGGATGACAGAAAGTTACAGGAGGTAAAGAGAGGGTAGAGATGTAGGACAACCAAGGACGATTGGGTTTCTGAGACTTGCTGGATGGAAGGTTCTGTGAGTGGAGGAGATGATACCACCCACCTCCCCTTCTGCGACCGTTTGCTATTTCCCAGAGTTAGGAGTCTTTCATGGTTTGTCTTCCTCTCTAATTTCCCCCCAATTTCCCTCCTTTCCCTTATAGTCCCTTTCACTATTTCTTATATTCCACATATGAGTGAGACTGTATGAATTGCCTTTCTCCGATTGACTTATTTCACTCAGCATAATTAAAATTTAGTTTAAAAAGCAAAACCAGGACAGCCATGGTGGCTTAACGGTTTAGCGCCGCCTTCAGCCCAAGGCATGATCCTGGAGACCCGGGATCCAGTCTCGCATCAGGATCCCTGCATGGAGCCTGCTTCTCCCTCTGCCTGTGTCTCTGCCTCTCTCTCTCTGTCTCTAATAAATAAATAAAAAATCTTTAAAAAAATAAATAAAAAGCAAAACCAAATCGTGAATCTTGCCCCTCTGCCAGGGGGGGCTGTGAATACACACTTGTCTTCACAATGCAGTTCCACCTTCCTCTGGGTTGTGGAAGACCTGGGTTGTGTCCTGGTCTGTCTAAAACCCCAGTATGGAGGGTTGGCGTTGTTTTCTTTGAAGCCCTACTACCTCTATTCCAGTTCCCAGTGTGCACCACTGCTCTAAAGTAAAGTGGTGAGAGGGCCCATAAGGAGTGCAACACTGGGGGTTTAACTGTGAAGTATGAATATATATATATATATATATATATATATATATATATATATATATACATACCTATGATTGAAAAATACATATGAATTACAAGCAATGGACTTGCATAATTAGAGGAGCTGGTTGGGCACTTGCTCATGCCTCTTGCCTGTGTCTGTTATGAGTTGGCTCCTTGTCATAATTCCTCTGAGACCAAATGATGGGGAACATCCTTTTTTTTTTTCTCTCTCTCTTTTCTCAGTTCAAGTTTAATAGAAACAACAAGAGATCCAAAGTGATGCCCTGCTACTGTACGCATCAGTTGGCCTGCCCATAGCACAGCTCAGGCCATTCTCTCCCGGGGAGGAAAGGCTGGCCTCCCAACCCCTGCAGGAGGGGCCTGTCTTGTCCCATGCCACATCTGCACAGAGTCCAAAGTCTTGTTTTAAGCATGACAAGAGTACAAAAGAAGATTTTGTTTTCCTGGATGCCCACTACAGCCCGGCCCTAAAACGACGTGGCGCTCCCTTCTGCTTAGTTAGAAACATCCTTTGCTCTTCTGCACATCAGGCTTGATGGCATCACTGCCAGGCTTCCAACCAGCTGGTCAGCGAACTGGGAGGCCTGAACCGGAGTCTCGTCCGCAGAGCGACCAACAGGAAGCCACACGGCTGTCTTGGCCCGTGGCGGCCTCGAAGTCCAGGACGGCCAAGAGGGGCAGCTCGCGGGCAGCTGGAACCGCCCAGGCAGGCGCTGGCGCAGCACGTGGGCAGGCGGGAACCCTCCACCTTGTCCAGGAGGGACCCTGCAGAAGCTGAGGCCTGTCACCCCGCTGGACGAGGACATACCCGCCTCGAGGTGCAGAGAAACTAAAGGAAGGGAGACCCGGTGGGAAGGGAGGGTGACCGCGGACGCAGCAGCAGCGACATCTGAGCATCCACAGGGCGCTCCTCCCCAGGGCTCCCAGGCTACCTGGGGCAGTGCCTCCTTCCAACTCTCGCGAGAACATCCTTTGGCGCCCGCACTAACCAGAAACATAGGAGGGAAAGGAATCTTGGGAAATGTAGTCCAGCCTGGCCAAGTAGGCTGACTACAAAGCCTTCACTCTGAGCACAGAGAGAGCCTCGTTAAAACCTCAGGCCATATCGGTCTCATCCATTTGGGGAATATAAGAATTAGTGAAAGGGAATAAAGGGAAAGGAGAGAAAATGAGTGAAGATATCAGTGAGGGGGACAAAACATGAGAGACTCCTAACTCTGGGAACCAAACAAGGGGTAGAGGAAAGGGAGGTGGGCAGGGGATTGGGGTGACTGGGTGATGGGCACTGAGGGAGGCACTTGATGGGATGAGCACTGGGTGTTATGCTATATGTTGGCAAATTGAACTCCAATAAAAAGAAATTGAAAGAAAAACAAAAGCAAAAACAAAAAAACCTCAGACCATGCCCTCTATTTCGGGAAGTGAGTTTGGTCTTTAAACCTTGTACCTAATACCTTGTTCTCATTCCCTCCTCCCCCAGCTGCTTTCTGCTCCTCCTGCTGGATCCCCACTTATGTCCGTGTCCTCTTGAGAAGCTGTTACCAAGATCCATTAAATGTGTGAGGCATTTATGAGGGGGAAAGGCCTGAAAGAAAGGAAAAGGCCTAAAAAGCCATCAGACCCTGATGTAAGGCCAGGGAGGAAGTGACATAGATGGCAATGCAATTGTAAGGAGGTTTGGGCAAAGCTACCTGCTAGGAGAGTCCCATACTTCCCACTGAAAGGCTTGTCTTCATATCTCCCCTGGGCCTGGTGGCCACAGGAGCAGCCAGAGATTGCAGTTGTGCGGGAAGTGTGGTGAAGGGTTTCAGAGCACAGCCCTGCAGCTCTTGGTCAACTGCATTCCTGGCAGTAGGAGATTTGGGGCTGGAGGGTCTTCCTGATGGCTGCTACACTGCTTCATTCTCATTTCTTACCCTGGTGAAGACTCAGACTCAGTCCTGCCTTCCTCTTTTGTGGGAATGTGAAAAATAACTAAATTAGGGCCAGGAGTCTTCTTGCTGGCTCCTCTTTTGTCCAGTGACCGATTTCCATTCAGCCGGGACAAGCTTTGCCAGGAGTAGATGTTGGGATATTTGGAGGTGAAGGCAATTTGGAGGGTGTCTAAGTGTGGGAAGATGGCATTGTTGACTGGCAATACATCTGGTCAAACCCTAGGGTATTTCACTAAAGCATGTGGCTAAGTATTAAACAGTCCTGATCTTTGGGATTTATTACACATTTCTTAAGAAAAAACAGAACCAATGAAGTGTTCAGCTGTGAAGGGGGACTTCTGGGATTTGCTAGAGATAGGGATTCGGAAAATATAGGTCGAAGCGTTTTCTGCAGTCTTATTCCTATTCTCTTGAGAAATCAAATGTAAGCATCTGTAACAAATGAATGTAATGAAATGGAAATAATTTTTGCCTAGGCAATGCAAAGTTGATTGTTAAATTCCTAACTCCTGGAAGGCAAGGGTTATTTTTCTGAATCTGCGTGACATTTAGTGGGTGTCTGTACAGAACTGGATTCGGCTGTTCTTTGATGCTGAGTCTATTAAATCTTGAGCTTGTTTCCCAGATTTGCATAACAGCAAAGATAAATAAGTTCACATTGATCATGTGGGGACAGAGGTGGGTGGAATGAGGCCTGACCTTACCACAACCTATTACTATCTCATGTTTATAGCAAACAAACTCCACTTTTGTAGTAAGTGCAAATTGCACCTTGGGAATTCTTATTCAGTGATGTTCACCAGAGATTTTTCTGATCAAGCATATAAGTCCCCATCGTGATTACTCATCTATGCAAAGAATGGAGTCTAAGTTGCCCTACTGATCTGAGTTCTCAATTTCCTGGCCCATGGGTCAAATTATGCACTTTTAATGAACGTTCATATCATTTTCTTGTTGAAAGTACTAGAAGCTGATTTGCTAGATAACTGAAGCCTGTACTGATGTCTAATAAGTATCTGAAAAGGATCATCAAGAAATAATCTCTCTACATTTACCTGCTTCCCAGAAAAAAACCAGAGAGGCAAATTGACTTGTTTTCTGTGAAGCCAGGCCAATGGGAAACAATTCTTTCTGATTCAAATCCCTAGAGAGCATTCCTTTTGCAAGTTTACAGATGAATAAACCTCACGTTCTAATTAGGGCGCATCAACCTCCTAATAAGCTCACATGGTACTGAAAAGCAGCCCTCTATTAGTAGTTTCTGGCAAGGGCACTAACTGTCTTGAAAGAACCTGTTTTCTCCTAATTTAGAGCAGTCCCCTGGGTTTAGTGATGTTTGCATGTTTGCGGGAGCTTGGTAAACAGTGTGTTCTGACATACTGCAGTTACTGGCAGCTTCATGCCAGGATCCTCACCAGGTCTGAAGCCTGAAAAGTGAATTCATTAATGTCTTCCAGGCAGGGTCCTACATTGTTCTAGCAGTATCAGGGCCTGGGACCCAGGACGCTGGAACACATCCTGGCAGCCTCAATGTTGGATGGTTTGGAAAACAAGCCCTTACACCTTTCTTGCTGATAGGGATATTATTGCAGGGTCGTGGAGCCCAGTGGCCAAGAAAGAATTCTTGAAATGTTGTATGGTGCAAGTTATTAAGTTTATTTAAGTGGCATGGGGACAGGCCCCATGGGCAGAAAGATCTTCACTTTATGGTGTATGAAGCTGGTGGTTATATGCTTAGGCTAAAGGGGGAAGGGAAGGGATGTGCAGGGAGCATGAGATTATGTCTTCTTCAAATTTCTACCTATTAACTACTTTTGCAAGATTTCTCTGGTGCTTATCATTCACTTTGATATTAGTTATTGGTGGGATGTGCAGGCAGTCATGAGGCCTTTTAAGAATGTAGCAGCCAGCATGTATCTGATCCTTATTGGAACTCTGCAGACTATTGGTCAGCCTTTTGGGCTAAAGGTGAATACTTGCTTGCTTACTTTCTTTCTTTCCTTCCTTCCTTCCTTCCTTCATTAAGATTTTATCTATATATTCATGAGAGACACAGAGAGAGGCAGAGGCATAAGCAGAGGGAGAAGCAGGCTCCTTCCGTGGGGCCTGATGTGGGACTTAATCCTAGGATGCCAGGATCACGACCTGAGCTGAAGGCAGATGCTTGACCACTGAGCCACCCAGGTGCCCCAACATTTTCCTCCCTCATCGATATCCCTCATCAATATCTCTCTTTACAAAGTGTCTGTTGATCTTCCTGTTTCATAACCAGGCCCATCAGTCTTGCCTGTAAAAAGTCTCTCAAAGCTGCTTCTTTCCTTTTCTATCCCACACTCAAGTGTAATATTCTGTTAGGTTGTACTGAGAAAGCCAATCCCACCTGGCAAATAGCTACTGGTGAGGGCTTCCCCCACTCCATGCCAGCCCTTGGCTGCTCACCTAGGACCCAGTGCACCAGGGGTTAATATCCCAGTGGTTGGGAGCTCCAGGAGTGTTAGCAAATCTGCTCTCTCTAGGTCCTTACTACCTGCAGTGCGGTGAGAAATGTCCCCCAAAGATATGAGGCCTGTGATAAATAGCTTACTTTAAAAGGCAGACCTGTGAATGGCAAAGGATGTAATCAAGGTGTAGATCTTCAGATGGGGAGATTTTGACGGATTATCTGGGTGGGCCTAAATGCAATCACATCTACCCTTATCAAAGGGAGGCAGGGGGTTATTTGACAGATGTCACGGGAGGAGAGAAGGAAACACAGATTTGAAGATGCTGGCTTTGACATTTGCAGTCATGAAGCCCCAAGCCAGAGCAAGTCAAGCCACTATAAACTGAATAAGGCAAAGAACAGACCCTCCTCGAAAGCCTCTGAACAGCGTATGGCCCTGCTGACACCTTGATTTCAGACCTCTAGCCTGCAGAAACTTAAGACAGTGTGTTACTGTTGTCTTAAGCCACTGAGTTTGTGGTAATTTGTTACAGCAGCTCTAGGAAAGGGAATGAGCCACCTCTCACCTGATTCACATCAGCCTCACAACTGACCTCTCGGGGTCTAATTCCTTCTCTCCAAGCTACCCTGTGCACTTCATTTTTCTTAACTCCTTTGAGAGGTTTTCAAAACTTTATTCTATAAAGTCTCTTACTAAAATAGCTTCAGTTTACATTAGCAATGATGATAATAATAAAAATAATGACTCTGTGGAGTGCTTCTGTTGTGCTGAGCACTTAACAGAAAGTATTGCACTTCCTCCTCGCAACAACACACTGGGATTGGCATTACTATCCTTGCTTTACAAATGAGAAAACCAAGGCTCAAAAAAGTTAAACAATGATCGTATGTGCCAGTAAGACAGGCATGTTTGTGTCCTCAGCCACCTGCTGTAGTGCTCAGTATGTGTCTCCTGTTCAGGACACAAGGGGGGCTGAGAGCTTCGTTCTTGCATTTTTGGGTCAAAAAGTCACCCTCCTTCCAGACTGGGTCTCCAGGAACCTCTCTTAAAAACCCATTCATCACCTGCCTCTAAAGTCCCTTTAACTTATAGGTAGAATCTATGCCACAAACTGTAGAAATTAGATTCTGCTTTGTATTTTTTTTTTTAAATTCAAAACCCCATAGTGGAAAAGAGTATATACCATGTAGAGAAAGATCTTAAAAATACAAATCCAAAGTATCCTACTCGATGATTCCTAACTTAGATTCACATATTCCTATTGCTTAGATTTTCTTCTAATTTTATCTTATTTTAAAAAAAGATTTATTTATTTAAGAGAGAGAGAGAGAGAGAGAGAGAAGGGGGAGGGGCAGAGGAAGAGAGAGAGAGAGAGACACTCAAGCAGACTCCGACCTGAGGGCAGAGCCTGACTCAGGGCTCGATCCCATGACCCTGAGCTCAGACCTGAGCTGAAACCAAGAATTGGACGCTTAATCAACTGTGCCACCCAGGTGCCCTCCCCTAATTTTAAATAAAGATAAATCACCATTTGGTAACATGCCCAGTAAGAATTCCCTGGGCTGTGTAGAAACCCTGCTGGCACATGTGAAGCTTGATGTGTATTTTCTATGCACTGTAAAAAATTGAGAAATACAGAAAATCACAAATAAAACAAAATTCCACAGCATTCTATGTCCAGGGTTTTCTTCCTAAGCATAACTAAAAATATATGAATTAGAAAAATTAGAATCATTCTGTTAATGCTATTTTGTAATGTTTTGGCTGAGAAACATAGCCCTTCTCTGAAGTCTTGAGGTTGTCCCACACCTGGTGGTTTTCTAAGTAGATTTTTAAAGAATATTTATTTATTTATTTTAGAGAGATCACGTGCTTGTGTGCAGGAGCATGAATAGGGCCGTGGGGGTGGGGAGAGGGACAAGCAGACTCTGCACCGGGCACAGAGCCCAACACGGAGCTCCATCTCACAACATGAGATCATGACCTGAGCTGAAGTCAAGAGTTGGATGCTTAATAGACTGAGCCACTCAGGCACCCCTCTAAGTAGATTTTAAACCTAAAAGACAGACATCATATTTCATACCATTTCTATGTGCCTAAGAGAATATGACTGGGTACATGGAACTCAGTGAACACTGAATGGGCCAGAAAAATGTTAATTAATAAATATTTATTGAGTGAGAATGGCTTCTCAGACTTCTTAGTTAACAGTAAGCTGGATGTGAGTGTTGGTTCACCGCAACAGAACATCTCACTTTGGCTTGGAATAACCCTCTGAACTTAAAGATAAGGACTTGCTACTTACTAGGAGCTAAACACGGGATGATCCATTAAAGCTTTCCTGGCCTCATTTTCCAACTGTGTAGGTGCAAAATGTGTGCTCGCCTCCCTTATTATTATTATTAATTCTCTTAGCTCCACCAGGGCTGTGTGAGAACAAAACGGCATAGTATACACAACAGCACTCTACAAAGTAAGGAGGTATGTTATCATTCCTCTTTCTAACCTTGCTACATGGTGTGAAATGTGCTCTGAATATGCAAAAAATTTGTCCACAGCCACTGACTGCATTCACTGCTTGGGAAGGTTAGAGACACCAAATTGTCAGGATTTCTATTCCATTTAAATGATTCTGTTTTAATAATATGTAATAATAATAATATGTTTCTCCTAGAATGGCAACCATATTTACATTGGTTTCTTGAATTTAGTTTGAGTGCTCACTGCTATTCCTTAACCCCTTAAATCATGACTTTCTTTTTTTAAAAATTTTTAAAAAATTTTTATTTATTTATGATAGTTACACACAGGCAGAGAAAGAGAGAGAGAGAGAGAGAGAGAGAGAGAGAGAGAGAGGCAGAGACATAGGCAGAGGGAGAAGCAGGCTCCATGCACCGGGAGCCCGATGTGGGATTCGATCCCGGGTCTCCAGGATCGCGCCCTGGGCCAAAGGCAGGCACCAAACCGCTGCGCCACCCAGGGATCCCCAAATCATGACTTTCTTAATCAAATTTTTGTATACTTCGTGAATATCTTAAGTAGTTGTGGAAAACAATGGGATGTGGTAAATCTGGTAGCTCTTTAATGTCTGAAATATGTTTTTTAAAAGATTTTATTTATTTATTTATTTATTTATTTATTTATTTATTTATTTATTTGAGAGAGAGAGAGAGAGCACAAGCAGGGAGAGGGGCAGAGGGCACGGGACCAGCAGACTCCCGGCTGAGCAGGGAGTCCCACACGGGGCTGGATCCCAGGACTCTGGGATCATGACCTGAGCTGAAGGCAGATGGCTAACCGACTGAGCCACCCAAGTACCCCACAAATGTTTTTTATATTGGAGTTGACAGATAAAATACAGGATCTCAGTTAAAATTTCAGATGAATAATAAATATGCTTTTAGGATAAGTATGTACCAAATATTACATGGGACACATTTATCTTGAAAACATATACATTATTTATCTGAAATTCAAACTTAACTGAGTGTCATATCTATGTTTTTATTTGCTAACTATTTGAGAATAGAATTCTTGGGTTATAGTCTTCTCTCAAAACTGAGAAGAATACATCATTATTTTCTAAGCAGCACTGTGGAATCCAATTTTTGTTTTTGAGCATCTTGTCCCTTTTTTCCCCTTCTGAATCCCTTTAGGGGATTTTCTTTATTTTTGTAGTATAAAATATTTTTAAGGACACAGAAGAATTTCAGGTCTTTCATTGAGGCTCTCCTAAAGTTTTTATAACTCCTGAAATTATATTGCATATCTCGTAGCTAATCTTCCTGACTTATCTTAAACTTTTCTACCCTTACGCTTTCTGTCTGCATCTGAACTTTTTGAGGGTACCCAGATGTATTTGTAGCTCTGAATCTGTAAGCCATAGAACAGTGTGAGAGAGAGTTGTAGAAACGTTGGCTGAGAGAGCAGCTGAATAAATCGGGGCTGACCATTTGGACTGGCCACACGTTTTTCAAAGTCGTACACACAGGGTAGCTAAGTCAATGCACACTAGTTAGTGAACCACATAAATATATAATGATAACCCCTGATGACAGTTCTCTGACATAAAGAGCATTCTTGAGAATAAAAGGATGGATGCTGGTTTTAAGGAGAGGAGAGAATAAAGTAGGTTCCATTCCTGGTAGGGAAATAAGGTGTAGAAAAAAAATGTAATTAAGAATTGTATTTATTTACTTACTCAGAAGCAGAGTGAAACCCATGTTTCATTTTGTCACCCTTGCTGAGAGGCAAAGGAGTATGAGAAAATAATTTCCCCTTCTTTACAGTGAATGACAACCATTTGTCCCCACTGTTTAGCAGAGCAACATTCCAGCTTTGAGAGCCCTGGGATTAGGGCAAGGCAGACTGACCCAAGAGAGGGTTGGGAGAGGTGACTGACTTAGGAGGCCATCAGCATGTTGGGAGTGAAACGCCCTTTGATGTCAGGCTGCAGCCCTGAGCCAGAAACCTCATTCTGTCTCAGACCTCTAAGACAGAATCATAGGTGGATTCTGCTGTGGAGCTCAGCTCTGAGATCTGAATCCTCTGAAGAATGAAGAGCTCAGCTTCCTTCACTTTATTACCAGTCTCTCTCTGTTCTTCCATGATTGTAGCAAATAATTCATATGCACAAGCTGTTCTGTAAGTTCTATGAATAAGACTTTTCTTGACTGCTTATACTTTAGCACAAACTCATTTTCTTTTGGGCAATAAAAATATTCTTTTTAAAAATGATTTTTGAGGTAATCTCTACAACCACTGTGGGGCTTGAACTCACAGCCCTGAGGTCAAGAGTCACATGGTCCACTGACTGAGCCAGCCAGGCTCCCCTTAAAAATAAATGTTCTTTAAATGATCAAATCTAAGCTTTTAACCTCAGTCAGATTTAGGATGATTCTAAATTGGTTCCCAGCTGCCTTACATTCCTTCATCAGCTTATCATTTCTTCTGTCATGTGAATATCTCATGGCATCTGATTTCCCACGAGATCCTATCCTTTAAGAATTAAGCAACTATGGTAACAGCAGCAAAGCTCCTAGTTTTCTAGAATTCTTCCTGGAGTTATCTTCTTAAACTGAGCTAGAAGGGTGCCTGGGTGGCTCAGTTGGTTAAGCATCCAACTCTTGATCTCAGCTCAAGTCTTGATGTCAGGGTCATGAGTTCAAGCCCCATGTTGGGCTCATGCCGAGTGTGGAGCCTATTTAAAAAAAACAAAAAACAAAAAACAACAAAACCAAAACAAAAAAAATGGAGTTTGAGCTCAGCACCATTTTGTATGCAAACTCTTAATACTGGTTGCAACCCTGGTAAGGTCCCAAGACCCTCTTATGATTGGAAGATTGAGTGAATTTAAAGACCCAGAGGGAAAATTCTCCTACTCCTAGCAGTGTGCCATTTCTTTTCCTGATAAAGTAAAATAAGATCAAGTCTTTGAGCAGCATCACTGCCAGTTTGTGAATTTGAGTATGGGAATATCACACTAGGGCTTTCCAGTAGGCCTGCGTGTGCATATAGATCTATCTATAGGCATATGATACAACATGGCTAACTATGAGTTACAGATCATGGGACTGAACTACACAACTAGAGAAATTAGATCAGACATAATATGGCATCTTGTATTTTGCCTCTAGAAATCTGCCTTTATCAGCATCAAAGTCTTGGCGTTTTTAAGCATTTATTAAAACTCTGGCTGTTTTCTTGAATTAAGAGGTTTGTACTGGAGAGGACAACAAGGAAGGTGCCAGTGCCTGCCAGCTTGAAGATGTCTGGCAACACTTAGGAGAACTTATAGTGTTGGAGGGCAAAGAGGCTATTTCTGACTCATGGGACTAAGTCTTACCTAGTGTGGAAGATCATTTAAAGTATAATATTTTACCATGCAATTCCAGGTCATGGAAGGCCCATTGTTCTATGCTTGTCCCCTTGGGGGATATGGGCTAGCTATTAGTGACACAATAAATATGTAGGAAGGGATGAAGGGAGATCAAGCAGATGGCTGTGACATTAAGAGATAAAATTCATCTTCAATGGATTTGACTCTAGTTACTGTTAGCAGATACCCCAAAGTAACATAAATACATAGGATAAAATATGTGTAGATGAGTTTTGTGATTCTCTCACCTTGTTAAGTGGAATATGTAATTTGCTACTTGATCAGAAGCAGGAGCAAATGTGTGCAATATTGCATGCCCCAGACCACTTTAGCATTGACTGTTCTCTCTCTTCCCATTCCATTCCCCATGATTGATTCAGTTGAGTGTAAAGTAGTTGAGGAGCAGAAAACTGCTGAATTGGGGGGAAATGTCATTTTTTTTTTATTCCTGGAATTATTGTAGATGGTACTGAATAATCTTTTCAAAGCCAGGAATGTGGATGATTCTGGCAAAGTTAATTCTTCAAACAAGGACTTGAACAGAGAAGAGACTGGACAGGCTAGGAGAAAGAAGCTAGGTCTAGTGACGTAAAAACTGAGAAGGCTCAGCAGCAAGATGATAATAGGACCAATGACCACATTAACAAACATGAGTAACCACAGCTAACATGCACTGAGTAATTGCCATGTACTGGCCTGAGTGCTCGGCCCTTCCATGTATGGAGGCCTAGAGAGACAAAGTGTATGGTCAAGGTGACACAGTGCCCAGTGGCGGAGCTGGGATTTAAATACAGGTTTGTCTCATTCCTGAGCTCCTTAGCCTCCCCGTCTTCAGTTGGCTGTCAATAGAAACTCCCTCCCTGAGGTTCTGGGAAGGCCTGGCCTCATAGCAGAAATGGCAGAAGCAGATCAGATTAGTGCTGCTCCCAAAATTAACATAAATATCAAGCCAGCTTGTGCAAAAGAAAACAAAACAAAAAGACTGTTACCTTCAAAAACCTTGAAAAGTAATCTCTCCATTATGCTCAACATTGGTGAAGATCTTTATGGAAATCTATTTCTGTTTTGAGGGTGTATAAAGCAATTAAAATATAAAGCAAGATATTTATTGCTGGGGACTACATAAGATAGGTGGTTGTGGGTTGAATTGTATTTTTGTAGAAGACATGTTGAGGTCCTAACCCCCAGGAAACTGTGAATGTGATCTTATTTGGAAATAGGGTTTTTGTGGATATAGTTAAGTTGAGGTTCTATTGAATTAGGGCCAGCCCCAAAATCGAAAGATGGGGTTCCTGACGAGAATTTTGGAGCACACAGATACACATCGGGGAAGGCGGTGCAAAATGGAGACCAAGACCACAGTTACATTGCCACAAACCAAGGAACCCCAAGGACTGCCAGCAATCACCAGGAACTAGAAGACTCAAGGATGTATTCTTCCCCTGAGGCTTCAGAGGGAACATGGTGCTGACACCTTGATTTAAGATCTCTTGCCTCCAGAACTATGAGAGAATAAATTTCTGTTGCTTTAGCCACCTAGTTTGTAGTCATTTGTTATTGCAGCTCTGATGGGCCAGAGGTGAATTGATAAAATATTTTTTAAAAGAGATTTTTATTTATTTGAGAGAGAGAAAGAGAGAGAGAGCACAAGTAGGGGGAGGGGTAGAGGGAGAGGGAGAAGCAGACTCCCTGCTGAGCAGGGAGCCTGATGTGGGGCTCAATCCTGGGACCCCAGGATCATGACCTGAGCCAAAGGCAGAGGCTTAACCAACTGAACCATCTACGCCCCCTGATAAAATCTTCTTGAAAGTAATTCAACAAATGTATCAAAATCTTAAAAATTTATATTCTCAGGATTCCTAGTTTTTTAACTATTTCTTTTTAGAGAGAAAAGGTATGCATAGAGAGAATCTCAAGCAGACTCCTTGCTGAGCGTGGAGCCCTACACAAGGCTTGATCTCACAACCCTGACATCATGATCTAAGCCGAAACCAAGAGTTAGATGCTTAACCTACTGAACCACCCAGGGGTCCCAGGATTTCTATTTCTAATAATCTATCCTAAAATGTAATCTATAGATTGAGATGCAGAAAAGCTTTATTCATAATTGTTGTGTTATGTATATTTTTCAAAAGGAAACCACCTCATAGCTAATAGGGAAGAATGATTAAGTAGACTATGGTATATCCATAGGGTAAAATGCTATACAGCCATTAAGACATTTTAAAAACAGTTCTTAGTGATGATTTGGGAAAATATGTTTTACAATGCTAAATGAAAAAAAATCATGGAATAGAATATTACATTCGATACCATCGTAACTCTTAAAATATGCACTGGGAGAAATCAGAAGGAAATAAGTCAAAAGATTAATGGTGATTATCTCTGGGTTTGGGGGCTATGGGTGACATTTTTTTTCTTTCTGTCTTTTGATATTTTGAAAATTATCTATAATAAGCATATATTACTTTGTTTTTTTAAATAATAAATTTATTTTTTATTGGTGTTCAATTTGCCAACATACAGAATAACACCCAGTGCTCATCCCGTCAAGTGCCCCCCTCAGTGCCCGTCACCCATTCACCCCCACCCCCCGCCCTCCTCCCCTTCCACCACCTCTAGTTCGTTTCCCAGAGTTAGGAGTTTTTATGTTCTGTCTCCCTTTCTGATATTACTTTGTATAATGAGAAAAAAGAGCTTGTAAGGAAAACTTATGGGAATTGTTATTCAAGGGTTAAAAAGGAAATGTCTGAAAAGTCACCTGCAAAGAATGGAAATGTGTCATTGTCATTTACAGTGACAATATAATAGAGGTAAATGGTTTTTAATGTCAACAATATTAATGATGCTTATGGTTACCCAGAGGTTTATAGCACCTTACAGGGCTTATAACCTTCAAAACATTTTCATCTGTTATGTTATCTCATTTGGTGAGTTAAAAGGACTAGGTATCATTATGCTTATTTTATAGAGGACGCTCAATCCTCTCAATCCGCTCAATCCGGAGATGCTGGTGGAACCTGTTACTCCGGGATGCAGCTGGCCTCAGGACTGGGCTGTGGCCTGGGCTCTGCTTCTCACTATTGCAAGCTTGAGCCCAGTGCGTCCATCTCAGCTCCCTCATCTACAAAATAAGGGAGATGAGCAAAAAGGTCCTTTCTGGCTCTAAAATCCTATGATCCTAAAACCCATGAGGTCTTGAGAGATGGAGATCTGCCTTGGCAGTCTTTAACGTTTTGATTCCCCTGATTTTTTTTTCCCAGAGATAAGATAATGGTATAAATTTAAAATGTGCTCTTGCATGCATGCTCGCTCTCTCCCTCTCTCCACTTCTGCTCCAAGCAAAAATTCCTGAAATATCCTTTTTAGCTCTTCATGAATGCTAAATAAGAGAGCTCTGTGGATGCAAACTTCATACTTTCCCAGCTGACCCCTCTTACGCGCAGAGGCTCTGGAAACATCGATAGCTTCATATGCAATGATTTATTGATTACAGTGTCTCAGTGACAGGGTCCAGGGCCACTATGAAATAGACTCCCAGCCTGTCTGCACGCTCTCTCTCGGGCCTGACAGCTTCTCATCAGGCGAGCGCTCCCTCAGTCTGCCTGCCTCCTCTCTCCTGCTTCCTATAACCCACAGAGTATAATCATAAACTTGAAAGACTGGTGGTGAGCTCGATAAGTCAGCTTACCCGGCTCTGGGACAGGGCTGAGTATTGCTCCTAAATCATCCCCAGCTTTCTTCCCTTCTGGAAGCTCTCGTCATTTGATAACCAATTCCAGGTCCAGAGGAAAAGGCGTCAGAATATAAAGTAAGGGTTCTGCTTCTCACATGCCATTTGTGTTTGAGTATAAATTATAAAGGGCACTTTAATTCTGCGTCCCAGTTTCCAACAGTCCAGGGACCGACTCTAATGGATTCATCTGAAATTGCATTAGCTCTAGCCCCATCATTCCTGCTCTGTTTCACCAGCTTGCCTGGAGGAGGCTGATAAATTGAGTCCTGCCAATCAGATCATCGGGTTGCCTCGGGGTGGGGGGCGGGGAAGCTTCCAGGGCTTCTCTCCAACCTTGGTATCCATTCATAAACATCTATTCAGTGCTTACTAAGCATAAGGCAAAATCCAAGGCCTTTACTTTTCCTTCCTCTCTTCCTCCTTCCCTTCCATCTTTGCTTGGAAAATGTTGTTTGAGCCCCTCCTTAGAGTATGACAGATGCAGGGGAGATACGATGACAAATTACAGACAGTCACTGCCAAGGAGGCACTCACAGTCGAAGGGGACAGAGTGGGGGAGGTAGCCATAAATAAACATGAGGCAGCATGATGGAAGGGGGCGAATTCCTACTTAGTTAGACCCACTGGGTGTAAATTCCTGCCTCTTTAGCCCCATGTTCTTGTGACAGGACAGGTCACTTCTGGGAGCTATTTCCTTACATATAAAGTAGAGTTATACCCCTCTCCAAAGGTGGGCACGAAGATGAAATAATATCTATATGTAAAGCATCTAATACAAAAATCTGGGTCATACTAGGTATCAGTATATTGGTTTCCTTTTCTCTTGGATAACTATTAACATAATATGACAAGTGTTAGGATAATCAGAGCTGTATATCCCTGGAGCAAGACAGAGGATTTGAGCTCTGGGCATCCACCTATTCAGGGGCGCAGTGGGGTGGCAGTGGGGTAGGTATGCCATAGAGGGCTAATGTCATGGATTATGAGAGTCTGATGAGCTTCCTGGGGCAGTAATGAGTCCATGGAAAAATTGACTGGTGCTTCACCCTTATACTAAGATTTATAAGCAATTCACTTGCTAGGTGATGTCCTCAAAGGAGAAGGAACTCTCTCTGAGGAGAGAGAGTGGAAATGCACGATTCGGTTTGGGGAAACTGGCTTGGGATCAGCATGGAAGAATGCATTTGAGAGTGGTGGTCAACCTGTTTCCATATCTCACTTCCTGAATGTGTCAGGTTCCTCCAGAGTGGGTGAACTATAAAGGAGCAAACAAGCAACTTAAGGGAAAAAAACCTTGAATCATAAGAGGTGCTGCTGGAAACTTCCTTTTGTGGTCCAAGTGTGTTTAGCATGAGCCGGATGAAGATAACTGTGCTCACAAACATGGCTGCAGACTAAGCTAACAATAGTGAGGTTGTAAGCTGACTTCAGGATGGTAAAAGCAGGGGCCACAGGAACACCATCTATCTATGCAGTGACTAGGGAGCCACAGATGGAGCATCTGGGTAACAGGGAAAAAGAATAAATGCCACAAAATGTGGAAGCAGAAGACCATCATGGTGTTTCAGGGATACACAGTAGACACATTAGGGATTTCTCCAAACAGAATGAAGGTACTTGAGCTTGACGAACCCTTATAGTAATTGTCATGGATCCAGTCACTGCTGAAGGCTCTGCTCTTGCAGTCCCTATGACCATAACCACGTGACACAGGTGAGGGTACTTGGCCTGAGGGAAGCATTTTAAAGGCCTTCCAGAGGCCTCCAAAGTGGGCTTGACAACCAGAATCTCAGTTGTTGAGAGTATGAACGTGGGCTAGGTAGATATTTGGCAGTCGGTAGAACTGCAGATATGGATAGATCCAGAGAGAGGCAGACATGGAAAGAATAACTCAGCTCTAGAATGAGCTTCCTGAGCTGCTGATGAGACCTTTAGACAACTCAATCCCCAAGAACTCCCACTGGTTCCCAAACAAATTTTCAGCTCCAGTCTCTAGAAGACTCCACTGTGCTACTCCCCAGTCCTCCATAGGTTCCTTGCCTGGAATGGTAAGAGTCATTGTCCCCAGTGTTATTAGCCTTAAAAACACCCACCTACAGAGTGTTTGTCTCAATGCCTAACTTTTGTTGGTAGGAGTAAGAACAGGAGACTTTCTCTCACAGTCTTCCACTGTATCTCCAGGCTGCCAAGGCCCAGAAAAACCTGTATTGATATACAGGTTCCAGGTACTAGAGAGATCTGACTGCTTGAGGGGTCCAGAAGGAAGACCCTCAATGGAGGTTTCATTTTCTATAAGTCCAATAAAGGATGCTTGTTTGGGTAGTGGTGAAGTGAGGCAGGACATGTTCCCAGTGAACATGACTCCGGCTGGTGCAAAGGTATGGAGGTGTGAAAGCTCAGGTCATGGGGAGAAAGAGCTGTTCTACATGTGTTGGAGGTGTGGAGGGAGGTCAGGCAGAGAAGGTGGCCCTGAGCACATGGGCTTAATTCTGGAGATAATGAGACACTGGAATGGCTTGTAGTCAGAGGAGTTTTTCATTTGACAAGGCAACTCTGGCAGTCATGAGGAGGACTGGTTGTTGGTCATGGCCCCATATGGAAGGTGGGAAGACCACTGGATGCCCATGAGATAGTTCAGGTAAAATAGAATAAGGACCTGAACTGAGGGAGTATCAGTGGAGGGCGAAGAGGTAGAAACCTGGATGGGATTCAGAAAGTAACAATGATCTGATCTGATGCATGGCTGGGCGTTGGGGGGTTGGGGAGGGGGGGGGAGACAGATGGAGGCACTGAGATGAGGCTGACTCCAGGTTTTTCTGTAGGGCAGCAGGAGCACAGCAGTGCTGTAAATCAAAATAAACATTTCGGGAGGAAGAACAAATTTTGAGGAAAGGTTGGTATCACTCAGTTTGGGAAACACTGAGTTGGCGGTGTTCCTAGGATACCACAGGAGAGATTCTGAGAGCAGTCAGAAATACCATCCTGGAATTCAAGAGAGCCGGGAGCAGGAGGTATGGATTTGGGGGCCATTGGTGTGCATGTGGTTTAAGTCATGGGAGAACAAGAGATCTCTTCAGAAGAGGTCTGAGATGGCAATAGGATAAGAGGTCCCAGCCCAAACCCATCATCCTGATCACTCAGGTGATGGCCAGAATTCATTAAGACCCATTGCATTGAAGAAATGCAATGGATAGAAGCACACTGAACTGCTTCAGCCTAGACTTTGTGAGGTTGAGCCCTTTGCTCTGCAGGTTTAGAAACATGACTTTATTAATTCATCCCAGGGGTGAGCTGATCAAGATCTTGGGGTTTCATTCAAATAACCAAACTCAAAATGAGGTTTCAAACTAGAATGGGGTTCTCGTGATTCATAAGGGTGAAATGCAAAGTAGAAAAGTCATCAAGTACTGATTAAAGGATTTAAATTCTAAACTCATTGCTTTGTGTGCCACTTTGCTTCAAGGTAGAGGCAGTTCTATTATAAAACTGGCATCTGCTGCCTTCAACAGTACTCTCCAAAGGGAGTTCTACAGAATAATACTGTGACTGGAAGCTCCCCAAAATAAAAGTGATAAAACTTACCAGATAAGTTAAATAGGTTTGCTTAAACTTAAATCTTTCTCTTGGAAGTTCACAAAGTATATTTAGTTTTAAAAACTCAGAAGTTCTAGAGTAAAACAACCTGTTAGGTCTAAACTAGCATTTCCAAATCCTTTCTCCATATTACTCTCTCCCCCATGATATAAGGTCTCATTTCTGGCCTGGCATACTCTGTGGGTATGCTCTTCTTGGACGTATAACACATCTCAAACTGAACATAGTCAGAAACAGACTTTTGTCTTTTTCTTTTCTTTTTTTTTTTTTAGAGAGAGAGAGAGAGAGGCAGAGACACAGGCAGAGGGAGAAGCAGGCACCATGCAGAGAGCCTGACATGGGACTCGATCCAGGGTCCCCAGCATCAAGCCCTGGGCTGCAGGCGCTGCGCCACCGGGGCTGCCCAGAAACAGACTTTTGACATCTGCCTCTGCAAGCCTACTTTCATCTTCCCCATCTTAGGAAGTGGTGAGTTCACGCTCTAGTTTCTTGGTTCCTAAGTCTTAGGAGCCTCTTTGCTTTTTCTCATTGTTCACATGCAAAAAAATTAGCACATCCTATTGGCTCCATGAATATGTATCCCAAATCTGATCGCTTCTTACCAATTCCACTTCAACCATCTTAGTCCACCATCTTCTTCCTAGATTGTTGTATTAGCCACTTAATTCATCTCTCTGTTCCATCCATACTTTCCCTAGTCTACTGTCCACACAGCAGCTTTTCTCTTTTTCTTTTTCTCTTTTTTGAGATTTTATTTATTTGAGAGAGAGAGAGCAAAAGGAGGGGGCCTGAGAGAGAGGGGGAAACAGGCTCCCTGCTGAGGATCCTGAGATCATGACCCGAGCTGAAGGCAGATGCTCAACAGACTGAGCCACCCAGATGCCCCCACATAGCAGCTTTAAAAATTTAAGTTGGGTAGCCCGGGTGGCTCAGCGGTTTAGTGCCTGCCTTTGGCCCAGGGCCTGATCCTGGAGATCCGGGATCGAGTCCCACATCGGGCTCCTTGCAGAGAGCCTGCTTCTCTCTCTGCCTGTGTCTCTGCCTCTCTCTCTGTGTGTCTCTCATGGATAAATAAATAAAATCTTTAAAAAAAAATAAAAAAATAAAAACTTAAGTCATGTCATTCCTCTGCTTATAATCTTCCAGTGGCAGTCAGAGTAAAAACCAAAACCCTTACAATGGCTTATGAGACCCTACTTGATCTGGCCCTCTATTACCTGTCTGATCTTATCTCCTACCACTTACCTCTTCAGTCATTGTGGTCCAGTCACACTGATCTTCTGCCTCAGGGCCTTTGTATTGCTGTTTTCTCTGCCTAAAATGTTCTTCCTCAGACATCAGCATGGCTCACTCCCTCACTAACTCATTAGGGACTCTGTTAATATGACCACTCATTAGATAGGCATTTCTGGACCTTTAAAATATTTATATATATATATTTATATATATATTTAATTATATATATATTTATTTATATATTTTATAATTTATATATTATAAATTTATATGTAATATATATAATATAAATTTAAATACATATAATATAATATATAATTATTTATAATTTTAATATATAAATATATATGTATTTAAATATATATAATATAAATTTAAAATATATTTAAAATATATCTCCTTTGTGTTTCTTCATAGCACTTATCAATATGTCAATGTGTGTGTATGTGTTTCTTTGCTATCTTTCTCTCGCCCCAGAATATAAGCTCCAAGAGAAGAGAGGAATTTTTATATATTCACCACTGTATCCCCAAAGTTAGTATTCAGAAGGGTATATGGCATGCAATAAATATTTTGTTGAAGAGGTGAATAAATGAATACTCATATTTTTGAGTCTGAAGGATACACCTTGGGAAACTGGCTTAGACTTTTGGTGCTTGCTCTGGGCTGCAGTATACAGTTGGAAAAGGTCTTAAAAAATGGCAGCTCTAAACATAGGTTTGCAGACATGGGTCTCTTCCATTTAAAAGAGTATATACACTGTAAAACATTAAAATTGAGGGCACTTAAAATAAGGGGTCAAAAGGACCAGAGTGAGTTGACCTGGAAGTCAACCAACATTTGCCATTGGTTTGGGGTGAATGTCTACAGGCATCTCAAGTAGATTTCCTAACTTTGCCTTATACTTGTTTATTTGTTTATTGTCTTTTCCCGTAATTCGAATGATGGTCTGACAAGGGTGGTTTGTGTTGCCCACTGCATTCTTAGTGCCTAAAAAGTGCCTGACACATAGTAGGTGCTTGTTAAATACTGATCACTTTTTGGTCCTCTTTCCATGCTGCCTCGTAAAACTTATCCTTTGCTTCATTATTTACTCATGTGATACTTTTCCACTATGATGCTCAACATGGACATTTAAACATAATCTTTCAATAGCCTGCTAATATTTATTGAGTACCTACTATGGTGCTGGGAACAAAGATATAGGAATATGTGAAGTTCATATTCTGTCCCCTAATGGGCCACTTAGTCTCTAGGGATAGCTTGTACTTAAAAGCAGGAAATGTCTATATAATTTTTTTTCCTGAAGGAATAGTCAAAAATAGTTGAAAGTTCTGTATGATGCTTTCTTGACTCTTGTGGAAGAGAAAAACAGCATGTACCAAATAAGTGGAAGAAATGAGCAAAGGAAAGAATATGACTTAAGTAAAATATGATGACTTACTAAAGGAATTGCAGAACAAGCCAACAAACTCATACTCATCACATAAAATTGGCTGGTTCTGCTCCCTCCCTTCCTCCCCCCACCCAGGGATAATTTGAAGGCCCATTAACCTCATTTGAATTGAGATGTAAAACAATCACCCCAAACTCCAATCTTAATAATAGCACAGATAGCCCAGGTACCCCGCTGCTGCTCTGAGTTCCAAATCACCTTTAATACATGTTTACATTCAATTTGGATATTTTGTTCTTGATGTGCTCTGATCTTCCAGTTACACTACACCCCTGGGAAAAAGGGAAATTGTTTTTTTATGAGAAAGCTAATTTTCAATTCTTAGATTTAAGAAGAAAATCTTATAAACTTTTCTTCCTAAGTACATCGCTATACCTTTGAGAGAAACCTAGCTCATTGCGGACTCAGGAAAAGAACACAATATCCCGAATGAGTCCAATCTGAAAATGCCGAACGGGGATATATGGACTTGGAAAAGAGGATTAGAGAACTGAGCCAACATTTTACTTTTGTTATATAAATGTAGAGGGTTATCAGCGTTGCAAATGTTGTGAGAATGGTGATGGAGTCATCAAGTGTATTCATTTTCCTTGTTGGCCAGATTTGGGCTGGTTGCAGAGTGGAGATGGGACATTCCTCTATGGGAATAACATAGAATATATTGGTATTCATGGCTCCCTGGTACCATCAACACTGATCTGCAACAGTGTAAAGGCAAATGCTTTCTTTAAATGTGGTTTCTCTTCTTATTTCTCCATAGTACTCATGGGACACCTTTGGTGATTCAAAGCAGAATGACTTAATATGATTTTAATGTGCTGAGAAACTCTTCCACCTATTCTTGATTGCTATTGTTTTAGTATGATTCTTGTTACAAAAATGCCAAAAGCAGGGATTTTTCTACCTTTTCTATATCAATGATTTAAATGGTTAAAACCAATCTCTTTCTCCATATGTATATACACTCATATATATATATATATACCTATATACATGCGTGTATATATATGTGTATATATAAGTAAAATTTTCTTTTCAGAGCACTTTTAAGTTTTTACAACAAAGTTGAGAGGAAGAAAATATTTATTTATTTTTATTTTTTATTTTTTTTTAAAGATTTTATCTATTTATTCATGAGAGACACACACAGAGAGAAGCAGAGACACAGGCAGAAGGAGAAGCAGGCTCCTCACAGGGAGCCCGATGCAGGACTCAATCCCGGGACCCCAGGATCACACCCTGAGCTGAAGGCAGGCCCTGAACGCTGAGCCACCCAGGGATCCCGAAAAATATTTATTAATAATAAGAATAGCACCTTTTATTAGGTTCCTGGGGTTCGGTACCAAGGTCCCACAATTTGGTGACTTCAAACAACAGACTTCTGTTCTTTCAGTATGGAGGCTAGAAGTTCCAAATGTGGCAGGACTGTGCTCCCTCTGAGAACTCCTTTGCTTCTTCTAGTTTCTAGTGACTGTCAACATTCCTTGACTTGTGGCCATGACACTCCAATCTCTGCCTTCATGGTCAATTGCCTGCTGCTCTTCTGTGTTATCTGCCTATGATTCATTCTTCTAAGTATACATCATCGCATTTAGGGCCTGCCTCTGTAATCCAGGGTGAAATGAGAAATCTCTTCATTTCATGATCCTTAATTTCATTGCATCTGGAAAGACTTTTCTTCCAAATAGGGTCACATTCAGAGGTTCCTGGAACTAGGATATACATACATCTTTGCGCAGGACCACTATTCAATCCAGTACATATCAAATATTTATTGATCTCTGTGTGTTCCTAAAGGCAGTCTTGCTAGCAGCTTTCAAATTAGCATTCTGTCCTGAGCCTTCATAAATCATAACTCCTTTGGGGACAGCTGCCAAAGATAAGACCAGATTAAAATTCTGAAAAGGAGAATGGTTTATAGATGGAGTTAGAAGCTCATAATCAATAGTCAGATCAGAAGCAGGAAATTAACACTGGTTAAGTATCTTCTGTGATTCCCTTCCAAATGTGGTCTCATTCAATTGTCATTACAAATGTCTGATGTACTTATTTTAATCCATACTCTGTAAATGATGAAATGTTGCTCAAGAGGCTATGTAACATTCCCAAGTCCCAGTAGCTACTAAGGGCAGAACTTGGATTCAAAGACCAAACCCCAGCTCGTCTCTCACCAAACCTGCTTCCTCTCTCACCAGGAGAGGGGGCTTCAGGGTGCCTCTGGGACTTCGGAGCCAGCTGTCAGGGCACACGCCTGTGTCCTCCCTCTGTTGGGGTTCCCAGGGAAGAGAAGAGGGGAGAGCTCTTAGGGCTTTGACAAAAGTTGAGTCCTTGGTCTAGGACCAATAGTTCCTGGATTTTATATTGGGACAGGAGAGGAAAGAAAGGATTACAACAGTATTCCTTTTTGCCATCTACCTTTATGCATATTTACTATCATGTATCTCTGTAACTAGAAAACTGAACAGGAAGGACAGGCCTGAAATATCCAGATGTGATTTTCCAGGGCATGGGATTGAAGATATATAAAGGTATCAGCATGTTAATTTTATAGTCAGTTTCTTCCTCAATAAATCAAAAACAAAACAAAGCCCAAAAGGCAATACATTTGTGCATGTGTGTCTAATTATTTAGTATTTTGGACCTTAAGTTCACTTTGAGTGAATTTACTTTAGAGGGATGAAACTATGCGAATACAACACACTAGAAGATAACACAACTTTGTTTTCTAGAATTAACATTGAAGCACAAATCTTGAACGTCTTTTTGTTGGGTAGGGAAAGTTTTTCATTTGAACTACAAAGAAATGGAGAGAGAATTTCTTCTATGGTTGAATGTTCCAACTTCATTTTTCCTCTTGCCTCCTCATCTTAGAGATAATTGAATAACAGCAGCATCTAGCATTTGAAGGTAGCGTCTTTAACAGAAGGAAGACAGTTCAACCTGCCTGAGAGGACTTCTACTTAATGAGAAAGTCCTTGGTGGCCCAGCCTTTGGTAAGAGCCGCATTTCCTGCTAGATGGAGGTTAAATGTTTGGAATTACTGAGCAATTTTCTTTTTGCAATGATCATTAATCAGAGTAGCCCATTTTTCATTAGACTTAAATGTATGAATCACTAATGGCTTAATGAAAGGCATAATTTAATCATTAGGCCCATCCTTTGTTCTGGAAAGCCTCGGACTATTCCTGAGTCCTCAGTGAAGGCATGCAGTGACTGTGGGAGTCACAGATTTGAGTTTTTTCCATATAATCTTGTAGATAAAGGCACTATCTTATTGAATGTCTCTGGATAGGCAGGACATACTGTTGATGCTGTGACAGGCTTGGAGATTCACAGAAGGACAGCATCCCAATACGTTAGCTTCATTGCCGGCTCCCTCACCCTCCTGGGTCCAGTCCCTAGAAACATCTCACTTTTTACCTGGATGGTTATGGAAGGCATCAGCCCAAGAGTCCATCAAGGTGGGTTTTGATAAACCATGGAAACTTCCAGGGATGCCTGGGTGGCTCAGCGGTTGAGTATCTGCCTTCAGCTCAGGGTGTGATCCCGGTGTCCCAGGCTCAAGTCCTACATTGTGCTCCCTACATGGAGCCTGCTTCTCCCTCTGCCTCTCTCTCTCTCTGTCTCTCATGAATAAACAAATAAAATCTTAAAAAAAACCCCATGGAAACTTCCAGGCATATATAAATCCTATTAGTGGATTCTTCGGGAGAAAGGGCCTTTGGGAACTGGAGAAAAGATGTGATAGTGGGATGACAGATGTGAGTCATGCTTTCTAGGAGGAGAGCCTGGCCAAGGAGCATCCTCAGCTGGCTGTGGCCATGACCAAAATGACAGTTTCATACCTTGTGTGTGTGAAAAGGACTCTGATTATGTTAGTCAGCTTCACACAATGTATGATCGTTGGTGTCCACAAACCCCAAAGGGAAAAAGTGCTTCATAAATAGAGTCTCTATTCCTGGTGGCTTCAGGCATTCTCTCAAACCATCACACACAGGGCTGGGGCAAGCTCAGTGTCCTAGAATCAATGGGTGCTAGCTAGGATGAGGGTGTCTTCCCAAGTTGGAAAAGTGTCCTAAGACATTACTATATTTTTAACAAATATTGCACAGGCAAGTATGTCATTGAAAGGCTATTTACATTTAAGCTAGTGCATTCATTTAGTAATAATAATAGGTAACATTTATGGAGACGTTAGCTGGTGTTAATTTTTTCTTACAACAACCCTATTGTGAGGTATGATTATTCCCATTTTACAGATGAGGAAGTAGACACAGAGGTTAAATAACTTGTAGAGGGGTCACGCAACTGATAAGTAGCAGAACTCATTCCACGGTCCATACTCTTAGCCATTCATAATGCTAAAAATTCACATACATAATCTATGCGATTCTTAACCATTAGTTGCATAATTGATTTTGCCAAATGAACAAAGGCTTTGAACAAGGGTAATATGGACAACAGGGAGTTACTAGAGCGTAGTAGTCCAAAGCATGGCCTCCTGGGTCAGACAGATATTTGCTGATACCTCAGGTCCAACAGATGCAGCTTTGGGAGCTTGGGCAAGCTATGTAATGTCTTGAGACCTCAGTCTGCTTATCTACAAAATGGGAACAATAAGGACACATTATTCATAGGTTTGTACTGGTTATATATGATAACTATAATGATACCCAAAGCTTGTTGGATGCTTATTTTTGTGTCAATTATAAGATGCATGGAAGTGCTTGGCTTCTCCCTTGGCAGAAGACAAGCACTTACATAACTGCTGTTATTATTATTTTCTTATGACATGTTAAACCCATTTTGACAAACTTCAATGGATCACATAATACTTCTTTTGGTATATTGGACTTCTGAGACATGGAGTATGGTTCTTAATAAGGGAGCCAGGGATAGAGTGTAGAAATCTCTTTTGTTATGTGCAATTTCACCTATAATTTATTTTCCATTTTAATCTAATGCATAATTGAACACACTTTTTGGGGTATCACATTCTATATTGCTTCTCTTATTTTCAGAAATGCTTTGTCTTTGTCAGGGGGTATTACTAAATCTAGCTAAATCTCCAGCTTCCTGAGAACCTGATAAACAGGCTCATTTTTCTTCACAGATTAGTAGGAAGAAGAGAATTCACTTTGAATCCTGATTCTTATCTACAGTTTAGGGGGAAAAATACAGTTAAAGTAACTTGAAAGCATACGCATAGTTCCCTCTTGGGCAAAATGATGGGGTTACAGAGAAGCTGTCAGGGCCACTCAAGAGCTGTGGTAACAGACTTTATTCTAATCCACTTCATGATTCATTCTTGGCAAGAAGTACTTTCTACCTTTCTAACTGTCAGATTCTTGGGCTGAGCAAATTGGGTACAGCTTTTCGATTACGCATTCGGTTCCTTCCCAGCTTACAAAGTGATTTCACATTAGCGGCATGATTCATCAAGGGGTGAGGCATCCTAAGGCACAAGCCGAAATTATAGAGGCAGCCCCGAGGTATAAGCAAAAGACTGCAGAATTACAGATATAATGAAGCCAGGTGAACCTGCTATTACCTGTGTCCTAGATACAAAAGATGCTCATCTGATAGCTTGGAAAGGCTGGCATCAGCACCCCATTTTATTAGGGGGGCTTCTGCTTCTACATTTCCAGATCAAGGAGCCGCATTTTTAGTAAGCATACTAACTGTACCCTTTTTTAAAAAAGGTAACCCAAGGACACCTGGGTGGCTCAGCAGTTGAGTGTCTACTTTTGGCTCAGGGCATGATCCCTGGGTTCTGGGATCGAGTTCCACATCAGGCTTCCTGCAGGGAGACTGCTTCTCCCTCTGTCTGTGTCTCTGCCTGTGTGTCTGTGTCTCTCATGAATAAATAAATTTAAAAATCTTTAAAAATAAAAAAATATTTTAAAAAATTTAAAAAGGTAACCAAGTTTAGGACCACATCCTTGAGGAAAAGGGTAGGTGACATGTGATGGAGAAACAGCCAGATCAGAAGATTGGAAGTTAGAAGATTGGATTTTAGACCTACTGTCTAGCTGGCATGTCACTCACCTGTCCATTGTGAGCCTTGGTTTCCTTATCTGTCAAATGGCTAGATTGGAGAATCTGGATTTTTATAATTTACAGGATCATGGGTCATTAGTGACATTCATTCTAGAGAAGAGGAAAACAATGTTTGAAAAAAGTTCCAACTCTGATATTCTGCAATCCTATCAGCGAGAATTAGACTCGAAACTCATGAGGGAATGTTTAGAGGGGTTGTCACTCCATCCCTAAATATACATCTTATCATGGCATGGGGTGGGGAGAAGAACGGATGTGAACTCAGTCTCTTTTAAGTGCATGCTTGTTATCTTTGGGATTCTTACCACTGTTCTTTGAAGGAGACATCACTGATGCACAGGTGGGGAAACTGACATTAAACAACAAACAAACTTAGGACTTATCCAAGGCCACACTGCTTGCAAAGGGCAGAGTCTACCCATATTCCCTCTGTCTACTGCAAGACCTGTCCTGAGCATTATATTTGACTGAAAGGTAATTCTGAACAAATTCCTACCATTCTAGAAGCAGAAAGTCCTGTTGCTCTGTTTGCCATTCCCCAACATATTTTTTAGTGTTCAAAGAGCCTGGATATCTCTAAACTTTGGAGTGCAGCATGAAGTATGCATTGTACCTGAGACGGTGCTAAGGGACACATCTCACCTGGGCCAGTTCTACCTATAGCTGAGCAGTGGATGACCAGTCAGTGCTGTTGAAAGAGTGTGGGAAGGTCTTTTATTGCCCTCTGTCCCTTCCCTGCTAGGGGGGCCAGCGTGTCCCGATTGGTCTGGGATGTTTCTGGTTGTAAAACTGGTTGCAAAACCTCACTCAGTTCTAGGCAAACTGGTTGGTAGGTCACTGTACAGTTTCCTAATCTTTGTATTCCTGTAAATAGGAGGACAAACCTTCTACTTCATACAAATAAATAATATCATATTTCTGCCTGTTGAGCTGTTATCTCACCAAATGTGAAAGCTTTTTAAAAATTTTTATTTATTCATGAGAGACATCAGGGAGAGAGAGAGAGGCGGAGACACAGGCAGAGGAAGAAGCAGGTTTCATGCAGGGAGCCTGATGCAGGACTTGATCCCAGGACCCTAGGATCATGCCCTGAGCCAAAGGCAAGGGGCTAAACCACTGAGCCACCCAGGGGTCCCCCAAATGTGAAGGTTATGTGTGAGACCATCTGCTGCAAAATAGAGAGGTCTGTGGAGTATGCAAAATTCATTCTGGGGCTTTGGGGCAGAACTCTCAAATGAGCCACAAACCTGGATACAGCAAGAAGCTTCATGACGATTGGCTGGGGAAGTAATGGCACAGATACATAAAAGCAATGAGCAATGATTTCAGACAAACTCCAGACTGATCCTCCAAATTGCAGAATTGATTTGCAAACTACTTCCTACCTGGGTAATCCTTCTGGATAAGAATTAGGTGAGTAGCCACAGAGAGCTAGCTAGCTATTTATTTGAGAGCAAGCGAGTGAACGAGAGAGCGAGCGCACATGCAGGGGGCAGGGGCAGAGAGAGAAGCAGATTCCCCGGCTGAGCAAGAAGCCTGATGCAGGGCTCCATCCCAGGACCCCGAGATCATGACCTGAGCCAAAGGTAGATGCTTAACTGGCTGAGCCACCCAGGCTCCCCAGAGAGCTGTTTATTTGACCAGGAACAACAGTTAACAGTTGTCCTCTGCAGCCAACCTGGGAAAGTTGGGGAGTTAAAATTGTAAGGTGCAAACTCGAACTTCAGTGCACACGGGCAGAATGATTTGCCATGACCTCGTTCTGCTAGAAAGAAGGAACAGGCATTCCCAGAATTAGTGTAACAGAAATGAGGACCTTCTAGAGAGAAGAGAAATGGCATTTGTTAAAAACCCTGTCAGGCATCTGTATCTACTATTTAATTTGGCTTTTTAAGTGACTCTACTTTTACATCACTGTTCCTTCTCCCCTCCTGTGTCTTCGCTACAGATGGGAAAACTGAGGCTCATCCCCAAGGAGAGGCTAAAGGCTTGGCCGAGTTCATATCGCTGACTCCATGGTTTAGTCGCTGTACTAACTGGGGGCTGGGGCACAGAGAAGGGGCTTCATTAGTTTGCCTGAAGCATGCCCCAGGTTTAAAGGAACTACCTGTTGTTTTTGTGACTAGGGAAGCCCACTAAGAGACAGTTCATTAGTTTCTTCTTCTTCTTTTTTTTTTTTTTTTAAAGATTTTATTTATTTATTTATTATAGACACAGAGAGAGGTAAAGACACAGGCAGAGGGAGAAGCAGGCTCCCTGTAGGGAGCCGGATGCCAGACTCGATCCCAGGACCCTGGGATCATGACCTGAGCTAAAGGCAGATGCTCAACCACTGAACCACCCAAGTGTCCTGATAGTACAATTTCGTCTGGCAGGAGACAACATGAACCCAGACGTGGTTACCCCAAACCAAGTGCGTTCACACAGCGCTTGTTACTACTGGAAGCTCGAACCAGTGCTTAGAGACAGCCAAGCAAAGCTTCCTGGGAGGCCGGAAGAGTGGGTCCCCTGTGTGACTGAGCATCAGAAAAAGTGAGGGAGGGTGCGGCCAACAACACCCTACTCTGGCTCTCTGGAGATTCTGATGCAGTGGGTCTGAGGCAGAGCAGAGGGAGAAAGCTTAAGGACTTACGCTAGCCCCTGGCCGATCTGGGAACCACTGATTGATTGATTGATTGATTTTCAGGGCTCTGAAAGAATTTTTTCATTTTTAAAAAAAAAATTTTTATTGGAGTTCAATTTGCCAACATATAGCATAACACCCAGTGCTCATCCCGCCAAGTGCCCCCCTCAGTGCCATCACCCAGTCACCCCAACCCCCTGCCCACCTCCCCTACCACCACCCCTTGTTCACTTCCCAGAGTTAGCTGTCTCTCATGTTTTGTCACCCTCACTGATATTCTCACTCATTTTCTGTCCTTTCCCTTACTCCCTTTCACTAATTTTTATATTGGGCAGCCCGGGTGGCTCAGCGGTTTAGTGCTGACTTCCATCCAGGGCCTGACCCTGGAGACCCAGGATCGAGTCCCACGTTGAGCTCCCTGCATGGAGCCTGCTTCTCCCTCTGCCTCTGTCTCTGCCGCCCCCCCCCTCTCTGTTTCTCATGAATAAATAAATAAAATCTTTAAAAAAAAAAAAAGGAACCACTGATTTACAAGACAAAACCTAGAGCCCAGAAAATGAGGCTTGCATCCTCTTTCTTTCTCAGCTACAGGCTAATTGTCTGAAGGACGATTTTAAGTCCATTGTGAAGGTGGGAATGCATAAATTGCCCCACCGATGGCCAAGACATGGCACAGTACTCACTTAGCATTCCTGTGCCTTAGTTTCCCCAAATGTGTGATGAAGTGATATCTGAAAGTACTCTTCTGAAATCTTGTGCATTTATTTATTTAAAGATTTTATCTATTTATTCACGAGAGGCACAGAGAGGCAGAGACATAGGCAGAGGGAGAAGCAGGCTCCCTGTGGGAAACCTGATGTGAGACTCGATCCCGGGATCACGATCTGAGCCGAAGGCAGACGCTCAACCACCTAGTCACCCAGGTGCTTCTGAAATCTTGTGAATTTAAACACGTGGAGTATCATGAGCTCTTGGGAGGAGAGAGATTCCAGCTATTATTTTTCAAACAGCACTTTCTTGTAGCAGTTAAATGAAATGCCGCTTTTTGTTCTTGATCATCTTGAAAAGAAGATACAGTTCTTGAGTCGTGAAGCCCATAAGAATGTTTTTAATTATTCATGTGAAAAGAACTTTGAACCGTGTGCATCATGCTTCCATGCTCCCCAGGAGAAAGCAGCCAGTAAGACTCCTCGCCCACACCACAGCTGTGTTACGAAGCCCCGAGTCTGTTCTCATGGTCAGAGGGACCAATTATCAGTCAGTTCTCATGAGTCCTAATTCTCATTCAGGAGTTGATACAGGAAGCCTTAAGAGAGTCCCTGGTGTGGAAACAGACATTGTCTCAAGTTCCTTTGGATCTTAGAAAACTATAATGTCCTTAAACTGTGGTCAGTTTCCCTCCCCTCTCCCACATCCATGAAAGACCATTTATCCTAAGAGATGCCCTGAACAAAGAAAGTGATGGAACTTAGTGATGTAGATTAGCAATGAGTCTATGTATTAGCAATGAGTCCAGCAAAGAATAATAATTTCCCTGCTGCAGGGAGACCTGGGGTCTGGGGGAAAAAAACAGTCTCCCTTATGAGCTGGCTGGGGGAGAGATGGGGAGGACGACACTCAGCTTTAGGCCAAAGTTGGTGGCTGCTGTGACCTGGCTGGGTAAGACTGGGTCTGGGTATGAAAGGGGCAGGGATAAGATTGTTGGCACTTTAGTTTTAGGTTGGAGACTTTTGGGTAAGAGGAAATAGTTCTTTGGGAAATTGGGAATGGGAGGACACAGTGAATCGAATGGTGGGCAAAGAGAGGTCTATTGGAAACCATGAATGGGAACTTATTTGAAAAAGTCTTTGCAGGTGTATTTATGTTAAGGATCTCAAGGCATGATCATCCTGGGGTAGAGTAGTCCCTAAATCCGATGGCAAATATTCTTAGAAGAGAAGAGGGGAGAGAAGAGAAGACCCAGAGAAAACTGCATGATCATGGAAGCAGAGATTGGGTTCTTCATCCAGAAGCTGGAAGAAGCAAGGAATGATTCCCTCTTAGAGCTTTTGGAGGAAGCATCGCAGTATCAACTGCTTGATTTTGGACTTCCAGCCCTCAGAGCTGTGAGAATAAATTTCTGTTGTGTGAAGGCATCCAGTTTGTGATAACTTATTGTGGAGCCCAAGGAAACCAACAGAGAGGGTGAGAAGCTGCTGGGAGCCAGCTCTGCCAGCCCAGTACCCTAGACCCTGCTCTCTCCTAAAACACTCTGCCATACACCTCATCCACTCACACAAGTTATCCACAAGCCTCCAATCTGACCGATTATATGGGACTAAAGAACACACTTTTTTTTTTCTTCCTGTAAGAGCAAATTCAGAAAAAACAAATGTTTGAGGCCATGCATTTTTCCTCCAGAAAGTATTTGTTATAAAACTATATAATGATCTAGGAAGATGATCATCAGATACTGTTAGGAGAAAATAGCAGGTTTTGAAGATAGTATTTATGGAACCATACCATTTTTGTAAAAAACAAAACAAAACAAAAACAAAAACAACAAAAAAAACAACCCACAAACTTTGGAGGAGTTACCACACCATCACTGGCTACCAATACATCCTAGATGATTGCCTCTTCTTTTTACCTATAAATATTAATGTTTTCTTTAATATATGTATTACTTTGAAATAAAAATATTTTGAGGTAAAACAGATGACCCCTAAATCTCTATCTACAACCATGATGTTCCTAAACATTAGTCCCTTGTCTTCAGTTATCACTCCCTACAGAAATGAGCTCTCTTTCCTCCTCTTGTCATTGAAATTATTTCCCCCAGTCATCCAGACCTGCTTTCCTCTTGGTTTAGTGGTGGGGGGCGTACACCTTTTTATTTTATGTTAAGAAGGGCTCATACCTCATGGTCATCATGTCACTTCACCAAAACCTACAGGTATTTTTTTTTTTTTAAACCTACAGGTATTCTGACAATTAGGTGACTTTGGGAGGTGTCGCTGAGGCTGAACTGGAAAAAAGGATTGATGCACACCCTTCCTATCATGTCTTTAGCTGGCATTGTTAGAAGACAACTAATGACTCAGTAAAGCCCTTTGAAGTCTTGGCCCGGAAGTAGTAAGATTTAGAAACAGGATGCCAAATGGCCTGGAGATGGTTTTCCTGGATCAAAAGCATTTCCTTTCCCTGTTCCACAAATGGGAGAATGCTTCAGGTTAGCAAACTACTCCTGGAAGGGAAAATCCTCTCCATCTCCCCGCCAACTCAGACTTTGTCAATTCCATGAGAATTACTGTAATCAAGAAAACAACTTCTAGGTGGCACCCTGGAAGTCGGAAGATTCGAAGTTTGATGGAAGATTTTTTTCTAATTTTATGTTTCTGAAGATCAATGTGCACATATGATGTGGTTGTGTCTTTTTCTCTTCAAAAAAGCTATTTTTAAACTGACAGTGCAATTTTGCTGTGATGGAATCTCAGCACCCTGTCCAACAAGGCGGAGAGGCTAGCAGGCCCCGGGGGTGTCGTCACATCTGCTGAGGGTCAGAGGCTGTCCGGAGGATACGGATCTCCTGGGAGGTGAGCGGGGCTGTGAAAGGACACTCTGGCACTTGTTAGCTTGCACATAAATCATGGCTTTGCACCTCGTTGTAAGTGTCTTTTCTAATCTTGCGTGACTTTACATTTTGATCAGAAGTTGTTGCCCGTGTGTCTTTTCTCCCGGTCTAAAACCTTTGGAGTTTTCTGGCATTGCATGTGCTAGCAGATCTTATCAGCAATAGTCATTTTCCCCTTACCTTCAAAAAACCTAATAACGGGGAATGTCCACAATTCATCTGCCAAACCACATGTTCTGAGCGTCTTTTCAGAAAGGACAAAAATACTTTGACAGATCACGTAACCCATTTTAGTGTATGGAAAATATGCCCTGACAGGGCAAGGTTGGCCATCTCATGGAAGGTTCGTGCCCATCTGGTTGTAGGTTTTACAAAAAAACCTACAAAAAAGCACCCATCCCAGATTCCCCAAATGCCGTTCGTCAGACCCTGGGGAGGAGCAGTGAGAGGCAGCAGCAAAGCTGTCAGAGCCAGTAGCTCTATCCACCCCCAGGAAGCTTGGCCAGGCACCTGCTGGCACAGAAGAGCAGTGCCTGTCACCAAGCAGTGGGCTCCCCTGGGCTCACAGCCGAGGTCTTTGGCTTATAGGGTGTGCTAGCTCTTCTCCATTTGCCCTGTTCCAACATCCATTCTCTGCTTGTTCTGGGCCCAGGAAGGCCAATTCCTGAGAACCGCACCACCTGGGTGGCCTTGCTTCCCACCTCCTGTTGTGTTCAGCCCATGGGAAATGGGCAGGGGCCTGGTGGTGGGAGGAGAGAGAAGTCAACATGCTTCCTCTCCTCCAATCATCGCACCGGCACCGTGGATGACATGACCATCCTCTCTGCGACTACAGCTCTCTCCTTGGGCCACCTGTATTGTCCCTGCAAAATGGTTCCTTTAGCCCTGCCCATCCCTTCTTTAAAGGCTCTTCTGTTGAACCACCTGAATGGAATTCTGTCCCCCTTCACAACTCAGCTGATGGCGTGGAACATGCTGCATTCAAGAGGGTTAGGGTCTGTATGCCTGAGTCCATGACAGTCCCCCAGAACTTTGCTCATCATAAACTGTCCCCATGGAGACCATTTAGTTACCTACCCAAGCAGGACAAGGGGCAGAAAATAGAGACTTACCTTTGGGCTCTTCTGTCTCCAGCGCCCACCTTTCCTGTCTGGTGGTCTTTCACCCCCCAACCCTGCCCCTTCCCTCCTCCCCTGAGCTGCTGGAACTGTCCTGCCTCTCATGCTTCCAGGGTTTTCCTCTCCCACTGAGATCTCACCTTGGAAAGTAGATTTTTGGTGAAGCGACCAGAAGGGTCATATCATCCCATCTTTTCTTTTTTCTCTAGCTTCTGTTTTATGGGGTGAGACCCAGTGGAAGTAAATTCCTGTGGGCCCTGGGGTTGGTGTCAGTCCCTCATTCCTGTCCCTTTCGTGCGTTCTCAGCCACTTCCCCACTCTGGCTTTTTGCTCCACCCTTCCCCACTCTCTTTTCCCACTGCCTCATCTGTGCCTGTTGCTTCTGAAGCTGTCACTCGTCACTGAACACAGTGGCCGTGGTCCCACTGCCCTTTGGTGGTGCCCTAGCTTGTCTTCCTTGTCTTATCTCTAGTTTCTTCTCAAGAGGATGCAGACCACCCTATGTTCCTAGAACAAATCTCCCTTTGTCCTGCCATTGCTGACCCCCTTCTCTCCCTGTGCTCTTTCAGCTCAGCAGAAGGAAAGCCTACCTGATTTGGGCTCCCATTGTAACCCTCTTCCTCTATGATGTTTTCCCCAATCTCACCAGCTGCAAGCAAGCTCCTCCTGCTCCATGCTTCTACCTGACAATGCTCATGTTAAGCAACTGGGAGTTCACCTGGCCCATCCACTTGTTTCCTCTCAATTAGCTGATCAATAGAAAATTAACTCATGCAGGGAAGTTACCTGACTTGGAATTGGGAGATGGGGCTCTGATGTCAACCTGCTTATTAACTTTGGAAAAATTTAATCTGTCTGAATTTATGTTTCATCAGCTATAAAATGAAGTGGTTGAACTGGGTCTTCTTGAAGGTCTGCACTAGCATTAAGATTCTGAAACTTTCTATCAGACTTCCCAAGTCTAGCCATGGAAGTACATTTATCTTCTGTCCTTGCTTCTACCTCTTTTGTGAAGGGGATGATAATTGGACAACTGGACATCGTTTTAATAGCCAGAGGGCTACCCAGGGATGGGGGAGACCTCGAATAATGGGTAATAGCATGGGTTTGGGTGACCAGGTTGGAGGTTGAATCCAGCTCTATGCTTTTTAACTGTGAGCCCTGGAGCACACCCCCCAAAAGTTTTAACCTTTGTATACTTCAGCTGTTTCATTGACAAAATGGAGATCAAATAGCATGTACCCCACAAGGCTGCTGACAGGTTAAAGCAAACAACTGAATGAAAGTCCTTGGTCTGCTCCATAATAAGCTCTCAATAAATGGAAGGATGGGCAGTGGAGACCTGCCTCCTACCGAACAACCTATGGAAGCCGTTTAACCAGAAGAGAGACTCAAGTGTGTGGTTCTCAACTCTAGATGTACTTTAGGCTCATCTGGGGAGCTTTGAAAACCTTCCATCACCTGGGCCCCAGTTCAAGTGGATAGGAGCAGTGGGAGGAGAGCGGGGGGAGATCTGGCATGAGTATTGTTTGAGAAGCTCTCCAGGTTACACTAACTTATGGTCAGGGTAGTGAACCATTGTTCTAATGAGTATTTGATCCCAGAACAGAAAAACCCACATGCTGGATAACTAATTCTTCAGTCATGCATCAGAAAAATTTGAGTGACTTGGGAAAAGAAAGCTCTGTTCCCCAGGTCAGGGTCAGTAGTTAGACTTCCTTGCCTCTTCCTGGTAGGTCTGAATATAGAGCTACTTTCCTGGCTAGGAATGGCATTTATGAAATGACTAGTGACTCATCCTTCCCAACATCTGAAGTCATTGTGGGGCTGTTCAAATCCCCCCACCCTCTAACTGATGGTATGGATTTCAAATTCAACATCTCTAGTCAACTACTTTCTTCAGTTCTTCATCCCGACTGTCACTTAACAGGATATTGCTGTGGAAAACAGATTTTTTTTTTTTGCTTGAGGGTCACCCCTTCTCTGAAAATTCCTATCTTCTGTCTTTCAATTATGATCAATGAGAGGTGGTGAACAATCGAGAACAATTGAGAATCGAACAATCGAGAGATTTGTACTATCGAAAATGTGTATGAGATCTGGATTTGGACTCATCTTAGGGGTGACACAGTACTTTCTCTGAATCTGTTAAGGTTTTTTGGAGGGTCATATTGAGATATTTGTCCCCCTTTGGGAAAGAAGAGAAGAAACCATCTCCATTTCCAGAATATTATTCAGTAGTAGTATGTTTCCAAATATGAGAAATAGATAGTAGTAGATATGTTTCCAAATATGAGAAATAAAATTATTATAATCTGCCTCTCATTTTTTGGGTTCCAAAGGATGGAAACAAAGATGAGTTCAAGCCTATTTTAGACTAGAGTGTGTGTGTGTGTAGAAGCCCTGGGTTGGGGGATCTACACCCTGGGTTTCTATCCTAGTAAAGAGCAGTGGTCCCCACAGTTTAGTTGGGTGTCTGCAGCATCCTTCTGGGCCCTTCTTGATTCTAACCATTTCTGAAACACTCCTACCATCTGGCATAGTGGCCTTCACAGGTACTGGGGCAAAAGGAAAGGAAGCAAGAGGGGAGAGCCAGTGGGGAGAGGAAGGTGGGAAGGAAGGGCAGACAGGTTGCCTCTGCTGGAGACCCATGTGGTCCTGCAGGGAGCAGCTGCTCTCAGCAAGTGTGGTGGCTTTGTCATGTGTTAAGTTGGCCAGGCTGCACTACATGTCCCTTCCTTGCATATTTCCAGTTAGAGTGGGCCACGAGACATTTTATATAAGACTGGAGGGCATCCATATAGTCTCTGCCCTTGCTCAGTGCTATGGCAACCCCTCCACAGTGTCATTCATCTGCTAGGGGCCTAGCTTTAGAGTCCTGTGGGATACCCCATAACCATGGAGGTTGGGCTTCCATCTGTCCTGTGGATGTCTCAATATCTCCCATTGTCTTAATTCAGACTACTGTAACAGAACGCCATAGACCGGGGGCCTGAAGCTGCAGACACTTGTCACAGCTCTGGAGTTTGGAAGCCCAGGATCAAGGTACCAGCATTGTTGGGTTCTAGTGAGAGCCTCTGTCTGGCTTGTAGACAGCCGACTTCTTGCTGTGTCCTCACATCTTTATGTGTCTCTTCTTATAAGAGTACTAGTCACATTCATGAAGGCTCCACCCTCAAGACATAGTTACCTTTCAAAGGCTTTGCCTCCAAATGCCGTCACATTGAGGAATAGGTTCCTGTTGTAGCTGGGCTATCTCCTCGGCCACGGGGAGAAAGGGACTGATGTTACCACGAGTCAGAACAGTTCTACTAGCAATGGAAAGATGCCTGTATTTTCTTCCTATTATTTAAAATTATCTGTGCCATTCCTTCTCTTCTTCGGTGCTATAAAGTAAAAATATTTTATCTAGAACATTCTTTCTGCGAAGCTATGGACTCCCTTTTCATGATCTATAAGCTAAATTCATATTAAACAAAGTATTACCTCCATTCAAGAATGTGTCCGCTTTCAGAAGCCCAACCACAGTTTTATAATGTGTGGCAATTAACCAGTCCATGTTTATTGAGCTTGGGTTATAAATGAAGCTCAGCAGTAGGGGTTGCAGGAGATTCTAAGATGTTGAGGACAGGCTCCCAGCTCAAAAATGTACCATCTGGGTAAGCTCAGGAACCAGGGCATTGAACCAGAAATGTACCACACCTTAGAGTCAAGGTCAAAGCATAATTTTAGTTCTGATTTAGCCCCCTGGCCAGAGGGGCAGAAATCCCAAATTACAGCCATGCACAAACATTTAAATAGCATAGCTTTGTCTACAGGAGAGTCTGGCCAGCTGGGCAAATCCATAGTTCTTACCCTTGAGTGTTTATATCTTCTAGTGCTTTTGATAAATTCCAAAACAATTTGGGTATGTCACAGAAATGGAAGTCACACATATCTTTGTTTACTCTTGTACTGTTTTTAAACAAGTCACTTTGGATTCTCTTTCTATCTGGGCCCTGGGCTGCCTCTCAGTTTTGTCTGTGGCCAATAGTATGCTGTGGTTGTACAAATATTGGGGAAGAGTTGAAAAGAGGTATGGGGCAGCCCCGGTGGCGCAGCGGTTTAGGGCCGCCTGCAGCCCAGGGCATGATCCTGGAGACCCTGGATCGAGTCCCACGTCAGGCTCCCTGCATGGAGCCTGCTTCTCCCTCTGCCTGTGTCTCTGCCTCTCTCTCTTTATGTGTCTCTATGAATAAGTAAATACAAATCTTTAAAAAAAAAAAAAAGAAAAGAAAAGAGGTATGGTTGCAATTAGTAGGAACTGGCTAGTGGGTTGACTTCTGATATGTATCTGGTTACTGCTTTGAACACGTGGGGTAAAAATATGGGGGTGACATAAAATGCAGCCTGCTGCATGCAGAACACTCCACAGAGTCATAAAGGAGAAGGACACTAGGCAATTTACTAGGAGCCACTCAAGTCTAACCCTGTGTATGTGAAGAATTTGGTTTGGCTGCAGATAGCAGAAAAGTTACAAGAAAAAATAGGGACATCAGGAAGATAAGAATACATTTTTGTGTCTTATAATGAGAAATCTGGAAATAGGCAGTTGAAGTTTCTACGAATCATCAGAAACCCAGCTTTTTTTTTTTTTTTAAGATTCCTAGCTTTTTCTTTTTTTTAAGGATTGATTGATTTGAAAGAGAGAGAAAAAGAGAGAAACCCAGCTTTTTTTTTTTTTTTAAGATTCCTAGCTTTTTCTTTTTTTTAAGGATTGATTGATTTGAAAGAGAAAAAGAGAGAGAAAAGAGAGAGGAAAAGAGAGAAAAGCAGAGGGAGGAGCATAGGGAGAGAGAGATAGAGATAGAGAGCGAGAGAGAGAGAGAGAGAGAGAGGTAGACTCCCCCGCTGAGCATGGAGCTTGACACAGGGCTCGATTCCACAACCCTGAGATCGTTACCTGAGCCAGAATCAAGAGTTGGAAGCTCAACCAACAGAGCTGCGCAGTCACCCCCGCCCCCTTCCTAGCTTCTTAATCCATTATTCTTAGAGCTTTGGTTCTCAAGCTTACAAGATAGTTGCAGAAGGTTGATGTGGGGGAAAGAAGGAGAGGCTAAAGCAAAGAGGAACTTGGCAGTTGATTACTCTTTCTCCATGACGGTTAATTATAGATGTCAACCTGATGGGCTACAGGTGTCTAGACAGGTTTTCCCCATTATCTGAAAGTGAAGCATTCCTGTGAAAGCTTGCATCAGCTAAAATGGCATAAAGTGAAGAGTATGCCATTTCTTGAAAGTTCACATTACACCTCTTCGCTCTGATGGAAGTCCTACATTAGTACAACAATGTGGGGTTTGTTCTTGTTTTTAAAAGGCACAACTCCTCTTTGGATTTCTTTTAGCTAGTGAAAATAAGCCCTACACAGCTACTTGCTTGTACTACCAGCGAGAAGATAGCCATCTGCAAGGTGAGCAGAGCATTCTCACCAGAACCTGACCATGCAGGGATCCTGATCTCAGACTTCCAGCCTCCAGAACTGTGAGAAAATAAGTATCTGTTGTTTAAGCCACTGAGTCTATGATATTTTGTCATGGCAGCCTGAGCAGATAATATATGCTCCTCCCGCCCCCCAAATAAAGACAAACATCAACAAAAGTGGATAAATGTAAAATAAATAAATAGTGATAAGGGCCAGAGGATTGGGTGTGGTATGGATGGTCTGCTCTTTAGAAGGGAACCTCAACGGCTGTGAGATGTGGCATTGTGGAGAGAGAAGGAGTGGAAGTGAGACATGCCAAGGTCTGGGCAGGAGTGCTCCAGGCAGAGGGAAGAGCGAGCCCAGAGTCCATGAGGGAGGAGCCTGCCAAGTGATGAGAGGAGGGAGAGGACAGGACAGAGTGGTAAGCCATCACGATGGGGGGAGAGGCAGCGGTCCAGGTCATGTGAAGGATCTGGGCTTTTAATCATGATATGAAGCCACAGGAAATTAGGGCAGGAGAGTGATGTGGTCAGAACTCCAGTTTAGGAAGATCACTCTGGGTGCCCTGTGGAAAACAGAACTGTGGGCAGTGGGGACTAGGAGTGGGGAGAGCTATCAGGAGGCTACTTCAGTAGTGTCCCTGAGGGATGCTGGGCTTGAAATAGCCTGGGGGATGCAGAACTGGTGCGAAGTAGCCAGACTCACTATGTTCTGAAAGAGAGGTGTTAGTGAAGAATCTAAGAAGTGGAAGGAATGAATTGCTGCTTTCTTAGATACATCAGAGGATCACAAAAGATCTGGGGTCATTAATATACTTTTGTCAATTAAAGGCCTGGGACATGGTGAAAGAAAATACAAAGAGAGAAGAGGTCTGGGTACTCTGACTCAGGCCTGTAAGAGTAGGAGCATCCAGCCAAGAAGCGGGAATGGCCAGTGAGCTAGGAGGACAACCAGATAACTCAGTCAGGAAATTTTCAAGAAATATTAAGTGCTTAACTATCCAAGGCTGCAGAGAAGTACACTGATCTTTGGATCTGCAACATAGGGGTTCTTGTACGATAAAGATTTTGGCTTGTCTTTGTCCTGGGTTGCTGGGAGGGAGGCTAAACCTTTGGAATTGCCCAACTGCTAGAGATGTTTTTGTTATTCATGATGGACTCTGAGATAACTTATGGCCATGCCATGGCAGGAAGACCAACCATGTGATCAGAGACTAGGGCTTTGAGTAATGGGATACCAGCCTGATTTCCTGACCTTGGGGAGTGGAGAGCACCTGGAGATTGAGTTCAATCATGTGGCCTGTGATTTAATCAAGCATGCCTACTAGTGAGACTGAGCAGAATTTCCTGGTTGGTAAACATATTGATGTGCTGGGAGGGTGGCATGCTCTGATTCTACAAGAGAGGGCTCAAAGGCTTGCTTTCAGGATCCTCCCAGACCCAACTCTATGTGTTTCTTCATTTGGCTTGTTTTGGTCTATATCCTTCATACTAAAACTAGAATCATAAGCATAGTGCTTTCCAGAGTTCTGTAAGTCCTAGTGAATTATCAAAACTGAGTTCTGTGGGAATCCCTGAATTTGTAGCCAGTTGGTCAGAAAGGGATCTTCTGAACTTGCAGCAGTCTTGTGGACAACTGAGATCCTAGCTTTTGGTTCTGCACTATGTGTTTAGCTTCAGAACTGAGTTGTAAATATTGCAGAGGTTCCTTAGTAGCACAGATGAGCAGGAATTCAGTGGCATGGTAGGGGCAAAAGCTTGATTTTAGGAGGTTTAGAAGGAGAGTACTAAGAAGTACTAGAGATGCAAGTACAGACAACTGCTTTGGGGCATTTTTATTGGGAAGGGAACAGAAAAATGGAATGGTGGAATTATAATGAACTCCCTCAAATGTTGATGATTAACGTATAAGGGAGTAATATTCTAGACAGGCATTCAGAAGAGTTGTTTTGAAGGAGGCAGGTATGTGTTGCGTAGTCATGACTAACAGTTGTATGGATAGACAGCCCTAATGGTGGAGAGGCAGAGGAGGAGTATCAGGAAAGGCCCATGAGTTGGGGTATTTGAATGGCACAGTTGATCTGAGGACAAAGGAAAGGGAGGTACAGGGTACGGTAAAACAGTGAGAAGGAACAGATCCAAAGGTAGGGGTTAGAAGGTGGCGGATGAGGAAGAGGAGGCTCAGACAGCAGATGGGCTCTTGGGTTCAAAGCATCAGAAAAGCACCAGCAAAAGAACCAATTTACAAGTGAATCAACTGGGATTCTCAGCTTTAACTTGACTATGGGGTGACCAAGAGAAAGAACAAAACATGAGAGACACCTAACTCTGGGAAACGAACAAGGGGTAGTGGAAAGGGAGGTGGGCGGGGGGTTGGGGTGACTGGGTGATGGGCACTGAGGGGGGCACTTGGCGGCATGAGCACTGGGTGTTATGCTAAATGTTGGCAAATTGAACTCCAATAAAAAAAATTTAAAAAAAAGAAAAGAACTTTATACTAAGTGGACTGTGATTTTATGACTCTCTCATAGTATTCCCAGCACAGTACTTGGCCTAGATTGGATGCTCAGGAAATGTTTGTTGAATGAATTGGAGCTTTAGTATGCCACCTACTTTGTCTCTTCCCCACACCATGCCTTCGGATCATCTACGTGGGAATTTAAATATCAGAACAATTTCCACTGGGTGGAGAATGTGCTCAAGAGTTGAAACTGGATCATTGTTTGCCAGGGATTTTTGAAAAGTAATTTCCAAATATAGATGGCCCCTCAAGTCTTTGCCAACATAAGATTATTTGGTTCTATGATCTCCAGAGAAGCCAAGAGAAATTACAATGATGACAATAATTAGAATGTCAATAATTAACACACACTGCCTACTTATTAGTACGTGGCACCATGGTAAACAACTGGCATACATTCTTTCATTTAATAGTACCTATGAGGTAGGTGCCAATATTATACCCATTTTATAGATTAGGAAACTGAGATATAGAAAGACTAAGTGACTTGCTCCCCGTTGTCCACCTGTAAGTGGTAAAGCCTTGACATGAAGGCTATCTTACCTATCAGGCCAGTGGTTCCACTTGGCTGCACATTGGAATTACCTGGGAGCTTTGAAAACTCCCTGTTGCTGGGTTATATTGAGACCAATGAAATCAGAATGTTTCAGTTTTTGCTCAAAACCTACCTGGGAGTTTTTAAGTGTAATCTGAAACCAGCCACCAACTCAGAGAGGCCAGGGAGAAACCAGAGAAAGGGGTAGGCCACTCCAGATTGGTAGGTGGCAGGTTTCATAAGTAGGGAAACTTACCTGTGAGGATTGTCTTGGGTGGCCATAGGATGAGTAGATCTCCATACCACTACCCAAAGCTTAAAGTTTATAAACAGGTCTTAACTGGGTTTAGTCACATATACCATCTAGATGGTCTCAGCAACACCTTAATCACTCAAGACTATATCCTTGGAACAAGTCCCATGTGAGAATAGTAGGCATAGTGTGCCATTCCGAGGATGGAGGAAGGATTATGGAGCATCTGAATGCCAGCTCAAGGGTCAACTGGTGGTCATGCCTTTTTGATTATCTCCTCCAATGCTTGGGTGGGAGCCAAGTGTCAGTATTGTTTAAAGATCCCCAGTGGATTCCAGCGTGCAGCAAAATTTGGTAACTACTTACTAGGCTATATTTCTTTTCAAAAGTGGAGGCCAATGGAAGTAACTCAGGTGCCCGTTGATGGATGGATAAAGAAGATGTTGTATATATACAATGGAATATTACTCAGCCATAAAAGAGAATGAGATCTTGCCATTTGAGACAACATGGATGGACCTTGAAGTAATTATGCTAAGTGAAATAAGTCAGAGAATAACAAATACCATATGATTTCATTTATATGAAGAATCTAAAAAACAAACAAAAAGCAGAAACAACCCCATAAATACAGAGAATAAACTGATGGTTGCCAGGAGGAAAGACGGTGAGGGGGTGTTGATGGTACAGGCTTCAGGTATGGAATGAATAAGTCATGAGGATGAAAGGTGGGAATATAGTCAATGGTATTATAATAGTGTTGTATGGTGACAGATGGGAGCTCCACTTGTGAGGGTAGCATAATGGTTAGAGAGGTTGAATTACTATGTTGCACACCTGAAAATAATGTAGCATTGTGTGTCAACTAGACTTCAATAAAAACAAAACAATGAAAAAAATGAAAGAAAAAACAACAGAGGCCAAGTGCTTGATTGGAGCATGCAGAGGAGAATGCTCACCCTTTCCTGCTCCCCTAGGTATAGGGAGAGCATCCCAGGTGCAAGCCATCCTGAGCTGAGATGATGACATTCCTTAGGTTGGGGCGGGAGGCTTCTCTTTTAGTTACAAGTCCTCACCCCTACTCTATAGGATCGGGGGAGGGCAAGCTGAAATATTACAGAAGAGGGGATGAAATGGATATATGATTTATTATTGTTGTTATTTTTGTCATCATTCTACAATTTAGATGAGCCAGAACAGTTGTGTTCATTTTAATAAGCTAATGAGTACTGTGGGAAAGCCTCCCCCAGTGAGTCACAGTGATGAATTATATTAAATGTTAACTGCCAAGACCAGAAAGTTAAAAAAAAAAAAAAAAGACATAACCCTCACTTTTCCTCTAATCGCCCCTGCAGGGAAATTGCTCAGCTTGAGCTGGATATTCCTGCTGAACATTTAGTCTATAAACTCAGCCTTGTAGTTTACAAAGAGTTCAGCCAGGGAGACCATAAATGAGTCTCCATCAGTGCGCATGTGAAGAAATTTGAAGAATAGGGCCTGTCTTGATTTTGTGGTGTAGCACAGCCAGGACATCTATTATGGCCAATAAAGCAAAGCAGACAGCTGGAGGGTCATGGCAATCACAAGGCAGCTGGTACCATCTGTGATATTTCAGGGCCCTGAGTACAGAATGGCTTTGTAGTGAGGGTGAGAGGTGATGTGCTAGATGATGTGAGACATAAAAATAAGGCTTTGCAAAAAGCACCTGATAGCCACACTCAGGTGCAAGGCAGGTAATGTGGGTACAACATGGCCCGTCACAGAGTAGCCTCTGCCTCTTCCTGTTCTCACATGTGCGTTTGTTCTCTGTTACAATGGCGGAGTTGTTTATTTCTGGAACCTTTTCTGGCAAGGTTAAAAATGGCAGTGAGGGTGGGGAGGGGCTAAGTAGTGCGGCTTCGCCTCCCCTTTCTGTGCTCCTTCTGCAGGAGCTATATATGCTGTAGGCATATACATCTGCTATCTATGTGGTAGGGCTGACTTACCTTTTAGGGTTAAGGAGGGGACATTATCTATTAGCATCTGTGTTAGTTTCTTACTGTTGTCTGACAATTAGCATTTAGCAGCTTAAAACAGCACCCATTTGGGCAGCCCTGGTGGTGCAGTAGTATAGCGCCGCCTGCAGCCTGGGGTGTGATCCTGGAGACCCAGGATCGAGTCCCGTTTCGGGCTCCCTGTATGGAGCCTGCTTCTCCCTCTACCTCTCTCTCTCTGTGTGTCTCTATGAATAAATAGATAAAATCTTTTAAAACAACAACAACACCCATTTATTAACTCACAGTCTGTAGGTCAGAAATTTGGGTGCAACATGTTTGGGTTCTCTGCTTTGGGTTTCCCAAGGCTGAAATCAAGGTGCTGGCCAGCCTGTGGTCTCATCAGGAGGCTTGACTAAGGAAGTTTGCTTCTAGAGCTCATTCAGGTTGTTGGTCAAATTTAGTTCCTTGTAGCTAAAGGACTGAGGTCCTTTGTCCTTGCTGCCTCTCAGTTGGTGGCCACCTGCATTCTTTATCTTGTGGCCTTCTCCATCTTCAAAGGCAGCAGTGGGGAATGTCCTTCACAATTCAAACCTCCCTTGCCAAGAAGAGTCCTGTCACTTTTAAGGGTTACCTGATAAGGTTAGGTCCCATGAAGATAATCTCCCTTTCTTGGGGTCAACTGATTTGGGACCTTATAATTACATCAGCAAAATCCCTTTACAGAAGCACTTAGATTAGTGTTTGGTGAAATGGCTGGGAGAAGGTATGTATATACCAGGGGACAGCAGAATTCTACCCACAGAGCATCTTGGGCAAAGTTCCTAGAGAGTGTGAACAGCATATGGGCCCTTAATGAGGCCATTTATGGGCACATTCTCATCCCCAAGGCTTTTTCCTCCACAGTTCTTAGACACTACTGCTTGGTCTATGAGGACAGTTTCGGAATTGGCAATAAAATCTTTACACACTTGTATTTGTTTTATGCATGGCTTCTGAAAATGCTAACATCACCTCACTAAGGAGACCTAAGGCTGAGCTTTTCAATCCATCTACTGAGGGACAATCAGTGAAGTGGAAGAGCTTTTGGTCTTGCAGGAGGAGAAATGCAGGAAATTTTAATGAAAATGGTTTTATTACACCTCCCACTTAAAAATTGTGCATCACACATTAAAACAATGAGCTTGAAAATACATCTATCAGAGGACAGATTTTTAATGCATCTTTGAAAAAGGAAAGGCTGAGTCAATTCTTCACAGAAATTTCAGAGGTACACAAAAAAGGGGTGTTTGGGATAAGTAGGGGTAGATGGGTAATTGAGGGGGCTCTAAGACATACCTCTGCCAATGCCTGTGGAATTTCTGAGCACATTTATTCATCCTTGATTCACTCACTTACTAAACTTCAGGCGTTTGGCTAGATGCTGGGGTACAAATGTGCCCCCTCCTCTCAAAGAGGTTGCATTAGTGGGAGAAACCAGGACCAGGGCTGACAGTCCTGCTGTCCAGTGGTATGAGCTGTGAGCAATATCCATGGGAGGTGGTGAAGCCTAGAGCATGCATCTAATTCCAATTGGGAGGGTGTGTCAGGATTGCTGAGCTGAATCTCAGAGGGGACTGGAGCCATGTGACATTTATTTGCCTACCTTTAGGTGCAAAGTGAAGTGACCCAACCAAAGGCCTGGGATTCGTTCATCAATGGTAGAGTGGGCAGTGGCTCTCAAACCTGAGAGTGCATCGGGAGCTCAGGGAGACCTTAATCAAGTAGACTTTGGTATCTCACTCAAGGTTATGATCATTTAGTCAGTCCCAGTTGGGGCCTGAGAGTTTGCATTTCTGAGAGCCAGGCAATGCTAATGCTGCTGGGCACTTTGAAAGTACTGCCTTATGGCTCGCTGTCATTCACCTCTGTGGATGGCACTTGCAAAGGGTTAATAAAACATCAGCTGGTTGGTAATTTTTACAAAGGACATTGATGAATTTGGCCTTGGAGGCAACTCGCTAGAGTGAGGAATAGCTACCCAGAGGAAAGGGCCAGGAGTTTTCTACCACGGTCATAAGTGGTTAGGATTTTGGGGAGATTGTGATCGAAGAGGAAGCCGTGTGCCTGCCTACAACCTCTCGTGTCCCTATGTTAGTGACAGAGCGCAAGATAAAGCACTCAGCATTACCCAAAGTGACTCGGGGGTGATTAATACTTGGAGCCCCTGGAGCAGAAAAGGTGGGCATGCAGGATGCAATTAAGATGATAAAGAACCCCAAGAAGCAATGCTTAGCAGCAAGCAGGGGCTGCTTGGCTGTCGAGGAGGAGAGCTACTGCCTGTCCCTGGCTCTGCCGAGACAGCTTATGAGATGCAGAGATGGAGCTCATGATTCTGCTTGGCTCATCAGGATAGAGAAAAATGTAATTGGGAAGGTTATTTTCAAGACGTGGGCATTTCTTTGTCTCCCTCCCTGTGAGGCTGGAGCTCCAACGGTCCCCAAAAACGATGTTGAGGAGGGTTGCCGTGAATAGGGGGGTGGAAAAAGCGATCTGGTTTAAATTCAGACCGTGCCTGGCTTGACTAGTAATTGATAGAGGGAAGTAAATGACCCGAAGGAGGTACTCAGTGCGATTCATAAGTCTTGTGTGAAATGCTACGGCAGCACAGGCTACGTACCCGAGCCGGCCCTGCCATGCAGGAGAGAGTCATTTTTAGTGCAGCTTCGCCTCCCCTTTCTGTGCTCCTTCTACCATTCGGATCCTTTGACCTCTCTCCAGGGCCAGATAGAAGCTCCTTCGTTCTCATTCCTTCAGCAAACTGTTGCATAATAAGTTAATTAGATACCAAACGACCAAATAGTGATTTAATGCATCTATTAGGTAAATGTCTTAACTCCAATAAATAACCTGATAATGGTGAAAGGGAAGCAGAGATGTGGAACAGGTAGTGCCTTCGGCCCTCCTGGGGTCTCCTGGCAGATTAATGAGTCAGATTTGCAGGGCGAAGGAGCCCTCTGAGATCCCTCCAGTGACAGTGTTGGTAGTAGCAATAGCTGGCACTCAGGTTGATAGTAGTAACAGCTAGCCCGCACTGTGGCAAATGCTCCTTGTGTTCTTTTTTAATTTTCCTAGCAACCCTTTGAAGAAGGTCTTTATTATCATCCCCATTTTGGAAAAAGAGGAAACAGGAAGCACAGACAAGTATAGGAACTTTCCCAAGGTCATTTGGCCAGTAAGTGCTCAAGGCAGGACTTGAAACCAGATGGTTAGACTCCAGAGAGCGCTCACACGTAGCCTCTATTCTATCTGCCTGAATTCGCTCCTCACACCTGTCTTCCCTGCCACAAGTCTGTATACACACCACTTCCCTGCACCCCCTTCCCCATTCTGCTCTCCTTCCCTCCATGAGGGCTCTGGTTTTGTCTTATTTCCTGGATCAGAAGGATCTAGAAGAGTGTTGGGCACTGAGTGGAAAATGCTGCACATTGACTAAATGAAGGAACCAGTTGAGAATTTCAATAGGGAGTTTTGCTGTCATTGAATTGTTTAACATTTCCCATTTGAGCCAGGAAGTCTTTAACAAATGTTACCACCACAAGCGCCTGATGTTAAAAAAGAGTTGGCCTATAAGTTTTTGACTATAGAAGTGTTGAACAGATGCTTATGTTTATAAGAGGGAAAAGATTTTTGCATTATCTAGAACTCCATTGCTTTGTGTTTTCTAATACGTTTTAGAACCTGGGAAGGATGGAGCATCAACAAGGGCCAATGGAGCAGGTGCATGACTGGAACAGACAGGAAAGTGCTATGAGCTCACATCTACAAGGCATGTGCAAGTGTGTGTATCTACACAAATGTCCATGAATGGTGTTTGTACTTAAGTATGTTGTGTGTGTGTGGTATTATTCGTGATCTAGTCAGGAAACAGAATCCACACAAGTTACTTTAATAGAGAGAATTGACTATAAGGAATTGATCGAACAGCTAATGGCCAGACAGAAAAAGCAAAAAGAGAACACAGACATAACCCAATATCAGCACAGAGACAGTCTGTGCTGGAAGCATCCAGAATACCTAGGGCTGGGATAACAGGGGAAGCTGTTGGGGGCCTTCAGAATCTGGAAACTTGGATGGGGCCCCACATAAGTGACAGACTTCTGAGGAGGGGACACTGCCTGACTGCTACTGGTAACACAGGAGCTGGGAGTGGGGACTCGGGTCTCTGGAGAGGGTGCTTTCCAGCAGGTGTAGGCAAACTAAGGGGGGTGAGTGTGTGAGGGTCCTGGGATCCAGATTCTGGGAGAGTGAAAAGAAGCTGGCAATTGGAGCCACCTGCATCCAGAGTCAACCTGCTGGTGCTGTGATGAAGGGCCATCCCTGGGGTGACGCAGACAGGAATAGAAAGTCCTTCTCCTTTGATCTTCCAGCCTTCTTTCAATGCCATCAACTGCTGGAACCTAACAGGAAGGCAGCTGGCAGAGGACAAACAGAGTTGGCGTAGTTCTGATGCCATATTCCTGCACAAATCGTAGAAGGGAGTTTAGAGCTGGAAGAAGCCACTATGTAACAGATAATCGAAGGCCCTTTAACCATGGTGGTGGCTCTTGCATCCCCTTTGCAAGAGAGTTAACATTTCTTTGGACCTAGATTATGCACCAAGATGCTTATCACTAACATCACTGGAAGGTTCCGTGTCAAAGAACACCTTTTCCTAGTCCAGTCCTCACCGGACGAAAATGTGTCTCTACTCTCAACAATATGACAACACTTATTCAGTTAAATAACAGTGAAATGGCTAACAATGATTGGTTATTGTATTCCAGGTACATGATACTTACCAACATCATTCTGTACAATCCCTGTTGTAACCCTGTTGTAACCCTCTCACATGGGTAATATTTTTGACTCCAATTTCGAGATGAGAATCCGAGGCACATAGAAATTAAGCAATTGACCCATTTTTCTCAGTTTATATGTGGCTAAGGTACAGGACCTGTGCTCTTCTCTTTTCTACTCTATCACATCTAATCACTTACTGAATAGGCCTCTAGACTGGGAATCAGCTGACATAGGTGCTAGAACAGGGTTGGGATTAGATCATGTGTTTTGGAACCAGAGGAACCTGGTTTTAAGGTTGAGCTATAGTTCTTGCTTAGCGCCTGGCACCGGACAAATGGATGGACCTCATACACCTTAGTTTCCTCATCTTGAATGTGGGATGAAGTTACTATTTGCCACAGAGGTTATTTTTAAGGATTAAATGAGATAATTCATAGAAATCACTTAGTATCACTTGTTAATAGCAAGTACTAATAGCAGATAGCTATTTAAAAAAGTATTCTCATTATTTTCTAATGTAAAGCAGGGAAACCCTTTGTATTTCAGCTGTAGTACCTGAGAGAGGTGGTGGTTCTTGGGCCACTTCTAAGAAAGACTGCCAGCCAATCTTTGGACCATTGGACAGCTCCAGACTCACGGGCCCCTGTGATCATGGAGGAGCTGGAGGTTGAAGTTTCCTCCAGAGGTAAGAAGGGCAGAGGCTGCTGGGTGGCTTTCTGTGGCAGGTCACATCTGCAGTATATAGAGTGACAAGACCTCAGGACACAGCCAATGGCTCCACCATCTTCTACTTGATATCTGGGAAGAAGTTTCATGGAATTCTACTCCTCGCATCCTTCCTGTGGTCGGGTGAATGTTGACATCTAGCCTCCCAGAATCCGTGACTTCATTACCTGGATCGAAGGGACCTGCCCATGTGATTAAGTGAAAAGTCTTGAGATGAGGAGGCACCCCTGGGTGGCTGTGTGGGCCCACTGTGATCACAACGCTCCTTGTAAGAGGTGACAGGAGATCACAGAGAAAGGAACGCAGTCATGAAGTCAGACAGTGGAGTGGTGGGGCCAGGCAGCTGGGAACATGTGCAGCCTCTAGAAGATGCGAGAGGCAAAGGGATGGATTCCCACCCTGGAGCCCTTGGAAGGGCCTGGTCCTGCCAATACTTTTATTTTAGCTCTGTAAGACTTATTTGGGACTGCTCTCATCTGGAACTTTAAGAGAACAAATTTGTGTTATGTTAAGCTCTTATGTTTGTAGTGTGTCACAGCAGCAACAGGAAATGGATATGCACCCCAGCAGACTCCATCATCCCTTCTTCTTGACTACATTCTGTCTCTGCTTTGTCTGTACCTGTATCACCGCCCATATCAGACCCCGTTGTGTTCATCTGCTGGCCTATCTCCCCTACTAGGCAGACAGTCAAAGTCTTTGGGGGGAGGCTCTTCATGAGCCTTAGAGCCTATTAGAGGCCTTAGTACATAACAGGTCACATAAATGTGGGTGATCTGGATTACTGTGGATGGACAGAAGTGCTCACCTATTCCTCTCTTGAACTATCTTAAGTCTAAGATGACTATCTTACAGGATTTTCTAAGTTATCCTCCTTGGTTTAGAAGCACAAAAGACAGTGTCAAGAAGAGAAAACTATTATCTGTGGAACTTATACCCATGGAAACAACAGCATCCTTGATCCCTTTGCTATTTTGCTGGCCATGGCCAACTTAAAGGTCAAAGCAATGATCTTTCACTGATGGAGGAGAGGAGGAGAGAGAAAACATGTAGAGCTCTTTAGAAGAGGAGTGTTAAACCAAATATAATTGAAGCAAGAAGTGATCAGAATATGCAGCACCTGTTATTTTAAGGAAAATAAATTCATGAGATTCAGATTTCAGCATGACAGAGAAAAAAAAGGATGTTTTTTGCATTCTCCACAAGATGTTCAGCAAGACAAATCTGTCAAAAAATGGGGGAAGAGGTCACACAGGAGCCAGTGGAAAGTCATAGATGGAATTCATTCTGTCACATGGCATCATCTCAATTAAAATATTACTGGGGACTGTCATTTAGACTCTCATCTTCCCAGAATCTTTTATATGGAACATTGACAGGGCTTATTTATTCAGTAGGAGAACCTCTGAAATCTTCCCATTAGGTTTGCAGTCTGAGATAATTAATGTGTGAAATGGTCTATTGCCTCTATTTTGACAGGAGCTGTCTCAGATGTATGGGAACTTGATAGTAAACAAAGCACAGGGTCCTCTGGGATGTCCAGAGTTTGTGTTATTCTACTGGACAGTGCCAGATCTGGGATTCTTTTTATGCCACACTGGGGTTCCAAGGTGCTGGAGCCCAGACGCAGTCCCTTGTGAGGCCTCCCTAAGGTGAGGCCTTAGTAAGGAGCAATGAGCTGGTGGGAGGAACAAGGTTTAAGGGAGTGTGGCACAGACAAATCATACTTAAGAGTGAGCGCTAGGTAGAACATGGGCTCATATACCAGCAATAGGGGTCACAGGGCAGATTTCTTTGTAAAGGTTGCCGATTTCCATGGTGTAAATATTCCTATCATGGCTGTTTTGGCTAATGAGCAACATTCCTGAAAATTTAATGGCCAGTTCTTGCTAGCCAGTACAAACAGCTCCTACATCCCCCACTGGGGATTTGCGCATGTTGCTAAAGGCAGGCATTGGGCTGTATATATGGTGGCCAGAAGTCCAACTTGAGAAAATACAGGCATAGACAATAGGCAGGCTTGAAGCCTGAGCCTGTCTGGGAGAGTGGGAAACCGAACCACAAATTGTGGTCATTGCCAGTTTTTTGCACTGGCCAGCTGGAGTCTTCCAGAACTTCTGGGAAGAGCCAGGAGAGGATCTATTGAGACTGGATAATAGTAGCAGTGACTTTGTTTTGCTTATGACTCTCTGCCCAATGTCATATTTGTATACACTTTTAACCCCCCTGACAGCCTTGCAAAGCTGACGTTGTTATCGGCATTTCTTAGTTGAGGCAGGTAAGTGGAAAGGCCACTGCCAGACGTTGTACTGCTAGTAAGTAGCAAAGGTTAGGATTAGAATCTGGGTATTTCTGAAGCCAGTTGCTTCCTTCAAATGAGCTGAGAACAGGGGAGAAGTTGGACAAGTATCCCAGCTACAGGACTTCCTTTCCTGAGGGGAAGTGTCTCAAGTTTGGATCAGAGGTAGCCAAGATTCTAGGGTCCTAATTCACTGGATTTGGCCTGAGGGCAGCACCTGAGGCTGTAGATGATCTCAAAGTCAGGTGCTAGTCAAATAAAATTTTGGGCACTGAGTCCATTTGCAGAGAGGACATGAACCCCACAGGTTGGGGTCTAGGGAGCTGGACACGGCCATAAAGGGGAAGGGGGTAGCAGGAACGAGGCAGAGGGTCAGAAGCACAGGTGAGAAGAATGGAGTTCAGGGCAGGGGTCCTGGGCAGGAAGGAAATTGACTATGGGAGGGAGTTTCAGGCCTGTGAGAGCAGGGAGCCTTGATGGGTCACAGAGAGTAAAGAGTATCCAGTGATCACCATGTGGGGGCTCTGATCCCCCAACACTCTTTCCCAAGTTACAGAGTCTGTTGTAAGGGAATTGTTAATCAAAAGAATGATCAGAACAATAAGGATTAACCTCAGCTCCTGGGTTCTTGAGGTACTGAGTTTATAATTTAGTAATTTAGTTGGCCTTGGGCACTCCCTGCAGCTGATCAAATCACCACTGTGTACTAGTCATTGTGTGTGTAGAGTTTTCCCGGTGCTCTGCTGGGCTCTGGGCAGAGTTGGGACAGAGTAGCCCCTAGCAGAGGTCCCACCCCCTGCCCTGGGGATGTAATGGAGGGCTTGGAGGTAGGGCAAAGACTCTGGAGATGCCCATAGGTGTATATAGGTGTACATGGGTGTGTTCCCAATCAGCAGATACTCAGGTATAAGTACTATCCTGTGGATGTTTTATTGATATCTGAAAAAAAAAAAAGGAATTTTGTACTTAAAAAGAGGAGAACTGGAAGTAGAAGGCAATAACTGAGACAAACAGTTTAAAAGTAAATAGTTTTCAAAAAAAAAAAAGGAAATAGTTTTCATTTATTGATAATGGGCAATGTAGACCTCTTCCCAAAGCACTGGTATATGTGTATGCATGTACATGTGTGTACATGTATGTATGTGTGTGCATGCACACCTGCGTGTGTACATGCATTCATGCATGTGTGCACACACATGCACATGTATGCATATAGATATGCACACGTGTACACAGATGCATGTATGCACGTGTGTATGTATATATGTGTGCATGCATGTACATATGCATGCATGTGTATGTATGAATATATTTATGTGTGCTTGTGTGTCCATGTGTGAAAGGGAAGAGAGGGAGGGAAGGGGGAGGGAGAGGAGAAGTGAAGTGAAACAAGACTTGGCCATGGGGCTATGTGGAAGGCCAAGTAGGGAGAATGTTCGTAAGACAGTAGGGAGGGAAAGAGCAAGACTTAAGCGAAATGGTGAGAATTCAGTGTGAGGTCTGAGAAACTGTTGGTTTGCCTCGTGTTTCTTGTGTTTCTCAATGGGCTTCTGGTTCCCAAAGGGCCCAGCTCATTAGGGACCATCAGGAATCCATACCAGGTCCAGACATCCAGGAATGAGAAGGGAATGGAGGTTTCGGGGTTGAACATCTTTACTTCTAGACAATAGGGCTAAAGAGACATCAGCAAGCCTCTGGCGTGCTTCAGGTCGTCTCTGCTGGACAGAGGCTTAGCTCATTGGCAGGCGGTCTCAGGGCAGAAAGAGGGGAAACAGGGAACTTTCTGTAGCCTCTGGGCTGTCACCCCACAGAAACTGCCAGACCTGTACCCAGTGGAGCTAAGGATTAGGATGGGTCAGAAGACCCAAGGCAAACCCCAACAACTCCCTCTTCCAACAGCCCTTCTTCACTGCAACACCACGTTTGAGATTTACCCAAACATTTCATTTGTTCTTGTGAGGTGATATTGTAATGAATGCAAAAAAAAAAATGGAGAAGAGTTGCTTCCTTAAATATTTATTTCGTTTTAGGATTTCAAAAATATTTCTCAAAATTGAGTTATACATTCATTAAATGCAAAAAGGTATATTTAAACCCTGTATTTACATGAATGAATAAAAAAGATTAGAAGAGAAATAATATTTCAATTTTGTATTAAAATTGAATATCCTAATGTTGAGGAAAATTTTACGACAAATGAATATATCCAGTATAGAACTAATCATCTCTTTTAAGTCAGAGAGAAATGTACCAAATTCCCACAAAGAAATATAGCTTTAAAATAGCCTGCTTCAGAATGCAATCATCTTAAGTATTGTCTAGCAGATTGATTAACAGAAAAGAAACTTAGAGGTGAATCTTCTCTCTGTCTGAACGGGGCACTCATCATTATTCTATTTTTTTCCTTTTAAAATGATAAGCTTTGAATAACTGGATCTTTACCCAAAGAATACGAAATTTGAAAAGATATAGGCACGCCTATGTTTATTGCAGCATTATTTATAATAGCCAAATTATGGAAGCAGCCCAAGTGTCCATCAATAGATGAGTAGATAAAGATATGGTATATATACATATATATGACAGAATATTACTCAGCCATAAAAAAGAATGATATCTTGCTATTTGCAACAACCTAAATGGAGCTAGAGAGTATAATGTTAAGCGAAATAAGTCAGAGAAAGACAAATACCATATGATTTCACTCATATGTGGAATTTAAGAAACAAAACAGATGAACATAGAGGGGAAAAAAAAAGAGAGAATGAAGCTAAACCAAGAAATATACCCTTAACTCTAGAGAACAGATGGTTACCAGAGGAGAGGTGGGGGGATGGGTGAAATAGGTGATAGGGATTAAGAGCTTATTTATCATGATGAGCACTGAGAAATGTATAGAATTGTTGAATCATTGTATTGTACACCTGAAACTTATATAACACACCATATGTTACCTATACTAAGAATTAAAATAAAATTAAAAAAATAAATGAAATATCAGATTTTGAATAGAAGTTTTCAAATTCATTAGCATAGCATTCTCATAACTATATTATAACTTTATTGGTCACAAAAGCAATTCACATTCATGGTAAAAACAATTGCAAAACACTAAAAAATGAAAAACCCTCTCTTAAAAGAATGGAAAGGAAAATCCTATCTAATCTCAGCACCCTAAGTTAATTCCTGTACAAAATTTGAGTGCATTACCTTCCAGGCTTTTTTCTATTTTTTAAAAAGATGATATAAATTACTTAGTCCTTCTTTAATTCATAAACATTTTTTTTGTCTGATGTGTTGCAGTTATGAACATGCTATGATGAATATTCTTGTCCAAATATCTTTGAGTGAATCTCAGTTCTCAGGATACATTTCTGGAAGGAAAACTGCTGGGTCACATGGTATGAAGAGATATTGGTCTCCTGAAGTGGTGCATGTCACTTGGGTCTTTCTAGCAATGGACACAAGTGAAGTCACATATGTAGTAATCCTCAGTGTGCTTTGAGAATAAAATGGCTTAATTAAGATAGCCAACTGTACTGGCAAAAAGCGCCACTCCTGTGGAGGAACAATTCAGATCAACACCCCTTATTTAGCTTAAAAGCAGAGCAGTGTCTGCAGCTCTATTGACCAAGGAGGTGGTTGTTTTGAAGTACCCCAGTGAGAAGTCCTCCCAGGGCCAACAAGAGACTCACCTATGGCTGATTTCCCTGGAGCTCCACCTCTTTCTCTTTCTTTCTTTCTTTCTTTCTTTCTTTCTTTCTTTCTTTCTTTCTTTCTTTTCTTTCTTCTTTTCACCTTTTTATTTATTTATTTTTTTCACAAGACAATGCTCCAGATGCCCTGAATAGTTAAACATATGGATGATATAGTCCCCATCCTTTGCGAGCTTATTTTTTTGTATATTTTTTATTGGAGTTGGATTTGCCAACATATAACACCCAGTGCTCATCCTATCAAGTGCCCCCCTCAGGGCCTGTCACCCAGTCACCCCATCCCCCCACGCGCCTTCCCTTCCACTACCTTTTGTTCGTTTCCCAGAGTTAGGAGTCTCTCATGTTTTATCTCCCTCTCTGATATCTCCCACTCATTTTCTTTCTTTTCCCCTATTATCCCTTTCACTATTTTTTATATTCCCCGAATGAATGAAACCCTATAATGTTTGTCCTTCTCTGATTGACTTACTTCACTCAGCATAAGACCCTCCAGTTGTGGACCCTTCATCCACATTGAAGCAAATGGTGGGTATTTGTCGTTTCTAATTGCTGAGTAATATTCCATTGTATACATAAACCACATTTTCTTTATCCATTCATCTTTCAATGGACACTGAGGCTCCTTCTACAGTTTGGTTATTGTGGACATTGCTGCTATAAACATTGGGGTGCAGGTGTCCTTCCGTTTTACTACATCTGTATCTTTGGGGTAAATCCCCAGTAGTGCAATTGCGGGATCGTAGGGTAGTTCTATTTTTAACTCTTTGAGGAACCTCCACACAGTTTTCCAGAGTGGCTATACCAGTTCACATTCCCACCAACAGTGCAAGAGGGTTCCCCTTCTCCACATCCTCTCCAACATTTGTTGTTTCCTGATTTGTTAATTTTCACCATTCTCACTGGTGTGAGGTGGGGTCTCATTGTGGTTTTGATTTGTATTTCCCTGATGGCCAGTGATGCGGAGCATTTTCTCATGTGCTTGTTGGCCATGTGTATGGCCAACATCTGTATGTCTTCTTTGGTGAGATTTCTCTTCATGTCTTTCGCCCATTTCATCATTGGAATGTTTGTTTCTTTGCTCCACCCCTTTTCAAGAAGCAGCCAGAATTCACAAGCCAAGAGGAGGTCAGCTCAGCGGGCAATGCATCTGTAAACTGGGAAGTGATTTGTCTTGTAGCAAACGCCCATGGTACTGAAAACTTGTATCGATATGCATTTTCAAGATATAAAAGGCAATAAACTCAACATTATATATATATACACACATATATATATATACACACACACACATATATATGTAAAGGCATATATATATATATATATATATATATATATATATATATATATAGATGAAGGCAGCTTTTATTGGCTTAAGAGCCCTTCCTCTTACTTGAATAGCTGTTGTTACTGCAGTTCCCTGAACATCTTCCTTTTCCTCACTGGCATATTAAGGAGGTTTTTGGAGGGTGCCTCACCTTGGCTGGTGGTCCCTCACATACAGGGGCACCCTCACCATCAGTGTGCCTGGGGTGCTGCTGGCTACTCCTGACTGCTCTGGATCACTGGAGCTTACTCTCCCTCCCATTTCCTCTATACCGACGAGGGGCCCCCTTGCAGAGAACCCTGAGGTATAAGCTATGGCCATTTTTGTGCTAGGGGTCTCTGGTTTCAAATGTAGCATTTTTTTCTACCTAGAACATTCCAGGCGGCTGGATCTGGACAGGTTCATGTACTTGTCCACTTGCGAAGCACTAGAATTATTACCATTTGGTCCATTTGGAGACCCTGTTGCCTGACAAATCTGTCTGATCTTTCTTTCTTGGGGAAAATTTCCTTCCAAGGACACTGTTTTTGCTCTAAATTTCAGATGGCTCCCTATAAGTTAACCGAACATGTCTGAACTTCAGATAAAGACAACTTCTGGATAATTCCAGGAGAGTTTCAAGCCTCCCCACTAAATCAGAGAATTTAGATAAATATTAAGGGAGATACTCCTGGGATACTCCAATCTCTGATCCAGCCAATAGGGGTTTTCTCTGTAATACTTGTAACTAAGTTGTTTTTCAGAAAGGATGTGTCCATTTACATTTCCAACAGAAATGCCTACTTCTGTAAGCCACTAACTATATTAAAAACCATTTTTGAAAAAAGGATTTTGTCAATTTGGAGGTGACAAATAGTATCTGGTTATTTTTATTGACATTTGGTTAGTGATTAGTAAATTTGAGTGTTTCTTTAAATGTTTACTGTCTAGTTTTTTTTTCCATTTGGCAGTTATTTGCTCTTTCTTTTGCGTAATTTTTAAAATCTTGAAATAGACATCTTTTTCTCATTAACTTTTATGTTTTAAGGATGTTAATTAACCATCTGTTCATCAGGTGGGATACTTTCAATTGCAACCAACAGAAAAACTAGATTCTTAATTTTATAAATAAGATGACCCAAGTAGATGGGGTACTTGGGTGGCTCAGTTGGTTAAGGATCTGACTCTTGATCTCGACTTGGATCTTGATCTCAGGATCATGAGTTTGAGTCCCATGTTGGGTTCCATGCTCAGCACAGAAGCCACTTAAAAAAAAAAAAGAAAAGAAAAGAAAAAGAAGATCCGAGTAGGGAAGCTCTGAAATTGGTTAGTTCAGGGACTTTGGCATCATCAGGGACTCAGATTATTTCTGTCTTTCCACCCTGAAATCCTTGACAAATGAAATCACCTCTTCATTACAATAACACCCAGAGGCAGAAGGAGTCTCTTTTCAAGGCAAGCAGACTTTCCTTTATAACTCATTTGCCGGAACTGTATCACATGCCCATGACGACTGTCATGGGCAAAGGTGATTACTGTGAGTGGCTTAGATCAATCACCACTTGACCCTGAAGCTCACTGGAAGAGGGGTGGATACCTAAACAAAACAAAGTGCCTTTTAGCAAGGAAGATTGGGGGAATGAACTTTGCATTTACTGACAACAGTATCTGCAACACCATGACTTTTGTATGCCAAATTCTAGTTTTGAAACAACAAAGTGGCACATCTGAGATCTTTCTCAGAGACCACGATGTCACAAAAGTCTCTGCATTGTGAATATGCCATCCTTAGCGGAGGTGCCTGTACCTTATTGGTTGACTCCTGAGCTCCATTAGAGTGGTCTCTCCAAGTGGCTCAGACTCCCTCAGCTTCATAGTCAAGATATTAAGATCAAGGGATCTGAAAACATTACCTTTCCTCCAACAACTGCTTGGAATTCCTCAAAAACTTGGTACCCCGAGGGGAGCCTGACATATATACCTGGTACTCATAGAGACCAGTCAGACACCCCTAATGATCCTTGACTCACTTGGCAGGTGTGTGTTTCCTACAGCTGCTGAAAAACTGACCAGAAACTTACTGACTAAAGACGACACAGATTTGTCATCTTACAGGTCTGAAGGTCAGAAGTCCATTAGAAATATGTCCTATCCGGTTAAGATCGAGGTGTTCACAGGGCTGCGCTGATTTGGAGGCTTTAGGGAAAATGCCTTTCCAGCTTCTCCAGGCTGCCTGCATTCCTCAGCTCATGGTGGCTCCTCCGTTACTCTATAAAATCCCCACCAGTAGATTGAGCCCTTCCCCCATGGCATCAATCTGACCTTCTCTTATCTCCCTCTCCCACTTTTAAGAACATTGTGATGACCTTGGGCCCATTCAGATAATCCAAGACAATCTTCCCATCTCAAGGCTACCTGATTAGCGATCTTGATCCCATTTGCGATGTGAATTCCCCTTTACCGTGTAGCCTAACAGGTTCATGGGTTCTAGGGTAAGGAACGTGGAACTCTTTGGGAGGAGTCATTTATCTGCCTACTGAAGTAGATGGGAAAACAATTTCCTTTTCCTCCTCCATAATCTTTAGTTCATGTTACTGTGGTATTCATATTTCTCCTAGTACATAGGCTGCTTCTGGTCCCAAAGGAGTCCTGCTTTTGTTTTCTAGAGGCCATTTCATTAATCTCCCTCTGGGCCCATAAGGGCTGTGCCTCTGATTTTTCACTGAAGACGAACAATTTGAAGTCAGATCGAAGAGCAGAAGTATCTCTTCTTTCTGCTTTCTAAGCCTCTCTGCTCCTAAGCATCAGTATTCCTGTGCAGTCACCCGTTATAGAATCTCTGTCCCACTGTGCTCCTATTTAGAGTTGTACTATATGCATTCATTCCTTTTTTGTATGGCCTCCTTGTCAGAATAAATCCATCTGGGAGCAGAGAGCGTGCTTGCTCCTTTTTGGCTTCCTTCTTCCTGAGTCTGTGGGAACCACCAACAAGCATGGAGTTTGCCCAGCTCCTGGCTCTGATGGGTTACATAAGCTGTCTTTTATATTAGAAACTGTTGTAGGTTATTTCAACAGGTGAGGAGTGATACGCTTTTGCTCTTTCCTCTCGCTTTCCTAATCTCATTTACTACACAACATGCTTTCTCATCATTCACTATCTAGACCAATCGTGATAGAAAACAGGGTACATATGTGAGAGGTGCCGGGGTAGCAAAGAGCATAAAGAAACGGAAACAGGTGGAAATTGTGCCCAGCCTGACTGCCATGCAGACTTTGTACTTGGCCTCTGTCGATTGTTGGTGGTCCAGGAAACCCTGAAGATGGAAGTCATTTCCCTATTTTTTGATTCTTCCGTGATAGTGTTTGGCTTCCAATAACCTACAAATGTCCACATAGAAAATTCAGTGAGCTCTGACCTCATAACTCCAATGAGAAATTCTGATCTTTTAGTGTTTTAGATTTAGCTTAGTGTAGATCCTGTGTCAGAGGGAGTCCTAATGCTCTTGGGCCATGTCTGAAACATCACTCAGTATCACATCAGAGAGAATCAACGTGTTTGGATCATGCTCATTTCGTGTCCTTTACAGATGGCTGTGGAATCCTTGCTATGGAATCTATTTGGGGTTCCTGTAACCCAGAAGTGTGGGTGGGCATCTGACTCCGACTGGATGCATTTGAATAATCAGTCACTGGCTTCTGAAGATGCTATGCTTGGTGCTTGGCACCTATATATTTTTTGAAAAACTGAATCCAACAAAGGTTGTTGTTTTTTTTTTTTTCCATAAGCATTTCTATTTCTTAAACAACTGGTTTCCATGAAATCCCAGGCCCATAGGCTCCTTTCCAGCTAAACGCTACAGAGGCACCTTCAGTTCTTTCCTCAGCAGGCAAGAAGCCTGAACATGAGCTAGAAAGGATGGGACTAGAATGAAACAGGGACTGGCATCTTTCTCTGCCTCTCTCTCTTTGTCCTGCATGGATGATTGGTCAGCCAGCACTGCTCCCAGATATTGTTTTCGTACCATTTATTCTCCTGCCTTCCCATCATGTCATTTCTTAGTGCCCTATAATTACCCAGCAGTGTGCATCTGGGCTGTCAACAGGATCTTCTGAACAAAATAGAGCTAAATAAATTTCGGTAATGAGGAAGAACCACAATCAGGTGAATATCTCCCAATCTCTCCTACAGTTCTGGTTGGCCACACTCTCAACAGACATCTTATTTATTCATTGCAATACTAATAGGATGGTGTTCCTATGAGAGTGAGATTCTCACTGTGCCTTTCAGATTAAGCTCACACTCCCAGGAACCCCTGGGTTCATGTAAGATGTGGAAACCAGCATTGAGAATATGGAGGAGGTTTGCTCTTGATCAGATATTTGTGGGAAGGGGGTTGCCTATTTGTTTGCCAGCTTGATTCCTTCCTGTTCGAAGTATTTAAAAAGTAAGTATCTCTCTGTTAGCTGGCTTACAGTTGTGTGTATTTCCTACATTACTTTATGTAGGAAAGGGAATTATCTCCCCTTGAACATGAGGAAGGTAGACCCAGATGTTTCCCAGACTAGAGGACTTAGTCCACTTTGCTGTGTCCTCCATGATGTCCATGTCTTAATTCCTAGAACCTGTGACTATTACTTTATGTAGGAAAGGGAATTTTCAAATGTAACTTGGGTTAAAGACCTTGAGATGGGGAGATTATCCTGGACCACCTGGGTGGGCCCAGGGTAATCATGAGGATTCTTATAAGGGAAAGAGGGAAGCAGGAACGTCACAGGAGAGGTTAGTATAATGCAATTGCAGGCTGCTAGCCATAAGCCAAGGTATATGGACAGCCTCTAGAAATTGGAAAAGGCAAAAAACCAAATTCCCCCCTACAGCTTTCAGAAGGAATGTGGCCCTTCTGACATTTTGATTTTAGCCCAATGAAAGCCATTTGAGAATTGAAACTTTCAGAACTGCTTTAGGCCACTAAATTTATGGTGTTTTTTTTTTCTTTTAACGAGAGAGCACATGCAGGGGGGTGGGGGGTGGGTGGTCAGAGGGAGAGAGAGAATCTCAAGCACAGAGCCTGACGTGGGACTTGATCTCATGACTGAGAGAGCTGAAGAGTCAGCACTAAGCCAACTGAGCCACCCAGATGCCCCAAATTGATGTGATTTGTAATTGTGGCAAGAGGAAATAAATGCATTCCCCTATCAGAACATGTTTCAATTCGGGTCTTTTAGTGGCAAGAATTCAGTACATCTCAAACAAGGAGATGTTTATTTTTTTAAGATTTTATTTATTTATTTATTTGAGAGAGAGGGAGAAACAAACTCCCCACTGAACAGGGAGCCTAATGCGGGGCTCCATCCCAGGACTCTGGGATCATGCCTGAGCTGAAGTCAGACCCTTAACCGACTGAGCTACCCAGATAACCCAGAGATGATTAAGACTTGTACTCAGAAGCCTACCCACTAGGAAGAGGAGGATGGCAGGTTGTTTTAGAAATCTCAGCAGGAGACCCCATGGCTCTTGGCCTGACCTGGCTCCTTGGTGAGTCTTTCTCTCTTCTAGCTGGTTTACTTTCCCCCATGTTCTCTGTGTTCTATTTTTATTCCTGGTCTCTATTTCTTTTCAGCAATATCTCCCTCAAAATTTTATTCTGAGAATGGTGCATCATGGCTACTATTTTACTTCAAAATATTCTCTTGGGTTCAGATTCTTCATATTCCTAAGGGAGAACCTGACTGACTCAGCCTGATTATCATACTGGACCATGTCATGGGTTGCTGGTCGGCTTATAAGTGGACCATCCTTAGATAGAGTGCCACCCCTCATCCAGTTAGCTGCGGCCAGGGCATCAGAGTGATGGGTAAGACATGTGGCTGCCTGAGAGCTATGTCTTTGCTGGGGCATGGCTGCCTGGGAGGGGCAGCAGGTGTGTGATGTGAGGAGTGCTGCTGATAGTGGTTGAAGTCAATTTCGGGCACACATAATGACATAGAACATTGATTTTTTTTTTTCTGAATTAATAGTGTAGAGACAAGCTCATATGGAATTTGTTGCTGATTAATTGTGAAGAGTCTTGGAAGGCATCTGGTTCAGTCTCCCTCTCTTCTCCTTCAAGAAGACTGACTCTCCAAGCAAGAACGAACATTCATTTTCAGCTCCCACAGAGCTGTGGTTTCCAAAGGCAGATACACAATAAGGTAATGCTAAGGCAGTGCTACTTGTAGAGTTTGGTCAATGGCATAAAAGGCCAAATCAGGAAGGATCATGGCCAAAGGACAAGACCAAAGCAGCAACTAATATCTGTGAAGCCCCTGCTATGTGCCAGATACTGGATTTTCTGTGTAGATGTGTGCTCCGTGACTATAAGTGGTCTGACCAGCACAGGCTATCACCTGATTATCACCTTGTCTGGTCTGGAGTCCTGGAGGCACCTTGGGTGTCATCCTTTGATGTAGCTATCCACCTTCCTCTCTACATTTTGGGGTTCTTTAGCTCACTCCCTAATTAATTACTGAGTACTAAGTATGAACATCAATATTGAGTCTTTTATATTAAGGTCTGAGGTGAAAGGGGTGAGGGAAACATAGTCTTCATCCTGAAGGCCATGGGTGGATGCGGAAAAGACAGACAGAAGGATGTGATGGGGGCTTACTTGCCTACAGTTTGGTTAATGCTGAAGTTAGAGGTATATGAGGGGGAGGGGAGGATAGTTCCCCTGGAAAGGTTGGAGAGGACATTTTCCTGATGAATTTAACTGGTTTCTCATCTAGCCCAGCATTCTAGTCTCATCTGTGTAACCTCTACGCATCCCTACCCCCATTATCTCCCCTTGAACATGAGGAAGGTGGACCCAGATGTTTCCCAGGTCCCTTCATGTTTCATCCCAGCTTCCAATCATGGTTTTCCACAGCTTCTGATTGGTTCCCTTGGCCTGGAGCTCAGATGCAGTTTTCTTGTGAAAGCACATTTTCCAGTTGGGATAAAGGCTACTTTGTCTGACACACAACAGCATCTTATGGCAGTAACATTTCTCAGAGGAACACTTGTGGTCTTTGGGATCAAATCTTTATTTTTCCAGAATTCAGAAAAATTGCCCAAATCTCCATCTACAGCTTCAAACCACTCTTGCTTTGCAGCTTAAATTTCACAGTGGAATTCTTAAACCTGGCCACTGATTCTGGCAACACCCTGCTCTTGCATTCTGGATTAGTGCAGGTATTTGCTTCCATTATGACCTAAATCCTTGCCCCACTGCCATTTCTGATTTTTTTTTTAATCTTTTTAAAACTCAACCAGTGTGGTGTGTTCATGAACTCTGAATGCTTTGTGGGAGATAGAATCTAGCTGCTGTTTAAAACACACCCTATAGTTTGTGGTCTAGGATAATAGATTTGGAATATGACCTCTTTGGAAGTTGAGAACTTTCTATTAACTTTTCCATTAACTTTTGTTTTTTTGCTTATTTTCCCTTCATAAGTAGAATTCCATTCGGGCCAGTCATCCACTGCTCAGTTAGACCAAAATTAATATGAAAGATTTCTAGAATTGAAAATGTAATGTTGATTTTTTTTCTTTTTTAGAGAATTTGTTGTTTTCTTCTCCTGTTCACCTAAACTATGTATCATTTCCTCTTCTTGATTAAGAGGATCTCTTTTCCCTTAATGCTATAAATCTAAATTTCCTTTTAGATAAACATTGCTTGTATTTAAAAATTTGGGCATATACTCCAAAGAGTCTTAATTACTGTTTTTAATATCTTGTGACCCTGATTCCCTCTGCTTGTCCTCTTTCACATGATGTGGATCCCTGTGGGATACTTGGATTTCTACATCTTACTCAAGGCATCACTGAGACTCTGGTTATTGGGCCCCCTCTCTGATCCCAAGCAGGGTGTCTAGGAATTTGTTTCTTTTGCATTTATGAGTTTTGAGAGCATAGTTTGTTATTTCAGATTTTCCTTAAATTACAGTAATTTCCATTTTGGGAGCTTTAACTGTTTCTTCTAGCATCCTGAGCTTCAATCCTAAAACCTCTGCTTTGTGCATGCAATTTTACACATGCAGAATTCCAGGGTTTTGCTAAGAAGCAAAAGGTGAGGGATTCTGGTCCCCTCTTGAGCACTCCCTATGTTCCTTTTGATTATGTCTTTCTCTCTAGTTTTTTATTCTTCTCTGTCTGGAAGGTTATTATGACCTTCAGATAACAACTGCAAGTGGAATCAAATAAATCTTTCATTGCTTTTCTCACCATTTTCTCTATCTGAATGATAGCCTGAATACATTAATATGCCGTGTCGGTTGTTCTGTAAAAATAAACAACAACAAAAAACCCAGACTCAGTAAGGATAGTCTGACTATAATTGTCCAGAGCCAGATGTAACATGCATTTCTTTCAAATCTGTTCAGTAGATGCTGGCACTTCTATGCTCTGTGAACCCACCTTCTTGCTCCTTTCCTTCCTGTTATGTCATCTCTTACTGCTAAATTTGCTGTTGGGCTTCCTTTTCTATTTTTTGGATAAGTTGGGTTTTTGTTTTGTTTTGTTTTGTTTTTTTGTTTTACACTCTTTTCTACCCTGAGAATGGTGCACATTTGAACACTGAGTTTGAATTCAAGAGAGGGCTATGTGTGGCTACAGATTTTCTACTTTGCTCCTCTTTCTGGAGATAAATTGAGTAGACTCCACCGACTAACAGTCTGAACCATGACTGTCCTCTTTTCCTCTCAAGGCTCTTTACTGATATTTCACAGAACAGAGGAGAACATTACTATGATGGTTTGGACAGAGCCAGTTTTGCTGAGGAGCAGGAACTTATTAAACTGCCTACTTGTTCCACAGGGTTGAGGGTCAGTGCGTGATGAGAATCAGCAACTTTATGGAAAAGGTTATGGTGTGGTGTTATGGTTTACTGATGATTATATTATGATGCATATTTGCTACACTGTGGCTCTCTCTATACATATTTTCTCATTTTCTTATATTTTAGGAATCTGATACAACTCAACTTGACCTTAGAAGACTATATGTTATATTAGAAAGAACAGAAAGGAGAGTTAGGAGACCTGGGTACTAATCCTGGCTTCATGAACTGTAGTGTGCCATATAAATGTGGGTTATTATTGTTACTATTAATAACAATAGAAGTTTATTGAATACTACCATGGGTTAAGGTTTTTTTTAACATGCTTTAGCTCATTTACTCTTTACAGTGGCCCTTTAAGAGAATTGTTTTATTATCCTCAGACAATAGGAGAGGAAATTAAGTTTTTGGGAGGCTAAATGGCTTAATCCAACCTCACATGTCTCAGTGGTATTTGAATACAGATTTGTATAATCTCAGAATATCCTCTTTTTACGTTCATACTTCACAATTTTTCTAGTGTTAATGATACCTGTAATAGGGGTAATACATATAAGTAAAAGCTGCATGGCCATCTACTTTATCCCTCTCAACATTGGTAGAACCAATTGTTTAGCTTTGGACCTAAAATGAATCTGAACGATCACTAGTGCAGCCTCCTCAATTTACAATTGAGGAAACTGAAGCCCCTAGAGATGAGGTCCCTTTCCTAAACTGGCAGTAAACCCCAGAGCTGAATGACCTTGCTGTGACTTCTATTTCCTGGTTTCTTCTCATTCACTGTGAGATTCCACTTTTCTCCTTTTCTTAGAATTCTCTTCTCATTCTATTCCTTTCTCAGGGATCACAGATGTCACACCTTGAATGGTAGGCAGGGACTCACATTGTTTTTTGTTTTTTGTTTTTTTTTTTTTTAATTAATTTATTTGACAGAGAGAGAGAGCACAAGTGGGGGAAGAGATAGAGGGAGAAGCAGACACCCTTAAGCAGGGAGCGCAATATGGGGCTCAATCCCAGGGTCTGGGGATCATGACATAAGCCAAAGGCAGATGCTTAACCATGAGGCACCCAGGTGGCCCTCACATTGTTTTAAGAAGGAAATCATGCCTGGTCTTGTCAAGTCTTCTTTGACTCAAGTTTGCCAAGAAGGGTGACTTCCACCTTATTTTTGCAAATTGCAGTTTGCCAAAGAGAGTAAACTCATTGCATATTGTCTCATTTGATTGCTTTACTGGGCCTCTTGTGTTGCTTTGTCGGTTTCCACTAGAGTCTTCATGATGGGCCCACACTGACACTTGAGACACTATAGGCCAACATATGCAAGGAAGGCCTCTGACTCGTGAATCCTCATATCAAATGGGATACCATCTGCTGCAAAGAAAAGGAAAGGATCAGAAAACGCAGACCCAACAGGCTTATACAATAAGGGATTTATTATCAAATAAATCAAGAGGTCTACATGGAGGCGTATTCTGCTGAGGCTCAGTTAAGTGGCTTTATAACATCATTAAGGACCATCTTCTTCCCACCTTTCTGACCTGCTAATCTCAATGTTTCACTTAGCTCCTTTCAGAGTTTCAAAATAGTGACAGTAGTTCCAGGCATCCCATCCTCACTTTGGCTAAGGTCCAGTGCCAGAAATGGGGACAATGGCAAAGAAGATGTTCCCTAGAATCATTCCCTGCTCACTGGCCAGAATGGGGTCATACATCATTTCCTAAGTCTGTAACTGGTAAGGGAATGGAATTACCATGAGTGGGTTAAGCTAATTAAGATTTACCCCCATGAAGTTCAGTTGGTGCCTTATAGAGGAATATGGATACTTGAAGAACATTGAGGTTCTGATGGCTGAGAAGAAGGGGAAATGGGATTGATTAGGCCTCTTGATATGCTACCGTAGTGAAATCATTTTAGAACTAAGCATCTTTGCATTACGGAATTTGTCATTTGTCTTTATCAAATTATGTCAAAGACCACTGCTAGAAAATTGAGAGAATTTTACTGTTAAATTAAGGAAACAATCAAAGCTGAGCAAGGCTGTACTGAAATACTCTTACTCATTAGAGACAACAGTATAAACGACGTCAACCATTTGGAAAGCCTTTTGGCCAGATGTAACAAGAGGTAACATGCAGATATCAACTGCATTATTATTTAGGGCCACAAAAATTTGGCAACAACTAACTGGGAAGTACCACGGGCGTCCTGGAAAATGCACGGGCTTGGGAGTGGACAAACCTTGCTGCAGACCTGACTTTACCGCCTCCTTGTGGCAGATCCCTGAACTTCTCTGAACTTGCTAACAGTCACCGTATATTTGACATAGGGATTGTTTGAGGGTTAGAGAAAATGCATGCAGAGCCCTAATTACATAGTAAGCACACGAAAAGTATTACACACACACACACACACACACACACACCCATCTAAAACAAAGGTTATCTCCTTTTTATCGATTATGTGGCCATTAAAATTTACATTAATCAACTCTTGAAGAGTCAGCAGATAAACTGTTGATACCATAATAGAAAAAGAAAAATCAGGATACAAAATTACTACCAAGTTAAAAGAAAATCCTATGCAATATAAAAAAGCACCTGCTGACATGCTAATAAGGTAGTTAAGCTTAATAGAGTGATGGATAATTTTCCCTCATTTTCTTCTATATCCCAGTATTAAATCTACAGTGGACATAATTTTTTTTTTAAACACAAGGCTACAAAAAAAAGTTTACCTGGATGGCTTTTTAATACTTCCTTCTTCCTTATTCTTTCCTTATGAACATATCAGAGTAAATTCTTCTACCTTTTTTTGGTGAGCTATTCTAGACTTATCCAGAATTTGTTGTCACCTTTCCTGCATCAATTGGTATGTCTCCATCTTTCTCTTTAAAGAAAAAAAAGCATTTTCTTTATTTCTTTGAGAGAGAGAGAGAGAGGTGGGAGGAGGAAGTACAGAGGAAGAGGGAGAGGGAGAAGCAGGCTCTGCTGCCAAGCAAGGAGCTTGATGCAGGACTCGATCCCAGGACCCTGAGTTTATGACCTGAGCCAAAGGTAGATGCTTAACCGACTGAGCCACCCAGGTGCCCATCTTCATCTTTTTCTAAGAAAGTTTCCTTCTGCCATTTCCTCCTTCCTAGTGTTCTTTTTGCACATTGGCCTCGCATTGTTGGTGTGACTTCCCCACCCCCAGTATTCCTCCATCAATATTTTCCTTGGGCTTCTCATTGGTCCTCAATACAGATTTTGTCCCTTAAATTGTCTCGCATTGATTCTACTTCTCACTGTTCTCTGTATGTCTTTTTTCCCACAATTGCCTATCAATCGTGTCTATCCTGAAGGCTGAGAAGGGCTTTCTGTTCATTAATGACTTGGCTTACCTTCACCTGTTCTCCCCCTGTCTAAAAAATTACTTATCTCTATACACCCTTGGCAAGAATATTGAGATACACTCAGATTGATGGGAGAGCCAGAGAACAAGGTCAGAATGCAGTTAGGAGCCAGTGGAAGCTGAGCAGCTTCAAGGTCATGCCACAGAAACAGTCTGGTTAGACCTCCACTGGTGACAGCGGCGACTGTCAGTGCTGAACCTTGTCACTGAAAGCAGAATTCAGGCTGCCCCTGTGCTTTATGTGCTTGACTGAGAGTGAGAATCGGGGATTGGGGCATCTGGCGAGCTGGGGCACGTAGGTCAGGTGTCCACAGCCTTGCTGACCGGGGTGGGGATGGGGGAAAAGCTGGGGGTACGGTGGGGCTGTTAAGACTCATGCAAAGCAAGGTGGGGGGAGTAATGGAGGGAGGATCCCCCACATGGAAAGCAGAAAACAAATGAACAGATGAAATCAGCCATCCTCTGCACTTGTTAGAATCCCAACATCCATAAGACCTATGCTCTAAGTATCGTTAGACATATTTCCAACAGAATCTGTCCACATAGCATTATCTTTCTGCCTTTCTATGACCAATTCTCTAGATCTAGCATTGTATTATGAAGTGAGATGATGTCTTTCATCTTCCTGTTATAATGACCTTGCTGTACAGAGGGCTTTGTTTTTTTAACTCTCCTCAAAAGTAGCCTCTTCTTTTTTTTTTTTTTAAGATTTTATTTATTTATTCATGAGAGACACACATAGAGAGAGGCAGAGACACAGGCAGAGGGAGAAGCAGGCTCCATGCAGGGAGCCTGACGTGGGACTCAATCCTGGGACTCTAGGATCATGCTCTGGGCCAAAGGCAGGTGCTCAACCACTGAGCCACCCCGAAAGTAGTCTCTTCTGTGATGGCTTCTTTCTTGCCTGATTCTTAACAAGCATGCCTATCTCCTTGTCTGTTCCTGCCACCGCAACACACGCAGCACAGATGTTAACTATTTTAACTGTTAGCTGTGTGTTAACTGTTTTCCTATCACACTATAAGCTTCTTGAGGGCAGATACTGCCTCTCGTTGTTTTAGCCTCGGCACCTATAATGCATTTTTAAAAAATTTTTTATTTACTTATGATAGTCACAGAGAGAGAGAGAGAGGCAGAGACACAGGCAGAGGGAGAAGCAGGCTCCATGCACCGGGAGCCCGACGTGGGATTCGATCCCGGGTCTCCAGGATCGCGCCCTGGGCCAAAGGCAGGCGCCAAACCGCTGCGCCACCCAGGGATCCCTATAATGCATTTAATATGCAGAACCTGGCACATATAATGCATTTAATAAATGCTAGTTGAATGAATAGATAAATAAATCTTTCCCTCTGTATCTTTGTGTGTGTGTGTGTGAAGATTTTATTTTTAAGCAGTCTCTACCCCCATTGTGAGACTCAAACTCACAACCCCAAGATCAAGAGTCTCATGCTCCACCTACTGGGCCAGTCAAGCGACCCATCCCTCTTTATTTTGTGTTCAGTGTTTTAAAGCGAGCATGTCTATGTTTTCTGCAAAGATTGATAGTGAAATTTACTCTCTTTTTTTTTTTTTAGTGAAGAATACTCATTAACTGACTAACTAGATATGGTTCTTTTGTGTACCATTGTGAAACTTTCTTCAAATACCTTCTTAAATCATAAATGATTCGTTGTCAAGCCATATCCCAAGTTGGGTTCAGAAAAAGGTAATTCTAGTACTTACTCTCAGAGCTATCACACACTTCTAGAAGTGCTATAAAAAAGAAAGGCACCTCTGCACACATTTCTTCTCACAAAGACCAAAGCAAACCAGCAAATAAAAGCTTCTGGGTCTTACATATCTGTCTCTTGATAACTTTTCTATTTTCAAGCACAAACATAAGGGAGTAGAGATTTTAGCTTATGCTGAGGCCAGATCTCCTGGCATCAGGCTTCTCCACTGACTGTCAGCTGGCTCCCTGGTGGATGTCCCCTTTATGGGGATGCCATGTGATTTCTGCCTAAAGCTTAGTGGAGAAAAACTATGTGCTTTGCCCTGAAGGTTGTATACTTGGCCATTCCTCAGCCAAGCAATTTTCTACCCTTTCACACCATCTTTCTATAACAAAGCTTTGTAGGACTCCTTTTACTATTCTCAAATGGAACTCTTGAGGAACATAGGTGATGTGCACATACAATTTTAAAAAACACTGAAATATTATTTTAGGTAGAGTATAAAGATAGAAAAGGAGATTAATTTGTACTACATGTTGCATATTTCAACAAGAAGTATGAAATGCCCCACACAACTACTCTGGAAGACAGAATGAAGCAGTCAGATGCTCCTCCTGTCAGTGTGACTGTGTGACAGCTATCAGAGAGCAGGTGGGTGGAGGTGTATTGTGTATGGAACAGTGAATAACTCTTGGTTAAATTCCAAACAAAATTGACTAAGAGCTTTTCTTGATTCATATAGTTGGTACATTCCTGGAAAATTCATGGATTAAAAACTATGCCAAAAATATTTGGGGTTTGTATGAGAAACAGAGTAGAGGTCTCTGCTCAGAAAATTAGAAACATTTCCTCTATTTTTTATTTTGGTCATGAAAAATTTGAAACATATAAAAGAGTTAAAAGAATAGCAAAATAAATATTGGCATATACCCTCCAACCAAGTTCAGCCTTTTCTCCTCCCTCCAGATTCATTTGAAAGTGGTTACAGATACACAATTTATTTCAGTATGCAGCTTCTAAGAATAAGATTTTCTTTCATATTTATTGTATTTATCACACCTAAAAAATTAATAATAATTTCATAATATAACCTAATATCTAGTCCAGGTGCACAATTTTCCAATTGACCAACTGTGTGCCATCCTAACTGTGATTTAAAAAAATCAAGATCTGGGACACCTGGTGGCTCATTCATTAAGTGTCTGCCTTCAGCTCAGGTCATGAACCCAGAGTCTTGGGGTCCTGGGATTGAGCCCCATGTGGGGCTCCCTACTCAGTGAGGAGCCTGCTTCTCCCTTTCCCTTTTCTGCTCCCCTTGCTCATGCTCTCTCCATCATACTCTCTCTCTCTTGCAAAATAAATAAATAAAACCTTTAAAAAATAAAAGTAAAAAAAATCAAGATATGATCAACATTAATCTGTTTTATTTGTTTATACGTTTTTGTTAGGTTTCTTTCAATCTTGTCTTATAAAATGTGCCACATTCTGAACCGTGTAACTTTCTGACATATCTGCCATTAATCCTTTTTTTTAAAAAAATATTTTATTTATTTATTTGACAGAGAGAAAGCAAGCACAAGCAGGGGAAGTAGCAGAGGAAGAGGGAGAAGCAGGCTCCCCCCTGAGCAAGGAACCCAATGTGGGGCTCAATCCCAGGACCTGGGGATCACAACCTGAGCCAAAGGGGGCAGACACCCAACTGACTGAGCCACCAGGCACCCCAACTGCCATTAATCTTTGAAGAAACTTTGCTTTTCTCTCCTTAGAATTGGGATTTGCCATTTATCCAAAGATCTCTGATTTTTTTTTCGAGGTGTACAAATTTTAGAATCCAAAATCTGGGAACTAGGTGTGAGAATTGTTTTGAGCGTGTCCCTTTCAGTGGATAGAGCTAGTGCTGTGGATAGAGCTAGGGCCATGTCAGTATTTTTCATGATGAGTTCATATAGTATTTCCAGTTCAAATGAAATATTATAGAGATTTTCCTTTTATTATATATATTTGTATTTCTTTCCTTAGGCTGGAAATTTTGATTTCTTAAGAACTTTAATGTATCCACTTATTTGCTATTGTCTACAATATTTTTAAAAATCCTTAAAAATACTGATAATAAATCAGAGAACCGTGTTTAAAATTTACTATTTTGGGATCCCTGGGTGGCGCAGCGGTTTGGCGCCTGCCTTTGGCCCAGGGCACGATCCTGGAGACCCGGGATCGAATCCCACATCAGGCTCCCGGTGCATGGAGCCTGCTTCTCCCTCCGCCTGTGTCTCTGCCTCTCTCTCTCTCTCTCTGTGACTATCATAAATAAAAAAAAAAAATAAATAAAAGTTACTATTTTTTTAAATTTTATTTATTTATTTATGATAGTCACAGAGAGAGAGAGAGAGAGAGGGGCAGAGACACAGGCAGAGGGAGAGGGAGAAGCAGGCTCCATGCACTGGGAGCCCAACGTGGGATTCGATCCCGGGTCTCCAGGATCGCGCCCTGGGCCAAAGGCAGGCGCCAAACCACTACGCCACCCAGGGATCCCAAAAGTTACTATTAAAGAGAGAAGAAGGAACACTTCCAAAACATAAGAGGCAATTCTCTTTGCTATTAGTTTTAGGTCATGGTGATGGTTAGGTTCATTTGTTCCTCTCTGTATTCAGTTTTTACTTTTTCAGTTGATTTAATTTTTAAAAAATAGGTCAAATGTATGTATACATAGTTTAAAAGTTAAAACTGTTTAAAAGTCATTTTCAGAGAAGCCTTGCCGCTATTCCTATGAACTGCACTCCATCTTCCTCCTACAACTTCCCATGAGAAATGATATTCATTTTATGCTTATCCTTCTATTTCTACCTCTCTTAATATGAAAAGGTAGTATACCAAATGCTATAGATATTACACATAACTTGAAGTCCCTCTGTATCAATCTTCTTACTTCCTTTTTAATGGCTGTATCATGCTCTATTGTTTAGATAGATGTACCTTAGTGTTCTGACCAGTTCAAAACATTTGTATTGTTTCCAACCTTTTTTTTTTTTTTTTTTAATTTTTACAACTAATGCTGCAGCAAATTACCTCCTACACATACTGGTCTGTAGTGGCAGAGATGTAACTTGAGAGTGGATGTCTAGAAGTTGCTTTGCTTGGGGTGAAAATATAGCATTTTAGATGTTTCCAAGTTCTTCCCCATAAAAATGTCACTGTTTTGCCTTTCCACCAGCTATGTGTGAGAGCTTGTGATAAACACGTTTTCCAGCTACACAAACGTCAGACTTTAAAAGACACAAGGAGTATGGGACGTTTCTTGATTGCGTCTTGCCCATGGAAGGATGTTGAGCATCCCTGGGCTCTGCTAACTTCCAGGAGCCACCCTCACATTGTGATAACCTGAAACTCTAGCATATATTTCCCAAATGCCCCAGTGAGAAGCTTGCTTTAGCTTAGTCTACAAATTATCCTTTGGATTAAGGGAGGCCTTTGGAGAGCTGTGTACCTGGGCCACATGAGTTTTTTGTTTTGTTCTTTTTTTTTTTTTTCTTTCAGAGTGGCACCTGGGATTATTCTATTTGCTCACACAGACGGACATGATGTGAAGTGGCCATGTGATGCTGCTCTTAGAACTGCTGTAGGAATGCTCTTGCTTCCAATGTCCCACAGGGCTCTGTCTGTAAGGATGCTTGGGGAAATGTCTATCTTCTATCAATTGCAGGAGTCGTCTTGTTTCCTTTGCCATGGTCTTCTGATCATGAGTCACAAGCTTGACCTCACTCTCTGGTTTGTATGAGATGCTAGACCACTCCTGGACCAATCTGTGTTCTACTTCTAGCTCATGCTTACAATCTTAGGATTTACACTTTAGGAATGAACCTCACCCTGGATTCATCTAACTTTCCTGTACTCTTAATTTCTCTTTGTTTTCCTGACCTACCAATTTTGAAATCAGGGGGATTATATGATCTTCTAAGTGATCTTAAAGAATAAAAATTAAGCATCAACCCCCAAGGACTGTTATGATTTTGCATGGAGGAGACCTAGCCCATGCCTGGCCGAGAGGAGAAACACATTAATTTTTTGTCCCTGTGTCTTGTCATTCCTCCCTTTTTCTCCCACAGCATACCCTGCTCCCCATCACAGATCTTCTCCCTATGACTAAAGACAATGTTCATGAATTTTTTGGGCCCTCTGTCTGCCTTTTCATTCAGATCCCCAGGCAAGCTTTTGAATGTGAGCAAAATAGATTAAATATGTGCTTCATGCTATAGGTCATACAGGGTGTTACTTTCTTGGCAGTAAATATTTTTCCCCTTTAAGGAATGGATAGATACTCTCATATCTGAAGATATGTAAGTCTGAGTTCTCCAGAGGGTTCTTTAGAGAAACAGAACCGTTAGAATGTATGAATATGTATAGAAAGAGACTTGTTATCATCGACAGAGGAATGGGTAAAGAAGATGTACCCAGTCCTATACATATAAGATGTGTGTGTGTATGTGTATATATATATATATATATATACACATACACACACACATATAATGGAATATTACTCAGCCATCAAAAAGGATGAATACTTATCATTTACATCAACGTGGATAGAACTGGAGGGTACTATGCTGAGTGAAATAAGTAAATCAGACAGAGAAAGACAGTTATCATATGGTCTCACTCATGTCAAATATGAGAAACAGTGCAGAGGATCATAGGGGAAAGGGAGGAAAACTGAATGGGAAGTCATCAGAGAAGGAGAAAAACCATGAGAGACTCTTAACTGTAGGATACAAACTGAGGATTGCTTGAGGGGGTGAGGTGGGGGGATGGGGTAACTGGGTGATGGGCATTAAGGAGGGCCCATGGAATGAGCACTGAATGTTATATGCAACTGATGAATTATTGAACTCTACATCTGAAACTAGTGATGTGCTGTACGTTGGCTAATTGAGTTTAAATACATTTAAAAAAAAAGAGATTTGTTATAAGAAATTGGCTTATGCAATTATGAAGGCTGAGAACTTCCAAGATCTTCAGTTTACAAGCTGGAGACCCAGGAGAGTGGCTGATGTCAGGTTCTGTCTGAGTCTGAAGGCCTAAAGGCCTAGGAGGGCCTATGGAAGAGTGCTAGTGTTAAGATGGTAGATTCAAGACCCAGGAAGAGTAGATGTTTCAGTTTAAGTCCGAAGACAGTAAAAAAGCTGACATCCCAGCTCGAGAGTATTCAATCAGGAGGAGTTCCCTTTCGGGGATCCCTGGGTGGCTCAGCAGTTTGGTGCCTGCCTTTGGCCCAGGGCGCGATCCTGGAGTCCCGGGATTGAGTCCCGCATCGGGCTCCCGGCATGGAGCCTGCTTCTCCCTCTGCCTGTGTCTCTGCCTCTCTCTCTCTCTCTCTCTCTCTCTCTCTGTGTCTATCATAAATAAATAAATAAATAAATAAATAAATAAATAAATAAATAAATATCAATCTTTAAAAAAAGGAGGAGTTCCCTCTCACATAGCTTTTTTGTTCCATCTAGGCCTTCAACTGATTGAGTGAGGCCCACCCACATAGGGAGGGCAATTTGCTCTACTCAGCCTACCAATTCAAATGTTCATGGCATCCTGAAACAGCCTCCCAGATACACCTGGAGTCATGTTTGACCATAGGTTTGGACACCCTGAGGCTCAGTCAGATCGACACAAAATTAACAATCATAATGAAGATCTTTTTGTGGGTCCAGAGTACAGCAGCAGCTGGGACTGTAGGAAAGAATGCCTTGTAGGTGGCTTACTGTGGTTGCCCCCTTCCACCTTTTTTACCTTAGCATTTCTCTCTCTATCCCCTCCTGTTGTCTGTCTGGCTTAAATGACATAGAACACTGCAGGCTCCCTTTAGCCACAACACAACTTGGTCAGCATGGCTGCAATCATGTTTTCTGGGAATGCATGCTGTCTTACTCTTCACTCTCCTTGGTAATTTTACTGTAAAATTTCCTCTTATTTTTTATTCTACAGATTTCTGCCCAAATACATCATTTTTTAACCTTGTTTCTAAGATACATTTCACACTCCTCAACTCAGAAATCTGAAATCCTGGAAAATGTCTTGCACAGAGTCCCAGGAGTCGTTGCTGATGCTGCCACTAGAGTTTTACCCCAATATGGAGCATCGCAGGAAGTGAAAAATGCTTTCTGCCTTGAAGCAACATAAAACTTCGCTGTGGGGCTCTGAGAGAGGGCAGGATCTTCACATGCAAAAGATTTTTTTTCAACTGAATAACATGCCCAAATAACAACTCCTGGCATCATCACCATTTCAGGCATTAAACAGTAGCTTCTTGTCATGGATAAATTATGGTTATGGCACATTAGTAGCTTCTGCGAATTTTAAGAAACCATTTTAGGGATGCCTGGGTGGCTCAGTTGGTTAAGTGTCTGCCTTTAGCTCAGGTCATGATCTTGGGATCCTTGGATCGAGCTCCATGTCAGGCTCTCTGCTCAGCAGAAAGTCTGTTTCTCCCTCTCATTCTTCCTCTGTGCTCTCTATCTCTCTCAAATAAATAAAATATCTTAAAATGAAAAGAAATAATTTTATGGCCTTGCATTTTTTAAAGTCTAAGTCTCCTTGCCTCATATCATAGACCTTTTTTTAAGGGCAGAAGGGACCTTGTAGTTTTTCTGGTAACTTTGACCACAGAGAGAGATGACATCCCCAGAGCCCCGTGGCTGGTTATGGACAAAGTCAGGAACAGCACTCGAGAATTCTTGTTTTCACCACATAGCATGGTCTACAAGTGACTTACTAAAGGTTGGTAGTATTCAAAAATACCTCCCCTCAACCTTCCTTCCTTGCAGAGTTGATTTCTTTTGATGAGCTTAAAGTGGCAGACTGGCATTGGTTTTTGCATTTTTTCAAGCCAGAGGTAGAGTTTGGGTATATTGAAGACTGATCCATGAGCTTCTGAAATATAAGAGCCATATAAAGCTAAACAAACAAACAAACAAACATATATTGTGTAAAATAAAGAAGTGTTTGCAGATGAGCCAGCCTTGCTGTTAATGTCATTCCCGTGAAATTGCATTGAAACCTGAGGAAGGTATTGAACAAGATAAAGGCCTCCCAATTGGCTCCAGCCCCAGAGACATTTTGGTTTGGTTGGCATCGAGATGTAGTGCTCAAATTGATGATTTAGCTCTGTTCTCTTCCTTTGATGGAGATTCATGGAAAGGGCTTTGGGGTTCTTGTTTTGTGAGTGGGAGAGCTGTAGAACACAGCAGAAGCTCAGAACTTCCTTCTTCTCCTGGTCTGGACACTTAAGGAGGTCTCTATTCACATTTAATTGAGGACCTCGGAGAGAGATCACCTCATGCCAGCAACCACCTGCAACTGTCCAGCCACCACTTCTCTCTAGGTACACTGGGGGCCTCCTAAAAAGATGACATATGGACACATACGTTGATGGGTAGACATTTGTGATCATCCAGAAAGCAAGCCAGCTCTGCAAACCACACCATCTAATAGAGGAGCATGTCTGAAACCCACGTTGACATGGAATTTAGCTGACTCTCACAAATGTCTGGTTTTCTTTTTGAACTTGGGACTTGATAATTTTCTTGCAATGTTTTTTTTTTTTCCCCATGTGCTTCAAGTATTTTGTTTTTCAAGAACATCCAATTCATTTATTTTACAAAATAATGGGAGGAACTTGCCAGGCAAGCAATAAAAAAATGTTTTCTGAAAATGAATAATTCCAGGACTGTTTCCAGGACAACCAGGAGGATAAAATAAAATGATACAGCAGCAGCTGGGAAAATGGAATTTGTGTAATTCTAGAAAGAACCAGTGTGTTTTAAAATTACAAGTTAAAAAAAACTGCTATCTTGAGAACTTAATAATTCTGGTCACATATGAATAAGTGCCCTGGGCAATTTATAGTTGCCAGTTTGATATGATAGGCATCAGGCAAGTATAAAATGGAATGCTTTCAAAACAGAATGTAATGTCCTTTTTCCAAGCTTAATTCGGTGTCTCCTGAGATCATGGGTTATGTGAGGATTTATGGATAAACTACTCTTTTTTTGGTAGTGTGTTAGAAAATTCTCATATGGGTAACACTTAAAATGTCCTCTCTGAGGTATTTTACCAAAAAAATATTATCAGAGTTATTTTGTTAGCAACATTCTTAAAACACATAAACACCGTAATTAAATGGGAACTGTAGTAGAGGGTTCCAGAGCCAATTTTTGAAAACCAGTAAGTTATCAAAAAACCAAACCAAACAAACAAACAAAACCCCAAGTAATGAGTATCAAATCACCACACTGTGCACCTTGAACTTACAGTGTTATGCGTCAGTTATATCTCAATAAAACTGGGGTGTGGGAAGTAGTGGTCCATGAAAAATGGGTGGAATTCTTTCTTATATTTAGAGATGGGTTCCATGCTCAAACTAAATATTATCTTTTATGTTACATTATATGCATCTGGTTTATCGGACAAGCTCAGTAGAGTAGAAACAGAAAAATCACTTTATGATTTTCTACCTCCACCTTTTTAAACTGATTCTCTTTCCTTTTTCCTTCCTGCTACTGCGTACAAACTCTGGTGGGTCCTAGAACTTTTCCCGTCATTTTCATGACAATAAGAAGTGCACTGGTCACGCTCAGGTGTAAAGTCTCATTGAATCCAGCTGGGACCTGCCTGTGGGTTAGGAGGCTGGATGTGGGGACAGGGAAGGAGGGGCAGCTGCTCTGTTGACCCTCTCTGGGCAGCACCTGGCTCCTCTGGGGCTGCAGGTGGGGCAAGGGTTGAGTGGCATGAAGGCTCTGCTTTGCCTGGTATGGTTGATGAATAGTTGGCCCCCTGACTGGCACAAAGTCCAAATGCTCCCTTCTCTCACTTGCCGGCTCCTTAGTGGCTCTTTTGGAGGAGCTCCGGTTGCCAGGAACCTCTCACTGGCAATGGGACTCCCTGATGTGGGCAGTGCCTCCCTAGCTGGCTGCCCTCACTCAGTCCCTGCTTTTAGGGGCCTATCCTCTCCTGAGGTCACCTGGCCTCTCCAGGTACCTTCTGGGAAGGGTTCCTTTCAAGGTGACCCAGGCTCCTTCTGAGAGGGTCCATTTTGGTCCCACGGGACCTCAAGCATCCTGGGCTCCTCCAGTTTGGAAATGCAGCCCATTTTCAGGGCAGCCACTGCCTCTCCTAGACAGGGGACAAGCATCAGACTTTGTGTTTTTCCAATTCCAGGAACAGACCAGTTCTCATAGTGGCTCACTTAAGCCTCTTGTAACCGTTTACTCTCAAATGGCTCAGGAAAGATTTCTTTACTATATTGGTAATTTTTCTATACACTTGAAATCGTTTCAAAACTTAAAAAGAAGCATGTATCACATAATGAGGATGTATGTCATATACAAAGGCTATAACCTGAGTTTGTCAATTAATAGTATGTTATTAACCTTACCGCATTAATATGTGAAATATGTATGATCATTTTTATTTTTTTAAAGATTATTTATTTGAGAGAGAGAGAGTGAGCAGAAGGAGGGGCAGAGAGAGAGAGAGAGAGAGAGAGAATCCTCAAGGAGACTCCCTGTTGAGCTCAGAGCCCGACTTGGGGTTGGATCCCAGGACCCTCAGATCATGACCTGAGCTAAAACCAAGAGTTGGACACTTTCCCAGCTGAGTCACCCAGGCACCCCATGCGATCATTTTTAAAGCATATGCAGTTCATTGTAGGCAGATACCATAACTCAATTAACCAAACTCCTACTTTCTTTTTCTTTTAAAAATTTTATTTATTTATTCATGAGAGACATAGAGAGAGAGAGAGAGAGAGAGAGAGAGAGGCAGAGACACAGGCAGAGGGAGAAGCAGGCTCCCTGCAGGTAGCCCGATGTGGTACTTGATCCTGGGGCTCCAGGATTACACCCTGAGCTGAAGGCAGACGTTCAACTGCTGAGCCACCCAGGGATCCCAAACTCCTACTTTTATATCATTTATGTTCTTTCAATGTAACAAATTGTGATACAGTAAAAAAAAAAAAAAAGATTTGGACCAAGGTACCATGGTTGCACATAATAAAATCCAGGGGTCTGGTTTCTCTGCAAGTTTGCTAAACTGTCGGGAATCGCTTAGCCTAGTGTCAGTTACAGACTATTATCCAGAAAGCTAGAAAGGATTGCTATTCCTCTGCTTCGGAGTTCTTTCTGACAAGCCTTGCTAACTTTGGAAGTGACATCTCAGCATCATGAATTTTCTTCTACTTAAAAACCTAACACAAAATTCCTTTAAACGCTGTCAGACTACATTAGATCCTGAATACAGTCATGAAGCCCATGCATGATCAGAATGTGTTCAGTGCCACTGGGTTATAATAAGAAAACAGAGATGACGCTGGGCATTCAGCTTTCTTCTACTAGCATGTTCAAGAAAAGCGTCCTGATTTACCAGGCTATTTATTTATTTATTTGGCTCCATGTCCAGCATGAAGCCCAACATGGGGCTTAAACTCATGACCCTGAGATCAAAACCTGAGCTGAGATCACGAGTCCAATGCTTAGCTAACTGGACCACTCAGGTACTCTTACCAGGTCTTTTAGAATATTGTTGTATTATTAAACATATTTCAGTAGAAATCTCTCAAATTCCCATGTTCAGTGCCAGAGCTGTTGGGCCTCAGATATCTCCTGACAGTTGTGATAATGATACTCTACGTTTATGTGGTGGCTTATGTATTTCAAAGTCTTTTGTTTTTGTTGCCTAATCCAATCCTTACAAACCCTCTGAGAGGGGATCAGGGTAGATATTATTGTTCTCATTTCATTGATCGGGGAAGTGAGAATGACCTGAACTGATGCTCTAAATCACGGTGCTGGAAGAGACAGCGCTGGGACTGCAGCTTAGGATTCCAGCCATCTGTACAATGTTGCTGGGTGCCCGGTGTGCTCTTCACCTCGCAAGCTGCCCGTCCTCATATTTTCATCTGGGACTGCTGTCACCCAGCTGTTCAACAGATTTTCTTTCTTTCTTTCTTTTCTTCCTTCCTTCCTTCCTTCTTGGTTTTCATTTATTGCCTCTCATATCTTATATATCATGTCCTGCCCATTCTATTTCCAAACCATATTTCAAATCTGCTCTATCCTCTCCATCTCCACAACATTCACCTCTGTCCAAAGCAGCATCACCTCTCACTTGAACGACAGCAACAGTTTGCCTGCCTGGCCCTTGTTTCCACTCTTACATCCCATGGTCTGTTCTTCACGTGGCAGCCAGGTGACCTTCCTAACTCACATCAACTTCTTCTATTCTTTCTTTGTTCAAAAACCTTTAATTGCTCTTTGACTAAACTCTGAAGAGATCTTCACCCTGACCAACCATACACAGACCCAACAAGACCCGGCCTCTGCCTGTCTCTGACCTAGTTGCCCACATTCTTCCCTATCTTTATCTCCCATCATCTCCCACCTGCTCACTGTGCCCTGGCCACGCTTATCTTTCTATGTTACTGGAATATGCCAAGATCACTCCTGTTCTAGAGTCTTTCATGACCTGAAAACCTCTGGCCTCAGGCCTTCCTGGAGCTTTTTCTCATCCCCCAGGTCTCTATTTTAAGACTGCTTCTTCAGAGAATCCCTCCCTGAGCATGTCATCTGAAGGAGATCCTGTCACTCTTGGTCATAGTACCCTGACCCTTACTTTGCTTATTGGTTTATTGTCTATCTCAATTGACTAAATATAGTTGTATATTTTTAAAGGTTTATTTATTTATTTTAGGGAGAGAGAGAGAAAGAGAGAGAGAGAGAGAGAGAGAGAGAGAGAACAAGCAGGGAGAGGAGGGCAGAGAGAGAGAATCTTAAGCAGACTCCATGCTGAGTGTGGAGCTGGATATAGGGCTCGACCCCATGACCCTGGGATCAAGAGTTGGCTGCTTAACCTGACCTGAAGTCAAGAGTTGGCTGCTTAACCAACTGAGCAATCCAGGCACCCCAAAATATAGTCCTATTTATTTAACAAGCATCTATCTTCACTACTATGAGCCCGGCATTGTCTAAGTGTTTTAGCAATATTAATTCATTTTATCCTCATAATGACCCTTATACACTTTTCTCAGACGAGGAAATGAAGGCACAGAAACTTCCTCAAGGTAACCGATCTCATAAGTGACAAAACAGAGACTTGATCCAAACAGTTTGGCTTGAGAATCTTCACTCTTGGGTAGGGGTTTCATGTATTGTGTTTAACTATGAATCCCCACCATGGAGAACAGTGCCTGGCTCAGAGTAGGCACTTTGCAAATATTTATTGAACAACTGAATGAATGATTTCATTGTTTCTAGGGAGACCCTGACGCTGGATCTCTATGAATATATCTTGAGCATACCCTACCATCTGCCTCAGACCCTGGTGTTATGTGGGAACTGGACTAGTTAATGTTTTGTGAGATATTTTGACATAACTTCAACTTCAGCCAGGGTAATATTTGAAACTAAACTTATCATCTGCCTGCAATCTACCTACACAGTGACAACTAACATTTCCATGGTGGTATAATTTCTATAGAGCTCTATACATACATCTTCTCATTTCACGGTGGTCAAAGGGAAAACAGCATTCCAAATCCCTCCAGGGGATTCAATGAGACTGAAGGAGTCATTACTATTAGCTCAGCTGGTTAATGTAATAGCTTTTCACCTGCATTTAAATCCAGATGAAAGCTATGTGCTATGAATTTGCCTGTGTCTGTAATGTCCCCAGGGAACAGTTACCTGGATTAGTAAGACTCATTTTGAGTTGACAGAAGAGTTAGATTGTACTGAGACTGTCCAGTTATGACTAAAAACAATAAAAAAGTGGGAGGAATTAGATCTTATGGCAAAGCAGGTTGAACCAAATTTGCCATATAATGGTGTATTTAAAACAGTCATCTTCTACCTTTCTACACTTTCCTCTTGTTTTCACAGAGTGCTCCTGCCACTACACTGTCATCAACAACTACTGGAACATTTCCCTTATTTCTCTTTCCCTTATCCTAGTTAGCTTATGCTCTGATCATTTCTAGATTCATCCCTTCCCTTAAAACTTATCTTTCTTGTGGTCTTACTAAGTGAGCGACCAGTCCTGATAATGGTCAGCTCCAGACTCTACCTACACAAAAGTCACTTTCTCCTTCAGTCTATGGTGTTTTTGTTTTATACTATTGTCACAGTCTACCTTGCTGGGTAACAGGCACCATGCAGCTAGTCTACTAGTTCAGCATTAAGATTAGGGGCATCGATGGCAAACCACCTTGCTTCTACTCCTTGCTCTGCCACTTACTAGAAGAACAAACTTAGGCAAAGTATTTTGTCTTTTCTGTGCAACCATTTCTTCTATAAAATGGGGATAATATAGCACCTGTCTCCTAGGGCTGTTATGTGGCTTACATTACTACATGGAAAGCCCTCAGAACACTTGCAGCCCAATATAAGTTATATATCATTGTTGAAAAAAGTGATAGGATTTATACTCATCACAGCTCTTGCATACATACATAATTGGCACTCAATAAACATGTATTGTGTCTAATCCCAACGGTTTTCTTCATTACAGATCTCACTGGATTAAAGAATTATTCATCTCAGATAATACTACACTGCAAACTACTTAGCAGACATTTAAAATAAATTTGTAGAAGAATGATAATTTTGCCATAATACAAATAAATCACAGTATTATGAAATTAACAACTATTTTTTTTCACTGAGAGAGATGAATTGTTTGTAATTTTTTAATAAAAGATTTATGTATTCATGAGAGACAGAGAAAGAGAGGCAGAGACACAGGCAGAAGGAGAAGCAGGGTCCCCATGGGGAGCCTGATGTGGGACTTGATCCCAGGATCTCAGGATCACGACCTGAGCTGAAGGCAGCTGCTCAATCACTGAGACACCCAAGCGCCCCTGTTTGTAATCTTTTAAGAAGATATCTCTGTCCATCTGGGTAGAGCTATAGGTCAGTACCCACATCCAAATATCATCCAAAACCTTGAAGGTCATCAGGAATGGTGGCAAGTTTGAGTGACTTCCTTAAATGATCCCAGAAATGAAGGAGAACTGACTCATCCAGTTTGGGTTGGTTAAATCTAGCAGATTATCATTTGAACTGCAGATTACCTAAATATCTGAGTGTGAAATTAGATGTTTACTGTATCCACTGAGATGTTGAAGTTGTCTGTTTTGCAGAATTATTACGGAAAAACCTATCTAGTAAGGAAATTGGTATTAGAAGTAGGGTGTTGCCTGAGACATAGGTCAGTGGGTTTAAGTTCAATCAGCATATTGTAAGGAGACAATAACAGAAGTCACACACTGGTGACGCATGTTATGTGGTGGCAAAACATTTGGTAACATTGTCACCTGTCAAGATTGGGAAGGCAAAAAAAGAAAAAAGGACCTCGTGAACTTGTGAAGAGGGACAAGGAGATTTTGAGGCAGAATGTTGATTGTATGAGCTGTTTGTTACAAGTTGAATATGATAAAATACTAAAAGAAAGAGATCAGAAAATAACTGGTTGACTTGAAAACAGAAGAGAGGGTTGCCAGGGTGGCTCAGTGGTTGTGTCTGCCTTCAGCTCAGGGCATGAATCTGGGGTCCTGGGATCAAGTTCTGCATTGGACTCCCTGCGGGGAGCCTGCTTCTGCCTCTGCCTGTGTCTCTGCCTCTTTCTCTTTGTCCCTCATGAATAAATAAATAAAATCTTTAAAAAAAGTAAAGAAAACAGAAGAGAGAGAGAGGAAAGATAGAGAGCCCAGAAATTTTGGAACTCTCAGACCTGGGCAACGAAACGATTTCTCATCTCTAACCAACAAAAGAGAAGATAGAGAAATTCTTTTGAATTGGAAAAAACTACTAAGATTCAGGATCCAAGGAAAGACCAAATCAAGCTTTTAAAAAATCGTGTAAAGGATTAAAGATTAAAAAAAATTCTACCTAATAGAATTGTGTCCAGTGGGATACAATGGACCCATGAAGCTTGATATATCAAAGTGACTCTTAATAAGTATATTAGATGTTTCAAAACAAATTGTGGGTATGACTTCTGTCACATACAAAGGTCTAGAGTAAGATACAAAAATCCCAACAGAACCTTTGAGTGAGATGTCTTGCCCAAAGCATGCTAGGCTGGTGTAAAAGACATTATGACTTTTCAAGACAGAAAAAGATCTCTGAGTCTCCAATTTTCCACAAGCAAGAAGCAGTCAAGAAGGTAGGGTAACTAATGCATCAGAGTTTGCCTGGGACTTTCATAGTTTTGGTACTGAAAGTCTTGTGGTTCAGGAACATTCTCAGTCTCAGGAAACTGAAACAGCTGGTCACACTTGAAGAGGGCATATTCTACAATGCTATCTCTATGTAGCCATGGAAGACAATGATGAAAGGAAGGAAAACTCCAGCGAGCAGATTCAAGAGTCACAGAGAAAATGGACTTGGAACTTATTCCCAGGGAGCAGATCCAAAGCTTAGTGAAGGACCCATTTCCTATCCCTTAGGGTAAGGGGACCTGATGGGATTTCAGAACGGCTAGGGCCTCCTGACTGCTCACATTCCTCCTTGAGCTACTTTGCTTAAGAATGATGGTTTCATTTGCTCCCCACTCTGTGCCAGAAAATTTTCAGGCTCCATCTGGAATTCTCCCAGAGATTTTTTATAAGCTAAATGATAGGTCCAGACAAACTATAAAATGGAGTTTATTTTAGTGGCACATAGTTACCAAGTGTCCTAGTTTTCTTTCTGCAGCATTAGGGAAATTTGTCAGGGTAACAACCTGGAGCTGAAGACCCAGTTCCTCTTTATTCTCTTTATATTGATGATCCACAAAAGTGAGCATTAGATCAGGCTGTTTTGGAACTATTTGGTGTGAATCGTGCCTATCTGGATTGTTTGCACTAGCCAGCTCTGACGTGTGTAAGCTGCCTCATGCCCAGTCTATGTAGAGTTTCTCTCACTTATGCAGAGTGCTCTGAGCTTATCTGCTGTAGTTAAGTTGGTAAGTAGCTGATTCTACCTCCCTAAGATGTGAAGAACATCTGAGACGGAAGAAAGATTGGGATATATTCCTCAAGAGATGACTCTGTTCATGGCACACACATCGACTCCTTCAATCTAGCCTTTGAAGTCTTAAAAGGATAGTGAATAGACATTTCATGTATCCAACAAGATGGAGAGATGTAGCAAAACAGTTTTGGGTCACAAAACTGGGCCTTTCAGTTGGTTGTGTCAGTCATGTGGGTAAAACCAACTGAGCCATTGGAGAGCAACATTATGTACTTACCAAATCTCATTTTATTGTTTTCTTCCTGGGCACACAGGGATATATACTTCCTAGCCTCCTTTGTAGTTAGGTTGGGTCATGTGACTGGTAGAAGAAGACCCCCATGTCTTCTTCTAGGGTCTTCTTCTACCTCCTCCATATCCCCACTTCCCCTTCCAGAGCTCCCTTCCATGACAGCTGCCTGCCATGTTTAGGGCGGCATTGCCACAAGATGGAAAGAGCCTGGACACCTCATTTACTGCCTGAAGGAGAGACTCACAGGGGCTGCCTAGCCCATATTGGACTGTGATGTGGGGTGAGGGGGAGATAAACCTGTATCACGTGAAGCCATGGAGATTTGAGGATTGTCTGTTACACCTGCTAGCATTGGTTATCTTAACTACTATAAAAGGCCAAGGGAATGAAAATGGAGAGACTACATTTTTTCTCTTAGTTCAGATTCAGCAACTGTTTTAATGTGACTTCATTGACATCAGGATTTGTCACATGTATACAAGTGATTGGCCTCACAGCTTTTGGTTTGTGGTTGGGTGGTACAGGGAGGGAGCATGTATACCAAATTTGAGCAGCAGAGCTCAAGAATATAAACATATTTACACGTAAGAATCTAAAAACAATGACAGCAACGATATAGGTTGTTTCAGACTCCTCCAGGCTTTGGGACAGCTATACACACCCAGCCCCTGGGATCTTCCCTCCACATTCCTGCTCCTGTTGTTTGTTGGGTCCCAGAGGACCCATTTTCAAAGTATGATGCATTTATCTCTCTTGTCAGAAGCGAACATTAAACACAGAAAAGTTAATACAGGCCCTGCTGGCGTGCTGGGAGCTTAAACAAGCTTGGAAGCCTTGCTGAGGCAAAGACTTTAAATGTGTCTTAAAGCCCTAATAAGGTCCTTAACAAGCAACAAAAACGAACATGCTCCCCAAAGCATTGACCTGGAAGTGTGTCTTTGTTGCTTAAATTATGATTACAACTTCTGAGCTACGTCTTATTAATGAATTCTAAATGGAAGTATTTATCTCAGGAGGAAGTGGCATTTCTTCCTCTCATCCCCGGTGACATACTAAACATACTAATTGATATGAAGCTGATTTTGAGGAGACAGGAAAGCCCTGAGGCCTTTGTCACAATGACAATCGTCACTGGAGCCATTAAAGACTGTCAGATCAGGGCTGAAGACAGGCTCACATTACCGTGTCCCTAGAGTATATGATTTTGCTGAGCATTGGTGGTTCACGCACTCATGAGAACAAGATTTCCTTCTTTACTAGGGCCTTATTACCAGCACAGGGACCTTGGGAGGCTCTAGGGAATGCCCTTCTCTTTTATTTTTTATGGGAAATTTCATCAATTAAACATTGGATGCAGGAGATTAGATAATCTCTTCAAAAACAGGATAAACTATGACACAGATGGAGGACAAACTTAACCCATACAGAGAATGTGCAAATCAAGGAGGAAAAAATGGGCCAATTGAAAGACAAAAAGAAAAAAAAAGAGAGGGACATGAAAATTTGAAATACCAATGGTCAATGAAAATCTTTTTTTCCTCACTTATGCTGTGCCTTTTATTTCCATGACTTACTCATTCTGTAACTGGAAGCCTTTATCTCACACTCCCCTTCACCCATTTTGCCCATCCCCCATCCCTTTCCTGTATATTTACAGGTTTGATTCTGCTTTTGTTTGTTTGTTTATTAATTTTTTTAAAGATTCTGCATATGAGTGGAATCATGTGGCATTTGTCTTTCTCAGTCTGATTTGTTTCACCTAGCATAATGCTCTCTAGGTCCATCTGTGTTGTCTCAAATGGCACAATATCATCCTTTTTTTTTATTGCTGAGTAATATTCTATGGTGTGTGCATGTGTGTGTGTGTGCACTCACACACATGTACCACATCTCCAAAGATCTTTTATTAAACAAATTAACTTTACCAATGAATAAAGAAACTAAATGAGATATAATGTAAATGCCACAAAGGGAAATAGCCCTTTATTTCCAATCAAATTGGAAAACATTTTCTTTTCTACAGTAATACTTAGTGATATTGAAGGTGTGGGAAATCAGGCATTTTTCAAACACTGCTGTTCCCAGAGCAGAGGAAATTAGAGGATTCTTTAGAAATATCTATCCAAGATCTTAAAAAACTGTGACTACTCAATTCCACCCGTGGAAATTTATCCTAAGGGAATGAATATGAATGTATGTGAAGATTTACCTAAGGGATATTTATTGTAGAATTATCTAAAATAATGCAACTGGGAAACAACCAAAAAATCCAACAACGGGGAATTGGTAAGATAAATTATATTGCATCCATGTGATAGAGTGCAATGTAGCCATTAAAAATGATATTCAGATGATATTCTAGGGTACCCATGATATGTGAAAATGTTTCTGACATATTGTTAAGTGAAAATGTCAAGTTGCAAAACAATGTTAACCCAATTTAGAAAAAGAAAAAGGAAAAGAAAAAAGCATACTTATTTACATAGAAGACATATCGAAAGAATATACACTAAAATGTTAGCAGTTATTATTCTGGATTTTTCTCTCTGTGCCTGAGCATGTGTTTTGTGATTTTTTTTTTTTTTTTGGTATTTTTTGGTATCCCCAACAAGAGACCTGTATTTCTCTGATAATCAGATTAAAATCTGCCCCCCACCCCATTTTTTTGAACGTGGGGCTCAAACTCACGATCCTGAGATCAACACCTAAGCTGAGATCAGGAGTTGGACACTAAACTGACTGAACCACCCAGGTGCCCCCTTCCCCCCACATTTCTTAAATGTGACAACTTCTCTGAGAGTGTTCAGTTAGAAGGTCACTCGTATAGCCACTTGTATGAGATTGGTTGCCTTTGTCAGCTCCTTATAGACAACTGTATGAGAGTCAAGAAAGAGAGAGTAGAATAAAGGGGGTCATTCTGCAGCTTGGAGCATTTGGGAGGAAGCAAGCCAGAAGTTCCACGGATCTAGGGTGACAAGAGGGAGAAAGACCCATAGATGGGAGAGGAGACAAGACTTTGGGAAAGGACAAAGACAACCTGACCTGCAGTAGATACAATTTTTCCCTCTAAGACCAGCTGTTAATGCTTCAATTATGTTCCCACTGCCCATTGGGAAGATATAGGTGATGTTTTATCTCTTTTTAAAAAGGTATGCATAAAGATTAGGTATTACCTTGGGCTACTCCTGAATAGGTCAATGTCTAGATGTGCCTTTTTATTTTCCTTGGGTCTTAATTTTTATGAAAGATTAATTAGGAATTGAAGGTAACCAGGAGCAGGAGCACTAAACTGTTTTAGTTGGAAACAAGAGAGAACTAATAGAAAAGGCAATTCTTTGACTCTGCAGTAGCGGATTGAGTTGCTGGCAAGTGGAGTGGATGAGCTGACCTGACAGGATCCTTTTCAGCCCTGGAGCAATTTGCTCTCTCAGGCTTCAAGCTCAGTGTTCCAGATTCATTCCATATGAAGGTCATACACAAAGCAAATAGTGAGGCCTGACTGGGCCTGGATTTCTGATATTACCTACGGTATACATTGACAGGTAGAGCAATCATGCCCTTTACTTGGAAAAGATCTCTTTTGATATACAGATCTTTCTCTACTCATGATGGGGTTATGATCCAATAAGCCTATTAAACATTGTAAGTTGAAAATATCATTAAGTTGAAAATGTATGTATGTATGTATTTATATTATTCATTCATGAGAGACAGAGGGAGAGAGGCAGAGACATAGGCAGTTGGAGAAGCAGCTCCCCATGGGGAGCCTGATGCGGAACTTGACCCCAGGGACCAGGGATCATAACCTGAGCCAAAGGCAGACACTTAACCACTGAGCTACCCAAGTGCCCCGAAAATGCATTTAATACATCTAACTGATTGAACATCACCATTTGCCCTAGCCTTAAACATGCTCAGAACACTTATATTTGCCTATGATTGGGAAAAATCATCTAACACAAAGCCTATTTTAAAAAAATTATTTATTTTTTTAAAAAAGATTTTACTTATTCATGAGATACACACACACACACACACACACAGAGAGAGAGAGAGAGAGAGAGAGAAAGAGAGAGAGAGAGAGAGAGGCAGAGACACAGGCAGAGGGAGAAGCAGACTCCATGCAGGGAGCCCGAGGTGGGACTCAATCCCGGGACTCTAGGATCATGCCCTGGGCTGAAGGTAGGTGCTAAACTGCTGAGCCACCCAGGCATCTCCAAAGTCTATTTGATACTGAATTATCTCATGTGATTTATTGAATGCTGTACTGAAAGTGAAAAATAGAATGGCTGTACCAGATGGAGTGTTTGTCAGTGTATTGGCCATTCACCCATGTGATCATGGGACTGCCTGGGTGCTGTGTCTGCCCAGCATTACAGGAAAGATGTACCATGTATCACTAAGCCAGGAAAGAATCCAAATTCAAAATTCAAAGTATAGTTTTTACTGAACGTGATCATTTTCACACCATTATAAAGCTAAAAGATTCTAAGTTGAACCATCCCAAGTCAGTTATTGAGTAATAGAGAAAGTGATGAGCAGCTGAAGAGGTCAACAAGGATGGAGACAAGTCCGGAAGCACTGTCTGATATGGAACAATGGAAGGAATTGGGCTCTTTTGCCCAGGAAACAGTTATAGTGGGCACATGGTAGTTGTCCTCTGCTAATTTAAGAGCTATTTTGAGAAAAAGGGGATAAATTTTCCATTTGGTTTCAAAGAGCAGAAATGAGAATCAGAGGCTATTAGGAGGCTATTTGTGTTTCAAGAATAAGAAAATTGTAATAGGAGCAATTGTCCAACAATGGGATTTGTGATGAGGAGTATAAACTATTTTGACTCCTTGGTGTGGATTCGCTTCCATGGAGGCAGACTCAGAGACAGAGATTCTGAAGGAGATTATTGAGAGTATTCTTGGGATCAATAATTGTGGGAGGGAAGGGAGCAGGATAAAGCAAAGGAAGATAAGCAGAGATACTGGACAACAGAAGGCTCAACTGATTTTACAGAGAGCTCTGAACTTAGGAGGGTCTTTGAGAGTCATCTTGAGTTCAATTAAAAGGGCCCACCCTTTATACCAGTAGCCAGACTTTGGATGAGGAGGCTCTTGTCTTTTTTTTTTTCTTCTTCTTTCTCTTCTCTTCTCTTCTTTCTCTTCTCTTCTCTTCTCTTCTCTTCTCTTCTCTTCTCTTCTCTTCTCTTCTCTTCTCTTCTCTTCCCTTCCCTTCCCTTCCCTTCCCTTCCCTTCCCTTCCCTTCCCTTCCCTTCCCTTCCCTTCCCTTCCCTTCTCTTCTCTTCTCTTCTCTTCCCTTCCCTTCCCTTCCCTTCCCTTTCCTTCTCTCTTCTCTTCTCTTCTCTTCTCTTCTCTTCTCTTCTCTTCTCTTCTCTTCTCTTCTCTTCTCTCTTCTCTTCTCTTCTCTTCTCTTCTCTTCTTCTCTTCTTTCTCTTCTCTTTTCTTTTCTTCTTTCTTCTCCTCTTCTCTTTTCTCTTCTCTTCTCTTCTCCTCTCCTCTCCTCTCTTCTCTTCTCTTCTCTTCTCTTCTCTTCTCTTCTCTTCTCTTCTTCTCTTCTCTTCTCTTCTCTTTTCTTCTCTTCTCTCTCTTCTCCTCTCCTCTCCTCTCCTCTCCTCTCCTCTCCTCTCCTCTCCTCTCCTCTTCTCTCTCTTCTCTTCTCTTCTCTTCTTTCTCTTCTCTTTTCTTTTCTTCTTTCTTCTCCTCTTCTCTTTTCTCTTCTCTTCTCTTCTCTTCTCTTCTCTTCTCTTCTCTTCTCCTCTCCTCTCCTCTCCTCTTCTCTTCTCTTCTCTTCTCTTCTCTTCTTTTTCTCTTCTCTTCTCTCTCTTCTCTTCTTCTCCTCTTCTCTTCTTTCTCTTCTCTTCTCTTTTCTCTTCTTTCTCTTCTCTTCTCTTCTCTTCTCTTCTCTTCTCTTCTCTTCTCTTCTCCTCTTCTCTTCTCTTCTCTTCTCTTCTCTTCTCTTCTCTTCTCTCCTTTTCTCTTCTTTCTCTTCTCTCTTCTTCTTTCCTCTCCTCTCCTCCCCTCCCTTCTCCTCTCCTCTTTCCTTTTCTTTTTTAAGATTTATTTATTTATTTATTTATTTATTTATTTATTTATTTAAGAGAGAGAGAGCCTGAGAAAGAGGGACAGAGGGAGAGAGAATCTGAAACAGGCTCCATGCCTAGCATGGAGCCTGATGTGGGGCTTGATCTCATGACCTTGAGATCAGACCTGAGCCAAAACTAAGAGTCAGCCGCTTAACGGATTGCACTATCCAGATACCCTGAGGAGGCTCTTTTCAGCTAATGAGTATTTCGTGTTTTCATGTTAGTGTAAGCAGCTCATGACAACATTCATCATGACTTGAGAGTGGGTAGGAATTTTAAGCAAGACATAAAAAGTGATAAATATTACAGAAAAGGTTGATTTGACTATATGAGGAAAATAACTAATTTTTCAGATAGAGACACTTGTCTGTGTTGATTATTCTCAGTGACTTCACAATAGTGGTAAAAAAAATCCTTTGGAGTTGTTTTTTGGTTTTTGTTTTTTAATATTTTATTTATTTATTTATGAGAGACACACAGAGAGAGGCAGAGACATAGGGAGAAGTAGGTTCCCTGCAGGGAGCCTGATGTGAGACTTGATCCCAGGACCTTAGGATCATACCCTGAGCCAAAGGCAGACACTCAACCACGGAGCCACCCAGGTGCCCCTGAAGTAGATCACTTTTAAGGCAACTTGTAACTCAGGTTAGGAGCCCAGGTCAACCTTCTTACCGAGGACTGTCAGAGCAGAGGGCTCTTTATTTGATTGAGTGGCATTCAAAACTTTACCCATCCCCCATCCTCCAGCTATCAGTTCTGTCATATGTTAATAGCCTATCCCATTAGCTTAATTATAGCACTAATTAGATATCTGGCATATGGGTATTTATGAAGCTTCAAAGTAAGGGCCAAGAAATCACAAGACCAAAACATTTTTATTAGCTCCCCCCATCTCCTGCAACCAAATCCCATATTCACAGAGATAAAGATAAAATAAATGTGGTTGGTAACCTTCATGTATGTGTATATTTCTTAAGATAATAAGCACCTTTAACTGATCTTGGCAGCTAGAGAGCTATTCATTCAACTTATTTTTTCTCATAGGTTTTATTGGGCATCTTTTTCAGATTCCAGGCTTCCCGGGATGAGCTTGTGATTTGATTGTCTGATCAGGGAATGTTACCTTATTAAAAATAAATGTACAGAGAGCTTTAGAGATTGAAATTTCATGTTTTATTTGTTGAAAAGAAAGAGGTCACGTCAACTAATCAACCTCAACATCCATAAATGCATTCTCAAAACTCTGAAAGCAGAGTGTAAAGAAGAGATTACAAAACCAACTCATTAACAAGTCCTGAGGGAGATTCCTTGAATGTCTTGGTAAAGTTGGGTTCAACTGAATGTAGACTGACCAACCAGGTCACTGCCTCACTATGCCACCATGTGTATGGGTGGATCTAATAGGATGACTGATCTTGGAATATTTTACCCTGGGAGCCAAGATAATTTACCTGCATTTATGTAAACATTCTGTTTGCAAAAATAGGAAATGGTTCCTTCTAGGGAAATTGTGACTTTCTGTTATCTTCTTCAGTATCTTTTCCCCTTCACCTTGGTATCTAGTATAGAAAGGAATGCAGGGAGTTTTGGATGAAGAACAAAAAAAGAAAGTGAGCTTCAGACTAGTTTTATTACTTCCTAGTTTCATGACTTTAATAAGGTATTTTATAGCTTTGAGGTTTATTTATTTTTAAAATCAGAAAAATAACTATGTCCATCTACTGGTTTGTGTGGGAGTTAAATAAAACCAGTTATTTATGTTGTTTAGAAGTTACTTTGCTCTAGAAATTATTTAAGGTAATTTGTAAATAAGGCTCTGTTCACCACACACATGCACATAACCATACATACCACATACAGGTGTACATGACATGCATATACTGTACACAAATGTAGCATAAATTAAAAATGCAGATAAAAAATGAAAGGAAAACAAAGGTGGAAATCTATAATGAAGACAGAAACGAGAATAAAAGTATGAATGGAATACAAATGTGGTTTTCATCTTTAGAACAGCTAGAAAAAAAAAGGAAATCTATAGAACTTCACAGTGTCCATAATATAAAAAGAAACCAGTTGTCCAAGATAACTACCAAACATTATTGGTTCCAAAACCAGGAAGAAAATTTTTCCATGTAAAGAACACAGTGTATGAGGTGATGGGCAAAATCTCTGACAATGATCTTACAGTAAATATAATGATGTGCTTCATAGAGTTTTTTGTTTTTTCGATTTTTTGATGGCATTACACCAAAGTAAAATATAACCAGGAAAACAAAGCAAAATATGTAGAAGTTGCTTAGAATGTATTTCTAGACATCTTGCACCATGGTGGTGTGGCTTGCCCCTCTGAGAGAATGGATGAGTTGTACATGTTTTAAGTAATATTCTTTTTCTTTTAGAGATTTTATTTATTTATTCATGAGAGACACACAGAGAGAGGCAGAGACACAGGCAGAGGGAGGAGCAGGCTCCCTGCAGGGAGCCTGATGTGAGACTTGATCCCAGGACCCTGATCACACCCTGAGCCAAAGGAAGATGCTCAACCACTGAGCCACCCAGGTGCCCCCTTTTTCTTTTCTTTTAAAAATTTATTTGATAAAGAGAGAGAGTGTGTGAGCATGAGCAGGAGGGGCAGAGGGAGAGGGAGAGAGAGAATCTCTTTTGTGTGTGTATTTTTTTATTGGCGTTTGATTTGCCAACATATAGTATAACACCTAGTGCTCATCCTGTCAAGTGCCCCCCTCAGTGCCCGTCACCCAGTCACCCCATCCCCCTGCCCACCTCCCCTTCAACTACCGCTTGTTCATTTCCCAGAGTTAGGAGTCTAGAGAGAGAATCTCAAACAGATTCCATGCTGAGCATGGAGCCCAATGTGGGGCTTGATCCCACCACCCCAGGATCATGACCTGAGCAGAAATCAATGGTCGGCCACTTAATTGACTGAGCCATCCAGGTACCCCTCAAGCAAGCATCTTAAACTAAATAAGACTATGTTGATGAACCTATAGACAACAAAGAGCTGCAGAACCAGGCATAGTCATTCTTCTGGTACCTCTAACACTTAGCAGAAATCTAGCTTGTGTCCATACTTGTGGACCTATCATGATTATAAAGCAACTCTGTAGACTTACCTCTGATAGAGTTGGCTCATAAAGACTTAAAGGATTATTCTTGTTAGAAATATCTGCATTTTAATAAGTAACTCTTGAACATTGTGAACCCCTAAAGGCCCAGAGGAAAGAGTCTTTAATGGAAATGCTTTGTTCACAAGGACAGGAGGGGGATGAAGGAGGTGTTCTTTTTTCTGGCATCTTGTTATCCAGATAAGTGGTCATCTAGTCCAATACAAACTACTTCTCTAAAGAGAGATTCAAAGTCCAAAGTTCATATATATGTACATTTTCAAAGTTTTAGAAGCACTTTCCATTTTATAAGGCAAAACTTTCATTGACTGCATCTTCCAAGACAACTGTTGCTAACGGAATGTTGTTACTAATATGTCCTTAATGATTCCAGGGTAATTTTGCTCTGAATAAAACTTACTTTGTTCCCAGTAGCAATATGCCATTCGTAATAAGGCCTGATGGGAACAAACTATTTTCAAATTGATTTTCCTTTCTGTACACAGCTCTTACCATTCATTTCATTAAAAGATTTCTTCTAATTATAAAGCTCATTATTTAAAAAAATTCAGTTTCAATCCTTATGCATTAGGTAGGAAAATGCTCTGGAAATCAAATAGCTTCCAGTGTCACAAAAGAAAATGAATTCTTCAAACTATGACTGACTTTAGAAAGGGATTGCTGTCTGGAAAGCTGGCCAATACCTTGTGTGTATCAATCCACGAATGCGTGATAATCAGTCAGGAGCAGAAGCTGTCATTCTAACCAATTTTATGAAAATGATCACAATAAGCAAGATGACATCTTTTATGCTGACCTCTGCACTCACTATGTCTTCAGCTGACAATTACTCACCTGTCACTCTCAAATCCTTTTTATTAAAAAAAATATACTAACCACTTAGTTATTTTAGACTGATAGAGTCTATGTGTTCAGCTGAGCTTCATCTATATTAACAGCAGCAAAACTGTTCTATAAATTAGCTAAAGATAAAGAAGAGCTTCTTAGGGGCTGAAATAGTGTCTCTTTCAAGGAGTAGTCTTGTTTTTACCCACTCTGTCTTTATCCATTTTACCTGGAGAAATCATTATTTACAAGGCAGGGTGGGGGGAGGAGGCATCACTGAGTGAAGGGCTGCAAACCATTAAGAAGAAACACTCACTGACAGACCAAACTCTGCCCAATTCCCTGGAGTCTTGGTGAATGCAGAATGAGACCAAGAAAGGAGTGAGGGTGTGAGTGGTCATCGTATTAATGGCCGGTTGGGAAGCTCCTGAATCCCAGATGGGAATGAGGTGTGTTAACTGTCCAATCAGTCCACAAAAAGCACATGGTAACTCAAATAGGGAAAATTTAATATGAAGAAGGATTAGGCTGTGATGGAATAACAATAAAGATCTAAAGATAACTCCAAAGGGTGCCATAGTGCTAAGGAAGGGTATCCAAGGAAGGACAGACTTGGGAGGGTACACGTTCCCCAAGCCTGAGGTTCAGATCTTATTGGAAAAGTTATAGCTGACATTTACTGGGTTTAAAAAAGTAGGTATCCAGGGTGCAGATGAGTTGGGAAGGCACAAAACAAAGTGGACAGATACACAGAGTTTGGGATACCACTATGAGCATAAACCTAGATTGCTTGGTGTCCACATTGGGAAGGCCATGGGAAGGGGGTCCCAGGCTCAGGCAGGACTGCAGCCCTTGAGAGACTGCAGATGTGCAACTGGGACAGAGCACCAGCAGGTGTCCCTGCACACATGCCCCTACTAACAGACTAGGTAACAGGAACAAGAAAAGCAAACAACTGAAACCAGAGCCAGGAAGAGAAACCTTCCTCCTGCAGTGCCCTCTACTGACAAGGCTTATATCACATGCAGTGTAAAGGAGGAAAACTTAATAGAATCCAATCCATTATGGCAGAGCATGTCCATGGAAGGGTGAATTTGGGGGCAGAGAAGCAATGCATTGATAACTGGCTCATTGATATGGAACATCTTCCAGAAACTGTGGGAAGGTAGGAAGAAAGGAGGAGGCCAGCAGTCCTGCCCACCTCATATGCCAAAGATTTGGCCTTTGTGCTGTTGTACAAATGCTGAGGTTGGTAGAACCTGATCAATATGTATGATGGGATAGCCAATAATGGTGGTCTCCTTGGGTTAAATTGTGCAGCCAATCTATACACTGAACGAATTACATACCAAAAGAATTAATTTTGGGACATCTGGGTGGTTTGGCGGTTTGGCGCCTGCCTTCAGCCCAGGGCATGATCCTGGAGACCAGGGATGGAGTCTCGCGTCAGGCTCCCTGCATGGAGCCTGCTTCTCTGTCTCTGCCTCTCTCTCTGTATCTCTCATTAATAAAAAATAAAATCTTTAAAAAAATAGAATTAATTTTGTTCCTGATAGCATAAGCGAGGTCCCACTCTGTGTTTTGTCATTGCCAAAAAATATTAATCAAATGAGCCAAGTCAGGGAAGAAGGCAGTTGGGTGCAGGGGGTCAGGTAGAAAGATCAACAATGGGCTGATCTTTTAGTTTTCAGACAGCTGATGGAGAACTGAGCCGACAGCTAACCTTTGTAACAGTTAAATAGGCCCCTGCACTTTGGGAGGGCTGCGAGGCAAGTGGAGAGGGGCACAGGGATGGCTCTGACAAGCAGTCTGAGAATCAAAAATAGTAGCTTCTCGTGCCCCCTCCTTGCCTTCCTGTTACCATGGCAACACGAGACCACTCTACCTGTAGCCCTTGACATTTGCCTCAACCCAATTTCGATCTGGATGACGATGCAAGAGGGGAGGGATTCCCTGGGGCTGGGGGCGGGGAGTGGTAAGATCTGGGTCCTCACATTTCTAGAACTGTGGAGCCCCTTACGCTGGTGGTATGGATTCAAGGCTCTCAGCCTCCAGAGGCTGTTTCTAATTCCCAGGAGCATTTAGAGCTGCATGTTACTGTGCCATCAAGATATGTTCTAAATTGGAAATGCATCTTTTTTTAATTAAAATAAATAGAGAAAGCACTAAGGGGGATAATAATGAGAACACATGGGAACACACTGTTGCTTAGGCAGCAGTGTAACTGCCTTTGGTTGGGAGTAAAGAAACAGCCCAAAACATCTTTCATCCATCCTAATGGGCCACAATGAATATGTTGAAAAATGGTACATCTCACGAGTGGGGGTTCTTTTCAGTTTTACAGGCAGAACAATTCATACCATATTTTTATAAAACATATGCTTGGTCCCAGTGGTTTAGGTTAGGTCTATAACCTATAAAGTGATTGGGAGTTGCAGTAATTATTTGTTTAATATAATCAACTTTGGTAAATCATTTCAAATTACCAAATTTGTGTATGTGTGCATATACATATGCATATATACATGTAGATATATCTGCATACCTGTATCTATATCCATATATTATGTACTGCTTCAAGTACCCAAATAATTACCCAAATGGCAAAGCAAATATAATGTCAGGGAATTAAAATATTAAAAAAAATTTTTTATTGGAGTTCAATTTGCCAACATTTAGCATAACACCAGGGCTCATCCCACCAAGTGCCCCCCTCAGTGCCCATCACCCAGTCACCCCAACCCCCTGCCCACTTCCCTTTCCACTACCACTTGTTCATTTTCCAGAGTTAGGTATCTCTCATGTTTTGTCACCCTCACTGATATTTGCACTCATTTTCTCTCCTTTCCCTTTATTCCTTTTCACTAATTTTTATAGGGAATTAAAATATTAAAATCTGATTTTACCAAAGGTTGCTTATAAGGAATGGTTAAAGATTTTTAAAAGAATTCATGATTTAACCATTAATAGTTACCAACAGAAGGAAGAAGGTCTTTTTTTGTGTGTGTGTGACATTCTATTAAATGGCTTTTGTGGTGACATTCTGTTAAATCACAGGCTGACCTGATTGATAACAGGACTTAGTAGGAACGTGGGGGTTTTTCATAAGGGAACTGTATTTAGAAGATAATTATATTTGGAAGCCTTTTCTGTTTTCAGATTTCATTAAACCCCATGGAGTCTCAGAGAATTACTTGTCTGGAATCATCAATGAATAGGAATAGATGAAGAAAGGCCTGAGTATTTCTCTCCCAAGACAAGTGGATCCCCCAGGGGTGAACTGTGCTGTTGAACCACAGGAGCATTTGGGGACCATGGAGACATGGCTGGAGGTCAGGGGGAGGTGAGGGGTAGCCCGCGAACATGTTGGAGTTGGCACAGTCCTCCCACAGCTGGGCCATGTTCCCGCCTCACCATCACTCTGTGACACAATGAAGGGCAGAGATTGTTTCCATTTCCTGGATAAGAGAAACTCTAAAGGTCAAAGGATTTAGATGCTTGAGGCCACACTGTTGATCGGTAACAGAGCTGCAATTGGAAGCCCCATCTTCTAACTCTAAATACTACATTCTTCTTGCCTTATTGTACTCACTCGGATCCACTAAGTTCCTTCTCACGTTGTATTCTTTTTTTTTTTTTTTTAATCTATGGGTTAAATGTGTGGGAAATCATGGTGATGATGTACTTCATTTTTATGAGGATAGATGTCTTCCTTCATTGTTAAATAATAATAAGAAACTCCAGATGTTTTCATTAAAAAATATATAGTAAAAATGGCTGGAGAGCTCTTTATAAATCAGAGTTAAATGAAATAGATTACATTTATTGGATTAATAAATCCTTATTAGTAGCAATAAAGAGGGCAGTTGATCAGGTCTCGCAGCCAGATAAATTTGGCAATATTTTTAAGGACGTGCTAAGTAAATAAAAGAGACCTTGTCTTGCTCTAGTAAGTCAGCCTGCAGTGTCAACCTTTAACCAGAAGTGTTGCTGGAAAATAAAGCTGCCTCATCCGGTACTTGGGATGTACTTTGCTTGGGCCCTCATGGGATAGAGAGGAGATGGAAAAATAGAAAGCTGTTAATTTTTTTTTTTAAGATTTTATTTATTTATTTGAGAGAGAACCTTCACAAGGGGGGCGAGGAGGAACAGAAGGGAGGAGCAGGGGGAGGGGTGGAGGGAGAGAGAGAAACAGCGTCCCCTCCTGATCAGGGAGCCCAATGTGAGGCTCCATCCCAGGACCCCAAGGTCATAACCTGAGAAGGCAGAGGCTTAGCCGGCTGAGCCACCCAGGCACCCCTGTTGGTTAATTCTTGGCTTTTTCCTTGCAAAGAAAGAAGTACTAATGGCTTTAGGAGTAGTGGTAGGAAACTGCCCTGGGTATAAATGAGAACTGCTGTTTGGGATTGTAAATGGAGATGATTGACCCCCTTACTGGGTAGTTTCTTTTCAGCTGCCTGGATAAAAGTGGTTTGAACTGGACTGTTGTACTGGGAGAGCAGAAAACTCAAAGCCTCAGTCCCACAACCACCCAGCAACTGCATAGCACAGTGTTATGTACCAAGTGTTTCCTGTACACCAGGCTGTGCCAATCTTGTTATGGGGGGAGCCCATTTAAGACTCCAGGATAACCCTACTAGGGAGTTAATATTATTTTCCCCATTCCATAGGGGTGATGGTTGAGGCTTAGAACTGGCTTATGATTTCATTTTCTGAAGCAGCTGGCTTATGATTTTATTTTTTATAGTTGATTCAGGTTTGTATTCCATACGGTCTTAATGACTAGTCTCCAAAGATGTGGCAAACAGATTGTTCTCTACATTAGAAGCTAATTTTAAAATATAAGCTGACATGATAAATTTCCTACCAGGAGTATAAAAATGACTGTTGAATCTTAGGAGAGTGGGGAATTCTTTTCTGGAGGTCATTTTAAAAAGAGCTAAGATTTGGGGATAAGGAGTCATGGGATGGAATTACCAGTCCTCCTCCTTCTGAATTACCAGCTTTTCCACATTCTTTTAAGACCTCTTGTTCTGGGATCCCTGGGTGGCGCAGCGGTTTGGCGCCTGCCTTTGGCCCAGGGCGCGATCCTGGAGACCCGGGATCGAGTCCCACGTCGGGCTCCCGGTGCATGGAGCCTGCTTCTCCCTCTGCCTGTGTCTCTGCCTTTCTCTCCCTCTCTCTGTGACTATCATAAATAATAAATAAAAAAAAAAATTAAAAAAAAAAGAAAATGAAATAGAAATAATTTAAAAAAAAAAGACCTCTTGTTCTGCTTCCATATTGTTATATTCAGGATTAAAGGCTAAAGGGAAAGCTGCTTCTATTTTGGTGTAGTAGATTAACTCTGAGCTTTTTTCTTTTTTTGTATAAAGATTTTATTTACTTATTTTAGAGATAGAGCTGGCAGGGGTGGGGGGCGAAGGGAGGAGGAGCAGAGAGAGAGAGAGAGGGACAAGCAGATTCTACACTGACTGCAAAGCCAAACATGGGGCTCTCATGACCCTGAGATCATGACCTAGCTGAAATCAAGAGTCAGACACTTAACCGATGGAGCCACCCAGGCACCCATGAGCGTTTTTTCTTGATAACCTTGTAGGATAGTTTTGAGAACTGAGGCTGGTTATGAAGAGAAGTTGGCAAAAAGGGATCTAGCTCTAGAGTCTTGGGTGAGGGTGATGGGACTCCAATGACAGACCAGCAAATCGAGAGCAGGCATCAGGGAGATTTGGGATGCTCCCAGAAGCCAGTGGTTAGCCATGGAAGTCAGGCAATACTGAATCAACTTGTTCAAAATAGCGGAAAAGAGGTGGAACAGAGAAATTCTATGAAGCCACAAAAGGAAGGGAATAAGCTCTGTTCAGGCAGCCAAATACAAAGTACTTAAAGTGAGTCCCTTATTACAGTCCTGTCCAACTTACATGATGAGATCCCATTGTTTTTTATTTTTTGGCTTATTCATGTCCTCTAAAAGTATGCCATGATTTTTTTTTTAAAAAACGTTGAAGTGACTTAAGCTTGTTTTGAGATGGCTTCTGAGAATTTCAGGACACCTTACAAGATACCCAGACACATACTGCACGTGGCCTTAAAGTGAAAGTCCGCCAACAGCTTTTTGCTCTTGCCCTTAGCCAAATTTTGAAAGAATATCAACATTTGAAACTGTTGCACTGCTCTGTCTGAGGTGAGTTGAAGCATTAAACACAATACTTGCTCTTATGCCCCTCAAACTCCTTAGAGGCCCTGGGGCGCTTTCTAGGAACCCGTAGAACTCTAGAGAGCAAGGTTTGAAAACCATTTCCTTGAAGAAAGAGGATCTATTTGTTGGTAGCCTCTGGAAAGATGTCGGAAAAATTGTCTGTTACCGTGCCCTTGGAAGTTGTAGAAAATTGTCTCACATTTCATATGCCCAAAGGTATAATACGTGCATAATTATGGATGAACTGTCTTTGCATAAATTTTAAACTATTAAAGCAATTAATGATTAATGGCTAGATTAGGGAAGATGCTCAGTCTCTTCTGGAATCTTAAGCCCATCGGCCTTTACTGAAAACAGTAGATCAAAAGGACATTTAGGAAATATCTGGTTAAGGGTAGAGGACAGAAAGAAGGATTTCTGATGCCAGTGATTTTATTGGCAGTTAGATATGTGACACTAACTGAATCCAGTTAGAATGAAAAAAGGAGAGATTAAAAAGTATTTACCCTTAATTTTAGGATGAAAATAAATATATCTTAGAAATAACTACCCTTGAACTTCTATATACTAGCCATATTAGCCTTGAATATCAAGGGTTTTTTAAGAATCTTGAGCAGGATTTGACTGGGCTTACTCGGTATATAATCTTAGAATGTGTAATTAGTAAATTTTACATAAGCTGTATGCGTCTACAGAAGATGTGTCAGTATACGAGTTATTTGGGTAACTAACCCACTTAAAAAAAAAGAAAACCAAAATGTTCCAAAACATCTATGCATTTTTGAGATAATCCACAGATTGGCCATAAACATAAATGTTAACATGCCTCCTCGTATTGTGGCTGAATTATTTAACTTGAAAATAGTGCTGGTTCACTTTTGAATTTGCCCTCTTCAACATCTTGTTATCCCTGCCACATTGAAAGTATTGGAAATACTTTCAAATTCATAGAAGCGATTTCTCCTCTTTTGAATCTCTGCTTTCTTTCCCATATCGTAACCAAGGCAATAATATAGCTGTAGGTGTTATTAATGCTAGCTAATGGCCTCAGATATACTATTACACATAGCAAAACTTGAAAATTTCTAATCGTATCACTCATGCAAAAAAAGGGTGTTTTTAAAAATTATTATACTCAGAGAGACTGGTCAAAGATTGGTTTTCTCTCTGAATAACTTAGAAGTGTGTCAAGCTTCAGTTTCTTCATAGCTATAAAAATGAGGGTTAATAACATCTACCTTCTACCGTTATTACGAGGATGAAATTAAATAAGGTATGTAGAAGGGCCATAAACCCTAAGTACCATAAAAATAAATTGTGGAAATGTGAAAGCCGAAGCAGAGGAGACAAGTGAGGTAACAGCCACACAGAAAATCCCCTCCAACTTTTGCTGTCACACAGCTCCCCTTCGATGGCCCAGGCAGAGCGGCCCTAATGAGAACGCGTGCAAGGTTGCTATGGTTTCTAGCTTTTGAAGGCAGCTCTTCTGTCTTCTGCAAGTTCAGATGAGTACTACAAGTACTACAAACACTCAAAGACTAAAACACAGTTCTAGGCAAAGCACCTGAAGCTCTACAAGCTTTGTACAAGAACTGTGCTCAGCTCTGACACAAATAGAACACATCATGATCTAATTTCTTTTAACGCTTCCCTAAGGAAATACAATAAATCATCTCATGAGATTTTTATAAGTTGTCTGTCAGCCTTACTGTCTCTTCCCCTCCTTTTGTCTGGTGAAAACAATGTGCGAGTCCACAAAGCAGAAACCTATTATTGACTTAATGTCAAGGATTCTGGCTTCTAACGTAGAAGGTGTTTTTAAGTGACTGTGGTAGACTATGTTGGGCTTTTGAGAAGAGGAGGGTCCAAAAATGGCATGAAGTAGAAACAGAATGAACCCAGTGGAATACTATAGATGAATTGATATTAATGGTTTAAAAAAATCCAAATTGCCACTTAGGGTGACCATGATGATTTTCCAAAAGAGTAAGTGACCACTTTGACCAGTCACTCTCTAGCCACCGTTGCCACTTCTGAGCCTATGTTCCTTCCAGGAGAGCTTTCTCCTGCTCCTTCTACCTGGCCAACTCCTACTCATGATTCAAGCCCGATTCCAGTTTCATCTGCTAGGGCAACATGGGTATAGCATGACCTCTTGCTCCTTAGGATACTCATCATACTTATCTAAATTATCCAGGTGACTACTAATCATGTGCTACCTTTAATTGTTATTTTGCTTTTCAAGTGCACATCTCTTTACTCAATTAGGCTCCCATGTCTTGAGGGCTGGAATTGAGCATACTTCCTAACGTTCCATCTGTATAGTTTGTATATAGGATATAGCTTTTAAATTAACATGGGTTGAATTGGCAGAAAAATTTCAGGGGCACTGGGTGGTTCAGTCAGCTGAGCATCTGCCTTTGGCTCAGGTTGTGATCCTGGGGTCCTGGGATGGGGCACCGAGTTGGGCTCTCTGCTCAACAGGGAGTCTGCTTCTCCCTTTCCCCTGCCTGCCACTCCCCCTACTTGTGCTCTCCCTGTGTCTATCAAATGGATAAATAAAATATTAAAAAAAAATAAAGAACAGAAAAGTTTCAAAGGTGTCTGGATAACATTTTCCCAGCAGGTAAACATAAAACTCCAATCAGGATTCTGCCATTTGGGATGCCAGAATGAGATTTAAATACCTGGCTTGGCCACGAATATAGGTCTCCCAAAGAGGACAGAAACTGCTGTTAAGTATCACAAGGTCAAAGGAGGAGATGACTAATTTCCTTTGGTTTCAGAAAAAGGAATTGAAAAACCAGCTTGTTTTGCTCACATGTTGAAGATTGCACTTATTTCTTTTCTTGCATTTCTTTTTTCTTTTTTTGCATTTCTAATTTTTATGTGTAGATTGATTTTACCCTGAATTTGAACATAAGTCAAACTTAGAAAGGTCTGAGTCAAACTATTTTACTATTCCCACTCTGGTTCATAAGATAAGAAGAATTGAGGGCTATATATCAAGCCCAAATAGGTTTTCTATGGAAAAAATTTGGAGAGTATTGTTTTTCTTTCTTTCTTTCTTTCTTTTTTTCTTTTTTAAGTAGGCTCCATTCCCAGCATGAAATCCAGTGTAGGGTTTGAACTCACCACCCAGAGATCAAGACTTGAGCAGAGAGCAAGAGTTGTACGTTTAACCAACTGGCCACCCAGGTGCCCCTGGAGAGTGTTGTTTTTATCAAGCAGCTTTAGAAGAACTTGATTTGTGGAAGCCCATCAGAGTTGTAGAGGTGCTTTCAGTGGAGAAGCTCGCTGCCGTGAAAGTGATTGAAATCAGAAGACTCGATTCAAACCCTTAGCTTTTCAGTGCGAAATAGGGATTACTCCCTCTCCCTCTGATTCAGTCTCTGGTTCCTTCCTACTTTTACTCTGTTTTCTAGAGACTTTCTAGTTCCTTTATTAACCCAGTTTACTTGCATTTTGGGATAACTGTGACAATTTATTCAGTTCTCCTTTGGGAGCACCAGTTGATCTTTAAAGCTGTGTCTTTCATGTATGATTTGAGAAGCTTCTTCTTTAGAAGAACTTTCCTCAATTATCCCAGAATCTGAGAGTTGGAAAGGATTAGTTTTATAATCAATTGTATTTGATTCACACAGCTCTCTGTCTTTTAGGGATCTCGTGAGCATTGTGCCAATGGTAAAAAACACAATAATTATATTTAGAATTAGAAACTCCTCCCCCTCCTGCCAAACCCATAAAAGTGTCTAGTAGACAGACAACATTCCACAGACATATAGAATGAGAGTCCTGGAAGGAATTGAAATCCTTCAAGGATTATATTTACTTGAACATTACTTTTCTTTCTAGCTCATTCCTAAAATTTGATGTTCTATTTTATTCTGAAAAATTTCCAGGGCTGAAAAACTCACTACATTCTCTAGCCTAGTTTTACTCTTGACAGTCCCTGGAATCAGAAAATAATGTGAAGCCTTAAGTGCTAACTGTAGTCTATGGCTGACCTCACTTGCTTTGTCTTCACTGGGGCCCAGAATATCAATTACCCATACATCAGGGACAACCCATTTACAGGGAGCTCTAGGGGTTTAACAATTCTGGCCAGGCCATTCTGTTTGACCTCTTCTCTCAGAAGAAGATGACTTTCTACTTGTATCTCTTGAATGGCACTATACAGGTCACCTGCTCTGCTCTGTTTTGTTTCCCACTGTTCCCCAAACATTTCTATCTTGCTTGTTCCTCTCCCTGTGCTTTGTTCATGCTGCGTCCCCACCTGTCACACCCTGCTTCTTTGTCTCATCACCAGTATGTGAACACCAGGAGTTTATAAGCAGGGACCTTGTCCCTTTGGCTCACAGCTGCATTATTAGGTGCTTGCAACTGTGTCATTCACACCGTATGCCTCGAACAGTGTCAGGCACTCCACACGTATTGGTTAAGGAGACATTTAAAAATGGATATTCAAGTTCTACTGAAACATCAAGACCCTTCTCTAGAGAAAGAGAAGAGCATAACTCTTCATTCAACACAATTAAATGGGTGCCTACAACATATCCAATGTAGTGCTTCTATATTTGTACTTACAGATATATATTTGGTTGCTCCCTCTTCCAAATCACAGGTTTCCTTTATGCGAAGAAAGAACTTCCTACAATTGTTGGTGAGTGAAAATATTGGTCTCAATACACATCCAGGTAATGTTCTCCAATTCCAGACCCAGGTCACAAAAAAGATAATAGATACCATTTATTGAGGGCTTAGTATATTCATTTAACAAACACTCAGTGAAACCCGGAGTGGATCCAGCCGGAGAGAAAGGGGTGCCCCACCACTTCCTCCCACCTCAAGGTGATCTTTGCCTGCTCTTCTTCTTCTTCTTTTTTTTTTTTTTTTTTTTAGGAGGGAATACCAACCTTTATTTACACTTGGGTTCAAGGTCAGAGCCATCTTAAACAGCATAGCAAAGTGGGGGAAAAAGCACAGATCTTGGGACCGGGTTCAGGTCCAGCACAAGCATAGTAACTGTGTAACAACAGGCAAATGTTATCTTGAGTTTCTGCAGCAAAGTGGGGAGAGCCTCACCCGAGCTGCCCACAGCTGCTCCAGCTGCCTTGGCCTTAGGCCCTGCCCTGGGGCGCTCAGCCCGCAGGCGTGGGCTCTTCAAGCGGGCTCTTCAGGGCTTGCTCTGTTGGGCAGGGCAGGACTCAGTGACTTACTAAGTGACTTACTGAACCTCCAAGGTGTCCCCTAACCCCAAACGCTCGCCAAAGGCAAGAAAGAAGAACTCAAACTGGTATAAGGGCTGAGTGAGAAAAACCGCACACGGTGTATTTTGATTTATGATTATTTATTAGTTCTTTTTTTTTTAAATGCTTGTTTTAAGACATTTCTGAATATAGGCCATTTTCCAGAAAAAAAAGAAAAGAAAGAAACTCTATTTTCAAGAACTTATTCCCTAGTAAACTCTAATCTTGGAAAAGAAGAAAAAAAAAGTAGGAGGGTGGTGGAGGGGAAAATGTTAAACATTCATTATTCCAAGGGCATTTCCAGAAGGTCTGACACTTTTTTTTTGTTTGTTTCATAGACCATTTTTATTTCTTTCAACTAGACCCTATACCTACAAGACAGTCAAAAACAGAACTTGCAATGGGAATATGCAAGAAAGAAAATTCCTTAAAATTTGAAGCCAAAGGAAAGCTTATCACAGAAGGGATAAGTCTATAGAATTCTATGGAGTGATCATAAGAAGGAGGAAGGGCAGAAAGGGGTGGCGTCTTTCGGCAAGGGCAAAGCATGGGGATGGGAGCAAGGTCTGCATATTCTAGGATCTTCAGGGTCAGTGTGGCTGAGGCAAAGCACCAGAGGAAAGGCAGTGGCCATGGATGAGGTCCGGGAGAAAGGTTTGCCCCAGGCTCTTGAAAGGCTTCTGATGCTCTGCTGCAGTATAGACTTAGTCCCATTGGCATTGGTGAATCCTGGTTGTTTTATGCTGAGCAGTGACACTTATCGTGTGCCAGGCACCATTTTGAGGGCTTTATAAATCTTACTCACTTAACCTTTACATCCTATGTATTAGATACAATTACTATCCCTGTCTCACAAGTAAGAATACTGAGACACCGAGAGATGAAGCCACTTGCCCCAAATCACACAGTTAGCAGTCAGGATTCAAATCCCTGCAGTGTGGCTTTAAAGCTTAGGTGTTAACTACCACCTTCTTGCCTTCTTGGTGTACTGCTTGAATCAGGGTCTCATGTTCCCATCTCCACTTTCTGCTGGTTGGGATCACCTTCTGTGTTCTGGAATGCTACCCTTTCTTCATGCAAACACTGGTATTAAGATTCAAAACTCAAAGCTGGCTATTTTTGTTCTCAACCCACATTCAGCAGTTTCAAGACTTGCTTTCTCCTGCTCCTTTCTGTTATTTATGAACATGTCTCTCTCCCCTACTGGGCAACCGTGAGGCAACAAATATAGCTTATTCATCTCCCCTCCCTCCCTCTACATTCCAGATACAATGCAGTGCACTGGGCATAGTATGTACTTAATATGTATTCATGAAATAAATAAATGTGTTTAAAGAATTATTCCTGTTCTTTTTAAAAGCAAATTGCTCATAAGAGTTAAAAACACTGAAGTTTATCTGTCACTTCTGAGATGGATTCTAGAGAAAGTAAACAAATGGTCCACTCCAGCTGTGGGAACAGGTCTGGATGGGTACCCAGGGAGCCTTTGAACTTGGAGACTAAGCCATCTTTAACATAGGAGGTCATTTTTCAGTGATACAGTGGCCAATGGATAAGAGGTTGCATTTAAGGAGAAGGATGGGATATAACATGAGAAAATAATTTACTCTGTGGTGGTTTTAAGAATCTGGTAAACAATGTTTTATGACCTTTCGTGATAATTCTTATTTGAGAATGTCTGTGGTAGATTAAAGATGGTCCCAAATCCTTTGCTACTCTCATTCAATGGTGGAATCTAAATTTCCCTCCTATTGAGTCTGGGCTGGACTTAGTGATGTACTTCACTGGTCAAATGCAGGGGAAATGATGCCATGTGACTCCCATGCCTAGGTCAGCAGGAGGCTTTTGGCTTCCTTGTTGGTCTCTGGGAACACTTGCTCTTGGAACCCAGCCACCATGCTGTGAGGAAGCGTAAGCAGCCTGTGGAGAGGCCAACACAGAGAGGAGCCAAGGTCTATGACCAGCACTGACTTTCCAGTCATGTGAATAAGTCATCCTGGAGTGGACCCTGCATCCCCCATGGAGCCACTGCAGTTGACACCCATGGAGCAGAGATGTCCTGTCCTGGCAGGATCTTTCCAAACTCCTGACTCAAAAGGATTGTGAGTTGAATAAAATAATTGTTTAAGCCACAAGCTTAAAACACAACCAAGGATAACAGCAGCAATGTCATAACTATCTCAGCGAGAAACAGTTACGAATACAGCCCATCAAAGAGGGTTTCACTCTGTATGTTGTTTTTCCCAAAGCACACCCTCTAGCACTACATATTTGGCTTGCCCTCAGCCCTTGAGTCATGTGGCATTCTGGAAATAAACTGTTCACATGATAGGTCATAGTTCAAGTCTGTGTCAAAGGAAGGGGGAAAAAGAAATCCAGGACTCTGTTTTGCTAGGCTCAAATTGTGAGGAAATTAAAATGTGACAGTCTGCACTTAAAAAATTCAACACATAATCCCATGATTGCTTTAAACCCAGATCTATGACATTAAGAAGAATCCGAGCCTTTAGATCAATTATTTCAGAGGAAGGTTATGTAGCTGATGTAGGACACCACCCCCCCTCCATGATCTAAGAGGCAGAGCAAGACTATCTTTCCACTTCTAACCCTCAAACCCTATTATTAAGACTTGATTCATTTGTCTTTGTAAGACTGTCTTTTAAAATGCAAACATACTAGGAGAGTTAACACAGTAACAGCTAATAGAGTTCTCAGCCATTCCCAAGTTGGACTGAGTGAGCAAAATTATAGTTCCCTGTGTAAGCATAGGGAGAAATGGGGTGACTTCTCAGGAACAGCAAAAGGACACAGGGAAGCAGAGGAGAAAGTTTTGGGGGAAAGCAAGGTGTACAAAAAGCAAGGTAGGAAGTGTCTGAGAGTTTCTCCTACTTCACTGGCTTCTAGACTGCCCAAGCTTCTGAGTCTTACAAGAACCTTTGATGAATTAAAGGCTCAGAAAGGGTTAAACAAGACAGCCGAGAGTACTGGGTTATTTCCTCCAATTATTACCTCTGTAGGGTCTCATCACATTCTTCCTCCTCCCAATTTCACCTCCTTTCTGGCCCCTTTCAAGTGGGAAGATCCCTCTAATGCTCTTTGAAATTGGATTTTCTTGACCTCTTGGTGACTGTTATTCTCAGCTAAACAGAGTATTCCTATCTTTGCTCTCCCCATGTGGCCACAAATGCTCCTGGCCTTATAACTTGTCAGCTCATTATCAGGATATTCACAGAATAGTCAGAAACCCTAAAAGAGATAGTTAAACAGATTTTTTTCCTTGGGGCGTGTGCAAGATGTCTTCAAACTGACTGGGGTGGCTCCATCACCATCCAAATCATTTGAGGACACAAAAGGCAAAGTGTTGTTTTTACATAGTGGTTCAGATGATATACATTCACAAATTTATTTTTGTATTTTCCTTATACATTTACATAAAATATTTATATATTTTAATATATATATTTATATGGCTTGAATACTTTCCTCATTGATTGTTTCATTTCCCCTTATGGCTAATTAGTCACAAAGCAAAGACTGTTCTGAAGGAGAAGCATACTTCCCCTGGAAGGGCCCTACCCCAAACACTTCATGAAGGTTCTTCTACAAACAGGAGCCTATTATATCAGTGCCATACCTTTGAAGGAAAGGAGAGGGGAGACCTGGAGTTTGAGGCCACACTTCTTTCAGAATCCTTTCCTTCTTTTTATTCTTGTCCAACCTTACCTACTATGGTGGAGACTACAATATCTGAGTTCTCTTTGGGGCACACAGTTAGACCTCAGTTTCCATCCCATGCCCTCTATGCAAGGCCATGTGACTGGCTCCTGCCAATGTGACTCCTCCCCCAGAGGAGAAGTGTGTCACCTGCATGCCCAGGTGTGTCTTCTACATGCTCTCCATCTTCCCTTATGCATCAGATGAATGGAGAGAACTCAGGCAGGGTCACAGGTTTACAGGAGCCTGGGTTCCTGAATGATGGCATGGAGCAGAGCTTCCCACTGACTACATTACATTGGAATGTGACTTGACTGAGAAATTATATTGTGTTAAATCACATTGTTTTAGCAATTAAGCCTATCCTTACTAATAATTGCCAACCTTTTCCTCTTTTCTGCACCTGTGCTCCCAGGTCAGTTTCTTTCATAATCCTCCAATGCTGAGGCTATTAAGTTTCCGAATGACTAAATCACCAAAAATTATTTGTTGATGGCTCTACCAAGCTGTTAGTTTCTCGAAGGCAGGACATATATACTGTTCTTCCTTGTATCTTTACTATCTTTTATGCAGCATGTTACATAAATGAATATGTAGTGTGCTATGAATGTTATTAAGAGAGAGCCTTCTCAATATATTTACTATCAAGCTGGGGAGATAAGATGTATATATATATATATATATATATATATATATATATATATATATATATATATTAGTATATGGGAAGTGCCAATAGTCTGTACAAAAAACAATTGCTGTACTAGATCAGAGGACGGAGCAAATCTACAGCCTGGTGTGGATAGGGACATTTTCCCATCAAAGAGTAGAAGTGAAGTACTCTTCACAGGGCAGGGTAAGAGGTAGAGAAGATAGGAGAAATCATAGACAAGGTCAAAGGGTCATCCAGTGACATTCAAATAACTCAAATAGGCATAAGGACAATTAAAACATAGTTGTGCATTGTTCTTCCAAACATGAGGCCCAAGGCCAGCCAGGTCATCAGCAAGATCATCATTCTCTTTGTCTCTTAGCATGTCATGCTTTCATGTCAGTTTTTGTTATCATTTGATTGATTTCTCTTTTTGTAAGATATACAAATATGCATCATTGATAGTATTGCCCATATTGCACATGCTATCACCTTTCCCCTGGATCGGCAGAGTCTTACCCGGCTTTCTCCCCAACTGTTTATCTATGAGTACTTTAAACTTGCTGTTGCTGTCCTATTGAAGATACTTTCTTCCATAGTTTCTTCTCATGGACTACCAACCAATTTTACAACCCTGGGTGTGTATAGATACATTTATGTCAAAGAGCTCTAATCACAGGAAACAGCTCTAATCACAGGAAACAGAGAAGACTGAGGAGATCTATTAGAGTTTAGGTGCGAAAGATATTGACTGTCTCTAACCAAGAGAGAGAAGGAGCTAGCAGTTTGCTAGCAGTTTTCGGATGAAGAATATACTCAGAATGCCAATAATACCAGGCTAAGTTGGTTGTTGTCCAGGAAAAAGGATAGACAAAGGGACAGCTGGGAAGAGGGACAGCCATCAGGAAAGGAGCAGAGGGCAAAGGATGCTGGGACTCCAGTACGAACTTAGGAAGAACCACCTCTGAGAGCCTCTTTCCATGTGTTTTTTTAAGTAGACCCATCCTATTTCCATTCCCAGCATCCCAGCTCCCACCCCTTACCTTACCCAAAGGAACTGAAGTGCTCCACGTTTTGTTAAGGGGGCTCTATTTGACACAGTGGTGAGTGGGGCGGGGGGGGGGCAGAAAAAGAGAAATGGAATATTTACAAATAAACACTGTTATGAAATTCTTTTAAATTTTCTATTTTATTCTCCAGTGTACTTGGAAACTCAGTACATTCCATTCCCGATGTGTTCAATCACAACCTTTCCTGTCTCTTAGAGCACTGTGGTTCTCACCATCCATCTGGTCCTTGGCAAAGTCTGATTTGATCTGAGGTTTATTTTCAACAAGTGTGTTTTCCTTCCTTTGTGACATCCATAATGCTGTACCTGCATCTCTATGGCACAGCATGATTTTTATCTATTTCTCTTCTCAAAGGGGGCACCTGGGTGGCCCAATGGGTTAAGTGTCTGGCTCTTTATTTCATTTCAGGTCATGATATCAACATTGTGAGATTGAGGTCCACATGGAGCTCTACTCTAGACATGGAGTCTGCTTGAGATTCTCTCCCTCTCTCTACCCCTCTCCTTGCTCATGCTCTCTCTCTCTCTCTCTCTCTCAACTAATAAATAAATCCATCTTAAAAAAAAAGAAAGGACTCTGAACCTCCTTGATGGAGGGGAGATTTTTTTTATGAATCTCATCTCCCTGGTGAATGGGACCATGTCTGGCATATGCTAGATCTTCAACAAACACTTGCTGCTTGAGTGGCTGGTGAATAAATTGATGATTTTGTTGATATGAGGAGAAAACAAATGAGGATTTGTCATTTCCTTAAGGGTAAGTCTCATGTTATACCTCCTGTGTCCCTGGCAGTTCACATGTTCCTTGGACAGATTTTAAACTTAGTGGATATTCTTTATGATGTTCTTTGGAATTAGTGCTTAGGGGAAGAGTTATGTGTTCTTTATTTCTTTATTAGTAGTGTCCAACTTACTCCCAAAAAGGATTTAAAGTAACTGAACTTTAGGATTAAGCTTTTTTCTCAAATATCTTGCAGCTTGCAGAATGGCTCTTTTGATTTCAAGAATCAGCAGGTTAGACTGACATTTTTATGAGCAAGCCAGAAACCATCAGCCCTTGAGCGATGCAACTTGGGTGTGGCATTTGCATGATTTAGCGCCCCGCCCCCTTTCCTATCCTGAGTGGGACAACACATTTATGTGGGAAGGAACTCATGGTTAAGTGATTGTTTTTCATATCCTATCACAGCTACATATTTAGCTGGAATCTCAATAAAAAATAAATGTGTCCTGAAAGTCACTCATCAGTTTTAGACACATTTCTAGCAGCATTTGGATTTCCTTTAAAAGATCACATGCCCTTTGAAAGCAGAGGCTGTGCTTTTAAGCTCTTTGTGCAGTGAATGTTTGTAATCACTTTCAAATTTATGGGATTATAAGGCCAGGTCTTTGCATGCCCTAAAAGTTGGAGTCCAACTTAAATCAAAATGGTATGCTGATTTAAATCACAAGAGCTCTGACTAATAACCTCACAACTTCCTCTTTGTACATAGACTAAAATGTTCATTTTCTCAATTGTGCCCCTCCCTCCATCCTTGTTTTTTCCCCTGACATCAACAAAATTATCAATTTATCAAATACTGGCTGTGGAAAGTTCATTAGAGTTGCTATATTTTACTTTAAAAATCACCCACCCAGGGCATCCTGTGAGCACCAACAGATGTGCTATTCCTGGCTGATGGCCAGCCTCTTCTGAGCCATCATTCCTGAGAGAACGTTTTCACCTCTGTGAGCTTATTACATGAAAAGTATTTCTTTCCATGGAGTTCACTTAATGACAGAAGAAAATCCATCTTGCTTTGTGCTTTAAACTGTCGGCCTCATTGCTTGTGCCACATCTGCACAATTGTCTGGAGGCAAATAATGGGACTCTGTGGTATTTTGTGCTGTAGAGAGAGTAATGTTTCATTTTCTCTCCTCATAGAATGGATCCAGGCAACCCTGCGCACCACTGTAAGTGGGTTCAAATTAGGTTTGTCAGCCTCCCCATTCCCTGTTCTCTGTGAGCCATGACCCCCTCCTTTGACATCTCCAAGGGAGAAGAACCCTTCCTTGTCTCTTCTAGCTTCCAGAGTTCACCCACCCAGGGTTTTACCAGCCACCCCTTATTCCCTTCAAAGAGAAGCTATGTCGAAGTCCAAACCCCCAGGACCTCAGAATATGACTTTATTTGGATATACAGACTTTACTGTGTATCAAGTAAAAATGAGGTCAATAGGATAGGATGTAATCAGGTAGAACTGGTGTCCTTACTGGAAAGGTGAAATTTGGACACAGAGACACATGCATAGAGGGAAGGCAATGCAAAAATACACATGAAGATGATGATGAGTATGTGACCGGAGCCATGAGTCTATAAGACAAGGAATGCCAAGGATTGCTAGCAAATGCTAGAAGCTAGAAGGGACAAGGAAAGGGTCTCCCTTGGAAATATCAGAGGGAACATGGCTCTGTTGCTACCTTGATTTTGGACTTCTAGCCTCTAGTAGGGCAATAAATTTATGCTGCCTCCAGTTTGTGGTACCTTATTACAGCAGCTCATAGAAACTTACTCTTCTCTTCGCCTCACTCACAGTGCCTACTTTACAACTCAGGGTTCCCAGAGTCATGCTCCCAGCAGCCCCATAAGTGGCAATCTTCCCCTTCCTTGCCCTCTGGCCTCAAAACTTGCCAATCTTAGGCTTCGCTTGCTCAAGGTCCTGCCCTCTTTGGGATGATTACATAATAATGAAGCAACTACCTAAGAACAAATGCACAGTAAAGCATGAATGGTGATTCATGACCAGTTAATGCTACCATTCCCAGGTTGTATATAACATTTACCAGGGGTTTCTTAGGAAGAACAGCTTAGATTGGTGTTTCTCAAACTGAAGTCTCTCCAAGAATTCTTTTATCCTGTGTTTTCTTTTTTTTAAATCAATGAACTTTCTAGTTATAAAATCAAAACTTGTTTTGGTGTAGTTGTCACAATTGAATGCAATTTTTATAGAAGACATTATTTTTATTTTTCATTTTTATTTCTTCCAGCTTTATTGAGGTATAATTGACGAATAAATTTGTATTTATTTAAAGTGCTTGAAAGATGTTTTGATGTCTATACACATTGTGAAAGGATGACCACCCTCAAGCTAAGGAACACATCCATCCCTCACATAGTTACCTTTAAAAAAAAAAGATTTTAAATCAATTTTTCTCAAACTGGACTTTGCAAGATGCTTTTGGCTTTCCTTTAAAAAGAGGCTATTTATAGGGTCACTGGTTGGCTCAGCTCATTAAGTGTCCAACTCTTGATTTCAGCTCAGGTCATGAACTCAGGGTGGTGAAGATGAACCCTGCATCAAGCCCCAAGTTTGCCTCTGTGTCAACTCTCTGGAGCCTACTTAAGATTCTCTCTCTCCCTCTACCTCTGTCCCTCCCTTCTCCTCTCTAAAAACACGTGGGGGCTATTTATTTCTTAAAATTGAGAAACACTGCTGTAAATGAGAGATATGGTTAGAGAGGAAGCTGAGCTGATAGATGTTCCATCTTAACACTTGCCTGTCCTGACCCTGAGCTGGATCCTACTTGATGCCAAGCCAAATTTGTGAACTCATTATTAGCTATTACATGTGTGTATGTTGCTTGAGGTTTTTAGAACATAACAAAGATTGTTCACATATTTCTCTGCCCACTTAAAACTGCCTTTCTGAATGATGCTTTCTTTTCCCATACCACCCCTCATGGAGCAAATAGGCCGTGTGCTTCTTCTCAAATCAATTATTCAGGGTCCTGGAGGCTGGAAGATGGGGTAAAAATTCCCTGGAGTATTTTGAAGTAAACATCGAATTATAAATGAAGAGCTCTTTATAAACAGGCTGAAGGAGTAGGAGCAGGGACATAAGTGGATGGGCTGTATTCCAACCCCTGCCTCACCTTCAGGAAAATGACTTCCCTAGCAGAAGTCTTGGGTTCATCTGCTGGGGAAGCTGTTGGGAATCCTTGGGGGTAAGGCCCCTGAGTCTAAGTCTAGCAAAAAGAGCCTCTGAGGCACACTTTGTGTGTGTATGTGTTGGGAAAGAGTCCCCTTCTCTAGGATTCATTTCCTTCCTCTGAGCATCATGGGCCATGAATGAAGATGCTCTGCCTCTGTTAAGGTTGCTAGGAGGGGAGGGTGAAGGTAGGCTGTGTAGCCCTCAGCTCACAGGAAGCCGTTCACTGGCCACCTTCCAATGGCCCATCTAAAGCAGAGGGCTTTAGCAGGTGGCTGGAGAAAAATTTGTATGAGCAGGAGACAATCTGACAGGGTGTGAAAGAGTGACCCAAGATGTTTGTGGAATGGAAAGATAAACAGCATAAGGCTTATAATTAGATTCCTTATTATTCTACATTTTCAAAGAAGGCCAGGCAGCTCCTAGGGATTAGGCCTCCAGAAGGGCTTTGTAGGGGTTGTCTGCCATTTTTGCTTTCTCTTCTTCTCACCACAGTAAACAGTGAAGGGTGCAGGCCACCTTGGAAGGCTCTCTTCCTGGACCTCAGCTGAAGAATGATAGTTTATGTCATCTTTTGCCAGGTCCTGGATAATCTGTCTTAAACACACACACACATACAGAAAATCCCCACGGTGTTTAATTAAAACATAATACTGATACACATTCTCATATGTATTTTATGATGTGATTTTTTTTCATCATGTGTATTAGGTTTTAATTAAACACTAATTGGTGGACATAGAGTTTCAGTTAGTCAAGATTCAAGATGATTAAGTTCTAAAGATCTGCTGTACAACATGGTACCTGTAGTCAATACTACTATATTATACACTTAAAAAATTGTTAATAAGAGGTAGATCTCATGTTACATTTCTTATCACAGTGACATACTACAGCAAACATAACAACATAACATAAAATGTAACATAACATAACATAACATAACATAACATAACATCATAACATATTCAAAAGGAAAAGTTAACTTTCTCCTTTCCCAGTTTTTCGGGCTTTCTCTTCTGAGGCAATCAATATATCTTTCCAAATGTTTTTATACATTCACAAATATATGTATGTATCAGTGAACACATATGTGTGCAGTTTTTACACACATGGGAGAGCACCATACTCAATACCGGGCATCTTGCTTTATTCATTTAACAACACAACTAAGAACTCTTTTTACGTCTACACAGAAGGATCTAACTCTTTTTATAAAAATTGTTATACTATGGGTCCTGCCATGAACATCTCATAGATACATCTCTTAACAGGTGTGCAGGTTTTTTTGCCAGATATATTTCCAGCAGTGGAACTGTGAGATCAAGGGTATATTAATTTTTTATTTTGATAGGTATTGACAAATTGCTCTCTAAAGAGAGTATGTCAATTTATATTCCCTACCTCTCTACACTCTTACCAGTGCTGTACATTTTCTACTTTCTGATCTTTGCAAAATGTATAAGTAAACAAATGTGTCTCAAGCGGTTTTCTTGCTTCTAGTCTTGCTCCCTTTAATTCACTATTCACCTTGCAACTAGAGTCATCTTTCTCAAATGTAAATTCAATCTTGTAACTCAGCTGTATGAAACTCGTCCATGGACTCCTCATTATCCTCGGGATAAAATTCCATTTCCTTGACTGGCTCACAGGGTCCTCAATGTTTGGGTCCCTGCTTTGGTCTCCACTATCATCCCTCACCTCTTCCCACCCTGCATTCCCTGTTTCAGCCATTCTAGACTATAATGTCTTCCTCAGACAGATCCTGCTCTCCCTCACCTCATCCAAGCCTCTTTGTGCTCCTCCCTCCTGAGGACACTCTTCTCTTCTTGTATCCCCTGTTCTGGCTCACTCCTACTCATCATTTTAGCTTAGATGTGGCACCCACAAGGTTACAATGGGGAACCCCTGGCAGCTTCCAAGCCCCTTGTACTTCACCTTTTAAATTATGTAACATTTGATACACAAAAAGTAACATATGTAATATACATACATATAACACATATGTAAGTTATGAAGCATCATAAAAACAAACATCTATGCACCCATCAACCCACTTTAAGAACCAGATGGTCATTAACATTGTAATGTGTGCTGCTTTCCTGCCCATCACTGTTCTTACCACACTGCATGGTTATAAGCTCTATACTGTATTTCCCGCTGTAGTTTCAGTTCTGGGGTCCCAGGTCTCTGACTTGTGTAGAATGATATCCTAGAGCCAAGCATAGGACCTGATAGATTACAGCCACTTGACATTTTAAAGTTAATTTTAATATCTAAAGAACTTGTGCTAGTTATATACAATGGAATTTTATTCAGCCATGAATAATGAGGAAATCCTATTATTTGTGAGAATGTGGATGAGTCTTGAAGACATGCCAAGTGAAATAAATTGGAGAAAGACAAGATCTCACTTCCTTATGAATTCCAACCCCCGCTCTCCAAACTCCACAAAAAACATCCAAAATCAAATTTATAGAAAAAGAGATCAGACTTGTGGTTAGCAGAAATGGAGGGAGGGTGGAGTGGAGGGAGTAGCAGATAGAGAAAAGTGGTCAAAAGGTACAAACTTCCACTTATAAGATAAAGTGGTAGGAATGTCATGTCCACCTTGGTGACTATAGTTAACAATGCTGCATGATATGTAGGAAGGTTGTTAAGAGAGTAAATTTTAAGAGTTCCCATGACAAGGAAAAACTTTTTTTTCTTTTTCATTTTTTTTCTTGTCTCCATATGAGATGATGGTTGTTAGCTGAACCACCATGCTATATGCCTTAAGCTTGAACAGTGATGTGTGTCATTTTACTTCTCAATACAACTGGAAAAATAATATCCAGAAAGGGGAATACTTAAAAAAAAAAAAAAAGAAAGAAGAAGATAAATAACCAGGCTTTCAGAGAACTGGTCAGTTATAAAAATCTACTGTCAATTCACTCTGTACTTTGAGTCATTTTTCCAAAGTTGTGGATCATTTGTATAGCTTAGGTCTTCTTCTCTGGCTCCTTTTGTGAGCTAGGCAGCTAATACATACTCCTTTTCTTTCTGTCTTTTTTTTCCTGGTTACTACTATTCATTTAAATTTTCTAGTCACATATCAACAAGGTAAAATAGTTCCTGACTTGCTAGTAATCTACGTTAATGTAATTGCAAAGTGAATGAACTTATTCTTCCATGGTAATAAGCAGATTCAGTTAGTGTCCAAAGCTAAAAATGTCATTCTTGATGCTGATTTTACAAATTAAATGCTACCAACTACTTGAATTAAATAAGGAAACATATCACTCATGAAATTTAGATCAAGATAATAATAGCAACTCAATTTAATGAAGGCCCACCATGTGCCAGGCACATTGTAGATTTCATTGCTGATCTTCACCATAATCCTGCAAAGGTAGGGATAGTTATTTTCACTTGCAGATGAAGACATGGAGTTTCAACAGACAAGGGATTGAATCAAAGATGCTGAGCATGCACATGACAGAACTGGAATAGGGATCTAAGTCTTTGACTTCCCAGACTCAACATTTCACATTGCATTTCAGACAATAATAGCATAACTAAATTGCACAAAGCCATTTTAAAGTATTTCCTTTATTCTTTAAACTTACCCTGGTCTATCATTTAAATTTTTTTGTTGTTTTTGAATGATAATCTTCACTCCTTTTTATAAAATATTGAATATTTACTAAAAAGAATAGAAAAAGGAACAGAAAAATCTCTTTGCTTTTAATGAGCCTTGGTTCTATGTGGTCATTCATTGATTCATTTACCCTACAGATATATGAGTGCCTACTGCATGCCAGGCACTGTCCTTATGTGAATAACACAGACAAAAAGTCTCTGCTCTTGTAGAACTTACATTCCAATGAGAGGACATTGATAAATATATGCAGTAATAGGTCCTCAAGGGAAGAGCAAAGCAAGATAAGGCAATGAGAGAGGGCAAGTCTGGATGTTTTCTTAAAAAGGAGTTCTGATGAGCTCTCCTCAACTACGATGATATTTGAGTAGTGTCCTCAGTGAAGAGAAGGAGAGAATCAGTGAAGATGTTGAGGGCAGAAGGTGGGGAGAGAGGGGCCTCCCAGGCAGGGTGCACTTGGCTCTGTGTGTACATTTATGCTTAATCTGTAGGATTACCCAAGCTAAGCTATAGAGTTGTTGTTTACATTTTATAATAGATTCCCATATATTTTATAGAATTTAAGTGGTGAAGATGTTATCTTACGTCCTCAAAGCAATTCCAGTAGTTTCTCTTTACTTCAAGTCTTCCAATGGCTCTTCGCACTACACAGAAAATGAAGCTTCACGCTTGCCTGTTTCCTGTTGACTTTGAGTGAGGAGAATATTGCTCAACCACCCACTTCTCACTTAGCAAGGCTCTGCAGAGGTGGAGTGGTGGGAGGTTTAATGAGATGGCACCTAGCCATATATGTACTAGCATGGAAATATTGCAATTTTGGAAACTTTGAAGTCAAGGGTACTCGGCACAGTTGTATTTAACAAGCAGAAAGATATAATACTCATATATATTAGGAGTAAAGCCATTCAAAGCACTGTGTATTTCAATCCCTTCAAGCAAACTGAGTCATCTGAGACCAACACTACCTGGGATGATCTAAGCAAAATGAAAAACTCCCAGGAGTTGTCTCTGTGGGGGTAGCCCATCAAAGACAGAAGGTTACCCAGAGCTAGGCATCAAGTAGCCTGGAAGAGGCACCAGAGAAAGAAAGGGAGCATTTCTACACAATGGGTTGAAGGGAAAGAAGGGAAGCCACTTAGTGGGAAACAAAGCAAGCATATCTAGTACAAAATTGCATAATAAAAAGGACAGAGAGCTAACAGCACCAATCAGAGAAAAAGTCAAGTGTGTATACTGGCAAACTGACAAAAGGAATGGGATGAGAAATAGTCAATTAAGCAGGATTATTCATGAAAAGAACCGTGACTTAAAATGAAGACTGAAGCTAGAAGCTAGAGAACACTGACTTCAGACTCTAGCCACAGGACTCCAGAGCTCTGGTGAAGGTGGGTGCAAAACCACCTCCCAGCCTTGTTCACAGCATGTCTGCAAAAATAGAATCAGGACAAGGAGGAAAATCTGAAGGGAAACAAGCTCCTGCTTTTATTCTGTTAACTCCTGTGCATTGCTTCAATTTAGCCTTGCTAAACAAGTGCCGACCTGTAGAAAGACGAGTGGTGTTTTCTACTCAATCAGTAAGGTGCTCTCCCAAAGGAACCATCTGTCAATAAGATTCATTTGAGATGATGGTAGGAGACAATAGACTAGTAAACGGCGGGGTGATGTGAACTTTCAGCTCACTTTCAAGGTCTCAGAGGAGAACAAGTGAAACAGAATACTTTTGCAGACTCTTGGAACCCCACATTTTTAAAATTTCTTTCTCTCTCTCCTTTCCTCCCACCCTCTCTCTCCTTCTCTTTCTCCCTCCCTCACTGCCTTTGCAACATTTATAACACAGACAAAAATTAGCGGAAATGTTTTGCATGATTATGGATTCTCAAATAAAGTTTCCCCCTGAGTTATTATTCAGTTAGAATCAGTGAAAGAATTCTATGGATAGTAATAAACACGATAATAAAAATAATTGCCAACATTTCATAATGACCATACAGCCCTTCACTTATGTGATCATGTTTAATCTCCATGAGGACATTTGGGTATTTTATATCCCCATTTAATGGACGAGAATGTTGACCCAGGTCATGCTGCCAGAATTTGGTAGAGGTTAAAAGAGCAGTATTGCTGGTTCCATATGGTACCATATCTTCTATCTCCTTCTGCTTTCCCATCTGCCCTGGCCAAGGAAGAGCACCAAACCCTGGTACTGATCCTCACCCTCTCTTCATGGCAATACTAAATGTCCCATGTTCCCACATGTGGGAACCTCTTTATGACCCCCAGGGCACAGGTTGGGAAACAAAGACCTTACTCATCCAGTTGTAGGTGGAGCTGTGCAACCCAAGCACCTTGCTGCCAGTAGCAATAGGGTAACAGTAAAAAAGGACTCACCAATTTCTCTAGCTGGCTTCTTTAAGAAGTTAGAGCCCTTGTTCCCAAAGCAGGGTCAGATCCTATGGGCACCATCTCTGTGTCCTGTGTTTCCTTCAGCACTCCCATCCTTTTACACAAACCCTTTGAATCAGTGTTTCTCAAAGTATTCAGCAGAATATTCTGGAAGACATTATGAAGCGCTGGGATGGTGGAGGGAGTGTTGGGAAGATTCTGCATCAAATGAGCTTGGGAAATGCTCTTGAAGATTGATATGCACATTAGTGTGTATTAAAGTTTCTGAGAAATCCCCAGTAAATAACTATTTAATTTTATTTATTTCTGTAGTTCTGAACCTTCTTCTTTCCTATAACCCCTATTAATGTCTAGTGGAACATTTCTTTACCCATTACGAAATTGTATAATTATGGAACATTCCAAAATATGCCAGAGCACAGAATATTCTGGAAATGCATAGTTCCTTGTACATCACTTGGTATACAGTACAGCCTACAGTTGTTGAAAATTTTGATGTATTTTGTCTTTAAGCGTCAAGGTGCACTATATGTATAAAAGAATGAAACTGTGATCAATTAAACAACCTTATTCATTTGACAGTGGTATAGATCAGTGGTTCTTAAATTTCCAGTTGTGATGGAAGAGTTGTGATGCATCCAGACCTGTTAAATTAGAAACTGTGGATATGGCCCGGGTGTTAGTATTTCTCCAGGGGCACCTGGGTAGCTCACTTGTTGGGCATCTGCCTTTGGCTCAGCCTGTGATGCTGGGGTCCTGGGATCTAGTCCCACATTGGGCTCCCCATGGGAAGCCTGCTTCTCCCTCTGCCTATGTCTAGCCTCTCTCTCTCTGTCTCTCATGAATGAATGAATGCAATCTTAAAAAAAAAAAAGTTCTCCAGATGGTTTCAGTGTGCAGCCAAATTTAATAACCTAGGGTATAAACAATTATCCTGAAGCAAAAAGTATATATCAGACTGAGAACAGTTCTGAGGTCTTACTTGGGCCACTTAGAAATTGTTCATGAGTTTATCAAATATCTCCTCTCCTGTCAAGAGTAATGCAGATGCTAGAGACTTGGCTTATTGTTTTACAAGTCTAATTGGTAAACATGTGTTTCTAATATGCCTGTGATTGGTTTAATTATACACACATAAGTTTGGCTTATGGATATCGCAGAAGGCAGATGTGAAGTTTTGATGATTACATAATGTGGTAATTTAGTTCAAGAAGGACAGAGACAGGTTATAATGAGAGGCACAGGAAGAGTTGGCATGTTAAATGGGTTTGGGGGGATACATAACACAATTGGCTTACGAACCAACTCCTCACTTCAGAGTGCTGAACACTCTATAGGAAATATCAGCCTTGAAATACTACTTGTCTATGTATACAAATTGTGGGTACATACAGATAGTGAGTGAGAGCTAAGACTCAGGTTGTTTTGATTGCCCAAGAGAGCCATGAGGAAAGGGGAGACACTTAAAATGGGATAGGGTCAGGAAATCTATGGAGCTTAGAATTCCCAAGGAAGGGTAGGCCCCAGGACGATCATGCAGTGAGTTCTGAACAGCCAGGAATACAGAGAGGTAAAAATAACACTTCCTACATGCCAGGCTATATTCTAAGTGTTCTATTATTTCATTTCATCCCCCCTTTCAAGGGAAGTACTATTATTATCCTCATATTCCTGATGAGGAAACCAAATGATCTAATGCATGCAAAGTGCCTGGCGCATGACAAATACCCACTAGCGATAACTGACATATCACAAATTCCTCGTGGAATGTTGGGATTGAAAGAGGATTCATGAGACTCATCATTTTATTTCCTAAAAAGAAAATGAGCAAATGAAATAAAACTGTAACAATCAAGGAATTCAGTGTTTGGGGTCTGCCTGGTATTTGGCTGTGATGCAGTGTTAAGGGTGCTGGGGAAATCTCATTGACCAAAGACTTGCTCTGAAGATAACACCACTCTTTGCCCCTTATGGCTGGAATTCCACAAATAGAGTTTCCACAAGTCCTTGAAGCTCTGGCCATAAAGCAGCACCACCCTGACTACCTGCTTGGTGTCACCTCAGAATGGAGGCGCCGATGAATGTGGAAGATAGGGAAGGAACGTTCTCCTCTTCCCCATATGTCCACAGGGCCAAGAAGAACAATTTAGAATGACTAAGCATAAACAGGTGTATCAACTGGAATAGGAGTTCTTTGTTTATTCATTCACGGGGGGGGGGGGGGGGGGAGGGCTATTTATAGGGCAGGGCTAATATTTATTGAGCAATCACATGTGGTAGAGGCTGTATTGGACCTCCCAGACTCCTTGTGCTGAATCAAGGCTCCCCTGCTGCTGGGAGTGCCATTGGTGGGCAGGTTTCAACTGTCCACCCCTTTGAAGAATGCCTTGAATAAAGAGAACCACCTTGCCCCTAGGCAACATTACTAATCCCTCCTAGGACTGCCCTCATCCAACGACTGAATTGAAGCAAGGTTGGCCTTTGCTTTCAACCACTCCCCATCCCAGTTCTCAGCACATTAATTTATTAGCTCAACAAATCTTTATTGAGCACTTTTTATGTGCCAGAATCTGCAAGCCGGAGTATATAGGAAACATATTCCAGAATGGACTCTATACCATTTTCATGATGCAGAAGATGTCTCTGGGGCTGAAAAGAATCTAGCAGAATATTAAAATAAATTCTTTGCCTTCTTCAATCCCTGCTGAGAAAAAAATGTAGAGACTCCATTTAATCATCATTTGAAGGAGGCAAATAACAGGAACTGATCCACATCATATTAAATGCATTAATTCCCCCAGAGCCAAATGAAAAAGGCATTGCCAATAGATAACATCACTGGAACCCAATGGTTTAGTTTGGTAGAGGTCCCAGGTAACACTTGAAGTCTATCTGTGTGGGATAAGCCCTGTCGACTTACCCTACAAGAAAGAGTAACATGGGTATTCCAAGTTCAAAGGGAAGGTCAGCTGAGTGCTATGCACATTGTGTTCCATAGAAATTTATGGCAGAACTAAAAATAACACAAGTCTCTATATAAAGAACATATAAAATGTGTTATGTATATGTCAGAGTTTTCTAGTAAAATAATATTATTCTATGATTTAAAAAAAAGCTTTATAAGAACAGAAATGTTGATCCATTACTATTATAATTTTTATATATTTTTCCTAATGATTACTATACATAGATGAACTGATTTTTATGCTTTTGCTCAGTTTTATTTTCATAGTAAAGAAGCAAGAAGATTCAATTTAGGAGCACCTGGGTGGCTCAGTGGTTGAGCGTCTGCCTTTGGCTCAGGTCATGATCCTGTGGTCCTGAGATTAAGTCCTACATCAGGCTCCCTGCAAAGAGTCTGCCTCTCCCTCTGCCTACGTCTCTGCCTCTCTCAGTATTTCTCACAAATAAATAAAATCTTAAAAAAAAAAAAAAGAAGATTGAATTTATTCAAGTGCAAAAACAGGAAATGGCCACTGAGTTTGACACTCTAGGAAAGATTTCTATAATCAATAACAAAATATAATAGTGTCTTTTCTTAGAGATGGTGAAGACGACACTGCCATAATGTTTGTCTTGTGATTTAAGAATTGTCCCCGCAATTTGGACACATTGCCACCAGGAGAGATGGGTGGGTCACTTGGATCAAGCCCCCAAATGTTTCAGTTTTTCTGTGATCCAAGATAGTGGGTCTCTGATTAGTTCACTTTCCCTCTAAACAATAATAATATAATTTCAAATTTTAAATAAACCATATATTGTCCAAAAATAAAAAAATAAGCTATTTTAAAGCATATGCACTAGTGAAGATGCCACCTGAAAGCAGGATTTGGCAAATTTTTTTCCATGGAGGGCCAGAGAATCAATATTTTAAGCTAGTGAGCCATGTGGTCTCTGTTGCAATTGTTCAGCTCTGCTGTTAAAATGTGAAGAGTAGCCACGAGCAATGTGTAAATGAATGAATGTGGCCATATTCCAATAACACTTTATTTACAAAAGCAGACAGTGGGCTGAATTTGGCCCATGGACCATGGTTTGCTGATCCTTACTTTAAAATAAGTATTGCCAATTCAATTGCCTCTAGTGAAGCAGGCTGGGTGGGGTCTGTGATAAATCAGGGCACACGCATTCCATTTCAGAGCTGAGCCCTCTTAGTTCCAGCTGGTAGTGGCCATGCAGAATGTGAGTCTGGTGAGACCAAATCTTTATTTGTCAAAAACAGCTGGACATCTGGATCTTTATATGATAGTGTCCAATTTTTATTTTTATTTATTTATTTTTTAAATATTTATTTACTTATTTGAGAGTGTGAGTGTGCACGAGGGAGGGAGGGGCAGAGGGAGAGAGAGAATCTCAAATGGACTCCCAACCGAGTGGGGAGCGCAACATGGGCTTTGATTTCACAACCTTGAGATCATGACCTGAGCTGAAATCAAGAGTTGGATGCTTAACCAACTGAGCCCCCCACGTGTCCAGTTTTTAAAATTTGTCAATTAATTCAGACAAGCACCACCTTGGGTACCCAGCAGGACAGTTTGGCAGACTGCATTGGGCCCCATCGTGCAGCTTCTGCTGCAGAGCAATTTTTTAAATTAAACAATACACTCAAGATACAGAGGTAGAAACTTCTACCATTCTGTTAAATTAAATAAACTTGATATGTAACATTGTGTATATTTAAGCTATACAGGGTGTTACTTTACTGCATTTTCATATTATAATACAATTGCCCGTGTAGTGATATTTATCATATTACATAATTATAGTACAATATTATTGCCTATATTCATTATGTTCTGCATCAGATCTCTGGCTTATTTACTACTCATTACCACCATCCTTCTAAATATATGCAGATACTTATTATCCTGTGCTGATTAAGTGGCAGGCCCTGTTATAAGTGCTTTATACATATTAGCTTACAAATTCTCCTTACAACAAGCTTGTAAGGTAGATATTATTACTGTTTTACCTCTGGCAAAGAGAAGTTGAGTAACTTACCTAAGGTCATACAGCAAACATGCTGCAGAGCTAGGATTTGAACCTAGGCCACATGAAGGTAGCCTCTGTGCATGGAAACCACTCTGCTGGAACTACCTCCCTTCTGGGGCTCCTGTTCTCATTCCACCCGACACTAAGCTTCAGCAACAGCAATATAAAGAGGCAGAAAACTCTGTTTCTCTTCTAACTGAACTCAGGCCTCCAGAGTCAAGATCCCTTAGCAGATATCTTACCTTTTCATTGCACCTGTGGACTTAGTGGTTTTGGGGAAAAGTCATGTCTGAGATGTCTTGAAGCAAATTCCTAAGCAAATTCCTTAGCAAATGTCACTTCACAGGCTTGAGTCGTTCCATTACTTCTGTTTATATTTAATTATAATTATTTTTTTGTAAAGCCCCCCATCCCCTGCTTTGGAATTTGGATTAACTCTACATACATTAACTCTACATATTTAGTTTAATTATTTATCCATCTTTTCTTTTTATTTTTTATTTTATTTTTTTAAAATTTATTTATTTATGATAGTCACAGAGACAGAGAGAGAGGCAGAGACACAGGCAGAGGGAGAAGCAGGCTCCATGCACCGGGAGCCCGACGTGGGACTCGATCCCGGGTCTCCAGGATCGCGCCCTGGGGCGAAGGCAGGCGCCAAACCGCTGCGCCACCCAGGGATCCCCCATCTTTTCTTTTTAATTTGGACTTCCATACCTCAAGCAAATGACTTTAGATTTGTGTGGAAAGATTTTTTTGTAATATCATAGTGCCAAATTTAGGAAAAGAAAGTTAAAAACAAATGAAATGGTTTTATTTTATTTTTAAGAAGATTTATTTATTTACTTGAGAGAGAGAGAGTGTGTGTGCACACATGGAGGGGGAGAAGCAGACAGACAGAGAGAGAACCTCAAGCAGACTGCTTGCTGAACACCGAGCCCAGCATGAGGCTTAATCTATGACCCTGATCTCATGATCTGACTCGAGTGGGATGCTTAACCTACTGAACCACCCAGGTGCCCCCAAATGAAAATTACTTTAAAAGGACAAGAATTCGCATCTGAGTTTGACTAGTGGAATGTACAGTTTTGAAAGAAAAGTGTAAATTTTAATTTTCTCCAGCAAACTTAAAAGAAATTGCAAATTAGGTATTTGTATCACTTTTCTGAAATGAAGCTATAAGTTTTACTATTGAATTTTGAAGATACTCTAATTTCAGCTGCAAAGGAAGGAGGCAAAACAAATTATAGTCCCTCTTCTTAAAAAATGCAGATACCTCTGGGAGGCCAATGGAGCTTTCAGTAACACACAATTCAAGATGCAATACTGTATTCAGAGGCTTTCCTTAGAGTCCAAGGAAAATGGATTCTATTGGGAAAGGAAAATAGGTTTGGTATTCTGAGGTCATGTGAGGTTTATGGCAAGAATGGATGTGGTTTTATCAGAAACAGGGTTTTCCTGAAACTGTCCCTTCTTTAAAACTGAAAGTTCCATGTCCCAGGAATCTTCTCAGTCCCAGGCAAACGGGAACACTTGGTGACCCTAAGATCTTTGGACAATATTCCTGATTCCCTGTACTTAATGTCTACTTGTGGTGTGGCCCCAGGCTCTGAGTAATCACCTTCAGTGTTTTTCAAACTTCCTTGATCACAAGAATCACTCGGGTGCCTGCAAAAACATAAGTTCCCATTCAGAAGTTTGGGAAAGGTGCTGGGGATCCGTAAATCCAGCAAGGACATGGGGGAGAAGTCTGGGCAGCACTGGTTAGTCCATATTCACAAAGTCCCTCCAGTAATCACGAGGCTGGGCAGCGATCCCTGTGTACTGTGGTCTGACTTGGACCTTGCTCACAATCAGGTTTCTAGATGGCTCCGCATTCACAAATATCAGGGTCTGTCTCAGAATCTTAGTCTAGAGGCTGACCCTTCCTGCCCGCTGACAGAGGTCTCCGTTGCCCCCTGCCTTTATGAATATCTGAGGTACCTCATCCTGGGGGTTGCTGTGTTCTTTCCCTGTATTCTAACATCACCCAGCTTCCATCTTCCTCTGAGCATAACTGTCGATGGGACAGCATCTCACCTCCACCCGCTGGTGCTGTCCCTTCTCTAGGAGTCTCCACAGGTCCAGGCCTCTTCCAGCTTTTCCCATAGTCTATGCTTAAACTTTTTCTGTCCACATGCACATGTTTCAAGGGATTCCACACCATGAGAAGGATGCAGAGGGCATGGGGTATTATCAAAGGGTGTGAGGCTTGAGCTGATTGCCAAGGCTGAATTCCAGCCATGTGACCTTCGGTCTCTATCACTAACTTGTAAAGTGGGGATAATAGTAGTACTAATTTGATCACACTGTTGGCAGGGTTAAATGAGAAGACATCTGTAAAGCATTTAGCAAGCGCCTAACATATTCAACTCTCTAGATACATTAGTTATCATCCTCATTGTATTATTATTGCTTGTGCTCTTACCATCATTGTTGTCATTGCAATTTTTGCTAGGAAGCAGGAGAAAGGTACAGAGATCAGATAGGAGGTGGTTCTTTACCTTTGTAAAGGATTGTCAAGGGCTTTCTCTACACCTTGGAAGTCCAAAGAAACTTAATCTCTTTGCCTTTCTGTAATCTCAAAGATTATAGCAAGCATATTTTCAAACTGAACACCAGGGTCTACAGACTGGCCATTCTGTGACAAGGAGTTAATATCCAAACCCTTCCAGGAAATTCTGGCTGTATTTTCATTGTATGCCTGACCTCTTTATGGAGGACCAAGAATTTGGGTTAAGAATATTAGGTAACTAAAGATGTACTAGGTGTATGGAAGCTTTGGTGGACTGGTCTACAAAGCCGGCCCCTTTCTGAAATCCCAACAGCCACTCACACCTGAACTTTGAGAATATAACCCATTGCTAGACAACCACTGACTGTATCGTGTTTTGGCCTAACTCAGTGTATTGGAGTATTCTTCAAAGCGAAACACATTTACTTGAGTCAATTTATCTTTCATTTCATATCAAAGAAAACCAGATTATTTTTCCCAGGGAAATCTATTATTAGAGAAACAATCTTACCCTTTAGCCCCTACTCAATGATGAATAGGATTCATTTTATTTATAACAGTACCATGAAGAGCAAGGCCTTCTACAGATGAAAAGAAAGACAATTGCCTCAGCAGAACACTTCAGAAGTGCGCAGCCATGGCTGACAGTGTGGCTGGTTTGCCAAGTTCTGTCCAGATGTGAGGGCTACAAGTGCCACTTGCACTGTCATTTCAAGAACTGCTGAGTACTCCCAAGTGTGATGTTAAGCAACATACCCTCTTGACTTCCGGTCTTTTCCATTGCTCAGATCCTCACCAATGCCTCCAGCTTTCCAGTAGCGGTTGTAGCATTCAAATAACATGCTCTGCAGATTTCATATCACATTGCATGGGTGGTGCACATTGAGAAGGGATGAGCCCCACCCATTGCATGACAGAGGTTCTTTGACTGAGTCTTGAGGTAAAGCAGATCAGGTGATTCTACCTCCCATAAACCCCAAATCTCAAAGACTTTTCACCAAAATGACACACCATGTTATTTTAGTAAGATGTGTGCTGTTCCAAGGCAGAGGTAAAAATCCCTCAGAATCAGGAGCTCAGACTTTGTCAGTAATAAGCCATGTGGGTGTCACCAATGGCAGGGAGTGTGTGTCCTTGGCCAGGTTCCATGGTTTGTAAATGAAGAGGTGCTCTCTTTGAGGCATAGGGAGCAGCTCTGTAGGGGCCCATGTTGTTCCTGGGAATCCTTCAAAAGCTCACTGGTGTGTGGTGCCCTCTATGTTATCTATTCAGGCCACTTCCACACTGTCTTCTCTTTGCAGCTCCAACTCATGCCTAGAGCTTCACATTTTGTACTTAAGATATGTTATGTAGCATCCACAGCTAAACCGCAGACTCCTTGGGAGCAGAGACTATGTGCTGTCCTTCTTTGTGTCTCTAGAAAATTGTGTCACTCCAGTGCATGATGAAGATGAAGATGATGTCCATGAAGGCCTGGCAGCAACAGCAATGACTAACATTCATTGACCTCCAAAGCAAACACTGAGCCCATATAGTGGGTCTTCTCACTTCATCCCCACACAACCCCTTTGAGGTACAGATGAAGACACTGAAGCTGGAAGGAATTACATCACTTGCTAAGGTCACTGTACAAGGTTGCATATGGTCCTCCAAAGTTCATGTCCACTTGGAACCTGTGAGTGTGACCTTATTTGTAAGTAAGGGCTTAGCAGACTTGATTAATTCAGTGGAGATGAGGTTGTAAGGGAGGAAAAATGGATTTTCCTCTACCCTGCTAAGTTTTCAGCTGGGGTCCCTGTGACAAAAGACAGATTAACAAGGGAAAAATAAACAGGGGTGCCTGGATGGCTTAATTGGTTAAGTCTGCCTTCAGCTTGGGTTCTGATCCCAAGGTCCTGGGATCAAGCCCCACATCAGGCTCCCTGCTCAATGGGGAGCCTGCTTATCTCTCTCCCTCTGCCCCTCCTCCTGCTCATGCTCTCTCTAAGTAAATAAATAAAATATTTTTTTTAAAAAAAGAGAAAGACAAACAGAAGTTTATTAACACATATACATCATGTATACATAGGAGATACCCAGGGAAAAATAAGGAACTCATGGAGATTCCCGGGTGGCTCAGCAGTTTAGCACCTGCCTTGAGCCCAGGGCATGATCCTGGAGTCCTGGGATCAAGTCCCACATCAGGCTCCTTGTATGGAGCCTGCTTCTCCCTCTGCCTCTCTCTCTCTCTCTGTCTCTCATGAATAAATAAATAAAATCTTTAAAAAAAAAATAAGGAACTCTCAGAGGTGGCTTAGAACTTAAGCTTATTGGCCTGCCACTAAAACAAAAGACAGAAGGGTATAGAGAAGGCTGGTTATGAGGAGGTGACCAGGAAAAGCTTTAGGGTGGACTCTAAATCCAACAGTTGGTGTCCTTATAAAAGGAAGGAACTTTGGACATAGGCCCAGGAGGAGACACAGAGGGAAGAAGGCCATGTGAAGAGAGAAACAAATTGGTGTTATGCTATCACAACCAAGGAAGGCCAAGAGAGAGCCTGGGATGGATTCTTCCTCAGAGCTCCCAAAGGTACTGACCCTGTTGTTACCTTGATTTCAAATCTCTGGGCTCCAGAACTCTGAAGAAATAAATTTCTGTTTCTTAAAGCACTTTGCTTGTGGCAATTTATTATGGCAATCCTTGCAAATGAATCCAGTCATATAGGTGTCCAAGAAATACTTGACTGCTGACTTGGGCAGTGAACCTAAACCAGCCTATAACCCAACTCCCTCAACTGAGGGAGCTGCATGGTGTTGATTGTCATGAGAATCCAGGAACACTTCTCCCACAACATAATCCTTGGCAGTCTGCATGCTTTGTTGTTTGTGTTAAAGCACTTCATGAAGTATAGAGATGCAAGTGTTTTGTATGCACAGACACTTCTGGAGGCATTGACAAGGAACTGATAATTGAGACTGTCTCTGGAGCTGGGGATGGGGGTGGGCAGGACTTTCCCTTCACTTGTGTATTTTTCATACTGTTGAATTGTGGGGGTAACTTAGGCATGCGATACCTAGTTTTTAAAGTAACATTTGTAAATCATAAAGAGCTGTGCAATAGCTATTATTCATGACTCACTTTCCCCTTCTTCCTCCTTCTAGTTCTCTTGCTAGCTACAGCCCTTGGTGAAGCAGAGCGCAGAGGACACCACAGCGGCACAGTGAGCTGGATGCCTCAGGACAAGGAGATCGTTTCACATCAAGTGTTCAGTACGTATCTCTCACACTTAGCCATGCCCTCCTGATCCTTATTCCTTGCTTAGGTGCCATTTTTTGCTGGTATCTCATTTTGTGTGTGAAGCAAAGCCAATGTATCCATGTTCCATAGGGTTAGAACCTCCGTTCATCAAATAGCTCATGTGGTGAAGTGATGCTGAGTGCTCAGGGGTGCTCAGCTGAAATGCACTGGAGCGGAGAGCTGGAGCCCGACCCCGATTCCTACTGTGTGCAGGCTTCTCCCCGTTTACTCAGTGGGACTGAGCTCCAAGCAGCTTCCCTCCAGGTGGCTTCACAACCTCAGAGGGAATGTGAGCTTGCAGGGAATGGCAGCATACAGAAAGCATTCCATCCCTCCCCACCCCTAATCCCTCTTAGGCCAGTCCTTCTGAGTCTATGAAATATCAAGCAGTGTAATTGAATTAGGAAGGAGTGAGCCCGTGGTGGCTGGGAATGCCAAAGGCAGCACATTCAAGAGCAGAAAGAAGGAATGAAAAGTATTTCCAGCAAGTTAAAGTGGAATTGTGCTTGTGTTGGCCTCTTCATTCTCATTCCCTTAGCGTTTCAACAAGAAAAGTGTGACAGCCCCGTCATCCCTGCCTCTCTCACGTGCTGTAATGAGTGCCATTTGCAATGGATAAAGTGGCCAGGCAGCAATTTCGGATGCCAATCTCTGAGGAAGCAGCTGTTGCATGAGGCGGTCAGCACAGAGCCATCAGGAGGGCTGCCAGTGTCCATGACCCAGACTGGCTTCTGCCCGGATCTCCCTCACTCTGGCATCATACCAGACATGAACTGCTAGCCTGAGTTTCATTCACGCAATTGTATGTTTTTCTGCTCTCAGCCTCTCCTTTGGCTATAATCTTTTACCCAGTATACCCATTTTGCCTCAAAAGGAAGTTTTAATAGGAGAGAAATCAAATTTTCACTCCATTATGAAACAAACAGGAGTTGGAGAGGTTTGAAAGTGTCCCCAATTAGAGGACAGTGGGGGTAGGGGGGGAGTGCGACAGGCAGGCTATGGTGAAATGTTTTCCATTTATTCAGAAAGTCACCTAATAGAGACAACCAATCTGTCAGAAATGCGAAGTGGGCTTTGGTATGGGTTCAGAACAAAGACTCCAGTTCTGGATGGGAATGCACACACTTGTGTGGCTCTGAGCCAGAAGGTAAGTCTGCTTGTTGAGGGCTCTGTCCACCTGGGAGCAGAGATGAGGGTTGGTTAGGCTGGATTGAGCATCACTGTTCTGGAATCCATTGTGCTTGGGACACCTGTCTGCTTGAGATAAGAGAGAGGCCCAGGAAGGTGGAAGAACCAGTGTTTTCTCTGGTTAGACCAGATATCAGGGTTAGCTTTTTCTAACAAACAACTGCGTGGCTTTCTGCCCCCGGTGTAATGATTGATAATGTTATTTGCTTAAGTACTCATGTGCATAGTATTACACATGTGTAAAACCCCACTGAATCTTCTCAGCCTGCTGGGAGCTAGTTACTATTGACATCTTATTCATGATTAGCAAACCATTCCGAGGTTAAGCATCAGCTTATAATGATTAGTGTTTGGTCCCTGATAGTCTGGAATCAGTAGACTATGCTGGTTTACTAATCCAGTGGGCCCTTTATCACAGAAATAGCAGAACTCACTCCTTTGTTCCAGAAACAGTTGCTGAGATTCTACTCAGTGCTGAGTGCTCAGCCCCGTGCAGGGTAGTGACAAAGGGAGGCGGGGGATGCAGATGTGACTGAGAACAGGCTGGGGCCACCGCAAGCCCACCTTCTGCTGGGAGAAGACAGACCCAGACTCAGAAATGTTGGGTAAGGCAGGGAGAGCTGTATGGGATCCCTAGGGATCCTCCTGATTTAGCCTGGAAGTTATGGTATCAGGAAGGGCTCCTGGGAGGAGGTGGATCTCAAAGGATGAGGGGGAAACTAGTGGGCAGGAAAGCCTGCATGTGGTGGGTGACATGCGTGTGGTGTGTGTAGCCTGGGAGGTGTAGGTGGGTGTGTTTTTGTATGATGTGAGGTACATGGGTGTGACTCTATGTGTGCATGAAGCAGTTATGTGTTTACTATGTGCAATGTATGCATATGTTTTTATGTGCGTGTCTCTGAGATGTGTATGTGGGGTGTGTTTGTACGGCATGTGAAGTATAGTGGGTATGTGTTTGAGTGTGGAGGGAGGTGAGTGTGGTGTGAAATGTGTGTGAGGAGGGTAAGTATGTGTATATAGTACGTGAGGCATATATGTGTGTCTATGTGGGCATCTCTGAGATGAATATAAAGGGGGCGTCAGAATATATCACCTGTAATATGTCAATTTGGCATAAGGATTAATTTGAGCTAAAGGTACTTGAGAAAAAGCAGCCACAAGAAAAATTCTCTGCCATCCTTCTCTGTCTGAAAACAGAACATAAAATTCTCTTTGTTAAGGCATCTCCTGTCCTCTCTTCCATCCCCATTGGGGAGAATAAATCTTACCACAGAAGACAGCACTGAGATGAGTCCACATAAACAGAATCTTACTAAAGAACCCGTATCTTCCATTAGTTTCCCCCCATTTATTTACCTTCCCTCAATTTACTGCCCCTAAAAGCCTAAACCCCTTTTCCTTTGTCTTGTCACTCCTACACAATTTTTTTGCTCTTTGTTAAGATGATATATAAACTCTTGGGTCTAACTGCTTCTTTGGGTCTTCACCATTTTTCTTTTTTAAAGATTTTTTTAATTTATTCATGATAGACATAGAGAGAGAGAGAGGCAGAGACACAGGCCGAGGGAGAAGCAGGCTTCATGCCGGGAGCCCAACATGGGACTCAAACCCGGGACTCCAGGATGACACCCTGGGCTGAAGGCAGGCGCTGAACCGCTGAGCCACCCAGGGATCCCCTCTTCACCATTTTTCTATGAAGGTTTCTGTATGAGGACATAATAAACCACTTCTCCTGTTACCTTGTCTTTTATCCACTTGATTCATAGATCTCAACTGCTGAAACTGAGAGAGTAAATTTTTTCAACCCTATATATATGTGGGGTGTTTGTGAGGTATGTGTATATGTGAGGTGGGTATGTATGTATGTATAGTATGTGAGGTATATTTGTGTGTTTACCTGTGTCTTTTCAAGGTGCGTATGTGGGGTGTGCAGGTGTGGATGAGGTACAGGTGGATGTATGTTTGTATGTGGGAAGGGTGCATGTATGTGAGTGGGTATGTATGTGTAGAATGTGAGGTATGTGTGTGTCTCTGAGGTATAGACGTGGGGGGGATGTATGAGATATACACGAGTGTGTGTTTGTGTGTGGTCTGAGGTATGTGTGTGTGGGAGGGATATGTGTATGTGAAGAGGGTATATTTGTGTAATATGGGAGGTATGTGTGTGTGTCTGAGGTATACATGTGGGAGTATGTGTGTATGAGGTATAGATGAGTGTGTGTTTGTGTGTAGTATGAGGTTCATGTGTTTGAGGTGTATTTCTGTGGGAAGGGTATGTGTACGTGAAAGAAGTATATTTGTGTAGTATGTGAGGTATGTGTGTATCTCTGAGGTATACTTGGGGGTGTGTGTATATGAGGCATAAGTGAGTGTGTGTTCCTGTGTGGTATGAGGTACGTGTGTGAGGTGTATGTGTGTGTAAGAGAAGTATATATGTATAGTGTGTGAGGTGTGTGTGTCCTTGACATGTATATGTTGTTTGTGTGTGTGTAACAGTGGAGGAAGTCTACAAGAAGATTCATACAGCCAGTGCAAGTGGAGCCAGGAAGTGACAAGAGGTGAGGGTGGAAAGTGAGAGCTGTGTGAGGAGAAGCAGGCTATGTGGTGAGGCTAACTTTCATGTGAAACACACATTTGTGAGACAGAGGGTTATTTTTCACCCTGGAGCACCTTGAGGGAGGAAGGCCATAAAGGAAGCCTTGAAAATGAGTAGTGAGCCTATGAGAGGGGTAAAGAGGACTGAGGGGCATTTAGCCTTTGGGTGGCCCAGGGTTCTAGAAGCCTACATCTGGGAGAAGACACTGAGCTGCCCTTCAGCAGACCTCACCCAGGAGAGCTCCTGGAAGCCCCAGGGTAGGAAGCAGAAGGCAAGGTGACACTGGTGGCCACAGTCTTGAGTTCAAAATCTGCTCCCTCCACCTGACTGTGTGGTTTGGAGCAAACAGGTTAACAATTCTTTCTTTCTTTCTTTCTTTCTTTCTTTCTTTCTTTCTTTCTTTCTTCCTTTCTTTCTCTTTCTTTCTTTCTTTCTTTCTTTCTTTCTTTCTTTCTTTCTTCTTTCTTTCTTTCTTCAGATTTTATTTATTTATTTGAGAGAGAGAGAGAAAGAGTGAGCATGAGCTGGGGAGCAGCAGAGGGAGATGGGGAAGCAGACTCCCTGCTGAGTGTGGAGCCTGATGCAGGGCTCAATCTCATCACCCTGAGATCATGATCTGAGCAGAAACCAAGAGTTGGATGCTTAACCGACAGAGCCAACCTGGGGCCCCAGGTTAATGTTTCTGAGGCTCACCTTCCTCACCTGTGAAGTAAGCAGAGGTAAAGGTGTTGCAGGGGTGTTGGGAGGGTGACAAGAGCTAATATGTGTGTACCCATGCCTCATGGGTACATACTAGCATCAGCTTTCTTTAGGCACTTAAATCAAGACCATGGGAGGACAGTTTTCCCTGATATAACCACATACAGATAGAATGATGCAGAGGAAATCTGGCTCTAGGCAAATTAAGACTGTAGATGAATTAATTGTTACTTAAAGGAGCCACTGAATGTCTTCTTGCTTTGCATGCTTTCTGTTTGTATTTGAACCTCATTTTAGAGAGAAGTAAAACTCAACTCTAGAGGCGCTGGAGATGGTCTCCACTGATCTAAGTGGGTGTTAGGAAATTCTCAAAAGAAATACATTTTAATTAACTTGAACTCAAATATTTGTAAAAGTTCCAAGGGATGGATAAGAGTCCAGCGGCACATTCTAAATTTTAATATATATTAAAAAGTAGTCAAGACACACTGTGTCTCCCTCCCCACAGCTTCAACAATGATAGTTTAAAAAAAATCACTATTCTGAAGTTTTAAAGTAATGAGATCTGAGGTGTTTTATGCAGAAAATGAGTGAGAATACCACTCATTCAGCATAGAGAGGTTTACAGATTTCCCTAAGAAAAATGGCATTTCTTCTAACCATTTATTCAGCTGGTTATTTTGAAGGGAGATAGGGAGCTATGCTTTCTGGGATAAGAGGCTGAAATGGGAATTTCATTGTTCTTTTAAAAGGCCAATTTGAAGATGAAAGATTTTTATTCCCAGAGAAAGAATAATTTGAGCATCTTATGATTGTAGCTCGGACCCAGTGTAATTGCAAAGGTCAGGCTTACTTTAGAAGAGTTGTATTGCTTGAAGATGGAATATGCAAATGACAATTAATTTAATAGAGAATCAAACTGAGGTATGGGGCACACTGTGGCATTTTAGGCTGGTGATCAAGCCCCTGCCCTGGATAAAATGATAAATTAGATTTAAAAAAATATCAAGAGGCTGTATTAATTATCTATCACTGTGTAACAAACTATCCCCAAATTTAACAGCTTTAAAACAACAAACATTGGTCATTTCATACAATTTTGAAGGTCAAGAATCTGGATGCAGTTTGGCTGGGTCTAGCCCAGGGTCTATTATGAGACTGTGGTCAGGATGTTGGTGTCAGCCTGGGGTGCCCTTATCTGAAGGCTTGGCTGGGGCTGCAAGATCCACTTCCAAGCTCATTCATATGGTGAGGCAGTGAGATCTCTAGCCAACCACCTGAATGAGTGCAATAACTTAAATGCCCTGTGTCTCCATTTTCTCATTTATAAAATAGAAATATGTGTACCCATCTCAAGTTAATACATGCATATTAATGCCTGGCACAATGTAAGTACCAAATAAATGTAAGCTCTATCAGTTTCTATCCTGATGGCCTTATTATTTTAGTTCTTCCTCCACTCCATGGTTTCTAGCATCAGTATATGCTTCCTTTCTTCTCCTCAAATAAACAAAACAAACAAACAAAAAACCCCCACCTTACTTTACCATGCCTCGTTTACAGTGATAGATAACAGTGTTTAAGTGTTACCCCTTCTGGGCGTGTTTTCCTATTAACTGGGAATAATGTATTGAACTTAAGGGTGAAGCTGCCAACTGTATATACAAGAAGGACTTTAAAAGGTGCTTCGGCTTTTCTATTCCATGGCATTTCCCTTTTGAAAACAATATACATATTGATATATGTCCTATAGTCTATGAAAAGACTATAGTCCCAATAATTAATAATGTGTGGTTGAAAGATGTTTCAGAAATGTCTTCGAAAAGCTAACAATGAAACTTCTTAAGTCAGTGTGTTTTAACCTAGAATTGTGAGTGGGTGGGTGTAGTCAGTGTATCATATTATATATATTTCCCCCTGTAAAGGGAATACATGGGAGCTGGGTGAAATCAGTGAAGGAGATTAAGAATATATGTAATGTGATGAGCACTATGTACAGAATTATTGAATCACCATATTGTACACCTGAAACTATATAACACTGTATGTTAACTGTACTGGAATTAAAAAAAATAAAAATTTAAGAAAAGAAGTATGTCTGTAAAATCTTTGTTTAAAGATTTAGTTTATTTATTCATGAGAGACACACAGAGAGAGAGGCAGAAACACAGGCAGAGGGAGAAGCAGGCTCCCTATGGGGACCCCGACGTGGGAGCCCCTATTTCTGATTTTTAAATGAAGACTAAGGAACAAGATTTCACATACTGTGTGTTAATATACAAATATGTACTTTCCCAGCTCTCTGTTATGACAAAAGATGGATAAAGAAAGAGAAAATAAGGAAGAAAAGCAGGAAAGCCCTATTGAAGGCAGAAAACAGAGGGTTTTGAGAGGCTACTTCAGCTGTTCTTCATATCTCTTATCAATGTTCAGAATTTGACCAGTACCCTTGCCCCAAGTGATAATCTGGCAACACCTTATCTTTCTTGGCCGCCCTTCAGGTTCTTGGAGCACACAGCAATTATCTGAAACTTTGAAGCAAGAACATTTTTCCCCTTTGCTCCATCTCCTTTTTTACATGTTACGGAGTTAGGATAATTCTGTGTGTGTGTGTGTGTGTGTGTGTGTGTGTGTGTGTGTGAGTGTGTGTGTACCAGCCATAACCTGTTGTTTCCCAGCCTCAGAATGGGAACCAGGGGCTTGATCAAGTTTGAAAAGTGATCTGGTCTCACTGCAGTGAGTAGTTCCTTCACTGTGCCCTGCTGAGGTGTAATCTGGTGATTTCTTAGGTGAGCTTTTCTGGAGGAGGACAGTTTGTTAGTCCTATGGCTATCCAGGAGGCTCTCCAGAGCGGGCTGGGTTATCGTTCCTGTGGTACTGTATTGGCCTTCATAAGGCCCTGGACCAAGCTGTCCCAGGCTCCTGTTGGGAAGAATCAGATGTTGGGGCACCTGGGTGGTTTAGCAGTTGAGCATCTGCTTTTGGTTCAGATCATGATCCCAGGGTCCTGGGATTGAGTCTGTAGTAAGTCCCGAGTGGTCAGTAAGTATTTCATAAGGAGGGTTGCCATGTTTAGCAAATAAAAATACAGATCACCTACTTACATTTGAATTTTCGATAAATTACAAATCGTGTTTTAGTAGGGGTATGTCCTAGATATTGTATTGCATTGGGCAACACTACTCAAAACTAAATAAGAACAATATGTATTTTAAGTTGTTTACATGTGAGCATTGTTATGGCAGGCATCAGATAGTCCTCAGATTCTATAATCTAGAATTTTAAAAAGTACATTTGAAAAAGTGCGTCTTTTGCTTTAAAAATTATATTTATTTTAAATATTGTTTTGTTTTAAAAAATATTCTTTTGTGGGGCACCTGGGTGGCTCAGTCGGTTAAGCATCCGCCTTCAGCTCAGTCATGATCCCAGGGTCCTGGGATCAAGCCCTGTGTCAGGATCCCTGCTCAGTGGGGAGTCTGCTTCACCCTCTCCCTCTGCTTGTTCTCTTTCTCTCTCGTTTACTCACTCTCTCTCAAATGAATAAATAAAATAAATAAAATCTTAAGAAAAAAGAAAAAGAAAAAATATTCATCATAACTCTAATAACACAGTCTTGAGTTTCAAATAATTAAAGTGAAATCAAAACTCTGATCTTGTGAATTTGTGTTCTTGTTTGTGAAAGATGGTCTCTTCTGCATCTGAATTTATTGAATATTAGGAGTATAAAATTCATCAAGAGAAATTGAGTTTTGTTTTTGACTTGAAACACCTGAGTCCTTAACCATGGTGCTCTAAAGTCACCAAAGCTAAAATCTAAACTTACAGCAGAAAGGGGAAAAATGAAACTGTCTGTTGGTGAATTAAGATGGACAGAACTGTATGCTGTTTACACAATTAAATGAGGTGTATGTGATCATCTCCATGGTAACAAGTCCTATGGAGGCATTCAGAGTATGGGAGAATCAAAGGTTTGGTTTAATAGAAGGTTTGCATAAGGAGATTTCAAAAAAACTGAACAAAATTGTAATGTCTGGAACAAAAGGTGTGAAAGCTAATACATATCCTGAGTTGTACAGCCTGCCCTCAAATATTGCTCATCAACTGAAACCTGCATTTTTCTTGAAATGCAAGGTTGAGAAAAGTGCAAAAGTATCCTAGCAGGCTGTAAGAAGTGCCTATAAGATTGGAGAATGGCTTTAAAGCCTGGTGTTTTATGTCAAGTGTGGTTGTCAACTCTGGTTCAATTGCACTCATTCTCACTGTACTACGATTCATGCAGACAGCCGTATATTATTGCTTCGTACCAGCTACAACCTTACACAGCATTAGAACTTCAAATTCAAGTCCACCTCACTCCAAAGTAGGAAAGCACAGTGGGTATTTATTATCTGCAATAGAACTCAACTCTTGGGAAGTGAATTAATGATCAATGTAGCTGTGGAGGTGGAGTGCTGTGGTTGGGCCTTCTCCATGGCTACAAGGGCTTCATTGATTCACCAAGTCAACAAACATTCAGTGAGAGCCCTCTCGGTGTCAGACACTCTTCTAGGCTCTGTGATTTGTCAAGAAAGATTTTAAAAATTCTCACCCAATGGGAGGATGATAGTCTAGGGAGGGGAGGTTAGCAATCAAGAGTGCATGCTTTCATTCCATAAACGCACATTCATTGAGCCCCTGGGTACCAGGCACTGTCATAGACACTTGGCTAGAGAAATCAACACCACACACAATGATCTTTGCCTCATGGAGCTGACATCACAGTAGGAGAAGACAGACAATAGACTTAATAAATCAATAACTTATATGTTAGGTAGTAATAAGTGCTATAGGAAGAATAGTGTAGAATAAGGGGAAAGAGAGATTGGGGTGGGGGGGATGAAGAGTAAGATTATAGAAGGGGTAGCCAGGGAAGGCCTCAATGAGAATGGAACACTTGAGTCCGGAGCTGACAAAGTAAGGCAGGAAGTCTCAGGATCGGACATTAGTGTCTTGTCATTGGGACAGGCATGTGATTTAAGGCAGACCAGTCAGTCTTTCTCTGGGACCCTTCAACCAAAGCTAACCAACAGTCCCCATTTTTTCTGTGCTTCCAAAGCTGTGGAGGGAGAAGCCTGGAGCTGCTAAAACCTGTGCCTCCTCCTTCATGAGTGAATGGTGATGGAGCACAGAGAAAGGGGAGATAGGAAATCAGAAGGTGGCTCTAGCGGGTTGGAGACCCTAGTTTATGCAGGTCCCAGGGGCCAGCTCTGCTCCTGACTCTTCAGCAGTCCGGGTATGTGAGCCATAATCTCCCTTCTTTTACTTTAGCTAACTCCAGCTGAGTTTCTGTAATATGCCAGCAGAGTGTGATCACACAGAAGTGGATCACTTGCCATTCTGAAGCAGAAGGACAAGGATACCATGAGCATCTGTTAGAGGTAACTCACCTGGGAGCACTAGTTCTCCATGGCTGGCCCCTCATGCAAGAAAGCCACTGTGTCAGAGGCCCTGCCCAGAGCAATGTTCCCTGGGCATTTAATATTTAGGGGTTGTGAGCTTGCACAGGAAAATTCAGACAAGATGAGGGCATTTCCAAACCCCAGGCTAGGAGGGCATAGTCCAGAATAAAAGGTAGTATCGTGAATGGAATAAAATAATAGTGTTACCACAGCTCCACTTTATTTTTCTCATTTCACAAAGACCTGGGGAGAGCTCCTCAGAGGCCAGTCCTGGTATTCAGAAATGCTGCCCTAAAGCACATGCATGGAGATCTTCAGGGAAGAAACCAAGGCAGAAGGGCCAGGTTACTGTTACTCTTTCCAGTTAGGTGGCATGTTTCATTAAACATTCAATCCCATAGGCAAAAGGGTTTTGCAGTTGGCCAAGAATCACCTTGCCTTGCGGGAAGAGAGAATATTGACCTGTTATTGTTGGGGTTAAAGAAAGATCAGTGTTTTGCTGGCCTGCGATATTTCTCCCTCAAGAGCTGTTCTTTTAAGAGTTTGCTCATCCCACTTGAGAGAGAGGCAGTCCAATCCTGATGACCTTGATACGACCTTTCATACTGGTCTCTGGGCCTCAGATAATCTCTAATGGCTATGCTGTGTTCCCTCCTGAGAACTTCTCTTTTCTCGAACACTGTTGTTTCGTGAGGGCTGCACTGTACTAGCCCAGATGTTGGCAAAGTTTTTTTGTAAAGGGCTACATAGTGTTTTAAGCTTTATGGGCAACAGTCTCTACTATGACTGCTGCACTCCATTGATAGTTTGAAGGCAGCCTTGGATGATCAGTAAACAGGCAGGGCTGTGTTCTGATAAAAATTTATTTACAAAAACAGAGGGAAGGTCAGATTTGGCCTACAGGCCATAGTGTGCTAACTTGCGCTTAGAACTTGTTTTAAAACGTACAATTTAACTTCCTTCTGTGTTAAAGATGTTGATGAAATTTCTTACCTTTACTCAGGGGTAGAGGGAAGGGAGAGGAAGTTGTTCTTTTATTAATACCCTAGAATCCAGCACTTCCCTTATAATCCTATTACTAGGACCTTATGCCACATTTGTTTTCTACAAAATAGAACCTCAATATTTTCATTGTTGGGTTTATCTTGTGAACTTTAAAAGATTTTTCAAACCAGGAAAGCAGTTCAATGTTCTTGTTCTGAACTGAATATAGTGCCTCTTAGATTTATATGTTGAAGTCTTAACCCTCAGAATGGGACCTTATTTGGAAGTAGGACAGTTGCAGATATAATTAATTAAGGTTAAAATGAGACAATACTGAATAGGTTGAGCCTTAATCTGATATGACAGGTGCCTTATAAAAAGGGGAAATGTTGACACCTATGTGCACAGGGGAATGCCAGGTAAAGAATGGAGTTACCCTGCCACAAGTGAAGGAACTACCAGAAGCTTGGAGAGAGGCCTGGAACAGATCCTCTTCTGGAACCTTCAGAAGGGAACATAACCTGTAATACCTGGACTTCTACCTTGGGCTTCCAGCTTCTAGAACTGTGGGAGAGTCAAAGTCTGCGGTTTAAAGCACTCAGTGTGTGCTACTTTGTTATAGCAGCCCTTCTATATGAGTATAGTTCTGTTAGGAAATGGCTGATCCAATGTAGACCAATCATGGATCTCACCTCTCACAATGGATGTGTCAGTAACAACAAGATGGAAGGTTGGGCATTTTCTAAAGGACATGATAGGGGATTATAGGATGAAAAAGGGTTGTTAGTCTCCTCCTGGGTTGACCCACCTTTACTAGAAGATGCTATTCAGGACTCTTTGGGAAAGAGGGCTTCATTCCTGAGTACAAAGCCAGAGTCAGGACACATGGAAGGGTCCACTGGTCACAGAGGTGGGGTGACACTAGGTGTCTCCTTCATGTGTTCTGTCTGGTTTCCTTTAGTGCCTCTGTCTTATTAGCTTGGGCTTTTTTTTAATCCTTTAGGGTTTCTTTTATATCATTAAAAAAATTTTTAATTTCCCTGATACCAAGATACATAGAAGTAGCAAAAAATATGGTAGAGTAAACTTAAATGTAATTCACACAGTCAAATCTATTTTAAAAATCTAACAGATTCTTGGTCTCTCTCAGCTGTAAGCATGCATTCTTCAAACAAGCTTTCTGCCCAGACCACAGGAAGGAGAGGCTCACTCAGATTTATCTTTCCCTTAAAACATGTACCAGGGACACATTCTTCAGGGTAAAACTCTGCCCTCTCTTGAAGCCTCACTAGACGATTTCCTGGCAGCCACCAGAATTCCAAACACCAGCAAACTCTTCCAAAATAAGAATAGAAGATGGCTGGCTAGATAGCTAAGCTCGCAGCACTGGTCTACTGTTATCATTCTTCCATTCCAGAAATGTTGACTGAACTCCCAATATAGGTCCTACTGTTCCTACCCCCATTTTGTGAGCATTCCAAAGGGTGTGTTTGTGGAATTTTACATGGCCAATTATAAAAGAGGCCAATAATTCAACCAGCACCACCTGGCATTGATCCTTTTATTATGCTTTTTATTTTATTTATTTAGTTAGTTTTTGCATCGATTCTTTTAGATGTTACCTCAACTCAGCACAGTCTGTTAGGATCTTCATAAAAGGATTCTTTACCACAAGTTCACCACCGTGGCCTCAGTATCATCTTGCTTTGTCAGTATTCCCATCTTCCCCTCCTGGTTTCACCAAATTCTCTGGCTCTGACACCTGCCATTTCAAGGCTTGACTGGGAAACACATAGAGTTGCCCGTTAGTGTTCTCGTGTCAAAATTCTTTCTGTGCCCCTTGGTCCCATCCTGGCTCTGCTTCACAGGAGTGCAGCTGAAGTCCGTCCCATTTGGGCATCATTAGTGGTACATTATGATATGTTCTTATCCCCCTACCCTCTCACCTTCTGAATGCTCCAATCCCATGGACCATTTTTGTAGACCCATGTTTCTTGGCAGCTGAAAGAAAGGAAACATAATAAGGTTAGCGGAAATTATGGCTAATGGCTTGGCAAATGGGCAAAGGTGGTTCTCTGTGTGAAATCATTTGTCCTATGAACTGAAAGTTCTGACAGAATTTGTGTTGCTGATGAACAGAATATGAATCATTCCTTCCTTCTGTGTTTTACAAATGCTTTTGTGAACTAAATTACTCATTCCCATGCCTGTCTTCCCCATTAATGAATGTCAATAATTTCACTTTTTCCTAGTAACTTAAAGGCTTTTAAGGGCCTTTGCTGGAGGTAAACTAGAATAGTAAAATGTTAAAACTTTGAGAACATTGAATATAGTTTTATTGTTCTCATACAAGGAAACTGAGGCTTGGGTGAGTCAGTGGTAAATCTTAAAATAGAACTTAGATCTTTTGAGCTTGCTCAGTAGAGATTAGGGAATGTCTGATGGCTTTGCAATCATGTTCTTCTGTGCTCAAAGCTTGATAGATGATCTGGGGCAAGTTATCTCTTTCAATCTTTCTTTTGTCATTTCTAGAAAGAGAATACTATAGTGGCAGTTACCTCAAAAGGTTCTTAGGAAAATAAATAAAATAATACATGTAAAACATCTAGTATACCCTTAAATGGCACCTCATTCACTTTTTGTCATTTCTGTGTCATCCTGTGCCCATCCACTGCCATGTGAATAGTGAAAAGAATTCTATGCTTTTCTCACTATTTTACATGGGCTTCTTAATATTTAATTGCCTAAACCAGTGGTGAAAACTTTTGCTCTGGAGTTTGCATTTTCCAGATGGCACATGAATTATCTGAATGGCTACCTGCTAGGAAACAATGGAAATTTCCATGCATAGAATGAAGTAACAGGTTCTGGGCCTGGAAACAAGTTAGGAAACCTGGAATCAAATGCTTCTTCCTGAGTGGGAGTTGACCATTTGGACCTGTGTATGGGACGCAGTAGAGTGCAATGGTTTGAAATATAGCTTCAAGTCAAGCAAATACAACCTCAAACCCAAGCTCTGCCTCTTATTAGTTGTATGAAGTTGGACAAGTTATTCAGCCTCTCCATGTCTAACTTCATCCATCTGAAAGTGAGAATACTATATTCCTTAGAAGTTGTTGTAAGGATTAAATGAAATCATGTACATAGAGGACCTGGTATTTGGTGGATACTTAGTAATGGTAAGTATTGGTGTTATCATTATCTCGCTGTTAGAAGCTGACTCATAAATCATACCATGTGTACTCTAAAGCTTGGTGGAATAAAGTCCTTTCTTAACACTCTTAACTCTTTGGATTTGCCACTGGTTTAATGACTTTGAAATCAATATTTTTTTATCACAATTATTTTTAATGGGGCCAGGGACTGTGATTAGAGAGAAATTTGAGACCATAGTCTCTGTCCCCAGATGCTGTAATCCATTGGGACAGAAGATAGATGACATCTTACTTGATGAAAGGCTGGATTCAGAGTCAGGAAATCAGGGTTCTAATCTCAACTCTACCATTAACAAATTACTTGATATCCAGCAAATTGTTATTGGCTTTGCTTCAGTTTTTTCACCTGTTCTATGAGGTGGTTAGAATAGATGTGTTTTGAAGAATTTTCCCGCGCCAATAATCATTCTTATATTCATATAATCAGTTAATCTGTTTGGAGTGCTAGAGATACAGAAGTAAAGAAAATAGACAAAGCCCCGACCTCATGGGGGTTATATTCTGGTGTTAAAGAAAGAAAGTAAACAGAACATGTGAGGGATCCCTGGGTGGTGCAGCGGTTTGGCGCCTGCCTTTGGCCCAGGGCGCGATCCTGGAGACCCGGGATCGAATCCCATGTCGGGCTCCCGGTGCATGGAGCCTGCTTCTCCCTCTACCTGTGTCTCTGCCTCTCTCTCTCTCTCTCTCTCTCTGTGCGACTATCATAAATAAATAAACAAATATTTAAAAAAATTAAAAAAAAAAAAAAGAACATGTGAGAAAACATCTAGCATGTCAAATGATGACAAAGGCCATGAGGAAAACACAGCTGGGATGAGAGAGCGAAAGTTCTGGTACAGGTTAGGAGTTGGCTGTAATTTTAAAATAGCATGGCCAGCAAACATCTCACAGAGAAGGTTATATTTCATTAAGACCTCAAAAGTCTGCAAAGAATCATCCATGTGGCTATTGTGTGTTGGAGGGAGACACTTTCCAGGTAGATGAAATAGTAAAAGAGTGTGGAAGGAGCGCACATGGCATGGGTTGAGGAATAGAGAAGGTTAATGTGAATGGAGTAGAGTGAGGGAAGTAGAAGTCAGGGCAGTGATGAGAGGAGGCCAAATCCTATAGGGCCTTGAAGTCATTGTACAGATTCTGGCTTTTGCTCTCAGTGAAATGGCAGCTATGGATAGGTTGAACAGAGGAATTATTTAATATGACTTACATTCTATTTTTTTTTATTTTTTATTTTTTTTATTTTACGATAGTCACAGAGAGTGAGAGAGAGGCAGAGACATAGGCAGAGGGAGAAGCAGGCTCCATGCACCGGGAGCCCGACGTGGGATTCGATCCTGGGTCTCCAGGATCGCGCCCTGGGCCAAAGGCAGGCGCCAAACCGCTGCGCCACCCAGGGATCCCTATGACTTACATTCTAAATGGATCTCTCGAGCTACTACTATGTAGAGAATAGTCTAGAGGGGAGCAAAGAGCAATAGTCAAGAAGAAACATGATGGTGGATTGGATAAGGATGTGGGCAGAGGAAAATACCCAAGCATGCTCCTGGGTAATGCCTAGGAGGCTTACTGTTGAGGTAAGTAAGTCTCAGGATATGGTTTGAAGGCAGAGCTGATAGATTTTGCTGTTAGATTGGATTGGGAGTTGAATATGAAATAAAGAGATGAGTCAAGGCCTAGAGCTCTTGGCTTTGTTGAGCAACTGGAAGGATATAATTGGCATTGATTGAGATAGAACAGATTTGTGGACTAAGATCAGGAGTTGAATTTTGGGAGAGTTACATTTCAGATGCCCTGTTTGGTGGCCACATAGGCAGTCTGACCCATGAATCTGGAGTTCACAGGAAGAGAGCTAAACCTGGATGTGATTGGCTTATAGAAGGTATTTACAACCATGAGACTGAAGGCAAGCACCAAGGAAGTGACTGTAGATAGAGAAGAAAAGAAGTCCAAGTCCAGCTCCTGGGGTCTCCAATAGTAAAGGACCAGGAAGATGAGGAGAAACCAGCAAAGATGATGGGTGAGAAGTGATGAGTAACCTATGGGGCAGAAGGAAATCCAAGAGAGTATGATGTCCTAGAAGCCAGGAGTACAAGCTGTCCCTAGGTCTCTAGAATTCTAGGATCTAAAATAATTTGAAGAAATGACTAGATGGCCATCAAAGATTCACACATAGGCAATTAGAATTCATTGTTGCCTGAAGTTCCTAAGAGCTTAGAGTGGGGCTGGTATTAGTCTCAGGTGGGGAGAAGGATCTGGAGTAGCTGTTTATGGATTTATCGTTCATCCTTTTCTAAACAGGTTGTACCTGGAACTGGCAGACTGTGGTCCTACAATGACGTAGGAGTCAGAGACCAGAATAGAATTGATGAAAGGAAGAAAAAAATTAACATTCTGGATGAAAATTCATCTCAACTACAAGCTGTTAATTTTTATTCCTATGCTTCTTTACACACACTGTTAATTATTTCTTGGTCAAAAACATGCTGCTGGGTAATGCCTAGGAGGCTTAGCTGTTTCCCAAATTCTTTTGAAATACTGAGTTCCAAGTTATGAAAGTTTTGTCTCTTAGAAGGGCATTTGAAGATGAAAGTCAGCCTCTCTCCCCCTCGGCAATGAATTATGTTGGCCTCTTATTATTCCCTCAATTTTAAGAAATGGAAACTCTTTCACAATGTTTAATGGGCTCTTCACATGTTATTTCACGCACCATTAACATAACTGGATAATAAAATTGATGTTTAAAATACCCTACTTATTCCATGCTAGGTGTGAATATGCAGTGACCATGATTAACCCAAGACAAAAGAAGAGGGCAGGAGAAAAGCCATCTAATGTGACACAAGAACAGTTCTGGAGCACAGGAAGTAGGTACCCTGCCACTTGTTTGGGGAAAAAATACAGTCATAACAACTATCATTTGTGTTCAATGCCCATCCCCTTATTCATCTTTCACATAAATCATATGAGACAATATCACCCCTATTTTCTTGAAGAGGAACTTCAGATTGAGTAGATTACTTACATCCCTTGTCAGAGGAGTGTGTTATGGACTGAATTGTGTTCCCCCAAAATTCATATGTTGAAGCCCTAACCCTCCACGTACATAGGAATGTGACTATATCAGGAAATAGTGTTTCCAAACCAACTTGGCCTTCTGTCAGACAGCAGAGAAGACCACAGGAAGAGAGAGTGACCACGTGGCTGTCGGACAGATGACAAATAAGCTGCTTGGTGATGTCTGCTCCTCTTCCTTCCCTTGGGTTCTGGGAGGGTCTCTGTATCTGTTCAACAGATCCCCTTTCTTTTGCCTAGAGTGAGTGGATTTCCATCCCTGGAACCAAGTAATTACTCACGGAATTCATCTTCCCATGCCAGAAGTCTTCTAAACTCATCCCACATAGCCTAGAAACATCCTGAATGTACAGGATCCCACTTGTTTGCCACAGCTTTGTCAATCCTACAAATGTGTGTTAGATGATGTATTGGTCAGGGTTCTCCAGTGAAATAGAAGCAGCAGGGGATCAGGCCATAGTGCCTAGGAGGGATGGGGCTGGTGGAAGTAGGGGAGACCTTTGGCAGCCTGTGACAAGATTTGGGACTAGCAGCCTGTGACAAGATTTGGGACTAACTGAACTGTGGTGTTAATGGTGGGACTGGCAAGGAGGAAATGTGGATTAAAAACATGGCTGGATGGCTCAGTTGGTTAGGTGTCTGACTCTTGATTTCAGCTCAGATCATGATGTCAGGGTTGTGAGATTGAGGCCTGCATAAGGCTCGGCACTGGGCATGGAGCCTGCTTAAGATTCTCTCCCTCTCCCTTGGCCCTTTCCCCTGACTATCTAAAGCAAAACACAACACAACACAACACAACACAACAACAAAAAGCAAAGAAATAGACAGAAAACATGGCTGAGATAGAATCCACTCCCCTAAAAACCAAAACCAAACCAAAACAAAACAAAAAACAAAAGGAATCCACTCCTCTGGTTACTAAGGAAGGAGCCAGTGTGATTGTGGGTTCTAAGACCAGGTTAAATGAATAATGGACACAGACACACACAACCAAGCAGGAAAATGGCTGGTTCTGAAGGGAGGAGGGAAGAACCTGCAGTTTTAGAGTTGTACTTCACACAGGGCATTCTCCCCCACGTCCATCATGGCAGTGAGTTTTATTCTATCTCACTTTACCCTGGTTCCTTCACCAATACCATCACTATCATCAATTACACTCACTCTTCCGATAATATGCCAGGGGAAGATATAGGTTTTGTGCAAACTGAAGCTTTTTACAACTCAGGGACCTTTTTTGAGGAAAAGAACTCAAAATTAGGATCAGGGTCTTAGAAGGGGTCTGTGTAGTCAAGGAGCCTTAAAACTTAACTTTATATTTACATTATTCATGTTATGATGTACTTTCAAATGCCACATCAACTATGAAACATGTTCACACATGGAAACTCTCATTTATTTGGAGAACTCTCTTTGCTTTTCTCTTGCAGAGCATCTCCTAGAAACAAGGAGGATGCCTCTTCCTTGTGGTATGTGGCAGCTTCGTGGTTAATATTTTGACCTAATAACCTACAGTCTTCCCTGCTTAAAGCCGGGCTTTGAGGCAGGCTTTGGAACTTAAAAGTTCTTCAGCCTTCCAAGAGGGCGAAGGAATGGCTACAAAAGGACTGTGGGGCATTAAGGGGCCAAAAGGAGGATAGAGTGTGGGACAGACAGCTGAACAGTGGCAACACTGGTAATATGGAGGAGGAGCAGAGAAACGCAGAGGTCATTGGGTTCACCTCAATGTGGTTAAGATAATGTTTTCTGCAATTAGGCAGAAAGCTTGAAATTATGATTAAATTTAATTATAGGAATGAAAAGCAGGTTCCATTTCTTGCTCATGCAAATCTAAGGCTTACAAATTTGTACCTACTCTGTATATCAAAACAATGACCACTTTCCACAGGCACCAGTATTAGGTGATGGTGAGGATGCCCTGAATTGGTACTTTTGCCCAAGTTTCTGGTTCTCTTAATTGGAAATTGCTCTGGGCTGTCTCAAATGACATGTTCACTGATTTTTAGAACACTGTTTTTGAATCTACCTTGCTCAGCACCAAGTTGCTGCAATGCGTTGCATGTCAAGGTGACAGATGCATATCAGAGAAGATTTCTTCCTTTAAGATCTCATAATCTGGGAAGACGAACTTTCATGAGCCAGGAAATTATACAAGATTGAAGTACTAAAGAGAATAGAGTACAAGTGTGATTAGGATTCAGAAGAAGATAATGGATGGGATCTGGAATAGTCTAGGCTCTTACCACTCAAAGTGTGGTCCATGTACCAGCAGCATAAGTATGACTGGGAAATTGTTAGAAATGCAGAATTTCAGGTATCACTCCAGACCTACTGGATCAGAATCTACATTTTATCAATATCCTCAGCCTATTGTAAACACTTTAAAATTTGAGAAGCACTGCTCCAGGAGAATTGGTTCATGAGCTGAGGTCTAAAGAATGAATAAAACTTGTAGAAGCTTAATATTTATTCGCATTAGATTTCTTTAGGCTCAGTATTTCTTTTTCAGTAAATGCAATACTTTCTGTAGCCTTGATATCAAAAGCCCTTCTAATTTGTAATGGAAAGCCTGGATAAAGTTGGGGAGAGTTGATTTTCATGCAGATAGAAAATGGAATTCCAAAGAGTAAGGCCATTTGGAGCAACTGGTGAGCTTGATTTGAAGACTGAAAATACAAGAGTAAAAGTTTACCTGTTCTTCTGAATGTAAACCCTTATGAGAAAATTTCTATTTGAAATCACCCTACCCTGTATTTGGTAGCTTATGCTAGAATGTGTATAAGAAGCCCTCTTGGAAACATCTAAACATCTCAAATTTAATCTTATTTTTGCAGTTCATCTCAAAGGCTTACAAGAGAAGGGCCTTTCATTGTTAATAGATTGGCATCTCTAACTCTTGAATTTTTATAGAGCATGCATTCTTCTCTTTGGTGGAAGAACTTAAAAATTGTAATCTGTCTTCTTTGCCTTTGGCCAAAGGGAAATAAAAATATTAGTGACTTAGCCAAGAGCAGGTTTTTCACAAATCATGGTTGATAAATAAATTAATTATGATAGAAAGATGAGCTAAAGAGATCCCTGATAAAGTGGAAAAAAGGTAACATGGACATGAATCCTGAGGGGTATGAGGGGTGGCTGGAAGTATATTTAGAACAGGAGGTGTTTTCTGTACAGGGCTAGATAGTGAACAATATAGGATTTGTGTACCATCTTGTCTCTGTCCCAACTGTTCAACTCTGTCATTGTGTTGTGAAGGCACAATGAACGGGGGAAGTTGTATTTTAATAAAACTTTGTGGACACTGAATTTTGAATTTCAGATAACATTCATGTGTCACGAAATATCATTCTTGTAAAAAATTTTTCCAGCTATTGAAAACCTTAAAAACTATCACTAGCTGGCAGGCAGTAGAATAATGGGGTGGGTAGATTTGCCTCCCAGGCCATAGTTTGCTGATCCCTGCTTTAGAACAATAATTAAAATGTTGCAATTAAAGAAGATTCACATCAAAGTTTTTATGTTGGCCAAAAGGACAATGATTTAGTAAACTGTAGTATAATCACTTATGAAATTCTTTGCAACCAATTAAAATAAAGACTATGTTGCAACATGGAAAATGCTATGATAAACTGCAAGTTGAATAAAGCAGGCTCAAAAATTATGTCTACTCTGATTATGACTATATTGAATGAATCTTGAATAAACTATCTGCAAATTATGTATGCATAGGGATTGAAAGAGAAAATGAAAGCCATTTGATTTGTATGGAGTTGGGATTATGGGTAATTTGTTTTTGTTTTTGCTTAAATGTGAATATCAAGCTGCCTTTCAGTTCTTGAGTTCTATGATGCCGCTGACATTTAGCTCAAATTAGTTCATCAGGAGAGTTCCTTTTGCAGATGAAGAAGGAAGAGAACATAATTTAGGTTTGTCAGAGGTCAGAAGAGTTTTCAGTAGTGTTCTAGTTAACCACTGCTATATAACAAACAGCCCCACACTTAGTGGCCTAAAACAACAACCATTTTATTATACTCACATAGTCCATGGGTCAGAAACCACTTAAGACACAGTAGCAATGGCATGCCTCTACCCGGTTATGTATGTGACCTAGCTGGGAAGACCAGAATGTCTGCAGGTGACTTGAATGGCTGAGGGTTGGAGGATCCACTTCTGGAATGGTGTCATCACTAGTCCCACCTGCAGCCCAAGCATCCGAGGATGGTATATTAGTTTGTTAGGGCTGCCATAACAAAGTACGACAAATTAGGAGGCTTACACAACAGAAATTTCTTGTCTCACAGTCCTTGAGACTAAAATTTGAGCTCAAGGAGTAGATAGGGTTTGTTCCTTTTGGAGGCTGTGAGCAAAGATCTGTTCCATGCCTTTCTCTTAGCCTCTGGTGGTTCTCTGGCCATCTTCGGCATTCCTTGGCTTGCAGATGCACCATGCCAATCTCTACTTTCATACTCACATGGTGCTCTCCCGTGCACATGTCTGTCACTGTGTCCAAACTCCTCCCTTTATAAGAACACCAGTCATATCTGATTAAGGCCCACCCTAATGACCTTACTTTAATGGGATCATCTATAAAGACTCAATTTTTAAACAAGGTCACACTCACCAGTACTGGGACTAGGACTTCAACATCTTTGGGGGAATGTAATTCAACCCATAACAAAGGGGCTCAATTAGGACTATCAACCACAACATCTACAGATAACCTGTCCACATGGCACAAAGCTGGGTGTTAAGAGGGAGCATCCCTAAAGCAAGCATTGCAGGTGAACCAGATAGAAGTACTTGATCTTTCATGAACTAGCTTTGGAAAGCTATTGTCTATTGGTAGAAGCAGCCATAAGCTCGCCCAGATTCAAGAGGAAGGACATTCTAGAGGGAAGAGTATCAAAGAGTCTGCAGCAATTTAACAAACCACAAAACTCTAAGTAGGGATTTTTGACATAGGGTTTATGGATCCAGTGGGAATCCGCAGGTGGCTTTCAAAGGTCTGAGGAGCCATGGAAACTATGCAATGTGTATCAGCCCACATTCTTTTTTCTGTGGTATGAATCCACAGTGCTCATTCTATGCTCAAAAGGGTCTATGGCCTACAAAATGATTAGGAAGTACTGGAATATTGGGTCCATCTGCTGCTTCTATTCAGAAAAGGACATTCTTCCCTTTCTCTAACTCAGAGAAAATGTTTTCTATCTCTGGCTTGGCATCAGCACCAGCCTTTCTCCTTCCCTGAGGCAGCCTCTGCCATCTGCCAAATGATGTGGCTCTGTGACCCTGATGTCCTTGACACTGTTCAGAAGCTTTAGAGGGAGGTTCTCAGCGATCCCAGAATGCTCTGACTCCCCTGTGCACAGAGATGGATTGAAATTCAGTGTGTTTCCCACTCCCCGGACCTGAGACTCTATGATATTCCCTGCTGGCAGCTCCAGAGAGCCAGTACATGGGTGACTATATCTGTTCTTCCAACCTTGTTCATGCCTCTATATTATTTGTGTCCCTGACTATCTCCTCCACTAACTAACAAACTCTTCGGAGACCAAGTGCCTGTCTTATTTCTCTTTATAATAAAAAATATTTAGTACTATGTTTTGCATATGATTGCAAGTTGGTAATTTAAAAACATCAAAATTGAGCTGCAGAAATTAGAACAGGTGCCCAGGGACTCTGATGCCAGCTTTGGGCATAAGAGGGCTGGTTATTCCTGTTAGGACATGGGGCTTCAAGGGCTCCCTATGCTGAGGAAAGTTTCATTTAGAGGAAGATGTCACCTGTAAACAGTAGATTTGAAAGAGGGTATTTGGGGAGTGACACAGCTGGCTTGGTTCCTAATCCCAGATCTGTCACCCACAATCTTCGGGACACTGGCCAAGGCATTTCTGTATGGTATAGTGGAAGCTGCTGTGAACCTTGGCTCTCCCATTTAGTAGCTGGGTGAGAGGCACCTGGTGTACTAGGCCAATTGGTAAATGTCTGGTCCCTAAAGCCAGGCTGCCTGGGTTTGTGTCCTAGATCCTCCTCTGAGTGCCTGTGACCTGGCACAGACCTTAGCTGCCTCATCTCTAAACACCAACATCATGAGCTCACCAGTCTCCACTGAGCACCCCCAATGCCATAGGCACTCTTCCAAGTGCTTCACATATATTCGCCCCTTTGCTCCTCAGAACAGCCTAATACCCAGGTGGTGTTATTACCCCATTTACCCATGGTGCAACTGAAGTCCAGAGGAGGTAACCTGCCCACAGTCACACCACCGTCAAAGGGCACAGCTGACATTTGAACCAGGCAGTTCAGCTCCCCATGTCTCTTACTTTATCTAGGTTACCATCCAGCTCCCTTACCCGACACACCAAAGAACTCAACAAATGTTGGCCGTCGGTAACAATCATACTGAGTCTCACATCCTCATCTTGAGGGAAGGGATGATACTCTCTAATTCACCAGTAGAGATGACACAGATAAATCTCCTAGTTGTACCCATGAGACCGTGGTGCCTGCGTTTGCGGTGTCTGGTGCTAGCCACCTGGCAAGTGGATGGGCCATGGTCCCAACAACACAGACTTGGAGACCAGGACCTCTCATCCGGTGCTAAGCCTGGAGCGCTTGGTGTTTTCTAGCTTGTAGTGCTTTGCTCATGACAGATGCTCATAAATATGGTTTATTAATTTCTCCAGGAACCAGAGAATTTCTCCCACTCTTGTAGAGGCAACATTGGAAGAAGGTGAGAGAGAAAGGGTAGTGAAGTCCTGGGGCAGAAATAATATTGATTCCACCCTTGATTCCAGTCCCTGCTCCAGGAAAACATTCACTCTTCATGCAAGAGAGAAGCCTCTCAGAAACCCACTTAATGCCAATTTCTATTTAATCTGTGCATAGGTGTTGCTGCCCATTATTAATGCTTGACAGCTGTTTCCCTGTTCTTATGTTGCCCATGCAGACCAATACTGTCTGCCTTAGACTTCTGGCTGCGACAGGCTGGGGACCATGTCTATTTATTGCTGTCAGTGGTGCTGTGCCAAGTATCAGGCTCAAAACATTTCTTGGCCAATTCAGCAGCTGTTGATCCTATTGGAGGTAAAGTCTAGTCCTGGTTATTTACCACCTCGATTTCAGACTCATGGCAAGTCATCCATTTACAATGATATTCTGGCCTCCTTACCTCTGTTTTTACTCTTGGGTAAAACACCACCATATGCAGAAGACGTGATTGTTAATGTGGTGGAGAAAGGGGATTTGGTTCACAGCAGACCTTGTAGGAGTGGGCTTATCAGGGAACTGCTGTTAAATAAATACTTGCCATAGTCAAGCATCAGGTTGAGAGCTTTCCAAATGCAAAGGGAATGGAAGGACAGCTCTTGGAGCACTGGTGGTCTGTGGGAGGTGGGGCACTGTCTACTCACACTTTCAGTGACAACTGCTAGATCAACAAGTAACAGCCTGGCCTCTTGCCCCTCACCTTTTTCCTGTCTCCCCCGGAGGAGAAATGAGGGGTATGATTGTGGGATCAACCATTGGTCTGTGGTTTTCAGTGTAGACTGAATAATAGCAATCATAATAGCAATAATAGCAATAGCAAATCATGAAAGACAGAGAGAGAGAGAGAGGCAGAGACATAGGCAGAGGGAGCCCAATGAGGGACTTGATCCCAGGACCCTGGGGATCATGACCTGAGCCAAAGGCAGACACTCAACCATAGAACCACCCAGGCACCCAACAAAATAATTTTACAGGGGACACAAGTCAGTCCATAACAGGAGATGAACCTGGATTTCCCAAGTGGACCTGAAATGCCTCATCAAGATAGAGGCAAAAGTGATTCAAGGCAGACAGGGAGGAAAAGGCACAGGAAAGGGAGTCAGCAATGTGGCTATTGCAGCAGGGATTGGGATGATGAGGACACAAGTCAAGGAATGCTGGCAGCCACCAGGAACTGGAAGAGATGAAGATAAAGCCTACACACATGTATGGAGGAAGCACGGTGCTGCTGACACCTTGATTTTGGACTGTGAGAGATACACTTCCGTTGTTTTAACCCAGTTTTGTGACAGCAGCCCCAAGAAACAAGTACAGGCAGGTAGTGCTTTTTGAAGATGGGACCTGGTGCTTTGGCCTTTTGTCTTCTCTCTCTGCCCCTGCCCAGGGTGAGGCAGCAATTCTTGATAAACCTGCCTACTCTGCAGACCAAAATTTTTTCTCATGTGAGATGTCCCGAATTCTAGACTGGGGAGTGGGAATGGGAACAGCAGGGCTGAGGGCACTCCAAGGCCCCTTTGGTCATTGATCATGGCCACATCATGCAAGCTGGCTCCATTAGGAGAAAGCTCAAATTCTGAGCTCCATCTATCTGATCCTATGCATTTCTCAGTTGTGACTAAAGACAAGGGTGTTTTTATGAATCCCCTTGCAAACCCCAACCAAATGCCTAAGAGATGGGTCTGTGGACTGGCTCCTTTGTAGAATGGAGTGGCCTCCCAGGATCCCTGCCTGAAGAAAGATGGGGGTGGAAATTGATAAGAGGCACTCTGGCACAAGACTGCCTGGGTTCAGATTGGAGTGCTGACATTTTAGTTGTGCCACTGTGGGCAGATTCATTTTTTTCCTTGCTTAATTCTCTCATCTAGAAAACAGGGACAGATAAGAGCCCCTCTATCCTAGGTGTGAGCATTAAACCAATGAATTCATACAAAGAACTTTGGACAGCTTAAGCATGAAGACTCAGAGCCAACCCCCACTAGATGGGAGCTGTTGTGTCTAGAAAAATAAATTAGAGAAATGGAAAAAAAGAAATGGCTATCAGATGCGGATATAAATTCTTGTTCCCCCCCCCCCCCCAAAAAAAAATTCTTGTTCCCTAGATGCTTTTGGGTAAACCTCAGCAGCATTTAAATATCTGGTCTGACACACTGCTGAGGTGACTGGTAATGACTCAAGGCCTTGGTAGGGAAGAGTGAGGAAAAAGGACATCACAGGGATTTGCAGGGGGAAAACTTGATGAATAAGACTCATGTTTCTGCCACTAAGGGAAAGAGTGCAGCATGGGCATTGGCAGCACAACAAAGAGGGCCCTGGCAGGTCCACATTACCAGTAGAACATCAGGCAGTAGTCACATTCCATTGTTTCCAATACTCAGAAGTTCTGGGAAAGAGGGGAGGATCATTTCCTCATTAATTCAGTGCGTATGTGTTGAGCGCCTGCTATGTGGTTTTTATCAATGTGCTCTTCTAGCAGAGCCCATAGTAGGTTCTCAGTCAATGTTCATCAAATGAATGGATGAAATTTGAATAAGTGGGTGAATAACCTGCCTCACAAGCTAATAGAAGTGTCCCAGATATACAAAAGATCTCAAACCACAGCATGTATCATTAAAAAGAAGGTAGATATAGGACATTAAAAAATGTGCATGCAGCTCTGCTCCCAGCACACAGTTTCCTGCCACAGGAAGTACAGGGAGAGGGCAGTAAAGGACAGGGTGTCCCTTCCTAACAGCGTCTCTCTTAGCCATGAAAGCATCCATCTTGCAGGTAGATGATATGCATAGAAACAATTAACACAAGCTTCAGGGTCATTCAACATCCCTTGACTTCTGTGCCTGCTCTCGCCTCTTCCTGGAGGAACATCCAACCCAAAGCCCAAGAGATGACATAAGAAGCAACAGGCAGTGATTCTGTCCAGGAAACTGATGAACAAGACTTCCCGAGGGGAGGGCACGGTGGGCACATCTCAGGCCCCTTCCCTTGGGCGTGCCGTGGTCCATGTGACTGTGGCTTCCTTCCGTGATGCTGACGTGATATTGTTTTGATGTAAATGAAAGTAAGAAGGACCTTGACTAAAGTTGCTGTTTTCTTCTGAAGTCTGTTTTCAGCCTGTCTATTCCTCCAAGGACATTCCAAATTTGGTTCCAAGAACATATTTAACATATTTTCATGTAATTAAAAGACCTTTTAAAAAACGCTGGCAGAGAGGAGCTGCCACAATAATACAAAACTGCATAAGGCTGGCTGGAGGTATCCTGGCCATTAGTGAAATCTGGGGGTGTGGGGCAAAGGTTCCAGGGGAAAGGAACTTCTGGGAAGGGAGAACATTGTGTAAAGGAAGCACTAAATAAATCCTCACTCATGCAGTGTGAGTGTGGCATGGAGGTTGGGGCCCATAGGAAGGCCCTAGAGGTTTTTGTTAGGTTTGCAAGTGAGTAGATATTAAATAAGAGACTAAGGATGCAGTAGAGAAAAGAGGCCAAGTGAAAAAGCGAAAAAGAGTAAGGACAGAGAGGAGAAAGAGGGAATGAATGGTAGTGCAAGACAAGACAGAGTGGCAAGAAGACAAGTTGGGCCAAGTTTTGAATCAGCAATAATTGCGCTTCAGATAAACCCCACTGGCTACCATACTGCCACTGTGCAAAGCTAAGACAAGTTGGATCCTCCACCTCCATCACACTTCTTATTTATTTTTAAATTTTTATTTATTTATTTGAGAGAGAGGGCACATGAGTAAGGAGGAGGGGTAGAGGTAGAAGGAGAAGCAGGCTCCCTGCTGAACAGGGAACTCAATGTAGACCTTGATCTCAGGACCCTGAGATCATGACCTGAGCTGAAGGCAGACTCTTAGCCAACTGGGCCACCCAGGCATCCCACCCTCAAACTTTTTAAGGCACAACAGATGCCAAGAGGCAATTTTTTCCTGAGGGATTGACTTCAAACACAAGGATGCTCATATTGCTATTGATCTCTATTGCTCAATGCTATACTTCTCTGGCTAAATTATTGCTTTTGACCAGGTGGAAAGAGACCTTGCTGATTACCACACGAGGATGGGACTATGTGGATTACTACATGAGGAAGAGTATGATCTTTTACCATAGTAGCAATGGTATTTACTCTGTGCCAGGCGCTGTGCAAGGGGATGCATGTGGCTGTTGGTAAGCCCCCGTACTTGCTTTCATGGAGGTTACAGACTAGGGTGTGTGACATGTGTGAAATGAACCACTGAGATTTAAAACAGAGAAGTGTCATGTTCATATTTGTATTTTACTGAGATCAATCTGGCCATGTGGTGCAGAAATGCATGACTAAGGGGCAGAGATGGACGCAGAGACATTGGTTGAAGTGAGAGTAACAGTAGTGATGAGGTGGGATCCTGATGGTGGGATGGTTCCACACAGAGGTAGGTTGGGGTTTCGAGGACAGATCAGAAACTAGCTGTCATGGGCAGAAAGCCCAGGACATGGGATCTGATGATATTTACTCTTTGTGCAATAATAGAATTCTTTTCTAGGGTTTGTGGGTGCTGAGGATCAGAGATTTTAGGAAAGTGAAATTTCTAATGGTCATCTGGTAGAATGGAAGAGCAAGCTCTCTAGCTTGCCATCAGCATCAGGAGCTTGTTTGGGTTTAATGATGAGGAATTGACAGCAAGATCAATCCATCCAAGCATGAAATTGTTCCCAGCAGCACTCAGGCCCCTCCTCACAGCCGAAAACAAGTAGTTGGCTCTAGTTTTCCAGAGCTGGGATGTTTTGGGGGCAGATAGGATGGAATGACAATGGCAAGGAAACTAATGAGAGAATAAACCAGAGATTCTCAATGGAGAGGAGGAGGTAACCACACAGCCCTAGTGTCTGAAGCAGGTAGAGATGCTTTTGGTTGTCACAGTGATGAAGAACACCATTGGAGGTTACTGGGCAGGAACCAAGGATGCTCAATGTCCTGCAATGTGTGGGACACACACCCTAGTCCCTCCCATATTACCAAAGCATGCATTGATGAACACAGAAACTGAGGGATCAGGGGCTCTAACCAAGCCAAACAGATAGGGAGGTAAGGACAAGTGAGGGAAAGAAGGCAGGTCAAACAGAGGAAGACGTGAGCAGGAGATCACACCTAATGCAGAGAGTCTGAGTGTGCAAGCCTGCAGGATTAGAGGCTGTGGGCAGGCAGTGGGGCATTTGAACCCCTGATTTCATTGGCGGGGAAATTCCCAGTGATGTGGCATAAAGGATGCATCAGTCTGAGTCCTCTGAGAAGCAAACACCAAGATGGAGTTTGATATGCATGAGATCTATTAGGGTAACACGGTGAAGGATGAAGGGGAGGAGCAGGGATAGGTGAAGAGAGTCTTCAAGTGACAATGCAGAATTGACATCTGGTAAAGGAGAGGAGGCAGTAAGGAGGACTGGGGAGGAGAAGCTTTAGAGAGCAGTGCCCCTCTTGAGAAAGTGTGGGCCAGAAGGCTGGGGGTGCCCCACAGCAAGGACTGCTATTGGAAGAGCACCGAAGAGAGCAGGAATGGATGGGTTGTGTACCCTTGCAGCGTCCATCATGGCCCTGGCATTGATGTAGTCTGCCTAAAGATGCAGCAGATGGGGACTGTCCACCAACTGTCCCCCATCAACAGGTTCTCTTCAAGAGACACCCGAGCAGCGCATCTCTAGGACTACTCCACAGGGCTGGCTGACGTCATGCGGCAATACAAGCTCAACAGGACAAGGATGCAGACACACATATTTGCTTTGTGCAATATTTTATTCCTAATGCCTTAGCACCTCCACACTTTGATGCAAAAGTTTGCCAAATGAACAACTGAATGAAGGTCAGGAAACAGAAAGGAGAGCACAAGGCGTAAACCTCACGATGAGCGTTCCTTCTAACTATCACTTACTAAGTAATCTTAGGATGATTATCATTTGATGGGGATAGTGATGAATTGCTCCTATTTTATGGGTCTCTGTGAGGATTCAGAGACATTTTAGGAGGGAGTTACAGCGCAGTGTCTGGCAAATGGTATCCAGTAAATGCTCACTCATAATAGTATAATGATTTCTTCTCATTATCCTCTGCAAGAAAATATTTTACTGTAGCAACAAAGAGAAACACATTCAGAAAGTTGGGCTATGGGGGCTTCTTTTACCTTCCATGTTAGACTCAGTGCTCCCAGAAAGTGAGGAATCCGTGTTTCTCTTGCTTTGTAAATCTTAGTCCTTAGGACAATGTTCTAAATACAGTCATTATATCCATCATGCAGACAGAATAAAGGCCAAGGGAGGAGACAGTCACCTAATAGATATCTTCATTGACTCAGCTAAGTGGGTTTTTGAATGAAGGAAGTGAGAACGTGTGCGTATCACGGCTGGAGCTGGGTGGATTTTACCAGAGATGCATATCACCCTGGAGCCTTGTCTTCTCTGCCAGGAAGAAGCAGCAGCTTGCTTTCCTGGTGAACCAAGGCTACGCTTGCGTGAGTATCTCTAGAGGGGAATGTCTGTCCATTAGACTGGTAACTAAAGGCTCCCAACCAACTAGGTCTCATTCCTCAGCTCAAGGAGCTGCCTCGATAGCATCTGGCACAGTGTCAAGTGTCTGCCTGGCACAAAGCTGAGCTTGGAATTGCTATATCCCTGGGGGTAGGACCCAGGCTGAGGCTCCATAGGCACCTGTCCGCAGGGTATCCCTGTGCAGGGTCTGACCAGAAACAAGCAGATCCCCATGCTTCTCAAACTTCTTTGTTCCCTTCTCCAAATCTTTAAATAGGTGTAAGAACAGGGCTGTGTCAACTGCCTGACTTTGTGAACATTATAATGGTTGACTGATGGCATCCCCGCAGACGACACAGAGCCTATGAGGGTGAAAGTCTCTCAGGCTTGAGGGAAGCCCATGCCAGGCATCCTTCACTAGACTGCGGGAGAGTCTCAGGAGGAGAGTTCAGCTCCTCCTGCACCAAACAGAGCCTGTGGTCCTTGCTTTACAAATATTTGGCTCCTTATCTCCTCTCACTGGGGCAGGGGGATAATACTACCTTTGTTTTGTAAAATGCCTTCTACTTTGCAAAGCACTTTCACCCACACTGTATAATTTCCTTTTTACTGTGGGTGCTGTGCCTTATCCAGATTAGGGATTATATTAATATTACCACCATAGCAGCTGCTGACTTTTATTGACAGCTTCCCATGTACCAGGCACTGTTGTTAGTGTGCATGACAAGCAGGATGATCATGGAAATAGGAAAGCCAAAAGAATGAAAAGATCCTGGGGTTGCTTTGCACATATTGCATTTTATGTGCTAGCTACGGGGACCTCAAGGCGACCTAGGGTGGCATTTTTGCACTGTTTCTTGCTAAGAAAAAAAAAATCTTGCTTTCTACAGCTAACTTCATGATTCTCTATCATTCTTTCTATGGCTTTCAAGACTTTCCATGAACTAAGTCGTTTTCTCTTTATTCTGAATAAGCCAAATCGTGGTCATTGATAATAGCGGTTGACATTCCCAGGGCATGCCCATGTACCTGGCTCTGCAGTACACTATGCATTTCCTCATTTAATCCTTGCCACTACCCCCACGAGGTGGGCAGGATTATGATCCTTGTTCACAGAATAGAAAATGGAGGCATGAAGAGATTAAGTGACGTGCCCAGGCTCCCTAAACTGGTAAGTGGCAGGCTGGGAATCTGATCCCTGTACTGGGGCTCTCAATCCCTCCCTGGGCTATGCGGCTGATGGACCATGGCATTCCTTTCTGTCAAGCTTGAACCAAATCTGAGAAGTATGGGTCCGTCACCCAAAGTGAAACCTGTTTGCTCTAGAGAAACAAGGGACCTCCCGAGGGAGCCCCTCCCCCATTAGAAATGTCCTAGGTCACTGCTGCTTGCATTATGACATCTCATCATTATAAGTGTAACATCTCAAAGCGGACTATAGAAACATGTCAGAAGAGGCAGTGGTCAATGTTTTTTTTTTTTGTTTTTTTTTTTTTAGCTAAGCTTTTTGGGAATTGGTTAGCCACTAATTAAAATTTATTTTTTTTTGTCTCCTCCATAAAAATGTTTATTCTCTTAAAGAAGAACCATCAGAAACCATATCTGGTTGGCCTTCCTGCCCTACCAGTTGGCCAACTGTTCTTGGGATGTCAGTGTATTAAACACCTGGAGGTAGAGCTCACTTGCCCACATTCTACTCTTGGGGTGCTGACTGCCTGCCTTTTGGCTATACCGCCATATTCCCATGGGCTTGGGGTACAGTCAACCTTGAAGTGGGGCCAGGTGACTGCTTCTGTCCTTCATCTGGATGCTTCTTCACATGCATATCATTAATCAGGAGGAACAAGACCCTTTAATTCTGGACAATGGAATAAAAGACGCTATTGCACATCGTACACTAGACAACTGGGCAAATGTTCTTTTCCAGAAGAGTACAAGACATTTCTTATGCTGAGGAGAAGCTGCTTAGCCTGAGGCCTCCTGGTTTGCTCTCATGGAAAGGAAATTATTGGCTTGTGAAAGGACATTCCTGAATCATCCCGGAAAAAGCATTATTCACCATCCTGTGGGCTACATATTTCGTCTTGCCTGCTTGATTGTAGCTTTGCTTTTAGGTTTAGAAAAAGTTTTTTTTTTAGTCTTGGTTTGTCACTTGTTTTAAAAGCTTCGTGGAAGTGAGAAAGGGTTTTACTTTATAAGAGGCTGTCAGCCTCGACAAAGGTGACCTTGACTGTCCCTGCAAATAGAACTGAAATAGCTGGACATACCCACTTCTGACCACTTTCAAAGTGCTTAGTAAGTTAGGCTGTAGGAATCTGTTGGTCTACACTCCACAAGGCTAAACATTTCCAGATGATCATTCGCGATGTGGTTGCTAAAGACACAGCCTCTGTGAGACTTGAAATGTCACAATTATTTAAAGGAACCCTAGCAAATGACCCTAAAAACACACGTGTACATACACACATGTACACACATACATAAATAACTCATATACCCTGATCCAATCAGAGCTCTGAAAAGCATGAAAACACTGCATTGCAAATTCATTTAATCTAAAAACCAACAGTTCTCCACCTTGGCTGCAATTACAATTCCCTGGGGGGCTTTTGAAATACTGATACCTAGGACCCACCCCTAGAGGTTCCTGTGTAATAGTTCTGGTGTGGGACAAGGCGACCAGCTGACCCTGTTCACTAGGGACAGAGGGGTCTTAGGATGTGGAACTTTCAGTGCTAAAATGAAAGGCATCACAGATCCAGGACTAGCTGGTCACCCGGAGTGGAGATGGGTTCTCTTTGTAAGTGTCCCTTGTGATTCTAATGTGCATTGGTATTGAGAGTCACTGATCTAAATTCTTAAACTTCAGTCCACACACTAGGACAAGTAACTTAAGACTTGAAAAGGTATTATTCTTTTGTAGAGGATCTTCTTAAATACTCCTACTACTCAAGAGGCCCTTTGTAAATAAGAAGTCCTGGCCAAATGACACCTTTCCCTCTCTCTGGAAAGTCCCAAAGGAATCAACATGTCCAGGGAGCAGCTTGCCTATTTTTTTCTCTCTCTGGGCTCAAATCCACACACTGAGTGAGCCCCTCTGGTGAAGTGGGGGAGACACTACTGAGTTGATTATTTTGTAACTTAAGAAGACTTCGGGGGGGATGTTTGCCCAGGAAATCAGCATTCCAAACCAGGTCATGGCAAGCTGGAGCCCTCATCAGTCCTAACCAGCAGGAAATGCCAAGCGGGTCAGATGCTCTTCTTCCTTTAATTTACAGTTGGCTTTCAAATGATTGATTTCCATCCAACAAGGTTCATAATAATGACTTATCTGAATCATCCATCTTGCTTCTGAGTATCTGAGCTGGGAGGAAGAGAAGAGCATTTTATATCCAGGAAACTGCTAGATGCACAGCCATTTTCAACCCTGGTATCCTATTCAATCACTTGGAAAGCTTTTAAAAAACTAGGTGCCCGGGGCCCATCCCCAGTGCAATTCAGGTAGAATCTAAGGGGGGGGGGGGTGGGACTCAGGCAGTACTTTCTGAAAGCTCCCACAAGTGACTGCAATGTGTAGCTGGGGGTTAGAATCACCATTAGGGAGCCCTGGTTCTCAAAGTGTGTTCCCCGGCCAATTGCATCAGCCACACCAGGAACTCATTAGAAATGCAAACTCTCCAGTTCTGCACTGGACATATTAAATCAGAAACTCTGGGGATGTGTCCCAGCAGTTTTTAAAGAGTCTTCTAGGTGATTCTCATGCATGATAAAGTTTGAGAACCAGTGTAGATGGCAAGGTGATATTTTTAAAAAACCTGCCGAGGTGGTTATACTGCTTACTGTTGCCTTTAATTCTGTGGTCTGCAGCAAAACCCAACTCCCCTTTTTGATGACTCTCAGTAATAAAGGGATGAGCCCTTGCTCACCTGGAATGAAAATAAAACATAGAAGACACACCTGGGGCCCTACTCTTATTTCTGGACTGGGAACCAACAAAGCAAAATAATGTTACGAAGCAATGGAGGCAAATTATTTGATCATTTATAATTAAGTCATCTGCTTTTGTATTATTTTATAAGATTTCTAGACTTTCCCTACTGTGTCTTCATCATACAAACTTGGAGCTGCCAGAAGAAAATTATGCCCCAAACAGGTTTAATTAGAGAGATACTGGGTTGGAGTTCCCCAGGGAAATCTTCGGTATTACAAGATGGGAGTGTTTATGATGTGGAATTGAGGACAGACAACCTAAATTCACTCTAAGCAAGCAAGGTCGAGGGAAGCAGTAGAGGGTAGAGAAGCAGGAAGATAAAGAAAACAGGGTGACCAGCAGTGATCTGACCCAAGAGAAAGGAAAGCAAAGATGACTTATTCTCAGGTCTGGGGAATGACTGATATTTCAGGATCTGAGATCTTCTGGACCAAGAGTGACTGAAAGGCATAAATGAGTATTTTTGAACTGGGGATGTCCAAAGGCCTGTCCTCTCCTGTTCTTCCACACCCCTCTAATTTATAGACCCAAATCACAGGAGAAAGCAGGTGACTTTTTGTGTGCATTAGTCAGTTCTTACAAGTTGGGTATCCGGAATATAAATTTTTTTCTAAGTAAAAATCGGAAGAATGCTAGATGGTGAATTAGTGCTTATTCAGACACCTATTCAATTATTATGTATTTTAATTCTCATAACAATACTAAGTATCAGGGACCCATATTCCAAATGAAAAACCAAGGATCAGAGACACTAAGTAAACAACTTACCCAGTAGTTACACAACAAAGCTAAGGTTTTGATCAAGGCCTATCCAACTCCAAGAGCTATATTTGCTTCCTTGGTCCAGAAAGACGTAGACTGGGGCACAGAATACTGTAGCCAGCTGGTAGTTCTACATCCAACTACAACATAAAAGAGTGAGTCAGGAGCTTCATCCCTACAGAGAGATATTGTGGAGGGGCAGTTCTGTACAGTGTTTCTACAAATCTTGTGACACCTTCTATCCCAGAGTATCTTCAAGGATGTTCATTTAACAAAGATGGAGGTCTCTTTGGGAAAGAGGGCAAATTTGTTTCCTGATCAGGATAAAAATGAGATAATATCTCCCTCCAGGGCAAAGGACAGGAGACTCCTGGGTCAGAGATAAAGAAAGGATCAATTGTCTCTTGTCTTCTGCTAGCATCTATGAAGCCATGACAGGCTAAATTGTTAGTGTGCAAGCAGAGTAAAGTCTCAGAGCTTTGACAGTTCTTGAATGGACTCTTAAACCTCAATAAATACAGATAGAGCACATTGGAATCCTTTCCACTCCCTGAGTGTGGAGTGAATGTAGCCAACTGACTAGAGTTTATGTCTCAGAACCTCCCACTATTCTCATGCTTTCCCTCATCCCCTCCCCCTTGCTATGATTACTGAATCTGGGCAGTGACTAGAATTGACAAGTGGGAATTCGGAAGCTAGTACCGGTAGATGTTGACTTCAAAGAGACCTGAGGCTCACACGTGTGCCAAATTGAAACTTCACTGTCACTGAATCACAGAGTGAAAGTGACTTTAGTTGTGTAGGCCACTTTTCGCTGAAGGTGGCAAAATTTTTTGGAACCTCTTGTCATCCACAAGATGGAAACACATACCTAAAAGGGGAGTGAAGGTGACACAATATGCACCTGCTTAGGATTTCTTCTCTCTCTGCCCAGTCATGTTTTCTGGAAACACATAGACTAAGACACTATCCCATTCTCACACCCCATGTTCCCTCCTTCTAGGTACATATTTTCTGATCCATCCACACTCCTTGATATCATGATCAGACCCCTTACAATTCTACTCATTCTCCTCTGAATATGCCCCCTTTTGTCTATCTCTTTGCCTACTTCCTTAAAGAAAAATTATTTGGTCTTTTTCTATAAGATTTTATTTATTTATTCATGAGACACGCAGAGAGACAGGCAGAGACACAGGCAGAGGGAGAAGCAGGCTCCCTGTGGGGAGCCCAATGTGGACTCGATCCCCCAAACCCCAGATCATGGCCTGAGCCAAAGGCAGATGCTCAATCACTAAGCAACCTAAGTGCCCCAAATATTTGGTCTTTGAAGAGGTAATGCCTGCACACAGTACAGAAATCAAGATACAAATATGTTTTCTTCCCACTCAGCCCCTAGCCACCTGCTCCCCTTCTCCATCCACTCTTACTAGTTTCTTATTCTTCTAATGATATTCTCCATAGATTCAATTGAATGGACTGGACACATAGGATAACAACCAGAAAACAGCCCTCCTTTTTTACCTCATTACTTTCTTTAAACACATTCGGCAGAAGTTTGTCTTCTTGCTAGAATATCAGCCCTAATTCTCTAGGCATTAAAAGGCCTATTCAGGGTACACTTGTCAGTTAAGTGTCTGACTTCATTTTGGCTTAGGTCATGATCTCAGGGTCATGAGATCGAGCCTTACACACTCGAGCTCCACACTCAGCATGGAATCTGCTTGAGATTCTCTCTCCCTCTGCCGCTGCCCCTCAGAGGGGCACTTGCTCTCTCTCAAAATAAATAAATAAAATATTTTTAAAAAGTCTTAGTCAAGTGTAAGATTGAAACTTCAGTCTTACAATGAATATGTTTCTTTCTTCCCTCTAGCTCAGATTGCACTTTCAGATGAGGGGCCAGTTACAGGGGAACGGGGCACGGGTTGTTACTTCACTGTGCATCTATTGCTTTTCTCTGCTACTTCCATTTCCTCCAGATTGGGGAAGAGGAGGATCAACTGGAGAGGCTGGGAAGAGTTTGCCTCCATGAGTCTTGTCCTATTGGTCATTGATACCCTCTGTGACCAAGAGCTATGCGTCTATGTAGTCTCATAGCAGAGCACATAGTAGGTGCCCAACAAGTATTAAACAAGTGAATACATTCATAAGAGGATGAAAAAACTCAGCAACTTAATAGGTGTGTTGAGATTGACAAAAGAATGCAATAAAGGACCAAAAATACGCACGTATAGCTCTGCTCATGGCAGCAAGGTCCAGGGAGAAAAGGTGATTAATGCTGTGTTCAAGCTATCACTCTAAACCAAAAATGACCTTTTAGAAAATGTAATATCCGGGACTATGTTAACATAACACTCATATAAAGGATAGTGGAACTTTGTGTTAACACTCCTTATTTTGAAATTTATAGTTCTCAGGCAGATTCTCTCATCTTGCACATAAATAGACATTGTTTTAGCCCAAACCCAGACTTTATGTTTATTCTTACTAAATTTACCTTTTTAGTTTTGACCTATTGTTTTCCTCTTGAGATCTCTTTGATACTTAACTATTATGAAATACATAATCACTCCCCCAGAATTTTTTATCTGGAAATGTAAGAACATCCACATGTTTATTAAGTGAATTAGCAAAAATATTGACCAAATACAAAGCCATTAGACATCCTCCTCTAGGTTGACACATACTCACTTTTCAAAATGATGACACTCTTTACTATCAGATAAATTCAGCTGCATACAACAACAACAACAAAACAAATACATATACAGACATATTATAGTTCAGTTTTTTTCTCAGTTAGACCTGAAAATAGGTGGTACAGAACTGGTATGGCAACTCAAGTATAACAGGTGGCTTCTATCCCTAAGATTACCTAACAGTTCAAGATAGTTGCTGGAGCTCCAGCCATTACATTCCTTATCCAGACAATAGACAGGAGAAAAGACAGAGACAAAAGGGACCCTTTCTTTGTAGGAAGTCTTGAATATGTTGGATTTCTGTTATTGAGGAAGGAGCCAATAATAGATACTGAGTTGGGCAGTTCTTCCCATGTCAAGCTTCAAATTTCACTTAGCTGGAATCCAGCCTACATTTCCCCAGGAGAACACAAGAGAAATTTTGTTACTTTCCCTTTTTTGTAGGTACTCCTGTTACAGTAATTACCTTGTTCCTCTGGTGTACTGTTTTAGCAATCGTATCCAAATTCAAATGCAATTAGTTAGACAAAATTATTTTTAATAAACCAATGCTTATGTCTAATGGTTGTCATGTTTATTTTTCCCTTAATTGTTCATAATCCATAAATTAAAAAAACATTCTAGAGTTTTGGAGGACCAACTTCAAATTAAGTCATTTCTGAAACCGCTTTGCCTTAGGAATGTAGTACACACACCCAACCCTTCTGTTCTGAGATGATTCCTTCAATAAAATCAGTAAGATGTTCATAATGACGCTTGCGACTTCCCTCAACTTTGTGGGTAATAATCCATATCAGCTGGGGTTCAAATAGAGGAACAGAACCACTAGTGTGGTAGAGAAGACAGGATCCGTTATAGGGATTTGCCTTGAAGCATTTGTATAACTGTTGTGTTGCATCTCGTACTAGAGTCTGAATTCTGCAGGACAGTTGGTCAGGATGACAAGGTGGATACAGAGCAGTAGTGAAGACAGCCTGGAACCTGCTTCTGCCTCTCACTGTGTCTAGGTCTGGACCTGGCTAGGTGTTCAAGAGCTGGAGGGGCAAAGCCTCATGGCTTCTCCAAAGGCCACCAGTGTGAGCCAACAGACTAGAACAAGTTGGAGCTGCTGTGATGACCCTACTCCCACCTTCAGAGTGAAGACAATGTGGCTGCTCCTTCCCCCTTACCTTCTAGATCTGGTACAAAAAATGTCTCCATGGTCCTCCCTTACCTGGAGCCAGGCAGGAAAGGGGGTGGATTTAGGGAACTACGATTGCAGCTGCACTAATAGGACACACAAATTGGAAAACCTCAACTGTTTGAACCAGCTGGATGTTCTACTATCTTGCTATGTTTTCTTTTTCTTTGTTTTTTCCTTGATGCTTCTCTTATCCTTTCCACTTTGAACTTTATTTCCCTCAGTAGAGAAAACAGAAAGTGACAAGAGGGGGTGATCTCTCCTTTCCTCTCCTCTCCTCTCCTCTCCTCTCCTCTCCTCTCCTCTCCTCTCCTCTCCTCTCCTCTCTTCTCCTCTCCTCTCCTCTCCTCTCCACTCATTATTTGTTGGCCTTGCACACTATGCACCAAGCAGGGGCTCCACCCTTCCTTCTCCTGATGATTATGGCTGAGATGTCCTCTTTGTCCTCATTGGCATGTCCCTGGAATCCCAGCTTTTTGGAACTTTTTCCCCTCCTGAAGCTATTGATCAGACCCATTGTTTCTCTGAATAAAATCCTGTATTCCCTTCTGCTGGAAGATTTATGAAGAAATCTAAGATGGTGCACTTTTATCGTCCCAAGGATCATACATTCACACTCCCCTTACTTAAAAGACAGAAGTAACTCTAATATGAGAATTCCCCTTCTTTCTCAACAATGGCGGCACCACCTCACCAAGGCCATGTAACAGGACAGCCCTTCACATCCTCCCAAATATCCCCTTCTGCTTGCCTACTGACTCTCTGGGACAATTTTTCCCTTTGAGGCTGCCCTTTATGCCATTTATTACAATCTGGACAAAACTCTGTGTGTGTGTCTATAGAATATAATTTGCCCCATACGGCAGGCCCTCTCCACCATGGCTCTTCTTGTCCCCTCCCCACTGCCCCAGCCTTGTGTGACTAATTTGGAGCTGTCTGTGGGTATGGGGAGCGTGGCGTCGGGCACAGAGTTAGCCAAAGGCTCTAAAAAAATCTGGATAATTTGGAGCAAACCAAGGCTGAAATTGAGTCCCCATGAGACACAAGCACATGGAGAGCAAGAGACAGAATCCTTCATTCCATGGACCTGTGGGTGGAGGGCTCTGTCACAACTGAAGTGCAAACCCCCAGGTCAGGTGGACTATAGGCAGATTCACCCTGCAGCAGGTGGGTTTCGTCCTTGAAGTCTTCTTGCTGCTCTTCATTCCAACCAGAACTTCATTCAAGATTTACAAGATGCCCTTTTCTCCTGGAGCAGAAGAAACAGGCTAAAATTCTTATTCACCTAAGGTGTTCATCTTCTCTGGTCTTTTAAATCTCAAGCGATGAGGAGAAAAGACTCTTTAATGGCAGAGATACACACCATCCACACCAGATGGGAGAGTTTTGGCACACGGCTGGGTCTTCCTGGATGTCTCCTACCTACATGACACGACTGTTAACTGCTCAATCCTCTTGTGGCTTTCATTACGCACAAAACAACTAAATTCCTAAAGAGATGGAATCTGCTTGACACTTTTACTTGGGCAATAGTTGTCACAAGACAGATGGAGGCATACACCTTGATTTCTTAAGAGTTATTAGCCACTCTCAAGATCAAGGCCAACTGTCCTCCCTCACCAGATGTTCATCACTGAAGTGTGTAGATCTGTGACTGCACCCGTCCCACCCTCATCTCAAGTCCTCTGGGACCCGGAGGGAGCCTCTGAGCACCAGACTCTTGCTCAACCAGTAGGACTAGACTGAAATGTTAGGTAAGGTTTCTCACGAGTGCTTATTGCTGCTGGCTCAAAATTGATTTTCATTGTTTTTCTTAGGAAAAATCCTGGGAAACTAAGGGAAGGAGAGGAGGGTGGGAGAATGCTATGGAACAGAAGGCTTGAGTTGGTGAGAATATAGTCACTCTGGATTTTTTTGTCTTGACTCCTCAACTCAACAGCCAGGAGATTCATTCCTCATGAACCACAGGGTGAGCAAGTTTGACTCTTCCCTGAGATCTGGGAACCAGGTGGTGAGAGGGAGGAGTATGGTTAGCTATTTTGCAAACTAATCTGCTAAATTTCTAAGCATTAGTACAGTTGCTAGAATTAAGGAAAGCCTATTATTACAGAACGCCTCTTGCACCAATGTACACACCAATCACACAGGGATCTTGATAAAATGCAGATTCTGGTCCAGTGAGTCTGGTTGGATTGAGAACCAATGTTCTGCATTTCCAGCAAGCGTCCAGGGGACACCAAAACTTCTGGCCCATGAACCACACCAAGAGTAGCAAGGACACATGACACCTAAGCAAGCAGTAATTGCTGGAGCATCTGTTAGGGCAGTGGCCACTATTATGGGCTAAATGCATCTCCTCCCCCGCCCCATTCACATGCTAAAGCCTTGACCTTTTAGAGGTTGGGCCTCAATTAAAGCTAAATGAGTCAGAAGAGTGGGACCCTGATCCGGTAGAATTAATGTTTTCACAAGAAAAAACACAGAGAGGGACGTCTGGGTGGCTCAGTCAGTTAAGAGTGGACTCTTGATTTCAGCTCTGGTCATGATTTCAGCATTGTGAAATGGAGCCCTCTGAGTCCAGCTCCATGCTCATTGTGAAGTCTGCTTGAAACCCTCCCTTTCCCTCTATCCATCCCCCCCACATGCACTTTATCTCTCTCTCTCTCTCTCTCTAAATAATAATAAAGAGGACATGCAGAGAGCTCCCCCCACCCTTGCCCCCAACATGAGCACAGAGGAAATACCATTTGAGGTAAAAAGGAAAAGCTCAATTTTCTACCTGCAGATCTCCTTTACTTTTATATAGAATGCTCACACAGTGTTCTGGTCACCAAATGTGTAAATGCATGGAGGTTTTTCTCCACATCAAGCAATTCTCTGCAATACCAGCTGAGTGTCCTACACTTTAACTCAACTTTAATACTATCTATCTGGAGACAGTGTCAGATCCCACAGTGTAAGGGCTCTTTCCCATAAGAATCATCTCCATCCTACTTCCTGTGTCAACTGCAAGTAGTAGGTCCCCAGGTTACCCCCAATTTCTGTTTCATTTGGTTACAAATTTGATGTCCCTAAGATCCCCTCTTCAGTTGAAATTAATTTGCTAAAGAGTTTCACAAGAACTCAGAGAAACACTTCATTTATGTTTGCCAATTTATTAAAAGATATGATAAAGGACACAGATTGAAAAACCAGTTGAAGAGCTACAAAGGACCAGGTCTGGACAAGTCCAGAGCATAGGAACTTCCATCCCCATAGAATCGGGGTGTGACCTCCCACCGTGGATTTGTTCATCCTCCTGAAAGCTCTCTAAATCCTATGCTATTGAATTTTTTTCCCTAAGGCTTTCTCACGTAGGCAAGATCAAAGATTAACTTGACATCCAACCTGTCTCCCATCTGTGGAGGATGGGAGTGTGACTGAAAATTCTAAGCTTCTAATTATGGCTTAGTCTTTCTCTTGGCCAGCTCCCAACCAGGTACCATCCAGGAGCCCACCCAAGGTCACTTCAATAGAACAGAACAAACTCCCAGTACTTTTTTTTTTAAATTTTATTTATTTATTTGAGAGAGAAAGCATGAGAGAGAGAGAGAGAATGCAGGAGCAGGGGGGAGGGGCAAAGAGAGAGGGAGAAAGTAGACTCCCTGCTGAGCAGGGACTCTAATGTGGGACTCAATCTCTGGACCCCAGGATCATAACCTGAGCCATAGGCAGACGCTTAAATGACTGAGCCACCCAGGTGCCCGCTCCCAGTGCTGTCATCATTCAGGGAGTTACAAGAGCTGTAGGAGTCTTGTGTCAAAAACTGTGGTCAAAGACAAATATTAGAACAATAGATTCTCTTAGTATCCTCATCACTTAGGTAATGACAAGAGTCTCAGAAGCTTTGTATCAGGAACTGAGGGCAGGGACCAATTTATATATTCTGTGACCTCACATGAAGACATGGCACAGGAAGAAAGCTCTTGCCGGAAACTGAACAAGATGGCATCCTGATTTGGGACTTTGGACTTTTCTTCCCCACCTGTGATGAAATAAGTATCTGCCATATAACCCACCCAACCCATGGTATTTCATTATGGCAGCCTGAGCAGACTAATATAGCCACTATGGGGCCCACCACACATGTCCTGGCCTTATGACAGTTAGGAGTTCTGGAGAATCAGAAAGATTCCTGTGCTCTATGACCTGAGAAGTGACAATCTGTAAGCCCAGACAGGCTGGCTGCTCCCTGCACTTTATCACACTGCTACGCATCAATTCACTCTTTCATTAAGTCGGTGGATCTCAACCTTGGCTGCATATTAGAATAATCAGAAAGCTTAAAAAAGTACACGGGCCTGAGTCCCACCCCCAAAGCCTCTGATTTAATTCATCTGGTGTGCAGCCTGGGCATCAGGATTTTTTTTTAAGGTTCTGCAGTGATTCTAAGGTTGAGAGCCACTGCTCCCAGTGAACAAATTAGGAGCAAGAAAGGGGTTATGGTCAGCTGGTACTGTCTGCTGGGGAAAAGAGTACAGCTGTCTCTATGTAGGTGTGAGCATGAGAAGGGCGGCTGGCAGAGTGGGGAAAGAAGACCACCCCCCACCCCAGAGTCCCCAAAAAAGGAATAGGAAGTGATCAGGTTAATTTTCTACAAAAAGTTCTGAGCCACTCCAGCAGTCCTGTCTCCTCTGGGACAAAAGGTTAAAGAACATTCAAAACCAGTCTGTGGAATGTATCCCTTTAGTTAGCGAGAGGTAAGGCTCTGCTGGGTAATTCCAGATCTGGACAATTAAAGAAGGTTCCCCAAATTGTCAGTGGCAGCCTCCCGGTCAATACAAATCTCCTCTTTTGCTTTCTTCTGACATAAGACCGAATTTCCCCTAAAAGTGCTGGGTTGCAGCTGCTATTCTGGGAGACAGTGCCTCACAAGGGATAGACTTGTCCATTCCATCTCTTCTTGGAACTGGCTCTCTGAGTTCCCTCTCCTGCCCTGGTCCCCGGAGTCGGATGGTCCTCAGAGAGCAAGTTGAAATTGGACAGCAAAAGAAAAGCACTAGCAAAAGGAATAATGGCTTCTTCCTTCATTTATTTGTTTCGTTTCTATTTACATTCACCCATGGAGCCATACTGCTCCTGCCATGTTGCGTTGCACTTCAGTGATCTCTGCAACAGAGTTAAGTGTTCTGTAACTGGGCTACATTTTTTATCCACCACTAAGGAACAAGAGAATTCCAACACCCATCCACTTACTTGTGGAGGTAACTGATCCCTCTTGGCAGCTTTCAATGCATGATGCCTGGTTTATTGTGCTGGGTGAAGAGGCACATCCAGGTAGCGGACGTGTCTATGAACTGGACTAGATATCCAACAGATGCAAACATCTCTAATTCAGAGATTTGTCTTCTACGTGGCAGGAACAGGAAATTGCATATCCAGCAACTGGGATAGAGCAAACATTTAGCACACGGTACCCCATTTAATTCTTATAGCAACCCTGTGAGAGTAAATATTATTGTAATTTTATTTTGTAGCTGAGGGAATTGCAGCTCTGACACATTAGGTAATTTCTTTGCCCAAGGTCTTGGCAGTATTAGCACTGGGTTTTATGGTTTGGCCATGACCTTCCAGTACTCCTAGAAAAAACCTGATCATCTCTATTTTATGGGAGAAGGAATCAAGCTCCAAGTGTAGCCTGTGGAAGGTTTCTGAACAGGAACAGTTGCCAGCTTGCTCAGCTGCTGTACATCTCTCTATGATCTTTGGTGGTGTTTTTTTTTTTCCCCCAAGACAGTCATGAGCCTCACCACTGTTGGAAGTCACCTCACCATTTATGGGATCTGATAGGGCTGATGGATTGGTTCCCAGAATTTGCAGTCATTGCTGGACTTGAGGATAGAGCCTTTCTTTTCCTTTATACTTTCAAATACCTTTTCAGGAAGCAGTTAAGTAGACCTAGAATTATATGTGAAATCAGAGGATTTAAAAAAAACTGATTTTTTTTCTGTCTTCTAGCAACAAAATATAAATGTGAGTAATTTTCCCATTCGTGAGATTTACAATCCCCTCTTGTCAACCTCTGGTGCCAACTTCACCATGATTCGTATTAACACTCGGCTGGCTGGAGTTCTGCAGTCGCTTATCATCATTTCTATTTAAGAACATAATGAAAATACAGCAGTCTTAAAGTCACACTGCTTGGAATAAAATGGGATCCGTGATCGATATGGAGGCCCCCGTGACCCAGTTCATCAGAAGGGGCTTGGCTGGAATGGGTTTTGCACTGGCCTCTCTGGCCACTTCTCTTGCTTTCTCTGTTGCAAGGTCAGTGAGGGTTAGCCTTGTAGTTGGAAATAATAGTTCGGGATCATGATCAAATCTTGGCCTCATTAGCAATTTAATCTGTCCAACCGAGGAAAGTAATTGATGGAGTTTGCCCCAAAGTAGGTGAAGTTGGTACTTTCTATTTGAGAGACCCCAGTGAGGCCCCAGAGGCCTCAAAATCCCTTTCCTGTTGTCTCACTTTGGCTCATCTTATGCTTCATACCTGAACTGAAATGATTCTGATTAGCTATTTATACAATCTCCAGTATTTGTGGATATGACCTTATTTGAGAATTACGATATGATCAAGTTAATATTTGGTCCTACTGGAGTAGCATGGGTTGGAACCTAATATGACTAGTGTCCTTATAAGAAGAAGAGAAGAGACATGGAGACTCAGAGGGAGGACACCATGTGCTGACAGAGGCAGGGACTGGAGTGATGTGTCTGTAAGCTAAGGAATGTCAAGGTGACCGGCAATGCCAGAGACAAAGAGAAAGACATGGGACTGATTGTCTCTAGAGCCTAAAGGGAGAGAATGCCACCCCCCCCCCAACACTTTGATCTCACACTTCCAGCTTCCTGAACTATGAGAGAATAAACTTCTGTTGTGTGAAGCCACCAGGTTGTGGTAATGTAAGGCAATGCTAGGGAACCAACATGGGCAGGCAGGAGAGGCTGGCTTGATATCGGAGTGGTGAGCTCCCATGGGATGAGAAAGCAGGGCGCCATCTCTCCTGGTTGTAGGTCAGAGGTGAGAGCCACCAACCACTCTGGATGGGTATCTCTTCAAGGCCTGGGGTTTATTTCATCCAGGAGAAGCTGCTGCAAGCCCGGAAGAATTCTGCTAAGGCTCTAGGGCATTGGCTTCAGGACAAGCCTGAGATCCCAGAGCAGAACGGTATGATTTACAAAGAATCAGGTGCTTGAATGGGTGCCCCCAAAAGGAAGATGACCTCTTGTCTTTTGCACAACTGTTCCCAGGGCCATTTCTCTACCAAGAGACAGAACATGCCAACTCTTCCTTCTATGAAATCCAGAGGTTAATTGACCCACTGCCTGTCCCTTGTCTATCTGATCTTGCACCACTTTCCTTAGGGTTGATGTACATTCACCATTCTGACTTTTCCACCTCCAACACTGCCTATCTCTGTGTATTTGTCCTGCCAGAAGAGAGTCCAGGGAGCCAGGTTAGCAACCTTTTGTCTACTCATTCCATCAGGTGTCCAATAAATGTTGGTTAATAGATTCTTATTTTTCATTTTAATTTTTTCAGAAACAGACGTCCTTTGAAATGAATGCTATAGAGTGCATTCTCCAGAACACCTCTAAGGCAGAGGCATTTATTCTTCAGTGGCTGGGCACACTGAGTAAGGGGAGCCCTTTCCTGGGATTGCCTTTACCTGGAGCAAGCTACCTTGATTAAGTGAGTTAATGAGTGGTCAGTTTAGGGGTGCAAAGGCTGGCCCCCTCACCTCATATCAGGACATCCATAAGGACTGCCTGAGCCCTTTGTTACAGCCACATCCATGTTGGACTTCTCCATCTGCCCAGTTCTGCTCCCCTGGCTTTCCTACAGGTCTTGTTCCTGAGAACACTCCCCAGTAAACACTTCCCACACCCAAATCTCAGAGTCTGTTTTCCAGGAAACCTGATCAAAGACATCTTTCAACTTGATAAGATGGAAGAAATCTATTAACTATACTTACAGATATAAAAGTCTGAAATGCATAGGGCTATAGGCAGTAAAATACAATGCCACTGTATTTCTGCATGGTCTCCATTCTCAGCCTAATGGCTGGATCTTCAGGGCTTTACTGCATCTGAGGGGCTCATGAGTTCTGTGCCCAGTGAGGCTGCTCGGTAAACATTCACTGAATATGGTAATGGATGAGTGTTCATGGAATTCAGCTTGGGCCTAGGATGAGCTAAAGATGTTTCAAAGCGTTTTCCTTGCCTCTTTGTAATGGAGAGTAGGGTCCATGGAGGGTCTTTGGAGGGCATATTAGTTCCCTAGCGCTGTTGTAGAAAACTAATAGAGAATTTTATTATCTCACAGTTCTGGAGATTAGAAGTCCAAAATCCAGGTGTCAGTAGGGCTGTGTTCCCTCTGAAAGCTTTAGGGAAGCAACTGCTCCATGCTTCTCCCCTAGCTTCTGCTGGTTTACTGGCAATCTTCGGTGTTCCTGGGTTAATAGATGCATCACCCTGATCTTTGCCTTAATGTTCACACGACATTCTCCCCGTGTATGTGTTTCTGTGTCCAAAGTTCCCCTTTTTATACACCAGATATTGGATGAGGGCCCATATTTTATCAATCTGACGTCATCCTGGCCTAAGTAATTGTATCTTCAATGACTTCATTTCCAAATAAGTTCACATTCTGAGATACTAATGATTAGGGCTTCAACTTACGAATTTTGGGGGTGGGAGGGCACACAACCTAATCTACAACAGGGTCCCTCTATAACCATTTTGTGTAGAGGTTCTAGTTTTTTGGTTCAGAAATCCCAGATTTTCTGCCATGCTCTGTGGTAGTAATGTAAAAAGTACCATCCTTTGATTACTTTCTCTAAGCACCAATAATTCAATCCTGTACTGTAAGGATTTACCTTTGCTTTCATTGGGCTTCCTCTGCCTCTTTGGAGCACATCCTTAATCACCTACCAGAATGTAATTGTTGAAAAGGCACCATGTCTGTGTCACTAGTCTATGTCCCTAAGTTATTGCTGTCTACATATTTGAGATTTCTCCCACTAGACATGTCTTTCTGCATCCGAGAGTCCTCAACCTACCCTCTTCCCTGATACCTCTGTAGAGTGGTCCTCCACCTTGACTGCCCTATGGAATCACCTACCTGCAAAATGCAAAGGTTTTGCAAATCCTCTTGCCCAGCCACCCCTCTATCTCCCCAGGGGATCCAATGTGCACCCAGATTGAGTGCCACCACTGTATGCCACTCTGCAGTGGGTGTCGTCTGAGTTATAGATAGTTCCTACCTGTCCCACAATTCTGATTTTACTACTACTTTAGAAAACTAGGCAATTTTGCATTTAAAAAGAATTTTTTTTAAAGATTTTATTTACTTATTTGAGACAGAGAGAGAGAGCACACATAAGAAGGGGGGCAGAGGCAGAAGGAGAAGCAGACACCCCACTGAGCAGGAAGCCCAACTCTGGGCTCCATCCCAGAACCCCAACACCATGACCTGAGCTAGAGGCAGATGCTTAACTGACTAAGCCACCCAGGCACCCCCACATTTCAATAAATTTAGTAAAAGTTTTCCATCTTTTCCTTCATTCTTAGCAGTTTTACCTCACAACTACTCAAGAACAGAAGGCAGAGGAGAGGGGCCGCTGTAAGAGTCGTTTGCTCCTGTGCGTGATGTTGACAAATATCTAACAAGCAAGCAGGGACACTGACCAACCAGACCACAGTCAGAGGTAAACAGTCAAGGACTCGCTGAACAAAATTAGCCCTATTTATTCTTCTCCTACTATTTACCAGAAAACCAAAAACTGGAGTTGTGGAGGGAAAAAGAAGAAAACTCTTCATTCTTACCGTTCTTGGCATATTTAGAGTCATGGGGCACTGAGGCCCTCAAGGGATGAAACCAGAGGTCCCCAGAACTGTTCTGCTCCCTGAGCAGAGTGGGTCTACAGGTATGACCTCAGAACTTTGAGAAGCAAGTAAGATAGAAGCTGCTGCACCTTCCATGAATTTACAATTCATACCCTTCTGATGCTTTTGCAATGTTGTTGCCTCTGGAAAACATGTCCCAGACCTACCTTCAATCTGTAACAGAACCAAGGCTGGATTCAGAGTATTACTCATGTGCATGACACATGAACTGAGAAGCTCAGAGTCCAGATCTTTTTTTTTTTTTTAACCTGGACCCTGGGAAGTGAAAGACAGACCTGCCCAAGTTTGTCCTCCTTTCATTGCCGGTCAATTGCTTTGACCTCTTGACTTTGCATCTAGCCAAGAATTCCTCCATGGGCAGCTACAGGATTGCCCCATTGAGCAAATGTTGATTTAACATTTTGGGTCTCCTGACACTGTTATGAAGTCCATTCCACCCGTGACTAAGCTGTGAAAAGAGGGAGAAACTTGTTTTTGTTTATTGTTTGTTGTTCAGAGTATATATATAGGAAATTGCAATATTACTTTTCCATATGAATCACTCTATTGCCACTTTCACAGTCTGGAAGTGGAGGAAATATATTCTTGGTTTTAGAAAGATAGTTCTAATGCCCTATTGCTGTTTTTCAATTTCCTGTTTCATGCTTAAGGAGATTTTCTTTTCCTGTCCATTAATTTTGCTACAAAATATTATTTACATTAAATAAGAAAGACCAAAAATTAATTCAGTCTGCATAGTGCCTTTCCTTTCATGATTTCAAATGATTCTTAAAATAAATCACATATATGCAGTTTGGGGTGGGGGTTGCTCATTTTCTTTTTTCTGCCAGTCTTTTAAAAGCTTTTTGATAAAATAAAAACACACATCCAACATGAAATATCCTTAAAACTTTAAAGTCCAGAACATAAAATGCAATAAATACAAATAAACACATCCTCCTTTAAAAAAATTAAAGTGGTTTCCGGGGCACCTGGGTGGCTCAGTCATTTGGGCATTTGATTTTTTATTTCGGCTCAGGGTTGTGAGATTAAAGTGGTTTCCGGGGCACCTGGGTGGCTCAGTCATTTGGGCATTTGATTTTTTATTTCGGCTCAGGGTTGTGAGGTTGTCAGGCTCGGTGCTGGGTGTAGAACCTGCTTGAGATTCTCTCTCTCTCTCCCTCCCCCTCTGTCCCATCCCCTACCCCCCACTCATGTGCTCTCTCTCTAAAAAAAGAAATAGAAAAAATTAAAAATTAAAGTGGCTCCATTGTGATCTGCATAACTTTTCTGCTGCACTTCCAATACTTCTGCTGTTAGAATATATCTGCTGACTGAAGTTAATTCTGTTACATATCATTATCCAAAAGTTTTCCTTTTGTAGTTTCTAATTTGGTTTAATTTGGAGAAAGAACATTCATTGTAGATGAAATGACAATGAAAGAGCATGTTTTAGTAAAATTTATATACATGCCACTCTGTTTTATAATAAATGTTTCAGCAAATTCCCGGATACTTATAAGCTTCTTACTATCACTTGTTAATGAGTTTATGCAAAGCAGTAATACTTTGGTAAGTGATTCATTATTCACTTGAATTTTGGGGGATCTTCTGAGTGTTTGTCATATTGACTCTCTTAAATAATGATTTTTATTAAAGACAAATTCAACCAAAGAACAGTTTTGCCTATTTTCAGTTGCATATTGCAATATTGCCATGATATTGACTTGATGAGGATTTGCTTTTTTGATTGCTTTTTAAATTAGGAAAGTAATACTTGCTCAGGTTTTTTGGGAGGTTCTTATGGCTCCCCAGGCACTCTCTTTTATTAAAGTTTTTTTAAAGTGTCTTTTTAAGTATGACACATACATAAAAACACACAGATCGTAAGTGTACAACTCAGTGAATTATACCAAAGTGAACAGCAATGTTTTTGGAACTGCTTTTATTTTTATTTTTTTATTTTTTATTTTTTTTGGAACTGCTTTTAGATAAACACTGAGATTTTTGTATTTATTTTCAAATACATGTTGACTTATTTTTTTTCTTCTGTTAGCCATGCTTTTTTATTTTCTATTTGGCCTTCTGGGGGATATCCTTTACTTTTATTGACTATGCTCCTAATCTTGTCTTCAACTACTTTCATTCCATTATTTAACCCCATCATTGAGGTTTTTAAAAATTCTGAAAATGATTTGAAATTTCCAATCATTCTTTCTTGTTCCCCAATTGATCTCTTTCACCCCTATTGCAGCCAGTACTTGCTTTAAGGATACTATCACCAGCAAGGAGGATAATAAGTTATCCCTTGTGATTTTAGGGAGGTTCTGTTTCCTCAGAGACCACTCTGTATTTATGATTGTCTTTATTTTGCCTCTTGTTTATTTTCTTTAAATACCTGGTGATCCTTTGTTCACTATTTAGTTGAGCAAATAACTCTGTGGATTAATACAGGTCAATGGAGTGGATTTCACTAATAGCTGTGCTTACTTAGAAGGCAATTTTCTGAATCAGAAAGTGGATTATAGCTCAGGATAAGCAGACAGATTCACCACGGGCAAGGTCCCATTTAGCAGGTAAGTCTGCATATGGAGCAGGGAAGGAGTGGGTGAGTGGCCTGGCTGTTCTGTGGTTGTCTGTGATGCAGTTACCCACCCTGATCACTGTCCTACATTCATGTTCATTCTTTTTACCCTCTGGCTGCAAGCTTGGAGCCTATCTAGGTGAGGATCATGGTCAAATATTTTCACTAGCATGTTTTGGCTTGAGTATCACACTGCTTTGGTACATTGTCACGGTCCTATCTGCTTTCTGACTCTCAGACACTTATCCACTTCACCGATACTTCTACTGATGACCTTCTATTCATTTTCAGCACTCTGATGGACATATTCATTCCTTACATATCTTTATCAACTTCGTGGAGGAACTTGGGAGAAAGGGTAGGCAAATATACAAGCTCTATCAGCCATTTTGATCTGGGATTGTACTTATAGGCCTAAAAATATTTTATTGAGTCAATAAAGCATTTCTACATTTCCCTAAAACAGAAAGAATAGAATTATGTTAATTTTTATAATGGAAAAACTGCCAGTCTAAAATGTCAGGAGAATTATCCATGATTGCCTTCCTAACAATGAGAGTAGCATGGTCATAAAATGCTTGGTCTTTGAGTCAGATGACCTAGGGTGGATTCTTGGTTCCTGCACTCATGAACTAGGTGATAATGTGTAATTACTTAAGCTCTCTGGGCCTCAGTTTTCTTACCTGTAAAAGGGGGATAATGATCCCTTCTCAAGGTGTTGTGAGGATCTGAGTACTTAGCATAGTGCCAAGCATGTACTAATCTATAAATGGTAGCCAGTAGCAATAACAGCTGTGGTAATACCACTACCATTCCAGTCACAGGAACTTTTCCCTGTTATTCTCTCTTTTCCTAGACACTGTTTTCTAGTTAGCCAGAATTATTAGAACTTTATGGGTTTTAGTTTTGTTTGGATGACCTTCAACCCCTAACTCTGGTTTAATCTCTGGATTGCAGGGAGCATAGTGAAGATAAGGGAGAACAAATTAAATGCAGATGATGGAACAGTATGAGCATGATAATAATGCTTTATGTTTTTATAGCAATGACTTTCCAACACTTACCTCATTTATTCCTTCAAAACATTATGATATATGTAGTTGAGATATTTATTGGACATTTATCCAATACACTTTTTATTTTTGAGCAAGTTAACTTTCTGGGCATCTGTTGTGGGAGAGAGCAACTGTTTCTCCAACTAACATGGAAATTTTCTATATGACCTGTTGAAATCCAGTGTATTTCTCCTGATACTGGGCCCTTTGTTCTAAATGACTAAAGACTTAGCTTTAGTAACTAAGTCAAGTATGCTTTGGTAAACATCTAGTGAAGAGCATTGTCTTACACTAAGAATTTACATGTTTTGAACTAATTTTTTCCTCAGTGGGGCGGTCCTAGATGGAACCCGTAAAATAGGTGGCAATGGAGGCTGCCTTGCTTGAGGGGAGTTGGGGACCTGAGCTCTGCCCATCAGGCACCACCTTTGCCTTCAGCTGCTGCCAGTATAGTGGCTGCCAGGCCACATCTTTATACTTTCAGGGCTCCAGGGAACAGTTCCAAACCCAATGATCTGACCTATTCCAAAGATGAATTTTTTGGTTTCTATGAAAAACTTACCATTTTTTAGTGCCTTATATAAGTGCCCAACCAATATCCACAATAGTTTTAATCCTTCCAATAACCACTCCTGGAAGACCTTTACTCTCCCATTATGATAGTAAAGAAACCAGAGTTCAAAGAAGTGACTGAGTTAGCTAATATACAGAGGATTTGGCTCTTTACTCATAACTGGCTCCAAATCCTAGGTATTTGTCCTGCATCAAAATGCACGAGAAAATCTCTAAGCTCCTGTCTGGCAATACAATTTTATAATTTCAAGATACTTTAAAGAATAAAAGTACAAAACATTGCTCAAAACAATAAACATGGAGCCAAAACCCAGATAGAGAAAGAACTCTCAGGACAAAAGGAAATAAAACTTGAGTGGAGACAGAAAGATCCACTTTGACTAACTAAACCGTTGCTCTGGTCAGTAGTTCTTTCTAGATTTACTATAGTGAGAAGCATCATTTAAACATTTCCTTTCCAAGCAGTTTTTTTTTATTTCATCTTTTCCAATATGAACCTATGTTACATATGTTCCTGCTCATGGCCATTGGGTCCTGTTTTGTTTATAATTGATGATCTACTTTTAGATCAGTTCTGTTTCCTTAATTTCTAGAACTCGCAATGTGCAAGGCACTGCACTGAGTGTGCAGAGTCATGATCGCTGCCTTGATGGCACTTACCACGTTAGAATGAGGGTGACATGCCAATAAGAGATAACCAGAAGCATACCACATACATGAGGGGCACAGAGATTGTTATAGGATTGCAGAGGTGGCAGTGGTCACTCTGCTCTGGTCAGGTCAAGATAGGCTTCATAGAGGAAGAAGAGCTTGAATTGGGCCTCTGGGAGAGGTGGGGCTTTGTGTAAGAAGAGAAGACAGATGAGGATTAATCCAGGTGAAAAAGTAGACAACCAGCAGGACCACCTGGCTAGAGAAGAGGGCTATATCTAGCAGCACCACTACCTCTTGGCAAGAATGAAGGTACTTTCTGCTGACCCTCTTTCACTGGGGGAATATAGACCCAGTGATAGCACCCCCTCATTTCATAGGGGCCAATCTTGAATCTTTATGAAAATCATATATAATGTCTCACATTGGGCCCAGAGAAGCGGGAAGAATATGGAGAGGGTAGAGAGTTCAATTGGTTGGGAAGAGAGTATTTTAAAGAAGTTAACTGCCATTTGGGGTAAGAGTGACAGACTTCCGCTACCATATCTAATGACGTAATTGGATACTGGTTCAATCTGAACACAGAAGTCAAGTTGCAAAACCAGCCCATACAGAATGATGCCTTACTGCCAGGGTATCTGTAAAAAGGAATTAGTGGGAAAATTATCTTGGATAACTATAGGCACATGTGTCCTGGTCAAAATTTTCTGTTGGGTAAAGAAACTCAACTTGTTTAAGTCACGTTGTAACAGCTTTCTTCCTTCCTTTAAAAAAAAAAAAGATTTTTATTTATTTATTCATGAGAGACACACAGAGAGAGGCAGAGACATAGGCAGGGGAGCCCGATGTGGGACTCAATTCCAGGATCCTGGGATCATGACCTGAGCCAAACACAGATGCTCAACCACTGAGCCACCCGGGTGCCCCTATAAGAGCTTTCAGCATAATTAAGGAGGCTTTGAGGGAAGGTCCCATAATCAATCTGCAGATATAAGCCTGAGAAAGACATGGGGTGTACTTCCCTCCCTTGGACACTGAGTGGCTCAAGAAGTCTCTGCTTCCCATTCCCCTCACTGGTATTTGGAGTCTGGTGGGTCTTCACTGCCCATCATATACAAAATCTGACTTCACTAAGAATAAAGCAAGGTACCTACAGAAAGGCCACAACAAGGAGAGGAATCAGTAAAGGGTGGCATTTCACCTACAAACACGGATACTATTGTCCTCACATTAAGAATGTAGTAATAATGAATAGAAAGACAAATAGAACAGATTTAAAAGTCCAGAAAGAGACAGGAACCCATTTAAGATATGACAAAGGTGATCTCAAACATATGGATAAAGTTGGACTTCCTAATAAAAGGTCTTGGGACAACTAAGGAGTCACTTGAAAAAATATATAACTGAATCTATATATCACATAAAAATACCAGATAAAACTCCAAATGAATTTAGAGGTATTAAGGTAAAATATAAACCCATTTATTTTTCTGAGAAAATTTGGGTGAATTTCCAATGTAGCAGTTGAAAGGCCTTTCTGTGACTCAGTATTAAGAAGAAATAAAAGAAAAGATCTAATCAAAAAATCCTGTACAAACCTATTTAGGTATAAATACACTCCTTTGTGAGGCAAAAATCAAAAGATAAGTGGCAAAGTGGGAGAAATATTTGCAACTTAATCATTTCATTGTTCAAGCACTCTTAAATCATCATCATCATCAACAACAATAACAAAAGAAAAACTGAAAAAAAATTGTGCAAAATGCACAAGCAGACAATTCACAGGGAAAAAATAGCCTTTAAACATATGAGAAAATTTTCAACCATACTTCTAATAAAAGAAATTCAGATTAAAATTATACTGAGATATTTCTCTCCTGTTGGGTTAGTAAAAAATTGACCAATACATCCAAGTTGAGTGGTCTTGGAGCATCTGGCACTTCACATATTGTAGATGGGAGTGCAAAGTGGTACAACATCTATGAACAGGAGTATAGCAACATCTAACAAAATTACAGATGCATTTACCCTTTGACCCTGCTTCCCAGAAACCTCCCAAAATACACTTACACCAATACAAAGCAAATTTTCACAAAGCAGAATTATTTGTAATAGCAAAGAATTGGAAATGCAAATGTCCATGAATGAGATTTTGGATAATAAACTAGTATAAGGGACACAATGGAGTACATGGTAGTTGCATAAAAAGAATGAAAAAGAGTTCTGTAAACACAGAGTGTTCTCCAGGATACATTGCTAAGTGAAAAAAAGTTGCAAAATAGTGATGTGTCATGCTATATTTGTGCATGAAGTCAGAGGAAATAGGAATATAAATATGTTACTTATGCATTCATGCATGTATGTATGTATATGTGTTCTGGTTCTTTTGCAGAAGGAAACTCTGGAAGGATAAACCAGAAATTATGATCATGTACAACAGTTTGGGGTAGAGGAGATGGGAATAGAAGTGAGACATCTCTGAGAAAGACTTTTTAGATGGTTTTGATCCTGAACCATGAAAATGTGTTATACAGTGAGAAGCAAAATGAAGCAAAAAAGAAAAAAAAATGGAATATGTTAACTACGCCATTTAGACAATCATCAGAATCAAAGAGATTCTTTTTTTTAATAGATTTTTTTATTGTCTTAGAACAGAGAGATTCTTGAGTTGAAATTGTCTTCATAAAAAGATAGGCAGCAGACAACACCCCTGGCGCTCAGCAGCCTCCAGAAATATCAGTAAATACAGAGAATGTGAGCTCAGTTCAGGTGCCCCAGGATGGGCACACATAGCCAGTTCTGGAATTGTCTGGAAGGATGGCTGAAAAAGACTGCTGGCTCTAGAGACATGGTAAACTTGGGTTAAATCCACTGCATCCTACTTCCCCGGGAGAGCAACTGGATCTCTCTGAGCCTGTCTCCTCATCTGTAAGAGAACACCTTTCCCATGGTGTTGGAAGGCTTAAGTGAATTATCTCACAGTGAGACATGTGGTACACACAAATCAGCCCATCCCTCTTGTTTGAAGAAGGATCTACAGAGTGCGCAAAGAGATGACCATGAGACCAGGTGGCCTGTAGCCTAGGGAGGAAGGGTCTTGGGAAGGAAGTGCACTTTTCTTTATGATATATCTAGAAATTTAGTTTCCAGTTTCCCAGACTCTATGAGCACTGCAGACAGAAGGTTCTCGTTGGGGCAGGGATAGGCATTTTTCTAGGGGTGTACACTGTGCTGAGTGTGCTGGAGAACACCTGTCCAGGGACCCCGCATTATACCCAGTCACTTCTGGCTTCCACTGCCTGCTTCCTTCTTCCTTTCTGGACTTCTCTGTTGTTTCCTTTTGACCTTGGACTAAGAAGAATGACTCAGTGTCCACAACAGGGGAAGACAGGAGCTTTGAAAAGATTTTTAAATCTTCAAGTTCAGTCTCAATGTTACTGGGGACCACACCTGGGATTATTTTTTCATTCATATAATTTTGTCTCGGGGAGAGGTTGACACACAGAAGTCCCAGTTCCTGGGCCTGTCAAAGGTGTCTCCATCCCAGGGACAAAGAATAGCTGGGGATGCCAACAGAAAACACAGGAGGATCCTGGTCTTGTATTCAGAATTGCTGCCAATAGATACTGATTGCAGGTGGGAAAGTCAGTTTTTGAGTTTGACTGATTGAGGAAAAAGTAAAATAAAAAACTATAACGTTTAGGTAAATTAATCTTGAAGCTAGGTCCATTCGTTCATTCCTTCGTTCATCAGCTAGACATGTATTGAGTATTACATCAACTTGCGTTCTAGTTGGAAAGATAGAAACTAGGGGACTCCCCTACTTGGTCATGGTCAAGAGGAGAGTTCGCATCAGGAGGAGTGTCAGGTTCATAGGTTTGGAGGAATCTTAGATGTCATCCCGTCTTCCCTTCAGGCTACAGATCGAGACATGGAAACCCAGAGTAATCCTACCCAAAGCCATACGGCTGATTAAGGGCAGAGCCTAGAATAGGCTCAGGGACCCTGACACTAGTTCCATAATGATCTCAATGCTCACATGTGTGAGAGGAGGAGAAAAAGTCTAGAAATGAGTATTTATTTGGTATGGTGGAAAAGGTAAGTCGATGACTTAATTTTCTTCCTTAAAATTCTGGAAGAAAAAAAAAAAAATTCTGGAAGAAGGGAATTCTTTGGGGCCAGGTGCTGGGTGGGTAGGGAAAACGTATTGCATTAATCATTTCATGATTCACTCACAGATATGGACTTCTTGGGATGACATCCATTAAAATCGTGGAGGAAGGCTCCAGCATGCTTTGCCACGCTAATGAAAGATGAGTCACCTTGCTATCTCACAAACTGGTTTCCCTTACAAAATATGTCCCTTTGAATAGAAAGGCCTAGCTATCGTGGTTGAACTTGGATTCACTTGGTCTCTATGGCAACCACCACGAATCCCCACAAGTCACAGGAAAAGGGCACTTGACATCCTGAAGCACAATAGACAGACCCTTTATATCATAACCATTTCTCTCCCCACAAAAAGGGAAGGAAACCCCATCAAATACACATCCCCGAGCTGCAGAATAAAAACCTTCCTGCACCCAGCCTGATTCTCGAATCTGTTGCCAAGTCGAATCATTCATGAATACCACTACTTGTGACAACTTCGGATTGCTCTCTGACTCCCCTACCACCCTTGCCTCAGCCCAGACAGAATTGGACGTAGTTGTGCGGTAGATATATCAGAAATTGGTTTGACTGCATCAGACAGACAATGCAAATGAGCAGTAGCTTTAACACATGAGGTCCTATTCTTTCACAGAAAAAAATCTGGAGGTAGAAAGCCTCGTGCATCTATGGCAGCTCACCAAAGGCTTTCTGGAAACGAGGCTCCTTCCAGTAAACTGTTCTACTGTCTAAGGTATGACTGCATAGCACAAAAGCAATCCAGAGGTGATCACAGCCTCACTCCAGGTGGAAGAGAAGGGAGGGATGATGCGCAGGGTGGGTGCCAAGTGTCTTTTAAGGAGGTTTTACTACAGTTGCCACATGACATTTGTACTGACATCTCATTAACCAACACTTAATTACTTGGTTACACCTGGTTGCAGGGGAGAAAGGACAATACAGTCTTGATTCCTGCGAGCCTTGTGCCTGTTTGCAAAGTGGGAGCTCTTTTATAAGGATGGAGGGGAGCCAGCAATCCCTGGCATGACATGTAATCTGGTTCTTGAAGAGCTTCATGAACACATTTTTTTGCACCTCAGTCCAAACTATAGCTCAACGTTAGCTCCTAGCCCTGGTTCACAAGCCCGCTTCTTGAAATTGTCTTCATAGGGTCACAGGCCAGTGATCCTCAGGTTAGAATATTGGTGGGGAGATTGGTCTCAGCATAGAAGCAATGGAATGATGAAGTAGAAGATACTACCTACCCCTCCCTAACCCTGTGGACCGCTGACTGCTGGAGCCAGAGTCTGAGCGTGGGGTCCAAGCTCATTTCCCCCCTCATTCGGGGGAAATGAGACCGTAGGACCTGGGGATTCAGCTACCTGGGGGCTCAGGCACATGGAGGTGAGATTCAGGTACAGCATCTACTGCTGAGTTATTTATGGGATAATTCTGCTTGTCTCCCCATAGGATTAGAGACGGTCATACTATTAGGCACTCTGGGGTTTACAGCTTCAAGGAAGGAGGACCACAGCAAAACGACTTAGAATATTACTTTTCAGCTCTTAAGGTTCAAAATAGAGTTTTGAAATTCTCGTAGAAATAATGGATTGTCAGAAAGAGCTTTGATGTCTCAATGCCTGGCTCCTGGGTATTGAAAGCAAATGTTTCTGTCATAGCAGGAGATTTTGGGGGAATACTTCTTCCTAAGGACATAAAAGCCAATGAGCTCAGCCCTTAAGTGTCGAGTCTGTCTGGGGACAAGAAGGAGAGCCAGGGAGGGCAGTGATGGGGGCCTGCACCCTGCTGCCTTTGGCCTAGTCTGCAAGGGAGGGTGCCATGGAGCCCCCTGGTTGGTGTGGGCCTCTTGTGTCCTGACTTTCCCCTGGGGCTCTGAGTGGTAGTAGTCGCCTATGACATCTTCTGCTTTACTTTGATATAGGAGAGGAGACACGACAATGTGGGACATCTGGCGAGGTGGGCCAGAGGTGGTCTCACATAAGCCCCTTGCAGACCCATGGGGTGCAGGGGCAGCAGTGTTTTTCCAAGAGGCTGAGTGATAGGGGACTTGAAGACTGGACTAAGGGTAAGGAGATACATACAGGATGAACTCAGGCTGGCAGGCAGAGCTAGATGACCTCCCCCAATGCCTCGCATCTTTATAACCTTCCCTGGTTTCGGTTGTGCCAGCACCACCACCCCAACCCTGAGCAGAGGTGGGGGGGCAAGTTCTGCATTGATGGAGTTTAAAGCTGAAATGACTCCGAGAACTCTGAATTGCCAGGTCAAGTCATTTCTACCATCAGGAACCATCAAACTCGAGACAGAAATCAGGTACAGTGATGATAAAGCAGAAGAGCTCTCTGCGTTTGGAACTTCTGAGTTTATAGGCTGGGAAATTTGAACTTGCTACAAAATTGTATATCAACTATCTTATTTAAAATTCAGATCACCTGAATCAGACAGTAAGAGAAAGATGTTACTTCTGGGAGGGTGTCCTGTGAGTGAATAGAGTTACTGAAAGATTTCTTATAAATCTGTATCCATAATTGGTATTTGTTGGGTTCTTTTTTTGTTTTTTGTTTTGTTTGTTTTTTTTTGCTAATGGGTAAATTTAAGCAAATGCTATTTAACCAGGCATTATTCATATTTGTAGATAAACAATTGGATAGCAACCTAACCAGGCAAAGATCTTCCAAGGGAGAAATAGCTAGCTTTATCAAGGATCCCTAGAGGAGATCCTGCCCTGGGCCTCAATGGTCTCCCAGTTATCCTTAAACCTTTACTGGTTGATCTCCGAGATGGGCTCTGCTGCTCTGCTAGGTAACAACAGGAGCCTTATTTTGCCTCTGTGACAGCATCCTGGGGAAAGGCTCAATACAGAGTTCTAGAATAATCAGGGGCACAATACAGAATGGAGGGTCCTAGGAGTGGTTCGCTTACACTAACCACCACGTGGTCCTCTTAGGTGTGTTTTGGCATCTGGTGTCTTCGTTGAATATCATTCTCTTGTCACAAAAAAACCCAAAAAAACAAAAACTCCTCAAACTCTCTGTAAATAGCTTTGGTGGAGATAACCAAGGGGACTTCCCTGCACCCGTGGGCTCCTGCAGAGAGGGAATTGGGGTGATTCCCTCCCTCTGATGGCTGTGAAACTCAGACTTGTCACCTCTCTTAACCTCTGTTTTCTTGGGATATTCATTCTCTGCACAGAAATGTTGTAGGAATGAACATAAATCTCAGCACATGGCACCTAGTGGGTGCTCACTAGAGCCTTCTTCCTTTCTCAACATCTTTTCTGGACAAAAGAAGGCTGAGAGTTTCCTCCACCACCAATTCCTTTTGGAATCTTTCAAAAGAATTTACTAAAGGTCTGATGTAACCAGTGACACATTTTGATGCACCCCCAAGACTGTATGTTCACACATCACTTTTTGTTTTCAAGAGAATCTGAATCTTTGACTTCTCTTTAGTAGGAAAACTGGGGAGCCTTGATTTTTCTCAAAGGGTAGAATGATTTGTCAGTCAGATAAGTGTGTCCAAGCTAATTGGCATATAAGAGCCCATTGTTTCTATGGTAAGTATTGAATTATGTGAAACAAAGATCAGAACACTGCTGCTAACTTCCCAGTGGATGCTAAAAATAGCTGGGATACTATGGTTTCATTATCTGGAGCAGGGGTGAGGAGACAAAAAAATCTAGCTAAGGGCCACTCAAAGTCAATCAAGGTCCATTTAAATAAATAGCAACTGAATATAGTGGGCTTCTACAAAGCATAGAAATAATTTTTTATACTGGCTATTAAAATAAAGGATGCAGAACATAAAGCTCTATTCCCAACAAATCCTGCAAAATATAAAACCATATACTGTAAGATTTTGATTATCTGGAGCCCTTGAGAAAGAAGCTGATGGCTGACTTTTCTATATACCTCAGGATTTATATCTTCAAGCGATGATTTTTTTTTAAAAGACTTTAAATGGAAAGCTCTCAAAAATAGATTGCACTCTTGCATGCGTTCTTTTTTTTTTTTTTCTTGCATGCGTTCTTAAACAGATTGAAGAACACAATTAACCTCTTCCCGACTTGAGTTGCCAATTCTTATTTTTTAAAAGATATATTTATTTATTTGAGAAAAAAAAGAGAGCGAAAGAATGACTGGGAGGGGCAGAGGCAGAGTAAGAGAGAATCTCAAGCAGACTCCATGCTGAGCACAGAGCCAGACATGAGGCTCGATCTCACAACCCATGATATCATGACTTGAGCAGAAACCAAGAGTCAGATGCTTAACCAGCTATGCCACCCTGGTACCCCGAGTGGTCAGTTCTTATTAGTATCAATTATTATACAGACTTGTGTTAATACAATGATGGCCTCGAAATCATTCTAGGTACATGGGACTGTTTGCCTCCTTATTAATCCCAGATTTCTGTGTGTTTGTTTGAATCTCCTCTCGCAAGCTGCTGCCACTTTTCACTGCTGTCATATGTCGTCTCTAGTACCCTCTTCTCCCTCCTCTTCTCTTCTAGTGATTGGTAAGTCAGGTTCAAATTTGTTGAAGCTATTTGTAAACCAGGAGTAAATTGATCCTGAATGAATATATAAGGGACATAAGGGGAAGGGATACAAGACTTAGTGGTTGGACTTTATAAGATACATTTTATTCTGAGATTTTTTTTTTTTTTTTACTCTGTAGGTTGTTGATGAAACCTTGTTATTAATTGATGTGCACTGCTTTAAAAACTCTTCATAGGGATGTCTGTCGTTGAGCTCAGTGGTTGAGTGTCTGCCTTCAGCTCGTGATCCTTGGGTCTCCCTACAGGGAGCCTGCTTCTCCCTCTCTTTGTGTATATTTCATGAATAAATAAATAAAATATAAATAAATAAATAAATAAATAAATAAATAAATAAATAAATCTCTTTATAAACTGTGAAGTGCTGTACATATCTAAGCTAGCATGACTATTTTCAGGGACTTGTAACCTGCGTTCAGTCCCCAGCCATCCAGCCATGCCCAGCTGGCCCTGAACTGATCATACTTGTCCACATAACAGTGGACAAGTAATTATAATTATGTGACTGGCAAATACAGTGAGACGGCACTGGCAGTATGGGAAAAAATATATACCTGGGTCACGGGTTTTTATATTTAGGAGTCATGGTTGGCTAAAGACTACTTTTTGCAATAAGCTCGGCAGGGCGTGCTGGTGTCCAGGCTGTCCCGGGCACTGGGCTTGCCAGATGGCTGCAGTGTGTTTCCTGGCGGAGCTCTGCAGTCATCCGGAGGCTCCTGGCGCCCTTGGGCTAGTCTCTTTGCACACGTAGCTTTAGTGGCTTATTGCAGTTTGCTGTACAACTATCATCATTTTCTATGTACCTCCTGGTGTGAAAAAATACTGAGAGGTACTGGTGTTGGGTGACTATACTGGATTACAAGGGACTGTGTTCGGAGGTATGGAGGGTTCATGGTTCTCCTGATCTGTGATCTCCCAGCATGCTTTGTTGAGAATGTGCTTGTTGCAGTAAACAGGTGCATCTATGTGACTGGGTGGTCTGAGATTTCACTCTCAGCCAGCCACTGACCCAGTCCTTTGTGAGACAACCCAGCTGGCCCTAATAGATGAGAATTTTAAAAAAAACAAACTACATTCATTCATTCAACATGTATTTATTGAGCATGCCATACTAAACTCTAGAGACACAAAGAGGCATAACTGGGACCCTCTACCCCAATGAACTTGACAGGGAGAGGTATGTGGACAGGAATAATCACAATATGATGTGACAAAGGAAAGCCTCACATAATTCTGGGCTGCATAAGGGGACACTTGTCCACCCTTTATCTCCCCACCCAAACAAGAGATGAACATAGCACACAACAAGATCCTCAGTCTCATTAAACACTTTATGGCGTGTTTGAGCTCCTGGGCCACAGTTCTACTGGTATAACTGCTTCTTGCAGAATCATGGGTTCATTAAGTTGCTAATCCTGACATCCTACCTGCAGGTCTCCAGTCCAAGTCTCCGGAGACCCCCACAGTGTCTGACACATTTTGCCCCAGCAGGAGAGCAAGTTGAATGCTGGGTCCTATCATACCACACTTGTAGGCATGAAGTCAGAGAAGAGAAAAAGCAGGGCACTGCAGAGCGGGTTTCCTCTGAGCCAAACACCGAAGGTGGGCCTGTGATCTGTTTTTCCTTTCATGGAAATCGTGTCTTCAGCCTGAAAACTTTCCACTCTGAATTAGGTTGAGATTTTTGTTGAGAAAGGTCCAGATGGGACAGATTGACCCAATCAGGCTTAAAAAACAATCATAGTCAACCATTGGAATAATAACTCCTGACTTACAAGAATGGGAGGAAATCAAACAGGAGGAAAGAAATCAAAGCCGGTGGCATTGGCATCTGAAGTGCCTTGTTTTTGAAAACCCAGGGACATTTTGGGCTTCGAAAGGAAATGTGTCGATTCACAATCTAAAGGTTGTGATTTCCTTCTTAAGATGATTTGAGATTTCATTTGGATAAAACTTAAGAGATGTTTGTCTTCTGAATACCCAGACTCTTCAGGTTTAAGCTGGGGTTTATCCTTTCAATCCTAAAATAATGACAACTAGCATTAATGGAGCATTTGCCAGGAAGTGTGCCAACTACGTGAAATACCTTTTATCAATCTGAATTACGGGGCATTATTGATGAGACACGTTTTATATTGCCCTAGTGTTTCTCACATTTGATTCAATGATAAAAGATTCAAGAGCTAGAAAATAAAGAAAAATAGGCTCTTAATGCAGTATGTGGCACCACTATTGTCCTGGTGATGATCTAAAGTGCAAGGTCATTTTTGTGAACATGAATATTACTCCTCAGAAATGTGTCACCCATTCAGATTCTACTTCATACTTCAGATCGAGCAATGAACTCTGGTCTCTCAAGTTTAGAAAAATGTTACTTTGGCAGTAAGGAAGTTTCCCGAGGCAAAGATTTTTAGATATCGTGAGCATAATTTTGTGATTTTTGTCAGGAAAGGTTTATATTGGTGTCTGGAACATCTGTAGCGCAGGCACTCTTGGATCAATAAAAATTCCAGCCATTCAAGCAACTCAAGGGAGTTGTGTTGAAAACAGGAAGGCTTTTCAGAGGCCTGGAGACCAGAAAGCAATTGCAGAGACTTGCCTTTCCATCTCTCAGGGCAACCAGCTCACCCGGCCTGTTCTCTGTCCTCTAAACCACACACCAGTCTTCTCTTGCCTCAGGGCTTTTGCACCTGCTCGACCCACTGCCTGAAGACTTTGCCATTTCAGCTCTTTTTAAGCCTGATTGTTTTCATTCTCCACACCTAGCTCAAAAATCTAGATGCTTCCCCTGCCTACCAGATCTGAAGTAGACTCCCTCTCTAAGTTATCACATTTATTTTAATCTATAATTATCTTGTATATTTTCTTATTTATGATCTGACCCGCTTCACCTCCATGCATGACCCATTGCAGGAGGGCCTGGGTCCCTCTTGCTCACTGTACACCCCTACTGCCCAGCACAGTGCTTGGCATATGGTTGTTGCTTAATGCTTATTAATTGAGGGAATTAATGAGTAAATTTATTAGTATATAAATAGATAATATTGAATTTAGCTATAGTTACAGAATGGGACATTATCAGCCCATAAGCCTTACTATATTTATATTGTTTATCTGACAAATGTGCCCCCTGAGAATGTAACCTATGAGTAAGTGGGAGACTGTATATAAGGGAAAAGATAGGCTTGACCCTAAAGAGAGAAAATAGGAAAATGGAGATATTAATTTGATTCTGAAAAAGTCTAGGGAGAGTCTGTTTGCCTTGAATAATCTTTAAGCCTGAAAACGTTTCATCTATCAAAATCTTGTCACTCATCCCTGTTTCCCACTCCCAATATGACTTTTCTTGAGAAAATAGAAATGTCCACCCACATTCCTGATTGCCTCACACTTCCTATAAAATTGGGGGTAGGCGAGCAGGGGAGAACCTGTACTGGAAGAGTGTTTAAAAACCACCTTTTAGAGACCCCTGATACTATGGTCTGTTTTAAGGGGGCAACTCCTGTCTTAAGTCTTAGGCTTCTGAATCTGTACAAATCTGCAGCTCATTCTGTACACTGTTGGCTACCAGGAAATAAAGCAGACAAATGTGTTGTTAATTTGATGAGCAGAGGTAGGAGGATATTTGTAGTGAGTTGCCCAGAATTGCCTGCAGGCTGTGAGAAATTGCCAGAATATGAGCTTCTAGATGATGGAGAGAAGATTGGAGAAGTCTGAAAAAGAGAAAATGAAATATGTCCTCTGGTTCTGAGACCTAGATTGCTGAGGTCAAGGTCAGGGGTTGGAGAAAAGGGACCGGAGCTGCAGTTTGGGGAGGTTCTGGGATCTGTGCTGTAAGCCCATTTGTAACAACCTTAGGGACAGGAGATGTGCTGTGGCCCAGAGCTAAAAATGGCCTCAGCTGTTTAGGGAGAAACCTGTCAGCGATGCTTAAAGATTCTTGTGTCAACCTATGAGTGACTTGGCAGCTAACTCTTTGCCACTGAGCACACCCGTTGAGTCTTGGGGAGCACATTCCTGGGTTATATTCTCACCAACATAGTCTCCACAGAGCCAGCCATCTCTTCTAATGTATCCTAAGTACCACTTGAGAGAAGGCTGTGGATCAGAAAGGCTTGAGGAAAGAGCTGGCTCTGAGGGATCTGTAGGCCTCTGGTGGAAAGGGAAAGGAAGGCATTGGGATTGGGGGCAAAACAGAAATATGGAAGAAGCACCAGAGGGGCAATTGTTAGAAGCTGACGTGAAGACCTGAAGTGTTTGGTTGTGAGGAAAGGAAGATGTCAATGGGCCATGAGCAACCCTGGAAGGAGGTAGCAAGGTCTCCAAGGAGAGGAGAGTAAAAATGTAGAGGCTGATGACAAAGGAGACACACTGGGAAAATACCATCTTTATGAAGGAGCGATTGGTACCTTCTTTTGAGTGAGGTATTCATTAATTTACCTGCAGATATTTACTGAATTCCCACTTCCCAATTCCTAGTATGGACAGAAAGTCCCCTTTCTTCTCTGAGTTTACACTCTAGTGAGGAAGACAGAGAGTAAACAAGTAGCAAAGTAAGTCAGAGGGTTGTGAACACTATGGAGGAGAACAAAGCTGGGCCAGGGAATGAGGTATCCAGTAAAGCCTGTGACACAGGAATCATTTTGTCTTGCAAATCCATGCATGGCCACAGATAACTCCACTTCCCCAGGTTTCATCACTCACTCACTCATTCATTTGTTCATTCACTTTGCTCATATTCCTTTTTGCCAAACACTGTTCTAGGCACTGGAGCAGAGCCATCAACACGACGAGCCAACTCCATCCCTCAGGGGAGCTTGTGGTCTAGTAAACAAGCAACAGATAAGTAAATAATACAATTGTGAGTAGTAGTGATCATTGTGATGGGTGAGCAGGTAAGGAGTGAGGGAAGTGGTGAGGAGGTGCTTGAACAGAGAATGATGAGTACTCACGTGCTGATGGGTAAAGAGTATTCTAGAGAAGAGAAAAGCAAGGCAAATACCCTGAAGAGGGATTGAGCTTTAAGTCTCTCAGAACAGCAAGTTCATGGTTTGTGATTTCTTTCCTCTCCTCTTTTGTTTTTAAAGATTTTATTTACTTATTCATGAGAGACACAGAGAGAGAGAGAGGCAGAGACACAGGCAGAGGGAGAAGCAGGCTCCCCACCAGGCGCCTGACGTGGGACTCAATCCCGGGACTCCAAGATCACAACCTGAGCTGAAGGCAGATGCTCAACCGCTGAGAAACCCAGGCATCCCCGTCTCCTCTTTTCTTTTCCTTCCCTTCTTTTCTTTTTTAAAAAGATTTTATTTATTTATTTATTTTAGTATTTTAGAGAGAAGGAGGGAAAGAGAGACTCTCAAGAAGACTCCACACTGAGCGCAGAGCCCGATGCAGGGCTTGATCCCATGACCCCAAGATCACAACCCACGCCAGAACCAAGAGTCAGGTGCCCAACCGCCTGAGCCACCCAGGCAGGCACCCCACCCTTCTCTTCTTTTAAAGACACTCTGCTTCTCAGTAAAAGACTTGTGTAAACCAAGGCATCATCTTACTATGAGGGGGAGGCAGTGTGACATTAGGAAAGTGTGACATCAAAGAACTCAACTGCTTGGGGTCTAGTTAGAAGACCTGCTTCTGTGTTCTTACCTGTAAAATAAAGGCTGGGGTTCCATTTTCTTGTTACTATTCGTCAACCTTCTGCTTTGTGATGGAAGAGGCAGCAACTTGAATGTTCTTAGGCAGAGAAGGAAGGCAAGATTCCTCTGTGCATTCTTGTGCATTCTGGTTCTTCTTCAATTCTCTGATGGGCACAGAGGGTGTTTATTGGGCCACCTCAAGGCCTATGCCATAATGTCAAAAGCTTTGTTGATGTATGTGGTGGTGGTCAGAGACAGCTTTCTGGAACACTTTCCTGGTACCCATTGGGAGGCACAGATGTTCTGAGAGCTGGAAACGGGAAAGAATCCATTTGGGGTCCTAAGGTGACTTCTCGCAGCATACATCAAGGGCATATTGGTGACAGGCAGGGATCCCTGCATGGCCACAGGCGCCATTAGTTGGTGCGGTTTCATTCAGTTTCCCTTGAGTCCATGACATTACACACTGCAGTGCAGACCCAGTTCTAACCCAGGAACCCAGTAACCCAGTGCACAGCATTGGTGGCGGTGCCACCTCCAGGCTCAGCAGGACAGGGCACGAGGCTTTTACTGATAGAGATCCTGAGGCTCACACAGGCAGAGGGACTTGCCCAGGGGTGCTCAGTGGTGGGGCAAGGACTTGAACCCAGCTTTTCTGGCTTATGACAGAATCTTACATGAAGATAGTTATCCTGAGAGAGGATGTGGACAGATTCTAAACTCCCAAAGATGGCCTTGCTTCCTAGCGCTGCCCATAGCAGTGACCCACATCAGAATCACCTGGGGGTCTTGCAAAACTCCTGATGCTGGGTCTCATGCAGGGTCAATTGGAATGGAATCTCTGGAGGTGAGCCCAGGCGTCAGTGTTTTGTGAAGGACCCCAGATGGTGCCACTGTGTAACCGAGATTGAGAACCACTGTCTAAGGTCAAGCTCAGTTCCAGCTGTTGAAAATGAAAATATAATCATTGAGGAACTCTTTCTCTTTCTCTCAAAAAAAAAAAAAAAAAAAAAAAGGAAAAGAAAAGAACCTGATAATTTGCTACTTTTTCTTTCTCTGGTCACTCTAGAGCAGTCATTTTTCAAGATAAGGACCTGGGTTAAGTGGGTGCAAATGCATGAATAAAATGTGAAATAAATTACTAAGTGAGAAATAAAAGCCATGAATAATGTAAAAGGGGAAGAGCTGGGGGAACTAGGGCAGAGAGCAAAGCCAAGGAAATACAAGAAGAGGGTCACTTGGGGAAGGCTCCGTGGGTGTGAATACAAATGGAGAAAGAAAACGAGTGTGCAAATCCTCTCTTTTTGAGACTTCAGAGCAAAATGTGCCTGGGATACCTGAGGGATAGCAGCTCTTATGAATGATTGACATGCTCCAGCCAGAGGCGGCCAGTGCCTCCCAGGAAGGACAGTCACAGCCCGGGTCTGTGCAGCGTATGTAGGACTGAGTGGGAACATACTCAGCTCCAAGGTGGGGTGTGGGGAGAAGGGACGAGTGTGGGAATCAGAATCCATGGTGAATGGATCGGGGGAGGGCTTGGGGAATTTGAAGAGTTCTCTGATGGTTGGATATGCTTTTCCCTGCTCCCTTCTCTTGTTCTATCCCACTCCTCTACTGAGACTTTGGTGTGACCAGCCCCCCTGTAAGCCCAAACAATCTGTGATTAGCCATGGTTTGCATTTTCCGGGCACCTCCCTGGATGAACAAACTGGAGACGTGGTAGGTAATGACTCCAAACCATGGTCACTCGGGGACTGACTTTATTCTCATAGTTGCCACTAAAACCTCCCAAAGGGAGGAAACTCTGTCAGTGTCCTTTGATTGACAAATAATGAATTCTCTGAGAAATTCGCTCCTGACAGATTCCGAGCAAGCTCAGGCTGCGAGTGAAGAAGTTTTGTGAGCTTGAGATATTTTATCAAATGGTAACCGGTTATGTGCTTTATGGTTTCAGGATAATACATTCTTTCTTAGACACAGTCCACTGAGGAGAGGACATCACCATGAAAGATTCGTTCGAACTGACAATTCTTTATCATCAATTAATTACAATTGAAAGTTGAGAAAGTACATGCAATTGCTAGATGTCTGGGGCATGATTGGAAGGCACTGAGTTTCATAAATGGCCTCTATGAAATTGTAGTTGAGCTGGGGCAAGACAGCTCAACTACAGATTTGGATGAATATTTGGTGCATATTTGGATGAATTTTATTCTCAGGTGCTGCAAGAGATATGTGTGTGTAGTTTCCTACTTCAACTTGCTTGGCCCACAAAAATATCCTTATTTTTAAAAAAAGATTTATATAAATTCGAGAGAGTTCAAGAGGGATAAGTGGGGGCGGGGGAGGCAGAGGGAGAGGGAAAAAGAATCTCAAGCAGACTCCATACCGAGTGCAGAGCCTGACATGGGACTCAATCCCAGGACCCTGAGATCATGACCTGAGCCAAAATTAAGAGTCGGTTGCTTAAACAACTGAGTCACCCAGGTGATCCCCTCTTCCACTTTCTTGGTATAATTCCATTCACTTCCCAATGGAATCTCTCCTTGCTTTATAAAATTTTTCTGGACTGAATGTTAATGCCCCACCCCCCAAGTTCATATGTTGAAACCCTACTACCAAATGGGATGATATGAAGAAGGGGTGCTTAGGGAGGTAATTAGGGGAAGATAAGATCTGGAGACCTCATAAATGGGATTAGCACCCTTATGGGAGTCATGTGAAAGCTTGCTTCCTATTGCTGCTCTCCACCATATAAGGACACGGTGAGAAGTCAGCAGTCTGCACCCCAGAAAAGGGCCCTTTCCAGAACCTGACCATCCTGGCATCCCGATCTGATCTCAGATTTCCAGGCTCTGAAACTGTGAGAAACAAGTTTCCATTATTCATAAGCCACCCAGTCTATATTATTTTGTTATAACAGCCTGAACTAAGACAGGTATACTTTAGAATTTTCTCAGAACATTGACTGGAAAGGCAGATATTATTATCAAAGTGTGGCTAAACAGATATCAACACCCTCAATGATTTACTGTGTTACTATGGTTTCCTGAAAGAAGAAAAAAAAAGTTCCAAATTGGCAGATTGGCATAAATGGTACATAATGAGAGATCCTTTTGATTGCCTAGGATAGCAAATGGGTGCCTTTGATGTGAATGTCTGTAAATGTGCTTTCGACACCTGTGTGTAAATGCGTAAGGCAAATATTGTGGTGCCAGGCCCAGCAGAAATTGCCATAGACACAGAAATTCCCAAACAAACACTTAGCATAACAACTCTACCAAACTAATCATAATGTTCCTATTGAATCATCTAAAATAAGATGAGATCTCTCTTGCCTGCACAGAATTAGTCAAGCTCCTTTTCTGCATGATTACATCTCTACAGAAGCTTCCTTTGAGCCTATAACCCATTTATTTAAGCATGGCCAATGCTGTGTACTCCTTCATGGGAAAGGAAGACCTTGTAGCTCTTAAAAACATGATAAGACTGGGAAAAGGAGAAAGAGTCCCAAGCCGTTTGACTGGCAGCTAGGAGGAGAGTAAGCCACATGCTCAGCATTTGAGTCCGTGACTGATCCCTGGATTCATCCAGAAAAGCATAGCAAGAAACATGCTCATCAATTAGACATCCAGAACCCTGAAGCTACCCAACCCAAAGTCAAGTCATGCTACAGGAATCCCACTGACAGCTGCTGAATAGATTTTTAGCTGGGAAAGAACACGCTTTAAGGAGAAAAAGTATGGGTCTGCAACCTTTTTAGTAAAGGGCCAAACACAGGAAACATTTTAGATTTTGCAGCCCATATGCCCTCCATCAGTTCTATCTACTCAGTTCCACTGCAATGCAAAAGCAGCCCTGGGCTAAATGTAAACTATATGTAAGACAGGTGTGGTTGTGTTCTAATAAAACTTTATTTACAAAAATAGGCCACGCACCAGGGTTTACTGGAGGCCATATTTTGCCAAACTCCTCCCCCTCATTTATATTTTTGAGAATAAGATGGGTAAGCGGAAGGTGGATGTGTTCACCAAATTATAGAGTATGATTTTTAGAGGCAATGTAGGGTAGCAGTTAAGAACACAGACCTTGAAGCTGAATTCAGACCACTTACTAGCTGGATGACCTTGAGCAAATTATTAAACCACTCTATGCCTCCCCTCATTCACTTATAAAATGAGGATTACGCTATCATTATGCAGACTCCCACAACTTAATGTCATGGTTTGGGTACATACCAAAGAAGACCCCAAGGAAAGGACTCAGATATGAGTAATTTATTTGAGAGGTGACCCCAAGAAGCACAAGTGCAGGAATAAATGAAACAGTGGGAGCAGAGAAGCTCATGAGGGAGCATTAAAGAGCAGGTCATCCTTGAAATCATGGGGTGCAATTATGCTAAGGACCCATGGAGATACCGTGTTGGATGGGGGCACCTGCAGGTGGTTCATCATCCATCAGGAGTCCTCACAGAACTCTCCACTGTGACCACAGAGGCCAGCAGGATGGACCGAGGGAACATGAGCAGGGCAGTCATGTACACCAGACTCCTTCCTGAGGTTGTTACTCTGATGAGGGAAATTAATATTTGTGAAACACTTAAGGGAAAAAATGCCAGGTATTTATTTAGTAAGCACCATTTAAGTGATTGTCAAGCAGCAGGAAAGAATATATGGCACAAGAAAAGTTAAATTGTTGAAATTACATGTCTCTAAAGGTAATACTGGTTGAGCATTTAGCGAAGCTCCGCAGTGGATTCTGAAGAAGCACTTGAAATTTTAGGATGCAGGTAGGTAAATTATAGGCAATGGCCTCTCCAACTTCGTAAAGTCAAGTCAACACCATATACTATGTTAGCTGATGATGGTGAATCAGGGTGACCCTAGGAACGCTGGGAGACACAGGCTATCAAATAAAAGTTACACCATACTTAATATATGCATAGTTGTTACAGTGGAATGGTAATTAGGTACAAATGATATGCTGTTTGCATAAATTACTATAATTTGTATTACTTTAAAAATTTTAATTCTAGTGTAGTTAACATACAGTATTATGCTAGTTTCAGGTGTACAATATAGTAATTCAACAATTCTATACATGACTCAGTGCTCATCACAATAAGTGTCCTCTTAATCCCGTCACCTATTTCACCCATCCCCCCACACCACCTCCGCTCTGGTAACCATCTGCTTGTTCTCCATAGTTGAGAGTCTGTTTTTTGGTTTGTTTCTTTCCCCTCTCCTTAGTTCATTTGTTTTATTTCTTAAATTCCATGTATGAGTGAAATCATATGGTATTTGTCTTACCCTGCCTGACTTATTTTGCTTAGCATTATGCTCTCTGGATCCAAGTTGTTGCTAATGGCAAGATTTCATCTGGAATATATGTGTCCCTATGTTTCTAGCAGCATTATCAACAATAGCCAAATTATGGAAGCAGCCCAAGTGACTGTCCGTAGATGAATGGATAAAAATACACAATGGCATATTGTGTTACTTTTATACAACCAAATACATATTTCTTTTCTTACCCTGTTAATCCACCAATACCTAAAAGTAGGAAACTGATGGTTTTTGGTGATATGGTTTAATCATCACAACCACCTATGTTCGAGGATGAAGGCCTTGAATTGAATCTCATGTAGTTTGGGATTTACAAACTTTCTGATCTCAATTCCGTTCATTCTCATCCCATCAGATGTCTCCCATGTGCTACCATTCCTCCCCCTCACTTCTCCTTGGAGTTTTAAAACATGCACACATATTTCCCCTTTCCTTTTCCTGAATGTTCTGGTTGCTCATAGGATCTGTCTGGGGAGAGAGCCACAGCTTATTACCATACTGCAGCAGGCTTAGAGAGAAGGATTCCTGGCCAGGAGTGCCTGGGAGAAGATAGAAAGCCCAGAGAAATGAGCCCTGCACCTTTCACATATGAAGTCCAGGTGGGTTGAAGGTAAAGGGTTGGTCTTCACAGGAAGTAGGGCAGCGACGAGACAGTGCTCACATTAAGTTGGTCCTTGTTTCCAGAATTCATCAGCAAAAGCTTGGACAATCTTTGGCATGGATCAGGAGCCATCAGAATAAGCCTTCACCCACATCCAGGGACTGGAGGAAGAATCTAGAATGGGAAGAAGAGGAAACAACTACTTCTCCTATATAACCTCACCAAGCACTCACATAACTGAAGTAGAATAATCTTCAGAGACATTTCTAGACATGTGTCTTTGTCAAAATGCTTTTGGCTGCAAACCAAGACAAAAACCAACTGGAGGTTGGAAATTTAGTATTCCACAAAAGAAAACACACAAGATTGCTAAATTCCCTGGTTCAATAAAGGTCATCAAGGATCTAGATCCTATTCTGCCAACTTGGATGCATCACCCCCACAGTTGGGCTAACTCTCTCCATTGTTGAAGATGCTGCTGCCTCTTCACACATCACACGTGGACATAACCATATCCAGAGGAAGGAGACTATGTCTTCATGAATTTCTTTTAAAGTGATGAAACCTTCTATAGAAGGCCCCCAGGAAAAGTTCTCTCCCAACTCGTTGGTCAGAATGGACCATAGCCCAGTCCTAAACATTCCATAGGCACAGAGGTAGGACCATCATGGTTGGCTTAGGTTGATTAGGATTTGCCCCTGGAGCTGGCCTGAGGTTAGGATCAGCCTTCCCTGATTCACGTGAAAGAAGATGAAAGAAGAGTAGATTCCAAACCAAATTTGGAGCTCTGCCTACAAGAAAGCAGGCAGATTGAATGTTGCCAGACAACCAACAGTAGGATTTTTAGAGATATTGTGAAGGCCCACCTCATACTCTCTTCTCCCAACCTTTTCTATCTTTCCGCAGATGGCTAACAGTCCTTTAAATAATAAGTGGCATTTTATTTTACAACTGCACATGAAAAGCACAAAGATATAAATGTGGTTGGGAAAAGAGTGTGAGTTAGATGATTTTCTCTTAAATTGAGAAAGACTGGAATGCAATTTTTTTCCCTTTTTGGGAAAAGAAAGGATATTAGAAACCAGAAGGAGAGTAGATACCTGAAGAGGTTGGCAGAACTGTTTCTTCATTGTATCCCCAGCAAGCAGCACCGGCTGGCACGTACTTCCTGTCTTGCCAAGCTGCTCATGTGCCCATGTTGGCAGGAAGTATGATGAGGAACCCTCAGCCCAGTCATGCATCCCAGACATAAGTCCGACTCATCCCAGTCTACGTGGTTCCACCCCAGGCTAATTTGGTACCTTTCCTTGGTTCCAGTTCTTGATGACATTTTTTTCAAGAGGATTTATCCAAATCTAATGGCCTTGCCCCACACGTATACCCACCCCTTAAACTTGAGTTATTGCTTTTCCCCATTTGTTATTAATAGTGTCTCCATTCTTCTAATTTCTGACTTCCCAACCAGCACCAAGTTCCAGAAGACATCTCTCTGCTTTATCTTAAACCATCACGGGCTACAGATTATTTTAACGTCTATCAACTGTTGTTATACTACTATGGTTTTTGCTTTTATTCGAATTAATCATTCTCTCTCATATCTTTTTTTAGGTTCCCATTTCTTGCTTTCTCCATCAATCTTCTCCTCTCCTGAGACTCATAATCCCCATTGTTCTGGTTTTGCCCATTGCCATTTTGTCTATTATGAGGGAACATCCACCAAATGCACATGTCCATGAGTGTTAGCAATCACTTATGGGTGTACAAATATAAAATTTGTGCTAATATAGCTAATGCAGTATTGACAAAAGTCTCATACAAATGGCCAGTTTGTACGTACATTATCTCCCCTGGTCTCAACACCCCCTTCAGTGCATATAAACTAAGAGCTGCAACATGCATAAATGCAGTATCTGCTCACAGAAGCCCACCAAGTAGCACCCCAATGTTCTTTTCACTTCTCCAGTGGATCCTGCTTTGTTCCCATGCAAATAGGTGCAGATACTTATATAACTTGAAAGGGCTTATAAAGTCCACAGAGGAATCTGACACCCAAATTAAAGTTGTATCCTTAGCTCACCTCACTATGCAAAAGCATTGCAAACTATTCGGTGACGTTAATTCCCATCTGGCCACCTCCACAATAACTACCCCAGCAGGAGAAATTAGGGAAATGAATTCCAGGCATGCCTTAGGATTTATTTTCTGTGTGAGTTTAAGCTAAAGCTTTCACTTTCAATATATATTTGATTTTCAAATAGGCTGCAGAGAAACAAAGTGAATGCAACTGTTCTTTATGGTTTGACAGACAGTGTCAGGCTTCCTGGGAGTCTGCTGTGGTTTTTGTTGATTCATGACGTTGGGTTATATTTTGCAAAATTTCTTTAATAGCATATACATGTGTTATGTACATTGTTGCAGGTTCTTCTTTATTCCATTGTGGATGCATCTTCCGGGTGGTGCATGCTTTCTATTCTGGAAGCAGAGAGAGAACAAGGTGATCCCAGGGATGGGGTGTGAGAGCATATTTAAGGGCGTGGAAACCAGTGGTGAGAACATGAGTTTATGGACACACTTAGTACCAGTCCTTAAGGGAGTAATTATGGACAGACTTTGAAGTTGCTTGAGAACCAGCAGCATCATAGATTTGTATAATCACCGCAGCGGCTGTGCTAGATTTGCCTAATGCAGTTCTGGGCACAAAAATATGTACAATCCACTTGTTGAGTTGAGCAGAAATTTAAGGAGAGGAACCAAAGCTTAGCGCATATAGGAGAGGAGGGAGCCTCTAACCCCTTTTCAGAAATGAATTAAGCCTGTCTCCTATCCTCCTTAGAGTTTGAAGTCAATTTTCCAAAGGTCAGGCTTAACGGGGTTGGAGTGAAATAGGGAAGAAGATTAAGGAAGAGGTTTTGGAAATAATAGCTCACATTTACTAGGAACTTACTACAAACTGAATCCTATGACAATGCTTTCCCAGCACATCAGGGGAATAAGACGAAACTCAGGGCCCATAAACTTTTAACTAACCTATTCTTTAATTATGAAATTAATTTCTAATGTGTCTTTATTGTGTCCCAATCTTCCCCGGAATTTTAATATAAAGCAAAGGCATTTTAACTTGCTCTGACACTTAAAAACTCACAAGGAAACAGACGGTGAAGGATTTCATTAAGCTAATGGACTATGGATATAGCCTGAATGATGTTGATTTATAAAGAAAAATAAGTTGAGGGATACCTGGGTGGTTCAGCAGTTGAGTGTTTGCCTTCCACTCAGGGCATGATCCTGGGGTCCAGGATTGAGTCTGGCATCCGGCTCCTTGCAGAGAGCCTGCTTCTCCCTCTGCCTATGTCTTTACCTCTCTCTCTCTCTGTATCTCTCATGGATAAAGAAATAAAAAGAAGAAAAAAATAAATTGATCAGCCAAATTTTGGCCTGGTCTTAGACATTCATCATAGCAGTCCTGAAAATGAGTTACTCCAACTAGCTTGCCTACCATTCTCCTCTGTGGGAGGAAGAAGTAGTGTGCATGGGGCTGAAAAGAAGAGAGGGACTTGCTCATTCATTCAACAAATATTTACTGGGTCTTACTAAGCACCATGCAGTAGGCTAAGCACAGAGGATACAACATGAATAAAGCTTCTTCCAGGCAGCTCGCATCTAGAAGGGAACACAGATACGTAAACAAATAATGTCAACACAGGGTGAAAAATTTTAAAATAGAGGAATTCTCAAGTGTAAGAAGCATATAAGGGGAGCGTTTAATCTGGACTTTTAGAGGAAAGGAAGGGGGAGGGCATCTACAGCAAAGACCCGAAGGATGAGTTAGCAGGAAGCCAGGAGCAGGGGTCGGAACATTCCAAGGCCTTAAGGTCATGGTTATAGACAGGAAGGAACAAAAACAATGGTGGGGTCACACAGTGAAATAGGATGTTGATGTGGGCATTCAGGCCATGTTCCTAAGGGCATTATGACAATAGCCATTAATTCAAGTGGTATAAACAATTGAAAAGATTTGCCAAAGGAATCAGGACATGAGGCCTGTGAAATGTGTCTCATGTGGACTCTGGCATGAATCTCACCATTTCAGTTTTGCGACATGCACTTGCACGTGGACCTTGTGAATCAAATAAAATGCACACTAAAACCCAGAAATGTGGGCCTGTGTACTATTGAGCTGCTTGGTAACTGAGCATAAATAACTATCATCAATGGTACTTTTACAGAGTTAAGCCAATTTTCCTTTTTCTTCTCACTCTGTTAGCTCCTCAATTATCCATAATCAATGAAATGTCATCAACCATTCCTCACTTCATGCTCAAGTGATTATAGGCAAATTAAAACACAAAACCCCAATATCTAATTTCCTAGAACCTAGAGTTCCTCCCATCACTTCACATGCTCTGGGTTGAAATAACTTATATGGGAGTGAATCAATTGCTGTTTGTAAGGTGGAGAGTGGACAGATTTGAGAACTATAATTGCTTTGGGGAGTTGCATTTTTATGTGACGCCATGGTGAATAATCACATTGTAAAAGGCTTCTCAGGAAAGGCCACCAGACACCATCCTGATGCACGGAAAAAGGGGGTTTCTGTGGTCATGAATGGGCCTTTGTTGCAGTCATTCTATAGGCTTTCTCTTCTCTTTTAGTGGGTGCTTTGACACTAAAGGGGAGTTGTACTTAAGCAATGGAACAAATCGTGCCATTGGTAACAATTATGGGCAAAAGTAAATAGAAATGCAGTCAGTAAAGGCTTTATTTCAACAATTGCAATCTCAACGATTGCAAACACAGAAAAGGAAATCTTTGGAATTTGTATGTCAACCAGTACAAACTTGATTAGGCTTTTGGGCACTCTTGTGGGACAGGTAGCCCTAAATGGATGGCAGAAGCACAGGGCTCAGCCCAGACCAGGACAGGCTTTCTCTCCCTACTTTGAGTTATGAGTTTCATGCTTCTCCTAACAGTCAGGGAAAGGAGGCGATGCCTGAGTAGCAGTAGGAAAACACAACAGTTGAATCTGAATACTATTTCATATTCTAGCATATGGCAGGGATGGTGTTCTCAGCCTTCTTCATCCCTTTGGTTTCTTTTCTCCCCTGGTGCTCTGAACTTATGCTATGAATGGCAATCAACAGCAGGAAGAAAAAAATTTCCTTGTCTTTGGATGATTTTTGCTCAAAGTGTGGCCTGCAGATCAGCATCACTTGAATGCTTGTGGGAGGTACAGAATCTCAAGCCCTACCCAGAACAAATGAATCAGAATTTCTAGTTTAACAAGAAACCAGGTGGTTCCTATTCCAAGGACCAGCACCTTGAAAGAACCTGAAGCATGGTGTGTGACTCTAAGAAGCCACTGTTCCTGTCATCCTCCGGAATGGAGCCAGGAATGAAATCGTCACAACCTTCATGACAAGGGGTTCCTGCCGGGTGAAGCCAGGATGCTGGGAGAAGAGAAGTGGGTCAGAAAGGGGGAAGCGGAGGGAGAGGAAAGTGAAGGGCCCCCCCAGGAGCACACTGAGGCTGACTCTCAATGAACTAGAGGTGAGTCAGTGTGATAGGTCACCATTTGTTCTCTGGACTCCTCTCTATTTGCAATCAGCCTCCTGTAGAAACGCATTGCCTATGTATGTGCCATTTTGTTATTATGAGGTGTGACAACTCTCGAGTTTTCTGAGGCTAACTTAGCCTCTCTCTCCCACTCTCTCTCTTTTTTTAATGGTAGTTTGGCAGTAAGAACCCATATTTTGCTGATTCTTGCTGCTTCCTGCAGCTGCAGAGCCCAAGCCCTGTATATTGTTTGTACCCAAACTAACTGACAGGGTTTCCCAGAGGAGCTGCACATGCACGTGTGATCCCAAACTGTTACCATGTGGCATCTTTAGGACCACGTGGCCTCTTTTCCTGGGGAGAGTTGCTTCTGTTGAGCATGGTTACCACTTCTGTTGGGTTTCACTTCACTATGCCTGGAGTCCTGCAGCATTGCTTGAGAGCTGAACTCCCTGAGAAGCGGAAGCCACAGGAAGAGGGCATACACTCTCTGGAATAGTTACCAAAGTCCCTCACCATAATGTGTTATTAAATATTTAGTTTTTACCCCAAATCCAACCCTTCCTAAGATTCAAAGCATCTCCATTGGACCCAGACTGGGGAGATCCCTCTTATGTTGAGAGTTTATAAGTGAGTTAAGTTTTTTGGGTTTGATTGAGTTCATGGGTTTTTTTCTTAGTGCTGCATGCAAATAGACTTCCAATGGGGCTTCCCCACCAATCCATCATAGGTACTCAGACATTTCTTAATCCTGGTGATTTGACAAAGCTGAAGCTGAAGCTGGGACTCCCATTACTTACAAACTATATTTTTGAAAAGAATTATTTCCACAGCGTGGATTCAGCTCTCTTAATTGAAGGGTTTTTAAGGTGCACTAAAATTTTTTAAAGGCATCAGGGAATTTCCAGGAGCTTCCCATTGCTGCTATGCCAGGACCACCTCTCACAATGCAATCTTCTTAACCACACTCTTCCTTCCCAGCCCTGGGTGCAGAATCTCAGAGGGGTTCCTGCTCTTCCTGCTGGAGGCTAGTGGCCACTCTATCCCTGCATGTTCTCTTTCTCCCAAGACTGACTGCCACAAGGGAACTTGTTTGCACAAACATTCCAAGTTCTTGCTGTACCTGAAGACTAACACACAGGCTGTACACATTTTAAAAGTTTTATTGTTAATCCCTTTAGGAAACAGACCTATAAAAACAAAAACTAAAAATACAGGGAAGGGGGACCTGAGTGGCTCAGTTGGTGAAATGTCTGCCTTTGGCTCAGGTCATGATCTGGGGTCCTAGGATCGAGTCCCGCATTGGTCTCCCTGCTCCATGGGGGGCCTGCAGCTCCTCCTGCTTGCATTCTCTTTATCTCTCTCTCTGTCAAATAAATAAATAAAATCTTTAGGGGAAAAAAACACAAGGAAGTTCTAAATTATAGAATCTTACAGTGTTCTTACTACTTTACACCTGCATAATAAGATCATAAAAATAATAACTGAGATTCAAGGAGGTGAAAATCCTTGCCTACCATCACCCAGCTGGCCAGAGGCAGAGGCCCTGCTATATTGTATTGTTCCCCTTCACACTGGAATGCTTTTGTTTTTTGTCTTCCTTCTAATTCACTTCTGAAATGGCAGTCTGGACACTTCCATAGACTTCTTCTCGTTTCTATTCCTGAGAGCTGTACTCAACCAAAATTTTCGCCATCCACTGGCACCCCATCACCTTCTAGTGGGACATCTCTACCAGGCACCAACAGTAGTGTCCCATGAGATGTTGATACATCTTTTATCAAAAAACAGAAGATGCTCGTGTTACATACTTTTGGAAAGCACTGAGTTAAAAAAAAAAAAGTTTGAGAGATTTCTTTTCTGAGGGAAATTATTGTATATACATATGGCCATTGCAACCATATTTTGTTTTTCTTCCTGCACCTTTGTAACTCTATGTAGAGTACCAATGACCAATAGACCCATGCTGGCTCGGTGGGTCTGGGATAGGGCTGAGATTATGCACTCTAACCAGCTCCCAGATGCTCCTGATGCTGCTGGTCTGAGGATCACACTTTGAAGAGTGAGGCCATAAAGTACGGTTTGGTTGATGCTGCTCATGGAAGACATAACAGGAAAAGGCTTATTAATGGAACTTCAAACACTAGATGAAACTGAGTAGGAGCAAGAGGTATTCCCTGGTCTTAAAGGGGTGCTTTACATCTTTGAGATCCTCCATGCTGCTCCTCACTCATCCCTTTGCATAATTCTCTACTACCCTTCCATTATTGTTTAGAAGAGATACCTGAATACAGGTACCTAGGATGCTAGGCATGATCGTGGCTGACATTTTCACCATGGGCCTCAAATGAGCCCGCTGGGTTAGTCACCTCCTTTATAAATTGGTCCCCAACCAGAATGTAGTCCAACTTGGGTGGGCTGCTCCTGGCAGCCTGCCTCCTCCTCCTGAGGGTAGACAGAGTTCTCTTGAGAACCAGCCCGTGGCTGCTCTCTTCTTAACCAGGCCCATCTGGGCAGCTGAACTTTGCCAAAGCAGATTTCCCTTCGGAACCAGCTATAAGCACAATATAATTTTATGGGCAAGGAGAACCTTCACTTGCTTCTACTACCCCCCCCCCCCCCCTTACACTTTCCTCTCCTGTTTGCTGATCTGTTATGCAGGCCACGGAAGAATCAGACAAAGTACTCATGTCTGGTCCAGCAGAACACCTTTCCAGAAATGGGCTACTGGTACCTTCTGTCTGTATAGACACATGTATTCTCACAGACCCTACCTTTGAGGAGACACAATTCAGATGAGATTTCTCATCTGCAAACCTCTCAGTGAGAGGCCTGGAGTGAAAGAGAATGCGTTAGCCTGCAGGCCTGTGTCCTGTCTGCGCCCACTCTAACCCAGCTCTGCGATCACGGCCAAGTCACTTAACTTCTTTGAGACTTACTGTCCCATTCCTCATAAGGAGCAGTGATTCCTACCTTGCAGGGTAGGTACATGGGTTAGTAACCAAAGGCCCTGGCACAGATTGGGCATATTATCCAGCTACTGTGGGCATGCTCTTCGCTTTGACTACCTTTCTAAAGGCTCACATTTGACAAGACTCCAGGAAGCTGTCCCAGGGCTCCGCTACTAGTAAGGGCATGTGAATTTCTGATGGCCTGGCAGGCATAGGCTGTGAGGACAATCTGAATGTGACCTCTGTCACCCCCACTGATCACCAGGATCATCCAGGCTCATCTGGTTGGCTTCCCTCTCATGCCTCCTTGAGACCATTCCTACCTGTGAAGAGAAGGCAACAAGGGAAACTGAGGGCCTTGCCTAGGCTGTCCCTTAGTGACACTTCTGTATTCTCTGCCCTGCGTGTCATCTGTCCCACCTCCCCGCCCTCGTTGCTTGGCTTTTGGAGGTTGGGCTGCCACTAGCTACTTCCTACAGGCGCCATCTTCCCACCTCCTTCTCTGCAGCCCAAGTACCCCCAACACACCAGACTCACACGGATACATACACACACACACACACACACACACGTATATACCGCACCACACACACTCTCTCTCTCACACACCACACACACCCCACACTCACACATACAGATACACACAGGTATGCACACACACATGTATATATGCACAGGTATGCACACACACGTATGTGTCATGTGTGACACAAACACTCCCTCTCACACACACACCCCACATATGCACACATACACACGCACATGCCACACTCACCATACTCACTGAAGCCACACACACACACACACACACACAAATCACACTCAAAAAACAACACGTATACACACACATACACAAAACTGCCTACCACCGATAGAGTTGTCCTCTTATTCTTAGCAGGGAACCAGGGAAATTTGAATGTGATGTTTCAGAAAGCTCATAAATAACAGTAATGCAGTTTTCTCTGAGTTGCAAATCCCAATTTCCAAATCTCCTATCAGAACTTTAAAGGAAAAGAATCAATCTTATGATCAAATACAAAACAAATGGGTTTACTTAAAAAAGGCGAGCTCCGAGCTAAGAAGGAATCCAAACATGAATGTGTGGAGAATAGTGTTACACCATGGAGTATTTCCCTCTCACATTCCCAGGGCTGCTCTCCGAACCTCCCCACCTTCTCTCTGGCTTCTGTTTATCTCTGTCATTGAGCAGAGAAACCACAATTATCTGTCTACACATCACAGTCTCAACTTCTTCCACCACCTCTACACAAGAAGGGCAGAAGAAAACTCTGAAGAAAATACAGAGTTTACTTCATTTAAGTTATGCTACCAGAATCAGAAGGCTTGGGTTTGAGATCCTGATCTGCTGTGTACCAGCTGGGAGATCTGGGAAACCTGCTTAATCTCCCTGAACCTCAGTTTACTCATCCAGCAAAGGGAGATACCGGTGTTTACTTGACAGAATTTTTGTGAAGAAAAAAATAAAATAATATTTCTAAAAGTACTTAAAGTACTTGAATATTGCCTAATGCAGTGATATGTTATTGATGAAAGTTCCTCGGCATCTCTAAGCCACTGTAAATATGTATCTATGTACATATTTACTTATATATAAAAAACTTGTATATATATTTTATAGAAATATATATAAATAAGTACATATATAAAATATACATATAAAACTAATTCTTCACACACTCTGATTTCTCTAAGATGCTAAGTCTACCATCTTAATTACCCACAATTGGTAAGGCATAAAATACATAAGAGCATTTTATTTCAACTAAAATTTTGCTTTTCATAACCGGCAACTGAATAGTACTGAAATGAGAAATATGGCATAAGCTGCTTGGACCACTCGATTCTCAAATATAATAAAACACTACTTTTTAAAAAATACCCTTAAACCACTAGAAAAAAAATCTGTGGCTAAAAGTGATTCCTGCTCCTAAATAGTCTTCTGATCAGGCCAACTAACAGATTATATTAACATAGATATCGTGTGAATAAATCAGAAATTATAAAAAGATCAGCACTCCTTTGTCTTAGTTTTGGTAATCAGATTATTACTTGAACTTCACTTAATCGTAAGAAATTTTTTCCCCCTGTTTAAGTGTGAGCACAAACATCTCTTTTCTTTTGCGTGTTTGTTTTTTTCTCCTCTTGAGTATCCCATGGAAGTAAAATCAAAGTGACATAAAGTTCACACTTTCTGTCACTGCTGGTCTTATGTTGTGGCCTGATAGATGAGGCATACACTTCCTTCAGCTCTAAAAATACTGAACCCCAATAGCCAAGAGTCAATTGTTAAGTATTAAATTAGAGTTTTAGAAGGAAACATCTCAATTCAGAATTGGTGATTTGGCTTTAAAATTAAGTGGAAGAAGAACATGTGCTTGGCTGCTCACTCTTGATGAGCCACCCATACCCTTCTTTTCTGGGGTTCCTATACTTTCCTAGGAGCAAAACACCCCTAGATCCCTCAGAAGCTAAGAGATGAGTCTCGTTACTATGCTGTTTTTCTGGGACACATACCGGGAAAGCGGGTAGGGGTGGGTCTTTCCATAGGTAAGTGAACATTTATGTGAAGTCAGAGTTCCTTGGTTGGAACAAAAAGCTGGTCTTCACTACATTTAGGGATCCTTGGCTGGCCTTATTCCATTTTTCTATGTCAAGCGCAGAGCAGTAACCCAATTAACATTTTCATTTCAATCGAATTAGTGATCTTGCTCTTGACCTTGTACTCAGACACCTGAATAATGGGGGGTTAATTTAGCTGAGAATATAGCCTTTTGCCAATTCATAACTAATATGTGAGCAGACTTAGGGGGAAAACATGAAAAGCTAAAAGAATATAAGATTCATGTCTGGCTCCTAGAGGAAGCTAAAATTAGAAATAATTTGAAGGATGGACTGAGGTCTTATTAAATATACCTGATATTTCCCAGCTGGAAAAAAATATCTGCCTGGGAGAGTCAGCTGGAGGGTAGGGTTCAGGAATACTTCATCTCACTGATGATGGCACACTTATGTTTCACCGGGGTCTAAGCATAGATGCCTTTTTATTTATACCACTCTTTATTTCTGTTTCAGTGATCCACAAAACTCTATGTCATATTATATGAAAGCCATCTGAAACTGAATAATTTCAACATTATGCTATATTTTTTTCCTCTTGCTTTTTTGAGACATTATTGGCATCTACCATCATGTAAGTTTAAGGTGTACAATGTGATGATTTGATATGCATACGTACTGTGGAATGATGACCACGGTAAAGTTAGTTAAGACATTTGTGACTGTGCAAATTTTTCTTTCTCTTTCTTTCTTTCTTTCTTTCTTTCTTTCTTTCTTTCTTCTTTCTTTCTTCTTTCTTTCTTTCTTCTTTCTTTTTCTTTCTTTCTCTTTCTTTTGTTCTTCTTTCTTTTTCTCCTTGTCCTACTCCCCACTCTTCTTCTCCTTCTTACCCCTCCTCCTCCTCCTCCTCCTCCTTTTTCTTCCTCTTCTTTTCTCCTTCTCCTGCTTCTTCTCCTGATCAGAACTTTTAAGGTCTACACTCCTAGGAAGTTTCAAATATACAATACAGTATTATAAGCTATTGCCACCATACTGTATGTTAGATCTCCAGAGCTTACTCAGCTTTCAACTGGATGTTTGTATTATGCTACATTTTATATGAAATTTTCCAAAATTGTAAAAGATCTCTTTGATGATTCCCTTAAATTTTTTTTGATTCACAAAACATTGAAATTTTCTTGAAATAACAAAAGGCTAAATGTGGAATGGTATAGTATATCCGTCATATAGTAATGGTGCTACTGTGTTGCGCACTGTGAAAGGAGGTGTATGGTAGGTAGAAGAACAGGATGTTAGTTCTAGAGGGGACTTCAGAGGCCCCTTCTAGAGGTGAGAAAGTGAGGCCAAGAGAGCATTCATAACTTGCCAGAATTGCATCCAGTTCTCCTAAAAATTCAAAGATTTTTATGCATTAATAATTAAAAATTTTTATGCATTATCACTTTATGCAAAATTATTATATAATATATAACATTATATATCATGTATCATATGATATTGTATATTATATATCATATAATTGATTATATAACATTGTAATTTTTTTAAGATTAATACTTATTGTATTATATGACTAGACTTCCATACTTTGACAAAGATAAAAACTGAAAAATAGGTTATTACACAAATCCCCTTTCCTCTGCCCGGGAACTACACTTAACTTGATGGATCTTGAGCTGTTGGTTTTGGTTTCCCCCTGTGTTCAAAGCAATAGGAAATGTCTCACTGCTTAGGATAATAAAGCATCTCATTTGTTTTCTGAAGACAACTTACTTAAGAAGCTTACTAGAAACCTTTTCAAAACGGAGATAGTATCTGTACAAAGAAGCTATTTTGCTAGAAAATAAATATTTAAAATAAGAGACTGTTGGATTTCCATTTATCATTGCTATATAGTTCTTAGGATTCTGGAAAAATAAAATATATATTTTTCTCCCCAAATCTGGAGAGAAAATTTCACTTGTTCTTTTCATGAAAGAAAATTCATGAAAGGAAAGAAAATTCAAAGCACTCCAAAGCCTGAAAGGGTATATTTGATTTCCTTGTGTTTTTTTTTTTTAAACTACACGTTGATTCTAAAACTTATTAGTTGGCATTAAAGGCCACAAGCAGTCAAGAAAAGCCTAAACAACAAAGTAGGACTTGCACTACCAGGTATCAAAACTTAATACAAAATGACAAAAGCCAGTGTGGAATTGTTATAATAATAGACAAGCTAATGGAACAGGACAGAAGCAGTTCACCTGGATATGGGGCACCGATTTTGACAAAGCTGGCACCTCAGAGTGAAGGGAGGATGACCGTTTCAGTCAGTGGTGCTGGGTCAATTAATGGTCACATGGAAAAAAAAATGTGACCCCCCCCCCCCCCCATCTTCTCATGTCACAGACAAAAATCCATCCCAGGTAGGTTATTAACTAAAGTGAAAGTACCACAATACAGTTTTTAGAAGGTGCTGTAGAGATTTCTTAAACAGAATGCAAATAGTGTGACGGTAAAAAAAAAGAAAAAGAAGAAAGATTAAGTTGGGTAACGGTAAAAATAGGAGTGTGTGTTCATCAAAAGACACAATTGAGAAAATGAAAGGCGAGCAGAAAAATAAAAGGTACGGGCTATATTCAGAATATATTCAGAATTTCTACAACTAAATAAGGCAAAGACAAACAGCTCTGTGTGCATATTCGGTGAGATGCTTTTCATGTGGAGAGTAACGCTTTGAATCGTTGGAGCTCGTTTTGGGGGAGGTTTATGTTTTCCACCCCTAGGGTACTATCTATTTCTGAATGTGAGTAGTAGATTCAAAATAAAGAATGTGATAGCACTGTGATGCTAAAGACAGGGAAATAGATCTTGAGTTATTTTGCGTCTATTATTCTAAGGAGTTTTTATTTGTGTTCAAAACCAAAAACAGTGAAACAGAGTACAAACTGCAAGGCATTATTTTGTTTGGGGAAGTGCAAACTTTACCTCCTACATGAACTATTTTATTGAATTTGAACACTATTTTTGAAAATGTAACCTTACTATTTTTAGTTGTTAGTTCGCTTTCAAATTAAAGAACAAGTCATGATGATTGTTATTACTGATAATTTTGTAATTACTTCCGAAACTAATCTTGTCATGTACAGAAAGTGTCATAGATGCTGTCCAGGTGTCAACCTGGACACTCAAAAGATGTGTAAGACCTCTACTCAAAAAAACTATAAAAAGGATTGGGAGATATTAAAGATATGGATAAGTAGAGGGACATATTTTGTTGAAGGGCTAAAGGATAAATACTGTCATATATTAATTCTCCCCAAATCATTTATTATAAAGTCAAATCAAAATTCCCTTAATTTTCCAATGGAACTTAAAGGAATATAAATAAGTTTTAACACTTTAAAATGAAAAATATGTGGTTATCAAAAGTCACTATTCACAGAGTAAATAACCTAACCTACATAAATAAATACAGACATAAATACAAAACCTTGAACCAGTGAATCCAAAAACCAGACACAAAATAATACACATTGAGTATTTCTATTTCCTTAAAGTTAAAAAAAAAAGAGTTTTGGTTTTATGAGTAGGTAAAGAAACTCTGGTTTTATGAGTAGGTAAAGAAAATGTGTATATATACACAATGCTGGAGTATTAGTCTTAAAATAGAAGGAAATCCAGCTATTTGAAGCAACATGGATGAGCCTGGAGGACGTTATATTAAAAGAAATCAGCCTGTCAAAGGAGGACAAGTATTGCATTATTCCACTTATATGAAGTATTTAAAATAGTCAAGAATTCTTTACTCACAGAAGTAAAGAAAAAAATGCTGGTTGCCAGGGACTAGAGGGTGGGGGAATTGGGGATTTGTTCCCAGGTATATTTCAGTTATGCTAGATGAACAAATTCTAGAGATCTGCTGTACCACATGGAGCCTATGTTAACAATATGGTACGGTACACTTCAAAAGTTAAGTGGGCCGATCTCATGCTAAGTAGTCTTACCTCCAAAAACAAAAGGCAAAAGAGAAAAGAGGACACAAGGAAACTCTGGGAAGGGGTTGGAAATGTCTGTTTCCTTGATGATGGTGCTGGTATCACAGGTGTTTGCATGTGTCCAAACTCATCAAATTGCACACATTAAATATGCACAGTTCTTTGTGTATCAACTATACCTCAATAAAACTGTTAAAATAAATGAAACTCTAGTTTATTAGAGTGGTCATCTTAAATGGTAAAACTTAAAAAAAAAAAAAAAAAAGGAAAGATGTAGTTACCATAAAGCAAGGATTGTGGATATCTCAGGCTCCTGGAGGCTGAGACATTCTTTTCTTGACCTATTGATGGTTACATGGGTGTGTGCTGATAATCTATTTTGAACCGTGTATTTGTATTATTTGTATGCACTCCTTTGTTTTTGTGTTCTAGTTGCAATGAAACCTTTTTTAAAAAAGATTTTATTTATTTATTTTGAGAGAGAGCGCGTGCACGTGTGAGTGGAAGGAGGGGTAAAGGGAGAGAGAATCTCAAATAGACTCCATGCTAAGCGTGTATCCTTTTTTTTTTGATATTTTATTTATTTATTCATGAGAGACACTGAGAGAGAGAGAGAGAGAGAGAGAGAGAGAGGCAGAGACATAGGCAGAAGGAGGGAAGGCATAGAGGGAGAAGCAAGCTCCATGCAGGCAGCTCGACGTGGGACTCGATTCTGGGACCCCAGGATCACGCCCTGAGCTGAAGGCAGACTCTCAACCACTGAGCCAACCAGGCATCCCCTGATGTGGGGTTCGATCTCATGATTTCAAGATCATGACCTGAGCTGAAATCAAGAGTTGGACGCTTAACTAACTGAGCCACCCAGGTGCCCCTGTGAAAACATTTTTTTTGAAGTTAATGTGAAATGATAAAGGAGAAATTGAGTCTATATAGAAGCTTGGGGGAAGATTCTATCCAAGCCCCTATAACGAAACAACCAGACCACATGAAATTGTGCAGGTGCACTGTTGGTTGACCAGTTGGGTTGGGTCATGGGTGGTTCTTTTCAGTAAACACCAATACCACAGTAATGAAAAATATTAGTCTTTCTGTGATGAAGTGTTTTAAGGTAAATTATAGGTCATGTAACAATCCTTTGAACTCTTCCAGGCCAGTCCCTTGTTCTCTCTCTGCTCCTGATTCCACAGCTCTTGGTTTCTCTTGGCCCATGCTGGCCTCACACTTCGTTTAGTCTCTATCTAGCCCCTTGGACAGACGCTGCTGCTGAATTACCTAGAATTTGGCTCTGAGTCCCCTCTTAAATCAGTTTTGCTATTGCTCTCTAGCTCAATGGGAATATTTACATCACCCACTAAAGAGAGGTGCAGAAATCATGTCCAATGTGATTGAAACCTTGCAGCTGCAGGGATGTGCAGGTGCTGTCATTATATGTGGATCATGCATAGGATGCAAATACTCTGGTCTAGTGAGTTAGACAGCTTAGTCTCCACTAATTGTCCATTAAACCTATTAGCTTTCAAAGTTTTAAAGAAGGTAAAATATCTTACTTAAGGAACATATTCACTAATCAAGTCATCTTGCTGGAACATTTTGGAGATTGATTCCCAGTTCCAGCAGTTGAAAATATAATTTAGTGTTCATTGAGTATATGGTCTAATGTGATTATTTATGTTCTGGAAGAGTCAAGAAGAGGTGGTATAAGCAATAACTTTACCTAAAATGGACGTGCTATAATAAAAGCCTGGGTAAATCATTTCAAATATTGCATATTAGTTTTTAGTTCATTTCATTGGAAATCTTTGCATTGTCCTATAAATAAAAAAAGGTATCCTTCTATTTTTCCATATCAAAATGCACTTCCTCTGCATGAATAGAATGACTTATTCCAGAGCGGGGACTTGAAAATTTTTAAATTGCTAATTTTGATGTTTTAATAAGTGACAAAGGAGCACAGTGTTGGAGGCAGGTATAACTCATTGTTTGATGTTTCATTTTAATCCAGTTTTCATTGACACAAGCTCTTTTTGGTTTAGTGTGGGGGGAAAAATGAAAGATACTTTCTCCTTGGACAGCTAACTATTTAGTCCAGTTTAAAAAGTATGTGCACGAGCCCCATAGCAATAGTAATGAATGATAAAAGCCATTCTCCAAGGATTGAATATAGCACAGCCATTTTTCATCTCTATTATTTTTTGTCATTTCTTTAAAAAATCTAGCCTATTGCCTTTTCATGTTATTATGTATGACTTCTTTCCCCTCAAGACTTCTGGGCTGTTGCTATAGCAAAAATAATGATGAAATTTTGCTTAATGTTCTTTTGCTCTTGAATTTCAAATGAAAAACTATGTGGCACTGCCTGCATCTCTCAGATTGACCACTGCAGGCCTCATTTATGGAAGAGGGGAAGGTTTCCTCAGTACTTCGCTAATTCATTTATTTTGAAGGAGAGTAATTGCACCCAGGAGCACCCATTTCACCATTTCTGCAATCCATATTCATTGGAAAGAAGGATAAAGTTTTGAGCTCAATTTATATGGTGCCACTTATGGATGTTTTTCCTAAATTTGGTCGGTGATCCCTGCAGAGTACTTAGGGATGCTTGAACATAAGTAGGAAGGGCATATAGCATTCATTTATTCTATAAATATTTATCATCACCTACCATTAGCCAGGAGTAGGCTAGGTACCAAGGATACAAGGACACGATGTGGAAAAGACACACATGGTCCCTGTCCTCAGAGGGGACATGAGCTGGTATCGGATGCAGGAGAGTTCACTGAAATGACCCAACCATTACAAAGGCATGGGGCACAATCGAAGCACCAGAAGGCTTACCTAATCCAATTTTTGGAAATCAGAGAAGGCTTCCTGAGAGAAGCAACAGCCAAACAGAGACGTGATGAGCAGAAGTAGGCAGACAAAAATGAATCAAAGGAAGAATTTCAGGTCTTCAACTGGAGTGTGGATTTCAGGGGAGATGTAGTGCGGCGGCTGGATGCCAGGATGATGCAAGTAGGGCCAGACTTTGAAGGTTCTTGTAAGCTAAGAAAAAAAACTTTGGTTGATGATCTGTGCAAGAGGAAGCTCCCCGACTGTTTTCACACAGGCATGTACACTGCGTCTGGTACTGGAAGTGGCTCCAGAGGGATAGAATATTAAGGATGAGTTCTCTTCCTTGGTGACTGATCCATTTCAATCCCACTGGGGATTGACAGCACCCCAGGCGATGCTGTCATGAGAGCTGGTGGATGATTTCAGTGCTTGGAGGATTGTGTGGCACCATGTGAGTTGATGAACATAGCAAAGAGCAAGAGAGGTAGTGGCTGACACAGCTCTGGACTTAACTCTGTTTCACTCAGCTGAGAATCTTCCTCTTGTGCACTCAGCTTTCGAGTGAATTTGGAGGGAGGAAGCTAATGATGAGGCTGGGTCCAAACTGGAAAATTTCAGGACGTTGATCACCTTGTTCTTTCTGAAGTAGCACTGGTAGTTGCTAAAAATAATATCAGCATTGGCTGGGTAGAGAAAGGATCGTTTGTCAGGTTCATTGTTGCCTGGCTTCCTGGTCTCCCATGCTGAGCAGGTTCGGGGAGCAGGTCACTTGGGGCAGTAGGGTGCAGCACCACTCCTGGGACACATAGAGGCTACAAACCCAGAGAACTGTGTTCTTCACCACCATTTAGGCTTCAGTTGAACCCACACTTCAGTGCAGAGCCTCCATCACACCCTCATGGCTGTACAACTGAGAGAGACTCCTAACTCCAGGCCCTCCCCACTGCAGGGCATCAGCTCCCTAGGACACCAGCCTTACCACCCTAACCCTAACCCTAACCCTAACCCTAACCCTAACCCTAACCCTAACATCTCTCCACCCCTCAAACACTACCGATGGCTCCCTGGCACCTGTAACAGGGGCTCTCAGCTTTAACGGCATGCTGGAGTCACCCAGACAGAATTCCAATGTATGGCTCAGAACACTTGCATCCCCCAAAGAATCCAGAATCATGCTTAACCACTGACCAACTTTTGAGAACATGTGCCTGAGAGTACCCTTTCTGTTAGTTACTGATGATTTTGGTACCTACCCCTAGAGCAACGAACCACGCCATACTAGTTGGTCAGGATGCTTTACACAAACATCGAGATTGATGATGTGTACCTGGTTCCATTTTTAGGGTCCTCATTTTCTGTTGCCAATGGCTGGATGCACAGCAGGAGATGCCTATGTTACCAGTGCCCCAGAATCCCCGGAGCTTCCCTGGGCACACAGCACCTATGTCCCTATATTTCCATGTGTACTTGTCTAGTTCCAGAAGGGAAATGACATAGAAGCCCATGCCTGAGCTCTCTCCCATGACTCCAGTGATGCGAACCTTTCCCTGCTGCTTTTGCTCTGTATCATTGCTATAATAAACCTGAGCCATGAGTATAAAATGTTTTTAATGAATGAATACATGAGTGCACTGAACAATGAAATGAAATGACCGGGGCACCTGGGTGGCTCAGTGGTTGAGCATCTGCCTTTGGCTCAGGTCGTGATCCCAGGGTCCTGGAATCGAGTCTTGCATCAGGCTCCTCACAGGGGCTTGAAAAGGAGGATATAAAACATTGCATTCTCCCTCTGCCTGTGTCTCTGCCTCTCTCTGTGTGTCTCTCATGAATAAATATTTTTTAAAAAGAAGAAATGGCCATCAGACACACGTGTTGTCTGTTTTCCAGTGCACAAGGAACGAGTCTGTATTGCGATGCATTTACTGTAAACTGTAAGACCCACTCTAGCAGATGGACTCTTCTCAGGGAAATATTTAACATTTACGATTAGATAGAACCCAACGAATGCCTGGGTGTTTCAAATCTTGGATACCTCTTTGCTTGCTTAGCTCCAAAGAGACACAAGACAAATTCTTGTCATCAAATTGTCTGCCAAGCAGCCATACTTCCCTACTGCCCATTCTACTCAGCTGGGGTGGGGGGGTGGGGTATACCCAGAACACATTTCTGCCCAGGAGAGAAGGATGGCCCAGATTGATGCCATATCCTCCATCACACAGCAAGTCAGACGCATGAGCATGAGGGTTATGTGACTGCATGCACAGGTGGTAGAAAATGGTCTAGAACAGTTGGAAATGATTTTGACTGGGTCTGCTCACGGAGGCTAGTGTCACTAGTAGCGGGAAAAGACAAAGTAGCCATGCTTCTGGATCTGTGCCACTATTTCCTGGCTCCTGTTCAGACCTTGAAAAGGGAGGATATGGCAGGAGGGGCAATGGGACTGGCAAGTGTTTGATTGGTCTTCAGGAGTGAAGAGGTGAGGGAGGTGAAGGATAGGTTTATATGTATATATAGCCCTTTGTAAGATCCTTACTGATGCTCGTCGTCCGTATCTCGATTTAAAAATTTTAAAGACCTTTTTCCAGATTCCCCTCTCCTCTGTGGTTCAAGGAGCTGTGACAGGCATTTCTTCATGAGGTTGACATTTTCATCAGAAGGGAAAGCCTGGGGACTTTGATAACAGCTGATCACAGGAATCCTGGATAACCAGCAGTGGCCTTTCCCCGTCGCTTCTACTCTAATTAAGTGATCACAGCCACCTCTCCTGAATGTCTGCAAGGGGCTGGAGATCCTTGGCAATGGTTCTGTCAATCACGCAGAGAACACAAATGGGCTGGGTCAAGAGAAGTGGCCGGAAGCCGGAAGCCGCCAGAAGCCTTACCTTTATTTCACTTAATTCATTTGGAATTTGGTCCACAGGCTTGAAAAGGAGGATATAAAACATTGCAAATATATACTCTCTATGAACCTTGGCATGTTTTAGTCTAGTTAAGAGATCTGAGCCTTGCGCTACTCAATAATAATACAAATGCAATTTCACATAACCCCAGAAATACCAAGGCAAGCTAAGAATAATAAATTTGTGTGGGTCATATTATTTTGATGCACTAGAATCACTTGTTATTTAAAGGAATTCATTGGGGATGCCTGAGTGGCTCAGTGGTTGAGCATCTGCCTTTGGCTCAGGGTGTGATCCCGGGGTCCTGGGATCGAGTCCCACATCAGGCTTCCTGCAGGGAGCCTGCTTCTCCCTCTGCCTGTGTCTCTGCCTCTCTGTGTGTGTCTCTCAAAAATACATAAATAAAATCTTTAAAAAAATAAAGGAATTCTATGATGATATTTTTTGTAGTACATGAAAACATCCTGTGAGTTTCTCTGCATTTTAAGTTGTTTTATACCTTCTTTTTTTTTTTTTTCTGAAGGTTGCAGGCACGAAGCATACCATTAGATAGAAGGTGTTAAAATTTCGGTTGGCACTGCTGTCTCTTTGTTTATCTCCTCTGGGATATTGAAGCCATGAGGATAGACCTGAGTGACTATAAGTCAGAGAATTTTTCTGTCCTTGGCTCAGTTACACCACAGCAGCTCCCTATGCAGGGAGCGTACAAATCAAAAGCCATCCAAGCGCTCCTGTCCAGAGCTGTGAAGGGTAGAAAACATTAGGTGCCCCTGCCAGGCAATCAGAATCATGGACTCCTCTCCTCCTTCTGTGTCCTCTTGCGTTTATCTCAGAGCTCCAGGTTAGGGGACAAGAAGAGGTCTTCACTGGGAGCTCTGCTGGGGAGCACTGGTTCTTTCCCAAGACACCTTTGGCTTTAAAGTACACATTCTGTAATTAGATCAACTCTGCAGAAATACAGGAAGGGGGCACATATGCGTAAGCCTAACCTGGTACAGCTTAAGCTTTTCAAAGTGAAATAGAGGCCGGGGAATTGTGATGGCACACAACCAGCCAAGTGCTGTGTGTGACCCGCACGCCCTCCCGGAGCCCACAGAGCATCACTGTGGGCAGATGTTACCCCTCTGTCATCATTACAGAGGAGGAAACGGGGGACATCCAAGGTCCAGCCACCCGTCCACAGGCACAGCTCGGAAGGAAGTGGTGGTGTTGGAATTTTAAGCTGGGGGTTGGGGGGGACCTGGTTCTAGAATTCACGCTCTGAAATGCGATGACCTCACCGGAGTTGCCACTTCAATTTCAGCTTAGCACTAAGCTGTAGTTTCCCTTTGGATTCCTATTTAGCTGCCTGGATCCTTTTTATATAAGGATTTCCAATGCTTAGGCTTGCCCATGATATATACATGTAAAATATATGTCATATGTATGTATTTGTCCTTGCATCCTTCCAGAATGCACTGCAAAAGAAAGATGATGGATGCTGCTCATTCGTTTGCTTGTTTACTAGCCTTGATTTTAGACAATATTTTTAGTTGTGATACGGTCTTCATTTCATCTGTCTTGAGGCAATGAGTTGGAGAGAGAAAGAGAGTCCCTGCTGATCCCTGTCATAACTGATAAGCCCCCCTGGGACAGAAAGCCCTGGCTGGCTTCTCAAACTTCTAAATTAGATTTTTAAAAGGGCACTGGGCTCCACCAGCAAAAGGCAAATCTTCCTTCTAATTCCATTTTTAGATCTCACAGTTGTCCCGGAGCATAGGCATGTCCAAACCTAAGTTTTATTCTTGATTTTGATCACCTCAGTGAGTACTATTGCCAAAGAAATTCTCAAGAATTTTTCTTAGCCCTTTCTTCTCTATTTCTTCCTTTCTCCCCAGCCTCTACCACGCACCTCCCTATATCATCTTCTGTACTCTGTACCTTTACACTCACCACGGGCTTTCTTGGACCACCCAGTGTGATTTCCCACGAAGACCCCAATTTTTCCATAGCAGCAAAGCTCCTGACCTGTCCCAACTTTATCTTCACCCAACAAAACTCAATCTTCCTGTGCTCTACTTCCTCAATCAGGAGGCTTGTCAAAAGATGTTGGTTTCATTTTCTGGGTTTTTTTTTTAAAGACTTTATTTCTTTATTTGAGAGAGAGAGCGAGAGTGAGCACAAGTGGGATGGAAGGACAGAGAGAGAGGGAGAAGCAGATTCACCTTTGGGCCCCTTGATGTGGGGCTTGATCCCAGGACCCTGCAACCATGACCTGAAGGGGCTGAAGGCAGATACTCAACCGACTGAGCCACCCAGGTGCCCCAAGATGTTGGTTTCTAATAAAGGCTTAATAATCATTTCTACATTAACAATCACCTATGAAATCTTGATTCCTAGGAGCAAGACTTTGAGGAGCCACTGACAAAGACAATCCTCTTTGAAAGATATGAACATAATACTGGTAGGAAGTTAGAATTTGAAAACCATTTGCTTAAGTTTTTGGGAATTTTGTTTGTTTGTTTGTTTGTTTTGCTTGGGCTTTTTAACATAAGATTTCCAGCCATATCACAGTGTCCAGCTTGAAATACTCACCATTTATCTGGGCCTTCTGGAGACTACCCTGATCTGTATGCAATTTCATAAGAGAATTTTATTTTCCTCTCTAAAGATTGATTTTGTTAGTCTAGGCATCAGCAGCAAGTTAAAATTTGCATTTTAAATTTAGAATGATTTATTTTCAATGAAAGGTGTATCAGTGCTGCCGTTAGTCTAGCAGTGATGAGAGGAAAACAGATTTATGAAAGAATATGAGAAATGTGAGCTTCCCTACAAAGGAAGAGATTGGTGCATTTGACTTCATAATTTAAAATCTCTGTAAGACAAAAGATTCTATAAACAAAATTAAGTGAGGAACAACAGACCTAGAATAACACTTGGGACATATGTCACCAAAGGGTTAGGGGTAAGACTTTATGAGAAGCTCCTAGCACTCAATGGACAAAGAACAAACAACCTAATTTACACATGGGAAAAAAATAAAAAAGCACTTAGAGAAAAACACAAATGATTAATAAGCACCTGAGAAGAAGCTTGATGTAACTAATCAAAGCTATGTGAGCTTCGCTTTCTGTGTATCAGATCGGCAAGGTTAATATGATTAACACTTAGTGTTATCATTGGCAAACAGCACATCAGCTGTCAGTGTTAAGTGGGAGAGTCAACTGGCCACCCTGCTCTACAGAGCAATTTGGCAATATTTATAAAAAATGTAAGTATGTTTTTGACTCAGCAGATCCTCCAAGGGTCTATCTGGCATACATATCTGCAAAAGTGGACAAACATGCTGGTTCAAAAATCTTAATTGTAGCCTCGTAATAATGAAATAATTGAAAATAATCTCAATGTTAGCCAACCAAGTTAATGGACTGCATCCATGCCAGCGTGCAAAGCAGCTGAAAAATGAGAGTGTACCCACATGGAAGGGTGTCCCTTTCTTTATTTTTTAGGGTCTCGGGCAACATGTCCACTATTTACATTTTTGTAAATAACAACAAACACATCTATGTGGACATAATCATATCTGTGGATATCAGTGTGGGTGTGTGTTCATAGAAGAATGCCTGGATGATTCAAACCATCAGCAGTGACCTCTCCGGGAGGAACTTGAGATAGGGACAAGGGCGTGTTTTTAAAGTTAATTTCCAAGTTGGGTTTTTTAAAAAATTACTTTCATTATTAACATACTTTAAGAAAACAGGAAAATTCTCTGGGATGCCTGGGTGGCTCAGCAGTTGAGCATCTGCCTTTGGCTCAGGTCGTGATCCCAGGGTCCTGGGATAGAGTCTTGTATCTGGCTCCCCATAGGGAGCCTGCTTCTCCCTCTGTGAATGTCTCTGCCTCTCTCTCTGTGTCTCTCATGAATAAATAAAATCTTAAAAAAAAAAAGGAAAGAGAAAAATTCTAGAATTTCTTATAAAGTAGTGTACCAAAGTACACCAACTCTATTATAGTGTTGTTACATTCTAGAATCCTATATCTCTTCAAATACCCCCATTGATAATATACATTTACCCATACTTCTCACTGATTATCTAAAATGCTGGAAAGGACACTGCCCTGGAAGTAAGAACAGGAGTTCTGACTTGCTTCTGTTCTGTCATGACCCAGCTATCTATTTGCAGACCTGTCATTACATTCCTCTGAATCCCTAAAAAAATGAAAGTCGACCAAGATGAGTTGTTTTCTAACTCTGGCCCCCACAGATGCAAGAACTTGTTTCCATACCTACCTGTGTACCCTGCTTTCCAGTTCTGTTTCTTTCACTGTTATTTATTTATATAGTCACCTAGGGTTTTGTCTGATTTCTGAGCAAAGGTCATTTGGAAATATCCAGTGGAATTAAGGCTCCTCACCGAACAAATACTTCTTGAGTCTATGAAATGCAGGCTCTTTTCAGGGGATGCAGACCCTTCAGCCAGTCCTTAAACTGCTCTCTCTAAGAAGCTGTCTGTTTTCCCCTTACATCAGGCCAGAAGCACAGACCTTTCTTTGTTTTCTCCAGAACATAAAGTTGAACTGTATAGGGCTCTAACAGAGATGAATGAGAAGAAACAAAATGCATGCATCAGAAAACAAGGGGCAAAGTGGGCTGCTGGGGAAAAGAGAAACTTTTGATCTCGCCTTTCTTCCAATAGGCCATTAGGTCAGTTGGCATCACTCCTGGCATGATGATTTTGCTTTGCTCATGAACGTGCTCTGTTCAGAAATAATAGTCAGCAGAGAGCCCCGAGGACACATTCGTTAGGGAGTTGTAATTCCTGCTGTACAGTTAAAGGTCAGCCCAGAAACCAGCACCAGCTCTTAATCAGGGGCTGTGGGAGGAGACAACCAGGAGCCAATCTTCCCTCTCAGCACCAATGAAAGGAGGGCCTACGTTCAGGGTCAGCCCCATTCATCCCTGTAAGCTGGGTAAAATTTAACACATGGTTGGCCTTTTCTTTGACTGAGGTGAAAAAACAAAACTCCTTTCTAGGGAGTCCTAAATGAATGTAGATGTGACAGTTAAAGCAGATGTTATCATCCTGTTTCTACCCACCCTTTCAAAGCACAATGTGAAGAATACCATGAAGCGTATCGCTGTCACTGTCCACATCACAGAGTAAGTGCCCATGAGCCTGTTTGCTAAAGAGGTGAAGAGAATGTCAAGAGACAGCACTCCTTTGTCACATTCCTATTTCACAATCCAAACACAGCCTATGAGGCCATACTGGAGCGAAACAAATAGATTGGTGATTTATTTTGTCATTCTTTTTTTTTTTTTTTTCCTTAAGTAAGTCTTCCTACCCTGCTTTAAAAAATCACAGGCTAAATGTACTCAGTTCCAACTCATTGAATTTCTCAGTGTCCTTTCAACGCTTCTATATATAACACATTTCACTAAAATTAGTAGTTCTTGTCCTGTAGCTTTGTGTGATTGAAGGGAGGGCTCTGTCTCCTATTTCTCTTATATCCCCTCAGAGACCTAAATAAAATGCTAACATTCAGTAGACTGTGACTAAAAATGTGTGGTTTTTTTGCCATTAAAAAGACAAGACACCGTTTAGAAGCAATTTGAAATATGTCAAATCACTAAATAAGCATATTAAATATAACAGTGTAGCTAGGTTGGACACCTTATGGAGTAATCTACAAAGGATGGGAAGAGTGGGGAGGAGGGGAACTCTCTTTCTCTGTGATTTCAATAAAAAAATACTTGCATCGCCACAAGGCTACTATGTAAATAGTTTTTAAGCCCCTCCTATGTGTCAAGTTGGCATAATTCATTTACTGATACAATCATGCTGAGAAACAAACTATCCCAAATGTAGTGACTTAATGTGATAAATATGTAGTTCAACAATCTATAGATTAGTGACTTTGACTGGGCTCAGTGGAGTGGCTCTTCTTATCCAAGTGCTGGGCCCCTCGCTTGCGTGGGGATTGGGTGGTTGTCAGTTGTCAGTTGTCAGCTGGCATCATGGAGTTAACTGGGTCACATTTCTCTCCTCCTCCAGCAGGCTAGCCCAGAAGCCCAGACATGTTTCTGTGGTAGAGTCAGAAGGCAAGAGTCAGAGCAAGTCCTAACATCCAGGTGTTTACGGGGCCTGTGCTTGCAGCATGGTGGCTAATATCTGATTGGTCAAAGTCTATCATATGACTGAAGCCAGAGGCAGAGTGTCACTATAAATGTTACAGAGTAAAGAATTTGTAATATTTGAAGAAATAACAAACTGAGGCCATAAATGCCATCTCTCCACAGATTCTGTACTAATTTAATTGATTCCATCTTATTTAACTTCACAGTAAGTTATCACTACTATCCCCATTTAATAGATTTGAATACAAAGGAGAAGAGAGAAAGGCTAACCGGCAGTAACTGACAGAGCCACTACTTCTGCTCTAATATATAATCTTCTGTCTCCATACATCTTAGAGTTTCTTGAACCTTCGTTATTCACCAAAAAACTATGAAAGATTATAGTAAAGAAAGAGAGAGAGAGAGAAGGAAAGACAGGGAAGATTTTCAAATAGAGAATGATAAATGATAATGTTATGAACAAAGGACTTAGTTTCCCTATCCCACTGGGCTGTGATTCCTTTCCAAGGGATGAGCCAAGTATATGTAAGTTATACCCAAATAAAGAACCAAAGAAAAGAAGGTGGAATGCTGAGAGTTAATGACCCAAGAATTCTGGATAAACAATTTGGCTGAGGGAAAAGAAAGAAGAAAGAAGAAAAGAAAGAAAGAAAGAAAGAAAGAAAGAAAGAAAGAAAGAAAGAAAGAAAGAAAGAAAGAAAGAAAAAAGAAAGAAAGAAAGAAAGAAAGAAGAAAGAAAGAAAGAAAGAAAGAAAGAAAGAAAGAAAGAAAGAGAAAGAAAAAGAATCTTATTAAGTTCACGGATACCCCCCAAAAAATACCAACAGGATTTTTTCTCAGTGGAAAGCAATCAAAATGGCTCTAAAAAACATGAAAAACGAATAAAATTGGAGAGAATGTGGAGAAAGGGGAACCCTCCTGCACTGTTGGTGGGAATGTGAACTGGTAGAGCCACTCTGGAAAACTATGTGGAGGTTCCTCAAAGAGTTAAAAATAGACCTGCCCTATGACCCAGCAACTGCACTGTTGGGGATTTACCCCAAAGATTCAGATGCAATGAAACGCCGGGACACCTGCACCCCGATGTTTCTAGCAGCAATGTCCACAATAGCCAAACTGTGGAAGGGGAGGTGGGTGGGGCATGGGGGTGACTGGGTGATGGGCACTGAGGGGGGCACTTGATGGGATGAACACTGGGTGTTATTCTATATGTTGGCAAATTGAACACCAATAAAAAATAAACTTATTAAAAAATAACAACAACAAAACACACACTAACACTGGAAGAAATTGAACTCATAATAAATTTGTGATGTCAAAAAAAAAAAAAGAAAAATGAATAAATAAGAATAGCCAAGAATATTCTGAAAAATCAGAGTATTAGAAAGTCAATTGTTTTTTCAGTTAGTGCAATATATTATGAAATTACAATAATTTAAAAAAGTGGCACTGCCACATGAATTGACAGATCAGTAGACTAGAAAGTACAGAAGTAGGCCAGAACCCAATATAGGGATTTAGAATACAATAAAGGTGGCAATTCGAATCAGCAAGAAAATGATGGATTACTTAATAAATGATTCTCTGATAACCGGATAGTCATGAGAAAATTTTATTATATTTCTATGACACCTTAGACTAAAAGAATTTTTACATCTGTCAAAGTGTCAAAAGCGAAATGAAACATAACAGCATGAGAACAAAACATGAGTATGTTTTAAATATAATTTCAAAATAGGGCAAGACTTTTTAGATTTGACACAAAACCCAAGTCCCACTGGACAGCAGTTGAGGGACTATGGCATGCACCTCAGAATTATCCCACTGGGGTATGAGGACACCCAGTGATTTAACCAGAACTCCTGGGCATTGACTCTCAGCACTTCTGGCTATTGCAAGAAAGCTTCCCAGCAGGCCAAGGAAACATGAAAGGCCACCAATGGCATCTGATAAGTATGGGAAGCAAATATGGTGTGTGCATGTCATTCATCAGGTGAAACAGTGAGAGATGGCTCTCCAACTACCACACTTTGTTTTTGTACTCATGAAATCTGGTCATGGGAGGAATATAGCACCATATGTGTATTGCTTGCTCAAACCATAGGGAGCATCTTGTAAGATGTCCCTCCAAATGGAAAAAGCTGTGGTCTCTTAGCTTCCACCATAGTTGGATCTTCCAAAGGCTGTTCTACCATTTTTTTAGGTCAGCTTTTCCTGGGTGGTAGGATTCAAGATAAGACCAGGAAATCCCACATGTATGAGCTCATTGACTCTCTCTCTCTCTCTCTCTCTCTTTTTTCAGTATGATGATTTCCTTGTTCAGAAATAATACTGTGTGGGACACCCTATCAATTTTGGATCACTTGGGTCATGAGGCCCACATAGAAGAACTGCTTGAATTTCAACCTAAACCAGTTACAGAATTTGTCTGGCTTTGGGCCACACTTATGATCAGCAGCTTTGAGGGTTACTTAGCAATAGATTGGAGCACTGTGCCTCTTACTGGCAGACAATGCAAGGTGATGCAAGTTGGGTTTCACTTCAGAGAATACCGAGAATGTCTCACATCACTAAGTCCTGAGAATCTCTACTGAAACTCAATGAGAGAGACACCTGAGTGGCTCAGTAAACACACGATGTGTACATAGGACCCCTGGGCCCAAGGTGAGATGAACTCTAGCAAAAACTAGAGTTTTATCATTAAAACCCCATAACTCCCCATCTGACCAGTGGACTTATTCCCAGGGTCTCCAAGAAACTGGATACTGAGATGCCTGTGGTGCCCACACAACATTGCTTCTAACCAAGGAACTCACTTTATTGCAAGAAAAAAAAATGAGCTGGCATGTATGGGTGTCCAGATGGTTTAGAATTGCCCCCAAATCTGGGCAGCCCTGATGGCCCAGTGGTTTGGTGCTGCCTTCAGCCTGGGGTATGATCCTGGAGACCCAGGATTGAGTCCCACATCAGGCTCCCTGCATGGAGCCTGCTTCTTCCTCTGCCTATGTCTCTGCCTCTCTCTCTGTGTGTGTCTGTCATGAATAAATAAAATCTTGAAAAAAAAAAAAAGAATTGCCCCAAATCTGGTATTCCTCTTTCCCAAGAGCATCTTGCTCCCTGGTAAGCAGCTGCAGAACTCTCTGGGGAAGAGAGTATGTATTATGTACACATAATACATATGTGTAGGAATGTTGCAGGTCTTTTTTTTTTTTTTTTTTTTTTTTTAAGGAATCCTGCCTCTTTGTTTAGGGATCTAGAGTCTATGAACAGGCTCTAATAGGAAATTAGGTGGAGAACTCTGTGTGTCTTCTGGTAAACAGTCACCAGACCAAAGTTTTCAATAGTTTTAGGAATCAAATTGGACCTTAGTAGGTTTCCCATCTGTTTTGGTGCTAGAAATACATGATAAATTATCTACCACAAAAAGACCTCTGAAGGTAAAACCCGTTTTGATCACAACTCTGGCCCTGCTGCCATACTCACCTTGGCTGTCATGGTTACCTTGGTCTCTGGCACTCTGGGCTCTCACCATCCCGGCCATAATCAGGAATCTCATTCTAAAGGCAGCCTTCACCCCTGGCCTCACTATCAGAGCCACTTTTGTATCTAGAATACTAGCTGCAAGGGACACTAGGAAATATCTAGTTTAGCATTCTAATTCCTGTGATACAGGAAGAGGCTGAGGATGGATGCAGAGTCCAATAGACAAGACCGTCATGAGGAGAGAAAGAACATTTCTTGTGTGTGTAAGTTTGCAGAAAAGACTGAGCTTGTGCTTATGAATAAGGTGGATGAATGGATTAAGAATGTGTTGTACACAACGAAGGAATCACTAAATTCTACTCTGAAACTAATAATATAGTATAGGTTAAGTTGAATTTAAATAGAATTTAAAAAAGAAAATGCAGGGGCACCTGGGTGGCTCAGTGGTTGAACATCTGCCCTTGGCTCAGCGTGTGATCCTGGGGTCCTGGGATCGAGTCCCACATCAGGCTTCTTACAGGGAGCCTGCTTCTCCCTCTGCCTCTGTTTCTGCCTCTCTCTCTGTGCCTCTCATGAATAAATAAATAAAATCTGTAAAAATATATAAATACGTAAGAAAATGCAGTAAATGATTTTTAATAAAAAGAATGTGTGTGGGATGCACAGAGAAGCTTCTTGAGTCTGAAGAGGTATGGAACATGCCCTTTTGTAAAAATGGCCTTTGATACGTTCTAAAATAAGTATAAGAGGACACCCAGAGCACCGTAATACAGAGGCCTACCAAACATGAGCTTTTGCAGTTAATAAAATTCTTGTTTGCAAGGAATGTTTCATGGTGTGAGGAAATGCTGATTATATCACACTGAGTGAAAAAGGACATGTGTGAAACCATACAGACATTTTCAATTTGTGTATGTGAGGGTGTGTACGCACATATATACTGTACACCCTCATATACTGGAAGGAAGCATCTCAAACTGCTAAAAAGGGTAGTAGAACCACAAATGGTAATATGGTTTCTTCACTCTCTTTTACTTTTCCAAAATTTTTCCCCAATTACTTACATCCTTTGGAAAGTTAGCACTACTTTATAAAGCATAATATATATAATAAGATATGGGATAGCTAATGAATGTGTTCTGGTTAAAGTTTGAAGAAGACAAGTGTCATCATCATTCTAGAACCCTAGAATTTGTTTTCTTGCATAGCATAAAAAGAGAGAGAGAGAAAGAGAGAGAGAGAGAGAGAGAGGAGAGAGATATGTGAAGAATTAGGCTTCGAGTTAGGTGAGAAAAATATGTATCCCTAAAATCCTCAGAGTCACCTTGATCTCAGTATCCTGGAGACAAAAGATACTTCATGTGGGTTCAATTTGATTTGAGCAATAGAACCCCTCCTTGCTGTTCAGTGAACACCTAGACGGATCCTAGTATTCAAAACAAGCAACAGTGGATGCTCCATTTGAAGCCAAGCCCTCCAGGAGGATGCTTGAACTCTAGAAAAACCCATGTGTAATCCACTGACCTAATCCAACTCATCATTTTCCAGATGAAGAGATCTCAGGAAGAAAGGGGCTCATCCTCTTCCCCTATAATGGAGGGTCAGGTAAAAGAAGGTCCCCCACGATACCACTCAGAGTGTAGGGCCAGGTGCCTTTTATCATCATTCAAGACATGAAGTCAAAGGTAGAAGAGGAAATCATGTCCCAAAGAACTATGAGAGGACAAAGCCAAAGGTCAATACTATGTCATGCCCTTGAAGGGCCGGGAGGCGGAGACAGATTGAGAGGATCAGGTGTGGATTTGCTGAGGCTCCAGTGATGGCTTGCAACATATTGCAGCTTTGAGGAGCCAGAATGGGGCAGACATACCACAGCTTGCTGGAGGTCAGTGATCCTTAGGACTAAAAAGCAGGTGTCTCAACTCAATAGAATGGCCTGGTTAACACACACACGCGTACAGACACCTGCCTGCAACTAAAACACAAAAACTTCATGCTCACATGTCCACCTTACTGGAACCGTCCAGTTGTCCTTACTCAGGTCCTCAATGACAGCCTCACTGCCAATCCAGTGGATAGCCACGTTCATTTTCCTACCCTAGGTCTCCTTAGCCTTTTCCTTTGGTTACCGTCTCTGAACTTGACCATCCTCCTCTCCCATCACATCAGTCAGCATCTAGCTATGGCATTCCAACTTTGGTAGCTTAAGAATCATCTGGGCGAACAGGATTAAAATGAGGATTTGGGGCTCCCTTCCCAGAGGACTTGGGGTGGGTGCAGCTGTACACAGATGGCCCTTAAATTACAGTTCGAGAAACAATGAACAATACAGTAAAGGTTCTCATGGTGTCCAGCTCAGATCTCTTTCCTGGGCTCAAGGCCTAAAATATCAACTGGCTGATTGATTTAGACAAATCTTGTCACCTTGAATTCAACACACTCTTACCCACTAGCCCCTGCTTAAGTGCCTCTAAAGCTTTACCTTCTTCACCCTCACCCCAAGACTCCTAACTTCGTAGTCACTGCTCCTGCAAAGCAGTTGAGCTGTTCCTTCATCTCACCCAAGGACCTGCCAACCACACCTGAGAGTAACCTCCCCATTTAGAATGGACTGTGGCTGGATTTTTAAACAGAGATGTTTCTTTGTCAAAATATTCTGCTGCCAGCTCTTAAACCAATAATTTTTTTTCTCCCTGTGGCATATCATTACCTGGCTTTTCTGAAATTGCTTTAATATGAGCCACAGTCTGACCACAATAATATTTTTTACTTCCTTTCCTCTTGTGAGGACGGTTGAACAAAGTCAGCTACAATCTAGTGGTAATGAGGCCGGCCTCAGTTTAATCCTCCTGAGTACTAGTTAGCTTTGTCCTGGTCCCAGGTGGCAGTTCTCCTCCTCCCCTCAGCTAGTTATCTCGCCAATGCAAGTTGTTTATTAGGAGGAAGGTCAGTGGGGGTGGGAAAGAAGGAAAGTGAGAGGGAGGGAGTGGGGAGACCTTTTTCTTATTAACCCTAAAATATCCAAAAGCCAGAACTGGAGCCCATCTTTCACTGAGAGGTCTGGTTAGTGGATTTTATGAAAATAGTCCTGGTACCCTGAGGGATCCTTAGTAAAATTAGGTTGGTTCCTTGTGAAATCTCTCCTAAGACAACAGTCTCTGCTTCTCCTTGGCAATGGTTAGCACTTCCTATTGATGATAGTCTTGAAGTAATTATGTTTCCAATTTTAAAATTTGGAATCAAAGACCTTACATGTGTCAAAAATGGGTAGATCAATGGCAGAACAGAGCACTTGCTTCGCCTGGAAACAGCTAGATGGGCATGTTCATTTCTAAATAAAAACTTTTTTAAAGTTTTAATAATTGCCTTAATAATCTTAATAGTCTTAATAATCTTACTGATTGTCTTAATAGTCATCTAATTATGGGTAGAAACATAAGGCTGATGATCTAATGGCCATTTTAACAGGAAATGAACTAATTACAGAAAATATTTTATTAATGTGATTTGTGGAAATCATTTTGAAGATACTTACAAACTTCAGGAACTTACATTTTTATAATCAGATACAGAAACCAGCAACTTGGTGTTTTAACATGTTTAACATGTATTTAACAATACATTTAACAGTAATTAGATTTTATTAATCATTAGCTATTACTATTATTTAATAATAATGCTTAACAGTAAATTCAGTTCTATTGCTGACATCAGTACAAGAGAAGATAACTCCTGTATATTTCTCCTCAGCTCTAGAACTATCTGGGTGATTTTGAGGAACATACTATACAGTAGGGTCCCTGGTTTCAACTTCTGTTAATGAAATAATTAATATTTCTAGATCTTTCCATTGCTAATACTTTATGACCCCTTTGCCAGAAAAAAAACTTTTTTTCTCAGCAGAACTAGCAATATAACTTGTTCCAATAAGTATCATATTTTCATTCCTCAGTGCTACCCCTATGTTGGGAAAATTCAAAATTGTTCCATTTCCATTCAGCCTTAAGCAATGGTCCTCTTTTGGATTGAGGATCCTTTTTGAGAAGCTGATAGAAACTGTAAGACTTCTCAGCTTGGAAAAAAAAAGAGAAGAGAATTCTATGCACAAAGACACAATACAGTTCTAGAAGATCTGTTGACCTCCTGAAGCCTAATGGACTTTGTAAAAGGTCAGAGATTCTGGGTTTTTTAAACTCTGGACTAAATATTAACTTTCAGATGCCAGCTTTAAGAACAAAAGCTTAAGCTCGATGTTGAAGAATATAAAACAAGATAAGGTTGCAGAAAAGAACCTTCTCCAACCTCACTCATATTTTACACTTCCACCACACAAATCTTAAAGCATAATGCGGTACACATTTCCCCCAATTCCAACCCTCTGTGGCCCCCACTGGCCCTTGAATGGAGAGTATATTGCTCAGCGTGGCCTGCAGGACCCTGTGTACTCTCCTGCCTCATTGCTTAGGACTCCCTAAAGGCCACTTCTGTCTAAATGGACATGGGCTATTTCCCTGTGATTCTCACCTCTGAGCCTTTCCAATGGTTTCTCCCTTTGCCTGGATTTTGGCCTTTCTCCCCAGGTTATTCTCTTCTCTTTCATTGCACCTAACATCACATGTTACCTCCTCGACAAAGCCTTCCCTGAGCCTTTTTGCCAGATGTTATCAGGCCTTTCTGATAGCTCCATGGCACTTTATTCTCACACATAACTTAGCTTCTTCAATTGGTATTTATAACGATATACATTCCGTGTCCTGCACAAGTCACTCATGAAAGATTATTGAATGAATGAATGATGATGTTAACAAAAGTCTAACTGGATAGGAAGGAATAAATCTGAGACCCTATGAAGTGAGAACATCCTGAACAATCAGATGCAAATGATCAGCACTGGCCTGGGAGCCAGGATTCCAGAGCCCCATCCTCTGCTCAACCACCTCCTTATGGTGTCACCTCAAGTGAGCCATTTAATTTCTTCAACTCATTTTTCTTGTGCAAATTAAATGGAACATATATATAATAAATTCCATATATGACATATATATATATATATTTCTTGTGATACTCAGTGTTGAAATATATATCACTATCACTTCATGTGACAATCAAAAAGAAAGTGGAAAAATCGATGAATCCAGATACAGGTACCTATTTTGACTCCCTTGACTTTTTTCAAGCTTCGTAGACATCTACAAGTTTAAGCTAAAGTATAGTCAGTCATCATTTCACAATGTGACCACATTTGCTTTTCTGTGAAATTTTTTGAATCCAGGTATTTAAACGCAGTCAAAGCCAGTTACAGATCAATGAATCTAATCAGGCTTTGTTGCAGAGATCCTTAACATGGAGTCCGTGCACTGCAGGTCCGTCAGTGTGCTACAGGAGAGCCCAAGTCTCTGGAATTCTATGCAAAATTATATAAATCTGAGTTTCATTGTTCCAGAAAAGAGTCTATAGTTTTCATCAAACCCGTCCATGACCACAAAAAGTTTAAGAATTACTATTAAAGCTTAATTGAGGCTACAGAACTCATTGGATTGATACTCACCTAACATAAGGCTAGGGACAGGGCCCAAAGATGTGTTGGAATGGGCATCTGGCTGGAATGATATTAAGAGTTGTCCAGGGAAGTGTTAGAGGGCCTGATCCAGGGATGACAGTGGAAAGAGAATGGAAGAACTAAATATCAGAGGCATTGTTCAGACAGCTGATCCCAACCCCATGTGCTCTGTCATGGATGAATTGTTGTGGATAGGGGATCCTCTTCTGTCCCCGGGTATTTTTAGCTCTGGGAAGTTCAGTCCTTCTTAGTGTAGGGCTACCATTTTCCTTCTGGCCTCATATCTTTCTGAAGCTTAATACATAAAAAATTTATCCCTAATTTTGGAAGGACAACTTGAGGCTGCTGATGTATGAGTAAGAAGGAAAAGATGTTCTGCTGAGTTCAATGTGGGAAGCAGTTAAAGGGAAAAGAAGACCCAGCTACTGGGGAAAGTGGTCTGAACGGTTACTGAGGAGAAAGATTTCTGGGAGGTAGAGAGAAGAGAGATGAATCTTCAGGAAACCAAACCTGGGTGGCTCAGTTGGTTGAACATCTGCCTTTGGCTTGGGTCATGATCTCAGGGTTCTGGGATCGAGCCCCATGTCGGGCTCCCTGCTCAGTGGGGAATCTGCTTCTCCCTCTACCCCTCCCCTGACTCATGGTTTCTCTTTCTCTCTCTCAAATAAATAAAATCTTTTAAAAAACAAAAACAAGGGCAGTCCCAGTGGCCCAGCGGTTTAGTGCTGCCTTTGGTCAGGGGTGTGATCCTGGAGACCCTGGATCGAGTCCCGCATCGGGCTCCCTACATGGAGCCTGCTTCTCCCTCTGCCTGTGTCTCTGCCTCTTTCTCTCTCTCTCTCTGTCATGAAAAAATAAATAAAATATTAAAAAAAAAACTTTGGAGAAAAGCAAAGATGTTCAAAGAAAAGGAATGTTGGGGAAGCTTTACCCTGTGGTATGTAATAGAATCTTTTATACTACTTTCTTACTGGTGCTTTAGTAAAACCTACATTAATGCAGATTGGCCTAAATCTGTAACCTTGACTACTGTTTTTCAATATTGTTTATACATTAGAATCATTAAGGAGGGGCACCTGGGTAGCTTAGTGGTTGAGCGTCTGCCTTTGGCTCAGGTCCTGATCCCCAGATCCTGGGATTAAGTCCCACATCGGGCTCCCCACAGGGAGCCTGCTTCTCCCTCTCTGCTTCTCCCTCTGCCTAGGTCTCTGCCTCTCTCTCTGTATCTTTCATGAATAAAGAAATAAAGTCTTAAGAAAAAAGAATTCAAAATGTTAAATGATAGGAGATCGAGTTTAACAGGGTAGAAGGAAAAGAAGACCGTCTTTAAAAGAGCTTGGTGGTGGTGGGGGTGGTGGGGCCTGGGTGGCTCAGTCAGTTAAGTGGTAAAGTGTTGGCCTTCAGCTCAGATCATGATCCAGGGGTCCTTGGCTCCCTGCTCAGGGGGGTGTCTGCGTCTCTTTCTCCCCCTGCCCCTCTCCCACCATTCTACACCGGCTCATACTCTTTCCCTCTCTCAAATAAATAAATAAAATCTTTAAAAAAGAAAAAAAGAGCTGAAGGCCTTTCCATATTGGTGCAGTGTAAAATCATGAAGGCTATTGTTTCCAGCAGGAAGGCCCCCCCATCACGCACCACACTGTCACAGGGGGCATTTTTCACTACTTGCACATTTGGGGGTCAGATTCATACACAAGTATACACATACACACACATGCACATATGCACATGCACATCATTTCTGGGATATATTCACAAGCACACACACGTGCACACATCCTCAGTTCCTTTCAGCTGACTCTGCATATTCCACTCTTGTGCATAATATAATGGAAGCAGTTGACTGTTATTACAGTGACTGTTCCAATTATTAGGGCAATGAAACAGGTTGCCAAAGAACCATAAAAGGCCTTTAGTTTGAAAAAAAAATGCCAGCAGTTTGGTTTTTGGCGAAATTAGTTCCTTTCTTGCAGAGCACAGAACTGTAATTACACAATAAAACTTCATTTTGCCACTCTGAGAGCTGCTGGTGTACCATGTGTTTAAGACAACGACACTATGATTATCCTCATAGTACCTGAATTCTAATCAAGATTTTTCAATGCTGTAGTTTCAGCAAGAGAAAGAAAACAGAAAGAAAGAGGGCGTATCAAAAGTCTGACCTTGAGAAGTGAATAGAGTTAGTGAGAGCCCGTGGGCCATTCTAGGACAAGGAAGATGATCCTTTATTCTACAACAGCTCAGACTTAGCTCTAAAACCCAAGGGACCGATGTTGCTGAGTGAAGATCAAGTTGATTATCAATATACCACGTAGCAGGAAGTATACTGATAGGAAAAATGCCTTTCTACTAACACATGGAAGATAATTCAGGCAGGATTTATTTTGTTTTGTTTTGCCATAACAAAGTAATAAATAAAATGAAAATCTTAATCACGATGCCAACTGCCGTTGGAGAATTTTTTTTAATTGAGTATGAATACAATGGCAGAGTTTTACGCCTTTTTAAAAGCACTAACTACTTTGATTCAGTGATGAAAATGAATTTGTTTCCAGGACTGCAGTAATTTTCCCTTTGCTTCTGCAAGTCAGGACAGGGGGCAATTCAATCAGAAGGTATTTATTGACTGGGTGGAGGAGACAGTGGAAGCCATCCAACTGGGGACGGCATGGTACAGGACTGAGTAGCATGCGAGGACTCTAGTGAGACTCCTCCACCAGCCACGCAGCCCTGGAGAAGTTATATAATCCCTGTGCTTCCGTTTGCTCATCTCTAAAATGGGAGTAGTGGGTGCTAGTTGTACCTACTTCATGCAGTTTTAGGATCAAACGAGTTGTTACATGTAAAGTGCCAAGCAGAGCCCTCAATGAATGTTAGTCTGTTGGTCATCTTTCACTCATCCTTCTTGTACCCCCTGCATCCAGCTCACCACCAAGATGAAGCCTGTCTTCACAGTCTCTCTCACAGCCCCTCTACCTTTTAAATTCCCACTGCTACTTTCCTAGTTCAGGTAGGTCCTCATTACTTCTGATCTGAAACCTTGTAGCAAAACCTCCACATTGGCCTCTTGCCCCCCTCTATCTTCTTCCTCTGTAGCTCATCGTGTACAGCAGGATCACATTAAGCTTCATGATCTGCAATCACAGTCCTCCCTCATGCAAAAGCCTGTCAGTGCCCAGCGTCCAAAGAATGAAGCTCCTGGCACGATGGCTGTCCATATTTTGGCCCCAACAGGCTTCCCTGCCCTCTCTCCCACTGCACTCCCTAATGCCTGCTGTACTCCAAGCCTAAGTGGGAGGTATATGTCTGAACAAAGCCCACGGTGTGCCTCTACACTATCTCCCGTCCTTGTCATGGGCTACCCCTTAGTGATCCTTCTCCCTTTCCCTCTCCCCCACTTCCCCCCTACTACCCCACCTGAACATTTTCACTTGTTAAAATCATACTCATTCTTTAGATTAGAGCTTAAATGCCACCTAATCTGTGAGCCAGACTTCCTCCATCTCAGCAAACAGATTTGGTGTTGCATTCTTGAATCCTGGCAGATATTTCTCTAAAGTGATTTTCTACCCCTGTAGACAGTCACATGTATCTGTGCAATCCTCCTTTTGCCACTGTGAGTTTTTTTTCCAGGCCTGGTCCTATGTCTTATTCATCATTGCCTCTACTGTGGTACCTAACCTCCACTGGAGCACCTGCCCTATCTTGAGATCTCAGTAAATAATTATGAAATGAGAGACATTCATTGCAACCAGAAGTTATTGATTTTCCAATGACCAAAGCAAACACAGACAAAACAGATGGTGGGAATGATCAACCTTAAGAAAACAAGGCCAAGAATTTGAGAATATATTTCCAGCACTGAACTGAGGCCTCTTGGCAGATACATGATCATTGGGGAGGCAGTGCCAGGCAGCGTCTTAAAGCCCATGGAAGATATTCCTTAAGGAATTCTTTGCCCTTTGTCCTAATTTTTAAAAAGATTTTATTTATTTATTCATGAAAGACAAAGAGAGAGGCAGAGACACATGTAGAGGAAGAAGCAGGCTTATTGCAGGGAGTCTGATGTGGGACCCAATCTCCGGACAGGGATCACACCCTGAGCTGAAGGCAGATGCTCAACCACTGGGCCACCCAGGCATCCCACGCTTTGTACTAATTTTTAAGGAGTTTTCCCAGGTGCTGGGTTCCTATTGGAGGGTAGACTAATAGTGATGAACACCTGGGTCTTTATGACATATATGTTTTCCATAGAAAATTAATAAATTGGTGGTTTGGTTTGCAAGTCAATCTAGTGGAATCGCCACTGATCATTGCTGGCAAAGTGCCAAAGGATTCTAGACATCCAGAAACCTAAGGTTTTGTTGGTCCTACTCAGGTCATAGAAGAGAGAATAAAGACCAAAATAAACAATAAATGAAAAGAAAGAAACTTTTAAGAGCCTATTTATTTATTTATTTATTTATTTAGACTTATTAAAACAAGTCTAAATTCTCCTGGGCTTTAGACTACTTCTGGATCTTCTGATTCACTCCCAGCCTCTGTAAGTCATCAGCCCTGGCACCCTCCACCTTCCACCCAGGAGGGTCTAATGACTAAGTCTAACAACTGAAGGAGAGTGGCGGTCTGGAGTGGGGAGGTTCCTGAAAGCCATCTAGCAAGTGCCCTCTGCTTCCCCAGGCCCTCTGTCTTTCCCTTAGAGTGCTCTATGTTCCGTCCAAACTTCCCTGCTCTCATTGACTCATCCCCATGCCTCTCTTGGGCTCTGTTTGTCTCTTAGCTCGGAGTCTCTGAATGTCAGCCTGTGTGCGTCTGCCTGCATCTATCTCTGCTAATCTGCGATGCTATTAAAATCGTTGGGATTGTGTATATCAATATGCAAATTTATGCAACTAATGCACAACTTAGCATTTCAGTTTTGAGCCAAAAGATGACACATGACTACCTACAATGGTTTTCTTTCCCCCAGAAAACTTTTGGCTATGAAAACAATAATCCCACAGTTTATCTGCTATAGCCACTGCCCCTGCTGTTTTAGCCACTAAGAGAAGACAGTCAGAGGGAATGACACACACAGAACATCTTGCAGTTGCCCCTAAAAATTAAAGCATGAAAGAGAAGTGTACAGACTGCTAGCATATGGAAGCCAGGAAGGGAAACTTTAAACTGAAGACACCACAGGTAATCATTTTTAAATGGCACTGTGTGAGCTGGGAAATGTTTTGTTAGCCAGTCCTTAGAGAATTGAGTTCTACACTAGAGAAGGAGGAATCGATACTCTCAAAAGACCTGAAAAGCAAGCAAATATGTGGAAACACTCATATACACCATGGAATTAATGAGCAAAGCAGCTGAAGTTAGAGATATGGGCCTATGTATTTATAAGAATAGATTTTTTTGTGAAAGTAAAGCCCTTTCATTTTCTACTTATTTTATTGCACAATAAATCAAGAGATTTAAAGGAGCTAGGTATCGTGACAATTTCATTTTCAGAAAAGCATCAGAAGAGGTTTCTTATTCCTGATTTTCTGCATTTACCCTTCAAGGAGAATCAAGGTCATTTCTCACTGCTGGGACACCCCGCCCTGCAAGGATAGATACTTGGGCTAATGGTTCAGAGATTGAGGTTCTTCGTCAACTAGTTTCAAATTCATGATGTTCAAGCTATTCTCCAAGGAAGTCTGATCTATCCAAGCAGGATGTTCTGAGCCCCTAGGGGAAGTAAGAAGATGCTTGAAGTGCCTTTCAGTGTAGGGGGAGACTGATGACCAGGAGCAGTCAGTAAATGGGATGTGACATGAGTGATGGCCTCTGGTCTACATTTTACCTACAGAGATCTTTGCCATGCAGTTGGCTCTCTAACGCATCCAATTTCTCTTCCCTGCCTCCTTTTCTCTCCTTAGGTTCAATTAGTTCTAGAGTCCCATCAATCAGGGCTTTTGTGGCTTCTACAATGTGTCATTTAGGATCCCTTTGGGTCATATGTACCAAAAAGCCAAGTATATAGGCTTAACCAGGGCATATGCCAGCTGAAACTTTCTTTTTTTACCAGAAAAGTGACAGCTTTCCTAGAAGCCCCACAACTTAGACTTCAATTATACCACCAAATCTGGCTCACATGGCCACTCCTAGCTTAAGGAAAGAGGCATTTTTAACTGAGTACATCATCACTTTGAACAAATTTGCATTTCTCTCTGTAAAGAATAAGAAATGGATTTGAATATGCAATTGATTAATGAAGAATACTTTGGGTGCACTTATCACACATAGGTAGTGGTACAGGTTGTTATATGAAAGGGAGAGATTTTAAAACAATCACAGTACTTAACACATAAGCACTGTGGGAATTTGGCAAAGGGCAGGAATGCTATAAACTTGGTGCTGTCTGCAGTGAAGATCTACAAGGTCAAAACTATTTTCTAGAGACAACAGCATTGTCTCTAGGTAAATGTAAATCAAAACCACCAGGAGCTACCATTTTACATCCGCTAGGGTGGCTGGGATTGCAGAAACAGAAAATAACCAGTGTGATTGAGGAAGTATAGAAACTGGAAGCCTCGTGTACCACTGGTGGGAATGCAAGTGGTGCAGCCACTGTGCAAATAATTTGGCGGTTTCTCAAAAGGTTAAACACACATATGACTCAGCCAGGTGACCTGGCAATTCCACTCCTAGGTAGAGACCCCAAAGAATTGAAAACAGACTCAAACAGATACTGTATGCCCATGTTCATAGTAGCATTATTTACCACGGCTAAAAAGTGGAAACAACCAAAGTGTTCATCAACAGTTGAATGGATAAACTAAATGTGTTACATATATACGTGGGATATTATCATGCCATAAAAAGGAGTGAAGTTCTGATACATGGAAAAATATTGAAAATTTTGTGCTAAGTGAAATAAGCCTGGCACAAAAAGACAAATATTGTATGACTCCACTTATATGGAATATGAAGAATCCGCAGATTTATAGAGACAGAAAGTAAGTTAGAGGTTACCAAGGGCTGGGGAGACAGGGAATGGGGGGTTAATTATTGCTTGATGATTGCTTGAGAGCGTGTGTTTGGGGTGATACAAATGTTTTAGAAATAGAGGGTAGTGATAGTGGCATAATATTGTGAATGTAATTAATGCCACTGAATTACACACTTAGAAATTATTAAAATGGAAGTTTTTACTACATGTATTTTATTTAATACAAATTGTAAAATAATATCTTATAATAATACTAAGATACCATTTGCCTTTTACTCCCCTGTGTGTACAGAGCTTACATGATGGTAGACTAAGAAGTGAGTATTTTTAACTGGCACATCATCATCTCAAACAAATTTGCACTTCTCTTTGCAAAAAACAAAGGAGGAATGGATTTGGGTAAGCAGTTAATGAATCTCTCTGACATAGCTCCCTGGCAGCTAATGGAACGCGTGTTTGTGTAATACTGTGTTTTAAGCTGTTCTCTGTCTTAATTTCCAAAATTATACATACGGGTACAACTCCCATAAACAAAGAGTGTATGTTGACTTAGGTTAAATGGAAAGGAAGGTCTGATGGAAGAAGTTAGACCTCCGTTAGAGCCTGAAATCTGAAAGGGGCTCAGCCAGGGAGGAGCGTACAGGAGGGTGTTTCAGCCTGGAACAAACATCTGAATCTGTAGGCTCACCTTCTTTCCTACCAAACACACTAGGCATATTTATAAGTGTGATGCACTCTATTCTTTTTCTTGAGAAAGAGTATATGAATGCAAATGGGAGTGACATCATCGTCACTTGAATTCCTTTAAGATTTTTTAATAGGTCCCTGACAATTATCAGTATATGAACACTTTACTTGAATTCCTTTAAGTTTTTTTAATAGGTCCCTGACAATTTCAGTATATGAAATATTACCAATGACTCCAAGTCCGTTGATTATAGTAAAAAATGCTCTGTTCTCTTTCACTACCAAGGGACTGCATATGGTTTCCTTCACAAAATACCTCTCTGAGATTCTGTCTCCTCATCTGTTGAGTAAGTACAATGAACTAACTGCTAGTGTTTCTCCCAGATCTAAATTTAAAACAGATGTATTACCCAGCCTGAAATGGGGGGGAAGGCAAAAGAATAGTGCTCACCCTGGGTCTCTGTGGGTGGGCATGTCCACTTATGAGGCCCAGGCTGGCTTCATGAACATGTAGCTTGTAGAGCTACACGGGACCCCACACTTGGTTTAATGCTTTGCTGTTGCCATCTTGGAATTCCAACAATTCTTGAACAGGGAACCTGAATATTCCTTTTATACTGGGTCCCACAAATTATATAGCTGGCCTGTTGTAGGCAATTGCAGAGAATGATTAAGAATCCAGATGCAGAGTATGTCTGGCGCCAACCCCACGTCTACTGTTTACTAGCTGAGTAATTTTCACTAATGAATTAACTTCTCTAAACCTCAGTTTAACCACACGTAAAGTGATGATGATAATGATGATTGTACCAATAGCATGGGGCTGTTGGAAGTATCGAATAAGATCATGTATTTTAAAAATACACAAGTGCAACATTTGAAGTACAAGGAAGTGTGTAGTAAATATCAGCAATTATGACTGGCTCCGCTGCATTATTAAATGCATTGAACAAAATATTTGTTGGGCACCTACTATGTGCCAGACACTGTCCTAGGCACTTGAGATTTGTCTGTGAATAAAACAGGAAAAGATTCTTGTCCTCCCAGAGCTTATGTTTTTCAGGGATGGGAGAGAGGCTTGACAGTGAGCGCAATGAATGTGAGTGCTATAATTAGTTAGAAGGAGCTAAGTGCTGTGGATAAAAGAAAAATCAAAGGAGGATAAATAAGGTAGGGGAAATAGGGAGGGTGGGCTTCAGCATTAAATGGGGAGCTTCTGTAAAAATATAATATTCAAAGACTTCAAGGAGATAAAAGAATGCACTAACTGGATATGATGGGGTTCAGGACAGGCCACCCCAAAATATGCCACTTTGACATATTGATTATTTTGAATTAAAATTACTTAAGAAACAGCCAGGGCAAGAATGACTCTGACCGTCCTTTGTCCCCCTGAAAGCAGGAAATAAATCTCCCATGTGAAAGGTATGCTCTATGCACCAGGTGGTAGAGACATCCTTATCACCGAAGAGAGAATTCATAGCCAAGAAGACTATAGAAACAGATTTACTACCCCAAGATCAAACTTCTTTCTCTTGTCAATTCCTCACAAATTTACTGTTTCTTTGTCTAAAAGGCATAAAAGTTGCCTACTTTGGTTACTTCTTTGAGCATCATATTTCTATGACCTCCTGTATACACAAAATTAAATTTGATTTTCTCCTGTTAACTCATCTTATGCCAATTTAATTATTAGACCAGTCAAAGAACTGAGAAGGGAAGAAAACTTTTCCTCCCCTACAGATAATATGTGGATATTCAAGGAGAGGTGTCCTGAGTAACAGGGGGCAACCCTTAAAGGCAAAGCCTCCATGAAGCTCTGCCCTTTCCAGTAAAAGCCAGGGAAGTCTAGAACCATCCACCAGCATTTCTTCTCCACCACGCAGAGGAAATATTTTGAACCTGGCCATTGCTGCAACATGTTCCAAAGCTGGAGGTTGCAATTCAAGCATCTGCATGAATTTATGGTAATACCCATTTACTGAAATCTCTCATTTTCTTCAAGTTTAACTTTTTTTGTATATTTTTTTTATTGGAGTTCAATTTGCCAACATATAATATAACACCCAGGACTCATCCCATCAAGTGCCCCCCTTCAGGTTTAACTCTGAGTAACAAAAACACAGAAATTCTTATAAATATTATTTCAAATAACCAACATAATGGTTTCTTGGAAACTGACCAATATGAACAACTGGTCCAGGATATGGATCATGAATGAGGACCAGCGGCCATGAAGGAACAGACAAGGAGAGAAGACCAAGATAGAAGCAGGACAGAGGTACTGCTGTCAGTGATACCTGGGGAAGTCTCACTTCCTCCCCACTGGGGTATTGCTAGCAAGCACCTGGCGCATGCCACGCCCACTCTGTGTGCTTTATGGTGAGTTTTGCATTATAAACAATTCAGAAAACTCTGTGTAGTTCTAGAGTGGGAATTTGCTCTGCTCAAGGTATAATGACGATCTGAACCACATGGCCAAAATTGGCAATCACCACCAACATTCTGGCCCATCCGCTGGTGGAATAAGCAAGCAATATCCTCTCTAGAATGGATTCTTAACAATGTCTATCATATTTGAGTACCCAATGACCAAACAGAAAGAAAAAGAAAAAATGGAAGGGAAGGAAGGAAGGAAGGAAGGAAGGAGAGAAGGAAGGAAGGAAGGGAGAAAGGGAGAAAGAGCCACATACAATGTTGAATCACTATTTATACCATTTGCTCTTTCTGTGAGGCCTCAGGGAAATCTCCAACTTTAAGATAAAAGACAAGCCTCATTGTAGAGAAGGCACCTTGTCGATTTACGGATTGTTTAAAACATAACTTCAAAACCAAAATATCATAAAGTGGATTTTGAGCCTTTTACTGAACCAAAATAAAAGAAACCATGAAGTGAGTATTACTTAACATTTTAAAGGTGAAATCTTTGAAACTGGGATAATTAGATGTTCACAATAGAAATCTCAACCCAGTGTGCTGATTCAGTCTCCACAGTAAAATCTCAATAATTTAAATCCCACTAAAGCACACAAGAACTGAGCTAAACTTTACCTTTGTGCCATCTACAAAGAAACAGATTGCTTAGCAAATTAAATATGAATAAGGTTTTAGGTGGGTTATTTAGCTTATCAAGAACACAAAATACCCTTAGCAGCACTATTTGCCTTTAATGTACTAATTATATAGTACAAATTGAAAATTGTGTGCGCATGTATTACCAGCTAAAACTTCACTTATTCTACAATACAGTAATTAAGTAATTCAGATCATACTTTTTTATTTTAAATGAGTGAACTTGATGCCATTTTAGGCAGATCCTAGTTCTGGTAAGGTCCATATGAAAGAGAATCTAATTGCCTACTAAGGATTTTCCTTGGGTTAGTGCAATTTATAGCCTTCCAGTAACTTTTGCTCACACTAACTTGCCACAGGAAAGAAGTCTCTGTCCTCTAACACATTGCTGAAAACAACTTATAAAGGGCTGACATGTGGCGACTGTCAGACTCCGTCTTGCATTCTGATTCCTGGACATCTCAAACTATTTTTAACCGGTTTTGCCCATACTTCACTAATAAATGATTTCTCCAGCTTCATGGTTGTACTGCAAGTCATCAGTTTTCCCGAGCACAGTCCAAATGGAGGCATTTGTTCTTGTCATAACTCGGCCATGTGATTCTGGTCTCCACTGTGTGGTATTGCTTGTGACACATTAAGGCTTCTTTCTCCTACAGTGATACATGTGTGTGCCACGTGAGTGCCACAGCTTTCTTGAGCAGAGCCCTGGGGTTGCCTACCTGCCCTCAGAAGCTGGGAAGCCCCTCGCACACCATAGTTCATGCTGGCTGAGCTAGATGGAGACCCACCCTAGAAGTGATGCTTAAAGACAAAGAACAAAGGGAAGGAAATATCTGGTGCATTGTTCTCGTTGAGCATTAAAGGAGTTGAGATGATGTATGCAGAAGCTTCATTGCCAACTCAAATCTGGATAAATGAGGTGCATTAAATCTTCCTACAAAACAAATAATGGGAAAGCTTGAGCTTTATCTGTTTTGGGGACAAAATTTTGGGGACAAAATCAAAAGTACCCCCTGACAAGTGGGTTCCTCCTCAAGACAAACAGACACAAAGAAACACATCATAAATAAAAACATAAAAAAACACAACATCACTGGGGCATCTGGGTGGTTCAGTGGTTGAGTGTCTGCCTTTGGCTCAGGTCGTGTGATCTCAGGGTCCTGGGATCGAGTCCCACATCGGGCTCCCTGCAAGGAGCCTACTTCTCCCTCTGCCTGTGTCTCTGCCTCTCTCTCTTTGTCTCTCATGAATAAATAAAGAAAATCTTTTTTTTAAAAAATCCACAACATCACTACTCATGATGGAAATGCAAATCAAAAGCACAGTGAGATACCACTCACATCCATTAATATAGCTATCATTAAAAAAAAAAAAAACCAAGTATTTGTGGGGATGTGGAAAAACTAGATCCCTGGTACGTTGTTGGTGAGAATGTAAAATAGTTCAGCCACTGTCGAAACAGTATAGGGGCTCCTCAAAAAATTAAACATAGAACTACCACATGATCCAGAAATTCCACTTTTGGGCAAATACCCAAAAGAATTGAAAGCAGGGACTCAACCAGTATTTACACACTGTATTCATAGCAGCACTACTCACTTTGGCCAAAAGGTAGAAACAACTAATTATCCATCAACTAATGAATGAATAAAAAAGATGTGGTCTAGCCACATGATGGAATAGTATTCATCCATAAATTAAGAAGGAAATTCTGACACACACTACCACATGGATGAACCTCGATGACACTATGCTAAGGGAAAGAAGTCAGACATAAAAGGACAAATATTATGTGATTCCATTAATATAAGGTCCCAAGAGAAATCAAATTCATAGAGACAGAAGGTAGAACGATGGTGGCCAGGCGCCAGGGGGAGGGTGTGTTGGGAAAGTATTGTTTAATAGGTAGAGTTTTGGGACGATAAAAGGGTTCTGGAGGGGGACAGCCATGATGATACAACCATGTTATTGTGTTCAATGCCACTACACTGTACAGTTAACAATGGTTAGCATTACAAACTTTATGTATGTCTACTTCACCATTTGGTCCTTTTGCAATGGGGAAAGTTACACTGAGCATTGCTTTTGTTTATTCCTTATAGTCAGTCAAAATTTCATTTGTCCTTCATTTTTTTACTGGCTGGAAAGTCTTTCAAAGAATGTATTTGTGGTATCATACCTTATCATAAAGTCAGATAAGAATGTTTAGGAATTCAGAACATCTAAGGGTATTATATAACCTAATGGCTAATCTAGATTTAAAAAAAAAAGTTTGTTTATTAGCATAGACCATATCAGTTGTTGCCCTGAGGAGGACAGAACACCTGCGTGGGGCGGGGGGGGGGGGGGGGAGGGTGGCAGTTTTTATATGTGGAGGTGGGGGCTAGAGAGGTTGGGAAGGTTGTTATGATGTTTTTGGTTATGACGTGTTACTCCACAAGCTACGTGGGGTAAAGGAACCATGCAGACGGTGCCTGGGTGGCTCAGTGGTTGAGCATCTGCCTTCAGCTCAGGTCATGATCCCAGGGTCCTGGAATCAAGTCCCTCATCGGGCTCCTCATGGGGAGCCTGTTTCTCCCTCTGCCTATATATCTCTGCCTCTTTCTTTGTGTCTCTCATGAATAAATTAAGAAAATCTTAAAAAAAAAAAAAAAAAGGAACTACACAGGAAAGACCAGCCAAGACGGAACACACCATCAACAATGCCAATGGTAGGTGAGGAGAATAGAGCCATGACAGGGCCAATATGTGGGCCACGGTGCACCTGGGATGGGCTTAGTCCTGTCCACCAGGTGTGCCCTGATGTCTCTGTGACTCCATCTTGTCAGCTTTAAGGAGGCCAGCCTAGTTAGTGTTTGTCAAATCCAGTTCAAAACAAATTTCTCTCTCATCCTCATTTTCTAGATACAATCAACAACTTAAAAAAAAAAAAAAAACTGGACAAAATTAAACCTGAATGGCCACTCTTGTTAAATAACTATAGACACTGAAAATTTCCACAGTGGCAATAGTCAGAAAGAGGGTGCTTTCCAGGAGGCTGACTCATCGATTTCATGCAGACAACCATGGCATGGTACCTAACATGGTTCTGGAATGTGTTTGACCTTGTTTGAGGAACTTGAAATTCTAATCTTTTGAAGCAGAAACATGGGCCATTTTGGACACTTCAGTAGACCTCTCTGTGGCCAGTTGAATAACTGAGATTAGGAAGTCTCTAAATTGTCCTGTGTGGGCACAAGAATCCAACAGACTTAGAAAATAAATTGGCATACCAGTAGTCTAATAATAAGATGACCCTTATAGAAGCGATTATTTTTGGTGAGTGGTATTACTGTCTGCTATGAGACAGCTTTTCAAATTCTCATTAGAGGTCTCAACAAAGGTAAGTGAGTTCTCATCCCTGTGATGTGCAACAGAGTTCCACACTCAGCTTTCTGTCAACATTTAAATCGGTGTCAGGATAGGATTATTGCTTCCATTTCCATGTGGCCCTCTGGCTGGGAGAGATTTTTGCTATTTTTGCAGAAATTTCAATAACCAACATTCTTCCGAAAGCAAAGAACTTCACAGAAGTCTATTCCTCTCCCATAAAATGACATTTTGGAAAATGATGATGAGGAGTAGAAGTTTCAACGTCGATTCTCTGAACAAGGCCTCACTGTTCTGAAAGACATCTTCATTTTGCAGCTTCCTTTTCTGAGTCTTGAAAGCTGGCGAAATAAAAAAAAATTTTTTTTGATAGGACAGAAATTACTAAGTGATCTTCCATGTCTGGAAATACTGTTGATAAGATACTCCAGACAAACTTCCCTGGGTAACAATTAAAAGTGCTGGATAAGATTTTATTTTATTTTATTTTATTTTATTATTTTTTAAAGATTTTATTTGACACAGAGAAAAAGAGAGAGCACAAGTAGAGGGACAGCAGAGGGAGAGCAGGGAGCCTGACATGGGGCTCAATCCCAGGACCCTGAGGTCATGACCTGAGTCAAAGGTAGATGCTTAACTGACTGAGCCACCCAGGCACCCCTGGATAAGGTTTTTAAAAAATTCATTGAAAAACACACTATTGAGCTGACAATAATGAAAGGCCTCTACACAGCAGACAAGCACAAAGCAAAAGCAGGAATGTGGGGAGGTAAGCATGCACGTAAGCTGGCTTTCACCCAGGAGCAGGGCCTGACCCTGAGGACCTGAAGCTTCTGCTCTGACAGCTGTGTGGGACACAGGGGCACAATGGTGAAAACAAGGGCCCATCTAAGGTGGGAATCTAACAAGGAACAGTGCATAAAGCTGGGTTGCCAAAGGACTGCTCTTGTTGTAAATGTCCACCAGAAATAAACCTGCCTTGCAGACTTAGCAAGGAAAAATATTTCCAGCTTGAGTGGGGGGTAAAAGGGAGACAAATCTGACTCCAAACAATAGCAGCTGAAAGCTGACTCTCTTGAAGATTTGCTGCTCAAATTTACTCTACCTGTGTTGTCCTACAAACTTCAAGCTAATAAGCTCTTTTAAAGTGTCATGGGTTGGTAATGCCCGCTGTGGCCTAGAAAAAGTCAACACAAATACTTGCTGGATAAGCCAAAAGGAATGACCTGCCAAAGCTCAAAGAATTTCTACAAATAAAGCATGAACTTACAGACACACACGCACACACACACACACACACACACACCACGCACAAATACACACACACACACACACACACACAACAAATATAAGCTACCACATGCAACATGCAAGAGCCAGCAGAAACAACACACAGCAAAATCGAACTCCTAATAATTTTAGATATTGGACAAAGACCACAAATTAAGTATGATTTAATTGTCTAAGGGCATAAAAGACAGGTTCAAAGTAGAAATAAGAGATAATAAAATAACAGGGAAAGGAAAGAAATACTTACTTTATTAATAAAAAACACAATAAAATGTAAAGCTTGAAGGACTTACTGTCATACTGTCATCAGGAAAGGCCCAGTTTAAGACAGAATTTGCGACCTGGAAAAAAAGGTTTGAAGAAATATTACTCAAAATGTAGCATGAAGAGACAGAGATAGAATATGACAGGTTGATAAGCATCATGAAGAGTAGCAGGGGAAGACCTGACGTACATCTAATTGCAGTTCACCGGCAGAGAGAATGAAGGAGGACATTGAAAGAGATGGTTTCTAAAATTGTTGCAAGATGCCCATCCGCACATTCAGAAAGGAAGTATAGTGGTCATATACTGGCTGCTTAAAAATAATAACCATTCATTAAGGGCTATGTGCCAGGCCATGTAACAGCATCGGATTTATGGAGCAGTTTCACAGCCGGAGACTCAGGCTTGCAAAAATGCATCCTTATCTTTATAAAACTCAGTGCAATGGTCTGTCTCCAAGCTCTACTCTATCTGATGCAGATACTTAATCCAGCTGCTTCTGTACGAGCTCAGTCCTTTTCAATGACTTCTAAGTCCATTCAGACTTACAAGTGCGTCATATTCACGCTAAAGTGTCCCTCTGGCCTATTTTCTACCCTTCTCTCCTGGAGGTATCTGTAGGGAAGGAGCTGTCAGTTTCTGGATCGAAGTCAGAAGATCTCAACTCTGGCTGCCCATTAATGTTAATCCAGGTGATTTTAAAATATGACAAAACCAAGACTTCCCCCTCATCTAGATATTCTGATCTCAAAGGGCTGGATTGGGCCCAGTATCTATATTTTTTTAAGATTTTATTTCTATATTTCAGAGAGAGAGAAAGAGAGATTGAGAAAGCATGACAGGCAGAGCGGCAGAGGGAGAGGAAGAAGCAGAATGCCAAGCAGACTCCTCGCTGAGCGTGGAGCCCGATATAGGGTTCAATCCCATGACCCTGAGATCATGACCTGAGCCAAAATCAAGAGTCAAATGTTTAACTGATGGAGCACCCAGGAGCCCTGGCATCTGTATTTTTAAACATTCCACAAGGCTGAAAATCACAGATCTAAACCCTAGGCAGGCCTTCTACCGTAGGTTAACCTTATCTCATTGGTCCTCACCCCTGACTGAGCAGCAGCCTTCTCAAACTGTAATGTGTATACGAGCCCCTGGGATCATTTTAAATTATGGATTCTGAACAGAAGGTCTGGAATGGAACCTGAGGTTCCGCATTTCTAACACACCCCCGGGGTGATGCTGACACTGCTGGTCTACAGACCGCACTCCAAATAAGCAGCAAGGGTGCACAGAACAAAATGGATCAGTGGCTCCCCACCTTGATCCCACATTGAAATTCCATGGGTAGATTTCAAACATAGGAATGCCTGGGTATCATCATCACAGATGGTGATTAACTGGATAGAGCCATGGCCCAGGCATTGAGAGCTTCAGAAGTCCCCAAGATTGAGAGGTCCTGCTCTAAATAATGACCCAGTGGAATAGGTGTCAACTTAATATTACGTGTCAACTTGACTGGATCACAGGACGGCCCAGATATCTGGTACGATATTATTTCTGGATGTGCCTGTGGGGGTGTTTCTGGAAGAGATTAAGATCTGAATGGGTAGAATGAGTAGAGTGCATTGCCCTCCCCAATGCGGGTGGGCATCATCTAGCCTGCATGGAACGGAAAGGTGGAAGAAGGGAGGATTTTCACTCTCTGTCCTACTGCTGTGCTGGGACTCCATCTCCCTAGTGTTCTGGCCTTCAGATTCAGACTGGAATCTACACCATCAGCTCTCTGGCTCTTGGGCCTTCAGACCATACCACCAGCCTTCCTGGGTCTTCAGTTTGCAGATGGCAGATCATGGGACTTCTCAGACTCCATAATCATGTGAGCCAATACTTTGTAATCAATCTCTTTCTAGATATCAATACATATCTCCTCTTGGTTTTGTTTCTCTGCAGAGAAACAATATACCCCGGCCATCTGCTGAGGCTGACTCAACCCCACCTCAGCTCTCTGTCCCCTGCCCCACCTTGTCTTTGTTCCCTCTTTGAGCCTGCAGACCCAGTGGCCTCTCATCACTGTTTCTCACTCATGCCCAGGTAGTATTTTTCTCCCACTCGGGACCCTGGGAATGTGAGGATGTGCTACAGTCCCCAGCTCCTCATTTTTGGAACATGCCATTCTGGGGGTGGTGGGTAATCACTCACACCGTTCTTGACCACCCTTTAGCCAAAGGACTCTGGGGCTTCTCGATGGATCTACAGGGGAGGAGACTTCTCCACTGTCTCGGATACCTAAATTTCACATGAGCACATCTCTTGTGACCTACTCTTGCCTTCTCAGGCTTCCTCCTAGCAAGAAGAGCTGGATACCTGTTTCTAACTTTTCTTGATTTTTTTTTTCCCCTTCCACTCTTGCCTCCCTCTTCAGAGCAGAGAAAGGACCTTTTATTGAGCTGAGTGTGGCAAGCAGGGAAAGTCTTTTCTTCCTATGTATGTCCCCTCTCACATCTCTTTTATCTTACAACATGGAAGTGCCTTTTCAACTTAAAAGCCAAGTTGGTACCAAGACCCAGAGAATGTGTGCAACTTCACCAAGGACACACAGGCAATTGGTGAAGAGCCAGGAGCCAGGCAGTTCACACTTACCACTCCGCATCCAGGATGACCACACCAGCCTCCCTGACACTCTGCCTTTGTTTCTTTGGCAGGCATCTGGGATCTTGAAACTTCACAGAGCCTCTCCATGTGGAGCTCCAAGCGCTTCTGAGTGCTGACACCAGGGGAGGAAGATGGATCTTATGATCAGAGGAAAGAAAATGTTCCCCTTCCCTTTGTTTTCAGTCATTCGAACACAACCTGTGCATACATGAGCGCAAAAGGCATTACTCCCTAGAATCTTCTAGTTGGGTAAACAGCAAACTAAAAATAAAAAATAAATTTAAAAACGGTTTTTGACCATACTCTCAAAGATTTATGAGTTAATCATAGTCTAAAGACAAAATCTCTGTTCTAAACAACAAAACCTCTCTTCTGACAGTAAGCCTTTCTGGTTCTATATCATATATGAAAAATGTGACATAAAATGTGGATGTACTGATAAAGATTACATGGGAAATGAAGCTTTGTGGTCACATTAAAAGTAACAACTTAACATTATAAATTCTTATGCCTTTTATAGTCATCTTAGGCTGTCAGGCTCCAATCAACAATGATGTGAATTCAACTGTGAGTCAAAGATATTTTTATAACTTATATTCTTATATGTATTATGGTTTATTTGAGACAAAGAATGACATTGGGTAATTCCAGCTGTGTCTACACACAGCTGAATACAATGCAGGATCGCTGGGGGAAAAAAATGTGGTTTTTTTCTTTTGACAGTCTATAAATCCTGAGTATAAGGAAAGATACATTACAAACATATCTGGCAGCAGGTAAAATTCACACCTTTATGTAATCTCTTGGGAGTCAAATTCAAGTCCCTAAAAACAGCAATTCTGGACCAAGTCTTTTTAGAACCAAAGATTTTTTTTGAAGGAAGCTTTGTTATCTCCACTTCTTGGCCAGAAGCTGTGGGAAGTTATGGATAGCAGGATGAGGAACAGTCTGCTAAGAAACCTCTTGTGGACTCAGGGGCTCCCATGGTGACAGCAACTAATGAAGTTAAAGAAATCCTCTGGGTTCGTGAAGGGTCACCTCATTGTTACCAGAGAAAGAGAGACAGATTGTTTTCTGTATCTTCATGTGTCACAGAAATAATTGGGTCATATGCCTCTCCTTACTACAATGTGTAACCTGTTTTCTTAAGTGTTCCATGTGGATAGTCACTGTTCTCATTGAAATAACTGCGAATGCATCCATGTGCCCGAGTCTGTGTCTTTTCAGTGGTTAACATTTCCAGTCTCTCTCCCTGTGGCACGATCAAGAAATATTAACAAGTGTCAGTGGAAAGAACCATTCTTTATATTTATGATGCTTCTTACAAGTTCAAAGCCGTTTCTTTCAATCTGCCCATGGCCTTTAAAAACATCCCCCCCCCCCTCCCCGCTTCAGACATTTTCCAATCAGGAATTAAATCACTTCAGTGTGAAATGATAGCCGATGTGTCCACGTGCCAATGAAAAATGATCGGTGCTTGGATTCTATTGCTGAATTTGGGATCAAAATGTGATGGGACTATAGGGGCTGAGGAACTGCCTGCATAGACCTGTATTCTACTGGCTTTTCCACAGGCCTTTGCCACCCCCTTCCACACCCTATGGCAACAACTGGAAAGAAATGGGGATTAATTAGTGTTATGGAGGGGGAACCTCTCCTAGGAACTGCTGTGAAGACAATCAATCCCTCTTCATCTGACACTTCTTCAGCCCTGTACCCCCAGCACCCTCAATTTAAGGCCTGTCTGCTCAATCATGATCTTTCAGCCTCAGCCAACATGTTCCCACTATATCCTCTACTTACATTTATTGCAGTGGATTATAATCATCTATTTACACTTCGGTCTGTAATAGGGAAGCTCAGGAATTCCTTGAGCTCAGGAACTGTGTCTAATTTGTGATTATATCCTTAATACTTAGAACTGAGCCTGGCGCGCAATAGATGCTCTGAAAATGAATTTGTAAATTCACTTGTAAATGCATGAATGAGTAGATTGCCATAATGGAAAGACTGGGAGGCTGTGGATGCAGCAAATCTGTCCCTTCGGGATGTTTTCAGCTGCAGGTTAACAGAAAGCCTGACCAAAGCAGTTTCAGAGTTCCCTGACCCAGCAGTCCCATGATGGCACAAAGGACCCTCTCTGGTGTTGGCTTACCCCAGGTTCCTTCAAGCTTGCTGAGTGGCTTCCTGGAAGAAGTAAGTCTGTAGGATTCTCTGTTCCTGTTTGAATAAAAGAGAGGGAGTGCCAAGGGTCCTTCCCTTCTGTCTGATTGGGCCCAAGAGGCCATGTGCCCATCTGACAACTGGGGCCGAGTTCCTGAATCAGTAACTGGCCAGGGGAGTGGGATTACGATGGCTGATTGAAACTGATGGGGTTCTGGGCTAAATCAGAGAGCAAGTGTCCAAATCGCTATGTTCTTCCACAGTGGCTGAGGGCTGGGATGGCATTGAAGGACCAATCACAACGCCTGCCCTTAGGAATGCGGGTGCCGGTAACGATTTAGGTACAACACTGATTGCAAGATAAAGTGATAGTTGTCCCACTTTTCCCACCAGCGCTGGTCTCTTCATAGATACCAAAAAATCTTAATCAAATGTTTATGATGTATCTTTGCAATGCCACCCAACAAACGAACAAATCCAGGGTTTGAATTTTTAACTATTGTTATTTTGTTCTTAATGTATGAGGCCCCAGAAAGTAGGTTCTACTTTAATAGATGTAGACAAGCTCAAAACCAAGACGAAGTAGGGGTCTCCTGCTTCTGTTCCCCCACTTCCCTCCAGACTGTATTTCATTATTTTATTTTTTTTTTAGGGAGGGTAAGTGTTGTGGGAAAGGGAGAGAGAGAATCTTAAGCAGACTCCACATCCAGCACAGAACCTGATGTGGGGCTCCATCTCACAACTCTGAGATCATGACCTGAGCTGAATTGAGTGCTTAATCAATGGAGATACCCAGGAGCCCCATCTCTCCAGATTTTGAATCTCAGAGCACACTGGAATGAGGAAGTCAGGAGCAAGTTCAAGACAGAAACCAGTTCTGCACCTCCATGCAAAAAGATAAAAAATAAATGAAATGAACAGGGCTGACTACCCCCAAGGTCCAGGCCCGGCCTGGGTCTGAGTCAAGAAACACAAGAAGGAAAAGCTTGGACACTTACCTTTGGGACACCATAACCCTACCCATTGGTAATGAACAAATTAATGACCCAAATACAACCAATAACAATAATTTCTCCTTCTTTATGGGGTGGGACACTGAGGTTCTGGAATTAAAAGTTCCTCTCTCACTATATCTGGGAGATATTACAGGGTAGCTAATATTTACAAACCACTTGAGGGCTTATACTCACAAACACTTTCTTGTTTTCCCTCTGCCTTACTCTGTGTTGCGGGGACTATTACCACCCATTTTACAGATGGTGAGACTGAGATCCAGGACCAAACCAGAGCTTTTGGTGCCATAGTGCATGCTCTTATGTCCCGAGGCGCTGAAGAAGAAAAACAAATGATCTAAATTTGGAGGGAAATACTTACTATCAGCAAAGGGAGGAAATGCACAACAAAAGTCAGCTTGGCTAGAAGCTTGTTCCTCAAAATGTGTTCCATGGACCAGCAGCATTGGTGTCACCTGAGCCCTTGTTAGAAATGACCTTCACACCCTACCCCAGACCTCATTGATCAGAATCTGAATTTTAATAAGGGTCCCAGGAGATGCGAAAGCATGTTCAAGTGGGAGAGTACTTGCCATCTGGGGTGTTCAGACTACCAGAGATTAGGAGTGGGAGGCTGAGGGGCAGAGTGTACTACAAGGATAATGTGTGGGTGGACTTGGAGATTAGGGGGTAACAGGATGTTTTTGGGCTGGGGGTGGGGTGGGGGCGTGTCAGTGATAATAGAACTAGACAACCTCACACCCCAGACTAAGGTCTCATATATTAGAATATGACGCTGTGTCTGGAAACTTCTATGCTGTCTAGACTAATAAAGCACTCCCTGAGAGATGGCTCTTGACATATTTTTGTTGATGCAGGGTTGGCAGGTCAATTTTTCAGGGCTACTCTGGTCTGCACTTTGCTCATGCAAAGTCTGCTACTGTGATGGCAAAAACACTTGTGAATTGCAGGTTAAACTCCAGGCAACAGCTAAAGAGATTTTTTTTTATTTTCTTCTTTCATCTCTTACATAAAAGGAGAGGCAGGACTATTTCCTTCTACAGAAATGGTAACAAGGAAGACCTGACTTCACCATTTCCCATAGCGAGTTGAGTAAACTACGTCTCTTTTCAAGAAAACAAAAGCGATCTGATCCCAGCGTGCAAAGTGTGCAAAGCATGCAAAGCTCAATACTCACCATAGACATGAAAGCTTCCAAGAAAATTGGATTTTAATCATTGCTCTGTAAAGCGGGCAGAGCAATCTGTGGTCAGGGAGGGGCCCACTGTAGACCAGAGAACCCAAAGCGATGGAGAGTCATCATTTTGCGAGTTCATGCAACAAATTGGGTTTCATTTTTGTGCCTCACAAAAACTCTCCAGAAAAGACAGATTTCTAAAAAACCAAATCTCCTCCTCCATATAAAGCCCTTTCACATAATCAAGGCTTTTATTTCAGCTTTTACAACACTGTTTGCTCTTCTGTGCTTTGTCCTGAAATCTTATAAAACCAAGATTTGGCTCCTTATAATTCACGGCATGTGATGTCTTTGGCCCTTGAATTTTCTTTAGAAAAATAAAGTGATTATACAGTTCAGTTCTGTAGCGCAGGACAGAGCCTAGTTTCTGATGAAAGTCTAGGATTTAGACTTTTCCTGACAAAATCAGGTACCTACACGCTGCTGTCTCAGAGCAACGCCTGACAAAGAAATACAATCAAGTGTCACATTTTTTTTTCACTAACTGATTGAGAGATCAGAGTAAATCAATAAAAAGTTTGCGTTTATAGACTCCATTTTAAAGAAATACAATTTTATTGCTTTGAAGCACATATAAACTCAAGTTAGGCTAATCAAGTGGTATCTGCTAACGGTTCTTCAAGGACTTGTTTTAGCAAAGAAACAAGGATGAAGTGGAATGACCACAGCTCATTCACTAATATTCTGCAGGGCTGCTGATTTATTATTAACTCATCAACACCTCTGGTTTATTTCTATTTCCTAATAATCCAGCTTCTATAGGGGCACATTTCTCAAGTTTGTTCACCTAAGTAATTTAAAATTTCTCCACTTAATTTTTGTTCTACTGTTAGTCTGCTCACTAAAGCATGCATCCAAACTCACCACTTTCTAGTCAAGGTTTAGAGGGAATCTAAGCATACGATGGGTCTGCAGCTAAGTGATCTCTAACTCTGGTTTGATGATAGCCTTCGGTCAGGTATGGTTTCATGGAGGAAAAAAAAATTAAAAGACTGGGGCTGGAGACAAATTGTTTATAGTCACCAATTTTATTTCTTCCTCGGTTTGGGCTTGATACACGCCTCAAAAGATTGTGCTAGGATGAAATAGGTTTTAAATACGTGAAATTGCTCTTTATAAACAGAAAAGCACTATTCAAATGTTGGGTATTATTGCTATTTTGAAATCTGGATTACCGAAGCCTAAGTTAATGAGATTTTTTTTCATGTATGAAAAGAACTCGTTCAGTCAGATTTTTTCCAGGGTGAATCATTCCTTGTGAGTAAGGAAGCGAATTCAAAGTCCTCTACATTTTTCAGGTCTCTAGAGTGGCACCCTGCTTGCAAAGTGCCATTTGGGTTTAGAAATACAAACTCACTTCTCCTGGGGGATCCAATGAACATCAGTCTCCTCCCCAAAGTCTGCTGTGATTACTTCATCTGCTATTTCTCTGCCTCTTCTGATTGACCAGATCCTGCAATCAGATTAAATTCAGCAATTACTGGAAACCACTGAGAGAAAAGACCACTTTGCTGGGTGCTGAGGTAGGGAGTGACAAGGTGGTGGGATCTCAGGCAGAGAAACGGCTGAAGGGGCAGATCTAACAGTGCACCCGTCCAGTGCCCAGAAGTTCACAATCTGGGGAAAGACACACAGTGGACATTCATGTCCTAAGAGGCAAGTAGTGGTGAGTGCAAACTAGAGATATGGGATGTTGAGTGTACAGAAAGGAGAGATTAATTCTGACTTGGAGAGTCCAGGCAGGCTTCTTAGAGCAGATGAGAATCTAGCCAAGTCTTAAAAACCTGTAGTATGTGGGGAAGAGGTTAGATTTGTAATTAGATCCAGCCTGGTGAGCTCTGGGGTTGGCTAGGAGAATACAAGGTCAACTCAAGAAGTTGAAACATGGGGTATAGAGTGACATGGACCAATCAAGAATCAGAAATCTGCATCCCTAAGCTGAGATGTGCAAAATATCACGCTTCTTGACTCTGCCAAAATCAACTTCACCCAGACTCAGAGCCCCTCTGCCACCAAGCAGGTGGGAAATCTCATGTTGGCCGTGACTGGATGCCTTCCCCTTCCTTTAGGCTACATGGATGTTTGTGGGGTCCAGAGATAAAAGGGCAGAAACCTTTTTGCTCTACTGGACCAGAGTCATCACTGAGGTCTTAACAATCGAAGCCTAAGTGGTCATGTAAGTACTTGCCACTTTCACTTCGAGAGTGAGAAGCAGGCATTTTTGTCTTTACTGAGCACCTGCTGATCCAGCCTCTCTGGGCGTGCCGGGCAGCCACAGATCCCTGCGGCCTCTCCCTTTCCTGGGACCTTACCTGAGCAACAGCCACTCCTAGGGCTTCTCTCGCCTCTCCACTTTGGGAGAATAACTCCCTCCCCACTCTCACTACCTTCAAAGGCAGGCCTTTCATCCTTGTCCTGCCTCAGGGACCCCTCATATAATTATATGCATCAGCTCAGGCTGATACACTAAAATGCCATAGACTAGGTGGCTTAAACAACAAGCATTTATTTTCCTCACAGTTCTGGAGGCCAGGGAGGCCAAGATGAAGGTGCTAGTATATTTGGTTCTTGGTGGGAGCCTGGCTTGTGGACAGTCACCTTCTCACTGTGCCCTCACATGGACTTTCTCAGTGTGGGTGCTTAAAGAGAGAGAAAGCTCTTGTCTCTTCCTTTTTTTTTTTTTTAATTTTGTAAATATTTTATTGATTTATTTGAGTGAGCACATAAATAGGGGAGTGGCAGGGGTAGAGAGAGAAGCAGTTTCCCCAATGAGCAGGAAGCCCTATGTGGGGCTCCATCTCAGGACCCTGGGATCATGACCTGAGGCGAAGGCAGGTGCTTGACCTACTGAGCCACCAGGTGCCCCTCTCTTCCTCTTCTTGTAAAAGCAATAATTCCATCATGAGGGCCCCACCCTTGTGACCACATTTAAATTTTATGACCTCCCTAAGGCCCTCCTTCCAAACACTATCATATTGGGAATTGGATTTTCAACATGGGAATTTGGGAGGGATCCAAACATTCAGTCCATACTAATAACGTGTGCAATAAACTCAGGTTTTTGCAAATGGTGGGAGTGTTGTTGGCTCTGCCCTGAAAGGAATGGTAAGGGCCCAGCTCCCTCTTTGAAATACAGAGAAAAAAACTCTGGTAGAAATACAGAGAACAAAACTCAAGGCAATAATGCCTCAGAAATAAATCAGCCATGTATTTTACAGCTGCTGTCATTCGGCTGCATTTCACTGTTTTTCAATACTTTGTTAGAATCAATTTTTCAACTCGACTGTATTATACAGATCGTAATGCCAATAAATGGATTTTACATCTTCTTTGTCCTCTGTGGCTCGTGGGTAAGTGGTATGATCAGAGAAAGCACTTATAAATATTAGTTGAATGCCCAGAAATGAATATTCTCTCTGTCTAGTATATGACCAATGGCCATTCCTGCATGGAGAAGAGTCTGATTTTCATGAATATGACATTACCAGCCATTGTCGCAACACATGCACACACGTATGTGCACACACACACATCCCAAAGAATACATAAATAAATAAGAACTTCAAAGTCACAGGAGTTTCTTATTTTGCATGCCCTTTCCTTTTTAGTACTAGAGGATGCAGAAATTCATATTTACTGTCACTGTGAAAAGGTTCTAATTTGCTATGTGGCCTTCACACAGGAAACTGACCCAACAGGAAAGTTATCAGATATTGCAGAAAGACCATGCTCCCTTAAAGACACATTTCCTAAGATGGCTGTAATTAGGAGCCTAGGAGAGCAGTAAATTGGATGACTTTATTATCATTACAACCAGGCAGAGCTATAAGTCCTCTTTCTCCATCACACAGACACACCCAGATCTACAGCCACGTACCCAAGCTGACTAGACTCCTACATGGTGATTGTGTGAGTCTCCTAAACCTACAGGGACAAATTACCACAAACATGATTAAAACAACAGAGTTGTATTCTCTCATGCTCTGGGAGGCCAGAAATCTGAAATTAGTGGAATAAAATCAAGGTGTCCTAGGGCCCTCTCCTTTCTGAGTCTCTAAGCTCTGTCCCTTGCTCTTTTTAGTTCTTGACAGCTTTGACGTTCCTTGATGGGACTGTATCACTCCATTCCAACATCCAGAAATCTCTTCCCGCTCTGCTTTCACAACTCTTGCTCCTCTGTGTGTGTCAAATCTGTTTCTGTCTCCCTCTTATAAAAATACATATGACTGCATTTAGGGCTACCCAGATAATCCAGGATAATCTCCCCACTTCAAGATCCTTAATTTAATTACACCTGCAAATATAAGCCTTTCATGTCATATAAGCAAATACGCACAGGTTCCACAGATTAGGGAATGGATATCTTGTGGGGGCCACTCTCCAGCCTATCATGGAGATGTTCTTATGACCCCCTGTTATGTAATTAATAATGGGGTGATTATCTAGTGTGTACGTTATTTGGGCTTTTGCTTTTTTTTTTCCCCTTCATTTTTCTTTGGCCTTTGGCCACATAACCCTAGGAGTTGGGGGTGAAACTTAAAGAAATCAACCTAACAATTACCAACTCTGGTAAAAGATTGATGAGGAATTTCATTAATTGACTAACAGAAAATAATATTACTGGGGATTTGTTTATTCCTTGCCCAATTGAGCTCAGATAATCAAGAATCAATGATATATGGCAGAGAACCCAGAGGTAGAGCAAATAAATCCTTCATTTCCTTTTCGTGTTTTCTGTAGGCTTTCCTATTGCTAGTTTAGCAAATTGCAAATTAATGATCCATGAAGAAATAGATTGTGAATTACTGATCTAAGGGGCTCTTTCTGTTTCTGACTGTTTATTCTGGATTTACCTCAACCAGTCACTTAACTCCACGATGAAAAGTTTGAGAAATGAAAGCAATGATTATATTTATTTTCTTTCAATGACCTCAGGATTCTTTAAAGATAACGGATGTAATGATTTAGATTCTTTTTTGTACAAAAGCTCCAGAGAATAAAATATGCTAAGTGCCCTTTTTCTAATGAAATATTTAAAAGCACGGGTTTAAATATTTGTAATTTCATCCATTCATTTATCTGTTTATTGAGCAACTATTGACCCAGTGCCAGCTGTGTATCTGTCGCTCTTCTGGTTGCCAGGTACCTTAAAAGCCAGAGTGTACCTTGTAGTACTCTTAAAGCATAGTTTAAACATCGGGAGAATCTAATTTAATTAATGTACGTTGGTTTGCACTTCTAAGAAGAAAGGTGTTAGAGAGATCTGAGTCAATATTAGCTCTCATTTGCCCCTCTCAATCTCAGGCAGCTTTAGCAATGGTGTACTGAGGATAGCCGTGCTTCTTCCCATTTCCTTCCAGCCTGTCTGTATCAGAAAATAGCTCTAGGGTTGCCATGCTCAGCTTTCTAGGATGGAGGCTGGAAGGCATGCCTTTGGGGGTTTACATTATTTCAATAGCTGTAGGTGAACTAAAGATCTGGTCAATTAATCAGTTGATTGAATCAATGAAGATAGCCAATCAAAATTACCCCAATTCTGGAGAAAAGAAAAAAAAGCCCTTTTTTACTAGATAATCCACCGTTAGCAGTCTAATATATCAATCAAGTGAATAATGATCGTTCTCAAGTTATCAGTTTAACTAACCCCATGTGGTTCAGTGCTATGTAGACGCAAACTCAATTTTTGCATAGATGTAGGCTTCCCTACTTTTGTACCTCCATCATGACCCTGTTTTGCATGCTTATAATTTTTGTTATAAATAAATGTCTTTATCATAAATAAATGTCCATTTCCTTCTCTATTAAAAGTCTTTATTTACATTTCAGTCTGTATTAGGATGGTTTTTTTTAAGATTTTATTTATTTATTTGAGAGTAAGAGTGAGAGAGTAAGCAAGAGAGAGAAAGAATGAGCAGTGGGAGAGGAAGAAGCAGACTCCCCACTGAGCAGGGAGCCCAATGAGAGGCTAGATCCCAGGACCCCGGGATCATGACCTGAGCTGAAGGCAGATGCTCAGTGGACTGAACCACCCAGGTGCCTCAGTGGAGTTTCTTAATTTCTTTGGTATGTACTAAAAACAAGAAGCAAATAAATGTAACTTTAAAAACAAAATAGAGCTAGCAATTGAGCGGAGTTAGGAATGACATTTCACCATCTTGCTATTGAGAGTGTGTCTGACCAGAAAACAGGAATCCTTTCCTTCTTTTTTAGAATGACTGGCTAGAACTGTGGAAGGAGGCTCGGTGTCCATCGAAAGATGAATGGATAAAGAAGATGTGGTCTATGTATACAATGGAATATTCCTCAGCCATTAGAAATGACAAATACCCACCATTTGCTTCAATGTGGATGGAACTGGAGGGTATTATGCTAAGTGAAATAAGTCAATCAGAGAAGGAAGGACAAACATTATATGGTCTCATTCATTTGGGGAATATAAAAAATAGTGAAATGGAATAAAGGGGAAAGGAGAGAAAATGAGTGGGAAATATCAGAAAGGGAGACAGAACATGAGAGACTCCTAACTCTGGGAAACGAACTAGGGGTGGTAGAAGGGGAGGTGGGCGGGGCGTGGGGGTGACTGGGTGACAGGCACTGAGGGGAGTACTTGATGGGATGAGCACTGGGTGTTATTCTATATGTTGGCAAATTGAACACCAATAAAAAATAAATTTATAAAAAAATAGAATGACTGGCTATTTTGGGAGGGAGGCAAGGTTACCTACTAATTCACTCACTTCTTCTTTTCTATTTCAAAAAATGTAACTATCATATTTAACTTCAGCGTGATTTTTAAGTATCAAGACAAAATTATTAAGGTACCATCCTGACATTGGCACAATTCAAACATCATCTCTACCTTTTAAAAAAAAAAGATTTATTTATTTGAGAGAGAGAGAAAGCAAGTGGGGGAGGGACAGAGGGAGAGGGAGAAGCAGACTCCCCTCTGAGTACAGAATCCCAAGCAGTGCTCAATCCCATGACCCATGAGATTATGACCTGAGCCGAAATCAAGACTCAGATGCTTAATCAACTGAGCCACCCAGGTGCTCCTCTCTCTACCTTTTACCAAGAATTTTATATTCTCCAAAATGGGTGACCAGGTTTTACCTATTTGTTCACATGTGTTTAGGAAACCATTGCATACAACTAAGTATTCCTTGGGACATAGTTGTCGGTTCCCAGTGTTTGATGGTCTTCTTTTCCTTCCTCCCCAGATGATAGTTTTATTAGTTAGCTCAAATGTGCTGGATGGAGGCTGTCCAGCTGACCTGGCAGGACATGGAAGGACTGTACTGCACTGATGTGACAGTGGGGGCAGTGGGGAGGACAGCAAGGACTCTGGGTTCCACCAGAAACTGGTTCTGCCTGTTGCTAGCTCCAATGACCAGGGCCAACAGACACACCCTTCCCGAACTGCCAATTTCTCCACCATAAAACGTAGGTGGTGGTAGGCACAGTGATCACCAAGTTGGTGTAGTGGGTCAAATGAGAGTATTTCCCTCATGTGCACAATAAGGGCTGACTTTACAGAGTTTGTCTGTATCCTGCTTGTTCAATCCTGACCAGCCCTCCACACTTTGCCAGGAGCAAAAGTAAATAGAAGCGGGTTTTCCATTTAACAGACACCCTTTCTTCTCAATACTACAATTTGTCTCTGGTTAGCACACATGGATTAATGGAGTGCAGGTTTTATCTTTTCCACTTGACTGTGAATTCAAGGGCACCGATTTTGTCTCACTCATCTTTGTATGGCCACCATCTTACAATTCACACTTGTTTTATAAGTGTGTGTTAAAATGAAATGAAATAAAATGGGTGTAGAAGCCACCAGATGGTTATTTCTTTCTCAGATGTGAGTAGAGATGGATTTACACATTCATGAATCCACCAAATTATACTGAATACTTTTTATGTGAAAGATCCCCAAGCCCCTTTCATGAACTGCAACATACTTCAAATATATAGAAACCTCCTATTGAGCCCACGAGGAGAAAGAAACAGCATTTTTAATGATTTATCTGAGGTAATCCAGCAATTTAAGTGCCTTCCTGCTGTAAAACACTACTACCAATCTGTATGTGAATCTTTTCTTACCAGGACATTCTCTTCTCTTTAGGGAATGGGGGAAAGCCCCAGTCAGCTTCAGCCACAATTTTCACTGTTTGGAAGAATTCATTCTCATTTTTCATTGCCTTGAGAAACTCAGAAAACTTCTATGATTTTTATCACCGTGTTTGCCACCTACCTGCACTGTCTTCTCTGCAGTCTTGCTTTGTATCTCTTGACAGACTGTTTACTCCAAACGATCTTTGCATTGGGTCCTCTGAGATAGGACCTCACTCGCTAGTGAAGCCCCCCCCCCTTTGTCTCAAATGGCAAATAGTGACAATCACATTAACAATCAGATGGCTAACATGTAACACCTCCTAGGCCCTCGCAGTTATGCTAAGCACTTTACACTTAACCCACATTCACCCTCTGAAGTAGGGATTATTATCTGCATTTTGCAAGTGAGGAAATTACATTAAGTGAATTGCTCAAAGCCACGTAACTGGTGAGCCATGGAGCTGGAACCTGCACCCAGACCTTCCAGCAGAGTCCGTGCCTATCCCCACCATGCTCTACTGCCATACGGGAGAATGAACACAGCGGATCAGCTACATTTAGAGCTTAATCTACAGGCAAACAGAGCCCGCATATGCTGGTGGGGAAGTTCTTTGAACACCACCAGGACTCTGGGAGCGCCTTCTGGTGAGTCTGTAAACCTAGAGGGAGCCCACATCTCTCCTGTATGCCATCATGCCTACATCAGCACCATAGTTACTTGCAAACATGAAGTTATATTTGCAACAACATGAGCCATCAGAGAAAGATAAATACCACATGATTCCACTAGAAATAAAACAGATAAACATAGGGAAAGGGGAGGAAAAATAAAATAAGATGAAAACAGAGAAGGGAGCAACCCATAAGAGATTCTTAACTAGGAAACAAACAGGGTCGCTGGAGGGGTGGAAATATGGGGTAACTGGGTGACCAGCATTAAGGAGGGCACGTCATGGGTTGAGTGCTGGACGCTGTATGCAACTGATGATCACTAAATTCAACCCCTGAAACTAATAATACACTATATGTTAACTAAATTGAATTTAACTAAAACGAGAGACAAACATCTTGGTTGTAACTCTCCTTTGAGATAAGAAATTCCTTTACTATGTCACTGTTGTTTTTCTCTGTCTCCTCACATTCAACATAATATGGTGATATTCCCTGAGTACACATGTTTGCTGCACAGAGCATATTACTCATGGCCCCTTTATTTACACAGGATTATTGTAATTTAAGTTGGCTGCTGTTGTCGCTTGATGTTCAGCCGCTTGCAATCTTAGTTAGCCAATATAAACTAAGAAGTTTGGAGACAAAACAGAGATTCTTGTTTTCAGTATGTTTGTGATATAGTGATCTGGTGTGGGAGTGTCAATTTGATTACTTCAATATTTGTTACCTAAATATCTCAAAAAGAAATAGAATCTGTTTCAGTCTTCTCTTGTAGACTGTTACATAATAAAATGAGCTCATATCTGGAAACTGCTTTGAGTTCTTCGGTGGAAGATCCATTATAAACAATGTATCTTCATATAATACATAATAACCCTGTGCTATAAAGAACTCAAAAGCATCTTACATGAAAATTAATGTCAATCTCCTTTGTACTTATTTCTGAAAACGGCAAATTTCCTAAAACAAGAGATGGAAGGTTCCAGGGGCAAGTATGGACTTTTAGAATAATTTTCCTTTATTTGAAGCTCTTCCCCAAACTAAACAAATAAAACCAACTCTGTGTGTGTGTGTGTGTGTGTGTGTGTGTGTGTGTGTGTGAGATTCTTATGGATCATACTGGATCCACCGACTTCAGGAACTCTTCAATTGCTGTATAATCAGGGAAGGGGAGGGTTACTTCTGTTCTTTGTGCAGTTGCTGTTTTTGAACTACATGCTAATTGCATTCCTATCATGCACATCAATATGCGCCCTGAGATTCATTCTCTATTTGCAAAATAAACTGATGAGCAAGCCAATGTTCAAGATAGTCTGAGTGACAATAATGTCACAAATAGGTGACAATCTCCTAACCATATCGGATCCTGGCATTATTGGCCAGGCCAGTTCTGGGCCTGCTAGTCAGTAACTGGGATCCGGCGTTGTCTGCAGCCCTGTAGGCAATGTCATGACAGACACTACTGTGGTAATGACTGGGCAGGCGAAGGCAAGCAAGGCAGGCTTAAGGAAGCCTACTGAGAAGCCAACCTGGAGTGAGAGCCAAAAAAGTAACCAAGGACCTGGCGTGTAGAGGTCATCTTGGGCTAAACAGAACATTCTGTAGCTATTTCTACTAGCTTCTTTGCCTCCCTGCTTGGGCAGAGGCTTTTGCTGCTGGGCAACTTACAGGCACCAGGCAAACTCTGGCCAGATATTTTTGAAGCAAACAAAAGCAATTGCATAGATTAGTATGGATACTCTTCACTTTATGTGGCTGAATAAAATCTGGGGCCAGTACTTCCTTGAACAGTAATAAGTTATTCCTTCTAGAACTTTCTAAAGGTATGTCTCAGTAGATTTCATTAAAACAGAGCAAAGTCACTCAACAGCACAGATCTAGGGAACTGGCTGATATGAATGGAAAACTTCCTACACTGCTGTCTGGCAGATGTTGATAACACCAACAAGGCCACCCAAGCAAGGTAGGCCAAAGGTCTGTGTGTGTAGGGGAAGGGAGCAGAGGTGCTCAACACAAGGTCAGAGCGGGAAAGCCTGGGCAGCAGGGAAGATCACCATTGTCCATTTCACAATTCGACCTTGGGTCCAGCCCGTCTGAATGGGGATGGCCCAGAAGAAGCCTGCATTTCCTCTACTTTTGGGCAAAGGTGGACTCTCTCATTTAAATTCTAAGTCTGAAAAAAAAAAAAAAAAGCCCTTAGCCATACCATTCAAAACAGTTCACCTGGGAGAATAAATGTGTTTGATCAAGCCCAGTGAAATTGTCATTGTTTAACTACTTGTAACCTTAAAAAATTTCTATTGCTCAAACGAATATCCCTGTTGACTCTTGTTATTTAATCATAGTAGGATTGTTGATTTATTTATGTGTCAGTGACAGAACAAAAAGTACTAAATGCAAACACATCTGTTAGGTGATGTTTCTGACTCAATGGAATTATCGATAGAATGACCCCCTGATATGGTTACCTAAGTCAAAGCCATGTCAAGAATCCAAAATTCAATTGAATATAGTTTTAATATCTTTAAGTGCTGCATTGTCCTAGGAATTGGAAAGAACGCAAGAACCCATCAAGTTCCAAGATCTTTCAAATGGCATTTCTTAGGATCCCATCAGGTTCCAAGGTGTAGAGGTAGAGAATGATGAGGAGAATGATGTTTATGCATCTTAGGGACCTACCAGCTTGAGTGGGAGCTGCTTGCTTCTGGTGCTGGACAGAACAGATCATGCGTTTAACCTGAATCCAGCAGAGGAGCCTGTGATCACTCTCCTCTTGATATTAAAGAATCATAGATAAAACAACTATAAATAGGTTAAACACCCCATCTTGGAGCCACAAGAGAGAATCCAGGTAGCTTCCCACTTGAATCTCTGTTACTAGATATCAATATGCAACAAAACAGGGTGCAAGTGGCCCGGAGGCCCTTCTAGATATGATGGTGAAAATGCAGGCTACACTTCATAGGACTCTAAAGGTCAGCCCAGGAGGTTTCAATACTCTTTAACCTGCTGTTTTCCAGCACCTGGAGGGCACTTGCTGTTATCTTCAATGATCACATCTATTCCAAGTCCTTTCTATGCAAAAGTGTCAGCTGCCAGACCAACACTGGACTCTCCCCAACATAGCCATTCTGGCCAGGAAACTGGCTACAGAGATTCTGGAAAAAAGCCACGTTGGCCCCAGTGGACCGTGCTCTATGAATTTCTTCTGACCATCCTCAGAGACACATGTACCTCTTTGTGAATCAACCCTAAACCATGCCCAAAGACCCTGTGATAACAAGCCACCACCACATCCAAACTGCCATCAAAACAAGATGAGGCTAGTATTCCAAAATATTCAAAAAAAAAAAAAAACACCCCAAACAATCTGGCCCTTGGTATAAATAGACTTATTTATTATTCTCCAGTTGGAGAGATAAGCTCACACACATGTCACCATTAAGGGATTGACAAACCAAAAATGTAGTATGTACTCAGAACAACTTTTAGTAATCGGTGGGGTCAATACCAACGGGATTGATCAGGTCCTGCACTTCAGATACTGACATTGAAATAGATGTAAAACAACTTTATTAAAGGTTTTTTTTTCATTGTTCCTTTAGAAAATAAAAGTTGAAGCTGACTTGTGCAAATCTGGGGTACCACCTAAGGCCTCAGAAAGCCTAGAGGACACCCCACAGGCTCAGAGCAGCTTCAGACTCAGCGGGAAGGTGGCAGGCTACATGCCTGAGCACAACCGAGCAGTGAAGAACTGTGTATGGAGGCGGAAAGCACAACCTGAGGATTATCCCCGTGAACCGGGAAATCGCCAGGCTAATACACCCATTGCAGGGTGTGTAAGTGTTGCTTATAGTTGCTCCCTTAGCGGAAGGTCCTTCCCTGTTCTCACATTGACCACTTTCTCCAAGTATCTCTTACACTCAATGGTGAATAATTACAATCCTGGAAAGCCGTGATCAGAGCTCTACAGATAGAAGTGTGTACATTTGCACACCCAGTTGCAGGGTGGTGAGGGAAACCAGCCCCTCCGAGATCAAAATAACTTGATAACACCTATCACATATTCTAGATGTTTAAAATGCAATTAACAAAAATATTCCTGATCTTTTACCTTCCCAAGCTCATGGCCTCTTTGTTCTTCAACAATGTTCTTTGTTCTTCAAAATACCATGACTCCCTTTCTTTTAAAATGTATACCTGAGTCTTATTTGTTTTCAGGTATAGACCTCACTTTGTTTATTACCCTTGATTTCAAAAATGTATGCTTAAATCTGGTTTCAAAATACATGCTAGAGCTTGTATTATATGGTTGTTAACTTGTGAGTACAAAAGACTTAACTTCCTTGTGAGCTGCAGAACAATTTCCAGAAAGGTGATGAGGAAGGGGTCTTAGATTGTATTCGAAACAGACCACCTATAAAAACAATGTGTTAGGAATGGAGTTGAAACTGGCCTGGCTCCCAGCTGGTGGATGCCCCTTCATTTATTCCAACCTGCGGATATTTCTTTAGAGAAGGGCAAAAGCCATATATATTTTTTTTAAAAATTCTCTAGTAGCAAGAGTGTTTACTAGCATAGATCTTTAAAAGACCTTAGAAGCTTACTTAATGGGTTCATAAATCCAAAGCATGAAGGAGTGAGCAAAAGGGGGATGGAGAGCCATTCTAGCTACTGTGCCTCTTTTCACCTCTTATTTTAACAATACCCATCTGTATAGTTGTACTCACATTACAAATTGGAAGAAAGTTGTTGTCAGACAGGCTGGAAAGGTCTTTCAATAGCAAGAGTGAGGGCAAAGGGCAAAATCACTTAATGAGTCAAGTTATTTATTACATCATTCACTCATTCATCTATTCATTCATTTAACATTGACAGATTGCCTTCTGTGGGCCAGACCCCACGCCCAGCTTGGTAAGGTGAGATAGAGAATAATTTTTGAAAGTACTAAATGACAAGTGAACCAACGGAAAGACATACGAGACACAAGAGTAGCACAGAGAAAAGACTGCTCAATCCTACTCAGGAGAAATTACTTGGAGAAGATCTTTGGCTACTTAAACTGATTTTAAAGAATGAGAATTTTTTTCAGTTGGGTTTTAGAGGGAAGGGAAGAAGAGGTTCTAGGTAGAGACAAGCCCATACCCAAGTGCACAGACATATGATTCAACATGACACATTTATGAAATTTCTGCTATCACTGGAACAAAGTTTGCAAAGGAGAGAGTAGCAATAAATAAGGGTAAAGTTTTAGTTAATATCCAAAGTCAAAGGTACTTTTAAAAATGGAAGCTGCAGGGATCCCTGGGTGGCGCAGCGGTTTGGCGCCTGCCTTTGGCCCAGGGCGCGATCCTGGAGACCCGGGATCGAGTCCCACGTCGGGCTCCCGGTGCATGGAGCCTGCTTCTCCCTCCGCCTGTGTCTCTGCCTCTCTCTCTCTCTCTCTGTGACTATCATAAATAAATAAATAAAAAAATTTAAAAAAAATGGAAGCTGTGGGAGGTTTTCAAGTAGGACATGCTCTGGTCAGATTTTCATTTAGAAACCTCAGTCTGGTGACAGTCTGTGGCACTGGATTAGAAGGGGAAGACGCAGTGAGGAAGGCAATTAGTCATAGTCCATGTCAAAGGGGTTGAGGCCTAAGCTAAGGCTGGAGAAGGGAGAAGCCATGCTCAGTAAACATTTGGGAGGTAGGATTGGCAGGCGTTCCGGCAATCGATGGTTAATGCAGTCAGCAAAGCAGGAAGTCAGGGTCACCTGCCAGGGTTTCAAATGGTGACTTGTACTCACCGTGATCGGCTAGACTGGTCTTCTCACACAGTTGTAGGGAAGAACAAGCTTTTCCTTTTTTATTTCCGATGTATGAAACACAATTTGTGATTCCACTCACTGCATGTGACTAGTATGTTACTTGTACCATATGCAACCCACCATATGATTTCTCATAAGTCCTCAAATTGGTTATACTCTCTTCAATGCAATGAGTCCACTCATCATGCACTTAGATGTAATGGTGTCAAATTGCTATAAAAGCGCTAATGTTTGCTCATACAATTTCTAGACTTCTCTTCTTGTTCACTAATAATAAATTGTTCAGCAATCAGCACCAAACTGTGGCCTACATTTGCAGTAACCACTTTATGATCAAAATAGATTTTAAATAGTCCCCAAATGTCGCTTAACACAGAAGAAAGGTGTTCTTCACTCACTTCCCACTTAACTGTCTGAGGGGTGTGCTCCTGCTTGGTGGGTGGTTCTCCTCCACCTGGTGACTCAGGGACCCAGGCTCCTTCCGTATTTTTGGCCCATCATCCTCTATGGCATTCTCTTGGACTAGATCCATCTGTAAAAAAAGGAAGGGAATTGGAGGGGAAATACTCACTTCTTAAAAACTGTGACTTGGAACTGCACAAATCACTCCCACCCACAACCCACAGACTAGAACTCAGTCACATGGCCCCACCTAACTGCAAGGGAGGCTGGGAAATGTAGTCCAACAGAATACCCAGGAAGAGGAGGAAGTCATTTTGGAGGGAACAGCCCTGTGACTGCCACATGACTACTCCCTGTGATACTCAGATGGATGCTAACAAACCACTTAACTCCTTCCACAGAATGTGTTCAGCAGGGAATATAGTGAGACCAAAGACATATAACTAATAGCTCAAGGTTTCCCCCCACTTCTGAGCTTCAAGGTGTCTTACAGCTTTGTTTGAATGAAGGCTCATCTATGATTGTGCACAAGGCATACATGCATGATTAATTAAATATGCAGGAAGTACCACATGCATATGCATGGAAGCTCAGATGTAAAACCTACTGGCTGTCACTGTACAGGTCTAGAAGTTTTTTATATAAACTCATAGATATATAATCTTTATATTTACATGTATGATTTTTATTTCATGGCTTTATTTGGCCATCCTATGGGTCAAAAGCATACCTTAAGTGTGGGTCAAATTGATTGCTCCTTCAGGACAGACTAGGGGATTTATGAGAGGAACAAGACCATTTCACAATGGCAAAAACAGAGCCTCCCCAACTGTTCAAGGTGGTTTCAGACTTATTTGTCCTATACACAGCCACTGACTAGATAGCCTTCTGGCTCATTAGTTTTATTAGTTTTAGTTTTTATAGCTAAGTCATTCATGTTTCACAGAAGATTTAATGTGTCATTTAAAATGTCACCAAAATAAAGAAATGTAAAAATGTCACCACTGCTCCCTGTCTTCTCCTTGCTCCTTTTCCTAATTCAACAACTTGTTTTCTTTATTATCTTTCCATTTTCTCTGTAGTTCCCTAAAAAATGGAGTTGAGGCCAATGTTTTTAAGAGTCACTGGATTCGATTCCAGACATGGAAGGATAACATCTTCACCTGATACCCTCAGAAGCTACCAACTCGGGCCTCTTGGTGACAAACCATTGAATATTCCAGTATGATTGCTCAGAAGAGGGTAGAGGTCTCTGGAGGTGCAGAGCCAGAGACTGTCTCTCAACTTTCTACCTGTGAGCTCTGTGACCTGAGCAAGTCACTGAATCTGAGCCCTGGATTTCTCTTCTGTGAGATCCAGGCAGTCTCGCAGGGCTGTTGATTCAAATAACATAACACATACAGCCAGCCAGCCCTTCACATGGAGCCGGGCAAGTGGCAAGCATTGAATGAGATGTGGCTCTGCTGCTCTGGTGGGGAGTCATGCCCACACATCTGAGAGCCCAAGCCCCACTCTGCTCTATTTAAGCAGCAAAGAGACACTGCTGCTCCCTCCCTTCCAGCTGCTGTCCTGTGGAAGTGATGGGAGAAAGCTGAACACAGTTACTGTCACGCTGTGTGGCAGGGAGTATTCATTTCCTGTGCCACCTGTAACAAAACACCACATACTGGTTCCTAAAAATAACAGAAATGTATAATATTAGGGCTCTAGAAGCCAGAAGTTTGAAATTAGGGTGTTTAACACACTTGGTTCCCACTAAAGGCTCTAGAGAGAATCTGTTTCATGCTTCTCTCCTACCTTCTGGTGATTGCTGGCAATCCTCAACTTTCCTTAGTTTGTAGGCACATCACTGCAATCTCTGTCTCCATCTTTAGAAGGTATTCTCCTGTGTGTGTGTGTGTGTGTGTGTGTGTGTGTGTGTGTGTGTGTGTGTTTTCTCTTCTTTTAAAGACACCAGTCATTGGGCACCTGGGTGGCTCAGTGGTTGAGGTTTGCCTTTGGCTCAGGTCTTGATCCCAGAGTCCTGGGATCAAGTCCTGCCTCGGGCTCCCCACAGGGAGCCTGGTTCTCCCTCTTCCTATGTCTCTGCCTCTCTCTTTGTGGGTCTCATGAACAAATGAGTAAAATCTTAAAACAACAACAACAACAACAAACCAGAGGTCATTTAACCCATACTAAGCTCCACTTAGGCCAGTTCCTCTGAGTTCAGAGTAGTGCTTGGCAGGATCTTGAGTAAGAGCTTATTTCCCTCTTTTTTTCTCAACAAGCTTTAAAGAAGAGGAGCTAGCTAGTGTTGTCCCTGAGCCATCTTTATATCCTCTTTATATCTTCTTTCCTTGGTTCTCTGCCTTGACTGACAGCATGAAAATAAAAGAGCATGTTGAAATCCCTCCTGCCTGAAGGGATAGGAAATTGTCCCCATGAAATATGCTACCTTCTTCCAATGCCCATTCTGGGAGGGAGAAGGTCAAGGGGTTGGCCACATGGTGTCTTTATTAAAACCTACTCAAGTATCTGAATTAGTGCACTAGCTTCAGATCAGAATGGGTAAGACGTCTTGGTTATGTTTGTCAACGCCCAAAGGTTGACATCCATTGCCACACCTCAATTACTTGATTTTCCTCTTGTCTGTAAAACTCTTCTATGTGTGTCATGAGAAATAACATGTGGAAAGAAAGGCACCCAGAGCATTAAAATTATCAAAATATTTGCATGCATCATTTAAAGTCTTTTTAATTATTTAAAATAACAAATCACTTTGAGAAAAGTTTTCAAGCCTGAGTTGTGAGCACATTGCAAGATCTGGGGGTGAAGACCAGGTGCCTGTAGCCCTGTATAAATTTTATCCAGATCAGCAATGATCCAAAAGCCTGTAGTAGTAACCTTCACTGACAAATTGTCTTAAAATATATGAAAATAAAGGGGGCTCACCTCTCTAAATTCACTTTGGGCACTATTCTGATTGTTGTTAAAATGATTTTATCTTACAGGGAGTCAAAGAAAAGTGAACCACGCTGTCTGTATTACTGGCTTGAATATAACCATTCAGCCTTTCTTTGTAATTACAACAGAAGAATAAAAGACAAATAGCACAGGTTTCTTCGGAAGGAGTAATGCACCTGTATTTCCCATCAGTATCCTACTGGGTTCTTTTAAATTGCTTATGGGTTTCCAGAACGGCTATATTCACATCAAAACACTTTGGCCAAATGAAGGCGTAATCAATACCAACCTTTCGGCCCAGCTGGACAACACTATCTGATCTAAAGTACAAGTGTGAAGTCAGCCTGCCAAAGATGAAAGCTGATAGATGGTATAGCTGCAGGTCAATCTTGCTTCAAAGCTGAGACTGAGAGTCCAACAAAAGACCCAGAGGTATGTGAAGACTAATAGGTTAAAGGTCTTAACCGTAGTAATAGAATGAAAAAAAGACAGTCAGAGCCAAAGCTTTGGTCAAGATGCGTTAACCATGACAGTAAGAGTTAAGAGTTAAGTTTTGATGTTGCTCTACTTAGTCCATTCAGGCTGCTACAACAAAAATACCATAGATGAGATGGCTTATAAAGAATGGGCATTTATTTCTCATGATTCTAGAGAAAAGTCCAAGGTCAAGGTGCTGGCAGATTCTTGTGTCTGGTGAGAACTCACATCCTAGTTCACAGGCATCTTTTCATTACATCTTCACATGGTGGAAGGGACAGAAATCTCTGGGGGCTCTTTTATCAGGGCATTAATCTCATTCATGAGGGTGTCACCCTCAAGACCTAAATACTTCTTAAAGGCTCCACCTCCTAATACCATCTCATTGGGGTTTTATTTTTTTTTCATTGGGGTTTTAGATTTCAAAATACGAGTTTTGGAGGAGACACAAACATTCAGTCTATAACATGCCTCAAGTCTATTCCAAGAAGTTCTTAGCTTAGTTTTCTCTAATGCTAAGAGATCTTTCAGATAATATCCATATGACTAACACACCAATGTAGGTACCAATGTGGGTTTGATCAAGCAAGAAAATTTTATGTCAATTGAAAATATAACATTTTAACATTCCTTGGATTATTAGATGAATTGTTACATGTTTATGCCAACATGAAATGTCCAAAAGAAGAATATCAAATCCATGTTATGTTAGTTATACACGAAGCCAAGTTATCATTGTTGCTGTTTTTGTATGATAACACCAAAAAATAAAACCATGACTCTTGTAAGAACAAATACTAGATTATTTGTTCTTACAAGAATAAGAACAATTATAAATCTGAAATCACAGAATATCTCCCCTTTTAACAATATTGTTCTAAATTAGGAGACTGGAACTATTATCTTAAAACTGAAATGTTTTCTGTTGGATCCCTATATAGTACCCCTGAAACTAATATTACACTGGATGTTAACTAACTGGAATTTAAATGCAAACTTTAACAAAAAGAAAAAAAACTGAATTGTTTTCTCTTTTAGTCTAACATATCACTGAAATTTATGGCTAAAGGAGAATTAACTAAAATTTAGCATGTAGAAAAAGAATAAAGATTTTAGATATGCATTTTAATAAGCACCTAAAATCTGGATACTGAGAAGTTTCTAAAATATATATATGTTTATTTGTTATATATAATTTATTATTATATATATATGTAATAAATATATATATTTGTTACAGTTAAGTAGATGGTAGCTAATGAGAAGAACCATTCCAGGGTAAGTTTTAGATGGTATTTTAATTCATTATTGCCTTCAAGCTAACATGTGATGTAATGAAGATGATTTTTTTCCATTTATTTTATTCACCATGAGAATGTTTTCCATTGTAGCACTGAAAAGGGTGAGAGAATATCTTTCTTTGGCAGGCATAAAATGTCAAATATTACCAGTCAAAACTTGTTGTGGTACAAGTATACAGATCACAGAAACATACAATGTGGTCATTTTCTATTTTTATTTTCTGTATTGTAAATAGAAAAGAATGTACTACATGGTCATCTCCCTGGCCTCCTCCCCTACCCATGTTCTGCTAGATGTCCAAGAAGGCACATGGTTAGTTTGTTACCTACAGACACATCTTTCCTATGTTCAGTGTTGCTTTTGGCCGTGGGTCTCTGGAGCATGGGACAAGGGGTCCAATCACATCGTAAGCCCATTTCAACCAGTGGCTATTGGCGTGTCCCAGCTAGAGGTTTTGTGAATTGTCATAGCAACTCAGTCATTGTCATGACTGAGTTTTACTGCTGACAACTTCAAGCAGTGATTGATACAGTGACAGCTAATAAGAAGGCTCCCCCTCATTTTGCCGCTGTTTACATCAACATTTGTCAATGTCAGTTTCCTTAAGGCTCTGCTTTGGCTCAGGTCATGATCCCAGGATCCTGGGATAGAGCCCCACATCATGCTCCCTGCTCCGCGGGGAGTCTGCTTCTCCCTCTGTCCTTCTCCCTACTCTCTCTCTCTCTCCTCTCTCTCTCTCAAAGAAATAAATAAAATCTTAAAAAAAAAAATGGGGAATCATTGGTTATTGGTGCAGCAACAATAATGAAAACTTTTTGAATCCTTTGGTCCCAGTAAAGAAATCCAATAAGCACAAACTCTTTTTGTGTGCAAGCTGGTTTGGTCCCATTATGCCTGAAGAAGCAAAATTCTTCATGCTAATTTCTGTCTTCCTGCTGCCCCTAGATGAACATCAAGTTAATGAAGTATTGTATTATGACAATTATTTGTTGCAAAGGTACTAACCTGATTTGCTGGGGGAAGGAGGAGGGTGGGAGAGATCCTTACATGCAATCAGGGGTTTATTTATGAACCATTTAGACTGTGCCTGTATCATTAAAGACTAATTTTCTCATTTAGGAGGTAGAGCCGGGAGTAGGTTTACTTACCACCAAGCTGCTTTGGTTGTACTCAGGGAGCAGGCTTGCTCTAGTAGGGAGTCACTCACTGAGCATGTAGAGGGTGGGAGAGGGGTCTGCCCTTAAGGCCAACTGGCACATTCCAGCAGACACGCAGCATCCCTGCAACAGGACTCGGCAGGTGCCTCACTGTAGCTCAGACTGGTGACAGTCATATCACCTCAGTCTGCCCTAGAGGCCGAGGGCCACCAGTACTCCTTAGTTTTGGAGTCATCTGTCCCTGAGAATCCCCAGGCACAAGCAACCCACCATTTTTTTTTAAAGAACGTATTGCTACACACTAAAAACATCCCTCGGGTTTTAATATAGCATTTGCAACTAAATTTAAACTGCTGCCCTAAATTCAAGCTGCATGGGCCGGCTATATACGTTAGGCTTACCAGCTTCAGCTAAGGCAGGATAGTCTTCCCACTAAAGGAAAGAAGTCCGTTGCAAAATGGTATTGAGAAAAATGCAGATCCCCAAAATTTCAGGATTCTTCTGCCATCACATAGAGTTGACATCCAAGGTTTCCGAGCTTCAGTGGACTTGTGGAGAGTACCAGTTTTCATGACAAGACCACTGAAGATATGCTTTATCCAGCTGTTTACTCTCAAGTACAACCTAAAAACAGCATCACGTAGGAAAGCCTGACTGCTTCAGCTTAAGAGGCATAAGATCACTTTCTGATGAAAGCTGTGTTAATTCAGGAACTCCTATGCTATTGCATATATGGCAGGTCATTAAGGCTCAGATTCCTTCTAGGGGGACTGAAAGAAGCAGCAGGATATTCTGGAGAGAATTCTAAAAGTGGGAGCCATGGGTTCTTCTGCTGGCCCCGAATTCATTTGTGTGATCTTGGCTAAGTGGTTTTTGATTTCTAGACCTAGCTAGCTTTCTGGCCTGAACAATGAGAAATTATGTCTGGGCCCCTTAAGATGAGTCTTTGCTCAAAAACTCTAGGAATACCTAATTATGCTGTAGCCTGAAAAAAAAAATGTTTGGCATTTCATTTTCAAGTCTTATATCTAGAAATAGACTTTCCGAGTTTCTGTTGCTTGCTGAATCAATTTTGCATAGAGGAACTTCCACCATAATAACATAGTGGGACAGTCCCTCTATACAGAAAGGAGGAACTCTTAATTGTTTCAAAGTATTACATTTTTATGTGTTTCCACTGTGTTTTTCACAAGACTGTTTCTTCCTCCTTTGACTCTTGAACATTAAAAATATTGTTAACAATTAGGGCATCTGGTTGAGTATCCAACTCTTGATCTTAGTTCATGTCTTGACCTCCGGGTAGTGACTTCAAGCTTTGCTGGGCGTGGAGCCTACTTTTAAAAAATTATATGTGTATATTATATATATATATATATATATATATATATATATATACATACACATATATACAAATACTACATAAATAACAATATATAAATATAATGTACAAATAACAATACATAATATATATAATATAAAATATGTGTATATTTATTTAACAACTGTGACAGCTACCGAGCCACAGCTGTATACCAGGGTTGAGTTTGCCTGCATGAAAAAGAGTTAACACCTCTGGAGTGTTTTACTCTCTTCTATCATAAATTTTGGATTTTATAAGTCAGTCAGAGGAAGACAATTATCATATGATCTCACTCATGTGGAGAATTTAAGAAACAAAACAGGATCATAGGGGAAGGGAGGGAAAAATAAAACAGGGTGAAACCAGAGAGGGAGACAAACCATAAGAGACTCTTAATCAGAGGAAACAAACAGGGTTGCTGGAGGGGGGTGGGTGGGGAATGGGGTAACCGGGTGATGGGCATTTAGGAGAGCACATGATGGAATGAGCACTGACTGGGTATTATATAAGACTGGTGAATCACTGCACTCTACCTCTTGAAACTAATAATACATTATATGTTAATGAATTCAATTGAAATTTTTAAAAATAAAAATAAACAAACAAATAAATAAATAGGTAGATAGATAGATTTTGGATTTTACAGCAAGGTAGTAGTAAGTCAATGTTTTTAACCAGTCATAGGAAGTTAACACATACACACATGTATGTATGCACATGTGCTTATGTGTATGTTGTATATATAAAAGCCATGCTAATTTTCATCAGCAGTTAAACCAAAGTACCATGATCCTCGTAAAAAATGCTCTAGAAATATTAGGCAGGCAAAGCACATAATATTTAATTTATGTGACAGAAGTGTCAGTGGGCAAAGGTCTAAAACTATGAGATACCATCTTGAAATTAAAACTTTAAGCACTTTTCTTAAAGCTCTACCTGTTTCTTTTCAGACCCCAGTAAACCAGCCTTACTATTACTGGTCTTACAACTTGTAAAATGATTTAGTTTGAATCTCCTAGGAGATTTGGTCCTGAGAAGGCTGCCCACGGTCTCCATATTATTATGAAAGTCTCACATTGAAGAAGGCTGTTGTAAGCAAGTGTAGATTTGGAGAACCAGGGATTCTCTTCCTCCAAGCCAACTGCAGATGGTTTTTAGGGGTGTGTGTGTCTGTGTGTGTGTGTGCGTGTTTGCTCCCCACTGTTCTTTTAGCTTCAGCAAACAAAAGCAGTACATGCCAACTATTTATTTACCATTCCAACATACCTAAATAAGATTCAATAAAAATATATTAACCTGGTTCCTCACAGTAGCAGTAATACCAGCCTTCGAGTTGTAATCAGCATCCGCCACAAACCACATTTATTCCTAATGTGAGTTGAAATTTACTCACATGCCTATAAAATGGAAGCATTTTTAACATTTATAGTAGTATCATGCATGTGACATGCAAATATTTATGTGGTTCCTTGTATATGCTAGATACTTTGCTGAGCACTCAGTACTGGAAAACCAAAAGCCAAAAGAAAGAAAGCAAGAAAGAAAAAAAGGAAAGAAAGAAAGAAATTATACCAAAGGCTGTCACAGACACTGGCTTCATCTAGATTTTGCTTCTTTGCATTCCCTTCAGAAGCAGATTCTAAAATGTGTAGAATCTGAACAATGTGTGAGCTCCTAACCACATTTTCTTTCTGTGCCAGGGTACTTAAAAATACGCCGACTTACGCCGACTGTGTTAATTGTGTGTAAATAAGGTCAAAATTCATATAGCAGGGTTCCAATGTGCAAACAAAGAAACCTCATTTTCTTTCATTGATCCTATCTTGAGCTCCAAGTTACTTCATGTCTGTCAATTAAAAAGTGACAAATTCTTGGCACATGGCTGTGCAGAGATGGGTTTGCTGTAGCTGGCCTGAGACTGCTATCTTTAGAAAGGCCTGCTTGCAGGGTAGGTCCTCGGGAATTTGGATTTTGGGGAAATCCCCAAAAAATCCTGAAATTGCTAAGAATGACTCCAAATTTCTTATGCAAACAGTATGGTTTATGCTGAACACCTGCACTTTCCGGAGTCTGGAATTTTGGTGGCTGCCGGGCACAGGGTGCCTATGGGACCAACCCACAATAAATACTCTGGGCACCGAGTCTCTAGTGAAATTTCCTGGTAGTCAACATTGCACATGTACTGTGACAACTCATTGCTGCAGTAAATAAGCATAGCCTGTGTGACTGCAATGGGAGAGGACGCTGGGAAGCTTGGGTCTGGTTTCCCCGGACTTTGCCCTGGGTGCCTTTTCCCTCTGCTGATTGCACCAGAAATCCCTTCACTGCTGTAAGCTGTCTTAGCTGTGAGCACGCTGCCTGTTGAGTTCTTCCAGTCCTCCCAGTGAATCACCAGACCTGGGAGTGGTCCCAGGAACCCTCAACACACATGTGATTACTGTCCAATGTGCCAAGCACTTTTTTCTAGCCACCAAGGATGTGTAGTCAAGTGAAACTAAAGTACTTGCCCCATGGAGCTTACATTCTATTTGAAGTGTCTGTTACTTTATAAAAAGAAGCAAGCCAATTATGTAACGTGTTGTTGGTAGGAAGTGCTCTGGGGAACAAGAAAGCAGGAGAGGAATAGGGAATGTCAGGTTTGGGGCTTGCCATTTTGAATAGGGAGTCATGGAAGGCTTTGTGTAAGGAGCTGAAGGAGATAAGGAAGTGAGTCATGAAAAAATCTAAGGACAAAGCCCTCTAAGAGAGGGAACAGCTGGTGCAAAGGTCCTGAGGTGCAACAGTGTTCAATTCAGGAACAGCAAGGAGGCCAGCATGGCTGCAGGGCAGTGACCATTGAGCAAGAGGGGTAGGAGATGGGTCAGAGGACATGGGGGACTGCCAGCTTTCTGGCTTTTATTCTAAGGAAGACAGGAAGCCATTAAAAGGTTAGGAGCAGAAGACTGCCATGGAAAGATTTGTTTTTAAAAGCATGGTGGTAGCTCTTTATGGAAGCTACAGGGTAGAGCCACAAAAGCAGAGGTGGGAAAGACGGTGAGAAGATGATTGCTCCAGCCCAGGACTTGCAGGCAGATTAGATGAAGGAAGGAGAAAGAGAGCCAGTGGTGCTCCCAAGGCTTTTCCCGCCAGCACTTGATGAATTTGCCATTCACTGAGATGGGGAAACTGAGGAAAGAGCAGACTTGGTGGGGGTGTGGGAGTGCGTGGGTATCCAGTATTTTGCTTTTGGATGTGTTAAGTTTGAGATGCCTAACAGTCTAGTGAAGATGTGGTTATAATTTCCATTGTGCAGATGAGGAAACAGGCACAGAGAGATTAAGTGACTCTCTCAAGGTCACAGTCGCCATCAGCAACACTAAAATTACTCACCTTTGATGCAAGAATTAGCACATTTTAATAGTAAATATATAAACAGGGAAGCATGAGTGGCTCAGCGGTTGAGTCTCTGCCTTCAGCTCAAGTGGTGATCCCAGGGCCCTGGGATCCAGTCCCACATCGAGCTCCCCACAGGGAGCCTGCTTCTCCTGTCTATGTCTCTGCCTCTGTCTGTGTGTGTCTCATGAATAAATAAACAAAATCTTTAAATAAATAAATAAACATTATTTCAGGTAATAGCGATAAAATACGACAAATACCATAAAAGCAAATACTGTTGTCATTCATAGGCTGCAGGTTATCAGTGTATGCTTGGTGGCTAAGTAGCCTTACCAAAGTCCAATTTTCTCCAGAGAATTGTCTACTGGGAACAGAAATCCCAGAGCTCTGTGCTGCCATTTGACACCGCCATGGAGCCTAGGCTCACTGAATAATAACCTAATAATATGATAAAGAGAACAGAGGGAGAAAAGAGAAAAGATTTTAAAACCTCGGAAGGCTTCCACACTAGGAGAGTACATACGCAGTGTTGTTTGTATTTGCAAAATGTTGGAGACGTCCTGCATGCCCAGATAGGAAGGCGGTGAAATAAACTACGGTGTACCTACTTACACAATGTAGAATTAGGTTGTGCAAACAAGAATGGAGACCTTTTCCAGCCAGGAAAGAGTGATACCAAGGATATATTGTTAATGAAAACAGCAAAGTGTAAAACAATGGTCTATAGTATGCTACTTTTATGTAAGAAAGAAGGAAAAAAAAAGAAATGTAAGAACTTTTTTAATATGCAAAAATAACACAGGAAGGATATACCAGAAAATTCATATACCAGAAAACGAATCATATTAGGGAAAGCCCTAAAAAGGAAGGCAGGAGGGAATCTATCTGCATTTCAAATGAATAGCAAACCACCCTGGAGGAGGTTGGGAGAAGAAGAAACAACTCAAGTGACTTTTGAACACAGTGTTTCAATTATGCACTCTCTAAGGACAAAAAGAACTCTAAACAAATGTTGAATTCTAGGTAGTAGGTTTGCTTTTGCAGTGGAATTGTAACCTAGCTGAGGGGAAAAGCCATACATGGTAGCACCGCTCTTTTGCAGAGAAAAAGATATAGAGCAGGGCGCCAAGCAAGGAGATGAGAGAAAATTACTCAAATCCACCTCCTCTGAGGGTTGGGGCTGGGTGTATTTAAGGATAGGCGGTATTGACGTCACTAAGTATGTAGGTAGAATGGAATATGCTGATTGGATATAGACTCAAGGGGCGGGGGCCCTCCTTCCTGAGCATGCACATTCAGGAATCATGGCTCTTTATAGGACACAACAGGACACATGTTCATTAAATGACTGTGTAGGCATGACTAGGGGAGTGGATCTTGGGTGTGTGGTTACAGAGGTTACTTTCGTTCACTCTTGATCGCCTCTGCTCATATGCAAGAATTCTTCTTGGTTTGCTTCAGTCTTAGCTATCAAGGTGGTAATGCCTCCACATATGCAAAACAGGCTCATAAATCTATCAGGTTACCCAGAGTTTCCTTAGGGCAGAACAGTCAAGCATTTGTTAACTTGTCAGTTTCAGAATGGCTCAGCCATTCTTCCAGGGAACTCTAGGATTGAGCCTAGATTGACCGTGGGTGACAATTTTCCCATGATCAGAAATGAGAATTACAGATCAGGAAAGGAAATTATAGACTGAAATTTGTGGTGTTCGATTGAAATTGGAAGTATCAGGATAAACTCCTGGTTTTTAAGGTAGGTAGTAAGTAGATACATGGATGGGTGGATGGATGGATGGATGGATGGATGACAGACAGATCTGTAGACAGAGATAAGCATGTATGTGGATTTGTCATGAACATTCCATGCTGCTGAGATTCTTTTTAGGACTGTAGGATTTACTACCATAATGCAAGGGATGTTGTTGACTAGCAGCTCTCAGAAATCAGCCCTCTCAGAATTGCCTGACTTCATGACCCCCTTCTCTGGGCAGTCCATGTCCAGTGAATGATGGATGGAGGAGTATGAAGGCCTGAACCTCTCACTCCCAACTCGGAACAACACTGAAGGACTATCCAGCATTAGACCTCCCCCTACCTAGGGTCAGCTGAGGCCTTGTAGATACCACATCAGAGCCCATCTTCTCCCTTTGCTCAATCCTGCTTCCTTTGCACTCTGGAAGGGTTCCTCCCTAGAGTACTCCCTATTAACCTTTCTGTTCACTAATGTCTGTCTCAGGATTTGATTTTCAGGAAAGTCAACCTGTAATACACACACACACACACACACACACACACACACACATACACATCCTTTGTCTCCTGAAAGGGTCAAGAAGCAATGACTCCCAGTAGCAGTGAGCATGCCTCATGTCAAATAATTCTGGATGTTATTCTCCACTAAAAGGAATAAGAGCTCCTTGAAGAAATGGCTGATTCCACAGTTGGAAAAGAAAATAAAAAATGAGTCCAAGGGGGCACTTGGGTGGCTCAGTCTGTTGAACGTCCAACTCTTGATTTTGGCTCAGGTTGTTATCTCGGGGTTGTGATATCGAGCCCTGCATCAGGCTCTGCACTAGGTGTGGAGTCTGACATTCTATTTCTCTCTAACCCCTCCCTAAGACTCTAAATAAATAATTTTTTTAAGAAGGTGAGCCTGAAATATCTTATATCAGAAAGAAATGTTTGTTCAAAGAAGGATGAGGCCAAGTCAAAAGGACACACAAAACAGCTTGAGGGGTTGCCATGGGCCAAATATGGCATAATTTTTATGTCAAGATAAATAATATTAATAACAAATTATGACCCATTGAATAAAATAGGAATCTATGAGTCTCCACTGTTACAAGAAATGAATGAATGACAAGGAAAAGCTCTTCACTGTAGGAGAATACCAATAAATAAATGTAAATGAAATGAGGGAATGAGAAAAAATACCATTTGACAAACAGCAATGAGTGATTGAAGCAAGAATCACCAATGGATGCTAAAAATTATGGGGTAAGAGTGTCTGGTGGGGAATAGGGTATCTACATAGTCTCATAACATTCTCCCACAAGATACTTATTGATTACAAAAGAATTAGTAGCTTTACAGAGGGACACTGGGTAGATGTCAGTGTAACCAAGTGACCCATGTTAACACCACCCATAACGGAAGAAACTGATATCCTGCTCTCTGATATAATGCACTGAGAACACAACATCATTTTGATGGTATCCCAAAAATGCACAACCTCAGCCTAATCTGAAGAAACATTAGACACACCCAACTGAGAGACATTCTGAAAAATAACTGGCCTGTACTTGTCAATAATATCAAGGTCACAGAACACAGAGTGAGAAACTACTCCAGATTAAGGGAAAACCTGAAGAAATTTAGCAATATGTGATCCCAGAGTGTGCCCTGGACTTTTGGATACTTTTCTTCTATTTTATCTTATCTTTGCTATAAAGGACATTATGGGGATATTTGGCAAAGTTTTAATAAGGTGTGTTGATTAGTTAATACTATTAGTTAATTTCATTTCCTGATTTTAATGAGCTATGCTGTGGTTATTTAAGAGAATGCCCTTGTTCTTAGGAAATACATACTGAGTGTCAGAGGATAAGGAGGAATCATGTCTGCAATCGAGTCTCAAATAGTATAGAAAAATATTACACACAGAGAAAGACTAATGAAGCAAATACAGGAAAATGCTGACAGTTGGGTAATTTGGCTGAAGTGCAAAGAGAATAGCTTCTCTTAGAAGGACCTCTTTGGACTATTCATGCAACTTTCTGTGTTTCTGAAATTATTTCAAACTAAAATATTAAAACTGGGGAGGCAACTTTTGAATATCCTACTTGACAGCCTGTAAAATTGAAGATATTGACCATTGGGGGAAATGAAGTGCTTGAGACAAAATGTTTAAAAGTTTGAGGACATGTTCATTAAGATGACAAACTTAAATGAACTAAATCAGAAAATCAAATTAGTGTGCTGGACCAAATTTTCAGTATTCAATTGTTATACAAAAGATATCATTTCAGATTCCATGCCATAGAGGATAGGTTGTAATGCCAAAATATTTTAAAATATTATCATTGGGAAAGTAGAAGATAATTATACATACCTACCAAATTATTATAACTGAAGTGACTTGCTATAGTTTTGGAGATGATTAATATTTTTCTTCAACATTATTGTAAAGAGAATTTAACATTTTTTAAAAAAGATTTTATTCATTTAATCATGAGAGACACAGAGAAAGAGGCATGGATGTAGGCAGAGAAAGAAGCAGTCTCCCTGCAGGGAGCCCAGTGCAGAATTGGATCCCAGGACCCTGGGATCATGACCTGAACCAAAGATGATGCTCAACCACTGAGCCACCCAGATGCCCAGAGAATTTAATATTTTTACCTGCATGAACTTTGTTTACTTCAGTATGATAATGGAAATGCAGAAATAATCTTAATTTACATTCCCATACCATCACTGCACAGATTTTTAAGATAAGCAATGAATTTAATAATTTATTTAAAGGAGAGAAGGAAATATCACTGAAATAGGCATACAGTCATTATCTGGATGTTTTATGCAATTATTGTAACTAGCCCTTAATACTTTGTATGTGTCAAGTTCATGCTTGCAAATATGCGACTTTGCTATCTCTGGAGTCTGCATTGATAGTTTTATTTTTTCCATTAAAAATAATTGCATTAACCTGGTACACATTACCATAATCAAGATATGAAGGTTAGCAGTAAGTCATGTTGATATCTTGTGTCTCTTAATATGGTGTGATGAGATTGGCACTTCACCTCGGTGCATCCAACAAACTCATACTAAAGGACGTTTGGCAAAATACCCAACCAGTACTCTTCAAAACTATCAAGGTCATGAAAAGTGAAGAGAGTCAGAAGAACCATCACAGACCAGGGGGGACCAAGGACGCATGACAACTAAGTGTAACATGGCATAGTGAAGGGGATCCTGGCAAAGAAAAAGAACATTAGTGGGAAAAACTGTTGAAATTTAACAACTGAAAATGTCTACAGTGTTATTAATAGAAATGTATCGATGTCAATTTCTTAGCTTTGACAAATGTACCATGCTAACATTAGGGGAAATGAGGAAAGGGTATGTGGAAACTCTCTGTACTATCTTTGCAAATTATTCTAAAATAATTTGAACATTTATTAACTCAAAAAGTACTTAATGCACCCCTACTATTTGTCGAATAATTCTGAAAGGACTAATTGAGCCTGCTGAATACATTATGGAACAATGAGAACTCAGATTATATTAGTCCAGATGACATCCCATTCTCTACATTCTAGACCAGAGGAGAAAAATTTTTGCAAGCTTTCGTTGGAGGTGGAGGAAATCAGATAATGAAACTACAGATGTAAAATAACAATCAGTAATGATTCTATTCACTAAGAGTTTTGAAGAATATCAACTATTCAGAGTTGGATTGATGGCCCAGAAAATAACCCCTGATTGAGGAAAAAAGGCCATGCTATTAGATTCTTTTTCACAAAGAGAGGGGAAAGTCGAGTTGGGTTTTTTTTTTTTTTAACCACACATAAAGATCACAAAGATAAAATGCTTTGCTTCCTCACATTTGTGTAACTTTAGATTGTATGTCAGCTCACCCTTTAGAAAACCTGTATAATGTACAATTTAAGTCACAATCGGGAAGGTGGAGATGAAAAAAGTAATGACATTCTTTCGCTGAAATAAAAGGATAAAATAGGAGAAGAAAATTCTGAAACTGGCATAATTTTAAAGAATTATATCATTTGAGAACTCTGCATTTACTCTGAGGATCGGTACTGCCACTTCAAAGAAACTATTTAACAGAAGTCCGTTTTGCTATAGGTCCTTTTCTGTTTCTTTTAAAGTTAAAAGTCTAGCTAAGTCCCCCCAAAATGAAACTGCCAGTATAACAGTTTAGTGATTATTTTTAATAATTATATAGTAAAAACAAAATGCCATGTAGAAATAGTCCTGATATTGAACTATATAGTCCAAGTTTGATCATCTAAACTTATCTAGATTGAGTTATAGTCTCTACACATGGTCTAGAAGTGTTTTTCTGCTGTTCAGTTATTGTGCCACCTACTTGGGTTACATTAGTAGCCATGACTTTGCCATGTAAACTGTGGTCATCATGTAGGAAAGCTTTGACAGATCTCCTTTCCAAGAGCTCAGGGCAGAGGTGCATTTAGGACAGATGTACGCCATTCAGTAAAATGATAAATCGAGTCCAATAGCAACAAATGTCATCCAAATTAAATGTTTTCTCACATATAAATAGAAAACAAAAGGAAAAATAGAAATGTGAAACCAGCAGGACTTAAGGGAAGGGAATACAGAGTTAAATCAAAGATTGTGGTCCACCCCTAGGAAGGTGGGCATGAAGATCTCTGAGGTCTAAAGAGATCTGCTCTGCTCTGGAATCCTCCCATTCTTAAAAAGAACCTGGTGCTGTGTGCTCATTCTGCTCTGTCAACAGGCCAGAAGCTGGCTTTGATGAAATGTCGGAAGACTTGGGACTTTGGCCTTGGTTAGGCAAGAAGTTAGGGCTCCCCTGGTGAACTCGACCAAACAGGGAAGAATTAACACCAGTTCGACATAAACTCTTCCAGAGAGCACAAGGGAACAATACACTCAGCTCATTCTATGAGGCCAGCCACCAAAATCAGACAAAGATATTACAAGAAGAGAGAACCATAGGTCAATATTCTTGGTGAGCATGGGTGCAAAAATCTTTGGCATAACATTATAAAGTCAAATCCAGCAATATGGAAAAGGAAATCAGGTCTGTTTGTATTTCCTTTAAAATTAAAAAAAATCTTTTTGGTAATTTGTTTCAAACATCAAAACAAGTCCTCTTCATGCCTTGTACAATGTTATGTAAGTCTTTCTTCTGAAAGGAAAAAGTTTCATTTTTCCTTTGTGCAGGCCAGTCAAGGAGACAGCAGAGCTTCCTTCAAAGGCCATTGCTACCTCTATGGTGGTCACACAGAGACTTGGCAGAAAGAACCCTACATCCTCTATGACTATTTTTTTTAAGATTTATTTATTCATGAGAGACACAGAGAGATAGAGGAAGAGACACAGGCAGAGGGAGAAACAGGCTCTTTGCAGGGAACCCGATGTGGGACTTGATCCCAGATCCTGGGATCACGACCTGAAACGAAGGCAGATGCTCAACCGCTGAGCCACTCACGCGTCCCCTCTCTATGGCTCTTAAGCGGAATGTGCACCTGGTCTTTGATACCACTGAGAAGTACATTTTTGTAATTTTACATAATTCTATCTAATTATGTTACATACCACAATCCTATGACTTTAAGAAACAGAAAATTAAGTGTATCTCCTACTGTACATTAAGGAAAAGACATCTGCTTGATATTTTTAGAGTGCTTTCATGTGACTTATCTCATTTAAATCTTTTAACAACCCAGGGCCAACAGGGGAGGACAAGTATAACTTTGTTTCACAGCCTCGAAAACGGAGGCTCACGTTGTGACTTTGGTATCTCTTGCAAGGTCAACACGAAAATCCACACGTGCACACCTTGCTAGCCCATTAAGCTGAAAATTGGCAATTTTCCCTGACCATGTTTCCATTTTGCCTGTAGGACCCTAAGGAGACCTTCTAGCAAAATGATCTTACAGTCGAGGAATAAAAACTATTGCAGGCTAGGTTACAAGCAACCTACTGTTTAATTTAACTCATAAGACTTTAGAGAAAGCATCATTTTTTTCTCTCTGAAAATAACACAGATATTGTCAGCTTAAGACACACTTGGTGTGTGTGCATATAGAATGGTGCCTCCTTCTGCACAGAAGTCTCTTTGGTATGATATAGTTTGTTTCTGCCTTTGTATCTGAAAGTACATGTCAGTGTTACAGGAATAACCTTTGAAAAGATCTTGCCTTCTTATTTGTCCTGGGGCGCTGAGAAGATATTAGTATAATTAACAAGGTTCAAAGGATTTTCAAGTAATTAGAATGTATGGTATTTTAAAAAATAAGAAACCTGAGTTTGGTAGAGTTTAAAAACTAGAAGAACTCCCTACCACTTTTCCAGTAACCTACTTGCTAGAGATTATTTGGGGAAATAACCTGCATACTTAATAGGTACCCTGAATTGACAGATCACGTAGAATAATATTAATATTCATCCTTTGAAGTACAACTAATGGAGTTTCAGTCTCTTCGTAGTGGAGGCCCGTATCAAAGTTTTATTTCCTTGGTTAACTTAAAATACTCATCAATATTTTAAATAATGCTGAGGTACTATGACACTTGACTGTTTCAAAGGATTATTTTTAGATAACAAAAGCAATGGCCACTCAATTAAATAAAGTTCTAAAATAAAGAAAATCGGGGGGCTTTTTTCTATTATGCTTGCTTTTTATCAATTCCTGCCAATCAAAGCACTCACAGCCAACATTTGGGGATATCTCCTTCCAAGTTGTGTTCCTACATAGATCTGGCAGGTGTTTCACGTTCCTGTTCTCTTCTTATGTTACTTTTGCTGAGTACGGAGGATGCCCATACCTGCTGGTCATTCTCAGAGGCTTCCAGAGAATCTTGGTCTTTGTGCAATATGGAGACAAAAGCTGAAAGTACCTGGAAAGCAAGAACCTGAGGGGCAACTGGGTAGCTCAGTGGTTGAGGGCCTGCCTTTGGCTCAGGTCGTGATCCCTGGGGCCTGCCTGTATCAGCCCACTTCTCCCTCTGCCTACATCTCTGCCTCTATCTCTGTGTCTCTCATGAATAAAGAAATAAAATATTAAAAAAAGAAAAGAAAAGTAAGCATCTGAGAGTCAGCCCAAGTTGAGGTTTTTCAAATGGTCTACGCAGGACTTGCCCTCTCTGGGCCACTGACGCTGGCATATTTTTCCTGCTTCTTAGGCTCATGTGACGCTTCATTTTCCATGACCGCAATGAGGGGGAAGAGAGCTGAAAAGTGGAACACAAGCAGATTGCTGAGAGGCGGCAAAGCATTACTATCAATTGGCCATTGTCTTGTTAGCAGGGAAGGTAGAAAGGTTCCTGAGACAAGTGAGCAGGACACAGCATCTGGAGAGTTCTAGGGATGAGGGAAGCAATGGTGAGCAGTGAGCTCTTTCCCTAGTTTGATTTCTTTTAATGATGGTATCCAGTGGGGGGCTTGTGTAGCTCGGGAAACCCTGCAACATGCAGGTCAGGCCAGTGAGGAATGACCAACCCCTAACAAAGTTGACTTTCAACCCATCTAGCTGGAAGTTGATCACAGCAATCAAATTGTCATAATTAAAGGTGCAAGTCTTGGCCTTTCTCCTTGGGGCCTCCAAATAAGATTCCAAGTCTGAAACCTCTTATATGACAATCGATCAGAAAAAAGCAAAAGTGTGTAAAAGGGACACCATGGACTTTTAAAAAGTGTTTACACTTCTTTTGAAGGCATGTTAGATGGTGCTCTGTGTGATACATGGTGTTATGTGGTTATGTGCTGGAGGGATTTTTTGGTTTTTTGGTTTTTGCTTTTACCTAAGAAATGATCATTCTTAAACTGAGGGATATTCTGCAAAGCCTGTAGACACTGCCAAACTGTTCCAGGTCAAAGCAAGGTAAAGAGACTTGATAACTGAATGCAGTGCATAATCACGAGTTTTTCTTTTGCTAGAAAAGACAGTAATGGAACAATTGGTGAAATATGAATAAGGTCTGTATATTAAACAATAGTATTGTACCAATGTTAACTTCCTGATTGTGATAATCATATATGAATCTGTAAGGTAATATCCTTATTTGGGGATATTTGGATAATTATTTGGATTAATACCTGTCTTTGAAGTATTTAGGGTTAAAGGTAGCAGCATATCTATAATTTACTCTCATACAATTCAGGGAAAAAACTAGATACATAAAGGGAAAGGAGGGTAAAGCTAATGTAACCAAATGTTAATATTTGAGGGCTCTGTTGGGAATCTCTTTATTCTATCCTTTTCTGTAAATTTAAAATCATATCAAAAAATTTTTCAATAATAAAAGATAGCTTTTACAACCTTAAAAAATGATTAAGATGATCTTGTTAACATTAAATAAATATTGCAAGTATTCACCACTGTAAATACTTTGAATAGTTTTAATTATTCATAATATGTTTTGCTTTTCATGACGTACACTCAAATTCCAACTGCAAAACACAATCGATCTCACTGGTCTTATTATATGAACATCACCAATTTGGTCAGTCATCCAGACGTAGGAATTGTCCCCCAAGACAACTGAGGTACACATCAGGACCTCAAATGGATGATAAAGGCATTTAACATAGGAGAGAATTTAAAGGAGTATCATTTACCATCGTACATTCGAATATCACTTTTTCTCTTCTGTTTTTGTCTACATTATTTCATTTTATACTTTGCATTCCTGTACTATCTTAGGCTTGCAGTTTTGCAAGTAAACGTTTTCATAGCTAGATGAGATTTAAAAAAATATATATATATATATATATGTTTGAAGCTGGTTAAAAATAGCTACAATCTGAGAAAGACCTCTTACTGGCTGGGGTTAGCAAAGGGAGAGGAGAATTGTGTTATTCTAAAAGTACCCAGAAGTATACTTCAGTCTTCATCGATCACAATCCTCAAATCTGACACCTGTCTTGGGCAATCTGTCTATGATAAATCAAAATATCTTTAATCCATGACAAGAACAATGATATCAACCCAAATGGAATCTTGTGTTCCTGAGTATCTGTTTGCCCTAATCTACTACAATGAAGCTAATTAGAATTTTATATTACAAGACTCTCCATCTAAATTATACCCTGAGATAAAGAGATTTGGTATTTAAACATTGTCGTCCTTGCATTTACTCGCACCCTTCCTTGGTGACCAGATTCTGAGCAAAAGATGAAAAAAGATTTTTTAGGTTGATGGAAAAGGAAAAGAAAATAACAATGGGTCTTAACTTTCTGGATCTGGAAGGGAAAGTAGGTTCAAATGTAAGAATTTCTAACTGAGACAATTTGTCAATTGTTTACCCATTTAATTCTACTGCTATTATTGTTAACATCTGAGGGAAAAAACACTAATTTTTAACAGTGGATGTAATTCATATTCCTTCCAATGTCACTAGTCTGCCTAATGCCTGCCTAATGCGCCCTGAAGTTCATTTCCTCTGCTCCCTGTTGTGGCCACAGCCCCTTCAAAGACTTTTTCGCGGGCAATTTTCTTTTCCAGAAAGGCTTTCCCCACAAATACTCATCCACAGGACTCCATCTGACCATCCTTTGCCTTCTTCTTCTTCTTTTTTTTTTTTTTTTTTTTTAAGTAATCTTTGCATTCAATGTGGAGCTCCAACTCATGACCCTCTACCTACTGAGCCAGCCAGGCGCCCCTTGCATTCTTCAAGTCTTGCTTCTGTAAATTTCCCATGAGCCTTCTATGTCCAATCCACCCAAAATTACAAATCATGCCTCATCCTTGACCCCCCCTGCTCCCCATCCCCCTTCCTTGCTTCAGTTTTTTGTTTAGCATTTATGGTTTACTTGCTTATCCTGTTTATGGTCTGTTTCCTTTCCTGGAATGTCAGTTCCGTGAGGCAGCTTTGTTCTTTGCTCTATCACCAATGTCTAGCATATCATTCGTTGAGTAAATGAGTGAATGCTAAAGACCAAATAAAGGTTCAGAGCAATGAGTAATAATAATAATAATAATAATAATAGCAATGAGCAAATTTATGAACTATGCATCGCCAAAGTTACCAGTTATAAGTATTTTGTTTGCTGGTTTATCTTTACTCTTTTACTGCCTTTAGTGCAGACAAATACAAGGCTATGTCCAATTTCACAGTAGCGAATTCCAGAACTATAGCTCAGTCTATATCCTGTAAACATGTGCTAGAAAGAATTGTATTTTAACAAGTTACTATACTGTTCAGTGAAAATAGGAACCACACCTCCAGTGATGAGCTATGAATAGGTCCTTCCCCTAGGTTAACATTAATAGACATGTATTTGGATTTAGTCATTATATGATAATGGATCAAGATGTGAAATGTATGTGGGACTAGACAAAGTGCTGCCTCTATGAATGCTCTGGACTAAATAGTGTCCCCCAAGTTTTCTACATTGAAGCCCTAGCCCTCAATGTGATGGTATTTGGAAGTGATTAGATTTCCATGAGGTCAGCAGGGTGGAGCCCTGGGGATGGGATGAGTGCCCTTATGAGAAGTGACATTGGAGGGCTTGCTTCTTCTCTCTCCACCATGTGAGGACACAGGATGAGAGCAAACCAGAAATCGACCATGCCAGCACCTTGATCCTGGACTTTCCAGCCTCAAGAACTGTGAGAGCATACATTTCTGCCACTTAAGCACCCAGCCTATGGTGTGTTGTTATGGCAGCCTGGTGGACCGCGACATTGAACGAAATTACAAACCACACCCTCCAAGAGAAGTGAACATCCCATGTAGTATGGGCAGCTGGACTTCTCATCTTTCTCTAGAATCACTCTCTTGTGATTACTATTATTGCTTCCACACCGGCCCCAGGGGTGTTCTACTTTAGAACTCAGACTCAAGGGAGGTCCTGAGGCCATTCTCACCATATCCTATGCAAAGTGAACACCGGGCTGGGCTATTTGGGCAAGTTTTACAAATAAGTAAGAGATAACCAAGGGTGACTACATAAAAACTAGGTAGATCAGCTCAAGACCTGGTTTGCTCTCTGGGCTTCATAGCACCCATGTAGACCTAGCTCTTGGTGGACACCATCTGTCTCACGAACCACTGCGGAGCATATGTTCACATGCCTCTTCCCCCGTAAGTCTGGACCCAAGGGAGGGCAGGATCTCCTGTTTGTGCCAATCTGGGAAATGCTCACAGCTCCAACCCAATAATCACTACTGTATTCCTGGGCTCCAGTGCTGAAATGTGTATTGTGGAGGGAAATGTAGAGCTAGGGTCTGAGGTTAAGATCCCTCATGGACGAGACAAGACTTCTTCGCCTCACCCTGGATGCCATGGCTTGCTGTACGGTTCTCCCAGGAATTCTGAACACCAGAGAAAGGAGAATGCAATTGCTGGAGTGTGCTGGTTACCTCCAGCCACTGAGAGACTGTCAGGGTGGAATTAGACTTATCAAGTCATTTTCAAACAATCACAATCTCTGAGGACACCACAAGAAAAAAATACTGAATAACTCAAAGAGAAGTAAGATTTGCATATCAAATGATATAACCATGCAAATGTCAGCAACAGTAAGTGAGCTGGGAGGAGATGGGGTAGTTGAAGTTTAGTGAGAAGTTGCCTCTTTCCAAAGCACTCATAGTTTCCATTACCTTATTTTCAATATTGTGCAGTAGAAGTGTGTGGTTCCTCCAACAGATGTATCTGATTTTCATATACTTTGGGGATTTCTATAGCATTTTTTTAAAAAAAGATCTATTATTTTAGAGAGAGAGAGAAAGAGCACAAGCTGAGAAGGAGCAGAAGGAGAGAGAGAGAGAGAGAGAATGCCAAGCAGACTCCCCTACTGAGTACAGAACCCAACTCAGAGCTCAATCTCATTACCCTGAGGTCATGACCCGAGCCATAATCAAGAGTCAAATGCTTAACTAACTGAGCCGCCCAGGCACTCCTTCTGTAGCATTTCTAACAGTCATCACATTTTCTCTGGAAAGTTGGTACTCCCTAATGCTCCACTGATTTTGGTAATGGCCATCCCCACCAACTTGTGAGTCACATCCATGCACACAATACATCTTTTACAACATGGCAGGCCCAGACAAGGTGCGAGGGACAGAGGAGAGGTGTCATTGCTGATGCACTGGTTAGAACACCACCAGTTACGGGAGATTTGTGAGTTTAAGCCTCGGGCCATTTGGGCCTGTTCTGTGCTTCTTGGCTCCCAACTGCATCGCCAGGATCCACCCAGCCTCATTCAAGGTCAAAATGATGGTGAACCCTGTTGTGGGTGGGTCAGCACCTACCTATCGCCAGACTTGAGAAGCAAATGAAAAAGCATGCACCTAATTATTGACAATCCCCCAAAAATGAAAGCCAGGCATCAAAATATTAAACAAAATCTTTTTGTTGTTTCACAAAATGTACCAATTTGGAAGTGATTTCTCAGCTCTGAGCATCTCTCAACTAAATGATCCATGCCAAAGAAGTGTGGCATTTCAGGGCATACTAGCAGTGAGAAGGAAAGCAAACAGAGGAAGGACTAGTATTCCAGAAAACAAGACAGCTGAGAAACATTAACAGTTGGAACATTTTCAAGGTTTTTCTTTCTGTTTACAACTTTCCTAATATTAGTAACATTAGCTTTAGGTTGGGAACTCCCCACCCAATGTGTCTCCTGCTCTCTTGATATGTCTCCAGAAGTTCATGGGAAGTATTTGATTATATCACAATCAAGATTTATAGTGCATTGCATGCACTGCAGAAAAATAAAACATCACCACTAGCCGGAAATGCCTGACAAAGTTACAGGTACTTCGTGGGTTTTTGCCTTCTACTTTTCTGTCTTTTCCGAGTCTACCATGAGCATGAACTACTCTCACAACAAAGTAAGATCCTTTAAACTGCCTGTTGATAAAGATTAAACCATTTTATATGTTCCAGAGTTTGTGAGACAGGGTATCGCCTCTTCTCCATCTCTTCCTCTGCTCCTCAGACCAGCAGTTTGGGAAATGAGATGCTCTGCTTTGATGGGAGGCCAGGATCAAATTAAACCACTCCTGGTTTTACAAGTCTAATATGTCAAATGAGAGACCTCAGCTCACTTGACACATTCTAACCCATTTGTGCTTGACAAAGCATTGCTTATGAGGGTAACAGGCTTGAATAATGTGTGGAAGCCAAAGGCAGTTTTTGAAGCAGCCACAGATTGCTCTTCTCTCACTGCTCCTACAAATTCAGGTGGAGAGGTGAAGAGAAGGGCTTTGGCTTCGACCCAGTACAGGGTATCTGCAGGGGTTTGAGCAGCGTTGAGAGAGAAATGAGCAAGGACAGGTATCCAGATCAGATCTTGTGCCCAACCAGAAGAAAAATCTTGCAGCCAGTCAACCATCACATCACATCCTTCAAATATTATCTAGTGTTCAGTCTTGAGACCTAGCAGATGAGAGAAAAACTGTAGTGCTTTGGGTGTGTTCAAGGGGCCAGGGCTCTGCTGGCTTGCCTACTCTACCACTTAGTTATGGTTTCTTTTCTTTAAAAAAAAATTTTTTTTTAAATTTATTTTTTCATGAGAAACAGAGAGACAGAGAGGTAGAGACACAGGCAGAGGGAGAAGCAGGCTCCATGCAGGGAGCCCGATGTGGGACTTGATCCCGGGTCTCCAGGGTCAGGCCCTGGGCCGAAGGCGGCGCTAAACTGCTGAGCCACCCAGGCTGCCCTTAGTTATGGTTTCTATTTTAAAATTCTACCTTCGTGCAGCTGATCCTTTTACTTTGCTGGTTAATTTTAATCCTTTAAAAGATGATAGCTAATTGTCTGCAAAAGCAGGCAGACACAGATAAAATGTAGCACCTCTCTGGTTAATTCAGAACTGCTTCACTCATAGCCCTGTATCTGATGCAGTTACCACCCCCAGGCCGGGGTGTTCAGAGTCTCTGATTTTGTAGTTAGACCCAGCTGGGGCTCAAAACTGGCTCCAGACGTTTGGTAGCATTACCAGATGGTGAGATCCTCTTAGGAAGTAATTCTGTGGGCTTTCTATTCCCTAACCAGGTCTTTGAACATAATGTGTTTCTCACCCAGTCTCCAGCAAACTCAGCCTTCTCAATCCCTAACTAACCAGTCTCTATCTCTACTCTAGGAATAAATTAGGAGAGAAAGAGAGGGACCAGAGAGAAAGAGAAGGAGAGAGGGAGACAGAGAGAGAGAGAGAGAGAGAAATTATGGCCTCATATTTTCTATATATGCTAATAAAGCCAATATTATTTTTCTACTCAGACATCAGGATTTCTCCCACCTCAAATGCCATTTTCATGTTTTCAGCTTCTTTGTTTTAAGAAATCTACCCCCTATGGGTGCCTGGGTGGCTCAATCTATTAAGCTTCATGCCTTCAGCTCAGGTCATGATCCCAGAGTCCTAGGATCCAGCCCTGCATCTCTGCTCAGCACGGAGTCTGCTTCTCCTCTTTCCCACTCCTGCTCTCTCTCTCAAGTAATTAAATAAAATCTTAAAAAAAAAAAAAATCTGTCTCCTCTTCAGGATTATCTGGTGATTCTTTTTATGTATTTATTTTTTATTGAAGTATAATTAGCATACAGTGTTATATTAGTTGCAGGAGCACAATATAATGATTCAACAATTCTATATATTCCTCAGTGCTCATCACAATAAATGTGCTCTTAATCCCCTTTATCTATTTCACCTACGCTCCCACCCACCTTCCTAGTGATTCTTAATTTCAAAAACAATTGGAATCTTTATCAACCATCCCATAGCAGGAGCATAATCTGGGTTTGGATATTCCCGCCAAAACCAAAAATATGTTATTTTTAAAGTAGTTTCTCAACAAAACAAGTGTTTGGTTTTGGTTGTTGTTTGTTTTTTCTTTTTTCTTTTTGCTTTCTGTCAATCAATATTTCTCCCTTTCTATTCATTTTCAGGTCTTGTTCCCATTGATTTTATGAGCTTCCAAAATTTGTGCATTTGATTCCCTTTTAGCCAACTTTTGGTTAGGTGGCTTTGGGTTAGCCAGCTTAGCTGTTCATAAGCAAAAATATTCACCAATATGCCTGGGCCCCATCTTGGCCCTCGCCTCTTCTTCCTGTCCTAAAGTTGCTAGTGAATAAGCATAGGTTAGATAACGGTGGTCCAAATACTGTCTCCTGGATAAATTTCCCAATCAGCAAACTGGATTTAAGGGAATGAGGAACAGGAGTTGATAGGAGAGGAGGATATTTCAGCAGTACAATTTCATGAGGTGCATTCGTAAGATCCAAAGAAAGCTGGGAGTGCACACATGTCTGCCTGCAACATTGAGGGTAGGGACTTTGACTACTTATAATTTTACCCATAGTTGGCTTTAGTGAAAGACTGACAGGATCTTTCTTTGCAGCCCTCTGCTCTGATGGCCTTCCTATTTCTTCTGCAATAAAAGCTAGTGGGATGGAGATCTTTGAGACTCAGGGGTGAGGACAGAAGCCATTGGCAGGCAGGCACAGAGCTGACATTATAGATCTTGCAAATAGAGAGTCATTCAAACGCTTTTGTGAGCGTATCTCTGCTGGTCTTCACAGCAATACTAGGGAAGGGGCGAGTGGGGGATGAGGGGGCAGAGCAGATACTGTGCTTTCCATTTTACTGTTGAAAACACTGAACTTCAGAGAGATGAAGGAGGCTTTCCAAGGGTCCAAGCCTGAAACCCGCATCTCATTTCTCCTATAAAGAAACCAAAGAGTAGGCTAACTCGTGCATTGTCAAAAAGAAACAAGTAGTAAATGAGTGAAGACTAGGAGGCCTTTAATTACTAATAGCTACTGCTGAGGTTACCACCTGTTAGGTTCTGAGATAAGTCCCTAACCTTCAAGATGGGGATAACATCTGGTTGCCTGAGAGAAGGGACCGGGAGCACAGCAAGTGCTCAATTAACGTTTAATGAATGAATAACGCAGGAGACAGGATGAACGAGAGAGGGCTGGGAGCTCCATAAGGTGTTTTGATTCAGTACAACCTGTAAACAGAAGCCTCTGGAGAAGACTTATGCCGAAGTGCTAGATCCAGCTCCACGCTAAATGCAGCTCAGTGGTCAACTGAAAAAAAAAAATGTATATATTTTATTTATTCATTCATGAGAGACGCAGAGAGAGACAGAGAGAGGCAGACACACAGGCAGAGGGAGGAGCAGGCTCCCTGGGGGATTCGATTCCACGACCTGAGCCGAAGGCAAATGCTCAACCACTGAGCCACACAGGTGGCCCTGCAAAAAATAAAAAAAATAAAAATAAATAAAAAAATAAAAACTTTTATACTCAGATTTTTTTTCCCCCCACTGCCGAGGTCTAAAACGAGGAGCGATCCTTCCGCCTTCCAACAGCCCACTGTGGCAACCCCCGGGGGGGCGGGGGGCAGTTTGCTCCGGGCTCGGGGTTGCTCCCTTTGCCTTGGACCTTCACCTCCCGTAGGCGTTCTTGCAGCGACCCAAGGCTCCTGGAGAGCGGTGGATCCCAGGCAAGCAGAGGAGCGCCCCAGCCCCGGGGCCGCTCGCCCTGCTCGGAGCAGCGTGGCCCAGCGGGCGGGGGCGGGGGCGGGGGCGGGGGCGGCCGGGCCCCGAGCCCCGGGCCCCCTCCCCGCGCAGCCCTGTGCGCCCGCACGCCGCCACCTCCCGGGCCGCCCGGGGGAACTCAGCCGCGGCCGAGCGGGCGCCGCTATTGGCTGGCGCGGCGGCGGAGGCGGGGCGGGGCCGCTGATTGGCTGGGGCCGCCGCCGAAGGGGGCGGGGCCACTATATCAGCGGAGTCCCCGGCGCGCCGCAGGCAGTCGGGCTGCTGGAGTGCGGCGCCGCCGCGGGGACCCGGGCGGGCGGGCGGCCGGCGCGCGGGCGGAGGGCGGCGGCGCGGGGCGGCCGTCTGCGGCGCTGCAGCCTCGCGGGGGCCAGCCTCGCCGAGCCCGGGGCTGCTTGTGAGCCGCGGCGAGGCGGCAGCCCCGCGCGCACCAAAGAGGAGGCGGCCGCGGCGGCAGCGCCGGCCCCAGCCATGCTGTGCTATGTGACGAGGCCGGACGCGGTGCTGATGGAGGTGGAGGTGGAGGCGAAGGCCAACGGCGAGGACTGCCTCAACCAGGTGACGGCGGGGGCCGGGCGGGCGGCGGTCCCCAGAGGCCGAGGGGCCTCGCGGCGGCGCCAGGAGGCTCCCGGGGAGCGGACGGCGCTGCGGCGGCCCGGCGGGGAGCGCCCCCCCCTCCCCCTCCTCCTCCTCCCCCTCCTCCTCCTCCTCGCGGCCGTGGGGCCCGCGGTCCCCGCAGGCTGGCAGCGCGGGGGGGGGCGGGGGGGACGCGCGCGGCGGGCCTGCCCCCCTCCCCCCCAGCCCCGCACTTTCCCGGAAGAAGGCGGCCCGGCTCACCTGCCGCAGGTGTGTGCATGATGCCGCCTGTCGGGTCCCCCGCGGGGTCTGGCGGTGCCACCTGAGCCCCCGGATGAGGTGGCTGCTGGGCAGGCAGGCGACGCCGTTGTCTCTTGCTGCTTCTCCAATGCACCGTCCACCTGCACCTCCCGGTTTGCGGGGCCCCGGAGGGCCGCGGGTTGGGTCATCCACTCCGTTGCCTTGAAAGCGCGCATTCCCCGTAGGAGTAACGACGAGTGGCTCCAAACTGCACGTTGGTATGACAGACAGAAAATCTGGTCTCAAGGGGAACGCTGTGCCCTCAAACCCCCTAGACCTGAGCTGCTTGGAAAACCTCCTAGCTGACACTTGTGGCGTGTTTCCTCACTGTGTTTGTTTCTTGGAGTCCAGATGGTTAAAATTGTCCAGATAATCTGCCAAATCAGCTGTGCGGATTGTGCTGGTGGAGGGGATTCCGGTGATTGGAGTAAGAGAAAATACCCTGTAGGTTGCCTCCCTCGGCCTTTCTGGAAGGCTACTCTGGAGGACTCCTTTCTCCCTACTGCAGCTGACGGTGTCCTAGGTGTTAAAGGAAGCACAAAGCCTCTCTGTTGGTTTAACAACACTGGGACCTTAGAACTTTGTTCTTACAGCTTAAGGCAGGAATTGTAGCACCTTTGTTGAACGTTGTGAAAAGCAGGCAGGGAGCTTGCACCCAGACGGTGTCCTTGGGTTTGCTTTGACCACATGGACCATTTGCTCATCCCTATTGCACTCCTTTTCTGTTCTAGGTGTGCAGGCGGCTGGGAATTATAGAAGTTGATTACTTTGGACTGCAGTTTACGGGTAGCAAAGGCGAAAGTTTATGGCTAAATCTGAGAAATCGGATCTCCCAGCAGATGGATGGGCTAGCCCCTTACCGGCTTAAACTGAGAGTCAAATTCTTCGTGGAACCTCATCTCATCTTACAGGAGCAGACCAGGTAAAGTGGCACTGAAATAAACCAATGTCACGTACATAGACCTTTGATTCCATTTAGAAAGGGCTGTTGCACCTCCCCAGAGAGATGTTCACAGGCAAACGTGGTTGACACAGAGTGAGTTGGTCCTTTTTTTTTTTTCAATTTTTATTTATTTATGATAGTCACACACACACACACACACACACACACACAGGCAGAGACACAGGCAGAGGGAGAAGCAGGCTCCATGCACCGGGAGCCCGACGTGGGACTCGATCCCCGGTCTCCAGGATCGCGCCCTGGGCCAAAGGCAGGCGCCAAACCGCTGCGCCACCCAGGGATCCCGAGTTGGTTCTTAACTGAGAAGTTTTCCACGGCTCAGCCCTTTGGTTGAGGTGAAGAGGGAACCGCCTAGTTGGCCTGGGGTATGTTTTCTGTCTCTTGTGGGGTTTTTTGTCTTTATAAACAACAAGGGGCAGGGCTGGATTCTTGTTAACGCTGGCGATCAGTGCCACAAGGCAGAAAAAAAAAAAGGTTAAAAAACCCAACTGACTTCCTGATAGCCGCATCAAATGCCCGATAGTAACCTCTGCCTCAGCAGTGTTACTACAGGTCATTGTAGAGGGTTCTAACAGAAAGCAGGAAACAGTTCCTCTTGGGTTACTTAAACTTGGTCAATTTAAGCCTAGTGTCAAATTACAACATGTAGCAAAGCGCTCCATCTGACTTCATGCAGAATTTTGGAAGTTTTTAAGCATCTTGAAAACTTAGTAGAAAAACACTGTAGGGCCGGTGTAACGGAACTTGAACCCACACATCTGTAACACAGGATTGTTTAGATTTGACTTTATCTCTTTACTTGTAGAAAACCACCAGCAGTGGTAGACAACTGGAGCACGTGGGTGCCTTTTTCAAACAGAAAATGTTTTCTCCCCCTGGACTGACTGTAGTACTTTTCAAGGATGAGCCAAATTAGGAAACTGGCATTCAGTATTTATTGCTGAAATGCAAGAGACCTGAATCTTATATTGGCATGTTAAGAAAAAAAGGAAGAAAACGACTTTTAAAGACAACAAACTTTGGATCTGAGTTCTGATATTTTTCATAATCCTTTGGGTTGGAAATTCACCACACATGAAAAATGTGTGACAATCTCAAGGTATGATAAGTGAGCAAAATCCTTTAAGGGTTGTTCTCATGTCTTTTTTTTTTTTTTTTTTTTTCCTCCTCTGCTGAAGGACTGGAAACAGATTTTGAAATACTGTTCATTTGAATTTGAAAGGTCTCTTCTACCTGGTTAGGGAGCTTTAAACAGTGAGGGAGATACTCAGTTTTATTTCTGAGGCAAGCTAGTATATCAAATTCTTAGTGTTCTTGGAAATCTCTTGCAAAATATTCACATGATTGCATGTGTAGTAAGGCTGTTTTAGCTATTTATGTTAATCAGAATAGGTTGTGTTTTGTTTTTGTTTTTTTACCTTAAAGCAGACTTGTGAAGGTTTCCACTCTGCACTTCAAGATAATGGAGTAGAGTAAGAGAAGAGGAAACACACACACACACACACACACACACACACACACATATTACAGCACATTGGAATTTTCATTGTGTAGTTTTATCATGGTTTTATCATGTAGATTTATCATGATATCAATCCTTTCTGGGTCTCCAGATGCAAATCTGCCTTGAGGATATGAATTTATTTTTTAAGTTTGCAGCAGCTTTGAGGACCAAATACATCTCATTTAAACAATGGCTGAAGTCATAACAGCATGATCCAATTGTGTTATGAATGATGAAGACTTTAGAGTTTGCTCTTAGATGGTCTTTACCTGTGCTTTTCTGCAATTGAGTTAATAGCCATTATTAAGTCTACTTTATTCCTGCAGGAAATAGAGAGATTCTGTGAATTAGAATAGAAATCAAATTTCCTTCTTTGTTGACTCAATTGAGATTCATGCCTAATAGTGCTCAAGAGAATACATGTACCTGGTTAGCCTAGGTAACTTTAATTGATTTCAGTTCCTTTTGAAATCTTATTAAAAAATTAGCATGGCCTAAGCATTTGACTTGCTTTTATAAAATAGTGGTGAATTTTACTTGTTTTTCATGGGGTTGTCCAAAATACAGAATTTGAAGAAACTGGCCCCTTAAAGCATAGAGCATTCTGCTTTAATAACTGATTTGTAATTAGCATTTGTACCTTTTCAGTAGGATTCGGAAGTTATACTGGGTCCAGTGGAATTACAGTTAGCATTGTTTTTGTGTGTATGATAATACTGAGCAAAAACACTGATTTTCCCTAATGTCACATTAACCAGATAAAGCTGGTTGGTAAACTTCTTGATATTTAATGATTCGTTATAAAATATTTATGTAAATTGCCATGAAAATAAAAGAGATCTATTTACCTAGTCTGTAAACTCTGCCAATCCAGCTATGAGCCGTGCTTTTCTACTATCTCAAAGTCAAGCCACGAGGGTAAGTTTAGTATACTGAAAGTGTCTAGACAGTTTATTAAATGGTACTGAAATATCCTGGCCAAATTGGCCTCTGTGGAGAATTGAAGTAGCCTCCTTACAGTAGAGCTGGTACGTGGGGGCAGTGAATATATTAGTTTGCATCAGATGAGGGAAGCTGCTGCAGAACAGCAGGCAGGAAGGCCTGATTGTAACAGGAGAGTACTAGGGGGAAGCAGAAGTCCCTCATTCTAGGTGCATCTCTGTCCCCAACTACCAGATTTCTAAGACTGAGCCAGCCCTGAGCTTCATCTCACTTGAAAGCCCAGGAAGACTTTATCTCTCGAAAATCAATTCTACTGTAAATTTTTCTTAGCTTCTGTGTCCTCTCTGTCTTATTTTCCTTAAAGTTTTCCTAAATATATTTTTTCTGAAGACAAAGAAGGAAAGAAAAACCATATCAAGTGTCTGCTTAGATTGATACAGTTAATCTGGCCTCTGATTTGGCCTAATTTTAGATTTGGTTCTTCACCCAGAATATTATGCTTGACTTGAATCGGGGCTCTGGAAGGTATCCAGAGAGTCTTGTTCAGATTCAGCTGGCACATTTCAGAGACAGAGACACACAGGTAGATTCAGCAGATGTTTGCCATGCTGTGCATTAAAACTAAAAGTGAAACTCATGTACTCTGGAAGTAGATGTGAAATAATAGTGATCTTTGAAATTCTTGCCTTTCAAAGGCTCTCAGTTATTCACAGCAATTCAGAGCAGATTTTGTCAACATTTTCAAAGCCAGAGATTTGAAGATTCTATGCTTCATCTTCAGAGATGGTGATTATACCACCCACTGCAATAAAATCTTGTTTCTCCTGACTTTGCTACATTTAGGCAGAGTTCTCTGATCTTTGCTAGGGGTGTTCCTGCTTCCTCAAGACTCACCAACACCTGAATTCTCTTTCCCAGAAGTGAGTTCAGTACAAGTGAGCCTCCCGTGAATCCTGAACTAAATGTTCAGGAAAATGCTGCAATCCTGAGTGTTGAATCTCATCAAGATTTCAGTGATGCAAGTGAGTGGTGTTGAGTTTGACTCATCCCTCATTAAAGCCCGCTGTCCTTCAGACTTCATACAGTCATCACTCCTTGGGAAAGCCTTTACTGAGCCTTCTCAGGAGACTGAACCATCCCAAGACATCATGTAGCTTTCCTTTCTAGAGTCTAATGAGCGTATAACACTACCATTTTCCTATGTGACAATTTGTTTATTGTCAGCTACTCTAACAATTTAAACTCCATGAAGCAGGGGGTTGAGCAACATATTCCCCAGAGTCTGCCAAGTGACTGGTGCATAAACATTTGTTGAGTCAATGAATTAAAAAATTAGAAATAAATAGAAATGGGGTTAGCTGATATTGATAATAGAAGTCTCCTTATGGTCCTTATGGCTAGTGAAATGTTGGCTAGTTTGCTTCTATAACTTGAGAAGTTTGAAACTGTCTAAAAAAAGTCTTGCCATTAAAAAATGTTTTGTAGTGTTTATTCTCTGTTAAGAACTTGCTCAGCTCTCAGCATTTTTTTGCTTCCTTCCTTCACTCCCCCCACCCCACCCAAGCCTTTTGTTTATTGTGGCTATTGGTTCTCATCTAAAATGAATGACCATTCGCCTGGACCTTTTATGAAATTCAGATAGTTTTCAAGCCCCAGGCTCACTTAGCCTAATTTTCAGACAATTAATAGGTTCTAAATACTTATGGAACCCAGGCTTTCCATTTCTCCCAACAAAAATCCCTTAGATGTCAAAATCTAGGGAAGGTGACGTCATTGAAATCCACAAAGCAAATGCCACACGCAAACCATAGGCAGAGTTGAGGTGACAATCTTGAATATGTTCAAACCAAATCACATGGATCCTAGCCAGGGCCTGTAATCATTTTCAAAATCTTTTAATACATTGTCGGTGTCGGTAAAGGTTGCTCTGCATAATGTACCTTTGTGGGATTTGGGATGGATATATTCTGTAGGATGCTGTTACAGCAGTATTTATCTGATATAAAGGTGTCACTGTGTTTTTCATATCGACTCTATGCCAAAGACTGGAATGACACATTGTTTTTTTTCTTTTCTTTGTTCGGTACGACCAAACACAAAATAGGCCTCAGGAAAGAAAAGCAGATTTCTATATTGTTTTCCAAAAGTATTAATTAGATTTCTCAATTCTAATTTATCTATTAAGTCTTTTCTTTTTACTAAGAGTAAAGGATGTTTGCACGATCATGTGTTTATTTTAGCCACAGATCTCCCATCTAGGCATATTCAGTGTCTTTACAAATTTCTCAGGGTGTATTTGTATGAAGTATGCAATGAACATTAAGAAATAGATTTTTTTTTTCTATGTAACCAAAATGGACTTTTAATTTAAGCCTGTTGTTTTAAATGAAACTTGACTATTTAGATGGTACATAGGGTCAGACTCAGGGTGACAGTGTTTTACTGCTCCAGGGTCATGCCCCACTGTAGCCTGCTTCCAGATCTCTCCTGGATTAACAGTACTCCTCACAATCTGGACCGTTGGGAGAGATCTTGAAAGTAACACTTTGAAACTATAGGATTGCCTGGATTATTGCTTGTCTAGGTCAGGTTTCTGTTGTAAGTAAGCCTATTTTTTTCCCCAAGCGCAGATCTCATGCTTCTTGTAATTACTTTTGAAGTTGGGGGTTTCCCGCCCCCCACCACCATATCTTTTAACTGCTTTGGAACCTGAGGAAGAGCAGATTTGTCCGTGGTTCCCATTTTCCATTTTGGGCATTGAGAAGGATTTCCTTAAGCTGAATAGAGACCTGACTTGGTAATTATTTGGTCCTTTCAGTTTCTCAATTGCAAACCTTCCACAGAGTATAGTAGATTTGATAGCTCATTTTAGGTATAGGTAACCGCTATTCATTAGGATTTTCACTAGTGTTACTCAACTTCTTATTATGAAAATTTACAAACACGCAGATAAGTTGAAGGTTTTAACAGTGAACAGCCAATACCCCCATCTAGATTCTACTATTAATAGTTTAATCAGTTTAATATACTTGCTTTATCACATATTTATTTTTGATATTTTTCAGAATAAGTAATGGGTAAGTACACTTCCCCCTAAAGACTTCAACAATGCATATCATTAAGTAGAACTCTGTATTTGTCTATAGTTTTTTTTCTTTTGATAAAATATTTACATATGATGAAATGCATAAATCCTAATTATCCCATTTGATGAGTTTTGATGAATGGATGTGTCTGTTTAAACAAAATCCTTAGTGAGATTGCCACTCCAGAAAGTTCCCTCATGTTCTTCTGAGGTCCATCCCTGCCCTCAGGGCTTCCCCACTCCCACCTCCACCTCCCCCACCCCCTCACTCCACAGTCAGGGTTGAATGTTTTTCTGGCATAGATTAGTTAGGTCTATTCTTTTTCACACAGATGGAATCGTGAAGTGCATGCTCTTTTGTTTCTGGCATCTTTTCATTATAATTTTTTAGAGATTCATCATATATATGTACATATATATCAATGACTTGTTCATTGCTAGGTAGGATTCCATCATACGAATATACTGCTCTTTGTTGATCCATACTTCTGTTGTTGGATACCTATTTTCCAGCTATTCTGAGTAGAGCTGCTGTGGTCAAGTACAGTCTTTTTTGTAGACATATATTTTCATTCCTCTTGAGGAAATACCTAAGAATGGAATAGCTGGGCCACAGAAGAGGTCATCATTTAGTTAAGTAACTGCCAGGCCTCTTCCCTAAACTGTACCATTCTGTCCTCCCACTGAGAGTTTGAGTCCTCCCCCTTCCGGCCAGCCTTCTGGTGGATGTGTTGTGGGTTTCATTGCTATTGCTATGTCTCTATAATTAATTATAGGTTAATAATTAATAATGCTAATTAATAATGTTAATTAATAATGTTAAGCACTTTTTTCACGTACTTATTGGCCTTTCCTACAGATTCGTTTGTGAAGTATCTGTTCTAGTCATTCACCCATTTTTACTGACTTGTTGCCTTTGTTTTTTTTTGAGCCATGGAGGTTCTTTATATATACCAGTACCTTGTCAGAGAGGTGTTTTATAAATACAATTTCTCCTGTGACTTGCCCAATTTCTTTCTTTCTTTCTATTTATTTATTTATTTATTCATTCATTCATTCATTCATTCATGAAAGACACAGAGACAGAAAGAGAGGCATAGATGTAGGCAGAGGGAGAAGCAGGCCCCATGTAGGGAGCCCGACGAGGGACTTGATCCCGGGACTCCAGGATTATGCTCTGGGCCGAAGGCTGGCACTAAACCACTGAGCCACCCAGGGATCCCCTCTTTCTTTTTTTCCCTTTTTTTTTTTTTAAAGATTATTTATTTATTTATTTATATTTGAGAGAGAGTACGTGGGGGTGGGGAGGGGCAGAGGGAGAAGCAGACTCCCCAATGAGCAGGGAGCCTGATGTGGGGCTCAATCCCAGGACTCTAGGATCTTGACCTGATCCAAAGGCAGACGCTTAACCAACTGAGCCACCCCGGCACCCCTTGCCTGTTGTCTTAATGCTTTTTGATGAGTAGAAATTTTTAATTTTGGATAAGTCTAACTTACCCATTTTTCTCTTTTATGATTTTTGCTGTGTCCTGAGAAACCTTTGCCTTCCCCCCAAGTGATAGCGATATTCTCTTATGTGTCATTCTAAAAGTGTTATGGTTATAGTTTTTACATTTAAGCCTACAATCCATCATGAACTGATATTTGTTCCAATGGAAATTAAGATACAAAACAAAAAAAAAGGTGAAGTATAGTAATTTTTTTTAATTTCATAGTTTTTAAATACAACTTGGCAGAGCTTGGTTTAAAATAAACTGATGTGGTTAACTGGCTCACTGGACTAAAGCAGGCTCATGGGTGGTCTCAGAGAAGGTCTAACTGGGTGAGGGACCCTGGATGGCCAGGGCCAGTCAGGTCTCAGGGAAAAAATACTGTCCAGTTGGTGGCCCTGGAGAGTTTTTAAAAATAGCTTCTTAGCCATTTTAAAGGTGTTTTAGGTTTGTTACTTAAATGTTGAGTCAATAGCAAATGTGAACATAGTTGATTTACGTTTGTGTCACAGAAAGTTCTTCAAAATGTCACTGGGAAGATACCAAAGGGCAGTGATTGAGCATAACCACCTGTGATGGGCAGGTCCGCAACCCCTGCTGGTTTGCAGAAAGTTCTACTTTGATTATTAGGCAATTTCTTTATGAGACAAGCCAGTGTTCAGAGGATAGTTCTCTGCTTACAGTTCTTCAAAGATAAATGACCTAACTTTATTCCTTAAAATTATGGAAAGGAATTGATTTTTAAAGTAGAGGAAATTTGAAATACTTAGAAACAAAAAGTATATGTGACTTTTTTTTAAGTTAGAATATGGCTGTCCTTAATATTACTCCTTTTTTTTTTTTTTTTTAATCTTCCAAATGCTACAGAAAGTGTGAATTCATTTGTACCCATGGTGCAAAGACTTGAGTGAGCCAGAATATTTTACTTTGGGCATCTATACTGAACCACATACTGACAGTATCCATTTTCTTAATAACTGAGTAAAACTTGAAGAACCACACTGCCAGAAGAATGTTTAGAAAATGCGGTTTGAGCTTATGTCTGCAGGACATATTCACAAACATTTGCTTAAGACAAAGAAGTAAGTTGTTTTTTTTCCCCCCAGAGGCTTTCTTTCTGTTTGTGATTCTAGCATGTGGCCTAAAGCGAGTTAGATATGTCAACCACTTTTGATCTTCAGTTAAAAAAAAAAAAATTCACTGCAGGCATGACTTCTTTGACCCCATCTGCTTATTTTGATATTATCAGTAATCTTTCAACCATTTTACGAAAAGAGATAGGAGAACATCCATGAACTAGACAGTTACAGAGCAGATGGCTCAAGAGAAAAATAACAGGAAAAAATACTTGATTCAAAATCACCCCACTAACTATTGAGCCATCACTGGATTCCTTATGGGAGTGTGTCTCAGCTCTGGCCATCCCCCCTCTTGGGAAGAGCACATTAAATAGTCTGCTGATGGCTCGCCACAGCTGGTGACCCTTGCTGTCACTGCTCCCTTGTGGTGTTCTCCTGGAGAGCATAAACTTGTCACCCAAAAACCAGTTTGTGGCTGGGGTTACTGTGATAGAAGATGTTCCTTTGCACTAAAAGGCTGTAAGTTCCATCTAAAAGGATCTATCAGATATGTTCACCCTGGGGTTACATAAACAATTATGACAAATCATTGTTGACTCGAAATGGAAAGGTTGCTTTATTGCCATGAAACTGCAAAATACAGGAAGGGCCCTGTCAGGAAGTTTATATAAATGGTAAAGAGGAGGATTCTTCTGCTTCTAGGGTATTGATTGCATCCATCCCAGAATACAGAGTATGGAGAAAAGGCCGTTTGTCCTCCTGCTCCTCTTTTAAAATTCTGACCCACAGGCTGAGAGAAGATCAGCATTAGGTCTCAGACTGCTGACCACCTGTTAATATTCTGTTACTGCTTCTTTGCCTTTGATTTTGGCAGCTGCCTCTCTAGAAGCAGGCATGGATAGTTTGGAAAGAGAAATTGGATCAATTTTGCAGGCTAAACTTTCACAAAGCAGAAAACTAGTCTCTAGGTTGATGCTAGGGAAAGAAGTTAAAAGATACTTCCACAAGAGCAGTAATTAAATTGAGAAGACTTGGTTTGTAGCAATACCCCTTAAAATCTTTTCAGTACATAATTTCTTTTCTAACATAAGCATGTATTCAGATCTTTGTTTCCAACTAACGCCCCCTCAACTCCCCTGTGAATACAGAGACAGAGATGTGTTAACCAAGATGAAGTTTACTGAATGGCCATCTAAAAAGCCTTTTGAGAGCTGAAGCAATGTTGTAACACCAAGATTGTACAAGAATGCTAGCCCTCACTGCTCAGATAGCTATTTTAAAACAAGCTATTTTTGTGGTTATTTCTTTGCCCCGGTAGGGACCCCCTTCTCAGTTTAGTGCTGTGTCAAAAATACTTTAAAGACTAGCAGATGTTTGGGTTAATAAAAACCATGCTTATCTTCTTTCGGTGCTTTTATGCATTCTTACTGTAATTTCTTCATTGGGACTTTGAATAAAGAAAAACCTGCAGTCTTTGGCAGAATCTGATAATTTTAAATATTTCTTTATCATTCTAGAACACACAAAACATTGAATTTAAACATCTCTTAAAGGAATATTAATGGCTCTTGTCTGCCTGACATTTTGAGACTATCCATAGAGCACCCCCCACTCCCGCCTTGTATTTCTAGCCCTGCTTCCTTCTGCTTTTCTGATATTGCTCATGTATTTCCTCTACCTGGGATGTCAGGCGTAAGGCTAGTATATAAATAAAAGCACTGTTGAGTACTGGAGTAAGGGTATCTAGCTCAAGTGGGAAGCTGGACTTACGAGCTCTATTCAGAGCAGTGTCGGAGCTTTACTCCTGGTCGTAATTCATTTGTTAATGGAAAGAATATTCTGGTATTTAAGCAAGTTTGAGCGGTTCTAACAAGTCATCAAAGGAAGGTTAGACCCCTACATTTCCCAGAGACAAATTTTATAACCTAGGCCAGTCTGTCCATGGCAGTTTTAGATACTCTGTTGAGAATCTTGGGCAATCTGGATTAGTGACAATGGTATAGGGAGTTTCCTAGGAGTGTCTAAGTCTGACACACCTTAGTACACACCTTAGAATAAAGATAGAATGTAGTATCATATGCAATCAGGACAGGCACAAGTGGAGTGGCACGTGGGTGGGGAGAAACTAACCTTGGACCATGTGCAGTGTTCCATCCATTCACGGAGCCCTCTGGTGCTAGACACTTGGGAAGTCCGTTTACATGCAGCCAACTGTAGTAGAAGTTGGAATATGTCAAATACTCTAATAGAGGAATAAACAGTTTGCATATGATGTGGGTGAAAGGGTATCTAAGTGAGGGGGGGGGGCACAGAAAGAATGCCCCTCGGAGCCTAGGGAGCAGCCAAGACAAAGACACGGGAATGTGAACATGCTTGGTCTTTCCAGGAAGAATTGTCCCTTTCTGGGGGCATAGTGGCTGGAGGGAAGGATGGGACATGTGGGTGTGCATTGGGAGCCAGACCCGCAGAACCCCGGCTTCATGCTAACAGCACGCTTCCACGGCAAACAGTTGGGATTCCTTGAAGGATTTTGGGCAGAAAAATGGCAAGCTTATCCCAGAAGCAAGTAGCTGGGAAGGTGGATTAGCAGAGTCTACAGAGATCGGGAGATTGTAAATTCTTGGGTAGTTGAGAGCCCCAAGTAGGATGTAGCAGGTATTAATAGGAAGACTAATGGACTTTAAAGGGTTTTCAGCAACAAAGTAGGTGAAAATAAAGAATCAAAAGTGGGTCTGTGGGTAAAATAACAAACCAGACTCCGATTTCCACTGGCAAAAAAAGTGGGTTTGGGAAGGAAAACAGTGAGTTTGCTTTTGAACAAAGTGAAATTAGGATACTGAACATCCAAGTGGAGACCTCTATAGGCAATTGAACATTTGAATATGATGCTTAGAGAAGCAGGGACAAAAACTAGAGATTTGTGGGTCGTTTGAATAAAGGTAAGGCTCTCTGATATCAGGTCCATGTCAAGATCAAGTTTTTCTCAAGATAATTTCTTTTAAACTTTTTAAAAAAATTTTAATGCAGAAACTTGTGAAACTATTTTATATTTGGTAACTTCAGTGTTACTGAACTTGTCTTAATTAGTTTTGGGGGGTTTTTTTTGTTTTGTTTTGTTTTTTGGTCCAGGTTATACTTTTTATTCCAGAGAAACTTAAGTTCTTATTTTGCCTTAATGCTCATGATTTAAAAAAAAAAAAAAAAAAAAAAAAGGATTCTTTGTGGTGAGCATTTTTGAGGTGGCTTTTTATTTACTTACGTATTTATTTTTTTAAAAAACTTTAAAAACTTTAAAGGTTTTATTTGAGAGAGAGAGAGACCATGCATGTGCAAGCAGGGGAAGGAGCAAAGAGAGAAGCAGACTCCCCACGGAGCAGGGAGCCTGATGTGGGGCTAGATCCCAGACCCTGGGATCATGACTTGAGGTGCCCCTGGGGTGGCTTTTTAAATTACTGTATTTTCCTTTACCTGAAAGGGATTGTGAAGTTGCCCAGCAGGTTGAACTGGATACCAAACTAGTCCCCTAGGATAACCTCCTCGCATTGCTTTGCAGGCATATCTTCTTCTTGCATATCAAGGAGACCCTCCTGGCAGGCCACCTCCAGTGCTCCCCAGAGCAGGCAGTGGAGCTCTGTGCCCTCCTGGCACAGACCAAGTTTGGAGACTACAATCAGAACACTGCCAAGTACAGCTACGAGGAGCTGTGTGCAAAGGAGCTCTCCAGCACTACTTTGAACAGGTGAGGCTGCATTGGGGCGACTGTTTGGATCCATAGAGCTAGTAAATTTATACATGATTCCCAAAGAACATGAATCTATGGTATGTATATACAGATAATTGGTGAGGTTAAGACTAGACCATTGCCCAATTTAGCCAGTTATTTTCAAAAGATTCTTAGCTTTTTCTTTGAGAAATTTACAGACAACCAAATATAATCTACCTAAATCAATGCCCTTAAATAAAATGCTACAAAACAGAAAATGTTTAAGTCTCTGATCTCTGAAGAATGCAGATCTGTCCAAAAGTCCATCATGTATATTGGTATCTCCTTCATCCTCGCAAGGAAACCAAGAGACCTAATGTAGGTGTCTTAGTTATCTATTCTGGGGGAGAAAGTAACCCGAAACTTAGTAGCTTACAACCACAGACAGTATCTCACCTTTCTGTGGGCCAGAAATCTGGCTGTGGCTTGGCTGAGTTCTCCAGCTCAAGATCTTTCATAAGGCTGCAGGCAAGCTGTTGGAGTTCAGTGTCATCTGAAGGCTCAGCCAGAGGAGGGATCCCCTTCTGGAATCCCCACGTGGTATGTTGGCAGGACCTTATCCTAACCTCACTACGTAGGCTGTTTCATAACATGGTAGCTACTGATGATAAGCCATCAGACAGAGCAAGAGAGAACACCCAAGACAGAAGTGAAAGCCTTTTTAGAACTTAATTTCAGAAGTGAGTGACATCCCATCACTTTTACCATATTCTGTTCATTAGAAACAAGTTAGGAATCCAGCGGTTTATTAACACAGCAGGTACCCAACACACAGGTGGAGGGTATTGTACAAGTATGTGTATACCAGGAGGTGGGGATCTTGACGGACTGTGTTAGAGGCTGGCTGCCACAACAGATAAAATAAATCCTGCATTTTTTTTTTTTTTCAGTTGCAGGTAATCTAATCAATCCCTTCTATTTTTTTTTTTTTTTAATTTTTATTTATGGTAGTCACAGAGAGAGAGAGAGAGAGGCAGAGACACAGGCAGAGGGAGAAGCAGGCTCCATGCACTGGGAGCCCAATGTGGGATTCGATTCCGGGTCTCCAGGATCGCGCCCTGGGCCAAAGGCAGGCGCCAAACCGCTGCGCCACCCAGGGATCCCTAATCAATCCCTTCTAATGCTATATCATAATGAAACTTACAAAGTAAGTGTAGCTACCTGCAGGAGAAGTTCCTACATACAACATTTCTTATGTTTGCTTTTAGAGATTTTCCATAATTCTTCCAATTCACCCCTCTCCGGCATCCCCACTTGCTTTTTTTTTTTGAATAATAATACTTGAGATCTGCAAGGGTGTCTTAGAAGTATTTTAGTCAATTTGCTAAATAAATGCAGCATCATTGCTATATTGCTCTAAGTCCTTGTGATATACAAATGGCAGCATCCACAGGATTTCCTGCTTAAAATGGTACACATTTCTTTCTGAAGACCACGGAAGTTCATCTCTCCATGCCTCTCTGCCCTTTTGGTGTCTGACAGCATTGTTGCAAAGCATAAAGAGTTGGAGGGGACCAGCCAGGCGTCGGCCGAATACCAGGTGTTGCAGATTGTGTCGGCGATGGAAAACTATGGCATAGAATGGCATTCCGTGAGGGACAGCGAAGGGCAGAAACTCCTCATTGGGGTTGGACCCGAGGGAATCTCAATTTGCAAGGATGACTTCTGCCCAATTAATAGGTAACCTACGTCTTAAAGTTTTATTTAGCCCAAAGCTTACTCTTTGTAGCTCTGCATACGAAAATAGATAAAACTGTAAAGGGATTTGCTAGACACTCATCTTTTAGGAATCAGATGTTTCATTTTGGGCACGTGTATTAATTTTATTCAAGCCTTAATAACTGTTTAATTATTTTTATTTTATTTATTTATTTTTGTAAGAGTTCATTTATTTATTTGAGAGCGAGAGAGAGCATGAGCTGGGGGAGAGGCAGAGGGAGAAGGAGAAGCAGGCTCCCCAATGAGCAGGGAGCCTGATGTGGGGACAGGATCCCAGGACCCTGGGATGATGACCAGAGCTGCAGGCAGATGCTTAACCTACTGAGCCACCCAGGCGCACCTTAATTATTTTTTAAACTATGAATTCAGGTGCACTGTGGTGAAAGTGTCGTTTCTACCTACACACACACACACACACACACACACACACACACACCCCACAGCTCACTGTGGCACTTCTGTCTACAATTGCTTTCCGATGACCTTTCTGACTAGGGAGCAGCGTGCTTACTGGTACCCCCAGCCAAGCATCTGATTTAACTGCAGGGTGCTGGGCCCAGGGCAATCCTACAAAGGCGCACACACGCTGACAGACCTCTGCTTCAGGGCTTGCTCATTTTTCTCTTCCCATGTTTTAGGATCGCTTACCCTGTGGTGCAGATGGCCACCCAGTCAGGAAAGAACGTGTACCTGACTGTCACCAAGGAGTCTGGGAACAGCGTCGTGCTGTTGTTCAAGATGATCAGTACCAGGGCGGCCAGCGGGCTCTACCGAGCCATCACGGAGACCCACGCTTTCTACAGGTACCTAGCCTCTGTACACTGCCACAGCCTTGGCGTCTGCCGCAGCTCTGACTTTTCAGGTGACAATAGGCTCCTGTGGTTTCTGGCTGTAGTGTCTGTGCATCTTGTGTAGAATTTAAGAAATCCACTGCTTTCAAACATGTTGTTAGTTCTGTTCTACTTAGCAGTGGAGTCTTTATCAACAGGGTCCTGCTTTTCCCACAAGGCATGCCTGTGAATGAGCTGCCCAGACACACTCCCCTGTTTCTCTTACCTTATTCTCTCATAGCACCTCCTCCCCCGGGAACTCTGTTTGGGCCTGTCCCGCGACTGCTTTTGCCTTTTCCTAGCTGGGTGACCTAAGTCATCCCTGTGGTAGAGCGTCTATCCCAATCCTGCAGTGCACAGTAAGGATTTTCTAACGACAATAGCGATACCCTCATTTTGTAAGGTGTGTTAGAGTAGACTTGTGGTTTGACCCAAATATTTGAGAAATAAGAGCTGAGAAATTTAATTGCGCTCTTAACCTTTTTTATGTTAAAATAGACACACAAATTTTGGAGCAGAATGGAAAATTTGCGAGAATTTTTAGCATAAAGCCAAGAAAGAAGAAAATGTCCTTTTTTCTTGCCACAAGCGGTTTTTGACTATAACTCATATCCCTGGGGGTGGAGGCTCACATTCACTATCCCCTACATTTATGGCTGCTTTATCCAAGGTTCTCTGGGGACACTTGAGAAACATAGAGGTAGAATCATTGAAATGTTTAACACACATAAAACTGGAAGATTATACTTTCAGGCATGCAAACAAGAATATAAATATCTGCTGACACAAATATTCTTAGGCACAGTAGCATTTGAAGGTCTGAGTCACAGAAATGCCCGGGCTTGTCAGAACTGAAGCGGACATTCAATCTCTCCCTGCAGGTGTGACACAGTGACCAGTGCTGTCATGATGCAGTACAGCCGAGACCTGAAGGGCCACCTGGCCTCTCTGTTCCTGAATGAAAATATCAACCTCGGCAAGAAGTATGTCTTCGATATTAAAAGAACATCAAAGGAGGTATATGACCATGCCAGGAGAGCTCTGTACAATGCTGGCGTTGTGGATCTGGTTTCGAGAAGTGACCACAGCCCTCCCAACTCCCCGCTGAAGTCCTCGGAGAGCAGCATGAACTGCGCCAGCTGCGAGGGCCTCAGCTGCCAGCAGACCAGAGCGCTCCAGGAGAAGCTGCGCAAGCTGAAGGAGGCCATGCTGTGCATGGTGTGCTGTGAGGAGGAGATCGACTCGACCTTCTGCCCTTGCGGCCACACCGTGTGCTGTGAGGGCTGCGCCGCCCAGCTGCAGGTGAGGGGGTGCTCGGGGGTGGTCCTCCTCCTCTCCCTTCCCCCCACTGTTCACAGTCGATGAGCACCTGCTGTGTGCCAGGTGCAAGCCGAAAAGCCCAGCTGCACCTGGGAAGGGCCTTCGTATTTGGTGACTTCAAAGGTATTGCTCTTGGGAAACATTTTGGATTAACATACTACTTTCAACAATGTAATTGCTTTAAGTCATAGGCTTTTCAGGTTCTGGAAACAAGGCTCAGACTCACAAGGTAACACAGCTAGTTAGTAGGTAAGCCAGAGGCTGGAACCATTGCCTCCTGCTTCCTGACACGTAGGAGGATGGTGTTTATTATTTACTTAAAATATTTGAAGAAGAATACTAAGAAGCTGTGGTGATAGCTCACTTTCGGTTCTGTGGGGGGATTGGTGACTGTGATTATTTGTGATTAATTTCCTTTTATTGCTGCATATGCCTCTAGGGGGCATCTTGCATTGGCTCTTAGTAAGCCAATCTAATTTTCATATTAATACAAAAAAATAAAAGCTCATGTATGTTTTTCTTTTTTTGCACCTTACATTTCCCCTTATGATGATTTTTTTTTCAATTCATTTTCATTTCTAAGAACTGTTCACTAAATATCACTGTGGTTTTATTTCAAAATTTAGCCCCAAATAATACCTGGTCTTTCAAAAGCTGCTAATTTCAGAGCTATTTTTAGGGTTATATACTGAGCCAGCAGGATGCCTTCATCCTTCCTAAGAGTAGATCATGAGTTAATAACAAGGACTTACTTCTCCAGGAGCTAGCTGGGCATTCTAGGGATTTGCCTTTTTCTGCCCACATGGGCTGACCTCTATGTCCCCCTATGGCCAAGGGAGGGCAGTGCTTGCTGAGAAGCCAGCCAGAGACATAGAGCTGTGACCTGTGGCTCGGAGCAGAGCCGTGTTCACTGGCCATGTGGCATCAACCCAGTGACGCTGGCCTGGATCAGCCCACTGAGCCAGGGACACCCAGACTCTGGAAGTGTCTCAGGTCTCCTGCATCACTGCCAGAGGGGTTGCACTCTGCCGTGCAGAGACCATAGCCTCCCCACACCGCAAGAATTCTTTGCTGATCTCTTTATTCATGGTGTCTGGTTTAGAGTGGGACTAAAAACATAATCAAATTGCCTGAGGTTTACACTTTTTCATAATATTTTGAATCCCTTGTAAGGTATGGATTTTCAAACTCGTTGGAAAGCAGAGATAGTGGGGCACTTGAGTGGTTCAGTTGGTTAAGCAGTTGCTTTCAGCTCAGGTCATGATCTCAGGGTCCTGGGATGGAGCCCTGCATCGGGCTCCCTGCTCCGTGAGGAGTCTGCTTCTCCTTCTGCCCTCTGCCCCCCCATCTGCTCATGCTCTCTCTCTTTCTCTTCTCTCTCTCTCAAATAAGTAAATAAAATCTTAAGAAAGAAAGCAAAGATCTCTACCACTTGAGAGCTAGAAATAGTCATGACCACAACTTACACAGCACGCACAATAAAGTGCCGCACGTGAACCCTGAAGATACATCCTTGAAGGTGTCCTAACAAGTACTGTGGGCTTTTCTTTTCTAGTCCTGTCCGGTGTGCAGGTCACGCGTGGAACACGTACAGCACGTCTATCTGCCAACCCACACCAGTCTGCTCAACCTGACTGTAATCTGATCTGTTGTGCGCTTAACTGGCCATGCCACGTTTTCCCTGGACTGCACTACGACTAAACTATAAAAATGATAGATCGTGGAGAAGATAAATACTCCAAAACCCATCGTCATGCAATATTGAAAAAAAAAAAAAAAAGGAAGAATAAAAAAAATACTCGTCCCCACCAAACACGCCACGCAAAGAATCAACAGCTGCAGTGGTGGGGCCGGGAGGGGTCCTGGGACACGGACACGTTCCCTGGATGACTTCTCATCGAGTAAAAGAATAAGTAAAATGTGTGATGTCAGTTAAGTGGCAGCATAGCCAAAAAAGTGGGTACCTTTTAGGAAAGGACGTTGTTCAGTCTCCTCATATATTCCGAGGTAAGTTTCCTACTTGGAGCAAATTTTGTAAGAATTCGTTTTAAGAATTTTCCTTGGTTCTTTTTTGTACGATCATGGAGCTCTGAACATTTTAATAGGCAAATTTTTCTTAAAGAAACAGTCATTTTAATGTCCTTTCTGTTTTTATAACTTGTTCAAGAAGGATTGGAAGGTAAACAGATGTAAAGATCAGTTCTGTGACTTTTAAAAAAGTTGACGACCGAGTTGTCAGATATAAACCAGTCCGGCTAGTGGGAAACAGAGACCTCGGTATGCACGGCTTCCTTTCTCCCCCTCCCTGTGCCCTCACCACCCCCCCAAAGCTTTCAATTACGAAATGCTACCAGTCTCATTGTAAGATTTCTGTGGAGTAGTCTGCACTCCTTGGGCTCTTGAGTCGGTGGGATATTTTATTTAAGTTGAAAAGGGAACACACGTTCCTTGGGAAGCAGACCGTTGCTCACGGGGATGAAGCTTTATGGTGTACAAACGGGAGGGGGTTCTCTACTTCTCCCAGAAACTCCACTCCAGCTTCATCCACTGGGGTTGCTTTTGCTTGAGCCATCAAGCCTTTTACAGCCTTATGGTAGATACCTTAGGTATAGTATGCTTTTTTTTTTTTTCTTGGTAGTAAATGCTTAGGTATTAACTTTGGTTGTCCCCTCCCTAGGTCTTTGAGGGGTTTTGAGTTTCTTTGTTTCTATATTCTTAATCACATTCTCCACTCCCACTTGGGCATTTTGGACGCTGGTCAGCTTGTGGGTTTTCTAGGACGTCGGGACACCTAGATGACCTTATTGGGTGCAATACTAGCTAAGTAAAAGCTAGAAGCCTACACCGTCACTTTACTGAGATTTCCGAGTATACTTTTCATATTGCCTTAATGTAGCAGTAATGTGTTTATGCATTCGTTTCTTTGCACAGACATTTTGTCAAATATTAAAACTCTACTTTTTTATGGCACATATTAGCATATAAGCCTTTATTCCAAGAGGTATTTATTTTTTCACTTGTAAAAAAAAAAAATAAAAATAATGTTTCCACATAAAGAACTCTGTTATATCCTAAAGGACTTCTGTCTTTTGTATTCAGGATAATAAAGACTTTAAAGCAAAAGTGTTTGTGTCATCACAGTTATTATCATTTAAACCAGTTTTATTCACTAAAAAGAGCATTGATAACATCATGCTTGGTATGTCCTTTGGTCCTATATGGAAAATTTGAAAATGTTGAAGGTATTGGTTCGGACCGAGAACATTTATCCCGTTATTCACTGCTCTATTTTCTGGCCTGGGGTTGAAATGTAAGTGAAAATTGAATAATATATATAAGCAGATGAAAAGTTAAAACTGGGGGCAGGACTAGAAGGTATTGGGGAGGGATAGGAATGACAGAGTTGGAAGTTAACCACTTAAACCCAATTAATGCCTCTAGTTAGTTGCCTGGTGGGACAGGTGAGCGCCTGTCCAGGCCCAAGCAGCAAAGGTCTCTGGTGGCAGACTCCAGGACCACGTTCTGTGCAATGCCTAGCTGCTGCTGCTAGGATGCACCCTGAGCTCGCCCATCTGTGCTTGGGCGAAGTGCTTGGTGTTGTCCAGAGCCCTGTACATCATGTATGTAACTGATAATTACCTGTAGTAGTGGAAGGACGTGACTTCAACTGCAATGGAAGTTCAGCCCAGTACCTGTATGATCATTTCCAGAAAATAATCTTTTAAAAATTGAAAGATGGGGATTCATTTTCTATGATTCCTAGACCTATATCAATCTTCCATCAAGTTCTAGCAATCCTTTCCTCACTAACCACATTTATTGAGTACCTAAGTAACTATCACATGCTGGAAATTTAACAGTGATCATGACATGAATGATCTGTCACTGCTTTATATAGAGAGGTTACATAATACTCAAAAGTCCTAGAACATCAGCCACCGGAGGAGTTGCAGCAAGGTCAAGTTGCAGCAGGGTCGTGGAGTCATGAGAAGGGGTCATGAAATGTGGCAATAAGTAGGAGGTCTAGGGTTCTGGGAAAGTGGGTGTGCTTTGAGAAATAAAGGGGATACTACAAGGTTGCCAGAGTAGTGAGCTGAGGATGGGAGTTTGGTACTGAAGGGAGTAAATCAGGATGGTCCTCTCGGAGGAGACCAGGCTAGAGAAGCATTGTGGTTTGGTATTTTCAGTCAGAGAGTGTGGGTGGGCATTGAGGAGACAGTCATGGACAGCATGAGTTAAAAGACACAGCAGGGAGGAATAAATGGAGAGAAAGAAGGGTCAGGAGGCCCTTCTGTCAAAATATGCAAGTTATGAGACTTGATCAAAAGCATTCTTTCATCTCTTTATTAAAGGTTACAAAAATTAGTGAAGCTAGAAATGGTTTTCCCATTTTCCCTACCCCTTCCCATATATCTGTACTTATCCCATCACAGATGGGGACTCAAATGCAGTGTTGATAGGTTCTGGGGTTGTCCCCTTAACTGCCATTGAACATTGAGTATCAAAAGCCCCATGGGTGACTGCTCTTGGGTGAAGAATGATCTCTTCCAAGAACTTGAGAAATGCCCTGTAGGACAGAAGTTTGAGCAAATGTCCAAGCACAGACATGGGGGAAAGTGCATTTACCAGTTACAGAATGTGTGCTTGAAAGAGGAGGAATGCTAGGGATGCCTGGGTGTTGAGAACGCGCAGAAAATCAGGAAGGCTAAAGCTTTTTTTTTTTTTTTTAAGATTTTATTTGAGAGCACAGACAAGCAGAGGGCAGAGGAAGAGGGAGAACCAGACTCCCTGCTGAGCCAGAACCCCAACGCAGGGCTTGATCCCAGGACCCTGGGTTCGTGACCCAAGCCAAAGGCAGATGCTTAATGGACTGAACCACCCAGGCACTCCATGGCCAAAGCTTTTAATACAGTTCCACCAAGCAATGGGAAAAAGCCTGGATAGATAGAATTTGAGCACAATCAAAATCTAAGACCAAAGGCAGCCATTTTTTGTGTTTCTCATTGCTTCTCCTATTTAGTGCCTTCTCACAGAAATCCTAAACCATTGATGATTACTTTTGTTCATGTTTGCAGAATCTCCTTGAAGTGGGTTCGTTTAAAAACCACAAGATGTTAAAGAGTTCGCCCTATGCCTTTTAAAAACAAGACTGTGTTAGGAGCACAGAAATGACACAGATCAACGACACCTGCCAGTTGCTTAAAAAAAAAAAAAGTTCATACCAAGCAAAAGCTAAACATCTGTTGTTCATAACGTTTGTGCTGATGTTAAGGAGAAGGAAAATAAAGGTGTGAGCAAGCCCTCTATCTTCTGGTTGAGAAGGAAATTCCTATATGTTTATGAAACAAAAAGGTGAATAATTTTTAAGAGCCAAAATAATGCCTGCATATGTATATGTGTGTTTAGACATATGTATTATATATACATTACGTACATGTATTCTTATAATTTTCCCTCCTCCGTCCTGTTGATACATATTTAGATCACTGTAGACTGGGTAAATTGGGGAAGGCATTTTGAAGTAGGTAAGTTCTGCATGTTGAATACAGAATTTCGAGTGGTGGGAAGGAAAATCAAGTGTGAAAATGGGGAATTGACGAGAAGCAAGAAACAAAGGGCATAAGGGAACAGATACAGAAGAAGTAGAGCCAGATCCGAAGAAAGAGCTTGACTGCTGGAATCAAGGTTCTGAGTTGGATTTGATAAGAGTGTAAAAGCAGTAGTAAGGTCTTTCTTCATCTGTTGATTCACTCAGCTTTTTATTCATTAACTTGGACATTGATTTATCAACTCAGAAAATATTTAATCAAGCACCTAGTGTATCAGACTCTCTGGGAGGCTTGGAGCAGTGGTTCTCAACCAGGGGCCTTTTATTCCCCCAGAAGGCAAAGGGCAGTGTCTGGAGACGGCATTGATCATCACACTGGGGATGGGGTGCCACTGGCATTCACTGGGTAGGAGGCGGGGATGATTCCTGCAACTAGGAACTTTCTGGTTCCAAATGTCAATATTGCACCTGTTGAGAAATCCTGGGCTGGAGGGTACAAGTACCTGAGATAAAGTCCCTGCTCTCTGGGTTACCCAGGGGAGGGGACACTGTAAATGAATAATTCTAGTGCACTAAGCTCCACAGTGAAAAAGGCACTGGGTATTATGGAAGAGCAGAAAATGATGTCATTAACTCTGCCTGGGGTTGGAAAGATTTCTGGAAGAAAGTCACATTGGACATGAGCCTTAAAAGATGAGAGGAAGGTTACCCAGATGGGAACCATATGTGGGGGGAGGTTGTTCAAAACGGCGGCCCAGTGGCGCCTGGGTGGCTCAGTGGGTTAAGCGTCTGACTCTTAGTTTCAGCTCAGGTCTTGATCTCAGGGTCATGAGATTGAGCGAGCGTACAGCCTGCTGGAGAATCTCTCTCTCTCTCTCTCTCTCTCTCTGACCCTCCCACATACATACTCTCTCTCTCTAAAAAAATAAAAAATAAAAATTAATGGTCAAAAAAGTGGCCCGTTTGGGACCACTGGACAGTTTGGAATATAGAGTATGTGGTGGGATGGGTTGGGGCAGAATAGTGAGAGATGGCACTGGGTGGCCAGTACCACGCATCCAGGAGGGTGCTAGGGGCCCTGCCAATCCCTACTCTGGCCCTACTGGATAAGAAGACCAATATCCACAAAGGTCACAAAAGGGAATCCAGAAGTAGCTGGGTGGTGGCTCTCTGTTCACAGCACTTGTGTCTGTAGATCTTATTTCTCATCTGGGCTCTGGTAAGCATGTGTCCTCTGAGTTTTGAGTAAAGGTAATAGCAAACTATAACTCTTAGTAATAATTTGCCCTAGAGATAGAAGCTGTCAGACCATCATTCAGAATTTAAAACCTCATCTCAATATTCCTTCAGATGAAGAAAATGGTAAGATAAAAATATAGCAGAGCTTATTAGCGACATCTTACCCATTTTTTCCCTAAATGGTTAGAACGCACTGCCTTTCCCTGCTCTTCACATCAGCGTTTCTGTTATTAAAGCTGTCTATTTTTTCAGTTCTAAATCCTAGGAGGATTTCCCCCATGAATTTAACATGACTGAGGAAACTAGCTCCAGGGTAAAACTTTGCTGCAAATGATCTGAGACTAGGTCTCGTAATAAAGAGACCAAATATGAATCACGGTCTTTTTGTAGCTTCAAATGTGGAGTTACTGTTCTCTTTCACCCCAAATTTTATGATTATTCATAATGGAAGTAGGCTAGCTTTATAACATGATTACATGCAACAAATGTCCTTTGTGTTCAAAACCAGTGTTCTCTTGCTGCATATGGCCAGGAGAGTACGAGGGAGTGTTATTAAGTGGAGGAGAAAAAGAGAGAGAGAGAGAGACAAAGTTACCATTTGCAAGCTTCTCCAAGGGCCATTCCTACACATACGGAATGATGCTCATGGGGACGGTCACATACAGCCCTTAGAGCCAGGCAGCACCTTCTGGATTGGTACTTGGGTTATGTGTTCAAGTCCTACCATGTTTGATGGTGGCTTTTCTGGATTTGAGGTATTAAATAAGCTCTACCTACCGAAGCAAGTGTAACCTCCACAAAGGAACCAGATACCCTGGAAAAGGGAACTCGAAGCAGAATTATAATTCTTTGTAGGAGAAGGTGTAAGGTATATCCCTCCTCTCTAGTCTAGGGGAGCCATGAGCTCCTCTTCCCCGGGTTTGGTTCCAGACTACCCCACAATGAAGCGAATATTGCTATCAAGTGAGTCAGATGACTTTTTTGGTTTCCCAGTGTACATGAAAGCTATATTGATTGACACTCTACTGCGGTCTATTAAGTGTCCAATAGGATATGACTAAAAAAAAAAAAAAAAAAAAAGCAATGTCCATACCTTAATACCTTAATTCTAAAATATCGCTAAAAAATGCTAACCAAAAAAAAAAAAAAAATGCTAACCATCATTTGAGCTTTGAGCAAGTTGCAATCTTTTTGCTGGTGGAGGGTCTTGACTTTGATGTTGCTGGCTGCTGACAGGTCGGGGTGGTGGTTGCTGAAGGTGGCGTGGCTGTGGCCATTTCTTAAAATAATACAGCCATGAAGTTTGCCATGTCAGTTAACTTTTTTTCACTAGAGATTTCTCTGTAGCTTGTGATGCTGTTTGATAGCATTTCACTCACAGTAGAACTTCTTTCAGAATTGGAGTCAATCCTCTCAAACCCTGCTGCTGCTTGATCAATGGAGTTTGGGTAGTCTTCTAAATCCTTCGTTGTCATTCCAACAGCCTTCACAGAATTTTCACCAGGCGTGGATTCCATCACAGGAAACTACTTGCTTTCCTCGTCCAGTAGCAGCACTTCCTCATCTGTTCAAGTTTTACCATGAGATTGCAGCAATTCAAATATAATAATGAAAACGTCTGAAATATTGTGAGAATTGCCAACATGTGTCAGAGACACAAAGTGAGCAAATGCTTTGGAAAAGTGATGCCAATGGGCTTGCCTGACACAGGGTGGCTACAAACCTTCAATTTATTAAAAAAATAATAATAAAGTGGAGCACAATAAAGCAAAGCACTGAAAAATGAGATATGCCTTTCATTGATTCTAGAAAGTGCTTTTGCTCTCCATATCACCCCCATGCTTGAAAGCTCTTTTTCTTTTTGAGAAGAAGCCACACCTCCCCTGTGCTTTCCGGTAGTCAAACTCAATTTATATACAGAACTTGAGAATCCCTGGCAGGGTCCCTCAGTGGGAGTGGAATAAAGGTCCAACACTAGATGCTAGGCAGTTTTTAACAATTTTCCAGGAATCAGCTCATTTCATCTCCCTCATATGCCTGTGAAGCAGATGCTCTTTGGGACCTGATTTATAGATGAGGATACGAGGCACAGAAAAGTGAAGTGACTTCTCAAGGAACAGAGCTAGCTAGAGAAAGGGAGAGCCGGGGGTCTAATTGTGATGCTGTGATTTATAAGAAATACATATTTGGTCTTCATCCTGTTTCTGGCACAGAGCTCCTAAAACCCTTGGAATTCCCAAGAGATGAGAGTGGTCAAGGCATCTTTTGTTATGTTCATGAGGTGACTTTTGGAAAGCACCTAAGGATGGGACTGGTTGCCCAAGGGACTCAAGCTTGTGATGAGAGGGTTGGGGCTGTCACATCCTGGTCTCCCGGATAAAGAGGCCTGGAGGGCGACTCAAGGACCAATAGCCAAGGAGTTCATCCTTCTTGTCTGTATGGTGAAGTCTCCATCAAAACCCAGAAGGACAGGGCTCACAGAGCTTCTGGGCTGGTGAATCCAGAGAGATGTGGGGAGTGTGACGCATGCGAGAGGGCATAGAAGCTGCGTGCCCTTTCCCCACACCTTGTCCTAAGCATCTCTGCCATCTGGCTGTTGCAGAGCTATATCCTTTTATAATAAATCACTGATCTAGTAAGGAAGATGCTTCTCTGAGTTCTGTGAGCTGCTCTAGCAAATTAATTGAACCTGAAGAAGGGGTTGTGGGGACCTCTGGTTGATAGATAGTCAGCCAGAAGCACAGGTGACAATCTGGGCTTGCAGCTGGCATCCTGAACTGGAGGAGACCTTTGGGAACCTCCAATTTGTAGCTGGCCATCAGAAGCACAGGTGACAGCCTGGCCCCATGAGGGGCATCTCAGGTGGGGGTGGCTGAGGGTCCTCTTGTGGGACTGAACCCTCAACCTATGGGATCTGATGCTATCTCCAGGTGGATAAGTATCACCATTGAGTTGAATCTTTGGTGTTGCTTGGGAAACATCCCCCATCCAACACCCCACATTGGAATTGGCACCAGCATCAATTTATGGGTACAGGCCATTGGAAGGCTTAGACCCTACCCAGCACCATCTCAAAATGATGCATGGCCTCAGATGGACTCATGCAGAACATCTAAAGGCACAGAATGGCAATAAACTGTTCTGTTTGTTTTTGTTTGCTTTTTTTTTTCTTAAGGAGTATTACCAACAGCCCCAATTCTCTCCACCCCCTGGAGTTGGAAGGCAGGGCTGTTAAGAGCAGGAGACCTCTTTCTTTCTGGTTCTCACATTTCCCCTTTCAAACAGCCAAATTCAGCCCCAGGAAGTAATTTCACAGCAATATATTTTGTAGCCACCATGGTTTTGTTTTTGTTTTTGTTTTTTAGGGAGGAAGAAACAGCGACAAGGCATACAGGTAGAGCCAAATGGGATTAGGATTCTGGGATTTCCAGAAAGGATCTGTGTTTTTGAAAGGATCATGGAAACAACTGAATGATTTAAGTCTTGGCAAGCCTCTGCACTTGCAAAGTATCAATGTTAATACCCATTTCTTTGCCAACGCTCCTCAACTGGCTTCAGATTTCCACCACTAATCCCTGCAGAGAGAACAAGAGCGTGGGCTGGTTAGGTCTTGGAGGCAGAGGGGAGAATATGTGCACCACAAACTCCTTGTGAACCGCCACCCCCACCCCCACCCCCAACAGGGGCACCCCCCTGTTCCAGGTCCACACCCACCCACTGGGAAAAAGGCCAAAATACTAGAATCAACTCCACAAAACGTTCCTGAGAGATGAAAACTTCACTCGAGACTTGAAGGGAAGACCGGGAAAGATTCACATCATACACACAGTGTGGCAAAAATGTCTAAAATCGCAACAGCATGCAAGCAGCTCTGTTCTTCCTTCCCAAGCATTTTAAACACCAACAAAGAGAGCCATTGAGCCTAATCGATATAGGGAAGGAAACTGGAAGAAGCAAAGGAACAGGGAGCAGTAGATATTTTTCTTTAAACTCAGGTGAACCAAATATTGTTGTTGGCCGAGTTAGCAAGGGAATATTAATGATATAATCTTGTAGAATAAAGTATTTGCCACCTCTCTTCCCTTTGGGGCTCTGTATCACTTATAAACCATGAAGGCACATTGCAATGTCAGGGGAGTGAATGCATTCCTTTCCAGAGTTCTCTGACCACCTACAAGCAATTTGTCAAGACACAGGCAACACCTCTTAGTGCAAGACTCCATGGAGGCTTGGTGCAGGAAATCACTATGAGTTACCCTTAGATCTCAAGCTTTTCAGCTCCTGGGTTGCTCAACCACAACTACAAAAGAAGAAGCTGTGACCCTATCTGTTCCAGCCTTAGTTTACTGCCCTTGAACTTGGGTATCAGTGGCCTGGGAAGGAAAGAAAGATCATGTTCGGATATAAACATCTAGCTTGCTATCCGGGATCATCTGAGTGATAAGGCAATGTCACTTGTATCTAAAGGAAACCAAAGGAAACCACTCTCCCCATCTCAATGTCACTAGGGGTCAGCCACCTGAGCCAGCACCATCCAGGTGTCTCCCTGTACCTGGGTGAAGCATCCTGCTGACACATGGCCCTCTGTAAACACATCTGCTCGGGGTGATCCTCACGTACAACACTCAGTATAACCCCCACTGATGCAGAGCTCAACTCATATCCTTGGCAGTCAAAACCTTCCATCACTTGGCCTGTCTATACCTTTCCAGATTGATCCTGTTCCACCTGTTATCCCACCCAATGTTGAGACTAGAGTAAACTAATGAGCTCCTCTGGATGTGCTTCACATCCCCTCCTTCTTCACTCCTGGACCCTTGCTGCAATGTCCCATAATGCCCAGGGAGCTTTCCCCGCCCCCCCTTGCCTCCCTGCATTGTGGCTAGATTCATTCACCCGGCCTAAACTTTCTCCAGGGTCAGCTTCAATCTCACCGTGTGCTCAAATTCTTCCATGAATCTCTGCTCCTCTGTCAAAAAAGTTTCTCCTTCCACAGTAAACCCAGAGCACTTTGCACCAACACATAGCACCAGAAGGGGTTCGTTTTTGAATACGTGTGCCTAGATCACAACAGTTGCTCTGTTGCACTTAATCCTTATGCAGCACACAGTATGCTTGCTTATCTCTTTATCGTCTATCTCTCCTGCTAGAAAGTACAGAGATTTTGTCTTATTCGTTGGTGGCCATATCCCCAATGCCTAGAACAGTGCCTGGCAGGTAGTAAGTACTCGATAAATGTTTGTTAACTGAATGCATAAATGACTCATGGGAGCCTCATGATCCCAGACTGTCCTGCCCACCTTTCCATCACCCCCAAAGTGGCCGGCAAAGTGCTTTGCATGTGCTCTTCAATCCGACAGGATTCAAGAGCCAGCCACCTGGACCTGGCTGGGAACCTCTCCCCTGCTTTGAAGAGGAGACGTGGGGTCTTCCTGCAAGTATGAGGCTGGCTGGTGCTGCGAGAGGCCCACAGGCAGGATGGACGGTGGGACTTCCATAGGAAAACTTGAGGTCAGTGGGGAATCCTAATTGCTAAATCTAGTTAGAAAGAAGAAGCTGGTCACATTAAGAATCCCTCATGTGAGAGAACCAAGGAAGAAGCTGCCAGGCAATTTTTTTTCCTTCCTCATTCACTTCAATCGGCTGCCTGAGATACGGTGACCAGCAAGGCAGACTTGGCAACGGTGTGCTGTCAGGCCAAACACTGTGCTCCCACGCCTGCAGAAACCCAAAAGAAAGAAAAACCCAGTCTCTGACCATGAGGTTCCTCTCTGGCATGTGCTTGGGAGGAAGCCACCACGTCGCCTCTCCTAGGATCACAAGGATTATCGCTGAGAAAGCTCAGCCTCCCAGGCTTGAAACCTTGCCAGCACGCTCCCAATTTGGAAGGCTAATCCTCCTAATTGAGCAAAAGGACACCCGCCTCCCACTGAACCAGGCGCCACAGAAGCAATTCACCCCAACTGTTACTGGCTACCTGTAGTCTTCAGCCATCCGATCTGAAAAAGAGCGAGCTTTCCATTTTATATTTGCCATTTTTCATGTGTGTGCAGCAGCATCTCCTGCAACACCTTAGGTATCATTTCTGACAAATTCAGCAAAAATATATTAGAATAAAGAGATGTAATAAGAATGTCTAGAAGAATCACCTTCAATTCCACCAGAATTGTTATTTATAAATATGTATTTATACACACACGTGCATATACATTCAGAGCAATATTCAGAAGCAGACTGGCAACTTTAATACGCCCTCGATGGAAACTCTAGCTGAGCTCTGTTAGCTCCTGATCCCATGTATGAGGGGCAAGCAATACAAGCTCTCTAAACTTGATTTCCTTTTCTGTGAAATAGGGATAAAATTAATACCTGTTCAGTTATTTTGCAAAGATTAAATGAGATAATGCTCATATGGCACTTAGCATGGCACTTAGCATACCACAACCACCCTGTAAATGCCCAACGAATGAATTAATAAACTGCCAGGTGTCCTCCAAGCTGTTGATCCAGACCTGCTACTTTTCTGAGGCTATGGGTCTCGTTCCCATGCTCCAAATAACTGGGTTCTGAACCACTACGTACAGCTCTGCTGATTGAAACCTAAGAGATTCAGAGTTCATGCTCCAAGGATTTGTATACCGACTCGCACAATTTTACTGCTTATTTCAATGATTTTTCTAAGCGATTGTAAATAGAGTATCATGAGGAAGGGGAGATTTTTGCTACTTTACAAAGACACTCTATGGGCAAGCGCTGGCCCCAGGCAACAAAGACAAGTACTGGCGCCCAGCTCCCTGGAAGAAAGCAAGCCTGGGATAGATGACAGTGGTTGTAGCCAGAGCTGGGCTCATTCCTGGGACTCTGAACACTGTCAGTATTGTTGACCAGGCCTGAAAAGCTGCTCCTGCCAGACAGTCTTTTGGTTTGTAAATGTTAGCTACTGTGTTTGCCCTCCTTACAGTAATCATTTTATTTTACAACATTATTTACTGTTTCAAACTCATCTCGGAGGCCATGTCTTGTCTCCTAAAATTGTTCATCAGCATCACCTACCTGCCATAATAAAGATCAAAAGGCGAGCCCAAGTTAGCACCATGTCATCTTGAGGCCAGCTAGTCCTCTCTGGAATAAGACCCTTTGCACTTGCAGACTCAGTTTTGTTCTTTGGACTGGAAACAGGTCCTGAGTCTGGACAGATGACTTGAACGACCCCAGCTGGCTAGCTGAGGGGCAACAAGAAGGACGGACAAAACAAAGCAACGGTTGGGAGTCCTGCGGAGTGGAGTGAACCATCAGGTCAACCACAGGGCAGTAATCAGATGGCTTTTTGGGTGGCATTCATAGTCACAAGGACAAGATCAGCTGTAGCTTCAGAGTGTGGGTCTCTCCCTTCTGCAAGCCCCCTCTGCTTAGCCTACATTGCCTGGAAGGGCAAGGCTGTTAGAACCATGACTCTCTCATGCTTGTTTATACCCCAATAGTAAGTCCATGAGGTTGATTACAAACCTACAACTCACTCTCACAATATACTTTTCTAGATCTTGATGATAGTGGTGGTAGTTATGTGCCTCTATGCATTTGGCAAAACCCATAGAACTGCAGAAGACCACAAAGAGAGACTACTATCGTGTATAAATTAAGAGAGAGTGTGCATGCCCCACACCATTGCTGTCTACACAACAGCCTTCCTCCCACACCCACCTGCCTTCCTTACTAACACAATCCTGATCTTATTCAAGTGTCCATCTGGTTTAGGGAAAGCTGGACCCACCCTGCCACTTAAAGATACATCTTGATTAATCCAAACCAATTGTTAATCTAATTCCTCTAGTCACTGATTGGCTAAGAATGGCATTTGATAGAATTCTTGCCAATCCAAGATGGGAGGAAGGTCTGGAGGCTTCTGCTGAGGTTGTTTCCTCTTTAAACAGGGGCTTCGGGACAGTCATGTGCCTTTGGGTACTTACTATTCTTTTCTGGCTTTTGGTATGGTATGAAGATGTGATGCACGGAGCTCCTACAGCAATTCTGTGAAGATTGGGAGAGTAGCACACGTAGAACATTGGCAGACCACACTGATGGAAAGAATCTAGGTCAGCCCGACGGAACTGAGCAGCTGAGCTCACTGATCTGGAGACCCAGCCGCACCCACCACCTCCCAACTTAACTGTTACAGGTGGTAATCCATTTATTTTCTTATTGGTGAAGCTGCTTTATTTGGCTTTTCCTATCCCCCACAGCCCAAAGCATCATAATTAACGCATTGGTCCCACGCTGTTAGAAATGACTCCAGAATCTTCCTGTAGGGTTGTACCAACAACCAACAGGGCAGGAATCTGTTATATCATCGCCAAGATACTCGGTGTTTGTTTCCTTGTAGACATCGTCTCTCCCTTACAAGTCGGTTTTGCTACCTATGGCCACATGTACCTAATTTAGCCAAACATAAGTGCTAGAAACTTAAGCTAATAATACCTTTAAAGCTGACAAATTTGTGTTGGTTTTTATTTAGACAACTTGCGATCTTATGACAAATTTTCTTTTTCTCCTCTTTTTTTTTTTCCATGTTGGATGCTGAACACCCCATTTTAGTTCTTCACTCAAAGTCTTTTGCAGAGTCTGCTCTCATTGAGGGCTTCAAGTGACATTTTGTTGTGTTCATATCTAGAACTTCATCTTTTCTTGGCACTTATTTCCACCTAAAAGCTCTCTATTCGTGGCACCTGGGTAGCTCATTTGGTTAAGCCTCTGTCTTTGGCTCAGGTCATGATCTTGGGGTCCTGGATAGAGCCCAGCATTGGACTCACTGCTCAGTGTGGAGTCTGCTTCTCCCTGGCCCTCCCTTTGCTTGCGCTCTTTCTTTCTCATATGCTCTCTCTCAAATAAATAAAGATCTTAAAAATAAAATAAAAGCCCTCTATTCTTCCTTTCCTTCTTCTCCTGACCTTACATAAAATCAAGGTCATGCATGGAAAGCTATGTTTAAGAATAAATGTTAAGAAAACAATCTTTAAATCTTTTGTACCTTTTAAAAAGCCAAAGCCAACTCATTCACTGCCCGATCCTTTCATTTTTATTTTTCCTGTTTTTCTCTCGATTGAAAGTGTGTCTTATCTAGGTCATTAGAAGCTTGTTATTCCCATTGAATTTATTTCAGATTCAACAGCTTTGTCCTCAGATTTGATTATCTCCCTATTAATACAACGGAAAAGGCTCCTCCTCAATCCCTCCTGCCTCATAAGTGTAAGATAAAAAATTCTCTGCCACGGGCATCCTGTAGGCAACGTGCCAAGCAGGCCATACATCAAGCAGCCACCATTTATCAGAACTCGGCCTTTTTCACATACCTCTCCCTAAAATGCCTAGTGCAATAATTTGTGGAGTGGATGCTCAATAACTGAAATTGTTTCGATTTAAATCAAATTGGATTTTTAGAGTCACCATGAGATGACAGGCAACATGTATGAGTTTGGGCTATTTGGGAATACATGGAGAAGGACATCAATTCTAGCAGCCTCCTGAGATCCCAAGAACTTTACTCAAGCAGCTTGGGAGAGTCAAAAGCCGAATGTTTATTATGTGGATCACCTCGTTCTATCTAGCTCTTTGCTTCCCCTTCTTCTTGCTGACACTGCTGGCACTTTTCATTCTAATGTATGAAATATCATATAAAATATCTAGCCAGTGTAAATTAATTAGTTAATTAGTTTGATCCTAATGAGTAAAGGCTTGGGGATGTTGAGAACCTTGCAACATCCACGGTCTTCTTAGGCTACCCAGCGCAGGAGGGAGGATGGAATTTGTAGGAAAATTCTCAAAATGGCCACTCAGTTTATTATTATTGTTTAACAATTTTATTTATTTATTTTAGAGAGACAAAGAGAGAACACAAGTGGAAGAGGGAGAAGAGGGGCAGCCCCGGTGGCTCAGCGGTTTAGCGCCACCTTCAGCCCGGGGTGTGATCCTGGAGATCCAGGATCAAGTCCTACGTTGGGCTCCCTTCGGGGAGCCTGCTTCTCCCTCTCCCTGTGTCTCTCTCTCTCTCTCTCTGTGTCTCTCATGAATAAATAAACAAAATCTTAATTAAAAAAAAGAGGGAGAAGGATAAATAAATAGACTCCACACTGAGTGCAGAGCCCAACATGGGGCTCCAGCTTATGACCCTGAGATCATGGCCTGAGCTGAAATCAAGTCAGACGCTCAGCCGACTGAGCCCCTCAGGTGCCCCAGTTTATTACTATGTTTAATTGCAGTATAACATTCATGTTATAACATTCATGACTTTTCATCTCTTTTGTTCCTGCTGTCATTGGTCCTCAGCTCTGATGGCAACCAGATTCCATTTTGTTTCATTTCAAGTATTGAGCATCAAGTATTGAGTATTGGAGCCAAGCATAGTCCTGGGTGCTTGGATAGATCACTGAACAAAACAGAACTTCTGCCCACCTGGAGCTGACATTCTAGTGCAGAAGACACCAGAATGTAATAAATCCATCAACTCAGGAAGAACACAGGTGTTTTTAGATAAATAAGGCTGAATTAGGAAGTGCTGTAGGATGTCCTCTCTGTAGGGGTGCCCTTTTCTAAGATTTTATTTATTTATATGAGAGAGAGAAAGAGAGCATGTGCACATAAGGGGGCAGAGGGAGAGGAAGAAGCAGGCTCCCCAGTGAGCAGGGAGCCTGACTCAGGGCTTGATCCCAGGACCCCGGGATCATGACCTGAGCCAAAGGCAGATGCTTAACCCACTGAGCCATCCAGAAGCTCCTATGGAGGTGCTATTTGAACTAAGGTCTTCTTTTAAAAGAAGACTACCTATTTGGGGACATTCTTTAGATATTTCCTACTTTTGCTCTCTAATAGGATTATCTTGCAGAGAGGAATAGACTGAAGTCTAGTGGTGTGATATTGGAATATCTCAATATCCGCCTTAACACCTCTGGTGCTCATTTCCTATGATAGCAAAATAGGCTGGATCACCAATGTGAGTCTCTGCAGCCCTCAGATTGTAACGTTTTGTGGACATCATCAGCACTTCATGACATTAATGTATTAAAATTAATTTTATTATAATAATATGTTATTAAAACTTTATAATGTCTAATAATATTAGAAAAATGTTACCATGAGAACATGTGTTCTCTCTAGCTATGATTTAACTTTTCTACCAATTCACATTTTTTTAAATATCATAATCCCAAGTGGTCAATATTCCTTTCTAGTGAGTTTGTCTATTGGATGGCTTTGTTTTGTACATTCTTTAAAGAGAAGTTGGTACAACCCTAGCGTTTCAATAGATTAGGGAGCATGATTCAGACATGTTGATAAGGTGTCAAATAACAGCAGACTTATCTTGTATCAGGTTTGGACTGTCAACAGTTTAAACCACAGAGGCATCTAAAGGGACGCTGATCTACTCAATCTCTCTTTCTCCTTTTGTTTCAAGGAGTGAAAAGCTCAGGGAACTCAGGAGAGAAATAAAGAAAGAAATACATATTGCAATGTCTTGAGGCAGCTGCGCCTGGCCAGGAAAAACAACCATGAAAATGTTTTGTCGGTGCAAAGGGATGGAGATCAGAGTCTTGATGTTTATAGATCTCTGGTGCTCATGTCACCTCGGGAAAATTTAGGGGCAGGGGTGCAATCCTCACAATAGTGAGAACTGCCTGGTTAAGAGTCAGGTCTCATTACCTCCTAGTTAACAATTCACACTTCAAAGTGGGGGAAGACCCAGACTCAAATGCAACCCTGTCTTCAGGCTTGAAGAGAAGCAAAGTGCTATTTTAATCTAATACATAAGTAAAAACCAGGAAAATCCTCTCCAGAGAATAGAAGATGTGCGTGGCTCTGTTGTACTTCCTGACTGTAAATTCGCCAAAGAAACTTCCAAGGGAAAACCTTGCCCAAAATACCCTTTTTAAATGTTAAATCACTGCACTTTGGAAACCGAGATAAAGAGCTTTAGTACCTCGAGCTATTTCTCTGTTGCTTTTTCCTGAGCTAAGCCCACGGTGTGATAATTTCCTTGGTGTGCTTTGTTCTGCAGAGATGCTTCGTGTGGCTGCTGCCTTGTCATGTAATCAAAGGTGCCCGGAATCAAATTTGGCCTTTAGAAAACAACCCAGATAATGACTGCCTGTGATTATATAAATGTTTAAATAACAACTGATTTTTAATTTAATCTAAAGGACGTCAAACTTAGCACCTCGTTTACCCAGTGCCTGTCCTCTGGCTCACCTGAGAACCTGGCATCATCATCATCATCATCATCAGAAACATAGTAGGTGCTTTAAAAATATTCAAGAGATGGGGCCACCTGGGTGGCTCCATCAATTAAGCATCTGCCTTTGGTTCAGGTTGTGATCCCAGGGTCTTGGGATCAAGCCTCACATCAGGCTCCCTGCTCAGTGGGGAGCCTGCTTCTCCTTCTCCCTCTGCAACTCCCTCTGCTTGTGCTCACTTGTTCTCTCTCAAATAAATAAATAAAATTTAAAAAATATTTAAGAGATGAATGAATGAGGAACGAATGCTTAATAATGTACTTAGTCTGATCCTAAAACAACTTTTTTTTTTCCTGCTTAGAAATTCACCTTTTAGTCCATTTTTTTTGAAGGGTTCATTTCAAAAGTATATTCATTGCGAAGAATAATTAATAACAGAAAATAATTGCCGATTTGCCTTCTTTAACACTGTTCTTCTTCTCAAATCAGTTCATGGTATATGCTCTCCAGGGACAGATGGAACAAAGCCAACTTGAGATGAAAATAACTGATGGCTTCTTCTCCGCCCCCACCGACCCCTTCAATTGCCTTGGATTCAGAGCAAAGCCACGGTGTCAATGGCCTCAGAGTCCACACGTCAGCGTCTATGCAGAATGTTTCCTCCTGATTCTAGATTTGTTGGACAAAGCCTGAAGTCCCAGCTCCCATTTCTAGCCTTCGTGATAAATTCTTCATCCTCATCACTCAACAGTCCCCAGGGTTTATCTCAAATTCTGCTTGTCAAAAAGAAAAGTGTTGGGTCTTACCACTTGAGCAAAATGTTATGATGATACGCTTCACATTTCCTCCAGAAACACTCTTCTGCACAACTTACCAGATCTTCCTTTGAAGGGCTCTCTGGAGTTAGCCAAACAAATGGGAAATGTCTAAGTAAACTGAGATGCGAGAACTTCAGCCAGTGAATAATTGGATAAGCCTTGGAGCTGGAACTTGCCTGACCCAGGAGAGAGAGGTTTCTAGGTCAAGGGAAGGGGGAGGTTGCTGACCACCATTGGTGAAGTGGAGAGGAGTGGAGGAAAGACTTAGTCCCTGAGGTAGCACTTTCTCATGTGTATTCATTTACTGACCACGTGGAGGACCCCTTAGCATTCCTGGGGAAGTTGCAGACTCTGGGACGGTGTGCAGTGGGATGTGGGTGTGGGAGGGCCCCATTCTCCCCACCACACCATCTCTTCCATCCACTTCTCACGGATACAAAATCACACTCTGTTCTAACCTCCGGTCTTCATCTGGACCTCCTTTTTCCCCACACGGAGAATCTGGAATTCCAAAACAACAAGGATGCTAGAATTCAAATATAATATAATTACTCATTTGCTTTATCCCAGAAAACACACACAATAGGTTCAGAATAATACCAACACTTACCCCAGCAATATGACTCTTGACAACAGTGCAAGGTGATTTTGTTTGTTTGGGGGTTTTGGAAGATCTTCTTTTTCTTCGAGTGTTTTTCATTAGGAATGTATTATCAAGTTCTCATGTGTAAAATCACTATGAATAATTTTCATTGCTTCATTTTGCCACCGTGAATGGATGTACATTCGTGTGCATTGTTTTTCTTTTATTTTCAATTCTTAGGGATTATTACTTTCAAATTTTGCAATTGCATAAAATGTATGGTTCCAGAGTTAAATAAACAAGACCATAATTATGCAGAGAAATCTAGCTCTTATCCTTTTTTTAAAAAAAAAAATTATTTATTCACGAGAGACACAGTAAGAGAGGCAGAGACACAGGCAGAGGAAGAAGCAGGCTCCCTGCAGGGAGCCCGATGTGAGACTCCATCTCAGGACCCCAGGATCACAACCTGAGCCAAAGGCAGAGGCTCAACCACTGAGCCGCCCAAGCAGCCCTAGCTTTTATCCCTCTACCCTTCCCTAATCAAATTGACATTTGTAAAATGTTTATCCCTCCATTTCTTGTTTTTTTAAAAATATAAACAGATTTCATGTATATGTACCCATGAGCACCTATGTGTATGAGACCCTACATACATGGTCCACCTGGGTCATCACACCTAAAAGTACATCCTGGAGAGCACTCCATATTGGCATACAGAGGTGTGCCTCAGTACTCTGTACAGATGCATAGTACTCCGTCATCTGCATGCCCCGGCTTATTCAAGCGCTTTCTTAATGATCAACCTTTGGCTTCTTTCCAGTCCTAAGTTATTGAAAATAGTCCAGTAATGACAAAACTTATCCATATGTCCTTCTATGTTTTCCCTGTAATCTTGTGGACTCTGCGATTGCTAGGTCAAAGAGTAAATGTGTATATCATTTTGCCAGATGCTACCAAATTCTCCGCTACATGGGTTCTACATTTTTTTAATCTGCACCAGCAATGTATGAGGATGCCCCTTCCCCACAGCTTTACCAATATAATATGCTGTCAAGTTTTTAGATTTTCGCTAAGCTTTTAGGGCAAAATGGATGCAGTGGAGTTATCATGTGCATTTCTCTTTTGGGCAAGTTTGGGCAGTGCTTCAAATAATTAAAAGCCATTTTCATTTCTTTTTCAGTGAACTCTTTATCTCTAGTACTTTTGTTTAGCAGGCTTGTCCAGCATAATTACAATGATGGAAACTTTCTAAATCTGGGCTATCTAATTCAGTAGCCACTAATCTCATGTGCTGTCGAATATTTGAAGTGTGACTAATGCAACCAAAGAACCAAATTTTTAATTTTATTCCATTTTAATTAATTTTAATTCAAATCACCACATGTGACAATTGGCGGCTGCATTAGATGACACAGGTGTAATCAGGGTTTTGGTCTAGTCTCTCTTCTTCGAAGCTCTTTATATATTAGGGGTATTCGTTTCCAGAGAAAGAGAAGCAGCTTCTGCATCTGAGAGGTAGCCTTCATGCTGCCAGAAGTTTGCTCAGTACTGATGGCTAGACCTGGGTTGTTCTCTTTTTGGACATAAATAGTCTCATAAAGCACCAACATCAGAGAAGTCTACTCTGCAGCCATGATAAAAAGTGAGTCCCGGCCAAACAAAATACCATCTTGGAATTTGATCTAATCAGAGACAAAAAGAAGTTTACTGTGTCAGCCACAAAAATGCTGCACATCTTGTCCTGGCTAACATGAGTGACTGCTATTACGTCTCTACCAATGGTAGCTTTTGTCTTGATTCACTTCCCCATCTTAGAGATAAGGTTTGTTAAAAAAAATTTTTTTTGAAACGTCAGTAATGGATTTGCTCCTTTTTTCCTGAGAGCATCCAATCCAGAGCAATCCAAACCACTTCAAAGTTGCCTAACCAAAGCTTGACTCAACCTTCTTCCTGCCTCCCACCAGGGTTCTCCGGGGTGTGCAGTCTTCTTGCTGCCAGGTGATAAGCCTACCTTATTCATCCACAGATGCGTGCTTGGTGGTCTTTAGCTAGAAGGCACTAACAGTGCTTTGTGACGTAAGTTGCTGATATCTTTCCCAGTTTGTTATTTTCTGCTTTATTTCATGGAAGGTGTCTTTTTTGTGTGCACATTTGTATTTTGAAGAAATTTTTGACATTTTTAAATTACTCTGGATTCTGAATCACAACAAAGGAAATTTTTTCCCACCCTCAGACTATAAAACAATGCATTCCTATTTGGTACGTAATGCAGTTTCATTTTTTACATTTAGATCTTTGATTCATTTGGAATATATACAGGTACATGGTGTGAAAAAGACATAATTTCTTTTCTGTATGGTCATTCGGTGATCTTAGCACCGCTACTTAAAATCTCATTTCTCCTCTTTGATTTGAGCTTCCCCTCTCATTGCATTCTATCTACATTTATGTATGTAGTGAGATCTATTTCTGTATTTGCTATTCTTTTTCTTTAGCCCTTTTGTCCATTCATGTGCAATATCACATTGTTTTAATGTTGAGGCCTCATAATATGTTACTTCTGGAAGGGCTAGCCTCCATCTCTGCTTTAGTACTTCGGAGTTTTTCCTGACTATTCTTTTTTTTTTTCTGCCTTTCTAGATGAATTTATAATCAGGTTGTCTTGTCTTGCTCTAGGACAAGCTCCAATGTTAATTTTATTGGGATTGTGTTAAGTTTACAAGTTAACTTAGTGAGAGTAACGTATTTATGATGTTAAGGCCTTTTACCCAAGAATATGGTATGCCCCCTACCTGTTCAGGTTCTTCTTTGTATATTTAGCAGTATTTTATAGTTGACCTCATATAAATTCTAAGTATTTAGGTTCATGATTGGGTTTTTGTTTTTGTTCTCTTACTATCAAAAACAGTGTCATCTCTTTGATTATATCTCCTATCTGGTTTTAGTTAGGATATAGGAAGGATTTTGTTTTTTATATATTAATTTATCATCTGAAACTCTATTAAATTTTTATTATTTAAAGTAGTTCTTCATCAGTTCTTTGGATGCGTATCTGTAAAAGCATATTGCCTACAGAATTTTGCCTCTTCCTAATTTGTATCCTTCTAATCATTTTTTCTTGCCCAGTTACATTGGCTAGTACCTCCAGCCTAGAATTAAATAGCAGTGAGGATAATGGGCATCCTTGTCTTGTTCCTTACTATATTGGAAAATTCTTAGTATTACCACATTAACTAAGATACTGGTTTTTGAGCTAAAGCGTGCACACACACACACACACGACCATATAAAAGAAATTTTAATTTAATCGCTGTTTAATTGAAAACTTTAAACCTGAAAAAAAGTTAACTTTATCAAATGCCTCATCTACCTCTAATGTCTGTGGAGACAATTAGATGATCCTTCTCTTCAGCTCTCTTACTATAAAGAATTATATTATTGGATTTTCCAATGATGACTCATCCTGGCTTTTTTAGAATAAATCCTGCTTGTTTATGACATGTTATTTTTTTCATGAGCTACTATACTGGTGTTTTATTATATTATTTAAGACTTTTGCAATGATATTTATAAGTGATGTTGGTCAAGAGTTCTCTTTCTGATGCAATCTAGCATACTTTTTAGTTTAGTTTTTCCAAATCTCAATTCTGCTGGAAGGTATGAAAGCACTGTATTAAAGATATGCCTAATTCCTGTAGCAATTATAATTAAAAACAGAAAGGGCACAAATTATTTCAGAGAAAAAACAAATCCTCTATTTCACAGGGAAAGAGAATTTATATGCCATTCATGATTGTGACTAAAATAATCCATTGCTACTTCTCAATTTCTTAATATTACACAGCAACTATAATTAGAAGTGAGTCCTACACACACCTTTCTTTTTAGCAGCTAGTGCTAAGCACATCTGCAATTTCTAAAAATGCTTTTAGTCTTCTGCAGAGTAAACAGCAAAAGGTGCTTGAAGGCAAATAATAACTGTGCAGGGCACAGCAGCCACATGTGCCCAGCGTGAGTTTCTTATAGCCTAAAGCCATATATTTGGTTTTGAAGAGAGCTAAAGGAATGGCCATCTGATGTTCAGAAATTAAGATGAAACAGTTAAAGTGCTTCCTCTTCACGATCCATAACCCCAGTCAATACTTGAGTAAAACATCAGTTGAATTCTAACTGAGAAACATTCTGCAGACTTCCTGATCAGTACTCCTCAAAACTGCCAAGGTCATGGAGAACATGGAAATTCTGAGAAACTCTCACAGCCAAGAGGTGCCTAAGGAGAGATGAAGATTAAATGCAGTGTGGTTTCCTGGATAAGTAAATGGAACAGAAAAAGGACATTTGATAAAAACTTGAGAAAATACCAATAAATTATGGGCTCCAGTTAATAATAATAACATTGGTTTATTAATTGTGACAAACACCACACAAATGTAAGATGCTAATAATAGAGGAAAATGAGCCTGGGTGGCTCAGCGGTTTAGCGCCTGCCTTTGACCCAGGGCTGATCCTGGAGTCCCAGGATCGAGTCCCCCGTTGGGCTCCTGGCATGGAGCCTGCTTCTCCCTCTGCCTGTCCTCTCTGCCTTCTTCTCTCTGTGTTTCTCATGAATAAGTAAATAAAATCTTTAAAAAAAACAATAGAGGAAAATGGATATGGGGCATATGAGGACTCTTCTGTACTGTCTTTACAATTTTTCTGTAAATCTAAAACTTCTCTAAAATTTAGCTTTTTTTTTTTTCATTTAACCTGTGAACCTTGTTAAAGATTCTTTATTTATTCATGAGAGACAGAGAGAGAGAGAGAGACAGAGAGAGAAGCAGGCTCCATGCAGGGAGCTCGACGTGGGACTCAATCCCGGGTCTCCAGGATCACACTCCAGGTGAAAATGCTGCTAAACCGCTGAGCTACTGGGGTTGCCCAATTTAGCATATTTTTTAAAAGGTTAGGAAGCTTAAAATATAATATGGGCACACCTTTTCTCTAGATGCCAAAAAAGTAGAATTAGACCGAGAGACTCATGAAAAGGTGCCCAACATCACTCATCATCAGGGCAACACAAATCAATACAGTGAGGTATCACTGCACATTTGTTAGAACGGCTGTCCTCAAAAACACAGGAGACAACATGTGTTGACAAGGATGTGAGGGGAAAAAGAACCACTGCGTCCTGTTGGTGGGGATGTAGGTGATGCAGCCACTGTGGAGAACAGTATGGTGGTTCCTCAGAAAACTAAATATAGAACTAACATATGATCCAGCAATCCCACTTCTGGGCATATAGTCAAAGGAAATTAAAACAGGATTTCAAAGAAATATCTGCACTCCCATCTTCACTGCAGCATTATTCACGACAGCCAAGACATGGAAGCAACCTCAGCGCCTGTCAGTGAATGAAGGGGTAAAGGAGATGTGGTCTATGTATATATACACAATGGAGTATTATTCAACTGTGAGAAAGAAAGAAGTCTGCCATTTGCAAAAAACATGGATTAACCTCGAGGGAAATATGCTGACAGAGAAAGACAAAATACTGTGTGGTATCACTTATATATGGAATCTTTAAAAACTGAACTCAGAGAAACAGAGGACAGATTGGTGGTTGCCAGAGGCAGGAGTTGGACAGTGGCGGAAATGTGTGAAGGAGGTCCGAAGGTACAAACTTCCAGTTATAAGACAAATAAGTCCTGAGGACACAATGGACAGCATGGTGACTACGGCTATTAAGTCTGACTCTTGGTTTCTGCTCAGACCATGATCTCGGGGTCATGGGATCAAGCCCTGCATCAGGTTCCATGATCTGCACTCCATGCTCAATGCAGGGTCTGCTTTAGATTCTCTATCCCGCCTCCCATCTCCTTCTGCCCCTCCCCCCACTTGCTCTAAATTAATTAATTAATTAATTAAATCTTTAATAATAATAATACTGTGTTGTGCATTTGAAGTTGCTAAAATAGGAGATCTTTCAAGTTCTCATCACATAAAAAATCACAAGTAGGTGAGGTGATGGGTGTTACGTAAACTCATTAGAGCAATCATTTTCCAATATTTACATATATAAAGTCATTGTATTGTACACCTTAAACCAATAAAAAGCTATAGGTCCATTATATCTCAATAAAACTGGAAAAATATAAAATGCTATGCTGGAATTCCCTACCACTCCCCCTGCCCCCCCCCCCCCCCCCACCACCACCAAACTAATTACCGGTGTCAGTTCAAGGAATAGTTTAGTTTGCATTCAGAAGTATTTTTAGGCTTGTTTTGGCAGGGGAGGGTGGGAGGTGGAGTCAAATGGGGAAGTAGCTTGGAAAATTTGTCCCCAGGAGGGACAGACACACTGCCTTCCTTTCTTGAGCTGGTCAACAGAGCCGTTTTCTTCTCTCTGCTTCTTTTTTGTCTCTCCCTCTTTTTTAAATTTTGGGGCCTTGGTGGGTCCAGCCTGCAAATAAGACAGAAACCAAGCCACTCGGAGGCCTCTTCAGCTGCGAGTCATGAGGCTGGTGGCTGCCTCCCGAAGGGCTAGGGATGCCTCAGGCTCACAACCACTCCTCAAGTTCCCGTTTATCACCATCCCTTGGTTCCCACAATCTGTTCCAGAAAACAACTTGGTTCCAACCTCAACCCTGGTTTCTGAGCCAGTATTTTCCAAGAACCTGAGATTTCATTGCCCTGTTGATCTGCTCTCCTGACATCGAGATTGGGTCTTCTTGTTCCTTTGTGGGCAGCCTGGAGTCACCACCCAGAAGATGCAACTGAAAATTTCCCAAGCTGCCTGTAAAGAGAAATCAGGCCCAAAGCCTCACATGTACCTCCAAGACAGGAAGGGCAGGCTTGCTCTGTTCTAGAAAGCCATTTGAGGACGGGGTGCTTGGTCAGAAAACCTGCAACACAGCCCATTGCAAAAGAATTAATTCTTTATTTTTTTAAAAGATTTTATTTATTTATTCATGAGAGACACACAGAGAGAGGCAGAGACACAGGCAGAGGGAGAAGCAGGCTCCCTGCGGGGAACCCAATGCAGAACTTGATCCCAGGACCCCGGGATTACACCCTGAGCCAAAGGCAGATGCTCAACCACTGAGCCATCCAGGCATCCTCAAAAAGTGATTTTAAAAGGAGGAAATTTGTCCTTCAGGGGATACTGATCCAGGGCTGCCAGGTTTTTACAAGGGTGGCTCTGGTGTTTGAAAGGCCACAGTATGATCTGATGGGTTTTTCCTTTTCACATTTTAGTGTGGAATGTTTCACATTTGTCTATACAAAAGTAGAAAGAATAGTATACTGGATTATGATTATCCCCTTGAGGCCAATCTCTTTGGACATGTACTTCCAACCACTCCCTGAACATTTCTGCCCGCCACTCTGAAGCCAAGCCAAGACTATCCTCATCTGGAAATATTTCATCTGCAGCTCTAAAAGACTCAGGTTCTAAAAAAACAAAAACAAAAACAAAACAAAACAACCAAAACCACTACTCTGTTATCACATCTAACCAATAAATAGGAATTCCTAAATCTCTTCAAATAGCCAGTCGTGTTTGGGGCGCCTGGGTGGCCCAGCTGGTTAGGCATCCAACTATTTTTTTTTTTCTTAAAGTACCTTTTATTTTTTAACTTTCTAAAGATTGTATTTATTTATTCAGGAGAGACACAGAGAGATGCAGAGACACAGGCAGAGGGAGAAGCAGGCTCTCTGTGGGGAGCCCGATGTGGGATTCCATCCCAGAACCTTGAGATCACTCCCCAAGCTGAAGGCAGACACTCAACCACTGAGCCACCCAGGCATCCCTGGGCATCCAACTCTTGAGTTTGGCTCAGGTTATGATCTTGGGGTTGTGAGATCAAGCCCCCTGCATGGCTCTGCACTGAATATGGCATCTGCTTGAGGTCCTCTCTCTTCCTTTCCTTCTGCCCCTCCCACTGCATGTGCGCTCTCTCTGATATAAATAAATAAATCTTAAAAACAAACAAACAAAAAATCCAATCAGTGCTCACATTTTATTGCCTTATAAGTATTTTTCTCTGCATTATTTACTCATTTATTTTTACATTTTACTTTAATCTGGATCAAAATAAGATCCATACATTTTAACTGGTTAACATGTCTCTTAATTCTTTAACTTACAAAGTTCTCTCTTTTTATCTCTCTGGCATGTGTGCAACTTTTTTTTTTTTTTTTTTTAAGGAAACTGGTTTCTCTGCTATCTGGACAGATCGGGATTTTTCATAGTTGAGATTTTGCTGTGTATATCTCCCTGATATCATTCAAAATTTTATTCCACTGCCCTAATAGGCAGCCCCACCTCCCACACCCACCTTTTTAACATATGGATGGGGTAAAGGAAAGATCTTGAACTGGCACTCAGAGACAGCACACTAGATTGGATTTATTCTTCCTTTGCAAAGGCGACTGTCTCTGGTGTTGGGAAGTGTTTCACGGTTTTTTCCTCACAGACTCAGCCCGCCTAGTAGGTCCCTCCCTAATTTGTCTGGTGGTTGGAAGGATGGCAGTAAATTCCAGAACACAAGCAAAACTGCCTATTTATTTTCCAGAGTTTAAATATAAGCACTCAGACCTTGAGCTTTAAGCAATCAACATTTGTCTATGCAAAGTGTACTTTTCTTTACAATATCATTTGTTTATGTTATTTTAATTTTTTTGAAGATTTTATTTATTTATTTATTCATGAGACACACAGAGGCAGAGACATAGGTGGAGGGAGAAGCAGGCTCCCAAGGGGAACCTGATGCAGTTCTCCATCCAAGGACCCCAGGATCGCGCCCTGAGCTGAAGGCAGATGCTCAACCACTGAGCCACCCAGGCACCCCTCACTTTTTAATTTTTAAAATTTTATTTTTTTTCATTTGTTTATTTTAAATACCCTGTTCTGACTCACTCACCCGCACCCGCCCCCACTTGCCATCAATCCAGAAGAAAAGTTGAAATATTTAGTATATTGCCACATGAGTCCATTAAGGTCACTTCACAGAATCTCCATGTAAACAACTTGCAATGTTGATCCCAAAATGTCACAATAGGCTCCTTCAAACTCCACACCTCTCTTTTTTCCCTACTCTCTCATACCACATGCCCCCTTAATTTCCTAAATGGTTTCATTAAAAAGCAATGGACCAGCATGTTGAGAAGGAAGTTCTGGGCTGTTTCCCAGTTTGGGATGCGTTCAGACCTGTGGTTCACATCCTTTAACCATGACCGATAGAAACTGACTTTGAAAAAGTAGACGGTTTTCCGTATACCCGAGATTTCCTATCCCATGACGGACCTATTATCAGTTTAGTTCTATGAAACTCTAGGGAGTTATTTTTTTCTCTCTCTTTAAGCAAGGTCTGGCCATTGAGAGGCTGAAATGCATCTGGAAGAGGAGCTTGTCCAGAGCACTTCCCACAGCCTCTTGCTCTGCCCACATCGAAGCAGGCTTAGCCAAGTTCTCTCCAAGAAGCCCATCGTGGGGGCTTCTGTGTTGCCCCACGGGAGACTGCTCTTTCTCACCACCTTCCTCAATATACAGGATCACTATTCTCTTCTCACTGGGCTGCACTTGGATTATAGAATCTTGGTTAATCAAGGAAAATACTATGAGGTCAAGGAACCTTGCCCTCATTGTGTTACTTCGAAAACAAAAGGCATCTCCTGAATTAGAACATAAGAGAAATGGCAAGACATGGATTTCTACCAAGATCTGGCCAGCTCAGGGGAGGCTGGCTCTGTGAGGCCCGTCACCTCTCCCCCAGCCTGCCACTGTGCTGGGGACTCACCGCCATTGGGTTCAAGGCCTCCATTCCAGACAAGGTGGACTCACTCAAGACAGTAGTGAATGGGATTTTAAAAGCTTGGAATCAAGCTCTACCTCTGCCATCATGACCTTCCCTGCTTTGGGCAATGTTGTCTCTCAAAGTATTCTTGTTCCCATCTGTAAATAAGTAAATTGAGATCTAGACTTCATATGGTTGTTTTTGGGTTAAAAATGATATAGCAGGGATGCCTGGATGGGATGGCTGAGCATCTGCCTTTGGCTCAGGTCGTGATCCTGGGCTCCTGGTATCGAGTCCAGCATCAGGCTCCCCACAGGGAGCCTGGTTCTCCCTCTGCCTGTGTCTCTGCATCTCCCTGAGTCTCTCATGAATAAATAAATAAAATCTTTTAAAAAAAATGAGGTAGTGAATCCTACATCAACAATATTAGATACGAACTTTCCTCCTTTTCCCCACCCCCAATGAGTAATAAAGGAAACTACTTGGGAGCCAATAAGATGAATTAGCCTGCCATAGCTTTTCCAAGTGTAGCAGAGTTGAAATGAAACAAAAAACAGGTTTGTTGAGGTGAGAGGTGAGAGTGAAGAACTATAGGATCGACACTCCCTGGGTTAATAGGGATTATTAAAATAATAAGGGGATGGCAAGAAGGGACTAGAAGCATAAGAACAGACAGAAAGGCGTAGATAGTGAGGCACTCAACTGCAAAGGCACATGCCCTCTGTGTTTGCCATCACCCCATGCTAGTTGTAATTTCATCTCTCATGCCTACCTTTTTTGGAGGCGTTCACAGCTACACATAAGTGAAAAAGAAAAATATGCTGGTGCATGTATTACTGGAGTCCCCATGACAATATAAGATAGATATTTAAACACTTTCAGGTAGTTTTCCTAGGCAAATGAATCTTTTATATAACAAGTGGCAACATCAAAATCTTGTAGAGGGAGTTGGAGTAGCTCTACCTTGTTTTCTCCTGGGGAAACAAGCTAGCTCTTCCACATGATCCAGCCAAACATCTCTGAGAATGAGTCATTGCGCCCTGAGAATAAGTAAACTTGCACCCCTCAGGCAACTACAGGGGAAGGGAATTAACCTAAATTTATTGCTGTGGAAGTAGAAATATGTTGGAATCCAGTTTTACTGAAATTGTTGAAATATGCCATTTAGTTTGTGCAGTCTCTTTAGAGCTGTAGATTGGTTTTATAAAACATACCTACTGAACCTTAACATATTCTCTTTTCCTCATCAGCAAGTGGAAGAACAAAATTGTTTCCTAAGCACCTGGTTTTTCACGCAACAATATGAAATTGGACTGTTGTAAGGACCCCACTTTTTATTTTAGTTTTTTAATATTTTATTTACTTATTTGACAGAGAAAGAGAGAGCACAAGCAGGGGGAGCAGCAGAGAGAGAGAAGCAGACTCCCTGCTATGCAGGGAGCCCAAGATGGGGCTCAATCCCAGGACCCCAGGATCATGACCTGAGCTGCAGGCAGATGCTCAATGGACTGAGCTATCAAGTGCTCTATTTTATTTTATTTTATTTTATTATTTTATTTTATTTATTTTAAGTTTTATGTAAATTCCAGTTAGTTAATATACAGTGTAATATTAGTTTCAGGTGTACAATATAGTGATTCAAGACTTCCATACATTATCCAGGGCTCATCAAAAGTGCTCTCCTTAATCCTCATCACCTCTTTCTCCTTTCTCCCCCCACCCACCTCCCCTCTGGTAATGGTCAATTTGTTCTCTACAGTTAAGAGTCTGTTTCTTGGTTTGCCTCTCCCTCTCTCTCTCTTTTTTTCTCCTTCGTTCATTTGTTTTGTTTCTTAAATTCCACATATGAGTGAAACCATGTGGTATATGTCCTTCTCTGATTGACTTACTTCACTTAGCATCATACTCTCTAGCTCTCTCCATGTCATTGAAAATAGCAGGATTTTTGTTCTTTTTTATGACTGAGTAATATTCCTCTGTGTGTGTGTGTGTGTGTGTGTGTGTGTGTACTACTTCTTTTTCCATTCATAAGTCAGTGGACATGGGCTGTTTCTATAATGTGGCTATTGTAGATAATGCTGCTATAAACATCAGAGTGCATGTATCCCTTTGAATTAGTGTTTTTGTATCTTTTGGGTAAATACCTAGTAGTGTGATTGCTGGATCATAAGGTAGTTCTATTTTTAACTTCTCGAGGAACCTCCATACTGTTTTCTGGAGTGGCTACCAGTTTGCATTCCCACCAACAGTGCAATGGGTTCCCTTTCTCCACATCCTCACCAACACCTGTTGCTTCTTGTGTTGTTGGAATTTAGCCATTCTGACAGGTATGCGGTGATATCTCATTGTGGTTTTGATTTGTATTTCTCTGATGATGAGTAATGTGGAACATCCTTTTGTGTGTTTGTTGGCCTCTGTATGGGTTCTTAGAAAAATGTTTATTTGTGTCTTCTGCCCATTTTTAATTGGATTATTCATTTTAGGGGTGTTGAGTTTGATAAGTTTTTATATATTTTGGATACTAACCCTTTATCAGATCTGTCATTTGCACTTTTTACCTGAGTACTCTCAGATCCACAAATAACTTGTCCAAGGTCAATAGGTCAGCAGGTAGCTTCACCAGGAGCCCAGCTGTAGCCGGCCAGTTCCAAAGTCCATGCTGTTTTCATTGCAGCATGCTGCCTGGCTGTGACAACAAATGGACAGCATATGAAAAAGTGCTTAGTAGGCACTCCCATTCCTTCACAACATGTCATCTTAGTGACTGGTCCCCACTATAATTTAAGAGCCAGAATTTCTAAGAGTATCCTTGCAAGCGTACAGAGCTAAAGAGGAGGAAGGCAGTTTCTGAGAGTCACACATATACACTCACACTTAAATATATAAGCAATAAAGAGAGCACAGAGGATTCAGGATCAAAGGCTGTATGGAAAAGTGAACTATCTGATAGTTCTATATTCAATGGGTAGACAAGTATTATAGGAGTAAACTACATCAAACAGGTCTGTACTAAGGGGGAGACAAGTATTACTGATCCTCCCTCCCCAAATATTAAGTGAACGTAATTAGAAATTACTGAGGCACGAGATTGTTTCGGAGGAAGAAATAAAATCTGGAAGAGTTTTTGTATCTATAAATGGAAAACAGCAGCCTGCAAATTCCAGCAGAGTGCTTTGCACATAGTAGGTACTCAACAAACCTTATTCAACTTGGCCCTTTGCTTAATAGTCTTGGTTTATCATGCATACAATTAATTTAGGTGCAGCTGGTTTTGGGTTTTGTTGTTGTTGTTGTTGTTTAAGAATAAAGTTGGCATATGCACATATTGCTACAGTCTAGTTAGGGCAACAAGTAAGAGCAGCCAGTGAAGCCTGTTCCTCAGTGTAGGGTGTTATGGAACACACTACTGACTACTAGTTTCTGAGGAGACCTGGAGACTTTATAAGAAGCCCTGAGCTAGGTCCACCCAACAGTTAGATTAGGACACATTGAGACGTGTTGCTCAGACTCTGGATGCTCACACCACCTAAGTAAGAAATGAATGTGAAAAATGATCTATAGATCTTCCAAATGTATCTTGGGCTTGTGTCTAGGAATTGGTATTCTGGGACAGATTGACCTCCAGAAAGACAAGATCTAATATGTCTACACCGGGGGACACCAGTACTTGTGAACTACTGCTAACACCCTCCCCCTTTTTTTTAATAAAACATTTTTTTTAAGGCTGAGAGACACTTTTCAAGCATAATTTTCTCTTGAATTAAAAAAAAAAGTACATAAGAAATCTAATCTGTATGTTTTCTTTACTCATAAAACTGATGCCTGGTTAATGGCAGTTGATAACCTACTAACTTCCCATTAAAAACAGAGAATTAGGAGCACCTGGTTGGCTCAGTGGTGAGAGTCTGCCTTCGGCTCAGGTTGTGATCCCAGGGTCCAGGAATCGAGTCCTGAGTTGGGGTCCCACGGGGAGCCTGCTTCTCCCTCTGCCTCTGCCTCTCTCTGTGTCTCTCTCATAAGTAAATAAATAATATCTCTAAAAAAAGACAGGGAATTATATTTTTCTTACCATAAACAAATTAAAGCTTGAAGACATATGAATTTGGTTTGAAATGTGTTTGCCTAAAGTTTTGAGTGAGGTGTCAACTAAAATAAGCAATCTCTAAGCCTTTCTTTCAATCTCATGCTCAGTTTTCAGAGCTCTTTGACTTGCACAATGCACCTTTTACTGAGAATCAGGAAAGAAAGTGAAATGTGATACTGAAACCACAAGGAAACAGTCAACTATGTTTGAGTTCTGTCAATTAACTCTTTAAGACCCTATGGGGCAATTTGAGGACTAGCTGTTCATTACAGTCCTAAAAACTGGTTGGAACTTGTACCACCACCTAGAGGTTATTGAACTGAACTGCAAAAACAAGGGGAAAACTATTAAAGTGATTGTAAACTCCCTGGCGTATAGTTTTGTTTTGTTTTTTTCCATTACAGTAACTAATTGACACAATATTAGATCCTTGGGAGAAACAAATGATCCACAGAAAGTAGGTAGCTTTCAACCTCCCAAACATAAAGTAAGTCAAGAAGTGGAGAAATCCAGCTGGAAAAAGAGGTTATTCTGAGCATATTCCTGACTTGAGTTAAAGCTGTTGCTTCCTGTATTAGCAACAACATTTTGAAGATGTGTGTTCAACACCTGCTCCAAAAAGGCAGCCCTCAATACCATCATCTCACCACCTGGAGGTGGAGGATAGCTTAGGAAAGAAACAGAAATGAATATTTTGAGATTCAACCTTCTTATGGTTGCAGACACCTATCACAGCATTCTTTATGTCCTAGAACCTAGACTCCAAGGCCATTCTTGATGTATGTAGGCAAGATCAGAAGATGAGGTACAAGATGCAAATTAAAATGTTTCCCATGATTTTATTTCCTTGAAAAAATAACCATTTTTTAATATTTAGGGAACAGATCAAAAACTTCCCATTTGAGACATTTGAGAGAAAGAAAAGGAAAAAAGAAATAAGTTTCTTCTGTGAGCTATTGTCATGTATGACTTAGCTTTTGCCTCTGACTCAGGGTTCCAGTCCATTTTGCATCTGCACAGTCACTAGTCTTAACTGAGATTGCTGATGACTCTGAAGCTCCCTCAGGTTTATTCTGGGTTCCAGTGGCCTTCCTCTCTATAGAACACTGGCAATAAGTTGGTTCTGAGTCATTGGATACCAAGGCTCTTCCCACAATCAGATAGACCTTCTTTATTCTTTAAGTTTGTTTGTTTGTTTTGTAATCTCTACACCCAATGTGGGGCTTGAGCTCATGACCCTGTGATCCAGAGTTGCACACTCTTCAAACTGAGCCAGCCAAGTGCTCCTGAGATAAACCCTCTGGTGGAGGTTCTGGAATTGACTTCTTTCTGAATTTGGGTTTTAGAACCTGTGACTCATGGAGCAGACTGTTTTTTAGGTTGTAGGTATTTTCACCTGTTCATAAATACTTAATAAATGGCCATCAGGATCCTCTCTGGAGACCAGGGAAACCTCCTTTGTCCTCTCTCTCTCTCTCTCTCTCTCTATTTCTCTATCTCCCTATCTCTCTCTCTCTAGCCTACTCCAATATGCCTGTATCTTTCTGGAAGGAGCTTGTACACATGTCTACTCCCTCGGCTTTTGGAGCTGTTGTCCAAGGGAGTGGGCCCCTGGATTGCCTGGCTCTGATAGCCAACAAGGCTTGCATTCATGAGTGCCTCAGGACTATAGTAAATAAACAAGCAGCTATCAATGGGCACAAGAGGAATCCCCCTCCCCCATGACTATAAACTTGGGCCAAATGCAGAGAGAAGAGGCAAAAATGCCCATCTCAGTTTCTCCCTGAAAGGGGCCTGACTATATTCTTCCCTAGCTGCGATCTATGGGCCTGGACTCCAATAATTCTGCATATAGATGCTAACTATGATGCTGTCCTTTTATGACACTGATGGGTCTTGGCACACCCTCAACTTCTGGGAAGTGCCAAGAGCAAAGAAGGCCGTTTGAATAATGGCAATTACCAAAGTCTGAGAGACAACCAAGAGCTCCAATCAGGCTGATTGCCAGGGTTCATCTCCTACACAAGACCAATCTGTCAGGACCAGAAGAGGTGACTATTTTATCTAATGCATAGAAACCAATGGAAAATAAAGAAAATGAAGAAACAGAGGAATATGCTCCAAACAAAAGAAAATTACAGAACTCTCGAACAGGCCTTAATGAAACAGAGATGAGTGATAGAGAATTCAAAATAATAATCATAAAGATGCTCACCAAGATCCAGAGAACAATGCACGGACAAAGTGAGATTTGAACAAAGAGATAAAAATACTAAAATGTACCAAATGTTAAGCAAAATAAGTCAGAGAAAGATTATATGATCTCACTCACATGTGGAATTTAAGAAACAAAACAAAGGAATGAAGGAAAAAAGAGAGAGAGAGAGAGAGAGAGAGAGAGAAACCAAGAAACAAACTCTTAATTATAGAGAACAAACTAGTGGTTATGAGGGGAGGTTGGTGGAGGGATGATTGGAATAGGGGATGGGGATAAAAGAGTACACTTATTCTGATGAAAAATAAAATAAAATGATTTTTTAAATGTACCAAACAGAAATCACAGAGCTGATTTATTGAAAAATCCAATAGAGAGGTTCAACCGTAGACTAGATCAAAGAAAGGCTCGTTGAACTTGAAGGTAGGGCAGTGGAATTCATCTACTCAAAGGAGGAGGGAAAAGAGTGAAAATAGCTAAAAGGACTTATGAGATAGTTTCAACTGGATGAATATATACATTACTGAGGTCCCAAAGGAGAAGAGAAAAAGAAACAAAGTTTATTCAAAGTCATAATAGTTGAAAACTTCCCTAACATGGGGGAAAGAAATAGATATCTAGATCCAGAAAGCCCAGAGGGGATCCGTAAATGAATCCTAAGAGACCCACACTAAGATTTAAGATTAAATTGCCAAAAGCTAAAAGTAATAATAATAATAGATAAATAAATATTCAAAAGCTTGCTCAATATATGAGAACCCCACTAAAAACAGGAGTTTTTCAGCAGAAACTTTCCAAGCCAGAAGGCAGTGCCATGATATGTTCAAAGTGCTGAAAGAAAAAAATTGCCAGCCAACAGTCCTCTATCCAGCAAAGCTGTCCCTCAAAATTGAAGGAATAAAGAGTTTTTCAGATAAGCAAAATCTAATGAAAACCATTAGAGCAGCCTGACAAGAAATGTTAAAGGGAATTCTTCAAGCTGAAACAAAAAGATGTTAATTTTAACAGAAAAATATATAAAAGTATGAATCTCATTGGTAAAAATAAATATATACTGTATGTCAATTATATCTCAATAAAACTGGGAGGGTAGTAAATAAATAATTAAATTCAAAATATTATAACATTGTAATGGTGGTGAGTAAATCATTTACAACTGTAGTGCAAAGTTAAAAGACAAAACTTTAAAAAATAACTATAACTATTATAATTTGTTAATGGATACACCAGATAAAAAGATGTGAACTATGACTTCAAAGCCATAAAATGGGGGAGGAAGTGTATAAATGTAGAGCTTTTGTATACATTTGAATTCAAGTTATCAGCTTAAAAGAGATGGTTATTAATATGGCATATTTTATTTAAAAAATAAAATAAAACAAATGGCCATCAGAGGACCATTAGAGTGCCAGCTAGTGGTCCAGCCTCTTGCCTGGAACAGGCTGCTGTAAGCAGAACTGAGTATAGTTATGCCCATAAGTATGAAGTATGTACAGAGTGAGAAAGGAGAGGGCACACATACCTCATGGAGTCTTACAGGTGCTGTGTGTATAATGAAATGACTGCTCCACAATCAATGTCATTTGAGGTCAGTGAACAAAATTAACTAGTAGACTTTGAGAACCAGTTCTTTTCCCAATTGGATGATTTCAAAATAAACTGCCTACAGATGGTTTTCATTGCATGTAACCGGAAAGTGTGGACTTTTGCCAGGTTTACCCACTTTTGTGTCTGGGACTATAGTGGGTTACTGAGTGGTCTTCCATGGCCAGAAGCTCTCTCCTTTTATAGCAATCCAGGGGCAGAGCTTGCTCTAGGGATCTTAAAGCATTTCATGTTTCACTCAAGAAAAGTGCCTTCCACTCAATGCATTTCTTTGAAATGTGAGGACAATGTGGTTCACTGAGACATTCTGCTAGTAATTAACTGCTTTGGGGCCCCGGGGTACTCAGACGGGAACACAGCATCCCTCCTTCACTTACAGGGAAACTGTTCAGACCTCCTTAGATGAAAGCAACAAGAGTTGCCCAAGGAAAGAATTAGTATTCTTTAGAAATAAGGGCTGAAAGAGTGGATTTGAGGCATCTCTCTCAAATTAATCAAAATGGGAATGACAAGGAATATGCAGCGGGAGTGGTTTGGACATGTTATATGATCACAAAAAACCTTATTTTAGTTATACCCAGATAACGGGGGGAAAGGGAGTATCATATGGATGTCAGAGTGTCAAGTGAACCTCAACTGGATAAGAGCTACATTGATTGATTTGGCATCATGTGAGAGTGAGGATGCCTTGAGTCAACTATGGTTCTAACCCTAGATTAGGACAAAACAGAAAAAGCATTGTTGTACCAAGAGAGATTCTCAGAGATGTCTCCCTAACCTTGGAGAAGCCAGGACAAGCCTGATGAGTTGGACTACGGGTGGGTTGGTTGACTCAAAGGAAATTTTGCAAGCTATGAGGGAAGCCAGAAAGATGAAGGTAGGAGATGGTAGGGTCCCAAAGAATCCAATGCCCTGATTGCCGATCTCAAGATGCACAGCCTAACAAGTAAAACCCCTTCCATTTTTAAAGGGCTATCCAGACGGGGTTTTTCATTAAGAATTGGAGGGGTTAGGTCTCGTGAAGTTGTTCAGCACAGAAGTGCCTGAAAAACTTATTTTTTTTTTCTTTTTGGTAGATTTGAGGGTAGGTAGAAGAAGAAATAAAAACTCTGTAAGAATACCTCAGACTTTATTACACACAAAGAGTTAATATTTCTCTAGGGTTTCAAATAGAATGTTTGCTCCTCTATGATGATGGTGATTGGTGGTCAGGATTATTACAACTAATTTTAACTGCTCCTGGGATTGGAAGGGAAACACGAAGTGTCAGACCCATGGGCTCTGTGAGAGAGCCAGCTCTAAAGAATTTTGTATTTTCATTTTATACTTTTATAGTACTTCAAATTGCACCAGCTCCCAGACAATCCTTTAAAACACACAGTCAGAAATGCTGTTTATTTTTGCAGAGACAAAAGCATACATTGCTGAGTGAGAGATGCAGGGACATCCAGAGTGTCGTTTGACCGGAGACATTGTCTTGCAACTCTGGTCCTGTCACAGTCACCACTGAATATAGCTCTCCCAACCCTCCCCCTCCCTGGAGTTGTGTTAATGAGGCCTTGCTTTCCTGTGAACTTTAATGATGCTTGTTTGGGCCTTTGCTAACCTCACATTAGTGAAATGGCCTGGTCTTAAATTTATAGGAGACAGTAAAGTCACCAGGCAGGGGAGACATTCCTGGATGGACTACCATCTATGTCCATGTGTTCCTGTATTACTGAGAAGACTGGATTCCCTGACTGGTTTTTCATCTTTAATATTTAATGGTCCTTTCTAAAATATCAGCTTCCCCTTTCAGGTCCCACCATAGAAACCATGAAGAGTTACAAATTCTTTAAGTTGAAAAAAAGGATCTAGAATGAAACATTCTCAGCTTGAAGCCTGTCCTATCTTCCTTGGAGTCCAGAGTCTAGATGCTTAGCCAGTAATAGTGACCCAAAATTGCTCCACTATCAGAACTTTCCAATAAGTCCTGACCCCTGGGGAGTCCAAGAAAAGTATGGTCACTCTCTTCAGCTTCCCGTTCTTTTACTGGCTTATAAAATTAAAACAGAATTTAACTGAGGTGAAATAAATTGAACGAAATATTTACAATGATGGCCAATTTACGCTTGGGTAACATTTATTCATGCAACAAAATCCTGCCATCATGAAGCGTGTAGCCAAATAAATGTCTTTCAGAAAAAGATGTCCAAGGTTACAGTGGGGATGGAGAAAGCATTTGGAAATCCAAGGAATATAATGCCCAAACTTGCCAAATAAGAATGACAGGGTCAACCTTATCATAACAATAGAGAAGGAACCATATTGGAACTAACAAAAAAATTACATCTTAAATTCAGCAACTTAAAATTTTTTTTTGTCTACTGAGGTTTATGTTTCTGCACAACCAAAGGCTTTCAAAAAAGAGCTACATCAAAGGTATATTGGGGAAACGCTTGGAGATAATGAGGCTTTGAAAGCATGTATTGCAGAGTAGGCTGTTCATTTTGATTTTGGGTGGAATCACTTCCAGACACGCAGACCATCTGAGTTCATAAAACAAAAGCTTGAGTTCCAGCAGTATGGACTTTGAGCAGATGTCACTACTCAGTCGGAGCATCGACTTGCAAGGAAAAAAACAAGACTGTAGGCCCAACTTCCAGCTTTCCCAGGACAGGCCTTTGGTACTCAAAGGTCTGGGGTTGAAAACTGGGCACTGTAGCCAAAAGTATAAAGTACGCTGTGACATCTTCCCACAGAGGAAGAAGCTACCCCTCTGGCCTCAACCTGCCAGCTTGATTCCAGCCTTTGGCAACATTTCCTGAATCCTGGCACCACCACAAAGCCCAAAGAAACAACTGCTCATTTGGTACAGATGGCAGAAAGATCAGATGGGAGACCTACTTTGATACTCTGCTGACTTTCTCCAGTAGAATTTCTGCAGCAGTTAAAAATGTTTTCCTTCTGCTTGGTGGAAGCAATGGAAGTTTTTGTGAGTCTGACATATTCGTATATTTTAGAGAAGGTGGAAGAGTGTCCCTGTACCAATAATCTTAGAATATCTGGAGACTCAAGGACAGATATAAATTCAGCGCCAAAGGTCTAGGACATTTAGTTTGCTATGGTAATCACTTTGGCTCTCTATATTAACTGTGAACTACAATTAATGCATGGCCCTGTATTTAATCTAAGAACATTCAGACCCAATAAATAAACTCAATAAATGTTTGATGAATGAATGAATTAGTGGTGGCCTATATTTGGTAGAAACCCGTCAATGTTATGCAAGCTCCGTGGGTGTCCCGGGGGTGTTTTGAGCCATTCTTCTCTTTAAGCTCCACAGGTAACAATCCCAAGATGAAGTCATCTTCAAGGTTTTTTTGAAGGGCCAGTGAAATGAGCCCCAAATAAAAGCACTAGGTCTAGATCAGTCACAAACTGAATAATAAGCTCAGCCACTATTACCTATTGGTCATAGTTTTGCAATAAGCATGGTCAGGCTTTTCTCTGAAACAGAGATAGTCTCCTAACCAGACGCCTAGGGTCAAGAACCAAAAGGAAGCTGTGTTCCTTCTGCTCAGCCAAACAGATCTCAGCTTTCTCCTGAAACAATGTGCCTCTTCCTGTCTCCATTGCTCTATTCTTGCTACCCCAAATACTTGAAGGGCCCTCACTTAAAATCTCTGTCTACTGAAACCTGACTCACACTTCACCATCCAGCTTGCTCAGAAGCTGCTTCCTTCATGCGATCTTTCCAGCCTGAAGTGACTCCTTCTTTTGAGCCTTTGCGGTGTCTCAGGATACTTAGATATTTCCATGCACACATGTTAGTAAGCTTGCCTTATCCATTCTACTAGATTTTGAGCTCCTAGAGAAAAAAAAATGCAGGTATATGTGTGTGTATATTGTGCATATAACTTGTGAATATGTATTAATAATAGTGTATTAATGTATTATATTATTGTACTAATATTACTATTATGAATTATTACTATCACTTGTGAATATGTGTGAATAATAATGTATATATTAATGTATTACATTATTATATTATTATGTTATTATATATTGTATTAGTATGACTATTCCAATCTCCCTCGCTGCTATAGTCTCAGGAACACAATGGGCGTTAATTCTATAAACAAGCACCATTGTCTGGCACAGCGAAGGACTCAGGCATAGAAGGGTCAGTCAACTTTCCCCAAGGATGTAATTTCTTGGACCATACTCATGTAATCAGGATGCCACCAGTCTCTTGAGGCACCTGGAGGGCTCAGTCCATTAAGCATCTGCATTCAGCTCAGGTCATGATCTCAGAGTCATGAGATCAAGCCCTGAGTCAGGCTCCTTGCACAGCACAGAGCCTGCTTAAGAGTCTCTCCCCCTCTCCCTGTGGCCCTCTCCCCCGATCCTCTCTCTCTTTCTAAAATACATAAATAAATCTTTAAAAAAAAAAAGATGCCAACAGTCTCCCTTCCTCCCCTGCCACCCAGAGATCTGATAAACTTGTGCAAACCCTCATTCTTTAGCCTGAGATAATCCAAAGGTTTCCTCATAATTTCTACAAATTCTTGCACCTCATTTCTTCCTGTACTTCTTGGCCTCAATGCTCTTACCCCCAGACCTGCTTCCTCTGGGTGCATCAGTTCGCCAAGCTGCCTTTTCTCTTGTTCTGATGTGACGTTCAACCCCAGCAAGCATCTCTGATTCTTTTGTAGACTTTATTCACATCACAGCACATGGGATTTCTGGAGAGTTCGGGTTCTTCTACTACCCTGTCTCCCCATCATCACCATTCTGGAGTATAAATCCATCCCTCCTTCTTTGCCTTATACAGGCAACTGCCCACACCAGGTCCCATGGGGGGGTCTCACCTACTACCTCGAAGGGCTTCTTAAAGTATTGCTTCCAGACCTACAGGGTGTTCTTGCAAAAAGAATTCCAGGGGAATTTTCTCCCTTAATTACCCAACACTGTGTATTGGACCATGATACAAGGAAATTGTTTGGGGTCTTTTGGTTTTGCATATGCCTAGAACCAGACTATTCTTTTTTTTTTTTATTTTTTATTTATTTATGATAGTCACAGAGAGAGAGAGAGAGGCAGAGACACAGGCGGAGGGAGAAGCAGGCTCCATGCACCGGGAGCCTGATGTGGGATTCGATCCCGGGTCTCCAGGATCGCGCCCTGGGCCAGAGGCAGGCGCCAAACCACTGTGCCACCCAGGGATCCCGAACCAGACTATTCTGTATTGCTTTTTTACCTTTTTTCCTTTCAGTCTTTGTTGTTTCCAATTCTTAGCTCCTGGTTCTTATTTCGTTCATTCATTTACCTGAGATTCATTTATTGAGAACTTAGATAGACCAAGTATTTACCTTAGAAAAACATAAAACAGATCCCTTGTGTCTGGCAACCTGATTAAAACTGAGCCTGACCTATCTGTCTGCTCACCTGGTCCGAGGGAAAGAGTTCTAGGTGTTTCCTCTTACCTGAAGACATAACTGCCCCTTCCTATGACCTGAGACCCTATGAGCATGTTCCAAATCCCTATGCTTTTAGGGAAAGTGTAGCCTTCAGTGTCTTGTTTAATAGAAGATATTGAGCTTAACACTAACTGAATATTAGATCCGAGGAAATGGCTGCAACCCAAAATAACTAGTTGAAAGGTAAAGAAAAGGCTAATCTATTCAATCCTTTCAGAACAGATGAAAATATTCTGAAAATAGCCTTCCTTTCATGACCTTTGAAGTGTTCCTATTAAGACCAAATATTTCTCTTCCTTGAATATAAATACTTTCCTTTAAATATCCTTGAAATGTTTAGTCAACATCCAGAGCTAAAACACTATGTACCTTTAATCATTTTCGAAGAAGGAGCCAAGTATTTTGAAATGCTTGTAATATTTTTTATTGAAGTATAGGTGACATACAATATTTTATTAGTTTCAGGTATGCAACGTAGCGATTGGATCTTTATATGCATTACAAAGTGGTCACCATGGGAAGTCTAGTTGCCATCTGTTACAACAAGAAATAATTATGGTATTATTGACTGTATTCCTTCTGCTGTACGTTAATAGCCCTATGACTGATTTATTTTGTAACTGAAGTTTGTAGCTCTTAATCCCCTTCACCTACTTCACCCATCCCCCCAACCTTCCCCTCTGGCAATGACCTGTAATATTTTTAAACCACCGTATCAAGATCAAACTTTCTGACTTTCTGCATTATAGAAAGAAGAAAATAAACTTATGTTAAAAAATAGAGTCTTGGCACTGTGAAGGAAAGAATATAAAAAGAATTAAAAGTTAAGTATTTCCCTTGTGCCAAGTGCTGTGCTAGACACTTTATGGGCAATCTCATTTAATTCCTAGGTGAAATTCCCTAAAAGTAGCTCTTGTTGTAATGTTGTCCCCACTTTAGAGATAAGGAGACTGAAGTAGAGAGTGAGTTAGCCACAAAATTCATTTTCTTTACTGATGGCTTATTTTATTTTATTTTATTTTATTTTATTTTATTTTATTTTATTTTATTTTAAATATTTTATTTATTTATTCATGAGACACACACACACACACACACACACACAGAGAGAGAGAGAGAGGCAGAGACACAGGCAGAGGGCGAAGCAGGCTCCATGCCGGGAGCCCAACCCAGGACTCGACCCCGGGGTCTCTAGGATCATGCCCCGGGCTGAAGGCAGTGCTGAACCACTGAGCCACCCAGGCTGCCCTGATGGCTCATTTTAAATGGGGAATTTGTCTCCTTATAGGATTAACTTCTGAAATCATGAAGCCCCCACTCCCCCACACTCAAATGCAGAATTCCCAAGATGCTTTGTCTGCAAATTATTAATCCATAACTCATAATCTTACAAGTAGCTTCATTTGCCTGAGGATTATAGTCAAGATGCATTCATTTACAGGAGGAAAATCTCTCTCTCCTATTTCCTTAGGTAGGTACTAGTCAGAGAGGCAAAGAATTATGGATGGGGTTGTTGACAACCCTTCATTATCCAACTCTTGCTACATTTTGTATTAAATAACATTGCTAATGTAACAGCTAATAAAATCCATCATTTCAAAATTGGAAGAGATTATAGAGGTTGCCTGCTTCAGCGTTCCTCAAATGTTGGTCTGTATGTAGGCTACATCATAATCACTTGGTGAGTGTTTGAAAAAATATAGATTCTTGGGCCCTCTCCTTAGGCCTTCTTTTAAAAATGTCAAGGCAGGATGCTGGGAATCTTAATTTAAACATTCTTAAATGGATCTCCAGGCATGACCTGGTTTTGGAACCCCTTATCCAAGTCAGAATCCCCTCCAGCATACCCCCAATACATAAGCATGCAGCCTCATGGCAGGTACACGCAGGACAGAGAATTTATAGGCTCAAAGAAAACTTTTTGCTTGTTTGTTTGTTTGTTTTTTAATGGGATAACACTATTGGTTTCTCTCTTTAAAAATTTATTTATTTATTTACTTGAGTTGGTGGCAGGGGGTGAGCATGCTGGGGGAAGAATTTCAAGCAGACTCCACACTAAGCAGAAGCCCCACCTGGGGCTGATATCAAAACCTGGGGATCATGTGAAGACCAGAGCCAAAACCAAGATTCCAACACTTTTCCAATTGAACCACCCAAGCACCTCAACACTATTGGTTTTTTAATTTAACTTAAAATATGACCCCTTAAAATTTCCATTCATTGGTTCCCATTTCTGCCCTCAAAAGATACATAGAGGCCATGAAATTCTTTAGAACATGAGCATTCAAATGTTCCAAGACTGCTAATACAAGTTCCCCTTAGGCTTTTATTTCTCTGGACTAAAGTCATTGCTTTAATCTTTTCTTATAAGTCACAAATTCCATAACCTGCCCCCTTCCAAAAACACAGTTCACGGAAGATTAATAGTAGAAAATGCAAATTAAAAAATAAAAATGTTGTATTTTTTTATACCCACAGAATTTCAAAACTTAAGAGCAAACCTATTTATTGTTTGTAGAGATGTAGGGAGAAGAGTATTCTTTTATATCCCTGGTGAAAATGTGCAGTCAGACTTTTTGGAAAACAAGCTGGCCACATCTATTCAAGTTAAAAATACATAAACACTTTGCCTCAAGAATCCCACTCCTGACAATCTATCCCATAGAAATCACAAACTTATGTCCAAAAATAAAAAAGCCAACTTTTGGCAAGAGTGTGGAACAATCAAAACTATTATACACTCCTGGTAGACATGTAAATTGATACAGCCATCCTGAAGACCTGTTTGCAGTGTCTTTTAAATCTAAACATATGTATACTCCATGATGTAGCAATGCTACATTTGGTAAATGCCCAATGGAAATGTGTAATACGTTCACCAGAAGAAACATAGAAGGATGTTGTCTGCAGCACCATTGATATGAACCCCAAACTAGAAGCTACCCTAACATTCATCAGGCGTAGAATGAAGAAACTAATTGTCATACTCATTTAATGGCATACTGTGCAAAGTAAGAATGAATATGTTATAACTCCAGGCATCAATGTGGATGAATCTTGCAAAAGAAGCCAGGCATGATAGAACATAAATGCATAATTACATTTATATGCAGTCAAAAATAACACAAACTTCAGAGTGATCTGGAGAGTAGCTGTTAATGACCAGGAGAAGGCATAATGAATGCTTCTGGGGAGCTGGTAATGTTGCTTCTTAACTCGGGTGCTGATTATATAGATATATTAGTTTTAAAAAATTCATTGGGCTGTGTACCTCCAATTTATGCACCAAAGTGTTGCTTCCCAAAACAGTCACATGCATAGGATTTTTAATGCATTGTTATTAGAGAAAAGCTATAAATAAAACAATCAGCAGAATGAGCAGTAGGATGATGGCAAGTAACTTATTACATATCTGCATTGTAGATATTATGCAGTCACTAAGCTGAATGAATTGGTATTGTATCAAACAGTTTTAAGAGATTTTCAAGAGGTAATATTGAATAAGAAAAGGAAGGGGAAGAAAATTATATATGCCATCGCATTTTTGTAAAGCGAACAGTAACCAAAGCAAGAGCAGAGAGTAGGGTAGTAGAGGCAGGTGCTTTCCCCTGGTATCATCAGCAGAGGCTCCTGTATCCAGTCTCAGCTCCATGGGGTTACAGAGCAGGGCATGGGGCATTCATCTTACTACTAATGTAGTAAACTGCATTACTACTACTTGCTACTAATTGTAGCAAGCTTGGGGAGAGATAACAGCCTCCTAACCTTGGGTGGCTTCCTAATTATAAGGTTTCGGGGTCGTGATGTGGTGCAGTTCAGGAGTTTGTGGCTTTCTGACCCAAGAAGGGGCAGTAGCTCCCTTAGCCCTGGTTGAGAGGTGTGGCTCCCAAGTCTGCTCCTTGGGGCCTCTCAGTAAATTGGTAAACCATTTACTACTATTTCTTCTTGTGTAAAAAGCTAGCATTGACTCCTTTTTTCTGAAACTAAACCCTGACCAATATAGGTAGGTATTGTTATGGTTATTTTGTAAGTGTGAAAACTGAAGCCCAGAAAGCCTAGGTAACTTGCTCAACTGATCTACAGCCTGAATGGGGGTACTTATACTCTTCGAAGTAGGAATTGTGACATGGTGCCATCTTCCAAGAGGACTTTTCATAGAGCCGAGTTCCTTTTTTTTGAGTATTTGTTTTGTTCTGAAAGAGAGAGAGTGTGTGTATGACCAGGGGAGGGGAGGAGGGCAGAGGGAGAGAGAGAAAATCTTAAGCAGGATCCATGCTCAATGTGGAACCTGACATGGGGCTCGATCTCACCACCCTGAGATCATGACCTGAGTCAAAATCAAGAGTCAGACACTTGACTGACTGAGCCACCCAGATTCCTCAAATAGAACTGAATCCCAAGAAGACTCAACTGGGTCTGGTTGTTTGAGGCATGAAGACTCCTCAGTGTGGACTTCATTCTCCCTGGGAACGTGTAGGGAAAATGCTGTCAGTGGCAGAAACGATATTTGGTACTTGTGTGCTCCAGATGTATTTCCATAGTATTTCCCCTCTGAGAATGTGTATATCCTTTTTTTTTTTTTACATTTGTTTTTATTTAAATTCAATTTGCCAACATATAGTATAACACCCAGTGTTCATCCCATCAAGTGCCTTCCTCAGTGCCTGTCACGCAGTTACCCATCCCTCCACCCACCTCACCTCCCCTTCCACAACCCTTTATTTGTTTCCTAGAGTTAGGAGTCTCTCATGGTTTATCTCCCTCCCTAATTTTTCCCACTCAGTTCCCCTCTTTTCCCTTATAATCCCTTTCACTGTTTCTTATATTCCCCGTATGAGTGGCTGTACCAGTTCACATTCCCACCAACAGTGCAAGAGGGTTCCCCTTTCTCCACATCCTCTCCAATATTTGTTATTTCCTGTCTTGTTAATTTTCCCCATTCTCACTGGTGGGAGGTGGGATCTCATTGTGGTTTTGATTTGTATTTCCCTTATGACAAGTGATGCGGAGCCTTTTCTCATGTGCTTGTTGGCCACGTGTATGTCTTCTTTGGTGAAATTTCTGTTCATGGCTTTTGCCCATTTCATGACTGGATGGTTTGTTTCTTTGCTGTTGAGTTTAATCAGTTCTTTATAGATCTTGGAAACTAGCCCTTTATCTGATGTGTCATTTGCAAATATCTTCTCCCATTCTGTAGGTTGTCTTTTAGTTTTGTTGACTGTTTCTTTTTCTGTGCAGAAGCTTTTTATCTTGATGAAGTCCCAAGAGTTCATTTTTGCTTTTGTTTCCCTTGCCTTCATGGATGTATCTTGAAATAAGTTGCCTGGAATATGTATCTTGCCAAGTTCAAAAGGGGTGTTGCCTGTGTTCTCCTCTAGGATTCTGATGGATTCTTGTCTCACATTTAGATCTTTCAACCATTTTGAGTTTATCTTAGTGTCTGGTGTAAGAGAATGGTCTAGTTTCGTTCTTCTGCACGCGGCTGTCCAATTTTCCCAGCACCATTTATTGAAGAGACTGTCCTTTTTCCAGTGGATATTCTTTCCTGCTTTGTCAGATATTAGTTGACCATAGAGTTGAGGGCCCATTTCTGGGTTTTCTATTCTGTTCCATTGATAATGTGTCTGTTTTTGTGTCAGGACCACACTGTGTTGATGATCATAGCTTTGTAGTACAACTTGAAATCCAGCGTTGTGATGCCCCCAGCATTGGTTTTCTTTTTCAATATTCCTCTAGCTATTTGGGGTATTTCCTGATACCATACAAATCTTAAGATTATTTGTTCCAACTCTCTGAAGAAAGTCCATGGTATTTTGATAGGGATTGCATTGAACATGTACATTGCTCTGGGTAGCATAGACATTTTCACAATATTAATTCTTCCAATCCATGAATATGGAATATTTTTTCCATTTCTTTGTGTCTTCCTCAATTTCTTTCAGAAGTGTTCTGTAGTTTTTAGGGTATAGATCCCTTACTTCTTTGGTTAGGTTTATTCCTAGGTATCTTATGCTTTTGGGTGCAATTGGAAATGGGATTGATTCCTTAATTTCTCTTTCTTCAGTCTCATTGTTAGTGTATAGAAATGCCACTGATTTCTGGGCATTGATTTTGTATCCTGCCACATTGCTGAATTGCTGCATGAGTTCTAGCAATCTTGGGGTGGAGTCTTCTGGGTTTTCTATATATAATATCATGTTATCTGCAAAGAGGGAGAGTTTGACTTCTTTGCCAATTTTAATGCCTTTCATTTCTTTTTGTTGTCTGATTGCTGAGACTAGGACTTCTAGCACTATGTTGAGTAACAGTAGTGAGAGTGGACATCCCTGCCCTGTTCCCGATCTTAGGAGAAAGGCTCTCAGTTTTTCCCCATTGAGAATGATAATCACTGTAGGCTTTCCATAAATGGTCTTTAAGATATTGAGCAATATTCCCTCCATCTCCTAAACTTTGAAGAGTTTTAATCAGGAATAGATGCTGTATTTCATCAAATGCTTTTTTTACATCTATTGCGAGGATCATATGGTTCTTGTTTTTTCTCTTGTTGATGTGATCTATCATACTTGTTTTATGAGGGTTGAACTGCCCTTAGATCTCAGGGATAAATCCCACTTGGTCATGGTGAATAATCTTCTTAATGTACCGTTGGATGCTATTGGCTAGTATCTTGTTGAGAATTTTTGCATCCATGTTCATCAGGGATATTGGTCTATAATTCTCCTTTTTTGGTGGGGCCTTTGTCTGGTTTTGGAATCAAGGTGATTCTGGCCTCATAAAAGGAGTTTGGAAGTATTCCCTCCCTTTCTATCCTTCAAAACAGCTTTAATAGAATAGGTATTATTTATTCTTTAAATGTTTGAAAAAAATTGCCCTGGACTTTTGTGTCTTGGAAGGTTTTTGATGACTGCCTCCATTTCCTTCCTGGTTATTGGCCTGTTCAGGTTTTTTATTTCTTCCTGTTCAAGTTTTGGTAATTTGTGGGTTTCCAGAAATGCATCCATTTCTTCTAGATTGCCTAATTTGTTGGCATATTGCTGCTCATAATACGTTTTTAAAATCATTTGTATTTCCTTGGTATTGGTTGTGATCTCTCCTCTTTCATTCATGATTTTACTAATTTGAGTCTTTTTTCTTTTTAATAAGGCTGGCTAGGGGTTTATCTATCTTATGAATTCTTTCAAAGAATGAGCTCCTGGTTTTGTTGATCTGTTCTACAGTTCTTCTGGTCTCTATTTCATTGGGTTCTGCTCGAATATTTATTATCTCTCTTCTTCTGCCTGGTGTAGCCTTTACTTGTTGTTCTTTCTCCAATTCCTTTAGGTGTGAGGTTAGCTTGTGTTTTGAGTTTTTTTCCAATTTTTTGAGGGAGGTTTGAATTGCAATGTATTTCCCTCTTAGGACTACTTTTGCTGTATCCCAAAGATTTTGAATGGTTGTATCCTCATTCTCATTAGTTTCCATGAATATTTTTAATTCTTCTCTAATTTCCTGGTTGGCCCATTCACCTTTTAGTAGGATGCTCTTTAACCCCTATGTGTTTGAGTTTCTTCAAAATTTCTTCTTGTGATTGAGTTCTAGTTTCAAAGCATTGTGGTCTGAAAATATACAAGGGACAATCCCTTGTATATCCCTTTTGGTATCGGTTGAGACCTGATTTGTGACCCAGTATGTGGTCTATTCTGGAGAAAATTCCATGTGCTCTTGAGAAGAACATGTATTTAGTTGCATTCAGATGGAAAGTTCTGTATATATCTGTGAAATCTATTTGGTCCAGTGTATTATTTAAGGCCCTTTTTTCTTTGGTTATGTTCTGCTTAGAACATCTGTCATTTGCTGAAAGTGTCATGTTGAATTCTCCTACTATTAGTATACTATTATCTAAGTATCTCTTTACTTTGGTTATTAATTGATTGACATACATGGCGGCTCCCATATTAAGGGCATAAATATTCATGACTGTTAGGTGTTCTTGTTGATAGACCCTTTACGTATGATATAGTGTCCCTCTTCATCTCTTACTACAGTCTTTGGTATAAACTCTAATTTATCTGATGAGGATTGCTACTCCAGCTTTCTTTTGAGGACCATTTGAATGGTAAATGGTTCTCCACCCCTTCATTTTCAGGCTGAAGGTGTCCTTAGGTCTAAAATGAGTCTCTTATAGACAGCATATAGATGGATCTTGCTTTTTTATCCAGTCCAATACCCTGCGTTTTGATGGGATCATTTAGCCTATTCATGCTCAAAGTAACTATTGAAAGATATGAATTTGTGTCATTGTATTACCTATTCAGTCCCTGTTTTTGTGGATTGTTTATTTGGGCTCCCTCTTTCTTTTCCAGGGTCCCACTTAATATTTCTTGCAGAGCCAGTTTGGTGATCATATATTCTTTCAGTTTCTGCCTATCCTAGAAGCTCTTTATCTCTCCTTCTATTCTGAATGACAGCCTTGCTGGATAAAGTATTCTTGGATGCATGTTCTTCTCATTTAGTACCCTGTATATATCATGCCAGCTCTTTCTGGCTTGCCAGGTCTCTGTGGAGAGGTCTGCTGTTAATCTTATATTTCTCCCCATATAAGGTAAGAGTCTCTTGTCTCAAGCTGCTTTAAGAATTTTCTCTTTATCTTTGAAATTTGCAAGTTTCACTCTTAAATGTCGAGGTCTTGAATGGTTTTTATTGATTTTTGGGGGGATCCTCTATCCCTTGGATCTAAATGCCTGCTTCCTTCCCCAGATTTGGGAAGTTCTCAGCTATGATTTGTTAAAATATATTTTGTGGTCTTCTCTCCCTCTCAGCATCTTCTGGAATCCTAATTAGATGTAAATTCTTCCTTCTCAAGCTATCATTTATTTCCCTAAGCCTATCTTCTTGGGCTCTTAATTGTTTTTCTCTTTTTTCCTCTGTTTCCTTCTTTACCATCAACTTATCTTCTGTGTCATTCACTCTCTCTTCCCCCTCATTAACCCTAGCAGTTAGAGCATCCAGTTTGGATTGCATCTCATTTAATCTATTTTTAATTTTGGCCTGATTAGATCTCAATTCTGCAGTAATGAAATCTCTAGAGTCCTTTACACTTTTTTCCAAAGCCACCAGTAGCTTTATAATTGTACTTCTGAATTGAATTTCTGACATTGTATTGAAATCCAAATTCTGCAATTCTGTGGCAGAGTATTATTTCCCATTCGTTCTTTTGTGGTGAATTCTTCCTTCTAGTCATTTTGTATGAGCTGTATGAGCTAGCTGTATGAGTCTAGCTGTATGAGTCTAGCTGTATGAGCAGGCCAAGTCAAAAATATTGACCACGACCTACATAAAATACCCTAGATGATTCTGAAGAGGCCAGAGACCAGAAAATAAAAGAAAAAGAACAGGGCAAAATAAAACAAAAGGACCACTAAAGTGAAAAACAAATTTTAAAACAAAATAGTAAAAATAAAAAGCCAAAAACCAAAAAGCAAAGAAGAAAAAAAGAGAAAAGTAAAGAAAAGAGAGAGAGAAAAAAAGAGGGGAGGATGGTGGTAGTGAGGAAGTGGTAGTGAAGAAAGAATGTAGTCTATCTGTGGGGTCCTAGAGGGTAATCTTCTTGGTTCTGAGTGTATTTTGTTCTGTATGTTAGAAGATGCTCAATCCCAAATTTATATAAATCAGCAATACTTATATAAAGCCCCAATATTGACCACAAAAACATAAACAAGATAAAAGGGGAGAGAATAGGAAGGAAGAGAGAATATAGTCTCACAGAATGAACCAACATGGTGTTCCACTTGGTTCTGGGTGTATTTTGGTCATGTGTAGGAGGTACTAATTTCCACCATTGTAAAACAAAACGAGGCAGAAAAAAACCAAAAAAATAAATACCCATATCTTGTATATCTACCAAAATTAAACTGAATACATTGAAGGGAATCCAAAAGTGAAAAATATATCTAAGACATGTAATCATAGAAATATGTAAGTCAAAAAGGAAAAAACTTAAAAATGAAGAGTCAGTAAATTATTGTAGTTAAGGTGGGAAAAGGGAAAAAATATTGGAAATTTTTAGTCTAATATAAAAATGAGTTGTAATGGAAAAAGAAAAAAGGGGGGAACCCTCTTGTTCTATATATACTACTTTCCCCTCAATTTTCCCTCGGTCCTGGAGCTTTCCAGCATTGCTTGGTCAAGAACTTGCTCTTCTCTTGTTCTTCCAGCTGGTCTTCTGGGGGAGGGGTCCACTGTGCTGATTCTCAGGTGTCTATGCCTGGGTAGAGATGCCTTGCCCCTTGCTGTGTGCTGGGCTCAGTGTGAGCTGTTTATCCTGTGAGGCCTTTGCTCCCTAGAGGCCCCACCTCTCCCAGGCACAAGGTGAAACAAAGAGGGGAAAAAAATGACAGCACCAGATTTCCACCTCTGGAATCAAGCTCCCCATGAGTACCTAATCACAGTCTCCCAGTCTGCACTGGCCTAGATGCTCCTGGGGGGAGGCATGGGTGCACTGATCTACACAGCTTGGGGGCGCCGAGCAGCAACAGAGTTCTTGCTTTCCTGTGCCCTCCCCATTCCATCTGTCCCGGGGGGGACAGAGGATCTCTGGCTTTGTCTGCTTGGGCACCCTGGGATCCCGGGCCCTGTGCCACCAGGCCCGCACTCCTGGGGACTGCCTCACCTGAAGGGAATAGAGTACATCCACCTCCTTCTGTTGCTAGTCTCTACTGTGAAGGCCACTCCAGAACCAGCCCATCTACTGACTGGCTTCTCCCAAATGCCCCAAGGGCTGCAGTGCTCCAGCCCTTTGCGATATCGGACTGTGGTTTGCTGTGAGCTTTCTCCTGGGCGCCCTTCCTCTTATAGTGACTCCAGGAATCTTGAGGCTTTACTGCCCCTCTTACAATTCTGCCCAATTTCCCTGCTAAGCCCTTTTCTGTCAGGGAAAACCCCAGTGTGGGTTTGTAAAGTTCCCACTTCTCCAGGGCTGGGCTTTCGCCATTCTGCTTTAGCACAGTTCCCCTCCCTCACTTTATTCTTTTTTATTTTTTTTCACCTTCCTACCTTGTTAGAAGTGAAAACTTTTCTCTCTATAGTATTCCAGCTGTTCTTTCTTTATATTTCAAGTCTTTGTAGGTGTTCAGGATGTTTTGAAAGTTATCTAGGTAAGTCTGTGGAACCAGATGAGTTGAGGACCCCTACTCTTCTGCCATCTTGGAGAATGTGTATATCTTATCACTAACATGTGGAAATTGACCCATTAGTAAGCAATTGTGCCTATGTCAGCGTTCTTGGTTCAGATTTCAGATGTGTCAGATAAATAAATCCTAAGTACATTGAATTTTTGTTTCTTTTCATTTCCTCTGGATCTAGCTCAGATCCTGTCACTCATTCATGCATTCATTCGTTCATTTGTTCAGTGAGTGTTGAGAGCCTACACTATGCCAGAGCTGTTGGGGTGATATAAAAAGATGAGTAAGCCATGTTACCTACCTTCTAGGAACTCAGCCTTCAGAGAGAGCAAGCCATATAAACAAATATACAAAATGTAGCATTCTATAACATGGTCACTTCCTAAATCAGAGGAAGAGAAAACAATCAGTTCTTCCTGGAGCAATCAGAGACAACCTTCCACCCTTGACAGGAGTTAAATACAAAAATACAAGAACCATTAAGGAGAATAGTGCTTTCTGCTGCCTTAATTAGAGAAAGGAGAGCATCCAAGGAAAGGGTTAGTTGATATCATGTTGCTTTTCTTTTTTAATACAAAGCAGGTATTTGCATGTACATCAATTGGGATTAGAATACTAGATTAAAGGGAGAGGAGTCTTCTGACAAATGGAGATCAGGACTCTTAAGCAGCTGGCTTTGGGACCTACTGTAATGGGAAGACTTGCCTTCGGAAGTTAAGGCTGACATTTCAGCAAGCTTTTCAAACAGGCCTTCACTCTGGGCCAGCTCTTCTAATTCCTTCTAATAGTCAAGATGATATTAATATTAGTATCTTATTCATATACATACTCATACTAGTATTAGCATTAATATTCCAGATAATCTGTGATCTTCATCTGTTAGGTATCGTGAGAATCAAGGCTTGCATTGTTGGTTTTTCTTAATTCTTTGCTCAAATAATTACCTATAATGTTCATGCTTATGTAACACACTTCTTTATAGGACAATTAACTAATTGGACTTTTGAATAGCCTCTAATGTATTTTTCCTTTCAGTCTGGGCTTTTGAAGTCATTTACAAATTTTTAAAATTATTTTCTAGAATACTTTATTTTGAAAAAATTTAAACTTACAGAAGAATTTAAAGAATGTTATAAAAAAAACCTCCCCTATACCTTTTACCTGTGGATCCACCTGTTTTCACCAATTTTTAATTTTTGCCACTTATGAGCACTTGTGTGTGCACGTACTCTGTTTCTGCATGCATGCATGCACATGCACACCCACACATTAATTTTTTCTGAATCATTTGATCTTTGCAGACATCGCATCCTTTTACTTCTTTTACTGAATGTGTATTTTCTAAGAGCAAAGCAGTGATCAAATCCAGGAAATTTAATATTGGCATAATACTTTAATCTCCAATCTTATGACAATTTCATTTATTGTTTTAATAATGTCTTGCAAAGCAATTTTGATGTGTTACACAGTCCACAACACATTGATATTCTTTAGAGGCTCTAGGAAATCGATACATTATTTTTAAAATATTTAGCTGTCATTATATGTCACTATTTTGAAATTATTTAGCTGTATTAATTTTCCTACTGTGAACTTTCCATAAAGTTTATTCAAGGATAGATTCTTTTCTTTTAAAGAGATCAGTCCAGTCTCCAAAGGACCAGGTTTGTGAAGGTAATCTTCCTTACCCCTTCTCTGTAGTGTCCAGTGGCTGTTTCCAATGGAAAAAAAAGGGGGGGGGGTAGATACAGAAATATTTCTATTTGTTGTGTGCCAGTGGTTTAATAGGTGAAGGAAAACAAACTTGTTTCCCACTTGTCTGTCAAATTCCTGGCATGTGGGCCCTCTGTTTTCTCAATTAATTGCAGAATCTTGACTGATGAATGGGCACTCTTTAACCTGAACTGACCATTTGAAATTTAAAATTAGCAATGTAATTATATTTACTGGGCCACTGATTGAAGGGAAATTGCACTCAGCTGATGAATTTGCATGCTGTAAAATGGGTCATGGCAGCAGATGGCCTTCCAAGAAGCAAAAAATAACTTTGGAGTTGGTTTCTTTTTCTCCTGGCTTCCTTAATTGAACCCTGCTGCACGAGAGTGTGAATGCTCAAATCAGGTCAGGGAAATTTAGGGTGTCAGGATAATCAAGAGGAGCTCTGGGTTGTAAAAGAATAATATTTTGATCTTAAAAATAAATCATCATATAATGAAATCTGAATATTAAATTAATGCTAGGTGTTAAATCATAATTAGCATTTATTAGGTGTTCACTATCACAGACATTATTCTAAATGATTTACATGTATTGACTTGTTTAATCGGTACCAAACCATCAGGAATGATTAGTATACTCTGCATTTTACAAATGAGAAAACTGAGATTCACAGAGTAAGTTGGCCAAATTCAAAATAAATGTTTTTCTCTTTTGTCATATGAAATATTTAAAGAAAACCCCAGGAGAGGGACGCCTGGGTGGCTCAGTGGTTGAGCATCTGCCTTTGGCTTAGGGCATGTTTCCGGGGTCCTAGGATCGAGTCCCGCATGCTCCCTCTGCCTATGTCTCTGCTTCTCTGTGTATCTCATGAAAATAAATACAAAATCTTAGGAAAAAAATAAATAAGATAAATCCCCAGGAGATTGTATCTAATGAAGCTACAAAAGGGCATATGTAGATCATGTTTTCCAGATATCATTTCCTGCTTTAAAAAAGATGAGGTTAGGGAGGACACCTGAAGAAATGACCCATTCCAGGTCTGGTGCTAGAAATGTACAAGATGAACCTAAAACATCTTGTCATACCAAATAGCAAGAAATATATCAAAAACTGTTGAGATTTGTCAAAAGGACTTGTAAGGGACATATCTGAGCAAAAATAAGAGTGATAATTAAAATAGATTTAAACAGACAATGTTTATAGACACACATAATAAGTTTGAATCCATTAGTTCATAATAATACGAAAACAGCAATACACTGATGTTCTCTAAAGACTATAGGGAACCAATGACTATTTTGGAAACTGATCAATAGAAATAAAATCAAACCTTTTTTCTTGCCTTTTCTATGGGAACTATACCTTGGTGTAATCAGGTATTTAACAAGAGGAAGTTTCTTTTTATGGAGGTAATCTAGCTAATCAATGAAGAAAGAATAATAGAAATATACAATTTGCAACTTCTAAAGAATTAGTGTCTTTAGGCAATGATCAACAACGGCCATGGAATCAAACAAAGGACATCATCTGCCTCTGAATGGGAGTATCCACACTACCTATATAATAGTCCTGCCAGAAAAACCAAACCGGAATCTGTTCAAGCTCCCACATCTTATAGGAAATACAGAGGGCAGAGTAACATGCGAAGTGACATTATGAGGATACACTCAGACGAGGGGAAATCCAGGACCCAAGGGCCCAGTTGTTGTTGTTTTAAACAACAATAATAGCAGAAGTGTACAGAAGGAGATCCTTTACATTCAAAAAGACTTATGAAATTATTGACCAATGAAGGGCGCCTGGCTGGCTCATTCATGGAGTGCTTGACTCCTGATCCTGGAGTCCCCTGTGGTTTGAACCCCACATTGGGTGTAGAGATTGCTTAAAAACAAAATCTAAAAAAAGAGAAGTTATTAACCAATGATAATATATAGACCTTTTTGGATCCTATTTTAAACAAACTATAAAACAAACCAAACAGAAATCAGAACCTTTATAGACAATCAAGAAAATAGGAACACTGATGATGTTAAGGAATTATAGCCGGAGTTCTAGGATATTATGATATTGTAATTATGTTTAAAAAGGAGAGTCTTTGGGCCCACCTGGATGGTTCAGTGGTTGACCATCTGCCTTCGGCTCAGGGTATGATCCTGGGGTCCTGGGATCAAGTCCTATATCAGGCTTTCTGCATGGAGCCTGCTTCTCTCACTGCCTATGTCTCTGCATCTCTCTGTGTGTCTCTCATGAATAAAGAAAATCTAAAAAAGAAAGAAAAGAAAAAAAATAGTCCTTGTCTTTAGAGATACATATTGAAATATTTTCAGTTGAAATCATATGACATCTAAGATTAGTTTCAAAATATTTGTGAGTGCTTGGGGAGATGAGTGGTGATATAAAAAAAAGATAACTAATGACAGTTGTTGAGCTGGGTAGTAAGTACAAGGAACTCATTGTATTATTTTCTCTGTTTTTGTAAATGTTTGAAATATTCCATAATAAAGGCATGTTTTTAAGGAGGCTCATACATATAAAAATGAGTATTTATTTGTGGCAAACAGCCCAAATATTCATCGATGGATGAATGAATAAAGAAAATGTTGGGACACCTGGCTGGTTCAGTCAGTGGAACACATGACTCTTGATCTCAAGGTTGTGAGTTCAAGCCCCATGTTAGGTATAGAGATGACTTAAAAATAAAATCTTTTTTTTTAATGTGGTTTAGTCATATAATGGAATATTATTCAGCCATAAAAGGAATGAAGTACTGATCCAGGTCACAACACAGATGAATCTTGAAAACACCATGCTATGTGAAAGAGGCCAGTCACAAACAATGATATATGTTGTCATCCAATTTGTACAAAACACCCAGAATAGACAAATCCACAGAAACAGAAAGAGCTGGGATGAAGGGTGGGAATGGGGAATGATTGCTAATGGGTATGGCATTTCTTTGCAGGGTGATGACATTTACATTAATTGTTGTGACAGATGCATCACTGCAGATATGCTGAAAATGACTGAGTTGTACATTTTAGGTGGGTACATTGTATGGTGTGTGAGAATTCAATATAGCTGTCTTAAAAAGTTTAACCTGAAGATTCCAGAGTTAGCTTCCACTTACGGGAGTTGTGTACATGAGCCACCCAGGTGCCTCCATATCTTCCCATTTTACTTACATTTGCCTGATTTTTAGAAATATAATTTCCTATTCTGCTTCATGGATAGAATTTCTTTCTCTGGGCATTCCAAATACAACTATTTTAAGGTTTTCTTTAGAATTTCCTTTACAAATTTGTCCAGGGTCAATTTATTTTCTGTTTTCTTCTTTTTTTAAGAAAAATTCTATTTATTTGTTTGTTTGTTTGTTTGTTTATGACAGAGCGCAAGTTGAGGGGACAAGCAGAGAGGGAAAGGGGAAAGAATCTCAAGCAGCCTCCCCATTGAGTGCAGAGCCTGATTGCAGGCTCCATCTCACAACCCTAAGATCATGATCTGAGCTAAAGCTAAGAGTCAGATGTTCAACCTACCACCCAAGTACCCCACAGGATCAATTTATTTTCTGATTGTTAATTTTGGAAGTTATTTTTTCTTTCTGTGTTTTTGTTTGTTCAGTTCAATATGTCTTGGAATTTTTATTTGTAGGTTCATCTTGCTTTGACTTTTTTCTCATGACATTCTTTCTATGTTGACCCCTGCATGTCTAAGGGGTTTGCAATCGCCTCCTTTTCTTTCATTATAGCTGAATGGGCCTATTTTGCCCTTTGATGATAATTGCTGATAAAACAGATACAGATGGAAATTTGCTTTAGTTTCTAATTAAGGGACCCTATGTCCATCCACTTCCTAGAGATACAATATTTTATACATTGTTCCACCCAACAGCATTTTTCAGTACAATTGACCCTTGAATAATATAGGGGTTAGAGATGCCAACTGCCATTGCTACCCCCCAGCACAGTAGAAAATCTGTATATAACTTCTGACTCCACCCTAAATTTCTACCAATAGCCCACTGTTGACGGGAAGTCTTACCAATAACACAAACAGTAAATTAACACATATTTTATATTTTATATGTATTACATGCTGTATTCTTACAATAAAGTGAGCTAGAGGAAATAAAATTTTATCAAGAAAATCATAAGGAAGATAAAATACATTTATAGTACTGTATTTATAAAAAAAATAATGTGTTTAAGTGGATGTGTGAAATTCAAATTTGTGTCATTCAAAGGTCAGCTGTATATAATTTTTTCTTGAGTTAGAAAGCCCTAGCCTGACTTCAAGCAATGAATTTATCCCCAGCCTCTCAATACAGGTGAAGCATTCATAGTACCATTTACCTTCTAAAAGTTGAACATTTTACTATCCTTTATGCAGTGACCAATGACTTTACTTCCTCCTTATTGTTTTGTGTTTTTGTCCTGCCATTGGTCTATAGAGATGCTTATCCCCACAGAGATGTGTATTCCCAAGGAGACATTTGGACCATAAAGATGGTTGACTAAGTAGGCAGAAATTTTATGTCTACTAAAAATCAGTTTTCTCTATTTCCAGGGCACAGAACTAGACTACAATTTTAACATTTTTGCAATTAAGTATAGCTAAATGACTGAATATGGCTAGGGAATGTGGGCAGAAGCGATACATGACATTTCTTGGCGTGTCTCAAAGAAGCTCCCACGTCATGTTCCACTTCTCCTTGGCTGGAAGGGAAAGACTCCTAAGAGATGGAGGAGCCACAAAACAGAAGGAGCCTAGGTCCCTGAATCACTGCATGGAAGGCAGCTCCCTGGACATCTGGTTCATATTTACATGAGTGAGAAGTAAACTCCTATTGTATTACACCATCGAGATCTCAGAGTTTGTCAGTTACAGAGGCTAGTGTTACCCTTAATGATGCATAATGTCCTTCTAACTTTGTTTTTCTACTCCCATATTTTTAATTTTCTATTTTCTATATTAGTGTTATGTGTTTGGAAAAAAAGGGAGATCTCAAGGAATACATTTATAATGCCAGGTTGGCCAGATTTCTGATCATTCACTTTGAATAAAGTCCATATAAAATTTTCTATTCCAGATCAAGACAAGTATCAATCACAAGGAAATGTGAAATGGGGTTGTCTTTGAAAACTCATAGTAATGTTTCTGTGAATTTTGTCTCCACCACTATGGCAACACACTGTACTTGGACAAGGACTAGCTGTTAGCAGCTCTTGATTCCTTTGCTGTTATTTTAGGAAGTATCAAGTAACAGACTCTTCAACACAAATGTATCAGTTTCAAACTAAATCTACCAGTTTCATGACTAATGCCATGTTTTTGCCAAAAGCCTTTAAATACACGCTGTTGCTAGGCCAGTGGCTAGTGCCATGGCCAAGTCCCCAAGGTACAGTTTGTCTAAATACAGTAGGCACTCCCAATGCATACTTAATAGAATTGCATTTAACCAAGCCATTCCATAGCACAGGAGAGCTGCAGCTGTTTTATTAAGAATATTAAAGAAGTCTTGAGTCATCTTGACCACTCTTAGGATAGGTTCTCCTTTGTGGCTTGAACATATGCCTGCTCTTCCTTTGACATGCTGTGGCATCTCACGAGCATACTAAATATGTCGTCTGAGATTTCTGTTTAGAGATGACAGCAGAAGTAAATGCCTCTGCCTGTCAAGTCTGATTCTGTCACGGAACATCTCCTGCTGGGGTCTTTTGAATTCAGACTCTTTCCTCCCAGCTGTCCTCTCACGTGTTTGCTTCAAATTGTTGTTGGCATCACTGCATGGCTTCTAGACAGCGATTCTGCAGGCCATTGTACTTTGGGGTCCTCCCTTCGTGGGTGCTACTGCAGTGAAAACAGGATAAACTCCCACGTGGGGTTACTATAAGGGGTTTCCACCATCTTCTCTTTGCAGTTTTCCCAACAAATGTTATTTTCACTTTTTGTACTTCTGTTTCCTTTGAGCTCCCCACTGCCTTCTTGTCCTAATTTTTTTGGCAGTCCTTTGTTTCTTTATGTCAGTTATAAAGAAAGGACTTTCAAAATCCTCCTTAAAGCTCATCTCCCAAAGAAGAAGCTGTAGATCATAGTTGTCTTTTTTTTTTTTTTTTTTTCCTGCAGGAGACTCTAACCAGGGTAGCATAGCTTTAGGGAATCTGTGCTTTCGTGTTCATGTAGACTTTTCTGGGAAGAAGGCCTATAAATTTTATTTGAATCTCCAAGTCAACTGGGACCAAAAAAGTTTAGGCACTGTTATTATTGCCAAACTAATCCTCTGCTGCCTCTACCCTGCAATATCCTGGTGGTGGAGGGTGTGGGGTGGAGAAGGCTCTTAGGATCAGTTATCCCAGTTTACAAAAAACTTTGTCTTCAGTAGATGCTTCTGTCAACAGTAGTATTTGAAACTTGAGTTTTCTTGGGGCACCTGGGTGGCTCAGTAGTTGAGTGTCTGCCTTTGGCTTCCATCGTGATCCTGGGGTACTGGGATCGAGTCCCACATTGGGCTCCCCACAGGGAACCTGCTTCTCCCTCTGCCTGTGTCTCTGTCTCTCTGTGTGTCTCTCATGAATAAATAAATAAAATCTTTAAAAAAAAAAAAAGAAACTTGAGTTTTCTCAAATTTGATAACAAGAAGAAAAAGAAGAACAAAGTTAGACTTAAGAGTGAAATATAATTCCTGTTCTGTTTTCATTGCAATACAGCTCTTTAATTTTGAATTAAGTGGTGGTATTTGAGGAACGGACAAGTGCATTGGAGTGGGGAAGAACCATCTCTGAAAAGCACAGTTAGAACTATTTACGAATCCTGATTACGAATTGAAAGCATAATTGCCATAATTTTATCACATGTGGTGTATAAACTTAAAAAATAGAAGTGGGCACTAATAAAGGAAAATGAGAGAAGTTAATGAAGAGATTACAATTCAAAGTAATGATATTAATCAGCCCTCAGCCTAAGTGTATTAATATAGAAGAGTTCGTTCCTTTCAAGGAACATTAATTCAAGAATTCTTTTTAAAGTCATAGCCCACTTCCACCACTAACTTTATGAGAGGTCACCCCCACTTTCCTTACCGATGGTTAATTCAACTTCTCCTGGGGATTAATATGCTCATGTGCCATTTCCATGACATTCTTGGGGTTTGACTTCGCCGAAGGAACTCACGGCTCTGTATTTTTACTTCTTCCCTCTGGGCATTCGTAATGAACTCCCTCAAGTCATCATTATAGAATGTTTGATCATTTTTGGTGGCCCAGGCGCCGGATGGGGCTTGAGACCCGACAACGACGGCGACACACTAGCAGCTGGAGGCCAAGACTCACAGAGTCCAGATGTTTCTTCCTTGCTTGCCTCTCTCTGTAGTCTACATCCCTACAGCTGGCTGCTCTCTCTCCCTGTCTTTTCCTGAGCACTGCCATATGGAGCTCTGCTCAGTAAATCTGCCAGGGAGACCCGATGGCAGTAGCCACCCAATATACTACGTAGAGAAAACAGAGAAGGAAATCCCCCCTCAACGAGCCCCAGATTCTATTTTAACCACGCAATTTGCTCCCTGTCCCCAATCAGATCCTTTCTGGGAATTGTTAACACGTGGCAAAATTATTTTTATCCTCTCTCCGTTCTTTCTGCTACTTGGTATCAGCAGAGCAGCAACATCACCAAAAGTCAGGAAACTTTTAAAAAGCAGAAGCACAAAGCCAGGGAATCCATGAAGTGGATAATCAGCCCCTGAATAATCAGGATCACATTGTACAGTCAACAGCCCCCCAGCTCCCTGGGAGCCAGCAGGCAAGGTCCAGCCAAAAACTCTCCCTGCTGGAGGGCCCCGAGATTTCCTTCTGCACACATCCTCCCCCTCCCCCCAGCCCTTGGATGCATACAATTCTCCTTCGGCTCAGGCCCCTCGCTCCCCACACGGAGTGAATTTTCTGGACTTGCATGTGAATGCGACTCACTGGCTGAGACTCTGCATGAGCACCGCCTCTTGTCACTCTGAGTTCGCTCCAGTGAGCCGCCTTGACATCTGCTGGCAAAGCCAGGCAGTGGCACTCAGAGACGGGGGCATTTGAAACCACATTTTTTGGCTCATTAGAGCCATTCTACCAATGTTGCTCCCCATGTCATTCAACCTATTTTCAAGCCATTTTCTCAATGGTGCACTTTAGGGAGGTTGGGGTGAATTTTGCTAAGAACTGGATTGTGTCCAGGAGCCTCATCAAAGCCAGTTTATTCTCAGCTCTGGCAAACTCCCGAATAGCTCTTGCACCTTTGCGGACTCCCACACAAAGCCTGCTGTCCTCAGCTTGCTCAGGAACCAAGATGTTTATTTCATCTTGTTTCTGAAGTCACCAATGCCACTGCAGTGCTGTCCCCAGTGCGGAAGAAAGGTCTGTTTCCCCCTCACAACAAACAGCCATCACAAAGCCACCCAGACTCAGAGATCTCTTTAGAAGCCTTTCTCAAGGGAGAAGTTAGACTCTCTATTTTCAGATGATACAATCTTGGATATAGAAAATCCTAAGGAATCCACCAAAAACCTGTTAATAAATGAATTTTCAGCAAATTTTCAGAATAAAAGGTCAATAATAAAAATCAATTGTATTTCTATGCAGCATCGATGAACAAACCAAAAATGAAATTAAGAAAATAATTTCATCTGTGATAGCATTAAAAAGAATAAAATACTTAGGAATAAATTTAACAACAATAACAAAAGGATAAATCCTATACTCTGAAGACTAAAACATGTTGCTGAAAGAAATTAATAAAGACCTAAAAAATCAGAAAGACCTTCTATGTCCACGGGTCAAAAGACAACATTGTTAAGATGGGTATACTCCCCCAATTGCTGTATAGATTTGATGCAATCAAAATTTCAGGTGACTTATATGCAGAAATTGGTGAGCCAGTTCTAAAACTCACATTGAAATTCAAGGACCCAGAATAGCCTAAATAATCTTGAAGAAAAGGATAAAGTTGAAGGAGACACCAACTTTAACACTTATTACAAAGCTACAGTAATCAAGACAGCATGGTGCTGGCAGGACAGACATATAGATCAATGAAATGAAATTTAAAGTCCAGAAATGAACCTTCATACTTATAGTCAAGTGACTTTCACCAAGGATGCCAAGACCATTCAAGACCATTCAATAGGGAAAAGCAGTCTTTTTGGCGTATGATGTTGGGACAATGTATATATACATTGTATGTGCAAAAGCTTAAAAATTTAAAAAAGAATTTAGATCCCTACCTCACAGCATATACAAATCAGAACAGATCAAAAGCCTACGTATAGTAACCAAACCTTCAAAACTCTTAGAAGAAAATATAGATGTAAATTTTTGTGACCTTAGATTAGGCAATGGTTTCTTCAATATGACACCAAAAGCACAAGCAATTTAAGAAAAAAATAGAAAAACTGGGCATAATAAATTTTAAATAAAACTTGTGTGCTCCAAAATATACTATCAAGAAAGTAAAAAGATAAACCCACAGAATGAAAGAAAATTTTTGTAAATCTTATCTGATACGGGACTTGTATCTAAAATACATAAAGAACTAATACAACTCAACAACAAAAAGACAAATAACCCAATTTAAATACAAAGGATATGAAGAGATATTTCTTCAAAGAAGATATATAAATGGCCAACAAGCACATGAAAATATGCTCAACACAATTAGACATCAGGAAATGCAGATCAAAGCCACAGTTAAATACCACTTAACACCCACCAAGATGGCTATAATAAAAAAGAAAGAACAAATGTTCTCAAGGAAGTAGAAAAAATTGGACCCCTCATACACTGCTGGCTGGAATATAAAATAGTACAACTGCTTTGGAAACAGTCTGGCAGTTCCTCAAACACAGAGTTACCATATGATCCAGCAGCTCCATTCTCAGGGATATACCCAAGAGAAGTGAAAACACATGTCCACAGAAAAACTTATACACCAATAGTCACAGCCACATTATTCATAATAGCAAAAAGGTGGAAACAACTGAAACATTCATCAATAAATGTATTAGTAAATGTTCTCCAAAGATCAGAACCAATAGTATAGATGGATAGAAAGATACATAAAGAGGAGATTTACTGTAGGAATTGGCTACATGGTTATGGAGCTGGAGAAGTCCCATAATCTACTGCTTGAAGGCTGGAGAACCAGGAAAGCCAGTGGTATAATTCAGTCCAGGGCCTAAGGCTTGAGATCCAGGAGGCCTCTGGTATATCTTCCAGGGTTTGAAAGCCCAAGAACCAGGAACTCTGATGTACTAGGTCAGGAGAAGATGGAGGTTCCAGCTCAAGACAAAAGAGAGAAAACTTGCCTTCCTCTGACTTTTTGTTCTGTTCAGACCCTCAATAGATTACATAATGCCTGCCTACCTTGGTAAGGGCAGATCTTCTTGATTCAGTCTACTGACTCAAATGCTACCCTCTTCTGGAAACACTCACTGATGCACCCAGAAATAATGTTTTACCCATCATCTGGCCATCCCAAGGACCAATCATGTTGATGCATAAAATTAAGCATCATAATGAACAAATGGACAAACATAATATAGTATTTCTATATAATGGAATATTTTTCTACCACAAAGAGAAAGAAAAGTACTGATACATAATAAAACATTGATAATTCTTGAAAACAATAGGTTCAGTGAAAGAAGTCAGTAAGAAAGGACCACATATAGTGTGATTCCACTTATTGGTATGTCCAGAATAGGCAAATCTACACAGCCTTTAGTGGCTTAGGGCTGGAAGGGACGGGGTGGGGAGATGGGGAGTGATGGCTAAAGAGTGGAAGATTTCTTTTTAGGGCAATTAAAATAGTTTACAATTGATTGTGATGATGGATACACAACTCTTTGAGTATACCAAAAGCAATTAAATTATATACTTTGAGTGAATTGTATTGGGGATTATATCCCAATAAAGCTGTTTTTAAGGAAAAAATCAACATACATTGTACACCCAAAAATAATTTAATATTATATGACAATTGCACTTCAATAAAAAATAAAATTAATAAAATAAAAATTAGGGGGAAAAAAAAGAAACCAGCAAACAAAAGTCAGAGTCTTTGCCCTATGAGTAAATACTAGAGAGTTAGAGTCCATAGACCATTGCCATAGGTTTGCATATTCAATGCTTTTGTGGGGCTCTCTTTTCCTTCAAGAAAGCTCTAGAAAGAGCATGTAGAAACCTAAGAGACTAAGCAGAGTGGTGACAAAGGATCCCTGGAACTCAGGGGGAAAGCCTGGGGACCCCTACGGAGAGCAATCATTTTTCAGTTCAGTCTAACTGGGAGAATGAATGAGCTCATGTTTTAGAATGGAATTGAAGTTTGAGGCACCAGGGTGGCTAGTTTGGTTGGGTATCCAACTCTTGGTTTCAACTCAGGTCATTGATCTTAGGGTTGTGAGATAGAACCCCATGTCAGGCTTCATGTTCAGTGAAGAGTCTGCTTAAATTTTTTCCCTCTTCCTCTGCCCCTCTCCCTCCACTCACTCGCTCTGTTTCTCTCTCTCTCTAAAATGAATAAATAAATAAAATCTTAAAAACAAAAGAATGGAATTGGAGTTTCCAGCAGAAAAACAGCACATCATTCTGATCATCTAAAATCATCCTGTCCTTTGGAACTGGAGGGTATTATGTTGAGTGAAATAAGTCAATCGGAGAAGCACAAACATTATATGGTCTCATTCATTTGGGGAATATAAAAAATAGTGAAAGGGAATAAAGGGGAAAGGAGAAAAAATGAGTGGGAAATATCAGGGAGGGAGACAGAACATGAGAGACTCCTAACTCTGGGAAACGAACTAGGGGTGGTGGAAGGGGAGGTGGGTGGGGGGGTGGGGGTGACTGGGTGACGGGCACTGAAGGGGGCACTTGATGGTATGAGCACGGGGTGTTATTCTATATGTTGGCAAATTGAACACCAATAAAAAAAATAAATTTATAAAAAAATAAAATAATAAAATAAAATAAAATAAAATAAAATAAAATAAAATAAAATAAATAAAATAATCCTGTCCTTGCAAGCATTGTGAAGGATGGGGCCACTGACCGACACCCGACCTGCAAGTGTTAGGTTGAACCACATGAGGTTGCCACTTTTTGTAGGTCCAAAATGGTAGCGTATCAGCAATTTCATGGTTTAACCTAACACGTGCAGGGTTGATGAAAACAGAGATGTTAATGGGGTGCCCCTGCACCTGAACTTCCCTGCACAAGGGCCTGTCATTTGATATTTCCAGTGCACACATCTGGATTTGTGCAAGATTCTGGTCACTCTGACATGGCAGGAAACTGGCCACAGGTATGCACACCTGCATGCTCACTCCTGTTCCTAGCCAGAGTCTCTGAAGTGTTTACAACACTAACAGTGCATCCTGGCACAGCTTAGACTCCAAAGGATTAGCTCAACCCTGGTGAGAATGTAACTCATAACGATTACTCCACCAATGTCCCACATGGGGAGATGGAACTTTTAAAGCTAAACCTTAGAAATCATCCACCCAATGGCCTCATGTTATTGAGGAGGCAACTGGACAGGTAACCAGGGCTACACGAGTGAAGTTCAGGGATATTGTAAGGCCTGTGTAGACTACACCCCACATCATGGATCAGACATATTAGATCAGACATATTAAAGTGTGCTTTCTTTAAATTTAATTTTTTTTTCTCTAAAAAACCGACAAGATTGAGGTGCCTGAGTGGCTCAGTTAGCTAAGCATCTGACTCTTGGTTTTGGCTTAGGTCTGATCTCAGGGTCGTGAGATCAAGGGCTTCTCGCTCAGTGTGGAGTCTGCTTGAGGATTCTTTTCCCTTCCTCTTCCTCTCCCTCCTCTTTGCTCCTCCTCTTCCTTGCACTTTCTTTCTCTAAAAATAAATAAATTAAAATCCTTTTTTAAAAAATGACAAGATATTTCATCATTTTGCTTTAAAAGTCATTTGGCTATGGATAACACATCATATATAATTCACAGTGATTTCTCAGCAACCATTGATCCTACTTGGGAATTCTTGTAAAGTGAGAAACTCTAACCCATCAGACTCTTTTTAAATTGTGGATTTAAAAAATATATATCTAAAAAATAATGAATTGGACACAACATTTTTTTTATAGACAAGTGTTTTTCTGTTTGGCAATTTTCTCTTTTGAATTTGAGGGTGGCATGTCTTTTTTTTTTCCAGTTTCAATTTTTTAGATTCTTAAAAAGCACATGAGCCCCAAAACTGTTTTCTTTCATAAAAGAGAAAATGCCTGAGTGAATCAGCTTGCCCAGCAGGCCACAACTTTGACTTCCAAGAATTTTTCCCTTCCACTACTTCTATGTGCGCTATGCATGCTTTGTTTGTAGGAGGTCAATGGCAACTGTGTCTTATTTGAATCTTCTTATTCTCCTTTATGCCTCAAAAAATCTCCTGATTTGTAGCAAGAGTGGTCTCATTTTTAGCTTAGAAAAGCCAAAGTGGATTTTTGTGTTGTCGTTGTGTTTTGTTCTCAAGACTCAGACTAGCACGCATGGACAACAAATGCTTGCTGGACCTCACTTCCTGTATGGTCCCGCAGATCCCCAGAGACTTGAATCTCAAATAAATGTTTCTGTCAGGAGGCTGAGCTCCCAGCTGTGCAAATTGGTCACAGATGTAATTGCATTTGCCCTCTGCCCTGGAGGAAAACATGCCTGTGTTTGGGGGTTGAGACGTCTCAGAATGAAAGACATTACTCCTGACTCTGGGTAATAGCCATGAAGCCCAAAATAAGCTGCCATAGAGACAGGCCACAGCGTTGCCAGATGTACAGGAGTGTTGCTAGCCAGACGCTCAGCCTGGACAGCCAGTTACCAAACTGGGGCTGTTTCATTGGCCAGCCGGGCATAAATAAGAACCAAGTTCTTCCATTGGCAACTCATTACTTCCAAGCATGACTCCAACCTCCCTTGACTCCCTCCCTGATGCACAAAGGACCTCTGCCAACAGTTCCAGTTCCAAATTTCTTTAATGGAGAGCAACCATAGCCCACTATACTGACTCTGCCATGTTGCAATTGCTAGAATCTAATGAAAATAAATAGCAACAGGGTGTTGGGCCCCACCCGGTACCTCAAGATCCTAACACAGAGTCATTTTGACCAAACAGCATTTCAGTAGTGCCTGGCACAGAAATGAGACCCTGGAGACCACAGCTGGAGGCAGGGAGGCTGTGTTAGACCATCTTTTAGGCGTTTGAAGCCCTGGACATAGAAGGCTGTCCAGGACAGAGAGTCAAGGCCGATCTTTACTTCACTGGGATGGAAAGAGGGAAAAAACATTGCCTGACGATCCCTGGAAATACTGCAAAAGAATCTTACACCATACCAATTTCCCCAGCTAATTTCCTAGGGATCACCACGGACCCAGCATTTGGGCCTTTAGTTCAGGAGCTGTCGCGCAGAAAACCTCCAGAAGACCAAAGACTGGTTGAATGAACTTTTGAACAAAGTTTCCTATTTCTGTTGAACAAATTCTGGGTTTTCTCTCTTGTTAGAGAACTGGCCAACAGATATGTGCTCCAATCACTGGAACAGAATTGGATTCTCTGAGCCACCTGTTAGAAGGGTCTTGGCGAAGAGTGCAGGATCTGGGGGTCAGGCTGCCTGGCTTTGAATTCATTCTCTACCATCAATTACATTTGCGACTTTGAGGTTTTAATCTCCTTGGTGCCTCAATTTCTTCATTTGCAAGTCAGGGATAATTAAAGTCCATCCTTCAGAGAGATAGTAGGAGCCTCTATAAAATACTCAATGTAAAGTGCTTTGAAGAGAACCTTGAAGGAGGGAGGGAGAGGGAGAGAGAACAAGAAAACTTGTGCTGAATGCCTAGGCTTTTTACTTTCCAGGCACTTTGCTTTTCGCACCATTATCTGCATATTTTTATTTGAGCCTCACACAGCACTAACTACATTTATTATCCCTTCACCATAGAGGAGGAAACTGAGATTTGGCAAGATTATATTAATGTGTCCGCTGTCACACAACATTATGGCAGATTCAGTATTCAGACTTCTATCTGTCTCTATGACTCCAACTCTATCATATGCTGTCCATGCCCTCAGCTTCCCGACTGGGGTACAGCCTCCCCTGGGGGAAAAAAAAACACAGATCATGATTATTTGGGAGAATCTGTTCCAGGCCCTAATGCCCACAAGTACCCTTGGGAACATATCCAAGGTCAAGACTTCCCCTTTGACCCTGGCACATTGTCTCTTTACCAAGAAAAGATTTCCCTCTTCCGCACTCAGAATCCTACCAAGGGGCATTCTGCTGGGGGGTAGAACTTTCCAGGGTGACCAAAAGAAAAGGGACAGTTTGAATGATTGAACAGCTGGGTAATAAACGTCTTGCAACTCAATTTGCACTTTGTTTTCAGCAAAAGTGAAGGAGTACCTACTGGACTCGTTAGCTGAGAAATAAATCACTGAAAGGAATTTTTGGCGAGAGATCACCATGTGATTCTTAGCATATAATTCACAGCTCAAGGGATTAAGTACTTTGTTACAACAAAAATATGTCAATACTCATCAAATTATTTCTACGAACTAGTTTTTTTCAGTGTTTATGCTTATAAGTGTAAGAAGTAAATATAGGAATAGAATTATAAAAGTAAGAATAAGAATAGAATTAATGCTTAACCATATCTCAGAGTTTAAATAGGGGTAATATTCATTCATATATCTATGAGCTAATTGGGAGAAAAGCACTCATTCATAGATGAACTCTCAATAAAATTTTACTTTTTATGTATAGTTATCACTTTCCAAGTATACAAAATGTATAGGTTAATCAATAATATAGTAATAGTAAGTTAATTATAGTCTAATAATAGTAATCTAATTTCTAATAATATAAATCCAGATTTCTTTTTAACATCTTAACTTTTAGTTACAGGAACTTTAAAAAAATTAATTTCATTTTTTTGTTGTTGAAGAAAAATATAGCCAGGTGATTAGTAAAATATTCTGCAGTATAAAATGTATGATTACAATAGGATATAATTCTATGGGGAAGTAGAATTGAAATATAATTTCAAGGAGAAGAAGCAGCAATTTAAAAGTTATGGTCAAAAAAAATAAATAAAAGTTATGGTCATTAAAAAACAGAACTTGTACTCTTAAAATGGTGATGATAAAATGAGTGATGTCAGTTTTATTTTAAAATTTCAATATTCTGAATACACCAGACCAGTCATTTCATTTTTTGCCACAATTTAAAGCTTGTGATGAAAATTTTTAGACATGGGTCTAATGCAAGGAATTGGATAGTATGTCAAAATTATGATATGTGAACAGAAACGTTTGAAGATGACTGATCTGTGTGTGAGAGAGATTATTCCATTGAGCCAAATATAGAAGAATCCAAGTCTTATTGTCTAGACTTTTTTTTCTATGGCAGGGTTACCTGGTTTTTTCTTCATATAATGGACTGAATTATGTTCCCCCAAAATGCATATGTTGAAGCCCTAAACCTTTATGTGATAATATTTGGAGATAGGTCACTAGGGAGGTAATTAAGGTTAAATGAGGTCATGAGGCTGGGATCTTAACCTGATGGGACTAATGTCCTTATAAGAAAAAGAAGAGGAGTGCCTGGGTGGCTCAGTCAGTTGAGCACTTGCCTTCTTCTCAGGTCATGATCCCTGGATCCTGGAATCTAGTCCCACATTGGACTTTCCACTCAGTGGGGAGTCTGCTTCTCCCTCTCCCTCTGCCTCTCCTGCTGCCTGTGCACTCTCTCTCTCACACAAAAAAATGAATAAAATCTTGAAGAAGAAGAAGAAGAAGAAGAAGAAGAAGAAGAAGAAGAAGAAGAAGAAGAAGAAATGCAAAAGATCTTTCTCCATGCACACACAGAGGAAAGGCCTGGTGGGGACCCAGCAAGAAGATGGCCAATAGCACGACAGGAAGTAGGACCTCACTAGGAGCCTACCCTGCCAGCCCCTTGATCAGGGACTTCCAGCCTTCAAATTGTGAGAAAATAAATGTTTGTTGCTTAAGCCACTTAGTCCGTGGTGTTTTATGATAGCAACCTTAGCAGCCTAGTACACACAAAGGATCACTTGGGAGGAAATACTGATGATACAAGCTGTTGACAGTTACAGTTGAGGCAGGGTTGTTCATTAGGCTTCAAGATCAAGATTATCCGGCAAGTGGTGATAAGACTGCTGGCAACACAGGACTTCTCCTGCATCATGAGGTTTCCATGAAAATGCTTGACACTTAGAGAGCACATTGTGAGCAGGATCACTGGGGAATATCTCACAGGGGAGGAGGACAGGAAAATGAAAGCCAGGAGAGCTCTAGGAATGGATTCAGGATGGAAAGACAGTATGAGCCACAGCTCAGAGGTGGGGAGTCTGGGGCTGTGCCAACAGTGGGTTGTCTTGGGGCAAGCTTTGCCAGCCAAGGAGTGACAGCCTCTGTCCCTAAGTCCCTAGCTCTGAGTTTCCCTAGTGCAGCTGCACTAAAGGGGTCCCACACTTTGCCCTTCTAGTGGATTTAAACTCTACCAGGATGAGGACCCCTCTAACTGACTCTCTCTTCTTCCACCTGCTGGGATCTGCTGCTCCTCTTCATTTCTATCTTGGTATGGAGGTGATCCCACCCTCTCATGACTTTATTACCTCTGCACAGCCTCCTTTATTTCTATACCCTTGAAGACACTGTTAGTGGCTGCCTACTACCTCAAATTCCATCCCACAAGCCCTTCACTCACCAACTCGCTCTGTCCCTCTATGAGCATCACACAGCCTGTGAATATTCTAGAAGGTATTGAATTGTACACCTCAAAATGCTATATGTTACGGTATATGAATTATATCTCAATTAAAAATTAGATTAGAGATGCCTGAGTGGCTTAGTGGTTGAGCGTCTGCCTTTGGCTCAAGACATGATCCAAGGTCCTGGGATCGAGTCCCACACCATGCTCCCCACGGGGAGCCTGCTTCCTCCTCTGCCTGTGCCTCTGCTTCGCTCTGTGTGTCTCTCATGAATAAATAAATAAAATCTTTTAAAAAATTAGATTATATTGAAAAAATCATCCTTATGTAAAACACAACTAAGAAACAATTTAAAGTACAGAATAATTATTGTTCTGTCTGGATTAAATTTTAATATTTAGATCATAGATGGAAAGAAGTTTTATTATATTTGTTTTAATGTCAAGGGAAACCCCACCAGTAAATAATTAAATGGAGATAGTAGGAGCATGGAAGAAATGAAAGGAATGAAGAACATGGTGCCTGGCTGGCTCTGTCAGTAGAGCGTGCAATTCTTGATCTCAGGGTCATGAGTTCAAACCCCATGTTGGGTGTAGAGATTACTTTTTAAAAAAAAGAGGGGGGGAGATATGAAAGGCATTCCTATAGGAAGGAGCCTGGGTAAAGGGAAAAAGAGTGGGGAGGGGGTGGAGGGAGTGTAGGAAGGAGCTAGGAGGGAACTCTATCTGGAAGGAAAATAAATGCTGGCCAAATGAATAAAGTTTCATATTTTTGTATCACAGTAAATGGGAAGTTAACAGCAATTGCTTGCATTAACATTTGAACAAATTTTCACACTGCTGTTCATGCCAGTGTAGCCAATTTTAAAGACTTAACCATCTTGTTTGGGATATGAGCTTGAAAATGGAATGATGAAGAATTCTGCAAACACATGCAGAAAGCATGTGAGGATGAGTGGGCATGTTATAATGTTGGAACTAGAAAACACGTTTTTGGTGTCGTGCTTACAATCTCCTGGTAAACAGAAAAAAAGGTAAACAAGCATTTAATACATTATTTAATACATTATTTTTTGAGGCAAAAACATCTTGAAAGAACATTATTGACCAAGTCCTTCAATTTAAATATGGGAAAATCAAACTCCTCTTCTGGGAAGAAGGAGTAGACATACTTTCTCCTATTCCTTCTGCTAAGTACAACTGAAACCTCTGGACATTATCTGTAACACAAACATAAGAAAATTCTGAAAGATAGAGAGAGGAAGGTGGACCAGGAGGAAGCTCAGGACCAAATGAATGATGTGGTGGTGACTTCCCTGGGGTTTCTTTCTGCCCCATATAGTCCAGACTCAGAGCTGAAGAAGTCAGCAACCCTGAAACTATAACAGACAAAGAGAAAAGAAAGCAAAGCAAAAGCCTGTTTTCCCTTCTCCCTAGGCCTAGCAAGTCAGAAAACATTTAAAGGATAGTGCTCTACTCTAGCCAACCACCACAGAAAACTCTGTGACTTCACCCACCCATGCCAGCAAAGGCCAAGAGGGTATCCTAGACTTCCACCTTCATCAGGTTGTAATGAGGTGCCCTAATACCCCACACACATGGAGGTAAGTGTCAGAAGAGGGGAAGAATGGAGTCAGGACTTCCATCCCCAACAGGTAAAAATGAGTCCTGCTCCTTCCCTCAATGTTGTGTCCATGGGCATATGGACGGCCTTCTCCCAGAACCAGCACTAATGAAGTGCACCTCTCCCTCCCCACTAAGATGGTGTCAGAGAAGGCTCAGTGGAAAGTCAGGACTTTCACCACCACTCCAGGGGGCAATGAGGCCACCACACCCTCACCCCACCTCCGCTATGAGTCAACAAGGCTAAATCTTGAAAGTTCTCATCACAAGAAAAAAAAAGCTTTGTGTTACTATGTGTGGTGATAGATGTCAACTAGACTTACTGAGGTGATCATTTCACCATGTATACAAATGTCAAGTCATTATGTTGTACACCCGAAACTAATATACCATTATATGTCAGTTATACAGCAATCAAACAAAATAGAAAAAGAAATTACCCAACTTGAACAATAGAGAGGAAATAGACTAAAAAGGAAGGAGGAGGAGGGGAAAGAGAAGGAGGAAGAAGAAAAAGAAAAAGAGGAAGGAGGAGAGGAAGAGCAACTCGGAAATGATTTAAATAACCCCGTTACTATCAAGGAGTAGAATTGGTAATTTAAAAACTAAAAAAACAAATCTGCAGGCCCAGATAGTTTCACTGGAGAATTTACCAAGCGTTTTAACAAGAGTCAACACACATTCTATACAATCTCTTCCAGAAAACAGAAGAGGAGGGATCACTTCCCAATTCATTTTATGAAACAAATATTACCCTGATAACAAAAGCAAAGAAACAGAGCAAAAAATCTTAACAAGATATTTGCAAATGGAATTTAGCAACATATAAACAGAGCTATAGGCTGTAAACAAGTGGGGCTTAGCCCAAGGATGCAAAGCTTGATTCAATATTCAAAATCAGTCAATGTCCACCATATTAGCAGGTTAACAAATAAAAACCATGTGATTTTGTCAATCTATACAGGAAAAAAAAATTTAACAGGATTCAAGACCTTTGGGATAAAAAATACTTTGAAAAACAGGAACGCAGAAGAACTTCCTCAATATGACTTTTTAAATCTACCAAAAGCTATGGCAAACATTATATGTAATGATGAAAGACTGTTTTTCCCCTAAGATTAGGAACAAGGGAAGGCTGTCTGCTTTCTCAATTTTATTCAACATAGTGCTGCAAGTTCTAGCCAGGATGATAAGGCAAGAAAAGAAAAGGAATACAGTGTAGAAAGAAAGTAATAAAACTATCCCTATTTGCAGATGACATGATTATCTGTGTAGAAAGCTCCATGGAATCCACAAAAACATTCCTAGAAGTAATAAACACATTCAGCAAGATTGCAGAATACAAAATAATATGCAAAAAAATCATAATATTTCTATATACTAGCAATGAACACAGGGACATCAAAATTAAAATATAATACCATACTGTATTTTACTACATTGTATTATACAATATACACTCAAAAAAAATGAGGGACGTCTGGATGGCTCAGGGGTTTAGTGACTGCCTTTAGCTGAGGGTGTGATCCTGGAGTCCCAGGATCAAGTCCCACATCAGGCTCCCTGCATAGAGCCTGCTTCCCCCTCTGCCTATGTCTCTACCTCTCACTCTCTCTCTCTCTCTCTCTCTCTCTCTCTGTCTGTCTCTCATGAATAAACAAATTTTAAAAAATCTTTTAAAAAAATGAAATACTTTTCATTTCACTTAAAAACAAAGAAATACTTAGGTATAAATCTAACAACATTTGTATAGGACTTGTATGCTAAAAACTACAAAATTCTGATTAAAAAAATAAAGATGTAACTAAATTGAGAGACATACCATGCTCATGGACTGGAAGACTCCACACAGTCACAAAGTCAGTTTTCCCAAACTCATACAGACTTAACACACTTCCTATCAAAACATAAGCAAGAATTTTTATAGGTATAGACAAGATTATTCTAAAATTTATATGAAAAGGCAAAGGATGGGATCCCTGGGTGGCGCAGCGGTTTGGCGCCTGCCTTTGGCCCGGGGCGCAATCCTGGAGACCCAGGATCGAATCCCACGTCGGGCTCCCGGTGCATGGAGCCTGCTTCTCCCTCTGCCTGTCTCTGCCTCTCTCTCTCTCTCTCTGTGTGACTATCATGAATAAATAAATAAAATCTTTAAAAAAAAAATGAAAAGGCAAAGGACTTAGAAAAGTTAAAAACAATTTTGGAGGCCACAATAGCCAATCTGTGGAAGGAGCCTGGGTGTCCATGGAAAGATGAATGGATAAAGAAGATGTGGTTTATGTATACAATGGAATATTACTCAGCAATTAGAAACGACAAATACCCACCATTTGCTTCAACGTGGATGGAACTGGAGGGTATTATGCTGAGTGAAATAAGTCAATCGGAGAAGGACAAACAGTGTATGTTCTCATTCATTTGGGGAATATAAGTAATAGTGAAAGGGAATATAAGGGAAGGGAAAAGAAATGTTGGAAAATATCAGGAAGGGAGACAGAACATAAAGACTCCTAACTCGGGGAAACGAACTAGGGGTGGTGGAAGGGGAGGAGGGCGGGTGTTGGAGGGGAATGGGTGACGGGCACTGAGGTGGACACTTGACGGGATGAGCACTGGGTGTTTTTCTGTATGTTGGTAAATTGAACACCAATAAAAATTAATTAAAAAAAAAAGTAATTGACATTGTCTTAAATTGATCGTTTTTTTCAGGAAGAATTATCAGCTTTTCCGCTTTAACATATGTAGGTGTCCCACCTGGGAATCTGGTTTATCCCTCTCCTCAAGCCTTGTTTTATGTAACGTAGAAATTTTTCATTAGCTTTCTTAAGTATTTTCGTAAGCATTTCTATGTATTTTATATTTCTTATTGCTATTGTACTTGAAATGTTTTCCATTACACTTTTGAGTTGCATTTTGCTAATATGAAGGAAACCGCTGTTTTTATGCCAGTAAAAATTTATTTAATAAATTACAAATTTTATTTTGTAATTATTGATTTTTTGCAAAGCCTACTTTTTAGTCATAATATCTGCAAGTAATAACATTTTCATTCACCCTTCTAAAAAAAAAACAATTTTGGAGAAGAAGAAAGTAGGAGAAACAAGTAACTGATTTCGAGGCATCATATAGCTACAGTAATCAAGACTGTGTGAGAGTGGGTTGATGACAGTTAATAATACTGTATTGCATACTTGAAAGTTGCTAAGTGAGTACATCTTAAAAGTTCTCACCGTACACACAAACAAAAATAACTATGTGAGGTAATGGATGGGTTAGCCAAACTTAATGCAATAATCATTTCATAATATATACTTCTATCAAATCACCGTGTTGTGTACTTTAAACTTACAGAGTTAAATGTCAATATCTCAATAAAGCTGGAGGGAAAAAAAGAGAAAAGAATACAAATGGTCAACAATAGGAAAAAAAGTTAAATCAATTATGTTTTTTTTTTTTTTTAAAGACTATGTGGTATTGGGATTGGTAAAATATGGGCACAGAAATCAATGAAGTAATAAAGAACTCAGAAATAGACTCACACAAATATGCCCACGTGATTTTTGACAAATGTGCAATAGCAATTCAATGTAAGAAAGATAGTCTTTTTAACAAATGGTGCTGGAGAAATTGGATATCTGTGGGCAAACTGACCCTCAACCTAAGTCTCCTCACCTTATACAAAAATTAACTCAAAATGGATCATAGATTTAAATGCAAAACATCAGGGCAGCCCGGTGGCTCAGCAGTTTGGCGCTGCCTTCAGCCCAGGGTGTGATCCTGGAGACCTGGGATCAAGTCCCACGTCGGGTTCCCTGCATGGAGCCTGCTTCTCCCTCTGCCTGTGTCTGGGCCTCTGTGTGTGTGTGTGTGTGTGTGTCTCTCATGAATAAATAAAATCTTTTTTTAAAAATGCAAAACATCAGATCATAAAACCATTAGTTAAATAACACCAAGGGCACCTGGGTGACTCAGCAGTTGAGCATCTGCCTTTGGCTCAGATTGCAATCCCAGGGTCCTGGGATAGAGTCCCACATCAGGCTGCCTGCAGGGAGCCTGGTTCTCCCTCTGCCTTTGTCTCTGCCTCTCTGTGTCTCTCATGAATAAATAAATAAAATCTTTTTAAAAATCAGAGAAAGTCTTCAGGATATAAGGCTAGGCAGTATTCTCAGAAGTAATACCAAAAGCATAATAAAAAAATTGATAAATTGGACTTCATCAAAATTTAAAACTTATGTTCTGTGAAAGATCCCGTTACGAGGATGAAGAGACAAACTAGAGACAGGGAGAAAATATTGGCAAACCACATATCTGACAAACGATTTATATCTAAAGCACATAAAGAACTCTATACATTCAATAGTAAAAAAACAAATCAACTCAATTAGAAAAATAAGACAAAAGGTAAGGACAGACATTTCTCTGAAGAAGATACACAGGTGGCACATAAGCACATGAAAATATGTCTGACATCATTAGTCCTTAGGGAAATGCAAACAAAACCATAGCAAGATCACTACACCCATCAAAATAATCAAAATAACAGATAATAACAACAGGAAATGCTGGTGAGGATGCTGTGAGACTGGATCACTCATTGCTGGTAGGAATGCAAAATGGTACAATCCTCTGGAAAACAGTCTGGTTGTCTCTTAAAAAATTAGCCATGCAACTATCTTATGATCCAACAATTACACTCCTGAACATTTATCCCAGAGAAATGAAACCTTATGTTCATGCAAAAACCTATATACACATGTTTTGAGTAGTTTTATTTTAAACATCTCACAAACAAAGGAAATTTGAAAGGTTGAGAGGATCTCAATAATCATAGAGCATTCAACATTAACTCTTTAAACGAAGGGTAGACTAGATGATCAGTACAAACTACTTCAAGTCTAAAATATTATGATTTAGTGTCAAGAGCCCTCTTCCAGGATTATGAGAGACTATAAAAACCAGTGGCCCTGACTTCTAAAAGTCTCACCTTTCAGGCCATAGCAGACAAGACTGGAGTTGGGGACACCACTGCAACTGAAGCCCTGTGTAGGAACGGTGACACAGATTAGAATGAATCCAGAGGAGGTCATCTGAAAGTTAGCCATGTGTCACAGATGACACGTGGAATTTTTGTCAAGGAGAATATGCATTGAGACTTGAAGTGAAGGGATCATTCCTAGAGCAAAAGAGGTCATGGACGAAGTTTGTGTTCTAGAAGTGGGAAAAGACAGAACAGATTGAGGTGGGAAGACCAGTGAGGCTGGTTCACTCAAGGTCACGGGCCACCACGAGGAGGGGTGTCCCTTTTTTTGCAGAGCTCAGTTGCACTTTATGGTCATTCTCCAAAATTTCCAGCTCCCAATTCTCTGTCTTTGTGAGACAGAGAGAGTTTGTTTCAAGTTTCTTAGTAAGTATGTGTTGGCGACAATTCCCCACCCACTGTCCTTTCAAATTTCCTGTCTGAAGGAAGGAATCATAACCCGCCTCTACTTCTGGTACTTGCCTGGTCCTCATTTCAGATGTCTTCAATACAATAACACTGGGATATGAGAGGTAGGAGAATGTTAGTAACCATGAACCTTCAAAATGTATTTTTCCTTCTTTTCTTCCCTACAGTATTCAGCAGGCCTATTTCACCAAAGTTCTTTTGATCCTTCAACTCCTGGTAAGTTTATTAATTTTGTTTCTTTTTCTTTTTCTTTTTTATTTTTTTTAAAGATTTTATTTATTTATTCATGAGAGACACAGAGAGAGAGAGAGAGGCAGAGACACAGGCAGAGGGAGAAGCAGGCTCCATGCAAGGAGCCTGATGTGGGACTCCATCCGGGGTCTCCAGGATCACACCCTGGGCTGCAGGCGGCACCAAACCACTGCGCCACCGGGGCTGCCCTCTTTTTCTTTTTTATAGAAGTGTTTGCTCTTCCTCCTTAGGAGAATCTAAATTCACTTGATAACTGCAGCCATCAGTGTGGGGTGGGGCTCGCCCTGTATGTCTGCCCTATTTGTCTAGTAAATCATACTATGATTCTGGGTGCTTTACTACTAAGGCAAGTCACCAAACCCTAGGACACCCACTCTTCTGAGTCCTTTTCTTCTCCTTGCATTTAGACTTCTGCCCACAGCGAGGCCGTAACACCTTCATCACTTTCCTCTTCATTAATTAGAATTAACCCCATCATCAATCAATACCTGTTAGAGATCACACAGTGCCACTGTTGTACAGGGAGAGTATTTCATTAGAGCTACCGCAAAATATTGCTAATGTGTGGACACAACAGATGCAGATGTTTGCAACTTGGGGAAATTCTAAAAAAAATGTAGTTTCAAAAAAAGTGTCAAAGTGCCCTCTAGTGGTGCACACAATACACTAACCCACAGAGTCCTGTTCTCCAGAGCAAAGAAACACCTAGTTACGAAGCTAGGGCCCATTGGAAGCCTGGCGATCTGATTTCTATTTTCAATTTCTTCCAGAAACCCCGAGGTTCAGACAGAATGTGACACATAAAGATTTAAGGTAATTAAAAGAAGCCTCTGGCATCCAAGACCAGGAAGAAATAATGAATACCGAGAGGCTATGTAAAATGAAATCGCTCCCATTGTATGCTAAGGATAAGTATCCTTGGCATTTCTTGCCAGCCTGCTCAGAAATATTGAGTTCTGGTAACAGTTTTTCAGCCAGGAGTGACACAGTTTGATTGGTTAATGATTTATTGCTTTATTACACACTGACCTAGAGGGAGCGTCTCCACTAAGCCACTTCTTCAATTTGGTGACAAATGACCATCTATCTGGAATGACCCAGAAATATTCCTTTCTGAATCAGAAACATGAGTTGAGAAACATGAGTATTCAAGTTCCTCTTGTACGGGCAACCAATTGTACCATTTTCATTAATATCCTAAAAGCCAGTATAGATTATCTATGGTTGATTAGGAACTTTTAATATGGCAATTGAGTTCTTACAAAGGGGGCAGCACACTGTTCTGGAAATAATCCTGGCCTTTAAGCATGGAGATAGGGACCACGGTGTTGCCTCTGCCACAAAGTCACAAAGTCAGGTGACTTTGGGCAGATCCTCTCTGGACTTCAGTTTCCTCTCTAATACCTGAAAGAACTAGACTAATGATTTGTTGACTAATAATTTGTTGCCTCAAAAAAAATAATAAAATAATAATTTGTTGCCTCTCTCAGCTATAGGATTATCTAACTTATAAAAATCATTTTGGCAGAGTTTTCAAGTAATATGCATGGTTTTTTTGTATGTATTTCTCTCATCAACCCCAGGATACCCTTCCATGGCTCATTCCTAAGCAGAAAGCAAGATTCAAAAAACCAGCTAAACTAAGGAGGACACAAAGATGAGGATGATAGCCCAAAAAAAGCCTGTGTTCCTCCCACTGACTCTAGAATATGTAGGGGCTAGGGAAAGAGGAGATAAAGTGGTGAGTTACTTTAATGAGAAAGAAACAGCCAGGATGGATAGAACCAGGAGATACCAAAGAGGTACAAAGAGCTTTCCAGCTTGGGTATTGGGATCCAGAGAGGAAGGAACTCAAAAGGACAAGTCTACTTGCCTGTGGACCCACACTGACTCGCAGCTCATGGACAGCTCAAACCCAGGCACAGTACTCTGTCCTGAATAGAGGTGGAGGCGGGAAGGGAGCACCTTCTCTGCCCATCTCCCTGACTACAGAAGCACTAAAGAGAATGAGCTGGGCATGTCTCCAGAAGAGAGGTAGCAGGTCACTGCCGCAGGTCTGCTTGGGAGCCCCAAGCTTCATTGTGCAGGTGTGTACTCTGTAATACTAGTAATGAAGATAGAGATATCAATTTTTTAAGATTTTATTTATTTATTCATGAGAGACACAGAGGAAGAGAGAGGTGGAGACACAGGCAGAAGAAGCAGACTCCATGTAGGGAGCCTGACATGGGACTTGATCCCGGGACTCTGGGATCACGCTCTGAGCTAAAGGCAAGACCCTCAACTGCTGAGCCATCCAGGTGTCCCTTTCTGCTCCTGATTAAATTAATTATCCCCAAGGAATCTAAGGCTTCATTGATCTCTGAGAATTCCTCCAGATGTGATATGTAATGATTCTAAGTCTTTTTAAAGCTCAGGTCTTAAGTCAAGCTCATTTGTGCCAGAATTTTTGTTATATGAAATATTATGTGAGATGGGTAGCTCATGACCTGAAATGTGGAATTCCTTCTTTTCTATGGCAGGACTGTATGTAGTGACTATAAATATTTATATAATATATAATATATAATATATACATTACTGTACTTAATCCTCCCAGTAAATCCCTTGATAGATGTGTAAGTATTATCTTCATTTTAACATGAGCAAAGAGAGGCTCAGAATGGACCTGGAACTTGCCTGGTATCCCACAGCTAACAAGTGGCAAAGCTAGATTTCAGACCTAGGTGTGTCCTGCCCTCATGATGACCTTGAAAATTGGGATTCTCGGTCAGATAAAGCCATGAGAGAAATCCAAAATTCAATTAGCTACCATTTTGTTATCGGTGAGAGTAGCATGGTCTTAAGACAGGGAGTTTGCAAGAACATTTCAGAGTTCCATCAAGTTCAAAGATCTTTTTTTTTTTAAGATTTATTTATGTATTCATGAGAGACACAGACAGAGAGAGAGGCAGAGACACAGGCAGAGGGAGAAGCAGGCTCCATGTAGGGAGCCCGACATGGGACTCGATCCAGGGTCTCCAGGATCAGGCCCTGGGTTGAAGGTGACACTAAACCACTGAGCCACCCAGGCTGCCCAAGTTCAAAGATCTTTAAAGTCGGCCAGAAAAGAAATTTGAAGCCTTTTAAGAGGAAAATAATGAGACCAAGGAACTAGTCTGGACAAGGATTGAAGGCTTCCATGGGTATTCCAGATGTTCCCAGGACATGGGAACAAATGAGCGACACAGACATCTGAAGTTCTCATGTTCCCTTTTCAGACCATTGGCTAGAGGTCAGTATATCCCATCATGGTCATCCATAGGAACCCTGACAATTGCTGGTAACAGGATGACGCTAATTGGGAGACTCATTTAGATGTATCTATTGTAAACCCTGGCAGAACATGATATATGAACTTAGTAGGACAATGTTAGGTTTTACAAGGTAAAGAAGACCCAATAGCTCAGAAAAGAGGGTAGGATGAATTTTACATATTTATGAATGGGACTGGCTTTAGTAGTGCTTATAAAATAATATAAAATAATTTACAAAATACATTAAATAATATACAGAATAATATTAAATATGTAGAAATACTGGGTTGTAAAATTTATAAATTTTGTAAGTTACAAAATTTACAAAATAATATTTATAAAATACCACAAAACAATGTAACAAATAATATTCCATAATAATAATTTTAATTATTATAGCATTTAATCATTATATATGCAGAAATTACAAAATGATATTACAAAACAATATCACAAAATAATATTCCATAATAATGTTTAATTATTATATTATTTAATTAATTATTAATTATTAATTATTAATTATTAATTAATTAATTATTAATTATTAAACCAATAGTGTATTAACATTTTTTCCACTCATTTGCCATACTGACAGTGCAAATACAATTTGGTCTAAATGTACAGACTCTCAAGCAACAATGTACAGCCTTTCTTCGTCCTCCATGCTAAGAGATGTAAAAGTTTAAGGGTCAAACAATACCAAATGTACAGGCTTCAAAACCATCTAAGTTAGGGCATTCACTAGTTTTAGCTAAGATACATCTGGAACACTGACAAGTGATCACTTACAATAATGTGAAGTAAATCTTTTGAAAAATAAAACTTTAGTGGAATAATTCTGGAGGATATACCAGAGGAACAAGTTACCAGTTTAAGGTATGTAATTTAATTAAGGTATGTATGTACAAATATGTAATTTGTTATATAGATAGTAATAGTATTAGATATGGAGAGTTACTAGGTTCTACAGTTACTAGAAAAGTTGTCAGATTTGGTTTGTTGAAAAATACATCAGATAGGTCTTGTATTTATAATTAAGTATTATAGAATTGTAGCACAAACAAATGGAGTTGCAATGTACCCCTTGTGCATATCTCAGGGGAGTCTGGTGGAGCGGATGCCTCTCTCTCCTCTGGTAGCTGATTATCTCCAGCAAGAAGACTGTTCTAGTAGTAGCCAAAAGGCTCCACCTCCTAAGAAATAGAACTGTCCACTGTTGGAACACCATTGCCCTCACATCAAAAGGGAATTGGGACAAGTGGGCTAAACCATCTACCAGATGAGTAATTACAGAGCCAACTAAGGTGGGTGATTATCTATGACTCCAAGACAAAACAATTTGCTGGAACATCTTGTGTAGGATAAACTCTAAAGACAAAAGAGCTACATAAAAATGCTTGAACTTTATTTTTTTTTATTTTTAAAAAGATTTATTTATTTAATTTAGAGAGAGAGTGATTGAGACTATGAGCAGGGGGAGAGGCAGAGGGAGACAATCTCAAGCAGACCCCCCACTGAGCCGCAGCGCTTGATCTCATGACCCTGAGATCACCACCTGAGCTGAAATCAAGGGTGGGATGCTTAACCAACTGAGCTACCCAGATGCCCCGAAATTCTTGAACGTTAGCCAGTAATTTTATTCTTTGCATTGTGTTGCTATTGGAAACTATTTGTTGTATTGTTTTCAGAACAAGAAATTATCTTTACTTTTTTAGGAATAAAGATTTCCTATACAAGAGAAAAGGATGAACCATTCTAAAAGCAAGAATTTAACTAGAATCGATCTGAAAATATGCCTATATATGTATATACACCTACACACATATAATTTTTTTATGAATAATATATGTAACTTTTATATAATATATAATATCAATATAAGATACAGTATTGCCACATATTTTTTTTTAAAGATTTTATTTATTTATTCATGATAGTCACACACAGAGAGAGAGAGAGAGAGGCAGAGACAGGCAGAGGGAGAAGCAGGCTCCATGCACCGGGAGCCCGATGTGGGATTCGATCCCCGGTCTCCAGGATCGAGCCCCGGGCCAAAGGCAGGCGCCAAACCGCTGCGCCACCCAGGGATCCCGCCGCATATTTTTTTAAGTCTCTACCAAAATAGTCCATGAAAAAAATCACCCCAAAATACAAAATTGTGCTTAAGATTCTTGACTGCCAAAATTCTGTTCAAAAAGTTTCTTTGGGAAAAAAAAAAATACAAGTTTCTTTGGAGAAATGCTTGATTCCATCTATGAGGCAGACACACAGAGACAGGGCTAGAAGATCTTGTATGGGTAAACAAGAACATTTTCAAAGATAAATGGAGCCGTATGAAAAGGTCTCACTTGCCAAAGCTGCTATAATTTAAGCTTCAAAAAGAGGATAATGCCTGTGCCCTCTCGTAGTCATCAATATGAAAAGCTACAAGGTCGATAAGGATGTACAAAAAGTGAGAATTAACAGAAATGTTTGTAATTTGTCAAAGCAGGTAAAGGGAATAGAATACATTTTTATTGAGCCTGGTTATTGTTGATATTGACTCATTTATTATACTAATGAAGAATACAGGACATAGAAAAGATAAATACTTCCACTAAAAAGCTTTGTGTGACTGAGAGAGAATGTCAGCTGACCAGCTTTCATAAGTTATAACCGCAAGTTAGTGAAAATCACAGAAAAATACAAAATTTAATTGTATATAGTGTTTAGTGTCTGAAAAGGTCATGTCCTCTCTTTTTTTAATATATATATATTCATGAGAGACACAAAGAGAGAGCCAGAGACATAAGCAGAGGGAGAAGCAGGCTGCCCACCAGGAGCCCAATGTGGGACTCGACCCCAGGACCCTGGGATCATGACCTGAACTGAAGGCAGCTGCTCAACCACTGAGTCATCCAGGTGCCTCCTCTCTTTTTTTTTAAATATCAAAGAATGGGGGACTCCATGAGGCCTGGAGGTCTTTCAACTCGGTAGGAGCCCATCAAGTTCAAAGGTTTATAGGAAAAAGCATTCATAAATCTTAAATGTATCAAGAGAGTGAGAGCTGGAGCCTCCTGCCTGTGCCTCCTGGAAGAGATAGAAGAATCAGGGAATGTGTATAACTAAATCCAGAGAAGGAACTTGTTATAGAATCATAAAGTAATGACAAGGACCAGAACATTTCATCAGGATCACAAATGAGAATTTAGGCAGCCTTCAGACTTAAATCCCTGTCAGTAGAGAATGTTGGTTAACTGGTAGGGTCACCATTTTCTTGGGTGGCTCAATGGTTGAACATCTGCCTTTGGCTCAGGGCATGATCCTGGAGTCCTGGGATGGAGTCCCACATCAGGCTCCCCACAGGGAGCCTGCTTCTCTCTCTGTCTGTGTGCCTCTCTATGTCTCTCATGAATAAACAAAATCTTTTTAAAAATAAAATAAAATAAATACGGCTTTGTGTGTGTGGGTGGGTTCTACCTAGAGATATTTAGAATTAAGTATAGAAATACCTAAGGGATTCTGAACACTAGTCTCGATATATTGGAGTCGAGAAAGCATCTGCATCTTTGGTATTTTGTGTGCCTGGAGTGTGGGAGAGGATTTGTGCCTCTATAGGGTCTTTCCATTACAATACAAAGCCTGTATTTGTGCAATCGATTTAGCCATATGGTTTTTAAGGCAAAATCTTACCAAGTAATTTTCAGTATTAAAATATCTAAAAGAACTTTAGATTTGCTTTAGTTTGTCAGATTTGTAACCATTTGTACTAGGGACATTTTTGTCAGTAAGCCCGGTCAATGATGGCTCAGAAAGATGCTTTGGTTGACACAGTTGCTAAAGACATTGCCCCCACAGAACAGCAGCCTTCAACCCTGGCACCATGATATATCCTCATCCCTCTCCTACCTCAGTTTACAAAACAAGGCCTATTGTAGAAAAGGCTGCTTGAGCTCCAGCAGGCTGCTTCTTCCATTTGTTCACAAATTCTACCTAGAGCCAGATGGGTTTTTCCACGGCTCCCGTGTCCTCCTCCCTGTCTAAGAGAATGAAAAACACTCGGTGCCATGCTTGAGCAAAAAGGTGATAAGGGAACAGATCAAACATGCTCTCTTATGTGTGGCTTTTCCAATCTAGCCACTTCTCATTGTGTGCTTTGTCCTCTTTATGCCCCCATTTAATTCATGGAAGCCAGTCCAATCACCACATAGCACTCAACTGTGAGATTACCATACCTGCCCCCCTCCCCACCTTGCACATTGACTCTTTTAACCTTCCCTGGTCAATAAGCTAGTCTCCTGCCTTAGCTGTAATATTTCTAATCTCCAGATAGCCTGAGGTTTTTCTCCACAGGAATTATTATTATTACAGCAAAAATTGCTCCCGAAATAGTCTCACTTGGGGATTTCTTTGCTAGGAATTATCTCTTAACGTGGACTCAGCCTGAAATTTTCATTCTAAGGGACAGATTTTCCAACACGTATGTAATATCAACCACATAACTTGTACCACCCTCAGAGTTCTGGCAAGGTAGAAAGGAAAAAAAAAAAAAAAAAAAAAAACCTCACAGATTAAATTTGCTTTCAATGACCTGAGTCCCTTCTAATGAGCATGATGAACAGGGAGCCACAATTCAGCTGACTGGTTGTCATGGATGAGCCACAGTGACTTCAGCTCATAGTCTAGCTAGTTCTCTAGCACCCAGGGGACAAATGGATATCATGATCACAAGTCCACTTCTCCTCTAAGTTCCTTTAAAGTATGGGTGTCCCAACATGTTTGTTGCTGCCAGGACACTGATTCTATATAAGGGAATTTTTTTTTTTTTTTTTTTTTTGGAGTGGCGCAAAGAGTGGTGATGCAGATTACTGCTTCTCGCCCAGATAAACTGAGACCTATACATTTTTCTTCATTACCCTCCATAGCTCTGTGTTCACCTTGCCACCCTTGAAAATGGAGGTATCTCATTGCAAGTCTGCAGAATAAAGATCCAGAGGCACTAAACCCCAACCACATCATAACTACCACTAAAAAAGAGCGGCCCTAACTGCCTTGCAAGTCACTTAAGGCAGGCGGATTTCAACAGCTTGCAGCACCTTTAGTCTAGAAGGTAGGGAGTGATCTTGTTCCCTCCTTGACTGGCTCAGCAAAGTCCATAGTGATCATTGGAAGAATTTGCGTGGAAATGCAAAATAATTAACTTCAGGATAATTGGCATAAACTAGAAAACTACTGGACAAATATTGGTTAGGATTTGTATCATCCTCACTTCATGATTTGCTGCTAGGAATGAGGGTGAGCACCAGGGGCCCAGGTGCTGACCACACAGAGAGGCTCCTTCCCCACCTCACTCCCTGTCTCTGCATTCAGTCCCCAGGGCTGCCATAGCATGGTGCCACAAACTGGGTGGCCTCAAACAACAAAAATGCATTCTCTCGCAGTTCTGGAGGCCATAAGTCCAAGATCAAGGTGTCAGCAGGGCTGGTTCCTTGAGTTGTCTAGAAAACATTTGTTTTCCCCTCGATCCTATTTTCTATTAGTTTCCAAGCATAAAGGAGGTGGCCAAGAAATGACAACTTACACCAGGCCTAGTTAACTCATTCATTGTTTCTGCCTGTCCCTGATATGCATGTGTTCATGACCCCTGATATAAGGGGTTGAATTCAATCCTGATAAAGAGCGAGAAACTTGACTCAGCACTACTCCATACTATTTTATGCTTGACTACTTTGTACCCTATATTGTATTAGCGATGTGAACACACATACACAATAACCTAACATGTCCAGAAGAACAGATATTTAGATTTCTCGGCAACTAAATCTTTCTGATTCTCTTTTTTTCTGAGATTTTATTTTATTTTTTTTCAGGAGAGACACACATACAGAGACAGAAACATAGGCAGAGGGAGAAGCAGGCTCTCTGCGGGGAGCCTGATGTGGGGGCTCGATCCTGGGACTCCAGGGTCATGCCCTGAGCCAAAGGCAGACTGATGCTCAACCACTAAGCCACCCAGGCATCCCTAAATCTTACTGATTCTTAACAAATGGGATCCTTTCAGTTCTTGAGAGGTAGTAGGTAAAGGGGAAAGGATTTCATGAATCAGTAGAAGCAAAGATAAAAGCAGCTTATTAGGAAAATGGCCTGTGATACCATGAGGGGGTCGGGCAGGAACCTTGTTTTGCACATGGTGTGCCTAAACCAGCTTGAGCTGAATGGTGAGGTCTTCATTCATTAACACCCGAGAGGGTTCATCAGCATCTCTGAATGTCTACAGAAGCCAGGTGCTATGTGGCTATTTGGCTGCTTTTTGTCTGAGTTTGGGGCTGTTTTTCTTACTGTCTGTTTAGCAATCGCAGCCCTGCAAAGACAAGAAGAACACAGGGCAGAAAGCGAGCTCTTGATTTAGAAAGTCTACAGAAGCTAATTATTTAAATACCCATAGGATTATGTGAGGAGTCAGGAGACCAGATTTGATTTGAGTTTGTTCCCTCTGGTCCGAAAAGGAAAAAAAAAAACCCACTTTGTTGCTTAGGGAACCCAGAATAGTTCATTGCTTGGTTTCTTACTGGGCTCTGCTTTCAGAAGAGGACCCCTTTCCTATTAAAATGATAATAAATTGAAAGCAGGATGGGGGAAAGATGAGAAAGTGTTGTAATCCTCCCTACTGCTTGCCTTCTCGCTCCTTTTTGTCCTCCAAATTGTCAGAACCTCAAAGGAATAAAAAGCAAATTAGTTGCCAGCTGTACAATAGCTGTAAGAAAAGCTTAAGTCTTCCTAGGGGGGTCTCAGCCCACCTTGTGGGTGAAGGACAAGAATGCAACTGTCCTGGTATCCAGCCACAGCAGACTTGAGAAACTAGAGCAGAGGGTCTCCTTTTGTCAGCTATGGAGAACACCAGACAAGGCTTAGAATGGGGAGAGAGAGAGTAAAGCATGAGACACACTGGTAGCTCCCTCGCCAAGACACACTTCTGCCTAAAATAGCTCTGTGGCGCTCCCAGGTTCTGTTACAAATCCCAGAGGCTCATTCTAGAAGTAAGATTACACTGGATTGTGTCTGGTTTCCGGTTTCTTCATGGCATTGGATCAAATGAATCGATAAACATGGAGTGAGATTGTCAACATCAAAAATGCATATTTAATGAGGACAGAGGCCTCCAGCGTGGGTTGGGGGGAGACACGGATTAATGCCTAACCTCTCAGGGTAAAGGTCAGTGAAGTCTGGGGAAAAAGAACAGCATGTTTCATATAAGAGGTGCCTATGTTCTATGACACTTTAATAAAGTCTCAAACCAAATCTCATGTAAAAAGGCCATTCGATTCATTAATTGGCTTTTGTATCAATGCAATGTCAAAGGTGATGGCACAGAAGAACCTTGACCAGGGAGTAATAACAAAAGTCAGGGTGTAAGCTTCTTGTACAGTCATAATTAAGAGCTAAAAATGCATTCAGAGGTTGCAAATACATGTCGGCAGAGACCAAGCAAGCAAAAGAAATGCATAAATCAGGCTGGGGGTACTACACTGGGGAGATGCAAAACCTCCCCTGAACTGGAAAAATATGTGGTCTGCCAACTGAGGACTTCTTTTCAATTATGAAAAGATGGAGAGGGGGGAAAAGAATTTGTTCCATTTATGGCGACAGCTTAGTGACTCAAGAAATATTTGCTGAGTTCTATAATTGAGACTTCTACCCTCCTGAATTGCTTCCCCTGAACTGTGCTGTGGGTTAAGCCCGCAGACAAATGTTACAGGAAAGGGTCATGCAAAATTCCTCATGTTTCCATCTCTGGGATGGCGGTCTTTAATTCCACCACACAATGTTTTTTATGTCTGAACCCTGGGTCCTGGAGCCATTCCTTCTTCTCCCACGATCTGGGCCCATAGAAATTCAAGAGCCAAACCTAGAGGATTTTTTCAGCTTCCCATGAGGAACAGGTGATGCATTTCTTGGTGAAAAATTGACCCCTGGCTTTTACATATTCTCCTAATATGATTTTCCTTTCTCTTTAATTCCCTGATCTATTTATCCTTTTGAGCAGATTTCTTTAAAATTTGGTGCATCATTTCAAATCCATCATGAGTTAAGCATAGATGAACTGCGTTGGTTGGGAACTTCTAAAACCTACATGGATGATTTCTCAGGAAATGGCCATGGCATTATGAACCGTGTTCTTCTGTAGCCCAAAGTGATGTTGCTTTAGAACTGGGTCAGGATAGGATATAGGGAATGAAATGTTTCATATCAATGAGATACATTTTTTAAAACGATTTACTGCATTTATGTTGTTTTGATGATATGTTTTATTGTGGTGAAAAACATAACAATTTTTAAGTTTAAATTCAGCAACTTATGAACATTTACAATGACTTACAACTGCTACTACTTTGTCCCCAAATTTTTCTTTATGTCCAGACCGAACTCAGTACCCCTTAAATAATAACTGCCCATTCCCCTCTCCTCCCAGCTCCTACCAACCACCATTCTCCTTTCTGTTTCTATGAATTTGTCTGTTCTAGGTTCCCTGTATAAGGGGGATCATATGTTTGTCCTTTTGTGACTGGTTTATTTTGCTTAGCACAATGTTCTCAAGGTTCATCCGTGGTGTAGCGTGCATCAGAATGTCCCTCCTTTTCAAGGCTGAAAAATATTCCATTGTGTGTATCTACCACATTTTTTTTATCCATTTGTTATGTGTATCCATCTGTTGATGGGCTTTGGGGATGTGTCCGTCTTCTGGCTGTTATGAGTAATACTATTAGGAACATTCCCAACGTATCTGTTTGGGTCTCTGCTCATGGTTCTTTTGGGTTTGTGGATGAAGGTTCAAAATGAAGTAAGCATGGCTAAAAGAGTCATTTGCAAATGGAGCTAGGGGGCCAGAAGGGAAAGGGGACTTGTGTGTATCTTCTCTCTCAAATTCTTAAAATTGTTATTCATCTCAGCTAAAAGCCAAGGCATCTGCTGCATCTTAGAAAGGACATAAGTGGACTTTCTGTCTAACACTAGCCCTGGTTAAAAAAAAAAAAAAAAAAAAACTAGCCCTGGTAATCACTTAGGTACAGATTACAGATGAGTGTAACTGTAGCTAGGCCAGCACCAGTCACATTTCCTTCAATACAACTTACACAAATTCCCTCCATCCTCTTTTTAAAATCTAATGTCCTTTTCTTTCTGGAACTTGCCTTTGATTTCAGCTGACTCATTGGCTCCCAGATGACAAACCCCCCCAAACCCCCCAAATAAAGGCACACATTTTATTTTGCAGCTTCCAGTTTGGTCTTCTGTTGGTCGACAGGGTTTATACCTGTATCTACTGGATCGTATGGTGTTTTCGATGTTTACCTTTTTGAAGAGCTACTGAACTATTTCCCTCAGCAGCCGCACCATTTTACATGTGCCCCTCCCCCACCCAGCAATATATGTGTTCCAATTTCTGGACAGCCTAACCAACATTTTCCATGTTTTAAATACGAGTCACCCTAATAGGTATGAAGTGCTCTGTCCAAGATAATTAATTAGAGGAGTCTCTCTGCCCAATTCAACATCAACTTTTGTCTTAATTTGGGACGCCCTACAAGTAAGAGTATTTGCCCAGAGAAAGCCTGAAATCAGGCAGACCTGGTTTGAGTAGCTTTTTTCTTCTTTGTTCCCCTATCTGTTGAGTGGGAATAAAAATAGGCTGTACCTCATATATATGTTTTGAAAATCAAAGGAGACAATGTACATCAAGAGTTTCATACAGGGGCAGGTAGAGATAATCACTCCAGAAAGGGAAGGGAGGGACTAGTAGCCACTCTTAATCAAATGTGACTTTCCTTCAAACTTGTATCTGACAAATGATCCTGCTGGCCCAGTCACTGTTAATCTATAAACCTTAGTGATTCAGTGGCCTTTGTCAAGTTCTGGCCCCTGGTTAATGATGGACCAGGTCATACAGATAAACCCTTCCTCTAAAAATCATGAGAAATGCCAAATTTTAAGTAACAACAATCTTGTTTGTCTAGTAGAGCTCACAAGACATCAGGAAGTTTATGAGCCAATTTTTGGATGAAAGTCAGTACCTAGAGGAGGCAGATTATCAGAGCACCAAACCTCTCATGTGCCCTGAGAGCATTGCTGACACCCTCACCTCAGCGTCAGTTTAGCACCTATTGGTGAAAGAACATAGTCAAGGCTCACCCCTACTAAGGAACACAACCTGATAAATGACCCTGCCTATGCTAAACTGGGACCCTAAAGAACCACACTCTCAGGATTAGGATGATGGGGGTCTACACACAAGTCACAACCTCCTTCCATTTCCCTGAGGAGTGCCGAGATAGCTGTTTGACCACTGAGCAGAATAGGAGGACAGAAAGGAAAAAAGAATGCAATCACTGAGACCTCCCTTAAAGCAAGTACAGTAAGATGTGCAAGTGACTCCTTTACAGGCACAACAGAGACCAGGTCACCAAAGAAAGATTTTCAATATGCCGAGGAAAATAACTGCCAAGTTAGAATTCTATACCTAGGGAAAATATCTTGCAAAAAAAATGAGGACAAAATTAAAACATGCTCAGATAAACAAAAACTGAGAGTCCATTCCTAGCAAATGCTCACTCAAGAAAATTCTAAAGAATATTCTTCAGAATAAGAGAGCCATCTGGGATAGGATTTGAAAGGCAAGAAGGAATACAGTGGTAAATATGTAAGCAAAAGTAACTAGAGGGTAACTTCAAACACACACACACACACACACCAATGATATTACTCACTGATCTGTTCGGATAAAATAAATAAATGAAAAAGACAAACTCAAAATAGTACACAAAAATAGCAGGTAAGGCAGGAATGCAATGGATGGACTTAAGTGGTTTTGAGCTCCTTGTATTATTTGAAAATGCAGTATAAAGATTTTAATAAAACATGGAGTGGTTTAAAAAAAAAAGGTTTTATTTATTCGTGAGAGACAGAGAGAGAGGCAGAGACTAGGCAGAGGGAGGAGCAGGTTCCATGCAGGAAGCCCGATGTGGGACTCAATCCCAGGACTCCAGGATCACACCCTGGGCCGAAGGCAGGCGCTAAACCACTGAGCCACCCAGGCATCCCAAAACATGGAGGTTAATAAGTTTCATTATACGTAACTGTGTAGGAACTGAATTATAGAAACAGAGTATATAACATCCATATTATCAGCAGAGGAGGGAAAAAGCAAATAGCTAAACTTTCTGAGTTGTGAGTGCTAAAATTAGTAGAAGAGGGGCACCTGGGGGCACCTGGATGGCTCAGTGGTTGAGCATCTGCCTTTGGCTCAGGGCATGATCTCGGGGTCCTGGGATCAAGTCCTGCATCAGGCTCCCTGCATGGAGCCCGTTCTCCCTCTGCTTCTCTCTCTGTGTCTCTCATGAATAAATAAATAAAATCTTAAGAAAAAAAAAGATGGGTACCTGGTTGGCTCAGTCGGAGGAGCATGCAACTCAGAGTCATGAGTTCGAGCCCCACATTGGGTGTGGAGATTACTAAAACTCATAAATAAACTTTTAAAAAGAATAGTAGAAGAAACTTCAATGACTAATGGATAGTTGTATAGCATCTAACTCTCTCACCCACATTATTTCCTGATTTCCATGTCAATTTTCACATATATCCATAAAATTTTTAACATTCCTCCTTCCAAGAGATGGAGCTAACTCCCCTCCCCTTGAGTACAGGCTGAACTCAGTCACTTGCTTCTAGCAAGTACAGCATGGAGAGGAGAAAACAGTCACTTCACAGTGAGGAAACCTGGGAGACATGTCTGCAAAGTTCACATCACCAATAACAAGTTATGTTAATATTTTGAGCGCCCTGATAGGATGCGAGGAAAGTAGTGCTTTGCCTCTGTGATGTTCTTCACACACGCACACACAAAAAAACCATAACCCAAGTCTAATATTAAGAAAACATCAGGAAACTCCAAATTGGGGAACAAGATATCTGACCAGCTCTTTTTATAAGTGCCAAGGTCATGAAAAACAAGGTGAGTCAAAGAAGCTGTCGTAGGTTGGAAGAGATTATTGAGATGCATGATGATGACTGAATGTACTACAGTGTGTAGGTTTTAATCCTGGAAGAAAATTTTTAAAAAATAGTAGAAAAACTGGAATGGTAGACAAGTGCTAGGTTTGCCCCATCATTGCCACCCCCTGCTTTCATGTCCTTTGTGCCCACCCTCCCGCTGAGTGTGGTGGGACCTAGGACCTGTTCCTATACCGTGGAGCATGGCAAAGGTGATGGAACATTAATCTCACAATTACATTTTGATAAATACAACTCCACCCTGCTAGCAGACTTGAATTGGTTCTATTGCCAACTCTGAGGAAGCATACTGTAAGGAAACAAATGGACATGTTGGAGAAGCCCGTATGGCAAGAATCTGTAGAAAGCCTCTAGCTGCTGAGGGAGGTCTCTAGCAAAAATCTGGAAGCCTCAGTTCTGCAGCTGCAGGAAATTAATTCCTACAACACTTCATGGGAGCCTAAGAGTATTTTTCCCCCCTTGAGCCTCTGATGAGACCACAGTTCTGGTTGACACCTGGACTGCAGCCTGATAGGGCTTGATGCAAAACACCCACCTAGGGGCACCTGGGTGTCTCAATGGTTGCACATCTGCCTTTGGCTCAGGTTGTGATCCTGGGGTCCTGGGACTGAGTCCTGCATCAGCAGCCTCTGTCTGTGTGTCTCTCATGAATAAATAAATAAAATCTTTAAAAAGAAAGAAAACACCCACCTAAGCCACACCCAAGCTTCTGACCTATAGAAACCATGCTTTTTAAGCTGCTTTTCTATTTTTCATGGCAATTTGTTAAATAGCAATAGAAACTGATATAACTGCTAAAATCCAAATAAAGTCTGTAGTTTAGTTAATAGCTTTGCTTTAATTTGTTAGTTGTGATAACTAACTGGATAACTATCCTGGAGTCCTGGGATCAAGTCCCACATCGAGCTCCCTGCATGGAGCCTGCTCCTCCCTCTGCCTATGTCTCTGCCTCTCTCTGTGTTTCTCATGAATAAATAAATAAAATCTTAAAAAAAGAAAAACCTCCATGGGTTTTTTATGTGATGGTCACATAGACACTAACATTAGGAGATGCTAGGTGGAGGGTATACAGAAACTTTTTATCTTCACAACCATTCTAAAAATCTAAAATAATTTCAGAATAAGGGGCACCAAGGTGGCTCAGTTGGTTAAGCATTTGCCTTCGGCTCAGGTCTTGATCCCGGGGTCCTGGGATTGAGTTCCACCTTGGGCTCCCTGTTCAGGAGAGAGCCTGCTTCTCCCTTTCTCTCTACCCATCCCTTGCTTGTGTTCTCTCCCTCTCATGCTCTTTCTTTCAAATAAATAAATAACATCTTTAAAAAAAATAATTTCAAAGTAAGAGCTTAAAAAATTCTCAGCTGTTCTAAAAGAAAGCAAGAAAAGAACCCAGAATAGGTAGACAAAGGCAGTACTAATAAGGTGAGAATTTTAATAAAAGTAAGCCAGTAACTTCCTTAAACTAGAAGAAGATTATGAAGGTAGGGGGGAAAAGCCAGCATCCAAATATATGCTATTTAAAGAGACAAATCTAAACTACAGAAATGCAAAGAAGATAAAAAGTAAAACCACAGAAAAATATGTTCACACACAATTATGGATATTTTTAAAAGCTGGTAGGGCTATGTTAATATCAAACCAAATTATTTTGAAGGCAAAAAAATATCAGTAGAGATTTTCTTTAAGTCGCTTCTTAACGATAAAAGTTAAAGGCACTAAGTGGACATTTTAATTTAAAATGTCATGTATGAAATAGCATCGCCTCAAAAAATATAAAACAAACAGTAACAGAATATGGGATCCCTGGGTGGCGCAGCGGTTTGGCGCCTGCCTTTGGCCCAGGGCGCGATCCTGGAGACCCGGGATCGAATCCCACATCAGGCTCCCGGTGCATGGAGCCTGCTTCTCCCTCCGCCTGTGTCTCTGCCTCTCTCTCTCTCTCTGTGACTATCATAAATAAATAAAAATTAAAAAGTTTAAAAAAAAAAAAAAACAAACAGTAACAGAATAGAAAGGAGAATGAGACAAATCCACATGTGTGATATGAGATTTTAACATAGTTCTCTTAGTTAAAAACTTAATAGAACAAGTTTTTTTAACCAGCAATAATATAGATTTATATAATATTCTTGATCTAATCAGCATATTGATTCATTGATTTTAAAGATTTTATTTACTTGACAGAGAGAGAGAGAGAGAAAGAGATAAAGAGAGAGCATGATAAGGGGGAGGGAAGAAGGAGAGGGAGAAGCAAGCTCCCCACTGAACAGGGAGCCTGACCCGGGATCATGACCCAAGACCCTGAGATCATGACCTGAACTGAAGGCAGACGCTTAACCAACTAAGCCACCCAGGGGCCCCTAAGCACAGTATTTAAAACATTGCACTGAAGAGCTCTAGAATTATGCATCCTTTGTCAGCAAATATTTGAGACTTGTTCCAAAATTTCAAAATCAATTATCTTCGGGACCATAAAGCAAGTTTCAACAAACTTCAAAATGTTGAAGTCAGAGTGTATTTTTTCTTTTCTTTTCTTTTCTTTTTTTCAGAGTGTATTTTCTTAACACAAAACAATTAAGCTCTGGATACATTCTTTTTTTAAGATTTTATTTTATTTATTCATGAGAGACAGACAGAGAGAGAGAGAGAGAGAGAGAGGCAGAGACACAAGCAGAGGGAGAAGCAGGCTCCATGCAAGGAACCCGACGTGGGACTCGATCTCGGGTCTCCAGGATGACACCCTGGGTCGAAGGCAGACGCTGAACCGCTGAGCCACCTGGGCTGTCTTCTGGATACATTTTTTTTTTTAACGTTTTAATCCCTATATGTTAGAAATCAAGAAATATATTTATAAATAATTCATGGGTAAGTAAATATATCATGGTAGAGCTTAGAAAATGAGAACGTTTGAACTAGAAATTAATAAGAGTAGTACGAATCAAATTTTGCGGGTTACAGATAAAGCGTTATTTGGTGGGAAATTTTTGACATTAAAAGCAAATATTTAAAAAGAAGAAAGACAAAGTTAATAAGCTAGTCAGAAGAAGAACAAAACAGGGGTACCTGGCTGGCTCAGTCCAAAAAGCTTGCAACTCCTGATTTTGGAGTCATGAGTTTGAGTTCCACATTGGTCGTAGAGATTACATTAAAAAAAAATCTTAAAAAGTAGAAAAAGAACAAAACAAGCACAAATAAAAGGACAGAGTAATGCTGATTTGGTCATCCTGTTTCCTTACCATCACATTTTGATACCTCTTGAAATAGTAACTAATTTATAGGTTGCAAATGCTTCCTGGTTCTTCTGAGCTCTTAGTAAAGGCATTATTTTGCACTACTCAGGCTTATAGAAAAGGTTGTCTGGGAAATACATATTAAAAATACAATGGGATCTCACTATCTGTATTTCAAATTATTTTTAAAAATTTAAATCTTATGGCAAGTGTTGATTAAGATATGAATGAATGGAAATGTTCATAGGTTGCTGGTAGGAGTGCCAGTTGACTTAACCACTTTGAAAAATAGTTTGACATTATCCAGCAATATACAAATAAATATATCCAGCAGTATATAAATATATATTACAGTAGACTCCCTTTATCTGTAGGGGATACATTCCAAGACCCCTAATGGATGCCTGAAACCATGGATAGTACTGAGCCCCATATATACCATGTTTTTTTCTTATTCAGACATACCTATGAGAAAGATTCATTAATAAATTAGGCACACTAAGAGATTAACCACAATAATAACAAAATAGGACAATTGTAACAACGCACTGTAATAAAAGTTAGGTGTGTGGCTTCTCTCTCAAAATGCCTTACTGTACTCACTCTTGTGATGATGTGAGATGATAAAATGCCCACGTGATGAGGTGAAGTGAGGCTAGTGACAGAGGCATGTGACCTAGTGTTAGGCTACTACTGACCTGATAACTCATCAGAAGGAAGACCATCTGCTTCCAGACCACAGTTGACCATACATAACTGAAACCACAGAAAGCAAAAACATGGATATGGGTAGACTCCTGTACCACCACACCAGTTTAATTCAAGAACTCAAGTTTGCCCTAATATTCAAAAATCAAATTAGTATAAGTCACCATCCTAACTGAAAGGAAGAGAAAAAGCATATAATCATCTTAATGAAAGCAATGCATTTGATAAAATTCTATATCCATTCAAGATAAATCTTACAGCACACAGAAACAAAATTTTCTTTTTTTTTTTTTTTTGGAAACAAAATTTTCTTAATCTGTTAAGAGTCTGTACATACATATATCAAGTCTGATATTTAATGGTGCTGTATTAAAGCCCCCCCCCCCCGAAATCAGAAACAGGACAAGAATATCCACTGTCACCTTTTTTTTTTTTTTTTTTTTTTAACATTTCCCTTGAGTTCTTGTCCCAGACCCCTGTTCAGGAATGCCGGATGCATTCTCCAGCTCCTGGAGTGCTGTCAGCAGACAACCTTCTACTATCAGCCAGCTCCGTGTGGCATTGCCTTGCTTGAAGAGAGACACCTGCCACGAAATCACACCTCCTTCCAGCAAGTTCTGCAGGCAATGACTGATCCAGGTGGAGGTATAAGAACCATTCCCCTTGCCTCATGTCTGGACACATCTGAGGGGTTATCCCCGCTTTAGAACTTTCCATAAGCTTGATGCGGTCTCTACTGAGACTGCCTGACAGCTCAGCTTCTTAGGCTTGCTGGCTTCCCTTTCCAGAGCCTCTTGCATGCTCTTCTCCAGCTTCCCAGGGACAGCTTGAGCCATGGTCGGTGCAAGAAGGAAGGAAGGAGGTGGGAAGAAGGGAGACATCATAGAAGGTTGGAAGCAAGAGGTTCTGGGCACTGTAAATACTCTCTTCTTGGTCTGGGTGTTGGTTACACAGGTGTTTGCTTTATACTATTTTAAATTGTATGGTTTAGTTTTGTGCAGTTCTTGGTATAAATGCCTTTTTTTTTTTTTTTTACAATGCATGACCATTGACTTGGCTCATCTTTGCCTTTTCACTTTATCCTGGAAACTTCTTTTAAAAAAAATTTATTTATTTATTTGAGAGAAAGTGAGAGCAAGAGTAAGAGATAGACAGAGAGAGAGAGAGAGAGAGAGAAAACAAGTAGCGGGGAGGGACAGAGGAAGAGGGAGAAGCAGACTTACCACCCAGCAGGAAGCAGGGAGCCCACGTGGGGCTGGATCCTAGGACCCTGAGATCAGGACCCGAGCCAAAGGCAGATGCTTCACCAACTGAGCCACCCAGGTGCCCCAATCCTGGAAACGTCTTATATGTTTGGCTCCGATTTAAGATGCAGTTGTCCAGTGATGATCACACATTATAAAAAGCACATTTTTAGGGCACCCATGTGGCTTAATCATTAAGATAATGTCATTATGCTTTCTGCTCAGGTCATGATCCCCGGGTCTTGGAATTGAGCCCTGCATATGGCTCGCTGCTCAGGGGGGAGTCTGCTTCTCTTGCTCCCTCTGCTGTTCCCCTCACTTTTGCTCTCTGGTTCTCTCTCTGTCAAATAAATAACATCTTTTTCAAAAATAAAAAATAAACAAAAAGCACATTTTTTATGATGATTATTAGTTGGGACACACAAAGCAAAAGAGGGGATGATTTCAGGATTTTTCTGAATTTTACTCACTTAGGACCATGTGAGGTTAAACTGAAGAGTATAGTAGAAGGAGCATTTAACCTTCAGTGCCAGAAACAGGAGTTCAAATGCCGATAGAATGTCCCTTCACTTTACTGTGCCTCAATTTCCTCACCTATACAATGGAAACAATTTTATCTTTTTTCCCCCTTAGATTTCATTTATTTATTTAGAGCACACATGAGCGCATGTGAGCAGAGGGAGGGGCAGAGGAAGAAGCAGAATCTCAAACAGACTGTCCTTTGAGAGCAGAGCCCCACAAGGGCTTGAGCTCAGGACTCAGAAATCATGATCTGAGCCAAAATCAAGAGTCAATCACCCAGGCACCCCAACAATTATATATTTATTAAAAGATAATTGAAGTTAAAGTGAGGGTTTTTGTGTGTGTGAATGCTCCTGAGTCTAGTTTATGTGTGCACAGGCAGCCTGGGTGGTTCAGTGGTTTAACGCTGCCTTCGGCCCAGAGCCTGGTTCTGGAGTCCCGGGATCGAGTCCCACGTCAGGTCCTTGCATGGAGCCTGCTTCTCCCTCTGCCTGTGTCTCTGGCCCCCGCCTCTCTCTGTCTCTCATGACTAAATAAATAAAATCATTAAAAAAATAAAAATTAATAGTTTATGTATGCAGGAAAAAAAATCTTCAAGTGACTATCCTGGTTTTATAATTAACCTATGATCTAGTAAAGTCAATAAAATTGTTTTACATCTTAAATTCTTCAGGCTTTCAAAATTTTCTACTCATATTATTCTGTTTATAAGTTTAGCGAATTTTACCATAAAGAAAACTTGAAAATATTTGGTCCTATTTATAGATTTAATTGAATTTCTTTAAACATGTTGTGCCACATATTTAAATTTAGTATATTCAATTTAATATACTAAATTTCCTTTTTAGTGCTTCAATTGTTTGAACAGATAGAATGTTCTCCTGTATTTAAATAACTCATAAATCTAATACATTTAACTTATAAATATGTTGAACTTTATGTTCTTGTGAATATTCCACCTCTGTCTACAAACTTGGTACGATTATAACTTAAAATAACAAATTATAGGGGAGAAGAACATACTTCTCCCTCTACCCTCTGAGTTCTTAGCTGAAACCCTTGTAATAAAAGTCAGATTAACAAGATAAAAACAAGTGGAAGTTTATTAACATTTATACCTCATGTAGACATAGAAGATAGCATCTGCTGTTTTCAAGTGCCTACAGCTCAAAATCGTCAGTATGCCAAGTTGGCATGGAATGTTCTAGACTCCTATGGGCATACATTGGGGTGGCACATTCTGCTACCCTTCAAAATCTAATTCAAAGACTCAAGTTCAGGGGATCCCTGGGTGGCGCAGCGGTTTGGCGCCTGCCTTTGGCCCAGGGCACGATCCTGGAGACCTGGGATCGAATCCCACATCGGGCTCCCGGTGCATGGAGCCTGCTTCTCCCTCTACCTGTGTCTCTGCCTCTCTCTCTCTCTGTGACTATCATAAATAAAAATTAAAAAAAAAAAAAAAGACTCAAGTTCATATTTTAAATTGAAGTCACCAGGTTGAGCCATTGCTCTAAGAGGTCAAATTCTCTTAAACATAAATACTTAAAATACCCAGTGTGTACAAATGCTTCAAAATAAAAATAATAGCATGGGTTTGATACTCTTAAATATTTCTGTATGTAATTCCAAATCCTTCTAGGGTGGAAAGTTGCTCATCTAATAAGAAAACTATTGTGCCATGCATTTACATGGGCTACATTCCCATATACTTTAGTGCCTCCCTTCGCAGCTTGCTAAAATGTCCTTAGAACCAGAGTTAACAGCCAGGAAATGCATGAGTCCTAGTTTGTAACCCTGAGGGAATACACTTGATCCTATATCTAGTTGCTGGGTAGGGCAAGGGAAGATCAGAAGCCCAGGTTTCTGGATGTAAGGACACCTGGGTGGCTCAGCGGTTGAGCGCCTGCCTTCCACCCAGAGAGTGATTCTCAGGTCCTGGGATCGAGTCCCACATCGGGGTCCCCACGGGGAGGCTGCTTCTCCCTCTGCCTATGTCTCTAGCTCTGTGTGTCTCTCATGAATAAATAAAAACAATTTTTAAAAAATAAAGTATATTTTAAAAAGGACTCCATGCAGATGGCTAGTAAAATAGAGTGTTTCTAGGGGCAAAAGAGATGGGCATCCATGAAATTACTTAATATCAAAAGATATTAAGAAAGAAGGCAGGAGAGGTAGGCCGAGAGACAGATTTCAAGAATGAATGTGTTCCCAGTGGAAAGTCACAATTGACTGCCCAGTTCCTAGAGCTGGGACAGTTTTCACATCCAGAATCCACCAAAGGAAAATAATGTCCCAACAAGGATGGACCTTGCAGCATCAAGGCAAGCATGTACAGGAGTGATGTCCCAGGCTTCATCCAAAGGGTTCTACAGTCATGTACTTGGATAGCAATACAGTGCGCAAAGTGGAAAACCCAGATCTTTCAAGGTCAGTTAGATACACGGTTCAAGCTGACCCTGATTCAAGTCCATCCTAGCTTCCCTAGAGGGAGTGGGGGAGGTGTAGTTAGGAATCAGCTACATCACACATCACATCCACATGGAGGCACTTAATTCAAAGAACACATAATCCAGGCTGTGGACACATTAGGGAATTGAGTATGAGAATAGAATAAGAAACGAAGGCAAAATAAGAAGGGTGGGGGTGACTGGGTGACGGGTACTGAGGTGGGCACTTGACAGGATGAGCACTGGATGTTATTCCATATGTTGGCAAATTGAACACCAATAAAAAATAAATTTATAAAAAAATAATATTGTATTCTAAAAAAATAAAATAAAACTAAAGGTGTAAAAAAAAAAAACCTGAAAGTCTAAATGATAATGATGTAGGTGTGGGAAGGTTGTATAGCAGATAAAGTTTGATACAGACACATTGGATTTGGGAGAAAGATAAAGACAGTTATTTCAGACTGTTGCAAACAATTATATTTATGTATGCATGTCAAATTTTTTACATGATAAAAATATCTTGATTTGAACTTAATTATAGTTTTAACAACCAATGCTTTTATATAGTCTCAAATGATTTTTAAAAACTCACTCTCTTCTTTCCTTCAATCTCTCAATCCCCAGACTGTCTTATAGGTGAGCATTTATTATTAGTTTCTGGTTTAGTTAATTTTGTTTTAATGTAGCCTGACTTCATTGTATTTTAGTAAGAAAGTTAATTTGATTAGATCCATTGCCATTGCTGATCTATACTGGGTTTTTAAATACTATCTTATTTTGTCTTTTTGTTTGCTGTCCTTTCCTTTTTGTAAATATATCAGAATGTGAATATGTATTCTCACATTTGCCTCGTTTTCTCAAAGATAGCATACTATACAGATTGTTTTGCACTTGGCATCTTTTCACTTTATGTGTTAAAAATTTCAAGAACAATCACCAAAGATTAGAGTTACAATCTGTAGCTTCCACACAAATGGCAAAAAAGTAGGAAGGGCCTGAGTATAGGAATATTTCCAACACAAAAATGAAAAAAAAAAAGGTCAGGAAAATGGGGGCAATGAGATTGTAAAAAACAAACCCAACATAGAAGAGTAATCCTAATATATCTAAGTAGATTAAATGTAAGAAAAATGGATCTAAAAATATGAATATTAGGGGCATCTGGGTGTCTCAGTGGTTGAGTGTCTGCCTTTGGCTCAGGTCATGATCTCAGGGTCCTGAGATGGAGTCTTACATCAGGCTCCCTGCAGGGAACCTGCTTCTCCCTCTTCCCATGTCTCTGCCTCTCTCTGTGTGTCTCTCATGAATAAATAAATAAAATCTTTTAAAAATAAAATAAAATAAACAAATTGTATTTCAAAGAAAAGTATACTTTGTATAGACAAATTTTGGTTGCTTAAAACTCAAGTAGATCCTTGCATGTTGAAATGTTGAAATACTTAGGATAAACTATCTTGATGCCTGCAATCTATTTTTAAGTGGATATTTATGTATGTGTATATATGTGTATATATGTGTTTATAGCTGATTGTGTGTGTGTGTGTGTGTGTATACTTTTCTAGGGTTTTCATAACAAAATACCACAAACTGGGTGGTTTAAACAACAGAAACTTCCTTGTTCATAGTCTGAAGTCTAGAAATCCAACATCAAGGTTGTCAGTGTTAGTTTTATTAGGGAGGAAAAATTTCACCTCAACCCTTCTTCGTTCTTTGACTGGTTTAATAATCAAGTTAACATTACAGAAGTTAACAGGAGAAGACACATTTAATTTCATACATATGGGAACCCCATACACATGACAGGCTCGAGGACAGAAAGGTAAAATGAAGTGTCTATGCCATCCTGAGCTAAGGGATGGGGGTAGGGGCCTGGGGCTTCAAAGGGGAGGAAGAAAATTCACAGGATAATAAGAGGAGCAGATACTTGGTAATTAAATGTCTTCCCCGTCAAATAAAATTCATCTCTGGTAAAAATCTTATTCTGGGAAAGACCCCCAATTTAAAGTCTTCTAGGTACTTAAAGGAGGGGGAAAAAGTTTCTCTTGAACCTGCGGGGTCTTGATTGCCTTCAGCTCAAAATAGTCCACATGTCAAAGTGGCACACTTTGGGGACACTTGTAAACTCCTTCAGTTTCTTCTGAGGCCTCTCTTTTTGGCTGGAGATGGCTGTCTTCTCTACGTGTCTTCACATCATTTTTCCTCTGTATGCATCTTTGTCTAATTTCTTCTTATAAGGACAACAGTGATATTGGCCTCATTTTAACTTGATGACTTCCTAAAAGACCCTACCCTATGCCTAAATACAATCATATTTTAAATTACCAGGGGTTAGAACTTCAACATACAAATCTTAGACACAACTCAGTCCAGAATTATATATATCAGAGATAAATAAAATAAAATCCCAAATTTAATAAGTGGTGAATTTAAGTGAAGCTTCTACAGATGCTCCCCACACTACTCTTCAATGTTGCTGCAGATTTACAACTTTTCAAAATAAAAAATAAAAATAAAACTGACAAAAGCAGAAGCATTTTGGAAAAAAAAACAAAAACCTGTACTTGTCATAGATACTATTACTCAAAAATATTCTTTGCCCCTCCCCTGAGGAAGAATTATCTTCTCTGTTCCATGGGTAGCAAGGTTGTTCACATGGATCCTGTTCTTATGGGGAGCTCTAGACCAGTGCCGTTGACAGAAAAGGCAAGAGGCAAAAAAAGCACTGTATGACACTGTTGACCTAAAAAGAGAGGTAAACCATGGCAAGCTCAAAAATGTCAAAAAAAAAAAAAAAGATGAGTTTATTAGGGAAGAGCAGGGGAATTATAATTCAGGACATGCAAGCTATAGCAAGCTGCAGGTGCATCCATTGAGGGTTTGAGGTAGGCTGTATGTATGAGTAGGGGATATAAGAAGAAAAGAATTCAGCTGGAGTCTGATAAAATAAAACACAAATGGAGACCAGCTTTGGAAATTCCTTGAGCAGACAAAACCAATCCAGTCATGCAAACAAAGCTCAATTCAGCTTATTTTGTGAAATCAATTTGACCTAAGTCATTTCTTGTTCAGGCCTCTGGAAACCAACTCCGGATCATTTCGAGAAATTTCCGGGCTTCAGATAAATGAAGCCCTCCTGCCTGTGGATACATACATAGTACGAATACAAGCACATGAACTTTAGAACAGCAGCTGCCTTTGAGAAAGAGGAAGAAGGGCAAGTGGGCTGCACAGTGGAGGGTTTTTTTTTTTCACTTCTTTAAAAAACTAACTTTCTGACACAGAGATGGCAAAATGTTAAGATTTGTTAAAGTAAAATAATTAAGCACAGATTTCTTCATAAGGTCATGTGAAATTGCCACTGCCATATGTCAACAGAAGTTGAATAACAACAATTTCATTTAGTTTGTTAATAATCTAGATGTTTTCCTGCAATGCTGAAATATTCATCATGAAAAAGCAAACCAATGATAAGTTATCAAATGCATTTAAGCAAACAAATAAATAAAACTTAAATGCAAGGATAGTGTTCCTGCCCTTTCTGGGGAAAAAAAAAAAAAAAAAAGGCATTTTATCTCCACAAAGCATCAGCACCGTGGAGGGTGGGACATTTGGATGATGCATGCTCTCAAACTCCCTGAGCAGAAGGCTGAGGAGAGTCTGAGTTCCTAAATGAAACAGTAGATGTTTTCGGACTTTCTTTTGCACTTGGGAATCTTTGCTGACCAAGGAATGGTGATCTGGAAAGAGAAGTGTCAAGTAGCCAAAATAGCACCTGCTGGGTTTCTGACTTGATGAGCTAGTGTTTAGAGTTAGAGTCTTCTGGTGGGTGCCAAGCAAATAGATTGTGCCGACGTGTGTAATAAGGGGATATTATGGTACTGTCCAGGATAGAAATACAGTTGATCCTCATTAATCACAGGTTCTGTATTTGCAAATTCAAAAAAATTTTGCAAATTTGCATAAACAAAAATTTACAAAATTTATTTGTAACCCCAGATCAATACTTGCTCCTCTCCTTGGTCATTTGGAGACATGTGCAGAGAGGTGAAAAATTTGTGTTGCCCAACTCACAAGTTCCCAACTGAGGCTGAACAAGGTGATGTGCTGGCTTCTTCTCTCAGTTCTTAAATATACAAGTGTCTTTATTTTTATGTCACATTTTTCACATTTTTTGTGTGTTTTTTGTAATTTGGTTGTTTAAAATGGCCTCAAGCGCAATGCTGCAGTGTTGTCTAGTGTCTGTAAGTGCAAGGAGGCTGCAATGTGCCTTATGGAGCAAATATGTGTGTTCCAGAAGCTTCTTTCAGGCATGAGTTATAGTGCTGTTGGTTGTGAGTTCAATGTTCATGAGTCAACAATAGGAGTTTTTAAAAAGAAATACAGATAAAGCAAGGTTATATATTGATTGCTTCTGGGACACCTGGCTGGCTCTGTCAGTAGAGCACGCAACTCTTGGTCTTGGGGTTATGAGTCAAGTCCCATGTGGGGCGTGGAGCCTACTTAAAATTAAAAAAAATATATTGGTTGCTTCATGTTGTGGCCAGAGGTTTACAGGAACCTAACCCTGTGTTTTCCCTGGGGACGGTAGCTCAGTATTTGGAAATTCAAGGTCGGAAGCAACTTTATAGAAGGTAACTACTGTGAATAACAAGAATCAACTATAATTGGAAAGAAATGCTTTGAGCAACAGGTCAGATCCAACCCCTAAGTTTCAAATGCCAAGAAGTCCTAATTTGGAAGTGATGGTGACAGTGCCCAGAGTTCTTGTGCAGGACTTGTAATAAATAGGACACTTGTAATAGATAGGGTAGTACTTGGTTTCCTAACACACAGGATCTAAATTTGGTGTAGTGAGAAAGGGGAAGGACCATGCAGAGACAGGGCTTCTTGAGTAGCATGCTATTCTGAGCCAATACTTTAAGAATGAAGATGGCCCCAGAATAAACCTGGCTGTACATAGCACTCCATTTGACCTCTTAAAAATGTATGATTCAGGGGTGCCTGGGTGGCTCAGTTGGTTAAGCAACTTAAGCTCAGGTCATGATCTCGGGCTCCTAGGATCGAGCCCTGCATAAGGTTCTCTGCTCCGTGGAGGGTCTGCTTCTCCCTCTCCCTATCCCTCTGCTTCTTCCCCTGCTCATGCTCCCTCTCTCTCTCTCTCTCAAATAAATAAATGAATTTTTTAAATGTATAGTTTACAGAGGAAAAAAAAAAAGAAGTAGTGGAATAGCATTCAGATACACAACAGCTTGTCCATTATAAAGGAAGCATGTGTCATTCACAGAGACTTGAGATCAACAATGAATCCACACTGAAAACAAGTGAAAGAAATCTGCCCTCTATTTCTTAAAATTGTCTAGTTTAGCAATTCCAAGTAAGAACACAGATGCTGGCCCATAGTGGGCATTCAGTAATACCAATAATGTGAAAGTACTACTGTCTCTCCTTTCTTTTTACTACCTTGATCACATTTTAATAAAGCACTTCTGCAGCCAGGAGGCAGTATGGCACACTGGTTAGGATATGGGTCCTGAAAGCACAGATAACTTTGCTTCCAACTTGAAACCAATTGCATAGTTGATCAACATGCCTCAACTCCCACATTTGTAAAATGGGTATAAAATAGTATATAATGCATAAGTTTGTTGTGGATTAAATAATGAATAAAGCACAAACACTTTATAGAATGCCTAGAGTGTAGTAATTGCTCAACAAAAGCTAACTAATATTATTATAAGTCTTTACAACTCTCACTGGCTTTCTCATTCAAGAATATGACATCCAGGGGCACCTGGATGGCTCAGTGGTTGAGCATCTGCCTTCAGCTCAGGGCATGGTTCCAGGGTCCCGGGATCGAGTCCCACACTGAGGTCCCTTCAAGGAGTCTGCTTCTCCCTCTGCCTATGTCTCTGCCTCTCTCTCTGTGTCTCTTATGAATAAATAAGTAAAATCTTAATAAAAAAAAAGAACGAATATGACTTCTGGCTTGTGTACAACAGTTGCTTACATTTAAAGAACTTTATAGACACTAATTCTGCTTTAAAAAATAACTATACACTCATTTGCTTTGATATGTTCAAATAGGCTAATTAGAACAGTCAGCAGGCTTAAGGTTGGTCAAAGAGCTTTTCGAAGGAACAGAATAATGACTTCCTTTTTGCTTATTTCCCTTTTTTCCCCAAGGAAAATGTACTTAAATGTCACCTCTATTAGCTGTATGTTGGTAATCTGCTACCTTGCAGCCTGATACATTTCCTAAACTACTAATTTGTCATTTGTTTTGTCTATTTTTTATTCCCTCATTTCAAGCATACATCAAAGCTCTTCATGTTTTCTTACTTAGGAAATTTTTGCAGAGCTGAAAGCAAAATCCCACCACTCTTTCTGCCTTTTGTGAAAGCCTAAACACAAGGAGGAGATTGTGTTGGGTGTCCCCGGGTGGGGGGATGGGAAAGAAGGCCTTCACTTCAGGGAGAACATGGGTGAGGAGGGGAAGGGGAGATATTCTTCTGGATTCGGGAAAAGAGAGTGTTTGTGTGTGTTTGTGTGTGTGTGTGTGTGTGTGTGTGTGTGTGTGTGTGTGAACCTATCCTTCTCTGTATCAGCACCTGGGAGATGTGGCGCAGAGACCAAGAAGGAAACCCCAGGTGAAGGGCTCCCAATCTTGGCAAAATTCCTTTGCCCACAAGTAGCAAAGAAGCATCAGAGCCACAGTACCATAAGGACCCTTGGGAATGAAGACAATAGGACCACTGGTGTGGAGTGATGGATGGAGAGCCAGCTCTCATCCTTTGCTGCTGTAAGAATTCCATGCCTGGTATAGGAGAGGCCCCAGTGACAATTGGAAATAAATCTCTGCCTTCATCTCAGCAAGATGGGGAGCTAGAAACTAAGTCCTAGTTATCTAAAAGAAAGTGAAGAACAGATTCCTGGCACATGGAGTTTGTGGCCTGAGATTTACAAAGATCTCATATCCAAAAAAGAGACAGGGAGGCCTCCTACATGGGACTATGAAGGAAACAGAAATTACCATCTGTGGGCATGTGGCTGGATTTATCTGAAAATATAATGATTTTGGTGTTATCCAATATTCAAGGTATTTGACTTTGTAAGAAACTCATCTCCAGAGGCAGAAATTACAGCAAAATCAAGAAAAGCAGAGTCAAAGTAATTTGTCGGAAAACATTATCTAGGCTGGAAACAAAATTTAGTTTAAAAAAAAGTGCTACATCAGTGAAAAATGTGCAAGAAAACATTTCCAATAAACTGGCCCGACACCAGGTTAACACGTAAAGGAAAACTCTGCAGGAAATTTTAATTTGCAGATTATTTTCTTCCCTACTACATGATGTCTGACATTGAAGATTTTAATAAAAAGAAATGAGATCACCAAGATGATGATTATGCCAGCCTAATTTTGACTCATTGTAATAATAACAGCTTTTAGAACATTATGATGAAAGATTTTAATCTCTAGTGTTATCTTAAAGATAGAATCATATCCTGCAGGCAAATCCCCTTGTTTTGGGGTTGTATCTAGTAGTCTAAATTCCGTCATGATGCCATTGGGTGGTTTAATTAAGTAAGTTAAATAAGCATGCGCACACATGTGCATACAAATTTCTCTGCCCCCAAAGACAAGCAAATTAATTTTATATTTACTTTTTCTATACAAAACAAGGCATTATTCTCAGCATATATTATCAATCAGGGTTGAGAACTTAAATGACTATATATGTGCCAGGAGGACTGACTCATTGTTTGTGCATTAGAGACCACCTGCCCCATCTCAGGGGATGACATTGATTACCTTTAGCAGATGGTATTTTTCTGATGGGATGACAGCCCAATTGGGGCAGGCTTCCCAATTTCTAAAGGTGAGCTAGTCATTCAGATTTTCAATGTAAAAAATTCTCAATTTTTAAATGTTAGCAGCTAGTTCAAAAATGTTTAAATGTTCTCTGTTGGCCAAACCAAGCACACCTTCCATGGGCTATAAGCTGTGGCCTTTGCTATGAATTATATTTTAATAATGTTATTGCCAATTCAAAAAGTTTAGATAGCAATGTGCTTCAAGAGTGTATGTGTGTCTACGGTGGGGAGGGTTGTAGTGTGTTGAAGGGTGAAGAAATGGAGAGAAGAAGACAATCAGAAGCAGTGGTTTTGCTCTTATATCCTAAGACCTTCAGAACTTATATTCACCCCTGCTCTATTTCTGCTTAGCCCCTAATCAAAGCCCCCCATGAGAAGCCCAGAACAGAGATGATATTTGGATACAGGCTCGGACGGGACCCCAGGCCTGGCCCCTGTGGAGTGTGGATCATCAACCGGTCAGGTTATGATACCAATCTCCAAAACTCTTGATAAGGAGCACAGCCTCCCAGAATCTTAGCTCCAGAAATTCCAGAGACTGTTCTGGAGGTATGTCATCCTCCTCCAGAATTCTCTTTCCTGGGAAATCAGGAAAGCTTTTTATCAGTACTTCGTGACTTGAGTTACATGATGGGGACTATGGTGAAGCAAGCAAGGCATCTAGGGTATAAAATTCAAGAGGACTAATAGAATATTATTTGGCCATAGAAAGGAATAGGGCAGTGGTGCAGGCTTCAACGTAGATGACTCCCCAAAACACGCTAAGTGAAAGAAGCCAATCACAAAAGACCACATATCGTATATTCTATTCACATGAAATGTGAAACACAGGAAAATCCATAGAGACAAAAAAATAAATTGATGGTGGTCAATGATTATAGAGGTGGAGGGTAAAGTGCAGGAATGAAGAGTGGCTGCTAATGGGTGCTGGATTTCTTTTTGGGGTGACAAATGAGTTCTAAAATGTATTGTGACGATTTTACTCTGAAGAGTAAAAATCACTGAATTGTGCACTTTAAAAAAGAGAATTGTATGGTATGTGAAGTATATCTCAATATTATGACAATAAACAAGAGAGACACAGATCCTGCTCAACTAGAAGGAGCCGTTTTGGGACCTGAGAAGGAAAATGTAAGGATAAATCACTCCTTGTGTGATCCTAAGAGAGAGGGCCCCTCAGCACCTGGCTTGTCTGGATCTCCTCTGGCCTTGAAAAATTATCTTAACCCTGAATTCAGATTCAGATTCAACTAGTGTTTACCCAAGCAACTATCATTGCTCCACCTTTGGGTTCTGTTTATTTATTTATTTATTTATTTATTTATTTATTTATTTATTTATCCTACAGACTTACACTCACTGATTCATCCTACAAAGGATCACACACTTCATGCCAGGTCTCAGCTACATGATAAAAATAAGTCATTTGACTTTGAGACACTTAAGAGCCTGAGCCAGGGGTGGGGAGGTGGTGTCAGCCTTTTTTGTTTGTTTGTTTTTGTGATATGGATACCTTTGGACTACTTCTCAGATTCTTTTTGTCAATTATGCAATAACAATTGGATACAGTAACTTAGTACAAAAATCTTAAAACAAAATAAAAGAAACAGAAAATTTCTGGGCACTTGGGTGGGTCGGTGGTTGAGCATCTGCCTTTGGCTCAGGGCGTGATCCCAGGGTCCTGGGATAGAGTCCTGTATCGGGCTCCCCATAGAGAACCTGCTTCTCACTCTGCCTGTGTCTCTGTCTCTCTCCCTGTGTCTCTTATGAATAAATAAATAAAAATTTTAAAAAAAGAAACAGAAAGTTTCCTATGGTTTGACCAAAACTGCAAACCTGAAAGTAATATTTTCAAACTCATAAAATGAAACACACAAGACTGCCAAGGAAGCTAATTATTTTGAAATACAGGTATTCAATATAAACAAATTGGGCTTCTGTAGTAATACATTAAACGACAAGATCTGACAGCGTGTTTAATAACTACAATACTTTTGAAGTAGAGCTAAAGGATCTCAATGATCACTATGAGGAAGGAAAGTATCCATGACATGATGAGAAAGTCATAGGTGGTGTTAGTAAACCATGGTCTCTTGCCCACATTCATAACTGTAGACAATGCTCAATTTCAATGGGAAGTTAGTGACAATAAAGACATAACTTTTTTCCCACTCAAGTTCACAGACCCCTTAAGCTTAGGGACCTCTTGGTTTTTGGACCCGAAGTTAAGAACCTCTAGTAGTAGGGACACTCTGTGACAAGTTGTGACACTATAGCCTGGGGGGAGCATGGCAGTGAAGAGTGAGCCTTGGGTTTGAGTGTCCATGTACCCCAGCTAGCTTTACAATCTGGGCAAGCTTTCCGAGTCTCAGTATCCTCACCTGTAGAGAGGACATAGTGATAGTGACCATTACATAGTGTCGTCTTGTGGAAGAGCTGAAAAAACCCACACACATAGAACAGTGTCTGACACGCAGAACAACTGGTGTTACATTACAAGTTTCTGGCATCCCTGTGGGCAGTTCTCAGAAATAGCCATTCGGGGATGCCTGAGTGGCTCAGTGGTTGGGCATCTGCCTTTGACTTAGGGAATGATCCCAGGATGGAGTCCCACATGGGGCTCTCCGCAGGGAGCCTGCTCCTCCCCCTGCCTATGTCTCTGCCTCTCTCTCTGTGTCTCTCATGAATGCATGAATAAAAATCTTTAAAAAAAAAAGAAAGAAAAAGAAAGAAAGAAAGAGAAAGAAAGAAGAAAGAAAGAAAGAAAGAAAGAAAGAAAGAAAGAAAGAAAGAAGAAAGAAAGCCATTCAGGTATTTTGATTTTTTTTTTAATTACTACTAAATTTAGCCAAAGCATAAATTTAAAAGCTTGTTTCTTTGTTAAAGTTACACAGTCTACTTAAAAATCATTCTATGTCTAGCAAATCCTAACAATCACCTTTAAATGGCTTTTGAATTTCACTCAGTCCCATTTACAAATTTACAAATTTAAGTCCTTTCAAATATTTTATTTTATTTTTAAAAGATTTTATTTTTTTCACTTGACAGAGAGATAGAGCACAAGCAGGGGGAGCAGCAGAGGGAGAGGGAGAAACAGGTTCCCCGCTGAGCAGGGAGCTCAATGGGGCATTCAATCCCAGGACCCTGAGATCCTGACCTGGGCTGAAGCCAGATGCTTAACTGACTGAGCCACCCAGGAGCTCCTCAAATATTTTAAACTTCACTTATAAATACAATCAATTAGATAGTCTCTGTGTGACTATCATAAATAATAAATAAAAATTTTTAAAAAATTCAGTGGACATCTAGGTCTTTTCCAAATTGGATAAAGTGCTAAAGCATTGATTATGGACATCAGTTTGTGCTTTTTACTTCTTACTGCAAAAGAACTAACGATATTCAAATCTATTGGCAAACATGCTTTGTGCTTAACTGGTTCATAAATTTGGCACCTAAAGAATCCTGCTGTGACAGTTTAAAATTGGTTACACCTTAGTTTTCACTGGGGACTAAGGTTTCTAGAGTTAAAATTCTGCTAAATGTTATTAAGACTGATGGGAACAAGGAAAGCAACTCTTGTGTAGAGAAGTAGGAGATATGTAAGAAAGATAGAAGGAATGGGAATGCATTTTTGTTGAAGGTAAAAGAAAGTAATTTTGTCCTAAATGAGACTGATTGTTTGGAAAGAAATGGCTTGGGACAAAATCTGAATGCAAAAGAAAATTGTAGGTTTGTGAAGGGATATCCTTGGAAAGGAATTTTAGGTGTGGTCAGGATGGACTAAGATTGACGTGAGTGGATTTTAAAGTACACTGGTATAAGATTGAAAGTTTGCTTTCTCTCTGTTGAAAAAGACAAGTTTTCTTGAATCGTTGGTTTGCTCTTGATAAAAAAAAAAAAAATGTAAATAGTTGTTTTCTCTTTCTCTTGCCCAGAAAAACCAGTTTCTCTGTTTCCCTTTATCGAGTCTTTAGCATCCCTAATTCTATTTAGGCCTGTGCTTTAAAACTTTCTTTTTTTTTTTTTTTTAAGATTTATTTATTTATTCATGATAGACATAGAGAGAGAGAGAGGCATAGACACAGGCAGAGGGAGAAGCAGGCTCTATGCCGGGAGCCCGACGTGGGACTTGATCCCTAGACCCCAGGATCACGCCCTGGGCCAAAGGCAGGCGCCAAACTGCTGAGCCACCCAGGGATCCCCTAAAACTTTCTAAAATTTTAACAAACTTCCCCAAGATTTAAATTATGAACAAAGTGTTGACGACTAATAAGTCCTGTTTGGCATGTGATGTTCTGGTTAAGGAAACTTTCTCTTAAGGTATCTATGACTAACAGAAATGTGATAAAGTATTCCCTTGTTAACACATTGAAGCGTTTAACTTTTCTCTCAACCTGAACCCTCTGAAATTCAAAAAGGTCTCAGGAAGTATTCTTTCTTCCATGGTAATCATGACCATTTGTGTAAGTTCAATAAGAATCTGTTCTCCTAACAGGACACCATTGGAAACATTGGTTATTTCACCAAGGCTTTGACTGGAATGTCATATTTGAAAGAGACATGCATAGACTCAGATATGACCAAACAGTCTTAAGGAATAAGGTTGACTTTATGAAATCTGGAGCCGTAAAGCCCCTGGGAAATGTTGGCCTGATACTTTACTTACAGCGTTCCTAAAGAATGTCACTTCCTGGCAGGTGCAGGAACCTCAGGATATATTGGGGACCTCGAGAAGAGGAATCCACCCACATCTACAGGTATTGCAGGCATATCTGATGGCAAGCCCTGGGCTTGGCTTCTGGCCTGGAGAGGCTACTAAAAGTTCAACCTAGAGATTCCTTATAAAAAGTTCCAGCAAAACAGATGTTTTTAAAAATCTATAATCTGGAACACCTGGGCAACTCAGTGGTTGAGCATCTGCCTTTGACTCAGGGCATGAGCCTGGAATCCTGAGATCAAGTCCCGCATCAGGCTTCCTGCATGGAGCCTGCTTCTCCCTCTGCCTGTGTCTCTGCCTCTCTCTCTGTGTCTCTCATCAATAAATAAATAAAATCTTTTAAAATTTTTTTAAAAAAATAAAGGTCTATAATATATCACTATTCTTACTGAGCTTATATAAATAATGAGGCCAAGTTTGTTAAAATTGAATTTGTTTTTCAAATAAGTTAATCTCAATTTGGCTATCTCTGGAAATGAGGGTTATTTTAGAGAGAAATATTATGTTTCGACAGCCCATCTTTGTGGATGTTGAATCCTAGCTCTAATTGTCTTTGAATGATGATTGCCTAAGCTTGACAACTTGAGGTTAACTTCAGAGAAATTGCCACAATAGCTCAGAGAGACAGTCTTCATGTTTTTTCTTCGATGAGGATAATAACAGGACCCCATGGGCATATGATGATTTAAACAACTGGGAAATGAGGTTGATTCCCCATAATTGTATAATCCAGCTAGCACCTTGACCAGTTCTGTGGAGACAGGATGACCAAATCACTCCTTAAAAGCTAGAGGGCACCCCTAGTCTGTGGGGTTAACTTTGGGTTGTGGACATAATGGATGACTCCACTTTCCTTATCATTGGATTGGATGATGCATGTGGGATGCCCTTATCTCCTGAGATAAGTCTTCTCCCACTTGCCAATGATTCCCTATAATTAAGACATTGTTAAGTCTGGACCTCAAAGAAGGCTTCTTGATGGTTTCATCCCTCATAGTCATATTTATCCTAAATTCCACCTCTATTGATGTACAATTGCAAGTAAAGGCTTTAGCCATGGGACACCTGGGTGGCTCAGTGGTTGAGCATCTGCCTTCGGCTCAGGTTGTGATCCCGGGGTCCCAGGATCGAATTCCACATCAGGCTCCCTGCGTGGAGCCTGCTTCTTCCTCTGCCTCTGTCTCTGTCTCTCTGTCTCTCATGAATAAATAAAATATTTTTTTTAAAAAAAGGCTTAAGCCAAGTATTCAGCAGCCTTCATGATAAAAGGAGCCTCAAAACTCACTACAGGACAGTCTCTGACTGTGATGACCTCACATCAGGTCCAGAGTGCCTTAGAGACCAAACCACCAATAGATGACGGAAGGCCTACTTATTAAACACCAGACTACACTTATAGATATGCCTGAAGTAATACTTGAAATCTGTCAAACTTTTCTTTTTTAAGATTTTATTTATTTATTTGAGAGAGAGTGAGAGAGAACATGAGCAGGGAGAGGGGCAGAGGAACCGGATGAGCTGAGCAGGGACTCCATCCCAGGACTCCAGGGTCATGACCTGAGCGGACGGCAGATGCCCAACTGATTGAGCCACCCAGGTGACCCAAGACCTATCAAACTTTAAACCCAACTATTCATATGCCTGGACCTGACTACTGTACTTCTATAGAGCGCAACTGTTCACAGGCTATTGATCTTGTGTATTCTAGCCAACCAGATTTAAAAGATTCCCCAATCATAAATGCAGACAAGAATTGGTATACTAATGGCAATAGTTTCATGGAAGAGGGGATAAGAAAAACTGGGTATGCACTCATGCTTTGCAATTGCCTGAGCCTTAAAAAATTAATATTTGTACTGACTCCAAATATGCTTTCCCAGTCCTTCCTACATGCCCATGGAGCAATGTGGAAGAAAAGGGGATTATTATTAAGCCATAACTCCCCAATCAAGGGGATTATTATTAAGCCATAACTCCCCAAATATAGGCCTGAAATTAGTACTTGTCTTGAGGCTGTACACCTACCTAAGGAGGTAGCTGTAATTTACCTAAAGGGACATCAGAGGATACGAACTTAGAATCTAAAGGAAACAATTCGGTAGACTGTGCAGCCAAGCAGGCGCAAAATAAACAAATACTAAGTCTTTTACCAGTCTTTGCTCCAATAAAGTCCGTAAGTCCAATCTATTCAGACCAAGAAATGCATAGGACTGGCTTATTAATAGTGAGGAAAAATCTTTTTTTTTTTTTTTTTTTTTTTTTTTTAGGAAAAATCTTTATACCCAAACATAACCAATGAAAGTTAATACAGGTTTTATACCAGGTTATTGATATAGGTGACAAAAAATTTTCCTAAAAGAAATTGTCCCTAGATTTGGGCTCCCTTGGTCCCTGGAGAGTGACAGTGGGCCATCTCTTATTACCCATTTTAAAATTTAAAATTTAATTTTAATTTTAAATTGAAATTTTAAATTTAAAATTTAAAAGATGGCCCTCCAAAATTGAATAGCCTTTGATATCTTGAAAGCAGTTAAAGGAGGCCCAGAATTAGATGACTGTCTCCTAATGGGACCCAATGGCTGTCCAGTTCTAACTGTGGCCTTGGCTTCCCCAGGCTGGATAGGCCATTGTACTCTGGGTTTTGCCTGGATGCATGGACACATTATTAAAACCGTAACCAACCCAGCCAACCTTCCAAATTTAAAACAACGGGGGACACATTCTGTTTTTCATTGGTGTGATCACCTAGCATTCGTTTTTGTTCCCTTTTTGTTCTGGAGGATGTCATTTGGCATGTTGAAGCTCTTAATAAGTATATGGTCAAGGCCCTAAATAATACCTAAAATAGTGGTTTTCTACTAAACACTGAAGTAACACAAATGCATAAAGCAGTTCTACAAAATAGAATGGGAGTAGATGTTTTAACTACTACACAAAGTGGAAAGTGTGCTATCACAGTAACAAAATACTGCATATGTGTTCCAGATTACCACAAGATATTTCTGGGTTTCTGACATGAATACTCAAATTGGCACTTTAAAGGATCTGTCTTTCCTTTAATGATTGGTTAAATTCCTGGACTGGAAGATTTTAATCAACTAACAAAGGACTCTTATCTGGGGTCCTCTGTTATTCTAATCATGTTTTGTGGGTTTTTCTCCCACAGTCTCTGGACTTGGTGCTGAGACTCCTTGGCTGCCATAACTTCAAGCCAACAGATGATCCCTTCCACTCGGGAAGATCCACACATGTGGTCTCCTTTGGATTCAGCTGCCTCTGCTTTCATAACTCCTAATCTATATAAGCCCCAACTGGCTCATGTTGACCCATAGGCAGGGACATCTCTAGCCCCTATTCAGCAGGAAGAAGTTACAAAAGATGAGACCTTCCACCCTCAGCAACTTTCAAGATTTAAGGGTCAAAATTGGTCAGGGGGGAAAGACGTGGGAAACAAAGACAGAAGAAAAATTATGCAATCTCTTTACTACCTACAGCCTATTGACAAGTCCTTGAAACAGGCAGAGTGACATTTCTCTAGGGATTCAACTGTCTCCATGTTATTACTTTGCTAAGGGCAAAAGGCAATCTTAGCCCAATCCCCAGGACTCTGTGAGTCTACTTTAACATATAAAAATCGCTTTAGAAATTTCCTTTATCTCTACCTCCCAAGACACATGTTGGCAATCATCCTCCAAGCATATGGCCCACTGATACACATCTGAAGGCTCTCATGACTCAGGTTTCATTAGGTGGTAATAAATGACCTTTCCAAGCAATAGCCAGCCCCTTCAAGGTCCTGGAAACCTTGCCTCCAAAGTTCCTTAGAGACCTACACTCTCCCTGACCCCCTCCCAACTTGAAAGTATATAACGGGCCACTCCTCATGACCCGTGCAGCTGTTCTGCCCACGGGTCCTGTCCCCGTGCTTTAATAAAACCACCATTTTGCACCAAAGACATCTCAAGAATTCTTTCTTGGCCATTGGCTTCAAAACCTAAAGTCTGTTCCTACATCATTAACTAACTGGAATGAAAAAAAAAACTTAAAAAAAAAGTGTGCTGAAACAGGAAAAAAAAAAAAACAAATTTATGTCCCCTACTTGCTCAGTAAACTGTAGCTCTTTATTTCGGATTACATGTTACCTAATGTGCCTTTTCAGCCTCAAACTAGATGCCTAACTGCCCAAAGGCAGGAGTCATACACTTTCTTACAGTTGTCTGTAGCCTCCAACCATTGTCAGTGAACTCCTAGTTGGTATGGCTGACCGGAAGGATACATCGCAATGTTCAGTGAACCCAAATGTCTGCAAATGATAAGGGCCTTACTTAGCCCATCCCACTTGCTCTCACTATCTCTGCCCCACAGGAAGTCCCTGAAGTTTCAGGGAAGGAAATGAAAATTATCAAGAAGAGAATGAAAGTAACCATAACTAGTTGGGCCAATGACATTTTTAGGACTCTTGTCAAATAGCAAGCAGATGTGCTGCTTATTCCAAAATAGTAAAAGGGAACCTGATCTCATCTTGAGTTCCTAATTAAGAATCAAAGTAAAGGGTACCTGGCTGACTCAGTCGGAGGAGCATGTGACTCTTGATCTCGGGGTTGTGAGTTCAAGCCCCACATTAGGTATAGAGATTACTTAAAAATAAAATATTTTCTTTAAAAAGTAAAAAAAAAGTAATTAATAAATAAATACCAAAGTAAAATATAATTACTGTATAGCATAGTTATTTAAAAATTATTCTCCCAGGGGCACCTGGGTGGCTCGGTGGTTAAGTGTCTGCCTTTGGCTCAGGGCATGATCCCGAGGTCTTGGGATCAAGTCCTGCATGGGGCTCCCTGTGAGGAGCCTGCTTCTCCCTTTGCCTATGTCTCTGCCTCTCTTTCTGTGTCTCTCATTATTAAATAAGTGAAATCTTTAAAAAAAAAAAAAAAAAAGAACAGGGACAGAAGCTCATTTCACATAGTCCATTCCCACTCCTTCTAGAATGTTCCATCATACCTGCTCTTTTCCCAGGCATAAAATCATACTCCTGTAAGAGTCAGCATGACTTCTTGAATCTCCCATACCAACCTAGATTCCTTTAAAGATCCTTTGCACCTCCAAGTAATCCTTCTGTACTTCTTGTTGCATTATTAATAATAATAACCAAAGTCACCTGTCAGTACAGGGATTTCATGTAAAGGCTCTAACTCCCTAGACAGAAAAATTCGTAAGAGAAATCCGGCATCCAACCTAACGTTATATTGTTTAAGGGTAGAGTGGTACCAAAAATGGCATGGGAAGATAGCCTCCAAATTTATGTAAAATAAATCCCACTTGTTCATAGCCTATAATACTTTTATATATTGATGAATTCAGTTTGCTAATGTTTTGCTTAGGATTTTTGCATATGACTTCATAAGAACACTAGCATTTCTTTTGATGTCTGTATCAGTGGTGTTCTCACAGAATGAACTGGCAAATGTTCCTTATTCTATTATCTGATAGGGATTAGTTCTTTAACTATTTAATAAGATTAACCAGTGAACTAAAATTATGTAGGCTAATACAATAATTTATTTAGTTTGTTAGTTTAGTTTATTAAGCATCCAAGCATTTCTCAAAATCCAGAAATTATTAAAATTAAGTATGAAGAAGTTGGAGGTAACTCAAAATTATAGTATTTATGTAAGGAAAAGAAAGAATTTGGGCATAATTGATATTTTGTGTATTTGAGAAAATTTGTACCCTTGGATTAACAGAACTGTGTTGTAATGCCAACTCAGAATGTATATTTGAGTAATTGATTTACACGAGTAGAAAGAGAAATATATTAAATTTATGTAAATTGTTGGAACATTTAAGAGAACATTAGTTTCACATACGCTATTTATAAAAGTTGATAAATTACTTTGCAAAGCTCAGCCAGTCAGAGTTTACTGCTTTACCACACAGGATAATTGATGGGGACCTTGTGAAATGCAGATTATGCCTCAGTAGGTCTGGAGAAGGGTTTTGCATATTTTTAACATGCATGATAATCACTAAGCACCTTATGGACAGGCAGATTTTACTGAAATAGGTTTTGGGTGGTGCTAGAGGTTTTGCATTTCTAACAAGTGCCTCCATAAAGCCAAGGTTCCAGGGACCACACTCAGAGTAGCAAAGTGGATAATCTAGTGTTTGAAAAGGAAATCTAATTGCACCGGGAGCCCGACGTGGGATTTGATCCCGGGTCTCCAGGATTGTGCCCTGGGCCAAAGGCAGGCGCCAAACCGCTGTGCCACCCAGGGATCCCTATCTGCTGAATTTAATCCTACTTATAATCCAAACAAAACTTCCAGGTTTCAGGTTACCAAAGACTTTGAGAGCTATCTTAATCATTATGCATGAAAACTTTGATGAGACAATTAACCATCATTTAAGTCATCTTGTAATTTGTTAAAATTGCAAGAGATAACATGAGCTTATTTGACCTTCAGCAAACCTCAATAGAATAAAAGTTTCATGTTGAGTGCTGATAACTTTAAAGTCATGTCTGTCTTAACTAAACCAGCAAACTTAATTCGGTATTAGTTCAAATACCCAATTATGTTCCATCTGGATCTTTCCCATTGCCAAATTTTACCTGAGACGCTGGTGGGGAAATCTGGAGTGGGCAGTGTTAAGTTCAGGAGATGCTCTTCTTGCTTCTTGACAGTGAGGGGAGAAGGAGTCATGGTGCCTGAAGCACTGAGGGAGTGCTTAGAAGCCAGTTATGCAGGCTGCACCCAAGGTGGTGCACAAACAGGAGAAAGGGGCAGGGGTGGGAGGGAGGCAAAGTGCTGCCCAAAGGCTGAGGAAGGGTACCTGGTTCTAGAGTTCATCAGCTCCAACAGAGGAGCAGATGCCTTATTTTTCCAGCAACAAGGGGGAATGGGCAGTCCATGTCTGGCCGGAGAAGGCAGGGAATTTCCCCCAAACAGAGTTTAGGCAGCTGCTCGGGAATATTCCTTAAAGTCCCTGACCCTAGATAGACTAACCACAGTTGGCTCCAATTATAGTCATTAACCCGGGAAATGAATGAGAATGTCGCATATCTATTAGGAGGAGGAACAGTGATAGAGCCAGTGCCCCCTTTGCTAGGGTGGCCTAGGATTACTTGGAGGACGCCTATTTAGATAATTAGCATCCAATACGTTAGGAGGGAGTTTACTGGTCTGATTACTACCAAAGATGTTCTGCTAGAGAACTGTAGGTCCAGGTCCTGAGGTAGAGGCCTGAAAGCCTAGAATGGACCTAGGGTACCTCCATCCACTTGCCCTGTTTCCTGCAGAAGAGACCTACTGACGATCCTACTGAGGCCATGTAGTGTTACAGGAGCTCAGCCCTTTCTTAGTTTGGCAGTCTGAGTTGTTTCCAGTGGGTTACAAAGGCACCCCAAGGGAGAGTCCTTGGGGACTGAAGAAAAGAGAGGGTCAATTCCCTGACTCCCCAGATGGTGTCCCACATGCAGGATACGTCAGATGTTCCTGGTGTCAAAGCGACTTGAGGCATCCCCCGAACAAAATCACTTATGACCACTGCTGTCGATAAAGGCCCCTATAGGAGGGATGCTCGTGTACCCCTGTTTCCCCATGGCTTCCTATGCAACAGATGGATGCCTGGCATATGAACAGAAAAACCGCCGTTTTTAACCCATGGAGAACACTAGAAAAGTTTTATAAGAGGAAATTACCAAATTTTGTAGCTTAAATAGTTAGTAGAGAACACTGATGGAAAGCAGTTAAGAGAGAAATCCATCATGATCTACGAGATGTTCCAACACTGTAGTCCTTACAGCCAACTCCCCTAGGAAATGGTCGCCAGTTGGGTTTTAATTCAATAGGGTACTGATTTTGGCTGGCTCCCAGTGGAGGTCCCAGGGCCAGAAGTGGCTTGACCAGGGATGTGAAGGGGATTGCATTAGATCAATGAGGAGGAAACCTCACATGAGAGTCTTAGGATTGGCAGCCTTCCTGGTGATTTAGGTGGCTGCCCTTGCCCAAAACAGACAATTTTGTATAAGGACAGGAATAAAGAGAAGGCATCAAGTTTTTAGGTCTTCTTATTACCATCCTGGTCAGGGTACTAACCTCCAGCCCAAAGGCAGGCTTTCTCCTCCTGGTAGAGGAGGCATGGGCTAGAGGATTACAGCCTGAGCCATCGACATGAAAGTGTTCCAATAAGACCATACTCCTTGAAGAGCCCCTGGAGGGAGAGTAAAGGAAGAGGAGAGAAAGCACCAAGTTTGCAACATGGCTCAGAGTTCAGATGAGACTCTGGACTCAAAGTCCCACGTTTGGGTGCCATATGATACTGGAAAAGGCACTTGGTTTCAAAGCCCATGGTCAAGAAAGAATTCTTGAGATGTCTTTGGTGCGAAAAGGTGGTTTTATTAAAGCATGGGGACAGGCCCCTTGGGCAGGAAGAGCTGCACGGGTCATGAGGAGTGGCCTATTATATACTTTCAAGTAGGGAGAGGGTTAGGGAGAGCATAGGTCTCTAAGGAATTTTGGAGGCAAGGTTTCTAGGACCTTAAGGGGGACTGGCTATTGTTAGGAAAAGATCATTTATTACCACCTAATGAAACCTGAGTCATGAGACCCTTCAGATGTATATTGGTGGGTCATATGCTTGGGGGATGATTGTCAATATGTATCCTGAGGGGCTTAGAAATAAAGGAAATTTCTAAGGGGATTTTTATATGTTAAAGTAGACTCACAGGGTCCTGGGGATTGAGCTAAAATTGCCTTTTGCCTTTAGCAAAGTGTTAACATGGAGACAGTTGAATCCCTAGAGGAATGTCACTCTGCCTGTTTCAAGGACTTGTCAATAGGCTGTAGGTAGTAAAGAGATTGCATAATTTTTCTCTGCCTTTGTGTCTCACACCAGTTAATATACAGTGTTATATTAGTTTCAGGAGCACAAAAGAGTGATTCAACAATTCAGGGTCTATAAATTTTGCCTAGACACACATGCATGCAGCTTAATTCTTACAAAAGCCTGGGAAACAACATTAAATCTTTTTCCTCCCTTCCTCTTAACCTATAAAAAAAACCCTGAAGTTTAAACAAATAAAGTGACTCCCCAAGGTCACTCAGCTGGAAAGTGGTGGGGTCAAGTTTTGAACCCAGGCAGAGAGAGGTGGTGGGACTTGTGCAGCTCTAGCTAAGACCGCAGTAAGTTTTAACGACTGAGCGATTTATATTTAACTTTAAAGCGAGCATGGGCAAGTCATTTCCTTAATGTGATCCTCATTTGCCTAATCTGCAAGGTGGCTCCCTCTTGGGGGGGGGGGTTGTTTTGAGTGACTGAGAAGGTGCAGGCCAAGCATTTACTCACATCTTAACGTATAATAAAGCCAAGTCAACAAGTGGATTAAAAATAAACTGACAGATAACACTCAGAGGGGATTCAGGTCCCTCAAACCCCAGGACCTGCGCTGACTATACACTTCCCTGCTTTTATCCCAACAGATACACTCCTGAAATCCAAAGGGGATACAAAAATTGCCTCATCCCCATCGTTGCCATAGATTTACCTGCCCACAGTTTTCCTTAATTCTATCTAGCCTCCCCAGGGTTTTATTCTTTGGCAGGCCAGAGGTCTGACTCAGCACTCGACCGGCGCACAGAGCTTGGAATTAGAGAAAGAAACAAAACCTCCCAGGGAGCAGCTTTTTCCCTCTGGTGAGGCGGTCACACAAGTCTCCCTGGGGGGGCGTGGACCTAGGTGTGGCCTGTGACGATATGCATCCCCCGGTCCTCCCAGTGGTGACCCCCACCCATTCGGTCAGCACAGGAAGACGAGGCTTGTAAGTGCAATCGGAGGGGCGGGGGGGGGGGTGTTAAAAATGTCAGGCTGGCTGACTTTCTGAGCCATTGGTGTCTCCCTACTCTGTCCGCATCCCCGCCCCGTCTCCCCTTCCTCCACGACTGCGGGGGAGCAGGGAGCGGAGGCCCGGGAAGGCCCCCTACGGAGCGCGGGGGCGGGCCGAGCGCAGCCACAGGACCCGCCGCCCTAGGGCGCAGCGTGCGCACCCCACTGCCCGGGACCGGCCACCCGCAGGCGCCCCGCCCTCGCCCCGCCCTCGCCCCGCCCCTCCCCAGCCGCGCTTCTCGCCCCGCCCCCTGGTCCGCCCCGCCCCTCGCCCCGCCCTCGCCCCGCCCTCCGTCCTTGCCCCGCCCCTCCCCAGCCGCGCTTCTCGCCCCGCCCCCTGGCCAGCCCCGCCCCTCGCCCCGCCCCCGCCCCGCCCCCAGCCCCCTCCGCCGCCCGGCGCCCGCGCTGCAGGAAGGAGGTGCCCGCTCTCAGCCGCGCCTGCCCCAGCGCGCCGATCCGCACCATGCCCCGCATAGATGCCGACCTCAAGCTGGACTTTAAGGATGTCCTGCTCCGACCCAAGCGGAGCAGCCTCCGGAGCCGAGCCGAGGTGGGGACCTCCGAAAGCCGCAGTGGGGGTGGGATTTGCTTTCCGGGTGGCTCAGGAGAGGACCGTGGACGGAGGTGGGATGGGCTAACCTTGCCGGCTTTTCCGTGTGTCTGTGGGTGGATGGGATGCTGACCCCCTCCCCCGCGAGCCCTCCCGGTCTGCTGAGAAAGGGGGAAGCCAGCTGGTTCCCTGCCAGGACTTGAGGTGTCTTTAAGGGACCCAGCTCCGCTGGAAAATTCTAAATACGTCCAGTTGGGTGGGCAGGGGGGAGTGTACTACAGACTAGATACAGAGGAGCGAAGATCAGGCGGCCAGCTGACTTGGAAGGAATGCGGGGGGGGGTTGGAGGGGTGCAGAGAGGAAGGAATTGACACAGTGGAGCCCAAGTGTAAAGGAAGAGCTTTGTGATTTTGGCACCGTCTCTTAGTGCGGAGAACTGCCCTTTGCTGCTTTAGTGTCAGCTCCAGCAAGGGATTTTTTTTTTTTTTTTTTGTAAATGTCTGAAAAAACAGGCAAACTCCAGGGTGTCAAAAGTTCAGGGTTTACTTTTCCACGTTTCAGTGACCTTGCTGGGAGTGAGGCTGCGGAGTCGTGCCTGGTGGCACCCTACCTACCTGACAGCTGCAGTCCAGCCCAGTTCCAGGAAAGCGGAAAGCACTGGGGCACAGGCCTGGCAGTGGGAGGCAAATAGGACATCCTGGGCAGTTTTGCTGGTTCTGTATTGATGAGATCAGAGCCCAAGGAACAGGTGGATATTGGACTGACAGTAGCCGCAGGGGAGAGGGCCAGGGACACCCCTCCTGGGGACGATGAAGAATAAACTAGTTGCCCCTGAAAGGCAGAGACCCCTGGAGTAGGGTGTGCTGAGGACCATGGCTTTGCCTGGTCCTCTGAAAGCTGGAGAAGGAGGTGGGGAAATGGCTCCATTAGGAGCTGGGGCCTCAGGAGTAAACAGGAGGAAGCCGAGCCAGCACACTCTTCCAAATGCTCCGCTCCACAAGATCATAAATAAATCCCCTTGCAAGGAACTCAGCTGCCTGTCTGTGCCCATGGCCAGGCCTCGCTGCAGTGCCTGGCGTTGCCAGCCAAGGGCTTGTTTGGATTAAGGAAGCGTCCTCTTTTAGTCAGTGACCAGAACAAGTCACCTTCTCCAACAGGAGGGGTGGCAGCTGGACCCAGAGAGGATGGGACTGGGCAGCACCCCAAGAGGCCAGAAATGATTAACCCTTATCACTCTGGTTTGGGATACTCTCTTCCTGCCCTTCATCATGTCCTTAAAGGTGCTAAAAGAGTGGGAAAATAAAAAGAAAAATAAATAGTTTGGGTGGCAGGTAGCTAGTAGTACCTAAGGCCGGACGAAGGCGAAATGCGGGGATTCTGGGCAGATGAATCGTGTGGTGGCCTCAATCTTCTTTCAGTATTTGTTCAAAATTCACTTAGGAGAGAGGAACTTAATTAAAAAAAAATTATGTGCTTTATAGAAGGATTATCATATGTACTTTCTGAGCCAGGAAAGATCTTGAGCGGATAGAACATTTATAATTTATGTGATAGAAGAAAGTATTCTTTTTCCAGAGAATAGTATGATGTCATGCATCATTCGGTTTCATGCTTTGGGCTGATTGAAACAATGTCCCAGCTTCCAGTGGCACCTTTGCAATCTCCACATACACATTGCAGTGAGAACTCTGTGCCCTTGAGAGATGTTTTCATATTTCCATTTTAGTGGGACTTTGCCAGCTCTGTGCCTGGAAACCAGAGTCAACTGGAATTGCCTTTCCAGTTCATTCCCCCGATGGTGTGGGTGCCTGGCTGGTGGCGTACCATAATCTGCCTGCTTTAGTGATGTTTGAGGGATCTCCTTAGCCATCGATCTAAGTAGGCTTCTAATCCCTTCTCAGTGTTTTCTCAGTTTGCTTGTGGATGCCTGGAAGTTCTTACAGGGAAATGATAAAAGCTTTTTATTGTGGGATCCGATCGAAGTCTGGGGTGCATGCCCCCTGCCTGACAGAGGTGATACCAGCATGCAAAGTTGAAGCTTAACGGTAGAATGACAAGTCTTTGAGCCTCACTGGAGAGCAGAGCAGAGTGGAGCTAGGAGACAGAAAACATACCCTGTAAGAGCAGATCTGGCTGGGAAGGGAGCTTTGACTCTTGACAAGATTTATCACTGCAACAGTTTTGCTGAGAGCTGCGTCTGCTGATGGATCATCAGGCAGCGGACAGGAAATGGAGAGAAAGGCAGAGTGGTTTGCCACTTAGACTCCTGTAGGGGCATTTCTGCAAGTGTCATATAAAATGAATTTGAGGTCAGCCCCCAGAGGCAAAGGGTACAGGGGAAGGTGGGCCAGGTGGCCTTGCTTTGATTGTACCAGACAGGACTGGAGGTCATCTCTCAACTTGTGCAACAAGCCCCTGGTACACAAGAATAAAGTCCCACAGGGCTGCTTGGGGACATTTGGGTAATCCTTTCAAAAGAAGTCACATGTTTGTTGATTGAACCAAGAACTTTGTCTTTATCTGATACACTGGCGTTGGTCAAGTCATTCCTTGACTCCCTGATCCGTTCACTCTTCTTCAGAACCCATTCCTGGGTCTGTTGTTCGACGTGAGCCCTTAACCTAGGGTAAGATTTAAAAACAAAACAAAACAAAACAACTTATTAACACAGCCATAACTGTGGAAGTCAGACAATGAAGACATCTGTAGCAGAAAATTGGCCACTTGTCCGAGGACAGAGAGGACAGAGAAGACAGGACGCAATGAGAATTCAGTCTTTTTAAAACTCACGAGTGGTTTTTTTCCACCAGCGGTCCAGGGAGAGGCAGACCGGATCTGGGGAAGTCTGACTGAGCCTTAGGGGTCCACGGCAGGTTGGCCCACAAGGGATCAGAGCGTGGCAGTGGAGAGAATATCCGGCTGCGAGCAAGCTGACCTGGGTTTTTTTGTTTTGTTTTGTTTTTTTCCAACATCTGTGCTATTTTAGTACCTTGGCTCTGTGTTAGTTTCATGGGGCTGCTGTAACAAAGTACCACAAACTATGTGGCTTACACAATAGAAATTTATTGTCTCACAGTCCAGGAGGCTGGGAGCCCCAGATCAAAGTGTCCAGAGGCTGGATCCTTCTGAGTGCTGGGAAAGCGAATCTGTTACATTGCTCTCTCCAACCCTCTGGTTGTTTACCCACAGCCTTTGATGTACCTTGCCTTGTAGATGCATCATTCCATATCTGCCTTCATCTTTATGACATGTTCTCCCTTTCTGTGGGTCTGTGTCCACATTGTCCCATTTTGAGAACACCAGTCATGCTGGGGTGCACCCTACCTGACTGACCTCCTCTTACCTTGATCATCAGCAAAGAGTCTTAACGGTTCACAGGTACCACCGGTTGGCATTTCAGCATCTTTTTGGAAGACGCATTTCAAACCATAGCAGCCTCTAGCAATTTTGCTCTGTAAAATTAGAGGGTTTGAGTAGCATTGTTCTTAATGAATGCTTCAGAATCACCTAGGGAGACACTCCAAAATACACATATTGTCTCCCAACACAAAGCTTCTCGCTTACTGAGTTTGGAGCGGCATGAGCATGTGTATTTTGGAAATCTTCCTACAGTGGTTCCGATGTGCACACAGATGCGCTGGGCTAGCTGCTGGAGTCTTTTCCGTTTGTGGAACCCTGTGGCTCTCTGGTAATGCACAGCTGCGCAAGCTTGTCCAGATCCTGGCAACTGGTGATGAAGCCTGCGGGGGACAGAACATGTCCAGAAAGTTAGGCTGGGACCCCACCAACCATTGCCCCGAAATACAATACCATTCTTAACCCTTGGTCAGACATTAATTTATTCCTCAACTCTGAGCTCCTAGGACTATGAAGACAAGAGGGATTATCCCTATAGACTTACCATTTACAGGTGAGACAGATGATAACGTATTTAATAAGAGAATTGCTTGCATCAGTACTCACACCGCACTTCTGCTCCCCTGTACCCTCTTCACTGGACAGGGACTAGAAGGCCCAGCTTATCCTCTAGGGCATGTTGCAGGTACTCGGGATCCTGGATTTTCTTGCCCAGAAGACTTCAGGCTAATTCCGAGGCTTGTGAGGGCTCCTTTCCAGGGTGTGTTTTTCTGGACCTGCCATGCTGCTGGTGTACTCCCCTCCAACCTCAGAGAGCGGCCATGCATCATCTGTGTGTGGGAACGGATGTGTGTGTGTATGGAGCTTGGTGTGCAGACGGGGGTGTCTGTGTGTGCACATAAGGATTTGGGTGGGATGAGAAGAGGATGTGGACCAGAGGCCAGGGTCTGGTTCTCCATATCATCGTGTCCTGGTGCTTTCTCGGTCATTAATGAAATTGTGTTTGCCAAGATGGGAGAATAGAACACAACATAGAAAGAAGGCTTATGCTTATGTAGGAGCCCGTTAGCTCGAGCGTAACGTTGAGGTACTTAGAAATGTGATGGGTGGGTTTCCATTTGTGTTTTTGGCTCCCAAATGTTGGGCTGTAGGACTTTATTCATTCATTCATTCATTCATTCATTCATTCATTCATTCATTCATTCATTCTCGAGAGACACCGAGAGAGGCAGAGACACAGGCAGAGGGAGAAGCAGGCTCCCTGCGGGGAGCCCGATGTGGGACTCGATCCCAGGATCCTGGGATCATGACCTGAGCCAAAGGCAGATGCTCAACCACTGAGCCATCCAGGCACCCCTGTAGGGCTAACTTTAGTGAGAAGGTACATTTAAAGAGCAGCAGAAACATGTACTTTTGAGGTGGAGGAGGGGTAGTTTATTCCTTTATGTTCCCTTGCAAATCAAGCTTAGCAGAGTGGGGACTTGGAGGTGCTATATTTGGCGCATTGACCAGCTGTGGCAGATTAAATGCCAAGTTTTTGTCCTGGGAGGCTGGGGTATTTAAACTGTCTCTCTCAGTGAACAAGTGGTATATTTTGTGTGTGTGTGTGTGTGTGTGTCTGTGCGCGCACGTGTGTGTGTCTTTTTGTCTGTGTGGATAAGAATGGGGAAGATAATTACAAATTTTTAAGAATTGATTTTTATTTAAAAAATTTAATTCCAGTATAGTTAACATACAATGTAATATTAGTTTCAGGTGTACACTATAGTAATTCAACAATTCCGTACGCTCCTGATGCTTATCACAGCAAGTGCCCTCCTAACTCTCCGTCACCTGTTTCACCCATCCCCCATCCCCTCCCTCTGGGAACCCTCCATGTGTTCTCTAGAGTTAAGACTCTGTTTCTTGGGGCACCTAGGGTGGCTCAGCGGTTTAGCGCCGCCTTCAGCCCAGGGTGTGATCCTGGAGGCCTGGGATCGAGTCTCACGTCAGGCTCCCTGCATGGAGCCTGCTTCTCCCTCTGCCTGTGTCTCTGCCTCTCTCTCTCTCTCTCTCTCTCTCTCTCTCTCGCTGTCTCTCATGAATAAATAAAATCATAAAATCTTAAAAAAAAAAAGACTCTGTTTCTTGGTGTGCACCCTCCACCATTTTTCTTTGTTCATTTGTTTCTTAAATTCTACATGAGTGAAATCAATTAGCATTTCTCTTTCTCTGATTTATTTCACTTAGCATTATACTCTCTACCTCCACCCATGTCATTGCAAATGGCAAGATTTCATTCTTTTTTATAGCTGAATGATATCCCATTGTTTATATACACCACATCTTCTCTGTCCATTCATCAGTCAATGGACACTTGGGCTGTTTCCATAATTTGTCTATTGTGAATAATTCTGCTATAAACATAGGGATGCATGTATCCCTTTGAATTAATGTTTTTGTATTTTGGGGGATAAATACCCAGTAGTGCAATTGCTGGATCATAGAGCAGTTCTATTTTTAAGTTTTTGAGGAACTTCCTTATTATTTTCCAGAGTGGCTATACCAGTTTGCCTTCCCACCAGCAGTACAGGAGGGTTCCTTTTTCTCTACATCCTTGCCAACATCTGTTGTTTCCTGTGTTTTTTATTTTAGCCCGTCTGACGGGAATGAGGTAGTATCTCATTGTGGTTTCATTTGATTTTCCCTGAGTGATTTTGAGTATCTTTTCCTGGGTCTGTTGGTCATTCGAGTGTCGTCTTTGGAAAATGTCTGTTCAGGTGCTCTGCCCATTTTTAATTGGATTGTTCATTTTGGGGGTGTTGAGTTGTATAAGTTCTTTATATATGGTTATATATATATATATATATATATATATATATATATATATATACTGATAGAGATACCGAGCCTTTATCAGATACATTATTTGCAAATATTTTCTCCCATTCTGTGGGTTGCTTTTGTTGATTGTTTCCTTTGCTGTGCAGAAGCTCTTTATTTTTACGTAGTCCCAATAGTTTATCCTTACTTGGAGAAGATAATTTTATTTCTCATTCTTAGAATTAAGGATTGTGTGGAATCTACCATATGAAGAATAGAAATAAGGGCGGGAGTTCACTGTCAAGGCTGACCTTTTTCCATGAAGAGCTCTGTTTTTTCCATACTGCTGATAGGGTTTTGGGGTGCCAAGAAAAACCCATCATGAGCTCAGCTGGGTGCAGAGTGTAGCAGCCCTCCCCATGCATCTTGGGAGGAGTATGAGTAATTTGAGAGCTAGGAATTCTGGTTATTTTGAGCTTGCAAAGCCAGAATGTTAGAGTGCCCTTAGCAGCACAGAAAGTTGCAACTAATAGACTCCTTCAGTTATCTTTCAGGATGCAAATCTAACTTTGCTTCACTGAAGTAGAGCCAAGAATCATAATGAAGGAAGTAGAGAAGCGAATGAGCTGCCCCACCTGCTCATGCAGTGAGAGCATCTCATTTCCCCTCATCTTTGCTGCTGCTTAAGGCCAGAGCAGACATACCTATGACATCATTCACCCAGGCAGCCTTCTGGACATGGAGTTGTATAGAGAACAAGCAAGATGTATGGGAAGGCTATATGGCCCGAGATGTCCCTTGGTGTTTTTTGACCTGTTAATTGCAAAGTGAAAGGTGTTTCAAATGAAAAGGGATCTGAGAAGGATCTAGATAGAAGGAAATGATTATTGCTGATGTACTCATGAAGCCAGGATTAATGTAGGTGGAAATTGTTTCAGAAGCTGAAGATTCATACCTGTATGTCTCTTGCTACTTCTCCTTGGGGAGGCACCCGCTTCTAGGCTGGTCTTGTCTGTCAGGGTCCAGCCAAGGGAACAAACAGTGCTAAATATGTAAAACAGAGAATTGAATACAAGATATCCGAACTCGGGTGACAGGCCAGATGAGGTATTGGGGCACCCCAGAGATTGACAGCAGTGAAAGACCACTTCCAAAGGGGAAGTGGTAATGTTACTGGAGTCCAGGTACTGGGATCACTCTGTGAAAGCTGGCCCCAAGACCGTGCAGGCCAAAGTAGAGGGGTTCTGGGGGACCTACCTTGACTCCATACAGGCCCCCCTCCCTGGTCCTACACTATCCTTAGTTTCCTGCCTATTTTCTTCATTGGCTAAACCCAGCCAGAAGTCAACCTGGGCAGTGAAGCCCATGTCAGGGGCGGGATGGGATGTGGACTTGGGATGGTAAGAGGAGGTCAGGAAGGGGTGCAGAATGGATCTGTGAGCATGCAGGCCTCAGTTCTGCCTGGGTGAAACAAGTGGTTCTGATTCTGCTAGCTCTGCTACCTCTTCCAGAGCACGCAGCTTTTGCTGAGCCCACCATCATGGTTTAGCTCTTGTTCTGGATTCCTGCCTGATAGCCGGCTTAGTCACAGATGTCCTGAAGTTGAAGTTACAATGGAATCAGAGGGCCCTCCCTCCAACATTTGCAGGTCAAAAGAGCAAGTGTTGATAGGCATAGACTATCTGGTTGCAAGGACTTCCTCTCAGGTCTTTGAAGGAGGGTATTATGCTGAGTGGAATAAGTCCATCAGAGAAGGACAAACATTATATGGTCTCATTCATTTGGGGAATATAAAAAATAGTGAAAGGGAATAAAGGGGAAAGGAGAGAAAATGAGTGGGAAATATCAGTGAGGGTGATAGAGCATGAGAGACTCCTAATTCGGAACGAACCAGGCAACCAGGCGTAGTGGGAAGGGAGGAGGTTGGGGATGGGGGGAATGGGGTAGGTGACAGGCACTGAGGGGGGCATTGATGGGATGAGCACTGGGTATTATGCTATATGCTGGCAAATTGAACTCCAATGAAAAAAATTTAAAAAAATTAAAATTAAAAAAAAAAGATGCTAAGAATCACAAAGCAGGGGAGAAGGTTGACAGGTTAAGGTATTTTATGGTTTGCTGCTCACTGCAAGGTGATTTTGGAGAGTCTGGTTCTAACAGTAAGAATGAGAGGGAGAACCATGCTTGGCAGGGGAAGGGTGGAATAAATTTTTCCAGAAGGGGAATGGTCCCTCTGGGGCTTGGAAGTGGGGTAAGGTAATATGTATGTGGGTATTGAAAGCCAGGCTGGATCAGGCTAGGGATGGTAGTGGGTTGGGAGGGGCTGCTGAAGGAGGAAGGCTTCCCATTAGGAGGTTTGGTTTGATGGCAAGACATCCAGTGCCTTGTACTGACAACTTGAGGATCTTCAAGAGGCCGGTTCAGCTTTGTCCCTGGATGACAACCTGTTACCTGGTCTCCTCGGGAGCTCTCCTATCTTTGGAACACCTGGCTCAGCCCCTAAGAGACCCAGGGGCATACACTCCCTTTTTGTTCTTTCCTTGCTCCACACTCTAGAAATCCATCACAAACCACTTAAAGAGTATAGCACTTCTCTTTCTTTTTTGCCAACAGGTGGACCTTGAGCGTACCTTCACATTTCGAAACTCAAAGCAGACCTACTCAGGGATTCCCATCATTGTGGCCAACATGGACACCGTGGGGACATTTGAAATGGCAGTGGTGATGTCACAGGTAGGATGGTGGGTACTCTTCCCTCGGCTGCTTGCCCTGGAGAGGTTGTCAGGAGCCCAGCCTGGACTTGTTCAGACACAAAGAAGAGGAGCAGATTGAGACATTTGGGGTCATCCACTGTGGCCAAGCTATTAGGCTCTGAGTCCGATGGTTGCTGGAGGTACTTCTTTCCCTACCTTTGCAGTCAGAAGATGGATGGAGTCTGGACTTTGAATTCAATGAATGCAGGTCTAGACCTGCAACCATTTCTTCCTTGAAAACACTCATGGTAGTTTTAGAAACCAGAAATATTATAACATTAGACTAGTGTCATAGTCTAGAAGAGCAACGTCGCCTTTGAAACAAATGCAGAACTGCTTCCTCTGCAGTCTGTTCAGTAATATTTATTACACAATTATGTACAAAACATTTATTGAGCACTCATGTGCCAAATAGTAGATATACTGTGTGTGATGTTATCACAGCCCCTCTGGGCGGGTTCCTTTAACAGAACTGAGGCAGAGAGAGGAGGAGGAAAGGTCAGTTGAACTCTTGAGGTAGAGACAGAGCCAAGCTTCAAGCCCAGACTAATTCTAGAGTAAGTGATTTGCCTCCCAATTCACACTGACAGGTAACAACAGGAGAAGCTCAAGGTCCCTTCTAGCCAATTACCCATCTCATTTCCTATAAAGGGAGTAGCTGGTGTCCTGGCATTGGGAGAAATGAAGGAAAAGCCCTTTGTGGGTGGGACCTTTGTCCCACGCGGCTGTGTCTGAGACACAGTGCACCTTATTCATCCTTGATGTGAAATGTTTGCTTCTGATGTGCACAGAGCTTGTGTGTCTTTTTCCATCAATGATGGCCTGCCAAGTAGAAAGAGAAATCCAATTAGTTGGAAGAGCTTCTCACTGGGCAGCGACTCAAGCCTCAGGAGGTACTAGGATTCATTATTAGCCAGTGATTAGAAGGAAGATTTTCAAACAGATTATGAATTCAAAAAATGGAATAGTGGGTGGTCCATCTGAGTCCATGATTAGTAGTATTCTCTTTCAGCCCACAGGACCCACAAAACTTTGGCCTGGAGGCGAATACATTAATCGCTGAAGAAATCTGTTTTTTTTTTTTTTTCTCCTTGTCTTGTGCTTGCTCTGCTCGTTGATACAGCCATTGCTACAAATGAATTATGTATTAGGGTAAAAGTGGGTGGGATCAGGGAACAGTAAGGAAGTATATTGGTTCATATATGGGTGTATTAGTCCATGAAACATGGAGAGCTTGCTGTGCCCTGCCCATTTTCACAGGAAAGACTCCCTGTCATTTGAGACCATGTACGTTGAAAATATAGTAAAATGGTGTCCTTTGAAACCATGCACAGGTACTATGAGTTTCCTGTTTCTAGGATCCACTGAGTTAGTGTGAGTTAATAAAGTCATGGAATTTTAATATTTTTTTTAAAACATTTTATTTATTCATGAGAGACACACAGAGAGAGGCAGAGACACAGGCAGAGGGAGAAGCAGGCTCCATGCAGGGAGCCCGATGTGGGACTCAGTCCCAGGACCCCAGGATCACGACCTGAGCCAAAGGCAAGATGCTCAACCACTGAGCCACCCAGGTGCTCCACGTTATGGAATTTTAGAACGGGAAAGTGTAGATGGGGAAATCGACCCAGAGAAGTTAGGAGAGGGGATGGAACCTGAGCTCTCTAGTCAGATTTGCGTTTGCTCTTGGCCTTTGCTCCTCTTTAGCCAAGCAATTGTTAAATTGTTAAGCTCCATTTGTGTACACAAAGCTAGCATTACCCTGCGAAGTTGCCCTGAGAAGGAAAGGACATGAAATGGTACACAAAGTGCTTGTGCAAAGTGTGGATGTTGGACTGGGTTGGTAGTCCTAGATTTGGGATTATAATTTGTAGCATTCCCTCTGTGAAGAATAGCAACTACATGTTGGGTTTAGCTTTTAGCAAGATCTGTTCAGACTGTGAACCCAAAGGAAAGCTTTCAGGTATAAGTCGAGGTCCTTCTGGGCTGGCTAAGGAGCAGATGGCCATCGAGCGCTCTTAGGGGCTGGGCACCTGCTGTCTGCTGGCCTGGGCCTGACTCAGGCTGTGGGCCAGGACAGGGCTTTGGGAACCCGTCCTTTCCCTCCCTGGCCTCTTGGCAGATCCTCCTGAGTCCTGAATGCAGTGTCGTCTGATCAGATTAGAATGGAAACCACAGTTGTGTGATTTTACCGGCTACACCTTCTTCTGTTTTTTGGCTTTCAGCATATTTAAAGCAAATTAAGCGTGAACTGGCAGGAACACCCCATTCTTTTGTGTTGTTGGGTTACCTCGGCACATTAGAGGAAGTAGAGCGGAGTCAAGTCAAGTCACTTGACTTCTTGTCCTAACAGTGCTGTTTTCTCTCCTAGCACTCCATGTTTACAGCAGTTCATAAGCACTATACCCTGGATGACTGGAAGCTCTTTGCTGCTCATCACCCAGAATGTCTGCAGGTAGGACTACACCCCAGTTATAAATCACATCTCTTGCAGGAGGGGAGAAAGACTTCAGGGTAGTCAAAAGGATTTGAATTGGCAGCAGATGGCCATGCAGAGTCCCTAGAGAGACCTGTGGAGAGTCAGTAGTGGGCCTCTGCCCTTGATCGTTGCCAGGGACTTGCCAAGAAAACTTGTGCAGGATCCTATTTTGAAAATATTAAGATTTCTCTAACAGGAATATCTGTTTTTTGTTTTTGTTTTTCCTTGAAAAATTTTGTGTTATGTCATGAGGGCCTGTGGAAGACCTGTGTTTCCTGCAAGGGGTGCATTTTGGTCTGAGCAGGCCTTTGATAGAGGAAAAACATCCAATTATAACAAGTTGTTTTGGAGTTGAATAAGCAATACGTCCACTAGGTTGGCTGTAATAAAAAAGACAGATACTAATGAGTGTTGGCGTGGATGTGAAGAAGTTGGAGCCCTTCCACATTGCTGGTGGGAATGTAAAATAGTGCAGCTGCTTTAGAGCTCAGTTTGGCAGTTACTCAGAAAGTCAGACAGCAGAGTTACCATTTGCAAACCCAGCAATACCATTTCTAGGTGTAGACCTCACAGACAGAAAAATACGTGTCCACACAGAAACTTGTACACAAATGGCATTATTATAAAGGCAGAAAGGTAGAAACAACCCAAGTGTTCATGAACTGATGAATGAATAAAGAAAATCTGGTATGTCCACAGAATGGAATACTATTCAACTGTGAAAAGGGGTAAAGTCCTCTGATTCATGCTACAACTCGGATGAACCTTGAAGACATTTTTGGTCGGTGACAAAGCCAGACACGAAAATGTTTCTGCTTATGTGAAATGCCAAAAAGTAGGCCAACCTACAGAGACAAAGGAGATGAGAGATTGGCTAAGGCTGGGGAGGGTGGGAGTTTGAGGGTACAGGCCAAAGCGTGTGGGAGTGACAAATGTTTTAAAATTGTGGTGGAGGTTGCACAATGCAGAATAGGCCAAAAGCTACTGAATTGTGCACTCTAAATGGGTGGATTTTGTGGAATGTACTGATGGTTCACTAAAGCTGTTACTAAAAAAAAAAAAAAAAAAAAGGCAGTTTGAAAATAACAAAAACTCTTATTATGCAGCACACCTGACTTGCCACCTGGCACATTTGCGTGGTTCTAAGCCAGCGCCACCAGAGAGGTTTCTTTGCATTGGAGACGCTCTCCTCTGTGATCAGATTGTGTCTGGAAAGTGACTTCATATTATACTGCTTTTGAGGTTTTACTGGCCCCTTTGTCTCCTTGGCTGTGCCGAATGTACATTTTGATTAGTGAGAAGGTGGTTTTGGAGATACAGTAATTCTGGCTCAGTACCAAGTCCTGCATTTTTTTCCATATCATGTTTGAATGAATATTAATTGCTTCACCTTTTTTCCTTCCCGTAAGAAGCTTGGAGAGTGATGATTTTTTGCAGGGGAGGGGAACGGGCCATACCTCTGACTGCTGTACAGGAGCTTTTGGCAATGTGTTGTTAATTAGAACCTTGTCCTTCATTACCGCGCGCGATCATTTGACTTACTGCTCTGCCTCTGACCAAATTAAAGGCTAATTAAAAAGAGGAAAATGTCAAAAACTTGGTAACATTGAGAGAAATGAACCAACCTTGAGTTCCACTTGCCAAACTTTAACAGAAATGGGAGGGAAAATAGGAAAGGTGACAAAGCTCTAGTGGGAGGGATGGACTGGGCCAGCACTGGGCAGACTGACAGCAGGAGGAGTGAAAACTGGTGTAAACACAGAAAACTGGAATAAACATGTATCAAGTTACCAGGCTGTTTACATTCAGTATCTGTGTTGTCAATACATTGTTGCAATTTTAGGGGCATCAGGAAGGATATTCAGATATGTCCCCCCAACTTGTGGCTCCTGGCTTAGAGAAGTGACCTAAAATACAAATATTCTTTTTATTTTTTAAGATTTTATTTATTTATTTGTGAGAGACACAGAGAGAGAGACAGACAGAGGCAGAGGGAGAAGCAGGCTTCCTGTGGGGAGCCCGATGGGGGACTCGATCCCAGGACCCTGGGATCACAACCTGAGCCAAAGGCAGACGCTCAACTGCTGAGCCACTCAGATGCCCCTAAAATATATTCTTATAAGAGGTGAGATGGCGACCCTGAGCACAACCCCAAGATTTAGTTACACTAAGGCATAAATTACTAAAAACAAATCTTCCAAAGTGCAGATTTTCACAGAAGCCAAGGGGTGGGTTGGAGAGCCCTGGTGCTGTGGTGGTTGGGGAAGAGGGTATCGCTGAGGGGGGCTGTGGTGGCTTCAGATGTAAACACAGACAGGTGCAGCTAGGAAAGATCATTTTAGGCTCGTCCGTTCTTGGACCTTTTGGACATTTTGCCCTTTTGGTAGGAGCCCTGAGTGTTGCAGTTTTTTTGTGTAGGTTATGATTTGCATGTTGTCACAGTATTGTATTGAGAGCAAAAACGCAGATAGGAAGGAGTTTTATCAGAGGAGTTTGAGACATCCTCCACTCCCTCCTGGTCCCCATGTGAGCTGCTCGGGGTGACCCACAGCTCTGGTGGGAGGAAGCTTGTGTCAACTGGCTGCCCCTCATTCTTCTGCCTCTCATCTTTTCCAAGAAGAGCAGAATTCGAACCAGCAGCTCCATGGTTCAGAGTTCCACACAGCTCGAGGAAATTGAGGAAAAGCCAAGGAGTAGGTTTCCTGAATAATTAAACATCTGATCACTGGCCAGATTCTGTGGCCGAGAGTGGATCCCCTTTTTACCTCCGCTGTTGTGTGTTTCTTGAGCGGATCCGCTGCAGGTGTATTATTTGGTCCACATAGACCTCAGAGACTCACTGCACTCTCAGAACAGCAGAATGGGTGGGGGCAGGGTCTGACTTTTGGATGCTACTCCCTCCTCACATCTGGTGCCTCTTGGTTTATTTTGGTACAGCATGTAGCCGTGAGTTCGGGCAGTGGGAAGAGCGATCTGGAAAAGATGAGTGGCATCTTGGAAGCGGTGCCGCAGGTCAAGTTTATTTGCCTGGATGTGGCCAACGGGTACTCAGAACATTTTGTGGAGTTCGTGAAGCTGGTGCGTGCCAAATTTCCAGAACATACCATCATGGTAGGTATAGTGGAACACCCTCTAGGTGGGGGGAAAGCAGAAAGAGGGCTGTTCAGCGTGTTGGGGGAGCTTCTTACTGAGATGAGTTGAGAATCATTACAAAAAGAAGAGGCGGAGGCTATGAAAGTATGCAGACTGGCTCTCCATAAAAACTAAAGTCCGGATGAGCATCACAGGGTGTTGGCTTTTTATATCCACCCACCAGCATCAGATGTTTCTTAGCATGGGATACCTTTGAACAAAGGTCTACGTCACCCCTTACTAAAGAGTTTATGTTTAAAAAAATGAAAATAGCGCAGTTGGGTTTGAGTGTAACCAGTTGGGGTCATCTGTAGCCCTCTCCTAACTTGCCAGTAGAAAACTGTCTTGTAACAGGTGAAATACCCCATGTGAACAGGAGTCCAAGTAGCCCACTATTATTTGCAAATCAGCTGTGGAGTATTGTTTTGTCAAGACCTTTATTCTTGATTTTGCCTGCCTTTTGTGTATCTTCCTAATTACGAACACCTTCACTGGTCAGAAAGTTTATTTGCTGTTGCCAGGAAAGGCGGACTTACAGACAAAGGGACTAGAAGCTCTTGGGTTAAATGTGGGTTTTCAGAAATTGTGCATTGTTATTATATGTCTCTCTACTGGTCTTAGTTAATGTGACAATTATGGACTGTCCACTAGATAATTAACCTGTGTCTCCGCTTTTGATAATTTTGCATTTTTTTTCTCCTCGAATTTCATCATCACAAGGAAGTTGGGACACAGGAATTCCTTTTATTAGTGGAGTTAAATCTTTCGTTAAGGATTCACAAGGATTTTTAAGAGAAGTATTTTTATGCTTTCCAGTCCTATGAGAAGAAAGGATTAAGAGTTGTCCCAAGGTCAACCAGCTGTATGGTATGAGAAATCGGGTGGGAGATCAAAAAAATCCTTTTATCCTCCAGAGTACTGCTGCAGTGTCATTTTTTTTTTAAACTATTTATTTATTTATTCACGAGAATACACAGAGAGGAGAGAGGGAGGGAGAGGCAGAGACACAGGCAGAGGGAGAAGCAGGCTCCATGCAGGGAGCCCGACATGGGACTCAATCCCGGGTCTCCAGGATCACACCCCAGGATGAAAGCAGGGCTAAACCGCTGGGCCACCGGGGCTGCCCACTGCAGTGTCATTTTAAAAAAGATTTTATTTGTTTATTTGACAGAGGGAGAGAGAATGCACTAACTGGGAGAGGGATAAAGGGAGAGAGAGAAGTGGACTCTTCACTGAGCATGGGGCCACATGGGGCTCAATCCCAGGACCCTGAGATCATGACCTGAGCTGAAGGCAGATGCCTGACTGACTGAGCCACCCAGGTGTCCTATGTCATTGTAGTTTTTGATAACAGTAATACTGCTTTTTGAGTACCCCCAGGCTTCAGGAGGTTCACATCTGTTCTTTCTCTTCTGCATAGTGTTTCTCTAAAGAACAGGAATTGTCCTGAATTTATCACAGATGAGGAATCTTGAGTCTAATCTGGTCTTACACTTTGGAGTGTTCACAAGGTCATATCAATACCGAACAGCGAATCGAGGATTTGAAGCCAGGCGGCGCGTATCTAGCACCTAGCATCTGGAGGCTCTTCTGCCTCCAGCCACCTGTAACTTTTTCTCACGCAGGAGGGAACAGAGAGCTGGACTCCCAGAAGAGCAGAAGCCCCCACCTGGGCCCTTCGCTGGGACCTGGTATCCCTAACCAGTATTTGGTATTGAACATAAATTCTGTGAAACACTGAGTGGCACTAGAAAGAGCATGAAAAATGTTGTGTTGACCAGGAGAGGACTCCTTTATTTATTCCTTGTGGAGAGAAGGAGATAAAGCAGGCCCAGGATTGCTGTTGATGGGTCTCCTTATCTGAATTAATATGGTCTAGATCTTTCCAGATCTTTCTAGTTCACCTCATGTGTTAATTGTGCTGGGGATAGAAGTGACTACTGATAAACTTAGAAGTTGTACTTTACCTCCACTGGCATTTAGGGGGTATAAGGGTTCATTCTGAAGGGTTAGGAATCAGAAGTGACATGGGTTTAGTAAGGCCATTCAGTGGGTCCCCTTTTTTTCCTCTGGTAATTCTTGCATTAAATTGTGAAATAGAGTGTACCTACAGACAAGTGCTTGGAATGTGGGTATTTAAAAGATAGCACTTTCCAGTGCCCTACACTCAGAAGCCCCTATTCCCACAAAAGACAAAGCCCCACCTTGACTTTAGCCATCATTTTTTTTTCCTCGCGGTGTCTTTGGTTTCACCACTGCTGATGCCTTCTTAACAGTATTTAACCGTGCCTGCTTTTGGACCTTTTATAAGTGTTAACCCTGCTGTGTATCTCCTGTCATGTTTTGACCAGTAGCATATTGAGATGCAGTCACACTTTAGGTAAGCTATGTAGTAGGTATTCCATTGCTCCTAGAACAAATCTTTATTTTTTTTAAGACTTAAAAAAAAAATTTATGTATGTATGTATGTATATGTTTATTTATTTAGAGAGTGTGAGTAGGGGGAGAGAGAGAGGGCGAATGTCAAGCAGACTCCCTGCTGAGCTCGGAACCCAACTCGGGGCTGGATCCCACGACCTTGAGGTGATGACCTGAGCCCAAATCAAGAGTCAGATGCTCAACCAACTGCGCCACTCAGGTGCCCCAGGAACAAGTCTTTAATACTGTTGCCCACCTGCCCCCACTTGTCCTTTCCCCTTGTTCTACTTTGTCGCTGGTTGTGACGCCGTTAGAATCGCTAAGTTAGTGCCTCTGAAGTTGGTGTGTGACCACATGATCCCAGTCACACTGAGCAAGTCACATAACCTTCTCATTTCCCTCACCTATGAAAAGGGGGTCAAGGATGATAATAATGGCTGGAGAATTTGGTGGGTCGGGGAGGCACGGGGATCAGATGGTGTGATGTGTGCACAGCGCAGTTTTCACAAACAATTGTTTGTTGGTTGTGCGTACTGTTGAGGACAGATGCCCAAAGCACTGATGAGAGATGGAAGGGCTGATGGAGAAGAAGAATGGAAAATGGGATGGGAGAGTATTCATTTTTGTTTTAAGAAGTTGGAGAAAACATGTACTCCTTCTCTCAAAAGAATATGTGATTGCAGAAATCAGAGTTCCAGAACTTTCTATCATATACTCCCAACAGTTGCCTGTGAGTTTCAGCTCACAGCTGGCCCTGCCGAGAGCTGAGGCAAGTTGCCCGTTGTGGAACCCAGAGAACTCAGTGTCGTTTCACCCCTCAGGGATGCAGACCAGGGAGCGGGAGCAGTGCAGGGAGGTAGGCTGGTAGTATGGGGCAAAGAGCGTTGTCACCAATGCGACCCTGGGAGTTGCCATGGGGATGAGGCTGGGAGGGAGAGATTGGCCAGAGTTCCCACGGCCCTCTGGGCAGCCGCCACCAGCAAGTGCCTCTTTAGCATCTGTTGGTTGGCTCTGGGATGTGTTTTCATTGTTCTGTTGGTTTCCCCAGCAATGAACGGGGACTCTGGCGAGCTAGGTACGTTATTCCTGAGGCGTTCTTTGCTTGCACTGACCCCTGAAATCAGGGATTCATTTTGGAAACCTTCAGTATTCTTAAAACCCTTGGTTTGGGGAAGTGTAATGTCTCTTACGGCTTATGGATGCTTTACCATTTGTCCAATGTTTTGGAACCAAAAGATATATAATATGGATGCTGAGTGTCATCATGATCGCTCCAGGACACTGAAGGAGAGGGGTGCTCAGAAATGGTCTTGGTTGGGGCACCTGGGTGGCTCAGTCCATTAAGCGTCTGCCTTTGGCTCAGGTCATGACCCCAGGGTCCTGGGATGGAGCCCCTAGTGCGGCTCCCTATTTAGTGGTGAGCCTGCTTCTCCCTCTCCCTCTGCCTTCCACTCCTCCTGCTTGTGCTCTCTTGCTCTCTCTCTGTCAAATAAATAAAATCTTAAAAAAGAACGAAAGAAAAGAAAAGAAATGGTCTTGGTTGAGTCTGGAGGTTCTGGGTGTCTACGGCAGGAGTAAGAGCTGGTTGTTCCCTGGATTCCTGTGCACACCCCATTTCCTTGCCTTTCACCCAAGGCACACTTTGCCACGTGCAAGGAGGGAAGAAGCAGCGAGTTTTAGGAAACTTTGGCAGAAAAGGGTCCTGCTGGCTGGTAGAACAGTGTAGTAGATCCTAGAGCCATTTGCCTGGTGGCTTTCAGAGAGGAAGAAGAATGACCTGTTACTGTAGGAAAAGGCACTAGCATGGGTGAGGCACTTCTAATGATCTCAAATCTTTGAGCACGGCTGGTAGCACCTACTTTGATTGAAGCGAAACTCATTTTAGGGAGCTCAGGGAACTTTCTGAGAATCACACCACCAATAAGAAGTGGGCTTGGGGTTCGGAGCCAGATCACCTGCCCCCAGGGCCTGTGATCTTCCAGTTATACCGCACTGCAGCCGGCAGCCGTGCCAACTTGTTGGGACATAGACGTCCCTATGCAGCGTCTGAGAAACTGTTTTGTGCTAGTGGCTCTTTGTGACTTGGTCCTGGGGAGGTAGGTCTGTAACACCCCAACTGTTTGGAGTAGACTAGAGGCCCAGCTCCACGCCCCTGGGAAATGCCACGTTAGTCAGTGTGGCCTGGTCCTCAGGTAGCCATGGGCACAGCCTCAGCATTTCTGTGCGTGGCCAGTGGCTCAGTCACCTGCGCTCATGATCAGAGCCACAGGGAGCCACCTTCTCCTGCTCTATCTCTCTTCCCAAGGAGGTGGACACTCTGTAGAATTGCTTGCAGGTGGGCAGCCTCACCTGTGGAGTGTGGAGCCAGCCTCGCTGAAGTCCAAGGGAGTGGTTAGCCGGACAGCGCCCTTTAGGCTGAGTTGCCTGGATTTCCTGATTTTACCCTCTTTCTGGAACTAGTGTGAACTGGAACTTGGCAGAAGCTATGAAGGGCCTCAGATCCAGGTGATGTTTATCTTTGAGAGTTCCGTAGTAAACTTAGTTTAATGCACCATAAAAGATGGGTATTACCTTGATAGCTTCTCTTACTTCCTGCTTCCACAGGCAGGTGTAGGGACATTTCTGTGTGCCTGGGAGAAGGTACTGGTAATAGCATATCAGCACTGTATGTCAGGAGTTGGCAAACTGGTCCACAGGCCAGATGCAACCTGTTGCCGTTTGCCAGCCTCTGCCTTATATCATCCTATAGAAAGGATTTTTCTTGTTAGGGGTCCTCAGTAGAGCCAATAAAAGGTGGGTAGAGAAGTTACTGTGTAATAGGTACTGAATTTCAGTTAGGGATGATGCAAAGTTTTAGAGACGGGTGGTGGTGGTGGCTGCACAGCATTGTCTGCTTAAAAATCGCTAAAAACAGTAAGTTTTATGTTCCTTGTATTTGACCACAATGAAGTAAAAAAAAAAAAAAAAGGAGGGGGAGCAGAAGAGCAATATTATAGAAACCATTCTTCTAAAGTGGAGAGACCTAACATTTCACTGAGTACAGAACTGAGAGCTGGGCTCTGTACTAGGAATTGAATAGAACTTTCTTTGTAAACCTTATCGTGACAACACAAGTGGGTGTGGCTGGTCCCAGGTCATAACAGGAGAAATGGAGACGCAGGGTTCTTTCCTAGTTGCCTGGTACGTGAAGATCTGCCAGTAGACCCCAGGTCTTTCTGAACTTAACCGTGACTTAGATGTCTGGGTCTAAAGGAAAGCTGGAAAAATTGGGGCAAAATGGTCTTGGTTTTGGTTTTGGCCCAGAGGACCCCTTTAGTCGTGTTGCTTTTTATATTCTTTTCCCTGGGCCCCTACTCTTCTCCTTGACCTTGGAGGGGCAGTGGTTGCCAGCAGAGCATAGGAGCTAGAGAAGTATCGGGGTGGGGGTATGGTTCCTTGGGACCCACCTCCTTGGAGAGTCCAGAGCTTGTGCTTTGTCACAAATGCCTGGGCAATGAGCATGTACTACAGGTGCGCCACGTTCTGGCTGTGCTATCTGCGTCACACAGGAGGTGTTTCAGGCCCAGATAGGCTGGATCCTCCCTAATCGCCCTGGCCGGCTCCATACCCCAGCATCACCCTCACGGCACCCCAAATCGCCCCTGGCACTGCTTCCTGGGCGGGGCCTGGGGCCAGGCCTGGGCCTGATCATGTCCTGCTGTCCTTCTCATGTTTGATTTTTGCCTTTCTCTTCCCGTCCCCTAGTTTTGCCTTCCTCTGGCTTCCCCTTTGATAAGGCCGCTCTTTTGCTCCTACAAATGGAAACTCACCCATCCTGCCTTTTCCTTCAGCATTCTTGTTGAGTTGTCATCATGCTGGAAGTGTTTCTTGGTCACTCTGGGTTTTTCCATACAGCAGCTTCTCTGCAGTGACTGCCTTCCAACCCCCAGGTTAAAGAGCCACACAGGTGGCCGAGGGGGGACATGGACACCTGTGCAAGCCTCCGGCCACCAGGACAGGGTCACCTTCCTCCTGCTTTTTTTTTGAAAGATTTTATTTATTTATGAGAGACACAGAGAGAGAGAGAGAGAGAGAGGCAGAGACATAGGCAGAGGGAGAAGCAGGCTCCATGCAGGGAGCCCGATGTGGGACTCAATCCCGGGTCTCCAGGATCACACCCCGGGCCGAAGGCAGCACTAAACCGCTGAGCCACCGGGGCTGCCCTTCCTCCTGCTTTTAAACTTACTTTGAATCTACGTGGTTGGCCCTGATACGTCCATCACGAACTGACTTGGATTCATTTATCTTGAATAAAGTGTAGGCCCTTTAGAACAAAATGATTTGTTGGCAGCACCAGAACAGGGTGCTATGTGGGGAGCTCAGAGTAACTTCCTCTGAATCATGTATGTATATGTGTATGTATGTATGTATGTATGTATTTTCATTTTTAGAATTGATTTTTATTTTATTTTTAAAATTTATTTATTTTTTTTATTTTTAAAATTTAAAAAAGGCTTTCTTCTTTAGTAAGACCATCAGCGAGGAAGAATTGAGAGTGTGGAGTCTTGTTTCTCAGGTTCCTATTGTTTCTTGGCTACAAAGTTTATGTTGGTCCTTGTGCTAAAACAAAACAAAACTCAAAACTCAAAGCCATCAGACTTAGTTATAAAAGTCATGCAGTTCCTGGGGCACCTGGGTGGCCCAGTCGGTTAAGCATCCAACTCTTGGTTTTGGTTCAGGTCACGACGTCAGGGTCCTGGGATCGAGCCTTGGCATTGGGCTCCATGCTCAGTCAGGAATCTGTTTGGGATTCTTTCTCCCTCTCCCTCCCCCCCCCTCCCGCTTGTGCTCACTCACTTGCTCTCTCTCTCTCTCAAATAAATCTTTAAATAAATAAAAAGTAATGAAGTTCCTACTGTAAAATCCAGAAAATTTTAAAGAAGAAAATTAATTAAAAGTTGTATAATTCTTTCATTTATACATAATTTGTTAGCTTTTTGGTGTATGTTTTCACATAGACATATACTTGCGGGTTTTTTTTTTCATTGTTGTTTTTACTTTATTTATTTAAAAAAATTTTTTTTTTTAATTTTATTTATTTGTTCCTGAGAGACACAGAGAGAGAAGCAGAGACACAGGCAGAAGGAGAAGCAGGCTCCATGCAGGGAGCCCAGTGTGGGACTCGATCCCTGGACCCCGGGATCATGCCCTGAGCTGAAGGCAGATGCTTAACCGCTGAGCCACCCAGGTGTCCCACATCATTGTTGTTTTTAACAAAATTGAGATCTTACTGTTTTCTTTTTTTTTTTTTAAATGATTTTATTTATTTATTCATGAGAGACAGAGAGAGAGAGAGAGAGAGAGAGAGAGAGAGGCAGGGACACAGGCGGAGGGAGAAGCAGGCTCCATGCAGGGAGCCCGACATGGGACTCGATCCTGGGACTCCAGGATCATGCCCTGGGCCAAAGGCAGCACTAAACCGCTGAGCCACCCAGGCTGCCTATCTTATTGTTTTCTTCTCCTTTCCCTAACATGATACTGAAAGCGATTAAGCAGTCCAATCTTAAAAACCTCATGTAGCTGAAAAACATCAGATTGTTGAACATTACCATTTTGGGTAATACATTTGCAGTTTTGTGCTGTTAGAAAGAATATACATTCTTGTAGTTAAATCTTTGAGCTCAGCTACGATTATTCCCTCTGGAGAGGATCCTGGAAGTACACTTACTAGATGAGAGAATATGTGTATTTTTGCATTTGCTCTGTATGGACAAATTGCTTTCCAGGAAAACTTGTACTACAGGAGACCTTGCACGGGCAGAGAAAAATAGTGTCTTCTTCCTCTTTGGTATTAAGTGATTGTAGGCCTTGATAATTTAAGTGAAAAGTACTACCTCAGTGATCTCTGATTTTATTTTATTTTATTTTATTTTATTTTATTTTATTTATTTTATTTTATTTTTTGATCTCTGATTTTAAGTGTGATGATTAGTGAGGGTGAACACTTTCCCTGTGTTCATTGTCTACTTTAATTCTAGTTTTAGTTTGTTCACATCCTTTGGCAGTTAATCTGAGGTGTTAACATTTCTTTTGCAGATTTGGGAGAGCTTTTATATTAGTAACCTTTGTCATAATTGCAGGACTTTTCTCCACCACATTTTCTCTTACTTTTGTTGATTGTATGTGTGTGTGTGTGTGTGTGTGTGTGTGTGTGTGTACACATCTTTTTTTCCACTTTTATGGTAATTACAAGTCTTCAGGGTAGTCTAAATATGGGGGGAGGCACAACTTTGTTATTTATTTTTATTTATTTAAATTTAATACAATTTTTAAGCTTTAATATAGCATATCATTAGTTTCAGAGAGAGAATTCAGTGATTCCTCAGTGAGAGCACAGCCTTTCATTTAACTCTTGAATCTGTGTGAAGCTAGTTTTGGGGAAAAGTATGAATGAGAATTTATTTCTTTATTTTTATTTTTTAAACGATTTTATTTGTTTATTCATGAGAGACACACAGAGAGAGGCAGAGACATAGGCAGAGGGAGAAGCAGGTTCCCCACAGGGACCCCGATGTGGGACTCATTTCCAGGACCCTGGCCCTGAGCCGAAGGCAGATGCTCAACCACTGAGCCACCCAGGTGCCCCTGAATGAGAATTTATATCTTGTTTCTGAAGATCCTTTTCCCCAGCTCTGTTGAAACCTTGTTCTCCTCTTCATCAGCCTGTGATGCTGCTCTCATCATGCATGGTATTCTCAATAAACTGGTCCTTTTCCTAAACTGTCTAGCATGTTTCCATTTTCCATTGGCTGTTGAATTAGAGTAGCTTTGAGCCTTCCTCATCAATCTTTTTAAGATACTTTCATATAGAGTTAAAAGTCACTTTGTCCAAGTTAAAATAGGAAAGTACCCACCCAAGACCCATCCTCACCAAGCCCAGGAATGAACTCAATGAAAGGACACTGGGGCTTCAAGGAAAAAAGAAAAGGGATGCATTTCCCAAATTTAGACTTCGTACTGTTGTGAGAATTCAGTCAGGCATCTTAGGAGGTACCCCATGGACCGGCTGAGGAATCCACAGGGCAATGAGTTATAATAAAACAGGCTGTTTTCATGCTCCTCGGCTCCTGCAGCTTGTCTAGTCTTCAAATCAGATGCATCCTTTCAGTTGTCAGCCTCTGCCACATTCTGGCTTCCGTGTTTGTTCTTAGGGCCACAGCCTCATGTTCTGAAATCAGAGCAAGCTTCGGTGCTGTTGTTCCCTAAAGGCTCATGTGTCCTTTGGTGTCCAGGTGGGAACCACCAACCCTGGGGTGGACACCCAGGCACTCTGTCTGTGTGATGATCGCTGGAGTTTGTAATCCTGAGCCCCTGAAGTTCCTAACAGTTCTTCAGGGGTATTAGAGTCCCTGAGACGTTTTATGCCAGACAGCGGAGATGATAATCATCTGACCAAGCGGTTCGTTGCTTATTTTCTGTATTTGGGTTCTCTGTAGGATTTTGTCCATCACGGACATGTTCAGAAGCTCTGCCCCAGCAAGTCTCTGGACTCTTGTAGTACGACAATTAGACACCTGGCATACCTTCTCCTGCTGTCAGGTCCCCCAGATGTGGTCTCAGGTGTCACATTCTGTGTTCCTAGTCAGTAGAGCAGGAAACCAGGGAAGTATCCTGACCCACCAGCTTCAGATTTGATCTAGAATTCAGACCTAGATTCAGTGAATCTAGATGCAGTCCATTGCCCACCCCACTTTTGCCCCCCAGGCCTCCTGATGGCTTCAGGATGTGTTTGACCATGTGTCCAGGTGCGTGGCTCCTCGCTCACTCATCTTTGTATCACCGGGAATAGTTTGTGACCGTGGGCTGTGTTCTTTCTGTCTCAGGCAGGGAACGTGGTAACAGGGGAGATGGTGGAAGAGCTTATTCTTTCTGGAGCGGACATAATCAAAGTGGGTGTCGGACCAGGTAAGGCTTGCTGGGAAGCACAGCGGAGGCTGTGTGGTGGGGTGCTGCGGGGGTCAGGGGGGTGCTTGGGGAGGTTGGAGATGTGGCCAGAAGGGAGCCCATGGGTGAGCCGGCCACAAGCATAAAGCCCATTTCTTTTAGAAGCATCACACCTCTTTTGGAAGTTGAGCTTCCCAAAGAAGCTCTTTTAGGACATGTCATGGGGTTGCTTTCTGATCCAGGGAACGTCTTAAAGGAGCTGGGGTGTGGGTAGAATGTGAGGTCCTGGTTTCAGAGTGCTGGAGTGGAGGAAGAGAATGCAGATTTCCTTAATGATCCCATATACCTTGAAGAAGAAAGCAAGGGGGTTGAAGAATCAAGGGGACAGTTAATGGACACAGATGACTCAAGTTTCTTTGAAGGTTTGACGGCCCCCAGACAGTGCACATAGGCAGGAAGCTGAGCCCACATTTGAATTTGACCCACGGCCCACTCGTTACCACCCCTGGATCCACACCTGATACTTACCCATTTCAGATTTTGCCCATAGCCTCTTGGGCAGCCTCTCCTAGGACCACCCATTGGCGTCTTCAGTGGAGGGACAAGCTAGGGCACTTCTTTTTCTTTCTTTTTCTTTTTTTTTTTTTTAAGACTTTATTCATGAGAGACACACAGAGAGAGGCAGAGCCATAGGCAGAGGGAGAAGCAGGTTCCCTGCGGGTGGCCCAATACGGGACTCGATCCCAGGAACCCGGGATCACGCGCTGAGCCAAAGGCAGCCACTCAACCACTGAGCCACCCAGGTGCCCCAGGCAGGGCCTTTCTGTCTTAGATTGGCCAGCTCCATTGTCTCCTGGGCCAACTTGGCATTCACCTTCCCCTTTGGTTATGCATGAGCATGAGCTTTCATGTTTTCAGATTCTTCCTTGCACATCTTTCTACTAAACAAACACTAAAGTTGGAGAGGAGGAAAGAAGATATACATTTTTCAGTTGGGAGTTTAAAAAAAAAAACACAGCAAAGATTTTTAAAATACCACCCACCCAAAAAAACACTACCAAAAAAGGAAGCAAACCATAAAGCCGTGTGAGAAGAGTGTGGGAATGGATTCTGGAGGCAGAAGACATGGTTGTGTTGTGACTCGGCACAATCATCAGCCTTGAGGGAGCAGGATGTATATATTTGAAGAGAGTCATCCCTTCTTAGGGAAGAAGTCTTGTAGGCTCACCAGCGTACTTGAGTGACCTACAGGGAAGTTCTCAGGATTGGGCTTTTGATATTGCCCCTTGAGCCAATTCATAACATATTCCAAGCAAGAGGGAAGACAGCTCTGTTTTTTTTTTTTCTTTTAAGATTTTATTTATTTATTCATGAGAGACAGAGAGAGAGGCAGAGACACAGGCAGAGGGAGAAGCAGGCTCCACGCAGGGAGCCGGATGTGGGACTTGATCCCGGGTCTCCAGGATCACACCCCGGGGCCAAAGGCAGCGCTAAACCTCTGAGCCACACAGGCTGCCCAACAGCCCTGGTTTTTACTGAGTGTTGGTCATTTTTGGAAATTCAAAGAGAGACTAAGACCCAGTTCTTACAAGGAGCTCCCCACTTAGCATGGGCTGTAATAGACTGACCTAAGAATAGAATAGGCTGTTAATAGGCCAGGAAGACTCTTCCAAAAGCAGGACACTCCCCGGGCACCTGTTTAATCAGAAATAGCAGCTGGGCGTCTACTAGCTGCCGTTGTGCTGGGTGCGTGCTGTACAGGATGTCAAGGTGTGGAGGCGGCCGCCTTGGCTCTCAGAGAGCTGTTCTTGATGCACTTGATGTAATCCTGAGCGTTCGGCTGTACTTGTTTCTCTCCTGCACATTCTCTGCGTATAAGCTGTTTCCCCAGAAGAGGTGTGGTCCTCCCATCGTTGCTGCGTGTACCACCCACCCAGCGCCCAACCTCAGCCCTGGCAGGGCTTTCTATTAGAACGGATGGGACTAAAAAGTAAGGAGCTTTTTCATAGCCACTTCTTTAAACTGATTGGAGATTACATTTAAATGTCATGAATTCGGGGCAGCCCGGGTGGCTCAGCGGTTTAGCACCGCCTTCAGCCCAGGGTGTGATCCTGGAGTCCCGGGATCGAGTCCCACGTCGGGCTCCCTGCATGGAGCTTGCTTTTCCCTCTGCCTGTGTCTCTGCCTCTCTCTCTCTCTCTGTCTCTCTCTCTCTGTCTCTCTCATGAATAAAGAAATAAAATCTTTTAAAATAAATAAATGTCATGAATTCTTCAGAGTAAAAAACACTGGGGGTTCTCTCTCTCTGAATGACAGAGTGAAGAATGGGCACCCTGCCCCTGCCCCTGGGGGAAGACGCGTATTCAGTTTTCTCCTTTTGCCGTGAGCCTTGATCAAGGCCATTCCCATGCCTTGTTTGCAAGTTCTTCCTTGGCTCTTTCCAGGGAGGGTGATCCCTGCCTTCCTGCGAGGATCTGGCTGTGGAGTGGGAGAGGAGAGAAGCCAGTTATGAACCAGAAATTAGGAAATGAGTTCAGCCTTGCACAGTGCGGGTCTGGTGGCTCTGGCAGAGGGCGCCTTGGTGGGGACAGGAGCTTGCTGGCTCCAGGGCTGTGAGCAGCACACTTAAGGATGGACATCAGGAGCTGGCTTCTCATGCCCGGCAGAGGATGGATGCAGGAGGAAAGGGGTCTCCCCCAGCCTTCTGGTTTTTCTTGTGGAATCCAGGCCTGGAATTATTATTATTTTTTAAAGATTTTATTTATTTATTTATTTATCTGTCTATCCATGATAGACCCAGAGAGAGAGGCAGAGACACAAGCAGAGGGAGAAGCGGGGAGCCCAATGCAGGACTCCCAAGATCCCTGGACTCCAAGATCACGCCCTGGGCTGAAGGCAGATGCTTAACCCCTGAGCCACCCAGGCGCCCCTCCAGACCTGGAACCCTAGACCTGGTTCTCTGTCTGGTCCTGTCCTGGAAGAGCTGGGGAGAGATCTGAGGGGGTGGGCAGGAGAGGAGGCTGGGGTTCCTTGTGCCTGGTCCTAACGGCAGTGGAGTTCAGCACCATTGATTGAGCTGGGAAACAGTGTAGCCACAGGCATGTGGTTGACTCATCTATTCTTAAGTTCACGCATTCTTTTGGTGACTATTTATAGCCCCCTGCTTATGTACAAGGCTCTATTCTCAGCACTGGATCTACAACAATGACTGTCCGTGGAGCTTACCATCCAGCAGAGAAAACAGATCCCCTGCATTCTTATACAAATAATTATTTAATGCCTCTTTTTGAAGTGAATACCTGTGGAGAACAACTCCCCCGAGGTAGTGACATTTAAGATAAAGCCTGAAAGATGAGAAGCATTGGCCAGACCAGGGGTTGGTGCATAGGGAGGGCTTAGACAGAAAGTACAGCATGTACAGAGAATCCCCTCTACCAGAGGACCTGGAAGATGGGAGAGGCTGGAGTGTGGGGAGCAGGAGGGAGAGACAGGTGGCAGAGGAAGGCGGCAGCTGGACATTCAGGAGTTTGTCCTGCGTGATGTTCGGGTACAAGGGGTCCTCATTGGCTTGGAGGGAGGGACAGGACTTGAGCCAAGGGGTCGTGTGCTGGAGATGGTGGTGCGCTGGGCGTGACTTAGCTTGGACTGAGCTGGGATGCTACTCTGTAGAGGGGTCCACCAGGACTGGGAATGACCGTGGGAAAGGCAGAGGTCAAGGAGGGGCGCAGGGGTTCAGGTGGCTGGTCCTGAAATGGAAGCTGATTCTGCAGCCCAGGCTGGATGGGGACCCTGGGCAGGGTGGCCAATCATGCAGCTGAAGAGGCTGGGGCCCATCGAGGACGGGACTGGATGGGAGAGGGTGCAGGAATGGGGTAAGTGCCGCCCCCTCCTCTCCAGGGCCTACTGGGGGTGCAGGCCCAGCAGTTTTCACCTGTGCAGCCACTTACTCTCCACCACAACCTGGTGCTGTCAGCGTTTCCATTTCCATTCCATAGGCAAGGCCGAGAGGCTCAGAGAAATTGGAAATTTGACAAAAGTTGAAGGTTAAGAGGCTGTGGGAGGAGCCTGAGGGGTCCCTTGAAGTATAGAGTGCTTGTGTGGACAAGCGAGGGACACAGGAGAAGGATGGGAGTAGTGTAAGCAGGCAGAGGAGGGGGTGATGTCACAGGTGGGTGACGGTGACGGGGCGTGGGGTAGAGGGCATCCGGGCATCAGTGGTTGACAGTGATGAGGACCAGAAGGGATGTGCTCAGATGGTGTGGTTATCACCACTTCCCCCAATCATGGAAAGAAAGATCACCCCCAGGAAATTGGGGTGAGGGTGAGTGCTGGTGGCAGGGGCTCATCTTGTGTCACCACCTGCACTTTCTCAACCATCTCTCTTTGGGTCCCCTTCTCCTGCCACCTAGGTTCCGTGTGTACCACCCGCACCAAGACGGGGGTGGGCTACCCCCAGCTCAGTGCTGTGATCGAGTGTGCGGACTCTGCCCACGGCCTGAAGGGTCACATCATCTCCGTAAGTCTCTGGTGGGGCAGGGAGCTGGCTTGGGAACCCCCGGGGCTACAGGGAGTCCCCTGCTCCTCGGCCCCGAGGAAGCCTGTTTCTTGGCTGCCCTCCATCCAGATGGCATCCCGGTGGGCCTGGCCATGACCCGGGCACCTTGGTCACGGCAGTGACATATGGCAGAGACCCAGGCCCTGCTCCCCACTTACTCTGCACCAAGGGAGGCAGGCACATTGGTCAGTAACAACTGCAGACTGTCAGCGACGTGTTGGGGGATCTGTGTGGAGCTTGGAGAGGATGGGAGGGCCACGTAAGAGTTGGCTACAGAGCACCCCGGCCTGCATGGATTGAAGAAGAGAAACCCACTGTCTCTTGGGTCTGGAGGCCGGAAGTCTGAGATCCAGGTGTCAGCAGGGTCCCCAGGGCTACGGGAAGTCTCTGTTCCCAAGCTCCAGAGCTTCTGGTGTTTCCTTGGCTGGTGGCACCATAGCTCCCATCTTCATGTGGTGTCCTCCCTGTGTGCGTGTGCTTGCATGTCCACATTTTTCCTATTTGTAAGGACACCAGTCATGTTGGATTATGGGTCACCTCCTCCAGATGACCTCATCTTTGCTTATCACATCTGCGGTGCTGTCACATGCTGCCAGCCACCGGTCATGGGTTGCCCAACTGAGAGCACATCAGTGGTGTGTTGGGGGCAGAGGTGGGATTTCTGTGGGTTGAGAAACCTATGGGAAGAGGTGAGGAGAGGCTGAGGCAGTGATCTAACAGCACTTCCACGAAGTTCTAGTACAGCAGCCTGAGACTCAGCCACTGAACATTCAGGATTGAGTGAATGAATGAATGAGTGCCAAGTTAGTATCTGTCCTCGACGTAGCCACCGTTCTGCACCACCTTTATAGATGCGACTACCATTCACAGTCAAAGGGACGTATCCTAGCTCTCCCCTTCCAGATAAAATGCTCAGAACAGGACAGAATTTGTGGGATAAATAGGACAAACTCACAACTATGGTTTCCACTTATATGTGTGTGTATATATAATATATATAATTTCTTTTCTTTTCTTTTCTTCTTTTTTTTTTTTTTTTTTTACAAATTCTGAATTCATGGTGTAATTTTAGTGGTTCTATAACAAAGTTGACTCATGGAATATATTAAAATAAATCCTCATACCTTTTCTTGGTACAGTTCCTAAGCCAGGGTCCCACGTTAAATAAATTGATAGGTGATTTCTTTTTTAAAGATTTTATTTATTTATTCATGAGAGACACACACACACAGAGAGAGAGAGAGAAGCAGAGACACAGGCAGGGGGAGAAGCAGGCTCCATGCAGGGAGCCCGATGTGGGACTCAATCCTGGGACTCCAGGATCATGTCCTGGGCCGAAGGCAGGTGCTAAACCACTGAGCCACCCAGGCATCCCAAATTGATAGGTGATTTTAAAAATTTTACAAATGCATCAAATTACATATTCCTGTGGAATGATGCCTTGGTGACTTCAGCTCAGCACTTCAGTACATTGATGTGTGATTTCTGGACTTGCTTTAAAGAGTAATAATACTCTTTAAAAAGCCCTACCTGCACCTTCCCTCACTTTGAGCCTTATTTTAGCATCTGAGTGTTGTAGCTGTTGTTTTATCACAGCTAGGGGCCTGGCCTGACCTTGCAGTCCAGTGCAGATTTCCCGTGCTCCTTCTAATGCTCCCTGCAAAGTTTTCATCCATCCATCCATTCCCTGAGCAAACTTTTATTGAGCATCTACTGCTAGAAGCAGAGGGAGAGGGGAATGACTGCAATGACTGAAGGTTTTGTGGTTGCTGAGCATTCTGAGGCCCTGTACTCATTACCCCTTCCTTGAGCTTTGCCCCAGAGCACAAATGAACACGCGTTTATTGTGTGTAAAAGGTTGAGTGCAGTGATCCAAGTCACTGCAAACAGCATCAGTCTCCAGGATGCTAGCGGCTCTCAGGTGTTCGCCGGGGCCTTGTTCTGGGCTGGCTGCATGAGCATCACTGGGGAAGCTTTCTTAAAAAGACATGCCTGGACCCCATCTTAGCAAATATGACTTTTCAGAGGGTGGCCACAAAAGTACCATACGTAATTAATCATAAATCTCTATCACAGGACAGTTTCCACCATCTGCATCAGAATTCGGACCCTGTACCATATATATTCCTTGAGTGGCCACTATTTTTCCAAATCCTCGAGCTGTCAGATGAATGGTTCTGCTGTGAACGTGTTCGTGTTCTGAGTTCCCACTTTTGTAGCCTTCTAGAAATCTCACACCTGCTTAGTTGATAGGACCATAGTTTAGGGTCGGGGGTAGGCTCTGCTTGCACCACCGGCCACTGCAAATCAGCTTGGGTTCTCTCTACACAGCACCACCTCGTTGATAAGCTTATTTTAGCAGTTCTCTCGGTGTAGTGCCCAACATCAGTATCAACTGAGAACTCGTGGGACAATCTGGGGCCTGGGCCAGACCTACAGAATCAGCAGCTCCGAAGGGGAGTCCCAGAAGTGTGTTGTCACAAGCCCTCCAGGTCATTGTGATGTGCTCTCAAGTGTGACAACTGCTGTTTTCTGTAGTGGACGCTCAGCGTACCCTGGTTGGGTCCATGTTCAGAGCCAGGTCTTACCTGCTGGCGCCCAGGGAAAGGCTTCTCTGAATTTGTCAGTTAGGGACAGTGACCGCCCAAGGTTTGTGGTCGGGTGCTCCCAGGTTCTCAGTAACAGTGAGAGATTTCCCAGAAAGGGCCAGACCTTCAGTGTGTAGCCATAAGACCCGACGAAGTTCATGGACTCACACGGGATCAGCCCTCTTGACCTGAGCTCATTCCTCCTGGCCAGCTGAGAGTCTTGGGGTTCAGAGTTGCCTTATCTTCTACTGTCCCTCTGTCTGATAGGGTTTCACAAACATATTTCTCCCGCTTGCCACTCATCCCTAAACCCACTGGAAACCCCTCCGGTATTTTGGATCTCGCTCCTCTGCCTAGTTGCCTTCCAGCTGTCTCCTATTACACTTTGGTTGCTGAATTAGCACATCCATGCTGTTGAAATTCAGAAAAAGGAAGCCACTGCAGGGGGCTGTTAGCAGGTTGAGTTGGGTTACTATTTATTGTGGCCGGCATGGGGTTCTGAGAGGCAGAGAGCTGTAAATTCAGGACACCCCCTATGTAGGTGAAGATTAAAGTGTGGCTGGTTAGTTTTGTCTCCTCATCGGCTAGGGACATCACACAAAAGAGAACTTTATTTTTTCATTTTTTTTTATTTTTTATTTTATACTTTTTAAAGATTTTATTTATTCATGAGAGACACAGAAGGAGAGAGAGGCAGAGACACAGGCAGAGGGAGAAGCAGGCTCCATACAGGGAGCCCAATGTGGGACTCGATCCCAGGTCTCCAGGATCACACCCCGGGCCGAAGGCAGTGCTAAACTGCTGAGCCACCAGGGCTCCCCACAGAAGAGAATTTTAAAGGTGGAAACAGAAGAAGGAAGGACTATTATTTATTGAGCATCTAGTACCTTCCAGGCACAATAGACTTATAATTTCTAATCCTTGGAACAACCTGCCAAACTAGCAGTTACTGTCACTTGACAGGTGTATTAGGGTTCTCTAGAAAAACAGAACCAGTAGGGTGTGTGTGTGTTGGTGGGCGGGGGGGTGGCAAGAGAGGAGATTGAGGAAGTATTTATTATAAGGAATTGGTTCACGTGATTATGGGGATTAAGAAATCCCAATATATGCAAGGTGAGTTGCCAGGCTAGGGACTTCAGGCGAGCTGATGCTGTAGTTTCAGTCCGAGTCTGGGGGCCTGAGAACCAGGAAGAGCTGATGTTTCAGTTGAAGTTAAAAGGCAGAAAAAAGCCCAGGTTCATTCAGTCAGTCGAGAAAAGTACACTCGAGGAGGGTCAGCCCTTTGGTTCCGTTCAAGCCTTCAGTTGATTAGATGGGACTCCCCCACATTGGGGAGGACGATCTGCTTTACTCAGTCTACCAATTCAAATATTAGTATCATCGAAAGAAAGAAAGGAGAAGAGAAGAGAAAAGAAACCAAGAAATCTTCCCAGAAACACCCAGACTAATGTTTGACTAGTTACCTAGGCACTCTGTGGCCCAGTCAAGTTGACACATAAAATTAGCCATCACAGCCCGCTGGGGAACCGAAGCTTCGGGATCTTCAGTGACTTGTCCAGCATCACTACTGGCAACGTTCAAACGAAGGTGTCTTCCTCTGCAGTGTTCCATGTCTTCCCTTGACTGACCCCCTCTCCCCACACACACTCATTTAGACAATGAGGAGGTCACAAAAATCGTAAAGAAGGGTTTGCTGAAATCACAGAGGATCCAGGGTTGGTACAGGACCCAGTTGGCTTGTTCCCCCACCCCAGCGCTCCTCTGTCCTTCCTCACGTGGTCCCCACTCATGTCTTCCAGTGGGGAGAGGATGGCCAGTCCCCAATGCACGATTGCAAGGGGAGGCATTTGTTCCCTTGGACTCTGGTGCTTTACAGGACCTAGAAACAAGTCTTGCGATTACGTTGAGTGGGGTCACTGTGGTCTCTTCTGGACTCAAGCTCCAGCATTTTAATCAGTGTGTTTTATAAAGATCAAGAGGCTCAGGAGGCTCTGTATTGAGAAGGGCTGGTAAGGATCCAGATGATTCAAAGTAATCCCCAACTTCGCCCCCCTCCACGCCTGGTCACTAGTGCTCGCCCAGGCCCACTAGCCCTCTGCAGAGAAGTAAAAATGGATCAGCAAATTTCTGAAAATTGTAATGATTTAATTATAGCACTTCAGAAGCAGTTAGACCATTCTTTAGTGAGATCTAAACAAAGTTATTCAGATAATTCAATTTTTTTTGAGGCCTGAAAAATTCTCCAACAAGATAGATTTAGCCTAGAAAAAGTTAGATAATACAGATAAATATAAAGATTACTGCAACCATTAGCCCCTTAAGATAACCATGGCTCATGTTTTGATAAGTATGCTTCTAGACATTTTTATGTTTTTTTAAATTTTCTTTATTTTTGCTTCTAAATATTTTTAAAATTTTTTTTTAAAGAAAAGTGGTGAGTAAAGGGTTTCTTTTAAAAAAATTTTTGTTTATTTATTCATGAGAGACATACAGAGAGAGGCAGAGACAGAGGCAGAGGGAGAAGCAGGCTCCATGCAGGGAGCCTGATGCAGGACTCGATCCCAGGATCCCGTGATCACGCCCTGGGCCGAAGGCAGACAGACGCTCTGAGCCACCCAGGCACCCTGCTTCTAGGCATTTTTAGAGCGTACTCTTAACCAAGGTTCAAATCTTGTTCTAACATTATTGCTGTGTGACCTTAGGCAAGTCACCCAACCTTTCTGAGCTCCGCTCCTTTTTCTCCCCACTTCCAAAATACCAACTTCAGGTTCTTGAGCTGTTTATTTATTTATTTTTTTAAAGATTTTATTTATTTATTCATGAGAGAGAGGCAGAGACACAGGCAGAGGGAGAAGCAGGCTCCATGCAGGGAGCCCGATGTGGGACTCGATCCTGGGACTCCAGGATCATGCCCTGGGCCAAAGGCGGCGCTAAACCACTGAGCCATCCAGGCTGCCCCTCTTGAGCTGTTTAAATAGCAAAATGAAGTTAACTACCCCTGTGCATAGTGGGTGTTTGATTTGAATTCTTTCCGCCTGTTCCCTACCTGCTTTCACCATCCTCAATTTTAAGTATTCTTAAGAAAAGCTATGCTGACGATTCACAGATCGAGTTCCCACCACTCAAGTTATGTGATGCTTTTTCTACTAAAATATAACATTAACGCTGTTGAAAAACAAAACAAGTAGCTCTTTGAATATTTGCGCATTGTTTTTTTTTTGAAACCTTCCAGCAGCTGTGATATTTATATGTGAAAGTAAATGTGTGCCTTAGATTGCAGAGATTTCCCCTCCTGCCCTTGCCTCCTGAGAACATGAAAAGGATGCTCTGAACAGCTTTTGGAAATCATCCATAAGCAGTAGTAGGGAGCAGCCTCCTTGGCCCTAAAGCATTATGCGATGTTGGAGTGTGCTCTGTTAAAGGCGCAGTCCGGCTTGGCTGCTCCGCATTGTCTATTTATAAATGCATTTCCAGGTAAAGTGAGGAGATGCCGTAAGTGTGATTTCCTCTCTGGCACATCCCAGAATCCTCTTAACGGTGGACATCGTGGCCCATCCTGGGAAGAGCAGAGCTCCTTCTCAAGGGTCCCAGTGCCTCATCACTGACTACAAGCATGTAGAATTTTCTGGGCCTCCCCACGAGACACCACCGTGGCAGTCACAGCCACTCACTCACAGCTCGCATGCAAGGGAGCACAAGATTAGGGAGCGTGTGTGTGTGTGTGTGTGTGTGTGTGTGTGTGTGTGTGTGTGTGTTGGGTGGTGTTTTTAGTCCGATAATGTCCTAATGTAATGGGGGCGTGAGTTTTTTTGTTTAATCTTTGGAAGTCATATGTTTGAAACCCTATCTAGTGTAAAACTGGTTCTGGTAGCGATAAAGCACTTAAAAAAAATGGGCAGGACGAGTGAAGGGCACATAGGGGGGCTTGGACCTTTGAGAGATAGGCTGGAGCTTGGAACCAGCCAGACGCAGCCACGAGTCCCGTCACCATCTTCACACGGTGGCTTTGGCACATAACTTATATGGAGAGACCACTTCGGAAATGACCATTCCCTAGCACCCTGTGGCCCTCGGGGCATCAGAGAAACTACAGGTGAATACAAGCACACCTCGTTTTATTGAGCTTCGCTCTACTGCACTTCAGAGATACTGTGTTTTTTGTTTTTGTTTTTGTTTTTTTTTTTGTTTTTTTTTTTTACAAATTAAAGATCTGTGGCAAACCCGCATTGGGGCAAGTCTGTTGGCACCGTTTTTGTTGTTGTTTTTAAAGATTTTATTTATTTATTCATGAGAGACAACAGAGAGAGGCAGAGACACAGAGGGAGAAGCAGGCCCCATGCAGGGAGCCCGATGCAGGACTCAATCCCAGGACCCCAGGATCAAATCCTGAGCCAAAGGCAGATGCTCAACCGCTAAGCCACCCGGGTGTCCCTAGCACCATTTTTCCAACAGTATTTGCCTGGTCGGTGTCTCTCTGCCACAATTTGGTAATTCCCACAAAATCTCAAAACTTTCTCATTCTTGTATTTGTTATGACAATCTGTGATCAATGATAACAGCTCGCCGGAAGCTCAGAGGATGATCACCATTTTTTAGCAATAAAGTATTTTTAAATTAAGCTGTGTACATTTTTTTTTTTTTTTTAGATAGTAATGCTGTTGTATGCTCGATATGCAGAATAGTGCACACATAGCTTCTGTAGGCAGTGGGAAACCAAAAAAATTCATTTGACTCACTTTATGGTGATACTCGCTTTATTGCTGTGGCCTGAAACCAAACCTGCAATATTTCTGGGGTGTGCCTGTAACAGATATGATGGAGGAAATAGTTATAGGCAGTAAATTTTCATTAAAAAAAAAAAAAAAGATTTCCAAGTTTTCACACCTACCTTTGGATTCGAACTGCCAAGAAGTAATGAAGCAGAAATTGAGTTACAGTTCCTGGAGCGATAGGCCTAAAAAGCAGGTAAAAAAGGGAATTGAGTCACAAAGAGCCATGTTCCCCATCAGAGGTGATGGAGTGGTTCATAAAGTGGTTTGTCCTGGTTCACTAGGTGCCCTCGGGCTCTGGGGGCACCCATACCTTCCTGGCAGTTGTGATGCAAGGTAGCCCGGGCGGCCTCTGTCCTCCCCAAAGGCTGATCCGACCCCAATACTGGTGGGTCCCACCTTCCGGGGACAGGCACCTGCCTCTGAGACTCCGGTGTTCCTCTCAGACCTGCTCTGAGCTCAGGGCTGTGTCACCAGGCCAGCTCTCAGCACTGACCCTCCCCCCGCCAACCGGGCCCTGGCTTCTTGGCCTCTCTCTGTGGGGTCCAGCTGCAGCTCCCGGCCACCCTCACCGTCCTCCTTGACTTCACACAGGCCACGTTGAGAACAGCAGGGTAGCAGCCCGTGTTGGTAAGGATGGCGCAGTGGGTTCTGCGTTCTAGAAACCCCACACAGCACTGCTGGTGCGTCAACATCACTTCCATGGCTGGACCGTGCTGGGCAGCCCAAGGTGACCGTCCTGCTGGGCATTAAACCAGCCCCAGGCACGTGCTCTCTAGGGTAGAGTGGGGCTCGGGAATGCATGTTTGATTTTAAGCTAACTGGGCACTTGGGTGAAGGTGAATGGGGGACACACGGAGTGGCTGCAAGCATAAAGGAATTCAGTGTCCTTTCCCTGGCTCTTAAAATAACCAAGCTCCTGGACTACATAAGCCTCACCTCAAGCCAAGCAGGCAGGGAGGGATGACTTCTGAATGAGTGATTTCGGATGGTCCTGGCCGGGCAGGCGTGTTGAGTCAGGGGCTGGCTGGGGAGTAGGCCCCGGAGCATCCTGCCTCCTCGCTTCCAGGGGCTTCGAGGGGCGTCCAGGGCACCGCAGGGTGGACAGGTGGGCAGTGGTGGCCGGGGCTGGGGTGCAGCATTCGGGGGGAGCCAATTAAGTCAGAACACAGTGACTGAGGAGCACTGGGCCAGGGCTCTGAGGGCCTCTGCTTACCCTTGGCTGGGGGTGTGTCTGGGTGTCACCTCCTGATGACCCCGAATCACCCCAGGGGAGGGGGGACAGCCTGGCCAAGCTGACGCTGACGCCTTCTCCTTGCTTTTTCCTCTTTGAAGGACGGAGGCTGCACGTGTCCAGGAGATGTCGCCAAAGCCTTTGGTAAGGGGACAGGGAGGGCGGGGCGGGAGCTCCGGCAGCTGTGTGCTGGCCTCAGCTGGGAACCTGAATGGAGAGGCGGGACGTGTTGGGAAATTCTGGGCCCGTCCTGAGTTTCCAGTCCCTGGATTCCAGCCCCAGTTGGCCAGAGTCCTGACGTTAGTTTGATTCAGCCGAGCAGGTGTCGTGCCCAGAGGATGGAGGGGGGTGGCAGCCTGCAAGGCAGCAGAGGGTGATGTCATGGCTTAGAGGGCTCAGGGTGCCTGAACAGGTGTGAAGCACAGTGACTAAGGGAGGTCTCTGGGCCCTAACTTGGGGCGATCTTCTGGGAGGGACAAGAGAGCCCCCCAGTGGCTTCTCATCGGGCAGAGGAGCCTGTGTCCCAGCAGAGGGCAGCGCTGTCCAGCTGTGATCCAGGGGGGCTTCTGGACCACCTGGCAGGCCGGCCGCAGCCCCACGTGCAGTGCCCTGTGCTTGCCACGTCACCCTGGCCAACCGCATCCTCAAGCCAGAGCCGGCTGCACATGGGGGCGCCAAACTGCCAGGTGGGAGCTGTTGTGTGCCCACCGGGTGACGGAAGAACCACTCACAGGGCCCCACTCCCTCTTCTGATGCTGAGGCCAAGTTCACTCATGATTCCCCCCCCCCCCCCGCTTTTTTTTTTCCTACAGAGGGAAACTGTCTTTTTATTTTGAAGATTTTATTTATTAGAGAGAAAGAGAACACGAGCAGGGGTGAGGGGTAGAGGGAGAAGCAGACTCCCCACCAAGCAGAGAGCCCGATGCAGGGTTCAGTCCCAGGACCCCAGGATCATGACCTGAGCCGAAGGCAGATGCTTAACCAACTGAGCCACCCAAGTGCCCCTGGAGGGGGACTTTCTGAGGGGTGCCAGGGGTCCTTCCCCTTACCTGTATTTGGCAGCTCCAGAGTTTTTTGTCCATTGCTTCAGAGACCTTCTGACCTTCCCATAGAATGTCTTAGGTGAGGCATGGGTTCCCTCCTCCACCCTCTTTCTCTTAGTGACACACAATGGTGACAAGGGAAGGGACAGTGTTCCTAGCAGTGGGGTTTTGTAGCAACCTGGGGAATGTCATGAAAATGGGCAACCTTCTTATGTAACGTATTCAGATCCTGCATCTTGGTTATGGAGGGAACACGAGGGGCGTCTTTGTAATCAAGGGTGCCTATTTTATAGTTGAGACCGAGGCCCTGAGAGGTGAGTGACAAAGTTGGGGTCCCACAGCCGGTAGAGGAGGGGGAATCAGGACCCTTGCTCCACTCGTGTGCTCACTCACTGCTAACCTGGATCATTAGCCAAAGATGTTTTTGTTACTGATTTTTGAGCTGAATCAACTTAATGCTGATGGGTGCTCCCACTTGGGCTCCCTGTACAGAGTAGGAGCTGGCACGCTTTAAAGTGACTGACTGGTCGTTAAGAAGGTGCCTCATAGGGGTGCCTGGGTGGCTCAGTCGGTTAAGCGTCTGCCTTTGGTTGGGGTCGTGATCCCAGAGTCCTGGGATTGAGCCCCATGGTGGCTCAATCGGGGGGTGGGGGGTCTGCTTCTCCCTCTCCTCTGCTTGCCACTTCCCTTGCCTGTGCTCTCTTGCTCTCTCCGCCAAACAAATAAAATCTAAAAAAACAAACACACACAAAAAAGATGCCTCGTAGATAACCGTTTTTGGATCCAGCCCTGGCATCTTTTTTCTTCACTCGTCTTGCAGTGAGTGCAGCGTTGCCTGTGCTGAAGCTCAGCAGCAGAGGAAGGAAGACTATGTCAGGAAGAGTGAATGTTGGTGAGGGCCAGGGACAGGAGAGCATTCAGAAGCAAAAATAATTGGAAGCCACTTCAAAGCATTGTTTGAGTGGATCTGTGTTCTGTGTTCCTGATGTTGACATCTGCTACTGGGGTTGTGGTCACTGGGAGGCCTGGCTGGACACCAGTTTTCCTCCCCCACCCCCGCCCTTAAAGCATGGCCCGGGGTGGGGGTGGGGGACAAGGATCCAGCATTCATGTTAGGGACCCTAGGATGAAGGACCTGCAGAGCTTGCTGCCAAGTAGAAAGGTCCCATTGTGTGCAGCTTCCTGAGTGCCAGGCCAAGGGGCCAGCCCTGCTATAATGCCAAACAGAAAGGCCAGGAAGCCTGATGCAAACCCCAGAGTCCTGTAAATATCTAAATGACCCGATGGAAGAGGTCAAGGCCACTTCTCAAGGGTTCCTCTGCCTGCCCCTCCTCCTTGTCCTTCATCCTCATTACTGAATACATCTGTACCCTGGGGTCCTGGTGTTCTAAATGCAAACCCTCAAGAGGACATAGGAGAAGTTCATAGTCCGTGGAGAGTCTAAATAATCCTCTATGAACAGGATCGAGAAAGGTGATATTTCTAGCTCTTCCCCATATACACTTTCCCTTCTTGACAACTATTCTATATTGACCATGAGTCATGTCCTGTGATAAACACTTCAGTACCATATATGTATATGGTATATATACCATGGCATGGTGAGAGAAAGAACAAACTTTTTTTTTCAAGTAAGTGTCAATTTTAGTAAGATCTTCCACACACATTTACCACTGAGAATCGAAATAGCACATGAAAAAAATTTTATTATAATTCCAATTTTTGAAAACCAGAAGATCTAGCCTTTGTACCCTGCCCTAATTATGCTGTCAACCCACCCCAATGTTCTCTGTGTATTCCTTCTACGCAGGTTCCTTGGCTTTCAATTTTGATGTTAGGTTTTATCTTAATGACTTCAGGCTTCTCACACACAGGCAACACTCAAAACCTATTAGTGCTTCCTCAGGTCAAATCAAAAAGTGGAAGTATACTGAAGTCATTCAAATGCAAACTATAAGATATGTGTGTGTGTGCGCGTGTGCGTGTGTGTGTTTATATATATATTATTATTATTTAGGTTTCTCTTTTTAATACCTAGCCTCTCGTGTAGAAGTTTTGGTCTGTTCTGGCGTTTTTCTTTTCTTTTTTTTCTAAAGATTTTATTTATTTATTCATGAGAGACACAGAGAGGCAGAGACAGAGGCAGAGGGAGAAGCAGGCTTCCTGCAGGGAGCCCGATGTGGGACTCGATCCCAGGACTCTGGGATCATGACCTGAGCCAAAGGTGGATGGACTCTCAACCACTGAGCCACTCAGGCTTCCCTCTTCTGAGTTTTTTGTGATCTACACAAGCAGAGTGTGAGGGTGCTGATAGCCTAAGGTAGACCAGATGCCTGATGGGGGCACCAGAGGAATGATCATGGAGGATGACATTGGGCAACACTCTATAGAAAATGCTGCCCAAGTCTTAATGTTTCTCTGATGATGAGACTTAGACTGTGTTTGGAAGGTGGTCATAGGTAGTCATCAGTTACCATTAAGGATTGTCCAGCGCATTAGCCACCAGCCTTCAGTAGGCTGCGTTTCTGTGTCCAGTACATGTCTCCCCATATGGCAAGCCTTCTAAACTTTTTCCAGAAAGTTTCCAGAAACTTTTTCCCTGGGAGCAGGGAGGGGTGAGTTACAGTAGCACGCAGATCCTTCCAGAGCCGACTCTCTCTCAGAGTTTTTTCTTCTGCTGCTTTTGTCCTCAACTGTTGGCGTTTAGGAGCTGGAGCAGATTTTGTCATGCTGGGCGGGATGTTTTCAGGCCACACCGAGTGTGCCGGGGAGGTGATCGAGAAGAATGGGCAGAAGCTCAAGCTCTTCTATGGGATGAGCTCCGAAACAGCAATGAAGAAGCATGCAGGAGGGGTCGCTGAATACAGGTGAGTCCCCAGCATCCCCTCTATTAATACTTAGGTACCGTGGGAAGGGGCTAGAAAACATAGCCTGCTTCTTTTTAAATAGCCCCAGTTGTTATCCAAGTAGCACCTGCTGTGTTTGGGGCCCTGAAAAGGGAGTGTAGAGCAGAAGTGTTTTGGGGCGGGACGGAAATGTGACCGGGGTGTGTGTGGGAACAGGTAGGTGACCGGGCTTTGGGGGAAGGGGGTAAGGAGGATCTTTGCCTTATCCTTCAAGAGAGCTGTCTGATGGCTCAGCGCTGGCCTTGTAATCACCATCTCTAGCCTGGAATGAGTTCAGGCGGCTAGAATTGGGTTGGAGAATGGGTCTCCCAGTGCACCTGAAACAGGTGTAGTGCGCATCACTGCACGGAGCTCAGGCCTTTCTGGAAGATGACATGTTTCCCCTGCAGCAGGACTCTCACCTGCCTCCAGGCTCTGACAGTTGGCACAGGCAGCATTTTTAGCCATTTAATTGTGTTACTCGTTGCAGAAGGGATGCTTGCTTCTGCTTCCCCCCATCTCCGCCCTCAAATCCATGATCCCCAAAGATAACCTGGCCTTTTCTGTTTCCCTTCCATTTTAATTGTCCACATGTGTGTTTTAAAACCCTTAGGACAGCACATGTCCACCCCCTGGCCCTGTTGTGTAGAAGCTGCCGTTAACTTATCAGCATCAGCCTGATGACAAATCACACAAAGGGGACAGGACAGAAGGTCTTGCTCCCTCCGAAGGAAGTCCACCAGGAGTGAGGGATTATCTTTCTCTGGGAAGCCTCAGGCACTGGGGTGGGGACTCAAGCCCTCCCTGGTGGGCACCCCCCCATTTCTCCCATTCATCCTGCACCCCAAGGCTTATGTCGAGGACATGGGATGCAGAGGTGTTGTATGAGGTTCCCATCAAGCCGGAGGTGAAATCTCAGAACCCCACTGAGATCCACAGGTGGGAGGTGTGGGGTACTCGCCAGAGTTCTGAACCTCAGTGAGTGGGGGACTGGGGGCCTGATGTCTGTTCTCACTCTCCAATCTCGTTTTCCTTTTGAGGGGGAACCTCAATAAAGATGACGCGAAGGGAAGGGTGGGGAAGGCAGGGTGGGAAAGAGGAATAGGGTGCTATGTCTAAACCTTCATCGTGGGAACTTCAAACGCTCCGAACAAGAGGACACTGCTCCCCGTGCAGCCTCGGAGGCTCTTTCTCCCATGTGGTACCCGATGGAGGAGGTTGCATGGTTTATGAGGGTGGCCAGGGCGAGGATTGCTGCCTTTGTGCCCACCTGGACCGCCAGTCCAGAAGCTTTGCACTTTACCAGCAACCACTGTCCCTACCCAAGGGCCTGTGCAGCGTCTGCTACGCGCTGCCACGTTAAACAGAACCATCGGGATTCAGTGACCTGCTAGATGCTTTGCCTGGAGTACATTTTGTGCCTCTAGCTGTTACATCTGTTGTGAGTTCTAAGAAAAGTAGGGAAGGGCAGACCAGGCTGCGCCACACTCGGAAGCCCAGGTGCCGAAGGAAAAATCCTCTCCTGTAATTTCAGCAGGGTTTAGGCAAAACAAAATAGGAGACTCTGGAAGCGGATTCAAATCTTAGACGAGAAAGGCAAGTGCTAAAAGAATTAGAGCCTCAATCTGGAGGCAGCCTGAGCCCTGCACGTAGCCTCTGTTTTTCTCTGTCTCTGCGTCTCTCTTTGTGTCTCTGTCCCCCTCCATCCCTCCCCTTTCTCAGGCAGTTTGCAGCCCCATCCCCATATATCCTCACAAGAATGGTCCTCCTTTGATGTTGTATTTATTTATTTACTTATTTTTTCTTTTTTTAAAGACTTCATTCGCTTACCCATGAGAGATGCAGAGAGAGGCAGAGACATAGTCTGAGGGAGAAGCAGGCTCCCTGCGGGAAGCCTGATGGAGGACTTGATCCCAGAACCCTGGGATCACAACATGAGCCAAAGGCAGTTGCTCAACCTCTGAGCCACCCAAGCGTCCCTGACGTTGTATTTAATTAAGGCAAAGCTATTTATGCTTTGCTGGTTCCTTCCCAGCCATTAACCATTTATTTCTCACGCTGTCCCTGGGAGATGGATCAAAGTACCTTCCTTTTACAGACGAGATGAGATGAGCCTCAGCAATAGATGGCTTGCAAAAGGGGCTGTCACCCATCAGCAAAGAGGCAATGATGAGAATCTAGATGATTTCTAGTAAGCCCCCGACGGGCCACGGGAAGCTCTTTAAAAAGTGATGTGGTGGTCATTGCGGGCACATGTGCGGAGGTGTTGGTCTCTAGATCACAGAGTGTGGTGACGTGAACTGTCCTGAGTGTGGCCAAGGATGGGCTTCAGGAGCTTGGTACTCTACACCAGCCATGAGACCAGCTCTTGGTCTAGCCAGTGGTTTAGGGAGGTAGATTTCATTGCACTTAAGTCTTGCAGGTGTGGATTCCAGTGCACAAGAGTTAATACCGTTTTGAAATTCTAGGCAGTGAGCTTCTTTCTTTCTCTTTCTTTTTTTTTTTAAGATTTTATTTTTTTTTAAGATTTTATTTATTTATTCATGAGAGACATGCAGAGAGAGGCAAAGACACAGGCAGAGGGAGAAGCAGGCTCCATGTAGGGAGCCTGATATGGGACTCCATCCCAGGACTCCAGGACCACACCCTGGGTCAAAGGCAGGCTCTAAACCGCTGAGCCATCCAGGAATCCCTAAGATTTTATGTATTTATTCATGGGAGACACACACAGAGAGGCAGAGACACAAGGCAGAGGGAGAACAGGCTCCCTGTGGGGAGCCCAATGCAGAACTCCGTCCCTGGACCTGGGATCATGCCCTGAGCCAAAGGCAGACAGACACTCACCTGCTGAGTCACCGAGTCGTCCCTAGGCAGTGAGTTTCTGATGGAGAGATGCTATTTTTTTCTAGTTGAAGAGACCAGCTAGAGAAACTCCCAGAATTTGGTTAACTATTAGATTTTCCAGATTACCCAGGCCTTAGATGAGGGCTAGAGTTTTGTACAGATTGGAGATTTCCTTCTTGGAACGCCCCACCAAAGGCAAGTCTGGACTGTATGTCCAGGCAGTCTTACTTAGTGGGGCTTGAATTGTCCATTTTACAGATCTTCCTTCCTCTACTGAACTGCAGGGCTGTATCCCGATAAACTTAACTTAGGGTGAAAATATGATAAATTGAAATGCATTTAATACATCTAACCCCCTGGACATCGTAGCTCAGCCTGGCCTACCTTAAATGTGCTCCAAACACTCACGGTAACCTACAGTTGGGCAGTCATCAAACACAAGGCCTATTTGATAATAAAGCGTTGCATGTCTCCTGTAATTTATTGAATCCTTTACTGAAAAACAGACCAGTTGTCCAGGTGCAGAGTGGTTGTCAGTGTACAGGTGGCCCCCCCCATCCCGATCCCGGGGCCGATGTTGCTCCCAGGAGGGCTAAACAGCACATTGCTAGCCTGGGAAAGGATCCAAGTTCAAAATCTGAAGTGCGTATTGCTTCTGAGTGGGTATCGCTTTCTCACCACCGTGGTGAAGTCCAGCAGTCGTTAAGTGGGTGACCATCTGTATTGATCCCTTCCTCCTCCCCTGGATCAGCGTCTTTAGGGGACACACCATGTCTAACTGGAGAGCTGGCAGGTGGGAGGGCGGAGCCCTGGGCTTCTGTTGCTGATCTGGGAGTGAGTGCGACAAGAAGAGGCGGTGGTGAGGGTTGTTCAAGAGGTGTTCTGTGAGGGCTGTTGCTCCTCTTGGGCATGTTGGCCTCTGGATCAACTGGGCGCTGGTGTAGGATTGAGGTAGCGTAGAAAGGTGGAGTTGGTTTCTCTTAGGGGCAGAGTGGAGGCACGGTGCTGAGAAGGGCACTGTGCAGGCAGGTGCAGGCCCACTTCTGCAGCGCTGCTGGGGGGGACCTGCCCCCGGGGACTGGCGCTCCAGGGAGCCAGCAGTGAGGCTGTGCATTCAGGGCAGGAGGAATGCATGCATCAGAGACGCTGGTGTGATCAGCTTGGCATTTGTAGCAATGTGGGAGGGGGGTTGGATGGTAGCATTTAGCTACCTGTGCACCTAGGGGCTGGCTAAAGTGCTAAAGCTGGGAATAAGGGGATCCCTGGGTGGCTCCACGGTTTGGTGCCTGCCTTTGGCCCAGGGCACGATCCTGGAGTCCCAGGATCGAGTCCCACGTCAGGCACCCAGCACGGAGCCTGCTTCTCCCTCTGCCTGTGTCTCTGCCTCTCTCTCTCTCTGTGTGTGTGTGTGTCTATCATGAATAAATAAATAAATCTTTAAAAAAAATAAAGCTGGGAATAATTCTGGCTGAGTTCTTAAGGGGAAAAAAAAACAACAACAAACAAAAACCAAACCAGATTAATAGAAAAACTTCCTTTTTTTTTTTCTTCCAGAGCGTCTGAGGGCAAGACTGTGGAAGTGCCTTACAAGGGGGATGTAGAAAACACTATTCTGGATATTCTTGGGGGACTGAGGTCTACCTGCACTTATGTGGGGGCCGCCAAACTCAAAGAGCTCAGCAGGAGGGCGACGTTCATCCGCGTGACCCAACAGCACAACACGGTGTTCAGCTAACCTTGAGGATGAGGTGATGTCCAGCTCGTGGAAGCTTCCACTCACACCTGCTTTCTCACCTCCCTCCTGTTACATCAGAGTTTCTGGCTGTTCTGAGTGGTGGACGACTGCCTCCTGCTCCCCTACTCACACCCTGGAGGCTCTGGGGCTCCCCTCGTGCCTTTGGGGGGCCCAGAAGAGGGCTCTGACCCAGTCAGTGGTCAGAGCCCAGCTGCCTGGAACTCATAACCTCATTGTTAAAACTAACTCACCTCTTTCTTTCTCTCTCCGTCTTTTTTTTTTTTTTTTAAAGAAAAAATGGTTTCACTTTAATATAATGCAATTATCTTAAGACTTGGTGGAGTGCTGGAGTTTGCATTTGCAGGAAACAAGTTGTCAGGGGAGCTGGGGGTTTTCTACCTTTTTCCCACGCTGGGCTCTTAGCATTCAGGGCTGGGGTGTTGGAGGAGGAGAGGGCAGGGGAGGGTCGGGCTGGCCAGAGTAACTGGCGTCCCCTCCTCCGCTTTTGGTTGCTGGAGAAGAACAAAAGCACCTGACTAGACACATGAACTTGGAGGGGCCTCACTGCAGATACTCAGAAGGTGTGGCGACCCGTTTCCAGGACCTGCGTTACACATGCCTTTGGGGAGTAGACATCTGTCACTGTGAGGTCCAGGTTGCTCTGGGGACGCTGTCCCTGTCCTGATTTTTCGTTGACTTTTATTGTGCTTCAGCTCTTTCCTCCTTGCTCCCAACCTGTCGGGCTGGCCTCTTAAAGAGATGACACGTGATTTTGAAGTTCAGTAGGACTGAACCTATTCAATAGGATAACCTTTTATTGAGAGGTTTTCCATCAAAAAATTGGCGAGTGGCATCCTTACTGAAAGACAGTAAAAACCTTGACCAGCGGCTTTCTAAAAGCCTTTGGTTTAAAAATATGAGAACTATTCCCTCGTCCAGGCCATTACTACTTTGGAGGCAGGAGCACGTGGTGTTGTATAAAATGGTCAGTTCACGGACTGGGAATGGGGGGGGGCATTTTCTTGGAGAAAGGACCCCTGGCTGGGGAGGAAGCCTGCATCTGCCCACTGCAGCCCTCGTTTCCACAGTGAACTTGGATGCATTGATGAGGACTGGCCACTTCTGAAGCGATGCTCGAGCAACACGACTGGAAAGTAAATGCAGACCAGGATGTTTTACTTTATTTTCTTTTGCACGAGGCTTAGAGAAGCAGACCCAGGAGTAAAATTTTCCTTGAGAAAGCCAACGATTACCCTGGAGTAGAGAAGGGTCATGCGGTGCTACTGTATAAGGACAAATGAATCGCCTGAGGTCCATGGTGATGGCCACCATCCGGAGAATCCATCCAAACCATAAAAGCTCCAGGAAATTACAGGTCCCTTGTGAGTTTCTTAAGAATACATCTAAAGGCCCAGCAATTTGAAATCCGTTGTAATACTTTTCCCCCTCGATCCATTAAGAATAGTTCCTGTACTTGCAGAAACATGCACTGGCCATGCTTTGGAGATGAAGGTCTGGAGGGTGTTTAACGTAGAGCAATACGTGGGGTTTTGTGGAGGCACCCCACCTTTCCTGTTGGCTTGTCTGGGGTGGGAGTCCCACAGCCCTCCCAGGGAAGATGTTTTCTACTCAAGTCCTTGTTTTAAGAGATTCCTTGTTGCAAAATAAGGGAGCTTGAAAAGAAAAGGAAAGGTCTTAAATGCATTCAAAAGGGACCAGGGGTAGTAAGGGGCCTTTGCGGGCACGCCCGTGCTTTAGCTCACCAGTGTCCCCCTCTCTCACCTCTGGGTCCTGTGCTATACACCCAGAGGGCTCTGGGGGGGGGGCGGGGGGACACCCATCGGCCCACTAGAGGCTGTGTGCTTTGCAGCCCCGTGCCTGCTTTATCCATCTTGTGTAATGATTTTGCACACTGTCCGCTCTTCGTTTCCACGAGCAGGTCCTTTGCTCACCTAAGTTCTTAGGGAAGTGAACCACTTTGAAGCAGAGATTTTGCAAAAAAGCACCCTGAAGGCTCCATTATGCTTTGCCTTATAAGTTCGTCTCTGTCTCGAACAGCTCGTGGGCCCGGGAGCCTGTACCAGAGGGTCCTCAGACCTGGTCTCACGCCAGAGGCCTGAGTGCCTGCTGCACCCTCACGCCTTCCCCTACAGGACTAGTGGGGGTAGGGGGTGGGAGGTGATGCCCTTCACCTCGGGCTGCTCCTGCCGTGCTTCTACTAGTTTCAAGGCCTGCCTCATTGCAGAATGTGGAACACAGCTTTTCCCCCTAATTTGAACAGTTGAGGGAAGTCTAGAGCCATTGGGGCCCAGACCTCTGAGAACAGTTAGCATCTGATACTAAATCAGCAGGGAAGGCGGTGACTCAGACTCGCCCACAGCATGGGGCTCCTCTGCTGGACTGCTCCAGAGGAGGAGGACCCTCGCGTGGCCACAAGGCTCTCCTGGTCCCCGATGGTGTCATGCACATTCTCTTGGCACTGACATGCACAGCGCATTGGGACTGCAACTCTGAACCCCAAGAGGAAAGTCCGGGTGCAGTACCCCCGACGTCTAAGCAGGAAGGCAGCCAAGGGAAGGAGTCATCTACGCCCCCCCCACCCCGCCCCGGTTCAATGACAATTCTGAATTTAGCACTGAGAATTCTCTTGCACCTCTGCAGAATCTTAAAGCTTGAAGGACTTTATAGCCACATGTGCAGATGGGGGCATAGGGGCTCCCCTGCATGGCTCCTGGGTGAACTGCTTTCTGGGATACCTGCTAAGAGTGGGCACAGTGCACCCCTGTGGTGCAGCGCTCTTGAGACAAGGGGGCTCTGCTGTTCGCATGCATGCCAGGAGCCCCCTGGCTTGTGGAGTTTTTTTGTTTTGTTTTTTTTTTTAAAGATTTATTTATTCATTCATGAGAGAGGCAGAGAAGAGACACAGGCAGAGGGAGAAGCAGGCTCCATGCAAGGAGCCCGATGCGGGACTCGATCCGGGGACTGCAGGATCATGCCCCAAGCTGAAGGCAGATGCTCAACCGCTGAGCCACCCAGGCGTACACCCCACCCACTTTTTTTTTTTTTTTAAGATTTTATTTATTTATTGCTTGTGGAGTTTTTATCAGGCATGAACTGAAGGAAATGCGAAGGAACTTTCCACATCAGACCACTAACCAGCGTTCAGCAACACTGTTCCAGAATGTGTCAATGATGCTACATGAGTCCCATGAAGCTGCCAAATGCTGTTTAGAAACAAATCTCTCTTGTCAACAGCATTGTTCAGATAGGAGAAATAAAACATGAACTGAATAAGTCAAATCATGGGCTGTTGAAATGTGCCTTTTATCTCAGGCCTCGTTGCAGGCATGACCACGACATCTTGCTCCCCGGCCCCCACCCCCTACCCCTGCCACCGTCCTCAAAAAAGCATTCTAGGAAAAGCATTGCCTTGTGTCACTCCCCACCACAAACCAAGCCAGTGCTCACAGAGGGGCTGGGTACGGAATTACCATCTTTTCTTCGGTCTCATCTTTTCTCCAAGGACCTGACACAGGCAAGGACACACATTTGCAATTGGCACTGTTATTTTATTAGTACGAGTATACTGAAACAATAAACTTGTACTGGTATACAGACAATTTATTTAAAACAATTTTGTTCAAATTTTGAATCAAACATTGTTTTATTATAATAATGAAATAATTTCTACCTAGAAAACCTGCAAGCACCATCAAAGAAAGGGACCATAAAATTCAATAAACAGACTCGAGTGTATCCTACAAATAGACACACCACGATTAGAAAATAGAATATGAATTCTTCCATTTTTTTTAATATTTGTTTTAAAAAAGCTAGTGCAAGTACAATATTTTACACTGGAATTACAGAGAGTATGCACGCATATGGAAAAAAGTTCTCCTGTCACAATAAAAGCTCTTAACTATGTATGCACTTAAAATTTTCTTTTCAATAAGGTGCAAAACATTCCTTCGCTAGTTCTCCTCGGTACTGGCCATGTCGGTCTGCTAGTGCCCTCAAACTTCTGGTGTCTCTTTTCCCTTGGCCGGTGGGAGGCATACAATTGGAAGTTTGGTGGGTAATGATCTGATCGTAAAACATACAAGGGTACGCGTCTCAGAGATGGCCCCGGCCAGAAGCTAGGCCGTCTTCACCCAAGGCCACCCACGAATACTGGCAGGGCTCTACGGAAACCTCCCTTCCCTGGACCCTAAATGGGTTTACAGGTGAAGACCAAGGAGGAAGAAACCACCCCAAAAGGCCAAAAGGGCAGTATTCACAGAACCGAAAGCACAGGTGTCAAGTTCCACTGACTAAGCAATTTACCCCACTCCTGGACCAGAATACTACCTTAAAGATTTGGTGGTTCGGGTTAAGAACCAGAGGAAACCTACGCACCCAACTTCTTGGTAACTGCTCTGTAAAGACCCAGCTGTAAGCCAGTGTCCATCAGCTCAGACTTGATATTCCGGAGGACAGTATGTGATCCCGGCAAGGATTACTGTAAACAGCGCTTCCAACACAGGCCTTCAGACTGGCCATGGAAAAGGAGACAGGCTCGTTGGCCATCCAGACAGCAAACGAACAAACAAACTAAAAGGGAAGAAAACTTGGGTGAAGTCTCCAATTATCTGCAGTGGAAGACTTGAGTCCTTTCAGATAAGAAAATTATGGAAAGTCTTAGAGACTGTTACCGTATAGATACTACCTATTGGCCAAATGCACTTAATTTTAATACAGCTGAACCATTTGTATGCAAGTCATGAAGGACATGAAAAGCTGAAGCTACTGTCCCCTCCTGCCATCGTACAGGTGAATGTCAGCTACCAGAAGCATTGCATTTAACGCCAAGGGAGGGGCTGAGATTCTGAATTTAAGAATTGTACGTGGGTTTGTTCTACACCCCCACGGCTGTCCAGTTTCCGCCGGCTGCCTTGATTTTGGGATTTGGGGACAAAATAGGACTCTTCTGAGAAGTTGTTCCACATTTCTTTTGGCCTCAAGATTAAAGAAAAAAAAAAAACTAAAGCAAAACGAGGCATTGAAATTGAAATTCATGTTTTATCCCCCCATTGAAATGAGGTGTGGGGGGAAAGAAGGCTGACCTTTTTTTTTTTTTTTTGTCCTCATAATGAGTTCTGCTTTACTGGTAGCTAGGATCCCTTGTTACAAACACTTCTTGTTCAGGATTATATTCTTTGGGTTTATTGGAACAGGAAGTGCTGACGATGTCAAACGTGATCTCTGAAGAAAAAAGGAATTGCGAGGGCTTGAGAGTTTAAACCAAGAAGGGAGCTCAGAGAAGTATTTTCAGCACAGGAATGAACAGTATTCTCAAATTTCAGAATACAGAGTTGCCCTCCCTCAGAAGAGGGCTCTATATAACAAAAACATAAAGGAAGCGTAGGTATAGTTTAAGAGCCTTTTACGTAGTAATTCTTCCAGGCCATAACCACACAAATCTGATTATTTTAGACATGACAAATTTCTATATACAAAAAAAAAAAAAACCCAAAACATGTAACTTTCAAACTTTATGCTTTTTTTTTTTTTACAAACAAGGTATTAAACTCATTGTTTCAACAGATCCATGTCTTTCAAACACTGAATGAATCATCTCGACATTCATTTTTCTTTTGTGCAATTTTTGAGAACATTACCTGTACTCCTCAAAGTGAGTGCTTCAAAATTTTTTCTTCTTCAGCTTCTCAAATTAGGTGTACGTTAAAAAAAAAGATAGAGAGAGAGAAAGAAAGAAAGTTCCCACAAGGTATAGTGCTACAAGAAAAGATCCTATCCCGTAAGGTAACATATTTGAAGCGAGGTCATCTATGTAAAAGAAATCTCAGCTCCGGAGTGGAGGTGTGCAAATTCTTTGGAGTTTCCCTATCAACAGAAACACAACACTGTCCGTGGAAAAAAGAGGAAACCAACCCAACACAATAGCATACGCACTTATGTGCTTTATAAAAAAGTATATTTTCTGTATATTTATTACTTGATGTGTTCCTAAATTCTCTATTTCAGAAATTCTGGGTTAAAAACACAAAGGCGGAAGCAAAGGCTTCCACTCCACTTTAAAAAATAAAAAAGCATAACTTCCTTTCCTTTTATACCCCCACCGAAGGCGCTGGATTGGGCCGCGGACACTGCCGGCCCGTCTTTCACCTGGAATCATCGTGGGTGACGAGGAAACAGAAGTGCAAAGCCTTCTGGGAGAGAACAGACCAGTTTGTTGAGCTGCTTGCGGTTCAGGAAACAGTAGCCATGACAACCAGCACAGCTCACAAAGCCTGGCCTCCCGTCCCAAGAGCTCTGCTGCTTCTCCCACATCTGAAATAGCATGGCATTAGTGTCTTCAAAAGCATTTTGAGATTTTTTTTCTGTTTTTCTCTATGAAAGAAATAGGTTTCCTTAGTAGTCACAGATGTTAAAGGGTATTCTCAATTGTTTCCTTAAAAAACAAACGAAAAAAATTCCAAAGCTACAACAACAAAAATAAATTTTGGCAACACATTTCAGTAAAGATCAAACTATGTGCAAAGAGTGAATTTTATGATTACTAGGAGCTACTGTTCATCTCGAACATGCAGCATTATATTGCAATGTATGCAGTATCTAAGGAGTAATCCACAAGATGCAGGAAATCCAAACATTCTTCAAAGTTGTACAACCCTACTCCAGAGCAGGCAAAGTGCTGCTTCTGGACACATCAGTGTACCACACACACGCCAGCCCCGTCCCTGAGTAAGAGGTGAGAAAGGTTTCGCAGAGTTCCTTGTAGGGGAGAAGAGGGATGCTGCCCCTTCCTGGTGGGGGGAAAAACCCGACACACGCACCTAACAGAAAACACGGAGGGTCACAATTCAGAGTTAGCAATGGGATCAACGGCCGCGGAAAAAAAATCAGATCCTCCCATACCAAACTGGGTGAGTCGGGGAGAACAAAAAAAATTGACTGACATAGAAGATTATCCTGAAAGTCCAAACGAAAATGCAATTTGGATTTCCACTTTACAAGGTTTGAGGTAAGTGGCATCCATCTCCATATGTCCCACCCCCCTCCCCGATGTGGCCCAAAAAAACTTGAAGTAATTCTTAAGTTAAACATTCTAAGGAACAGTCATTTTATGTATTTAGAAATCCCTATAAAGAGAGGTTCTTGTTTGTTGGTTTCTTTTTTTTTTTTCTTTTCGCCCTGACTGATTTCCTGGTGATTGTGTTCCATTGTAAACGCAAAAGGCCTGCTGTTAGTAGTTTAGGAATGGAAAATGGGAAAGAAAGAAGAACTAAAGATGGTTGTCAGTAAATATTGCAAAGTGGACACAGTACAGAGGCACATGGCTGATCCTCGTAAGCTGCACGGCACCGAAGAATGTCTACGCCTGTCGTTGTTATGTTTGCTACACGGGAGCGGTGGCAAAGGCTGCTCTGGGAGCCCTGGGCTCACCAATGTCTGCCAACAAGACGAGGTTTCCCTGTCCTTTGGATGTTCTTCCTATTTGAAGAGAAAGCTGCCACAAATGAGTGGTGACCACTGTTCCCAGGTGGCCCCTCTGTGGCCACTGGCCGCGTGCTCAGGGCGTGCACTCACACAGCAGGCCACACTTCCTGCCTGTGCTCAGAGGCACAGCTCAGACACAGACCCGAGGAGGAGCCCGGCCACTCTGGAAAACACCCTGGAGAACGCATGCGTCAACCTTGGCTCTCCTTGCTCCAGGGTCCACCTTAGAAAAGAATCCACCTACTACCTCTCCACATTCACTATTCCTCGTGGTGACAGGGGGACTGCAGCTGGTCCCCTAGCTCTCCTTCACTGGCTCTTTCTGCAACATGGTGACAGACACATGGGGCTCCCGAGATGCACCCCCCACCCCCCGTCCCAGCACTCAGCCCCGGGGTGGGGAGCTTGGTGTGGGAGGCTCTCCCCTTCCTGGTTCCTCCCGTCCAGCCCTTTTCTGGCCAGAACAGGGAAGACGGGCCCAACGGGGGAATGAGCTTTAACTATTAGAGCACATTGGTTGGACCTATTGGCACGGGAAGTATTGCACACGCTAAACAAGCAAGAGAATGAAATGGGACACTGTTTAGAAAGAACCAATTATTTTATAATTCCTATACCTGAAATAGAAGCACAAAAAATTATGGTGGTGTTCCTATTGCTCCAAACCATGTATGTTTTCCCACTTTAGTGTTGGTGTTGAGGATCCAGTTAGTTCAATACTGGAAGTTAAGCCGAAAGGTGGTGTGTGTGTGTGTGTTTCTGTGTCCACGTGAGTTTCCGTAAATAGTGGTACTAATGAGGACAAAGTCTATATGGCAGCCCCGTATTCCTCTTACCATCAAAGGTTACAAAACAAAAAGAAAAACAAAACCTAATAATTGCAAGTGCCCTGAGCAGAATATATGGAAGATTAAGCAAGTTCTCTGAGCAGAAATGTTTAAAAAAAAAAAAAAACAAAACCCAAAACAGCACTAAGTAAGCAGTATGACCGCAAGAATGGGCTCACCTAGCTCTCTGCTAGCATGCTGAGAGGGTAATGAAATCCACAGAAAGTCAAGGACCAGTTCTAGCTATTCTAAACCTATTCAAATGTTTTTGGTACACCCCAGAAAATGGTTTATAAATATCATTAGTTCTGGTGAGAGATAAATATAACGGAATACTCGATAGCCAAAATGTGGGTTGACATTAGAATTTTTTTTCAAATTTATGAAATGCAAGTACTACTTTCAGTGGTAAAAGAAAAATCCGATTATTTGTTCAGATAAATTGCAGCCATTCCAAGTAAGAATATTTAAAAATTTCTCCCTATTTATAAAACTTTATTATTATTTTTTAAAACACACACTCAAAACCCACAAACAATATTTCAGGTCTCTGGGGATGAAAGGTTTAAACTGTGAAATACCCTTTCTGGGTTTGTACCAAACATTAAAATCTCAATTTCAGATGAAAAAAAAAAAAGTCATTCTGAAAATAACATTAATATCAACAATAATAAAGTAATTGTTTTTTTAAAAAAAAAACTTGCTCACATATATAAATGTCTTTATGGAAAACTTTCTCAATGAGTCTGAAGAAAATTCTCAGAGTTGTCCTGCTAAGACTTGTTTTTTTTGTTTTTTTGTTTATTTTGTTTTTTTTGTTTTGTTTTTTTTTTGTTTGTTTTTCTTTTTTTTGTGACAGATGTGGTAGAAAGACCAAAATGAATTCTGAAAGGAACATAACCTTATAAAATGGCCTAGAGTTTAGGCAGGTTAGAAAGTAATTTTGCTACATTTATTTATGCTCGTTCAGTCCCCCAAACCTTTCCCACAATGTTATTGGATAAAAACTGCAGGAATATCACACAAATTATCAACTCAAGATGTGCAAATTGCAAGGTTCTTTAAAAGTTCATCTTAAAAAGAAAAACACTGGACAAAAATGAGTATTCTTTTTTCCATCCCTTTTCTCTCAGTTTCTCGGCCAGCTCTGCATGTGCCTTTAATTCTTTCTCAAACATCAAAGTGAAAAGTGCCTTCTGGGAGGCTGTACTTGGTGGTCATTCATTGTCACATACTAGTTCATAATTCACATTCGTCCCTTTAAACCACATTGAAACTTCCAATATCTTGCTCGTGAGAAACTCTGCAGAGCTGAAATGTAGTTACAGTGTTGAAAAAAAAAAAAAGAAAGCAACTTAGTTTTTTTTTTTTTGTTTTTGTTTTTGTTTTGTTTTGTTTTTTCTTCCCAAAGAGTTTAAAGGGAGATACAGTACTTGTTGAATGATAGACCAAGATGCTTGGTAATAAAGTGTGAACAGCATTTTAAGTGCTTAGAGATAGTAATATATATGCTTATCTTCAAAATCTAATTCCTCACGTCACACTGGAATCTGAAAAAAGTGGCACCCGAGTTGTCCATAGTCATGAACTATAAACAGTACTAGAGTTAAAAGACAAAATTTGCAAACCCAATGCGAAGAGCTTCGGCGGCTCTCAGAAGGGCAGTTTGCGTCTACCTCTTGGGAGCGAAGTCAACGTGATCCCCTGATTGGTTTTCCTAACACTGCACGGAATCCCGAGTGGGTGTCCACTCTCTGCTACCCCTGCCGCCGCCGCCCACCCCCCTCCCCCCTTGCCCACCCTGACACCCTGGAGACATCACTGCACTAAGTAAAGCAGAAACGAAATCCCACGTGTGGCAGTTGCTCTAAAAAAATATCAGTGCAGTCAGGCCCCATAGGGGGAAATATATATCTATAGGATTAAAAGTTGCTTTTATTGTAAAATATGTTGGAGGAAGGGGGAAAAAAAAGGTTCTTTTACACGGGGAGCTTTCCACGGGCTGTCTGATGCCTCTCTAGCATGCCCTGCAGCGAGCGGGGTTCCTGATGTCGGCTTTGCACGGGAGGAGGACCTCACGAGGATGCTCCCCCTGGGGCCTCCAGTCCCTGGCGGAGGGCAAGAGACAGGGGGGGCAGGGGGAGGCCGAGGGAAGGACGGAGAGCCTCGGCGGCCGTGCACCTGTGCCCCCCTCCCCGCGTGCACGCGCCCACGCGGGAGCCCACGCGCCCCCCCCCCCCCCTGCAGCTCCCCCGCCCTCCGAGCATCCTCGGGGCGAGCGGCGGGGGCTTTCTGGGCTGCCCGGCCTGGGCCCCTGCACCTGCACCTGCCGCGCTCACGGCCGGGCCAGGCCCTCGTGGGAAAGCGCGTGCACCAGTCTCCTGCGCGACACCGGCTGTAACTCTAATGACAAGGTTATAACAGAAACCTAAGGAGGGTAACATGTAAATACTGTGTTATTTAGCCTACAGTACAGTAATCTGGATACAAATGAGAAGGGGGAGCCGAGTTTCCTTGCCCCGCGCTGCCTCTACTTGCCTACGTTAGACCGGCCTTCAATGCAAATCTTAACCTCCTGAGGAATTAGAGAAGGCTTAGGAAGAGTCAAAGGTGGCTCGTCTTCCGACTTCTCCAGTTTGCGGGTCTCCGGGGCCGACCACCTCCTCTTCCTCGTTGCTGCGGGCTTGCTGGGTTCTATTTTGGTGAGCAAGGGCGCTGCAGGCAATCCGATTTTTTCCGGAAACTTGAGTTCGCCATTCTCGGCCAGCATCTGGGCACTTCCCTGGTTGATGCCGTTCTCCTGCTCGGCGTACCTGTGTCTGCTGCCTGCCAGGCCGTCGCTCTTTGAGTGCTTCAGCAGGACGCTGGCGGGATCCACGGGCGGGCCCTTCTTAACAGAGCCGTTCCTCAGGTTCTTGAGGGTCAGCGAGATGCAGACGTCCCCAACGGAGAGCTTGGAGCACGGCAGGTCGAAGAGCTGGCTGGTTCTCTCTGGACAGCAAGATGACCAGCCCTGTCCAAACACAAAAAAAGGGTACTCTACCAAAACCTCCACGCTGACCTGTGGAAACAGAGACAGAGAGGAAGGAGGATGAGGAGGATGCTTTATTCTTGTTTTATGTCTTACGCTGCCTGCCGCCTGGGCATAAGCCAAATGAGGAGGAAAAAAAAAAAAGACTTCCTTCCACAAACCTCATCCACCAACACACACAAAGGAGGCTCTTAATTTTTGGTTGCAACAGTACTTAACCGTATATGGGTGTTGGGGGGAATCCAGTAAAAGTCCACTTAGTGTTCAGAATTATCATTTCACTAACTATGGGCTCTCTAGCCGGCCTCCTTTAAGACAAATGGATCCAGGGCCACCTGGGTGGCTCAGGGGTTGAGCATCAGCCTCTCTGGCTCAGGTCGTGATCCCTGGGGTCCTGGGATCAAGTCCTACAGCAGGCTCCCAGCAGGGAGCTTGCTTCTCTCTCTGCCTATATCTGTGCCCCTCTGTCTGTGTCTCTCATGAATAAATAAATAAAATTAAAAATAAATGGATCGGTCCCCAAGGACGCCAGAACAGGTACTTGGTGTTTAGCACTAAGCTAGGCTCTGCAGGGGACTCAAGCGAGAGCACAAGATAAAAGTCTTGCACTTTTATCAGCTCGCTGGACAAATGCTATTCTTGTGTAATTAGGGATCAGAATGAGACTGTATACAAGCTCCAGAAGGCAGCCCTTTTACCTGTTTATCGCTATATCCCTGGCCCCTAAAAGGGCACCTGGCATATGGTGGAAGCTTAATAAATATTTATTGGATAAATGAGTGTGTACTCAAGAATCGAAGGGAGCGGACACAGTGAAGGCTGGAGTAAACAGAGAGGGCTTCCCTGTTTACCGGAGCTGAGGGCTGGGCAGCATTTGGAGAGGTTTGAGGGGTGGACAATGTTGGGGAGATGATAAAATTTAGGACACAGCTCAAGTAGTTGGCCCATCCAAGGTCAAGCACCAGGTACTCAAATCAGCCTGTGCATTTGTTTGAAAATAAATACCAAAAGTGGGGGAAGCTCAATATCCTCTCAATAGGTTGCTCTCTTCTCTATCATCATGTGCAACCTGTGTATTGTGCTGTGGAAATAAACCGAAAAAGACAGCCCTAGTCCTGGTCTCAAAGTAGCTCACAATCGGTGGCCAAAAGAGACACATGAACATAATTGCCAATCAACACAGTGAGTGGGGTTATAATACTTTAATACCAGTATCAGGTTGTTGGAGGGCAGAGGAAAGGCACAGACCAGTTTGAAGAAGAGGTGATTAAGGAAGTTTTCTTGGATGAGGATACACTGTGCTGAGTTTTCAAACATAACAGGGGTGGAGTACAGGTGCGGTTGCAATGGGAAGACACTCTTGGAAGTGGGGATAGGTGAGCATAGGCAAGGAGATAGTGTCCAGTGAACGTCCTACTGTTGCCATTAAATTAGGTTGAAATGCACTTGAGGTTCTAACAGTTTAATTTTCATAGAAATTTATTTTCTTCAACTTTATGCTATATAAAAAAGAAAAAAAACAATGAAGTAATTTGAAAGAGTCAACTTTCAATAGCTTTTATAGAGGTAGTAGACTATGTAATCTGGAACAATCTTCTTACTGAGGACAACTAAATACTCTGAACAAAACCCAACCAAACAAAAACTAAGGGTGAAATGTAAAAACTTATTTCTGATTGCATTAGACGGAAAAGAAGATAATGAAAAACCAACCACGTAAGGCTCAGGGAAGGGTGATAGCTGAGAGATTTAAACCTGGTGTTTGGGATTATTTTCCCCTGAAAGCATTTGCGCATTGTGACCTTGAGCAGTTTCAAAACCAAGTAGACCTCTGGTAATCTCAAGAAGGGGTGGGGGAAGGTTGCGAGGTGGGGAGAGGAGGAGAGTAGGGAATGAAATTCAGGGCACCCTTTAGGTGTATTAAGGGAGGATGCTTTCTGGTGAGCTCTACTCTTTTGGGCTGTGACCCCAAAGTGCTAAGGGCTATACTCTAGGAGTAAGATGAACCAGAAGTACACAGGTCCTCTCAGGGTCTGAAGCTCAGACTTTAATCATCTAAAGCCCTAAAATTGGGTTAAGGTCTTTATTTCCACAGTTTTTCAAATAAAACACTCAAAAAAGAGTAATGAGGTCCATGAACAGACCAGAGGACATGAACACAAACAGTGGAAACAATAGATAACAGAAACAGACCCACAGGGACTTCTGAGGTAGAGTCATCAGAAACAGACTTTAAAATGACCTATGTTTACAATATTTAAGGAGATTAAAGACAAGCTTGAGGATTTTGGTAGAGAACTAGAATATATTTTCAAAAAATCCATGAAAATTCTAGAATAAAGAAACATACATTCACTAAAATCAGGAGAATGCAATGGGTTTTCCAACCAAATAAATGAGGTTGATGAGAGAACTTGGGAACTGGATTCCTTTTTTTTTTAAGATTTTATTTATTTATTCATGAGACACACACACACACACACACACACACACACACACACAGAGGCAGACACACAGGCAGAGGGAGAAGCAGGCTCTACGCAGGGAGCCTGAAGTGGGACTCGATTCTGGGTCTCCAGGATCACACTCTGGGCTGAAGGCAGCGCTAAACCACTGAGCGACCCAGGCAGCCCAGGAACTGGATTCCTTAATTAATGCTTTGGAAGAAACTATATAGAATGAGTCCCAGAGATAAAAAGATAGTTAACACAGAGGAGAGGTGAGACACAGAAGACACATAGAGAGGATCTAACAGGCTCCTAAGTTTAATCCTACCAGGAGAAGAGGGAGATCATAGGGCAGAAGGAACATTTTTGAGGAGATAATAGCTCAGAATTTCCCAAAATTGGTATGAGACAATCATCTGCAGATTCAAGAAGGCCTAACCCCAGGCAGGAAAAATAAAAAGAAATTCTCACCTCAGCAGGGCACAGTTTAACTATTGTACACCAACGACAGGAAAAGAAAATCCTCAAAGTCTCCAGCACAAAATATACATTACCTCAAAACAGGCAACGAATAAATTCATAGTTAACGTCTCAATGCAAAGAATGGAACTATTCTAGGTATCACGTTCCTTCTCACCTGTATCAAAACTCACACTAAACAATGAGTTCCTCTTTGTCTAAGTCTTTGTGAGCTAAACAAAACCAAAAGCAAGTGCAAAGATTATACGTGGGGAAGTTCTGAAGTCTGTCCATATTCAAGTGGAGATGAGAGAAGCCTAACCAAAAGAACTAGAGACTCACGGGCAGCGACAACTGTGGATCGAGCAAAGGTTCTTTTTAGTGGGGCTATTTTGGAGATTGTGATTCTGACGTTGGAGGAGCTAAGGTGATTGGCAGTCAAAGGAATCCCAGGTGAAATTCCTTAAGTAAAAATTTACTGGTTTAAAAAATGGAAGTGTTTTGTCTAAGAAGGCAGTGGAATATCTTTAAAACACTAAAGAAAAAGAACTGCCAACCAAGAATTCTATATTGAACAAAAGGAGCCTCCAGGAATGAAGGCAAAATAAAGACATTTTTCAGACAACAGTAATTAAGAGAATTCACCACCAGGGGATCTGCACTAAAGAAAAGACTACAGAGTATTCTTTATGTAGAGAAAAAAATCATTCCAGATGGAAGTTTGTAGATGCAGGGAGGTACAAATAATAATGAAAGTGATAGATGTGGGTAAATCAAAATAATAACTATATATAATAATATGAAAAATGTTTTGTTGAATTTTATACACAGGTACATATACACAAACATGTACATAATTAAAATCCCCCCTTCCAAACCTAAAAGTAGCAAATGTCCATGTGATTTAAAAGGACTGTGGGATTTTATATGGACTGTGGTTTTCTATTTTACCGACTTTATCTTTTTTGATAACTATGATTGATCTAGTTGTACACACACTTCTTGAATGATATACTTTATTTGTTCCATAAAAGCCATAAGTAGTTTTAGAGGAGACAACTGGAGCGAATATGCAAGTTTATTACCATAATATGGTTGAGCATGAGTCCATACAAATGTGCATATTACCTGCGGGGAAAATTGTTCTGGGCTATTTTTTTAAAAAGATTTTATTTATTTATTTGAGAGAGCAAGAGAGAACAGAGGAGGTAGGGAGAGGGAGAAGCAGGCTCCTCACTGAGCAGAGAGCCCAAGGCAGGGCTGGATCCCGGGACCTTGAGAACATGACCTGAGCCGAAGGCAGACGCCTAACCGACTCAGCCACTGGACTATTTTAATAATGTAAAGAGAGCTAACAATTCTTGAGTGTCTGTACCTGTCAAACATTCAGGTACGAGCTTCACAAAAATTTATCTTGTTTATGCTCACATCAGACTAGTGAAAAAAGTACTATTGTACCAATTTTACAAATAAGGAACTATATAGTCTCAGAGAGATTAAATCATTTGCCTAACATCATAGCTATAAGCTGATGGAACAGTAATTTAATCCCAGTCTTTGGCTCTCCCAGACTCATTTTCTTTTCCTATGCTCCTATTTCTGCCCCTGTGAACAAAAATATTCCAATACCACTAAAAGAGATGAATTTAACATTACCACTACCCCCAACAGTGATAAATGTTATTTGAAGTAAATAGCACGGGCTCATGGCTTTATTTCATGGTTCAGAAAGTTGTGGAATAGTGTCTGCCTTATATATCTATGCATACAATTCTAATCTCCCTACATAAGTGGGTGATGAGGCTGATATTTAATGACAGAACTATATCGTATGTATTTGCTTATACATATGTATTTGCATATACGTATATAGAAACATACCTACAAGGTACAGTATTGGATGGGGATGCCCACCGAGTTCCAACTGGGAGGACCAACCTGGAGCTGGTTTCATAAATCCTGCTCCAAACCTCTCAGAGCCATTAACATCATACACCGAGCAGAAGGAATAAATCCTACTTCAAGTGGGGATGGTGTAGCTGCAACTGAAAATCACTTGGACAAAGTTCTCAAGTGTAAATACCTCATAAGAATTTGCTCATCTACCTAATAACACTGGTTAGAGGTAACGTGATGTTCAAAATACTACTAACCTTATTTCTAAACACAATGCCCTCTTTTTGGGCTCTGCATTTTCCTAGATGCTCCCCTGCACTTGAGTAGAGTCTGTCTCCTTGCTGACAGACAGCCTGACACCTGCTTAATGGGTAGGGTCTTGGTGTAGGTGCCATAGTACACAAACTCCTCAGAGAAGCCAGCAGCATGTCATGTTCTGAATATAACATTTCCTGCCTACTTGTAGACAAATCTAACTGAACGTCCACATGTTGCCAAGTACCTGTAGACTCATCTGAAAGAAGAAAGGTCTTTGAAGCCCTGGTGTAATAGGTAACATTACCGATCCAGATTGCTCCAAAAGCTATGATGCAGATGCATATGCTTCCCATTATATACATTACAACATTTGGGGGCATTCTGAAAGCCCTTTGTTACTCTTTCATCTCAAAACTCCCAAGACAAGTCTTAGAATTAAATGTTGTAACGTGGACTATAGCTTGAACAGCCTACCTAGAAAATGCATTAAAGGAAAGTGACGAGGAAGAGGAAAGAAGAATATTTGAGCTTTGGCCTATAAAGAGCTGATGATAATAGAATTTATTTTTAACCTGGACAGGTTGGGGAAGATCTCCTCTACTACTTCAAAGGCTTGCTTTTGGTTCCTTCTTCCTCAATTCTGGCTTTGTCTCCTCCCAGGGAACCTCTGCTATCTTGGAAAAAGATGCCACACCACACATCCTCAGCTTGGTCTACGCAAATTAGGAGCAAAAGACTATTTGGATAATCTGATCGTTGTAAGCAGTGGACCAGATAGCTGAGGCTGAATGTTATTTTTGTCCTCGCTAATTACTTATCCTCACTAATATTTATCCTAATATTTTTCTCCTCCCTAATTATGTAGACTGAATTAGCTAGATAATGCATTTTTAGGTCTGCATAGATGTGACCTAAAATAAGTTAAATACGTTTTTTTTTTTTTTGTCTCTTTCATTGGTGAAAGTCAAAGCCTTGCTGCACATTTCTCAAATAAGCACACTCAAGTGTTCATAACAAATCTATTTTTATTTCATAATTAGGCTTGTCAGAAGGACATAAACATTATTAAAGGTTAACCTATCATTAACAGTTAATGAAGAAATCACACTAAGGGATTTTTTTTTTTCTGTGAGGATATATGTGGTTGGGGGAATCTGCTTGGGATTCCCTTGGTGAGGAGCATTATCTAGCTCAAAACAAGCTGTCATCGTCAATGGGTACTGTTTTGGATGTGAAACAAAGAAGGTGGGGTTTTGTGACCTGATGCTACTCTAAACCAGGATGATGAGTCTGTGAAATGCCTGAATTCGAGACCAACGTGGGTCTTCCCTATGGTGCCAAGAGCTTCAAGATATTATTGATCAAGTATTCACGCTCCAGGGCTAGCAGTTTTAATAAAATTCAATATATAATCTTGAGCACCTGCTATGTGTCAGGGACTAGAACAAAGTATCTCTGGATGAAGATCCAGTTCTTGCCTTCAGTGAGGAAACAGAACATGCAAACAAAACAAGTAACTTCACAAGGGCGTAGATGGATAATGACAACCATGTTGTCTGATGACATCCACGTGGGTGCCTACTGGCAACCCAAACTTTATGTGTCCAAAATACCTCCTGATACGCCCTTGCCCACTGGCACCTACTCTGTTCTCCATCTCCATGAATGGCATCTGCATCCTTCTAGGGGTTCAGGTCAAGGTGCTGGGAATCATCATTTACCCGGCTCTTTCTCACACTGCACACCTCCAAATTACAAGCAAATGCTGTTGGTTCCCTCTTCCAAATATATCTAGAATGAAACCATTTCTTCCTGCCTCCACCACCACTGCCCTGGCCAAGCCACCTTCTCACTGGGAGAAAAAGCCTCCATGAACAAGCCTGATGTGGTCTGCATACCTTCATGCCACCACTCACTGCTCTGTACTGACACCGGTTTCCTCATTGAATCTTTAACTACAAAAGACACGAGCCTCTGGGTCTGTGCATCTGCTATTCCCTCCATCTGGGATCCGTCCTGCCCTGTGTACTGTTGCCTCCCATTCCCCTTTGTAGAGAGAGCTTTGCTGACGACCCTCCTGAAAGTAACGACCCACCGTCCCTAGCATCCCTAACCTTTCTAGGCTGCTTTATTTTTTCCCATAGCACTTATTATCTTTTGATGCATTGTTTTTAAAATTTGCTTACATATTTGTTTGCTTCACCTCTTCCCCCAGACTTCCCCACGACGATATGCTCCATGAGGGCAGAGATATTGGCTGTTCCGCTCATTGTTCTAACACCAGAGTGTGGAATACTTCCTGGTGTGTAGCAGGTGCTCAGTAAAAATCTGAAAGACTAGGTCCGTGGTTGTTCTCCATCCGTAAAAACACTGCAATGGCACGACTGGCCAACAGAGGTCAATGTTTAGACGCTGGAAGCCTCCAGCTGTCCTTGTTTCTTTCCACCAGCCAGGGCTAAATTGGACTCCCAGTCCTCCCCAGGGAGAGAGCAGAGCCTTCCCTGGGACTGGCTCACCCAGGAATAGGCAGCTTTCCAGGCCGAGCTGTAGCTGCCTCAACTCATCGTGATTTCACTGAATCACACTTCAGGTACTTTCTTTCCACTCCCGAGTTCCCTGTTGCGCTCTTTCAGATGCGCTAATAATCATTAATTCATTCATTAAATCATTAATTCATTCATGCCGGGGTTCACATAGTCTCTGGTTAAACCCCAATGAAAATATCTTCAGGAGGGCAGTACCAGATAAAACCAAAGATGTTATATAACTTCTGGTGGCTCGACACGGCCCATTTTCTCTTTTTTTCAACCCATAAATACATTCCTCTCCAAACACTTTGAGCAGTCTGCAGGATGAAATGTGAGCATGAACAGCCTTTGTCCTATGTCAGCTTGAGGCCCCTCTGCCTTTCATCTCTGGATGCCTTGTAGCCAGCACCTCTCCTTTTTAGGGGTGGGTTACCTCCCATCCTCTTCCACCCTTTCCTGCCCTCCTCCTGCTGTGGCAGGCACACCCGTTAGCTCACCGCTGCTTCCATGAGAAATCTGCCCACCCCGCCCTCTCTCCAGCACCCTCTCCCTGCAATCAGCTCCTCTAAAACGATCACCTCCAATTTCTATTCTGGATGGAAGAACCAAGACAGAGAGGCAACACACCCTTGCTTCCGGGCTGATGATTATTTATTCAATGTCACCTTCCTGGTCTGCCTAATGACTGGCTTTTAAGATCTTTTTTAGCTCTCCTGTGTGTGAGTTTAATAAAATTCCTTTAACTACTTAGTCAACAACTACTGTATCTAAACACTGTATGCATATCCACATATTTATGCTGTTTGGGTGTATATTTCAATCTTAGATGGGTGCTATGTCTATATACACACATATGTACATATCACCAAAAACAAGATATAAAGAAAACAAAACGTCTGTTGTTTAAATATGTCTCCCCTTTCCTCCACAAGAATCCCTGTTTTCACAAATGTGAAGGGCATCTGTTTTACAAAACATTTTTGCTTGACACTATCCCAAACGTACAAGTTATGCCCTCACCAGGGATCGGCGAGATGGTCCAGAAGCTGGGCTTCCGTGAACATGGCTTGCTTTTGGTGAAATGGTGAAGTTGGGAATTGCCAACTTTGTCTGCAAGTACAATTCTTGATCCTGTTTTATCAGTAGAAAAGAGCCAATCTGCTCTCCCTGGAGGCCAGCGTGCCTGACTATGGTTCTCAACATCAAGAAAATCAGAAAACCCAGGAGAGGCTAAGTGAGAGAACCATTTACTTCAGTGTTGAAAAATCATTAATAAAAACAGTCACAACTCTTCAGCCGAGTGTAAGAATATCTGTGAGTGTTCTATTTAAAACATTTAATCATGTTAATGCTCAACCTGACTCAGTCTTTGGTGGAAGCGTTTCAGGGTTGTTCGGTAAACCCCACACCCTAGCTCAGAGACACTCCCAAACACAAATCCCGAATGACACATTGGGTTCTCCTCGTACACTTTAGGCTGGCTCCCAGAGCCTCTACTTTGGGGAGGCCTTGTTAGGATCAGACTCAACAGGTGGCTAGAGCAGCTCTCAGGCACACAGATTCTATCCCACTTGCACTCCTCTCCCAGGGTCTTAAAAGGTGAGCCTTAGAAAAACAACATAGTCCCTGCTAAAAAGAAATGAGCTATCAAAGCCAGTGAGAGACACGGAGGAAACTTAAATGCATATTGCCAAGTGAAAGAAGCCAATCTGAAAAGGCTACATACTGCGTGATTCCAACTATATGACATTCTGGAAAAGGCAGAAGTACAGCGATGTGACTAGATGAGTGGCTGGGTTGCCAGGGCTCCGGGGAGGGGTTGGAGATGGGCAGGATGCAGAGGTGAAACATAGATTTTTTTTTTCCTTAGGGTAGTGAAACTACTCTGAATGATACAGAAACACTCAATACATGACATTAGGCATTTGTCAAACCCACAGAATGTACAGCGTGGAGAGTGAGCCTTAACGTAAGCTACGGTTAATAACCGTGTATCAATACTGACTCATCAGTTGTAACAAATGCACTACACAGAAGCAAGATTTTAATCATAGGGGTAAACTATGTCTTTGGGAATCCCTGTACGTCCTGCTCAATTTTTTGGTAAACTTAAAACTAAACAATAAAGTCTATTAATTAAAAAAACAGTTGCAAGCAATAGCGAGAGTCTGCTTCCATCATATATGCAAGATCACCTGGTTAGGGACGCTTATGTCACACATAGGCTAAAGGAGAGCATCTCTCTTTCTTTCTCCTTCCTTCCTTCCTTCCTTCCTTCCTTCCTTCCTTCCTTTTCTTTCTTCCTTCCTTTCTTCCTCCCTCTCTCCATTCCTCCCCTTTTCCCCTTCCTTCCTTCCTTCCTTCCTTCCTTCCTTCCTTCCTTCCTTCCTTCCTTCCTTCCTTCCTTCTAAAGGTACACAGAGACACAAACAGAAATGTGGTTTGATACCATTTCTTTCCCTTGGAGTCCTTCTGGCATGAGCACTGGGAGGAAGATTATCATCAGCAACTGGACCAGAGGCCCAGTGCTGGGCTTTTGCACACAGGGAGGTCACTATTTTTTGATACATTAGGATTCATTCCCACCAAGCCCCGCATGTAAAATACTGGCAAGTTGGTTTGCCTTGGCTGCTAAGGGACTATACAGACTTCTGTGTTGCTTGCATGAGAGCTTTGGCTATTTTTAGGCACCAGCTAATCCATTAAAGCATAATGCTGCCACTGATGAGTCACAGAACATAGCAGTCAAATTAGAAATAGTGGAATGAAAGAAAAGCCATTGGTAGACGTGCAGTAAGCACATCATTATAACATGCTGTACTAGCACGCATGGGTGTGCGTGTGCACACACACACACGTGCACACACACATGTGCACCCCAGGACAGCTGCACGAGGTAAACGGCACTGAATATTGAGCAGTCGCCTCGGGAGGATCTGGGAAGTGAGAGATAGCCCTAATAACATAAACAGCTCACCAGTCAGGAAAGACACAGTCCAAGGAAAGGGTCAACCCCCGAGCACTTTGCAAACAAAATGTACTACAATTCTACTGAGCAAGCTTTGTGTACTTTTCAGAAGAGCTGAGCCCGGGGAGCATGGGACAGAGGGATGGGGAGGCTGTTCAGAGGCAGAACGTGTCTGCTGGATGGAAGTCGAAGGCTCCCCGGTGGGGGGAGGGGGGGAGATCCAGTGCAGAGGCTCACCCAGTGGACACTTGGCAGAAGAAAGGTGCCTGGAACCTCCATTTCTGGGGCTCTGACCGACATGGACGGCTGGGCCACCAGCCCGTCCCCCCAGTCCAGCTCACGCTCAGAGAAACACAGCTTGCCTATATGCACACCACCTTGCAGGAGGTCATTTAGCCCCCTCTGCAGAAATAGCCATGTGGGTGCTTCGGGGCCACTCATGCGAATAATGCCATAGGAATACAGGCAGGGTGAAAATGGCTTATTGCACTTGTTGGAGAACTTTATCCTTCTTTCTGGACTTTTCCCCACTGCCTATCTGTTGACAAATTCTTTTTTAGAGCATGAAGCCTTTTGTTTATTTTTTCAGAATCTAACTTCTCTCTCTCTTTTAAAGATTTATTCGTTTATTTTAGAGAGAGAGAGAGAGAGAGAGAGAGCGCACCAACGGGAGGGGCGGAGGGAGAGAGAAGCTCAAGCAGATTCCACCTGAACGGGGAGCAGATGTGGTGCTCGATTTCACAACTCCGAGATCATGACCCGAGCCGAAACCGAAAGGCGGCTGCTTTACCGACTGCGCCACCCAGGTACTCCTAGCCTTTCTCTTCTCAGGGCCAAAGCCACCTAGGTGGAAGTAGGGAGGGCCACTGACATTGTCAAGGGCCTAGTGGGTGCTACCTATTGTGCTACTTCCTTTGAACACATTTTCTTTATTCCTTACAACAACTCTCATTCTTCTCACTACATAAGCAGACTGGGAGGCTGAGAGTGTCTGCATGATAAAGTATTTGTGCACTAATTTGTTCACAATGGGCCCAAGGTCTGGTACTATGGAGAGGTGGAAGACAGATTCCAACCTAGGTGTCTTTAGCTCCAGGTTTGGCATTTTCTTAATCAGCTAACTAGCTTCCCACTCCCGCAGAGGATGCCACACCTCCCATGGAGCTGCACTGGCTCCCACTATTGCCTGGGGATCCCCTCTGGGACTTGCCACGGACTCACAGGCTCAATCTTGGAGAAGACTATCAAGCAGACTGTATTTGGAAGTGAGGCCGCAGGGAAGTGATTCTGTTGTCCATTGGGGCTTTCAGTCAGAATCAGCACCCATGAGGGAAGCAGGGAGGCTCGCCTATACCCAGGGTGGAAGGTGCTACCTGCCTTTCAGCAGAAGAGGAAGGAGATGCAGATTTGTTAGAAAGAGTTGTCGTGGGACGCCTGGGTGGCTCAGTGGTTGGCATCTGTCTGCCTTTGGCTCAGGGTGTGATCCCGGGGTCCTGGGATCGAGTCCCGCATGGGGCTCCCCAGAGGGAGCTGCTTCTCCCTCTGCCTATGGCTCTGCCTCTCTTTCTGTCTCTCATGAATAAACAAAATCTTGAAAGAAAGAGAAAGAAAAGAAAGAAAGAAGGAAAAGAAAAAGAAAGAAGAAAGAAAGAAAGAAAAAGAAAGAAAGAAAGAAAGAAAGAAGAAAGAAAAAGAAGAAAGAAAGAAAGAAAGAAAGAAAGAAAGAAAGAAAGAAAGAAAGAAAGAAAGAAAGAAAGAAAAAGAACGTCGTGCGTTGCATTTCATGGTAACAGATCACACCTGCAATTCCCCTTCGTGCTCCCCTAGCAGCGGGCTGGGGCACGGGGTGCAAAGACATTGCCTTGTGAAGACAAATACTTCAGCTGGTGTAGCAGAGCCACAGGGACGGTGACAAATCTGCGACAGTGGTTTTTTTTTTTTTATTCTCCCACACGGCCTTGTCTGGAGCTTCAGCTGGAGACAACACTGGAGGCGTCTTTCCACAATAATAATTAGGAGTTCAGCTCCTTAAAATAATCACCAAAAGGAAAAACCCCTCAGTTTTATTCGGGATGGCTTTAGTTCCCATGAGGTCTGTGTGCTGATTATGGACATGGGGTCAGTAAAGAGTCCCTTGAATGTCCCCCCCTTTTTTTTTTTAAGATTTTATTTATTTATTCATGAGAGAGAGAGAGAGGAGAGAGAGAGAGGCAGAGGGAGAAGCGGGCTCCATGCAGGGAGCCCGATGTGGGACTCAATCCCAGGTCTCCAGGATCACACCCTGGGCTGAAGGCAGGTGCTAAACCGCTGAGCCACCCAGGGATCCCCGCTTTGGTTTTTGATAAGAGAATTGCTGGTAGCTTCTACGAGCTCCGCGCTGCGAGGCAGAAGAGCCCAGTATTACAAAAACGGAGGAGGCCTGAGATGTCACCCTGTATAAGGAATCATTTACCAGTTTTAGGGAGGAGAAAAAACTGCAGCTCTGGGGTAAGGCAACTTGTCTTGCAGCCCTCCCCCACCGGGCCACACCATGCCACGTCCGGAGGGGATGCTCACAGTAGGTTTTCTGAGGTCAAACGCATCCCTGGGGATCCCCCTCCATGCAGGACACATGCCTGGAGTCATAAAGCCATCCATCTGTTGGGTGGAAAACCATCCCTTCTCCCACAACTTCCCCAATCAGTTCTGTGATTTTGCTAATTAAGTTAAACAATTTGCACCTCCCCAAATCTCCCTGCGGGTGCAGGTGATAGTAATTTCTAACTAGTGGAGAAGACACGGCTGATTCTCCAGGCCTGGGGAGAAAAATTTCTCAGCGCTGCACTGATGAGGGAGGAAAGCTCTCAGCCCTCGGAACGTAAATGAAATCCAGATATCAGTTCTCCGGCTCCCTTCCTTTCTCTCTGATTCTCTCCTGATCCCGATCCTGTCACTCGTGGCAAACACAGCTGGTGGAGTATTTTAGCTGTGATGATGTCAGCCTGTTTCTGATAGGCTTCTGGGTAGAGCGACAGATCATTGGCTGTGTCGGGGGCCTTGCACTTTTGTTTCTCCGGCTCAAAACCCAAGCCACCTTTTTAGCAGGCTCCAGCCCTCCCCAGCATGCGGCACCACCACGTGGGGCCGCCCCGACAGACCTGCGAACGGGCCGTGACAAATACTCTTCCTTCTAATTTGCACCTTGGCTGTCAGCAGAGACTAGTGGTCTGGCTGCCCGAAGGAAATGAGACTTTGCAGGGAAGCCGATTACTCTATCATTCAAGCATCCAGGGTGCAAAGTATCGAGCAGGGGAAAGACGCAGAGATGCCCGCTCTCCAGAACTGCCGGGTGCATCTGAAACCTAAAGAGGCCTGGGAAGCTCGTGCCCACGGCCGAGGCTGCCAGGGTCCTGGAGTCCTGGAGATGTTGGCTGCAGCTGGAGCTGCAGTCTCAGGGTGGAAAGAGGTGCGGCTACGGAACCAGCAGCATTCCAAAACGACACCTCTTCCCATGCCTTCCCCTGTTCACAGGAACGCCTGAAGGATTGCAGGTGCCATGAAGAAATGCATTTTCATTCTTGTTTATTTTCCATGCTTCCCCTGGAGTCTGTTAGAAGACAATTTTGCTCAAGACAGCACTCCTACTAGTGCTCACCTCCAACCCATGTAGGCAGGAATGAGCAGCACCTACAGACCAACCGGGAGTTTGAAATAAAGATGCCACTTAAACAAGAAAAAGAATCCTGCTTTTTGCCTTTTTTTTTTTTTTTTTTTAAATTTGAACTTCAAGAAATCTTGCTTGGCTCTTACCAAAGACTGGATGCCTGTGGTGGCACCGCACCATAAAAAAAGAAATCTCTGGGAGGCTAAGAGCGCTTGGTGATGCAGGCCCTCTGACATTGTGTAAGACCCCACATCTGGCAATTCACAAGCACTTCTGGAAAACACTGGAAAATCCCATCCCCTGCAACTTGACCTCTTAAAAATATCCTCAAAGCAATTCAAACCATTCACTAGTTTTTCTTTTGTCTTTCTGAACGTCCCAAATGCCACCTCTGCCATGACCATTCTCAGCTTGAACCTGAAGGAGGCGCTGTCACTTTGGGGTTTTTCAAAATCCTCCATGGGAACATCCCCAGGAGAGCCGGGGAAGCCCCCAGCCTGGAGGCCAAACCTGTTGGAACTCCAAGCCACCTGGACAGTGAACATAAAACAGTGCTGTTTTCTATAAATGGAATAAAAAGCGTGCGTTCAAGTGATTTAAGAGACTGTGAAAAAGTGGGCTGAAAGAGACGGGGGAAATAGAGTTAATAATACTTCCAGGCTTTAACACAACTGACCTTGACTGCATCTTACCCCTTGGGTTCCTATTTACTATACACCCAGGAGGTCACCTGGGATTCCCAGATTATGTTAAGCATGCCTTTTTCTTTCTACATTGATGCTTTGGCATCTTGGAGCCTGGCTGAGCCTGGCTGACCCTGGAGGGACTGCCCCTCCCGGGGTTAGCTAATTCCTTGCCCAGGGGAGAGTTCTTCACATGCACACCAAACGCTCATATTCCCAAACCACTTCCTCCACCCAGCTCTCACCTCTGGGTCACTGTCCACCTGCCCTCACCACACCAGGTACTAGACACCAGGGACAGCCCCGATGCTCCCAGAGCTCCCTGAAACTATTCAGGCCAACCAATCCTCGGCCTGCTTACTCCCTGTCGCTCATTCCTTCTCATGGAACCACAGTACAGGTGCTTGCCCATGGTCCCTCCTGGCTCCCTCTGCCTCCTGACTGACCCTGGTGCTTCCCCGTGCGGCCCTGTATCACATGTCCTGTCTTTTTAGGATCTAAGCATAACAAGCTACCTTCTCAATGGCAGCTGTGTCCTCATCTGTTGGCCTCACCACACCTAGATAAGAAAAGCACCTACATTTTAAAACGCAGACGTTGGAATGGGATGTGGTGACTGTGACCATCGACTGTCCCCACCCTCACCAGCACGGTCTTTTCCTGACAGTTTGTAAAAAAGAGGCCCCATGACCCCTAAAAGAGCCTTGAGCCTTGTAGCATTTCTCAATTGGGGTTCCTCATTTAAACCACAGAATAAGGATCCCTGGGTGGCGCAGCGGTTTGGCGCCTGCCTTTGGCCCAGGGCGCGATCCTGGAGACCTGGGATCGAATCCCACATCGGGCTCCCGGTGCATGGAGCCTGCTTCTCCCTCTGCCTGTGTCTCTGCCTCTCTCTCTCTCTCTCTCTCTCTCTCTGTGACTATCATAAAAAAAAATAAAAAAAAAAATAAACCACAGAATAAATAAATAAATAAATATATATATCTTGAGTGGTGATTTTCTGAATGGTCCTGACTAGCCCCACCAGGAGCACAGAAGTGAGTTCATTACACACAGTGGACGCCTGGGGGCATTAGGGCTCGCCTCTCCACCGAACCTGGTTGGGAAAGAGGATGGGTCTATCGTGTGGGTATAAATGAAGACCCCGAATTCTCCCCACAGCACATTGGGGTCTGCCTCTTGGAAGACACACATCTTCCCAGGAGAAGGATGACGGCAGCACGGCGGGTGCGCCCACCTGTGCGCCGGTGGGCTGGGGGTGAACGTTACCTGTGCTCGGTGCTCCCCGACGGCAAACTGTATCACGGCCACGCCGGGGTGGTGGCTGTCCTCGATCCTCTCCACCGTGCTGGAGTCGATCTTCAGGTCGCTGCTGATCTCCGCGCTCTGGATGAAGTCTTCCGTCTTCAAGTCCTCCACCTTCTTCAGCTCCCCGTTGGCCAACTGGATGATGGAGCCTTTCATGAAGTAGGGGGGCAGCGTGGGGGGCGCCGCGGCGGGGGACGCCACTGACTGCACCACGGGCAGGTGGATCTGGGCCTGCACCATGGCGGGGTAGGCGGCCTGCGTGACCATGGCCTCCGGGCTGAAGTTCTCGCTCTTGGGAAGGGCGGTGGTGACGAACGTGTGAGGCATGGCAGCGAACTGGGGCGACGACGTGGCTATTGCGGGGGCTGCCCCGGACCCCTCCACGTCGGCGCTGCCCACCGGGATGAGCAGGGGCTGCGTGCCGGGGATCACCAGGTGCTGGGGCAGGCTGCCGGCGTAGGTGATCGCTTGCTGCTGGCTGCTCAGGTAGCCGATGACCGGCGCTTGAGTCCCCGCGTAGAAGGCGGTGGCCGGCAGTCCCATAGAGAGTGGCTCTGAAGCGCTGTGTGTGGTCTGGATGACCGTGTGGGGGGACAGCGTGGCGACGGCGGCGGCGGCCTTCACGCCTTCGGGGCCCAGAGCCTGTTGGGGTGACAGCGCGTAGGACCGGTGCCCGGGCTTCCCCAGGTGCAGGGCGCTTTTGTCGTTGAGGGTGGACGGGGAGGCCTCCCGGTGAGTGACCTGCTGCACCTCCAGGTCGGCGGCGGGTGTGTTGCTGGTGGGCAGGACCATCACAGAGGCCCGGACCCCCGAGGAGTCCCGGCTGCCGTAGTCGGGGGCGCTGGGGTGCACCACCACGTGCCGGGACTCGTAGGGGTGGGGGAGCGACTTGCTGGCCTTCACCAGGCCCAGGTCGGCGGAGCTCGGGGCGCCGTACCTCCGGCCCTTCTCCACCTCTCCGTTCAGCAGCTCCTTGGCCTGCATGGCCTGCTGCAGCCGGCCGCTCTCGGCCTTCTTGGTGGCGTCGCGCGGCACGAAGTGGCCGCCGGAGTCGGTGTATTGCACTACGACCTGGGGGGAGGGCCCCAGGGTGAGCGTGTGTGGGATCATCGTCTGGTGCGGGTGGAGGTGGACGGGGATGGCCGGAGGAGAGGCCGTGCGCCCGGCGCTCTGCGGAGAGCTGGAGATGTGCACGTACTGGTTCTGCTGGGTGGGTGGGGGCGACCCCGGGGTGATGAGCCCCGGCGTCCGGCCCAGGTGCTGCTGCTGCTGCTGCTGCTGCTGCTCAGCCTTGTGTCCTGAGGCTTGGCTCAGACTGCCCATGTTGGCCAGCAGGGTGGAATAGGCCTCCAGCTGGGAGCGCTGGGATGGAGTGGCGGCGCCCGGGCCGGAGGCCACGGCACTGGTGACGGGGCTGGCCGTTGGGGAGATCAGCTGCGAGGGGATGAACCCGGCGTAGGGCCCGCTGTACTGGGAGGACCCGATGAACTGGAAGGTGTGTGGCAGGTGCGCGTACTGCACGGGGGACACCGAGGTCCCCGACTGCGGGGGAGGGTAGGCCGCGGGCAGCGTGCTGGTCGCCGGGACAGACCGGGGCGCGCTGGGCGGGGAGTAGTCCAGCCCCGTGGACAGCGCTTTGTGTAAACCTATTCCCTGCTGTAAACCAAGCTCCACGGGAGTCCCCGCCGGGCCGTGCCTGCTGCCCCCGTGGGCGCGGCCACCAGGGTTGCCCGGGGGGAGCCATGCCACGGCCTCCGCGCGGTGGTTGTCGCTGGGCGGAGGGGCCGCCTTGTCCTCGGAAGGCCGGCTGGTGGCGGGGATCTCGCGCTTCTTGGGAGGCAGGCATTCGTTGCTCCGCTCTTGGTTGGATTTCATTTTTCGCCGTCCCCCCTCCACGGTGACTGTTTCACTGTCTGGCTGGCTCTGGTTTCAGTCTGATACATGGAAAGTCACATTTGATTTCTGTAGGGGAGCCAGGCTCTTCATGAGGAATCATCTCCCCGTGGGTGCTATCCGCCGGCGGCAGCTCTGGAATCTGGGAGAAGGAAGAGGGTGGGGACGGGGGAAGAGAGAGGCGAGGCAGGAGGAAGGGGAGGAGGAAAAGGAGATGAAAATATCAGACTGAGACTAGGCCTCTGGCTTCTCCGAGAATTCCCCCAACCTGATGACAGCCCCAGCGTGAAAGCAACATAAAGCCCTAGCCGAGTTCTAGAGCATGTCGGGAAGATGAGGGAGATAGGAAGTGATGGAGATATTGGGCAAGTCAAAACCTTACGGCAGCAGATGCCTTTTTTTTGTTTTTGTTTTTTTTTTGGTTTTCTACTTTTTTTAAAACGACGCTCCAGCCCAGCATGGAACCCACCACGGGGCTTGAACTCACCACCCTGAGATCAAGACCTGAGCTGAGAGCAAGAGCTGGATGCCTAACTGACTGAGCCACCCAGGCGCCCCGCCGCTAGATGCCTTTTTATGGCGTCGACAACTCCCCTAAGACGGTCTACATCTCCCAAGACATTGTTTCCCAATGTCCTCTTTCCCTTTCTTCTTTTCTTCTTAGAGGGTAGATGATTTCTTTCTTAAATTTTCTTTTCAGAAACGCTAGTCCCTTCCTCACCTCTTCTTTCCCTTGCAGGAAAATCAAATTAAGCCCATGGGGAGGGGGACGCCAGGAAGGGTCAGCCTCAGATGCAGGTGCTGGGAAGAAGCAGGTGAGGAGTGGGGGTCCCCAGCGGTCTTTGGGTGTAAGGTCTGAAGCCTTAGCTACCAGAGCTACTACTCGAAGGCTCTGTCTGACTCTGGGTCCATACTCAATCCACAACCATTCCTCTTCCCTAACACTACACACACACACACACACACACACACACCATACACACACACACACACAGGCAGTACACATGCCAACTCAGCAGAGGCAGCCAAAAATAATCTTGTGCTCTACAAGTTTCCAAAGAATTCCCAGTACAGCTACTCATATGGTAACAGAAAGCCAAAAGAAATCTGCGAGACAGTTAAAAAAACGAATATGGTTATGGTTAAAAACAAGAAAAAGGATGCACTAATAGGGTGGATGCATTGGAGGTCTCCTTCATGACGGTCCCACGCTCCCTTCATTCCTCTTTATTTCTTTCCAGGTAGTCTCCGAGTTTTTTCTTCACATCGTCCCCCCTTCCTTTCTCCTTGGAAAGGGCCAACCCGCTTTTAACCCTGGAGATGGCACTTCTCTCAGATCAATCAGACTCAACCCTGGATATATGAATAGTGAGGTGGGAGCCAGTTGTTACAGACGCACAGCTCAATCTCTCAGTGACTAGAGATGTGTGGGCCCATGGGTGCCCAATGGCAACAGGTGGAGGGAACATCATTGACACCAAAGGGAACCGGGCTAACAAGCATCAGGTGTGAGTGCCCCCTACAGGCAGCAGCTGCAGACACGAGCAATGCCATGTGCTGGGATCCTGGGAAGCTGCCCAGGGGCATTGGGCTTTGGGAATCCCAGGCTGCCCGGGGTGGGGGTGGGAGTGGTGGCATTTCTCCTACCCAGACCCTCTTTTCTGCGATCTGACCGTAAAGCAAACACAACAAGGCAGCAGCCTTTGGCACCCAATCCCTGTCAACGCTCAAGCAATGGTGACATCCGTGCATGAACACAGCCTCGGCTTGCACCAGCTTCTCCCCATCTCTCCTGTGTAGCCACGCTCCCCCACCCTCATCTGTAACTTCTGTTTTGGCCCATGATTTTGTGGTCTTGCTTCTTGCTGCTGCTCTTGCTTTGGCATCATTACCAAACACCGCCACAAAAGGGCGCATGACACAAAAGGTGGTCCCCCTCCTTCACGGTTGTCATCCAGGTATGTATTAGGTGGAAGTGCCTCAATTCGGTGTCTCAATGTCAAAGGTCATTTCAATAAGAACAGGATTTGTCATATGCCAAGAGAGGCACTTTAAAGACTGGGATGGAAACAAACATAAGGGAAGAGCTCTCAGATGTTAATGCTGGAGAAATATCTGTGTTGAAAGAGTAATGTCAATCATTTGCCCTCCCGACCTAGGGCTTTTAGAAGTCCAAAATAACTGTGTTCTCTGTAGCCTTCTGTCACAAACAGGGCAGCACATAATTTACACACAATATCTGCAAATCAATCAGGATGACAGTGCTAGTTTCTTTCTTTTGGTATAGTGATAAGCACTATTTTTAAAAAATTTATTTATTTGAGAGGGAGAAAGAGAAATGCCCACACATGCATGCCCACACGTGCAGGCATGAGCCAGAGAGGAAGACGGAGAGAGAGAATCTTCAAGCAGACTCCCCACGGAGTGCAGAGCCTGCCACGGAGCTCAGTCTCACGACCCTGAGATCGTGACCTGAGCTGCAATCAAGAGTTGGATGCTGAACTGACCGAGCCACCCGGGCACCCCAGTGCTATTTTCAAAACAGAGTAAAATTAAACCACAAAATTATAAAAATCAGTTGCCCCTTCTGGCTGCTTAAAAAGTACTGACAATGATCTTTTATCTTTTGATTTCAAGAGTCACTTCAGAAGGAATTGTGTAAGCTCCCACATTCCCACACCAACCAGCAAAGAAAAGTCATTTAGGGGATCTGCTCAAAGCCAGCCGGCCCGCGCGCCCCCTGCTGGTTGCACAGCAGCACTGATCCAATAAAACCCCACAGGATTTCATTAGGGATGTTCATGCAAGAGAGTATGTCAGAATCCAAAATGAGAACATTTGCATATAGTAGGCCCAGCCAGTGAGGGAATAGGTTAATTAGCCCAAGGCAGCTCGCGGGAAGAAAAAGCAGCAGCATAAAAGTCCTTTCAAAGCCAAGCAAAATGTCAAACACATTCAGAAGAGGTCCATTAGCAATGCAAATGTGAAATTGCCTGTACAACCAAATGCACAATATACAAAACTAGAAAACCCCTCTGAAGGTACTTTTTAAAGAACCCAGCTTTAGTGAATCTGAAAAGGAATGCTCCCAGCAGTGCCTTGGTTTATTTATAGCGTTCACTTGGGAGACACGGGCTTAGCTGGCCCTAAAGGTCTCTGTAGAGACTCCAGGGCTGGTGGCCTAATGGGCCACTAAGACATATTGGTCTTAATGTACAGATTCAAATGTATTCCTCTGAAAAGCGACCCATTGATAAACATCTTTTTCAGATAATACGGATGATAAAATCAGGGATCCAGAGATTAACACAGGAGCTGGAAAACCTAGGGCCAGACGGACAAAAATTTTCAACCAATCCTCCCGCTCCATTTAGAAAGATCATATCTCCTAATTTCCCAGGGCAGCTCGGAGGAGACAGGGGCTCTGTAGTTCTGGGCATGCATTCCTTCTCTATGCTCACCAGCCCAGTACTACCCGAATTCCCATCAAGGAGAAGCCCTGGGAAGGGAGGGATTGAGTCACGGTGTTTTCAGAGAACCACCAGAGGGCACCATAGTTTGCCACCAGGTCCCTCCCGGGCTGACTGATTATTTGTGGAACTAAAAGAATGGAGAGGTGTATCTTGAAGGTGGAAGAGTACAGAAGGGGAAAAAAGGAAGGGAGGGGGAAAGAGAAACAAAAAAAAAAAAAAAAAAGAGAAGAAGAAAAAAGGAGAGTAAGATTTTTGCTTTCAGGGTCTCTTTCTAGCTGCAGACAAATGGCCTCTGTGTCCCTAATTACCTACCTTCTTGGGGCTGAAACACATCAATGGTTCAGCTGGGCCCCTGGGGAGCTCACTTCTAGAGGTACAACAGAAATATTTCTTCAAAACATGGGGACGCACTATTTTACAAATGCTAAGTTACCAAAGAGCCACATATGCAGATCCCATTGTTCAAACATCATTATTAAGAAAGGTACTACCTGAATCTTAAGTGTCTTTATATAACTACATTTGTATCTCTCTCTCTTTTTTATAATTTAGCTCAGTGCCATAAGGCCCTGCTCTCCAAAGTGCAGTCCTCAGACCAGCAACACCAGTACTCCCCAGCAGCTCTAGAAATGCTGGACCTCAGGCCCCACCCAGCCATCCTGATTTCGAATCTGCATTTTAACAAGATCTCCAGATGATTCATATGCATAGGAAGGTTTCGGAACTCAGGTATGAGATTAAATTTTCTAATCATCAGCTCCTCATAAGCAAATTAAACATCTCTAGCCTCTCTTTCTGATGGAGTAGGTCCTGGGAAACCACACTGGGTGCTGCATATGTAAACACAGAGCGGATGGAGCCTCAGAGATAAGCAGCTAATATTTAGGGAATATTCAGGGGGTTTATTTTGGGGTCACTTAGACTCAATATAGGTTAAGTAACAAAAGCTCCTTTTCTTCTGGTTCTTTGTATCTTCAGAAAAATATAGGGAAATACACTTTAAAAAAGCTGTTATCATCAATTTTATACGACTCAGTCATCTCCAAGAAGAAAAACAGAATTTAACCAAAGAAGCCCCACCCTTACACGGCTGCTATAATTCAAAAAAATTTCCCCCATTAAAAGAACGGAGAGGTGTACCTTGAAGGTGGGAAAAGCACAGAAGGGAAAAAAGGAGGGGAGAGGGAAAGAGATACAAAAAAGAGAAGAAGAAAAAAGGAGAGTATGATTTTTACCCTTTGGATTTACACTCTTTCAGAAATGATAGGAAAATGAGATGCCTCTGAGCTGGAAGATGTGGGAATGGGTCCCCACTGACTCAAGCCTTGTAAATAACAACAAATTGCTTTGAGTGGGAGCCACTCCTGGCACTTGATACGTACAGTCCTAAAAATGCACTCCAAGGTCATAGCAGTAAACTGGGTTGCTCTCTGCCTAGCACGCCCAACTGTGTGTGTTTCTCGGTTTGAGTGGGATCCCATGACTGTCTGGAATGCACGGCTTTGCACACGAGAGGCATGATTTCAGTGTTAAAGAGGAAGAGATGTAGATTGATGAGCTCGGGTCAGTTCTGGAAAAGCCATATGACCATTTAGGAGATAGGGGAGGCCACCCGGGCACAGGTTCTCGAAGTCCTGGACATGCCAATCTCCAGTGTTATTCTACTGCTACACTGAAAGGTCTGCATCATGTGCTGCAGAAGGCACTTCGTTTAGGTTAAATATTAAAAGTAGACCTAACCCCATCATCCATGTGGCTACCGTGATGGAGAAAGGTGGGTCGGATGATGGCACAATTAGGTATCTTCCCAGCTGATTGGACAAGCATGCCCCAAGAGGAGTGGATCACGCAGTCAGTCGTCAAAATACTCAACTTTGTTTCTAGCAGGTAGAGTGGGCCTTAACCGTGCAGTGTCAACGGGGGAGCAAATAGTAGGCCAGAACTTTATATTTAATTCTATGCTGTTCAACATTTTATCAGCGTTTTTGCTGTCATATTTGGCGGTTAACAGAAAACTGCAAGAGACGCTTTATATATTATAGCAATCAATCTACAAATTCAGGGATCCTCCACTTTTTTGAAAGTTTCTATTACACTTTGCTTTTTTACTGAAGACGTCCATTAGTACCTGCTTTTGCAAACCAAAAGAAATCCAAAGAGGATCTTGCTTTCACAAAAAAGGGCGGAAAGCAGAAGGCGCGTTCAGCATGTTTTGCTTGCTGTAAAGGCAGGTGCACCCTGAGCAGGGGGAGGGGCGCCACCAAGCGCCTTTTCTGGGAACTACACCCAGCATCTCAGGGCTTGAACAGTGTCTTCCAACATCTGGGCTGGATCTGGATTTATTTTGTGCATCTGGTAGCAAGATGTGTCCTAAAGTATCAGAAAAGCCTAAGAGAGGTTATTTTTGGGGTCCGGGAATGCTAAAACCTTCTCCATGTAAACGAATGATAATTGCTTCTTTACTTAAAGCCCATTTTGGCGTATAAGAATTTTCATAGGAACGCTCTACTTTCAGAGAGCGGGGGAAACCTACACAGCTTCAGAAGCTGGAAGGGATGGCACGAAACTAAGAAAATGAAGATTCACAAGAACACATGTAAATGCCTGCCCTTGGTTTCAATAGCTCAATTCATTTGATAGCAGAGGTCGGAGAGATCTGGCTTAAGACTGGTTTGAACGAAGGACCCCAAGAATTTTGAGTTCGACCATACATTTAATATGAACCAACAGTTTGGTATGGGGCCTGAAAGACTAGCATAATTACAAGCTTCAATGATAAAAGAGCAATGTTCAGAATTAAGAGATAAACACTGCAACATCTTATGCTGGTAAGGCCAGGGTCCAAGGGGTCAGGGCACAGTGGAGTGGGTCCGGAGTGGAACAGTCCAGTTAGGGAGTGGTCTGGATGCAAGGCAGGCAAGTAACAGAGGAGACAACTGCCAATGTATGGCCTGGGGAAGTACAAGAGAAGCCGGAACGTACGTGCAATGCATGTCTATAAAGGGCTGTCCCTGGAAGGTGGGAAAACAGAACTGAGCCCCAAATTATATGAGTGTACAGTAAAAAATCAGAAAGTAATCAAAACTGTTAAGAATGGGCTGAGCTGCCTCCCTGTGGGAACTTGACCACTGAGACTGAGTTTGGAGACTCCAGTTGACGGTCCCAGATAAGTGGCAGAGACCCCTGTCCTGCCCAGGTGCTCATGCCACCTACTTTTGTATATATATATTTTTCATCATAAAGATTTTTGAGACTGTGATTTCACCTGCATCAAGGGAGCTTGTTTACAAGCCTACTCTAACTTTCCGATTTTCTTTCTGGTATGTCCTCAACGACAACTGCTTATTTGCTCTCTCTCTGCTCTGCTTAGCATAGAGCTTCACTGGGCAAGTCTCTTGGTCCAAAATGAGGTGGCTGCTGAACGGGACACAGGGTCCCAACCACATCTCATTAGGCCAGAGACCCCTTGCGAGGTTAGCACAACTTTGCAGAAGAGGCTAATATCCTCACCCCAACACACACAGGCCCTCCTCCTTTCTCTCCTCTGTACCTGGTGACATGGATCTTGATTTTCACAGAAGTGCAGTGAGCTTGAGGAGGAAAATCCAAGAATGACAGCTTGTCATTCACAGTCTACACAAGTGCCTAAGGACATTTAGAACACATAAATGTGCACCTTAATTTGTATCACTAATCAAACAGTGTAGTGGACTGGACAGTGGACCCCCAAAAAGTCTATCTCTCTGGAACTGATGAGTGTGACTTTGCTTGGAAAAAAGGGCATGTAACTAAGGATCTTGGGATGGGATGATCCTGGATTATCCACGTGAGCCCTAAATCCAATGACAAGTCTCCTCGTAAGGGAAAGGCAGAGAAAGATTTGAGACGCGTCAGCACACAGACACCATATGAAGATGAAGGCAGAGACAGTGGAGTTTTATGGCCCAAAGCCAAGGAACACCTGCAGCCACTGCAGCTGAAGTCTAGGACATATCCTCCCTAAGAGCCTCTGGAGGGAGCACTGTCCTGTCGATGCCTTGACTCCAGACATGTGAACCCCAGAACTGCGAGATACATTTCCAAGGTTTTATAAAACACCGCATTTGCAGTAATTTGTTGTGGCAGCCCCAGGAAATGAATACTAATGGCTTCCATTCATCCATCATCCAATATATGCCAATAACTCGATGTACACATCTTATTTACCCCCCTCCCAACAAAGTCTTGGGGTTTGTATTTTTACCTCCACGGGGACACAGGCTTGGTTAAGGCCGCACAGTCAGAGGGGGAGCTAGCATTGGAAACCACTTTTTTTTTTTTTTAAGATTTTATTTATTTGAGAGAGAGAGTGCATGCGCACAAGTGGGAGGAGGGACAGAGACAGAGGGAGAAGCAGGCTCCCGACTGAGCAGGGAGCCCAACGTGGGGCTGGATCCCAGGACCCTGAGAGCATGACCTGAGCTGAAGGCAGACACTTAACCAACTGAGCCACCCAGGTGCCCCTGGAAACCACTTTCTTGTTCTTTACAACCATTATGCTGGGCAGACCGATGGACTGGGATGCACCATGGTGATGGCAGCCCAATGGCAAAGCTCCATTTCTTCCACATGGGAAAGAGACAGGATACATAGGGGTAAGAGGGGTAAAGCTAGCCAAGGAACCTGCTCACTGGAGCCAGCGCTAATCATGGACTACAGCGAACGTGGTATTCAGTGCCATGCGCTGGGGTGACTAAGGAGAGATTAGGATCTTGTCACCTCACAGGTAAGTGAGCTGGGGATCTTCAGCCCTACCCAGCACTCAGCTCAATGCCACCCACCCAGCTCTGATAGACCCCGGAGAGGACATCCTGCCTAGGTCAGACATGCAGAACTGTGGATGCTAGCACACTCGCTCCCCATCTAGCATCACCAAAAGCAAGTTCAAGTCTGTAGTCGAAGTCCAATGCCCTCCCTCAGTGGCCACCATGCACACCACACCGCGTTTCCCTTTGAGGCAGGGCCTGGCTGTGGAGACAGGGACCTGCTATCACCACTGGCAGCTGGGATTTTAGTAAGATGAGAAAAAGGCCGAGGAAACAGTCCTGTTCTTCAGGGTAGTAGTACCATGAATCATAGTTTTGGAGGCCCTGTTTATAGATTTTTTTAAAAAGATTTTATGTATTTTTTAGAGAGAGAGACTGAGAGAGAGGGAAGGAGAAGAGGGAGAGGGCCAAGCAGACTCCATGCTGAGTGTGGAGTCTGATGTGGTCCTCGATCCCACGACCCTGAGAGCATGACCTGAGCCGGAACCAAGAGTCGAACGTTCCACCGACTGAGCCACCCAGGCGTCCCTCATCTGTAGATTTTTGTGGCAACAAGTACAGTCACTAAATATAACACAGTGATTAGAAGATATGAGTCCACTCAGAAGGACACAGTCCCATGTGGGCGCTCCCTGGCTGGGAGAGGGGGGTAGCACCTCCCAGAGATATTGTTCTGATTGAAAGGCCTGGTGGAGATGTTGGAGGGGATTCCTCAAGATGCAAGCCTGCTCCTGGCTGTTCTTCTTCTGCTAAACTCCGCCTGGCAAGTAGCTAAACCACCGTGTCCCTCACCCCTAAGTGGGGCTCCGTTCTCTGCTACTACTGTCAGCAACCCGGAGAGACAGCCTTCACCGAGTTTGGGCGAAACTTTACTCAGATTCCTGGCTGCTGCCATTACCGTTCCTAGCCAACATGATGACAGTGAGATGGGGGAGGTATTTTTAGTGGGTTTTGCCCCCCTCCATGGAAACACAAGGAAATCTGTCATGCGGATGGGGTCCACCGCATGGGGACATGACCCATGTTCTTGTGCGCTGGAGGCCAGGATGCGTGAGACAGGAGGGGAGGGGGCGAAGCCCGCAGCTGGGCTGTGCGATCCCTGGAAGTCGGCTCATGTGGAATGTCACTGCAGCATCTGGGGAGCCAGTGTCCCCTGGCAGCCTGCCCGTGCTGGAATTCCTGGAAAGGCTCAAGACGGAAAAATAATCACTTGGAGGGATAACCATCTGGATTGAAACTGGTCCCAAATGAATTGTCCAATGGAGTTGGAGTTTTTAAGAAAAGCTGGAAATGCCTTTCTGTCAAGACCTTCCCTGGCTCAGTACGTAAGCAAATATCTTTCTGCTTTCAAGTGTCCTGTGTGCCAGATTAGCTGCCCGGGGACACCCACATCTCTGTTTATTCACCACCCTGGACGAAAACTGGGAATAGTCAGTTGCACAGGCATTTTCCAGCACCTTCTACTTGGTGGTTCTCACATTGCCCTAGAGGTAACAGGACAGCGGTGGCTGGCCCCCTGCATTGCCTCATCCCTGGGACTGCTGTGACAGGTGCCAAGAACCGGCTACAGTGACACAGTGAGAGTCGGCGCTGGGAAGACAAGAATCTGTCATTTCTTTGACTCCTAATTTAATGTTCTTGGCACTACACGGGTATATCTCTCTACAGAATTCATTAGGCATTCATATCCACTGGCATATTTGGAATATCAAGATAAGTATTAATATTATATATATGAATACAGGTAAGAAGGTAACATATAGGGACGTCTGGGTGGCTCAGCGGTTGAGCATCTGCCTTCAGCCCAGGGCATGATCCTGGAGACCCGGGATCGAGTCCCATGTTGGGCTCCCTGCGTGGAGCCTGCTTCTCCCTCTGCCTGTGTCTCTGCCTCTCTCTATGTGTTTCTCATGAATAAATAAATAAAATATTTTTTTAAAAGGAAGGTAACATATAATAATATTACTATTAATATTATTAATAATAATTAAATATTATTATTACTACTACTAATAAGGAGGAAAGAGCATACTAAAAAGAATAAGCTCTGAGGCACCTGGGTGGCTCAGGGGTTGAGCATCTGCCTTTGGCTCAGGTTGTGATCCCGGGGTCTTGGGTTCGAGTTCCGCATCAGGCTCCCTGCATGGAGCCTGCTTCTCTTTCTGCCTATGTCTCTGTCTTTCTCTCTGTGTCTCTGGAATAAATAAATAAATAAAATATTTTCTTTTTTTAAAAAAAAGAATAAATAAGCTCTGGGTAGACAGAGTGCAGAGTACAGGTTCTAAACCTGGCTTCACCCCAAACTGCCTATATACTACATTTTCTCTTTTAACGTAATTTTTATCTTACTCAAATTATACACAGGCCCGGTTTAGGGAGGTGAGTGTTTCAACAATGTGTAATGTTGTAATTATTGTCTCTGCTGATTAAATGGGCACACGCACAGCGCCTGGCATAATGTACACACTCAATAAACGGCAGCCATCAGAATTATAATTCAGCCAATGCTTTCTTTTTTTTTATTCTTTTTTTTTTACATTTTTATTTATTTATGATAGTCAGAGAGAGAGAGAGAGAGGCAGAGACATAGGCAGAGGGAGAAGCAGGCTCCATGCACCGGGAGCCCGACGTGGGATTCGATCCCGGGTCTCCAGGATGGCGCCCTGAGCCAAAGGCAGGCGCTAAACCACTGCGCCACCCAGGGATCCCCAGCCAATGCTTTCTTGTGAATTCTCGGTCTTTTCCCACATCTCTGCTGTTGATCGCTCCTGGTTAGGGAACCAATAGAATCAATACACTACCTTCAAACTATCAATCCTTTTAAACATCTGGGTTTTCCCCCCCCCTCACACCTGTGATTTACACAAAAGAGAAAGTCACGGCTATCTGAAAACGTGTTTTCTTTCTCCAGTTGATCAATGGGATTAATAGTTCCCAGTGCACAGGCCCCTCAGTCACACCAAAGAGCACACAAGCAACTCATACACCAGGAGAATAAATAGAAAGGGGGATGCCAAACTCAAGCTACAGGATTTCCCGGTGAAGGGTAAGTGTTTTGGTTCCATGTTCCACTCTGCCTGCTTTTCCACAATACTTCCTGGATGAGTAATTCCCAAAAGGCATGGTGGAGAAATGCAGACTCTTCTTTCCACATCCCACAGGAACGCTGCCAGCTGTCTCCTTGCGCACACTAAGTTCTGCTACACCCCACAGAGCAAAGCACCAGGAGTAGCTAGAGGAGGCTCAGATGCTACCAGCCACCAGGGGCTGGACCTCTGGGAGCTCAGATGGTCCAAGTTTATGAGCAAAGAATGTGAAAATCTCCATCAAGTCAGAAAAATGCCTTTCTGGCACTGGGGCATTCTGGAGGGCGGAGGTCTCAAAGCATTCATTGCCCTTGATGTGGCTGGATGAAAGGAAAGTGGGCGCCTTTGGATAATCCATCAGCTAACAAGGCATTCCTCCAGGGTAGTAAATGCTGGTTTCCCTTCTCTGGTTGTTTTCCAGTCTCTGGGAGACTGTACCATTTTTCAATCCTCTTGACTACAAAGGCCCTGAGACCTCCTGGGACCCAGTCTTCCCAAGGCGAAGCAGGTATGACGGAAGTCACTGAGGCTTTCTTTGTGCAGGCTATTGTGATGCTTTCCAGACAAGTAACAACCAGGGCACGATCGTGCACATCGTAAAGACAAGAGCGCTCAGACGCAGAGCGTAAGGGACTTGCCTAAGGTTACATGGCTCGTAAATGGCGGAAACAAGACAAACATCTGGATTTATCTGATGCATGAACCTGGGTTTCAGTTCTTACATCGTGCAGTGGATCTGCTGGTACGTACTGCCGGATTAACCTTACTCCAAGACGGGTCTGGCCTCACAGCTACTGGGCCTCTGGGATGTCCTGCCTGATAGGAGTATGTCTGTTTGGTTGGGGGGTTTGGCTACAAGACAGTCTAACAATGTGATTTATTATGATGGGGTTTTGGGGCCATGTGGTATCAGTTCCAACCCCCGGAAGAACAAATTATTAAAGGTATTCACCTGACTTCTGGGAGGGGCTGGGGACATGTGGGTGGTATGCAATTAAGCTCCAATAAAAACTCTAAACACTAAGGCTGGAGTGAATTTCCCTGGGGGCAATACTCCATGAGGACACATTATGGCCTGAGGAGGTAAGACCTTCTAGCTCTGTGGGGAGGAGATGCCTGGAGACTCAAGTATCTTTGGCCCCCTCCAGAGTCTGTTCTATATACCTCTTCCCTTGGCTGATTGAAGTCTCTGTCCTTTTTCTGGGATAACCTACAACTGTCAGTATAACAGCTTTTTAGAGTTCTGTGAGTTATGGAAACCGAGGATGGTTGGGGACCCCCCAAATTTGTAACTGGTGTTAGAAGTGAGAGCAGTCTTTTAAGAACTGTTCTATCTTTGTATTTGGTCCATAAAGTCCTTTTATTTTTTAAAGATTTTATTTATTTATTCATTCATGAGAGACACACAGAGAGAGGCAGAGACATAGGCAGAGGGAGAAGCAGGCTCCCTGCAGGAAGCCTCATGTGGGATTTGATCCTAAGACCCTGGGATCACACCCTGAACTAAAGGCAGACACTCAACCACTGAGCCACCCAGATGCCCCCCCTCAACTCCTTCTTACAGCTCGTGATGATTAAATACTTAAACAGATCAAGTAATAAAAGAAACACAATAAATGAAGTCCACCATGGTTCATGGATGAGAACAAATCATGACCTGAGAACTAGATCAGTCCAAATCTGTGTAGCTCCAAATGGTGGCCAGGCAGATGAGTGGTTCAGAAAGGGGGAAGAGAACATGGTACCCCGCGTAATCCAGTCTGGGCCAGGGCCCAGTCAAGAAGGCCTCCCCATGGCAATTTTTTTAGCCAATGGCACATGCATAGAAAAGTATTGAGTGGTTCAGTTTTCTAGGACCAGAGTTCAAAGTATTGGAGCAATGGGGGCAACCCATCAACTAACTCCCTGCTGTCTCAGGATTCTCAGTCTGCTGAATGAACTGACTTGCTGGAAATCTCCCACAGTCCCTAGATACTGACCAGCCCACCAGACCAAACGGAGGGTGGGCTGGCTCTCCAGATTTTCGAGGAAGCGCTTCCTGCAGAACACAAAGCAAGTTGCCCACGACAGTAGTGGTTTCACTGTTTTTGGCTCTGCTCAACAACGGGTAGGTCAGTGGTCACAGCTCTGGGCTGAGAGATAAGAAACCCGGGAGCCTTGGTCTTGGAGCCTCACTCTCTGTACCTACAGACAAAGAAGTCAACCCTCACTGCACATTAGACTCACCTGGGGTGAAGGGAGTTTTTAAAAACAATACCAATGTCCAGACTCACTCTGGACAGCTAAATCAGAATCCCTGATGGTGGGGACCAGCACTGCCATCTTAAAAACATGCACCGGCAGCTTCTATGTGTGGCCAGAGATGAAATCACACACATGATCTTTGAGTTCCCTTCCACCTCCACCATTCCTTTGCAGAATATTTCAGTGGGGCTTAAATACAGCCTCCAATCCACTGCCCTGTTCTACCAACACAGAAACAGTGTTCTCTTGGGGCACCTGGGTGCCTCAGTAGGTTAAGCATCTGCCTTCAGCTCAGGTCATGATCCCGGGGTCCTGGGTTCAAGCCCCATGTTGGGCTGCCCGATCGGCAGAGAGTCTGCTTCTCCCTCTCCCCCTTGCTTGTGCTCTCTCTCTCTCCCTCCCTCTCTCTCTCTCTCTCTCTCCAATAAATAAAATCTTAAAAAAAAAAAAAGAACCAACCAAACAAACAAAAAATGGTGCTCTCACCTCCTTTAGCTTCACTTGGAAAATAAATTATGTCCACGGTAAGAGACTACTTACGTATCTTAAAAATAAAAAAAAAAAAAGAAAAGAAAAAGGAAGATAGCAAGCACCAGGGAAGATGTAGAGGAAGTGGAACCCCTGTGCATTGCTGGCAGGAATGTACAATGGTGCAGCCATTGTGGAAGACAATCTGGCAGTTCCTCAAAAAGTTAAGTGTAGGATTATCATGTGATCCAGCAATTCTCCTCCTCGGCGTGCATCCAAAGGAACTGCAAGTAGGGACTCAAAGGACACCGTAAGGCAGTGTCCACAGCAGCATTATTCACAATGGACAAAAGGTAGAAACAACCGTCCATCAACAGATGCATGGATAAACAAAATGTGGTATATAGCCACACAATGGGTGATTCATCACTCAGCCTTACAAAGGAAGGCGATCCTGATACATGGCTACAAGATGGGTGAATCTGGAACCATTATGCTAAGTGAAAGAAGCCAGATGCAGAAATACAAATATTGTATAATTCTCCTCACAGGAGAATAGGCAAATTCACAGAGATGGAAAGTAGAACAGAGGCTACCAGGGTGGGGGATGGGGGTTGGGAGCTACCGTATTCATGTGCACGCGGAGTGAGTTGGAGACGATGAGAGAGTTACAATAACTAACTCACATCCCAGAGTTAGTTCTGGAGACAGACAGCAGTGATGGCTGCACAAAAAGGCGAATGTGCCCAATGCTATGGAAATGTCCACTTTAAAGTGGTTAAGATGGGAAATTTCACGTTAAGTATATTTCATCACAATAAAAAAGAATTTTTCAAAATTCTAAGGCACGATTTTAAGTCTGTGGGTCAACTGCAATCTTGTCTTCAAACTTGCCCCGGCCCCAGTTCTGCCTACAGCTGCACAGCTCACCAAAACACCTGCTTAGAGACACAGCCTGCTTTCCCCAGCTGGACAAAAGGGCATCTTTAAAAGCCCTCAAAATGATGTGCACGTTTTCACATTCCCAACAGGGATGATGAACAATAAAAAGTTACGGAGTGTCAACCTCAGTTGGCATCTCCCAAATCCTCCATCTCGCTGTTACTGGCTCAGGACAGAGAGCTGGCTGGTGTCCCCCTCCTCCTCTTCTTCCCTAGACTTTATTACCAGGGTCCGCTAGCCCCACTCTCTGTATCAGGGACAACGGGCTTTGGGGACGGGCCGCCTAGGAAATATTTCCAGCTTTGCAAGCCATGTAGTTTCTGTCGCAACTCAACTCTGTCACTGCAGCGCAGAAGTGCCAGGGATATACATAAGCCAGCAGGTGCAGCTGTGTCCTGTTCTGACCCTCAAACATGCTGGGCTCCAGGCCTTTGGGTATGCATACTCCCTCTGCTCTGAGCACTTTCCACACCACCCACTGCCCCTCCACAAATGCACCCTGTTGCCTGTTTTCTAATCCAGGGTTCTCACATCTGGAGTTCCCAGATGATGCAGATGCTGGTGGTCTGGGAACCATACTCTGAGGACCACTGGTTCTCTTTCACGTGTCTCTGTATCACTTACTTGCGGCTCTTCCCACCCCAACCCCATATCCTGTGCCTCTCCTCAGTGTCCTTTAACACCCTGCCCTATTTTACCATACACACACTGTCCTACAGCTGTGTGCTCGAACATCCTCCCCATCCAGTCCCCTAGGCTAACACCGGCCACCCCCTTTCCAGGTCTTTGCCTGTAGCAGGCACCCTGACTGTTTCTTTCATAAGCATTCCTAAAATCTCAGCAAACCATGTAAGCCCACTGCAGTCTTGCCCATCCCCTCCTTCTCTGGGGCTTGCCAGCATTTACAAGAACCACCACAGTCTTAGCTCATTGTGTTCATCGTGCTATAATAATCTTGCTTTTGCATGTTCTTCTCATCAGATCGTGACACCCCCCCCCCCCCGAGCTGGGTACAGACTGAAATTTCATAACCCCTTGACATTCTAAGGTCGCTGTCCTTTCCTTGCTGGTCACTGTCCTCATCCTGTGTCTGTCTATGGCCGTCTTGTCTTTCCTAGAAGTTGGCTACCAAAAGGTAAAGCGTTTTTGGATCGTTTTCTGGGTTTCTGGATATAATGACACAGTGTTGGATCAAAAGTTGAACTCATGACAAAGAACATAAAATACTGTGCATTTGAAAAGCATCTGCGCTTCGAGATTCCATTTCAAACGCAAATTCTCATGTGAGATGATTAACCTCCGATCCTTCCTGTAGCAGGAAGGACAAGCACACCATGTGAGAGCTTGTTAAAGATGTGCGCTAGATGGGAAGGCCTTGGAAAGTCCACATCCAATTATCCCAAACTATGTCCAGATTGTTCTACCATCAATCCCAAGGAAATGCTTCTGGTCGTTTTCGGATTTACTGGAAGGAGTATGTATTTACAAAGACAACAACTTTATTGAAACCAGCCTAAATCAGGCATAGAAAGAACGGGGAGACAAGCTGTAAATCAGCCAAGATAAGAATTCTCTCTGAAATAAATGTTTGTTTTAAAATTAGGGGTATATGACTCACAGTCAATGAATGGGTGGCTGAGTTCTGACCCTCAAAAGATGAATGGTTCATTTTGAAAAGCAGACAGAGTGCGAAACCTACTTTCTACCTTCATTTATTTCAGAAGGAGGCTACATAAGTGAAACCCAAGAGGCCCTGGAGTCGTTTCCAATCACCAGCAAAATGGACAACGGGATGACTCGCTACCTGCAGCTGTTTTTAATCAAAAAGCTGAATAATTACTTCAGCTTCTCATGGGGCTCACACGTGGCCAGCGCGAAGCTGGTGGAGCACTGAGGATGCTGAATGAACCTGCCAGAAACCCTACAGAATGCGGCTGCCAAATGGCTCCTCCTCCAGGGGCTCCGCGTCATCTACTTAATCAGGTATTCATTCACTAAAAAGATTTTTTTACGCTTTCCCTGGAAGCATGCCAGTGTCCTCTAAGTGAGGCACACTGTCAAGTGGACTGCATTGAGCAGGAGATCTCGGGGACAGTTTTACATTCTTTTATTTTACTTAGGGTCAGGGGAGAATGGAACCACCCCCCTACGCAGTTGTTGGCCATGCGATGAAAGAGATGTTATAATGAGGAGCTGGTCAAAGAGAAGAAATGCTTTGCCTGGTCTTTGCTTTTAGAGACCTACAGTGCTTGGGTATTGTCCTGCTGGGCCATCCACACCTGGTCGGACTTTGGTGTCACGCGGATTTAGGCTCGACCGATGGCTTTTGGCATTTGGTGGTTGGTGACGTGATGGAAGCTATTCAACTTTCCAGGCTTTGATTTTCTCTTGAAGAAAATGGAGATAGCAATAAACCCTACCTCATGGAGTTGTTTTGGAACTGCATGGGACAATGGGGTCAGTTCCTAGCATACGGGCTGGAGTCTCTCAAAACAAGTGACTTCTAGCAATGAACCGCTTTTGAGCATCAAATGACCTCCTGGTGTGGGATTGAGAACACAGGCTTGGGATCCTTACTGCCAGACTCCTTTACCGGCCAGCTGTGCCTCTGTCCCTTTTTCTCTAAGGTGGGAATAATACCAGCACTTACCCCATAGGCTTGTTGTGAGTTCACACATTCAAAGAACTTAAGCCAGGGTCTGGCATACTGAGAGACCTATGAACGCTGGCTGTTGATATTAGGATTATCTCTTGAGAAGGGCCTCCACCCTGCCTCCTTCACTTAGGTCACATTTTCATCTGTATTACGAAAATTCTTGCCTCCCTTGAGTTCTCTTCCTGGGCTCCTCTGTGAATCACATGCACCAGTCAATTCCAGCAGAGACACGAGGTGAAGCGTCGTCTAATTAAAAGGTTCCTTGCCTCACCTCCGTTAACGAGGGAATTCAAGTCTTATCGGTTCAGAAAGTTTACCAAGTCTCTTAAACGGTCTTCTAGGAAATAATCCATGCTGGGGGAATTGATATGTTTTTCTCCCTAAACTGGACTGAAGCCTGGTCTGCAGAACAAATGCTCAATTACATCTACATTCAAAAATAAAATCCAAATGCACTCATGTTTTAAATTTGGGTTTGTCTGTATTATTTGCTATTTTTTCCTGCAGTATAAAAAGCAGCTTTTGGGCTCCTCTGAACACAGAACACAGCACACTCTTTGGGTACAAACACTCATTATAAGTTAAATCAATCTCTTTCCTGCTTAACCTCTTTAGAATACCCATCCCCTAACCGAATCTCTATAACATTATAAATGCACACACAAAAAACTGGCAGGCTATTTCAGCTCAGGCCCTAATAGCAAATGAAAGACAACAAATAACGTTGCTGTCAGCTGGAAGCACGGAAGAGAGGGCCGTACTCTAAACTGGCAATAAAATGTTTAACGGACAAATGAAATGCATCAAAGTCAGTCAGTGCCCCGTTGACAACAAAGTTCATTTTCCTTATTCACACCGCGGCCTCGGAAGATAGTTTACTTCTCTGAGCCTCTGTTTCTTCATCTGTGACATGTAGACAATAACGAGGTCTTCAAAAGATCGCTGCGCCACAGGACCACGCACGTGACAAAGCACAATGTCTATCACGAAAAGAATACGTTTTCTTACCTAGACTTCAGTCTCATACCCCTGACTGCCAGTAGGGCATTTCCACACATCTGCTCCAAGTTGCCCCCTCATGCCTCTCAAGCCAGAATCCACTTGAGTCCATACTGGTGCCAATGGTTTTGCACCATTTTTGGTGCCTTCCTACTGCTTCACTCCCATGTCCAGTTCCTCCCCTAAGTTTGCCAATCTTCCTTCAAAATGTCTCCACTACTGGGGAAAAAAGACTCCTATCTCCCACTTTTTTTCATACCCATCATGGAGTAAGAACTACCCCTTGCCCAGAGAAAGGGCTCGCCCTTGCTCTTGGCTTTGGGAGGTCATCTGTAGTAGACCTGATAGGAGCCTGTGCTTACAGGATGTAACAGAAGGCAAGTCTCTGCTTCCTCATCTTAAAATGGGGATAGATAGATCTGAAAATGTCCCACAGGAGTGGGGTGAACACTAAGGGAGGTACTAAGTATTAAGCACTTAGCACATTACCTAAGCACTGAGTATGCATACAGTTCATATTAGCTAAAATGTGCTTCTGGCATTCAGTAGAAGCTACATCAATGTTCATTTCTTTTTTCTTTATAGGGGGAAGGAGACGGTCTGAGTACACTGAGAATCCTGCCAGCACATTCAGTATTTTCATTATCTGCCACCAAGTATTTTCACCGTGAGCTTTGCTCTTGGTCTCCTGCTCAGAGATCTACCATTTTTCCTGATTGATTTTTTTAAAAGTTTTGCTTCATTCTTAAATATGTGGTATTGATAAATTTTCCTTATAATGGTATTCCAACAAAGCAAAGGGAACCCGGGGTCTTGTTTCAGTGTTTTACCTTGGGCCCATCAGCGTGCCCTGATTTTCATGGATTTCATGATTCCAGACAGAGTTCCAGATGTGTGCTGAGGGCCACCACGTTCCTGCTCTTTTACAGACTACACTTTTGATTGGGAAATGGAGGAAAAAGCCTTTACTTCAGTGTGGGATAATTTCTTAAAATAGGTTAGGCTTTTCCTATGAAAAATATCTAATATGCATATGTGTACATATATAATATGTATATAAAATATATAATTTACAGATATTATATATTATTAAATTAGACATATTTTATACATATTACACATATAAAAATAAATGTAATGCTATATAACACATTACATATGATATAAAAATATATTTTGTATAAAATATATATTATATATTACATCTTATATATAATATAGAACATATCTATTTTATATGACACATTTTTTTCATAAGCGCATGTCTCAAAAATCAGGATCTTTCTCCTTTCTATAGTTTCCAAAAATCTCTAGTTTGCTTCCATTTTGCTCTGGTTAACTCATGCAACAGTGGACGGGGTGGTAAACATCAGCAATTGGCAGTGACTGAGTCAATCAATAACATTTCCAGGGCAAGTGATAAAACAAACCCACCATAAACATATAGTAAAAAAGACACAGCGTTAGCCGCTGAGAACTTCCCAGCAAGCTCTCCACAGGGGATCAGAAGGGGCCAGCCGGGTACGTGTACGCAAACCACAAACAGCCCAGGCATGAGTAATGCACTGGACGGGTGGGTTTTGTTTCCTATTTCACAGTTGATTTGAAACCTCGCTCAAGGACAGTATGTAAGATGATGTTTTCATTAAAAGCATGGATTTATAAGCTCCCTCACCACAGCATTAAGTTTTTAGATCGCTGTTGTGTACGAGTACGTGACAGTGAAAGTTCTGCAACTGAGTCGATTATCAGAAACTCTTGTGACCTTGTGAAAATACACCTCCATAGGTTTCCAAGATGTAGCAGATCTGGGCTGGGACCTAGGAATCTATATTTTTAAAAACTCCCCTGGTGATTCTGACTGGCAGCTACATTTGGAAACCTGTGACACTTAACCGTGGCAGGATGTCAGAATCACCTGGGGACATTTTTAAAAGTCCTGCTGGTCAAGCCACACCCCAAACCAACAGGTCATAAAGCCTTGGGTGGGACCAGGCATATGGAACCTAAGCTAAGACTGAGAATCGCTGCTAAGATCCCCGAGGGACGCACATGTTCGCCTACGTAGCTCCTCCCTAGTATCTAGGACAGTGCTTGACATGTGGTAGGCACCCCGCAATAAAGCCAGGGACACTCTGTTTTTAAAGCACAGAAATGTTCCAACTATAGAGAAACACAAATGAAATACTGAGTTCCAGGCCAACCTATAAACGAACGGAGCTCCAATTTTATTTGTTGACCTGCAAGGAATTTGCTTTTACTGAACTTTGCCTTCCCCAGAAAGCAAAATCCAGTCTTTTGGCATGTGCGTGAGATGTTTAGAGCATAATTTAATTTCCTATGATGTGGGAGGGCAGGGTTCTGCAAAGAGCCCCGAGCTGCTCTTGGGCCAGCACCTAGTTCAGGGGGAAAGGGTGGCTGGTGCCTGCTGCCACGTGGACTCTTTCCCCAGTTTGTGACAGGCACAAGGAATGCTCCACATAAATGCCAGGCCTCTGGTGCTCTGATGAGCAGGAAGCTCCGTGGAAGCACAGACCAAATCCTAAGTAGAAGCTCTACGACTGGGACCTGCCAGCCCCACGCTCCTGGGTCCTGGGACTCTGGCACAACCCGAATATCCAAACCCCACTGTGCACGTCTTTCCATGGTTCTCCTTCCCTTGATAAGGACATGTATTTGTTTTAATCATGAAGACTTCTGTTATGTGCAGTGTTTAACTGTCTTTAACTCACTTCCAACAAAATAGAGAAGAAGAAAAAGAAGGTCTACAGCCCTTTTCTTTGGACTGATCAGTCTGCTGAGAGCCGAATCCAGTTGCCCACGGATGCTACTACTCTACAACCTTGTGTGCCGATCACCTAAAAAGCAGAGGTGCTAAGAAATGGTAATTCAGCCTTCTGGAAAACCGCAGTGGTGATTCACTGCCATCTTCTTTTTCCCTCAGTGGTATGAACACCTACTCTTTGCGACAGGTGACTCATCTGCCACTTTCCCCGCAGGTTCTTTTAAGTGAAAACGCAAAGAAAAGCAGTTTCTACCCTGCTGGATGAGCCTGGTGGGGAAGAGGAAACCTCATCCATGAGAAAGTCATGACTGTTCCTTTCTGTTCCCTCCCCATCCTTCAGACTGGCAACTTGAATTGCCTCCTCCTGCCTTCTCCCGTAACCACAAACACCTCCAGCTCCAAACACTGCTTCTTAAAAATAGCAGATGAAGGGCTTACTCTGGGTGTGCCATGGGTGGAGCTCATGCCTTCCTTGTCACCACTCTCCACTCTTCCTCCTGAAAGCTCTACATTGTCAACACACTGAAAGAAGCCATGAAGGCATGTTGCCTTGAACGTGTCTCTTGCTTACAGTACCTGTGTGGCTTGGATGCAAATAAGCAAATACCTGGATTTCTTATCTCCACACACGGGCAACATCCGAGTAGTGACTCCCTTCTGCCTCCTGTGGTTCCTGCCCACAGTCTGCAAAATACTTCCAGTGCTCTTTGGATGGAAGAATCAGGGACTAAGCCATTGCACAAGTCATGAATTTTCCACCTCTTCCCTGCTCATCCTATGGCTTGGAAGGCTCTACATAAAAGTTTTTCTGACGTCTTTTGACTTTTGCTAGAAAATGGCTCCACTCTTCTGTCTTATTGAGTCTCAAAGCAATGGTGAAATGAAATAGGGCTGTATTTGATTCTAAGCATCATCTCTTTGTTTCTGGCAACGTTCTGGGAATAGGAATGTACTCTGCCCTTCGATGAAGAAACTTTTCAAAACCTATAGTCAGGGCCCAAATAAGTGTTAGTATTTTCCTTCACAGTGTTTTTTTTCTCTCAATTTTCCTTGGCAGAAAACTGGCAGAGAGGTAGACTAAATGAAAATTCCTCAGTTTCTCATCTTGTATACTGCCAAGAACAGTGTGACCTGTTCTGAAACTAAATAAAATAAAATAAAATAAAATAAAATAAAATAAAATAAATATATTATAAGGACAAATCTAGTGGTATCAGGAAAGTTGCTTGAAATTCCTTGTGGGAAAACATGTCATGTATTCAGGCCACTCTGGGTTATCTGATTTTTTAAGATCCCAGCATAGTAGCTGTGTACAAACTTTTTTGGGGCCAGGTTTCTCTTCTAAATGGTAGCTCAAGGACAGTAAGCTAATTTTCAAATTAGGCATTTGTCAAACATTTTTAGGAAGATAAATAGTGAGCAACCAACATTTGGATGGTGCTCAGGAAAAAAAACATAAAAATCCCCAACCCCTCCTGTATTTGGTGTTGCTGTTTCAGAGGTCCAGATTGTAAGAGCAGTAATCATGGAATAAATCAGAACAGAGGGTCATGTGTGACAGTAAAATGGCGTGTAGCACCATCCCCTGTCATCTTTTTTTCATCAGCATTTCAGATGCTGGTTTCAGCATAAGGCCAAGAAACCCAAATCCCTAAGGAATTTATACAAATTCCACATAGGCTTTTTAATTAGTTAATAACTCCATTTATAAAATTAAATCTCTTATTTTATAGGTGGCAAAACCGAGGCCCAGAGAACTGGCTTGTATTATTAAGGTCATAGAGCTTTAGAGTGTGTTTTAATTAAAGGCAGAATCAAGACCAGGATGCTGTCTCTCCAGCTCCTACTTCACTGCCTCTTTCACACTCTGCCCCATCTCGCTACGCAGAAGGCTACAGTGAACTCCATGCAGGTTCCTAGGGTCTTGACTAACGTAGCTATGGCGAGTATAGAAAAGAGGTAAGAAGTATTAGCAAGGCTTCATGAATTCCTGGATGAAGCTAAATTTAAGCCAAAGGAATGAGAGTGCTTATAGGGGAACAAGAAGAGCATGACCATTATCAGACGAATAAAATGAAAAGGATGTTGTTCTGGAGGAGGAAAGGGTAATCCAACTCATTTTGATTTATATGGCACTAAAAAAACCATATGGAGCTCCTCTGTGAGGATGTGAAGCAGGTAAGGAGACCAACATTTCAGAAGCAGTACCGATACCCCAGGAGGGAAGTTGAGGCTGGGAGAGATACCTAAGGAGGGCAGAAAAGAGGGAGGAGAACAGACACCTAAATTTAAACTTTAACTTGAAGAGAGGGAAAGTAGTCAAGAAGATGGAAAGAAGCTACGGCCATCAACTATATTATAGATGTAGCAGAGAAACTAAGAAAGACGTGATGGAAGAAAGGCCACTGGATTAGACCACCGGTTCTCAACCTATGCTGAACAATGCAAGGCATTGGTGAGCTTCTAGAAGAACCTAACCCAGAATGTGGTTGTTAATAACCACTGGATTAAGCTGTGTGGACACAGATGACTTTAGGGGTGTTTGGGTGGTTCAGTGGGTTAAACGTCTGACTCTTGGTTCCGGCTCAGGTCGTGACCTTAGGGTCATGGGATTTACCCCAAGATCGGCTCCACTCAGCAGGGAGTCTGCTTAGAATTCTTTCTCTTCTTCTTCCTCTCCCCCAGCTTGCTCATGTGTGCTCTCTCTCTCAAATAAATAAATAAAATCTTAAAAAAAAAAAAAAAGCTGTGCGACACAGATGACTTCAAAGAGAACAGTTTTATAGTCTTACTTTAAAGTAGCAGCATGGATATACTTTGTGACATCTTAAATGTGTTTTCCATCCTCAAGATTCAATGGATAAATTTGCATTATTGATTATCTTATTTTAAAGTTACACATGTTAATGGGAAACAATGTGCTTGAATAACATTCAGCATTTGAAAATCGCATGCCTGGGATTACACGGGCTGAGCCTCCCACATCATCAAGCAAATGCTTGAATAAACAGATGGGCTTTGTACAAGTGCCCTGAAAGCCAGGAAACATGATTATGTTTCAATTTAAGGGAAGTAAACCTCTTGGAAAACATTGTGCCTGTGGTTTGCTCTCTCTTCAACTGGTTTTAAGCCTAGGGCTCGTTCATGGGAGCCCTGAAGCCAATCTAACCTCTTCTGATGGTAACATACTTGGTGAGTGAGAGGTAACGCAGATCACCTTCTTATTCCCCTTGGTGATCTAGTGAGTTTACATTTGAAAAGATACAGTGGAGACCACACACGACCACACACACACACACACACACACACACACACACACACACACACACACCCTACTCTTAGATGTCTGTCTCCATCATCCCAATACATCATCTGAGGCCTCTGCCTATATTCTGGATTCTAGAATAGCCCCGTCCATTTGTTACAGAACAACACAACAAGATAAGAAGTTTGAGTCCAGCGCATGAGAACACCTTTACTGATTCTAGATAAATGATTCCCAGGGACGAGGTAACCTTATTGCTAGCAGCTTCTTCAATGTAGTAGCACATTTACAGCATTTAACTTGTTTTAGACAATGAAAAGGCTCAACAGTTAATACTTTCGGGCCCCTGGAGAAAGCAAGTAATAATGGAATACCCAAAGACATGAGGGCAAGACCTAAAGGGCAAGCGGGCTGGTTTAGGAGGATGGCTCTGTAGAGGGACCTTGAATTCATAGCCAAAGGGTAATACTGGTTATTATAAAATCTGATGTAATAAGGTTGATGGAGGAGACAAGGAAAGAAGATAGAACTTAATGTTTCATTCAGATCTGTTTTGAAACAGGATTCAGAGAGGATATTGTACCATTTGGTATTAATTATTTTGGTTCGTGCACATGGCTAATTATTTCTACAGCATTTAAGATCCTTTTAAAACAAACATATTTTGCACATACACACCCACCTTTCAAAATATGCCTTTTATCCCCTCTTCCAGAGCTTTGAGGAAATAGCTGATGGATTGTCTTAGGGGCAGTCCTCCGGGAATAAAAGTCGATTGTATGCTAAAAATGTAACTGGCCCCTAAAACTTGTATAAACAAATTAAGGGAAAAGACATTGCAGCACTTATAAACAAAATGACTCTCAGCTCTAACCTGCAGATTAAAAAAAATGTTCAGTAATAAATTTACTCCCAGCAGATTCCACTCTCTTTCCAAACTTGTCCTCCCCCCACGTTCCCCCAATTGTCTTCATGTCAGACCCATAATTCGGTTGTCTGGTTTGAACTCATCACATGAATCATTATATTTGATTTTTCTGTGAGGCCAACCTCCAGTAAGGATCATCTGATCCTTCTAGTGCTCTGCAGAACCAGGGCAGAAACTGGAGACAAGGGATCGCTGGCTGCCTCAGCGGTTTGGCACCTGCCTTTGGCCCAGGGCGTGATCCTGGAGACCTGGGATTGAGTCCCACATCGGGCTCCTTGCATAGAGCCTGCTTCTCCCTCGGCCTGTGTCTCTGCCTCTCTGTCTCTCTCTCTTTCTCTCTCTGTGTCTCTCATGAATAAATGAATAAAATCTTTTAAAAAAAATAAAGAAAGAAACTGGAGACAATGGGGGCCATTCTTGCCTAACCCCCATGTGAACCACTTAGTGACTCTGCAGAAACAGGGCAACTAGTTCTCCTCCTGCCTGGCTGCCATTGGAGCCCGGGCTCCAAGGAGCCATTTGTAACCATCTGGAGCTTTATACCCCTAAAGCAAGAAGCTAGTTTTTGTCTTGGTACTGCAGAAAAAGGACAGGGCTGGCATCAGGGGACATTGCAGAGAAGCCACCTGGTGTCACTTGTTAGCACTGTCTGCAAATGCTCACGCTCTCGTACCGGTCCTGGCCCTCACCCTCCTCTCACCACCTTGGCTTCCATTACTGATCAGCATCACTGCTTCATTCCTGTCTGGTCCCTCTCCTGTTCTCACCTCTCCCCGCCTGAGCAAAATGAAAGGACACGTCCCCACGGATCTTCCCACTAGCAGCACCACGGAGATATCGCTGTCATTTCTTTGTACATGGAGGGTGATGTGGGGGCAGAGAGACACTTTAGAAGCCAATGTGGTTCAGGTAAGATTTCAGATCCTTTGTGTCAGAATATAATGTGAACACCTTGCTCCCACTCCTACGACACAAGGTTCTCTATTTATATGTATATATTATATGTAGTTTATGTATAGGTTTAAATTCCAGCACTTTAATCCCCTATGCACTCATTTAACAAACCTTTCTTCAATGCCTACTCTGCACTAATGACAAGAAGGAAGGATAATAACTAGTAGCTATAAAGCACTTACTACTATATGTTCATGCTTTCTTTTTTCTTTAAGGTTTATCTATTTTAGAGAGAGAAAGAGAGAGAGGGAGAGAGAGACTGTGTGAGTAGGCAGGGGGAGGAGCAGAGAAAGAGAATCTCAAGCAGACTCCCTGCCGATCATGGAGCCCAATGCAGGGCTTGATCCCGAGGCCCCGAGATCATGACCTGAGCCAAATCAAGAGACGGACGCACAACCCACCAACTGAGCCACCCAGGTGCCTTTATGTTAGGTGGTTTCTATGGCACACCTCGCTGAAGTAAGCATTCCTCCAGTTGCCACTATAATAGCCGATTGAATGAGATGATTCAGAGGTACAGAGACAGCTACAGAAGATATGTGTACTTCAGCCTTTGTGACTGTACCTCCCCCATTTCTATCTCCATTTCTGCCTGCTTTCTTCAACTCCCTTACCTCATCATTTCACCTCTAAGAGAGTTTTTCTGGGAAAGTGAATGGTTGCTAAATGTCTAGTTCACAGTGTCAGAAATACAAAGGGAGTTGGCATGGAAAGCAGCACCTATCAAGCTCTAGAGTCTCAGCTCCCCAAGGGCAAGCGTATGCCTTTCATTCTTCCCAACCCTGACACCAGCCACACGGTGCCCACCCAGTACATGCATACATGACAGACCCACATTCAATGTTACACAAATTAATTCCATAACGTGTCTTGTAATAATCCTAAATGCTTATGCATATTTGCTGACTGGGCTTCTATGGTGCCTCCATGGAAGAACCAAAACAAATCTAGAGACTGATTCAAGGTTCCACTAAGAGTAAATAAAGTATATAAATAAGCCATGGTATACATATGTCAAAGCCAGTGCTCTTTGACACGAATCGATCTGTTCAGCATAGTCAGTCTAGCCACAGAAGAAGGCAACATGTTCCTCCACTTGGGATGCGTTCCTCCTGAGATTTTTAAGATGAACCCTACTGAGGTGTGTTTCTACTCCCACTATATCAAACAAGTTGATTTTCACTGTATTCTCAAATTTTACCCGGATACTCCTCCTCTCAACCAACCTCCTCTCCATTCTGGTTTGTTTCTTGAGTTGGCCTGGAGTGGAGAGTGGATTTAGCGGTGAGTCTGGAAGCATTTCATGTTACTTAGGTGAAGGGCGGCATGATTTAGATGAGGGGTTTGCTGAGACAACTCCCAGAACCAGAGATCACCAATAAATGTTTGGGCTGTGACATCTGGTGAGATCTTTTTAAGTGATTTTGAACTATAGTCCCAACCAAAAATGGCCAAGTCAACAGGAATTTCTCGGGGCCTGAGGCAGGTCCTAGAAATCATTTTGATTATGAGACAAAGCATTTTGGCAGTAGGTGCTGGCTTTAATTTCCAAGCTCAAGACTTGAAAGTGTCTGGTTCACGAAGTTCGATAGCTAGAGTCTATTAAAAGAGGACTCTGCAGGATGACTACAGACCTCTTGGTATTTTAATTATAATAAACAATGGCACTTGGGCAGCTGGTACAACTTTGAGTCTGATGATCTGGTTTACAAAAAATAATTCCCTAAGTGAAGTGCCTATTGTTGACTAAGTGTCAACATTTTAGAAATAATTTCATGCCAAAGTTCTAGATATTTTTAGGTTGTAAGGATAAAGACGGTCTGCCTCTAATTCCCAAAGATACGTTTACCTTTCATGTTCCAGGAACCCAGGCTTTTAGACCAATCGGCCTAAGATGAATACCACACTGGCCATTAATGTAACCTGCCACTTACATCCCACTTAGGAAACTGCAAGTGAGCCATTCATTGGGATTATTCCATGAACATTGTATGGACCAGGGGAAGCATCAGGGTTGTGGGGTAGGAAGAAGAATCTGACCAGGTGCCATATCTCCTTGAAAGGACTTCCAATCAGAACAGGGGAACAGAGGGAGAACCTAGTGACTACAGTCTGAATGTGGCTTCTCCTGTCTTTCCAGCATGATGGGCACTAAGCTAAAAGCGTGCACGGTGCAATGAAAGCATAGATGTGTGTTGTCCCAATCAGAAATTTAATTTCTTTAAATTTCTTTTTCTTTCTTTCTTTTTTTTTTTATTATTTATTTATGATAGTCATACAGAGAGAGAGAGAGGCAGAGACACAGGCAGAGGGAGAAGCAGGCTCCATGCACTGGGAGCCTGACGTGGGATTCGATCCCGGGTCTCCAGGATCGCGCCCTGGGCCAAAGGCAGGCGCCAAACCACTGCGCCACCCAGGGATCCCTCTTTTTCTTTCTTTCTTTCTTTCTTTCTTTCTTTCTTTCTTTCTTTCTTTCTTCTTTCTTCTTCTTCTTTTAAAGATTTTATTTATTCTTGAGAGACGCAGAGAGAAAGGCAGAGACATAGGCAGAGGGAGAAGCAGGCTTCACGCAGGAGCCTGATGCAGGACTCAATTCCAGGACCCCGGGATCACGACCTGAGCCAAAGGCAGACGCTCAACCACTGAGCCACCCAGGTGCCCCTCTTTTAATTTGTTTCTTATTTTAATTTATTTTGAGAGAGAGCATGTGCTGGAGTAAGGGAAGAGATGGGCAGAGGGAGAGGGAGAATCTTAAGCAGGTTCCATGCCCAGCTCAGAGCCCTGTGTGGAGGGGGTTGGGGGGGTGGGGCTCGATCTCACGACCCTGAGATCATGACTTGAGACAAAATCAGCAGTTGGATGCTTAACCTACTGAGCCACCCAGGTACCCCTGATTTTTTTTTTTTAAATAGTAGAACAAGGAGGATGAAAACGGCACGACCAGTTTTCAAAGTGTTTCTATTTCCTTCTACTTTATAGTAGAGAAACATCTAAATGACATTCGGGGGCTTAACCTACATAGGCCCTAGCCTGATCTGTAAGCAGGAGACAATGGCAAAACCAAATAGAAAAATCTCTTGGAAAATTATTTCACTTTTCAACTCTTACGTCAATTGTATCCAACGCATAGCACAGATTCTAGTCCACAGAGCGTATTCAAACTCGTAAATGGTGTTGAGCTGTGTTTAGGTAAGACAATGGCAATCTTGCTGGACCCAAACAGTCTGGAGTGACCTCATAATTAACAATTTTCGTTTCTTTTCCTTCCCTTTCGTCCGCTTTAGGAACCTCCTTCTGCTTGTCTGCATTTACACGGAAGCGCTACCGTCTGCATCTAGGTGTTAACCACCTTCACTCACATATCTGCCTGTGCTGGCTCCCCGGAGAGTCCTACCTCGGCCCACTCCCCATCTATACCAGTGTGAAAAAGAAAATTATTTCCTGCTTCTTTATTTGTTCCTCCGAGTTTCAACTCATTCTGACCTTTCTCTTGGCGCCAGGGATTATGTTTATTTTTGTGGCTAAATCTTGATCAGACCAATAACCACATTTAGAGAAACAATCTCGGAAGTCCACCTTTTATTACCTACGAGGCCTTGCTGAGATATGGAAACTCTACTCTCATTGTAGAGTTCATGACATGTCTGCCTGTTAAAAACAACAATAATAACGGTTCTAACACCACCTCCACCTTCCTGACCACTTGCCCTCCCGGAGGTTAGCTGGATGCTGGCAGTTTCCTAGGAAACGACATTATATCACACAGCAATTCACATGAATTCAGAAACCGTCCCCTAGCTAAATTCTGGCTCTGGCACCTGTCAGCTGACCTCTTTGCTGCCATGAGGTGCGGAAAGGGACTTAGAATAGAACAAAAGGGACTCTCAGATTTTGTCAATTGATCAAGAAATCTCACACACTGGAACATATGTATGTGGGGAATAAAACGGGCCTAAACCTTCAAGCAACCCACGTGTAACATATTCACAAACATCCTGTAGAGACTCTGGCCCAGAATAGAAGAGTCCTAGTTTCCATTAGCTACTAAAATGGGGGACTTAAAAAAATACGAATGTGTGATCTTTTTTTCCTCTTTTACTTTCTAGAAGGATGTTATGCATAGAGCCCCCAACCAGAGGGCTGTAACTTTTAATGATTTGCTCCTCCGTTATGCCGAGGGAACATTCCCCTCCTGCTCAGCCCACACCTGTTTTAATAGACAAGCCATGCAGCGTAACGCAACAGGGCTGCAATCATTAGTAGACTTCTGTGACCCCAAGTAACCTGAGCTGGTGCAAACGACTCTTCTGGAAAGCTAGCACCCCCTTCCCGGTCACTATTAATCATAGGAAGTGTTGATAGTGCGGGGTAACATTGTGTGTGCTGACACTGGGTTTGGGGTGGGGAGGAAGAGGGCCAAGAGCAGCTATAAATTGCCGAGTGACTGTGTTTATATTCATCACACCTTGCAAAAGAGATTTCCTCTCCCTCTCCCTCTCTTGCTCTCTCTCATGCACATACACACAATCAAGCTAACAAAATTCTGATCCCAGAACTGAGGATACAACTGCAGGTTTAAATAAAAGGTACAGCTAAGGAAGTTGGAGTTGCCTGATTTGCACATACTCGGCTTACATTCAGACCTGACTGCAAGGTCACATTTCCCCAGAAATATGGGATTACGGCTTAAAAAAAAAAAGATTATATTTCTTTATTCAGAAGAAACACAGAGAGAGAGGCAGAGACATAGGCAGAGGGAGAAGCAGGCTCCCCAGAGGGAGCCCGATGTGGGACTTGATCTCGGGACCCCAGGAGCCAAAGGCAGGTGCTCAACCACTGAGCCACCCAGGTGCCCCTGGGATTATGGCTTTTTGAGCTAAATACCCAACGCTAATCATTGTTTGCCCCAATATCCATTCTCCCCATTTTCCTTGGAAATAGACACCTTGATTTTGAATTGGACACATGGCTGTGCAGGTGGAAGGTTTGATCTTCATCCCCCCTTTGCAGCTAGCTATGCTGAGCCTAAATTCTGGCCGACACTAGCTGACACGTAGTAAACAAAAGTTTTCATGGTACCTCCGGCAAGTATCCTTGAAAAGAGGTCTGGGCTCTCCTTCTCCTTTCCTTCTTCCTGCTTTCTGGAATGCTGCTGTGAAGACTGGAGCTTCAGCAGCCATTTTGTGCATGAGAAATACACTAAAGATGTCAGAACAGAACGAAAGAATTGGGTTACTGAGCCTCTGTGGCTGCCACATCTGTCCTGGAATCCTCCCTCTTTTATGTGAGAGAGAAATAAATGTTTATGCTTCTTAACTTTTACTTTTGTGTGTGTGTGTGCACGACATGGCATTGTACCTAATTCTATAACAGAGACCTCAGAGGTCATAATAGACTTCATTTCACAGATAGGGGACCTAATGATTAAAGACCAACTGTGATAAATGTCTCAATCAGGGAAGCAGAGTTGGCAAATTAATTAATTACACTTCTGTTTAATCTTCTACTTCTAAAGATAGATGATGGAGGTTCTATTTTATATGCCCATCAGTATTTGTTAAATGAATATGGTTTTATATTTTACATGCCTGTGAATTTCTGAGCCTCCAAGGTCTTCCAATTGGCACATCAAATCTCAAATCACACATTTTCAAGGAGTAAGATACTAAACAAATACAAAATGTAGGGAGGCATAGTACTGAATGGACATGAGAACTTTTCTCTCCAGCTATGTTCCTTAGCTGATACGTGTCTTAACCTGTATCCTAGTATTTAAATGTATCAAACTATGTTAATTTGCACTTATGTTTAAGGAAGCACTAACTTTTCAAATTTGAGGGATGAGTCAGTACCTGAAATGTTAAAAGTTATCTTTGCTTCAATACATATGCAAGATATCCAATATGCTACAGCCACAAAACACACCCCTAGACGTTTTCATAGAATAATCCTCTGAAACTAACAGATATCATGAAACCAACAAAACTCACTTATTAACTTCAATTAATGGGGAAAAATAAATCCGTGGTCTCTTCCTGGTGCATCCCCATTCTCCCACCCTACAATCTTCACTCCCACAAATCACTCTATGGCTATTAAAAGCAGAAGGAAGTGTTCTTCCCCTATGTTACAGTACCTCTGAATCGCCTACCTAGTCTAAAACTCCATTGTTGTTGCTTTTTAACATTCAAAATGAAAACAGTAACAGAGAGATGGGCAATATGTCATTTCCCTTATTCTGTTCTACTTCTAGCAAAATCACCATCCGTCCATGCAGATGATAAACCCAATATCCAACACGAGTTCTTCTCTTCTGCCCCCTGGTTAAGGCCCCCAGATTTGGAAGGACGATGAGCCATGGAGCAGCAGAGCCCTAATCTTACACCATGTGATCCATCTTTCACTTATTTGGTGAATGCCCGTGGATGGGGTTAACCTCTAACATTTGCATGCATCTATGGTTTCACTTTTGGCTTCTGAGCAATTACAAGCATTTAAAGATGTGCAAAAGGGCACTGTCTTCAGTGCTCCCTGCCCCCCCCCCCCCCCCGCCGCCGCATGTCTGATAATCTTCTACATCTACTTAAATGCTAGCTGCTTACCTTAACGATAAACTGCCTTTCCTTATTTCATTCCACCAGGACGGAACCCTTGACTTGAGACTATTTGCCTTAGAAAATGAGTTTTCTCTACCCCTGCAAAGGATGACTGCTGTGTATAATGGTCTCTGAAATGCTAACAGAAACCAAGAAATCACCTGTCACGAACCATGAGGCTATTAGTTATGAAGAGCAATATTGATATTTACCTTCTGACTCTTCATGCTGGAGGGCAAAGCAGAGAAAACCTGGATTTTCCTGGCTCCTGCTCCAGATAAAGAGACCATCTGCGTCTTAGCACTTCTGCCTTTTTGGGTGGGGAAATAATGCTAGTGGTGATAATAACGTCCTGATTATCATTCAAAGCACTTCCACACGCATTATTATCTGATCTGCTCCTCCCAGGGATCCTGCATGAGGTGGGTATTATGAATATTATAGTGTCCAGAAGAGGGAATTGATGCAGAAGGTTAAATGCTATGCTCCAGGCAACCAGACAGAGAGCAGCAGGGCTGCCGCGTCAGCTGTCAAGTTCACCAGGAGCCTTTCTTTTCACATTAACCCCCTGGACATATTTTAAAAATGTAACTGTTTTCCATTTGGGTCCACTCTCTTCTCCACTAATAACAATCAAAGGCCTGAAAGGTATACATGTATCAAAGACCAGAAGCTCCTGAAACCGCTCTCTCGTTGGTTTTACAAAGTCTCAAGAGCAGACATTAAGCAATGTCATGAAAGCACCCGGTAAACAAACAAGGTCTTTAGAAAAGTTGAGACACCTACAGGAGAAGAATGACAACTGTTTCTTTCCAGTGTCTAGGTGGGGATGGATGAAACAGGTGATGGGGAGTAAAGAGTACATACAGTTTGTCAGTATGGGCACTGAACAATGCATAGAATTGTTGAATCATTGTATTGTACACCTGTGACAAATGGAACACTGTGTGTTAACTATACTGGAATTAAAATAAAACACTTACTAATGTAACAACCTAAATATTTTTGCCTTTTTTGATATAAAAACAAAATGTTCTCCTATTTGGAAATACGAGAAACTTAAAAAATATACAAATTGTTCATAATCCTACCAAACTGATATAGCCACTACTTGGATTTTGCTTATTTTTGGCATATATGTTATCTATAATGTGTGTGTGTGTGTGTGTGTGTGTGTGTGTGTATATATATATATAATATATTTAAAGTTCACATATATCTCTGTGCATTTGCAAAATTGGAATAATTCTGAATATATTTTAAACTCTACTTTCACTTAATATTGTACTGCTAGAATTACAGGATGCAATCAACTATTTTTTAAAATTAGTTAAAGGAGGGATAAAATAAAACTGGATAAAACCTCCAGCACAGCTTGTAACTAATTGTCAAATTCAAAATCACTTGGCAAATGGTAAATAATTTTGGCATATAAATTAACGGAGCGAAATCTTAATCAATCCGCAAATATTGATTGAGTCCCAAGCAGCTGGAGGCTGCTTCAAGGAGGCAGGCTTGGGGCGGCAGGGAGACCGTGTCCCTGGTGCTGGGAACTTATATTCTGAAGCCTCAGAAATCAGAGAAATGCCATGTATTTCAGTAGAGCTGGACCAATTTGCTTTCACACTACCTAGAAAGATAGGTTTTACATAGCAAATGAATGGTATAAACCATAATCCAAGAATAGCATTTAATTTACTTACAAGAAGGAACCATTCTAAATACTTTAAAAATACCCAACTGCACACAAATATTTTGTTAACTAAAAATAAGCATCTTTTCAAACACCTATATGTGCTAAATATGAGCCAACAGAAGAACTAAAAATGATGTAGTTACATTCCATTTAAGTTTTAACTTTCTCTAAGCCTGTGAACGAGGATTTATTATACCAAACAAAAACTGATGATCTGCTCTGCAGATGCCAATATTTCTAATTAACACTAGCCGTATTTCAGCTGGTCAGGTAAGAGGAAAAGTGATCGCAAAAGATATGCAATATGCTAATCTGTTTTTTAACCGATATTTAAATTGAATTGATAGAAGTGTTTTAATTTGTTTAATTCCGAGTGTCTAAAGAGGTCACAGAAATTTACATATTTCTTTGACTTCTTTCCCTACTGGACTATATGATATTATAAAATTTCTGTAGTATAATGACCCTATGATTAAATCCAGGGCAGACCAGCATCCCTAAGGCAGTTTCTTCTGCATAATGTTGTTGATATACATTTTTAAAAGTCACATTAAAAAAATAAACTCAATCAGTCAAAGCATTTTGCAAATCTCACCCACTTCTCCTTTATAAAATTGGAAAGAGTATTAGAAAAACAGATAGGTGAACATCTAAAGGAATGCCAAGAAGGAGACTGTGCTTTAAAAGAAGGGTTGGCACACAGCCTACACCCTCTCAAGTCCCTGGCCTCACCAAACCAGGGCCAGACCAATGAGAAAGGAGGAAAAAAACAATTAAAAGAAACAGAAGAGGGCAGCCCAGGTGGCTCGGCAGTTTAGCGCCACCTTCAGCCCAGGGCGTGATCCTGGAGACCTGGGATCAAGTCCCGTGTCGGGCTCCCTGATTAGAGCCTGCTTCTCCCTCCGCCTGTGTCTCTACCTCTCTCTCTCTCTCTCTCTCTGTGTCTCTCATGAATAAATAAATAAAATCTTAAAAATAAATAAATAAAAGAAGCAGAAGATACAGAGAGAAACAAAAGACAAAGGAGAGAATGAAAAAGAAGCTGAGAGCGAACAGGAGAGAAGCTCACAGGTGGGATGGATGGGTGAGCTCACACTTCAAAGCCCTCAAAGCACAGAAATGAAATGCAACATGATTCCATTTAGTCCATCATATATCTGGCCCCCAAACTATCCGTTCAGATGAAGTGGATTTCATTTTGGTAATGGCTGCAGTAGCTGGCACTTCTGAAATGTGCACAATCAATGGACTCCTTTAGGACACTGGAGAATATGGCTTTAGTCAAGTGGAGGATTAGAGAGAGGAGCTTTGTGGGGCAGGAAGGGGGCCTGTGATATGAGGCAGAACAAGAGGTCCCACCAGAGAAGGCTGCAGGGCTTTGTGGGTGCTCCAGTAACTCCTCCTTCAAGGAGGCTCGGGGGATGTCCTGGGCATGCTACAGGAGCACATCTCTATTTGAGGCACATCCTATGTTATTCCTACAGGCCTGCAATCAGCACCTGCATTCTTGTATCTGTAATAGCTTCATAGTATGGGTTCCAGTTATAAATGATCTAGCCACCACTTACAAATGATGTAGTATTTCTTATTTGTGCCTTAGTTTTTCCACTGGTATATATATATATATATATTTTTTTTTTAAAGATTTTATTTATTTATTCATGAGAGACACATAGAGAGAGGCAGAGACACAGGCAGAGGAAGAAGTAGGCTCCCCATGGGGAGCCCGATGAGGGACTTGATCCCAGGACCCCGGGATCATACCCTGAGCCAAAGGCAGACGCTCAACCATTGAGCCACCCAGGTGCCCCCATTGATACAATATTTACTTATTTTATTTTCTATCTGCTTCATATATATATATATTTACAGGTAAAAGGTAATTATTAGCAATTGCCAAGGGAAAGGGAAAAGAAAAAAAAAAAAGAAAGGGAAAAGGAAGATGGGCCCTCTTGATCAATTCTACCCACGTTTCTTGATAAAGGAATCCAGGCCATTCCAGGGGGAGGTCTGGAAGTCATCCCTTTATCAGGTTAATAGCATCACTTCTAGATGAGACTCATTTATCTTCTCTACCTCCATATGCACTTTGTAGTGATCTTCCTATTGCCAATAACAACCTGGCTACAGAACAACATGAAATATCAGTGTTTTTCTATGCAAAGATACATTTTACAGGAACCACCATGACATAAACCGTATGATCACACATTGTAATGACATTCTAAAGATGTAACAGTCACTCAATGAACAAATTTTTTAGTACCTGTTACGTACCTAGAACTGCACCAGAAGCTTTACACCAGGCACATGTGCACACACACACATACATACACACACGCTTCCCCCATTACAAAGGAACTCACGATTCAGATGAGAAAATAAGGCTCACACATAACAAAATTAGAGTGCACACTGTACGGTACAGCCAATTAGCAAGCTAGAGGGTTTATGAGAAGTTACAGTGGCTTCCCCAACTTTTCTCACTCTAAAACCATAGTTTAAGCCTGCTTAAACATCAAGTCTGGTTTCCCACAACTGATTAACCTGAAAATGGTTTAGCACAACACTAATCCTTTAATTGAACAATCTATAAATGCCCTCTCTAACAAGTTCCACAGAGCCCTTTCTTGGGCTCACCATGATGAGGCACATCTAGCATATTATGCAATGTTCGTTTTAATGAGCACCTCTGGACCTTAATGAAATATCATAGGTACAAGTGAACATCAATTAAACAGAAAATGTCTCAGAAGGTACGGATGGTGATGCATCATCAGTGGCATCTTACCCTGGGCTGTTAGTGCTCAGAGGACACCCCTGTGGTTTGGAGGGGAAGGTGGCCCAACAATCAGTAGCCCTCACCTCTGCTTGGTATGAGGACAAGCTGGGGCCTGAGAGGAAAGGTGTGAAGCCCCGCACATGAATCTTATGGGGATACTGTTGAAGGAAAAACTCTGAAAGAAGGGAAAGACATCTGAATAACATATAACAACTTTGGTAAAACCTGTCCATTTTCTTATATTTTCCCAAGGAAAGAGGAGAGTCTAGCATGAGCCCCACCCCCTTTCGAAAATGTCTAATGTTGCAGACATGCAAAAAAATCTGCCCGGCTTCATGGCAGCAGGGATCCCTGCTAACTAGGCTTCAGAAGAATACTTCTCCGACCGGTAGAGGTCAGGCACCTGCTCCTGACATACCTGGCATCTCTGCAGATGTGCCGAGCAGGGAACAGGGTGAGAAGGGCAGCCCCTGGAAAAACCAAAACATTCCCGCTCCCACTCCCCCAGCAGGCAGATCCTGGATGTGCTCAGACCCCACCATCACATCAACAGAACACCAAAGAGAAAAGAAAATTCTGGGATTATCAGGAAGGCACAAGGATTTGGAAGGGATATGTTACTGCCCAGACTCGACTTCACTGATTCCCATGACTAAGCCACCTTAAACAGAAAACTCTTTTCTCAGGCACAAACAGTGAAACTTTAAGAACTATAGCCCTGGTACTTGGGATCCAAAGCAAATATCTGCAGGAGACGTGTCTCTGAGGAAACAGCTGTGGACAATTCTGAAGTTTCTTTATCTACTACAGAAGCTGATGTGTGTCCCTAGCCTACCAGATGGCCCTCTGTGCCAGGTTACAAAAGTAGGGGCATTTGCAAAATTCTTCATCCCTCCTTCTCTTATCCTGCTGATAAGTTTCTGGGGGTCAGATGGAAACTTAAAAAATATATTTATTTATTTGAGAGAGAGAGCAAGCAGGGGGAGGGGCAGTGGAAGAGAGGATCTCAAGCAGATGCCCTGCTGAGCAGGGAGCCCAGAATGGGGCTCAAGCCCAGGACCCTAAGATCATGACCTGAGCTGAAACCAAGAGTTGGACGCTCAACAGAGAGAGCCACCTTGTTGCCCCCTGGATAGAACCTTTTATCAAATTTTGGAACATGTGAAAGACTGGGCCCTATCGATTCCTTTTGATTTATAAATGGATGCTGGGGTATCCCTGGAATAATAATACTTGTGTCTTTGGTTTTTCCCTATTCATTGCCTTCCTTTGACACAAATGTAAGGGTTCTTTCTATTCCAAATTTAGCTATTTACGCCCTGTTCTGGGTTGGCATCACCTGTGGTTGACCAACGTTGCTTTGAGATTCAGAACAGTTCAACTTACTTTGGAAAATAAACTCCCCTGAGAAAGGCCCATGGTCACCGCACTGTCTTCTTCCACAACAATAAAGAACAAGGGAAGAAAAAGAGCCTGATAAAAATGGATTCTCTGTCCAATTAGCCATAGATTTTCCAGAAGAGCTTTCTTCAGATACTTGTACAATGTAATGTTATCCACAGACCCTGGGCACTGTTTCCTTGCCCTCACAGCACTGCTGCCTGCAGGATGGCACATGGTACGCTAATAGCACACTTATTATTAGATTTTCTGCATGGTTACATAAGCCTACAAAAGGGGAAAATGTAAATGATTCAGGAAGATATTCTTCATGTGGTTCTCATGAAATCTTTAATATCTTAAGACTTAGGAAGAACCCTCCTGGCAAGATACAATCAATTTCCATGCTTCATTAGGAAAAAAGTCCTTTCAGTAATGTTAAGAAAATGGCTATAGGCAAAAGAGGGAAAAATCACTCTCTGGACAGAACAAGACCCCAAGGCACTTTGGACTAAATCCTCCCTTCGTGCCCACAGCATATCTGAATGAAAAGAAATGTTCGCTTTAGGGTCTGTAGGGATTCTATTTTGACTAGGCTGTCGATCCACAGAGTTGCACTTAATCTAGCAGAACTCATTATCAGTCGGCATATGAATCTGAATGGACCGTACGTTACACCGACCACAGGGCCCACCCCTCGAACAAACACTGCCCTGGTAGGACAGGGCCAGCTGACATTGGGTGTAAGGCCTGGAAGGGGCGAGAACAGCATTGGAGACTCATCATGTATATCCCGAGGTGCTTCAAAGGTAAGAGCAAATCACACCAGCTTATTACTTGCCTTTCATTTAAAAACTATAGCTTTTTAAGATGCAGTTGCCCTTTGTTCCATAAAAGCCAAGAACACAAAAATAAATTTCTTAAGAATGCCATTTACATTATGTTTTCCGACAATTGAATAATTGGTTGGCCAACTCTGAATTCACTTTTTAAAAAAAAATCCAAATGCTGACACCAAATTCCACTGTTTGGTCTCAAAATAACCTGTCTTTAGTACTGTCCAATTTAAAAGTGTTGTCAGACTGTAGTTGTCTTCACTCAGGGAAGGTGTACTTTGTGCACAACAGATATTGTTGAATTCAGATATTGTTGAAAGGGCAGGGGCATGCAAAGAAATGCCTTCAACCACCTGGCAATCTCGTTTCAAAGTTATTTAATGAATGAACGAATGAACTAATTCATTATTTCATTCATTCATTCACACGAAGTGCTCCTATCAATTTATTTCCAGCATCCTCAAGAATTACACCTCAACAGTTCCTGCATATTTCAGTTAATAAAATCAAAACAAACTCCATGTATAATTACAAATAAAGAGCAACATATTGTTTCTGCCCAAAGCCAAAAAATATGTTGACCTCAAAGGAAGTAAGTTTGAAACTATTCCACTGGACTGAACAAGGCATCCTCTCAGAAAGCTTTGGCACACGAGTCGGCTGATTGGTCATGTGATCATGTTTCATTCTCATCATTCTCAAATTCATTTCTTTTTCTTTCTTTCATTTTTTTTTTAGATTTTATTTATTTGTTCAGGAGAGACACAGAGAGAGGCAGAGACATCGGCACAGGGAGAAGCAGGCTCCCTGCAGGGGAGCCCCATGAGGGACTAGATCTCAGGACCCTGGGATCATGACCTGAGCCAAAGGCAGATGCTCAACCACTGAGCCACACAGGTGTCCCTCAAATTCATTTCCTGACGGTAACCCAGGATACTGCTCTTCCTAGTGGCAGAGATCTGAAGGCAAAGGCCCTGCCTTTCTGTGTCAATTAAGTGCAGAATTTGAAAAGATCTTCCTTCCTCCCTCTGTCCTTCTCATCAGTGCTGATTACATGGGGTGGGAGAGGTGCTGGAGAGTCACACATGAACAGGTTATGTTCCCTGTTCTCCAGGAGCCCATCATCATGCGGGGGAGGTAGACACCAACCAAGCCAGCCCAGCATGCTGCATCAAGGCTGCTCCTGTGGCCACGGGAGACAGGGCTCTGCTCTGAGAGCCAGGAGGAAAAAGAGCACCTGTGCAGGAGCAGCAGTGACATGGGGCTGTTGTCACGAGTGTGGCACAGAGAAGACAAGGTCTAGCTGAATCTTGAAAGGGGAGCTGGACAGTTTGATAACTGGTGGGGAGTGTGTGTAAAACAAGAAGCGTAAGAGGATGCGGTGGGCTTGGGGGACGGCAAGTGATTTCCTACCTCTACCCCTGAGATGCAGCCCCGTGACAACGAAGCATCGTCATAAATCACAGCAGGTATACGTAAACAGACCAGCAATTTAACTTGCAGGAATGGAAGCTCTAGGCACCTCTCACCTAGTCCAGCATGGGTGAAGGAATCTCAGGCAGGGCTTGCCCTCCGTCCCCCTCACCCACGCACTCCTTGCCCCTTGAAAATTGTGTACAGTTCTCCGGCTATGCTCCTTCCCTCTGCCTATCCAAGACGACCTCTGCCTTCAATGCTCAGGTCAAACCTACTCCTGCATCTGTATTACTTGCTCACTTCTGCCTGCAAACTCAGAACCCTTACTACCCATACCTCTCTGCTGGCCTGTCCTGACTCAGACACTGCCTTGTGTCATAACAACACACCTGACATTTGTCCCTTACAAAGCTCACATACATCATTAGTGTTCACAGCAATTTGTAAAGATGGGCATTAGACCCATTTCTCAGAACACAAAGTGAAGTTTGGGTAGATTAAGGGAAATTCCCAAGATCACAGAATACGTAACTGGTGGTGCCAGGGTTGGGATCCTAATCTACTGAGTCTATGGGCAGTGCTCTTTCCCCGATGCCACCAGGCTGGCCCATTGACTTGTTCACTTGTTAGGGTGCCATTTGTTTTGAATTTTATAACCCAAGCTATGAGGAAGAATGCCCTACCATCAAGTGTATCACCTCGCGTCCTCCACGACCCTTCAGAACAGTGCTATGCAAGCCCTGAGTAGGGAATCCTTCATTCATTTGGTTGGTTTATCAATGACCATTATACTGACCATACAGTATGTGCAAGTTAGGCACTTGAGGGAAACAAAAAAGAATAAAATGCAGTTGAGACTCCACATCTAGTTGGGAGACAGGTGTGCACCTGAGGTCCCTAAAACACAGGGTAATAATGGCTCCAGAGGAATCCATGAAGTGCCGATGGGAACGCCAAGGCATTAACAACTCCCTCTGCCTACAAATGCACAGGAAGCCCCCAGATGGGTCATTTTGGGACATCTCCTCAACATGAGTCTTGAAGGGATATACTTAATAAATGACTGAGGAAGTAAGGGGAGAAAGAAAGAAGGGAAAGAAAGAAGAAAAGGGCCAGCGGGGATGTGCACATCTGCCTGGTGGCGACTGCAGTGGCTCTGCACCCAAGGGCATGCACTGGTTTGGCTGCAGGATTTTCCACAAGCCTGGATGAGTACTTCTCTGGCTTTACTCGGGATGGAATCCAGGCATCTGTCACTGGCTCATGAGCTCCCTGATGTGCCTGGGCCGTGTGAGCACTGCGATGAGGCACAGGGAACCATGCTCAGTGTCCCCTTTCTCAGAACAGAGAATGGGATGAATGCAGGGAGCCTTATGATCCGTGCCCAGGGGACAGAGCCTCCCGATGCTCATCAGTTCGCAGACTTCAATGATTATCTCCTGCAGGCCAAGTGGACTAAGTACAAAAATATTAGGCTTAATAATCCTTAAGTATTATGAGGCTGCAGACTCAGTGCCCTCACTCCAGGCTTACTCAGAAACTTAGTTTCTGGTTTATTCATGGTTTAGTACCCCTGGCAGGTCCCTTCGTCTAGGTCTCCGTGTTTGGGCTCTTTCAGGGAGAGAGCGTAAGGAACTGGCATCCACGTGATGTTTTTTAAAAGGTTTCTCTACCTGAAAATGCCAGACACATTTCAGATGTCAAATCTAATGTGGTGCTCAGGGTGGGTGACTGATCTACGTGAAGGCTCTGAAGTGGGTGTAGAAACCTGTCTGGCTGACTGTCTTTTTCTGCACACGCGCATTCAAATCTTCACAGGCGTGTAGGCCATAAATAGCCCTCGGGGGAGTGTGACATTGCATCACAGACTCGAGAAGGCCCTGGTACCTGAAATCAATGAATACTTGTTATTCACCTCCCCAAAAGGGGACTCTATTGAACTCAGGGCTGCTAGACTCAGCCTGAACCCCTAAACCATCACTGGTGAGGCACTGTTATGGGTTGAATTGTGTCCCACTCCTCTCAGTTCATATGTTGGAAGGGCTACCCTTTAGTATCTCAGAATGGGACAGTATTTGGGAGAGGCGTCACTGCAGAAATAATTCGTTACAATGAGGTCCTATCAGAGTAGGGTAGGGCCCTATTTCACTACACCTGGAGTCCTTACAAAAAGGGAAATTTGGACAGACACACACAAGGAAGATTCGAATCACATGGCCATGAGCCAAGGAACTACCAGAAGCCAGGAGAGAGATGGAAACGGGCCCTTGGCTAGCATCTTCAGAGGGAGCACGGCCCTGCTGACACTTTGCTTTCAACTTCTGGAATCCACAGCTGTGAAAGAAGAAATTTTGAAATTTCTCTTGTTGAAGCCACTCTGTTTGTGGTGCTTTGTTACAGCATCCCTTGCAAAACCCAGACAGGCATTGAATGCTGTTTGTGTGTGAAGAATGGCTTCATCATCTAGTGAATGGGATTCAGTGATCAGGTAATATCAACGCCACTGGATTCCTCTCAGCATATACTGTGCCCACTCCACCAAACCATGGAATTCTTACTGGAAGCCCAAGTCAGGTGCATTAGACGGTAGCCTGAGCTGCCTCTCCTCCAGAACAGACAACTCGATCTATCGGTCAGGTTACCACACTGGGCATTACAGTGCACTCCACTCTTTCTGGGGTAGGTACCAAACCTTCTGCTGGCTTGCAAAGTTCCCGATGGTCAAACGGCTATGGAGGATTATTACTCAATATTTGATCGAAGGGCCACTGACATTTCTATACTCATATATGTCTACACTTATAGCTTTTTTTTTTTTTTAAAGATTTTATTTATTTACTCATGAGAGACACAGAGACACAGGCAGAGGGAGAAGCTGGCTCCATGCAGGGAACCCAATGTGGGACTCGATCCCGGGACTCCAGGGATCATGACCTGGGCAAAAGGCAGACGCTTAACCACTGAGTCACCCAGGTGTCCCTACGCTTATAGCTTTAAAACACTGCCTTATACAGGATGGAGGCTTGCTTATTCAGGCTAGATCTAACAGCACGAATTTGGCCTTTGCTAATTGGTAGCTGGCTCTTATTAGTAATTTTCCCAACCAGGAACTAAGAATTCCCTTGAAAGCTTTTGCTTTTTTTTTTTTTCTGGAAATAGGATTAGCCAAGAAAATTAATAACGCAAAGAAGCTACGGGGAGGGGTGGGGGGGAGGACAAAGATGTTCAAACTATCATTAAGCTGTATGTATATTTTTAAGATTTTGTTTATTTGAGAGAGAGAGGAGGAGTGGGTTGGGGAAGGACGAACAGACTCCACACTGAGTGCAGAGCCAGACACGTGGCTCGATCCCACAACCCCGAGATCATGACCTGAGCCAAAATCCAGCACTGGACACTTAACCGATTGAGCCCCCTAGGCACCCCTTATTAAACTGTATATTTAAAAAAAATCCAAAACTCTTTTAAAACAGTTTTCTGATTTCCATTCTTCCATGACAGTACAGGCACTGACTTTAATGTCGGCTACTATATCTCAGGAACAGGTCGAAGCTGGGCTTCCATGGTTTGGGTCTTGTCTAAAAGAAAGATAAATCAGACACCAGGAAGAGCTGGTGTCAAGCTTTTAGGTCTTGGCCAAAGTTTTCTAGGGAGGCATGGAGAGCAGAGGTGGATGGGAGGATGGGAGGATGGGGTAGCGGGAAGCCCGTGGAGGCACTGTGTATGGAGCACATGGCCCCATACACAGAGGACTTCCTAAAAACTCTTTTTATAACTCCCTTTTTGAGTTCCATTTTGTGTGCCAGTTGCTCCCTGGCCTGCCTCCCATCTCACTCTACTCTTCTCTTAAAGGCCCCACACTGACTGCTGGTATGTCCCCCCACTCCCAATTGCCACCATATTTTCTCTTGAGGGGCAATCTGGCCTAATCTCAGCTTAGTCACTCACCTTTCTGACCTCACAACAGGTAGCAGGCCAAACAAGCACCGAACTAGTCCTCCCAACATGGTGAGGAAGGGAGAGGACTGCAAATATTTATAATTTCTAATTTTTAAAAATGTATTTATTTATTCATGAGAGACACACAGAGAGAGGCAGAGACACAGGCAGAGGGAGAAGCAGGCTCCCTGCAGAGAGCCTGATGCAGGACTTGATCCCAGGACTCCGGGATCACGACGTGAGCCAAAGGCAGACTCTCAACCACTGAGCCACCCAGGCACCCCTTATTTTTTTCTTTAATTCATGGCATAAGCTATAATAATGTAAACAGAGCTGGAGGACTTCTTTAGAAAACTTTGTCCCACAGAACTTGTTCCAACTGAGCTCTTTGCTCTACTAAATGCACTTTTAATTATATCTCCTTCCCCCCACCCCCTATAAAATTTAGCCTTTCCCTTAATGAGAGAAGCAGGAGGGCCTAGTGCTCATAGTAAATGCTCACTGTATTTCATCCATTATTGATGATCATTAATATTGGATTTATATTCAAATAATTCACCACTTATTAAAACATAATTCTTAAAATTTAAGTTTCTGCCCCTATACTTTCCTATTTATGGTCACTAGATCATTCTGCTAATAGCTCTGCCTAAACAATTTATTCATGTAACACCCAAGTGCCAAACAGTTAGCTGGTAACCTGGAGATGAAGATGGGTAAGACACCGTCATTCCTGCCCTCCATGGAGGATGGGATTGACACATGAGGAAATTAGTTGGACTAGGGGCATTCTTTCGGCCACTGACGTAAAAGCCAATGCACAAGCACATCAAGAAAAGATTAACTTGTCTTGGAGAAGGTTATGGATACACTGCCAGGTGCAGGATATTTCACTTTACTTTCACGAAATTGGGTAAATAAAGGAATTATCCATTTGAAAGGGCAACCGTGCTAATCTGTGATCAGTAAACTGGCTCGCCAGCAATTTTCAAATGGCTGGCCAAGGTTACATAAGGCATCTGGGCTGTGTTCTCTCTGTATTTTGTCTTAAATTCTACTTTGTACCTCCAGGTAATTCAAGAGATTCAGGTGCCCTACTGCAATTTATATAATGATATTTTGACACCACAGTTTGAATGTCAAGATTATTCAATCTCTTTCACTACCGGAAAGAGACTGTGCTTTGTCAAATACATGTGCCTTCCTGACTTTCTTTATGTATCCACAACAGTCACAGCTTTCGGAAATACTCTTCCACTGATCGTCTGGGACACGGACCCTATATAATCATGATAAAAGTACTGGGTATGGGGTGAACCCCCAGAAGGTTCTCTAAAAATGGCATGTGGCCTTAAAATGGATGGCCGTGAGACAGAAGCTAGAACAAATGACACAGAAGGCAAGGAGTATAAAAGGGTGATCTCTCTTCATATCCATCCAGGAAGACTTTATGCACTGAATAAGGGTTCACTGACTGCCTCTTCTGTACCAGATGCAAGAAACAGAAGAAAGACATAGCTCTTGTTTGCAAGGAGCTCGGCACCTAGTGTGCAGACACGGCCAAGAGAATAGACAGCAGAAATCCTGCATGATGAGTTTTGTGGGCAGGAAGCACAGCATGACTCAGTAGGAGGGGAGAAGTCATGGTGGACTCCTTAGAGGTGGCAGCAATGTTGAGTTTTGAAGAATAAAAAATTTTTTAAAAATTTAAAAATTAAAAAAAGAAGAAAAATAAACCAAGGAGAAAACAGCTCTAGACAGAAGAAGGAGCATGGGCAAAGGCATGCCAGGTAATACAGCACGTTTGGGGAAGTACACGCACCAAGTGTCCAGGAGGGGAGGGAGGAAGGGGGGCAGTGATCTTCCTCACCCAACTTGTCTCCTAAAAGTCATGGAGGATCCCTGAAAGGCTCAGCAGGGACATTTTCTTATTAAGAGGGTTGACTCTGGTCACAAGGTGGAGGATGGGTGGGAAGGGACCAAGTTCTACAGGCAGGGAGAAGAGCTGGCCGGATGTTGCTGCAATGCTATTGGGGTATCCTGAGATCCAGCCTGGGCAGCTGCAGGGGCAGTGTAGACAAGGAAGACATGCCATGGAGGAGAGAGATGACGCAGGCACAGGCCACGCCATGGTTAGTGAAGTGTTGGATGAGGGTGCATGAAAGAGTGGGATGGGGCTTCCGCCTGGCTAGTGCCAGTCACACAGGGAAACAGGAGAAATGGTGTAACCCAGTGCTTTAATTGCCCATTTTACCTTTCGGATAAAGCATAAGACTTTCAACTTGGTGCTGAAGCCTCTCTACAATCCACTACACACGGTACTCAATACACATCCATCGATTTGGTGACCTGGACACACAAAAATAACTTTCTCCCTCTGACAATGTATCAGCATTTTCTGAATTACTACTTTGCCTTCCTGAAAGAAGAGAAATATTTTATAGCTCTTTCAAAGAATAAAATAAGTGCCAACACTTCCCTGATACCACGCTAATCTCAAACACATTCTCTGTCCTGATAAAGGGCTCCAGTCTCTGCATCTGATTACCACCTGGTCCTATCTTGGTTAGGATCTCTGTCCTCTCCTTCACCCCGAAAGCTATTAATCTTCCTCCAAGATAAAGAATTTCTAGGTAAAGACAGACACTTGGGGTTCTAAGAGAACAGGCCGTGATTCTCAAATACAACGACACATTCTAGCCTCTACAGCAATCTGGTCTGCATTATTAGATTTTTTTTTTTTCCTAGCAACAAAGACACACTTCAGGAATCTATGCGAAACTAATTAAGGGAAGTTTGCTCCACCAAGTTCTCATCAATCACTCCTTCTTGCCATCCTGCCCTTCCTGAGATGACAACGTGTCATCTGCCTGTAAGGGCTATCTACACCGAGCTCTCCGCGCTGCTCTCGCTGCTGCTTTGTAGACTGCTAGGGAGTGGTGACAGCCCGCTCACTGTGAAAAATGGGAGTTCAGGACTGGAGGTGGCTGAGAACATTTTAACATATTTGCAAAGGCACAAGGTAGCTAGAAGAGTTCTGCTGAGATCTTAAACATTCCCTTTCAGATCAGACTGAGCCCTCCACCAAACGTCTACATCAAAGAAGTAAGGAGAAATCTGTGATAAAGCAGCACACGCATGGGGATGTTGTGCTCTTCTAGAAAGTCAAGACAGCAAGTGTGAGTGTTCCTCCAATTATTCTGACCTGCTGCACTAGGCCACTGGGCTGAGTCTCTGACATTCGTAACAGCTCCCTAGTGAAGGGGAAATACCTTTTGTAAGGAGTACAATGGAGGCAAAATTAAAAGAAATAGAGAGATGCACTTCAAGACTACAAGATGTATGTACAGGGCAATTAGCATAGCTCTTTAGGCTAACAGACTGAATGTCTCCAAATAAAAACAGAATACCTCTCCCTTATATCATTTTGCATAGATCTGTTTTCTACCCAGGGTTATTTCTTTGTGGATAAGAGCCACCTACTAGTCATTATAGTATGATGTGTCTAACAGCACCTGACATACAGTAGATGCTTAATAAATGTTAGTTTGTTAAATAAATGCATCTGGAACAAGGATCGAGCAAGTCCCTGAATTACAGATTGATATGGAAGATTAACGGCCCAATGGTGGTCATGGACAGGCACTTACACTAACCAAGAGTCCTGTTCAAGTATGTGCAAATGGATGAAGCCAAATCAAGGTCTTCCCTCCTTCAGTAAACTGCTGCTGCTCTCTGTAGGGTCATCAGAAAGCTTGGTGACAGCCCCTCTGGAGGCACACCTATGTCTGAGCACAGAACCAATAAGACAAGTTTAGAGAGATCAGAACTTCCTTCCTCCTATGCTTGGGGTCAGATCTCTCCATAGGCCGCTAGGGCAGAGCTGGTGCCATGCTACCTCAGTTCAGATCCAAACTCATGTCATATCTGCCAGCGATTCTCAGCTAAGGAGGGTGTTATCTTCCCAGGGACATCTGAAAAGGAAATGGGGGCATTCTGGATCCTCACAATAACCTGGAGGACATGACTAGAATGGAGTGGGCAGGGACAAGCCAGGTTGCTTTTTGTACCATAATGAACAAGAGAATGTGTGTAGCTCAGGACTGTCCTGGCTGTGAAACGATGGCAATCTAGACACCCTCTAGAACAGGTGGTATTGTCCTAGGGTCCTTCTGTATTTCATTCTCTCTGTATAAAATACCTAATCAGGTTCCCAGACACCCCCTGGCAGGGCCTTACATTTGAGGATATCTACAATAGTAATTCTGATAGCCAACATTTATTGAGCACTCAGCGCATGCCAAGTGGAGTACATCTCATACATAACCAAATCTCCACAATAACAAATTTGGTAGGTATTCTTTAATTCTTAGATGAAGAGACTCATTCAGAGAGAAAAGAGCAGATTATGAATAAGTGCAGGAGCCAAGATGTAAGGTTCAAGTCCTTAGACCTGAACGTTGAACAGTGATCCTGGTTTTCATGTTGGACAATACCCCCAAACTTGCTGTGCACATAAAGGCATGAAAATGCTGAGATGCTGGATGGAGACCCCTAACTAAAGAACCTGCAGCCAAGGTGAAAGGGACTATCAGTCCCCTTGCAGTGCTGTCAACTGCCATCATGGGAAGAACCCATCTGCAGCCATGGTGCATGACTCATTACATGTGTTTCACCGACTTCTTGCCCAAGTCTCTGCTACTAAAGTACAAAACTTCCCCGAGAGCAATTCTTCACATAAAAACACATGAAAGTCCTGGAAACAAGGGAGGATCCAGCAATTTTTCCTTTGAGCAGCACCAGATCATGTCCACTTCCCTAAGCTGTATGGACTCTCTCAACTCAGGTCCACGAGGCAGACTTCTCAGGTGCCGGGAAATGCTGCTACTTCAAATTACATGTACTAGACCAGGTCTAGTGTGTATCATTTAGAGGAAGTCTGCTCTTGTTACCGCTGGGAATTCCACAAGTGGCTTTTTATGGCCGTTTTATGGACCATACCGGAAAGCTGGCATGATTCAGTAGGACTAGGAAAAAAATGAGACACCAGGTAGTTGAGTTCTTACCAAAGCTCAGCTAGAGGAATGCTGCATGACCTCAAGGAATTTGGTGTACGGTTCTCATGCCTCTGCTTCTGGGTTACTAAACTTTCCTAATCTAAGATTATCTGTATTCTGTAGCAGCTACAGGTACCTCACAGGTTTATCATGAAGATAAAATGATGTAACAGTGTGGATGCAAGTAAACTTTGGAGATATGACTGTAAGAAACAGAGCAGCATCACTGTTTTGTTTTGTTTTTTAAAAAAACAAAAAAACAAAGGGATGCCTGGGTGGCTCTGTTGGTTAAGCATCGAACTCTGGATTTTGGCTTAGATCCTGGGGTCCTGGGATTGAGCCCCAAGTCGGGCTCCCTGCTCAGCGGGGAGTCTGCACCTCTCTCTCCCTCTGCCCCTCCCCCTGCTCATCCCTCCCCTTCACTCTCAAATGAATAAACAAAATCCTTTAAAAAAATTAAAGACACAGAAAACAAGAGAATTTCCACTCTCCTTGGTTTATACTGCCCACCTGACCAATGCTGCCTTCATTTGCCTCATGACCACTCACCATCCTTCTCTTTTCTGGAGCCCAATGAGCCTAGATTAAAAAGGCATTAGAATCCCTCGGTAGGACTCTGTAGAACATTTCCACATAGACATCCAACCCAGAAGCAACTGCAGGAGGAGCTCCACAGGTCAGGCAAAGCATATTACATTTACTGCAGACCCACTTCTCAGCTTCATTTAAATTCCTTCTGTCTTCAGAGCCCATAGTTTTGTTGTCCTCCTCTAGGCTGTAAAATTATGAATGAATGAAGGGGAGACAGTCGTCTTAGTTTCCAAGCTCATTGGTCATCCTTTCACTACAAGAACTACCCAGCAGATAATAAACTAGCACGTGACACACCTTCTGTTCATTTCCCTTCTGGAGAAAAAAAACACAACAGCCAAGAGAGGGTCAAGAGGAGGCACCGACCAAACATGCAGGAGTCCCATGACTAACGCGGGCACTGCATTTGCTCGATTCCGAACAAGTGGGACCAGCCCCCAGGGCCACAGGCTGATGGTGTGTCCCTTGTGCCACAACTAACTGCAGAGAATGAGGTGCCCACTCGCAATTGGGCCAATGACCCAGGATCAGCACTGAAAAGTCCTGCGTGCATTCATTTCTGGTCAACCCGCTCCTCGACTCACTATCTGAGCCACGTCCCAGCTATTGCTTTGTTGAACGTAGATTTCCTTGCTGCAAGAAATGTAGAGACTACTAATTTGCCAACTTCGTATTTTACAGACGAGGAAAGGGAGGCTTGCTCGAGGTGATGTAACAAAGCAGAGGTGTGTAATGTCTGGCTCACGTGACTCTCCCAGACTTGAAACCCGTGCTGGTCTGAACCTGCAAACTCCAGTGCACTCTCATGCTAGTCTTCTAATTAGGAGATGCTTGACCCATAATCCCAATGCAAATGCAATGCAAATCCTTATTTCTGAACTCTGGTGTTCTCATTACTATCTCTTCAGCATCTGCTGCCCTATCACCTTCCTGACTAATCTCTATTGCTCTCTAAGGCCTGAATCTTGGATTTCTCTGGGACCTTTGTACACATGCACATATACATTTCTGGGGTCCATTTCTTTGGTACGGTATGCATGCAAGTAACTCCCTCTCATGGACTAATTTGTTTTTTAGATACCCAATCTTTCACTGATTCCCAAGCTACCCAGCTCTGCAATAAATGGCCTTGGTTCCTAGTTCAGAACCTGGGCTGTTAGACGCCTTGGGTGTCCTTTAGCTACTGTCTGTTTTCAGTTTGGCTTCTCATCTCTACTTACACCCTGATCATATGTGGTAGTGGCAGTAATCCATTCTTTTTTTAAATTTTAAGTCCAAAATAATTAACAAACAGTGTTATATGAGTTTCAGGTCTATAGTATAGTGATTCAACACTTCCATACATTACTCAGTGCTCATCATGATGAGTGTCCTCTTGATCCTCTTCATCTATTTCATCCATCAGTTTGTTCTTTGCTGTTAAGCGTCTGGGTTTTTGGGTTATGTCTTTTTAATTTTGTTTGTTTTGTTTCTTAAATTTCACATGAGTGAAATCATAAAGTATTTGCTCTTCTCTGATTCACTTATTTTACTTAGCATTATACTTTCTAGGTCCATCCATGTTGTTGCAAATGGCAACAGTAATCCATTCTCGAAAAGTAAGATGACAGACTCAGGGTATCACACACACACACACACACACACACACACACACACACACACACTAACAAGCACCAAAGGTCTTACAGTAGAATGCACACTAGACAGGAGGTTGGAAGGGTGGGTTCTCATCCTGGTCCCACTCTGTAGCATCCCCTCAGATGTAAAATGGTTGTCTACCTCCCAGGAACATCGTGAAAAACATAACATGATTGTTACGAACGTCTTCTGAAAATAAGAGAATGCTATTGAGATCAAACTATTATAGCTATGTATTCCTATTATAGCTTTTTTTTTAAAGAAACTTTTCTTTGAATGACTCAAGATGCAGCTGCTGCTGCATAACCCTTCAATCAGACGTTCGTAGGCATGGCTGCCCACCAGAATCACTATCATGCTTTGTAGTAACCATAGGTTCTCATACATCTTCAATCATCTATAGAGCTTGAACTCTCTGCATTGATGCAAAGGAAATGGTATTTAAAAAGAATTCCCTCAAGAATGCTGGTCACTTAGGCTTAGAATCTACTTTTAAAAAATAATGTGTTTCTCTGTGACTGAGGAAATTTAAGTATGATTCATGAATTTGTTATCTGTTCCTTCCTGCAGAGGATATTGGCTTAAGTGTAAGCTATCTAACTGATATTACAGAGTCTAACAGAGTCTAACTCTGGAAAGAGTTTTCTGGAAGGCCCTAGAAGGTTCTGAAAAAGCGATGTGTCCCATGAACCTGCACGCAAGGAGTGTGTGCATGACAGCGGCTGACTGCAGAGCTTTACTGCTGCCTCCATGCCTCTCCCCCTCTGTAGACTCTTCTCTGCTCTCAGGGCCCAGCAGCTCAAAGGGAAGTCAGAGCCCTTCTCTTACACCTGATGTTTCACCTGGCAGCTGGTGGTCTAATATTTCCTCTACCCAGCAGTCTGGCAATTGAGTCCTAGAGTGGAAACCCTGCAGCCAGTTACCAGGATCAGTGACTCCTGCTGAATGACTTTAGCAAAAGGGACTGGGAAGGGGAAAAAGCAGAGCTTGGTAGCAGGAATCTCTGATCCCCCATAAGAAATAGGGAGTCATGGTGATAAAGAACATGCTGGAAAGTTCTGCCTGCCTGGTTGGCAGTAAAAATGACACTCACTAGCACTCACTGCCTTCTTTTCAGACAGCTGCTGTAGGGCTATGCAATTTGGGAGAAATCCCAATGTTACCAGTAGACACATGACATGTGGGGAGGATTGCAAAGAGCAAAGACAGAGCTTAGTCTCCCCAGCTGATACCCACAGACACAGAAACAGGCCAGTCCTAAAAGTCAGCTAGACCTGAGTGACCTGATGGCAGCTGCAAACTGGAAAAAAGCCATTCATAAATTAAGTGTTCCTAAAATGGCCTGACTTCCACCCTCTCCTTTAGAATCCTGATGCCTGAAGTTCTAGTCATGGTCACTCTACGTTTACTGACTTGCTAGAGATATTCTCTACCCATTCTTTATCTCTAAAATCACCAGTCGGTGGTTCTCAAAGTGTGGTCCTCAGAGCCAAGAGCATCATGAACACATGAAAACTTGTTAGAAATGCAAATTTTCAAGCGTTGCTTCAGACCTACTGAATCGGAAACTCAGGGGTGGGGTCCAGCAATCTGTGTTTTAACAAGCCCTGGAGGCGATGCTGATCCGCTCAAAATTTGAGAGCCCTTATCCTAGGAAATCACATGGCTCCTTTTAACATAAACACACCCAAAGGAAATAAGGACCATTTTTTTTTAAAGAATATTCAAAATCTTAAAACATCTTTTCTGAGTGAATTCATAAGCAAAAAACAATAACATACTGACATTTTTGTGTGATGAAGACTATTTTTTTTTAGAACTACTAAAATATCACATATTTCCCCAATACAAAAACAGCATATGACTTACAAATTATTAAATAGGAGAATCATGGTTAAGTTGTTTTATTTTACCAGGCGTGGCTCTACCGCCACATTATCTGCCTGCAAATATATATACCAAATTCATGATAGATGACCAGTGCATGAGCCAGTCATGGGTTTGCTGCATGAATGTTCTAAGACCTGCTCAGGAAAACAAAATGCAATGCTTGGCTTGCATATGTGACTGAATAGAAAAAAAAAATTTTTCCACCTACAATATAGTACTATACATTTTCAATGTGGATTCTAACATGGGACCATCCCCACCCCCACACTCTTAACCTATACTTGGCCCAAATCTCATGTATCCAGAAATTTCTTCAGTCTTCTTATACTCTTCTGCTTCAAGATAATCCCCATGCCTGAAACACCTCTAGGAGCAAGTGAATAATTCATTATCTGAAATACTGGTTTCGTTGGCTTTTAGACCTCATGATGGTTTTGGTTACAAAGGCTGCCTTTACATTTTTTCCCCTCCATTTCCAGGTAGGCTTCTCTACTTCTCCACAGTCATAGTGTGGCTGGTCGGACATGAAGCAGCCACTGTATCACCTGGTTCTGGAAAAATGTAGGTCATCAGTAGGTCCTTTTCCCAAGTGTGTTCATCACAAATGGGCTAAACTTTTAGTCTTTGTTTCCCAAAAGCCAGTTCCCCCTCGATCTGTCAGGATACCCGATACAAAAAAAAAAAAAATGTACATTTCTCTCTTTGGGAATGTTTTCTAGAATCTTGACTTAAGGACCAACCAAGAGAATAAGAGCTCCTAGAAAATACAGTTCTGTTTAAATTTTCGCTATCTTTCAAATAACTAAAAAGTTGAAACTATTTCAAATACTAACCTTAATAACTAGATCCATAAACCACAGTCATAAACCAATACTCATTTCGTTAGCCAAAGGGAAATTCAGTAGAAAACGTGGGACCAGGAACAGACGGCTCATCCAAAATCCACAGAAATAAAAATCCATTTATGGCTGCGTTTTCCATTCTGGTTTTCCAGGATGGTCCTGAACTTGCTGATTCACAAGTACAATTCTGTGCTTTCCTGTAGTAGCCAATGAGAAACAGTGGCGTGTTGGCGCCAGCTCCTACTAGCCTGCGAGAGTGGACTTAAATTTTCAAGCCTTACGTTAAACACAGTCATTATTAAAAATTATATACACTTACAGTTATACAAGTTATATTAAAAAAAAGTCATCGCTCCCTAATTATTTTGCTCTATTTTGCTATTGTCTCTTCAGTTGAGGTGAATTCCATCAACTTGCACATCGTGGTGAGCTATGATGTGCCCTTCCCAACCTCACATTCAATCATGTCATGTCAACAGTGTTGAAACTGGTCACCATAGGAGTATTCACATCACAGAAATCAGCACATGCTATAAATCAGAAGCCCTGATGTCCTCTGACGAGTAGCTAAACAACTTGTATCAGCACATTATGGCATTCATTCTCACTTTCTCTTAAGGGGGACTCGAACTTTTTCTCATGAAGGCTAGGACCAGCATTCTGGACAGCACACAGCAGGACCCAGGACCTTTCCATCACTACAAAGTACAGCATACATCACCCAACCATGTACCCCAAGTCAGTGCTGGCCTGGAGTTTCCAATTAATCTACCAATCATTTACTCTTTCCATTATCTGCTACTGAAATCAGTCTGACTCAGAAATGCAATTATGTATGCACAGTAAGAATCACACAAGAATAATATCTGCCAGAAAAAAAGGCCATTTGACATCTGTGTAATCCTTCATCAGATTCTCATAATCAGATGGATTATCTTATTGAGTTCTTATAATCACCACTGTGCTGTTTCACTATCCCCATGTAACAGATGAGGAATGTGAGGTTAGGTGACTCATCCAAGGTCATGCATCCAGTAAGGTGCTCAGCCGGGACTCAACACCCAGAAAACCAAGTCCAGGGTTTGTTAGACTCCACCACAGATTATTGCTTTTATGCTGATCTGTTTTAGAAATGAGAATTTTTCAAACCATCAACACTTGAGTTCACTTTTTTCCTTCTTCCTTTGGTTATTAGCAAGGTGGCCAACGACAGTGCACCCATGTCTACAATTATGGGGAAAGACCCCCACAGCCCTGCTCCCTTCCTGACCACACACAGAAACTGTGTATACACTGAGGCAATGTCCTGGATAAATCAGATTCAAACACACTTTGGTTTGAATTCCTGAAGATGTTGGAGGCATATGGGCACAATTAGGAAATGTTCTATGCTTTGGATCTAAATGATTCAAATCGAGGGGAAGGTCTATAGTATCCAATTTAAACTGCATTAGAATAGTCAATAAGGAAGCTAGGTTCTTACACTCAGTAGTGAAAATAGATATACGTGTGTGTGTGTGTGTGTGTGTGTGTGTTTGTGTGTGTGTGTAGTTTATCTCCCTAGCCCTAGGAAGCTATACAGCAAAAAAGAAAAAAAAAATGCTGCCCTTTATCAGATATGTACACATTTTATCCTTGCAATATGTCTAAAATGATTTTATGACTAAATCCTGGGAAAAATGTGAAGAATGCTTGGCTAGATACATGCTTTTCCAGTAAAAACACAACATTGCTTATTAACTGTAGCACTTGGAGGAGGCTTTTCGACATGATGTACATTTTTGTTTTAGCTTGAGACGAAATCCTGTTTGGATCTCAGTTTTCTTTGGCTTTCAGAGAAAGTTTAACTGATTGTACAATGGGGGACTTTGGGCCTCCAGTACAAGTTCACCACCAGAGGACAGATGAAGTGCTAGTCCATTAAAATGCCTCAGTCCCAAGATGCCAGGCAGGGTTAAAACCTTGAGATGTTTTTTTTTCAGCACATTAAACAGAAATAACTGTAACAACGGCAAAAAGTAAACCCATCTGTCCCCCTTGTCAGGACTTTTGAGATTGTTGATTGACTGACCTTGCAGCTAGAAAAGCATTTTAGAGGCTATGTAAGAAAAGTTAAGTGTGGCAGTGGATGGAAACAAAGAAATTCTTAGAGGTCATTGGTGAATTACTAATACCGGGAACCTGAGAATAGATTATGGAGTTTCCAGTTTATCTCACAATTTTGGTGGGTGTGTGGTGATGACTTAAAATGATGTTAGGTTACTGAGCCAACATTTTCTTGGAAAGCAATTTCCCTACTGTTCTACTAAAGCTGTAAGTAAAATGGGGGCTGAGGTGCTGGTCTGTGCTGAGGACACTTTACAGTAATTGAGGCTGTCAAATTGAAAGCAAACACTTTCTCAGCATTTTTGAAGACTGAAACAGTGAAAAGTGTGTTGCCTTCTAAGTATATCAGGGTTAAATCATTTCTCTGCTTCATGGTTCCAGAAGGCAGGAGGTAGATGTGTATGGTGGAGGTGAAGGGTGAAATGAAAGGGGGCACCTGCTGGGATCCAGCGGGTAGAGTCCTGGGATGGTGCCAAATATCCTACGAGGCAGGACAGCCCCTCCCCCACTTGCCACCCCACAAAGACATATCTAGTTCTAATCTCTGTAGTGCTGTCGTTGAGACATTTCTCCAAAGAAGACATACAAATAGCCAACAGACACATGAAAAGATGCTGAACATGACTCATCAGCAGGGACATGCAAATCAAAATCATAATGAGGTATCACCTCACATCTGTCAGAATGGCTGAAATCAACAACACAAGAAACAACAAGTGTTGGTGAGGATGTGGAGAAAAAGGAACTCCCATGCACTGTTGGTGGGAATGCAACTGGTGTAGCCACTGTGGAGAACATAAAAGACCATGAAAAGAAAGAAAAGAAAGAAAAGAAAAGAAAAGAAAGAAAAGAAAAGAAAAGAAAAGAAAAAAGAAAGAAAAGAAAAGGAAAGAAGAAAAGAAAAGAAAAGAAAAGAAAAGAAAGAAAAGAGAGAAAGAGAGAAAAAAGAAAGAAGAAAGAAAGAAAGAAAGAAAGAAAGAAAGAAAGAAAGAAAGAAAGACCATATGATTCAGTAATTCAACTACTGGGTATTTACCCAAAGAATATGAAAATACGAATTTGAAAAGATCTATGCACCTCTCCTTATTGCACCATTACTTACAATAGTCCAAGTGTGGAAGCAGCCCAAGTGTTCATCCATAGATGAATGGTTAAAGATGTGGTACATACACAATGGAATATTACTCAGCCATTAAAAAGAATGAAATCTTGCCATTTGCAATGACATGGATAGATCTAGAAGGTACAATCCTAAGTAAAATAAGTCGGAGAAAGACAAATACCTTACGACATCCCACATATGTGGAATTTAATAATCAAAACAAATGAGCAAAGAGGAAAAAAAAAAGACAAACAAAAAACCAGACTTAATTACAGAGAAGAAACTGGTGGTTACCAGAGGGGAGGTGGATGAGAGGATGGTGGAGATAGGTGATGGGGAGGAAGGAGGGCACTTATCACGTTGAACACAGAGTAATGTACAGAGTTGTTAAACTGCTATATTGTACAGCCGGATCTAATATAACACTGTATGTTAATTATACTGGAATTAAAAATTTAAAGATATTGGTTGTTGAGATTCCCTGCTGTAATGGGAGACAGACATAATCTGTTGCAACAGGATTTTCCATGGACATTCTCATTGGTTCCCAGGTCCCTGGGTTCTCTCAACACACATCTTCGCTTCTGTGACCTGAACACTCACTTCTCATAATGTGGTCCACAGGCCAGCAGCAGAAGCTGACAACTTGCTGGGGATGCAGAACCCCAGGTCCCACCCAGGCCAGCTGTGCCAGAATGTGCAGCTCAACAAGAACTTTGCCAGGTGACTCAGATAAAGTTTGAGAAGCACTGAGGAAGCCTCTCCTTCATCTGTCCTCCAGACCTTCTCCTTTGTTTGTCCTTCTCCTGCTCATGCAGCATCAACTTTTCCCACTCTGTTCCGATTAAGCATGTGTAGTAAGAAGCAGCTCTCCCCTTCCACAACTTTTTCTTTCTTTTTTTTAAGATTTTATGTATTTATTCATGAGAGATACAGAGAGAGAGAGAGAGAGAGAGAGAGAGAGAGAGAGAGATAGGCAGTTCTCCTTCTGCCTATCTCTCTGCCTATCTCTTCTGCCTATCTCCATGCAGGGAGCCCGACATGGGACCCATCCCTGGATCCTGGAATCATGACCTGGACCAAAGGCAGATGCTCAACCACTGAGCCACCCAGGTGCACCCCCTGCCCAACTTTTTCTCAAGCATCTTCTCCAGCACAGGCTTCTGTCTGGGCTCACTGCAGAGACCACTGTCCATCCTACATCCCTTATAAGCAAAGCCATCTCATCCCTCACAGCCCTTTGCAGGGCTCCACCACTACTTGTACCCTCATTCAAAAAATCTCTTCTCAGGGCACCTGGGGGGCTTGGTCAGTTAGGCATCCAACTCTTGATTTCAGCTCAGGTCATGATCTCAGGGTGGTGAGATTAAGCCCCACATCGAGCTCCGCAGTGGGATGTGGAACCTACTTATAATTCTCCCTCCTCCTCTACCTATGCCCCTCCCTACCCAAGAAAAACAAAACAGTAACAAAATTAAAACAACAAAAATAACAACACCACAATCCCTTATCTTTTGATTCCACGGCCTGGCCCATGATATGGCCATTTGCTAATATTTATTGCTTCAAGGTACCAGTTCTCAAGTCACCTGCAGCCTTTACAGATGTTCTGGACACCTGGCTTATGGCATTCCTATTTGGCCTCACCCCAACCATGGAATTGTTCACCGACCACATGGATGGTCTTCTTACATAAGGACTCTCGGTTCCCTGATCTTTTTTGCAACAGCAACCACTGCCTTCCCCACCTCTACTCCCACTTTAGAACATGCATCAAACATTATGGTGCGCCTCTCTTGTACCCGACTCTGTACTAAACATTTTAAAAACACCGTATCGGGGATCCCTGGGTGGCTCAGCGGTTTAGTGCCTGCCTTTGGCCCAGAGCATGATCCTGGAGTCCCAGGATCAAGTCCCACATCGGGCTCCCTGCATGGAGCCTGCTTCTCCCTCTGCTTGTGTCTCTGCCTCTCTCTCTCTCTCTCTGTGTCTCTTATGAATAAATAAATAGAAAAAAAATATAAACACCATATCATCTTTGTTATCAAAAAGCTTACAGTCTAGAAGAGGAAGGGGGAGAAAGTCTTTATTTTGGCAGTAGCAAGGAGCTTCAAGAATTATAAGCCAAAGAAAGGCTTAAAGAAGGTCATGATCTATTCTTGCTGGGGTGGGATATTTTGGCCATTTTTGTTGGCTAACACTTTCACCCAGTAGTTCCCACACACTGGTCTGAGAACCAGAGCCAATCCATGGAAACAAAGACAAATAAAGATAATATAATGAATTCATCATAACACTAAACTTCTAGGACTTCTGAAATTAAATGATCCTCCCTTTGGGGACGTCAAAAAACATTCTTAAAAATATTAGAAAAGTTACTTTAAAGGGTCCTATTAAAACCAAGATTTGACATATGCATGTCAGTTCCCCATTAATTAAAAAACAAACAAACAAACAAACAAACAAAAAACAACTCATCTTTGAAATCTAGCAGTGGCTCTCAAGTCCTGTCAACAAGAAGCTTGCTTCCATGGGGGAACGGTCCGTGTGCAGTGGGGCTAATTAGACTTGCTTTGTAGCCACATTTGCTCTTTACACAAGATGGAGAGATCACCAGTTGTTCTGACAAAAATTAGGAGAGGTCTTAAATGCCTCTAAGCCATCCCTTGATTACCACCTTTAATGAGATACGCATGTCTGTAGAGAGATTCAAGAAGTTGGTGTCTCCCTTTCCTGGGGGTGGTGGGGATCAGGGCCTTGGGGGACAGGGGCCCAAGTTTCCATGTGCAGAGTTCAGAAGTTAAAAGTCCTGAAATTATATGGCTTTTTGTTTTTTTGTGGGGGAGGAATTTTCTCTTTGGAATGCTCCTCCCTCTTGACACTGGAATGCATGCCTGGGGCTGCCTCTAAGGGGGACAATGCCTTACTCCTAGGATGGTCAGCTGGGGTGAGTCCTGCTCTTGGCTGCAGAGGGAAAGCTTCCTGTGGGCACTCTCTTCCTTGGGTTTATCTTCCCACCTCTTCTCCCAATAAGGGTGGTTCTATTCTGGAGGCAGAGATAGCAAGGGGAGCCTATGGCAAGAGCAGTCAAAGGGGTTGGATTCCGCTGAGGGCTTTAGGTCTGAGGGGCCAGAGGGAGTCCCTGCAGCTCCTCACCTGTCACATGCTCATGGCAGAGCCTTTACTGAATTTTCCCTGGCCACTCTTTATTCATCTCCCTTGCTGTTTCCTCCTATGCTAGGGTGAATGCTGTCCCTGGTCTGTAACATTCCTTGCTCCATGCTTTCTCTGGGTGGCCTCATCGATGCAGAGCATGACTACTCATCCTTGAACCGAAGGCCCACATGGCACTGACCAGATTCATAGTCCCAGCTTCTTGTGACACGCCTGGTTGTCTGTCTTTTAAAGCCCAGAAACGCTCAAAACAGCACTCAGCCGTGCTTCATTTCCTTTATTCTTGTATCTTTTTCATATTTTTAATAGCCAAGTGATAGGCCATTTGTAGAAAAAAAAAATTGAAAGCAAGATAATTACATTAAAAATATCAGATAAGCCAAAAATAATTTTTGAAAACAATGAAAAAATCAAAGCCCTCAACATCTACATTCATCTCTTTCTCTCTCTTTCTAATGTTGGACACATGAATGCATTCTCTTTTCTGAATGAGCATTCACTTTATAGAAATTTGATTTTCTAACTAGACTCTAATTTTGGAAGGTATTTTCCAAAAGCATTTCAACCCTGAGTTTCATTAGGGGCAGGCTGTGGAATAGAGAAGGGAGGAAGGGGGGGAAAGTTCTTGGATGGAGTTCTATAGTCAATGTTGACTTCTGAGCTCTCTTCCTCTACCACCTTTGCCACTTCTCATAAGAGCATTAAAAGTGGGGTAAAAAGGAAAATAACTTCTATGTTATCAGGAAAGTAAGTTTGGTTAGCTAAACAGGAAGCTTACTTCATCAGTAGCGTGCGTTTGCAAAGGGGGCTCATTTTTCTCTTTTACTAGGCATGCAAAGCATGCTGTCATTATTTGGACAATTACTATCACCATAAGTCAAGCAGATGGTGAGGATGTGGAGCTCACCCTGACAGGAGTTTAACACTTCCAAGGACAGCAGAAACGACCCGAACGCCAAGACTGCTTCTAGGATAGGCCACTGGTGTCATCATCAGAGTGGAAACTGGGAGATCTGTGGCTCAGACGATTTTATTTCATTTTAGTTTATTTTTGTTTGAGTATAGTTGACACCGAGACTCTTACTTTTGTTGGAGATGAGACGATAAAAAGAAAAGTTTGCTCACCAACAGAAACAACCAGAGCGGATTTTGCCTCTGGCAGGAAGAGCGCCCACTAGTGGAAACATTTTTGAGGCTCTTGTTTAAGAGGAAATTAATCAGAATTGACTTTTAACTGTTCAGTTGCCACCAAAGTACCATGTTGAAACGTAACTGAGGATTTATCTCCCCTAGGGCCAAGAGCTCTGCCTTAGGGGATCCCTTGATTCTGGAATGGCAGGCTGCTATATTTTCTCAATCACCAGCTGACCCAGGCGGTGGAAGAAAACAAGACCTCCCTCCCTTGTCTGTTATTTGTTTCTAGGTCCAACACTTGGTAGTCACTTATTTCCCTAGAATTTAGAGCATTCTTTCTGCATATTAATGACTGTTCCCTTTTCTTTTTATTTGTGCTTTTCATGCATTCATAAAACAGGGACGGCGTACACTGGTCAGAAAGAGTTTACAGTCCAACTTGTTTTTAGAAAAAGGGTTGAAAACAATTTAGATTGTTTTTTAAAAACAACTGGCTTATAGCAATTTTCCAGTTAACAAGACACACACAACCCGCGAGCCAAGAGCAACAGAAGAGGGGAGACAGAGAGAACATAAAACATTACTTATGAGATCCTCCCCACTGCTTAGGATCAAGTCTATACCACATGCAAGGCTTTGCTGGAACAAAGTATGAAAGCTGTTTCTCCTTTCAAGTGAGAATCATTTACATGGGCCCAGCCCTCTCCTATTCTCATTTATTCAACTTCCAGCTCTCGCTGACATTAAGCAGAGCGGAGAACATCTGATGGCAGACTGGCTCCTGCTGGGCTCTGGGGCATTCTCACTGGTGCAGAAATGAAGAGGGCAACGCAGCATGGCCAAAGGAATGGTCTCAAGAGTTTCTAAGCCTTCTATGCAATGAAACAGGAGTACCGTTTTTGCTCCCCCGCATCCAAAGATGTCTTACTTCAATAGAAAAATTCTATGAAAAAAAAAAAAAAAGAAAAATTCTATGAATACCCCCACCCTTTTTTCTTGCCAAACGACGACGGAGGTGGTTTGAGCCCAGTGTGATATCAAATTTGAAGATAAAGAATTTTTTTAAACGATTTTATTTATTTATTCATGAGAGACACATAGAGAGAGGCAGAGACACAGGCAGAGGGAGAAGCAGGTTCCCTGCAGGGGAGCCCGATACGGGACTCGATCCCAGGATCCTGGGATCACGACCTGAGCCAAAGGCAGATGCTCAATCACTGGGCCACCCAGGTGCCCTGAAGATAAAGACTTTTTAAATAACTCCATTAAAACAATGTTTTGGATTTTGAGCACCTTGTTGACTATATACATGTACACATATATGGGTGCATACATACGTGCGAATATAGCAATGTGTAGATATGAATACACACACACACACACACACAAATGTACACAAGCACAGCAGGCACACCACACACTCAGGAAAGCTGAGGCTTTAGCATGAAGTAGAACTTTGCCAGATCCCAAACCTTTGGAAGCACGCATTGCCTTCACACCAGAATCATAAACACACAGAGCATTTAGTGCTGCCTCATATGACAGCAGGCAAGAGAATGGGGTCCAGGGCCTTGGCTTCCCAGCTGAAAGATCAGGCTTCTTCCATTTTCTAAAGAAAGGAAACTGACAAGCTCTTTCAGCTAAGCTACTTTCATACCACATTTACTATGCCACTCCAGAACCTTCCAGGTCCTGAAAGAAGCACAGACATCCAGGAATGGCCAGGCTACAGCTTCTAGGGACACATATGACATTTCAGGGCTTCGTGTGCAGCCCTTGTAGTTATGTGTAAAGAAAATAACTCTCCCTAATATAGTTAAAAGAATAATGATCTTAAAAAAAAAAACCCACTTAAATATGACAACGTAGTGACACTGGAGGGAGCTCTCAACATCTTGTGATAGAAAAAAAAAATGCTGAGATGAAATACTCTAAAATTAAAAAGAGAAGTTAGTGTTTTGGAGGACAGCGTGCTAAATTCTGGCTTGTGCTGGTCACTGTGTGCGTACTTGCCCTGGATCCAGAGCAGCAGACAATTAATGATATCAATATAAATGTGTGCGTGGTGGTAGGGGCGATGGGGACAAATGAAACCATCCTTAACTTATGACTCCCTAGCCAAAAAAGGAGGCCAATTATTCTTGGCTTCTGCATGACCTCTGAAAAGCACACCTATTTCTTGGACAGTTCTTTTAAGGAGAGTATTTAAGAGACAGAGGAAAATAACAAAAGAGGGATTAGAGAAAGTGATGCTTGCTGGAACTGGGTACATTTTGCTTTCCCATTACCCAGTGGAAGGAGCTTGGGGAGGAAAGTCCTCCCCAGGCCCACTCATCCCTGCCAAATCCCCCTGTGATGAAAAGGCATCTGGCTCACATCTGCCTTCTGGTCCCAAACATGACAAACATGACAAGCTCTGACCTGACAGGGGATGCGAAATATTGGGTGAGGGGACATTTCGACTCTCTCACTCTCTGGGTCTCTCACACCAGCCCCCTGCTTGACTGTGAGGCGTGAGCTCGCTGGGGCAGGCCAGAGCTTGCCTGGCATCTCCTTTCCTTGGGTTACCATCTCTGGGTTGTGGGGTTGTGTTCAAGCTGCGTCCCCAGTCCCAACCCCTATGTGCATGTACACACACTCCAAGCAAGTGGTTTCCTGGTGCATTTCCTGTGAAATGCCGGTGTTCCTCGTAGAGTAGCTCAGCCTCCAGTCCCAGGGGGTAGGGCTCCATCCCTGGGAGGAGTGTCCAGCCTAGAAGCACACACTATATTTTGTATTCATAATGATCACTTTTCCAGTCTAGGTTTTGGTCTAGGAAACTTTCCTTCTTCATTTAATGACACTTACTGAGCACCTAAAACGTAATCCACTGTGTTAGGCTTGGAAGGTGTCCTGGTATCTGTCTAATTTCTCAGAAGCAAGACTTTCTCATTTGGGTTTCTCAGAATACCAAATGTGACCTGTCAACAAGAACTCACACTCCAACAACCCGTTCCCTGCCCTGGAGTCAGAGTGTGATCCAGGTGTGAAGCACGTTCGCCTCAAGTGCTTTTCAGCACACACACAACAGAAGAGAAATCTGCTCTGGGTTAATAAATATATCGCAGGCACACAAAACTTAATGTCAACCTCTGATTAAAGACAAGTCTCTACTCTTAAGGAGCCGTCTATTTATAGCATCCTAATAAAAGCCAAAAGTCCTAGCTGCATGCTAGAAACGACTATCCAGTCAGAGTCACATTATGCTAGTATGCTATTTTGTATTTCTATCTGAAACATCTTAATTTTAATTTCCCGACCCAGGGGTTTCAATTCCAGTTAATGCCAGCTTGACACTGTTTCTCCAATGTCCACTATGATGTCATGCACCGACTTGGTGGAAATTATCCGTGCTGTAATTCAAAATGCTCTCAGGGAGCCGGGCATAGAAATCAAGCAGACTGGTAATACAGGAAGCAATAAAACAATGTTTGTAAAGCTGAGGTTTCATAAAGCGTTAGCACTGGAATAGAAGAGATCTCCGAGATGAACGATCCCAAACTCTCTTGCTGGCGGCTGGAACGTCCAGTCCAGGGTTGTCGGTTGCCATGGTTGACTGGAGGATGGCCGGGTGCACAACCACTACTCCCGCCTTCTACTCTCACCATAAACCTCTTGGAGCACAGCCTGTGCTTGGCCTTGGCCAATAGTGATGCATACCATGTGCAAAGTCCTGCTAATGTACTTTACAGAACACTCATGAGATCAGTGCTCCTAGGAGGGCAGTACGTTTCCTGGAGGTGAAAGAAGGTGCAGAAAATGGGGAGAGGCCCTGGTAGTGGGGGTTGAAGCTGTCTCTCTGGGCTTCTGCTCCCCACTTCTTCATGAAAGGACAGGGTAGTAACTATAGCCCAGGAGGGAGCACTGGCCACGTGCCATCCATTCTGGGAGGGGAGAGCCTACACACAAGTGTTCAGGACATGTTTTCTTTTGCTTTAAATGCAGATAAAGTGGACTCTTCAGTTTGGTCTTAAAACCCCTTGCCCTCCTCACTGCCTGCCTTTTCCTTTCTTTCTTCCTTCTGCAGTTTTCCTTCACTGAATTAAAACAAGAAGACTAAAGGAGTGAGACATGTAGAGGAACAAGGAGGTAAATAGGATTTCTGGATTCCTTTTCCTGCTCTATTAATCATACCAAGAAGAACCCAAGGTAAATAATTTTTCAAGAATCCAAAGGAAACTTTTAAGCTAGCCCTCTACTGATTTACTACCAGTCAACTATTACCTGGGCCATCTTTATCTTTAAGGTCATGTGAAGACTCCGTGTGCTCAAACCTAACAAATATTCTGCATTTGGAACCTTTGAAGGCACTACCAGACCATCCCCAGGACAGACTCAGATTAGTAAACATCCACAGCAGGAGGAGGTCAGAGAGCATCTATGAAGAAGTCAAGGCTCTGAGAGATGACGTCCTGTGCCCAAGGTCACAGAGGAAGTGGCAAGAATGACAGGGAACTTGGCTAAAGTTTAAAAGATCATGTTGTACGGTGCTAGCCTTCTCCAAAAGTTTTAACTTTGGGTTCATAAAATAAGTACATTGTTAAAATGTTTTTGTTTTGTTTTTAGAAAATGCCCCCCCCCCCCACCAAGCTATGTCTTTGTGATTCAAAATAACATGGATGGAATGAATCCAGTGAGATACTTAGGAGCAAACCAAAGGTTGTTCAAATGGTGGAGACTCTTCTCCCCATAGCACAGTGAGGTCACTAAGAGATAACCTTCCATGGTCAGTCTGTTCTAAGGAGTACGTCAGCATAGATTCCTCAACAGCAGCTGTGTTGCCCTTTGGATGCTAAAGATGGTTTCCTCTGGAAGAAACTATTTATTTGTATGTCAATTCAATTCGATATTGCAAGGTGCTTAGTAAAAACCATACTTCAGATGAAGCTGAGAAGCAAGGAGATGACTAAAACGCCTGAGGGGACAGTATTGTTAGCTAGCTGTGGAAAGAAGCTAGCCACCTGTGCTCTGAAATCCCAGATCAGTAGGTTTCCATCACTGGATCATGTGTAGCTGGAAGCCCTTGGAAGCTGCATACCCATCGTGAGTCCAGGCAAGTCTGGGTGGCATGTGAGGCAGATGGATAGATGGTCTCTCTGTGTAGGAGCTATTTGATAAGGAGAAAAAAAAAAACAGTTGCCAACAGTAAACCTTCCTGGGGGAAGAACACCATATGGTATCTGAAATTCAGTCATTCTTGGACCTTCTCAGCAGCTTACATTTTAAGAAGGATCCAACCCTGAGTAGAGGGGTCAAGGTACAACAGGGAGAGATGCTGGTGGGGATGGGCAGAGTGGTGTCAATACAAAGGGATGAATAGTGGGTTTATCTACCAACCCAGCCTCTTGGGGATGAGGGTGGGAAGGGTTAGTAGGTTCATAAAGAACACAATCCAGCTGTGTGTTGTGGCCTCAAAAGAGAATTTTTAACATTGAGGAGTGGAAGGGACACGTTTCCCTATCTGTGCTTGGTCAGAGAGTAAAACAATGACTAATCACCAACCCTTCTGGACACCAAAGGGCAGAAACAGGTGTGGATGAAGGGTATCTAGAGGCCAGACCATTAACCCAGAGTGAGGGAGGGAGGAGAGGGGGCACCATTAGGCTGGGACCAGATACTGGAAGGTGCTTAAGAGGAACCTCAGTGACATCTCAGGCATGGGCAGGAGGGCACATAACTGATGGGGGTGGGCAGGAGATTGGGGAAGAAAGTATCATATTACAGGTCACTTCATGAGTATTCCTGCAACGTATCCTTAGTAAGGCACAGCCTTGAGAAACCCAACTTAGGGTCCCTTTTAAATAAATTGCAGTTAGTTTAAATAAGGGCCTCACCAAAGCCTTGAACATTTTTCTCTCTCAGGCCTAAATCTGGTTCACTCTGAAACATGTTAATAAAAAAGCTGTTGTCTTAAATGTTTTCCTTCATCGAACGGGTACCCTGAAGATGAGGAGGAAAAATATGATGATGATGGCAATAAAAGTTAGTGGTAGCTTAGGTGTTTTCATCAGTTAGACTCTGTTTAAGACCATGGCATGGATTTTGCCATTTAATTGCCATAATATCTTCTAGGGCTTCAATGTAAGGAAAATGACAATAATGTGAGGAAATAACTTGTCCAACTTCACAGAGCTAGTAGGTCACTGGTAGAATCTGAACCCAGGTGTGTCTAATCCCAACACCCAGTTCTTACCTTGGCACCCACCAGAGTGCACACAGTAGGTGCTTAATGAATACCTGCGATGGAACACATGAGCTGGCTAAAATAACACAGGGGCTTCTACCCAAATGGCCACCAAATGGTACAATGAGCTCCATTCTTCACTTAAATTGGTTAAATATACCTCAGTCATTTAACACAATAGAAACAGTCATTATAATCGAACAATGTCACTGGATCGATATTTCTGCTAAGGAATAAATGACTCTGACTCTCTTTGACATTTATTTTCCAAAAAACGAACTCAGCTTAGCCCCGACATTTACAAATCAGCAGGAGGCAGTTAGTTACCTGGAAAAGTCCTGCTCTGTTCTACAGAATTGCCTTTGCTTTTGCCCTCTCTATGCAAAGCACAACAAGCATAAAAGCAAATTAAAAAAAAAAAAAAACCAACCACATGATAATTTTGTTACTGGGTAGCTACTTTTTAAAGCCTGATTAAGAATGTGAGGGATGCCTGAATGGCTCAGTGGTTGAGGGTCTGCCTTTGGCTCAGGTCGAGATCCGCCTGCCCTGGCCTCAGAGGATCCTCGGCGCCTCCACGTGGAGGAAACCCTGAGCCGGTGGGTCCAGCCTTCCAACTACTCGGATTGGACGATGACTGGGGGGTCCAGACTCAGACGCCCCTCAACCCAGGCCGGGCCCCGGGTCCTGCTCCAGGGGGCGGGTAAGTCCAGCTCTTTCCTGTTGGACACGGGGGTGACCCACTCTGCCTTGCCTTCCTACTCGGAGGCCAGCTTCCCCTCTCCAGTAGTGGAGGTAGGAATTGATGGCACCTCCTCTATTCCACGGACCGCCCCACTCCTCTCCTGCAGCCTGGATGGTTTCCCCTCCTCACACTCCTTCCTGATCATTCCTTCCTGCCCAGCTCCTCTCCTCGGCCGGGATACCCTGCACAAACTCAAGGCCACCATTCGTCCTTCTCCCTCTCCCACACCTCTGGGACCTTCTCCCTCTCTCCATGACATTCCCTTATTCACCAACCCCCTCAACCACCAATTCCCTTTCTGTTATCCCACCCCTAACTCTTCCCTCTGCAACGTCACCCCGTCAAATGTTACCTCTCATCGCGCCCCTATCTGTGATTTCTTTTGGTGCAAGGGCACCCTTTCTAAATCCCTCAGTACCTCTGCCTCCCTCCTCTGTCTGCCTGTCTCCCCAGTTCCGCGATTACCCATCTACAGTCATGGAAGCAGTAGCCCTCCTCGCCAGCCCCCCGGAAAAGCAGAAACGAGCGGTCTTTCTCCCACTAGTTGTCGGGGTCTCCCTGGCCTCCACCCTGGTGGCCACAGGATCGGGGACGGGGGCCCTAATCCACTCCATAGATTCCTCCAGGGACCTACCTGAGAGGCTTCAAGTGGCCATCGAGGCCTCAGCAGAGTCTCCGGTTTCCCACCAATGCCAGGTGACCTCGGTGGCCCAGGTGACCTTCCAGAACCGACGCGCCTGGGACCCCCTCACCGCAGCAAGGGCAGAGCCTGCATGTTTCTCAACGAAGGAGGCTGTTACTACGTCAATGAAACAGGTGCAGCTGAGACCAATCTCCATACCCTCGCCAGAGTCTGTGAGTCTCTCCAGGCCCAGTACCACCCGGCGGCCCAACTACACCTCGATGGTGGCCGCCCCCACTAACCACATGGCTCCCCCCCCAAGCCCACTCCGAATCATCGGCATATTAGTAACGGTGGCCCCTTGTGTTCTCCGATTCATCCAGGAACGAATTCACGAAATGTCTCAAGTATCTGTCAACCAACTCCTCCTACACCCCTACAACCGCTTGCCCACTTCCGAGGGACCCCACGACGCCCCCTACTCAGCAGGAAGTAGCCAGATCTGAACCGACACCCTCTAACAACAAAAGGACCGGAATGTTGGGCCGGCAGGATCAAGGGGGATCGGCACTAACAAAATGACAGTGGACCCCCCACCTTGTGGCCCTCGCCTCAGAACTTTCCCACCACCAGCAGACCACCCAGAGACATGTCATCAGGGGGAGACAGGACCTATGCAGGAAACCTGAACCGCACCTTACCCAGACCCCATAGAAGGGCATAAGCAGTCATCACCCCATACCGATTCCACCAGTGACATACCCTAATACCTATCACCCCATACAAACACACAACCCCTTACCCCTTCCCCCCCCAAAAAAGAAAGCCCGTTTGCACTCCCCTGGGCGTGACTTCCCTGGCTTCACTCCCTTGCAGGGGCTGCAGAACCTCGCGCAAGAGCGTGTCCCATTAAAAGCCTGATTCGACCCACCTTTGCCCGGCCTCTCTATTTCATTTCACTACCGATCGGATTAAACCTGACACCTTGGTCTGTGGTTTTTAAACACCGGCCAGTTTTATGGAAGTTCCACACAACTGTACCCCTCTGCTGGCCTTCTGTGGGAGCTGCATCTGGGCGGACACTACAGTGTTGGATGAAGAGAAGTTAAAGCAAGGAACAGGTTCAAGTTGGCTCTGAAGCACGCTCTCAGCATCTGAAAGTCACCTTTCAAGAACTGAGCTTGGGTTCATGTTCTCTGGCTGCAGGGGATGACCCCCAAATCAGCAAAATTGTACACAGAGTATTAACTGAATGGTGTCTGTGAAGCAAAGGAAGACCTGGGGGTCAGCGTAGGGAGCCCTGGGGACTGGTACTGCTGCTGCCCCTGACTTGCTGTGACCCTGGGCAAGTCACAGCCTCTCACTCCCTTCCCGGCTCCTTATTACTACTTTCAATTTTGAAATACTGTGACTCCACTTTCTACTTAATTGAGGCCTCTTCCCTAAAGGAATTTATAATCTGGTTGATGATAGAAGACCTACAATCATCAGCCAATTCGAGAATCAAACAAGTGCTGAATGGCCTTTCGTGGAGGAGAACCTGAAATGACCTTTGAAGAATAAATCTGATTTTACAAAGGTGAGGTGCGGGAGGACATTCCTCACTAATGCTGGCATGGGATTTCTGACTAAGACTCACTTCACAGACTCTCTTGGGCTTCTTCTGAGGTAGCAATATTTTGGAGATTATGATTCAGCCCGTGGTTTGTCTAAACCTGTGTCAGGGGAGGCCTTCTAACATATCATTCCCTGCTTTGAGCCAAGTTTATATGCATTAAAAAATCCAAATAGAGGGATACCTGGGTGGGGAGCTCAGGTGCTAGGAGACTGACTCTTGAGCTCTGCTGGGGTCTTGATCTCAGGACCCAGAGTGGAGCCTACTTAAAAAAAAAATCCAAATATAGTAAAACTCTATGGTGTAATCCTTTGCTTTACTGAATTATTCTTTATTTTCTAAAGTCTTCATCATGAGTTTCCTTTAAATCAGGAATCTCCAATGAGTAACAATGATATTAGAATCATACAGACCGAGTTCATACACAGCACCTGCAGAATGAAATTAATTTGAGTTAAGGGTTCTCTCAGTGTAATTGTCTATTTGTTTTTGGATGAGAAAGGCCACTGTTAAAGAGGTAAAATGTTTAGAAAATGAAAGCCTAGAAGATGCTTGCTGATATTAGCTACAGCCTATGCTCCTGAAGAAAATGACATATATCATGCAAATCAATAATAATTATGCATAAATAATTTTATTGTCTTATTGATTCTGGAGTATGGCTCTTCCTGTTAATCTTACTAATACCCCATGTTACTTCAATATTGATATTGAATGGGAGTCAATGATAGATTCATAATAAATGAATAAGTAGGCAAAAAATGGGAACTTCAGGGCCCTATTTATAGGTGATGCTCAGTGAAAGCCCTTGATGGTACGGCTGTTGCTGCAATGCACAGAAAGTTTACACACAGTTGAGGCCACACAGACCTGCTAATCTCCTAGGAAGGCAGCAGGAGTCTACACACGCTTGCCCGGATTCTTCTAGCTGTCTTCTTGAAGGTAAAAATAAATCCTGCTGGCTGCATCAGTGTTTAAGAAATCAGCAGCAGTGGTGGGGGGTAAGGATGGGAGGAAGGAGGAATGAAGGCAGAGATGCAGACCACTGATGAGGTTCAAGGGTGATGAAGCTCCTGCCCATGACTGACCAGGGAGAGAAATGAATGTCATTGCGTGGTCAGGATGCTACTAGTTCATAGCGTGAAAGGAGGGGGCCTAAGTTTCCCATCATTCCAAGTCCCGGCTTAGATATATCCCATGTCTTTCTCTGATTTCCTCAGAAAGATGCCATTTCTCCGCCCTCTGAAGTCCAGTATCTCTTGATTCATAATGTATGATGCAATTCGTCCTTGTGTTTAAGTTGTTCACATATACGCCTTATCTCCCCTAAGTAGGCTGTCAGCCTTTTGAGGTTAACTTCGACATTTTCATTTCTTTCCCTACCTGCCAGTAACTTGATGAACGTTAGTTGAATACAGGACCAAGGGCATGAAATGTAGGTTTGCTGAAACCAAGGCAGTAAAAATGCTGTGGAATCTTGTATGCAGATTCTGAGATTTTTAACATCTGATTAAGTTAATAGGCATGTTGATTTCTTGAACTGTGAACTATAGAATATGAAACTCTGCCAATGACACAATACTTTTGAGAAGCCTCTCCTTCTGCTGTGCATGCTCCTAGGCATCCGGTCTAGAGCTTGCATCCAAAACCTCAAAGTTAGGAAACTGAGTTTGAAATAAGTCAGGTCTTTTTCACCATGACCCACACTATGATGATGAATACACTGCCTTAGGCAGCCTTCTGTGAGTTCTTATTCCTTAAGGCTTTGCTAATACTGTGACCCATTCCTCCTTATTTTGGAAGCCCATTAGAGCATTATAACTGGATTGCGCACACCCTTCTGTGCCCAGATCTACACTACTTTAAAATTTCCCTTTCCCAAAACAACAAAATAAAAATCCACCAAGTAGCTAAACTATATTCAGATATCCATACAATTCTATCCATGGCAACATTCTCAGGCTTTCAGAAATTTAATTTCCAGGGTCCCCCACCTCAATGGACAATAGAAGAAAATGGGCCTCACTGTCACAAATTTCAGCACCTCTCAAGGAACTAATTAAATCTCCTAGGACGCCCTCACCCACACCCTAAGAAATTTGAGGGGTGTGCAAAATCCAAACCCAATTCGACACCATTACAACAAAAGCCCTTTACTTATACAAAGCTTCATCTTGCATTTCTTTGTCTCTTTCCCCCCACAGAGTAGTAAATTTTCAAATTCCCCAAAGGTCATGAGTTTGGCAGTGGAACAATGGCATCCCGGGAGGCAGTGCCTTGGTGAGGGACTTTGCTGCCCTCTGGGCCACGCAGCAGCAGGGCTGTTGTCTCTCTTGGGAGCTGTGGGCGTCATCGGAGTGGATGCACGCTGGTCACGGTGGGGAAAGTCAGTCTCTGGGGTGGTGGGGAAACGCTGCATACCTTCCATGCAGGTTTGGAAGCACCGAACCAGACCTTCTGGCATCGAGGTGCTGCCCCCGGGGGGACTGCCCAGGAAGGAACGGCCTGCGGTTCTCCAGCATTGAGAGTGATAAGGTCTCTTCCGAAGAGGAAGGGTTATCCTAACTCCCACCCGAATCAGCTTGGAAATGAAGAAGGCGGAAAAGAAACAGTGCTTACTGAACACTTTGCTTAAATGTACCAATCGTAGGGTGCCTGGGTGGCTCAGGTGGTTAGGCGTCTGCCTTTGGCTGAGGTCATGATCTCAGGGTCCTGGGATCGAGCCCCACCTGTGTTGTGTCACGCTCTCTGCTTAGCAGGGAGTCTGCTTCTCCCTCTCTATGTCTCCCCCCACCATCCCACTGGTGCTCTTTCTCTCTCTCAAATAAGTAAGTAAAATCTTTTAAAAAAATAAATAAGTAAATAAATGTGCCAATCATTACGCTGCATGTTTTACATCTCATCTGCACACAACCCTACAGCGTAGAAAGATTACTGAATTTAAAGACAAAATAAAGCTCAAAAGGACTTCCTCGAAATGACATGCCTAGTATCATATGGACGCAAGATGCAGACACAGGCCTGTCTGGTTCGTCAGTCCCTATTCTTACCTTACACCATGCTGTGTTTCAAAAGGAAAAATCAGTTTTTAGGTGCAAAACAGAGCTTGTCCATTTTGTAGAAGGGAAGACTCGTGACTCATCCTTTCTGTTACAGCCTTGGGCTTAACACCCACTTAGTCTCAGTTTGACCCTCTTGCACTGTGGGCTCCTGGCCATAAAATGAGAGCCTAATAAGAGAAGCCTAGCTTAGCAATTCTATCAGATGCAACAAATGTCGAAGGAACGGATGAATAAATGTGTATCGGTGGTGAGAGAATAAAGGGCTTGAATGAAGCTGACAAGTCCATTCTGGGATTAATTTGGCAATCCTGGTCTTATGAAAGCAGTCCATCTTAATCACAAATACATTTTTAAAATATTTTATATATTTATTCATGAGAGATGCAGAGACATGAGCAGAAGGAGAAGCAGGCTCCACGCAGGGAGCCCGATGTGGGACTCAATCCTAGGACCCCGGGATCACGACCCGAGTCAAAGCCAGACGTTCAACCACTGAGTCACCCAGGCACACTCACAAATATGTTTTTTTAATCCATGGGACATGACATGTTGGTGTCTGGAGGAAAAGCCTGTGTGTATGACGGTGGTCTGGGCTTCCTCATGGACACAGCAGCCCACCTGGCATCATGCTAATTCCTACGAGGCCACTGAACTTAGTCTGAAGCCAAGATTTCTTCTGGAACAATATGAAAGAGGTGCTTATTTGGGCAGACTTGACATTCCTCTAACCATTTTAAAAGCGAGACGCACTCTCAAAGTCAGAAAGGAGGGAAAAATCAAGCATTGTTCCAGTTTGAGGTTTTTTGGTTTTTTCTTTTTTTAATGAGATGTTGATTGTTTATAGAGGAGATGCTTCATTTAAGGGATAAAAGTTGAACTGCTTCCTGTAGCCTAAAGGAGCTAATTAAAATGGGACCAGGCAGGGATTACATACTCGGAGGTGTCCCACGGGCCCCTTGATTCCCACGGCACAGACAGCCTCACTCCCGGCTAACACTTACACTAGGTGTCAGATTCTTGATAGAGACCTGACTTCTCTCCTCCTCCCTCTCTCACTGTTCGGGGAACCCTGGTCAATGCTGAGGCTAACCGCACACTAAATGAGGTGACGGGACACATCTAACCAGCTGACCTGTCGAAGAGTGAGGTCACAGGGCTCATCCGTCCCTGTGAAAACCCATCCGGTCCATTTGGGTAGGATCCCTGCGTTCCTAAGGCCTGGCCTTCACTCTCTCTGCTCAGAATTCACTCGAAGCTATTATAAGGCAGCCAAAGATAAAACAGCTTCTGCATAATGAAACACTAATCCCCGGAGTGTGACGCCCACAACACAAATGAATGCTAGACAGAAGATAACCAAATGTCTAGACTTATTCAAAACCCGTTTCTCACAGCTCCAACTTGCACTTGCGGCCACATCGGCTTATAAACCATAAACCGGTGTAAAGACACACAACCGAATGACAACAGCACAGAGCCGAAACCCAGCTGAACCTCTTCGTTTGGGCCTCTTTATTTGTGTTGGTTTGTGCTTATCTATCTGGCCCCCCAAGCCCATACCAGCTCCCTGGAAATAATGTACAGTTTGAAGCCTCCGCAAGTGAGGATGACATTTGCCCTTTCTTTTCATAAATATACTGGTGGGCTGGACTACTTCCTAACGAGTCCGTCATTCTGGGTCTTGAAAATTAAGTTAGTAAGACTGCACAATTTATAGGATCCGTGGATTTGTGTTCAGCACAATGAGCTGAAAGTCTGGCTCTCTGGATTCTAGAATGAGGACATCAGCTATAATTGACGAGTACAACTCAGGCATTTCACCAGGAGCCCAGAACTTGACCTCTGTGAGGTACCCATTTTCCCACCTGTGAGACTAACCGTGTCCTCTGGCAAATTACCCCATGCCTTGGTTTCTCCAATGGAAATAATTTTAAAATAGGAAGGCTTAAATAAAATAAAAAGATGGCCAACTAGTTAATACCCAGCAGCGAGACAACAGTTGCTACAAGCCTATATACCTCTAATATAAGTTGTTCATTTTTCTTTTATGTCTTTGTCAAAGTACCTCTTAAAACATCATTTCTAATAAAAGTAAAAACGGAATTCGAATTCCAAAGATCACCCTGGCAGGAGTTAGATATTGCTGTGGAGGGCCATCCTCATTTGTACCCCAGTGGAATGTACTGATGGGTGCAGGGGTTTCTTTTAACATTTACGTTTCGTTTCGTGGCTAAAAGAGGAACCCATGGATGAGTCGTGCCCAGGTCCTGAGTCCCCTACTCCAGCCTCAGGCCACCACATGGGACAATTTTAACTTACCTTTGCCTGTTTAATGAAGACAAGGTAAGTTGAATAACATTTTTCTTAATGGTGGGAAAAAAAACCCTTCAGTTATCACCCAAAGAAATGCTCAAGCCTTATCTGTTCTACTGTTATCTAGAGCTTTCCTGCTCAAGTATGGAACAAAATGGATTCTGAGAGTTCCCCCCTCCCTCTTATCGCTTTCAGAAGCAAGCATCCTCTCAAGGCAGGACAAAGAAGGAGGGAAAATTTTGAATCATTTTTTCCCTTCCCTCAAGTGAGCGAGGAGAATTGTGCTCCATGAGGGGAAAGACCACAGAAGTCAGTAACGTAAACAGGATGGTAGGTAAAATGTTTAAATTATATGCAAGAAGCAATATCAGGGTTTCCTGATCATCCATTTTGCCCATAATGGATGGTCATAATCTACTTTCTGTAGTGTTTATGGATTGGAAAAAAAAAGAAAGTCTGTCAACAATTTATATGGCTGTGAATACCTGAAGGGACACAAGGTATTTTCTTAGAAGGATCCCATAATTGAGGTCGAAGGAAGGTAATGACTTCCACTTTCTAAAATAATCTAAATTAAGAAAGATTTGGCTGGCCCGATAACTACTACTGCATTACACATCTACTTTCCTTTTCTGTCTGTGTGGACCTTTAATAGGCAAAGCTTTTGCTGTAACCACAGAGCATACACAGAGCAACATGTAAAGTATGAGAGTAATGGCCACCTTATAGGGTTGTTGTGGGGATTTAATGAGACAGTGTACAAGAAGCACTTAGAGTAGTGCCTGGTCCATAATAAGTATTCCATAAATGCCAACTATAGTTATTATTCCTCTCAGTATATAAATTCTGCTTAATAGAGAGATGTTTTCTAAAGCTATCTCCAACACTCCAAATTTTAAAGTAATCTCACTATATACAATATCTCAGACCCCTCTGAATCCCATCCCATTTGCAACCTCTTTCTTTATCGTTCCTTTCTCTTTCTCGTTGTGTCATGGCTTTGTGTGTATATGTCTGAATTCTTCCAGTAGACCTCCAGTTTTTGGAAAGCAGAAACCCTATTTCATTTACCACTGTACACTCAGTAGAATGTGGTTTAGCACCTTACGGTAGGACAGATTTTTAACAAGCATTTAATGAATAAACGAATACATGAGTGAATAAATAAATAAATAAATAAATGATAGAATAAATCTGAAGGCCCACTAACCACGAACACCATCAATATTTTAATCTCTTTGTTAACTTTTCCCCAAGTGAACATATAGTGCTCTTTCCACAAGCGTGAAATTGTTAATTTTCTAGAAAATACTTCTTTAAGAAAAGGTGGACTGTGAAAAGGAGGACATCCATCCCATCTTGATTGACTTGATACTAGTATTTGTGGTCCCATCCCCAGCTTGGTTCACAGATAACATATTTGGGACTTTTGGAAGGTTTCTGTCATGAAACACCAATAATTTCTAAGCCACAGTTCTTAAGTGAACTCAGAATGAGAAAGCATTTGATTTTAAGTCTCTTTAACAAGTAAAGGGGGTGACAACTTTTTTTTATGGCCTTCTCGGCTTTTCAGTTGATGAATACTACATCAAGCTACCAAACAATTGATGCCATTTGGGTTCAAAGAACAAATCCATGACTCTGCCCCTAAGCAGGCTAATCATATGTTATCAACAGCTCGTACTTAAAGACTATTACCACTCCATGCAACAGTACTCTGTGCACTGAGATCTGAATCAAGTAAATAAGTATGTGTTCCATAGAACAATATAGTCAAACTCTGTACAATAATATTGAACAGTACGCTGGTGATGATGATCAATTCAAGCCAAATTATATTCAGTAACAATTTACATAAATGTGTGCTTTTGGACAATTTATAGACTGTTATAGAAGGGTAGGACTACATAAATCTAGCAAGGAATAATGATTTGCAGCAATCGATTGGGGACTTCTAAATTTTAGCTTGTTATCAGGAAGAGACAAACCTGAGCAAAATGGGATATCTATGTTTAGAATATGATTCACCAGTCTTCCACTTGCCACTACCCTCATTGATCCTTTAAGACTTGGTTCAAAAATCAACTTCTCAGAAGGCCTCCATGTTAATTCCATCCTTAACCTCAGGGCTCTTGAGGTTAAAAACTATGTGAATGAATGAACGAATGAGTGAGTGAATGAAAAGATGGAGAAGTGAGAGCCAGGGCAATTAACGAGAGCATGCACTCAATCACTCTGGTTCAGCAAAAGATTCAGAAGTGAACACTATAATGAAGCTATGAAAAGATATTTGGCACATAACAAGCGCTTAAAAATGTTCATTAAATGAAGGAATTAATGAACAATTCTAGACGTAAACAGTCTAGAAGATGTAATTTCTCAAATTATTTTCATTGTCAAAGTAGATATTGTTCCCTTGTGCTATTATTTGCTTCCTCTAAACTATGAATCTCTGGTTCCTTGTAAAAAAATTTTTGTATTTGTACAGAAGTACAATTCTTTTTGGCTATACTAAGTGGTGCTTCTTTCCTTGGGCACATCAACCACTGCTTTCCACGCCCTTCCCTCCTCCCCCAGTAGAGTACAGTGGCTTTCAGAAATGCTTGGCCTTTGGAATAAAGTAGACTGTGCAGAAATCCATGCAGTACATAACATGACATAAGTCAAATCAAAGAAGAAAAAGATGCATGGGGTCACTCATAAGATTTGGATAGTTTGACTACGCAAAAATTCTAGGTTCTAATGGTAATGATTTCATAAAAATGACCAAGCAAATTTCTATGGGTTTCTTAGATATAAAGAATTAGCTTGATGTAGACATAAGTCATGGTGTGGAAGGTGGCCCACATGGTCTTATTTTAGGACATTTGGGGGCATGGAATTAATCACATGTCATCTATGTGGGAACCTCGTGTTTGTCCCCAGTTAGTCTGGGACTTTACCCTTAATATGCCGACAGACGTTTCACTGAACCAGCTCCTCCACTGACTGGCTGTGATTTTAAGTTATGTCACTTCCCACCCCAAGCCCCCACTTCCTTTTCTTTTGAATGAGGATAATATGAGTACACACACCTCACAATTGTCATGAGATTTTGATGAGCTGATGCATGTAGTTATTTTAGCGTAGCGCTTGGCACATAACAATGTGCCAATAAATGTTATCTAATATAATCATTATTATTGTAATTCATAACCAAGCCTATTCTTATGATAGTTCTATTACTATCTACTCATTTGCCCAGTAATTATCCAATTTTTGTAAGTGTATTTTGTATTTTTAAAAGTGATATTTAGAATGAATGATTTGCAATGTCCAAATGGCTTGCCATAAAAAGGACTACTCTTCTCCACTGCTGGGTGCTGTGCTGTGCAGGGGAGCAGGCCTAGGCCTCAGCAGTGCCATTCTCAGAAGGCGTGAGGCCCAGGCCAGACCACATTCTCTATCTTCCTTAGAAGAAATCACCAAAGGACCGAGGGAAGCCTTGAGGAGAAAGGGATACGAGGGAAACACGGCTGGATGTGTGTGGTGAGCAGCTGTCCAAGTCTGGCGCTGAGGTCCAAGGAGCAAATGAGGTGAGGCTGGGAGGGAAAATGAGCTGGAGACACAGTGGAAAGACTCTCAGGGCCTTCTGCCAGCATCTGGCAAAATCTACACCTCTCCTCTGATCCACCCCCATTCCCAGCAGAGGGCAACAAGCAACTGCTGCTCATCCTATTACCTACAGAGCTTTTAAAGGGTAAGAGCCCTCATTCTTTGGCCTAGTTGGCCATGACTGGAAGGCCTTTAGTTCTGGTGCAGAGAGATATAAGGCCTGAGGATGGTTTGGGGGTGGGGATCAACCCTTTTTTACAACACACATGCACACATTGCATTGCTACCTGGGAAGATACACAACCCACTGCTATTCTGCTGCAGCAGAAATGCACACTTACAATGAAAGAAAGTCACACGCTATTGCAAATTATGTAAGTCCTCATGAAATAACTTGCATCAAATGGGAATTACAACAGCACCAATGTTCCCCCATAAACACTGAATTGGAGTATTAGCTGCTGAATTTTACTTCTATGGTATGAAGGTGGCTAGAGATATGGTGGTATGACTTTCACTGTCTCAGGGGACCTTCAAGCAAATGAGCTACCTTGTGAGACCCTCCCAGAATGCCAACATCCTAAATAAGTATTAAAATGCATTCACTATTTGTATCACTTAAGAGCTTGAGGATTGGGGGGTGGAGGGGAATGATTCCAAACCCATGCATGTTTTTATTTAACAACAGCTCGGCTATTAGACAATCTGGGGTCCAGTTGACACTTGAACAATGCAGGGGATTAGGGGTGCCAACACCATCCCACCCCACAGCTGAAAATCCACATGTAACTTTGACTCCCCCAAAACCTAACTGCTAATAGCCTCCTGTAGACTGGAAGCCTTACCGATCACATAGTCAATTAACGCATATTTCATATGTTCTATGTATTATATATTGTATTATATATTCTCACAGTAAAGTAAGCTAGAGAAAAGGAAATGTTATTGAGAACATCATAAGGAAGAGAAAATACATTTACAGGGCTGTACTGTATTTATTGAAGAAATCCACGTTGGATTGTAAACCTACACAGTTCAAACCCGTGTTGTTCGAGGGTCGACTGTATTAGGAAGACCGTCCTAGAAGCTATGCTGGTGCTCTGAGTCAGTCTACACAGCATGCATAGAGGCAGACTTCCATAAATGATCTTGTTACTCTGTCCCAAAGGGATAAAACTCAGACGCAAACAATCCACGTTTAGTCGTACCCTGGAGCTGACTAATTTGTATTCACTGTGACAAGTCTTTACTCACAGACTTGAAGTAATTATTAGAAAGTGAGAAAACAGACATTACTTTTGGGAAGCTGGGACGTGGCTTTCTACTCTAAGTTGCCACCAGATAGAATGACCCATAAAAATAACTTGGAAGGCTATTACCTTACAACCAGAGCATACAAAATCCAACACTTACAGACTGTGCCCCTCTCATGTGTATTTTAATTAAAGATTTAAACTGCTAAGAGACAAAAACTGAAAACATGTACATAATCCATCTAATTTTGCATAATTTCTTGTTAGTTGCATAGCTGATTGTCACCCCGTCTGACCCTGATTTACATGTGATGTGTGCACATTTCCTGGCTTGTGGCATAAAAACCACGCTCGCTGGGTAGTCCAATTCCTTTTCTATGCGTACATGAAACCATAAGGTTTCCAGCTGGAATGCAGTAGAAGCACATTCGGACAGAGGACAAGTTGGTATTTATTTACCAAGTTTATCCAATTCAACCTGCCAGGGGAACGTGAGCTTTTTTGCCGTTGTTTCTGGTGCTCTCATTTTAAGTTTGCGTCTAATGTGTTGGGAGAGGACATCAGTTCTGGTGCCTTGAGGGTGAGATTATTCATACTAAAACCAACATAGCACGTATCATCCACATATCAATCAGTGGTGTCGTTTTAGCAGCAGCAAGGGCATAGTAGAAAACAAGATGCAAAATCACTTACTGCACTAACAGTGACATTTGCCTGCCCCACCTGGGGTAAACAAGGACTCCAATATGTAAATTTTAAATACTAGATTAATACGACTCTGAGATTAGGAGACGGAAAGCAAGGCAAAAAAATGCTCAGACTTCTTGGGCTTGAGTTTTTCCTTCTTCTCTGAATGGGCATTTTTCAGAAAGTATTTTGAATGGAAAAAACTGAAATGCTAAAATGCTGGGCTGCCTCCTATATATACAGGTTACTGTATCATATTATAATGTTATATACAGTCCCAAGGGTGAAGGTGAGCAAACACTCGCCCATGGAGGGAGGGGGCGAGTGTGCACGGGTATACACACACGTGCCTGCAGACCAAGCGGGCAGTAATCAGGACAAGCACAACTATGACAAATTAAAATCAGCCACAGTTAAGTCCCAAACTGGTGATTTTCTATGGAGATAAATAGGGTAAACAATGCAGTGCAGCCAACATTGACCTTTAAGCCCATTTCATGGCCACTGCGCATGCATTTCTTCTAGTATTCTAATCTCGACACCTGTTGCAAAGACGTGCTTAAATAGGATATTCATCCTCTGAAGTACATAACACTTAGGTTGTGTTTCTTTTTTTTTTTTTTGCTTCGGTATGCAAAAAAGAATGGCTAAATCATATTCCTATTCATTCCAAGTTGGAGCAGAACTGCCTCCGCTTGTTGCCAACCGTTATCCTTAGAGAGGGCCACACGTTTTGAGGTTTCAGAGACAGGGGGTAGACTCTGCGTCGAGAAATATCAGACACTCAAGTCCTTTGGCAACACACCAAGCGATGGTTTCTGCCAACACAGAGGCTTCAGTGGGGCTCCCGGTGGGTGAATGAGAGGGAGCCGAATGTAGTTAAGTGTGGCCATGTGATGTATGTGATGCTGCTTACACCAAAGCACAGCTTGCACTTTGTCTTCTCCACCCATCTGGTGTCATAGCTGGTGTCACTACTTGGTAGCTCCTCTGCCCCCCTTCCTCTCCTGGTATCTTTGAAATCTTTGCCTGAAACGACTGGAAGTCCAAGCCAGGTACAGCTGCACTTAGTGATATTCTTACTCTTTGACTTGCAAAGGTCTCTCTTGGAGAGACATTTGACAAAGAAGGTTTCTGAGTCTCTGTAACCCTGGCAAGACAGCACCCATAAATCCTCTTCCTACCTCTAGAGTGAACTCTAGAGGAGGAAGGTGGGTGGGTGGTGACAAATGGAGAGTGAAGCAATAGTAAGAGGTCCAGCCAGCCACCAAGCCAATCAGAACTGGAATCTACCCAACTGGGTGCACTTTCATCCTTCCTTATAAAGACCCAGTTGTGAATCCTTTCCCTCCAGGAGAGCCTCCTCAGGTGGGAAAACGCTACCCCAAATGAACACATGGCATCGATGGTTGTGTGTGTGTGGGGGGGGGAATCGGGGGTGGGGGTAGAGATGTTTCTTTGATCTACATTGCCTCTGTCCCCCTCCATTTTCCCAACTGGGACCAATGAGGTCTAATTTTGTTTTAGTTCTTTCAAATTTTTGCAAGTCAGAGGGAAGTCAGGGATATTAGAGGCTCACTATTGGAAAAAAAAATATTTCCAGTAAGGTGCTTTAATTTCATTTAATTTAAATTGTCTTAGCAATTTTGAAGTTCATAATACAGTCTTGTTGACTGTAATCACTCTGCTGTGCATTAGGTCTCTAGAACTTCTTTATCTACCCGTAGCTGCAAGTTTGTAGCCTTAAATAAACATTTCCCCCAACATTCGCCCCCTCTAGCCCCTGGTAACCACAATTCTACTCTCCATAGATCCTAACTGTTCTCACCACAGAGAAGGTATGATAATTACGTGAGGTGAAAGAAGTGTTAGCTAATTATGGTGGTAATCATACTGTGAAACATAAATGGATCAAATCAACAGGTTGCTTGCCTTAAATTGAAACGATCCGGGAATCCCTGGGTGGCTCAGCAGTTAGGCGCCTGCCTTCGGCCCAGGGTGTGATCCTGGGGTCCCAGAATCGAGTCCCACACCGGGCTCCCTGCATGGAGCTTGCTTCTCTCTCTGCCTCTCTCTGTCATGAATAAATAAAATCTTAAAAAAATATATTAAGTAAAAAAAAGAAACAATCCTATGTGTCAATTATGTCTCAATAGAAACTTCATATGACATTTGATCTGATTCAGGTTGTGAATTTTGGAGATAGAACTCTAAAATTCTTTTTTAATGAAGGGACAATTAGGGATAGGGCTGGGGGCAGGGGAGAATGCTTACAATCACACACCAAACTCTGACTGGTATTTCATTTAATTGACAAGTCTGGAAACTGAAATGGCACCTCTGATCTGAGGCTGATGGGAATATGGGTGCTCCACAACTTTTTTTTAAAGATTTTATTTATTCTGAGAGACAGAGAGAGAGGCAGAGACATAGGCAGAGGGAGAAGCAGGCTCCCTCTGGGGAGTCCAATGCAGGACTTGATCCCAGGACCCCAGGACCATGACCTGGAAAGGCAGACACACTCAACCACTGAGTCACCCAGAAGCCCCTCTTAAGGAGCCATCCAGAACTTTCAAGAGATTCAGAGCAGCTCCAGCCTGGCTGGAAGGAACCCCACCACTGCTGCTGCATTTCCTCTGAGGACTCTCCAGGACCATGGGATGGTGCCAGGTGTAGGTTGGTGGCTCTCCACTTAACTGTACACCCAGGGCCTTCTACGAACATGGATTTCTAAACGCCTTTGTAGACTCTCATAAGGTGCCCATTACATATAAAAGCAATCAACCCAGAGCAAACCAATTATCCTCACTATTGCTTTTCTTCTGTCTAAAATGCTACAGGGGGGTCTGGGTGGCTCAGTCAGTTATGTGTCCAACTCCTGATCTCAGCTCAGGTCTTGATCTCAGGGTTGTGAGCCCAAGCCCCATGGTTGGCATGGAGACTACTTAAAAAAGTAAAACTAAAAATTTTTTAAAGCACTAGATCTCCTAATTTGTTCATATTTTAAAGTGTACAGATGCTTGATTTTGGGGTTCCATGGACTAGAGCAAAAACAAATATCCTCAAGTACTTTCTGCCTTGAGATCCCTCCGTACCCACAAACTTCACATTCTGGGAAGAGGAGAACCCACCTTACCTCACCTCACTGTGCCAAACTGTTTACCAAAAGTGACCCACCAAGCACTTGCATTCCTCACTCAAGTCTATTTGTTTAAAATGCCTTTTTTTTGCACAGCAGCATTTTAACGGGGTTTACCCCCTTCACTTACTATCTAGAAATGCTCCAAATATATTACATTGGAACATGAAGTCTAGTTATCGGTCCAGCTTACCCAGTAGTATACCATAGAAAAGCCTAATTCATACCCCTTAGACGTGCCAGATTCACCATACCTCCTTCATCATCCTTCAGATTTTTCTTTTTCCTCCCCAACAGCAAATTTCAGATGTTCTTATAAAGCCTTTCTGTTATAAAATGGGTCCCCCACGCTTGAGCATGGACATCTCTCTTGTAAATACCAAGAATTTATTACTAGATTTACGTTTTGGTTCTCATGATCTCCATCCTCCTTGTGTCACTCACTTTTTTTGAAGTTTAGGAATGAGAAGTCATGTGGGAGCAGGTCGCAGGACTCGGACCCCTGCCACCCGGCCCGGTCACAGGTCCCTCCCGTACCCATCACATGCTCCCTGGCTCAACCACAAACATGGTGGCAATGTTGGGGGGGGGGCAGGCTGTGTCCAGGAGTGAAGGGTGAGTGTTCCCTTGTTTCAGCACGATGACCTTACAGTTAGACTTCAAGGCTAGCCTCGGATGCAGGCGGATCGCTATTAACCACGGTCTGCCACAAGCATATGGGGACAGACAGGCCGGAGCAGATCACTAGGGAAGACTCAGTGGCATATTTGCCCACAACACTGCTACAGTGGCATAGCTTAGAGAGGGTGAGAGGCAAGGCAGTCATCGCTATCTCACTCTGGAAAGAGGATCATTTTGGGGGAAATCTGCAAACCATGTGAGGACAGAAGGCATCACTGCTTTCAAGTTATGAGTAATGAGCCATGTTGGGTTGGGGGGGAGAAGGAAGTTGGTTCTGTCATTCATTCTGACAGGGCTTCTTAACAGAAAAGGAGGAGGAGGGTTGAGGGTGGGGGGCGGGTGGGCTGGGTGGGGAGGCGTAGAGAGAGGACAGAAGGGTAAAGCCAGCCAGGCAAAGGAGAATGAGAAATCCCAATTATGGACCTTATGGAGAAGCTGCTGGTGAGCCACCCTGGCCAAAGGAAAATGTTGATTGGACCAGTTTTCGGAGGGAAACAGACAGCCCTTCTGCAAGCAGATGGGTGACAAATCTCTGGGAGGAGGCTGTGTTGTTCATGTGTGAAATGGTCTTAGCCAAAGAGTAAAAGCGCCAAGCCATGTATGTAAGCAGGAGCCACCTGGCCTGCATGTGGTGGTGGAGTGGCGTGTGTGTGTGTGTGTGTGTGTGTGTGTGTGTGTGTGTGTGTGTTGGATGGCAAGACTTTGGCAACAAAATCACTAGCTGAAAACTCCAGACCATTAAACCAAATGGGTCTTCATTTGCACCCCCCTCCCCACCTCTTTCTCTTTCTTTTTCTTTCTTTCTCTCTCTCTTTCCCCTTTCTTCTTTCTGGCCTCCTTCTCCCTCTATCCACCCCCCTCCTGCTGCTTTAACCTTCCCCCCTTACTTCTGGATGTATTTCGTCTCATGAAACTATACAATTAAAAAATAAAAACCTCCCTGATAGTGAAAAACCCAATACAAGGCAGGATTCCAACTAAGTGAGCAGAAATAATCTGCCAGCAAAGGACAAAGTCGAACAAGCCCCTCCACACCTGCATCTGACGCCCTGCTTGCCCCACGGAGTCTATTCTCATGGACTGGGTTTACTGGGTGGGTGGAGGGAGGCAGGAAGAACAGGAGGGGTTTTTGTGGAAGTCTAGGTCCAGAGGTAGAGCTCCACGGCCTTTGATGGGGGCCATGCTCTCTTTTTGAGCAGATATGATAAATATTCCTCATCAGGGTTTCTCCACCTTGGAGTTACTGACATTTCATACTGGCTAATTCTGTTGGGGCGGGGGACTGTCCTGTGCATGACGGATGTCATGGGACGTGACATCAGAATTACTGAGATAAGCTTTATGGAGGGTTAGCTCATTCCAAATGAAAACTACTCTCTTGTTTCTCGCATGCAAGTTAAACACGCACGCATTCTCTCTCTCACACACACACCCTTGAAAAACACACTCTCACACATCTGATATTATTACAAAGACTCTAAGAAAAGTTCGTCCTCCTTCCTCATTTTTTTCCATACTTTCTCCTACCTGATCTATTGTGAATGCATCTAAAGCTCGAGCCCAGCATCAAGGGCTCCATTTTTGAAGTGACCTTAACTGCTCTGGCATTTGGGGGCATTAAGCCCTAGAAGCCTGGATGGAAACATTCAGGCAGGATACAACTCCCATTCTTTCATTCAGCTTCTGCAAAATAATGTTGCATACATATGCATGCCTTATAATCGGGCTCTGCTAACTGTCTGCACCCAAAAGAGAAAGCAGACGCATAAAGACGATTGAAAATGTATTCCACAGGGCTCTGAGGTTGTTTTGAAAGACTCTTGATTCCTCACAGATTTTCAGTGACTAGAGGGATGGGGCTGTGGGAGGGGAGACTTGCTGCACTCTGAATTATTTAGCTGACTCAAATGAACAGATTTCACATTGCTCAATGTACCTGATATTGACATTGCTGTTTATGAATTTTTTTTATGTGTAAGGTACAGTTGTGAGGGCATAAAAGCATAAACAAGTCATGGCCTGTTTTCTCTGGTGTGCTGGGACTACCAATAGCTAATATTTCTTAAGTGTGTATGCACTGTTGTAAAAGAGCTTTACGTCCATTCAACCCTCGCAAGCTTGTGAGGTAGCTCTTAAAAAAGCCAAGTTTGCAAAGGAGGAAACCAGACAGAGAGAGAGCTTAAGTACTTACCCAGAGTACAGTGCTAGCAGACGGCCGCGGGGGGCTCTGAACCCAGGCAGGCTCGCTCCAGCACATGCACATCTACCTGGCACGCTGCGGGCTGTCCTTTCCTACACAAGTAGTTACACAGCTAACTGTACTAACAGGCAGGCGGTGCTAAGTGTTCTAAATAGCAAAGAAGTACAAAAAAATACAAGGGATCTGGGAACCCAAAGGAGGCACAGGCTAGCTGGGTTTGTGGTTAGAAGGGCTTGTCGAGGCGGTGTGAGCGGGGTTCTGAAGTATGGGGAGGAGTTTGACCGGCTGGGTCAGAATAAGGGGAACATGGATGTGAATGTTTAGGGAATGTTGGAATCACGGTGGGAATCGGGCTTGACTAGAACATCATCCTTCATCCTCCGCTATGCCTATGGATTTGGGGTGGGGAGAGGGAGGAAAGGGTGAGGAGGCTGATAGAGGTCACCTTGGCGACCAGACCAGTCACTGTACCTGCTCCCTCCTCGCCGTGTGCAGACAGCTCAGGGGTTTCTGATGAGATGAGGGCACATGCTGGGTTGTGGCTATGGCGTGTCTCTCCTCCTAAGAACCCTATTTTAAACTCTGCCCTACTATTTCTTCCCCCCTAAAGAGACATCCCATCTTTTAAGCTCCTTTTTCTCCACTGACTGGGGAGACCCCACGCTTCTCACTGGCACTGCCAAACACGCAAAGAAAGCTGACAGCAGGTGCTTGAGAGATGCCGAGAGCCCTTTTAGCAGGAAAAAACAACAGCACTGGAATTTCTCTTATAATAACAGGACCCGTGTTCCTACAATTTTAATCCCGTGTGATCCACATGAGAACTGCAAGCAGGTGTTAGCATCTCCCTCTTGACAAATGGAGAAACAGAGGCAGGGACAGCTAAGTGCTTCCTTCCCCAAGATTGCACATTGTGACCGTATGCCACCCGGGCCCCACATCTAGGTCTTCGATTCCCACTGGAAGCTAATTGTACAATATCACATTTTTAAGTACACGTGCCCGAGAGGCTTGCCACTTGGGCAGGATCACAGTGAGTTCCAGAAGCGAAGCAGCCAGATTCGCCTGAAATGACACTATCGTTGTGGTAAGTTAAATGCTAACAGGGACAGAGTCTAACGATGGAAGGAAAAAAGCTCCTCAAGCTCACCCCTGAGCTGCTTGGACCACGGTTCCCATGCTCCTCAGGCTGGTGCTGGAGGCAAGTGGTCGGATCAGGGGTGAAGAAGGACATCTGCCCATTGGTACGTTTCAAAACGTGAGTCCCCCAAACCCCCATACTTCTGCTTTCATTTCCCAGATCACAGCAACTATCGAAGTAAAGCTATACAGTCCATTCAACAATAATCAAAAACGAGGAGGGAAGGAGGGAAGGAAAGATCGAACAAAACAGGAAAAGACCGTGCATTAGCGAGAGCCCAGCCTGTGGTCTGCAAAGCTGACAGTTATTATGCGTAATTAGCACAAAGCAAGGTTCTGTATACACACTATCTCCAGACATGTTTTTGAAACAAGGGCTTTGCCTTTTACCACCAATAATTTGTCTTGTTGTATGTTGTTACTTACACAGATGTTCCATAATTTTTTGCATATGGCTCAGCCAAAGAAAGCTTTTTCCCCTTCCATTTTTGGGAAAGATGCAATTGCCTGTGTGAGGGAGAAGAGAATGTCTAGTTTTTACATAATTTCTATGGTGATGATGGGTTGGGGGTGGCTGGGGCGCACGCGTGCATGCCCGCGTAGTAACCAGATTCTCCACCCAACCCTGCAACTGCATTTTCTTGGACTCCCTTTACTAAGCCATTGCTATGGGATCTAGGTACGTCCAAGGTTCATGGCACTTGCTGGGATAACACATTATCAAAAGCCTCTCTAAAAAGGGCCTGAATATTTACAGAAGGAAAAAAGAGGCGGGAGAGATGTGAATACATGGGAGAATTTTTCTCTTTCTTGGCAGTCCTTACAACTGAACACAGCAGAGCCTCCCATGTCTCCGGGACGCCCTCTGCGCAGCCCAGTATGCACATATACGGTATCAGAGGAGAGCTCTGCTGGCGCTTTCTCGGGAAGGAGGATCTGCTGTGCGGATGCAGTTTATTTGCAGGGGGGTAGGGATGCAGATATCAGAGGGCAGGGTAAGATGAAAGCCAAGCATACTGGGGTTTTTACAATAGAGAAAGCCAACAGGCTGAAGGGATTGGGGGGCGAGGGCAGATTAAAAAAATATACATCTTCTCTTTTATTGCGCTACCACCAATTGAGAGAACATTCTGTTGGGGGGATGTCTGCCAACGACTTCTAATTCAGTTTGTTCCACTCGTTTTATTTTTAAACCCAAGTGCAGATTTTATTCCTGGAATGTTATAGAATTGGTGTGGGCAGAAATGGGCAAATTTACTTCAGAGGTGTTTTATAACAACTTGGAAAAGACCCTCTAAAATCCTCCAAGTACATTTCAGGGGTGAATTTCATTTCCTTTCTCTTCTTCAGAAAGCTTTGGTTTTTATTTTTTTTTTAATTGCCTTTTTTTTTACAAAGTAAAACATGATTAACCTTGGGAAAGCATTTCAAAACAACGGTACTATCTATTAGGTATTTACTATATGCTAAGAAGTCTGGTAGTTTGCATTGAATCCTCGCAACTACCTTATTATGCCCATTTATGGGTGAGAAACCAAGGTAGGGAGGGATGACAGAGAGGAGTTCCAATCCAGGTCCTGAGGATATCAAAACCCTTCCTCGCCACTAGGCAATTGTGCTTCCACGTATCGATGTCTGGCACTACATGCTACTGATCATTAGGCTACTATCCTAACAAGACGGTGGCAAAAGCAGACTCCTTAGCCTGCTTTTCTGATGAGAGCCCCTGATGCAGCCAAAGGAGGCTTAGCACAAATCTGTCCCGTCTCTGGGCAGGAGTTCTTGGGGAGGGGGGGGAAGTGCGTGGTGGTATCAAGACAGTGGCAAAATCAGTGAGCATATATATTTATATTGGTGAGCATATATATTTATTTTGAAACACCACGGCACCGGCACCAAAAATTGCTCGTCCTACCTTGGCAACATTAAAGACTGATATAATGTCCCTCCCAATACTCCAAAAGTATTTACTTCAAAAATCGATTTCCTCTGTCACTATTTATCGCCCCGCATTTTGCTCAGTGGTTCTGAGAAACCGCATGGAAAATCACAATGTTACACTTGTTAAATTGACCCTGCAGGGCTCTAGCACTAGTACATGCATCATCCCAAGAGGTAAAAAGGCAAGTCTGCCAGGCTCACGCTGAGAATATCATCATGAAACCAACAAGGATATGCAAATCTGTCTGTTCTATAGCTCATTTGCATAGTTTTTCATTGGTTTTGCAGAACCTCTATAGTAAATGTCAATTTCCTTTTCTTTCCTAAAGCTTATTAGCTGTGTGTGATGTTTACAGCTTGAAGACCAAACAGATTTAATAGGTAAAACATTTAAACGATATAATTAAAAAGCATGTGAGGAAGGGGGGAGGAAAAAAGAGGCTCTGATGTAGATCAAACGCACAGATATACTTGTGCTGTTAAAATATGCTTTCCAAGTTTGGAAGATGCAGAGGCTTCATGCATGTCTGTGCACGCAGAAGCACCGCCACAAAATTTGCTTAACCTATTTTTTTTTTTTCTGCAACGATCTAGAAAAAGCAGAGAGATGTGCTTACAAACTACCAAGGGCTTGAACCTAGTTGCTGAGTACACATTTTACTCACAACGAAATCTGAATGGAAGTCTGCCAACGTCTGGGCCGACGTTCAAACATTCTGAGTTTCTATGTATTCCAATCTCTCAAAACTAATGTTTTAAAACTCTTTTGATATTTTCTGAAGCACTACAGAGCTAAATCCTCACCTCTCAGTTCAGAGTCACATACAACCATCGTATGCTGCTCTGAAGATGTGCAAAGGCCTTCCATTGTGCAGCGTTTAAACTTCACCTATGGCATCAATACGACAAACACGTGATGGCTTCTGAGCCAGATTATTTTCCTTTTATGCATCAGATTTAGGGACTGGGTGGAAAGGCAGGTCTGGAGAAATCTTGGAAGCTTCTATAAATATTGAAAAGATACCTAAATTGGAGGCAGTATATCTTATTTTTTGCATTTCATGTGGCAGCTGAGTACAGTACCTACTGCTATTAGTCATTAGATCAAAAGTTCTGCCAAAAGGTAGTAGTTGGTGATCTGCACCTTTGGAATACATCTTTACTGGCACTCTACTACAATTAGCTGATAACCCAAATTTCACGGGGACTGCAGGAAAAACAGCTACTCAGTATCCAATTAAATTTTACAGTTGGCTTTACGGAAGAAAAGGAAAACCAAATGCTCTTAGAAGATTTTAGAGGTGGGTAAATAACAGCAACCTGACACTACAAAGAGAGATGTCTTTGCAGGGTAAGCGTCTTCTTGCCACGTGGAGTTCAGGTAAGGCTGCCATAAAACATTACTGGCAAGTTTTAATACCTTTGGGGCTACAGGCACATTTATGTCTTGATGGAATTCAGCTGTACAGCCCCTTCCTGTCAAACACAATCCATCCTGTTTTAAGTTCTTTCTTCTGCCTAACGTGATGGGCAGCAGGATGAAACAGGTTGTATAAAATAGCACGGAAGAAAATGAAAATAAGAAAAGTTCTCAAAGTCAAGGCAGAAATGGTGATGCTCCAGCCACAGTCTTCAGACCGAGGTCTTGACAGCTCTCTGATGAATTATTTCCAAAGCTCAGGCAGGCCACAGATCAGCTCTATGCCTCTGTTTCCTCATCTGCTAAGCAGGAGTCACCACACATCCTCTAACCTCAGAGAGTTTTTGTGAAAAGGAGAGGCTTATGAAAAGTGCTGTGAACATGGATGCCAAACTATTATCTCATAATTCAATGTGCCCAAATCAGATGGAAACAAGTGAAACCCCAAATTAATTTGATACCATATGCTACGGGTTGCATTTTCCAAAAGCCTTTGGAAATTGGCATTTATAATATTTGTGGGTTCATCCCTTTCCGTGTACAGAAACATGTGCACACATCAAAACAGACCCAGTTAAATCTTAATTATCCAGCAAAGGATTATCCAAGATTCTTACTGTTTCTCCTTTTTCCTGTTGCCCATTTCTTAAATCCTCTGGCAATTCTTCCATGATTAAGGAAAAGCACGCAAATCAATCAATCCCATTCTGTATTCATTGTAATTTCAACTATCGGTGTTGCCTTAGCCTCCACTGGCACGGATAAGTGAGGACATGCTATTTGTACTCACAGCTAGATGTAAACATTTATCTGTATTACCAGGAAATGAAGCAGGGACTTAAATTATCTTAATCTCTCTTCACCTTCCAAAACTTTGCTTACTGAACGGATACTTTGCTAAGACTTATTTCTTTCATAGTTTTACATCTATGTAGCGGCCTTTGAAAACAGAATAAGAAACACATTTTAACCTTTCTTTGATGACTCAGTGTCACCAATAGCCATCTACTCATTATGGCACTATACTACACAGCACAGCCTTCATCTCAGCCTTATTTTTTCATCTAACAAATAAAATATTTGTGGATCATCTCCTATATGTCAGGCACCACGCTGCTAAAAGGTACAGATTGAGACAGGCATGGTCTCTACCCTCCTAGAGCTTACATTCTAGTTGGGGAGAAAAGATATATATGACATAATCACACAAATAAATAAGCTTATATGTGAAAATAGCTCTCAATGAAAAGCATAGGGTTATGGGGAACATTTGAAAGTGGTGTAAGAAGGTCAGGAAAATGGGGGATCCTAGAGAGAGGTGGTAGGACTAGAAGTGTGGCAGCAGAGATGGGGAGAAGTAGGTAGATTCAAAAGATATTTAAGATGTGGGATCAGTAGGACTTGGTGACAGAGGTAGAGGAAGAGAGGAACGCTTCATGGGTGACTTTTAGGCATCTGTCCTGGGAAAGTAGATGATGACGCCAGTGGCTGAGATGGAGAAGAGGAGCAAGAAGAGGTTTGGTGGGATGGACAGGGTTGTAACTTTGGCCTTGAACACATAAGGTTCAAGGTTTATTCAATAAATATACATTAATATAATATAAATTAAATATAAAATAAATTATTCAATAAACACATAATGTTTATTGAACAATTTGTTCAATAACCTTTATGATATATCTAAAGGGAGAAGACAGTTGGATATAAAGGTTCAAGTTGGTGGAGAAATTTGGCCTGAAGTTATAGATAGATGCAGGAGTCTGTGCCCCATCAAGAAGCTGGGACTTGGGATGAGATAATTTGGGGTAAAAACATAACGGGAGGAGAGAAGTGGACCAAAGACTAAGCCATGAGGAACCCTAACATGTAGGTGTGGAGAGCATACAGAGGAAGACCAGGAAAAACTGTATTAGGAAGAACAGACCAGAAAGGTAGGATGGAAATCAGAAGAGGGGTGTCTGTGGACTGTCTTCTAACGGGAGCAGTAGAGTGTAGTAGCTAAGGGTGTAGGCTCTGGATTCAGGCTATAAGGCTCATGTTCTGGCTCCCCCTTTAGCTATGAGGTTGAAAGCAAATATTGAATTTCTCTAGAGCTCAGCTTTCTCATTTGTACAATGAGGGAAATGGCACCTACCTATTTAGTTGTTGAGAGACGTAATAAAGACAAGTCACTTAGCACAGTGCCGGACACATAGTAGCTGCCCAGTACATGCTAGTCTTTTATTCTTGTCGACACTTTCTTAACCAACTAAATTTAGGTATTGAGGACCTACCTATCAGGCATTGTATTAGACTCTGCAACAGAATGGCCAACAACAACAACAACAACAGCAACAAAACAATTATCTCTCCTCATGGAAATAAGGATACAAAAAGTTTCACAATGAAATATTTTCCATTAAGTGCTGATACGTGCTAAAGAAAAAGATAAACAGAAAAGGGAGCTAGAGCAGCAGTCTAGACTACAATTTTTCAAAGTCTGTCAAGAGAGGCTTCATAGTGAGTGACATTTGAGCAAAAGCCTTGATGCAATGAAGAAAGCAACGTGGTGACTTAAGGAAGGAGTATTTCAGGTTGAAGGAACTGAAGGCACAAAGGTCCTGGGGCAGGACCCCGCCTATCATGGTGGAGAAAGAGCACGGAGGTGGAGGCTGGTGTGGCTGGGGCCCAGGCTGGCTAAGTGGGGGAAGAGGCAGGAAATGAAGGTATCCTGGGAGTGATTATAATACACACTGTAGGTCATGATAAGGTCTGTGGTTCTTACTCCGAATGAACTGTGAGGCCAATGGCAGGTTTCGATCAGAGGAATGACCAGACCTGAAATGTGTTTTACTATGTACATTCTGCAAGCTGTGTTGAGGAGATATTTTATGGCAGCAAAGGTGGAAGCAGAGAGACCAGTTAGGAGGCTGTTGGAATGCTCCGGGCAACAGGTGATTGATGGTGGTTTAGACCAGGGGAGTTGTGTAGGAGAGAAAGAGAGGAGTTGAGGTCAGCCTCAAAGCTTTGCTGGGAGCAAGTGGAGGGAGGAGCTGCCATTTCCTGATGTGGGAGGAGCAGATGGGGGGAGAGGTCAAAAGCTCATCCAAATGGGGATGTTTATGAGGCAGTTGGGGTATCCGAGCCTGACACTGAGAGAAGAGAGGCCAGGCTGGAGAAACTCCACTTTGAGACGGTTTTAAGAGATCAACAAGAAAGCCAAAGAGGTCTGAGGACTGAGCTCTGGGGCTGTCGAATGTTCAGAATCCATATGCTACTCTCACTGTTGTGCTTGTTAACAGGTGTACTGGCTACTGGTGGGAGCGTGAGCAGTACTGCCCCCGCAGAGGGCTGTGGCCGTGGCCAAGGTACATCAAATAGCACCTCCCAATATGACAGTGGCATACACATGAGAGCTGCATGGCACAGGTGCGTGGCAGATTTCAGATGTTCAGGCTCCTCGCATGCATCGTGCACTAAGCTGCCAAGCAGACAGCTGAGCCACAGGAAGTAGAGGCCAGAGATGGCTGGGAATCAAAGGGACAATTCAGAACCTCATTCACTACTCTCTGCCAAACCCCTACAGAACCAATGAGTCTCTGGGATAATTTTGTTGTACTACTTTCTAACAAGAAACACAAATAATCAAAACTACTTGTGTTTCTTCCTGTTCTCACTATAACTTAATTAACTTATGAAGTATTGGTATTTCTTTTTGCTCCAGCCCATATGCGGACATATTTCCTGTGCATTTCTTCTTAAATGGGGGAGTTGGCTTGGCTCAGAGTGGAGGAGAAGCTGGCCATCACCAAGGAAGCTAGATGGCAGATAGTGTAAGAGGAGCTTCCTGCACTGGGAAATGCATTCCCCACAGAGCCGTGTCCCGGATGGGGTGTCACATGAACTCTGGCCCTGCTGCTAAATGAGCTCAAGGAGCAGCAGCAAGCTAGCGAGAAAGGTGGTGACTGCAGTCAAGGCCTCCTCAGAGGTCATACTTAGAGGGTCTGAAATGCCTGCCAGCTGCAGAGCAAAGAAAGAAAACCATGGATGATGCTAAAAGGCCTTTAGCTGAATTAAAAAGTTCTTCTTGGGGCACATGGTGGCTCAGTTAAGGGTCTGACTGTTGATCTCAGCTCAGTTCTTGATCTCAGGGTTGTGAGTTCAAGCCCTGTGTTGGGCTCCACACTGGGTGTGGAGCCTACTTAAAAAAAAACAAAAAAAGCTCTTTATTTTGTTCTCCCTTTTATCAGATACCCGATACTCAACATAACACAGAAAGTGCTCTTCTGTCACGTTTCAAAGTTGTAAAGAGAAAGGTAAAGGGGATGTTTGATCTCTCTCCCTTGCAGATAGTTGGAATGAGTTAGTCATCTTTACAAGTTCACTGAAGAAGGCCAAGATATTTTCCCTCTGTAGACTCCCATACTTGGAGCATATATAATTATAGGACTAGTCCACTTATTGGTTATATTGTCTGTTTTATCTGAGAGTGATTTACACTTAAAAACCCAGCAAGAGGGATGCCTGGGTGGCTCAGAGGTTGAGCGTCTGCCTTTGGCTCAGGGTGTGATCCTGGAGTCCTGGGGTCAAGTCCCACATCAGGCTCCCTAGAGGGAGCTTACTTCTCCCTCTGCCTATGTCTCTACCTCTTTCTCTCTCTCTCATGAATAAAAAAATAAATAAATCTTAAAAAACAAACCAGCAAGGAGGATGCCAGAAAAATATTTATGAATAGACAAATTTATTAGCAGCCTTTCTCAGAAAGTAGGGTACCGAGCAACTCTTAAAATAATAGAATGGAGAAAAGAGGTTGGCAGTTATGTGTCTAAACCCCTTTAGCCCGGTACCTGGGAGGCACTCCATCAACCATGAATGAAGGAATGACTCGTGGAGAGGAAGAAGCAATTCAAGTTGCTATTCTAGTCTCTTATGTATGATGGGAATAAAGTTGAATAGAACCATTAATGGGATTTAATAAAGAAAGCTTCCAAAAGAGGAAAATCCAAAGTTCTCCTTTCATTACTGAATTTCTCAGATTCTCAGCGGATCTAAATTTAAACTCCACAGGAAGCAGACCCTTTGCCAAAAGGTGCCAAATGTAACATACGCTGTGAGCATGTTTGCTGATCCTGTCTTCAACGCCATGAAGGGCCTCAAAGAGTTTGAGAAAGACAAAATAGAAAAAAGCATATCGTTCTTTTTGTGTATTAATATCTAGCTATTAAAAGCCAAGAAGAAAAATGTGATCATTGATGTGACTCTGGCAACTATATTTTCAAAGTTATAATAAGTCACTTCTCAGAGGTAGGAACTTCCTGAGTTGTCAGAGAGAGAAAAGTGGGGGAGGCTGACTTATTTGCCCAGGTCATTAGAATGTGTATCAGACAGGCCCATGGGGCTTTTTCAACCACAGAACCACCATTTATTGAGAGCCCACAGTCCCAGCCCATCCTAACCTTGACATACATTGTATCTTTTGATGGATCATGAGTTGTTGACTTCATTAATTTGGAAAGCACACATGTAACAATTTCATTTCCTATACACTCACTTCAAAAACTACCAAGTTTTTGGCTAGTTTTCTCTTTAAGAGGTAATAATAGTGGTAGTTAGTGTTTCGTTTTTCAAGACACTTTACAGTTTTCCTTAATAAACAATTTACTAAAAATAAAATCGAAACCAGTTTGGAAGTGCTTTAGCTTGAATCCACAAGGATGGCATTTAGAAAACCATCTTCTCGAGCCCTGATAACACTATGAAAAGACCAAAGTGGGGATTCAGGGACATCCACGGTGTTAGAGTCCAGGTGGCAGAGTTTGTGAATCACCCAGAATCCCTGCCCACCCTCCAACAACAACAACAACGCTAACAACGAAACGGAAATTAGGATCATGAACCAAAAACCCAAGACAAAATCAGGGGACCTAGTAGCCCATAAACCTAAAAATATTAACGGGTGTGGCCAAGCCATCTACAACTATAGATAGAGCTGTAGATAGCAGTGGGCATCTGCAGGCTTTACAATAAGAAGCCTCAACCCTCCAAAGATCCTCAGTGGAAGGTAAGCAGATTGGTGAGCGATTTTGTGCCTAGCAGCATAACTGGCAAGAAGTCCTGCAGTTCATGGGGTGAGTGCAAGATACTTGGGAGGATCTAAAAAGTGCCAGAGTGGTATGGAACTGATAACTCTTGAGAACAGTAAAACTAAGCTTCCTTCCACGACTCAACTACCTTGAAGAGAAACTTTTGAGAGTAGAATCCACCTTGAGCAAGAAAGTCATAATGAGGTCCAAGAAAAGGGAGGAGGGCAGATAAAAGGTGAGGGAAGCAGAGACAGAGCAAAGACTGTGTGGACCTTGTTTTATCATTTCATAGGAACAACAGAAGAGGAAACTCTAGAGCTTAGAAGCTAGGAAAGCTTATCTGGCCCATCCCTTGCCCCTAAATTCAGTAAAATTCATTTCACTTAAGAACGAGTACCAAACAAGATTGTGGTCAAACCCAATGCACAGTTATTATGAGAAAAAACATAGGATGAAGCTCAGAATAACATCCTTACCACAGAGACATGCCCCTAAACAGATGAAAACTTCATATTAATACTTTGAAAGAACTAAAATTTGAGGAAACAAAAGAGGATATAAAGGGAACACAAATCTAATCAAAAACTTCAGAAATGAAGTGACTGGAAAAAAAGAAGTCTTTGGACAGGAAGGCAACAGAAAAGTAGCTGAAGGAAAAGAAAAAAAAATTAGAAATAAAGACTAAACAAGAAGAAACACAAGAGGGAATACATGTAACAGACAAAGCCTACGAGTATTAGAACATAGAAAGAAAAAGAGTTTGGAACATCCAAAAGAAATGAAGATAGAAATAGGAAGGATTCAAAAGAAAGCCTCTGAGAGAGAAGACAGGCAAAGAAAATCAAGCCTAACATTCCAATAAGAGTCTTCAAAAAGCAAAGCAAAGCAACGAAAACAGAATACCTAACACTGTTAACTCAAGAGCACTTTCCAGAAGTAGAAAAAGATTTGAAACTATATATTTAAAGGACACACCATGTACCTGGAAAAAGTGACCTAGAAAGAAAAGACCAAAAAACCCCCCAAAATCCTTTGCATAATCCAGGCAAAATAACCAAGTCACTCGCCTATAGGGGACAGAAAGTCAGAGAGTCAACAGACTTTTCAAAAGCCAGGCTTTATGGTAGAAGTCAAAAGCATGACACTCGGGAAAGGCAGTGGAGCCAAGGATTTTATATCCAGCCCAAATGACCTTCGAGTCAACAATAATCTGTTACACAAATATGTACAGACCCAGGGAGGGAATATGATTCTGAAAGCCCCGCTGTAATAATCCACGAGGGAGAAGGTGCAGGCAATGAGTGGTTGGCAAGCCACGGATGTAAGGATGTGGTGAGCATTAAACACATGATCAGCTGTGGGTCTAGTTCTAAAAGACAACCGAGGGGGGCAGTACTGAGATATATAGATAGATAGATAGATAGATAGATAGATAGATAGATAGATATGTCTATATCTATATATGTCTATGACAAAATGAATTATAGAGTATGGTTTCCTAGTCTGACAATGTAGGCAGTATAATGATGAAAAACAAAAGCAAAAACAAAAAACATGGCAGAGCATGCAGAAGACGGGAATAAGCTCACTGATACAGGTCTAAGTAAGAGTAAATAGCATGACTTCAAAATGGACCACAGTGAGAGGAGGGAAGAAAGGGTTAGTAGAAATTTCAATATCACTCATACACTCATAGTAGAGAACCAAAAGATAAGAACTAAAAAAAAAAAAAAAAAAAAAAAAAAAGGAGTGGGTGTCATTAAAGGTATTATGTTGAGGAGTTGATAAAATAATCATTGCAACATAAAATATAAAAACTTACCTTAATAATATCATTGCTTATATTGAAAAATGAAGGCTATATCAAAGAAATGATGATGTGTAGAGAAAGGTGAAAATGAAGTGAAGGGGCAGGAATGCAAGCCAGACTCCTGTGACTTTACCCAGTTTCATAGGTTTGATTTTCAGGAAAATGTAAGCACTTTCTCACACTTATTGAACAAAAGTAATTTTCTCAACACCTCCTTTAAAAAAGTCTCAATATAAAATCAGTGGATATCAGTGTACATCCAGCTATAAACACACACAGAGGAACTACTCCAAGTGGCCCTAATGTGTTATAATGGAAGTGCACATGGAACGAAAAGCTAAAAGAAAACTAAACAAAGAAAAATTGAAAGTTTTCAGTGAGCATATTGTTGGGGGTGTCACCGGCATTTTCATTTGGAAATTGTGCTGAGCGCAGTGGGAGATAAAGTAAGTGAGTAGACTGTGTCTGTGTGATTAAGAATTGCTATTTGTAGCTTGAGACAAAGAAAATGCTAATGTAAGATCAATGACGTGAAGAAGAGCCTTGTGGGCACATCAGTAGAAACTCGTGATGCATTTTATTTTAAAAAACACACACAGGGGGTGCCTGGGTGGCTCAGTCAGTTAAGCATCTGCCTTTGGGTCAGGTCACGATCCCAGGGTCCTGGGATCAAGCCCTGCATGGGGCTCCTTGCTCAGCAGGGAGTCTGTTTCTCCCTCTGACCCTCCTCCCTCTCGTGCTGTTGCTCTCTCACTCTCTTTCTTAAATAAGGAAATAAATAAATAGTCTTTAAACACACACACACACACACAGATCACACAATACATATACACACATACATACAAAAGAAGTTTCCTACCTCTCGCCATGCCCACTGAAAAAACTAAGAAGCAAGGACAAATCCAGCTGTAATATTCAGCCCTGGAGCCCAGACCATAGTCTCCAATGCCATCTCTCACTAAAAGGAACCAGGTTTTCCTTGGAAGAAAGCTGATCCCAGGCCTGCGGCAGGAAATGTACAAGATGAGCCTGGAACATACCGTCATCTCCGAAAAGCAAGGAAACTCTCAAACACAGCTGGTATTGTATTATAAGGACTCAGCAGCTAAGCTGAGTAGGTTTTCAATCAATGATCAAAGATTAGGCTATTCAGACATCAATAAGGATAATAATAACTATGATGATTGAAACATAGCAAGTTTGTTTAAAGCCCTAGGTTCATGGTAGTACCTTGAAGGAATAGTGACTTGGGGGGACATTAGGGAGGAACTTTATTTTGAAAACTGGTAAAGAAAGGGAAAGAATCAAGTATTAATCCTGCCTTTTATCTAAAACCTCAAACACTGAGTAAACACATAGTCGATAAGGGCAAATTTTTCTTCATGAACAATGATTCCTTCTAATAAGTGAACAAAGAAAAACAGGAGACTATCACCATTTGCAATCTCTAATAAACTTATCAGTTTGGACAAAGATCTCATTGCAAAAAGAGATACTACCCATTACCTCCTAGTGGAAACCCAATGCCAACTATGAAGTTGTCAGGCAAAGCAAAGCAGAGCAAACAATACCTCTAGAATGTCCTAGCAATTCCTAAGAAATGCAGGAGACAGAGGAACATGTTTAATAACACCATAGGGATGCAGTGATCAAAGTCCAGATGGTGGGAAACTCTACTGAACAAAAAGTCTGCTTTCCTCAACAGAAAATATGACAACATAAAAGATGGAGATGAAACCAATAGTTTAAAAGAGCCTTAAGAGACATAAATAGACTTTATTTATATCCTGATTCAAGTAAACTGTAAAAAACAAAACCAAAACCAAAAAACAATCCAAAACACAAAACCTACAGCATAACAGAAAGTTATTTATAAGATAATTAGGGAAATATAAACACTGACTGGATACTTGATGATGTTAAGGAATTGCTATTAACTATTTTTTAGGTGTGATGATGCTATCATGGTTTTGTGTACAGAATGAATCCCAATTGTTTATATAAATACTAAAATATTTATGATGTTTAGAATTTGCCTCAGAATAATCTGGGTGCAGGGATGGGGTAGATTTGTGGCTGTTGAAGTGGGGTGATGAGGGCATGAGAATTCATTTTACCATCTCTCTACTTTTGGACGTGTTTGAGATCTTCTAGAACACAGAGTTAACATGCCTTTGGGAAGTAAGCAGTGTTTGTCAAATGTGGTTTTCCACAGCTGTCCCTTAGAGTACTCATTAAAAGCCACATTTCCTATGTCCATCTACTTGGCGTACTTAATAAAACTAAAAGTATGCCCAATCCTAGATGTCTGAATCTGAACACCTGAAGTAAAGCCCAGAAAACTGCCTTTTAAATACACTATGTATGTGGGTTGTCCACACACCCCATTTTGCCTTTAATTATTTGCATAAAATAATTTCAGTTTTCAAAGGGTGTTAAATAGCCTAATCTATAAATTATTTTTTCCTACTAAAAGAACCTTACTGGGACCCAAAATATCCTTCATGCTCTATTGCTTAATTTCAACAAAATGTTTCCTCTCTCCATGTCATCTATCAATAGACAAGTGACTTTAAAAACATATTATGAGAGTAGAGCAACAAATCATACTTTCTAACGTTTGCCCAGCACTTGGGGTTAATAAACTAGAGGAAAGGACTCCATGTAAATTTGATGAAGTCACCAAAATGTACCTCTTTTATGGAAGCCAAGCAAGTGACAAAAGATAAGCAAAATGTTTATTAAGAAAAAATAAGTGATCCCGAACCTAGTTACAACATCACTCAAGAATTATCCCTAGAATCACAAGAGCTATTTTCCAAAAAGAGGGTTCACTATCCTTGACACAAAGAAAACACTTCTTTCTGATAATGGTACTTATCACTAGAAGCTGGCGGTTTGTTGAATGACTCTGTCTCTTTGGTAAGCAAATAGTCTGCCAGGATAATGAACAATGGAAAGCAGACCTTGACAGCGAAGGTACTGATAAAGCAAGGGGCACCCTAAAGGGACAGAGTCATCACTCAGTAAGCATTACTAAGGTGCTGGTTACAGTCTTAGAAGCTCAGGAGAGAAGCATAGGATTTCTAGTTTAATTTCTATTGAGGCATGGTGCTGTTATACTTGTTTCAAAACCCCATGCATTTTATCAAAGAGTTTCAGAGCATAGGCCTTTTATTTATAAGTTAAATTTCTCACTATTTAGGAAATGTGATTTTAAAAAAAAGCACTCCACATTGCACACAGTAGGATAGCACTTCAGCAGGAGCTAATGTTACCACCCAGCACAGAGCATGTGAAGTCCCAACTTCTCCTTGAAGTTGTTTTGTTTTTTTTTAAGATTTTATTTACTTTTTCATGAGAGACAGGGACATAGGCAGAAGGAGAAGCAGGCTCCCCACGGGGAGCCCGATGCAGGACTCCATCCCAGGACCCCAGGATCACGCCCTGAGCCAAAGGCAGACGCTCAACCACTGAGTCACCCAGGTGCCCCTTCTTGAGGTTTTAAGGCATAAATCAGATCCTAATGATCAACTTCCAGAAGCTTCCCACCACATTTATTGTGAATCTACAGTCCTGGTCCTTGCTAAGGCTTAGAAGGCCATAGAGGATCTGATCCCAACTGTGTGACACCTTCCTCCACCACCCTGTCTACCTCCTTCCCTTACACACACCCTGTCTACCTCCTTCTTTTGCTCTGCTCTGGCATACCAGCTTCCCTGTTCTTTTTCATGTGTCAGATATAACCCTGTACCTCCCTAAGAATGATTCTCTTCTGGCAAATCACAAAATGTCCCCTTCATTATGGTCTCTACTCAAATGTCTCTCTCTGAACCCCCTGGCTCAGAGAGCACCCTCTCTCTGGTTCTTCTTATCTGACTGTACATTTTCTCCAGAGCCTTCATCACAGCAGACCCTATACCACATATTCCTTGTTTGCTTAATGTTTGTCTCCCACCCTAGAATGACTCTTCTAGAAGGCAAGAATTTTGCTCATTGCTCCAACCCAGCACCTATAGAGTCCTTGCACAGAGAAGGCACTCACCAGGAATTGAGTGAATAAAAGTCCCCTGTATCGCTCATCGAGAATAGTATGGAAGGTTCTTTTTTATAGTGCCCTGTGCCCTAATTATCATGAACACTCAAGTTTGAAAACCACAGAACTAGACTAAAGGCACAGAGGAAATCTACAGCAGATGTGTGTGTGGGTACCCAAACCACCGCACCCTTAATGCCCAAGTGGAGAGAAATCTAAAGTGTTCTGGCTTGGGTGCAGGAGACTGGGAGTTTCCTTAATTCCATCTTGATAGTAAGTCCATCTTTAATGTTTAATTGATTTTATTGTTGTGAGGATTAAAAGAGATGATAGCAGAAGTTCTCCAGAATGAGAACCTCAGTTACTCTGGTAGTTTAACCAAACTTCCATTATGACGTGGTGGAGACTAGTAACTGGCCAATGCATGCTGTTGGGTTTCTTCAGATCTCAAAATAAGGCTTCTCCTGTCATCTCAATGCATATCTATCTATCTATCTATCTATCTCCTTTATTTATTTTTTAAAAGCTTTTATTTATTCATGAGAGAGACAGAGAGAGAGAGAGAGAGAGAGTTAGAGACACAGGCTGAGGGAGACGCAGGCTCCATGCAGGGAGCCTGATGCAGGACTCGATCCTGGAACCCTGGGATCATGACCTGAGCCAAAGGCAGACGCTCAACCACTGAGCCACCCAGGCATCCCCTATATATATCCTTTAAATAGAAACTCTGTAGCTCTACCCTCATGTGTCCTTTTTTCCCCCCACATATAAACTTAAGGTCTCCCTACTTCTACTCATCTGAAATTTTACAAGTAAGCACCTTGTGACAGCCTGGGCACGTGACAGTCGATTATTGGCTAAAGTCAGGCAACACAGCCTGAGTTCTTGTTCTCAGTAATAATAAGTAAGATACTTATACTACTAATAAGTAAATCTGTTGTATAAAAGGTGTGACAAAGTGATTTATTGGCAATGAAGTGTCAAAGGTAACACGCTTGCCGTAGGCAAATTGTCAGTGATGAAATCTGAAGTCAGGAGTGGACTCACCATGAAAAACCAGGTAAATCTGTGGCTTCTGAAATTGAACAGACAGAGATGGGCCCTCGGGCTAATAAGTTTTGTTTCTCCCCCTCCTCCTCCTTCTTCAACACCAATGAGCATCTCATTAATGTTATAATTTGAAAAGTGTTCTCTGCCTCTAATAGAACATTTCCGAGTAGCCAAGGAAGCTATCATTGGTTCCCTAAATTGCAAGGTTACCAATTAAAGAATGCAAATGGTTTCATATTGTTAATGATTTCAACTTTAAAAGAAGCCATTTCTGTTCTTCCTTTTCGTTTAAGTGAATAAGTTTTAAGTGGTTAAGTTTAAGTGAAAAAATATCCTGAGACTGCCAGGTAGCTGTTTAAAAACAAAAAACAAAAAACAAAACAAAACAAAAAACCCCTAAAATACGCTGCTCTTACTTGCAATTTCTTAGATTAGGGAACCAGGATTTTCTCAGTACCATGCAACAATATTAAAAAAAAAAAACAAACAAACAAAAAAAACCCCCACCACCAACAAAAGGGAATAAACTGGAAACTGAATTTACAGAAAAGCCTGCAGCTGTCATCTTTACACTGATTTCAAATTTCTGCGTTCATCACAAAGCCTCATTGTTCTTTCTTCCTGGTTTTAGAAGTCAGCATTATACACTGACATCTCACAGACATCATACCCACAGAATTTTCCTTTAGAAATTTTATACATTGAGTTTTCACGTAAGACTGTGAAAAAGGAGCTGATACTAAAAATATTTGTAAATCGTAAGTAAAGGCAAAGAATGATATGTGAACCTGGGGGTGAGACTGTCGCTTTATAATGCCTACATGGAGGAAAGAACAGCGAAAGAAAAAAGTGAATTCTTATGGAACTTTTCATCCACATGATAGCAAGCGCTTGGATAGAAGTCGTGTAGCAATCCACATAATCTTCACACTTGGAGTCAAGTGGCCAAAGTGCTGGAGCAATCAATCGGTGATGTGGTGGGCCTGTGTTCATCCACAAGGACAGGTTCCCAGGGAGTAGAGGGTGGGGGGGTAGGAATGGTTTCATCTGCCAGAGATCAAGTGGTCCCTGCTGTCACCCTTCCCCACTGAGTGCTCTCTGATTCAAGGAAGAGAATGTGCTGTGGTATAGAGGACATGGGTTATTACTCCGAGAGACTTAGGGTCAAAGCCAGCATGTTTATTATTAGTAGGCTAACTCTGAGCTGATTCACTTCCGGTTTGTGAAGCCTCTTTTATCTGCAACACAGAGATGGCCATACCCACCCAAGAGTTTGTTGAGATGCCTTTATAATCTCATTAAAAAAAAAAAAAAGGGGATCCCTGGGTGGCGCAGCGGTTTGGCGCCTGCCTTTGGCCCAGGGCGCGATCCTGGAGACTCGGGATTGAATCCCACGTCGGGCTCCCGGTGCATGGAGCCTGCTTCTCCCTCTGCCTGTGTCTCTGCCTTTCTCTCTCTCTCACTGTGTGCCTATCATAAATAAATAAAATAAAAATTAAAAAAAAAAAGGAATTGTACTTGCCTTTAAAAAAAAAAAAAAGAAAAAAGAAAAAAAAAGCACACACAGGTCATCTAGCTCTTTGCAAAGTGTTCAGTAAATGGCTACTCTCCTGTTCTTGGGACCTGGTAGAAATGCTGATGAGGCTGCGCCAGCTACAGGGATCACATTTTTTTCTTGGGAATGGACTTTCCAGGTGAGGGATGCAGCCAACATCATTCCTGAGCATCATGAGAGGCCCTTCCAGGGAGGCAGCCATGTGCCCCACCATAGTAGTCATCTGTGACCCATGATGACATCAGTCACTTGATCCAAGAGCAAAAAAGATATAGGACGCGAGGGAAAGGGGGCTACAGCACGGCAGCTTCCCACGAGGCCATGCAGAACAAGATGGCGGCTCCTTGAGGATTACAAGTCATGAATCTTTAGGCCGTGGTGAATTTTTCATTTGCTTAAATCACAGTCAGGCTTTTCTAAGCATTAAATGAGGGCACCATCTCTTCGCATTTAAAAGCAAGCATTTGCCACTTCAGCGGTACAAATTAGATAGGATTGAAAGTCATATATAGTTGAGAGAAATGAGGATTTTGTAATTAGAGTTGTCTCTCTTTTTTCTCCCCCTTCTCAAAGCAAACAAGAACTGAACTGTAACACGATTGTTTAAAACATTAAGATATTGTCATCCTCCGTGTTCTTAACTTTCTTTCCTTCTGTGAGATGCCAAGTATATGTCTCCTGTATGTACAGAAGATGCGATGAGCACAACACAGGCAGCAGAAGTGACAGTGTCCCTCAGCATCATGGGCACAGTCCTCTGCCCAGGGGACTAAACTAAAGCCACTTCCAGATTCCCTTTCCTCTTCTGTACAACTCATGAGCTTGTCATCTGGCTAATGAGCAGGACAGAAGTTTACTATGGTAAGAAGAGTCTGCAAACAGCATTCATTTGGATCCACGGAGGAAGGCTTGGAATTTGGCGAAAGAGAAACAAGATGCTTGGGGTACCAAGCATCAGAATTAAGAATGGGAGATTTCTGAGGCCAAGAATTATGTCTTCTTCTCCCAGCACAGGACCTGCTGCTGGCATTCAATAAGTCTTCGGAGAATTAATAAACACGGGAATGACCGTGGGATGTCCAGATACAGTTCAAAATCCATCGCTGCTCATGTATTGTTCCTTATCAGAAAATAAACCTCCCCAGTTGTAGAGAGCATAATACTAAATTCAGCTGACAAAATGGGGAAAATGTAGGGATATCTACCTCATGTCCCAGTGACTCTGCAACAGTCTTCAGGGGAAAAATTAAATCTTTCATTAAAAACAAAAAACAAACACCAAACTGTAGGAGGGTATTTTCTGAAAACTCATTTGTGAATCAAAACTAGAACAGACCGAGTGATTTAACATTCAGATAAAAGAGTAAAAAAGAAGAGATATTCCTGACTTTTTTCCCTCTCAACTGGTGTGGGATTTTAAAGGCATACTTATTTTCCTGTCGAATGGATGGCATCAAGTGAATTTAAAGTATCTACATAAACCTGTCTCTTCACATCCTTCTTGTTCTCCTCGTATATCATCTGTTCTCATCTCATTTCACCCCACCAAGTTCTATTACAGCATGTAGGTTTATGCTTTTATCATTTTATCTTTTGAAAATGTTACACACAATTAATTCACATTAAAACTCCACTACTAATTCAGAACCTCAAGATTTAGAATTTAAAGATTCTCCTTGGCATTTAGCTTAAGCCTCCTTTTAGCTGGCTCTATTTTTTTTTAAGGGTTTAGAAATGATTCCCTCGTTTAGGCATTCTTAAATTTACTTTATTGCCATCATTTGCATCAAATAGCCTGCTCATTGGAAGTGATCTAGTCTTTAAGGTGAATCTAGATGAAACTTCACTATGTTTGGTATAGATGAAAGTCTTTGAAAGAGACTTGAAGTCAGAAAATTAAAGTATCTGGGTTCAAGTTCTGTTTCTGTCATGTTATTTGTGCAATCTTACACAATCATGTCGCTTTTCTGAGCATCAGTTTGATCATTTACTCAAATGAGGCTAAAAGGAAGTACTGGTCTAAGAGGTGATCTGAGGATGACATTAGCAGGAGGCAGTAAGCTTTATGAGCTGTATGCAAATTACATCATTTTTATCATTATTATTATCATCATCATCATCACCTGGGGTTAAAAATAATCCAAATAAGCAAGGGTAAGAAAGAACCAAAAGCACCCCCTATTCTCTTCCCTGCATTATGGAATAGACATTTCCTGTGTCGTGTCACTTTAGGTCACAAGAAGAGCCCTATTATCTACATATGTATTTACATCTGTTGCATAGCAACAAATCATATTTCCTGCTCTAGAAAATGAGGTCCAGAGAAGAGTAAGTAACATGTTCAGTAACTTTAGAATTCTGGTATCTCTCATGAATTAAATCAATAAATATTTATTGAACACTTAGGTATCAAGCACCATTTTAACTGTGCACATAGAACAGTGAGCTAAGCAGACAGCGGACTCAGAAGTGAACATCACTGGCTATATATAGAAAGAATATGTATGACAGTCAGGGGGGCAGGAGAGGATGTATGAGATGGGTCCCATGTTTCCAAGAAACAGACCTTAGGTCAGGAAAACACGTGCCATGCACTGGACCGGGAGACTGCATTTACTGGGTGTGCGCTGTGTGGAAGTGGAATACTCTAGAAGGCAGATGGATCTACCAAAGAGGGAGAGCATGCCTCACTAAAGAGATGGCTCACTAAAGAAAAACTATAGATAGCACATAATCATATGAAAAGATGCTCTACATCATATGACATTAGGGAATTTAAAATTAAAACAACAATGAGACACCAGTACACAACTATCAGAATGGCCAAAATCCAAAGCACTGACAACAGTGAATGCTGGTGGGAATGTGGAGCAATAGGAACCTTCCTTTATTGCTGGCGAGACTTCAAAGGAGTACAGCCACCTTAAAGGACAATTTAGCAGATTCATGCTAAATGAAACATACTCTTACCACATGGTTCAGCCACCACACTCCTTGGTCTTTCTTGAAAGAAGGTAAAACTTATACCCACACAAAAAATTGCACTTGGGATGTTTACAGCAGCTCCATCCATAATTGCCAAAGTTTGGAAGCAACCAAGATGTCCTTCAGTAGATGAATGGATAAAAATCAGCTACTCCATGCAATGGAATATTATTTGGTAATTAAAAGAAATGAGATCTCCAGCTATGAGAAGACACGGAGGAACCTTAAATGCCTATCACTAAAGGAAAGAAGCCAATCTGGAAAGGTCACAAACTACATGAGCCCAACTTTATGACATTCTGGAAAAAGCAAAACTATGGTGACAGTAAGAAACCCAGGGCTCTGGGGGGTGGGAGGAAGGGAAGGATGACTAGATGGAACATGAGGGATTTTCAGGGCAGGGAAACTCTTTAGTGTGATACTGTAGTGGTTGCTACGTGTCATCACACATTTGTCAAAACCCACTGAATACACCCCAGAAGGAGTGAACCATACTGTAAACTGTGGACTTGAGTTAATAATAATATGTCAATATTGGTTCACACAACGGTATCGTTCTAATGCAAGATGTTAAATAACAACAGACATGGTGGGGGAAGGAAGCAGGGAATATGGGAACTCTCCGTGCTTTCCAATCAATTTTTCCATAAACCCCAAATTGCTGTATAGAAATAAAGTCTGTTAATTAAAAAAGAAAACCCTCTGCACTATCAGCTATTTGAAGGCTTTCCCCAAGAGGAGGTCCTTCCAGATACTGGCTAGAGCCAAACATAATGAATCAGAGAAGATGCCATCCAGATGACTCCCAGCCAGGGTTCAAAGGACCAGAGGTAACTGGCTAATGGGTCAAGAGCCAGGAGGACACTGAGTCCAGTGGGTGTCCGTATGGGTGTGGGTTACATATGGGTAGAATGTCCTGGAAGAGCAGTTAACAGAGCTCTGTGCTGGACAGAGAGCCAAAGGTCATACGTTAAATAAATAAAGTCACAAGGTAAATAACTGGAGGGAAAGGCTGCAGGTGCTGAACTGTGATTAGGGGTTTATTATTTTTTTTTAAGATTTTATTTATTATTGAGAGAGAGAGAGAGAGAAAGAGAGAGAGGCAGAGACACAAGCAGAGGGAGAAGCAGGCTCCATTCAGGGAGCCTGATGTGGGACTTGATCCCTGGACTCCAGGATCACGTCCTGGGCCGAAGGCAGGTTAAACCACTGAGCCACCCAGGGATCCCCTGATTAGGGATTTAAAATGGAATCTGAAAGGTGAGCAGGTCATTCCAGACAGCTGGGAAGGGCCGTAGTGGAATCAATACGATATTCAAGGGAAGGGTCTCTGCTAGGTCCAGTCTGTGCTAGAGACACAAGAGACATCCCTATCTACAGTTGAGGCCCTGCTCACCAGCCCAATGTGAGGGAAACAGAAGACACTGGTGACCTAAGGGACAGTAAAATTTCCAGGAAAAGACATGGTGAGCTGTACTAAATAAAGAAACCCAGATGGAAGAGTTATAATTTCTCAAAGTCCCAATGTGAGGAAGGAAGTCAAGAGTGGAACTCCCTATCAAGGAAGAAAAATCTCTTCTTGGCCAGATCTCTCATCTGACCACCACCACGAGGAGCAGAGCATGAGGTCTGCAATAGACACCAGCAGCAAAAGACAAAACAAGGGAGCAAGCACAACTGGCTGAGTCAGAGGACATGCCCTTTTCTATGGAGGCCCTGCAAAACTCAATAGCCATAAGCTTGTTTTAAAGATCTGAATTTATTAATAATGGGAGGATGTTCGTAACATATTATGAAGTAGGAAAAAAGGTTCTGCAAAGCTTATCGGTCACAATCCCAGTTTTTAAAGTTCACGCATATTTATTTGTATATAGATGCACACAAAATATTCTGGAAGAAAACACACCTGAAGGCTAACAGTGGTAAACACCTACGGGTAACAACAACCTGGCAGGCTTTTTATGCTCCTGCTTTGTATCTTCTTCCTAACTCCTGTTCAAGCATTGCGGAGATTAAGATTAATTTTCTAAGTGAAAGAGTTAATACTCTTTGCATCTCAGAATTCAAGTTTCTAATAGTGTTCTCCTTGTTGAGAATAGAGTAGCCAATGCTTTACATAAAAGCTTCGGATCAGTGTGGTACAGCATCTCATTACAGAAATCACTTCAATGGCCACATCTTGATGCATAAGGGAAAAGAGGAGTGGAAACTGCAAGGAACTGAAGTCCCAAAAAGTAGTGGCATGAGCAGTAAGCCCAGCAGCAAAGGAAAATGCCTCGGGAGAGAGGAAAGAGAGCCCCCCACATTCCCAGTACTTGTTTCCCTGACTCTAGAGGAGGTATCTTGATTAGTCTACTTTAAGAATCATCATTGTTGGGCAGCCCCTGTGGCTCAGTGGTTTAGTGCTGCCTTCAGCCCAGGGTGTGATCCTGGAGACCTGGGATCAAGTCCCACATCAGGCTCCCTGCATGGAGCCTGTTTCTCCTTCTGCCTGTGTCTCTGCCTCTCTCTCTCTCTCTCTCTGTGTCTCTCATGAATAAGTAAATAAATATAATCTTTTAAAAAATTAAAAATCGTTATTGTAAAAAAAAATCCTAGCTAAAAATAACAGTAATATGCACAAGATATACAGAAATGCCCCATGATGCAAATTATTTATGAAGCTACTGTAGCAGTGTGACCAGGAATTGGCATGACTCACGGCGACTCTATGACGGAGACGTGTTCCCCATCAACAAACCAGAGAATGCAGGGTCCAGTCACCAATGTCAGATTTTAATGTTTGTTCTTATCCATCAAACTGTTGCTTTAAATCCAGGGGAGGCAGGGGTGGTTCTCAGAGTGGGGAGAGGAGGTATGAAAGAACAGGTATCCCAGCAGCACTGTTTTTAAAGATAAATCTATCATCTTCCCTAAACTAACAGTGTCATCTTGAAATCTGTTACAGGAAGCACCTTTAATCAAAAGCCATCTGTTTCGAATGTTCCCTTTCTACAAGCATAATAAATTCACTATAGCTCCTTACTGTATGTAGTTCATGACTTAGGCATCCTGCTATTATCTTTCCTGTAATGTTCATTTCTATTGTGATAAAATAGAATATGAGGAAGCCAGAAAGTAAGACTTAAAACAGCTGACTTCAGACTTCCTTACGTGCTCACAACCCTGCCCGAAAGTGTAACAGGAGAAGAAGCTGAACAATTGCCTAAGACTAAAAGATTGTCTGAAGATCCCATTCATTCATGTTTTTCCTGTTCCTTATAAGACATGTTTATGCTCTTGGGAAACACATTCGACTTCTGGTTCAATCTAGTGACTACCGAAAATTTTCACTCTGTTTACCTCCCAAATAGGAAATTGTAGCAATGATGATAATCGTAGGATGGGATGACAGTGGCAATGATGATATAAATCAGAATGATAATTGGTCTTAATAGCCTTGATAGTAACATCCCTGTGAACTAATAAACTCTGAAGCTAGAGCTTAAAGTCATAATATAGTTTAGGACTAATAAATTAGTTTATAAGGTAATAACCGTTACTTTACAAAGAGGAACATACCATCAAACTGTTATCAGAGTAACTTCTGTTTTTGAGGAGTTGCTGAGGGATTAATGAACTGTCATTGAAACCAGGAAGCCAGTGTGTGTTACCCCTGGGCTATGAGTTGCTAGTATACAGAGGTACACAGTTACAAACCAACTCTGAGGAGCATATTAACGAGCCAGTCAAACCTAAGTCCTCTTTCTAAGGGAATCAATGTTTGCAACATGCTAAGTGGATGTATGCATTTATAAACTGTACATGCCTGATATTGCAAAGATTGAGGTTTAGAGCACCCAGAAGTTCTCAAGGCCGCTTGAGAATGTACACTGAACCCATTCCTCAGCAGCAAGGGGGAGAAACAGTCCATTAGAAGTCACTCTAGAAGGTAGATAAGACATAAATAGCCATCTCGTTGTCTTACTTTTGAAAAAAAAAAAAACACAAACTTACTTAGGTTGATGCTTTTTCTGGGGAGAAGCACAAAAAAACAAAACTAGATTTGTGACAGAAATCTATTTGATCCACTCATCTCAGACTGTTGTTGCACTTACAAATATAGGACTGTCGATCTGAAGATTTCTAAAATCTGCCCAACACTGCAGTGGATAAAGTTGCTCTCTGGCCACCCAAAACTTCTAGAAAGGCAGAATTTTAAGATTCAATCACAGACACTCAATAAATGCCTGATGAATGAATGAATGAAGGAAGGAAGGAAGGAATGGTTTATTTAGAGCTGTGTGTGACATTTTATTAAAGCCTGAAAGACCAACATAAAATATACAAGGATCCTGTCCTTAAGAAGCTTCTATTCTACAGAAGAGGCAAACAATAAATAAGGAACTTTAATATGGTTTGTGATACTTGCAGAAATAATGCAAGGCTATAAACAAGGAACAGATGGAGCAAGGAGCAAACAGTGAACTGAGTGGGGGCAGGGGTGGGCACACAGAGCTTCCAAGACAGGATCCGATTAAAGGAATTCACGCCAAGGTGCTAATATCTTATCTGAGGCCTCTGTCTCAGGATCATTTGCATTTTAATAGAAAACAACGGGAAGGTTTAGTCAATGCTTGAGGACTGGAACCAGGAGCATTTTGGGTATTAGGTTAAGAGACTGGCCCAGAAGCTATTTCATGTAACATTACTGAGCCGAAAGTCTACCTAGTTCCATCATAAAAAAAAGGGCTCGGGCAGCCCAGGTGGCTCAGTGGTTTAGCACCACCTTCAGCCCAGGGTATGGTCCTTGAACCCCGGGATCAAGTCCCACATCAGGCTCCTACATGGAGCCTGCTTCTCTCTCTGCCTGTGTCTCTGCCTCTCTCGGTCTCTCATGAATAAATAAATAAATAAATCTTTTTTTTTTTTTTTTTTTAAAAAGGGCTCAAATGGGTGTTATTCTATATGTTGGCAAATTGAACTCCAATAAAAAAATAAATTTATAAAAAAAAAGGGCTCAGAGAGGGTAGATGAAGGTCTGTTTCAAGCAGCTGCATTTAGCAAGTGCATAAAAGAAAGCTGGTGAAGGTCTTCAGCTGACACATGCATACACGTGTTCACAGCAGCATTAGTCACAACAGCAAAGGGTGGAAGTCACCCAAGTGTCCATCAGTGGATGAATGGATAAATGAAATGTGGCCTATCTGTACATTGGAATACTATTTAGTCTTTAAAAAGAGTGAAATTCCAACACACGCTGTGACTCAGATGAATCTTGAGAACGTTACACTCAAGGAAGTAAATCAGCCATAAAAAAAATGAATACCGTATGATTCCTCTTCCACGAGGTACGTAGAAGAGCCAAATTCATAGAGACAGAAGCCTGAGGCTTGCCTGGGGCTGGGAGGAAGAAGGATGGGGGAGTTGCTGTCTGATGGGGATAGAGGGCCAGTTTTGCAGGATGAAAAGCCTTCTGGAGATGGGTGGTGGTGATCGTTCTCACAACATTATGAATCTACTTAATGCCACTGTGCTGTACGCTTAGAAATGGTTAAGGTGGAGGCGCCTGGGTGGCTCAGTCAGTTAAGCATCTTAACTCTTGATTTCGCTCAGATCACGATCTCAGAGTCCTGAGGTCGAGCCCCATACCCGGCTCTGCACTGAGCTTGGAGCCCGCTTAAGATTCATTCTCCCTACCCCCATCCCCTTGCCCACCCTAGTCAGTCTCTCTCTCTAAAAAAAGATGATTGAGATCGTAAATTCTGTTAGGTGTATTTTATCACAACTTTTTAAATAGCGAAAAAAGAAAGTTGATGAAGGACAGCTGTGAAATTTACATGCAAAGTTAATTAAGTTATTATTAAGGTATTAGTTATTTTACAGGAAGAGGGATTGTCTAAAAGTCAGAATGGGTGGCATATGGATTGATTTCGGCGGGCAGCTGCTTGCTTCATAATATGTCGGAAAAAAATGACACCCAAAGGATTTCTTCCATGATCAGCTGAAATTCCTGCCTTCCACAAATCCAATCCTTAGATCCCCAAGCCCTTGTAGAGTGCAGTTATCCTGCCCAAGGTCCCTAGCAACTTCACACGTCTTTATCAGACTGTTTATCCACAGATCAACCATAGGACCTGAGCTGATTTGAGGCACATGGGAGAGGCAAGGTTAGGTTCAGTGACAGTTCATTAATCCCTGCTCCGAAAAGGAGAAAAGGGAGATGTGACAGTAGAAGGGACAGGCGGTAACCCCTGAAATTAGATTGTGCCTACTTGGAAATTTCTCTCACACCACAGGGGCCTTAGGCCATAGTTTTCATACAATTTCTTCTTTCTCATCCCCAAGCTCATCCTTCTGTCTGAAAGATCCCCCACCATATAAAATAAAAAATAAATAAAATAAAAAAGGCCCGACACAAAGCCTAGAGTTTTATCAGAAGATACACAACGACTTCTGCCAAACATTTTCAGCCATGGTTCCCTATTTAATCACAGAAACTAATTTGAGTTTTCAGTTTCATAAGCTGAAATACGGTAGGTAAATTTAAGATCGAGGTGGGAAAAGTCAATATACATGCCTCAGAGCTCTGCATTTCTGAGTTTGCTGCAACGAGGAGGCGAAGTTTGAAGGCTCGAGATCTGTGAATGATGTACTGATGAGACAGACAGGACAGGATGGCCTTTCAGGTCAAGACAGGTGAAAATTGCAGCTCACAGCTATCACCTTTTGCCCACGTTACAGAACGAGACTAGAGACAGCCAGCTGAATTCATCCCAACCCTCTGGGCTGCAGGGTAGTACATGGGGGGGGCATGTGTGTGTGAGTGTGTGTGTGTGTCTGTTTGTATGTTAGAAAGAGAGGAAGGGAGAGAGAAGGGCAAACCCTACTCTCATCAGGAGAGTTGACATAAAAGAAAAGTGGGAGAGAACAATACTCGAAATCGGAATGACTACCTCTGTATATTCATCAAAGCAGCAATCCAGTGTATCCTTGAAAAAAAAATTCCACTTGTTCTGTCTTCGCTGTCATTGCTAGCATTTCTAAAAAAGTAAATAACGGGAGGTGGCTTTGATCATAGTGTTGACCACCTGTGTACTCTTGTCCTCTGCGGATTGACACGGTCACATCGCTTAAAGGACCATAGAAAGCACAGGTGGGTAAGAAAACAAGCTGACAAAACCTAGCGATATAATACGCAGGTGGCAACATCCACACACCTGCATTTTCACCCCACTTTCAAAAATAAGAAGATTCTATTTTCCTCCCCTATGCCCTATATACTCCTGGGCAGACTGAATATGCATTTAGAAAGAGAAGCACATTATTCTGATTAATATAGCCTGCAGAGCCTCATAGAAGATCATGGGCACGTACAGCAAACGCATGGGTTTGGACGTTCCTTCCGTCACCTGTGCTGCTCTCTGGTCACGGGCGCTCCCCCAGGCTCTGTGCTAGAAGCCAGACCACACGGAGCACAGCAAAGCGTATCTTCCCTTTAGTATCAAATGCAATGAGTCAGTGTTTATGCAATGATCTGCTATTAAAGCAAATAGGCAGAATCAGGAATTCCAAAACATGCCATGTTTTCATTTCTGTATCACATGATGATGGAGCTCGCCAAATTTGGGCACTTTAAATTACGAGGTCTCCTATTGCACATTCCTTTTTATCAGTCCTCCACATAATTGTTTGACTAAGACTCTCAGATACAAATATCTAAAATGCTTGCTGTTTCTCAGCAGGGAAAAATTAATAAATAAATAAAATCCCTTTAGCCTTTGACCCTGCACTGGGGTTTCTCAAACCCTTTCCTGTCCTCAAAAATATGTCCTATTCAAGTAGTAGTGCCCGGCAAGAACATCTGGCCTGCACAGGAGCTCAGCCACCAGCCCCTGACGTGCAAAGCAGTACCCCTGGGGGAGGCAAAGCTACATAACCCTCCCCTTGGTGAGCGCGAGATGAAGGGCTGATGTGGCCAAGGATCTTCAGCAGATGTTGATTTAGGAGAGGTTGTCAGAACTCTTTAAATGGAGAAAGTATGGGACTCAGCTCAGAAAAATCCGCCTGCCCTCCCCGGATTATGTTAGTTCCCTACTCTTTTTATAGAAGAGACTATCATACCTTCCAAACTCACTATGCCTTTCAGTTTGACTAATACTAAAAAAAAAAAAAAAAAAAAAAAAAAAAAAATCACCTAAAATTCCTAGTTTTCCTTCTTGTCTTGTTCTAGACCTTCGAGTTCCAAGTATTCTCAGTTATATGGGTAGGGATGGTGTCCATCAAGGCAAAGGCAGCAGAAATCAGAGGCCATCTCCAGCAGCCTGCACCACCCCGTCTATGTCTTTCTGTATCTTTCTCTTTTTTTTTCTAAAAATTTAGAAAGAAAACCTGGCAAATTATTACCTACCTAATACACATTTAGGTGTTCCCCTTCCCCACTTTTTACCTATAAATGATAATTACTTTCAGCATTTGAGATATAACCTGAGGCCTGAAAAGTACCCTGCCATCCCCCCCTCCCCACCCCCGATATGGGGCAGCTCCAGTGACAACAAACTGGCCCCCCATACGTATCGACAAAAACCACAAGTTCTCACTCTCGGTGACTCGAATTAGTGAAATGAAACAGTCATTTCTATTTTTGTAGTTTTAAAGAGTTATACTTAATAGCACAGTTAAAAGGTCAGTTCTTGAAATTAATGGGTGAGTCCAGGTCCCAACTGAGGGCAGAGAAGGATTTTTTAGAGGGCCCGAGGGCCCTTGGAACACCCTGTTTGGAGGTCATGTGTTGGGCAGAAAAGAGTCTTCAGGCTGGGGTGACACTGTAATAGCACCCACCCAGAGAAGGCACTTTCCGAGACTTTCGATCAGCCATGGGCAGCTATTTGAAGTCCCCGTATGCAGTGGTCTAGCAGGATCCCAGCCACAAGGGATGTAAAGAAGCCAGCCAGATCTAGCCTCCTTCGAGGTTTGCTGAGTCCTGCGAGGATTTCCTATGGCTCAGGCTCCTGGCCTGCTCCTTTGGGTTCCCCCAGCATACCCTGGAGGACCTGTGCCCTTTGTCCTGTCTCACTACTTAGAGTCGCACTACTTAGAGAGCACACATCAAGCAGGAAGCACCTCTCAGCTATAGAATTTCTGCCTTCTCCGGGGTATCCCTGGGACATCTTTTTGGAAATGTCCCTGAATCGTCTGGGCGAACAAATGTTTTCAGGCTTTTGCCATCTAACCAGGTTTTTATATATCTTATCGATGATGTCAACATCCTGCTTAAACTTTTTCAGTAACTCTTCTGTCTTAAGATAGAATCCCAGCTCCTCAGCGGAGTTTATAAGATCTGGTGCCCTAACCTGACACGTCTCACCTGCTCTATGTTGGCCACTCTGGATGACTTACGGTTCCAGCACGCCAGGTTCTCTCTCCCCTCTGAGCTTGGCACATGTTATCCACCATGCAACCAAAGCTGGTGTTTCTACCCCCCTCCCTTCCCTTGAATCTGGGCTTATTAAGCGGCTTGCTTTGGCTAAAGGGAAATTAGCCAAGCTCTCGCCAGCAGAGGCTAAAAGGCACTTGTATGCTGGAGTCTGTCCTCCCTTGCTGCCTTGGGAACCCTGAGCTTGCAATATGAAGCAGCTGAGACTAACATACTGGGGGATGAGAGACCATGTGGAGCAGGCCCAAGCCATCCCAGCCGAAGCTCTCTTCTCCCACCAGCGTTACAACCGCTACACACAGGAGTGAGGCCATCATGGTCCATTCAGTCCCAGCCAAGTGAGCAGGACTAGAAGGCCCCAGCTGACATTCAGCATCAGAAGAAATAATTCATATTTGTTGTCTGAAGCCACTAAAAGTTGAGGTGGTTTGTTACACAGTGGAAACTGATCCACTCATTTTGCTTCCTGCGTAACACTTGCCCATCCTTCAAGTCTAAGGATGAAGGCTTCCCTGACTCCAGAAGGTGACACATTGGATTGTATGTCATCCTGTGGGTACCACTGACAGAGCATCAGCAACAGTGATGCTCTCCTCTCCCCCAGGGACTGAAGGCTGCTTTGGCCGTCGTGGATGCCTTCCTTAGAGTGCACACTCGGTACAAACTGGCTGAAAGAAGATACTGGAATATGTATGTCTGTCGCCTGGCTTTTTCTGTCCATAATTTAAAAGAATTAGACTAGGTGATTTTTACCTATCACCACCTAGACATGGTAACTACATCAAAATATATTTCAATGTTTTTCTTTTTTTAGAGTTCCACTCATATCGATAGCCTTCGGGAATCTCCCTACTTGTTTTATAGATGAGACTATCATACCTTCCAAACTCACTATGCCTTTCAGTTTGACTAATACTAAAAAAATCACCTAAAATTCCAAGGGCCCTCAGCATACATGCACATGGATAATTCTGACAAATGCTGTCACTTTCACCGTCATGATTACTATATATGTCAAAGAAGCAGAGGGTTTTAACAGTACGTAACTGATTTCACCCTCAGTGCAATGACATTGACAGTTAATGACAATTTGTATTAGGGAAGAAACCTCTTTAAAACAAAGAGACTAGCAAGTTGCAGTTGTTCACCTGTTCCTTTTAGCAACACATCGGGATAAATTTTGTTTTGTGAAGGTTATCCTAACGGCATCAGAGCTGGCACAGTTACTAGGGAGCAATCACTGTGCTAAAACTTAACACACATTGTCTCACTGAATTCCCTCAACAATCTTGCTGGGTGGATACGATCAATCCTATTTTACAGGAAAAGGGTAAAGGGAAATAAGTAGAAGTTGGGCAATTTCCCCAAGGACACACAGCTAATGAGTGGCAGGTCTGGGACTAGAACCCAAGTATGATTCTAAAAGCTTCTTATTTGGACCAATATCTTCAAATCTAACGCGATATCTCCTTTGGAAGACAAGGAAATAAGAGGCTCATGGTATCAGTGGAGCAGGAACGGGAGGAGAACCCAGATGTTCATCCTTAGCCTGATGCTCCTGCTCCTGGATCGAACCCAAGGCATCTCCAGCTTTTCCTTAGTTATTATTATTTACATTCATGCTTACCTCTGTGACTGACAACAAGTTCAAGAGAGAGATAACAGGTTCTCTCTACTCTAGATGTTCTTCCAATTACTGTGTGTCATGATCGGTGGTGAAAAGAAAAATATGGAGGTGCCTGGATGGCTCAGTGGGCTAAGTGTCTGCCTTCAGCCCAGGTCATGATCTCAGGGTCCTGTGTCGGAGCTCCGTGTCAGAGCTCCCTGTCGGAGCCCCTCCCTACTGCTTATGCTCTCAAATAAATAAACAAAATCTTAAGAAAAAATATGAAGCATGAAGTTCATGAAGCCTAATTGGATATCATCTGATTTATCCAATTTCTTTTAAAAAATGCAATCATCAAGCCTAGAGAAGGATTTTAATCTTCCAACTTTACCATAATTCACATTAGTTGTATTCATTATTCATATCAATGAGAGAACTGTCTTCATTGCCTGTGTACCATGAGGAATGATGACTATTTACCATTAAATATTGGACGAAGAGTTATGAAAAACTGCCACAACTCTACTTCTCTACAATATCACAACGCACATCATGGGTATTTATTGTTCTAGGAACGTGCAGTCTTCTACCATTTAAACCATTTCAACAACAACAACAAAAAAATGAAACAAACAAACAAAAAACCATTTCAACAACTTAAAATGACCTCTTGGGCCCAGCACACACTTGTCAAATAGAACTGATTTATTTTATTTGTGAAGAAACATCTGAAAGTATCAACAGCTACACAGGTGCTTCTTTTTTCATCCAAAAAATCATTTCTCTTAATTCCAATCTATCCTTATTCCAGATAAGGAAAAGGGAATGAGTGAGTATACAAAGTGTGCTGCTAACGTTCAGTCACACTCCAACTGGTTTCCCCGGCAGGAAGATGCAGTTCCGTGTGGATATCCTCTCAGCTAAACATGGTCATACAGTGGAGCTAATAATAAGAGGCCTCTGACAGTGCAGAGAGGTCTTTTGGTAATGAAAGGAGAGGTACTAATGATACTCTATGTCATTTGCGAGTTTCAAATGTCCTGGGGACATCCCATTTATAGGATTCTGCTCTCCATCTCTCAACAAGATTTGCAAATAGAACCTGCCTTTGGTCCTTCCTTCATGAAAAATATCCTGACATCTCCATGCTAACACAGACAGAAGTACTCCCAGAGACATGTCAGCCCAGGTCATTGGCTAGGGATCTCCATAATGAAGTGGCTATGGGATAAAGTCCCCAAGACATTCCATATCAATTGATGGCCCAATTTTAAATTTAATCTGCCAAGGCCAACTAGGTTAGGGACTTTATGATGTAATACTCAGGATTTCTACATTCTTTTGGATCCAAATCAGGAAAAGGGAGAATAATGATTTGGTGCCAATTCAATTTGATATAAAAGGAGGAACAGAGTAAGTAATTAAAAGAAGAGGACAAGGTTACTAGTGTTCGTTTTCAATGCTGGGTACATGGATCAATTACTGGAGCCCAGCAAGGAAGCTCTGGTTACACCAGACTAGAGCTGTCAACAGGAAGAGGAGCCAAGGTCGACCGTCATGGTGTTTCCCTCCATGCTCCCTCTCCTGACCTGATTCCTCCCAAACAGCCACCTTGGCCCCCAACTCTGGATGCCAGTGCTCATAAACAACCAGAACATGAACCCAATTCACAAGAAAAACTGGTACCGTCTAACGTTCTGAGATGGACTGATATCCTGGCCTGATGGTCCCTGTGTTCTGCGTGGATTATGTACTTGTTGGTGTGTTATTCGCCACGGGATGCCCTCTGTACCAGAACAATCATGTGGTCCACAATCCTGAGTAAGTGACACTCCCATGTTACTGACGTCCCTTCCTGGAGGCCTGCCCAGATGAAGGAGATGGAAAATCCTCTGTGAGCCAGGTGACTGCCAACTCCCTTCTGACCCTCTGGAGGCCACTGTCTTCCACTGCCACTCCCTTGCTCGCCATTAGGGAAGTGCCAGTCGGCAGGTTGCTAGGACAACTGGCGTCATTGCTGGGACACAGGAATAGATCACCAGCAGTGCTGGGAGCCTGGATCACAAACTCTGATGACAGCAACAAGATACCCATTGGCAGCTAATGTGCTCTGCTAAAGGGAGTGACAGACTAACATTAGCCAGTGGACAGCTCTTACCTTGACGTACTATCCTTTAATATCTACACTTGTGCTTGATGTGGTGGTGACAGAGTAGGGGCAAGAAACTCACTTAAGATAAAGGCCGAACGATTCTATTATGAATTATGTGAGCAGCAGATATGCAGGAACCAACTGACATCTGTATATCTAATTTATTAGGGTCCTGCAGGTGGCAGGGAGGGAGCTCGTTCACAAGCAGAAGCATGAGAGCCAGCAAACAGGTAGAGCAACTCAGGTTGCCAAGGGGAAGGGAAAAAAAAATCTGTCTGTACAGGCCATAGCTGTCCCCTCTCCGAACAATAACATCCTAAGCTCATGCCGCCTCTCCTTGGAGATCAAAGTAGGAAAGGCAAAGAAAACTGGAAAACTAGGGCTTGCTGTAGTGGAAGAAGGGAACAATCTTTGTGACCAATCCTCTATGTGCTGCAGAGTAAGTTTTAAAATGCTTCTAATGGGTAGCAACTCGTAGGAGCCCAGCGCATTAAGACTGCCTATTAAAGTCTTGGATTTTAGCCCTGGAGAAATTATAATTTTTCAGTTCCATGCAAGCTACAAAGTCTTGAGAAGAATAAAGGGAGATGAAATGAAGAGCAGCCTAGTGAGAATTTTAGAAAAGTACTCCAGCAAGAATGTTTTGATTTCTAGATGCTGCAACGAGGTTGGTGTCCCGAAGTCCATGAGGATGACTGTGTGCTCTCTGAAAGAGCTCAGTACTCGTGCAATGGCCCTAAGCAGGCAATTCTGGTGGCACAGTGGATAAGTCCCATTCTGGTGCCAGACACTTGAGGCTGGAAGGCAGATGGTGACAAGACATGCGTGATGAAAGGTACAGGGAAAGAGGTGGAATTTCTAGGTGGAAGAAGATGGCTCAGGGTCTAAAAAGCATGGCGACAAGACCTTGCCTGAGTTCTAGAAATGAAAGATTTCAGAAGATTGCCATTTGTATCACTCTAGTATTTCCTTGGGGCGGAGGGGGTGGGGGTTCTACTCATGCCATTTTAGGACACATGCACAAATAGAAAAAAAAAGACTGAAAAGCTGACTTCCTCCACCTTAGGTTTCAAATAGCTCATTTTACTATGTCGCCTGAAAAGCATTTTATGCTTGTTCAGAGTTACTTTTTCTGAACCATGCACATATCCTTATTTTAGTGTCTGCAAAAAGTTAAGCTAATGTTCAAGATGTATAGAAGATGAATGAATTCTTTCAAAGATTCCACCTAGCATAATTTTATTGTATAGCTATCCCTTGAAATTTAATATGAATATACATTGGGGGAGTGGTTAAATGACTTTCTGGTATTAAAAAAAAGACTATTTTACAAAAGTGAAAAATTGGGGGGAATTCAAAGAATGAAGCTATCTTTCTGTTTGTCTTTTTGTTTAACCTTCATCCCAAGGAACCATTTATTTGCTAGTAAGAAAGAACCAGCAGATTTTGTTTGGACTTTCTGGCAAAACAGTGTTATTTCATTTCTGTTTGTGCCTCACTTTTCTGTATGAAAGCAAAAGAGAAACAATAGTCTTTTAGAGGAACAATGAAAAGAGTTCAAGTCATATGGCGTGAAACAGTATATGAAAAATCACAAACATCACTAATGTTTTACTTTAATTTTTTAAAAGATTTTATTTATTTATTCATGAGAGACACACACACACACACAGAAGCAGAGACATAGGCAGAGGGAGAAGCAGGCTCCAAGCAAAGGGCCCAATGTGGGACTCTATCCTGGACCCTGGGATCATGTCCTGAGCCAAAGGCAGATACTCAACCCGAGCTACCCAGGCGTTCCACAAAACATCAGTAATATTTTAACAAAGATGAAGGATCCGATCAGCCTGAGATGTCCAAAAGCATGAGACTTACTTGCTCTCTACCTGAAAGAATTTTCAGAGCCTCACTATTTCCCTCTCGGGACAGCACCACTAACCACTCATTCTTTCTTTTGTGCACACCGGCTTCTCCACCAGTGGGCACTTCAAAGGTACACCTCTTGAGAAATACTTTCCTACATTTTGGGTGTGGTCTGCATATCGAAGTTCAAGCTGAAAGCTCTATACCTGCTTGGGTTGAATGGCATCCTTTCTTGAAGTGACCCACGTTTGTGCCTCGGCTTCTGCAACCCAATATGCAAAATGATCCTAAAGGAGAATGGTTCTCTGATGCTACAAATCCCCATTCTATGTCTCTGTTGGCTGTCCTACAACATCATCGCTGATGGAAAGAAGGTTCTGATGGAGAGGTGTCATTTGCCCAGGCTCAGGAGCAGGTCAGTAAGAGACTGGTTTTATCTACCCAACCTTCCTTGCCTTCTAAAAGCACGTGGGGGCTAACATCTATCTCGGCTTCAAGGCCTGATTCTGCTGTGCAGCTGTGCTTGAAGGCTTCCCTGAGCACCCAGCTCTGGTCACCTACCTCACTACCCGAACCAGGGCACCTGCCCCCCCACCCCGAGGGCAGTAACTATTGAGTGCGTATCACTGACACCTGGGCACCCAACAGTCTTTTAGTCAGTATATCATTTATTTAGTGAATTTTCATCTTCAAGAGAACACAAAAACTTCCACCTGGGCACTACTCCGTTAGAAGGTGGTCTCTCTAGGCTGCAGATGTTCCCATTCCCCCAGTGAACATGAATATGGTAGAAAATGCCAGAGCATTTTCCATTCCACAATCTCTGGGTGTTCTGTCTATCTCCTTCTCAGAAGGAGTAGCTCCTGCAGAGGCCCCGCCAGAGGGCCCATGGCCAGGAATTAGTGAGACTTGGTTGAAAGAAGTCTGAGATGGGCAGGGAAAAGGGGGAAGCCCCAAACCCTAAGAGATCCAAGGCCACATGAGACCACCCTGGGTACCTATAGCCGGAGCCCTGAGGACAAGCAGGCCTCCTAACAGGACCATTGAAAGCCAGTTCCTTTGTTCTAACAGCAAAATCTCCCCTTCACCCCTGCCCTGCTTATCTACTTCAGGTTTTTCTTTTTTCTTTCTTTTTTTTTTTTTTTTTTTTTTTGCCCTAGTGCTAGAGAATGTGGTGTCACAGATGGCAAATCTAAAAGGTACAAATTGCCAGACACACAGGAAATTCCCAAATCACTCTTATCAGAGTGTGTGTATGCAGTTCTCTTACTCTGGGGACTAGAAATTCAGCTGCCATTTTTTGAAGCTTATAAAGACAGCATAATGCTATATAAATAGGCACAGAGGTGTATATTCTGGTCTGCTCGTTTCTTCCCAGGAAAAGCGTAACTCCTGCACTCAGAGCAGTTCCTCTGAAAGGGGCATCAATAAACACACAAAATCCAAGACACCTTCACTTGTGCCCTCCTCAAAAGCAACGTAGGATGATGCCACCTGAAGAAAGCCTTTGTGACCTCCCCCCTCTCACACCACAGGAGACGTTGGATGGGGTTAATTTGCGTCGGCAGACCATTTCTTTGTTCCAAATTGTGCATCATCCAGAAGTAAAGACAATGCGAATGATGGTATTCAGTAAATGGTGAGTTTCTTTCCAGGTAGACAGTGCACTTCAAGCCTGGTTCCCATTTTCAAAGGCGATGAAATGATCTGATGGCGAGAGACAAAGCCATGGCCATTCACAGAAGGCCAGGGCGAGCTGCTCAGAAACAACCCATAAAGCAAACCACTCAAATGGAACAGGAGAGGAAATACACACAGTGCATGATTTAAAATAAAAAAAAAAGGGGGGGTATCAGAAAATCCCCATACTCTATTGATAGTTCTATAAAACATTCTTTTTAAACAAATTGTTTCCTTCCCCACATTTACTTCACACATCGTAGACATTTAGTATCTACTTCTAAGTAAAAGAAACTCAATGGGTCAATCTCTCCACGCCACCCCCTACCTACACCACCCCCTACCTAATCAAATGACTATCGGATTCAAGCAAGTCTCATTAGAACTGTGTTTACATTCCTTTTTCTAAAGGGTGAGTCTGCACATGGGAAGCCCAGGCATACACGAACACTTACTTTCCTTGGACATTCACTCAACTATTTGCTGAGTGCCCACTATGGGTGTTGTGGATTCAGCCGGTAATAATGGTAATGGTAATAGTAATAATAATAATAATAATAATAATAATAATAATAATGGCCCTGCTTTCATGGGGCTCACAGTCTAGTTGAGGGGATGGACAGTTAACAAATAAATATATAATATATAAGGTACTTAAAAGGAAAATGAAGTGTGCTAGCAGGTACAGAGAGATGGGATGGGTGCTAGTGTACAGAAGTCAGGAGAGGCTGCTTTGAAAAGGTAACTTGAGAAGTCCTACTCAAGGAGGCAGAGAAGCTTAAGAAAGAAATACAGATCACTGCCTCCTTGCATATATGCTAAGCAATATGTTTTTAGAGAGAAGGGGAGAGGGAAGGGGAGAGAGAGAGAGAGAGCATCTTAAATAGGCCCCAGGCCCAGGACAGAGCCCAATGTGGGGACCCTGAGATCATGATCTGAGCTGAAATCAAGAGTTGGATGCTTAACCACTGAGCCACCCAGGCGCCCCTATTCTAAGCAATATTTGAGTGTGGAGGTGGATGGTTTTTAAAAACTTAACTTCAAAAGTGGCTCATATTTTATTTTCAAAAGACCAATGGGTAGACTCTCAATTTAAATAACTAAGACTGGGACACCTGGGTGGCTCAATGGTTGAGCTTCTGCCTCAGGCTCAGTCTGTGATCACAGGGTCCTAGGATGGATCATCAGGCTTCCCACATCAGGCTTCCCACAGGGAGCCTGCTTTTCCCTCTGCCTATGTCGCTGCCTCTTTCTCTGTGTTTCTTATGAATAAATAAAATCTTTTGTAAAATGACTAAGACTATATTAGCACCTTTGAGCACCTTTGAGTTGTCATGCTATGCAGGAGGGTAGGTATCACGATGGTAACAACATGAGATAGGTTTGTTTATTTATTTATTTATTTATTTATTTATTTAGCATAAGACTGTGCTCAATAATTTAAAAGCGGTTGTAAACTGAAGTTGTGCCAAATCACTGACTTTTTAGAAGCCAAACGGGCTAAAACAAACATTCGACCTGCCTCATTCAAACTGATATATTATGCAAGGTGACCCACAGAGCCAGAAGAACCACCAGCGGTCATTTCACTCAACTTTTTCACGTTACTCCTCATAAATCGAGTCCACAAGGCCTTAGGGGTTCCAAGGTTAAGTGCAATGTCACGCAGAAAACCCAGGTCTCCTCCAACGTGTAGGTAAATTTTCATTACCACCCCTTTCATGTCCAAGATACCACATCTTTGGGCCAGGTTGAGACACTTTCAAGAGCAAAGTTCACCTGACAGAAAGATGGTAGCAGATCTGAGAGGGGGCTAATGGGGACAGGCGGAGGGGTCCTCCAGAGGCAGGCAGTTTGTGGTGCAGTCTGAAAAGAAGGCTGAGGACAGATACCCACTAATTCCAAGGGCTGCTATGGTAGTTCCTCAAAGATGGATAAATCCACATTCCTACCCCATCTATGCGCAAGCACATGTTCTTTGAGAATCTCCTGCTTTTCCTATCCTAATGGTACACCTTTTGGAGAACCAAGGACAGCAAAATATGAACTCAGTGTAAAAATGCACCAGGATCCCAAAAGATTGCTAATGACTAAGATGACTAATTTCACAACTTGCTGAGAAAATTGCAACTCTCCCCAACCCTCCCCGTCAACACCAAGCAAATGCAATTTGGAAGAGGAAGTCCTTAGCACAGAAGGAGTTCACTAGAATTTAGTATTTTCTTCCTTTCTCTCAACACACTCCGTTTACAGAAGGATTTTAAAATTACTTCAGTTGGCCATGTGGCATCTTGAAGTTTACACTTCAGAACTTCTTTGAAAACCTCATTTAATGTTTGGGGTTTGACAGGGTATCACATGAGCATTCAAAGCAATGGTTTAAAAAAAAGAACCCACCAGATTTGAAACAAAAGCTATTTTGATTACAGTATCTGCATTATTCATTTAGATGTAACCTGAAACCTAAAGCACTTTTCCATAAGACACTTGTTTCCTAGGATAAAAATGCTTTAAAAAACATCACCAGAAAAAGAGAAATCACCAGCAGTGTATTCTAATCAGCCATCTGATTCGGAAAATAATTTCTAGTAAAATATACCGATCCTCTAGGACTCAAATTATTCTTTAATATGTCATAGAAACTTTTACAACAAGAGAGATTTTTTTTTTTTTTAGTAAGTATTAAAGTGCCTACAAAATACTGTGCCTCTTATGGGTCTTCAAACCAAGAGGTCAACTGATCAAATTAACAGGTTATTTGTTGTTGCATACAGATTTACAAAATAAAAGGTAATATACAGAATTAACAAAATAGCACTTGATAGGGGTTATAATGTGTGACTTGTTCCAGATTTTCTTGACCTCAACTGTAAGACCAGGAATAGAATTCAGGTCTGGTGATTCCAGGAGCTGTATATTTCCACTGGAACCAATATGAACATATGTACAAAGTGGAAACACATTAAAATGTCAGTGTTTCCCACCATTTACACTGAGGCACTGGGAGATTTTTAATTTAATAAGCTTATTTTAATATGACTACTTAACCCTGAGGAAACAGGGGATAAAGATGCATATTTTAAATACACATTTTTAGAAAACCACGAAATAAAAAATATTCAGCGGAAATTTTTCTTTTCAGTGTTAATACTTTTTCTCCATGATATATGCCCTCATACGGCTGCACCTTGCTTTTTCAAAATCATTGTGCAACTGGAGAAATATAAGTGAAAAATGCCTGGAGAAGTTTTCCGACTGAATTGTTAAGAAGTGAAGAACTTATTATAGAAAATTTTACGTATATTTATTTTATATATTTATAAAAATATATGTGCATATATATGTTATGTACACACACATGCATTTATGTATATAATGTATGCACAAATATACAATATACATTAAGTATGTATATGTGTGCGTGTATTTACACACACACACACACACACACACACACACACAAAGTCCTAGTCAGAGCTGGTTCTTACTTTTCTAAAACTTGAAGAAAATACACTCATAGCCCATCCTGGATTTCCTGCAGCTGGATTCTTTCCTGATTAAAACCCTATAAACTCTTTTTCTTTTGGCACAATCTAACAATGAGGTGAAGACTCCAGAAAATAACAGAGCTGGTCAGATTCCTATGTTTTATGGCGGATAAGCCCCTTGAAACCCATAGTGTGCTGTATCCCCTCAACTACTTGATACTAAAGTTCCTCATGAAAAGCAACCGGCAGCTGATACTTTACTAATCCCAAAGCCCTGACCCTGCAACCTGATAAAAACCAGTAAGTCAGCCAATTCTGAATAAGAGAAGCACCCAAAACAACTGACTGTATTTGCACATCTCAGATATTTGAAAGCCAGGAAAAAACCCCAGAAACATTCATACCAAGAACCAACCAACCAACCACCACCACTACTGACAACAACAAACTTCCCATAAATAAAAATATTTGCTTGGTGGAAATTCTCCTTGCTAATCCTTAGGCCAGAGAATTTTACCCCCTACCCCCCAACCTAAAAGAACTGGGACAGCCCAGTTGCAAGAGTCTGCTCTAAACTTGACACTGTGTGATGTCCCAGGAGCAAGGGCGCTCTACCAGTGAAAGAGTCACTGTCTTCCACCCGTTTATACCAGAGGTAGATAATGAGCAGTGCCCCACGGAAAGCGGAGAGAAAGGCAAGTTCACGGCAAATAAAAACAGAACCTCTCCTCTAAAAAAAGAAATTAATTGGATGATCACTTGGAGCTCATGCTAATGCCCCTTCATCACCCTGGCTCGGTGACATGCAATGATTCACAAATCCTTGCAAGGCAAGCCACTGCAGATGCTGCTCTTGTTAACTTACGACATTCACTGCGCGCCGTTCGCAGGTAGCCCTGGCTCAGCCTTCACCATGGAGACTTCCCACAAGAAGCTGGAGCGCTCCTAGGCTCAGGCGTGTTCTTTCTTCCTTCCAGAGGAGTGAGAAATACCTAGCGCGGGAGCAGAAGAGAAGAAAAAGAAAAAGGTAAACGCCTCATCCAATCACTCCTTATCTCAACAAATGAAGTCTGATGATCAATTAGACTAATTGATCACCCACTGAAGACCATATTCCAGTACTCTCGCCTTAAAGAAGAAATTTCGTATTTTTGCTCCTGCCCCAGGAGACAAAGCGTGGCTGGGTGAGCCTTTTACCCCTGTCCCTCCCATGCCTGCCCTCCCCACAAACCCATATAAGTTGAAGCCAATTCTGGGGGACTCCTGATGTAATCCGGGCTGAGATGCCAACTTGCAACCCAGCCTCCGACCACGCCACCTGATTTTTTACTCTCTGCAAAAGGGAGGGAGCGAGGACGATCACCTCTTGCCATTTTCATACCTCACTGGGTTGTTGGGGAGATCAATAAGATCACTCTTGCAAAGTACTCACAGTTCCCGAGGAGAAAGGCACTATGTAAACGCCAAGTATTATTAGTGGTCATAAGCCTGTTACTGAGCTCTGAGCCAGAATTTAAAAGCCAGCTCTGGCTAGCCACCAACAGGCAACTCTCCCCTGGGGCACCCAAATGTGCAAAAAGTCTGCTCGGGCTGCTGTGCTAAAACCTCCTTTCCATGGAGGGGTCCTGGGGAAGCCCAGGACCAGAAACAGAGCCTTCTGGAAACTCAGGGAGAAAGAAAGTGAAGGCTTGGATCAGAGCAGGAAGCAAACGGAAGGGGGAGGGCGGTGGGGAGTGGAAGGTGGGTGACAGAGGCCTGAGCAGGGGCCTCGTAATTTGGTCCCTGCCACCCGGCTCCCCCCGATTGCTGGTTTACACTCTTTAGTGCACTGAAGCTTTGCAGGGCTGTGAAATTTTCCACTTGGCTGTCTGCCATTCCCGCCCACCGAGGATAACACTTACACACACACAGAAGTGCCACACCGATGCCCTGCTGGAGAGGACTGGGAGGATTTTGTTGTTTGTTTGTTGCTTTTAAAGAAAAGACCTATTCATAGTCTGATCCTTAATATTTTCCACACCTGGACTTCTTGATTTTTTCCCCTCCTTTAAGGCAGAGCCAAGGAACGGCTTTCCCCAGGCCAATATTATCAAGTTATTTTGACTTGTGTGTCCTGGAGGAGCAGGCTTGAGGTATAGGAACTTACGTGACAGGCCTGGGGGACAGTGAGTGAGGAACAGAGAATTCAAGTGCTAACTTTGCTAGAACCCTGTTTGCTTCCTGAACAAATCATCCCCAAGTGAGTTCCCTTTCAGAGCCGCAGCACACCGTGCAAAGGCGGGAGGCTCAGGAGTAGCGCTGTGGGCGTTGACACTGTTTTCGAGGGAAAATTGTGGTCCTTATCATAAAAGGACAACAACAACAAAAGGCAAAAATGAATAAGTGCAAATCTTCTATTTGGAATTGGTGAAACCCTGACAAGTGTCCCTCCAAATAGCTAAAAACTGGAGAGAAGAAAATTAGGACAGAAAGCAGAAAGGAGGTACCTGCCACGAATATGATTCACCAGGGCTTTTATAGTGAATACAGTGTACAAAGTGCTTTTGTCTTCTTTTTTTTTTAATTGAGACATAATTGATAGACAGCACTATATTAGTTTCAGGTGTACAATGTGCTTTCCTATTCATTCACTCGTTCATTCATTCACCGGATGGATGTTTACTTGGTGCTTACTGTATGCACCAAGTTCTAAGTTCATGATGGTGAACAAGATGAACAAGGACTATACCTTCAAGGGGCTCAGTGTCTCAGGAGGGACAGACACGACAATCAGTGTATACCCTCGCCAGTCCATGTGTGACACTTGAAAATTGGGTGGGCATTATTAAGGAAAAAGAAACACTGGGATTTGCGATCATAATTGGGAATACCTCACTTGGGAGGGGCTTCGGAAGGCTTTTCTTACAAAACCACCATTTGAGAGAAGTTAGCCAGGTAGGGGACACAGCCTCTGCATGATGGGACCGGATCGGATACATGCGACTGATGTCTGGTATTTTTTTTAAGATGTTTTATTTATTTAATAGACACACACACACACACACACAGAGAGAGAGAGGCAGAGACACAGGCAGAAGGAGAAGCAGGCTCCCTGCGGGGAGCCTGATGTGGGACTCGATCCCGGGTGTCTAGGATCACGCCCTGGGCCAAAGGCAGGCGCTAAACCGCTAAGCCACCAGGGCTGCCCAGTGTCTGGTATTTTTATCTTCTTTTTTTCTGGCCGTTTCAACGGGGCCTCCTTTGTCAAGAAACGAGCAACACAACTGTTCTCAGTACCTTGAAAGAAGAGATGATTTCTTCTTTCTGACCGCCAGGCCATCAGCACAACAAACACTAGTAATTTCTGCTAGAGGAGCACCATTCCATGCAGGTATTATACTTGATGTGACAGGAGAGGAAGCCTCCGGTTTCCTAATGCATCTCATGTCACCCTGTCACCCAGTCATCACAGTGAAATAAAAGGAAGCTCTGTTAACACCTGCATGCCACAGCTGGAGTTAAGAAAGCCCTCCCCCGCCCCCAAAAGGGCTAAAAACAGATCACATTACATGTAAACTTCTGAAAAAAATCTTCCTCATGCCTTGCATTAGGTTCCAAATTTGCTGACTTCCTCTTCACTCTTAAGATGTTTTTATCATTTTTCTCTTGGACTGCAAGCAGCACTGATGTCCACCTTCAAGAGTGTCCTGTGACCCTTCTCATTTGGTTCTCGGCTTGGTTACCTGTTTATTTACCCAGGCAAGCAGCATGATGCAAAGCAATAAAAAGCAATGGAAGTGTTATGTTCATCTGAAGTGTTTTCTAGTTCCCTATCACCCCCGATCTGGTACAACTTAATCCTTCCACTAGGGAAAATCAGCTAATTCGCTTTCTTCATCCTGCAAAATGAAGGCATCCTCAGACAGGTTCATTCATGTCCTCCCCGTGAATGAAGGGAGTTTGAAAGTCTGTTTGAAACAAATAAGCCAAACGTCTACTTGAGCCTTGTCCCATTTAAAGACATCCAGGACAAAATGTAATTTCTCCTACAAGTTTCTCATATCACCAAAACCCCCAAATTAATAATACTTCAAGTCCAAAGTCTTGAAAATACAAATCCTCACTCTGACTTAGCAGTCGTGATGAACTTTAGCAAACTGGGGGGATGGGGGGGAGAGCAGGAAAAAGCTCTTCTGGAATCCAAGCATCCAATACCTCCACCATCAGACTTGGGAAATCATGCCAGGCTGACAGTTTCCTCCTCTGGTCCAGAGAAGAAGATGACACAATGCCAATGTCTCCTTCCCGTGACTGCCCACAGCACTCACAGTCTCTACCACACATTTTGACTCCAGGTCCTTTTCAATTCAGCACTCCATTATACTGCCTTTCTATACTCTACTGGATTTACTTAAGTCTTGAAGGTTCAGAAAGTTTATAAGCTCCTTGATGAAAGAAACCTTGCCGTGCCTTTCTTTTGCAGCCTCCTCACGGTGTCTAGCAGGAGAGCTTGAATTTAAATTAAATGATCCATATCCAAAACCTGTTCTACGACTTAACCTTTACACCAAAGGAATGACTACTCTACAGATGTAATTTAAGCCCTTCCCACCGGTCTCTGTCCTCTGGGATCCCGCAGCTCCTATGATGCCTATCGTCCACATGAAAGCCCTCCATGAGCTGGAGAACAATTAAGTCACAATTTTGCCTTTCTTTTGTCTTCCAACCCATTATTATGTGTTTAGTCATTCGGGGCTTTTCAACGGTTGCCATATAGATCCTTGATTCTCACTGCTTTTCCAAAACCACTGTTAAGGATACACCCCTGGGGGGTGTATAGAGGGATGCGGACACTCTGAGTCAGTGGCTCAAGAACCTGAACCGTTATCAGAAAAACCTGGAGGTCAGGGCACCTGGGTGGCTCAGTTGGTTAAGCAACTGCCTTTGGCTCAGGTCACAATGTTGGGGTCCTGGGAGTGAGTCCCATGTTGGGCTCCCTGCTCACTGGGGAGTCTGTTTCTTTCTCTCTTCCCCTCCCCCTGCTTGTGCACACACGCACACGTGCTCTCTCTCTCTCTCAAATAAATAAATAAAACCTTACAAAAAAAAAAGAAAAGAAAAATCTGGAGGTCTTATGAAAACCTGGAGGTCACAGATACCTGGGCTCCCCCCACTCTGTCCAGTTTCTTCTCATTCATTAGACTTGGGGTGGGACCAGAGTACTTGCATTTCTAACAAGGTCCCGGGTAAGGCTGCTGGTCCACGGACCACACTTTGAGAACCACTATAGGTAAGCCTGCTGTAAAGGTAAGCCTTTCAGTCAATGATATAGCCAGACAGAGGCTAAGCATCTTTGGGGTATATTTAATCCCTAGGAGATGGGTACACTGAAAAAAGTAATACCTGTCTGTTCTAGAGAGGTGGCAAATGGCAAAAAAAGAAGAAAAAAAAACACCACACACCAAAAAGGCTCACCTACCTTATAATCTGGGGGAAATTTTTGTTGCCTTTTGGGCTCTTGTCTGCTCTCCCTCTACTGGCTTCAGGTCCTGTCAGGGTCAATTCTTCCCTTCATCTCTCCATGTCTTTTTCTTCTCTACTAGAAACTTCTCAGCCCAAGCACACACAGCCCATGCAATCCCCAGGAGACCTTCCCCAGGCTCTGCAACATTCCCCAGTGGCTGTTGCCTCTCTCTTGTTCACTAATGAACACGTGAAAGTGTGGTACAAATTCAATGCTCGTATTTTACCAGATACAGCTTCACCTGCCTCCTAAAGCAGTGGCTTTTTCCTAACTGACTTCTCTTCTACTATTTGGTTATGGCTCATCAGTAGGTTTATTTTATTTAGTGGACTCGTCTTTCTCCCCAACAGTGTCTTTCTCAAATGACTTCTCTCCCCTTCTTTCATTATCTGGGCTGGGGTGGCCTCCTGACTTGGGTGCAAAGATGGGCACATGCTTTAGTTCTGGAAGACTACAATACATATCCCTCTCACCAGGATGACTGACTTTAGGGACAGGCACATAACCAAAGCCAATCAGAAGCTTCTCTCAGACCGGCTAGAACATGAGAGTGTGGTCTCCTAAGAGCTGTACTTACTCCCTTGTGAGGAAAGCCCATTTGAGAATGAGGCTTTGCAATAGGGAGCAAAGCCGAAAGACAGAAAGTCTGAGTCCTGATGATGGTGAGGTGACTTGCATCCAGCTGTGCCAAAAGTTAAGATTTATCCCTGAATTTTTTTGCTATGTCATAACAGACAAAAATCCAAAGTGGCTCCCCAGATTGCCCTTATGTCCCTAGTACACACACACCTTCTCCTAGTTATTCAGTCAAGCACTAATTCAGGTGCCCCTGAGGGGATTTTGCACCTAAAAGTAAGGTCCCCTTACTGACCTTAAAATAGAAAGATTATCCTTAGTAGGCCTGACCTAATCAGGCAAGCACTTCCAAGGGATAGGCTCTTCTAAGAATGAGATTGAAAATGAAAGGATGGATTCCGTGGGGAGGAGGTAATATAAGGTATTACCTCTATCATTATGTGATAAGGTATCAGAGATGGACACCAGGAGCTGCGAGGTACCAGCTGACAGTGCTAGCATGGGGGCTTTAGTCCTACAACCACAAGGAAATAAGTTCTGCCAATAACCGCGTGAGCTTTAAAGAGCATAGTGGGCCCCAGATGAAAATGCAGTTCAACTAACACCTTGATTTCAGCCTTATAAAAACCTGAGTGGAGAAGCCAGCTAAGCTGTGGTATCTGCAGAAACCAAAATGGCATGGGTGTGGTTTGAAACCACTACGGTATAGTGATTTGTTATGCAACAATAGAAAACAAATATATATGAGATATAATAAATTCCTTTTTTTTTTTTTTTTTTTTTGGCTTAAGTCACCTTGAGTTTTATTTGTCTCTTGCAACCAAAATATCCTAGTACTCTTGATTTCTCCTTGACGGTACTAATCTGGTGTTCCTCACATCATTTTGTTATTCCTCTTTCTTGACTTATGTTCCTTCTTACTCCTTCTAACCTTAGGGTAGGTGTTCCCCAAGGTTACTGGCTCAGCCCTCTTCTCTTTCTATGCTAATTTCTGTTTATGGCATATAATTCTTAAATGTGTATCCTGGGCCCTGGCATCTCCCCTTTTCTTTCTTTCTTTCTTTCTTTCTTTCTTTCTTTCTTTCTTTCTTTCTTCTTTCTTTCTTTCTTTCTTTCTTTCTTTCTTTCTTTCTTTCTTTCTTTCTCCTTTCCTTCTTTCTTTTTCTTTTTTTTAAGATTTTGTTTTATTTACTAGAGAGAGCACATGAGAGAGAACAAGAGCAGGGGCAGAGGGAGAAGGAGAAGCAGACTCTCCACTGAGCAGGGAGCCCAACGTGAGGCTTGATCCCAGGACTCCAAAGGCAGGTGCTTAACTGACTGAGCCACCCAGATGCCCCCATCTCCCCCTTTCAAGTTGCTGGATCTATGCAGTATCTATAACTTATGTCTGCTTCCAAACTTCTCAATTTTGCCCTCAAACCGGTCCTCCTCTTTTATTTCTGATTCTCCTAACAGCATCACTGTCATCTTCTCTTCCTCCCAATGCCCATGGGCTGTTGAGTCTTACGGAGGCTGCTCTCCATGCCCACACTGCATGCTGGCTCAGACTCTGTTCCTCCTAGAGCAGCCTGCTCACTGGTCTTCTTGCCTTCAGTCTTCTTCCTGCAAACCATCTGACTCATCACCATTAGATAGATAATACAACTTCTCCATGCTATACCTTCACAGGTTCCTACAGCTTGCTGAAACCGTCCACTGTCTGATGGGTGAGACCCTCACAGTTGGGCCCCAGCACATTTTCCTCCTGATGCACGTCGTATTGGCCAGAACACACAGCTCCTTCATCTCTGAGAGTCCACACTTGGATGCCACGGGTCAAAATTCAAGCCACCCTTCCCAAGGCCCACTCCGATCCTACTATGCTCTCGCTGGGAAGTCCAGCAGTCCTCCCCTTGTCTGTGATTTCAGTTACCTGCAGGCAACCAAACTCCAGAAGCAGAGGATCCCCCTTCTGATGTAAGGCTACAAGGGCAACAGTAGCCTAAGGCCGCATCACCTGCCTAACCCATTCACCTCACTTCGCCTTGTCACTGAGGCAGTTCACATCTCACATCATCACATGAAGAAGATATTTCGAGAGACAGAGACCACATTCACATAACTTTTATGACAGTGCGCTGTAATTGTTCTACTTTGTGATTAGTTATTATTACTTTTTACTACTTTATCAGTTCATAAATTATAATCATGAATAAATTCATTTATAAATTTGTTAATTTATAAATTAAAATCTATCACAGCTTTGTATGTATAGGAGAAAACTATATACAGGGTTCAGTATTATCCATGGTTTGTGTCCCCTGTGGATAACGGAGTACTACTGTGCCCTTTTATTCCTGAGAATGTGAACTCTGATAGTTTCTTATGCATTTTCCTTAGGATACTAATAATTTTATTCCCCAGGAAGACTGCAGTAAACTATGAAGACAGGGTTTATATCTGCCTTCTTGCAGTGCTTTTATAAATGGTAAACACTTGATAAATACTTGTTGATTAACTGACTGAGAATGTGATATTTTACTTTCACTCTGACATGTCCTCAAGTCTCTTTACTCTGTGGTTACCAAATGGGAGAGCTCCCTTTCTGGTGACTTGGGAGAAAAATCATTACATAAGCCTCTATGGAAACTGCTCAATCAATGAAATGTTCTGCAAGAGGCTCTTTTTTTCAACTCAGAACCAAAGCTGACTCTTTGTGTTTTCGTTCTGAGGAAGAAAGACAAGCAACCAGGGCTGCTGGAAACTGCAGAGTTCAGAAATTCTTCCTCTGGAAGTAGGGCCCCCCAGCAGGGTCCAGAGCCTGTCTCTACTTTGCTCACAAAAGAGCATATAAACATGAGTCACAGAGGCCCCAAAGCTCCTCTGTATCCCAAAGGCAATGAATGTCAATGTAGAACTTTCCGGAGAGGATGAGTGTCCCATCAGATTTTAAGAAGAGACAGAGGAAGGTGAAGGTGGGATGGAGCCCAAACCGATGGACTTCTGAAGAACAGGATTTGTTCATCATATCATGGGATCCCTATTCAATCAACATTCAATGATTTCTGTGATTTATCCATTATAAATTCTTTTTCCAAACTGGTAAGCCTTGGATACCTTGCATGCATTTGAGATCTTTTCTACTGACATTAACCGGTTTGTGTTTAAGCGATAAAAACTAAAATTAGTATGTGTCTGAATAACACATAATCAGAGAGATAAATGTGCTGGGAAAAGCCCTCTGATCACACTTAGAAAAATCATAATTCATGTTGATTCATGCCACTGTTTCCTACTATTAGCAGAGCTTATCCCACAGAGGTAAGGCTTTATCCACACACATATAGGCTCGGCAGGTGTCTATATGCTGGTTACATCTCCTTACTAGTATAAAGCAAAGTTTGCTAAGAAATTTAATTATACATCCAGTGAAAAGTATGTCTGCATAGCAAGAATAAAATGAAAATACATCTGAGAAATACCTAATCTGCATCGAATAGCTGTAGAATTGACATCTCTAGGAAATTATAGTTTGTGAAACCAAGATGGCACATGCTCCTTATGGATGATTTCTTCCTGGCTTTACTGGTTTAAAACTTTGCTCATGAGGGGATGCTGAAATCCATCAGAAGGCACTTGGCCCAGGACACAAAGGAATCTTGCTCAAGACAGCACACTGAGGCTACACATTCTCTGGGTTACAAGTCCCTTTCACACAGGCCGTGAGTCATCCCACACCTTCGCCCTGAAGGAGTTTTATTCATGCCTGTTTGAGAAGGGCAGTGTTTAGTTTGGGTGTTGCAGAAGGGCTTGGTAAAGATGGGGAAGGTGGAGACAGAGTCTGCGCTTCATGTGTTGATCATCTGCAAAGCAATTACAAATCAGGAGCAGTTACATGGTCCATCTGGAGCCTTTGGGAGGAGTGTTCCGACTTTAACTGGCTTTCGATTTCTGCTCTTCTTGCTCTAGACCAAAATTTAGCAAATCAGACCAACATTTAGAGCACAATTAGTAAAAACTCTAAGAAAGAAATTTAAATATTTCCCTTTCACTCTCTTTTGATATCTACTCTTAGGGGTTATATGATAGCATCTTCGCTTATTTGGTCTGACTTCACAAAATACTAAATGATGGGTCAAAGTAAAACAGGACAGAATCCACATACCCTCCATATCTCCATGCTTTTGAACAGACACAGGCAATGGCACTCATCAAAAGTATTCAAAAGAGAACTCTGGAAGCATCCTATCAAAGCCACAGCTTCCTTTTCAATTAATAAAATACTACTGTGTAAAAGCACGGCTACAACCGGGACCTCAAATCATGCTAAAGAAGTAAGTTTGAGTATGGTTACAAGATAAAGGCTACTCAAAGATTTTTTTAAAGACAGAACTGTTTTCCCAAACTCAAGATCACCCAGCTTTTGCATAATGTTGGGATAAGAAGATGTCCTGTAATTGTATTAGGCAAATCTCATTTGTCTTCCTTTTTTTTTTTTTTTTTGATTTGTCTTCCTTTTTGTCTGCTTTATTGAACTAATAGAGCCAACAAAAATAATGACCCTATGTATTTTTTTTTTTTAAGATTTATTTATTTATTTGAGAGAGAGAGAAAGCACAAACAGGAGGCACAGAGGGAAAGGAAGAGAATCTCAAGCAGACCACACTGCGCGGGGAGCCCAACGCTGGAGCTTAACGACTCTTAAGACCATGACCTGAACTGAAACCAAGAGTCAGACACTCAACCAACTGAGCCCCCAGGCGCCCCTAATGACCTCAAATTCTAATCTCCTTTTTCATACTATTCCAGGTAGCTGCCTCCTTGTTTAAATATTACAACTTTCTGATGCAATCAGAACAAAAGTATTGTAAGACAGAGGTGCTATTGTAAACTCTCTCCTTCTGGAGGAGGCTTAATAAAACTATTCTAGCTTAAAACCGAGATTTCAACGGTCTCAGCTATAAACACCAAGTAACAGAAATGCCACTTGGCATGAAGTCTAGGGATTACCTGTTGAAACACCAAAGGCAGGTATACTTTGATGTGGGCTACCTGGTGCCAGGAAACTACCAAGAAATACAATTATTCATTTTCTATGAATCTGGAAGTGAAGACTTGATACCGTTTTTGGAGCAAAGATCCACGTTGTGGTAGTGGGGAGCACGGGGGAGGAGGTACTGGAGGGCATGGGCATGCACACAGACTCCTTGAGCCAGTTACAGGTACCACTGCCTAAAGAAATACCTCCTATTCCACTTGCTACAATGTTTTAAGCCCAAAAAAGGGAAACACCAAGTATTATTTTCTGAGCAAAGGACCCCTGCAAGATGCAGCCACAATTTACCTTCCCGGGTCCTGAAACTCGATCAAAATACCTGATGAGCATGTTTCATAAAAAAATCCCAAGGAGTTTCTTGACATAATGAGCATTCTAAAAGTTTCCTGCATTTCTTTAAAAATAAATATTAAAGAACTCCAAAGACTAGCAACATCTGTTTGTCACATGGCTGGAGAACACACATTCTCAGGGAACAGCATCCCCCCCCCTCCACTTATCAGAAAAAAGAATAAGGGGTGTTCTTTCCTCCTCCTTCATCCTCCAGGTTTAGGGGTTTATGCTCATATCATGGCTCAGGGGATTCTCACACTTAACAACTCCCAACATATCAAAAGAGGAGAAAATCTCTCGCTCCTTAATTGTTTTGTCGAATAAGCTCTCAAAAGTTCATTTTTGTTACCTTTTTTCAGGCAAAATAAGAGGCCTTTTACAAAAATTCTATTGCTAAAACAATGGAATTCTCCCGGGAATGACTTCGTTATGGAAATGAAGTGACAGCTTCTTTTATCTAGCCAGGCAGAAAGTCTGCATTTATAAAAGGCATTCAGAGCACTCAAGTGCTGTGTGTGGGCGGGCATAAAATGCTATTTTTAATTCAGATTGCAGCATTCCTCCCATACAGGTCTTTCAGATAATCATAATCATAATAATACTGATCTACAAAGAAAAAAAAGTAGATTCCCATTTCTGCTGACCCCAGCAGAAAAAGAGAGGAAGAAAAAAAAGGGGGGGAAAAATTAGGAGAATGACAAATACAGTTTCCTTCCACATGTGGACCACTCAGTAGGCTCAGATATCAATCTCTAAAGCTATCAGAGCTGACTATCTATTATCCAGAATTAAAAGCACTTAAGCTCTGTGAGTAACAGCATCACATCTCACACACAAATTTACATATTTGTACGTGTGATTTTCACTGTGAGTTTGCAGGAATACACACACCTGTGCCTGCCGGGAAATACAGGGTGAGTTCTTCCAACTGTTCTCAAGACTTAACAGTCCTTGGTGATGCTGTGACGGATGTGTCCAGCTATGTGGCAGAGCCACACTGGAAACCCGATTTCTAATTTCAAAAGCTAGAAGGCCCCTCGGGTAGGCAAGAGGCGCTTGAGTTTCCGTCTGGGCAGATTCCGAGCTTTCCAGGTCAGGTTTGGAATCTGCAGATGGAGATTGGAAAACGGCCTGCCATGTTCCCCCTAATGCCTCTGCTGGGTACCAAAGGCTGAGAGGGGTGATGGATGGAAATTCTGGTAAGGAAGAGATCAGTGTACATGACTCTGCAGAAGTAGGACACTGGAGAGAACAAAGGAGAGGGTCAGAGTGGAATTACAAGGAAAACGGATGGAATAAGACCTCTAGTAATGGCTAAGTGGTCTAAGGACACTGGAGCAGGATTAGAGATGAGACAACAGGCAGGGTCAGAGAGCTATTTTGTAATCGAAATAAAATTCACCTAACATAAAACTCATCATTTTAATCATTTTTTTAACTTGTACGATGCGGTGGTTTTTGCTGTTACCTCATTCCGGAAGATCTGCATCATCTCAAAAAGAAGTCCATATTCATTCTTCATTCCCTTCTCTTCTCTGCTCCTGCAAACCACCAACCTGCTTTCTGTCCTACGAATTCGACCATTCTGGAAGCTGCATGTAAATGGACTCATACAACATGTGGCGTTTTGTGGCTGCCTTCTTTCATTTAGTATCACGTTTTCAGGATTCACCCACTTTGAAGCCCGCATCAGCCCTGCATTCCCTTCCTGGCTGCATACACTCCAGTGTATGTATAGATCACATTTTGTTTCCCCATTCATCAACTGACAGACATTTGGGTTATTTCCATTTGGGGGCTATTACTAAGAATGCTACTTTGAACATTGTTCTTCCTATTTTTGTTTGAATGCCTGTTTTCAATTCTTTTGGGTGTACACCAAGGGGTGGAATTGCTGGATCACATGGTCATTCCATGTTTCACATTTTGAGGAATTGCCAAACCGGATTTCCACAGTGGCTGCACCATTTTGCAGAAATGTATAGTCTCCGATCCCCCCTCTTTGCCCACATCTGTTATTCTCCTTTTATTTTTCATGATGGCCATCCTAATGGGTATGAAGTGGGATCTCATTGTGGTTTGGACTGCATTTCCACAGCCATTAATGATGCTGAACATCTTATTAATGTGCTTGGTGGCCATTTATGTATCTTCTTTGGAGTAATGTCTCCCACGTCCTTTGCCCATTTAAAAATTCGGTTGTTGGTCTTTTTGTTGTTCAGTTCTAAGAGTTCTTTACGTATTCTGGAAACCAGACTCTTATCAAACACATGATTTGCAAGTATTTTCTCCCATTCTGTGGGTTGGGTTATCTTTTGACTATCTTGCTAGTGTCTTTTGAGTCACAAAAGTCTTTGATTTTGAAGAAGTCCAATTTATCTATTTTTTGTTGTTGTTGCTTGTGTTTTTGGTATCATATCTAAGAATCAATCCATCACCAAACCCAAGGTCATGAAGATGCACTCCTTTGTTTTCTTCTAAGAGCTTTTTAGGTTAGATCTTCCATTAAGCTTGTTGACTCATCTTAGTTAATCTTCTGTATATAATGTGAAGGGTCCTGCTTTCATTTTTTTTTTTTTTGCATGTATCTCACGTGATTCCCAGTTGCCCCAGCACCACTTCTTGAAAAGAGGTCAAAGAGGTTTTGCATATGGAATTATTTCAGTCTGTTCTCTTTTTTTAAAAAGGTGTGGTGGTGTGTTGTGCTTTTTTGTTTTTGTTTTTGTTTTTAATTTTTACAAATTACCTTTAACTGACTTTGTGGTTACAGTGAATACATCCCACATTTTGAAGATATAACAAATTTTCAAGGATCCTGACCGAACAGGGCCTCAGGGATAATCCTGAGCTTTCAGGGAAGGCAACCAGCTCCTAGCTGGTGCCTTTGTAAGGACTAATTTCCAAAAGCAACAAGTAGCCTGAAATTGCTGGGTTTTCTGTGCTTTAATTCCATTTGTTTCCATGTCTATACCCCTCTAGTGAACTGCTTCCCCTCCTTAGATATCGCTATACTTCTGTTCTCTACACCATCCCCAATACCCACCTATTAACTTGGCTCTTTGGAGAGAGCCTAATAATCTGATTTATAGTAAGCCAGACATAATATACTTCTAGTATGCTGTCCAAGTCCCTGCTTTACGCAAAATAAATAAATAAATAAATAAATAAAGTTTAGAACCCCAGGTATCACCCATTCATCCACTGGAAGAAGTGGAGATCCAAATCTCCCCTAAAAGAGCATCATTTTTCAAACGTGGCTATACATTGTGATCCTCTGGGGAGTTTTAAAAATCCTAATGCCTGGGATCTACCTGCAGAGATCCTCACCTAACTGGCCTGGGCTGCAGCCCAGGTGATGGGATTCTAACGTACAGCCAGAATGGAGAGCCAGATGCTCTAAGTCAGTTGTCAGAAGTGGCTGCTTATTCTCCCATCCTCCAAGCCAGCCTTTCTTGCCACCTCGCACCACTTGCAGTGTGTTAGGGATATACATTCTTCCATTTTAAGTTTGATAATTTCAAGATTTATTTTTATTTATTTATGATAGAGAGAGAGAGAGAGAGGCAGAGACACAGGCAGAGGGAGAAGCAGGCTCCATGCAGGGAGCTGACGCGGCACTCGATCCCGGGACTCCAGGATCACGCCCGGGGCCAAAGGCAGGCACGAAACCGCTGAGCCACGAAGGGATCCCCAAGTTTGATAATTTCAGATGAAAACTAACAAAAACTGAATTTCTTTTATACTCATTTAATCTCCCCCCCAACCCTGTTAGTATTCCCAATGACCAATGACAAAACAAGCTCTGAGAGATGAAGCGACAGCCTAGACCGTGAAACTTCCAAGTGGCAGAGAAATGGATTTTAATGCAATTTTTTTCAACCCCCAAGTCCATACCAAGGACTCTTGGTAATTTTAAAAGAGCCAACTGTTAGGAAGATGGTCATATAATTTGGTACCCAGGGCAGCCCGGGTGGCTTAGTGGTTTAGCGCCGCCTTCAGCCCAGGGCATGATCTGGAGACCTGGGATCGAGTCCCATGTTGGGCTCCCTGCAGGGAGACTGCTTCTCCCTCTGCCTGTGTCTCTGCCTCTCTTTCTCTCAGGATCTCTCATGAATAAATAAATAAATAAAATCTTTAAAAAAATTTAGTACAGCAATTTCACATCATCCACCCAGGACTCATTTTGTGGGATGGGGTGGAGGACTATAGACTCACTGAAGAGGATGGTGGTATGTGCTGTTCTTTCTTTCTGTTGCATGTATCCTGCGTGTGTGAGTATGTATGTGAGTGTGTGTCCATACAACGGAAGTGGGCCTCACGGATATATCTAAATTCAGGAAGATACGACATGATTCCAAAAATGCAGCTGGGTCAGGTTTTCAGAGACCGCTGAGAAGCCGTAATGTTTTCTAGTATTTTGATAAGATTGGCAACAGGCAATGGTTAACCTTTATTATGGGAGAAGAATAACAAACACTCAGGGGACTTACACTTCATTCAATTGTGAATTTAATCTGATGCCTACAGATGATTACCAAACTCCACCAGTTGAAGATGCCAAGCTAAAGGATATCAGGCAAAAATCTCCAATCCTTAAATATTCAGGTTCTCACAGTGGAGAAGGTACAACTTCCACATAATGCCATCTTGCCTGCTGAAGCAGAGGGCACGCTAACAAACCTTTACACAATAGCAGCATAAAGTCAGAATTTATGGTAAAATATATTGGCAATGGTGGTAAAAGCTGGGAACCGAGTTTTGAGTCACTTTTTCCTCCTCAAATATGTGCACTCAAGCAAACATGTGGGTCTGGGCATGTATGCTTGTGTGCACACACGTATGAGTGCATGTGCACATGCATGCACACACATGCACACACCGAAACCACATTTCAGTCCCATCATTTTTCATGGGCCTAACTTATCCTTAAGAAAAGAGGCAGTGGGTCACAATGCTATTATTCTGTTTGTGTAGTACAGAAGAAAGCTGGGAGAATTTTTGCACAACAGAACCAGATGCTAGAGAGGAGTAAGGATTTGCTGAACATTTTCTTAGGCCAGTATCAGAAATGTGATAGATGAGAAAAGTTTTCATAAGTGGGAGTTGTACCTGCTTGTCTACTAATTGTAGTGAATCTGTCAACTTTCTTTCTAGTGTATCAAGACTTTACTCTTCAAAATCATTCTCGGTGTGCTCTGAATTGCTATACTTTTAAGCTAACTACTTCTCAAAGTGCTGTTTAAAAGCTGACATCTTCAACCACATTTCAGGCTTAGAATATATCTAAATTTGCAAAGTCTCATTGGTTCTTGAGAGAGTGCTACTTTAAAAAATACACTTGACAGCCAATCTCTTGAAAATGATTTGTGCAGAAATTGTGTTCAAATTACTTTATGCCAAGACATTTAAGAGAGAATGTGGTTTTCTTTGTAATAGGCTAAAAATAATGATATCCTTTATCTTCAACTGAACATGTACATATGTTGTATAAGCTGTTGCATTTAAACAAATTGAAAAACAGTAGGATTCTGGCTCTAGTCCATAAAGAAACAAAACTTGCCCAGAATATCATTTTAAGCATTAAAAGAAATACAATTAACTGTTATTTTCTACAAAGCTCAATCCTACATACAGAATCAGAGTGTCAACCAGGTCCAAGGCATCAAATTATAAAAGTCAATGTCTCAACAACACAGGGGAAAAAGAAAAAAAAAAAACAGCTAGTGCACTCCAAGTTTTACATAGAGAGAAAGTGTAAGGGGAAAGTTCATTTATATTTCTACAAGTTGCTTTTGAATGGGCAATATGCTATTTAAATTGACCAACAGTCAATTTAATAGCAATAGTATGCAAATAAAATTCCTAAAATAATTCCCATCAGATATTTCACTGAATGTGTATCATGTGCAAAGTGATGCTAGATAAGGTACATGGTTCAGAAATGGATAAAACATATCCATTGCTTCAAATGCAGGATATCGATTTTTATTTATTTTTATTTTTTTATTTTTATTTTTATTTTTTTGGATATCGATTTTTAAAACAAAAAATGAATTATAACCAATTCTAACAGCAGTTTTTTTTCAAATGTATGATTTTGCCTGGTTTTTAGGCAGAACTCCATCTTCAAAGGAAATCTTGCATAGCAACCTAGAAGACAGTCAAAAATCCACAGATAACTTTAACTCCCCCAAAACTGGACTGCTAATTGCCTAGTGTTAACCGAAAACCTCACAAAAGAGTCAATTGACACATATTTTGTATGTGCATTATTATATGCTGTATTCTTACAATAAAGTAAGCTAGAGAAAAGAAAATGTTATTAAGAATCACAGACAAAATACATTTACAGTCCTGTACAGTAAAAAATCCATGAATAAGGGGACCTACAGTTTAAACTGTGTTGTTCAAGTTTCAGCTATACATAAAACAAATACAATTGAGGCTATTCATGTTGACTTACGTTGGTTCCCCCACCTCTCCACAGTGCATCACAACCAAGGACTTCTGAAGGAACCCCTGGTGGTGGGGTGGGTGGGGTGGGAAGCTTTGAAGACTCCTGAGACCACTGGAGAAAGTGATCTGATCTGACCTCCACTGGTCTGAGCAGTCCATACTCCTTAAACATGGCATATGGGACCTTCTTTGCTTTGCTCCTTTATTTCACAGCCTTACAAGCTCACCACCCCACCACCAGTCCCATGGTGCATCATCAGTGACGGAGTACCAACTGTTCACTGCACACACTATATACCATGTTGCTTGTTTCCTATGCTTTGTCCATGTTGTTCATCAGCAGGTGACCCCTTCATGCCCTGCACCTACATGATGAGTGCCCTGCACCCCACAACTCTTCACAGTTAGATACCCATCTTAACTCCATATATGCATTCATTTTTGCCCTATCATGCTGGGTGGTAGTTATTATTCATGTGGCCTTCACTGAAACTGACTCATGAGTAACTCAAGGATCAAGAGAATATCGTACTTATAGTTGTACTCCAGCTTTTAGCACAGGTCTTGGTACATAATACGGGATTAATAAATATTGAGTGAATGAATAAAGATGGACAGATGGGTGGATGGACTGATGGATGGATGGATGACATTTTTTCTGTGCTTTAATCAAACTGGTGGAAAACATTTATAAGTATACATATATATTAAACTTATATTTTAAAAATTGGGATAAAGTACACAGAACATAAAATTAACCATCTAAACCCTTTTTCTTTAAAAAAAAAAGATTTTATTTATTCATTCATGAGAGACACAGAGAGAGAGGCAGAGAGACACAGGCAGAGGGAGAAGGAGACTCGATCCCAGGACCCCAGGATCACGACCTGAGCCAAAGGCAGATGCTCAACCACTGAACCACCCAGGCATCCCAACATCTTAACCTTTTTTAAGTGTACAGTTCAGGGGCATTGAGTACATGCACACTGTGTACAACCATCATCACCATCCATCTCCAGAACTCTCCATTTTGCAAAACTGAAATTCTTATATAAACATACCTTCAAGAAATTTTTAATAATAGTTTAATGACCTAGGGTGTGGAATACCCAGCTTCTTCACTTCCTTTTTGCCCGCTCCTGCTTTATATTTCATGCCTTCTCATCCACACTTAGGATGTTCCTTCGTGAGAAATGTGGTCAATGTGGTTGAAGCATGTGGTCAATGAAACTCGTAGCTAGTAGTTTAGCTACTAGCTAACAGCTTAGGTGGTTCAAAATGAATTTTCTAAGCTGTTTTCCTAAGCCCTCCCTAATTCTTCATTAACTGTTAAGAGTCAGCTTTCACCCCTGGGACTGTTTTGGGCTTCATGGAAAGCACGCTTTTAAGGAGCATGTGTGTCAAAGGGCCTATATACAACACACGTAGCCTATATGTGCTATCCACGTGATTTTTTCGTATTTTGACATTTCTGAACTTAGAAGTTGCTTTACATGATGAGTGTAGAAAGAAGTGGTGGCATTTCTATTTTCTCCACCAGGAAACTAATCATTACATCTGTGATGCATCTTAAAATCAGGGCACCAGAGAAATTAGAGCAAGCTGATAAATATTTCATGTTCATACAGAAAGTTTAGTTTAAAATGTTGGCATATCACGATCACACTTTCAATCCTACACGTAGAGGAGTGTAAAGCAAAAAAGTAAAAGGGCTTGCAAGGGTGACAAGTCACTCTGGTGAATGGAGGGAGGCTAGCACTGGGCGGGTGACCCTGACACCAGGCCAGGACCCAGTACTAAATGCCATCTCATGAAAATTTCTCCACTGCTCCAGCCTCAAGTAATTTATACATGGGGAGATTAAAAGTTCAAACAGGGCTAAGCTGTCCCTCCACCAACATTTAATAACTCTGACCCTGCTCTAGAGTTTTCACCGGGAAATGAGTTGAAGGGCCAACTGGTCTCCTTTGCATGACTGGCTCTAGAAACTGTCTAGACTAGACAATGAGGAGAGCCCACCTCCTCCTGAGTTCAGCTCTCCTACTTCCACTTTTGCAGCATTGTAATTTCAGTTCTGTTTTCCAACCTGGATCATTATTACTGCTTTCTACTTCCCAGCAGCTAATTACATACTCCCTCCAGGGAACCTAGGCCAGTGTGTGACGGGCCAAGATTTAGCCAGACACAGCCTGAAGTTCTCCTTCCTAGCTGTGATCAGCCCACATGCCTAGACACACATGAGGAAGTCACTTAGTCCTTACCCACCGAAGGCATCGGTGGCCCAGATATCCACCTTCTTGACTACTGGTACACCTGTCCTGTGCCAAGTTAAACCTGCCAGCACCATCGCACCAGACCTTCCTTCACCAAGAAATAAGCCAATGGCATGAAAAAGGTCCCCGTGGTTGTGCCTAGGGTGCTGGTATCCATACTATTTTTTGAGTATTCTAACATTAGGTCAGGCTGGACATCCCAAATCTTAGAGTAAATAAGGGAAAGAACGCACGTACGCTTCATTTGAGAGGAGAAATGCAATGGCAGCATCGAAAATAGAAAGTTAAATCCAGCAATGAAATCTTGAAATTTCCCCTTGCAAAAAAAAAGGCTGGGGGGGGGGGGAAGGGTGGGATTTAATATGAACACGAGTCAGATTTGCTGAAAAAGCTGTCTTTGTTCCTCAACAAAACCGAAGCTGCCTCTTTACAGAGGACTTACATTTCCTGAAATATTGTACTACAACTGACCCGTGTACATTGCTAGGAGGCCCCTATTCCAAAAGTGTGCTCAAGGAGAACCAATGGTGTAAAGAAAACACATGATAGTTTCGGGGGCTGATTTCAGGTGATTGAGAACATCACCTATGATGGGTCTATCTTTTAAACATTTAAGTAATTTTAGCATTGCTTCACCTGCCAGACTAAATGAGTTATCAAAAAATCTCTGCCTTCTAGGGCACCTGGATGGCTCAATGGTTGAGCATCTATCTTCCGCTCGGGTCATGATCCTGGGATCCCAGGATCCAGTCCCACATGGGGCTCCCTGCATGGAGTCTGCTTCTCCCTCTGCCTATGTCTCTGCCTCCCTCTGTGTGTCTCTAATAAATAAATAAATAAATAAAATCTTCAAAAAAAAAAAAATCACTGCCTTCTGTGGGTGGGGGGATGGGTGAAATAGGTGAAGGGGATGAAGAGGACACTCAACATGATGAGCATGGAGTCACGTACAGAACTGTGGAATCGCTATATCATACACCTGGAACTAATATCACAGTGTATGCTAAGTACACCGGAATTAAAATTGAAAACTTAAAAAAAAAAAGTCTCTGTTTTGTCTTAAAAGCCTCCACCTGCCCAGAGACTGTGAATGATATTACAGTGAACAGCACACTGTCCCACTGCCTCCCGTGAGAAATAACTCCTCGGTTCCTCGGTGGTTCTCCCCTGCACTCCCTTTGTGGGACAGTGCCTTGTCCCAGGCTCTCAGAGTATCATGGTTTTGGCAGACAACTGACTGAAAATCTTGGCATACGGGTTTACTATAAGCTGAGTTTACACAGGAATAGAAGAACATCGGAAGCCCTGGAAAAATGAGAAATATTTCTAGGGTAACACAGAAGTTGGCCTTTTAGCTGGTGATTTGTTTTCATTTGTTCGCATGCTGTGACTCATCATTGGAGCAACACAAAGCCGAGAGTATCATTTTGAGTTCATCATTTTATTAAGCACCAAATCAGATAGAGGAAGAGTTTTCAGGAACATTGTCATGTGAGGGTTGTAAAATTTTTTCCTCTGGTATGGTTTTATTTAATACTTTTACACGAACAGAAGTTGGTGCTTTCCCTCTACCACCTCTTTGTTTTTTAATTTCCAGAAAATAAGGTATTCTTGAGTAGGTTGGATCACCAAGTAGTAGTTCAGAAAAGGATGACTTTAGCCTTAATTCTTCTCCTCACTCCATATTTTATGGTAGTTAAGATATTTAAATTCTCTGGAAAACCAAATCCATTTATATGCTGAGTTTAAAAATATTAATGTCTTATTCAGAAGTGTTAAAAGGATTGATGAGTTAATGTTGGTAAATCACTTGGCAATTCCCAGGTCAAAGGTGTGAAATGAACATTATCATTATTTGTTTCAGTGGAATCTCAATGATGAACTATGGTCTAGTGGGCCTAATTACGATTTTAAAAGCCCATTAACTCTGAGATAAGAAGGAGAACTTTTTGGCAGTACTCACTTTTATTTAAGTGAGTAAAGCTCATGTCAATGGTTATTAAAAACATCATCCAATACCATGTAATAAGTTGATACAGGTGCAAGTTAACCAAAGGATGGATGGATGTATGAATGGATGGATGGATGGATGGGCAGACAGTTGGTTAGACAAATGGCCAGGTGACAATCAAATACATATGCTCCTCCAATGTTTTATTAAGACTACTTCTTTAGAACCCTGTCTTCCTAATCCAAATTATCCCTGCAGTAATAAATATTAGAATGTAATGGATTTCAATTATGGAATCAAATCTCTGAGTTTGGGGTTGGGAATTTATAATATGGATTTTTCCAGTTTTTGAGATAATGTAAATCCTTTTCATTTACCATCTGTTGCTTTTCTTCCCTCTGTGGTCAAACTGATAAAACAAAGACTTTCTATTATATTGGACTTAGAAATTCTGAACTCTAAGAGGTAGTTGAAATTAATGAATAAATAAATGGATGAACAGGTAGGTAAGAGGTATCACTCAATCACAGTGTTGAAGAGCAGAAGGAACCTTAGAAGATTTCTCATACCTCTAGGAAAGACTAAACTTCAAACATGCCAGATGCATATTATTCTTAACAAACATTTATGAGAAATGGGTTTAGTCACTATATTAATGTTTAAGGACTTTTACGGTGTGGAAACTCTTCCTTACATTTGAGTGTCGAAAGTCAAGTTTATAACTTATCATGCATGCCTGATATAAAGTAAGGTTGTTCCCAAATGCACCCCTCAGAAAACAATGACTTCCCTTAATTTTTGAGTCTTTATAAAGCTTATCACATTATTTGTTGCTCAATAAATATTTTTTGAAACAGTAAAATTCTCTTTATTGAAAAAATATTCCCTTGAAACCACCTGGACCAACTGCTGGTTTTGCACGCTTATAAAAGTCAACTAACAGAATTTTTTTTTTTTTTTTTGAGGAAGAAAATAAATTTAACTAGTAGTTATTCTTGGGAGTATGACTTTACAGTCACAAACACGGGATGTCATTATAAGTTTAAAAAAGCATTTTAAAGATTGATTTCAAAAGCAGTAAGTGGAAGTTGTATAATTCATGAATAGATACTCGTTTGAAAAATGGAGAAAAAAATCTCTTAATAATATTGGTTGGGACTCATATTGTTACAGTAATAGTCCTCGATATATCATGCCTCTCTGTGTCCATGGTCACATTAACTGCGAGCTTGGCTATGTGAGTTGTTTTGGCCAGTAACCTATAAAAATATAAACCATAGATCTAGGAATGGTACTTGTGGCTGGGAATAAAATTCCTGGTGATAGTATCACACACACAGATTCAAAACACAGTGAATCTTAAATAACATAGATGGAAGTCAAGATGATATGCTTTGGAGAACTGTATGAGATGACTCACAAAGTGGTTCAAAATATGAAGAAGATACAGTATCTAGATGAAGATTTAAAATGAATTATTTCACATGATAGGAAAATAGACAAAAGGAATATTTCCAAATCTCTATATAACCTCAAATATGTTTGTGAGACTGAATAGTTTAAGTACAAATCTGATTGTTTTATCTAAAATTCCAAATCCTGGGGATCCCTGGGTGGCACAGCGGTTTGGCGCCTGCCTTTGGCCCAGGGCGCGATTCTGGAGACCCGGGATCGAATCCCACGTCGGGCTCCCGGTGCATGGAGCCTGCTTCTCCCTCTGCCTGTGCCTCTGCCTCTGCCTCTCTCTCTCTCTCTCTCTCTGTGACTATCATAAATAAATAAAAATTAAAAAAATAAAAATAAATAAAATTCCAAATCCTTAAATGTTTATAGTCAAGTTGGAATAAAAACTCATTGAAACAGAGCCTGGGTGGCTCAGTTGGTTAAATGTCAGACTCTTGATTTCGGTTCAGGGTCGTGGTATTGAGCCCCTTGCAGGGCTCACCACTCAGTAGGTAGTCTATTGAGATTCTCTCTCTCTTTTTGCCTCTCCCCTTGTTTGTGTGTGCACACACAATTTATCTCCATAGATAAATAGATAGACAGATGAATGAATGAATGAATGAATGAATGAATGAATAAATAAAATTTTTTAAAATTTTGATTAAAAAAAGATAACTAATTGAAAAGATAGAATATAGCTTAAACTTGAACTTTATGATGTATCTCGGGCCAGAACTCTTCTTGATCTCTAGACCGGAAGACTGAACAGCCTATCTGAAATACTCAAAACGATGTCTCACCACCTCACATCCATCAGGAAGGCCACCATCAAAATCAGAAAACAACAAGTGTTGGCGAGGATGTGGGGAAATCAGAACCCTTATGCACTGGTGGCGGACATATAAAAGGGTATGGCCACTTTGGGAAACAGTATGGGGGTTCTTCAAAAAATTAAAAATAGGATTACCATATGATCCAGCAAATTCTACTTCTGGGTATGTGCCCCAAAGAACTGAAAGCAGGATCTTGAAGAGGTATTTGGTATTTGTCCACCCACATTCACAGCATTATTCATAACAGCCAAAAAGTGGAAGCCGAGTGTCCATCAGTGGATAAAAGGATTCTTTCTGCCTGCAGTGTGACTCCCATTCTGTGCCTCTTGTCACACACAGTTTAATGTCATCTCCTAAGATAGCCTTTCCTTACCCATCCAGCCTAAAGTAGATCCATCTCTACCACCTTGTTTTTCTCTCATGTGTGACTCTTTCTCTCTCCTTCATTTCTAATTATATATATTTGTTTAAATGTTTATTGCCTGTTTCTTCCAGTAGAGTATGAACTCCCTGGGAGCAACATGGCACAAATAAATTTGGTGAGAATAATGTCAGATAGTGGAAAGTGTTATGAAAATAGTAAAGCAGGGTAAGAAGACGGGGTGCTATTTTGGATAGGACAGACCGAGAAGTGACGCTCAATATTCATCCAGGTCATTTTCCTGTTTGAACATGTTCAATAATAGCTCATCTGACTTTACCATTTACGGTTATTGCACAACTGCACTTTCAACCACCTAGGATTGGAATCCTGATGTCCTCCTGGGAGCTTTCTGAGCCTTCTCTCTCCTCTCCATCCTCCATTCCCCCAGTTACTAATATTCAACAAGCTATTTGCCCTATCCCTTCCTGTCTGGAAAATGACATTATTCCCTGCTCCAGTCTATCCTATATGCATGGGCCAGATTATCTTCAGTTTTAATCAATTTATCTTCTTGTTTCAAAATCTCTTGTCACCAGTTCTTCTTTGCTTCTTAAATCCAGACTTTTCATCCTAGACTTCCTGATGGTCTACAATAAGACTTCAAAGTGCCTTTCCAACTGTATCTCACACTTTCCTCACCACAGGCACATGGGCTGCTTCTTGTTTCCTGCACATACTCTTCATTTCCCAGAATCTGCACTTTGTGAGTCATTTGCCTTTGCCACACCTACCTACCCATCCCTGTCACAAACTAACCCAAATCTCAAGTCCAATTTCAAAATCGTCTTCTCTATGAAAATTTTCCTGATCTTTCCAATCAGAAGTGATCACATAAAGCATGTTTTGAATTTTATTATGCATATTATCACATTCTATCTTTTTAAAAAAGATTAGTTATTTGAGAGAAAGAGAGAGAGAGCACTCATGAGAGGGGAGGAGCAGAAGGAGAGGGAGGGAGAGAATCCTTAAGCAGACTCCCCACTGAATGTAGGGCACAGTCCCAGGACCCTGAGATCATGACCTGAGCTGAAGTCAAGAGTCTGATGTGGGGCACAGTCCCAGGACCCTGAGATCATGACCTGAGCTGAAGTCAAGAGTCAGATCCTCAGGGCAGCCCCGTGGCTCAGCGGTTTAGCGCCGCCTTCAGCCCAGGACCTGATCCTGGAAACCCCGGGATTGAGTCCCATGTCAGGCTCCCTGCATGGAGCCTGCTTCTTCCTCTGCCTGCCTGCCTCTCTCTCTCTCTCTCTCTCTGTCTCTCATGAATAAATAAATAAAATCTTAAAAAAAAAAAGAGAGATCCTCAAACGACTGAGCCACCCAGGTGACCCTATTACATTCTGTCTTAATGCCATAATTACTTTTAAACTTTTTCCAGTCCCTTTGAGGACACAGACTGTCTGCCTCCATCACCGATCACCTTGTTATTCACGTGTTACTTTGTTAGTCCAAGTGTGGTCCCTGGACCAGCAGCGCTGGTATCCTCTGGGACCTTCTTAGAAATGCAGACTCTTGGGTTCCACTTCAGACCTACAAGAATCAGAAGCACCATTTAACGAGATTCCTAAGGTGATTCCTGTGCACTTGACCGCACTCACAGGAACCACTCACTAGCCACTTAACTGGTTGAATTGACTAGAAAAACAAAGTATCAAAACCAAAACAGGATTTACATAATTCATTCAAAGATAATTGTGAGTGACTAATGCTTTCACTATATAAAACCATATCAAAGCTATATAGACAGCAGACGGTTAACGATATCAACCTTCTGAGGGAGGAAAACAAATTTTGCGTTGGCCAACTAAATAGCTCGAGAAGGTTTTGTAGTTTTATAAAGCTTGTCTATTTATGGGTAGGAAGCCAGCACAGGACTTGCCCACTACTGCCAATGGCATAATTCTCCTCCTGGAATGAATCGGTTGGCTGTGAAAATATTCACATCGAAGTTTTAGTGTCTTGTGTCACATCCAGTAGATTTATAATTCGGATGTGCTATAGTAAGATTTATCCTAATTTGACACAGCAATAGCACTGCCTTCTCTGCTCAGCCACACAGCTTGTGATTTTTTTTTTTTTTCCTATGTGGTAGACAGACCACGGTCAGGAAACACAGACCCAACCCCTGAGAAGTGGGCGCTTCCTTCCTTTAGGAATTGGGAAGCAGTGGAAGTCCAGAGCAACCTTCTAAAAGGGCCCCGTGCCGGCCACTAGAGGGCACTACAACGCGAACACAATTATCCCACAGAAGGCCTTCGGCTTGTGAATTAGCAGCACCCCCACTTCGGTCTCCCACTCCCCCTCCTAAACGAACAGGGAGCTCACAACTTCAGTGATGTGGACTTACATCCGACCTCACTTATCTTTTTTTTTAATTAAAAATTATTTTTAATTTTATTTACTTGTCATGAGAGACAGAGAGGCAGAGACACAGGCAAAGGGAGAAGCGGGCTTCTGCGGGGAACCCCATGCCGGACTCGATCCCAGGACCTCAGGATCATGACCTGAGCCGAAGGCGGATGCTCAATCGCTGAGCCACCCAGGTGCCCCCCCCCCTTTTTTTTAATTTTTAAATTTAAATTCAATTTAGGTAACATACAGTGTATTATTATTTTCAGAAGTAGAATTTAGTGATTCCTCAGTTGCACGTAACACCCAGTGCCCATCACAGGTGCCCTTCTTAATGCCCGTCACCCAAGAAGACCTACAAATGGCTAACAGACCTCTTTTATCTTTTAATATGATAGGCTCTGAAGTGAATAAGCTTGAGTCGTGGCATGAGGCAGGCCTGCGGGCTGACCCACAACCCTGCCTGCGGGTGGCTCGGTGTCTACTCTTGAGAGGTCTCCTATTCTACGACTCCTGTCTCCCTCAGAAACACCTCAGTGGCAACAGCCAACAAGCCTGCAACGTCCACCTTGTCCCCCTGACTGTTTACCGATGTTCTCAGAAGTTCCGACTGAGCTTATGTCTACTGCAAACGTGTTTTCCAGGGAGCAGGAGACAGAACAGCTCGGGCAGGAGGCCTGGAGGCAACAGTGTTCACTGTGAGGGGGAAGTGAGACGTGGGCCTGAGGCCTTCGCGGCTGCCCCACGACCAGGGGCGCCTCCAGGTAGCCTGGCTTCCTCCGGCCCTCGCGTGTGAGGACAGGCTCTGAGCTCACAGCCCATCCTTCTCTTCAGCAGACTGATCTCAGCGCAGACTCTCGGGTTTCAGGGTTGCATCGCCAGGCCGGGCGCCCTGAGGCAGCCAGGTGCTAGCTGGCAGCAGAACACAGGAGGGCCACCCTCCCCTCGGCCTCAGGGCGGCGGGGATGCCATCCCCCGCCCCCCAAAGCCAGCTCCTCAGAAGTTCTGCGCCTCACACAAAAGGCTTTACCACAGAGTTTTCATACACGCTTCTCCTTCCTCAGAAAGCACCATTTGTTTGAGGATCCGTAAATAGCTCCTGCAGAAGACACAATTTGCTCAAATGTTTTGGAGCTACGGAATGTATTATGCTCACAGAACCAGGAAATAGCTGAATGTGAAAACAGGAACATCTCGAGTCACCTCTCAACTCTAAGGAAAGTGGAGCATTTTAGATTAAAAACAAAGTGAGCCCTTTGTTTACTGTTCTCTCTCTTAGGAACCTGTGCCCCATACTCCAAGGATGACGTTAGCATACCCATTTGTCACATACTACATGGAAAAAAAAAAAAAAACCCCGTACTTCCAAGTTCTAAGCCTTTGAGAGGCACTCCCTTCTAAGATAGAAACAAGTTTAGAATACAAGCCTTTTTTTCTTTTCTTTTCTTTTTTCTCCCAATATGTCAAAAACCCAAGGAGAACCAGAATGGGCTGAGGAATGGCCCTGAGATCTGCTTTCTCAGAGTTCTGTCCACGGTGTCCAGACACCACCAGCAACAGCCAGGCCCTCCCTCCTGCAAGTCGGGGTGGGTGCCAGAGCCAGAAGCATCAGGAAAACGTACAACAGAGACTGGGAGTGTGCCTTGGACCCTCTGCCTCCCACCGCCCCCACCTCACCAGAAACAAACAACATGCATCACTTTCTAGGAACTTGTTAGTGGCTGGGATCACGTGTCCTCCTTGCACTCAGGTTTCATTTTTTTTCCTTTTTTTTTTTTTTAAAGGTTTTGTTTATTTAGTTGAGAGAGACAAAGCATGAGCCAGGGAGACAGAGGAAGCAGCAGACTCCCCGCTGAGCAGGGAGCCCAATATGGGGCTCCATCCCAGCACCCTGGGATCATGATCTGAGCAGATGTTTAACTGACTGAGCCACCCTGGCAGCCCTGCACTCAGGTCTCTTTTGACCAAGTATTTTGTAGCAAAGATGTGGTTGAGGGGCCCATCGGACTTAAGGAAAATATCTCTTCTGAATCTGGTCTTTCAGTGAAGCACGCCTCAAAAGTTCAGCCAATGGCTAGGGATATGTTTGGGGCATTCAGAGCCCCCTCTGTGCCGACAGAGCTCATCTCATGTAGGAGTTTTTCAGCTCCTGACTTGAGGAGACATATTAAAAACCCAGCAACATGTTTATCTTCATTAAACAATGAACGGCCTTTCAAACAAAACCCGACAGGACACAGATTACTGTTCGTGCTAATGCAAAGTGATCAAAAGCCCCAAGATGCTTTCGTTAGCTCACTCTGAAGCCGGTTCCTGCTTTAGTTTCTATGTGGAGCACATCAAAAGAACACACATATCACCGGAGACTCGAAATGTTTAAAGTCTCTGGGACGAATGAGAAACTACCCTTGAAACTACAGAAGATGAGGAGCAAGAATTAAAGGCGGCGCCTACCTTCCCCTGCAACACAACACAGCGCAGTCTATTAATAGGTGAGTCTCCTTGTCTAAATAGATACGTCCCCCCGAAGATGCCAGAGGCTCCTGATCATCTTGCTACTCTAAAGGAATCTTGCTTACAAATCAATCTAATGAATCGTGGTGAATTAACGGGTGCGTAGGAAGCAGCTGAAAGGATTGCGAAAGGCCAAGGATCTTCCAAGCTCAGCAGGCCCTATCCTATGCCTTGCCCGGTCTTCCATGCCCAGCAGGCCCTATCCTATGCCTTGCCTGGCCACTGCAAGGGGGAGACCCTTTGAAAGAGGCAGCAGTCACCCCATCCCACTGCCCGCCTCCCCTTCCACTACCCCCTATTCATTTCCCAGAGTTAGGAGTCTCATGTTTTGTCACCCTCTCTGATTTTTCCCACTCATTTTCTCTCCTTTCCCTATAATCCCTTTCATTATTTTTTACATTCCCCGTATGAGTGAAACCATATAATGGTTGTCCTTCTCCGATTGAGTTACTTTCCTAATACATTTCACACTGGGGATTAGGTTTCAACATGTGAGTTTGGGGGGAACACAAACATTCAGTCTCTAGCATTCACCAAACACCAAAGCTCACAAATACATGAATCAAATACCGATGTAACTGAAGACAGGGGCACCTGGATGACTCAGTCAGTTAGGCAAACAACTCTCTGGCTCTTGGTCTCAGCTCAGGTCATGATCTCAGAGCTGTGAGATCGAGGCCTGTGTTGGGCTCTACACTCAGCACAGAGTCTGCATGAGGTTCTTTCTCCTTCTCCCTTCTCCTTCTGCATCTCCTGCTTATGGCCTCTCTCTCTCTCTCAAATAAGTACATCTCAAAAAAAAGAGAGAGAGAGAGAAAGAGAATCTTGAAACCAGAAATACAGGCATACCAGAAATATTGTAGGTTTGATTCCAGATCACCACAAAAAAGCAAATCAAATAGCAAAAAATAAAAAATAAAAATAAAAATAAAAAAAGAGGCAGCAGCAGGGTAACCATGAGGGTGTGACAACAAGGGTGGCGTTAGCAAGGCCAAGGGCATGTGCAGGAGAGGGCAGCGACTTCAAAGCCCTCCTACTCTAGTGCACTGTCCACGTCTCTGGCCTCAGATGCCCACTTCACTGAGCCGCACAGGGAGCAGGAGGAAAGGCACAGTGTTAGGGGAATCCTGGTCTCCCCTGGTGGCATGTGTCTAGCTCCAGCCGACTTTCAGGGGACAGAGATGTGGGGCTGATGGGGTCCTGGAGCCCTGGGAGCCCAGGCATCATCTCCAGCTCCCGAGAGCCAAGAGGTGCTGGGTGTGGGCTGCACACACAGTGTCTCTGGGTGGTCCTCTACCATTTGAGACCTGCACCTGGCAGGGTGACATGACTCGCTCCGGCAAGGAAAATGGGATGCAGTAACCTTCCTCCTCTCTGCCATCAGACAGCATTTTTTCTCCTCGTTCTCAAATCAAAACTGGCTCTCTCGTCAGGCCAAAAGGCCCGAGAAAGTGGTGCGCGGCGGCCCTGCGAGGCTCGGAAGAACTGTGGCCTTGCAAAAATTTGACGAACCAACAGGACACTACCACTGGCTTCCCAGCGCCATGGGGAGGTTGTGTCTGATGGCAAGGCGAGCCCACAGGACAGAGACAGGTCTCACAGCGTAGACAGGGAGCCCTCTCTTAATCAGGGGCGGGATGCAGCATCACACATTGAATTTTACTTTTCTGGCCCACATTTAAACCATTTGATCTCCACTAGAGGGCCTGGGTGGAGATGAAATTTCAGCCTGACAATTGGGTTTTTGCTGCTGATTTAAGATTTTATCCTAAACCTCCGGGAGGGGAGGGCTAGGGTTAAAACATACTCAGTTACTCAAAGGGGCTTGCTTTGGTTGAAGGCTATGCCCGGAGTCTACCCGGGAAGCCCCAGCTCACAGAATGACACTGTTACTAAAATAAGCCCAAAAACTGAAGAGGAGAGGGCACCTTCTATAGACAGTGGGACTCAAAATTCTAGTTACCATCAACTCTTTCCCTTCTCTTGTTTCTTACGTCCAGATGATCACACTGCATTGGTCATCTTTTCTTTGTAGGTGCCTCCCGCATCTGTCCTGCATACTTCTCCCATATGAGCTTTTACAAATCTCATCTTATGCCTGTAATAACCTCCTCACCAGGGCCCCCGTGTCTGGTTTTCTCCCTACCATCTCATGGGCCATGAGCACACTTCCCAGACGTGGTTGGTCACATCTCTGGCTTGCTGAAAAATCTCCAGTGACCCCTGGTTCAAGACTGCCCTGGTCATATTTAGACAGTGACAGGCAGAGGGCTTAGCTCCCTCCCTCTCCACTACCCCCACCCCAAGCCAGAACAAACAAGCACTATTTTCTAGGATTTGTTAGTGGCCATGATCATGGGTCCCCCCTTGTACTCTGGTTTCTCTTGACCAATATGTAGCAAGATGTGGTCAAAAGGCCTGTTCTTTGGTTTGAAACATGGGGTATGACCCCAACCTACCTTTCCAATGCAATTTTCCACTTTCTCTCTATAGACTCTCCACTTGGTATTGAATCACACATAGGTTCCAATTTATTTTTCACATTCAGCTGCTATGCTTTGCTCAGCATATGTTTTGCTCCTGTCTGAAACCCGCCCCCTCTCCATTGATCTGGAACTAGACTCTGCCCATCCGCCAGGACCCCAGGATGTGAGGCAGTGGGTGAAGGAGTGAACCTAATATAGGAGAGAGATGGTACGGTGCGGTCAAGGACACCTGGGTTGGAATCATGGAAGCATTCCGGACAGGTTAACCTCCCCTTAATTAAGTTTCTCAATGTTTAAAATAAGGATAGTGATATATACCTTATTCAAGAAGAATAAGGCTAGAAAAGGCAGGCTGACACCAGACAACACATGGACATTGAAGTCACGCCGTGGACCATTAGACAGCAATGTGGCTAAGAGACAGGGCGAAGTGTGAGTTCAACCACCAATGGAATTGGATGTCGCCTGCCCATGTCCTTATGATGTTCCCGTTCACCATGGCTAACTAATGCTACCCATGCTCTTTTAATTTTAGTGAACATCATTGACCACGTCTGGGCTTCTGGGGCTGCCGTGCACATCATGCATGAGTGACAGTTCATGGCTATGCTCATTCATTCTTTCACCCTACCAATAGGTGCACTCCTACCAATATTGAGCACCTCCTGTGTGCTGGGTGGGAGGCAAAACCAAAAATGAGTGAGAGGGCTGGAATGGCATGAGCCGTATAAAAGGCTAGATGCAATGTCTAGGATAGAGCAGGTGGCACGTGTCCCTTCCAGGGCAAAGCTTTGAAGCATTTCATTGCTGGTGCAATTCTCCAGCTTTTCCCCTCTTGCCCTGCAATCATGAAGGAGATGTCCAGGCAACGGGACAAAAAGATAAGAACAGAGATATGCATAGAGGACAGCTGTCCTGGAGACTCACCAGATCCACAGTGGACTCCATATGAGCGAGAACTAAACTTTTATTTTGTTAAGTCACTTGTGAGAGTGTAGGGCTGGCTCTTCACGCAGCATAACCCCATCCTACCCTGACTGATAGAATAGCTCTCATTATCTCTAATGTTATCATTTGGCAAATAATCATGCGTACGAATGCTTTATGATAGTTCTCCTATTTATTGACCTTTATTTCTTTACAATTCCTTAACATGGCTTGTAATGATGCCTTGACCCTGCCACGAAGCTGGAGTCTTTCATATACTGTGAAATGATCTGGAACTAGACTCTGCTTGGTTTATATTTTTATATTGGTTTATATTTTTGGGGCTCTCCTCTTCACTCTCCAACTCACATCCTCCCCTACAACTTCCCCCAAATTTAGAAGTGAACCTTATACACAGCAACTATTTAGCTCATATGATGACTTCATATCCTCCCTCATGTTAGGAAATAATTCTCAAAATATAATGACAATTGTTGATTTTCATTAACTAATACCACTATGCTGCTATGGATCATCAGGAATGAAGCTGACTAGCTACAGTAAGACTTTAGGGATTCATGTGTGGATTTACTTGAGCTGTGGCCTCAATGTTCTATGTCAGCCATGGCTCACCACAGGTTGCTGATCATTTCTTACTCACTTATTTTGTTGATCCCAATGTCTGTGGCCCTACTAAATGAGATAGTCTGGGTCTCTGGGATTCTCATTCATTTGTCCACCAATACAATCCTTCTCTGAGAGTCAGCTGAGAATAACAGTTATGCAATCTGATTGCATTCTGTCCCCAGTTTGCTTGCCTGTAAAGCAGGAGTAAAAAATGTATCCGGGGCACCTGGGTGGCTCAGTCAGTTAAGCATCTGCCCTCAGGTCATGATCTCAGGGTCCTGGGATCGAGCCCCACATTGGATTCCCTGCTCGGCGGGAGCCTCCTTCTCCCTCTCCCTATGCCTGACGCTCCCTTTGCTAGTGCTCTCTCTCCCTGTCTCTGTCAAATAAATAACTAAAAAATATATATCTTGTAAAGTGGTTGTTAGAATCATACAAGTGAATATATATATATATATATATATATATATGCTTAGAAAGGTACTTAGAAAGTGTTTTAAAGTACTAAGACAGTGGCTCCTGGCATGCTGTAAGTACTCTGAATGCTCATATTATGATTTACAAAGCACCTACTATGTGACAAATATTAAAGAAACAAGGATGAATAAGAACAAGTGGTTGTCCAGTTCCCAAGGAGTTTACAATCTAGTTAAGGGCGTTGAATATACAAGCAAATAAGTTAACTGTAGTGTGCCAGAGCCAGAGAAAGAGAGAGAGACAGCACACACCAATCCACACACACACACTCACACAGCAGATGCAGACATACATGAACACATGGACACACTCACACACACGTGTGTGCGACCACTGGCAACGGGTGAGTTACAAACAAGAAAGTGCTCCTTCCCCTTGGAAGAAGGGAAGGCAGGAAAGGCTCAGCAGGGAACCTGATAGCTCAACCCAGTCTTACTGGGTTGGTATTTGCTGGGCAAGAGGGAGCACAAGGATGCCCAGGAGCTTAAGGAGTGTGGGAAGAGGCCTAAAACAACATTTATTCACTCAACAAATATTTATCAAGTGCTTCCCTCATACTTGGCACAGCGTTAAGTACTGGGATACAGCAGTTGACAACACTGATGGGGTTTTTGCTTTCACTGAGCTAACTTTCTCATAGAAGAGACGAACAATAAACCCAGTAAGCAAGTAATAAACCAAAGAGAAAACACAGTGGGTAGGATGGCTGGAGTGAGGCTGGGGATCGGTTGCTCGAGTAGCATGTGGAGTGTGAGAGGTGTGAGCAGAGACCAGGGGACACCATCCCCCACCTCTCTGTTATCCTTTTCCCTGAACCTCCTCTAACCCCACTGGGTAGACTTGCCCTCCCACTGTATAGACTTAACATTTTGAGCATGTTTTCCTTCCTTCCAGTGGCCCACAGACTCCGAACTCACCTGCAGGTGGATTGTTCCAGACCCAGACTGGGGATGAGGGAGTGGGAACCCCGTTCTGGGCTCTCCACCTAAGATCCAGCTTCCAACCCAGTTCACCGTTTAGCAGCCACAGAGGAGCATCTTGGCTTCCCTCTGCCTTATTACGCTTGTCTTATTTCTCGGCTGCCTCAGAACTTGGGAAGGGAAGAGAACTCTGATTATGAAGATAAAAGTTTTTATACGATAAAAACCCTCCCTCCCTCCACACACCTCAAAACTAAATTAGAAACCACTATCCTCATCTATCAAACTTGTCACCTTAATGAAAAATCTTTCAAATCTTTTACTTAATAGCTCCAAAGACATTGCTAGGGGTGTGACTTAGAAGTCTGGCCCGAATGGTATAATAAGGCAAATCCTCCAGAAGCAGTGAGTATTGGAGGATGGGACGAGGAATGGGATGAGCTTGGTGCCAGTGTCGAACCTAGAGCACACAGGTCATGGTCAGTAGCCAGAAGGAGGAAGCGTGAGGTCTTCAGACATTCTTAGCTTTTTAAAACCATGGTAGAAAAAGAATCACTTGAATTTTTCTTTGCAGAATTTAAAGGCATTTTCAACATATTTACACATTTGCTTCACAACCTCCTTATGAGGCAGGATGGGATTCTAACGTTATCGGCAAGAAATATTAATGGCCTGGTTACTATCTACGGGACTCAGCGCTGAGCATGAGGGAGATTTAAAAAAAAAAAAGACAAGACAAAGAATAAGATACATGGTCCCTGACCTTGAATGCCTTACCCTCTTATCTAGAAAGACTGCTCAGAGCCCCCAAAGCATTATGGATCAAAAAAGGAAACACAAGACACATGTCAAATAGACGGCAAAGATTTTTTAAAAATGCTCCAGGAGTCGAGGGGAGGGAACATCTGTTGAAATCAAGAGTGATTACAATGGTTTCGTGGAGGAGTTTATAGACAGGAGAACATCAGAGAAATGTTAAAAATCCCAACTACACACGCTGGAGAAACTGGCACCAGAAACCGCACTTCTGGTAGAAGCTCCTAGAAAAGAAGCCACGCGTCCCGCATCTCTTTGCACAGTCCTCCTGTGCCTGGCACCCCGGGATCGCATCCTACCGTGGCTGAGTGTCTCCTAAATCTGAGAAGGACATCAAACGCCACCCACCGCAACGCACAGGAAGCGCTCTGTCCGCCGTGCCATCCTGACTTTGCCACCGGGATGATGAGAAGCGCAGGCTCTGCACCGACTCTCCTCTGCGGAGCCAGGCAGGGCCTGCCAGCTTTGCTGGCACGATCGGGCCTGCAGAATTGTACTGCACACATTGCCAGGCCCCGAGCCTGAAGGGCACAGGAAGCCAGTGTTCAGAGCAGGGACGGTGAGTAACAATTACAAAGTCCTCACCCTCTGAAGAGGCGTAAGGCCGGCCAGGAGGAGGAAGAAATGAAAGGGGCATCTGGGCTGTGCGAGTCCTGCCCGGGATACACCGGCTGCCACAGTCATTATATTTTTTCTGGCTGCGTAGACATGTTGCTATGGAACCAATACATGCCATTGCGACTTGGCCTCTAGCAAAGAAAATCACATCACTGGCAAGAGCATTTCCCTAGATTTCCCTTAAAGGGATACCATGGAGGGAGCGCTGTTCTAGCTCAGAAACAACAGCAGTATTGTTCCAGGCTGCAGCCCCCCGCGGTCCATGAAATGGAGCCTAGCGACTCAGGTTTTATGAGGCGTTCATACATGTGGCATGTGGGCCTACACGGTACGAACCCCAAGTTTGGGGAGCAGCCTCTGAGATGCTTTTTCAGTAAGAAACGCGTGGCCTGGGCACCTGGGTGGCTCAGTCAGTTAAGCATCTGCCTTCAGCTCAGGTCATGATCCCAGGGTCCTGGGATCGAGCCCCACACTGGGCTCCCTGCTCAGTGGGGAGTCTCCTTCTCCCTCTGCCTCTCCCCGTGCTTGTGCTCACTCTCCCTCAAATAAATACATAAAATCTTTTTTAAAAAAGAAGGGAGAGAGAGAAAGAAATGCATGGCTTCAGTTTGTGTATAGTGTCCCTGCAACTGGTAAAAGCAAACAGTCTGGAATACGTGGAGGTCATGACTTGCTGCCTCCTGACTGTCAACTTCAAACTACTCATGACCCCAGCCGGAACCAAAGTCGCCCCGAGTGGCTGGCACACATCCAGGTGGCCTGGACTTTACTTCTCTTGCTTCAGGCCTCTCTAGCAGTTTCTTCTTTACTAAGTGAACAGGACGAAGCAGGACGTGAGATCTGGCCCTTCCCTCCTTGCAGAGGCCCTAAATTGTCCTTTTAGTCTTTATCAATCTCCTGATTCCAGAGGCGCTGAGCTTCTCCAGAGAGCAGGAGAGCTCACGTCCCACATCGTACTGTGGTGTGCTCTGGGAATAGATGTCTTGGGCTTTTCTTGGATAAGATGAGTAAAGGGAAACCCCAAAGCTCACCCAAACACACATTCATGCACACCACGCATTTGGGGAGGGGAGGGTCTGTATCAGAGTAGGAAGCAGCCGACCGCCGGTGACTTAGCAATCCATGGGCTCCTGGGTGGCTCAGTGGTTGAGCATCGGCCTTTGGTTCACGGAGTGATCTCCCGCAGGGAGCCTGCTTCTCCCTCTGCCTATGTCTTTGCCTCTCTCTGTGTGTGTCTTTGATGAATAAATAAATAAAATCTTTAAAAAAAAATACACTAAGTTGACAAGTGGGATAAAATAATAGACACAGGCTCTCAATACCATACTTAGACCAGCCCCAGGTGATATGAAATGTTTTGGAAATGAGTGCACTTAGCTCGCCAAACTAAATGAACATGATCCAGAGCCAGCTCTAGCACAGGCATCCTTGACAGAAACCGCAGATAAGCCCACCTTCTAGGATTCCAGCGGACGATCAGACTCTCACACTTCCCTCCTTCATGCTCTACAAATGCACTCTCATGTAAGAAGCAGTACATTTTTTTTTTTAATGAAGAAATGCTTCTCTGTAACCCTCTGTGACGGCAGGTCAAATTTGTACTGCATCATACGGAAGCTGTTAGGCATGACTCTGCAGGTGCACACAGTCCCGAGTGGGGGCGTGTGGGTCTGCAGCTGGCCAGTACACACCTGCAGGTGCGGCATGGCTTCTAGCTGCAAAACAGATGCACCACCCTGTCTGGGCATGTGACACGGCACTTGGCAAATGCAGTGGTTTGGGAAGCGCAAAGGAAAATATGCTCTCTTAGAGGAGGTCTGTAACGGAAGTGTTCTGGGTCCATCCACTCCACCCACCCCTCCTGGTAGTAGCCAAGTAGGATTACTGGAAAGTTAACTAGTTAAACAGCATCACTCTGATGCATGCCGTGGAGGGATGTTATCAGGTCAAATCATCTACAGCTCTGCATCCTGAGAAAGAAATGGGACTCAAAAGACAGCTCTGCGCAGGGTGGGGGGAGCAGGGAAGACCACCACGTGTCTGGGAGTCCAGTGCCTCTCAGCATCCCAGCTCCGCTGCTGTCAGAGAAACCCCCAGACAGGTGATACGAGGCCCTCTGGGCCTCAGCTGCCCCATCCATACAGAGGGGCTTTGCCAGATGGGCTCTTAAGTCCCATCTAGTGCTCACATCCTATTACTCTGTCATGATATTCACGAGACAGTGTGTCACAGGAGCAAAACGGATGGTTTCTCCTTGCCCATGGCTATATTTCTGTGCATCAGTCACTGAAGAAAAAGAGAAACTTTCTGTCTCATCCTCCCTGCAAGCTGGACAAGGTATGAGCAACAACAGTAATAATTCATCAGAGGCAAAAACGTGTGTATAGCAAAAAGAAACAGCAGAAAAATATAAGAGAGAAACCTTCCCTTCTGAAGGAAGAGATGTGATGGGTAGAAAGAACATTTTGGTTCCAAGTGGGAGAAAGCTACTTGAGAACGCAAGCTATTAAGCACTTTTCTTGAAGCATCACAAGAAATGGATAAAATATTGATGTGAAAATACATATATTTTATATGAAATGATATATATAAAAGACATAAAAGATAACGTAAAAAAAATAGAAGAGTCCAAGGATCACTCACCCTATGAAAACAGCAGACTGGTTTCTTTTCACCCAGAAGAAGGACTAATTTCTTTGGAAAACTGGAAGAGAAAGAGATTTTTAAATAAACAACGTGAAATCTATACTTCAGGTCAGCACAGGAAGGCAGGCCTAGCGATTATAAACAATCCCAGCTCCCGGCCACTTTGGCACTTAGTAGGTACACAGTACATGTCTGATGGATGGTTAGACTGGCAATTGCTTGGCCAACTGCATGAATTTTGAAAACAGAGCTTTGAACATTTAATATGTAGAAAGTAACCCTGTGCATGATTCTTTGATTACAAAATACAAGAACCTTATGACAAAGGAGGGTATATAGCCGGGTCTGGGAAATCATTTACCAGGTGGATCTTTCAAAATGCGTCTGCAGCCCCATGTGAGGATGCCTTAGTAAGTAACCAGCGTACCCCATGACTGCCCTGTGCCCTTTCCTCACGTTCCCCACCCCAAAATGGTACACCTACAACTCCACGCACACCCTGCTGAGGTCAGTGACCTCACAGGGATCTGTAATAGGGCTCATAGGGGAATGTGGACTTGGCAGAGAGGCACCAGGGGCCACATATCACGCCGACTGAGTAATCTCATGAGGAGCCACGGTGTTTGGGATCAAGTGTGGGAAAGAACAGAGATGATGTGAATGTTGGAAGCGGAAGCCTGAAAGACAAAGAGAGATAAGGGGGTGACAGCAACAGATTGTGTAATCTACATCACAGAAGGAACTCAGCTCAAGATCCAAGTTTTTAAAAATTTCCAGAGACTGTTTTAAAGACGCCTTTGCAGGTTTAGGAGGGGATGTGAGGCGGAGCTGGTATAGCTCCAGAGACTGGCAAATTTCACATGATCCCAGAGCATTCGGGATTAAGTCTACGCGGGCTGTAAGAAGACCACTTGATGTAGTTCTGCCTCCTGAGAAGTTCACAGTCTCACTGAAAACACTTACAGGGTAACAACACAGGAGCAAAAGACGGTACATGCTGGTACAGTCTCTGAGCACCTTCTTTTTAAAGCAACACTTTATAATCTGCGCACAGACATTAACCTTTTCATCCTAACGGCAGCAAGATGTCTACAGTAAGAACCACAAAGATCAGAAATGCTAATTTCAGACCCGAGTCTGCATCTCAGCTCAGGTGCACATCCAGTGGTGGCACTCAAGATATAAACTCTCAAAGCGCTTTCCTCAATGGCAATACGAATACCCACGTCGTATCAGTTTCACATTCTTATTTCAGGTGCTTGACCCATAGGAGAGACTTGGGGAAAGAATAAGCTCTCATGCCATGTGGCACAACATGTTTCTAGGTCTGCATGAATCCAGAATACACAGGAGAGATTTTTATAATTTCATAACTTGTGAGATTGTGAGTACCTGCATTGTCTTCTCTTTTTCCCTAACTCCTCAAAAGCAGATGAGTCAAATGAGAGCACAGCAAAACATCTACTGTGAACAATTAGATGATATACATGAGGAAGCCATCCAAAAAAGACAAGTCAGCAAACCCCACCAATAATCCCTATGAACATTTTGGTGTATATGGCTCTAGTTTCTCTCCTACAGTCAGGTACACAGAGTTTATTATTATACGTGTACTTATATAAATAAAATTGCATACATACATATAATTTATTTGTGATATACAATGATGTTACATATTGTATGTAATTCATACTGCTTTGCAGTCTGATAATATCTTATTTGTTATATTACAAACCTCTTTTAATATCAGTAAATCCATCTCCATCATCATTCTTTTCTTTTAAAGACTTTATTTTTTAAGTCATTTCTACACCCAACATGGGGTTGGAACTCACAACCCCAAGGTCAACAGTCACATGCTCTACTGAATGAGCCAGCCAGGTGCTCCTCTGTCCTAATTCTTTTTTTTTTTTTTTAATTTTTATTTGTGATAGTCACAGAGAGAGAGAGAGAGAGAGGCAGAGACACAGGCAGAGGGAGAAGCAGGCTCCATGCACCGGGAGCCCGATATGGGATTTAATCCCGGGTCTCCAGGATCGCGCCCTGGGCCAAAGGCAGGCGCCAAACCACTGCGCCACCCAGGGATCCCCTCTGTCCTAATTCTTAAAGAACTACAAGACTCCTTCATTGAAAGAATGAACCACTAAATAAACAATTGTTGAATTTACAGAGTCTACCACATGCCCCAGGTTTTTGAGAAATGACCACATGATAGCACATGGTTTTCTTTTACATTTTTGTCAAGATTGAAGAAGGCAAAGTGAAATAAATATCAGAAATCCTAACAACAACAACAAAAAACTATTGGTTTGTGTGGGTGTCCCTTAGAATACAAACTGGCATTAACACCACAGGCAGTATCACAAATGACAATATTCACTGAGCTTCCAATATACTGGAAGAGGACAACATATTAAAGCCTAGGGCTAATGGTAGCTAGAGATGCCAACACTCGAGCTATGAAGTCCTAAGTGTGAAGTTACAGGAGTGTCCTGTGTTCAGTGTGATCACGGAACAAAGTTACCTAATGATAGAAAGGTAAACTGAAAATTGTAGAGTCTTGAGCAATTTTAAAAATTATCATTGCATTACACAAACTTTAAAAAACCTAAAAAAAAAAAAATCGGGATTTGCCATATTAGAAAACATAAGAGGTAGAATGTTTGTGCAGCCTCAGTATTTCTAATCTAGTTCCCTTCTCGAAGGGAATGGTTGATTTGCTAACACATATGTGATACAGTTTTGCTTGAGTTGCACGACACAACCTTATCCTCGATTGAGAAAATCGTGCCATACCTCAAAATGTGACTGACTAGCAACATTTCAGGAAAATACCACTTTGGGGCGGGGGGGAGGGAGGCTAAGGGAGTGAACGTATCCCCACAACCTGCAAAGAGTGTGGGGCTAACTCCTCCTCCAGTTAGGAATGTAATTAACCCTTTCTAAGTATTACCAACACTGCTTGGACAAGCAGGGAGCAGCAGAGAAAGGTAGGACTTAACTGTGGCGTCAGAGAAATGCCATATCAGCTACTGACTGGAAAATCCCATAGGGACCAAAAGTGGAGAAACAATGGAGAGAAATGTTAAAAGTTTGATTTCTGAAACAGCTAAAGGACAGGTGATAACCCCTTCGCATGCTACCTTCCAACAAAAGTTCCCTGAAAATTGACCCCTTGCCCAGGGGATTCAAGTTTCAGGGGAAGTGACAGTCTGAGGAGTCACTCAGTCTCTTGGAAGAGACTTCTGCTGCTCTCTTTGGCCCACGTGGAATAGTCAGCATTAGGAGGTAAGAACACAGACCTTAAATGTTAGCACTGGGTGGAATCAGAGAAATATCTCAACAACTCACACCAGGGATCGTATGTCACAGAAACCGAACTGGGCTACTCTTCACAGATCTCCTCTGATGGTACAATTCAGGAGTGAGGGAGCTGTCCCTAGATCCGACACTGAACTTCTTATAGGAAAGGACATTTTGCTTTGCTTAAAACTCTTCTGGTGGTCAATGCTTCCTCCATGAGAAAGAACCAGATGGGCAGGCTGTGGAGTGTGCTATGCAATGTCTCTTCTATGCAAAGCCAAATGATGCACCTCTCTCTTTAAATTTGCTTTTGAAGGGTCCTTCGTATCTTCTGACAGTGCACATGGGTTGGCCTAGTACACATTCTGTATAAAAAAATAAATAAGTAAATTTGCTTTTGAAGGGTCCTTCGTATCTTCTGACAGTGCACATGGGTTGGCCCAGTACACATTCTTTATAGCAGACCTGTAGAGCCATGGAAAATTGTGGTTTAAATCCTAGCATCTCTGTCCAATGGTGTGCCCAGCCAAGATATGACCTGGCCAGGAAAACTGTGCTGACACCATATATTCCACACTTACAGTTTTTGGACTACTGACTTGGGAAATTTTTGCCTTATCATTGTATAATCGTGTAGTATCATCCTGGGTAACCGCACTGGATTCCTTAATATTAGCTACTAGCCTGTACTGAGTGGCTATTGTGTGGCAACAAGATTTCATCTGTCATCTCTTCTCCTCACAAACTCTCTGTAAAATAAGACATATTAGCCTCATTGCTCATAAGAGGAAAACAAGGTTCAAGACAAGCAACCTGACCGAAGTTGCATAACCAGTAACTGATAAAGCAAAAATTCAAAGTGAGGTTTGACTGGGTTTCACAGCCAAAGAGAAAAGAGATGAGCGCCCTGGCACCCTGCATATGGATTTTTATAAGAAAGCTGCAATACATAGCATTCTGTCAAATGCACAAAAAAAGAGCACTTGCTTTCACCAAATAAGCAGATACTCCCTTTGTAGGTTGTTGTATGGGAGTAGCAAGCAAGGATGCCCGAACAAAAGTTATCCAGGACATTCCGGGGCGAGCATGGCATTAAATCGTCCAACAGGTGCTAGGCAAGCATTCTCCAGCAGAACAGCAGGATTAAAGTGCTGACAGTTGCAACGACACAAAATGTAGCCTTGGCAAGTTGGTCTAACAATTACTTTGCATCATTCTGATTATGAGCCACAAGCATGCAATCAACAGCATAGAGACGATCTTAAATGATCTCCATCAGCATTTTACTTTACTTATCAAAGCGTGGCAGATGGAACACACTCTGATCTGACCTCAACGCAATGTTAATGACCCAAACACAAAGAATGTGCAGGAACAATAAGGATGCAAGAGCATTGGCCTTGCTGGGGATCATTGGTTACAAAAGATGCCTTTTATTTCATTCAGTTTTTCCATTTATTACTTCAGAGTAAAAAAATAATGTCTATGTGTTTCTCATCTGATAAATCTATCCATGGTCTAACTCAATTTAAAGATTTAAAGTAACTTTATAAATTCCCCAGACTTAACATCGCATGTCATACATACTTCTATAAGGAGCACTTTCCGTCTTCCGTTGTACATTTTTGTGGGTACACATTCCCCGATCGCAGCCCAGCTCTGAGAGCCTGGAATTGACATCATTTATTTCTGTCTTCCCAACCCCTAGCCCAGTGCCCAGCGTATATGGCAGACATTCAAAATATGCAGAAATGAATGAATTCTCATTGGACCGTAAATAAGAAGGCATGCTTACTGAAAGCATGAATGACCCCAAGTTGTTCTGAGAAGTCACTACTAGTACTTCAAAGAGCAGGATCTGAATTCCAAAACTTGTCTTCAAATTGGAAAGATAATGGTAAACACATACAAAAATTTAGTAGAGAACTGTTCTTAGGGAGTAAAAAATATATATAAATATTAAAAAAATACTGCCCTCATATCGACTGAATTAAATCATCTACAAAAAGACCATCCCAAGAGATCTAACCTCAACAGCAAAGTCTGTAACTGAAGAGGGAGATAGTATCTGGAGAGTGGTTTCCAAGGAGAGTAATTAAAATCACTGGAGGTTAGAGTACCAGATCTGGAAGAGAAATACTGATTATTAGATTATCGAGGGAAAAAAGAGGTCAACTTTCCTTCTCCAAAAATAAAGTAAAAGGACCATAAAATTTTCAATATATCAGCACTACTACGACCAATGCCTAGCACTTCACTGGCACATCTCAGTTGGGGCAGTGAGAGTCATGAAATGGGACAATGACTCTCTTTTGCCTTTAGATAAATATTATACCTGCGGCAAAATGTAAGCAGGTTCATCCATGATTGGGATCCTATTTGGATGATATAAAATGAGTGCTCTATGCTCTGTGTAAGAAAATCTCTTCAGGTAGATGTCACTCCTGGTTTGATGATTTCTCGGTATCTGTGAGTGTGTGTGTGTAGGATTTCCAATGGTCTCAAAGGGTGTTATCTATAATGAAATAAGGTAATATATGTTTAATATTCTTGAATAATGTTTAACTTATGTTTAATAAGTTTTGAATTGCCAAAATACACCACGTAGACTTTTCAAAGGCAATGTCCATAAACCTCAACAATCCTTCAAGCAGGCAGCATAAATTTATTGTATGAACGGCCAAAAGGCTAAACAGAAGGCGAAACAAAATCAGCAAACCGACGGTAACTCAGAATTCCAAAATTGGCAATCACTGCCTTGGCAAAGCTGCATCTCTGACTCGGAGGGAGGAGTAAGAGAAGCAGGATGCTATTTTTAGGGTAAAAGGCAGCAAGTTTTTTATGCTCCACACTTTCGGGCCATGCCCCTGCAGTACAACTCCTCTCACTGCCGTTAAAGAGCACAGCTACTTCACCGAAGTTCGGTATCAACAGGAAATAGCACAGGGGAAAGGCCAGAGTTAGGGAGTAGGGCTTTAAATGTGCAGCCTGTGCCAGACACGTCTCTCTCACATCTGGCCAGCACAGGTGGTGCTAGATGCAAAAGCTACTGCCCCCATCAAATAACAAAGGCCTAGAGGACACAATTTTGGTCGCAAAGCTGGAGTTCAATAACTACTTAAAAGCTATCATACTCGCATCTATGTGAGCTTTATAGTTCTCAAAGTGCTCACTGTAGAGCGAACAGTCGGCAGTGAACATTGTTAGATTATATATAAGAGTTTTAAAAAGGGTACCTTTTAAATGTCTACAACAGCCAAGGGCTGGCAAACTTTTTCAGGAAAGGGGCCAGATAGCAAACGTTTTAGGCTTTGTGGGCCTGATGATCTCCATCACAGGCACCCAGCTCCGCCACTGTAGCACCACGGAAGCCACAGACAGTGCTAATCGCAATGCGCATGGCTGTGTTCCAATAAAACTTTATTTTCCAAAACGGGTGGGGGTGGGGGATTTGGCCCACAGGCCAGAGTCTGTCCACCCCTGGTCCAGAATATCATTATACTGGGAAATGGTAAGATATAATCTCTGCTTCCTGCTTTTCCCCAAAACAGATTATATTTTTGTTTCTGTGAAAATTAATAAAGGAAACCTCATTAGAGTGGACTTGGGAGACTAAAAGGGGAGGCAGGAAAGGGGAGCTGCACCACTCAACATCAATCATAGGAAAATTGCCAATTATAGACCCCTAGGCAAGACTCTTCAGCAGAAAAGAATCATCAGTTATAGGTCCCAACAGGAAAAGATGTACATCACAAATTCTATAATTCCACCACCCCTGCAACTCAAGCCAGTTGAGAAACGGTCATCACCCTGAACTCTTGCTCTTCTCCAACAGATTTTCTCTCCAAACAACTCCTTTCAAATTCCTCCTTTTCCATAAAATAACATTCCTCTTCTTTGTTTGTTGGACTTGCCTGTGTTTTGCGGTAGCTTCCATGTCCTAAACAGCGGTTCTTTGCTATTCCTGAATAAACCCATTTTTGCTGAGAGATAACTGCAAGGCTTTGTTTTTTTTTAAAGACTTTATGTACTTATTCATGAGAGATACAGAGAGAGAGACAGAGACACAGGCAGAGGGAGAAGCAGGCTCCCTGCGGGGAGCCCAATGGAGGACTCGATCCCAGGACCTCGGGATCATGACCTGAGCCAAAGGCAGACGCTCAACCACTGACACTCCACCCAGGTGCCCGTTAAAGTTTTATTTTTAAGGTTAACATTAGTACAGAGTTAAGATGGTAATATCCAAAAGCAGGGAGTGACTTAGTTTTGCAGTGTCCATTAAACCTCCCCCACAACAGCAAGGGCAGATCTTTCCTTCCGACACAGAGTTTTACAGAGTGGCAAGTCTCTGTGCATTCATCTCTGCATTACGTATGTGCAAAGAGGACAGGCAGCCCCACAGAACACCAGACAAACATTCTGTGGCTTCTTGAAGTAGCGCACTGCCCAGAATCAAGAGGACACCAGTGCAACCACAAGAAACAAACCACCTGACTAAAAACTGGGCAAAGGTCTTGAATTGACATCCTTCCGAAGAAGATACACAAATGGCCAACAGGCACTTCAAAAGTTGCTCAACCTCACTCATTGTGAGCAGAATGCAAATCAAAGCCACAGTGAGATCGTTCACACCCAAGAGGATGGCTATTTGGCTATTTACAAACAACGGCAAATGCAAAACAATGAGAACAGAAAATGACACACTATGTTGGCCAGGACATGGAACCATTGCCACCCTCACGCCTGCTGGTGGGAATGCACAATGGTATGCGGCTGCTGCGGAAGAACAGCGTGGTGATCCTTCAAAAACTGAAATGTAAAATGATTATATGGTCCAGCAATTCCACTTCTGGGTATATACCCCAAAGAAGTGAAAGCAGGGAGTTCAACATACGTCTGCGTTCACCCAGGTCCCCAGTGGCACTCCGCACAAAACCCAAAAGGTGGAAGACGTAACTCAAGGGTGACTAAACGAAATATGGTAGATGGACACGATGGAATATTATTCAGCCTTAAAGAGGATGCAAGCTCAGGTACATGCTGCGGCAAACAGAGCCCTGAGGACATTTCTAAGTGAAGTAGGCCAGTCACAAAAAGACAAATACTGCATGAGTCCACCTCTTTGGGGGTACAGAGGAGGAAAATCCACAGAGAGAAAGTGGCTGCCAGAGGCTAGGGGGAGGGGTATGGGGAGTTAGTGCTTCATGAGAATGGGGTTTCAGTTTGAGAGGATGTAAAACATTTCTGGAGATGGATGGTGGTGATGGTTGCACCACCATGTGAATGTACTTAATGTCAGTGAGCTGGATACTTAAAAATAGTAAATTCTAGGAGTGCCGAGGGGAGTTCAGTCAGTTAAGCTTTAGCCTTTGGTTCAGGTTGTGATCCCCGGGTTCTGGGGTCAAGCCCCATGTAAGGCTCCCTGCTCAGCGAGGAGCCTGCTTCTCCCTCTCTATCTTCTTCTTCTTTTTTTTTTTTTTTAAGATTTTATTTATTTATTAGAGAGACACACAAACACACACACACAGAGAGAGAGAGAGAGAGAGAGAGAGAGAGAGGCAGAGACACAGGCAGAGGGAGAAACAGGCTCCGTGCAGGGAGCCTGACGTGGGACTCGATCCCGGGTCTCCAGGATCACGCCCTGGGCTGAAGGCAGCGTTAAACTGCTAAGCCACCAGGGCTGCCCTCTCCATCTGCTTCTAACTTCCATTTGTACTCTCTCTCTCTTTCTCTTTCTCAAAATATAGAAATAAAACCTTAAAGAAATAGTAACTTCTGTGTTACATACATTTTCCCACAATTAAAAAAAAAAAAAAACAGCTTTGTGAACACTTGCTCTCTGTGGGAGCTTTTCAAGTGATCTATTTGGACCAGGATATCCCAACACCATCCAAGTCACTCTTGCTTGAGATGGCTGATTTATGGGAGGCAGTTAAGGAAATGGAGGGTTCTAGGAAATCGGTTAAAATCTGAGAGCCTTCACATCTAGGAATCATTTGGACTAAAAGAGAGTAAGACTCAGAGTGAACTCTGCACAGATTGGTGATATGGCCAGGAAGCCTGCAATATTCTCTCTGAGTGCTATTTCCCCCAAGATTCCATTTGACAGTGGTTCAGGAGGAAAGTCAATTATAGGTAGGAATAAAAGTTAGGGAAGTTTACCTACCCGATAGAAGGCACAAGGAAAAGTAAAGGAAATCCCTATAATTAAGGCAGTGACTCTATCTTTTAGGATCATGGTGAAAAACTCACCATTTCTAAGTAAGAGTAAGTCTCTCTCTCCCTAACCTTGCTCTCTTTGGTCACACACACACGTGACCACCATTAGTTGACTAGCGTGAAATGTAAGCTCCTCTGAATCTAATTCTGCATAACCCTTCATACCATACAGCATACCTAAGAGGTGACCTCATGAAAACTGTCTTTCTTTAGCATTATTCCGTGGATTACTCAGGTATCATCCTTGCAAAAGTCAAGCTAATCTAGGGCTGCATTACCGACGACAAGCAGAATGATGCGGAGTCATGGTTTCTCAGCTGCAGGCAAAGGATACCACCGCTTGTCATTTATTTTTGTTAAGAAATAGGGAAGATACTTCCAAGCCAGCCCAGCCCTACGAGAGGAGAACAGTTTGAAGACTGCACAGCTGATACATGACATTGGTGATTACCTGTAGGTGATGACAGGTCTTCCCGCATGGCACCAACGAGGCAGAAGGTTGTGCCATTTCCAACTCAGTTAACCAGGATGGTCATCAGAGTGTCCATATATCCCAGTTGACTGCAATGTTTTCTGGCTATCAGAATTTTATGTTATATTTTTTAAAGGTTTTATTTATTTTTTCATGAGAAACACACACAGAGAGAGAGAGAGAGAGGCAGAGACACAGGCAGAGGGAGGAGCAGGCTCCATGTAGGGAGCCTGATGTAGGACTCGATCCCAGGTCTCCAGGATCATGGCCTGGGCCAAGGGCTGTGCTAAACCGCTGAGCCACCCGGGCTGCCCTGGCTATCAGAATTTTAATCAACATATAAGAAAGTGTAGTTTTCATTGGAGGGCACATACATCTATTATAACCATTTTTGACAGCTTTTGTCAGAGAATTCACAGTATTGAACAAAAACGTGTATATGAAAAAAAAAAAACTGCTAGAGGAAAAAAGGAAATTCAGGGGAAGAGTTTATACCACACTTTTAGACAGCTAAAGCCAGCAGCGTGCAGAAAAATGTTCAATGACTAGCTGGAGGGGAGAGAGGAGTCCTGATTTGTAGTGTTTGCAGATGTCTCTAGTATAAACATTCCCACCATGGCCGATTTCAAGCTAGCAATGATGCCAACCTGCTCTCAAAATTCCTCAAAATTGAACAGTTGGCTTGTGAGAGCCGGTGCAAGCTGGCTGCAACCCACCACTGGCCAAAACCCATCTCCCTCATCCCACCAAGATCAAGCAACTGGACCCCTCTGATTCATACCTAAGATAACCCCCCGAAGTGAAAGTCAATAGGCAATCAGGCCTCTTCCTATCCACCAGAAGGTATCTGTTCCCACTACCACATCGTATTTTTTTATTTTTATTTTTTAGTCTCGTCATCAGGAGTAAACCACACTCGAGTCCAATGTCATGTAAAAAGGCTTCTCCGGGGCTCCTGGGTGGCTCAGTGGTTGAGCGTCTGCCTTTGGCTCAGGCAGTGATCCCAGGGTTCTGGGACCGAATCCCCACAGGGAGCCTGCTTCTCCCTCTGCCTGTGTCTCTGCCTCTCTCTGTGTCTCTCATGAAAAAAATAAATAAAACCTTAAAAAAAAAAAAAAAGCCTTCCTTCTCCGACTGCTCTATTGCTAGCTCTTCTCTATGCTGAATTTCTACAGCACCCCTATATAGTCTACTGACCTCTCTTGGGATTCCAGAGGGCCGGGCTCCATGGGGGCAGGGAAGTTCTCACAGCGCTAAGCATAGGGCAGAGTCTGACCCGGCCTGAACTGGCTTGACTGGTGGGGCTGACTTCTGTCCAGGCAGCTCCAGTGAGTTCGCTCGCCAGCTGCTCACGCCTGTGCGGGCCAAACTCCCACAAAAGCAGGGTGGGAACTAATATTTGTTGGGCATCAAATTCCTGTATCCGCCCTGTGCCCAGAACTAGGTCCCTAACACCATTCCTCAAGAAAAGGAGTCAGGGCTACTTGGAGAAATGGCCCGATTCCAAGATGGGGGCAAGGGAGAGTCGAGAGGAGCACGAAGGAAATGCTCACTAACAAAGACACAACGATGGGGGAGCAGATCAGAGGGACAACAGGAGACGATACCCCTAATATTCTTGAAAGCACTGCCAGTGGCCCAAACTGGAAGTACTTGTATAACAATGTAAACAGCAATGTACTCGGGATGCCTGGTGGCTCAAGTTGTGATCCTGGGGTCCCGGGATTGAATCCCACATTGGGCTCCCCCCAGGGAGCCTGCTTCTCCCTCTGCCTGTGTCTCTGCCTCTCTCTCTGGGTCTCTCATGAATAAATACATAAAATAAAATCTTTAAAAAAAATAGCAATGCACTGGATTATAATCAAAAGTACAAAATAAATACCCACGAGTTCACACAGACATCAAGAAATGACTGTATAAATAGGTAAGTGGGGGAAGAACAGATCGATCTCCCATGTATAAGAATTCTGAATAAAAAAAAAGAATTCTGAATAATCTTAGGCCGCAGGGAGGCGGACACAGCTCCCCACTCCTTAGATGAGGGTTCTTTCCGAAGATGGGGGCGTGTGAAAGGAGTAACTGTAAAGTGTCGACAACCTGACAAACACCACCCCAGCCCGGCGATCAAGTGCGAGATAGCCAAGGGAAGTCACAGCAACAGCGTGCGCCCTCGATCCGGACAGTACGTGAGACAAATGGCAATCTCCCAACTTTGAGCAATACTCATCAGTCATCCTGTAGCATGTCCCTCCACTGGAGTTCTTCTAATCATAACAAAAACATAGGAAAAACCCCAATGGAGGGACATTCCACAAGACTGATCAGCACTCCTCAGACGTGTCAAGGGCATCAAAAACAAGTCAGAGAAACTGTCATGTGCAGAGGAGCCGAAGGAGACGTGCTGGCTTATATGATGCGGTTTCCTAAAGGGATCCGGAGAGAGAAAAGGGATGCCAGGTGAAAGCCAAAGAAATGTCAGTGAAGTAGGGACTTTAGTTACCACTACAACTACTACTAGTACTAAATTCTGCCACTCTGTTAAGTGACTTATCTATGTTATTTTGCTTTATCCCCACAATGCTGTGAAATGGCTTCATGCCCATTTTACAGATGGACACAATAGAGATCTATTTTGCCCAAGACAACAGTCCGTAACTGGTGGGATTCAAGTGGAAACTCACATTGAATTGTTCCAAGACTTTTACAAGTTTGAACTTCATTAGTCCTCACAACAACCCAAGAGAACCAAGCAGCAAGGCTATTATTCCCGGTCCTGGTGAGAAAAATGAAGGAGAGGCAGTTCGGGTGGGTTACTCAGGGTGACACACGGCTAGCAAGTGGCACAACCAGAATCTGAATTACAAGGCACTTCAATGCTGAGGACCAAAAACAACACATCTGACACCTTCGTGAAGAACCTGCCCCACAGGGGCACCTGGGTGGCTCAGGGGTTGAGCATCTGCCTTTAGCTCAGGTCATGATCCTGGGGTTCTGGGATTGAGTCCCCCATCAGGCTCCTCACAAGGAGCCTGCTTCTCCCTCTGCCTGTGACTCTGTGTCATTAATAAATAAAATTAAAAAAAAAAAAAGACTTGCTCTACAGCGCCAGTTTCACCACACAGTGTTGAAATCGTCAATAACCATAACAATAATAAACATCATAGAGTACACAGTTCATGCCAATGACTTTACAAATATTAACTCACTTAGCCTTCCCATCAAGCCAATGAGCTAGATTCTATTATTCCCCTTGTACGGATAGAAACACTGAGGCACAAAGGAGTTTAAATAATGTTAGTGAGGGCAGCCGCAGTGGCTCAGTGGTTTAGCGTCGCCTTTAGCCCGGGGTGTGATCCTGGAGACCTGGGATCGAGTCCCACGTCGAGCTCCCTGCATGGAGCCTGCTTCTCCCTCTGCCTCTCTCTCTCTCTCTCTCTCTCTCTCTCTCTCTCTGTCTCTCATGAATAAGTAAATAAAATCTTAAAAAAATAAAAATAAAATAAATAAGGTGAGTATATAGGTTTATTAACTGTATGTCTCTTTCAACTTCTCTTTTATGTTTAAAATTGTGCTTAAAAAGTACAGATGTTTTAAAAGTCTCTCGTGAACGACTGTGCATGGCCATCATGAAAAGGTTCCTCAGGAGCTGTTTATTGCACCCAAATATATAGAGATCTGATTATTTTCTGGCATCACACTTTTTAAAAATTTCCTGATTTTTCCTTTTAACATCTTTCCCCTAAAAACTTCCTCCAAACATCCCACAAAGACAGCAGTTTTGCCAGCTAATGTGTGACAATTAGGCTGTTAAGTAACAGACCTGAGGCCCATGTTTATTAATTAGCAAATCTTGTATATAATATGAGCTTTAGGCTCTGCAGAGCCTTATACTCCACATGGACCTTCCAATCACTTTGGCGCCTTGGATGGATTTCAACAGTTGTACTTATCACAGATCAAAAATACATCATTATTGCTCCAGTCAATAAACATCTCAGTTACATGGCACAGTTAAAATATATTTATTTCTTTGATAATTTTCATGAACTTGCTCATTTACCACTCTCCTTCAATTTCTACTTGGCCTCAGCTCCTATAGGGCCATTTTTTGTTTGCTTAACAAGAAGTTTTTCCTGAAATAGATGTTAATTAAATGATTTAGAAAAAAAAAAAAAGTGTCTCTTCTGATTTCAGTATCAGACTGTCATATGTTTTGTAAGAATTAAAAATCTCATTCTGAGGCAGTCCAGTGGCCCAGCGGTTTAGTGCCACCTTCAGCCGGGGTGTGATCCTGGAGACCCAGGATCAAGTTCCACGTCAGGTTCCCTGCATGGAGCCTGCTTCTCCCTCTGCCTGTGTCCCTGCATCTCTCTCTCTCTCTCTCTCTCTCAATCTGTGTATGTGTCTGTCATGAATAAATAAATAAAAATCTTTTTTTTAAATCTCATCCTGGAGCATTTTAGGGGTGCACTGTCCTGAAGTTAGATGCTTGACAAATTCATCAGCACCGGCAAATATTAAAGCCGTCCAGGGACACCTGGATGGCTCATTGGTTGAACGTCTCCTTTTGGCTCAGGTATTGATCTTGGGGGCCTAGGATCAAGTCCTGCAGCAGGCTCCCTGCAGGGAGCCTGCTTCTCCCTCTGCCTCTGTCTCTGCCTCTCTCTGTATGTGTCTCATGAATAAATAAGTAAAATCTTAAAAAAAAAAAAAAAGCCATCTAGAGGGCTATCCTGCCATCCTACTCTGCAAATCAACAGCCTCCCCAACAGCCATAGAAAACAAGTGTTTCTGTCCTGACAGGTGATGCCACCATGGGCCAGAGCTGGCTCTCTCCTTACCCTCTGACAAGGGCTCCCATGCAAGAGGAGCCATGGATTGGAAATACACACTAATCAGAACAGAGCCAGGATCCAGGCCAAAAATAGACATGCCTGGGAGAAAGAGTCTTCTCAGGAGTAATGTGCAGAGTCTGTACCACAGCCTCCCAACTTGACCATGGTGAGCTTCCCGGCAACTTGCCAGATGAGTACATTTGGTGAAAACCCTTGGGAATCGTTAAATTCCTTAGACCTGCACAAGACACATGCCCATCGAGGACAGTAATTCCCTGTTTCTCTGTCATCTCCAAGACCCTGATTCCTCATGACAGTAAAAAGGCATAGGTAGGTGGTCAGGGCACCAACTCTGGGCTGAAGATGCTGGACTTATTGCTTAAGCTCACTGTTCTCAGACACACAACTTACAGAACGATCGTGGTAAAGATTAAAGGGTTAATATGTAAAAAAAAAAAAAAAAAGAAAAGAAAAGAAAGCACTCGCAAGGGTACTGGCACAAAGTACGTACTGTATATACATACACAAGCATTTGCTATTATAGACAAACGCCAAAACAATTCATCATTACTAATGATTCCAAAGTAATGAACCCCATCCACCCCATTCCCAAACTGCCCTTCACCTGCCCGACCATCCAAAACCTGCTAATTTAAGACCTGCACATATTCCTGTGTCATGAGGCCCGGTCACCCACAGCGGCGATGTTAGCAGACAGAAACTCTTACTTGCAAGACTAACGTGTTTATCCAGATTAAATGTATGGTTAACTGTGCAGTCCACTTCTCCTTTTTCAAATAAGGGTTTTTCACATGCAGATTTTTATCACTGCGCTTACTTCCTCTCTTTTCTTGTAGTATTAAACATCTTTTCCTTTTCAGCTCCATCCCACCCTCCGGTTGAACTTGTAAAAAGGGAAAGAAGAAGGAAACCGGCCACCTAGCTCAGAGGCCCAAGTATTTTGCTCTGAACTTCACACTGACACTATCACACGCTGCCAGGGCAGTTTAACAGAGAATTGGAATCTAATGAGAAGAGATAAGAGAGGAGCACAGATAAAGGAACTCTTGAAAATCAGCCCCGATCCTGTCACCAGGCCTGGTGGCCTCGGGGCTTATTAATATAGACTGCCTCTCACTAAGGGGCAAGCAATCCTCTTGCAGTCATTTCTTTAAAACTATCAGTCACCCTCACACCGATTTACCTTTAAACAAGGACATTCTGTAACCAGGGATCCACCTATGTGGCTTAGTCATCGGATGGGCCTCAAGGTCGCCGACTTGAATAACACGATGAGAATTACCTCATTCGCCCACTATAGCACCGTTATGTCACCGATCGATACAGAGGCCTGTACACATCACCAACAAAGCCTCCTCCGGGGAGCACCCTGCATACATCAGACACAAATTGCACCCTTAAAGGCAGATGACACGTGGAACACGGGAAGATCCTTTCTGCGAAGCAGAGCCTTTGTTTGGTCTGAGAGAAGCAGCAATCTAACCTCAAAAGCAGGGAAAAAGACAGAGAGAGAGAGAGAAAGAGAGAATCCGCACAACAGAAACAGCACTGTTTGCACTCTCTCGTTGACATGACACTTCTCCCACCTTCCCTCTTGAACACAGGATGAGTCTTCTGGGGACTCACAGGGCAGGAGGGAAGACAAAAACGGAAGCATCATTGCTGGGGGCTCCGATGCTGAGGACCAAGACACAGCACATCTGGTGCCACCATCAGAACCTGCCCTACAGCGCCAATGTCACAGTGCATTGGTGGAATGATCGAGAACAGCAACAATAACAGACACTGGAGAGTGCTAACGACGTACTAATCACTGTTCTTTTTTTTTTAATTTACAAATGTTAACCCATGGAGCTCTCTCAACAACCTGCTGCAATAAATAGATTCTATTCTTCTTCTTCTTCTTCTTCCCATTGTACAGATGGGAACAGTAAGGCACGAGGAAAGGAAGTAAGGTGCCTGACATCACACGGGTAGGTGGCCGGACCTGGGATTCAAACCCAGGCAGTTAGGCTGCAGAGTCACTGCACTGAACTCTGGTTAACAGCAACACCAGCAACCGCAGTAAGAAGTCACCTCTGTGTTTTTTTGCATATGCTCTCCCCTCTTTTTGGCATAACCATCCCACGAATTGACTTAAAAACTTCTGTACCATCAGAGCCTTCCAGAGGAGAGTGGTCCGACATATGTTTGTGGGATGAAGGAATGAGTACTTGACTCGAAAAAATCCTTAAATCACTCTGTGCCATAGACTGAGGATGTACGGTGAACCTTGGCTTCCAACAAGGGAAATGAAGTTCAGGAAAAGCAAAGGACTTGCCTAGGGTCACGCTGCTTACCAGAGGTTTTTAAATTTTTCAAAGCTGTGAGATGTTTTTAAGAATACACAATCTTTCTACATGTGCTCGAAATAGAACAGAGTTAAAGGAGGAGCTGCTCTGCTAGAGACGGGCTGGGTCCAGCCCACCACCACCCCACATCTCCCTGCAGGCTCCGCGGAAAGCAGGTGGAGAACCACTGTGGCACCACACAGCGGGTGCAACCAGAACTTGGGCACGGAGCAAAGCACAGGGGCAGATGGGACTCTGCCCATAGACCCCGGAACCCCAGTAGAGGACAACCAACCATTTGGGGGTCCCTTGGCCTCCTACTCCAGGGGCAGGAACTATAGTATAGCCTTCTCTCTCCCTCCTAACCATCAGGGATCCAATTCTTCTTCCTCTTGGTAGGGGTGGGGCTCAGAGACACTCATTCTCGGCCTCCTTTCTCATGCATTTCTTTTTTGTTTCCTTCTTTGTAGTGGTTCTGTATCTGTTCCTTTTTTCTGCCCCGGGGGGTTTCCCCTACAGATACCTGGAAAGGGGGCACCTCTTATGACCTACTTTGTCATCACCAGTCAGAGCAGAAGACGGCAAAGTGTGCTCAGAGGCCTTGCCAGCTGCTCTTTAGGACCTTGGATCCGATCGGGGATTCTTCAAAATGGCAACCTGGACTCCACGGTGGTGGCCAAGTTGGTCAGGGAGAGGGAGCAGTTTTGCAAGAACAGGACTGTGGGTGAACCTGTCGCCCTGAGTCTCAGCAGGCAGAGAGCCCCAGGGGCATCACAGATTGTCAGAGCCAGCAGGGACCTCTGAGACTGCAGTCTACCCTCCTCGTTCAACAGACAGGGAAGACGTGTCCTACCAACACACGATGACTTAGCTCTGGGTTCACCACGGCATAGCTCCAACTAGGGACTTCTGACCTCCAGCCCCTGGGCACCCAGAACTGATAGGGAGCCAAAGTAGGATGTGAACTGCAGGAGGAACAAAAGGACTCTCTTGTAATGTCAAATGATGCAATATGGCAAGATGCTCAGGTCCTGGATTCATCTGGGCATCTGCGTAGAATAATCTCTGAAGGCCCTCTAGGAAAAAAAAAAAAAACAGAATCACCCAAAGGTTTGTCAAGTGTTTTAAGGTCCTCTGACGCAAAGGGCAACATTGAAAGATACCAGAACAAGACAACCCTTTCTCTGCTGCCCACATTGCTCCGGACCGGGTAATGGGTGAATGGGAGAAGTGACAGGAGAGGCACCCAGGCCTCCAACGGACTCCCTGCTTCTGCTGGAATGTGAGACACAGCCGCTCGATCATTAGCATACCCGATTTGCATTCACTCCAGATGAGATTTCATCATTGCATCATATTTATTCATCCCTTAATATAAATCTAAATTGCTCTCTTCAAATAGCAGAGAGCACTGTGCTTTGGTAAGGGGAAAGAGAAATGATCACGGTGAGAGATGCACAGCGTTTTCTTCTGCTCTCCCTCCCCCAGGCTGGATCCTTCCATGGCTCATCCCAGGGCTCAGCAAACAAGCCTCAGTCTTTGGTATCTCACAGTGGGGGGGCTCTTGGTGGAGGAAAAATATGGTAGCCCTCAACCCTCCCAAATACCGCGGGAGCCCCTGGTAAGTCCTGTTGGAGGTGAGCCCAAGCGCCTTCACAGCAGCCAAATATAACTCACTAGCAGACAAAAGACTACAGCCTTTTAAAGAAGACAATCATGTGTCTGGACCTGGAAAAGTTTGCTTGGAAATAAAGAACAATTTTTTTTTTTTTAATAGAAAGGGAGGCATTAAACTATGGCTGTCCACAAATGATCTCTGGGCTTGACAGGACACAGAGTCCAGAAAATGGATAACGGGCAAAGCACCCAGGGCCACAGCGGTTTCTGCTTGTCGCTTCCCACCGTGGCCACCACCTCATTGTGTAGGGGAAGCAGCATGTCACATGGGCACTGCTTTTCCTGAGAAGAAATTTCTGGTGCCTTTTCCTGTAAAAGGAAAATTGGTATCATCGTCTAGAAGTGTACATTCAGAAGTATTGTTTCTAATTCTTTTCGTTGGGGGACAGGACATGATCCTCCCACATCAGTGTGTATTTTTAAAATAGCAAGAGTCTTATATGAAATTCCTTTATCAGCTTGCACATATGCTAACGGAAGGTTCGCATGAGACGCCTTGCAGGAAGGCATCCTAGAGAAAAAGAATGACCAATTACCTCTAAATTGAACTCCTAACTGTGCCTTGAACGAGGGCATATGTGACAAATTTTACCCAGTTATTCTGTTTTCATGTGTCTTCACCATTATTATTTCAGCTCCTTTCTAAAGGAAGTCTAAGCACGGTCGGAGCTCGGAGGAATGTAGATGGTTTCGAGCATCACTACTCCAGTGCTTTCGGAGCTTCATGCTCAAGTTAAGGATGGGTCCTTAAAATTGAACCCTGGGCAACCCGAGTGGCTCAGAGGTTTAGCACTGCCTTCTACACAGGGCCTGATCCTGGAGACCCGGGATCAAGTCCCACTTCGGGCTCCCTGCATGGAGCCTGCTTCCCCCCTGCCTGTGTCTCTGCCTCTCTCTCTCAATCTGTGTCTCTCATGAATAAGTAAAAAATAAAATCTTAAAAATAAATAAATAAAATAAAATTGAACCCTAACTTCTGGGTCTAGGGCTAGATGCCAACGCCATCCCACAGGGTTACTGGGGATGCTGACTAGACTTGTCTTGTTCTGGGGTCACTTCAAGAACTTGAAACAAAGTAATAAAGGTTGTCACCCCAGAGCCCCAACTCAATGACAGCACATGAAAACAACAAAATACAGTGTCTCTATCAATAATCCCTTTTCACAATGGGCCTGAAATAGTCAAGATGCTCAGAGAAATATGAGGGTATTGGACCACGAGGCCTGAGCAAGTCACAGGACTTCTCTGGACCTCAGTTTTTGTTTTGTTTTGTTTTTAGATTTTATTTATTTATTCATGAGAGACACACACAAGAGAGAGAGAGGCAGAGACACAGACAGAGGGAAAAGCAGGCTTCATGCAGGGAGCCCGATGTGGGACTCGATCCTGAGATTCCAGGATCACGCCCTGGGCCGAAGGCCGATGCTCAACCACTGAGCCATTGAGGGATCCCAGGGCCTCGATTTTGAAAGCAAGGGAGCGTGTTAATGGATTTCTACTAGTCATCCGTGTTCTCTAAGCTTCTGCTTCCATGCTCCTTGTCTTTCCCTAAGGGGATACCAGCAGGGACTAAGAGTGTTAGAAAGGTTGTGCCTCCGACCCCAGAGGAATGTGACAAGGGCCTTCCTTGCATTGTTCCCACAGTAACCGGAGCCAGCTGTCCAGGCAGGCCAGCCAAGTTGCCGCGCATGATCGCACACAACCGGGGACTCTGCATGGACGACTCCACCTCCAGGCTTCCCCATTTCCTCTGGGCCCTGGTCTGCAGGTCAGCACCCCCCCTGGGAACACAAGAATGGGTCTGCGATCTTTAATAAATAACAGTTGAGGGTTTAAAATCTGGAGTGTGGCCACAATGGCCTGAGGCTCCCCTGAAGCGCAGCCAGAGGGTGCAAGGATGTCCTGGCTTCTCTGAGTCTATGGACCTGCCCCGGAGGGGAGCCATCTGGGGGCTCAGGGTGCCTAGAGATGGCAGGTCTCTTTCTAAAGCCTGTGATGATGCTAACTCCTGTTCAAAGAAGGGGACTCAAGCGAAAGTGAGAATCTAAGATGAGATTTTCATTAGAAAATCTTGGGGTGAGCCACAATCTGTAAGCTCACAGTTCTGAGCAGGGACGATGATGGAGGGTTTCCTTTTTGCCTGCAGCCTGCATCTGAGATACTAATGAGGGAAGATCACTGGAAAGCATTACCATTATTTTTAGCTTTTCTAAGGGAGGGGAGGAGTTTTTGAAAGGGCAACATGGAAAGGAATGTAGGGCAGGGGTGTGTGTGGGGAGGGAAAAGCAGAGATGAGGAAAAATAAGAACTTGCAGGACAGATAAGCAGCTCCTTCCTCCTTTCTTGATAGATGGCTGCAGCCAAAACCACATCAAGGACTTCAGGTCCAGATATCTGGAGAAAAAAAAGAAGTCCCTGGAAGGAAATCGTTCTTCTGCAAGCAGGGCAAACGTGCACTTCAGCTTTAGGAATTATATTTTTTTAACCTTCCAAACGGAGCAGATGAGGCCCTCCTAGAAGCCCTTCTTGGCAAAGAGTTTGATCATTCCTTTTGGATGTGAAAGCTGCTTCAGCGAACGCGAACCCCAAAGAGACACCCTCTCCGGAGGTACAGAGATCCTGAATGGTCCAGATGAAAAGGAGATGAATAGATTCCTCTTCAACAACCCTATGATTTTCAAATAGCCAGGTAGAGCCCAGAAGCTTCTACAGTGACCAAAATATGGACCAAGAATATAACATTTTGAGGGTGGATTTCTTTTTTTCTTCTTCGCTTTTTTTTTTTTTTTTTTTGGCACTAGATTGTAAAAAAGTCTCCTTAATGAGCTGCAAAAGCCAAGGCATGGATTCTCTTCCTCAATTCAGGGGCCTGGTAACTGCTGAAAGCACCATCCAAATGCCACCTCCGTTCATAAGGATCCTTGGAACACACAAACCGCTTCATCACAAACGATTTGCCTGATGGAATTCATAAAGCAAGGTTGCAAAATATTCAAGTAATCAACCCTGCGGCATGGTCGACACAGGCCCGGCGCTAACAAAGAACACTAGAATCCTTTTCCCACTTCCAAAATAGCACCTAACGAAGTTGGTGCTATAGGAGAAGAGTTGCTGTATTTTGTTTAATGGAACTAAATTTGTGCCCATTTAAATCACGAGCAGGTGGCACTCGGTAGCAAAGAAAGCCCCGAAAATATTCACATTTAGTGAATGCAGTTGTATGTATAATTAGCCGAAATTTATTTTAAAGTACTCTAATCTTTTGTACTGTTTTTTTTTTTTTTTTTACAATTCAAACTGGTGAGGAAAAGAGAGCAGCTTTTGAATTTATTATGAAAGCGCAGCCATCGTATTATCTGTTAAATTTTTTTTTTTTTTAAATGGGGAAGGCGTCAGAAAGTCTCTAATGGGACATATGTTAGGATCACACCAACGGAGAGGGCTTGCTTGCTTTCATGGGAGTGAGTCTGTTGTTATGGGAGCAATAAGTGAGCTAAACAATAGCATCCAGTAGAAGAGAAGATAGAAAGCATCAAAGGTATACATTTCAGGAGCACAAAATTTTCTCTTAACTGTTTCATGGAAAATTTCAAACATGCCCAGAGGACTTGCAACAGAGCACCAGACAGTCATTACCCAGCACCAATAATGATCAACTCATCGTGTGTCTAGACCTTCAAGGAAATCCCAGAAATGCCATTTACTCCCTAAATATTTCAGTGGGAAGCACAGGATTGTGAAGCGCCCTCATTTTTCTCCCCAAGATCCTGGCAAGTCAAATGCTCCCGGGCCGGAACCAGGTCCTCTTACCTGGGAGCCAAGTGTTCTTTCTTGCAAGTCTTTCCTCCACCCCCCTCTCTCTCTCTCACCCTCACAACCCCCTGGGCTGCAATAATAAGGAGCATAAAAACAAGCACTGTGCTGGTTAGAAATCACAAAATCCTACATTCTGAACTAATTTTAATTCAATTTATTTTTTTTTAAAGACTGTATTTATTTATTCATGAGAGACACAGAGAGAGAGAGGCAGAGCCATAGGCAGAGGGAGAAGCAGGCTCCCTGTGGGGAACCCAATGAGGGACTCGATCCCAGGACCCCAGGATCACAACCTGAGCTGAAGGCAGATGCTCAACCACTGAACCACCCAGGCGTCCCTAATTTTAATTTTAATTTTAATTTGCCACTTTGCTGAGTCCTAATTGTCTCAGGGATTAAGTAGAGCTATGAGATTGCCACTGAGATACAATTACTTATGACATACTTATAAAAGTTATTTTCACCTTGCAACAGTTATTTTTAATGTGTTTTCATCAATCTGGGGGTGAGGGGGAGAAGCCATGGAGTCCTGGAGACTACTGTGAGGTGAGGTCCTTGATGCTAAGACATTTTGGGGGAGGTCACACATAATTATTATGTAACCGTACCCTGAGAGCATTTCCATGACACGTTTATTTATTTTTCACATATGAATTAGAACCAACTATTTCAACATGTTGAAATGAAAGTTTCTATGAAAAACAAATGTTTCATATAATATAAATCAACATTTCCCAAAGAGGAAAGAGGCAGGCCCTCTCCCTGGGGGAATTCTAGCATCTTTCAGAGAAAGAACAGGCGAGCCCAAGGAAAGTGAAAAGAAAAAAAGAAACATTCTCTCCCTTTGTCATGGACTTGCCAAACCCCTAACTGAAGGGGACCTACAATAGAACACCAAATATTCTCAAGGAAGTGTCCAAGACTGGAAAAATAGTAAGTGAATGCAGGGTTTTGTGTAACCAATTGAAATACGCTGCTCTATTGCATTCTTTTTCCTTCTCGAAAAAACACATAAAGCTCCCATACAGGGGAGGTTATGGGAATGAGGTGGTTACGACGTTTAAAAAGCCCCATTTGAAGTCAACCCCAAACCTTGAGCTGAGGCTTTAAATGCACTTGCTTTCAAAAGCCAGACCACAGAAAATCTTGTCATTTTTTACTATACGCTGGCAGCAATTCCTTCCATGTGTAACCTCACCATAAAACCCCAAACGATCGGCCCAAGGTCACAGAGAAGCAGTTGGGTCTGGGGAAATGGCCTGCCCACCCGTGTTGGTTTTCTGGAATGGCCATAACAAACGTACCACACACTACGTGGCTCAAACAACAGACATTGGTTTCTCACAGTTCTGGAGGCTAGAAGTCTGAGGTCAGGATGTCAGCAGGGCTGGTTCCTTCTGAGGCCATGAGAGAAGGATCTGTTCCAGGCCTCTCTCTTAGCTTCTGGGGGTTTGCAGGCCATCTTTGGTATTCGTTGGCTTGTCACAGCATAACTCCCGTCTTAATGTGGCATTCTCCCAGCATCTCTATCTTGATGTCCAAATTCCCTCTTTTTCTAAGGACACCAGTTATCTTAAAGTCGGGCCCATCCTAATGACCTAATCCTAATGGGATCATCTGCAAAGACCCTATTTCCAAATAAGGGCACATTCATAGATACTAGGGGGCTGGGACTTCAACATCTTTGGGGGGGGACACAATTTAACACTGAATACTGCCTTGTACGCATCTAACTTAAGAGAGGGAAGGGAGAGATGAGCCAGCTTGCACAGGTATGCCACCAGTGTTTTAGGTTGTCCACAGCTGCTCAAAGGGAACACTCAAGAATAAGCATACTATGACTATGGATAGACCCCAGCAAACCATCATTTGGCTTTACTGTGTTATTGGGGCCCCTTCACACTGCCTTCTCTCCTGCACCCATTCTCAGCTTTGGCCAGTGGTCATCGTGCAATCTGCGTGTCAGTTTGGTCTCTTTCAACCTCAGCTTTGGACAGAAGTCATTTCTTGCCTCTGTCAACTTTGCATCCTTTTCTATGTATTCGGCTCTCCTTTATCCCTCCTTCTTTGATTCCTTTTACATTTGGGGCAAGCAAGAGTATCTCAGAAAAGGCAATCAAAATATATTTTTGACCTATTTCTATAGCCAGCAGAATGACTGGACCATGATAGTCACTGTTAAATATGCTCTTTTGTGGCTTAAAGGGTGTCTTTTAAGTATGAGAGTTGCAGAATATAATTATTCAACAATTCTAATAGGCAGTGACGACACTGGGATTCCCAGTTGACAGAGGAGGAAGGAAACTAAAGCTCAGAACAATCAGGAAATCCAGTACTGGGCACACAGCTAGTAAATCACAAAACTGACATATAGACTCATGTCTTCTGATGTCAAGTTCTATATTTTTATGCAATATGTAATATGATGTAGTTGATAGGAAATTATCAAGAAGGATTCAGAGGTTTTTTTCTTGCTTGTAAGGAGTATGGTAGCAATAATAAAGCCTTATGTTTATAATTCCACATTTGAAGGCATTTTTCAAAATGTTTTTCAATTTTGGGTTTTATTTAGGTGAGGGGAGTCTGGGTGGTTCAACTGGTTAAGCGTCTGCCTTCAGCTCAGGTTATGATCCCCAGGTCCTGGGATCCAGTCCTGCATTGAGCTCCCTGCTCAGTGGGGAATCTACTTCTCCCTCTCCCTCTGCCCCTGCCCTGCTTATGCTCTTTCTCCTTGTCAAATAAAATCTTAAAAAAAAATTAAAATAATTTTTTTTTTTTTAAAACCAGAGGAGTTACTCTTAGGCCCATTTTATGGATGAGAAGTGAAGGCAGAGATTATGTGATTTGCCCAAACAAAACCAATGGGTTGACAGTGGAGCTGGAATAAGAATTTCTGCAAATTCACCCAGAATTCAAAAATGGGTGTGACTTCACAAAGAAGATAATTCAATGTCAGGATCCCTGGAGATAGGTAAAATGGAAAGAAAATAATGTAAATTGAAGGATAAAAAGAAAAAATTGAATACATTTCCATATATTTTACTGCAGGAAGAAGCAGTACATGCATGTATCATGGGCGTCAGAAGGGATGCCTGCCTGCACTGCGAGAGAGGCCATTCTGGATTACCTCACATGTCCCATAAAATGCATAAAAGGCTATTCTCAGCAAGTCACATGAGATCTGTGACTGGAGAAGGAGAATATGCTTTCTTGATCATGACAGACCACAAGATTCCCTTTGGTCTTTCACATCCCGAATTCATGCGAGCAGGCTTCCAGAAGGAAGTGGAATGGGAGCTAACAGCTTTAGCAAAGAGAGGTGACGAGTGTGCGTGTCCCAACGTGGTCACCAGACCACTGTGGTTGGAGGTGCATGTGTGGGGAGGCGGCAGTGGGACAGGACGCGGGAAGGAAATGTGGACATCATTGTATGGAGGGTCTCAAAGACCTTTCTGAGTAACTGAGATGATCCTGTAAAATGTGAATGGTTTGAGCAGAGGGGTGACCTCGTCGGGTGCATGCTATCTGTCACCTAGAAGTGAGGGACTCTCAAACCCACAAGCCCAGCTCTGACCTCTCTTCCAAGATCCAGATATTTGGTTTTTTTTCCAGAATGCCTGCTGGGCATCTCTACATGGTTAACCTGCTGGCACTTCCAACTGGGTATGTTAGATCTCTACGGTCTTTTCCAGATCTAACGTTCTCTGATTCCACCCAAAGTTGTGGGTCTGAAAAACCTGACATTTTTCCCTGGAGGAGGCTGAAATAAACGAGGAACAGAGAAATCATGTTCAAGAGGCAGAGCAAAAAGAGCAATGTCTTTAAATTGGAAAAAAAAAATCTGTGTTAGTCATTCCTTTCTAACTTGCACTTGGGCTCTTCGCTATAGGAGGCATCTGAGCACGTGTAAGGATGCGCACACGCACATCCAGGGTGGGCGGCCTGGGGCCCTATGGTCAGGCGCCGACCAAGAACATAAGCTTTCAGTGACAGGCCAGAATGGCTTTCTTGCCAATCAGAGCTGCTACCTTGCACCTGCAGAGGCTGGCTCGAGAAACAACAATTAAAGCACAGATTAAGAATCTTGAGTTGCTAAATATTTTAAGCATCCGGTACCCCTGGGCCCCAAAGGACTCACACTCATCTCTCTAACCAACTCACTCTATTTCTAAAGAGCAAATAGCCCCTGAATTCTTATGAGGCTATTTGGAGGGACTATTCCCCCGAAAACAGGTGAAGAACGTCCACAACACCCTTTACTAGGAATAAATGTGTTCTCCTGTCAAACTTTCACTCTGCTACTTCAAAAGAAACAATACTGTGAAAACCTTTGCTTTCCCAGAGAGGAAAGGCAGCACATTAATTCACAGTGTGTTTTGAATAAAGCATCATTTATAAGGTAGAGGAATTCCGCTTCCCTTTTCCGGACATAGCTTCCAAAACACAAAAATTCAGAGCGTAGGTGGGTTGCCACTCCACACACTGAATTTAGAAAGACACTCATACTCTCCACAAGCCTACCTCCTTCAGCCCACGTTCAACATTTATCTTGGTTGTGACAGAAACCAGGGCTGTCCGCTATCCAGGATCTGATGAGAACATCGTCCCATGGGGTGGTGTCACCTTTATGCCTCATCCTGCTGCTCCCGGCTGGTGCTGTCCAAATACACTCTCAATGTCCACATGTGTCTGACATCCACTCATGCTCAGCACAGCATCTTGATCACATACTGAATTCTCACTGAGAGCAGTCTGATCTGGCTTCTCTGTCAAAAAGTGTGGTTGCTCCATGTATTCCAGACTATAGAATACTAAATTGTTAGAACAACACAGAGCAAAATGGCTCCAGCAACTTCAGAAACACTGCCTGTGGCAACTGCACATACCCCATGACCTGCAGATCTCTTCCAAAATCTTATTCCGGTTTACTCTTTCGGGCCATGGGCCTCTAGGATTTGTGCTTCTTGGACAACTGACATGGTCAAGACAGAATAAGCAAACAAACAAACAAAAAATCCCCTACAGTTTGGGTCTGAGTAGAGCACTGGCCCTATTGATGTACATCATGGTAGCCAAGCATACATCCCAGATACTGCATGACTCAAAAGGCTATTTTGATGAACTTACGAAAAGTCCATAATAAATCCACAGCAAAATCCACATTACTGGAATTTTTTTTTAGAGACAAAAACCATCGCCCCCAAACTTTCTAAGGTATATCTCAGTTCTCTTCCAGTTTAAGAAATTCTCTGGACCTTCATGGTGGCCTCCCAAGGGAGAGTCTGGTGCCCCTTCCTGATGCTTCCACTACATTCTATATATCCCTCTCGTGCTGTCTATCACAAAGCATTGCAATCGACTAGTTATTCGTTCATCTACTGTACTACAATAATTATACTGTCTAGTGTCACAGAGTAGGGACCATTTCCTTCTTATCTTGCTTTCGCATCTTCAGTCCTTAGCACCCTACTTGGTACAACAGAGGAACTTCAAAAAATATGAGCGGACTTATTGAATATAAAATCCGATGTTCTCTTTATTCATCCAGTCCATGGTAAGTACAACCATCTCTTAGGGCATTTGGCACTGACTGTGGCCCTCAATGGCCTATGGCCACAGTTAGTGCCTGTGGCCATCTTAACCAGGAGAGGATCATTTCCCCTAAATGAGACCGTGAACTTGCTCTGCTTGAAGTCAATCAGGAACTAACTGCTTTTATAGTTTTCTCCTTTGAGAGAGCCAGGAGGCTTGAAAGAATCTTTAAAAAAAAAAAAAAAAAAGGAAAGCTTTGAAAGAGAGTGTGAGCAAAGCCTACAGCATTTAGGGCTGGGAACGATTATCCCTCTGCACATAAACCATTTTTTGGTGGGAGAGAGCAACGCTGTGAGTGGCAATTTTTCATGCAGTACTGGGCTAACGCCCTTTAAATAAGATCTCTTTTATGACGTTGACACTTACAGGATATGCTGTGAGTAGATTAGGGTATGTTTATGCCACAGCACACATGGCTTCAGGTCATTTAACTGACAGGGGAAAGATAATTTGGGGGGAAATGATCAAATCCACATGAGAATAATCTATAAACTATAAAGCAAGGGCATCACGGAAAAGATGATCCTGCGCAAGCCAAGAGCTTTCGTTCACGTCCATCCAGAAGTTTTTCCTGAAAACTACTAGGAGTTCAGCCCTGCACCAGGATTTGTGGGGAATATGGATGAAATCATTGCCATGGTTCAAAGCCCATGCCCTCCTGCCAGTTTCTAAACCTGCCCCATCATCACCCACCACTGCCAGGTTTCCAAAATGTGAATGCAATTGTGCCCTCATGCTTCCAGCCACCTCCACCATAACCAGCCTCCAAGCATGACAAACAAGACCATGTTCAACCCTAGGTCTGTCAACCGCTCCCATCTCCCAGCTTGCAACTTCTCACCACTTGAGCCAGAGTCTCTTCCTCATGCTTGCCTTGGCATAAGACTCCTTGACTTCTTCAAGCCCATGCCTTTGAAAATGCTGCCCTTCTCTGCACTCTCTGGAACATGTGGGCCAGCTTATTCTTCATAACTCATCTCTCAGAGAAATCTTTCCTATGAACACCTCTCCACTCCAGTCCTGATGCGTTTCTCTGTATGAGCTTCCTCAGCAGATCCTGTGTCTCAGGGTCATGGCACTGGACATACGGAATCCTTCCTTCTTTCCCTCTGCCCATTGCTTCCTCTGGACTACAGATTAACACATAATGAGCAAGTGCTCTCTGCAAGGCCCTGTGCTGTGCTAGATGTATACAGCATCTCTAACAAATCCACACAACTCCTGAATTGTAGGCATGACTCCAGATGAGCAATTCAGCTCAGAAAGGTTTAGTAACTGGGTCAGGTTCACACAGCGCCCTCGCACAGAGCCAGATGCTTCTGCTCCAAGCTCTTGCTCTTTCCTTCTCAGCACACCACCGAGGTGAGAAGAAGGTGAGAAGACATGCTTGAGACACATGCCCAGAGCCAGTGGTTCCTGCAATGTGAAAGTCACACCCAGGGCTCTGGTGAGAGACCAGCAGGTGCTGGCCAGGGGTGTGCATGTCCTTTGAGTCGGCACACCCCAGCAGTCTGCTCGCTTCCCAGGACTTTCTCTTTTCCGCCTATCACCCAGACGATTGTACAGCGAGTCCCAAAAATCACCCATCAGTTTCTCTAATTTCTGGAGTCAGCCTAAATTCCTTTTGTTTTTAACCACAACCCACCAGCTCCGTATATTAAATGTTTCCAACAAGCATCAAAGCCTCAATTGTCACTGTCTTCTGTTTGTTTTCTAGTTCTGCTAACGTAAGGGACAGCCTGTCCTAGTATTTATTACTACGGTAATGTCAGGTTCAGGGTTAGGACATAAAATACCTCTCCAGTTTCTTTGCAAGAGATCAAAACATTGTCTTAATGGCAACATCAAAAAGAATCAACATGTAAACATGTTTCAACAGGAATTCCTTTTCCCTTCAGTGATTTCTCAATATCTGGAACTCTCTATTACTCAGTTCTGCTTACAAAAGGGAGAAGATTTCAATATTTCTGCTAAGTCTTTTCTGAAGCTCTTCTTCCTATCTGCTGACAATTCGTGTTTTGTCCCATTGTTTTGGTAATAATATTCTGGGAGGGGGGACTGACCCTCGAAATATTTTGGTTTATCATGTGGGTTGACTTGGGGGAAGGAATATCAAAAAAAGAACATTTTTTAAATCTCTTCTTTCTTCCTTTCCCTTCCTCCCTCCACTCTTCCATTTCTCCTTTAGCAAAAGCCTACTTCTTGTGGATCGGTAAATATGGTGCTACACATTCCTATAGCTCCTTAGTGTTTTCACTTGATTGGCAAAAGAAAAATAGCAGGAGATTAGGGTATAATTGCTACCTTCTTCCTTTACAGTGTGGACTTCCCACTCAAACTCCTCAGCACTGGTGAGGAAAATCAGCCTACCATTACATCACTGCAGGAGAACCTCTGCAAACAATTCAGTCAGACCCAGCACTTCCAAACTGCTCTCGGCACATTATAAAGGCCTGCAAACACCAAATGGACATTAAACATGCCTAGCCCCAAAGGCAGCCTCACTGTTAATGGGGAAACACAAGAAGCATTCCATTAACGTTAGAACTACCACCAGACTGTCCACCATCATCTGCTGTGATTTAATGCTGTTCTGGTGGAATTAGCCAATTTAATTATAAAAGAGAAAGGAAGAAGGGGTCTAAGATTGGAAAAGAGGCAGTAAAATCATTATCTGCATATGCTGCGGCTGCAAATCTGAGCGAATCAGTTGAACAACTACTGCAGACAATTAGAGAATTCCATAAGGTAATTAACAAAAGTCATATGCAGAAATCAATAGCCTTCTAAATGACAGCCAGTAAAAAGATACCCCATTTTCAGCAGCAACAAAAACATGAAACATCTAGATGATAAACTGGATGAGAAACATGCAACATCTATGAAGAAAAATTTTTAAACACTACTAAGGAACTGAGAAGGACAGGAACATCTGGAACTTTCTACCTTGTCCTTAAACAGGAAGTCACTATCATGAAAGACAGTAGTTCTTCCCAAATTAATCTATAAACTTCATACGGTGTCAAAAAATACCACGAGGAAGTTAATTCTGAAGTTCACATGGAAAAATAAAAAGGAAAGAATATCCACAGAAATGATGCAAAAAGCACTAAGAAAAGACTAGCCTGCTCGATAACAGAAATATTATAAAGTTCCAGAAGTTAGATCAGTATGTATTGGTACATGCATAACAAGTAAGATCAATAGAAAATACATAAACTCAAATACATACTGAATTCAGCACATGATAATGGGAGAAGAGACTTTCAGTAACTGGGTGGCCACCTGGAAAAAGTCAAATTAGATCCCTAGTTCATGTCCTACACTAAAATAAATTCCAGAGTGACCAAAGATTTAAATGTAAAACCTGAAAACAAAAACAAAAACAAAAAACCACTACAAAGAACTTTGAAAATATGAGGCTAAGTAGAAGCAGCAAGTCATATAAGACTGCATATTAAATGACTCCACTTACATGAAGTGTCCAGAATGGGCAAATCCATAAAGAAAGCAGATTAGTGGTTCCTGGAGGCTGGGGGGTGGCGGGGGTTGGGAGTGATGGCTAATGGATATGGGGTTTCTTTTGGGGGTGATGAAAATGTTCTGAAATTAGATGGTGGTGATGGCTGCCCAACTCTATAAATGCATTAAAACCATGAAATAGTACACATTAAAAGAGTGGATTTTATGGTATGTGGATTCTATCTCAATAAAGCTTTGATTTAAGCAATACTAAAGTAAAACTATGAGACCATTTTTTATATAACGTTTGACTGCAAAAGGCCTATGTCTATCAAAGAGTGAAAAATCAGGGGGAAAAATCTGATAAGACTACATAATTGTAAAAACAACTCCTGCATAGAAAAAAATGGGCCAAAAAACAAATGGGAAAATAAAAAAAGCACAAGACAAAAGGACAAGCTTTCTTGAGCAAGTGAGTGCTCCTAAAAATCAATTAGCTGGAGAGACCCAAAACCCAGTAAAATACAGGCAATGAATGAATGTCAACATACATTTCTTAGAAAAGCAAATAAGAATGGCTCTTAAACATGTGACAACATATTCAATCATCACTGTAATGAGAGAACTCACATTAAAGCTACTAAAAGATAGTATTTTTTCACCTCTTCGATTGGCAGAGACCACGAAGTTTAATAACGCTGTCTGCGGAGAAAAGGCGCACTCACGCAGTGCTAGTAGGAGCATACATTAGTGGAGATGCCAAATTGGAGGGCAATTTGGCAAGGTTTACCAAAATTAAAACTGCACATTCCTTTTGATCCAACAATTCCACTTGAGTAATTTCTCCTCCAGAGAGCCTTGCTGACATATAAAATGCTATTTATAGAAAGCAATTCACCCAAGCATTGTTCATAGTAGCAAAGAATTGGAAACAACCGAAAAGTCCATCCTGTGGGACTGAACAGAGTGTGGCAAAACCAGACAATGGAATACTCTTTAGATACTATAAAGTATACATACTATACACTCTATGTTCTGACAAAAAGATGGTTAGGTTGAATGAATGAATGAATGAATGAATGAATAAATAAATAAGTAAATAAATAAATAAATGGCAAAGAGCAGAACAGTTTGTATGGTGTACACATTATGGTTTTTTTTTTAAAAACATATTTCTGCTTATATAGCTTTAAAAATAATCCTGAAAGGTATTTCAGGGTAAAGTAATGGTAAGAAAAGAAAACAGTAATGGTGCTCACCTCTAGGAGTGAATTCAGATGACTTGGGAACAGAAATAAGAAACTTCCTTTTCCTTAGACATCTATCGGGCACCCTTTATACTCCCACTAATTTAAAACAAATTAGTGGATTCTTTTAGTTAAAGAAAACGAGTTGAGCACTGGGTGTTATTCTATATGTTGGCAAATTGAACACCAATAAAAAATAAGCTTACAAAAAAAAAAGAAAACGAGTATGGCAAGGACACTGAAACATGACATGAACAAAATACGGGATCTAATTTTTGAGAGGTGTGAGGGTTATTTTTAATATGGTTATATTTAAGAAAAAAATTAATAATTAAAGAAAAACCCTCACAAATGACCGTCCAGGAGACTGAGTCAACTTTTGCAAAACAGACTCATTCAATGAAGCTTCCTACCGTGGGGCTTTGGTAAGACTGTCCTCCCTCCACGCGCCCCTACACCCCCAGACTGGGCAAGACCACCCTTCAAGACCAGGTTAGGTAATCCATCTCCACAATCCATTCGAATTCAGCCAATGCAACAGCTGGACGTGTCCCAACTAAGGAGGTTTGTTTAGACTTATCCTCAGGGCACAAAAAGACCAATTTTGCCTATTTCGACTTACCTGAATTATTAAGTCCCTCATTGGCTATCAGTTAAATTTAGAACAAAAGAGCTGTAAAAATGTCCTGACAAACACTGTGGTCAATTCATCAGACATTCCCTTAATGTGCTTGTTCTAAGGGGGTGGAGAGTGGAGGGGTGAAGATAGGAGGATGGAAACCAACCTGTCCCCACCTGGCTTCTCTCCAATTCCTCTCTGAAGGAGCCCTGGGCGCTCATGCAGAACGGACCAGTTAGCAGAGGCAGGTCAGCAAAAGTAAAAGGTCTCAGACTCCAACAAAACTTAATTTTAACCCTCTTACAGAGACTGGAGCAAATCCATTTGTTTGTCACCTCTTCTGTCAAGTGGAAATTTTTGGATTTCCTTGAAGACACACATCTATCATCATAAAAGAGCTGGCAAGGCTTATTCCTCCCCCCCCCCCCATGACCTTGTTAGCCATTCTAGGTCTTTTTTCCATGGTCCACCTGGCAGGCTGGAGGCCAGAGGTGGCCGACATTCATAGGTAATCCGCAACTTTATTTTAGCCCCAAATTTCAACCTCCTCTCCTATGGATGAGAAAAATGACACCTTTGTGTTCCCTTCTCCTGGGTGCACGAAGGAGGGGATGGGAATGAGCAATGAGTGTGGTTCGTACATAACTTAGAGGAACTCCTGGAAGCAGAAAATCAAAATAATTTCAAGAAATATTCTCTCAAACTCAGGCTTCTTATCCAACTGGCTTCTAAAAAGACTCCCCTGAATATCTGGTATGTGACGTATCTGATACTGGAGGTCAGATCCACTGGTACATCTGAGGCCATGGGGTTGGGGCAATGCACAGAATTGAAGAGGAGAGACAGGTGAAGGATTTATGTCTAGATATTTTCAAAAGCAAAAAGTGATTATCATCGCTCTGCAGAAAGCTGGAGAGATGATAAGTTTTGAAGACACTGGGAAGGGAGGGACAGTGGGGGTGGGGGGCAGAATGCAGGGGACCCCAGGCTGTGCCCAGAGCAGGGAGTCCTAGAGTTTGAGATTTTCAGATTTCCACCAGTATAAAGCTTATTGGCTCAAGCTGATAAACAGACTGTAGGTGTGCAGTACCTGTGGGTCTGGCAGGAAGGAGGTGAGGTTCAGGTGAGGAGACAGAGTGGGGCAGAGAGTTAGGAAGAGCCAGGCTGGACTGGGCACCTCACTCACTCAGAGAGGGAAAGGCAGATGCCTGCTCCAAGTCCACGGGCATTCGGTAAGAGATCTTGAACCATGTTTCCTACTTTTCACAACCAAATCAGAGGAAGGCTCATGAACAGAAAGAGAATTCTCTGAGAGGTGAACAGGTGCCTGAACAGGTGGGTTAATCTCAGGATGAGGAAGGGAGCAGACAGCACTGTGATTGAGAGCTAAAGAGGTGTGAGTTCAAATCCCAGCTTCTCTCACTTCTGAGCTGAATAGCTTAGGAACCCATCTAACCCCCAGCCATGGCGTCTGGAAAGTAGGGCCGTCTGAGAAATGCTGTAACTCATACCTGATGCTTAGGAGAGAGTCTGGTGACTGGGGATTAGTAAAAAAATTAATTGAGGTTCTTATTCTTCTACAACCACCTTCTCAAGGAAAATGATTTTTTAGGACACTGAGATAGGTAAGAAGAGACAGTAGTGAAGCAAACAAATGAGAGGGGGGAAAATCATTTACTGTCTTAATTTATAACCGTTTAAAAGTCAGCTACACAGAGGGGCCCCTGGGTGGCTCAGTGGTTGAGTGCCTGCCTTCGGCTCAGGGCGTGATTCCAGGGTCCCGGGATCGAGTCCTGCATCGGGCTCCCTGCAGGGAGCCTGCTTCTCCCTCTGCCTGTCTCTGTGTGTCTCTCATGAGTGAGTGAATAAAATCTTTAGAAAAAAAAATAGCTACACAGAGAAATGAAAACACGCCGACCCAGAAGCGTATTTGGGCATGTTCACAGCAGCATAATTCGGAATAGCCAAGAAGTAGAAACAATTCAAATGGCTATCAACTCACTCACTTGTCACTTGAGTGGACAAGCAAAATGTGGTACGTCCATACAATAGAATAGTATTCAGTCATAGCAAGGAATCACTGCTGATACACGCTCTTGTGGGGATGGAGGTTGGAAACTTTATGTGAATTGAAAGGAGCCAGATACAAAAGTCCACATATTGTAGGATTCTGTTTATATGAAATGTCTACAATAGTCAAATCTATAGATAGAGAAAACAGATTGCCAGGAGCTGGGGTTCGTGAAGGATCGGGGTAACATGGGAAGTGACCATTAATGTATATATGGTTTCTTTTTGGGGTGGTGACAAATGCACAATTCTGGGCAGCACAAATGACAGACTATACACTAAAAAAAAAAAAAAAAAAAATTAGCTCTACGCTTCCTGCTTCCCATCTCCTGAATAAAGAATATTTATCTTCCCTGGGTGAAAGGTCTTGATGGGTAGAGCATACACAATGTAGAATTCCAGCAATTTCTTTAATTGTGAATATCAGAAGATATCGATCCTCTTCCCCTGGAGATGTTGTCGGGTGGGTGCCAGAGAGGTTATTTTGCTTTTTCTTTCTATCTGCTTCTTTCAGTCCTGGCTACTGCATTCGGGTTTCCCCATGAGCACAGTGGTTAAAAATCAATCTTTACTTGATCTTCACAGGCAAAAGCTTTAAAAGTGGACAGGCCTTTTCATACCCAGTTTAAAGCTTATGAAAAAAATACTGGGGGGGGGGGGCACTCTGGAACATTGGTTTTAGGCTTTTCCAAATCATGGGGACGGAGTACCTAAAAGCAATGCTTTCTCCAAACTGCTCCTCTTAATAGGCAACATGATTTTCTTTAGGGAACAAACTGCAAGGACAAAGTATTGAAAAACCACTCCCCATGGCCCATTTGATTTATCTGATAAACATGCCAATCACTGCCTATAAAGCAACCTCATAATATGACCAGTTCCAGGAAATCAACCTTTTCCACAAAAGTCAACAGTGTTTTTAAGGGAATGCTGAAGTTAAAAAATCAGAATGCCAAATTATTCATTTGCAATAATAATTAATAATCACAGTGACAAAAAAAAAAAACAGCAATTACTATTTCTGTATGACTCCAAAAAGTCTCTGGATAATGCTGGCTGTTGACCATAAAAAAGCACTGCCTGTAGTCCTCGAACATTCCAGGAATCAAATACAAAAGCATTTCTCAAAGACTTCCCACGAAAACCATTTTACTACATAGGGTTAATGTAGTTTCTTTAAATGTCAATAAAGTCTCTTCAAATGTTTCAGCGTCAATGTTCAGGACTGGAGACACAAAACAAATGATGAAGTGCCATGTTTTATGACAGGTTACTCTGGTCAGTGGCATGTCAGCTGTAAAACATAAACTTCCACTGAGATGAGCACATTCAATGACTGTCAAGTAGCCCACTGGGTTTAATGTTCGTGAAGAGGTGCCAACCCCATTTGGTGTGTATAATCTACAAATGAATCCAAGCACTATCAGTGCTGAAAACTGCATGACTCTAGCTGGCAGGCCATTGGGGGAGGTCTCCAAAAAGAGAGAGAGAGAGAAAAAAAAAGGGGGGGGTTTTCATGACATTGGAAGAGCAGATTATATAAGATTTAAGTGGAATAATAACCATAAAGCTTTCATGTATCTCCAGATATCTAGAAAGCTGTACACTCAAGCTGGTCATAAAACAGAAATCCATCAAACTTAATGATTTCTATTCTACATTCAGCATTCGTGTTTTTGCATCCAGATATAAGAAGTACGATGCACACTATTCTGCTTTTGTTTGGCTAAGGCTGAAAAATTCAGACGGTACCCTACTTCTTGTGGGGTCTTAAAGAGGTAGATTCAAGAGTTCTCCATTCCTGACTTTGGCTGACCTTTTAGAACTCTGGATTCCCCCCCAAACACTCCCTTGCCTTATTACTGGAGTAACTTGTAGCTACTCTTGAAACATTATAAGCAGTGTACTTACAGGGGAAAAAATATATAAGTTGCCTTTTATACGTTTTGACAATCAATGCTCAGCAATAACCTGACAGTATTTAATTATAATGCTTGACTTTTCTATAGTACTCCACAGTTCATAAAGGGCTTTCTTTCACACTCACGTAGGCTTCTTTGTATTAAACCACAGCTTTGCAGCTAAGTTTCTGTGAAACCCTTTCAAAGGTATTCGTCAATTAGTGATCGGTTACCATATAAAGGTGCCTGAAATCTAGGAGGATAATTTGGGAGAAAGTGATTGTAGAGACCGGGGAGGGCATCTATGAGGACATCAGAACTGTTCTCACGGTGTTGACAGCAACGAAAAACCAGCAGAAGTTCCAACAAAATACATGAACTTGAACCTAAAAGGAAAATGTCTCTAGCAGAGGCCTCCGGACTGTCTTAAACCAGAAGGGGAGGACCATGAAGCACGACTGCATTTTCACTACACGAGCATCAGAATCTGAGCCTCAAGTGCAAATCAGAGCAACCGCTGAGACCATTTTCTTACCATTGCAGGGGCGCACCCCCACGGGTGAGGGGGGACCCCTCCTCCTTTGTATCCTTTGTAATGCAGCAGCACAGCACCCTGACAATCTGTGACAAGCTTGCACCGTCCTGGGCATCCTATTTCTGCTTCCTAACAGAACAGCATCAGTCCCATTTGTGATCATATCCTGTCAGCAGCTCTGCTAACAGCAGAATTTTTCGCTCTTGTATATGGACAGCAAGTTCCCGAAGGAGGAGCCGCTCTAAAACCAAGGTTCTACCCTTTTTGCTTTACAATGTGATGCCAGCAGGAATTGCTCGGTGCCCGCATTAGGCCTATAAACAGATTCGAAATAAACAAGGCTCGTAATCTGCAAATTGGCTCCACGGAGCAAGTAACTGATTCATCAGGTATTTGTAAAAGCAAATACAAAAATCCATGAATTATGTCTCTGTGTCGACAAACTATAAATTGCTCAGAACTTTTAGGTTAACAAGGCACTTTGCTTTGATGTGTTGCGTTTTCCCCTTGTATGTGTGGAACACATACACAAAAGAGAATTATAAACTTCGGCGTTCCTTAACCTTTACAAACCAACACAGTAATTATATTGCAAGATATCTGACAACCCGGGGTAATACAAGCAAAGAATTCTTTCTCTCCCCCACTTCCTTTAAATGGTTCTCAATTTTTCTACAATTTACAGACTCCCCGCGCAAAAGGTTTTCATAGCCATGAATCGTACTGAAGATAAATTGGTAGATAAAATAAAATAGCTATTCCAATTCACGAGAATATTTGAGGCACCTCCAAAGGAAATGTTTCTCCAAACATAAAGACAGTATTAAATTTTAAGAGCAAGGCTATCATCAAAATGAATGCAAAAAAGACTAAACATAAGTTAACTTGACAAGCCCATACTGATAAAGCACAGATAAATGTTATCTCTGGGTTACAAGCCCAGGACAGGGAGTCCTCAATTTATGAATGATCTGTGCACAGAAAGTGCATTTGTAAGTCAGTTGTTTAGAACTCCAATCCCATTTTCTCAGAGAAACGACATTTATAAATAGTGCTCGGTTTTGTCAGAGGCAAACAAGAGCTATTAAGCCCATAATGTCGACAAATTCTAGTCCTGACAGCTCTCAAGTATGTTGAGTAGGGGCAGAAATCAAGAGGAGGTCAGGGAGAGGAAGGTTTCTTCTTCCCCACCTGGAACTTCCCAAGTTTTTTCTGGCGTCTGCCTGCCTCTCTTTACAGACTCTCTCTTGCCCCAACTTTTATTCCACACCAATCCCCCCATCAAAATACTGCATCCCAACTCATGGAATAGGGCACCAAATAATTTTGTAGAGCTAACCCTCAACCCCCTTCCCCAAACTCCCCTTCTTGTGCTCAGATATCTGACAATCAAAAGCTTCCAGATAGTTCAGTTCAGTAAACACTTGTTTCAGAGTCGGTGGGAGAGAAAATCTTGGGAGACTGGAATGAGGATACAACTGAACCCTGAGTACAGAACGCGGGTAATGAGACATTTGGAAGGACTGGGATAATTTGGGGGATTCCTTTGGCATTTAGTTAACAGGAAAAGGACCCAGGAAGTGGCAGTTCAAAGAACATAAGAAGCAGTTTCCTCACCAACTGGCAGTGATGAACCCCGGGATGGTGGTGGGGGTGCCATCTCCTGGTGGTGGTATTTAGAAGGTTCCTGCCTTTCCATGTGGAGCTGCACATGATTTCTTTCCTCTTTTTTCCCCACTGAAGATAACATCAGGAGATGGGTGTTCAGAGGAAGATGATCTGAAGGACCCAGAGTCCTGACACACTGACTCAGTGGGCTCCTGATTTTCCTAGGACAGAGGTGTGGTGTCCTGCAAATCACTGCGTATTCAACCAGGTATGTCCCCAGGGTGTGGCTGGGATGGAGGTAAAGGCTGACATCAGGCTTTATCAGGCAGAGGCTGGTTAGTGTTCCACAGACCAGAGTCCTTGTCCCCATGGGCATAAAGGTGGGCACATCCCATCTTCCCAGCTGTTAGGTATGTCCGTGTGACTAAATCTGGCCAAGGGCACATGAAAGATTGATGCACACCTCTCCCATTAGTAAGTCTCCAGTGAGATCTTTTACTCTCTCTCTTCCCCCCAACTGCTGGCCAAACTGCTGTAGAGGAAACTCCACGTCTCCTAGGGACCTCACAAATGGCTGAGCCATGAAATGGAAGGACTCTCGGTCTGGGCATCTCCACATGTGGATACCTCCACCCCCAACTGAGATTCCTGAAAGTTAACTCTAATGGGGGGGGGGGTACGGGGTTCTTAAAGCACCATCCTTGTTTTCTGTGCCTCCTCCTCTTTGTTGCATCTCAGAAGGTCCTTTATGTTCACCTACCCTGAATAATCCACGAGGTTGGTTTGCCTCTTAAAATGAATGGCCCCACACTGCTGAGATTTTATGATGCTTCTAATTTTTCCACTTCCTTCACTGTGGTCAATATATTTGACACTAAAAGGCCCCCTTATTCCTTTTAATCTACTTGGGGGAATTGGGTAAGTATACTCATTACATCATTAATCTTACTCTCGGTGGCCATCTCAGGGCCTCATCCACAGCATCAAGTGTAGGGCCATTCATCAGTCATTCTTCTCCTTCTTGAGAAGTCTTTTTTCCTATTATTTTGCAGATTTCATAATGAGGTTAGAGTCACAAAAGTATGTGCACTGGATAAGAAAACTAGGATTCTATGATTGTTATGACAAATTTCACAGAAGTAACATCACGTGAACATTGTTAAAAGAATTTGCTCACTTCATTCTTATTCATTCAGTATACTTTTAATGGCGAAGAGAAGAAGAGAAGATGATGGTGAAGAAGGGAAGGAGTCTGTAACCACGCCCACCTCTTGCTCTGTAAGTATCCCCCTTATTACGTTTTTGAATGTTACAAGGTACGGTACAAATTCTAAATTAAGACAGAACTTAGATCTTGCTCATTCCTAAAACTTGGCTTTCTATCCTTGCTTCTTCCACGGCAGTTTTCCGGCACTCTCCCACCCTCATCCCTTTGTTGCATTTCTGAAAGATCCACTAGGTTAAATGACCATTCACTTCCTATGTGGCATCCTAAAAAATAAAAGAATTAACCTGTAGAGGGTAGAGGGGCACCTGAGTGACTTAGCTGGTTAAGCCTTGGAGTCTCAGTCTCAGCTCAGGTCATGATCGAGCCCTGCATTGGGCTCCACGCTGGGCACAGAGCTTGCTTAAGATCCTCTCTCCCTCTGCCCCATCCCTCCCTACTCATTCTCTCTCTATCTATCTCTCTCTCTAAAAAAGAAAGAGAGAGAATTAACCTGTATAATACATTTGTATGAACTCTATGACAAAGAATCGCTGATAGGTTTCTCAGTCTCTATGGGGCTCTGCTGAAGTTTCCAAAGCAGGGATTCTGCTTGCCTTCACCTTGCAACTTTTTGAAAATAAGTCCAAAATGTTTTCCCGAAGTTCAACATATGACTCCCACTTCCACCACCAAAAGAAGAGTGGACACCCGCTGTAGGAAATGTGCTCTACTCAAACCCATCGGGCACTCTGGGAGGGCACTCTGATATGGGCTGACCGGCATATATAGCTTTGTGGAAAGAACCTTTGGACAATGTTTATATGGAACCTTTATACAGAACCATTGACTATAATTACAATTTAGAACTCTGTTCCCTAAGAACAAGACCGAAGACCATACAAAGACCATAAAAAGATTCTTTATCCTCCTACTTTGAACATATGTGCTTCCATAGAGGCCCATAGAGGGGACCTTGTGGTCACTTCATAGAGCGCCACTGATAATGTCCACGCTGCAATGCCAATGTCATTTCCTTTTACATTCTACACAAAACATCTATTTGTATTATGAAACACACTGCCATTTTAGACCAGGTTTTAAATACACCGTAGGCACTTCATATTTCATGGAGAGTTCTCATCGTTAAGAAGAGATTTGGAACTTAAGTTTACAGGTTGCAAAGGTGACACAAAATGCTTCATTCTGGACTAGAATCAGCACCACCCCAATTTCACACTTGTAAGAATACCAAGTAATTTCCATTTACAGTTAACCATGAAAGAGGTTAACTTGCTCTTCAGTTTCCTATTCTCAACAAAATGTCTATTTATTATCTATTTTTGTCTAAGCATTGATTGATATCAAAAAAGGGGGTAAGAACTCAGTTTTTAAGAAACATAACTTAAAATGTTGATTGTAAGAGGAATGGAAATCTTCAGAGAATTTCAAAGACCTTTAAACCACAAATCCAATTACCACCAGCCACAATCAAATGCGTATGTCCAAGTATGTACAAAGTGAATACACCCACTCTTCTGCCCCTACCTTGCCGGTAATCAAGCCCCAAGACTAATTCTGACTGTGTGGGATCACAGCTCATAAATGCTGATGAGGAGGCTACCAGCTTGTTGCAGAGATAAACACACACACACACACACACACACACACACACATCCCTTTATAGAGGTCTAAAGTAGAAAATTATGAAATAAATGATGAACACAAAGGAATAAAGGATACAGAAACCCTTTGCTAAGTAGCAGAGAGAAGGGACAAGCTACAGAAAAGAAGAGCACAGCCACATTTGTCCAGAAGAACATTAACGGAAGGTCTGCTCAGTGGGCCCCACTGTATAAAACAAGTTCAAAAGACATAGTGCCTAAAGATTGGGAGCTCAAAACTTCAGCACACGAACCTCTTTTTCTATTTCTTCTATAAAGTTCCTTGTGTTTTTATGTATTTTAACTTTTGTGTTTGGAGCTGTTGGGATCCAGAGATCTCGATCTTGGCAGAATTATGATTTAATAGGTTTTTTTGGTGAGTAGACTCTGAACAGTAGGCTAGACATCTTTATTAAGCATAGAGAAACGCCAACTTGAAAAAAATATCCTAACACTGCTCATGGCTGCTGTTAGGAAGAGATAAACCCCCTCAATTCCTTTCCTTCTCTTTATTTGGAGGACAGGGACCACCCATGCCCCCCAGCAGGTGGGTCTGAGCTAGTCATCTATGAAGCCATTCAGTCCAGCTCAAGCCATGGGCTTTCCTGCCCATGTTTCATAGGCAGACAGTACAGTTACATGTTTCTTCATCCTCCTTCTTTGCCTAGACTACATAATTCCTCAGTGCAGGCACTCAAGTATCTGTTGAATGAATTATTTCAATTATGGACACCCGCATCACCCGTCTGTCCTGTGAGCTTGACCCAAGAACTGTCTTTGCCTCTTCCTTCTTCATGCCCTACAACCACCCATCACTAAGTTGTAGAAGTCCACCTCTTCAGATGCTTTTAGATATGCTGGTGCTTCTTTTTCTGACTCCCCACCTCAGGCCTCTCATGACCTTAGCTTCTCATGGCCTCTTGAAATAACAGGTCTGTTGCTGTTTACTTTTTATTTCATTATCAAAAATTTAACTCTGTAATCCAGCTAGAGTTGAAGGGGAGTGAGGGAAATATGGATCCATAGAACTGCAGTGAGAACACAAAGATTATAGGACATTTTGAGCAGAGAGCGGGGGGTGATGGGATGCTCTCCTGAGCTACAGAAGGAATGGTTGGGTAGTTAAGATAAAATGCAAGTTAAATTTGTTAGATTTGTCCACAGTCAGCAATGATGATCTTTTGCTGGTCTTGCCATTCCTGGACCCAAAGAGCACCACAGCTTCCACAATATTCACACCCTCTCTCACCTTGCCAAAGACCACACGCTTTCCATCCAACCACTCAGGCTTGGCAGTACAGATGAAAAACCTGGAACCATTTGTCTTGGGTCCAGCATTTAACATGGACAAGATGCCAGGACCCGTGTGCTTCAGGATGAAATTCTCATCAGCAGCTTTCACCCCACAGATGGACCGGCTGCCACTGCCATTATGGCGAGTGAAGTCACCACCCCTGGCACAGAAATCCCAGAATAATCCTGTGAAAGCAGGAACCTTTATAACTGAATCCTTTCTCCCCAGTGCTCAGGGCAGGAAAATTCTCTGCTGTCTCTGGAACTCTGTCTGCCAACAGCTCCAAGGAGATGCAGCCCAAGGGCTCACTGTCCACTGCAATGTGGGGAAACAGTGGGACTGGCCATTGCTGGGTGGCGTCTTTGAGGCCCCATGACCTATTTCTAACTCCTAACTCACCTGCCCCCATTTTCCCAAGTCCCAGCCACCTGGATATCCTTTCACCGATTTTACATATGTGCCATCATCTCACTGTGTCACTTCCTTGAGCAAGAATTTGTAATTGTGTCAACTGCCCCATGAATTGCAAACTCCAATGCCACATTTTAATGGTCCTCTACTCTGTGCTCCCCACAGGGGCCCAGCTTCCTTTCATACTGATCTTCAGCAGCAATGCACACATCCCTTGGCCAGCCTCTCCACCTATCCCACGCAGGTCATCTGCCCCCCCCCCTCCCTTGAGCCTTCATTGCTGCTGTCCTTGCTCCTAGATCCATCCCTGTTTTGCTTTTTATTTTTAAGATTTATTTTTATTTATTTTAGAGAGAGCATGTGCACATGCGGGGGGGGGGGGAGAGGGAGAGAGAATCTCAAACAGACTCCCTGCTGAGCACAGAGTCCAACGTGGGGCTTGGTCTCACGACCCTGAGATCATGACCTGAGCCAAAGAAATCAGGAGTTGGATGCTCAACTGAGTGAGCACCCCAGGCACTCCTAGACCAACCCCTGTTTGTCCCACCTATCATCTTTATATCTCCTTTCAAGGTACTTCTCCTATGAAACTCATCCTTACATCTACACAGCCCCAGCCATCCTCCTTTCCTCTCAACACTCACTGACTCACACTTGCTCCCCTGCACACTGCAAATTCTCGGTCATATTCTGTCATATATTGCTCCATAAATGCCTCCTGGGGATTGGTATTATGTCCTCAGCTAGATTTTCATAATTTTAGATTTACAGACTGTTGCAAAGATAGTACTGGGTTGCCTTGTCCCAGCACCCGGCTTTCCTTTATGTTCAAGTCTTACATAATCATGGGACAATGATCAAAACTAGAAAGTTAAGCTTGGCCAACACTACCAACAAAATCGTGGAATTTATTAGGATTTCACCAGTTTTTCCACATGTCCTTTTTCTGCTCAGGAAGCCAATCTAGGTTTTCACAAGACATGAACACATTCTGTCCCTTTAGTCTCCTCCAATGTGTGCAGTACCTCTATCCTTCCTTATCTTTAAGACCATGACACTTTCGAAGAGAACTTGTCAGTTGGCTGTTTTCTAGAATGTTCGTCAACTTGGGTTGGCTATTTTCTCTTGATGAGAGTGGGATTACACATGAGTGGGAAGAAGAGCACAGCAACAGTGCCTCCTTCTCAGCATTTCCTATGAAGGGCCACACAATGTCAATATGCATTAATGCTAAAACTTGATCAGTCAAGGCGAGTCTGCAAGTCTATCGGGATTATCCAGATAGAGTTACATATTTCTTTTTGTAATTACTAAATATTTTAGGGGTAGATACTTTAAAATTCCACAAATATCCTGTTTCTACCTAATCTTTTGCCCACCAATTCTAGCATTCACCGGAGGAACCTTCTTGTGGCATCCACCACTATGGGTTCTAAATGATGCCTCACCACTATGGGTTCTAAATGATGCCTCTCATTTATTTATTTATTGGAATTCTTCCATAAGGAGAATTCTTTTGCCCTACTTATTCAATTATTTATGTACTTTGGACTCACGGAGATTTATTTTATTCTTTGGTATCTAATCCACTATTTTTTCATCACACAAGCTGTTCTAACCTCCAGCTAGATTTTATGCTGTGTCAGAGTTGAGATGACCGCGTCTTATACATTTTCCCACGTGTCTAAGACAATGACAGGGACACAGTAGGTGTCTGATTCATTGATTGATTGATTGACTAACTCGTCATTTGATAAATAATGTTCAAGGCCTTGTTAGGTGCCAGAGTTACTACAACAAATAAAACAATTCCTTCCTTCAAGGGGGTTTGCAGTCTAGTTAACAGAGACTCATGTGTGTATCTACAAGTCCTTGATAAAAGTATTTGGAAGAGTAGAGCGATAGCTCAAAGGGAATACAGTAAATTCTACCTGGAAAAAAGGAGAGTAGGGTGATAGGCAGAAGAAATTTTCTTAAGAAAAACAGTGGCCTATGCCCTTTTTACTCCATTGTTCTATAAAATAATAAAAATAAGTGGGCATATAAAATATCTAGAGACAAATACTGTAACACAGTTAACAGGTAGAGACTGCCTCTGCATCTTCTAAACTAATTCTTAAAATCAAACCTCAACGGCACACTTTTTAGGAAGATTTAATGTAGTAAACACAGACTCTTTATATAGTGACTATATGCTTTAGGAAGAAAATTGGAAAGAGCTAAGGTAAAAAAAATCTAAGGAGCCATTTGTCTTAATCCAGTTTCCAAATCCAATTTCATAGTTTTTATGTCTTCACAGGGAATAATGAAGAGCAAATAAGAAGCATCATCAATCAAAGATGGACTCCCCAAGTTTCTGTACCTAATTCAATTTTCTTGTACTGCTCCTACTGTATTTTCCGAACAAAGCTGTTCTTTTCTGCATGTGATAGTTCAGACCTGCAAATATCCTCAGGAATAACAAACAAACAGGGCACATTTTCTGTCACAATTTACACTCTCTAACATTCTTTATCCAAAGCATTTTGAACTCCAAGCAAGCAGAGACACATCTAAAATACAAAAATACCCTGCCATATTGCAAGAGCTGCACACAATAGAGATTTTGTATTTTTAGACAGTTCTTGACACTTAAACCTGTTAATATTTAACTCCTACTATTGTTCTAAATGATGAATAAGCAAATGCTCTCCTGCACACCCAATGTTACATCATGCACTTTGGTTGCAACAGTAAATGCTGCAGAGAGGAATTTTACTTTCCCGGTTTCCTATCACCCTTTCTAATTATTGTCAGTGTGTCCTTTTCATGTTAGGGTGTACACAACAGATGCACATATGTGTTGCGTCTGTGGCTAGCCCCACAAATGCCCACATATTCACGGTGTGCACACAAATATGCCCATATGCATGCAGATTCGTCCCCATGTTCATATCCACTTAGAAATCTAGCTTGCTGCACTGCCTGATGGGTCTGTGAATACACACGCAAACGGCATGCAATCCAGTGGATTTCCTTTTGTTACCTTTGGTAGGAGATTAAGATAGAAAGCTTTAAAAAAAAATCCAAGAAGACACTTCATGGCATCTGTGATTAGGAGACAGAAGCCAATGAGACACATGGGCTGCCGCATAAGGGGAAGTTCAGCGCGCCAGCCCACACTTTTTTTGTGAGGATTTACTAGATTTACTTCACCTTGCCTACTTGAAGACTTCATCCTTCAGCATCCTACTTATCTTCCTCTTGTTCCTAACCCACAGACTCTATCCTGTCTCTACCAAGACCTCCCGAAAGGAGGATTATTAAATGAAACAAGAGAGCATTCTGTTTTGTTAGAGTTATTCAGCACTTACTCAGAGAAAAAAAATTATATTATAAATTATATTATTACATATAATATAAATCATATTATAAAATGATGTGGTGTATAGCTCAATAGAGAGTAGACAATTCTGTTACAGAACCCACTGGGAAATTTTTGGAAAAAATCCCATACAAACAGAAGAATTTCTGGGCCAGAAAAATGAGGAGCAGAAAAAAAAATAATTCATGAATATTTTAAAATTTTTTCACAGATTTTTCCTGTCCGTGACTGATTCTCCATGGGTATGATCACAGGTGATCACTGCCCCTGACACGTTCCCACACAGTAAGCACGGTGCATATTGACAGAAATAGCAGGGAGTGGATATCAGAGTTCACGGAACATTGTTTATGCAGTACCTCACTTGATTTTTTTAAAAAAAGATTTTCTTTATTTATTTGAGAGAGAGCGAACACCTAAGTGGTAGTAGGGGTAGAGAGAGAAGCAGACAAGCAGGGGGCCTGACGTGGGGCTTGATCCCAGGATGCTGAGATCATGATCTGAGCCGAAGGCAGATGCTTAACCAAATGAGCTACTCAGGTGCCCCTCACTTGATCCTGACAACACTCTGTTAGATACAATTATCTCCATTTCGTAGATTACAGAAAAAAAAATCCCTCACATTTTAAGTGATTTGTCTGTGGTCACAGAGTCAATAAGTTGCACAACTGAAACTCCATATCAGAATTTCTGATACCAAATATAATTTTTTCCATAACGTGAATTTTATTTAATTTTGAATTCATTCATTCCATTGAATTGATTCATTCATTGAATGAATTCTTGAATTCATTCATTCCATTTTTATGGTGGTAGGCTATATAAGCTCTGCTTATTGCCTAAAGACTGTATATGCCTCTAAATGAAACTAACCCTTTAAGCCCTACATTTCTTTTTAAAGTTCTCTCTTTTCTGGTTAAACTAAAATGCCCACATTCCTTAGCACCTGCTTCCCTTTTCCCCAAAAACTCCCTTTTGAGAGATCTGATGTCCTATTATCGAATGATATGATTATGTTTATTGACAAATCTTTGCTTTTTTTAAAGATATTATTTATTTATTCATGAGAGACAGAGAGAGAGAAAGAGAGGCAGAGACACAGGTAGAAGGAGAAGCAGACTCCATGCAGGGAGCCCATGTGGGACTCGATCCCAGGATCCCGGAATCACGCCCTGAGCTGAAGGCAGATGCTCAACTGCTGAGCCAGCCAGGCATCTCAAATCTTTGCTTTTTAAAAATTATTATTCTTGCACACATTGCTCAGTAGTTTTTAATTTTAACCACTGCTACTTCCATGTTCTTTAAATATTTATTATTTACTTCAGAGAGAGAGAGAGAGAGAGATCATGAGCGGGAGAGGGCAGAGAGGATGTCAAGCGGACTCCATGCTGAACAGGGAGCCTGACGTGGGGCTTGACCCCATGACCCTGAGATCATGACCTGAGCTGAAACCAAGAGTCAGGATGCTTAACCCACTGATCCACCCAGGCGCCGTTCTTATCCTAATAGCTATCACGGTGGTTACTTCCAGTCCAGAAAAATCTGAAGAGTTCTTTATTTTTATTCAACCGCATTTGTCTAGCATGCACATTTCTTGAATTTTCCTTTCTGGTCACTGTTATTACGAAGACCCTTGAATCAAGCAGAAGGGCTGTCGGCTTTTCCTGAGCCATTCAAAAGGTGCTTTGGACGGAACCACTTCTCTGCAGAGTACATTCCGATGTCATAAATACTGAACATGATAGAATCCTACGCGGGAGGCAAAAGGAAAAAGTAGCTCTAAACAGACAGATCTATTTATGTGCCAACACGGCCTGATAATTAGACCATTAGGAAAAAGAGAGAGAGAGAGAGAGAGAGAGAGAGAGAGAGACTATCCCCAGATGACAGCTTGATGGGACATTGGGCGAGACCCCTCTTCGGCACGTGTGTAGGGGATGCTTCACTGTGGTCAGCCTAGAGCTTCTGGAACGGCAGTCCACACTCTCAACCGCAGGGATGATCAGACTCCGGGCATACCACCCCTCCCTTCCTGCCGCCCAACTCCGCTTTCCTGCTGTTTTAATTGGATTATTTTGGAATCTGCTATTTCTGTCTCGCTCCTTTCCCCAAACTGTCATATAAGTACTGCAGCTTGACTATTACTCAGCTGCCAAATTTCACTCCAGAGACAGCTGTATTTCAGTGGCAAGTGAAGTGATATTCCCTCTGCGCCATCTGAACACTAGCTTAAGGGGTTAAGCATCTGGAGAGGGGTGGGGGGAAGCCTTTACTCAGGAAACGAGTGTTTTTGTTTTATCCTGTCTTATCATCATTACTGGAGGAGCCGGTCATCAGCTCCACCTGAGCATGAAGGGGGGAACGTAGCAGGAAACACTTGACACATACACTCAAATGCACCAAGAGAGGACATAAAAGCCAACTAGGGCTTTTCCCAGGTTCCTTTCTACAGGGACTACAAAGCCTTACAAGATCTAGAATGTAAGATGATGATCATTTTGAGAAGGGCGGAAGCCTCAGAGAATAATAACCCATTCATGTTACATACATAAAACTTGGAGGCACAGAGTAAGCGGGTACTTTGTTCCAAGCCCCCCGATCCCCAGGCCGAGGGCTTTCCTCCTGAACTTGAGTTCAGCCATAGACACGCTCAGAGGATCACGTCTCTGCCCGTGGGACCAAAGACAGCCCTAGCTTCTAAAGCATGTGATACAGCATTAAATTTCTCGTTCTGTTTGGTTAACGTTCATCTGTGTTAGATACTCAGGATTTAAAGTTGATCTCTACGAGCAAGAAACCAGAGTGTAAATAGAGGGAGAAGCAGAGTAGAAATAGTAGCAGTAAACAGTGTCGGGCCAGGGAATGTGTAAGGGTTTAAATGCATATAATCCTCGCAGTGACCTGCTGTGCTCACTTGAAAGAACAAAAGAAAGAGAGATAGAGAAGACAGGATCTTTCTGAAAAGAAAAGTGCAAGGACCAAATATAACTACCAGGCCCTAGAAACTACCTTCCCAAATTTTACTAAAACATTTAATGAAAACCTAAATTGGAGGGGGTCTTGAGTTAGGGAGGCACAGAGTCTAAATGACCTTCATGTTCCCTTCCACCGCCAAATACTGCATCAGAAGCTGTGATTTCTAACATTCTACAATTTAGAAAACATAGCTAAATGCTTCATCTCATCTGATAAACTCTAAGAGGGGGAAAAAAGCATTAATTTGGAAAGGATAGCAGGATAGCAACCCTCTCCTATCTCTCCTTCTCCTCATTGCTTACACTAGGACCAGTACAGTCTGCCAACATCAAAAAGAGCATCAGTGTAGCAGAGGACACAGAAGCAATTCAGCATTGCACCTTAGGGGTTCAAAAACAAAATGTCAGGCTTCACTGTCAACTATTTTCTCATGTGTTTTCCTCCATCAGGGGACACAAGAATCTACTTTATTTTACGAGGTAAAAGAACTATGTGAATGTCTGCACACCGACACACTAAATCACATGATTTGTACGGCTTTCAAAGAATAAACTGTTTTACATGGAAGTCTGGTAAATTATTTTAGAAACTCTAATATACTCCAAAATGGTTCTGAAAAGCTATGCCTACATCTAAAACACCATGTACTCTTGAGTCTTTGTCTCTATGTTTTTCATTTTGCCATGAAACACATCATTAAGTGTTTCAAAATAAATACCTTCCCCCAAACTGGCTATGAATTATGGAGGCTTTTTTTTTCAGGAACTAGAGTGGAAAACAGAAGAACATATCTATACTGAAAGGTAAGTTTTGAGGAGATCTCTATTTTAAATACCTAATGAATAACAATAGGGTTTTCTTTAGCACAGAAATGTGTGTTGCAATGCCCAGTATATGCACTTGTTGGATGGCTGGCTGGGTTGGGTTGGGCAGTGGGATAAGCAACTTAAACTGGACATGTCAAAGACAGAAAAAGCATTTAGGTAAAGTATGTGGTAGAGGTATGAGCCCCAGAAGGAAGCAGTTGACCAGAGAAATACAAAATAAAGAAAAAGGAACCCACCAATCCAAAGCCAGGAATGCAGCTTTACCAAACCCATGCTGAAAGCCAAAGAAGACAAAAGAAATCTTTGAGTGTATTTTATTATTTCATGAATAAATGGGAAGAAGGTAAGAAGAACCATAATCCCACAAACAAGCAGAGTGTGGAATGGCACCAAAAACTGGAGAGGCCAACTTGTGACAACCAGAGAAACTACTTTGATCTGGAACTTATACCCATTTAAAGTTAACCAAGTGAAGTTAATTATGCTTTGCACAAAAGGTAGACATAATTATATACTTAATCTCCCCCAGTAACATGAACGACAGTGGATAAAGTAAGAAAAGGGATGCAGTTAATAAAAATTAGGATAAGCTAAAGAGGTCCTGGTGAAACAATCACCCCCATTCTTCTTTGGGTGGCAGCTGAACAAAGAAAGTACCACCATCTACCGTGCGCCACCCACTCTTCTATCTAGCACGTTAATATTGTCCCAGACTACAACATATTCATTTCACAATTGCTTAAAATATGGCTTGCCAATAGCAGGTGCTATTTAGATCACCTATGTGGAGAAGAATAGCCGCCAGAATGTTACTGGCCTTGACCATGTGCCTCCAAGCAGAGTTCCACACTTGTCCTCTCTCTTCACTTTCTACTCCATTCCCAATCCCATCCTGCTATCAGTAAGCACAACCTCACCGCCAATTGCCAACTGTTCTCTGGTTCTTTCTGCCTTTCAGATCAATGGGTCTTTCTCCATTGGTATCTCATTTCAGATGCATTCTCTGCCTCCTTTTAGAATGGCCCAGAATGGGGCGCCTGGGTGGCTCCGTGGTTAGCATCTGCCTTTGGCTCCAGGTATGATCCCGTGTTCCTGGGATCGAGTCCAGCCTAGGGTTCCCTGCAGGGAGCCTGCTTCTCCCTCTGCCTATGTCTCTGCCTCTCTCTCTGTGTCTCTCATGAATAAATAAAATCTTAAAACAACAACAAAGAAGGCCCCAGAGTCCAGCTTCATGTTCCTCCAAACTAAGTCATGATGCTCTCAACTGTATCTCCCTTTGAAATGTGAACTCCATTAGGGCAGGTCTTGTTCCATTCCAAATCTCTAATGCCAGAACCGTACTAGTACATAGTAGCCCCCAAAAGAGGTATTTGCTGAATGAATAAATGGGTAATACAGGGCTGAATGGAGTTAGAATTTAAAGGCATGGTCTCAGCTTCTTACGATTCAAAAGCCATGCTTTCCCTTTGCACCAGCAGAGTCCCAATCACCCCACAGGCCCCGCGGGACTCTATGAATTGACTTTTCAACAGTGGTTTTGGCCTAGTCTTACAGACAGGTTTCCTACATGATTGCAAAACTGGTTTGCTTATGGAGACAATCAAAACGTGCTGGACCACAGGTGTGAGGCCACAGCAAAGTTACATATGGTTAAATATTCCCCCACTCTTCTGCCTCCCTAGAGACACTCATTCTGGTAAGCCCTGGATAATCAACACGTCTGCATTTCTGCACACCAGCCAGTGATTTGCAGCAAGAGAACTGTTTCTTCCTCTCTGTTTGAGTTCCTATTGATTCTGTAGTTTAGGAGGAGTCCAAGTGCTATCCAAATACCAAATGTTCCATATGGTACTGTTATTACCGTTCTCACTACCATGACGTCCAGCCTTCCTACCTACACTCGTGAGGTGCCTCACTGGAGTCTGGCAGGACATTATGAACTCTTTTCCTGACCTCTATTTGCCAACACATTTGCCTTCCTCTCTCCCTTTATGAACTTACTAATTTTATCAAAATAACACATGCATGTGTATAAATATGAGTTTCATTTTCTTACTCGCTCTTCCAATCATGTATAGGGGAATAATTTATGAGCCATTACAGAGGAATTCTTAAGCTAAACTGTCTTAATTAGGAATTCAGATGTTTTTCCTTTTATTGAAAAATATAGAGCTGTTCAAATTAGACTGTAAATGTGGGCCAAACAAATGCGTGGCAACAGACACAAGGGTTGCAGAGTAGCCAGTGAAAGGCATTAGCCGAAGCCTGTCAAGTTGCCTTGTGTTTGTCTCCTTGGATGCCAAATAATCCCTTTGCCTCTTTTGCCTTCTATTTTTCAACTGTCTGATGTAGCTAAAGGATTGGGAACCTCACAATCCTACAGGTTTCCCTTCTGTGTTTATGTGGGATGAAGCATATGTTTCCTAAGAGCTGGGGGGTGGGGGTCTCTCACTCTACCTTCTCATTCATTTAATTAGGGGAAGGAGGCTTATTTATAATGGGGGAAGAGATGAGGCTGGTAGCTCATGCACAGAGCCAGACAGAGACTCTCCATGTGCAGCTCAAAGAGGCCAGCAAGCTTGCCTGACCTGAGGTGCCCACTGGAGCACAGGAGCAAGGCAGCCTGCGCTCACATAGTGACAGATGTCACGGCTCTGTGGTGAGCGGGTCTCTCTGACTTGCAGGACTGCAATGACTTCATTAATTCAAACTAACGCCATTCAGAAATATATTACATTTTGGGGAGATACCAGAGGAGCATGAAAAGAAATTGGGAAAAGAAAAAATAATTTTCAACATTTCATATATATTTTGTTGCAACAACACCCTATGAGATAGGTACCATTATTATCTAAATTTTATAATCTTAGACACTCAAGATGTAAAGTAACTTGCCCAACGTCACACCCCAAGAAAACAGCGAAGCTGGAATTTGAATCCAAGCAGTCCGGAGTCTGCAGTCTTGTCTACGGTGATCTACAGCCTCTGAATCATATGGAGCTACCATAATTATATCGAATCATGCTCCCAATGTCAGATGGGCACATATATGCATAGACATACACACACAGATATGCTTTAATTTCAGTATAATTTCAGATCCATGTTTAATGTGAGCCATCTATTAAATACTTTTATTCTTATTAAGAAATGAAAAACTGTGTTTTCCATTGCAAAGTATTGCTATCCAGTGATATCATGATTGTCTAAAAATACCTGGCTGAAAAAAGGGGGGAAAACCTAAAACTCCCTAGGACCCCTTCCCTTATTGATTTAAGTATTATTTTACAAATGTCAAAAACTAGTAAGTTTTAAGCATGCTACTGTCTATCAGAAGAAAGCTCTTTAAAATAGTATGATTTATAAATTTACAAGTAAATCGCTCCCTGCAAAAAAATAACACATAGGATACCATTTCTTATAATCAATTGGCAGAACTCTGTTTTCAAAATTTCTCAGCACTGGCAAAACTGTATGGAGACAGGTACTCTCATATACTGTGCCTCTGGAAATATAAACTGGTATGACTTTATTGGAAAGTAATTTGGCAAGAGGAAGTATCAGAAAGTCTTAATCCTTGAAAACTTTTAAACTCTCCAATTTACAGGTAAGGGATAAGTATCCCAAGGAAATCACTAGTAATGGCAGCTAATCTTAAGCTATAAGAAAATACTCATGGTAGCATAAAAGCCAAAAAATTAGAAAAACCTTAAATGGGGGGATCAATTAACATATTTTAGGATACGCATTCAATGCTCTACAAGAGGGGATCAATTAACATATTTTAGGATACGCATTCAATGCTCTACTACATATAATCATTAATAATCATGCTGTAGATATATACCTGCTGGTATGAAAAAAAGTTCATTATTACATTTTTAAGAGGAACAAAAAAGTGAGGTAATAGTATATAGTGTATTGTTTCCTACTACCATGTGATGGTAGTCTCTCTAGCTGAATTTCTGAATACCATCATTGGAATTATCTTTCTTATCAGTGCCTTATCATCCATCCTACTCAGTGATCTCAAAATAATTAGAAGCTATTTTCTTTCCCACAAAAAAATGCAAGGGTTCTATTTTTACAATACACGGAAAGAATAAATAGCTGGAGACTACGAACCTATAGATGTGTATTTATGTTGTGGGTCTGCGTGTGTGTGTGAGAATAGATACAGATACATCCCCATCACTACCTTGGGAATGTTACACTAAGTGAGAGTTATTTTTGGTTAAAGATTTTGGAGATATTTACCTGTACCATGTGCTTTCATCACAATGGAGAAACATAAGCAGTCAGTTCCTTCCCAGCGGATCTCTCCACACAGATTTTGCTTGAGTAGAAGGGGTGGCAGTAGAGAAACTCAATGTAAAATGCCTAGACCTGTAATTATAAAAACAATTTCCCACTGAGTTAGGCAGCTTTCTGTGCCCTTCATTCACATTAGCTGAAGTCACGGAAAAGAGAAACATACTTGCATAATCTCTTTCTCATAGGCACGAGCATGCACACACACACACACACACACACACACACACACACACACACAATTCTTATGGCAGATGTCAAAACCTCAGCAAGCAGACCCATAGCAGGCCCTCATCTCCACAGTGAGTGGGGTTCTGGCCAGAGTTCATACCTCATCCCATCCTAACCTCAGGGATGTTACCATCAAGATGATGTCATCATCATCAAGATGATGTCGTTCTTTCCCATCCTTTCCTAATGATGCCAAAACTTCAGAGAAATTAAAAAAAAAGTTCTCCCCCAGAAAATGTCTGAAATATTAGTGAATATGATGGTCTCTGAAGACTCCTTCCAGCCACAGAGTTAAACAAATTCAGTACCTGTTTTTACCATAACAGCCTGGCTTCCAGTTTTGCAACTATACATGCCTCTCTGTTGATGACTCAGGTACAGCCCGGTATTGGGGATAAAATTCAAAGTTATCACTAACATTTACCAAACACTTACTACGTTCTTAGCTTTATGCACGTTACCCCCACTGTACTGCACTCTGCAAGGTAGCTAGCAATCATTATTATCTCTGCTATTGACAAGAAATGAGAGAGTTCGGATAGCTAGCAGATGTTAAAGCCAGGATTTAAGCCAATATTGCTCACAGAGGCCATGCTGATAATTTTAGTACTGTACCATCTCTCCAAAATTGACCTTGCTATCAAAACGCCTGTATTCATTAAATATCAAATTGACATCATCTTATTTTTCCCCAGAATTTATATGTTATGTAGGTCTTAGCATTACTAACTCTTTTTGGATGTGGCTATCCTTTGATTTTAATTCTCAAGCTTGGGATGCCTGGGTGGCTCAGTGGTTGAGTGTCTGCCTTTGCCTCAGGTCGTGATCCCGGGATCCTGGGATGAAGTCCCACATCAGGCTTCCCACAGGGAGCCTGCTTCTCCCTCTGCCTATGCCTCTGCCTCTCTCATGAATAAATAAATAAAAAATATTAAAAAACACAATTCCCAAGCTAAATTGAACTCAACATGTTCCTATTTCAATCAAGAGTAAATTCATAGTTATTTCAGTCAATTAAAAATGCCAACTAATCCCAAATCCAGATGCCAAACCACAAAGGAAAAACCTAAAATCCAAGTCCTCTCTAAATGGTTACATTTTATTGGAAAGAAAACAGATACAAAAAGAAAAAAGAAAAGAAAACAGATTAACAAAATCTGAAGCCATATGTGAATCCCTAATTTAAGACGTGGAAGTCAAGAAAGGAATTTCTCTATATTGTAATATGTCTATGGTTTTAAAAAAATACTTAAACATATCTACCTATTTACAAATTCTATATAATACAGGTTTTAGAATCACTGCAACACAGAATAGGTGTAAGCATATCAAGGAACCAGTAAAGTTATTTATGGGTCACACACTAATTTCCCTTTTGGACATGTGTATATGTGTGTGTGTGTGTGTGTGTGTGCATTTATTTGCACTATTCTGGTTATATCTCTGTGTTGTCATGCATGCCACTTCCTTTGATTAGCATGCCTTTTTCTACTTGCCAACTAGAAAATGCCTATTCATTCCTCAAGGCCAACCTCAAACCTCAATTCCTTATAATATCCACTCCCCCCAATCTGGTGTTTTCTGGAAATCCAAGCAGTGGATCCTGCTCTCTCCTGTTTTCCTAGCTCAGCAATGGGTGCCAACATTACCCTGACATCTTCCTCTCCCTAATGATGCCCCACACCCACCCAACCGGTCATGAGTTCTACCAACAGCACACCACCCTCTACCTCTCCCCTACACCACCCCCTGCTCTAGGCCTCCAACTAGCACAACTCATCCAGACTACTACAAGGACCTCCCAAATGGTCTCCCTGCTCCTACTCCTGTCGCCCTACAGTCCATTCTCATCCTGCCCATCCTCAGCTCCTACTTATGGTAATGCAATGGTTTTCCATCAAGCTAGGTTCTTAATGTGGCCTCCAGGGTCCAGTATGGTCCAGTCCTTGTGCTATTTTTTCCAGCCTGCACTCTAGCTTTTCCAGTTCACTTTTAATTCCTAAAAAGCACTTTGCTCTCCTAGGCCTCAGGACCTTTGCATGTGATCTCCTCGTCATTAAGACTTCTCCCCAAATCACCTACCTTCCTCAAATGACATTGTATTCTTTTCTCCTTCAGATTTCATATCAGAGTCCTCTTCTCTCTGGGGGAGCCCATCCTGCTCTCTGGGGGGAGCCCATCCTGACCTCCATGGCCAGGTCACTACCTCCTACTCCATGCTTTGATGGAAGCACTTTCCCTTTTTATACTAGACACCTTTATAATTTTACCTTTTTTTTTTTTTTGCTAGATTCATTGATTAATGCTTATTTCTCCTACTAATTAGTAAGCTCCAGGAAAGCAAAACTGTGTATGTTCTTGTCCACCCTTTTAGCCTCAATATTCAACATATGCTTGGCACATGATAGACACTCTGTGGAAATCTGCTGAATGAATAAATGAGAAAAGGAAGGAGAGAAGGAAGGAAGACCATCCCTTATCATAATTTAATTAGCATTTGCTGAATTAATTTGTTGATAGCTTTTCAACACACAAAATATAAGGTCTGTATTCCCTTGGACAGCAGGTGAGGCTCCTTGAGATCTGCCCCCAGGCAGCTGTGTCACTGCTCTAGCTGCCCTGGATGCTCAGCATCTCTGAATCCCTGTGGCTTCCTTTTTTTTTTTTTTTTTAAGATTTTATTTATTTATTCATGAGAGACAGAGAGAGGCAGAAATACCGGCAGAGGGAGAAGAAGCAGGCTCCTTGCAGGGAGCTTGTTGTGGGACTCGATCTCAGGACCCCGGGATCACTCCCTGAGCCGAAGGCAGACGCTGAACCCCTGAGCCACCCAGGCGCTCCTTCCTGTGGCTTCCTGATCTGACCAACCCTGCCTCGCCTGCCCTTGCTTATCTCCACCCGCTAGTCTACTCTGTCTCCTCTACACATCATCTTTTCAAACTCCTTCTTCAAGTCTCAGAGATAGGACTCATTTCTGTAAAGACCTCTCTAATACTTCCTAGGAAGCTGGTGCCCTCTTTCCCCATTTTTCTACAACATCCAGTACTTTCCCTATTAAAGCAATTATCATGTTTTCTTGTACTTTTATCTTACATTTTGTCTTAAATGTGAGTCCCTTAAAGGCAAAGGACTGTACTATCTCCAGAGTTTAGCACAGCAGCTTATAACACACAGTCTACAATTCAATATTTGTTCAATGAACAAAAGAACATATATATACATGTATATACACACGTATATATACACATGTATATACACATGTATATATACATATATATGTATGTATATGTATATGTATATGTATATACACACATGTGTACTTGCATTTATAGACACACATATCTATTATACATATAAATTTCATATGTTCAAAGTTTCAGTTGAATATTTAAGTGTTATTAACATAGTATATTTTAATTATTATTATTTAATTATATATAATGGTTATAAATCCATCTGTAAAGTGGGCATAAGAACACCTCCTTTAACTGTGCACTTGAGGAAATTAAATAATATAAGTAAAATGTTTAGCACAGAGCTCAGCATTTTAGAAGCACTGCATAAATATTAACTGCATATTCATTATCACTATCAACATTGTCATTAGGGCAACCGAGTTGAATTTATAATCCATGCTCCAAATTTAATAGTTTTATTGGCCAACGTTTTTTCCTATTAAAACATTAATTAGCATTACCCTCTCTGTTAAGCCATAAAAATGGCTGAAGTTTACATCTAGCAAACTATGAATGAAGAAGAGTCTTACTCACTATAGCTAAAGGACAAATTATTTCAGTAATCTGTCATATATGTGTAGAAGTACGAAAGCATCAACAGAAAAGAAGCATTTCTTTATAAAAATTATCTATAAAATCTAAATGATTGAAACAACAAATATTATCATTCCAATGCTGTAAACATTTAGCTGAGATAATTAGGAATGCTTACAATAAATTATTTCTTTCACTAAAACAACAAGATAGAAATGTATATTCGTCCCTTTTAACCACTGGACAGAGTAATGTGACTTGATAAATACGTATCACATATTTGCCTTAATGAATATGCCATAAGATGCTTGAATTAACAGCAAACACATTTCATGTGTCATCTATTAGATGCCATTCTGATTTTGAATTGCTGAAATTTAAGGAAATAGACTATGCAAGACGGAAAAACAGGCAAGGTAACTTTGCAACAGTTTTTTGGAAAAAAAAAATATCGTGAGAATGAACTGTTTACTACAATTGCTACCAGTACACGCTTGAGCAGAATGAACTGGTAATAATTTATCCTTTACAAAGCAAACTTATAAGTTGGCCCTTTACTGCTCTTTCTCTTGCATACTGGCCAAATGTGCATAATTAATACTAAAGTATTTTGTACACTGTAAAGTGCTGAAATATAACATACTAGCATCATTGCATTTTATGATTTCTATTCTCAGTTTACCTTTAGCTCTGTAACACATGAAAACAAGTCAGGGGGCCCTTGGGTGGCTCAGGGGGCCCTTGGGTGGCTCAGGGATTGAGCGTCTGCCTTTGGCTCAGGTCGTGATCCCAGGGTCCTGGGATCGAGTCCCATTATCAGGTTCCCTGCAGGGAGCCTGCTTCTCTCTCTGCCTATGTGTCTGCCTCTTTCTCACTCTGTCTCTCATGAATAAATAAACAAATAAAATCTTTAATTAAAAAAGCAAGTCATATTTCTAATTGAGGTTCACCCATCTTCTGAAACGTACCAGAGTTACAGAGGGAAAATATAAAAATGCTTAATTCTTAACTTCTGTTTTACTGCTAGAGTATTAAACTAGTTTTAGAGTTATAATTCTATTCATCGGCCACAAGCACTGAGCACTTTAACATGGTGCAAACAGGTTGTTCTCTGGAACATAATTGAGACAGAAAGGTAGAACAAATTGAGCAAAAAAAAAAAAAAAGGTCTCAATTTACTCAGATCAGTGTTATCTGAATTTACTATTAATTTCATTCTTATGATGCTTGTGTTCGTGTCATAAAATCCTGTGAAATCTTAGGAACTTATGAGGCAAAATGCCTCCTTCCTTATGCTGGTGCACCACCAGTTGGGGATGTCCTTCTCACTCATTCAGATGTTACTCTTGCTTTAAGATTGAGCTCAGATATCACTTCCCCTGTGACATGTTCCCACACAGACCCTATCTGTCCTGCAATGTAATGCTCCCCTCTCTCGACTGGGAGCCCCCGAGAGTCACTGACCATCTCTCTGCATTTTCCCTAACAGCCTACACAGTTCCTGGCACATAAAATATTCTCAGTAGATACCGGCTCGATGCATCAATGAATACACCCACTTTGATACTCTCAACCCTGTGGCAAAAATGCCACTAATTGTGATCTAAAGTTAAAGGTTAAAGTAAAAAAAAAAATTTTTTTTTCCACTTTTTAGTGAAATGAAACTCTTAGCATTTTCACTTCCAGATGCATTGACATTACATAAATGATGTTGAGACTATTTTAGAAAACAGCCATGCTGCACATTTTCCTGTCTGAGAATTAGTCTGAAAAATACCACACTGCACAGGGGCCTCCGGGGGTTCTCATGACCCACGTTCAGTGGGGTATTGATTGCACACACTCATTTAATGGAAATCGAGAGTCAAGCTCCACCTCCGCAAACCAGATTGTCACACCTTTTTCTAGTTCAGCTGCTTAAGAATAAGCTGCTGATTCTCTGGAGACGGCTGTCCTCCCCTCGGGCCGGCAGGCACTTCAGGGATGATGCATCCCCGCAGCGGACAGCTCTGGTCCCCAAGCACACCACCAGCGCCGGCATACATCTTCCACTTTTATTGTAATCCTTCCTCCCACATGGACCAGTTTCTCATATATCCGCTGTTAATTCCGCAAGACTGAACCTTTGAGCTGGTGACACTTTGCCTGGCTGTGTAACAGATGACATCATCACACACATGCCAAATCCTACCTCACTCGAAAGGCCATATTTTGCTCGGGAAAGAACAGTGGGCAGCAAAAGAGCAAGTTTCTCGTAATAACCTATCCAAGCTGACTGTCCACATTTGGAACCATTCGTCACTGTGGGGGGCAATAAATATGGATTTTCCAAGAGGTCACCAAGCCTTACTTGCTGGGTCCCCTTTCCTCCTTGCCCTGAGATTTTTCTAGGCATTCGCTGGAAGGGGAGAATCTTCCCTTCCATCTGTGTCTTCCATCTCATTCCACATAGGGAATGAGATAGAAGACAGCATCATCCTATACCCCTCGGCCACCCAAATGACCCCAGGGATTTCACTGCCAGACCGCACCTTCTTTTTTTTTTTTTTTAAGATTTTATTTATTTATTCCTGAGAGACACAGAGAGAGAGGCAGAGACACAGGCAGAGGGAGAAGCAGGCTCCATGCAGGGAGCCCGATGTGGGACTCGATCCCGGGACTCCAGGATTATGACCTGAGCTGAAGGCAGCTGCTCAACCACTGAGCCACCCAGGTGTCCCCAGGCCACACCTTCCAACCACTCCTGTGTGATATCAAGACCTTGGGGACTTTACTTTGAAATGGGTAGAATGTGGAAGTTATAAGAGAAAATTCTGGGTTACCTTATTGTACATTATCACCTTGAAAATACTTGTACTTTTAAAATGTAACAGATCACATGGGGACTATAGTTAACACTGCTCTATAATATATATGAAGGTGGTTAAGAGAGTAAAACTCTGAGGTCTCTTCACAGGTAAAAATATATGTATATATATCTTTTTCTTTCTTTAATTTTTAAAATTATATCATTAGGAGATGATGGATGTTAACTGAACTTATGGTGATCATCTCATGATTACATAAGTCAAACCATTATGCTATAACTTCTAAACTTATATAAGTGCTATATGTCAATTATATCTCATAAAAATGGGAAAAAAATTTCAACCAAAAGATATATATTTGTATTATGCACAATTTGAAACCTACAAAAGAATGCATGCAAATGTGTATATAATCTATGAAGCTGGGCAGCCTGGGTGGCCCAGCGGTTTAGTGCCGCCTTCAGCTCAGGGCGTGATCCTGGAGACACGGGATCGAGTCCCACGTCGGGCTCCCTGCATAGAGCCTGCTTCTCCCTCTGCCTGTGTCTCTGCCTCTCTCTGTCTCATGAATAAATAAATAAAATCTTAAAAAATATATCTATGAAGCATATAATCTATGAGCAACAACAGAATGCTCATGAATCTACCATTTTACTTAAGATATTACTAGTGTTGCCACTATTTCCCCAAGCTCGTCCCCTGCCACTTCTCCAGAGGTGACCACAACCTTGAATTTTGTATATATCATTCCATAAAATATACAATTTAATTTTGCATTCTATAAACCATTCTACCATATTGCATATAGTCTTCTGTGGCTATTTTTTTTCATACAAGGCTAGTTCTAATATTTAACTATGGTGTTGCAAATACCTGTACTTTATTCATTTTTACTCCTGTATAATATTTCCTTATTTGAATTTTTCAATATTCTGCTTCTGATAGATTTAAGAAGCTTTTAGTTTCTAGTGTTATTTTTAATTTTTTTTCCTATTAGAAACAATGCAAGTTTCCATTAGAAACAATACACAGGGGATCCCTGGGTGGCGCAGCAGCTTAGCGCCTGCCTTTGGCCCAGGGCGCGATCCTGGAGACCCGGGATCGAATTCCACGTCGGGCTCCGGGTGCATGGAGCCTGCTTCTCCCTCTGCCTATGTCTCTGCCTCTCTCTCTCTCTGTGTGTGACTATCATAAAAAAAAAAAAAGAAACAATACACAGAAGCCAAGTTTCTCTGGGGTACTGCCTACGAATGGACTAGCTGGATCACAAGGTACGTGAACACGCAGTCTTCCACAACACTGCTGAGCTGTTTGTAAAATGGCTCTGCCAATCTACACTCCTATCAGCAGTGCACATCATCAAGAAGGAGATCTATTTAATCTAATGCTGGGTGTTTGGTTTTTTTTTTTTTTTGCATTATAGGCCCAAGTTATGAATATATTCAGAAAGAAATAAACATCTTAGACCTCACTAACTGTAACAAATGAGAGCTACTTCCTAGGATAGGTTTATTTCTCCACCTTCAAATGTGGCATTAACCAATAACTTAGACTGGATGAGGATAAATAATCTAAAGTTCCCCCTTGCTTTTTATTTCCCAATCGTTTAATTCTTAAGCATGGTGGCTGCTAAAGAGGTCATAGAATGCTCTAGAATACGTTAGGTTCCAAAGACCCAAACTGCCCACCTGGAACATGCACGTAGGAACCTCAAATACACAAAACTATGGCAAATTGAGAGAATTCTTTATTTCCTTCAATATTAGAACAAATAACCAAAAGAGAGGAAGAAGAGCCTTATTAGCTTTTAGTTTAGAATAGCAAAATTTTTAAAACCTTTGTAATTAGATTTTGACAGGTGTTGGGTTGGAAGGAGAGGTTTCTTCCCCCTCTAAAAAGACCGAGCTCAGAGCTTGAGGCTACTGACCTTTGGTCCTGGCTCAGAGCCTGAATGCCACACCCAGCCAGTTCTATGTCTTTCCCTCCTGGGAGCAACAGACCCAGCTGGGTCTGAGTGTAGAATAAGCAAATAAAGGGCATGAAGAGAAGCAAAAACAGACAATGAACAGAATCTCTTATTGCTGGAACAGACACAAGAGGCAGGATGACTCCAGAACAGACACTGATGTGAATCATGAGGGGAACTAGTCTATTTTCTACAACTAACACGAACGGAGGTACATGAAACATAGTCAGCTTTTGGCAAATATTGTCATCAATAGTTTTGATTTTCTTCCCCACAGCATCCGTTATGGGTAGTAACCACTATATGATTTTTAAGTAATCCTGACCATGTTTCTGCATTCTTTCTCCATTCTGGTCTCTTTCTTACTAGTTAACCCCAACAAGCAAGGAAATGTCTGAGAGGCAGGCAGCATGGGGGGGAAGGAAAATCAGAGGCCTTCAACTATAAATGGAAGTCCCCGAAACATTAGATGTGATAAAAAGTAAAGCAAACAACCAGATGTTATTAGGGCCTGTTAAGTCACCTATTAGAGTGGTTCCTTTTTTTTTTTTTTTGGCATCTACAGTGACGTCTTCTGCTTCTTATTATATTCTCTCACTGTTTAATTAAGTAGGGCCAAGGGGTCTTATATTAACCATACTGGTGGTGCCTTCACTTTCTAAGCCAGTAAGCTGGAGCCTAGCCAGGCAGCGTAAAAAAGAGCTAGCCTTTCCTTCCTGGTCAGGAAAGCTCTCTGACTCCCATTTATTTTCTGCTGAAAATGAACAAAGCAATCCTATTTTAGTATTTAGTATCTGCTGCTGGATGACCCAAAGATGATGGGGTTAAAAAGATGTGTCAGCAACCTCAGGTGAAACTCCCAGATTATGAGATAACCTTCAACATGGGCAAGAATGTTAAAATTACATTGTATTTTTTCATTTTTCTTTTTAAGTCATCTCTACACCCAGTGTGGGGCTCCAAATTCACAACTCCGAGATCGAGTTGCACACTTTACTGATTGAGCCCCTCAGGGGCCCTTAAAAATCACATTTTAGGGACGCCTGGGTGGCTCAGTGGTTGAGCCTTTGGCGCAGGTCGTGATCCTGGGGTCCAGGGATCCAGCCCCACGTTGGGGCTGAGCCTGCTTCTCCCTCTACCTATGTCTCTGCATCTCTGTCTCTCATAAATAAACTAAATCTTTAAAAAAAGATCACATTTTATTTATTTAAAGATCTTATTTATTTATTCATGAGAGACACAGAGAGAGAGAGAGGCAGAGACACAGGCAGAGGGAGAAGCAGGCTCCATGCAGGGAGCCTGACGTAGGACTCGATCCCAGGACCCCAGGATCACACCCTGGGCGGAAGGCGGCGCTAAACCGCTGAGCCACCCACCCGGGCTGCCCTAAAGAAAAAACAAAAACAAAAAAACAAAATCACATTTGTAAAGGATCCCTTGGTGACACCGTTATGTAAAGATGCTATGAAAACACAATCATTTCCCACAACTACAAAAAAACTCTGATTTAGAATGACTCTGTATTCCGATGTGATGTCACAACTGTGCCTGGCTTTTTATCTCACGACTAGAATACCTTTTCGGGAGAATTACTGCACGCTGTGGTTAAGTGCTTAATGACGGACTAATTAGTCCTCCTCCCAACCCCTTAAACTCCGCAGGGAAATGAGGTCAGAGCCCACTTCCAAGCCTACAGCAGCAGGTGGAGGAGGTTGCCGCAGCGGCGCAGAGGAGCCCCTTTCCCGAGGGGAAGCCCGTAGGACGGAGGACCCACCTCCAGCACGGGCTAGGCCCTTCGCAGCCAGGCACCGGGTACTAAAAAGCGAAACGTTTTTTTAAGAAAGGCTTGCAAAGGAGCTGTTCCAGGCAGCGGGACCACCCAGCCACGCGTTCCTCGAGGCTCCTCCTCCCCGGGCCTCGCGGCCACGCCCCCGCCCCCTGATTGGCTGCCCGCGCCGAGCGGGCGGGGCCTGGCCGCGGCTGCTCCGCCTCGCCCCTCCCGCCCCCAGCGCGTCCCGGCGCCCGCGGGGGAGCCCGCCTGCCAGTGGCTCCGTCCAGCTCCTCTTTCTCCAACAGGCGGCGAGCAAATGAGAGGTTATGAACACCTCCGGTGGAAGGAGGCTCTGTAAGGGACCTTCGTCAGCAGCCAGTGTCTCGAGAGTGTAGCACGGATGTGCGCACCCCCTCCCCGCAGCCCTGCTGGGCGTGCAAGGACCGCACCTTCTGCTGGTCACAATTATGGCAGCAGGGCAGGAAAAGGTTTCCTCGGGAAGGAGGCCTCTCGTGTGTATCCCCTCATAAACATAAAACTATTCCCAACATAAGGGAAAGTATATTCCTAAATGCAGTGCTGCCAAACCCACTGTGAGAGACAGGGCTGGAAGTAAAACCTTTGCAATCCCGACCCTGGTTCAAGTTTTAGTAGGAAGCCAGGAAGGCACGCATCTCTGGCCAGCACAGCAGAGAGAAGCAGCTGAGTTCTCCACAGTGCTGGAAACAGAAGCAAGTAGGCCAGGATTAAGTAAAAGCAGTGGAGTCCATCCAGGGTGATGTTTGGAGGCACCACTCTGGATGGTGAGCACAGCTTGTCACACCTTGCAGGGGCTGGTTGCCAGTGTAGCATGGTCTTAAGACCACAGCCCTCCAACAACTCCCTGTTCCTGTACCTCTGTAATTAGAATCTTTCCTTTGGCTTAAAGATGATCTTCCTCTTTAGATTTGAGAATAACAGGCTACCTTGGAAGTGGAATAAAAAAAAAAAAAAAGAACACACACATACACAGAAAGAGAACAGGTTTTGAATCAAAGCTGAATATTAATCTTACTTTTACCACTTTCCAGCTCTGTAACTTTGGGGAAGTTATTTACTAGCTTGACTCTCAAGTCCATCAGCTGTGAAATGAGACAAACACCTGTCTCAGAGAGTTGGTGCAAAGCTCAAGTTCAATTATGTATAGAAAAGTATGTGGCCCAAACCACACACAGAGCAGACATTCGGACACTGGCTTTCCTCTCCTTTTGTACAGAGCAGGTCAGAATAAGGGAGTGAGTGAGAACAGCATGACGACACTGGCTTCTGGATATGGAAATGGTGTGAAAGTCAGCAAAGATGGGGAAGGGGGCAGCGGGAAAGCAGGGGACCCCGGGGCCAGGTAACAGACTGTTTCACAAACATGGTGAGGTCAGCTCTGCTCCAGGGCACATGATAGCTGCAAGTTGACATGTATGTGCAATGCTGACTGGCTGGCAAGAATATAAATGTAGAGACCGGCCTCTGCCAAGGAGCCACACCTCACCCCTCCCAAAGCTCTCCCTTGCTTGGTGTTCTCCTGGGGCGATGAGGTGTTGGGGTGTATCTGAACATCTGTACTAGAGCATCACCTGCAAGGGAATGGAAGCAGATGAAACTTTGACCAGATGGCAGGCGGGCAAGCCAGCAGAAGATACCAAGTGCAATTTCCAACTTGCTGAAGCCCAACAATGGCAACCAGATTCTACTGACCCACAGGCCAGGTGAGTGGGGTTGGAGATCTTCCTCCTGAGTTACCAAGGACTGGCCCCACACTACACTGTGTTGCCAAAGATGGATTTCTTTTCTTGTGCGTCTACACCTTCATGCTTATGGATCATCCCTTATCTCCCACTGAAGAGCCAGCCATCACTGGCTTCCAAAGCACTAACTGAGCAATTTCACACTCACTTAGGTGAATGAACCACACAGAGAGGGCTAAAATGGTAGGAAGGGAGGACCTCTAGAGCAGGCTGATGAAATATATTTTTTTGAAGAGAAGACTTTTGAAGTCCAGAAGGCCAGTAGGCAGAAGACAAACCCTCCAAATTTCCCTTCCTTAATTACTGCCCATAAGAACAAGCTTAACCTGATTAACAAAAAGGGAAGAGGTACTTGCTAACACAAGTAGCAGTGACATTATTTAGAAATGTTAATAGGTCAAGACTCCAGCCCTTCTGTTCCCCCAAAAGACCTACCTGGAGCCCCGCTGGTGTGTACAACACAGGCCGGGGGGGGGGGGGTGTCACGGATCGGACAGTGTTTACTGCTGCTGTGTTACTGGGGTGACTTAAGCAGTTTTGCTTTAACAAAATTCCAAAATGCAAAAAGGGTAAACAATAATGGAACGGTACACAGAAATCTTGTAAGTGGTTTATTGTGCTTTGTTTTTCCCTTAGGCAATTGAAATGGTAAATGGTAAATGAAGGGCTGTTCATTTCTATTTAATAATCAAGATGAATAATCTTGAGATCATTCATTCTGTGTATTATCTGTAATAAATGTTTTAAATTCCAGTTGACCTTTCCCTAACCCCCTGGTATACTTTTGGGCTTTTCATCCTTCCTTTCTATGATGAGCTGCATGCACAAAGAATATGATACAATTCTAATACTAGTCTGAGCAAAACCACAATGGAAGGTAAATAAAAGCATCATACAATGCTTCCCAAAGCCAAGGGAAATGATTTTGGAGTATACACATCGCTGATTATATTCCATCAGTACAGATAATTAAAAGTTGACTATATAATAATATTAAACAGCAGGCACAACTTTTTGAAAATTTCTCCCTGATATTAGCAATGCAAAAACACTGACTTGAATGTTCAACGCTAATCAAATTCATCTCTTCTTAAGAGCAGTGTATAATAAATGGGTAGCCTAAAAGGAATGCTTTGAACAGAATGCTTCACTATTGTCTGATTATTCTAAATTTAAAACTCCAACAAAGGAAAGGATTATTCTTCTCAAGGTTCGAGATTCACGAGGATTTGGTAATGAAATTCCTCTAGGAGAGCAAATAAAAAAATTGCTATCTACAAGCTGCCAGTGTTTTATGTCTGTAGTGTTTTTAAATCAAAGTCACCATTCATTCAACAACAAATGTTTGTTTGAATAAATGAATGAAAGAAAAGGGCCTCCAAATACTTTACAAGTGTAATCACCTATAAGTTATGAATCAGGCAGCAACTTTCATCATCCCCAAGTGCACAGGCTGAGACAAGTTAAATATCAGCTCTCACCAAGCAGGCCAAAGCCAGACCTGGAAAGTGAAGCCATGTCCTTTGATGCTTAGAAAATGACCCAGCCGTTCGAGCCTGTTGCTTAGCTGCCTCACTGCAAACTCTTAATTCAATTTGGAATGCATGTTATCTAGGCCAGGTGAGGTAAGATTAAGGAAGCATAACAAAGCCAGGCTTGTTCCTGAAATTACACAGGTAGTCCAAAAAAAAAAAAAAAAAAAAAAACCAGGAAAAGAAAAAGAAAAAAAAGAAAAACCCCATCAAAGTGCTAAAACTGAACACTGAACACGAGATTCCTAATATTAACGTCTTCACTCTAACGAGGCACCAAGAGAAAATTGGTCAGTGCCAGCATTGATTTTATACTGAGAGGAAGAAAAAAAAATGTGCCTGCAGGATACTGGATGAGAGGTGGAATCCAAGGTTCCCCAGGGGGCTACAAGTTTATTCTTCCAGCAGCACTGCTAACACCCATCTTTTTCCATTCTGACCTTCTAACAGGAGGCAGTGGAGAGCCAGCCAGACACTTAAAAATCTATTTGTTTCAATAACTCAGAGGAGAAATACAACTAGAAGATTTTGTCCAAGTGGAATCTATTGTGCAAGCAGAAAATTCTCATGCATTTCAGAGTGAGGGCTCTCAAATAATACATAAATCTTAAAAAGTTTTCAAAACCCATGACAAGGGAATTCAAGGAATTAATATTACCCCCACAGTAAACTGTCCTTTGTGAGCTAAGCATAACCTAGAGTAACTGGCCCAACGTCTATTTTTCTGATCCCAGAGGAAGGTGAAGCAGAGCTGTCCTGACCCAAATCGTAAAGTAGGTAAAGTTTGTCTACAGGATCTTTCCCCTCTGGTCCCCTATGGTGCCTCCCCTTCAGGTCCCAGGGGTTTTTGTCCTGTGACTCCTTCCCACCCCTCCCCTGTCAACATTAACACCAGTGAAACACACTGTTTCAATAGGAATATACTCAGGTCAGTGTTTTGCCCTCTGAAAAACATGCATCCTTTAAAACTTTTGATTTTTTAAACTCTTTCCTCTCCTTTAAATTCTAGCATAGGCCAGCAGCCAACATTTTGAATTGGGAGATAAATTACAGTAACTCTCTTATTTTTAAAAGCTTATTTCCCTTCATCTTAAGGCCCACCATTACTATGGAAACATGTTGAAATCACAAGCTGGAGAACTACGACCATGGTCCTATGACCGTGGTCAAACTCTGGGAGCCATAGTTATGCATTTGTAAAGTAGGAATTGTTATAATGTAATAGGACATGAGAATTATGAGATCATGAATATAAAGTGGCTGGCATGTTGCTATCTTAAAGACTATATACACTACCCTCAGAAAGAACACTGGGGTTCCCCAGTGGAGGTGGGTGCAGCCCCGGGCTGACGCAGCCACATTGAAGGGCCATCCACCCAGAATCACTGGGAACTAAGAGCCTGGTTCTTACCAGTTTCTGAGCTTGTGGCCTCAGCCCCAGAGCCAGACGCCCCCTAAAGGCAGGTCTTGGGCTAGTCCTTCTCTCAGACCCCATTCTTTTCCTGCTGAGGGTATCTAAACTCTTCTCTACACCTCTCCTCCCTGTCCCCTTGGCCCAGGGAGATAGGATTCTAGGGATACAGCACCATTGCTCACTGTACCCCCTCCTCTTCCCAATCCCCACCCTCCATCCTGTATTAGAATTTTCAAGAGGGGGGGAGCCTCCCAACAGCCCCACAATTGAGTTTACCCAGCTTTCAGCCCCTGGCAGCCAGAACCTATTTTAAAACAAATTTCCACAAGGAAAGGCGAGTTTTGAGATGGGCGGGTGACCCAGCAGGAAGAGAGGCCCCACCCCACCATAAATGGGGTGATCTCACCAAAGCACTAGGCTTGACTCAGGCTTCCTTGGGATGTCTGTGTTGAGTTTCACAAATCAAATATAAACACTGTGGGAAAGATTTAGAGGCAGGAGAGGCCATGACCATAGGTACAGAATGGGAAGGCTTCACCAGAACAGGCAGGAGAAATAGGAGAGGCATGGAAAGCCAAGTGGGACAAACAGGATGCCAGGGGGAGGAAGTTATGATGCAAAGAAGCACCCAGGCTGGAGAAGGGATGAGGGCAGTGGAAGCACCCACAGGAAGATCCATAGCAGGCAGCATATAGGATGCTTGCAAGCAACACAGCTGTAACACTGAGGGACGCGGGTTGAGTCCCCATTGCTCCCTGTGTCTCGGCCAGTGTTTTCTAGGCTGGTCAGGAGGCAAAATCTCCCCCTAAAAGAACAGGACCTGGTGGGAAGGGCCATGGAATCCATAAACCAGGGGTCTCTTTGTCTGGTCCTCTCCTAGGATAAGACTTTATGAAGGGGAGACTTGGTAAAGGCCCTTTACCCAGATCTGAGCAATGCGGAACAGTTGCAAATGCTTCCCAAGAGCCCCTCAACACAAAGAGACAAAGACTAATGGGATAAAGGAAATGCTTCACACTTAGGTTTTGAAAGAGGAGGATATAGAGAGGCCCAACTGTTAGAAGGTGGGACCCAGGATGTCTACATGTTATATGTAAATTACACACATATACATGTATGTATCCTATTATATATCATATCAGAAGAAAGAAAACCTACTAATTATAAACATTAGTAAATGAATCGGGGGGGGTGAAAAATGATAAAAAAATTGTTTTAATTGTGTAAAAGTAATACAAATTAGTCACTTACGTAAACTGCTCTCACTAATAGCCAATTCCATGTGGCACTGTACCAGTGAATTGTATCATGAACTATGTGCTCTCCATTAACTCACTGTGTACGTTACATTTCATGACAGTGCTAAATTCTGTTTTATGTGTTCAGGCTTCCTATTTTCTGGTGCATATAACTGCAGAATCGGAGTACTAGAATGGAACTGAGGGAGATTCTTTACTCTCTTTCATTTCACAGATGTGGAAACTCAGAGAGGACATGGCCCTCCCAAACCCACAAGAGAACTAGTGGAGAATGGAGCTGGGGATATAGCTCATGATCCCTGCACTGCTTCTGGGTTTATCCTTACAATGGTATGTACCTAGATGACACTGTGGGGATATAATCCCTTCCTTCTTATTCTGTAAGACCATTTGCTCACAATTCAGGATTATTCAAGGAGCATGGGAAACAGGTATGATTTGGGAAAAGGCATAAGCACAGGAGTAGAGATGCTGGAACTCTCCATTAAGCAACTTTAGGATGACATGACCTTTGAAGAAATTTAGTCTCCTCTCTGTAAGAAAATCAATAGTCAACAGGATGCAGTAGAAAAAAATGTAGGTCATCAAGTCAGAGGCTCCAGGATGAGCCTCAAAGTTTACTAGCTATGTGGCCTAAGACAAGATACAGAAACTTTCCAAGTCTATACTCCCTTAACCATAAAACAAGCATGATGATGATACTTATTCTAATGAGTTGTGATATAAAATGAGATTATATATTAAGAACACCTAGCATAGCACATATGCTCAATCAATATTCAGTAATCAGTCAAGGCCACTAAGAAAGCCTCACCTTTAAACACGTGTGGTGGATACCTGGACGTGAAAGGTGTTTCCAAGGCCAAGTATGTGTTAATTCATGAAAACCATGGGAAGCATGTTCCAATGTGTCAGTGTTATATTCGTGTACAATTTCAAAATATATTGCCTGTCAGTGTCTAGGATGAGAAATCTAAGGGGGAGTTGTAGAAGCCAGGTGTGTTTCCATCTGACATGTCAAAACACATGAAAATGTACCCATCTGCCTCACGCAACCATGGTCTATCATTAGGGAACCACCTCTTGCTTTACATCAAAATGTGTTCACAGGAAACAAAAATACCATAAGTCAAGGGTATCCCCAAATCATTCCTTCCTGATCTGTAATGATGGCTCCTTGCTCATTTTTCACATCCAAAATCTCAAAGAAATTGATCAGAGATCCTAATGTGGTCAACTGCAGGATTGCAGCACACAGCATGTGCTTCTGGGTATCCATGAGCTGGTGTGATGTGCCCAAGGCTTCAGAGAAAAGGAAGCAGCTCATTCCATAGACAAAGGCTCCTCAACCTGTGCTGAAGGATTGGTAAAGGATTCTTCATCTCTTTTCTTACCACGTCTCCTCCCCATATGTCATTTTATCAGTAAATGAGAGATTAAAGTCTCATTGGAAAAAGTCAGGAGTTTGTATCTTAAGCTATAAATGGATCTCCAGCCAAAACAGCAATGTGCAAAATGACATTTCAGTAGGAGCCACTGATGGCCTACAAGCCACCGCCCTGAGTCCAGGTCTGTTCCACAGAGCCCCAGCATCCTGCCCTCCCTCTGTTCTAGAATTGTCTGTGACCTGGATGTTCTGGCAAGCAAGCAAACCAGCTCTACCTATGTCCTCTCCCCCTCCCTCCCTCTCTCTTTGTCTCTTCCTTCCTCCCTCGCTCTCTCTCTCTCTCTCTCTCTCTCTCTCCAAGCTCTCTTTTTCTGAGCCACCTTTGTTGACAATAATTGAAACTGGACCAGTGAAAGGCAAGAAAATGAAAGTCAATAAGTAAAGCTCCCAGATCTATTAAGCCCCTGGCCCATCCTCTGCCCCTCTGTGCTTTGCCATTTTGTTGCTTCTGACTACAATTTTGTTCAGATGTGGAAAGAATGATTTCTCCACTCTTATTCGAAGACATGGGACACTATTGTTCTTTGTTTCCTTAAAATATGTTGGCATTCTTGCTCTCCCAAGTAGGAGAGGTCCTGCAAGGATCACTGAAGCTTCTAGAGTGAAGCAATCATGTGCTAGGCTGAAAAACCAGAACTCAGCTGCCAAATGCTGCCAGGAACAGTGCAAAGGGTGAAACGAGCATCACTTTAAATCATAAACATTATCGCAGGCAAAGTGACTGGCTGCTACTTGGGTGTTCTTCTGTACCTAATTGGACCATGCAGCTTGACACTCTTGGGGACTATTACAGAGATACAGGTGTAGCTTACTATAAACAAAGACTGTGTGTCTGACAATTTACGTGTAAGCCTAACTTTCACAAATTACTTTATGTGCTGAGTGTCCTGGGGGAGTTCACTATTTAAGAGAACTTCACAAATGTTTTATAAAATTCACAGTCCTCTCCATCTGTGTTTTGGAAATTTACATCTTTGAATATCAGATTTCCTTTTTTTTTTAAGATTTTTTTTTGTAAAGAATCTCTACACCCAACAACCCAACATGGGGCTGGAACTCACAACCCTGAGATCAAGAGTCACATGCTCCACTGCTAAGCCAGCCAGGCGCCCCTAAAATATCATATTTTCAAGAAGTCTCTCCCCCTGCCCCACTCTCTCTGCCTTCAGTGCACATCATCAATCTCAACATCACTAGCAAAAGAATGTAAATATAGAAGAAAATATGCACGAGTCAGTGCTGGAAAATACAGCAGGGCACCAGCCACATGCCATCATTTTAAAGACATTTTTGCTTGATAGAACATAGAAAGCATAACATTAAAAAGGTTGATCGAGGGCACCTGGGTGGCTCAGTGGTTGAGCGTCTGCCTTTGGCTCAGGTTGTGATCCTGGGGTCCTGGGATCGAGTCCCACATCAGGCTCCCCATTAGGAGCCTGCTTCTCCCTCTGCCATGTCCCTGCCTCTCTCTGTGTCTCTCATGAATAAATACATAAAATCTTAAAAAAAAAAAAAAGAGGCTGATCCACAGATGTGACTTGTGATCCCCTTTCTTGAGAAAGCAGTCCAGCACTGTTGAGAAAAGGAGCAGTTCCTGACAGAAACCCGTAAGTACCAGTCCTCAAATGAAGGAATGAAAGCTACAGGTAACGGCTGGTGGGAAACAAAGCTACTCCCTGGGATCTGGATTGCTGGCAGTCAGAAGGCACGAGAGGAGAAGAACTTAGCATAAGCACCACCATGCCTAAGGTTACCCTACCAGATGTGAGAGGTCTCCCTACTTAGCAGGGCCCTGACACCAGATGCATTCAGTCGCCATTATGCAGGTACATGGAGTGATGGTAGAGTCTGGGAGAAATCTCTAGAACAGAAAATTCTCTCATCCAGTGGCTTCACCAAACACAAAGCAGAAGGCTTGCAAAGAAGAATGCCAACAGAAAGTATCCATAGCTCCAGCTCCCTCACAGGTTGTATGGCTGTTGGACTACACACATCACTGGGTAAATTTTGACCAAGCCTGCAGCTTCCGATGGAGAGAAGGAATCTTATCTTTTCCAGAAGGCATGGGATCTTTTAGGAACAAACTCCAGGCTGGGTTAGACTTTTAACCATTCAATGATGATAAGCCAAAACTATGCAACATTGGGCCAGTAAAGACTTGTTGACAAAGCAACATAAAACACGCAAGAAGTGAAGGAAGAAGATAATTTTGAAAAAAATTTATACTGGAAATAGATGTAAGTTTCAAACAAGATGTGATCTTTGTTTGCCAAAAAAAAAAAAAAAAAAAAAGTGAAGAAAACCCAGACTCTGGAAAAAGACTTGAAAGATTAAGGTGAGACAAGACACGTGAATGAAATCCAAAAGAAACTGACTGAAATACAAAAAAATAATTAGGAATGTTTTCAATTGTCAATTTTTGAAAGTATAATTTAAAGCTACCTTAGGGGGACTTCTGGGTGGCTCAATCTGTTAAGCGTCTGCCTTCTGCTCAGTCATGATCCCGGGGTCCTGGGATCGAGCCCTGCTTCAGGCTCCCTGTTCAGCAGGGTGTCTGCTTCTCCAGCTCCCTCTGCTCCTCCCTCTGCTCATGCTGTCGTTCTTGTTCTCTCAAATAAATAAATAAAATCTTCTTAAAAAAAAATAATAAAGCTACCTTCCTTAGGGCCAATAACAGGAAAAGACAACACTCAAAGATCAAATCAATGATATGAAGAACAAACTTCAAAAACTATACCAAATGGAGAGCAAAAAGACAAAAAGGTAGATTATAATGGATATGGAAGACAGAAAAGGAAGCCAAGATACAGGTATTTGTGGTTTCTGGAGTAATCAGAACAAATACCACAGAAACAATTATTAAATATACCATGTAAGAAAACTTTTCTGAACTGAAGAAGTACCTGGTTCCCAAAGGAAAAAAAAAAAAGCTCACTCTGTAAGAGAAAACAAAGAAATGAAAATAGACATAGATACATATATATGCACATACATGAATTAAGGAAAACTGTCTTCTACTTGCTTTCCAGTGAAACTTTTGAATTCTGAGGTCAAAATAAGATCACTAACATCACCTGAGGAAGGGAAAAAAATACAGGTATCCAGGTCACTAAGATGGAAGAAAAATCAGGCTGGCTTTAGACTTTTAGTTGACAACAGAAGAAAGAAAGCAAACTGCATAGCTCTGATGGCAAAGAATGCTGATACAAGAATTCTAACAAGGAGTACCTGGGTGGCTCAGTCGATTAAGTGTCTGCCTTCGCCTCAGGTCATGATCCCAGGTCCTGGGCTTGAGAGTCAGACTCTGCTCTGTGGGGAGTCTGCTTCTCCCTCTCTGTGTGCCCCTCCCCTTACTTATGCCCCCCTCCACTCTCAAATAAATAGATAGAATCTTTTAAAACATATGTGATCAAGTGATAGAAATGACAAACAATTGAATATAGTTAGAGAATGATACAGGTTATTCTAGATAATTCTTACAGGAAAATTTGCAAACATTTAAAAAATAATAATCAGCTGAATCAAAATACCTATATATCTGTTCTTTAAAAGGAAAGAAGAACCACAAAGGAGAAGAAAGATGTGTTAATCTCATCTTACGCAAAGAGAAGGTCTGATCAACGAACTTCTTGACACTGTTCACATACAGGTCATTTTTTTTTTTCAAATTTAAGAAGATAACCAAAAGATTAAACATTATAACTTGAAAATTGTCAGAGAATAACTCTTATCATACAAAATGGAAAGTGGTAGAAACATTAAGGAATCATAAAAGGAAAAGGAATAAAACGATGACAAAAAATAAGAACAAGTAGATCAACATTGAAGATAGGTATTAATTCTCTTTTAAAAAGCAAAAGAATCTCTGGTGGAGTCATAAATTAAGAATGACCTCTATGCTATCTGCAAGAAACTCATAATAGTGAACAGAAAGAAGATTGGAGCAAAGGAACAGGAGAAAATTACACTTTGAAAAGCAGTATGTTAGGGGTGCCTGGCGGTCTCAGTAGGTAAAGTGTGTGACTCCTGATCTTGGGGTTGTGAGTTCACCTTGGACAGACAGCTTACTTAAAAGAAATAAAGGTATAAAAAAATAAAGTGGAACTTAAAAAAAAAGAAAAACAATACATTAAAATCAGAATTAAATATTTGAAGCATTGAACAGGAGTACCAGTTTTTACTAACAAGGGGGTACATTCAAAAGAAATGTTAACACTGTATGTGTTAAGAAGCACCTGGCTCAATAACATAAATGTCTGCCCTTGGCTCAGGTCATGATCTCAGGGTCCTGGGATCAAGTTGGGCTCCATGCTCAGCAGGGAGGCTTCTCCCTCTGCCTCTGTCTGCCCCGCCTCATGCTCTCTCCCTTTCTCTCTCAAGTAAATAAAAATCTTTAGAGATACACACATACTTTGTATGTGCTGAGACAGATAACAGAGCATGGAAATATGTAAGGAAAAATTAGCAGAGACTGAGAGATATGCAATAGTTTTGTTGAAGTCTACCCCACTGCTTTTAGTCTTGCAGATGAAAAATTTAATAAAGGTCTAGAGAAGTAGTGTAAAAAAAAAAAAGGCTCATATCATGACTAGATCAACCTGATAATTACAGCATGAATCTTCTCTACAAAGACTCATGGGACATTAGCAGAAACCAAACAAATATCAGGGCACCAAGGAAACTTGACTACCTCTCAATATTCTATGATCACAATGTAATGAACTTCACATTAATAAAAAAAAGCATAAACAATCCAAATAAACTTGTACACTTACAAAGCATTCTTTGAAACAAGTTTAGAGTCTAAGAGATGCTGACTCATGCAAACTGCAGATTTAGACCATAAAGATAAGGAGTGCATTATATATTAAAAGGTAGGCAACCCACACTCAAGCAAATACCTTAAATGTTTTCATCATCAAGAAAAACTTAAAAGAGCAATCACCTCAAGAAATTAGAAAAGGGAAATAAAGCCAGGGAAAGTAAAGTGAAGGCAGAGCATGCAAAAATAATGACAGAAAAAATTCAAAGTTTTAAATGGAAAAGACTTCAAAAGGTGGCCCTTAAAAGTATTCCCAAAATAGAATAGATTTACTGCTAGTTAATTTAATGTTCTAAAGAATGAAAAACTAGACCAAATTAAAAAGGCAAAGTGGAATAAAACCAAAAACATTGAGGATATTTTTTAATTTTAAGAATATGTTAAATTTGGCTCCACATTAATAAAATTTTAAATACAGAAATGGCAGATATCCTAGAAAAATTAAAAGCTTGCATATTTATTTGAGAAGTAAAAAATCATCAGAAAAATTACTGTAGAAAAATATTGTGTGTGTTGAGCAGGGGTAGGGGATGGGCTTTCATAATACAACAACAGAAAAAGGACCTGAGTTAAATAACTCCGGGGGACAAGTAATTTCAAAGCTTCCAGGCATGGACATGATACAGAGATTACATTATGCCATTCATAGCATCACTGGTTCAATAGAAAAAGTTATCATTATTAAAGCTGCTGAAAAGACATTGTAAAAAAATTCTGTGGGGAGGGGTGTGGAGGATTGGAATAGAATACTCCTTACTTGTCACCAAAAAAGGTATCTGCCATAAATCAACAGCCAACATCACGTTAAAAGAAGTTAAAAGCTATAATTAAACTCAGGAATGAAGTCAGTGTACCTGGCTCTACCATTATTATTTAACATGGCATTGGGAAGTTCTAAAAGAAATGAAAATAAAAACATTACAAGAAGAACATTACAGAAGACAATATTTTCATTTTTAGAAATACTATTACTGGGGTGCCTGGGTGGCTCAGTCGATTAAGGGTCTGACTCTTGATTTTGGCTCAGGTCATGATCTCAGGGTTGTGAGACAGAGCCAGGCATAGACCTCCACGCTGGGCTGGACATGGAGCCGGCTTGGGATTCTCTCTCTCCCTCCCCCTCTGTCCCTCCCCACCCTAAAAAAAAAAATGCTATTTTTGCCTATTTAGACCATCTAAGGAAATTAGCTGAAACACTGCTGCAACTTTGTGAGGTCAGTAAGATGGCCAGTTATTAGAAGACGTACATCCACACATGTATACATATATTTATATACATGTTACATATATATAAACATATATTTATATACGTGTATATATAAATATATACATACACAATACACACAGAATTCCTATAAACCATCAATAAGCTAAAAATATAGGCAACATAAAGACCAAGTGCACAATTTTAACCAACACTATAAAATCTCCAAGGAAAACAACAAAAATTACTTGTATCCTATGAAAATAGACAATGCTTTACTAAGGGGCAATAGAAGTCTTAGGTAAAACTAAATACATAGATCAAAACTTGCAAAAGTGTAGACTTCAATTCTCTTCAGATTAACATGTAATCTATGACCATTACAATTTATTTTGAAAGATATAACCAAATTAGTCTTATGTTTATATAAGAATTAATGAATAAACAGGTAAAAATGGCTAAGGATTTTTGGAAAAAGAAAGTTATATGAAGGATTCTAAGATTGCACATGTTAAAAACTATGAAAGCCACCGAATCCAAACTAAAAAGATGGAGAGTGGGAAGCCTGGGTGGCTCAGTGGTTCAGCGCCAGCCTCAGCCCAGGGCCTGATCCCAGAGTCCTGGGATTGAGTCCCATGTCGGGCTCCCTGCAAGGAGCCTGCTTCTCCCTCTGCCTGTGTCTCTGCCTCTCTCTCTCTCTCTCTCTCTCTCTCTCTCTCTCTGTGTGTGTGTCCCTCATGAATAAATAAAATAAAATCTTAAAAAAAAAAAAGATGGAGAGAATAGAATAGAAAGCTCAGAATTATATCCAAGTTCATAAGAATACCTAGTACATGATAAAGGTGGCGTTTCCTATCAGTGGGATAAAACAGTATTAAATAAACGTGAAAACCAGTGAGCCATTTGGCCTGGTTCATCTGATCCTCAAGCCTGAGATCACACATCAAAATAAGCTCTAAATATAAACTATGAGACAATAAAAGAACTAGAAGAAATTACAGGTGAGCATTTATCTGATCTTAGTGCATGAAAATCTGTTTTAGGTATAAATGAAAAAATATGTTTGACTACACATACATTTTGAATATCTGTGTATCAAATTCACCATGAATAAAATTTAAAGGAAAATATCAAAGTGGGGAAAAATATTTGTAACATCATTGACAGAGTTAACAACCCTATTCAAAATGAACATATATATATGTAAAAAATATATATATCCTAATACAAAAATAAGCAGAGAACATAGTTTTTTAAAAATATATAAAAAACAGAAAACCTAAGATGAAAAAGTCCAACCTCACTCAAAACCACACACACACAAAAGGAAATTAAAACAAGATGTAATTTTCAACTTATTAAATTGACAAGGTTTTTGCTTTTCTGTTTTTTAATTACAGCACTTCAAGCTCTCCGGGAGTGCAGAGATGCAGACATACATTGCTTTCTCTGGCTGGTGAGTGCTAAAATATAATATTTTTAAAATATGTATCAAAACATTATAAAGGCTCTTACTATTTGTTTTTTTTTAAGATTTTATTTATTTATTCATGAGAAATACAGCGAGAGAGAGAGAGGCAGAGACACAGGCAGAGGGAGAAGCAGGCTCCACGCTGGGAGCCCAACATGGGACTTGATCCCAGGACTCCAGGATCACGCCCTGGGCTGAAGGCGGTGCTAAACCGCTGAGCCACCCGGGCTGCCCGGCTCTTACTATTTGAATCCACAGTTCCAGTTTTAAAAATGTATCCTAAAGGGGTGTCTGGGTGGCTCAGTCAGTTAAGCATCTGCCTTCAGCTCAGGTCATGATCTCAGGGTCCTGGGATCGAGCCTCGCATGCGGTTCCCTGCTCAGCAGGGAGCCTGCTTCTTCCTCTCCCTCTGCCTGCTGCTCCCCCTGCTTGTGCTCTCTCTCTAATAAATAAATAAAATCCTAAAATAATAATAATGATAAAAAATAAATTTAGAAAAATCAAAATGTATCCTAAAAAAACAGAGATGTCCAAAAATAGGATACATGTTTGAGGAAATCCAGCCCAGCATTACTAAGAATTGCAAAAAAACTCTAGAGAATCACATGCTCAATACATTAGATTACTTGTGTACGTTACAGTTATCTACAGGAGATGTAAAATGGTAGGGGCAATAAAATCATGCTGCCTGGGACTCAAAATAGCATGGCGACACCCTTGTAGGGGCCGGTGTTAAAGTCAGCACCCCAACAGTATACTCAGCATGATCCCAGTTAAAGAGGGTGTATGACTAGAAATACTAAAAATGGTCATGATCATCTCTCTTTTTTTTTTTTTTTAAGATTTTATCTATTTATTCATGAGAGACACAGAGATAGAGGCAGAGACATAGGCAGAGGGAGAAGCAGGCTTCCTGCAGGAAGTCTGATGTGGGACTCCATCCCAGGACCTGGGCCGAAGGCAGACATTCAACCACCGGCCATTGAAGCATCCCTGTTCATGGTTATCTTGTGGGTGATCTGCCTTTCACTTTTTTCTGTATTTCTAGTTTTCTAAAGTGAATATACACCATTTCTGTGATCAGGGAAACTATGAAACAGGCTCTGGAGTCAGATTGCTTAGATTCACATTCTAACCTCTGCAACCTTGGGCATGCTGTTTATCCACTCTGAACCTCAACTTCCTCCTCCACCAATTCAGACTAATAACAATAACTACCCTCACTGGGTTGCTGTGATGACTCAATTTTACAATGTATGTTAAGTGCATAGTATGGTATCTGGACCATAATAAGTGCTCAGTAAATATTAAGTATTATTTTGACTTTAAAGCAACAGTATCCACCTCCAAACTTTTTTTTTTTTTTTTTTTTTTTTTTTTAACGATAGGCACACAGTGAGAGAGAGAGGCAGAGATATAGGCAGAGGGAGAAGCAGGCTCCATGCACCGGGAGCCCGACGTGGGATTCGATCCCGGGTCCCCAGGATCGCGCCCTGGGCCAAAGGCAGGAGCCAAACCGCTGCGCCACCCAGGGATCCCACACCTCCAAACTTTTATACTAGAAGAGATTTTGTCTGGGCTTATTCCTATGCTGGAGGAAAAGCTGAAGTCTTCAATGGTTGTATATCCAAAATGCTTGTTATTCATATTCATCCCGTCTCTCCTGTCTCTCCCCCTCCCTCCCTCTCTTTTTCCTCCTCTCTCTCTTTGTCTGACTTCCTCCCTCTTCCTTTCTCTCTCTCTCTCTCTCTCACCCACACACACACACTCAAGATTAAGATCCTCATGTCCTAGGATTCTGACAAGTTTGAGCAATAGTTAAGATGCAGCCTCAACAGAGATCATTTGAGCAATGTGGGCAGTCCGCCGTGGTCAACCAAGGTCAAAACAGAGATGGCTTCGATAAGGAAGCCAGATGATTTAAGAGAAAGAGGCTGCTGATAATGAGTTGGCCAATGTGTGGTCCCAGAGAAGGCTTTTACTCTGCTGTGGCATAGACAGCCTTACAGCTGGGTGGGCAAAGCGCTCAGGCAAAGGAAGGAGCTGGGCTGTGGAAGGAGCCCCCGAAAGGGAGTCAGTACACCCAGGTTCTAGGACCACCACCCCCTCCACCCAGCAGCTGAGCATGTAGTCCTGCAAGACTACACTCTCCCCACTGACCACATGAGACCTCTCAGGGGCCCCACCAACACCTGAGTTTCTATTACACAGGATGACACCTTCAGCTCCTCACAATGGTTGTTTTATTTTAAATTTGGGAGCCAGTTCCAATATCTCAAAACAAGTCAAAGGAAATTATAAGAATAAATAAAGCCTCCCAGGCATCCCTAATATTTATTTCACTTTCCCCATCCATGTTATTTTAGTAGATCTAGCAGAAAGCGACAAAACCTAGAAAGTGACAAATGAGTGCAGATTACAAGGCAGCACATGTTCAGGCAAGGTCATTAGATGCCATCAGAAATGGTCTAAGGACACATGCATTTAGGAGATAACGCAGCTCAGCGGGTTATCTATAAATCGTTCTACTCTGGGTCCTGTCTGCGGCTCTCACACACCGGCTGTGGTCTCAGAGCCTAGACAATTAAACATGGCTGGAGAAGGCAATACGGACAAAAAGGAAATGTTTTTACTGAATCTGAAGCTCGGAGGAAATCTTTGCACACGCAACACCAAAATAGGCCTAAAAGGGGACATGACTGTTTTTAAGGTACATATAGGGAATGAAACGACTGATGGTTCAATCTGAAGAGAAGGAAAGATGCTCTTATGCAAAAAAAAAAAAAAAAAAAAAAAAAAAAATCACATCAGCATCAGGGACAGATGACAGAAGGCAGAAGAGGGGAGCAGTAGAAACAGGCTTTGGTGTCAGGCACTCTGGTTTTGAATTCTCGCCCTTACCTCCCACCAGCTGGGTGAATACGGGCATGTAGTTTAAGCTCTCAGAGCCTCCATTTCTAAAAGTATGCACAATGGTAGTAGCAGTGTCTATCTCAGAGATTACTGGAATGATTGAGTCAGTCATTCATTCAATGCATAATTACCGAGCCTCAAGATATGCTGGTCCAGTGCCAGATGTGGAGACAAGAGAGACAAGGAGGCACAGCCTCCACTTATATAGACTCCAAGTCTCTTAGGTTTTAGTGCAAGAAGAGAGAGAAACAAACATATGAAAGTGGTATCAGGAAAAATTAAGGCAGTTAAAGGGATGGAAAGTGTTGGGGGTGTTATTTTACAGTTAATTGACAGTTAAAGTGACATTTGAGCAAAGATCCAAAACAAGTAAGAGAGTGAGTCATGAGACCAGGGAGGGGAGGGCGATCTAGTAGAGAGGCCAGTAAGGCGAAGATACTGAGGCAGGAACAGGCTCGCATTCAATGGGACATTTGTAAGGAGCTAATATACTCAGGGCTTGCAAAGGCATGTGCTCACATGATGATGAGGATGGTTGGCGGTGGTGGTGGTCTCACAAAGACAGCCAAGCCAGCAGAATACAAGGGATGTGAGACTAGACACCGCCCTTGTTAACTAAAGTTATAAAGTGACAAAATTAGTATTGAACACAGGAAGTACTGATGAGGATCTTGACTAATTTTCATTTATTAAAAACTACAGCTCTATTTTTAGGTATATCCGTCAATCTAACATCATTCAAGAAAAGCTTCTCTGAAAATTCTATTTCAGGAATGTAAATTATTTGAAATAAAAATATTCTGTGTGCGTGATTTGTTTGTTACCCAGCCACCCTTCTGTTGGTATCTAGCCTGTTAATAGTGTGCATGTGGTATCTTAAAGGGTTACTAGGCAGGGTCCTTAGAAATTTCAGAGGAACAGTTAAGTGGCAGAAATAGCTAGTAGGTTTTCATTTCCACATATACTCTCAGAGGAAAAGGGTTTTAATCGATGCCTTTCTAGGCTTTCAGCCTTTTCTTAACTCTCTCGGGACAAAACTCTTCTTTACTTGTTTAGTTATGCATATTTTTGAATTTGATAAAGAGCCATTCATCTTGTATGAATTTTTCTTCAACCTACCTTTTTTTTTTTTTTGGCTTCGTATCAGATTGTTGAGATTTACCTGTATTGCTCTAGATAATTTTAAATCACACATTTTTGTTGGTGTACAACATTCTTTGATTACATCACAATTTGCTTATTCATTTTACTCTGAAATATTTGGGTGGTTTGGGTCTATTTTTTAAACCGATAGTAATATAAGTAAAAGCTGTGAATGGACAGCGTCCATGTTTTCTGGTACATGTGTACTGAAGTTCTTCCAGGGAACAAACTTAGAAGGAAAATTGCCGAGTCATAGGGGGTACCCATTTCTCTCTCTCTCTTTAAAGATTTTATTTATTTATTCATGAGAGACACACAGGCAGAGGGAAAAGCAAGCTCCCTGCAGGGAGCCTAATGCAGGACTCGATCCCAGGACCCCAGGATCACGCCCTGAGCCAAAGGCAGATGCTCAACCACTGAGCCACCCAGGTGCCCCTCTCTTTACTGGATAATGTTTAAGTCTTGCCTAAATGTATGTACCAAGTAACACTCTTACCTGCTGGTCACAAGCATGAAATACCATTTTTCTACCTTAGACCAAAATATGCCCTTTGCCACTGGGAATTGCAGATCTCAAATCATTCAAGTGCCAGTTCCAACTACAACCTCAGTGAATTCAAGACTGGTCTTTGAACAAATCCGGATCTGAAGAAATTTCAGTTCTGTTGGCTTTCTGGCTAACTCATCACAATCAACTTTACATGCAAACAATCCCCTCCCAAGAACAACAATCAATAATCACATCTTGCTGGAGCCACGATGCAAAATGAAGATGTTTCAATGAAAGCAGACATGCTTAAAAATATTTTGGGTATCTAAATTAATCTGGACCAAACTAAGCATAATCTAGATATCTGCCCCTAGCCTCGTGTTCCTTTTATTTCATGGCATTTTTATAGCTAGACTCGTCTAGTACAAGGCATCTTTGCATTTCTGAGAACTAAGAAAAAATTACTGGATTTGCTCTCTTCAAAAATCTTGTAGTCATGAATATACTAAAAACCAGAGAACTGTATATTTTAAAGAGGTGAATTTTATGGTATGTGAATTCTCTCTCAACAAAGCTGTTACTAAAAGTGGCATCAGCTAAGTGAAATAAACCAGTCACAAAAGGGCAAGTCCTTTATGACTCCACTTAGATGGAGAACCTAAAATAATCAAATTCATAGAGGCAGAAAGTAGGAGGTGCTTGCCAGGGGCTGGGGGGAGGACAGAATAGGGAGTTAGCATTTAATGGGGACAGTTTCAGTTTTGCAAAACCACGAGTTCCAGAGACGGGTGGTGGTGATGGTTGCACACCAATGAAAATGTACTTAATGCCACTGAACTGTACACTGGAAAATGGCAAAGATGATAAATTTTATGAGTACTTTACACTAATATGTATATTTACATTAGTGTAATATATATTCATGTAAAATAATTATATATTCCATATAAGCAACATGCAATATATACACTATATATTACACTACTACACATATATACAAAGTGTATATACATATATAATGTACACATGTCTACACAGCTCAGAAGTAGTGGTAGCTGTGTATTGTTTCAGTATTAACACGGTCATGTTCAAGCAAACACAAGATTTCTTTTTTCACGAAGTCTCATAGCTTGTGCACCACAGTCTGAGCATTTTCCCACTTTTCATATTTTTATAAGCAATACCGAATTTCAGTGCACAAATGCTACAACAGCATATACTGTGGGTGAGAAGAGGATTAAAAAACATCATGAGTCGAAAGTTACTGCTCACATTGCAACCTTGACACAACGACTCTGCAAAAACAAGGGCTTAAATTTAACAGAACACACCACGATTCAGAAAACGCTCCTAACATATGCCCAAGGGGACTGAGTCACGCTTACAGCTTAACTTAAACTCCTGAATTTTTTGACTTCTGTATGTTTAAATTCTCATCACTCTGCAGCTTCACCCTTTGTTTCTGCCACTGATCATATAATGCAGCTCTTATCTGACATCATCTCTACCATGAAATGCTTGTTTTTGAGCCGCCTGAGGTTCAGAGGACACTTTAAAAAATGTTAAACCATAAAAACTGTCAACCACTACTGGCAACGGAGGAAACAGGCAAGTCTTCTTTGATGCTGTCTTTGTGTCTAGAACAACCTTCCCACTTCTGCTCCCACGTGGACCAAGCAAGCTACAGCTTTTCCTTCTCTGTGAGCTCACCTTAATTCACTTCTCTGTGATTCTGTAATGAAGGCAGCTGTGATTACAGAAGTGAAGAAGAGAGTACTAACTACCCTGGGAGACCAGGAATGAGTGTTAATTTAGGTCCAGAGGTCCCAAAATGATAAATTGCATGGATTACATGTCTAAGGTATGTCTATGCAATAACCCATATCTGTATCCCCATCTTTAAGAATCTTCCGTGGTCCCCGATAAAGGGATGTCTGGCCACTCTGGAGGGGCCAGAGGATTTAGGGATGGCGTATCTCTTAACGTGGCACTGAGTCAGGTAGACCACGTGTGACTCACCAGGTTCCCGCTGCGAAGCCCACAATCTCCCTGGAGGGGCAAGGCATTTATCACGTGCAGGGAGCGAGTCATAATAGACAATTTTTTAATCAGCACACATTTATTCCGCAAATATTTACCGAAGATCTACTAAGTGCCAGGCACTGTGCCTGACATCAGGGACAAATATAGGACTACGATGTGGTCTCAGTAGAGAGACAGATGGGGTTCAGTATCGAACAGTTTTACCATGGAGTCTTCAGAACACTACAGCTGGTAAAAATAGCGGCTTTGCCCTCTCCAAAAAAATGCACTGAGCACACATAAGTAATCCAGTTAGCGAGTGAACATTCTGGCCATGAAAGAACATATTTGGAACGAACACAGTGATATCTTCTGAGGCTTTTCTCTTCAGAACCTTGGTTACCAGGCATTCCAGACACATGAATGCTCCAATATCCATTGAGAGGCAAATGACCAACTTTCCCTAATGCAAGTTTGCCACCATGGGACATTTGAATAAAAATGAGTGCTTCTACTAAAGATCTAGAGATGGCACCTGGACTTCCTCTTTCATAACAGACTTCACAAATCCTTTTTTTATATCTGCCTTCCCCGACAGATTCCAACCCCAAAAAAGACAGGGAATGAGTCCTCCCCATGTGCAGTTTTCCCTGGTGACTAGCACAATGCCTGGCCCCTCCTGAGCCATTAAAAACACTAACGGCAACAGCATTTTAAATTAGCTAGCTGCAAAGGATAGTAAAACTGACATCTGAAAAGCTGCTGAAAGAGACATCTAAAGACTGGATGATTAATATAATCCATAATCAGTCAATGAATGGTTTCGATTAATGACTCGAGTCTATTTACATATACTGTTATGGACTGAATTGTGTCCCCCTTCCAAATTTTTATATTGGAAGTCCCACCTCCCAGCACCCCAGAATGTGGCTGTGTTTGGAGACAGGGCCTTCGGAGAGGTAATTAAGGTCAAATGAGGTCAAGCGGGTGGGATCTCAATCCAGTACGACTGGTGTCCTTAGAAGAGGAGATCAGGACACACACAGTCAGAGGGAAGACCACGTGAGGACACAGGGAGAAGATGGGCATTCACAAGCTAAGGAGAGGGAGGGTCCCACAAACCTTAAAAGAAACCAATCCTGCGGACACCTTGATCTCAGGCTTCCAGCATCCAAAACTGTGAGCAATGCATTTCTATCAAGCCCCTCAGTCCGTGCTACTTTGCTAAGGCCGCCCTCACAGATGAGTACAGATTCTGGGCTCTGGCCTTGTAAACAATCATTTTGGAAAACTGAAATGTGAATGTTATATGGCAGAAGGAGTGCTGGGACTGGAATCAGGAGCCCCCAGACTCCCACATCTGGTGCCAGCCTGACCTCTCGGTCAAGCCCATTTTGATTTTGGGTCTGTTACCTCATTTTAAGATACAAGGGTAGATCCCGGGAGCACCCAGTTTCAGGTGCCACCACGTGGAGAAGTCAGCACTGCCTTCTCGGATCAGACGGAAATGACAGCGAGGTGTGTGGTGTTTCCTTTACTACGTTCTGCCATCACGGGAGCCTCCACAAACACTTGCCTTTCAATTCTTGAACCTTTTCATCAACATCAGCCAACCTCACTCCAAGCACACGATTGTCTCTCTGCAAGTATCCTACCACAGGGGGGATATCCATGCAACTGAGCTCCCCTGGATCACTCAGCACCTGGGGGACATCAGTTTGGGAAGTCACGTGAGAAGTGACAAGAACAACAGAGGAAGAATGGCTCTGCACGTTGCAGAGCTCTAGCATATTCTGGCTGGAAAAGCTAACGTCTTCTGAACGAAGATGTTAATGAGCCCTACAAACAGAAATTACTGCAACAGAACAATAGACATCTTAATTAATTTTTTTTCCAGCAATATTAGCACTAATGATTACAAAACCATCAACAGTAGCTCAAGTGAAGACAAAGAAACAATCACATGCCCGTGGTACAATCGCTGTAGAGACACAGAGTGGACTGTGCATCCAGCATTCATTTTCCTAAAAACTGCCTACGCACACAGGTGCAAACAGTCCTGTTCAAACTACTTGACCCAAACCCCAGACACGCTGTGGATTGTTGGTTGGGCTGGGGGCTTGTTTGCTTTGTTTTGTAGCCTGTAAGGTCAACCTGTTATCCTTCCCTAAAATCCATGAGACCCTCCCATGTGCTTGTCAAAATCCCCATTTCAAAATTCCCACTGCCTCTGATGAGTTTCCCTTACTGGCAACGAAAAGAGTTCTAATTAGTAAAACCAGATTTCAAAGACAAACAGCAAAGCAGTTAACATTAAAAAATAATAAAAACCTAAAAAAAAAAATTTTAAGGTTTATCCACGTTGCCTGCTTAGAATTTTTTTAACCTTCTAGTAGAAAAGGCAAGTGCACAGAAAAAAAACAAAAAAACAAAAAAACTGCTGACCATTTATTAAATAGTACAAAGGTTAAGATGAGGATGCTTCCCGACAGTGTGCCTGCCATGTTTTTCTTGTCCTGGAGCTAATGGGTCTTAGAACTCTTGCCTACCAGGGCAACCTCCTCCAAACTGTGGGCATCTCACGAGTTGCTCTCTCATTAATTCTTTCAAAAAGCATTTGGAGGATCTCTGTATCTTGCAACCCACTTGCGGGGGTTCAGAAGCAAACAGGAGAAAAAGCCATATATGCCATCAAGGAGAGCTCCTCCTAGGGAAGGGTACAAGCCATCCTGTTGTTAGGTTAGAGTTGCTAAGCCAACTTAGAGAAACAGACGTGTTATTTAACGATATATCTTACATACAGACAAATAAATCTAAAGGTCTATGTAGATGGATGACAGTGTGGACCAAACTTATGAACAAACTTAGGCTGAAGTGCTGGGTAAGAAGCATCAACAGATGAGGTAGGGAACAGCTCGCAGAAGCAATCACATCAAAGCAAATGATGATATCAGAGCATAAAGGTGTAATAACCTAGTTCCCCTGGGTACTCGGTACCAACCTCGTACTGTACTTATCCCAGCATTGCATGCTTGTCTATAAATCTGCATTTGAGAAAATTCTGACATTCGAGGGATGCATTATTAAAAATGTGCTTCTTGGGGCGCCTGGGGGGAGTCAGTGGATGAGCGTCTGCCTTTGGCTCAGGGTGTGATCCTGGGCTCCTGGGATCGAGTCCTGCATTGGGATCCCTGCATGGAGCCTGCTTCTCCTTCTGCCTATGTCTCTGTCTCTCTCTCTCTGTGTCTCTCATGAAAAAATAAACTCTTAAAAAAAAAAAGTGCTTCTTGGGTGGTAAACTAACAACTGAAGAGTTCATGAAATCCCAAACACTAAAATAGGAAGTAAAGATATAACGACACTTGTCAGAAGATATTAAGAAGACATGGCAATAAAAGGAATCTGTTCACAGAGAGAATGATTCTAAATACAAAATGGTCAGATTGATACTTAGAAGTGTGGCTATTAATAGAAATAATATTAGAGAGGTTTCATTATGTAAATGGCTTATATGTCTGCCAGAAATGTACCCAGTGGTAATTTGCATTTTTGCTGTAGCAGAAATTTCAAGGATTTCTTTCACTGAATTATGAGGGACCCTTTCATTGGTACACCATAGCCTTTACAATCACAATTTTTAAAACCCCACCTATGCTCTTAGTTGCTTTTAGATAATGATAATAATTAGCTACTTTTATGTGCCAGGCACTGTGCTGCCTGCTTTATGTGCAGCAGTATTGTGATCCTGTGAGATAAAATTATTCTTCCTGTTGTAGCATTCAAAGAATGGAGGCTTGAAGCAATTTGCCCAGGGTCTCACAATTAACAAAACCATGGATGCTGGCCTTGAACTTTATTATCTCTCTGACCCCAAGCCCATGCTTCCTCCCACTGCCATGAATACCAATGGTCCAAAGTCTGGTGACATCAATAAGCATAGAATTTCAGACAATGACCTGTGAGCATAGAAATGGATAGTGATCATAGAAATGGGTCTAGAAAGATGGGCACTTCTGGTCACTCCTGTTTGCAAATCTCAGTATATGTTCCCACCCAAATAGTACCCATATTTGCCACCTGAGACCCTTGGATATTGGTGCCACACTCAGCTCTTGATATGGCACAAAGGACAGGTGTCATAGGTCAAAATCCTGTATCACTCCAAAGGTAAATCCCCAAGTCCCACCATCTGCCCTACATCTACTCTGGAGGTTTCGCTGGATACTCCATGGACCTCTAACATCAGCTGCATCCCCCTACCACCACCACCTCTCATTCAGATCCTTGGCTTCATGATCCATAATTCTATGGGACTCTCTCTTCTTTAGTTCTTAGTCATTCAAATCAGCGTTTTGAAATCCCAAGGTGATTGTAAAACTCTCATGTGAGCCACAAAGCTTCATCAGAAAGGCTAGTCAATACCAGTTTTATTTCAGATCCATCTGCTTACCTCCCTTATACACCCTTTGAGGAATTTTTCCATTTTCCATAAAATAACTAAAAATCAAGCATCAGAAGCAAAGAAGAAGAGAAGCAAAAGCTCAAAAATAACCCACTCATACTTGAAAACAGAGCATGAGTTTAGTATCAGGCAGGGCTGGTCTAGAATCCTTGTTCTATGACATAGTAGCTATGACATGGTACTCATTTGTACTCATACAGCCTTTGTCTTGCATCATCTGTAAAGCAAAAGCAATAGTGTTCATTTCCTGGGCATGATGAGGTTTAAAAGGGAGGTTTTAAGTTAATGCTCCTAATGGGGGGCCCAGCACGAGGTAAAGTTCCTATCTCTTCTACTCTGGTCCAAGGGGAGTGGACTGTGAGCACTGCATCTTTTCCTATTCCTTGTTCTTCCCTCACTGCCTCTCCACATAACCCCCAGCCACTGGCCCATGTTCTATGGGCTGGAGACACTCGTTCTAGGGCAGTGAAAAGGTGCCTGACTCAGTCTTGTCACCCCCTGGGGATGAGCCTGCCAATTCTGCTCATCTATTGAAACCACCTTACAGAGCTGTTAATGAGGATTTCACATGAGGATATACAGGAGAGCCCAGCAAACTAAGACAGGGGGTAAACACTGGGTGACTATTATTTCCTTGAGATTGGTGGGCAGATAGGAAGAGAGGAAGTCCTTGCTCTCCAGAGTCCTGATCTGAATTCCTATAGGCAAGGTTTTTGGCAATGACCCAGAACCACTTAAGCTTCCTAGGAGCCAGGCAACCAAATACAGCAAGACTAGATAATGAAGCCCAGGGATGAGGGGTTGGGGAGGCTAAAGGTCCCACAGTGGGAGGTGGCACCCCCCAACTCCATGCTGCATTCAGAGAGTTCCAAAAACACAGGAGGAGCTTTAACAAAAACAAAATACAAGAGTTACCATGTCAACACTAGAGTTTCACAAACACCGACCTCTACAGACACCAGAAAATGTGAAATTGCTCCGCAATCTGAAGTTCAGAGAAAAGCACATTTTTTTTAAAAGCGGAAAACAAATGAGAAAGGTAGATGCATTGAGTACTCATTTTTAGAATCTCTTATCGATATATCATATTTTATTATAAAGAAACATTTAAAAGGCATGTAGACCTGCTAACGACTGCATAAGATTTTCTTGTTTGACAGATTTAGAGATCCAAGGCATGGCCATAAATCTTTTCTAAACAAGGAGGATTATAAACAAAGTAATTAGTTAATTAATTAATTAGACACACAAACCACTATTGACAAGCCTGGAGAAATCCCTCCCAATGCCTTTTTTGTTTCTTTTCCAGGTTTGGAGGGAAAAATCCTTGAAAAAAACATGACCTACTACACATATGATTCCTCACTTTAATGTTTTCTCCCCAAGCACCCACAAATCCAGGTCAACCCAGTTTGCTTCCATTTCTTGCCCAAGTTCAAATTTCCTACTTGATGCCTACCATCTGGAGCCCTCAAGGGGCTGCCACTGTCTAAATGTGTTTGCCAACAGATGCTGCTACATTCCTCTTCCCGAGAGGCACCTGCCGCGCTGAGCATGTAATGTGGCTGCCAGGGCAGGCAGATGTGTCAGAAAAGGCAAATATCCCAAGCTGTCCAGGGACGTTGGAGCAAATATGTCCTGAGCAGCTTCAAGTGACTGTAGACCTAAGACGTGAAGTTAATTAATGGAAGCCCAAGCAAAGATGGTGACAGCTCAAAGCAAGGGTGTGAAGCTCGTGTCATTTGGTAAAAAGAACCCAAGAAGAAATCTCCTAAGGACAGGACATTAATGCCTGCACCGTATTTCCTTTGCAAACTAAGACATTTCAGTTAGAAACATGTCTTTACACTCCGGAGGGATTTTATAAGGTGTTGACCTGCTACTAATTGCAGCAATGCCTACATGACAGCTAACAAAATAGCTCCTCACCCATTTGATTCTGATTACCTAGCTGCCATCACAGCTTCTTCCCTCCAACTGAATGAACCTGTTTGTCGTCCAGCTTCTTTATGTTCGATCCTCCCAAGCAATCATCTCTAGCTTGAAATGCCCTTTTGTCTCCGCTTCACACAATCATGACACTTGTTTTCCTACCAAACACAGTTGAAACCACTCTCCCCTAATCCCACCTGAACTAACCCCGACTAGTTCTGGCATGCATGCAACCCATAGACTCAACACTTACTTAGCACTAACAAAGATTTCTTTTAGGAAAAAGTTAATTCTACATATCCCTAACCTGTAACTTTGGCCAAGTTATTTCTCCTAAATGGGCCCAGTTTACTCATCTGTAGAAGGAGGATAATAATAATAACTCCAATCTCTCAGAGTTGTGAGAACTAAACATTTATTTTTATGCTGTGTGTATGTATGAAGACACACCCATTTAGTCCATGTAAAGAGGTTATGAGCCCGGTACTGGGTACACCATAAGTATTCAGAAAATGTCTAGTGCTTTGATTCACATTGCTATTAATATTACTCTGTGATTTGTGCTACCATTGCATTGGTCTGCATCACTTGATGACTAAATTCTGGGGATTAGGAGCTATTCTTACACATTGCCCAGAAACTTGAGGATGTGAGGATGTTCAGTGGGAACCGAACAACAAAGTATTAACCTGGCAAGGACTCGAGTACTTCTGCCTTAGCCCACTCTGCTGATTACAAAAGCTCATTCAGACGTGTGAGTTCAGGCAAAAAGAAATAATTGTATTTGATTCTTGAAGTGGGACAGCAATAAGATAAATAAATACGTCTAAATTTGCAGAGAGAAAATTTCTATTTTTTTTAGAGAGAAAATTTCAACAGGGCTTTAGAATGAGAAGGGCAACCTACTGTGGCTCATGAGCACCTCCAGAAGCTTCCTGAAGGTATGACTGAAGCAGAGGTGAGAATGTGTGAGCTGATGAGGACAAGAAGCAGCATAGCCCTGAGCACAGATACAAAGCCTCCTATGGCAGGGGAAGGGCAAGGAGCACAGGCCATGCAGGGGAAATATGGTTTTCTGAAGGGTGTAGTGCAGGTGCATATTAGTTGCCCCAGAGCTCAACCCTAACCTCAGGCAGCATGTAGTTCCCCCAGTAAAAGTCACTTGCCCATGGAGAGAGATGCACACCTGAATTTACACCAGGGGTATTTCCACCATGTGTGCTAGACCACCATTTACATACCTGCCCCCCTTCCACATGCTCTGCTTCTATTCTTACCCTTCTCATTTCCCATGTAAATCTGTTGTCTTTTAATCCTCAGATACAGAATGTCACGGTGGACAGAACCTCCAAGGATTATCCGGGCTCCTGTCCTCCTCTTACAGAGGAGGAAACTGTTCCAGAAAGGTTCATAACTTTCCAAAGGTCACAAAATTTGTGGTATAGCAAAAACCGAAACCTAGATGGTGTGGCCACCCCCCTCTCCCCAAAGCAGTCGAGTTTCTAATTCTACATCATCCCATCTGCTTGCTTTTCCCCCCTTCCTGGCCCTCCACTGTGCCTAAGTCATCAAGGTAAGTTTTATTGGCAAGCAGGCCACTGGAACAGGCCTACGTTTTCAGGTAGGACAAAGTATATTTGGCGATTTTGTACTTCATGGTCATTCTGCTCTGCACCATGCATATGGACCTTCTGCCTATGCCAACTTTCATTCCCCCTTAATGGTCTTTGACATCAGTCCACCCTTAAGATATCTGACTAATAAAAAATTTCAATGGTTAATAAATATCATTAATTTAGAAGCTTTTGGGGATCCCTGGGTGGCTCAGTGGTTTAGTGCCTGCCTCTGGCCCAGGGCATGAACCTGGGGTCCCGGGATCAGGTCCCGCATTGGGTTCCCTGCGTGGAGCCTGCTTCTCCCTCTGCCTCTCTCTCTCTCTCTCTCATGAATAAATAAATAAAATCTTTTTTAAAAATTTAGAAGCTTTTTATAGACAAATACTTCATTCTTTTTATTTTTTATTTTTTTTAACATTTTATCCATTTATTCACGAGAGACAGAGAGACAGAGACATAGGCAGAGGAAGAAGCAACCTCCGTGTGGTGAGCCTGATGTGGGACTCAATCCCGGGACCCCAGGATCACGACCTGAGCCAAAGGCAGACACTCAACCACTGAGCCACCCAGGTGCCCCCTCATTCTTCTTCTTTTTTTAAAAATGGGTTTTATTTAATTGGGGTCTTTTCTTCCCAGGCCATGGCAGTACTATTTCAGGGAAATGCCATAGCTTGAATCCCAGGTACATTTAAAAAAATAATCTAGACAAACTAGTTTTTACACCTACCAAAAAGACTGAGAACCATAAAACCACTCTTTGGAAAAGGGAGAAAGAAATTAATTTAGTATACTAGAATTCAACAGCTGTTTCTCAAACCAGAGTCACCTGTAACAAGTGGCTCCTTAGCAGGGAAAATTATTTACCTTCAGATAACCATGTCAAGCTAGGAAAAAATGTTTCAAAAATAGCCATTAAATTAATTTTTCTTTAAGTGGCATGGGGAGAAGATAAGAAGCTATATATAGTTCAACTGTACTAAACTCCTAAGAAACTCTGATACACTGTACACTGCCCCAGGCAAATGGCAAGTGGGGGAAGGGAGATTCCCAGGAATATGTGATTCATAACTGTTAGTCATCGCTTTGGGAAATTTTAGGACATAATCACTATCAGTTAAACATTATTATTTGCTAAATGTCCAAGATACAAATTTCCTTGGAAACAACTGGTGACAATATTAAAGGTTCTGCACAGCCCCTTAATTTTCCTATTTTGTGGGCTGGCAGATTTTTGGGAATTTCACAACTGAGTATGAAGAAGTAAATTTATTTAATTACCATATGCATAGGCATGGTTTATGCACACTCTTAATCAGACTGGTGGATCCAGTCTGTGGGGTCTGAAGCTTATAAAAAGTTAGTAAAGGAATAAAAGATAGTATTGGTGGGTGGGTCTTTCAGAAAGAGTTCACAAAATTAGCAACCTAGAATTTGATACCAGGTCTAAGGAGGGGACTGTGCAAGTGAGGAGCTGAAAATCTGAAGCATCACCAGCTCCAAAACAAGAGTGCCTGGTTCATGACACATTCAGATTGTACTCAAGCAACACAAAGGTGGGGATACCTGCCAATGGCCAAGATCTATGTATTTCCTTAGTCTTCTTCAACACTATACTGCAAATACTCCCATGCACATTTTTGCCCAGCTCAACTAGGTAAACGGAAATATTTACACTTGATGTTTTAAATGGGCTATTGAACTATTACGTGAATCCCAATATGTCCAGAGTAATTTATTTGGCCGCAATGCATAATCTGTGGAGACCCACTAAGGGTTCCTAAGAGAGTGTGTCAGATTAGCCATCACAGTACAGCTAAACTCAGCAATTATCCTTGGGTGTGGACAAGATGGGGAAGGGCAGTGCTGAGTGGTCTAACACAGTGCCCCTGAGATGAATGAGCTTGAGTCTAGGCTCAGTCAGAGGTGGGGAGAGGCCCTCTTACAATGTGAGTTTCTGCCTCACACCAGGTATCGCATGCAGGGAGAGCACCTCAGTACATCTTCATGATGGCAAGACAAAATGAGAAGTGAGAAAAATCTCTGAGCGCCTCAACATTAAATCAATCCATGGAGTCTTTCACCAGAAGAAAAAGATGTACCGTGACAGAAGATTCTAGAATCACAGGCGTCTGGGATTTGAGGCAAATCTCTACCCTAAGCACAGCAGAAAGTCATTACTGTTCCATTAACTTTCAGGAAGTAGATTAGACCTTTCTGGGCTTTCTTTCTTAAGGCTCTCGGAGCTCCAGGGTGCCAGTGAAGTGCAGCTTAGACCAGCAGTGGCAATTCCTAGAATAGAAATCTGAAAATAACACATTCACTCTGACACGCCAACCCACTACTTTTAATTGTGGCTCATTAAAGATGTAAATAGAAGAAGACTTATGTTCACCTCTACTACAATTTCACTGCTGCAGTCAAATCACAATGCTTCTGTTTCTATGCAGAAAGGAATACTTCTGCTTTGCGGAACATCACCGCAAGCAGAGGGCTGTGATTCACCAGTTTTCCAAGGGCAGTCATCACATGTTTCTGCCTGCTGTTGGACAGAGGCAAGTATACGGGATGATTAATTTAAAAATCAACGAAAAGAAGAATAAAAGGCAAGTCAGCCCAAAGATGGTATCTAACAAATGCCAAATTCTCCCCAGGAGGCATTACGGAAATGCAAACCTGCCTATAGGAATTCTGCAGAGGATTCAGGCTGAAAAGGGGCGAAACCGAAGCAAGGGAAGATCAACCTCAAAGATGAATGTGAAATCACCTATTAGGCATTTGAATTTTGCCTTACAAATATTTTTTCCTTCAGTGTACTAATGAAAATATTTTTTCTGTGTCTTCTGTTTACTCCTATTCCTTTGTTTAATTGCCGTATAATTAACATACAATGTTATATTAGTTTCAGGTGTGCAACATATTGATTCAACAGTTCTGTACATCAGTGCTGGCAAGGTAAGAGTAGTCACCATCTGTCACCATGCAACATTATTACCATATTATTGGCTATATTCCCTGGGCTGTACTTTTCAATCTCTGTGACTTACTTATTTTATAACTGAAATTTTGCGGCTTACTTGTATTCTTAGAGGACCTTCTTTCCTGAAGTTAGAATGAGAATTATATCTTATTGATAATTACTAATACAATGAAGTATTAAAACTGAATACATGAAAAAAGTTCACTAGAAATACTGTGTTAAAAATAAATTAAGGACCAGATGTAAAAAGACACATACTGTATAATTCCAGGTATCTGTGGTAGCTAAAATAGGCAAATTCATCATAGAAGAAAGTAGAGTAGAAGTTACTAGGAACTGCGGAGAGAAAGGAATGGGGAGTAAGTGTTTAAAGGTACAAAGTTTCTGTTTGCAATGATGAAAATCTCTGATGGTTGCACAAAATCGTGAGTGTACTTAAAGCCACTGAATTGTACTCCTATAAATGGTGACAGCAGCAAGTTTTATGTTATATGTTATATGTATTTATTGCAATTAAAAACACATATATTGGGATGCCTGGGTGGTTTAGTGGTTGAGCATCTGCCTTTGGCTCAGGTCATGATCCCGGGGTCCTGGAATCAAGTCCTACATTGGGCTCCCTGCAGGGAGCCTGTTTCTCCCTCTGCTTATGTCTCTGCCTCTCTCTCTTTCTATGCCTCTCATGAATGAATAAAATCATATATATTTAAATATTAAATATTAAATATATATTTAAATATTAAATATTTAATCATATATATATTTAAAAATCAAATTAAAGACACTTGGAAAGTGGGGTGCTGGATTGATGGCTATGTCCCCAAGACAGAGTACTGTTAGCTTGCTGACTCTCCCACGTGGCTGATGGCAGTGCCAGGCAAAGGAAGGGGTGAGACCAATGTGGATACCCACTAGGAAAAGAGAGAAAACCATATCCATTCGTGCAAAGTGGGTACAGCTGCAGGTGAGATAAGCCTCTGCTAATCAGCCCCAGCATGGTTGTCAAGAATTTACAAGTACTGATTTAAATGCATTAAGTAGATCTGATTCTCTGGAGAATCTTACTGAGGATCAATTTCATAGAGCAGAAAACTACTCCACAACTTGTCAGGTTAATACAGAGTTGGGTTAAATTTACATAATGTGTGCCTGTAGGTTCACGGGCTATGACCTTTGATAGCTGGTCCTGAACTTCCCCTTTCACTACATGTCACTGCAAATTCTAGGCAGCGTTTGGAAACACATGCTGCTCTGCCTATTGCTGAGTGGTTTTTAGTGTAATAAATTTGGTGTCAGTCAGATGGATGAAGCAAAGTGCTTCCCTTAAATATCTAGGGTTCTTGCAATGTACTCACCCCCAAACTCTGTTTTACTGTGAAGAGCAAGTTCACTCTGCATGGTACCCAACAAAGGACGCCAGGCTCTTCCAAGTGGCTAATTTGATGGGCTCCTAGAAATGGCCACCTGCCAGCAGTGTCATTTAGAAGGATGCTGGTCCTGAGGACAGTTGAAGATAATTTCTTTCCCATCAGCCTCTACAAAGTAGATTAGGTCCTTGTGGGGCTTTACTTTCTCTGAAAGCAACAGAGTGCTAGCAAAGTGGCCTTAAAGCATTGAAAAAAAAATAACCCTAGTGCATATTGGAAATCAGAAGTGGTTCAGCAGAGGTAGGAGTGAAGACGGAGTACAGGCAAGGGGTCAGGGAGTCTAGGGTTCAAATCCTAGCTTTCTTCCTACAAGCCCTGTGACAGTCTTCAGCACCAATAACCTCATCCACTATAATAACATATAATTTAAATGTAAAAGTCAGACTCATTATTTGTAAAAGTTTTTGTGAGGATCAGATGAGATGAAATATGTAGAAGCACAAAGGAATTAGTTTATTTAACCATACTCAGATCAATTAGTTTCCTCTTTAAAAGAGAAAATGTCGAAAAAGGGCCTCCTAAGTTTTGTTGAAGAAGCTTTTAAAATATACCCCAGTATTTATGGAGTATCCACCATGCTGAAGATGCAGTGCTACTCCTTGAGGGGACATAGGACGGTAGGAGACCTGTCTTTAATTTGAGGGAACTTAGAGTCTAATAGAGCAGATGAGTACATCAGTGCTAAGTCTGATCATGAACTTCTTCCATTCTACAATCTTCAATGGCTTTCTGCCGCTTGAGATAAAATTCCAACCCCTAGGATGGGATTAAACCAATTGTTTTCACCAGTCAAATGGGCTAACTAACTACTTTGTAAGATGCTGTAAGACACCACTCACAGAAGCTAGTGTAAGGTAGTCAATTAATAGTTCACACTAATTATTATATTACCATCATTATTAAAGGAATCTCGTTCCTCCCAATCCCTCACTGTTCTAACTTCATACACCTCTCACTGGACCCAGGCCAGTCCACGACGTGCCTCAAACACACACCGCCCTCTTTCTTCTCACCTTCATTCCCTTAGCCTCCTGCCATTTGGGATCTGGGCCATACTTCAACATCTAGCTCAAAACGCCCCCTCCGTATCCTCACCACGTCATAACTAGACCAATTATCTCACTCCTTTGTGTTCCCACCGCATTTTCTCACCCTCCCTGACTGGGCTCAGTCCCATATTCACCTTCCCCTCATAGAGGAAAAACTCATAAATTCAGTTTGAAGGAAGGTACCCACGAATAAAGGTTGGAAAATTTTTAGTACAAGCTGTGTAGCTGTCTAACTGACTATCACAAAAGTAACGTAACTGTAACAGCTAATTTAAAAAAAAAAAAAAAAAGCTTTATGGGCATGAACTCATGTAGGTTTTACAGCTTTGATAGATGCTGCTTTAATTTTCCTATTTCATGGGTGGATAAACTGAGACCCAAAGAGGTTAAGTAAATTTGCTCAGCGTTACACAGCTATCAAGAGGCAGATTTGTACTCAAACCCAGGAAATCTTATACTCTTCAACAATACATTACATTGTTTTCCAACCACAATATAGCGATGGATAAAAAAAAAAAAAAAAAAGCAAGCAAGCAAACAAACAAACCCAATCTATGAGGACAGTAATCAGTTTTTTCAAACTTTGAGATCCATCAAGCAATTCTGTTCTATCTTTAGATCCTTAGAGTCTCATGAAAGGTTGTCTTCCACCAAGCAGCCTTCCTCATTGAGGATACTCGTGCTTACAGACCCTTCTGCTTTAACCAGCGCCAGGCAGCCTTACATAGGCCACAGCCACAGTATCGCCACGGGGACCCATATATGTGGTCTGGGAAGGACAATTCAAGATAGCACCTACTACTATCCAGGAAGCACCCGAAGCTGTAATGAAAATTGCTTTCATTGCAGCTAAATAATGAGAATAGCTAAAGGTGAGCTGCGAATCTGCATTCGCTCCCCTTAGCCACGGTATGTATGTATGTATGTATGTATATACACAACAGAAGTGTACTTGACAATACACTGATGGCTTCAGGTATACATACTTCCTGGTGGACCTTCTATACGGCCAAATGACCAGGCTTTTAAATAAATGTGAGGCACAGGACAGAAAAATAATAAATTCAGCAAAGATTCGTCTGCAAAATAGATGTAGATCACCTTCCATGAGATGCTTCCAAGTGGTGTGGTATTTAAGACTTCCAAGTGAGGGGATCCCTGGGTGGCACAGCGGTTTGGCGCCTGCCTTTGGCCCAGGGCGCAATCCTGGAGACCCGGGATCGAATCCCACATCGGGCTCCCAGTGCATGGAGCCTGCTTCTCCCTCTGCCTGTGTCTCTGCCTCTCTCTCTCTCTCTCTCTCTCTCTCTCTCTCTGTGTGTGTGTGTGTGTGACTATCATAAATAAATAAAAATTTAAAAAAAAAGACTTCCAAGTGAACAGTCGATCAGTACATGTGGGCTGATCAATATCCATAATTCGTTACTCTAACAATGGTTCAGCTTTTGTCATAATTTCATAGGCCAGCAAACGAAGGGTGGGTAAAAATATCACACAGAACAAGTGGCAAATTTGAAACAAATGATCTATTCCAACTTAACTGACTCTAACTAAAACATTAATAGGAAAAATAGAGAAGATATGTACAATATAGATCATAAAATAATCTATACTATTAAACAGCCTTCCCCCAGTGTCAAAATATTGTTTAAAAAGATGCAAAACATGCCTCACACACTGCTCTCCATTAAATAGCATTCTGAAATTCTTGCTCACAAGTGCAAATGATGATTTTTTTAGTGGCATTTTTAACATGTGATATTAAAAAACCTCCTCCTCTTCCCTTTGAAAAGGAACTTTTGAGGATGCCAAATTAATTTTGGAGATGACTTTTCATTTTGTTTAAGCCAAGATATTTTTTTTCTCCTTTGCAATTTTAACCAAACAGAATTCTTAGAAATGAAAAAATAGTAACAAGTATATTTCTAGAGTAGAATAGCCTTTCAGAACTGAAAATGTTATATCAATCCTTTAATGTTACCCAGTCTTGGCTTTTTAAATTCCCTTAAGAAAAAAATACCACATATTCGTATTATGTTGCCAACACTGAATGTGTCATTTTGGTGGATTTCTGATTTGGCCAATATGATTTTTTCATGGCACAAAATAGTTTGAAAAGCAATTTCTAGTCACTTCGCAAATATGGCTCCTGAGAAGCTGAAGTGACTCTACCTGATGTTAGAAGTTTCAAATACCAACGATTCACCCTACAAGTTTACTTAAAGTGCTACGATGCTGAGTCCAACTGCTTTTGTAAAAATCGTTTAGCTCAACATATGAACTTTTTGTAATTTTTTTGAAAAAAAAGCTTATCCAAAACATTTGAAATCTTACCTGAAGGGTTACTTGTATATTTCTCAATGAGTTCTTTCTTTTTACCTTCCACAAATATTAAGCTATATTATGTGCAGGAATGGGTTTACTACTTAGAACACAAGGTTTAAAAATAAACCAATCTCCACCCTCACGGATCATCCACAGAGATGGCTGCATCATCAAAGAACTGCAATCCGTTGAGCTAACACAGGAAGAGGAGACATTCCCAGTAGGCATCAATGAATGAGAAGTTCACTGGGTGGAGAAACAGAATTTCATGCAGAAGAATCAACATGAAAAAAAAGGTATGGCTGCTAAAGAACACAGTATATGTAGAAAGGGAAGAAATGCCATGTGGGGAAGATGGGAGGGAGGGATGAGATCTCAATAGTGAGCTGACAATGAATTCCTAGGGATCTTGAATGTCATGCAAAGGAGTCACCATTTTATCTTGTAGGAAAATGGAAACTAACAAAATCCTTTAAATTTTTCCTTTCACTTCATCATACTCACTCATTCCTATGGAAAATACCAGAGGAGTATCATTCTTAAATCAAGTCCCAATTGATCTAATACTACAAACATCTTCATTTTTGCTTTATTTACTTCTCATCTTTGTTGACATACACATATTTTCATGATTTTGTAATCAATGTGTATTGATGTGTGATCAATTGCACACACAATTATGAAGGATGAATTTTTTCTTTTTTTTTAAGATTTTATTTATTTATTCATGAGAGACAGAGAGAGAGAGAAAGAGGCAGAGACACAGGCAGAGGAAGAAGCAGGCTCCATGCAGGGAGCCCAACATGGGACTGGATCCTAGGTCTCCGGGATCACGCCCTGGGCCGAAGGCGGGGCTAAACCACTGAGCCACCAGGGCTGCCCATAAAGGATGAATTTGAGGCTCACATTGTATTACATACTTCAAGTGCCACCGAGGGTTTTCAGGAATGGTAGTAATTCAATCAGACCCTTTCTTTGGGAAGACAACCCTCAAAATCATAGGATGAATGGAATATAGGAAAGATAGACGTAAGGCAGAAGTACTTTCTGGAAGGTGGCTGCAGTAGTCAGGCAAGTGATGCTAACAGCAGAAACAGACCAAGAGCAGGGGAATGGAGAAGAGTGGTAGACCGTGAAATACATTTGAGGCAAAACTCTAGTGTGTGGTCAAGGGGCAAAGCGTAGGAAGAGGAGGTGGTGTCCAGCATCGATGATTGGCTGGATGCTGATGCTGTTTCTCAAGACAAGGAACCCATAAAGGGGGACAGGGCAGTAACAGGAGGAGGTGTAGAGTCAAGTCAGAGGCACCTACGATAACCCAGATGGAGCCATCTGGGAGGAAGATGGAAGCCGATGATCTTAAGCTCCGAGAGGAAGAGAGAGCTATGTTCATCAGGAGAACAGAACTGGTAACGATGTCATGATGTGATGATGAGGTATTCAGGAAAAGCATGTGCAGTAAGGAGCTCCGGTGGGTTTCTTTCTGTTTTCACTCCAACCATGTGCCAATGTGGCAGTTTCATCCTGATTTCTTTTGATGCATAGCAAACACCTCCTTTCCAAGCTTTCAAACTGTCACCAAGGAAGGGTACCTTCCAAGTTAATCACCATCTGTTTTGATGATGCCTATTATAGGACCATTCACTGCATTTCCTGAACTGGTGTGGTTTCACTCAGTTATACCCAACCACACAGCTTCTCCAAAGGACTGATGTTATTAGCCTGTGACAGTATCAGCAAGAGGAGTGAGTTTTCATGTATTTCACAGAAGGCACGCTTGGTACTGTTTTACAGAACGTCATGTATGACAGTGAAGGGGATCTAACTAAGGGGATCTAACTTTCTCTAAGCGAGAAAGCCTTTAAAGAGCTTTCCAGCAATGGTCTTCGGTGGGGGGGAGGGGGTACTGATCTGCCTCTTTTCCTGTGTCTATCTGCCTCCCAAAAGCAGTGCCTAAGGTTTAGGAAGCCATTTGGAAAATCTGCAGTTTTGGAGGATGCCACATGGTAAAGAACACAAGTGATGTAGTGAAATATTTTTTTAGAACCAGCTCTTTGCTTTCCCAACAATGGATGACTATTTGTAAGGAAATATTCCATATATTTCGCCTGCTTCTCCCTCTGGCTGTGTCTCTGCCTCTCTCTGTGTCTCTCATGAGCAAATAAATAAAATCTTAAAAAAAAAAAAAGACCTTTAATGAAGGTTCAGGCACTGATGCCAACAACTGTACACTTCTCTTGCATGAGTGATAGTCTGTGCCCCTGCCTCCTGCCTCACAAAGCCAGCCCACACCAGAACCCAACTGCAAGAGGCTACACAGAGAAAACCTAATCAGGTTTCAATGAAGCACGTGTGCAAAAAAAAAAAAAAAAAAAAAGCCTCTTTTGGTCTCAATATTGCTTCGGAAATCTGTGCTCTCTTTTCTTACCTTAGCTGAGAATGAGAAGAAAAAAAAAATTTCCCAATGCATTGTTATACCTTCCTGCTCTTCAAACCTCCTGTTGACAAAATTAGATGGACACCTGGGAGAAGACACTTCCTGCTGCTGTGCCTGAAGGTGCCTTTTATTTTTTAAAATATTTTATGTATTTATTTGATGGAGAGAGAGAGAGAGAGAGAGTACAAGCCAGAGGGAGAAGCAGAGGGAGAGGGAGAGGGAGAAGCAGTCTCCCCGCTGAATAGGGAGCCCAATGTGGGGCTCGATCCCTGGACCCCAGGATCATGACTGAGCCGAAGTTAGGCAGACTCCTAACGGACCGACTAAACCATCCAGGCGCCCCCTGAATATGCCTTTTAACACAAACTTAATCCAAGATCGACACAACTTCTCTTAAATGAAACTGACTAAGCAAGAGTAAAAACAAACAAACAAACATACAAACAAACGCTGCAAAAAAAAAAAAAAAAAAGCTTCAGTGCAGTTGGAAGTGGCTGTCTTAATGGCTAATAAGTTTCCCAATTAGCTCACTGGTTCCCTTAGAGGCTGGCTAGACTTCCCGAGTTCTTCTGTTTGGTTTCTGTTAGGTCTTTTACCAGGGCTGGATCTGGCAGCAAGGGCATGAGGAATTGCACTAAAAGCAAAAACCGCCCTGCAAATCTCTTCTGGAGCGTCCAAGGCCAGGGGTGCCCTTGCTGCAGCAAGTGGAGGAGGGCAGGAGGGGGCCCCGTGTGGCCACTGCAGTCTGTTGTCATCAGATTCAAATCCTGAATCTGCTGCTGGCACTGGGGATGCTTTGATGTGTGTCCACTGCAGCTTAACTTTATCCCTTTCAGGAATGGGATCGCTCTCCTGCCACCAAAATGGGCAACCTGCGCGCCCTAACAGCTGAAAGAAACAGCGTTCAAAAGAAACTGCCAAGGGCAGCAGGCGTGGCCTTGGGATCCGAGGCTACAGTGTCTAGGTTCCTACAGCACTGCTCCCACCTCCGATCCCCTTCTGTCCTGAGATTCCGGTCCCCTTCCCCAGAGTCGACATGACTTCTGGACTGTGCGTGGGCAGGGGCCACCGCCACTAATAGGGACAGTCAGAACCACCACCAGTTGAAGAGAAGGAGACAAAAAGGTTTCCAGAACAGCCTCTGACTGAGGGGACTTGACACATTTGGACAAAACGGAGTTTCTATGGGATCAGAGAATATCTAGACTTCACATCCCCAAAAGGCTAAAAGCCACTGAAGAATGAATGCAACCCTGGTGGCTGGATGCTGCTTATTAGACCAAATATTGCCTGGGCACCTGAGACGTGCTGAGAGCTAGACCCTATGCTGCAGGTGAGGAGGCTCAGAGGCTGAGGGAGTGGACACAAGCAGCTGCTCACAAACCTCGGTGTGCAAGACTTCTCTGCGGTGAGTCTCTTAGGCTCCACATCCCCAGAAATTCTGACTCATTGCGCCCAGTGTTGCTGAATCTGCAACTTTAATACACATGCACAGGTGGCTTGGCTGCAGGAGATCCTGGGGCCAGACCACAGAAACGCTGGGTTAAGACCTGATTCCTGCCCTCAGTGAGTGTGCAACCCAGACGGGGTGATAGCAAACACCCACAAGGCAATACACAGCCCTAGATTTTTCTTTCTTTCTTTCTTTCTTTCTTTCTTTCTTTCTTTCTTTCTTTCTTTTTTATGATGCTCGTTCTAAATGTTCCAGGAGTTCAGAGGCCTGCGCATTCCAGGAAGAGGGTGAATGTGAGACAGGCTCAATGGTCAGGCAGGCAGGTCCTGCTTAGCGAGAAACAGCCCAATGGTCTACACCAAACCTCCTGATTCAGCATGACAAGGGGGCCATGGCAGATATATGCGTGAAGACAAAGCCATGAATTAGAGGACTGCCACCCAGCAGGTAAACAGGCTTCCTAGGTTGAGTACAAGGAGGACACTGTCACCAGGAGAATCATAACACTGGCATTTCCAGATAACACGATGTTCGCATTTTCATTCTGCCACATTCATGTGGTTTCCTGCACTTCATGATTTCACATTTGTAAGACAAAAAAAAAAAATGCTGTCACGAAACCCAAATAATGCACCATTCTGAGGCAGACAGCCAGCTGCTAACAAGAGTGACATCTAAGCATCATTTAAAGTGTCATTCATAGCTCTGCTCCGGAAAAGGGATGTTTAGTGAGAAAGAAAAAATAATAAATTATGTTCAATTTAAAACAAAGTTTGGGACTCCACAGGGTTCAAGTATTGGTAGAAAACCCATAAGACGCTGACAGCAAACAGAACAGAGAAGGAAGAGTTAGATCCCCGACAGGAAACTAAAGGACAAATATTATATTATATTATATTCGTATAACAATGTGCCACGTTGTCTTTAACGCCACAAGGGAATGCATTACTAACCACAGACACCACAAGGCCTGTTTGACCAAAGGGCTGGTTCACAAGATCGTAGGGAGAAGGAGGGAGAAGGGACCCCAGAGTGCCTGGCTCCTTCTCCACCACTGGTGCATCCAAAGAGCCAAAGATGACCTGCCAAGGGCTCACCATCGATTCGGCGGAGCAAGAATCAAAGGGGATGATGATTTAATTAATTTCAGCAGAGTGAACTATGGCATTTTTAGATTTGCAAGGGACCCTGGAGGTCACCAAGGCACGCACTGGAGTTTTTAGAAGTGACTCATTCCTTGAGGATGAGTAAGTTGTCTGAGGTCAACAAAGGTGGGCAGAACCAGCTTCCATTTGAGGACTGTTTCTAAGAACTACAATCAATGAGGCTGGTGAAACTTCCTTGGAAATCCACAGCATTTTTTTGGTGTCTTGTTTGGCATTTATTTATTGTTTCTTTATAGTTTAGAGGACTTAAATTCCACCTCCAGATCAAGGCTCTCATGCGGGCACCATGTGTAGTTAAAAGGTGCTCAGTAAATACGTGTTGAGTAAGACTTGGAAAATCCCAGTGCTTCTCACCTTGCCCTCATTGATACTCCACTACAGGGTAACAAATCTGCCATCAGCTTGAATCGACCGTCTCGTGTGTGATTAATCCCTTACCCTCTCAGCTAAAAGGAATGTCTGGAAGATGTAGTTGGTTGGTTGGCTGTGCGTTCAGTTGTTTGGGGGTGCTTTTTCCCTTCTTTTTGGTCTTTTCTAACCACAGATTCATTGTACTCAGATCCCGCTACTCTGCAAATTTTATTTTTTTGTTGTTTTGTTTTGTTTTGTTTTTACTCTGCAAATTTTAGAAACAAACATGCTAAGTCAATTTCATTGTTCTCTTGGCTCTCCATCACTAGAACAACATTTTCTCACACAGCCTGTTGCTTGGGTTGTAGAGAAATAGCCCTGCACTCGACTAAGATGTCCTGAGACACCAAATAAATGATGATTGATGAAATCTAGAGCTAATGAATGCCAAGTCCTTTGGATGACTTACCCACAACTATTTGTGTTTCAAGACCATCCGTGCAGGCTGAAGTCCACCCTTTCTTGCTCATGGTCCGTAGCAGCACTACTTTTGAGGCCTCAGAACAAATTCTTTCATTTTGCTCCAGTATGCTACAGGAAAAGAAAACAAAACAAGTCAGAATGAAAAATGCCACTTCAAGCAGTTAGTTGATATTCAGGGGGAAATCCCTGGCCTCTCTCAGATGTATATTTTATAACCTCAAACAAGCATGTTAATTATCAGAACGATGCTATCACACAACTGATCTACCTATGGTGCCCTGAAATAGTAGAGGGTGGGGGAGGGGAGAGGAAGAAAGAAAACAGAGCACCTGCCGGGGTAGGTAGGACATCTCGAAAATTATGATATATACCACTAGGAATGTGCCTGCAAAATTTCAAGTTTACTAGCTGAAATAAGTACCCAGAGAAGAATTCCTGATGTTGAATAATTAAAGATAACTGACATGCACTTATCAAGGGTAGAAAGTAGAGAAAGGTTTGTTTCAAATTAAAATTCATCTGATTCTGCCCATTAAGGACTCAGACTCACCGAGCTAATATTAATATCTTTAAACACAGGGCTGCTAGGATTGCACAACAAAGAAAAGATAAAGTGTTAGAGGAAATTTTCGATTTTGCGCCACAAATAGGTGATTGACGGGTTTTCACTCTGACTCGGTAAATCTCAATAAAGAACTGCCCCAGCCAAGTTGGAAGGCAGCATCTACTTTACACGCTGAAATGTGAAATGAATGGTTAAAATATGCATGCCTCCTTACCCCCACTCAGAGCAGCTGACAAAGCCTACACAGTGGAACTGTGTGGTGACAAGGTGGTGGCTCTGAAAAGTACTCCTCTGCCTTGTGAGCTTACAACATTCACTGGTCACTGGTTTGTTCTAGCTTCTCCCAGTGCTCAGTCCACTCCTCTGTTTTTTTTTTAAATTTTATTTATTTATTCATGACAGTCACACAGGGAGAGGCAGAGCCATAGGCAGAGGGAGAAACAGGCTCCTGCGGGGAGCCCAGTGAGGGACTCGATCTCAGGACCCCGGGAATCACACCCTGAGCCAAAGGCAGATGCTCAACCACTGAGCCACCCGGGTACTCCTGTTTGGATTTTTTTGACAATGGCCATTAGAACTTGGAAATGTCTTCAAAAGACGTCTGCAGACCCTTCCAGCCTCTTAGGAGCTCTTCCTCCTTTGTTCTGGAAGCACACTGCAAGAATGTCACCCAGCTCTCTCACTACGATGACCGCATCCCACTTGGCACGCCCAACTCTACGCATCTCCAAAGGTCCTGAGGCCACTGCTGGGTCATCATCCAATGACCCAGTTGTAAGACAGAAAACATACCTTTATGCCTCATTGGTGACCAGGTGAATAATCGATTCCTTGAAAGCCTTCCGAAGAAGCTATTACTTTATAGAAGACTCAACGTGTTTGAAAAGGACTTTTTGGGGGGTTGTGCCTATCTGTGGTTAAATGCGTGGAGGCACTTAGAACTTCTGAGGAGGAAGAGAAAGCTGCTCTTGGGTAATGTTTAAACAAGTGAGTTGAGTTTAAGCCCATTATATTTTCAGCTGAGTTGGAAGGCGACTGCCTGAAAATGGCAAAGTCTTTTTTATTTTCTTGATGCTATCAATACCCACCGAAAGTGGGGTTGTCACGATTTTATTAGTTTCCAGAGCAGCTTTCATGAAATGTAACTCAGCTCCCACTCAAATGTGTAACAGTAACATATTGCTACAAATCAACATAAGCCAGGAAGTTCAAAGCATGACAAACTGTCTTTATCTTACCGTTTGGGTAAAAACAGAATTTTGAAGGGAGGAGGAAGATTTCAGCGAGCCCACTGCATGTTATTGGCTGATATTAATCTTTTTTTTTTTTTTAACTAAAAATAAATTGCTGCCTTTCTTTCACTTGTTACCAGCTTTCTATCTTGAGTCTTTCAGGACTGGGAGGGTCTCCGTCGTCTAGTTCAAAATTCCTCTGCAAAGGAAGCGGCTGGCCCAGGAAGGCTGGCAGCACATGGCAGGTTCATCTGAGCCTTGAGCAGACTTAGGGTTTAATCACTCATGCCCACTGACTCACTGAACACCATGTACGGTGTTGGTTGGAAAAGTTTACCAGAAGCTCAGGACCTTCTCGGGTCACCCTTTCTCTCTTTCTTCTCTGTGTTTTGTCTAAAGGAAGACATTCATTTCTGGGTTATATTTTGTCATCCAGTGGAGCAAAATTATCTAAGAGAGGCGGAATGGCTCTCTAATTAGCTCAGGGCCCTACCCTGGCTGCCAAAGCCAGGTGTCCAGAGGAGCAAGTCACACTCTTTGTAGAGGAGAAAAAAAAAGGGGGGGGGGGACAAGGACTGATCTAAGTGACAAGATTTTCCATTCTTATCTCTGTCGACGTGAAGGAGCTGGAAGTGATTCATTTTGTGATTTATCGCAGACCCTCAATTACACATAGTGCACCAAGTATGAGATGATTTTTGTCAAAAGAAAACCAGTAAGGATTCTATACACCTCCTTTTAAAGCAGTAATTTCAAAATATTTTCCTCCTTCAGCAACTTTTCAGCAGTGCTGTTGATAACCAACAAAAACAAGTTTAATCCCCTTTGCCTACCCATTCTTGTTTGCCAGTTGAAGCTATAAATAGAGATAAGACCAAGTCTAGAAAGAAGAAAAGAACACCAGGGGACTAGAGCATTCACAGATCTGCCTAAACCCTGAACGTTATCTACATAAACAAGGATTTCAATCGAGATGTTATCCTTACAGGGTCTGGAATTCAATAAGCATTTTTGCGATAATTTTCTGAACAGTTATAAACAAATAGCAGCAGCAAAGTATACTCTATCAACATGTGTCAGAAACAGTGGCCCAAAAACCATGAGGTGTTTGTTGTTGTTTTTTTTTTATTTCTTTTCATCTCAATTTTGCCACTAACTGGATTTTTCAGTTTAAGCACCAACTCTGAAGTAGAATGTAGCTCCTTATGTATCAAATAAAGGGACGTAAGTAACTGTCTTCCGTAATTAATTCCCAATTAGAATTCAAGTTGCTTTTATATGTATTTGAGTATACCATAGCAAAAGAGACCTCTAAAAACACAACTGTTTGTCCTTAAATAATAGTGAAAGGGAATATAAAGGAAGGGAAAAGAAATGTTGGGAAATATCAGGAAGGGAGACAGAACATAAAGACTCCTAACTCTGGGAAACGAACTAGGGGTGGTGGAAGGGGAGGAGGGCAGGTGTTGGAGGGGAATGGGTGACGGGCACTGAGGCGGACACTTGACGGGATGAGCACTGGGTGTTTTTCTGTATGTTGGTAAATTGAACACCAATAAAAATTAATTAAAAAATAAATAAATAAAAAATAAAAACACAACTGTATTTCTAGGAGTTATCAGGTACATCGCTATTCTAAAATTCAACAATTAGACACAGCACAGGAAAAAGAAAAAAACAAAATAAAATCTAACACCTTCATTGTGAAATACCCCTTCAGTGGGGAATGGGTGTTCTATTCAATAAACAGTGCCAGGAAAATGAGCTCTTTATTTGGAAAGAGTCAGATCCCCATCTTACACAATTCAGAAAATAGATTCTAATTAATTAAAAAATTAAACACATAAATATGTGTTTACAGAGACATGCATATGTAGGTTTATATATATATACACATACATATACATATATACATATGTATGTATACATATATACGTATATACATATACACATACATATATACATATATACATATATATACATATATATATAATTTTATACAATTAAATACAGAAAAATAATTTTATAATCATGAGAGGCCCTGTAGGCCATTGCAGAGACTTTGACTTTTTACTCCAAGTGATACAGGAAGACACCAGAGAATTTTGAATAGAGTGAAGTGAAGTGTCTTGTGAAGAACAGACCATAAGGGGACAAGGCTACAGGCTTGTAAAACAGGCTACCGCAGACATTTAGGTGAGACATCTAACACGTAGACTATTAATGTGGTGTGACACTGGGGGAGGAGATAATAAGAAATGATGAGATTTTGGATGTACTTTGAAGGTCAAGTTGACAAGCAGTATAAGAGAAAGAAAAGAGTTGAGGAGGATCCATCTAAGTTTTTGACCAGATCATCTTTAAGAATGGAGCTGCCCATTCACCAAAATGGAAAAGATGGTGGAAGAAGAAGGTGTGTGTGTGTGGGGGGGGGCACTCCATTCTTGCATGTTAGGTCTAAAATGCCTATTAAACATCCTGGGGAGATATCAAGTAGCCAGCAGGATACGGGCGATAGCAAGTCGACAGGAGGCTATGTAAGTCTGAAATTCACAAACGTGTGGATAGAAAACACAAGTTAAAGCACAAGTAACTGTCACAGGCGGTTCCCAAGATAGACCCCAATGACCCCATCTCTTGACATTCATGCTCTTGTATAGTCCTCTCCCCTTGAGAATAGACTAGATTGAGCATTCTCTAGCAAACTGAGGGCAGCAAAGGCAATGGGATGTCATTTCCAAAATTAGGTGACAAAAAGACTGGCTTCCATCCTGCATGCTCTTGTATATTCTCTACAGGGTTACTCATAATGGGGGCAGTGGTGCTGGCTGCCAGTCTGCGAAAGCCATCCTGCGGAGAGGCCCATGTGCCCTGCTGGAGTCTGTATAAAAGTGAGCTTGGAAGCAGATCCCAACCCTCCCCCCACCCCCATCCTTTAGATGAGACTGCAGCCTGAGTTAATTAATGGCTTGACTGCAACCTTATGGAGATCCCAAGCCTGAGACAGATAAAAAAATGTGCCCTGGTTCCTAATTATAGAAACTGTGAGATAATAAGCATTTGTTGTTTTAAGCCACCAGGTAATTTGTTACACAGCAATAGGTTACTAATACAGTTATGACGGGCAAAGCACTGTTCTAGGAATTTTATATGACTTTTTACAGTTGGAGAAACTGAGTCACAAAGAAGTTACATCACTTTCCCAATACCACAAATATGTGACAGAGATGGGAATCCAACTCAGGCCATCTGACTCCTGAGCTAAGGCTCTCTATGACTGTAAGCCAAAACCCCTCAAAGATAACCTTTTCTGCCTTGGATGTGCATACTCAAAATGTGACTTTTCCCTCTAGGAAATGCTAATATCATAGACTATATGCAAACAATGGCCTGTGTGCATCTTCACCAAGCTTCTTAACCTGTCACAGAGCTCTACAATCCTATTTTCGATATCCCAAATACATACATTTCGATATCCCAAATACATTACAATATATACACACACACACACATATATATATATATATATATATATATATATACTGTCAAAGAAGATGGAAAGGTGGCCTCTTGCCATTTGAAGAGTAACCTCCTTCTGGGGTTCTTTAATTTCAGTCTGGTTCATCTAGTTGATTTAACTATGAGAGAACTGCCAGCATAGTTTGCAAATGCTCTCATATAAATTCCTGTAGACTGAATGTCCTTTTGCACATTTAAAGAGCCCTCCTTTCTAAAACTACTTAATGGTAAAAACAAACAAACAAACAAAAAACACCAAGATACTGGATAAGACAGCTACAGTATTTCTGCTTGAATTATTTAAATAATAAGGGAAAACTGATTTTCAGTTGCCAGTAGAGAGTCATTAAGGATTCAAACAATATTAAGGGGTTTTTTTAAAGATTTTATTTATTTGGGGGCACGTACATACTAGTAGGAAAGGGAAGAGGGGAGAGGGAGAAGGAGAAGCAGACTCCACCCTGAGCGGGGAGCCTGACACAGGGCTCAATCCCAGGACCCTGAGATCATGACCTGAGCTGAAGGCAGATGCTTAACTGACTGAGCCCCCTCAGGCACCACCCCCCAAAAAATATTAAGTTTCTAAGTAGGAACTGGTAAAACCAAAACATAAAAAAAAGCGTTTGAGCTACATAAAGTATAGTAACTACTGTCTCTTTAGTATTTAAAACAAATTAAGACTTTTCCATTCTTTCCTTGACACAGACGTGAAATACAGAAAGTGAAAGAAGTGATCTCTGTACTTCTGTGCTTCAGTACAAATTTAGAATGGCACTGTTGTCAGAAAGGAAACTGTTGCTGGTTATTGTACCCTCATTTTTTTAGGAAAAGAATGCCCATCAAGCAGTAGCCAGGAACATGTTCATCCATACCATGGAATCCTTTTATTGTTTTAACTAAGGAACATGTTCATCCACACCATGGAATCCTTTTATTGTTTTAACTAAGGTTATGCCCACAACCAATGGAAACCAAAGAACTGGAAAGAAAGAATCATTAAAAAAAAAAAAATACAACGAAACCCACTGCCATTTATAAATCTCTTTTTTCTTTCTTTTTTTCTGTTTTTTCATAAATCTTTCTGTTACAAGAAGTGACTGTGTTTTATAAAGGCATATGATGCATCACCACAGGTATTTTTTGCCATTTAAAAATACCAAACAGTAGTGACAGGCCTCGTGCCGAGGCTGCCAGGACTAACCTGCAATTTGGACGATTTGTATGGGGATGACATTACCCTGTCTTGTGACACAAGCAGCAGATGCTGCTGATTAACACACAAAAATGTCTAAAACAGAGTTTCACCAACACAGGAGTTTGCAGAGTAAAGACGGCTTTGATGATTAGCAGCAAAATAGTATCAAATGATGAAGGATGAGTGGTTTCCTTTTTAAAAAAGAAGAGTCAATCAAATTAACTGGTAAGCTTTCATGGACCTTCTTCTAAGTAAAGTACAAGATGTAACTGCAAGTACTTGATAAATCTTGCTTCTTGTTTTTGGGAGAGGGTAGCATATATCGTGCATTAGCCAGTGTGTTCAGTGGGATGCTATATTCCATGGCAAAACACCACGTTATGCTAAAAATGAAATGAGGACAAAAAACACTGGGATACATTTGGGAAACACTTTTGAGGGACTCTGGTGATCTGATATGTATTATAAATCTCAAAGGGGAAAAAAAGCATGCGGCTCACCCCAAAATACATTTGACCACAGAACACTTTTTCCAGAAGAAGTAAGCAACCAGTAGACATGCACTGACCAAAATGCATCCTAGCAATCAATTCACAAGGTCTGTGGTTCTTGGACTTTTTCTTCTCAAGTCCCCTTTGCATCTCTAAAATGTAGTAAGGATCCCAAAGAGTCTTTAATTAGGCAAATCATACTGAACAATACTTATTGTATTAGAAATTGAAACTGCAAAAAACTAAAATATGTTAAAATTAACTCATTTACTGTAAATAATAATATACCCATTGCACATTACATAAAACAGCATGTCTTTATGAAAAAGCAACTGTATTCTCCCAAATAAAAAAGTTCAGTGCGAAGAGTGACACTGATTTAAATTTTTGCTAATTTCTTTAATAACTGGCTTAACAGGGGGGCACGTGGTTGACTCAGTTGGTTTAGCGCCTAACTCTTGATTTCAGCTCACATCTTAATCTCAGGGTGGTGAGTTCAAGCCTTGTCTTGGGCTCTACAGTGGGCATGCAGCCTACTTTAAAAAAAATTGAAAAATAATAAAATAAAATAAAATAAAATAAAATCTTTTTAAAAATCTGGCTTAACAGAAAAAAGTTGAGTTCTCAAATGAGCCTCTGAATTCAATTTTCTGTGATACGTAGTTTGGTGAACATGTAGGCTGGCCGTATCCATGACATAAATCATGAAGAAAGGGCACGCTATTAAGAAAACATCTTGATAAGAACCTGGGAAAGGTGTACACTTTAGACTTCTTTAGCAAATGCTTTCTTTTAATAATCTAGGTTTTAATAATCTAGTAAGGATTTGTTTTAACCAAAGATGATAAACTCTTTAAATACCCTGAATGAGATTCAGAAAGTCCTGTTTCATGAAATCAGTTAACAAAGTATGTATGTAATCATAAACCATCAACTATTTATTAACAATGATTAAACAACACTGGCCATCTGGTTGTTCATGTATTCATGCAGCAATAATAATAATAGCTAATATTGTGTGTGTGGGGGGGTGTTTTTAAGGGGGGAGGGGCAGGGAGAGAGCGAGAGAGAATTTCAAGCAAACTCCACACTGAGCATGGAGCCCGACACAGGGCGCCATCTCATGACCCTGAGACCATGACCTGAGCCGAAATCAAGAGTCAGATGCTCAACCCACTGAACCACCCAGGCGCCCCGATACCTAATATTTGAGTGTTAAGCCCTCAAATTACATTATCTCCTTTTGGCCTTATAACCACTCTATGAGGTAGACACTTTCATTATTCTACCTTTAATCAATGAAGAAATGGAGGTGATTAGACCTAAGTAACACACTCAAGGTACTAAGTAACTAAGTGACAGATTCAGGACTCCAACTACTGTCTGACACCAAACATTCTCTCTTAACTCATTTCCAATTCACAGTTTAGTAATCCAGATTCTTCCTCTGGCCGTTATTCCAAGAAATAATGAAATATCTTCTTCATTTTCCTATTTCAAAGTGAGTAGCTGCTCGATGAATTAGTTTGGAGCCCACACTAATAAATGTGCATAAAATGGGAACATTCTTCTGCCTCCCAAAGCAGACTATCCACGATATTCAATGAAAAAAAAAAAAAAAAGAAGAAGTCTCTCTCAAAAGTCACATAGGCTGGATGAGATGAGCCCAATCTTCTGATTCTTAAAAAGTCATGAGGATGGAGCAATCGTAACGACGTTCTGGAAATAAAACCCAACGTACCAGTCCATATCCCCCTCTTTATTCCTCTGAAAGCACAGTCACAAAACAGGGACGAGGAAAATGCCTGTCATCTCTAAGGCACCACAATAAGGCAAGGAGAAAGCATAGGCAGACCTTGTTTTATTGCCCTGTGCTTTAGAGTGCTTATCAGATACTGTATTTCTTTTTCTTTCTTTCTTCTTTTTCTTTCTTTCTTTCTTTCTTTCTTTCTTTCTTTCTTTCTTTCTTTCTCTTTCTTTCTTTCTTTCTTTCTTTCTTTCTTTCTTTCTTTTTTTTTTTTTTTTTTTTTAACAAATTGAAGGTTGTGGTGACCCTGCCTGGAGCAAGTGTATAGCACTCTTTCTCCAACACGGCATTTGCTCACTTCATGTCCCTGTGTCACCTTTTGGAAATTCTCATAATATTTCAAACTTTTTTATTATTATTATGTTTGTTACAGTGATTAGTGATCCAATGATTACAACTCACTGAAAGCTCAGATGGTGGTTAGCATTTTTTAGCAAGACTATTTTTTAAAAAGGGTTATCCATTTATTTGAGAGAGAGAGAGAGAGAGAGAGTGCTGACAAGAAGAGGGGGAGGGGGATAAAGGGAGAGAGGGAACTCCAGAGGCAGAGAAGCAGACTCCCAGGTGAGCTCGGGGCTTGACCTCAGGACCCTGAGATCATGATCTGTGCCAAAACCAAGAGTTGGAGGCTTAACCGACTGGGCTCCCCAGGTGCCCTAGCAAGACAGTATTTTTAAATTAAGATATATATAGATGATATAGATATAGATATAGATATAGATATAGATATAGATATAGATATATATAGATATATATAGATATATATAGATATATATAGATATAGATAGATAGATACATCTACATATATATATTGTTTTTAAGACATTATGCTATTGCATACTTAGTAGTCTACAATATAGTGTAAACATGACTTTTGTTACATACTGGGAGCCCCAAAATTCATGTGATTCATTTTATGGCAATACTTGTTTTATTGTGGTGGTCTGGAACCAAACCTATCTGACTTACAACTCTGCTTCTTTTTCAAGGATTTCTAAACCCTTAGCTTCCCTGGGTCACTATACACCTGTGTCCATTATTTCTCTAACCTCAATGGCCTTCCTTCTGATACCTCAGAATCATTTAAAACATACTGAATACCTGGCAGCCCGGGTGGCTCAGCGGTTTAGCGCCGCCTTCAGGCCAGGGCTTGATCCTGAAGTTCTGGGATCGAGTCCCACATTGGGCTCCCTGCATGGAGCCTGCTTCTCCCTCTGCCTGTGTCTCTACCTCTCTCTCTCTGTGTGTCTCTCATGAATAAATAAATAAAATCTTTAAAAAAAAAAACATACTGAACACCTTCCTAGATCAGTGTTAATCATTTTCCAACACCCAGCTCAAGACAGCTGTCCTTCCAGAACTAGTCTTGCTTCCTTTGCTCGAAGCTCCTTAGTCAGGAAACCCCATCCCTATGGGCTTACTTGTCCACTTCCTGATGCAGGGTAATGCAGCTTTTCCTTCATGAGTCTCGTCTTCTACAGCTATAAGTAGATGGCGAATGTTCTCTAGAGCTCCTGGAGAAGCTCACAGCACTTCCTACGTGCCAAACACAACATAGCATGCTTGCTTGTATTTTTCTTGACTGGGCGGAGACTAAAGAACACAGGAGTGTAATTTTATGTCAATTTTATTTTTAAGCATCTTTAGATTCTTCAGTCCTAAGATTCTTCAGTCCTAAAATTAGCAATGGAATTCAGCCAGAAATTTTAGATATTTTTAAAGAGAATAGTAGTCTACAGTATAATCAATGGTGGTCACTGAAAACTCCATGCCAGTTTATTTGTGACATTCTCAGAGTAGACAGTTAGGTCAGTATACTAACTCTTGGCCAAAAAAAGGGGGTGGGGGTGGAACTGGAGTACTCCCAGAAATCCATTGACTGTATCTTACCCTTTCTAAGTGCTCAGCCATTCTTAATGATGTCCACTGAGTTCACTTCCATGTCCCATTGGAGTGTTCTGTGTATCTGTTTGCAATATGAATACCCACACTGGCATGGAGCTTTTTAATGGGTAATTACACCACAGACTAGAGACACAGAAGAATCCAACTCATTCTCTCAACACCATAATTACTCTTGGAAATAATTATGCTACATACTTTGTATAAATGGTATGACCTAGGGGTGCCTGGGTGGCTCAGTTGGTTGAGTGTCCAAGTCTTGGTTTTGGCTCAGGTCATGATCTCACGGTTCTGGGATAGAGCCCTGCATCGGGCCCCACACTCAGCACAGAGTCTGATTCTCTCTCTTCCTCTGCTCCTCCCCAGACTCACAGGCACTCTCTCCCCACCACTTAAATAAATAAATAAATAAATAAATATTTTCTAAAAATGGTATGATCTAGGGGATCCCTGGGTGGCTCAGCAGTTTAGTGCTTGCCTTCAGCCTATGGCGTGATCCCGGAGTCCCGGGATCTAGTCCCACATCGGGCTCCCTGATGGAGCCTGCTTCTCCCTTTGCCTGTGTCTCTGCCTCTGTGTGTGTGTGTGTGTCTCATGAATAAGTAAATTAAAACTTTTTAAAAAATAAAAAAAATGGTACGATCTAATATCACATAATAACAATATCCAATAATTCTTCTAGACTATGGCAAACTTACAAGGGCATTCCATTCTCCAAAACCGCCTTTCTCTCAGACCAACCAAATAAATTGGAAGCTTGTGATTTTGCAAGTGACATGGTTAGGAGCAGGCCTGTTTTGGTTTTTTGTTTTTTCCATGCCAAAGTTCTGCACAGAAGAATGGGAAGCCACTGCAATGGTTCATCTCTAATTACTGTGACAGACTATCTAACTTAAAGACTGCGTTTCCATTTGTGAGCATCATCAATGGATTCACAGAACCATGCAAATTTTGGTCTTCCTCTGAAACCTAACAGCCCTGATCTTAACCTTCTTTATCATTCTTGGTGGAAATTTTCAACAACCACAAAGGTGGGGAAAAGGGTGTGTTGCATGCTGACTTTTTAGTCATATTTCCTGATGTTGCCATTTTAGTATACTTTAAATATTTACTTATGGCAAGATTTAAGTAATTATAGTTCATGGAGCACTGTTCTCTTTTTCTGTCTCTGTAGACCCTCTCTGTGTGCTGTACCACAAAAGAAAGTTCTCTGAATCACTGCCATTATTTTGTGAAGGGCTGATGTTCTTAACTTGGTGAGCAGTTCTCCCAGAGCTCTTGAAATCTGAAGTGAGCAATCTTAGACTGGCAAATTTCTTTTTAACTGCCTTTCATATTACACTGAGACTGCTCTCAACTAACATTTCCTTTTTGTCTTCTTCCACATTCACATTGGTGATGCCCGCACACACCGCTGAGCACCTATCATCTCAGACCACCCAAATGAAGCTGAAGGAGCCACTAGCCATGACCCCAACCAAGAAGGGGTAGGTTACAGGTTCAAAAGGAAAAAGAAGTGAAGTAATGCTGGATGGTAAGAAAGATTCAGAGGTCCCTTTTAGGGATCCATCAAGCCTGTTCCTGGCACCCCAACATCACAGAGTGGCTGAAACTCAAAACTCCAGATTCAATACTCTGCCTCCCCTCACTTATTTCACAAGTGAGCTGGTTCCAAATCCTATCAATTCGACTTTCTGGTTCTACTGCTAGAGTCCTTCCCTTCCCACCACTCTGGCACCACTGCTTCTGCTCTCACCCACCTCTCTTGCCCGCCCACCTAGATTTTCGACTGCTCTCCTGGTCCTCTAACCAACTCTCCAGAGTGCCTCCAAACAGATCTGGTGACTGCATTCCCCAAACTGAAAGCCTTGGATAACTACAATATACTCTTCAAACTATCACTGAAGAGGAAGGAGCAATGTGAGCAACACGTCAGTGAATCACATGTGACCCCTACCACCCCTACCCTTTTGTTGAAAATGTACAATTGAGAAGAGATCTGAGGAACATAGATGTGGAGAATACGTAAAAGGTCAAGAACCAATGTTTCATTCACAGATTTTTTTCCCCCTGGGTTTTTTGGCTCATCTATATTTTGGGTCAGTTTTGTGTTTTGTTTTGTTTTGTTTTGTTTTTTTAAATAAAAAACAAAACTCAATTTGACTTTTAATCATTAAGAATAATCCTAGAAGCATGTCCTGTTAGGCGCTGCCAAGTTGCATTGATACGTTTCATTACTGCTTGAAAGGCCACATATTAAAAACACTACCAGAAGTCAAGTTAAAGAAAATGAAAACATAATGATCTGGGATATTTTTTTAAAGCAGTTACTAAAACAGAAACAAATGTTATTTTAAATCTCTGGCTCACTGTAAACTGACAAGATATGAATATGAATTCCACCAAGTAATGTACAACAACTGCTTCTCCTCCCCATAACCACATGCCAACAACTCCACTTTACATTTCATTTGGATGTTACATGTGGAACGGATCATCTAGATTACAAACCACCCCTCATTCAAGTAGATCCGCTCCAGCTAATTTTTGATATCATGACATCATACGTCTAAAAAGCTTAGTAAATAACTACTCTTGAATCTGATTTGACAAAAAGTCACCACAACGTTTTAAATTTCTAAAGCAAGTGAGACACAATATCTGAAAAACTAAGGTGATGCCATCATTGTCAAGTGATGTTATCAAGTCATCCACACACTTCTTTTATGGTGCTTTGTAAGGAACTTCTGCTAGGCGCTTGTCTGGAGTAGAAAAAAACATACTGGATATGGATCATGCCCTCAGGAAGTTCATACTCCTTCCGGGAAGGCAATATATACACAAATGGCACATCCTCTTCATGGTACAGTAAGAGAACAAGAGATAAACTTTGGAATTGTAGAGTGGGAAATCTCATTTTATGGAAGAAAGGGTCTCAGGGAAGGTTCCACAGGGAAGGGTTGGTGGCCTTCCGCACTGGATAGGCATTCTGAACTCATATTTCCATTCCTAAAATCAAAGTCACAGGACTGGATCAAACCAACCAGTTTGTCCCTTGAGCAAACATACTCGGAGCAACTAATATGTGTTAAGAAATTCACAAATCAACAAACTCCAAGTGATAGCCTGGCTATAACTGGTTTAGAAAGGGCTTGGAGACTCCTCAATGTTCCCAAGAGTGATAGTTCTCCTTAAATATTTGTAAGCCAAAACTGTGTTTAGATCAACATGATAATCACAATCACACAGAGAGTGTGACAGTCTTAACGAGAACAACCAAGGGTCAAAATCATTATGTATTCTGAATATAAATATGGTCTAATACAATAAGGATTTGGATCTGCCAAAAACAAATCACATGTCCCCCAATATAACTAAAGTGACCAGAATGTCAAGAACTTAATATACTGTAATACACTTAATATACTATAATAAATATATTTATTCTGTCCTCCAACATCAATATTATGCAATGATCTCATTTTGCACTGTTGTTCAAATATATATTTGATTTAAAATAGCTATTTAACTATTTTAAACTATAGTTTTTAGCTAAGTGTAAAAAATTAAGAACCTTTATTGTTGAATGCATCACAGGAGACTGGCTCGCTAAAAGTACAACCCCTGGACCCGCCTGTGACCCACTTCATCAGGCTCCTCGGGCCCAGGAATCTGTATTTTCAATGAGCTCTCTCCTTACCCCCAAGTGAGGACAGGCTGCATATTTAAGTTTTCAACCCCCTTGCCCTGTACTGTCTTCCCCGACCTGCTTCCCTCTTCTTTCCTCTATAATTGTAATATGTCTTTGCCAATTTAAAGAATTACCTCTCAACATCCTCTGCGTGTTTTCTGTGTCACTATACATTGATTAAAAGGAAAATTGCTTCTAAAACACTGAAATTATATCACTGAAAAGAGGATGTCAGTAGTCCCTCCTTATCCATGGGAGATATATGTTCTTAGACCCCCAGCAGATGCCTAAAACCACAGACCGTATCAAACCCTAAATATACTATGCTCTTTCCCATACATACATGTCTATGACTAAGCTTATTTTTAATTGAATTATAATTAACATATACTATTATGTTACTTTCAGTTATACAAAACTGTGATGCAGTATTTTTCTACATTAGGAAATTATCACCAGGACAGGTCTAGTTACCATCTGTTGCAATACAAAGTTACTACAATATTACTGACTATATTCCCTATGCTGTAAATTACATACCTGTGACTTATTTATTTTATAACTGAAAGTTTCTATTTCTTAATCCCCTTCACCTGTTTCACCCATCCCCCTCCTTCTCTCCCCTCAGGAAACCACCAGTTTGTTCTCTGTACCTGAGCCTATTTCTATTTTATTTGTTCCTTTTGGTTTTTAGATATCACATATATATAAATGAAATCATGCGAAAAAATAAGTAAGTGAAATCATACTGTATTTGTCTTTCTCTATTTCACTTAGCAGAATACCCTCTACATCCATCCATGCTGTCGCGAATAGTAAGAACCCATTCTTTTTTATGGCTGAATAATATCCCACTGTGTGTGTGTGTGTGTGGTGTGTGTGTGTGTGTGTATTTTATTTATTCATCTATTGATGGGCACTTAGGTTGTTTCCATATCTTGGCTATTATGAATAATGTTGCAGTGAATATGGGGATATATATTATTTCTTATTAGTGTTTTTATTTTCTTTGGATAAATACCCAGAAATGGAATTGCCAGAACCTATAGTTCTATTTTCCTCTTCTTTTCCTTTCTTTGGGGGGAGAGAGAGAATATTAAGCAGGCTCCACGCCGTGGAGCCTGAGGCAGGGCTCCTTCCCAGGACCCCAAGAGCATGACCTGAGCCCAAATCAAGATCAGATGCTTAACTGCCTGAGCCATCCAGGCACCCCTATTTTTCATTTTTTGAGGAACCTCCATCATATTCCCCATGGTGGATACACCAATTTACAGTCCCATCAACACTGCATGGGAGTTTCCTTTTCTCCTCATCCTTGTCATCACTTGCTACTTCTTGTGTTTTTGGTAACAGCCACACTGACAGGTGTACGGTGATACCTTGTTGTGGTTCTGATTTGCATTTCCCTGATGATGAGTGCTGTTGAACATCTTTTCATGTGACTGTGAGCCATTTCTATGTCTTCTTTGGAAAAACATGTATTTAAGTCTTCTGCCCATTTTTTAATCAGGTTGTTTACTTTTTTGTTATTGAACTATGTGATTTCTTTATATATTTTAGATATCAACCCCGTATCAGTTATATCATTTGCAAATACCTTCTCTCATTTAATAGGTTGTTTTTTGTCTTGATGATTTCCTTTACTTGCCAAAGGCTTTTATTTGATGCAGTCCCATTTGCCTATTTTTGTTTTTGCTGCCCTTGCTTAAGAAGACAGATCCAAAAAGTATTGTTAAGGCCAAAGTCAAAGAGTTTACTGCCGATGCTTTCTTCAGGAAGTTATATGATTTTAGGTTTTACATTGTTAAGTCTTTAATTCAATTCGAGCTTGTATATGGCATGGATAGTGGTCTAGTTTCATTCTCTTGCATTAACTGTCCAGTTTTCCCAATACCATTTATTCAAGAAACTGTCTTTTCCCCATTATATGTTCTTGCCTCCTTTGTTCTAGATTAATTCACCATATAAGCAGGGGTTTATTTCTGGGCTCTCTTCTGTTCCATCGGCCTATATGTCTGTTTTTGTGTCAGTACCACACTGTTGACTTCTATAGCTTTGCAGTACAGTTTGAAATCAGAGGGGTTATAATGCCTCCACTTTGTTCTTCTTTCTCAAGATGGCTTTGGTTACTTGAGGTCTTTTTTGGTTCCATACTAATTTTAAGATTATTTGTTCCCATTCTGTGAAAAGTGCCATTGGTATTTTGATAGAACCCGTATTGAATCTGTAGATTGCTTTGGGTAGTATAGATATCATAGCAATATTTGTCCTTCCAATCCACAAGTATGGAGTGTTTTTCCATTTCTTTGTGTCATCTCCAATATCTTTCATCAGTGCCTCAGAGTTTTTAGAGCACAGGTTTTGCACCTCTTTGGTTAAATTTATTTCTAGGTATTTTTAAAAATTTATTTTAAAGTTTTAATTTAAATTCTAGCTAGTTAACATATAATGCAATACTGGTTTCCGGAGTAGAATTTAGCAATTCATTGCTTACGTATAACATACAGTGTTCATCAGGTATTTTATTCTTTTTTATGTAACTAACTGGGGTTGTTTTCTTAATTCCTCTTTCTGGTAGTTCACTATTAATATACAAATGCAACAGATTTCTGAATATTAATCTTGTGTCTTGCAACTTTACTGAATTCGTGTATTAGTTCTAATAGTTTTTTGGTGGAGGCTTTAGGGTTTTCTATGTACAGTATCATGTCATCTGTAAATAGTGAGTTTTACTCACTATTTTACTTCTTCCTTTCCAACTTGGATGCCTTTTCTTTCTTTCTCTTGTCTCATTGCTGTTGACTAGGACTTCTAACACTATGTTTAATAAAAATGGCCAGGGATCCCTGGGTGGCGCAGCGGTTTGGGCCTGCCTTTGGCCCAGGGCGCTATCCTGGAGACCCGGGATTGAGTCCCACGTAGGGCTCCCAGTGCATGGAGCCTGCTTCTCCCTCTGCCTGTGTCTCTGCTTCTCTCTCTCTCTCTCTCTCTGTGTGACTATCATCAATAAATAAAAATTAAAAATAAATAAATAAATAAATAAATAAAATAAAAATGGCCAAAGCAGGCATCCTCATCTTGTTCCTATTCTTAGAAGAAAAGCTTTCAGCTTTTCACTATTGAATATAATGTTAGCTGTGGGTTTGTCATATATGGCCTTATTTTGTTGAGGTACATTCCCTCTACGCCTGCTTTATTGACCGTTTTTATCATGAAACAATGCTGAATTTTGTCAAATGCTTTTTCTACATCTATTGAGGTTATCGTATGATTTTTATTCCATGTTTTATAAATGTGGTCTATCACACTGATTGATTTGTAGGTGTTAGACCATCCTTGCATCCCTGGAGTAAATCCCATTTAGTCATGGTTACATGATCCTTTGTTCTCTTTCTGTTTCTTTAAATGTAAAGTTACATTGTGTATTTGAGATTTTTCTTATCCCTTTAGGTAGGTCTGTATGGCTATGAACATCGCTCTTAGAAACGCTTTTGTTCCACCTTGAAGATTTTGGAAGGTTCTATTTCCATTTTCATTTGTCTAAAATATTTTTTGACTTCCTCTTTCATTTCTTCATTCACCTATTGGTTGTTTAATAGCATGATGTTAATCATGTGTTCTTTTCTAGTTTTCTTATAATTAATTTCCAGTTTCATACATTGTGGTCAGAAAAGATACCTGATATAATTTTAATCTTCTTAAATTTATTGAGACTCATTTTGTGGCCTAACATGTATTCTATCCTGGAGAATGTTCCATGTGCACTTGAGAAGAATCTGTATTCTGCTGTTTTTGGATGGAATGTTCTGTATGTATATAGTAAGTGCATCCAGCTGGCATAATATATTATTCAAGGTCAATGTTTCTTTAGATTTTCTGTTCGGATGATCTGTGTATCAATGTAAGTGGGTATTAAAGTCCCCTACAATTAGTGTATTGCTATTTCTCCCATTATTTCTGTTAATATTTGCTTATTATATTTAGATGCTCCTATGCTGGGGTGCATAAAAGTTTACAAATGTTTTATCTTCTTGTTTGACACTGACCTCTTTATCATTAAGTAATGCCCTTCTTTGTCTTTTGCTATACTCTTTGTTTTAGCCTATTTTGTCTGATAAAAGTATTACTACCACAGCCTTCTTTTCATTTCCTTTTGCATGGTGTATTCATCCCTTCACTTTCAGTCTGAGTGTCTTTAGGTTTGAAGTGAGTCTTTTATAAGAAAGAGACAGAAGGGTCCTGGGTTTTTGTTTTGTTTTTTTTTTTAATTATCCATTCAGCCACACAATGTTGTTTGATTGGAGAATTTAGCCCATTCATATTTAACGTAATTACTGATAGGTATGTACTTACTGGCATTTGGTAACTTTTCTGGCTGTTTTTGTCATTCTGTTCCTTTCTTCTTCTCTTTCTCCCTTCTCTTGTGCTTTGTTTTCTTTAGTGTTACATTTAAATGCCTTTCTCTTTTTTTTTCTTTTGTGTATTTACTATAAGTTTTTCCTTTATGGGGACTCCTGGGTGGCTCAGTGGTTGAGCGTTTGCCTTCAGCTCAGGGCACGCTCCCAGAGTCCCAGGATCCAGTCCCACATCTGGCCCCCTGCATGGAGCCTGCTTCTCCCTCTGCCTATGTCTCTACCTTTCTCTCTGTGTCTCTCCTGAATAAATAAAATCTCTTAAAAAAGTTTTTTCTTTATGGTTACAGTGATGTCCACATAGAACATTTTATGTATGTAACAGTTGATAGTAAATAAAGTGTGAACACATTCCAAAGTTTTATATTTTTATCCCCCTCCACATTTTATATCTTTGATATATCTTTTATGACACATTTTATACATTTTTATTCTATATCCCTTAATTATTATTGTATTTTTAATTAATTTTGTTACTTTTGTCTTTTACCCTTCATAGTTACTTTATAAATAGTTGATCTGTTACTTTTATTCTTTATTTACCTTTTCCTATAAGATTTTTGCTGTAGTATGTTTTCGTATTACTAACTATTAATTATTGCCTTGCCTTTTTAACTCAGAGAAGTCACTTTACCATTTCTTGTAAGGCCAGTTCAGTAGTGATGAACTCCTTTAGCTTTCACTTATCTTAAAAACTCCTAATCTCTCCTTCAATTCTGAATGCTAATCCTACCAGATAGAGAATTCTTGGTTAGCAGTTTTTTTTTCCCTTTTAGCACTGAGATTATGTCACACCATTCTCTTCTGACCTGTAAAGTTTCTGCTAAAAAATCTGCTGGTAGCCTTATGGGGTTTCCTTTGTTATGTAATATGTTGCTTTTAATTCTGTTTTGAAGGTTCTCTCTTTATTCTTAACTTTTACTATTTTAATTATGATGTGTCTTGCTGTGTTTCTCTTTGTGTTCAAAGTATTTGGAACTCTCTGGGCTCTGGACCTACATGTCTGTTTCCTTCCCCATATTAGGGAAGTTTTCAGCCATTATTTCTTCAATAATTTTTCTGGATCTTTCCCTCTTTCTTCTCCTTTTGGGGCTCCTATAATGTAAATGTTATTCCATTTGCTCATGTCCCAGAAACCCCTTAAGATATCCTTTCTTTTAATTTTTTCATTTTACTACTCTACCTGGGTATTTTCCCTTACTTTGTATTCTAGCTTGCTGATCCATACCTCTAGTTCATCCATTCTATTGCTGAACACTCAAATGTATTTTTCAGTTCAGTTTGAACTTCTGTTTGGTACCTGCTTATGTTTTCTCTTTGTTGAAGTTCTTGTTGTGTTCATTCATTCTTCTTCTGAGATCAGTGAGCATCTTTATGATCATTACTTTATCATGTAGTGTGCTTACTTTTCATTAAGGTCTTTTTCTAGGGCTTTGCCTTGTTATTTGGATGGGAACATAGTCCTCTGTCTCCTCATTTTGCCTGTGTGTGTGTGTGTGTGTGTGTGTGTGTGTGTGTGTGTGTATTAGGAGAAATGACTCCCTCCCTCAGTTTTGGAGTGGTCTTGTGTAGTGGCTGTTCCATGTGGCCCACAAGCTCAATTTTCCCTGGCTACCAGAGCCAGGTGCTCAATAGTCACCCTTTATGTATACTGCATGTGCCCACTGACTATGATAGAGGATGGGTGCTGCAATGGGGAGGGTGGAGCTTGGGCCCTTGCCAGATCAACTACAGCCAACCTACTGCATTGGGAGGGCAGCACTTGGGGCATTCACCTGGCCCAACTGCAGCTGAGCCACTGTGCAGGCAGTTTGGGGGTCAAGCCATTTGCCTGTCCAGTTGTCTCTGGACTGGGTGGGCCAGACTCTAAGCGGCCATCCAGACCTATTATGGCTTGGCTGCTATGAAGAGAAAGTGGGGCTCAGAGTGCTTGCCAGCTCTATTGTGGCTCATCCACTCCGTGGAGAGGGCAGAGCTTGGGCACTTATCCCACCGGGTTTGGCTCAGCAGCTCTACAGGTTGGGTGGAGCTCAGGGTGTGAGCCTAGCCCTGGTGCAGACCCCTGTGCTGCATGGGTAGGCGCAGCATGGGGCACTCACCCAGCTTGGTTATGTTGCAGTGTGGGCAGAGCACACCCTCCAGTTCTAGCAGGCTAGAGGAAGGGTGCCAAAAACGGTACCTGTTGGCTCCTTTACCAGCAAGTTAGAATGAGATTGCAAAAATGTCCACCAGCATTTCCATCCCCCAGATAAAGTCCCTGCAGCAGCAGCAACTTTAACATTAGTAAGTCTCTTTCACTTACGGTCTAGGTGTTTTTCAACCTTTTAATTTTGTGCTAGATCTCAGGGCAAGTGGGTTTGCATATGAGCCCTTAAGGAACAGGATCTCCACTCCTTGTAGTTCTATAATTTTCCTGGTTTTAATCCCCAGGATTTTCAAAATCTGAAGCTTCGGGGGCTTGTTTCTCTGGAGCCAGCCCCCAAGGTCAGGACGCCTGATGTGGGGCATAATCCCTTCAGTCTTCAAGGGAGTGTTCACAATTTTGGGGTCCTTCTAGCTTGTATGGTCACCGTGTTCAGGTTGGAGTCCCAGCTGAGGTTGTGTCTCTGCCTCTCTTCACCTTCTCTGTGTGTCTCTTTTGTGTTTTGTTGCAGAGGTGCTGTTCATCTAGTTCTCAAGTGCTTTTTGGCAAAATATTATTCCATATGCAGCTGTAAATTGTTTATGTCCATGGGAAGAGGTCTTCCTATACTGCCATCTTAAACTTTCTCTTCTAATAAAGTTTCACTTATAAATCAGGCAGAGTAAGAATGTAATGACAATAAATAATAATAAAACAGAACTCTAACCATATACTATAAAATAAGAGTTATGTGGGCAGCCTGGGTGGCTCAGTGGTTTAGCGCCGTCTTCAGCCCAGGGTGTGATCCTGGAGACCCGGGATCGAGTCCCACATAGGGCTCCCTGCATGGAGCCTGCTCCTCCCTCTGCCTGTGTCTCTGCCTCTCTCTCTCTCTCTCTCTCTCTCTCTCTCTGTTTCTCATGAATAAATAAATAAAATCTTTAAAAAAAAAGAGTTATGTGATGTGGTCTCCCTCTCAAAATATCTTAAGGTACTGTATCCACCCTTCTTCTTGTGATCAGGTGAGATGATAGAAGGCCTGTGTGATGAGATGAAGTGAGGTGAATGGGTTGGCATTTCAACGTAGCATTAGGCTAACGCTTACCTTCTGGTTATATATCAGAAGTAGGATCATCTGTTTCTGGAACGCGGTTGACCACAAATAACTGAAACTATGGAAAACCATGGATAAAGGGAGCGACAGGGGGGACTACTCTATTTCAAACAATTCTTATAATTCCTCTTTTTACATGTACCTAGCTTGAGTTAGCAAAATGTGGTACTGGCAAATGCACTGGGTTCTGTGGCAGGCAGAGAAATGCCCTCCTCTCAAAAATGTCCACATCCTAATGCCCATAACCTATGAATGTTGCCTTCCACAGAAAAAAAAGAATTCCACAACGCGATGCAATTCAGAACCTTGCAGTGAACATCCTGGATCACATGGGTGGGCCCAGGGCAGCAGAAGAAGGAGGCAGAAGAATACAGTGAAGTGAGCAGTGACTACAGGATATGCAGTGTCACCGGCATTGAAGATGGAGAAAAGGCGACAAGCCAAGAATACAAGTGGCCTCTGGGAACCAGGAAAGGCTATGATATGGATTCACTCCATATGGGACGCAACCCTGCACACACTTTGATGTTGTCCTGGTGAGACCCGTGCTGGATTTCTGACACACACAACTGGAAGACAACAAATGCGTGTTGTCTTAAGCCAGCACGTTTATGCTACTTTGCTGTGGCAGAAGTGAAAATATGAACACAGGTTCTCTGAAGAAAAAAGAAAGGTAAACACACAGGTTGTCTCTAACACAAAAGCCATGGCTCAGTGACACACACATTTTTCAGTCTTCCCACGCACATAAAGACAGAATCCCAAATATTCCCTGGGGTGCAACCAAGATATGACCCAAAGAGATTCAAACAACACTGCCACCGACTCTGTCCACTTCTCCCCTCATCCTGCTCTTCTCACTCACCACCTGTGGCTTAGCTTCTCACCATCCGCCATGACAGACTGGTGAGTCACCTTGAAAAGAACAAAGAGGAGGGGGGGACGCCTGGGTGACTCAGTGGTTGAGCATCTGCCTTCAGCTCAGGTCGTGATCCCAGGGTCCTGGGATTGAGTTCCGTACTGGGCTCCCTGCAGGGAGTCTGCTTCCCCCTCTGCCTATCTCTCTTGGCTCTCTCTGAGTGTCTCTCATGAATAAATAAATAAAAGTAAAAAAAAAAAATAAAAGCACAAAGAGGAGAGGGTGGACGCCAGGGTTTCTCAGCTCCAGCACTATGGACATTAGGGGCCAGATAATTCTTTTGTTGTGGGGACTGCTCTGTGCACAGTAGGATACTTAGCAGTATCCCTGGCCTCTACCCACTAGATGCTGGTCACTACCCCTCTCTCCCACTTACGGCAACCAATAATGTCAGGAGACATTGTCACGTGTCCTCCGAGTAGGGGAGAGGTGGCCCCCAGCTGGGTTCCACTGGGTTCCATGAGGCATATGTCCATTCACCTAGCACTCCACTGCTCTCTCCATCAGTTCCCCCTGAAGGAGGGAGAAGCCTCCAGCATGCGTGTGTATATACTCTTATATCGTAGCTGGTCTCATTCAAACTAGTTTCCCCTGAATTCCGTCTGTTTGGCATTTTAAAACAGCTCCAAGTCAAAACTCAACCACAGGCTTTTTTAATGGCCCAGCTACACTTATTCCCAGCCACAGGCAACGGAAACATGGCTGTTCCACAATGACCCACAACCCAACCCTGCCAATGAGCTCACAATCCATTCTCCTGCTACAGAGGCGAACTAAGCCAAAGCTCACTATTTGACTGTTACAAGCAACTTTCTAAAGCCTTCTGCAACTTTGTTACCTAAACATCATTAATAAAAGTCCCTTCCATCAGAAGGTCTAACACGGCATAAATCAAATTGGAGATGACCAAAAGCCTGATGGATGACAGAACAGATGTTCTGGAATCAGATCTTGGGAAACAGCCACTGTCTGGAAATAAGGTTCTCAGTAAGTTCTCTCTAAGAAAAGGACTTAAACAAAGGCGTTAAAAGATCCTGTTTTACGCAATTCTTAATCCTGCTCAGACTTCCCTCTGGATTTCAAAATAACAAAACAGTAAATGGGAAACACAGGTCCTGTTCTTTCTGGAATCCGAAACAAAACTACCGTTTCCGAGATGGGATGTGAAATTCACAGGATCACACTTAGTCTGAGTGATGGCCACAGCCACTCTGAGCCCCGTGAGGTCTCCACGGAGGTGGCTCCCGGAGCTGCAGTGACTTTACAGAATGTCCTTCCAGGAATGTTAGCATATACACACCCCTGGTGCCTACCAGTGACCAAGGACTCTTTAACGGATCAGTTAACCACAGTCTTTGTAGATTGATCCTCCATCAACGACTGCCATGCCAATCCTAAGACTTTAGAATTTCACGTTTCTCTCTCAGAGGCCTTTCTCCAAGTACACAATATTCTTATAAAGCCTGAATATAAGATCATGTGACTCTGAAGATCTAAGAGTCAAGGTCCTAAACTAAACATCATACTCATTATGGATTCTACTCCTACTTTTTTGTAATGATACTGCCTCATGGCAGTCAACACTGGTAGCCACAGATACACTGTCAACTCATTTCAAAGATGTGAAATCCAAGCATTCATGACAAGCAGTACACAGGAGGAGGGAGGGGACAGAGTAAGAAGTTTCAGGGGACAGTGGGGATAAACATTATATGATATTTAAAACTAGGGTAGGGGAACCTGGGTGGCTCAGTGGTTGAGCATCGGCCACTCAGGGCATGGTCCCCGGGGTCCTGGGATCGAGTCCTGCATCTGGCTCCCGGCAGGGAACCTGCTTCTCCCTCTGCCTCTGTCTCTGCCTCTCCCTGTGTATCTCTCATAAATAAATAAATAAAATATTTTTAAAAAAAAAAAACTGGGATATAGCACACTGTGGGGAATGAGGAGGATGAGGTAGGAACAGGGAGAAAGAACTTGGACATCACCAGGCATTGTCTCTAATACGCAAAAATAACAAATTCCAAAGGGCGGATTATGAATGAAAACTTCAAGACAGGTTAAGACTGAGCCTCTGTCTCCAACCCAGCTACTCACATCAGGCCAGTAATGACTCCACCACAGTAGTAATAAAACAGCAAGGGTGAGTGAGTTTGCAATCCGCTGAAAACATATACAAAGCTAAGATTCTGAAAAGATTATTTACTAGCCCACACTCCCGGCTTTTATATGGCTAGTTGAGAAGAGCAGGGGAATGCTCTTAAGTGGATTGAGCTACAGGTTTTAAGTCCCTGCCAGATTTAATATCCCACAACTATAAATTTCTACTTTGAAAGTTACTCAGGTATACGACACACTTCTATAAAAATAATGTATAAAGTAGCTCCTTATTTCCAAGCCCACAATTACCAGCATATGAAACCAACTTCTTGTTGATCTTAGCACTGGTTTATATATCCTTTTAGCTGTTAGGGAAATTGAAACATCTTATTTCTTCATGCAACAGTTGCTGAGTGCCTACTTTGTGATAGACCCCAAAATACATATGAATAAAACATGGTCCCCACACCGTTCATCCAGTGGTGGGATAATAGCAGCAAAGAATGAGCCAAGGTTATAAGAGGAAAACAGCACAGGTGGAAGAATGGATATTTTTTTCTACAAAAAAGAGTATCAATTTGGCTTTCTTACCCTGATTCCCAACTCACAAATTGTATTTTCTATTGTGGATCACTCATGGTGACAAAAGAATCTCACTATGATTCTTCTGTGTTGGAAACATCTCCCTGACAAACTTAGCTATGCCATTGGCCTCTATTTCTGGAACATTCAGCTGACGAAGAAAAGTTGTACACCAGCATCAATGATTCCATCACGGTAGCTGGAATATCATGCCCAATGTCATCCTGTGTTCAAGCCCCATCTACGATATTTTGTAGGTGTAGGAGTGTAGGTGTCATTTTGCTAGTTTATTTTATTTTCACTTACTAGCTAGCAGGTTTAAAAAAAAAAAATCGATGACTAATGTCTGAGTGGCTGCCGTGAGCAAAGCACCACGGGAAATGTAAAAAGGAATCAGCGTTTGTCCTCCTCCTTAAAGAAGCTTTCCACCCTGAGCTGGGGAGGCAGATATGTAAACAAACACAATGAGGTGTGAATCAAGAGGCATGTGGTGAGTGCTGGGAAGTGACAGGCAGTGAACTTTGCAGGGAGATGGCACCAAGTTGGAATACAGGTATCCATGAAGTATGGGGCAGGGAGGAGGAGTCTTCTATTTTTAAATGCCCTCTATACTAGGATTTTTCTCCAAATCTTGTTTATTTGGCCCATTTTACTTGTATCCTGCTTCGCTCACACCAGTGAAGGTGGTCCTGTGCACTGTAGTTTCTTGAGGGTTACAACTCGGTTAAATTTAACACGAACACTTGGCCTTTCAAGCAGCTAATTCCTTTGAAGCAGCTAAAATGTTCACCTACATTTGTTTCTCCCTGGATGGGTAACTGTGAAAGGGAGCAAAAGACAACTGGTAGCAACTCGGATATAATTGTTTATCTTCTAGTACTGCTCTTCACTCATTCTATTTTCATCCGTCATCATGACCTGTTTTCCGCATTTACTGTGCCCTTAAAATTTTAAGAAATTCAATGGTTGTCAGGGAGCCTGGCTGGCTCAGTTGGAAGAGCATGTGCCTCTGGATCGCAGGGTTGTGAGTTCGAGCCCCTAGTTAGGTGGAAAGATGATGACTTCAATAAATAAAACTTAAAAAAAAATTGAATGGTCATCAGACAGTGTTTGGTGCATGACGAGATTTTTTTTTTCTTGCAACTTGTTTTTTAAGATTTTATTTATTTATTCATGAGAGACACACAGAGAGAAGCAGAGACGTAGGCAGAGGGAGAAGCAGGCTCCCTGCGGGTAGCTCAATGTGGGACTCGAACCCAGGACTCTGGGATCACGACCTGAGCCAAAGACAGATGCTCAACCACTGAGCAACCCAGGTGTCCCTTTCTTGCAACTTTTACCCATCCATGCTGTCTGCCTAAACAGACCTGCCGCTTGAACCAAAATGCTGTTTGCTTGTCCATTTTTCTAATTCTGGCAATAACGTTTGATGTATCTCTTACTTGCCATACTTCTTTGTAATCTGGCTTCTTGGGTGTTTGGTTTAATTTCTTCTGATTTTGAGAAAATGTATATGTTTGTATCACAGAGGTCTTAACCAACTACCAAATATCCTCGGGTTGTTTTGGAAAATCTTATTTTCAAATTCATATTAACAATGTACTTTTCTACTTATTCCCCATTAGTTATTATCACTTCATTCTATCTTATATTAGAAGGTGGCTCTTAAGTCAAAATGTTACTTTCTTATCTATAGGTGGTTAGAGATACTTTGCTGCACAGAGAACCTGGCTGTCTTTTGGCTGGTACTCCTTTCCAGCTAAAACTGAGAAACCAAAGACAGAAAGCCATGGAGGAACACAGACTGGGGAGTTTAGACAGACTTTTACAGAATATTTGTACTATTTTTTTTTAAGAGATCCAAATATTCAGTATACTAGTCATTTTCTGGTTTGAATATAAGTATCCACCAATCTTTCAATTTCACACACACACACACACACACACACACACACAATCTGTGGGATTTAATCCACCAAAAGGAAGAGAGGGGAGAAGGAAAGGAAAAGATGAAAAGTAGGGACAAAGGGAGGAAAAAACAGTAGAGTACCATTTTTACATGGGCGGTTAAGTTCCAAAGTTAAGCGAAAGTCATATGTAATCCAAATTGACTCTGAAAATCCCTTAACTTGCCCCTAAGATGCTGCAAACATGATTTTGGGCATACAACTTTTTACGGGAACTTTCACGTATACTAGAGTCCCGGAGCTACTGAGTTAGATGGCAGGAAGCATCACTTGATGCTCAAGACCTTCTTGTGGACCTCAAGAACTCACTTGAGGTCCACACATGAATGTCTGAACATCTAACCACCCCCTCTTGAAAATAAACAATCCATCTCTGCAATTAAATTCAGAGATTAGATGAAGGATGGTAAAGCATTAGTGCTTTCGGGCAGATTTTGCTCCATTCTGTTGTAATATTAAGCTTCTTTAGCCTTAATGCATATTAATAGACTTATGATTGTTGTAGTTAAAGGAATTGTGGCTTCATATCTTAGGTTCCTAATGCAGCAGTATCAAGAGTAACTTTAGAAACAATTTCTTTAAAAATTTTGTAATCTGGTTGCTGCGTAAAAAAGGTTAAAAATAAATCAGGTAGTAAGACTCTGACAAAATATGTAGAATTTAAATAAGTACGGGGGGACGCTGTCCTGCCTCCTTGTTCTGCACCCCAGCTTTGGGTGCAGAACACCCCATTACTCACCAGAAATGGGTGGAATGGAGGGTTCGGGAGGAGAGCTGCAGTCAGCCTTGGGTCAAGGTGGTGACCCTAACATCTATTGCTTTCAAGAGCCCCGGAAAGGCCCATTAGCCCCCCAAACATCTCTGTGTACCCCCTTCCTTTTCTTTTCACTTCCTAACCCACAGTGCGCTGAGCTCTGGAAGAAATTCTCAGCCACCCTACTTTTCCAAATCACACCTTCCTCCAGGAGAGCTAACAAGTTACGATACAAATGGCAAAACGTGTAGTACATTCACCAGATCCTCCAAGGAAGAAAAGGCCCACCACAGCTCCAACACGGGGGCAAGGGCATGTCACCCAAGAGGAGGAGGGAAGGATGACAGGGTCCCAGCAGGCATGGGACACCACTTAGTGTCTCATGCTCCAGCAACTTAAAACTTAAAAGTGAAACAAATAACACCGAGGACTGGCCATTCACTATTCTTCATAAAGATGCCTGGTGGCCCTATAACCCTAAACAGCCAGAAAGAAGTCCAAACATTACCATGAATGTGGGATGTGGAATGTGTCAAAGAACTTTTTTTTCCTTTATGAATGAACTGGCATGCGTCGTCTTTGAGAAAACACATCATAAATTATTTCTTTTAGGATGCTTTCAATTATTCCTCGTCAATGAGAGGCTAGCTTCTAGAGATTCAGTGATGTCATCAAAAACTGAGAAGTACATCAGTGATCAGGCTAAGAGACTGAGAACATGGTATGGGAAAAGACTGGGTGTGGAAGAGATGCTGGATTTAGGAGCTAATACATTCCTAGCATGACAGTGATGACTGCTATCACTCCTCCACTGGACAGTGGTCCAAGGAGACACCCCGGGGCGCGGGGCTCTTTGGGAGACTCTGTCCATGCTACGAGTCTCTACCTCCAAGCCCTCTGCTGGACATTTTGGAAGGAAAAAGTGCTGCTGAAGACAAAAGATCAAGAACCCAGAACCCATGTCGACAGCAACATACCGAGGTCAGCCACACAGTCCCACTTGTAGTCTCCAGCTGAGACTCTATCCGAAGAAACCAGGGCCAGAGTGCCGCCACGGGGGACACACGAGATGACACTGCCTCTCCAAAGCTGTCACACTCAGGAGTATTTAGAGAAAGGGGAAAAAAGTGGTAACACCCGTAACATCCGCATCAGGGAATACCACGTAAGAGCCAATTAGGCCGACCGCTTGGCATCGCAGGCTCATGCATATGAAAAGGGACACACGGCATCAATGAGCAATAATCCACGGGGTTTGTGCACACCTCCGTCTTCCTAACTCCCATTAGCTCACCCTTGTCTGGATGAAAAGAGCTCAGTGAATCAATTGCTTCTGTTGAACTGTTTATGTATTTTCCAAGTCCTGATTAGGCCATTAGTCACCAAGCATATTGCACAGCAAACGAGAGTGCCTGCAATTATGCAACTTCCCAAGAACACGCAGAGAGCATTTACAGTGAGACCACAGTGCCAGCAAAATGTGAAAGGGAGATTATTCGTCAGCAGTTTTAAGAACCGTGCACTTAAATGCCAAATGAAATATATGCATGGCAGATAGCAGGAGCTGGGGGGGGGGGGTGCGGTGTGGAGGGGAAAGAGGGAGGAGGAACGATGAAAGCACCAACATTTACTCTCCTGCGCATAGTAGAGCCCCGAAAATGAGAGCCACCCGGTGTCACAAACAACTGTCCATAAAACAGGCTCCAGTGTCTTCTCTCCACTCTGAGGGTAATGTAGGGAGGAGCCTTGATAAAACACAACCCAAAGGTAAAGAACAACTGACTCTTGTCTCCTCCTCAGTCAGCATCTCATTCTCTTGCAGATCCCCCCCCCCTCCCGCCTCCCCAACACCTGTCAACATCCGTATCCAGACGCATTAAACATAGGGTCCAATGGGAAGTATCTCCCTCTCTCCTTTCGGCTATCTGTTCTCATCTTTCACGTTCGCACACAATCAGCAGAAATTATGCAATCACATATCTGAGGGCTTCCCATTCAAAACCATAAAGAACACTTCTAGAAAAAAAAAGAAGGGAAGATGTGCGTGAGGCACTTCATGTCTTTTATCAGGACGCTGAACCACTTGCCCACACATTGCCTGGGATAAACCAGTGACAGACGTGAGTGAAGCTTTTATATTTTGTTGTTGGTTTTTTTTTTTTTTTTTTTCAAGAAAATGTGCAAGGGGTCGGCTACTCAAAACCTCCCAGCAGAGAAATGGGAAATCATGGATCATGAGAAATGGGTCAAAGCTTCTCCATTTACTGTAAAGTAATAACATAAGCAACAACCTTCTGAAGAGTGTTTTATAGTATTTTTCATGGCAAGGTTGTCACTCTTTGCTCCGTTAAGCCTCACCTTGCTACCTCTATTCATAAGCTTTATATGTATTTATTTGTTGAGTTATATATTTTAGCTGAACTTGGAATGACAGTTATTTTCGAGAGGCTGCCAACGTGGGTCAAGAGGAACCTCAGAAACCTGGCTCATAGTGGCTCTGGCATAAGGAACCCTGACAGCCAAAACCAACCAGAAAGCTGATGAGATCCAGGTTTCCAAAACACTAGTGGAAAGGCATCCTTCCCTCTGCTTTCTTCCATTAAGCTTTTGCAAAAAAATTAATAATAATAAAAATTTAAAAATTAAAAAAATTAAAAAAAAAATTATTTACCGAAGAGGACTCCTTCCTTTTGTCACACAACCAACCACTTCCTTGTGTGTTCAGAGTGCAACTCTAGAGGTCCGTGTGTCAGTCTAGCTGCAAGCAGGATGCAGCTTTCTTCACCTGGGACTGAGACAAGGTGTGAGACGGACACGGTGCCCCACCGGCCAGCACGGCAGACGCATCCGACCCAGCCGCCCACTGGATTCGCGGCCCAGAGTTTCTCCACTGACAGCCTTCCAAAACTAATTGTGGCCATTAGGATAAAGAGAGCAGTTTCTCGGCTTCAGGGCCTTTAGGGTTATTTCAGCTTTTCCACCTCCAGCTGTCCTGCAGGAACTTTTGACGTGGAGCCCACCTTACGATTCATAAAGCAGAAGTGTCCAGAAGAAAGCTTTCCTGCTCCGCATCAGAGGGCCGAAGACCTGAATGTCCTTGCTCTTCTACATTTCAGAGATTAGAGTCAACGGGTCTGGGGACTACTTGATGATGTTTATGACGGGCAGACTCTTGGATTTAGGCTTGGGACAAACAAACCTTTCACATGAGTTCTTAAAAACAGACAGTGTTCTGTTTGAATTCTTGAACCCCATTCTAGTACAAACATGCTTGGCATCTAGTGCCAGAGAGTTTTCTTCTTGGCAAACTGCTCCGCTGCCACCATGGGTATTACCACTTAGGATCCCTCCAGTCCTTCCTTTCTTCCCCTGCCCCTCGTCCCCTTTCCCCTCAGATACTATCTGTGCCTCGGCTGCAGGGGTACAGGCTACGCATCTGGGTGCGGATGAGCTGTCAGAGCCTCTGGCAAGGGGCATGGTTCACGCCACACTTCTTCTCCCCGCCCCTCCTGGGTCTGGCATGATGACAGATGGCCATTTTTTTCATCATTTGTCTGTGACTGTGACACAGACCACAGAGTCAACAAACGCAGCCCATGACTGATCCTATGAAGACCCAGAGACAGCCAGAGGTCACCCTCAGCTCCAAGGACCTGGAGTTTCCACACTTGTTCCAAATGTCTTCAAAGGAGAGATGGCAGAGAAAAATAACCTTTCCCAGCTCTCCTCTCTATGCTTTTGGAAAGACCTTAGACTTCTCTGACAGTGAATAAGTAGCAGCCCTTGGAAATGATCAAATCCATACCCCCTCTTGCATTAGAAAATATTCTTTAGGGGAGGCCCGATTTCTTATTGGATTGCTTCCTGCTGACTAAGGATGATTTTTTTTTTCCCCTAGGGATTGATTGAAACCTAAGAGTTGGAAATGTTCTTAAAGATCATTTGATTTAGTGGTCCTACAAACTGAAAATGCCTACTAGCTGCAGTAATACAGTTTCCTGGGCCTCAAGCTCCCTCTCCACCCCAAGCTCTTGACTGAATGGGAAGAGGCCAAGAGGGGGATCCAGAGCTACTTTGGTGGTGGTGCTGGTGGGGCGTTCTGAAGCCACATCTGAAAACCACTGAGAGAATCCAACTTCCTCATTTTTCCTCAGGCCCAGAGAAGTTAGGTTACTTGTCAAAGGCCATACAACAGTTAATGACGAGCCTGACTTCCACACAATTTCCATGTCGCCAGACCACTGACATTCCTCTTTGCCTGCGTTTAGTATTTAAGTAAAGTTTCAGTCATTTAAGTCTCTGCTAATACAGATCATGTCTTCCTTTGGCTATATAATTCCATTTCTTTGAATTTATTGCGTAACCTACAAATTTTTGGTCTTACACGCAAGTGTCACCTTTCTCATATTAGGAGTGTTTCCTAAAAACAAACTATGGATTCTTCATTAATTCATCTTCATATTCTAGAGGTGATAGAGGCCTCAGTGAAAACAAATAAGAAACACACTCAATGAAACTTTCTGTAGGAAAACCAAGGAAATGGCCAATAAACTAAATATTTGTTAACCTCTCCAAATAACATGCACACACACAAACGCACAACTACCCTTCAATTTCTGGCTCTAGGCACCACTTATTACCTGGGAAAGGACTTAAATGCTTTCATTGTTTATGTGCCGTGAATGTATAAGTGTGCTATAAATTTTGTTCACTACTGAACACCATTTTGATCACTAGTGTCATTTGTTCAATAGCCTGTAATATACACTGATAGTAAAATAATAAAACTGCATTTTGCACAACACTGGCCTCTCCACCCCACCATCCCCCAGCCCTGTTATTCAGAATGAGTGGGTACAGAATATTGGGTTTCCCCTTTTCTGGGGATGAACAACTGAATGAGTAACTAGTGAGGGCACCATAGGTAGTTCCCCCACCCACAGGCCCTTTTGAAAAGAAATGCACAATATCGCTGCTGCACCCATACCACACACAAAAAAAACACCACTTTTAAAGTCAACTTCTTATATAAAATCCAGCAGTACTCCCTGTAAGGAGCTGAAGAAGAAAATACTGCTTTTTGTTCATTGTAGGGTGTATGTAGCAAGGAGTTATATTTAGCTAAATCTGAGTCTAATTTATATAGCTAACATAAAATGTTTACAGGTGATAAAAAGGTTAGAATTTATATCAAAATAAAACAGGAGATAGAGGGACTGGTCATTGTTCAACCTTTAAACCATTAAAAGCTAAAACATTCGCCAAGTGTTATTAAACCCTTAAACAGAAAGATAATTTCACAAGGTAAAGGTTATCTTCTTTTACAATAAATTCTTTAAAAGCAGAAAGAATTCACTTTAGCTCTACCTATTTGTTATCTCTGTTATACATACAAACTCTTAAAAATGGAATGCTTCCCAGAATAAATACATTCATAAGTATTGGATTATTGATATAATTTTATATAAATTTTAAATATTTCTGATAATTAAAAGAATATCATAATATAGAATTTCCTTAATTGATAACTTTTTTATCTTTGAAGAATCTTCCATACATGCATGCAAATTCCCAAAATGATAAATTAAAAAAAATACTCAAAATTTGTTGACTTTTAGCTTTATGATACTATGATCTTGCAGGGCATGATGGTACAGGAAAGAACATTTTCACTAATAATTTGTTACCCAGAGTATATATAGTCATCCCAAAACATAGAACACAGAGTCTGCAATTTAAAAATCATATCAAGGGTGCCTGGGCAGCTCAGCTGGTTACAAGCCCAACTCTTGATCTCAGCTCAGGTCTTGATCTCAGGGTTGTGAGTTCAAGCCCTGTGTTGGGCTCCACACTGAGCATGGAGTCTACTTAAAAAAAATAAATTAAATTTTAAAAATAACCATACCATACTCTGATATATATGATATATCTTTGTGGACTTCCAATCTTATGCTTTTCTGAAGTAGTATGTCCAGAGGCATGAAAAACAGAGGCCATTCAAATCTGGTAACACACCATGAATTAGTGAATTATCTTAACAGTTCCTGCCCTAATTAAGACCAGTAAGAAAGGCATCCATCCAATATTCCAACAGACAGCCAAAGTTTCTGGTTGTGTAATTATTTACTTCGTAGGGGTCCACCTCAAAGGCATGAGACACACAGGTTTATAAGCATAATGCAGAAAAGAGATGTTTATGTAAAATGAATTACTTAGGACAAGTGAACTTCTCTGAAATAAAGATCCTTAGCCACTAGAACCACTCAATTTTACACTCTAGGCTAGAAACAGAAAAGATTAAATAATATATTCATACGTGGAGCCAATTTTTCCATCAATTAACAAGCAGGAGACCTTACAAGCATTTTAAGGCAAGATTTTTTTCTAAGTCCTACAAATACAAGTACAGCCTCTCCAGACTTTTTTTTAAACATAATTTATTTAAAGATGTAAACAAAGTCAACCAAATAAACAACAAATATTTACTGAGAACCTTCTATGTGGCCAAGATTATGTTTCTAAGTCCTAAGTACTTTTAGGATATTTACAAAATTATTTAACTTTATAAAGTATTTCAATAAATAATGCAGTCTTCCAAAATGTGCACAGGGCTGTAATTCCATCTAGTTTCTACAATGACACTATAAACCTTGGATGGAATTACAATCTTAATGTGAACAATCAGGGTGTGCTACTCCACATGCTTGGGGAGTCCATGATGAACTCAGTTTCTAAAATAATAACCACCAAGCCAATGGCATGTAATTACAACCAGGAAGCCAAGCTGTCTGCTGGCTAGTGTAGGAGAAATGTTCAGTTGAAAGTACCACTCACCTCACTGTAGCAAAATATATGTAATATATCTGAAAAGCTTCTTCTTTTCCAAAATTTAAACCTTTTAAACTTCTGGGATGAGAAAATTTTCCACTAGAGTCTACCGATACATGTGTTTTAGGTCAGTGCTGACAAGACCTTCTAGATACTAACAGAAAAATCTTAGAATCTCCTAATATCACCTTCATACACCTAAAATGTAAAGTCCAAAGAGTTCAATATATTAAGAAACAGGAAAAAAAAAAAAAACATGCTCATGGAGCCCTAGGAAATGACTGGCATTTCTTCTGATTCTTTGGGACTAGCCTGACATTTATTAACATAAACAGAGCAAAATGCCTTGTGTCTGTAAGAGGGAAAAAAATAAAGATTTATCTAGAGAGATTAAACTCTGGGCTGTAGAAAAATGAACTTAGAAACAGACCCAGAATTTCCCTGGGAAAACAAAAGACAATGACACTATGAATCAGCATTTTTCCTCAAGCAGCAAAGAATAAAAGAAGAAACACACACAGGATAACAAACAATACGAGGAATAAAGACAAAGATGCATACAAATTTAATCTAGATATTTGTATTTAGGACACACATGATTTCCTTGATATTTTCAACCCTTCATCATATGAAACTTTATTTGGTACTTACAGAGGTCACCAAAACTCTGTTAATCAGTATTGCCATAGCAACCAGGAGACAAAATAATAATTCTCTGCCAGAAATCTTCCCCAAACAAAATACAAGGCATAAAGAAACTATATTTTCCTATGTGGCCACTTCCAACACCATCATGCTTCTATCGCAGGGGTGTGTGACATTCCCTCGAAAACTCAGTTCACTGAGGGACCTCTTGTGGATTACGTGTCACTGGGTTCCTGTATCACTGACTTGAGAATTTTCTAATAACATTAGCTGTTCGGTTCATTTTCAAGCTCCTGGGGATTTATGTATACTGTATCAGAGTGGTTGCCTAAAGTAGAAAGTATCAAGATAGGAAGAAAAAAAAATGATGAATTTCCATGACAACGAGACATATAACTTAATGGCTTTACTGAAAAAGTCTTCTTGTTAAAAGAGGGTAGGGGGCTAACATAATGTCTGTCTCTTGGGGAGTTCATCCCTCCCTATAACTTGAGAAACACATGCTTGCTGCCAAGTAAATAAAGAAAGAATTCGTGAAACAGCTCTGAAGTCACAGACAGATTAAGTGGAGACAAGGTTCTAAGTTGATTTCCAGAGGCAAGTTGGTACACGAATACCAAGTTAACAGCCCGAGGCTTCCCTGGCTGAGGACCTCTTTATCAATGACAGGTAAACCCCCTAACTTTGGCCTCCTCCATAGAATGCCAACAAAATTCTGAAATTGTGAAGTACTGCTTAACACCGAAGGCTGAGTAATTTTTCATAAGTTGTAACATCCTCTTGGATGGAATGTCGCCAGCTGGACTCAATGTAATATGGCAAACCAAAAATATAAGGGTATTGGGGAAAAGAGGGAAATCCTTATATGTCTGCTTTCCACAAAATATTCTTGGTGACATTCAATCTGCTTTCCTCCTTCGCAGTGACAAATGGGGCTACCTACCAAAACTACCAATAAACTACTTCATAAAATTAAATCGAGTATCTTGAGATTCCCACTAATGATATCCCCAACAACCACCAGAAAGCTGGTTAGACAGCTTTCTCTTTTTCCAAGGTGCTTTGCTGAAAGGAAACGTGGGAATAGATGTGCTTAGTGATAAGTGTGTGTGTATGTGTGTGTGTGCATGTTTGTGTTGAAACATAGTACCTCCCCTCTACGCAGAGGGGATTTCCTGCCTGGCATATTTTAGGGCAAATGGAGACAATACTTTTTCTTCAGGACAGAGCCTGTGAGTCAGTCAGTGCTATGGGATTGCAACGCATGAGGTCTGCTGAAGTCATAGGAAAGCAAGTTTAGGGCCTGGGGCTGTTCTATTCCAGATGGAAAAGAATGGAAAAGGAGGTGAACTTCATTGGCAATTAAAAAAATTTTTTTAAACAAATTTCTCATGTTTCCTCATTTGGGGTTTTTACCCATTCCAAGAGAGCGAGGTGAAACAAACCAAAATGGTAAGTATTCTGGATTCCTACCAAAACATGGAAGAACCCAGCTGGTTTTTTTGTTTGTTTGTTTGTTTGTCTGTTTGTTTGTTTAAAGTATTATTTGCACTCCAACTGAATAACCTCTAGGAGGAAGAGAACAATCCTGATAAGCTTGACCATGATCTGTAATACTCCACTCTATCAGCAACTTGACTTTGTCCAGTGCCTATAGCCCAGTACCACTATGCCTCCTCCTGGAAACTAGACATATGAAGGACATTTATTTATCCACATTACCAAAGAGATTAGCTCCAAAGTTCTCTTCAACATTTTACAGCTTTCCAGCCGCTCCTCATTCTTCACAGGTAATTAACCTATTGATGGGCTTAGAGCAGCAACAGTGTTAGAAGCCACAATACATTGATGATAAGTTATAAACCAGGGGAGAGGATAATTGGAAAATAGATTTCCAGGCTCATTGGAAAATATATTTCCATTTATTGAAATAAGCACACACAACTTTTCAGGAACATGTGAATCACAGAACTGCAGCATTGGCAGGGACCTCAGAAAAGCCTTCTGTTTCAACTCCCTTTCCGAATAATGAGAAAATGGAGGTACAGAGAGAGTGACTTGTCCAGACAGATTGAACGCAACACGAATTTAGTTAGAGCTGTCTCAAGTCTGACTGGGCTACACAGTGTGGCATCCTCTTTCCCAGCTGGTCCCTTTGCAGATGGCTCAGTTCGAGCCACCCATGCCTCCTGCCCTTGGGTCACCCAATTACATGTTAGGAAAGATCTAGGAAATAATGACTCAGCTCTGAAAACTGAGAATAAGACAAAAGAATAAGAGGAGATAAGAGAGGAGGCAAAAAGACTCAAACTGCAACCTTCTTTATTATTTGCAAACACCACCTGCACCTACGAATGAGTGGTGACATAATGTGATGCACACTCCATGTGTAGTGATGAGGGTGATGTCCATGAGGAATTTCCTTGGAGGGGTTACATTATCGGCTCTTTTCATCATGGGCATCAGCAGGCAGAGTGGCAAAGCTCCCTGAGGGCAGGAACCCCGTCTGTCTTGCTCATTATTAGAGTCCCTAAACCTAGACAGTACAGGGCACAAAGTGGGTGCTCTATAAAATTCACTGAAAGAATGAATGTAAACTACCATGAGGCAAGAAGAAGAAAGACACATAGTTTGGAAGTGCCGACATAGTGCATGGTAGGAAAAAATGAAAAAAAAAAAAAAGCCTTTTTAAAATTTAAAAGTACGTTAAGGGGCGCCTGGGTGACTCACTTGGATAAGCAGCCAACTCTTGATTTCAGCTCAGGTAATGATCTCAAGGTCATGAGGTTGAGCCCCGCTTAGGGGTCTGTGCCCAGTAGGGAGTCTGCGTAAGGATTCTCTCTCCCTCCCTTTTCCCTCTGCTCCTCCCCACACTTGCGTGTGCTCCCACTCTCTCTCTCTCAAATAAACAAATCTTTTTTAAAAAAGGTGGGGAGGCGATGTTTCTAGCAGCAATGTCCACAATAGTCAAACTGTGGAAGGAGCCTCAGTGTCCATTGAAAGATGAATGGATAAAGAAGATGTGGTCTATGTATACAATGGAATATTCCTCAGGCATTAGAAATGATGAATACCCACCATTTGCTTCGACGTGGATGGAACTGGAGGGTATTATGCTGAGTGAAATAAGTCAATCGGAGAAGGACAAACACTATATGGTCTCATTCATTTGGGGAATATAAAAAATAGTGAAAGGGAATAAAGGGGAAAGGAGAAAAAAATGAGTGGAAAATATCAGAAAGGGAGACAGAACATGAGAGACTCCTAACTCTGGGAAACGAACTAGGGGTGGTGGAACGGGAGGTGAGCGGGGGGTGGGGGTGACTGGGTGACGGGCACTGAGGGGGGCACTTGATGGGATGAGCACTGGGTATTATTCTATATGTTGGCAAATTGAACACCAATAAAAATAAATGTATAAATTTAAAAACCTGCAAAAAAATAAAATAAAAAGGTGGGGAGGGATTGTATTTATTAAAAAATGAGGTATGTTAAAAGTATAAACCATCTACAAAGCAATTGCCACCAGTTACATCTATTAAGAAGGTACCACAGTTAAGCCAATAAAGTTCCTGTGTTAGCAGGAGCTTCCAGCCTGAAGCACATGGTCAAGAAAGCACTGTAAATGGTGGTAAATGGTCATTGAGAAGACACTTTGAACAAACAGGTAAAAGCCAAGCAAATGTGGTTGGAATGGAGGACAAATGGCAGCTTTAGGTGCTATGTGTTCAGACGGAATAAAAGCAGCCATTGAGTATTTTCTCATGAGTCCTATGTAGTTTATAGAAGTGACATGTAGTTTATAGAAGTGTCTGCTGGCAACTCTGGACATCGACATTGCTCCTTATGCTTTTAAGTTCAAAATTCTACTTTATCACAGTCCCAAAGAAACTATATAACGAGTCATTTGGATGATCACTTTGGGTTACTAGACAACTTGCTAGCTCTCTCATGATATGAAGTTGTAAGTGTAGACAAGTGCAGCTGGGTATAATAGTGTCAACAAATATAATGATCAGGGATCCCTGGGTGGCTCAGTGGTTGAGCACCTACCTTCGGCCCAGGACATGATCCTGGGGTCCCAGGATCGAGTCCCACGTCAGGCTCCCTGCATGAAGCCTGCTTCTCCCTCTCTCTGCCTGTGTCTCTGCCTCTCTCTCTCTCTGTGTCTCTCATGAATGAATAAATAAAATCTTTAAAAAATAAAAAATAAATTAAAAAAAACAAATATAATGATCAGATTTGCCTACTTTCAAGACTCAAAGGGCAGCCTGGGTGGCTCAGGGCAGCCCGGGTGGCTCAGCGGTTTAGCGCCTGCCTTCAGCCCAGGGTGTGATCCCGGAGACCCGGGATCAAGTCCCACATCAGGCTCCCTGCATGGAGCCTGCTTCTCCCTCTGCCTCTCTCTCTCTCTCTCTCTCTCTCTCTCTCTCTCTGTGTGTGTGTGTGTGTCTCATGAATAAATAAATAAAATTTTTTAAAAAGACTCAAGAAAAACAACACATGCCATTAATACACACACATTCACACAAGGGAGAACAAAGGTGATAGCTTCTTTAAAACTTTTAGTCTGGTTTTGGCCATTGTGAATAAATGATAATAGAAACTATTTTCAAAAAATAAAGGTTACAGAATAAGCACTGTGTTAGGTGCTTTACATGTACCTCATCTCATTCTTAGAAAGAATTTAGGTGTTCTATCTCTTTGTTTTACAGATGAAGAAACTGAGGAGCAGTAAATCTCAAAATGGCAGATCTGGGCCCAAAATCCAACATACAGGCAGAGGTCTTTACAGATTCCCACAGACCTGTCTCCTGACTGACCTCACACTGGCGAATCTGCACACTGAGTAGCAGTACGACATGGAGGAGAGAGCCTTGGCCACACAGCCCAAGCTCCTGGGTTCAAATCTCGGCTCCGCCACTCACTAGCTGCATACTCTAACCTCTCGCCATGCCTCGGGGGCCTCCTCTCTAAACATCAGAATCACAACAGTACTCAGAGAACCAATATCTACCTACTCACACGGCTTTTGGGGAGATTGCATGAGCTGATAAACATGCCACAGAGAACACAGTAAGCACTCAAAAATATTACGGTGTGCAAATGTTGAGTATCCTCTGGAATGCTAACAAAAACATTGAATTCTGGAGTCAAGTAGCCTTGGCCATCTACGTACTATGTGATCTTAGCCAAGTCACTTAAGCTTTCTGAGGTCCATCTGCATCTGTAAAAATGGGATCCCAGCTGCCACGCTTCCTTCCTGGGATTGTCGTAAGAATCAAATAATGGGAGTGCCTGGGTGGGGTAAGTGTCCAACTCTTGGTTTCAGCTCAGGTCATGATCTCAGGGTTGTGAGATCGAGCCCCGAGTTGGGCTCCCCATTCTGCGCAGAGTCTGCTTGAAGCCCCAAGTTGGGCTCCTCATTCTGCACGGAGTCTGTCTCTCCCTCTGCCTCTCCCCTTCTTGCCGCCTCTTTCTCTCTCTCTCTCTCTCAAATAAATAAATAAATCTTAAAAACAAAATGAATCAAATAACAGATGACAAGTTAGGTGAGACAGCTTTCGACACTCAAGCACACTCTATCTATACTACCATGGTCCGTGGGAATGATTATCATCAATTTTCAACCTCTCAAAACCAAAAAGATCATCCTTATCACATTCTCTCCTACCTGCGAATTTAACATTAAGCAATAGTTCCAAAGTCTTGACACCGCACTCCTTGGGATAACAGAACAAATGTCTGGTCAGCCAGGACTCAATCAGATGGAACTCTATTATCTGCCTCCTTCTGCACACCCACCGTGAGAAGGTAATTGATGTTCATCATGACCCCAAAGCACTCCAAGACTCCGAAGTACCTTCAGGGAAAGATTAAATTATATTCAGCCTCGTTTATTATAACGTGTATTTAATTATACTCAGATTCTTTGAAAACTGGTGACCTAGGAAAAGCACAGACAGAAAGTCACAGGTGCTCTCTGCTAACTGGAAGCTTCTCCTCACTGTCCCACCTCCAAACACCCTTTATCAGAGTTTACTGTAAAACACAGCCCACCCAGGGGTAGGAAAAACTGGGAATCCAGCACACTAATTATACAAGTCAAAAGAACCTTGCCCTACATAATCCTCAAGGACCACTAATGTGCAGAAATATTAATGTCAAAATCTTGAAACGATGAAAAATTTAAACTATGTAAGATCCCTACATGTTTCAAATAGGATTTTTGTTTTGCTGATAATGAGTTTAGACACTTGAACAAGCAATAACGTACATATACCACTATATATGTATATTATCAGTGCTCGGAAGTGTAAAAACAGATCAATAATGGTGAACATTATGCTCTTTAGAGTGGGAAATAACATTTTGTTTGTTAGTTAAGTGTTGCTCCTTGTTTTAAAGAAATTAGGTGTAGGCTAATGAGGAACTTAATACAAAAATCAAGTTATACTTATTGGAGTTGTTAAATTATGGCTGTTTGCCCTTGTTAAAATTATTTCAATGCAGTTAACATTATATTTTCCAATTAAAAGCTAAGATGCACATGTGAGTCTTATTTATTTATTTTTAATTTATTTTTAATTTTTAAATTTTTTGCAAATGTGAGCCTTAAATGTCGTATTTCGGTGTTGGGAGAAAAAGGACCGGTTGTACACTATTACACTCCATCCAATATACGGCTCCTTTCTGGAGAATTCCTCAGGAGAGTGGCCTCCCACCTCTGCCCAAACATCTTAGGTGACACAGATTTCATTACCTCATCAACCAGCTTGTTCTATTTTTAGGCCATCTTGATGTTAGAATGTTCTTCCTCCAGTGGAAGAACTCTTAAAACTCCTAACCTTAAACTTCCCTTTTGTTCAGATTTATTTGGGTCCTCGGGAACCACTTCAGTAAGTGATTTCACTTCCCATCCGGCCCTCTGCTAGCCTCGCTCATTTTACCAGTTAAATAACAGCCTGCCTGTACACATTTTTCACTGTTCCTCTGTAGGCCATGGCGCCATTCCTCATAACCATGGGCCAGACCAGCTGAAGGGTCTTTGGCACCAAGGGTCCATGGGAGACTACAACAGGCAGGGTTGTAAGGACATTATGGGACTTGGTAGGCTTTCATGGGATCCAGGGATAGCACACACTGTTTCTATGAAAGAAATACTCAGAGTTCCAAAGGTCGGTTTATAATCTTCCCAAAAAGAATCAATTTATAGATCACTGCTTCTCCTTTGGGGGGAAATGTTTCTCTCTCACACACATACAGAGCATAATTTATCACTTGGTCTTCTTAGTCACGTGATGAAGCCAGTGGGTGTGTTGGTGGATGCATCAGTCCCCCAGCTCCTCCCCTCTCAGCTGAAAGAAGCTGACAAGAAGCAAGAGTGGTAGAGCCAACAAAGCCATGCTATTCAGATTGCCACCTCTCCTCTGCTTCCTGGAATAAGAGAGCTGAAGAGAGCGGCCACGAGCATGGATTTCTCTGTTCCCAGGAGTTCCTACCCAAGTACTTGGACAATGCCAGCCAGGCACATGGGACAGCCCGTGTGGTAATGAGATGGCCCCTGAAGCTCCTGGTTGACAGCAAACAGGTCTCCCATTCTTCCTTGTTATAGGAAACAATGAAGTCCTATACAAATGTCTTATTATAGATTCATCTAGAACCATGAGTGGTTGAAGCAGAGAAGGGACCTTATTTATTTTTATTACTTTTATCCAGTACCCATTTGGGCTGTCATTAAATTAAAAATGGCATGCACATAGGCAGCCCCTTACTTTATAGATTAACATCCTATTTTGCCTGGTACAGTCCTCTTTGGCTGGCTCAGCCTCCACCACCCAGAACATGGCCGTGACTGCCTTGGCCAAGCTGGCCAGGTGGAGATGGCAAGGGGTTTGGATTAAGGTAGACAATTCAGGCTAGTGATTTTTATAAGCTTGGTTATCTGGTTTCCCTTAAGTTTACAACAGATGACACCGAGGCAAAGAAGAGGAGCTGTTAAAAAAAAAAAAAAAAAAAAAAAAAAGAAGAGGAGCTGTTAAGACATGGCAGCCAAGAAAAGTGAATGAGACAGAGGCCACGACATCAAGAAGAATTACAAGCTTCTGGGGCATCATAACTGTCCTCTATCAGTGTAATCACTTCAGAGAAATGACAATAAATCTCCAAGAAAAAGGATAAATTAATGTTCGCCCTCCCACACTCTATTTAGGAAACTGTTTACGGCATTTTACGATAACTTCTTCCTGAAAATGTTGAGGTTTTTTTTTTTTTTTCCTTCCTTCTAATAATGTCAGCACTTGATGCCTTTAAATATGCTGACTAAAACATACTATCTGAAAGCAGTTAATTCCAGGAGTATACAAAATTAAATATTTAATACGAAACAAAAGTGAATAATCATTAAGGAACTTCAAAGAATGAGTTTTATACTCTTTTGTGCAGAGGAACATTTGAATGAAAGAAATTGACTTTCTAACCTCCTGGTCAGAGCTCTGGCTGTCAAGTATAAAGGACAAAATAATTCGAAGTACAAGGACGTCACCAACTGCTATAATCTCCCCCTTGGACTTCCTTAAGACCCCTCCCGGCCTTCCATTCTCCTCAGATCCCAGTTATTGCAACATTAATATTTAGAATATTGTTGTTTAATAGCATTTACTCCACTCTTTTCTTGTTCCTTTGCACTTAAATTTTTTTTTTCGATTTTTTTTTGTGGTCTCTGAAGAGCTAAGCCTAATTTTCCCTCTTTCTCTTAAACCCCTTCTTTCTGTGTTATTTTTCCCCATAGCAGTCCCCAACTCCCCAAATCTCTCATAAAAGAGGCTAACCTCCCACTAGGCTTAATCCTCAAATGTTTTCAATTTACTCACGGAAGAAAAAAAAGCCACCTCAACATTTTCAGGAAGACATTATCGTAAAATGCGGTATAAAGTTTCCTAAATAGACTGCCCATAGTGAGTAAATGACCAACCTGCCTTTCCAAAAGGGACCAAACATTTCTGCCTTCTGACTTTCTAATATACTCCTAACAAAGCCAAACGGGGATGAAACAATAATAAAATTGGTCTCTTCAAAACACCTAAGGACAAATAAATAATCGAGTCCTTATAGGCAATGGGTACTGTTCCCACCAAGCAAAAGCCACAGTGCTCCTGCACCCCACCTACTAGGAGGAGGAGACCCACTAGGCCCTGGGGAGCCCTGCCCAAGGGGGATACAAGGAGATCCCTTCCCGAGTATCTACTGCCAGTCCTGGAGACACACCTCACCCTCCTCCGTGCCTTCCTATGGCTAAGAATACAGGAGAGTGTTTGCCCATTCCTATCATCTCTTCCCAGGACACACAAAGAGATACTGTCACAGAGATTAATAAAGGCAAAAAAAGTGGGGGGGGACCATTTCCACTGGGAGTGATTAACTTTTCACCTGCATTGCAAATAGACAGTGTCCATCCTTTATTTGAACAGCACCTGGAAACTCCAAATCTAAACACATCACTCGGTCATTAGTGACTTGCACTGAAGAAAGGCTTCATGGATACATAACTTGAGCAACCCATGAGGGAGAACAAGAATGTGTCTGAGCTGCACAGGACCAGCCCCTCTCTATCTCTCCACTCTGCCTCCCAAGACCTTGGAGGTGGCATTTTCTTTTCTTCATCCACACTGAACACAATGCTGGGCTTTTCTTTACCAAATAAACCTTTTTCTAAATAAGGTTGAAACTTCTAGGTAGTCAAAGCACACTGATGGGCATTAAAGACTGTGTGGCATATGTACATACACGGTCCATGCTGTATGGTAATGAGATTTCATGGAGGAAAGTTGTTTATTTCTTGTTCTTCTTGAAAGATGAGAACAAATTACATTGAAACTATAAATTTTCAAAACTAAGCCAATTTGAAGTTAATCCCAATAATAGAAAAAGATCCCAACTGAAGCTAAAATGTTATGCCCAAAGAAGAAAAAACACTGAGCTAGGAATCTCTGGAGAGCTGTTTTTTCAGCCTCAGCCCTTATACAAACGAGCTGTGTGTTGTAGGGCTGGTCACTTAACGTCACTACGCCTCGGATTTCTCTCTGTAAAATTAGAACATTCGGTAAGATTTAAAGACCTTCCACCAACTCTAAAATTCTGATTCTATGACTATCCTTCCAATTCAATAAAATGAAATACAGTGTTCAATGCTGCTTTCTTCTTCAACTAAGCTCATTTTTTTTGAAAGGCAGACAAGCTCCAATATGCCAAGAAAATCTAACCAGAGAGGATCTTTTTTTTAATCTCACTCGTGCAACCAAGGTCTGTCCAGAAATTAATACCTGATCTTGACTTCCAGAAAAAAAAAGTCTCTTTTTTTGTTTTCTTCTGTGCAATGCTCAGTTCCCCACTAGACAAGACATATTATGTGCCTGTAGAAGTTCATGTGTATTTGCTGCTCTGCTGTGTTCAAGGGTTCAGCAGCTCTAAGGTAGAAAGCAACTTCTCTATTCTTCACTGTTTACACTGCGTTTAAAAGAGCAACAGAAACGGCTCCGAAATACCCAGCCAAATCTTGCTGTCCTCTGTCTGAACGGTTACAAGCTACAGGCTAATCTCAGAATCTGTGACCTCACCACCCAACGCTTTACAAACTGAGTAACTACTTCCCCCGTCCGTTACTACTCAAATGACAAAAGTGAAAATAAAAGGGAACTGCAGGTTAGGAGTGAGTAAGGATGCCGAGGGAGAATAATCAGGTCTCCCTGAATCCAGAGGCACATTCCAAGTGGGCTTCGGGGCTGAATCATTTGTTTATCGATGGTTTTATCCCCGTGGCTCCTCACTGTGCAGCCTCAGAACTGCTTGTGGGTCATCGTAAGAGGGTTCTTAAGCACAATGTGACTTCCAGGGAGAGAGCTAAGCCAGACCACACGGGGCGAGCCAGCAGGACAGATACTAAAAAGCGATAAGGAGAAAAAGAGGCACTTGTTTTCATTAATGCGAGACCTCACCAACTTCCTTAGACTTCCCCAAGTGAAATGTCAGACTCACGTGATTTTGAAGAGGAATCAACTTTTTTTTTTCTTTGCCTCTTAGAAGAGAAACACATTCAAAAGTCAGGACTTGACCACATAGAGTTTGTTCATCAACATGAAAGAAAAGAAAAGAAAAAAAAGAAAAGAATGGAAAAGAAAAGAAGAAAAAGAAAAAAAGAAAGGAAAAGGAAAAGAAAAAGAAAAAGAGAAAAAGAAAAAGAAAAAGAAAGGTTTCCCAGTAGGAAGCAACACAGTCCGGAGTTTAAAAAATAAAACTCATCTGCTCAGGATGAAACAAACACACTACTCAAAATAAACTGAATGACACCTAAAATGATCTGCTGAATGAAAAGAAACGCTGTTCTAAGCCCTCCCCCTCCCAAAAAAATAAGCGACTACGAAGCAATGGGAGCTTACTCTGTCTTCCTCAATTACAGTTTCACGGAACACATGTGGCAGGCAGCTGGTGCAGATCGGCTCCCCTAGATCCCGATTCCGGGGTCTTCTCGGACTTTCCTGTGGCCGCCCCTTCCTGCCAGCCACCCTGGGAACTTGGGCCAGCCCTTGGGAGCGAGGTGCCCAATCCTTGAAGAACTAAGCTCCGGCAAGGATGTGGGAACGTCCTTCTTTCTCTGGATCTGGGGTACAGATGGGAAAACACCGCCTGTTCTGCCTGTGTGGTTATTCTGTTTCTGCTGGGGGCACATCTCCCCATGTTCTGGACTCTCTCCCCCTCCCTCCCCAGGGCCATTCCTGGATGATCGGGGTGGGGGGGGGCGGGGGCGGCTGGGGTGGGGGGGTGGGGGGGTCAAGTGTAACCTTACCAGGAGATCGAGTTGTCTGGTGCCGAGCTGGAGTCCCAAGATAACGGCGTAATCGTGGCCATTTAGAGAGAAGCACAAGGCTACTCCTGTTCCTTTTACTGTCGCGGTTGCCATGGCCGACCCAAACAATATACCCAGCCCAGCTCCTCCGTCCTCCCCCTCCTCCTCCCCCCTGACCACCTCCCACAGACCTCCAATGTGGCCAGGAGGAGGTGACAAGTGCTCTGCTCGCAGATGGGCACAGAGAGGCTGCACAGGCTGCACAGGCTGCAGAGGAGACCGAATGGGCAGGGCAGCCCCGAGGGCACGAAATGGGCAGAGCAGACACACTGTTTTTAGCTGCCGGGCTCCCCTGCCCCGCGTTTCTGCCTCATTTTCCCGAGTGGGAAACAGCTCTCAAGAAGGACAAGCAACCGGCGGGAACCCCAACTTGAGAAAACAGCGATCACCTTTAAACCTTGGTTGTACTACAATCAGCAAAACGAATGGGGGAGGGGGAGAAGGCAGGGAGATCCTGGGGGCAGTGGCATCGGGACACAGGCAGGACCGCCCTGAAGGTCGCATGTCGGCGTCTGGGTCACATGTAATTAACAAGGCTGTGATCTTCTTGTTTAAGGCAAATTCCTGTTTGAAGACGCCATTTAAAAAAATCCAGACACAGAAACCACACAAAGAAAGAAAGGGAGAGAGATTTACCCTAAAAATAAACCACCAATGAATTTTTTATAATACGTTTTGAAACTAAAGACTGACGAGCGCAGGGCATCGGTCTCCGGGGATGGAGCACCTGGACGGGACTCAGCTCCGCAAGCTGCTGTCCCTCCCGGCTATTCATCTCTCAATCTGGAAAAGGGGGGAATGGAGCGAAGGGTCTTTAACCTCCCCTGCAACTCTGAAATCCACCTCACAACCTCCACGAACCGTGCTGCCACTAGGTCTGCACAAGATCACATGGACAAGAACCAGGACGTGGGACACCACCATCTGCACTCTAACAGGTGCTGCGCCGGGCTGTGGGGTCAGGGTGACGCTTCCCCGCTTCCCTGGGCGCTGACTTGAGGGAAACTCACACCTAACCTAAAACACTGCCACTCTAGGACAGTCGTGGCATACATCACTGTGAATGGACTTAATGTCATGGAACCCCACTTAAAGATGCTTATTAACATGGCAAGTTTTACATTGTGTATTTTTAGTACAATAAAAAAAGAACATCCGTATGAAAGAGGGGAAACTGTGATGTGGCCCACACTGCAGGAATGCTCTGAAGTGGGCACTGCATTAAAAACGAAAAAAAGAGGGGGCACCTGGGTGGCTCAGTGGTTGAGCATCTGCTTGGGGTCCCGGGATCGAGTCCCGCATTGGGCTCCCTGCAGGGAGCCTGCTTCTCCCTCTGCCTATGTCTCTGCCTCTCTCTGTGAGTCTCTCATGAACAAATAAATAAAATCTTAAAAAAAAAAAAAGTGTTCATTTCCTATCTATTTTAATTTGGTCCCTAGGGTCTGCTGAGCACGGTTTCCACTTCCACCCAGGCAGGAGAGAAATGGCTCGTGCGCTGTTTCACAGAGGACTGTGTCTTCCCTGCCCACTCCCCTTCCCCACAAAAACTCATCCTACCGCCTCTGTCAAGAGCTACAGATCCCTCCTAAAAGCTCTGTGAGACACTCCCTCGAAGAATCTGCAGAGATCAAAATCTCAAGTGCTTGCTTGCCGAGGGACTGCTGTAATTTGAGGTGTTGCTTCCTTTTAAAGAATAAAAAGCAGATGCTCTAAGCTGATGAAAGTAAATGTCCTTTCAACACGTCTCTTTCTCTCGCACTTGAAACTCTTACCAGCGAGAAGTGCTTCTCACACTCAGGCAGGTCATTTCTGCACTTTTTACTTTTTCTTTGAAGGCTCAGAGCAGTGTGACTCCACACCTGGGGTAAACGATTCCTGACGGGGAGCCTCCTGAGGGCACCCCACACAAGGGCGTGCGTGCAGACAGCTGCCTGAATCCACGCATGGCACCAAGGGCATCGTCCCCCTACGGCAGAGCTGAAGGCATCCAAAGCTTCTCGATGATCTTGCCACCAAGTCTCAAAGCCACACACACAGGCTTAGTCATTTCCAGACTTCTGCACAGATACATACCTAAGAAATCACCCTACAAGGACCCCAGTGTAAGGGAGGGGGAGGGGAGGCAGTGCCAAAGGGTCTACTGAATTAGATCTAATCTCGGCCCCGCTAGAATTTTGGAAACCTCACGACCTGCCACTAGGCGTCTTCACTCTGTAAAATGTACACAGTGGACCCAAACCATCCTTAAAGCCCTATAAGCTGGAGCACTCCATGAGCACGTGTGATCTGAATATGGTACAACTGCCCCAGGCCATTTACACAGCAGGCCGAAGTCAAGGTGGACTGGAGGGGCTAGGGGGAAGCAGCAATCAGCACAGAGTGAAGCCAGTGCCACTGGCTCCCAGCTCCACCTAAAACAATCAGAAACCCAACTGTGTTGCCCAGCCCCACACGAGGTTCTGGGGAGATGCAGAAGGCACTCTGGTCCTCAGTGAAGCAACTGCCAGAGGAGGTCACTGAAATTCAATCATGGAACTGACTAAAATCACGTAAGTTAAACATCTAGTACAATTCTTTGATGTAGCAAACACATAAGCTGCAGAGGCCCCCCTCTGAGGTCTAGAGCTGTTTATCCAAATACATGCTGGACACCTCCACCAGGAGGCCCTCCTTAGTTCTTCTGCTGGGTTCCCCAATGTAATGAGTGGTATCACTGTTCACCCACTTATCCAAAGCAGAAACCCCATCCTCTCACTCACCTTCAAGTCCTTAGATCCTGCCTCATTAACAGCCCTCCAATCTGCTGTCTCCAGCCTGGTCCTGTCATTTCCACTGTCACTCCAAGCTCCCCGAAAACAAGGGGGCTGAGTCTCCTGGTCCGTGCGGGATCCTCAGCACACAGACCAATGATTAGCATGAAGCAGGTGCTCCACGGTGGTTAAACAAACATTCCTCTGTCACCACCTGAATTTCTCTGTTTCCTCTCTGGTCTCCCTGCCCACCACCTGGTCCCTTTTTATGCCACCTGCACCGCACTAGAAAAAATGAGGTTTTTAAAACACACACCTGACTTCTCATATCCCTGCCTCACATCCTTCAGTGGGTTTGGGGTTTGCTTCACATTCCAGGTAAAAGCCAGGTTCCTGGGTTTGGCACAAGAGGCCCCTTCCTGATCCAGGCTTGAAGCTTTCCAGTGCCATCAGGCCTGCCTCCCTGACCTGCTCATTGCTCTTCTGTGTGCCCATGCATGCGCCATTCTGCACTTGTTTTTGTCTCTCCTTGCACCTGCTTGTCTAAACTACTCCTCATTCCCAAAAGCTCAGTTTGAAGGACATGCATTCTGCAAGCCTCCCCTGACTTCCTTTATCCCCAAGTCATTCTGATTTAGAGGCCCTTCTCTGTGATTCTGTATTCTGTGCAGGCATTCATGAAATATTTGTCAAATTAATGAAGAATGCAGGGAGGGAAGGAAGGAAGGAGGAAGCGGGAGGGGGTTGAAGAGAGACAGTGAAGCTCAAAAGAAAGAGAAGCCCCTGAAAGGATTAAGTGTTTCTTAAAAGGTTAAGAAAACCAGTTAGTGTCAGGACTGGGACAAGAATCCAGGCCTCCTAATTTTCTCGGATGGATCTTCTTCCAAATCCAACCTATAAATGTTTTCTCAGGGATCTCTTCTCTTTCATTCTCTGTTGAGTCCTGTTGAAAGACCTCCTACAGTTTTACTGACTATTCCCAAATCTTTGTCTCCTATCAACTCTAGAAGTATATACCCAATTATCTGCTACCTAGATGTTCCCATCAGCAATCCAAGTTTAAGATGACAAGGAATAAAATAAAATAATTACATGATCCCCTGCTCTGCAATGCAAAAACAACGAAAACATTTCTTTGTCCTGGATCACCTGCCGCGTTCTACGCCCATTCATACCGTCATCTGAGACAGAAATGTGGAAATCAGCATTCAGTTTATTTTATGTTTTATTTTTTAGATTTTTTAATTTATTTGTTCATGACAGATACATAAAGAGAGTCAAAGACACAGGCAGAGGGAGAAGCAGGCTCCATGCAGGAAGCCGGATCTCAGGTCTCCAGGATCACGCCCTGAGCCGAAGGCAGATGCTTAACCGCTGAGCCACGCAGGTGTCCCAGCATTCAGTTTTTTATTTTTTATTTATTTTATTTTATTTTTTTTTATTTATTTATGATAGGCACACAGTGAGAGAGAGAGAGGCAGAGACACAGGCAGAGGGAGAAGCAGGCTCCATGCACCGGGAGCCCGACGTGGGATTCGATCCCGAGTCTCCAGGATCGCGCCCTGGGCCAAAGGCAGGCGCCAAACCGCTGCGCCACCCAGGGATCCCGCATTCAGTTTTTTAAATGATCACTTCCGTACCAGGATATGTCATGTATTTTACATGTTTTACCTCGTTTAACCCTGCCAACAAATACCTTCAGCAGAAATAGGATAACTGGAATTTGGAAAAGAACAGAGCAAAAAAAGTAAAGAAATGTAATATATTTACCACTCATGCTTAGAGTCATTGACTTCTCTTTCTCTTACACTCCTCAACTACAAAACACCCTGAGACTAACAATGACCCCCCCATCCTTTCACTGGACAGCCACTATACTAAACTCTTCTGCGCTACTGCAACAGGCCCCTGGAGGTATCTCTGCCTCCAGCATCACCCCAATCAATTCTACCCTCCACTTTGCCAGAAGCATGAACTTTCTAAAAGATCAAGTCCCTTCTGGTTCCATATAAGATGGGGCCGTTGCACAGGCTGCAGACTGATGCTCATCTCAGAGTTATGCCCATTAACCAACACAAGTATTCAGGGAAACTCTTGGAGAAACTCAGGGGAAGAGTGTTAGAAACAGGAGAGGTCTAATGGTTATGAGGTGGAGAGGAATTTAGGGAACAATGAAATCATTGGTTAGTCTTAGGGGAAGCTAAGTTTAGGTTAAGAAAAAGGAAAGCACTATAAGAATAATATAAAATGTATTCTTTTTATATCAGGAAGGGAGACAGAACATAAAGACTCCTAACTCGGGGAAACGAACTAGGGGTGGTGGAAGGGGAGGAGGGCGGGTGTTGGAGGGGAATGGGTGACGGGCACTGAGGTGGACACTTGACGGGATGAGCACTGGGTGTTTTTCTGAATGTTGGTAAATTGAACACCAATAAAAATTAATTTTAAAAAAAATAAAAAAAAATAAAATGTATTCTTTTTAAACTACCCAAACAAAGTCCAATCTATCTAAAGGATGGAAGGAATGGGGGGTGAGGGGAGGAGAAGCAAAAATGAATGGCAAGTAGAAAACATTAGAAAAAGCTAAAAAGTCTTAATGAAAATAATAACAATTGGGTATAAAGTCACTAATCAAATAACAGAGACTAGTAGGGGTGCCTGGGTGGCTCAGTGGGTTGAGCGCCCAACTCCTAATTTTGGCTCAGGCCATGATCTCAGGGTCATAAGATCGAACCTCACAAGCCTGTTTAGGATTCTCTCTCCCTCTCTCCCAGTCCCTCCCCACCACTTTCGCTCCTTCTCTAAAAAAATTAAATAAAAATAAAAAATAACAGAGAGTAGTATTGCACTTCAGCTATACATAATATGTGGGGGGGGGGGGGGAACCGTGATCCTTTTAAAATGAAGTATAAAACAAAGACGAAAATGAACTAAAAATTATGGATGAAATAAAAACAAAATCCAGGATAGTACTTTTATTATCAAATAAATGTTATATAAGGTAAAAAGCATCCGGAGACACTATACACTGGCAAAAGGAACAACCAATAAAGAAGACTGTATGATCATGATATATATGCATCTAACAAAATGGCCCCAAAATATTTAAAGCAATATTTAAAGTAAAATATTTAAAATATTATCCCTATGGGAAAAATCGGATAAATCAAAAAAATTAAAAATGCAGTTAGCAACAACAACAACAAACCTTAAAAACTCCCCATATCCCTGGAAATTAAAAATACTTACTATTAAATAACCCTGAAGGAAACAAAATGGAAGTAATAAAATACAGATACTCCTTGAATTACAATGGGGTTACACTGTACAACTCATAAAGCCACTGTAGGATGAAAATATCTCAATTCAAAAATGCACGCAATAGCCATACCCGACCAAACATCACAGCTCAGCCTAGCCTACCTAAATGGACTCAGAACACCTGTATACTTATGTACTTTACTGAAAGTGAAAAACAGAAGGGTTGTACAAGTACAGAATAGTTGTCAGTGTTGGGGTTGTGTACCCTTGTGATCCGTGGCTGACAGAGCTGCCGCTGTCCTGCATCATCAGAGATGATTGCACTGCATTTCCTAGCCTGAGAAAAGACTAAAATACAAAATTCGAAGTGTGGTTTCTATAAATGCATATTGCTTTTGCTCCATCATAAAGTCAAAAATCGTAAGTCAAACCACCTTAAGCTGGGGACAGTCTCTACTGAATTATATAACAATACAAGTATTTATTATATATCAAAATCTGCGCCATGTGGCAAAAATGTGAGGGTTCACCGCAAGTCAGTAACTGACATCTGAACACCCTACAGCTATTATGGCCACAGCCAGATCAACAGACTTGTAGACGAGGAGAATTACCAGAGCTAAAGGACCACTTTATAATAATTAAAGAGTATATATATTCATTAGGAGGGTATGATAATCCCAAAAGTGTATGCACCTGTTAACAGAAAAGAAACATTTCAAATCAATGATCTAGAAAACGGAGAATAAACTAAAGCCAAAGTAAGGACAAAGAAGGAAATAATAAAGATAAAATCAGAAATCAATGAAACAGAAAACAAGCAGCAGTTCATTCCTGGAAAGTTTAATAAAATTGATTACCTCCTAGCAAGACTAATCACAAAAATAAAAAGAAAAAACAAAATAACCAATATGAGAAGTGAAAAGGGGGATAATTTTGGAGATCCTACAGACATTCAACAGATAATAAGGAAATATTATAAGCAGTTTATGCCAATAAATTTGACAACTCAGATGAAAGAAATAATTTCTTGAAAAATAGAAAACATAATTTACCAAAATATAATGAAGAAAAAATTAAAAATGTGAATACTCTGCTCTCTGTTATGAAATTAAATTACCACAATCTTTGGCACACCATGATTCAATTGTTATGTATCCTAACTGTGGTGGTAGCTATTTAGCTCTATATATGTATTAAAACTCGGAGAACTGTATACCGAAAGAAAAAGAGGATACTTTACTATGTATTTTTAATCATACTGTAATACTTCTAGAACCTTTGCATAAAGAAAAATCTAGGCCCAATGGTTTCACTACCGAATTTTACCAATTTTTTTAAAGGAATAAAATCTTGCAAAAATTCTTTCAGAAAACAGTAAAGACAGCAATATTCCACCACACATTTTATGAGACTAACATAACATCAACACCAAAACCTAGTAAATACCACACCATGGAAGAAAATTAGAGACAAATATTCTTAATGGACGCAGTTGTAAAAATACTTAATAAAATATTAAAAGAATAGATAAGAATAGTGACAACTTCATAATGATAACTTTTTCTTATCCCAGAAACTCAGGGTTAGTTAAATATTTAAAATAAATCAATGTAATTCACCAGGTAGAGGAAAAAAGCTACATCTTATTAGATGCAGAAAAAAAAACCACAGGAAATTCAAAATCCTTTGCTGATAACAAACATCCTCTGAAAATCAGGAATAGAAGGAAATCTCTTGAAGCCAATAGAGGACAACCATGAGAAACTTAAGGGTTAACATCACAGTTAATAGTGAAAGTGTGAATGCTTTCCTCCTAAGATAAGGAACATTGTTATGTGCCTACACTAGTAAGCAAATTTAACAGTCCATAAGACAACGTCAATAAACAAAAATCAATTGTATTTTCTTATCTAAACATTAAATAATTTGAAAATAAGAGTCTAAGAAACTAAATTTATTATAGTATCAAAAAAATACGATTATTTTACAAAAAAAAGGGGGGAAACACAAAATACCTCTGCAAAAACAGGAAAATGTTATTGAGAAAAATTAGTAAATAAAAGGACAGGGAGATACAGTATGTTTTTTGATTGGAAATCTCAAAGTTGTTATGTTGTAAATTGCCCTTAAATTGATTTATTGTAATTCAATGTAATCCAAACAAAATTCTAAAAAGCTTTGTTTTCAGCTGTACAATTTGTTTTATTTATTTTATTTTGTCTGCTGTTAAGCTTTTGTTTTAGTTAACATACAGTGTTATACCTTAGTGCTCATCACAACAAATGCATTTAAAAGGCTTTTTTAAAAATTGCAACTCAATGCTAAAATTTATAGGGAATTCTAAAGAGCTAGAACACCCAAAACAATCTTAAAAAAAGAGGTACAAAGTTAGAGGATTCATACTACCAGACTTACCATAAAGCTATTTTAATCAAGTTAGTAGGATATTAACATTAGTATAGCGTGCAGATCAATGGAATAAAAATGAGTCTTGAAACAGTAAAAATACAGTCACTTGATTTCTAACAGAGACAATAAGGCAATTTGATGAGGAAAGAAAATCTTTTCCATAATTGTTTTATACATCTCAATAAATGCCTGACAAAAATTTTGAACCTTGACTTTAACTTCACACCATGCATTAAAACTAATTTGAGATGGGTCACAGATTTAAATAGTAAGGCTAAATTTAAAAGTAGAATAGCTTAGTAACCAAAGGATAAATAAAAGTTTATAAAGACAGAAAAAATATTTATCATAAAAATTATAAATTAGATTTCATTAAAATTAATAACTGCTTATTCAAAAACACAGTTAAGAAATGAAAAGATAGGGGTGCCTCGGTGGCTTGTTCAGTTAAGCGTCTGACTCTTGGTCTCAGCTCTGGTCTTGATCTCAGGGTCATGAGTTTGAGCCCCATGCTGAGCTCCACACTCGGTGTGGAGCCTACTTAAAAAAAAAATTAAAAGGTAAGTCAAAACACTGGGGTGAAATGTGATAATACAGATATCTGACGAAGGACTTCTATCTAGGATATACAAAGAACTCTTATACATCCAAAAGAGGCAACGAACCCAATTTTTTAAATGGTCAAAGGACTGGAACAGACACTGAACAAATGGCCAAAAGCACATCAAAAGGGTGCTTGACATCATTAGTCATCAGGAAATGCAATTAAAATCATGTGATATTTCATTTAACCACTAGAATTGCTAAAATTAAAAAGAGCGAGAACACTAAATATCGGTGAAGATTTAAAGTGACTAGAACTTTCACACACTCCTAGAGGGAGCATACAATGCTACTACCACTTGCTTTTTATAAGCAGTTTCTTATAAAGTTACACACCTACCCTGTGTCCCACTTAATCCACTCCAAAAAGAAATAAAACATATGTCCACAAAAAGAATTGTACAAGAGTGTTTATAGCTGCTTTCTTCATAATAGTTAAAACGTAAAAACTCAAACGTCTGTGAGCAAGTGAATGGATAAACTATAGCATACATACACAGTGGAATACTGGCCAGCATTTTTTAAAAAGATTTATTTATTTATTTGAGAGAGAGAGAGAAGAGCACATGAGTGGGAGGAGGGGCAGAGGGAGAGCATCTCAAGCAGACTCCCGCTGAGTGCAGTTATCACGGGCTTAATCCTACCACCCATGAGATCATGACCTGAGCCAAAACCAAAAGTCAGATGCTTAACTCACTGAGCCACCCAGACACCCCTATACTGGCCAGCATTTTAAAAAATAATGAAGTCTTGGCGGTGCATGGGTGGCTCAGTCAGTTAAGCAGCCAACTCTTGGATTCTTTGGCTCAGGTCATGATCTCAGGGTCCTGGGATCCATCCGTGAGCTGGGCTCCACGCTCAATGTAGAGTTTGCTTAGGATTCTCTCTCTCTCTCCCTCTCCCTCTGCTCCTATCCCCACTCGCGCATGTGTGCATTCTCTCTCAAATAAATAAATAAATCTTCAAAAATAATTAAAAATGAAGTTCTGATACCTGCAACAATGAGGGTAAATTGCAAAAATATGTTCAACAAAAGAAAGCAGATACAACAAAGGTATATACTGATGATTCCACTTGTATGGGGTCCAAGAACAGACAAACTCATTAGGATAAAGGAGATCACAGCAGTGGTTGAATGTGGGGTGATAGGAATTAACAGGAAGTAGGAATAAAGACCCTCTCTGGGGTGATGGAAATGTCCTCTCTCCAGATCAGGGTGCTGACAGCAGAGAGGCACCCATTTATCAAACCTCATTGAACTGCATAGCTAAGATATAAGTTGTATTTCACTGTATGTGAATTCTTCCTGAATCAAAATGAATGTATTCATTAAAAGAAGGGGATACCTTCCATCTGGAGAATCTGCCTGGGAGAAATACTGAACAGAGACATGCTTCAATGAAAAAGGCCATACAAGGGAGCGGGTTAAGTGAGAAAAGCCAAAGGCAGAGGAAGAACCGTGGTCTGGCATAGTAAGAAGAGAAACAGAGAAAACTGAGTCAGAAGGGGAAGGTACAAGCCAAACAGGAAGACACAAGTGAACTGAGCCTAAGAAGTAGAAACTACTTTTTGTGTTTCAAAATAATCCAGCTACCACGTTAAACCCCAACTAGAATCCCAGGCAATTTTATTTGGAAAATTGTCCTCTTCTTCCCTCAATACCTCTGTTAATCGAATCAGAAGCAAGAGGAGGGGCATTCAGTGGAGGTCTGAACCTGAACTCATCCCTTTCCTTTTTTTTTTTTTTTAAAGTCAACCCCCTAGAATAGGATACCCCTCCCAGGGCTAATATCCTGCCTGTGGCATCTGATCATTGATAAACATCCCCAATTCCCTGCAGTTTGCCATTTATATATTTACGTATACAAGCTACACTAATGAGATTCACAATCTATTCACTCCCTTAGTAAGTGAATGAAACTACAATCACGAGTCCCTCGAGGGAGTATCCTAGTTAGTGAAGCCCAAGCTGGCCTCAGGAACCAGAGATAACATTTCCCCTCCTTCCAGTTGAATTAATAAGACTAGCACGAGATGACTCACACACACAGTTGATGAAGCAATTAATGCCAAATCTCCCCCGCTTACTCATCCCCTCTAGTGCAAGAATCACGTAGAAGTATTAACCCCGTCTGAAAAAGTAGATGCATGTGAGCAAATTAAACTTTACCATACAACAGAGCCATAAGGGATGAGTAGGAGGGTTCCTGTCCCAACCCTCTGAATCTAGGAGGGATGGCTACATGATTAAGTTTCAATAAGATTGCGCTAATCAGCACCGCTTCCTCTATTTCAACTTAACAATGCTAGGTTTACAGGAATAGCTTTCTGAGACATTCCTATAAAATTAGCTTACTCACTGCATTTTTAAAAAGGAGAACGGAGCCAAAAGACATCAGTGGCCTCTGGTGTGCACACATGTGTGAATAAGCATCTTGGAGTTCTAGCTGCGGCTGGGTAATAATAATTTGTCGGTGTGACTTAGGGTTACTTAGGTGAGAACCGCTTCATCCACAAGTCACTTGGTGTTTCTACTGGCTGAGAGATCAAGAGAGAATCAAAAATTCAGGAAAGGGGAAGAATCTCAAAAAACATCTAGTCTGGGTGACTCTGGTGTGTGCATGAGAGGAGATGGTGAATATTAAACTCAACTGCATGCCTTTTCCCACTGCCTGCTGACCACCTGCCTGCTGACCACCCTCACTCTTCATGTATGGTGCCTGGGACAGCCACACCAGTGTCCTGGAGGAATGGGTTAGAAATGCATACTCCCAGGCCCCACCCTATTAAGTCAGAAACCCTGGGAGTGGGGCCCAGGAATCTGGGCTTCAGGTAATTCTGATGTCTATTCAGTTTGAGGACCACGTGCCCTCGCTCGGGTATGCTCCTCTGACCCACTATCTCTGAACCCCACATCTCTGTGTTGGGCGGACAAAAAGCTAAGATTTAATTGCCTTACTTTTATAGTGCTGGGGTCCAGAGAGCTTATGTCACTTGCCCATAACCACAAAGCTGAAGAACGGCCAAGCCAGCATTGAAACCAACTCATATGCATGGTATGTTATAATCTGTTCAAAATGGATTTCCAAAACAACCCTGTGAGGTGGTCAGAACTGTTCTGATTATTCCTCATTCACACACAAGGAAGCTGGGCTCAGGGAAGCTAATGACCTTAGTCAAGTCAACTACAGAACCAAGTGACAGAGCTGAGACTCTGATTTCTGGACCCTGATTCTTGCTGCTCGTGGTGAACGTTTGGCACCTCTACAGCGTATGCCCGGGCCTATGTGCAAACACCCACACGTGTGAGAATTCGCAGATTGAGAAAGGATGGTAAATAACAAAAATCGTATATCTTAGCCTGGACTCTAATGTCACATTAAAAATAATTCAATAAAATATAATAGTCAAATTTTCACTGGCCCCATCAGCACGTACCACTGCTACTCTAATTTCTCACTCCCACCCACCTTTATGAGCTAGCCCCCATATCGCTAGATATAGAACACCATCTGACTGAATTGAAACACAGTTGGGAGGCACCCACTACCGCGAGCATTTGTAAACAGCTACTCAAAAAGACAGGAATGGCACATTCCTTAAGCCTTTCTGATCCGTTCCTTTCTGTTGTTGGTTTCCTTTTCAGTGCTTATTAAACATACATATATTCATTTTGGAAAATACAGAAATGACAAAGAAGGAAACAAAACTCTCTCAGATGACACTTAACACTTATGCCGTCTGACTTTTTCTAAGCATGGATGTGTAAATATTTAATGATATGTAAACTTTACTTAATTTTTTAAAAATTGGAACATGCCACACATTGTCTTGTACACATTTCTTTGAAAGCTCTAAGTATGGGTACAGGCTGTTGCAGGGTTATCCTAAGTCATGAGGAAACAACATACTTACATTCTAATTCTAGTTTCAACATGTCCCAGGGAGGAGCTATTAATTCATTAAACTAATAAAATAAATTTACCCTAGGTGAATTCTTATCTAGATCAATTCCAGGAATTAGGAGCCATGGAACTTGCCAGATAAGTCACACCACACAGTGCCAGGAAGCCTTGCTAGGAGGTTTAACTAAATTCTAGTCTCTGCCTGGTCCCTCATTTTGGGCGTGAGCAGAACTCGGATTCATTTGCTGTATCATTGCTGGAGGTGGATGTACTCTCCATGCCCCCTACCCTGCCCTAATCCAGGTCCCCATGACTTCTCACTTAGATAACAAAAGGTCTTATGATTCCTCCCTTTGAACTCATCCTCCACACTGGGTCAGACCTAAGACAGACACATCCGCATGTAGCAAGAATAATAAGAATAGCTTATGTCATCGAGCACATCTCATGTGCTCAGTGCCATGCTACAAGATTTTCATACATTATTACATCTTTATAACAATCCTAAAAGGCAAATGTTACTGATTTGCCCTTAGAGGTAAGAACTCTAAAGCTTGGAGGGATTACATAACTTGCTCAGAGTCACACAGCCAAGAAAATGTGGAGCAGCTTGACCCTGGAACTGGAACCATTTTCTAATTCAAAAAATTTCATGACTATCATATTGAACAGTAGCTCCCAATATTACTTTTTAATCAAAAATGTTGCAGACTTCGGGCAATGGATATTTAATGCAGTATCTGTTGATCAAGAAGATATACAAGGAGCAAAAAAAGAAAGAAACTATTAATTTATAACACTTCAAATGAATTTTTGGTTGATGAATCACAGTATCAGCCAGCTACCTATATTTGAGAGAAAGCTCCAATATGTGTGTTTGTGATATTATTATTAAATCTATAGACGATGCTCAATGTCCATATGAACATGTAAGAACTGTGGTCTCCTATGTGTTCTGGAATCTAAAGGTCAGAAACGTCCAGAACGTAAACTAAAAGTCCTTATTGTGAAATGCCATGGTCCCAATCTATCTTTACAACTCTCTAGCCCTGGTCAAGCATTCCCAAACTTCATGCCTAGCAGGACCCAGGACATTTCTGCTGCCATTCTCTGCCTGAAGGACTCCATCTCTTTTTTGAGACACAGCTCAAATATCTCCAATTCTGTGGAGCCACTTCTGACAACACCACTACCTCCTCAAGGCTGAATTAATACATCCTTCCTTTACGTGATCACAGCCTCCTATTATGACATTTAACACACTGAAAAAAAGGATGTGCAAACTATCTGGCTGGCCACTCCTCTCATTCAAACTTCCTGACGGTAAGGGCATTATTTACTCATCCATGTCCCTAGCCCTGACCTCCATTCCTAGATCAAGCAGGTGTTATTTGTGAGATTAATAAATGAGCATTGATGCTAATCTGGCTGGTGATTTTATCTTGGGAAGTCAGTACGGAAGACAGCACCTGCTATTGGAGAAGTTTTATTTCATTATGCTGTAATGGCTGAGTGCCTGTAAACCATAAAACTCACAATGTTTCTCCTCCAAAAGTAGGAGACAAAGACTCACACCAGGAACTGGAAGATCTGGATTCAGGTTCTACATCTCCCTCTAGCCAGCTCTGTGACCTTCAGGCAAGTCACATTCTTTCTCTGAACCTCCATTTGTTCACCGAATGCGGGGGAGGGGAGTGAAGGGGCCAACAGGGCGGTGGGGGGGGGCGGGGCGGCTTCTAGGTCTTACTTGCAGCAATTATGACTTGCAAATTCTCCAGACCAGGGCTGGCAAACACTTTCTGAAAAGGACCCAAAAGTAAGTATTTCAGGCTGTGCTGCCCTACAATCTCTTTCGCAACTACTCAACTCCATTTTGTGGTTGTGAAACCACCCGTAGACGTTAGACAAATGAATGGGCATGCTGTGTTCCAATAAAACTTTATTTACAAAAACAGCTGGCAGGCTGGATTTGGCCAGCAGGCCATAGTTCATCAACTCCTAGCCTGGACGAATGCCTCCATGCTGCTGTGCCACTCACAATGCTTAGTCTAAAGGTATAGTTAGTTCACGGAATGTTTCTTCTAAAGTCACCAAGGGACTTATGAAAAGTACAACGAGATACATGCCACCACTTTCCCACCAAGAGCTTGGAAATAGGCCTACCCAGAGGTTTATAGTAAGAACAAGATGTGACTTTCAACACAAAGTCAACTGAAAAAAGAAAAATATCACCACCACTACCACCACCCTTGGCCCTGGCCAGCAGCTATGAAAAGGCTGTGTCTTCAAAAGGGAAGTGTAGTCACTAAAGCTAATGTTGGCAGGGCCAAGGCTGTTGAGGAGAGGGAGTTGGCTTCACTGGCAAGGCCACCTTACTGAGATGGGCCCTGGGGTTGTAGCTGACACCTGAAGTATTTCTGATCCCACTAGAAAAACCATGCTTCTCCTGAGATGAGCAGAGCAGCAGGCTATGTTAGTTTGGAGCCACTGACCAGTAAGTCACTCTACTTTCTCATTCTGACTCCTTGCTCACCAAGCAACCACTGGACTCCATATGCTCCGGGACTACTGTCGCTACCTGCACCCAGGGAGCAATTTCTCAAGATGAATCAATAAAACAGCTTCCACCTATGATCTACATTCCTATGTAGCCTGACAAAGAGACAGAATGTGCTGATCAAGTGGGACCTGAGAATATGTAAATGACACCTTGCATTGTGAACTGACTTGCAGGCGTAATCGTGCCAACTCCAGCTCCTGTTACACTGCTTCCTGAGTCAGCGTGGCGAAGGCCTGGACACAGACCTGAAACCATCTCTGGTCTCAGGGGCTGGGGCAGCCAGTGTGAGGAGATCCAGCCTGCCCACAGCTAACACACCACTTCCAGCTCTCCTTGTTTTCAACTGATTCCCACAATACTTACTTGGACAACAAAGCCAAAGAACTCAATGCATCAGGACAAAGTTTATGTCTGCATCCCTACGCATATGGAGATTGGAAACTGGCACCAGATTTAAGTAAGTAATCTGAAAACCAGAGCAAAACAACTAAGAGCAACAGCCAAATGCCCATAGTACCAATCAGCCACCAGGACAGCTGCCCCAATAGGTGTAATAAAGTTTATGTACAGTTTTCTTTTAAAAAAAACCCTAAATCATAGGGGCACCTGGGTGGCTCCATGGTTGAGCCTTTGGCTCAGGTCATGATCATGGGGTCCTGGGACCGAGTCCCGCATCGGACTCTCCACAAGGAGCCTGCTTCTCCCTCTGCCTGTGCTTCTGCCTCTCTCTCTTTCTCAATCTCTGTCTCTTATGAATAAATAAATAAATAAAATCTTAAAAAAAAAAAAAAAACCTAAATCATGAAGGATCAATTGATGTCCAGAAAATGCTAGAGCTTTTTTGCCCTATTAAGCTGAAAAACAAAAGCTGAGTACCAGAACTGGACAAGTTACAGCCACAAAAATGTAACAATGAATTTTTTCTATTAATATGCCTGGGGCAAAATGAGAGAGAGGGCACCAGAAGGTCAGTACCTGCTTCCCTAAACCACGCCAGGATATGTGAGGCCAAACACTCCCAGCCCAAGAAGGGCAAGCAGAGCTAACTGCAAAGGAGCAATAGTACCAAGCACCTCCTTTCCTGTTAACTGTGACGGGATCTGTTTTCCTCCCTCTGTTCCAGAACTTCTAACCTAGAGGTCACGCTCATACCCATGGAAGAACCGATGGAGTAAGTGAGCTGCTAGTTCTCAAGGAAAATGCTAACTTTCACGTTTCACATGGTTTCACTGGAAATGGCTGTGTTTGGTTGCACAATCCAACCAGGAATTAAATATTATATGCTCGTTGGTAAAGTATCCAAATGTAAGCCAACAGCTACAGCAGAGACCATCTGAACTGCCAAGAATTTTAACACTGTGATTTTGGTGAGAAAGTACATGTCCCCCTCCTGTCTAGCCTTCAGCTGGGTTTGTCCTTGACTATAACATGCTCACATATGCGTGCATGTGATGCATATAAAAAATAAGAGTGCACTTTTGTTTGCGGTTTTTCACTTGGGATTTCCAGGGAGGATCTTCTTAAGTATATATATATGTAGCAAGACAAAATTCCCATTTTATTTTTTTCTTTTAGATTTTATTTATTTATTCATGAAAGACAGAGAGAGAGAGAGAGAGAGAGAGAGAGAGAGAGTCAGAGACATAGGCAGAGGGAAAAGCAGGCTTCCTGCCAGGAGCCAGATGTGGGATTCGATCCCAGGACCCCGGGATCACGCCCTGAGCCAAAGACAGACGCTCAACCACTTAGCCACCCAGGCGTCCCAAATTCTCATTTTCTAAGTATCTCTAGTCATCATCATTTTAGAAGAGGCTTCTTATCGCCTCCCCCCAGTCCATTCTACTCCTTGAGGACTGTGTATAATTTCCCATCCCATTTAGCGCAGTCCCTGGCACCCAATCAGTACAAATGCTGAATGGCTGACCTCACATTATCAATTCCAATTAAGAGAAATCCAGCCCTTCAAGTGAATTTCTGACATAAGCAAAATGCTACAGAACAGAAATTTTAGTGCTCTGCAGCTATCTTCTTATGGAGAAAATTATTAAGTTATTTCTACACCAAAAACTCCCCACGGCAGAGTAAACATGCATATTTTTCTAGATTCCCCCAAAACACAAGATAAAAGAGCAACTTTACTCCATTTGTGTAAATTGAGAGATCACCTTTTGAATTCCTGCTAAATAGCTAAATGTAGTAGCGGGCTGTCAAAAACTGTCAAGCAAAATAATTATTGATTGGAGCACTGAAATTAAAAATGAATGTAGGTTAATAGATGAGGATGGCTTTAAGAAAAAGCATATAATCCAAAACTAGAAAAATCAGTGCATCTGCCAATCAGGCCTGCTGGGCTCAGAGTGAAAGATTTACAAGAAAACGATGGTACTTAGGAAGTAAAACTTCATCACACATGGCCTTTGTGACAGCCCATCAGAGCTGAGCCAGGTTCTCCTCATAGCTGCATCCTCCTTGCTTCCCTTCTTCTTCTGGCCCTGATGGAAATGTCAGGGGTTGGGGTGAGAGATTGAAATTGGGGATCATCAGTTTGTGATGTTTATACCCATGGACTGTGTCATAGTCTCCACTTCACGAAAACCCTCTCCTTAGGTAGGTACGTCCAGTCTGTGGCCTTCGACACTGTCCAGCTCCACGTGGACAAAGCTCAAGCTTACGTCTACAATGAACTACAGATACTTAGGTCTAAATACATCTCCATTGCCCACAGATCACACGCACAAAACAGAACTCTGGATGTTACCACCGCTGCTCTGGCCTGGTCCTAAACCAGTTTTCCCCTTCCCAGTGAAGAAAACCACCCTCCTGCATCTTTCTCGTTCCTTCCTCGCTACTTGGCCTCCATCAACAAACCCTATCTGTGTGATCTGCGATGCTGCCTGAAATCTACCCATTTCTCTCCATCGCCAAGCCCACCTGGACCACTGTGACAGCCTGCCAGATGGTCGTCCTGAGGGATTCTTCGTTGCCTGCAACCATCCCCCCCATAACACGAGAGCCATCTTTTCAAAACACAGTGGATGCCATCACTCCTGCTTAAACACTCTCAGTGGTTCTTGTAATGGGAACCCTTATTCTCAGCAGTTTCTGAAAGGTGGGCCACGGAAAGACATCCTGCAACTTGTGGATGGGATCTTACAATGGAAGAAGTGTTTTTGCAGATGGAATAAGGTTAAGGATCTCGAGATGAGATCATCCTGGATTAGCTGCGTGGGCCCTAGGTCCAACGATCAGTGTCCTTAAAAAAAGGCAGAAAAAAAAACAGGGCACAGACCTAGAGGTGGAGGCTGTGTGAAGACAGGCTAAAACTAGAGTGATAGCCCCACCAGCCAAGCAATGCCCACAGTCACCAGAAGCTGGGCCAGGCAAGAAAAAACTCTCCCCTGGAGACTTCAGAGGGAGTACAGCCCTGTGGACATCCTGATTTCAGACTTCGGCCCTCTGGAACTGTCAGAGAACAAATTCTGTTTTAAGTCACCAAGTGTGGCAACTTATTGGGGCTGCCCAACAAAACAAATTCTCCCATCATATTTAGAATCAAATCCAAGACCTCTGCCTCTAGCTCCTGACTCAAAGGCTCCCTCTGACCTCAGGGCCTTTGCTTGGCCATTCTTTCTACCAGCAATGCTCTTCTCCTGATTCTCTTATCTCACCCCTTCCCCTTCACCATCCCACTCTTCCAGTGCTGGGTCCTTCCCATCATGAGCCACAGCTTCTGAACAAAGGTCACATCCTACCCAAATAACCCCCTTCACTGCCACCATCATTCGCTTTCCCCTAACATACCCTGTTCTATTTTTTCCCCCCTGGAAATACAGAGTACACTCGTGGGTTTACTTAGAGGTCTGTCTCTCCTATAAGAAGGTAAGCTGTCTGAGGGCAGGAACCTTATACAACATTCGTTCCATATTATATCCACAGTGCACACAACTGCACCCGGAACAGAGTGGAGTCAGTCAATAAATATCTGGTGGTATGAGAATGAATGAGCTATTTCTCTTTCCTTCCACTAAGTTATAAAAGCCCAATTTGATAACACCACCAAGACACATTAGCTTGAGCTTTTCTCTCTGTTACAACCAAGAATGCTACTATTATTTTTTAGAGTATCTGAGGGTTGCAACCATGCTCCACTTCTCTTCTCTGAAAGCTCTGCTGATCAAAATGTGACCTTTCCACTTTCATTATCTGGATCAAGATAAAGCATAGCATAAAGGTGAAGCCCAAATGCTCTCTCTGCCAGCCATGTGATCCTAGGTAAGTAATTGCCCTCTCTGAGTCTGTAGAAAGGAATGCTAAACCTCACTGTGTCTAGATCCACAGGACTGCTATGAGAACCAACTGAGGCAATTTATCTAACAAAATATTTCTGCAGATATGGTGCAGGCCAGGTAGGGTGCCAGCATGGTGATACAGCTAGAAACCAGACAAGGAACATCTGCCCTCCTCAAGTGTACACCTAAGTTCAGCTTTGCAAGTTGCAAAGTGTTGTACAAATATAAAAGTATATGAGATTTGTGCTTGAGGCACTGAGCAGATAACAGCATCCTCATATCCACACCATTCACGCTTTCCTGCTCTGCATAGTTTTTTATACAAATGTAAACTAGAAGATGGTTCTCTAAAGATAGCTATTATAGTCTTCACCCAATCATTCACACATTTTCCCAAATGTTCCTCATTTATCTCATGCTGGGCAATTTCTAACACAGGAAAAACCCAGAGCTACCAAGAACAAGGGTCATCATCTAGTCAGCTCTAGTACAATGCAGATGCTATGAACCCAGAGACACTGACTTTTTTCATCATTTCAAAACAGACAAACTGGTTTAACATATGTATTTGGGTATGTCTGCGATGTCAACTTAATGCACTTCGGATGTGGCCATGTCATGGTCATTTTTAATAGAATAAAAAAAAGGTAGCACAGTCTTAATATTCTTTCCTCAAAGGTATGCATATCTCTTCATTCTAAATTAGTGGCTCTTATGGACCTTTTGAGGGGCAGGGAATCCTTTGGAGACTTGACAAAAGCTGCATCCCCTCTCCCCAGAAAAACACACGTCCATATAATGTCATGCTGTGTTGTAATACAGTGACCGAGGAGCCATGGGAATTCTGGAAGAGTTCAGTGAGCAGAAGTGAAGAATCCCAACCACCTTAGTGTGGTGTCAGCAAATGAGTTCCCTCATATAGCCTCCTCCTTTCTGGTCACTCCAGAAACCACACAGCATTGGCTGAGGTGGAGGCAATACAAGAGGGGTGGTAATGATTCCAAGCACATTAAGGTTTCTTCCAACTGTCTGTCACAGTCCACAAACTGGCAATAGGAGGAGGCTCCTAAATCATGGCTGTCCAGTATCCACATGGGCCCAGCCTCCAACCAACGGGAATGACTGAGAAATGCACAAGAAAAAAGAATCTTGAACTCTTAATTTTACTAAAATGTCTCGTTCTCTTTTAAATCTCAAATGCACTTTTATGCCTGGCATGTATGAAGTTAGGAGGAAAAAAAATAAATTTAAATAGTTAAAAGCCAAAGGAGAGTCTAATTAGAAGCAAGGGTTGTTTTTTTTTTTTCTTTTTGTTCAACAAAATGGATTCCGTACACTGAGCCATCTAACTATTGCTTTTCTTGGCTATGTGGATGCTGAACCCATAGTAAATAATGAAAAAAAAATCCAAAATAACAGGAAAACTCTAAAGTTACAAAGAGAAAATACGTCAAATTATAAGGCCTCTGAGTCATTGTAGTCACCACACCTGATTCCATATCAGCTTCACCAAACCCTATTAATATTTTCTGCTGAAAGAATAGGTTTTATCACTCAACTTCTTTAGTAAGTTAAAACATCTAACTTGCTAAAGCTGAACATACATTGTTGCTTCCCTCATTCTCTGTACACAGTGTAACAATACTAGTTTCCTACTCTGCTCCAAAGACTGGTTATGGTCAAGAGTTTACAAAAACAACAACAACAAAACAAACAACAAAAACCAAAAAGCAACGATGTAAGGTTTTTCTTCCAAAGAAAGTACAAAGCATTTTTACCTAAAAACTTTAAATGCACATTGTCACGCAAAAAGGTTGTCTCTCAGGAATGTCAGCATACTACATTTAAAATATGTAAGGCTATGTTCATATAAACATTTATGTAGGCTTCCTAAAAATTCTACAAAGGATGAAAAGTGCCATGATTTATAATGATTGCAACTAAGAATTCTTAACTTTGAATTCTTTAAATCACTTTTCAACAGAAGGGGTCATTCCTCCTTCAAGAGACAGAACAGCACACTTGTATCATCTTTCTTCCCCCCTTCAAGATCTCACATGTGCTGTCTCTGGGGACATTTTCACTTTATAAAAAGGATACCTTCCTGTGATTCTGTAAAAGGCAGTCTACCCTTATGCAGCTAAAATGAGTTCAATTACCCACAGTCAGTTTACAAAAAACATATTGCTCTAAAGCAACCACAAAAGGTAAGCCACAACTAATACTTAATCCTAAAAGAAGGATCAAGAGACAAAACTCAAAGGCAATCTTTTACAGATAAAATAAATTTATGTTATGTATCATCCCTCTAGTCGAACCTTTTATTTATAAATCTAGCAAATTTTCCTGCGTAGGCTAAATTTCCTTAAGCTTTTCTGGACAAATTCCCTGCATTCAACAGAATAAGTTCCAATGTTTAGTCAGAAAAGAGGCTCTGGAGCATTAAGATAATTACACAATTTTAACTTCCAAGTATATACATATACATATTTTTAAATTAATAACATAGTGTACTTCCTTGCTTAGAAGGAAATTTAAATTACAAAGAATCCAGCTTTAAAATTCCTGAACCCAAAATCCATTCTAAAAAAAAAAAAAAACAGCCCATGAGTCAAGCAGCTCCACTAAATATTTATTACAGTATTAACATCTCAAGTATGAAAGTTGCTGGCTATCGTGTAATTTCAAAATTTGTGTCCATTTTTACTCCACTGTGTTTTCAAGCACAAAACTAAAGCATGTCGATTCTGGTACAAATTATAAAAAAGACTATGAGGAAAGTTCAAAGTAACCTCAAGCATGATGACTTCATGTTCAAACGATTTTTCTCATGTTAATAACATTTAAATCTTTGCCTCTGCCTGACTCCCATGCCTCAGACTAGAAGTTAAGCCACATCAGCTCTTCCAGGCAGGTGAGGAAAGAGCTTCATTGTCTTAAAAGCACAAAACAAACAGCCCTCCCTTTTAACTGGTTAGACGAAAATATGGACAAACTCCATGAGAAACTGAAAACGAGGAAGCAGGAGAAACATTTCCAGCCCCAACTCCCCAGTAGGAATCTAGAGAAAATTCATGAAATCTTAGCATGTTGTCTTTTTGATTAATAGGAAATCCAAAGCCCCAAGGTTTGCAGATTCTGTGGTCATCAAAGTTTTCCTCCAAGTTAAGTATGATGATGAAGAGCCATGGTATCTCTCCTGACAGTGGCCTCTTACAATATCAAGTGATGGTGCTGCGAGGCTCTAGAATTTACTCCATCCACACAATTGGAGCAAGCAGTCCCATTAATTGGGGTGAGGGGGAAGTAGCCACTGGAGTTCTCTACTTACTACCTGGCTCTGATCTAAAAATCCCAATGGGACAATGGATGGGACAGACAAGGATGATAGACAGATATGCAATACTCGGCTCTGGGAAGCACTCTGTCTTGTCTCCAGGCTGTGCTGATTCAAGTCTTTCCCACCCAGGTCTAGGCCCAGGCGCTATTCCCAGTTTCACCAAAGAAAGACAGGAAATGGAGAAGTCCAGGCCAAGGTGGGGTTTTCAAGCAAATACGACTCATTTCATCAAGACAAACGCGTTAACTAACTTAAGAGTCCAGAGGAGGGAAGGAAGGTCAGACAACTAAAAATAATAATTACTTATTAAGTTTTGAAAAATAAAAGTGGCTGTATGGGCTTACGCCACAATCTCGGATAATTAAGATGAAGAGCACATTCTTGTGGGCTTTTGTGGGGGTTCTGTGTTGTTTTTTTGTTTTGTTTTGTTTTGTTTTGCTTTAAATGATGTATCTTGCTTGTATCTGTTGGACACTGGACTCCTATTCTGGAGCCTTCTTCAGTATGAAAGCTGAGTTTTCTGTTTATTCAGATTCCCAGATCTGCTCCTTATTACTTTGCTACTGCATGTTTTCATTCCAGAGAGTGTGATTGTTAATTTGTTATTGTGAGTTTCTTAAGGAGTCAAAACATCCAGAGCAAAGCACGAACTACACACGGCAGGCAGTAAAGGCTAACGAATGTCTTAACAGCATGGAAATGACTCACTGCCTGAAGATAGAGAGGCTTAAGAAACACTCTTCCCCTCCTCAATTCATGGCAAATTTGTTCAGATGAAACAAAACACAGCTCAGTCCAGTTTTCAAATCAGAATCTGAATTCTGAAAAACATCTTGGTTGAAATATCCGGTGAAAAATACTTTTAAACTATTTTTCTTCCTCTCTCCAGTGAGTGAGGTCAATTATCACTTGCACTCAGTGTACATATTTGGCCTGTACCTACTCCCACATTCTCTCTTCCAACAATATTTATGCCCAGATAAGGGAGAGAACCATCTTCATACAAATTGCCTACATTTATTCCAGCATTTTTCTGCACCATTTTAAAAGAACCGGGGGAAAAAAGAAAAAGAAAAGGAAAAAAAAAAACCATCAAAATGAAGCCTAAGCATTTCTCAGAGAACAGCCCCAATAAACACAGGCCTTCTTTTTTATCAGTTTAGATCCGAGGACCCAAGGAACGAATGCAAATGATTGATACATATCTGGAAAATACATATCTGATATTTCTCTACCCTCCTGACCTCCCGCCCTCCAAGTGCTCTTCCCTACAAGAGCCACATACATTTTTTTCCTCTGGTCATAACCTAAAACTCAATCACTGGATTAAGATGACACACTAGAAGAAATTTCTTATACTCTATGCACCCTAAAAAGTTGGCAGGGGAGGAGGTCCCACTAATATTAAAAAATATTTTATTCAACTGCTGATCACATGGATCCCTTTTTTAAAATAAAAGGTTTTAATATATATTTTAGTGTTGCTGCTACACTGAATCAGAAAGCAACTAAGTTTGTGGAACTTGTCTTTGAGGGAAATGCCAATTATCATTCCAAAATGCAAATTCCTAAGACCTCCTGAACCTGATTATGTATGACATAGAATAATTTCTTAACAGGGTCCTATTTCAGGTGGATCTTCCAAGAGTTCAAGCCATATGGAGCCTAATTAGACAGTGAACATGCTCCCTCCTTGGTCTGAACTAGTGTAACAAATAATATTTCAAAAGCTATTTCTTCCGGGAAGTAGTAACAGTTTGAAAAAAAATAGTGGTTTATTCCCCCAAATTTTTCTCAATTACTAAGCCAGTGCTCTGATGTTGTAATATGTACAAAGATGGTTACAAACATAAGTAGGTGGCCAAATTCTGCTCTCCGTGTAGCTCTCTCTGTTTCTCTCTCCTCGCCTCCCCCCCCCCCCCCACCATCCTTTCCTAATAAATTAAGATCAGGAAGGTCAAAATCTTTCACAATTGTTTAAAATTTTCAGACATCTGTAACACCATAAAGTAAACAGTCACTTTAAATATGGTAAGGAGGAGTAAGCAATTTTAGATCTGGATGTAGATATTAGGGAAAAGAAAGAAATAAAATGTGCATATCATTCCAAAGCTAGACAGGACGCTGAAAATACTGACTAACCCATAAATCAATTCCCCTAACATACCAAAAAATAATGAGCTCAGTACATTGGGTTCAGACGAGTCACCCAACATGAATGAGAAAACAAGTCCAAACTATGAACTTTTAAAAAGAAATATAATTTTAAGTCTTTTAAGTACTTTTAAGAAAACTTTGACATGACCAGTGAAGTAATGAATAGACTATGAGAGCTTAAATATTTATATTGTACAATTATATATTATATGTAGTGTAATATACAAAATATAACACATGCCAATAAAAAGTCTTAAAGTGATTTCTTAGGTACTCTTTTTCCATTCTTATGTATCTTAACATTTATTAGTCTGTGATATTCTCTGTGCTACTTCTGAGCACAGAAAGTCTGTTTTCGTAGACAAATTCCTATATTAAACTCAGACATGGTTACAAATTCAGACTATAAAAAGATTAACAAAATCTCTGTCCAATGAAAGTGAAAAGTGCCATCATACAGACCATTTCCTCCATTCACCAAGCAGAGATGCTACTGGGTATAAAAATAACTCTGGCCCTAACGGAGCAGCCTGAGCAAGTACACCCGTTCATTTATTCGACACGTATTCACCATTTACTACTCTAAAATGATGAAGGGGGAAATCCAGAGGCGTAGACCCTGATGGTACCTGAGCGGGCTCTGAGGATCAGGGACCAAAGACCTGGGGCATGATGAGCATATTGGAGAGAAGAGAGTGTGCCCCCTCCGCCCCTGCTTCTTGTTCTTTCTGCCTCACCGCCCTGGATGTTGAGAGGTGCCAAGAGCCTCCAGTCACATGGGAAGCAAGACATCTGAGTAACCAAGCAAAGCAGTAAGTGCCATGATAAAGCCGAGGGCGGTGGGGAGGCTCATGCCAGACATTCGTGGTGGAGCAGAATGCGGCTAGGTGAAGGCGGAGGGCTCAGGGAATAATGCGAGCAAGCCTGGAGGTCAGAAATAAACATACATGGGACGCCTGGGTGGCTCAGTGGCTGAGTGTGTGCCTTGGGCTCAGGGCATGATCCCAGGGTCCTGGGATCGAGTCCCACCTGGGGATCCCCGCAGGGAGCCTGCTTCTCCCTCTGCCTGTGTCTCTACCTCTCTCTCTGTTTCTCTCATGAACAAATACACAAAATCTTAAAGAAAGAAGAAAGAAAAGAAAAAAGAAAAAAGAAAAGAAAAAAAGGAAAGGAAAGGAAAGAAAGAAAGAAAAGAAAAGAAGAAAAAGAAAAGAAAAGAAAGAAAAGAAAAGAAAAAGAAAGAAAGAAAGAAGAAAGAAAGAAGAAAGAAAGAAAGAAAGAAAGAAAGAAAGAAAGAAAGAAAGAAAGAAAGAAAGAAAGAAACTTACAGGCAAAGTCTGAGATGAGACCTGGGAAGACACCAGGACTTGCCCACACTCTCTGCAACCCCCAGGCTGCCTCCCACCAGCCCTACTTTGCCCACCTCCTGTACCCTCAGTATCTTGCCCGAAATGCTACACAAATTAGAAGACTCCAAAGGAAAACAATAATCTAATAATTGCCGGTAAAGCATCGACAGCATTCACCAGGTGCCATACACTGCATATACGGATTTATGTAATCCCCGCCCAGATTCCAATCCGTTTCCCAGATGAAAAACACAGGGGCACAGAGGAGGTGAGCAGGCCAAGCTAGTAAACGGCGGGGCTTGTATTCGAATCACAGGAAGATGGCAAAATTCTGGCAGACCCAACTACCGCTGACCACAGGGCATAAGCCCCCCCAACAGGTCTGGAGAGCAGCTTCAGAATAGCTTGGCACCCCAGTCCCCACCACCCAGCTCCTATTCCTTCTGGTCCTCTGACAATTCAGTACTAATTGCTAAGGACTCTGAAGGCTGCTGTCACCCGTCCTGGGCCACTTCCAGAAGTCAGGAAGAGCTGATCCAAATGGACGGCTCCTCAGGCACCTCTGACAATCCAAACATGGTGCACATCCGGGACACCCAGAGAGACAAGCCCGTCCACAGAGTGATGGCTGCCATCTGGCAACTCAGAATGGATTTTAAAAACATCCTCCCTCGCTGTACAAAGTATCTGGTCACAGGGTTTGTTATCAGCAGAACCAGGATTAAAAGTTGTGACCTCTGTCTCTTCCCTCTCTCTCACCCTTATTCTTCCAAGGTGTATATTTATATTTTTTTGCAGAGCAGCCAAAGGAAAACATAAAAGGAACTTTCCTGTGGGGTTAGCAGTAAATGAAAAACGGCTGGACAGAGAGAAGCAAAGAGAAAGTGAGTCACGGGGCCGTGTTAAATCTATAAGCTTGCTCTGAAATGTCTTTTCCTTTACCCTGGGAGCTGTGGGCCCTATATTTACTCACCCCAAAACACCATCTCAGACTCCAGAGTCAGACTCCTAGGAACGTTGGAAGCTCCTAGTTTTGCCTTCAAGTTTTAAGCACTTTAATTTCTAGGGCCTAAGTCCTTACAACAACATCACTTAAATGAAGCAGTAACTACAATGGCTTGACCAGGGAGATGTGGTTTAGCGCTGTTGTGCAATCTCGCTACCCGATGCTGGGGACGCCTGTGAGCAGAGGGCACCTCCGGACTACTGCTCTGCTGAGATCCCACAGCCTCATGTGACCATGTGATGCTCTGGGTACCACCAGCCCAAAGAACACCTCCTTTGGATTATCAATCGCCATGGTTACATTTTATTTTCTCCTCTGGATCTGGGCCCTTCCAAGACCAGGCAGGGAAAACAGGCCCTTTGAATATAAATCACATGGGACACCTAAGGACCGAGTGCTTCTTAGCAGCACGTTTGACACATACAGGGACTCCATCAATCGTGGACTACTTTTCTTCCTTTCTTACCCAGATGAAAAACCACTTAGATGATCTCAGGAGAGTAACAGACTAAAAAGAAATGAACTTTTAAAATGAAGAGTAACTGAGAATTTCTTTGAACAAATAAAATCAAATATCTGGGTGAGTAAATGAAATCTGTGACTGCTTGATTACTGTCTGAATTACAACGTGGTAAATAAAAATCCCCTTTACAGGTAGCACTTGCAGAAAAAGAGGTATGAACACAAAGCCTTCTGCCGGGAAAGGGTAAAATAATGTGTCTACCTATTTTTTCATTCTACAAAATACAGGAAGAGAATGATAAGGAACCCCCTACCTTCCTCAGGAGCTGTGTGTACCAAGACTTTTTATTAACAGCACCCTGCATGAGGCTTACATTCATGCCCACTTCTCTTTTCTAAAAAAAAAATCTCCTCCACTTTCTCCTTTTGTTGTGAACATCAGTGACTGCCTCCCCCCTGGCTATGCACAACCACACATATCTTTCAGGAGCTAATTGAAGCATAGAGAAGTTAAACATGATGTATTCAAGGTCAAATCTCAAGTCAGTGGAAAAGCCATAAATACAGCCTCTCTGCTGCTGAGCGTTCTGGGTGCTGGGCCATACTGCCTGGTGAAGTTTTGACTTTGGATTGCTGTTTTCAAAATGCCCTTCAGTGTTTAAAAGCAGCTCATGTTGACAAGATAGAAGGAAGAAGCTTTTACAAATTTCATTAACATTGCACAATCTCACATTCCTGGACCTATCACACAGGCCAATTAGTGTTTTACATACACATTTAAAATTCCCTTGAAAACGCTGGATAACTGACTCAAAGACACACGAATGGAAGAGGGTTTAGGAGCCTACAATATACCCGATTTTTTTCCCATTAGATGCAGCTGAATCACAATGCATGGTAGGCATTCTGTGCAAGAAAAAAACACTGTGCATTTAAGAGCCACGCTACACTGTCTGAGACCCCTTTTTGAGATAAGACTCGCAGAAGCAGAGCGCCTGGGAAGGGTGAGCAGTGGGCTCTGGAGTGTAAGATGCGTTCAGGGAGAAAACATCACAAGTACTGAGCTGCGCTGAGAAATGAGGGTGCCAAAGCTATCATAAAAAACATTCACAAGCATGTGCAGATTAAACAGATAACAAGGGAGTGTTCTTTTTTTTTTTTTTTTTTTTTTTTTTTTTATAAAAAGGGAGGTCATTCCTCTTGCTTTTAGGACCCGGTGAAAGCAGCCTCGAGCATGATTCTGTGTCTTAAAATCAGGAGAAATCTAATCTCAGGGGGTTGTTTTGCTTTTTGCTACCATACTCAAAGACTCCTTGATCGAGCAAATGAGTTTTTCTTTTTTTTTTTCCCCTCAGTATCTCTCTATCATGAAAAGCTCATTTGCCATTTAATTTTTATCTAATCATGCTGGCTGGGTTTTGCCTGTCTCTCTCCCATCTACCCCCACCCCACCTACACTGGCATTCTCTGTGGTCAAAGAATCTGTTTCAGTATTAGTGTTCAATATAACAAATGTCAAGTAAACACTCTACACATTTCCTGTGCTATTTAAAGCATCTTAAGCAATTATTTGCTCTAAAGTATTAAACTGTAAATTTTCTTAGCTGGTGCCAATTCCTACAGTAATAGCTGTCACAGAACAGTACTTAGAACACTCAAATGCAGCTTTTAAATCAGCTACACTCTTAGGCTACATTCGCCAAGATTTTTCTACTTTCCATATTTTTAAGGCATGTTTTTGAGACAATGTACAGAACTGCAACAAAGTGTCACATGTAGCTGTTTTACTTCATACTGAAGCTTATTAATAGGTACATACGTATCTTTCAACATAGATTTGTCTCTAAGCAAAATGATAAGTGACAGATTAGACACATACTCACACTTCAACCTCATTACTCTAAGTGCTTATTATTACAAGCCAAAAGCATGACCACTGAAAGTATCACTACATAGGATAAAGCTCCAAGCCATATAGTTGGCTCATAAAAGGCTCCCCTAACAATAGTTCTATAAAGGGCGCATACTACATTTATACCTATACATGCAGGCAGCCCTAGAAAAAATATTAATACAATACATACATATATAAATGTGTATGTGCAAATAATTATATCCAGATATTCACACATGCCTTTAGAAGTATTTTTATGTTGGACTAGATGTGATTCTCTTTCAATCTTTTTAAATTCATTACATATTTTTGTGATTACCCAAGAGTAACTTAAAAGTAACATAATTCTAAAATCCTTAATAGCTAAGACTGCATTAAATTGCCACCTCCTCCTACAGAATTGCATAGTCCTTGGAAAAATTTTCATGCAACAGAGTACAATTTACAAACAAACAAAGAAACCCCTCCTTGCTTATTCTTTTTAAGGTAGTTAATTGTTAGACTCTATTTTCCAACCGATGAAAGAATTATATTATTCCCACCAGGCCAGAACCCATTCTGATTTTTACATACTGTACCAGGTAGTACCACTTGCTGAAAGATTGCATTAAAGCATTAAAGGACAACAAGGTTAGATTATCTTAACATGTTCCACTCAATAGTTTTTGATTGTGTTATGAAGTGCCCTCACATTGGTTACCAAAAATGTCCTGCTATTTTAAGAGTCACACCATCAAGTAACCACATGTCTTTAAAGCTAATATTTGTGAATTATAACCCGAGAAGCATTTTAGAGGTCTGCCAGGAGAGTCAGATTCAATCATCCCTTCTGGTGGTGAGGTGGTGTGTTTGGTATAGTCAGTCCCTCATAGCATACCTTGCTTAGGAGGAGATGTGTCACATGGGTGCACCAAAGAAATGATCCGGTCAACAAGAACCCCCAATATGGCACCCAGGTCTGGATATCCCAGCAGAGAACACTCCCTAACCTTTCCTGCAGGTCTGACTCCACTCCACTTGATCCTCCACGATGGCAAGAGAAAAAAGGAAGAAGGGAGAGCAATGACATGGCAGGGAAGAGAGACAAGAGAAAGGAAGACAAAATAATCACCTGGCATGGGTTGGGTTCTTGCGCACTTTTGTTAGAAATATTTTAAAATACCATTTTCCTAGAGTGAATATTTTCTGAGGTGGGAGGGAAGGTGACAGGATGGGGGAGAGGCCTGTATGGAGCTCATCAAATTCATGGTAGTTTTCAAACTCAGGTGGAGAGTTACCTGAGCCTCACTGAATCCTTTTTTAATGATTTACCTTGATATTGTGCCTCTGCTTTCATATATGCTCAATATTTATAAAAATGATTTTGTAAGTCCCACAATGACATGGGGTGGGGGGTGGGGGAGTAAAGAATAAAAAAAAAAGCAGTTAAGAGCATAAGGTCTGCAGTTTAAATGATGTGAGTTGAATCCCAGTCCTACCACTTATTAGTTCTATGACCTTGGGCAAGCTACTAACCCAGTTACCTTATCTGTAAACTGGAGATAATAGCCACCCATCCAGGTTTGCTATGAGGATTAAGTGATTAGCACAGTGACTAACACATCCTAAATCCTCAATATGCCAGAGAGCCATTATTATTATCCTTAAAAGAATCAGTTCTCTGCATGATGACCATCATAGAGGGTGTGCACTGTTTCTTTCATGTGTTTTCAATCATGATCTGGTAAATAAATATTTGTTCACTGAATGATTTACTTACTTGCTTATTTATTTACAATTCATTGATAGCAGCAATCAAATGTAAGTTTTTTTTTTTTAATTTGAATTCCACACACTTGTCTAGAAGATGCCCAAATGAAAGACAGAAACAAATTTAGCAGTCCCACAAGACATGTGTGAGCAACTTGAGTATCCAGGCTCTGTTTTGGAAGAATCGAATTAACAGTGTTAGCCAAATCAGAAAAGAAAAGACCAATCCAGCATTAACTTTAAAGTTTAAAAACATCAACCATTCACCTTTTATGTATATTTGGAATTCACAAAGTAAGTTAAGACCTAGTATCTTACAGTGACAAAGAATAACAATTAGCAAGATCCATTTATGATCTCTTTAAAAGCTGTCCCTTCCAAGTAATACTGAAAAGGAAATCAAAGATTAATTTGTTTGAAGCCACAGGCCACAACTTAACCAACTTTACTGAAGACATTCCTCCTTCCTTAATTTCAATTAACGTGAGCACGATCAAACCACAGCTGTCAATTCTATTATCACGGTATTAAGAATATGCCAAGGCTCTAAGTTTCTAGAAGCATAAAGAAATCGGTGACTTGGAGAAATATGTCTGTTTCCGAGCCAAAGGAGTGACATTAAGACATTTCCTTTTCTTAACTTTTAGTAATTTCTAATCTCCCATTGGTGTATTTTTTTATGCATCAGTTCTTACTTAATACAAGTGGCTCTCCTGGGAGAAAAAAAAAAATCAACCTAAAAATAAGAGTTTTCCAGGAATAAAAAGAGATAGTTGCAATAGAAAAATACCAGAGGGAAACAGTCTTTACATTACACAGCAATTAAAACTTTCTAAACACACACACAAAAAAATCTATTTTTTAAGGCATATCATAGATGTAGAACTGGCCAAAACTCAACATGTTTAATGAGATTCAGATTAGTGGTGAGAACAAAGGAAAATCCAAGTTCAAGGGTTAAATTACTTTCAAAATCAGTCACTCAAACGTCTGTACCTATGTCAGAAAGTGTTTATGAGTTTGATGTATACTCTAGGCATAAATCCCCTTCCAGAGAACAGAAACTCTTAATCTGGCACATTCCAAAATGAAATAGATTCATGTACAGCACTGTACATATCTAAGAATAGCTCCTAAAAGTCCTTAGCAAAGATTCTTTGTGAGTAGAGAAATCAAAAGACAAGAATCAAAAGGCACAAAGATTTCAAAGTCAAAATGTAATGCTCTCCAATTTTCTGAGTCACGTGCTAAGAGAAAAACTTTAAAAAGGAAAATGAGACCATTCCTCCTTCACAGAAACCAGCAAATTAAAAAAAAAAAAAAATGAATGCACAAAACACCTGGATGTGCTTTCCTGCTTCTTGCCAGTGACATACATACATATTTATGTATATATGTATAGGACCTAACAAACAAATCTTCAGAGTGATGAATTACACACAGTCACACAGATACACTCTCACACACAAGAGAGCAAAGCTGATGCTATTTAAACATCATGAAATATTTTCCTAACTGTGCACAGATGGAAGTACAGACTTTTCTGCCAACTGCCTGGTTCAGAAACTTTGCTCTATTTTTAATTATTTGGTTCAGAGGACCCGTTTGTGATTAACTTCTGTGCTGGATGGCAAAGCAAGTCAAGTTCCTGACCCACAGCAAAGAACACTGAGAGAAGCTTAATTATTTTTAAACAGCTTGTGTAATATTGTAAACCGTGTGTAGGAACAATTAATTTGTCAAAGACCTGTTCATGGGTGCCGTAGCTGGAGGCTGCAGAGTGTGTGTTAGTAAAACAGAAAAATTCAGGAGGCATTTAAGGAAATGACACCGACATGAAGTTCCTGATGACAAAGAAATTTTCATCTTAGAGAAGTAACAATGGAATAAGAAACAGAGAGGAAGAAATTAATAGTGTTGCAAGGACTAATCTTATTAGCCCTGGAAGTTTCAGTTTTGACTACGAGGACAGTGAATGGAATGCCAAAGCTTTAAACACAGGAAATGAACTCAGATGCAAGGAGGAGGTGGTCAGGAAACTTCAACCATAGAATTCAGAATCATACACTAGAAGTGCTGAGCAAGATCAAATCCCAGAAGAGGAGGAGAAAGAGAAGCAGTGGTCTAGCAGGAAGAAAGTAATGAAAGCCGAGGTAAGAATGAGCAGGTTGGAATGGTTTTATACTTCTAAGAACTGTGCATTTAAAAAAAAAAAAAAAAGCTGTTTCCTAATAGAAGATGAACCCAAATAGCAAATTAGTACAAACACAGAAAGGAAACAAAATATAAAGCATCTAGTTAAGAACCGTGAAGACAGAACGGGGTTCAGGCCTAAAAATCTTGTATTCTTGGAGAAGCCTTCTTTTGATCAATACCCCTACAACTAACTGTAAGACATTCTATATTTAAGTCTTTGATGTACTTGGGAAAACACCAGATTCTACAGAACTGTAGGCCACAGAGAGCCAAAATATTTCAGGACTTAATAGTTATTGCTAAAAATTACATTTATAATGAGTCCAGGATCAATGCCAGACTGGTCTGGGAATTGAAAAAACAAAACAAAACACCAAGCACTTAATTTCTCTTTGAGAAGGTGTAGAAATGGGGAATTTTTTTTAAAAAAGGAGCATCCTTAGCAGGAATGGGGGTCCTAATTCAGCTTCTTAAACCATTAACACTGGCCACTAGCTTTCAGCTGGGTTGGATGACAGAGAAAGACCCTCAGAAGAACACATCCATAGTTGTGAGGATTGGGACATTTCAATAATTAAAAAAAATTCATCTCAAGGAGAAGAAAAAAAGGTGATCTGTTCTAGAAAGTCCAAAATAAACTTCTATTAATATGTATTCATATTCTTCTTCTCCTATGCAAAGTATATGTATGGGTATATGTGTTGGCAAGCAACGAGAATTTTTTTTCAAAAAACAATTTTTTAAAAAGAGTACATCTATGACTGAATTATTTATAGTTGCAAATGGTTTCATAATATCAACCCAGTATTATTACAGGCCATGGCTTAGAAATGTTTTATCTCACTCAGAAATATTTCTGTTTGCCGTAACAATAGCCACTGTGCTGAGATGGGATTTGACCTGTGTCTTTGTCCATAAAACAATCCTATAAAATATGTAAACATGAATTCAATTTTCTTTAAGTCAAGAAAAGCAAAAATATGGTTGTCAGAACAAGAACAGCTTTCTGTGGGATATTCTAGTTAAATGAAAGCTATTCAACTTGAATCAATTGCTGTATCCATTCTCCAATACACAGCAGATTCATATTTCAGAAGGTTTTTGACAGAGAACAAAATGTTACTGAACTATCTCTTCCATTCCTTTTGTCCTACAGAACATTCCACGGGCTGAACTCCCAACAAGGGGCATATACTTGTCAGCTTCTGTGTGCACTGGTTCTATTCTCGTTTGTCTTTGTTGCAAATTTTCAGTTTTGACCCTTTCCTGGCAAAACATTAATATACACCTTTGGGTTGTGTTACAATTTTAAAAAAATTTTTAAGCTTACATTTTTATTCTGTACCATCTTTAAGTGCCTCTAACTCATTTAAAAAGGCCCTGCTATTTAAACCCATGATAGAACCTTTCTTTCTATCTGCTTCTGTAAACACTAGAAATCCAGGGAGAAAATTCTTCCAATCCAACAATCCACACATTTCTACACAAAACCAATCACTTGAGTATTTAAAAGCTAGAGAGACAGACTAGAGCTAGCACGAACACGTCGGTGAAAGATGAATTTATCCTCCGCTGCTGCCTCAATTCCAGGTCATCCCAGGACTGTGCCTGTGGGGAAACGCCAAGATGGAAAGAATGGATTGGTGCCTGTTTCTGAGCATTATCTGTGTCAAGACTCAACGAAAGCGACAAAAGGTGTGTGGCTGCAAGGTGATCAGGAAAAGCATTCAACATTGTCCTAGGCATTTAATGACTAAGCCTGAGCCAGCTCAAAACCAGTCGGAAACAGATTTCAGACAATGGAAGAGCTAAAACACTGGTTCTCAGGAATGATGTCCGAGAGGAGGTCTCTGGAGCTGGGTGTCATCCTTTAGGGTGGCCCAGAATAAAATGGTGACGCATTATGCCTCCTGGCGAGCTCATAGCTACTTTGAACGGCAAAGACACCAAGTCCCGTGGACTTCCAACGAAGATCTTAAGGCAAGGAGAGATGTCCACCAGCACTCTCTGTGACCTGTTAGAGAGAAACATTCTTAGCTACTCCATCACCAAGCAAAACTCCCCCGCCAGGCTATATGGTCTTGACTCCTAGGAAAAAGCTGTAAAGAGATTGAGTGGGGGAAACGCCTAAAAGAGAGACGCCCTTTGTCATGACTGAAGAATTTCTAATGAGGATTCTGCATATAAAATCTAGCTTCAGTAAAGTCTCCAAGTGAATCAGACTCCAGGTATTTCTGAAGCCAACAGCATGATCGTCAGCCACCAAATTACTTCTGCAAAGAAAGAAAAGGCTTCATCACAGTGATTATATACGCTCCTGGCATCAAGAGATGGGAGGATGATTTTTACTGATTAACCTCTAGTTGTCATGGGGCAGTAGATACTTGTCATGGAAGTAACTCAACACCCTGTGCTGGTTTTGTCCAGCCCAGGAAGTATAAATCCGATTCATACACGGCTACATGAGCTTCCTCAACCCTCTCTGTGATATCCAGCAGAGAGACAGTAGGCACCTGCAGTCTGGAAATGACCCGATCATAATGCCTTCCCGTCCATTCTCTGAGAAGATGGCATCAGATTTCAAGATTCCACATATGAGAGAAGTTTGATTTCCTGATGTTTCTAGCCTTGCTGACACCGATGCATTAAGGGAAACCCAGCTCTAAAAGCTCAACTTTAAAGGTACAGGGACTGCAAAAGGAAAAACACCATCTTAAAACACCAGCTTAACACCATTAAGCTTTGTAGGCACTATGCACACATCTCGCTAAATTTATGATGAAATATTTTTGGGTAACAAGGCTTGCGTATATATCCAAGGGGCTGTACTCTCGCACCTTCCCAGCTCTATCTCAAGACTGCTCCATCGAACCATATCAGCTAAGCCAAGTTATGTCTTTTCAGTCTACAAATTAAAAGACACAACTGCCTAATTCCTGGGGTGACAGCAAAGAGAGCCGAACTCCAAGTCAGAAAAGCCAAGGTCACAGCACAGACCATGTAGGCTCTGGCCACTGGAACCCAGAACATTGGTCAACCTCTTACGTTCTGCTTCCTCCCCAGGAACGTGAGGAAGATACTCTCCAGACAAGAAGTCATTATGATTATCCAGGGAAACAATTTATCCAAAGCACCCCAAATTCTGTGATACACTATTATCAGCTGCAGCAGACCCATGACCCACTAGCCACTGCACGTGGTCTAAGTGTGCTTTTTAAGGCCGTATTTACTAAGTCAAAGGATGAGGCTGCAAAACATCCCCAGAAAAAAAGGATAGTTTTGGGACACCTGAGTGGCTCAGTGGATTAGAGTCTGCCTTTGGCTCAAGTCGTGATCCCGGGGTCTTGGGATCGAGTCTCCCATCAGGCTCCCTACAGGGAGCCTGTTTCTCCTTCTGCCTATGTCTCTGCCTCTCTCTGTGTGTCTCTCAGGAATAAATAAATAAAATTTTTAAAAAAAAGGAAAGAAAGAAAAGAAGAGGATAATTTTGACCAGTCCTACAAGAGAAACAAACAAACAACAACAAAAAAAAAAAATAGGACTTATCAGCCCAGTGAAGTCTTTGAAGACCCTGCACATTTAAAATGGAAAAGTTCATAAAAAAAAATTTTTTTAAGGAAATCATTTCCTGAGACTTCAGGGCAAAGAGTAAAAAGTGCACTATTTAGAAACAGAAACCCTGAGATTAGTCAGTCCACCAAATGTTCTCTGCATAGCAGAATAGCAAACAGCTAGTGTTTGTTCATTTCCATAGATTAACAGCCCTCTCTCCAGGACCTGAAGATGAAATGAACTGGAGGGTTCTGTTTGGAGAAGCTTCCTCTACTGCTGGTAAGACCCACGTTTCAAAGTCGCATTCTAAAAGACTCCCTTATTTTAACATTGCTTCTTCCTCCCGTTGGCCTATTCTGATCTCTGGATGACGAAACTGGATCTAGAGCTTGCAGGGAGAGGGAAAAAAAAGTCTCCCTTCCTTTTTATCGATTTACACAGAGTTCTTTTTTTTTTTTTTTAAGATGTTATTTATGTATTCATGAGAGATGCACAGAGAGAGGCAGAGGGAGAAGCAGGCTCCCTGCAGGGAGCCCAGTGTGAGACTCGATCCCAGGACCCCGGGGATCGCGACCTGTGATCAACCACAGACGCTCAACCACTGAGCCACCCAGGTGTCCCTACACAGATTTCTTAAATAGTACTGTTCATCTGGAGAACACCAAGATGGGAAACAAAAAAAATCACAACCTGTTCCTCCTGAAAAGTAGACAGAGGTACATAGGGTTACAGAGGCTTCATTAGAACAGGAAAGCCAAAATAAAACAGCAATATTTGGGCTTAGATGCCATCACCATATTTCCTTCAAACTCAAAAGAAAGCCAGGTTTTATGGAAGAAGATTTTTCTGAATAAATAACCAGAGCATCTTTTCTCCTGTCAATAAAATAATAAACTTATCTTATGGTCCTATGACCTCTTATGAAAGAAAAAAAAAAAAAAAAACAAAACTGCTAATCTTATGAAAAGTGTCAGATCAGGGCACCAGAAGCAGCAGAGGGAAGCAATCTTTTCCCAGCTCCTTATATAAAAGCTGTCTCTTCTCCCCTCCGCCCCCCAAAAAAGCTGCAGCTTGAGGTCACACTTCACAATGGCCTACGTTCCAATGTCCAAGGATGCAAGAGAGAGGAGGTGGATGGCCACCTGGCCAGCCAACTCCAAGAGGCACAGAGATATCATGGGTGGACTGCCCTTCCACCCCATCATGGGTGGGTTACACAGAGGAGGGTGCATAGTTCCCCAATCCTTGTGGGGCTTTACCTCAATTGGACCAACCTTGCTTAGGACTCTGGAACTACTCTCTTCCAGATAAAATGATCTCCTTGGGGTAATTCCTTCACCAGGAACTTTCACCCGAGTTGGAGACTGGGGTCCCAAGGGTGCTTAAAAGCTGGAGAATAGGGGTTAGGGAGGCAACTCTAAATTCATTCATTCATTCATTCAACGTGCTAGCTGTGTTCCTACATAAGAATCTTATGTAATCAGGGCAGCCCTGGTGGCACAGTGGTTTAGCACCACCTGCAGCCCGGGGTGTGATCCTGGGGACCCCGGATCGAGTCCCACATTGGGGTCCTTGCATGGAGCCTGCTTCTCCCTCTGCCTGTGTCTCTGCCTCTCTGTCTGCCTCTCTCTCTTTCCCCCTCCAAATAAATAAAAAATAAATAAAAAATAAAAGAATCTTATGTAATCGAAACTCAGTAGGAATTTTTTCAATATCAAGAAAGACAGTTTTAGACATTAAAAAACAAAGCAATCTTTTCCTGCATTGAATTTCTATAATAATAGTGTTCTGTGGGTTATAAGTGTAGTACTATGAAATTTAAATATCCCTGAGCGAATCCAGCATTCTATTCCACACAGTCTTTGCTCTGGAAAAGTCATCTTTGGGCCTTTCTTCATTCTCTCTGTCTCCTTAGCACAGCCTTCTTACACATTTTTATCACCTTTATCACCCCTTGTTTCGACACACAAAGCCACTCAAACAAACTTCTTCCACCACTGTGGTCCACGAGGCCCCATTCTGGTTCCAGACCACAATGACGTAAATCATGATCTATCTAAATAGATGGAATCACATCCAATTTGTATCCGGAAAAAGTCACATTATAGGGGAAATGATTGTGCTCACTGCAGGCCTACTAGATGCCAAATGCCAAGAATGGGGGATGTCACTGAGCTAAGGAAAAGGATGACAAAGTGTTATGAAAGGGGGAGAGAAGAGGGTGCTGGGAGCCCAACAGGCAGCACATAACCTCGTTCCGGGGCTCCCTGGGGAAAAGACTCTGTTGAGATTTTAAGAATGAGGCAAAGTCAGCCAGAAAGATAGGAATAAGTAGGTAGGTGTCAAGGAAGGCAGCAGCAAGATTCAAAGCTGGGACACGAGTTGCTTCTAAGGAGGAAATGCTTCTGTGGGTGAAGTGAAGCAAGTAAGGGGCAGCAGATGAGGGAGAGGGCCAGAGAGATAAGCAAGGTCCCCGGCCTGCTGTGTCAGGTTACAGATTCTGGACTTCATCCCCAGTACCATGAAAAACCAGGGCAGGAGTGAGGGAAAACAGATGCAAACAGATCTCGAGTCAGAAGAAACGTGCATTTGGGCTTCAGAGAGGAAAACTGGTTGGACCAGCACAAGAGGACACGCAGGGAGGCCATTTAGGGAATATATCACATCCCCATCCACCCCGCCCTGCTGAGCCACTGGCCCAAGTTCAGACTTTGAGACCAGATGTCCCCAAAGCTCAACACCTAGACAAGTGCTCACCACCATCTGCTCCAAGGGCTCCCTCCAGGGAAGAGTGGAAACAAGAAAGAAGCAGGGTGGCAGTGAGCCTCTCTGGTCTACTGTAAATGAAAACCAGACCCAAGGAGGCCCCTCCTCAGCATGGTGGCCTGTAGGCTAAATGAGCAAAAGGTGTGAAGACCGCAAGCTAGGATCTCTGAGAACAGCTCAATTTCGCCAGGCCTGAAACTCCTGACCGACTGCTCAGGCCCGAGGAAAGGAGGCTGCTAGGCAGCCAGCACGGGTCCCATGGCAGGGCCCCCTAACAGGAACACGGGTCAGCAGGAGAGGGTGGAGAACCCCAAATGTGGGGAGAGGAGACTAGGAAACTGGCCCAGATTGTCTCTCTCTCTCTCTCTCTCTCTCTCTCTCTCTCTCTCTCTCCCCGTCTGTGTGTGTGTGTGTGTCTCTCTCTCATGAATAAATAAATAAAATCTTTAAAATTAATTAATTAATTAATTAAAGTATCCAAAAAGGAATAGGTCCCACAGTCAATCAGGTTGGAGCAAGGCACATTCATTCATATAGCACTAGTAATAATCAAAATAGATACAACAAGCCTTTTATTTTTTCTTTTAAAATTTTTATTTATTTATTCATGAGGCATAGAGAGAGGCAGAGAAATAGGCTAGAGGGAGAAGCAGGCTCCCTATGGGGAGCCTGATGTGGGACTCGATCCCAGGACCCCAGGATCACAACCTGAGCTGAAGGCAGATGCTCAACCACTGAGCCACCCAGGTGTCCCATGGTACAAGACTTTTAGAAAACAATTTAGAGTTGCTCCCCCCACCATGGTAGTTTACCTAGGCTTTCTACTGTGACTGTATCCTTTTTTTGTTTAATTAATTTATTTATTTATGATAGAGAGAGACAGAGAGAGAGAGAGGCAGAGACACAGGCAGAGGGAGAAGCAGGCTCCATGCACCGGGAGCCCGATGTGGGACTCAATCCCGGGTCTCCAGGATCGCGCCCTGGGCCAAAGGCAGGCGCCAAACCGCTGCGCCGCACCCAGGGATCCCCTACTGTGACTGTATCCTAAGTAAATACTTAAGTGTACAAAGATATTCACTACTGCTTTATAACAGTAAATAAGTAGGGGCACCTGGGTGGCTCAGTCGGCTAAGCACCCAACTCTTGATTTTGGCTCAGGTCATGATCTCAGGGTCATGGGATGGAGAACAGCATTCACCTCTGCACTCAGTGGAGAGTCCGCCTGAGATTCTCTTCCTCTCCCTCTGCCCCTCACACTGCCCGCGCTCTCTCTCTCTCTCTCTCTCTCTCTCTCTCTCTCCCTCCCTCCAATAAATCTTAAAAAAAAAGTAAAAAAAAATGTTTTAAACAATAAAAATTTAAAAATAACAGTAAATAACTAGAAACAACGAAAATGTCCAGATATTAACACAAAACTTAAGTTAAAACAACTTGATAGAATACCTAATCCTTGCAAATGATAGTTGTAAAGTCTAGGTTACAAATGAGAATTTTTATGCTAAATGGAAAAAAGCAAAACTGAAAAAAGTTCTGTGTTAAATTACCAAGAACTAGAGGACAACTCATAGAGGTAAACATGATTTATGGACTGGGATGATGGGATAAAAGGGAACTTTTGCTTTTATTGGTTTTCGTTTATTGTTGTGATGTATAGGCAACAGATGTTTAAAATGTAGTATTTCTATCAATAACACAGTGGCAAATAGCCTCTTCTGTATAGCAGATCAACCCTTCCTGCCTAGATCAGTGAAGGGTGCTTGGGCCTTCCCAAGGTACAAAGGCCCACCTGAGATTCAAACCCTGACCGGAAGGGGCTCCCAAGTACCTGCAAACATGCAGCTCTTTGCTTTCATTTTTTCCCCCAGTTCTTTTTTTTTTTTTTTTAAGATTTTATTTATTTATTCATGAGAGACAGGGAGAGAGAGAGAGAGAGAGAGGCAGAGACACAGGCAGAGGGATAAGCAGGCTCCATGAAGGGAGCCCGACATGGGACTCAATCCCAGGTCTCCAGGATCAGGCCCTGGGCCAAAGGTGGCACTAAACCACTGAGCCACCCGGGCTGCCCCCAGTTCTTAAATTCTATGTCTTTTCCTTCTTTTTAAAATTATGTGTTGAGATCATACCATAAGCAATATATGTGGTAGATGCTCATTTGATCCTTCCAAAAATTCTGTAAGATAGAGGTTGGCATCTGCCCATTTTACAGATGACGACACTGAGAGTCACAGATTCAAGAAATATGGCCTAGGTCACACACCTAAGGGGCCAGAGCGAGAATTCAAATCTCAACCTCCCCATCTTCAAAGCCCTCACTTGCAACCGCCATGAGAACTGCTTCTTCCCTTCCCCTCTGCCTACAAAACAAATAAAACAATAGAACTTTCTTACTTGTCACCTCTTCTGTTTGCACAAGCTGCCTAAAGAAATTAACCAAACTATAATGAATCAAGAGACATCACATGAACTGCTTATAAATTAACCCATAAGGTAAGGTAATGTTGCACACATGGATGGGAAAAGTTGAGGCATAACAGAAAAGGAATTACCTCAAGAGTCCATCCTGGATGTGAAAGTAAAATCAAATGACATCCAAAGGATTTCTACTTGCAAATTAAAAGCAGAATTTGACCCTTGATGCTACTGCAGGAGGGCAGAGCTTTTGCAGTCTTCCTTGCAAAAACCAATTCCACAATTAGCTGAAAGATTCTTCCCAGTTATAACAAATCCACTCCAGAAATGGGAGTTGTTTGGGGCATGGTAGCAAGAATGGTAAAAAGGCACAGAAAAAGTATTATGCTAGGAAACTAATATAGATAGGGTGATAAATGATTGTAGGCACCGCTTGTGGCATACTCTATAAATAATGACATGGTAATAGCTAAAAATGTAAATTCTAATTAAATGCAAAACCTAACAAAGTCAAACAACAGCAAATGATGTTTGACAGACCAAAGGTCTTAGGGGAGCCAAGAAGAAAAATCACAAGAAAATCTGTTCATGGAACTGCACAGTGTTAGCAAAGAGGCCCAAGCCATCAGATCCTTCACCATCTGGTTCACTGCAGTTGGGGAAACTGAGGCCCCGCAGGGTAGAATGAGCATCCCAAGTCAACTTGCAGCAGGTCAGGAAACAGAAAGTCGGTTCCCAAACTCACGGTCACCTGCGAGTTCTCCCCACCACCACATTCACCCTGCCTTGCACTGGAAAGCTACTCTATTTTAAATCATATTTTTAAAAGAGCATTAAGCATTCTATAAATATTAAATTCCTTTTTAATAATTTTCAAATGCACAGGGGCACATTTTAAAAAGAGGCCTGGTTCGGATTTCTTTGGGAAAATTGCACACCGCTCAGTGTTTAACCTCGTATTGAGTGAAATATTAACAGGCCATATAATGGTTTCAGTGTTCCTTCAGTAAAGCTAAACAGAATTCGAAAAACATATCCCCCAGGCCTACAGTGGAGTTTCTGGAGCACACATTAAACTCCACGCTCTGCTCTACGAGCCCATCACTGTTAAGTAACTCATCAGAAAATAAAGAGGGAATTACCAAAGGGGAATTGCCAAGCAATTAGTTCTCTGAAGCAGATGACATACAAACTGCTGTAGGGAGGAGCTTCCCGGTTAGTCATATGTCAGAGGCAGAGCCTCCTAATCTGTAAATAAAAATGCATCACATATGATTACAGCTGGGATGTAGGCTGGGGCTGCCAGGCTAGTGCACAGATAGTAAATCCCAAGTCCTCATGTGTTCTGTGCGTCTATGAAGCGAGAGACGTTGCCTCTCAAGGCACTTTTTTTTTTTCTTCTTAAATCCTGTGATTTTCATTCAACCTAAGGAAGACAGACTGATCGCCCCCAAAGCAGGCTAAGGGAAAAGCGATCTTTATCCTTTCTCTATCTGTCTGACGCCAGGAGGTTAAAGATTCATCCAGGGATCCAGAGGAGGAGAGAAAATGAGAGACAGGGGAGGGACAGGAGGGTGCAGGCGACCCTGGCTTCCCCATGGCCACCACGTCCAAAGCCCGTCCTTCTTTCGCGGCACGTTTTGTTCCTGGAGCGGGCATCCCGTGCCAGCCCACCACCTAACAAACCAGGGCGATGAATAGTTTGTATCTGCCAAATCTTGCAAGCTGAGCAATGACCCGGAGGAGCCCTTGGGGGAGTCAAAAGTTCATCATCTCACTGGGACTTTTGATGCCGAACCTCATCAAGCTGGAGCCCAACTTAAGCCAATCCTTGGAAACACAGATAAGCAGAGTGCCACTGTCATCACTTTCTTCAATTAATAATTATTGAAAGTGCGTAGGACTCTCGGAGGCAGGAGGAAGAGGGAGAGGAAGGATGGTAACCCCTCGAGGACAGCCTGCATGCGACTGAGCAGACAGGGCAAGCTCCCAAATGGAAGGCTCAGCGCCCACAAACCCCTCCCTGCTCTGGACCTGCCAGAGGATGTCGCATCTCTACTGTGATTCTGTAACTAATGACTCCTGGGCAGGCCCTGCCTTTTCGACTCAACTGTAGGCTTCTTACAGGCAGCGCTCAGGGCTTGAGAGATAAGGCATGGCCCCAGTGAAGAGTACAGGGTGGGATCCAAGCATGACTTTCCCATTTAACAGCTGATCAACCTGGGGCAGGTTGCTTCTCCTCTCTGTGCAGGATGGATAATAACAGTGCCTACCTCCAAGGACTGCAGGAAGGATTAAATGAGTTAATGCACAGTAAGTGTGAATGACTGACCATCTCCACAAATCCTTGAGGGCCTAGCTGGCATAATGCCTCTCACACGGGAGATGCTCAGTAAACATGTGCTGACAGAAGGATCTGCCCCTGGCTGTGTTTTCTCCATCCCTCTGGCTCCTGTCCTAACCTTGCCTCTTACAGTAGGCATGGAAGCCACTGCCTTGTTCTGAGCTAGTCTGGGGAATAAAGGCAACCCAGCTGAATAACTCGGGTCCAAAAAAAAAAAAATCTTAAATAATCTGCAGACTTTCTCTAATTATATTAAAACAGACTGCCCACCAACAGACATGTAACCAGATCATTCCCAGCCTTCCCTTTCACTTTGAGCCATGGAGTCTTAGAATCTTTTCCTCCCAGAGTCAAGGCTCACTAATTCTGTATTTCTTTATTTTCTATAAAGTATAAACAGAAAGCCAAAACGCTCAGAAAGCTGTGTCGTGTGTGTGTTTGTGTGTGTGTATGTGTGTGTGTGTTGTAAGTTGTCACATTTTTAAGAGTCCACATTAAGCCTCCAGGAAAGCCTTTAGAATTACCAAATATGCCCATATTAATGTGCTTTATCAAAGTACAGTAAATGAATTGCCACAAATGAACAACTGCTCCGGAGTCAAGTAGATGGCACAATGTGATTTACGCCTATCACACAAGATGAATAAACCGACGGTGGAAAAGATCAAACGAAATGCTGGAATTGTTGTTAATATGCACAGGGCTTCAGTGAAAATCTTAATAAAACTGTTTAGATGAAAATAGAGGGATCATTTATTGAAATGAAAAGAGATACTGCATGCACCGAATTTCAAAAGCAGCATTCATTTTCATACACACACATATTAGATTTAGCTAAAATTAGCCCAGGTTTCTTTTCTTCTTTCTTTTCTTTCTTTCTTTCTTTTTTATTTTTAAGGTCTTAAAGGAATAAAGGTTTCAACATGATTTCACTGAGCTGCAGTTCGGCGCTGAGCTTCCAGGGAGAAGACCCAGCTCCCCACCCAGCCGCTCTCCCAGCCTGGCACCACCTTCCCTGCCCCTCGCTCTCCGAGGACCAAGCTGCACCTGCACCTATGCTCTGGCTCCTCTCCCGGCCTCTACCCTCCCCTCCACGTACTCCATGCCCGCTGATGTCAGTCCTGACATACAGGCACCCCCCACACACACCACCACCACCACCACTGCTGGCCTAGCACACTTTCTGCCAATGCAGCAAGAACCCAAAGCCCAATTCCAAAGACCACTTTTATGCCAAAGACTCCTCCAAATTGATCTCCAGACCTGAGCTCTTAGTAATCTTCTTCCCACCCCATGTACAAGTCAGATGCCCACCAGCACCTTGCTGCAGCCAGAGTGGCTTTGTGGGTTAGATCCCAGGCGCTCGCTTGCTGCGTCCCAGCCACTTCCTCGGTCCTCCCCGGGCTCCATCCATCTCTTCCCACAGAAATGCTAACCAGCCTTCAGAGCTGAACTCAGATGATCCCTCCTCCTCAGAGTCTTTCCTCACCATCCCACTCAGCGTCATTCTGAATTCCTTCAGTGTCAGAATTTACCCCAGTAAGGACAACCCACCCCATTCTGCTTTGTATTAGTTCTTCCCGGGCATTTCTTCTTGCCCCTACCTGACCACGAAAAATGCAACCTCCTTCTGGGAGCTCTTACTCACTTTCATTCCCACAGCCGTGTAGTAGTTTAAAAAAGACACGGTGAATAAATGAATGAATCATTTCTTTACACAGATCGTGCCTTTGAACAAGCTAGGTCATAACTTTGCTACAGCCATTTCCTATTTACGAAATAAGTAGAAGCAGAAAGACTTGTAACCTAGGTTTTAATTAAAAAAAAAAACCAAAAACCTTAATGAACATATAAAAGAGTACAGCATGAATGATGCTATTTCCTTGCTCACATTTAACCATCGATTGTGAGCACTATAAGGAGGCTATTATTTATGCAAAATGTTTAGATAATGCTTATAAGCTTCCTTTCAATGCAATCACAGAAAATGTCAGCTGCTTAGAATTCAAGGTGACTCTGCACTACTTTGTCGGTAATACAATACGTATTCATAAGACACTCAGACTTGCTTAATATACTATAAAAATCTCGGTGTCTTCTCAGTAAGCTGCACATACTGGCCAAGAGACAGGACTTTTTGATGCTTGTGTTTTCACAATAAAATTCTCTTTCAAACAAGCCAGGTGAAAAAATGTGCAAACCACATATGCAATGAAACCACGTCCCCAGAAACTTCAATGTGAGGATTCTCTGCTTAACATATGAAATGATAACATCCCTAAGAGATAAAGCAGCAGTAAGGCATCTCACCCCTTCCCAGTCAGCTGACACTTGCAGACCCTAAGAAGCTTACCTGTGCATGTAACTCTGGGGTTATTCTATTTCCTTTTAAACAACACCTCCCTGACCCACTGCCAATAAAATGTAAAGGACCCAGGTCCATACTTCACAAGGCTATAATGTCTGGGATAACTTCCTGCCCCATTCTCCAACGGGACTTTCCCGAAACATTGCACTTCAGTTACTCCAGTTTTTGTTTCTTTTCACTCAGACCACAAATAATTTCATTTGTGCACCCAACTTACCAGTTTGCCTTACAACAATAGAAAAACACGACGTATGCATCCTGGCGCAGTAAGAGAAACGAACTAACACAAAATTCAGAAAAATAAATAGAAGGTTCATTTGCTTTGCAGAGCTGCAAATGTCTACAGTGTCAGTCCAAAGACCAAGGTACAAGTGCTATTTACTGGCTCCTAGTCATGTATGGTCCAGGAGCAACCATCACAAAACAAGAACATTATAATCATCCTGTCAAGAGATAAGTTACGTGATCACAAAGATAACTTATGTTCACAGATCACAAACCATATGCTAGGTACCATCCTACTCCGTACACACGTATCATTTCATTGCATTCTCACAGCAGCCCTAGAGGAAAGTTCTAATCTTATCTCCACCTTGCTCAGCAAGAAACTGAGGCGCAGAAAGCCAACAGGACTCCCCAGGACACAGGGGCAGCTCCAGATATGAATTGCAGACAGGCTGGTTCCAGACCCCCATGCTCTTAGCTCAGATGCCATGGAATTCATGTGTAACTTAAAAATTCGATCTTAGGTATAGAGGGGGAGCCCTTTATTTAAGAAACACTGGTGAATCATTTTTAAATTGAACATTTCGGTAAAGCAAATATCCACCTCGTAACAAATTAGTTGCAAATCCAGATTTTTATAGAGGAGGTGCGGAAACAGTAGACTGTGTGTCTCGCCAAGTAAGGAAATAGAACATGACTTGAAAAGGGCTGCCCAGAGACCACCCAATCTAGCAGTTCCCAAACCTATAGAGCATCAGTATGATTCCAAGAGACCATTAAAGGTTCGTTTTGATTCAGGAGGTGGAGCCACAAATCCTTTCTCTCTCTCTTTCTCTTTAAGCTCTCCAGGTGATTCTGTTGCCCAGCCAGGCTTGGGAACCTCTGAAGGAGTCCATTTCCACAACTTCCAGTAGGATCACTCCCAAGGTAAATAGAAAGAGGGGATCTATTTCACAATCCCCTTTGGTTGCATACACCAGGGCTCCCAAGCCCTCTTGCCTCAACTTCGAACTTCCATGTCTCCCGATTTCATTTAGGCAGAATCCTGTTATCCTCTCTTCAATACAGAACCATGAGTCATCAACACTGCATACACCCTGTGTCTGCATGACTCTCCAGGCCAGAAAAATTTACTGTACGTGAGGCAATCAGGAAGTTGTAAAATCCAAACAGACACAAAGAAATTCAAGATTCGACAAATACTGGTTGCCACTGAACAAACAGGCCTCTGTCTCCCTACGCTTGATTCATTCTACAACAAAAACTTAAAACATGAAAACTGTGACTTATGGGAAGAGTTTGGCAGCACAACGGTCTCATGGAGTTAAGTAAAGATGGCAATGAAGACGACCAGGCCTAAGCCTAACACACAATAGCCCATCACCACCAAGTCCAACACAGACTTCTTGATTAACCACTTTCTTCTAAATTAAACCACAAAGAGAGACCATTTAAGCCAAGTTTAAAAACAAACAAACAAAAAAAAACAAAAACAAAAACAAAAAACCTCTCTTGGCCCTTTCTCAATTTCTCTCGGAATGTAGTTTGCAAAGGCAGTCACAGCCACCAGTGCACAATGTGCGAGAGCATGGGTATAACTAGGTGACGTTCCGAACAGGTAGGACTTTATCCTCTGATGGAGACTAGACACGCATAGCAGAACTCTCACCTGATTTCTGATGCACTTCCCTGGAGTGGCCGTGGAGGAGGAGATTGTCTTAGAGTGATGGCAAACAAATCCGCAGCTTGAACGGACCACCCTGGGGACTGGCTGCTGCACGATGCTCCTGCAGTGGTGGGGAGGGGGCGGGGGGATGTAGGAAAAGAAACCCAAAGTGAAAACCAGAACAAATAACTTCAAAAAATAATTCCACCTTAGCGCATCTGTACACTGAAATCTAAACTTTAAGGACAACCGATTTTGCGTTTTGCTTTATGAGAATTAGAGATACCAGCCAGCTCAGAAGGCAGCTCTGGTTTGGGGCAACAGGGCTCAGAGGAAAGCCAACGCAGAAAAAGGTCATCCCTTCAATCAAATTAAGAGCTCGGTCTCCCCATTTTGAGCCAGGGACTGTCATTCTCTTCTCTAATGATTCTAACCCATCATCTGATAAACACATGCCGGTAATCACAGGGATATCAGGTGAAATGGGCATGGATTGAATAGGAATTGAGCCAAAGTCTAATTTTCATATGGCATATATTACTATCAACATGCAACTTGGTGATTAGCATACCAGTCTAATGGGATAGAAAAATGTATCAAATGCAGAAAAAACTGTAGAAGTGTGCACAAGTCCACTAGACTTCCCACTAGATTTTAAATTATGTCGGTATCGAATGTATGTCTACTTCATTTTCATTTTGCCGCAATGCCTTGCAAATGGTAAAGTAAAAATTATCCACCGTATAATGAATGAGTGAATGTGTGAATGGATGGACAAGAGAATGAATGAATCTTCCATATACCTTTCCATCAGGGAGCTTGGTGCTTGTAGTAGTTTTTGTGAGGTAAAGACCTATGCACAGAAATGGAAGAAGTTGAAGACTTGACCTGCTAACAAGAGTTTTCAGCCCTATTAAAATAATATTTTTAAATACTGGTCATTCCCAACTGTCCATGTTAAATAAAGAATCAGTAGCACAGTTATAAGCTAACCCCCAAACTTGTCATTGCTGGGCGGATTTTCCGTCTTTGATTACTGGCGCTGATCTGTATATTTGTTTGGGCTGATTTTAAATTTAGTTTGGGTTTCCTAAGCCCACGCCAGGTAACAGTAGGAAGGAGGAGGCCCAGGATCACACTGGATGTCAGAAAGAAACTATTCTGGAGTTATGAATACGATCTCCAATGTGAATAATCCGTAAACAGGTAAGTGAGCCAATTATCCTTGGGTACATGGCAACACATCTCGGTAGTCATGATTATTTTCATCCATACACACTCACTATTTTTAAGAGCACAGCCCAGCTGGAAAGGAAAATAATTTCGATTGCTTTCCAACACTTTTCAAAGTCATGAATAGTAGCCAAAGCATTCTTACTTCTAACGAATCCATTCACCAAGTATATACAGAAGCATCTACTGCATGCCTGGGACTGATAGGCAAAAGGAGTGTGTTTTGTAATCCTTGGTTTCTCCGCATGTAATCTGTGAGTACAGAGAAAGTAGGGAAGCTGTTCCAGACTGTAACGTCTTTGAAGTCCTTGGAAGACTCCACTAAGTCTATCCTTCCACGAGGAAGCTCGTTGAGTTACAAATGTAAATGGTGGCCAAGTTAGAGAAGCTCACAAAATTCTATTTGCCCTTACACGGTGGCTGTTTTCCTATTTTGATCTAGTAATTTCTCAGAGGAAGCATCCAAATACAGGATAATCATTTCTGAACAAGGTGCAGGTACCGTGGATTTGCAGACAGCACTTGCTTTATGAGCTAACAGTTGAGTGTTTGCTTGTATATCTATGTGTGCACACAGTGCTATTTACATATCACCTGGCAGATAAGGTTTTACAGAGTCCAAATTACAGTCTCCTCCTATTCTGCTGAAGTGTACAGAACAGTCAAACATGATGCAAATGCTGTAAAATATTAATTTACTTTCACACTGGTATGCCTACTTATTTCAAAAGTATTTGTGTTGCTACACCAATTACAGTAATTAAGAGAGTTAACATAACTTACTGTTCCATCAGAGGGAAGAAACACAAGAGTAAAAGGAAGGCAGAGTGGAAGCATTGCAAAAACATGCAAACAAAATACAAAAAAGAAAAAAAAACCCACAAAAAAACCCCATTGTAGCCTATAGAATGTTGTCTACAACATATACACTAAAAATAGAATACTTAATATTTTAAAAGCACAGTGAACTACATAACACAATTCCATTTATAGCGGAAGATTACTAACATAGATGGTCTAAGTAACACCGATGTGGTAGTAAAGAGGAAATAATATATAAATAAATACAGTAGATAATATAAATAACTCGAGGAGAGTAGGCCAAAGCTAAGGGTGCAGTAAAAGCCACTGTGCCAAACACAGTGACAGAAGAATACATTTTCTTCGCATGTTAGAAGATAAATTGCTGATAGGTTAGCAGCTAAGACGATGATTACTAAAAACTTCTGCTAAATAACTCCCTCAAAGTGTGTCATGTGGAAAAAAAAAAAAAAGAGTTCCTCTTAGCCTGAATCAAAACAGCATAATCAGGGGAACCTCTGCCCCCTTAAGTTAATTCTGATTACACTACAATGAATTTTCTGAAAAGTTCATTTTCAGGTAGGATACCATTTTTGCTTACATTATGGCAATTACCATTGCATTTTCATTACTCCACAAATGGTATGCATTAAAAGTCATAGAAAAATCAATGAGACATTTCTGCTAACATCAAACATATCAAATAAAATATAACGCGTGTTGCTTTTTTGTCTGTAATGGTTCTAAACGTGTTTCAGTACATTCGGGATGGTAACATGTACTACAAACATTTATAGCACACTAGCGTGGAAAGTTCGTATGCATAAGGATTACAAAATATATCACTACACTGATGAAGACAGAATACATAAATTATGAAATAGGAAAAAAAGATGCTTAAAACCATCTCCGCAAATAAAGATGATTCACCTAAATCTTATTACGCCTATAATTTTAAGCATTTATATATATTTTTTTCAGAACCTTGATCCACTTACAACTCTCTCAGCCAACATTTAAAAATATTCTCTAAAACAGCATTCAGTTATGCTCATTATTATATCATCTCTTAAAGACATGTTGAATGAGTATTTTATTAAACTGAATTAAATGAAACTAAAATTTGAACAGCATAATTGAAAACTATAAGATTCATTCTTAAACAGGGGCAGTCCTGTTAGGAATGCCCTAGGCCAGAAATTATTATCTCTACCAAGATTTCTACAATGTATTATTCTCAATGCTTTTACAAAATAAGGAGGGCCTGCTTCTGGTAACTTTGGAAGCGTAACCAGAACTAAATCTGTTCTTTGAAGTAGTTAGGCTTGTACCTATCTAAATCGCTCACGCAAGTCAATCATTCAAATTACTGAATAATTCCAAAAATAAAAAGTCATGGAAATCAAATTATTTATGTCCACCCTGAAAATGATGTCCACCCTGCAACGACATCTCTTGCACCATGTCACATTAGTAAGCAAGCATTTGTTTCAGAGTCTAAGCTGTGTGTTACTGCCCACAACTAGAGTTGAAAGAATTAACATTCACTCCTACACTAATTTCCAGGGTTTTGATAAAATATGTTTATTGACTAACTTCTAATAGGAAACAAAATGAGCCGCTGTCATCATGTGTTAGTCATCAGAAACTGTCACTCAAGGTAAGTGGCAAAAGTAAAATCCACTTGACATTTCACAATGGAAAAAAAAATAAAGGCATGCTACATAAAAGGAATGTGAGTCTGTAATGACAACAAATACAGAAGTCACAGAAATGTGTTTACTAATGTTAATAATCTCTTAAGGCTGGCCTTTCCCAGGACTCACAGACAATGAAATGTAAGGCCATCTACAGGCACTCGACATAATCTGATGGCTAAAGAGTTTTTCTTGAATTTCTCCCTAAAAGACAATTTAGAAGCTCTGGAGCCTAGTTATAATATTCCTGACAAGGCATCACTTCCGTAACCCAAACCCTCGTAAAACGAAATTCGGAGGGGAAAATACTGACTTTCACAGTTTCCAATCAAGTACATTTTTCATACTCATTTTAGTATCCAAAAATACATATTCATGTCTTACTGCAAGAAATTTTCTGTATGTTGCACAATATAATCCGGGACCTCCAAAATGTGTAAAACTTAAACTTCTCTGCCTTATTTCATACCCTTGCCTCCCATCTATTTACCTCCTAGGAAAAAAAAAAAAAAAAAGCTTCTCTTAACCACAGCAGCACTAGATCTGAACAGGCCACAATCAAGTTACCAACCACATAAACTAAATGGTAGAAAGTCATAAACCCCCTGTGGGGAAGGAATCCTAGTCCCAGGGCAAGAAAGGATTTACCAATTTAGCTCTGGGGCTGTAAAAACTGAAAACTGACAGGCAGGATCACAACCAAATCAAGACATTATTATTCTCAATTACTTTCTCTTGCAAATATCAGGGTTATTAAAATACTCCCCCTCAGGTGGATCCCTGTGCAACACAAAGCTTCAGCAAACGAAGCTACCCACTTTTCTCTCCTTGCTATTTTTTTGGCAACAATATTATTTTTCTTCGCCTGGTGGCTTTAAAGAGGTGGTGTCCTAACGCAAAGAGTAGACTGCTCCCGGCTCTACAAATTATTAAGTGCTCATTAAATTACATCTCAAAATACAGTACAAGTTGTTTATTGTGTAAAAGCACCACTCACTGTCAGTCTACTAGCTATAGGCCTCTACCACCTCTCACCTGAGAGAAAAATCTTTGAACTTACTACTAACAGATGAGGATCAGGAATGGCCAAGAGGTCCAAATTAAAAATGTACACATGCAGAGTGGCTCCTCCAGTCCGTCCTATTTTTCGTTGTAAGAATGCCTATTGTAACGGTACAGTTTTGAAATGTGGCAATGGGGACAGGCTTCCTAAATAAATCACTTCCACCACCCAGTGAACGCTTTAGAAAACCGGCCCTTGACTACTGGCAACACAGGTTCTCAGGGATGGGTGCTTTCGCCCTTGAAGGGGTTAAGCGTCCGCCAGGCCAAAGGCCCCAGACTGCAAAAGAAATGTTGCTTTCCTAAGCTCAAAGGTTTCTAACAAGTACCAAATACTTGTTGATCTGTTCACCACCAACATCAGCAGGATTGCCAGGCTCCGCTCACTGTGTGGGGAGAGAGGCATTTACCCGCTGCATCCAGCAAGAACCGCTGGCTGGTCTCCTTTAGAAAAGTTTAGTAGCTTGGAAGTGTCATTGGGCATCCTCTCCACCCTCCCCTATCCACCCTCCCCCTTTCCCCTCAATCCCCTCCCCACCCCCACCCCCATGATTGAAAGGAGACACAACCCAAGGAGTGAACTCTCTCCTCTGGCTTGAGCAGCACAAATACTGTGCATAAAACACTTGGAGTAGTCCAGGCACAAGACAAACCCACCTGAATGGACGGAGGAACACTGTCTGTTGCCATGGCAGCCTGATCTAATTACAGGAGTGATCAGGGCCAGAGTAAGTGCAGGGAAAGCCTACACCACTGACACTATCTACAGGATGAGAAGGACAGGCAGCCAGGAGGGTTCGGGGGAGCCCTCCACCCACTGCTGTCCATGGAAGGTGGCTTCCAAGCCCGTTTGTCTGTGAAGCTGCTAAAATACTGACTGAGGCACGCACACTTGGAGGACAATCAGAGGAGATTAAATGCCACGGCGTTAGCTGTTATGGTGCAATCCCTTTCTAAGAGTTCATGTGCAGGATTTTCTCAACCTTCTCTTTGGTGGTGGTTTCCTCAGGCACAGGCTTCACTCCACCAAAAAAAAAAAAAAAAAAAAAAAAAAGTCCAAGTATCAAACTACAAATAAACCACAGGGTGGGCTCACAGGGGCTTCTAGGAAGGAACAGCAGGGCTCCTCAGAAACCCAAACAGAAATGGCTTAGCTAACTAACACTATTGAAAAAGTAACTGGCTCTGCCTAAAAATAACCATCAAGTAACTACCCACTGCTCTGTGCGATATGTACCGACAATGTTTAAATATTAAGAGCAGGCTGCATTACAAAACACAAATGTCATTGAGATGTGACTACTCGATTGCCAAAGGAGAGCTTATTTGCATATACACATTCCCGTGCCTGCACCAAGGGACACGCAGGGAGCCTGCCACTCTAGGGCGGTAGTTTTTATTCTGCGGGTGCAAGGGGGTCGTCTAATTCTACTGATCGTACCCTGCGGATCTCGCAGGGAAGCTAAGAATCTCTTCGGGGACAGAACCAGTTTGGAGGAGTCCCTTACTGCACAGCATACGGTAAACAAAATAAAAATAGCTTGCCGTTCTCGTTAGCCACATCGCGCATTATATAACCAGCTTCCGACTGGCTCTTTTTTTTTTCCCCCCCTTACTACTCTTCAGCAATTTCCCAATCTCCCGAAGTATTTATGTTACCCTCTTATCTGCAGGATTATATACTAAGAAAGCACAACAAAACAGAACAGCCACAGGGCTGAACCGAACCCCAGGGTCCCTGGAAACTGATTTTTTTGTTGTTGTTGCTGCTGCTGCTGCTGTGTTCTGGCAAGATCTCCACCACCACCCTACTTCCACCCCCCACGGAGGTCCTTTTGCTCGGTCTCCCTAGAAAACCTGAATTGCTGCACCGCTTCCAGGCAGCCCCCTACGTGGTCTGAAATAAAATGAAAGCACAAGCCCCGGAGTTTCGGAAGGCGGCGGGAGGGCGGGGGGCCCGGGAGGGGTCGGGGCGCCGCGGAGTCAGCCAAGGGGCCGGCGAGGGCCGCTGCCCCCCGCGCCCGCCCCGGCGCCCCCCGCCCCGCGCGCGCGCACACACGCGCACACACACACACACACACAGGCGCGCGCACACACACACACGCGCACACACACACACACACGCACACGCGCGCGCTCACTCACTCACACTCACGCCGCCGCCTCACCTCTCGCTCCGCCCGGCCGGCCCCTTCCCTGCCCCCGGCGGGACCGGCCTGCTCGCGGCGCTGGGACCACGTAGGAGGCGGCGGCCGCGGGAGTGGCGGAGTCTCCGGCCCGGCCCAGAGTGAGCGAGCAGCGGGGCTCCAGGGCGCATCCCAGTCCCCGCAGCGCCTCCTCCGCCGCCGCCGCCTCCTCCTTCCCCTCCTCCTGGCTTCATTCACCCTCCCAGCAGCCGCGCAGCCGCTCACTCCCGGCGCCGCTCCTCCGCTGCCGCCGCGGGCGCTGGCGGGGGCGCCGGCCCGGGCTGGGGCGCTCGCGGGCTCCGGGCTCCGGGCGGCGGCGGCTGCACATGATCAGGAAGCGGCCGCACCAACAGGGCGGCGGTGGCGGCGGCGGCGGCGGCGGCGGCGGAGGAGGAGGAGGAGCAGGCGGCAGCAGGGCCGCCGCCGCCGCCGCTCCAGCCGCGCTCCCGGCACCCGCACGCCGGCGCCCCCCGCGCCCACCCCCCGCGCCCCCCGCGCTCCCACCGCCCGGCGCCCGGCTGCGCGCAGAGTCCCGGGCCGCAGCCACACGCCCGGCGAGGCCGGCCTCCGCGGGGGGACCCCCGCCCCGGGCTCAGAGGCCGGCGGCCCCCCGCGGGGGGCGGGGGGAGGCCCGGCCCCCTCCGGACCCACTGGCTCCGCCGCCCTCCCGGGGGACCGGGCTGCGCAGGGGGCGGCGGGACGCGAGGGCAGCGCGACCCCCGGCCGCCGCCGCCGCCGCCGCCGCCGCCGCCTCCAGGGAGGGGGCCACGGGTCCCCGCACTCGCGGCCGCCCCGGCAGCCCCGCCGCTCCCCCCGCCCGCTCCCGCACCCCCAGCCCGGGCGCGCCCCCTCGCCTGGCGGGCGCCCACCGGCCCGCAGCCCCCCTGCCGTCCGTCCCTGCGCCCCGAGCGGGGGTGGCGGCCCGGGAGGCTGGAGCGGGAGAAGGTTGTATGTACACACGCACACACACACGCACACACACACACACACACACACAACACGACGCGTCGCTTTCCTTCGCTCCTCTTCCAGCTGTTTTCTGTGCCGGCGACTGGGGTTTGGGGTTTGTTTGCTGGTTGTTGCTTTTGCCCCTCTCTGGAGAGCGGGGGCAGGGGCCAATTTTAATCTAGGTAAGGGGCGAAGGGGATGGGGGAGGGGGAGGAGAGAATCAGAGGAGAAAAAAATAGCCACTTACTGTAAAGTGTAAATGGATCTGGGGTTGCGTGGGGAAGGGGGGGCAGAGGGAGAGAAACAGTGTCTTGCGGCTGCTGTAGCTCCGGCGGCTGCTCCGCGGGGCTTGTTTTGTGGTCCCCCTGCAGTGAAACAGGTCCTGGACGGCTCCGCCACTGTAGTAGAAATGATGTCTGCGGTATACTCCGCTCTCTCCTCCTCCTCCTCCTCCCCGTCCTCCTCCTCCTCCTCCTCGTCCTCCTCCTCCTCCTCCTCGTCCTCCTCCTCCTCCTACCCCCCCGCTCCCCTCCCCTCCCTCCTCCCTCCGCCCGCCCGCCCGCCCTCCCTCGCGCTCTCTCGCGCTCGCTCGCTCGCTCGCTCGCTCCAGTATGTAAATGTGTAATAGAAGCCAAATATGGAGCAGTTGGCTGCCGCCGCCGCAGCTCAAGGATCCGACTTGGGGGTGGGGGGGCCCGCGGCGGGCGGCGGGCGGCGGGCGGCGGGCGGCGGGCGGCTCGGAGCAGCGCGAGCGCACGGCGCGGCGGCCGGCCCGGCCCGCGCCCTTAACCCTTGGCTGCGCGCGGCCCGGGGAGGCGGCCCCCGGGAGGCGGCGCGCGGCCCGCGACCGGCTGGCGAGCGGGGGGCGGGGGGGGCGGGGGGGGCGCCTCCGGCCCGAGGGACGCTTCTTCCAGGTTTGGGAAAGGGGCGGGGAGCTGAAGCGATGAGGTAATTTCAGCGGTGACCGGTCGGTCCTCGCGCGCCTCCCCGGGTCCCTGCACCTAGTTGGAGGGGGACAGGGCGAGGACGGCGGGGTGCAGCTCGGGGCGGCCTGCAGGACGCTCCGGGGGGCGTCGCGCTCCGGCTCGCGGCTCGCAGGCGGCCGGAGACCCCCCGGCGGAGGGGAGGGGGCCCGGGGGTGATCCCGACGTGCCCTCGGCCCGGGGCGCGCCGAGAATCGTCTAAGGGGGCTGACTCGGATCGCCGTGCAGCGGCTTCAGCTCCTGACCCGGGCCCGCGGGGCTGCGGGATCGCCTCTGCGTGCGACTCTGGAAAGTTTGCAGGGTCCCCGCGCCCGCACGTGCACCGGCACCTTTCCTGCCTGCCGGAGCGGGTGCCCCCTCCTCCCCCCCCACCCCGTTTCGCTTTCTGCAGGTCTGGAAATCCGCTCGGGAGCACCCAGCCCCAGCCTCGGAAGACGACCCGCGCTCTGCTCTCGCGGCTCATTCGGATCATTAATTTAATCGGAAATGAGGTAACCGGTGCAGGAGACACGGAAAGCAAACCCAGCATCAAATGGCAGTTCTCGGGGATCCACGCTGGGGAACTTCCTCCGCGCTCGGCCCCTCGGCGCGGCCCCCCGCGGCCCCCCGCCCCGCCCCGCCCCCTCCGCGCGTGCCGCCGCCAGGTGTTAGCTGGGTGGCGAGGAGCCTTCTGTCGAGGGGTGCACCTTGCCAACAGGTGTGGCACCTGGAGGAAGCGCAGTGACATCCGTGCTGGAGGGAGCTCAGCGCGGCGGGCGGGCGTGCTTGCTGCAGATGATTCTGGAAGACCAGTAGGTGTCGGGGCAGCGTTTGACCCGTTTCAGGTGCTTCGAACCGAGTGTCTGGAAACATGATCTCTGCCCATAAGTTTCTCTCTGGAAGCCACCACTCCTGACTGTAAGCCGTATGGGGAGAAACCTTTGGCTGAGTTTACTTATGACCTAACGGTTAGTCACCAACCGAAGCAGGATACAGAATCACCAAGAGAAATGTGTCAGCTTCTAAACAACTGGATTGTAGAGCCAACGTGCTGCAGAAATAAAAATAAGCGTGCTCACAGCTAGGAAGGTGTAGAGCCCCGGAAATAATCTTTTTTCCTCACATTTTGAAATACCATGCACATGCATACGTGGCTATTTAAATCAAACTACTACTGTTCACTCTTACTCGTTCCTACAACTTTTTTTTTCTTTTTTCTTTCTTTCTTTTTTTTTTTTTTTTTTTTTTTTTTTTTCATTTAAAACGCAATGATTGTTACGGTTTAAATCCCAGGTTGCTCTAGAGTGACATTGTTGGTCTCATTACAGCCTCTAGTGGACAGTTAGAATCAGTTTCCTGAAAAGGCTCTTCCTGGTGTTTTGTTGTTGACAGGCATTATCAAGGTGAAGGCTAATATCTCAGAGCAGAACCCCGGTCCTGGCTCCTCCCCCTGCTCGCCAGAAAGGATCAGAGGCAGGCCTTTGGGCACCCAGAAGGCCTACGCTTTGCGCTGCAGGCATTATTATTATTATTATTATCACTGGCCTGCGAATGTTAATCAGAGAGCTTCTGCTCTTCATTTCAGTTTCAGACAGCCTTCACGAAAACTAACTTCATCTAAAATATTTTTGCAAGGGAGAATATTGGTGGCCATGTTTTTGGCTTAACTGCAATGTTTTTACTCTGCAGACTGCCCAATCCACCTCCACTCTATTTTTAGAGATTTTTACATTGAGAGAATTTCCAGCCAAAAACAGCTAATATTTTAATTATTACACTGACACAGGCAGTTAAGTTATTTTAACAACCTTAACCAAATTAAAACACATAATTCAGATTAGAGTGAGTCGATTAATTTAAATGTTCCCTTAAGGAAGCTAAATATGTATATTACCCAAAGAGTAAAAAACAATTAATAAGAAATGTGTCATTTACTTTCTTAGCCGTTAAGATTAAAGCCATAAAGCGCCATTAAAGCCTGTAACTATTCCTTCCTGCAAGGTCTCACGTAAACAGTATTCTCGTGATACAGTTTCATTACTTTTAGTACAGAGATGTCTTATTTTCAGATGGCAAAATATTAAATGTACAAATAACTGACACCGATCCTTTAAAAACAGGGCTTTCTCATGCAGATCAAAACTCAGTGAAAGGGCAGGGCTTTCGAAGAAGCCAGTAGGTAAATATGTAGTACTACCAGTCCTATTCATAAACCTGATATTGTATTCTTATGAGCATAAGGCAAATTTTAAAATGAAAGGAAATTGAGAAATAAGGCCTGCCTAGCCTTACTCCTAGTCTGTGTTCTGCATTGCTCAAACGCCACGGAAAATCATTTTTATCCTTTATATCTACCTCATTGTTTTGATAGTATCTAGTTTTGAGGGCTTAAAGTTGGCTATCAAGTATATATGATATCATATCTTTATGTATTACATCTTGCTTCTAAAAGCTTTATCTCCAGAGCAGCAGCAGCAGCAGCTGGGAGCTTTTTAGAAATTCAGAATGAGAGTTCCACTCCACACCTAGTGAATCACAATCTGCCTTTTAACCAGCACCCCTGGTGATTCCTGAGCACGCTGTAGTATGAAGAATGCAGTCCATACTACAGCGCTCTGCCTAGGTGAATTCGCCCACAGATGCAGAGCTTAATTTTTCTATGCATTCCCTTTTTATTCCCTCTCCCTTTAATTAATTTGTACTTTTTAATGAAACATGATTACGTTTTATGCTTTGGTCAGATAGTACGGTCTTTCAGAAGAGCCCTGATTTCATGTACAAATCTGCATCTTCTTTGCCAAGTGGACACTCAGAGGAATGTCCTGGGGTCTTGAACGTGAAGGTTTTCTTCACGGCAGCAGAGGGAGCACAAGAGTGCTTAATAAAACAAGCGTACAAGCCCTCCAAATGGTAAGGGATTTTAAATTGTAGTCTGTGTTTTCACTGGAAGTAGCCTCTTACATAGTTCAAGACAAAACAAAGCAAAAACAAGCAGACACAAACAGCTTACCAGGTTATAAGAACTAAATAATTGAACAGATTGGAAGTTAAGTAAAATACAGATATACTTATTCAGAGTTTTAGACTTCATTTATTTTTAAAGTGGACTTCAAAAGTCATACTTGGAAACGATATTTTCTCCAGTCGAAAATAAAGAAAACAACATTTCACAATAGATGCAAATCAAACCATCATGCCGTATGCCTTAAACTTACACAGTGATGTATGCCAATTACTTTTCAGTAAAACTGGGGTGAAAAAAAGAACTCAAGATGGAATAAGGTCATTCTAAGAGTATCTCCTGTTTATCTTTAAAACATTGGGGTCAGTCAACCCAATGCATCAGATAAATCAGGTTGATTTGGAGTCAAATATGTTGGAGAAAGAATGTATACTTTTTACCAGGTTTTACTTTCACAGTAATGGGGGGGGGGTGGCTTAACCTTAATATTTACAGTGGTGAGCATTTACATTTCAATTATATCTACATAGCATTTCACACTTTTCAGAGCCTTCTGTATAGCATCTTCAAACACTCCCAAGAGATGGGGAAGGCAATGGGGAGCCAAGCCTCAAAAAAGTTTTGCAACCGGCTGTGCTTTCATAGCATTGGGTCATTTAATTGCTATAATAATCCACTGAGATATTCAAAAATAAGGGATGGCATAGACATTAAAGATACAGTTGCATGTTGCTTACAGTTTCAAAGATTTTCCCAAGGTACTAGATAGTGATTATTTACTAAGTGAATACTTAAATAAGAGACTTATGAATAGAGACTATGTCTTAATTCTCAAGCTGCTCTTTTATGTGTTTATCATTCATTTGCCAGGAGTTGAGTATTGTACATCTACAATAACTAGGCCCTGAGAATATAGGCGAGTAAGAAATCTCTATCTGCAGGGAATTCCCGCCAGAACAAATCTTATCTTTTTAAACCGTCCATGTTTACCATGATGGAACATAAAGACTCACAGTCAAGTGATCCAGCACCTCCCCAAATCATTATACTCATCAGACACAGGACCATGAGAATCCAATACTAGAATCATTGAAAATTTGGCAGGTAGGAGGGCAATTGTAGAAATCGCTGGCAAAATTTGACTTACAAGCCAATACTGATATTTCACATTTGTAAAACAAACAAAATGTAAAGATGTGCATTTTATCTGAATGCCTTTCCTATCAAAAGAATCACGAGTAAGTTTAAGTGGTAAACACTTATTTATTTTTTTCCTTTTTAAAAATTGTTAAAAAAAAGATTTCCTCCTACGTTATAGAAAGACTTGCCAAGTTTCTGCCTGGAGTCATTTGTTATGGCTATGTAATAAATCCTGGAAAGCTCGAATTTTTAATGGAAACACTGACAGACCTTTAACCGTGCTATTATAGGAAGGGTGTTATCCTACATGTGTCATTTTAAAATCTGAGCAAATCAGAGCGTAGTGGCAAAACAAATAGACCTTCCTTAGCTTGCGCTCCCAAATAAAGCTGGGGAGGCCAGAAAAGTAAAATAAAATACAAAACAAAAGGGCAGATTGCTCACATAATAGACTCTGAGGTCAGCTCACCACACCCAAACTAAAGTCACTGGGCTCTATGCATAGCAGAGACTCTTAAAAATCCTGAATCATCTTTTTTGACCCTCCACCAAACTGTAACAAGACTGGCTTTTGGGCAATGAAAATGACATCACCAATAGTCAGGAGTGAAATTAAAGTCACTGTAGTCTACCAACAGTTTAGGATTTAACAGTACACACTTTGGGCAATTTTAAATAGGATTCTGTCTACAATTAGGAATCAAAACGAGTGCTCTAGGAGAGGTGGGCACTGTCCAATGAGGCTATTCAGCACTTGAACTGTGGTTAGTTCAAGCTGACATATGTTGTAAATCTAAAATATACCTTGGGTTTTAAAAACTTAGTACATCCATGTACATACATAACTACACATACTTATCCCTCAATACTTTCATATTGATAAAATGTTGAAATGAAAATATTCCCCCCAGATTACGTAAAATGTATTATTGTTCACATTAACTTTACATGTTTCCTTTCACTTCTTAATGTGGTTACTATAAAATTTTAAATTACGCATGCGGAAGGGCTGTGGGTTGTATTTCCAATGGACAACACTGGTAGAGATAACGGGGCTGGAGAGATACAGAAATCAGTTCTAACAACCCGCAATTGGAGATGCGGATCCTGGCATGGCTCTCTGTAGGAGTGTAGTAGATAACTTAATTATTTTCTACCTTCTAGAGGTTTCTCCTTTGCACTCTATAATATAACCCGGACCTTATCCCTGGTTAAAACGACCCCTGAGAGTGAGCCGAAATCTCACCGGTGGAACTAGTATGGGCCTGCAAAGCAAAAATTTCTTAGGCTCATCTGTAACTAGGTCTTTTTTGAGAGATTCTCAGGTACTTTGCCACCCTGGGAAGCTGTTAGAAAACTTACACTCTGTTTTAGAAAGTGCAAGCATTCTAGAGTTACAGCTGGTTTTGCTGCTTGCAGCTAAATGGTTTGGAGTTGATACCTTCTAGTGACAGACGAGCATTGATAATGAAAATTATATAATCGCCGCTTAACTAGAAAACAAATCAAGGCCATCAAAAGGAAATCTGTGTTTTACAAAACACTTTCTAATATGTGCAGTACAATGGGGTGTGTCAAAAGGAAATGAGATGACTTTCAGCCATTATGATTTATTCTGCAAGCAAAACCTAGATAAATTTCCATCAGTGTAACTGTGACCAAGACTGAATGTAGTGCAGTGAACTATGAAGTATCAGAATTTACCGTCTTCATCATCTAAAGAACATAGCTCTTGTAACATGAGAAGAAAACAAACATTTTGAGGTTCAGAATGAGTTGAACTTTGCTAGCTATTGGCTGGGAGCATTTGGAAATCTATTAAAGGCATTTCATTAGCAACTTGGCATTTTGTTTCCTCAAAAGAAATACATTTTCCAAATTAAAATCAAAGCCCAGAGCCACCACTGTTTGAACTTAACGGTAGTGGCAATTAACGGGTTGTACATGTTAACCTTATGGTGCCTTCAAAATAAGATCAGAGGCAGCAGCAGGCTAAGAAAATAAACATCAAATCATGGGAGTTCTTTGTTATTCCAGCACCATGACATTAAGATACATAGCTATAAGCTCTCTCACTTACTTTATTTCTCTTGAGCCAATATCGGCCAGGAGAAGCTGACCCAAATGAAAAGGGGTGGGGAGTGGTTAAGAAAATTAGTTGATGAGGAATTTACCAAGTTTACCCCCACCCCAAAAGTCAGGGTTAGAGAAAAATGCATTGGCAAACTTTGCTTTTTTGACCTAAATAACTGGGGTTCACGGAGGACACTGGCCGAGTGGGGATTTCAGGGAGGGCTGTCTGTGATCTGCAGAAAGCATCCCTTGCTGCCAGGGCCCTTGCGACTTTCACTGCTGGCAGACTTGGGGGAGGTCTCAAGACTGGCGCCTGAACATGCAGATTTGCTTGGTGTCTGTGGCACAGACACGGGGACAAAAGCTACTGCCACAGATGCTTTCTGACAGAGCAGAATAATAGCACTCAGACTTAAACTGTAAATTACAAACAATCCCTTTTTAAGTACAAAACGAATGCACAGAATGGAAGACCCTGTCAGCCAGAGTGCGAGTAAATCAAGTAGAAGAAGACAAATTGTTCACTCCTAGCACTACAGCCAGATTTTTATTCTGCTAACCGTACTGTCACCAGAGAGCTTGTTTCCTTTGTCAGATCTAAAGAGAAATTAATACGTTGTGATTCTCATAAATATGCCCAGGCTTCCGAAGCATCCTCCCAAAGCCAATCACGTTGTGTGTGATCTTGTTTCCCAGCCCCCACCCCTCCCCCTGGTTTAAAAGTTGTAGCCTAAACACCAAGAGTAAGAACATGTGACCCCGTCACTCCCGAGCGAGCTTTGCTCTGCAGTCAATTTCATAATTACATCGCTCCGCCTCTCGGCTCAGCACTTCCTTCCCCCTCACTGGCCTCTCTCCCCCACCCCCAGCAGTGAATCATCGTGCGTTTAGAGAGACTTCGATGACCCAGTGTGAACTTTACTGGCATCCTGTACGGTCTTATGCCAAAAAGGGGGAGTCGTTCTATGAACGAATCCTGGCCAGATCCTGATGCAGATGTCAGAGGCAACAAGCTCGGGTGCTTATCTGGAGAGATCCGTGAGGAGTTCGTTTTCCTAGATCGTGGTGGTGATTCAGAATTGCCTATCTCAGTTCACCATCAGGTTTTTCAGAACCCAGCTCAGTCCTTTATGCAGAAAGGAATATATCAGAGGAAAAATGCTGGCGGTGCTCCTTATGCAATCAGGGCAGAGGAATTTATACCACATTCAGCCCTTTGATTTCTCCAGATCTGGCTGAGGGTGGGGTTTCCATATTTGTGCTTTGGCAAGTGTGTCCAGCAATTAACTCCTCCCTCTATAGGCTTCTAGTGTTCTTCCAGGTTATCGGGTGTTCATTTGTGCATTTATTAAAACCAGAAACACTTCCCTCTTCGTTTTTTAAAACTGTTTCTGAGTAATGCAGATGGAGCAGACAATATCAGCCTTGCCTTTAAAGGCTTTTCACCCTGCTTAGGGAGGTAGTTTAATGACCAAAATTACCATTGCACTTCTGCATGTGCTTCTCTGCCCGTATGGGAAGCCCTGGCTCCTCCCGGCACCCCTTCCTTGCATGGCGCCTCATCTTCATACTCTGAGATCTTGCTCAAGCATCAACACTTCTGTGAAGTCTTTCCTGATTATCACAAGAGTCTGTGCTCTGCCCAATGTGTGAGTCAGAGAAGTGCTATTTTCTTATTCTTTTTATTTATACAATATTTTTTTAAAGCTCTGACAGAAAAAAAAAAAAATCAGGGCCATAAGCACAGATGGAAAGAGTATCCTAAGTGAGAGCGTCTCTTATCGGAACACTTCCTGTTACTCCCCGAACCATCTGACCTCTGCTGATGATTTCAGCGTGCAACTGCTTCCCTTTTGTTCATTATTCTACTACGTGACCTGCCCCAAGGGTCATTTCTTCATGTGAGTTCCCATTGCCCTCTGTCGTAGATTGAATGGTGTCCCCACCAAAGATGTGCTGAAGTCCTAACCCCAATAACTGCGAGTTGGGGACTTTATTTGCAAATAGGGTCATTGCAGATGTAACTAGTTAAAATGAGATCTTCCTGGGTTAGGGTGGTCTCTAGATCCAATATGACTGCTGTCCTCTTAAGAAGAAGAGGAGGGACACAGAGACCCAGAGTAGAGGTAGAGAAGAAGGCCAAGCCAAGACAGAGGCAGAGATGGGTATCATACTACATAAGCCAAGGAAAGGCATGAATTGCCAGTGACCACAGGAAGCTAGAAGAGGCGAGAAAAGAATCTTCCCGAGAGCCCCAGGGGGAACACGGCCCTGCTGACACCTTGAGTTTAGACATCTAGCTTCTAGAACCGTAAAAGAATAAATTTCTCTTGTTTCAAGCCACCCAGTTTGTGGTTATTTTTACAACAGCCCCGAGAAACTGATATGCCCCCTTTATAGATCCGTGACCCCAGATCTGTTGCATTATTCTTTTTTGCTCTTTATTTACCTATATGGTCTGATCTCTTTCCTCTATAGATACACCGAAGTAATCAGTTCAGGATGTGTGGTTGGTCTTTTATTTATGACAGTACCAATACACGAAAGGTCCAATGGAATAGGACAGTTGTCAAGAGAGTTCCAGAACCACCTCCCCATTATGCCAGAGAAGGCTGGCTTTTGGCACCAGGCGCAGAGGGAGGCCTCAGAGGTCTGAGGTACTCCCTGCTGGGCCTCAGCTCAAAAGTCCTCAGCTCCCTCTGCCAGACTCCAGAATGTACCAGCAGCATCCCTCTTCAGAAGTGGTATTTCAGTGTGGAATAGGGTGAAGAAAAAGGCTAAAAAGCCAAGTTAATTGTTTGGCATTAAGTAAATACAACCAAAGCACTGCTGCTTGTTGTTTTTTTCTTTTTTTAACTGTTCATTTGAGTGTTATAAAAGTGCTTATGCAAACCTCAGTCTTTCTGATTTACACTCAACCCAGAATCCCGAGGTATCTATTCTCAGACTCACCATGGGCTGTATACTACAGTTCTTGCATATAAACCTCAGTAAGTGGTTAACTCCATTGTTCTAACTGTTTGGGTCAAAAACTATCTTGGGTCAACTGTTTGGGTCAAAAAGTATCTTGACTCCTCTCTTTCTTACATTGCCCACATCCAATCTGCCCCCCAAATCCAACTGACTCTACCTTCAAAATATATCCAAAATCTAACCATTTTCCACCACCTGGACTGCTATCATTGAAACTAAAGCACTACCACCCTTCATTAGGATGATTATACCAGTCTTCTAAATTGTCCTTCTGCTTCTACCATTACCACCCTGCACCACAGCTGACTGCATCAGGTGATGCCACAACTCTGCTCAGAAGCATCCAATGGCTCTACTCCCCTTGGAGCCAAAGTCAAAGTCCTCTCGTGGCCCACAAAGCCCCACGCAATCAGGACGCCCTCAATCTTTCAGATCCCATATTCTATCACTCCCTCTCTTTGCTCCCAGGGCTCCTGCCTCACTGTCGTGTTTGCTGGTCCTCAAACAAGCCAGGCACTCTCTTGCCTCAGGGCCTTTCTACTTGCTGGTCCCTCTGCTTGGAATGCTTTTCCTTGAAAATCCACAGTTCACTCCTTTACCTTCTTCAGTCTTTTTTTTTTTTTTTTCTAAAAGACACAACCTCTCCAAGAAGCCTAATGTGACTATTTAAAATTATACCCTCTGACTTTCCTGATCCACCTTGCCATGCTCTATTATTCCATAAATGCATTACCTTAAAACATTCTGTGTCGAGGCACCTGGGTGGCTCAATGGTTGAGCCTCTGCCTTCAGCTCAGGTTGTGATCTCAGGGTCCTGGATCGAGTCCTGCATCAGGTTCCCCGCAGGGAGCCTGCTTCTCCCCTTGCCTATGTCTCTGCCTCTCCGTGTGTGTCTCTCATGAACAAATAAATAAGATCTTTAAGAAAAGAAAAACAAAACATAATGTCATTTCCTTTTTGTTTGTTTGTTTGTTTATTGTCAGGAGGGCAGGGATTTTTGTCCGCCTTATTCACCGATAAACCCCAAGTGCCTAGAACAGTCCCTGGCACATGATAGATACCCATTAAAGATGCACTGACCGATAAATGAATTAGTGAATCAATATTTTTCAAGACCTACTATGTACAAAGCCTTATAAGGCCCAACACAAAAATTATCTCATGAGAAGCTAATCCAAATCAAATGCATCTTGTCCAACACATGGTAATATTCTATTTACTTGATCTTGCGCTTAACTACATCTGGTATAACCAATAAAGCTGAGTCAGAATGAGCTGAATTTCCCAATCAGGCTTAGATTCATGAAGAACTTTTAAAACACAAAATTGAGAAGCAGGGTGCCTGGGCGGCTCAGTGGTTGAGGTCTGCCTTTGACTCGGGTCGTGATCCTGGGATCCTGAGATCGAGTCCTGCATCAGGGTCCCCGCAGGGAGCCTGCTTCTCCCTCTGCCTGTGTCTCTGCCTCTCTCTGTGTGTGTCTCTCTCTCATGAATAAATAAATAAAATATTTTTTAAAAATTCAAAAACATTATTGAAGAGAATGTATGAACCTGAACAGCAAGTTTTGATAAAAATAGTAGCATAGCTACAGTTTCTAATAATCATAATCAAAGCTACCATTTATCTAGCACTTATTCTATGCCAGGCAACCTGATAAGAATTTTGTAAATTTTGTCTCCTCTAATCCCACAAGAATACACTGAGGTAAAGATCATGATCCCCTTTCTCAGGTGATTAAGCTGAGGCTTAGAGTTTAAAGGTCCTACCCAGTATCCCAGGTCACCCAGGACTGATTTCCAGGTGAAGTTATCCACCCTGCAGCCTGAGAATGGTTAACAAATCATTACCTGAGTGAAATAGGTCAGTCAGAGTCATAACACCACATAGCAATATTTTGGCTAAGGCAACACTTTTAATACCAACCTCTGTTTATTAGATTTTTCTTTGGAGCAAATGTGTATATCTCAGAAATTCAAGCTAGTGAGTTTTGTTGAGAACTGAGCATTCCTACATCAACCAAAAGGCTTCAAGTCAACCTAATTAATTGACAAAGCTCTACTTTTTCTCAACTAGCAAAGCTGTACTCCAGCTTATGAGTTTTATGTATACTATCTATCACATGGTTGCAAATGGCTTTCACTTGAAGTCCAGGCTCACATCCCTCAGACCCTTTCCTATTAGAAATTTTGCCTCCCATCTGGCATGTCCCATCATGATAAGGATTAAGTAGACTGTAAAGGGCTAATATGAATTTCCAAGCTTCGTTTAAAGACTTAACTTCCTTTCACTTAGCCTGTGCTTGACTTCTCTTGTTTCCCCCTGGAGCTTCCTAGAGTACTCTGTGCCCAAAGCTCAAGTGTAGGATCTGAAAGTAACCTGGCCATAAAAAATGTGCAAGACGCTACAACCTCTTCACAGACTCATTCCACTTTATATGTGAAGGAAATGATCCGAGAACCTGAAATCATCCCAGAGTGAGCACTCTGGGGGAATTTGAAAGAGGGGGAGAAGGAAAAAAAAAAAAAGCCCTGCGTTTCCAATGATGTGAAGAGAGAACTCTGCTCTCTGAGCATGGAAGGAAGTAAGAAGACCCAATTTGTGGCTGCAGTAGAGAAAAAGAAAAAAGCCCCGCAAGGAAACTACCAACAGATGGTAAATACATTTTTAATTCTTCTGTCATACTGTGTGGACTTGTGCACATTTGTCCTGCTGTGTTAGGCTCCCGAAATAGCTAGCCATGGAATTGCAGAACAGTTCTGTTGCAATCTGAGATTTAGGAAACCATGCTGGCTGACAAAACAGGAAGGGCTCCTAGTAGGATGGAGTGGATTTGCTCCCCATTTGCAGCAACTCATGGCGGCATCCGCTCTCATTCCGAGTGCGGGAAAATTCTCTCCCATGTTAGGTCTCACGGATGATGCTGTAAAACTTACTATTTCAAATTGTCCTCCGAGCTCTAGTTACAATTATTAAATGTTGGCGCTACCCCGATGATAGCTCTCCAAGGCTAGAAGGAGTGAGACACTTTGATCTACAGATCCTCAGTCCTCCAGGGAGCCACCCAAACATATATGTCAGCCCAGAGTTCCACACCTAGCCTTAATTTTCACTTCAATATTATTGTGTTCCCATAGAACATCATGGGGATTCCAATGCCCAGAAAAGGACCAGTTATGATAATGGATTGCTCTAAAAGGAACCTACAGAGATGAGATGCACATGCAGTTGACCGTGCATCTGAGAAGTGACCCCAGACGGGTACCAGCAATGAGTTGGGTTTCCAATCCCAACACTTGTCTCTCAGTGTGTCTCCAAGAGCGAAAAAGTTTTGATGAACCCAACTGGCTGTGGAATAATGAGGAGAAACTGGTCTATTACTTAATCATAGTCTAGAAATATAACTTATACAATACCATATTATTAGAACTGGAAGGATACTTACAGAATCTAGTTCAATTTTTTCATTTTATAGACAGGAATCTGGGCCAAAGAATTGCAGGAAATTGGCAAAGATTATACAACTAGTTGGTGGCAAATTCAGTACTGGAACCTGAGATATCTATTTCTCAGTTCAATCCTTGTTCTACTTGAGCACCCACAGAAGGTGGACATTTCTGTGACAAGCAAAATCCAATTCTAAAAAAGGCCTTTCTCATGGTAATCCTCACTCTCGGGTCTTTAAAAAAGCAAGATGATGGGATCTCTGGCCTACGAATGTTTGGGAAACTAGTTGATATTCTTTCTAGGTAAAGTTTCAAACTGAAATATATTTGTTAATTTCTGTCCTAAACCCCTGTGGATTGTGTCGAGATTATATAGCTATCACACGATTTGGCACAGCTGGGATCCTCTTTTTATGAAATAGCAGGGAAGATTGGTAGATAGGGATTAAAAAGCATTGGCAAAAGAGAACAATAACTTTCCACCCAGTGTCTTCCTGGTCTAAGAGTTTCTCCTAGCCTCCTTTGAGGAAAGGGGTGGAAGGTGGGGGAGGGGAGAGGGTAGGAGAGGGGATTTTTTTATCTCCTCAGTGATAAAGGATAAAAAGCACTTTAGCACTGTTCAATTTAATGAAATCTTGGTTTCACATAGTTTAAATCTCTACAAAATTAACTGTATCCTTATTAAAAATGACTTATACGTTCATAGGTATTTTTTCCAATGGGTACATAAGCAATTCATTAATAAAAACGATTCTTAATAGCTACTTAAGACATGTTATCCTTTCCTTTTTTTTTTTTAAGAAAGTTAATCAGTAAACTCTTCAATAGCTAGATTAGCAATGACGTCTCCTAAATTTTGCAATTCTATTCAGTATTTTTGACATGTTGCTTCGCACATGATTTCAGCTATGTTTTATTCTTGTGGTGGGAAAAATTTTTTACTTTGTTGTGTTTTAACATGGCATTCTTTGCTTTGAGAATCAATTTGATCATTTTGAGTATTCATGCTGAATTTACCGGCTAGGTCCATGGTCTACCAACAGATTTTGGGGGTGCAGGAGCAGAATTATCTTGAGTGAATTATGTTGAGGAGAACAGTGATGAAGGCACATTTTAGGTGGTTTCATTCCTGTGATCTAAATTTGATTATCTAGCTAATATCACTAGGGAGATTTTAAGCTTTAATAATTATATCTCAAGGCCTAAAGAAAAAATGAAGAAGAAAAATTATGTTTACTACTCATTCCCACACAATAATTCACAGAGTTACCATCAGAGAGCTTATTTGGCTGCTTTAAAAAAATACATTGATATCAAGATTCTGTTTTAAGAGTTCAAGCTCAGCTGACACTTTGTTCTTAAAAAAAAGAAGAAGAAGAAGAAGAAAGAAAAGAAAAAGAAAAAGAAAAAAAGAAAAAAAAATCCTGGAAGCTAGATTTAAGCAATTGTTTTTCTAGAAGGATTTAGCATTCTTATGTGAAAGAGTAAAATAAATAAATAAATAAAAATTTTAAAAAATATATATATATATATTGATTTTACCTTTCCTTTTGGAGGACTGGTTTAGGGTTTTTTTTTCCCCTAGAAAGTTTTGAGGCTACAATTCATGCTAAAAGTGCCGTGTTCCATTATGTACCAACACAGCTTTGAAGTTGTCCCTGCTTCTAGGTCAAGGGCTCTCCCTGTGGCCACATGCCAGTTTCATCCTTGGATTCTCATGATTCTCGGAAATAAATCAACTTTCCAGTAAAATCCTGTGACAGCTCTATTTTACATAAAAGTGTGCAGCCTGGGGATGTGATACTGTTTTGAATTTTAGGTGGACTAGAAGGGAGAGAAAACATCCATTCTCATGAAAAGATGATTCTAAGAGAAGTCATTACTGCAGAAACCAGAGGGCAGGTCACAAGTATCCCACTCATTCTCCCTATAGTTTTTCAAACCCCAAAGCTTATTATTTGTGTGAAAACAACAAAAATACAAATGACCAAAAATGCTCTAATGCAAGTATGGCTCTAGTCAGTAATATATTCCATGAGTTGAAAACGTGTTGAGCAGTTCAGCTCCTTTAGTCAGTATCTCTGTCTTCTGTCAAGAAAAGGAGAAGAAATGAGCAAGTTACTATTACACATCCCAACATGGATGAATCTCACATTAACAGAAAATAAAAATGAAGCTAGGCACAAAATAATGTATACTGGATAGTTCCATTTGTATAACATTCAAAAACACACGAAACTCATCTGTTGTTTTGGAACTAAGCATGATGGTTTACCTTTGATGAGAAGGAGTGTGATCAGAAGGAGGCCTGAAGATGGCTTCAGGGGTGCTAGAAAGGTCTCTCCCTTGACCTGGGTGGTAGATAGAGGTATGTTCACTCTGTGACAATTCATTAAGCCACATAGTTGTGATCTGTGTGCTTTTTCTCCAAGCGATTTACTTCTATTTAAGATTTTAAAAATAATATTCCCATTGGGAAAGGTAATGTTAAGAAATATTAGAATAGCACTTTGCCTAATTAAACCATTTCATCTAATTAAAGGTATATAGATATGTATTATAGAGGAAAAATGGAAAATTCAGATAAGCTGAAGGAAAAAATTACATAAAAAACTCCAGGGTAGGGCAACAGGAACTCTCATACACTGCTACAGGGAACATCAGCTGCTATGGCTGTTCTTGGATAACTGGCATTATCCACAAAAGTTAAGGATATGCATATCCAGTGACCCAGATTTCTACCCTTAGGTATACACCCAGTAGTAATATGTGCATGTGAACTCCAGAAGAATAGCAACTCTCTATTCATGACAGCTCTAAACTGGAAACAAGCCAAACTGTCCATTGACAGTAGAGTGGACAAAGAAAATGTGTATATCCAACCTTAGAATATCAAACAGCATTGAAAATTGATGAACCATAGTACCCTCAGCAACAGGGATGAAACTGAGAAATCTAATGTTGATAGAAGCCACAGGAAAGAAAAAATGTGTGCTTTCATTTACTCAAAGTTCAAAAAAACAGTAAAAGATATAGTAATATAACTTTATAGCATTTATAGTGTTTAGTGACATAGACTTAGGCAGTAAAATTAAAGACAAAAAGGATTATCATAAATGTAAGGGCAACGGTGACCTCTTGGCGAGAGGGTGGGTTGAGATTGGAAAGAGATGGGTAGAGGGTTTCCAAGTCATGGTTTGTTTGGTTTTTGGTTGATTTTTTAAAAAGATTTTGTTCATTTATGAGAGGGGGAGAGAGAGGGAGCAGGAGCAGAGGTGGAGAGTCAAAGGGAGGGGGAGAAGCAGACGCTATACCGGGCCCATGCTGTGGGCTGATGCCAGGCTCGATTCCAGGACCCCAAGATTGTGACCTGAGCAGAAGTCAGGCACTTAACAGACTGAGCCACCCAGACACCCTGGCCATGTTCTACTTCTTAACTTGGATAGCAGTTATGTGAGTGTTCACTTTACAAGAGTTTATTAAATGAAACTTTTATATATCATGCGCTTTCCCAAATGTGTTGTATTTCACAATAAAAAATATATAAAAGTCACATGAAGCCCAATTACTCAGAAATAGTTAATAATTTAATACCTTGATATGTGTTCTGCCAAAATTCCTTTAACGCAATATATATGGTTTTTCCCCCATTGCTTTGCAGGCTTTAATTTTTTTTTCTTTAATGATACGACCTTCCAGAAGAATTCTTCTTCGGGGTTTTTGTTTTGGGGTTTTTTGTTTTGCTTTGGGTATTTTTGCCATTTCCATTTAATTTTAACTAAAAGTAAATATCATACAAGCTTTCCGCCCCTCTGGAAGCCTAAAGCCATGGAGTGGCTTTCAGGAAATTAGGTTGCTTTAGCCTAAGCTACATTGATTCATAAACCAATCTGCAGGATTTTGCTCTAGCTCATGGGAGACTTTTCTTTCTCTGTTAATAATGCTGCTGCTTCAAAAGAGAAAAGCCTCTTTCCACCTCTTCAGAGTGCTATCTTTTCAAAAGGAAAGTCCAGGCAGTGAGGGGGGGTAAGGCCAGCAAGGGAGTGGTCAGGCAGCTTGAAGCAGAGGAGGGGGTCATCCTAAAACTCATCACAAAACCACATGATGCTGAGCCCACACTGAGCCAGGGCTAGGCAACATTAGGAAGGAGATTTTCAAAATGATCTAGGGTATTTTTTTTAACCCCAAAGTAGTCCCATTATTTTTTTTCTTGCCCCTGGGGGCAGTTCAAATGTCCTACCCTGTTTCTGGGACATGCTTTCCTTCCTCTGTGCCCCATCTTCAGGCCTCCTCCCCAGCTCCTCACCCTTCTCATCATGTTAACTATTCCACCACTAAAGAGCCATCTGGGACCATCAGAACCCTGGCGGGGGCCCCACAAGAGCTTATGGCCCCCCAGACTTACCACCTCACGGCTGGCATTCATCACCCTGTTTTGAAATTGCTTCTTTTCTTGTTTGCAGATTCTGTGTTTATCTATAAGCTTCATGCATGCATACAAGGACAATGTCGCTTTCACCATCATGACTCTGGGCCCTAATGCCTATTGGCCCTCAATCAATACATGGCCCTCATCGAATACATGGACAATGGTGTGTGATGAGATGGGACACGGGAGAGGGGCAGTGCTATAAATGAGGGTTTCCCAGCTAACTCCCTTTACCTGTTGAGCACAAAGGACTCCTGTGGTGCCATCATACTAACAAGAGCAAGCACAAAGTTGTAAAATCTGTAACTGCTCATTTTCAAATACTTACCAGTAATGGCAATTTGCATTTGCACGGTGTTCAATTGTTCATGAAGCACTTTCACAGATGACCTTGTACAATTCCAACAGCCATTCCTCCTGGGTGAGCTGGGCAGCTACTGATATCACCATTTTGCAGGTGGAAACTAAACTCAGAGATCTTGGGTAACCAGTCCTACAGCATAGTTTTCAGCGTCAGCCAGGAGCTAGCGACCTGTTACTGCTGTAAGGGAAATCACATTCAGGGTATACTATGTACAGATACATGGTCAGAGAATAGGATATAAAATAAATATGTGAGATCATTCTGATTTTTTAAAAAAATCTTAGTAGCTATTTCCCTTTTTTCAAAGCATTTGGGGGCTTTTTTGGCTCATTTTTCTTCACAAAACTAGTACATATTTGGTGTAAAAAATCAAAAGAGCAGGTCTGGGTGGCTCAGTTGGTTAAGCATCTGCCTTCTATTCAGGTTATGATCCCAAGGTCCTGGGATCAAACCCCACGTTGGGCTCCCTGCTCAGCAGGGAGTCTGCTTCTCCCTCTCTCTCTGCCTCCTCCTTGTGCTTGTGCTCTCTTGCTATCTCTCTGTCAAATGAATAAGTAAAATCTTAAAAAAATAAGAAGAGCCCAAATAAAATCAAAATCACTTAGGATCACGTTAAATAGAGCTAGCTACTATTACACCATCTTAATAATTGACTGCATATGAAGTCTTAAGCTGTTGTGGAGTGAAAACTCCCCTCTCACACCCAATTCCTCTCCCCCACCCCCACTATATTCTTTACCTGCAAAATTTTCTTAGCTATTCTTGGCCATTTGCTTTCTTAAAGTTTTTTATTTAGGTTTGCTAAAACTCTTTTGAGGTTTCTATTAGATTTGGGTTGTTTTTATAGATGAATTTGGGTAGAATTAACATTTTTCCTACATTGTTGTCTTTCTTTCATAAGCATGGTATAATTCTCCTTAATTTGTGTCCATTTTGATGACTTTTTAAAAAGATGGCACGCTTCAGGAATTTGTGTGTCAACTTTATGCAGGGCCCGTGATACTCCTCTCTATATTGTTCTGATTTTAGTGTATGGGCTGTCAAAGTGAGCACTCAGAAGATATTTCTTCATCATTGGAGGACATTGGGGGGGAAGAGGTCACATGTTCTTTACGCTCTATAGAAAACAGTAACTGAAAAAGACATGAATCTGGATTAATTGTGTCTATCACATAAAAGCATGTAGTTGTGTGCTAACAATGGGAAAACTCTTTTTGGCTTTTGTTATCTTGGCCCTTTCATTATCTGAACAAAAGAACAGGTTGGGAGGATGGGCAGGAGGAAAGGGAAGGAAAGGAGAAGATGGTCAGACTTGACCGTGAGGAGGGGTGAGGAGGTAGGATGTGTTGCTGGGGCAAGAGAAGCAGGTGGAGGGGCACCTAGATGGCTCAGTGGTTGAGCATCTGCCTTTGGCTCAGGTCATGATCCCAGGGTCCTGGGATCCAGACCTGCATCGGGAATCCCTGCTCAGCAGGGGGTCTGCTTTTCCCTCTGCCTCTCCCCTTGCTCATGCTCTCTCTCAAATAAACAAATAAAATCTTAAGAAAAATTTTAAAAAAGGAGAAGCAGGGGGACAGCAGTGGCAGGTAGAGAAGGGAATAACAGCGAGTTTGGATTCTCTCGAGTTTTGCTACTCCAGCACACCAGCAGCACCACTTAGGATCTTGTCAGAAATTCAGACTATTGGCCCAGTCACACCTATCCAATCAGAATCTGCATTTTAACAATATCCCAGGTAATTCTTACCCACATGAAAGTTCTAGAAGCTCTTAGTACCCCCCCCCCAACCAGTTAGAGCCAGTCCTGATCAGTGTCATCAGCTTGAGACCTATTAATAGATGGAATGGGTTTGGTTGCCTAGAGACCTGGAAATCTGGTTCCTGGTATAGACTCGGAGTCTCAGGGTTCTTTTATCACTACGGCCAGAGCCTTGTGACCTCAGTCGGCCTCAGTTTCTCTGCTATGCATTTTAGTTCTCTGCAGCGGCTGGATCCTTGCCCAGGACCCCTGCTTCTTCTGCTCAGGTCCTGATGCTCTGCCAAACTCTGGCTCTCCCCCTTCCCTTCAGAAGCAGGATGTGATTTCCTACTCTCTTTTCAGTTTCTGGCAGGGGGCCTGCTGTGACTGGACCGATCACCTGGAACTGTGCCTGATTTTGAATATTGTCACCTGGACTTCTTCCAGAACTGTGTTCTGCTGGCAGAGAGGACTCACTCTGATATTCAAATAGCCTGGCCCAATCTGACTAGTCATGCCCTTTGACCACCGTGCACTGGCCTGCCTGGCTGCCTCCTGGGAATGGGCCAGCTTCTGAGGACAGGCTCTGGCCCCTGTTCCCCACTAGATCTTGGCTACTTCCTCCTTCCCATGGTCTGTGCTGATGTGGTCACAGAATGTCATGCACTCAGTTGTCTCTTCCAATAGAGGAGGTGGCCAACAGAGACCAAGAGAAGCAGGCTTCAGTTCCTTCTCTCTCCTAGCATTTATGACTCTGGGCTCCATCGGCCTGCTTCTGAGTGGACCTTGAAATTCCAAACAGTGCCCTTGGAGCCTGTTAGGTAATAGGTATTCCAAAAGTCCTAGAAGACTATTGAGTACAAACAGGCTCAGTGGTTTTGTATAACTTGCACTCCTGGCCCTTTCTCCAAAGTGGAGAAAAATCTTCTTTGCTGCCTGACTCACTTTATAAAAAGAGGCCAAGCCCTATAGAAGCTCAATAATCTCTCTGGTTACCATATAACCATTTCACTTTGAGGGCATTATACCTCCTGCCATGCTCAATTTATGGTGGAACATTATACAATGTGTATCACATCTGCCACTATGTTTTAAAACAGCACAAAATGTCTTGAATGTCATGAAGTTCAAAACAATCATGTTGACTGTCTGTTACAGAGGACAATTTTTCAAAAAAGCATTACTCTTCGTTAATTGATAACAGAGCAATGGCTGTATCTTTAAGACTGCTGCATCATCTCTATTCCAAAGAACTATTCTTATGGTGATTTTAAAAAGGAGAAGAAGGCAAAGAAAGAAAACAGGAAGAAAAAAATGTGTGGCAGCACCCACAGGAGCTAAGAAATGGTGTGGGTGTTGTTTCCATTATTTACGTACACAACGCTTTCACCAGAATCCAAATGGCTTACAAAGAAAATACAATACAAATTGCAACAAAAATGCACTAACACAGTAAGACATTAAAAAAAAAAAAAAACAAGCAAACAAAAAAAATTTACCTAAAGGACGGTTTAAATTTGTCATAAATTTTATGTGCAGAGAGAATGGATAAGTGTCTACTGACTCCATTTCCACATGCAAAGGTAAGCAGGTACCTGGTGGCATTCGCCATACTCAGAAAAGAAGTTACATGTAAAATAACAGTAAAAGTAGTCACAAAAAATGTCTAAAACCATTTTGAGTAAGAAACACCTGCTGTTTAATGAAGTCACTCCAAGTCTCTAAAGTTGCATCACAAGCTCGTGAAATTAGCCAGGATGGGTAAATATATGATTTTCTGCAAGGCACCCTTGGCCAAGTAAAAATCAGAGGTCTGAGGAAGAAGTTACTCAAGACCAGAAAAAATATGGCACCTGGGTGGCTCAGGCAGATGCCTTCAGGTCAGGTCATGATCTCAGGGCCCTGGGATCAAGCCCTGCCATCAGGCTCCCTGTTCAGTGGGGAGTCTGCTTCTCCCTCTACCCCTCCGCTTCCTTGTGTGCTTTCTCTCTCTCTCTCTCTCTCTCAAATAAATAAAAATCTTTTTAAAACAAGACTAGAAAAAACTAAATGGATAGGAAATAAAATATATATAAACATTCACCACTCATTGCATCTTTCTAAAGGTCCACACTTTCTCAGGATAGATTTTAGTTGATAAACCATGAAGAAACTGTATTTGAAGTTTGTGCAAAAGACCACAACAACCCAGTTTTGATAGATATCATGAAGTTGCTTTCATTTGCGAGTCTGCTATAACATCATTTTTTGAGCAAGGTTCTCAGCAACTACTTGAACTTTCTGAGAAAGGAACATCCGATACAGGGGGAAGTCTACTCCTAGGAAGAATTTCTAAAATGTTGCAGAGGCTTAAAAATTGATGATTTCATAGAACAACACATCACTACTAGGGTTGTTACAGCCTTAGTACGCGTAGTTATAGTCAAACCACTGAGAATTACAATGTCATTTGTCTTCTTTTACCTCTTTTGTTTTCACAAGTCACATGGCAAAATCAACAAATACTACATCATCCTGCTCACGATTCAGCTATGGAAAAAGCATCCGCTCGCTCATCTCAAGGGTAGCTATTATTAGCTCGCATCGATTCTCCCATACGATATATACCCATGCTTAATAAGCTGTTTGTATGCTTCCTTTGTTATATTCCTCCATGAATCTGACTATTGCTATGCAGTGAAACCCAGAGGTACTATTTCTATAGGCCTTCCAAAATTAATGCAATCCCTCCATTAAAAAAAACCAACAAAACAACAATACCATTATTGGGGGGAAAATATGCCACATCATATATACATTGACATTGAACCTTTCTAAAGAAAATGTTACAGTACTGATCCTGGATTATATAGTGTCCTTCCAAATCTACAGCCACCCAGAACCTGTGAATGTGACCTTATTTGGAAATAGGGTCCTTGCGGACAGCATCAGGTTACAATGATGGTGTAGTGGGTTAGGGTGGTCCCTAAATCCAATGACCGATGCCCTTATAAGAAGGGCATACATACACGTAGACATACAGGGAGATTGTCATGTGAACATAGAGAGAAATTAAAGTGAGACTGCCACTAGCCAAAGATTGCCAGAAACCACCAGAAGCTAAGGGAGAGACTTAGGACAGATTCTAGCTCAGAGCCTTTGGAGGGTTGTGGCCCTGCTGACGCTTTCATTTCACACTGTAACCTCCAGGACTGTGACATATCAATTGCTGTTGCTTACACACACACACACACACACACACACCCTCCCCCCATTTGTGGTATTTTGTCATGGCAGCCCTGGGAAACTCATACGGTGCCCAGTCTCCAGAATATGAGAGTAAGTACTTTAAATTACACAAAAGCACATATTAACTTTCTCTTAGATAATGAAATGAAGGGAGGAAAAGGCTACTTGTCACAGTGACATGGCAAATATAGACCAGAGACTGGATTAGAGATTGGTCATTCTAACATTGCAAGGCAGGCATAACTATAAAAGGATGAAAGTTTCAACCAAGGCACTGAGATTGATATCACATTTTATTTTATTTTTAAAGATTTCATTTATTTGACGTAGAGAGAGAATCAGAAAGCACAAGTGAGGGGAACAGCAGAGGGAGCAGGAGAAGCAGACTCCCTGCTCAGCAGGGAGCCTGATGATGCATCTAGATCTCAGGACCCTGAGATCATGACCTGAGCCAAAGGCAGACACTTGAGGACTGAGCCACCCAGGTGCCACTGATATCACATTTCAAAGTGAGTTATGTGACCTTCATTTGCAAAATGTGCAAGAGAGGTTGTCAACATCTGATTACATGACTTTTCAACTTTTTACATCAGTGAAAAAGTACATTAAAAATGAGAAGTAGGGATGCAAGGAGAGGATAATTTTGTACAGACTAGTCTGTGGCTGGATTTCTCCCCCTGGCCTTTCTAAGTCTTCCGGGGTAAAGAAAATATGAGTGGCTCCCTTGGATGAGACGTGGACCACCCACAAAAGAAAGCAGGCACGAAGGTTATCTTGTGCCTTTTCTAAGAGGGTCATCTGGATGGGTGACCAGATGAACAAAAAGGCTGGAGCTGGTGCCAGATTCCCACAGTCTGAGGGAAGACTAAGCGATCAGCCATATTAAGACATATCCATCTGTCGACAGGGAAAGGCAGTGAGAGAAGCTCTACCCTGTGGTGTCTTGAAAAACCAACTAGAGAGACAACTTGGAATAGCTGTCAAGGCCAGAGAACACTGATACTAGATCTTCCCAAGACTACCAGACAAGTAAGAACTTTCCTGTTTTGTTTTTTTAAGATTTCATTTACTTATTCATGAGAGACACACACAGAGAGAGGCAGAGACGTAGGCAGAAGGAGAAGTAGGCTCTATGCAGGGGCCTGATGTGGGACTCGATTCCAGGACCCTGGGATCATGACCTGAGCCAAAGGCAGATGCTAAAGCACTGAGCCACCGAGGTGTCCCAGAACTCTCCTGTTCTGCTTTCTTCATTGTTCTCCCACTATACCAACCAGAAAGAAGTGTGAAATCCCCGTTAAAAGATGAAGGGGGCAGGATGGGCAAAAGTGAGGCCATGGGCTGCTCTCCTAACTGGATTGCAGCCTTTTGTAGGAGGCTGAGCTGGGGAGAGGAGAAGCCTAAGTGCAAAACCAGATCGATGTTTTTACCATGACATGGCTTTCGACACGTTAATTACTGACCAGTGGACAATTTATTACGTGGAAGCCACCAAAGAATAAAAAGTCGCTCTAAATTTCACCCAAGAGCAGAGAAAGTGTTAACTCTGTGGAATAAATTTGAAGTGTTGCTTTATGATTGATTATATCCTCTGAGTCATGCTTGTTCAATGTAGTAGTTACATAACCATTGCTAAATGCAATCAAAGAGAGGAGTTTCTTAGTGCTTTCTATGTAGTTTTCCCCTATGAAGTCACTGCATCTCCGTCTGAACTTTGGAAAATGATATACCAAATTGTCTTCACAGAGAATTGGGTCCTCTTAACTTATTGTTTATCAGCACTTGTGAAATGTCTAAACTGAAAAGAATTATGTGCTTGTCACACATAAGGTGCTCAGTAAACGTTGAATGAATGAAAAAAAATGAATGGGCAGTGAAAAGAAACCCTGATCACCCAGGGTCTTTGTACCAGCCTAGCCTCAAATTCTCTTCTGGTAGAGCAAGAAGGATCCCAAGTTCATGATTTTTGAAAAAAATTCCAACCAGACATTTACAGTCTCCGTATAAGAAATTATAAACCTCTAGCATTAGAAGGAAATTTAGGAGATGATTTAGTGCTACCTCTTCATTTTACAGACAAAGGCCCAAAGATAAGTGAAATAATTTGATTCTTGTCACTTTTTCCAGTAGAGTCAATGACGGCCCTGGAAAGTCTGATAGCTGACTCATTGATAGTGACATTCTTTGATTTTTGGGCTTCTTGTGAGCTTAGCTTTGCTTGAGTGAGAGCTTATGCTCTCTTTGGTGGTTTTCTTGTCAATAAAAGAAGTTGCACCAAATTGCTTTCACCTAATAAACAAACACGAAGTACCTGTTTGCGCTCAGAACTGCACCATAGACTTGGCATCGAGTGAGGAGTTAGGAGGACCTGCTGCCCTTGAGGAGTTTACAGGCAAGAGGGAGAGACAGACAGGTGAAAAACAACTCTTACAATGCTGGCTAAGTGCTGTGATAGAGGTAAACACACTGTGGAACTGTGGTGACATTTAGGAAAAGCTCCTAATCCAACCTAACAGTCATGGAAGGCTTCCTAGAGGAGGTGACATCTAAGCTGAGGCTTGAGAATGTGGAAAATTTAATAAGCAAGTGTGTTCACAGACCCCTAAGGGCTGTACTCTGGTGTTATCACTGAGTACAAGGGGGAAGAGAGAGTGGTTAGGCCAGAGAGATAAACCAGCGCCCAAACGTGGAAGGATTTCTATGCCACTCAGAGCCTATATAGACTTAACAGAAAGTCTATCAGAAACTACTAAAGTATCTTTTGCAAGGGACTGGCCTTGGCCTGATCTCTGACTCAAAAAAAAAAAAAAAATCAGTCTCCCTGCAGTATGAGGAATGATTTTGAAGGAGATAATAGGCAAAGAGGCCAGTTAAGAAACTTTTGAAATAATCCAGGTAAGAAAAAAAAATGGCAGAGATGGGAAAGGTAGATTTTCAGAGCAATGTGCTACAGACTGAATTGTGTACCCTTCCCCACAATGGACCCATTGAAGCCCTAAGGCCCAATATGATGATGTTTAGAGGCGGGGCCTTGGAAGATAATTAGGCTTAGATGAGGTCAGGTGAGTGGAGCCCTTTGATGAGATTAGTGTCCTTAGAAGACAGACACCAGAGTCCTTAGGCTCTATCTCCACCAGGTGAATATGCAGTAAGAAAGCAGCCCTCTCCAGGCCTGGAAGGTTTGGAAGGTCACCAGAAAGTGACCATGCCTGATTCTAGACTTCTCACCTTCAGAGTTGGATGAAAATAAATTTCTGTGTTTAAGCCCCCCATGTGTGATAGTTTGTTGTGGCAGCCAGGGCCAGCTAATACACCGTAGCAGTGGGATGAAGGATGTGGGGATGTATTCTTCATAGGGAATAAGGAGAGGGAGGAGTCAAGGGTCAGATGTGCATCCAGACTAGTGTTTAAAGAGAGCACAGAAGTGGGCCTGAAACGGAGCACTGAGAGAGAAGGGAGAGACTTACTAGAGACCAGTGAGTAACCAGAGAGATAAAGGGAAAGGAAAAAAAGAGGCCAAGAGAAGGGGATTTTTTTTTTTTTTTGAAAAGAAGACATATGTTCAATTGTGCAAATACTATAAAGAAGTCAAGTAAGATAAGGTTGAGAGGTGTCCGCTGGCTTCCGCAATAAAAAGCCTTTGGAGATCTTGGCAAGAATTGTTTAAACATCGTGAGGACAAGGACCAGACTGCAATTGGTTGAGGAGAGAATGGGATGGCAGGAAGTATAGACAGCCAGCATAGAAAACACATTCAAGAATCCTGGCTTTGAAGTGAGGAAGAGAGGTGGAGAGGTAATGAGAAGGGAAGCAAGAGATCTCTCTCTCTCTCTCTTTATGCTCAAAGACAAGCTTTTTAGGAGTGATGGCATAAGGAAGAACTAGTGGAGAGGCAATGATTGATGAGTCTGGTTACTGAGCATGTAGGCAGTGATGAACTACAAGCTCGGATGCTGGTACTGACTTCCCAAGGAGGGACTTCCTCCTCCATCGCGGGAAGGTAGTAGGGATGGGCACAGATGTGTGCCAGATTGTAGGTGTGGAGTCAGTCCTTCCTGGTGGCTTCTGTTTTCTCCGTGAAGTAGAAGGTGAGAGTGAGGTAGGTGGGGACATATCAGGACAGGTGATCGGAGGTGGCTTCAGAACCTGCCGTGGGGAAGGGGAAACAGAGACAGAGATCTGATAGAAGGAAATTGGGTAGAGCAAAGTGTCTTTATTGTTTTATTTACAAATGGTGTGAAGTCAACTTGGGGGAATCAGGAGTCAGTGTGGGCCATCCAAACGTGGAGTGGTTCCTGGGTCCACTTCTTTACCATTGTCCCATGGTAGTGGATTTCTCAGGGAAGTCTACCTTTTATGAGGGCAGTTGAATTCTGGGGTCCATACCAGGAGTCATAACACGGCTGGGCCTCCTCAGTTTGTGTAAACCTGCATTCCAGTCATGCACATGACTTCCTTCCGTGTCTTGGATCCTGAGTATTACTGTTGGCATGGCCTGCCTAACCATCCTCATATACATAGAAGAACTGTGTGTTGGGACACCTGGGAGGGCTCAGTCTGTTGAGCATTCGACTCTGGATTTCAGCTCAGAGCATGATCTCAGGGTCATGAGATCAAGCCCCTAGTCGGGCTCCATGCTCACTGTGGAGTCTGCTTGTACCTCTCCCTCTACTCCAACCCCTCCTTGCTCTCTCTCTCTCTAGAATGAATGAATGAATGAAATCTTTTAAAAAAAGAAAGAAAAAGAAAAACTGTGTGCAGACATGGTTCAGACATGGAGAACATCCAGATATTCCCATGCTTTTGTAGGTCTTTAGATGTCACCACTTCACAAAGTGCTTTACAATGTAGATTGTGACTCTGCAGGAACCTTATAGCTTTTCCAACAAGTAGTGCTGGAGCAATTGGATACTTGTAGACAAAAAAAAAGTGAACCTTTAACTTATGAAGTAATTAATTCAAAATGGAAATACAGATAGTAACAAAATAAAACGCAAACCTATATATTTCTTGGGGAAGGGGAGAACATCTTTGAAATTTAAAGCTGGGCAAAGAAGCCCTAGACGTGATACCAAAGGTATGATCCACAAAAGGAAAAAACTGATAAATTAGACTTTATCAACTTTTATTTAATTTTTAAAAGATTTTATTTATTTATTCATGAGAGACACAGAGAGAGGCAGAGACACAGGCAGAGGGAGAAGCAGGCTCCCTGAGGGGACCCCGATGTGGGACTCGATCCCAGGACCCTGGGATCATGACCTGAGCCAAAGGCAGATGCTCAACCACTGAGCCACCTGGGTGCCCCAGACATCATCAACTTTTAAAACTTTTGCTTTATGGGACGCCTGGGTGGCTCAGGGGTTGAGCAGCTGCCTTTGGCTCAGGGCATGATCCTGGATTCCTGGGATCATGTCCCACATCAGGCTTCTTGCATGGAGCCTGCCTCTCCTCCCTCTCTGCCTGTGTCTTTGCTTCTCTTCCTGTGCCTCGCATGAATAAATGAAATCTTAAAAAAAATAAAACTTTTGCTTTGTAAAGACCCTATTAGGAAGATGAAAAGACATGATTCAGACAATGAGAAAATATTTGCAATCCACATCTCCAACAAAAGACTAGTATCTAGAATTTATAAAGAACTCTAAGAACTCAAGAGTAACAAACAAACAATTCAATTAGGAAAAAGGGCAAAAGGCATGAATGGACATTTCACCAAAGAGCATATAGAGATGGCAAGTAAGCATATAAAAATAAGTTCAGCACCATTAGCCATTGGAAAAATACAAATTAAAGCCATGAGATATCATTACACATGCATTAGAATAAAAATGATGACACTACCAAATGCTGCTGAGGATGTGGGGATCACTTACACATTTGATAACCCCAAAGCAGTCTAGAAAACAGTTTGTGTTTGCTTTAAACAATTAATATACAATGACCACAGGACCCAGATATTGCCGTCTTGAGCTTTTATCCCAGAGAAATGAAAACCTCTGTTCACACAAAAATCTGTCGGCTAATGTTTATGATAACTTTCTTTGAAATAGCTCCAAATGGAAAGCAACCTGGATGTCCTTCAATGGGTGAATAGCTAAACAAAACCATAGTTCATCCATACCACAGAACCCTACTCAGCCATAATAAGAATGAACTATTGATGTAGGTAACAGTCTGGATGAATGTCCAGAGAACTATGCTGACTTAGAAGAGCCAATCCCAAAAGGTTACACCCTGGATGAACACTATTTATATAATATATCTAAAATGACAAAATTATAGAAATGGAGAAACAATTAGTTATTGCTAATAGGGTCAAGGAAGAGAGGGAGGTAGAGAGAAGCTGGTGTGGTTATGAGGGGTGAAGACCAGGGATCCTTGTGGTGATGGAAATATTCTGAGGCTTGATTGTATCAATGTTAAAATCCTGGTTATAAAAAAAATAAAATAAAATAAAATAAAATAAAATCCTGGTTGTGACAGCACGGTATTGTCTTGCAAAATGTTACCATAGGAGTGAACTGGGCAAAAGGTACATGGTTTCTCTACTATTTCTTACAACCGAATGTGAATTTACAATTATCTCCAAATAAACATCATTAAGTTTTAAAAGTCAGGTGCTGCACAGATCATCCCGGATAGATATTGAATCACCAGGACCATGGCAAGACTTGGATTGAACCAGAAGCCCTACCCGGGAGTCATCTCTTACATACTGTCTGTGAGCTAGTACTGCTTTCCAAACTGCGTAGGGCACTGAACCCAAGGCTGGAGTTCTCCTAAAGACCTGCAGTCACCTTGATACTCTACCCCAGGGAAACATCTCCTGGTCCTCTCGTCCTTTGAATTTCTATTATCTGAATGACCTGAAGTCCCCAAATGGCCTAGGTTGGGGAAGAAGAGGCCTTTATGGTTGAAGATCTCAGACAACGGTCACATGCTATTGGGTAGGTACCAGCATACCACCCTCAGAATGTCAGGCTGCACCAGTTGCAGCTTTGTGGTCACCAATGTGCAAAGTGGACTTCACACTATCTTCCAGAAGACTTCTAGCAACAGGCCAGAGGACATTTCTCTTCTGCCATTAGAACCTTGTGCATCCTCCACAGGACTTACTTACAGAGTCTGAGTCAGCCCACAGGAACAGGGAGTTGAAATTTGAAATGACAGTTTTTGAACTTCAAGGAGACTAAACTGGTAGAGACTGAGACATCGTTATGTAAAACGTCTAGGTTGGGGCAGCCTGGGTAGCTCAGCAGTTTAGCGCCGCCTTCGGCCCAGGGCATGATCCTGGGGTCCTGGGATGGAGCCCCATGTCGGGCTCCCTGCATGGAGCCTGCTTCTCCCTCTGCCTGTGTCTCTGGCTCTTGCTCTCTCTCTGTCTCTCTCTCTCTCTCTGTGTCTCTCATGAATAAATAAATAAAATCTTTAAAAAGAAAAAGTCTATCTTTTCTGTTTCTATTGGCCGGTGCAGTGGGACAGGTGGCTTATGAGGTCACTTATAAGCAAATAAGCTACCTTTACTAAGCACATCTTGGTGAAGACGGAGCACCTCTGCCACCCTGCAACATTCCTGACTACACCTGCTATAATGACTGCCTTGTCCAATTTTCTACCTTCATCATGATGTCCTCGCCATCGGCGGGGGGAAAAAAAGCAATGAATTGGCAGTTCTTCCACCATTAAATACATACACCTCCCCGAGGAGGCCTGAGCCTGTTTTCTTATATGTAAAATGAGAGACACAGGTATTTGAAAAACCTGTAAGTATTCTTCGAGGTCTTAGAATTCCTGACACTAGGAATGTCCTCATTTTCCAGTGCTGCCTTGCAAAACTGGCACTGCAGCCAGGTAAAAATAAAACTATATCCACCAGAGTTTTTCCTGGAAGGGGTAAAAACAAGTCTTTCTGTAAGAAAATAGTAGACCAATGGATTGTTTTGTTGGGTAAAGCAGGCCCCGACCCTTAGTTTAAAGGAAGAGTGCAGGGCAGCTCTGGTGGCTCAGCGGTTTAGTGCCACCTTTGGTCTGGGGCTGATCCTGGAGACCCGGGATCGAGTCCCACATCAGGCTCCCTGCATGGAGCCTGCTTCTCCCTCTGCCTGTGTCTCTGCCTCTCTCTCTCTCTGTGTCTCTCGTGAATAAATAAATAAAATCTTTAAAAAAAAAATAAAGGAAGAGTGCAGAATAAAACATAGGATGAATTACTGTGTTAAGGGATGCCTGGGTGGCTCAGTAGTTTAGTGCCTCCTTTAGGCCCAGGGAGTAATCCTGGGGTCCCAGGATCAAGTCCCACATGGGGCTCCTTGCATGGAGCCTCCTTCTCCCTTTGTCTATGTCTCTGCCTCTCTCTCTGTCTCTCTCTGTCTCTCATGAATGAATAAATAAAGTCTTTTTTAAAAATTACTGTGTTAAGCAATGAAAGGAATTTGTTTTTTGTTTTTTTTTTTGCCTTCCTCCCCAAAGAAGAAAAGAGGTGCAAAAAAAGAGAATGAGAGGACAATAACACAGGGCATGAAGGAGTTTTAAAACCAAAGATGATTGGGGTGCCCGGGTGGCTCAGTGGTTGAACATCTGCCTTCGGCTCAGGGCATGATCCCGGGGTCCTGGGATCAAGTCCCATGCTGGGGTCCCCGCAGGGAGCCTGCTTCTCCCTCTGCCTATATCTTTGCCTCTCTCTGTGTGTCTCTCATGAGTACATAAATAAAATCTTTTTTTAAAAAAAGAAAACAAGGATGACTAATGTTCAGTTTCAAGATATATACAGACATTACTGGGCTGTCGCCCCTGTCTCTCCAACACCTCCATGATAACAGCATCTCACAGAGGCTTGGTGTAAGCACTCTGTAGTGGAAATCAAGAAAAGAAGGGTAGTTTCAGTGGAAGGAACAAAAGAATGGTGAAAGAGGCAGTGTGGAGGCAGGAGGCCATGGTGCAGAGGGCCAAATCTGGAGGCTGGAGTCAGGATGTGGGCCAGTCTGACCAACATAGCAGCAGGGGGAACCCAGCTGACATCTGGCTTACTTACCCTTTTCCATTTACCACTTTCTCTACAAACCTTTGCTGAGCCTTTTCAAATGGCAATCTCCCCCCCCACCCCCGCTCCACATTTTTACCAACTTTGGTAAGACACTTAGCCCACTCTGTCCTGATTTATAGTTATTTGTATATCTGCCTGACATAGCTCACTCACTGGGCCGCACACCCTGTAGGGATTTGAGCCTCCTAGTGCCAAACATAGTAAGAGCTCAATAGTAATTTATTGAATGGAATTTGCTTCTTAGCCTTTCTCCTTTATTCCCCTGGGGTCTTTTGGTTGGAATGAACCATACTGTTGAGACACAGCAAATAGTAATAATGACAATGAATGTGAACATAAAAGGTATTTCTCATTTAAAAAAAATTTTTTTTCCCGGAGTGCTTACAAGCAGGAAATCATATATATATGTGATTGGGGTAGGGTGAGGGAGTGAGCCCTAGTATTGAACACTAGCTCTTTTTTTTTTTTTTTAAGATTTTATTTATTCATGAGAGACACAGAGAGAGAGAGAGGCAGAGACACAGGCAGAAGGAGAAGCAGGCTCCATGCAGGGGGCCTGACGTGGGACTTGATCCTGGGTCTCCAGGATCACGCCCTGGGCCAAAGGCGCTAAACCGCCGGGCAACCCAGGCGTCCCTGAACCACTAGCTCTTCAACCACATTTTCAATTGACAAAGATCTGCATGGAATATACATTCATCCCCCATATAAAATTGTACAGATGTTTCAGAGAAAATTGCAAGAACAAACTTTAACCTCATGACTTCCATTATTTTGTAATAAAAGGCTTAAAGCACAATGTGAGCTTTTTTTAGATGCTACGTTCCAAGTGAGTAGTGTGTTGTTAATTTTTATATTAATGCAGGGTGCCAGCAGAACTCCGTGCAGAATCTAAAGAAGAAAATCACTTTCCCACAGCTCTGATACCTGGTGACCGACTTTAGCTTATTTTATTTTATTTTTTGTCATCTCCTAGATGAAATGAACATCCTTTCCACAGCGATGCAGTATAGACATTTCCAACACAAGGACCCTTTTCCCTATTGACAAGAGAGTTCCTTGCTAAATCATAGTTCTGTCACCAGCACATGTGAGTCCCTACTAAGCATTAATTGGTATTTATACTCTCAACACCTGCTTCTCTTTGAGAAAGAGACCTTTTAACATTGGTTTTTTTTTTTTTTTCTTATTTCTAGGCATTGGGTACAGCTTCCTACCTTCCCTTGTGCATCTTCCTGAGAGCTGGAGATGACGAGATCCTCTACTTGTATTCCCCAGTGAAAAGCTGACAACACTCTATTGTCTGCCTACTAATGAGCTTTCTTGTATGGAAGATGATAAAGCAAAATCTAATCACAGCTATGTCCCCAAACACACTTCAGGTTTGTTCACCTAGATCTTTGGAAGGCTTCAAAAAATTTTCACCCCAGATACTAAACTAGAATCCTCTCCTTCCTCATCACGATGTTTCTCTCCCCCTAGACTTAATGGGATGTTCTTTCCCAAGTCCTGCTCTTGCCCGAACACTACCATCTCTACTATATCTTTTTTTTTTTTCATCTCTACTATATCTACTGACAACATCTGCTTTCCTCCTATGTCTGTCTTTTGAATCTTATGGATTCAACATGGTTCTTTAAATAGGTGATTGTAGGATGGAGAGGAAGAAAGAGGAGAAGAGAGGTAGAGTCACTGCATAGGCCAGACCACCTGGACACCAGAGGGGATGGCAGCAGGCCATTTGTGAACTTCCAGCTCTATGACCTCTCCTTGAAAATTTGAAAAACCTCAGGAAATAGAAGCTCAGGAATTTTCAGCAGAGGGTGAGTTGTCTCTTCGTCAGGCAGAGGATGGCTACACCACCTGAAATGCTCCAGGATCTTACGGTTTCTCCAAGGATCCGAATCTTCACCCCTTTACCCTTCCCCCTTCCTCTTTATATTCATTATTCTTGTGGCTGATCTAGTGAAAGCTAAATAGCACTTCTAAATAGAAGCATTTGCAAAACTTCACAGGAGAAAGGAGGAGGAAGATGTGGCACTACTACAAGGGCGTGAAGACACGTTTTAGCCTTTGTGTCTCCATAGTCCTTTAGGGCTGTCCCACGCTTGAGTGACAGATCACATAGCATTGTGCACATCCAGGTGTTTCCTAAGGAATGAGTATTAGTTAACAGGGAGAGAGAACTCCTGAAGCCTGAAACATTTTTCTTGGTCTGTGAAATTAAAGCAGAAGCCACTTTCAACTCATTCAGGGGAAAAAAATATGGATGTGTCTACTCGATCACATTAGGCTTGTCCATCCCATGTGTCTCAGCTGCCTATGGAGCCCAGTCCCCATCATTATGACAGTCCTCCAGCTTCAGACACTAACAGACATGTGGCCTCCTGACTCTGTCATCCTTTCTCCTGTGGGCCCTCCTCTCTTTGGCTCACATTTGGCTCAGCATTTGGCTCCTTGGCTCTCCTCCTGCATCCAAGAGGCCATTCTTGGCCTGGGGCTGGTCCCCTAACACACATACCTATCTCCCAGCCAGAGGAGTGCGGGTCTTTTTTGCCTGGCAACCATCGAGTCTCAGACACAGAAACCTTCATTCAGCATTTTAAATTAAAACCTGCTGCCAGGGTAAGGCTTGTGTGAGTGTTCCTGCTGATATAAATTGTCAGCTCCACTGTAGCTTCTATTCTTACATCTGTCAGGCAAAAGGCCCCAAGGAGTTAGATTGAAGAAAGAGACAATAGGTTGCCATAGATAATGTAAGGATCTGGCCTGGTCCATATGGTGGGTACAGTCAGTAACTGTTGTGCGCCAAAGTCGTGTTGGAATTCTATCATTTTCCCCTCTTTCTCATTTCCCCCATGCAACCTGTCCGCCAAACCAGTGGCAGGGGGCAGAAGCAGCAACGGGGAGTCCTGCTATAATTCATGGAAGAGATTCAGGATAGACTTCAGGATAGGTACAAGATTTGCTCATCTTTTCCTGTTTTAAAACCCTTAGAGCACATTTTGCCAACATTTACCAACGTGCTACCAACTGTGAATTTATGTGAAGAATCATGCATAGCATTTCAGGGTGATAATTCCATACTTAACATTTTTGCTAGGTCTTTCTCTCAGGAAAGTTTTGCGAGTCTTCGATTGATTGTATTCCATAAACTAAGGGCTGAAAAGGATGGGAATGCTGGGATGAGAGTGGAGGTGATGGGTTTCACAGGGGGCCCTGGCAACTGAGAAGACTTCAGAGTGGAGAATCATGCGGGAAAGAAGGTCCTTATGGTTTTAAAAATTCCAAAGAAACAAGGAGAGAAGCAGCTCAGAACCTCTGAGCTGCAGGTCAGAATTGTTATATGTACAGCTGATCCTTGAACAAAGCAGGTTTGAACTGTGTGGGTCCACTCAGATGCGGATTTTTAATACTATAACACTGTAAATGTATTTTCTCTTACGATTCTCTTAACATTTTCTTTTCTCCAGCTTACCTATAACACACCAAATACATGCTAATTGACTGCTCATGTTAAGGGTAAGGCTTCTGGTGAAACTGTTCATGTTATGGGTAAGACTTCTGGTGACCAGTAGGCTATTAGCTAAGTTTTGAGGGAGTCGAAAGTCACAGAAGGATTTTCAGCTTCATAGGGGTCAGTGCCCCACACCCCCAGCCCTTCCCCATTGCTGAAGGGTCAACTGTATATAACTTCAAATCGAGGTTGCAGACAAATACTGAATACCCCACTTTAAGTTCAAATATCAGAGCTAACGTAGAATTTCTCACTTCATATTTGATAACAGCCCAAGTGGATTCAGCACAAATAAAATTATCGCGCTGTAAGGATCCCGAGGGAAAAGTTGATAAGCCAGATCCCATTCCCTCCACATGTGTCCCAACAAATACATCATCTTAAGAAGAATCTTATCAGATGGTAAGCACTTGGAATCTACCTATTGTGAATTCAGGGCAGCTGCCTTGGAACAGAAAAAGTCATTTATTTATTTATTTTAAATTTTTTATATTATTATTATTATTTGAAAAAGTCATTTTTTAAGCTGATTTACAAGTGCTGATAATTCCCCCTAGATTCAGAGCTGGCTTCCTTTTTTTTTTTTTTGGTAGGCAGTCCTGAAGACAGGGATGGGGACAAAGGGATAACCTAAAGTCATCATCCCCCTTAAAGTGGTGGAGGCAGGTAATCGCCAACATCTCGTTCCCTCCCCCCTGGTTTTCCTCCTTTTCCCACGCCCCAGAGCCAACCACGTTGGTTACAAAAGCCAGATACTCCGAGAAGAATGAGCCCGGGCGGAAGGGAGGCTTAGCCAGGGCTCCACGTGGGGGCCAAGGGCAGGCCTCGGGAGCCCCCCCCCCCCCGCCCGCCCCGCCGCGATCTGTGACTCAGCCCGGAGTCTCCGGGCTCCTCCCGGCTTCGCCCCGTTGGGAACACGCACCCCGCGGGCTGCACGGAGCTCGGGCAGGACCCGGCGCCGCAGCCCCTCGCTCCCCGCGCGGCCTGAGGCAGGAGACAGGCAGGGCCTGCTCTGATTGGCTGCCTCTCTCTGACGTAGGCACCAGGCTCGGCCAATCAGCAGCCCGCACTCCCAGAGCAGAAAGATGAATTGTAACAGCCAAGGCCCTGGGAATTAAAAAAAAGAGAGAGCCCAGGCCCCCCACCCGCCCCAAGCCCGGCACAGGGCTCTCCCCCGACCCCCGAGAGAGCCTCCTGTCGTCGGCCGGGAGCCCTCGGGCCAGGCCTGCGTGCACCCCGACTCCTTGGCGCTCGGCCGAGCTCACACCACTTCCGAAGTAGGTCAGCCCGGGCGGTGGGAGGCCGCGAGGAGGCCCGGGGGTCGGGGGCCTGGGGGGGCCTGGGGGGGCCTGGGGGGCCTGGGCGCTCCCCCCGCGGACGCGGCCCCCGCGAGGTGCTCTCTCGCTCTCGGTCTTGCTCACACAGCAGCCAGACAGGCTTTTGCTTTCAAACGACCCCCCTCTCTCCGGCCGCGTACAATTGGTCCGGGACTAACACTCTGGGCAAACCTCTAGCAGGACTTAAACGTCAACGTGAATGAAAACTCACTAGGAGACGGATGATGTCATCTTGATTCAGCTCTTTGTTCCTCGTGCTGTGGAAATTCATTGTTACTTATTAGGCTGGTGAGTTGTGTCTAAGAAGCACGCTGGTTCCCCCCCCCCCCCACTCCAACCCCCCCCCCACACACACACCAAGAATGCAAGTAAAAATAAATAGATGCCCGCGAAATTGTCCTAAATAACATATTGAGGAATGTGCATATGAAACAAATGGATGTGTCCTCAAAAACATAAACCTCATCCACATTCTTGAACACACAGAACCCGTAGGCTGCTGCTATTCACGCAGATATTGGTAGAAAGCTCAACTGCGCTTTCCCGAGCGGGGACATGCGTAGACACGTGTCAAATAACGTTGAGAAGGGGACTGTCTTCTTTAAGCATGACCTGCCTTCAAGTATCATCTAGAAGTTTCCATTGCTCTCTGTTTCCCCAGCTAGCAAAACCAGCCCCCCTCCTCTTCTGGCAAAACCTACGACCCTCGAAGCCCCTTCTCACATTCCCCCCTCTTTAGGAAATCTCTGCCTCCTGACTTTCAGTGATTATTTCTCTCCATCCAGAACCCTTGCAGCAATAAAGGACGCCGATAGCACCCACCTAGGCATAGCTCTGGTCTGTCGCGGCGTCTAATTGTTTATTACACCATAACTCCTGGAAAGCCCTGGCCAGTGTGTCATATTTCAATGGTACATCATATGGACTGAGCACACATATTGCTCTAAGGACAAAGGGAGAAAACTAACGTTTACTGAAAGTCTAGGAGGTGCCAGTCGCTGCACTAAGGTTTTCTATCAATTTTTTTAAATTCTCATTTAAAGCTCATAACAGCCTTAGAGTAGAAGATTTGCTTTCCACCATTTTAAAGATAAGGAAGCAGAGGCTTAGAACAGTTACATAACTTACCCAAGATCAAAGAGCCAATAAGCAGAGGAGCCAAGATTCAAACACAGCTATCAGACTCCCTGCTCTTTCTGCTACTCCCTGATTCTCAGTCTTGGCTGATTAGCTTCTAGAAATTTCAGATGCCTAGGCAGGCCCCGACTCTGAAGATTTTGATTTCAATTTCTAATCCCGGGAGAGCAGGGAGTGTTTATTTCTTTCACTGCTCTGTTGCCAGCAATGCCTTGCCTATAGCAGCCACCAGAACATGTTTGTTAAATGAGTAAGTGAATTCAAACCATCTAGAAGAGTGGTTCTCAGGCCTGGGCTATATATTAGAAATCACCCGGAGAGCTGATGAAGGAATGCCTCTCTCTAGGCCCTACCCCCAGAGATTCTGATGCAATTGGGCTGGGGTGGGGCCGCCTGGCAGGGATCCTGGTTTTCAAAACCTCCCTGGGGCGATTCACATGTGCAACCCCGGCTGAGAACCATGGATCTAGAGTGAGGTCATGGGATCTGCAAACTTTTCAAAGCCGCACAGGTAATTTTGATCCGCAGCCAGAGTTGAGAACTACTGCCTACACATTCAGCAGCCTCTCTCTGGGTTTTATAAATGGGAAAGCATTACTTTCTAAAAATAATTCTGTCAACAAGTATGGGCATGCTCACCCATGCACAAAAGCGTCCCCATTTGGGGTACATTACAGAAAAAACAATGGGGCCTGCTGTCAACTGACTTCTAATCTGTTACCAGTTCAGTGCTAACTTGTTCTTTGATCTTTATCTGTCATGGACTAGTTGGAGAATGATTTATGAAACTGACAGACTGGAAATCTTGTTTTGTAGCTAGGAGAAGGAGAATGAATATCTTGTCTACCGAGCTAAAGGATAACTTTTAACCTCCATGAGCCTTGATGACCAATCTGCATGAGTGTTCATACACTGATGTGTATATTTTTCACTTATAAATATATAGGGAGAGTATGGGGACGAAAAAAATCTTAAAATGCACAGTGTTCTGCAAGTTGGCATATGGACACGAGGAAAAAAAAATAAAGACTCTGACTGTATGTGAACTCCAGATATGATTAGTAATGCTTCTAATCACCTGGAAATCAAGGAAAATGATGTGCCATGGGTTTATGTGTCGTTAACATTAAGCTTTTCTTAAAGGGCATTATCCAGAACATATCAGAAAACAATTTACTATTAGGGAGAGATCTTATTACTTGGTGTAATAAGCCCGACCAAACCCTGATGCATTAAACATTTCTGTAAAAGTCATATTGCCGTTGTATAATTATTATGAGCACATAAACAACAGCTACTGTTAAGAACCAAGAAATGGGAACATCTTAAAGAGCAAATTATTTTACAGTTGGGGAAAGCAACTCCTCGTACACACCATGAAATTTGTATGCAATTAGTAATAGGTGACATTCATTGAGCACTTAACAGTGCCCAACAGTCTTTGACAAGCTTTTAATGTATTCTCATGTAATCGCACAACAAAGAGATGAGCAAGGCACTGCTCTAATCTCTTTTCACAGTTAAGAAAACTGAAGCACAGAGAGGCTAAGTAACTTGTTCAAGGACCCACAGCAAGTAAACTGGGATTCAAATTCCTACAGTCTGATTTCGTAGCGGATGGTTTTAACCGGTATCCATGAGAAATACCTTTTTCTCCATGCTGATATTATGTGGTTTTAAGCAATTGCATCTTTTTTTCATTTTCTGTGACCCTGACATAGAGTAATCAGAGAAAATAGATTTTCAGAAAGAAGCGACTATAGCTTAGTCCCAAATTTAATTCCATACTCCCTCCTTTAATTTTTACTACTATACACAATTTCCAAAACACCATTCTCACAGAATTGAAATGCAGTTCAATAAATATGTTAAGCATCAATTCCGTGTAAGGTTACCCCACAGGATTAGAAAATGGGCAAAATACAGCCCTTGTCTTTAAGAATCTTTTAGAAATGCAGACAGATCCTGCATCCCATTTAAAATCCTTTTTTTTCCCCTTCATATGATTCCAAATCTCCAATCTAACCTTAGAAATTTGGCTTGATTTGGTCCCTCCGCATTTTCCAGCTCCACATCTCTTTCCTTACCCTCATGGGCATGAGCTTCAAACTTGTGGGGCTTCTCTTGGAACTTCTGATGATCCATATCCATGTCCTTTCCAGTGTCAGGGTCTCCGCGGCACCATTCCCACCATCCCCCCCGTGCCCACTCTTGTAGCTGGAAACTCTCCTGCATCCTGCAGATCTCAGATGCTTGAACATCACTTTCTCAGAAAAGCCTTTCCTGATGGTGGGAGCCAGGTCCCATCTCGGCTCAAGTATCTCATAGCCTCCTCCACTTTTCATTCATAGAACTCACCCACTGTCTGTGATACTAATTTGTGTAGTCATTTGCTGAGTGTCTGTGTCTCCCACCTGCTTGTAAAGTCCCATGAGGAGGGAGGAGAGCATGTAGTACTCTATCCTCTGCAGCCGGCACCCTGCGTTCTACTACATGGTGGGATCCAAATATTTGTTCTAAGATATGTTCTTCCATTTAAATATCATGTGTCCCTTTGGTCCTAGTGGTGGTGCTGGCTGTAATGGGTCCCAGGATTCTATGCAATCTATCTTTTGTTTTTTTCCCACACCCTGCATACACCTTCTCAAATTATCCCAAAGTTAAGATGTCACTTGCTTCCTGCTGGGACCCTAATATAGGTAAGAATTAGATGGGCCTCTCCCCCCAAAGAACAAAAAACAACACCCAACAAAAAAAAATAGTGGATCACATAAATTCATAGAGAAAATTAAATACTTTTAAAAACTATTCAAATATTTTCATCTAGGGGCACCTGGGTGGCTCAGTGATTGAGTGTATGCCTTTGCTCAGATCTTGATCCTGGGGTCCTGGGAGCGAGTCCCACATCTGGCTCCCTGCAGGAAGCCTGCTTCTCCCTCTGCCTGTGTCTCTGCTTCTGTCTCTGTGTTTCTCATGAATAAATAAATAAAACTTTAAATAAATAAATAAATAAATCTAAAAATCTAAATACTACAGTAGCTAAGCACTTACCTGAAAACTAGATGCATATTTGAAGAACAAAGTCAGGATAGTGTGTATTAGGGAATAAAAAGCACGACTGAGTCAGTTCATGAAAAACATGCTCCTGGGCAGCCCCAGTGGCCCAGTGGTTTGGTGCCGCCTTTGGCCTGGGATGTGATCCTGGAGACCCGGAATCGAGTTCTACGTCCGGCTCCCTGTGTGGAGCCTGCTTCTCTCCCTCTCCCTCCACCTGTGTCTCTGCCTCTCTCTCTGTCATGAATAAATAAATTTAAAAAACAACAAAACAAGTGAGTTTCAACCAGGGGAGGCGCTCCAGATGCCCAACTGTGTCCCAGCTGCTCCTTCGAGGCAAGGACAACTGGGGATTGGGATGGGGGGGGGGGTGCTTTTTAAAAATTGTAAAGTAAATACAAGTTTTGCTTTGTTCTGTTTTGCAAGACACATTTATTCTTTCATCCTTCTCAGGGGTTAGAAATCTGAAATCAAGGTGTCAGCAGGGCCATCCTCCCTTTGAAGGCTCTAGGTAAGAGCCCATCCTCATCTTTTCCAGCTTCTGGTGGTCACAGGCAATCCTCGGCCTTCCTTGATTCATAATTCTCTCCACCGTCCCATGGCCTCTTCCATCCGTGTGTGTCTTCACCTATACTCTTAACTGGAATATATCTTCAAAGCCCTGATTCCCAAGTAAGTTCACATTCACAGGTTCTGGAGCCTAGGACTTCTTGAGGGAGAACACAATTCAACCCACAATACTTAAGTGTGTGCAACCAATATTTTTTCCTCCTTTCTTTTTTTTTTAATTTTTATTATTATTTATTTATGATAGTCATATATATAGAGAGAGGCAGAGACAAGGCAGAGATAAAGGCAGAGGGAGAAGCAGGCTCCATGCACCGGGAGCCCGACATGGGATTCGATCCCGGGTCTCCAGGATCGCGCCCTGGGCCAAAGGCAGGCGCCAAACCGCTGCGCCACCCAGGGATCCCTCCTTTCTTTTTCCTATTTTATATAGAGAATGTTGGTGGTTGTTTGAGTCTTCTGTCTTTTTTGTACTGGTCACTCTAGCTATAGGTCTGTCAGTTTTGCTGGTGGTTAACTTTACAACTTAGTCTTTTTTAAAAAGATTTTATTTATTTACTCATGAGAGACACACAGAGAGAGGCAGAGATGTAGGCAGAGGGAGAAGCAGGCTCCCTGAGGGGACCCCGATGCGGGACTCCATCCCAGAACCCTGGGATCATGCCCTGAGCTGAAGGCTCAACCACTGAGCCACCCAGGTGCCCCTACAATTTAGTCTTTTGATAATAGAATATAATGATTAGGACTGTGGCTGAAACTGGATATTACTTCTAGAAGCAGAATTAATATCTCCCAGATGTAACTATGGTAGTGGAAATGATTTTGCACTTTCTCTTTTTAGGAAGAAGGTGAGGGTGTCTTCATCTTAATAAGAATAGTTGCATGCTGCTAGGCAGATGCATGATGTTGCTACTACTCTGATTATATGGTCAAAGGGTGAGGATGGTGCCTGGTGGCCAAGAAAGTACACCATTCTGATTATTTGTGGGAGATTAACTAAAGAGAGAAGAAGCTATTTTTTTGTGTGTGTCTTGCTTCTAATGAAGCTTCTGGGAGCCTATTGGGGCAGGGCAGTTCCAGCAACTGTAGAGACAGAGTGTACCCTGTCCTCACGGAGCTCTGATTTGGGCAGTGGTGGTGACAATGGTAGGTGACTCTGGGCTGCTGCATCTTCAGTGTGAGTATGGGCTCTTGGCTTATTTCATCTATTCCTTCTCTGATGCTTTTCCTTGCTTTATTCAGTTCCAAGTTTCTGACCTGGATCATTTTCAGTCTTTCTGAAGGATGTCTCATAACATTTCTTGCAAGGCAGGTCTACTTGTGACAAATTTCCTTAATTTTTATTTGTCTCAGAAAGTCATTGCTTCTTCCCTTTTGAAGGATCTTATCATTGGATAGAGAATCCTAGGTTGGTAGATTTTTCTCTCAACATTTTAAGTATTTTGCTCCTCTCTCCTCTTGCATGGGTTCTAAAAAAGAAATCTGATATAATTCTTGTCCTTACTCCTCTATAGGTAGGTTTTTTAAAAAGTTTCTGGCTTCTTCCAAGATTTCCTCTTTGTTTTCGATTTTCTGCTGTTTGAATATGATATACATTAGGCATAGATTTTTTGGTATTTATCTCGCTTAGTGTTCTCTCATCTCCTTACATCTACGATTTGGGGTCTGTTATTAATTTTGGAAAATTATCAAGTTGTTATTACTTAATTTTTTTTTCCTGTTACTTTCTTTCTTCTCCTTCTGGTATTCCCCCTTCATGCATGTTAAACCTTTTGTAATTGTCACACAGCTCTTGGGTAGTCTGTTCTGTCTTTTTAATTTTTTTCTCTTTGCATTACGGCTTTGGAAGTTTTTACTGACATATCTTCAAGCTCACGGATTCTTTCCTTAGCCATGTCCAGTTTCCTGACGAGCCCATCAAAGACATTCTTCATTTTTATTATGGTGTTTTTTATTTCTAGCACTTACTCTTGCTTCTTTCTTCGAGTTTTCATCTCTCTGTTTACATCACCCATCTGTTCTTTTCATGTTTTCTTCTTTTCCTGTTAGAGCCCTTCACATATTAATCACAGTTATTTTTAAATCCCTATTCCGATCATCCTCAACTCTCTGGCATGCCAGAGTCTGGTTCTGATGCTTGCTTGGTCTCTTCAGACCCTGGTTTTTCCCTTAAACTATGTAATTTTTTTGTCAAAAGCTGAACACGGGGCACATGGCTGGCTCAGTGGTTGAGCATCTGCCTTTGGCTCAGGACGTGTTCCCGGGGTCCTGGGATAGAGTCCGACATCGGGCTCTCTGCAGGGAACCTGCTTCTCCCTCTGCCTATGTTTCTGCCTCTCTCTGTATGTCTCTCATGAATAAATAAATAAAATCTTAAAAGAAAAAGAAAGAAAGCTGTACATGCTCTATGGGGTGAAAGAAACTGGGATGGCTAGACTTTTAACATGAGGTTTTATGGGCATCTGGCCAGCAGTTAGGCTATGTTTGCTCTTTGCTGTAGGTGTGGTGTGAAGTTTCCTCTGGTGTCTTTATTTTGTCTGCCCTGCTGTCTTTGGGATTTCCTAGAGACTCCTTAAATAGGGTCTGAGGCTTGCAGGTCTTTTAGTTGTCATCACCCGTTATTATACAGAAGCCCTAACTGATGTGGTGGTAAGGTGTGGGGGCAGGGGAAGTGCTCTGCAGTCCTGTCATTAGGTCTGCCTTCCAGGGAGCCTGAGATGGGTATTTCCCTTCCCCCATGTCAAAAGCTAGAGGGGCCAGGAGTTGGGTATTTCCCTCCAGGGGGCGGGGGGGGGGGGGGGGGGATGGTTATGTTCTGTAAAGCACCTGTTGGTTACATTTGGTTAAATAGTTTCTCTTGAGGGCAGGCTTTTTGGAGGAGAACAGAATGCTTTGGGTTTATTTCAAAATGTTTACTCCTCCCACCCCCAACCCCCAGCCAGAAGCTAGAAGGGAATTTCCACCCATCTTCACAATGTGACCCTGGTAGGGCTCCTGGAGTTTAAAATTCAGGGAAGTGTTAGGAGGACCTCTAGGATGAGACTCCTTAGACATTCTTAGCTCTCAAGCTAGGATACACTGAGCCTCAAGTATTCCTACAAGTATTCCTTTCAACTATTCCTACAGATACTGGCTCCAGCTGGAGATTTCTCTTCCATGTCAGCTGTGATGCTCTGTATCTGCCCATCTGTCTCTCCAGTTTGGGGAGGGCAGCAGTTTGCTCTGTGACCTCAATTCTCTGGTGGATCTCAGAAGAGTCAGTGAATTTTAGCTTGATCCACTTCTTTTTTGTCGTGAGGACAGGGGGGACAACTTTCAAGCTCTTTACAGGTTGGCCTGGCAACTGGAAGTTCAAATACAACTTTTTTTTTTTTTAATTTTTTTTTTAATTTTTTTTATTTATTTATTTATGATAGTCACAGAGAGAGAGAGAGAGGCAGAGACACAGGCGGAGGGAGAAGCAGGCTCCATGCACCGGGAGCCCGACGTGGGACTCGATCCCGGGTCCCCAGGATCGCGCCCTGAGCCAAAGGCAGGCGCCAAACCGCTGCGCCACCCAGGGATCCCCAAATACAACTTTTTAAAATTGATCTTAGAAAATCTGAAAAATGCAGAAAATTATTAAGTAGAATAAAAATCACCAATAATTTTACCACACAGAGATACTCACTGTTATCTATGGATGTATATATTTTTTCTATGCCTATGATGTATATGCATGTATTATATATGTAATATAATTTTTAGAATTATGTCACCCCATACATAGTTTTACAGCTTTGTTGGCTTACAAAATAGTAGGTTATACACTTCCCCATGTCAGCAAATGTTCTACATTTAATTGTTTATTACTTGCAAATATTGCAAAATATTTAGTTGTATTTAATTGGAGGTAACAGAGCAGAGAGGTTAAGGTCGTAAATTCTGGGATTGGATTGCCTGGCCTAAACCCTAGTCCCTCTGTTTGTGAGCTTAATGATCTTGGGTAAGTTATTTAACAACTCTATGCGTCACGTTTTCTCACCTGTTAAATAGAAACGACAATCCTCACTGTTGGTGAGATTCAGCTGGATAATAAGGATTGTTAGAACAATCACTCAGAACAGTCACTTCGAGAATCGTTTATTACATGTCAACGGCAAAATTAATTTTAAAATAATATATTTTGTATCTTGTTTGGGTGTAAAAATGCAAAATATTTTAACACATGCTGCAGTGTACTTGCCTTGTAGTAATTTTCCCTGGAGGCAAGAGGGCCTATTAGTGTATGGAGCTGGCCTCCCAGCTTTGGTTGCTTCTCCTTCGTTTGTCCACCTGATGTGCTATTACTGCATCTTTTCCATTATCTTTCTTTTTTTTTTTTTAAATATTTTATTTATTTATTCATGAGAGAGAGAGAATGAGAGAGAGAAAGAGGCAGAGACACAGGCAGAAGGAGAAGCAGCCTCCATGCAGGGAGCCTGACATGGGACTCAATCCCGGGTCTCCAGGATCACACCCTGGGCTGAAGGCGATGCTAAACCACTGAGCCACCCGGGCTGCCCCTGCATATTTTCCATTTTAAGGTCAATGTCTTAGGCAAACAAAGTTGCATGTGAAAAACACTAAACACCCCCCCCCAAATGACCCACACAAAGCAAACAAATATAACCTTAAACAAAATATAACTTCAAACTCTCAAAACCACATTTCTGCAAAAGCTCAACATTCTTTTGGTCATTTTGATTTTCTTTGGTAGTTAATAACTCAGAGCCATGTAAAAGTCTGTAGACACTAAGAATCCTTTTGCTTGTGGGTTTTATTATAGAGCCTTCATGATTATCCAAATGCAGCTTGTTGGAAGTTCACTCATCTTTTGCAACCACTGCTTGTTTGTATGGCACAGATTAGAGTGTCTGTAAGCATAAAGACCACTGCCCATTGGGTAGCACCAATCTAATAAAAAACCTGAGTCTTGTTTTCATGCCCTCCCCTTTACGTGTCACCTCCCACATGCAATTAACTGTCAAGTTCCTGTTCCTGCAGGTTCCTCTTCCTCTGTGCTCTCTTCCAAATCCATCTCTTCCTGTTCTAACCATCTTAGAACAAGCCCCCATTCCTTGCCGCTTAGTGTATTATAATAGCCTTGCTTCCAGATTTTCCTTGGTCAAAACCTCCCTCCACAGCATTTTGGCCTCCCCCAAATACTAATCTGACCATGGAACTCTCCTGGTTACAGATAAAGTCCAAATACTTTTGTGTATCATTCAAAGGTTGCTTACATTCCTATTCACATTTCCAGCCACCTCTTAGGGCAATTATCCCCCCTCCCACCTCACCCTCCAGACCACCCTGCTCCATGCTCCAACCCTACTCTTTTTCTCTACTTTATCCTTTAAAGCCTGGTTCCATGTCACTTTCTCTGGAAAGAATTCTTTTTCTCTTTCCTTTTTGGGCAGAATTAATTGCTCTATCCTTTGGGGGCTTCATATAAGTGGATCCACTTGGTACCATATTACAGAGGAGATGTGCATATGCTGTCTCCCCTGCTGTGTCTGAGGTCTGAGGACAGGGACCACACTGTTTTCACCTTTGTTATTCCCCTTCACTTCCCAAACCCAAGTAAATAATATGTGATCAATGAAGGTTTTTGAACAACCAGCATTCATTCAAGCCCAACTTGAGATGCTGTATTTCCTTTTTTTTCTTTAAGATTTATTTATTAATTTTAGAGAGATGACAGAGAGAATGCACTAGCAGGAGGAGAAACAGAGAGAGAAGAGAATCCACAAGCAGAGTCCTCGCTGAATGGGGAGCCCAATCTGGGGCTCCATCCCAGGACCCTGAAATCATGACCTGAGCTGAAACCAAGAGTCAGATGCTTAACTGACTGAGCCACTTGGGCACCCCAGAGATGCTGTATATTCTTTTTTTTTTTTTACGATTTTATTTATTTATTCATGAGAGACACAGAGACAGAAGCAGAACATAGGCAAAGGGAGAAGCAGGCTTCTTGTAGGGACCCTGATGCGGGACTCGATCTCAGGACCCTGGGATCACGACCTAAGCCAAAGACAGATGCACAACCACTGAGCAACCCAGCATCCCTGCTGTATATTTTTAAAGGCAGACATAGAACTAATTTTGAAATTTAATATATATATGTATATATATATATGTATTTTTTTTGTCATTAAACTTCTAAGAGTTTCAGGAATGAAAAACTGTGTTTCACTGGGGCAGGATCATCAAATTAGTACAAAGTACTCTTACTGGCTTGAAAAAGGGGTAGTTTAGGGGTTTTTTGTTTTGTTTTGTTTTTTCCTTGAAGGCTACAAATACACGCATTAAAGATAGTAAACACTGGGAGGGCCCCTAGAGACAAGTGGGCTCCATAGTCTCTGGTTTTAAAACAAATGAGGAAACAGACCTGGAGAGGTTAGTGGTCTTGGCCAAAGTGAATGGAAAGGGAACTAGAATAGAGAACTCATTCTAATTCAGACTCCTTTTCATTAAATCAGAGCTTAAAAAAAAAAAAAAGCTGTGATTAAGACTTTTGCTAAATCAAGTTAGTTTTTTCCCTAAGTAAGCTGAATTAAGGAGCTATAGGTATAGCTTTTTTTAAACTTCTGAAATTTTTATTAGAAAGTGCTGACCCACATATATTCAGGTGAATGTAGATCTTATTATCCTTTCTCACCACCTATCACCAAAGGATGCTGGTAAAGCAAAGTGAAGTGTCCCCTTGAACTTGAAAATATTGACAATTGACATGACAACACTCAAAATCTGTACAAAATTGATAGAGCCAACAGTAGGAATCACTTAAAAAAAGAAAGTCTGGGGGCACCTGGGTGGCTCAGTCGGTTAAGCATCTGCCTTCAGCTCAGGTTGTGATCCTGGGGTCCTGGGATTGAGCCCCACATCAGCGTCCCTGCCTAGTGGGGAGTCTGCTTCTCTCTCTCCTTCTGCCCCTCCCCTGCTTGTACACACTCTCTCTGTGTGTCAAATAAATAAACAAAATATTTTTTTTAAAAAGAAAGAAAGTTCTGAAAAACCATTGATATCACTTAAAATGATTTGATCATAATTTCAGGACAGGACTAGAGTGTGATTTTACTAAGCTGATATGTTATATTGTCCATAAAATATGGCCTACTTAGATTTTTTAGAAGTGGAAGTTAGAGGGTAAAAATTGTATTTATTTAGTTATCCAAAGACTGAGACACTGGATCTCGGAGTTATGAGCATCATGATCACTACAGAGGAATACTCTGTGGTAAGGCAAGGATAGTCCATCCATGGCCTAGTTAAAGTATTTCTAAAGACAATCCAGCCATCCCTTTTTGTTCTGATTCTGTGCTCCTAAACAATCTTCTGGATCCAAACGGACATTTCTGACATTGAGAAATGGGTGATCTAGATGATAAACTTTAAATTTTCAGCCATAAGAAAAAAATAGCTTCCATTAAAAACTTTTAAAATTGATGTCATGGTTTATGCATCAGTCTCTTATGAGGTTGGTTCTTGTGAACCAGACCTCCTGCATCTAGGTATTTGAAAAAAATAAAATAAATTGTCCAGATCTTCAAAGCTGAAGACCAGACTTTGGAATGTCGTGATGACTATAAGAAACTGCCAGTTGTAGCCAGTGACAATTTTGTGTCTCCTCTCTCTAACTTGATTAGTATATATTTTACTATATTTTGCCCAAGATTAGTATATATTTTAAGTTGAAAGGAGTCATTAAAACATGATAACGACAGAGATTATTGATAGTATTTCCAATACTAACTTGCATTGTAATGAGACATTTACATGTTTGTCCTCTATTCCTTCCTCCTCGGGGGCCCAAATTTGCAGTTGCCTTCCAGTGTACCAGGAACGGGTTATAGGACCACCAGGAAAATTAGTCTCTTCATTGTAAATAAGTCAGTCTGAGAAAGACAAATGCCATAATGATTTCACTCATAATGTGGAATTTAAGAAACAAAACGAAAAACAACAATAAAAGAGAGACAAACAGAAAGATCAGACTCTTAACCAACAGAGAACAAACTGGTGGTTAACAGAGGGGAGGCAGGTGAGGGTCTGGGGTAAACAGGTGAAGGGAATCAAGAGTACATTTATGAAGATGAGCACTGAGTCATATAAAGAATTGCTGAATCATTGTATTGTACACTATGTTAATTACACTGGAATTTAATAAATGAAAAATAAAATAAAATAAAATAAATAAAATAAAATAAAATAAAATAAAATAAGTCTCTTTTAGCCATTGTGAATGGGAGGAGGAAAGGACTAAGCTCTTTGAACTAGTACCTCTACTCTAGGGACTGCATACATATTCCCCAGGGTCCTTATTCAAATATTGTTTGCCATGTGTTATGAGGTGACAAGAGATCAAGAGGCACTCATAACGAATCTTAATTCACGAGAGAAGGGAAAGCACCAACACCGCATGGTGAGTCGCCTGGCCATAGCAATCCCCAGAGGAGCTGGGCAGATGGCACCATTTTTCTCTTGAATACCTATTGGCTTAAGGCCCAAAACCCAAGGTTGGGCCTTCATGCTGCTGCCTCCTACTGCGACAGTGTCTGTGTTTAGCTTACGTTTCCAACATCGTTAATTAAACCCCCACTCCCAGAGAAGGAAGAGAAAGCTATGGTGCCAAATCGTGTTTTTCCCACCAGGAGCCACTGACCTCTGGGTCTCTCAACTTTGTGCAAAGAGCCTGTGGTGTATCACATGCCAAGACCGACAGGGCACATTTGTTCCTCGGCACATACACCAAGGACCATGGGACAGGACGATTTCAATATATACCTCCCTGGTGTTATCTTCTGGTTTTTTATTATGTCTTTCAGAAATAGGGTTGGATAACTAAATAAACACACAAATAAATAAATAAATGGAAATCTCCTGGGTATTGAAATATGTTACGCAAATTCCACAATGTTTTTATTAGACAAAATACAGTTCTGTGGCTGAGGTACCCAAGTTTGTTCCAATAGCTAAGCAGGACTGGAAGAAAGCCATCTTTTGGGCAAAAATTAGACTATGACCAATCACATAGAAAAATTCTCCCTTGAAAAGGGTTCACTTTTTAATTTTTTTAAGCTCTCCATAAATAGAGCTTTATGAGGAGAATACCCAGAAGTCTTAGTAAAATTATAGGAACAAATTAGAACCATATAACCCAACATTGGATAATCATAAAACATGAAAAAGATACCTTTTTTTCCCCTCTTTAGGGTATTTTCCTTTTTCCTTTTCTAATTTGGATTATGTATCACCATCATCTATCTACACTAAATACCATAAGTATTTTGTTTTATGTGCAATTTACCAAATGTAGAGCATACTAAATTTTATGTGTAGCATAGAATTACAGCAGTGATTATTCTCTTTCTGGATAATATCAGGGCTTAAATGCTTGTATTTCAGCCCAGAGTAGAAACACAGAAACTCACACACAGCTAATTGTGTCTCCAAATAATCAGAAAGGTTTACTCGATGTTACATATACAACCATTGAGAACAATCCCAAAATGAGGTGCTCCTGAAAAAAATACTACAATGTCTCTGTATTTGTACCACTTCTAAGATCATAGATGCAGAACCATAGTAAACTCATAGAAGAAGGAAGGAAAAGCATTGAAGCCATAAAAGGTTGATGCACCTGGTACAGGGAAAGGCCATTTGAAGTGAGACTATGATCCCATCACTTCCACGTATGAGCTCTCTCTTTATTGGGCATGCAACTCTGGACCATTCATTAAAACTCTCATCTTGGTGAGTAAAACAGTATTGAGACAAAGGTTTCATGGCACTCAAAGATAGGAGTGTTCTAAAAGTATTTTGTAAACCATGACTGGTAGGCATTGTTTAACTTTAAAAAAAGAAGAAAGGGGGGGGGGGCTAGGTGGCTCAGTGGTTGGGCACCTGCTTTCAGCTCAGAGTGTGATCCCAGGGTCCTAGAATCGAGTCCCACATCGGGCTCCCCACAGGGAGCCTGCTTCTCCCTCTGCCTGTGTCTCTGCCTCTCTGTATCTCTCATGAATAAATAAATTTTTAAAAATCTTTTTTAAAAAAAAAGAGGAAGAAAGAAAACCAACTCTACAGTTTTACTGAGCATCTACTACATGCTCTGTATTTTATCAGGTGCTTTGCGTGCTTCTGTTCCTTCCAACAACCCCATGAGGTAGAGATTCTCATTCACATGTCAGGGCAGAGTTGTCGTCCACATTTCCCCAGCCTTTCCCTTCTTCTTGTCACTGGGTGATCTCATCTCGGTTCTCTGGTTTCAGCTCTGGGGCTGTTGGCTTGCTCAGAAGAAACACCAGGCACCTTGCACTTGACTCTATCCCTCCACTCTGTAGCACGGTGAGTGTAGCAGCTTGGCACAGCCACAGGGAGAAAAGGTTGAGCTAATCTTTAACTTTTTTTTTCTTCCTCTTTTCTCAAATGTGCCAGACAAGTGAAAATAGACCGTGACCTTTTGGGGAAAGAAAGCAAAGCCTGAAATGATGACACCATCCTCTGAAGCAGTGACCTGTAGTGTTGCAAGGACTTTGGGTGTCTTCAACCTCTGACCTGTCCCTCCTGGCCCTTCTCTGCAGCCGTTTCTGTGTCTCAGGGCTCGCCGTCTTCTTGCAGAACCTGCTCCTAATGTGTCAGTGTGGGGCTTGGTTGGTTAGCCCACGCTCTGAAATATAGCAGCCTACTCGAAACATAGAATAGAGTTTGTTCTCGGTGTTCTCCTGTCTATATCGATTGGATCAAAGGGAGATCCATCTGGAATCTACTTAGAGTCCTTCCAGATGGTGAGCTTGCTTCCAGATGGTACATTTAATAGGAGAGAAAGAAATCACTGAACATAAACATCATAGCACCAGGGAAGGCCCTGTGACCTTATTTCTTTCAGGATTCTTCAGGAATCAGAACAATTGTGCCTGCCTTAGATTTTTGCAGAAAATTGCTCTTCTTCCTGAATTTCAGACTGAAATTAGGAGCCTTCAGGGAGTGATGATGTTATTTATATCCAAACACTAACCATCCGTAACCACAATTATGGATTGTGGCTTGATTCATCGTATTTTAAAAGTTTACGTGGCTTTAAAAAGCCATTATCAAATTCCACAAGGAGTTCAGGGGCTTTCATTATCCAAGTGCCACCTACTGGATGCAAGCTAATATTTGGCTGATCCTAAAAAGTGGATGACTTTCAGCAAACCTGCCTGCCCCTGGTGTACCACCAGCTTAAAAAAATTATAATTTCCACTTGCAAGGTAAGAGACCCCTAAAAAAAGATCATAGGGTTGCATCTCAGAAGAGCCATCGTGGTGGGCTCTCCTTTAAGCAAGGGGTGGACCCTGGACATTTAGGACCTGGGCCCCAAGGCAAGCAATTTCAGAAAGGAGGCATACTGTCTCATTATCTCTGCTGCTACTATCGTAAATGTGCTTTGTCCCAGACTTTCCCACACATAACTTTGTGTGGCCTGGAAACTTCTATTCATTCAACCAAGAAACAAATATTTATTCATTCGTTTATTTGTTTTCTTGAGGGCAACAGGGGTCTGGGCTTGGAGTGAGGGTCACAAGATCGTGACAGTCAGCAATCTTCTGGTGGAGCCTGGATGGTCCCTGCTCTCGCTGGCCAGACACCTGTCCTATCTTGATTCTTGGCTGAACTTCTTTTCAGTGTGCATTGGCCAGCCCCGCCATACCACCTTCTTCCCCAGCACACAGCCCTGGGACGGGAGGTTGCTTCATTGGCCTTTACCCCTCTGCTTTGAACCTGTCCTTGTTCCCTATAAACCTCAGTCCGATCAATACAGAGGTCACCCCCATGAATGGGCAACTTCCATTGAAGGGATAAACTACGTGAGCTCAATCACAGCCCCTTGGCTTTCAACCGACCTCCCACCGAAAGTTCTGGACCTTGACTAAAGTCCTCATGGGCCTGGATCCAAACACGGGCTAGTAGGTCACTTAACTTTATTTGCTTTTTCTCCTAGCTAGTCAGAGATTGCAAGCTTTTATACGTAACCTGGCTGCCAAACATGCACTGTGGTCAGGGTGGAGTGGCAAGGGAAAGATCCCTCTGTGTACCAACACCTGCTCCCCGAAAGGCCCAGGGCTGAGACTTCAGCCCTCCTGTGAATCTGCATGGCAGTCTGGGGCCCTGGACATTAGGGATGCAGATTCCATAAATTCGAAGCTGTGTGATTTAGATAGGAAATATTTAGATTCAGATTTGTAGTATCTATGAAGACAGGGCTTGCTAAGCAAATGAAAGGAGTTCCTATCTTCTTTTTTACACCTAACTAAAAAGTAAAACAACACCACCCTCAGGATCCAGGCCAGGGACTGCAGACAAAAATTTACATTAAGAGAATAAATAGTTTTCGAGTACCCTACAACTCTCTGTAAACACCCCCCCAGGTACAAGCAACTATAAATAATTTTTATCTGTTACTAAGCAAACGTGTCATAGGAACATTTGGTTATTCTACATCCATTTTTTAATATTATTTCTAAAAGGCCTGGATTTGACAGACCGATTGCAATAAAGTCTATTTCTTCAGTAATTCAGATGGGCTTCGACCCCCACGCCTGCCACATTTATTCTGAAATCGGTGAGGGTGTATTGTAGTCATAGAGAATCAGTTAGAAGGTGCTTTGAGGTCAGTTAGCCTCCAGGCAGAGCTATTCTAGAACTATTTTAGACCTACAGTGGCTTATATCATTATCCTGATACCGGTATAACCATTATTGTTAAGTGATGCTGCCCTATGACAATCATGTTTCATTTTTGCCAAGTACTTTAACCTGGATTTTCATTTTTCCCCAGATGATCTTAAAATTGTTATCTCCTGTTCTCCAATGGGGAAACTGAGGCAGAGGAAGAAGCTCTGTGTGGCTTCAGACCTCAGAACCTGCTCATGGTAAGCCAGGAGTAGAACCCTTGTCTTTTGTAAACCAGCTAAGCGTGGAAAGCACGGGACACGTCTCTCCAGTCTTTGCTGCTTGTTCAAGTGTGCTTCAGAGTGTGCCCCTTCTCACTAATTTGAACACTTGGGAGTATGTTCTCCAGCTTCCAGCGGATGTCCTGGTTCCTAAAAGTGTTCAGAGCACTGCCACTACTTCCTGTAGATGTGCAAACCAGCAGGTGGTGAGGGAAAGAGCAGGAAGGAAGTTGGGTAAAGATGGGAGGGTAGTAGGAAGTACCCCCTCTCAGGCTCCTCCTTTCCTAGGCAGCGACTGTCTGTTCAAAACCACAGCAAGGCTGCCCATAGCGATGTCTTCAACAGGAGGGAGGTGTTGGTCCAGAAACAGTAAAGCTAATCTTTGTTGAGGGCTTGTTAATGAGACAACATGCTGAGCATCATCTTGTATCATCTTCACCTTAACCACAGAAGACACTAACATCACTGTCTCCTTTCTGCAGGTGAGGAGCTCAAAGCATAAAGAGAGGAAGTCACTTGTTTCAGCTCTCAGGGTCCAGGAGCCTGTCTGACTCCAGAGGGGACTCATGCCTGGGCTTCCTGTCTCCAGGGAATCTGGACAGAGCGGTGGAAATTTCAGGTCTCACACTCCTTGGGCTTGGGGTTGCCCAGCAAAAGGGGATGCCCTCCATTTGTGCCACATTTAAGTCCATAATGGACAATCAGATAAAGCTTTAAGAATGTCAGCTCCAGGGGGATTGCTAGAGTCTGGGTCATTATCATCTCTCCTTCCTCTCTCCCTCCTCCTCCTCCTTCTCCTTCTTCTTCTTTGGGATGTAACACTTATTTGTGGAGAGCCTGAACCCCTTAGATGGATATGGTATCTTATTCCCCGAAACTCTTTTGTCATATCTGTTGGCAGAACTTAGAAGTGTGCATTTCACTGTCCTAAGAGATGTGCCAAAGCCCAACGTTTTAAAAAAGAAAAAAAGAAAAATGGGTCCCTCTGGAGTTTTCATTCATTTACTCAGAAATAATCAGAATGTGAGCAACAAGGATGTAGTGGGCACGATGCTGAACAGTAGGACATAGAGGTGAATATGATGGGTTTGGTTTCTCTCTCTTGCAGTTTATAGCTTGGGACAGGGGCTGGCAAACTCTAGCTGTGGGCCAACGGCTGCCTGTTTTTATAAATAAAGTTTTATTGGAACATAGCCACACTCATCCATTCACAATTTGCCTGTGGCTACCTTTGCACTAAAACAGTGGAGTTGAGTCATTGCAGCAGAGACAAGATGACCTGAAAAGTGTGGAATCTTTACTATCTGGCCCTTTCTGGAAAAAGTTTGCCAACCCCTATCCTAGGATAACATTTATTTTTCAAGCCCGGAAATTTTTCTTTCAGATGAACGTGTGTATTTATCCTCAAACTGGCTATCCATTAGGACCAGGCAGTTGGCTTCCTAAAGGAAACGGTCATCACTGGAGGACTCAGCAATGCTGAGAAAAACAAAATTATGACAATAAAGTAACCACCAGCATTTCCTGAGTGTTTGCTACTAGCCAAGCAGAGCTCTAAGCATGGGTTACCTTGCTCAGTTCTCACAGTTCCTCTCTGCAGGCAGCACTGTTATTACTCCCATTTTACAGATGGGGGCTGGATAAATAACCAGATTTTGGAGCTAGAAGGAGCCGGCCGGGCACACGCTCTTCCCTTTTGCTCTGCATTGGAAGAGGTAGTGGGGTGCGGGGTCCTATCCAAGCAGGCTGGAGAGATGGAGATCCACACCGCCCCCCCCCCCCCCCAGCCCCAGAAGTGGCCAAATAGTGCTGGGCCTATTTTTAGGCCTGAAGAAAATCCTCATACAAGAGAGGATAAGTCTCTCCCTTGCCCTCTGTACACAGACACACTCTCTGATTGGAGGGGGATGCAATTGCGACACCACGCTCTGAGCTTCTCAGATGTGGGTGTGTCTAATGACTCTGCTAATGCTGATCCGTGGGGGATGCTTTGGAATTCAGTGGGAAAAAAATAGAGGCATTGATTCATTCTGTCAGAAAGAAGAAATAGAAGGAGCTCCTTTAGAGTTTATTTCTCTATCCCTTTCTTCGGGAATTCCCAAGACCCTAATGGCCATGCTCTTCCTTTGCTTCTGACACCCCCTGAATTCCTTCTCCCCATCTCCAGAATATCATTGCCCTTGCCACAACAAGCTTTTCCGAAAACATGAAGGCCTCTCCTGGGTTTTTTTTTTTTTAATATTTATTTATTTATGATAGACCTAGAGAGAGAGAGAAAGAGGCAGAGACACAGGAGGAGGGAGAAGCAGGCTCCACGCCAGGAGCCCAACGTAGGACTCGATCCTGGTACCCCAGGATCACGCCCTGGGCCAAAGGCAGGCGCTAAACTACTGAGCCACCCAGGGATCCCCTCTCCTGGGATTCTTAAAATGTAATAGTAGGACCACAAAAATGATACTGGGGCAACTCCCATGTCTGAGTAGGGGAGGGTACTTTACCAAGTTCAGGAACAGAGTAGAGAGGTCTCCATTCCTTGTATGTCTTTCCAGTTATCAAGAAGACATAACCCTGGGGCGCCTGGGTGGCTCAACCGTTGAGTGTCTGCCTTTGGCTCAGGGCATGATCCTGGAGTCCTGGGATCGAGTCCCACGTCGGCAGGGAGCCTGCTTCTCCCTCTGCCTGTGTTTCTGCCTTTCTCTCTCTGTGTTTCCCATGAATAAATAAATGCATAAAATCTTTTTTTTTTTTAAATGAAGACATAAACCTAAGGCTACTCAAACTTTCTTTCTGAACGTGGCATTAGTTGATGACAGCCCGGGAAGCTTTGCTTCTGTTATGGTTGTTCAGAAACAATCACTGGCCCTATTCTCAGGAACTTGTACAGATGTAGCTTGCCACAAGAACAGGTAGGGGAAAAAAAAAAAAAAAAAAAAAGAACAGGTAGGGGAACATTTCTTTGTCTCCCATGCACTGGGGCCATTAGAACACGGATTGATACAGGAAGTCTGAACCACTCCCTGGAGGCCTCCCCCTGTTTGAGAGTTTACAGTGTCCTAGCTCCATGGTGCCTGAATGTGGGTATTTGCACCCACTACCCCTTGTTTCTGAAGGCCCTGTGCTATAGATATATCTGACAGGACGCTCACCGAATGTGCTTTCTAAGTTACTCATTTCAGACAGAAGCCTGAGTCCTGTCTTAACCTTGATAGAGCCATAAGTAGAACGAGCAAATGTATATAGTCTCTAAAATATGCATGGAATTACAAAAAAGTAAAAGGTACCTACTTTTAGGTCTGACAAGCTCTTCACTCCATAGAATTATGCACCACAGTCCCCACCGTTCTGTAAAATCTTCGGGAGGCCTTGCATTTCATATGCAAGCAGTACCAGCATGGCATTCCTAGAACATTTAAATAGGCTGTCTCTATAGAATTAGCTAGACAGCCAGCATTGGAGGAGTTAGGAGATAATTATGTCTTCCATAAAATGAAGTTCTGTTCTAAGGAGGAAACGTGGCCAAGATGCCAGGTACGTTTTTCGTTTTCTTTGTATCTTGGCCGTCTCAAGCCAAGACACATTCCAAGCCACCCGTTTGCTCATGTTTCTTTCGTGAAATGACTCTATTTTCTCAGGGCTCACGAGTAACTATCACAGTGAGGATATAGATTTCATTTTCCTCCAAGATTTTATTTAGGACACACTTTGGGGATCTTGCATAACCTCTCTGAAAAGAAGTTTGCAAAATAAAACGATCTTGTCATCTGCTTCTTTCTTTCTTTCTTTCTTTCTTTCTTTCTTTCTTTCTTTCTTTCTTTTTCTTTCTTTCTTTCTTTCTTCTTTAACAGAATTAAATTAACAGAAAAGATCCAAGCTTTCTAGTTTAAATTTATGCCAAATTGATTCAAAGTTAACATATTTTTGAAAGGGTTATCTAATAGAATTTCAAATGGCTCTTGCTAATGCTTAGTCTTATTTCTGATCCCAGCTCCCCTGTCTTTGAGAACCTAAGGAACCAGTTAGTAAGAAGGTAAGGGAAATGACAGGAAAAGCGAATTAGAAGATAGATTACATTCATGTCCTCTGTGTGGTGTCTTTAACATAATAGTCCTTGAAGGAAAAAAAAAAAGAGACAAGATTTGGAAGAAATATAGGGCTACCCCCAATGATATCTCTTGATATCATACTTATCATGTGGGGCCGCCATGCATAGTTGTTCACTTTGAGACTGCACAACCCAAGGGGGGCACCCTTCCTATCATAATCTATGTGTATAGACCTGATAGTGGACATTCTCTGGCACTGAACCCTGGCTCCCTCCCTCTCTCCCTAGCTGAGATGGATATTCAGTCCTCTTTTAGAAACTCTACTTGTCATCCCAATCTGGCACAGTCAGCTTCCAGAAGATTCATCTACACAAGCAACTCCTCCTTAGGTTTGTCCCACTCTGGACACAGAAACTTGGACACTTGCTATGTTCCTGGCTGTGCCTAGTGACTTTTCAGTGTGGCCTTGGCTCCCTACCAAGACTCAGCTTCTTGGGACATCAATGAATCTATTGCTTCTGCTTTTATTTTTGGTAGTGTCCACACCCCCAGGCCCTTGGCTTTCCTGTCAGTTAGTCTACTTTGTCCCAGGTTTGTCTGGAAACAGGGAGATTTCCATAATTCTTCTCTACTGAGAAGGTAGGGGTAGAGAAAAGAGGAAATAAGAAGAGAATGCCAAACTTAACTCAAAAAGACCCAAGCCTGTCCCATTCTGGCCCACCTTGTCTGATTCTGCTCTGGCGTTTAGCATAGTTTTCATTATGGAAAATGCAGACAGTGAAAGTCTTTTAGTTTTATATAAAAGTGTTTTGAAATGGTCCTTGCATTAAAACTATTTATCAATAGAGAGATATCAAGTGCTACTTGTCTATATATTTGATTCAGCTATAAATATTCCATGGCCACCTCTAGAAGCCTTGCTTTGTCCTGCAGAGCATTAGCTGGCTTGCTCTTCACAACATCAGCCTTTTCTAGTCTTTTCCTCCCTCCTTCTTCTCTTTCTTTTCTCTCTCTCTCCCCTCCCTCCCTCCCTCCTCCTTCTTTCTCTGTTTCTCTCTTTCTCCTTTTCTTTTTCAAGGACCCAATCATTTTCTCTAGTGCTGAAATGTACTTTAAGGAGTCATCTAACCCAGTACCTTGCATTAAGGTAAATAAGATAGTAGTGTCTCAGTTTTATAGAAGAGGTAACAAGCCCAGAGAGAAGAGGCTTCAAGCTATGCAAATTGATAAAAGCCAAAAGCCAACATTCTTAACCTTGGCTATGAATGAAAATCATCAGGGGAAGAAGCTTCTAGAGCCATCAATATCTGTAAGGATGGTGTTTCTTGAGCCTAACCTGCTCAGAATTCATTTCAGAATCTGAGTGTTGGTGAAAATACAAATTGCTGGGCCTCTCCTGATCAGGGGGTCTGGGTGGGCCTGAGAATGTGTGTGTACAACCCATTCTAGGACAGATGATACTGGGCTGGGCATGCAGGATTTCGACCATGCAAACCATCGGCAGTGGAAAATGCCTTTACTGGTGAGTTAGCAAAAGGGATTCTGGGTTGGAGTTGAGTCAGTGATCCCTGGCCCACTTCAAAATGCTCTGAGTCCCTGGTCAGTGACCCAGGAACTGTGGTCCACGGGAGGAACTGCATATTCTCAAACGCTTGACAGACAGGAAATGTGCTGGACTGGAGGACCTTCTGTCTCCTTTAGCCCCTTCTTACCAGCGTTGGGTTTCAGCACTACCCTTCATCTCATGCCCTTTTCCCCATACTTCTGACCTCCAGGTTGCTGTGCATCCGAGGACCCTCCCTCAGACCCTTAGGCTGTGTACTGTCCTGTGCATGCTTCCCAGTAAGGTCCCAATGGCCCAGCGCCCTTGGTGCGGGCTCATGTCAGTCTCTCAGCCCTGTCCCAGCCTTCTTGCCCTGTGCTGTTTGTTGACCATACTCACTGGCCGGCTGCTAGGCTTCTTTTTGCCTTTTGCATATTTCCCTGGTAAGCCCAGCCTAACCGTCTATTACTGCTTCAAACATCCACATTCCTAATGGTTCACTAACTGGGTTTCTGATTTGGGTCTGAGACGTATCTCTTTTGTCAGTCCCTTTGCTGAGCAGCACTGATTAGCATACTTAATTCATTCATCCATTTGCTGAACATTGATTGAGTACCCAATGTGACTAGCACTGGCCTACATTTAAAGATAAGGAGAGAAATAAGACACATTTCCTTCCCCCAAGGAGTAGTAGGGGAGATACGCTTGTAATAACAAATTCCAGCTCCCTGTGATGGGTGCAAAAATAGAATCAAGGGCCAGATGCGATGGTATGATATGGGGAGGGAGGGTGCAGCTAAACTCCAAGCCCGGCCTGAGGTCACCAAGCCCCTTGTTTCCCCTGGACTCAGGCCTACAGGTTTCCAATCATCACTGTCTGGCAATACCAGATGGATGTATATATGCAGGAATGATAGCATGGGCCGGAGGGCAGAGGATGATTTCTTGGCGTCAGTGTCCCATGGAGAGCAACAGAAAATCTGCACATCGGAATGGGTTTCAAATGGAATATAAAGGGTTAAGTGAGAATGGGTGAAATGAATGGAAAGAGGCAGTGCTCACCACTGATGGGGGCGGGCAGTTCTGTTAAGTAAGGGAAGAGCTTAGAAGCTGGAATCACCCTTCCTTTGCTCAGCCCCCCCCCCCCATGTGGTTTCACCCCTACACCATTATGCATTTTCCATGATGACTTGCATGAAAAAACAGAAAATGTGCACAGGCACCCTGCCGAGGACCCCCACCTGGAAAGATGACCCTCAGGGTGGTAACAGCCCCTCGGAAAAGGCTCCAGCATCTAAAAGCTCCTTTGGGCAGTTGAAGGGGATGTCAGAAACAAGGCGGCCATCCAGCCCTTTACAAGGACACCCTGGGAAGAAATGCCAAGTGCCCAGGACAGAGGGAAGTGCTGGCCCGAGAGGTGGATTTCACTGAAGCCTCCATCCATGGGTGCTTGCCGAGTGGTGACAAATTAGACAAAAATCCTGAGATGCATGTGGACGAAGGCAAAGGGATGAGAATCTTTTCATTGCGTTCAACAATTTGAAGATCCTCTCTGGAATACAAGGTGCTTCATGCTCTGCTATGGAGGTGATTAAGTAGAATTTTTGTAAATAGAATACTATGTCCAGGGGAGTTGCTATTTAAAGGCAAAAGACAGCCAATCTTAATCTAAAGGAGGATTTTTTTGGCAAAATGAATAATCACATCCCACTTTACCTGTCTCTAAGGAGTGAATTAAAACAAAAAAAAATTTTTTAAAGAGTGGGATAATCCTTCAGCAAAGTTGTTTAGTGGACAAAATCTTTCTTGCATGCTGCTTAGCTTTCTCTAGCTTCCGGAGAGAACTCTAGGTCCTCATGAGCTTTCTAATTGCACAGGATGCCTATTTGTGGGGCCTCCAATCTTATTCTTACTCACCTTCCCTATTCACAATCTAGACAGGCACCTTGTGATCTGTACAGGCTAACTGTGCTGGATGTCATTCCTTCTGTATGTTACTCTTTGCAAATATGGTGAGTGTCGGTGGATTAAATTCTTAGGGGAATATTTGGCGAAAGATTCATGGGAGCTAGTACTTTAACCCACCTTATAGAATGGGTTTACAGAATTGGCATTATAGAATGGCCTTATAGAGTTGAAAGAGGTATTCTGAGCTTAGGAAGTTTTATGTTATTCCACAAACACCCCCACCCACCAGCTCCCCAAATTCTAAGCCCAAATGTATTTTATTTACTCTAAGGTCTACCAGGGAAGAGGTTCAGAGAAGAGTAATAGCCCTTCACAGTGGGAAAATAATTTAAGAGAAAAAGTCAAAAGAATCGAGACTCTCTAGGGTGGGGAAGAGAATATTAGAGAGAAAGATTAACAGTAGCTTAAAATAGGGCTGGCACAGTGCTGTTCAATGGAAATATATGTGAGTTGCATAAGTAATTTTAAATTTCCTGTCATCACACTAAACAAAGTAAAAAAAAAAAGTAAAAATCATTTTAATAATGTATTTTATTTAACTCAGTGTATCTGAAATACTATTGCAACATGTCATCAATTTAAAATTATTTTAGGGGCCCCAGGATGGCTCAGATGGTTAAGCGTCCAACTCTTGGTTTCAGCTCAGGTTGTGATCTCAGGGTTGTGGGATCAAGCCCCACACCAGGCTCTATACTCAGCTCAGAGTCTGCTGGACATTCTCTCCCTCTCTCTGTTTCTACTCCACACACACACACACACACAAGTGCAAATGTGCGAGCACTCTTTCTCTCTCTCTCAAAATAGATAAATAAAATCTTGAACAACAACAAAAATATTTTAATCCGAGATTTTATATTCTTCACACTAAGTCTCAAAAACCCAGTGTGTTTTTTCCAATCAAGCATTTCATCTTGGACAAAGCCCCCTTTCCCGGCTCCTGTGGCCCATGTGGCTAAGTGACTGTGTAATGCGCAGTACAGGTCTAGGGTGATGAGTGTCTTGAGTGACTGTTCTGAGTATCTGAGAGGAGCAAATGCGGTGGAGCAGCTTTAAAAATCTGGAGGCCTGGGTATCACCACCTTAGAGGTTCCAGCTTAATTGGTCCAGGCATCAGTCTGGGCATTATTAGCTTTTAAAAGCTCCCCAGGCAATTCTAATATGTAGCCAGGGCTGAGACCCACTGGGTGAGAAGAACGTGCACAATGTGAGGGCACTTACACATTTAAATGAAAGCTTTTGTGGGGAAGGGGTTTCCGTCATCTTTTGTGTCCAAGTTTAAGATCCAGAAGGAAACTTCAAATATCATGGAGGCTGACTTGTTTTACAAATGATGCAAGGCCAGCCTTGGGTATTACAGTTTGGTGGTTATTGATGATTTGTCTTGCTAGCTTAGTTGTTTACATCCTCAAAACCTCTTTCACTCTTTTTCTTAACTTACAAGATATTTTCAAACTCGTTTCTGTTTCACTTGAACCTGGGGATATGTGCTGATGATTCTCAAAGCCCCAACCCATTCTGAATGGCTGTGGGTTGTCCTCTTGTAGGTGGCATCCAGGTACCTTGACATTGGACAGAGCCACTGGGTACCCAGGATGAGGAGCTCTGGACTCTGCTGGGCCCTCATCCTTATCACTGCTCAGGGGAGGAACTCTGTCCATTCCGTTTGCCACCCTTCTCTCCATTTTTTCAAGGCAGAGGTGGGTATGATTTATGACCCACATTTGCAGGGCTATTGCAATTTCACGAGTTCCTGCTAACATAATGGGCAATTTCTGCCAGCAAGTTAAATATTTAGAAATAAGAGACATACTCTACTGCCAAATACGAGTAGTTTTAATGAAGGTCTTATTTGGGGTCTGATGTTAGACAAAGCCCTGTGTGGAGTTCATGCATAAATGTCACAGTGCGGAGAGACGAGGGTGCGTGGAATTTTGCAGCCCCCCGAGAAGGTGACAGGCTCTGTGCTGAAATCCAACTTTTTCAGGATCTCAGATAACAGCTTTCTCGCTCACGATATCTAGACTCCTTCAATTCCTCTTTGATACAGCAGTAAATCACTCTCTTGCTCGCTCTTATTTTAAAAGTGGGTCACCCTTCAGTGCTTGCCTTTCAGTTTCTGGGAAACATCTACTGTCTTCTATCCTCTTGTTTAGCAGCTCAGGCCAAAGAGAATGAAAGAGACAGAGCCTCGCCACTTAGGTCATCAAAAGAGTAAGCTGGGATTGTGTCCTTTGCTCCTTCAGGCTTTGAAACCGAATTGTAGGAGACCTGGTTTGTACCAGAGAGGCATAGGCTTAGCCTATTATTTAGCGTGTTAGTTGCCAGTCGTAATAGGTCTATAAACTAAGATTCTCATGAATCTTCTCCATATCCTTTAAAAACCCCAAATGCATGGTAACAGCTTCTCTGGGCCCCTCTGGGAGGCTCCCAAGGGAGCCTCGCTGGTGATGAATGCTGGAACCCCCGGAACAGAACAAATTGGTCTCATAAGCAGGGAGTGACAGCCTTTCTGAATACAGCTGCTTTCTTCATTAGAAAACTAAAAATAGCCCCAATCATTGGAGGCTGGTTTCACTTTAAGCCTTCTGCACATCCATTCGTCTGCTCCATTCAGGGTTTCTGCGTGGCTATGACACCGTGATACTATTTCAGACGAAAAGTGCATTGAAGAAATGTTCCTTTCCCTCCCCCATGTTCACTCCAGATGTCCTCAACTGTCCAACACGGCTTCATATTGGGGGAACTCATGGGAATCTGCCGGCATCCTTACCATCCCCATCTGCTTCACCCTATTTTGGAAAAATAAACACCATCCACACTGAGAGCAAGAATTTACAATTATTAGGATTTTTTTTTTTTTGCTTCAAGGAAATGTTCATTACATGTGTGATTTTCTATGGATAGCTCATGAAACCTTGAGTACAACTACCCTTTCCAGCTGATCCAGGATTTTACTAGATTCTCTACTCAGATTTAGTTTGAGGAGACATTTTTTTTTTTCCTCCCGGAGCTGGCTGACTGTGACCTCTGGCAGAGCCAATTTCCTTCCCAGCTTTAAAAAGTGATCCGGAAACACATTGTGGAGGCAGCCTGTGTGAGTAGGTCAGTCCAGGGGAATCCGGGAGAACCTATACTTAGTCCTGGCCACTCTCTGTCTTGGCTCCCAGAGGAAGCTGGATCTGCATTATGTGGGGAGGCAGGGGGGGTGGCACCACGATTACAGTAAGGTGGGCTTCTGGTGTAGCTTATAGCAGTCGGGCTCTGATAGGTTGCATCCCCTTGGCATCCCAGTTATTGAAGGAGTGTAATATAAAAAGAGGGAAAAACGAGGCAAAGAACAAAAGACGTCAACCTGCCGCTTAATAGTATCCCTTTACAAAAGGTGCACTCTCAAACTAGGCATATGGGTCCATAACAAAAATCATTTAGAATTAAAATGCGGAAAACAAGCCTCCACCTTAACTCTGACCACACTGTATATATATTTGATGTATACACAAAAGTATGATTTTAATGGCTTTAATAGAACTGAAAATCCTAAAGATGAGAGTTCATGTTGCTATGGAAACTTTTACATGTCTTGACTACAGAACTCCTAGTTTAAATTTGCAAACTTAGTATCACATGAGATTTTTTTTTCACATTGGATTTCTGGTTGGTCTTTTAAGAAGATAAAAGGAGAAAAACTGCATGTCATACTAGTACTTCTTGTTATACTCATAGCCAGAGGAGAAGTGGCTTATGATCATTTGACACAATTTTTTCTTTCTTTTTTGTCTGCACAGGAAAAGAGCTTACATAAGGGCTATGTGGGGTGAAGATTTTATAGTGAGGCATGATTAATTCAGTTCCAAAATGTTCAAAATTCGAATGATTTCCTTTTCTCATAGAATTAGGCCTCCAAAGGATGAATCAATATAAATCAGGGTGTTCGTGGATTTAAAAACCCAAGAGTTACAGAACTCAAAGCCCTTTAAAGAGTAGAGGAAGTTCTGGAACACAGCACTTAAAGGCATGATGATGCCCGAAGCCTGCACTCACTTGCAGTCAATGTGCACTGCACTCTGAAATTGGACCCCACGTGAGTAAGAGCAATGTGGAAAGAGTGCCAGTTGAAGAATTGTGGAGGAATAAGTCAGAAAGCTTGAGGATCCCTTCTCCGCTCTCCCTCCATCACCTCCTCCCTTACTGTTAGCCGTAGGGACTCATCAGTAGGTTTGGCAAACTGGAAGCTTTGTAAGCTTTAGAGTCAGGTGGAACTGGACGTAAAAGTAATAAAGGTAGCCCCACCAGGGGCAGATCATTTCACTTCTCTGAGCCTCATGTCCTCACTAAATGGAGATAATAGTGCTAATGCCACATGGATGTAAGAAATGATTGAGGGGCACCTGGGTGGCTCAGTCGGTGGCTGATTCAGTTCAGGTTGTGATCTTAGTGTCGTGAGATCAAGACTGGAGCATCAGGGTGTACGCTTAGCTCAGGGTCTGCTTGGGACACTCTCTCCCTCTCCCTCTGTCCCTTCCCCCACTCTCTCTCTCTCTAAAACAAATAAATCCCTTTTTAAAAAGGAAATGATTGAGATAACATATGTGAAATACTGAGTACTTTCTCTGAAGCATAGCAAGTCCTCAATAGATATGTTTTCCTCCAGTTTCTGAAGTGTGCTCATCGCTGGTGCCTTTGGGGGCATGCAGGAGCAAGCTAGATCCAGATTGTATCTACTGAGACCCTGTGGAGTGGGCATAGACTCCCTCCTCTTCTCCCATCCCCACTATTACATATTTTGATGGTTCTTACCTAAATTATACAAATAATCTATTTATGAAACTCATTCACTGTGCTGTGACAGCCTTGTCTTGTTCCCTACCTAATACACTCAGTGTCCAGCATAAAACCCAGCAAAATAAATACTTGTTGGGTGCAAGAGTGAGATGTGGGGTGTGATATACATACAATTAGGAGAGACAGATGGCTCTATTTTAAAAAGTAAAAATATATGAATACAGAATCAGGTTCCAGGCTTAGGAAAGGGCCCATGCAAGTGTGTGCATCCTAAAGCTATAGCTGTGTGAGCTTCCCAGGAAATCTGCCTTGGAGTGAACATGGTTCACCTGCCTTTTTGCGACCTGCTCTGTGTTGTCACTTTGTTTCAGTCCTATGACAATTTAGTTTAGGTCTGTTACTTGAGATATAGCCTAATGAGGGGAAATCATTATACCTACGAAGTAGGTTGAGGTGTCTTGTAGATGGCCCCTTACTCACTGTGTCTTCATATGTCCTTTCTTCTGGGAATTCTCAGAGGTGGGGGTGGGGGGTAGACAGAGACAGAACTCTTTCTTTTCTGTAAGACCACGAGTCCTATTGGATTAGGGTCCCAACCTTATGACCTCACTGAACTTTGTCTCCTAAAAATGTTATTTGCAAATACAGTCACGCTGGGGGTTAGGGCTTCAACTTTGGAATTTTGTGGGGAACACAATTCAACCCATAGCCCCTAGAAGGCCAACTTCTGGTTTCACCTTGGCTCTCATTGGAGGACTGACCTCTTTGGGCTCTGATACACTCATCATATATGGCGATAATAGCAGAGCAAGGTGAGGGAGGATAAATACCTCAAGGAGATAGAACCAAAATGGCACCTTGCATAGAGCAGCAACCACAGCTGGCATTTTGAGACCTCGTAGGGTTTTGAAAGAAGATACCAGGCCAGTAATAGGGAAATAATTTCCCTGGCCCCTGATGAAACTATGCTTCCTTCTCTTTGTCTTTCATATTTTACTGTTTTTTTCTTCCTTTCTTCCTCTTTTCTTTTGTTCCTTTCTCCTTCCATTTTCAATAGTATTGTCAGACACAGTGAAGAACCACTCTTGGCACTTTTAGTGATGGTAATCTGCTTTTGATTCCCACCAAATGAAAGCGTTGACTGATGCATAAGGAGCAGGAGACCAGAAAGGACAGAGTAGATAGGGGTGGGGTTTGGTGGGTGAGTGGGAGGTCAGGTGGTATGAGTCTAAGATGAGAGGAACAAGGGTGTCACTCTGTGGTAGGAAGGGAAGAGGAATGACGGTGTGAGGCTCAAGGGGGTAGGTGCCAACACAGGGCAAGAAATTTCACAAGTGATAATTCTGGGTCTCAATTTTCTCATTAGTTAAAAAAAAAAAAAAAGCTGGAGTAGAAAATCCCCGAGGTGCCCTCAAACTCTAATATTCTGTACCTCTGTACTCTTTCTACCTTCCCCTGTGGAGTGGAATTGATAAGCAAAACCCTTTGTGTGCCTTATAAGAAAATCATTATGCAAATTCAAAGTATTGCTCAAATTAATTCTAATGAGGTTCAAGGGGAAAAACAAGTAACAACCAAAACTCTTTAATAAAGTGTTCTAAAAAGAAAAAAAGAATTATCGCCCACTTCTGCACTTCCTGCTTTTGGCAGGGACTAGAAGTGGAAATCTGAAAACACTGTGAGACAGTCTGTTCTCATGGTATTTCTAGCTGAGAACAGGAAGGAGGGGAAATCTCATATGAGTGAGAGAGCCTGTTTTTTTCAGTGATTAGCAGGCCAAAGAAGTTTCACTGGGCAATCAAGCTTGACAGCACCTCTTAAAAGTTTTACCTTTATTTGGTCAGCATAGCAGATTTTGCCAGTAGCACCATCACAGTCACCGAGATACAACCATCACTGGTCACCATTACCGGGTGCCTACTCTCCCTGTGGCTGGGTGTAAGGTGCTGGAGACCCAGACGGAAGCAATGTGGCCCCTACCCTTCTGGAGCATATAACGAAGTTGGAAGGCTGAGGCATCTATAAATGAAAAATAATTACAATTCTAAGCAGCATATGCTGCGTGCTAGCTCAGCCATGCAGACAATGCTGAGAAGGAGCCATCCGCACACTGAACGAAATACCTCATTAGCTTGCATTGCTCTCTACCTCACCAGTGAGGTCTCATCGCTCATCACTGGAGTATTCAGCACCTTTAGGCAAAAAAAAAGGGGGGGGGATGTTTCTTAATTCCTTAAACTCTCTTGCCTGTCTCGAGACACAACAGACTGTCCTGTGTGTGATGCCAATGAGTCACTGAAGCTGAATCATGTTAACAATAAGCATGTAATGATGAATGCATATCGATTGGCTCAGTGTGCTGGAACCAGAAAAGTCCCAGTCTAGACCAGTTGCATTGTCCCTAATTACCTGCCAGAGAGTCACATGCACGAATGTCTAAACCTGCTACAGACCTTCCAAGAAACGGGCTTGGTCACTGTGACACTGATTGGGTCTCATAAATCTCCTAAGGTGTGTGTTAAATGCATCTTTACCAACAGGGCCACTCAAGGGCTCAGGTAGAGTGATGGGCACTCCCTCCCCCCCCACCCCCCACCCCCCACCACCCCCCACTCCGGTAAAGAACACAGAACCGCTGGTGTGAAAGCATTTCTCTCACTTCCTGAGAGGGACCAGTCCTGGAAAAAGATTTTAAAAAGACTTGATTCCTCTTTGAAATAATGTAGTGATGAGGATTATGTTCTGAACAAGGGACTAATTCTCAGGGTTTTATTGAAATGGCCACCAATACCATGTTTCATCAACTATTTATTTAAACTTGAGTGATGTGCCTCTACAGTAAATAGTAAAATGCTTATGAAAGTATATGTAAATTAGACGGACACAGGTGGAGCCCATCACATTGTGTTTCCTATGATGTTTAAACCTAAGTGACTGTTGTGTGCCCCATACCAGAAGAGAGGATGGAGGCCATGTTCCATGGTGGCATAGAATTCAAGATTTCCCCAGGTTAATTTTGTCTGGATCTTTGAGAAAACACAGGATAGTTTTGCGAACTTTTCTGTATTTCCTGTTGGGAACATGAAAATGAACTAGACATACACTCAAAAGAGCATCCAACCTAGTGAGACAATCCAACAACACGAAGTGGGCAAGGAGAGTGTTGGGTGGGATCTTTGCAGAATGGGAGTCCAGTGTAGAACGTGATCATCTTCAACATCACAAATTGAAACCCTGTCATCCTTTTTTAAAATCTTATTTTTTTGATCGCAAGTTCACCATAGGCAATTTATAAAATAGAGAAAGGAGCAAAGATGGAAGTAAAAACTCCTCTAATTATTGCCCAGTGATAACCACGGTAAAACGCTGTTGTGTAACACTCTGGTCAGACTTCAATGCATACCTGGGAATTTTATAAACAACAGTAGAATCACTTTGGATACTGTTTTACAAACTGTTCATTTAACACTATGCTGTGGGATATGCTGTGATTATTTACCCCCCCCCCCCCCCCCAACAATTTTGTGTATTCCTACTCGGTGATTTTGGATGGTTTTGTAATGTTTTGTCCTTTGGTTTCCAAACACCACATTTAGTGTATCCACTCTCCTAGAGTAGGATATAACATTGCTTTCAGTGTTTCACTAATATAAGCGATGCTATGATGAGTATCTTTGTGTATCTGTGCATCTTGCTGATTATTTCCTCAGGATAAAATCCCTAAACACAGAATTGTCAGATTATAGGTCTGAAAATCCAAGCCCAGCTTCATGGCTGATTCTGTGATTGCAAAAGGCAAGCTGAGAAATTGACCCCACATTTCAGTGATGCTTGTGTTTTTGTTTTATGATTCCTTTATATTGTATAAACATTGATCCTAGAGATAAAAATGGTCATTCTGGGCCTGCCAGCAGAACGCTCTCCTAGATTTTGGCTGCCATTTTATCAACACTAGCAACTTTACTCTGAATTTAGCTGACACGACTTATTTTACCACCTTTAAAATGCATGAACAGACCCTTACCTACCTTATATTTGCTCTCTTCTGATTCCTTACTGCATTATCACTTCAAAGGGTCAAAAAAAATCACAATTCTGGCTGATATGCGGTCAAACTCAAGAACAAACAGTGGAGCTTGATAATACATCCACAGTGTTAAAAGCAACAAAGTTTTATCTCAGCTATATGGATGATGCATTAATTTTAAAAAGCTGTTACCACTTCCACTAGAGCACTCCGTGTTAGTGGTCATACTCAGGGTGGAAACATCACATCTGACTAGAGGCTAATGACACTCATATTTTCACAGACGGGAAGATATGCCTGTGAAATGAGGTGGCCAAAGGCGCCTCACGCATACTGTCTCAGAGGTCTGCTTTCAGAATTGTGGGTTGATGAGAGCCGTAAGTCATCTTGTATTTCCACTTCACTTCAGGGTTTCAGGACTCTCATTTGCTCACTTGTTTGTTCAGCCACTCATTTTGCTGCTTCAAGAGCTATTGTTTGTGCCTGCAACATGACCCAGCAGCTGCCCTCACAAGCTCACAGTCTTGTGTAGCAATGGTTAGGTAAAAAAAAGCTTTCATAATACAGTGTCATAATTGTTAGGACAGGAATAAATGTACTGTTGGGTCCCCTGCCACCTTTTTCACTTTCTCCTATTTGAGTCTTCTGTTGAGTGCCTCAGTATTTCTAGGAAAGTCCTGGACTGGGCTTGACATGTAGGGCAGGATGGCGGCTGAGGGGTTCTGTAGGGCCAGCCAGAGCCAGGGGACGAGGGACCACACGCTACAGCAGGCTCCCTGGTGCAAACCTGTCCCACACATTTGGGGAGCCTGGGGGCCAGAGCACAGATGGAGGCCACTTTCCATCTGTGGCAGTACAGAAAAGTTGTAAATCGAGTTAATAAGCTCTTAACTAAAATATAGCTTCAGATGGACAGAACCGAAAAAAATATGTGTAAAGCTATGGTTTTATATGATAGAAAGTTGGAAGACTGTAAAGCAGTTGGATTCGATTATTACTGTTCATATATGGATGTTCTGTTGTTGGGCTGGTGATGTTGGGAGAAGTAAGAAAGGATAGATATGTTCCTAGGGACAACAGTGGTTGTGTCTGGAGATTGGGACTAGTGGTGTGAAGAGGGACATTTTACTTCTTGATTTAGGTAACTTTTCAAAGACATGATGAGATTCTGGGTAACTTTATTTTCTTTTTCTCTGCTTTTCTCTATTTTTCAAATTTCTAAAATAATCACATGTTGCTTATATCATTGGGAAAAAGATTAAAAAGAAAGAAAAATCAAGACTAGGAAACCATTCTAGGGATGCCTGGTTGGCTCAGTGGTTGAGTGGTGTCTGCCTGCAGCACAGGGCGTGATCCCGGGGTCCTGGAATGGAGTCCCGTATCAGGCTCCTTGCAAGGAATCTGCTTCTCCTTCTGCCTGTCTCTGCCTCTGCCTCCCTTTCTGTGTTTCTCATGCATGAATAAATAAAACCTTAAAAAAAAGAAAAGAAAACCATTCTAGGATGGGAAAGTGTCTCATTAAGTTGAATTTCTAGAAAAAGGTGTGTTTCAGCTCTTAGGCTTATGTGATTTAAATAATTAGCTAAAGTTAATCCCAGAAACACCAGACAGTTTTCTTTAAGAGGCCATGAGGGGAATTGGAGAGAGATGCTCAACTATCAAAAAATGGCAGAGAATCTATATTTTTAAAAAAGAACATGTACAGCCATAGAACTTATTGTCTGACCTTTCTAAGCATATTATTTTTTATGAATAACCTATTTATTTTTCAATGACCCCAGACCTTTCAGAGTCTGGATTATTTTTATAATGAGATATTGCATTTACTCAGAGATTTCAACTTTTCAAAGTGCTTCATGTCAATCCTCTCATTTTGGCCTTACAATAACCCCAGGAGGCTGAAAGATGTTATCTCCCTTTTCTGGGAAAGAAATTGAGGCTCAAAGAATTGAGATTGAGTACACATGTCACCAGAGTTCCTGGTGGGACAAGGACAGAACATAGTTCTCTTCAACCCGCGTCCAATTCTCTTGCCACTGCTGTTGATAAACTTACACGTTGAGTTTCTAAATGTACATGTGTTTCTCAGAAATTTTTGTATATGTTCCCCTTGTTTGCTTCTTTTAAAATGGAAATTATCTTTAAAAGGCAGCTAAGGGATCCCTGGGTGGCGCAGCGGTTTGGCGCCTGCCTTTGGCCCAGGGCGCGATCCTGGAGACCCGGGATCGAATCCCACATCAGGCTCCCGGTGCATGGAGCCTGCTTCTCCCTCCGCCTGTGTCTCTGCCTCTCTCTCTCTCTCTCTGTGACTATCATAAATAAATAAAAATAAAAAAAAATTTAAAAAAAAGGCAGCTAAAATTTCTGTATGAGCTACTAAAGAATATTAAGCATACTTTTAAGACATGCCTGACTCCCTGTAATTCCACAAGTAAAGATCTTTATAGAAACTGCTAATTGGCCCTAAGACCTTTAGAGATGCTTTATAGGCTAATGTCCAAAGATGTGCTCTGTGTGTATGTGTGTGTGTGTGTGTGTGTGTATGTGTGTGTATGGGGAAGGGCAGGTTATAATAAAGTTCCTTTAGGGACTCGGCTGATTTTCTATGATGGCTAGAGACCATAAGATTATTTTACTCAGTGCTTAAAATATACATAAATACTATGTTAGTATTATTACACGATAAACAGTATCCCGTTTACTGAATCTATTTCTTCAACTGGGATCATTTTGGAATAGCCAGCATTTTACACATTTCTAGAAGAAATATACTTTTAAAAGATAACTTGAGTGAAATGGGTGAAATATATCAAAAGGTAGGAAATTCCAGCTGTAAATAAATAAGTCCTGTGGATGAAATATACAGCATGGTGACCATGGTTAATAATACCATATTGCATATTTAAAAGTTGCTAAGAGCATATATCTTAAAAATTCTCATTACAATAATAAAGAGTTTTTTTGTAACTATGATAGATGTCAACTGGACTTATTGTGGTGATCTTTTTGCAACATAATATTGATTCATTATATCTGTGATATAATATCCAATACAAATATCAAATCATTGTGTTGCACTGATATGTTATATGTCAATTATACTTAATAAATGCTTAGGTGGTTTATAAGGTTAATAAATATATGGTATTACAGAAAAAAATAATTTGAGGGGCGCCGGGGTGGCTTAATCGGTTAAGTGTCTGCCTTTGGCTCAGGTCATTATCCTAGGGTCCTGGGATGGAGAGAGTCTTCTCCTCCCCACCTCCAGCTCATGCTCTCTCACTACTTCTCTCTCTTAAATAAATAAATAAATAAAATCTTAAAAATAAAAGATAATCTGGTTTTTGTAATACATGTTTTTGTAAATTAATTTTTTAAATTTCAGATTATTATAGCTCAGAATGGTTATAACTCAACTTATACCTAATTTGTCATGATTTTAGTGAGATGTATATAGAGCAAAAGTCAAAAGGACTACTGCCACACCACACCACACCACATCACACAGATCAATAGCCATAATTAACTGAAGCTGTTGGTCATGATAATTTAAAAAAATTCTTTTCACCAAAAAAAATCTACAAAACCTAACCAAAACTCTCATACAAATTTATTTTATTTTATTTCAAAATCTTAAAGTAAATCTGGAACTTCATATAAAAGACTATCACTTGGAGAACCTGGTTAGCTCAGTTGGTTAAGTGCTCGACTCTTGATTTCTGCTCAGGTCATGATCTCCAGACCCAGGGATGGAGACCCACCGACGTCAGGCCTTATGCTCCATGTGGAGTCTGCTTGACTCTCTCTGCTCCTCCCCCTGCTCACACTCTCTCTCTTAAATAAATAAATAAATAAATAAATAAGCAAACAAACAAATCTCTAGAAATAAATACATAATAAATAAAAAAGATAGAAGGCTATTACTCAATCAAAACACAACAAAACCAACAAACAATAGTAAGCCCTCTATTTCCAGAATATGGAGAGAAATAGTGAAATCCCCATGTAATGGAACCAGAGTCCTACCAGGAAGAGAGGCCTGTGCTTACTCCAACCAGTGGATCCGTCACAGAACTACTTTGTAGCTCATAAAACAGAACGATCTAGAGAATAAAGGGTGTAATTTCAGTCTTGTAAAGAAGTCTCGGAAGTCTTTAATAATTCCACAGACAACCCCGGTTTTAAGGTTCAAAGACTCTCCAGTCATGGTGGAATCATGAGTCAGCAAGAACCGATGCTCCCTGGCTTAGCTGCTTCAGGAGACAGTGATGTGTACTTCCAAGAGGAGTATAAAGCCCAACTCCCCACATCAAATCACAGAGTGCCTCTGTACTTTGGAGTTCAACTCACTGTCCATTGCTCCCTCTTTAATTTGTGGTCTAAGGTTGCTGAGTCAGAAGGAAGAGGAAAGCCAGTCATAGAAGGACAAATGCTACATGATTCCACTTGTCTGAGGTATCTGAAATAAACTCGGAGAAGCAGAGATCGGAATTGTGGTTGCCCGGGGTAAGGTGGAGTAAGAAAGAGAGAGTTGATCATCAATGGGCATGAAGCCTCAGTAATGCAGGATGAATGAGGTCTGGAGATCCGCTATACGACATGGTGCCTAACAGTTAATAAGTCGGTCTTGCATACTTAAAAATCTGTTCAGAGGATAGATCTCATGTTGCGTATTTTTATCACAATAAAGTAAAAATTAAAATTAAAAAAAAAGGGAAGAGAAATCAGAGCAAAGAGCAAAAATGTCAGGAAGAGAAGTGAAAAAGGGAGTATAAAAAGGTCCAAGGCAGGTGGTGTGTGCCACCAGGGCATTGCCTGAACTTAGTGACTCCTCCAGAGAGCTGGAATCACTTGACTTAAGTCATCAAGGTGATTTACAAGATGGTGTACTCTTCCAGCAGGCAGACGTTTGCTTGCCTTTGTTTGTAATGCTTGGCAAGAGAAAGGGCATCCTGAGTTACTCCCTAGAAGCAGCCAACTGTACAATCTGGCCATACTCTTCAAGTGCTGTGTGGCTGCCTCACAATGGGGCATTGGTCAGGCACTTAGAGGATGAGTAGAGAAGAATAGAGAAGAACTGGAGAAGCTTGTGCTTTTAAAACCCTACTAGTGACCTTAACGCTATCACTCTGACCTTTCCTGCCAACACGGATGCTCCCCTGGTAGAAATATTCTGGGACATACGTGACTTTTCTGCTTGTCTATCTGAAGGGGAATGGCATTTTAACTGCAACAGTATGATCATTGCTTCTGACAGAATGGAGATAAAAAATCACTAAACATAAACACCAGACTTCTTTTCCCCTAGGGCAGAACTCAACAGTTACATAGGCAAATACATTTTATTCCTGTACATTCATTTTATTCACATCCTTATCATAATTATTTTGGCACATTAGTATAATTAATCTGTCCTATTGGAGAATTTAACAGAAGCCTCACAATCTTTGAAAAGGAGTGTCTGAGTTTTCCATTCATTCACTGATCTCCTGTCAGCTTCAACCGGTAGGAAAATAATGATAGTATAAAGCTCCAGCAGATCTTAGCATTTGCAGTGCAGGGTCATAATCGAACTAAAACTGTTAAGAAATATGAGAAGATCAGCTTTCCACTGCCCTTAGCATTTGTGTAACACAGGGGAAATATTAGCACATCTGTTATTTTAAGTGGGCGCCAGCAATTCAGAAAGCTAAAAGCAGCCATATCTAAGCCTTTTTAAGTTTTCTTAGTCATTGACTCATGTTCTGTCCTCTCGGAGGATGGCAACCTGACTTTTAGCCAAGCAAACAATAAACTAAGAGCATAAACAAAATTGGCCCCTCTCATTTTTATGGTTGAGGTATATACTTAACAAAATCTATGAATCTCCATGGATGTAAATTCCTGAGCGCTACATCTCAGCTGTTTAAAAATCTAGTAACGTCAGGAGTTACTCTTCTGAGCAGGCTGTAAACCTTTGCAGAGTTATTTTGGCATAACAGATACAGTTTGCAGGGAGATTTAAACATGATTATAGCTCATAACTGTCAACAAGTAACACAAAGCCTCCTTCCCTTAATCAGAGAATCTGAACTTCAGGTGTTGAAATTTAGTGGGGGAATGGCACCATCTGTCAGAATTGCCTGACAACCCAGAACGCCCTCTGAGGATCAGCAGCCTTGCAAGATCTGTGTGGAGGCCCAGCTCTCTCTGCTCCTGTGTTCTGGAATTTCCAGAAGCTGGCTTCTGACACTTAATTGGGAAGTGAGGTTGGGAAGTCTGGGAGGCCACCATGGATCCTTAAAGCTGACCCTGCCAACCCTCCAAACCAGCCAGAGATTTCACCAGGGCAGAGGGCCCTGGTGAAACCCAGCCCCTGGGGGACTAGGATGGCTTGGTGGGAGGGGTTTCATCCTCCTCCCATACCCTTCCAATGAATAAATAAGCAGTAGACTGTCTCCTACCGCCCTCCGGGGATTGTCTCTCATTAGCCCCACCCACCAAGGCATTTTGTGGTTAATAGTAAAAACTGACTTGTGTAAAGATATTGGCAGATGTCCCAAACCTTGACCACCACCTAGAATTTCCTAATGTCATAAGGTAATAGAATAAGCCAATCTGAGCAGAATGGTATGTATGTGTATTAGGCTAAATCTAATTTTAAATTACTAATCCATTTGAGCTATGCAGCTCACATTACAGAGGATGGAGGATTTAGCGTTGCATATGTAGAGACTCAAGAAAATTTGTTATGTAAATGAACCATAAGTACATAGTGCTTACACAGTGGTGAATTCAACAGGCTCACAATCCCCCACAGAGCTCCCAGGCTAGTGAGGGAGAAGAAAAGAGGCAATTCTAGAGAATTCTTTGACAGAAAACAAAAACAAAAATAAAAGCCCTCCACCAGGCTGTAAGATCAGACAGGCCAGACAGCCAATTCAGGCATGCAGAATTGGGAAGGTTTCTAGGAGGAAGTCCTCCTGAAGTGAGCCCCTAAAGGCCATGTGGTTGTCAGCCATTGAGGTGGCTGAGGGGAAGAAAGAACACTGCAGTCCAAGAGCCTGTACTTGGAGGGACGTGTTGAGGTAAGACCCAGCCAATCATGAGGTCCTCCTGAAGTCTCACTGGGAGGTTTGGGTTCTAAACTAAGAACGGTGGGAGCCATGGAAGGTTTTAAGCAGGTGAGTGATATGATCAGATCTGGATTTTAGAAAAACCGTTCTCCATTTGGAGCTTATTTCCTATTGATACTCATAGTGAACCTCTCTACTTGACATTTTGCAAATGGTGATGACCATGACTGAAGGCATCATTGTCTTTTTATAATACAGGAGTACAATATTGGCATTATTATGTGATGCATGCTGCTTCATTTTAAATGATCATGATGCTTATAAAATAATTATAATAATTATAAATAATATTAAATTACTATATAAACATATATTTATTAATTATGTCATTATTTAAATATAAATTTACTTAATCTGTATTATTCAAATGTAAATATTGTTATTATTTAAAATGATAATGATGATGATGATGACTATAAATAACAAATGTTTGTTACAAGCTCTTAGGATGTCTCGAAGAGTGCTAAGCTTTTTTTTAAAAAATTTTTTTAATTTTAATTTTTTGGCTTTTTAAAAAATATAAATTATCTAATTGAATACCTTAGAAAAGTAATTTTCACCAGAAGGAGTGAGGGAGTACTCTAAAGCTTTGTACTTACCAACCAGGCCACTGGAGATCAGACACGTCAGGCAAGCATCGTGACCTAGTTTGTGTGTGCAAAGAAACTGGATACTAGTGTAGCCTCTTACTGAAGGGGTGTTTGCCACATTCCTGCAGAGTGGTTTAAGGAACTTTAAAATATGTGCTATTAGTGTCTCCACTTCATGGAAGAGGGTGCTGAAGGTCAGATCGAAATCACCTGTGTAGGTCATCCAAGAAACAAATGGCAGAGTCAAAATTCCAGGGCTGGCTGTTAAAGGAACTTCAAACTCAACCCAATTCGTTAGAGACAACAATGATTAAAAACTTAGACTTGGTGACATTGGAACATCTTCATTTTAATGAAGAGTTTTATGGAAAAGGTGAAGGTGAAGAAGCCGACCAGATTCACTCTGTATCAAGGCAGCAGGTTGTGAGCCACGGGGTCAAAGAGCGGCTTTTTCAATACCATTGGACAGGGAACGGGATCTGGACAATTTGGCCAGTGGCCTATCTGACCTATGTAATAATATCACAAGCATACACGGGATTTTATCCCAGTGAAACAATGGAAGTGGCTTCTTCCCCCATATATTTTCCCAGCCTTAATTATGTTTTACTAGTGCATGTCCCTCTCCGGGAAATTGCATATCACCTCCTAATCACATGTGTGATGATTGCTTTAGCTGAAGATAACATTATGCTCCTGTTAATTGCCTGCTTATCTGGGCTGACATTTCTTAGCCCACACAGAAAGCCCATAACTTTCTGCTCAAGAATATTTTAGTACCGCTAAATGAGCATATAACTGTTGACATACTAAATAAAAGGATTGACTCACACGTTACCCTGGAACCAGCGCTGTATTCTTAGATGGTGTCACCTTACAGAGCTCCTGTGTCCTTAAAAAGAATCTGCCTCCTGGACTCTCATGAACTTTTGCATCCCGTCCCTCTGAATCTAGAGGCATGCTAAATGGTAACAACGGAAAATGAGATGTTGTCACGTGGGAAAGCTAGCAGGATAGGCTAAAGAAAGCAGAGAACTTCCTCCCGGATAATTGGATTGAACATCTTCTGCATAGCGCCAACTTGAACGGGAGGGGAAGACAAAATTGATTTTTGTGTGGCTCGCTGGCTGGGCCCGCCGTGAGGTGGTGTGGAGCATCCTGCTGCTCTGATAGCTCTGCTTCTCCTCCTATGACAGTCCTCTCTCCCCTCTTTAGCTCTGGTTGTAGCACAGGCCACAAATAAATTGCTAACATTTAAGTGCATCTGTTGCAAAGACAGAAGCACAGAGGACACTGGGGAAATTTCAAACTAAATTTCAGGATTGAGCTCATAAAAGCATGCACCATCTGTGGGATTCTGCTCAGATGCATCAGTATAATGGAGGGGGCCACGGAAAAGAGAAAAGAGAGAGGGGGGATTGTTGTAGCTGGATTGCAGACTCGAGTTTCTCCGCTCACTTCGGTTCACAGGTGGCACTTGGGCCAGGGAGAATCTCTACGCCTTTCCTCACACCGCGGTCTGGCCCTTGGGGAGTTAACTTCACAGATAGGTAGGTTACTTCAAATTCCACTGTACCCCTGTGTCTCAACCCTGCACCCCCATACTCCACGCCTTTCCTGGCCCTGGGCAAATATCCAAGCATTCCCGTCTTTCTTCCTGTTGGTTTGGCGGAGGAGGCCGGTTGCCGAGTCTAGCTCTTTCTCTTATCATGCCTATGGGAAAACTGAAAGAAAAACAAAAACAAAACAACCCCCCCCAGATCATTTTTCTGATAAGCACTTTACATTTCTATAGTGCAGGAAAAGAGAAGTTCCTTCAGAATCCCTTTATAGATGATCGCTCTCATTGTCTAACAAGCTTTTCATTGTTTGTGGTTCCCATTTCCCTGAACAGTTCAGGGCACTTTGGAAAAAAAATTTCTATTCAGCACTTTTCCACTCATAATTCAAGAAAAAAGAGTCATGCAGTATAATAAGGATAATTAGCTCCAACGGAAAATTATAAGCTTGGCACGGCAGAGCCCCTCCACTGTGCACAGTATCCATTTATCGTTTTGTGTACTCTGTATCAAGGCTAATCGCTACTTCTGTAATTACTAACCTGTTGAAAGAACAAAGGAAAAATGCAATGCAGTACTTAAATAAATAACGCTGTTTCTTCCAATACCATCTCAATAAAACTCTTTTAGAACAGACGCTGTCTTCACCATCTTCCAGTTAAAAACTGCTGTTGTCTGTCCTCAAAAGTATGATCAGCTATTCTAAGAGTGATTTTCAGCGAGCATGTATGGAAGTGGGGCTTGCATTTCTTTCATTTAGATTCTTGTAAAACAAAGATAGCTCGGAGTGATGATCTCATGCTTAATGAGGTTCAACATTTACGCGGTACGCTTCCTTTTTATTAATTTGTTAACCTTGGCACTGAGTGGGAACAGGCACTGTGTGAATGACCATATGCTTCCCCTGTTAATGCGTCTTAATCCAGACCAGCAGACACTTGTCTTCTCCCTCACAGAAGAGATGTTGCTGATTATGCCAAACCCAAGTGGAGAAATACGGAGACAAATATAGTTCTCTCTCTCTTTTCTAGGGGCGTTGCACATTGGGAAGTTTTAAAACACAGGTTCTAATGTTCATTCATTTCATCCCTCATTTACTCGCCTAACCCTCTTGATTCTGCTCATGATTATTTCCTTTCTATGCATGCTGTGGACCCTGTCTACCGGGAAATAATGCATGCTCTTTGGGACCATGCGTGAACCAGGAGGGTTGTGGATTGTGGCTTTTCAAAGCAGTAGAGGACCCTGTCTCAACTCACCAGCCTCTCTGAAGAGAATTCTTGGACCTCAGAAGTAACAGGTTTACACAGAAAGTGCCTACCTCAGACACACACAGTTAGAGGCATTTATTCTTTAATCCAAATGGTGTTCTTCCCTTCGTCTCTTATCAAAAGATAAAAATGAGAGATGTTGTTAAAGAGATGGCTGGAACGTTGTCATTAATCTGGGAGGAGATAAAGAGAACAAGGAATGTCCAAAAACTGAGAACCCATTCTGCTTTCTAGAAAGAGAATGAAAATGAATTCTGGTCAAGATGCTAAAATGGCTTACTTTGAGAAGAAGCGGTGATCACCAGAAACCTGCATGGATTCACTAAGAATAAATCATGTCAAATAAAATTGATTTCTCTCATTGATAATGCACCAGGCTTGCAGATAAGGAAATAAGCTAGACTTTTGGGACTTCATTCTTAGTCTGTATTTGGACCTTCACTAAAAATTTCGCAAAAGCATCCATCAGAATCTTGTTGAGAAGTTGGCAGATTATTAGCTAAATGTCAGTACTGGCCATTATTAGTAGTACAATCAAGCTAGGAAGACTGGAGGTGGGTGTTTTGTTTTGCTTTGTTTTGGAGGTGTTTAAGAGAGAAGAAAACAAGGCAATGCAGAATTAGGCAGTATATCCACGAGAAACAACAGGAAAAAAAAAACAGATTTCTTTTGGGCAGAAAAGAAAATGTCTTTAAATATGTATATAATTATTATGCAGAATGCTGATAAGGTTTCTGTATGGCACCAATGAGTAGCACTTGAACCACACTGGAACCCACATTCCAGTTCAATCATTGGAGCTATCCACAGATGGAATGGTTGCCTCAGAAGGTTCAGCGAACACCCCAGTATTGTATAAACTATAAGGATCTTTTGGATTATCCATGAAAATGACCTTGGCAGTGGCCACTTTACAATAGATTATTGTAGAACTATACAGTCTACAGCACCTTCACATATCAACTGGTCCTAAATCCCTTCCAGGCAAGCTGAAGCCTGAGGCCATGTCCCTGTCAGAGTTTTAGGACAAGGGGTTGAGTATGATTGAACTGGTCTAGTCTAGAACTCTTGAGTGTGGATCAAAAAGGATCCGGACACTACATTTTGGCTGAAGGCCATCTTGGGAAGTTCTAAGTACTTGGAAGAAGATTATGTGGGAAGGGCAAGGGGAGGAGCAGAAGGTCCTCATCAGAGCAGTCTGTAATTGGGGTTGGATGGCAAATAGCAGAATGCAGGGAAGCACAGAGGTTCCATCTGTGAACACAAGGAGGGAGACTTGGGGGAGGTCTCCCTTAGACCTGTCTTATCAATGAGGCAGACACAGAGCTCTTAAGGACACTGAGACAGTTCCAAAATTACCACACATTATCCTCATGGCTACCATCTTGAGTGGAGGCAACACACTTTTGTCCTCATTTTCAGAATAGGAAACCCAGGAAGGGACTCAGAGATGATATAAAATTCCCCCAGCCACACAGCAAGGATAAGGCAAAGCCAGGCATATGATATAGGTCTCCTGACTCCACTGGACAGTATCAGGTAGAGGTAGATGTGAGAACACAGCAGACCAATAATTAGAGATAAATGAGTCTTACTTCTGGGGCATCCTCTTGTCCTGACTTCTATAATTTTTGCAGCTTTAGGTTACTGTAAAACCATATAGGCCTCCCTTTCGATCCACCCACAGGCCTACCTATCTGATATATTTTTGGGATAGAGTTCATTATGCTACCAGTTCTTTATGGGGATTCTTTCTTAATATCCTCCCAGATGGACATTCATTTGCCCCTGTTAATAATTACAGACGGAAGGAAATTGCCCTAGCCTCTGAGGAGTGGGGCATTTGCAACTACTCATTTGCAATTAGACAGCTTACAGCCATCAGTCTAAAAGTAAATTGAGGAGTCTTTCTGCATTTTGCAGCCAGAGTCCCAAGTGGAGGCTAGGCCCAAGTGTTTAGGAGTATCTTGGCTCACTAAGTCACCTGGGCACCGTCATAATTATTTTGGAAAGAAAACTCTCCCCTCACATTTACATTTACATCTTTAAAAGCAAACAATTTGCCAAATCACTTATTGAGGTTAATCAAATATTACCATGAAGAAGCCAGTGCTTATCCTTCTAAAAATGCTTTTTTTACAAAACTGGAAAAGGCATAGCTACAGATAATAGATTACACAAAGATATGAATATGTAAAGAGGGCAAACTAATCACTCCGAGGCATAAATTATTTCAAAGAAAAACCAAATTACTGTTTGTGATAATTAGAAGAGAGTTTCTGACTTTACAACCGTTCTAAGTAGGGCACTGTGCTCTTTGGAACACGAGTCTTAGCTTCCAAAAGATTGTTGAGGCTCATGTTGAGTTAGAGAGATGAGGAAAGAATTTTTGGCAGAGTTTTCTTCTCACCTTAGTTGAGCACTTCATGAGCTGTCAGAGGGGTAGGGAGGCACTAACTCTGAATTTCTGGGATTTAAAAAAAATTGTTTATTTATTTGAGAGAGAGAAAGAGCAGAGGGAGTAGCAGAGGGAAAGAGAGAGAGAGAGAGAAGCAGACTCCCCACTGAGTGCAGAGCCCTATCCAGGGTTCCATCCCATGATCCTGAGATCCTGAGATCCTGAGATCCTGACCTGAGCCAAAATCAAGAGTTGGATGCTCAGCCGACTATGGCATTCAGGTGCCCCTCCTAGGAGTTTTGTTGTGCTTGTTTTAGGGGGGCATTAGGAGCTTTTGGAAGACCCTTGCTGTATAATTTGTCTGGTGTAGGTAATTATGCAAAGAAGAAGATAATTCTGAAAGCCTTGAGGAACAAAGAAGATGGCAATGTTCAACTTAAACCAGACTCGGGAACAGATAGTTGAACTTCCCTTTTACCATTTTCATTCTGCCTCTAAATGTCTTCTTCTTCCTTTTCCATCAATTCTACTCAACACACATGTTCTATCTCAATTTCCAGTTCACTCAAATAGATATCTCATTGCTCCATGTCACACTAATTGGTGGAATTATGGGAATATTTCCTTGTTATTTTATTGTGGGAGATATAAACATTTTTAAGATAACACTTCTCATCTAGTTAGGAAGACTGTCCTGTGTAAAAATAGAGCCAAAGAGACCATCGGATAATCCAGTGAGAGACAATGGTAAGTTCCTGGCAGTGGGTGCAGACAACTGGAGCTATATAAATTTTAAAAAAAGGAAAAAAAAGAAGAGATTCTTTGGGCTCAGGCAGTCAAGAAAGGCTTCCTGAAGATGAGCATTGAGTTGAGCAATCCATGGTGGCTCAAGTTCATATACAAGGCAAGTTCATGAAACTATACCCAAGAGGCTTACACAAGTGTTATACTCAAATGTGGCCATTTGATTGCAAAATGACTCAGTCCAACTGCTATATACTTAGTCTATTTGTACATACTGGACATTCTTTGTTCTCTGCCTATGCCCCCAGCACACCTCAATGGACCTGTTGATATAGTATTTTCTGTAATTGTAGTTGGATTCAGGATGGGAGGCCAGATTTAGGTGAGCCAAGGCAAGATAGAACCAATGATGAGAGGCCATTTCTCTGAAAATAGTTGAGCTGTCAGGAGCACAGCAAAGTTAGAATCAAAACCAAAGCATGAGGATAGAACTCAGGTGGAACTAGGTGGAGCAGGGTGCCAGCAATCATGGAGACATATGGGCATCTCAAAACTAAGTCTGCCTTCCACAGACTTCTGTCTCATGAACTTCATGCTGAAGTAAAACCACAGCAAGAATTAAGTAGTCTAGATTCAGAAACAAGGAGTGATTCCTTAGAAGAGCAGCTATTTAGATTATGCTGATGTAGTGAAGTGTGTGGAGCAAAACATGGAGGCCAAACTTCAAACTCGCTTCTGCTTTTGGGGGTCTTGTAGTTTACTTAGTTCAATTCTAGAATAGTAGAGCCAGAAAATATGTGTTATATTTAAAAATTCGTTGTGGGGATTGGTCCTGACATCTGCTCATGGGAGCTCTCAGAGTGCTGAGGTATGATCTAATGGGCACCTCCCAACCCCCGCCCTCCAGAATCCCCTGTGCCCACTGGAACTTTCCAGATAGGCTAACTGCAGTATTCATGTTCTCAATGTATGCAAACCTTATGATTTTCAATGAAAGTGCTCGTGTAAGACCTTTAAAACCAAGACCTGCGTGTTCTTCATGAAAATGTAAGAGTCCATGACATTTAGGGTAACAGAAGGAGTTGCTCTGATATTCTTTGCTAAATTTACAAGACTTGGCTAAAACCCCAAGCGTCTGTCCCATCACGGTGGCGTATTAGTCACTCGTTAAGAGATTTAATGTACTGTATTCTGCAGTGTGAGTGTGATAAATGCCATGAACTATGGGACTGGTGGGCAGATCCGTTGCCCAGATTCAAGCTTAAGCCAGTTTTTAATTTTTTTTTTTCACTATTGACTATATGGAGTCACTTAGTTTAACTGAGCTGAGACCTAAGCATTCAGATCCTTTGTGAGAGGAACAGCAGAATCCCAGAAGGGAATCCTAGAGTATCCATTATAGTTAGAACAGTCTATTAAAGATTGTCTAGGATGGCATTCTCAAAACATTTTCTTGCTAGTTCTGAAGGCGGCAACATATGATCATAAGAAAGGTTCTCAGATCCCATGACTTGTGGGACATTAAGTTAAGCAGAGCCAAACAAGTTTCTTTGCTGTAGGGCTTCTTAGAACCTTTCATATACTAATACACCTTATGAATCAAGAGAGTCAAAACTTACTTCCCAGACACTTTTTTTTTTCAGTTTATGGACATAGTATTCTGAGAAATGCTGGTTTATTTTCTTTTCAGAAAAGAAAGCAAGAAGGATAAGGATCCTGGGGAGCTCAGTTGGTTAAGCATCCAACCCTTGATTTCGGCTTGGATTATGATCTCAGGGTCATGAGATGGAGCCCCGTGTCCAGCTCTGCGTTCAGCATAAAGTCTGCTTGAGATTCTCTCTTTCTCCCTCTGCCCTTCCCCCTGCCTTGTCTCTTTCTCTCCAAAATAAGTGAATAAATAAAATCTTAAAAAAAAAAGAAAAAGAGCAAGACCCAGGATGGTCCAGGGCCCTAAAGTTACAAAACTACCTACATGACCTAGCTGTAGAATGATTGACTTGAATGATAGACCACTGTGGTGGCGTAACACTGCACGGAGAACAGAAGAAAGGATAGTGGCCATTTCTAAAACGATTAATGGCTGAGGATTTGAAGTTTTGACACATATTTGGAAAGAAGCCAGGGACAGAAGAAGCGTCCCTACGTTGGCCAGACTGGAGCAGTGCATACGATCTATTGTGCCATGCAGAGCTGTTAGGTAAGGGCACAGAAGAGCTCATCATCAGGCATCTTCATACTGACCATGATCTGCATGGATATTTTGGTCCTGACAGTAGGACCGGATGGATACCGGGGAGAATTGTGGATCTTCATTGAAAAGAGAGCATTACTCTCAACCAATGAACATTTGTAGTGGCTTATAAATCTTCTGGAAAATGGATAATATAGTGTATATTAGTAATATATTTTTGTTTGTTTTAAATTTCGCCCTGGAATATATTTCAAAGCATGTCTGGAAACATACTATTAGAGAGGGACTTCATTTTTCATTAATAATTTTAGGAGGAAAAGTTTATAGTAGGATCTGTGACCCACAGATCCTACAAAGTGTTACATAAATAATACAGGAAACTGCAAAATGATCCTATGTGAAGTCACTCCACAAGATGCATGTTTAATTAGCACCTACTAATAAAACAGATGCGTGTGAAATTATTTAGGGTGACATGTACTATTCTGAACAATACGATATCAGCACAGGATGCCAAGGGCATGCAACATAACCTGTTTTTAATTGAGCATTTTATCACCAAACAGAATAAGAGACAGCTTGTGTTTTATATATTTCTGCAGTACATCATTATCCAACAATAAATGCAAAAATAAATTACCAAAAAAAAAAAAAAAAAGACAAACTTTAAGCAGGAAAAAATTTAAAGGCACAGATTTTTTTTTTCGTTTTGGATTTAGCTTCTCAAGGATTTTATATGAAAACTAGGAAGTGGCTCCATACCATACTAGTTATTTTAAAAGCAAAACTTTAGTACTTTGCTTTTAACTCAACTACATTATTTCCAATATATTTTAAGAACTACCTTTGAAGAATAGCCCAGAGCATTCTTAAAGATATGACTCTCAAATTCAGAATTTCTTTTGACTTTGTAAAAACTTAAAAAGGAAGCTTTCTTTTAGCTGAAATAAGTTATTTTTCCCTAAACACACACACACACACACACACACACACACACACACACACACAGAGTCAAAGAAATGACTGGCAAATCAGATGGTAAAAAAAAAATAGCTAAAAGAAAATATATAGCAAGACTGACCTCAGGAGGCTTTAGTATCCAGGACTATCCTGGCAACCTCCAAGTTACGGCTTTTTAATCACTCGTTGGTAACAACTCTGACGTTTATAATTAGAATGAATGTCAAAGGCAGTCCTGAAGGGAGAACAACCCTACAGAGTATTGCTTCTTGAGATATAAATATGGGAAGGTCAAAGGGCAGCTCCTCCCACTTGCCTTGAGACCATTCATGGCAGTGACTATGGTTTCTTGTTCCTATCTGACCCTTTTATCTTTTTTATCTCAGACCAACTGTGTCACCTCTTTCTTACCACATCTCCCTACACTTTCCACCTGTCCCTGCCCTTAGAAGTCACTGCTGAGCTGCTAGCTGTCTCAATCCTGCAGCATCAGAGTGCGGAGCCTGAAATTAATCTACTGCTGGGCTGAAATGTATGCAGGAATCTGAATCTTACTTCCTCTGACTTGTAAAACCTATGGATGCAGAAATGAGTAAGAAATTTGTTCCTTCCTTTCCCCATGCAAAATTCAGGAAATATTTTAGGTGCCTACTGTATTCACAGTGGTGAGCTGGGTGCTCTCAGGTGGATGGGCCTGTTCTCAAGGAAGTCACAACCTTATAAACATTATGATGGGACTCTTTTTTAGAGGATGAGGGAGGAGTTAGGATGAGAACCTACAGATGTGGGATTTCTTCCTGCAGTTGACTGGGGAAGCAGCGTCCTGGCCTTACTGGAGAGGCGTATGCTGTTGCTGGTGGTGGTTGCATACCATGCATGTTTTTTCTTAAGATTTTATTTATTTATTTGAGAGAGAGCACAAGTGAAGGGAGGGGCAGAGAGAGAGGGAGAAGCAGACTCCCCGCTGAGCAGGGAGCCTGATGTGGGGCTCCATCCCAGAACCTTGAGATCATGACCTGAGCTGAAGGCAGACACTTAATTGAGCCACCCAGGCACCCACCATGCATGCTCTGATTAAATAACTCTGAGGTAGTTGTCAGCACCATACCCTGCAATGTTTGTGCACTCACGCCCTTTGCAATAGAAATGATTTACTTATGTCTGTCATAGCAGAAAGGATTCAAAATGCCATATATAGATAAACTGGGGCCTTATTTACAACAATACAAATGAAAAAAAAAACAACACAAATGTATTTTAAATGCAAAATCATCACTAAATAGGAATATACAGGCACACCTCAGAGATACTGCAGGTTCAGTTTCACACTGCTGCAATAAAGAAAATATTGCAATAAAGCAAATCAAATATATTTTTGGCTTCTCAGTGCATATAAAATTATATTTGTACTATAGTCTATTAAGTGTGCAATAATATCTAAAAATGTACATGCCTTCATTAAAAAATGCTTTATTGCTAAAAAATGCTAAGTGTTATTTGAGCTTTCAGCAAGTCCTAGTCTTTCTGCTGGTGGAGGGTCTTGCTTTGGTGATGCTGGCTGCTGAGACTGATCAGGGTGGGGATTGCTGAAGGTGGGGTGGCTATGGCCAATTCTTAAAATAAGAGAATGATGAAGTTTGCCACATTGATTGACTCTTCCTTTTATGAATGATTTCTTTGTAGCATGTGATGCTGTTTGATAGCATTTCACCCACAGCGGAATATCTTTCAGAATTAGAGTCAATCCTCTCAAACCCTGCTGCTGCTTGGTCAACTAAGTTTATGTAATATTCTAAATCCTTCATTGTCATTTCAGCAATCCTCACAGCATCATCACCAGAAGTGGACTCAAATACAGTAAACCACATTCTTTGTTCCCCCATCAGAAGCAACTTCTAATCCATGTAGGTTTGATCATAAGAGAATTTAGCAGCAATTCAGTTCCATCTTCAGGCTCCCCTTCCAACTCTAGCTCTCTTACTGTTTCTATCACATCTGCAGTGACTTCCTCCACTGACATCTTGAACCCCTCAAAGTCATCCAGGAGGGTTGGAGTCAACTTCTTCCAAACTCCTGTTCATGTTGATATTTTGACTTCTTCTCATAAATCACAAACACTCTCAATGACATCTAGAATGGTGAATCCTTTCCAGAAGGTTTTCAATGGACTTTGTCCAGATCCATCAGAGAAATTGCTGTCTTTGGCAGCGGTAGCCTTATGAAATGAATTTCTTAAATAATAAGACTTGAAAGTCGGAATGACTCCTTGATCCATGGGCTGCAGAATGGATGTTGTGTTAATAGGCATGAAAACAACATTCATCTCCTTGTTCTTCCCCATGTGAGCTCTTGGGTGACCAGATGCATTGTCAATGGGCAGTAATATTTTGAAAGGAATCTTTTGTCCTGAGCAGTAGGTCTCAATAGTGGGCTTAAAATATTCAGCAAACCATGTTGTAAACAGATGTGCTGTCATCCAGGCTTTGTTTTTCCATTTATAGAGCATACATAAGCAGAGTAAATTTAGCATCGTTCTTAAGGGCCCTAGGATTTTTACTATGCTAAATGAGCATTGGCTTCAACTTAAAATTGCCAGCTCCTTAGCCCCTAGCGAGAGAGTCAGTTTGTGCTTTGAAGTTTTGAAGCCAGACGATGAGTTTTCCCTAGCTATGAAAGTCCTCACTGGCATCGTCTTCCGATGGACGTCTGTTTTGTCTACGTGGAAAATTTGTTTAGTGCAGCCACCTTTGTTAGTGATCTTAGCTTGATCCTCTGGAGAACTTGCTGTAGGTTCTCCATCAGCACTTGCTGTTTCACCTCATACCTTTGTGTTATGGAGTCAGCTTCTTTCCTTAAACCTCATGAACTAACCCCTTCCAGCTCCAAACTTTCCATCTGCAGCCTCCTCAGCTCTCTCAGCCTTTATAGAACTGAAGAGAATCAGGGCCTTGCTCTGGATTAGGCTTTGGTTTATGGGAATATGATGGCTGGTTTGATCTTCTGTCCAGATCGCTTGAACTATCTCCATATCAGCCTTCTTATCCCTTGTGTGTCCACTGGATTAGCACTTTTAATTTTCTTCAAGAACTTCTCCTCTGCACGCACAACTTGACTAAGTGCTTGGCACAAGGGGCCCAGCTTTTGACCCATCTTGGCTTTCAATGTGCCTTCCTCACTAAGCTTAATCATTTCTAGCTTTTTATTTAAAGTGATAGACATGCAGGACGCCTAGGTGGCTCAGTGGTTGAGCATCTGCCTTTGGCTCAGGTCGTAATGGCTCAGGTCATGACCCCGGGTCCTGGGATTGAGTCCCACATCAGGCTCTCCATGGGAGACCTGCTTCTCCCTCTGCCTATGTCTCTGCCTTTTTCTCTGTGTCTCTCATGAATAAATAAATAAAATCTTAAAAAAATAATTAATTAATTAAAATAAAGTGAGAGACACGTGAGTCTTTCTTTCACTTGAACACTTAGAGGCCACTGTAAAATTATTAATTGGCCTCATTTCAATATTGCTGTATCTCAGAGACTAAGGAGGGTCCAGGAGAGGGAGACAGGAGAATGGCCAGTCAATGAAGCAGTCAGAATATACACACAACCTTTATTAAGCTTGCCATCTTCTATAGGTGGTTCATGGTGCCCCCAAACAATTACAATAGTTAACAGCGAGGATCACTGATCACAGATGACCATAATAGATATAATAATAATGAAAGAGTTTGAAATATTATGATACTGCCCAAATGGGACACAGAGACACAAAATGAGCAAATCCTGTTGGAAAAATGGCATGAAAAGTCTTGCTTGGGACGTCTGGATGGCTCAGCGGTTGGGCGCCTGCCTTAGCTCAGTTTGTGATCCCGGGATCCAGAATCTAGTCCCATATCTGGCTCCCTGCGAGGAACCTGCTTCTCCCTCTGCCTATACCTCTGCCCCCCTCTCTCTCTCTCAGTCTGTGTCTCTCATGAATAAATAAACAGATCTTTAAAAAAAAAAAAAGACTTGCTTGATGTAGTGTTGTCACAAACCTTTAATTTGTAAAAGATTTTAAAAATACACTGTTTAATAACAGGAGGTATGCCTGTAGTGATGAATTCTTTTATAAACTGAAAAATACTTCTGAAATGTAAATATTAGCTTCATAAGTTCTCTTTTAGACTGGATTTGTGTGTGCTTGGTTCTCCGAAAGTAAGCCATACCTATGCATATTTCGTAGGTGAAAAATTCTGGCATTGACTTATGCATCTCAAACTCCATGTGCATTTTATATACTGCCCTCCTTTTCCTTTGGCTTTACTTTTATCACTTACTTCATCTGTTTTACTTTTCTTCTTATCCTGTAAGTCTTTAGGTAAGGTGCCTTAAATCCTTTCTGTGTCTAGATGGGATATTAATAAATAAAATATAACCATATACTTTCCTTCTCCTTATGATATAACATTTTCTTTTTCTAAAGATTTTATTTATTTATTTGAGAAAGGGAGAGCACGAGGGAAGGAAGGGGCAGAGGAAGAGAGAAAAGCAGACTCCCCACTGAGCAGGGAATCCAATGTGGGACTCTAACCCAGAACCCTGAGATCATGGCCTGAGAGGAAGGCAGATGCTTAACTAACTGAGCCACCCAGGGCACCCGATACAGCATATTCTTATGTTGATATGCCAGACCTGATTCAGAGGCAGAGAGAGCTCTACTTGATTCAATAGTACTATTAAAAACAGCCACTAACTGGGCACTGGCAAAGGCCCGTTTGGTTTATTGCTTATTAACAGTCGCTTTCTATTAAAGCCCAGTGCCTTTTGTGGCCAGTAAAAGCAGGCCATGCATTTTTACTCTTGAAGAAATGATTAACTTGTTATGTTGGAAGAGGGTTTCCCATATAGCTTTGCATATGAATCAGAAAAAAAAAAAAAAATCCAGCTAGCTGCCAGCTAGCCTCCCTGAACAGCAGAGGCCGAGAAAACAACATTTTCAAACCTTTTATGTATCAACAGAATAAAATATTTTGAAGACACAAAAGTCACATATGGCTATCCCAGAATATCACAATCCATGAATATGGGTGTTATTGTTTTTTGTTCTGCGAGAAAGCTTCACACGCTCTTTCCCAGATATGCCCAGTATAGCTTGATTCATAATAGATTCATAATAGATGCTGAAAGATAAATACACAAACTGACTGTAAAGTAGTTACCCGTGTTTTATTTGCTGTTGACAAAGCTAGCAGCATTTTCTTTGCCTTGGAGTGGGAATAGGGAGATTTAACTATTAGTCTGAAAAGCAAATGAGACAAGTGTTTGAAACTGAATGGAGCTGTGTGACAAGGTATCTTCACTATTCTTTACCTCAGCGAGTCCTCTGGGAAGCACTTTTAAAATAATAATAATAATTTCTCCCCACTGGAATATGAATGAAAAAAATCCTTTAGTATGCTTTGAAGGAAGGTAGGATAAAACACAGCTATTGTAAAGACAATGTTATATATATATATTTTTGCTTTTGTAATACAGAAAACCCAAGGAATCAAAAAAAAAAAAAAAAAAAAAAAAAAACGGAGTTCTGATTGCCACCCATTGACTAGCTGGGTGATCCTGGACTTTAGTTTGTTTATCTGGCTCATTCCATCCGTCACTATTTAGTAGGATGTTCAAGCACCATTTTGGATAGAGGATTCATAAGACATAGACCCAGTTCTCTTGGAACTTGCCGTCACTAGACTATAAGAGAGAAAGTGAGAAGATATTTACAAAGTCAGAATGTAGAGTTGTAAACCCAAGTACAATTGGAGTTTGGAAGTTTGAACAAAGCCAACTTGTAAGGGCTTTCTGAGCTCTGTGATGCTCCAACAATGTTGTCTTGACTAGGAAGAAAATTTCACTCTTTCTGAACAGGATATGTCTTAAGAAATGATTGACTAATGAATAGATGAATCAATCAGGAATGGATCATGACACTTACAAATGTCTTGATAGAAATGGGTTAACAAGAACTAGACCTGGGCCTCTATGTAGGGCCAGGGAGTGGGGCTGGAAATTGAAGCTCACCATCAAGGCCAGTACTTGGGGGCAGGGAATCAAAAAAGGTGGCAAAGCATCCCAGTTATTGGCCAACTCTGTGAAAAATTCAAGGCAGGAGACACAAATAAGCAGGACAGAGCATACAGAGGAGTCTTTGAGCTGGTTCTTGCCTCTGAATTCTTCCTCTGCCCATAGCATGTCACTCCAGCCCTCCCACTACCTCTCACTTCAGAACCTACCCTATCAGGGCACCTGGTGGCTCAGTGGTTGAGCGTCTGCCTTTGGCTCAGGGCGTGATCCTGGGGTCCTGGGATTGAGTCCCACATCGGGCTCCCGGCATGGAGCCTGCTTCTCCCTCTCCTTGTGTCTCTCCCTCTCTCTCTCTCTCTCTGTGTCTCTCATAAATAAATAAATAAAATCTTAAAAAAAAAAAAAAAAGGAACCTGCCCTATCTTTACTTCCCAAGAGCAATCATTGCTTGGATGGAGTCTTAGATTTTCTGACAAACAGCCTAGTGTTTAACATCACATGGCATTTGCTTTCACTTGCATTTTGCATTTGTTTCTCTCTCTCTTTTTTTTAAGATTTTATTTATTTATTCATGAGAGACACACACACAGAGAGACAGAGACACAGGCAGAGGGAGAAGCAGGATCCATGCAGGGAGCCCGATGTGGGACTTGATCCCAGGTCTCTAGGATCACACCCTGGGCTGAAGGCAGGCGCTAAACTGCTGAGCCACCTGGGCTGCCCCGTATTTGTTTCTCTTTTAAACCAGGCTTTTCCATTTGTTTCTCTTTTAAACCAGGCTTTTCCTCTGACCCTTGCTCCTGACTTCCTGTTGTAGTAAGCTGTCTAGTATTCTACTTGTCCCAGGACTGTGACTCTTTGCTTCTTCCTTCCCCAGGGGCTGTAACCATGGTCATGAATCCCCTCTCAGAAACTGTAAGCCTTCTTTTTTCTGATGATCCTTTTCTATGTCTATTTCTTTTAAATGTGGTAGATTAGAGTTCTCCGGAAAAATAGAACCAATTTGTTCACACACACACACACACACACACAACACACACACACACACACACACACACTCCGGGGTGTAGAGATTGAGAGAGATTATAGGAATTGACAAACTGGAGAACAGGGAAAGCTGGTGGTGTAATTCAGTCCAAGTCCAAAGACCTAACAACCAGGAAAGCCAACATCTGAAAGCAGAAGAAAATAGATGTCCCAGCTCAGGTGGAGAGAGAAAATTTGCAAACCCCCCCCCTTTTTTAGAGATTTTATTTACTTATTTTGAGAAAGAGAGAGAGCATGGGGTGAGAGGCAGAGGGAAAGAGAAAGAAAGACTCTCAAGCAGGCTCCCTGCTGAGCATGGAGTCCAATGCAGGTCTTAATCACGCAATCCTCAGATGATGACCTGAGCTGAAATGAAGACTCAGATGCTTAACCAACTGAGCCACCCAGGTACTCCTAAATTTGCCCCTCTTTCACCTTTTTGTTTTATTTGAGGCCTCAGTGGATTGGATGATGCCCATCCCCATGGATGAAAGTAATGCTCATTACTCAATCTACCAGTTCAAATACTAGCATCTTCTAGAAACACTCTCACAGACAAACTCAGAACTAATATACTGCCAGCTATCTGGACTACCCTTAGCCCATCCAAGTTGACAATAAATTAACCATCACACATGGTAAGAAGAAGTTTATTAAGGGGCTTCAGGTACATTTCCCTGACCTAATAGAGAGAGATACATAGGAAGAGATACCCTTCCCTTCCTTCAATCTTGTAGAGCACTGACAAGAGGCCTAGTACTATTATAACCATTTCACTGCCTGCTTAAGATTAAAGAACAGGGAGCAGAGCCAGAGGATCTCAAGGAAACAGCCTAAGAGCTGCAACATGTCATATGTAAGACCTGACTTACCTCTAGACTTCCAATTAAGTGAGCCAATAAAATTCTTTATTAAGCCAGTTAACTTGGATTTTCTGTCGCTTGCAGCCAAAAGCATTTTATCTAATATAGTGCTCTAAGTGGGGGCCATTTAATCATTTGCAAGCTAGTCTACAAATCACATCTGATCCTATATGATTCTAAAAGCAGAACTAAGTTATTAAAAGAGAGTCAATTTTAAACTATTGAGCCTGCTTCAGTTTTGAGGCTGTGGCATAGAGTTGTGGACCAGATGTGGCTGCTAGCCATGGCTCTGCCACTCACTACCTGTATATCCATGGACAATCCATCTGGTTCTTCTGCTTCTCCTTTGTTGAAGGCGGGGGTGGGGGGGCGGGGGTTGAGTTACATCCTCTGTAGATTCTCTCCAACTCTCCAATTTCTTTTTAAAAATGCATCAAATGCAACAGTACTGGTAAAAGAACTTCTGTTTCAGGCATTTTCTTGGGCACCAGGAATAGAACATTGACACATGGTTCCTGAGGCTATGGAGCTTGAAGTCTGTGGTGGTTCCACTCTGCCAAGGGCAACTAACCTGACAGATGGTTAAGAGAAGTCGGACTGAGCTAGAGGATGTTCTTGATGTTTCTGTGTGAAGTAGACTAAGACCATCAGGACTGTTTTGGTCTGAACAGATGAAGTTAGGGAGAAATAAGATTTACATGAGGAAAGTAAACGCAGACCAATTGCTCGTCTTTTTTTTTTTTTTCCTAAAAACAATTCTTGAAGCTCAAAATAGGAAAACTCAGGACAATTAAACAGAAAAGAAATTTAACTTTCTCCTGTAGCTGAGAATCTGGGGGCTAGGGCACTTTGGAGAGCCTTGTATTTTCCCCCAGCTTAAAATCAGGGTTTCTGGATTTTTGGTTATGGGTTTTCTGGGGGTGAAATTCTTAACCTTTTTGTACCTTCTCTGCATAAGACAGAGAATGAATAGACTGTGGTCACTAATCACCCACCCCACTATCCTTGAAGGGTACAGCATGGTGGGAGGTCTCTGAGAATGTCCCTAGCCAGTTCCTAGTGGGGCTCCAAGGATCTGTGGGGACCCTACATCTCTGCCTACAGCAGAGGACTCCTCTCTACAGCATTCCCTAGACATAATGGCTCTGCCCAGGGAAACTCCACAGGGCAGCTTCTAGATGGAATGCCTTTCTTTTTTGAGTTCTTAACAGTTCTTGCTGCAATTTACCACTCCAGAGGTTGCCTGTGGACAAAGCCAAGTGTGGTAGAAAGAACACAAACCTTGGATTAAGCAGACTGTAGTTTGAATTCCAGATCAATTACTTACACATTATGTGAACTTGAGCAAGTTATCTCACCTCTTTGAACCTCAATTTTTACACCTGCAAATTGGGAATAATATCTTATACTGTTGCTAGTACTACCCTAACGGCATATGCAAAGTATTGGTCATATGCCTGGCAAAGATGTTCAAGGTATACTGCCTCACTTCTCCTTCCCGGGATCCCTCATTAGCTGGTCAACCAGAAACTCTTGACCACCATTGGGGATCAGGAAAGAAAGCTAATAACAAGATTCTCCAGTGGCTACCTTAGCAGCTATTCTGGGATTGCCTGTCTTTTTAAAGAAATGGATCTTCTGAGGAACCCATTAAAGCATCCTGAAAGCTGCAGCTGGAAAGCAAACATGGGTGACATATCACGGTGTTCCATTCTTTGTGTCCTCTTCTTTTTTCTTTTTCTTTTTTTTCTGATTCCAATGTATTGAGTAACTCTTTCAAGTCTTCTTTATAGGGCCTTGCTCCCAGAAGAGAGTTGAATGTGCCTGTAGATCACCTCTCAGGGACAGCCATTTTTCCCAAGACAGGTATAAACTCATATCACTTGCATGGTGGCTGATCTTGGTTTAGGTTACATTTGCATAGGAAATGCTACAAATATGGTAACAGCTTCTTTTAAAAAATATTTTATTTATTTATTTGACAGAGAAAGAGAGAGAGAGCATGCACAAGCAGGAGGAATGTCAGGCAGAGGGAGAGGGAGAAGCAGACTCCCTGCTGAGCAGGGAGCCCGACTTGGGGCTCAATCCCAGGATCTTAGAATCATGACCTGAGCTGAAGGCAGATGTTTAACCAACTGAGCCACCAGGTGCCCCAGTAACAGTTTCATTCAAGAGAAAATACAGGGAAAACTATGATTTTAAGAGATTTAGCTGGATTCACTGAAGATGAAATTTAATAGGTTACTAAAATAATGTTTTGAGAAATAACTTTAACCTTGGAAGTTACAAATACAGCAGTAACTTCTCACCATTTCCTCAGAATGTTATCTCTGTGATATCATTATAACTCTGTGATGATATAGCAAAACTCCTGGTTTCCTGCACTGATTTTTATTCTAGCATTCATCAAAGATATACTACAAAATAGTGTGGTTAGAATTTCCACCTTCTGCTATGAAGACATAAAGATGGGTTAAAAATGGAAACTATTGTTAAGAAATTTCAAGGCAAATGATTTTAAAACATTGGGGTTCCATGACATGACAGGGTGGTTCAGTCAGTTAAGCATCTGCCTTCAGCTCAGGTTGTAATCTCAGGGTCCTGGGATTGAGCCTCACATCTGGCTCCCTGCACAATGGGGAGTCAGCTTCTCCCTCTCCCTCTGCTCCTCCTCACGGCCCTTCCACCCCACTCATGCTCTCTCTTTCTCAAATAAATAAATAAAATCTTTTTAAATCCCTCCCAAAACCAAAAAAACCCATTGGGGTTCCATCAGGTGTTTTGGAGACCTTACCAATGAATAAAAAATTGGATCAGTAATTGTCTTCTTTAACTCGGTAACAGTCTATAAGCTGTAGGAACTTCAGTCTTTCCATATATAAAGTGAAAACAAAGTAGAGAGCTATTGAGTGATAGTTCTTAGGATATAATTCATGTAATACTACTGAGAAATAAAAAAAAATCTTTGCTGTTATTTAATAACAGAGGTGTGTATTTCTTGGGCAGGAATATCATCTTCAGCACCTGTCACCATATGGGACATAGAGGAAGCTCTCCCTCCTGTTTCCAAGAAAAGAAAAATCATTGAACTCAGGCTGAGTGTCAACAGGTTGGCAGGTCTTCAATAAAAATATTGGAAGAAAAATCAACGCAAAAGAAATATGGAAATTATAAAATATTTTTCTATAGCATGGAGTCCTACTGCACCATAAGGTTTGTGTTTCAATAATGCATTGACAAGACAGGAAAAATATTTATTGGATAACATTTTTTTTTTGCAGTGAAAATGACAATTTGCTAGAGCAACAGAAAAACAAAATCACATTTTAGTTGGAAAAAATATATATCTGAAGCTACAATTATCCTCTGGTCTGTAACACCCAGAAATTTCAGGTGAGGTAAGAATAACTAGTCACATCCCATTCTGGAGTCCTGACAAAAAGAAGAAAATGAATTAGGGAGTAGAATAGAGGAAATGAATGAGGTCCACAAAAGACCAAAGCCCAGTGAGCTAGGAGCTGTCTTGAGCAACCTCTGCCAACCTTTCAGTGCTCCATGCTCATGTCATAACTATCTGCACATGGATCATAAGGAAATAAGTAATACCACAGCTGTAAATGTATGCTTAGTCACCAGTGGCCATAAAGAGTGGCATAAGGGTAAATTCTGTCCGCTTCGATCTCCAGCATCCTCCCTAACAGAATTCTAGAAATGCTCAATTGAGATTGTGTTAAAATATGGGTGATTGAGAATCTGCTCTTCCACAGTCTCATTGAAACTTAAAGGTAGCTCAACACCCTACACGTACTTGTCTGGAATTTACAAGGATGAATGTCCCAGGAACAGGTTTCTAAAATAGGGGTATACAGGGGCAACTGGGTGGTGCAGTGGGTTGAGAGTCAGAGTTTAAGTTTCAGCTCAGGTCATGAACTCAGGGTCACAAGACTGAGCCCTGCTTGTGGCTCTGTGCTCAGTGAGGAGTCTACTTGAGATTCCTTCTCCCTCCCCCCTCCTCCTAACCCTCTCACCCTCTCTCTCTCTCAAATAAATAAATAAATCTTCAGAAAAACAAAATAAAATAAAATGGGGGTATCTTCAGGGAGTAATGATGGGCTTAGGAGATACTAGCATCTGAAGGCATAAGATAAACTTCATGGCATTTGTCTTGCCAATTTTACTCAAAGATTTGATTGACAGAATATTTTAATTTTAATACAAACATAGAATGGAGTGTGTGTGTATGTGTGTGTATGTGTGCATGTGTGATAAAAAGTCTTGTAGCAATTTTGAAGATAAAACAAGAAACTAAAAATTTTTCAAGCTTGTCTGTGCCTACTTCAAGCTCTGACCTCAGACCCTAAGATGTATTCTTTTCATCTTTCTTTGCCATTAGGGGATCATTCGTAGAAATATTTTAAAAACCACTTCCCAGGGATACCTGGGTGGCTCAGCGGTTGAGTGTCTTCATTTGGCCCAGGGCATAATCCCAGAGTCTCAGAATTGAGTCCCCCATCAGGGCTGTATGGAGCCTGCTTCTCCCTCTGCCTGTGTCTCTGCCTCTCTCTTTCTCTCTCTCTCTCTCTCTGTCTTTGTCTGTCTGTCTCTCTCTCTGTGAATAAATAAATAAAATCTTTTAAAAATACACTTCCCAAAAGAATATAATTTCCTTTTTACCACCATGTCAGCCCCTGTTATACCCTCAAACACTTGACCCACCCCAATATTAATAAATGGAAAGTTGTTGCTGAGTTGTTTGAGAGCTGCAAGGTGAAAATGAGTTTTCTAAGGTGGATGGTGGTGAAGAGGGGAGGGAGAGGGAGGGATGTGAAATAATGGAGGGAAGTGTGCCCTCTGAGCAGTGAGAATAAAAACTGACCTCCTCACATCATTACAGTGAATAAAATTATATCTTCACTTCTCCGGGAAGAACTTTTGAGGTAGTTGGATAGCATTTTCCAATTCTGGGGAATTAAATTAGCTCCTCAAGTTTAAAACTTCATAGAAATCACTGCAGCGAGTAGAAGATGGAAGGGTGCAATGGGGAGACTTTTGTTCCCTTGATTTATCTGTTCTTTGTTTTGGTTTCTAACTGGGTCATTGTACTGGCAGGGGGCCCTCAGCTTCAAACTGAGTCTTTTCACTGTTTCCAGTCATCTTCATTGAAGGGGAAACCTTCCTCTTTAATGAAGGCTCCCAACAACCTGTTATCTCGAAGAAATCTTACTTAGAAATGGGTCATCCTTAGAAAGAATCTGAAGGAGGGGTGGGTGGGAGGAGGGAAAGTCTTCGTGAAAGGAGGTCAGATCACACTGGTAAAACTAGCAGTGTGTATGGAGATGAGTTGTCTCTCAGAATCTTTCTTTGCTCCCTAACACAACTCCCATCACGTGAGTCCCAGTAAATGTCATGGGGAGAACTGTGAGGCCACCATTTCTTCAATCTGTTTATGCCAGAAACACTTATTGAGCACCTACACATGCTGGCACGCATGCTGGAGATAAACAGATGAATGGAATATTTTTTCAAAAAAGCTCACTGTCTAGAGGGTAGCCAACACATAAACAGATTGTTATAAGGGGATAATAGGGTGATGAAAGAGGCAGACTCGTGCTTACTATGGGAGCTCCAAAAATGGTCACCCACCTGAGCTGGTAGTGATCATGGTGAATGTTTGAGATGGTGGCTTTCAGAAGGAGATAAAGGCTAAGAATGATGACTTCTTCATCTCACTTAATTCCATTCTTTCCCCATTCATTACACTGTAGTCATACTGGCTTCTTTTTTTGTTCCTTGAACATGCTATGCTCTTTCTCTGCTCAGAGCCTTTACTCTTGCTGTTCCCCCCTGCCAGGAGTGCTCCTGCTCTTGTCTTGGCTGTCTTCTTCTCATTCTCTATTTACATCCAACACTAGCTCCTTGGACAGAGGATTTCTGGGCACCATAGCTAAAATGTTCTGCATTTGCTCAAATTTGTTAGGCTATGGACACAAACTCCAAAGCATAGAGTAGCTGAAGTACAATGAAGTTTGTCACTTCTGCAATAGTCCAGTGTGGCCATTCCTAGTTGGCAAGTGGCTCTCTTGATGCAAGAATTCAAACAAAGATCCACCTTGTGGCCATGCCATCTCCTTGGGCCTCACTGTTGCTTACAGATGGGCAGATTGGAGGGGACATAGCCATGTCTTAAAAACTTTGACCCAGGAATTAACCACGTCACTTCCACTCATATTCCATTGGCTAGAATTGCCTTACCTGGATACAAAAAGAGGCTGGGAAAGGTGGTCTAGTTTTGTGCCTAGTAAGAAGAGGAAAGAGACATGTGAAGCCCTGCTAGTGCATTTGTAGGAACACTACCACACCCCCCCCTCCACATTAACCTACCTCCCATCATCCCACCATTCCCTTTGTAGCACTTACTACAGACATGCCATCATCTTGTTTATTGATTTCCTTTCTTGTTACATTGGTTCCCTCCATTAGAATGTATTTCATGAAAGTAAGAATTTTGCCTGTTTAGCTTAATCCTGGATCACTCCTAACATAGATTTGATGCCCAGTAGATAGTGAGTGAAAAACTATTAGCTGAATTAACAATGGGCTGAGTCTGGAGAGATAAGTAGGAGAGGAAAGTAGGGGAGCTTGGGAGTGTGTATGAGGGAAGAGAAGGAAAGAAGGGCCTTGCAGACAGAGGGGATAGTTTTAGCAATATCACAGAGGCAGGAAATAACACAATGTGTGCACATGATTACCTGCATTGGATAATAATACCTGTGTCAAGGAGTGGTTGTTGACAGTGCTAGAGATGTAGGGAGGAGGCCACCTTCTGCTCCTCTCCTTCTTTAAGGACCTTTGATACTTGACTTTAGTTCTATAATTTCCATACGTCACAAGCTTCAAGAGGTTCCTCCTTTCTGTAATAAGCTCCAAAGTTTGCCTTCTGTTATTGACTTTCTATTTTCATTTCTTGTTTCATTCCATTGTGGTGGAAGTAGATACTTTATGCTTTTTGTCAGTCTTTTAACATTTATTAAGACTAGTTTTATGGCCTCAGATATGGCCTATACTGTAGAATGTTGAATGGGCACTTGAGAAAAATGTGTATTCTCCTGTTTGGGGATGGAGTGTTCGATAAATGTCTGTTAACTTGAATTATTTATACTATTATTGATGTCCATGATCTCTTCATTGACCTCCTTCTTGGTTGTTCTATTCATTATTGAAAGTAAGGTTTTGAAGTTTTCAACCATTGCTGTAGAATTGTGTGTTCCTCCCTTCAATTCAGTCAATGTTTGCTTTATATATTTGGGGGCTATGATGTACTGATATGTTTATAATTGTTATATCTTCTTGAGGAATTGACCTTTTTAACCAACATATTATATCTTTTTTTGGCTCTTGTAATATTTTTTTTCCAAAGGAATTAAAGCCCATTTTGGCTCATATTAGTATATCCACCTCAGGTTTCTTTTGGTTACTATTTTCAGTGATTATCTTTTTTTTTAATATTTTATTTTATTTGTTCATGAGAGACACAGAGAGAGAAGCACAGACACAGGCAGAGGGGGAAACAGGCTCCCTGTAGGGAGCCCGATGTGGGACTCGATCCCAGAACCCTGGGATCATGCCCTGAGCTGAAGGCAGGCACTCAACCACTGAGCCACCCAGGCATCCCAGGGACTATCTTTTTCTATCCTTCATTTTCAATCTACTTGTGTCTTTATTTTTAAAAAATATTTATTTTAGAGAAAGTGCATGCACAAGTGGGTGGAGGGCAAAGAGAGAGAATCTCCAAGCAGACTCCTTGCTGAGTGTAGAGCCTGACTTAAGGCTCGATCTCACTACCTATGAGATCATGACCTGAGTTGAAGCCAAAAGTTGGATGCTTAATCCACTGAGCCACCCAGATGCCCCTATTTGTATCTTGAAATTTAAATTGTGTTTCCTATAGATTGCAAAACATTGTATCTTGTATTTTCATCCAGTCTGACAATCTCTGCCTTTGGATTACAATATTTAATTAATTCACATTGAATATTATCATCTGTCCTTTTACTATTTATTTACTATGTTTCTTATATCTTGTCCCTTTTTGTTCCTCTCTTTCTTCTTTCCTGCTTTCTCTTGTATTAAATGATTATTTTCTAATGTATCATTTAATTCTTGTAATGATTTTTTTCACTAAAGTTTTTGAGTTATTTCCTTGTGATTGCTCTAGTATAACTAACTATATGCATCTTACCTTATCAGAATCAGTTTCAGATTTATAATAAATCCCAATGAGATGTACAAATATTACTCCTATATAGCTTTTTTACCTTTCCCTCTTTTGTGGTATTATTGTTATATATGTTACATACATAAGTGTTACAAACCAAAAGAATACATTATTATAATGATTGTTTTTTATAATTTGATGTCTTTTAAAAAAGAAAATAAAGGAGAGCAAATTACATAGTTATAGCTTTAAAAATATTAGCCTTATTATTTATTACTTCTGATTATCTTCATTTGTTCTTGTGAATTCAAATTACCATCTGGACTCACTTCCTTAGTTCAATACAGCTTCATTTCCACCCACTTCCTTTGTGATTTTATTGGCAAAGATATTACATTTGTATGTGTTATAGGGCCAACACTATATTATATACATGTTATGTATAAATCAAAAAATTGCTGTCAAAATCAGTGCAAAAAAGAAAGAAGACATTTGAAGACATTGGAAAGGTGAAGACTGTCTTCTATAATTACATAATGATATTTACTGGTGCTCTTTGTTTATTTATGTGGATTCAAATTACCATCTGGGGTACCTTGCTTTTAGCCTGAAGAATTTATTTCAGTATTTTTATTTTTATTTTTGTATTAATGAAATACTCAGTTTCCCTTCATATTCTTCTGTCAAAAATTTCTTCTTTTGTTTATCTGGGAACTTCTTTCTTTGCACATTCAGTTTTGAAAGATAGCTTTGCTAGATATTGGATTCTCGGTTGACAATTTTTTTTCTTTGAGCACTTTGTATGTATTATTTCATTAACTTTTAACCTCTGTTGTTTCTGGTGAGATGTTCATTATAAGTCTTGTTGAGGTTCCCTTGCAAGTGACAAGACATTTTTCCCTTGCTGCTTTCAAGATTCTGTCCTTGGTCTCAGATTTTCAGCATTTTTACTAATATAATGTGTTTGTCTGTGAATGTTTTCCCATTTAGCCTACTTGGAGTTCATTGAACTTCCTGGATGATAGATTAATGTTTTTCAATAAATTTGGTGAGTGTGGGCCATTATCTCTCCATAATTCTTTCCTCTCCTTGTTCTTCTATCTTCCTCTAGTACTCCTATTGCATGTATGTTGGTGCACTTCATGGTGTCCCATGTTTCTCAGAGGCTCTGTTCCTTTTTCTTCATTTTTTCCTCTCTGTTCTTTGAATTGCATACTCTCTATTGATCTCCTTCAAGTTAGCTAATTCTTTCTTCTGCAAGTCCAAATCTACTGTTGAGTCCCTCTAGTGAAATCTTCACTTTGGTCAATTGTACTTTTCAACTTCCATCATTTTTGCTTGGTTCCTTTTTGTAATTTCTATCTTTTTACTAATAGTCCCTATTTTGTGTGACACTGTCCCCAGACCTTCCTTCATCTTTTAAGATTTTACTTATTTATTAATGAGAGACAGACAGACAGAGAGAGAGAGAGGCAGAGACACAGGCAGAGGGAGAAGCAGGCTCCATGCAGGGAGCCTGATGTGGGACTCGATCCTGGGACTCCAGGATCATGCCCTAGCTGAAGGCAGGTGCTAAACTGCTGAGCCATCCAGGGATCCCTCTTCCTTTATTTCTTTAACTATGGTTTCCTTTAGTTCTGTGAGCACATTTATAATGGTTACTTTGAGGCCTTTGTTCAATCCAACATCTTGTTGCTCTCTTAAGCAGTTTCTGTTCCTGGATGTTTTTCCAGTGCTTGGTGTATACTTTCCTATTTCTCAACAGGTCACATAGTCTTTTGTTAGAAACTGGACATTTTAGGCAATGTATTATGACAACTCTGGATATTGCACTCTTAATCTCCCAGGCTTGTTCTTTCTTACATATTTGTTTAGCAACTACTGGATTATTTTCATGAAGCCCATTTTCCTTTCTGTCCTCAATGTTAAACCTCTGATATTCTTCACAGGATGTAGTTTTGGGTAAGCTTATAGTCACTTTGAAATGACAGTAGTTTCGGCAGAGTGGCAGAGGTTTCTGTAACTGTCTCTTTGCACACCCAGCTTTTATTTAGTTAGTTTTAAATATTTTATTTCTTTATTCATGAGTGACACAGAGAGTGAGAGAGGCAGAAACAGAGGCAGAGGGAGAATCAGGATTCCTACAGGGAGCCCAACGTGGGACTTGATTCTAGGATGCCAGGACCATGCCCAGAGCCGAAGGCAGACACTCAACCACTGAGACACCCAGGTATCCCCACACTCAGCTTTTAAACTCCACCAATTTCTAGGATTCTTTCCACAGGTCTGTTCAGCCAACCAACTTGTCTAGAGTTAACTTTCTATCTCTAAGGAAACTACCAATCTCCTCTCAACTATCTTTCACCACAAATCCATTGTTTTTGAGAGTGTCCTTAGGCTTCGATTTCTCCACACTGTCGCAAATGAAGTCAATTCCTTTAGGAAGTGATTTGGAGCTCTTTGCTTTGTGGTCTCATTCTCCATCTGGTTGGAATCTCTGGAGCTGGAAATTGGAGGAATGGTGTGCTTCATTTTGAGTGCACTTCATTCATTTTTGGAGTAGAGCACTTGGTGAAGGAGGCTGGGGACAGTAGCCTTAGGTCTTTTCAACTTGTCTTTTTTTGGCATAGATCCATCATCTTATGAGTTGTTCCTTATAAGGGATTCACTATACTCAGTTACACTCTACCCAAGTGGAGCCTCCATCCCCAAAATGCATGCTGGCTGGAAGAGAGGACCCCTCCTACCTCTTAGCTACACTTATCTCTTAACTTACATACAGCAACAAGTAGCTGGGGACAGAATGAGAGATGCTAGCATTGCCCTTTGAGTGGGAGTTGGAGAGAGAAGGATCCTTGTGTTCTTGACTGCATCTGTCTACAGCATGGTTTTCATCTAACTGAGCTGGGCAGAGGGACGAAGGGAATGGTGTTGATTCAGATATCACTGTTCTTACTGAGTTTAGAAGATTTTCCTGTATAAATGTTTCTTGATTTGCCATACATCCTTAGAACCCAGCCCAGGGACTTTAAATGGTTCTTTTGTTTTTGTTTTGTGGTTTAAAATAACTTTGGCCAGTTTACTTGGGAGCTCTTTGTGCTCTCATGCCAAAAACAGATTCCACCTTGTTTCTTTTTGTGTCCCTAGTCTCTAGCTCTGAATTCAGCATATAATATGTACTGTATGTTGAACAAATGGATGGGTGGGTGGATGAGTGATGGTAACCAGGAAGTATGACAGTTAATTTTATATGTGAACCTGAAACCTGACTGGGCCATGGAGCGCTCATATATTTGGTCAAGTATTATCCTTTTTGTGTCTGTGTGTTTCTGGATGAGATTAACATTTGAGTCAGTCAACTGAGTAAAGCAGATTGCTCTACCTCATGTGGGTGGGCTTCTTCTAATCAGTTGACATCCTGACTAGAACTAAAAAATCTCACCTGCTATCGAGTAAAAGGGAATTTCCCTGCCTATCTATCTTTGAACTGGGACATTGTTTTTTCTTGCCTTCAAACTCAAACTGAAACATTGGCTCTTCCTGGGTCTTGAGCCTCCAGTCCTCAGACTGGAACATACAGCTTTGGCTATCCTGATTTGCAGGCCTTCAGACTCAAACTGTTGATGATGGTTGGCTTCCTGGATCTCCAGCTTCCTGATTACAGATCTTAGGACTAGTTAGCCTCCATAATTGCATGAGCCAATTCTTTACAATAAATCTATCATCTATCTATCTATCTATCTATCTATCTATCTATCTATCTCCTATTGGTCTGTATCTCTGGAGAACCATGACTAAATTAGGAAGGAAAATGCCAAGAACTAACATTTTTGACATATTTGGATATGCCAAGATTAACATTCTTGGCATTTATGGAATTTCATGACATAGTCTCTTTTGGTTATCATAGTACTAAAAGCAGCATCTTCACTATATGTATTATCTCCTTGGATCATTAAATTAGGATATCTAATTATATTTCTCTTAAAAAAAAAAGGCCCTCTTTCAAATCAATTACTCCTCAGTCACTCAAATGAAATCAGTGATGATCATGTCCAAATCCACTATTGTTTATTTTGAGAGATACCTTCAATGCATTTGCAACTTAAAATAAATAGTGTAGACAAGTATTTATGGGAAACATACTAAGTTCTGTTTTTCAACCTGACTTCTTGAGAGTTAAACTGGTTTTGTTTTTAAAATAATCTTCCCCAAAGCTTTTGAGAAATCACAATAAAATGGCAGTTGAGAGAGTGGCATTTTTATATTATGTGCCTCAGTAAATGAAAGTCTCAGTTGAATAATTTCTAATCTGCATTAGCATGCGCCTCTCTCGCGCTTTTGTATTACATTCACACAGATCCTATTATCTGATCCTACAGAGATCTTGTTTAGAGTACACAAAACTTCCCTGGAGGGTTTTCCATTTAAAGCAAAAGAACCAGATCAACAGAACTCTACTGCAATGCCCCAGAAAGATGCAAAGCCTACAATTGATTTCCATTGTGGGAAATTGTATGGCATTTTTCTGCTCACCAGCTTCAGTTCAAACTCGGCACTAGGCTAAGCCAAGAACTGAGAACTGGCTTCTGAAAACATCAGGGAAACAACAGCCTTTGCTCAACCGTCTATTTTTTGCCCAATTTTAACACTGAGGGGCTTAGGGAGAGAACTGACAACATTTTCAATGTGAAGCTTATTCAATGTTTCTGTGTTGCTACAATTAAGCATTTCAGAAGCATATGTGGTGCCTTTCAGTTCTGACCCAATCGTCCGCTCTGACAGGTCACAGACAAAAACCAGGATAATGAAAATCTATCTTGATCACAGAATCCAGACACACCAGTCTGGTGTAGATCAGAAAAGAAAACAACCACCCAAATGCTGATTTAATTTCCTTTTCCTCAAATATTGAGTTCATATTGAAACTGAGCATACCAAGTGTGAATTTTGCTTAGAATAACCCTCTTAGTGTTATATGAAATCTGCAGAAGTTTCTCCAGGTAATTGTGAAGTCCTAACACATTATGGCCCGTGTTCATTTCTTTTTCTATGCATTCAGATGCTAGCTTGTACATTATCCTATCTATCTAAGTAAAATGAAGGGGATAGTTGAGGACATTAGCTAGGTAATGTAGAAATTTAAGGCAAAATGACTTTCAAAGATCCAGAAAATGGACGGGAGAGTGATATAAATTATTCTAAGCACACAATCTCAATTTAGCTTGACCATCTCCTAGTTCTCTGTCTTCTTTTAGTGCTATTACCATTAAAATTATCAATCATCTAGTTTGCAGAGTTTCATTCAAAATACAGTAAGCACAAGTGATTTTCTCTGGAGCTATGGGTTGAAAAGGAATCTTGTTTTCTCAAGCACCATGGTATAATAATTTCCTCCCATTGCCCAGATCTGGCTCCCATTCAGTAACTTTCCTAAGCATAGAACCTTGGAGAAAGTATAATAATTGCATGGCCATTTTCAATTTCTGGCTAGCTTTTCTGCCCTGAAGCCTGAACATCAAATGGTCTTGTGCAAAGTAAAACATTCAAAGCACCCTGTGGTGGGTTGAATAACAGTCCCCAAAGATGTCCATTCGCTAAACTGTGAATATGTGACCTTCCATCACAAAAGGGTCTTTGCAGATGTAATTCTGTTAAAGATTTTAAAATGAGGAGATGATCTTGAATTAACCCAGTAGGTCTACTGTAATCCCAGGGCCTTTATAAGAGGTGTTATAAGGAGTTAGTGTCAGAGGAGATATAATGATGAAAGATGAGGTAGGAATGAAGTGTGGCTGTGAGTTAAGGGTTTCTAACAGACTCTAGAAACTGGGATAGCCAAGGAAATAGATCCTCCCCTAGAGCCTCCAGAAGGAACACAGCCCTGCTGAGCCATTTCAGGCTTCTGATCTCCGGATAATTAATTTGTATTCTTTTATGGCACCAAGCTTCTGATGATTTGTCCTGGCAGCAATAAGAAAGTAATAGACACTGCCTCCTGACTTTGGTCCTATAGAAAGAATCAACCTAATAAGCCATCACTCCTTGCTATCTTCGATCCCCTTGATTCTACAGAGTAGAGCTCTTAAACTGGGTTAGAAGTGGCAATAAGCCTTCTAAAATTCACAATCTATTTACAATTTTGTGTCACATGCATTTTTCTGGGAAAGGAATCCATAGATTTCATCATTGACTTAGCAAAGTGATCTGTGGGCTCAAAGTTTCAAATTTCACTCTTGATTGGGCATTCCCAACTTCACATCGTAACCCCCAGCAGTCTGCGGGTAGAATAAAGGAAAAAACCTAAGAAAGAGAACTTTTAAAATATCTTTGTTCTTTCATAAGTGGTCCTTCCTCCACTCTGGAGGATGAGGCTGGGTGGGGCTTTTCTCTGGGATGGTGCTCTTGTGTGTCCTTTATGTGCTGTTCTTGTTTCTTACATATGCCAAACCCTAACTAAGGATGACGACACTGTGCATGGAGCTGGGTGATTCTGCAGTGCCCCTCACTGCTCTGCTAGGCATGGTGGCAATGGTGGGGTGGACAGAAGTGTCAATGTGAATATAGCATCACTCAATGATTCTGTGTGCTGTTTGGATTATGTCTTGGCTGCTACATAGAGTCTAAGGGCATCTCTGTGATGTGTAGCCCTTTTCAATGCCTGTAAAGATGTGGGCAGGGAGCAGAAGAAAAACTTTCTCTTCTCTAGCCTTCAAATGATGTATTACTAATATAATCTCATGCACAAAGTGAGAGAAACAAATCATCCTGAAATAGAGACAAAGTATTATCTGAAAAGGATTCTATTTACTGCCAGGGTAAAGCAAAGCAGAGATGAAGTTTCTATTCTTCATTGCATAGCAGTTGTTATTTTGCAAAGGCTATAATGAGTGTAATGCTATTTTATTGTTATTCATTGGTGCCTGCCAGGACATTCAGGTTCTGTTCACTTTACATCTGCTATACCTTTAAGTAGTGACATGTGGGGAAATTGCTGTCTTGTTCGTGTCAGACAGCCATTTACCCCTAGAATACTACTGTTATTCCAAATTTAATAAATGCCCACTGGGTATTGGGCAATGTCCAAGACACATTGACAGTCCCTGCCTACACACGTGCATGTGCCAAAGCAAGTTGGCAATTGGCGCTGTGATATGCTTCTCTGACCATTGTAGATGGCATTCTTCTGAAACAAAGAGTGTCAACAGTAACTCAGCTGCAGATTTCTTCCAAGAAAGCTGTAAAAGAAACTGAATGCATTTTGTTTGCTTAGCATCAAATTATGAAAGAACTCATAACAATGACTTGACAGTACATGCAAAAACATTACAGTTGCCAAGGACTTTTATACTGACTCTGGGTCTTGACTCTTGCCATTTTTTGAGGTACTCATGGCAGATGTTATTATCTTCCCAAGGATACAGATCTCCAAGAGGTTAAGGGACTTGTCCAAGGAGAATATGCCAGCAAATGGCAGAGCCAGGACCAAAACCAACTCAGCTATTTTGACTCTGATCTCAGCAATTTCCCATTCTCATCCCAGATATGACAATATCTCCCATCATCTAAGGAGCTTCCAAGTAGAAATTAGGAAATCTTTTATTTTAATTCTGCTTCCTTTCATACAATAGGAGAACCTGGGGAAAAAGTCGTTTATATTGTCTTTTTCATCAGTAAAGAGTTTACTCCACACATTCTTTATGTACATATCAGTAACTACTGAAGTTTCGGGACACATAAGGCAACTAGATAAATACTCAGTTAAATAGAATTAAAATTCTCTTTGGCTGTGCATATCTTTGAAAATGGAAACATTTTGAAAAATAGAGTTTTGCTGTTAGGCATTCATTTGATTTAAACATTTAGAATCACCTTTAGTTACATAGTCTGTGTGCGTGTGTATGTGTGTGTGTAAAATCACTGAGTTCCCTAGAGCTCCACAGAACATGAATAAACATATGGACTGTTCTCTTACACCTACCCCACAAGTCTGAGTATTGAGGATTTATATAGTTAGAGACTATGTGGTGTAAATATGTATAAATTTATATTGTGTTAATTTATGGCATGCAGTACAGAAGGCTGTTTGCAAGTTGCAGTGTACTTCTTCCCACGTTTCTGCTGAAATATTCATATCTGGGTTCCTTCCCCATGTTTTCCTTTGTCTCCCCACAGATGTTTAGGCAGCTTGTTTTCAGGGGAGCGAATATGTCTTAGAAGTGTGCTTACTGAATTCAATTCAGGTGAGGAATACACTATCTCTATCAGGTTTTGGCGAAAGGATACTCACTTTCCCTTCAGTCCTGCTCACTTCTGTTATGAAGGCAATTGCTCCAGAGTGGCCACACTCTGGATGAATCTTCTTCCCTGACCTGATGTCCTTAAATGTCCAAAGAGCCCTAAGTAGATGAGTAGCCTTTCATTACAGAAAAAAGAAAAGCCACTTTAAAAAGCAAGCAAGCAAGCAAACAAACAAACAAACAAACAAAAAACAGGGATGTCTGAGTGGCTCAGCAGTTGAGCATCTGCCTTTGGGCATCTGCCTTTGGCTCAGGGCATGACCCCCAGGTCCTGGGATCGAGTCCTGCATGGGGAACCTTGCATGGAGCCTGCTTCTCCTCCCTCTGCCTGTGTCTCTGCCTCTCTTTCTGTGTATCTCATGAATAAATAAATAGAATCTTAAAAAAAGAAAAAACCACCCAAACCATCCCTACATTTCATGGCTCTTTGCCAAAGAAGCTGAATTTATATCAAAGGGGCTCCAGTACAGCCCACCTCTAGTTTTTGTGGTTATGATAAGAGGGAAGAATGGTCATAGATGAATGAAGTTCACAGAGTGCTCACAAACCACATCTTACTTGACTTGCTCCTTCGCCAGCTTAACCTACTAAAAAGTTATGCACATTTACTTATTTGAGTTAATCAATGGTTTCTTTCCTGATCCTCCCATGGGAAGGTGTGCTAATGGGTAGGGGACGATTGAGAAGGAGGCAGTGGGCAGGAAGAGGAAGAAAAAGCCCCAAACTGAGTGAACAGTCCCTGAATGATCAAAAGCCGGCTGTAAATGGAAAGAGGTTTGAATCACCCATGAGTTCTCTGAGACAAGGCAACTGCCTGTGCAGATAATATCTGTTTCTCTGAGTTTAAGAAAAATTAGTATTTTTAGGTTGTTTAGCTGCTTTCCTTCTGCCCTTAGAATTCCACTGCTTATGGAATTTGAGGATGGACCTCTTGAGGGAAGAATGGAATTATCTACCATAGGGATTACATGAGGATTTGTTGATCAAAACAACTTCTCTGCAAGTGTCTTGTCAAGCACTAAGAATTCACTAGTCCTCAAAATGACCCGTTATGGCAAACAACATTGCATAATCCTTCACCATTCTGAATCTTTCTTTTCTTTCTTTCTTTCTTTCTTCCTTCCTTCCTTCCTTCCTTCCTTCCTTCCTTCCTTCCTTATGTACATTGTCTCATCCACTCCTCCCAACAATCTGGTAAAGTTCAAACTTTTTAACAGGGAAAGAAAGGAAACCTTAAGAAAGTCAAAATAACCTTCCTAAGGCCACACACTTGGAAAATATCATAGCCAGAAATCAAACCTTGGTCATTTTTGCCAAGTTAAGGGCACTGAGTTACTGCACTCTCCCATTCTGATTTGAGTAAAAAAAAAAAAAAAAAAAAAAAAAAAAAAAAAAACTATGTCTAAAATGTTTATTTAAATCTAAGTTTTACCAGCTCATCTGGTGTTTCTGTCACGTTTCCTCAATGTTCTGAATTTCTCCAGACTTGATTATTCCACATCAGGCACATCGAGTGAGGACGTGGGTACACATGTCTAGCTTGGAAAGAAGATTCATATCTGAGAGTAATAGAAGGTAAAAACAATATAAAGGTGTCTGGGTGGATTGGGGTCTTAGAGTTGTTTAAATGCCAGAGTGGAGTTTGAACTTTAGGTAATGAGAAACCATAGAAAGGTTTTGAGAAATAATGAATACCTGCTAAGACTTTACAATTCACAAAGCACTTCATGTACAGTCTCTCAGTGAATGCTCTTAATAAGCCTTCAATGAGGGTACAACACTATTATCCCATTGTTATATTTCAGAAAGATGAGTCTCAGAAAAGAGGTGATGCTACTAGATCAGTGATAAAATTGGATCCCTAGGCCAAGTAGTAAAAGGTATTGTTAGCAGCTTGATCAAAGAGTAGCTTGTAGAATGTAGAATATATTAAAAGGTGGGAAACATTTAGAAGCTATTGCAGACTCATGCAGTAACCATGCAGGCAAAGGGGTGGTCTCCAGATCTAAAAGCAGGTTCTACTCATCCATGTGTCTTTCTCTTCATCTGACAGATATATGAGTAATTGACTTCATTTACCAAACAGTCTGAGCAACGTAAAATCATGCTACTCATCCGAGCTGAAAAATATTCTCTATTTTCCAGAAAAGTCTCTGAACACCATGTGTGAGAGAACACGACAGAATAGAAACTGATTATGCAAAATGTGCAAGGGAGAACTGCAGTGCTTGGTGACATGTGGCAGCTTAGCTGGGAAGGGAGAGCCGTGGAACTTGGTGCTATCTCAAAACGACTGCTGTGTGTCGTAAGCTGAATGGCAGGAAAGGGTTAAAATATGAGTTTGTGGGCTCTTGGATCATAGCCCTCTGAGGCATTCACATACTGCACATACATGCAGGAAGATGTCCCGAGAGACTACACTCAGCTGCCACATTCACACTGAAGTAAAAGGGAAATGCTATGAATTTTGTTTGTGTATTTGTTTAATGCTATGTTCCAGGGTCTTTATTCTGGGTTTTGTAGATCTAAAGCTATGAATGTTCCATTAGAGTCCCTCCACTCAATGTAAAAATTGCAAAAACTCTTAAGAGGATTGCTTTAGTTTGTGTTCTCCAGAGAAATAGAACCAGTAGGCTATATCTATCTATCTATCTATCTATCTATCTATCTATCTATCATCTACTTATTATCTATCTTCTATCTATCTATTATCTATCATCTATCTTTTTATTTACCTATCTATGGATTTATTATAAGGAATTGCCTCATGTAGCCATAGGGAGAAAGAAGTCCCAAGATTTACAGTCAGCAAGCTGGAGACTCAGCAGAGCCAATGGCATAAGTTCTAGTCCAAAAGCTGGTGGCTCAACACCCAAGAAGAGCTAATGCTTCAATTTGAGTCTGAAGGCAGGGAAAAAACTGATGTCTCAGCTGAAGGCTGTTAGTTGAGTCTTTTTGTTCTTATTGAGGTCCCCAACTGGCTGAATGAGGTTCACTCACATTGAAAAGGGCAATCTGATTTACTCAGTATACTGATTCAAATGTTAATTTCATCCAGAAACATCCTCACAGAAACACCTGAATGATGCTTGACTTAAGTAGTTGGGCACTCTGTGGCCCAGTCAAGTTGACACATAAAATCAACCATCGCAAGAATGAAAACCATGAAAAGGTTGGGCATATGGGGAGTGGGAACATGCAGGTATAAACATTTTTAATGTTTCAAGCTTGAGAATTTCAAAGAGAGCAGAGAATCAAAATGGCATTCTAAAGATAAGCCTCAGTTTGCCCAGCAAACTTGTCTTGTTCTGGGAGCTCTCCAGGGTACTGGGCTTCCACCTCTGCTTCTCCCTGACTTGGAGGCCAGAGCCTTACATCAAGCCTCTACTTTGGACTTGGCTTTAACTCTAATTTCAGCTTCCTCCCTCATCTACATTTTGCTGGACTTCACTGATCCCTGTAGCAGCTACTTGCAATTATCAAGCTTAGTCTGGTTTTGATAACCAACTGTACACAATGCTATGTTCGCTGTGGTTTTAAAAAAGTGACAGCCTGTTCCTAGGGTAGTTTTTAACAACACTGGACACACACACATATACCATCATCATCATCAGACTACGTAGCCATGAGGTTTATACATTTAGATGGATTCTTGCATAAGTACACTTGAACTTATGTAGAATATTTCACATCTTGTCTTGCAGTTGTCTAATGAACCAACCAGAGTTGTATCTACAGATTTCTTTATTTTTAAGATTTACTTATTTATTTGAGAGAGAGACAGCAGAGGAAGGGCAGAAAGGGAGAGGGAGAAAATATTAAGCAGACTCCCCACTGAGCAGCAGAGCCTGATTGGAGGGCTTAATCTTATGACACTGAGATCATGACCTGAGCAGAAACCAAGAGCGGGATGTTTAATTGACAGAGTCACCCAGGCACCCCTCTACAGATTTCTTTAATTCAGACACATTTGTATATACGTATATACACACACAGAAACTTGTAGCAATCAGTATACAAAAGAATATATCATCAGGAAAGATTTGAAAAAATATAGAATGAACTCAGTAGATTGATGCCTAATGCCTATCCTAGTTATAGGGAAATGTACAATGAGAAAATAATCGTAGTTTTTAGGACAGGCTAGTGATTTGATCTTAGGAATCTTACTTCCTGCATCTTAATCTTGTTGGAAATAAGAATTGACTGTCAGGAGATGTGTCTCAAATTGAAGGGGCTCTCAAAGGCCTAGTCTGGGAAAATCTAAACACACACACAAATAATAATAATAATAATAATAATAATAATAATAATAATAATATAAAAATAATGAACCATAGTAATGAAATGTAAATCATTGAAAAAATAAGAAATAATGCATTCATGCTAATAATAATAGACAAACAAGTAATTCAGAGAGAAGAGAGGGTTCTTGCTTACAGTTGAATGCCAGAGACCAACTAGTAAAATTTCAAATATCATTTTGCAAGCATCAAGGTAAAAATTGAATCAGGCAAGAAGCATTGCTGAATGATAAATTTCATAGAAAAATTTGAAAAGCAGGATTTTTCTGTGGTCTTAAAGTGTTAGGTGTGTGTGTGTGTGTGTGTGTGTGTGTGTGTGTGAAAGGGAAAGACAGAATAGAGGGAAAGGAGAAAGAGAGAGAAAGATGCAGATATGTACATAGAGATCTTCTCAATTTTTTGGCAGGAAAGTTTGAGAAAAAGCCATCAAAGAGAATGCTGAAAAATTCCCAAGATCACATATGACTGAGAATAGATCACTCTCCCACAAGTTAGAAAGAACCCTTGTATAAAAATGGGCATTGGGTACAGAGCTCAGAGATTGCTGTTCCTAGAAGTGGAGCTAAATTAGCCCTAGACTAACAGCCTCTCTGCATTTGCCCTAGTAAAGGCTAAAAGCAAGCCTTAAGTGGATCAAACTGATTGGTAGCTACTTAATTACATGCCAGAACAATGTTTCACACTAAGTGAATACAACACAATCCAGCACTCAATAATGTAAAGTTCACAATGTCCAGTATCCAATAAAAATATTAACAGACATTCAAAGTAACAGGGAAATATGGCTAGTAACAAAAAATTAATCAATAGAACCAACCCAGGAATAATGGAGATGATGGAGTTAGGAGACAAGAATATCAAGCAGCTGTTATAAATCTTATAAATATGGTCAGGGATATTAAGGAAAATATGCACATGAGGAGTGAGAAAGGAAAGACTAAAAAAAAGAACAAAATGGAAATTTTAGAAATGAAAAACACTATACTTGAAATAAAAATTATAGTGAATAGGATTAACAGCAGATTGGATATTGCAGTGAACTTGGAAACACAGCAATAGAAACTCCTAAAATAAAACAGACATTTTTTTAAAGCCTAGAAAAAGTGAAAAGAAAATCAATGCCCTGTGAGAAATATCAAGACATTTGACAAACACATGATTGGAATCCCAAAAGAGAGGAGAAAAAGAAAGAATAGGAAAATATTTGAAGAAATGTTGCCTAAATGTTTTTTAAACTTGATGAAAAGTACAAACTTACAGATCCAAGAAGGCTACTGACCCCAAGCATGAAGAAACCACATGGAAGCACATTATAAACAAATTGTTTAAAATCAGTAATAAAATAAAATAAAAAAGAAAACCCTGAAAGCAGCTGGGGGAAGGAGGACAGACATATTATGTAGAAGAACAAAATAAAGATGCCAACAGACTTCTTGTCAGAAATGATGCAAGCTAGACAAGAGTGGAGCAGCATCTTTAAAGTACTGAGAAAACCTGTCAACCCAGAATTCTATACTCAGAAAATTACCTTTCAAAAATAAAGGCAAAATAAAGAATTTTCAGACAAATAAAAGCTGAGTGACTGTGTTGCCAACAGAACTAGCTAGAGGACATTAATTAGATGGAAATTTGGATCTATATACAAAAATGAAGGAACACGGAATGCAAGAAATGAAAAATATGTGGGTAATTATAAAGGACAACATCTTATTATTTTAAAGTGTCTTTAAGAGATGATTGATTTTTTTAAAAAAGATTTTATTTATTTGAGAGAGAGACAGCACAAGCATTGGGGGGAGGAGGAGAGGAAGAGGAAGAAGCAAACCCCATGCTGAGCAGGGAGCCTGACTTGGGGCTTGATCCCAGGACCCTGGGATCATGACCTGAGCTGAAGGCAAGTACTTAATCTAGTAAGCCACCTTAAATCAGTTCAATCACCTCAATCATGCTCCAAGACATGACTGATTTTTAAAAGAAAATTAGTAAAAATATATTTTGGGGTTGATAACATATATCAAAGTCAAACAGTATTATAAAAGACAGGAGAAGAGAAATAGAAGTATACTATTTTGAGGCTCTTACATTAAACATGAAGCAATATAATACTATGTGAAGATGGACTATAGTAAGTTAAAGATATATATATTATAAACCTTGGGACAAACACTGGAAAATAAAACAAAGGAGGATAGCAATAGTTATGATGAATTGGAATCCTCAAAATATTCAGTTAATCCAAAAGACATCAGAAAAAGGAAAAAGATAACCAAGAATACATGGAACAAATAGAAAATAACAAGGTGATAGATTTAGTCACAATAAAGTAAAAAATTATGTCAAATTTAAATGGTCTACATACTCCAAATAATAGGCAGAGATTGTCAGACTGGATCACAAAGGAAGACCTGACTATATGCTACAGATAAAAGACTAATTTTAAATGTAAAAATGCATATAGATTAAATGTGAAAGCATGGGACAGATTATGAAAATACCAATTAATGAAAGCTACACTGATGAGCTATATTAATATCCAAACTAGACTTTGGAACAAGGAATATTATGAAGGGTAAAGAGAAATATTTCATCATGGCAAATGGATGATTTCATGGAGGAACTGGAAGAGGAAATAAGCAAATCCACAATTACAGTCGGGGCTTCCAATACCTCTCTTTTGATAACTGGTAGAACAAGTAAGTAGAAAATCTGTAGTATAGAAAACTTGAACAACCCCATGGACCAGTTTGACATTTATAGAACATGCCATCCTACACCAGCAGAATCAACATTCCTTTCAAGAGCACAGAGAACATTCCTCAAGATATACCATAGCCTGCACTATCACACAACTCTTATTAAATCTTAAAAGGATTGGAATTATACAAAATATGTTCTCTGACTACAAAACAGGTTTTTGGAATTCACTGAAATAAAATTTAACCTTTATATACTGACATATTTTCTAATATAACCAGAAGTGCTCATTTAGTTGTCAAAAGAATCAGAAACACAATTCAAACTAACTGAAGCAAAAAGGGAATGAATTGGCTTATGCGGCTGAAAAGAAGTTTGGGGTAGCTCACACAGTTGAAGAGAAATCTATGGGATAGGAACATATGGATTAACAGTCAGTACTTGATGCCATAGGTCTTTGTCCCATTCCTTCTCTCATATACACTAGGCTCTCCTTAGAGCTGTTCTAAGGACAGTCTCAACCAATGTGGTAGGAAGATAACCCCAGATTAGTATTGTCTTTCTCAGCAATTCCAATGTCTGTGTATCAGTCCCAGTGAGGACTCTGATTAGCCAAGCTTGGAAAGTTAGAAACCAGTAACTACCATTGTGTACTGCAAGAGAATTGTCTAAAAAAGAAGCTATAATTGATGTGCTTTCTTTCTTTCTTTCTTTCTTTCTTTCTTTCTTTCTTTCTTTCTTTCTTTCTTTCTTTCTTCTTTCTTTCTTTCTTTCTTTCTTCTTTCTTTTTCTTCTTTTCTTTTTCTTTCTTTCCTTCTTTCTTTCTTTCTTTCTTTCTTTCTTTCTTTCTTTCTTCTTTCTTCTTTCTTTCTTTCCTCCTTACTTTTCTCAACTTGCAAAGCTTGGATGCCTAGAAGCCAAAAAATTCCAATAGGTCAGACAAAAGTTATAAAAGATAGTAATGATGTCTTCTCCAAGCATGGGCTCTACCAACAACTGGGTGTCAAGAATTGAATTTTTTCATTAAGGAGAGAAAGAGATAAAGACAGGACTAGTAACCTATATGTGCACTAGAAAAGTGGTTAAAGAGCTCAAGAAGAGAGCTTTGTTTATTCTAGATGGTTGATACACCTGGTTAAGAAGTCATGTCTTCCTCTAAACCCACTTATAAAAAAAGAATGACCTCTATGAGACCTACTTCTCTTCCTGACTCAGTCTTTTTGGAATTGCAGATAAAGACCTACTCTTACCTTCCTGCATAAGCCACCCCTCCAATCTGTTTTTGAAAGAGCATTTGGTAAGGAAGCATCCTCTTCTTCCTCCATACAACGCCAGGAAAAGTAGGGGGCATTCTTTTATACTTTTGCTGAGCTCATTCTAAAATAATATGCAAGGAACTATTTACTAGCTATGTTAGTTTCCACTGGTGCTACAAAAAAAATTACCACAGATTTAGTTGCTTAAGACAACACAAATTTAATCTCTTATATTTCTCAAGGTCAGAAATCTGAGATGGGTCTTAAGTCCTATCTCTGTCTCATTCTTTGATCCTCCTGTCTCCTTCTCATAAAGACTTTGATAATTGTATGGGGCCCACCCAGATAATACAGAATAACCTCCCAGTCTCAAGATCCTTAATTTAATCACATCTGCAAAGTCCCTTTTGCCATATAAAGTAGGATTCACATGCTTGAGAGTTAAGATGCATACATATTTGGGGGCCAGTTTTTGTTTACCACACTAGCAATGCATACATAGTCATGAAAAACATTCTAGGCTTTTCATCTCTGTCCTTGAAGAACACTTTTCAGAGAATCCATGATTTCACATTATCTGGTTTTCCACACCATCCAAAGAAAGCTCACTAGACTTGGCATTTGGCTTGCAACTAACTGGCGCTGTGCTCGACTTTGCCTTTTATCTTTCTGTGCCATCACTGGAATTTCTGAAGGTTTGGGCATAGAAAGGGTCCTATTTCTGGGGTGTAGTAATAAATCCCATGGATGGGCTTTACTTCACAGTTATACTCCATTATTGTCATCAGGGAGATAAAGTTCTGCAGCCAAGTAGAAAAGAGTTTTACAGACTAATTGACTACAAGGAACTAAACTCATCCAAATTAGCTCTAACTCAATGGTAGAGTTTGGAAAGACACTTTTGGAAACTGCTAACCTGACGGAACCAGGAACTGGTGTTAAGATTCAGGATTATTGTGTCTCAGTCTCTCATTTTCTCTGTGCCACCCCTGATCGACTCTCTCTCTCTCTCTCTCTCTCTCTCTCTCTCTCTCTCTCTAAGATTTTATTTATTTATTTATTTGAGAGAGAGAGAGAGAGAGAGAGAGAGAGAGCGAGCATGAGCAGAGGGAGGGGCAGAGGAAGAAGGAGAGGGAGAAGCAAACTCCCTGCTGAGCAGGGAGCCCGACACAGGGCTTGATCCCAGGACCCTGTGATCATGACCCAAGCTGAAGTTTAGGCTTAACCAACTGAGCCCCCAGGTGCCCTCCAGATCTACTTTCTGAGCTGTTGCAACACAGGCTGAAACAGAAATGGCCAGTACCAGTTTTTTCTCACCTAGGAGTTTAACACAGACCAATTAAGTATCTTTGAATCCCAACTCTCAGTTTCTGAGAGATGGTACCTGATTGGCTTGGCTTGGGTTGGTGTCTAACCTTGTTCTATTCACCTATGACCAAGAGCGAAAGGAACAAGACATGGGATCCATTGGCCTCAGCAGAGTCTATATGGTGAGACCATTAGAACAAAGGGGTGGATTGTTCTCTAAGAAGAAAGTGTGGGTACAGGAAGAAAATGACTGATATTTCTACTATATGCCTTCCATATCTTGGGAGGTGGGAACATCTGGACTTCCCACTCAAATGAGAGATAACCGTAACAGCATCAGGACTTGTGATATAGACTAAAAGGAGAGGGTGATGAGGATATCTCTCACATTCCTGTATTCACGTTCAGCTCGTGCCTCTTTCCTCTGAGTGAATTCTACTGGGGATTAGATCCTCTGTGCCCATGCTTCCTATGGCAGAGTCAGCTTGCTGCTCAGAGAGAAATCTGGGGTCTTTTCTCCCAGTGGATGTTGTGATTGGGAAATAGCTACCCAACTGGGGCCCAAGGTTTTTAGCTTCTTTGGATTTAGGTAGAGCCACATGGCCGAGCTCTCCAAAATGAAATCTGAACAGCTCTCATAGGACATTCTCCATACTCTTCTCCAGGTGGCTTTTGGTTTCCAAGGACTCACGCCCTACTGCATGGAAGAGCTCTGATATGGAAGGAGTTGGGTCCCTGCATCACTGCATGAGGAAATCTGCCCATCTATCAGAAACCCTTCACTGGATTGTTAAATGAGTATAAATTAACTCCTATTGTATTAAGCCATTGATGTTTTATAATTCACTTAAAGCTACTAATACTTTAACATTCTTCTCATTCAACAGGGAATAGTTTCAGAGAATTTTTAGAATTCCCTGTGTCTCTACCTAAGACAGAGCGAACATCCATTTCTGCTGAACTCTACAACCAAAGGAGTGGCAAATGATTGTGCATAGATTATTCAGCCTCCCGAGGGTTAATTACTCTGATACTTGTGCCTGGGGAAAACACACAAAAATCAGGAAAGAAGTTGCTTCCATTCTCTCCCTTCAAAACTGTGCATTGCAAAGAGTAATAAAGGCCATTTCGAAAATTTGCTCGTGACTTTAAAATTCTTAGGTTTACCACTGAGTCACCAAATCACTATGTAATAAATCATCAGAGTGAGGAAAAAAAAACCCTCAGATTTCCCCGTGGTTATAGAAACTGTTAATTCTCCTGTGTAGACATGCAGGTTGGAGGAGTAGAGGGGATGTATCGTGATCCATGTGCTTGTAGGTGAGGATTTGAAAACGGCAAACTTCTTTTTATATTGGTAAAAAAGCAGCCTTCATGCCATAGGAAGGGAAAGAACAGCTTACCATGGAATTCGGGGCCATTTTACTGGCTGCTAAACAATTTCAAAGGATTGCAACATATAATAGATAAGAAGTAGCCTGGAAAGATGTAAGGGCAGGACCATTTATAGGAAGAAGAGAAGAATCTTCTGTGCCACTTGAGGGACATTAGCTTCAGTAGTTAACAATTTACAATGAGTTACATTTCAAATTGCATTGCTATTTATTCATTCATTCCTTTAATAAATGCTTATGGTACTGTGTTCACCAGCATGGTTATAGCTTTGGAGATAAAATGATAAATAAGATAAAGGTCCTGCTGGAGAACAGGTATACCACTCTGGATATATAAACAAATACTTGTGAGATAGGAGAAATCTCATAACAAAAGTATGAAAGTCAGTTGTTTGGAACAAAGTATATGTTTTCTTTTTTCTTTAATAAATAAAGTTATTAAAAATGGCTGGAGTATATAACCAAAGGACCCAAATCCTTTTTTCCCCCAAATCTATTTGATCCATAATGTATCTAAAACACAGTGAAAAAGGATTATTTCAGCTACTTCTTATCGTCTTTCATCTGACTGTCTTGTTTTCACAAAAGATTAAGACAAAGTAGGCAGTCCCAAGCATGAGTAACCTGTTATCATTCTATATTTAGATAAAACAAAATCCTTACACGTCAGTTGCTTCTTCAGCACTTCCATATTGGATAACTCGATCATAATAAATAAGCCCTACAAATTCTTCATTTTCAAGGTGATGCCAAGCCTCCTCTTGCATGAAGGAGACAGGCCCTTGTTGAGCAAACCTAGATCCATGAGTGAGAGTGTTTGGAGGCCGGCGGTTTGGGAAGTGGGTGTTAATGTACCTCTGAACTCAGGGGACATGAACTCCAGTGTCATCCCAGCTGGGATAGTAAACAAGAAGATGGTTATGGGAAACTGCTTCAGGCAGCCTTCTGGCAGGAGACAGATGGCACACTCAACTGGGGTTTTGAGAAACTTTATAGAAGGGACTATTTACAGAAGTGTGAGCAGGGCTGTAGGAACCGAGAAGCAATGTTGAGGCCCTGAGAGGCTGACAGTAATGGGAAGCTGTTACATCTCTGGGTCTTAAAGGGAGTTTTAGGGCTCTCCAGGGGAAAAGAACCAATAAGGTAAGTATGTTTGTATGTATGTACGTATTTATTTATTATAAGGGATTGGATCATGCAGTTATGGAGGCCAAGAAGTCCCAAGAGCTGCAGTTGGCAACCTGGAGACCCAGAAAAACCAATGGGTTTGAGCTGCAGCCTGAGACTCAAGGGCTGAGAAACAGGAGAACTGATGGTATTGCTCTAGTCCTAGTCTGAGTCCAACAGCAGGAAGACTGATCTCTCAGCTCTAAGATAGTCAGGTCGAGAGAAAGGATTGTTTTTTAGCCAGTCTTCTATTTTGCTTAGGTCTTCAACAGATTGGGTGAGACTCACCCACACACTGGACTGAGCAATCTTCTTTACCCAGTCTACTGAGTCAAATGTTAATCTCATCCATACGCATCCTCATAGACACACTCAGAAATAATGTTAACCAGATATCTGGGCACCCCATGGCCCAGGAAAGTTGGTATATGAAATTAACCATCACAAGGGCAAAGGTGAATAGTGTCACTGATGTGAGCTGGAGTAGCAGGTCTCTAGAAAGGATCCATCATTGAGAGACATCCAGCTGCTATCAGAACAACTCCCAGGCAGGGAGGAAGAGAGGTGAACAAACACTCCAATCTTTCTCTCTCTACCTCTCATCTCCTGCCAGTGCCTCCCAGTGGCCCAACCCAACCAAAAGCAAGTAGACCGTGGAGTCTGAGTGATGTGGTCAGTGGTATGGAGAGAGGTCAGCCTCCTGAGGCTCAGAGCAAGCAGACAAAAGAGAATAGTTTGGGGAAGGGGAATATGGAGACTGCTATACTCAGCAACTTCACAGCTGTTTTTGGAAGTATGAGTATCCCCCACTATCTGAAAGTAGAGCATTCCTATAAAATCTTCTGTAAGCCCAAATGGCGTTAACACGAAGAACCAATTACCATTCATTTGTAAAAAACTTTTGAGCATTTCCAGAACCCCCAATAATGTCTCTTATCCTTTTCTGACACCTTAGGACACATCTTGCTAATAGATGCACAAAATAAATTGACGTAAAGCATCGATGTTCACAGACACATTTCACAGCTATGGAGGCTGGATGCTGAGATGCTGAGTGTGGTGGGAGGAGTTTGGCGGGGCCACTCATGCTGCTCAGGGTGGGTGCATACTGTCTCTATCATGGCTCATTGCAAAACACACTGAATGCTATTTTCACTTTTTCCCTTTTTTAATATAAGTGAAATGTTCTTGAGATTTCTTTTGGTTAGTGAAAGCAGATACCAGTGTAGGTCTCTCCAAAAAGCAAAGTGGTGTAATGCAAGCTTTTGAAAAGTGGGGAATACCTGTACCTGGTAAGGAAAACCTTGAAAGTAAGACTGTTACTCCTGGCCAGGGATGGCTCAGAGTTATTTAGTCTCAACATTCAACAATACTAAGCATTCACAGGAGGGGGGCTTATTTTGTATCCCATATAGAATACTTGAGACATACCAATAGCATATGGATGCATTTATTAGTTAGAAATCTGTAATTCTGAGAATGTATTTGTGTGTGTGTGTGTGTGTATATATACATATATATATATATATATATATATATATATATATATATATCTTACTTCTTCTTTGAGGCTTTAAGCTATTGTAGGGGAAACATTGCCTTTGAGTTTTATTTCCCCAACAGTGCCTTGAACATGGTAGGTGTTCCATAAATATTTGCTGAAGTACTATTCAACTTTTTTCTTTGAACCTAATAGAAATGAAATATAAAAAAACAAGAAAGGTCTCCTAAGTATCATATAGAATCAGCCAAGGAGATTTTTAGCACAGCAGGTAGCTAGGAGAGAACTAAACTGCTTAGTCTAAGGCTTCTTAGAGCTCATTCATTCAACAAATATTTATGGAGCACTCACGCTGTGCCAAACACTGTGTTAGCCTCTTGAGATACAAAGACAACATTCTCAATGAAGAAATCTGTTAAGCACACAAACTGCTTGGTTTCTTATGGCATGCAACCAGCCAATGGACACTATTAAAAAGAAAACCATAGGCCCAAAATGGTGTCACTTAGGCCGAGTTTCTAAACTGAGGCTTCCTACCTAACCTAACCGCACTTTCAACCTCCCCCAGAGATGGACTCTTAGCTGGTCCGTCAGGAATTTTCCTCATAATGTAATCAGTCACATGGGCCTTTTTCATCTCCCAAAGGAAGATGAGATAATCCACCTACTGATCTTCAAATTAAATTTATTTATTTTTTTCTAGAGACAGCACAGCTGATTGGATCAGCCTTATAGAGGTCTGAAGCAGTTAAGCCAATGAAATGGGCTGTTATGATCTATGTATTTCTGGTGTGCAGGAATACCCCTTTTTTGACTGTCCACAGCCCTACTACAGGTTTATTCCTCAACAGAATGTGGTTTGCTATAACAGAGACACAGTGTGAAAGATCACGACCAAACCGCTTAATAATGTGCCATATCACTTACTCACAGCCACTCCCAAAACATGGACCCAGTGATGATGGGTCCTTGAAACTGAAAAATCTGAGTAAGAATAATAGTCACAGAACAGTTAGGCTTTCTTTAGCAATCTCAAATGCCAGCACATCCCTTGGGGAAGCTTCTTTTGTATCTGCAGACAAAATAATGTCCCCATCCACCAATTTCACTTCTGGACCCTAGGGCATGAAAAGATGTTATTTAGGAGCCAAGAGTGTTCAATTGAGGAAAGGATAGTCTCTTCAATAAACGGTTTTGGGAAAATAGGATAACTTCATGCAAAAGAAACAAATGTGACCCTTATCTTACACCATTCACGAAAATGAACTTGAAATGGATTGAAGACTGATATTGTGACTTGCAATAAAGAATACATGTTTGGTCTTTGTCCTGTTTTTGGCATAGAACTCCCAAAACCCTTGGAATTTCCTAAGCAATGAGAGACATAAAAGTGTCTATTTTTATGCAAATGGTGGCTTTTGGAAAACCCCACAGCTAGCCTAAGGATGAAGGCTGGTTGCCAAGGGGCCCAACCCTGTGGTTAGAGGGTTGGAATTTTCAGTCCCACTCTTAGATCTGGGATGGGGTGCTGGGGCCACAGACTGAGTACAGTCTTGAATAGATGATGATTTAATCAATTATGCTGTGTGATAAACTCTCCATGAAAACCTAAAAAGAGAGGATTCAGAGAACTTCCAGGTCAGTGAACATGTGGAAGTGCTCAGAGAGTGGCATTCCTGGAGACAAAATGGAAGCTTTGAGCCATACCTTGCTCTAAGCATCTCTTCCATAGAGCTTTTCCCGCGTTATACCTTTTTATAATAAACCAGTAGTCTAGTAAATATATATATATATATATATATATATCTGATAAGATATATATATATATATCTTTCAGTTCTGGGAGCTGTTTTAGCAAATTAATGTAACCCGAGGAGGGGGGTGCCAGAACCTTTGATCTATAGCCAGAGGGTCAGAATCTCAGAGGACAACGTGGATTTGGGATTGGCACCTGAAGTGTGTGGTGGTGGGGAGGGCAGTGTTGGAGGGCTGAGCCTGTAACATAACTTGTGAGTTATCTTCAGGTACTCCAGGTAGAGAGTGTCTGAACTAAATGGAATTGAATTGTAAGACACCCAGCTGGTGTCAGAGATTCACTTGGTGGTGTGGAGCACACATGTGCACACACACGCACACAGGAAAAATTACATCAAACTAAAAAGCTTGTGCACAGCTAAAGAAACAATCAATAAAATGAAAAGGCAATCTATGGAATGGGAGAAAATGGCTGAAAATCATATCTCTGATAAGGGGTTAATATCCAAAATACAAAAAGAGCTTTCAGAACTCAATAGCAAAAAAACCCAAATAATCCAATTTAAAAATGGGCAAAAGACCTGAATAGACATTTTTCCACAGAAGGCATACAAATGTCCAACATGCATATGAAAAGGTACTCAAAATCACTAATCATCAGAGAAATTCAAATCCAAACCACAGTGAAATATCACGTCACACCTGTTAGAAGATCTATCATCAAAAAGACAGAAGAGGACAAGTGCTGACAAGGATGGGGATTAAAGGGTACCCTTATGCACTATTGATAGGAATGTAAACTGGTGCAGCAACAGTGGAAAACACCATGGAGGTTGCTCAAAAAATTGAAAATAGAACTACCATATGACCCACCAATCCTACCTCTGAGTATATATCCAAAGGAAATGAAAATGGGGTATTGAAGTGATATGTGTATTCTTATGCTCATTGCAGCACTATTCACAATAACCAAGATATGGAAACAACCTAAGTGTCCATTAGTGGATGATTGAATAAAGAAGATATATATGTTGTATATTATATTATATTATATTATATTATATTATATTATATTATATTATTATACTATATATTTGAATATTACTATATTCAGTATATTATTATATTATTTTTTAAATATTATTATTATTATTTGAATTTATTGAGAAAGAAGGAAATCTTGCCATTTGTGACAACATGGATAGGATGTGATGTCATTATGTTGAATGAATTAAGTCAGAGAAAGACAAATACTATATAATTTATATACATATGGGATCTAAAATGCTGAACTCATAGAATTAGAAAGTAGAATGGTGGTGACCAGGGGCTAGTGAGGAGTGCGGGAAATGGGGAGATGTTGGTCAGTGGATGAATTTCCAGTTTTAAGATGAATAAGTTCTGGGGATCTAATGTATGGTATGGTGATTATAATTAATAATATCATATTATATACCTGAAAGTTGTTAAAAGTGTAAATCTTAAATGTTCTCACCACAAAAAAAAGAAATGATAATTATGTGACAGGATGGAGGTGTTAACCACTCTATGGTGGTAATCATTTTGCAATATATAAGTGTATTAAATTAACACACTGTACATCTTAAACTTACACAACGTTATATGTCAATTATATCTCAGTAAAGCTGGGAGTAGGATGAAGAAAAGCCACTGTTTATTTGAGTGGGTTCTCTCAAAGCAATACAGCTCTGACTTCTAACTTCCTTTTCTAGAACCCTGTCTTGCTTCCATAATGCTGGGAAAGTGGATTAGAGTCCCCTGCTGCTTGTGTCAAATAGCAATTCTTTCATGTTGCTCTATTATAAATGCTGCTCAGACATTTTGAGTCAAAACTGTGAAATATTGCTTCTTGCCTCCCCATTATCCATTCTATTACTAGATTTAAGACTTGTGAATAATCCCATATGTGACCCTGGTTAGAGGATTCTTTTTTTAACCAGGACAAAAACCAATTGAGTGATCTCTTCATGTAGGGTGTGCCAGTAGTTGAATATCCTACATACTTTTAAAGAGCTTTATTATTTGATCTCAAAATATTCTGTAACAGGATGGGATATATTTTCTTCTGAATTTAGCTTTATGTTCATTATATCTGTCATGGGCTATGAGACATATTTTAGAATTACTGAACTAATGTCAATCAAAGTATTCTTTTTTTTAAATTTTATTTATTTATGATAGTCACACAGAGAGAGAGAGAGAGAGAGAGAGAGGCAGAGACACAGGCAGAGGGAGAAGCAGGCTCCATGCACCAGGAGCCCGACATGGGATTCGATCCCAGGTCTCCAGGATCACACCCTGGGCCAAAGGCAGGCGCCAAACTGCTGCGCCACCCAGGGATCCCCTCAAAGTATTATCTTAAGTAGTGTCCATCTGAAAGGAAAATTTGTCAGGTTTCTTAGTGTGGGGGATCATATAGCCATATATTTTAAGTGACTTGCTGTTGTGCTCATTAGTTGCAGTTCTGGTTTAGAAATGAGAACAATATTGATGATATTTCTTCCTTCTCCACTTCAGATTTGTTGAATCAAATTACTGTAGCTTTTATTTTATATATACTTGTATATATCTTTATAGATTACAAGCTCTTTGAATTGAGAGATATTTTTGTTTTTCCCCCCATAACCAGCCCCCAATACAGTAACTTATAAAAGGAAATACTCCACAAATATTAATGGATTGTAATCAATATAATTTTTTGAAAACTATAATATGGAATAACATAAATTAAATATTCAATATAAGACTTGGAAGGTCAATTTGAGGAAATCTCTCAGGAAGTGTAATAAGGAGACATTGATATGGAGATTAGAAGAGAAAAGTAAGTTAGGAGATCTAAATAGATTAATAAAAGTCCTAGTAATAAAATATAGAGAAATGAAAGGAGGGTATTATCAAATAAATTACACAAGAAAAATGTCAAGAACTGAAAAACATATATTTACAGACTTAAAGGGCCCATTGAGGGCTGAAACAAATGAAAAAAATGAAAAAAATCGACTCCTAGAATAGTGAAATTTTAGAACCTGGAATAGAAAGTAGGCCTAAAGTCTGCTAGGGGAAAGAGAAGGTCAAAGACTAATGATTATTAATCATATGGAGCTGGATTTTTGAACTGCAAAATCAGTAGTTATAACAAAATGGTACTTTGAAAATTCTGAGGAAAAATCAGTCCAAGGTATTCTTGGAACAAGGTATTATTAATCAAGTATCAGAAGGAAATAAAATCTTTTGTGACATACAAGAGCTCAAGAGTCTACTTTCCGTATATATGCTTTCTCATGAAGTGACAAAAGAATGTGTTCCACCCAAGCAAGAGAATAAACCAAAAAAGAGGAAGACACTAGTAAATCCAAGCAACAGGAGATCAAAACAGGGTCAAAAGGACTTCCTAGTGTTGCAATGAAAAGATGATCCAGGATGAAAACTATGTTTGAGGCTTAGGGACCCAGGATTCACATTATATCAGGTGGTTAGAGAGTTCCAGGAGAGATACTGATGAGGAAAAAATAAAATTGTTACAATTCCTTATGGTTGCTCATGCTAAGAGAATTTATTTTATATCTATGCAGGAATGCTAAAAGGAAAAACTGATGGTATATGAAAAAGCACATGAAAACACTAAGGCAATTATAAACTCTAGAAAAACAAAAATTTGTATAAGAAAGTAAATATATCACATTTTGTATCTCAATTTGAATAATGTAAACATAATCATAATGATTATTTGGAATATGAAGAAAAAGAAAGTATGTATGCCTATAAGAGAGAGAGTGAAAAAGAGTTAAATTTTCATCTCCAAAAAAAAAGGGACAAGAGTTAGTGGTTAGATGTAAAAATCATAAAATAGTAGTATAAGTCTATTGTTTAAAAATACTGTGGGACCCCTGGATGGCTCAGCAGTTGAGCCTCTGCCTTCGGCTCAGGGCGTGATCTCGGACTCCCAAGATCAAGTCCCACATCAGGCTTCCTACATGGAGCCTGCTTCTCCCTCTGCCTATGTCTCTGCCTCTCTCTCTGTGTCTCTAATGAATAAATAAATAAATAAATAAATAAATAAATAAATAAATACATCTTAAATAAATAAATACATATATTGTGATACATATAAAAAGAAATAGAAAAGTTGAAAGTAGTTATATCCACAAGCGAGGAGAACTGTACATATAGTTTGAAAGAACTGCTAAATTATGACTCTTAGTAACAGAAATATTTGAAGCTAATATCTACACTTTGGATTGTGTGTGTACGTACACACACACATATACATATATACTCACCAAGATATGTACTGTTTAAAATTAGAGGCACTAGTCACCTGTGTTCTTGAGCACTGGAAATGTATTAGTCCAAATTGAGATGTGCTATAAATATAAAATATACACTGGATTTTGAAGACCTGGTACCAAAAAAAATGTAAAATGTCTCATAACTATTATTTTCCATTTTTAAAAATTTTGATAAGAATATTTGAGATGAGATCTACCTTTTGACAAGTTTTTAAGTGTACAACACCATATCATTCCCTTTAGGCAAGATATTGTGCAGCAGTTTTCCAGAAGTTATTCATCTTGAATAACTGAAACTTTATACCTGTTGAACAAAATCCCATTTCCCCATCCCTGCAACCCCTTGCAACCAACATTCTACTCCTTGCTTCTATAAGTCTGAGTAATTTAGGCACCATATATAAGTGGAATCATGCAGTTTTTGTCCCTTCACTGGCCTATTTCATTTAGCATAATGTCCTTTAGTTGCATTCATTTTGTCACATATGGTAGGAGTTCCTTCTTTTTAAAGGTTAAATAATATTTCGTGTGTGTGTGTGTATATATATATATATATATATATATATATATATATATATATTTGTGTGTGTGTGAGTGGTAACGTTTCTTAATTAATGACTATAGGTTACAAAATAGATACGATGGGTGTTAGATTTCAGTAAAACATTTAATACAGTACCTTCCAAAGGTCTAATTTAAAAATCCATTCAAACTGACTTTGATAGGATGGTCCTGCAAAGATTGCAAACTGTCAAGAGGAATGCAAACAACAGGCATGAATGATAAATAACAGTCTGTCACATAATAAGGAAGGGATCCACTGTAGTCCCCAGGGATTGGTGTTGAGCCAATTCTTAACATGTTATTAATGATCTTATTTCCTTTGGGTCTCACCACCATCCACAAAACAAGATCAAATATATACACACATGTATGTATATATATGTAAAGTAAACTCATACACATATACGTGTGTGTACATATATATGTATACTATATATATCATATTTTCTTTTTTCATTTATCAATTGCTGTGCATTTGGATTATTTCCCTATCTTGGCTATTGTGAAGAATGTTGCAGTAAACATCTATTCTATTTTTTTTTTGAACTTTACAAATTTTTTAAAGTTTTTTTTTTTGAAAAAACTTTATACTATTTTCCATAATGGTTGCACCATTTTACATTCCCACTAGCAGTGTACAAGAGTGAAAAATATTTTTTAAAACACAAATAAATGGAAAGACATTCTATGTTCTTTAATAGGAAGACTTAATATCTTTAAAAATATTCATACTACCCAAAGCAATTTATAGATGCAATGCAATCCCTATCAAAATACCTATGGCATTTTTTACAGAAATAGTCAGAACGAGCCTAAAATTCATATGGAACCACTAAAGATCCCAAATCATCAAAGCAATCTTAAGAAAAATAAAGCTAAAAGCAACACACTTCTTCATTTCAAAATATATTACAAAGCTACAGTAATTAAACCAGTATGGTAGTGACATTAAGACAGACACATGGACCAATGAAGTAAAGTCTAGAAGTAAATTCATGTACAACTGACCTTCAAAAAGTGTGCTAAACACAAAATGGAGAGAGGATAGTCTAACAAGCAATGGAAAAACTGGATATCCATATGCAAAAGAATGAAATTGGACCTTTATCTTATGCTACACACAAAAACCAATTGAAATGGATTAAAGTCTTATACTTAAGACTGATAACTGTAAAACTCTTAGAAGAAAACAGAGGGAAATCTTTGATATTAGCCTTAGCAATTATTTCTTAGGTATGACATCAAAACCACAGGCAACAAAAGCAAAAGTAGACAAAGGGGACCACAGCAAAATAAAAATCATCTGCATATCAAAGGAAACCGTTGACAAAGTGAAGACAACCCTTTGAATGGTTCTCCCATTTCACAAACCCTGCAATTGATAAGGGTAATATCACTGCTATATTTTTTTATTGATTTAAGGTAATAAATTGTGGATATATTGGGTTAAGGAAAATAAATAATTAAACCTGTTTCACCTGTTATTTTCACTTTTCTGCTAAATGTAGCTACTAGAAAATTTAAAATCACACATATGATGCTCTTACCCCAATCTTGGAGCCTGGAGAGCCCTGTTGGGAAGAGAACTCCTAAAACAACAAATATATGTGGAAGGCTGTGGTGCAAGGTCCTTTTTGCTGACTATAAGCAGTGTCCCCAGAACCAGAGGGAACATACAGATCTTAAAATTGAAGGTGAAACTGAATTCTATCTAGACAAGAGGTGCCCTTATGTGTACAAAGCAAAGAACAACACAGTGACTCCTGGTGGCAAGCTGAGTAATCCGGGGAAAAGTAACTCATGCCCATGGAAACAGCCATATGCTTCATGCTAGATTCCAAAGGAACCTTCCTGCCAAAGTCATTGGCCACAGAATATGTGTGCTGCTCTACTCCTCAACAACTTCACTGAAAAGTAACTAAATAAAGATATAGATATAAAATAAATAAATAAATATAATTACATATGTGGCTTGCATTATATATATTTTTGATTCCTTATTCCTTCAGTGTAGGGACCATACTTTATCCACTTATTTATATTTAGAATGGTGCCTGGTAGGTATATTTGCAATGATAAAAAATACTTGTTTAGTGAAGTAATGAGCACCACAGTGATTTTTAAGATTGCGATTGGTCAGGACTCTCACTGCACATGACAGAAATATCTCGAAGTAACCGTGGTTTGAATAATTTAGATGTTTATTTTTCACAAAAAAAGAAGCCGGGAGCTAGGCAACTGAGAACCATACCATGACTCCACAGATTCATGAGGGACAGAGAATCTCCTCCAGCTTTCTGCAACCTCATCTTTGCTTTCAAATATGCTCATCAGATATAGAATTGCAAGTGATGCCAAGATTAACTACAAGTAAATCTGTGTTTCTCTCCATTATAATCCATCTTAGTGCAAGAGCTTCTATGGGGGGGTAGATCACAGAGAGCATCCAGATACATTGTTTTTGAAATATTTACACTTAAAAGGGAAATGTTTTAACTGAGGTACCTAGAGGAATGTGTAGCTAGCATGTCTTATAGTCTCTTCTTCAAATATCAGATGTTTCAAGCAAGCTATTGCCAAGGGCTGGATCAAAAGCAGGACTGAAATCTCCCAGGAATGCATGTAGAGTCTATGTTTTGTGCTGTTGATTAAAGAGAGAGCCATATGCTTTAGGTAACAGGTGTGCAGGTGGCAAAGCTGACATTCTGTTGTGCAAATTTAGTATCCTGACTGGTATGCTAGCCCAGATGGGGGGCTACCTTATTTGTGCACAACAGCTGATGACAGGGTGTCTGTGCAAAGCCAGCCCTTACTCAAAAAAGAGCCTTGAGTCAAGTCAAGCACTTGAACAAGAATCTGGTTGAAAATGTTTGCCCAAATTGTAGATGAGTAAATTTTGGAATGGCAAAAGACAGGTGGAACAATATGGTACTTTCAACCATAAAATAACCTAAGAAGAATCTGGGTAGAGAATGAGTTTTTGAAGGGTGAACCCTAAAGAGTTACCTGCAAAATATATTCCAAGATTCTGAATAAGTCAACCTGAGGCTAAGAGTTTCATCTCTTTGAACTTTGGAAACAATCTAATATCTTCAGTGATTATAGTTTTTGTTCATTTAATGTGCAGGTAGCCTGATAGCAAATTTCACTCACACTATAACTTGAATGCGTGATACAAATTCAACTTTTTATTTTATTTTATTTTGTTTTATTTTATTTTATTTTATTTTATTTCTGTTTTTTCCCCTCCAAGGCTTCCCAAGTTGTGTCATTTTACATCGAGCTTCTGGCCTGGTTGGAAAGGATGGAAGCAATATCCTCTCTCCACTTAGAACAACTCCACGTACCAGGTTCTTCAAACTTGGCCAGTGCCACACTAAAGGACAAAATAAAGATTTGAAAAATCTTCCCCCTCAAGATAATAGCTTGAGTTGCTTGGCTTATGCTGCATAATCCCTTTGAATGTCAGAAATGGAATGTTCCTGCAGTATTTCTCTTTGAATCCTATTAATAATATATTGTCTTATTTCTTTAGGTAGATGGATTTCCAGGGAAGCCAGATGAAGGTCATTTATTTGTTAAGGCAAATGCATTGAACTTTTAAAAACACGTCCACCCTTTTAGCTAATCCCTACCTACTTGATTCTAGCAGTTCATTGTTGGCATGATCTGGGATACCTAGATTATAAGTCTTCTGAGAGCAGAGATTCCGTTTGTTGTTTCCCACTGCACACCAAGCTCCTTGGATACTGCTTTAAGGACTCAGTAATCAACCAGTAAATATTTTTCGAATGAATGAATAAACCATGAAGAATTTGGAATCTATACCCAGATGGAACAGATTAACCCAAAGATGATTCATGTTCATCTAAGTCCAAGAAAATTCATTTCCTGTAATGCTGAGAAGAAAGTAGATGTAGACCATTGAACAGATGAATTGTAAACCAATGAGTCTCTAATTTGGGGCAGATGAAAAACACTTCAGATTAAATGTTGTGTCGATTGTACTTTGAAAATATCCTGAATGAACTATGTCTGAAGAAAACATTAGGGGAAGTAATTTGGCAAAAATTGGAGGCCATCCATAAAATGGCATAGAACTTAACACACATGAGCTTGCACATATACACACAAAATCTGAATTAGATTGATGGATTTTATCAAAGACAATATCCTGATTGTGCTGTTATACTATAGTTTTTAAAAATGTTACCACTGGGAGAAACTAAGCAAGGTGTACAGGAATCTCTCTTACCATCTCTCACAATTGCATGTAAACCTCTATTTCAATAAAATTCCAGTAATAGCAAAAAATAATAATACTAAAAAGAGAGAAGAGACAATCGTGAGAGGGCTCATCAAAACTGTCAAGGGCATCAAAATTGGGGACCATAAATCCACATGGAAGCAAAGCAAGTCTGACTATATGTGTGGGAGCTTTATCAGCTTTAGATGATGGAGCAGATGCTTAAAATATGTATTTCCTCCAGGCTCAAACCTAGGACCCACAAAATGTTAAGAGATCACAGAAGAGTTAAAGTTAAGAGAAAGAATTCATGAAGTCAAGGAAGTCTGATGTTCCTGGTATCCTTTTTGCAGGGGTCACACCAGTAGGGACTACTCTTCATATTTCCTTGATGTTGGCCCTGAAAGTTAAACTTAATACTCACTTTTGAGGTTTATATAATCCTGTTTTGGAAAAGGATGTTTTTCTTTTTAACCTTGCCAGTTTTTCCTTGTCCTTATTTAAAGTCTTTATTGGGGTGCCTGGGTGGCCCAGTTAGCTGAATGTCGACTCTTGGTTTCGGCTCAGGTCATAATCTCAGGACTGTGAAATCAAGCCCCGCCTCTGGCTCTGCACTCAATGGGGAGTCTGCTTGATATGCTGTCTCTCCCCCTCCCTCTGCCCTGCTCCCTGCCCATTCTCTCTCATAAATAAATAAATAAATAAATAAATAAATAAATAAATAAATAAATAAAAATTTAAAAATCAATGTCTTTATTCAACTAAAATTAGGATTATCCAAAGACTGCCATCAAGAGGGGGTTATCTATAGTTTATAATTTTTGGTTAGGTGGATTGGAGTAGATACTTTGAGACCATGCTTTAAATCTTTTGCTCATCTCCTGTAATATTATTAGCTTCCTTATTTCATAGCTCCTCATATGTAGTTTTGTGTACGATCAGATTTATTTTATTTTAGTGTTGTTTTGTTGCAATGTGTTAGATATGACAAGATGGAAAATTCTTTTAATTTGATCACATAACAAAATCAATATTTTCATATGTCCTGTTGTCTTTTAAAGCTGTCCATATGTATAGTCAATTTTTATATATTTGCAGCAGTATTCTAACTCTAATTTTAAGTTATTCATTTTTACTTAGCATTATACCACAATTGATTCTCCATTTTTGTTCTATGGAGTCACTCATTCATCATTTATTCATTTAGTTAACATTTTAAACTATTAATAAGCACCTGTCATTGTGGTTAGAGTAAGTTTAAGAGGGGGAAATTAATGTCTTTTAACCCAATTTAAAATACCCATTTTGAAAATAGAAGGGGGAGAAGAAAATAGAGAAATGCAAAGAAGTAGGTTACTTCATAGTCAGTGATATCCACTCTTGATTAGAGATATATGCAATGTTCATCCCACATTCACCAAATATGCCATCAGTGAGTCACCAGGATATCCATTTAGTCTTTGTTGATTCATGCAGACATGTCTGGTGAAACGACCAAGAGGGATGAATCTTCACTCTCCCTGTTTTCTGTAGATGAAATTTTAAAGAACCATTGCCAAACCTGTCATTCAATTTTCCAATAAGTGTTCAGTCAGCTAATGTATGATGAGAACTGTCAGAGTGATGCCACACATTAAAGGAAACTGTGTGCCCATTAGTAGAGAGGGTTGATATATAATGATAGAGCAAGTTGATCCCATCAGGAAGCTGGACCAGAATGGGGAGTCCATTCTTGCCATCTGAATAAAATGGATTATGTTCATCTGAGATTCTGCAAGCTGACCCTCTCGTTAGAGTAAAAATCAAAGTTGCTAAAGCCTTTGCTTCCACCAGAATTCTTTGGCCTGGAAACTTGCAAAGAATACAAGGAGAAGCAGAGATTCAGAAAAGGAAGAATATTCCAAAACATGGAACATTCTGTAAGTAGGTAACATTAAAGTCTAAAGGAAACATCAAGTCAGACTGTTTCTCAGTTTGAGAAAATTGAGAATGTTTCTTATTTGAGAAAAAACATGAATGGTCACCAGAAGACACTTGCTTAGCTACTGCCAGTGTCAGAAAACAAAGGCAATGTTTCTCTTGGAGGACTTGACCTTAAATGGCTCTATAGTTGTTGACCCATCGTCAGGTGAGGCCTGGCTTCCCGGGGCCATGCAGAGCAGTGAAGGGAAGAGCATAGGCCCATGAATCCATCTTCAGAGGGAGGTCTTGCAAAGAAGTGCAGATGCTGGGCAAGGGAGGGCTCTGTGACCACTGAGAAAAAGATTGGCTGAGGATTTGGGTTGAGCTTCCCAGGGAGAGATGAACAGAACAATTTGCCCAAGAGTCTGTACTGATGAAAATGTTATCACACAACATTCAACCTCATGAGGAGATTCTTGGTTAAAACCTTGACCCTTTTAATTCAGTTTCCTTCTGGTATGATAGCCTCTTGCTCATCCCCGGAAAGGCCTGTAGAAGACCCTGAACTTTCTTACCTGGACAATTTGACTCAATTTCCTCTCCTGGGAGGTGAGCTTAGCATTATTTGGCTGTGTGCAGCATCTGAGTCCTTGGAGGGCTGCAGATCTCTGGACAGGTTCTGGTGGTGAAAGAAAGGAACAGGTCTTTTGCAGACAGGTGTCAGCATACTTTGTCTGCTTCATCTTAAGGATGCCACTGGAGCTGACTATGTCTTTGGTTACTTTCTTGTTGCTTTTTATGTCGAGAAAGGAGGGTGGAGAAATTGGTATACAAGACATTGGAAGTCTAGGTTTTGGGAGAAGGGGTTCAATTTACCCAGGTTTTTGTTTGAAAGGCTGGCAGTTGTTAAGAGAATTTGAATAGTATTATAAACTTCACTCTTTCTCTGAGGCTGAGGACTATAGATTTGTTTCTAAAATAAAGTCTGTGGAATGCTATTACTGAGGGGTGCTTTCTGGGGGTGAATGCTTATTTCTTTCTCAATTCATGACATAGGCTTACTGAGAAGCATAGATGATGCTAGAGAAGTATATAGAGAGAATTTTGAGTTTCAGTGTATACTTTCTGGTAAGGTAAGGGCTGATAGTCCTAGGTTATACAATATTTTCCCGAGAGCTCATCTGAATGACTGTTGCCTCTGGGCCCTTTTTCTCCTTGTGGAATATTTTTGGCCTGTAATTTTCTTGCCAGGAACTATGATTTTAGATGCGGAGATATCAGCCTTCCTCAGGGGACTGTCTCTGTGATCAGGGATCTTTTAGACCAGTTACAAATGACCTGATTCCTTGTAGTTGCTGCAATTACCAAACAAGTCTTATATTCATTATATTCACTAGAACAGCTAAGAGTTCATAAGAAATAGCCCTACCACTAATGTGAGAAGTTCTATTTGATTTAAAATCAACCAACCAATCAATCAACCAACCAACCAACCGATCAATGATACTGCAAAGGACAGATTTAAGCCATAAACCAAAGTCTTTGGCTGAGATTTCCAATGAAGATCTCCAAGGCGCCTGGCGATTCAGCTGATGGGAACTGATTTAAAGCTACAATGTAGTAAACCTGCAAGAGAAAGGTAAGTTACAGTCTGGAGTGAGATCCCTCATGGGCAGTTAATTCAGCTAATTTCTCTGTAAGGCCAGCTGCACTCAAAATTTGGACCAAGCAAACAGGTACTTCTTTCCTTCTCACTGAGATCCTTGTTCTCCTTTCCTCTTTACTGCATAGGACCATGAAGTGCTTTGATTGGCTTTATAGACTAAAGGTTATAAACTGAAGGTTTATTGATCTTACTTCCAACAAAATGTCTTTCATTTCTATTAAACAATATGTCTAGGATCTGGTATATTGCAAGTAATACACTTGTACTTTGCATCTTTACAATGTGCTAAACATGAAGTTTAAGAATGAAACTAACTTTTCAAGCTCCATTAGAGGCTACATGAGGTATTAGAATCAAACTACAACACAAATTCAGACATCAAAAAAAAAATCCACAGAAGAATCCATATCTAGGATTCTCAAATCTTCATGAGGCTGAAACTTTTTTCATATTCTTTCTCATTATAAGAGTATTAGGTCATCATTATAAGTAATTTTAAAATTTAGGGAACTATAAAGAAGGAGATTTTAAACACAATTTGAATCCATTTACAATAATAGCATCAAAAAGAATAAATACCTAGGAGTAAATTCAATAAAAGAAGTGTGAGACTTATGTACTGAAGACTAAAAAGTATTGTTAAAAGAAATTAAAGGAAATCTAACTTAATGAAAAACATCCTCTGTCATGGATCAGACCTTAGTATTATTATGTATTAAGTATTAACCTACAGATTCAATGTAATCTGTATCAGAATCCCAGCTGCCTTTTTCTGGGTAGAAAGAGATAAACTGAACCTAGAATTCAGATAGAAATTTAAGAAACCCAAAATAGCCAAATCAGCCTTGAGAAAGAAAAACAAAGTTAAAGGACTCATACTTCCCAAGTTCAAAATTTAATACAAAGCTATAGTAATACAGATGGTGAGGTACTGGTGTAAGTCTAGACATACAGATCAACGGAATAGCGTTGAGAGTTCAGAATTAAACCCTTACATTCATGAATTAGTGATCAACTGATTTTTGACAAGGGTTCCAAGGACCTTTCAATGGGGAAAAAAACATTCTTTTCAACAAATGGTGCTTGGACAACTGGATATCCATGAAAAAGGATGAAATGTGACTCCTTCCCCAAACAAAATACAAACCTCTACTCAAAATGGATTATAGACCATATATAGGAGCTAAATGGTAAAACTCCTTGAAAAAAACATGGGCATAAATTTTGTGATCTTAGATTAGAGAATGAACTCTAGATATCACACCTAAACCACAGGCAACAAAATAAAACATAATGGAACTTAATCAAAATTTAAAACTTTAGTGCTTCAAAGGACACTATCAAGAGAATGAAACGGGGGAAATATTTGAAATCATATATATGATAAGGAACTTGTATATAGAATACATAAAGAACACCTATAACTCAATAATAAAAAGACAACCTAACTAAAAAATAGGCAAAAGATCTGAATAGACATTTAGGGATACATAGGATACATGGCGGGTTCAGTTCCAGACCACTTCAATAAAGCAACAATTACCAAAATGTGACACAAAAACATGAAGCAAGCCAATGCTATAGGAAAAAAAGGCACTGATAGATTTGCTTGCTGCAGGGTTTCCACAAATCTTCAACTTATAAAAAATACAGTCTCTGTGAAGTGCAATAAAGCAAAGCCTGTACAAATGGCTAATAAACACATGAAAGGATACTCAACATCCTTAGTCATCTGGGAATGTAAATGAAAACCACAATGAGGTACCATTTCACATCTCCTAGGATGGCGGATACAAAAATGACAGACAAGTACAGATGTTGGTGAGGTTGTGGAGATATTGGAACCCTCCTACACTGCTGGTGGGATTTTTATATGGTGTAGCCATTTTGGAAAACTGTTTGGTAGTTCTTTAAACTGTTAAACCTAGAGTTATTATGTAATTCAGCAATTCTACTCCTGGGTATAGACTCAAGAAAATTGAAAATATATGTCCCTGTGTAACTTGTACACAAATGTTCACAGAAGAATTATTTATAATAGCCAAAAAGTAGAAGTAGCAAAAAATGTCTATCAACTAATGAATGGATAAATAACAATGTGGTATATTCAAGTGGCAGAAAGCTATTCTATAATAAGAAGAATAGAAGTACTACTAATGCTACAACATAGAGGAAACTTGAAATGAAAGAAGCTAGTCACAAAAATCCATATTATTGTGTGATCCTATTTCTATGCCATTTCCAGAAAAGGCAAGTCTGTAGAGATGGAAAGTAGATTAGTGATTGCCAGGAACTAGATTTAGAGGACAATGGGAGAGTGACAGTAATGTGTACAGAGTTTCTTTTTGGGGTGATGAAATGTCCTAGATTTAGGTATAGTCTATGGTATACAACTTTGTGAATATACTAAAAAACACCAAATTTTATACCTCAAAAAGATGAATTTTCTAGTATTCAAATTATATCTCAATAAAACTATTTTTTAAAAATGAGTTAATCATCACTTTTAAATAAAGGAGACACCCGTGAAAAAAAAAAACCCATAAGTCAATCTGAGACTAGATTACATACTAATAGAGCTAACCACTATTAACAATGGGGTTCATATGCATCTTTTTCATACACATATGCACACACACATGAACAGACATTATTTCCACAAAATTTTGATCTGTTTGCTTGTTTTCAAGTAACAGCATAGTCTTTGCTCCAGGGACACCAGGTAGTCTTCTTTTTTATTATTATTATTATTATTTATGATAGTCACACATAGAGAGAGAGAGAGAGAGAGGCAGAGACACAGGCAGAGGGAGAAGCAGGCTCCATGCACCGGGAGCCCGACGTGGGACTCAATCCCGGGTCTCCAGGATCGCGCCCTGGGCCAAAGGCAGGCGCCAAACCGCTGCACCACCCAGGGATCCCACCAGGTAGTCTTCTAAAGCAGGGTTTCTCCTAACAGTGGGAAGAGTACCACTGGGGATACTGATTTTAAGCTGATTTTAGCCAAACTTAATTGAACATTTTAAATTTTAATACTTACCTGTTAAGTACTAACAGGTAAGTATTTAAACTTACCTGTTTAGGTTAGTGTGTACTGAAAAATACAACTAGCACATCAAACTCATGTCGTAGATATCATCACTTAGGATGAGGATGGGTGGGAATATGTATGTTTTAAAAACTAAGTCCATTTAAAGAAATGTATTAAGTATAAAATAGGAGAGCCAAACATAGGGCAGAAGCCCTGAAGGAGTACTGAAATAACCAGTTTGAAAAAAAAAAAAAAACTATTCCAAAATATGATTTTTAACTATATCATAGTATTGTGCTGCATGGATATAACATCACTCAATCTCTATTGATAGGCCACTGGGTTGTTTACAACTAGGAGTTATTACTCTCGAGAGTCTCTCCATGGCCCAGTTGCTATGCTGTTTGTCACGGCTGGCCAGGGGTGGGTCAATGAGGAAGAAGAAGTCAGTGAAAGCCTTCCTAGTGACCCTAAAAGCAGACTCCCTTGGTAAAGGTTTGTATGTGTAGATTCAGAATGTAAATTTACCCAATGGATGCACTGAGGATATTTGCAAGCCACGTATTCTCATGGTAAGGAAGCAGAAAAGACAGGTGGCAGAGAGCCATGATGGGTTAAACTACTCCCTTCCCCTGCCCTCTCTCCAGGATTCATAGCCTGATGGGTCTCGAAACACTCATCAGGAAAACCTGGGGCTGTTCCCACAAGAGACCCTGTCTGTCTGTCTCACTGCAATCTTTTCCTGCCTCTCCCTCCCCGAGCAAATGGGCTCAGAATGGCAAGCCCACTTTGTAAAACCAGCTCTTAGAAGGACAAAATGCCTGATCTGTGTTTAAAAGGCAACACCATGTATTTAGAAATAACCTGCTTTCAGGAAATTCAGAACAATCTTCTTAAAGTTATGCTGGAGCTAGCCAATTTCTCTTTTAGGGTCACTTGTTTGTATTAATAGAAATCCATCTGCATAAAGTGACAGCCTATGTTCCTGTTCTCCCGCCTCTCACCAGATGGAGACTTGGTCAATGTGGGATGCTGTCTTTCACACAGATGCCAGCATATATAAAAAGACAAGTTATTGGTGGAAATTATAATAGATGGAGATTAGGACCATTCTAAAACAGACTTGGATCTCTGCTTTTGACACAGGAAATGTTGTTTACACCATTTCAGTAGGATTGCCTAAAATATACCAGTTCCACGCTAAAGATAATTGCTTACACTACTTACTAACAGATAATGCATTCTTCCGAGTAAGTTTAAAAAAAAAAAAAAAAAAGAAAAAGAAAAAAAAAAAGAAACTCTTCCAGTTAGCACTTATTTATTTATCTTTTTTTTACTCACCTTTCCTTGATTATGGAATTTTGTTTCTGTTTCTTTCTTTTCTTTTCTTTTCTTTTTCTTTAGTTAATAAAAGTAACAGAAGGGAGCAGGAGATGGTATGCCACTCCAAGGAGCCAGGTGACTGGAAAGTGCAACTCTTTCTTTCTTGCTCTCTGCACCCAACCCCAGGCTACTGGCTCTGCTAAGTCAAACAGCTTCTGATACCCATGGGCAGCTGGATGCAAATGAAGCCTGAAGCTCTACTAGAGTCCTGGCAGAGAAATGAAGGAAATGGTGCATAGATTTCATCACCGTGGCCTAGCCAAGGATCTGGGAAAATGGATCTAGTCTACAGGCTGAGCACCAGAAAGCAGCTGATCCTGGGAAGAGTGAACTCTATTTTATACAACAGCCAGAAGCCACCTTGTATTCTGTTTCCTGGAGGATCCCACTCTACAAACAGATTAATGATTTCCAAGTGAAATCATTAATCATACAGCCTCCCTGGGTTTTCCCAGGCCATTGCCCTGGTTTCTAGAGTTCTTGGTTCATTTTTCAGACTCCCCTACTTTGCCTGACCACAGCCCACTTGTCCAGAGCTCTCGTGATCCATCCAGAATCGTGACTGCCCTTTTGTTGGAGGATCCAGAATTGGCTAGGATTATCTTTGACCATAGAGATGATTATGGCAGCTTTCCCGGACAGAGGGCTATTTTTCTTTATAACTGAAACTCTAGAGGAGGCAGCAGCCTCAGACCTCTGAATCTTCCCTAGGTCATCAAAGCTGAGCTCCTTCACCATTCTCAGTATTTGGTTTTCATCTTTGTGGTTACAAGATGGCTTTTCCACCCCCGAACATTGAATCTGTTCCCAGGCCAGTTGAGAGATGAAGGGATAAAGGCACAAGTCAGCTGAGTTCTGTCCTTATCTTATCAAGAAAAGAGTAATTTTCAGAAAGTGTCACCCGAAGCACTCTTTGCTTTCAACCTATTGGCCAATACTGAGTAACACAGCCACTTCTGTATTAAGAGAGTTTGAAGAAGTGAGTGTTTTGACCTGCATACTTTGTAGCCCCAAACAAAATTTGGATTCTATTATGAGGAGGACAAAGAGAATAGGTATTGGGTTACACTGCAACTAGCCATGTCCACCACAAACCAAGTCCAAGGAAAACATTGGACAACTTGAATGGCGATGCTCCCACGTGCTTGACTTCCTGTGTTACCTCCACCTGGAAGCCCCTATACCCAACTCTGATCAGAACATCGTTGATATTCCTGGTGACTGGAATACTTAATCCCTCTAGACACAACATTCGCCTGTTGGCTGCAGCCCTCAGCAGTCAAACCCATTGCTAGTTTAAGATCTGTGACATTTCTTTTCTTTTCTCTTCCAACCATTTCACACCGGTCTTATGCAAGCTCACATCTTGTGGCCAGGACTGCAGGACTTTATGACAATACAGGGTCTGATACATAGTGGGAAGCAATGAGAATTAGAGGCATCAGGGGGAGTTTAATTAATAGAAGGTGGCATAGAAATACTGGGAGCTAGGATATATGAATGATGAGTAAAAGTGTTCCATTTTTTCATTAACCCTCCATCCCAACCCCAGAGATGATCTTTTGCTTTGCTTCTTGTATATCCATCAGAAAATTTCTAGCCCTTTACAAACATATATGGTAGAATTTTTCTGTGTATGACACAGTTGGGTATATTTTAAACACCTGTTCTGTGACCTGATATTTTCCAATGAACAATATATATTGGATATTTTTCCATGACAGTTCATAGAGATCTGCCTGAATCTGCTTGGTGTTGGATGAAATTTCTTAAACTGTTCTGCTACTGAAGGGCATTTAACTTGCTTCCAGTTGTTACCCATAATGCTGCAGTGAACAGTTTTCCACAATGGACTTTAATCACCTCTGTGAGTATGAGTGTTGGATAATTTCCTACAAGCGTAATTGAAATGCACATTTATTGAAAAGAATGAAATTGGGATTGTCCCAGAAAATCTTGGTTGCATAGGCACAATAACTAAAACTATTTTCTGCTCACAAACAGCCATGTAGATCTAAGTGAGAACTGATTTTTCCCATTCACTATAAGCTACAATCGAAAGCCCAAGAAAATTCCTCTCCCTTTTGGTTTCTCTTTAGGGAATATTTAAATGATATTCCTCCTCCAGAAAAATCCGCAAGTTAATACAAAATAATATAAGATTTCTTAGTATTATACTTTTGCAAAGTGCAGAGCATTAGTGGGCATGCAGATTTTAATAATTCAAAAGAGGAAACAAAACACAGCCCTTAGCCTGAAAATAGAAGACTGAACCAGAGTGTTATGAGCTTTCTATGTTTGCTATACTGAAGGATGCCCTTCTACTAGAAAATTTGGGGGAAATATAATTTTCATATTAAGAGAAACCTGCATATATCATTTAAATAATTTCAAATTCATATTCCTTCTTAAACAGGAGAGTTTGAAGATATTTTATTCTTGCTACAGGTCAGTCTGTGACCCTGGTCTCTTATGCATTGACCTCTGCAACTAGGAGTACATCTGAATCAAGATTTCACTGGACAAACACAGTGATTTTTCTTTCCATTCCTCCTTTTGTAAGAATGTGTGCCTGTGTGTACATAAACAGATTTAAAAGAACATGACAAGGGCAGTTATAGTCAAGTGGCAAACTCAGAGCTCGTGGAGTTGGTAATGTTAACCATCATTAGAGTAAAGCCTTACTCCACGTCGAGGTTAAGAAATATTAAAGTCTGAGATAGCAAAATTAGATGCAAGCCTCTAAAGGTGTGGATTGCCTGACTGACTGATTTTAGGTCAAGATAGAGAGGAGACTGTCAAATTTTGGGAAAAAAAAATATTTTTTTAAGTATTTGAAAGAAATGATGAACAAAATTTTCTGTCCCTTTCAAAAGGACTTTCATGATGTCTCCAAGCATTTGTTGAAACCAGAAGTACAGCATTTCATAGGATATTTCTTAAAGCTTTAAATTTCTCTGTCATGCTTGAGGCCTACGGAATTACAGCTATTTCTTCTACCTGGCCTGATGTTATGTAAAAGCAAAACCTTTACCTTGTTTGTCTTTGTTCAGCATCCCTTTTTATAAAGATGAATGATGACCTTGTGACTTCTGAACACCAGTAATAGGTTATTTCAGGACTTTTTTCCTCAATAGAGCAGACTTTTTTTTTTTTTTAACCTTTTATCTATTTTGGAGTTAAGCATTGACAGTATTACCCTGGCCCTCTTACTTTGGGAATCACACACACACACACACACACACACACACACACTCGGTGTCTTAAGGGGATTATCTTTTTAGTTTTGTCTTTCTTTTATACCTAAAACTCTTCATACTTCTCCAGCTTTTTGTTACTATTTGCATCTGAAATCTGTCTTATTTGGTGGCCAGCTAATATGCACACCATTTCTGTTTGCAGAATTACTGGTATTTTCAACAGCCTTTCACAAGTGGGGACACTGAGGCACCGAAGGCAGTACAGGGTTCTTCGGTGTCCTCTACTCAGTTTTTGATGGAAGTGAGATCAGATGCAGAGCTTTTCTTTCCAACCATGCTTTCCACCCTGTTTCAGGAGTGGCTCCCTCTGAGCGCCCTCCTACTTCAAGTGATGGGGATATAAATGGTGAGTAGAATAACTGCCGGAGAGGCAGGAGTCGTGGTTGTATTCAGCCTTAGTCACTCAGGAAGGCCTAGGCAAACACTGAGTTAACGTTCACAGTAGATCCTTAATCCCCTGAGAGGAGATGACCAGCCTCTTCAATGCTTTAACCAACCATCCAGGCTCATCCAACCAAACTCTGGTCTTTTCTTATCTCAGTAAATCTGTATCTCACAGCCCTGAATTAGAGGAAGCATGAACTTCAGAGGAGGGAGCCGGAAAGATCTGGATTCCAGTCCGATTCAATTACTGTGAGAGTTAAAGCAGACTCTTCACCTCTCTGTTTTCTACTTTGTAAAATAAGGGTTTGGTCTTTCACACATAAGTTCTTTTCCAGCTCTGTGTACATGCTGTGAGTCTTTTGAGGATGAGTGAATGCCAAAGAATTATGAGAGATAATTCTAAGAAACAGCAGTGTTCTTTTTGCCTTCCACTTTTTTTATCATTTGCTAGAGTAAATAATTATCTTATCAAGCAATTTTTTTAAAGATAGAAGTGATTCATGCTTTTCTTAACGACTGGTAGCTTTTTAATTAGCTTAGGAGAAAAAAGGTATCCACTCACTTCGCTCATGAAAAGTCCTGAACAATAAGTACCTTTCAGCTACCATGACAGACCCTGCTGGTAACACAAAGCTGAGTAATACTCAGCCTCTATCCTTAGGTAATACACAACGTACATGCTAGCTGTAATATGGCTAGCTCTAACACAAGGTGTAAAATGAGTATGATGAATAGATATGAAAATTGGGGCGTGGGGGAAATTGCTATCAGTAGGAAGATCTGGAAAGATGTTATGGAGAGGTTCAACTCCTGGTACACAAGAAGTATTTGGTAAATTTTTGCTATGGCATAAATGAGGTTGCATGTGAACCAGGCCACTGAGGATGAGTAGAAATTAGTCATATTGAGATGAGAAAGTAGGGGATCGAGGCAGAGGGCATTGTGTGGATAACGGTGAGACATTTTGGACAGCTAATATCTAGCCAGATCTGACATCCCCATGAGCCCTTTCCTGCAGCTTCTGCTCCTAGCTTGTTGAGAAGCTCTTGGACTCTGTACACACACACACCGTGTGTGTGTGTGTGTGTGTGAGTCTCAGATCTGACATTCTAGTTGTCAGACAAGCCTTGATTGTCAAGCAGGTCTTTTCTTGTTTGAGTCCCACCAACACACTAATCTCTAGATTTCTGTCCCATTTCCAAGACCTGAAACCAGACTTAGTAATCATCCTGCATTCCAGCCTCTCTCAGTTATAAGCCCTGTCTCATTCTTGGTTTTTCAGCACTTTGAAGACATTGATCCACTGTCTTCTGGCCTCTGGTTTCTGAGATTTCACAGTCCTTTGAATCATTGTTCCTCCACATGTCATGTGCCATTTTTCCTGAGCAGCTTTCAAGATTTTCTTTTTCATCTTTGGCTTTCGGTAGTTTGATTATGATATGTCAGGTGTGGTTTACTTTGAGTTAATCATGCTTGGGGTTTACTGAGCTGCTCTAATCTATAGATTTATGTGTTTCTCCAGTTTTGGAAGTTTTCAGCTCTAATTTCTTTTTCATCTCTTTCTGGAATTCCCATGACATATATATTTGACCTTTTGATATGGTTCTATAGGTCCCTGAGGCTCTATTTTCATTTTATTTTTTCCCTCTCTGTTCTTTAGATTGGATAATTCTTATTGATCTATCTTCAAACTCACGGATTCTTTTTTTCTGAGATGATAATCTCCATTCTGCTGTTGAATTTACCGGATGAATCTTTGAATTTTGAGCTCTTTCATTTTTCAGTTGTATAGTTTCTGATTAATTCCTTTTTGTGGTGCATATTTTTCTGCTGAGGAGTTGTTTTGTTCGATTCATTGTACATATTTTTACCTTTATGTCATGGATCATAGTTCTAGTAGCTGCTTTAAAATCTCAGTTTGGGAATGGTCAACATTTGGGTCATCTCAGTGTTGACATATATTGCTTATTTTTCCCTTAGGAATTGGTCACATTTTCTTAGCTCTCTGTATTCTTGAGCACTTTTGGATCTTATCCTGGCCCTCATGAATATTGTTATGTGGATTCTTATTATAATTCTCCGGAAAGTGTTAGGGTTTTTTGTCTGTTTGTTTGTTTGATTCATCAGACAATCAACTTAGTTAAGTTCCGGCTGAAAGTTCTGTTTTGCCTTCTGTGGGTGGTGCTTCTAATCTCAGTTCCTTTTAAAGCCTTTGTTATGCTACTTTGAGTGTGTTCCACATGTGTGCCAGTTCAGAGATTAATCAGAGGTGGGTATCCATCCAGCTCTCAAAGCCTTTGCTGTGCTCTTTTGGATCTGACCATGCACGCCCTTGTGTGGATCATCAACAGAACTGTGGGACCCTTTCTCTCTCTCTTCTCCATACTCTCACCCCTTCTCTCAGCATTCAACTCAGAAAATTAGAAATACTATCTCAGTTTCAGCAGCCTCCAGTGCTGTCCCCTTCCCAGTTCTGAGTTCAGGGCTGCCCTCAGGGCAAAGCTATGAGAAAAGGAGGGGAAAAGAAAGAGAGAGGTATCTGACAACTTCATTCCCTTGCAGGTCACTTCTCCAAGCTTCAATTTCCATCTCCAATCTGCCTGCTTTGGCTTAATCAATCTTTCAGTAGTGGCTTCTTGTAGATAGTCCGGAGCTCTTAGATGCAATCTTCAGGAGAGGTAAACCTTGGTGCCCCTGCTAGGCCAGAGATGGAGTCTATTCATGTGGAAAAATACATCTTCAAGGAGCTTGGAGAGAACAGAGGTGGGAGGCAGGGTGGGAGGCAGGGTGGAGGGAAGGTTGTTTTGGAAAGAGAGGGGTTGCTCGAAGGCCATGAGCAGAGACCCAGAGGAGAGGTAAAATTATCAGGATGACCTGCCTCTGTCAAAAATGAAAAGATGCTAAAAGAGCTCTGAAAGTTAGGGATGTGCAGGTAGATTGGGAGTGGGGGAAGGAGGTTGAAACTTAGAGATGTGGCCTGTGAAGAAATGAATTTCCAGGGTTCATTTTCCTCTGTTCATTTCCTGTTCATTTTCCTCTTCCACAACTTTGACCTCTAAACAGCCTCAAGCACAAAGCTCGGAGGAGGATTGGGGATGCAGGCTGTTAAAACTGAGACAGTATTCCCATCTTTCTGAACTAAAGAGCAAGGGGTACTGAGTCAAGGGGGCCAGGAGGCAGAGAGGAACGAACTGTGGAAGGGGACCCTGTAGTTGTGTGGATGAGTCCACATCGATGCATGCGTGGGTTGGACTGCTTAGTCCAGAGACAGGGTTCAGGACATACACAGTGGGTGTGCCTTGGTGGAGAGGTAGGTAGGATGCTTCCTTCTGTGAGGTAGAGGAAGGGAGGCAAGGACAGGAGATGATCCCCAGAACTTTGGGGGTGAATAGAAAGGAATGAGTTGAGATGAGTTGGCCAACATCTTATATCCTGCCAAGAGTGAGGGGTGGGGGGGTGGGTAGGGCAAATCCAACCCTCATGATGTCTCCAGGGGTTTGAATCTAGTTGCAGTGCTGGTGCAGTTTCATCTCTGACTGAGGCAGGCCGTCTTTCTCACACCCTCTAAACCACCACTGTTCCCATGGGAGCTAAACGTTGGGGCCAAATTCTTAGGGAGAGAACGGATCTAAACTTAGGTAACATGTGCATCGCATACTCTCTCCATTTCTAGAGTTGAAAATGGCCCTGGAAAAAAGAAATCATACAATTATAATATGTGGACCGCAAAAGAGAGAAGAAAAGTTAGCAATGTTCTGGGAATCATGCCCAGCTCTTTTATGATTCTGAGTAGTAAAGTTACAACATGCCACATGTAAGCTTGGCAGCGCGTTCGCTGAAGCAACGCTCTGTGAAGACCTCTCGCTCATCTATTTCATTTTTCACCAGACTCCACCATTATTAATGAAGAACAAACAGAGCCTCATGGTGGATTAGAGTTAGTTTTGATGTTATTATCTGTTCTTTCTCTTGTCATCATTTTCATGCACTTGGGATTCCTCCCTTCTGTATGCTGAAATCTGACTCCCAGCACCCTGGTTCTTGGTGAACCAAAATGCCAAGTCACTTTAGATTAAGTTTCCTCTGCCTTTCTCTCCCTGGAACTAAACTCTCCTCTCCCACTTGTGGCGGGGTGGGGGTGGGGGGTGGGGAGTCATTTAGAGATTCAACGCTGATTCAATCTCTATTAACCATGGTACAATATCAACATTTTCCTCCAGCCAAAGGTACAAATGACACATTTTTTCCATGTGTGGTTTGTGCATGGGTATGTGCTCTAAGACTGTTTTTATTAAAACAAGGCAAGACCTGCTTCCTGTGAGAATCGGTGTTTTGTTGTTAAACGATGGGGTTTTGTGTTTCTAAGTTAGAGCTCCTCTGGCTGGGTTAGAGTACTGAGAGAGGACTCACCTGAGTGTGTCAGTTAAAGTAGTCTCAGATGAAGCCAAAGCTGAGGACAGGGGAGGGAGACACTTTAAAGGAAGAAAGAGAGAGAGAGCACGCCAAAGAGCAAGCCAACATGAAATGGACCATCAACCACAAACTGCCAAGTTGATTAGTTTAAAATTAATAATGTGCTGAGCGATGGTCTTCTCCTGATTTTGGTGGGTATTTAATATATGTTTCCATCATCTAGGTACTCTTGATTTTTTAAAGTGAATTCAATGTCAAACTAAATAGGACACTCTTCTCATTAATGAGTTTTTTTGTCTCTTAAGTCAGAACCCCATTGATGGGCTTATGAGCTCTAGAAAGAAACCAAGCTGTAGGTACCTAGATATTTCTGGCTAAAAAAATATATATTTTTAAACCACAGAGTCTGATTTCTTTATTTTATGAGCAGTAATTGAAACAGAAGAGAAGTTAAGCAACTTGCTAAGGGGTCACACAGCTGGTTACAGACATAGCCCAAACTCAGACAGGTGTGTATTCACTCCCTGTGTACTTTCCATTGAACCGCAAAGATCTGTGCTAATCTTGCTGACTTTGCTTTGTCTCTTTCAACCGAAGACTTGAAGGTAGTGGAGTAGTGGGCAGAAAGGGAGAGTTTCCAGAGAGAAAGTCCCTGAAAAGGACTCGGTTTCTCAGAAGGGGATGGTCCAATATGTTCATCTTAACTTATTATGAGATTTCCATTCACTCAGAAATAAGCCAGTGACCCTTATTGCTACAACAATTCTAGGCAGAGACTCCTAAAACCTTCCAGCATTTAGCAGTGATGCCAGACCAGTACCCTCCTGGAGCTCAAAAACCCCAAATTATTACTGGTGTTTCCTGCCCATGCATGCCCTCCCCTCAGGGAGCCAAAATGTAATCCATTTGGTTACTACGGACACGATGGACACATTGTGAACAGAATTAAGATTTTGTAAGTATCCTGAGATTTGGCTAGCAAGAAAATTTCCCTTTGAAAACAAGCTCCCAAGGAGTGCTTTTTGAAAAATGCTGGTGATTTCTGGGCAACTTGGAAAATGTGGGTTTTATTTACGTTTTCAGTGAGCACCCTCTCTAGTCTGATGAAGACAAAACCAGGTAAAAATAGTTTCTCAGGTTTATGTAGGAAGTAACACTCCCCAGTTTTAGTGAAATCAGAATGGGCAGTCAGACATTTTCCAAGGCAGGCCTAGGGAAGCCAGACTGTTGAGATGGCCCTAGAAATTCACTCTCAGGGCTCCGCAGCATGGAATTGAACTAACTTGCCCCCAAACAGAGCTACTAGCCAGCTGCTCCCTGGAGGGGAAATGTCCTGAATCAGGCTACAGAAAATATTTTCTGGGGTGCTCTGGGCACTATGCCTCATCTCTACCAGACATAGGCCACCAGGACCGTGATCTGGGGAAAGAAGGTAGCTCAGTTATGCTTAACGAGGCCCAAGACTCATTTATGTTTGGCTACCAGCCTCGAACACACCTCTCATCTTGGCTGAGATGCCCTTCCTTCATCCAGGAAAATGTAGTGGCTGCTCCTAAACTTTTTTTTACGATGGTATACAATCAACTTGCAGAAAGAACAGGTTTAAAATCAGGAGTCCCAAGGCCCAGTCCCAGTGGAAACAAATCCACAACCAGTTGTAGGGCCTTAGGAAGGTCACTTTTAGCATTCTTATGCCTAAGGGTTCATGCCTCCAAAATAACCTGTGCAGTTATTTTCCAGTTTAAAATTCTGTGTTTATTACCCTATCAAGGCTGCACATTGTAGCCATGTTAACTTCTTGCACGTGCACCTGGACACCATTTCTAGTTGGCAACTGCCCACTTTCTTTGTCTTGTTACAAAAGATGTGGTCCACGGACCATAGTCAATGGAAGTTCATTATAAATGCCAATCTTGGGCTCTCTCCCATACCTACTGAATCAGAATCTGCATTTTATTTTATTTTAATTTTTAGAAAGATATAATTTATTTGAGAGAAAGAGAGAGCGAGAGCACAAGCAGCAGCGGTGGGGGGATGGGGGGGAAGGGGTGGGCAGAAGGAGAAGGAGAGCCAGACTCCCTATTGAGCAGGGATCCTGATGTGGGGCTTGATCCCAGGACCCTGAGATCATGACCTGAGCCAAAGGCAGATGCTTAACCAACTGAGCCACCCAGGGGCCCCCAGAATCTGCATTTTAATAAGATCTCCAGGTGATTGGTTTTAGAAGCTCTTGGACAGTCAAAACCAATAGGGAAACTGAAAATTTTCATCAATCCTTTTGTTTTGGAGGATGTACATAGGTAACAACAAACAACAGATTGTTTGTTGTTACCTGTGTACATATATCAAATAATCATGTAACCAAACAACAAACAAATCAATCAATCATTTTATGACTAAGGGTACATACATATAACTCATTTTTGCATGAAAAGGCATCCCCTTAGGAAGGAGCTAGCTAAGATTAGCTCTGGTGATCAATTTTCCCTAATATCCTATAACTAGAATTAAGCACACCTTCTCAGCAGCACTGTCTCAGGAATTGGTTAATAAGTAACTGATAAGCAAAACAACCACACTTTCTGCCCTCTTGGAATTTAAGAGCCCAGTGAGAAGTCTTTACAATAACTAGAAAATAGAGATCCTATCGTTTACATTCCTACCTCTTCTAAAGGCTCTAAAACTAGAGCAATACTATATATGTTCAATAAACTTTGCTCAAATTCTCATGGTAATAGCGGAATGCCTGGAAATTACCTGAATAATATTTTGCAGTTGTTCAAGCTGTTTGGACAAAACCCATCAGGAAGCTGAGAAGAATGTGGTTTACCTTTTAATTTATTCTGTTTCTTCTCAGATTATCAAAGTTGGAACAGTTTGTCAGGTTTTGTTTGTAACTTACAACTTTCCAAATGCAATATGACCATGTTTCTCATTACACATAAGTAATATTTGGTTAAATATTGCCTAAGCTGTGTCTCCATGAGAGGGGGAAAAAGAGATTTCAGCAGAAAATAAAGCAATATGTTTGGTTGGAACTTGTTTCACTTTTTTTTTTTTTTTTCATTTTCCATGTTGGTTTCTACCTTTGTTTCAAAATGTTTGTGTCTGAGGGGAGATTTCCAGACCACAGCCTTTTGTTTGAATGACAGTGACTCAGGTCCCCACCCTGTCTTATCTTTAATACTTTCTTTGCAAATTAAACAATAGGAAGATGAAAAGATACCTTGGCTCCATCAGTAAAGAATGATTTGAAAACACCAGCCTAGAAAAAAAAAATTCACCAGAAAATAAAAGCAGAGGAAAAATCACAGAGCTAGAAGGAACATTGGATAAAATCTAATCATGTGGGAGGATGGGTGGGGCGAGTGGGGAGCCCCTAGCCCCTCATTTGCCCATGAAGAAAAGGAGGTTAAGAAGGGAGACGTGCGTGACTTCCTTCAGGTCAATCATATTTTAGGGAAACGAAATGCTTTTAGAGGGATGCCTCTGGTTTTGTAGAAAAAGTTCTTTAGTGAAAGTACTATATGGATTTTTACTTTTTATAACTGCGGTACATAAAACAAACTGTGAAGTTGGTGAGTTTGCCTGTAATATTTCAAACTCCTTTCTTCTTCCATTGATCATTTTAATGTTACTCTGTTGCCTTTTCTCCAACTTCTCCTTGCTGGTTTTTTCTTTTTTGTCTACACATTTTGTCAATTACTGATAGATACATCGAAGTCTCCAACTATGACTATGGATGGGCCTATTTATCCTTCCAACTCTGTCAGTGTTTGCTTTATGTATTTTGAAATCTGTTGTAAGGCGCATACACATTCAGGATTGTTATGTCTTGGTGAATTGATCTGCTTATCATTATGTAATGTCCCTTTAAATCCCTAACAATTTTCATTTTCATGAAGTCTGCTTTGCCTGATAATTATCATAGCTATTCATCCTTCTTTTGATTAGGGCTTATGTGATTTATCTTTTCTCAACCTTTTACTTTTAGCCTACATTTATCATTATATTTGAAGTGAGTTTCTTGTAGACAGCAGATAGATGGACAATATGTAATTGGTGTGCTTAGACTATTTACATTTAAGTAACTTCACTGTGTTTGGGGTTAAAGCTATATTTTACTATTTGTTTTCTATTTTATTCTCCATGCCTGCCTTCTCTGGGGTTATTTGAATGTTTTCTTTAGTATTCTGTTTTAATTTTTCTATTGTTTATTTGGCTATAATTCTTTGGATTTTTTTTTAAGTAGTTTCTCTAGAGATTGCAATAACCAGACCTAATTTTCTATAGTCCACTTAGGGTCAATATTTTACCACTTTAATTGGAATGCAGAAAAATTACCACTTTATAGATTCCTTTGCCTCCTTCCATTAATGTTTTAGGTGTCTTATGTATTATCTATGTATTTTGAAAGCCCAATCAGACACATAATTTTTGTTTTCAATCATCTTACATATTTTAAAGAACTAAAGAATAGTAGTCTACTATATTTACCTATTTATCTAACATTTTTGTGGCTCTTCCTTCATTCTTGATATTACAAATTTCCACCTGATATCATTTTCCTTTTGTCTGAACTTCCTTTTTAGAAGGTATTTTTGTTTTGGTTTTGGTTTGATGGATCTGCTACTTAAGAATTCTTTGTTTTCCTTCTTCTGAGAACACTTTTAATTTCCCTTTATTCTTCAAAATTATTTTTGCTGAATACAGAATTCTGGATCAATAGAACTTTCTAAAGAAATGTCAAGCCACTTCCTTCTGCTTTCATGATTTGTTATGAGAGATACGTAGTCATTGAAACATTGTTCCCTATGAGAAATGTGTCATTTTTGCTTTGACTGGTTTAATACTTTTTCTTTGTCTTGGGTTTTTTAACAGTTTGATTATGATGTGTCTTGGCATGGATTTCTCTGTGGGGTTCCCTCCTCCCCGCCCTCCCATTTGGAGTTACCTGAGCTTCTTGAATCTGTAGGTTTATGTCTTTCACAAAATTCAGGAGATTTTCAGCAATTGTCTTTTCAGATATTTTTTCTGCACTTCATTTTCTCCTCTCCATCTGGGACTGCAATAACATGAATATTAGATATTTTGATATTGTCATAGAGGTCTGTAAGGCTCTGTTTATGTTTTTTCAATATTTTGTTCATTCAGTTGTTAAGATTAGATAGCTTGTACTGACATATATTCAACTTGCTGACTCTTTCCTTTGTCATTTCCATTCTTCTCTTGACCTCATCTACTGAGTTTTTATTTTGGTTATTCTATTTTTTAGGCCTAAATGTTAAATTTATTTTATTTATTCTTTGTAGCTTTTGTTTCTTTGATAAAAAATCTACATTCCATCTTTCTAACCATTTCAAGAGGGTTTACTCTTCTTGGAACGTATTTGTAATAGCTGCTTTAAAGTCTTTGTCAAATAACTTCAACATCTATATCATCTTAGTGTTGACATTTGTTGATTGCCTTTTTCCATTCAAGCTGAAATTTTTCTAGTTCTTCTTTGAGTTTTATGCTGAGTAATTTTTAGTTTTATCCTGGGCATTTTTAATTATTTTATGAGACTCTGGGTCTTTCTTAAATCTATGGAGAGTTTTGAAGTATTTATTTTACCAGCCAAACAACTTAGTTGGATTCAGGCCACAAGTTCCAAACAGCCTTCTGTAGTTTTGATGTCCATCCCATTTTCAAAGTCTTGCATTACTATTTGGATCAGTCCCATATTTGCACCATCCAGTGGTCCAGTGGTCATTCTGGGACTTGGGCAGTAATTTATCCCATAGTTCCACTCTCAGAGCTTATGAGATGTTGGTTAGCATCAAATCTATAATTGTAGAGCTCATGGGATCAGAAATCCATAAACCCTTCATAGGGTCACTTTCTCAAGCTTCTCACCCTCTGCTATCTCCATGATGCATTCCAATTCCTTGAGGCTCCCCTTTTTGGTCTTCTGGCAGAGAACTGGGGCTTTGTCCACTTTGCCAAGTACTTTCTACAATGTGCTTATTTCTAGGGCCAAGATACAAGAAAAATAAGTGGCAAAGTTCCCCTCATGCTCCTCAGACCACTTCTTCCCTCGAAGTTTAAATACCTATTAGTCATTAATGCCTGGAGAACAAGAACATAGAAATAAAGGAAAAAATTAGAAAAACAGGGATTTCTCCCACTCTCCCTGTTTATTGGGAGACATGTTTATTTTTCTCCTGGAGATCTTTCTATCTCTGCCAATGGTGGTCACTTCTGAGTTTTAGGATGCTTTGAGTCCAAGTCTCCCTCCCTCCCTCAAAAAGGCAAACTCATTTATGGTTTAGTAGGACTAAGAATTTTGGTGTTCTTCACTAATCCACCTGCTTTTTTACCTACTATTTTTCCCTTTTCAGAGACTTCAAATATTTGCTCCATGCAATCTGTTCAGATTTTATAACTGCATTCAGTGGGAGAAATGGGGCAGTATGTGCTTCTCTATCTTACTGGGAATCAGAACTCCAGAAGCCTTAAAAATACAAAATAAAACAGACACCCAGGTCTCCATCCCAAAGATTTTGATTCAATTTTTATGGGATGGGGATATGAGAAAAAGTTTTATTATTTTTTAAGATAGCCCTTGTGATTTGAATATATTCCAAAATTGAGAACCTCTGTCATAAACAAAGATACCTAAGGGCAGATTTTATTTTCAAACTCACAGCAGTGTTTTATTACTATCTTTGCCAGATACTCACCTGGATATTTTAAGGGTTATTTAACTTTATAGAATGTGGTTAAAAGTTCATACTGAGTTGTACCAGGTCTTGAATTCCTACTAGGGCACTCATTAGTTGTGTGATCATCTCAAATTTTCTTAAACACCAAGCCTCAGTTTTGCATCTGGGAATGTGGACAATAATGAAACCTATGTTAAAGGGTTATTGGAAGGATTAAGTGAAATAAATAATATAAAGCACACAGCACAGTGCCTGGAATATAGCAAATATTCAATAGACATTAGCTATTAGTACCACTCACATTTTACAGGTGAGAGATTTGAAACGCAGATGGATTAAGTGATTTAACCTGAGGTTTATTTCTAGTGCTTTTAAAGTTAAATCAGCCAGACTCTGAAACATGTGACAAGGCCCTCCGTTCCAATTGAAATGGTTCAGATATAGTTTTGCCTTTTTGAAGAAGTTTGTCCCATTCATCTAAAATGCTTATGGGCATTAAGGAGGGTTCTTGATGTAATGAGCACTGGGTGTTATATGCAACTGATAAATCACTAAATTCTACCCCTGAGGTGAATAATACACTACATGTTACCTAAATTGAATTTAAATAAAAAATTTCATAAATAAATAAATAAAAATTAAAAAATAAAATGCTCATGGGTGACAAGGAGGATATGCCCTCTTCTAGGAAATCCAAGTTATGATAGCATGTGGGCAGTGAGTGGAAAACATTTTTTTCCTAGAAACCTTTAGTGACTGCTTCTTTCCACATCTGCAAATGCTTAAGATTTTGCATAGTGATAGAGGACAAAGAAGTCCCAGATCTGTAATTTCCCCTTCTGCCACTTTGAGCCCAGGAAACAATGAGTTTTGTTCTTGAAAGCTCTTGGATAGAATGCATACAGATTTAGGATTGTGTTTCGAAGCATCAAGTAAATTATTGCTAGATATATAATTCATGTGTATGTATAGTATACGGTATGATACAGTATTTGCAATTAATGTAGAGAGTTTTATTATCTAGTGAATTTTAAATTAACAAGGAACTTCTCTTGGGTTTTTGAATTAAAGGCTTCAAGTGGTATTTTAATTTACTTGCTTCTCAAAATGCAAGTTTCATTTTAATTTTCCTTTCTAGTTCTTCCTTTCCTATAATTCTTGAAACAGAAAAAAATATGTTTTTTTCTAGGCAGAAGAGGTCCTGGTACTCTCCTAGGAGAAGTTCTATCATGATAATATGATTCCCTTTTTGAGAATCAAGAGTTGAGGCTCACTCTTAACATTTTATCTGCCAATTTATTAATAGGAATAGCTCTTTGGAGATCTTTATTCCATCACGTAACATTATCCACATCAGACACACAACATCTAGGATAAATTTAATGTACCTTTTAAAACCACACTGCTGAAATATTCACAAGCTGTAAGTGTTTTCTTGGTCTGCATGTGTAGGTAGAGGGAGGTGGAGTGGTGGTAATAAAGTATGAGGGCCAGGGAAGAGCTGCTAAATGTATAGGGGGAATGTGTCTGTTGATTCTCTGATGGTAAAGGTCAATATTCTCCCAAATCCAAATTTGACATTCAGAACTTGTGTCACGTCTTCAGGGAAGAAGGACAAGTTCTTTACTTCGTGATTCCTATTCCTCAATCTTCTAATAGCATCTTTTTCTTTCTTGGCCAGCCATCCCTGGTGACTCTCAACCTTGAGGGTGCAGGTTTGGCAGAGAAGGGTCTCACATCATCAACTGATTTTGGCTGAAGTCATAGTAAAGGGGAGCAAAGAGCGGTTGGCAGTAAGGCCCAGTGAATAGCTCTTTTGTGCAAAAATTAGCATAAGCACAGATGACAGTGCCTTGAGTGGGGAACTGTAGACATGGTCCATTACACAGTTGTAGAGAACCAAAGGTTTTCTTGGAAAAGGTTGAGTGCTTTTGAAGGGAACGTAGGAAATCCTTGGTCTGAATTGCCCCTGCTAAATGTACACAAAGCCCAGGTGACTTCTAAGACATAACATTTCTGCTGATGAAGCCTCTTTGAACAGAAATTGGAATGCAGCGCACAGGCTTATAAGAGTACTAGATTGTTTTTTTTTTAAAAATGCAAATGCCTCCAGTTGGGTTTTTGATTCTCATTTTCTGGCAGTGTAACATGGAATTCTAGGAGTAGTTATGTCTGGGAAGGAGAAGACAGATGTCCATAGCTGATCCCAACCAGACCCCTGTGGATGTCCCACTCTATGGCATTTGTCCAGCCACTTCTTCTCATTTTGGCAGACAATATGGAGGAGATGGGACACGTTGTATTTGAGAGTTAAGTCTTGGACCTGCTGTTTATCAGTGGAATACATCTCTTCTCTGAACCTTACTTTCCTCATCTATAAGACAGGAGCCAAAACAACAACATCCTGCTAAGTTATAGAGAGAATGCAGTTAAAAATAACTTTGAAAACTATGAAGCTTAAATAAACACCGATAATAACAAGGGTAATAATAATAAGAATAAAAAAATAAGAAATCACACGTCTTCTCACTTGATCCTCACAATGGCTAAAAAAACAGGTGTGCCATGCATGCCACTGAGCACCAAACAAGGACTCGATAAAGATTTTTTAAAGGGATTTTCAGAAGAAGAAATCAGGCTTATTGGGTTTAATGATTTAGTGTTTCTTTCTTTCATTCATTTAATGTTCAGATTCATGCACTTAATTTTTTTAAAAAAAATTTTATTGGAGTTCAATTTGCCAACATATAGCATAATAATACTCAGTGCTCATCCCATCAAGTCATACACTTAATTTTACCAATAAAGATTTCAAGCTCCCTGAAGGAAGAACATTTATCTCTCCACTTCATCAGGATGCCTAGTAGATTTGAATCCATTTAGATTAATAGTTCACAATAAAGACCAAGGTCTTTATTGGTTTCTAATTCTAGCCCTATATAGGGGACATTTGCCCACACCCAGAGACATAAATACCTGTCACAACAGGAGGAGGCTCCTGTATTCACTGGGTAGGGGGCAGGGATGCTGTTAACCATCTTATAATATAGGCATCCCCGTATAAGAAAGATCTGGCCCAAAATGTCAATAGTACTGAGGCTGAGAAATCCTGATTAGATAAATAAGATCTAGAATGTACTGCATCAGGCAAACTGTAGACATCAGAATTGTTCAAGTCTTTATTGGTTTCTAATTCTAGCCCTATATATTATTGCTTTGTGCCCCTAATTCCTCCTTTTGTGTTGGAGAAGCCTCCTCTCAGTAGAGATGACTGTGCTTCCTTCACTCTGATGATAGAACAAGGAACCAGGAAACCAGTGAGAAATCTTGTCTTGGAAGATGATCTCCCCCTGCTACGTTGGCCAAAGAGCCTTTGCTAAAAAACAGTCTCTTTGAATAGGTCTTGTTAGCCAAAATGAGCAGAGGAGCCATCTCGACAAGTTTAAAACATGACATATTCCTAGTACTTTTGAACTTTCCATCTTTATTATTCCTTTGACTCAGTTTCCGACCTGCTTTTCATTTGTTCTGTCTTTCCAAAGTATTCACATTTTTGTAAGCAATCCTTAATCATTTCTGCCACTAGGTAGGGAATAAGCAAATTAAAAAAAATAGCAAAGAGAGGTATTCCTGTGTAACATTTCTTAAACATTTCCATTTTGTCCACTAATATTTCTTTTTTAAAAAAAATATTTTATTTATTTATTCATGAGAGACACACACACCCAGAGAAAGAGAGAGGCAGAGACACAGGCAGAGGGAGAAGCAGGCTCCATGCAGGGAGCCCGACTTGGGACTTGATCCCGGGTCTCCAGGATCACATCCTGGACCGAAAGTGGCGCTAAACGCTGAGCCACCCGGGCTGCCCGTCCACTAATATTTCTGAGGCAGAGTTAGGGAATTTGCTTTATCTGTTAAGAATGACTAAATTAGTGTATAAAGCAACAAATAAATAAGCAACCAACAACCAGTCTATGGGAGCTAGAGGGAAGAGACTGGGGAAAGAGACCAGGGTGTATGGTACAGAAGATATTTGATTCACTTTAAATTTTTGAGGAAAAATGGAGCCCCTGGGTGGCTCAGCCGGTTAGGTATCTGGCTTCAGCTCAGGTCATGATCCTGGAGTCCTGGGATGGAGCCCCATGTCAGGCTCATGCTCAGTGGAGGAATCTGCTTCTCCCTCTCCTTCTGCTGTTCCCCACTGCTCATGTTCTTTCTCTCTTTCTCAAATCTATAAATAAAAAATCTTAAAAAAATAAATTTTGGGGGAAAAAACCCTACAACTTTGATGAACAAATACAAAAAATATAAACATGTTTCAAGTACATATCATCCACAGAAATGAGATAACACATAAGAAAAAGAGGCTGAGAGAAAGAGGCAGAAGAAGGGAAGTAGCCAGCGAGGTGTGTACCAAAAAGAGAAGGCTGGAGGCATACATAGGTTAAGGGCCACCCTCTCCTACCTACCCAGAGGCCAATCTCTGCAACATCCATTTCCTTGTCCTGCTTGCTCAAATTTCTCTTCTCTCCCCCTTCAGGCAACACTTCCAGAGACTATCTGTTCATATAGATTTATGGTGGGGCTTAGGATGTATAAAATGAAAATAATCATTTATTACCTTTTTGATATTTTCTTAACCTTTTATGGCCTATGGGAAGCATGACGGCTTTACTCCCTAATTATTTGCCATGCAGTTCCTTTGCCCTACCCTCCCTCCAAAGCTACCAACAATTTTCTTTCCTTTAAGAGCATGAGCTCGGCCCTGGCCTTCTACCATTTACAGCCTCTAAAATAAATCAACAACACACACAGACACCCACAGAAGCCAACCAAGAGGAAGTCAGAAAAAATTTGTTCAAGTATAAGCAAAAGACTTCTAATTTCTTTTTTTTTTGCCATATTATTATTGCTTTTCTGCAATGTTCAATTCTTTGGGGAAAAATGGTTGGCAGCTTTATGCATACCTCCCTACACACACACACACACACACCAATAATTAACTTGTTGGCTGAACTGCCCAACATTTGAAATAATAGGTGTATATATATTTTTTAGACATCTGGTGTAGAAATTCTTGGCAAATAAATTGCTCTGCTGTGTGACTGTTGAACATGAAATATTTGATCTCCCATAATTTAACATTAGAGACCTTTTTTTAGTGTTTGCGTCACCAAAGCAAAATGTCTTTGCCTAACCAAAGACAGGTTCAGCTCTTTCAAGTTTCTGATAACAAGCAACTCTAAAGTAAAACATAAATTCACCCTAACACTGAGCACACAATTGGCAAAACAATTTAGTGAAAAGATGTTACGGAAATCAGGCAATTCTTTGAGGAAAAAGAACTGTGTGTGTATTTTATAATCCTAGTATAGGAAATTTTGAAGTGCTTTGAAGAATTATTCCTACAAAAGAACATTTTCCTATAACAGTAAGGATAAAAACAAGGATGTCACCTTGTTCCTAATTCTCCATGATAACCTAAGGATGAATAAACCACATCACAGGAAATCATATAGAAATAATCTTACAAGCTACAGTTACTATATGATGTGCACCTGTGGTTGCAATCTGTGACTCTGTCTCTAAAAGTGTCTCTATGCCTTAGACAGGTAGATGGTCCAAGCCTTTGTTGGAAAAGGGTCACCTAGGCCCTCCATAATGATTCCAGACTTGTCTTGCTGCTGCTTTAGTTTCACATTAGATGTTTGTTGTAAATTGGTGCTTCAGAGAGGGTCATTCTTTCCAAAGATGGTGCATATTGGTGATTGCTAAGATATTGAAATGCCATAACTAATAATTCATTCACACATTTATAAGTACTGACTGAATGCCTCCTGGACACACGAGAAGACAAATCACAATCTCCTCAAAGAGTTTGTGGATCTGATGTTTGAAGTAAGGCAAAAATGAACTGTAAAAATCCCCGGTAGGCTACATACTGTAGGATTCCAAAGATATGACCTCCTGGATAGGGCAGTAAAAAGATCAGTGGTTTCCAGGGATCAGGGAAGCGGAGGGAATACATAGGTAGAGCATGGAGGATTTTAGGGCAGTGAAACTACTCTGTATGATACCGCAGTGGTGGGTACATGTCATTATATGTTTGTCCAAACCTCCCATAGAATCTACAATGCCAAGAGTTAACTCTAAATTTTTTGTGTTAATGTAGGTTTATCAGTTGTATCAAATGCACCATTCTGATGAAGGGATGTTGATATGGGGAAGGCTGTGCATGTGCACGGGTAGGAAGTGCATGGGAAAGCTCTGTCCCTTCCTCTCCCTTTTACTATAGACCTAAAAGTGCTCTGAAAAACAAATTCTTTTTTCTAAAAAGTCTACTGGTAAAATGTAATAGATCTTAGAAAGGGCATATCTTCCACTGGTCAGCTGTTCTGAATTCCAAGTACCCACAAGTTTATTCAGTGCTTTCCGATTGCCACTAGCAAACAGCCAGATATTTGAAGTGATCTTCGTGAAAGAACATTTGGGTGGGGGTACTTTTAGAAAGGTGTCTGTGGGGAATGGAGGGCCATCCAGAGAAAGAAGACCTAAATAGACCATCATAGGTAAGCAGTGAGCAGGGAACATTTGTTGGAGGAGGTTGGGTTATAGGGGTGGCAGGGCAACATCTGAATTTGAGTTCCACAAAAGGCAAGGTGGTTCAAAAGACAATGTGACTCAAAATGGATCAAAGACCTAAATATAAGAGCTCAAACTATAAAGCTCTTGGAAGAAAACAGGGGTAAATTTTCATGACCTTGGATTTGGCAATGGTTTCTTAAATATGACACCAAAAGCACAAGCAACAAAAGAAAAAAATAGATAAATTGGACTTTGTTAAAATGAAAAACTTTTGGGCATGAAAGGATATCATGGAGAGAGTAAAAAGGCAATCCACAGAACAGGAGAAAACACTTGCAAATCCTATACTTTGTAAGTATCTAGTATTTGCAATAGATGAATAATTCTTACAATACAACCATAACCAAACAATTCAAAAAATGGGCGTAGTTGGGGCACCTGGGTGGCTCAGTTGGTTAGGTAGCAGACTCTTGATTTCAGCCCAGGTCATGATCTCAGAGTCCTGAGATCAAGGCCTGCACCAAGTCCCGCACTCAGCTCGGGGTCTGAATTTCTTTCTCCCTCTGCCCCTCCCTCTGCACCATGGGCTCTCTCTCTCTCTCTAAAAAAAAAAAAAAAAAAAAAAAAAAAAAAGGCATAGCTTGAATAAAAATATTAATAGCCTACTGTTGATCTGAAGCCTTACCAATAACACATATAGTTGATTAACACGTTTTGTATGTTGTATATATTGTATGCTGTATGCTTACAATAAAGAAGCTAGAGAAAAGAAAATGTTATTAAGAAAATCAAAAGGAAGAGAAAATATATGTATGGCACTTATTACATTTATAGGGAAAAAAACTATATGTAAGTGGACCCATGCAGTTCAAATCCATGTTGTTCAGGGTCACCTGTAATTATCTTGTCACTCTATTACTTTGCACATGTAGAGTCTAGAAGACAACCTAATACTTGCATGTATAGCCTCAGCTAGAGGGTAATACTTATATGACTCTAGATATACAGACAATCCTTAGTAGTGTTTAATAAATTAATAGAAATAGTCCACCTAATGTAATAAAAAATTACAATGTGATCATTGACTCTTCTGCCTGGCTTTTGATGGAGAGGCTAGACAAGCCACCACTGGGGTTGCATTGGAAAAAATGGATTTCAAGTTCCAGAATTGTCTGGTTCCTTCCTGAATCAGGAAACCTACAAGTCTCCAAAGGATCCCTCTTGTTAGAAAGGCAAAGAGGAATGAGGCCATGCACCATCCTGATCTTACATAAACCAGAGAGGCTGTAAAGGTATCAGGAAACTGCATGCTGGGAAAAGTTTAGAAGGGCTTCCAGGGTCTCACTGTAGGGTGGGGAAGAATCAGGCTCAAGGGTACGTTGGCCTAGATCCTAAACCCTTCAGCTCTGCCACTTTGCAGTCCAAACTTTTCAGGCAGATGTTCAAAGCTCTTGACAATCCAACACCACCTGATGAAACACCTATGTTGAAACTTCATAACCTCCATGTCCCACTGTGATCACACTGATCATGTCTTCATCTTAGAAACCAGCCTTCTTATTCTTAACTGCAAACTTCATGCTATTTTCCTTCCTTACTCTTGTCTCAGGGTATATCATCCCTCACAAACTTCAGAATGCAATTCCAGTCCCACATCATTCATGAAAAACTCTCTCACCTCTCCAGCTCCTGACTGATTGACTTTCTTTGAAGAACAATGGTTTTGTTCAAATTGCTTTGGTTAAGCAATTTGAGACTAATTATTTGCATAACTCATCTGGGCCCTTCACAACTGTTGGACACAACAGTTTGGTTTCCTCAATCTCTGTTTTACTTTTTTCTATAACCAGCTTTCTCAATCTCAGCACTATTGATATTTTGGGCCAGGCAATTCTTTGTTGTGGGAGCTGACTTCTGTTTCACAGGATGTTTAGCAACACCCCTGGGCTCTACCCATTAGATGTCTCTAGCACCCACTCATTTCCAGTTGTGACAACCAACAATGTCTCCAGACATTGCAGAATGTCTCTGGGGCTGGTTGGGGCAGGGGGGGGGAGAGCAAAATTATCCCCAGTTTAGAACCAATCCTAGGGTGCCTCCCTGAACCTCAGAGGCAAGAAACCTGAAAGTCACATTTCTCAGCCTTTGTTGTAGCAAGAACTCAGGACAGGAAATCGGTTCCGACAAGTAGGTGCACTTGTGCTAGATTTGAAAGGTTACAGCGAGGTGGAGACTGTCTTCCTTTGCTTCTGGCTGTTTTCAAATGGCAAAAAAAAAAAAAGGTTGTGGAGATGAAAAATATTTCTGTAGCAATATTCCTTGTCCATTCTGTGAGGTGTTGAAAGAGTCATGCGCACGTGCAGGGGAGGAGGTGGGGGGAGTGAGGGCTCCAGGTCCATTCTTTAATTTTATGAATGTCAAGAGGCAGTTTCCATAATAGCACAGTGCTGGCAGCTTCCTGATTCCAGCTTCCTGATTCCTGAATGGCAGTTATTCAAGTGTGTTCTTGAGCTCAACAGATCTGGTGCTGCCTTCAGAGCTACTAGCTCCCTGGTGACCAGCTGTAGTGTTACAGGAGTTTGTCCTGAGGGCCAGTTGAGAGTCAACTCTTGAACCCTTCCACCATTTTTACATACCTGGTTCACTTCCTCAATCTTTTTCTGAATGAAATCAGTGGTTTCTTTTTCCTTGGCTGAACCCACGTAACGCAGTACCTGTTGATGATCTGACTCTTTCGTGAATGTCCTTTCTTTCCAAGCAGTTAAGTTTCCTACAGGGAGGAGTCACATTTATTTCTTTCATCTGCCTCCCATAATTTCTATCCAGTGCCATGCTCAGAGTGGGAACTAGGAAAGCAATTCAATTAATTTGCTTTTGGCATTCATGAAAAAACTTGCTTGTTAAATAAAGACTTGGAAAAAAAAAAAGATGAAAGAAAGAGGGACCCCCCCCCCACCAGCCCCTTCCAGTTCAATTTTTTATCTTCTTCCATGTATTACAGAGCGTGGACCTACACATCTAATCCAGGAGAGCGAAACTGCTTCTGGTGGGAAACTGGTGTGAGACGTTCTTACTAACGGGCTCAGTTGTACTCTCCATTCTAGGCAAATAGTCACATAAAACACCCCAAACACACTCCCTCCTTAGCATAATACCAATCGGGCTTTTGGCTGTAGACACCTATTCACCGATGGCTCCCAAGTTTCAATTCCCATGCCTGGCCTCTCACCCGAGCTCCAAATTTGTACATATCAATGCCTAGTTGGTGTTCCCATTTGGATATCTAATATTCATATTAAATGTCACATGTGTAAAAGCAAACTCCTCTTCTCCTAGCCCAGTCTGCTTCTCTCCTTGTCTTCTGCTTCTTAGTAAATGGCACCAGCATCCCCCATGTCAAAAACTAGAAATAATGATCAATCTCCCCTTTCCCTCCACCTCCACTGTGAGACCATCAGTCATCCTCCATCTCCTCTCATTCCCTCACTGGTCTCACTGTTTTCACTCTTTTTCCCTCATTTAAACACAAATCGGATCATGTCTCCACTCTGTTGAGATCTGGTCTGTAGCTCCTCATCAGAATAAAATCTATACCCTTTAAACCAGGGAGCAGAGCCTTCTAAGATGTAGCCACTATCTGGCCCCCCAGATTCATCCTATCCCATTCTCCCCTTATCCCTATGCGCTAGCCCAGGTCTTTCTTCTGCTCCTTGAACTCCCAAGTTCTTTGCTGCCTTAGGGTCTTTGCAACTGCTTATCTCATTCATACCCTGGCTCCTTGCCTGTCTATGTCTCATCTTTCAGATCTTAGCTCGCATGTCACCCCTCAGACATGTTTTGCTTGATCATCCCATCTTCAGTAAACCCCACCTTGTAGGCCATCCACTATCATATCATTCTGTTAATTTTCCTGAGCACTCAACAGTATCTAAATGACCTTGTCTACTTCTCTGTTTTTGGTTTGATTTCTTGTTTAGTGTGGTCTGACTAGATGGAACCTCCTTTAAGGCAAGGCCATCTACATATCTCACTGCTGCCCTCCAGCACCTGAAGTAGTGCTTGGTACATTGTAGGTCTTCAGGAAATAGTTGTGGAATGAGTGAATAGTTCTTATCCATATTATTTTATTGTGGAAAACACGTATAAATACACAAACATCTCAACCATGTTCAAGTATTCATTTCAATGGCATTAAGTACAGTCACATTGTTATGTACTCATCACTACCATCAGTCTATAGAGCACTTTTCATTTTGAAAAATGGAAAATCTCTACCCATTAAACACTAACTCCCTGTTCCTCCTCCCGCAACCCTTGGTAATAACCGTCATTCTTTCTTTGTGAATTTGACTACTCAAGGAACCTTATCTAAGTAGAATCATACAGTATCTGTCCTTTTCTGATTTGTTCGTTTCACTTAGCACGATATTCTCAAGGTTCATGCATGTTGTAGCATATGTCAGCACCACCTTTTCTCTTAAGGATGAATAATATTTCATTGTATGTATCTACCGCATTTTTGTTTATCCACTCTTGGACCTATGGATACTTGGGTTGCTTCCACCTTTGGCTATTGTGGATAATGTTGCTATGAACTGGAGGTACAAATAACTTTTGAGACCCTGCTTTCAATTCTTTTGGGTATATATATCCAGAAATGTCATGGCTGGATTAGATGGTAATTCTAGTTGTAATTTTGGGGGAGCCACCATATTGTTCTCCCTAGCACTGCATCATTTTACATTCCCATCAACAGTGCAGGAGAATTCCAATTTCTCCACAACCACACCAACACTGGTTATTTTCTATTTCTTTTGGTTTTATTTATAGTGGCATCCTAATGGGTTTGAGATGATAGCTCATTGTGGTTTTGATATACACGTCCCTAATGATTAGTAATGTGAAACATCTTTTCATGTGCTTATTGGCCACTTCTTCTTCGGAGAAATAGGCATTCAAATCCTTTGCCTATTTTTACACTGTTGTTGTTGAGGTGTAGGAATTCTTTATATATTCTGGATACTAGACCTTTATCAAATACACAATTTGCAAATATTTTCTCCCATTTCGTGGGTTGCCTCTTGTATCTGTGGATTGTATCCTTTGATGCACAGGGTTTTTAATTTTGATGTAGTCCAATATCTATTTTTTTCTTTTGTTGCCTGATTTTTTTGTGCCATATAGAAGAAATCATTGCTACATCCAATGGCATGAAGCTTCTCCCCTATGTTTTCTTCTAAGAGTTTTATACTTTTAGCTCTTACACTTAGATCTTTGATGTACTTTGAATGGTTGTAAGATCAGGGTCGAACTTCATTCTTTAGCATGTGGATATCCAATTTTCCCAGCACCATTTGTTGAAAAGACTGTCCTTTCCCCATTGAATGGTCTTGACATTTTGTCAAAAACAATTGACCATACATATGAAGGTTTATTCTGGGCTCAGGCTCTCTATTTTATTTCATTGGTCTGTATGTCTTTATGTCAGCAAAACCCTGTTTTGATCATCATGGTTTGGTAGCAAGTAATAGAATCAGAAAGTATGAGCTCTCCAACTTTGTTATTTTTCAAGATTGGTTTGGCTACGTAAGGTCCTTTGAGATGCCATATGAATATCACAACGGATTTTTCTATTTTGGAAAAAAAAATGTCATTGGGATTTTGATAGGGATTATATTGAACCTGTAGACCATTTGAGGTAGTACTGACATTTTAAAAATGTTAAGTCTGCCATTGAATTCTGTTTCACAGTATTTTGTTTAGCATTTTTTCATCAATATTCAAAAGGGATATTGGTCTGTACTTTTCTTGTAGTGTCTTTGTCTGACTTTAGTGTTAGGGTAATCCTGGCCTCCTAAAATGAATTTGGGAGTGTTCCTTCCTCTTCAGTTTCTGGACCAGTTTGCACAGGATTGGTGCAATTCTTTCTTTATTTATTTATTTTTATTTTTTATTTTTATTCATTTTTTTTTTTTATTCTTTAAATGCTTAGTAGAATTTGCCAATAAAACCATCTGGTCCTGGACTTTTCTTTATGGTGAGATCCTTGATTACTAATTAAATCTCCTTGTTAGTTATAGGTCTGCACAGATTTTCAATTTCTTCATAATTGAGTCTTGGTAGACTGTGTGTTTCTAGGAATGTGTCCACTTTATCTGGGTTATCCAATTTCTTGACATACGACTGGTCATAATACTCTCTAATGATCTTTTTAAATTTCTATATAATCAGTAGTCATGACTCTCTTCCATTTCTGATTTTAGCTATTTTAGTTTCACTCTTGTTTTTCTTAGTCAACCTAGCTAAACATCTGTCTCCTTTGTTGATCTTTTCAAAGAACCAGTTCTTGGTTTTGTTATTCTCCATGTGTTTTAGATCTATTGTTTAAAGGGAAGAGAAGGAACAGAAAACAAATAGCTCAAATACCTTTAAGATCATTCTAAACTTGGCTGTGTAGGGAAGGAGAGACTTGTTGAACTGAAAGTGACATGGTCACTGTACTATTTCTGGAAAAGTCTTTTGGCATTCTTCCTTGCAGTCTCAGCCAGGCCTGGAGAAGAGAAGCCTTATTATACATTTTGTGCAAAATAGATAATAAAAAATAAATGGCTTATATTTTCATATGTGCTTCTTATGTGCCCGGCATTATTCTGAGCACTTTACACATATTAACTCATTTCATCTGCATAGTAATCCAGTGAGGTAGGTACTATTATTGATCCCATTTTACAGATGAGTAAACTGAGGCAGAGAGTTTAAATCATGGCTAGTAAATGTCAGAACTGTGATTCCCACTCAGGTGGTTTGGCTTCAGAGATGCTACACTGCCTCTACTAATAAATGTATCCTTTTGATGGTGGTATTGGTGATGGATGAAATAGACAAGCAAATTGGTCTTTCCTCTAAAGTTTGCCAGTGAGTCTAGGGGCACCTGGGTGGCTCAGTTGGATAAGTCTCTAATTCTTGATTTCGACTCAGTCATGATCTCAGGGTCATGAGATGGAGCCCAGCATGAGGCTCCCCACTCAGTGGGAAGTCTGCTAGAGGTTGTCTCCCTTTGCCCCTCCCCTTCCTCTCTCTCTAAAAATAAATAAATCTTAAAAAAAAAAAAAATAGAGTTTGCCAGTGGGTCTGAATGCTACTTAGAACCTGCCAGTGTCTTGAAACATGTTAGCCCTGCTTACAAAGCTTGCACTTGGGTTTTGAATTCAGATCTTCACTATTCCAAGCTGAGCTATATAGGCTAGTTTTCTTCTTAGGGTCTGGACCTCCATTTAAATCTCTGCAGTGAGCATACTCTCTTGCCAAGCCCTTACAATCACTCTGACTCAGCTAATGTCAGCATCTTGGTTGGCAACGCCAACATGACACCCTGCTGGGCACTTGGGTGTGCATGATCCAGGTTACTGTAGGTGCTTACACTTGTGCTCTTCCTACCCTCTGTGGCATCTGTCCCATTTTCAGACCTACTGTGCTCCCTTCAGATTGTTGCTCTGGGCTCATGAAATCTCTCAAATAAAACCTGACTGCCACCTCTACACTAAGGCTGGCCATTTGATAAGAGCCTTCTTTTAAAAGGTTAATCTTCTTATTCTAGAGATTAACGGTAGCTAAAGCAGAACAGTGTGGAAGCATCAATGCCCTGGTCAGAAACTTCTTGGAGATTGGATGAGAAGAGGGTGGATGGAAACCTTCCTTGACACATCGCTGGGCCACGGATCTGATGCAATAATCTGTAAACAAACACACACACACACACACATGCACCGTAGTCACGGTCAGAATATCGAGTCAGGAAAAATATTCAGACCCTGAGCTGGGACGCTGCTAGTGAAGGGGAGATTTCAGGTGAGAAGTAAATGTGTAGAGAGGATGCAGTGACCTTTCTTATTTGCAGTGTTTTCATTCTGCAGCTTGCACGGCAGGGACCCTGACATCAGAGGCTCTGATGGCCCGAGGCTGTGTTGGAGAGGAAATAAATGAGCCTGCCCTACTTCCAAAGGCTCTAGTAATGTGTGTGCTGCACGGAGCCTGGGCTGGGCAAGATGCGTGTAGACGGGCGACCTCTAGTGGCTCACGGTGGGATTGCAGCGCCGGCTCCGCCGTAGGGTCCTAAGGACAGGGCTCCACTGAGAAGATACAGTTTGTCCAGTACCAACCTGGACGTTAGGGAACATTCACAGGAACTACAAGCAGGCTGACTTTCAGCGCTAAGGATCCGGCCCGGGGAAATCAAAAAGGCACATTGTTTCTCTCTTGATGCCATGGGAGTTTCCAAGAAGGGAGAAAATCATAAGGATCAGAGTAATAATCCAGGAAGCTGAACCTGGAAGGACAACTGGACTTTACATGAAAAGAGGGAGGACATTCCAGGATGGAAGGATAGCATGAACCAAGCAGGCAGGCAGGAAAACCTTGAGGACATAGAGCAGGGTTTTCTAGTGAAAAAAAAATCTGTGTGTGTAGGTGTGTGTGTGTGTTGTGTTGGGGTGAGTGAAAACTAAGCCATGTGGTAGGAAGCCCAAGAATGGAAGACCCAGCCCTCCTGAGCTCTTTGTAAAGGACCCTCCTCAGGTCTCCACCGACAATGATGGACCCATGACGACGTGATGGGGGGTTGCAAACTCTAAATGCTCCCCTGGCCCAATCGCTAATGGAAATGCACGAAACACACCACATGCAGGATTCTGGCATTTTGGAGATGTCAACTTTCGTTTTAAAATTTGCAGTGATATTTAGCCAGCCTGGAGTCATGAATGCAGCTGGAAATAGTAGAGGCTGTGACAGTAAAAGGGAGGGCTTGGACGTCCCCACCACAGGCAGCAGTGACTCAGCGTTGGCCAGTTGTTACCATCAGGAATGTAGACCCACTTGCCAGTATTCCACGCCTGCGAGAGAAGGACGTGATCTACAACTTTACGTGAAACCTCCCAACGTGGAAATGCTGGGTCAACTTTTTAAAATGCTCTCCGGATCAAACAGAACATTCGGCCTTCGGGTTGTCAGTTGATGAACTGGGATTCAATGAATCAAATTTATTCTGAGGATGTTTTAAGACATGGAATTAAATAGACAAATTTTACTGTAATTCTCATGAGTTGGAAAGTTAATGACTTTGGGGACTGTTTTAATTTTTTTTTTAATTTTGTGGGGGAGGGAATTTTTTTTTTCTCTGATGGGGACCTTGCAAGGAGCTTGCTATGAGTTCCAGGAGTCCTTGGCTGCTGTCTCTCTGCCCTTTACTAGCAAGTCGGGTCAGCTTCCTGAGCCTCCGTTTTTTTTTCCCCTGGAGATATAATTGACAGATGACATTACGCTAGTTTCAGGGGTACAATGTAATGATTTGACTTTTTTAAAAAAATATTTTATTTATTTATTAATGAGAGACATAGAAACAGAAAGAGAGAGAGAGACAGAGGCAGAGACATGGGCAGAGGGAGAAGCAGACTCCATGCAGGGAACCCGATGTGGGACTCGATCCCAGGTCTCTAGGATCACACCCTGGGCTGAAGGTGGCACTAAACCGCTGAGCCACCTGGGCTGCCCCCTGATTTGACATTTGTGTAAGTTGTGAAATAATCACCAAAGGAAGCTCAGTTAACACCCATCGCTGCGCAGCTACAAAATTTTTTTTTTTCTGGTCATGAGAACTTTAAAGACTTACTCCCTTAGCCACTTTCAATTATGTAATACAGTATTATTCACTATAGATGCTATGCTGCCCACTATATGCTCAGGACTTGCTTATTTTATAACTGGAAGCTTGTACCTTTTGACCACCTTCACCCATTTCCCCCACCCCTGTCCCCCGCCTCTGGCAACCACCAGTCTGTTCTCTCTATTTGTGACTTTGGTGGTTTATTGTTGTGGTTTTTAGATTCCACATAGAAGTGAGAGCATATGGTATCCGAGACTGTTTTCTTATCAGTAAAACTGGCAGTCTCATTCGAGGTCCTTTTGGCTCAACAATGTATGATTCCTAAGGTGCCCCTACATCGAAAATTCTATGATTCTTATTCCATTGTGGAAGATGATGTGTTTTCCAGCTGACCTCACCTTCCAGAAAGCTCAGAGAGAGTTTCATTTCTGTGCTAGGCGCCTGTCATCCTTCAAGGGAGGCAGTGAGGTGTAGCAAAGTCGTGGTTAACCTTGGCCACACATTAGAGTGAACTGGAGAGTTTTGCAACAAACCCAATGCCAAGCCTCATTCTGAGCCACCCAGACAAACTGAAAGGGCTCTAGCGATGGGTCCCAGGCACGGGGATGTCTTGATTATGTGCAGCCAGGATGCACCAGTGCAGCCACTGGTGTAGGCAGAAGTAGTCTTCAACTCAGGCTCTGGAATTGGACACACCAGGGCAGGAGCAGACCGCATTGGACTGCACGGGGGAGGAAAAATGTGGTCCCTTTATACATTCATCAAAACGTCCTCCCCTAGTTTGGACAAAATAAGAAAAGTTAATAAGATCTCTACAATCAGGAACTGTGACTGTATATAAAGTCTGCATGACTCAATCTGTTCACTATTGTCAACCTTCATCAGCTGGTTGGGGGCTCCATGGCTCTGTAGTGCTGACTGGAAGCCTCTATTCCTGTCCCTCAAGAATGCAGGGTTGTGGGACGCCTGGGTGGCTCAGAGATTGCGTCTGGCTTCGGCTCAGGGCGTGATCCTCAGTCCAGGGATCCTGTCCCACATCAGGCTCCCTGGCTCCCTGCAGAGAGTCTGCTTCTCCCTCTGCCTGCCTCTCTGCCTCTCTCTGTGTGTCTCATGAATAAATACATAAAATCATTTAAAAAAAAGAACGCAGGGTTGTAAAACAAACCACCAACAGCAATCTGTCTTTATTTAAAATCATGACCATTCATTTATCATGGATATTTTGCATTCACTTAGGTGCTTAAAAAATATCGAAATCAAATATTATTTATCTTGATAATTATTTATCTTAGTTGTTTGCCACCCACTCAGAGGAGTGCTCTGCTCATTCCACCCAATCCCCGTTCTAAACCTGGGTTTAAATCCTGCTTCTGCTTGGCTGAGTTACTGATCCAATCTAAGCCTCTCTTACTCATGTGTAAGATGCAGTTAATGCCAGCACCTCCTCTGTAGCCCTGTGAGGTTCAAATGAGGTAATGTGCTGAAGTGCCTAGCACAAAGTGGGAGCCCTCTCGCATGCACTAATGTGGGTTGTCTGATATCACATACAAAGATTGTGTAATACCATGGTTACCGGGGTTCTAATTTGTCTGCTTATTCCAAGAAAGCTGGCTTACCTCGGGTTTGTCACTTCTTAGGTATAGGATTGGGGTTGAGTCAACATCATCCAGTGTCTCCAGCCAGGGGGTTTCAAGTACTTCCATAAGACCCTACAGATCAAAAAATAACCAGATATTATTTATAGCTGAACAATGACACTACACATTGCCTAGTGGGTGTAATTATTTTAATCTATTTTATATGTTTGGCTCTGTGTAAAGTTTATCTTCATCAATCTAAATAAATGTTCCATAGATTTTAAATGGTTGAGCGCTGCTCTTCTAGATCATATTTCTCAAAGTTTCATGTCCATAACATTCAGCTGGGGGTCTTGTTAAAATTTGGATTTTGAAAAAAAAAAATTTTGGATTTTGATTCAGTGGGTGTGGGATGGGGCTTGAGGTTCTGCATTTATTGCAAGCTCCCAAGGATTGGCTAAATAATTTGTGGGGTGCAGTGCAAATGAAAACAGAGGACCCCTGTTTAAAGACTATTAACAATTTCAAGATGGCAATGACAAAGCATTAAGCCAGGCAAAGAGCCCTTTGGCAAAGGCCACACACCCATGGAGCCTGCCTTGCTCCCAGGTGATACCTGTGCTGGGGGCCACCACTATACTTTGTGTAGCAAGGGTCTAATCAGTGGTGTCCTGCAGAACTTTCTGTGATAAGGGAAACGTTCTACGCATGAACTCCATGGAGTTGTTGAACACTTGAGATGTGGCTAGTGTGACCCAGACTAACGTTTTGTCGAACTTTGTTGGAATTAAGTAGCCCTGTGAGTCTAATGGCTGTCCCATTGGACAACGCAATTTGGTTGTCAACTTTTTCTAGCAGGATAGTTTCCTACTCAAGCACATTGTCAGCATCCAAGTTAACTACACAACATGAGTCAAGGGAAGACAGACCAGATCTTTTTCTTTATGCTTTAATAGATCTATTTAATCTTTAAAAAAAATATGACAGGTAATGTTATTCCAAATATTCTCCTGACAAAGACCTAGCCTAATCTGGGAAATAATCATCTTTTATTTTTTACATGAAAAAAATTCTATTTAATTTACTGTGGAAAATATTGGCAATTCATATGTTAAAAGTTTCTCGTCTCCTTTCATAGGAAATGATTGACAGCCTTTAAGTGCCGTCTGTGTCTTTTAAAATTTAAGTGACTGACACTCTCTAGGCAGAACACATTTTCCTACAGCCTTGAAATATGACTTGATTTCCCTGATGTGAAGACAGTTTTCAGGTGTCTGGGCTGCTCCTCAGTCTTTTAACCCTCTGTGGTCAGACCTCTTATTTCTGGCAATGAGACTGAGCCTGCCCAGGAATTAAGAATGAATAAAATTCAACCAGTGCCACCGGGCTTGTGGTTAGGAAATAAAGGGGCACTTCAAATTCTGAAGGATTTTTCTTTTTTTTAAATTTGGGCTGAGTGAAATTTCCAAATTGCTAAATTGCTAATCTCCAGAGAGGTTTTCTGTTTTCCCCACTCCATTCAAGACTTTAAACTTTCTTTTTGAAACAGGATTAGTTGGGCATTCAGTGAAAAAGAGAGAAAGAGAGAGGGGGAAAGAAAGGATAGGAATCTAACTTCTTGAGCCAAAGAAATAGGAGGAAGAAGATGCTAGCAGATCAGGAGACCAGGAAGGAGGGCAGGAATGTGAGAAGAGGCTCATGTAAGAATGACCACCCTCCAAACCAAAGCTCTATCCATCAGGAATTTAGAAGTACCAGGATAACACAGCATTTGGTTTCTGTGACTGGTTTTTCTTTGGATCTGCAGTTAGTTCATGGCTCTTGACATCAAAGCATAAAGCACAGGAGGGATTAAACATTCTCCAAATGGGTCAGTGCTTGGCAGCTCCGCGATACACTGTTTGGAAACCTAACACCTCAAAACAGACCCAGGAATCTATAAGAAGTTAGTAAACGATAGGATGGCAGTGGCATAAAAGGGGGTTATTATTCAAAAGTGTTAAGTCAACAGGCCAAACATTTGGGGAAAATAAATATTGCTCAATACTTATACTCTACAACAAAATAAATCCCAGATGGATTAAATATTTATGTGCTAAAAATAAACAAAAACCCAAACTATAAATGTGGGGGTAGAAGAGTGGAATTTCAGGGTCAGGAGTGTGTGTGTACTTAATCTGAGTACCGTTTACTCTCCCACCGGCCATGCACGAAGGGTTGCTTGTCTGCAAATCCACACCAATACCCGTTATTATCTGGTTTCTGGTTTCACCATGCTAATAAGCATGAGGTTGATATAAAACACATTTCTTGGGGTGCCTGGGTGGCTCAGTCAGTAAGCATCTAACTTCTGCTCAGGTCATGATCCTGGAGTCCTGGGATGGAACCCCATCTCAGGCTCCCTGCTCAATGGGAAATCTGCATCTCCCCTTCCTTTGCCCCTCCCCCTGCTCTCTCTCTCTCTCTCTCTCTAATAAATAGCAATTTAAAAAATAAAAATAAAATAAAATGCATTTCCCTGAACACTAATGAATTTGAACACTTCTTCAAAATACTTACCAGCTTTTCCAGGTTTCCACTTTCCTAAAGTGCCGGCTTACATTCTTTGACCAATTTCTACTGGAGTATCTATGTTCTTATTCTTGATTTGAGAAGGTTCCTTGAGTGTTTCTAGATATTACTCTCTTGTTAATTTAGATACTGGACACTGCAAGTTCCATTTTCTTCGTTGTCATCTACAAATTTATTTATGTTAGTCTTTGTTGAACAGAAGTCCTTACTTTTGATGCAGTAAAACCCTTCTCGCACAGATATCCGGTGTTGTTTGTGCTGGAGGCCGTCAGAGTGCCGGCTGCTGGGAGAGGGAGTTGGTAAAATGTAGCACACACCAGAAGGACTGAGCAGAAACCATGAGAAGCAATGGACCACGCGCCCATTGAACGTCAAGGGCAAACCTTAGAGACATAGTACAGGGTGAAACAGACACAGAATGAGAAATATAACACAATATAATTTGGATCAATTAAAATATGTGAACAAAATCCAATACATATTTAGCAAAAACATATGCAAATTAAAAGATACATATTTAACACATCGGAGTGATTATATGGGAGACTGGAATAGGAAATGGGGATTAAAGAGGATCAATAGGTGCACATGGGTGGCTCAGTGGTTGAGCATCTGCCTTTGGCTCAGCTTGTGATCCCAGGGTCCTGGGATCCAGTCCTGCATTGGGCTCCCTGCAGGGAGCCTGCTTCTCCCTCTGCCTATGTTTCTCCCTCTCTCTGTATTTCTTATGAATAAATAAATAAAAAACTTAAAAATAAATGAATAAAGAGGTTCAGTAAATGAGAGAAGAGCCTAGGAAGGCTCATCCACTGGTAATGTCTCATGAAATGAGGAATAAAACCAAATCTACTATACCACAGTATCCCATGCTCCAACACAGAAGGAGAAAAGACAAGAGACCTATTTTTATCATGTTAGGGTAAGAAGTCCTTCTCATCATAATGCTAAGGTAAAAAATGATAAAGTAATAGGGTGATAAAACTGACATAAAATAGTTTTAAGGTATGGGGAAACAGACATAAAATCTGTCATCATAACCATTTTTAAGTGTACGGTCAGTAGTGTTAAGTATATCCACATTGTTGTGCAACCTATATCTCCAGACATCTTGTCATCTTACAAAATGAACTCTGTCCTCATTAAACAACTCCCCCTCCCCGCTCTTCCCAGCCCCTGGCAATGCCCAATCTACTTTCTATCTTCATGAATTTGACCATTCTAGGTATCTCATTTAACTAGACTCACAGTATTTATCCGTTGGTGACTGGCTTATTTCACTCAACACAGTGTCCTCAAGTTTCATCCATATTGTAGCAAGTGTTAGAATTTCCTTTTTTCTAAGATTGAATAACAATCCATTGTATATATATATAGACCATATTGGGTTTATGCATTGATCTATCCATGGGCACTTGGGTTAGTGCTACATTTGAGCTATTGTGAATAATGCTGCTGTAAATGCGGCAAATATACAAATATCTCTTCAAGACACTGCTTTCACTTCTCCTGGGTATATATATATCCAGAAGTTGAACTGCTGAATCATGTGAGTTAAAAAGAGAATTATTACTTCTATTTTTAATTTTTTGAGGAACTGCCATAGCGCTTTTCAGAGTGCTGTATCATTTTACAGTCCCACCAACAGGGTACAAGTGTTCCAATTTCTCCATGTTCTCACTGATGCCTGTTCTTTTGTTTTTTAAAAATAATGGTCATCTTAATGGTTGTGAGGGATATAAAACATTTTTTAAAAACATGAAAAACTGAGGAAAATATTTCCATAATACCTGGTTTATAGTTCTAACAAAAGAAAGGCCTAAATAATCAATAAGGAAAACATGATTAAGAATTGAAAATAGGCTATGAACATAAACAGCAACTTAGCCAGAGGAGATGACAAGTAATTTATAAACCTACATGCATGTTCATCCTTTCTAGTAATTAGAACAATGTAAATAAACACAACATGACACCATTTAGAAAAAATGGGAAAAAATGGTAATACTCAGTGATGGTGAAGATACAGAGAAGCAGGGGCTCTGATACAAAGGCGCTGAAGAAGAGAAGAGAATGTCTACTGTCTTCCAGTGTTTGTTCTCCCTGAGTTTCTTTAGCAAAGATTAGTTTTTAATGTTACTTGGTTTGGGCTGATGAGTTGTAAGTGGAAGTGTCATGTAGGAATTCTGGAAAGGTTCCATACAAGAAAGGAGAAGGGTGTTGTTTTGTTCTTCTGCTTCTTCCTTCTGCTTTAATGGAACATAGCCATGATGGCAGGCACTCCAGTAGCCATATTGGGCCACAAGATAACTTTGCCCATGGAAACAGTATGATGTTGGTGCTTCAAAAATCAGAATTAGAGTAACTTTAGATGTCTGAAACATGGCCTCCTAGCTCCTAATTTGATCTCCTACAACTCAAACCAATATTCTATATTCAGCCTCAGGCTGGCAGTGGAAAATTCCCATTGTGTACAGGGGAACAGAGGGAGTCACACATCTCTAAGGGAATTTCATCGCCTCTGAAAATGGTCATTGTTGCCTGAAACAAATATTATAATAAAACATATTAAAAGTTTATTTCACAACACATGCAAATCAAACTATCATGCTGTATGCCTTGAACTTATACAGTGATGTAGGTCAGTTATTTTTCAACAGAACTGGCAGAAAAATTTATAAAATGTAATAAGTATAAGAGAAATTTAAATAATTTAAGCTTACAGTTGTGTTTTTTGTAAGATCTGAGCAAATATTCTTCTCAAGTTATTAAAGCTTAAAGCTGTATTAAAACTTCTGAAACACCATGTGTGATAGGCAATGCTTTCCTTGATTTTAGGGATACTTTAGCTCCTTGCACACATGTGTTGGTGAGGTACTTTCCATTTTTTCTCAAAGCCTTCCTGCCCCGTTTAATTGGCGCTCTATGTATGAAGAGAGCTGTTCATGTGAACTCACTCCCTGTTCCCTAAAGCCATGCAATTTCCAGGCAGTTATAAAAGAGGTAGTTGCAGCAAAGCAAAGGCATTGGGATAGGTTTTAAAATGGGGGAAGTGGGGCCATTTAGCCTGGAAAAGAAGAAACTCAGTGCAGGATAGCCATCTCAGGGTCTCAAGAAGTAGAGATTACATAGGGTGAACTTTCTAGAATGACAGCTGTCTATCAGTGAGCCCAACTTCCTTGAAAAGTAGTGAGTCCCCTGCCCCTAGAATTATTTCTCCTGTAGAGAACATCGCTCCTGTGGGCTGTACCAAGTCAAGGTACTGTGATGCTCTGGGGTTTTGTGGCTGACTAAACATACAATTGCCTTATCAAAAGATGAAAAGAAGGCCTCAGTGAGAACTAGGTGTGTGAGGAGGAGGCTCTTAGGGCACATGCCTGGCAGCATGTAGGGAGTTCAGTTTCTTTAATGTCGTACTTTCCAGTTGGCCATCGGCTCCAGCCAGACTGCTCTACCCACTGTCTCCTGGTCCTTCTCCACCATCTACACTAACTGCCTTCCTCTGCCTGCTAACCATCTCCCCATGCCTCTCTTCCTCTGCAGAACCTCCTCTTAAAACTTCACCCCACAATTCTCCCTGAGTTACTGAATGCAGTGATGCTTGGACATTGCTGTTAGAGATCACCAGGCTCTACACACTCGCCACTCACCACACAGCAATAAGACATAAAGAAAGGTCAAGAGCGTGGTCTTTGGAGTCAGACCAGAGTTAGAATTCAGGTCCTGCCAATAACTACTTATTACCACCCCTCAGCTTTGGTTTCTTCATCTGTCAGCTGGGGAAGATGATGCAAATGACAGCTTGTATTCACACCAGGCACTAAAGGCATCAGATGGGTCATCTCTACTAAGAGGTAGGTACTCTTCATTCTCCTCACTTACCCACTTGTAGGATTGCTGTGATGCACCTGAGATGCTTCACCCCCTGCCTGGCACACTGTCAGCACTATATAAATGCTACCTGCTATTCTTATATGGTAGGTCATGGGATCCCGAGAACCATTCCAGCAATGGTAGCCCCAGTTCCACTCCTGTCTCCCTACTGACCATGACGACATACTGAGCTGTGATACCAAAGTTGAGAAGAACTGGTCTGCACACTAATTTGGCATTTGCTTCCATTCATCTTGGACCATCACTGGTTCATTCTCGTGTCTATGTGTGTCTGGAGGATGAGAACCCTTGGTGACACTTCTGGGCACCTCCTCCAGAGAGCCATGAGCATCCCAAGTCCACAGGGTCACAATGAACAGAGAAGGGGCGTATTGGAGAAGCTGAATCCTAGCTGGGCAGCTCCTCTATGACAGGCTGGGAAGGGAGCTTTTCCCAGGTGCCAACCCATACCTTGGAGAAAAATGACAGGCTGTGGGTGGGACCTCAGATAGTGAAGAGCTCCGAGGCCTCACAGCCTCCAAGCTTGCCTTGGCAACAGCTCCTCTCCCTGTTCCTTTTTGAAAGGGAATTATGTGACTGCTGGCACTAGGCAATTATCATTTGTGAACATTTTTTTTCTTGTGTCATGTCAGAGAAAGACACACACACACCTTGCCTACGAACAGTACATTCAGGAATTACAGGCATAAGCCCATCTAGTATTAAAAATGATGTTGCCACCTAAATTCTATTAACCCTACAATGCAATCTCCCTTAGACCAAAATATTGCAATTTCCTTCTCTTTTCACTTTCTTTTTCCCCAATTTAATTTGATTTTTGCTCTCTTTAGAGGATGCACAGTAATCGGGTTAAGCCATCGTCATGTCAGTGTTGCCCTTAGATTTCCTTCTCATTCTATTTCAGTCTGTTCTTTACTTCTTCCTTAATCCACTTTCGGCCCAGTGAATATCCCAAGAAGAACTGGACAGAGATAAATCATTTTGCCTTGGAAACTTATCAGACTGAAAAAAATAAATAAATAAACAAGCTGCTGCCCTCCAAAACTCAGAAAATCACGTTAGCCTAGGGTACCAAGTCTGTTTATTTTCCTTTATCTAAGGGATAGATTTCATTATGAAAGGTGGGTCTGCCTGAATGGCCCAAGGAGTCCCTCACACTAAGGAAATGCCAGCAATAATAAATAAATGTGTTTTCTATTGAAATAGTCCAATCTGGATTTCAAAAAGGATTATATTTGTGTGATTTTTTTGAAGGGCAGGGAATAATATAAGTTCTAAATAATAATTCTGCAATTTCAGCTCTTTTTGGGGGCATGTAGAATTGCTTGCCAACTCCTGAAAGCCCAGACAGTAATTGATTTAACAAGACTGAAGCAATATTGCTTTTTATGCAGCTTACGGTGTAAACAAATATTTCCTCTTAACACATTTCTAATGTTTGGTATAATAACATTCATCAAATTAGATGAAAACAGACACAACTTTTTAAAAAACCCAGTCTTCCTTTGTCCCTTCTCTTTCTACACCCAGGAAAAATGAAGAACAGAATAATAAATTAGCATCAGCTAGAGCAAGTGATGAAGGCCAAGTGGCTTGTTTATTTCTTTCTGATAAATTTTAGTTACGTGTTGTTTTGAAAAGAAGGAAAGGGACTCTGTGCTCACAAGATCTCATCCAAAAGTGGCTTTTTGTTGTTTAGGAAAGGAAAGTGAAGAAGTAATAGCACTATGATAACATCCCCATCCCGACAAGGTGACCCCGTGTCTGGTTCATGCAGCTGCAGAGAACACTATGGTGTGGAAGCATCCAAAGAAGCATCTTTAGCAATCAGGAAGCCTTAGTGAGCCTCCTCAAAGGAAAACTCAGGCACTCTTAAAACAATGTAACATTCCGTGTCAACTGTATTTTAAAAACAACCAATGAAAATAACCCTCAGGCACCCTGATCTGTTTGCGGGCATCCACGTTCTGGGCAGCCTGGATACCAACCCCACCCCTGGTCTGGCTTCACACGCTCCATGATTATGTCACTCTGAGACAAGATGGAATTGATGTTGGGATGACCTTAAAGGGCATCTTGCAGGTAACAAGCCTGCCACATTTACAGACTTCCTTGGATACAGCTCGAGGATGTGGCCTAGAAGATTCTTCAATCAGGAAGACTGGAAGTGAAAGAGTGGGCAGTTTCTTCAGTGTGAAGGTGGGGTCCATGTTCCTCCAAAGGAGAATACAAGTCAGGTAACCTATAGGGCCGAAAAACAATATAGAAAGGCCCATTAACAAAATCTGGGTTTTTTTCGTCAGACTTAAAATTGGACTAGTCACTGACGAAGAGATGAATGGATCTGTCTAGATATAAACAAACATAAACCAGTATGACTAGGTCTATCTGTCCTCCTGTCTGTCTCTATCATGATCTATAGTTCCATTTATCACGTTTTGCTAATACTTACCATGTTTCCTTTCTGTGATGTAAGTTGGCACAGGTAATGCCATGAGGCTACTCTCTCTTTTTAAAATGAACAAAATTAAAAGTAGCTCATCCTTAAGTAATGCAGCCGGCAAAAGTCTTTTATCAAACTGTCAATGACTCTAAGAAGTCACTGTATAGAAGACCCTTAAAATGAAAATTGAGGGGCTCTTGGGTGGCTCAGTCAGCGTCCAACTCTTGATTTTGCCTCAGGTCATGATCCCAGGGTCCCGGGATCGAGCCCCATGGATGAGTCTGTGGTGAGCTCTTTGCTCATCAGGGAGTCTGCCTCTACCTCTGCCTCTGCCTCTCCTCCTGCTCATGTTATTTTTTTCTCTCTCTCTCAAGTAAATAAATCTTTAAAAAAAATGAAAATTGATGGGAAGAGTAGGCTTATACACTTTGTGAAGCAGACACAGACACAATTACAATTTGCCTCAAACTGCAGGCAATTTCCCTTTGGATTGATGTCAAACAGGGAAAATTTCAGCCTGAGGACACTTAAAAAAAAAAACGGATCAGTATTGGGGAACAGAAGAAACAGACAACTAGGGATGGGTGTGTTAATGGAAACTCCATCTTAGTCCTGCCTGAATTTTACTGTGAAGGCAACAGTGGTTGAAGATCAGTGAAACAATAGCTCCTCCTGCCCATGACCCCATCATTCACCCCACCAACCTGTCATCATTCTAAAGTAGGAATTTTCTTTCTTCTTTCTGTTTTTAGTTGGCAATTATATCCGTGCACTGAGGTGCTGCCATAAGGTACTCATAAAATGTTCTGGAAGGGAGGCATAACCTGCCAAGGTCCATAACCTTGGAAAAGAATACCTGAGGATTTTCAGTATAACCAGAGGGACAGCAGAAAACATATCTGAAAGCAACTTTATCAGATCTTTCTTTATTAATCAAGTGTCAAGCTCATGATGATTGGCTACCTTTGTGTAATAAGTGTCCACCTACTTACTTGTTCAAATAGAAATGATGTGTCATTAAAGTTACCTAAAACGGGGGGCACCCAGGTGGTTCAGTCAGTTGAGCATCCAACTCTTAATTTCCGTTCAGATCATGATCTCAGAGTCATGGAACTGAGGCCTGTGTCTGGCTCTGTGCTCAGCATGGAGTCTGCTTGTCCCTCTCCCTCTACTTCTTTTCCTGCTCACTCGTTTTCTCCTTCTTTCTCTCTCTCTCAAATAAATAAATAAAATCTTGAAGAAAAAAAGAGTCTCTCTCCCTCTCTCTCTCTGCTCCTCCCCCTATGCTCACATGCCTACTCTTTCTCTCTCTCTCTCTCAAAAAAAAAAAAAAAAAAGTTACTTGAAACCAATGTAATTCATTCAAGGGTACCTTCTCACCATGACCCATATCCATTGCCCAGGTAGGGCATAGATCAGGATGCCATCTGTTATTTCAACAAACAAGCAGAAGGAGGGGCCTTGGGTTATGTGATATGATGTGGTGCTTTGGCAGGCATATCTTGAACCCAGAGCTGAGCTTCTTCTCTCCAGCTCCTGGATCGAGCAGAAGTACACATTGATGTCATCTCCTCCCCACTTCCTTTTTTAAGGGAGAAGTCATAAACAGTGGAAAGTCCAGCTGAGAAAAGAATATGAAGATCAAAGGGATAGGGTGGCGGGCTTCTGCTTGGGGTTCCCCTCAATCCTATCTCCTTCCTTGGGGGCTGTTTCTGTTGGAGTGGGTGGAGGATTTTCTTCCTGGCTTCCAATTCATTTCAGTCCATTCCACTCCAATTTAATTTCTCAACCCCCTACACACACATCCACCTGCCTTCATCTCCATGTGTGGAAGAAAGAGAAGAGTAACTGGGGTGAGTTAGGCAAAGAGGGGATGAGGAGGGAGGCAAAGGAAGAAGACAGAGCAGCGAGGAGAAGTTTGGAACCATGACTTTGAGAGGTACTGGTCATGAGAAAGCATAGGTGAATTAGAGGGTGCAATCAGGTCACAGCTACCTTATCTGCCCACCTCAGGATCTCACTCCATCCCTCAGTGGTACTCTGCACAGATGTACTGAGGTGAGAAGGAAGGGAAGCTGGGTTTGGAGTGGCAGGAAGGGAAATAGGAGAAGAGGCAAGAACTAAAGGAGAGGAAGGGAAGGACTGAGGACACTCCCCTTGAGTCTTCACTTTCTTGACTTTGCCTCTATCTTTACCCTGCATAGTGTATGGTTACAAAAGCAAAGACTGCAGATTCAGCAGCTGAGCCACGAAAATTAAAATTACTCACCTTTGGGAAAGGACACATTCGTGATCGGGTAAATGGAATGATGATGTTCATTCATCAGAGGCCGCTATGCAATGAGTTTCCGACTGGTTAACTTCTAAATAACAAGACTTGCTCTAATGAAGGCTGAACGGTACTTGAGTTTGGTTCTTAGCATCAGGATTTGCACTTATTTCAACTTGGTTGGAAGCTCTTGATATAAAGAAATAGCAATTCCTGACCAGTGGGTCTTTGTGTGGGCAAATATCTGAGAAATCAGTGGCTGAATGTGAAAACACTATGCCACAAAAAGAAAGAAAAGTCATAGAGATAAACGTTGGGAAGGTCTATCGAAGCACCACTTAGAGAAGTTGCTCGTAGGCTGATGGGAGCTAGGTCCCCATGTTAGCAAGGGATATATCCATCTATCAGAATTCTATGCCATTAAACAGTCCAGTTCAATTCTGATGCCATGCCCACCAATCCCCCTGTGATGATCTGACTTCCCAGAGAGCTTGCCTAAAAGGAGGAGAAGACATTGATCAGGCCAGTGCAAATTTCTCAGCTATCCGGAGTTGCATTTCCTATTGTCAATTAATATGCTTATGTGTTATGCATTTATTTTAAAATTCTAATTGTAATTCAAAGGGAGTATTCAAACTTGTATTCAAACTGAGTCCAAAATGACAATTTGCAAAGCTCTTTCAGAGCCATAGGAAGTAGTCATGATCAAGTATAGCAATCGTTTCTATATGTGCTGCTCCCAAAATCAATGGGAACTGGCATCTACAAGGAAATCAAATTATAAAAGATTAGTCCGTTTTGAAGGCACCTTAAGTGAGTCATTTAGCAGAACTGACTCAATTGCTCATATATTGGTTTTGAATTTACATACTTTGCTTCCCATTACTAATTTCATCTTGCTTTTTAGCCTGCACTTATGCTGATAGCACAAAACATATGAGCTTGTCATCCCTTCTAGCTTAAAGATATCTCCTTGGGGTAATTATCTATCTAGTCTTTCAAGACTTCTCCCCCTGTTTGGTTGATGGGGCCATCCTTTGGGTCTTTCCAGAATCTATAGTGATGTTTCTTGACCCACCTGTTCTTTTGGGCATCACGCTTATGACTCTGAGTCTGGCCATTGCCTTTGGAGTCAAGGGCCCTACCCTCTGTGGCCTCCTCATCTCAGCCCCACCCTTCTTACCGTCATACAAATCCCTAAGACTATCTGGAGCTCCTGAAGAGTCTCTGAATTTGGTCACCATCCCCTCAGTTGTTGGTTTCATAGCGCCCTGCCCCTATTGTAGAGCCATGCCTCTCAGTTCAGCTTTATTCCAATTCAAGATCAGACTGATCTTTTAAAACCTCAGATTTTTTTTAATCACAAATCCTTTAAAGGCTCACCACTGCTTTTTTTTAAAGATTTTATTTATTTATTCATGAGAGACACAGAAAGAGGCAGAGACACAGGCAGAGGGAGAAGCAGGCTCCATGCAGGGAGCCTGACGTGGGACTCGATCCCAGGACTCCAGAATCACGCCCTGGGCCGAAGGTAGACGCTCAACCGCTGAGCCACCCAGGCATCTCCTCACCACTGCTTTTAAGACAAAGTTTCCTAATAAAGCCAGTGGAGCTCGGCAAAGGTTTCTCCTTCCCCATCCTGCCCTCATCAGGCTCCCATATTCTCTCTGACTCTGATCCCTACTCCAGCCTCAACGGTTCTCCTTTGGGCTGCCCTTCTGTTTGCTCTTAAAATCTCAGTTCAACCATTAAATATTCAATGGATGAATGTGTGGCAAGGTATTTAGACATATCCTTTTCATTCTAAGGATTTCAAACCTGCGGTTAGCAGCTATCATCTTATTTCCTAGTGAAACAGGAGCTGAGGATACAAACTTTGCCACTGGTCCCCTCCTTGGTTTTAGGCATCACTCTAGACCCCAGGACTCTGACAACCATAGTATGAAAACCACTGGTTCAAGCCATAGAGAGTGTTTTAAAGAAAAGGCAGGAAGGGCAGCCCCGGGGCTCAGCAGTTTAGCGCCGCCTTTGGCCCAGGGCGTAATCCTGGAGATTCAGGATCAGGTCCTGCGTCGGGCTCCCTGCATGGAGCCTGCTTCTCCCTCTGCCTGTGTCTCTGCCTCTCTCTCTCTCTCTCTCTCTGTGTCTGTCATGAATAAATAAATAAAATCTTTAAAAAATAATAAAGAAAAGGCAGGTATGATGACATCTATGCTTTAGGAAGATTACTCTTGCAATTGTACGAGTATTACCAGAGAGGGTATATCATACACTTGTCTTGTAGCACTTCAGGTCTTTCCAGTCTCTCCTCTCTCTCATTCCAGATGCAGCCATGGCAAACAACTCTACATGGGTTCCAGCTGGGTGAAAGAAGGAATATCCTGAGAGCTTTTTGCTTCTCCCAGGGGCCACATGCCACTGGCTTCCTACCATGGGTTCTCTTTGGTGTTAACAAGGTGAGGGACTTTACAGGGTCCTGCACAGCACTCACTAATACTCACCCTGTACATTCAGGACCTTACCACTCCATAGGGATGATTTCTCTCTTTTTTATCCTAAAAGAATGGTCCCAAGATAGAACTTATGTGTTTTTTTAGAGGATGGTTTTTCAGGATCAAATAATCAGTCACTCTTAACAAAAGCCAATGCAGTCATGCTTCTTTGTACAAATTCTCTTTCCCTTCATGTCTCTCTGATCCCTTGGTATGTGCTCCCTACGAAAACATAAGCTTCTGCCTCTGGCTGAGATGGAGGACCAAGAATCCAAGGCAGGGGAATTTCTAGCAGATCCCCATCAATGGAGCCCATTCTTAAGTTTGGATAATTGGTGGATTTGCTGATAATTTATATGAGAGATGACCTAGCCCTTGTCACAGGAAATGGCTATGAGAATGAAGAGAAAGAGGTAGACCAGAAGATATTTTTAAAGGAGAAAATGTATAATGTAATGATCAGTTAGATTTTGTCTAGAATGACCCCTAGGTTTCTAGGCGGTGCTTTTGCATGGGAAAGACAGTTTTGCAAATGCTGTGCTTGAGTTACATACTCAACCATGAAGAGATGCCCAATTATGGAGCTGGAGCTTGGGAAAGAGATCTGAGTTGATCATGAAGCTAAATGGTTCATGGGGATGTCTGAAGTCAAGGAGAGGGCAAACTGTATCACCCAGAGCAAGCATGTAGAGTAAGAAAGGAGCCAATGATGCATCCCTAACATGAAGTGGGAGGTGAGGTGAGGTGAATAAAGAAGAGCTGTGGAAAAGGAAAGTGAAGTCTGAGATGTACAAATAGATGAGTCAGGTGGCACCTAGATTATTACGTGAGAAAATTTATTCCAGTACATTTTCACAGAAGGAAATGGAGGATTTCAGAGACAAGGGCAAAGAACTTTGTCTACACAAAATTGACATAGTAACCCCCAGCTTGTTTTAAGATGTATAGATACTAGTCAAAATAATATGGTCACTAAACTATACATCACTTTCAAACTCTGAAACTGGGGAAATTAAACAATATGATCTCTGTAGAAACCATAGCATTTAGGGGAACAAAATGCACACTTAAGATAGGGGGGAAATTAAGCTGCTGGTATCGATGAAAATTCCCATTTTAGTAACTAATGCAGGGGCTCCTTAGCTGCATCTGTGCTCTAGGCCCAAATGTCCATTTGGGGAGCAGAACGGATAATCCCTCAGTCTCTTTCTTAGCTTTATATTGTACTCAAAAACATAAAATATGCATTTAAAAACAACCAGCATAGTTGTAGAGTTTTTAATGATCATTTACCAAAGTGGTTATTATAGATTTTTGAGAAAAAAATTCATTTTAATAATGTATTCTGGAACAAATTCAAAATATCATGATAGCAAAATGACTATTAATTCATTTAGATAAGTTTAATAAAGGACAACCTGAAATGAATCTAATGCTATATGTCATTCAGATACCTTTATAACTCAATTTTAAAAGAATAAAGAAGGGATACAGTTTAAAAAGCAAATTTAGCTTTATCTTAGACATTGGCCATGGCAACATTTTTCTAGATATGTCTCATGAGGCAAGGGAAACAAAACTAAACTAAACTGCTGGGACTTAATCAAAATGAAAACAAAGGAAATAAACAAAACTGAAAGACAACCTACAGAATGGGAGAAGATATTTCCAAATGACATATCTGATAAAGGGTTAGCATCCAAAATACATAAAGAACTGATATAACTCAACACCAAAAAAACAAACAAACAGTCCAACTGCAGGCAAGAACAGACATCTCTCCAAAGAAGATATACGGATGGCCAACAGACACTTGAAAGACGCTCAACATCACTCATCAACAGGGAAATGCAAATCAAAACCACAATGAGATGTCACCTCACACCTGTCAGAATGGCTAAAATCAACAACACAAGAAACAAGTGTTGACCAGGATGTGGAGGAAAAAAAAACTCTTACACTGTTGGTGGGAATGCAAAGTGGTGCGTACACTGTGGAAAACAGTATGGAGGTTGCTCAAAAAGTTAAAAATAGAACTACCCTATGACCCAGCAATTACACCACTAGGTATTTATCCAAAGGATACAAAAATACTGATTTGAAGGGGCACATGCACCCTGATGTTTATAGCAGCACTATCAACAATAGCCAAATTATGGAAGTAGTCCAAGTAGCCATCAGTTGATGAATGTATAAAGAAGATGTGGTCAATGTATATACAGGGGAATATTACTCAGTCATAAAAAGGAAATCTTGTCATTTGTAGCAAAATGGATAGATCGAGAGGATATAATGCTGAGTGAAAGAAGTCCATCAGAGAAAGACAAACATCACATAATTTCACTCATATGAGGAATTTAAGAAACCAGACAAACAAAGGAAAAAAGACACAAACACAGAAACAGATTCTTAAATATTACTTTTAACTGGAGAACAAACTGATGATCACCAGAGGGGGGGTAGGGGGAATGGCAGAAATAGATGGAGGGGATTAAGGAAGGCACTTACCATGATGAGCACTGAGTAATGTACAGAATTGCTGAACTACTATATTTACACTTGAAACTAATATAAAACTGTGTATTAATTAAACTGGAATTAAAATTTTTTAAAAAGAAATTTAGTTTTAAAATACATGAAAGAAAATTTCTGGATACCATTTATATAACTTACTATTGTTTTAATTTTTTTAAAAAATTCATAATTTAAAAAATAACTTCAAGGTTCACTTGCTTTTCATATATGTCTTTCTAAGCACACTGATTATATATATATATATATATATTCCTATCCAGGCGTGTGTGTGTGTGTGTGTATTATCTCATATATATACACATATGAGATAAAATTCTATTTTCCACAGAAAAAAGTTTTGGCTTCTGGAATACTACAGGTCATTTTGTTTTCTGAAGTGGTGAATCATATTATTCTAAAGGTCTAAGACCCCATTGCCCTAATTAAATGATAAATATTTCCATATGTGGCTACTAATTTAAGACCAACGAGCTTATTTCTAAGTAGAGCAACTGTAAAGATGGTGACAAAGAGATCTCAACCTGATATCAATAGGCCAGACCATTAGTAGTGGGCAAGTGGCGGCTAAAACACAGTAAGATTTCTCAGTTCAACCCAACCAACAGAATAACTACTTTTAGCTACCTGTATCACATCAGATATTGACAAATATAGTTTTTTAAAATGACATTTCAAGATGAACTTGGTTGAATAATATATTTGGCCATATTTTCCCTCCTGCCTTGCATTATAGACACAACATCACAGTGACTATGAGGTGGTTGGAATAAATGAGGTGCAGTATACAGCTTTTGTTTTTCTAAGAAGGCTGAGTTATAAAAACTTTACATATCTGGGGAAAGTCTTTTGATATAGATCCGATTGGAAAAAACGAAAACAAAAACCTCTCAACAAACTCTAGAGAAGGTTCCATTCAGCACGGTGAGCTAACCTAGGAAAAACTCCCTTCTGGCCAATAACTCTGCTTAGGTCACAGCTGTCAATTTGGTAAGCAGTTTGGCTTGTTGGTTGGAAAAATGCTGTGAAAGCAGATGTGAAACTCCAGTACACACACACACACACACACACACACACACACACACGCTATGCACACATACAAGGTGACAATCACTGAGCCTAAAATAAAAGACACAGATTTTCGTACAAATTGAAAACGAATAAAGCTACATGCCTTGTTGTCTGTTACTATAATCCAAATGGTATTCAGGCATCAACTGGGGGCATTTGTTAGCCATGTAGTTTTCAAGATTAACTCAACAACAACCAGGAGTAGAAATTTTACTAAATGACAGAGTACCCCAAAGGAAAATGCATCCTCCAGGTCTGGGTCCCTTTGAGAACTTCCATCCTCCAGCACCCTTACTTGATGTGTAAAGTTTTAACGACATTGTGTGACCTGAGGTTGTCTCTGCAATTACAACCAGTGGGCAAACACCACTCCTTTGACAGGGAGTGCTCTAGCAATTTCTAGTGGCTATTCTAACTGAACAGGTTCCTTTCCAATAGGACAATGAAATACACATTCTCAGCCCCGTGGGTCTTGTTTCTCTGCAGAGGTAGATCCATGTTCAGGTGCACTGTCCAGGTGCACATGTTACATCGATCCTGATTCTTTCCTCTTTCTCTTCTTTTTAAAATGCAAGCTTTAATGTCTTAGTAAGAATGCTTTTCTTGGAAATAGATTTAGAGCACATGGAGCTGAGTCTACACAAGGGAAAAGGACATTAATGTTTGTTCAGTAATGTGGGAGATAGCCTTGCAATATTTCCCCCCAAAAGCTCCCCCTTATTTATTCCACGACAGTACGAATGCATTGCTATAAGTCAGGAATGTTACTGCTGAGTTCTTCAATTAGTAGGGGATGCTTCTGCTCTGGTTGCTCCGACAACAAGAAATAAGTGACTTTAGGGTCTTGAAAATCAAGTATTGGGCCTACTGAGCCCAAGGATGCAATGTTTTGGGGTCACAACTCTTTCATCTATAAAATCACTTCCCCCTTACTCCATTTATAAATCTCATTATTCTAGTTTCTTGTACACACTATTGCCAGATGGGCCTTCCTAATGATAGCTCTGTTCTTGGCCCTGCCCTATTCACAGGCTGCTCTTCACCCTTAGACTGATGTAGAAATTCTCATCCACAATCGAAACATGCCGCTATGAAATTCCAACCAATAATAGTTTATTCATTTTTTCCCTTCTGATCCCCCTACTGTTCTTCTGTACTTCAGCCAACATGGACTGTTCCCTGTTCTCTGTATATCTTTGTTGTTCTAGGTCTCAAGTCTCAATATTTTAAGTTTGTTTTTATCCCCTAAAAGCCATTTCAATTCCCATCTCTTTAAAGAAAATTTTTCCTGAGTCTCCCAACTATATATGGTGTTCCCTTGGTGTAGTACCTGCTGCGCCTTGTATTCCTCCTTGAAATGTATGTACTTATTTCCCACCTGCATTCTTCAGATAGACAGTAGGCTCCTCAAGGGTAGACCACATGTCGTAATCTCATCTTTGTGCCACACCCCAACTCCTACTGCACAGCATTTTGCTCAAAATGGGTATCAATTGGAAGGAACTGAGTCAACATAATTTCTATTTATTTATAAACAAGCAAAGGAGCAACAGGTGCTAAATGGGGCTATGGACGGGAACTATTGGATGAGAAGTGTCCATGTAGGACTCGTATTTCTTCCCTTTAGAAAACATAGGACATCTTTTCACCCAATCCTCATACTGACCCGTTAGCATCCCATGTCATAAATATCCCGATGAGGTCAAGAAAGACCCAAAGAGAAGAATGGGACTTCTGATATCATGGTGCTTTGGGAGTGAAAGGACTTTGCCTTGTCCCCAGCACCATCTTAGAGAGTCCGTGAATGGTGGGGGGATTGCAGATCAAAGGAGAGAGATTTGGGAGGCTCCTTATCACTAGCAAAAAGTAGGGATGGGGTGGTGAGTGGGGGTGGGGCGAAAAGGAAAGTGAAAGAAAAATGAGTACTCAACTAGAGATAAAAGACCTTCCTAGTGGTTGAGACCAGAGCTGCTGAGGCCCTGCCACACAACTCTGCTCTTCTTATAACTTAATCTTTGTCCTTGCCACCTCTTCCATGAAATTCCACAGAGGTGATGAGCACCCAAAGCCCTGGAAGATTCTTGAAATAAAAGGCACTAGGTAAAGACAAAACATTAGCATTATTATAAGGAACCTGTCACAGACAGAAACAGACACCACAATGCATAATTTTTTAAAAATAAATACCATGCTGTCAGATTGGAGAGTGGCTGTTAGATAATTTGGCAACTGCAGTGGAGCAAATGTTCAAGAGAGGTGAGTATTTTTCCACTATTCCAGAAGGCGGAGAACATAAACAGCAACAATTTCTGCATCAATCTTTCAGTCGTGTCCATCAAATTAGGCTTTCAAGTTTAATGCTGAATAAAATACCCTAAAAACAGTGGAGAGCAAGCCCAGACTGAACATCTTGAAAGTGGTAAGCTGAGAGGGAGCGCGTGCACACTCCACGTGAACGTTTCGCAGTGTCAGAAAATGCAGCACATTACAAAAATCAGTCTGTGGTTTTCTTCAGCGTGTTCCCTTCCAACAGTCCCAAGGGAATTCGCGTTGTAACTGTGCAGTCGTACTGTCATAGCAGCTGAGACAGAGTTGATGGTCAGAATGGGGGACCCGTCACATGGACACCCTGTCCTCTCCAATAAAGTAGGACACGCCAAGTGCAGAGAGAACAGACATGAGAGATGTGTCCCTGACACAGGCCAGCTTTTCATGCCAACCATGGCACAAGATGGAGCAAGATCAGCCCTGTTCATGGGGATCTAGGACCAAGGGCATAGTGGAGGGAATGGCAGGGGGTGGCGGGGGTGGGGTGGGGTGGGGTGGGGTGTGGAGACAGCCTTGCCGGGCAGCAAAGGGATTGGCTAATAATAGTTGTGTTGATACCACAGAGAATTGAAGCCACAGCAGAAGGGGAAACTAAAGACATTAAATTTTAGTAGAGCTAATTTTGGAAGAGAGGGGAAAGTGCTGAGGGAAATGAAACAGGATAAAGCTGTTGAAGAGAAAGCCACGAAGGAAATAGAAAGTATTCAAAGATAAATTAACACATGACCAAAATCACTACAAGCTACCCAGTCATAAATATTCCAACAGGGGGGAAAAGAAAGCCAAGGTGGATTAAAAGTGAGAATCAATGGTAAGAGGAACAGAAGCGCTGCATAGTAAGAATTCGTGGAAGTAGAGGAGATCTACTGATGGAGATCCTGAATGGAGATGAGATGGGGAGAGGTAATTCTACCCTTGGACAAGCACCTCTGTTTACTCCTCTATGCATTTTTCTCCCAGCTCCATTTCCTCCATCCTATAAATACTTCTATTTGTGCTTTTCTCTCTGGCAACCACTGCAAGTCTCTTGATTCAGCTCTTGTTTCCTCCCATGCGTCCTTGATTGTAGGAAGGGAGGCAATTTACCTGGAGACGGGGCGAAACCCACCTCAGAGAACATGCTAAGGACTTGGACAGTGGCTGCCCCACATGTTAGGTAAGAAGACTCCCCTCCACATCAGAACAACAGGTGAGGGAAAGCTTCTGAAGAATGCAGTGAGTGAGTCAGATGTTGGCAATAGGTATATAGACCACCAGCTCATTGTGGAGAGCGCAGAGTCATCAAAGGAGGCACCAGCATGTATTTCTGCCCCCACGGTCCCTGACGGACACTCCTCTAAACTCAATGGGAAGAAGGCACACATCCATCTGTGTGGCTCAGCACAGGGGTAAGGAAGGCACAGGAAACCTATAGCTTTTAAGCTCTCAATTCCCTGGTAAGTAGGTCAAGTGGAAGTCTGTAAATTTAAAGTGGAAGTCAGGAAAGGCCAAAAATCATACATCATGGCTACATTGCCAGCAAATGACTACAGCTCAGCATGGCCAAAAGGGGAAAAATAATAATAATAATAATAATAATAATAATAATAATAATAATATAAATCCTTGGATCTGTGGAAAGCAAATACACTTTTCAGCAAGCACACATACTCTGCAATCCAAAATAATATGAGTTTTAATATTTCACTTTAAGAGAGTTTGGGGGTCTCAGGTTGGTGCATAGCTTGCATTTGGTACAAAGACTCTGAAAAAAATTTTGAGATGCTAGTAGTTACTACTGAGAGGCAAGCACCTCTGACCCTATTCTAGGGCCACCTTTCTCACTGCTGGGGGCTGACCATAAGTCAGGAATTCCCAAACTATTCCACTGTCTTTGTGTGAGCTGCACGCAGAGGAGAACAGACATGGCTAGACCTTTTACAGTGGAGACAATAACATTTCTTCACTAGGAAATCTGGTGAGAAAGGTTCCTATAAAATAGAGTAGGGGCCTGAGCCAGTTTAAACACTAAGAGTGGGCTGATTCTGGATGTTGGGGAAGGCTGGGGAGTGGAAGGCCATGCTTGGCTACACTAACATCCTAGTTCCCACATAGTACATTAATAGCAGGAAATACAGAGATGGCTATACTGGGATGACTAGAGTCCTCCCCAAAAATGCACATTCTTCCAAAACCTCAGAGTGTAACGCTATTTGGATGTAGGGGTGGTGTAGAGGAAATTAGTTAAGATGAGGTCATGCTGGATTAGGGCAGGTCCTAGCTCCAATGGTGTCCTCATAGGACAGATACAGATGCATACACACATGCACTAGGGAGAAGGCCATAGGAACATGGAACAGAGATTTGAGTAATGTCGCTGCAAACCAAAGGATGCTAAGGATTTGAATATCTTAGCACCAGAAACCAGGAAGGACTCTTCCCTGGCACCTGCAGAGAAAGTGTGGTCCTGTTGACACCTTGATTTTGGACTTCTAGCCTACAGAATAAATTTCTATTGTTTTAAGCCATTCCATTTGTCGTGCTTTGCTATGACAGCTTGAGGAAACTAGTACAAGGGCTCTCACAGGCAGCTATTCTACCGGTAAATGACAAATGGAACTAGGAAACAGAATAACTACAAAAAAACCTGACTCAAAGACAATAAAAGGACAGCTTCTCAGGACCTTTTTCCATGTTGTAAACAACCTCAGGTAGCCCACATACATGGTTGGGAGTAGGGGGTAAAGTCAGAGGAAATTTTTAGGATCAAGTCTCAGGGCGATTTCTATGTGCAGAGAAAGTAACACTTAACCCCCCACCAGCGAGGTACTTCAAAGGGAACCGTTGACAGGGGCAGAAAAGAAAGCATCTTTTGTTTGCAAGGGGCAGCGTTTTTAGCTGCTTCCTACTGGAAGCTCTTCCTTCCCACCTCACAGCATAGGGGAAAGATAAATCATCCTCCTAGGCAGGCTGCAAGGAGACACCAGAGGGTTTGTTGGAATCTGTATGGTAGAGATTCAGGCACTTAGAATAAACCATGGAAGTCAGGCGGGGCAGGTGCATGGGGCAATTGCTTCCCTGGTATTTTTCCACATGACCAGGGCCAGCTCCTTCCGTTCCTCAAGGTGTGGTTCCAAGCCTTCAAAACCTTTCTTGAGGCCTCTGCCCTCTTCCTTCTGTTCTCTTCTTTCTTGGCTTTGGATATCCATGCACTAGACTTCACAGAGGAAATTCAGCCATCCACCATGCATTCCCTCAAAGTACTGCCCCCTTTGCTACAAGTATCCATGTGTGCCCCTCCCTCCTGTCCTGAAAGAAGACGTGCCTCCCTCGTGTTAAAAGTCAACTCCTCCCCCTGTTCTTTGTATCTCCTATGCTCCTCAGAGGCCTTCATCCACCAGCAATCCTTTTTCATGCCCCCAGCCTCCTTTTGTCACTTCAGTAGAAAATACAATCAATCTTTCTCAATTTAGGATCCTCTCCCTGGCTTCTGTGATAGCTCCCCTCACCCTCAGCAATTACTCTCTCCCACTCCTTCCTTTCTTGAAGCTTCTTGGAAGAGCAGATTACATTCAGCAGGTGTATTGTTTTGCACCATGTAGCTACAAGCCTGGCTCTAGCCCCACTGTTACACCATGACACTGAATCTCAGCCAAGGGGTTGCTGAATTAGGGAACACTTTCTCATCTTATCTAGTTGATATCTCTGTGGTATTTGGCTTTGGCTTCCTTGACATTCTATTCTTCTTTGACTTTAACGGCATGACTTTTGTCTTCCTCCTACCTCTCTGGAAACTCTTTTTCTGTCCCCGTGTCTTGATCTCTTTTGGCTTCTGGATTACCCCATAGTCCTTCAATCCCAGTACCCTTCTTTTATTCTGAGCCCTCTCTTTTCTACTCAGAGAGTAAAATGCTTAGAAACACACTGCCCACAGAATATCATCCACATCCATATTGTAATACATACTGACGAATCCCACATATATATCAAAGGCTCTGTTCTTTCTTCTTATATTCACACCCCACAGACCCTCCCAATTCAACATATTCAAACTTAAACAATCATCCTGCTTGGTTATTGCTTTGCCCACCCTACCCCCCATCAAAAACCCTGTTCTCCTCCTTAACTTCTTTCATTCCCTACTGATAATTCAAATAAGGTTTCTTGAAGTACCAAGTATCTGGGTGATTGGTCCTGAGCTTGCAGAGATAAATGAGATCTCGGAGAACAGTAAGAGAGATATTCAAGCAAATACATAAGTGGTAATCTAACAATAGAAACAAAACTAGAAGTCATGTACAAGATATAGAGGTAGTATGGAAGAGAGGATGATTATCTGGATCAGACTAGGAGGAAGATTAGGTCTGCAGTGCCAGAGAATGCTCTCCAAAGTAGATGAGATAGGCTCTTCCCTCAAAGAGTGGCTGGTCTGTCTCCATTAGCACCCACCACCAGCAATCCACTGCCTCAGCCTGAATTCTGGGAGTATTTCTAGAATCACCTTCTACATCTGATCAGTTTTTATCAGTTACACATGCAAAGATCTCTCAAAACGTTATCTCTTGGACAAATTCGGTTTATTTCCTAATTAACTTAATCTACATTTCACCCTCAATCTGCCTTTATGAGAGCAGGGATTTCGTCTGCTTTGGTCACTTCTTTATCACACATGGTTAGATAAATCTCTGTATATAGTGGGTACTAAACTTAAATAGCTGTTGAATGCGAGAATGCTCCAAAGTGATAGTCCTAATAGTGAGATCTTACCATGCCAATTAACAAATCTTCAGGACTCCTCATTGGAATCAGAACAAAATTGAATGGGCTGGGTAAACAAATATACTCATTATATTCCAGTCTTGGCAAATTTTATCAACAGACAAATCACTCTATCAGACTTCTGCGTCTTGAAGCATACTGTTCTCTCCTTTCAAAAACATTTGCCTTGCTGGTCCTTAAGATAGACTTCTTTCTCTCTCTCTGCCTCTCTCCCTCTTTTTTTTTTTTTTTTTTTTTTTTTTTTTTTTTTTTTTTTTAGTTAGTTAGTTAGTTAGTTAGTTAGTTTATTTGTAATCTCTATATCCAATACAGGACTCTAATTCACAACACTGAGATCAAGAGCCATATGCTCTTCCAATTGAGCCAGCCAGGTGCCCCAAGATGGCCTTCTCATTTTTAAAGATCCAAGCATCTTCTTTTTATTGCTCTTATTCATTCTTCCTGACCAAATAAGACCATGACTCGTCCTTGATCCTCTATGTTCTTTGACTCTCACAATATTTATCACTAATTATCTCTTTGATATATTTACATATCCAATTCCTCCAGTAAAATTGTGAGCTCTTTGAAGACAGGAGAGTCAGAACAACAACAACAAAAATCAACCTAATTAGCATGTGATGGTGTCACTCTTGGGTCAAAGAGAATAACCACAAGAATAAACAAATGAGGGCTGATTTGAGATGCTCCTTCTTTTATACACATATTGCCATCTCCCTGGGTGAAATTATATTACATTTATATAATAAGGCAATCAAGTGTGTAATATATTCAGAAAGAGTTCTATCAGAATGGTTCAGATTTTTAAAAAATATTTGGAAGCTTACAGAGGATAAGCTTTAATTATCTAAAGACTCATTGATATGGAACACTTCACCTTCCAAAACTAGATAAATATATATACAAAGGTCACAAAACATGCAGTCACACCTTCAGAGCAAATGGTATGATCCACACCTTGGAGTCCCCAAGGAAAAACTAGAAAGACTATGGATAAAAGCCACAAAACTGGAGAGACTGAAATATTCAGCAGGAGAAAGGAAGAGAGATATGATGCTGAGGGAAGGACATTGTTCTATATGCCTGAAAGGGAACTTTCTTCTTTGAGGCATACAAGGAGATTGCTGCTTTATAAAGTGTTTTCAAAATCATGGCATTTAGCATGTCTTTGACTCTCTTGATTTGCAAAGCATGATTATGAATATTAACTTCATAATTGATCAATCTGCAAAACACTCTTTAGAATTCAGTAATACTGGATCCCGGTAGAGCAGCAAACATGCCTGCAGAAGCCACATAACATCCTCAGTAGCAATGAGGTCAACCATTGCAGATATAACTTGGTTGGGTCTTAGCCTTGTATCAACGCCTCCCAAGTTCTGGAAACTTCATAAGTTTAGTTGGTAAAGGACACTTTTCCTCCCCCCAGCTTCATTGAGAAAGACATACATTTTTAATTTTTAATGTTGATAGCTGATTATTTTAATGTGCCATTGGAAAGTTTATAAGCATAGCATCTTGGGGCTCCTGGGTGGCACCGTTGGTTAAGCCATCTGACTCTTGGTTTCAGTTCAGGTGATAAACTCAGGGTCATGAGATTGAGTACCATGTTGGGCTCTAAGCTCAATGCAGAGTCTGCTTGAGATGCTCCCTCCCTCTCCCTCTGCCCCTCTCACTCGTGCTCTCTCTCTAAAATAAATCAATCTGAAAAAATAAATATTGAATCTTATTCATGACTTCATTATGCTTAAGATAAGTACAAAATGAAAAAAGAGTTTATTCAAAGAAAAATAGCAATAGTATGACACCATACCTATGGGAAAAGCCACCACAATGATATATGAATGATGGAAGCTTGGACAAATGCTGAATAAGGAAAACGTTCACTTCCATTGCTTCAAATTTGTGCCTGCTTCATCTTTATGTGTATAACTAAGTGATTCTAAATTTGTGAAGTTTTTATTTCTGATGTGGAGTTAAAGGAAAGAGATAGAAATGAGGACCCTGTTTGAGGGAAATGGAAGCAAGGAGGGAAAGCCTTGCGTGCAAGTTCTAAACACCAGTTAAAGAAAACTGGCAGAGAGGAATCCTTGGAATACAGTGTACAAAACAGTTTTCATGAAGATGTGGCTCTATTTTATTTAGAATCTGGCTCTCTTGAATGCCCTGGGCAGGCAGGCATCTCACTTTCTAGAGAGGTCCAGAGCACTCACTCGATATTCTTCTTGCCAGCATTTTGCACAAACAGCATGCAGCAGTGGCTCAGTCTAACAACACTCCAAGGCCAGCTCCTTAGTAGAGGTGAGGTTCCTGTAGGCGTTGACCAAAAGGAGAAAATGGAGTAGAGGATTTCTTTCAAAGTTTCCTTTCCTTTTTCATTTTCTTTTTTTTTTCTCAAATGACCTCTTCTAATTTTATGCTTGTAATTGATAAGAATTTAACAGAGTAAATCAGACTGAGATATGGAAGCAAGGAAGTGACACAGAGGCGTATCACTTCTGCACAGATCACTGAAGATCTAGAATGAAGGCCTGTGGTATCACACGTCAACCACTAAGGGAGGCTCTGTGGTGTCCTGTGCAAGGGTCTAGCTTCCAGCCCTCTGTGCCTCATCTCAGATTACTCCTGCTCAAAGAATCCATTCTCTCAGCTTGGTTGGTGACTCTGTTTTTCAAGACTCAACCCAACCTTGCCGCTTTCTGAAGACCTCCTTGGTACTTTTGTTCTGAGTCAGATCCAAATGCTCTGGGGTCCTGTGGTGCCCCTGCCTCTCTCCCTCCTTCCCCCACTTCCCTTATTAGATCCTTTAGTAGATGTTTACTGAGCATCCAGTCTGTTCCAAAGACTCTTCAAAGCACCAGAGCTATAAGAGCAATGGCCCTGTTTTCGCAGCATGTATGCAGGGAGCAGTGGGAGTGAAAGGGAAAAACAAGCACCCTCCACAAAGACCCCAAATCATAAACAACATGATTTTTTATTATTAAAGTTCTGTGATGGCAACACAAAGATTCATGTTGTAGTGACCTGAGAAGGACTGTTTTCTCTAGATTGGGTAGACAGAGAAAACCTCTCTGAAGAAATCACTTTAAGCTAAGGCCTTAATGATGCAAAAAAATCATAAAGGGGAAGATCTGGAAGGTCTGTGGCAGCAGCATAGGAAAAAGTTCTAGGAAGATGAAGAGATTTTGAGGAGTTCCAGGAATAGGAACAAGACCAGTGGGGCTCGAGCAGAATGAGTGAAGCAGGATCAAGATGAGGCCTTGAGGTAAGTCGAGGCCAGGACCACAGGGCTTTATAGGCCATGGAAAAGCATGTGGATTTTATTTCAAGAACAATGGCAGGCCACCTACATTGTCAGTTTTCAACCAAGGCAGGGTGGGAGGATCTTGTCAAAATCACTGAGGAGCCAGACATTCTGATTCCTCAGGTCTGAGGTAGACCAAGCATCAAGTCTGGTGAACCATCGACCAAGATACTCCATAGACAAGCTCCAGGCTTGACAGGTTGCAGACAAGCTCATCTTCCCTTCACTCACCCTTCACTTCCCTCCACTTGACCAAACCACTCCTATTGTGTCCCATCTGTTACATTGGCCATCCTTTGTCACCTACGTTGGAAATCAGAACCCTCCTTAATCCCTCCTTCACCTTCATGACTAAATTTAACTGGACTGAATCCTGTTCATTTTATCATCAAAATATCTCTTGATATGGTTCCCCCTGCCAAGTGCATTAGTTCAGACTTTCCTCATCTCTCATCTGATACCTGCAGTGCTCTCCTACCTGCCATGCGGTGATCTCCACGTGCAGAGCATCCTCCACTCCAGCATTAGCCTCCTCTTTCCAAAACAAGGAACGTGATTGCAGCGGGTAAGTCTGCCTGAGAGGGAGTCTGCCGACACATGCTCTCCAGGTATTGCTGACTTTCTTCCTTGTTAAGCACCACTGATGACTCCATGTGCTTACAGAATAAATCTCAAATCCTTACTATCATGTATCAGACCCTTTTGAATCTGCCTCAACTTACATTCCTCATGCTCCCCTACCATTCTGTCTCCTGCCATCACTTGGTGCTTCTAGAACATTCCCTGCCTTTTTATGCCCATCTTCTCACAAGCTCTTCCCTCTGTCAAGAGTGCTCTTCTCCCCATGCAAACTTCACTTGTTTTTTCAGTTCCAGCTCAAGCGAATCCTCCTCCCTAAGTGTAGGTGCCCTACATACACCACTTAGCACTTTGTATTTTGAGGACTTCTCATTTTGGTTATAAATATTTGAATCCCCAAGAGCCTCTCGAGAGCAGAGATTGGGTCTTATTTATTGCTTCATGTCTCGCCCCTAGTGTGGTATCTATCAGGCATGAAGTGCTCAAGATATTCACTGGATAGATAAACCAGGGGATTGTCTTTGTTCCCCCACCCCCTTTTACCATGTCTTTTGGTCTCCAACTCCCTCTTTGAGAACAAACAAAAGCAAATACACCAGGTCCCAAATTCCAAGCCAGTTCCTTTCAATGGCCCCTATGAATATGTCCTCACTCACAGCTTTAAATAATGTAAGGTGATGCTAAATTGGAATTATCTTGGCACAGTAATTGCATCTGAGATTTAACTGAGTTTAGGCCAAAAGATTTCATTTTTCAAGTGGTTTGCCAAAATGGCTAAAACAGAAACAAGCAGGCACTGCTTTAAATATAGTTTGCTTCCTCTTCTGTTCGGGGAGTTACTGGCCCACTTTGAAAGTGGTGAAAGCTCTCCAGGGCAGAAAAGCAGCGATCATTACTTTTCGTTTAACTACAGGTAGGACAGCGACTCGGAGACACTGGAGTGTTTGAACTATTTGTCCTGGCACTTTTATCTGGGTTTACCTGAGTATAAGGCTCCACTAAGAACTTGCTAATGAAAAAGAGGTGTTATTAACGTTTGGCTGCGTTTTGAAGCCCAAGCAAGAAGGTCAGCAAGAAGATGTCAGTGTGTATCCCTTAGAGGTTTACCCACTGTGGTCACAAAGCAAAAGCAGCTGTAGGGCTGAGCTGGAGGGCTTTTGATGCATAATCACATGGAAACACAACCCAAGCCTAGGTGGAAGGAGGCTGCCACTGCACAGAGAAGACCTCTGTTTTGGTTCCTTTGGATCATTCATCTGTATTCCTCCTCCCCTGGGCAATGGCAAGGAGCTTCCTGGGGCTGTGCTCCCCTTCTAGACAATGCACGTTGCCCAGCTTCAGGCGGAGGTCAGGTTTCCGTTTCCTCATCTATAAAATGTGGGAATTCAGGTCTAGGAGAGGAAGAGTCTTTGAGGTCAGAGGAGCTGAAGATTGCTGACAAGGAAGTATGTCACATGTCAGAGAAAGCTGCATAAACACTTTAAGCAGTATCTGGAAAAATGTACAAAATGTAGAGTTAAGAGCAGAGGAGAGTACTGCACTGAAGGTGATGTTGCTGTGCACAGGGCAGAGGCAGGAAACGGAGGAAGCACGTCCGAAGGACTCTGAGTTAATTAGTTTGGTAGGAGAGCTAATTCCCCCTCCACCCCATATCTGTCATTTAAATCTTTTATCTTGCTGGGGCGGCTAGGTGGCTCAGTGGTTGAGCATTTGCCTTTGGCTCAGGTTGTAATCCCAGGGTCCTGGGGTCAAGTCCCGCATCAGGCTCCCTGCAGGGAGCCTGCTTCTCCCTCTGCCTACGTCTCTGTGTCTCTCATGACACAAATAATTGAAATCTTTATAAATAAATAAATAAATAAATAAATAAATAAATAAATAAATAAATATCTTTTATCTACTAACAGCAGTCAAGTTCCTTCTATATGCTGAGCACTGTATTCAGGGCCAGGAAAGGTAGAAAACAACAACAACAACAACAAGCTTTATGCCCTCAAATAACTCATAGTCTAATGGAGGAATCAGACTTATAAACAAGTTCAGGGCAATGTGATTCATACTATGGTAAGAGGTGTAAACAAGTGCCTTGGAAGCACACAGCGAGGACCACCTGACTGGAGGAGTCACAGAAGCCTTCATGGAGATGAGGCCATTTGGATTGAGTCTTAAAGATAAGTAGGAGCTTGCTAAGCTAAGCCAAGCAGAAGAGAGCTGAGGCAGAGAGAAGGGGATCTTTCTGAGCCATGCCTCCTCTTATTGCTCAACATGAACCCTCAAGTACTTCCAATTTCCTTAACGTTTCTCACGTATGCCAGACTCATTTTCAGCCCACTCTTTCTGCTCATTATCTGTTGCATGTGCCAAGCCTGGGATGCCCGTTCCTAAATGCCAAGACCCAGCACACCCTCCCTGAAGCTTTCCACATGGTCTCCCCAGCTTTAGTTAAGCTGGAGAAATGATATTAATGAAGATATGTCTCAGATATCCAGAGATGCAGCAAGACAGTAGCAGTGTAAGAGCTGGCATAAACTCACACCAAAGCATTGCTCATTGGGGTCCTTCTACTCCTGTTCCCAAAAACATCTCAGGAAAATGTAATGCCAAGTCGACAAATGGCTGCCACTACTCCAGCCTACAATGTTCTCTCTCTGCTTTGAAATTCTAAAACACTCTTAGTTTGTACTGCCAACTTAGAATATATAAATGTATCATTTTAAAAATAAACTCATCATTTTAATTGTTTCTCATGTGTCACTAACGAGACAATAGTTAGTGGAATCTCACTAACTTGACAATAAGCTCCTTCACGACAGGAACAAACTCTCATATTCTTCTCTGAGGAGGTAGCATGACCCTAAGCCCCCAGGGCACAGGGAGCAGCAGTCCCAGTTACACCAGTTAGGAGTGTATGAGCATGTCCCTGTTAGAAGCCTTCCGATAACCAGCCTTGCATGAGAAACATCCATCCACTCAATTGTAGGCACACAGGAAATATTTAATTCATTGATTTCCCCAAATTTTTACCACCCACCTGGTCCTAAAGACTTAATGTCTCAGAGCACTGCCTAGCCTGCGGGAGCTGCTCTGAAGAATCCATTGGATCCAATACACACACGACTTTGTGCAAATGATTCTGTGAGATACATCTCTGGCCCAGACATACCGTATTCTTTTCAAGACCCCCATCCTCTTCTCATTGCAGACACTTAACTTGACTTTGTCCAGAACTCAGCCTCACCACCTCATTCTCATACTTGCTCCTTCTCTTTCATTCTCTCTCCTGGTGAATGGCATCCATCTGTTGCACCAACTCAAACCCCAGGAGACATCTTTGACTTCTAACTAGAATAACCATACATTTGCCATATGAACCACTTCATTCAAGAGAATGAAAAGAGGGGCTAATAGTAATTGCTCTGGCACCAGTAAGGACAGTTCTGGACAAACCAGAATGTACAGCGACTCTTCTTCCTTTCACCACTTCTTGCCTTTGATGATCAATCGATTAATCAACTGACAAGTCTTGTCAATTCCATCTGGTAAGTATCTCTCAGGCCCTAGTGCCCCCACTTCTGTCACCATCATCTCTTGCTTAGATTACTGTGACAACTTGTAGACACATTTCCCTGCTCACAGGCTTACAAGTTTCCAGTCTACTTTCTACCAAACAGAGGGATCTTTTAAAACATACATTTAAACATCTCACACCATGATGAAAAACTCTTTGTGGTTACATTTTGTTTTAAGAAAAAAAAATCAGGCTCCTGAGTATGGTCCCCCTTGACTGCTTCAACATCTTTTCTTATTACTCTCGTCTCTTGTTACCCTTAAAATTCATGTTACAGACAGATTTCTATACTTAAGATTCCTTGAAAATGCTGTCTCATCATGAAGTCTATGCACATGCTCTGCCCAGTGCCCCAAACCCTTCTTTGCACTCACATCTTTCACATGGTGAACTCTTCTTTATCCTGTAGTACCCTTTCAATCATACCCCCAAGGCTTACAACTACCCTCCACCCAGCAACTGAAATGACTCACCTGAAACACAAATCTAACCATGTTGCTTCGTTAACTAAACAATTCAGTGATTTCTGATCTACAGCAGAAAACCCAAGCTCCTTAGTAGATCTCTACAAACATTGATTGCTCACTACCTTATCTTTGCTTTTACCATTTCTGGTGACTGGAATGTTCCTCCTTATTTTGTAGGCAAGGGCTGGGTTTGTATCTTGTTTCTAATACTTTTTAGTAGGTGATACTGGGCGCATTTTTAACCTATTTCTGTGTTAGTTTTATTCTTGATACAGTAGGGATAATCATAGTATATATCTCAGAGTTTTTGTGAAGATGACATGAATGAGTATTTTAAACAGTGTACATGGTAAAACTTTCAAAAAACCTTAAGCATTATCACTAGTATCTTTATCATTATTGATGTTCTAGACCTCATCTCCTTCAAGAAATTTTTGTCCAACTTCCAGGTTTCATTTATTCATTCAAAACCTACATTTTAAGCCCCTACAGTATACCAGAGACTCTCTAGACACTAAGAAATAAAGATGACTAACATACTCACTATTTCCAAGAATGTTGTGGTCTACTCCTCCTCCTGCATCAATAGTGGTAATTGTATCACTTTACAATAATGTACCAATATCATCTGTTCATAAGTCATCTTCTCCATGAAACTGTATGATATTCAGAGGCAAAAGCGTTGTATTCACTCTTGGTCCTACAGTGTCGAGTACACTTCCTGGTACAGAGTAGGTTCTCAGTGAATGTTTGTTGGGCTGAACAAATAACACATTTTATCATGCTGGTCTTACACAACTCTTGCCAAATATTCTGCAAAGCAAGTCTCAAATTCATAAAAACCAGTTTATACCTGTTCTAAAATGTCCTTTTTTGTTTTTGCTGTGCTGGAAAAAAAAGTGCTACTGTACTGTCTATTTTTTTCTGATAATTGCAGAAATCTGCAGACTTTAGATGCGAAATGTGCTAGAGCCTATTATAAATTATGGATGGACATGAAACAATACTTATTTTGGCTAACTTTTCTCAGTAAGCTCCATAAAAATAATCATTGTTTACCTTTCCAAAGCATCAAAAACAGTCTGGCACTGTGGACAAATATCAGGAAGGATTATCAAAACTTCAGGCCATCTGTTCATTCATCTTTCCATCCATCCATCCATCCATCCATCCCTCATTCACTCATTCATTCACCATTTAATATCAATTAACCTTAAACTCTATGATCAGAATGATGTTAAGGCACTAAAATATTTTGTGTTTCAGTATTTCTTATACAATTTTAAGCAATAAAAGTAGGAGTGAAGGAGAAGACAATATATGATATCTAATTACTCCATAACACTCTTATTATTGGCGATTTTATTTAACCATATGCACTTTTATTATAGTTTATGATAAATACATCATGTTTTGTGAAAAATCATCTTTCTAAGAAAGCAAGCTAGTTTTTAAGTTGTTTTGAGAAAGTAAACATGAGTGAACAAGTAAATGTCCTGAGAATTTAATAGAGCTAGAACCTCAAGACCTAATGAATAAATGGAGAGAGATGGTCATGTGGTTCTAAGTTAAACAGTGAATTCCCCAGTGTTCTCTTGACAATTTATGATCATTACTAGTGCCAACTGTGCTAATAATATCAATAAATCCTATCTCCCAAACCAAACTTAATTGGCCTGGAATAATGGTGAAGAAAACCAGTCATAGTAAAAGGGAAAATGCTTCCCATGAACTTTCTGTGACTGCACACTTAGAAGTGATGCATCAAGCAATAGGGCTCTTCTATCACCCTAGTCTATGGTGTTCCACAGTCTCCAAAGATTCTAGTCTCTTTTGAGTCAAAAAAGAAAGATCTCCAGGCTTAGATATGCCATTTTTGCAGTTATAGAGCAAGGCATGGATGGCATGCCAAAGTCAGGGAATCTCAAGGGTGGTAAAAACATTGGACCAGATCAGTGACAAGGAAGCAACCACACACTTTCAAGAAGAGCTCCTTTACGGGAGGCCTGAGCATGCCAACCTTCAGCCAAGTTCTGTTAACTTCTTTAAACATCAATAAGCAAAGGTTGTATTATTACTTTGCACAGTCTATTCCCATGGGGATAAGTAGGAATTTGGAAGAATTTAAGGAAATTCCTAAGCTTACCTGTCTTCCTTCTGCTGTACATGGGGACCTTCATCTCCTAATCCTCTATCAAACCAAGCCAAACATAACCAATTATGACTAACTGATGATAACATGCCAGAAAAGCTTGCTTTCTCTTTCTACTTCAAAATCACTGCCATACACTGAGGTGGACACTTGACGGGATGAGCACTGGGTGTTTTTCTGTATGTTGGTAAATTGAACACCAATAAAAATTAATTAAAAAAAAAATCACTGCCATATATTCCAGGGGGCTTCCCTTGAGGATGGATCATTAGCACTTCCCAGAGTATGCTGCCCACCTGCTCTTCTGGAAGTGCAAACCATGAGCTTAACAGCAATATCTGAAGTTATTTTCTTCCTTCAGGTCCTTTTATAGCATGTGTGTCTTCCTGAAATCTGAAGAGGCTGGCAAGTAGGACTTCCTCCAAAGAGGTGCATAGGGAAACATTCTACCAAAGAACAGCAGATCCAAAAGATCCTAATTCCTCATTAGTAATTAGTCATAGTTTCTAGGATTTCTTAAGGCTTTCTAGTTATTTAAAAAATGTAAATGTTATCTTTTATATATTATCTATGATTTTGTTCCTTCACCTTCAATTCTCTTTTGCTGGTTACTTACTTATTCTAGAGTCATCTAATGAAATCATCAGATCAGTAGTTGGATGCTTCTGCCTTCTCCTGTCACCAAGAAGCATCACTCTGCCTGGAGGTAATCAACTACAAGGGACAGACTCACGGACAAGGACCATGGAAAACCTCTGAGAAACCATGCAAATCAGGTCAGGCTTTCCAAGTACTGGAGTGAACCTGCAGGAGCCTTGCAGGCAAAGGTATATTTTGAGATATCAGCATTGCATATTTAAAGTTAAATCCCCTGTTATACATTAGTATTTCTCTTTCTTTACTTCCTTCCTTCTTTCCTGCCTTCCTTCCTTCCTTCCTTCCTTCCTTTCCTTCCTACTTTCCTTCCTTTCCTTCCTTTTCTTCCTTCTCTCTCTCTCTCTCCCTCCCCCCTACATACAAAGATGCACAATCTGTTTGTTTCTCACTGTGTCTGATTGCCTCTTCCCATGTCTGTCTTTTTCTGTAACTTTCCATTTTATGATTTTTTTTTCTCTGTGACTGTCTCTTAATATTTCTTTTTACCCACCTACTTCTCCAAAGTTACTTTACCCCGTGTTTCCCTTTCATTAAAACAAGAAAATCCTATTGTCTGATGGCTGCTACTATTTGGTCACATGAACCAATGAGATCTACTCTGTTTGTGGGTTATTCTTCTTATACTATAAGACTAGAGAGGATAATGTGTTTCTGGAGAAGAAGAAGAAATTGGTGTTTTTGTATTCCCATGATTTGGATGCTTAAGAATGGTCTAGCAGTTTACCAAAAGATATAAAGAAGCATACCTCCAGAGACATAGAGTGCTCATCTTTTTTTTTTTTTTTTTTTGAGTGCTCATCTTCTAATGGTGCCCAGCCAATACAGGAATTTGATAACTTCCTAAGAAGTGATAAGGAGCTGAAGCCCAAGTCACATGCCATCCAGATTCATATTAAGGTTACTCTGGTAACTTTAGAAAACTAATAGTTTTCAATCCTTACTAACGGAACATTTTAAACCAGTTTTCTACAAGTTTCTGATACAATTAAAAGCAATCTCTTGTATCCATAATTGTATCCATAATTGGGAGGAGGAAATTGGAGTGTTAGTAAGAAAGAGTTAGGAAGATTATCAGAGTAGACAACACCACTATAGGAAAGTACCTTTTTAAACTTGGAATAAATATATTCAAAGTTGGGCAATGGGCCACTGAAATAAATAAAAATTAACTGGTTTACTCATTTCTAAACAATAGATCCAATAAGAGTGTTTTCCACATACTAAATCGGCATAGATTCTGAACTGAGAATACCCAGTGCTGTTAAAGGTATGGTGAAAAAGGTACTCTTAGGGTACTCATTACAGGATACAAAGATTCTGGAAATCAGTCTGATGGAGTGTCAAAATCCTTAAAATTTTTCATATCCATTGACACAGTAGTATAGAATTCTGGGTAGAATTCTAAGAATAAATTCTGAAACAGATAAAAAATTAATGCACAGAGATGTTTGTTACAGCATTATTCATCATTGCATAAAGAAAGAAAAACTGTAAGCAATTTAAATATCCACAATTAGGGAAATAGTTAAGGAAAAATAGTTTGCAGATCATTTTAAATATAGAGATATGCTTACGATAAAATGTTAGGAGAAAAAGAGCAAGATATAAAATAATCTAAATTATGATGATATGAGTAAGAAAAACAGAATGTGGAATTATAAGTATTTTTATCCTTCTGATTTTTTAAGGCCTTACAAAACCTCTACAATATGCAAATATTGCCTTAACAATCATTCTCAGAAAACTGTAGACTCAAAGGCAGAAATTCAAACACTCATATAAACCTCTGACTGGACTCCCCAAACTATTCTCTGAAGCATGGCTCCCTGAGAAAAGAAACTGTATAAATGTTTCCTTCTGAGATTCTTAGGCTCTCTGATAACTTTCTAAATTTATCCTTTATTGAATTAAAATAACCACAGCCCTGATTACCCACCCACATGCAAGATTTTCAGAAATCTTTTGGAGCAGCTTTTCAAATTCTCCAGGGTTTCTGTAGTTGCAAAATTCAGAAGGTTTAGCTAAACTGGATATTGCATGAAAATATAGTGTTGTAAGTTGGCTTACAAAAGTTTCTGGTAAGATTTTAGTAACCATATTTTGGTGAATAAATGAAATCATAAGACTGACTGGATCATGTTCTGAGAGTTCTTTGTCTGGGAAAGGCTACTCTTGTTTAGAAACCTTTCTGCCAAAAAAGAAAAAAAAGAAACCTTCCTGCCAGGGTCCTCAGCCTGGCTCTAGAGTACCATAAGACTGTCAATGGTACCTACTTCTATCTAAATTTAGTAGGCTCTCACAGAAACTGTTGGTCTCAATAATTCAGTTTTGTTTTTGATTTATATATTCTGGATACATATATTTGTCATATATATATATATATATATATATATATATATATATATATATACTGGGAATATTTTCTTAACAATGACTTTTTAAATATTTGATGTGATCCAATTTGTTATTTTTTCTTAGTTTTAATGTTCTTTTTAAATCTATTTAAATTCAATTTGCCAACATATAATATAACACCCGGTGCTCATCCCATGAAGTGCCCTCCTTAGTGCCTGTCAGAGTTTTTATGTTCTTTCTAAGAAATATTTGCCTACTCCAAGGTCAGAAAGATAGTCTTCTATGTTTTCTCCTAGAATCTTTATGGTGTTAGCTTTTAGGTATAGATCTATGATCCATCCTGAATTAATTTTTATAAAACTTTAGATAGGTTCATAGTTGTTTTTTCTCTTGCATTTGTTCAATTGTTCCAGAACTATTTTATTAATAAAAATTTTCCTTTCCTCATTGAATTCTCTTGACATATTTGTTGAAAATCAATTGGCCATATACGTATGTGATCTTATGACTAGATTCTATCACCACATTCCTCTGCTTTATGTGCATATTCAAAATCAATAACACACTGTCTTCATTACTGAAATTTATACTGGGCCTTTAAATCATACATTGTGGGCCTTCCACTTTGATTCTTTCTTTTATTTCTTTCTTTTTCTTTTTCCTTTTTCTCATGACTGTGTTGGCTATTCTAAATCCTTTCGCACTTACAGATAAATTGTAGGATGAGCTTTTCAGTTTTGACAAGTTTTCTGTTATGATTTTGATTGAGAGTTGTATTGAATATACAGATAAATATGAGGACCATCAACATATTAAAAATGTTGAATTATCTTATCCATGAACATGGTATGTCTTTCATTTATTTGGATCTTTTAAAATTCCTCACAGATATATTTTATGGTTATCAACATGGAGTTATTGTTTGTCTTTAATTAAAGTCATTCCTTAGTGTTTTATGGTTTTTTAAATTGTCTTAAAAGAATTTAAACAATTTTTATTTTCCTATTCTTTACTGTTAGCTTATAGAAAGGCAAATGTTTAGGCATATTGGTCATGCATCCTGTGATCTTGCTAAATTTGTCTAGTGGCTGTTTTGTATAATATTTATCGTTTTCTACATAAGTCATCATGTTACCTCCAAATAAAGATGCTTTTACTTCACTTCCAATCTGTATGCCTTTTTTCCCTTGCAACTTTAACATAAAATCATTAGACAAGAAACAGAACATGTTTAATGTGTACAATTTGATGTGTTTTGACATATATAGACTTGTAAAACCATTGCCACAATCAAGGTAGTAAACATGTCAACTACACTCAAGTTTCCTCATGCCTGTATCCACTTACTCCTTTCTGCTTTTTCCCATCTAAATGCTTTTATTTCTTCTATGCACCTTATTGCCTTGGCTAGAGCCCCAAATTACAAATATCAAGAATAAGAGAGGTAACATTAGCATGGATCCTACAGATATTAAAAGGGCAGTAAAAGAATATTATAAAAGAATAGTAAAAGTAAAAGAATATTCCACAACTTAGATAAAATAGACAAATTCTGATATAAATATAACTGAAAACTAAAACTAAAAAAAGAAAATCTTAATTATTCTCTATTAAAGAAATTGAATTCATTTTGTTTCCTCATTTTCAAAAAAGTCTTCCACACATTCTCAGTTATTCCATTTCTTTTAATTATCAACTTTACCCTGGCTCATTCCAAATCTCTATTTTTAAACCAAGGCTAATTCTTGAGCCCCAGACCTTATATTCATTTGTCTGTTTTACTTCTCCACTTGAGTGTTCAGTTTGACATGCCTCCAGCTGAGCTCATTATATTGGCTCCCCACCTCATTTTCCCTGTTCCTTATGTCATGGCAATGGGAGGTTTGATTATTCACATCAGAATCTGGGGAGTCATCCATGACTCCTATTTTTCCTCTATCCCCCACATTCAATCAACCACCATTTTACCACCTGGACTTCCTAAAGATCTCCCAAAACCTCCCAAGACCTCCCAATCACATTATATTAGTTTGGTGCAACCTACTACCAATTCTCAGTTTGATTCCACATTCACGTTCTAACTCTTGTCCTTGCTCTCAGTCTCTCAGTCTTTTCTTTCTATAACCCATTCTGCACACTCTAGCAAAATTGGGATTCTAAAATTTAAATCTTCTGATAACCTCCTCCTCTGAAACCATTGGATAGTCCAATTGTCTTAATGTTCCCTTGGGCCCTGCATAATCTGATTGGATATCAGCCCTGCAGCATCCTGAACTTCCACTGCTGTAATACTAATTGCATGATAATATCTTGAAATATCAGTGTTTTTGCCTTTTTCTCCCCACCCTTGTGCTTGCATGACTTTTGTTTGTCAGAGGCATTTGCTTTGCCTGGAGGAAAAGTAGGATTGTGAAAACAGGAATTTAAAAAGCAGGAAACAGTCAATGTTCTTTATTTTTTTTTTTTACCTCTAAACAGGCTTTTGAATATTTGAAAAGAAGTCCTGAGGGAATCAGAGAACAGAGTTTAGACCATAAAAATAGAAGTAGAAAGAAGATAAAAGAAAATGGAGCATTGCCTCGCCACCAACTACATTTGAATGGAGTGTCCCTTGGGCTGAGGAGCAGGAATGTGATGGAATGGAGGAGGGGCATGGCCTTAGAGGAGGTGGGAGCTGGGAATGAGAGGTCTGGTAGGCAGGACAAATACAGAGAAGTGGGATCAACAACAGGAGAAGTGCTAATGATAGTGTAAGCACCAGAGACTCCTGATGAAGCTGAACCAATGCCTGCAGACCACTTGATGCTATTCTTGGACATACCACACTCTCCCCATATGGGAAAGGCATGTCAGCTGTTCATCTTGTCCTTGACAGCTTCCACTATAACAGTTCAATAGTTTGTTGCTTTCTGCCTGAGATATATGTGTAGTCACTGCTCCTGTCCATTTATTAAGAGGTAGGATACTCATAAATTCTTCTCCCAACAGAAGGTGATGGGGTCCTGACACCCAGAAATGGTATAGTAATTTGGAAGGGACATACCCTGCACTAAAATGTGGGTATAATGAGACAGTAGTGGAAAACATTCCACACTTACCACACAGTATTGTAATTACTTCCCTACTTTGCCTATCCTCTACTAGACTGTAAGCTTATGAGGTCAAAGACCAGTCTTGGTCTTTTCACAGTCTCGCTCAGCATTAAGCCCCAGTGCCCAGTGTAGTACCTGGCATGTTGCAGATGCTTAATGAACACTGGCTAGCTAAATAAATCAATGATGTAATAAAGAATGACTGATTTTAAGTATAATGATTTTAGTGGTTTCTTTAAATAAGGAGAATATCAATATGACAATGCCCTTTTATCCTAAGCTAGTTATGCCTAACACTAAAAAATTATGTTAAGGAACTAAACTATTAATAACTTTTAAGTAATTTTAAACATTTGTGCCTTATTGTTAAGACTTTTAAACCTTGGAGGCCTGTTTACAGTCTCTTGTACTCATTCTTTGGGGTCCAATACCTATTTGATGTTTCAAGTGGTAAAGTCATTCAAAGCATGACACCCAGAAAGTTAGAACAAGCATGCATATCACCATGAGCAAACTCCATTCTTTCCATTTGATGGACGTTAGATGTACAGAAAATTATTATGTTATAATTTTTTCTTTTGTACTTGTGGTAGAACCAGTAATGGACTCCCCAAAATGCCCATGTCCAACTCTTGGAACCTGTTACCTGATATGGTAAAAAGGGTTTTGCAAAAGCGATTAAGTTCAGGATTTTGTGAAGTAGAGAGTATCCTGGATTCTCCAAATGAACCCAGTATAATCACAAGTATAAGGGAGAGGCAAGGTCAAAGTCAGAGGAGATGTGATGATGGAAACAAAGTCAGAGAGAGATTTGAATATGCTCAATTGCTGGTTCTGAAGATGGAGGAAGAAGTCAAGAATCAAGGAATGCAGGTAGCTGCTGGAAGCTGCAAAAATCAAAGAAATAGATTCTTCCTCTAAAGCTTCCAAAGGGAATATAGCCCTGTGATACTATGATTTTAAGACTTCTGACCTCTAGAATTATAAGATAATAAATTCATATTGTTTAAGCCATTAAGCCAATCATTACACACTAGTAGGAAACAAATGCAGTTCTATAAACTTCAGTTACATTAGGCATATTTGGAATGCTAGCTGAGAGAAGGTGTTTGAGAAGAACTTTGAGGTGATGCTCAATTGGGACAGAAAGGGAATTCTATAAACAGATCGGGTGATGCTAAGGAACTTAAATTATTCATTTATGTATGAATTGCCTTATGAATATTTATAAGCATATGTCTGAATATTATAAACCTATCCAGATTATATACACACACACACATACACACACACATATACACACACACACATCACACACAAATACACACATATACACCATCTCAGGAGAGGTGTAAACAGAAGAGTGTGATATAAGAGTACCTAATCCACTTTTAAATTACACATGCCTTACCCAGATTTCCACATATAATATTGTACGTTCTTCAAAAAATAGTGTTGTAAGAGTTAGTTTGAGAGATGAGAGACAGAGTTTCGGGGCGGGGTGGGGTAAGTGAATTAATAATTAGAATGAGTTGTATTAAATTATATGATGACATGTTGGCGTTTCCTGGTGAAGCAGCTATTAACTTCACTGAGTTTTCTCTAAGAATATGAAAAATCTTGATCTTTGGGCAAGGATGAAGAATATTTTATGTCTGCTATATAAATCACTCAGGTTGAAGTCGAGTGTGTAAACAGAGGCCATGAGTAGTGCCAGCTTCTCAATCTGAATTCAACCCCAATTACCCCAATGTTTTAAGAAGTGCCAGTGAGACCCTTCTGGCCAAAATAATACTCTCCACCTTCACAAAATATCTGAAATTCAATTAGTAGCAATTTGCTCAATTGCGTTAGGAAGACCTTTAGTCTCAGTCTTCTCTTAAAATGTCAACATTCATGGGATAGGGAAATTCTCCAGGTGGTTACTGCCAGTTACCTTAGCAGAAATAATTAGTGTCGATTCCTTTTTTAGGGGAGTAGGAGGTGGGAAGGGAGGGGAATACTAAAAACAGGAGGAAAGAGGATACAAGAATCTGCCTAAGGCTGGTCACAGCCAATCTAAAAACTCTGTACTTAAAATGTTACCAAGCTTAGCTGCAAGCAAAACTGAAAAATAAGAATTGCTAAGTGCATTAACTGCTATTTCACTTTGTCCCTACAGCAGCCCTGCTTATTAGGTTGGTAAGATGATTTGAAATGTTCAGGTGTAGAAAGTGAGGTCTAGAGTTGGAAGTGAAAGAGTTGGGATTAGGGGCCAGGTCCGAGGGACTCCATCCCTCTGTGAAGCTTCTCATTGGCCCAGCCTCTTCCTCTGCTTCCCCCAGCTTTCCAACTGAGACACTCTGTTCACCAGGCTGTCATTCAAGCCCTCCTACTGCAGGGTCCCCTTCAGACTCCTAGCCAGTCCTTCCCTCAGTGGTAGAGCTGGGATTGGTCAACTCAAGGTGGGATTGCAGAGGGAACTGAGATGCTCCTGACGGGACTATCACAGGCTGAAGAAAGAAGTCCAGGGAGATAGAAAGTTTGCACCATGCTGATTCTGCGGTAGGCAGCAGCCCATTACCATGCTTGCATTCATTCGATGGCCAATAAAGGCTGACTTTTTGCAGGCTGCCATGGTAGGTGTTGGACAATCGAAGTCAGAGTTGGGGAAGTCCATGAGCAGGCATGGACACAACCACATTGCTGGGAGTTTAGAAACAAGACTTCAGTGGAGGAGGGATAAAACACAAAAGAGGATTTGGGGCTGGGACTCCAAATAGTGATCTGGTATTGGAATTGGAGTAGAAGAGACAAAGCAAAGAGCCTGAGTGCTAGAATAGGACTCTAAGTGAAACTCAGTGGAGCAGCAAGTGTGCCTTGACCTTCAACTACTCACTTGAGAAGTTCAGTTTCTGCTGGCTTACTAGTGCTCGTGCTACAGTTGTTGGTCATATAGACTGAGCCACTGTTCTTCAAACTACAGGTCAAGACCCCTCAGTGGCCACAAAATGGGTTTAGCGGGTGGCAAAGGGCACACTTTACAATACATAAAATAAATTAGACTGGAATGGATTTGAAGAGAAAAGAAGATAATGAAGTGCACTATACTTGGTAACGGTTTCAGTTTTAGGTATATGTGTCATGTTGTGACATAAGTTACATTTCTCAACGTCATAGTCAAAAGAAGTCTGAAAAATTCTCATTTGAAACAGGAGGATATAGAGCAGGAAGTCCGGTTCCTCATTATGTTTAAAAGATTACCTGCTTTGCCCAAATGCCTGTGTACTAACATAATAAACCAATCCAAGCTATAGTGTAGCTGGATGTGAATGAATTAAATATTACAGCCCTCTTTGCGCAGATTTGCTTGCTTGAGAAAGAAAACTGGGAACTACAGATGGAGAGCTTCAAAGACTAAATGAACTATTAGTTATTAGTTGTTTCTATACCGGCCAGATTACTTTATGCATTAACAAAGGTATCACACGGATCACTGGCATAGGAGTCACAGACGGGGTGGCTCTGCATCCCCAGAGTGAGACCAACAACTAAGATCAGCTCTGAGGAACTCCTTTCAGCCAGCACAGCGGTGCCCCCATGTGCTTGAGTCATGAGGTAGGTTTTTATCTCTCGGTTCAGCTCCACGACTAATGCCAATGAATCTGAAATCTCGATCTCAGAACCAACCTCTGTTGACAGTTTCGCTTAGATCTCCTTCTTTCAGTCCTATCCAAAAATTCTATCTCCAGTAGCCAAACAAGCTTCATCTGCTCCATTTTCTGTCTTTGTCAATGGCACCAACACCCTTTCAATCACTCACATTTTAAAGTTTGGAATCATGTTTAATTCATCTCCATCAATTTATTTAACAAACACTTAAATTATACTTGCTCTTCCCAAAGGCTGTTCTAGACGCTTTAAAAATATTAAGCCTTTAACCCACATAAAAGCCCTGTGAAGCAGGTAATACTATTACCTCCTATTTTATACATGAGAAAACACAGGCCCAGAGAGGGGTATTAAAATTTAAAAATGCCCAAATTCATGCAGCTCATCTCACTGTTTCCCAGGACTGTCAAATTTGCTCCACATGCAGTGTTTCCCTCACCTGGAATGCCACACCCTCTACCTAGTAGTTATGAAGATCCTACTTATTCTTTGAAGCCCACTTTCGAGCATTCTCCCTTTTTCATGACAACTTATCTTTCTAGAAAACTCCAGGTCTCTTAATATTTATCTCTTTTGATTTCTACAATCACAGTATTCCACATGTAAGCTGGCTGTTGATGATTTGGTTAATGATACAGCTGTCTTGTATCTACCTAACGTTCCGTGTGTGGTAGACAAGGACCACAGTGTAGAACCATTCTGCATCCCTCCCCCTTACTTCTTTCCTTCTTTGCCATTTTAATTCCTCCTTCCCTTCCCTCCCCAGGTAAGCCTTGAAAACATTGAGTTCATGAAAGATATTCCACCGCTAATGAACTGACATTAGAACTCATCATTTCATAGGTTGAGTGGGGAGGCCTGGTGCATTCATTCAGGACTTCTGAGGAGTAGCTAACAAGACAGAGTCATACATGCAAGAGATTTATTGGGCTTAATGTCTGTGTGGGAAAAAGAAGCGAGAGCCAATGGATGTGGGGGCAGTATGTAAAACACGATGCAGGGCTGAGCCCTCTGAAGGAGAGGGGGAAGGAAGGGAAGCTGACTGAGGAGAAGCTCAGGCTACAGTACAATTCTAAGAAAATCTGGGCTAGGCAACTATGGAGTCTGCAAGTTAAAGTAGCCAGAAGGAGGGCCCCTACATCTCAGGGCACTAGGCTTCATCAGGACTCTGATGAGCCAGGTCATTGCCTGGAGCGACCCTGCGGAAGCACGCGTGGACATGAATGTAGAGGTCAACTTGGAGCTAGGACTTGGACCATCAATCCATCACGCTTCCTACAGCGGGAGATCTGAGTGGCACCTTTTCATGGCCATTACTCCCAGGATATTGGTAAGAATACCAGATTCTGGATCAGAAATCCTACCCTCATGTCTCAAATGGATCCCTAACTAACTGCATCCTCACTGAAACTCACTGTCATCCTTTCATTTGTAAAATGGGAAGAGCCAATAACATAAGAGGGCTACTATGAGGGCCGGAATGTACAGAATTCCATCTATACTGTGTGTGATTTTATCAGTTTTGTCTAATCATAGTAACACCCGACACTTGTGAAACATCTCACAGATCATAGCAAGCTTTGTTCTGGCCAGTGATCCTGTGCGAAAGGTGAGACAACCATTCCTGGCCACGTCCACTGCCATGTTGGCTCTCTGAGGAATAGAATGACTCTGGAGGGAACACTGAGGTGCTGAATTAAAATAAGGACAGGGGTGCGTGGGTGGCTCAGTCAGTTGAGCGTCAAACTCTTGATCTCAGCTCAGGTCTTGATCTCAGGGTTGTGAGTTCAAGCCCTGCATTGGGCTTCATGCTGGGCATGGAGCCTACTTTAGAAAAAATGGGGACAGAACACAGAGCCCACTTGATGGTAGGACCTGGCTAAACCAATGCAGGCAAGGAATCAGCCCCTGAGGAAAAAAATATGTGTAAACGATCTAATGGACCCTAGTAACCCAGGTGGATGTGACAGCTGGCCTAAAGCATCCACTCAACTTTGAGGCAGCCTGGCTAGGTTCAGAATTTAAACAGTCACAGAGAAGAATACCAGCTACAAACCTGAGACATGGGAACTGAGTTCTGATCCCAGAATGGATGTTGATTGACTGACTCTCCATCCCCCTCAAATGCAGGTAGAAAGGGTGCATATAGGTGTGTGTGGCAGATCTGGGAGTAAAGGAGGCTGCCACTACGACTTGCTTCTGACTATGATGGAGCAGAGGGCTCGGCCTTCAGGGCCAGCCAGCTACCAAGAGCCTTCAAAACCGGAATTTGTTGGGTAACCCCCTCCTTCCCATAGGGGTCCTGGTCCTTGAGACAAGTATTGAGTAAATAGTCACTTCCCTATTAGTGAGTAGCAGGTGGGAGTCAAAGCCAAGGACAAGGGAAGCTTTGCATTTTCTATGTCACACCAGGTTCAGACAATGCTGAGAACATCCATGATCGTGTTCCAGGGATCGCAGCAGCAGCAGCAAATTTGGAAAAAGCATGACCAGTATGCCAGAGGTTGTACATGCGCAGGTACTAGAATCAAAAAAGAGAGGTACTAGACTCAGGGCTCTCTCATGGGTTGAACTGTGTCACCCACCAATGAAAGATATGTTGGGATCCTAACCCCCCAATACCTCATACGAGGTGGCCTTATTTGGACATAAATGTCTTTATAGCAGTATTCAAGTTAAAGTAGGGTCACTGGGGTGGGGCCTAATCCAATATGACCGGTGTCCTCATATATAGGGGAAATCTGGGCCCAGTCACATGCACACAGAGAGAACATCAAGTGAAGATGAAGGCAGATTGGGGCTGATGTTTCTACAAGCCAGAAACACCAAAGATTGCCAGCAAACCACCAGAAGCTAGGAGAGGGGTATGGACAGATTCTCCCTCATGGTCCTCAGGAACCAGCCCTACTGACCCCTCATCATGGAATTCCACCTTCCAACACAGCAAGACGCTACATGTCTGCTGCTCAAGACCCCACTTGGGGCTCTTTGTCATGGCAGCATTTGCAAACTGATATAGGTTGTACAAGAGTGCAAACACCAAACTGGTCTGGTGTTCCCGTAGGACGGAAGGGGAACTTGTCCAGATGCCACTTCTTTACTTCCAGACAAGAACAAGGAGGTGCCTTCTCAGCCCTCTTCTCTTTCTCCTCACAGGTCCCCAGGCACCCCTACCAGCCCCCAAGATTTATCCTGGATGGCCCTGAGGGTATGGTGCGGTTGAGCAGTGGTCAGGTTGGGTAATTGAGGTGATGGAGGTTTTTGCAGTTCCCTTTTGCCTACTTTCCTTCCTGCCAGGAATTTGTAACAAAATGAAAGCAGACCAAACGCCATTGATCAAACTACCTCCACGTCAAAATGCCAGCTTCTAAGGCGAGGGGGAGCATCCACACTCAGGAGCTCGGAGTCTTTGTGACAAAGAGTTCTTCCCTCACCCATGGATTCTCATTAGCACCAACGCAGCCCCCTTTGGGTAATCAGAGGAGGCAAAAGCAGATCTGTGGAAGGCAAGGCAAGAAACTCCGTGATCGCTGCCTAAAAATAGATGGGAGGCCTCACCACCTAGGAGAATAAGGTGCCAGCCAGCCCCTGCTGCAAGCGTTTGCAGCATGCATTTGCTGGAGTGGGGATTTGCGGTGTACACCCAAATTGTTGTAGCCTCCAACGCTGCGCCCGGTCTTAAATGGAATTGCTGTCTGTGCTAACTTTTGACAAGAGCTGGCAAGCCGAGCTTTTCTTTGAAATGTAGACGGGGGCGTAGCATTTGCTCTCACAGGAGAGGCAGGGCTTTCCAGCCTGCATGAGCTTACAGGGTTTGCCCATCCTCCTGAGGGAAGATTTGCCTGGGATAAATTACCCAGTGGGGGAGATGGGAGTTGAAATCTCCATTGCAGAATGCATTGCAGAGGTCCAAGATTTTGAGAGAAGAAACCATTTTGACATGTCATGTTGTTCAAGCTACAACATGTCTGCTAAACAAAAAAAGCTCAGATTTTAAATGATGAGAAAGCCGTGAAACACAATTTGGAAATGATGTCACGCCCCGCTCTGCCTTCAACCCCAAGGCAAATAAAAGTCTTGAAATTAAAAAAAAAAAAAAAAAAAGTCTCCGCTTATTTTCAGATCTTTGCACGGGTTGCACCTTTAGTCATACATTGTCTCGAATATTACTCACGAGCCGTTTGCATGAAAGTTATTAGCATGAATGAACACTCTTAATGGCTGGGCTCCAGGTGAAGTCGGTGACGAAGCCCCAACAGTCAGATGAAGAAAAGCAATTAATGGGATTCACCTTCATCGAAAAGAGACTTGGATCATCTGCGCCCTTGCGTGTGGAGGGAAATGAGCACGGTGGTTGATTGGGGTTGGGGGGCGGGGGGGGTGGCGGGTGGGTACCGAATCCTGCCCAGGGTAAATTCACAAATGCACTTCAAGTAGAAAACACACAACCTCGAGGAATTGCACAAATGCATCACAAGACGGGCAACATTTGGCGCAGTGCCTAGAAGCTGATGAGGTCACAAAACTCATTACTCAGAAAAGAAGCTGTGAGCCCAGCTCTCCTCTGATTGCATTTCACTGAAGAGCGGAGATCCCTTCGTCGTCGTCGCCTCTCCTGCCCCCACCTCCCATCATTAGAAGTAAAATGTGACTCCCAGGTGCTTCGCTTTGGGAATCTTCCAGAGATTCAACATGTACTTTCATCGCACATCCTGATTTGAGCCGTGGCTCTCCTTGCTCTGTCTGGAGGCATCTCAGCAGTTAATGGGAGTGATTCAAATGATCCTACTCCAATTCCTGCTATTTTAAGATACTTCGCTTTTCTTAGCTATGGATTTCTTCTGTCTAAATCTGCCCGACTGAATTGGAAGCTGCCCAGAATCATCTTCTTTGGAAATTACATTTGTGCATCTCGGGTATATTTGTCTTTCCACCCACGCTCAAGCCACTTTTTGAGAAGTGCAGAGCAAGTCATGTGACAGTCATCAGTGTATTTGCACCCTTTTTTGTTTAAAAACATAATCTGCATTACAAATTGCATCAATTCCTGTATGTAGTAAGTCATCATTCAATAAAAAGCACAAATGTATGCCTGTCACATTCAACATAATAAACTGCAAGTAAATACATCTTTTCTTAGTCCAAATCAGTCAGTAAATGATGTCTTTATTTTCTCTGTTATGCACCAAGTTTGCAATCAGCTTTATTCTTGATTCTCTCAGGCCAAGCCCGCACAGCCTCCGAGCAGGGGAAGAGCGTCCTTTTGTCAGGAGCACTTGGACATCCGAGGACAGGACTGCAGCTGAAGCAGTCTGTTGCTCCAGTTCACTCTGCTCTCTGTCACCGTCATCGCTCTGGGGCCATCATCATCCTCGTCATAACGTCCACCTCAAGATGTATCGCCCAGGGCCTGCATCTGTAGGCCATACTTTAATACAGACAAGATGTGGTTCCCTGCCTGCTTCGGATGAGTTTGCACTTGACAAAGGAGGGTGGAAGAAACACCTTGTGCTTTGAAGTAGGGCAAAACTGGGTTCGACCCACAGCTTGGGGCCATGAGGTAGTTGTCATTGGTGGTGTCACCCTCTGAGAGCCCTAGTTTCTCATCAGCGAAGTGGGGATGGTAGGGACCTTCCAAGCCAGATGTGAGGACTTTGATTGCATGTGTGCTATGTGTGGTACACAGTGCCTGCTCAGTGAAATATTAACTAGTGACATGGGCTGTTCTTGTGGGAAAAGGCAACAGAACTAGGCCCTGTTTACTGTGGACATGTTATTAATAGCCGCGATTATAATAATGCTACCGTTTTAACTCTCTAACAAGTGGGTAAGGTCAGCTGTGTCATTTCCTTTTTATAGATGAAGTAATTGATACTCAAATAGTAAGCCGGATTTTTCTGCTTCAAATTTGGATTCCTTGATCACGACAGTCATGACTACCCCACTGCTCCCTTTCTATCACTCAAACAATTCAAGTCATTTCTGCCTTCGGATCCTTGTCCTAGCTGATTTCTGGGCCTGGAAAATTCTACCTTCAGACTCTACATGTCTGACTACTTCTTATTACTTAGGTTTCTACTGAAGTGCCCTTTTCTCTGAGAAGTCTTCCTTGACTACCCTACTTAACACAGGCTTCTCATTCCAGCCTTAGTCCACCCAACACCTTCAACCCTTCTATGGACCTCTGCTGCTCTTAGCACTGCAGAATTCCATGTGACGAAATGCTTAAGAATGTAGGCTCAGACTTAGATGGTCTGTATTTATTTTTTTTTAAGATCTTATTTATTTGTTTGACAGAGGGAAAAAACACAAGCAGGGGGAGCGGCAGGCAGAGGGAGAGGGAAAAGCAGGCTCTCCGCTGAGCAGGGAGCCCAACACCCAGCTCCATCCCAGGACCCTGGGATCATGATCCAAGCTGCAAGCTGTAGGCAGATGCTTCACCGACTAAGCCACCCAGATGCCCCTAGATGGTCTGTATTTAAATTTTAGTTTTACCACTTACTGGCACTTGACTCTGGACAGTGACCTAACCTTCCATTCTGTGCCTTGGTCTTCTGATCTATAAAATGGGGATAATATTGTCACTGGCAGCATAAAAGTGCTGAGGAGATTAAATCAACTAATACACCTAGAGCATGTAAATCAATGTCAGACACAGAGTAAATCCCCAATAAATGTGAATTAAACTTGTTGGTTATATGGCACACCTCACTCACTCTCTGACATTATCTTACATGTTCATGTTTGTTTATTGTCATCCCCGCTTCAGTGAAGGCACAGAGCCTGCGTGTTGTGCTCCCCACTCTAACCTTAGCATCTAGAATGGCAAATAGTAGGCACCCATAAATACATGCTGTTGAATGAAAGAGCATTAGGTGTGTGTATATTAGACATGTCGGTGGTGGCAGTGATTATAATAATACTATCATATTAGACCAGTGGGCAAAGATATGATAAGAAAAGGGTGAGGGCATAATTGCTACATACTTAGGCAAGATTGTTTCTGCTTCCACTTCACTGTTTATGATGCATTTCTTCTCCCGGGGCCTTCCAGGGCCCTCTGTTCTCCTCCGGTTCTGTCTTTGTGAGTCAAGCAGAGAGCTCATCTCACCAGCACCTCCACATGTGTGCTCATGAACCACCGGTGTGACTTTATAAACTGTTATGACACAGGAAGGAAAATTCACACTGAACCCTCTAAAAATAATAGCAGATCTTATGCCAACTCAAGAAAGGCAAGCCCATGGGTCAACCTCATAAAAAATTGGCATTATCATAAAAATAGAGCAATATCCAGAGAGTGAGCAAAAAAGGAGGGGCTTTGACAAAAGCCATTGCTGCCACAGCCCCTCACAGCCTCACACACTCTCACACCACAAAACAGAGACTCTCACATACCACCCACAATCACAGCCTTGATGGGCCGGTGCTTTTCCATCAGTAATAGGAATCAAGCTCATTGAGGTTGTTCAGTCCAGTTACTCATCCAATGCATGAAGCCCTGCCCAGTGATCATTGTACCTTGGCCCCGATGCGTCTGGCCATACGTGCATGACCCCCTCTCCACATTCTGGACACACCACCATTTCAATTACCTGTGACCCCCCCTACACCCTGATTGCTCTCCTCCATACATTTCCAGTTTGGTTATGACGAGAATGGCATATGTCCTTGTTGACTCCCATTTGTATGCATTATCCTCAGGTAATTACCAGTGGCACTCCTTTTAGAAAGTGTCCCAGTTTGGACATTAAATAATATGGCCCCAGGTGGCTCAGTGGTTGAATGTCTGCCTTCAGCTCAGATTGTGATCCCAGGGTCCTGGAATTGAGTCCCCCATTGGGCTCACCACAGGGAGCCTGCTTCTCCCTCTACCTATGTCTCTGCCTCTTTCTGTGTGTCTCTCATGAATAAAGAAATAAAATCTTTAAATGAATGAATGAATGAGTAAATGAATGAATGAGTGAGTGAGTGAATGATATGGCCCCTAATTATGCCTGGCTTCAACCAAGAGACTCAGAAATTGCAGAAATCCCCATGGGACTCATTGCTAGTGCTCCCCAAAAGGGTGCCTGCAAACAATCCACTGACTCTTCTAAATCAATAGTGAGCTAATAATCTTCGGCTGTTCCATTTCTTAAAGAACAACCAAGAAAGGAATGTTAAGGTATCAGGGTGATGGGGAATAGTCACAAGGCAGATGAACTGTAATAAAATGTAATGAACTATAATGAAATTGAGAAATTGGAGTCTTACTTACTCCAGCTTCTTTATGCTAAATACATTAGTAGGTGTGTTTTGCCATTTAAAAGAGGAGCACCAAAAAAAATTAAAAAATAAATAAATAAATAAATAAAATAAAAGAGGAGCACCCCTAAAAAGCTGCCTGTAAAATAAATTTCTGTTTCTGATAGCTTATGTTCCTGTTGAATTGTGATTTAAGATACGCAGTTGTTCGGTGCTTATATATTCTCCTGGAACGAATGGGCTTAAAAGTCTAACAAACTTTCCTTTAAGTGTCGCTGCGGTGAATAACCACATAGTTTGGGATATAACAAATGTGCATCAATTCTCCCCTGAAGTGCTCATCTTTGCCCCATGGCACACTTATCGACATGCTCACCGTGCAAAGCAGAAGGTCCAGAAGATCAGTCTAGCATTCTTCAAGGCCTTTTCATTTGTGTTCTCATCTCCTGAATAAGATTCTAATTTTTTGAAGCAGGAAACAAGCTCTGTAGTTTTCTGACATTAAATTCAACGTATCTTTTTACACCAGTAATACATGAATACATTCTCAATGTAAAATATTCAAGTAATACTTTGAACTTCTCTTGTGTACTTCAAAAGATCCTGAACATACTGGGCATAAAATAAGTGTTTAGGAAAATGTTAGTTTAATAAATAATACAGAGTTATTCAGTGTATTTTAAAATGCTCTGGGTAGGGGATCCCTGGGTGGCTCAGCGGTTTAACACCTGCCTTTGGCCCAGGGCATGATCCTGGAGTCCCGGGATCGAGTGCCGCGTCGGGCTTCCGGCATGGAGCCTGCTTCTCCCTCCTCCTGTGTCTCTGCCTCTCTCTCTCTCTCTCTCTCTCTCTCTCTCTCTATGTCTATCAAAAATAAATAATAAATAAATAAATCTTAAAATAAAATAAAATAAAATGCTCTGGGTAATATGTAATTTAAAGGCTTTTTTTTAATACCATGACCCAGATCATACATACAAGAGTATATAAAACATATGTATTGAGTGTAAACTTTACTGATAATACTCATAGAGTTTAAACTATACTAATAGTATGAATGCTTAAATATTTATCATCCAGCTTAAGAAATAGGACATTACCAGTCCTTAGAACTCACTTTCTCAACAAATTTTACATAAAATCATATTGAAATTTTGTTGGCTCAATATCTACATACATTTTTGTTGTTAAACAATAGATATCAAAAACAACATAAGTGTGTAGCCAAGTGAATAATTATAAGGTAAAGAAATAGAATGTGGCCAGTCACCCTAAGATCTCCTCCGTATACTATATCCCAAGTACAACTTCCCTTCACTCAGAAAGCAAGCACCATCTTATAGTTTATATTAATGATTTTCTTGATGTTCTTTATAATCCAAGTATAGTCTTGTCTATTTTTTTTAATTTGTATACTGTAAAATTAACTTTCTGAGTGTACAGCTCATTGAGGTTCAAACACATGCATCAGTGGAACTATTACTACCATTAGGGTCCAGAGCAGCTCCATCACTTCCAAAATCCCCTCGTTCAACAACTTTGTAGTCAAACCCTCCCCCGTTCCTGACTCCTGTCAGCCACTGATCTCTTAGTTTTGCCTTTTCCAGAATGTGATATAAATGAACAATATGGCGTGTAGCGCTGAGACTGGCTTCTTTTACTCAGTGTGATGCATTTGCGATTCATCCACGTAGTTGGTATCTTTTTATGGTGAATAGTATTCCACTGTATGGCTCACATGTTTTGTGAATCCATTCACCCACTGAAGGACATTTAGGTTATTGCCTGGTTTGAGTGATTATGAAGAAAACTTCCATAAACACCCACATACAGGCTTTGTGAGAACCTATGTTTTCATTTTTCTAGGCTTAATACTTAGGAGGGGGATTGCTGGATCAGATTGTAAGGGTAGATTTTGCTTTATAAGGAACTGTCAAGCAGTCATTCACTAGAATGACTGGCCATTTCACATCAGTGATGCCTTAAAGTTCTAGTTGCATTTCTTCCTCACCATCACTTGGAATTGCAAATTTCATATTTTTATTTTTGTTTTTAGTCATTCTTATAGTCAAGCAGTTGTAGTTCATCATGGCTTTATTTTTGCATTTCCCTGATGAGTAATGGTGTTGAGCCTCTTTTCCTGTAATTATTTGACATCACTACACCTTAGAGAAGTGTCTAGTCAGATCCCATCTTTACATTGGGTTATTTGTGGGGCGCCTGGAAGGTTAAGTGTCTGACTCTTGGTTTCAGCTCAGATTGTGATCTCAGGGTCATGAGGTCAAGTCCCAAGGGGGCTCCGTGTTCAGTGCAAAGTCTGCTAAAGACTCTCCCTTTCCCTCTGCCTTTCTCCTCCAGTCTCTCTCTCCCTCTCTCTCTCTCTCAATAAAATAAATACATATAAGTCTTTAAAAAATAAATTGTGCTATTTGTCAGGTTTGGAGAGTTCTTCATATATCCTAGATCTAAGTCCTTTGATGAATATGAGATTTGAAGATATTTTATCTGGGTCGATGGCTTGTTTTTTATTCTCTTGCCATTGTCCTTCAGAGAGGAAAATGTTTTCATTTTTAAATCTTGATGATATCTTATATTTTTTCTTTTATGGATTATGTTTTCTATTGTCATATCAAAGAACTCTGCCTGACCTAAGATCATGAAGACTTTTCTTCTGTTTTCTTCTAAAAGTTTGTAATTTTTTTAAAAAATTAGTCTTAAATATAAAGTCTAAGAGAAATTTTGTATAAGGTGTGACACATGTGGATGTCCAATTGCTTTAGGACCATATGTTGAGAAGATTATCCTTTCTCTGTTAAATTACCTTTGTACCCTTGTTAAAAATAAGTTGACCATATTTGTGAGGGTCTATTTCTGGATTGCATTTTCTATTCCATTGAACATATATATCCTTATGAAAAAAATCACACTACCTTGATAACTCTAAAGCAAAATCTGGTAATGCGAGTTCTTTTTCTTTCACAAAATTGTTTTGGCTATTGTAGTTCCCTTGACGTTTCATGCAAATTTGAGAATACATTTGTCTATTTCCACACACACAAAAATATTTGCTGGGATTTTTACTGGAATTACATTGAATCTATATTTATCAATTTGAGAAGTATTGGCATCTTAATTATATTGAGTCTTCCAATACATTAACAAAGCAAGGCCATATATTTGGTGATACTTCCCTTCTGGACCTGTGATTGATCCCTGAAGGGAGGGGGTGGGGGCAGGGCAGTCTTGTTTGCCGAGCCTTTAACCTGGGGCTCATTTTTTTTTAAAGATTTTATTTATTCATGAGAGATACAGAGAGTGAGGCAGAGACACAGGAAGAGAGAGAAGCGGGCTCCATGCAGGGAGCCCGACGTGGGACTCGATCCCAGGTCTTCAGGATCACGCCCTGGGCTGAAGGCAGGCGCCAAACCGCTGAGCCACCCAGGCGGCCCAACCTGCGGCTTATTAATTTGAATTGCAGTACACCCAGCCGGTATCCAAGAATTTCTTGGTGGTGTGGGGAACACCCCCAGTTCACCCCTTCCAACACACACACACACACACACACACACACACACACTGGAAACAGTACTACAGTCATTTTAATTAACTATAATCCTTAGAAACTTTGAACAAAATCATCTTCATCAGTAAAATGTATTGCCTCTTTCCTTCAGATGGGACTGGTCCTGTTTGGATATAGCTGGAAACTGGAATCAATTATGTCTATATAAAGTGTTGGACATTTTGTCAGCCTCGTTCTATCTCTCTCACCAGATTGACTCGGTGTCTGAAATCTCCCTCATGACCTCACCAAGGACAGCTCAGGTAGCAGGGACATAGGTGGGATTTGAACCCGAATCTTTCGCCCTCTGATGACAAAATCCTCAGCATTCCGCTCTTCTCAGTTGCATTCACAGAGTTGTAGGCACACATCAGCATGGTAGTATCTTGATGGGGCATGTTTTTCCAGCTTGTCTTGGAGAAAAACCATACATTTGTTCCAAGCACTTTGCCTTTGGTGTCCATTGCCAATCTTAACAGGCAGTTCTAGTGGTGCTTGACTTTGCAACAGCATGTACTCTCTTAGCTTGAGCTATATTAAACCTGTAGGAATCAATCCCACAGATGCCAGCGAGCTTTTGCCTGCGTTACCACTTTTGCCTTAGTCCTATCCCACTGCTTTGCTCTAACACAAAGAGCTCTCTTGAATGTTTTCCCTGCCAGGTTGGCTGGGCTGCAAAGAATGCGACCCAGCATTCAGTAGTCAGGCAGCATTGTTTGGTGCTACACTCAAGTGTTTACTTAGAACAAAGGTGGGGACATTTCTCTGTAAAAGGTCACTGACCATGGGAAAAAGGTATTTGAAGGCTATGTAAGTAAAAAACAGATAAATATCAAATACAAGGCTCAGCCACTCTGCATATAAAAAACCGTTAACAGGAAAGCAAATTAGAAGAAAACAAATAAAGATGATTAAATCTTGGGGCGCCTGGCTGGCTCAGTTGGTAGAGCACACAGCTCTTGATCTCAGGGTCATGAGTTCAAGCACCATGTTGGGTGTGGAGTCTACTGAAAAAAAAAAAGATTAAGTCTCATATTATGGCTCTATTTAAAGGAGAGATTAGGAGACAGGTGGAAGCAAGAAAGAAAATAGTGTTGAAAATTTTTAAAAAAGAGATAATGATGGATGGAGTGAAACCTAAAGATTCAAAGAGAGCAATTGAATATATACAGGTATATATACATGCACACATATGTATTCAATTGAATAATGTGATGGTTAATTTTTTTCTATTATGTGTTTATAAGAAACATTCAAAACATAAGGATCCAGAAATATTGAAAGAACTGAAGGCCTTAATATTGAAAAAAACATATTCTGTAGAATTATTGACTGTATTGGTTTCTATGGGGGGTATAAGAAATTACCACGAACTAAAAGGTTTACAGAATTTCAAGATTTCTTTGGGTCAGGAGTCCAGGGACAATTTAGCTGGGACCACTAAGGCTGCATTCGAGATGCTGGTCAGGGCTGCCATCTGGAGGCTCGACTGGGCAAGGAACCTTCTTCCAAGCTTCCTAGGTGGGTGACAGAATTTATTTCTTACAACTGTCAGATTCATGGCAGCTTGCTTCTTCAGAAGCCAGCAAGAGAGAGAGAAAGATAGATAGAGACAGACTAGAGCGAGTCTGCTAGGAACATGCAATCTTATATAATGTAACAAAACCACAGGAGTGATAGCACATGTGATTGTTAATTCTCGTGTCAACCTGACCGGGCTAAGGGACACCCAGATAGCCGATAAAACATTATTTTTGGGTGTGTCTGAGAGGGTATCTGTAGGAGATATTAACATTTGAATCAGTAGACTGATTAAAGAAGATCACCCTCATCAATGCAGGTGGGCATCACCCCATCAGTTGAGAATAGAACAGATGGAATAAGGGAGAATTTGCTCTCTCTGCTTGAGCTGCGACATTCATCTTCTCCTGCCCTGGGACATCTGTGTCTCTGGTTCTTGGGCATTCAGACTCGGACAGGGACTTACACCATTGCCCCCAGATTCTCAGGCTTTCAGAGTCAGACTGAATTACACCACTGGCTTTCCTCGTTCTCCAGCTTGCTGATGGCAGATTGTAGGAGTTTGGGCCTGCACAACTGCATGAGCCAATTCCTGTAAAAGATCTGCCTATCTATCTATCTATCTATCTATCTATCTATCTATCTATCTATCTGATTTTGTTGGTTCTGTTTCTCTGGAGAACTCTAATATAAAGGCATATATTGAGTTGTGTATGTTCACTACATATATTCAAATATTATACCCAATTGACTATAATATTCAATATGTATATACATACTATATAGTTATATATGGGTGTGTGTCATATATGACTATATAGTATGTATATACATATTGAATATTACATATATGGGTATGTGTCATATAGATAGATGGAGGTGGAGGGAGATGTCAAAGTAGCCATGCCCGTTCCTCTGGCCCACTTTGCTTTTTCTGTCTTTCCTATCTCCAGGTCCTTCAGCTTCTATAGACCTACAGATTCCTTTTGCTCCAGTTCCTGAGCTAGTTGTGAAAGGGAAGACAGGACACCCACAACCTCCATGCTACCAGCTGGTGGATCTTGGAATTGAATCTCAGGACCCAGACATGGGTTCCAGTTGCCTTCTCCTCATCTGCTTGGCAACCCCGGTGGCTCGACAAGTCAGTGTGACACCCTAGGAAACCTGGAAGCTTGTGGGAGGGGAGGCACAAGTTCTGGGTTTCTGGGGCATATCTGAGTTGAGGCTTTCTTCTCTACCCAGTTATTATTGACACCATTATTTGGCCATGGCCAGAGCATATTCTTCTAGGTCATATGGGTTTTCTCCTAGGCAGAGTTAATCATGTGGTAGGAAAAGTGGACTCAGAGTTTTCTTCTAGGCAGAGTTAATCATGTGGTAGGAAAAAGTGGACTCAGGTCTTAAATTGGAGTGAGGGAAAGTGCACTCCTCTGGGAGGTCTGGAGTAGATGGGGCCTGAGCTATAAGATCCAGAGCAGATCAGAGCTCTTTTTGCAGAGACCTGGCAAGGCACCTGGGGGATGGCTCAGGACCTTGGCTGTGTTGGTAAATTTCTGCCTGATGCTTCCCACTCATTATTTCTGAACTTTCCACCAACATTAATTAAGGCAAAGGCTGGTGTCTGCCCTGTGGTGGGGAATTAGGATAAAGGACCTATTCCAAGGTGGTGACAAGACAGACAAGGAAAAACAAGGTGTTCTCCCCAAGTGGCCCGAGATGATCAATAGCAGCAGAGGGGAGCTGGCCCACATGGGAAACATTCTCCAGGGAAGTGTAGGGAGCAGCAGCAGTTCTGAGTATCAAGAGGAGGATATTGGGGAGTAAGGAATGAGGGGCCTGCACTTATTCCCTGAATTTGTTTGTGAACATCTTGAAAGGAATTATTTAAATAATACAACGTATGATGGGGATCCCTGGGTGGTGCAGCGGTTTGGCGCCTGCCTTTGGCCCAGGGCGCGATCCTGGAGACCTGGGATCGAATCCCACGTCGGGCTCCCGGTGCATGGAGCCTGCTTCTCCCTCTGCCTGTGTCTCTGCGCCTCTCTCTCCCTCTGTGACTATCATAAATAAATAAAAATTTAAAAAAATATATAACGTATGATGTCAACTCAGTTGGGTTACCATAAATCATCAACCACTGTTTATTGTGTCCAAAACATGTTCCACAAACCATCCCACTTCATCCTCCAATGACCCTAGAAGTTTAGTTATCTTTATTGCTGTTTTGCATTTAGGGCTCTCCCTAAAGCCCAGAGAGAGCAAATGGCTCATCAACCACTGTTTATTGTGTCCAAAACACGTTCCACAAACCATCCCACTTCATCCTCCAATGACCCTAGAAGTTTAGTTATTTTTATTGCTGTTTTGCATTTAGGGCTCTCCCTAAAGCGAAGAGAGAGCAAATGGCACCAGGAGCTTTGAACCAGGTCTGTGACTCTAGAGCACTTTCCCACCTCGTCCTCTTCCCTCCTCACTTGGCAAGTTAGGAAGTCTTGTGAAGACAGTGACAATATTGCATTAGGTAAGTAAAAAGTTGCAAAGTGTATACCCTAGGCTCAAAAGCCACTCCCCGTCTTGTGGCTTTTAAAAAGAAGTTGCTGATAGTCACGATGGTCAATGAGGTTTAGTCATTTATGATACTTTTGTGCTTGGGGAATTATGGGATAAGTGAAAATATAGTCTTTTGCTGTTTGTCTGGTGCTTAGGACTAAATTTAAGTTGAAGAATGGGTTTGCTCCAAGTCCAAAGTTCCACCTATCAGGTCCAAAATCATTTCCTTTCTTTTCTTTTCTTTTCTTTTTAAGATTTTATTTATTTATTCATGAGAGACACACAGAGAGAGAAAGGCACAGACACAGGCAGAGGGAGAAGCAGGCTCCATGCAGGGAGCCCGATGTGGGACTCCATCCAGAGTCTCCAGGATCAGGCCCTGGGCTGAAGGCAGCGCTAAACTGCTGAGCCACCCAGGCTGCCCCATTTCACTTTTTAATTCCATTTATAGACACTTGGCCTCAGCATAACCTGACCAACAACATCTTTGCTCTATTTTATCCCTTTACTTACTGTCTTCCAAATAATTATCACCACCCTTCCACCATCTCTGTTCAAAGTAAAGATCAGTTACTAAAAGAAATTAATATGCTGCAGAGGCTTCCTTCGACATATATGGTCACCATTCAGTACCAGGGAGCCTCTAATTCAGATACATGATATTTAAACCATCTTTAAAGTTGGATCTTCAACAGCTTTTTCTTCAAGAAGAAAATATAACACAAAATATAGGTTTTAAAGTATATACATAAGGTTCAAAATATATACCATTCTTTTCCTTTCATTTTACATTTATTTCTGAGCCATTTGTGTCACTTTGATTTGCAATAATTTCATGAGATTCTAGCAGAGAGATACACCACTTTACAGCACTTACTGCACTTTACTGCAGCAAAGGTGAGGGTATTTAACTGCAATAAATTGTGACAACATTTTACACGTTTTAAGCAGCTTTAGAACAAGAAGAAAAGCACTACAACAGCATGGATTGTAGCCCGAGTTTCTGCACATGAAGTAGGATCTAATCTGGTCATTTGTCCTTGTGCAGCGGGTTTTTCAAGGTTTCAATTCATACACTATCTGTGTAGCTATAATCTCTCATATGTCTTACCCTCTTATGTTGTGATCCTCTCACACTGAAATGGAAAAAAAAAATCAAATCAAACCAAAATCATCCAAGTCCTCATTATGAGAACACTTGTTAGCGCTTCATCTGGATTAGAACATTTATTAGCGCTTCAGCTGGATGTTATGCGGAGTGATAAAAAAAATCCTCTCCTTTTAGGAGGCCAATGCTCAGCACAGGTGATGTAGATGTAGACTAACATCTAAATGGTCTTTAAGCCATAATAATAAATTTAAAAATAGTTTACTAAGCTGGTATGTAGGAATTTTTCACTGAAACTCTATTCCCATGGAGAAGTTCTCTCTGGTTACACTTTTTATTGGTTGTCTTCTTTATATTTGCCCCATCTTGGAAGAATTTTAAACTGGTGTTATTCTGATATGGTGTCCCATGTGTTATTAATAACAATCTTTTCAATGCCCACTCTGATGTCTTGAGGATGGGGACAAGGCAAGCATTTTGGAGTTTTCTTAGCATACCATTAAAATATCACCAAAACTTCATTCTGACCCTAGCTGTCACGTCTAATATTTTAACCCATGGTATATGGATTCTGACATATAGATGCTACTGTTTTATTACTCTAGTGGGTAGGAAGTTTTTCACATTCATAAGTAATACCAGGCAAAATGATAAAGCCTGATATTAGCCTGCAAATGGAAAAATATTGTTGGAGGAATTCTAGGTAATTTTATCCCTTGGGTCAATTCACCTCAGGGAAGCCTGAGTAAGCCTAGAAATAAGGAAACTTACTTACCCAATTAATCAAGTCTAGAAAACGGTAGCTTATGTTGCATATACTTTTGTGATAAAAGTAGCAGCTTCCAGGAGTGCCTGGGTGGCTCAGTCAGCTAAGCATCCAAATCTTGATCTCATGGTTGTAAGTTCAAGCCCTGAGTTGGGCTCTATACTGGGCATGGAGCCTACTCAAAAAACAAAAAGGATAGCAGCTTCCATTGATTAACTATGTACTCCATACCAGGCACTGTAATAGGCAGGGTCTTCCCATACATTCGTCCTTTGTGGAAAGAAGCTGGGGACGCCATGTAAGGTGGTTCAGCAAAATCAGGCTTCAAAAACAAGTCACCATGGCTCCAGACCTTTCCTTTCACCACGATAATTCCACCTCCCATCTGATGTCATGATAACTCACAGTTGACATCACGAAGTCCCTGTCTACTTTCCAGATGGCCAAAAGAAGATAGCTTTGTTTCCCTCACACCCACACCATAGCTAATTTAGACCCCTGCTTGGGGATACAACTGGAGTAACTGCAATGCTCTGCTCTCCCCTAGTTTTCATTTGAATTGTCAGATATTTCAAGCCTCCTTAGATGAAATGACTAGATCACAGACCTTGTGGTCAGGACGTAGTTGGCAAATACTTCCCTTGTAGTTGTCACACATGAAGGGAATGAGCAGGGTTAAGATGGAAGGCTTGGTGCTTGGAATATTTGTTGGAAAAGAGACGTCAGGAAGAGGACCATAACAACAGCAACAAGAGCTTCAGCCTTCCACCACAGTCCACCCCTTTGGCTAACTGATATTTTTATACACCCGCAGGACACATTCATCCCATCTCCATGAAGGCGATCTCAAAGTCTTGTCAAATTATGGCAAATAAGCTTGAGGCTCAGTTTCTGAAGTAAAAATCAAAACCTTGGTTCTGCTCATCCCAAAACAATAAGAGAGGTGTGTTGGGGCAGCCTTGAAACTAGAGAAGTGTGTTAGTAAATGTATACAATTTTAGCAGACCAAAGAGAGAAAGAAAAGAGGAAAGAGAGAGGGGGGAAAGGGGGAAAATGCAACAGATTATGCTGACGAGGATATTCAGAAGCCATGGACCCTCAGGAAGAACACTGCATCAGTCTGTTTATCTGCAGGCAAATTTGGAAGAAAGGAGTATTTTTGTTCCAGAAAATGTTCTTCAGTATATTAACTCAGAAAAAGTAACTTTTATTCTCTATGCTCTTGGGCCCCTTCTTTCTATGCAGTGAGAATCTCCTTTATATTAAATCTCCTTTATATTAAAGGGTAAGTTACTGTAGAAATGTATTGTCTCTTAGTTGAAAGACTCTTTTGTTTGGGTGTCCATCCCTCCTCTCTGAAACTCAGGAGTAAATCTTCATCAGCCTTAGACAATCCTGGTGGTCCCATTCCCTCTTGTCAATGAGTTTAAGGTGTGCATGTCACTCAGTTCTGGCTAAATGAGGCATGGAAAGAAACCAGTTTGAGGGACTTCCAGGGAAATGTTTTCTTAAATAGGAAAAAGCAGTCCCTCCTCTGCTCCCCTTTGTAGTAGTATTTAGACATAATACCTTGAACAGAAGCAACTATTTTTTGACCTGAGGAGGTTAGCCAAAGATCATGTTGATACTCTGAGGAAGACAGAGCAGAAAGGCAGAAAGAAAGTGGGTCTTAGTAACATAAGTTAGACACTGAATTAACCAACCCTTCTATATGTTATATCTAGGACCTTCCTGTCAAGTGAAGCAATATGTCTCATTAATGCTGAAGCCATTTGAGTTGGGGTTCAATTGTAATGGTACCCAAAATCTGTCTTAGGCAGGTATGGTAAGACACAGACATGGAAACGATTGCCACGAAGGAAGACATTTTTATTATACTCATAGTCCCACAGTAAATAAGTAAATACAGCATGCCAGGCAGGGCCACTAGGGAAGCACCAAGGCCAAACACATGGGCACAGGTTGGCAGGAGCATCACAGGCAGCAGCCTTTATTGAGGTTTTCTAGGAAAGGAATGTCTAGGCAAGGTAAGCAGACTGAGCAGGTGTAGGATTGGCTGGTCTGAATAATTTGGGTATGCTCTAGAGCACAGGGATTGTCTCCAGTTGTGTGGTTTCTGGCCCTGGGTTGATTAGGGCAGGTGGATAGTGGCCCAGAGTATAAAAGGAGGTGGTGGGTATGGGCTCTGAACTAGTTGGTTTGTGTATCCGAGGCACATTCCACAAAAAGTTTACCGTCCCAAGGAGCTAGCTGGCCTTGGGAGGGCCAGTCTCTCTCTGGTCACCAAGGCCCCAGATGTCAGAATATCAATACAGAAAATAATAAGACAAGGTCCATACGTATTCCAATGCATATAGTTATTTCCAGATTTTGATTTTTTTTTTTAGATTTATTTATTTATTCATCAGAGACACAGAGAAAGAGGCAGAGACACAGGCAGAGGGAGAAGCAGACTCCCCACAGGGAGTCTGGGATTGAATCCCACATGACCTGATCCAAGATCAGGATCATGACCTGAGGCAGAGACACAGGCAGAGGGAGAAGCAGACTCCCCACAGGGAGTCTGGGATTGAGTCCCACTTGACCTGATCCAGGATCAGGATCATAACCTGAGCCAAAGGTAGATGCTCAACCACTGAGTTCCCCAGGTGCCCCTCCAGATTTTGAGTTTTAAAAAGCACATGAAAACTTTATATATAAAAAACAAACAATGACTGTTTATTGCATTATTTCAAGGTAGTAGAAGAGATTATTTTGTTTTATCTAAAAATTTCAGTTCCTATTTCCTCACATCATTCCATATAGACAGCCATACATACCGCCTCTGCTTGAACCATTGGCAAGCCAAAAGAAAGAAAATCAAACATACAGTGGCTTAACCAAATGTCATTTTATGTCCTTTTAGATCAGCTACTGTAGAAGTAGGAGTCCAAAGCCTGAAGGGCAGCTCCACGGTGATACCTTTCTTCAGATGTCCTTAAAATGTGACTTCCAGCCTCATGTTCATTGCTCCATAGTCACGAGAGGCTGGCTCATCTCCTGCATAGAGTTTGCATTCCAGGCCAAAAGAAAGGAAAAGTTATCTGTATTGTGAGTCTTTCTCCTTTTAGATTAACAGATTAACTTTATAAAACCTAGATTTTTATGTATATCATCAGAAAAGTAGCTACTACATAGATAAATAAAATCCTTATGAATTTGAGGGATTTGTCCTTCAAGTATAGCATTTTAAATGTAATTCTAACAGCTGATAAAATATCAGTGATATAGTATAACAATGATTCCCCCTTTTCCCAAGACATGTTCACCTCCTCATTTCCTAGTGTTGGTCTCGGCTACTTTAAGATGCAGAGTCAAATGATAAAAATAGCAATGATAATCAAAACTATGATAGAAACTAACATATGTCAAACACTTATGTTGGGTCAGGCAATGTTCTAAGCACTTTATGTGTATTAACTAATATAATCCTTACGGCAATCTCAAGGGGGAGGGGTACTATTTTTCTTTTTGTAACGTCATACTCAGGTCTTGGTAAACTGAACTGGGCTCAGAGCTCCTCTTGTCAAAGAATTACTTTGGGGAAAGAGATAAGATAATGTTAGCTATAGAAAGTGAGGAGGTCTGGAGAGAGGTAGGGAGTGATAAAAGAATTATGGTTGTTGGGGAAGATCCACACCTGTGCTTCCCTGCTCTCCTCGCACCCCCCCCCCCAACCCCATTTGTTACTTCTAATCTACATACTTAAGTGGTAAATGTCAGTAACATTTGTAAAATCTGAGCTCGATGCTATAAAAAAATAAAAAATGAGTTTGGAAGTCATTTGCTTGCTTCAGTAGCAGAGAGTTGCTGTGAGGTATATGCAAGGTGGCAGAGTTCTGCCGGCTTCTTGCAGGTGATTACTTATGAGAAGTGGATATAGACGAAGGGAGAGAAATGATTTATTAGAAAATGTTTGGAAACTTGTGGGGGTCACACTCTAGGAAGGAAGATACTTCCCTTCAGAAATATTGGGGATTCATGTTCACCTCACACCCAGGTACATCTGGGAGTAGATTACGTAGGAGCATTTATGTTTGCATAATAATATTTGTAGGAATGATTCTTACTCTGTTCTGCAGAGGAGATCTAAGTGTCTACAAGGGGGGAATGTACACACAAAGACAATTGCAAGAGTTCGATTGATCTAAAATATTCATACACTGGGGTGCCCTGCTGGCTCAGTCCATAAGTGTGTGACTCTTGATCTCGGGGTTGTGAGTTTAAGCCCCACACTGGGTGTAGACACTACTTTAAAATTTTTTTAATTTAAAATAAAATATTTATATAGTAATCTGTGCATTGTATGGTGCTGACAACAACATAGTAAGAATTGTAATAGTAAGAGCTGTCTGTCCATGAATAAACATATAATCTAAATTTGACTATTAATAAAGGGCTGTCAAATCTGGAGAAAATACCCTGGCAGGGATTTCCAGGTCATGCTCAATCAAGAAGAGATGAAAAAAGAGAGTCTTAAAATAACCACAGATGCACAAAATTTTATCAGCAAGTCTGCCTATGTAATATATACATGATATGATAAAAAAAAATAGATATCATCAATGACCCTCCTCTAAGGTAGCGGGATAATATATATTTTTTTAAAGTAGAGACAATTCAAACATCCATCAACTGATGAAACAGGTAAATTAAAAAAAAAAGAAACAGGTAAATAAATGTGGCACAGTCATGTAATAGAACAGTATTTAATCAGAAAAAAAAATGCAGTTCTAATAAATCCCACAACATGGGTGACTCGAAAATAATTATTCTAATTGAAAGAAGCTAGACACAAAAGACTACATATTGTATCATTGTATCATATATGAAATGTCTAGAAGAGGCAAATCCATGGGAACAAATAGATTGGTAGTTGCCAGGGTTTGGAGCAGGGAGGAATGGGGAGTCACTGATAATGCATATAGGAATTCTTTCGAGATGATGAAAATATTCCAGAATTAGGTAGTAATGCCCATGCTAAAAACCACTGAATTGTGCACTTTAGAAAGTAGAGCTTTATGCCATGAGAATTACATCCCAATAGGCAATTATTAATAGAAAAGGATTATGACAGAAAAGTAAGTCTGACTAGATCTTTATGATAAGAGACATGACATGAATAATGAACCCATATTTTTGATCAGTAATCAAAAAAAATCCAGTAAAAAAAGCAGGGGGAAATGATTCATAACTACAGAAGAAATTGTCCAATTCTGGAGCCAGCAGGATAATGCCTAATACAGGGATTTTGCCTGCTTCTATTTCAGATTTACCATGGGATGTAATCTCTTCATACTCAATACATTAATAATCCTACCCCTACACTACTTGAATTGCCAGTTGACTGTTGGAAGCTTTAATGTGATTATTCATTTATTCATTAAATATTTGAGGATTAAGATGCTGGGTTCCTAAACTGTTGAAGAACTCTGCTTCCTCTGATAAATTCTGGTGGGCTCCCTGGAGGAATAGTGGTCTCTGCTGCAGCAAAGAGGGAGGATGTCCTGAAAGAGGTGGGGGCAGGGTGTTGATGACTGAACAACCCTAGGAAGCCTTCCACAGATCTGTCTGGAAGGAGAAAGTCTAGAATTGCTTGAGATTGCAGGAGGCATAGACTGGTTACAAAGGGAAGTTGATACAAAGTCAAGGTCAGGAATTATTAACAGCATTAACAATCAAGTTCAGAGCAAGTGGATACAGGGCTTGTTGAGGCAATTATAATTCCTCCCTTTGACATAAATGTGGACTAATGTCATCTATGACACAAACATCACTAACAATCCATGAGTCTTGCATTAGCATTACATTTGTTTCAGTAGTAGGCTAAATTGGTGAGATGCTATTAGGCTACTTTGTTAGGAAGAGGGTAAAGGACTTAGCTAAAAAGGGCAGAGCTGCCAAAGGTAGAAGGAAAGGTGCATAATCATAACTGACATTTACTGAACACTTAGTATGTCTCAGGCATGGTGCTAAGGGTTGGAAATGTGTTAATTCTTTCAATCCTCACTGTGACCCTCTGAGGGAAATATTATTACCTCTTTACAGGGAGGCAAATGAAGTTTAAAGAAGGAATAAACACTTGCTCACCAGGCATATGGCAGGGGAGCCACAATCTCTAACCAGTGTCAAACACCCGAAATTTCATTCTTGCCCCTTCCACTCCATGACCTCAGGGCAATGTGAAGGCCAGGGGTTGTTAAAAATAGAGATCATCTGTTCTAAAAAATGTGACCTTCATATAGGAAGGGAAAGTTGAAGTGAGAGTCAACAAGGCAAAATGAGTTATGAAAAAGGGAAGTTGAACATGAATATGTAATGAGCTTAAGCTCACTATGACCTAGGTGAGAAAGGAAATTTACAAGTAAATTTGACTCACATTGCAAAACAAGCATAAACTGTACAATGAAGTAAAAGTGAAGAATCACTGTAATTAGCCAAATAAGCAGAGTACATTCCATAAGAATAAAGACATTTATGAATCATTGGTGGGCATGAGTACGTAAGGGTTCATGTTACTGGTCAAATCAGAAGTTAGGAAAGAAAATATGTTAAGCATTGCTAGCAGGCATGTTGAATTCCAACTACACTGAATGCTCATTAGGTGCAGTAATTTTGGAATATAATGCATGCAGTAATTTTGGAATATAATGGTGCAAACTTTTTTTAAGACTTAGCTTCACTTTTATTGAGCCCAAGTGAACTAGAGAATAAAGCATTTTTTTAGCACGGAACACCAAAATTTTCTTGGAATGAAAAAGCAGATTTCCATTAGCCACAGGTCAGCAATAATTATGTGGACCAGGAATAATCAAAGGACAGACTTGCCTGGTCTGGGGTGGGTTGGGCAGGGTCATGTATTTCTTGGTGTGATCACTATTAACTTCCATGCTGAAACTTACCAGGGCCCAGAGAGGTGGAAGCCAAGTACTCTTAGTTGATAGTACATCCGAGGAAAAGCCACCTACCTACCTACACATAGGTACTCCCCTTATCCTGGAGACTGGCATGGACTTCTAGATTTTCTTCTACCCATTACCTTCCAGGTCCCTGATCAACTATTTCTCAGAATGTAACATCAGGTGTTTTATATGAGGAGTGAAAATAAATGTGCAAGATATAGTCCCCAGCCTTAGTAAGGTTTTAGAAACATAACTAATATTTGTGAAACAGGGAAAAACAACAACTGGTATGATTAAGCAATGAGCATGTTATAGACTTTGGAAAAGGAGAAACTAATGTGGACTCTCATCATTCGTAGTAGGTTTGACGGGAAAGCTTGCACCTAAAAGGATTTTAGATACATGTAAGCTAAAGTGTACCCATCAGCTCCTATTGTATCTCTTGATGCTTTAGTTTCTGTTCAAAAAATGGAGGTAACACTTGTCCTGTCTTACAGTGTAAGGGATAATAGCCAAGATCCTTGGGATGAAGGTACCAGGATGCAGAGATACCTGAAGGAAGGATGTCATCATCTTTTTTTAAGAAAAGATTTTATTTATGTAAAGAGAGACAAAGAGAGAGAGAGAGAGACGGGGAGGAGCAGAGAAGGGGATGGGTGAGAATCCTAAATAGACTCTGCACGGAGTGCAGAGCCTGCTGCAGGGCTCGATCCTACGACCCTGAGATCAGGACTGACGTGGAAACCAAGAATCTGACGCTTAACCAACTGAGCCCCCAGGCACCCCAGGATGTCGTCATCTTAACCAAAAAAAGAAAAGGCAAGAAAGTCAGGAATAGGCATCAAAACCTGCACAATTGCATCCTTTAATGTAACCCAGATTTGCCCAATGGCACAATATTGGATGTTTCCTGTGTAATGTTTCTCTAGCATTGTCTTGGGCGGAATTTAGTATGTGTGTCTCTTTTCACACATTTCTTATTATTTGGCAAACTTTGGAATCTTCGACAAGAGCAAATTCTATAGTGCCAGGGACTATTTCAAGAGCTTCAGAGACATATCGATACACTTAATCCTCTTGAAACAATTCTATGTGGTAAGTGCTATTATTATCACCTTGTTTTACTGATAAACTGAAGCACAGAGAAATAGCCTGCCCAAGGTGTCACAGCCAGTGAATGGGAAGTTCTGGATTTGAACAGACCGTCTAACTGGAGCCCATGCACTTAATGTCTAAGGGTTACGGGACTCTCCCAGCACACCATTATGAGGCTTTGCAGTTGGTCAATATTGCCAAAGGGCCAGCAGAAATGTCTCCTAGACAGAAGTGGTGCGAGAAGTATTGTACACAGGGTGTCCACAGATTGCAAAGTCGCTGGTGTTCCAGGGAGGGGTAAGAAGCCACCTTTACCAACCATCTACACGCCTACCAACAATTCAAGCAAGACAGAGCCTAATATGGAAGCCATGACTAGAGAGGGTTGGGCACAAGAGAAACAAAAGACAATGATGGGAGGAGGCATGTGGAAGTGGGACAGCACGAATGGATGCAAAGGGAGATTAGAGTCTGGAAAGGGTTGGAATGCTCATTGTGTTTCATTGAAATAAAATTTCCTGGCAACAAATTATCTCAGTATCTCTTTTGCCTGTGCTGAAATATTAATGTAATGAGTATAATTTTCAAATTGGTGGGCCAGCAGCACAAACTGGGAAATCTTTGTTTATTTAAATTTCTATGACAACAAGATTTGACCAGGGTTAGTTTGTGATCCTTGGCATGTTCACAAAGGTATGGTCAGGGTATTTTTCTTCTAGATGCTCTTAATCCAATTGGCAAATATTAATATTGTAAACACTTTGGAGGCACTTGGGTGGCTCGGTTGGTTGAGCATCCGACTCTTGGTCTTGACTGGGGTGGTGATCTCTGGGTCCCGGGTCGAGCTCCGTGTCCTGCCCTATGCCAAGTTCAGTATTGAGTCTGCTGGGGAGTCTTGCCCTCCTCCTCTATTCCTCTCCATGCTCGTGCACTCTCTCCCCACCTCCCTCCCTCTCTCTCTCTAAAATAAATAACTAAATAACATCTTTTTAAAAATATTATAAACACTCTGGTGTAGACACTCTGGAAGATGTTGGGGAAATAATTGGAGAGGCATGGCTCCTCCCCTCAAGGATCTCACACTCTGAGGAGCAGTCAGACCCATATGTGATCAATGACAACATAGAAGTGTGACAAGAGAGGGTATTAGGTGCCAAAGGGCAGGGGGGGAAGAGTCTATTTAAGAAGGCTTCAGGGAAGAAGTGCCATGGCTGACTATTGCAAGAAGAATTGGATTCTGCAGGATGAAGGGGAGGACGAACAAAGAAGGACAATCCTGGCAGAAAGCACAGCTGGGCAGAAGTATGGAGGTATGAGAGAGCATAACGAAGTCATGCACTTATAAGAGGATGGTCTCTCTCTCTCCCTGTTGGTGTAATTTCCAGTTTAACCAGCACATATTTAATCTCGTGGTTTGGGTACTTTGGGTCAGGAGGCTGAGCATCATTTGATTGAGTTCTCTGCTTTGGGACTGCAGGACTGCAGTCAAGGTGGGTCTAATTTTAAGGCTTGACAGTAGAAGGATCCACTTCTAGGCTCATGTGATTGTTGGTAGGATTCAATTCCATGCAGGCTATTGGGCTAAGGGCCTCAGTTCCTTGCTGACTGTTGGCCAAAGGCCATCCTGAGCTCCTTGCCCTGATGGTCTCTCCAACATGTTAGCTGGCTTCATCAAAGCCAGCAATGGACAGAGTCTGCTGGCAACTTGAAGTTGCCATCTTATGTGGTTTAAATACAGGGGTGACATGCAACATCTTGCTGGATTCCATTAATTAGAGACAGATTACTAGGCCAGCCAGAACTCAAGGAGTGATACTGTATGAAGGCCTGTATACTAGAAGGTGGGGATTTGGGGGGCAAGGGCATCTTAGAGTCTGCCACAGATACACAGTTCTATTTAGGGATTAAGATCCTATTCCTTACCCCCATCTCCCTTTTATTCCCAATTAGGAATAGTCAGCAATAGGTCAATGGTAGGTGGTGGGGAAGGCAAGAGATTGGTAACTTTCGGCGCAAATGCCCTGCCTTGTAAGATACCCTCCCAACTGAAAACTCAGGATGGAAAATTCGGGCTATATCTATAACATTCTCCTAATTTGCTTCTTTCCCCTTTATTTTCTCAGTCACTGCAGGGAATTGGTGCACCTCTCTGGTACCCATGAAACCAAGCTCCTTCCTAGGATGCCAATGGCACCAGACCCCAGTCTCTTATTTCCTGTCAATGGCGAATTGCTCCCTAATCTGATTACTACTATATTATTAGACTTCATTATCATATTATCCTTTTTAACATATAGATAGAATTTTTAGTTTTCCTAAATACTTAAAATAATTTTACCCCTTTAAACACTATTTAAATGCTTTTCAATGCCTGTTATTCAATATTGGTGAGATTTATTCACCTCTGGCTCATTTCAAAGGGCATAGCATTAAGGAGATAACAGGTTTTGACAAGTTATTAAGGGAAGGGTTAAATCCACAGATTTCATTGTAATTCCTGGCACAGAATTTGAGGTAATATAGTACATTTATTTTGTAACATTTATCATAGAATCCCCCACCAGCTACCATCACCCAAGGACCTTACTATCTGAGAGCTTCAGTGACAAAGCTGGCTTGTGAGTTGCCTGAAAGAGATCGGAGGGTATCTTAGAAACAAAGTAGAATTTGTCTCTCTCTGATCACGATAACCAGAAATGGAAAAGAACACCGAACCAAAAATAGTAGCACCATTTACTCTGACAGAATAGGAAACTAGCAGCTTCTGCTTGTGAGTTTTAGGATCTCGAGCAAGCAACACCTCTGTGACTCCTTTTACTCATCTGTCAAACAGCAAGGATGATAGAGATGCAAATGTATTTCCCTAAACAGAGTCCAGAATTAGTACAATTTTGAGCCCAATTTGTACAGCTCTGAATTCAACCAAAAGAAAGGCCCAAAATAGTCAAGTAGTCCACCAGCCAAATGACAGGCAGAGATTGCCATGGGTTTTAATAAAATTCTGTTGACAGCCAGAATTCTGGTACCACAGTCACAATTGTCTGTTAAATAAAAGAAATACAAGATTATCGTATGCATCATTTAGAATGCAGTTTAACAGAACATTCTAACACAGAAATGAACAATCTTGAAGAACAATCTTTAGATGCTATGTGGGAAGGTAGAAAAATCACATGCTTTTGAGTCCAAAAATATGATTCCTAATCTCCACTTGGCTTCTGTGTGACTCCCATACCCACTACAGCCTAAGTCATTGGTTTTCAGACTTTTCACTCAAGTACCTCTACCTACAAAAGGGAGCAAACAAGTCACGTGCCTAGGAATTTGAGGGAGAGCCACCTCTTGTAATCATGACAACCCATTTAAACTATTCTAATTAGCCATAAAAATCTATTTGAACTTTGTGTTCTAATAATCCATTTTTATGTGTTCTTGGATTTTAAATAAAAATGTTCTAAATTAATAAGTATCATGTAAAATTTACCTTCCAGAAATTGTGCTATGCTTATCCTTCAGCCTTGAGTAGCCATTGGCACATTGCCATATATCTCATGGTGGGGGCAAGGAGGAACATATTCCCTGATTTTAGTTCTGAGCAAAGTGATTATACAAATGAGAGAACTAATATCACCATAAACTCATGATTCTCACCTTCCAGCACAGCCCAACTATGTACAATGACAAATCCATCCTACACCCACTCTCAAGCTATGACCCTTCCTCTATAACCATTCTTCTGAGCAAATAATCTTTTCTCACTCAAAAAAGGACAGTGAACCCATCAGATAAAAACAGTCTCATGTTCCTTCTATACAACTCACCCAGCTACCTGTATCTATCTCAATCCCTCCTTCCTCTTTCTTGTTATCCACATACAAAGAGTCTGTCCTCCTATCAAAATAGTGTGAACTCAACTTCCTCTTGCCTTCTCTTGGACCATAGTCGGGGTTATTATCCCCTTAATCCTTTGCATCCTTGACCTCCCCATCTTGAATGCTTTCTTTCCATTGATACTGCCCGGAAGGAGAAACTCTTCCCCTACTCTTCAAAGTCTTCCAGTTGGACTAAGAATTTGATTTACCTGAGACAGGTTAACAGCACAAAAATAAAATTTTCTTTCTTTAAAGATTTTACTTATTTATTCATGAGAGACACAGAGAGGGAGGCAGAGACGTAGGCAGAAGGAGAAGCAGGCTCTCCACAAGGAGCCCAATGTGGGACTCGATCCCAGGACCCCAGGATCATGCCCTGACCTGAAGGCAGACACTCAACCACTGAGCCACCCAGGTATCCCGAAATTTTTACTACATCCATATGGTGGCCCAGTATTGAAATTGAGACCTAAAGAGATGACCAAAGCAGGCAGTTGTTGTTATATCTTTTAGACAAAGAAAATAAATTTGTGAGAAATTGACAGGAAAAAGAAAACAGATGTTTGGAAGCTTTATTTGGTAAGGAATTCTAAGCAGAATTTGAATTGAGGTAGTAGATTAAGAAAAAGTAGATAGGTAGTAGAAAGGTAGGCTTGTTTCTACAGATTTCTCTGCCTTAAAGTTCCTATCCCTGGTGGCAAGGATGTCTTTCTACTTCTTAGTAAAGGGAAGGTGTCATATGGGAGATTTATTTCCTGTTTCATGGTGACAGAGAAGGGTCTGAGTATCTTTCTTGCATTGTCATGTCTTAAGTAACTTTATTTGAAATAACAAATATGCCAAAGTGGCACATTTGGGGGAAGCCTGCCTTGGCCCCTACTGTAAATATCAAATATATTTTATCTTAAAAAAAAAAGGCAGTCAAACAAGCAACCCTCCCTTGATCTTATCTCCTACCTCAACCAACTATTCTCTCCATATTTCCTTTCAGATCCAAAGTTGTTCAGAGCTGTCCCTTATAGAGATTCTATTTCGTTACCTCTCCTTTACTTTTAAGATTACTTTTGGGGCACCTGGGTGGCTCAGTCAGTTTAGCATCTGACGTTGGCTCAGGTCGTGATCCCAGGGTCCTGGGATCAAGTCCTCCATCAGGCTCCCTGCTCAGTGAAGAGTCTGCTTGTCCCCTCTCCCTCTGCCCCTCCCCTACCAGTGCTTTATTTCTCTCTCTCTCTCTCTTTCTTCCAGACAAATAAAATCCTTTTAAAAAGAATTCTTTTACATTTTTAATTAAAATAATACATGCATATAGTTTTAAAAATTCAAATATCACCAGTATATTAAAAACAGTGTTCTGCACTACTCTCTATTCTCAAATCTGCTGAGAAATGGCAAATGTTTTCCATTCTTTTTGCTTTTTCTTTGGATATTGATATTCATATTTCTAAATAGCATTCTTGAACTTTATCTAACTCGTCTCAATACATAATCTTCTGCACATTGAATGTTTGGCTCAATGTTACACGTGTGAGAGATATTCATGTAGTTTAACCACTTTCACTACAGCTGTGATGTGTAACATTTTCTGTTCAATAAATATACACAAGTTTATATATCATTGCTTTTGAGATTGGTCATCTAAACTGTTACTGGGTTTTTGCTTTTATGGACAATGTTACCTTGCACATTCTTACACACGTCTCTGGGTGTGTGGGCAAGATTTTCTCCACATTTCTAAATATGCTACAGAGGGATCATGGGATATACAACTTGGTTTTTTATAACCTTTATGAAGCAGAGTTCTTAATATTCAATTAATATTAAAGTAGTCAAATTTATAAGATGTACCTTTTATGATTTGTTCTTTTTTTGTGTATCATTTGAGAAGTTGTTTCTTACTCTAAATAATGAAAATGTTCTTTCACACTCTCTTCTCAGAGTTTTTAGTTTCCTCTTTCACATTAAAGTCCCTAAACCATCTATGATTTATTTTGGAGTATTGTGTACCCATTTCTTTTTCAAATAATCTGACCTGGTTTTCATTTTCATCACTTAACTGACAAGTGCCTGAGGGAAGGTAACCAAGGGCTTCCATGTTGCTTAATCCAATTCTCCTCTACGGGCCTTATCTTACTTAGTAATCACTCTGTAACATTTGATCCAGTGGCTTAGTCCCTCCTCAAAAGATCCTCTCATCTTGGCTTCCATGATACCACATCCACCTCATTTTTCTTGAACATATCTAGCAGTTCATATATAGTCACTTTTGTATGCATCCATTTCCTATCTGACCTCTAAATTTTGGCATCCTCCCAGGACCAGTTCCTGGCCCTTGTTTCTTTCTATTCTGTTTTTCTATGAGGTATCATCTATTCATGAGGCCTTATGCTAATCATCCTTAAAATTGAATCCTTAGCCTACATCTTCCTCCTGAGCTCCAACCTTTTATCCCCATTTTGATATCTCCTTGACATTCCAAGTTATCATGTCTAAAACTAAACATCTGGTCTTCTGTTCCTCATCCTGTCTTCCCCAATTCAATAAATGTCACCTATCTATCCTGTCATAATCCAACTCTGTGGGGGGGGGGGGTCATTCTGCATCCCCCCTTCTCCTCTAACCATGACATCCAAAATAGCAACACCTTTTACCCTGTCTCACTCAGAATACATCTGGAATCTATTTATTCCTCTCCAACCTCACTATTAAGCATTCATTGTTTGTCACCTGATGACTATAATGGTCCCCTAATAATTATCTATTCTCTAACTCCTATTCATTTTTTTCTCCAAATGGAAACCAGATTGGTCTTACAAAAATGTAATTGAATCCATGTCAATCCTCCATACAAAACCTTTCAACATTTATTATCATCCTTAGGATGAAATCCCAAACCCTGGACATGGCCTACTGGGTACTTGGCCTGAAATGGGCCTAGCCTGTTTCTATAATCCTATATACCTTAGAGTCGGCCTGAGATACTCTTCTCCAGGGTTTTGTTATTTCTTCCCTTGAGCTTAGGTTAAGTGTCAATTTTTGACATCTCCTCCCGTTATATAATCTACCACTAACTTAGACTTTCCTTTATATCATCTAATATAGTTTGTGATTAGAGTTTTGTTTGAGCATCAACTCATTATCTATGTTCCCACCAGACCCTGAGTTCCTGGGAGCAGGGATTATGTTTGTATTATTATTGTTGGTGTTATTAGTCCTCCAGTACAGCCCAGGCCAAGCACAGTACCTTGCCTATATTAGGAACCCAATAAGCCTGTGTTAAATGCTGAGGCATATGGAGGAGATCATCATCCTCCTAGAAACAGGATCAGAGCCCATAGATGTTGAGTCACTTCTCCTGGGAACCTAACTGAGAAGACTGCATAGTCTTATGGGGTTCCTAGTAGATGTGACTCAACATCTATGGGCTCTGATCCTGTTTCTAGGAGAATGATGTTGAGGGATTCACTCTTCATGTCTCTGGGACTCATTTCATTATCTGGAAGCTTGCCTGCACTTGTCCATTGCACCCCCACTCCTTACCTCATGATTCCCATCATAATCCCTGTTAAGGCTAAATTTCCTTCTAAGGGGGAGGGTAGTAGAGGGGAATAAAAGTTTTCCCCACAAAGCCTGCCCAACTATACAAGCTGCAAAGGCTGATTTTTATCGTTATTTTAAAGCAGATATGTAATTAGTATATCAGTACTTAATGGTATCGAAGACCTTGAGTAGCACATAATCCATTCACATAAGATTATTTTTATAGATGATTTGAACACAGTAATGGCAAGTTTATTACGATTTCCAGCCAGCATCGCCGTGGTGTTATCGCCCCCTGGTGGTGATATTAATTACATAGCCCTGTATGTTTGAAGACGCTGCTGTTTAAGACAGGTCCACAAATTTTCCTGGAGATCGTGGCGTTTACTTTTCTCCAAGTTAAACTAGAGACAAAAGCATCAGAGTATCCTCTTGATAAAATCTTATGTGTTGACTTCACCTGCACCTCTTCTTTAGGGGCAACCAATCTACTCGTTTTGTTCCCCTTCTCCTAGGAGGCATTTTGTCCCCTCACAGGGAGGCAACTACCAGAGCCATGAAGCCATTTGGTCTCAAAGAACAACCCCCATTTTAGAGAACATATGTGCAATGATCAGTCTGATAGGAGCTAGCTTTTCCATTGGACTAAAGAGATTCAGGAATAAAAATTTTGCAAACGTATAAAATAATAGCACTGCCAACAATCAGACTGGAAGTCACATGTATTAGTTGCATATAATAATTACAATGCTAAGGCAGTGTCATCTGCACACATTTTCATAACTACATACATTTTTTAAAAAAATATTTTTATTTGTTTATTCATGTTTATTCATTTACAGAGAGAGAGAGAGAGAGAGAGACATAGGCAGAGGGAGAAGCAGACTCCCTGCAGGGAGCCCAATGCAAGACTCAATCCTGGGACCCCAGGATCATACCCTGAGCCTAAGGCAGATGCTCAACCGCTGAGCCACCCAGGTGCCCCTAATGCATTTTTGTTCCAAATCAGAAACTGACTCATGAAACACAATTCAATTGCTCACAACTACACAGTCTTGTTCTAACTTTTAAGATGAAGTAGGAGAGAGGTACATATGGGGAATAATGTTTCTAATTGAAATTAGAAAGTGCTTTGGCAGAGTTTAAATATGTGTGTGTGTGTGTGTGTGTGTACACACACACACTAGTCTTTGCTGTATGTTCTTTCCAGCAGAGAGAGCATTTCCCAAAAGCTGAAGATGGCTGCATTTATCTTTAATGGAAACAATTCAATAAGAAATGACAAGCTGTTCAAAAAGCAAAACTAGCAGGGGAAACACAGATTCTCCTGATATCTGCCTTCCTATTTTTTCTCCATAGTACTGGATTTAGAATCAGACGGCTCTGGGTCTGAATCTTGACTCCTCCCTTACTAGCTGCATTACTTTTGGCAAGTCACTTAAAACTCCTAAACTTTAGGATCTTCTTTTCAACTACAAGATGAGTGTAATAATACCTACCTCACATGCTTGTTGTGAAGATCTAATGTAATATTATATGTAAGATACTGTGCAAAATGTCAGGCTCATGCATTCAAGAAATGGTGGCTGTTATTGTTACTATAATTATTCTTAAAGTTATTCAAAACCCTCTCAATGGTCTTGAGGAAGAAAAATAATATAAAGCCAATCAAAACTAATTGTTTGCATCCAGGAATACTCAGGAACTTACAAGAGATTTTGAATAACAAATAATACCCTTCCCTATTCTTATTCCCTTCTCTCTCTGTGGGGAAGGTGGAACTCTAAGATAATCCTTAAAATCCCAGGACTCTGGCAGAAAGCCCCCATATAATCCCTTCTCCTTAATGTGGCTGGCCCTGTGATTATGATGAGGTGTCACAGTCATGATTGGACTACATAGTATGGTAAAGGTGAAGGCATTTGCAGATACAGTTAAGGTTACACATTCGTTGATTTTGAGTTAACCAGAAGGGAAATTATCCTGAGTGGGCCTGACCAAATCAGGTGAGCCCTTTAAAGAAAGGTCTATAGGTCAGAGATAAAAGCAGCAGCAGTTTCTCCTGTTAGCCTTGAAGAAGCAGGCTGAAATGAGTTCCATAGCTGCCGGATAATGAATTCTGCCAATAACCACATGAGCTTGGAAGAGGATCTTAGGTCCAAGGTAAGACCCAGCCAACACCTTCCTTGCACTTGTAGGATCCTTAACAGAAGACCTAGCTAAGCCATGCGTGGACTTCTGAACCATGGAGACTGTGAGATAATAAATGTGTGTTGATTCAAACTTAGTGGTTTGCATTTGAACAAATTTAGTGATTTGTTACAGAGCTATGGAAACTAATACACTTCCCAATTACTATTACTAGTCATAACTATTGCTCACCCAAAATACTATCATGATACACACTGGTGTTTAAATTTCCCAAAGAACTGGGAAAAACAGATGTCAAGACTCATTCTTTCAGTTATTTGGTTGCTTCTTTGACTCAGGGATTATTTAGAAGAATACTATTTGGTTTCCAAATATCTGAGAGCTTACCCAGCAAGCATGTTATTGTTTTTCCCGTATGCTCCCAGTATATTTCCATTCTTCCCCTCCTGGCCTTTGTGCTATAATTGCTGTCATACATGGAACTTTCACATACATTATAAACCCCACACTGCATTGTTATTATTTCTGTTTAAACAATCAATGATCTCTTAAAAAGATTTAAAAAGTAATAAAATCTCATCTATCTATGCATATAGTTACCATTTTCAGTATTTTTCATTGTTTTGTGAGATCCATATGTCCATTGAATATCATTTGCCTTCTTCCTGTAGGACTTCCTGTAACGTTTCCATATATGGATCTGTCAGTGATGAATTCTCTCACTCTTTGTATATCTGAAAAGTCTTTGTTTTGCCTTTATTTTTTGATAGATATTTTTGCAGGGTATAAAATGATAGGTCACACTTTTGCTTGCAGTATTTTCAGATGCTTTAAAACTACTTCATGTGCTTTAAAAGTTACTCTGCACCTAGTAGATTTTCTTTCTCTATTTGCTATTAAGATTTTCTCTTTGTCACTAGTTTTTTTTTTTGTCACTAGTTTTTTTTTTTTTTTAAGATTTTATTTTTTTAAGTAATTGCCACACCCAACATGGGGCTCAAACCCACAACCCTGAGATTGAGAGTCAAATGCTCCTCTCACTGAGCCAGCCAGGTGCCCCTTCTTTATCACTGGTTTGGATCAGCTGACTATGACATACTTTAGTGTAATTTATACCTCTTGTGCCAGTTTCCTTGAGTGTCTTCTATCTGAGGGTATTCATCTAATTTGGAGCTTTTTAAGTCATTATTTTTTCAAATATTTTTTCTATCCTCCTCCACCCCCCTTCTCTTTCCTTTCCTTGGGAAACTGCAATTACAAGCATTTTAGGTTACGAGAAGTTGTTCCTGATGCTCTGTTCATTTTCCAGTCTTTTTTTTCTCTGTATGTTTCATTTGGGATAGTCTTTATTGCTATGTCTCCAAGTTTTAGTCTTTTCTTCTGGACTAATTGCTCATTGCAATAGACTGAGTGCTTGTGTCCCTTTCCACCCTGCCCCCCAATTCATATATTGAAGTCCTAATCCTCCAATGAGATGGTATTAGGAGGTGGGGCCTGGGAGGTAATTAGGTCATGATCATGGAACCCTGGTGAATGGGATTAGTGCCCTTCTAAAAAGGACCCAGAGAGCCCTCCCTCCCTCTTTCTGTCATGAGAGGGCACAGGGAGAAGTCTGCACCCTGCAAGAGGTACTAAGTTTTGATGTTGTCTACAAATTCTAACATCTGTGTTCATTTTAGGTCTGTGTGGGCTGACTGATTTTTCTCCTAATTGTGGATCATATTCTCTTGTTTCTTTGCATGCCTGCTAAATTTTTGTTATTAGACATCTGATATGATCAATTTTGCCTTGTTGGGCCCTGGGTGGTTTTGTGTTCCCATATTCATTTTGACCAGAAGCAGAAGTCTACCAGGACCATGATGCATCAGGGAAAAGGGAAGATGGTGGGAGGCATCATTGTCCAGGATTTTTGTGAAGCTGTCTAGGTATGGGATAATCATATCCTTGAGATAGCTTTTCTGTTTCTCACTCTGTTTCTTTTTATAGAACAGACTGAGAGAAGAGGACAGGTGAGATGCTTCTTTTTTTTTTCTTTTGTAGCAACTTTGAAACATTCTTTTCTCTTCCCCTCCCCAACAGAACAGAAAAGAATTCTTAAGTTGTTGCTGAATTTAATTCAACCAAAGCCAGAAGGATAAGATAATAACACGCTGAGTATTTCCTTCTAGCGGTATTCAATGATATCACATCTGCTCTGAACCATTGAAAGTACAATTTGGCTACATCGTTTAGTGTCCCTTAAAATAAGATTTTCCCTGCTAGGTGAGTCTCACTGCTAATATCACAGCAAATACCTATCTCAAATGAGATATGAGATAGGTATTTGCCAGTTCAGCACTTAGCTGGTGAATACTCAGTCTAATTAATAGCCAGTTGGGATTAAATCTAGAGGGGAATGAGAATAAACTTATCAGGAAGGTTTTAGATCTGCCCACTATGGAGAGTTGTTCAATTATTCCATTTGAGACTTCAGACACTACCCTGAATGGAACTCATGGTGCCATTAGCTACAAAACCTGTTAGGGGAGAAGAGTGGTCTCTGCTGTGATGCTTACTGCAGCACATCACTATCTAAGCAATATTCTGGGTCCCCCATTGCTGCTAACACCACCTGTTTGCAAAGAAAATACATTGACGGGGAGATAGAGGCCCTGAAACACAGTATTATTCTCTGCTGAGTGCCAGAGAAACTCTACTAAGGGAAGAAGAAATAGCAAGATCCATGCAGGCAAGGTGGACTTAGAAGTATTGGAGGCAGCTACATCCTGGGCCTGTCACTTGATAATTTATCCCCTTTTCTGAACCTCAAGCACCTCAGATGATTAGTGGAATCATACATGACTGCCTTGAGGATAAGAACTGGCTGGTACTATTTCTTTAGGGGTCCCACCCAGTTTGAAGAACAATGATACTGACATTAGGTACCTCTCTGACCTCATCCCTACTTTCTCCTGTCTACTGCAGCCACACCAGTCCCCACACTCTCCTTCACGAGTTTCAAGCATGCTCCAGCACACAGCATTTTTGTCTACTGTTCCCTCTCCACCCACCTACATACCTAAGGGTCATTTCTACTGTACCCTGCCAGTGGCTTTCTATTTATTTCTCAGTGTTTTTTGTTTAATTTTTTCTGCATCATACTTCCCACTTTCCAGCTCCTTTATGATATATGTCTACTTATATGTTTATTCTGTTGCCCCTCCATAAGCTCCATAAAGGCAGGGGCTTTGTTTTGCTTTCTCCCATATCCCTACACCATGGCACAGCACCTGGTGCCCAACAGACATTTGTCTAATGAATAAATAAGCAATCATGTAGAACAAATGGCAGGTTGACTGGATGTGTGTGGATCATAAGAAAGTTGGCTTGACTAGACCAAAGTAACAAATGATGTTTGGTCACAAATTAAAATGTAATATGTCTAGGGCACTTGGGAAGAGCCATCAGTTAAGCCTCTGACTGTTGGTTTCAGCTCAGGTCAGGATCAGTGGAATTGAGCCCCACATCGGGCTCCATGCTCAGCGAGGAGTCTGCTTGAGGAGTCTCTCTCCTTCCCCCTCTGTCCCTACCACTCTCTCTCTTTCTCTCAAATAAATAAATATTTTTAATGTAATACATCAGGCAATTGGAGATACTATAGGAGTCTGTAGGTGTGAGAGCAAGGCCCATCTGGGTAGCAATCTAGGAGCGTGATGAGGAAGGATTCATAAGAATGGGGCAAATGGCCCACAAGAAAATATCCCACAAGAATATCCCACAAGAAAGAATTAGAAACAAGAAGGACTAGAAGGACACAGCATAAACCACAGATCCTGTGCAGCCTCCCGCAGCAGGCTGATGTCGACTCCATGGAGAAGGGACCCGCACAACCTTTCTGTGTCCTGCATAGTTAGCCGATAGTACTCAAAAACACAGTGGCAAGTTACCCAACTGTAATCAAAAACTATGAGCAGCCACCCAGGATGGTTTACAGAACTGAGCTGGAGTTTGGCATTCACACATTCCCCTTCCACTCTGGCATTTCTAACGCAGACTTTTTAAAGAATGGACATTTTCTCATTTTAAGTCCACAGCATCTGCCTGAATCCTCTCTTCTTCTGACAGTTGTCACCATGACAATTCCACCTGCAATACACAGCCCAAAGCTGTGCCTGATACAGACTTTACCATAAGCCAATGACAGGCCCTGCAGAGCGCCTGACCCTTCATAGGCCTCTAATCCATGTTTGAGGAATTGATTGGAATTAAGCCATTTCTGCAAGCAAAGATGCGGGTGCCCACTGGAGTGTGGATGCAACCCAATCAGGCACAGGGAAGTTGAGGATCAGAGTCCCTCTTTCCCAGTGGATGTTGGTCCAGAGCATACTCAGCACCTCATCTGTCTGGGAAAGTAGTCCCCTTAGGAACAATCTCTCTCTCTCTCTCTCTCTCTCTCTCTCTCTCTCTCTTTCTCCCCCTCCCTCCCTCCTCCTCCATCCCTACCCCCAATAGCGTGTATTTCTGCCTGAGTTCCAAGTCTTCGCACAGAAAGAAATCCAGAGTAGCCTCTCTGTGATGACTCCTGGCGAAGCTCAATAGACTTCTTGGGAAGAAGAGCTATAATTTCACTCCAAGTATTTCCGAATCTGAGGCCCTCACTGTAGCTTGCTCTACAAGAGAACAGAGAACAGGCAGCTTGCTGTAGCTACTGTAATTGCAGAGCCTGATCAAAGGAAGACAGGGGGTGGAAGGTGACTCCCAGAATCATGGGGTTCATGTGAACCCTGCCTGTCTGTGCTCGGAAGGGGTTTCTCCATAAAAAAGAACGTTGGTGACATCTACTGTGAAGAGAACCAGGCCATGCTCGAGTCAGGCCTGTGGTAGGTGACACTTGATACTTGTGCTCTTTTCTTAATTTTTCTAGAGCTTTTGGGGACTGACACAACAGGCGAAGAGCAGTTGAACCGTCCTCACTGGTGTAAAAGTGAGATATCGTCAAGCTGGTGTTAAAAAAAATCAAAAACATTAAATCTTGTTTTAAAAGCCAGATTACTCAACCAAAAATTGTTTTCTTCACTCGCAGTGATGTTAATTTGATAAAGTTGTGAACTTCCAGTCAGAATTTAGAATTTTGTCAGGAACTTCATGCCGATGGGGATTCCTTGTATGTACATTTATTAAATTTATTTTATCTCATTAAAAAAAAAGAAAGATAAAATTTAGAATTTTATCTACTTTACAATAATGAATAAGTCAACCCTAAATGTCAAGATGTAGCCTTGGTCATCTTAGCTGCTGTTTCCTACATCATCCCTGTGAGTCAATGAAGTACTTTCTATGCCTGTTTTCCAACTTATTTTTAACCATAACCCTGGGAGGTAGGTATTATCACTATTTCCTATTTTAAAGATGAGTAAATGAGACTCGCTGAAATAATTTCCCAAAGGTCAAAGGTTGGTCTTCTCTCCAAAGCCCGAGTTCTTGCTTCTCTTCCGGCAGTGCAGCAAACCCACTGGTGCATTTGAACAACCCAAGAAAACTGGAAAATACAGATCCCACGGCACCCTCTGTGGAGATTCTGATCCAGTAGGTGTGTCCACATTGCTGGGAATCTGTGTTGATGACAAGATTTTATTTGTTTATTCATGAGGGACACAGAGAAAGAGGCAGAAACATAGGCAGAGGGAGAAGCCGGCTTCCTGCAGGGAGCCGGATGAGGGACTCGATCCCGGGACCTCAGGATCATGACCTGAGCAGAATGCAGACCCCCAACCACTGAGCCACCCAGGGGCCCCAACGAGCTCATTTTGAGAACCAGGCGATCCAGGTGACATCCAGCATCTCCTAGTCCGGCCTCTTCATTAGAAGAGGGAGAGGCCAGGCCCCAGAAATCAAATACTTCCTGGAGGGTGGCCCACTAGCCCAGAATGGGACTAGGGTCAGAATCGAGCCAGCTGGCCCAGCACTCTTTCCACCACATTCCAGTGGGGGGAAAAAAAATCCAAGTCTTTTAGGGAGCTTTGTCCTCCTCCTAGTCTTTCAGGTCTGCCAGCAGCCCAACTCCCCTGGAGCGTCAAACAATACGTTCAAGGCCGCCCCGACAAAATCACACCAGCAATTCCAGACGTCTCGGTGCTTTGGGCCACGTACTGCCAAAATTGGAAACAGCGAAAATCATTTCAGTATTACTGTTCTTTAATTGTGAAAATATCGGTGTGTGAAAATTGCCATGTGTAAGCTTGGGAGCTGTGACAGCTTTCTCAAAAGCAAGCTTGCCTTTCCAACTGCCGCCCAATGGGTATTGTTTCTCCTTGTACACATCCCCATTAAGCTCTCCGCCCAGAATTAGACTCCTATGATGCCTAAATGTGGTCCCGAACAGGCTCTTAAGGTAGGTGTAAATGCAAGTCTTCTAATTCCATGACACTGTTACTGCTAAATTTATGGTCAAGCTGCCGTTCTCTGAGCCATTGCCCTGAGACTGGTGTTTTCTCTCTGCATTTACCCAGTTTGTGTTGAATGAGCAAACATCGAGCTTGTTGGCTTAATGCCAAAGTTTGGCAAACAATCTTCCCCTGTTGGAGGGCTCACTTCTCTATTTCTGGATGTTCTCTGCAAGCATCTGTCATATCAAGTCCTTTAAAGAGATGCCTGAGATGTGCCTGCCCTCTGCATTTTGAGGCAATGCCATTAATTCATTGCTGAGGTTACTGCAAGCATCCAGACCGTACCACAAAGATCTTGATGATGCAGATGTGTCGCTGTGTCTTTTTTGCAACAATATTCTGGTAGTTGGTCCTCGTTTACTAGTGGTAGTTCATAGACAGATTCAGGAGGTTTCTAAATGTGCATGGTACTGTCACGAAGGCAACCTGCCAGAGACGCAAACTTCAGAGGCCCCTCACATCTGAATGACACGATGTGAGTATAAGGGAGAGGACTGTTTTCCAGATAAACAATGTTTGGGTTGGAGTGTCTGACAAAGGAACATGGAGAACCAGAACGAGATGGGGGTTTTTAATTAGGTCTTTAAATTCAAGAAGACACTCAAAATGCCACTCGTTTCTGACAATCTGGTGCTCTCTTTTCTTTTTCCAGAAGCTACAATGTTCCCTGCACTATATCCCAGAATACAAAACAGCACTTCCACATAGTGAGGTGGTGTTCCCCACTCCCCAGATGTCCTGCTGAACGGGGCGCTCCAGGGAAGCACGGGGGTGGGAGGCAGGGGCTGGGGGGGGGGGTTAGCAGCTGAATGAAGCCACTTAACAGAATGGTTTATAGGCCTGGGACTTCAGTTAGTTAATGAGACAAATTCCTCCTCTGTGTCATCTATTTCCCGGGAAACTTTTGCCTTTCTGGAAGCGATACAAACTCTCTTGCAGGCCATTAGGGTTCCACACAGTTATTTAATACCCTTGTGGGAATTGCTTTATCATTTTAAATCATAGATCAGCAAACATTCTCCATAAAAGGCTGGATAATAAACATTCTCAGCTTTGCAGGCCATATGGTCTCTGTCACAGCTACTCAACTCTCCCCCCCTGGCACAAAAGCAGCCCTCGATAATATGTATACAAATGGGACTGATTGTGTTCCAATAAAACTTTATTTATGGACACTGAGATTTGAGCTTCATGAAATTGTCACAAATGACTAATTAATGTTCTTTTTTCAATTTTTGTTTAAGGATTTTATTTATTTCTTCATAAGAGACCCACACAGAGAGAGGCAGAGACATAGGCAGGGGGAGAAGCAGGCTCCCTGCAGGGAGCCCAGTGCGGGACTCTATCCCAGGACCCCAGGATCACAACCTGAGCCAAAGGCAGACGCTCAACCACTGAGCCACCCAGGTACCTTCAATTTTTTTTTTCAACTGTTTAAAACCATAAAAACCTGTCTTAGGCCATGTGTCAGATGAAGATAGACAGTGGACCCAATTTGGCTTGGGGGGGCCAGAGTTTTCCAATCTGTGCTTTAAGTCAATAATTGACTAATAAAATAGAAACAAAATAGAAATACCAACATAGCCATCAGCCTCCCTCTCTCACTTAAGCCTTAGCAAGCACTCAAAAATGTCAGCCATAAGTGTTGTGATTAGTCATCTGGGACATGTTTGGGAATGAAGGTCAGCATGTAATTGTTCTACTCAGTACAGCCTGAAATCCCTCAGCTGACGGCACCGACCCTGCCCTGATGCACCAATGCTCTCGGCGCTGCAGGAGACGTCTCTGTCTGCCCTCTGCTTTACCCGCCATCCCTGGAAAGATCCCTATCTCAGAACAGACAGAGGAGGACAACCTAACTCCAGAGCTTGGGTGACAGCAAGTAAGGATTTTCTTTCCTTCCTTGCTGTGACCTAGTTATTCACAAAGACCCATCCTCTACCAGAGAAGAGGGATAAGAAGCTGGTGTGGCCCTGGGGCTCCTACTTGTCATTTTATGCTTAAAGGTACTTCCTAGATGGAAGTAAAATGAAGTATGGCCTTTGTGCTCATTCTCACCTATCATTCTCCTCCTCAATTCTTTCTCCTTCTTTCCATTTTTCCTTTTTGTCTTTTGAAGTAATGATTTAATATTCAGGTGCATTCTATAACTTCCCTACTCCAAGTGGGATGGTCCACCAACAGTAGGTACCCCTGGAAACTTGTTAGAAACGTGGTCTTGAGGCACCTGAGTGACTCAGTGGTTGACCATCTGCCTTCAGCTCAGGACGTGATCCCAGGGTCCTGGGATCGAGTCCCGCATCTGGCTCCCTGCAGGGAGCCTGTTTCTCCCTCTGCCTATGTCTCTGCCTCTCTCTGTGTGTCTCTCACCAAGAAATAAATCTTAAAGAATGAAAAGGAAGAAATGTCATCTTGGAGCCTGGGCTCCAAACCTACTCAATGGGAATCTGCATTTTGTCCAGGTCTCTTGGGGAGTGCACATCACAGTCTGAGGGGCACCAGTCCTTATAAAATCCTCCTCACTCCCGAGATAGGGAAGAGCTCAGATCAAAACTCAGGTTTAAATCCTGTAGGGAAGTAGAGAGCTCACCTTCTCGGGATTATTCAAAACTGAAGAGCAAAACCAAGGATAGTAGCCAAAATCTAAAATAAGCAAGTGATGGGGCATCTGGCTGGCTCAGTCCTTGAGCATGTGGCTCTTGATCTCAGGGTGGTGAGTTTGAGCCTTGCCTTGGATGTAGAACTTACCTTAAAAAAAAAAAAAGAGTAAGTGATGCCCCTCTTTTGGTGGAAATCAGACTTTTTCACACTGGCAACCTTCAAAGTGGAAACAAGTTATCCAAGACCAGAGCATGATCGTTAAGGGCCTTCAGCACAGAGTCTCAGTACAAAGCTCCAGTGTGACAGGAGAAGAACAAATGATATACACACACGCTCCATGCCTGGGGGTGGGGGTGACCACTTCACTGCAGAAATCAGAGAAGGGTAATCAAGTTATTCCTTGATGTTCTGAAATATAAGAGAAAGGGCCTCAGTATGATGGTAAATGTTTAATAACCAGCTCCAGGGATGGGAGTGGGGGGCAGAAAGTCCTGATTGTCACCTTTTATCAGTTTTCATTGGTGTCCATCTTCCTCTTAGACTGATTTCAAACTACCGATATGATGCCACTGGAGGTGGAGTTGGAAAGAGAGCCACAGTAGCACACCATGCACACACAATAAACATGAACAAACTCAAACACACAATAACAGTAAATTGTAATAAAATAATTAGGAATTGATGAGTTGTATTTATCAACTTTATTTTTAATATAACTAATTTAATTGTAAATTTATACAACTTAATTTTTAATAATGACCGTGTGTAACGAGGTCCGAATCTTCCTGACAATCAGCTCTCAGGAGGCAGTTCAAGAAGACTCTAGCACATTTCTAGAAAAACAGCATCTTCACAACTTTGGAAATTATAGGATGCTTCCAGGGATACCTGCCCAACACATTTGGGTTCCACCCCATTTATTCACACTGATGTCCTAGCAAATCTCTGTTCACAGATTGCCTTAAAAGAAGAGAAAAGAAAAGAAAAGAAAAGAAAAGAAAAGAAAAGAAAAGAAAAGAAAAGAAAAAACCCCTCTCACAATTCATCCATCCTGCAAACTTTCATTAAACTTTCTCAAGAACATTTCATTGGTGTCCTTTGTGTCAGATTATTTTAGTTGAGAATTTTTCAGTTCCCAGTTGGAATATTTCATGTGACTTACTACAACCATGAGTTAATACTCTCAGCTATGTTCCCCAAACACCATCTGAGCCTTGTTTCAACTTCATTCACAAATCCTTAATGCTCCTTGCTCGACAATTATAATGCTTCAATTTGAGTTTTATCCCATCTTTCCTCTCTTTTCAATTTTCGTGAAAGGAAAATTGACAGGTAACAACTATCTAAGCAGGAAGGGAGGCAGTGAAATGAGTTTAAATGCTATAAGAAAATAATCAGCCTCTTCTAACAGAGCTGACCAGTAATTTCCCAGGAAGGATCCAGGATTTTTACATTTCCAAGAATCCTTACTAGAATTTTCCTGGTGTTGTGGCTTCATGGACCCACTGAGTCAGGCCACCCGGTTCCTCATTCCAGATCACTCAGGAGCTAGCCTCCCCACCCCAATCTGAGTCATTCAACCTCTCTGAGCTTGGGTTTACAGCCTGTAAAATAAGGGGTTGATAGATGATGTCAGCTTTTTTTTTTTTTTAATTCTTGAAAATAAAAATTAATTAAAAATAAGGCAAAAGGGGACCCCTGGGTGGCTCAGCAGTTTAGCTCCTGCCTTCGGCTCAGGGCGTGATCCTGGAGCCCCGGGATCGAGTCCCACGTCGGGCTTGGAGCCTGCTTCTCCCTCTGCCTGTGTCTCTGCCTCTCTCTGTGTGTCTCTCATGAGTAAATTAAAAAATCTTTAAAAACAAGTAATAGGGCAAAAAAAGGAAAAAAAATTTTTGGAAAGAACTTGTTGCTTAGGTGAGCGGTCTTCCCGGTCTCTCTTTTGGTGGATTACACCATTTTCATTTAATTCTCTGCGACCAACATGCACAGCCCGGCACCTTCCTGACCACTAACAGCTCATCAAATGCAGTTTCCATGAAAATGACTTGCTCGGCCCGTTTCGCGCCTGCCGGGCTGTCTCGAACCGAAGGCCTGGCTGTCTTCATCCTGGGCTTTCTGGGTGCGCGACGGTCCTCCCCGGGTCGGCCTGTGACTCTGCCGTCGGGGTCCGTCTGTCCGTCTGTCTGCACCTCCCGCCCCTCGGAGCCGCGGGCGCCAGTCGGGCCCCCCGCCCCCTCCCAGGGTGCCTCCCCGAGGGGCACGGAAGGGGTCCCCGCAGGACGCCTCCCGGAGGGCACTTTGGAAAGCGGACTCGGCCGGGCGGCGGCTCCTCCCACCCCTCACTCCCTGGGGTCCGCCTCCGAGTTGTGAGTCCGGCGCCTCGGATCTCCCAGGTTCCAGTTACACAAGTCCCGCCGCCGCGCAGGGCCGGGGCCGCGTCTGGCGGTTTATTGTGGCAACAGTTCCCGGCAACTGCCCGGCTGCCGAGCGCCTCCAGCCCGGGCTCCGGGTGCGGGAGGTGGGACAGGCGGGGGTGCAGGGGCGCAGCAGCTGGGGCAGGGGTGCAGGGGCGCAGCGGGGGTGCAGGGGCTCAGCAGCGGGGGCGGGGGTGCAGGGGCTCAGCAGCGGGGGCGAGGGTACAGGGGCTCAACAGCGGGGGTGCAGGGGCTCAGCAGCAGGGGTGCAGGGGCGCAGCAGCCGGGGCGGGGGTGCAGGGGCGCAGCAGCGGGGGCGAGGGTGCAGGGGCTCAACAGCGGGGGTGCAGGGGCTCAGCAGCAGGGGTGCAGGGGCGCAGCAGCCGGGGCGGGGGTGCAGGGGCGCAGCAGCGGGGGCGAGGGTGCAGGGGCTCAACAGCGGGGGTGCAGGGGCTCAGCAGCAGGGGTGCAGGGGCGCAGCAGCCGGGGCGGGGGTGCAGGGGCGCAGCAGCGGGGGCGAGGGTGCAGGGGCTCAGCAGCGGGGGTGCAGGGGCTCAGCAGCGGGGGCGGAGGTGCAGGGGCGCAGCAGCGGGGGCGAGGGTGCAGGGGCTCAACAGCGGGGGTGCAGGGGCTCAGCAGCAGGGGTGCAGGGGCGCAGCAGCGGGGGCGAGGGTGCAGGGGCTCAACAGCGGGGCTGCAGGGGCTCAGCAGCAGGGGTGCAGGGCCGCAGCAGCCGGGGCGGGGGTGCAGGGGCGCAGCAGCCGGGGCGGGGGTGCAGGGGCGCAGCAGCGGGCGCCCCGGTAGGGCGAGCATGGGCTGCGGACCTTCCCAGGCTGCGGAGGACCAGAGACGCGTGCCCGCGCCCAGGAAGGGCTGGGAAGAGGGATTTAAGGTAAAACGAACACGCACGACATCGAAGCGGGCAGAACGCCTTTTGCCAGGCTTGGGGTGGGGAGGGGGCCTGGAGTGGCCTGCAGCTGGGTGCCCGGCAGTGGGTGGGCCCCCTTCCCCGAGACTCATGCGCCAGAGGCCTAGCTTTGGGAGCCTTTTGTGTTTCAAGAACCTGAGAAGGTGATCACACCTCGGAGCAGAGGCAGGGGGAGCAGGTGTGTTCTGTGCGGAGCTGGGGCTGCTGAGGGGAGCTCCTGGGAACCGTCACACTCCGTTGGCTTCCAGAAAGGGGGCCCTTTGAGGATTACTTGGCCCTCAAAGAGATTTTAGAGGCCTTCCGTCTGGCTGTGCCCTCTCGCTTCCCCCTGAGGACCCAGAGAGGTGGACGTCTTGCCTCAGGCTGCCCAGCTTATTTGGGGGCAGAGCCGGAGATAGAATCTGATTTTCAAGACTCTCATTCCAATGCTCTCTCTCTTCTCTCTTTCTCTCTCCCTCTCGGTTGCAAACCCCATGATTCTTCTGGAGACACAAAGGGGAAGTTTTTCCAAAGTGGGGCATAGAGGGATGGGTTGGTCCCGGCAGAAATGAGCTCCAGGATGTCTCCCCATCCTCACCACCATCAGTATTCCACGAATGAAGCTGGGAACCCACAATGGTATACATTGGAGAGGGGTCACCCAAAGGTAATATTACCATATAATCTGTCATCACAGCAAGATACTTTTAAGAGTGAAAAGGAACACTATTAACAAATTGGCCCAGCCTGACTTAAGCTCATACAGTCTGCAGAAAACCAGGGTTTATGGTCACCCTTTCGAAAGGACCTTTTTGGAGCTACTGTCTAAAGAGCACACCTTTCTTTCAGTAGACAAAGTGCAAGATGCCATTTGGTGCCACTTACAGCACCTACTGTGTGTGTGGCACATGTGCTGGGTTCTTGGAGCACATCATAAAACAAACCAGAGACTTGGGCTTAGGACTTGGTGCCCACCCATGGTGACACTGTTTTCTATTTTCTATCCCAACTGCCTCTTCTGACGTTAGGGTCCTATTACCTCTTACTGGGTCTTCCTGCTTCTCCCATTGGCACCCTACCCCATCTGCGTCCTACACTACCACTTGTCTTTCTAAGAAAAAATTCCCTGGAGTGTGCAAAACCTTTTACACATGGTCCCACTGGTCTTTCTAACATTATCTTGTCCAGTTACAGACACTTGCAGACTCTCGGCTCTACCTCAGGAGCCTGCAGTGCTCCCTTCCTCCAGTTATCAACATGGTTCCATGCTTTTCCCCATGCCATTCCCTCTTCCTGGAATGCCCTCCCCAGACTCCCATTTCCAGTCAGCTCACCTGATGAATTCCTACTTATCCTTCAGCACTGAGCCCAAACACTACCCTTGTGACACTCCCTTCTCACGTGGTAAATGTTTGTTTAAAGCTCCTTCTGGGGGCGCTTGGGTGGCTCAGTCCCTTAAGCATCTGCCTTTGGCTCAGGTCATAATCCTGGGGTCCTGGGATGGAGCCCCACATTGGGCTCCCTGCTTAGACAGGAGCCTGCTTCTTCCTCTGCCCTTTCCCTGCTTGTGCTCACACACCCTTTCTCTCTCTCTTACTTGTACTCTCTCTGGCTCTCTCTCTGGCTCTCAAATAATAAATAAATCCTTTTTTTAAAAAAAAAGAAAGCTCCTTCTGCCTCATAGATTTATGGGCTTCTTAGAAACAATTTGGTCGTCTTTATTACTCATTACTGCTTTGAATGAATATATAGGAATACATTTTCTCCCTTTTTCCAAAAACTATATTAACGTGATTTAAAATATTAACTTATTGTGCCTTTGTCTTTTTTGTACGAAAAAAAATCTTTATTTTTTAATTTACTTTACTGTCATGAATGTGTATAAGACTTCCACAGAAGGAAATTTTCACTATTCGTGTTTCTTATCTGGCCATTATCATTTGTTTCATTTCATGGTTATTACTGAAAATGATGTTGTTGCATAGAGCAGGAGGAAATGCTAAAAAGACAATCCTCTGCATGTCAGATCCACTAGGTCCCTATAAGCCAAGCTTCCTCAGGCTTCGGAGGGTTTCAGTGTTTTTTCCTGAATTCCCTGGGTATGAAAGTCATTACCTCTCTGTTGGATTTTTGTTGAGTCTCCTAACTGGTCTCTCTAGATCCTTCCTCCACTGCCCACCCCCACCTGTGCTCCAGGCTTCTGCATGACCTTGAGAGCAATCGTTCTAAGGTAAAATCTGATTATGTCATCCTCTGGTGACTAAACAGTTGCCAACCCATTAGGTAGTTATACAAACCAGTGGTCAAGAATATCGTTACTTCAGTTTGACTTCTGGGTTCACTGTTAGCTGGGTGACTTTGGTCAAGTTATCTAACCTCTCTGTGCTTATCTGTAAAATGAGGGTAATTCTAATACTAGCTATTTTATAGAGTTGTCAACAGAGATTAAATCCACGGGAAATGATCATACCAATGCCTGGCACAGAATAAGTGTTTAATATGAGTTAGTACAACTGTCGTTATCACAGTGATTTATGTAAGATAAAATCCTAAATCCTTAGCGCATCTTACCAGCCATCCTTGAGCTGCCTCCTGTCACATTCCCCTGCTTCATCTCTTCCCACACTCATTTCTCATTCAAATCTCACTACTCATTGCTCTCCAAACCCATTCGGTCTCTATCTCCATGCTTTTGCACCTGTTGCTTACCCTCCCTTCAGACTCCCCCCTCCTCCCTGAGGAATCGCATGCAAATATATACCCATCTTTCAAGACAACTCAAGACCCCCTTCCTGCCTCTGTCCCCCTCACCCCTGCTATTGCCACCATGCTGGCAAAGTTAACCTTATACCTTCTCCTACATGTTTCAAAACATCTATTGTATTTATTTTCTGTTTTCATATCTGCTTCCCATCCTGAGTTACTACCTTCTTGAGGACAGGAAATGGCTTTTTGTCTTTGTGTCTCCCACGCTTACTACAGTGCTTGATGCAGACCAGGCACTAACAAACATTGCTTGAGTGACTCCATGTCCCTCCTGGCTCCTGCTTGGTATCTTCTTATCTCCTAGTCACATAACTAAACTAATGACAGTCAGCAAGGAGGAAATTCAATATTAAAATATCCTGGAAATAGACTCAGAGTCGATTCAGGCATATCCCTCCTTCCCCACCCCAAACACTTTGACTTTGGAAATCTGATCCAGCAAATGTATGATTATTAATTAAATGCTCTCTAGCTATCAGAACACTGCTGCTTTTGCTAACTTCCTAAATGCACAGGCTGAAAGTTCAGTAGTTCACTGGTGTCTTTAAAATGAGATGAACATGGTTGCTTGCTTGAAATATTTATGTTTCGTAGTGGTACAACTTTAAAAATTCTGGGTCAAACTTCTTGAGACCTGCCTACTGGCTTTCTCCTCCCTTGTATCTTAGTCTAAAGTGCTAAAAAGACACAGTAATAAAATAATGCATAATTAGAAAAAACCTGGGAAACTTTTCTCAGTTGGAGAAATGTTCTTCTGTATGATGAACTCCGAGTTCTGGGCTTATTATGAGAGGGAACAGACTAGATTGAAATAGATAATCTCTAAGGACCTTTCACAGATCTTACCTAATCTTTGACAAGAAAAGTCTTATTTATCACCAGTAAACAGGACTAAGTGACCTTGACCAGTCCAAAATTTTAAAAGATGATATTCCGGGGTGTTTTTTGGAGGGTTGCTATTTGTTTTTACCACTCACTAGATGTAAGCTAGAAAAATCAAGTTTTGAAGAATACTTTTTTCCTATATGTCTAAAGACAAATACATTTATAAAATGCACCTGCCAATAATGTGATTTAAGATTCCAGCTCAGGGGACACTTGACAAATGACTCCAAACTGGCAATGTGTTTCCCAAAAGCTTTAGAACACAACCTATAGTACCTCCAGACCCACAACAAACAAAACAACTCTCTCTGTAGTTAAAAGTAATATCTTTTTTGGAATGCTGATGGTTCCCATGTGTAGCTGCTAGCTTAGCATTCACTGCTTTCCAATTCTGTCTAAAATTGATAAGATTTGGGATGCCTGGGTGGTTCAGTGGTTGAGCATCTGTCTTTGGCTCAGAGCATGATCCCAGAGTCCCGGGATCGAGTCCCATATCGGACTCCCTGTATGGAACCTGCTTCTCCTCCCTCTTCCTATGTCTCTGCCTCTCTCTCTGTGTCTCTCATGAATAAGTAAATAAAATATTTTTAAAAATATATAAAACAAACTAAAATTGATAAGATTTTATCCCCAAGACAATGATGTATAAATCATTGATGTATGGATCATTGATGTATGGAATCATTGATGTATGGAATCAATACAAAATATGGAAACTTCTTGAATCTGTATTTCTGCCACAACTGCATCTCAAAGAAAAAATAAAACCTCCCACCCACCTCCCCACCCCTTCCGCCAGCACCATGGCTGAGAGACTTCTCATTGGTGTGAACATGTACACCCTGAATGAATTAAAAAGAACAAGAAAACTGTTTTGCCATATCCCTGAGAGGCATAAATAATATAATTAATTTGTAAATATCTCTGGTCTTTGAACTCTGTCTATTCTCAAACCTAGATTATGAAATTTGGTTAAAATTTTAGAATGTGTTGCACATAGATAAGATATTTGAAAGGCATTCTTAGTTTCCAAAGAGAAAAACTTGACATTTCTGCTCATGAGGGCTGAAGGCTGGTATATGTTATTTTATGTCAAAAGATTGTGTTTCATCTGTTACCATTTAAGCTGTGGTCGCTAACAGATCTTGAAGGCAGACTGGATCTAAGGAAGCATACATGGGTGAAGCATTCATGGCTTTGATGAAGCCATTGGGAGATCATTATGGGTTGTGGCACTTGTGAAAAACTACCATTGAGATTGAGAATATTCAAATTTGCTCTCAGCTCCAATATGGGCATTTTTGTTGTTGTTGTTTAATTTTTCAAGGTCTCCAATGGGAAATGTTAAATGGCAAAATTCAGCCCTGTGTTTAACTCTGTGCCTTGCTAGGCTCAAGAAACAAAGGGTGTGCAAAACAAAACAACTTGTGAAATTACCTGTCAGTGCAGATGCTGGTTTTTAGTATTTTATTTGGAAAGAGGGGCAAGAATACCTAACACGATCTTTGCTTTACCTTCAGTATGAACTGTGAGCCCCTGAAAAAGCATCAGTCTCCTTTCCTTTTGTTATATGTAACAATATATATTTTTATATATTTGTGATATGTGTGTGTATAAATGTGTCTGCGCACGTGAAAGAGAAAGACTGTGATAGAATAAGATTTTAGTTATAGGATAATTATAATAATACATAATATACATTAGGACTTTTCCTGGGTCAGCTTTCTGTACAGGAACTACACGGCAGTAACTGTGTCTATGAAGAAAGACAAACAGGGAGGGAAAGAAAAGCACATAGTTGCTCTCATGCTTTCTCCTTATGCCATTTGTATTTCAACTCAGTTGACTTTTTGTTTGCTTACTGGTTTGTTTGTTCAGTTGGTCGCTTTTTCATGCCTTCCCGTGTAATCTTGAAGCACAGAACTAATTAACCCTCAGCACAATGAAGTGATGTTGATTTAGCTGGAGCGATTGTGCTGTGTAAAGATGGTGATAAGGAGCTATGTGGGTCTCCCTACGAACATAGGAGAATCCCTAATTGAGTGACAAGAACCTGAAGGTGTTGGAGCTGCCATGACCTAGCTGCTGTGATCTCTACTTTAGCCTCTGAGGGATTTGAAAGCACTTTGGAGAACTTCCAGAAAGTGAACAAATGTGCTTATATATATTTTTTAATTTCCATGATTTTTATTGTGGGAGTACCAAGAGTTTCAGGCTGATGTCCTATTTCTTTAATTCAGTTTTCCCAAAGGAAATGCTTTCTGTTTAGTCCCTGGAGTCATAACTTTTAACCAGAGAAAACCCTTTCCTTTAAATGGAAGTTCTGAGGAGTGTGCTGTCTTCCTTCCTAATGTTTCTGGGCCCATCTCTATATCCCAGTGTCACTGCCACTGTCCTAGTTCATATTCAATAGGACCTCACCTGGACAATTGCAATCGTTGTTACTCGCTGCCCTCCTCTGTCTCTTCATTGCTTCCTTCAGCTCCCCTAGTTTGCACTAACCCCAGTGATTTTTCTAAAAACAGATTCCTGATCGTTTTATTTTACTTCCTTTGTAGGTTATCTGTTACATTTAAAATAAAATCAAACTCTTTAACTTCTCTTTCCTACCTCAGCACCTACCCTTTCTGCCTTCTTCTGATTCTGCTCCACTGGAATAATTCAAGTTCATATGCTCACAATATTGTTTCATATCCTGGCTTCGTTTGTGCTTAGCCTCTGTCTAGAATGACCTTTTCATCTTGCCAACTGGAAACTCATTCAAGACCCAATTCAAGCATCTTTTCTTCTTCTACACCTTCTGCTGCCCCAACAAGATACAATGTGGTATTTAGTGTATCAGGGCATTGCTGGAAATAGTGGAGTTTGGAGGTGGGGTCCTGGGGCCCTCAAATACTCAGAGGAGAAGAAGAATTGGTTAAACAAATTGTGGTATATTATGTAATAGACTATGCTACAGTCATCAAGTAAATGACTACTCCCCACCATTAAAGAGAATGAGGTAGACCTATATATACTGATATAAGCAAATGTCTCTGATATATTGTTAATGGAAAAAAAAACAAGTTACAGAAATATAATACAATACCATTTAATATATAGCCTGATTTATTTGATTCATAAATATCTTTATTAAAATATAATCCACATATCATACAATTCACCCATTTAAAATGCACAATCCATAGTCATCACCACAATCTAATTTTAGAGCAGTTTTATCCACCCCACAAAAGAAACCACTATCCATTAGTGGCCAACCTCCACTTCCTAAGCAACCACTAAATTTATACTCTGTTTCTATTAATTTGCCTATTCTGAATGTTTGGTAAATGGATCGTCTTTACATCTGGCTATTTTCACTCAGCATAATGTTTTCAAATGTCACCTATGTAGCAGCATACATCAGTACTTCATCTCATTTTATTGCCATATAATATCCCTTGGTCTGGATAGACTACGTTTTATTTACCCATTCATCAGTTGATTGACATTTGGGGTGTTTCTACTTTTTTAGATATTATGAATATTAATTTTGAACATTTGTGTGCCAGGTTTTGTGTAGACATATGTTTTCATTTTGCTTGGGTCTATATACCTAGAAGTGGAGTTTTGGGATCAAAAACTAACTCTCTTTTTGACTTTTTGAGAAAACTGTTTTTCAAAGTGGGTGCACCATTTTACATTCCCACAGCACTGTACAAAGGTTCCATTTTCTCCATGTTCTTGTTCACACTTATTCTGTGGTTTTATCATTATAGTCATCCTGGTGGAGGTGAGGTAGTCTCCCTTTCTGGTTTTGGTCTTGCAGTCCTTACTGACTAGTGAAATTGAGAATCTTTTCAGGTGCTAATTAGCCAATTCCAATTTGTTTTTAAAGATTATATTTCTTGGAGCAAACACATCTGAGAAGTTACATACTAAGATGTTAATAGTGCATTTGTCTAGGGAATGGTACTTACTTTCTACTGTGTTTCTGATCATTCTATTTCTACCAAAAGAACAGAATCAAAATTATGGCTGGGGGCTGGAGAGAGAGAGAGAGAGAGAGAGAGAGAGAGAGAAATAGATAGATAGATAGATAGATAGATAGATAGATAGATACATTACAAGGAATTGGCTTATGCACTTATGAGGGCTGGCTAGGCAAGTCCAAAATCCACACAATAGCATAAGTGGTCAGAAAGGAAAGGCTGGCACTGAAGGTGCAGTCCACAGAATGAACTCCTTCCTCAGGGAAATCTCAATTCTACTCTTAAGATCTTCAACTGATTGGATGAGGCCCACCCGGATTATCAAGGATACTCTTTTTTACTTAAAGTCAACTGACTGAAGACATTAACCATATTTACCAAATACCTTCACAACAGCACCTAGATTCATGTTTGATTGAATAATAATACTATGTGGACTAGCTTAGTCAACACATAGACTGATCATCAATAATTTCCTTCTATATTATTTATGTTTACAAGGAGCCTGTATTTTTTAATCAACAAAAACAATAAAGATACTTTCACTTAAAAAAAACTTTTTTTACACAACGATATCTTTACTTTTCACATTTAATGAACGTTTCATTGTGGCGTCATCTGAGGTGCTCAGCATAGTAGCTTGTATCTGATAGATTCCTGTAGACACTATATTCATTTCTATGGCTGCTATGACAAATTATCATACTTTTGGTGGCTCACTACCACACAGTTTTATTCTCTTCCACTTCAGGAGATCTGAAGTCCACAATCAGTTCCACTGGGCTCAAGTGAAGGTGTTGGCAGGGCTCTTTCCTTTCAGGGGCTATGAGGAAAGAATCCTCTTCCTTGCATGTCCTGGCTTCTAGAGTTGCACTGCTCTCACTCCTTGGCTGGTGGCCCTTCCTCCCTCCGCTGCCAGTAACATCTTTGATGAGTCTCTGCATTCCTGGCACATCACCTTCTCCACTTCTGTAGTCACGTCTCTGTCTGCCTCCGCCTTGTAAGGACACTGGTGGTTACACCTGGGTAATCCAGGATAATCGTGCTATCTCAAGGCCCTTAAAGAAACTGTTTTCTAAGAAATCCTGACTCTCATGAAGCTGTTCCCTTTTCGCAGGCTGACATCCCCGTGACTCATTCTGGGGAGGGCTGCAGGCCCCAAGATGAAGATGCATTTCCCAAGGATTCAGGAAGCAGCCCCAACGGCCTGGAAAACCTGGGAAGCTTACCTGGAACCATACCAGAAAGTTCCCCATCACTTAGTGAAAGAAATGGAAGAATAAATTCAGGTAACAGCTCTCATTTTTATATTCATCATTACATTGTATGATGTGTGTTCACAACCCTTTCATCACAGTTTTGTGGGCCAGGCAGTGCCCCAGATGGCAAAGTCCCTATCTCTGAGACATTAAGGTGTGGCTTTAGGCCTTCATTATTTGAATAAATAATGCGAACCATTAATCATCTTGTAGATAAAACAATTGAAACCATCTTGGGGGATGCTGGGGAGGTGGCTCAGTGGTTGAGCATCCGCCTTTGGCTCAGGTTGTGATCCCGGGGTCCTGGGATTGAGTCCCTGCATCAGGCTTCTTGCAGGGAGCCTGCTTGTCTCTCTGCCTATGTCTCTGCCTCCTCTCATGAATAAATAAAGTCTTTAAAAACACACACACAAAACCATCTTGGTTTTTTTTTTTCTTTTTCTTTTTCCTTTTATTTTTTTTAAGCTGAGAGCCCTTGCTGGCAGTTGGGAATAGGCCTTGGGAATAGGAGTCACACAGGCTGTGGTGAAATTCCTGTAAACTTCTCCTGTATTCACATCTCTCCAAGAGAAAGTTCTACATTTGAAAAAAAAAATAAAGAAAACCTACATCAAACTGTTTCCCCTCTGTCTCCCATTCAAAGGATCACCAAGTATACAAAACAATCATCTTTCAGAAACACGGAACAAGTGATTATGACCTGGTGTGCCCCTAGAAACTATTTTGGTTTTTCCCGTGGTGGTTTTGGCTTTACTGAAGTTACCCCCCTGGTGTTGATTGAAGAGCCCCTAGTTATATTTTGTCAGCTTCTGAGACAAACTGAACTCGACAGAACTCAAGGGAATGTGGTCTGTTTTATTTGAGGGGAAGGCTTTCGTGTCACTCCTCACCACTGTCCTGTCTTCCCTAGGAAATAGATGGGTTTGTAAATGAGATTCTTTCCCTTGGACTTTGGTGGCTCACTCTACTTGTGATAGATTTCAGATTAGCCTTGATCTTGTGGTTCTGATGTGAGGCAGACGTGACCTCAGAGGACGGTGGGAAGGGTGGGGGGCGGACAGCAGGGAGGCCCCTCCTCTCTCTGCGTGTCAGGCCAGAATGTATAGTTCTTGCTGATAATTCTGTCCCTGGGAATCCCTCCTGGACAGTGTCTATGGCGCTCACAGACTGAGGACTGTCAGGTGCACAGGGACCTGGGGGTACCATCAGTCACTCTGTCCAGCGGGCTAGTGCTGTCAGACACACCAGCCTCTAGAAGGAGTGGAAATATTCAAGCAGGTGTTTCCAGGGGCACCTGAGTGGCTCAGTGGTGGAGCATCTGCCTTCAGCTCAGGTCCTGGGTTGAGTCCCCCGTTGGGGTCCCCGAAGGGAGCCTGCTTCTCTCTCCTGCCTATGTTTTTGCCTCTCTCTCTTTGTGCCTTTCATGAATAAATAGTCTTTGAAAAAATAATAAAGCAGGTGTTCCCAAAAGGTGGTGTAGATTAGTTTCCAGGAGAGACCTTGCCATGGAATGAATAAGAACCAGTGCCCTAAGCTTTATATTTGTCCTCTGCCTGATTTCTTCCCTGTCTCTTTTCTGCATCCCTGCTCTGCCCATCTTTAGAGTATTTGTTACAGATTTCAAGTTTCACGGGAACACTTCCCAAGTCTTTCCTTTAAAAAAAAAAAAAAGAAACAAACTTCTTATTATGAATAATGTCAAATGTAAGTAAAGTTGCAAAAAAAACAAATACCTGTATTCTTTCCCCCCAGATTCCCTAAATGCTAACATTATGCCACATTTGTATGTGATATAATTGCATGCATCGTGGTCCCTCTCTGTCCCTCTCTCTCTCACACACACACACATAGATTTTTTTTTCTGAGAGCAAATCCTAGACATAACGACACTGTACTCCTAAGTACACCAGTATGTTTCCTAAAACAAGGATAGTCTTTGTATAATCACAGTACAAGGATCACAATCAGCAAATTACCCCTTATGCAGTGCATTATCTCATCTGCATATTCAAATTGTATCAATTGTCTCACAAATGTCCTTTATAAATAAATTTCCAGTTTGAGATCTAATCCAGAATCTCATGTTTAATTTAGGTATCATGTGGTCTTTTTCTTCTTTTATCTGGAGCCGGTCCCTCAGCTTTTCTTTGTCTTTTATCTGATTGATGTATCTGGAGATATAAGCCATTTTATTTGCTAGAAACTTCCTCAGTTTGTGTTTGATATTTCCTCACGATTAGTTTCAGGTTATCCATTTTGAGCAAAAATACCAAAAATGATACTGTACTCTGTTTAGTATATCAAATCAGGAGGTTCGCAATGTCTGCACTTGAACTTTATTGCTTTTTTTTCTTTTTTGCCTTGCAAACTATTTTAATGTAAAATTTATCAATCTTTTCTTTTACTGAATCTGGATTTTGAGTCATAGTTAGAAAGCCTTTTCCTATGCCAGAGTTAAAGATGAATTTACTTTCGTTTTCTTGTATAGCTTCACTCTTGACACTTATGAAGAATTTTTAACCTTGTGAGAAAATGCTAATTTATATGTTAAGTGCATAGGAAACATAATTGTATGTTCAGTATGATGTCAAATTTGCAAAAATAGAATTTGATATATCAATCGTGGTAATCTCTGAATGGTAAGAGGATCGCATTTTTTTCCCTTTTTTTATTCTTTTCTATATTTCCCAAGTTTATTATGATAAGCATGTACTACTTTCATAAGCTGAAAGAAGCTTAATGTCACTTTCAAACACTCCTCCAATCGTCTTCAGTGTCCCAGGAAATCATGAGGATTTAGTTGCAATGACTGCCATAGCAAGGGGTCTCTCTGTAGGTTAGCCACTGTCAATGTCAAGCCAGCATTTGGGTGGACTCAGAAAAATAATTGATTGAGATAGTTAATTATTTTTTTATTTCATAATCATTTTAATAATGTAACAATTGTATAATGTTAGTGATAGTCATCAACGATGACGTTCTCTTTAGAAACGTCCTGGGAGGGAAATGGACCACACAGTGGAGCTCTTTCCTTGACCTTAGAGAATGCAGTGAGGTGGCTGAGAATATAGGTACTGAAGTCAGACATTCTTGGATTTAAATCCTAGTTGATTCTCTTCCTACTCATGTCACCTTCCGCAAGTTAATTCACCTCTCTCATATAGTTTATTTATATGCTAGAGAATCATAGAATTCACAATGTTATAAAATATATAAAGTATCTAAAATGATGCCAGGCACATAAGTGCTCAGTAAATAGTTAACTATTATTTTGACCTTTCCAGATAAGCCCACCTTCTAAAAGTTAAAAAAAAAAAATCCTTCTGGGATGCCTGGGTGGCTCAGTGGTTGAGTGTCTGCTTTTGGCTCAGGTCGTGATCTCGAGGTCCTGGGATGGAGTCCCGCATCAGGTTCTGCACAGGGAGCCTGCTTCTCCCTCTGCTTATGTCTGCCTCTCTCTCTGTGTCTCTTGTGAATAATTAAATAAATATCTTTTAAAAATCCTTCTAATTCTTTGAAGATAATTTACCTCTTTTTATTGCGTTTTTTTTTCTATTGTTTCAAGCTCTAGCTTACGAGTTTACCCACCTGAAAGACATGCTTTACCGTTCTGTACCAAAATCTGTATATAGCTCTTTAAAGTGAACATTGAGTCTATTCCAAACACTAGAAGACACAGCACTGGACGAGAAATGAGATTATAGTTGATTTGTTGAAGTTACTTGCATGGTCAATTAGAGAGGTCTCTTGTAACAACAAGGTGAATATTCTGAAGTGAGAGACATCTGGTTAGTGTGTGTGTGTGTGTGTGTGTGTGTGTGTGTGTGTTTTGCAATCTTTTCCCTGCACATTCGTGAAAACTGTCTTTGTTAACCAGTGAGATCAGTTTTCATAAAAAGACTCTGTCTACTAGATGGGATGAATTTGGTTACTCTCAGGACTTCCCGATGATTACAAAATAGAAGGTAGCTCATGTCTGAGGACTCCTCATTGCACCTTTATTGTATGATGTGAGTCTGTAAAAACAGACGCTTGCTTGCTTGTTTGTAGAATTGGGTGATTTATAGTTGAGGGGAGGCTTAGGAAAGGTTATAAAGGCTTCCCAAGAAAATGTTTCAGTGCCATTTTTAGAATCAATAATAAATTTTTAGCTTATATCATTTGACTTCAATTGTGATTTGGTTCAAAGACCCTTTTCAAAAAAGCATGCTCTTACATAGATTTAGCAGATGGCATCATTGTAAACTCAAGGTTGCAGAACTAGAAGTCTCTTGGCAACATCACACTGTTTATCCTTTGTATACAAAGCATAGAAACCAAACTGCAACTCAGAAGAGTCACTGGAAGGATATCTTCTGCTTAGCTGCGCTTTAGCTTCATAATTAGTGTAAAGAACCCAAGTAGTCATACTCAAGTGTATAAGTGTTGTTATAACAAAAAAGTAGTACATAGCAGCACATGAAAAAGACTTTTTGTTATGTTAATATGAGGCCTGCTAAGTAAATAGTATATTATGCTGATGTGTATCCTCTGTAAGAACATTAAGAATTTGAACTTGAAACGATTCAAAGATTTATAATGGAAACATATGTAGGTAAGAGTGTTGAGATTAAGATTTAGTTAAGTAGCGACCAAAAAAATAAAATAAAATAAGATTTAGTTAAGTAGCATGATTTATAAGGCATCTGTTTAGCATCTGATTGATAAAATGTTCATATTTAAATTTTTATTCCTTCTTTTTTCTTTTCCCTTAGACCTAGTGACCAGTGGATTAATCCATAAACCCCAACCCCTAGAAAGCCGAGAGCGACAAAAGTCATCAGACATTCTGGAGGAATTAATTGTTCAAGGAATAATACAAAGCCACAGCAAAGTATTTAGAAATGGAGAATCCTATGATGTCATGGCAAGTAATTCTATAATTAGCATTAGTTTATTGTTAATAATAGCAATAGAATATCACGAGTTAGAATCCCCAAAATCTTCGAGTCAACATGCAAATTGTGACCTTTAGCTAAGCCAGTTTTTCTCCCATAAATTCTCTCACCTGTCAACACATCACCCTTCTCTACAGATTTAGGAAGTACTCTATTCATTTTTTAAAGCTTATTTATTTAAGCAATCTCTACATCCAAAATGAGGCTTGAATTCATGATCCCAAGACTAGAGCTGCATGTTCCACTGATTGAGCCACCCAGACAGCCCAAGAATTACCCCAATCTTCAATGATTAATGAGTCCAACAAAACATATCTTGGGTTTTACTGAATTTGAGAGACAGTAAGCCCCATTGAATAACATACTTTCATTCTTTGAACAATTTTTATTAAGCATTGCCTGTATACTAGGTATTATGACTATAAAACTGAACTCTGATTTAAGGAAAATAGGAAATAGGAAAATAGGCATGACTGCCAAAACTATAATAGATATGCTTACACATTTATATATACACAACCTGGGGTCAAACATAAGAAAATGAATACAATGACAAAAATCTTAATATTCTTGTTTTTTGTTGTTGTTGTTGATTCATTGTTGATTCATCCAACTGATCATCATAGTGTGAGCAGTATTTTAATTTCGATTTTAACTGGTTGTGGCCCAAGTCTTGAGTCCTTAATTTTTTAATAAGTTCTGTCTAAACCCATGAAGAGGACGGCAGGTTTTGTTGTTGCTGCTGTTTTGTTCTGTTCTCTCTTTTGTTTGCTTGTTAACCAAAGCTCCCAGGCAGCCCTAGTCATCCTCAACAAGATGAAAAGAAGAATTAAGGAGAAAAGAAGCCTAAGGAGAAATGAATGAGAAAGAAAAGAAAGACACAGAAATGATGGAAATAGGGACCAGAGGTTAACATCAAAAGGCTCCTCCATGGTTGCCCATCCCAGTCTTGTAGGGAAAACAATCAACTGGGAATACAAAAAAATGCATTATGTAAATCAAGTTTGCCACCTAGACCAAGTCACTTAAGTATTTGAATAAAGGTAATTTCCTTCTCTGTGTGTAGGAAATGCTGAGAACTCATGAATAAAAGCCAAAGTGGCATTTTTCTTTTGAAGAAGAAAATAAGTCCTGCAGAAGGTATTTGGGGAAAAGAGAGGAGATTGCTAAGCCTCATGAATGATATCATCAGGCTGCCAATAATAAGCGGATGTAGGGGGCAAGGAAAGGTAAAAAGAGATTATATAATGGAAAAGATAATGCCAGTAGAATGGCAGTTTACGTCTGGGCCACGCTATTGTGATACAAGGCACTTTAGAATGCCCTATCTTATTTGAAAGTACTAGAAGAAGGGTCTTTAACATGGAAAAGGAGGGGAGAGATTTTTTTTCCTAGTTGTGGGTGAGTCTCCAGGGGTCAGAAAAAAAGGAAGTTGTGTCGAAAGGAAAAAGACAGGAGAGTAATCTGGAGGAGGACGGGTTGTGGAAACTTTCAGTAGCTAAGTGATGCCTCCTTTAGGGAAATGCTGTAGAACCCTGATGCTAACAGCAATGGAAATAGAGTTAAAACATTTTTCAGTGATTCAAACGCCAGAGAGGAATGAGTTCAGACTGAGACCTTCCTTAAAAGGGCACCGACAAAATTAATTAACATAAACTACGTTGTGAAAGAAATGTATCTATTGAAAAATGAAAACTATGGGCTTGACTTTCAATGACATCATTAAGTGAGCCCAGGATGAGGACTGTGTTCATATGATATAGAAATGGAATGGTTGTTAGGAGCCTAGCTGGAGTGTTCTCAAAAAGATTTAAATGTGGCAGGACCACAGAGGTAGGCAAGAATAACACATTTCATTTCTTTGCTTTTTGCTTTGCAATTAGGTCGTGATGTCCCAGCATAATCCAGACCTGCAACAACACAGCTACACAGCTGTGTTTTATTGCTGAGGGCCATGGTCCTTAACCTGGCTGCACATTCCAATCACCTCGGATGCTTTTAAAAACCCCAGTGCCCAGGTCCCACCTGGGACCAGTGGCTGGGGGTGAGCCCTGGCTATAGTGTTTTTGAAAGCTCCCAAGTGACTCCAGTGGACAGTCCAGGTTGAGAACCACCCCTGAGGATTCTACCAACGTGTGCACACAACCCTCTAATTCATCCTAAAGCTGGAAAGAATTACAGCTTTTTTTAAAAAAGGATTTTATTTATTTATTCATGAGAGACACACAGAGAGAGGCAGAGACATAGACAGAGGGAGAATCAGGCTCCCTGCAGGGAGCCTGATGCGGGATTCAATCCGAAGACCCCGGGATCACAACCTGAGCCAAAGGCAAACGCTCAACCTCTGAGCCATCCAGGCGCCCCAGAATTAAATCTTCTGAAATTAAATTCCCCCATTCACTCTGAAAATGAACTCTAAAACCTTCCTGAAAAGATGTTATTATAATGTTATAAGTATGTTATCATAATGTTATAATAACATATTTTCAGGTAGAGGACTAAGGGTATACCTAGGAATACATGGAAATGAAGGAGAGATGGAGTTGCTAAGTATCAGAAGTAGAGTCTCTCAATTCAGGTGTAGCTGAGAACAAATGTATATCAGACATCTTCATATTTTAGGAAAAGTTAGGAGGCCAATGTAGAAAGATGAGTAAATCCTGAAAGAAGGAACATACTGAGGGCAGAAATATTATTAGGCAGTTCACACTTTTAACTATCCAATACTTAATATTTTTTCAGAAAAAAAAGAACAGATGATAAAATTGGCTAAAAATATAAACCAAAAGGATATTAATGTTAGTTACTACAGTGCGATGAAGCCAACTAGACATGTGACACAGTTTCTTCTTTGGTACCAAAAAAATCTTTTAAATCAAACATTAGGGGAGAAATGGAATAATAAATGTGAGAAAACTTTAAAAACAAGATTTCTTATATAGACCAAGAGTATAAATACAAGTGAGTGTTAGATCCATCCCCTTCTTTAATTTGCTTCTCATGCAGAGTGAAATATAAGAAAAGATGCTATAAACTGAGGGTCCTCCACTCATCCACTGAATAAGGAGACCAGCTGTGGGCCAGTCTCTCTCCCCAGAGGCCCACAGGGGTATCTGTCCACCTCAGGCTCCCCGTTCATCTTTTCTTCTTTTTATCATTTGCTTGTTGGCAAGTATTACAGCAATTCCCTAGTGCCTCCCCCTTCACTGCAGATAACATGCTTTCAAGCAGATTCATACTAAGAGTTTACTCTCATTCGGAAGGAATTGTAATGATATGTAAGGAATATAATATTAAGCGAAATATCAGACAAAGAGTATCTTTCAGGATACTTTAAAACATTCTAAAGAGACCTAAGTGGTTGTATGACAAATATGGACAGACTTTATATACACATGTAGCTATGTGTTTGGATTGGTATAGATCTCTATAAGAGATGTAATTGACTCTCATTAATCCACGTTGGTATCATCCATTTGAGGCATCTTTTATCCCAAACTCATTTTTTCCTGCCTCTTAGCATGCCCAGGGTCTCCAAACATAAGACTCTAATTTCTCTATCGACTCCCTCTGTCTCTGGTCAAAGTTGATTCCCTTCTCTGGGCAACTTCTGTGCTTGGTAACCTTCAGTGCAGTCAGGAAATTGATTCCTCTTGCATCAGAGTCTCTAACAGTATTTGTTGAACCTCATGGGGAGTTTTTGAAGGAGGAAAACATGCACCTGGTAAGATTAATGTCAACTAATGTGGTGGCTTGGCCTGGGAGGCCTCACAGGGACAGGGCAGGAATGGCAGGTCTCCTAGAAGCTCTGGCCCATTCTGGGCACCAGACTTTGGCGAGGGAACATGGCCAAGGTGGGTTCATCTGCAGGTCAACAGTTAATTAGGGCAGCTCCAAGGAATCCAGAGTGGCTGCCAGCAAGGTTGGCTGGAAACAAGTTCCAAACCCTATCACAGCATCTTTGGGGTGGCAATGCTTCTGCTGGTATTCTTAAAGACAAGAATTGAACTAGTAACTTCAGTAGGTTTTGTAGTCCATTTTTTAAGAGTTTCTAGTAGTAGCACTTCTCTATGTGTAATGTGACCATTGTTATTTTTAAGTGCCAACAGTTGGTAAATCCTGACTTCATAAAATCCATTGGAAAGGAATGCAGATATTTTCCTTTGGGTCTTGCAAGGCTTTTACCTAAAATGCCAAACTCAGGAAAGAATGAAGGCTGCACAGGTAGGATTAACTTCCAGAAGTGAGAGGAAGTACTTGATTTTGTAGGTATAGCTAGGAGAAAGCCACAGGAAGAGTCCACCCAGACCAGAAATCCCAAGTCTCTCAGAACTTCCTATCTACTCCTTTAGTCAAGATTCAGACTTCTGTGTAAAGCCGTACAGTCTCTCTTCACTGAATCTGGGATTAGCATTTCATGTTCTTTTAGCCCTCGATGAGTGAACTTCCCTAAAAAACTGTTTTCATACTAATTTCACAGTATCTTTAGTTGAACCACTACAGCAAGAACATCCCTCTTTGCAGCAAATGGCTTTTGCCAGCAGGGAGCCTGAGAGCCAATTGTCATAAAAATAATACAGTGATGGGGGAGGGGGAGCTTGCTTTGACAAACAGCCCGCAGTTTTCATGTAGTGAAAAACTTCTCACCACATAAAACTGTCTGATGGCTGTAACTGAGCCAAAACTTCAACAAATGCTTCCCTCTGAAAGGCTTTCCGGGAATCATGGTTCTTAAAGCTGAAAGGAACCCCGTGGTTCTCACCCTCTTCATTATTTCTACATGTGAGGAAATAAGAGTCCAAAGAAAAGAAGTACCTTGTCTCAGGTGACACCGTGGGAATTAGTGGTCAACTCAGGTTAAAGCTCAGGCCTCCTGCTGGCCCCTGTGATCTGGGTTTCCATTCCTACCATTCAAGACAAATACTGTAACTTGGTGATGATTCTGTGTGCTGTCATTGAAAAAAGTGAGTGCTTGAACACATGAACAGACATCTCTCCAAAGAAGATGTCCAGATGGCCAACAGACCCAGGGAAAGTTGCTCAACATCACTCATCATCAGGGAAATGCAAATCAAAACCAAAATGAGATGGGGCGCCTGGGTGGGTAGCTCAGGAGTTGAGTGTCCTCTTTGGCTCAGAGTGTAATCCCAGGATCCAGGATCAAGTCCCACATCGGGCTCCCTGCATGGATCCTGCTTCTCCCTCTGCCTGTGTCTCTGCCCGCTCCCCCCCACCCCACCCCATGTGTGTGTGTGTGTGTGTCTCATGAATAAATAAAGAAATCTTTTTTAAAAAACCACAATGAGAGATCACCTCACACCTGTCAAGATGGCTAAAATCAAAAACAGAGAAAACAACAGGTGTTGGTGAGGATGTGGAGAAAGGGGAACCCTCGTGCACTGTTTGTGGGAATGCAAACTGATGTAGCCACTGTGGAAAAGAGTATGGAGGTTCCTCAAAAAATTAAAAATAGACCCCCCCGCCATGATCCAGTAATTGTACTACTGGGTATTTACTCAAAAAATACAAAAACACTAATTCAAAAGGATACACGCATCCCAATGTTTTTAGCAGCAGCATCTATAATAGCCAAATTATGGAAATGGCCCAAGTGTCCATCAACTGATGAATGGATGAATAAGAGGTAGTATATATACACATGGAATATAAACCATAAAAAAGAATGAAATCTTGCCATTTGTGACGACATAGATGGAACTAGAGAGCATTATACTAAGAAATCAGCCAATCTGAGAAAGACAAATACCATATGATTTCACTCATATGTGGAATTTAAGAAACAAAACATATGAGCAAAAGGAAAAAAAAAGAGAGCACAAGCCAAGAAACACTCTTAACTATAAGAACAAACTGATAGTTACCAGAGAGGAGGTGGGTGGTGGATGGGATATGGGGGAAACACATGATGGATTCAGGAAGGCTCAGTAATGAGCACTGGGTGGTATATTTATGTGTTAAATAACTAGATTGTACACCTGAAATAATATTACACTGCATGTTAACTATACTGGAATTAAAATTTAAAACTTCATTAAAAAAGTCACTGCTCGGGGGCTCGGGTGGTTAAGCATCTGCCTTCGGCTCAGGTTGTGATCCCAGGATCCTGGGATGGAGCCCCATGTTGGGCTCCCTGCTTAGCAGGGAGCCTGCTTCCCCTCTCCTCCCACCCCTTGCCGCCACCCACCACTTGTGTTTTCTCACTCTCTCTCTCTCTCAAGGAAATAAATAAAATCTTTTAATAAATTATTTTTAAGATTTAAAAGTTATTGCTTTCACTGAATGAAATGTAATTACCATTTCCTGAGTGATTACTGTATAACTCCTTAAAACAGAAAATCCTGTGAAATAAATGTTAACCCCATTTTTAAAATGATGAAAGCAAGGCCTACAGAGCTTGAGAACTGCCACAAAAACACCCCGTGGCCCAGCCAGGGCTCAAACCTAGGTCTGTCTGAGTCTTGTTCTGGTATCTTTTTCTACTATGTTAGGCTACTACCTCTCTGTTGGATGTATTTTCTCAGTACTGGCAGTTTTACAGCATAAAGAGACGGTCTCTTAGACATTACATCGGATATCAATAGGTTCTTGATCTTTATGAGTCTTTAGAGAAATTGCCTAGAATAATCAGTTTATTTATAATGAAGCCCTGGAGTTCGTTGAGACCTTCCCCAGTTGTCATAAATCTATATAGTCTGACCTCGAAGGATGCCCATAAGAAACCAAGTGAAGAAGGCAAATTGCAGAGCCTGGTGGGGGTACAATTCCATTTCTGTTTGGTTTAACATTACAGATGTCCTGCACATACAAAGGTAGATGAGTACATGCGTGTGGAGAAGACACATACCAGACTCTTTCAAATAGTTCATGCTGATGAGTACAACTAGGGGGCCAGGTGGTTAAACAGAAGACTATTTATATATCACTTTACTTTTTCATGAGCGACGTAGGTTATGAAAAATTAATTTTTAAAAAGAAAAAACACGTATTTAGAACTTTCTTTACAAACCCTCTACAACAATTTAATTCTTTCATAACTGGAAATTGTAATCAGAACGTCACTATCGCTGCCTTGAACTACAGAGAGGGTAGTCAGTCATGTGAAATAGTTGGGGATTTGTCCTGCTGTCATGAGAACCTTCTCCAAGTACTGACAGCAAAGGCTAGCCCAGTGTCCCTGCTCAGTAATTATGAATTCTCTCCCGCACGAGACCCAGAAAACCCCATCTCGATCCCAAATGAAAGGCATTTGGAGCCTGTGGAATATTACAATACTATCAGATGTAACTATTTTTTTTAAAGATTTTATTTATTTATTTATTTGAGAGAGAGAAAGTACACAAGCAGGAGGAAGGGCAGAGGGAGAGGGAGAGGGGGCCTCCATCCCAGGCCCCTGCGATCATGGCTCCAACCAAAGGCACACACTTAATGAGCTGAACCACCCAGGTGCCCCCAGATTTCAGTTTTTACCATGAACTACATGTTCATCGCTCATCTGCCTTGTGCTTCTTCTCCCAAATGTTTCCTTCTTGTGAGTCTTCATGGGGTTCCAGAACACCTTTGCATTTTTTCATGGATTTCAGGAAGGGCCTGTTTTTTCCCCCTTCTAGGCTTCTAATAGATTTTTTTTTTAAGGAATTAGTTCCACTGTTACCAGCGTCCACATTGTGGTTTGTAGCTCTGCCAACATATCTGTTTAGATTCTTAGGATCGACATTTGCACCGTGTGTTCTGCACCCCTCCTGGCTCTCTCCTCGCCAGGGAATACAGTCCATTTCTCCCTTTTGAAAACTGTCTTCCTCCAGGTAAGCACGACGATGCCCCTGAGAAAGCCACCAGCCAGGCTGAAAAAGCTTAAGATCAAAAAGGAAGCAAAGGCTTTCACGATGAATGATCTGGAAGAGAAGATGCAGGCGGTGGAGAACCGCAGGAAGGTACCCGAGCTCCCCGGGAGCCTGCCTCCCCCTGACCTGTGCTCCGCGGGCCTATCCCACCTGCTGCTCTAAGATTCGCATTAAGTACTTGTGGGCTTCCTGTGCTGTTTAATTTTACCTTAATTCTTTGTGTGGTGGAGGAGTCGAGCAACAGCTTGAAGCTGGCCAGATGCTGGTTCCATCGATGTAGCCTCGGGAAGCAATGCTCACTTCTGAGGATGGGGTTTTCTTCATGTGGAAAGCAAAGGGCTCCAGTTGGGGTGGGAGTGGGAGGAGGTGTGGGGTGGAGGCTGGAAGCAGAGGAGAGGCCGTGTAGACCATCAGAGGACACCGGTCCCCACCACCCTCTGTCCCCCATCCTGCGGGGAAGCCACCTTCACAGCTGTGGGCCACCAGCCCCTGTCTCCACCCCTTACCTGGCCGCTCAGAGAGACCAAGGCCTACCTACCTTGGCCTGTGTCTGCCTTCCACCGTCATGCCTCAACCTAATGTTTGTTGAGTGACCCAGTGATGAAATGGAAAAGCCACCCAGGCTCTTTTCAGGCATATTCAGGAGGAAGTTATTTGGGCTCATTTTTATTCTTTCATACTGCTTTTCAGACTAAAGAAGAAGACATACGAAAAAGGCTAAGGAGCGACCGACTTTTGTCCCCGGCCAATCATTTGGATGCAGCCCAGCGGGGTAGGGCTGAGGTTCCCTTTGGCCAAGGACTGGATGCTGTGGGTTCGGTGGTGGTTGAGCCGCCCCAACCACAGGGGGGAAGGCCCTTGAAGAGGAAGAAGAGCAATACATCCTCAAGTGAAAGAAACTTTGGTTATGAAGGGTTTGGGGTGGTGGAGTCAGACTTGTCCTACAACCAAGTGGATGATGTGTTTGAATAGGCCACCTTGCTGGAATCTCATGAAGCAGCACCCATTGTCCCCACTTGTGATACTCTTGTCTGTCTCGTGCTTTTCTGGAGGCCTGATCTCACCCCACTGGGATGCCCCGGGGGTGGGGGGTGAGGAAGGATTGTATGAGCTGCCCGGGCTGAACTCAGCTGAGGGAATTCAATGCCGATGCTGGCAAAACGGGGGAAAAAAAAAAACAAGATTTGACTCACTTCCATATTATAAAGTTGGCTTTCTCCTCCAGTGAAGCTTTAGACATTGTGAAGATGTCTTTATGAATACTTTCCAGCTTATATCAATGTGCTTGTGCCAGATGAAACCCTTCTTTTTGGCTCTGGCCCTTGAGCTGTGCCCATCCTCTGAGGGTCCCTTCCGACAAACTACAGGGATGTGTTTTATGCATTTTAATGACCTGTATGCTTCTGATCTGTGTGTGCAGTTATTTCTTTTAACACTTTTCATGTTGGGAAGGGTTAAAGCGGTATCTTGAAGCTGGTGGAGTTATAGCTTCATCCATATAGCGTAAGCAAACAATATCCAATTCTGAGAATTAAGTAAGAAGAAAGAAAAACTTTTGTTAGGTCTAGGGAATGAGAGAGAGTCCAGGAGAGGGTGAGCTGGGAGGAGACCCTAGGCCAGTGTCTTGCTTCCCTGTGGGCACTCTGAGCTGAATTCCTGTCCCTTAGCTTCTTAGGATTAGGCTGGGTCCTTACCTCTGCTTTACCATCCACATCCAACCACTGACGAGGTCTGATGCATCTCCATTGGGAAGATCCCCCCCACGCCTTGTCACATGCATCCCCTCTCACCACCCAACCATCCTTCAACTGGATCACAATTCTTGTTGATCTTTATATCACAGTCCTCTGGTTAAAACCCTCTCTTGGGGGCACCTGGGTGGCTCAGTGATTGGGCGTCTGCCTTTGGCTCAGGTCGTGATCCTGGGATCAAGTCCTGCATCAGGCTCCTTGCAGGGAACCTGCTTCTTCTCTGCCTGTGTCTCTGATTCTGTGTGTTTCTCATGAATAAATGAATAAAATCTTTTTTTAAAAAAAAAAAACACCTCTCTTGGCTTCCTTTCATTATCAAGATCAAGTCCAGACTCTTTTCTGCACCTGGTAAGGATCTCTGCTCTCACAACTCACCTGCACTGAACTTTTTATTGTCAAACTCAGCATGCTGTCCCTAGCTTTGGGGTCTTTGCCCAGGCTGTTCCCTTCTTCCCCCTCTTCCTCCCACTACTTGAGCTGAACAGGCTAATGCCCTCTTGTTCATGTGCCCACTCAGACCATTTCCTCCAGAGCTCCTGGTCAGGGTTGGTGCCCTTTCCTCATAGTCACCTTCTGGCACACTGGCCTGCTCATCTTTGCACTTGCCACCCTGGGCTGTAATTGCCTGACAGGTTCGCAGCTTCCCCCACTAGATATTTCAATATTAATAGGACAGGAGAGGAGTCTGTTTTGTTCACGGTTGCATTTTCTTTTATCCCTCAGAAAGTGAATGTCATGTAAGTGCTGTGTGAGTATTTTGTTAGCAAGTGAGTCAGTGTACCCATACATCTTCCAGAAGCAGGACAGCTCTAGAAGACAGGAATCCCTGGCTGGGGGCAGTGCCAATTTGACTTGAGGACCGTGAGCACCTTCTGTTTATTCCCTTTGGAATTCCCTTTGGGATATTGTGTTCCTATAGCCTGTAGGATTGACGACTCTTGCAGCCAGTGAGGTATGATGGTGGTGGCGGAGGCATTTCTTTCAAAACTCACTCCAGAAAAAAAAGAAAAAAAAAAAAAAAAAAAAAAAAAAAACAAAACTCACTCCAGAACAAAACTTTTAAGACACTTCAGAGCATCCATCATACAAGTGTGACGTGGGGAGTCCTGGTCCAGGACTGTGTCTCCATCACCTCATATGTTAATTTGGGATAACCTCCTTTATGATGTACCAAATAAAATAATAGGTTTAAAAGTACTGCTTCTAATCCTCCATGAGACAAAGAGAATTTTTTAAAATGCTAACCAAACACATAGATAAGCATACAGATCATTAAAATGGCATTTAGAATACGCCATAATATTATAGAATATTATTTATACAAAATCCCATGTGAGCAACACGATGGTTTCCATGTGTCCTGAGATTTTTGTCTGGAGATTATCTTGTGGTGATATGTGCTAATCTTATAAAATATCAGAGTAGCTACAATAATTGCATTAGGCCACTTAGGAAAAGATTTGGGGGTCATTCCCATCTCTGTAAATAATAAAGTTTAAGTGACCAAAACATACATCCAATGCAAATGTAGAGTAACTATTGTAAATTAAATTCCCCAATTTGATAAATACCTCAATAATACTTTCTCTTGAACTTTTATGCTCTTGCCTATGCTACCAATAGGGACTTGGGTGACCTGTCTGCTGAGTTAAAACACTCGAACTCTAGGTGTGAATATCATCACTGATACCCTGGCTTGGAAACCTCTCTCCATATAGAGAGTCAAATACGCCAGAGTCACACATCCCAAATCACTAGCTGCATATCTACTCAGCAAGAAACACTTGGTCAAGGTGGGAAGTGAGGCCATGGAAACAGACACCTGGACACAGGGAAAGGCTCTACAGCTCTAAGCATATTAACTATACACCAAAACAAGCAGAGATTTTGGGGATGAAGAAACAGGCTCAGAGGCTCTAAGCACCTCCCACCGTCACAGAGGGCCAGCATCCATTGGGGTGCCCCTTGCGTTTGAACCCGTGTGTGCTGCCCCCAGAGCTATCAACCCATCCCTGCAACTTATTTCTTAACTTCAAATGTCAATGTGACTTTCTTCCATGATCCTTTTTTTTTTTTTTAACGGTGATTTATACTGAAGAGTGATAGAAAGGAAAGAGATTTCTAAAATATAGCCTCTGGGATCACATTAATTTTATGTGTTGAAATAACATCATTGGCTTTCTCGTTCTTAAAACACAAAGTTTGGAACAACCAACAGGGTATTTGGACTCAAAGCCAACAACAGCCTTCAGGAAGTCATGAGTCAGGAAGACAAGATTAAATCATTTTAACTGGAGGGCAACAGAAAAAAATGCCTATACAGATTTCCTTGTAAGAGATGATTTGGTCCCATCTAACAGAAGGTAATCTTGATATTTAGCAAATCCTCTAGGTTTTTTAGGGGGAAGGGGGAGAGGAAATGCTTGCGGATAACTTATAACTAAAATAATATTTAAAGGGTATATTTAAAATATTGCACATATATTTAAAATAATACACTTTGTAAGATTCTTATGTTAGATCAAAAGTAACTTTGCAATCACAGGAACAAAAATAGAGTTTATCCTAGAGTGTTTCTATAGTGACTACCAGTAATTTATGACTGGGCCTATTTCCGTGTTTTTTTATTCCTACTCAGTAAACAGCTAGTATTTGAAGTAGTAATTATGTGGTAAATACTGCATTTTAAAGATGTGTTATGCTATGGGGTGTCAGCGGATAGATCACTTTGCACTCATGTAACCTGTAGATGCCACACATCTCAGGTCAGGAAAGTGCATTTTTTTTTAAGATTGTATTTATTTATTCATGAGAGACACACAGAGAGAGGCAGAGACACAGGCAGAGAGAGAAGGAGGCTCCCTGCGGGGAGGCCATGAGAGACTAAATCCCAGGACCCCGGGATCACGCCCTCAGCCAAAGGCAGACGCTCAGCCACCCGGGTGCCCCAGGAAAGGGCATTATTTTAAAATAAACTGTGGGAGAGGACAGCTATGGTCTTTCTGTGTCACTTGTATTTATTTCTTTAAAATAATAGCTGCCTCTTTCTTAAATTATGCAAGTAATATGGAATGGCAAAAACATAAGAAGCAAAAAGCACCAGGAATCCAACGTGGTGTCCTCTAGCTCAGATAACTGCTGGGAACATTTTGCTGGCCGTATTTCAACACTTGTTCTCTGCAAAAATGGACTCATGCTATATAAACTTTCTTTTGCAGCTTGCTTTTTTCACTCTTCCATGTAAATAAATCTACTGAACAGTATTGTCCTTAATGATGTAATACTGTTTCCTTATTTCATTATTGCTTTTCTAAGAGTTCCATGGCAAAAGACAGAATGCAGGTTCACTTTCTGTTTTTAAAAGGCTGATAAGTCAAATGACTTGAGCATTTCCCCAGTGAAAGCACAACGGTCTGAAGGCCTGGAAGGGCAGGCTGCCTTGCTCGCTTTCCCGACAGGTGCTTTCTGTCCTCCTGTCCTTTCGGTGCAGGACGGCCAGTGCAAACAAACACGAGGTTGGATGCAACCAGTTTTGTAGACCAACCTCCAGACTCTGCTCCTGACTTCGTGTCATTGTGATGACCAGTTAGCTCACAGAGACCTCAAGGATCCTTCAAAAGCCCATGTGATTCGGACACCTGGGTGGATCCATGGTTGAGCATCTTCCTTCGGCTCAGGTCATGATCCCGGGGTCCTGGGATCGAGTCTCACATCAGGCTCCCTGCAGGGATCCTACTTCTTCTCATGCCTATGTCTCTGCCTCTCTTTCTCTGTGTCTCTCATGAATAAATAAATAAAATCTTAAACACACACACACACACACACACACACAGCCCATGTGATAGAAAACAAGAATGACAAGTACATCTTATCTCCAAGCTGGCTTTTCATAGATCAGGAATAAAGGAGAGCTGCATTTGCAAAGTATCGTTGACAGAAAAGCATTTGCAGTGAAGCATCTGAAACCTTTTCTCTCCTCATTCAGAAACAAGAAATTACAGTCCCCAAAATAAAGCGATTGGCTATTTTAAGCACAGAATGCCATCATTCTAAACATCAGGGTCAGGAAAGCAGTAATTCAATGCCTAATAATTTCTAGTAATTAATACATAAATCTCCTCCCCATGTAATACAACTCATTCCCGGGAGTAAACACGACATATCATCTAAAATGTACATGACAACAATTCATGCCTTTTCCTCACTTAACTTAAAATAAACAGCAATGCTCACTTGTTCGGTGGGAGAAAGACAGCCCAGAGGATTGTTACCAACTCCCTGGATTGACCTGAGCCAACGATTCTCAGAGTGTGACACCCCCAAACCACCAGCCGCACCAGCGTCACCTGGAAACTTGTAATCAATGCACGTTCTCAGGCCCCACCCCAGACCTTCTGTATCAGATGGTGGCGCCCAGTGCTCTGGGTTTGCTCAAGCCTGCGAGGAAATTCTGAGGTCCACCCAAGCGTGCCCTGTGCTTCCATTTACAAGTAGGCACACAGCACATATGCCCATGGAAGCTGCTCCCTTGAGACGAGTGACAGGCCCAAGCACAGCTGCCCCCAAGACTTGAGTTAAATATTTACCAAGTCAGTTATGTTTCTTCTAAAGTCTATTAATGCCATTTGTACTGGTATTATAGTTCATTTTTAACAGCTTCTGTATTTTAAAAGTGGTCTGTAAGGGAATAGATCAGATTGTACAAAAAATCTTCAAAGGTTCTACACTCACATCATTCCATAAGATGTACAGACTTCGGCCTCCAATTAAAACAACTAAAACTCCGGTTGTGGATAATGGATTCTGAATGTGGTTGGTGTGAGAATTCTGTTCATGCCTTGCTGTTATATTCAACATATTTTCAAGTGAAAGTCTAAGTAAATGTTGTAAGCTAAAATAAACTACTTAAGGTATATATGCATTGCTTCTTACGACTCCCTGGCGATGGGGCACCTGGGTGCTCAGTGGTTGAGCGTCTGCCTTCAGGATCGAATGATCCTGAGATCCAGGGATCGAGTCCAACATCGTGCTCCTGGCAGGGAAGCTGCCTCTCCCTCCATGTCTCTGCTTCTCTCTGTGTCTCTCATGAATAAATAAATAAAATCTTAAAAAAAAAAAGACTCCATGTTACATTAACTGGTTTTTATTAACTAATAATCTCTAAGATTCTATTATATTTCAAAGGAATTTTATAGTATAGCCTTTAATATATGGGTCAAAATTATAAAAATATCTTTTTATTTAAAATCAGTTTTCTTGGGGCACCTGGGAGGCTCAATTGGTTAGGCATCAGACTCTTGATTTTGGCTCAGGTCATGATCTCAGGGTCCTGAGATTAAGCCCCGAATTGGGCTCTGCACTCAGTGCAGAGTCTGCTTGAGACTTTCTCTCTCTCTCTGCCCCTCCCCTGATCGCATGCATGTTCTCTCTCTCTCTCTCTCTCTCTCTCCAATAAATAAATAAGGGGTACTTGGGTGGCTCAGTCAGTGAAGCATCTGCCTTCAGCTCAGGTCATGATCCCAGCATCCTGGGACCCAGCCCCGTCTCGGGGGTCCCTGCTCAGCAGGGAGTCTGCTTCTCCTTCTGCCCTTCCCCCTACTTGTGATCTCTCTCTCTCTCTCTCTTTCTCTCTCAAATAAATAAATAAAATCTTTAAAAATAGATAAATAAATAAAATCAGTTCTCTCTCACACACCACTCATTTGCTGAAAATATTTTTAAACCATTGAAGGAGATTTGCATTGCTAAAAAGGTTGGAAGATACTGCTGTTATTTATTTAATTAATCCCTGTTACAGGAGGTTTCAGTTACTTTCAATTTCTCAGTTTCACAAGTTATTGTAAGTCATTCTGCAGTCAACATGCAAATGAAAGTTTATTACACTTGTCTTCCACGTCTTCAATTTCATCCTCTAAGTTCTATGCAATGGAAATTTTCATTTTACCTCTTGCCTCTACCATTGCAGAGAACTTGGCAATGCAGGAAATTGCCGTTTCCACAGATACCCCAGCAACGAGTGACTGCTTGGTTAGCCCAAACGGCTTGGAACCATTTGTGTGATTCTTCAAGGAGGGACTGCTTCTTCTTTCATGGTTCCAAACTTGTAATCTGTCCAGCTTGAATGCTGGAAATCCAAACAAGAAAACAAACAAACAAACAAGTGATCAAACAAACAACTGATGCAGCTGCCTCAGCAGAGGTAGAGAAATTCGTCTGGACTTGAGTCCTCAGGCCAAGGCAAACAATTGCTGGCCTGCGAATCAGTTGCTAGAAAGACTAACATCTCTAGGTGATGGGCTATGTAGCAAGAAGGAAGTGATGCCCTGGGTAGACAGGCTTGGAGTATTGGCTTGGCTAAAATATTACATTCCGCTCTCTGTAATATAAAACCCGAGGTTCAATATGGTCCAGTCATTGGCAATTGCATGTCACTCAACCTGATAAAAGCCTGCTACTCCATGTGATTAAGGGACATAGAAGAGCCTACGCAGGCAATGCTCCCAATTCAGTGGGAAACACCGGGACTGTCACAGTATCTTCTGGAACCTCTGAACAACCAGTCAGCTTGAGCCCTCCCTGAGGTGGTGGCTAACCAACCATCTCTCCAATATACCCTATATCACCTCAATAAGATCAGTGAATACTCTTCAATGTATTTTTTCTCCTTCTTCACCTAGCCTTTTTTTTTTTTTTGAGAGAAAGAGAGAGAGAGAGAGAGAGAGGGAGGGAGAGTGCAAGGGAGGAGGGGCAGAGATGGAGAGAGGGAGAATCTCTAGCCGGCTCCACACTGAGCACAGAACCCGAGGTGGAACTCCATCTCACAACCCTGAGCCAAAATCAAGAGTTGGACACTCAGCCACCTGAGTCACCCAGGTGCCCTCTTCTTCACCTGGTCTTAATTTGAAAGTTTTTGAGTGATTTTAGTTACTACTCCTTCCAATTCCTACGTCTGAGATAATTTAGCACTTTTGATTTAATATTGTTAAATTATCCATAAAGGATGTTCTTCTGTTTCAAGAGTTCATTACTACACTTCTATCCAGATTCCCAGATATGGGCATACTACAGATGTAAATATCTCAAGTTTCATTGCCCCTGATGGTTTCCTGTCATCTTCTTGCCTTATTGTCATATCTCCCTGGGTTTTGTGGGTTTGTGGTCTGCTTAGAGCATTTCCTTATGAAAATTCTTCCTTTGGGACCACTTGAGTGATACCGTCTCTGAACTCATGCCTCCTTCAAGTTTCTTTGATATGGGAAAGGGTTATCTTAGCTAGGTATAGGATTGTGGCTTACAGTTCTTTTCTCTAAAAGTCCAGATCTGATTCTACTGTCTTTTCTTTTTAAAGATTTATTTGTTTATTCATGAGAGACAGAGAGAAAGAGAGGCAGAGACATAGGCAGAGGGACAAGCAGGCTCCCCAGTGGGAGCCCAATGTGGGACTCAATCCTGGGGCTCCAGGATCACACCCTGAGCCAAAGGCAGATGGTCAACAGCTGAGCCTCCTAGGCATCCCTGATTCTACTGTCGTCTTCTTCTTTTTTTCTCCTTCTTCTTCTTCTTCTTCTTCTTCTTCTTCTTCTTCTTCTTCTTCTTCCTTTCTCATCCTCCTCCTCCTCCTTCCTTTTTTGTCTTTCATCTTCCAGCATTGCATGTGAGATGTCCAAGGCCAGTGTGATTCTTTTTCTTTGGAAAGTGATGTAGTCTTTTTTGCCTGAAGGTTTTATGATTTTCTCTTTGGTTCTTGAACTCAGGTACTGTATTGGGATTTTTCCTAAATCCGTGTCTTTTCTCATATACACAGTCTGGAAATCAGTACACCCTTTCAATCTATAGGCCACCAATATCTATTTGACTTACAGAAATTTTCTTTTATTATTTCTTAAAGTATTGGCTCCTCTTCTGGAGCTCCATTATAGAAGTAGATGTTTAGGCCTGTTCTCCAAGTCTCTTATCTTCTATCTATATCTATATCTATATATGTATCTATATCTATATCTATCTATCTATGCCCTGCCCCGCCTCCATCACTGAAATAGTCCTTGGACTTGTTTTCTTAAGCCCGCTAATTTGGGTCTCAACAGCAAACTTGTACTGATCTTTGGAATTGCTTAATTGATAAATCATATTTTTTTAGCTTCAACAATTCCTGCCCCGGTTGCCTGTCCCAATTTTCCCTACAAAACTGTTGTCTCTTTTAGCAGCTTCATTTCCTTGAGTATGTATTCTATTTGTTACAACTTGTCATTCTGTCTTTGACTGCAGACCTTCCTTGCCATAGCTGTTGCTGGACGTCTGACTGGAGCACCCAGGTAAGATCATTTAAATTCCCCGGGGAAAGCAGCTATGACAGGAAGAGGGAAGCAAACTCCATCCCAGGGAGCTCATGAGGAGAAGTCAGGCCACCAACTCCCAATGATATACATGGGAGTGAGTTCCCTGACACTGGTCTCCATGTACTTTATCAATCTCACTGGCATAAAGGGCTTAACTAACCCTGTTAACTACTTAGCATTATGAAGCCCAATGGCCAAGCATACTTTGTCAGGCAGATGTGCCTTTTACCAGGGGCTTCCTCTATATCCAAAATCTACATTCTTCCCAATATCCACCATTGTCAAACCTGAGCTCCCCAAAACTGGCCTCCGGGCAATCATCCTGCTCTTAGGAGAGAAAGATGTATATTGGCTCTCTTCACTGGAGTCCGATCAAACCTAGGACCTTGCTCTCCAGCCTCCTATAGACCCCAGGAGCTTCTTGGCTTAGCAGACCCACAGAGATGGAAGTTGGATTGAAGGGAAAGAAATGGCCACATTAGGTGGCTCTGTCCCCAAATGCTTCTGCATTCTCTGAGAGAGCTTATACATATTTTTGTATTCATTTTCTTATTCTTTGACAAGGGAATCTCGCACTCACAAACATATTTTGAATTTTCCCAAATGCTCCTTTAGTATATGTCAAAATGGATTCATGGTTTCTCTCCTCTTCCTATTGATGGAATGAATTATTATATCAACATCTTTGCCAGTACCCAACAGCATTGCCACTTCTGAAGTAAACCCCTAGCCAAGCCATTTTATCAGTTAGGATGTTCTCACCTAAAAATTATAGAAAAACCAAACTAGCACCAATTTTAAGCAATAAAGAAATATGTCTAGGTACTTTGCAAAACTGTTGTACACTATCAACCAGGATATTGGCATCAATAAAGTCAAGATTCCTGACATTTCTTCAGTGTGAAGATCCTCTATATTACCCTTAAAATACTTTTTAAAAAAAATTGTTTAATTGTGGTTAAAAAAAACCACATAGCGTAAACTTTACTATCTTAATGTTTTTGAGTGGTACAGCTTGGTATGTGAAGTAAATTCACATTGTTACTCAACTAGCTTTACTGTTGAGGGCTTTTTCTTACTCCAATTTTTGGCAAATATTAAACATTTACTTTATGCCTGGACCTGTACTAGGTTCAGTGGTATGGTGGGTGTGTCCCTAGAATATTTAAATGAGTATCTGATTACAGAAAACCTTAATGAACTAGGGTGGGGGTAGGGTTGGGTGGGGGGGAAATACATATACACATAAAAAAATAGAATGGATATATATTCTTCAAAGGCCAAATTATAGATGAGACAACTCTTCTGTCTTATTCCTGCTTCCTTTTCTTTTTATCCCTTTGTGCGTCCATTCTCTAACTTCCCCAAACTCAGCTTCCCTTGGAAGTCCTTCCTCTTCCATTTCTTCTCTAGGTATTTCAAAAACCAAGATTTGTGAAACTGATTGCCTCTGGCTAAATACCAGAGTGATTATCTAATTAATCACAGTGCCCTGAGAACTTTTCTATTTTTCTTCACTTGCCACGAAATGTATTAAAATCACACGGAGGACTGTCCCCTAGAGGCTTCATCCTTATAGTTACTTGCTTTAGCCTGTGTCCAGCAGGTGGCGCTCACGGATAATTAATCGAAGTCGACATGCCTCAGCCTACACGCCTGCTGGGTTTTATGGCATTTTGTGTCATTCTATTTGATTGCACAATAATCAAAATTTTGGACAGTCTATCCCTCGACTATTTTAGCTCCTGGGTCACTATCATACTTTCCAACATTTCTCTTGTCCCTGTTATTGGCGCTGTCAATATCTGTGTGGATATTCCTTCCACATCTTTATTTCTCAGTTCCTTGACTTCCTCATATCCCTGATCTCTCCCCTTTAGACAGCCCAGGACATACGTTTTCCTTTGGGCTCCTTTTCTTTTCTACCTACATCACCTTGCTACAAATTGCCATCTATATGCAGATGTCTCATGACTTCATAACCAACACAGACATCTTCCCTAAGACCAGGAGCCACCGGATTGTCTCATCAGCATCTCAACCTAGGATGTTTCAAATAGAGCTCTCTGTCGGCTTCTCACACAGCCTTGCCCATCTCAATGAATGGCAGCCCTGCTTCCATAGCTTGGGCCCCCAAACCCTGACATCAAGCTTCTTCTCTCTTTCCCTCTCATTTTCTGTCCCATCCTTTGCAGATCCTGTTGGCTCTTTTTTCAGAATGTATCCAGAGTCTAACCCTTCTCACCACCTGTGCCCTAAGTCCCTGTCCAAGCCATACCTATCTCTCACCAGAATTGTTATCACGATCTTCTCATTCATCCACCTGCTTCTGCTTTATCTCCCTCCTGTCTACTCTGAAGACAGGAGCCAGGAAGACCCTGCTGAAGCATAAGAGAGAGCCTACCCTTTTTCTAATTACAAAGACTTCCCATTGCACACCCAATAAAAGCCCAAATCATTACAACGGCTGGCATGACCATATATGAGGAACCCCTCCCCCATGGACCTCATCATCTTTCTGGACCTCATCATCTGGTCCTCTGGTCCTTTCTGGACCTCATCATCTGGTCCTCTCTCCCACTCACTCTGCTCTAGCCTCACTTGCACCTCACCATCCCTAAGCACCCCAGGCCTGGTCCCACCTCAGAGCCTTCGTTCGTGCCTGCTTCCTCAGCCTGGGAGGCTCATCCCAGGTCACTTCTCCACCGCCTCTGGGTCAATGAGCCATTGCCTGACCCCCTGGTGGAGAACCACAGGCCGTCTACTCTCCTGATTCTGTAGCCTTCTTCCAGCTTTCTTCTTCTCCATGGTGATTTACACACACACACACACACACACACACACACCATACACATACAGATGTATTTGGTTTATTGCTTGTCTCCCAACTAGAGTGCAAGATCCATGTGGGCAGGGACCTGGGTCTGCTTTGCTCACTGCTGTATCCCCAGGGCCAATGGGAGCACCTAGCACTGGACCAGCCCTCAATACAAACTTGTAGAATGACGAATAAACAAAAGATTACTCTGCACCACATTAGTGGTTGAATCCCAGAATATTTCTGGGCACCCAAATACCACCCACCACTCATGACGGTACTTTGCCATTCTGAAGCTACAAGCTCAGGCTGATCGCCAAGCCCTCGGTCAAGGTTTTACTGAAAGGAAAGATTAAAACTCAGAACAAATCAACTCACACGTCTTCATGAATCATATACCGGCCCCTGGGCTGTCAACAATTCCCTTTCCTTGAGCCAACTTTTATCTGAATGTACAACTCCAAATGGCATAAATTCTGCAAGGCTGAACACAATGGCATGTTTTATAAAATACCAGCCGGTGACGGAAAAATATCCTCACCCTTAAAACCGTCTCTAAATGTAGGGTTTCCCCAGCCTTGCTATGTTTTAGAAACCTGAGGATAAATGAGTGTAATTTAGTTTTTCTTTCTTGAATGACACTGACTTGCTTCTGTGGCTGCTTAAGTGTCATTAAGCCCTAAAATACTTGCATTTATCTTAATAAAAGGAGGAACCTCAGGTCTCTATCCTCCAAATGACAGCATGTTCTATATTTCAAATGTGAAGGGTGTTATCAGGTCGTTTCTCTGACTTTTTGTCGCTGAAATAATTGCAGTTATATTTGGTCAGACGAGGAGACCACGCCCAAACTCTCTTTTGTACCAATCAGATTTAAAATGCTAATGTGTTTCTGGAAGGGTGGGGGAAGGATTGGGGAAAATGGCATTAATTCCCATGTAGAGCAGACAAGGGTCTGAGACAATTCTGGAAATCTGCATGCATATTTTCCATAGTGTCCAACATTGCAAACATTCTCCAGTTCCCTCTAGCTGACATGCCCAACCTCCATCTAACAAGTCAGTCTGTCTTTTCATTTTAAGTATTTTTATGTTATAAGGGAAATGTTACCCCACTCTTGGCTTATATGGTCTGCCCTTGACTGTCCAGTTTTTCATGCAGCAAGTGCTCAGCTGGCATGTATTTTGTGCTGGCGACTGTGCTAGGTCTTCAGGATACACAGAAGACAAGGATAAAGAGAACAAGTTGAGCTTTAATTCTAGGGTCTCAGAAGGCATTAAAGAAATGTGCAAACAGATCATCAAGATGCAATGTGATGTGTTCCAAATCGGAGCACAGAAGATAGGAGAGGAAAATTGTATTACTGAAGGGATCTGCAATGGCTCCATGGAGAAAGTGATATTTAGGCAGAAACTTGACTGATGAGTGGGAGTCTACCCAATATAGAAGCAGGAGGGGGAGACTCTAGGCAGAGGACGGGATATGCAAAATCTGAAAGTGTGAAGGGACCAGGCACAGGGGCGGTAGAACAGGGAAATGTTTGCTGTGCCTGAACCAGAGATGCTCAGTAGAGAGAGATGTCCCCAAAAACCCGAAGTGTCTGCGTGCTCTGCTTGATAGTTGGCTTTATCCTGTAGACACATAAGGGTTTTTGGTGGTGAAGGATGAGTATACCAGTCTGTTTTAGGGCAATAACTGGGGTACAGTGCTTCCCGAGGTGTGGGCCACACCAGCAGCAGGGTCCTCACCTGGGAACCTGATAAAAATCCAGATTTTAGGGGTACCTAGGTGGCTCAGTGGTTGAGCATCTGCTTTTGGCTCAGGCTGTGATCCTGGGGTCCTGGGATCTAGCCCCGCATCGGGCTCCCCACAGGGAGCCTGTTTCTCCCTCTGCTTATGTCTCTGCCTTTCTCTATGTGTCTCTCATGAATAAATAAATTAAATCTTAAAAGGAAAAACAACAACAACAACAGATTCTGGCCCCCACCTCAGACTTCAGAGTGGGAATTCAGAATTTCTGGCCATGGGGCTTGGGAATCTGTGTTGTACCAAGGCGTCCAGCTGATTCTGATCTACATTCAAACTTGAGACGCACTGTCCTAGTAACAGTTTGGAAGCTGAAGGAGGGGAAGGGGGAGACAGATTGAAGCTACATAGACTGTTCCAAATAGCTCAGCCCTGAAAAAAGAAAAAGCCAGGGGCGTGAGTTTAAGTGGGACAGGAGGCCCTAGAAAGACCTTTCTGAAACCTCATGTTTGGCAGGAGACAAGCAAAGGGTATCTCCAGATAACCAGTTCTTGAATCTCATCAATTACGCAAATTATCTGGGTGGCTTTTTAAAACTACAACTTCCCAGGTCCTACTCTTGCTTAGGGAACAGAATCAGCATCCTATTTGGGGCTTTTCTTCCTCTGCTATTCTTTTTTTTTTTTTTTAAAGATTTTATTCATTTACTCATGAGAGACACAGAGAGAGAGAGAGGCAGAGACACAGGCAGAGGGAGAAGCAGGCTCCATGCAGGGAGCCCGAGGTGGGACTCGATCCTGGGTCTCCAGGATCACACCCTGGGCCGAAGGTAGGCGCCAAACTTGCTGAGCCACCTGGGCTGCCCTTCCTCTGCTATTCTTAAGTCCTCTTTCTGTTTTTCATTTCCTGTTCATGGAATCTTTCCTCTTACTAAAGTTGTTTGACTGCTTGTACTTTGTGGGGATTTCTGGTGAGTACACCTGCCTTCTTGAGAGCAGGAGATGGACAGCCTTACAGCATCAGAGCTAGGTGGGTCTGTCCCATGAAAAGATCTGTGGCTCTCAATTAGGGAAACTCATTAAATCTTCTGTGCAGGTTTGTTTGTTTGTTTGTTTGTTTTAAATACTAATGGTCAGATTCAACCTGAAGCAAAATAAATTATATTTCCTGGGACCAAAGTATTGCTAAAATGCTCCCTTGGTGATTCAATGTGCAACCAGCACTAAAAAATGGCAATTAGTCCTACAGCTTCGTTTTAGCGTGGAGTCCAAAACAAAAGAGGTCCTGGGTCACACCAGAGCATATCACAGAACCGGGTCAGATAAGGGTATTGTCAACTGCATGAAAAATGCTGAGGAGGCAGAGGGGGATGAGTACCAAGAAAAGATCATTCCGTTTCATAATGAGGACGCTGCTGTTGGACTTCCAGGCACAGATGGCCACACAAAGCCAACTCATAGAATCTCTCCCCAGTTGCTAAAGCAATGAGCAAAACATTGCAAACAAACACAAAAGCCAAAAGGAAACAATGAAAACTTAGCAGGCGTCATCAAACAAGAAAAAAGAAGTCCCTCCACGTCATATACTTTGAAAAAGAGACACGGAGGAAGGATCCAACGATTCTGGAGTGGTACAGTCCATGTGGTTCCAGATGGGTCTCTCCTCCCCTGGGAGCACTAACGGAGGAAAGAGGAGGAATGAGTCAATAAACTCTTGAGGCTTCTCACTTCTGATCTGTGGAGAAGTCAACCAAGGGCATGGATTGGCATCCCTGGAGAAACTGTGGCCAAGTCTTCCAGATTAGAAGCCCTTCTCTCTGTTGGGGCCTGGAAAGACTTGAGAACGATGAGGAAGACTTCCCAGCCTCCAAGATGTCCTGTTGCATTGGGGTCATGAGCCCAACCTGATGGCGGTTGGTTGTCCCCCTGCCTGGGTTGAGCGGGCCCCAGCACGTTCAGAACTCATGCACCCAGGCCAAGATATTAGCCCCAGCCGGGATGTTAGCCTCTTCATCCCTCTTCATACCACCAGGCTACAGAAAACAGAACTGAAAACAATTATCTCGCCTTAAAGCGGGCCTCAAAATAAGATGAGGAACACATCAAGTAGAACCCACTCCATAGAAGAGCAACTGGATGTCGGAGCAGAGCTGTCTACTTGAAGCATGAGTAATCTCTCTCTGCTCTACAGGTTTTCCATAGATAAAAGCCACACTACACAAAATTAAACTAAACACAAATTAAAAGGAAAAGAAGAAAGCTGCAGGACATGGACAAAGAACCTCATCTGGAAGAAAACATAAGCAAAAAATTGAAGTAGATTTCCTGTGAGTGCATCATGCTATAGAAGAACATTTTATTCCAGAAAGTTCCAACACTCTTCAAGGAAATAGTTTTAGAAGAGTGGTGAACTACAAACCAGATCCCAAAGAGCAAAGGACTGAGCACAGGGCAGTTAAGGCTCTATTCGGATAATGAGACAAGAAAAACATAAGTTTGAGGGTTTATCTGAGAAAAAAAGAGGAAATTATTTTTAAATCGCAGCCTATGTGATGAATGTTTTTTTTTTTTTAATTATTAGTTTCAGAGGTAGATATCAGTGATCCATCGGTCTTATATAATACTCGGTGCTCATTACATCACATACAAGAGGGACGCCTGGGGAGCTCAGTGGTTGAGCACTGCCTTTGGCTCAGGGCATGATCTTGGGGTCTCGGGATCAAGTCCCACAGCGAGGGACTGCTTCTCCCTCTGCCTGTGTCTCTGCCTCTCTGTGTGTCTCTCATGAATAAATAAATAAATATTTTTTTTAAAAAAATCACATACAAGAGAGGAAATCATTATTTTTTATTTCTATTGTTATGAAATGGAATTATCGAGCATGTTTGTAGGCTAAAAGAAAACAAGTAATAAAATTAATTTTATCAGTCTTAGGAAAGAAATTCTGACACATGCCACCACATGGATGAATCTTGAGGACATACATGATTGAAGAGAAATAGGCCAATCATAAAAGGACAAGACCATATGATTGCACTTATGTGAGGTCTCTGGAGTAGCCAAACTCATAGAAACAGACAGCAGGATGATGGTGGCGGGGGGGCCAAGAGGTGGGGGAGATGGGGAGATGGTGGCCAGTGGGCACAGAGTGTCAGTTTTTCAAGATAAAAAATTTTTAGGGATCTGTAGCACAACAGTGTGAATATACTTAACCCTGGGGCACACTTTAGAGTGATTGAGATGATGCATTTTATGTTATGCATTGCTTTTTCATCACAATTATCAACAAACAAATGAGCAAAATAAAATAATCTTAAAGTCCAAATAGCCACTTTTTATCATCTCACTTTCAGGGCTGCTGCTCATCTGTTTAAAATGATCTCCATTCTCTCTGATGGAAATAAAACAAAGAAAAAAATAAAAGCCAAAAGGTGGAGAAAGGCTGAAATAATCATCTGAGCCCCTGGGTTACACCTGAAACAATAAACTGTTGGAATTTTAGTTAGGAGACACCATAAAACTCCTTTCTCTTCTTAAAGCAAAAAGAAGAAAGGCATTCTATTGGATCCAGCCTGGCTTCTCTGGTCCTTCAGACCATAATGTAGGAAATGACATGGACTAAATCATTTCTAAAATAATAGGCTAATAACTTTTGTAATAAGCTAATGATAGATTACAAGCACTCTACCACAAGTTAATATGCATGGAGCTCAGTGTTAATTAATTGGCTGTGGATTGTCCGTGGCACACTCTGCTGAACAGTCTGGAAGCTCTGGCTGGGTTCATCAGTTCACTGGCAGTGGCTTCTCTGTGGAGCAACAGCTTTGCCTTCTCATATGTGGCTGTTTCCATTCTACTCCAAAGCTCCAGCATCCATCCGAATTATGGAATTGTCACAGGTGGATTTGCGAGGTAAATCTGATTCATTTTGTAGTGATTCCCCTTCTATGCATCCATGTTCCTATTTGGTTGTGTCTGCCATTCCTGGAGGTGGAGGTTCTGGTCTCCCTTTCACAGGTCATGCCTCCAACCAGGTGGTCAGCAAGGCTCTTTAATTCAAGAACATCTGGAAATTTCCAACCTGAAGGGGAAGGACCTTAGGAATAGACCACTTCAAGGATGAATAGAACAGGCTTGTCATTTCTCCTCTATGTAATATGAAGGGAGAACTCTCACTGGACTTAATAGCTTCCCCTTTTATGATCTCTGGTTCTTCTAAGGTGCAAGATAGGCAGTCAAAAAAAATTTTTTTAATTGTTAGTTTCAGAGGGAGACGTCAGTGAATCATCAGTCTTATAAAATACTCAATGCTCATACACATACAAAGTGTGTGTACCCATAGTCCTAGTAACTTCTGATGGAAAGGACCAACAGCCATTTCAAAGGGTAGACAGTTTAAAGCTTTTATTTAGGGATCCTTGGGTGGCGCAGCGGTTTGGCGCCTGCCTTTGGCCCAGGGCGCGATCCTGGAGACCCAGGATCGAATCCCACATCAGGCTCCCGGTGCATGGAGCCTGCTTCTCCCTCTGCCTATGTCTCTGCCTCTCTTTCTCTCTGTGACTATCATAAATAAATAAAAATTAAAAAAAAATAAAGCTTTTATTTATTTGTTTATTTGAGAGAGAGAAAGAGAGAGAGAGAGCGCGCAGGGGGAGGAGTAGAGGGAGAAGGAGAAGCAGACTCCATGCTGAGCATGGAGCCTGATGTGAGATTTGTTCCCAGGACCCCAAGACCACGACCTGAGCTGAAATCAAGAGTTGGTGCTTAACCGATTGATCCACTCAGCTGCCCCCAGAAGATAGACAGTGTAGATCGAAGATCTAAATCCAAAACGGAGCCATCGTAGGCCAATCAACCTAGCAAGCAAATGTTTAGTGTGTCAGAACAACAGCACTCCCAGGAGAGGAATGCTTTGGAGTTGGATATGACTTTCTAAAAAACCCAATGGAATCATAGTTTGCAAACTGTATTATGCCACGATTTATTTACCATCAGAGCACAAATATTTTTATGTGCATTTCTGTTTCTATCAATATTTATAATGGCTGTGTAATATTCCACCCAGTGGGTAGATCGCTTACATATCTTTCCTAACCTTTCTCCTGTTTGATGCTTTGGCTGTTTCTGATATTGCACTATTAGAGATAACCATGATGAGCATTCCGTCCATGTAGATTTTCCTGAATTGTGAATAGTTTCCTTATACTAGATTCTCAGAAGGGGAATCGTGGGGTCAAAGGGTAAACATTTTGATCATCCTTGACCCATGCTGTCAAAGGAACCTCAGTTTTACTCTCTCCCTGTTAACACTGAGTATTATCAGCAAATTTTATTGTAATTAAGAGGAAGAAATGTTCACTTGCCCTCATACTGTTACTCCTGAAATTAAATATGTTTAATATATTTTTATTAATTTATTTCCTTTTTTGTGAATTACTTGTTTATATGATAGTCTGTAAACCAGTGGCAGAGGTGAAGTTTAATTCTGGAACCTTCAAATACCCTCAAACTCTTCTGTTCTTTCATCCCAACTACTGTGACCATCATGCCAGAAAAATTCCCACAATGCTCTACTGTGACACCAGGCAACTCTTTAGGGATATGTTTACCGGCAAATCTCAGGGGCTTCTGTGTTACCCACTTCCATTTTTTTTTTAAGATTTTACTCATTTATTTGAGAAAGAAAGATAACACAAGTGGAGGGGAGGGGTTGGGATGGAGGGAGAAGCAGACTCCCTGCTGAGCAGGGATCCCCAACATGGGACTCGATCCCAGGACCCCAAGATCATGACCTAAGTGGATGGCAGATGCTTAACCAACTGAGCCACCCAGGGGCCTCCCACTTTCTTCATCTTGCTGCCTTCAACCACTGATGAGAAGTGAGACTGCCATTTCAGCATTTGGAGAATTCCTAGAACCAGTGGTTCCCAACACTGACTTCACATTAGAATCATTTGGAGAATTTTTTAAATTCCCAATACCCAGGAATTAAATCAGAGTCTCTGGGGTGGGACCTGGCATCAGTATTCTTGAAAGCTCTCCTGAGGATCCCAAAGCCACAGCCGAAGTTGAGAACCACTGCTTTAAATCCATAGTCATGGGAGCACTATACTAGGCACCCAGGGTGCAGAGGCCAGTATGCAGGGTTGCTGCCCTCAGGGAGCTCACAGCTGGGAGGTTTGGGTAGCAAACACTCTGAATGTTTCAATATATATGCACAGAATATAGTATGTAGAATATATACACACATACATAGACATATATGCACACACATACATATAGGCCACTTCACTAACTATATAACCTGCAACTTCATTAACCAGTGGCATCAATTCTATAAAATTTTGTGCACTAAATTTTTGTCATTAAGAGGTAAAGTGTATGAAACAAAGAGACTTATTAGAAACACATGTAACAAAGGCTGAGAGATGGGCAGCCCAGGTGGCTCAGTGGTTTAGCGCCGCCTTCAGCCTGGGGTGTGATCCTGGAGACCCAGGATCGAGTCCCATGTCGGGCTCCCTGCATGGAGCCTGCTTCTCCCTCTGCCTGTGTCTCTGCCTCTCCCTCTCTCTCTCTCTCTCTCTCTCTCTCTCTCTGTGCCTCTCATGAATAAATAAATAACATCTTTTTAAAAAATGGCTGAGAGAGTTGTGACAATCTCTAACTGCACTAGTAACTTATAATACTGATTTTTTCCATACAGAACTGATTTTTCTGAAAGTTTTGATTCTCTAAAATATTTGATTCTCTAAAAATATGGATTCTCTACATAATGAACTGATTTTTCTAAACCTTTCTTTAGAAAAGTTCATCCTTTAGAAAGCATCATCATTCCTATTTGCGTTAGGAAATGGTTGGTTATGTTCACTATGCTATATTTATCAAGGCAAAGTTTATGTGGACATACTAGAAAAGTCATTTTAATTTTTTAATGATTTTATTTATTTATTTATTCATGAGAGACACAGAGAGAATGGCAGAGACAGGCGGAGGGAGAAGCAGGCTCCCTGCAGGAAGCCTGATGTAGGACTCGATCCCAGGATCCCGGGATCCCACCCTGAGCCAAAGGCAGACGCTCAACCTCTGAGCCACCCAAGCGTCCCTAGAAAAGTTATTTTAAAATGAGGCAACAAAGGCTTTTTGCTTTCTCTTAAAGTCATTGCGCTGTCCCTCCCTGTCGCTTCTGCAGGTCTCTCCACTAGGTGGCGCTCTGGACAAATTCACGAGCTGTGCTGTGAGCTTCAGAGCAGCTTCTCAGACCTTCAGGGTCTGGATCTAAAGCAAATCAGAAGTGGTTTTCTTACCTTTTGCGAATTGAGAAATAAAGTTAAGCACCCTTGCACAGTATTTTATAAAATGTTGCCTTTGGAACTTTAAAAATCTACTTTATTATTTTATTGAATTCTGCTGCATTTCCTCCCAATCGTGAAGACAATAATACTCTAAAAGGACTTTACAAGCTTCATCTTACATTTAGTCCTTGCTCTTCCTAGTAAAGCCAATAATGAAATATAGCTCCCATTGTCTCCGTATAAAGATCCAAAACACACGTCAGACTTCAAAGAATTGGATTTATTTTTATGGGTTGAAGCATCTGAATGTTATCTGAGACAGAATTAAATGGCAAGCATTCCTGACTCTTCTCAACAGAAATAGGACAGTCCTTGGCCTGGAGCCCGACAGTTGAGTCCTCAGCTGTAAGAATATACAGTATTCAGCAAAAGACAGGTTAGGCTCCTAGGTACCAGTCAGTGGTTGTACAACTTCTTGGGAAGTTTGATCAGAATTTCCAGAGGCAGCTGGTCACTGCCATTCCTTTTGGCCCTTCTGGAAGGGGCAGGATTTTTGAGTGTGCCAAATTATAGCCCATGTTCATCCTCATGCATCCACTGGTGCTGCCTCATGGGTTCTCCTTCCTGACATTTATGTTGACATAGATAGACCACCAGAATGAGCATGGACTCTTCTGTTGTAAAACTAAGCTTGATACCCAGAGCCAGAGAAGGCTGAAGACATGTATGCTTCCTTCTAGCCCTGGGAGAAATGTCGCCTTGGGCAAACCGGATATTAATGAGCACAGAAAACAACCGTAATATATCATCCTTCTGTTGGCAATGGCCAAGAGTTTGGCTGGCCTCAGATCCTGCCTCAGCAAATGTGATGCACTTGACATTCATAGCGGTTTCTTGGATGAGGATCCTGGTGCCTGAGGGTTTATATGGCACTATTTCTGATTGACACTTGACTCTCTTTTCTGTCACCCTCCAGGGACCAGGCCAGCCGTGGAAAGGACCAGCCAGCTCCCTCACTTCAGTGTGTCCTTCAATCTGCTGCTGATGCTTTTACACAAACACTGTGTTCTTTTTCTAAGACACGTTCTCCAAAGAACATGGGGGATATGTGGAATGAGCCCACAAGTGAGTATGAATGTTGGACAGAAAGAACTGGATCACCTACCGAGTCATAGCTTTTGAAAGACTAATACACTACTCAAGACAAACTTCTCATCCCAATGGGACAGCTAGACACATGGGACAGAGGACACTCCATATCAGATGGTGCTCTTCCTGTGTGAGGTCAGCCGGCCAGAAATGACCCAGTGTTCATGTGAAAACAGTAGAGGGAAGGGAAGCTTCCAGTGAAGTGATGCCACAGGAAGTAAGGCTGACATGAGTGAGGCTGGTCCCCAATGCCCTTCCAACCTGCCCTGCACTGGGGGCATACAAAGGACCAAGGAGACAGATGAGGACAACCTAGAAAAGGGGTGAGGTCAGAGTATGGTTGGGACCCAACAGAACTCTTGCCCAGTAATCATGTGCCAAGCATATTACACTGAGAATCTCCTTTAAAATGCAAACCAACGCTGTGTAGAATGATCTCAACTTTACAGATGAGAAAATCAAAACTTTAACGTGTTCCATATTATATTCAGTCTCACACAGTAAGTAATCGAGTATCAATCTGTACCCAGGACTGTTTGCCTCCAAGTCTCATGCTCTGTGCTATATCCCAGTGAGATGGCACTTCTGGCCTTCGTCCTCATCCTTCAAAGGGGGCAAAGACGTATTCCTGAATGAAGTGCTAGCTGCTCCAAGGAACCAGGAATGTGGAATGCACAGGATAAGGGAAGAATTTTACTCCATTAAATAATGATTCAGTGCAACAAAGCCTAGAGAAGAATCAGGTCTGCTTTTCTGTTGCAACCAACACCTGTCTTTTTAAAGGATGGTGACACCTATTGCCGATACTCTTATTTTTAAAATATGGGGTTTAAGCAGCCCAGAGCTGCTTTTATTAACTACCTTTTTAATTTTTTTAAGATTTTATTTATTTATTTAAGAGAGAGAGCATGAGTGGGGGAAACAGAGGGAGAGGGAGAAGCAGACTCTCCGCTGAGCAGGGAGGCCAATGTGGGGCTCAATCCCTTGGGGTCATGATGTGAGCCGAACACAGGTAATTAACTAACTGAACCACCCAGGCATTCCTCAATTACCCTTTTAAATCTCAGCTTTAGATCCTTAACAAATGAAAGGTTACTTAAAACAGAAAAGATTTTTTTCTTGCTGGATGCAATATTATAGTGTTTGTTAAATCTATATCCACAGCACCAAGTATTCTTTATGCAATAGCACTTAACACAGAATTTTAAACAAAATATCTGACCCATTTTAATAAACTTGGAATAGCAGACTTTTTGCTGGGATGGTTATTTCTACTGTTCTGGAAAGGTTCTATTGAAGGAAAAACACCATAGTATTCAAAGCATCATTTCTTCAAAAAGAGGCATGCGCACAGCAAAATAATCAAGATTTGCATTGCCTAAAAGAAGAGGTGACTTAGAGGCCATGACCTCAATATAAGTTCATGAATTGTCCAAAGGAAAGGACTTTTCCAGGTATCTGTGACCCCTGGATCCAGGAGTGATGGTCTTGCCTAAGCGGAACCAATCACAGCCCTTTCCTTGGCATTTTATTTGACTGTGGGACCAAGAGAGAGTGAATCAGTCTTGGTCTAGTTGTGGCCTCAGAAAGATATAAAATTGGGGCTCACCTGTGGTGGCAATGAGATCAATAAGTAGACAGAAGCGTAGACAAAGCCCAAATCCTTGTGATATTTCAAGGCTCTCAAGGTTCTTCCTTGAGTCGAGCCACATCCTTATCCCTTTCACCATTTGGCTGTTGGTTTCCCCTGATTATGTAAGAAACCCCAGTATCCTATTAAATCCTTCTTTGCTAGCTGGAGTTGATCTTTTATCATACACTAAGAAAAAAACAACTCACGACTAATGTACCATCAAGCTGAAAATATACCAACTATTTGTCTCAAGAAATTTTAGGACTATGGCAGAATTTTAACTTCTTGATATAAGGAGGCCAGCTTCTTTGATTAGAACTGCCAAATGGTTGCTACCTTAAAAGGGCCCTGTAAGATCTAAGCAGGATGAAAGTAGTCAGAGGATAGCTCTGTTGTGGATCAGACATTTACATAAAAGGAAAGCATTCGGCACATCTGCATAGGAGCACACAGCCTGGCTGCTGGAAAATGCTAATAAGAATCCAACACTTCACCCTTGGGCTTGCATGCTGCCTAAAAAGAAGCTGCGCTGATGAAGCTGCCAGACCAAGCCCTCGCAGGAAGTATGAAAATTTCAAGGAAAGATGAAAATTTCAAAATACTACTCAGGAGAGAGGTTCAGGGGATCTAATCACATTTGAATCCTGTCAATAACTAACAAAAACTCTTAGACAATTAGAGACTGCCACTGACATGAATGAATGCCACTAGTAATTTCTTTCCTGGACAAAACCCTCAAACCCCAGTATGTCACATTCAAAACACTCTAAGCCGATCCTCGTGAAGCCATCTCAAGGGGCATCGGGTCCCTCTGTAGAGAGGAGCAAGCAGGCAGGGGAGAAAGGCCAGGATAGAGAGGAGGCCAGCTGAGGAGAGAATGTTCTCCAGCTATCCAGCAGGTCTGAGGGATGGGAGAGAGCTCAACAGCACAGATCAGCATCTGCAGAAGCATCTTCTGGCCCCTCCAGCCAGATTTTCTGGAAAGAGAAGCCAGGTCTCATCTGACAAGAGAAGAGAGAAAGAGCTAGCTCTAGAAAAAAGTCTTAACTTTGCAATTTCTTCCGACTCCTTTCCAGCACCACCTAGAAGGCTCCTTCCCGCTCTCCCATTCTTGCAATGCCTCGACAGTGGTTGAAGAGTGTCCCACTCCAAATTCATGGCCAATCAGAACCTCAGAAGGTGACCTAGTTTGGAAATAGAGTCTTTGCAGGTGTCATTAGTTAAGAATCTTGAGATGAAGCCATCCTGGATTTAGGAGGGACCCTAAATCCAGGGATTGTTTCCTTATAAGAAGAGAGGACATACAGAGAATCCATGTGAACAGGGAGGTAGACAGGGGAGTGATGCAGCCACAAGCCAGGGATGCCAGAAGCCACCAGAAGCCAGAAGAGGCAAGGAAGGATTCTTCCCTAGAGCTTTCTGGAGGAGCGTGGCCCTGATGACACCTTGTTGTTCTTGGATTTCTCCTTCCAGAAATAGGAAAAAATACATGTCAATTGTTTTAAGCCATCAAGTTTGTGGTAATTTGTTACTGTAGCCCTAGGACACCGATGCAGTCTGGGAGCTTGTTAGGCACCACTCAACCTGCCAAGTACACCAAGGTACCCACAGAGATCTCCCTTCTCCTACACACCTTCCTCTCTCCCTCCATCATGCCACATCTCTGCCTTCTACTGGCTCATCCTAATATCAAAGACTCCATTTCCTAAACGTGGCTCATGTCAGTTAAAGGTTCAAAGAAAATCAATTTGATCGAATCCATTCTCATCAGAATAGATGGTACCACCATATGTTCGTCCAAAAATATTTCCACTTTTAGAGAGAATTCTTATGAACAATTCTCTAACTGGTAGAGTTTCCTATATGAGAAGAGCATTTGAAGAGTAGACACATTTTGATTCTGAAGAAGAAAGGCTCACCGCTGAGTTCTCTTGGTTCAGCATTCAGGTGGCTTTAGGTGGGCCTCAGAGCAGAAACTCCGGCCTTTTTCTCCCCCGACACATTGGATTCCCATCAACCAAGATCATGTCAAAATGCATCCCGAATCTTGGCTATATGTATTCCACCACCAACTTCCTAGCCCCAGCCCCAACCCCACAAAGACAGGAGAGCTCAAAAAGAACTCAGTGATCAGAGTGCCTGGGTGGCTCAGTTAGGTGTCTGCCTTTGGCTCAGGTCATGATCCTGGAATCCAGAGATGGAGCCCCACATGGGGGGGGGGGTCCCTGCTCAGCAAGGAGTCTCCCTCTGCTTCTTCCCCAGCTCATGCTCTCTCTCTCTCTCTTTCTCAAATAAATAAAAAAAATTTTAAAAAAAGAACTTAGAGATCATCTCATGGGAAACCCACATTTGATCAACCAGGAAACACAGGTGACTAGCAGCGAGATTAAGACAAGAACCAAGGCCTCTTCTATCCTAAAGATGGTCACTGGCCTTCGTGGAGTGGTTACCACGTGCCAGAAACTGTGCTCAGTACTTTGGATACATTGGAGCATTGTATCGCCTCTGCAGTCAAAGCCACAACATGTGCAAAGATGTGCAGGAAAAGTCCGTTGTCAAACTAGAAAAAAAGCATGAAGACAGTGCGTGATACTTCTTTCCCCACTGAGAACCTTCCAGCGCATTGGTTCAGAAGGCATCTGAGTGGTCCTTCTTTTTCTGGTCTCTCTTCCTCCATCTCCTTCACTCCGGATCTTTTTGGCTTCTTCTCCGTTTGTTCTTCCCCATAGATTGGGTGCCCCTGGGGGCAGAAGGCACGAGGGGGTAGGTGGATCCCAAGTGCCCTGAGTGTCCTGGGAAGGGCTTGCAAGCCCTTCTGTGAGTCCAAAGAGTAGCACCCTCTTGTGGAACATCTACAGGACACCCCGCCTCCTCTTGCCAACATGACCCCTGCTCACCACAAAAGCTTCAGGACTGTGCAGGTGTCCACACAAAGCATTGGTTGGCCTTTCCCCTTGTCTCACTCCAGACTCACTCAGCACCTAGACTGGGGATGGTCAAAGAGAGGGAGGAAAGGGGAGAAAGAGCAAAAAGAAATCTCCACCAGCTGCAGACAGTCACTCATTACATCCTGTTTTACAGGCAAGGCGTCTGAAGTTGAGTACGGTCAAGAAACTTCACAGAGAACTAGGAGGCACGAGGTCAGCTTCAAACCCAGCTTTGTTTTTATCCACCTTGCCTCATTTGTGCTCCAGAGAGTTGAAGCATGACTCCCTGGGAGCTTGGCTCCAGACCTCTGCTCCCCTACTGCCTCTTATGGAGCCCTACAGCCATCTCGGCTCCCCGTAAGTCCTGGGTCAGGACCCACCAAAGGAGAGGGATTAATTTTGGAAGTGGGGTGAGTTCTGAGGAGCTGAAGAGTCCACACTGCTCATGTCTCCCACTGTTGATGTCTGTGCCCTGTTGCCATGGCTCAGTTTTCATCACATATAACTCCGAGATGCAGCTGTGTGGCTTATATGGTCCAGAGTACACTGGCCTGGAGAGAAAATGACCCTGCAAGCAATAATAAAAATATTTCTCTGGGAGCCCCTGGGTGGCTCACTCTGTTAAGCATCAGACTCTTGATATCAGCTCAGGTCATGATCTTGGGGTTGTGGGATCAAGCCCCAAGTCAGTCTCCACACTAAGCAAGGAGTCTGCTTCTCTTCCAGCGCACCCCCCCCCCTTGCTATCTCTCTCTCACTTTCTCTCTCTCAAACAAATGAATAAATAAAACTTAAAAAATATATTTCTCTGGCTCTGCAGTCCCCTCCTTCCCAGGACCTCCTGCTCCCCTCTACCTCAGGCCTCTACGCCAGAGTATTTCACTCATGTTTGTTCACATATTCACATTCTTGAATGTCCCTGCTTGCACGAGACAGGATGGCACCTGCAGCTGCCACCTACCAGAGCTGGCTCCAGCCTTTCTAGGCAGCGCTACCTCTGGTCAACACCCTCCAAAGCACCATACTGGGGGGGCCTCTGAAGGAAGAATCTCCTTCTGCATTACACAGATTCCTTTATATAGATCAGTTGTTTGAGGTTATTACCTGTGATCCTTTATTTCCTAAGGACTCAGACACAAGCCATATGTGTGTCCCATTCTTACCACCTTATTCCTTCCTGCTGGTTGAAAAATAGATGGTGGCTTGGAAATGGAGCAACCAACCTAGACCATAAAGTGACCTTTGAAAATGTAGGTCATGGGTTACTGATCATGAAGCCAGAATGAGCAACTTCTGAGTTTCTCATACCATAGGATACGATATCAACTGGACAGTTTGTTTCCAGAGGCTAACGTGAAAGAGAAAAAAAGAAATCTCTATCTCCTCTGAACCACTGATGTTTTGGGGTTTGCATCTCATTGCTGAACCAAGTCCTTCTAATATCCTTTAGCTTTGTATGTACTTAATATTCTCAGCGAAGTGTGTTTAGTTGTAAGTGATAGAATCGCAGGCCAGTGGGGATCCATGTAACAAAACATTTAATTGTCTCCTGCAAAGAAGTTTTGAGATACGGAGTTTCACAGTCTGTCCTATGGCTCAACAACACCAGAACATGAAGACGGTGTTTCTGTGGTTCTGCTACCACCTGGTCACAATCTGGCCCCAACCTGCTACCTCTGGTCACAATCTGGCCCCAGCAGCTCCTTCGCACACAACAGCATCCAAAATGAGAAGGCAATCTCTTCTTTATGGCTAAGAAAATCTCTCTCATAAACCCATAAGCCAATTTCCCCTTATACCTCACTGCTAGTCCCAAGTCTGGTTGTTTTGGGGAGTGAGATTTCCAAAACTGGTTTAGGCTATGCTTGTGGATTCCCCAGGGTGGGGCTCAGTGCTATTCAAGAAAAGCCATGGTTCCATTAGCAGAGAAGGGAAGATAGATATTGGGGGAGGCAACCAACAATGCCCTACGAATTAAAAAGAGCACATTGTGGGATGAAGACATTTGGGTCCTCGATACAGTTTCACTCCACAGTTGTATTGACATCATTCCGAAATGTCAAAGTAATTTCATTCACTTGGGGCTTGTAGCTTCTCCATTTCCAATACACTTACCCCGTGATTTGAGGCTGAGAAGAGCTAAGTGTGGACACTATTTCACTACACTTACAATTAGGAAAGATGATGATTTAATCTTTTATGCTCTCAGCCCAAATCAAGATCAAGCTCAGAGAGAGAGAGAGAAAAGAGCTGTTTATTTTAAGAAATGCCAACATCAAGGGCTCCTGAGCCATTCCCTCCCTGTCCTTTGGGATTATTGGCTCTCTTCTGGAACACTCTGTCTGCCCCTCCTCCCCCTTGGAGGTCTCCAGCTCTCCCTCCTGCCCCCAACATGCACTGGCTTCCTCTTCCTCCAGACTTGCACTGTGCCTTTCTGTTTTTGTTGCTACTGTTCTTTTTCTCTTTCTTTTGTCTTTCTCATTCCTTCTTCCTCCTCCTCTGCCTTCCAACTGCTCCTGATTGTGAAGAGTTTCTGGTAGGAGTCGTTGTTTCACTAGATTAATTTCATGTTCATTATCCTGACTCCTAAAAGCAGGTGAGTCCAGTGTTTGGGCACAGTCCTTGCAGAAAAAGCTTTCACAAAATTAAACTAACTGAATGTGAAAACAAGACAAAAAAAAAAAAAAAAAAACACCTTCCCTATTTCTGTCATGTGACTGATTAATTCCATTCAGTATTTGGTCTTATGAGGGAAGAACTAGCAAAAAGCAGTATTCTATTAAGCTTTCTTCTTTGATTTGAGCTAATGAATTCAGTCAAGCTCTGGCAGACAGTGCAGAGCCATATGGGCTGTCATGAAGCCCAGCAAATATTCATGTAGCTGGAGCCTCTCAGGTACTTGGCTACCAACACAGAGAACTGGCTAGGACCCAGCCCTGAGAGGAGAGTCCCTCAAGGCGAGGTGGTTGGAATGAATTGTGTCTCTCCAGAGTTGAAGCCCTAACCACCAATGTGACTGAATTTGGATAGCACTTTTAAGAGGTAATTAATGTTAAATGAGGTCATAAGTGTAGGGCTCTAACCCAGCAGAACTGTGGCCTTATAAGAAGACAAAGATCTCTCTCTCTCACTCTCTCTCTCTTTCTCTCTTTCCTCCTTCCCTCCCTTCTCTCTACCCCATCTCCCCCTCTCTCTCCCTCTCTCTTCCCCTATCTCCCTCTCTCTTCCTCCATCTCTTTCTCTCTTTCCCCATCTCCCTCTTTCTCTCTCCCATCTCCCTCTCTTCCTCCCTCCTTCCTCTTACCATTACCATATGAGGACATATCAAGAAGATGGCCATCTGCAAGCCAAGAAGAAGGGTTCTTATCAGAAAGCAAATCAGCTGATACCTTGATCTTGGACTTCGCAGCCTCTAGAACTGTGAGAAAATATATTTCTGTTGTTTGATTCTCCCTTCCCCCCACCAGCCTATGGTATTTGTTATGGCGACCTGAGCTGACTAATACAGGGGCATAGTTTCAAAGCAAAGTGTTGAAGGACGAGACTAGAACAACATGGTGCCATTTCCCCATCCAACCTCCTCCCAGTCTGAGGCAAAAGGAGAGCCTGGGAGCCCGGGTGGCTCAGTAGGTTAAGCATTTTCCTTTGGCTTAGGTCATGATTTCGGGGTCTGGGATCAAGACTCCCTGCTTAGCAGGGAGTCTGTTTCTCTTTTCCTCTGCCCCTCCCCCCACCACTTGTGCGCGCGCTCTCTCTCTCTCAAATAAATTAATAAAATCTTTAAAAAAAATATGTCCCACCTTCCTATGTAGGCTCTATTTGTGCCTCCATAGCTCAATAGAATAAACTCTGACTTCTGATGTGGTGGGGAGGAAATGAAACTTTCCTGAAATGAATTATGTCTCTTTCCTATCTGTGGTGACTTCTCTATCATTACTAGGGTGATTTCTTTTTAAATTTCATCCATATAATTTTTAGCATGTATCTCTAAAAGATAAGGATTCTTCAAAATAACCATAATTATTAAATACCAAGAAATTAAGTCATTCATCAAAATCAACTATTTAGTAACCAATGTTCATGTTAATTATTGTTTCATATGTGCATTAATGGCTGTGTTTTCATTCTTACACATTGTTTGTTTGAATCAAGATCCACAAAGCCAATCACTGGCAGTGGTGACTAAGAGGCTTAAGTCTCTTGTAATGTACAGCGTCCTCTTTAAATCATTTTATTTCCTTCGATTTTTGTGTTGTTGTTGTGTGTTGTGGAGAAGCCGGGTGATTCATCCTGTAATATCCCTGTTTGGATTTGCTTCTTATATCTCCATGGTGTTTTAACGTGTCACTCTCTTCACAATTTCCTGTAAGTGGCTAGTTGGATCAGATTTAGGATGAACTTTTTTTTAAGACGCCTTTATAAGTGGTAGTTGAGGTCTTCATGTGGAGGATGTAGTTGTTTCTCTTTGTGTGATGTTGGCAGCCACTAATGAGTAACATGTAGATACATTAATTCATTGAGGGATATAAAATGGTAATATGCTATCAATCCTTCTCCATTTATTAGCTGGAATAATTATATAGAGGAACATTACGTCTCATGTACCATTTAACCAGGGATACTGTTTATAGAGAAATATCAGGATAAATGCTGGATCCTTTCTCTTTGTGTTTTAGCTTCATATTAACATTCAGGTTCACAAGCATTCCCAAAAGGTAAACATTTGCCAACTAGTCTGAGTTGATTTTGTGTTTTTGTTGTTTTTTCTATCATGAACTTGTGGATTTTAACCTATTTTATGTGTTTCAATCTATTGCACTTGTTCTATCTCTTTTAAAAAAAAAAAAGATTTATTTATTTATTTATTTATTTATTTATTTATGAGAGAGCAAGCACATGTGTGAGCAGGGAAAGGACAGAGGGAGAAGGAGAGAGAGAGAATCTCAAGCAGACTCTCCACTGAGCGCACAACTGACACAATGCTCCATCTCACGACCCTGAAATCATGACCTGAGCTGAAACCAAGAGTTGGTCACTCAACTGACTGAGCTACCCAAGCACCCCTGCATTTATTCTCTTAGTTGATATTTAAATTGTTCAATCTTTAGTCAGGGGGGCCTCTTTGAGTTGGCTCCTATGTTCTTCTGATGCATCTTAGTAAATAAGTTGTCTTTGCCATCTTCCTTTCTTCCTTCATTTCTGCTCCAAGAAGATATACCAGGTTTCTCCTGTACATTTCCTGACCCATATCTGGAATCAATCATTTCTCCAAGGAGCACTTTCCTTTTAGTGGGAAACGGTATTGCAAGATCACCATCTGTCTGCTAAGGATATTCATTGCTATAAGGTTCATCATTATTTTCTTGGCTATTTCTGTAGACAGAACTAGAAAATCATTTTAGAAAAAGTTTAAAAGTTTTAAAAAAGATAAAATACATAATGAGGATATCTTGAACCTCCAATTCAAATTTAGGAGCAAATGGCTTATTTAGCCTTTTTTATCTTAAATATGGCCTTTTTCCTACACCAATACGACTGGCTGGCAAGGACACTGGAAATGATAGATATCACATCATTATTCATTTGCTTCATCCTGCAGTAGACCCAGAACAGACTTAAAGAAACAATGCCACTGCTCATCATTCCTAGACAATATGAATACTGAAATCAGTGTTGAGATTTTTTTTCCCCTTTTGTCCTTATGGTATGTCCTACTGGGAGTGTATTGTCACATTATTGTGTTTAAAGCCTCTTGGAATAGCTCTTGTTTGTGTGGCCATCTTTCAGAAGGTAGCTCTGAGAAGGCTGTGGAGGACAGAGCCAGGACAGAAGTAAAGGACTTGCCTACAGAAGGACTATCCTTCCCCCGAGAGCCAAATGCTTCACATGCAGCTTAATTTTATTCTCTTACTTCCTTCATTTAATTTTCCTAATCCCAGCCACCCCTAACCCCCAGTACCTCCCTCCATGCTTGGTTCCTCCAACACTACCTTCTAACATCCTGATGGTCAAGTCCCTGTGCCATAGAAATCTTTACCCCCTATTTGGGGGATGTGAATCAAGATTTACACACCCCTTTTTAAAAAATTTTTTAAAAAATAGATGTTATTTCCTTAGAGCACTTTTAGGTTCACAGCAGTGTTGAACAGAAGGTACACAGATTTTCCATATACACCCTGTCCCCATCCTACATGGCCTCCCCGCCACAACATCCCCCATAGAATGGTGGGGTTTTTCTTTTTTGTTTTTGTTTTTGTTTTTGTTGTTTTTTTGTTTGTTTGTTTGTTTGTTTTTTTTAGGATGGTGCATTTGTTACAACAGAAGAGCCTACCCTAACACATCATTACTGTCCAAAGATCATTGTTTCCATTAGGACTCACTCTTGGTATACTTTTATGGGTTTGGGCAAATGTTATAATGACATGTATCCATTATTATAGTATCATATAGACTATTTGCACTGTCCTAAAAGTCCCCTATGCTCCTCCTAGTCATCCCACCCTCCTTCTCTGCTCACCCCAGGCATCCACTGATTTTTAACTGTCTCGGTAGTTTTGCCTTTTCCAAAATTTCGGATAGTCGGAACTATACAGTACGTGGCCATTTCAGATCGATTTCTTCCACTTAGTAACTGCACTTAATGTTCTTTCATTTAGTCTTTTCGTGGCTTTTCCAGTCTTTTCATGGCTTGATAGTTCATTTCTTTTTAGTGCTGAATAATATTTCATTGTCACAACATGCCACAGTAAGTCCATTCACCTATTGAGGGTCTTACTGGTGGCTTATAAATTTCGGTAACCGTGAATAAAGCTACTGTAAACATTAGCACACGGGCTTTGTGTGAACATAAGTTTTTCATTCTTTCAAGAAATTATCAAGGGGTCTGATTGCTGGATTATATGGTGAGAATGTGTTTAGTTTTAAAAGAAATTGCAAATATGTCCCAAAGTGGCTGCGCCAATTTACACTGCCACCAGCAATAAGTGAGAGTTCTTGCTGCCCCACATTCTTGCCAGAATTTGGTGTCATCAGAGTTTTGGATTTGGGTCATTCTAATAGGTGTCTAGTGATATCTTATTGTTTGAGTTTGCATTTCTCAGATAACATATGATGTGGAGAATCTTTTCACATGTTTATTTGCCAACTGAATATATATGGGTTTGTAGGGTTTTTTGTTTTTGTTTTTGGTGAGATATCTGTTAAGGTCTTTGGCTCATGTTTTAATCAAGTTGTTTGTTTTCTTATTGTTGAGTTTTAAGTGTTCCTCGTATATTTTGGATGCATCCTTTATCAGATAGAGCTTTTGGAAATATTTTCTCACCCAATCTGTGGCTTATCTTTCCATTTTCTTGACAGTGTCTTTTCCAGAGCAAGAAATGTTAATGTTAATGAGGTCCAGCTCATCAGTTCTTTCTTTCATGGATCATGTATTGGTGTTGTATCTAAAAAGTTATCACCAAACCTAGGGTCATCTAGATTTCTCCTTTGTTATCTTCTAGGGGTTTTACAGTTTTACATTTAGGTCTGTGCTCTATTTTTTTTTTAAGATTTTATTTATTTATTGGAGAGAGAGAATGCAGAGAGAAAGAGCAGGTGCACAAGTTGCAGCGGGGAGGAGAGGGAGAAGCAGACTTCCCACTGAGCAGGAACCCACTGTGGAACTCTAGCTCAGGATTCTGAAATCATGATCTGAGCTGAAGGCAGACACTAAACCAACTGAGCCACCTAGGCACCCCACTCTTTGATCTATTTTGAATTAGCTTTTGAGTAGAGTATAATGACTGTGTCTAGATTCATATATTTTTTTAATTTGTTTTTTTGCATGTAGGCATCCAGTTGTTCCAGCACCATCTGTTGAGAAAAATATCTTTGCCTCATTGTATTGCTTTTGCTCTTTTGTCAAAAATCAGTTGACTGATTATGGGGGTTTGGTTATTTCTGGGCTCTCTATTCTGTGCTATTGATCTATCTATTTTTTCTCCAAAACTGCACTCTCTCGATTACCGTAGCTTTGTAGTAAGCCCCGAAGTTAGGTAGAGTACGATCTTCCAACTTCATTCTTCATTATTGTTGTTGCTGGTCTAGGTCATGTGCCCCTCCATCTAAACTTTAGAATTGGTTGCTCTCTCCACAAAAACTGGGATTTTAATTGGGGTTGCACTGAATCTATAGATCAACTTGGGAAGAACTGATATGTTGACAATACTGAGTCTTCCCATCCATGAGCATGAAACATCTCTCAATTCATGTAGTTCTTCTTTGATTCATATGCCTTTGATGCAGTAATTTCATTTCTGATAAGTCTCCTAAAGAAGGAAAAAACATATATGAAGCATTGATTTTAATGATTCATGGGTAACATAATTCTGAAACTTTAAAATGAATATGAAATTTCCTAAGGGAACATACTTAAAATGTAGACATTTTTAATTTAAAAGGGAATATAGACATTTTATTTTGTATTTTTCTTTTGATAGGTAAAATGAGATGGTATTTGTAGCTTTAAAGTACATTTCCCTGAACACCAGTCAGGTCGAGCACCTTCTCATATGTCTGCCACCTATTTTATTTCCTTCTTTGTGAAGTGTCCCTTTAGGTGGGAATTTTTCTGACCCAGTTTGTTTTCTGAGTTTTCAATTTTTCCCTTATTAATCTGTAAGAATTTTTAATATATTCAAGATCCTAGACTGTCTTTCTAGTAATCCATGTTGCAAATATTTTTTTCTGTTCTGTGTTTTGTGCTTTTTCAGTGTCTTTATGATGTCTTTGGATTAATAGAATTCCTAATTTTTTAAAAGTTAAATTTAGCAAGTTTTTCCTTCATGATGGAGAAATTCTTTACTATTTTTGGGTCACTGAAGTTTTCCTATCTTCTATATGCCTTATAATAATTTCACCTTTCACATTTTGATCTCTTCTCAACTGGAGTTCTATTTTTATGTATGAAATGAGTGAGGGTTCACTTTTACTTTTTTCCGTATGGATTACCTACTTATCCCGGGAGGACCATTTGAAACACCCATTTTCCCTCACTGATAACACAAAGCTCCCTGGTCACTTATCAACTTCCTTTATGAGCATATATGTGTTTCTGGGCTCTCTATTCTAGTCTATGAGTCTGTTTACCATCCTGGCATCAGTATCAGACTACCTAATTACTGTAGCTTTATACCATGTGGAAGGTCAAATTCACCCCTTGTTTTTCCTTCAAGGGTGTTTGGGTTACTTTTTTATCATTTGCATTTCCTTATACTTTAGAAGCAGTGAGTCAATCTCAATACATAATGTGATTTAACTGTTATTAGGATTGAAAAGACTATAGTTGCATTTAGGGAAAATTGACATGTTTAATTAATACCAATCTTCCAACCCATGAACATGGTATGATACAGCTTTCCATTCATATAGGTCTTTAATGTTCAGTAAGGTTTTACTATTTTCTCCATAAAGATCTTTTGCACATCTTTTTGTTAGATTTATGCTTAGGTCTGCTGTACACTCACCTTAAAAGTATCTTTTTTCTTTATTGTATGGTTGTTTGTACCTAGCACATAAAGTACAAGTAAATGATGAATGTTAATTTTGTATCTAGCAATCTTGGTGGTTCTTTTATTAATTCTATAATTGATCTGTATAGTCTTTTGCATTTTCTACATACATTAACATATTACTTACGAATAATGACAAATTTGTTTTTTACTTTCCAATCTTAATACTTTTTACTTCTTCTTCTTCTTGTATTACTACTTCAGCTTGAAACTCTGGTAGAAGTCGTGATAGTGGATGTATTTGCCCAATCCCAAATGGAGGGAAAGCTTTCATTTTAAAAGAATTTTTAGATATCCTGATAAACATTAGGAAGTTTCTTTGTATTGGTTTTTGTTTGTTTGTTTTTTATTTTTTTATTTTTAATTATTTTTTTTAAGATTTTATTCATTTATTCATGAGACTCACACACAGAGAGAGGCAGGGACACAGGCAGAGGGAAAAGCAGGCTCCATGCAAGGAGCCCCATGTGGGACTCGATCCTAGGACTCCGGGATCACGCCTTGGGCCAAAGGCAGGCACCAAACCACTAGGCCACGCAAGGATCCCCTTTCTATTGGTTTTTTAAAACTATTTTCTAAATTGTTATTATAAATGGGTGTAGAATTTTATCAGTGGTTTAACTTACCAAGAAAACTATATGATGTATCTTCTGTAGGAATATGATGATGAATTATATCAGTTGATTTTTCTAATGTTAAATCACCTTGTATTCTTAGGAGAAGCCTAACTTAGTCATGATGTATTGACATTTTAAAAGGGAACAAATACATTGATAGATTTGATTTTTATAGGAATTTACATTTTTACATATTAATTTTCTAAGCAAATACTTATTGAGCACCTACGATGTGCCAGGCACAGTTCCACATCAACAAAACAAACTAGGATCCTTGCTCTCATGAAGTGTAAATTTTGGCAGAGAGAGACATAGAAGAATAACTGAGCATAATTCATAAGTATCATCCAGTGTGTTAGAAGATGAAAAGTACTATGAAATAAAGAAAAATGGAACAGGGGATGCAGAATAAGAAGATCTAAAGATCTATTGGGAGGGATGTAGTGGAATAGAACAGGTCTTGTTGAAAAGACAACAGCTTAGAAAAGAGTTAAAAGAGATAAGGAGAAAAAAAATAATTTCATCCAAAAAGAGAGAGAGAGAGAGAGAGAGAGAGAGAGAGAGAGTAAGGAGTATTAGTTATGTGGCTACCTGGTGAATAATATTTAGGAATAGGAAGGAGCAAGAGTAAGTGTAAAGGTCAGTGTGGCTGGACTGGAGTGAGCAATGGGAGAACAAGTAAATGAGGCAGTCAGAAGGTTAAAGAGCTAGATCATGTGGGGTTCTGTCAACTATTGAAGGGTTTTGGATTCTCTGGGTGACCTGGGGAGCCATTGTAGAGTTTCAGGCAGGGACTTGACATGATCTGACTTGCATCTTAAAAGGACCACTTGTGCAGCTGATAAGCATGGAAACAGGGAGACCAGTTAGGAGGCTATTACAATAATCCAAGAGGGAGATGGTGGTGGTTCAGGAAAGGGTGATAGCGCTAGCAGTGGTAAGCAGTGGTTAGATTTTGGATATATTTTGTGGGTTTTTAAAAAAGATTTTATTTATTTATTCATGAAAGACACAGAGAGAAGACAGAGACACAGGCAGAGGGAGAAGCAGGCTCCTCACAGAGAGCCCAGGCTTCCCATTCTGGATATATTTTGAAGGTAGAAGCTACAGGATACTCTGAAAGATTATATATGAGGTATAAGGATTGGGGGAGGAGTATAAAACTAGCTTCAAATTTTTTCCACACATATCACTGGAAATGCATGCATTAATGCATGTTCAGCAGATAAAATCCCAAGTTCATTGTGGTACATGTTGAATTTGAGGCTATTAGTCAAGTAGCATTGTCAACTAGGTAGTTAAATCTTGAGATTGAAAGAGAAGTCTGGGATGGAAACATAAATTTGGGAGTCTTCAGCTTATAAATGGTATTTGAGGGCGCCTAGGTGGCTCAGTGGTTGTGCATCTGTCTTCGGCTCAGATCATGATACGGAAGTCCTGGGATCAAGTCCCACATCGGGCTCCTCCACAGGGAGCCTGCTTCTCCCTCTCCCTATGTCTCTGCCTCTCTCTCTGTTTCTCTCATGAATAAACAAATAAAATATTTTTTAAAAATGGTATTTAAAAATAATTGTTCAGATGAGATGACCAAGGAAGTAAGTGTACATAAAAATAAGAAGAGAGGGACCAAGGATTCATTCTGAAGAACCTCAACACTAAGAGTTTGGGGAGAAGAGGAGGAATCTGCAAAAGAGGCAGGGAATGAGGAAACAGAGAGGCAGATGGAGAACTAGGTAACTATGTTGTCATGGAAGTCAAAGGAAAAGATATTCCAAAAAGAAAGGAAAAATGCACTATTACTCTGTCAAATGCTATTGATAGGTTAAGTAAGGTGAGGGCAGAGGTTGGCCATTTGATGCAGCAAGGTCATTTGATGACTTTAACAAGCGCTGTTTTGGAGGAGTGGTAGGAGAAAAGCATGAGTGTGAGGAGAGAGATGAGAATAGAGGAATATTTAAACTTTGGGCTATAGAAAGAAGCAGAGAAATGGATAGACTGGAGATCTGGAGCAAAGTGAGGGTCTTCTCCCTAGGATGGAGAAATGTGTATGCCTGGTCATGGACATAACCTTGTAAAGAGTAAAAAATCAAATATACAACAAGGAGGGGAGAATTGATAAAGCAATGCCCTTAAGTAGGAGAGAAGGCTAGGATCTAATGCACAAATGAAGAGATCGTGTTTAGACAGGAATGTGGACAACTTCTTTAATAGGAAGTTTGTAGGTGCAAATGAGGGTCTTGTATGGAGTGAGTTGGGTGGCAGAGGTCTGTGGAAATTCTCTTGTGATTGTTTCAAGCTTCTCACGGAAGTATGAAATGAGGTCATCAGCTTAGGTCCTAGAGTTTCAAAAATTTTATAACAAAGTTGTTCATATTCTCTTATTATTTGTAAAATAACTATAGCATTGGTAGTAAAAACTCATTTTTGTTCCGGTTATTGGCTGCCTTCTTTTTTGTTATTGTTCTTTCTGAATTTCACTGGATATTTGTCAGTATTATATTTTTTTTCAAAGAACCATCTTCTTCCATTTTTGAGTCTGTTATGATTTCTCTATTTATTGTCTCTTTTACTTATTTCTGTATTTTATTTCCTTCCTTGTATTTTTGTGGGGGGGGGAGGGGTTATTTTGCGGATTGTTTCCTAACTTCTTGTGACAAAGGCTTAGCTCATGAATTTCAAGCACTCTTCTTAGCTTATATTTAAGATTTAAATTTTTCCATTATAAAGCGTATTAACTACCTTCTGCAAGCAGCTAAAATATACTAGTATTATAATCACTCAGCTCAAAATACTATCTAATTTCTATTTTATAGTCCTTTAATCTACTTACTATGTTGAGGGGTATTTTTTTTTTAATTTCTAGTTTATCTATTTATGCTAAATTTATGAATTACTGAGAGCTGTATGCTAAAAACCTTCTGCTATGACTAGAATTACCTCTTTTTTCCTTACATTTGGGTCAATACATTTTCTTATACTTTGAGAGTAGGAGATTAAGTTATATTGTCAAAAATGCATTTGGGGGGCACCTGGGTAGCTCAGTCAGTTACGTACCCGACTCTTGGTTTCAGCTCAGCTCTTGATCTCAGGGTCTTGGAATCAAGCCCCACGAGGGGCTGTGTGCTCAGCAGGGAGTCTGCTTAAAATTTTCTCCCTCTGCCCCTCCCCCCTAGCTTGAGATCATGTACACTCTCTTTGTCTCCAAAATAAATAAATAAATCTTTGAAAAAACAAACAAACAAAAAATACATTTGGGCACTTAGTTCATTTATATTTAATATAATTAGTAATATATTTTTACTTATATCAGCTATACTATTTACTTTATGTATGCCCTATCCATTCTACACTTTTTTTAAAAAAAAGCTCTTATATGCTTACTTAACAAAGCCTAAATTAATCAGTAGATTTAGTCTCCTCTAGACGATATGAGAACCAAGAAACTTAGAACACCTACACCTACATTCACCTGGCTGAGCAAATGCTCTCAGGGCACCAGGCGTTGAAATGCTCCAGGATTCCAGTAAGTCCCCTTGGATCCCATTTCTTTTTTTTTTTTTTTTTAATTTTTATTTATTTATGATAGTCACAGAGAGAGAGAGAGAGAGGCAGAGACACAGGCAGAGGGAGAAGCAGGCTCCATGCACCGGGAGCCTGACGTGGGATTCGATCCCGGGTCTCCAGGATCGCGCCCTGGGCCAAAGGCAGGCGCCAAACCGCTGCGCCACCCAGGGTGGATCCCATTTCTATTTAGGTTTAAATTTGTTAATTTCTTATTCTCTCATTAACTTTTTCATGTTTTAAAGACCTAGCTTGGCATATCAGTATCCTAAGTTAGATTCTACTGAAATTTATATAGCAAATACAAGAGCACTTTGCTGATTTCATAAAATCATCTTCTCACTACGTATATGCTTTGTTTTTTATTTCTTTTTCAATGATCAGAGATGTAATGATTAAGCAGAGCAAAGCCCGGAGCACAGAGGGGGCACAGAGCTGGTCACAACATGGCAGTGCATTAAGTATGTGTTGGATCAACTAATGTTCTTCATTATTATGTGACTGAAAGTGCTACTCTTTTCCATTGTGTATTTTCCAATTTGCAGGCTCCAAAGTTAAGAAAGTTATTCCTATCACTCATATGCTTAATGTAGGATATACTCTAGAGTAAGAAAAATCAGACAATATTTCTTAAATATATTGTAGTACAAATTTGGAGAAATTAATATAGACATTAACTTGATTTAGCCATATTGGCTACACGCCAAGATTCTGAAGACACTGTATTTATTGCTAAAGACCTCACAAGTGTGCAACCACCTTGGATTATGTTTTTCTGCACTTCTAAAGTCAGTTAATCATATTGGGAGATGAGCCTACATACTACCAGGCCCATTACATCAGTTTGCTTATTAAGAACTTTTTTTCCAAATCCTTTCCAAGGATCTGGACCCGAGAAACACCAAACCAGTCTTAGGACATAACTTGGCAAAGGAGTTGACTTCTGAGTCCTCTGTCGGCCTCCCCTCAATTTCCATAATCCCTTTCATCAGTCCCATTTGCCATGGCCAAGCAGCAAGGGGAACAGTAAATCTCCATTTTAGTGACGGTGACTGGTACTCACAGTATGAGCTCTCTGGCTTCCAAAAGTCCCAGGAGCACGTTCCCCATTTGGTGAGGTATCCTATTTATACCAGTGACCTTCCCCACATTCAGAACTTGAACAGCTGCATAATATATATAACAGAATGGAAAGTAACATGACACACATTTCAAAGAGAAAATTGGAAAGGGATATGTCTCCAACGTTCCTTCCAGCTCTGAAAGGCTATGCTTCTTTGAGTCTATATAATAAAAATAACAAAGGGGCCAGCATGGGGCATGATAGAGGAGGCTGTTGTAGGGGAAATTATTCTGACTTTCCAAAGTTAAAGCCTGAAATAAGGAAGGAAATGTTTAAAACAGAACCAAGAAAGTTTACTGCTCAAGACTCTTAATGAGCACTATAATTATTCTTTCTGAATTTGAAACAGTACATTTTAAAAGGTACCAATCATTACACTTAACATATTTTAAAATAACTACAGATTTATTTATCAGTACCCTTGTGATCCAGGATGGTGTGTATGACTTCCTATCTGCAGGGCCTAGTTAACACAGTGTCACACATCTAATAATCATTTAAGCCATGTGTTGTAATTAATAAATTGTGACAATCTCAAGAGTGACAGAGAATTGTGGGTGTTGTGGACACCTGTCATTGTAAGGAATCATTAGCATTTGTGGAGTGCTTGCTTTGTATACCACACTGCTCAAGGGATTGAGATTTCTGCAGAGATACCACAAGTCATGAGTAAAGTGGAGACATTGGGCTTTGTGACAAGAAAATGACATTGAGAGTGTAAAACTGTTGTAAATCCTAATTTTAAAGTCAAATTAAGCAATCTCATCTCTATCAGCTAAAGACTTCCCTTGTCTCTCAGCCCAGTTACACACTGAGCTCACCTCTGGCCTACATAACCAAACAACCAAGGTCAAAGGCAAGGGCCCCCTGGTTTGCCAGACACCTGCCTGCCCCCTTCTTCCTGCTCACTTCCATTATTCACCTCCATTAATTTGGAAGCAAATATGTGTTGCTTGCTCAGATTGCTACAATCGCTAGGTGAGGCTCTGCAAGGTACAGACCCACGTTGTATTATCCTTGCTCTGAAACACACTCTCTCTTCCTAATAGTGTAGCAGGAGAACAGTAATGTTGTTTTGCTTTTATTAAACTGTTAGCCACTCAGTAGCAAACACAAAGAGCATACAACTGCGTGAATATGTTCAAATAATTTGTAAATAGGTTTGTTTGTCCTATATTAATAGGACAAACATGGACACTTACTTCTATCACACCCCCACCCAATTTTATTCACTAGCCCATTTCTGGAATATAGACTTCGTCTTCTCCTTCGTATCCCTCTCCACCTTTCTTACCCACCTCTTTCTCCCTTTCAAAGAATGTACACTTTCAACAGAAGAATGAGAAAGTCTCTTTAGTTAAATGAAGTAAAAGCCTATTTCCAGAATTTAAATGGAAACTCAAATGGAAATATGGAGAAGGAACACAGATTTGCTTACCTGTAAAACTTGAGGCTAGATTCTAGATGTACTATAGGTCTCCTTCCTACACTATAATTCTAAAATCCTGTGACATGAGTAAAGAAAGGTGGTAAGAAGGAAAGACAGGTGTGCAAAAAGTTTGGAGCTATCTCAGGAGATGATTGTCATGTTTCATCTTAACTACAACAGGACAAGGCAGACTAGGAGAGACCAGGACCTAAAAGTGGGCTAGTTTCAGCCTATCTGTTGGATGAGAAAAGGCACTGGAAAAATATACCTAGATATGGAAGCGAGGAAGAGGTGTAGAAGTGAGCAGAGACTGAGATCTTACTGGGTGGATAATGCCAAGTGGCTATTGGGCGGGGGGGGGGGGGGGGGGGGCGGGGGGGGCGGCACTCTCCAATCTAGAGTCAGTGAATCCCAAAAGGGAGACTGGGAATCCAAGAGCTGTGAGTTTTCAGAGACACAAGCAAAACAGAGGGAAGATGGCATGAAGGAAGTTGACTGGGACTTAGGTAGACTCAAAAAGATGGAATCCACTTATAGAGGTCAAGGTAGACCTCTAAACTTCAATAAGAGGCAAAGGCCAGCTTTCAAAGATAGACATAAGTAAAGGTAGGTGGAAGAGACATGGTAGTCTATCGTGGTGAGTTGATGATGGCCACATATCGCATACCTCTTCCACCAGGAGATGAGCCCTATCTCCTCTACTCTTGAACCTGGGAAGGCTTTTTGATTGATTTACCAATAGAATATGAAAAAATACTATGCTAGTTTCTTGGCCCAGGCTTTAGGCAACTGGTAGTATCTGCTTCCTATTTCTTGACACACTTACACTTGGAAACCAGCTGCCATGTTGTGAGGAAGCCCAAGCATCCTGTAAAAAGGGCTACACATAGAGAAACCAAGGTCCCAGTCAACAATCCCAGCTGACTTCCAGCCAACAGCCAGCACTAACACACAGCCATCTTGGAAATGGCTCTTTCAGGCCCAGCTGAGCTGCTGATGACAGATGGAGCAGAGACTAGCTGCCCCAACCAAGCATTGCTTGAACTGCATTCATGAGCAAAGTGCATGAGTGCTGTGGTTGTAAGCAAATAAGTTATGGGGTGATTTGTCATGCAGCAATAGGGAACATTCATCATATTTCTATTTTTATGTATGTATGAAAATTCCTATATAAAATATGTTTTAAATGGGTACAAGGACACAGCAGCATGATGTGACTTGGTATTTGAGCCCAGGAGAGACGTGTTTCTCAGAGAGTGTTTTGGGAACCATTTGTATCCGGATCCCAAGGAGTCAAAAATCTCAGAAAGTAAAAGAAATCTGCGTTTTTCACAAGCACTGCCGGGGAATTTTGACACCTCTGAAAATTTGAGACATGGGGTTAGAGCAGCAGTTTCTCAGCCTTGGCTTCCCATGAATGGCAGCTAGGGAAGTCTACAATATCCTGGTGCCTGGGTCCCACCTGCGGAGTGAGTGATGTAAGCAGTTGGAGGGGCTTCTGGGCGCCGAGATTTGTCCAGATGATTCCAATATGCAGCAGGGGTTGAGGACTACAGGGCAGGCAGGTTAGAGTTGAGAATAGGCAACATCTGAGCCTCAGAGGAGTCAGTTGGCCCAAACCAGGCAAGGACCACAGAGACTAGCAAGGTGTGCTGGAGAAGGCTGGCCATTGTGGATCATCACTCAGAAGAGCAAAAGGGAGTTTTTGTGAGATTATGCGACTAGGACCAAGTTCTCCAACACGGAGTAGAAACTGGGAGACTGTGGAAGGCAGATTCTCCATAGGTTCGAAAGACAGACATCCCCTACCTTTACAAGGTTCGTGTTACACGACCTCACATTTACAGAAGATCCACATCAGTACCGGGTTTCACTCACTGAAAGAAATCCAAAGTGAATTTTCACTTTTATAGAAAAAGTATAGTGCTGAGCATCTGCCTGGCAGCGAGCTGATAGAGAGGTAGTGCCACATCGCTGGAGCCTTGAACTGTGTCTGTGAGCATTTGGGTTTTATCTTGATTTCTTTTGTCTATCTGTTACCAAGATGTGTCCTAAGGTATCAGAAAAGCTTGAGAAAGGTTATTTTTTAGGTCTGGGGACACTTAAAAATGTTCCCAAATTGAGAGTAACTTAATTTGTTCACTTTATACCATCTGGGCATAGGAAAGGCTTCACAGGAACGCTCTACTTTTGGATAGAGGGGGAACCTTTATCGGAAGAATGGAGGGAAACAAACTCAAGTTTTTCTTTGTAATTGAGTAGGAAACAGACGTTTGGGGCACCTGGGTGGCTCAGTGGTTGAGCATCTGCCTTCTGATCAGGATGTGATCCCAGGGTCCTGGGATTGAGTCCCACACTGGGCTCCCCGCAGGGAGCCTGCTTCTCCCCCAGCCTATATCCCTGCCTCTCTCTCTCTGTCTCTCATGAATAAATAAATAAAATCTTTAGGAAAAAAAGAAAGAAAAGAGATGTTTTTCTGTTGGGGGGAATTTGGGTTTCAATTTCCTTTTCAAAATTATGTCTACACCCACTTTAAAGTGTTCATTTCTCTTTTCTATGGCAAAGGCTCTTCTGAGCAAAATTTTTGCATTTGGGCCTTTGGATTTTGAGTGGTGCAGTCAGATGTTAAATAAGGTGGATGGTGGGAGGATTGGCAAGTCCAGGAGTGGTGTGGGGCTTCTGGGAGTCACAAGGAGGCAGATACACGGGGCACCAGTTACTAGTACATGGGTTGGTATAGCTTCCCCTTCTCCACTGCTGGAGGTCACTCTGTACCATCCACCTGCTTCCCACTCCACTCTCCTAGTGGCGGGACATCTAGATGGAGACCCCAGGAAGAGGAGGGAGATGCCAGAAAACTATAGGGGCTCTTGGTGGTGAGGGTTTTACTAGGGACCAACTTTGGATGTGAGAGACTTAGATTGGAGAGAGAAGAGTGTGATTGTGTGGCTGAGAGGAATCTCCTGGCATGATCCTGGCAAAGTCAAATAAGAGGATGGAATCACTTTTTAAGCAGATGCTCAACCAACTGAGCCACCCAGGTGCCCCTGTGTTTTTATTTTTGCTTCTCCACCATCACCCCACTAGCAATGGGCGGTATGATCCTCTCCTGTGACGTAGGGCAGTGACAGCGAGACATGAAGGTGAATGACCCACACACTGACAGCCACTCTTTCCCACACAACCGTTCTGTTGTCCCTTTCATTGCAGTGTTGAATACATTACGTGAGATCTTCAGCACTTTATTATCAAAAAAGCTTTGTGTCGGATGATCTGGCCCAACTATAGGCTCGTGTAAGTACTCTGAGCACATGTAAGGTAGGCCAGGCTGAGCTATGACGTTCAGGAGGTTAGGTGCATTTCATTTCAGCTTACATATTTTCAACTAGTGATGTTTTTTTTTTTTTTTTTTTTTTATTTATTCGTGAGAGACACAGAGAGAGAAGGAGGTAGAGACACAGGCAGAGGGAGAAGCAGGCTCCAACCTGGAAGCCCGATGTGGGATTCAATCCCGGGACTCCAGGACCACGCCCTGGGCCAAAGGCAGGCGCCAAACCACCGAGCCACTCAGGGATCCCCTAGTGATGGGTTTATGTGGATGTAACCCCATGTTAAATTAAGAAAGATCTGTACTTCCACTTGCTCCTTGAATGCAGCACTGCTCCAAGACCTGTCCCAGATATGTATTGTCTGAACATGAACCTGGTTTTAGAAGCTGTGGTGATGCCCCAGGAACATTCTGCTCTCTCCTTCTAAATTAGATGCAAAGTCCTTAAACCTACGCCCCACCTTTTCTGCATTAATATGCATTTTAATTAATAAGCTGCCAAGAGTTACCATATATATTTCACTAGTTGGTTTGTTGGTATCATGAGAGGAAAACAAAATACAACACATGTTCTTTGCATATGGAATCATTCTGTTGCATATGGCATCTCAAATCTAAAATATTTTGTAGGTAGTCACTTGAGAGAAGCAAGAAAAAATTTCTCACTGGTCAGCAGTAACACAGACCACTATCTATCTCGTACAAACCCAGTCTCTCGTGATGAAGAACTCCTTTCCTTTTGCTTCAAAATAACCAAGAGGAGTGTCCTTGGAAATGGGGCCAAATAGGGTCCTTGGGTACAGAGTTGGTTAATATCCCCAAAATATTAGCACGCTCTCCTATAATTCCCCACCTCTTTGCATTGGGTTGGGAGCCCAACTATAGTTGGACAAAGAACTTAAAATAGAAGTCATATTTGTCGATCACCATGCATTTTAAGGCCAATGAGCTGCCTCTATTTCTTATTTCCTCTTTCCAGGGTGACCTGGAAGTTGCATGATATGAATGGCCCAGCTAGAAGATGGAAGCAACTCAGACTTCAAAGTCACCGGATGGACAGGGGGTACCAAGAGAAGTGAGCAAGAAGTACGTTTTCCTTATGTCAAGCCACTGAGAACTTGAGCTTTATTTGTCACTGCAGCACAACCTAGCTTCACACTGACTAACATGGTCCCTGGGGGAAATGGAGAACAGGTTTTTCTCCCCGAAAAACTGGGCAGAGGGAGGAAAGCCTGTGGCCACCAATTTAGAAAGCACCTCGGGAAAGCTACTTTCCCATTTGGTGGGAGCTGCAAGGTCAATTGAGACATGGTGAGGCAAGGTAATCTTGCATCTGCTCACCCAGATCCTCGGAGGTCTCCACTTATCTCCCAATGAATGCCTTTTGTGACCAACTTTTCAATAAACCTTACTGCATTTACCCCAGGGTTGAGCCTGAGCAGACGTCAGGGTGGGCTTTGAGAAACATGTGACAATCCTTCTGATGAAGCCACTTGTCTCAATCTGTTCCATGATCCCAACACCACCTTCACATTTATTCAGCAAAGGTGGAAGACGTCCTCCTGTGCTGGGCTGCCTTGAGCCCTCTAGGATCCTTTGGTCAAAGTCAGCCAATTCAGAGAAAAAGAGACTCTCAGCTCTCACAGCATGTTAAAACAGTGCAATAGAAGCTAGAGTTTAGACAAAAGGGCATTTCATTTAGATGTAAATAATCAGTGGTAAATTAAAACCAATTGGAATCTCAAAAATCAATCTTTTTTACTTAAGACCAAGAACTTTCTTTAAGGATCCAATGAAAGAACACAGAAATGCTCTCTTGCTTGTTTTTAAAGAGATGGAGAATAGTCACCTTATTTTTAAAAGACTCTTTAAATCACTCCCCACCCCCAACAACCTAGAATTACTGTCATGCAGCTGGTTGTCTTGCAGTTGCCTCTGCTTTTATCCGGGAGAGCAGTGGATGCCCCCTCAGCCCGTCTGTTTCAATAGTGTGCAATCTGGCGATTATGACTTAATTTTTTAAAGCACCAAACCCTAGCATTTAGTCCGTGGGTCTCTGTATTACCATCTAAGGACTCCTGGCAGACTGGAGCCATGTTTCCCTCCGACAGACCTTTAAATGATTCTTCATGCTTTTGTCACATAATTAAAATTAGATTACTTCAACTCCCTGCTGGCCGGCCTGAGTGGGGGCCCTTGTAAAGCCTCCAGCTGGCCCAGGGGCCTTTGAAAAGAGGAATATGGTCCAAACGCCCTCAGCTGCTGCCTGACCCCACCCCTGGCCTGGACCCCGTCATGCTCCTTGCCAAACTCAGACAAGATTTACCCCAACTTTATCAATGGCTTCTTATTTTTGGAGGGCTGGATTTTCTATTCAAAAGACTTGGAGTCAGAGATTTTTATGTTTGCTTTCAAGGATCCGAAGCTGTTCTAAACCCCAGCCTCCCCAGCCCCCCTCGTGCCCCACTTTCTCACCTTTTGCTGCTTTGCCTGGTGGGTCCACTGAAATGGGAAGATCAAGCAGCTGAGCAGGTGTATTGTCGGACACGTTCACTTCCAAATACTAGTTTGGCTTCTCAGCCAAGGCTGAATTCAAAATCTCTCTTCTTTTGGCCTTTCTATAAACCTTCCCCTGGGGACACCTGGGTGGCTCAGTAGCTGAGCATCTACCTTTAGCTCAGGGCCTGATCACAGGGTCTTGGGATCAAGTCCCACATTGGGGTCCCCACAGGGACCTGCTTCTCCCTCCGCCTATGTCTCTGCCTCTCTCTCTCTCTGTGTCTCATGAATAAATAAATAAAATATTTTTAAAAAATAAAAACAAAAAATAAACCTCCCCCCTCTGCCCCCAGGACACTCTCTGGCTACATTTCTAAGGGCAGCCTCAGCTAGATTAATGCTCATTGGCATGGACAGCACAGAACAACTCTTCACAACACACCTACTCCTGCTGAATTCCTGACATCTGTCTCTTCTCTCTATTTCTCAAGTTCCCTAAAAAAAAAAAAAAAGTAGAGAGAGAGAGAGAGAGAGGCAGAACTGGTCCAATGTTAGCATCCATCTAGGAATCTCAGCTCCCTCTGCTAAAAGAGTAGCTCTTGTTGGTCACCCTGGGCGTCTTTCTGCAGACAAATGCCTCGTCTGTAACATTTCCCTGGCTCTTCTGCTCACCTCATCGGCCTGTCTCCCTGCCTCTCATAGTCCACTTTCCAGCAAAAAGTGCAGCCAAGAAAGAGAGGCTTGGAGTTTGCTCAGATGCAAGCTAGGCTCCTGCCTAGGAGCTGTGGCCTTGAGTAAGTGGCTTGATCTCTCTGAATTTCATTTTCTTGTCATAAATTTAGGGATACTAATGCCTATCTGAAATGGCTGTAGAGAGAATCAGGAATAAGGCAATGAATGCCTGGCCCGTGGTAAATGCTTTCACTCAGCTTCCCAAAGGAGCATAAAAATTGCACTCTTAGGCTCTGTGATTAAACACTGTCTCCCCTCTTTCTGTAAAAGGTGGTTAATTTCTCTGGTATATTCATTACTGTAGCCTTGACTGCCTCACAGGTAGGGTGACGATAGACATAACCATATTTTCTGCCACAGAGACTCCAATACTCTGGTGTATGTGCATGCAAAAAAGGCCCTAAAAGACATCTTTTAGGATCCTATTCCCACCACCCCACTCTACCTCTCTGGATCCTCTGGGCCACTGGTCTTCAACCAGGAGCCATGTTGCCCCCAGGAGACATTTGGCCATGTCTGGAGACATTTGTTGTCACAACTGGAAGATTTGTGGGAGGAGGGGATTCTATGGCACCTACTGGACAGATGCTGGAGATACTACTAAACATCCTACAAGGTGCAGAAGACTGCCTCCCCAACACACCTAAAGAATTATCCAGCCTCAAGTGTCAATAGAGCTGGTTGAGAAAGCTTGCTCTCTATGAACTATCTTCATTTCCTATTTCTTCCCCCAAAGAAAGGAGGAGGTAGAAAATTCATGTGCTTGTTTGTCCTATGCTACAATGTGGCACAAAGCTTTAAGTTCAATGTCAAAGCAACCCACGCTGTACTATGTCATCTGTTGGAGGTTAGGATCATTCAAGAACAATAAATGTTGACATTTCATTCAAAACGTTTAGAGAAAGGCACTGAAGTGTTAAAAAAAATTAGAAGAAGTAACAGTTTATAGCATTGAATTTATATTTAAGCATAATCTAAAACATTTTAGGACTTAAAAAAAAACATTAGGAAGTAATGTCACTAGTGTCAAATGACAATCTATTAAATACAAGTAAAGATTTGTCCTGGATGCTTAGAATAGATTGAGAATTATGTTTTGATGCGAGTTTGATGTAATTTCTTAGCAGGAAGTCTGCACCATTTACAAAGGAAGAAAGATTGTGTGAAACCAAGAGAAAGGTATCTTTACAACCCAGGATCTCCACTGCATGTGAATCTACAACCATCTCACAAATTTTAAAGTTTTGATTTTTAAAAACAGAAAAATGAGAGGGGTGAAGGAATAGGGGGGAAAAAAAGAAAAGGAAAAAACATGCATGAAATTTGTCCTTTGCTTTTTAAAATTAGTTTCTACATGTAGCAAATTACTACCAGATTCATTTCTGGTGTTTACTTTAAAAATAAAGTTATGATGTACGCTAAGCCCTTGGAAGAAATAGAGACACCTGATGGAGGCCAGCTGCCCTGGGCTCAGTAGGGCACAGTAGGTACAGGTTTGGAGCTCACAAAAATGTTTAATTCCTTTTTTAATCAGAAGAAAAAAGTGAATAAAAGAATATAGACTCATGATATTGTTATGTTATTGTATATGGATGATAATAGGCTTAATAATGAAACCAGTCTAGATTATATTAATATTTGTGGCAGTGTACTCTTAAGAAAGAATTTTTCATTTTTTTTTATGGAGAAGGTGACCCACAAAGGGTCCAGCACTAAGCTGATGCTAATAAAAGGACAAGAACTGTGGCAGCACCTCACCTTTGTCAGCACCTCCAACTACTGGACTGCTTTTCATCCATTCAATGTCTACACAACTATAAGTTCATCTTTTGCAGAGGCAACAGTAATTTTTATTTGAACTGTTTTGATAAGGGGAGGCAACTTCCTAAGATGTCTTAAACACTTTGCTACTGGTTTTTTTTTTTCCTCTTAAGTAGGCTCCATGCCCAGTGTGGAGCCCAATGTGGGACTTGAACTCATGGCCCTGAGATCAAGAGTCGGATGCTTAACTCTGAGATCAAAAGCCAGACACTGAGCTACTCAGGTGCCTCCTACTTTGCTACATTCTTAAATGGACCATCATTGACTTTCCTTTGCAGGGACAAGGTGGCCATTCATGATTCAACAACATAGCAATCCTTGCCTCTGCCTTGGAGTCACGTTCTTGGTCTTCACATATTCCCCTGCCATAGGTGTACCTACCCCACTTCTGATTCGCTGTTTATGGTCTGTTCTTTATGTGAAATAAGACACCAAAGCTGGCTTATGCACAGAGTCCATAAACCCTGAAGGACTACCTGGGGACTCTCTGAAAGTTCATGCTCTTCAGATTCTGCTAGGCAACATCAGGCCTTCGGAAAGCTTCTGCCCACAACCTTGCCCTTGGGTTTCTCAAAATCTAGTTGAGGAAACAGCAAACACAAACCAACTAGAGGCTCATAGAGAATCAGCCAGAATCAGAAACCCCAATGACGAAACTTGTGGGAGATTAAGAAAGAGAGTAAAATGATATTGTCAATCTTCATGGCAGACAGAAGGGGCCCAGGATAGACAGCAGCTGGTGGTTATGAGCACAGACTCTGTGTTCCATCTCTACCACCCACTTGTGCATTTTATGCCTTTTGGGCCTCAGCTTCCCCATCTATAAAACGGGGAGATAATACCACGTATTTCATACTTTTTTTTTGAAAACTTTTATAGAGCTAGGTGAGCGTGTGTTTGTAAAGATCTTACACTAGTGCCTGGCAAGTAATAAATGTGCATAAGTGCCATTACACAAGACAGAGGGGCTGACAAGCTAACCCAGAATGGAGAGGGGAAGAGAGCCGGGCATGAAACGTGAGACATCCAGCCAAGTCAGAGTTCTGTCTCTGCATACCACATTGCTGAGCAGGTATGCACACCCACACACCCCTGCTCATTGCATGTGCCATTTCTCCCAGTATCAGGATCAGGCTGGGTTGTTCTCTCAGTCCTCCTTGAGAAGTAAGTTTTATCTCTTTCTAAACAGCCACATATCCTTATGTTCCCCCAATCAGAGATCCCATTGACTTGGTCTCCAGGAACAACTCAGGAGGATCTTATAGACCGGTGTACTGTCTCTCCACCATGACTGCCCTTCGCATGTCCATGTCTGTGCATGGATGCACCTGTATGTGTAAGAGTGTATTTCCCACCTCATTCCAGAAATAGTCTAAGGCCTCTGGAGAAGGTTTTGTGAAATGGTGCCCTTCATCTGACAAAGGCTTGGACTAGTACTTTAATGCCTATAAAACCATCTGTGTGACTCACGTGTTGTCTTCACCATAGTTTGCTGACCCTGGATGAGTTTTGTAGTGCCCACTGCAGTATGAGCCAGGTTCCTGGCAATAGTAGGCAACCAAAGAACCTCAGAGCTTATCTCCGTGTACTACAATTTGTTTTATTAGCACTGAGGCGTGGAAGATGTCAACAGGTGGAAATATTTTGCCCATTGCCATGGCAGCCAGGTACCTTCAGGTGTGGCCTGACATACTAGCCTCAGCAGAGTGAACTTTCTCTTGCTGGCTGCCCACAGTGCTCATCCAGGATGCCTGCAGAGACCACCCAGCAGCTCTGCTACATACACAGCCCTGGGACAGAACATTGCTTGAGCAAGGGAAGTTGAAGCAAGAAGTAAATACTTCCTTGTTCCTCTTCTTGAAGAATATTCTAGAAGATTTCTCAAGGGATCCTCAGTGGGCTAAGTCCCCACCTGACAATAGCAGTCACCAGTCCAATCATGCTCTCCTGTCTTGGCTTCCCTGCTTTCTCTATTTCACTCTCCCCGTTCCCCTGCCCCACTCTTACTTCTTGGGCTCAATTTCTTATATATCCCAGTTGCACAAAAGCCCTGCTCTCAGACTACACATTTCCAGACTAAGATAGTAGGGATGACCACCAGAGCAGTATGGTATCAGCCTTTGGCAGTCCTCAGCCAAGACTCTATAACAATGTTACTGCACAGAGTCCCTAAAGAGGAAAATTGATTTCAATACGTTATGAACTGTACGTTATGCTATTATGTGCTGGTTGCTAACAGTACCAGGAACCACTGAATGTCCCCGGATTGCAGGATTGCAAAAATTAAGTCAGTCTGACAAAAGGTTTGCACATTCCAAAATATGTAGGAGGAATACAACCATGATTACAGAAGAGGAAATTTAACATATCCCTCTAATATTGAGTTTATTGGAGTTTCTTCCTCCAAATGAAAATGTCATTAAAATGTGTGGTGCCCTTAAGATGGAATCCTCTGTTTAATTCCCTGAATGTAATTCTCCCGTGGATAACTGCCTACATTTCACACAAAATCAGCTGTTAACATTCACACGACTGTGTTTGGAAGAACATCTTGAGACCCACAAGGAAGCAGCCTTGTTCTGGTCATAATGTGTCCTCATTTTATGTCACTAGAGGAAAATAACTCTATCGTAATTAAAAGGAACATTAAAAGGAATATTACAAAACATTAGTAATAACTGTTATTACTATTTTAAGTGACATATTTTAGCTTTGGCTCTTGTTTTTAATTGTTAGCAGATGACACAAATTTCTTTAAAGAGAGATGTTAAAAGGGATGTGCTAAGACTCTTATCTAAGGGGCACCTGGGTGACTCTTGATTTGGGCTTAGGGCATGATCTCAGGGTCATGAGATGGAGCCTTGCATTGGGCTCTGAGCTGAGCATGGAACCTACTTAAGATTCTCTCTCCTTCTCCCTCTGCCCCTCCTCACCCTGCTCGCTTGCACATGGGCTCTCTTTGTCTCTTTCTTGCAAAAACAAAAACAAAAACAAACTTATTTGAAATACTTTGAAGTTTGATTCAAGAAAAAAAAGAAATGAGTGAATTGGAAATGAGAAGGTGATAAAGATAACAGGCCAGCAATATAAAGAGTGCCAGATAACCAACGGATAGCTTTGGATAATCAAAAAGAGGGGGACAGGGTGAAAGATTTTACATTGAATCTAATCTTCTAACTTAGAACTAAGACTGGAAAAGCAGCGTAAGCCACTGCATCTGTGATATAGAATAATAAGTTCCTTTTTAAAGGGTTTTTAAAATATTTATTTTATTTTAAGCAATCTCTACACCTCATGTCGGGCTCAAACTCACGATCCCAAGATCAAGACTCTTACGCTCTGCCAACTGAGCCAGCCAGGCACCTCCAGAATAATAAATTCTAAAAATGGCGATCTACTCTAGAATTTCTTATCCCTCTTATTACTTCTGCGTTTAAAGGCATTATTTAAATAAAAACTAAAACTAAAACAAAAAATGTATTCTCAGACCCTAGTAAGCCTTTATTCCGCATCTTCTTATCAGATGAGTTGTCACCTGCAGGAACTCTAGTACAATGGGATACAAGACAAATAAATTTTAACCACTGTGATCTTGAGGAGCAGAGACCTGGGAAGGTATATTCAGCCATTTAGCAGAGAATCAAGATCAAAAGGTGATATAACAGAGTAAGTAAGAGATAGAGAAAGTTTTTACTTAGGGGAATTTAGCTTATGACAACAGTGGTGTTCCAAATAAATGTGGAAAAGGGGAATTATTCAATAAATCGTATTGAGGAGGAAACCACCTGGAAAAGATTAAACTAAAGCCACATCACATTCCTTGGACTAAAATAAGTTCTAGGTTAAAAAAAAAAAAGTATTTAAACGTAAACAATAAAACCAAAAGGCATACATAGAGGAAAGAAAAATTTTATTTTTTTTAAAGATTTATTTATTTATTTACTTATGATAGACATAGAGAGAGAGAGAGAGAGAGAGGCAGAGACACAGGAGGAGGGGGAAGCAGGCTCCATGCAGGAGCCTGATGTGGGACTCGATCCCAGGTCTCCAGGACCACGCCCTGGGCTGCAGGCAGCACTAAACCGCTGCGCCACTGGCGCTGCCCAAGAAAAAATTTAAATAATTATAGAGTGGGCAAAAACTTCCTATGACTCAGAAGATAGAAACTATAGAAATAGATAAATTTACCTATATAAAAAGAAAACAAATTTGCTCAACAAGGAAAAGGCATCAGAAATTCAAGACAATCGACAAATAGAAAAGCATCTGCAACTCGGATGACAGATACTGAAATAATTTCCTTGCTATGTATAAAGACTTACGAATGACCCTTAAACACGTAAAGAGATGTTCAATTTCACCCATGCTAAAGGAAATACAAAATAAAACCATGACGAGGCACAGAGGGGCGGCTATTAATGAAGAGGCTGCAGGACTCCTCAAAACTTCTGTGCCCCTGGACCACCATTTACAAAAATGCAGATTCGGATTGAGAGGGTCTGGGGTTGGGCCTGAGAATCTGCATTCCTAACCAGCTCCCTGGGGGGGACTGTGTTACTAGCCCACTGACAGCACTTTGTGTAGCGTACATTGTTGGAGGACACATAAGTTTGTATTACCTGTCCAGAGGGTGATTTGGCAAATTCTTCCAAAATAGAAAGCACACATCCTGCTTGTCAGCAATTCCATTTTAGTCATTACCCCACAATATATTCAGACATATGCAAAGTTATGTGCAGACAAGGAAATGTACTGCAGCATTCTTAGTAGCAGCAACAACTTAGAACCAAGACGAGTATCCTTCAACAGGGGTCTGTTTGAATGCATTATCCATACCATTGAATATGCAGATGAGAGGAAGTGTAAGGCTGATCAGGATGTGGAGGTAAGGGAAATCTCCAAGATATTTTAATTTTATCAGGAAGTTTCAGGAAAGAAAAACCACACGCACTTGTGTCTGTATATGTGTGTGTCATCGCTTTCCTGAATGGGCTGAAGACTTAACTGGGTTTTCTCTCCCTCCCCACTAGCTGTTCAAACCTTCTCTGTGATGCAATTCTATCCTGGACGGGTTCTTGACTTTTGCAGACATAGGTGGATAGCTGGTGCGTGCACTCGCAAGGGACAGTGGGTACCATTGCTCCCACTGTAACTGTTCCTCTCTGCTCTGTCACTGCAGGCAGATGGTCACGGCTTCATGCCCCTGGATTGCTCAAAAACGAATCATCAGGCATCATCCGCTATTTTCCTTCAAATGACAGGAGACACACTGCAAGCTCTCAAGTAGATTCTTGGGCCTAAGAAGGGGTAGGGCAGAAATTTCTATCTGGTTTGTGCTACTATTTCTGGAATTTCTGCTACTTGCTTCACTGAAGGAGATGTAGCTACAGATCTTTTTTGATATGCACCCTAAGATTAGAGGCCACAAAATGGTAGCTTCAGCTATGTCTAGCCACAGGCATATTTTGGGGGGGGAGTTGGTTTGGGTTTTTTTGTTTTTTGTTCCATTTTGTTTTTTCCGGCTTTGTTGAGATATGGCCATCACATTGTGTACGTTTAAGGTGCAAGGAGTTGATCTGATACACTTGTAAGATGCAAAATGATGACCACCATAGTATTAATTACCGCCTTCACCTTGTCACATGGTCACCACTTCCTTTTTTTGTGAGGAGAACATTTGAGACCTACTGTCTTAGCCACATTCAAGAATATGATACAGGATTATTACCTATAATCACCATGCTGTACATTAGGTCCCCAAACTTATTAATCCTAAAACTGGAATTTTAGACCCTTTGACCCAGTGTATCCCCCCCATTTCTCCCACATCCCAAACCCTGGTTACCACCACTCTACTCTTGGTGTTTCTGAGTTGTATCTGAGGTTCTATAAGAGATATTTGCTTCACTCTCTGAGTCAACATTCCCAAACCAGAAGATTTTATATAGACTTCCAATTTCGGAAAATTTGAAAGCTCTGCCAACATAGGGCCTGGATTCCTCCTTTCCAGTATTTGACTGGAGCTGAGCAACAGTTGGCCCTTTATTGGGGACCCCCCGCCCCCACCATGTTTCACATTCCAACCATTCCCATCATCTCAGGTCTGCTTACTATGATACCAGCACTGTGGTCTCGCTTCCATCTACCTGTTTCCTTCATCGGTGTGCATTCTGGGTAAGTGACCCTTCCCTTCATCATAGAAAACATGAACCATGCAGCAGTGCTGGCCCAGAGCATCCTACCACTTCTTTCTAAACGATTTCTCCTATTTTAACATCTCTTCCCTCTCTCCAAATCCAGGAAACTAGTGTTTTTCCTACTGCCTCTTCCCTGGAAGAAAAAAATGTGATCATCTCATTCACACTAAATTGTTAGTGATTTAATATGTCCTTTGGGGAAACAAAACAGCCAGAAAATGTTTACTATTTCCAAATTCTAATCAGTCTGGCACTTGGACAAATGAGACATTCGGGGGCAGGAGACTTCTCTAACACCCTTCAAACCACATCTTGTGGACAATTACTCCTTCCCCACTTTATGTCAGCCAGTTAAAATCTTTGCCAAAATGATCAGAAGGGCTGTTCCTTTCTGCTTCTCAGGCTAGTGGCTTGCCAGGGAATCCCTGCCCTAGTTGGTTCTTCCTGGAAGAAATATTTATGTAATTTGTTCCTATTCCGGGGTGGGGTTCCCTGTGCGTTCTAGCCTACCAGAAGTCTCATGTGCGCCAAGGGTGCAGTGTGGCTGTAAAACAAAACACAATAAAGCACGTGAACATAAATTCAACCCCGTCCAGAGAGAGAGAGAGCATAGGGGGCAGCTTCACCGCAATCTTCACCCACATCGGAGGCTTTGTATACACCATCCTGGGAGTGCACGTTTTGAGGATGCCGACAAGTCCAGAGCATTTGCAGGAAAGAACCCCAGAAAGGAGAAAGGTTGGAACCACACCAATGACAAGAGACTAAAGAAAAATTCAGTGATTGCCTTCGGAGGTTTGTAGGCAAAGAACAAAGGATAGACGTTAAGGGATGAGAGTAGGAGGAGATTTTGGCTCAGGAAATAAATTCAACAGCTACTAGATAGAGATTAGAGGAAAATGACTTTCCCTTTCACTAAAAATATCCCGGGAGAGGCTGTTTGACCATCTGTTTGGAGTGCTATAGAAAGAAGCCTCACAATAGTTGGTGGCCTGATTTGATTTTGTTGGGACTCTTTATACTAAATCCCACTCTGGTATGAATTCTACTTGCATATCGTAGAGAACATATAACCCATAAACACAGGCTAATGTCTCCACCTACTCTCTTTGAAATGTCAATATAATCATTTAGATCTTATTACATCAATGTTCTCTTTTAGAGGCAGCATCAGGGATGTCCTCACTTTTGTCTTTGTACCCCCTTGGATGTGCACACTTTGTATTCTTGTTGTCGGTAAGCAACATTAAATAGGTTTTTCACTCAGTGTTTTTTTTTTTTCCTGAGTGCTTTTGCAAAGAAAATGATGTGGCCAATTGTTTATTCCATGGATAGCCTTTTTCTGTCCCCATAATATGGCCAACATATCTATGACTCACATTCACGGGACAGAAGGATTGCTCTGGCTTATGCTTTAACTTCTTTTGGCCAACTGGAGAGTTATTTATAAACATTTATTGATTTGGATTCATAAACCAAAGAAGGGGGGGGAATCTTGCTGTGCTGGTTGCCATGGTAACCACCATTTCACACGTGTACTCACCCGCCATCAGTGACAGCTCAGAACAGAAACCCAAAGCCTACCTGTAGCTTCAAACTGCATATTGACTCTTTTTTACATTTTTAATGAAAAATCAGTGATGTCCTCCACGAGCATCATGTGATGGTATATTGTTCTGAGGCAGAAAACAAATCTTTTTCTCATTTATTCCTGATGTGGTTCTTGTCCTTGTCTTGAGGCATTTGCCAGCTACATGTGACTTCTAATCAAGTGTTATTGTCAAGAATTAAAGTGGTCACACTCCAAGTGCACCTCCCTGCTGTGAGCGGAGGGTGATATAGAAGAAATGTGGGTCCTATTCTTTGTCTCCAAGGAACATACAGCTGGAATCAAGGAGCACAAATATAAAGTAGCAGGCAGGCAACATGAGAAAAAAATGTGGTTTAAGTGCCACACTATGCTACGCAGAGAGTTATGGAAGCAAAGCACGCTGGGCAGCCCACAGGCAGCAGGAGACACCACTTGTCTGAACTGGGTGACCTTGAGTAAAGTGACTTTCTCTGTAGCTCGCTGAAATGAGAACCATCTCAGCCCAGAGTGTCGTTTCAGGGATCAAATAAGAGAATTATATAAAGTCCCTAGAGTCATGTCAGGCTCAGAGCAAGCACTCCATTAATGGGAATTGTTTGTGGAGATACTTTATTGAGATAATAAATTATATTTTGGTTGCTGCCAGGAAAAGATTCAGGTTTTATGGAGAGGGGGTGGGTTTCAAGCTTATACAATTTTTGGCCCTGTTTTAAGAACATAACAAAAACTCGTGAATGTAAAATCAGGTATAAGAAAGCATAGAGTCCAAACTTAAGAAGCAGACAAAAAAAATCTAAAAATATCACGTTATTTTTTTTATTTAATTAACTGACATGTGTTTCTAGTATTTTGCTCTACACTTTTTTTTTTAAAAGATTTTTATTTATTTATTTGAGAGTGAGAGAGAGAGAACATGAGTTGAGGGAAGGACAGAGGGAGAGGGAGAGGCAGACTCCTCACCAAGAAGGGAGCCCAAAAGGGGACTTGATCCCAGGACTCTGAGATCTTGAGATCATGACCTTAGCTGAAGTCATATGCTTAACCAACTGAACAACCCACGCACCCCTCTCTCTACACTTTCTAACTATATGCATTTTAATTGCCACTTCACTTGACCTGGATTTTATAACAATTTCTATGGAGCAAATACAATGATAACTCGGTCATTCTTCTAGCAGGGCTAATTGACATTTGCTTTTTATTATTGATAGGATGCATAAAACGTGATTTGACATATACTTGTTGTTTATAGTACTGCCACAGGCTTATGTCTTACAAATTCAAGAATTCTGATAAATTCTATTTCACATGATTGCTGTAAAATAGGAAAAATATGTATAGTGCATGTGTAATTACACACAGTGCATCGTAGAGTATACTAGCAGTCCCTGCCTTACCTGTGGTTTCACTTTCCCCAGATTCAGTTATCTGCAGCCAACCATGGTGGGAAAGCAGATTATCCTACTTCTAACCTATCCTCAGAAGGTCACTAGGAGCCTAATGCTACATCATGATGCCTACATTGTTCACCTTACTTCATCTCATCACGTGGGCATTTCATCATTTCACACCATCACAAGAAGAAGGGTAAGTACAGCACAATAAGCTATTTCGAGAGAGAGAGACCGCATTCACAAAACTTTGATGGCAATATATTGTTAAAATTGTTCTATTTTATTATTGTTGGTAAGCTCTTTCTGTGCCTAATTTACCAATTAAACTTTATCATAAGGATGTATGTATAGGAAAAAAACATATTATATATGGGGTTTGAAACTATCCACGGTTTCAGGCACCCACTGGGGGTCTTGGCCTGCACCCTCCATGGAAAAGAAGAACTACTGAATTCTAGAAAAGGCTTCTGTAGCTAAGTATTTGGCTTACATTTTTCTACATTTGGCTATTGGAAGAATTTTCCACAGACAATCTTCTGGCTCCATGCATTTCACATCTTGTTTCTTTATTACTGTGTATTTCTTGTGCCAGGTACTCAGGGAGATATATATACCCTAACTGAATTCCTGGCCCTTCCCAGAGAGGTAACTGAGTGGCCAATGGGAGATTCTCCTAGGAGATTCCTTAGAGCCATTCCTACACCAGAGTGGCCAACAATAACCTAACAATACATGGAAGTGATTGCCTACCTAAACTAAATGTTTTTCCAACTTAACCTCCTCCATGCTAGACTCCTAAAATGTCACCTATCACCACCCAACACTAGAGGAAAAGAGAGAGTTGTCTTGTCAGTTGTAATTAAAATATCTTATTTTTGCTAATTTTGCAAGGACCATGTGGAGGTCCCTCACAGAGTCTTAGAAAGGACCAGTGACTGTGAGGATCCCTGAAGCTAAACTTCATTACCTTCATGGAAATTCTTTCAATTCTTTTGGCTTTGGAGCCAAAAGGGACTTCATGCCACATGTAAGGAAGAATATGAGCAAGGGATCTGCAGAAGTGGAGAGGTCCAATGAGCTCCTGGGGAAGGAAGCTAGTGAGATAGGAGCAGAGTCATAGTCAATAAGGCTTCTGAGATCCATCTCTGAGGACCTTGAAAGGGTAAGCAAAGAAAGAGCAAAGAGTAAAAAGCTTTTGGCAAGAAAGAGACCAAATGAAAGCATTTTAAAATATTAGTTTGAATGAATACCTACTGAGCCTCCATTATTTGAGGAGGCTCAGAAAGGCATATAGATCTCATCAGGAGGCAGAACTCAATATGGCAAAAAGAGTTTAGATAATAGGGCAAGGAAGTTCTATCTTCTGAAAATACGCTGTTCAAGGCAGTCTATGGATCTAAGTGATCATTCAGTTGAAATGCTTTTATGATGTCTCATGGAAGAATCATCTGTGAGGCATCCAACGTAGAGGGAATCTAGAAAAATTATTCTCAGTCTTCTCAGGACACTTACTCCAGCTGAGATTTCTAATCAACAACCTATCTTGTTCTCAGAAGTCAAGGAGCAAGTTATAGATACCAGAGAGAAATTCTGCTCCGATAGCCAATGAATTCCACACTCACTCACTAATGTCTCCCAGTCATCATTAAGAGTGTCCCAACTTGTCCGGGGTACCAATGCATTGTTGCCTGAGGGCTGTGAGGCAATGACCAGAGAAGAAACAGGATTAGCTATGGGGTGCCTAGTTATATCAGGAAGAGGGATGAAAAATAAGAAATGGACCCACAAAAAGAGGAAACAATTAACCAGAATATCTAGTTGAAAAGAGAAGGAAGGGCTTAGAATTATGTTACTTTGGGTATTAAAAAATATATGGGCATATTTTATACCTAAGTCAGTGAAATGGAATATATGTATTTTATGTTAGCCCAATATGCCTGGGTTTTAAATTACTTGCTTATGTATTCATTGTCTATTGACTGCCTATAAATATTATTGTCAGTGAAGGAGAAAGCAATGTTCAAGATAGGCAAAATTCCTGCTCCCAAGAAGCTCACATTCTAATAAGAAAGAACAGAAATAAAAATTTAAAAAGCAGGGATACCTGGATGGCTCTGTTGGTGGAATGAACAACTCTTGATTTCAGGGTTGTGAGTCAAGTCTCACATGGGGTATAGAGATTACTTAAAATCTTAGAAAAAATGATTAAAGCATAATAATTATAGATACTATATTGTTTCAAAAATACTAAAAATATAATAAGATAGAATTTGAGGCATGAAGAGGAGAGGCACAGCTATTTTACCTTGGATGACCAGGAAAGACCTCTGTGAGGACAGGATGCAAGAGCTGATAGATACAAAGTCAGACATCCAAATGCCTGGAGCAAGCATGCCTGCCACAAAGCGCCAAGGTCAAGATCCTTGAAGCTTGAAAAATGGAGAAAAGTACAGAGTCTGAGTAGAGGGGGCACTAGTGAGAGCCGGAGGACACAGAGATGTGCGGGGCCATCAGATCATCTACAACCTAGTAGCCATGGTGAGGCATTGGGATTTTGGTCTAAGCGCAACAGGAGGCCATGGAAGAGTTCTGAGCAGAGGAGTGACATGATCTGGTTGGTATTTTTTCAAGATGATTCTGGCTATTGTGTCAGGAATGGGTTGTAAGGGGTAAGAGTAGAAGAAGGATGAGGCCCCTGGGTAGCTCAATCAGTTAAGCATCTGCCTTTGGTTCAGGTCATGATCCCTGGGTCCTGGGATTGAGCCCCACACTGGACTCCTGCTCAGTGAAGAGTCCGCTTCTTCCTCTCTCTCTGTCCCTCCTCTCACTCATGCTCACTCTCTTCCTCTCTCTCTCTCTCTTTTTCTCAGATAAATAAATAAAATCTTAAAGAAAAAAAGAGTAGAAGGCCAACACTTACAATAGGGGCTAAAGGAGTCATCAAGCCAAGAGATGACAGTGACTTGACCTAGGGTGATACAGTAGAGTCCTTGCATGAATGATCCTAATTAATGGCCATCAAACATCCAAGTCCTTTGGTCTATAATTTATAATCTCCTTCCATTTTGATGGGGTTTTGAGCAATGTCATCCAAGCAGAGGCTTGCAAAGAGTATGTGCACTAGGGCTCTCTCTCCCACGCAATTAATCCTCCTTGCTCCTGGCAGGCTGCCATGCCCTGAGAGCAGGCCCATACTAGCTGTTGGCCAGAAGGGGAGACACCACATGGAGCAGAGCTGCACCATCCCAGCTGAGGCCACCCTAGATCAGCGAGCCCCTAACCCACTCCCAGGTTGAACGTAGATGCGTGAGCCAGCCCAGCTGACATCAACACAGCCCAGCTCACATCAGCAGAACCGTCTAGACAAACCAAGGACACGTAAGCAATAATAATTGGGTGTGGTTTAAAGCCACTGTTTTTAGAGTGCTTGTTGCTCAGTGTTAACTGATCTAAATGCTAGGTGAGATCTGGGGGGAAAAGTTTGGATTTGGAATATAGTTCAGAATTAGAAAAGACTGAAATGCTGATGGTTAGAATAGCTATCCACCCTCAAACCCATGTAATGGATTTAAACAATCACAATTATTTAAATCTAGCCCCCAAAGCATATTTTTTACAATCCTAACAAACAGCACATTTTTAGTCACTGGTGTTTCCATCAGTTCTGGAAATCCAGACCAAAGTAGAACCGGGAATTCCATTTATTTCTGTGATGCCCACAGAGTGGTAGTGGGAAGGCTTGGGGAAACTAAAACTTTCATCCCAGAGCAAACCTTTGAAGTCTTGATGGAGCAGGAACCAAAAAAGGAGAGGAGGACAAAGGAGAGCACAGCTTCCTTAAAAGGGAGCACATCCTGGACAAAAAAAGTACCATATAAAATGGGATTCCTAAAAATTGGACGACAGTTCCAAGGGAGGGTCTTTGATCCAGTCTTGTTCCGAATAAAAGTTATTCGAGAACATGAAGAGCTTGAACGAAGACCTAGAAATTGGGAATCAACTTCATTTATTGCCTGGGAAAAATTAAATTGGGGTTCATTCTGATCAAAGCATCCTGGCTCAGTAGGTACCAGCAAAGGATCCTGACAAGCAAAGGCTGGGATGAAGAGTGAGGGATTTCCGACTCTATTGCCAGTTTTTCCAGGGAAAGAATTAGCTTCCCCTCCCTGTGCCTTATGTTGAGTTCTCCAGAAAAGGGACTCTGAAATAGACGTTTGCTTGCAGGAAGTTTATTGGGGGTGTGTTCTTGGAAGCCACAGTGGCAAGGGAAGGAAAGAGAGCTGAACTGGAAAGAATTTCTCCCGCTGGGGAGATCACACTTAACATAAGTTGCAAAGGCTTCAGTCAATCTCATGGCAAGTTTTGGAGCTTGGATGGTTCTTAAAAGATGTCCCTCCCTGAGGCAAAGGGGCCCTGTACTGACCCCTGATCAACAAGCCAGCAAATGCAGGCTGCCTCTGCAGTGGCAAGTGACGTTGAGTGAGGGGTTTCCTTCTGCTGAGACCAATCACTGGGGAAGAATTCAGGGTTAAGCTCTGGGCAGGAAACTCTCCCGGCAGCAGGGAACAAGTGCCTCCAGCCTGAAAGGGGGTGGGGGTCTGCATGTTAACAACAGGGCTTACTACAATCTGTCACACAGGGTTGTCTTGCACTTTTCTCCACTTCACTGGGAGGGAAGATGTGAACATTAATTCAGGTGTGACCATGGACTACACCTTCCATTACCATGATGGGGTTGATGCAAGGCCCCAGTGAGTTGAGAAGAGGGGAGATAAGGAAGGCAAAGAATTTAAATTTTATTACATAGTGAAGAGGAGAAAAGCTGTTTGTGACACTGAAGGAAGAAGAGATGTAGAGATTTCCTTCTTAAGGAACAGCAGTGATTTCAGTATCTCAACAGAATGAGAGAAGAATTAAATAAGGACACTGAAAATACGAAAGAGACAAATAATTGATAAAACAAGCACCAGGAGCACCTGGGTGACTCAGTGGTTGAGCATCTGCCTTTGACTCAGGCCATGATCCTGGGATTCTGGGATCGAGTCTGCATCTGGTTCCCTGCAGGGATCCTGTTTCTCCCTCTGCCTGTGTTTCAGCCTCTTTCTCTCTCTCTGTGTCTCTCATGAATAAATACATAAAATCTTAAAAAAAAAAAAAAACAGAAATTAATTGATTTAGAAGCCTAGGACAGCTAGGGTGGAAGGTGCAACCAGGCACAGGGCTGGTCAACATAGATAACTAGAAAGAACCAGAATAAAGAGAGATTTAGTGGACACGGCAGCTGGATCAGGGGGCTGGTCTCAGGAGGTGAAGGGACACCCCCCCCTCCAGCCTCTGCTTTCCATCAGGAATTCCAGCTTGGGCCTTGTCAATAAGCAGCGGTCTTAGGGTTCACAAATTTCTGGTCTTGCTGGCCTTCTTACCTAAGAAGCCAATAGATGCCTGCCCCATCAGCCTTGCGACTGATGGCCACATCTCTAATACCCTCTGCCTCTCAGATCTTGGTGATCCTTGGTGATGTCTCCCCAGTGCTGGGCCCCCACATCCTCTGTTGTCAGCACCATGAGGAGGTTGCTCATCATACCTTTGTAGATCAAAGTGGGAAAGCTTGACTTCTTGGTAAGGTGCTGCTGGGGAGACTGGCCTTTCTTCTGAGGGATTCTCTTCTATCCCTTTTATCATCTGACCCTTTCTTCCCCATTCCGAGACAAAGGAGAAAATGCTCAATGGCAGAATGATTTTATACCAAGACAAAAGTCACGTGTGCCTCCATACATGTTGTCCACATGGGATGTGCCCGTATGCAACAACAAGTTTGTGTTAAAATATACTTGGAGGCACGGATATATAATAGTAAGACTTAAAAAAATAGTAAGACTTATGCTCCAGAGTGCATATATGCATATACATAAACACCCTATTAAGAATCCATTTGAAATTGTGAAATTCTCCTAGTCTAAGAGATCACATCAGACTCAAGGTGATCTTTATTTAAATAACATCAAACAAGGTTACGTGAGAACCCCTGTAGGTTGAAACCAGAGATGAATGAGACCATTTAGGTCACTCTGCACTTTGAGCTTCTTGGCAGAGAAATTCTTCCCAATGCCCTGTACTCACTCACACTTCTCCCAGGTCACTTAAAACAGATGCAAGAAATCAGGCTGCCACCAGCTCCCCAGGACTCACTCTCTCAGACTGAACACCCTTGACCTTTTTTCATTTTGATTTTATTTTGTCATTGCGCCCCCCTCCCCACAACTGGATATACCATCTCATGAAATCCCTGGGTATATCTGCTGCTTATCATGAGCTGGATTCCAGAACACCTTCAAGAAAAGAGGGAGAGGGAGCACACTTCTTTGTACCGACATTTCGGACAAAATGGTTCCCACAGCAGCTCACTATTAACCTAAACCACAAGTCAGTCATCGCAGAGCACCACCCCCAATGCACGCACACAAACACACACACATACACACGCACACACACCTTAAGGACCAACAAAGAGATCATCCCAGGCCTCACATGAGGGTTAGGTAGCTTGACAGGAGATGTCATAAATAAGTAATTCACTCCCAGGTCCAATTTCTTTTCTTTAGTTTAAGTGTCCAAACGCCACCTTGTTGTTTTATTAATGCAGGTGTCTCATTTCCATGCTCAGTTTCAAAGCTGATGGAATCAGACAAAAACAAACAAACAAACCCAAAAGCCCTGCATCTGTTAGTAGGCCAAAGTCCATCAATCTCCCTGTGAAAAGTATGTTAATTTGATCTATTAAAGAAAAAAATTCAGCATTGTCTCTAATTTGATTGTCTGGGGTACATACATTCCTCTCCTGTCACTGTCTGCTGCCTCTGTATTGTCTTACAATGAGAAACCGTGCCTGGTTGCATGTGAAGGGGACTCCACCAAGCTGCATGGTCAGCTTGTCAAGGAAAATTGGCTCTTTCCTCTACAATGGGTTGGCAAAATGAGCCCCAGACATGCTTCAGTGATGGTAGCAGCAGCGCTCAACAAGAACATCTGCTCATAGGCAAATATTGAAGTTGAACCTCGCCGAGGACCTGGAAGAGATTCCTGAAAGAACTAGAAGGAACCCCAGCAATGGCCTAGACCAATCTCTGCCTACAGGTCAAAAAATTTTGATCTCTTCTTAGAGTTCAATACCTTCTCCAAAACTAGCATGAACTGGGCACAGACAAGAGGAAAACCCAGTCCTTCTGACCCCCAAGTCAACACTATCACCTGAGATTCTTGAACAGAACTCCTTAGCCCTAGTGGATATAACTTCACATGCCAGGAAATATTCAAAGCCAAAGCATAGATGTGCCACTTCTTCTTAAGTCTTGAATATTACCTTAAGACTAAACTAAGAGGTGCTTGGGTGGATCAGTCTGTTAAGTGTTTTCCTTCAGCTCAGGTCGTGACCTCAGGGTCCCAGGATTGAGCCCTGCATTGGACACCCTGCTCTGCAGAGGGTCTGCTTTTCCCTTTCTCTCTCTCTCTGCCTCCCCCACCCCCCGCTCATCCTTGCTCTCTCTCTCAAATAAATAAAATCTTTTAAAAAATTAGTAAGCTAAAACAACATTTTTATTAAAATACAGACATGTATTTATTATGCAGGAGAAAACAAAATTCACATGATTTTTTTTTAATTTACATGAATTTTTAAAGAGAACACAAATCTCAAAGGAAGTTTATGCTTGAGCAGCCAGCTATGTTCCAGGCACATAATGGGCTGGTTGGACAAGCACTGCTTTACCTCACACTGCTTATGATCCCCAGGATATCCTTTGAAGGACCACTTTGGCTAATTTCTCTTTGTCCTGGCCATCTTCCTCTGTTCTACCCCTACATTACCAAGTACAAGTGACTCAACCCCTTATACACTGGAATCTGCTTTGTTTTCTTCTTTCTGGATAGAAAGGGGCGGACAGCCTCAGTGTCTTAATACACTGAAATCTGCATCATTGTTATGCCCCCTCTGCCATATTCTTTTGGGATTTATAGGTCCAATGTAGCAATAGTAAGCCTAGGAAGGAGTCACTTCCGTATATTTTTTAGATCTTCTAACTTAATTCTACATAGTGCTTTTTATGAGTTTGGGTAACAAAAATGTTACCCAAATCCATGCTAATTGTTCTACTTCTTCCCAGTTTACCATCATTCTCCTGTTTTAAAGAGTAAACACAATTTTTTTTCACTTCACTTAATGTACCTCCTGTCCTGCAAAAGGAGTTTCTCTTAGAGTTTCGTTAAAGCACCTGCAGTATAGAGCATCTGCTTTCTGAAAATATAAACTGAAAGACTGTTTGAACACTTCTTAGAAACTGCTATAATTATTTAGGTAGGTATTCCTGATTCATTTCGAACCAGAGAAAACAGCCTATAAGAATGAATCTGTATAGCTCGTTTTCCACTAGTTACTTTGTGGTGCATTATATGGATGGCTCCAATTCTCCAACCCTTCTTGTAACCTTGCACTTTCCCACATGACTTCATTGCCCTTCCTATCAAGTGGCAGAACATATTTCCCTGTTCTTTGAGTAGGAGTCAAGTCATGTGACTTGCATTGGCCAATGGGGTCTTAAGAATGTGGCATGAGCCAAAGCGCAAAAGATGCTCACATGTATCTGCTTGCTCTCTTGTGTCTCTGCCATTACCATGAAAAGAACATTCTCAAGTTAGCCTGCTAGACCCAAGAAGAGGATGAGAGACAGATGGAGTAGAACCACCCCCAGTCAGCTCCAGATGTCTGAATGAGTCCAGCCAAAACCAGCAGTTGGTTATTTTCCTTGAGAACTTTGAAGATCTCATGCTACTAGCTCCTGGCTTCCACTGTTTTGTTGAAAAATCAACTGTTACTCGCATTGTTTCCTCTCTTTGCTACTTGCAAGATTTTTTTTCTTCTCTTCTTGTTTTTCAGTAGTTTTAGTATGATATGGTTTGATTTATATTTATAGTGCCTTAAATGCTTAGTGTTTCTTAAATCTGGCTTGATGTCTTTCATGGTTTTGGGGTTTTTTTGTTTATTTTTACTTCTCAGACATTGCTGTTGCCCCTCACCTCTTCCTTTTTCCAAACTCCAACATAATATTTATGTTGACTTTTTCACTGTATGCCCTATATCTCATACTTTTTGTGTTATGTTTTCAATTTTTTTGTTATTCTTGTTATTTTGGGATTTAGTATGGATATTTTCTTTTGATTTATTTTTCATTTAGTAATTCTCTTTTCATCTGAGTTGAATCTGCCCTCAAAATCACCCACTGAGCTCTTAATTTCAGCTACTATATCTTCTACTTCTGAAATTATCATTTGGTTCTTTTCATGTTTTCCATTCATCTGTCAAAATTCTCATCAGCTTTAAATTTTTTTCCTGAACATTTAAAATCTTATCTGACACTGTTATCTGTGGATGTATTTCTATTTGTGTTGCTTCTCTTGTATTTTTGCCATATTATATTGTTTCCCCCACATGACTGGTTAATTTTTATTGTGTGAAACATTACATTTGAAGGATGGGAAAGATGATGTTAGGTTTTGGATGATGCTATCTTCCTCCAGAGAGATTTATATTTGCCTCTAACAGGCTAGGGCAAAGCATTAGCAATCTCTAGATCACCTAAACCCAATCAAGTAGTAAGATGATTCAAAACTGGCCTGTTTCTGATTTAACCATTTGTCTAAAATATAGTTCTTCAGGGTCTCAAGCCCAAGCTTAGGTGAGGGTTATCATGGAATTCTCCATTGTTGGCAGGTCATGATCTCCATTTTTTGTCCTAGATTTCTGAATCAGAGGAGAGCTCTTCTCAGATTCTCAGCCACCCCTTCCAAAATTAGCAGATGCCTCCAGAAGAAAGCAGTCACAAATACTGAGCCCAATTCTCTGACTTTCTTTCTTTTTCCAGATTTTCACCCTATAATTCTTCAATGTCTTGATACCTGTCTTATGTCTTCAAAAAGATTTTTGCTCATCTTCTCTATTTGTTCTCAGGGGGAAAAAAGAAGAAAATTAGCTCAGAAAGAATATTGAGATGCATCAAAATGTTGGAAACCAGAAGACAATGGAATGACATTTTTTTAAATACTATTCATTCATGAGATACACAGAGAGAAAGGCAGAGACATAGGCAGAGGGAGAAGCAGGCTTCCCGTGGGGAGCCCAATGAAGGACTCGATCCCCTGACCCTGGGATGATGACCTAAGCCGAAGGCAGACGCTCAACTACTGAGCCACTCAGGTGCCCCAGAATGGCATTTTTTTTAAAATAATGAAAGAAAATAAATTTTGTATCTAACCACCTAAATTTATATCTCACAAAAAAGTTTTTTTCAAAAGGAAATATGAAATGAACAAATTTCCAAATAAAGACAAATGGAGAGAATTTGTCACCAGTAAATCCGTAATAGAAGAAATGCTGAGGGGCATCTAGGTGGCTCAGTTAGTTAAGCATCTGACTTTGGCTCAGGTCATGATCTCGGAGTCCTGGGATGGAGCCCCACATTGGGTTCCCCACTGAGTAGGGAGCCTGCTTCTCCTTCTTCCTCTGCCCCTCCCCCTGCTTGTGCTCTCACTCTCTCTCTCTCTCTCTCTCTCTCCCTCTCAAATAAATAAAATATTTAAAGAAAGAAAGAAAGAAAGAAAGAAAGAAAGAAAGAAAGAAAGAAAGAAAGAAAGAGAAAGACTGAGATCTAGCAATGCCATTCCTAGGTATTTATCCAAAGGAAAAAAAAAACAACACTAACACAAAGAGGTATATGCATTCCCATTCATTATAGCATTATTTACAATAGCTATGATATGAAAACAACCTAAGTATCATCAATGGATGAAGGGATAAAGAAATTGTAGTGTATTACACACAATGGAAAATTATTCGGCCATACAAAAGAATGAAATCTTGCCAATTGCAACAACATGGATGGACCTTAAGGGCATTATGTTCAGTGAAATAAGTCAGACAGAGAAAGACAAATACTGTATGATCCATAGATACAGAGAACAGATGGGCGGAAAGTGCACAAAATAGGTGAAGGGAGTTCAAGGATACAAACTTTTCGCTATAAAATAAACAAGTCACGGGGGTATAATGTATGGATGGTGACCACAGCTAATAACACTGTATTTCATGTATAAAGTTCCTCAGAGAGTAGCTTTTAAAAGTTCTCACTACAAGAAAAACAAAAAGTGCCTATGTATGGTGATGGATGTTAACTAGCCTCACTGCTGTGCTCATCTCAAAACATATACAAGTACTGAATAATTATGCTGTATTCCTGAAACTGTTACAATGCTATATGTCAATTACACCTCAGTAATGAAAAAGAAAAGAAATACTGATGGAAATTCTTCAGGTGGAAGGAAAATGATGCTGTGTGGATGCACACAAATGCAAGTAGAGATGAGGAATGATGGAAGTGGGAAAACCTGGGTAAATCTAGATAAACGCTAACTGCACAAAACAGCAATAATAACATTTTATAGGGCACAAATATATGCAGAAATAAAATATACAACAATGATAATACAAAAGGCAGAAGGAATGAATGCAGTTCTAGTGCTCTTAAGTCTTATCATTGCCTATAGAATACTGCCTTGTGTTAACAGTATATAAATGGGTGGTAGCAGGGCACCTGGGTCGCTCCTTTAGTGAAGCATTTGCCTTTAGCTCAGATCATGATCTTGGGGTCCTGGGAATGAGCTCCGTGTTGGGCTCCCTGCTCAATGAGGAGTCAGCTCCTCCTTCTCCTTCTGTCCCTCCACCTCCCCCTGCTTGTGGTCTCTGTCTCTCTCAAATAAATGCATAATTTTTTAAAAAATTGAATAAATAAATAAATTGGTGGCAGTGGCAGTGGGAAACAGAAAGATAAGAAATACACTGCATGAGTTCAAAAGATGGAAAGAGGTACCATAGAACAGGTATAGGATAATAGGATACAAATAAGGCAATGGTAAATATAAACCTCAGTATATCCGTACCTTCAAACACATGAAAAGTCAATAATATTTTCAAACTAGATTAAAATAAACGAAATCCAACTATATGCTACTTATAAGAGACATGCTCTAAGAACAAAGAGAAGTTGCATGTCAGAGACGTAAATATGAAAACCATAAAACACTAAGCAAAAGAAAGCTGGTATTGTTATACCAAAATGTGGCAAAGCAGACTTTAAGGCAAGTAATATTAATAGAAATAGGGACAAAATATATAATAATTGTAAGTTTTTATGTACTCAATAACATGGTTTCTGAATGTAAACAAAAATTTGACAGAAATAAAGAAAAACGAGACAAACCACAATCATAATCAGAGACTGTAATTGCCTCCCCCCCCCCCCCCCCCGTAACTGGAAAATCAGGTGGGAAAAATATCAGTAGGGACATAGAGAGTCTGAACAACATGATAAATGCATTTGAATCATTTCGGATATATAGAACACTGCACCCCACAATAGTAGACTACATATTCATGTGTATATTCAAGTGTATAAGAAACATCTATCAAAATTAGCCATAATACTGGTCCATAAAGCAGGTCTCATTAAATTCAGAGTTTGTAATCATTCAGGATATGTTTCCTGACCACAGTGGAATTAAGCTAGGAATTAATAAAGATATAACTGGGGCACATGGGTGGAGCAGTAGGTTGAGCATCTGACTCTTGGTTTCTGCTCAGGTCATGATCTCAGGGTCCTGAGATCCAGCCTCCCTTCAGGCTCTCTGCTCGCATAGAGTCTGCTTGAGATTCTCTCTCTCCCTCTCCCTTTGTCCCTCCCATTCCTGGTCTCATTCTCTCCAAAATAAATAGAATAAATTTTTTGTTAAAAAGATGCAAGTAAAAATGTTTCAATATTTGAAAATAAGACAATGAATTTCTATTCCAAGAATGCAATGTTGGTTTAAAATTTGAAAATCCTATCAAAATAATTCACAGTATTAGCATAAAAAGGAGAAACATTATACAATTATCTTGATAGATGTAGAAAGAAATTTTTAGTAAAATCCAACACTCGTTCATGATTCTTTAAAAAACAAACAAAAAACCCTCTCTAGATGATAATGATTAAAACAAACAAAACTACAGCCAACATTATATTTAATGGTGAAATAATGAACATTTTCCCTCTGAGATCAGGCTAGAGACACAGATTCCTACTATCAATACATACTGAACATTGCATTATATTTCCTAGCCACTGTAATAGGTAAGAAAGTAAAAAAAAAGGTATATATTATCACAGCAATAATTCAAGCAAGAAAGTTAATAGATTTAAAAATCACTGAGTAAAAGATCATCGGCAGACAGAACATTCACACAATGTCAAAGTATTGACCCACTGATTTCTTTACTAATTACAAAAGATAAAGCAAAAATGAATAATCTGGCAAGCACTATCTTAACCAAGTGATCAGAATTAACACCACCAGTAAGCCAAAATGACATCATTCGTCTCCCACTGTGATGCCTGAGACACATTTTATCACATAAAAATTATTCCACCAGGAATGTTGATTCTAAATATAAACATCAGGAATCCATCAGATGAATCCACATTGAATGAGATTCCACTTAACAAATGGTCTCAGAATTTGTGAACATTATGAAAGACAAAAATAAAAGGCTGGGAAACTGTTCTAAAGAATTTAGATAAGAAGTGTCATGATGTATGAGCTTATACAACTTAAATGATTCAGCAAAACATATGCACATCTATTGTCTACGTATCTATGTATCTATCTACCTATCTACCTCTCATCTATCCATCTACCCATCATCTCTCTGAAAGACAGAAAACGTATGTACACAGAAAAAATTAGCAAAATGTTAACAGTTGGAACTTGTAGGCCAGACGTCAGCAAACTACAACCCACAGGTCAAATCAAGCTGAAACCCGCTTTGCAAATAAAGTTTTATTGCAACACAACGATGCCCATTCATTCACATATTGTGCATGGTGGCTCTCACTCTATAATGGTGTTCAGTTATTGCAACGGTGACTGGCCCACACAAAACCTAAAATATTTACTATCTGGCCTTTTACAGGAAAAATTTGCCAACCCGTTTTGGAAGATTGCAGAGAGGAACATCTTCATGACTTTGGAGGTAGTCAAAGTTTCCTTAAAGAGGATACAGAAAATACTAACCATAAATTGGGTTACATTAAAATTGAAAACCTTCTGCTCATCAAAAGATATCATTGAGAGAGAGAGAGACTAGACATGCTGCAGGGGTGGAGAAGATATTTGTGATACATAGATAAGGCACAGAAGGGGCCCTGGATGGCTCAGTGGGTTAAGTGTCTGACTCCTTATTTCAACTCAGGTCATGATCTCAGGGTCATGAGATTGAGCCTGGTGTGGGCTCCGCTGGGCTGGATATGTCCCCTGCTTAGGATTTTCTTTCCTTCTGCCCCTGCCCTTCCTCCCTGGTTGCCTGCATGTGCTCACTCTCTCTCTCTCTGTCTCTCTCAAAAAAAAAAAAAAGAAAAAGAAAAAAAAAAAGATACAGCAAAGGACATGTACCTAAGATATATAAAGATCTCTGTGATAGGCAGTCTCAAATGGCTTCCCGTAATCCCTGACTCCTGGCATGCATGGCCTGTGTAATCCCCAGTCCTTGACTGTGAGCTGCATAGGTATTTTAGTTACCTCTCTTTGTAATGAGGAAGGACTTGCTCCTTATTATTTTGCCATTGGCCTTAAGTGGCCTCTGCAGAAGTGGAGACAGAAAGAGTCCTATTATAACACTCTATTACATGTCTTTTCTACACCTGTTTTTAAGATTTTCTGTTTTTCTTTTGTGTGCAGTTTTGTTCCATCCAGTTTGCTTAAGTGTGGATTTATTTGTAATTTTTCTGTTCCCAACTTGGTATGCATCTCCAAATCTTTCTTTATCTTAAGAAATTTCATTTTGGGGTGGCTCAGTGGCTCAGTCAGCCAGGTGTCCAACTCTTGATCTCAGCTCAGGTCTTTTTTTTAAGATTCTATTTATTTATTCATGAGAAACACAGAGAGAGGGGTAGAGACTTAGGCAGAGGGAGATGCAGGCTCCCTGCAGGGAGCCCGATGCAGGACTCAATCCCAGGACCCTGGGATCATGACCTAAGCCATAAGCAGATGCTCAATCAAGCACTGAGCCACCCAAGGGCCCCTCAGCTCAGGTCTTGATAACAGGGTCATGAGTTCAAGCCTGAGCTGGGCTCCATGTTGGGCGTGGATTCTATGAAAGAGGAAAGAAAGAAAGAAAAGAAAGAGAGAGAGAGAGAGAAAGAATGAAAGAAGAAAGAAAGAGAGAAAGAAAGAAAGAAAGAAAGAAAGAAAGAAAGAAAGAAAAGAAAGAAGAAAGGGAAGAAGAAAGGGAAGAAGAAAGGGAAGAAAGGGAAGAAAGAAAAAGAAGAAAGAAAGAAAGAAAGAAAGAAAGAAAGAAAGAAAGAAAGAAAGAAAGAAAGAAAGAAAAAGAAAGAAAGAAAAGGAAAGATTCATTTAGAGGTGACTCAGTAGATAGAGCTTGTCACTCTTGATTTCGGGGTTGTGAGTCCAAGCCCTTCACTGGATGTAGAGATTACTTAAAAATAAAATCATAAAAAATTAAAAATTGAAATTTAAAAAATATTCATTTATTATCTCTCCAGATATTGCCTTTCTTCAAGTTACACCTCTTCTATCTGGAGCTTTTATTAGGTATATGCTGGGCCTTCTGGTTCATTCCTCTATGTTCCTTAACCTCTCTGACTTTCCATCTCTTTATATTTGGGGGTAACTCCATCCCTCCCCTGCCCATATTTTGCCCTCTTTGGATGAATTCATCAGCTCTATCCACTGGCATCTTCTCTATTCATCTGTATCAAATCTCCTGCTTATTTACCTATTGGGTTTTTGTTTTAATTTTGTCCTCTCCTAAAGTTCTATTTGGTTCTCTTACAAATCCACTTTGTATCTCGTAGCAGCCTATCTTGCAATACATTCTTTCTTCTTTCTTCTGTCTCCTGAATAATTTTAAGCATACCTATATTACAGCATTTTTCCAATTACCTCTTATGTCCGGTACCCAAATACTACTTGTTTTATCTGTTGACTCATCCTCACATGGCTCCTTTCTTTGTGTGGTCTGTAATTTCTTACTGGCAGGTCACGTTGGGCTTCCCTTCCACCCCCAGTGCATTTCCTTCGGTCAAGGTCCCAAATGTTCACTGACTGGACTAACACTATGTTTACTTCTAAGCTTCACGTTCCTTTATGTTGTGGACAATAGAAGTGTGGACTTCCTATCTGCAATGTGACACAGGTTTGGAATAATTTTGTTTTCTCCCTTATTTAGATTTGCTCATGCAATTTACAAATACCTTTGCTTCCCATTGCCCCAAGAAGACGTTTGTTTTAGCTTTCCAGGATTGGGGAAGGGGGAATGTTTTTCTTTCTTTTTTCTATATTTTGTTGTATTTTTTTTAATTGGAGTTCAGTTCGCTAACATATAGTGTAACACCCAGTGCTCATCCCGTCAAGTGCCCCCCTCAGTGCCCATCACCCAGTCCCCCCGTCCCCCCACCAACCTCCGCTTCTACTACCCCTTGTTCGTTTCCCAGAGTAAGGAGTCTCTCATGCTCTATCACCCTCTCCGATATTTCCCACTCATTTTCTCTCCTTTCCCCTTTAATCCCTTTCACTATTTTTTTATATTCTCCAAATGAACGAGACCATATAATGTTTGTCCTTCTCCGACTGACTTACTTCACTCAGCATAATACCCTCCAGTTCCATCCACATTGAAGCAAATGGTGGGTATTCATCGTTTCTAATGGCTGAGTAATATTCCATTGTATACAGAGACCACATCTTCTTTATCCATTCATCTTTCGATGATGGAGGCTCTTTCCACAGTTGGGATATTGTGGACATTGCTGCTATAAACATTGGGGTGCTGGTGTCTCAGCTTTTCACTGCATCTGTATCTTTGGGGTAAATCCCCAGATACATTGCTGGGTCGTAGGGTAGCTCTATTTTTAACTCTTTGAGGAATCTCCACACAGTTTTCCAGAGTGGCTGCACCAGTTCACATTCCCACCAACAGTGCAAGAGGGTTCCCCTTTCTCCACATCCTTTCAAATATTTGTTGTTTCCCGTCTTGTTAATTTTCCCCATTCTCACTGGTGTGAGGTGGTATCTCATTGTGGTTTTGATTTGTATTTCCCTGATGGCAAGTGATGCAGAGCATTTTCTCATGTGCTTGTTGGCCATGTGTATGTCTTCTTTGGTGAAATTTCTGTTCATGTCTTTTGCCCATTTCATGATTGGATTGTTTGTTTCTTTGCTGTTGAGTTTAATAAGTTCTTTAGAAATCTTGGATACTAGCCCTTTATCTGATATGTCATTTGCAAATATCTTCTCCCATTGTGTAGGTTGTTTTTTAGTTTTGTTGACTATTTCTTTTGCTGTGCAGAAGCTTTTTATCTTGATGAAGTCCCAAGAGTTCATTTTTGCTTTTGTTTCCTTGCCTTCATAGATGTATCCTGCAAGAAGTTGCTGTGGCCAAGTTCAAAAAGGGTGTTGCCTGTGTTCTCCTGTAGGGTTTTGATGGATTCTTGTTTCACATTTAGATCTTTCATCCATTTTGAGTTTATCTTTGTGTATGGTGTTTTTCTGATCCCTTTCATACCCGAGGCAAGCCTCCAATATTCTCAGCTCTGATAAACTCCCCTTCCTACACAGGTGCAAGTTTATGTATCCTGTTCCCTACATGGACATTAAAATCCTTCTTGGTTCTTAGGATCTGTATTTGGGTCTGATATTCCCTGGAGATTTATTTCCTGTGTTTCTTTTTTCTTTTTTTAAGATTTTATTTATTCATTCATGAGAGACACAGAAAGGCAGAGACACAGGCAGAGGGAGAAACAGGCTCCCTACAGGGAGCCCAACGGGACTGAATCCCGGGACCCTGGGGATCATGATCTGAGCCGAAAGCAGATGCTCAACCACTGAGTCACCCAGGCATTCCTTTACTTCCTCCATTTCTTTTTATAACTCCAATTTGAGTCTCTTCTCTGTTCTGGCACCAAGGCCTTTCCCTTTCTATCAAGCTAAGCAGCATATCATTTTATTATTGATATTTGTGTATTATTTAATATCATATAGAAGTTAAAAGTGTGGAATCAGACCATCTGGATTCAAATGCCAACTGTGCCGCTTACTGACAATGTGACCATGAATGAGCAAGTTACTTTTGCTCTTAAGACATCAGTGTCCTCATGTGGTAAAATGTGCATGATAATAATACATACCTCATATGAGGATTAAGAGGCTTCACACAGGTGGTGTGCCTACAGTAGTATGTGCGCATAATCCAAGTTTAGTAAGTGATTAGTTATTGTGGTGTTTCTCTTATGATCATCATCACCATTATTATCGCATGTGTTTATACCAAAAGCAGGGCCCTTTCTTACTGAAAATGCTACAATATATTTTCTCTTTAATCCCCAAACAGTATCCCCCTGCCATATGTCACACCAAATAAGACTCCCTCTTGTCTAGCTCACGTAGGCTTAGAGGATGTAAATCCATTTTAAATTTAGTCTATGTAAACTGCAATTAGGAAGAGTGAAATGTTTCAAGGACTACTTATATATTTCTGGGCTAATTATAATAATTTTTATTATCTTTTCTCTCTTAAAATTAGCTGAATCATGGCTCCCACACACACTTCAGGGCAAATCACTGGGTAAAGGGAGTCGCATATTAATGATACCACCCATGCCTCAACTATCAAAGACTAGCTATTTGAGTTGAATGCCCCGTTGCAAAGCCCCGAGAGACAGAGGTCCTCAGAAGTGAAGGCTTAGCTAGAATGGGCGAAGTGGAGCATAATGAGGGAGGCTTTGTAGTAGAGTCTAATGAATGACTCCTTGACATTCTCTGATCTCTGACATGACAGGCATCTGGTGTTTATCAATAAATAAAAAGGATATAATTACTTGAGGCTGAAGCATTCAGGGCTTGGTAACATTTGGTAAGCTGAAAGGCTGTCTGCCCCACTCTTTATCCTGACAGGTGGAGTAAAATAAAATGTCTCCATAAAAATCTATTCATAGTACATGATAGTCTTTGGTTGTCTTTAGGTTTCCCCAAAGAGGCAGGAGTTGGTGCTCTAAGCTGCATCCACAAGCGTATGTTAATGTATTATTTAAATGACACTTCAAGGTAATCACAATCAGTCCTTAGAGCTTTCGACACACAGTTCCTCATAAATGATCCCAGCCTGAAGATCAGGGCTAATTATTACCTGGTGTGTTGACACAACTGGCACATCAGTATTGTTCTGTGGCCTCTACTAAAAGCCTAACACCAGGCACAGCTTGGTGTCCTTCAATGGCCAAATGTGGGGAAGGTGAGGGATGCATCAAGGAAGCTCCAAGGGAACGGTAGAGGGGACAGGCTTCTTGTCCGTCCACCTTGTCCATCGAGGCTGTATCTGTACAAAGACATTTTGTCAGGAAACAGCTGGTACAGCTCAGTCAGGAGGGCAAATTGACTCCAAATTGTTTGTAGTTTGCCAGTATATTAGAGAGGTACCATGATAGTGATACTATTCATAAAGCCCTTGCTTAGAGTAAAACCCTTGTAATCCTCAAGTTCTTTCTCTCCATCACATCCCATATTCACTTGGTAGGAAATCCTGTTGTTTCAACTGGCGATATCATCTCCAGAGTCTCACCACTTCCCACCACTACTATCACCACCACAGTCTGAGCTCTCTCGCTCTCATCTTGATAGCTGTGATCACCTCCTAAAAGTATCCCTGATTTTGTTCATATCGCCCTACACAGTCTAGATAGATCCTTTAAGATGATAAGTCAGGTCACATTGCAGCTCTGGTCAGCATTTGGCAGTGGCTCCCAAGTCCTTACTCTAAGATCTGGCTTTCCATTTTTTCTCCTACCCCTCACTCTATTCCAGGCAGCTGGTCCTTTGCTGTTCTTCAAATAGGTAGACGCCATCCCTCAGCCTGCCCATACTCTTGCTCTGAATTCTGGAGGAATGTTTCAAGTCCTTGTTCAAATCTTGCCCCTCAATGAGGCTTATCTCAGCAACTCCCCTCCTGAAAATGAGAACCTTCCCTCCATCTTTGACCTTGGTTAAAGGATCCTGCTCTCCTCCTACTCTAAAGCATTTCTCTTCTAACATACTACATAGTTTATTTATTAATTATGCTTATTATCTTGTCCAACTCTCCCCCTCTAAAATACTAGCTCTATGGAGGCACCTGGCTGGTTTAGTTGGTAGAGCATGAGACCCTTGATCTCAGGGTTGTGAGTATGAGCACCATATTGGGTATAGAGATTGCTTCAAAAAAATAAAATCTTTTAAAAAAATAATAAGAAAGCAAGCTCTCTGAAAGCATGAATCTCCTATCCAGTGATGGACTCTAAGCATTTAAATTAGGATCGCCAGATGAAATAGAAGATACCCAGCACAATCTGAATTTCAGATAAACAGTGAAGAATTTGTTGTAGTGTAAGTATGTCCTGTGCAACAATGGGTTTATTTGTTGCTTAGCTGAAATTCAAATTTACCTGTATTTCAAGTTCCTAAATCTGGCAACCCTTACTTTGGACAGGACCTGGCAATATCATCAGGGGAAACATTATATACAGTCTTTTTTTTTTTAATTAAAATTAATTTGGTTTTGAAAGTTTAATGGTATTCTTGGCTAACTAGAGATACCCTGGACTGTCACAGGAAAGATACTATACCATTATTATAAATTCTTTTAGGAAAAGCATATTGTCAAAAACACCCAAATGAAACAAGCTAAGTACACCATCCAAAACTCAATAGAGCAGAGATACAGTAAACAAGTTTAAAACACTAGGCTTCGTAATAGCAGACAAAAAAAAAAAGAATGACAAATCCCACACGTGACACTGAAAAATATGCTGGACAAATCATATTAAGCAGACAGCTAGAGCTTGAGGTCAAATGTAGTCTCTTGTTGAAGAAGTATACGGAGAATGAGAACAAGACCCATATTAACCCGCACACCTGACCTCTAGTTGTCCTCTCCAGTAACTGTTGCCATGGTCATGAGATTAAGCCCCACATCGAGCAATATGCTCAGCATGGGGTCTGCTTGAGATTCTCTCTCCTTCTGCCCCTCCAGCTCATGCTAGTTTTCGCTCTCTCTCTCTCAAAATAAATAAGTAAATATTTTTTAAAAGTTTGTGATCCTATATAAAAACAAGGCCACAAAGTAAAGAGGCTACTTTTACGAACACACTGGAATTTGCATATGATAACGAGAGCTATCAGACTAGTCACCATAATATAAGCTATTTCACTGATCCCAATGATGCTACCGACACTGAAAACATTCTTGCCATTTCTGTTTGGGATTTTCCTCATTGCAGGGCAAAATTTAAGAAATACTAAAAAAAAAAAAAAATGTGTTTATGGCTAGCCAGTAAGAAGAAGAGCCAGGAGTCGAACCAGGCAGTCGGGCAGCTCCGTCTGACACGTTAGCATCTATACTGTCCTTTAATGAAAGCAGCATGCCTTGTATACCAGAGTTGGTGGACTGGGGTTGATCTACTGCAGCCTACACAGGTTATCAACCATAGAGAGAAACATCCTTCAAACTTCATCTTTAACATAAGATGGTGTTATGCAGCTTGATTGGTTTAATCTTCCACCTTATCTATTAGGCTTGATTATGGATTCATAATTTTTAACTGGTTGTAGGGAAAACAGTCTTTCCTCAATGAAATGTTTGACAACACTGATGAAGATCTAACTGTCCAACTGGTCCAATCAGCTCCTAGGCAATTGCAGAAAAAGAAGTCAAGAAATGATGTCAGTAATGACAGAACCAATCAAATAAGTATACCATTTACTATCAGAATGATGCTGTGGTGGTTGATTTTGTGTGTCCTCTCGACTGGGCCATGTTTGCCCACATGAAATGCTATTTCTGGGTGTGTTTGTGGGGGTGTTTCCAGATGAAAGCATCAGTGGCCTCAAGAAAAAAGTCAGCCCTCCCCAGTGGGCTGAATGGAACAAAGAATGGAGGAAGGGAGGGCTCATTCCCTTCCGGCCTGCCTGCTTGAGCTAAGACATTGGTCTCCTGCCCTCCTGCTGGAATTTATACATTGGCTCCTCTGGTTCTCAGGGCTTTGGACTCAGAATGAATTACACCACCAGCCTTCCTGGGTCTCTAGCTTGCAGGTGGCAGATTGTGGAACTTCTCAGCCTCTATAATTGCATGAGCCAATTACTCAAAATAGATTTCCTTTTATATATGTATAGATATATATACATATATATATCCTATTGGTTCTGTTTCTCTGGCAAATCCTGATGAATACAGATGCCCATGGTGATAATACACTCTTCTATTTAAAATATTTTTATTTATTTCTTTTATTTATCTTTTAAGTAAACTCTATGCCCACCGTGGGGCTTGAACTCATGACTCTGAGATGAGGAGTCTCATGCCCTACCCACGAGTCAGTCAGGCACTCCAATTATTTGTTTTAAAGAATCACCATATTCTATAGTCGATTCTGATTGTCATTCTAGGTTCAATAACCCAAGTGGATCCCTTCTAACAAGGCTCATGCTCACAAGGGTATCACTTTCTCAATGTATTACTTTTTAATAACAGGTTAATTAAGGTATAATTTACATATTATACAATTCACCCCTTTAAAATGTACATATAATTATTTTGGTGTTTTCACAGGGTTATGCTACCATCACAAATGTCAGATTTTGAAATATATGTATTTTTTTGAATAGGCTCCACACCCAATATGGGGCTTGAATTCATGACCCTGAGACCAAGAATCACATACTCTACCCACTGAGCCAGCCAGGTGCCCCAATTTTGTAATATTTTCTTTACCCAATAGGCAACCTCAAAACCATTAGCAATCATGCCCCTGTATTCCTCCTCCTAGCAACTCCTAATCTACTTTCTGTATCTATAGATTGTCCATTATATTTTGTATCAATGGGATCATATAATTTGTGGCTTTTTACATACAGCTTCTTTCAGTTAGTATAATATTTTCAAGATTTATCCATGCTGTAGCATGGGTCAACAGTTGATCCAACATTATTGTTAAATCATATTCCATTATATGATATACAACATTTCTTTATCCATTACTTAGATGATAGACATGTGGATTATTTCTTTTTTTTTTTTTCCTATTGTGAATGATGGTACTAAAAGAGCATCCAGGTACAGATTTTTTTCTTAGGACTTACATTTTCAATTCTGTTCAGTATATACCTAGGAGTAGAATTGCAGACTCATGTGGTAAGTCTATACTAATTTTTTGAAGAATTAGCAAACTTTTCAAAAGTAGCTGCTTCATTTCACATTACTACCAGCAACGTATGAGGGTTCCAATCCTTCTACAGCCTTGTCTACACTTTCTATTGTCTTTTTATTTTAGCCACCCTAGTGAGTGCAAATGATATCTCATTGTGATTTTAACTTGCATTTACTAATGACTTATGGGTTTGTTGGACATTTGCATATCTTTTTTTTTCCCCTGGAGAAATGTCTAAGTCTTTTGCCCGCTTCTAAAGTTGGTTGTCTTTTTATTATTGCATTTTAAGAGTTCTTTATATATTCAGGTTACAAGTTCTTTAGAACTATGTGATTTTTTCCCACTCTGTGAGTTGTCTTTTCGCCGTCTTGATTGTGTTCTTTGAGACACAAAAGTTTTAATTTTGATGAGGCCCAATTTATCTGTATTTTCTTTTGGTGCTTGTATATTTGATGTCAAACCTAAGAAACCATTTCCTAATCCAAGATCATGAAGATTTACTTCTATTTTTCCTTCTAAGAGTTTTATACTTTTACCTCTTATAGTTAGGGCTCTAATACTCTGTTGTCTCAGTACCTTTGTTGAATAAATCATCCCTTTTCCATTTAATTTTCTTTGCACACCTGTCAAAAATTGGTTGACTAATAAATGTATTTCTGGACCCTGAACTCTGTTCTACTGATCTACATGTCCAGCTTTATGCCAGTGCCACACAGTCTTGATTACAACAGTTTCAGAGTAACTTTTAAAATCAGGAAGTATGACCTGACCCCTTCCTGCTTTGTTTTCTTTTTCAAGATTGTTTTGGCTATTCCGAGTTTTTGTGTAATTCCATATGAATTTTAGGATCAGCTTGTCAATTTTTCCAAAGAAAAGCAGCTAGAATTTTGAAAGAGATTTCACTGAATCTGTGGGTCACTTTGAGAAGTATTGTCACCTTAATATTGTCTTCCAATTCACAAACATATAATGTCTTTCCACTCGTGTAGGTCTTCCTTAATTTCTTTCAATGATGTTTAGTTTTCAATGTATAAGTCATATTGGTTTTGCTAAATTTATTCATAAGAATTTTATTTTTGACACTATTTTTTATATAAGATTGTGTTCTTAATTTTATTTTTGGATTATTCATTACACGCATTTAGAAACAACTGATTTTGTGTTTTATTTGTACTGTATTACAATTGCCTTGAGCTTTTGACAGTTTGACTATGACATGTGTATAGGTGAGGGCGTCATTGAGTTTTCCTGTTTGGAGTTTATTGAGCTTCGTGGATATGCAGCTTGGTATTTTTCATCAAATTCAGGAACTTCCCACCCATAATTTCTTTAAATATCCTTCCTATTCTTGTCTTTCTTTCTTCCTTCAGGGACTCCATCAAGCATATGTTTGTACACTTGTGGTATCCATGGGTCCCTGAGTGTTCATTTTTTTATTTCACCTCTACTTTCTGCATCTCACTGGGCAATCTCCATTCTGTCTTCCAATTTAGCGACTCTTTCTTCTGCCCTTTCAAATCTGCTGTTGAGCTCTTTAGCAGATTTTTTATTTCATTTATTGTATTTTTCAACTCCAGAATTTCTATCTGATGCTTTTAAAATGATTTCTGTCTCTTTATTGAAAATCTCTATTTGGTAAGACACCAGTCTCATAACTTACATTTTTATTTGTTTATTTTTTAGATGTGGCTTCTATAAGTTCTTTGAAAACTTTAAAATAGCTGATTTAAAGGCTTTGTCTAGTAAATTCAACTTGTGTACTTGCTCAGGGACAGTTTATTTTGACTGCTTTTCTTTCCCTCTGTGTATGGTCTTTCCTATTTCTTTGCAAGACCCATAATTTTTTTGTTAGAAATCTGTTAAAACTTGGGCAGCCTGGGTGGCTCAGCAGTTTAGCACCGCCTTCAGCCCAGGGCGTGATCCTGGGCACCCGGGATCGAGTCCCACGTCAGGCTCCCTGCATGGAGCCTGCTTCTCCCTCTGCCTGTGTCTCTGCCTCTTTCTCTGTGTGTGTGTGTCTCTCATGAATAAATAAATAAAATATTTTTTAAAAAAAGAAATCTGTTAAAACTGGACTTTTAAAATAATACAGTGTACTGACTCTGGAATTCAGATTCCTCTGCCCCCACGTTTGGATCTGTTTGTTATTGTTTTTATTGCTGCTGTTTGTTGAGTGACTTTCTGAACTAATTTCATAAAGTGTGTATTCTTTGTTGTGTGTAACCACTGAAGTCTCAGCCTGGCTAGTTTCGTTGTCATCTAACAATTGGAGGTAAATTTCCCAAACTGCCTTGAACAAATAAGTCTCCCAGCCTTTCCTAAGAAGCTTTATGTCTTGTCGAGATAGTCATTCAATGTTCCAGGAGTTTAAAACTCTGTTTAGCTTTTACTTCATGTTTGCCCAAGGTCAACCAAACATGGGAGACTGGGGTCTTCTCAGGTTTTTCCTGGTCATGTACTTGCATAATCTTGCTTATGCATGTGGCATCCTAGATTCTCAAGAACATGGAAGTTTTTCAAAGCTCCCTATGCACATCTCATTCCAGGCTTTTTCTTTTAAGTTTTGTAGTCATCCCTTCTTACCATGACCTCAGGCAGCTACAATGTTGAACAAGTGTCACTGAAATTTTTTGACAAGTGCCCTAGGAAAAAAGCTGTCTGCACTGGGTGAGTTCTCTGTGAGGTCAAATCAAGACAAGCTCTGTGAGTGGAGATTTTTCAGGGAGCCATCAGAAAGGTCAAATAAGAGAATTTTCTGGGAATGGTGGTTTGGGGGGATACTCTAACACCATTTTGTCCCTTCCAGGGGCTGCTAGGTTTTTAGGATTACTATGAAACTGGAAAGAAGATGAAAATTTCCAGAATTCTGAAAACACTAATTTTCACTATGTTTTTTTTTTTAACTAATATTCTTGTTGCTTTTATGTGAGAACACATTTTCAAAGGTCTTCACTCTGCCATCGCTGAAGTACTCTTCCTCCACCAGTATGTTCTGAAACTGGTGTTTAGACCCTCTGATTCCTCTTGACCAAGAAAAAGAGATGATAATTTGGAAGTTCTGAACACTCCTAACACATTGCACATTTTTTAGAGTTTTACACTATCATAGGCAACCTCTCCAGATACAATCCTTTTATGTGGGACACATCCTTTGGTTCTGACATGTATAAATGGATAATGCTGAGCAGCTCATTGATTTCAAAGTGGGAAAAAACAATCCTTTCTTCCTGCTTTTTTGATGCTACTTATAGTTAATTAAAATGTCATTTCTTTTGAAATCTTCATATTCTCCCCTCTTCTTCCTGGTTAGAATAGTTTAACAAGGTTTTACTGAGCTAAGATAAAATAACACAAGTGTATACACCAAATTAATATTAATAAAAGAGTGGCAAAGAAATCATACACACCAATCACTTTCAGGAAAGTTCTTCTCTTCCTTAAACCAGTAAGAAATGAAATAGAATAACCTATCTTTTTAACCTATCCTGTCTATTGGATCAGGATGTTCTGAGGGTAGTTCTTAAATCCTTAATGAATGCATTTCAGCATTTAGAGAGTTTTGTGGAAAGTATCCAGGATGGTTCCAGGAAAATAAAGGGTAGATTTGGGTTTTCTAACTTTTCTTTTAAGATTTTTAAGATTTCTAACTTTTCTTTTAAGATTTTAAGATTTTCTTTTATGATTTTAAGATTTGTAACTTTTCTTTTAAGAGTCTTTAAGATTTTAAGATTTCATGAGAAACACACACAGAGAGAGGTAGAGACATAGGCAGAGGGAGATGCAGCCTCTCTGCAGGGAGCCTGATACAAGACTTGATCCCAGAACACTGGGATCACACCCTGAGCCAAAGGCAGATGCTCAACCGCTGAGCCACCCAGGTGTCCTCAGGGTTTTCTAACATTTAAAAACAAACTCCAAACCTGAAATATTTTACTAATCATAAATATTTCTTTCTTCCCAAATTAATAATATGGCTGAGATAATGACACCTCAACATCAACAGAAAAAATGTACATTTTTATAATAATAATAATATAATACAATATTTATAATGTATAAATATATACACTGTATATAGAAAGTATATATATAAATAAACAAATAATGTATTTTCAAGAAAAGGTAAATGTTTAATGCCCACACATATATATAATATTTGGACTAGGCTAATTTATTTTGGTACCTGATACTATGATATTGCTTGCGAAGTACAATGCATCCTTTTTTTTTAAAGATTTTATTTTTATTTATTCATGAGAGACACGGTGGGGGGGGGGGGAGGCGGAGTCATAGGCAGAGGGAGAAGCAGGCATGTCCATGCAGGTAGCCCAATGCAGGACTCCAGCTTAGGACTTCAGGATCACGCCCTGGGCTGAAAGCAGGCAATAAACCTGCCACCCAGGTGTCCAGTAAAATGCATCCTAAGAAAATGTTTATTTGCATTTTTCGTGTGAAATTCCTTGTTGGTCTTTTTATCTAATAAAAAAAAATAGTGATAGTTTTCATCCTTATGTATGCAAGATAAAGAGAAGGAAAGCTGAAATTGGAAAAGACATACAATTAGGGAAAAAAATCTGTTTTTAAAGCCATAAGGAAAAATATTTTATAAATATCTTTCAAAGATTAGAAAATAACCAATTGTGCAGTTAGCTGCTTAAGTTAAATAAGTTTTATGCCACTGATTCATCCCTTAAATTGTCCTCTGAAATGAAAAGCGTTTTAATTATGACATCTTATATTGATACGGATTCTTGGTGCAAGTAGAAAATGTTACTGTTTCATAGACAAATGGGGGACAAATACATTCATAGGGTAATATAAATAGAAACAGAAGACATAAACCAAAATAAATTATTTTCATAGAATGTTTGGGTTATTTCATTGTGTTTTGTGGATATAATTAGATAAATTGCTTTGTTCTGTACACAGAAGAAAAGAGATCTCTTAATCATAACTATAAATACATGTATATCAATCTTCATAACATTACTTTTACTGTTTATGCGTTTTAAAACATAATGCAGAAAGGCTTCTTGATTTGTACAAGGTCCCCTCAGAACCACTGTGGGAATCTGACATAAACCCTGACTGTGTTTGACCCTGTATTGCGCTTTTTCGCTAATTTATTGGCACTTGTCTCTTTGTCAGAGCCTGATTAATTACTTCCTAATTGGAGTACTTTGAGGTGTAGGTGGACTGCCTGCTTTCCTTAATTGACACTTCTGCAGTCCATCAACTGGTTGCCATGCTGTCTCCTCTATTTCTCCCATCTAGTTCCAAATTTCTCAAGTTGCCTCTCACAACAAGGACATATACCTGTGCTGATGCAGGGATTTGGCTGGTTGAGGAAAAATCAATATTAAGATGTCAGAGAAAATATCTGGAATGATGTTTCCAGGCCTATGAAGCTTCACCCAAAAAGCAAAAGCCAAACCAGTGTAAGAACACCATCATTGTGCGGTGAAACCACGTGTCTAGATACAGCCCAATCTTTTGTGTCTCTCCTCAATCCAGTGTAGACAGAACAGGAGGGTATACATGGCCTTGCTGGACACTTCTAGTTCCTCCCTCCCATGTTGTCTTAGAAAATTCACATATGCCCACCCAAGCACTGGTTGCAAATGCTTATATCATTGGCTATAAAATTCCCATGCTTGGTGGCCAAGAGCTCTATTTGCAAAGGACAAACCTACATCTCTATGCAGAAAGGAGAAAAATGTCTGAGGCAGTGAAGATTTATACCGTGAGCCTTGAAAGACATATTTGCACTATTAATTTTGCTTCTTTGTGTTGCTGATCTTAATTCACTCACACTATTCCTGAGCATTGTGATTAATAACAATATGCTCTATGAAAATCAATTTTATACAACTTGCCCAGAAGTTGATGGATAAAGGAGGTCAATCTGGAAGCTGACTTTGATAAACCCATGATTTTTTTTTATTGTTTTGATATTTCAAAATTCAATCATGAAAATGAATAGTTTCTTGTCTTTTGGCTAAGGCAAAAGTTTAGTATGAAGTATTTATTTACTCTGATACGTCTTCCTGTGTGAATATGTACATTCCAAACATACAAAGGAAAATCTCCTGCATTTTTGGTAAGAATTTGAGGGAAACTCAACATTAGTAGACTAATAGCTATAAAACAAGCCTCAAGGCATGTTTGTTTGATGAATTTAAAAAATAAAGAAATACATAAATATTTATAGTGTAAGGGAGTTTTCACCAACAGTATTTTTTTAATTTTTTACTTTTTAATTGGAGTTCAATTTGCCAACATATATCATATCACCCAGTCCTCATCCTGTACCAACAGTATTTATATTTATAATTGATGTAAAGGAATTTTGATTCAGGCCATGACAAAGTAACTGGCATCACTAAATAAGAATGAGAAAGATTGGACACAATATATAAAACAACTGTTGGAAGACGTTAGACAGCAAGCAATTCAGGGCTACAATTCTCGAGAGAATGGGAATTCCTGACATGAGTCCTATTCACTCCAGATTTCTCCCCGAAGTTGTTTTCCAATCCTTGGTACAGGGAAATGGGACCCAAACACAAAGGGTCAGTTTCATTGGGCAGAAGTAGCAGAGATCAGGGTTTGATCTGTGAAGAATGCTGAGATGCGGGAGGCAAGTAGCAGATAAGGGAGAAATGAAGATAACGAGCCAAAAAAAATCTACGTAAAAATTGTCCTTGGATTTTAAGGTAATGGACAAACTTAAAGAGGAAAACAGCCTATATTTTTTTAAACACCTGCTTTTGGTTGCCAGGTTTGGGGGGTGGTGAGGATGGGGAGGGCGTGAGGGGGGAGGGCTGTAATTGATAAAGCAAAGATTTCAGAGATTGCAAAATGCTACAAAGATCTTAACATCCTGGCTCATTCAAATGGAAAAGACCTTAATGAATACTCCACTCATTCAGATGGGACTCCAGAAAGTCCACGCTTTAGAGTGATGACTACTTTGTAGGAGTAAGAAAATAATTAAAATCCACTAACTTTAAAAAAAAAATCTAAATTTAAATATTGGCAGAATTGTCTGTCAGAAATGTAAGTGCCTGCCAAGTTAACACAGACCCACCACTCCGCCCCCGCCTCGTTTACCAGCAGTAAGTAAGGTCCCTAGTGACCCACACTTCTGCCTTACTGGCTACAATTCAGGAGTTCTCAAGATCACCCCCTCAGGCTCACAGAACTCAGGAAAGTGCCTCACTTATGACTACTAGCTTATTATAAAGGATACAATTCAGGAACAGTCAAATGGTAGAGATGCACAGAGCAAAGTCCCATGTCTTCTCTAGATATGCCAGTCTCCTAGCTCTCTGAACCTTGTTATTTAGAAGATTTTATGAAGGTATCGTTATATAAACATGATCAATTAAGTCACTGGCCATTGATGATGGAACTCAGTTTCCAGTCCTCTCACCTCCCTAGATATTGAGGGCAGATGGAGCTGAAAGTTCTAACCCTTTAATGGAGGTAGGCTTTTCTAGTGACTAAACCCCATCCTGAAACTATATAGCCTCCCTTCTTCCCTCAGTCATCTTATTAGCATACAAAAGACAGTAAATTCCTAGGGTTTTAGGAGCTCTGTGCCAGGAGCTGAAGACAAAGACCACATACTTACTATTATTTATTTTTCCCAATAGGTGCAAAGTGAGTCTGAGAACCAATGGATGAAATCAAGAATGGCCCTGATTACCACCCCCCCTCAATGACTTTCTAGTGGGTTTCTGCTTCTTGCCCCTACAACTGACTTTGGGCTCTGTGTGTATAAAGGTCCTGATTCCAAAGAGAAATCCTAGGCTAGGAGACACAGCGAGAGTCACAAAGAACTCTAAGTTACCATTGCCATCTGAGCTCTTTATGTCAAGGGATCAGACAAGAAGGGAAGTTATCCCCCTGATAGAGGGAATTGATGTAATCATCAGGAGGAAACAGGGCTCCGGTGCACTACAGGGGCACATGATCAACTTGGATGCCTCTTCATACTACCTAGCCTTATTCTGGCGATGAATGGACAATGGTAGCAGCCACATCATGAGAGGGGACATGGTGACCAACGGTTCAACCTCTTAGGGATTGAGTCTCTTGATCACACCCCATGTTGGTTAATTTTATGTGTTAACTTGGCTAAGCAATGGTGCCCAGTTGTTTGGCCAAACAGTGGTCTAGATGTTGCTATGAAGCTATTTTATAAATGTGATTAAAGGCGGGGCACCTGGGTGGCTCAGTTGGTTAAGCACCTGCCTTTGGCTCAGGTCATGATCTCAGGATCCGTGGGCTCCCTGCTTAGTGGAGAATCTGTTTCTCCCTGTCCCTCTCTTTCTGTCCCCCCTCACTCATGCTCTCTCACTCTCTCTCTCAAATAAGTAAATAAATGACAAAATCAATAGACTAAAGATGATTCTCAACAATATACGTGGACTTCGTCCAATCACTTGAAAGCCCACAGAGCAAAATCTGAGGTTTCCTGGAAAAGGAATTCTGCCTCAGGACTGTAACACGGAAATCTTGTGTGAGTTCATAGCCTGCTAGCCTGCCCTACACATTTCAGACTTGTCAGAACCTAATTACATGAATCAACTCCTCCCACCTTCTCTGCATATATCCACATTCACACATATATATCCATACCCATACATCCGTATATCCAATATCCATAACCTATTGGTTCTGTTTCTCTGGGAAACTTTAAGCAAACCACCACAATTAAGTGGCAGGTTAGTTGAGGATGAGTGGAATCTAGAAGAGTGAAGAAGGTAAAAATGAGTATCAGTTGCATCTCCAAGGTCCCCTGGGGCCACGGAGGCTATAGTTCATCCCACTAATCTTCCACATCTAAGTCCTTTTAGGAAAAAAGAGCACCAGACTCATGGAGGAGTTGTTTCCCATAAATGATATGAGGAAAATCCAAGAGGCACAGGCTAGACTATAAAGGACAATGTGATGCGCTGCCCATACTCTCCACATTTTCCCAGGGGCTGGAAGTGCCACAAGCTAAACCCTCCAACTGGCAGGTCACCTCATATGAGAAATACATTGGCTAAAGATGCCTGCTTCACCAAAGGTCATGCCTCCTTTCAGGGGAGTCGGGGGGTTGGGGCGCACATCCAATCTGGATCACTGAGAAGGGGTGAAATCATAGCTCCCTTAACCCTGAATGGTCATTCCAGCTTCAGAACTCCCCTTAGGGTTGGCTGAAATTTGTTGAGATTGCAATGCAGCTCAACATCTCCCCATGCTGAAACCTGCTTCCTTAAACTCCTGAGAAAGAGGTGTTAACACCTCCAACTATGCTTGTGAATTGAACAAAAGAAGCCAGATACAAAGGTATACATAAATACTCGATCATTTCACTTACATGAAAGACAAGGACAGGCATAATGAACCCATGACGATAGAAGCAAGAGTGGTGTGTGTGTGTGTGTGTGTGTGTGTGTTGCAGGTGGTTACCAATTGGGAAAAAACACACAAGAATCTTTTGAACTGATGAAAATGTTCTCCATCTTTATCTGGGTAGCAGTTACATGACTGTACACATGCGTATGTTTCAACTTGTGCAACTGATTATATCTATGTTATATCTAAATTTAACAAATATTTTTTCAAAGGTACGAAAGAGTTCATTTGAATCCCAGTTGAGTCCTTTCTTTTACAGAAAGAAGCCATTACTCTCGACTCCAAAATGAGTTACATGGCATGGGTCTATCAGAACAGCTCTTTAAAATGCTCTTCGAAATTGAAGGGCAAAGGACAAAAACCTTTTTTTTAAAGGCAGCTCTCAAAAGAAAAACAAGTGATCCAAAAACATGGGGATAAGGATTAAGCGATAAGAGCATTTTTACTATAGAAAATTCCTACCTTTAAAAAATTAAATGCCAATATTTGTGATCATTTTTTTTATTGTTTCCAAAACATTTCTTTTACTATTTCTACCATTTCTTCTTCCCAAAAGAACCCAGACTCACAACCACGGAGTTCGGTAGGGTTCCCTAGTTCCAGGGATGGACCATCATGGATCTGCGCAAATTGGGGTCATTTGACCTCCGAGCATCAGGGATTTCTTTCGTGATGGGAAAACAGAATGGAGCCAGGCCCAGGCAAATTAGCAAGTCACATTCCTTGGCTTCTAAGATTGGTTCAAATGTGAGCTCACAACCTAAGATGATATAATGTAAAGATCAGACTTTTATTCGAGAAAGGGGCAAAAAGAAGACATTTTCCCCTACATGAGAACAAGGAGGCTCATGGCTCTGGGAGCTGCTGGAAGCCAACTTGCTACCATGAAGGAATCAGCTGAACAATAGAGCTGACCACCAGAGGAGGACCAAACTGGAGAATCTCTACAAACCGAGTCATAGTCCTAGTGATGTGGGGTTAAACCATACCTGAAGCCTGCTCTGCCTCTGGACTTTTCAATCATAAGAGACAGGAAGTTCCTTCTTATTACTTAAGTTGGTGTGACTTAGGATTTTTCTTACTTGCAAACAAAAAAATTATTCTATCTTCCATAGTAGTGTCAGTGGGGATTCTGGGAACATTGATGTCAATATATCACTAGTAGAAATAAAATCTAATACTACCCATTGAAAAGAAATTTGGCAATATGCATCAAAAGACTGAACTACGGGCATATCGTCTCCAACACATCAATGTGCAAGAATGTATTCATTTGTTCAAGAAAGATTTGAGCCCTTCTTACGTGCCAAACTCTGTTCTAAGAGTCAGAGGTTTAATGGTGGACAAAACAAAGTCCCTTATAGAACCAGCCATAGGAAATAATCATCAATAATATGTAAAAAGGGGCACCTGAGTGGCTCAGCCAGTTAGGCGTCCAATTCTTGATTTTTGGCTCCGGTCATGATCTCAGGATCCTGAGATGGAGCCCCCATCCTGCTCTGTGCTGGGTGTGGAGCCTGCTTGTGATTGTCTCTCTCCTTCTACCTCCGCGCCCCCCCACCCCATGCTTTTTCACTCTCATAAATAAATCTTAGAAAAAAAAAAGTTTTATCTACAGGATGTTAATTTCAGCCCTTAATAAGAGGGATAAATTGGAAACAACATAAATGCTCAACAAAAGGGGATTGCTTAAACAAAGTGTGGGTCATTGACATGATAAAATGCTCTTTAGGCATTTAAAATGAATTGAAGAAACTAATAATAGAATATTCACCATAGACTATTAGTAGAAAAAAGCTAATAGTAAAACAGAATGTAAAGGGTAACTCATATTTGTATACCTGCATGTGGATATTTATGTTTAAGAAATGACTTGATATTAGACATTAGAAAAATACACATTATTCTGAATAGAATTGGGGGAGAGGTACTATCTTCTCTCTCTTTTTTTTTTTTTACAATTTTATTTATTTATTCGACAGAGAGCACAAGCTGGAGGAGCAGCAGAGGAGAAGAAGAAACAGACTCCCCACTGAGTAGGGAGCCCAATATGGGGCTTGATCCCAGGACCCTGAGATCACAAGCTAAGCCACCCAGGCGCCCAACTTTCTTCTTTGTATGTCTTTCTGCATTTTTATATTTTCTGTCATGAATGTGCCTTTCCTTTGTTAGCAAAGAAAATATCAGTCTTACAAAATGATCTCAAGTAGTTTAAACTAAAAGTAAATAGCACTTGAGGGTTAGCATTGGGCTGTCTCAAAAATCCAAGGTGACCCACTAAACATATCTGTAAATAAAGGGTCAGACCAGCGTCCTCCCCTCTACATGTGTCCACTCAAGAAAGACTGCTGCAGGTTTTTCTAGCTCTATTCATATTTTTTAAAGGAGTAAACCAAACCAAGATCGTGGAGCTGGTTCATGATGCCTGGGTGAGGCCCTAGGTCTCCTAGGTTTGGGGATCCAGGGCTATTTCCACCACGCTGTGTCCTCTGCTCAGCACAAAAGCAACATCATTAGAATGAATCTGTCATCAAGAGAGAGTCATTCAATACATTTGGAGAGTATCATCCGCTCCGTAAAAATAACTTGGCAGCTCTGAGATTCTCTGTTTAAAGACTTAAAACCAAAGTACTCCCTGAATTTAAAATGTGAAGAAGCACCCAGTGGGTTTAAAATGTTTGCATTCTCTGCCTTGCCTTTCAGATTTCTATACTAGGATTTTAAAGTGTGCATACACTTAATGTCATTTCCACGAGGGCAAGGGACGACTCTTGGTAGGGTGACATTGGCAGTGAGCTCCTTTGACCTCCTTACTTTGGTTTTTGCTCTTCTCTCGTTCTCCAAGGAACCCTATCCTGCTTTCTGTTTTCTGGATGTTGATGTAAAAGAAGCATTGTGACTTTAATGAGTGAATAACAGTTACAAATTTCCATTCCACTTTCTTACCAGCTTAGATGTGGTTTAATGCAGCATGAATAGAATTTGCCCAGAGGTGGATGTGAGCTGAACTGACTAGGTTTCTGACTGCCAATTCTTCTGCACACTAAAATAGCAGCATAACCTATTACCACATTTGTTATCTGTTACTAAGAGAAAATTACCAACCCACCCAGAGAAACAGAAATACAGCTGATCATGGGACTTCTCTCAAAAGGCCAGAAAACCTGTTGGCTTTACATCAGAATGTTCACACAGACTCTCAGAAAAAGATAGATGTTTCCAAATGACCAAAACAAAAAATGTCAATGAAGCCATATTTTTGTTTTTCAAAAACAACAAAACAAAACAAAACAAAGAATATCTGGCCTAACTACACTACACATGGGCAGTTCTAATCACAAATGTGTATGGGGGCGCCTGGGTGGCCTGGTGGGTTAACTGCCTTCAGCTCAGGTCATGATTCCAAGGGTCCTGGGATGGAGCCCTGCATCGAGCCCAGCATCCGGCTCCCTGCTCATCGGGGAGTCTGCTTCTTCCTCTCCCTCTGGCTCTCCCCCTGCTTGTGCTCTCTCTCTCTCTCTCTGTCAAATAAATAAAATCTTTTTAAAAATTTTTAAAAAGAACGTATTTTTTCTCCGTCAAGCTTGCAGGTAGATGGCTTTGGCGACCAATTTTCTTCAGTAAATATTTCTTCAGTGTTTATATGTAGAACTCTGCAGAAGATCTCACTGCTGCACAGGAAATACAGTGGCATTGGAGGGGGAGGAGCAGCAACCCTGCCCATGGGTGACTTATCCAAAGCAATGCTATCTCTGGAGCAGGCGCCTCCATGAGCCGGAGGAGTGCTTCTCTAGCTTCATATTATTTCTTTTCTCAAAATTCTTCATAAGCCTTAGCCCTGGGGTTGATTTTCCATGATTAATTTAAGGGAATGAGGAGGAGAAAATAGATAAAAGAATGCAAAACCTGTCCATGTGGTACTGTCCCTTAATAGCCAAATAAAGAGTTTGAACAAAGTGGACAATAATTTACTGTGAGTAATAAAGTAGTATCGATCTTGCCATGGAGTAGGAACCAAGGATTCAGGGCCATCCATATGTACTAATTTGGATATGACAAGCTTGGAACCTATTTATAACTTTTAAAGTATTTTACGGTTCTTTCTTTCCAAAGAAGTACACATCATATTGCACAAGGTCTGTGAATATACAAGCGTTCTTCTCTGCCAAAAGCAGCTGAGAAAGCAAAAGGATTACTCAAGTATTGTTTTTCAAACTTGACTTTGTAATGGGTAATTATACAGAAATATTTGGTACTTAATAACCTTGAAAGTTTGCCTTCAGGAAGGTTTTAACGGCCCCAAGGCTACATGGTCTGATGGCTCAGGTTCACAAACCCACCAAGAATGGTTCTGGCCCTTGTAACTGTACCCACCTTTGCGCAGATGTAACACAAACCCGGAGGTCTAGAACGCCTCGCCCGCCCTAGCACAGAGCCTGCCTGTGGGGGGCGCTCCAGGGCTGGTCAGGCTGAACTGGGTAGGCATTAGGGCTTCTGTGTAAATCTGCTTCTGGAAAATAAGGAATATCTTTTCCTCTTTGTTCTCACTCAATCACATAACACCAGATGATTAGTAATGTTTTAATTATCTGTGGAGTTCAAAATCGGGAATATTCAGGCATCATTTCATATGGGATGAAACAAAGTTTCAAACCAGACTATCAAATATTTACTGGCTGGATGGAAAGAATAAAAGCACACCCGTCAGTCAGCGGGGCATGGGGTGCAGGGAGGGTGGCTGCATTATTTTCTCTGGGACCATGGCAGGGAAGCATCTTATTTCCAGAAGCCGAGTTCTATGACACGGCTATCCCAACCTGGGATCAGAATTTCCTTGTAGATCTCACCACTTTACTTAGTGAACATCCAAGCTGCTGGCTACATTCCCAGACACCCTCCACCCGTGATATTATCACAGTCCCCTCCGGGGTGGGCTCCTCCTCCAGGTAAGAAGAGAGGTGAGACAGCCAAAGTCAGGCTTCTTCAGGCTTCTCTGCAAGTAGTTTCCATCTCACAGAAGTTTTCGCCTGAGCTTCATCTAAGTACAGTAATTCTTCGGTGACCCAGCAAGATGGATGTTGAATATTAAAAAACATGCCTCCTTTGTTTCATAGCCTGCTTTATTTTTCTAAGTTTTAAAAATTACCTTTCATCATACCAGTACACAGAGTCCCTTTCAAACTTGTGCTTTGCTTAAGCAATGAGAAGAAGGTGCTATTTACAATTTCTGTTCCTGGCTCTCATATGCCTGTAAAATACCTTATTTTTCTTCAATAGGGTTTTTAAAACACTTTCCCCAAACCTTTAGGTTTCTTATTTCTCCCTATCACCGACTAGGGGTTCAAATTTAAAGAAACTCATGAGGCCAACTTCTTGCAGAAGGGAACAAGGTGAAAAGCACGAGGATATTTGCATTCCCCTTAGCTTCTGCAAATGCAATGTATCCCATCCTTCTGGGCTGACTGCAAAGGTGCCCTGGAAAGAGAAACACAAGTATGTGCTTCTCTAATAGGTTAACATACTGACCTGCTTTAAAGGAAATAAATGATGCAGCCCAGGGGCAATTAATGTATGGACTTCAGCAGACACTCCTGATGGAAATGACTTAAAAGCAAATCATGCTGCAACAGGGGTGGGTGGAATATTCTGCTCACATGAAATACCTTCATCCAAATCTCAAACATGACAAGGATTTTATGCTTAATTAAATGTACTCTTGATAAAAAGAAAAAAAAAGAAGTTGCCAAGAGCCGATATTAAAAAATAAATACATCTGGGTTGCACTAAAGTCTGTATTTTTTTTTTTTTTTTTTTTACAAACGCTTTAAAGGTCTGCTGGTAGAAACGAGTGGTTACATAACAAGTCGATTTCAAAAATTACACCTTTTACAATTACAGTACATCCCAGTAAAAGAGTTGAGGTCAAGTCACCAAACATTCTTGCGATTCAAATGTTAGGAAATAGATTAATTCTTGGCTTCGGGAAGAAGAAGAAGAAGAAGAAGAAGAAGAAGAAGAAGAAGAAGAAGAAGAAGAAGAAGAAGAAGAAGAAGAAAAAAGACTTATCATGAGAAATCTGTACCAATCTCCCCGAATAGTTAGAGAGGAGTAAGTCGGGAGGTAACACCAATTTGATGTGCAGCAGCTCAAGGACTAATGTGTGGTCCCCCGAACTAGAACGTGGTGTCTCGGCTTGGCTGCGGCCGCGAGCGGTTACAGCTAATGGTTTTCTCCAAGCGCACCCGAGCCCTGGACCTGTTCGCTGGTTGGTGTTTGTTACTGGTGGTTGTTTTGTTTTGTTTTGTTTTGCTTTGCTTCCTTCTGGCTCTGCCTCTCTGGTTTTCCCCAGCACTGGCTCTTGGGGGGGGGGGGGCGAGGAAGGTTAGGGACCCTCCTTCCCCAGTCTCCGGAGCCCGAGCACCGACTGGGGCGGGCCGGCCCTCTGCGCGCGGGAGGGAGGGCCCCGGGCTCCCCACGAGCCGCCCCGGGCCTCCCGGCCCCCAGCCCTGGAGTCGGGTCGCGGGCCCGGTCACCGCGGCCGAGCGCAGAGCTCGCGGCGTCGCTGTGCAGAGCTGCGCGCCCCGGTCCCCGGGCCTCGGACGGGTTAGAGCAGGCGACGCCGAGAGCCAGCCCCGGCCCTGCCCGGCCCTGCCCCGGCCCTGCCCGCCCTGCCCCGGCCCTGCCCGCCCTGCCCGGCCCTGCCCCGGCGCCCGCTCCGGAGCCCGAGCCCCGCGGCCCAGCGCCGCGCCGGCAGCGAAGCAGCTGTTCCCAACAGCTGGGGGGCGGCGGCGCCGGGCACCCCAGGTGCGGCCGCGGCCAATCGCAGGCGTCCGGCCCGCCCCCTCCCCAGCCGGGCGCCGACCCCCGGCCCGCGGGGGAAGGGAGCAGAGACGGGAGAGCCGTCCTCGCCACTTGTCTCCCAGCTTCCGCGGCGGGAGGGACGGAGCGCGAGCCCCAGCCCGAGCCCCAGCCCGAGCCCGAGCCCGAGCGGCGCGGAGTCCCCCACGCCCGGCCCCGCCGCCGCCGCCGCCGCCGCCGCCGCCGCGCCCCCGCCCGCCCCCGCGCCCGGACGCGCTCGCCGCCGACCCTACCCGCGCCCCACCCAACGCACCTACCTAATTTCCAAGAAGGAAAGGAAAAAAACAAAAAAAAAAAAGAAAGAAAGAAAGAAAGAAAGAAAAGAAAAAATCTACCTGCACTGCGCGCCCGCTTCTCCGCTCGAGGACACCCCCTCTGCTCCTTCTGGCCCCCAGCCGGGTGAGTGCGAACCGCCGCACATCCCCTAGACCGGGATCCTCACCGGACGATCCGGAGAATTTGTACCGTGACCGGCAGGGGGGGCGGGAGGAGAGAGCGGAGCCGAGCCTCGGGGGCTGCTGGCGACTTCGCAAGCCGCGCGCCCCGCGCCCCCGGCCGCCCCCGGCCGCTCGCCCCCGCCGCGCCGCCCCCGCCCCCGCCCCCGCCCCCGGGCTCGCCCTCGGCCCCCGGCGGCCGCGACAGGGTGCGGGAGACGCGGAGCCGGAGGAGGAGGCGCAGCCGCTGCCCGAGCCGCAGCCGCAGCCGCAGCCGGAGCCCGAGCCGCGGGGCGGGCGCGAAGATGCACACGACCCAGAAGGACACGACGTACACCAAGATCTTCGTCGGGGGGCTGCCCTACCACACCACCGACGCCAGCCTGCGCAAGTACTTCGAGGTCTTCGGCGAGATCGAGGAGGCGGTGGTCATCACCGACCGGCAGACCGGCAAGTCCCGGGGCTACGGATTTGTAAGTCGCGCGGCTGGGGGCCGGGGTGAGGTCGGGGGGGGGGGGCGCGGGGCCCGGCTGCGAGGCCGAGGCCCGCGGGGCCCGAGGCGCGGGGCGGCGGGGGCCTGGGGTCGGGGCGTGCAGCGGGCGGGGGGGGGAGCGGCAGAGCGACGCGGGGACCCCGCGGACGCGGGCGGCGCTGCCCCTTGCTCCCGGCGGAGCTCAAAGTTTGCGCGCGGCGGAGCCGGGGGAGGGGGGCCGGCCGCTGCCTGGCGGGGCTGCGCGGGGACCCGACGCCCTGCGGTGCGGGGGGCCCGGCCCGCGCGGACGACCCCGGGCTGGATTTGCGGGCGCGCAGGGCTGAGGGAGGGGCCGCAGCCCCTCGGAGCCGCTCCCCGGGGGCAGGCCGGGCGCTCAGCGCGCTGTTGCTTTGTAAAAATGCGTGTGCTCGGGCGTTCTGGCCGGGGCGGGGAGGGGACCCCCTCCCCCAGGAGGTCCGGGCTCTGCTCCTCATGCCACCCCCACCCCACCTCCACACACACACATTTTTTTTTTTAATTGCAAAGATGGATTCTTTAAAAAGATGATCCTGTGGCTCTTTGCTGAACTGAAAGAGAGCATATTAAGCCTCCTGGGGATTTAAGCGTGCAAATTCAGCTGCCGGAGAGCAGGGAGCTCCAGAGTAGGACAATAGCTATTGTCGTTAGGGAGTGCTTGCTGGAGGTTGGGAGCACCGGGCGGATGTGAGGCTGGACTTTCTTTAAAGCAAACAGCCCTCTTAGGCTGGGTAGGGACCTGGGGTGTGTGTGTTGGGGGGGGGGGGGGGCGGGGGAGGGAGGATCAAGAGTTCCAAGACGGAATTCAGGCCTCCCACTCCCTGCTAGGCCCTACTAGCGCCCTGAAGACTTTGGGGGTGTGGGGAGGGGGGTGTTTCTTTCTTCCTGTTTTCTTTTTTCCTCTTTTTTTTTTTTTTTTTTTTGACGGGGGATCAAGGAGTAAGTTCCAGAAAAAAAAAAAAAAAAAGTTTAAGAACCCCCTTAGTTCTCTCATGAAGGACTTCTCCAGTGTAATTTTTGGTTTCCTTCAGGGGTTGATTTAGAGATCTGTACGTATGTCTGTGTGTGTATGTTGCTAAGGTCACCATGGCTGACCGAGCTGCTGCCGAAAGAGCCTGCAAGGATCCGAACCCCATCATTGATGGCAGGAAGGCCAATGTGAACCTGGCATACTTGGGAGCAAAACCCAGGATCATGCAGCCAGGTGAGGGATGTTCCTCCTACCCCATCACCCCCCAACTTGAGCCCCCCCCCCGTTCTAAGCAGAATGAATCCCTGATTCAGACACATTGTAAATGTGGTTAGTAAAGTTGAATGGTGGCTGGTTATTCTACCAAGACATTAAATGAATGTTGTAACGGGCTCTTGCAGGACTTGAAATGTACCTATGTGCAAAAGTAGATCTTGGGGGTCTGGACAATTTGTACCCATCCAGACTTAGGCTTGACTCATCTGGCTCAGGTATGACATACAGTCAGTCTACTCTTTTATTTTCCAGTTTTTAACCACTTGTAGATAATTCACATGTGGACTGTGTGGGCCAAACGTGTCACCTCCGGTTGGTCATACTTCCCTAGGGTTGTCTCTCCTACCACCACTTGGCCCTGTGCTCAGAGCTGGTGATCCAACTTGAGCGCTGACCCAAGAGAAGCATGGGGGTAGGGGGGTGGGGTGTGGATGGTAAAGTAAAGCTTTACCATAAAAATCACAGACTATTAATAATTAAAGAAAATGGGGAGATTTCATGTATGCCCAGGCCCTCGTGTTAACAGAAAAAGAAACTGGCACCTAGAGATGGGAAATGTTTTACTCCAAAGTCATGTAGCTATTAGTTGTCAAAAGGGAGCAGGCCTTTGTGTGAAAATTTGACCTTCTGGGTTATTTACAACACTGCCCTTGGCATTAGCACAAATAATTAAGAGTTGACTGTTGAGCAAATGGCAATCTTTTTCTTGGGTAAGCAACTTTGTTAAGTCATGTACTCTTCACTCAAGTGTTTCCATCTGAAATTTTGGAAGGAGGTTGACACTTCCATCCAAATGGATTTACTAGGAAACTAGATTGTCAGGAAAATGAGGGCATGTGCCAATACCCATGAGTATTAAAAAACAAACAAAAAACTTGTATTTGTGTGTGTGTCTATCCAGAAAAGGAGACTTTTTGTGTGTGAATATTTAATACCATAACCTGTAAAACCCATAATCTTCCAAAGCATTGTCCAGCATGTTCCAAATTACAAAGACTTTTTTAATAGATCGTGATTCAGAATTGCAGGCATACTTGCGACATGTAACTTCATTATCAAGTCCTGTTGCTCCTGGTTTCAATCCACAAGAATTTTTCCCTGGTCTAATTTTCTAAGGTCTTATTGTAGGACTGGCTGTCAACTAAACTTTGTAGATAATTTTTAGTTTCCACCTGTAGCCGACTAAAATTTTTACTTGGGCCAATGGTAACATTAGTAAAGAGAACTTTGCAATGTATATGTAATATTTTCTCTGAAGCATCCAAAGAAGGGTGATCATCTCTGAGTGAATGTTGTGATTGCATATTACATGTAGGAGTAATAAATGCTGAACAGTGCACAAACGGAGAATGTGGTATGTTTTATTGTTAGGTTTTGCCTTCGGTGTGCAACAACTTCATCCAGCCCTTATACAAAGACCTTTCGGGTAAGTCAATTCAGGCCCTCCTATGTTTTGATAGGTGTTATTTGTTAACATGCCTCTTTGTTATATACAGACAAGACCATCATGTCACAGAATGTTCCTTGTTATACATATTTTTATATATATATATATATTTGTTTGTACCTTTTTTGATGCTGATAATATAAATATTTTTAGATGAGTCAAGTTACTGACCAAGTATGCAGCCTCCAAACCAGACAAATTTTGAGCTTATGATTAACAAAACAAAACAAAAACAAAAATACCAGGTAGGACTTGTGTACGAGACGAGTATGTCCCAGCCCATGACTACTGTTCAACGTGACTCAATGTTATTTATCTCTTTCTAACCTGACAGGGCTCGTATACAGTTAAGCTAACTGATCAGAAGGATACGATGATAAGAGGTGGAATAGTTCTGTTTGGAATTAAACTCTGTAACCAGTAGACTCAGACACACAAGCTCAGATGGTGATTAACGATGCATGGATGTTGGTGTTGTTGTTTTATTTTTCACCATAGTGAATAGACCTCCGTGTGCTTTATTTTATTTATTACAGTAATGAAGTGGTGTTGATAGCTAAACTGTGTGCTTTTTACTTAATTGAAAAGAGCTGTAGTGAAAGTGTTTTTCTTTTTCTCGGGGAAGGGGCTCTTTGTGTTTTTTGTTTTGGTGGTGGTGTTGAGGAGTGTTGACTTTTGACTTTGCCATGGGAAGCAAAGGGCCTTTTTTTTTCTTGCTTTTAAGCTGTAGCCTGTAACTTCCACTTAACCACATTTTTGTAGTGAGTGCTAAATTGTGTGATTTCCCTCTGTGAGAATACAGATTCATTGCTTGCATGTCCTAAGTTTCTGTTTTACTGGGAATGGGATTCTTTCTTTTGCAATGTGTATCCACTTTTAGGCCTTCTGATTTAAAGGTTCAACAACACTCATCAGATTTCACTGACACTAGCCAGTTTTTTGAGTAGAGTAGCACTAACTTTCACCTTTCAGACCTAACTAGGGAGAACAGGCTGCTTGTACTTGTCTTCCCTCTGGGCTCTGTGATCACCAGCTTCCCTCCTCTGAGCTCCCTATCGTAAGTGGGAGATCCCCATCCCCTAACTTTATTCGGACCACTGTTTTGTGGTCTGCTTTGCTGTATTCTATCTGAACAACACTGCTATAACTCTAGTATCAGAGGTTTCAGCTTCCTTTTAAAATATTCTAATTGTCCAAGAAGTGTTTTATCCTCAGCTATAGTTTCTTCTCTAGCTTAGCACCTACGCATCTACATGTGTAACCTGGAAGGTCAGATTCTAGATAGAGATAATAGAGATAGAGGTAGAGTTAGAATCTGCCTTGTGTGTCTCCAAGGATAGACCAGAAAAAGTAACAATCATTTGACTTGGAAGGGTCAAGTTATGTCTTCCATCAATACCTTCATGTAACCCTCCTCTTAACACTGGGATACTTCACCTTACCACCAACTCTTACTTTTTAAACTGTGCAAGAGTATTTTGTCTAATATGATTATAAAGGGCCTTTATATATCCATAGCTATTTATCAGTGCCCCATCCCAACCATCCTAGGTACCCACAACAGATAGTGTGGGCTGATGGGTCCAGCTACTTCTGCAGGTCCTCTCCTCATTGGTCTAGACCACATGTAAGGTGGGATAGGGAAGAGAACAGCCATCCTAAGAAGTGGCGATGAACTTAGTCATGATCTCACAATAACAGTCTTGAAATAGTTACACAGCTAAATCGATCAACAGGTCTTAGCCTGTGTTAATTTTTTTTCTGTGCTAAGTGGGTGAGACTGCAGTTGGGGAAGCAAAACTAACACAAACCAATCAAGAACTATTAGTGGCTAAAATACTTGGTGTTAAGGGCAAAAGAAAACACGTGACAAAAAAAAAGAAAGAAAGAAAGAAAACACGTGAATAGCACGAAAACAGGTGAATTGGAGAGGTTGGGCCAGGCTCCGTGGGTCCTTAACTAGTCTTGGACCAGTGGGGCATATCCTGGACAGGTAGGAGGAAGGGACATGCCTGGGGGCTATAGGATGAGGTGAGCATAAGCAAAGGCCAGAGAAAAGATTTAGTGCACAGAGAAGCCAGACTGTTTATGGAGGATACTGAGAGCTAGACATAGAACTCTGGACTGGCTGTGGTAGTCTGCATCGGTCCTTGAGAAAGAAAGCACAAGGAAGATAAGAACCAGAATAAAATGTAGTCTGCATGGATCCTTGAGAAAGAAAGTAGCACAAGGAAAATAAGAACCAGAATAAAATGTCCTGTGGAAACTTTAAATCAAGCATGCTTTGATAGTAACCTTTAGTCATTCATCCCTGCAAATATTGAGCTGTCTTTATAAAGGATGGTGATTATTATTGCTTGCATAGTTGTTTGAACTTGAGATTCTTATTAGAAATAGATGGCATTCCAGGTGGACCAAGTGAGCCTTCTCTTTTCTTTTTTAAGGGGTCCTTAACACTGCTCTGATTCCCAGAGTCTGTACATAACAAATCACACCTGGTCATCCTCAATTCTGTTGGGATGCCACACATTCTTATTTTAGGCCTGGAAAGAAGCTTGAGAATTTTTAATCTTACTTGACTTGCTTGAAATTCTAGTAACTGAACTTTTTTTTTTTTTTAATGTGGTCCTGAAATGACCCCCAGATTACTCTGGGCTTTTCAAGCCAAAATCTTGCCTTGAAGGAACTTTTGATGTCACACAGTGGGCAGATGTATAGAAACTTGTGTATTTGCTAAACAATGTCTTATAAATACTTTGTTTGCAAGAAGCATCTTCTTATTGAAACCTGAGAGAGGAAAGACTATGCATCTGTGAGTAGAAAATTTTAGGCTGGTTTAGGTCAAGTTGAAATACTCTTAAACATTTACTCACTCTGCCTTTAAAAAGTGCTCAGTTTTATGCTAGTTGGGTTAGCACTGTACTAGATCCTATACTGGCCACTAGGAGGGAGCAGGAGGGGCAGTAGCATTAAGTGAACATCTGCTGCATGTCTGGTAATAATAAGAGATTTACATAAATCATGTAATTCCCACAATACTTATTGGATGCAGGCTGTTTATGTCAGCCTGTGAATGTCCTTTCCATGGGTGAAAAAAACCTGAGATACAGAGAGGTTAATTAACTTGCCACAGAGCTAGTAAGTCCTAGAGTCTGGTTCCAGGACCTCAAAAGCCATGTTCTTTCCTCTGTGTCAAGTGATAGCCAAAAAGACACAACTCTATTCTCTCTGGTAGTCTAGTAAGAAAACTGAGAAGCCCCCAGAAGGGTTGTGGCCTAAGACTGGGAGGAGAGACATCAGGTTCGTGGGACCCAAGAAGTCTTCATGAAAGAGGTCAAAGTTGACCTAGATTTTAAAGGATGGTGGAGGATAAAGTACTTTCGTACTGAGTGCCTACTTTATTCATCATCTCAGACTCTGTGCATAGATAATGTTATTTAATGCACAACAATTCAGGGTTGGAAATAGTAGATTCTTTTCAGATGTGAGAAATGTGAGACAGAAAGTGAAGCAAATTCCTGAAGGCTCTATACATAGTGAGTGCTAGAGCTAGGGCGGATAGGATTTGGATTTCAACAGGTAGAGATGGAATGAGGATTGGTGTCCCTGGCAAAGGGATGGCATGAGCAAAGGTGAGAATCTAGAAATGTGTGCCTTGTCCAGGGAGGATTGAGGAGTCCAGCTGACCCAGGTTCAAGGAAAGGTGGAAAGAAATACTGAAAGAAATGTTTTGGAGCCCAAAGCATAAAAAGCCCAGCATGCTGAAGTTTAAGAAATTTGCACTTAGTTTGGCATGTTAGGGGCCACAGGTTACTATGAACAAGTGAATGAAATGAAGACTTTGCCAGCAGTCTGGTGATAGACTGGGAGAGGAAACCAGTTAGGAGGTCAAAAGTCACAAAGAGATGTCAGAGGGACCTAAAAAAGAAAAGTATGGTCAGTTTTCTTTGAAAAATGCCCAAGGTATCTGGCTTGTTCTTGTGTTTTTGTAACTGCTAGGTGCACACCCTGTGTGACTGATTGAGGGAAGGGATATTGGTAGGTAGCTGACGGGAGGAGAGAATCCCAGATTGCCTTCACGGGCTCCTTAAACTAGTAAAAGACCTCCTAATGCAAGCATTGCTTCAGAAGGGCCCCCCCTTAGCCTTTGGTCCTTTCCTGCTGTCCTTCCTGAACGGAGGCATTTGAGGCTCTCCATGGGCTTCTGGGCTCTCCTTTCCCTAAGCCCCTAACGATTCTAGGGTTTCATTTGCCTTCCAAACGTATTCCTAACTCTTGCCAGACTTCATGTAGGATTCTGATATGCCAGGGAACACTCCACTCTCATTGGCTGGCATTATCAAATGAAAACTATTAATGTAAAATCAGTGTGGAGACAAGAGTCCTGTAAGCAACACTGCCTATCTTTTAGTGCATTCTTCACACACACACACACACACACACACACACCACACACAATTTTATCCTGCTTTTTTTTTTTTTTGTAGGCCACACTGATTGTTGGTTACTAGCCTTCATTCAAAGACACAAACCTGGTAACCATCACGTTGTCCTTCGAGCTTTGGGAGTACAGGGGTTAATGTCTCAGTATCAGTGAGATTCATACTGGCTGGACTTCGCTGCTGATAGATGTTTTACTTTGGCCTTATAAAGACATTTTACCCGCTGGAAACCCTTGTGGCACGACAGAATCAAAAATAGCCCTGCTGCAGCCCCTGCTGTCTATCACCACATGTAAACTGGCATGAGTGTAGGCTCTCTTAACCATGTCTGCACACTGTGGACACGGCGGCCTCTGGGGACAGGGTTTCATAAAGCCACACCTGTCGCTGTGAGTGAGTCAGTCACCTGACCTACAGAAAAGTTTGGAGTATGTGCATGACCAATGCATCTGGTTTCTGACAAGCAATTAAGAACATGTCTAAGTGTCCTCAAAAACACTTGATGACGTCTTTTCTCCTGGCACTGGGAAAGATCTACAAGTCTAGTAAAATTGAGTGTATTTTTATCATTCGGGTCAAAGTTCACAACCCTCTGATAAATTCATCTTTTCCATGGATGTTCGTTAATAAGTACTTTCAGTAGAACCCTGAGAAGGCAAAGCAAGAGCTATGTTTTTGGAAATCTCTATGTGAAGTTTTCGGTTTGGAGTTCTTTAAAATTCTTTAAAGTAAAGATCGTTACTGGTTGCTTGTACTTCCTGGAAGTCAGCTTTGCCAACAACCAGATGGCATTATCGTGTCATATTTTTAGGAATATAGGGGATTCTGATGGAGATTGCTTTAAAGAAAGATGAAAATAAATCAGATATTCATGGTAGCATTTGAAAGGGGCAGTAATGAATCGCAAGAGAACTGAAATGCATGGGTTTCTTAAAAAAAATACCTCTTGTGATTTATTTTTTTTTTAACAAAATTAACTTGTTAGGTCATTGCAGTGTCTTGTATGTGATTTCTGAATGTATAATTTGTAAAGATACTTGATTTTGTTTCTTGAACTTTTACAGGGTAATGCATAATACAATTGCTGTGTATCAAATAGCTTTGAGTAGGGCAGATTTAAAACAAAAGTGCTAATCTAACTTGTTGATTTAGAGGATAAAACAAGAGTTAGTATTTGTGCAAAAAAAAATGTTTCCTTATTTTGTTATGTAAATCTTTTAAGTTTATATGCATTTTAGAAATATTCCTATTCCTACCTTTTCCGTCAACCTCATCATTTCCCCAAAACCCCTTCTGTCTGTCTTGCATAGAGATAACCAGGCTGGCTGACCTTCAGGTGCCTGATAGTCAAAACAGGTTTGGTTGACCCTTGTGTCCTTACGAGTTTTATGGAGAGAAAGAAAGAAAGAAAGGCAAAAAGCGTGCTGCACATCTCTTTGGGAATCACTGCCATGAATGTTAATAGCATTTCTGTAGCTTCCCACAACAGCCTCTTGTGATAGAGTGAGCTGCACTACAGTTCGTTTGAGAAGTGTGATTCTGCTGTGTTTACCACACTTGTGAACTTTTAAACTTTTTTTTTCTTTTGTCGCCTGCTTCTTTTTTATCATTATTTTTTAATAAGGGTGACTGAGGTTGCAGAGAGATTAATGTGTGCTGAGTCTGCATAGCAATTTCAAGTAGGGTTGCCATGATAATAAACCTACAGATTCTGTGGAAATTTAGTCTTGCGAAATCGCCCCCCAGCCGCCCACCCACCCACGGAATTGAACGATCACGGATTACCTCTTGAGCCCTATTATCCGCACAGCTGAGAATCACTCTCTCTGCTGCACAGTTCTGTGGCATGAGCTCATTACAAAATTTTGCAAAGTCTCCATCAATTCAGCATGTGCATTCGGTGCCTCTCCCGCGCACAGCGCCTCTTGCACTTGAATTTCTTCGCCTAGCTGGTGCGGAAAGCCTCGGACTGGCTGCCTCGAGACGCACAGGCAGCGTCCGGCGGGGAGGGGCGCCCCGCACTGCGGGCTCCGCGACCGCGGCTACCGCCCGGGCCCCGCGAGCCACGCGCTGGCCGGGAGAGATATTGTGGCAACCCTATGCTCGTAACCACCACTAAATTCGAGTCTGTGTCCTCTCTCGGCACGAGCGGCGCGGCGCCCCGGCGGGCGGCGCCTGACCCGCGTGCCCGCCTCTCGCCCTCCAGGATCCCCGCCCACTACGTGTACCCGCAGGCGTTCGTGCAGCCCGGCGTGGTCATCCCGCACGTGCAGCCCGCCGCCGCCGCCGCCTCCACCGCGCCGTACATCGACTACACCGGCGCCGCCTACGCCCAGTACTCGGCCGCCGCCGCCGCCGCCGCCGCCGCCGCCGCCTACGACCAGTACCCGTACGCCGCCTCGCCCGCCGCCGCCGGCTACGTCACCGCGGGGGGCTACGGCTACGCCGTGCAGCAGCCAATCACCGCCGCCGCCCCCGGGACGGCCGCCGCCGCCGCCGCCGCCGCGGCCGCCGCCGCCGCCTTCGGCCAGTACCAGCCGCAGCAGCTGCCGACCGAGCGCATGCAGTAGGCGCCCGGGGCCCGGAGCCGCCCCCGCCGCCGCCGCCCGCCCCCCCCGCCCCCTCCCCTTCCCCTTCTCCGCCCCCCTCCACCTGCCCGCCGTGCGGTAGGCGGCCGGGGGGGCGGGGTCCGGGATGCCCGTGCCCCCCTCCCCCCTCCCCTTCTCCTCCGCCCCCCTCCACCTGCCCGCCGTGCAGTAGGCGGCCAGCGGGGCAGGGTCGGGGTCCGGAGCCGCCCTTGCCCTTCCCCCCTCCCTCCCCGTCTCGTCAGGGTCGGGGTCCGGAGCTGCCCTTGCCCCTCCCCCCTTCTCCTCCCCCCCACCTGCCTGCTGCGCAGTAGGCGGCCAGGGGGTGGGAGGGGGGGGGGCGGGGCTGCCCTAACCCTTCCTCCCGTCTCCCCTTCTCCTCCCCTCTCTTCTCCCCCCCTCCCCTTCTCCTCCCCCTCCTACCCCCTCACCCCCTCTTCTCCTACCCGCTGTGCAGTAGGCGGCCAGGGGGTCGAGTCCGGAGCCGCCCTGACCCCTCCCCCTCCCTCCTCCTCCCTCCCCTACCCCCCCCCCCCCCAGTGCACCTGCCCGCCCATCAGTTGGCGGCCAGGGGGTCCGGGGCCAGAGCTGCCCTTACCCCTCCCCCCATTCTTCCCTCTCCCCCCTTCCCTCTCCTCCCCTCCCCCCTCCCCACACACCTGCCCGCTGTGCAGTAGGTAAGGCGAGCGCACCTCGACTTCACAGCTTTAAGGAGGAAAAAAAACCAACAGAAACAAATACACAAAACCAACAACAACAAAAAAGCTATGCTATCTTCACGCAGAATCCTTCTTCTTATGTTTTTTTATACTCCAGTAGTGTCGTAGATGAAAGCAGCTAGAGAGAGCGAGAGGGGAGGGAGAGAGAGGAGGAGGAGGGGGCAGTGGACGCAGTTTTGGAAATCGATCCCAAAGAGCCCGAAGCAAAGCAAAAGTGGGGGGGGGGGACCCGGTGGAACTTCACTTTTATAATGGGGTTTTTATTTGTGCTCTTTTTATAGTATCAGGGAAGCAAACTGCCTTTTACAAGTTAGGAAATGCTGTTTGAAGCTAGTCGAACCAGGGGATACAGAGTGAGCAATATGTAGCTTGAATTACCTTAAAAAGATTTTTTTAGAAACAAAAAAAACATACACACACACACAATGGTGAGAGCTTACTGATTGTCATGTTTAGCAGTCACTATGGCTTCTAGAACTTTTTCAGGTAAGAAGAGAAAGTTCTTACTCTCTCAAAAAAAAAAAAAAAAAAGGGCATCGAACAATCAACCTGGGAGCGTGGCAGTGGGTGAAATGGTGGACAGGCACCAAAGCGATTTTCTCATCTATCCTGTGGATGAGCGGGACTGTGGGACAAGTGATGTGGAATTAATGGGTGCAGCAGCTGTACAGACAATCAATAACACACACAGTTCTGGAAAGAACACATCACTTGTGCTTGTTTGATGAGCTTGTCACATTCTAATCCCTCTCCCCATCCTGTTTCAATTTTGGGAAACTTGTATCTGCTGGTGTCAGCAGTTCTGATTCTGAAATAGGATCAGGCTTTTACTACAACAGCCTTCTCTTTATTTATTGTGTTGACTCGTGGCTTAACAATGAAAGGCAGGCAAAGTTTGCAGACGCTAAACCCTTAAGAACTGTCTTAAGGACATTTACTTCCCCCCTTCCTCCCCCCTTTTAAAATAATTTTACACTTTTTAGTATCTATTTCAGAGTCCTATTTAAGACTATTTATTAGTGAACACAGGACACGAGACAACAAGGTGACCGGGATGACAGTTCTGCAAAGGTTAACGATAACGTGGTTTATACTGTGCCTTAATAGTAATGCTATTTAAGATATTTATTTTTAAGTTTTACTATGCTGCACTCTAAAGAAAGGAACTTTAGATGTGACACTGTAAAATTATGTATTCATCTCATGGCATAAATTATTTAGTAGGTCTAGATGTAGCATATTAAATATTAACCTATCCAACGAAAGATGTTGACTTGGATTTATTTAAATTCATATGTGCACTGTATAAGAGAGTACTCTTACATTAACACATTTTAATTTATTTTAGTTTTCAGGTTTTTTTTTTTTAAACGAGAGATATTGCTAGTTTCATGCTTCCTTCTCTGAGTTTTTGCTCGTGTAGATCTCATTTATTGGTACTTCGTTAGTTTAACACTATTCTTATGTAGTTTATGTAGTTTTAAAATGCTGCTTTACTTTTTTCTTCTGAAACTGCAATATTTGCAATTTTTATTCTTAAACTAAATTGAATACTATTTTACACTGTATTGGATTTTTATACTTGAACAATTTCATACAAGGGAAGACAGGTTAGCATTTTTATGGACTTTCTCCATTATCACTGGATTTACTTTCAAGTATTCCCATACTAGACAGTGTTATGTAATGTAGACATGACTCTCCTGTGCAAATTATTTATTCATTGTGTATATTGCTTTATAACATTTCAGATCTTCTAATCTATTCACTTGTATTAAATATAATTTTTAAAAACTTCTGTTGCATTGATTGTTTCTAATTTTATCATAAGGGTAGAACAACTTCTCCTTTTAACCAGCATGAATTGCCGTGGTTTACCTGTAACACTTTTGGTGAGGAGAAAGCTCTCCAGATGCCCTGTTCTTACACCTTTAAGTAAATTTCATTAACTCAGCATCTATCTTAATGTTCAGTGAATGATATAGGTCCTCTCCCCCAACAGTGAATCCTAAAGACTATTCATGTCACTGAAAATTGCTTTAACTAAACAAAGGTCGCTCAAAAGAGTGGGCTGCAGAGGGGGCCAGTCCATCCGAAGCTGCAGTAGAGTAAACTGAGATTCGGTGTTAGAATCTCCCACTATTTAGCAGTATGAATGGAGTAGGTTGCTTTTTTGCAATCCACTTTGAGGATGGGTTTTCATTGATTTCTATAATATTGGGACAATAATACTGGTGTCACATGGTTATTTAGATATTAAATGCAGTGTATCAACCACTTGGGCCAAAGCCAAACGTATAGTAAGCTCTAGATAAGTGATCATTTGTAGTACTTGTAATACCCTACAAAAGTTAGAAAAGTTGGGCAGGCCGGGTGGCTCAGTGGTTTAGCACCGCCTTCAACCCAGGGTGTGATCCTAGAGACCTGGGATCCAGTCCACAGTTAACCAAAAAGGAAGTCGCCTTTTAAGTTTTTGTGGACACCGTTGTGACACATCTAATAATGTCTGTATTAGAACATCAAATTCATTTTGATGGCAAAATTCATCTGGCTGGCATACTGATTGTCTTAAAGTGTGTATATTATGTTAATTATGGAATGAATTGTCGGTCGATCTCTTGGCCTTCGTATTTACCAAACCCATGATCTTCTATTGAACTCCGTTCCTTGACAAAAATTATGAGCAGCAGAAAGTTGTGCTAACAGATCCTGTCACACTTTCTACTTTATGATAACCAGTATCCTGGAGCCCTCACAATCTCAAATTTTAATTGCCTCTAATTTCCCAAAGAAAAATAGAGACCAACTTATCCCCAGGCAGGAATATTAGGCACCTCAAGGTATTATCTCAGATCAGTAAACTAACTTCTAAGCTACTTAATTCAGCCAGTGCATCAAGGATTATTTTACTACAAAGACACGTTCTACATTTAATTTTTCAGATTTGCGAAAGGTCACTGTTGCCCTCAGTAAGCCATATGCTGGTTGCTGAGTTCTGTAATGAAACACTATTTGATTTATCAATGAAGAATAGGTCAGACAGTTTTGGGAAGAGCTTGTCAAAAATAGCCATACTCAGGAAAGCCAAAAGCCCACCTACACTTGGCTGTACCTCTCTGGGGGTGTTTCTCATCTATACTAATATCAATATTAGCAGTTGGAGAGAGGGCAAGATTTTTACTTTATAATACAGCATATATTTCTATAAACAAGTAAAAGTTCTTAATATCTAATAATAGCCATGGCCTAATGTCTACCGTGGTCAGGCAGGCGGGTTATATTTGTAGAGGTACAGAAACGAGTGGATCCAAGAAGCAAAGAGCTAGCTGAGTCCTGGTTCCTCTACTTGCCATCAGGGTGATCTTGAAACCCATTACCCTGCTAAGATGTGAGTTGATAGCACCCCACATAGTGGCTCTGTCTACCTCTCATATTGTTAAGTGGATCAGTTACATGAAAGCTTTCTAAAAATTCAGAAGTATTAGGCAAATGGAAATTGTACAAATGTATATACACTATTAATTTGGAAATTGATCTCAATCGTCTCACATTGAATGAGCCTTCCAAAGAAGGACAATCCTGTATCTCATGATGTTAGCTTTATTTGGTCCCAACCAAGTAACAGCGAAAGCTACTGTGCAACAGGAGCAGCACAAAAATAACGCTGAAAGATGGACAGATTGCCCAGATAGGGAAAGAAAGGGGAGAAGAGAAGATTCTGGAATACATTTCTCTCACAGGGGAGCTATATTTAGCTCCTTCCTCATTCCTCTGTCAAATATTGTGCTTAATTCCCTCTGAGGCTTGAAAGTGTTCATTAAGATGACAGCCTGAGGTTTGGAGGGGCAGAGGTGAAGAGGAACCAAAAAATAAATAAATGCATTTTCATGCTTACTTTTGTCCTCTCTTCTCCTTCAAGAGTTCCAGACTGTTTCCATGGAAATTCTAACTTGTTTTGCTTAAGCGCTTCATACAGAAGAGGTTTCATTTGGGGTATTTGTTCTGAGTTGAATTTCACAAGTTCAATAATGGATTTAGCCAAGTCCTTTAAATTTGAGGCTTTGAAACCCCAATCGTAAATCAAACTGTGAAAGAAGTCAGACAAGACGTGTATAAGCACTTTCGAAATTTTAGATAAGAAAAGTGATATACATTTATAGATTTGATAACATAAATCAGTCATGTCCTACTGCACAGTATGTGGTCATTCTTGACCTTTGACCAGCTTCTTTGAAGAAAAAGTCTCTAAAGTCCCTTTTTTTTTTCTAGTCACTCCTCTCCTAGAAGATGGATGCTATTGTTTTTTTCAATCCAAGATGCTACCACTGAGCTGTTAATATACTTTAAGTGAGTTGGAGGGTGTGCTTTGTTTTCCATTTTGCCACTGTTGGAGGTAATTCTGATTACAATGAGGATGAAGTACCAGTCTTTTCCCCCCCACTTAATAGCTCAGATAATGTGTTCATAAAAGGGCAAATATCTGAAACTGATTTCCCAAATGAGTTTTGAAACACAAAAGCATAGTTTTGCCAAGTAGAAAGTGTGTTTTAGCTCTATTTTAAAACAATGTTCATCTGACAGTCCCAACCAGGTATGAGCTTGTTTGTACCTGACCCCTGGCTCTACCACCTTATACTGTGGGTGCCTCAGATGAGGGGCAATAGATACAGAGGGTGCCTTTGGAGAGTCTCAGGGGATGCTTTTCCGTCCTGCATTCAATCACCTTGTACATTTTAACATTGGAAAAAAGAGGGCTGTGAAGATGTAGAAGAAAATAATGAAGAAAAAATGCATGAAGATCAAAAGCATCTCCTAAAAGCATCCCTGAAAGAGGATGAGATGATGGAGTGTGAGTCACGTGGGCTGGAGCACAAGGGGCAAGGCTTGCCACCAAAGGGACCATGTAGGGGAGAAAGGGAGAGGTGGCTTGCTTGGTGGCAGGACACTCCATCTGGGGATGGAGACTGGAGGAATCATTTAAAAGACAATAACTGGGGGGACTTGAGTGGCTCAGTTGGTTAAGCATCTGACTTGATTATGACTCAGGTTATGATCTTCAGGGTTCTGGGATCCACTGGGTGTGGAGCCTGCTTAAGATTTTCTCTCCCCCTCTCCTTCTGCCCCTTCCCTCTCCCTCTCTTAAAAAAAGAAAAGAAAAGAAAAGAAAAGATCAATAATTGGATATATGGTATTCTGTTTTCTAATTAAATAAAAGACATTTAGGACAACAGCTGAGTTTTTGAACTTGGAAAGGCTTAGACATTAAAAAGATTGGAGTATATTCTTTGTAGCAGAAAACTTTTAGAAACAGGCAAATGTAGTGCCTTTGGTAAGATTAGATGGAGCTTCGTCATAGATCTTGCACCTCGAGAGGCCTGGAACATTGACCTTCTTTATCTGTCACTTCCCATTTTAAGCAGAGAAGAGAATCAGAAGAAACAGGAGGAAGATTAGAGGAAGTAGATTTACCTTGCCATCCAGTGTACTTTCTTCCACCACATGAAAACGTCGTTTGTGGGCACCTGGCTGGCTCAGTCAGTAGAACGTGCGACCCTTGATCTCAGGGTGGTGAGTTCGAGCCCCACATTGGGTGTAGAGATTACTTAAAAATAAAATTAAAAAGAAGTAAGATGTTATTGGTGGTGAGACTCAAGCTCACAGCATCGGTATTTTCTTGGCCTATGCTGTTTCTGTCCTGTTGCTGGTCCATACCTGTTGATGGTGGACCTTAATAGATATGATGGCAAGTTTGCAAAGGGACGCAAGGGAACAGCCTTGCACCACGAACCACATACCATGTACCAGGTACTTATAGTTAATCCTCATAGCAATGGAAGGTAGGGGATAGTAGCCCTTTTTTTTGGACAAAGAGAAGAGTGCAAAGGCAGTAAGCAGCCTGCCCAAAGTCACAATGTCTGTGTGGTGCACAACCAGGATTTCAAGGTGGAGTCACCTGAAACTGTGACCTGTATGCATCTCACCTCACCATGCTGTTTCCTGACTCTCCGCTTCCTAGGGAATCCTTTGCATTAATCCTGGGGCTCCTGAGAGGGAGCCACTGCTTCCCTGTCCTCAGTCTCCTGTTGCATATGAGCAAGCAACCACTGAATTAATGGAAGGAAAATTTCTGTACATAGATATGAATTACTGGAAACAACAGGGATGGAAGATTCCAGAGGAGCTGAAAAAGCCTCCAGGATTGCCCTGAACACATTTGGTCCATTCCCAATCACAACTGAATCCACTCTTTTGACCTTTAGCCTGACATCTAACTGTACTTAATGTACCTGCTTGTCATTGGGGCACCATATAAAAAAAATCTTCTGATGCCAATTTTCCATACTATGCCTACTTCATCAATAATACTCTCAAAGCACTCCATATGCTCTGTCATTGACCATGTACAGCAATCTGGATGGCATAAACCACTGCCCGATGGAAAAAGAATGTGTTGGGACAGCATGACCAGCAAATTTGAAGCTTAAGTGTCCGAAGTTCCACGGGAACACAGGGGGACATTGTCAGTATAAAGCCTTGACCTCATGGGTCCTTTGTTTGATCCTTTCCCTGTAGCCCTTGTTTTCTCTTGCAAAGAAGCATTCCATCTCCTAGATCCGTATTAGAGAAGGAATACTGGTGATAGGCAACATCAGATGGAACACTCTTCTCTTCATTCCCATTGTTTGCTTCCTTGCCGTACATGTCTACGTTATGGCTGGGCATCCATCCACTTAAGCCAGACGCTGCATACATTATCTTAATTCCTCACAACCTCATGGTAAGCTTTGCATTACCATTTCCATTTGACAAAGAGGCTGATATAATTTGCCTGAAGTCACAACTGAAGGTGGTAGCACTGGGAGATGACCCCCGAGTCTGGATGATGCCAAAGACCAACCACCTTTGGGCCACTTTTGCAATCTCTTCCTGTGTCTGGAGGACTTATCTCAGAAATTCTCAGGGGAGTTTAATAAACATGCCTTGGATTCAGCAGACTATGAGGCTAACCAAATCCAAGAACCTGAGGCAAGTTATATGCATGACTAAAATGCTTAATATGAGTTGTATAACATAAATGTCTCCAAGCTTCTATTTTAAATTTAGTTCTGTGGTCAACATTTGTTTAGTTGTAGTGCTAAGGACTGTCCTGGTTATTTATCATCTTGACCTCCATCCACTCATGCTTTTATGGGAAAGATATTATACTGTGATTTATCATTATGAACTACCATAAAATTGAGTAAGAGTCTATGTCCAGGAATGTCAATTAATTATAAACTTTTAGTGAACACTGCCAATTTGAACAACCACCACATTCGATTTAAATGCAAAATGTGGTCATTAGATGTGTATAGTTCAAGTCATGTGCCATTAATAGCTTGACCGTCGCCATGAAAATTGAGAAAGGACAAAGGAGAAAAAGAGAACTTGAAGAAGAAATAATGCCAGAAACAGGAGCCAGGGCAGCTTGGGAATGGCTGAGTAAGAGGAATGCTTGGTGTCCTCACTTGGAGAGGGCTGGAGATGGGAAGCTGGCTGGCCAAAGAAGTCACTGTGTTTGTTCCCTAAAGCGCACATGTGGACCATCTTTACTGTCCAGGGCACACCGAGAATCTTGACAATTCACGCTTTCATAACGACTGCATTTCTTATCATCTTTGGCATATTTCTTCAGCTTGCACAAAGCCTCTTATCTCGCAAACAGTCTCTCTCTGGACTGCTGTCTCTTTCAGCTGCTTGGAGGCACGGTCCCTCAAATCTCCCAGCTGTCTTTCTTACCTCTCAGCCCCTGCTTCCTTTATCTCTCTCTCTCTCTCTCTCTCTCTCTCTCTCTCTCTCTTTTTAATCTTTCCCAGCTGCCACTTTTGGCACAGTGGTCGTCTCTCAGTTCTCTCCGAATGAGACATTTCAGCATGCCGATGTGGGGAAGGGACCAAACGATCATTAACAATGCATTTTCAAAATGAGCCCTGCAATCTAAAAGGGAAAAAAAAATTTCATCGCAGCTCTCATACAACCTGTGCTCCATGAATCAACCTGTGCATTTCTGAAAGGATGAGAGACACCCCAGAGGCTTGCACAGAGAAAAGCGAAAGAGAACCACAGGGCTCTTGATTGTCCCAAACAGATTTCTCCCCTTTAGAACTGCAGATTCTCTGTGGCTGCAGCCTCACCAAGTTTATGTAACACCCTCTCAGTTGGATAAAATGTTAACTGGCATCCCCACTGTGTACAGAAATGTAAATGCTACAAGCTGGAGCATTTAGTTTAGAATATGAAATTTCATATTGGAATCTATTTGGCTTTACTTGCCAACTACCACCACCTCTAGTTGATTCCAGGCTTGTATAATCAATGTAATTGTCTCTCCCCGGGGTAACTCTTGTAAGGGAGTTTTAGTGGTTCCTGTGGGGCTACCAGATTTTCTTAATATGATGGATTCTGAGTGCTTAAGAAAAATAATATAATCTCAGTTGGGGGGATTTTTAAAAAAGATTTATTTATTTTTATTTTTAGAGAGATAGAGCACTTGACAGCAAGCCAGGGGGGCGGGAGGGAGGGGCAGGGGGAAAGAATCTCAAGCAGACTCCGTGCTGAACATAGAGCCCAATGTGGGGCTTGATCTCATGACCCAGAGATCTTGACCTGAGATGAAATCAAGAGTAGGACATTTAACCGATTGTGCCACCCAGGCACCACCTAGACACCCCTTCGGTGCGGGGGGAGGATTTTTTTAAAAACTATATGATAAGGGCTTAAGGACCTCTGCAAAGCAGAGAGAGCCAGCTTCCAGGTGCACACTGCTAGGCACCTGACAGTCCCTTATTCCTACTCAAAAAATGCTCCAAAAGTACAGATGTTTTGGGTAATCCCCTAATTTCCTCTGAGGTTAACCAGTATTGCTCTCTTCTACATTAACCCAGGAAAATTGGACAAATTTGTAAATACATATTTGTGTTGCTAGTATGCTGTTAAGATTATGATTCCAAAGAATGATATCAACCAATACAGAAGCCAAACTTCTTTATCGTACAGAAATACACACCCACCATGCTCTGAAGAAAATGGGAACTTTGTATAGACTTGATTAAGTCCAGCTTCTTGGGTAAGGGGAAAATGAACAGGTGAGCTTGATCCAAGCTGGATTTACTCATTTTGACTGCTTTCTCATTCAGAATCCATTGCTATATCTGAATGGATTCTGTCGAAATCTGCATTGATGATAGTCTACCAGAAAGAACAGTTGAATGGATACCCACATGCACACACACATCTCCAGGTTACAGTTCAGTGCTTGCTAGCCCTTGGACAGACAAATCATGCATTGCAATTTAAAAATGCAAGTTGTAATTATTTTTCATTTCCAGAGTCATTCTCACTCTCGTTTATGTTGGAATTGCATTCCCATTTCCCATTCTATTACAATGATAATCAACCCAACTCTTTATTGGGCATTATTGGGCATTTCTTCTGCATAAAGCATGTTAAATACACTACGTTTCTGCAGTTTTGCTTCTATGTGATAGCCGGTATGTAGCAGCTAACATTCCTGAACATTATTTTACCCAAATCTTTGAATAAATTACTTTTTAAAGTCCCTTATAGAATAAAGTAGGAGTAACTAAAATGGTGGGAACTGGTTTCTTAAAATTAAAATTTTCCCTGTTTTACAGATCAATTGTCTTCCTCAAATTATTCCAGAGGAATTATTTGCAGTTGTACTCATAACATATATTAATCATTTTCATGATTTCATTTATGTCAAGTTGTGTAGACCTCGGACTTGTTTATAGATTTTCCAGACGCAGAGGAGATGTCAGTTCATACAGACACGAATCCAAGCACGAAAGCTATAAAAAGACTGTATGAACATGCAAGTGCAGTGAAGAATGAGACAAAGTATTCTTTGAGGGTGGCAAAATAAAAATAATATGCACCATGGTGTGAAGAATTATGAGTTTGAACGAAGAGAAGCATTGAACTATTTAAAAGCTTCAGTATCCATGGCAGTATAATGGACCACCCCAAAATTTAGCAGTGTAAAATAAAAAAACAGAAATTTGCTTATACAAGTGGCTCCTGTGGGTCAGAAATTCAGAAAGGGCACAGTGATGACAACCCTTCTGTGCCCTACAATCTTCAGCCATAATTAGAATGGCCAAGCCAACTGGAAGGCCTGGTGGCCTGAACAGCTGGAGCCGGCCTGGTGTATTACTTGCTAATGGTGCCTCCAGCATGGCAGTGTCAGAGCTGCCTGCCTGCCTTCTTACACAAGAGCCCAGAACCACAGTGAATAAGGTGGAAGCCGCATGACTTCTCCTGGCCTCATCTGAGAAGTTAAGTAGCATCACTTCCACCACTGTGGATTCCCAAGGAGTCAGGAGGGCCCATCCGGACTCAGTGGCAGGGGACTTAGACCCTACCTCTTGAGGGAAGAATAAAAAGTCTTTGGTGACATCTCTAAAGCTGCCACATTAACAACATTTTTATTTTCTTTTTTTTTAAGTATATTTTTTAAAGATTTTATTTATTTATTCATAGAGACAGAGAGAGAGAGAGAGAGAGAGAGAGAGAGAGAGGCAGAGACACAGGCAGAGAGAGAAGCAGGCTCCATGCAGGGAGCCCGACATGGGACTCGATCCCGGTTCTCCAGGATCACACCCCAGGCTGCAAGCAGCACCAAACTGCTGTGCCACTGGGGCTGCCCAACATTTTTATTTTCAATATGAATTCATTTATCTTTAATGCCTTTTTCATCCCAATATCTAATTTGTAAAATTAATGATAATAATAATAAGAAGAATCATATTTTCTTCCTTTTCCTATGGCTATATTTGTCCATTTTTTGAAATGTAGGCATTGGTGTGTTATAAGTAGCAGACCTCCAGGGATATAAGAAAGGTGTAAGAGGTTACTTCTGACATATTACTGACTAGTTTCAATAATAAAATAAAAATGTAGATGTCAATAGGACATGTTGAATAGTTATCACATGTAGTTTATCACCCAATTTTTGAGGATACTGAAACTTTTCCTAAACTTGGTAACCAACTCACCAGTTCTTAGGATGTGCATCCAAAATCCTAGAGTTTGGTCAGCCTGGGTGGCTCAGCAGTTTAGCCCCACCTTCAGCCCAGAGCGTGATCCTGGAGTCTCGGGATCGAGTCCCACGTCAGGTTTCCTGCATGGAGCCTGCTTCTCCCTCTGCCTGTGTCTCTGCCTCTCTCTCTGTCTCTCATGAATAAATAAATAAAATCTTTAAAAAATAATTTTTAAAAATCCTAGAATTGGGGTAGAAGTTAGAGGAAAAAGAGCTAGATCTAAAGAGCATAAAGTGAATCGTGATAATAGGAGGCAGGAAACCACATCCAGAGGAAGCCAGAAGGGTATCCATTAGAAGGACCCAGGGCTGAGAGGCCAAAGACTACAAGTTCAGTCCATGCCTTCCAAGCCACCATAATGGGCTTGGGCAAGCCACTTGACTTTACTGTCTTATTTCCTTATCTGTAAAGAGTTTGGCTTGGTAACCTCAGGATCCCGTCCTTCCAGTTATAATAACACTATGACTAGCAGTAGTTCAAGTTCCTCCTACTGTGCTTTTAACAGAGCAGCTCTTAAAATATGTATGAAAAGAAGATGGGAAAATAATTGAACGATAACCAACCAACATGCACTCTGCATGTTTTAGTGCATTTTTACACGTAATAAAAATGCCTAAACTAAAAGAAGAAAGATATAAGAGAGAGCTTGAAGAGAAAGTATTTTGGTACAAATGGTCTGCAATTAAGAATTCCAGATCCAAAAAGAGCTTCCTGGTCAACTTAAGAGACAATCAGCAATGATGTCCATTTAGGGCAATGACAATTGCCAGTGTCCCTCCCCTCCCCTTTTTCTTACTTATTTAGCCAGAGAAAAGGAGCTTTTCCTTTGATATGTAGCTTGAACAATAGCCACCTTCACATTGTCCTGGGTGAGCATGCACATGGGCCGCTGCAAGGGGACATTTGTGCCTGCCGAACTGAGGCCAAAGAGCTGTGTCATGTTTGTCTAGGGTGACCGGGGCCTTGCCTAACCGTGAGCTCTATCAATAATCCATGGCCCAGTGAAGAAAGAACCCTATTAATAAGAAATGTTGGCTGTTCGTAGAAGACAGAGCCAATGATGCTCTTGTTCCAGGGAAACAGAATATGCTCAGACTGACACAGCACTCTCTGAACTTTCCAGTTACATCACCAGATAGCTTAGATCAGAAGCAATTTTAGAAGATGCATTCAACATAGGACTCTCCTTTTGGCAAGCCTAATTTGTTAGGGTCAAAGCCTGGTCAAAAAACATGCTTGACCAATTTGTCAGTTATACCTCCTTAAGAAGGGAGGGAGGGAAGAAGATATCTGGCCAGAGTTTTGCTTGTTTATCGTTAAGACTGGTCAAGGGCACTGAGTTATTCTGGAGCCTTAGACCTTATGTCAGGTCACTATGTATGAAAATGTTATCTGGGTGGTTTTACAACTGGAAGACAGGGGCACCTGGGTGGCTCAGTGGTTGAGCATCTGCCTTTGGCTCAGGGCGTGGTCCCAGGGTCTGGGATTGAGTCCCACATCAGGCTCCTTGCAGGGAGCCTGCTACCCCTTCTGCCTATGTCTCTGCCTCTCTCTGTGTGTCTTTCATAAATAAATAAAATCTTTAAAAAAAATGAAAGACAGAAAATCAACAGAATTCCCAAATCTACTTTTTATTCCATTTAAAGCTCATAATCCTCTAGGTCTGTCTAGTTCTTCTTTATGGTGACATTTAATCGTTATTAATCCTTCCTTACTTTTAGGTTCTAATTTAAGAGTGCATTAATAGATTGCTCACTAAGGAGTTTGCCAAAATCACAGCAGGACAAGGTCATTAAGGGATGATGGCTAGGGGCAGGGATTTGGACCAGGCTCCACCCTATGTCAGCCCAGTGACCGTAAGCAAGTTACATACCTACTCTAAGTCTGTATCTTCTCTGTAAGTGTAGATGATGCCTATAAGGCATAAAGCAATTCAAGGAGTAACCATGCAAGAAAGGTTAGATATTTTGTTGTTTTTCTTAATTATTCATCTAAAAATATTTACTGAGTGTTTAATATGTGCTAGGCATTGTTTTAGGCATTGGGGACATAGGAATACTCACTTGTGGTGCTCATGAAGCTTACATTTTGGGAGCAACGGAGACCAAAAGTAAAGAATGGAGTGAATATCCCATTTCAGGAGGTAGAAAGTAATAACAAAGTATAAAGAAAAGAAAAAGATTAAGAGTGATAGAGATGGGAAGAGGGTAGTAGCATATTATCAGCGTCTTATTGATAAAACAACATTTAAACAGGTCATAAGAGGATATAAGGGAGCAAGCCACATGGACATTAGAGGGAAAATCATTCTGGCCACAGAAAAGTGTATGTGCGGAGCACCTAGGTGGCTCACTCGGTTAGGCATCTGCCTTTGGCTCAGGTCATGACCCTGGGGTCTGGGATCGAGTCCTGTATCAGACTCCCTGCTTGTTGGGCCGCCTGCTTCTTCCTCTCTACCACTTGTGCTCTCTCATGTGCTCTCTCTCAAATAAATAAATAAGTTAATTAATTAATTAAATCTTCGTAAAAAATGACCTTTAAAAAAAAGAAAAAATTGCACGTGCAAAAGCCCTGAGGCAAGTGTGTGCTTGGTGTGTTCAAGGAAGAGTGACTAGAGTGGAGGCAGTAAGGAGACAGTGGTAGAGATGAGGTCAGGACAGTGGCAGGAAGCAGAATGTTATAGACTGACCTTCCTTCCTTCTTTCCTAACTTCCTTCCTTCCTTCCCTCCTTCCTTCCTTCCTTCTTTCCTTCCTTTCTTTTTTTAGAAATTCAGGTATAACTGACAAATTGGTCAAGTGTGTTTCTGACCAGACTTTGACCCTAACAAGTTAGGCTGGCTGAAAGGGGAGTCAGATGTTGAATGCATCTTCTCTAAAGCAGCTGTAGGACATTATAGACCATGATGATTTTAGATGTTGCTGCGATGAGATAGGGAGCCACTGACAGGTTCTGAGCCCAGGAGAGTCGAGATAAAACTATGTTTCAGAAGGATTACTCTAACTTCTGCATCAAGGATATAGGATATATATAGGGAGGCAACCAGGGAAATAGAGAAACCAGTTAATACAATCATCCTCACAAGAGATGATGGTAGTTCACACTGGAATGGACATTATAAGCAGGCGAGAAGAAGTCATACTCTGCATATATTTTAATTAAAGGGCCAACAGAACTTGCAGATAGATAAACATGGGTCTGGGAAACAGAAAGTAGTCAAAGAGGACTCCAGGATTTTTGCCTGAATAGCAGGGAGAGCGGGGTTGTTACTTACCAAGAAGTCAGACAGTGACAAATTTGGTGATATGAGGTGAGGGTGAGAGAGAAATCAAGAATTTTGATTTGGATATATGAAGTTTGAATTATTTCACATATATCCAAGAGAAGATGCCAAGTAGGCCCTTTGATCCACTTTGATCCAATAGTCTAGTTTAGCAGAGTTGTCAGAGTCTGAGAGAAAACCATGAGAGGTACTGTAACCATTAGAGTCATTCACCAATATTTCTAGGCCCACCATGGGACCATACTTTCTGTCCCCCTAAAGTTTGGCAGAGCCATGTGACTTGATATGGCCAATGACTTGATAGCAGAAATGATTACATCACTTCAAGCAGAAGCTTTAAGCTTTATGAGTGTGATTCACCATGGCCCCTTTTCCTGGGTAGGGGACTGTGGACACATGTGTCAGCCTAGGTTCCCGAGTGACAGATGCCTCTGCTGACTCAGGATGGAAACTGACAATGAAAGAAAAATCTCTGTTGTTCTAACGCATTGAAACTTGAGGGTGGTTTGCAGAAAAATCTAACTTATCCTGAGATCCTGAGAATTGCGTATGAAGCTAAAAATGCTTTTCCTTTCTCATCACATCCATTCCTGAACCCAGGACAAACTGACATTTGCCACCACGCCTTCACAGAATCTCTCCTGTGGAACTGGATAAGACCACCCATGGGGTGAGTGTTGGATAAGACCAGAACTGGTAAGACCACTCATGGCATGAATGTTGGATAAGACTGAAACTGGATAAGACCACTCATGGCATAAGTGTTGGATAAGACAGGAACTGGTAAGACCACCCATGGCATGAGTATTGATGGTAATGAGAGGAGAGCTGAGGGCTGAGTGCTGAGCCCTGCCGTGTCCTGATGCTGAGAGGTGAAGAAGAAAAGGAAGTTCCAGGGAAGGAGACATAAAAGAAGCAGCTGCCAAGGGGAATTAAGAGATCCCTGGAAGAAAATGCCTCTTGAGGGAGGAAGTAATGGACCATGTCAAGTGCTACTGATCAGCTAAGAAAGGTGAGATTTAGGAAATGAACAATGGGTTTGGCAACATGGTGGCTACTGGTGACCTGACAGGACAAATTCTGTGGAGGGGCAGGAGCAAACATCGACTTGTCCTGGGTTCAGGAATGGATGTGATGAAAGGATTAGAGATGGATAGACAAGACAGGCAAAGAAAATGTTTCTGTGAAGAGAAACAAAGAATGGACGGGTCAAAGGAGGGTATTGAAAGATAGAAGATTATAGCAAGAAAGCATCGCCTGGTAGGGAAATATTAATAACACAGGAGAGTGGACAGTGCAGGAGCACTGTCATCAATAGGCAGAGATGGGGATGAGGTATTCCAGTAGAGACACTGGAATATGGGCATTCACCCAAGGTAGGAAGAGAGAAGCAAAACTGTAAGGATACAGATGCAGGTAGGCTGATAGACGTGGTGGTGAGGTAAAAGTTCTCTTTTGATTGGCTCCATTTTATCAGTGAAATAAAAAGTAAAGTCATTAGTTGAGAGTGAGGATAATAAAGGTGAGGATGGTCTACAAAGTTCTATGTGTTTTGGCTGCTCCCTGCCACCTCTGACTACATCTCCTACCACTCTCCCCTTACTTTTTCCATTTTTTTTTCAGCTACACTTTCTTCCACACTCTTCCTTGAACTCAGCAAGTATACTCCTGCCTCAGGACCTTTGCATATGTAGTTCCCCATGCCTAGAATGATCTCCTTTTGCATGTCCACATGGCTAATTTCATTATATCCTCTTGTTCTTTGTTTAAATGTCATCTTATCAGAGAAACTTCCCACACTAGCCAGTCAGAAACACCACCCCCTCCTACCCACCTCTATTGTTCTCAATCCCTTTTCCTATTTTATTTTTTGTCATTACCTCTATCACCTCTCTGAAAAATAGATTTGCTTATTTACTCATTTTTGGCCTTCTGTGTTCCAAGACATTTAAGCACCATGAGTACCAAAACTTTATGTGTTAAGGAGGGAGGAGAAGGTTTACAATAAATGGCTAGGAGAATGGGATGGTTGAGAAAACCAGAATAGGACTACCAGGCAATTCTCAAGGTCTGCAAAGGTTAGTGGTCATGAACTTAAAGCACTGTATCTTTTCTTAAATATACAATTATCTTGTTTTCTATCTGAAAAAAAAAATCAGTTTCATGAGCAAAGAGGAGAGGTAAGAAAAAAAGAAGTCATAAGAGCCCTAAAGAAATGCTTTGTGTTGTCATCTGAATGGAGTTGCAGGTGCTCCAAGAGCCCCAAAGCCTGATATCTTCACTGACGTCTTTGCTCCCAGATACATTTCCCCTTCCACATCATCCACTTCCTATTAGATGGTAGTGTTTTTTTTTTTTTTTTTAGGAAATTCAAAGGAGCAGCCTGAACCAAGGAACAGACTTTTCCATCCTCACTTCAAAAGGCTGAACAACAGAACGACCCTGCCTTCACTTATAGATTTTTGAGCCTCTCTATATGAAGTCCAGTGTTTGACTTGCCCTTTTTAGGATGGAGCCACCTTGAAGACAGGGACAGGTCTTGTTACAGTGTGGCTAATTTATGTATACATTTAGTTTTGCCATTGTGACAACTAACTAAAAAGGGAGACTGTGACAAAAATTGTTTCCTCATCACTCGCTGAAGGAAAAATGCATTGTCCTCTGGAATAAAGGTGAGCAATCAATGTAGCATGCTTTCCTTCCTCGTACTTATCCTGAGACTCCTTGCCCATGAAGGATACAGTTTTGATGCTTCTGGCCCTAATATTTTAGTAAGTTATTGCCTGGCATTTCTTTGTTTGGACGACCCAGCCCAATATCATAGATTAGCCCTTACAGATGTGCGGTGCAAATAGATCCTCAGATCTCAGTGGCTTATAATCACAAAGTTTGAATCCCACTCAAACAACAAGGCCATCATGGTTGGCTGACACCAGGATACCAGGGCAGAAACCATCTGGTATGTGACTAGTCATGACAGAGGGAAGAAATGTGGCAAAGTACAAAGAGTTCTTAAACTTTTGCATGAATGTGATACACATCACTTCTCATATTCCAATGGCAGAGGCAAGTCTCGTGGCCAAGCATGCCTTCAATGAGTTGGGAAAGTAGAATTTTCTCTTGGGAAGACATTTTTGGTAAACTCTAATGGAGTCTACCAAAGAAACCTTCCTTGGTCTTCCCAGATAAGGCTTATCGCTGCTTCCTCTGTTTAACCTCTACAGCTTCTGTATTATTAGATGAGTATTAAAACTGCTTGCATGACTACCTCCCCAACTACAGGGACTCTTTGTGAGAATTAGGACTGTCTTTTATTATCTTGTCATTTACATGGTGCCTGGGACATAGTAGACATACTGTTGCATAAATGATACTGGTTGAACTGAATGGAACTGGATGGATTGGATCAGAATGATTTAAAAAAAGAGTATTTGGAACCATGCGTTGATGTATGGCATACATAAATAAGCCTGAATAGAATACAACATAAGGTAAAATTAGCCCAGATAGAAATTTGAATGCAGAGATCCTTTTGCTCAGTGATGATGCTTTGTTAATGAGAAAATTAAAGCCAAAGTGAGAGAAAGGGCTGTCATCCCACATCACACACAGAGCCAGTGAGGAAATCAGGGCTCTACTTCCCTAGTTTGGTTCTGTTCCGATCATAACCTAAAGTACCATTTGAAAACACATAGCCACCACCACAATCATCACATACACAAAATCAGGTATTTACTTGGTATTTATTTATAAATTGCATATTCAAAGTTAAAATTAAAATGATAACAAAAGAGAAGAAAAATCAGCTTTCCAGGTATCTTGTGTTTACCCCACTTCTGGGCAAGTAACCACGTTTGACACCTGCTTATGTTTCTTCCGGAAATTTGCCACCCATGCACAGGCATAAAATGTGACTATTTTTTACTCAAATCATACAATGCATGTGCCATTTGCTTTTTTAATTTAACGATATATCCTGGACACCTTTAGTATCAGTCTGTGTGAATATAAGCCTTTGTTCAATGACTATGTAATATTCCATTATGGATACCATAATTTATATAACTAGCTAGTTATTATATACATTAAACATTTCATACCTATTAACATTACAAATGATGAAATATGACTATTTGCTCAGGACTCCCTGAGCAAGAACATGGCAAGCACTGACCTCTCCCCTAGATTGTGCTACTATCTGTATGTCTACTTGGTATCTTCATTTTGAATATCTAGTAGGTATCAAAACTGCAGTAGTCAGAAAGAGAATTCTTGCTTGCGTCCATCAAACGTTTCCTTTCCCCATCTACCTCTTCTCAATTAATGACATCTCCATCCACCTCATCGTACAGACTGAAATAGTAACAATCCTTCCCATGTCCTATCTTTTCCTCAACTTTCAAATCCGATTTCTCATTTGGCTCCAGCTCCAAAGTACATCATGAATTCAGCCACTTTCTCAAATCTCCATTACTGTCACTGCAGGCTAAGCTCCTCTCATGCTTCATTTGGTTTATTGCAACAGTCTCCCCATTGCTTTCCCTACTTTCACCCCACAAAATAGCCAGAGTGATCTGGTGGTGTTTTTATTATCAAACAACCATGTAGATTAATTAACTAATTAATACACAAATACCTGTATCTGTATGTACACAGCACTAACGATCAACCTATATTTGTTTTCATATATCACATATTTTATTTTTATATTTATATATTGTTAAATTTATATTATTTCAATATATATTTTTGCCATACATTTATATATTTACAATGTCTCATTAAACATGTATTTATCATTCCAGGAGCCCCCTGGGTGACTTAGTTGGTTAAGCATCTGACTTTTGATCTCAGCTCAGGTCAGGTCCTGATCTCAGGGCTGTGAGTTCAAGTCCCCCATTGGACTCCACGCTGGGTGTGGAACCTATTTAAAATATATGTTTGTGTGTATATATATTTTTATGTAAAATAAATATGGATGTTTTATAAATTACAATATTATATATAAATACATATGTAATTCTTAACACAGAATTTATACCTTGTATATGTAATAAAACAAATACCAGAATCACCCATCACTCAGCTTAGGAAACAGAATAGTACCAATAAATACTTTTGAAGCCCCCCGTAGGCTCTTCCTTGGTCATATCCTTTTCTCTCCTCCAAAGGTAGCCATTCTCTTAAATTTTGTGTTCCTTATTTGCCTTGCTTTTCACTGTTTTTTGCCACCAATGAATTTGCCCTACATAGTATAGAAACTAATGCTCATCAGGATTTCTGGTTCTCCTTTCTTCCTGGACACCCAAAACCTTGATATGAGGCATAATCATCCAAACTGCTTTGGTCAGTGAAATGCGAGAAGTGATACAGCTAGAAATGTATTTATTTTACACTTGTCCTGAAATTTAGTTTCACAATGCATAAAACAGCCCATCAATAAGCTCATAAAAACCCAAACGATTTAGAAACTCTGATGGCAAGCCTCCTAGATTCCCTCCCTCTTCGGGACCTTTGTACTATTGTTCAATAAACTTTGCTTTGCTGCCCACCACTCTTCGTCTGGTCTACCTCTTCGTCCTTGAAGTGATATGACCGAGAATCATGGCCCTCAAAGAAAAAAAAATCCTGTAACAATACTTTGGGTATCCTGAGTCCAAAGATTGATATCTTAATAATTCTGTTCCTAGTTCTCAGCATTTATCTCAAACCATTTCCTCCTCTCATTCTCTCTCTGCCTTTTTACAAAACTTTAATTCAATATATGTTGGACCTTCCGTCTCTCTCTTCCTTGACTCTTAATGTCTTTTTTTTTTTAAAAGATCTTTTATTTATTTATTCATGAGAAACAGAAAGAGAGGGGCAGAGACATAGGCAGAGGGAGAAGCAGGTTCCCTGCAGGGACCCCAATGCGGGACTCAATCCCAGGAAGCTGGGTTCACGACCTGAGCCAAAGACAGATGCTCAACTACTGAGCTACCCAGGCCTCCTGACTTTTAACGTCTTTATCATCTATCTCTCCATCTTTTTGAGCTGAGGTTTAGGTGTCTCCTGGTTAGTTCCATCTTCAGCTCTGCCTGCCTATCACTCCATCTACTGAGTGTTACCTTTCCATTACTTTTCCTTTTATTCGTAGATATCCTTTTGTCCAACCTACTGGATAAAATCTTTTAGTTTCTTGTTCTTTGCTCATAAGTGTAAGCCTCTCAAACTTTTTAAAACATGTTCAACATTAAACATATTCTATGTGAATATGTTCATGGCCTCTTGTTTCTTTGTGTTCTGAGACATTTTTATGAGCTCATCATCTTTCCAACTTTATCTAAGAGAATCTTTTGAGTCGTAGGTTAAACAATGATTCTTGTGATTGTTTCTCCCAGTTTTCTTATGGGCTCTTACAACCTAGGACCATGAATGAAACTCTTCCTTTCAGATACTATGAATTATTTTTTACATCAAAGTCAAGATGGGTATATTTTCATACTTTTCTTCTTCCATTATTTTATTATGATCACTTTCATTACTCTGTTTGTTTTATCTACATATTTTCCTACACATCCACTCCCTTTTTCTGTTGCCCCATAGTGTGTTTTTGAGTATTTGAAAGTACATGCCACCCTTCAGCATACATGTATATTATTAATTGAGTCAATGTTTGTTTACAGTTCTTTCTTTTTGGAGAATAAAATTTAAATTACATGAAATGCACAGATTTATAATTTTCTGTTTTATGAGTTTCAATTTTATCAAGATATAGAACATTAACATAACACCAGAAACTCTTCTACCCTTCCCAATGAGTCTATGTTCCCTATCTCTAACCTCTAGAAGCATGAATTGTTATGCTTTTTTTTCTTCTTAGTTTAGTACATTCTAGAATTTCATATAAATAGAATCATACATTCTGTGCTCTTTTGTGTGAGGCTTCTTTCACTTAGCATGTTTTTGAAATGTATTCATATTGTTAAGTGCATCAGTATTTTGTTCTTGCTTTATTGCTAGCTAGTATTCGATTGTATATATACACGCCACAATTTGTTTATCCATTCTTGTGTTGGTGAACACTTGAGCTGTTTCCAGTTTGGAGCTATTATAAATAAAGCTTCTATGAATATTCCCGTACAAGTCAATTTTGGGACATATGTTTTCATTCTCTTGGGTAAAGACCTCAGGAATAGAATCTCTGGGTCATAGCATAGGATTATGTTTAGTTTTATAGGAAACTTCCAGACCATCTTCCAAAGTGGTAATACTGTTTTATATTCCTATTAACATTCTATGTATGGGATGCCTGCTTTCTCTTTCTGCACTGTGGTTTCTTTTCTTGTTCACTCTTTAAGATCCATCCTTTTAGGAACTGAACTTTAGGGGGGAGGATCCTTTTACCCTCCAACTTGGGTGGACCCTAGACTTTTGTGTGCCTTGAGCATTAAGCAAAACAAAGATTAAAGTTCACTATAGTTGTGCAAACACACTTAGGATAAAAACCAGTTCCAGGGATGTACCTCCTAGGATTCCCGTTTTTGTTTCATTTTGGCATCTGCAGATTCCTTACTTGCTTGCAAGATCTTTAATATATTAGAAATATAAAATTATCCAGGATTTTTAGTTGTTTTTAATGGAAGGGATTCATTTCCTATTTTAATGAGATTAGATTTCACTTAGGAAATCTGCCATGTTGGGTCACCTGGGTGGTTCAGTGGTTGAGCGTCTGCCTTTGGCTCAGGTTGTGATCCTAGAGTCCTGGGATCGAATCCCACATCAGGCTCCCCGTGGGGAGCCTGCTTCTCCCTCTGTCTATGTCTCTGCCTCTTTCTGTGTGTCTCTCGTGAATAAATAAAATCTTGAAAAGAAAAAAAAAAAGGAAATCTGCCATGCTATCACTAATTGGAAGGCTCCAGAACGTACTTTTTAAAATGTAGATCAGATTATACCACACCTCAGATTAAAACTTCCCAGTGGTTTCATGTGGCATTTAGAGCAAAACTTCAGGGCAGCCTGGGTGGCTCAGCAGTTGAGCGTCTGCCTTTGGCCCAGGGCATGGTCCCGGAGTTCAGGGATCAAGTCCCACATCGGGCTCCTTACATGAAGCCTGCTTCTCCCTCTGCCTGTGTCTCTGCCACTCTCTCTGTGTCTCTCATGAATAAAGAAATAAAATCTTTAAAAAAAAAATAGAGCAAAACTTCAACTTCCTATTTTGACCTTCAGGTCCTACATGATATAACCTGTGCTTTCTTCCACGTTGTCACCTTAACACATGACATTCTTGCTACATTGGCCTTCTTTCTAATCCTCAGATACACCCAATGTCACTTCATCTTAGTTCACTTCTGACACCTACAGCTAGCTGCCTCTTTCTCACCTTCAGTGTCTGGGAAAGACTCTCCCTGACTTTGCCATCTGAAATAGCCCTCCTCCTCCACCAATCACCCTTCCTCCCAGGAGTTTGTTATTCCCTCATAGCTCTCATCACCGCAAGAAATCATATTATTATTGGGGTGCCTGGGTGGCTCAATCAGTTAAGCATCTGACTCAGTTTCAGCTCAGGTCATGATCTCAGGGTTGTGGGATTGAGCCCCATGTTGGGCTCCATGCTGGGCTTGGAGTCTGCTTAAGATTGTCTCTCTCCCCCTGCCCCTCCCTTCATCCACTCTCTCTCTTAAAGAAAAAACGTATTATTATTTACTTACATATTTGTTTGTCTGTCTTGCCCTGTGAGAGAATGTAAATTCCATGAGAACAAGATTGCATCTCTTTGTTTCACTGCTGTTTTCTCAGTACCTAAAACTGTACTTGTGACATAGAAGACATCCCATCAATAGCTATTAAATGAATGAACAAATGAATGTGGTCTGCAGGAACTAATCGTATATACATATTATATATATGTTCACTGTAAAGGTAGTCATGCCTGATTCTGTAAATATTACATTTTTATTTCAAAAAATAAACTGATTTCCTTTTATTTCTCTTTTACCTGGTGTTATTTTGGGTTCTTTTTTTTAAGATCGATTTATTTTAGAGAGAGTCTGCATGAGCAGGGGGAGGGGGAGAGGGGGGAAGGGAGAAGTAGACTCCCCACTGAACGCAGAGACTCACATGGGGCTCAGTCCCATGAAACTGAGATTATGATGTGAGCTGAAACCGAGTCAGATGCTCAACTGACTGAGCCACCCATGTGATCTTGTTATTTGGATTCTTTTTTTTTTTTAAGATTTTATTTATTTATTTATTTATTTATTTATTTATTTATTCATGAGAGACATAGAGAGAGAGGCAAAGACATAAGCAGAGGGAGAAGAAGCAGGATCAAGCCTAATGTAGGACTCAATCCCAGTACCCCCAGATCACATCCTGAGCCAAAGCAGATGCTCAACTATTGAGCCACTCAGACGTCCCTGTTATTTGGATTCTTAAAAAAAATATATGTAAGTATACTATATATTTATTGTACATCAACATTTTCAGGAAGAATGCATCAAAGCAGATCTCATTATCTTTTTATCAAACTCTCCTCTTCCCTCTGCAGCTCCTACCACAGTGACCTTCCTGGATGGGGCGCCTGGGTGGCTAAGTCGGTTGGGCATATTTATTGTAGGGGCATCACTACTAATTATATAAAGGAGATGATGGTTTTCAAAGGGTTGAGAATGACTTTCCTAAGTCCTCATGGATCTCTGTACTCTAAGCACCAGACTTGTATTTGTCCAATGTTCTACTAAACATCTCGCCCTCAGATATGGCATGGCATTCTAAATGTAACACATCCAAAGCAAATCTAATCATATGGTTTGACAAAATTTCCTCCTTGTGCTTAGCTTCCCAAAATTATACTCTTGTTCATCATCTTCTCTGCCTTATCACTCAATCGGTTATCAAGTATTATCTTCTATCTCCTTGACATCACTTATGATTGTCCCTTCTATATCCATCACCATGACTTAGTTCACCATCTTATCCCTAGAACTTTCCACATTCTCCTTTTAGGTCTTCCGTCACCTTCTATCACTCTTGGTCATGGACTAGATAAATATAAATCATTTTATGGACATCAAATAACAGGGAAGCTACTGTGCCTTGGCCATTTTCCAAAATTCATATTGCGAAATGAACTTTCTAAAGTTTCAAATCTGATCATATCTCTGGCTCCACATTGCCTACCAAAATAAGTTCATTCCCCCTAGCCTGGCTATGCCATCCTTTATAACTAGGCACCATCTTTGTTCTCCAAACTGTTCCGCAAACACCCCACCCTTGCTCTTATATTTCAGCATTCTACAGTTCTCAAACATGTTATGTGCCTGGGTGGCTTTGGACATATTTCCTCAGCCAGTCATCCTTGCCCCCATCTCTCTTGCTTGCTATTGAAATCTGTAATCATCCTTCAAAACGTAGCTTAGCTATCACCTTCCATTTTGGAGCTGCCTGGGTCTTTTCTCTCCCCCAATATGTCCTTGTATCATCACACTCACTGTGCTGCACTGTAACTTTTTATGCACATCCTCCCAACTGTAATGCCGACTTCTTATAAAATCCCAACTAGCTCCATGCTCATAAGAGACCAGACACATGAGAGATATGCAACAAACATCCCTCGAGAAGATGAATGAATCTTGCCCTTGTATGGTATCTTTCTTCTAAGAAGTATTGTTTCCAGTCTCCTGTTTATGAGCTTGAATTAATATTTCCTCATAACATTTCCCCATGGTACTTTAGACCATTCTTTTTATGCTTCTTTTATTGGTCTGTAGAGAGGAATTTAATTAAACCGTTCGTACTCAGAACAATGACTGCCTATCTGCCATGGGGCAGAGCACTCTGGGCTTGAAAATGAACAAAGACACAAACCCTGGTGTTGTGTAGCTCACAGTCTTATGTGGACATGAGAGCATCCCTGGACTTTAGGTCTTGAAGAGACTTTCAAACTCTAAGCTAGCCCATGATTTTACAGAAGAGGAAACAGAATGGAGGAGAGTCCTTGAAGGCAGGCTGTAGTAGAAGTAGGCTAGAACTGAAATTTTCTGGTAGGAATAATACAACACAGAGGAGGGGAGAGAGAACATTATAAGTGAATGAAGCATTCATGTGTAGCCAGCAAATGAAACCTATGTAAACAGTTGGAAACACTAGCAAAGTGATGAGACCATTGTGTAGTCTTGGACAAGCAATTTAAACTGTTTGTGCCTAAGTTTTCTTATTTATAAAATAGGGATAGTAAAGGTTTCCTTGCAGACTGTTGTAGGAATTACAAAAGGCACATATAAAACACTATCAGGTAAGGATGCTTTGGTTGCAAACAATATAAAACCCAATTTATAGTACCTTAAACGAATAAGGGCTTTTTTTTTTAATAATAAAATTCTGGAAGTAGGTGGCTGCTGGCATTCATCCAGTGGCATGTGTTGTTGAAAGTTTCTTGGTCTTTTCTTATGATTATGGCCTTGTGGTGACCACATAAGTTATCAAGGTCCAGACATCATGCCTGCATTCAAGACAGCAATGAGGGGTAAAGAAGAAAGGTCTTGCTAGGACATCTATTCTTTAAAAGAATAAACAGCAAGTTCACCTAGAAATGCCAGCAGAATTCTGCTTTTCACATGGGCCCTGGGCTATGACAAATCCCTAGCTAGACAAAAAGCCACAAAAAGCAAATGTTTAGCTTTTAAGCCTCTGTAGTGGAGATGTCCAGGAAAAGTGAGTTAGGAATAACTTTTTAATAACCAATGAACAGAACCTTCCAGAAGAACCTACCAAAAAGGGGCACCTGGGTGGCTCAGTTGGTTAAGCATCTGCCTTTTGGCTCATCATCCTAGAAACCTGGGATTGAGCCCCACATTGGGCTCCCTGCTTAGTGGGGAGCCTGCTTCTCCCTTTGCCCCTCACCCAGCTCATGCTCTTTCTCCCTCTCTCTCTCTCAAATAAATAATACAATCTTAAAAAAAAAAAAAAAAAAAGAGCCTACCATATAAGCAAAGGCTTACTTAAAGGTGGATTTTGGAATGTTGAATAAGCCTTTGAGGTTGCTCTGAACCTATGCAGTCATCTTGATCTTTGTGCCCTCAACAATCAACTTCTCATTACAGAGAACGAACAAGGAAGTATTGGGTGGTTTGGGTGCATGGTTTATGACTGTACCATATCATTTGCTCTTCATATCTTATATATTGCTTGAGATTATCCTGGGATTTATGGGAATTTGGTGACTTGGGTCATGAACTCCATTATGTTGGCATTAGCCTTCAGGGTATAGATCCAATATCAAGCTGGTCTTTGTATCTCTTTTTAACATCTTGGGTTTGGAGGTAAAAGGAGATTAGGTGAAACCCTAAAACACATTGAAGATTGTGAAGTAATGGGAACGTATGGAAGCATGAGGAATCAATGTGTTCTTTATCATCCTTAACTGCTTAAATAAAATGACTGACTATTCTCAGAGTCAAAAATAATTCAGGATTTAATTGGCAAAGGTATTTTAAGGTTCTGTCTTTTTCTATTTTTCTCCTGCCTTGGTGAAGCTATGAATTATGTTGCAAGCTCTGAGCATCTTGAAATAGGGGTTACTAAGACAACGCCTTGAATTAAGAATTAATTGGACTTCAAAAATTCTCCTGTATGTGCACACAAACAAACCATACTGGTATTGTGCTTCTCATTTTTCCTTGGCACTTCTTCCTAAAAGAAACCTATACATTCTTTAAAGTCAATGTTTTCACACCTCCGTAAGTAAGTAGAAGCCTTTAAACATGATAAAGGATCCTCTTCCTAAGAGAAAGCTACTTATTATATATTACAGAGTCCCATTATATCCTTGTTAGTAGGCCTCCAGGCTGGCTTCCACCAAATTATAGTAAATAGCTACTTTCACCTAAAAGTTGATTTCAGAGTTCCCAGGATTATTACAGTGCTACCTCGTTTTCTGCGTGCTTTCCTTAATTTCTTATTGTGAGCACACGAGGTTCCTCTAACATGGGAAATTATGAGTCTTAGGTTTGAGCTTTGAAAGTGCTGACAGGTGCTACCGATGATATGAACAGAATATTCCAGTAGAATGCTGCTCTTCTCCATGGAAACATAAGCTTTCCTGTGGACGCAAAAGGTTAAGGGCAAAGCACTGTAAAGAACACACAACTCAACCTACTTATGTGTGTCACGGAGAATCGCGGCACAGATTAGCTCACTTTTCCAAGACCGTAAACTAGTGGCAGAAGTAAAATTACATCCCTGATCCTGATAAGCTTGAAAATCCCTCACACCCTTTTATGGAGAGAATAGGCCACAGTCCTCCCCCTCAGCTGAGTTCAGGCACTATATGGGGTGCTAAGGATGCAAAAGAGACAGGATCTTGCTCTTAAAGAGCCCAACTAGTTTTTCCCCCTCAAACAGGTTGCCCTGCTCAGAGATGAGAAAACTTTCCTCCATTCCCTTCCTCTTGTGTCTCTTGGATCCAGTGACTCCCAAAGCTGTTAGCAATGCAAAACCCTTAGAAATCACTGAGAGTGGGGTGTGGGTTGGGGGCGGGAGTTGGGATGGCTCAGCAGGTTGTGTGGCATGGAGACGGAGGGGGAAAGTTGTAACTACAACCACCCCAGGCTCCTCATCCATGACCCAGGGATAGCTGCCAGCTTTTTACTCCAGGCCACCTCTAGAACAGGTGATGTCAGCCCCAGTGCTCAGGATTTCGCTCCATTCTCCCTCCCCTTTCACCCCCTGCCCTGTGGGTACTAATGGAGGCTGGGTTAGCACCACTGAGAATGATGTTCTTCTCTCTACTGGAAATAGTTGCAGTCTTCCTTGATTTTCTTAAATTATAAAAATAATGATGGTTGTCTTCATTGCGAAAGAATGTATGTCATTTTTAACAGAAAAAGAAAAATGTCAGGATATAAACACTTAATATTTTGAAACACCGCCATCTTTTAAATGCAAGTGTGGCAGTGAATTGTTGAAAAAAGGTTGGATGAATGAATATCAGTATTTTACCACTGTTCCATGAGAATGCTTATCCCAGCTTAAGCTTTAAAGTATCACCAGAGTAGTAAATATATTCAGAGGATTCACTTGCATCATTTCAGGTAACTTGATTGGTTCATGTTTTATTATATCTATTTAGTATTACATATATATTTGTCCCCCATAAACTTGGAAAATGTGAGTATACATTATGGCAAGGACATTTAATCTGTAACCATAATAAATTAAGGTCTAGTATTCTATGCTTTCTGGACATTGTGCAATACAAAAATAAATGCCCTCAAAGAGCTCACAGTCTAGTTGGGGAAGCAACCATTTCATTGCTGCCAGAAACTGACCTCATTGTCTTGCTAGCAGCTACTGACTGTGGTCCAAGATTCTAAAAAAAGACATTCCAACTCACAAATCAACTCCAAATTATAGAATAAATACAGTTGCACACTTAACTACTGATTCTATTGTCTTCTTTCTATATGTCTGTTGCTACGCTGCATACTGAGTGCTCACGGACAAACACAGAGCTGCCGAGATACTATACTACTCACACATTAGGATGTAAGATAGAGGAAATGATTCACATCGGTATAGCCATTGGGGTTTTAAATTATTAGATTGTTTATTCATAGAAAATTTTGTCCTGAATTACCTAAAGATCTGCCTTGGTTCTTTCATTCATTTTATAGGTATACTCATTGGAGAAGATTGAGTCATTTCAAAAGAATGTTTGTTTATCCACTTATCTGGTATACTAGAAAAAGGAGGCATATTTCTCCAAATCTGGGTTGCTTGGCAACTACATCAGCTTTCCATTCTAGTTAACCAGCAGTGGATAAAGCCTGCTAACACTCACATATTCACAGGCGGTCGAGCCAAGGTCAGTGACAGAGCTAGGATCTCAATAGAATTGATGCTTCTCGCACTTACAAGATAATAAGATATAAGGCTCTCAGATTTTAAAAGAACCCGAAATGTTATTTAACCAAGTGCCAGCCTGTCTGTAACTTCACTGCAGACCCCTGGACCAACTGCTGTATGAATATCTGCCAAGTTTAGTGAACTCTTAAACTCAAAACTTTTTTCAACAATGTACTAGCATGCTTGAGTTTAAACAGATGGTGAGGTTTAAAAATATTAACAACGTTTATATTCCAACATTTTTTGTTTTCTGAATTTTTAAAAGCACATGCATTCTTTTTGTAGTGAAAAAAGCCACTATTATTTATACCATCAGTTTTGACTCATCAAAATTCATCTTTATTCTGGTAAGAGAAAAATCTAATCTCTCTGTTAAATCTCTCCATTAAAGATAGTTTACCTGGGGGGCGCCTGAATGGCTCAGTTGGTTAAGCATGCTACTCTTGATTTCAACTCAAATTTCATCTCAGGGTCCTGGGATGCAGCCCCAGCCTGCTGTTGGGCTCCTGCTCAGCAGGGAGGTTGGATTCCTCCCTCCTCCTCAGCCCCTCCCCCAGCTCCTGCATATACACACATACACACTCTCTCTCTCTCTCAAATAAATAAATATTTTTCTTTTATTTATTTACCCATGAGAGACACAGAGAAAAAGGCAGAGACATAGGCAGAGTGAAAAGCAGGCTCCCTACAGGAAGCTGGATAAGGAACTCTATCCCAGGATCCTAGGATCATGCCCTGAGCTGAAGGCAGACGCTCAACCACTGAGCCACCCAGGCATCCCATAAATAATTAAATCTAAATAAATAAACAAACAAACAAACAGGATAGTTTACCTATTGGTACCTTGTAGATCAAATCTAATTTCTTTCCTTATATGACAGCCTAAAATATCCTCATTTTTTTCCCTTCAGGCTAAATTTTCCATTTCTTCAATCAGACCTCGTACACATACTGCCAAATCCCCTTCACGGTCATGATCACTCATCTCTAATTTCAAATTAATTTTTCTATGTTGTTTTTGACCCGGGATTGTGAGAGTCAAATGTGGCCTTACAGGAATCCCAGAGTAAATTGGAACCATGCCTAACTTGAGTTGATACTGTGCTTCCATTAATGCAATTCAACATGGCAGGACTTGTTTGATACAAACAATATTTGAAGTTGATACGTATCAAGTCTACTGATACGTAGACTTTTGTGGCTTGTCCACATACATAGTTATTAAACACTCTCCTACATCATGTCCATGTGTTTAAAGGTTTTTGGGACCCAAATGCAAGACCTTAAATATATCCTTTTTTCAATCCCATTTAATTCTGTTCCTCAAGTTAATCAATCAAAATTTCTTGATTCTCTTCTCCAATATATCCTTTCTTACAGCTTGGAGTTGTCTAAATATATGATGAACCACACCATTTATACTCTTATTCAAGTAAATGACAAAAATGTTTAATAGGGTGGAAAGGGCAAAGTCCCATGGTAAATCTTGAAACCCATCGCCAAACTGGCAGTAACCCGTTCATCTACCCTTGATCACAGCCAGTGAGGAAGCTACCAATCCTTGCCTCCAGCCCATAATCCTCTATCTTCATGGGGAACGGATCACAAAGAACCTTGTCAAATGCCCTGCAGGAGCCAAAAAAGAAACCTAATCTACACTTGTCACCTTCTACATTTGAGTAGCTTTATATTACCTCATTTGTTTATTCAACAAACATTTATTGAACACCTATATGCCAGGTGCTCTTCTAGACTCTGGGAAAATATACCAAAGCAAGGTATTTTGCATTATCATACATCCAAGTATTATCATCCTCATTTTGCTGAGTAGAAAATGGGGCTTAAGTATGTGAGCTAATTCCCAAAGTAGGGACTAGGTGGCTCAGTGATTTAGCTCCTCCCCTCAGCCCAGGGCGTGATCCTGGAATCCTGGGATCGAGTCCCACATTGGGGTCCCTGCATGGAGCCTGCTTCTCCCTCTGTCTGTGTCTCTGCCTCTCTCTCTCTGTGTCTCTCATAAATAAATAAATAAATAAATAAATAAATAAATAAATAAATAAATAAAATCTTTAAAAAAATTCCCAAGGTGAACATGTATCACAGCCAAGATCCAAACCTAACTCTAACCACGTGAATGCTTGATGGTATCTCTGAAATCCATACTCACAGTAGCTCCCCAAACCTCCTCCACTTCAATTTCTTCACCTCTTGCCTTCTATGCATAAAGGTTTGCTCTTTTTTTTTCAAAGATTTTATCTATTTATTCATGAGAGACACAGAGATAGAGGCAGAGATATAGGCAGAGGGAGAAGCAGGCTCCCTGCAAGGAGCCTGATGGGAGATTCGATCTCAGGACCCTGGGATCAGGCCCTGAGCTGAAATCAGATGCTCAACCACTGAGCCACCCAAGCATCCCAGGTTTGCTCTTCATTAAAAACCTTGTCTATAGGGTCTATGCCTTAACCCTGAGGAGTGACTGTTGACAAGAATTATAGGTCTTGCAGTAGACTAATGGGGAAAACGTCTGGGGTGAGCAGGCTATTAGTTTATAAAAAACCACTAACTTTCTGTGTTTTCCTCGCAGCAATTCATTTTCTGGTTCTGCTGTTACCCTCTTAACAAGGATCCACCCCTTGTAAAAATGAACAAAACTCCCAAGGGAAGATAGATTGAAGTATGTTCAATGCCATACTTATAAGTAATAAAATGCACCTCAATTATAGTGAGTTATTCACTTCATCATAGCCCCAAGTCATGCCTTCGAGAAGAGGAGGAGGGTTGAGGATTGCCAGCGTCAACTTCCAGTCCCCAAAGAAAATACTTGTGTCTAATGCAAAATGTGTTTAACACAAATAAAACCAGCATAGTAGTCTAGAATATTTGTCTTTGTCTTTATTCTTTCAAGTAACAAATTTAAGTTTACATTAAGTTCTTTCACAATTATTCTTTTTCTCTTGAAGAAAATTATAAATTACTACATTTTTATTGAAAAAGTAATAACCAAAACTGGATTAAATATATTTAGTAGAACAAAGGGTATATAATAAATTAGAAGCCTTCTGGATTTCCAAGTCTCTCTTTGCCACTCAGGAATAGTTGTTGGTTATGGTTACTTGTGTGTGCTTTCAGAACTCATATTCTTATGTACATATTATTTGTATGTGTTTTTCCTTGGAGATTTTCCCGTATTAGACAAGGGAACTTGCCATGTTTTTTGGTGCTTTCATTTATACTCCTATATGAAAGTGGTATATGATTTAACCAGCATCCTACTGATGGGCATTTAGCTTGTTTTCCAGACTTCACAATTGAAAGCATTTATTTTAACTTTATTAATTAATTCAAAATATATAACACGTACCAAGTTCCAAGCTGTGATCTAAGCACTTTACAAAACTCAACTCATTGCATCTCTAAAATAACCCTTTGAGCTAGGCACGAATGTCATCACCCCTGTTTTCCAGATGAGGAAGCAGAACAAGGTGAAGTGACTCATCCCAGGTCACACAGCTGTTAAAGACCAAGCTGGATTCAAACCCAGACTGTTGTAGCTTAAGAATCCATGCTAACCTCTGATGAGAATCAAAATTCCTCTCCTTTACTGCAACACAATTGTCTTTTCCTGAAGTAAATCAGTTGCTAGGCATAAGGAATGAAAGATGCTTTTAGTCACCAGCATTAGCATGTGAAAAAAAAAATGAGAAAGAAGAGAAAAAATAGATGACAAAATGCCTCTAGAGCCACTTCTATTCCACTCCACCATGCTCATTCTCAATCGCCTCTACAAAGCTTTCTGAAAGGCAGTCAGACCAAACGGTCCTAAGTGATAAATTCCTCTGCAGAGTGAATTCACTTCAACCAAGAGGAGAAGCGACAGCCCAAAGAGCATTAGCTTTTAAATCCTGCAATAAAACAGTACAGACGCTAACGTGCTTTTGTGCAAAGCTTCACTGGTGTGCACAACGTTAAGTGAAAGGTAAACAATCTAATCAAGACTTCTCAAAAGAAGAAATTGTCTCAAGAAAAAAATTTTTTTTTTTACCAGAGCTACAATTATAGCTTCTCAGTCAGAGGAGAAGCAATTTGGTTGCTCTGAAAAGCTCAAAAGCCAAAATACACTCAATTCCTTCTCCCAGATGCAGAGCAATTGGCTCTCTGGTGACAATTTTCGTACTTCTTTAAGATGATATTGCATGCTGCCAGGGGTAATACTATTTGAATTTCAAGATTTGAGGGGAAACTTGTCCCTGCTTTGGGTTTTAAACTTGACAGACCCCACCCTTCCTTTCTCAAGTGGTAAATAGAAAAACTGCCAATTTCTCTTAGTACATACAATGCTAATTAGTTCACCGCTCTAATTTTATTTCTGGCCTTGGGTACAGCTGAAGCTCTGCTGGTAAATTAGCAACTACATAAATGTTTGCACTGTTTTGAGAGCCTGAGAATATGAATCACCTTGAGAGAAATAGCTTTGATCAGAATATGAGAGCTATATCTGAAGGTGCTTTACCGTTATTATCGGTGGTAGGCAGGCAATTTGAACTTCAGGATGAAAAAATTAGAGAGAATCCATGAAGGGAGGAGGTTTATGCCACCTATATGCAACTCTTGGAGCCGTCAAAAGAGAATAACTCAGAAAATTAATGGCTCCTCTGAGAAACACAAATTAATCTGATGATCTGATAAAAGGGGAAAAAAAAGATACCATTTCCCAAGGTGTAGAAGAATTTACAGACAAATTTCCAGAAATACTGAAAATCTTTGAAGGGTTTCTTGGTATTTCATTGATGACCCCAGAGGCTAGACCCACCAAGGATTCAGTCTGCTGTCCCCCATTTCCATCTCTCTGCTTCTGACATTCCCTCATCTCCATATCTCCACTTCCATCTAGTATGATCTCATTATAATACCACATGAGATGCACACTTTCAGAGGGAATCTGAGCTCTCAAAGGCCATTTTAATCTTCTGCTTCTGCAAATAAAAGATGAGTCTTCACCACTCAAAAATAGCTGTATGTATACCATTGCTCTATTTGGAATGACGACGAATCTGACAAGGCTACATTCTACATCAGAAATACTAAGGACTTTGGACAAGAATAGGGATAATTTTTTTTTGTTAAGATTTTATTTATCCACTTGAGAGAGAGCACAAGCAGGGGAGCAGCAGAGGGAGAAGGAGAAGCAGACTCCATCCCCCAACTACTTAACCCCCCCCCAGCCGACCCCCCAGCAGGGATCCCAACCCAAGGCTCCATCCTAGGACCCTGGGGTCATGACCTGAGCCCAATACAGATGCTTCACTGACTGAGGCACCCAGGTGCCCCAAGAATGAGGATAATTATGTTTGATTCTACATCATCTGTGTGAGAAAAAATTGTTAAAGACTTTGAACTGTACCAAGAGTTTACAGGGTGTTTCCAATGGAAAGCTATGTTCTGCTTAAAGCACATTCTTTTGGGTTATCTGTAGGGGTCTCTGGGGCTTGTGTCTTTTACTATCTTTGAGCTATTTTACAACTCAATGAGTTGGAGATAACAAACACAATGAAGTATTTTTTTTTTTTAAGATTTTATTTATTGATTCATGAGAGACACACAGAGAGGCAGAGAGATAGGCAGAGGGAGGAGAAGCAGGCTACCCTTAGGAAGCAGGATGTGGGACTCGATCCCTGAACTCCAGGATCATGCCCTGAGCCAAAAGCAGAGCCCAACCGCTGAGCCATCCAGGCATCCCAATGGAAGTATTTTTTGTTAATAGACTTACAAATAAATTCTGTTAAGGGAGAGACAATTGCTCTCTCTCATACCAGCAGAAAGAGCCAGTTCGGTCTATGTAAGCCTCCACTTTTAAAATTCTTCTTGAAACTGGTTGTAACATCTTAATCTGTTCCCTTATTAATTAAAAAATTAAACTTTTTGACACTCATTTTACAATGTATATTTTGTATACATATATACAAAAGTCATGATTTTACATTTTATGAAAATTATTTTGAGAAATTTAAGAAACTTCTGCATATTCCAGTTTAATTGATTTTTTAAATTACCCAAGCCATCATTTGACTTTGCAAGAGTATCTCTGTGTTCTCTTTCCCAAGAACAAAATATGGAAATATATTATTTCCCTCAGCTCTGTTCATCATCCTTACCTTTCAAGTAAACTTTTTTTTTTTTTTGCATAGTTTTGTAAGATCTTTTGTTTCTCTTATAAATGTTTCCCTCACAGATTTCCTTGGGGCTTCAAGTCAGGAAAACTCATCAAAGAGGGAACATATGGCATTTGATTAGTGAAATAACTTTCCATTATTTTTCCTCTCCTTTTTGGGGTTAATTTTTATTTATTTAATTTATTTATTTAAGATTTTAGTTATTTAGGGACACCTGATTGGCTCAGTCCTTGAGCATCTGCCTTCGGCTCAGGGCGTGATCCCAGGATCCAAGATCCAGTCCCCCGGTGGGCAACCTGTGGGGAGCCTGCTTCTCCCTCTGCCCGCATCTCTGCCTCTCTCTGTGTGTTTCTCATGAATAAATAAATCTTTTTTTAAAAACGATTCTATTTATTTATGTATGTATTATGTATTTATTTGAGAGAAAGATAAAGAGAGAGAGTGTGCACACAAGCAGGGGTGAAGAGCAGAGTGGGAGCAACAAGCAGACTCCACACTGAGCACACAGCCCAACAACACAGGGCTCCACCCCAGGACCCTGAGATCACCACCTGAGCCGAAATCAAGTGTCTGCCCCTCAATGGTCTGAGCCACTCAGGTGCCCTGGGGATAATTTTTAATGTATACTTATATATCATTGCTATCCTTCCTTTTCACTCTTTATTTTATAATATCTAAGCCATTCAAGCCAACAGTGTACACCTACCTAATATTTATGTGGAAAGTATGCTTATGATGAGGCTCAAATTCAAGAAATGCCTCCAAGGAGGCTTTTAAGTAATGCATGCATTACTTTCAGATTCTCTTGGTGTCTAAATTAATGCCGAGAGTATATTGAGTGTTTGAGAGAATAGAATCTCTAGCTTTCAGGAAATCTTTCAATAAATGAGTATCACAGATCTTTTAGCAATAATTTAAAAAGGTCTTATATATTATGATAACCACACATTCATATGCCCTCATCCCAAAAGTGCTGAGAAGGAAATATGAGTTTTTCATTGAAGTTGATTTCAAACTGAGACTTCCTTTAAAATTGAAATCACATCCTTGAAATGAGCAGCACTTTTTAGGCATGTCTGTAATATTTGAATATCAAAAACAGAAGACCAGCCATTTGTAGTGACAGAACTTTATTCTATCACTATCTATCTTTATTCTATATTCAATTTAAAACTGGTTTGATGGAACCTACAACTAAACGGACATAGAAGGGAGGGACTCAAGGACAACTGTGGAGGTTAGGTACCCATAATGGTGAACCCGGCACCCCTTGTAGCCACAGCAATCTCTACAAGGGTTGACAATTGAGAGTTTTATTATTTTTCTTTAACTTACTCTTTCAAGAAATCTAGAAATAGGAACTGTTGTCAACTCTGATCCTTAAGCTCCCCAGGAAACAGAGTATTTATAGGAACAAATAGACCCAAGAATGCTCCTTATGTTTATCAAGCAATCTTGTTTTATTGTCAGAGTCACTAATACCATAGATGGTAACACTTTGTATAAAACTATTTAATATCGAAGTGATGCTTTGCATGAAAGATGCTCACTCCTGCTGACTCCTTTTCTGACCAGTTTTGTCTGTCACCTGCAGGAGGTATGAGTGGTATAAAGAGTCAAGTTAAATTCTACCATTTACTGTTGTTTGGTCAATCTCCAAATTCCCATTCTGGAAAATGACTAATATTGGTATCTATCTCAGAGGGCTGCTTTGAGGACTAAGGAAATTGATGTGTGTAAGGCATGGTATTTGGGGTGCAGTAGGCATTCAATGAACACTTATTAGCAGCATGAAGGTCAAAGATGGACTCAAAAGGTGGTATATGCAAGGTCAGTTTAGGCAATAATCCAGGAACAATCCATTCCAGTCAGCCCAGCTCTGTCTTCCCTCCCCCAGAAGACTGGAAGGGAGTCGAGCTCTTTGCCTTGAGAACTGGAGGGAGGTAGAAGGCAGAGAGGGCAACCCCTCCCCTCCAAAGAACCAATCAACGGAAGGAAGGTAGCAGTTCCACGAGTATTTGTTAAAGGCTCCCCTGAAGCAGTAGTTCTCAAGGGTGGCACACTATTTCCAATGGCTCTTGAACTCATGACTCTGAGAACAAGAGTCGCATGCTCCAACTGAGTCAGCCAGCCAGCCAGGAGCTCCAATGGCTCTTAAATATCCTCTAGATGGTCTGTGAACTTACTTCCCTAAACACAGTGTGCACCTCACTGCTCTAAGTAAACTTAGGTCTTCACACCTGGATCCATATTGCCCCAGAAAACAGAGGCAAGCAGCAGATGAATTTTTTAAATAACTGTCAATTGTCCTTAAGAAGTCTTAGAGAATGAACAACATGCCAAAAGATTAGAGAGGGAGAAAATATTATTTTCATATTGATAAAGGATGTATTCTGTGAATTATCAATTTTGCATCGAGTAAAGATCCCAGACAAAATTGTAGAGAATATTTTTAAAGTACCTGAAGGATAGGTACAAATTAAGTAGATTGATGATATCTTATTTTAGTGAGGAAAAGACTAGAAAGGACAGTGCTTTTCAGACTTCAATGACCATGTGAATCAACTGGGAATCTGGTTAAACGGTGGATTCTGATTCAGTGTGACTGGATGGGGCCTGAGAGTCTATGTTTCCAAACTGTTTCCAGGCCAGCCAAATTTTGCTTGTTGTAGGACCAGATTTTGCATTGTTAGACTGTAGAATACTATAAGATACTCTGGAAAGAAATAGAAATTGGAGAAAATGTGTAGTATTTGGTAGGATTTTAAAGACTGCCTGCTTTTTAAGATAGCGATTCCATTTCTAGGAGTCTCCATTACATGATTTATTTCTCATCTGCCTAAAGATAAAAGAATATTCATAGCAGCATTGTATATTAAAGCAAAGATTTGGCAACAACCTAAATATCCAACAATAGAGAAGTAGTAAATTGAGGACTATTTTTGAAGCCATTAAGGAGAATGTGTACCATCATGGAAGATCCTCAGGTATTTTATTAAATGAAGTAATATAAAGCACCACCCAATATATATTTAAGAAAGAATGTATGTATATTAATGCATGTATGTGTAAACACTGTAAAAGCATCTAGAAGGATGCACATCAATTTCACAGTGGTTTCCTCTGAGTAAGTAATGTGGAAACAAAGGCAAGAGAAAAATTAAATTTCCTTATTACCTACAGCTCATTGACAAGTCCTTGAAACAGGCGGAGTGACCTTCCTCTAGGAACTCAGCTGCCTCGATGTTAATACTTTGCTAAGGCAAAAGACAATCTTGTCCACTCCCCACGATCCTGTAAGTTTACTTTAACATGTAAAAATTCCTTTGGCAACTTCCTTTGTCTCTACTCCCCACCCAAGATATATGTTGGCAATCATCCCCCAAGCATTGGCCCACCTATATACATCTGAAGGGTCTCATGACTCAGGTTTTATTAGATGGTAATAAATGACCTTTCTCAACAATAGCCAGCAGCTCCCTCAAGGTCTGAATATTACTCAGCAATTAGAAACGACAAATACCCACCATTTGCTTCAACGTGGATGGAACTGGAGGGTATTATGCTGAGTGCAGTAAGTCAATCGGAGAAGGACAAACAGTGTATGTTCTCATTCATTTGGGGAATATAAATAATAGTGAAAGGGAATATAAAGGAAGGGAAAAGAAATGTTGGGAAATATCAGGAAGGGAGACAGAACATAAAGACTCCTAACTCTGGGAAACGAACTAGGGGTGGTGGAAGGGGAGGAGGGCGGGTGTTGGAGGGGAATGGGTGACGGGCACTGAGGTGGACACTTGACGGGATGAGCACTGGGTGTTTTTCTGTATGTGGGTAAATTGAACACCAATAAAAATTAATTTAAAAAAATAAATAAATAAAAAATTAAAAAAAAAAAAAAAAAAAAGAAACCTTGCTTCCAAACTTCCTTAGAGACTTACACTATCCCTAACCCCCTCCCAAACTGAAAGTAAATAATGGGCCACTCCCAAATTGAAAGTAAATAACGGGCCACTCCCAAATTGAAAGTAAATAACGGACCACTCCTCATGACCCCCTAGCTCTTTCTGCTCTTTTCTGCCCAGGGTCCAGTCCTGGTGCTTTTTGCACCAGAGATGTCTCAAAAATTCTTTCTTGACCATCGGCTTCAAACCCTAACATCTTTCCTACATCATAGACACGGAACCAGAACAAGGATATAAAAAGGAGACTTTCATGTTTCAGACTTTTTCCTTCTATATTCTATACACTTTAACAAAGATATAACCAACTATGTGACTGTTTTTAATAGAAAAACAAGAGTTGAGCAATGGAATTTGCTGTGGATCCATTGGAAATATACTACTCATAAATGAAGTCTGAAAGAGACCTGGTTTTCTCTACCACTACAACAACTTACACCACTTCTTTTTTCTTAAGATTTATTTATTTATTTTAAAGAAAGAGAGAGTGAGAGAGCGGGGTGGGAGGGAGGGGACAGAAGGGGAGAGAGAGAAGCAGACTCCTCCCTGCTACTCAAGAGCCCAACTCAAGGCTTCATCTTATCACTCAGAGATGAGGACCTAAGCCAAAATCAAGAGTCAGATGCTCAACTCACTGAGCCCCTTATGCCACTTCTGACACCAAATGGGTGGGTTTTCCACTCCAAGGAATCCTGACGTTGACTTCCTGGAGTTGGCATCAGACCCCAGTAAAGGACTCAGTCCCACAAAATTTGCCCTACTTCAGTGCTGATCACAAGTACAGGCCCCCAGTACTGAATACAAATCTAGGGTTCCCGAGACCCCCTCCTCAGGTTTGATAATTTGTTAGAACAACTCACAGAACTCAGGAAAACAATTTACTCTCTATTACTGGTTTATTTTAAAGGCTACAAGTCAGGAACACACAGATGGGTAAGAGCAAGGAATGCAGAAGAGGTATGAAGTTTCCATGCCTTCTCCAGGCACATCACCCTCCCAGCACATAGGTGTGTTCACCAACCCAGAAGCTCTCCGAACCCCTTGGTTAGGGTTTTATATGGAGACTTCATTATGTAGGTGAGATTGATTAAATCATTGGTCATTAATGATTAAGTCAACCCTCCAATCCCTCTTCCCTCCCTGGAGGTCAGGAGGTAGGACTGAAAGTTCCAGTCCTCTAATCTCCTGGTTGGTTCCTCTGGCAACCAGCCCACATCCTCACAGGCTTTCCAAAAATCATCGCATTAACATAAACTCAGGTGTGGCTTATTACAAATAACAAAAGACACTCCTTTCTCTTTTATTGCTTTGGAGCTATTTCAGGAACTGGGGATAAAAACCAAATATTATAACAAAAGATGCTCTTATCATTCTATGCTTAGGAAATGACAAGGGTTTGAGAAGCTGTGTCAGGATCTGGAGACAAAAACAAATACATATTTCTCATTATATCACAACATCACAATGTCCTTATCAATGGATTGGATTCAAGGACAACAAAGCGGATTTGTAATTGTCAGAAAAAAACAAATCCATATCCTATTCACCAAGAAGAAAGGGCTCTAGTGGCATGCTCCAGGACTCTGCTCTGGTCCTATTTAAAAACGTTAACCTATGACTGGCATAGGGGAAACAGAGCATTTAATCAAATATTCAAATGATGTAAGGCTGAGGAAAAAATTCTTCGATAAAACTAGGAAGTCAAAAATATCTTGACTAGCTAGAAACATTGGTCAAATCTAAAAGAATGAAATTGGGATGCCTGGGTGGCTCAGTGGTTGAGCATCTGTCTTCAGCTCAGGGCATGATCCTGGAGTCCCAAGATCGAGTTCCTCATCAGGTTCCCTGTGAGGAGCCTGCTTCTCCCACTGCCTATGTCTCTGCCTCTCTCTGTGTCTCTCATGAATAAGTCAATAAAATCATAAATAAATAAATAAATAAATAAATAAATAAATAAATAAAATTGATTTGAGATAAATGTAAAGTCCTACTGCTAAGTCTAAAAATCCAACAACACGAGTACAAACTGAGAGAAACATGGTTTAATCAAATCTTATTTGACAAACTAGAGAGTTTAGCTGCCTGACACTCCAAATGAGCTGAGAATATAATTTGGCTGTCACAGACATCAAAGATCACATAGTTGGGGAAAAAAATGTTTCTTAAGATCCAAACTAGGACCAAAGAGGGGAATTTTCATGAAGATCAATTTCAGGCCAATATATGGAAGCCTAACAATAAACTAGATAGCTTCCTGAGATCGTGCGTTCCTGACTTGTGGAAATGTTCAAGCAGAGACCAAGCTACTTCTTGCTGGACAACATAGAAAAGGAAAGGATGAGATGGACAACCTGAAAGCCCAATTCTGGGGTTCTAAAAATGTATATTTTTATGACGTGAATTAATAATTGACTTCTGATTTTTGATGTTTAAAAACAGGAAATGATATCACATCTTAAACAAAAAAAGTTATCCATTTGATCACTTCTACCAAGAAGGAGTCTTTTGATAGGCATAGGAGGTATAATGGGTGGTCCAAGGGTTTTCTACCTCTAGTACATCTTTTTTGAAGGTACCTCCTTAAATCGCAAACATGAAAGAGATTATGAGCATGTCGTCTAGAATAATCTCATCGAAAATGAAACAGAATTGTACGCCTAACATGGATAGAATCCAGCAGCGCTCAACTTCAGCCCCCCTCAGTGGGAATGAGAAGAGCTGCTTTGCATTCCTTCAAGCTTTACCCTGGCCCACATCATGCAAGGGCATCTAGTGTCAAGGAGGGCTGCTACCATTTGAGATACTGGGAGCAGAGGTAGAGCACTTCCTCTACTGTACTTATCGACTCTGATAGTTTTTAATGGTATTCAAGACACAGAATCCCTCATTCCTAGGCAATAGGGACCAGAGCTACAGCCAAATGTTTTTCCCTGGCCCCAGCCCCCTGTGGAGGACTTTACTGTGTTCTATGCCTGCTGACTTGGTGATGCTAACCAGAGTTCTCCTGCCAAAAGATTTCCACGTTGCCTTTGCACAAAACTACTGTGCCATGAATTTATTTGTTAAGTATCTTCTATACACACACACATGCATACAAAATAACTCCTCCCAATGTTTTCATGCCTTAACTTTTTTAAAGATTTATTTACTTATTTATTTATTTATTTATTTATTTATTTATTTATTTGAGAGAGAGAGAGAGAGAGAGAGAGAGGGAGAGAGAATGAATGAACAAGAGCAGGGGGAGGGCAGAGGGAGAGGGAAAGAGAGAGAGAGAACCTTAAAGCAGACTCATCGCTGAGGGCAGACCCAGACACGGGCTCCATCTGATGACCCTGAGATTATGACCTGAGCTGAAATCAAGAGCAGGACGCTCAACTGAGTGAGCACCCAGGTGTCCCCTCATGGTTTAATTTTTTTTTTATTTTAGGCCAGAAAATTGCTACTAACGACCTTGATTCTGGTGTTGGAGTCAGTAATGCCAGTTAGGAAAAAAAATAATTTCTCAAAAAAAAAAAAAAAAAGCAAAAAGATCCATTTGGGCATTCATGTTGTGTTACAGGAGGGGAGGAATTTGTTTCTGTGTGTGTGTGTGTGTGTGTGTGTGTGTGTGTGTGTGTGTGTGTGATGCTGTCACTCCAAAATTGATGCAGGTGTGCAGAAGTATGCTAGTAGTTGTTTAATTGCTCTTCAGCAAGAAGAAAAACACTAATTTGTAGCATTAGCCAATTTCTATGGTATAAATGCTCCCAGCTTGGTTGATTTTGAGCTACCAAAATAGATATCAGTGAACCTGATGGCAGAAAGAAACAAGCTGATTGACTCTGATAAGTCAAGCAAGCATCTTCTGGAAATTTAGTTGGATGAAGAGTAACAACAAATGCCTACAACAGTTGATACCTGATGTGAATCTTCCCTTTTTAAAAGTTATTTCATTTATTTATTTATGAGAAACAGAAAGAGAGAGGCAGAGACATAGGCAGAGAGAGAAGCAGGCTCCCTTTGGGGAGCCCAATGTGGGACTCAATTTGAGGACCCCGGGATCATGACCTGAGCCAAAGGCTGACACTCAACCACTGAGCCACCCAAGGGCCCCTGAATCTTTCTTCATAAAAGATTTTACAGAGATATTTAAGGCCAGTTTGGGCTTGGCACATTAATATAAAGCAGTATTTGTTTCTTTTTTTCTGTCCTTACACCAACTGTTTTGATCATCTGTCTAAATGTGCTTTCTTATTAAAAAGTATTTTAAGAACAAGAATTGCAGCTATTCTAATATTTATCTTGAGGTCTTTCCCATCATTGTGAAGCTTAATCTGTATTTTTATATCAAAGAAGAAACTGCAATAACAATTAAAGCTATGTGATTCTAAGAAGAAATATAATTATATGTCTTTAGAATAATTCATTTACCAGTGATATCTTCTTTCCTGCACAGAATAGTACATACATGGTTCGATCCCATTCAGTGTAATGAAACCTATTCTTTAAGGTTGATGTTCTTTGGTGGAAAAGAAGACTCAGAAATTCTTGGCTGAATATCCTCATACCCATTTCCAACCGCTCTTCCTTACCTTCCTGGGGAGAGACTGGACAAGTATATAAACACTTTCCCAGATTCCCTTGTGCCTCAGCTGGAAAACTCTGTGCCCAGTGGTGGTCTATCTAATAAGGTAAGTGAAACCTACTTAGAACATATGGGGAGAAAGGAATGTACGTAACTGTCTAAAATCCTTCTTTCTGAGTTGAGTGTTAACATAATGCCAAGATCAGTGGCAGCCAACGTCATGGGGCAGCTAGCAAGAGGATGAAAGCTAGCATGGAAAGAATGGCAGATTGGAAGGAGAAAGAGACTGGATGAATCCTGACAATGTGGTTGAACTACTGCCTGGACTAGAATATCAACACCTTGATGTCTTAATATGAGGAAATGGCCTATTATTTTTTACTGCTTCCCAGAAGTATAATTCACATAACACAGAGTTCAGCTGTCATAAGTATACAATTTGATGTGTTAGTAAACTAACAGAGTGCTGTCTCATCACAATCCACTTTTCCCCTCAACTCGTTTCCAAGCAGTCTTCATTCCTAGCACTGGCCCTGGGCAAATACTGATCAGCTGTCTGAGCCTACACTTAACCTTTTCTGGACATTGCCTATAAATAGAATCATGCAATTTGCCATCTTTTGTGTCTGGCTTCTTTCATTCACAATAATGCTTTTGAAGATTCCATGCTGTAGCATGTACCACTATTTATTCTTTGTCAATGCTGAATTGTGTTCCATTTCTATAGATACCCCTCAATTTGTTTATCCACTTGTTTATTGATGGATAATCGGGTTGTTTTCAGTTTGGGGACATTATAAATAATACTGATCAGGATACTTGTGCATAAGTCTTTTTGCAGATCTGTATTTCCATTTCTCCTAGGAGTGAAATATGAGGTCACATGGTAAGTTTATGTCTCCATTTTAAAGAAATTCCCAAACTGTTTTCCAAAGTGGCTGTACCATATTACATTTCCACCTGCAGCATATAAGAGTTCCCTCTCTCTACAACCTTGCCAAAATACTTGGTATTGTGTGTCTTTTTGATTATAATAAGCATTCTTAGCTAGTGTATAGTGACATTTCTTTTGCAGATTTAACTTTTATTTCCCTAATAACTAATAATATTGAGTACTTTCTTGTGCTAATAAGCCATTCAGGTCTCCCTTGGTAAAAATGTCTGTTCAAGTCTTTTGTCCACTAATAATTGGGTTGTTTATCATCTTATTTCTCAGTTGTAAGTGTTCTTTTATATATAAATTCTCGATACATGTTCTTAATCAGAACATTTAGGTTTGCAAATATTTCGTTCATTCTATGGCTTATTTTTTTCATTTTCTTAAACTTGTCTTCCAAAACACAAGTTTTTAATTTTAAAGAAGCCCAATTTATTCATTTTTTCTTTTATGGTTTGTGCTTTTAGTGTCATGTCTGATTCTTTGCTAACTAACCTAAGGGCAAGTGTGTTTCTATAGAGACATAACCTTTTTATTTCTTTTAGGACTAAAAATGTCCTTTGGAGTTAAGTTTTCAGCATAGTGTGGTAAGGTTCTAGGTTTATTGGTTTATATTATTTATTTATTCCATATGTGTATCCAATGGTCTCATCATGATTTATTGAAAAGAGGATCCTTTCTTTATTTAATTATCTTGGCATCTTTGTTGAAAATTAATTTACCAGAAATGTAGGGGTTTGTTTTTGAACTTTTAGTTCTAGTCCATTGATTTATAACAAGGGTCACAAAGTATGGTCTTTGGGACAAATCCAGCCCAACACCTTTTTAAATCAAGTTTTACTGAACACAGCCATTCGCACAAAAACAGACACATGGATCAATGGAACAGAATAGAGAACCCAGAAATGGGCCCTCAGATCTATGGTCAACTAATATTCAACAAAGCAGGAAAAACTATACACTGGAAAAAGGACAGTCTCTTCAATAAATGGTGCTGGGAAAATTGGACAGCCACATGCAAAAGAATGAAACTGGACCATTCTCTTAGACCAGACACAAAGATAAACTCAAAATGCTTGAAAGATCTAAATGTGAGACAAGAATCCATCAAAACCCTAGAGTGGAACACAGGCCACACCCTTTTGAACTTGGCCACAGCAACTTCTTGCAAGATACATCCATGAAGGCAAGGGAAACAAAAGCAAAATGAACTCTTGGGACTTCATCAAGATAAAAAGCTTCTGCACAGCAAAAGAAACAGTCAACAAAACTAAAAGACAACCTACACAATGGGAGAAGATATTTGCAAATGACATATCAGATAAAGGGCTAGTATCCAAGATCTCTAAAGAACTTATTAAACTCAACAGCAAAGAAACAAACCATCCAATCATGAAATGGGCAGAAGCCATGAACAGAAATTTCACCAAAGAAGACCTACACATGGCCAACAAGCACATGAGAAAATGCTCCGCATCACTTGCCATCAGGGAAATACAAATCAAAACCACAAGGAGATCCCACCTCACACCAGTGAGAATGGTGAAAATCAACAAGACAGGAAACCACAAATGTTGGAGAGGATGTGGAGAAAGGGGAACCCTCTTGCACTGTTGGTGGGAATGTGAACTGGTGCAGCCACTCTGGAAAACTGTGTGGAGGTTCCTCAAAGAGTTAAAAATAGAACTACCCGAGGACCCAGCAATTGCACTGCTGGGGATTTACCCCAAAGATACAGATGCAGTGAAAAACCGAGACACCTGCACCCCAATGTTTATAGCAGCAATGTCCACAGTATCCCAACTGTGGAAGGAGCCTCGGTGTCCATCAAAAGATGAATGGATCAAGAAGATGTGGTCTACGTATACAATGGAGTATTCCTCAGCCATTAGAAACTACAAATACCCACCATTTGCTTCAACGTGGATAGAACTGGAGGGTATAATGCTGAGTGAAGTAAGTCAATCAGAGAAGGACAAACATTATATGGTCTTATTCATTTGGGGAATATAAGAAATAGTGAAAGGGATTAAAGGGGAAAGGAGAGAAAATGAGTGGGAAATATCAGAGAGGGTGATAGAACATGAGAGACTCCTAACTCTGGGAAATGGACAAGGCGTAGTGGAAGGGGAGGTGGGCGGTAGGATGGGGGGCCTGGGTGACAGGCACTGAGGGGGGGCACTTGACGGGATGAGCACTGGGTGTTATAGTATATGTTAGCAAATCGAACTCCAATAAAAAAAAATACAAAAAAAGTAAAGAAACCACAGCCATTCCCACGTGTTTACATCTTGTTTGAGCTCCTTTGCACTATACGACAGTGATGTTGAATCATTCCAACGGAGACGCTGGCACTTCATAAAAGCAATTTGCCAAAAAGACACTTCTCTCTATGCTATCCTTATGTCAATACTATATTCTTGATCACTGTAGCTTTACAATAAGTCATGATATCAGATAGTAGAAGTCTTCCAACTTAGTTCATATTAATCAAAATTGTTTTTAAAAAATTGTTTTGGCTATCCTAGGCACTTTGCATTTCCATATAAATTTCAGAACCTACTTGTCAATTTCTACAAAGATCATGTTGGGACTGTGATAAGGGTTGTGTTGGATTTATAAATCAATTTGGGTAGAACAACCATTTTGATAATATTGGGTCTTGCAATCCATAGGCTTGCAGTATACAAGTCTTTGCATTTGTCAAATATGTTTCTCAGTATTTTTTTATTATTTGTGATGCTGTTATAAATGAAGTTGTTTTCTTTCATTTTCAGGCTTTTCATTGCTACTATATAGGTATACAATTAATTTTTATACACCGATCTTATATTCTAGGAACTAGCTAAAGAATTTATTGCTTCTTTTATGTTTCAGTGGACTTTTAAAATCTTTCTACAAATCATGATATGTGAAAATAAACACAATTTTATTTCTTCCTTCCCAAACTGGACTAGATTCTCTTTGTCTTTTTTAAACTTTTACACTGACCAGAACATCTGATATGATGTTGAAGAAAAAGTGTTGATAGTGGACATCTTGCCTTTTTTCCTCCGGCCTTGTATGGAAAGCTTTCAGTCTTTCACCATTAAGTATGATTTTAACTATTACTTTTTCATAGATGATCTTCATAAGATTGAGTAATTTTCCTTCTATTCCTAGTTTGTTGAGATTTTTAAAAATAAGAATGGGTGTTGGATTTTTTTCACATGCTTTCTCTGAAGCAATTGAGATAATTGTGTTATTTTTGTTCCTTACTATTCTATTAATATGGTATTCTATATTAAGTGATATTTAGTTGTTAAATCAACCTTGCATTCTTGAAACAATCACACTTATTGGTATAAAACTCTTTTTAAATTATTTATATGAGAGAGAGAGACAGTGTGTGAGGGGGTGAGCGGGACAGACAGAGAGGGAGAGTCTTAAGCAGGCTCCATGCTCAGTGTGGGCTCCATCTCACAATCATGAGATCATGACCTGAGCCAAAATCAAGAGTCAGACACTCAGCCGATTGAGCCACCCAGGTGCCCCTTCCACAGACTATTTTTGACTCTACATTCTAATTTTTTTGGTAAAGATTTTATTTATTTGAGAAAGAGAGCACAAGCAGGGTGGGGCAGAGGGAGAGGAAGAAAGGATCTGAAGCAGACTCCACATTGAGAGCCGAACCCCATACCCTGACGATGAGATCTCGATTAACCTGAGTTGCAACTAAGAGTCAGATGCTTAACCATCTGAGCCACCCAGGCGCCCCTACATTTCAAATTTTGTTTTTCCTCCACTATACATGTTTTTCCAGTGTTGTATAAACTATGACGTGTCCATGTAGTGATACAATCTCTGGCCCTGCGCCCATGTGTCATAAAGTGGAGTGATTCAGAATGAAACAGTAGAAATATTTCTAAAATTATGTCAGAACAACTATCAATAACTGCACATGAAAGTGTTATAAACCATATAAATACATACTTCTACATCTAAATTAAACGTATCCCTGACTCAACTTCTCTCTGGCTGGATTCCAGAATTGGCTGCAACCATTCTATCACCACCCAAATGAGGGAAAATGTAATGGAGAAAAACTTGGAGTGGAAAGAGACAATGATCTTGCTGCAGCTGAAAATATCTTAGGTTTGCAACAGTATGTTGCAGGCCTAAGGGTTTTTTTTTAGGATTTTTTTTTCTTAAGATTTTTATTTATTTATTTGAGAGAGACACAGAGCAGGAGAGAACAGGAACAGGGAGGCAGGACACAGGGGAGGAACAGAGGGAGAAGCAGGCTCCCTGCTGAGCAGAGAGCAGAACTCAGGGCTCAATCCTAGAATTCCAGGATCATGACCTGAGCCGAAGGCAGACACTTAACCGACTGAGCCACCCAGGTGCCCCTACAAAAACGCATTTCTTTATGAACATGTTGTTGGGACCCTACCCAGACAGAGACTTAGAAAGAACCCAAATAACTGTCCTAAAGCTTAAGCTTCGTTGTATAGGATAAATGAGAGACAAATAACAATGATTATGCACTAGAGATTTGGGGATGAGGATGGCAGTGGACAGGGGTAACAGAAAGACTTTCCACTGTATGCCTTTTCATCATTTGACCATTTGTAATACCTATTAAAATTACAGTGTTTACTTGAGCCAAATATTATAAATTGGAAATGAGTGTCAGCTACATTGAACACTAAGTGAGCACTGCCAAAAGCTTACCTTTTTGATATAAAAAAAGAAAAATCAGAAAAAAACCTGTGATTTGTAAGTAAACAGCCTATCCAAGGTCTCTGAGGGCTGGCGATAGACCCCAAATACTTTTTTTTTTTTGTATATTTTTTATTGGAGTTTGATTTGCTAACATATACTATAACACCCAGTGCTCATCCCGTCAAGTGCCCCCCTCAGTGCCCGTCAACCAGACCCCCCATCCTCCCACCCACCTCCCCTTCCACTACGCCTTGTTCGTTTCCCAGTTAGGAGTCTCTCATGTTCTATCACCCTCTCTGATATTTCCCACTCATTTTCTCTCCTTTCCCCTTTAATCCCTTTCACTATTTCTTATATTCCCCAAATGAATAAGACCATATAATGTTTGTCCTTCTCTGATTGACTTACTTCACTCAGCATTATACCCTCCAGTTCTATCCACGTTGAAGCAAATGGTGGGTATTTGTAGTTTCTAATGGCTGAGGAATACTCCATTGTATACGTAGACCACATCTTCTTGATCCATTCATCTTTTGATGGACACCGAGGCTCCTTCCACAGTTGGGATACTGTGGACATTGCTGCTATAAACATTGGGGTGCAGGTGTCTCGGTTTTTCACTGCATCTGTATCTTTGGGGTAAATCCCCAGCAGTGCAATTGCTGGGTCCTCGGGTAGTTCTATTTTTAACTCTTTGAGGAACCTCCACACAGTTTTCCAGAGTGGCTGCACCAGTTCACATTCCCACCAACAGTGCAAGAGGGTTCCCCTTTCTCCACATCCTCTCCAACATTTGTGGTTTCCTGTCTTGTTGATTTTCACCATTCTCACTGGTGTGAGGTGGGATCTCCTTGTGGTTTTGATTTGTATTTCCCTGATGGCAAGTGATGCGGAGCATTTTCTCATGTGCTTGTTGGCCATGTGTAGGTCTTCTTTGGTGAAATTTCTGTTCATGGCTTCTGCCCATTTCATGATTGGATGGTTTGTTTCTTTGCTGTTGAGTTTAATAAGTTCTTTAGAGATCTTGGATACTAGCCCTTTATCTGATATGTCATTTGCAAATATCTTCTCCCATTGTGTAGGTTGTCTTTTAGTTTTGTTGACTGTTTCTTTTGCTGTGCAGAAGCTTTTTATCTTGATGAAGTCCCAAGAGTTCATTTTGCTTTTGTTTCCCTTGCCTTCATGGATGTATCTTGCAAGAAGTTGCTGTGGCCAAGTTCAAAAGGGTGTGGCCTGTGTTCCACTCTAGGGTTTTGATGGATTCTTGTCTCACATTTAGATCTTTCAAGCATTTTGAGTTTATCTTTGTGTCTGGTCTAAGAGAATGGTCCAGTTTCATTCTTTTGCACGTGGCTGTCCAATTTTCCCAGCACCATTTATTGAAGAGACTGTCCTTTTTCCAATGTATAGTTTTTCCTGCTTTGTTGAATATTAGTTGACCATAGATCTGAGGGCCCATTTCTGGGTTCTCTATTCTGTTCCATTGATCTATGTGTCTGTTTTTGTGCCAGTACCACACTGTCTTAATGATCACAGCTTTGTAGTACAACTTGCAATCTGGCATTGTGATGCCCCCAGTTCTGGTTTTCTTTTTCAATATTCCCCTGGCTATTCATGGTCTTTTCTGATTTCACACAAATCTTTAGATTCCAACTCTCTGAAGAAAGTCCATGGTATTTTGATAGGGATTGCATTGAATGTGTAAATTGCCCTGGGTAGCATAGACATTTTCACAATATTAAATCTTCCAATCCATGAGTATGGAATATTTTTCCATCTCTTAGTGTCTTCCTCAATTTCTTTCAGAAGTATTCTGTAGTTTTTAGGGTATAGATCCTTTACCTCTTTGGTTAGATTTATTCCTAGGTATCTTATGCTTTTGAGTGCAGTTGTAAGTGGGATTGATTCCTTAATTTCTCTTTTTTTAGTCAGTGTATAGAAATGCCACTGATTTCTGGGCATTGATTTTGTATCCTGCCACACTACCGAATTGCTGTATGAGTTCTAGCAATCTTGGGGTGGAGTCTTTTGGATTTTCTATGTACAGTATCACGTCACCTGCGAAGAGAGACTTCTTCTTTGAAGAAGTTTGACTTCTTCTTTGCCAATTTGAATGCCTTTTTTTTCTTTTTGTTGTCTGACTGCTGAGGCTAAGACTTCTAGTACTATGTTGAATAGCAATGGTGAGAGCAGGCATCCCTGTCGTGTTCCTAATCTTAGGGGAAAGGCTCCCAGTGTTTCCCCATTGAAAATGACATTTGCTGTGGGCTTTTCATAGATGGCTTTTAAGATGCTGAGGAATGTTCCCTCTATCCCTATACTCTGAAGAGTTTTGATCAGGAATGGATGTTGTATTTTGTCAAATGCTTTCTCTGCATCTCTTGAGAGGATCATATGGTTCTTGTTTTTTCTCTTGATGATATGATCTATCACATTGATTGTTTTATGAGTATTGAACCAGCCTTGCATCCCGGGGATAAATCCCACTTGGTCATGGTGAATAATCTTCTTAATGTACTTTTGGATCCTGTTGGCTAGTATCTTGTTGAGAATTTTTGCATTTGTGTTTATCAGGGATATCGGTCTATAATTCTCCTTTTTGGTGGGGTCTTTTTCTGGTTTTGGAATTAAGGTGATGCTGGCCTCATAAAACGAGTTTGGAAGTATTCCGTCCCTTTCTATCTTTTGAAATAGCTTTAGTAGAATAGGTATTGTTTCTTCTTTAAACGTTTGATAGAATTCCCCTGGGAAGCCATCTGGCCCTGGACTTTTGTGTCTTAGGAGGTTTTTGATGACTGCTTCAATTTCCTCCCTGGTTATGAGCCTGTTCAGGTTTTCTATTTCTTCCTGTTCCAGTTTCGGTAGTTTGTGGGTTTCCAGAAATGCACCCATCTCTTCTAGATTGCCTAATTTATTGGCGTATAGCTGCTCATAATATGTTCTTAAAATCGTTTGTATTTCCTTGGTATTGGTTGTGATCTCTCCTTTTTTATTCATGATTTTATTAATTTGCGTCTTTTTCTTTTTTAATAAAGCTGGCTAATGGTTTTATCTACCTTATTAATTCTTTCAAAGAACCAACTCCTGGTTTTGTTCATCTGTTCTACAGTTTTCTGGTCTTAATTTCATTGAGTTCTGCTTGAATCTTTATTAACTCTCTTCTTCTGCTTGGTGTAGGTTTTATTTGCTGTTCTTTCTCCGGTTCCTTTATGTGTGAGGTTAGCTTGTGTATTTGAGTTTTTTCCAATTTTCTGAGGGATGCTTGTATTATGGTGTATTTCCCTCTTAGGACTGTAGACCCCAAATACTTAAGCAAATAGTGATATAACGATTTCTCATTGACCCTCAGTCTCTCCCTCCTTAGAGGATCTTCACAATTTTAATGCTAATATACAGCCAGGTATTCTACAATGTGATTTCATGGGTGCAAAAATTCTGCTATTATAAATTTAGTATTTGTAGAGCTTTAAAGTTGTACCACAGACCAACCTACATGTTTTTATTGAGCACTCAAGATGTGGCTAATACAGCTTGAGATGTATGTTGTCATATAAAGTACATACTGTGCTTTAAAGATTTAGTACAGGGGTGCTTGGGTGGCTCGGTCTAAGCATCTGCCTTTGGCTCAGGTCATGATCCCGGGGTCCTGGGATGGAGCCCTGCATCGGGCTCCCTGCTCAGCAAGGAGTCTGCTTCTCCCTCTCCATCTGCCTGTCCCCCTGCTTATACTCTCTCTCTCTCTCTCTCAAATAAATAAATAAAACCTTTTAAAAAAATAAAGATTTAGTACAAACAATCTTAAAACTAAATTTCACAGAAAATTAAGTGATTACATGTTGAAATAACATTTAGAATATACCGAGTTAAATAAAAATAGTAAAATTAATTTCACTCTTTTTTACTATTAAATTTTTTACTGGAAAAATTTAAATTACATGTGTCTTAAGTTATATTTTTATTGAAGAGTAATTCTCCAAAGGCACACCTCACCTGCCCCTACCATTTGTAGGACTGTGGAGGACATCACTTAACACAAGTATGCCAGCCTTATTACTTTTAAAGAGAAAATTAAATTTCAAAATATCAAGCACTTAAAAACTTCCAAAATGAGAAAATTACATATCTATCATCACAATTGAATAGAACCATTAAAGTGTTATATAATTACATTGTTTCATTAGTTTGAAATCATCTCAAGAGTTTTCTTTAAAGTAATAAGTAGTTTCTCCAAATAGTTCATTCTAGTTTTTTATTACCAATTCATTTTGTATCTCTCCAAAATACTTGAAGTTATATAAAATGAGAATAATGGCCTTTCATAATCATTAAAAATAATCTTATAAGAAAAAAATTTAAGCAAGAAAAACACATATAGAGTTGAACAATTTCTCAAGTAGTCTAAATTATTTATCATGGTAAATATTGTACTAGCTCACCCTTTATTACCAGTCTGCAGACCAAAAACTTACATGAGATGGTTTAATATATGAAAATAAATCAGTGTCATATAATACACCACATTAATAGAATGCAAAAAAACTCATCTCAATTGTTGCAGAAAAAGCATTTGACAAAATTCAGCACCCTTTCATGATAAAAACATTCAACATCCTAGGAATGAGAGGAAACTACCTCAACATAATAAAGGCCATATGTGGGCAGCCTGGGTGGCTCAGTGGTTTTAGTGCTGCCTGCAGCCCAGGATCCTGGAGACCCCTGATCAAGTCCCACATCAAGTTCCCTGCATGGAGCCTGCTTCTCTCTCTGCCTGTGTCTCTGCCCTTCTCTCTCTCTCTCTCTCTCTCTCTCTCTCTCTCTCTCTCTCCACGCCCCCGACTCTCATGAATAAATGAATAATATGTTTAAAAATAAAATAAAATAAAGGCCATATGTGAAAACCCACAGCTAATATCACACTCAATGATGAAAGCTTTACCTCCAAGATCAGGACCAAGAATAGGATGCCTGCTTTTGACACTTGTATTCAACATGGTACTGGAAGTCCTAGCCAGGAATTAGGTAAGAAAAAGAAGTAAAAGTCATCCAAATTGGAAAGGAAGAAGTAAAATTATTCCTGTTTATAGACATAATGATCTTGTATATAGAAAACTCTAACAATCACACACACACACACACACACACACACACACACACAATGTTAGGACTAGTAAATAAACTCAGCAAAGTTGCAGACTACAAAATCAACACTCAAAAATCAATTGTATTTCTACAAGCTAACAGTGAGCAATCCGAAAAGATAATTAAGAAAATAATTCAATGTATAAAAACATTAAAAAGAATTAAAAACTCAGGAATAAACTTAACCAAAAGAACTATACATTAAAAACTACAAGATGTTGATAAAAGAGACTAGAGAAAACACTAATAAATAGAAAAACGTCCTATGTTCATGAGTCGGAAAACTTATGATGTTGTCAATACTTCCCAAAGTCATCTTTGCAACTCCTATCAAAACTCAATGCAATTCCCATTAAAATCCTAATGACATTTTTTCTAGAAATAGAAAAATCCATTCTAAAATTCATATGGAATCTCAAGAGAGCTAGAATAGCCAAAATAATGTTGAAAAACACAAAGTTGATCTCACCCTTTCTGATTTCAAAACTCATTTCAAAACTACAGTTATCAAAACAGGATGGTGGTACCTGGCTGGCCCACTTGGGAGAGCATGTGAGCCTTGATCTTAGGTTTGTTGTGAGTTTAAGCCCCACATTGGGTGTAGAGATTACTAAAAACAAACAAACAAACAAAAAAACTAAAAAAATTAGTGCAATATTGGCTTAAAGACAGACATATAGATTAATGAAAGAGAACAGAAAGCCCAGAAATAAATTAGATATATGGTCAAATGACTTCAAAAAGTGTACCAAGACCCTTCAATAGAAGTAGAAGACTCTTTTCAGCAGAGGCTGCTGGGAAAATTGGATATCTAGAAGAAAAAAATAAAGTTGAATCTTTGCATTGTTCCATATACAAAAATTAACTCAAAAAAATCTAATCTTAGAAATCCCCCAAAATAAACTCCATTCCCATTAATAATTATTCCCATTTTGTTCTCCCCCAATCCCTAGCAACCACCAATTCTAATTTCTGACTCAATGGATTTGCCTATTCTGAACATGTTATATGAATGCGATTGTACACTATGTGGTCTTTTGTGTCTGGCCTCTTTCACAGAGCATATCTTCAAGGTTTATCCATGTTGTATCCTGTATCAGTGCTTCATTTCTTTTTAGGGCTGAATAATATTATGTTGTATAAATAAAAACATTTCGTTTATCCATTCGTGCATTGGTGGATATTTAGGTTGTTTCCACTTTTTGGATATCATGAATAATGTTGCCATGAACATTGGCATGCAACTTTTTATATGACCATAGGTTTTCATATCTCTTGAGTTGATACCTAAATGTGGAATGGTTGGGGCATATAGAAAATCTGTATTTAGCATTTTGAGGAACTGCCAAGCTCTTTTCCAAAATGGTTTCATTATGTTAAATCTGTAGATTGATTTGGGGATATTGTTATCTTAACAATACTAAGTTTTTTAATCCATGAATATGGGATGTCTTTCCATTTACTTAGATCCTCTGTAATCTCTTTCAATAATGTTTTGTAGTTTTCAGTGTATAAATCTTGCACTTTTTTGGTTAAATTTACTTCTAAATATTTTATTGTTTTTGATGTTATTGTAAATGGAATTAATTCATTAATTTTATTCTCAGGGTTTCCAGGGATAAAAAGAAAATAGATTTTTGTAAGTTGATACTTTATCCTTCTGTCATAAAATCATAAATAAATATACTTATTTATTAGTTGTAATAGTTTTTTGTGTGTGCCTTTCTTAGAATTTTCTATATACAAGTTCATGTCATCCTCAATTATAGATAGTTCTACTTCAAGTAGAAATACTTTTACTTCCTTCCTTCCTTCTACTCAATCAATCCTTCCTTCCTTCCCATCAATCTAGATGCTTTTTTGTCTTATTGCCCTGGTTACAACATCTAGTACAATGTTGAACAGAAATGGTAAGAATAGACATCTTTGTCTTTTTCCTAGTCTTAGAGAAAAAGCTTTTAGCCTTTCATTATAAGTATGATGCTAGATATGGTTTTTTGTAGATAGCCTTTCTCAGGTTGAGAAAGTGTTCTCTATTCCTGGTTTGTTGAATTTTTTTTATCACAAAGGAGTTGGATTTATTCAAAAAAATTTTTCTGCATGTATAAAGAGGATCATATGCTTTTGTGTTTTTCTTTTTGGGGGGAATGTCTTTCTCTGGGTGTCAAATTCATACTGGCTTCATAAAATGAGTTGAGCAATGTTCTCTATTAATAGAAGCACTATTTTCTAAAGGAGTTTGTAAAGAATTTATATTGTGCATATTTATATTGTATTTGTATTTAAGATGATTTGACAAAATTCATAATTGAAGCTATCAGGACTCAGACTTTTCTTTGTGGGAAGATTTTTAAATACTAATTCAGTATCTCTTTTTATAGATCTATTTAGATTTTTTTCTTCTTAAGTCAGCTTTGGTTGTTTGAGTCTTTCTAGAAACTTGTCCATTTTGCCTAGGTTATTTAATAGGTTGGTATATAATTGTTCACACTGGCCCTGTATAATCCTTTTTATTTCTGTAAGGTTAATAATAATATCCTTCCTTCCTTCCTTCCTTCCTTCCAAATTTTAGTAATTTGAGGCTTGTCCTTTGTTTAAATCTTTCCAAGGAAATTACTTTTGGTTTTGTTGACTTCCCTTCTTGTTCTTTTCTATTCTTTATTTTCTTTCTTTCTTTTGTAAAAAAAAAATATTTTATTTATTTATTTGACAGAAAGAACAAGAAAGAGAGCAGCCGGAGGGTCAGAGGGAGAAAGAGAGAGAAAGACTCTCAAGAAGACTCCCTGCTGAGCAGGGAGCTGGATACGGGGCTCAATCTCACTACCCTGAGGTCATGACCTGAGCTGAAATCAAGAGTTGGATGCTTAACTGACTGAACCCTCTAGGTGCCCCTATTTTATTTATTTGTCATTATTTTTTGTCATTATTTTACGGTTAGTTTTTGGAGTTTTTGTTTTGTTTGTTTAAGGAGAGATTTGATTGTTGCATCCTTTAACTTTGGTCTTGTGTTATTTTATTTTCTTTCATCTCAAAGTATTTCCTCATTTCCCTCATAATAACTTCTTTGACCCATTGGTTATTAAGAAGTGGAATATTTAATTTTCATGTATATGTGACAAATTCCTTCTGTTATTAGTTTCTAATTTCATTCCTTTATGGCCAGGAAACATAGCTTATATAATTACAATACATTTAAATTCATCAAGGCTTGGTTTTTTTGGCCTAACATATGTTCTATCCTAGATAAAATGCTTTCTTGAGAAACATGTTCCAAGTGTAATTGAAGAGAATGTGTGTTTTATTCTGCTGTTTTGGGGTAGAGTGTTCTATCAAGATTTGTTAGATCAAATTGGTTTACTTTGTAAAATTTCTTTTATTTATTAATTTGAGAGAGAGAGAGAGTGTGTGAGAGCATGAGCAGGGGTGAGGATTAGAGGGAGAGGGAGAAGCAGACTCTGCTGAGTCTGTCAGGACCCTGGGATCATGAACTGAGCTGAAGGCAGAGGCTTTACCTACTGAGCCACCCAGGTACCATTCAAGTTGGTTTATAGTACAGTTCAAGTCTCCTATTTCCTTGTTTTCTAGTTGTTCTTTCTATTATTGAAAGTGGAATCTTGAAGTCCCCAACTATAATTGTTGGATTATCTATCTTCCTTTCATTCTGAAAAAAAAAAAAATGTCAATGTTTGCTTCTTGTGTTTTGGGGCTCTATTGTTAAGTGTGTTTGTTTCCATTGGTTATATCTTCTTGCTGCATTGATGCTTTCCCCATCAGAAAATTCCCTTCTTTTTCTTTAGTAACTATTTTTGTCTTAAAGCCTATTTTACCTATTATTAGTATAGCCATGACAGCTCTCATTTGGTTACTCTTTGCACAGTATTATTTTTTCCATTCTTTTATTTTCAAACTACTTGTGTATTTGAAACTAAGTGTTCCTGTTGTGGAAAACATGTCCTTGGATCATTTTTAAAACCCATTTTTCCAGGGGTGCGTGGGTGACTCAGTCAGTTAAACATTTGCCTTCAGTTCAGGTCATGATTTGGGGGTCTTGGATCAAGAGCCCCCCTCAAGGTTGGGCTCTCTGCTCATCGGGGAGTCTGCTTCTCCCTCTCCCTCTAATCCACACACTCAATCTCTCTCTCAAATAAATAAATAAATAAATAAATAAATAAATAAATAAATAAATACAATCTTTTTTAAAAACCCACATTTTTCTAATATCTGCCTTTTGATTGGAGTGTTTACTCCATTTATATATATATATATATATATATATATATATATATATATATATATACATTTTTTAAAATTTTATTTATTCATGAGAGGCAGAGAGAGAGAGAGAGAGAGAGGCAGAGACACAGGCAGAGGGAGAAGCAGGCTTCCCACAAGGAGCCCAATACGGGACTCGATTTTGGATCCCAGGATCAGGACCCAAGCCGAAGGCAGATGCTCAACAGCTGAGCCATTCAGACATCCCTCCATTTATATTTAACGTAATTACTGATAAGATAGGATTCATGTGTGCTGGTTTGCCTTTGTCAGTGTCTGCATTATGCCATCTTTAATTCCTATGTTCATCCATTATTGCCTTCTTTTGCATTAAATAGATATTTTCTATTTTAATACTTCTTTTACTGTATGTTTTTAGTTGTTTTCTGTAGTTACTTTGGAGATTATAATTAACATCTAATATGTCTAGGGCTTAGTAGTCTAAGTTTTTAGCCTTCACCTCTGTGACTTCCATTGCTGCATGTCTTCTCCCTGAATAAGGTATAGATGAGCTGAGGCTCCGCACTGACTCACAGTGGGAAAGGCATAACTGTTCTGAGGACAGTCTTGATTCTGAGCTAAGATGTCACCACCACCTTTTACCACTCAAGTCACCATTCAACCTTCCTCTTTTCAGAGTCCTTTTGGCCTACTGTTGCAATTTTCTTATAATTCCGTTTCCATAACCCCCTACCGGCTGGATGCCACCACTTCCTTATGTCACCTTTGCCAGGGAGTGAGTAAGTGACCTATTGATTAACAAATCACAGGACTTTTTTCCACGTAGCCCTCATCCTCCTTGACTTTCAGTAAGACTTATTTTATTGTGAAGCAATGGACTCTTTCATCCCTCTCTGGATGGTTCAGTGTAAGAATGCTTGTGCAACTTTCTCATTCTGAGAGCTGCTCTATCTGAGGTACGGGGACCACTTCCTTTTTCCTTGAAGTTCTGTTCTTGGTTCCTATAAGGCTGTTTTTCCCTGGTTCTTTTTGCTGAAACTTTGTGTTTCTTTTTCCTTTTCCTCTTTGACCTGCCAGACTTGAATGAGGGGCTTCCTCGAGGTCTCAATTATGCACATTTCCTCCCTTTACATACGAAGAGCTCATCAATCTTGGAAACCCAGATCTTATATGGTGTTATGTCAATGATCACATCTTCAGCAATAGCTAAGGGATCTTTGTTTCTATTCCACAACCGTCATCTGAGCTCAGACACACTCCTCTAATCGCCCATTAAATGTGTCCATTTGGCTATTATCCACTCACCACAAATCCAACAGGTCTAAAAGTCAACTCATAACCTTCTCTTCCTGTCACTAATCCTCCTCCATGCCCTCGTAACTTTTTCTATTTCTGTAAATGGTGTCACAAGTTTCTCAATCCTTCAGATTTCAGAACTGAAAAGAAAACAAGTATTTTCTTTTTAATCTCTTTGGCTATTTGCCCTCTGTGCGTAGTCATTTAATTTTATTGATTGTTCCTTTAAAGTTTATCTCTTGATTCACTTTTTTAGTAGGTGATTGGCAGTATCTATTACAAATTTTAGTGTCCATATTCTTTGGCTCAATAATTATATTGAAAAGAATTTATCATACAATGATAAAAGACATACATAGAGGTATGTTTATTTCAATATTGTCAAGGGAAAATTTGGAAACAAACGAAATGTCCCCCATTCACTCATTCTGGATGTACCAGTATAAGCTATCTAAGGTACTCTGTGGAAAAAAAGCAAGTTGCAAGATTAAATTTATATTAAATTTATATTAAATAAAACCCCTGTTTTATTTTGTAAAACAAAACCAAAGAGGGATGCACACATAAACCCACATACTTGTACAGCCATAGGCACTTTTTGTAATGTACTTTTTACCATTAAAAAAATAAAATGTAGGGGATCCCTGGGTGGCTCAGCGGTTTGGTGCCTGCCTTTGGCCCAGGGCGCGATCCTGGAGTCCCGGGATCGAGTCCCACGTCAGGCTCCTGGCATGGAGCCTGCTTCTCCCTCCTCCTGTGTCTCTGTGCCTCTCTCTCTCTCTCTATCATAAATAAATAAATCTTTAAAAAAATTTTTAAAATGTAATTTACGTACAATAAGATTTACCCTTTTTAGTGTGTAGTTCTGAGTATTTTTGACAAGTGCATACAATTGTGTGATTCCCTCATAGTTGAGATATAGAATAGTCGTGTTAGTCCAAAAATCTCTCCTGTGCCATTATGTGGTCTACTTCAATTCTCACCCTCAACTCTGGCCACTGGTGATGTAATTTTTGTCTTATAAACTTTTGTCTTTACCAGAATGTTGTACAAATGGAATTTGCAGCATACAGCCTCTTGAATCTGGCTCCGTTAAGCTAACAAAGCATATTTAGATCTATCCCTGTTACTAGGTGTATCAGTATCTTGTTCTTTTTTATAACTCAGTAAAATTTCATTATATAGATGGACCACAGTTTGTTGAAGGACTTTGGATGTTCCAGATTTTAGTAATTATAAATAAAACCACTATAAACATCTGTGATTAGGTCTTTGTGTAAATATAAGTTTTTGTCTCATTTGGGTGAATATCTAGAAGTAGGATTGATGGGTCATATTGTAAATAGCTGTTTAACCATGTAATAAATTGCCACATTTTATTTCCAAAAGGACCATGCAATTTAGCTTTTTCATAACCAATGGATGAGTTCTAGTTGCTTCACATCTTTGCCAGAACTTGGTATTGTCAGTATTTTTTTTATTATTATTTTACTGTTCTAAAGATGGTGCTTCATTATGGTTTTAATTTACATTTCCTTAATGACTGATATTGAACATCTTTAGCTATGCTTATTTTAGACATAGGCATAGTCATTTCTGAAAAATATTCAGACACACATTCTTAATCATGATGATGCCCAATATCACAATGGGAAGGATTTGCAGAAGCTGGTGTGGGATAAGACTTTTACTTTTATGTTTACTCTTCTTTACATAGTATTTAAATTTTATCGAGTGTATTTAGTTTTTAAAAATATTTTAATTTTTCTAAAAAGATTTTACTTATTTATTTGAGAGAGAGCAAGAGACAGTACAAGTGGGCAAGAAAGGGAGAAGCAGACTCCCCACGAGCAGGGAGCCCAATGCAAGACTCGATCCCAGGACCCTGAGATTAAGACCTGAGTTGAAGGCAGATACTTAACTGACTGAGCCACCCAGGTGCCCCTATTTTTTACAAGCATCGCTATGCTTTATTAACCTTCTTATAAGGCTTCATATATGAAATACAAGAATTGGTATTTCAGAAGGCTTATAACCTTCAAATATGTTTAGATGGCACATTACAATTACAGGGTAATTCAGAATATAAAGAAGATTGTTTCTGGATCTGTAAGAAAAAAGATCACTCTCCTCAATCCTTTCTTTTTAATTCTCCTAGTTCGGATCTCACCATGAGGTAAAAAAAAATGATGTTATTTATTTCATCTATTTAAGAAAACCAATAACCCGTCATTTTGATTAATTTAATAAGAGAAGTAACTTATCAGTGTCATGTGCTTAAAACATGCCTGTCAAATGAAGAAATAAAGTTTGAAAAGTGAACAATATGGACTTTTTATTTCAAAGTTAAAATCTCACCATGAGATACCACTACATATCTATTAATGTGTTTAAAATTGGAAAGACTAGACATATCAAGTATTGATGAGGATACAGAAGCCCTGGAACTCGTATACACTTCTGGTGGGAATATAAAATGGCACAACCAATTTGGAAAGCACTTTGGAAGTTTCTTCAAAAGTTTCAAAATATATGTCCCCTTTGAACCAGTCATTCCACCCTGGGTAATTTACCTGAGAGAAAGGAAAGCATATGTTCATTACAAAGAAGCAAGAGGAAACTCTTGGGGATAACGGATACATTCATTATCTTGACTGTGGTGATGGTTTTATAGGTCTATACAGATTTCAAAATGTACCAAATTATCCAGTTTAAATATGTGCTATTTATTTTGTGTCAATTATTTATTGGTAAAAGCTGTTAAAAAAATGGAACCCTAACAATATCTGAAAGTATTTAGCCTCCATATCATATAAACATATTAGATAGAAAAGAAGCCATGTCTATGAGTTTAGACTGTAGAGCTTCAGATTTTAAGACTCAGAAGATGGTGATGATGATGAGAAAGAATGTCAGAGATGTGCCATTTAAGTAGTCAGAGATGGATTTTCTCCTCTCAACTCTTTTTCTCCTATCGAACGGCCAAATGCTGCATAGTCCAAAACAGTAGCCCCTAGCTACATGTGGCTATTGAGCACTTGAAATGTGTCTAGTGAAGAGCTAAATTGTTCATTCTGTTTTAATTGATTCATAAATTAGTTAATGTAAGCTTAAATTATAATAGCATAAGTGTCTAGGGGCTATCATATTGGACAAAGCAGCTCTAGAGCACTTGTTAGAAATCTGTTTCATTGTCATTCTTTCCCTGCTTGATCACCATCTGAATTTTTCTGTCTTCACCAAAGGTAACTGATAAAGATGATTCCTGACAGTGATAGTGGAGGCTTCTGCTCCAGGAGATGAAGCAGGAGGGGAGGAAGAGGGAAGAACACCTATACTTTTCAAATCAACTTAGATGGTGACCTACATCATTACAGAAAGTTCTTTAGGACAGCATGGCTCTCTAGAGGGTTGCTGAAGATGTTTGAACATGACAGGTTTGAACTTTCATGCAAAATGACATTTGTTGTCTGCTTGCTTCTAAAGCCAGGCCCTAGGAGAGTCACTGAATGCCACTGGCTCCAAGTCTTTCAAATGCACAGAGTAAATGCTACAATGAATCAGCCTTCATCAAATGGGTTCAGAACACAGACACTAGGGAAAGATGAGATCTGGGACTTTGGCCCTAGAGCTGGATTTTATGTGGATAGTTGAAAAACTATCTACAGAATGTACCCTTACATAATGAATAAGCTTCCCTCACTGATAAATGCCAATTTTCCAGTGGACCATGGAAAATTGGCTATTTTTGGCTACTCCGTGGGAGGCCATGGAGCTCTTACTCTCGCTTTGAAGAATCCTGGAAAATGCAAATCTATGTCAGCACTTGCTCCAATTTGCAACCAGTTCTCTGTCTTTGGGTAGGTGGGAGGGTAAAAATCTCTCAATGGATATTTGGAATTAGATCAAATTAAATGAAAGGCTGTGGTATTGCTGTTCTTAGGAAGCTTTATTCAGGTTCTGGTTAGATGTAATCCAGAAGACGATGACTAAACATGTCAGTAAACAGGGACTTCCTGACATCAATTGTTTCTAGATTGTAAGAGGATTATAATTAGAGTTACTTTTCATTACAATCCTTATAAATGACCACATCGGACTTCCTGTATAATTTCTGAATCCAGGAAAAACCAGACACTATAGAATGTCTTCTGAGCTACCAAAGTTAGAATACAGAAAAACAGTTATCAGATTTTTAAAATATCAGATTTTCATGCTTCTAAAAGAGCCTTATTCCATAGTTGAATAATCTGAAGAAATGTACCTAACCCAAACAAACAAACAAATTTCAAGTGTATGGTTATAATTTCAGAAGGCTTATAACCATCAAACATGTTTAGATGGACCCCACAGTTATTCAAACTTTTCTGCAGTTAATATTTGTTTAATGTGGGTAGCCTGGTCTTCTTTTACAGATCTCTTTGACACTTTTTATGAGGTTATAGTAAATTATTCAAGATTTGTCTGAAGATCAGGTTTTGTTGAATGAAGGATGAATTTTCATCGCGTGCTTCTGTGAGAAGTAGGTGTTCATCACTTTTTTTTTCAAAGTCAACTTAGATTTAAGCCCCTAGTATTCTCCTTCTTTTTCCTCATGTCAGAAACTAGAAATAGAAACTCTGTCCCATTCTGTGCTACAGAATTCTCCTCCTTCCAGTTTGTAGCATTTGCAGAGGTTACATTGATTGTTTCTTTCATCCACTATTATTTCATCACTGCTAGGAGAAATCCACACAATTGTACTGAGATACTTATTAAAGTTTCAAAAATGAAGAATGCCTTTATTATTCTTTAAACAGGAAATCTAAAGTGCAGCCTCCTGGGCTCCTTCAATTCGGATTCAGGATTATTTTCAGAGAGACCTGTCACGTGGTCATGGATGGTGGACTGGAAAGTGTTTACTCTAGCCAGGTGTGGGTTCCACACCCCGGGTGGCACCTGAAGCCCAGCCAGCCACTTTTCTCACCAACGCTGGCAGGACGGGCTGGCCCTGGCTCTGGCTCTGGCCATCCTCTGTGCCCTGCAAAGCATCCTACACTTTTCCTGCTGCCTCCCTCAGGGCCTCCTCCATGCATGCACTGCCAGATGGATCCATGGGTATCCAACCTCCCCCTGGCATTCTCTGCACCTCTAGTTTCTCCAGCCTCCAGCCCCACTGATCCCTCAAAAGTAGAAGCTGGGAAAAGAACCAAGGCTAGGCAAGGTCCCACTCCTCACTTAGAGCTGCCCTCTTCCTCCTACCACCATATCGCTAACCATTTACCAGATTCGAAAGGACCTAGAGAACTTCTGAAATGGCATAGGATAAACAAGTTCTGCTCTCTCTCTATCATCTAAAGCCCAGATGCTAATGGTCTAGTCCCACATGAGATCTCATTCAAAAAAAATAGTAATGCAGAAGCTAAAAGAATCACCTAAGAAAGCCGAGCCTTTCCTGAAGCCTCAGACACCCTCTCAGGAGCACTGGTGGGTGCAGCTAGAGGTACTCCCCGCCCCCACGACTGCCACCAGAAGCCCAGATGGTGTAACCCACAGTGTGCACGGTGACTCTGTTTCCTTAATTCAAGAATTTCCCTCTGTATGATCAGGTTCTTGTGTTGGCAGCTGAGAAAGCCGCTGACAGCTGGGGAGTTATTTTCTCCTTCAGTCACAGGATGATGGAGATAATCTAGGATGGGAAGTGTGGGGGAGAGAGGGAGGAGGCAAATGCTCGCTGCTCTGAGCAGAATTGGGCAAGTTGGCTCATAGATCTTCCTTTCGTGGAGATCAGACACCTAAATAACTCATGACTCTATCCCTTACATCTGATGAGAAACAACTGGATCATATTTTTGTCGATGTCAGACCCTTTGACGTGTCAGAAAGAAGGATCGAGTTTTAAATCAGCCTTATTATTTTTCTCGGGCTCATTACAAAAGACTTAGTCCAGATTGCATTGTTGCAAAAAAAAAAAAAAAACCTGAAGAATGCATGAAAATCAATAGAACAGTATTTGCCAAGTATGATCTCTGGCTAGGAAAATTATTTGAAGTTAATCCTTCCAGTTTTGTTGATGAGGGGTGAGCTAAAACAGCAGAAACTTGGATATTCACAGTTTTTCATCGTGGAAAGTTTCCAGGGGGTGCCTGGGTGGCTCAGGAGGTTGAGCGTCTGCTTTCAGCTCAGATCATGATCTCAGGGTCCTGGGGTCAAGCCCAGCACCAGGGATCCCTGCTCAGCGGGGAGTTGGCTTCTGTGTCTGCCTCTCCCTGCACCCCTAGCACCCCCAGCCCGCTCATGCTCTCTCTCTTTCTCAAATAAATTAATAAAATAAAAATAAAGTTTTCAGGTGCTTTGACAAGGAAGATAGCTCCTCGGAAGGAAAGTTACGGTTCTAGAATTTTCCACTTGCTGTCTTAGAGATTCCATGAAATTGTGGGTCAACTCACTATTTTGTAGATATTAAACATATTCTGTATTTATTACTCAGTAAACATACATGTATATTACATTAAATTCATGAGAGACCATGTTTTATTATCTTGTTTAAACTTATTTTGTTTTTTTTAAACTTACTTTGAAGAAGGAAAGTTTCTTCTAGACAATGAATATTTTTCAGACTGTTCTCCTTAGTGTTGGGTGTCACAATATGTGGTCCAACCAATATCCAGTGAGAGCCTTCCATGTGCCAGGTGGATGGATATTTTAGCATTTCTTTTACTTAAAAGGGGGTTGCTAATTTTGGCTAAATTCCAGGTAGACTTCTCCATTACCCCCTCAGTTTTTATTCCTTTGCCATCATAAGCTGCCATACTATGTAGCAATAGTGTTAAGTACTTACTTCTGCCATAATTACATAAGAGAAGCAGGAATATTCCACTTAATAAACAAAGTCTTGTTTTAAACACTGAAATCTAATTCACTATTGCAGCTATACATTATGGCTTTGCTTTTAACTTACAACTGCAAAATATGTCGCATAGCAGTTATGAAAAGAAATGAAACAAATACAAAAATACTTGCATATTGTGTTAGGACAATGTGATTATTTTTATCTGTTCTCTATTCTCAGATACATCAAAATGAAAAATAAATAAATTTGCCTTCTTACTAATAAACTCTTGTCTAACCACTGGCCTCTGGCAATTTCATCTTCTCAAGCCTTCTTTACACTCAGAGTACAAGAGTTAAATACCATACTGCACTTTTTTTCCTACTCATTCTGGGTTAACAGGAGCCTCCAGGTCTCTTAAATTCTCTTGGATAATCTTTCTTCCTTAGGCTGTCTCTAAACTTTTGAATTGGGCTTTCCTCTTATTCTTCTTATTCTTTTTTCAAAGCCCATTATCTTACTTCTTCACAATAATTGGGATTTTAAAAATACATTAAATACTTTTTTGCAATAGTTTGGTTTCACACACACACACACACACACACACACACTATTTTGGACAAACTTGTCTATTTTTATGAGCTCTGACTTTAGGTCTGGATTTGTTTCAGTAAGCAAATCAATGAAATCACGTACTGATCACTGATTGCATGTCATGCACTGTCCTTGGTTAGGGCTGCTATGTATAGCTGTGCAGGTGTGCCCAGCTCGAGGGTACCTGGCTCACAGGTGAATAAAGGCTATTTGTTAACATGTGCCAAGAGGAAGAGACTATGGGCAGCCTTTTCCTTAGCATTGCATAATGATATAAAATAAATTTGAGATACATATGATTCTGCTTTTAGGCATTTACATACAAATAAGTCTTGGAAAGTAGAAAGCAGAAAAAAAACATTTAAGAGGGAAATTTCTTTCTAATTTAATGAATAAACTATCAATTTTGAAGGTATTCAAAGAAGGAAGAGATTAATGTGGCTTGGAGTCTGTAGGTATAGCTCCAGAGAGTTCGTGGAATATAAAAAGAATCCTTAAGTTTAAGACCAGCGGTCTTCTCTATTTCTAGTCACATAAAATTTTCATGCAGGGACATCTTATCCACAAAGTGGGTTATTAGAGGCATGCCCTGTAGTTTAAGTGGTGTCCTCCAGCCCCCCTCGTCTTCTCAAATGCCTCTGAACCTCACCCCATGCCCACCTCATTGCCTGGAATTAGTAAATCATCCTTTGGAGTTAAGGGACACCCATCACAAGATGCTCTTTAAAAAAAGAAGTTATTCCCAAACGGTTAAAATGACCAGATACGATTTGTCTGGATGATTCTGCTAAGCAAAGCTGCTTTGTGCCTGGGTTTTAGAAAGAACCAGAGCCTGTGTTAAACTGAAATGGAGATGTCAGCTTTGCTGCGGGACTTAGAAAGAAAATGCAGGAGGAACCACTTGTCTCTATTTGGCACTTCTATAAGTCGTGGATATTTTGATCAATGTTTAGACATTGATCTGGATTTTTTTCAGAGCTGACTCCAGAAAAACGATAATAAAAGCTATGGATCATCTTCTCAGCCAAATGCAGAAACCTAAAACATTACATGGAGCTCACAGATTCCTGAAGTCTGTCTAGAGATCCCAGGTGAAAAATCCGTGTACACTGAACACCTAACAAGTGTCATTTTGGGTGTCTGCGGTGCGAGGGAAACTGATACTTTTCACCTTCACTTTCTTCTATTTATAGTTCATCACTCAACTTCCCTGTTCACTCTTCCCTCACCTCTCACATCTGTGGGTGGACAGACCATCACAATCATGACTAAAAATCCTCACATTGGAAAAAAAAAAGATGACTATGTGCTGCTACCTCTAACTTGTTTCTATGTGCTCTTGTGACCAAGAGCAAGGTGTGGCCAAAAGAGGTCGGGGCCGTGTGTGGTCGGTGGTGGAAGGGAAGATGGCAATGGAGGTGATGTCTCAGAGGCTATGCGACAGGGCCAGCTCTGCCATTCTTTGTAGCTGCTCAGTCAAAGGCAAGCTCAGTATAACTCCACCATATCAGAAAAAAACCAGATCATGTAGCATAGCCATCAAAGAGTTCTCTCTCTTTCATAAATGCTGGGTCAGGCTATATGGAGGTAGATAAGAGAGAAATCCTTACTAAGGATCTTCACATGGCAAAAGATTGGAATATTTAAAATTTGTTTCTGAGGTCTTTTACTTCTCTGGCACAGCTTCCAATGCTCCAATGGAAAGACAGAAGGTCAGGATGACAGAGTTGAGCTACCCTGGTTTCCTCTTTGAGAAGAAAGGGTAAAGAATCCATTCATCCAAAGCAGTCGATGACTCACTGTTACCTCTGCCAAGGGAATTTGTATCACAGAAATGGGGCGACATTTAACTTATATAATTTATCTTTGTCCATAGCTCACGAACTCAAGGGAGTATTACTCATCTGCCTCTTTCTCTGCACAGCTCACACTGTGATACTATAAAGTTCCCTCATTTCCTTAGTCGGGTTTATTCATTCCTGATACATCAGCTCAGTAGAAGCAAGATATCAGTTTTATTCCTAGATATTCTTGATGATGCATAGAAATTAATTTCTATCACAACTGTTCAGATTTCTAGTCTTGTAGTAAGCATTTGCATTATTATCCACTGCTAGGGTTTTTTTTTTTTTTTTTTTTTAGTTTATTTATTTATTTATTTATTTAGTAATCTCTATGCCCAATATGGGGCTTGAACTCACACAACTCTGAGATCAAGAGTCACGGGATCTTCCTACTGAGCCAAGCAGCCACCCACCAGGAGGTTTCATTCATCCCTGTTTGTTCCTATTTATTCATGTAAAGCATAGTGGTTAAGTGTACAAAGTCAAGCCCGGGTGGCTGGATTCAAAATCCCACGACCAGTGTTGCTTGGTGATCCTGAGCAAATGGCTTAAAGCTCTCCATGTTTGGTTCTTCATTTCTAAAGTGCAGATAAGAACAGTAGCCACTTCACAAGGCTGGGGAGTTAATCCATATAAAATGCTTAGCACAGAGCTTGTCCCGTGGTAAGTGCTCAGAGTTAGCTATGGTGATTATTCTCTGCTTGCATTTTGGAGACACACCATCATCATCTTGTCCTTCTCATGGGCCAAGAAAAGCTCCAGAAAAAGACATTATGTTCACAGGTGCTTTCCACTTGCCAGTCAGGTAAAGGAGGTTACGGCAAAATAGCATGGTGGCAATCATCTGGTCTCAGGGGTCTCAGCAGTCATGTCAGTGGGGTGGGCCTCACAGAGACCTGGGGCCTCGCATAACTTCACGCAGGGCACCACTTGAAATCCAGAGACCCATTCTCTTTCATGCACCGGCATGGACACTGGTTAGAAAAGAGAGTCTGCTTGGGTTCGTTTGTTTCCATCCACCACACCACTTTAAGGGAGATTTTTCATCAAGCCAGCTCACAGATGGTTAGCTTTCCATCTGTCAGACTGACAGGTAAATTTAGACCTCAGGAGTAGGTTCTGGGAGAGGGGCATGGAGGCCTGGATTCTATTGGATATTTGTAGGAGCTTCGTGGACTATGAATTTTGCAATCCTGAGTCACCTAACTCCCCACTGAGATCCTAGCAAATCCCTTCCCCTAAAAGAATTAATTTAAGAGTTTTATACTATATACTGAAAGGCAGAAGAACAGAAGAATCATTCCAACAATGGGCCCCTCCTCTTCCCCATGTGACTACCATGTTATGGGCTCTCAGACACAGACATGGCTGGGGCAATAGAAGTGTTATCCAGGGGTCAAAACCAATGGAGAGGAGGAGGCTCAGATGCAAAAGCATGAGCCCAAGGTGGAATAAGACAAGAATACTATTAGCTTCAGCAAGGAAGGGGACATTAATCCAAATGAAATACAATGAGCGGAGCAGAGGAGAGGAGAAATCTGGGGGCAGAAGGGAGAAAAGTGGAAGGCCTAGAGCTAACATGGCATCAGTCTCTTTGTATAGCAGATAATTAGATCATCAGCTAAGGAGAATGGCAGGATTGGCTTGGAATTTCAAGGAGGACTGAAAAGATTTAGAGGAACCCAGCTCCCATCCTCTTCTTTCCAACTCCACGACATTCAGAACTCATCCCGTTAAAGGAAAGGGTATCAGCAAATATGTACTCAATGACCTTTCTGTGTCAGCCTCAGGGACATAGCCTTAAACCTTTGAACAGACATGATCCTCGCTTTCTTGGAACTTTCTGGTCTAGTTGGAAACTGTGGACAATAAATGTTAGGGAGTTGTTTAGGAGAAAGAGTTCACTGGGGGTTCGCCCCATTGGGGCATACAGCAGCAGACATAAGCTATGTTAGGTGAAATTAGTTATAGGAAGAATTCAGGCACCAGGTTAAGGCTCATTACATTTCCTTCCAAACTAGTGAATTATCCTTTAGAAGATTTCCCTGCCTCTTATCTCTTTGCAATCCTAGATGACACCACCAAATTAACCATTAACATTGCTCTGCTCCAAATCTGTGACTAGATCCCCAAGGGGTCAATCATCTTAGGTTAAGACAGCTAGAATCTATCCTTCCTCCTCTGTCTGGTTCCTGCAATTCTCCATTCCAGCTGCGGTCACCGCCTGTCCTTCAGACATGTCGCACACTTTATTACCTCTTCATCTTTGTCTCTGCTGTTCCTTTCATTGTGAGTGTCCTACCGAGATCCTCCACTTGTGCTGTTTCATTTCTGCTTGAAAGTTCAACTCTCACTTCCATCAGGTTGTATTCTCTGATCCCAGTACTAGAAGGAACCTCCCTCTTGTCTGCGCGACCATAGACCTTCCATCTTACTTCTTTTAGGACATTTTTTAATGGTCTTCTTTCCACTGTCAATATTTTTATACTTTCTTCTTCCTACTATATTATAAACCTAAAGGCAAGATTGTGCCTCATTCGCCTTTATACGCCATAATACTTTATACTCCAAGCAAAATATACTCAGCTAAAGGAAATACTCTCACAGTATTTGTTGATGTTAGTGCCAGGGGGGAAAAAGGTATTATTAGGCTGGATACTTGGACGTTTCCTGTAAACCTGCACAAACTGGTTCTTATGGATATATTACATTTTACATTCTTGGAACATAAATATTCTAAATGCATATATACTCCATCCATCTATTTATTCATTTATTCATTATTCAGTAGAAATGTATTAGATACCCACCAAATGCGGGGCATGGGCATGATAGGGATGGCACTGGCTCTCAGATATATGTAACGTATGCATCCTTTTATCAATGTTTATGCCACTTTGTTTCCCTTCTTTTCAGACAAAGGGGACCAGAGATGCATTCCTCTGTTGGCTAAAAGTAATGTGTAATAGCAATGACCTTCATTTAAGTTCTGACTATGGGGTCAGGATAAGCCTTGTAATGCACAGAAACAAACTAGATGCAATTTTAACATTGAAAATATTAGCTTTTTAGAGCCATCCTCTTGCTTGTTTGAAAATTTTAAGAAATATCAATTACCATCCCCCGCCATAATGATTTCCCTGGCATTTATTCAATGAAGAGTTTCAAGTCCACTTTCTCAGATTGAAATAAATGATGAAAATTGAAAATCAATGTTTTCCTTCTACTAACGTCAACCAAAAAAAAGTAAAAAGCGTCTAATTTTATAATTATAATCCATATATAGAGGGAAAACGGCCACAAATAGACTGATTTGGGATATGTTTATTTTTCGTTTTGTTTTTTAAATATTTTATTTATTTATTCATGGGAGACACAGAGAGAGAGGCAGAGACAGAGGCAGAGGGAGAAGCAGGCGCCCTGCGAGGAGCCCGATGTGGGACTCGATCCCAGGTCTCCAGGATCACGCCCTGGGCCAAAGGCAGACGCTCAACCACTGAGCCACCCAGGTTTCGCTGGGATATGTTTGTTTTTAAATAACTGAGCATTTATTCTCTTTTAAAGATGCTGTATGCAAGATATAACTTAAAGACAGCCTAGAAAATGTTTTTCGGTTTTGTTTTGACAAGGTCTGAGCGCATCTGAGCTGCCCGCCTAGCTATGCGGTCGAGGCCCAGGACCCTTATTCATACTCTGGGCTCGGGGACGCACCGGCCCGTCTCCTGCTTGCTAAGGACCCGTCCCACCTCTCGGCAAAGTCTGAGGAGCCGCGCTATCCGGGCCGGAGTCTCCGGATCTTTCCAGACTTCGTGCGGGGCTGCCCGACGCGCCGAACCCATTTCGTTCCTGGCCGGGCGCTGGGCTGGCGCTCCCCCTCTCCCCCCCTCCCTCCCCCCTCCCTCCCTCTCCCCATCTCCCCCCCCCCTCCCTCCCCGCCGCCCCCGGCCTCCGCGCCGCCCAGCCCCCTCTCCTCCCCGCTCCCCTGCATTCCCACCCCCACCCCCACCCCCACCCGCGGGGCCTTGCCCTCCTCCCTCCCTCCCTCCCCCTCTCTCCCCCGGCTCGTCTGTATTTGGAGCTCCCGGAAGCCGCCGGCGACTCTCCCCGGGAGCAGCGTGACCGGCAGCGGCTCCGATCGGGGGGAGGAGGGAGAGGGAGGAGGTGCGAGCGGCGGGGCGCGGACCCGGGACCCCCAGCAGGTAAGCGGGAGCAGCGCGCGGGGGGCGGGGGCGCAGGTGCAGGGGCGCAGGGGCGGGGGCGCAGGGGCGGGGGCGCCCCGCGGCCGGCGCTCGGAGTTGCGCGGGGAGGCGGGGAGGGGAGGGGAGGGGAGGGGAGGGGAGGGAGGAGAGGGGCCGGGGCGCGGCGGCGCGCGAGCGGGAGAGGAGGCGCGGGCGCCCGCGGGGCCGGGGGCCGGGGCCGGGGGCCGGGGCCCGCGGCGGGGGCGGGGGCGGGGACGCGGGCGGGGCGGGGGGAGGCGGCCGGCCCATCTGGGTCAGCGCCCGGCGCCCTGCCCCCGCCCCGTGCGGCCGGGGGGCGCCCCGGGGTGCGCGCGGGTCCGGCGGGGCCTACCGCCCAGCGCCGCCGCCCCGGGCCCGTCCTGACTTGGGGGGCTCCGGGCCTCCGGGGGGCGGGGGGGGCGTGGGAAGCGCCGTGACCGCGCTGGATGCGACCACCGCACCTCGATCGGAAAGTGCGCGAAAGAAACGGACCTGGCGTCTCTGTCCAACCTGAGCAGAGCCGATGAGTCACTTGAAAAAAATGCGAAGGCAGCTGAGGCCTCGAGGGGCGGGGGCAGCGGGGCTCCCCGCGGCTGTCGGTGAGGGCGGCCCGCGCCCCGCGCCCCGCGCCCCGCGCCCCGCGCCCCGGTTAGCCGGTGCAGAGGAGGGGGCCCTCCCTGTGCTCTCGGCCGGGCGGCGGCGGCCCCACCGGCGGGCTGCGAGTTTGAGCGGCCTTTCCACGGGGGCTCTGCAAAATGAGCGAATGAGTGACTGCTGTTGAGGATGTGAAACGAGGATTGGGTCCAAAGGGCCAAAGAGGAGCTGGAACCTGTAGCAAAACATGAAGAACCTTTGGTTCTGTGGGTCGTGGGAGGGCAGGAGGCTGTGCGGCTCAGGCCCCGTGGCTTACAGGTACCCTTCCTTTACTGAGTGTATGGATTTCTCTTCATTTAAGGAACGTGCCTTAGAATTCTTGGTAAAACGTCCCAGCTCACTTGATGTGAGATGATAATAGTGGAGTGATCTTTGGGGAAATTATTCTTAAGAGTCCAACTAGACGGTAAGCCTCTTGAGGGCAAGGATGGGGTTTGGGGAACTTCTTTCAGCAGGAGCAGTATTTGACTAACAGCATGTAAGGAGCAAGCAAGGAAAGTTTGTTTGTTTATTTATTTATTTTAAAGATTTTACTTATTTATTCATGAGAGACACACACAGAGAGAGGCAGAGGCGTAGGCAGTGGGAGAGGCAGGCTCTCTGAGCCTTAGGCAGACTCCCAACCCTAAGCCACCCAGGCCTCCAGATAGTGAAAGTTTTTGAAGTAATTAACTCAATAGCTTGAGTGTGGAGTGTGGCTGGATCCTGACTTCTTGAACACAGAGTATTTTGCAAAGAAAGACTCTTCTGTGAGTTCCCACATCTAAAAATCCCTTTTAAATTAGAATCAAGGTGTCATGTTTATTAAAGAGAAAAAGAAATTGAGAAATCAGGAAGGTGACCGAAGGAAATGGCCATGACTGGTTGGAAGAGGTTTTTGGTGCTCATTGTTGAAATGGTGAAAACCATACGAACTTCAAATTTCAGTGTCCGTAAATTTCAGCCATACCATTCCTTTATGTATTGTCTATAGCTGGTTTCAAGAGTTGAGTAGCTCCTAAAGAGACTGCATGGCCAGCAAAAACCTACGTATTTACTCTCTAGCTCTTGGCTCAAAACATTTGCCAGACTTTACACTGTATTAACAAATTTGAAGTTCATGAACTTTTCATCTGTAATGAAACATTCTTCTTGTTTTTTTCAAGTATTTTAAGTGTGAAAATGATTCTTAGCTTGGGAGAGGAGGGAGAGATAAAAAGACAGGAGGGAAAGGGGGCAGGTTTTTCCTGTGGGTAGGAGTCTGCTACTTCCACTTGCTATGTGATAGTTTGAAGAAGAGCCTTTGACTGGATTCATGGGCCAGATTCTCTGAGTGCCTGAGTCATATCCAGCAGTTGTTACATACGTTCAAAAGTAGCATTAACTTATTTGGACATTATAGTGTTTTGTTTTGTCTTGAATATTCCCTAACAGACATCTTTATACATGAAGTTTTGTTAATTATGTAATATTTTATACGTAAAACTAATATGTTAAGTATATGTAAGCTATAACCACTATGTTCAAATGGCCACCTGTGATCCTATCACTGCATTGAAAACTTGGGCTTAAGAAAGGGCTAATTGTGAAAAGATAACCTATGGAATGGGAGAAAATATTTTTAAATTATGTATCTAATTAGGGGCTTGTATCCAAAATATATAAAGAGCTCTCACAATTCAATAATAAAAAGATAAATAACCCAATGTAAAAGCTGTCAAAAGATCTGAATAGACATTTCTCCAAAGAAGATATACAGATAGCCGATAAGTAATGAAAAGATGCTCGACATCATTATTCATCAGAGAGGTACAAAGCAGACCACTCTAGTGGATACCATTTCGCATCCACTGGGAAGGCTAGAATAAAAAACAAATCAGATGGTAAGTGTTGGTGAGGATGTGGAGGAACTGGAACTCTTACTCATTGGTTGTAGAATTTAGAATTTCAAATGGTGCTGCTGCTTTGGAAAGCGGTTTGGCAGTTCCTCAAAAGTTGAACACTGAGTTACCGTATGATAGAGCAGTTTCACTCTCAGTATATATATCCAAGAGAAACGAAAGTATATGTCTACACAAAACCCTATGCATGAATATTTATACCAGCACCATTCATAATAGCTGAAGTAATTAGCTATTACTTGGGTGGAAGTAACCCAAATGCCCATTGATTGATGAATGGATAAATAAAATGTGGTATATCCATATAATGGGATAGTAGTTGGCCATAAAAAAGAAACGAAGTAGTGATCCATGCTAAACATGTATGAGCCTTGAAAGCATTATTCTAAGTGAAAGAAGCGAGTCACAAAAGACCACAAATTGTTTAAGTCTGTTCCTATGGCAGCACCTGGGTGGCTCAGTGGTTGAGGTCAGTTCTGCAGCTAGAAAGCTAAGTCAGGGGCCTCAACTGTCCCTCCTGCCTACTGAGTATGACCTGGAAGGAACCTTGTGGAGTCGTGACCAATGCTGTGAGGCCCAGCAGGGGTCAAACAACGCAATTCTAGAAGGAATAGTGTTTGTGACCTGAAGGTGGTGATGGAGATTGCTGGTTAAATTGGGAAAGTAGGGACACCTGGGTGGCTCAGTGGTTGAGCATCTGCCTGCACCTCAGGTCACGATCCCTGGGTCCTGAGATCAAGTCCCACTTTGGCAAACATGCAAGGAACCTGCTTCTCCCTCTGCCTCTCTCTGTGTGTCTCTCATGGATTAATAAATAAAATATATTTTTTTAAATTCTGTTCGTATGAAAACATGCAGAACAGGGGCATCTATAAAGACAGGAAGTAGATGAGTGGTTGTTTAGGGCTGGGGATTGAGGGTAGGGAGGTGATAGTTTACAGGCTATAGGGTTTTTCGTTGAGCTGATGAAAATGTTCTAAAATTGACTGTGGTGATAATTGCGCATATCATTGAATCATACACCTCAAATGGGCGATTTGTCTCCTACGTGTTGTATCTCAATAAAGCTGTTAAAGAGAATAAACAGAAACCAGGGTGGGGGGATCCCACTATATTGTTACTTTGTACTGTTGTATCTCTGTGCCATTCTCTATGTCCCTTCCAACCTGAATTTTGTGTTAACCCCTGGTTTTATTGCGAGACTGTTTTATGACATATGTATGTATTCCTAAAGAATGTGCTATTTAGGTTTTCTTAGTTTTTGATTTACAAAAAGGGTGTATATAATCTTACTTTAAAGAAACTCAAATTAAGTTTTTCAGAATTGTCCTTGTAGTGGCAGGTAGCATCATAGTACATGTTGGCAAATCCTCCACAGCGTATTTATCCATTCTCTTAGTGGGCATTTGGGTTGGTTCCCATGTTTTGCTGTTACAAAGTGTGCTTCTGCGAAGACTTTTTTCCGTGTGTCTTGGCACACATGTGCAAGAGCTCTTCTGTGTGAATGTGACTGGATCATATATTTTCATGATAAAAAGAAAAGAAAAAGTGCATTCTCCTTCTGACTTACACATTGATGATATATCCCCAGCTTCTTTATTCTCCCAAATCGAGTGAATAGAACTGAGATCCTGTCTTCCCATTCCATTTAGATTCTAATTGCAATATCTATTACATGATAACCTAAGAAGTGTGGAAAAACACAAGTTTCAAACTATACAGCTGAATTTCACAGCAGGACCCCTTACATCATGAGCACCTTCACTCCCTTTTATCACTTGGGTTTAGGATGGGACAGAGGACAGTTTTATGAAGTCAAAGGGACATGCCTTTCAGCAAGCCCATTGTGGTTTCTAAACTTTACTCACATGTTCCTTGTAGGTGTCTCCCTGCTGGCCAGTCTGATATTTCTAATGTGACTTAGTTTGGTAATTCTGGTAACAACAAGCCAATTGGAAACCTGGCCTTTAGCCGTGGGCACTTTCTAAGTCTGCCCTGACGCAGGCTGAGAGCTTTTGAATTTCATCCTGGGTATTTCTACTTGTACCTAGGAATAGAGGGAGCCCGGTGAGGTCAGTGGAGGCCATTAATAAGGGATTTTCTAACTTTTGTTAGTTTGCTTTAATTATGATAAAATATGCATAACATAAAATTTACTGTTATAACAATTTTTAAGCGTACAATTCAGAGACAGTATGTTCACAGAGTTGTGCAACCATCACCACCATCCATCTCCAGAACTTTTTAACCTCCTCAGACTGAAACTCTGTCCCCAGCAAATGATAACCCCCCATTCTTCCGTCCCCAGTAGAATGGGGGCAACTACCATTCTACTTTCTGGCTCCAGAAATTTGCCTATTCTCAGGGACTTATATCAGTGACATCACACAATGTTTGTCTTTTTTACATAAGCTTTTATATCCAGGGGAGTTTCATACTCTTGTTTTTCTTAAGTAGACCCTTTTCTGACTTATGGGAAACATTTTTTGCTGAGCGATTATGTAAGAAGACTGTTTCCTTTTTAGGATATAGCCCTATATAGGAAGCAACGTAGCAAGTGTTCTAAGATCAGAGAAAGAACTTTCGATCATTATGGATTTATAATAATAATAGTAATAATGTCACGTGACCTGGCTCATTAATTAGACATCTAATAATCCTGGTTTCTTTTTTTTTTTTTAAATGCAATCCCTTTTCTTTTTTTTAATTTTTTTTATTTTTTTATTTATGATAGTCACAGAGAGAGAGAGAGAGGTAGAGACACAGGCAGAGGGAGAAGCAGGCTCCATGCACCGGGAGCCCGATGTGGGATTCGATCTCGGGTCTCCAGGATCGCGCCCTGGGCCAAAGGCAGGCGCCAAACCGCTGCGCCACCCAGGGATCATAATCCTGGTTTCTTGTTGACCACTTAACTGAGTGGAAAAGGTACAATAATCCCAACATGAAAACTCACATCTATCTAATGAAAGGATAAGTTAGGTAACCTTGAGAGTCTTATACTCCTTAGCTTCTCAGAATTTAAAGGCCATTATACAAGTGTGATCTAAAATCATTCTAGTTTTGATAGTGTATTAAAGAGCAGGAGAGGAGCGCCTGGGTGGCCCAGTTGGTTAAGCATCTGCCTTCGGCTCAGGTCATGATCTCAGGGTCCTGGGATGGAGCCCCACATTGGGCTCCCTGCTTGGTAGGAGCCTACTTTTCTCTCTGCCTCTGTTCCTCCCCCCTGCGTATGCTCACTCTCCCTCTCTCTCAAATAAATAAAAAAAAATCTTTTTTTAAAAAAAGAGCAGGAGGGTCCTGGGAGTCTGGAAATTGAAGCCAGGTGTCTCTGCCTTAGTATTGAAGACGGGGGTAGTCCCTGGTGAAGCAAGATGCTGGAGACAACAGAGACAAACCTTGTAGTAGTACACAGTATGCTAAGAAAATAACCCTTATTACTTTGTATCAGTCCATGTGGAAATCCAGAGAAACTCTGGGATCTGTTGATTATGTCTTCATTCCCCTATGTTGGATGATTTGGATGACTGTTGTTAGGTCCAGCACAGTGAAGGTTGCTAGGGAGGCAAAGAGTAATACCAAGGAAGGAAGATAAGATAAGGAAGATAATGATAAACAGGAGGCGTCCCTGGCTGTGCACACACGTCTCAAAGGATCTCCTAAGGTCCTAGTCACCATTAGTTCCAACCTGTTTGCATTTAGTTTTATTCAGAGGAGAATCACTGGATTTTTTCCCCCCAAAGATTTATTTGTTTATTTTAGAGAGAAAGAGCAAGTGCCAGTGAGGATGAAGAGGGGTAGAGCGAGAGTGAGAGATAAACTTTAGTAGACTCCGTGGTGCTCAATCGGGAGCCTGGCTCGGGGCTCGATCTCAGAATCCTGAGATCATGATCTGAGCTGAAACCAAGAGTCAGATGCTTAACCGACTGAGCTACCCAGGTACCCCAGAATCATTGGATTTTTATGAAATAAATTGATTATTTTACTCTAAGGCAACAAGAAGCAAAGTGGACCACGCTAAGATAATTAGCCAGTTGGATTTTCCAGAACCTGGTACAATAGGCTTCCAGACCGATTATAGTGTGATGTGTAGTTAAGGCTGTCCGTTTTACATATTCTCCATTTAGAAGCCCAGAGTGTGTAGGTAAGGGATTGATGAGATATGAGGGTCGTCTTTGCATCCACTGAACACTGTCTGGGACTTGGGCTCATACCCATCCAGTGGCAGGGAACCCCGATACCTGGTCTAGTGAGCAGGTTGATGGAAGAAGAGTCCGTCTAACTGATTGTTTGGCGTTTGGTAGACCACACACAGTTTCTTCTGGTATCGTCTTCTAGAATGCTGGAAGCTGTGGCTGCAGATTTTCAGTGGTGCGATGCAGGTTCACAGGTATTTAACCAAAATTCTTAAAGTTGCCATTTTGATTCCTCCTTCATTTCCATTTCTGCTTCTTCGTTGCTTTTCTGCTCTCGTGGTGCTCTCTGTTGTTCAAAGTTCCCTCTGTGCACAGCCCTCTGGCTCTTCTTCTTCCCTCAGCATCTCTTCTGAGTGGAAGGTGGACAGTTATCTAATACAAGTTCTCCAGTTACTGAACATGTTTAAAAAGAGGTTTGCTAATGCAGATGAGTCTAGATTGGATAGAATCAGGGGTGGATTTCATTTTTGTGCTTCTTATTTTAGGCCAACAATCTTTAAACTGTCTACATTAACTGTATTCAAAGACTTCCCTCCAGGTACATGCACACAGGTGTTGAGAAAGTAAATTTCCAGATCCTCCTCTTCCCTTTGTCCTTTTCTCAAAGACTAGTCTTCTTGAGAGCAGGTGTGCCACAGAGATGCAGGTTCTCTCTCTCATCTTCTTTTTCCATTAGTGCCTTTCTCTCGTTTTACCTAAGAAATGACTATATCTCTAATCCATCTTCCTAATTCATTTTACTAAAAAGGCCTATTTCTAACCTATTTTTTACTAAACTGCACTCTCCAAGGATATAAATAACTAGGGGATGAGGAAGGCAGAAAGGGAGACATTTCAGAATATCAGCTTTAGGGTAAGAAAGTGAATGATTCTCTGAAATCATTCTGAAAGCGAATGCCTGGACATCGCAAATCAAGTGTTTTCTAAATGTCCTCCCAAAACACACACACAAAACACACACACACACATACAAAACTGAAGATCAATCTAATCAAATTGTAAACTGATATTAAAGGACAAACTTAGAAAAGAATGAAATCAGGATTCTTGTACAAATGAAAAATGAACATTTTCAAAAATACTTATTTGAGACAGAGAAAGAGCATGAACAGGGGGAGAGGCAGAGGGAGAAGCAGACTCCCTCCTGAGCAGTGAGCCCTACACTTGATTCCAGGCTTGATTCCAGGACCCTGAGATCACAACCTGAGCCGAAGGCAGACACTTAGCCAACTAAGCCACCCAGCCTTCCCAAAATGAATACTTTTAAACATACTAAAAAAATGAGAGAGCTGGGAAGGTCTACAGTCAGTTCAAAGGAGACCACTGAGAGGAAGGTTGAAATGAATTTGCTTAATTGGTTTTGAATTGGCTTCTTCCACAGTGAGAGAGGAAAGTCAGTTGAACTTCCAGAGGATAAAACTTACATGCTTTTGGACAATAATTACCTACTTTCCAATCAGTTTTCTACAAGTTAACTACTATGTCTACAGAATTGTAAATGACCCTCGTCAAAGACAGTGAATGGCTGAGATAAGCCAGTTGGATGAGCAGATAGGGTGCTCACGAGTCCATCATCCCAGTTTCTCCTTACATTGATGATTCAAATAATTTTTGATATTTCTTCACCATGTGATGTTTAGTATACTCAGGAACTCAAATAATGAAGTGACCTTTCTCTTACAAAATGGCACCCATTCCCATCTTCTCATTTATGTGGACATAGTTTTCCAGCATTTACTCTGATAAAAACAAAAGGTGAGAAATTGATGGTCAACTTTGACTCATTCTAGTAATAAATATACTCATCCACATATGCATGAAAAATTTGAGAAATGAAAGTGCTCAAGAGAGGTTTTCCAATAAAAATTACTTCTCATATACATTAGTAATTATCAATCTCTGTGGTATTTGTGTTGATTTGATAAGTTGCATTCAGAGTTACAGTGGTAACAATCAGGAGAGCATTTTTTTTTGCCATTGAATTTAAAGTTAGGCTTATAAACATAGTTTTGATGCAGCAAAGTATGATAGAATAATTAATAAAAGGCATTAAAGCATAAAATAAATAAAACTAGGATACATTTCTATAGGGCAAGAGGAATGGAAACATAAGTTCGAGGAGAAAATGTAATTATGAGAAATTTGTGACTGTCAAAAAGTCACACCTGTTGGTGGGTGTATGGTGTATTTTTTAAAATGAATATGAATTTCAGTGTATGAGAATGAGAAATCAGTTTATTTTTGTGGGTCAATATTAGCAGAATGCTAAAGGTTACATTCTCTGTAGCCATCTACATTTTGGTAAGATTTTTTTTTACATGTCCATCTAAAAATGGGCAGGAGAGTTTTACAGAATGCTTTCTGGATATTTATGACTGAAAATTTGGAAATCCTTTTTTGGAAATCCTTTTTGTAGCTTATCCTTCCTCTGTTTTCAGACCAAAGTATCAACTACGGTCAGTAATAAGGGAACTGGTGTCTGCACGTTTAGTGTTGATAACGGAACCAAATTGTTGATTGGCAGGGTTCTAGTGACTCCTAGTTCTGCTAGATTTAGGGAAGACGTTTAAGAATAAAGGTCTTAGGGCACCTGGGTGGCTTGCATTCAGTTAAGCATCTGCCTTCGGCTCAGGTCATGACTTCAGGATCCTGGGATGGAGCCCATTGGGCTCCCTGCACAGCGGGGAGCCTGCTTCTCCCTCTCCCTCTGCCTCTCCCCCTGCTTGTGCTCTCACTCACTCTCTCTCTTCCTCTCTCTCAAATGAATAAATAAAAATCTTAAAAAAAAAAAAAGAACTAAAGGTCTTGATGCTTATGACACCTCTCAAAAGGGAATGATAGCTTATCAGGTTTTATTTCTTTTTAAGTGGTTATATCCTCACTGTTCTCATCTTTCTTGGTCTCCCCTTTGGAGACACTTACTGTAAGTTATGTGTGTGTGCATGTCCGTGTATATTATTAACCAGACAGCACTGTTTGGATCTGTCAGTGTGTAGTTTTCATCAGGTTTGAGAAACGTTTGCTCATTATTTCTTCGGGTATATTTCCCACCGCAATCTCTTTGTCCTCTCCAGGGATACCAAGGCACTAATATTAAACCTTTTAATATTGTCCTACAGGCCTCTTAAGCTCTGTTCAATTCTTTTTCTCTCTGTTCTTCAGGTTGGATAATATTGATACCATCAGGTACACTGTAGCTTCCCTTTGCAATCGCCATCCTGCTATTGAGCTCATCCAGTGTGTTTTTTGCATTGTATTTTTTGGCTCCAAAATAGTCACTTGTTTCTTTTTTATGGGTTCTGTGCCTCTGCTGAGAACTTCTGTCTTTCCATTCATCCTAAGAATGTTTACCTTTATCTCCCGGTACATCATTAAAACAGCTCCTAGAAGTCTGTCCGATAATTCCAACATCTGTGTCATTTAGGGGTTACCATTTGCGGATTGTTTTTTCTCTTGAGAACTGATTGCATTTCCCCCAGTCCCTTGCGTGTATTTTGTTGTTGTTTTTGTTGTTTTCCATTTACCAGGCAGTCAGCCCAGTTCTGTCTTGCGTTCTGTGGGCAGTGGTTCCAACATCAGTGCAGTTTTGAAAATCTTTGCTGTGCTGCTTTGTGTCCCGTGGAATCACTATTTAGGGCTTAGTGTGGACTTGAGCCATGGCTTCTACTGCAACTTGGATCTCAAAGCCTTTGGATCTGGCCCACTCGTGCGCAGCTCTGGGCAAGCCTGGGGCTTGTGCTGGTTCATGCACAGGATCAAGGGACCTCTTTCTCCCGCACAGTCTTCTCTGGGATTTCTCTCTCACCATCCTGTCCCCAGAGCCTTTTCCTCCTACCTGGGCTTCTGGCCAGAAAGACTGGGTTTCTCTTGCAGTTTCAGCTGCTCACACTGCCATGGTATAGTTCCCGGAGACCAGGGCTGTCCTCAGGGCTGAGCATTGAGAAGAAAGGAGGAGGAAAATGCTAGTACATAGTACAGATGGATTCTCCCCCACATTCTTTGTGGAGCTTTTTCTTTTTCTTTTTTAAAGATTTTATTTATTTATTCATAAGAGCCCAATGCAGGACTCGATCCCAGGACCCCAGGATCATGCCCTGGACCAAAGGCAGATGCTCAACCACTAAGCCACCCAGGTGTTCCCTCCCCACACTCTTTGGACCACAGGGACCTCTTTACCCTGCTCTTCTGGCAGTAACACCAGAGAAGCATTTCGTTGCTTCTGCTGCTGCTTGCTGTTCTGTGGTGCGGCTCCATGGCTACAGCCACTCTTGGGGTACAAAAATGAATCCCACCCCAACACGCATGACCCTGGACTTTCCGTACATTTTTCCATTGCAGGGCCTTCCTTCCAGGTCTTCTGGCCAAAAAGAGGAGGTTGCTCTCAGAGTCATTGTTGCCTGAACCCCTGCATAGTTCCAACTTTGGGTCAACCCTGAAGAGAAAAGAAAAAAAAAAACACAAAACACATTCCCAAATAAGTCTCCTTTTCAAGTCTTGATCACTTTCCTCAATTCACCCACTGCTATTTATCTTTCAGAGTCAGGGAGTTTGCATTTTGAATTTTGAACAGTTTAGAGCGAGGCTGGAGCGGGCAATTCCCTCTTGATCGATACCTCCTTTTGATACTTTTGATCCCTGTCCCCCAGGCCCCCCCAATGTCTTGGTTCTGCATTGTCCTCTTTCTCTATACAGTCCTTACTTTGGGCTTCTGGGTCTAAAGAGAAAAAAGAAGGAGGAGGAGGAGGAGAAAGCAGCTGCTGCAATGTTTTGGTGGTCCACAGCTCTGTTTGAAAACACCAATTTTGTTAAAAGTAATAAATCAAAGTTAAGTATGAACGTAGCCGCCGGGGAAGGGGATGCTGGAGATGCATGAAGAAGCAGAGGGATCTTGGGGCCAAATCCATCAACCTGGCTCTTCGAAGTCAAGTGATCACACCTGCATTTGTTACAAATGTCCATGCACAAAACTGGCCCAGCTCTTGAAAATTAATAATTGGGGTTCTGCTTTTTTTTCGGGGTTCTCCTTTTAAGAGAGTTGCTGAATCTGCTCTTCAGCTGTGTATAACTCTTCCAGTGAATGCCAGCACGTTTGAGATCAGAAGGGATTCCAGCAAACCTTCCTGCCTTCAGTCTTCACAGTGTTCTTAACGCCGACGCTACAGGGTTTAGCGAAGGGCAATGTGTTTAGTCAAGTCGTGAGAAGTAATGGACCGTAGCAAATGCGACCCCCCTTCATGCTCTCAGGTACGAATGTCCCTGCTGTTGTGTGTGCTGAGGCATAGCCTTAGAAGCACAGTGTGTGAGATGTCCCTGGTCATCGTGTGGGGGTGACCCGCGCATCCTAGGTGCACAACCCCCAGGAGGCCTGCGGGGCGCTCAGAGATAAATTAGAACAGGGATGCTCGGGCATCATCTTCCAGTTTACAAAGCTCACTTCATCATCTCCTCAGAGCTCTCCCCAAATCCCATGACTGTTATTATTAGGCAGGTGATACAATTCTACCCCAGGAGCCCCCCTTTTCCCCTCGCTCCTTGCAGCCACCAGCTGTCACCCCCGTAGGCACTTTGAGCTCAAAGTCTAAAGCGGAGCTCCTTGTCTTTGCCGGCCACCTGCAAGCCTTGGCACCTGCACCTGCACCGCCCAGCCCCAGGGGGAGGCGTCCTACATGTCCTGCCTTCTTGCTCTCTTTCCCCCCTGGCCCTACCGATCCTGTAGTCCTGTCTTAGATCGCCTGCATTCTCGTTCATTCTCACACCTTCCCCAGGCCGCTGCCACCTAGTAGTAAATCCCCACATCTCCTCTCAGCCTTGTCCACCACTCCTGCCAGCTACTCATCAATCCCTGGTTTTCCCGTGTGCTTTTAGATGGCTTCTGGCACACAGTCAATGCTCAATAAATATTTTCTAGCTGTAATGCCTCCGTGGCTTGGCACATGCTAGGCACAGGCTCAGGGAAGTATTGACCTTACTTACCTGTCTTCCGAATAACACCTCTTCATCCTTGGAGATTTGGCTTAGCATCTAACTAAACTTTAAAAGCCTCCTTCCTTCCCAGGGCTCACTTGAGTATCTGCCTTTCTTGACGTCCCCCGCCCCACCCTAGCCCCTGTGCGTGCACCTGCTCCCAGGGCACTCCTGTACACCTCTATCATAGGATTTCTCAAAGTGTGGGTCCTTTTACTCTGAAGTGTGCTTCTGAGAAATGCAGGCTGCTGGGAATACCCAGAACCACTGAATCAGTATTGCTGAGAGCAGAGCCCAGGAATCTGCATTTTGGAGGCCCCACTTCTCCCCAGCGGTTCTGATGCTGTGTGAACCCTTGCTCTACTCTGTCCCCTGTCTTGGACCCTACAGAGCTAGTTCCGGGAGTGAGGGTGTGGCCTCTCAGAGCAGTCTTTGGTTAAAGTTAGTTGCCACCTAGGTCTTTGCTGGTAGTTAAGAACATCAAAGTTACTCAGATTTAACTTTCTTTTCTTTCTTTCTTTCTTTTCTTTCTTTCTTTCTTTCTTTCTTTCTTTCTTTCTTTCTTTCTTTCTTTCTTTCTTCTTTCTTTCTTCTTTTTTTTAACATTTTATTCATTTATTCATGAGATGCACAGAGAAAGGCAGAGGGAGAAGCAGGCTCCATGCAGGAGGCCCGATGCGGGACTCAATCCTGGGACTCCAGGATCATACCCTGAGCCAAAGGCAGACACTCAACCGCTGAGCCACCCAGGTGTCCTTCTTCTTGATTTTCTCAATAACATTTTCTTTTCTCTAGCTTACTTTATTATAAGAATACAGTATATAATGCATATAGCACACAAAATATGAGTTAATTGACTCTTTATATTATTGGTAAGGCTTCCAGTCAACAGTAGGCTGTTAGTAGTGAAATTTTGGAGGAGTCAAAAGTTATATGTGGATTTTTTATTGCACAGGAGGTGCTGGAACCCCTTAACCCTGCGTGGTTTAAGGATCAGTTGTACCTGTTTGTTTTTGAAAGCTTTATTGAGGTACAGTTTTGCATACCATAAAATTCGCCCATTTTAAGCGCACAATTCAATGATTTCCAGCATTGTGCACCTGCCACCACGATTCTGTCTTAAATCATTTCCCTCACTTCAAATAGAAACTTCGTGCCCATTCGTACTCACTTCCCATTCCTATCTCCAGCCCTAGGCAACCACTAATCTACTTTCAGTCTCTAGAGATTTGCTTTTTCTGGATATTCATATAAGTGGAATTGTACAGTACTTGGTCTTCTGTGCTGGGCTCTTTCACTTAGCATGATGTTTTTGAGGTTCATCAATGTTGTAGAATGTATCAGTACTTTTGTTTTTCTTTTTCTTGCTGAATAATATTCTGTTGTATGGATACATTTTGTTTATCCATTCATCAGCTGATGGACTTATAGGCTGTTTCTTCTCATGTTTTGGCTATTATGAATGATGATGCCATGAACATTTGCACCTGTGGACATACATTGCCCTTGAGTAGATAGCTATCAGTGGAATGGCTGGGTCACATGGCAAATGTATACTTGACTTTTTAAGAAACCTCCAAACTGTTTCCATAGCAGCTGCACCATTTTACATTCCCACTGGAGTGTAGGAAGCTTCTGATTTCCCGACTTCCTCACTGGCACTTGTTACTATCTGTCTTCTTGGTGATGGCCATCCTCCTCGTGGATGCGAAGTGGTATCTCCTTGTGGGTTTGTTTGATTTGCGTTTCCGTGATTAGTATTGATGTCGAGCATATTCCTATATCCTGCTGGCTATTTGCATATTTTCGCTGGGAAAATGTCTAGTCAAATATTTTGGCCAATTTTAAGTTGGGAGTATTTTTCTTATTTTTGAGTTGTAAGAGTTCTTTATATATTCTGCACCCAAGGAGAGCAGCATGTATATTTTATGGAGGGACGGAAGGTCCATGGAAACCCTTCCCAGGCTATGGTATCCTAGCCAGTGGAGTCTCCATGGTTCTTTTTCCAGTGGCCCTTGGGGACCTCCTAGAAACATCCATTTGACCTACACCTCCTCCATAGGCTAAACAAGAGCAAAAGGGCAATGTGGGGACACAAAAAAGAAAGATGTCCCCAACAGCATGGAAGCTTAGGAAGGGTCATGGAGTGAGTTAGGGGAGGGAGCGCTTGTTTTCGGCAAAGGGTCTTTGCCTCACCTTTAGCTAAGAGAGTTCACACTTCATGATGGGAGAATGAAATAGGGATCTGTCCTGGTCCCATTCAACATTCAGACTCTTACAATTTTATGGCTCTGTCCTTACCCAGCACCAGCACCCCAAGTCAGGGCACAGAGCCAGCCTTCAAGATATACTTAGACTTCCCCCGTGGCCTCAGTTCCCACTGGGTTCTTCCCTGCTAAATGGCCCAGTTCCCTGCTGCCTGGTGTCCTGGAGTGCTGGACTGTCCCCGGCTGCCCAACTGTCTGTTCCTGAAGGAGATCATGGCCCGCTGAGGAATCTGTGTCTCATCTGTGTGGCCCTGGCAGCCAGCGCAGAACATAGCTCGAAACACATTTGCACAGTTTCCTTAAGTCAGCAAATGAAGAAGGAGGGATGAATTCGTGTATTAGAAGATAGTAAATTGAGCCTCAGATGGGTTAAGTCATCTGCCCAGGGCAATGTAGGCTGTCAGTTAAGGGGCTGGACTCTCAAATTAAGGTTCTCTGATGCCCAAACACTTTTTCCACTATAGTGGGCTATGAGTCCTTGCCTCTTATCTTCAGATTCCCACTTAGAGGAGAAATATTTGTGTCACAAGACAAATCAAGGAGGCTCCCGAGAAGTGATAGGAGCAGAGTGGTGAGGGCAGATGGAAAGGGGGTTGTCCTCTCTACGAGTGGTTGTTTATTTTACCCTCCTGTACCCCACTCTGAATTTGGTGGTGATGACAAGGAGTAAATGGCAGGTGGTAAAGAGAGGCTACCTCTGATCTGGGGACATGGTGCAGCCTTTCGGAGGAGTTAAGATGTAGAATATGGGTGCAGCAGTGCCGAGCAGGACCATTGAGGCAGTGGGAGCAGCAGAACGGTGGCACAGGAGAGGAGCGGTGGGGGAGGGGGACATGTTTGGGAAGGCATGACTTGTCTCTGTGACTGGGTCTTAGGAACCAGCTGAGGTGTAGAAGGCTGGGGTGAGGTCCTTTTGCAAGTCCAGCTGAAGACAGCTTGCCTTTTTTCTCTGCCCTGGGACCTTACTAAGAGGCTTTGGAGGAATCCATTGGCTGATCAGGAGCTTGTATGTTTTTTCCGGTTTTGTAAAAAATGTAAGGTGTTCTTTTATTTGTGTGATTCCCTGATCTTTCCCATTCTGGTTTTCCTGTTTCAAAATTCAGAGACTTGAGGCACTTCGGTGGTTGAGCATCTGCCTTTGGCCCAGGTCATGATCCTGGAGTCCGGGGATCAAGTCCCTATAGGGAGCCTGCCTCTTCCTCTGCCTAGGTCTCTGCCTCTCTCTATGGGTCTCTTGTGAATAAATAAATAAATAATCTTTAAAAAATAAATGCAGAGACTCGTTAAACTTCTTTGCAATAAAAAGAAAATGTTGGCTTTTTTTTTTCCCCCTGTTTGGTGAGAAGCTGGCCCCGGAAATGATCCATAGGAGAGTAAACAGAAGCTATAAAGGAGGCATGTTGGCAATGCAAGTGTGTATCTCTTAGAAAAACAACTCCCTGGCTTGATTGAGCAGGGTCTGTTTCAAGCCCCTCCCAAGATGGCTGGGCAAGAAATAAATATATTTTAATCCCCCTTAATTTTCTACCCATGCACATTGTGTTTGGCAGATAGTGGAAACTAACTGCATGAATGAAACCAACATATTCAGTGAGCCAGTCAATGAATGAAGGACTGAAGACCATGGTTGTTTCTTCTACACATCCTGTTACCCCATCAGTGATAGCAAACCACACAATTCCTTCCCCCAGTGATTGGTAGCTCCTGGAGGAAAGAAAGAAGGTAATTGTTGTAGTCATGATAAGGAGAAATTAACCTCTAGGGCAGCTGGGTTTGATGATAGTTCGAGAATTTGTTTTTTTTTAATTTGGGTGGATTCATAGAGAAAGTAGTCCGTTGTGACTTTACTATTTCGAGAGAGCTCACATGGAAGCCAACTTCCCAGTCTCATCATGAGAAAAGTTTAGAAAGTCTTCCATCTCCTGTCACAAGTTTCAGCTTTGACTCATGATCTTTGGAAGCCCTTGAACCTGGGTCTTCATCATAGAGTTAGGGGAGAAACGCTCACCACAATGATCTCTGCACCTTTGGCCTAGTGAGGAGGACTTCCACCAGCAGTCTTGAACCTAGAAGACCCAACCGTTGTTAACACAGAAATGTTACCACAGTAGGGTTCTCCCTGGCTTGTTTTATGAACTTGCTGTGAGGAATTTACAAAACCCTTTGGACAATGTGGAGTTTTAAAAATCTTGAAATCCCGAAGAGAAGAGGAGCTGGGGAAAACCCCAGGTTCACAGTCCAGAGAGCAAGGGTCTCTTGTGAATCTTGAGAGGAAGCCTCTGTGGTTTTAAGTGGGAAAAACTAACCCAGGGTCTTCTTCTAAATGGAAGCTGCTCCTGTGAAAATTTGGCTTGCCACCTGATCTGGGATTATGCCAGTGAGTGGGCAGGCAAGGGAAAGGCGGTGAGGGGTAGCCAATTAATTAGTCAATCAAAAAATATTTATAGAATTCCCTATGTACGCGGCAGCAGGCAAGACTCAGCGGGAGATGGGAGAAGAGTAAAAGGTGGTACCTCAGCCCATGAGGGGCTCAGACTTGTCTCTTTGGGACACAAGGTGTGCATGTGCTAGCAGAAAAGATAGCACGAGACAGTAGTTTAATTGAGCAGAGTGTCTTATAGATACCGAGAGTGTAACATAGACAAGTAGGCTGTTGTTCTGGGCTTATCACTACTCTCTACTCTGGGATGTCGGTTTTCAATGCAGCTATGAAAACTGCTTTTTATACTGGTTAGACTAAGTAGTTAGATCTTACCAGAACACTTACCACTGAGCACAAGATGATTTGGATGAGAAAATAGGAAGGATGAAGGAGTATTGTCTTCCAAACATGATTCCACAGAAACTGTGCTTGTCTCCTTAGCAGAGCACTATTTAAAAGCAAACGAGTCATTATAAAAATACGTAGGAACCTCCAGTTATAGGATAAATAAGTCCTGGGGTTGTAATGTTCAGCATGATGACTATCGTTAACAGTACTGTGTTGTGTATTTGAAAGTTGCCAAGAAAGTAGATCCTAAAAGTTCTTGCCGCGAGGAAAAACCTTGTAACTAAGTGTGGTGATGGTTAATTGAGCTTATTGTGGGGGTCATTTTGCAATGTACAGTAGTCACCCCTTATCCAAGGTTTCAGTTACCTGTGGTCAGTCGTGGTGGGAAAGTAGGTGATGCTCTTTCTGATGCCACAAGGTCATTAGTAATCTTACGCTCTCGTCATGGTGCCTGCGTTATTCACCTCACTTCATCTCATCACGTAGGCATTTCATCACCTCCCATCATCACAAGAGGGTGGGGTATGGTATGAGAAAATATTTTGAGATAGAGGAAGGTCATATTTACATAACTTTCATTACAATATAGCATATTGTTATAATTGTTCTATTTTATTATTAATGTTAATCTCTTACTATGCCTTATATATAAATTAAACTTTATCATAGGTATGGATATACAGGAGAAAAACATAGTATATATAAAGTTTGATATTGTCTGCAATTCCAGGCTTCCACTGAGGGTCTTGGAATGTATCCCTGTTGGATAGAGGACTACTGTATATATATACCAAATAATTATGTGGTTCACCTAGGACTAATACACTATATATGTTGATTATTTCTGAATTTTTTTTTAATGTTTGGGGGAACATATGTGACTAAAAAACTAATTTCATACCAACATTTTCATTTTATTTATTTACTTATTTAAAGATTTTATTGATTTATTTGAGAGAGAGAGTGTGTGTGTTTGTGTGTGTGTGTGTGCACAGGAAGGAGGGGAGGGCCAGACGGAGAGGGAGAAGCAGGCTCCTCTCAAGCAGGGACCTAGCCGTGGGGCTTGATCCCAGACCCTGGGATCATGACCTGAACCAAAGGCCGACACAACTGACTGAGCCATGCAGGTGCCGCTAAAATGTTCATTTTATAGTAACCATTACATGTGATCTTGAGAAAACTTTTCTTAGAAATCTTGGTGGCAGGACATCTGGGTAGCTCAGTGAGTTAAGAGTCCGACTCTTGATTTCAGCTCAAGTCTTGATCTCAGGGTTGTGGGTTCAGGCATGGAAACTACTTTTAAAAAACACACAAAATGATTGAGACCTTATAAAATGTTTGTAGGTGTGGGGAACTCTCCTTTTCTGGAAACTACCACAGGAAAGAATAGGAATGCTATCTTTCTTACTGTTTTAAAATAACCATTGCTTATTGGCAGAACATTGGACATAAAATTAGCATTAGGAGCTGAATCTCTGTACCTTAAGGATGAGTTTTATAAAATGACCAGTGAGGCAAAAAATAATTTTTAAATGCATATTATTTCAAGGCAGTATGTGAGAGAATACTGACTGGCTGTATTCTTACTGAAATGTATGAAATATTTGCAGATGTGTGCGGTTGCTGCAAAAGGAGTTTAAATTTTTTAAATATTTAGAAGCTGAACTACTTTATTTGAAAAAAACAAAAACAAACCCAATATGTAATTTCTAAACTCAGAGATATAATATACAATGACCATTTTCCTATCTTTCTCACACTTCTTGAAAATCATTTATAAAGAAAACATTTGAGGGGCACCTGGGTGGCTCAGTCGTTTAAGCATCTGACTCAATTTAGGCTCCAGTCTTTTTTTTTTTTTTAATTTTTATTTATTTATTTATTTATTTATTTATTTATTTATTTATTTATTATAGTCAGAGAGAGAGAGAGAGACAGACAGAGGCAGAGAGAGAAGCAGGTTCCATGCACCGGGAACCCAATGTGGGACTCGATCCCGGGTCTCCAGGATTGCGCCCTGGGCCAAAGGCAGGCGCTAAACCACTGTGCCACCCAGGGATCCCCTAGGCTCCAGTCTTGATCTCAGGGTCATGAATTCCGGCCCTGCATTAGGCTCCATGTTAGGTTTTGCATTGGGTTCTGCACTGGGTGTGGATCCTACTTAAAACAAAACAAAACTAAACCAAAAATATGTGCTCAACCACGAGGTTGATCATTGTGAAACTTCCCCAAAAACTTCCTCCAGAAAGGAAAACATAAGTTATGTCAAAAGGATGAAGAATCAGAGAATCGGAATGGCTTTGGACCTCTCAACAATAACCTAGGAAGCCAGAGCACGATGAAGCAGTGCCTTGAAAATTCTGAGGAAGACTTTCTGCCTGGAATTCCAGACTCAGCCAAACCATCAATCAAGTGTGAGGGCAAAATAAAGATATTTTCCGACTTGCAAGTTCTCAAAAAAAAAAAAAAAAGTCCTTTCGTGTACTTTTTCAGAAGACAGTGCTCTGAAATTAAAACCGGTAAGGAAGCACACCAAGAAAGGATATAGAATTCAAAAAGCAGGTAATACTATGCAAGAGAGAGAGGAGAGGAGGCCCAGGGTGAAGATATAGGGAGGTCTCTGGTCCCAGAGGCGCTGCAGGCCTACAGAGAGCACACCTGCACTCAGAGTGACTCCAGAAGAGATAACCTCTGAGAAGAAAGACTTCATGGCATTCCATGTTTTGGCTCGCTTGAAAGGGGACTTACACAACTGGGAGAAGAGCTCGGAGATAAAGAACTTTTAAGTATGTAGAAAACTGAGAAGCTGAACCACATGGCTGCAGGAAAACAGGTTTGCAAACAGCAGCAACAACAAAATGGAGACTAATCATAGGCTACGTCAGGACTCAGCTGTGAATAGTCATAATTGTGTTGACATTGATGATTGGTCACACAGAAATTGTGACACAACAGTGTTGGGGCAGAAGAAAGTATGCATGCATGTGTTGGTAGGGATTAGGCAAGAAGAATGTAAACCCTCTTCATTTGGGTGGGAACTCAGTGGAGAATGCTTAGCCTGGAAGAGAAACTAGACATCAAGAAAGAAGCCTGGAGGAGGTAATTACCAAATGCAGTAGCTCAAATAATGGAAATCGGTTGATTCTCACTACAAAATGGAAGAGGGCAGGCAGGGGACTGTTGTGTGTTTGGAATAAACCTTGCAGAACTGTTGACTCTTTAAATTCTGTGCATGTTTAAAAGTTAAACTTTAGGGGCACCTGGGTGGCTGAGTTGGTTAAGCATCTGCCTTTGGCTTAGGTCATGATCTCAGGGTCTTGGGATCGAGCCCCACATCAAGATCCCTGCTCAGTGGGGAGTCTGCTTCTCCCTCTCCCTCCACCCCACCACCCCACTGTGCTCTGTCTCTCTCTGTCTCTGAAATAAATAAATAAAATCTTAAAAAAAATAATAAAAAGTTAAACTTTAAAAGGGGAAAATTCAAATGAGAAAAAAAAAGACAAACATGATGAGTTACACTTCCTATTACACAGGAGCTCAAAAAAGAATATGCCCAAATTAATATAAAACAAGGAATTCACCTCAAGTATAATTCCCTAAGACAGATCATTAGAAGGAGGAAGTCATGAATTTCTATATTCCTCCCCCTTTTTCTTTCCATCCAATGTCATAACCAGCCAGATAATTGTGTTTATTTACTCTAATCCAGAGGTTATAGGAGACCTCATCTTGGGGTTGACTTCTGCCTGAAAAGGAGGACTGGATAGTGGAGGCTAAGTTTGAGCCTCATCATCTGACCTAAGCTCTTTTTTCTTTCTTTCTTTCTTTTTTAAATTTATTTTAGAGAGAGGGAGAAAGAAAGAGAGGGGCAGGGAGAGGGCAAAGGGAGAGAGAGAATCCCAAGCAGACCCCCCACTGAGCATGGAACCCAATGCAGGGCTCAGTTTCCTGACCCTGAGACCATAACCCTCAACTGACTGAGCCACCCAGGTACCCCTGACCTAGGCTCTCGATCATCTGTCCATCTGTGTGTCTGGCTTCCCTCTACTTCTCGTCTGATTCTTAGAACATCTTACGTCCAGCCATCTTATATCCCCTTCTTCTGTTGGTGTCCTGGTCCAAGCCCATCTGTCTCTCCACTTGGCTCTGACTCATTCCTTACCCTGACCTTATTGTCTACATCCTCTGCCCTATCCCATTCCTCAGCCTAATTCTTAATTCCTGGCTCCCACTTCTTCATGAAAACTTGGCTCAATCCACTTTGAAAAACCAAGGCGAATGGGACTTGCCTGGGAAGAATTTGGAGAATCTGCTGCTCTGTTCTTTCTTCATTCTTGAGAGCCAGGATAACAGCTGAGGGCACATGTGAGGAGAAGCATGTGTGTGCATTTTTGGGAGAAGAGGGTACAGCCATCCTGGACCCCCTCATCCTCCCTGGGAATACTAACACGTATATTTTTGATATTTTGGTGCATTCTTTCTTTTATTTGTTCTTCTGCTTCTCTCGGAAACTGTTCTAAAATTTTAAACCCAGAGGCATCTTTCCAGCTCCCTTGCGTGAGCTGTATTTTGATCTCTTAAGAGGCTGTGACAAGACTCCAGGCCATGGTGATTTTACATGAAGTGACATCTGATTCGCTTCTAGACTGCATTCCATACCAATCAGCCCAGCCCTGCAGTTTGTGGGCTAACTCCTATTGTCTCTCAACATATGGAGCGCTATTAGATAGTGTGAGTTTGAGTCTTGTCAGGGAGGCTGATTAAGCCACAGTCAGGGACAGTCGTCCTAAGTGTGAAATGTAACAGGCCCTCTGAAACAGCACTGTGAGCCTCTGGAGGTGGTTGGTGCCTCTCTGTTGGGGCATCGGGAGCTCGCTAACAAAGCAAACACATTTTTTTTTCTTAGCATGGGCTTAGGTCTATGGCAGTAACATTTGGCAAGTTGAGTAACAGGGAACGCAGATAACTGTGAACAGATGGACAACTATTAAAAGATTTGAGGGGCTTTTATCATCTCTCAAATGGCCTTCACCCACCTACAGGATACCCAGTTCCCTTGCAAGATTACGTAAAGGATTCAATTAAATTTTCTTCCCTTTTTTTTCTCAATTGCAGTAGAAGCAAAAGCTCTGACGTTAAGAGGAAAAGAATAGATGAGAAACTTCTAATTTTGAATCCTCTTGGGATTAGATGCTGATTTCAGCCGTGCAGAGAATACTGCCCCATATTTTGAAAGAGTAGCTGCTGGCAGTTTTGGAGGAGATGACTTTCCAAAATAGACAGTGAACTCCTCCATCCGTATCTGATGACCATCTGACATTTGGATGCAGAATTACAGAGCTATCCATGTGTTTTGATAAGTATAACCTTGCTTTTAAGAATGGCAGTGGCAAATCATCATGTTTAAGCTCAAAACTAATGAAATACAAAATGCAAAAAATAAAAATAAAAAGCATTACTTTTTTCTTTGGAGAAGTAAAAAATATTACTTAGAGCAAAACTATTTACCCACCCTCTGGGGCAGCACCGTCTCTGATATGGGAGCGTGTCAGTGGTCTTTAGCTCAAGATGGTGCTTGGGAAGTTTGCAAGAGTGAGAACTACGGACACTGATTAAGATGAGGAATGTTTTACTCTCTCTGGGGCAGCAGCCTGCTTTTGCCAAAAGTAGCCATGGGTTGGTATGGTGGGAGCTAGGGTACCTCTAAGCTGGATCTCACGAGCCTGGCCAAATTAGATTGGGTTCCCTTCCTCAGGGGTCACCTTCATAACATTACATTAAAGGGCCAGCAATTTTAAGGCTCTCAGTGTAGCTCTCTAAGAAACATTTGGAAGCAGGAAGGATGGATACCCAACCCCACTTTTATCCTCAATCCCCTTACTCAGCATCAAACCCAATTTATCCCAGCCGAGACTGCTCGGTTACTGAAGCTTCCTGTCTCTAGAAACTACCCCACCTGGAATTAAATTTTTGTCCACAAATAACCAGCAGCCAAAGGAAATAAGCATTTTTTTATATTTTAAATGAAAATCTCCACCATTCAGAATAATTGTAATCTAAAATATTCCAGCGACAGAAACACTAAAGATAGTGATAAGTAGAAGACAGTTAGCTCTTGGAGGTAAAACCCCATTTGCCTGCTAAATGATCCAGTTTTATAAACTTGTAGTCCCAAGCTGGGCTGTTTGGCTTAAGATAATTGAGTAAATAAGCAATTATCAGTGGGTTTAGTATCCCCTGGAGCATTATACTTGTAGAGAAAGAATCATTGGAAGTAGCTAAAATATGTTCCTTTAGTAGAAGTTGGCAATATTAATTGTGAGATATATGTTCACAGGCTTTTAAGTATATGCTAGACATAGATTGTATCATAGCTGGAGGACGCATCCAAGGAGACACTTGTTAATGGCATCGGGAGTGAATTTCTTGTATATTATATATGGGACATATACATGTCATTGAATTGAATGGAAAATAAGATCAATATACTTTGTGGGTTTCTTTTGTTCCAAATTTTATGTTTTTGAAATTTTACCTATTTTCCTGCTCTGGAGAAATACTCTCCAGGTAATGAAAGCCATTCCAAGCAATTTGTATTTTCCTTCTCAATGCTGTTAAGTCTACTGGTGTCAGCTTGCTAATCCTCCCCGACATTCACACGGACTCCGTTTGTGTCTTGTGTTTTTCTAGAATGGCAGAGATGCAGGGACTGATGGAGCGACTGGAGCGGGTGGTCGGCCGACTGGAGGTACTGTCTGCAGAGTCACACCGGCCTCCTGGGGACTTCAGGGAAATTAATGGTGTCAATGGAGGTAGGACACAAACTGTTGTCATTACTGGTCTCTGTGAGGGTCTCTTAATGTTATCCTTCTCACTTAATTCTCAGGAAACATTTTTTAAAATATTTTATTTGTTTATTTGACAGAATGAGAAAGAGAGAGAGAGAGAATAAGCAGAGTGAACTGCAGGCAGAGGGAGAGGGAGAAGCAGACTCTCTGCTGAGCAGGGAGCCTGATGCAGGTCTCGATCCCAGGACCCCGAGATCATGACGTGAACCCAAGGCAGATACTTAACTGACTGAGCCACCCAGGTGCCCTTCAAGAAATATTTTTATTGACTTTCTGCAATTTTCATACTCTTTCATTTATATGTGACCATGACATTAACCAGATGCAAGCCATCCCTGAAAAGGGGAAAAGAAAAATATTTCAATGCATAATCCACAAAAATTACCAGTTATCTGTGCCTATTTCTAATCAAATTTGCCTTTAAAATTATATGCTCATGCCACACTTGAAAAAAAAATGTTTAGGGGCACCTGGGTGGCTCAGTGGTTGAGCATCTGCCCTGGGCTCAGGTCATGATCCCGGGGTCCAAGGATCAAGTCCTGTATCAGGCTCCTGGCAGGGAGTCTGCTTCTCCCTCTGCCTCTCTCTGTGTGTCTCTTGTGAATAAACAAATAAATAATAAATAAATAGATATTTTTTAAAAAGATTTTAAAATATTAATGATCAGACGTAAAAAGCTAACTATGTAACATAAGAAGTTAACACTAAGGATCCCATATGTGGCAAACGCTTTAAGTTATCGACAGTAATTTTTCTAATTCCTTCTTGTCTGAGGTTGTAGATTTAACAAAATAAAAATACAGGACACCCAGTCACATTTGAATTTCAGATGGACTACTTTTTTTTTTTTTTTTTTTTTTTGGCATAAGTGTGTTCCAAATACTGCATGGGATATACTGCATGGTACACACTTATTCTAAAAATTTATTCATTGTTTATTTGAAATTCAAATGTAACGGGGGGCTCTGCATTTCATCTGGCAACTCTATTCTTGTGTCAAGTACATTTCCTCTTTATCTGACCCATTTTGAATCCTATCAGGCTTTGGGGGCTGGGAAAAGCCTTGGGGAATGGGGGCTTCAAAAAAAAAGCTTTCACCAGGCAAGATCCACATTGGTGCTTCTAGAATTTCAGGCATATTTGGAGCTGTGCCTTGGGACAGAAATTACTGTGTGAGCACAAATGCACAGGCTGGTCCCCCCCCCCCCCCCCCCCCGGAACATAATGAAAATTAAAATGCTTTGAATGAATTGAAAGGGGGTGTTGTTTAAAGGGAGGCTGCCAGGGGCCTGTAAGTTTCTTCCACATTAACTGAGACACATCTGTGATTTCATTTTAAGCCTCTTTTTGTTAACTATATAGTTGGTATATGAGATTCAGTAAACCTCATTTGTAAGGAAATATTTTCATATTCGCTTCAGTAACTTGGTTTCCTTATGTCTTTGACATCAGGTGATCAAATTACAATTGCTGACCACAGAGAGAAAATCTGTAAATACATAAAATAAAGTTAAAATCCCAATTCTCAGAAGACTGTGTTGTTGAATGAAGTGGGGGGAATAATTTGAACCTCTTTAGGCTTCAGGAGGTACTGGACTACACTTCGTATTTTCTTTGTGAAAAAATAATTTTCGGGGAAAATGAATTAGCTAAACAAAATTGGAAGGCTATAATTAAATTACTTATGTATTTAAACAAGTATTTTCTAATATAGCAAATCATTCTAAACCAGTTATTAAAATAAGGTCTTGTAAAACAACTTAGCCAGCAATTTCTTATCCAACTTGAAATGAAGTAGGATTATTGGTAAGCAGGATAATTAGCAAAATATCCAAATGATACCCATCCTTAAAACATTTTATTAATCTTAAATAGCATTACTTTCATTTCTTAATTTAATGAGCTTTGATGATCTTCTAAATTCTATTTTTAGTTTTTTAAAGATTTTTATTTATTTATTCATGAGAGACACAGAAAGAGAGGCAGAGACACAGGCAGAGGGAGGAGAAGCAGGCTCCATTGAAGGAGCCCGATGTGGGACTCGATCCTGGGAATCCGGGATCACGCCCTGAGCCAAAAGCAGACACTCAACCGCTGAATCACCCAGGTGTCCCTAAATTCTATTTTTAACAAGTCCTTGAGGGCAACCTCTTACTCTAAATATAAACATCATTATTACAGTGATGTTATAAATATATTTTTTTTAATTCTTAAGTTTAAAGGAAACTTTAGATGGAACCATTACAAAATCTGTAATGTGCACAAATCAGAGAACTGCCTACTTATGATACTGGTGCTATGTTGGTTTTTTTGATGTATTTTCTTTCTTTCTCCCCCTGATAATCAGGTAAGTTTGTCTCAACAGTTGAAGAAGTATTTTTGTATGCCTGCCAAGTAACAAGTACTACATTATATGCAAAGAAATCTAAGCTGAATTATACATATAGTCAGAATATTATTAGATACAGTCAGAATCCTCCAGAATCTTTGGTCTCCATGCATTACTATTCAGGGCCACAGATGCTTTGATTAAGGGATGCTCACAAGCTGCAGTTTGGGAAAAAAGGTCATTAAAGGCTGCCCAGAGAAGGTGTGAGCAGAGCTGAGTGATGAAAGAAAATTGGAAAATAGTCCCTTTTATCACCACTCCTTTTGCTATGTAGAGTGCTTTGTCGCATTTCTAAAACCTCCCACTTTAAACACATAGCAGAGACTTCTGAGGTGTCTCCCCCTGCAACAGATGGGTTTATTTGCTTCCAAGTGGATCTATAAGGAATCTTTGGGCTTGCCCCCCTTTCACATTCCAGAAGTTGGTATGGACTGTATTTTGAATGTTACAGTAACTCAGCTTCAAGAGCCTGCTTAGAAGTTAGGCTGTAGGTGCACAACACTGTCAACAACTGTTTACATCACCCTCTGGGCCTGTGGAAATGGGCCTCTAGGAAAAAGACGGAAGCTTTATCCTACAGGTTTATGAGCATGGATACTTCAGTACAGTATGAGAAAGGGAATCCTAGGTTTTGGTTTGGATTTTTTTAAAAGATTTTATTTATTTTTTATTTGAGAGAAAGAGAGTGAGAAAGCATGAGTAGGGGAGGGGCAAAGGGAGAGGGACAAACAGACTCCCCACTGAGCAGGGAGCCCAATGTGGGGCTTGATCCCAGGACCCTGGGATCATAAGCTGAGCCGAAGGCAGATGCTAGACCAACTGAGCCACCCAGGTGCTTCTGGTTTGGATTTTAATTATCTCTAGGGTTGAGTTTCTCCATATTAGGGCCACAAAATCTGGGACTGAGACAGTTTATCTGTTAGTTTAAGGCAGGAAAAGAGAGGCAGAGCATGCCAGATTGGGCTGATGTCACTTGGGTTTTGACAGTAAGTTGCCAGATCAAAACTTAATGTGAGTTAGCTCAACAGTCCTTTTCATGCCTCCCAACTCCCCTTCCTTCCTCCGGGAACTGAGGATAGGGCAGAACAGAATGTGTGGCACCTGTGTTCTTTTCCTACTTGCCCAGAGTTTATTATTGCCTTTTAATTGTCCTAGGTAATCTTAATAACTGTTTACAAGGTTGTATAGCACCTGGGCAGGTCAGTGTAGTAGAAAGTACACCAGCTTTGGATCAATAAGGCTTGTCAGTTCTTATTTTTTATTTTTTTTTTATTTTTTTTATTTTTTATTTTTTTTATTTATTTATGATAGTCACAGAGAGAGAGAGAGAGGCAGAGACACAGGCAGAGGGAGAAGCAGGCTCCATGCACCGGGAGCCTGATGTGGGATTCGATCCCGGGTCTCCAGGATCGCGCCCTGGGCCAAAGGCAGGCGCCAAACCGCTGCGCCACCCAGGGATCCCCAAGGCTTGTCAGTTCTTAAATCTACCTCTTATTTGACCTATGGCTTTGGTCAAGTCATGTGCTCTGCATCTCTATTTCTTCATCAGTAAAACTGATGCTACTTACCTCATGAGTTTGGGGGAGAAATAAATTAATATGTAGGTGAAAGTGCTTACTCGGATGAAAAATAGCAAAGCATCGTTTTCTTGAGCCTTTGAGAAGTATTTCATAAATACTGTCTGAGTGAATGAATGCCCTGGTAAAAAGAATGAGAACAGCATGAATGATATTAAGCTTCCATAGTTCCTATGGCAAAGAAATACCAGCTTTTCATTAAACTCCAGGACACTGACAAACTGTGCTTCTTCCAAAGGTGTGGCACCCTCCGTAGAAGCCTTTGATAAGCTGATGAACAGCATGGTGGCAGAGTTTTTAAAGAAGAGTAGGATCCTTGCTGGCGATGTGGAGACTCACGTGAGTACTCTCCCCTCTTATTCTCCATGGACATGACTACTACTAAAAAACCCAAAATGACAAGGGTGGGTGATGATATGGGGAGATTGGCACCCTTGTGCATTCTGGTGGGAATATAAAATGGTGCAGCTAGTATGGAATTCCAGCAATCCCACTTCTGAGCATATACCCAAAGAATTGAAAGCAGGATCTTGAAGAAGTATTTGTACACCCATGTTTACAGCAGTATTATTCACAATAGCCAAGAGGTAGAAGCAAATGTGTTGACTAGATGAATGAGTGAAAACAATGAGATGTATATGTACAAGGGAATATTATTCACCCTTAAAAATAAGGAAATCCTGATCCATGCTACCATGTCAGTATCCCCTGAGGATATTTTGCTGAGTGAAATAGGCCAGTCACCAAAGGACAAATACCATATGATTCCACTTATGTAGAGGTATCTATGATCTCATTTATATGAGGTATCTCGAGTAGTCAAACTCATAGGTGCAGAAAATAGAATGGTGGCTCCTCGGAGTTGGAGGGAAGGAGGGGTGGGAACTTGTTTAATGGATACAGAGTTTTAGTTTTGCAATGGAAACTAAACTCCAGAAAAGGTTCTTGAGATCTGTTGCACAATAATGTGAATATGCTTAATGCTACTGAGCTATGCATTTAAAAATGGTCACGATGTTAAATTGTGTTATGTGTGTTTTACCACAATGAAAAAGTGCAGCCTGAGGAAAAGCAAAGCCAAGAATCTGATAATCTTTGGATTAGTAAAGACCTTTAATGATAACTAGGCCAGCCTCCCAGTATTAGACATTTTTAATACATTTGCAAACGTTTAGCATCATCTTTGAGAGTAGTCATTATTTGTATACATTTAGTGAAAATCGGATGTAATAACAAAACCAATTAAAACCTAAAAGAAATGTATCATCATGTTCTTATTTTTTATTTGCCTTTATTTTTCACAGAGGATTAAATTCCAAATCCATCTGCTTATGGATTTCTCAGCAATGTCAAAACCATTTTCAGTATAGATTCACAGAAAACCTGATTCTTGATTAAAGCTGTGATTTGCGGTAAAAGAAAAAAAAAACAACATAAAAAGGGACTCTCTCTACTTGCCCCCCAGTTAGACGTTGCATGCAACACCCAACAGCAGTCTTCCAGGTGATTTGGTGACTCAGGTTATAGCAGAGTTTCCAGGAGTGTAATTAATAGTGCTCATCTCATCACATTTGCAATGCATTTGTTCACCACATCTAAGAAAAGCGAAGGTTCTCCTCATGACCTCCATTTTTATTAAATATACCTATTGAAATGCCCATTGGCAAAAGAAGGGAAGCTCTGATATACACAAGTTCTAGAAAAGTCTGTGTTATAAGACATGTTCACTTCAAATGTGTTATGGATCTCAGTAATTACTCTGGCCTGCTCTTGAGCTTTCATGAGTTTGTTCACAAGAAACCTTGTACGCATTAAGATAGTGGCTGAGCTTCTTCTGTTCTGAGGCATGATGGTACCTGAACACTAACACATAAAATGGATTATTACTGCCAAAACACTAGAGAGATTCTTGAGTGATTGACAAACATTTACTGTCTTGAGTACTATAATAATAATTATTGGATCATTATTGTTACTATCTGTTTAAGATTTTAATTAATTAACTTGTTTATTTGAGAGAGAGAGAGAGAAAGAGAGCAGGAGCAGGAGGGACAGAGAGTGATGGAGAATCCCAAACAGGCTCTGCACTGAGCATGGAGCCCGATGTGGGGCTCGATCTCATGACCCTGAGATCATAACCTGAGCCAAAATCAAGAGTCGGCCACTTAACCAACTGCACACGCATGGCCCCTCATTATTGTAACTATTAATTAACATTGACTTGGTGCTTCCAAGGTACAAAGTACATTATAACTCTCATCAGTAATAGCTCACCAAACTATGTATAGAAGCATTTTACTAGAGAATCAGGAGGCCTATAAATAGATATATTTAATTTTGCATTAAAAAAACAGGTAGAGTTTGCATACTAAGTAAGTCTCTTCAGATTCCATAGTAAACAGTTCCTTTCAATTCTTTTCAGAACAAAGTGAATTATAAAGTGTAGCTTCATTTATATCAAGTTTTTTCTTCTCTCCACTAATCAGCCTGAAAACAGTATGACTCAGTTGAAGGGCTTTTCTCATAATGGATGCATAATGCTTAAAGAAATTTATGTTTTCACTGGTAAGTTTTTTAAAAAATGAAAGAACGAAGATAAGGAGAAAAAGAAGGAAGAGAGGAGGAGGAGGAGAAGAAGAAAAATAAGTGGAGGAGGAGAAGAGAAGAGAAGAGAAGAGAAGAGAAGAGAAAGAAAAATTTGTCATCCAAAAGTTTAGACTCTGATTCTATACCACAAAGGGAGTACAGGGCAGCTATTGTCCATCTGCCCATGACTTGCAAGTGGTTTATTTTTTTCTCTCTTATAGAACCATGTGTCATTGACATTAAGCTTGCAGCTGCTGCCTCTCACATAAGCCAGAAGTGGGGGTTGAACTTTGTTCCAAGAACACACCTGTTGCCTGGAAAAAAAAAAAAAAACCCTCACATACCTGATTGTACAGTATGGAAATTTGAGAATGACACAAATGTGCATCATGTTAAATCCTAGCCCTGTGTTTAAAAGCTATTTCACAGATACTACTAATGAATAAGGTTAGCCAAGCAATGATTTAACGTCTGCTTCGATGTGTTGGCTGCTGGCTGGGCTTAATTTACTGATCACTCAATAGTCTATTGACAGAACAGACCACAAAAAAGGAGAACTAATAGCTACAATTAGGAAGCTCTGCTGAACCAAAGAGCATAACAGGTTTAGAAGAGATTAGATCTTGTAAAGCCTTCTTGGATGCAACATAAACCAAAGGGCTTATTGAAACTACTCTTCAACCCAGGAACAGTGATGCAGCTTGCATCCCCTTTTAAAAAGAATCGACAGTGCATAATTTTATAATAGAGGTTTAGATTAAATGGAGTCTTGAATGTCAAAGGCAAGGGTCCTCCAGAAGCTGGATGTACGTAATACTGAGCCCTTGGTCAGACATCATTTATCCTTAACTGGACTAATGTGATTGTTTCTTACAAAGCTGTCCTGTTGTTATTCATGGTCTGTGGAACCAACCTCGGGCTAGTTTTAAATGATTTGACAATCACGAAACAGCCACAAATCCTATAGTGCCTCTTAATGCAAACCCTTTTTGGAGACTTATGGAATTTACATTTTAAAAATGTCTCTAGAAGTCTGGAACATTTATTTTCTGTCCTTGATTAAAATGGATAAGAAAGAAACACTCTTTTATTCATCGTTTCATAAAAATGAGAGAACCATAATTTGAACAAAAAGGCAATAAAATTCAATTAAGAAGTGTAACACACTTAAGCATAGCATGATTAACTCACATTGCAGTGTTAGGACCTTGACTTCCCTGCCTTCACGAAGGGTGAACATTTTTAGGCAATTATGATAGCTACACTCGTGGGTCACAGTCACTACTCTAGATGTTTCTAGTCTTGGGTCATTTATTTAAATCATCTCCAAAATGTTTTTTGTTCATTTTATGCCATGCTGGCTGAGTAACGAGTTCAGAGTGGCTGACTAGGACTAGCAGTTTGTATTTGGATCTTAGAGCTGGCTCAACCTTTTACAGCATAACCTTGAGCTAGGCTCTTACCCTACTCAGTAATGAGGCTGGATGACCTCCCTCCCAAGGCCTCTCCCTTTCTCCCTGCCAGTTGGAATGTCACCTGTCGCGTTAGCATTAAAGCCTGAGGGAGGGACTATTCGGTTTCCAAACAGAGCTTGCCATGGGGCATCATCCCCATGATAAACGCATCTTGAGCCATGCCAGGCAAAGTACTTCAATCATCTCAACATCCAAAACAAGCAGAAGGACACATGTCAGAAAAAGGATGCATAGGACACTAAAGATAAAATACCATCTTGCTTTACTGTGATATAGAAGACAGCCAGACTCCTTCATTTAGAGAGACCTTGAGGCCTCTGTGAGTCTATCCTTCTTGCTCTCATGGGTTCTCACTTATTCCTTTCTATGAATCTTTTCTCTGTAATAATTAATTCTATCTCTGGAATAAATAACACAAAATGTGTCCATATTTATTTTACTAATTGTATCCTGATCTTCCTTCAGTTTTAGAAAACATTTTTGCGTAATTTGTACTCATTTTAAAAGTGACCATTTTAGAGGCACCTGGGTGGCTCAGTCAGTTAAGCATCTGCGTTTAGGTCAGGTCATGATCCTGGGGTCCTGGGATCGAGCCCTGCATCAGGCTCCCTCCTGAGTGAGGAGTCAGCTTCTCCCCTCTCCCTCTACCTCTTCCCCTGTTTGTGCTCTCTCTCAAATAAATAAAATCTTTTTTTAAAGTGGCCATTTTGGGTTACCTAGGTGACTTAATTGATTAAACAATTTGTGTCTTGACCTCAGCTCAGGTCTTGATCTGAGGGTCTGAGTTCAAGACTCGCAATGGGCTCCGTGCTGGGTATGGAGCCTACTCAAAAAAAAAAAAAAAAAAAAATTGCATCTTAGATGCTTTAAAACCTGGGTTTATATAAGAACCCTCCTGCCCTCACTATAAAAGCAAACAAACAAAAAATCATCAGAAGCACAGGTTGGGGGTTGACTCCACAAACAACCCATTCAACACAGATCTCTCTCATTCTCCAGCTCACCTTCAGCCAAGTTGTTTCTCCCATTAACTTTTAGTTTACTGATAATTGCTTTATTTGACACATTTATTTTTACTGTAACTAGACATAGAGTACTTTGGCAGTTTCAAGCCCAAAGGATCTGTATGCCTTTCACATTCTCCAAATGGCAGAGACCCAAAAAATGACTTGTAGAAAGAACTCTGCCCCTGGATTTCATACAGACTTTGAGCTGGGACTTTTCTTTCTTACTATCTTAGGCAATTATGATTGTCAGAATTATTAGAGAAGGAGATACCTTAAAATCACCCCTTCTAATATACATCCCCTCCCCGCCCCCCACACACACACAGACGAGAGGACATCAGTGATAGGTCAAGTCACGAACCATGACTTCATGAGCAAGGAGTCTGGTCTCTCCAGTTGTGATCGTTTGGGTGGGGAGACGCCTCCCTTTGACTCTCTGGGCAGCTGTGTCCCCATCACCCTTGTGGGGAGCTGGATCCTTAGTGAGGATCCCTCCCCCGCTCTGTAAACCTCAGTGGCTCCCGTGTCCCCTTCCCGATTTCCAAGTGAGGGAAAAGGTCAGGAGGACAGCTGGCTCAGATGAGGGCTGAGGAGAGGGAAGCACATCACCACCGCTCATGTGCTCTAGGTGTCTCCTCAGAGCAGCGCTGAGTGAGGCGACGGGGAGGATGGTGGCCTCCAGGACAGATGCCCCGTGTCCTTGGAGGGTCTTGGCTTCTGTCCCATCTCACCAGCCTGGTCTCAGCCTGGTTCCTGGTCCTCGCTCACTGTGCCTGGCCTCGCTCACTGGAAGGTCACACATAAATCACCAGTCTCTGTCATCGTTTCTTCCCAAGAACGTGAAGAATTTTTATTCTCAGCATTGGACACATATTTTGTGAGCCAGCACATGCTCTGACACACAGCCCATTCCTGCTAGGCCGCTAGCCCTAGTGGGACATCCCTGTGACCGCCTTTTTTTTTTTTTTTTAAGATTTGTTGTTTATTCATGAGAGACACACAGAGAGAGAGGCAGAGACACAGGCCGAGGGAGAAGCAGGGTCCCTGCAGGGAGCCCCATGTGGAGCTCAATCCTGGGATCACGCCCTGAGCCGGAGGCAGATGCTCAACCACTGAGCCACCCAGGTGCCCCTCCCCAATTCCCCCAACCCCTTATCCCTTTCTGTTCTGGGGTCGCTAGTGTGAACAGCACCATGAGTAAGGATGCATTCTGAGCATGCCCAGGCCTGCTGTGGCTGGGGGCAGCCATGTCCCCCACCAGCTGGCACCTCTTGGCCTACACCTGGGAACAAAGATTATTGAGTCTCACACCAATGGCACTGCTCTGTGTAGCAGCACAGCAAGAATCTGCAGCTCAGGCCACGTCAGGAGTTCCCGAGGGCAACCAGCAACTTCTCTCCAGCCGTATTTGTCCTTGGCAGTACCCTCGCTTCTGTCGAAATTTAATCAGGCTCCTTCGTGCTACAAAATACATGTCTTGTCCTCAGCTTTCTCTTTCCCCCCATCCTTCCCTCTTCCTAAAACTACGCCAATATGGGAAACATTTGTTTGTTTTCTCTCTAGACTTCAGGATAACTTAATTGTCTGCCCAGAGGCTGCTTCAGCATCTGAAAATTAATACTTTGTCTAAAAGTAATGACCTGATTGCATTTAGATTATCTTGTTATTTCTCTCCATGCACCTGTCCCCACAAGACACACGCACACACACATACACACATGTGCATATCCACTCTGTGCCTAGGAGTTCCTCATCACGCTGGATCAGCTACATACAAGAAAAAACAGTCCCAGGCAAATATATTGGATGTCAGGCCCAAGACCCCCCTCAGATTGTAGGAAATACGTTTGCAGATTTGTTGGCGTGTGGAAGGCAAGTACAAAATAGGCTTTCTCCTTTTTAGTAGTAGTATTTAGATTATTTATTTCATATATTTATTAGTATATTTAGTATTTAGGTTGTGGTTTACCAATGTGAGTTTCAAAATATGAGAGTTTATACATTTTATAACACGTTACAAGCCAACTCTTCTTAATATATCAAATGTAAGATGTTTTAGTGTCGTAAAAGAAAAGAGTACACGGGGATCCCTGGGTGGCTCAGCAGTTAAGCATCTGCCTTTGGCTCAGGGCATGATCCTGGAGTCCCGGGATCAAGTCCCACGTCAGGCTCCCTGCATGGAGCCTGCTTCTCCCTCTGCCTGTGTCTCTGTCTTTCTCTCTCTGTGTGCCTCTCATGAATAAATAAATAAAATTTTTAAAAGAAAAAAATAAAACAGGGTACTCAATGAAGTAATAATTTATTGTTCATTAAAGAACATGCATAATAACATAATCCATTATATATATATGTGCATATATATATATAGACGCACACACACACACTCAGCCATAAAAAAAAAAGAATAAAATCTTCCCATATGAAGGAACCAAACAGAAAAGAAACAAACTCATAAATGCAGACAACAAACTGGTGGCTGCTAAAGGAGAGGCACATGGGGGGATGGGCAAAATGGGTGAAGGGGATTAAGAGGTAGGAGCTTCCACTTAGAAAATAAATAAGAGGGATCCCTGGGTGGCGCAGTGGTTTGGCACCTGCCTTTGGCCCAGGGCGCGATCCTGGAGACCCGGGATCGAGTCCCACATCGGGCTCCCGGTGCATGGAGCCTGCTTCTCCCTCTGCCTGTGTCTCTGCCTTTCTCTCTCTCTCTCTGTGACTATCATAAATAAATAAATAAATTTTAAAAAAAAGAAAATAAATAAGACATGTGATTGTAATATACAACATAGGGCATACAGTCAGTAACATTGCCATAACTCTATAAGGTGATAGTAACTAATTTATTGCTGTGACCTTTTCATAATGTATATAGATATCAAATCACTATGTGGTACACCTGAAACTAATACAATATTTCCATTATTCTTCAAAAAAATAATCATTTATCACTCAGATGTGTTTGCAATAGAAATCCTTTCCCTTTCAGAAAATACTTTTTTTTCCTAATATTTTATTTATTCATGAGAGACACAGAGAGAGAGGCAGAGACATAGGCAGGGGGAGAAGCAGGCTCCCTGTGGGATGCCTGATGTGGGCATGATGACCCAGGCATCCCCTTTTTCTTTTTTTTAAAAGATTTTATTTTTAAGTAATCTCTATGCCCAATGTGGGGCTCAAACTCACAACCCTGAGATCAAGAGTCACATGTTCCACTGACTGAGCCAGCCAGGGCCTCCAGGGAAAACACTTTCCTAAGGCACTTGGAACATTGATACTTGACTTTCAATTAGTCCATTTTGTTAAAACTGATTAATATTCAGAAAAGGAAGTATGGTTTACTGATAGTTGGGGCCTCACCTGTTGGTACTGGGGTTTATTATAAAGTTCTAGAAGTATATTGCTTTCCTCTGACCCTATCAGTATCTATCACTGTGCCCAGAATGAGTGGCTAATCAATACTTGCTAAATGAATGAATGAAAATGAATGCCTGAGTGAATGAATCAAATCATTAATGAATTATTGAACCAATGGATGAATGAACATACCATGGCTGAAAGTTGAGATCAAACAATATCCTGAACTAACAGTTAAAAAAATATCAAGGCCAAGTTTAAAGTCATGAATTAACAAGTGAAATATGGAGAAACATAGACTGTCAATTTTTGTTTATCTCACACACACATGCTCACATCTTGAATTTCTCATAGACCTGACAATTTATCTAGTACCTCTCTCATTCCTTTCATTCTCATTAAGGAAAGCTAAATGAGGGGCACATGGGTGGCTCAGTCTGTTGGGTATCTGCTTTCTGCTCAGGTCATGATCCTGGACTCAGGATCAAGCCCCGTGTTGGGCCCCCTGTTCGGCGAGTAGTCTCCTTCTTCCTCTGAACACCCCCTCATCCCATGCTATCTCTCTCTCTCTCAAAAATAAATAAAATAAATAAAATAAATAAAATCTTTTGTTAAAAAAAGCTAAATGAGATTCTTTTCAAATTTATTGAGTATAGTTGACACACAACATTACGTTAGTTTTAGGTGTATAGCATAGTGATTCAGCGTCTCTATTCGTTATGCTATGCTCACTACAGGTGTAGCTCCCGTCTGTCCTGATACATTATAATATCAATGACTATGTTCCCTATGCTGTGCTTTTTATTCCTGTGACTTTTTCATTCCATAACTGGAAGCCTCTATCTCTCACTCTTCTGCACTCATCCTTTCACTGTCCTCCCTTCTGGCAACCATCAGTTTGTCCTCTGTATTTATAGGTCCTCTTTGCATTTTTTGTTTGTTTGTTTATTCATTTGTTTTGCTTTGGGGTTCCACAGGTGAGTGAACTCATACAATATTCATCTTTCTCAGTCTGACTTATTTCACTTGACATAATATCTTCTAGGTCCATCTGTGTCACCAAAGGCAAGATCTCATCCTTTTTATGGCTATATAATATTCCTCTGTGTGTGTACCTTCTTTATCCTTTCTACGGATAGACACAGGTTGCTTCTGTATCTTGGCTATTTATTGCAAATGCTGCAATAAACATATGGGTGCATATATCTTTTTGAATTAGTGGTTTTTTTTTTTGGGTAAATACCCAAAGAATTTGGAGAATTGTTGGATCATATAGTATGTCTATTTTTAATTTTTTTAAATTTTATTTATTTATTCCTGAGAGACACACACACAGACAGAGAGGCAGAAACATAGGCAGAGGGAGAAGCAGGCTCCCTGCAGGGAACCTGATGCTGGACTTGATACCAACACTCTGGGATCACAAACTGAGAGTAAGACAGATGGCCAACCACTGAGCTACCCCCAGCAACCCTATTTTTAATTTTTGAGGAACTTCCATATTCTTTTCTAGAGTGGCTGCACCAATTTATATTCCTACCAGCAGTACACAAAGGTTCTTTTTCTCCATATCCTCCATCACTTGTTATTTTGTATCTTTTTTATTTTGACAGATGTAAGGTCTAAATAAGAATTTATAAGGACAGAAAAATCCATCGATATGGTGACTCGTAGTCACTGCCAATAGAAATTCCACAAGCTCTATCTGAGATAAGATATTTTTGTGAACTTTACTATCAGTATTTTAAACTGAAACCCAGATTTTAAAAAGAAATAGAATTGTGTTTGTTTTCTCTATTTTTTTTAAAAAGATCTTATTTATTTATTCATGAGAGACACAGAGAGAGATTGGCAAAGACACAAGCAGAGGGAAAAGCAGGCTCCATGCAGGGAGCCAGATGTGGGACTCGATCTTGGATCCTGAGATCATGACCTGAGCCAAAGGCAGGCGCTCAACCACTGAGCCACCCAGGCAACCCTGTTTTCTCTATTTGGATTGGGTTTTGTCATGCTACTTTCCTCTTTGATCATTAACATTCAAAATGGTAGCAATCAGGTGAGAAATAACTGGAGTTTGAAGGAGCCGGCTGGGACATTCAGTTTGTGTATGGGACTTCATAGTGTATTTCCAATAATCAATTCTCCCGGGTTCCAAGAGTCTTTAGCTGTATTTTTATAATTTTAAACATCTAGATGAAAAGTAAAAAATTGAATAGATTGTCTCAATATACCAAAATATTGATCATCCCAAATTTTGAAGCAGGGACTCTTACCCCAAAGGTTACTTGTAAATTAGTTCTTAGGAACTTGGAAGACATTTGCTCATAGACCTAATGTAAGCAAAGGAAGTTCAGTTCCTGCTCAAAGACATGAAAGAGCATTATTCCACGTGTTGTAGAAAGACCACTGAGGTCTACAATCTCTTTGCTAACGGTCTGCCATGAAAAAGGGCAGAAATTGTGAGCAAGGGATCCCTGGGTGGCGCAGCGGTTTGGCGCCTGCCTTTGGCCCAGGGCGCGATCCTGGAGACCCAGGATCGAATCCCACGTCAGGCTCCCGGTGCATGGAGCCTGCTTCTCCCTCTGCCTGTGTCTCTGCCTCTCTCTCTCTCTGTGTGTGACTATCATAAATAAATAAATAAATAAATAAATAAAAAACAAAAAACAAAAAAAAAAAGAAGAAATTGTGAGCAAGATTTGAAAACTTTGCTAGCCATCCCACAGAGTAGTTCTAAGTCTGTTAAATCTGGTAATTTAAAAAAAAACTAGGACTTGTACTTTGTATGTCTGTTTTTTTCATTTCATTTCATTTTTCTCTTTTATTTATTTTACAAAAGTATCAGTCTGTGACAGAAATGAAAAAGAAAAACCTTTAACCAAATGTTTTTTGAGTGATACTTATGTAATGCAAAAATGCTAGAAAAAAAATTCTTCCACTGTGCTTTTAGTTAAATGAAGCGGGAAAATGGTAACATTAAGTGCAAAATAGGTAGTAATTCCAAAGGCAGGAAAAGAAATTTTCTGAGGATAACTGAGAAGAAATTGAGGGGAGAGTAAAGAGGTGGCATATGCACTTAAGAAAGATTTGCCTTGGGACGCCTCAGTGGCTCTGCAGTTGAGCATCTGCCTTTGGCTCTGGTCGTGATCCCGGGGTACTGGGATTGAGTCCCGCATCTGGCTCCTTGCGGGGAGCCTGCTTCTCCCTCTGCCTATGTCTCTGCCTCTATCTCTCTCTCTCTCTCACACACACACAAATGAAAAAATAAAATCTTAAAAGAAAAAGAAGAAAGAAAAAAAGAAAGAAAGAAAGAAAGAAAGAAAGAAAGAAAGAAAGAAAGAAAGAAAGAAGAAAGAAAGAAAGAAAGATTTGCCTTATTAAAAATAAAGTCTGAAAGGATATTCATTGAATTGCTGACAATGGTCATTGAAGGTGGGGGATGTGAACTTACTGAAAACTTTTACTTCGTAAACATTCATGTCTTTTCAACTTCTTATGTATGTGTTACTGTTCTCATCAAAAGAGGGGAAAAGGAATATTTGATAGTAGAAGAAAAGTCTTGGAATCAAGGTTTTGCCTTGAAAGGGAGTTCCCTAAGCAGCAAAAGAGAAATGAAGAGAAAATGCAGGACCAGGTGGCGCCACCTATAGAAAAAACAGGCCTGGCTGCAGGGCACCCTTGTGATAAGGAACCAGGGTCCCTGGGAGTCCGAGAGAAGTTGAGGAACAGGTGTGAATCGAAGACCTTTCATAGGTTGAGTGTTCATAGTGAGAGCTCAGTTTAGATGGACTCATGTTGGCTAGATATAGTTGATGAATGAACAAAACCTGGTTCTTCGCTAAATTTTGTAGTTGCTAGAAATCAATCTTATTTCCCTGCCTTATTTTCACTTTCCATATTAGCAAGAGAGGCAATTGTAAAGAAGGGAAAAGAGAACTAGCATTTGTTGAGAGCCTGCTATGTGTGAGGCACTTTGCACAGCTCCTGACAAACATTAGGAGAACCCTCTAAGATGGACAACATTTGAGATAAAGAAACCAACCTCAGAAAATTGGGTAAATTGCTTATCGCCATGCATTTAGTAAAGGATAGAGTTGGATTCTCTCTCAGCCCTAACTGAAGGTCTAAAGTGCACCATCTCTACACTACACCACCTCACTTTCCAATAATTTAAGTCATTCATTATTAAGCAGTAATTACTGAGCTTCTGTTGTAATAAGACCCTTTTATGTAGGTGCCCACTGGCCTCGTCTTCAAGAGCATATCACCAACTTGGAGACACAAAGCATATATGCATGCATCGAAGTTAAATAACTTGGCTTACATAACACAAGTGAGAGGACAATGCTTAGTGTCACAGTACATTCTAGAATAAGGAGAACCTTGTTGTCTCTAATTTTTTGGAGTAATCTTAAAGCAACCAAGTGTCCTTTACTTGTATAGACCCAAGGTTCATCAACCATGAGGCAGTTGTGGCTTACCAAGACAAAAGATTTGGTTTAAACAAGTTGATAAAATGCATTAGATTCCTTAAGTGTTAGAAAAACAATTTATAAAGTTTTAAGAAGGGCCAATTGCCAAGTATTTTTTAGCTACACAATGATTGGATTTGAAAATCAAGTTAATTCAGAAGGTTTTGTGCAGAATGTAAACTTGGAACAATATTCGTACCTGTCAGAAAAGCAAATTGATTTAAACATACAATGGTGCTTTCTTTTTCCCCCTGTTCCCAGGCCTTGAGAAATACTCAATGTTTTCCTTTCAAATCTTTGGCCTTTTTTAATATAAACTGCAACAGTGGATTATTTAGAAGAGTTTTTCTTGTTGTTTTTTTTTTTTTTAACTACCATGATTGTTTTTATATCAGAGATTTTGCAAAGTCTTCTGCACATTCTATTTTTGTAAACTGCTTAATTTAGACCACATGTTCTGGACCTCTTTCGATGTAAGTTCGGGTCTGCGTTATTATTTTTAAGGACTGTGTAGTATTTCATTGTATGGCTACACTATAATTGATTTAAGCAATCAAGATTGTATCTAGGTGAAATAATGCACATACAAGAAGCAGGGCCTGGATTAAGGTGACACAGGTCAGGCCCTTGGGTGTGACCCAGAGAGGGAGCATGCTTGCACCCCTTGCCAGCGTCACCCTGATCCTGTCCCTGCAAGGTCAGGCATCTGGTGTCATTTATAATCATTTAAAGAAGTAGTAACATTTAACTTTTTTTCAACCTTTCCCCTATTAGAAACAAAATTTTGTGGATATCCTTGTACAAACATCATTTTATTATTGTACAATTATTTTCTGAAAAAAAAAGTTCCCACAATTGGAAGTGCTAGGTCAATGGCAAGCCCTACCTAATGCTTCCTGTTCCTCCTACCCTGCCTTCCCCAGCCCCAGCCCTGACATAGTACTGATTCATACACTCACAGTGTCTTTTTTTTTAATTTTTTAAAAGATTTTATTTATTCATGAGAGAGAGAGAGAGAGGCAGACATACAGGCAGAGGGAGAAGCAGGCTCCATGCAGGGAGCCTGACGTGGGACTCGATCCCAGGACTCCAGGATCACGCCCTGGACCTAAGGCAGGCACTAAACCTCTGAGCCACCCAGGGATCCCCACACTCACAGTGTCTTAAAGTGCTTTAAGCAATTTGGTGATAATTACGAACTCGGAAAATAAGAATTTTAGGTCAAGAATGCGTGATTTGAATGCACGTTAATATTCATGATATTGGTTCTTTTGAAAAATGCTTTGCCCTCTGCTGGATGTGCAGAGAGATAAAAACAAAGCAACTCTTCCTCATATAAATAATCTTTTTAGTGAAAGAATTCCACCTATCAGTTCTTTTATTTATTTGACGTGCCAAGGAATTTATTTAAATTCTCTCTTTGGAACTGGATGGGGTTGGTTGAGTGTTGAGTCATTTTTAACTGAGACCGCTAATGCAGCTGAGCCATATAATAAAAGATTTTGGGCATGGATGAAGAAGGGACACGTTGCATCAGAACTGTGCACAGTGGTTGATGTAAATACTTCTGTGAGTTGGAAGTTGCCAAGACAACAATCCTATTAATGAAGAATAAACCTCTTTTATTATCAGTACCTGAATGATTACTTTTTTTATAAACTGTGCTTGGTAGTCTAACATTGACATTCTTAATCTACGTACTCATCATTGCTTTCCAGACTGCAAAACTATTTAGCTCTATTCAATAAGCATGCCTCCTTTCTCTGCCAATGAAAGTGGAATTATTGGGGGAAAAAAAATTAGTCAACTATAAGGGCAGGAAAAATACTCATTTATAATAATTATCTAATATAAAATTATTGCCCTTTTGATATATACTTTGACAAAGGCAGAGTCTGAAATTGACTGAACTTGTTTGGTATGTGAGCAGGCCAGTCTTTAACTTGTCTTTATGACTTAACGGAGCATTGCCAACATATTTTTAAGTAAGTGGAGTGTGACATTACTGCTTCCTTCCCCTAGTCAGACTGTAAATTTAGACTCCATTTTATTACGTGCCCACTGGATACTTGAAAAAGGCGGCTGTGGCTGAGTCGTCGGTGGTAGGGAACTCTGTTGTCTGGAAGGACCAGAGAGCCACGTTAAGAGGGTTTGAAGCAGGGTGCTCCTTGGGTTCTAGAGAAAAGGCAGTCTTTGCTTCAAAAAGGAATACATTCCCTTTTAATGAGAAAGCTTCTTGTGTTTTGTCAAGCTAACCAAATGTTGTCAAGCTTACCTTTTTTGAGTCATGAGGTGGTGATATCAACAATTCATTTCTTTCAACTATGGGGATGTTTGTTGTCTGTTCTGTACAATGAGCACCTTAACACCACTCACATTCATTAACCATTCTCTGCATTCATGACCTGTTTCCCTGATTTAAACTTGATAGCAGCCAGGTACCTCGTAGGTACTCAGAAAATACATTTTGGTTGTGAAATTCAATAATAAATTTCTGTCTTACTCAGTTATATCTTCTGCATATTTTTCCTGATAATAAAATGTTAATGTTTGATGAAGAAAAAATTGACAACAAATATATGAAGAAGAGAACAAAAACCATTCATAAATCCACTACTCAAAGATAACTGCCATCAGTATCATGGCACATTTATTTCATAAAGACTTTGTTCAAAGTCCTGTTTTCTCCTTGGTAAGTTAGAATCAACACTGTAATCTGTGCCAGCCATATGTATAGGGACAAATGTCACATGCCACGCACTGACATGGCACAGGTAGTCCTAGTGAGACATTAGCATGTTGACTGAAATGTTGGGGCCAATCATAGTCCAAGCAAAGGTTGGCCCTTCTCCTGTGTCACTGTGGCAATTTGAAGTTCAACAACAAATAGTCAATCTAATTTCTCAATTCTTTACTTTTAGCTTTAGACTACGTTATTGGCCAAACAGATTTGCTCTCAGAACAGGGTTTAACATACATGGATGTACATGTTTCCTTATTAATGGTAACTGGCTTTCTTGATGCCTTTTCCTAATAGCACATTGGGAAGAGACAAGGCTGTTCCCCAAGCTTATCATGCAGAATAGCCAAAGGTCCATGGGAATTAAAGAAGTCATAGTAAAGAAACATCCCATCCTTGTATGTTTTATTCTTGGTTGTGACGACACAAAGGAGTGGTTTGAGTGTTGCTTTAGTCCCCTGTCTCAATAATCTCCATAAGCACCTCCAAGCACCCCAAGGTAAATATGATAAAAATAACAATAATAAGCATAAAGAATAAAATCTCATATAATGAGGATAAATCATCTTTAGAAAACTTTGGTGTTTTAACACACAGAAACAATCCAAGTAAAAATAGAATTTTTATCGTAATATCTTTGTGATCATCATCCATTGTTCTACCTCACTTCCCACCAGGTAACTGTCCCCAAACCCTTCCCATGTAGGTGTTTGTAATACCTCTGTGTTCATAACTCCCACACACACCTTATCCACAGCCCCATGTAAATATTTCAAAAAGCAGGTGATGAGGAAATGCTCTGTCACCAAGAAGATGAAGATGGGATGGAAGTTCAAAGAGGTTTGAAAATTTAAACAGAATAAATTTTTTCTTGCTTAAAAAAAAAGTGGAAGAAAGACTTCTAGTTTCTGGTTCCATGTGTAAGGAGCTTAGAAGTCACTCCACCATCCTAACAACAAGTAAAAAAGCTGAACATATTAAAAGACCAGCAGCTCTTTTTGGATTTATAAGAGAAGGGAGGACACAGGGAAAACTGCTGTCCCCAGGATCAGAAAAACAGGTGATACACAGAGTTCTAACTTATTGGAGCAAAGACTAAGGAGTGAAACTGTCATGGGAACCAGTGCTTGGGTAGGAAAATAACCTGAATTGCAATCAATGGATTGTTGCAAGCTCAATGCAGACAACTCTGAGAGTTAAGAACTCCAGGAGGACCAGTTGTTGGGGTTGCCCACAACATTGGGAGATACACCTATAGCAGTTCAACCAGGTTCCCACAGTAAATATGGAAAAGAAGGCCCCTCAGACTTCTGGCAAGGGGAGAGGGAGAGTAAGCACTTTGAAATTAGCCAGAGCACTCTGTTCTTAATAAGGCCTGTCCTCAGTGGAAACTAGGTAACCAAAGCATAACCTGGTAGGATATTATCAGAGCTCTACTGACTGAGGAAAGAAGAATCCTTAACTCCAGCTGGCTCTAGTCTTCCACACAGGGAAGTCAAATACCCAAGTCCAGCTCACCAGAGCCACCTCGTCACATCTAAGGAGGAAGGAAAAATAGACACTTGTGAAGTTCACAGTCCAGAGGCACAGGCTCACTAAAAGACAGAGACTTAATTGTAGGATTAAAGTACACTTCCTTGTCTTGCCTCCTCAGTACATTACTAAATTCTTATTTACAGCAGTTTCTTTCACTGAGAACATTATATTTGGCTATCAAAAAATTACAAGGCAGGACACCTGGGTGGCTCAGTGGTTGAAAATCTGCTTTTGGCTCAGGGCATGATCCTGAGTCCTGGGATCGAGTCCTACATTGGACTCGAGGAACCTGCTTCTCCCTCTGCCTATGTCTCTGCCTCTCTCTTTGTGTCTCTCATGAATAAATAAATAAAATCTTTCTTTATAAGTTTTTTAAGAATTTATTTTTAAAAAGTTAACATGTGCATAAAAGGAAACTGAAAAACACAAGAAGCAAAGAACAAAGTCATCCATAATCACAAGCAGTGTACAGTTTGACTTCTAGATCCCGTGTGTGTATCTACGCAAGTAAGCATTTTTTTTTAAATTTTTATTTTTTATTTTACGATAGTCACAGAGAGAGAGAGAGAAAGAGAGGCAGAGACATAGGCAGAGGGAGAAGCAGGCTCCATGCACCGGGAGCCCGATGTGGAATTCGATCCTGGGTCTCCAGGATCGCGCCCTGGGCCAAAGGCAGGCGCCAAACCGCTGCGCCACCCAGGGATCCCGCAAGTAAGCATTTTAATGTAAGATCGTACAGTTATGTATCATGCTTTTTTTTACACACCATGAGTATTTACCATGTCAAAATCCCCAGACTATGAGTATTTTGATGACCAAGAATACCCTCACCAACTCCATCTGAAAGAAAAAAATGTAAATAAATAAAATCTTTTTAAAAAATTACAAGGGGCACCAAGAGGCAAAAACAGAATTTGAAGAGACAAAGCAAGCATTGGAACCAAACCATAGTAGTGATGTTAGAATTACCAAATTAGGAATTTAAAAGAACTATGATTAACTTGTGAAGGGCAGTAATGGAAAAAATAGTATGCAAAACCATATGGACAATAAACAGAGAGACAAAAATTCTAAGAAGGAACCAACAAGAATTCTAAAGATTAAAAAAAAAACATTGTAACACAAGCAAAGAATGACTTTGATGGCCTTATTAGTATACTGCACACCATTGAGGAATCTTCAAAAAACAAAGAGAACAAAGACCAAGCAAAACAGAATAGAATATCCAAGGACTGTGGGACAACTATAAAAGGTGTAACATATGTGTAATGGGAATATCAGAAGGAGACTAAAGAGAAAGTAATAGAAGTATTTGAAACAATAATAACTGAGAATTTCCCCCAAATTAATATCAGAAACCAAACCACAGATCCAGGAAGCTTAAGGAATACCATGTAGGATAAATACCAAAAAACTCACACCCCAGTGTATCATTTTCAAATTATAGAAAATCAAAAATAATGAAATAATCCTGTTAAGAAGCCAGAAGAAAACACATTTTCTATAGAGGAACAGAGATAAGAGATACATCTGACCTCTACTCAGAAATCATGCAAGCAAGAAGAGAGTGGGGAAAATTTAAAGTGGGAAGAGGGAAATATTTAAAGTGTTAAGACAGGGATGCCCGGGTGGCTCAGTGGTTGAATGCCTGCCTTTGGCCCAGGGCATGATCCTGGAGTCCCAGGATCAAGTCCTACATCAGGCTCCCTGCGTGGAGTCTACTTCTCCCTCTGTCTGTGTCTCTGCCTCTCTCTCTTTCTCTCTCTCTCTCTCTCTGTCTCTAATGAATAAATAAATACAATCTTTTAAAAAAGAAAAAGCATTAAGAGAAAAAAACCTATAATCCTAGAATTTTGTATCCTGAAAAATTATCCTTCAAAAGTGAAGAAGTACTTTCTCAGACAAAAATTGAGGGACCTTGTTACCAATAGACTTGCCTTGCAGGAAATGTTAAAACAAGTTCTTTAGAAAAAAGAAATATAATATAATTAGCTCAGAAGCTTATATCTATATAAAGAACATTAAACAAGGAATAAATGGAGTTGTAAAATAAAAACTTTTATTTTTCATATTCTTTTTTTTTTACTCATGAGAGACACAAACTGAGAGAGAGAGGAGCAGAGACAAATGGAGGGAGAAGCAGGCTCCTCGCAGGGAGCCTAATGTGGGACTTGATCCTGGATCCTGACATCCTGACCTGAGCCGAAGGCAGGCTTCCAACCGCTGAGCCACCCAAGCACCCCTATTTTTCATATTCTTGATCTAACAGATAACAATTTGTTCAAAATAGTAGAGATAGTGTATTGAATTATGTATGCTTATGTATATGTCATATATATGCACATGTATCTATCTATCTGTATATATATGTGTGTGTGTGTGTGTGAAATATCACTGAATGACAGCAGTGATACTCAGGACAAGATGAAGAGATTAAGATTATTTTGTCATTTTTTTTTTTATATATTTTGTCATTTTAAGGTAGTTCTGCTCCCGTGAAGTGGTATAATGCTACTTGACAGTGGATCTGGATTAATTCTAAATGTATATTGCAAACTCTTGGGCAACCACTTAAAAAGGGGAAAAAAAAGTATAACTGATATGCTAAGAAAGGAGAGGAAGTGTAATCATCTAAAATGCTCAATTAAAACCACAGAAGGCAGAAAAAGAGTAGAAGACAAAAATAGGAACAAATAACAAGGGCAACACATGGAAAATAGTAATGAATATGGTGGATATTGATCCAACTATAGCAGTAATCTGAATGTCAATGGTCTAAATGCAGCAATTAAAAGATTGTCAGAGTGGATCAAAAAACACAACCCAACTACATGTTGTCTACAAGAAAGCCATTTTAGGTATAAAGACACATATAGGTTAAAAATAAATGTATGTAGAAAATATACCATGCTTACACTAATCATAAGATAGCAAGAGTATCTGTATTAATTTCAGACAGAGAAGACTTCCATGTAAGAAAAGTTACCAAGGGATAAATAAAAGCATTGCATAATGATAAAAGGGTCAATTATCCACAAAGACGTAAAAATTCTCAACAGTGCATAACAGTACACACTGAACAACAGAGCATCAAACTAATAAAACTGCAAATCCACACTCCATGGGAATGTTAACCCAATATCACAGTTGGAGACTTCAACACTTCTCCCTCAGAAATGGACAGATCTAGCAGGCAGAAAATCAGTAAGGATTAGTTGAACTCAACAACTCCATCAATCAACTGTATATAATAGACATCTATAAACTATCCAACAACAGCAGAGTACACATTTTTCTCAAGCTCGCCTGTAACATTCACCAAGATAATCACATTTTGAAACATAAAACACATCTCACCAAACATAAAAGATAGAATTCATACAGTGTCTCTGCTCTTAGACAACAGTAAAATTAAACTAGAAATTAATGGCAGAAAGATAACTGGAAAAATCTTCCATATGTGGAAATTAAACAACATGCTTCTAAATGACATGAGTCAGATGTTAAAAATTATTTTCAACTTGGATGTTAACCAAATTTATTGTGGTGAAATTAATATAATGTTATATGTTTGTACATCAATTAAAAATATTTTGAACTAAATGTAAATGAAAACATAAGATCAAAATTTGGGGAACACAATGAAAGCAGTGCTTTGAGGGAAATTTATAGTATTGAATGGATATATTGGAGAAGAAAGATCTGAAGTCAATAATCTAAGTTTCCACCTTACAAAACTAAAAAAGAAGAGAAGAAATAGTAAGAATTAGAATGAAAAACTGATGCAATTAAAAACAGGAAGTCAATAGGGAAAATCAACAAAACCAAAAACTAGGATTGTTTTTTTTTTTTTAATGATCAATAAAATTGATATGCCTCTAGCCAGGCTAACAAGGGAAGGAGGAGAGAGGACACACATTGCTAATGTCAGAAATGAAAGAAAGACTATTACTACAGATCCCACGGAAACTAAAAAGATAATAAAGAAATACTATGAACAATTCCATTGCAACAAATTTGATAACCTAGATGAAAGGGACCAGTTCCTTGAAAGACCCATCCACCACATCTGCCAAAACTCACACAAGAAGAAACAGATAATTTGAATAGGCCTATATCTGTTAAAGAAATTCAATTATTAATAAATAACCTTTTAAAAATAGAACCCAGTGGGTTCACTGGTGAATTCTACCAAACATGTAAGGAAGAAATTATGCCAATTTTCTACAATCTCTCTCAAAAGATTGAAGCAGAGAGAATACTTCCTATATCATTCTATGAAGCTAGTACTACCCTAATACCAAAATAAGATAAAAATATTATAGGAAAACTACAGACCAATATCCCTCATGAACATAAATACAGAAATTCTAAAAAGTATATTAACAAATTAAATCCAAAAAAGTATAGAAAGAATCATACTCCATGGTTAGGTGGGTTTTTTCCCAGGTATGCAAGGCTGGTTCAGGATTCAAAAATCAATTAATATGGGGCACCTGGGTAGCTCAGTCAGTTAAGCATCCAACTCTTGGTTCCAGCTCAGGTGGTGATCTCATGGGTCATGAGATTGAGCCCCAAGTCCAGCGCCCCACTCAGTGGGGAGCCTGCTCGAGGATTCTTTCCCTTTGCACATGTGCATGACACACTCTTTCTCTAAAATAAATATTTTTCAAAATCAATTAGTAGAATCTATCCCACTGCAGACTAAAAAAGAAACATGATATGGTCATATCAAAGATGCAGAAAAAAACTTTTGACAAAATCCAACACCTGTTTGTAATAAAAACTCTTGATAAACTAAAAACTAGGGTTGTTTGACAAAGACTCAACTTGACAAAGACTATCTACAAGAATCCTACATCATTCTTTTTTTTAAAAGATTTTATTTATTTATTCATGAGACACACGGAAAGAGAAGCAGAGACACAAGCAGAGGGAGAAGCAGGCTCCCTGTGGGGAGCCTGATGCAAGATTTGTTCCCAGGATTCTGAGATCCTGCTCTGAGCCAAAGGCAGATGCTCAACCACTGAGCCACCCAGGCACCCCTCCTACATCATTCTAAATGGTGAAGAAACTCAAAGCTTTCCTACCAAGATCATGTACAAGGCAAGGATGTCCCCTGCCCACACTCCTTTCGACCTCAAACTGTAAGTCTGTGAAATACAGTTAGGCAAGAAAAGGAAATAAAAGGAATACAAAGTGGGAAGGAAGACATAAAATTGTCTTTTATTGCAGGTGACATACTCATCATCTATATAGAGAATCCAAAAGAATCAACCAAAAAAATCCTCTTAGAATTAATAGGCAATTATAGCAAGCAGCATTTGTTAGAGTTTGTTACAAATGCAAATTCTCAGGCTCACCCAAACCTACTGAATCTGAAACTTAGGGGGATAGGGCTCAACAATCTGTTTTAACAAACCATTCAGGTGACTATAATGGACACTTAAGGTTGGGAAGTACTGATGTAAGCCTTCTTTATGGTTCCTAATATGTCAGTCCAGATGCCTATCATAATCTGACTTTATAGAATTGATGCTAACATTCGTTTTTACAAAATTAGGCATCTTTTTTTTCAAATATTTTATTTATTTATTCACAAGACACACACACACAGAGACAGGCAGAGACATAGGCAGAGAGAGAAGCAGGCTCCATGCAGGGAGCCCGATGTAAGACTTGATCCCGAGACTCCAAGACCACGCCCTGGGCTGAAGGCAGGCACCAAACTGCTGAGTCATCCAGGGATCCCCTCTTCCATTTGTTTTAAGCAAATTGTGAAGTGGTAAAATTTGTCTTCATTATCCTATACCTCTTTTCATCAGTCCATTTTCTTATTTTGCTTTTGTCTCTCAGCTCCTCTTTACTGCTTCATAAGCTGAAACTCAAGGAACTTCTCTTTTAGGGTTACAGGCCCCTAATAAGGGGCCCCTGAAGAATAAAATCTAGAAATACAGTATCTCTAATTGTAAAACATAGGGCATTGGGCAGATTAATTAGGGAGGATTGTGGGAATGGCATTGACCATGACCTTTCCAAAGCCCACATATTGCACCCAAAGAGCAGATGCCCATTTCCTTGACCTTAGATAAGGTGGATCCCCTTCCCTTCAGTGCCTAGGTCTGAAGAAGAAGGTTGATGCTGTTTCAGAAGATCTGGAAATCCCTTCATCACAGGTACCCTGGCTGGGTACTTTCTCATCTCCTCCCATGTCTCTCCTACACCATTCCCCGAGTTGTACCTGTCATTTTTCATCTACATGGTATTTTGTAGACTGTGGCATTCCCAATGAAACAATGCAAAGATTAGATGAGTATTTAGAGATCACTTGGGCTTCCCTAGGGAGCCAGCTCTCTCCCAAAGGGATTAGTTGGAAATAAGTCATATTTGGCTAGTGTCTGCCAGTCTCAAAGTTTGTTTTAAACTAATTACCAAAATTCATTCTCTTACTTTGTCCCCTAGGAGCACAAAACAAGATGGTTCACCATTCCATCTATCCAAGAATCCCAGTGACCTAAGTGATAACTGATCAAGTTTAAATAAAATGCATAGCCTTGGCTCATGCCAAAGTCTCCCTTTCCTCTCTGCACACACGTGCTCACAGGCAGATAGATGCACATACACACCCACAAAGGTCACTGAGGCTCTCTGAGCCCTGCACACATGTGATGGACAAACTCAGCAAAAACCCTCAATTATTTGTTGTTACTGAAAATCCCTACGTTTGGCTTTTTCTTTCACAATGTTGAATTGCCTGAGTGAGCCAAATTCTCCCTTTCAAGTTATCAGAACTCAGCAGGTTTAGTAAAATTGCTCCTAAATAGGATGCTGTCTGGTTGAGGGGACTCACAGAACTTTCCTGTAGAAGCAGGTGGGTCAGAATATCTCGAGTGTGGATTGAAAATCCTTTGAAACATGGGCTCATGAGGTTAAACATGAATGTGATTTACAGACTGCTAATTATGTCCAGAGTTCCAGGGAACTGGAAGAAGAAATCTTCCTGAATTATTAGAAAGATTACATAAGCAAAGTGAAAGGGAGCATTGACCTAGGTGTCTAGGTTTTAAGCCATTCTCTGCTCCAACCTCTGTCCCTCTTATCAAGTGAAAAGCTGTTTGGGAGAAGGACTCTAATGAATGAAATTGGCTATTTTGCTAATCGGACCACCAGAAAATTACTCCACTAGCACCGGCCAAATATTCTTTCTAGGGAAAGTAAAAAATGCTAATGATAGTATTCATCTTGGTAAAACTACAAAAATATTGCCAATGCCACTCTGAACTAGCAGTTTTAACTACAGAAGTCAGATAATCCTAAATTACTGTTCCACAGCAACTATAATTCAGTCACCTCTCAAGGCTTGTCATAGATGAGGACAATACCTCTGTATTATTGTGGCCAGGAGAAATGCAATTATTTCTATCCGAGCTGTATTTCATTTTCTTTTTGGAAATGTGGTCGTTAGAGACTGACAAAAGTCCTACTGAACCATTGAAAATACACATTTTGATACATGGATGAACATTCATGCAGCTTAGAACTTTACATTCATAAGGCCATAATGGTCTCCAGGAGGGTAAATATTGAAAATCTTCTATTCGTCCCTAAGGAACATCCAAAATTTGAAATTTTGAGCAATATAATCCTAGCAGTCAGGGTACCAGGACAAATAGAAGAGAAGCTGGCATACTCTAAAATGGAAAATATACCCTCACTTAAATATTCACAAGTCTTATTCTATTATGTTGATGATGATTGGATTTGTTGTTTTAAATGTAAATGATATAAGGATCTTGGTTTGATCTGAAGCTTTTTTTCTCAGTGGAAAAAAAAATCCTTGAATGAGAAAGAGAAAAGTTAGAAACAAGATTAAGGTGCTCATTTCAGTAAAAGTTTTGGAAAAATTGTCAGATATCAGAACACATTAATGAAATGGAATGACAAAAACCAGTCACCTCCCCCACACTGTAGTCACTTTTATTCAACATAGTTTTGGAAATCCTAGCCATAGCAATTGACAAGAAAAAGAAATAAAAGGCATCTAAATTGGAAAGGAAGAACTAAAACTGTCACTATTTGCAGATGATGTACTACTATATAGAAGACTCTAAAGACTCCACCAAGAAACTATTAGAACTGATAAATGAGGGGCACCTGGGTGGCTCAGTGGTTGAGCACCTGCCTTTGGCTCAGGTCATGATTCCGGAGTCCTGGGATGAGTCTCACATTAGGCTCCCTGTGGGGAGCCAGCTTCTCCCTCTGCCTGTGTCTCTGCCTCTCTCTCTCTCTGTCTCTCATGAATAAATAAACATAATCTTTTTTAAAAACTAATAAATGATTCAGTAAAGTTGCAGGACACAAAATCAATGTAAAATCTATTGCATTTCTAGACACTAATAATGAAGTAACAGAGAAATTAAGAAAATAGGGATCCCTGGGTGGCACAGCGGTTTAGCACCTGCCTTTGGCTCAGGGCGCGATCCTGGAACCTGGGGTCGAATCCCACGTCTGGCTCCCGGTGCATGGAGCCTGCTTCTCCCTCTGCCTATGTCTCTGCCTCTCTCTCTCTCTCTGTGACTATTATAAATAAATAAAAATTAAAAAAAAAAGAAATTAAGAAAATAATTCCATTTACAACTGCACCAAAAAAAAAAGAATAAAATACTTAGTAATAAATTTAACCAAGGATTAAAATACCTGTACCCTTAAAACTGTCAGACATTGCTGAAAGTAATTGAAGATGACACAAACAAATGGAAAGCTATACTGTCCTCATGGATTAGAAGAATTAATATTAAAATGTCCATCCTACCTCAAGCAATCTACAGTGCAATCTCCATCAGAATACCAATGACATTTTTCACAGAACTAGAAAAAATAATCCTAAAATTTCTATGGAACCACAAAAGACCCTGAATTACCAAAGTAATATGGGGAAAAAGGAACATAAATGGAAGTATCACAGCCCCAGATTTCAAACTACACCACAAAGCTGTCATAATCAAAACAGGATGGTACTACACAAAAACAAACACATAGACAATGGAAAAGAATAGGAAGCCCAGAAATGAATCTACACTTACAGGGTCAGTTAGTCTCTGACAAAGGAGACAAGAACATACCATGGGGGAAAGATGTCTCTTCAATAAATGGTACTGGGAAAACTAGACAGCTACATGCAAAAGAATGAAAGTATAGCACTTTCTCACACTATACACAAAAATAAAATCAAAATGGATTAAAGACCTAAATGTAAGACCTGACACCATAAAACTCCTAAAAGAAAACATAGGCAGTAAGCTCTTTGACATCAGTGGTAGCAATATTCTTTTGAATTTGTCTCCTCAGGCAAGGACAGCAAAAGCAAAAATAAACAAGTGGGACTATATCAAACTAAGAAGTTTCGCATAGTGAAAGGAACAATCACTTACTGAACTGGAGATATTCGTAAATGATGTATTGAACCAGGGATTAATATCCAAAATACATAAAGAACTCATACAACCTAATATAGAAAAGAAACAAAAACAATCTAATTTAAAAATGGACAGAGGTCTTGAATAGCATTTTCCAAGAAATACAGATGGCCAACAGGCATATGAAAAGATGCTCAATGATTACTATCAGTAAAATGCAAGTCAAAACCACAATGAGATATTACCTCACACCTGTCAGAATGGCTATTATCCAAAAAAACAAGAAATAACAGGTGTTGGCAAGGATGTAGAGATAAAGGGAACCCATGTGCAGTGTTGGTGGGAATGTAAGTTGGTGCAACCACTGTAGGAAACAGTGTGATCGTTCCTCAGAAAATTAAAAATAGAACTGTCACATGATCCAGCAATTTCGGGTCTAGGTATTTATCCAAAGAAAATGAGGACAATAATTCAAAAACATATTCACCCCACATTTATCACAGCATTATTTATACAATGTGGAGCAAATTGTGGTTTAGGATATTAAAAATATTCCTAAAAGAATGAGTAGCACTCCAGTTCTCAAAGACAGGATGTCACCTCACTGGACATCCCTCTTCTGTCCCATTCTATCAGGCCCTTAAAGAGTTGATAGAGCACAAATACTTCATTTAAATGGAAAATAAGTCAAACCCCAATGCAGTAGCAAAGGATTCATAGAATCAGTTTTATAACAGCTGGAAGTAATGGATCAGAAAGGAGCATAGCATGCAAAGGGAAGGCATGGGCTCACACTCAAAGAAAATAAAATGTAAGGAACAGAAACAGATTCCTCACAATTGGTTTAATAAGAGTGTAAGTTACACTGTCAGAATTAATAAGAGTATAAATGTATTTTTAATAGCTTAAGGACAAGGTGATAAAACAATAAGAGTGAAATGCAAAGGAAATTGAAAGGCTAACAAATCAGGCACTGGGTAGCTCAGTAGTTGAGCGTCTGCCTTTGGCTCAGGTAGTGATCCTGGGGTCCTGGGATCAAGTCCTGCATCAGACTCCCTACTTCTCCCTCTGCCTATGTCTCTGCTTCTTTTTCAGTGTCTGTCATGAATAAATAAATGAAATGAAATGAAGTGAGAAAGTCTAACAAATCAAAAACAAAAATGACATTCATGCAAAAATGATACAAATTAGCAATGTGAATATATATGAGATCCTATTGAAAATCTGTTAACTCACAATAGAGAATAGTATCCATGTGATCACAGTAAATACAGTTGAAAAACAAAGAAATTGAAAACAGAATATAGAAGATATTAAGACAGTCAAATATTACACAATCTCTGGATAATAATTGGAGTCCCTGAATAGAGATTCTAAGAAGTGAAACAGAGGTATCTTGAAAATATCTTTCAAGAAAATTTTCCTAGAAATGAATGAAGGACCGAACCTACTCCAGTAGATATGATATAAAATGCTCAAAACACAAACACATCATGGTTAAGGTATTAAACCCTAAAGATAAAAAAAAAAATTCTTCAGGTGTCAAACTAGAAAAAGCTAATTTTCTGCAAGAGGGAAAAAAACCAAGCGGGCTTCAGATTTCTCCGTTGCTACATTTAGTGCCATGTTATCTGAAAGCCTATGAAGAATGTTACCCAAGGAAGTTATGTTCAGCCGAGGTGCTGTTAAAATAGAAAGACAACAGGGAGATGTGTCCAGACTTGAAGAACTAAAAGCAGCTTTGAGATCTTTTTGGAAAAAAGAATCAATAATGAGGTTCAGCCAATTAAAAAAAAAAATCAAAATAATCCAGAAATGGAGACGTCATGGCAAAATGACTGGTAAGAACCAGGAGGTTTGTTTAAGTGTAGAGCTAATCCTGAAGTCTGTGGATTAATGTTACAGCTAGACTATAAATGCTATGAATTAAGCAAAATAAAAAAACTAAATATATGGAAGATAAGGGGTCAGAGATAGAAAAAAATGTAGAAACATACTTATATTCTCATCTTTATCAGCAAGGAGTCAATCAATATTGTCTGAAATGATACCAGGTGATTTAAAATGCAAATACATAATTATTTCAATCTCTTCATATTTTACTTCTATTTTTTACCTTGGAATGATCATTTAGGACATAGTAATTATTACAGAGCAGAAACTTTTAAGTTAACCAATTCCTTCTCCTTCATCTCTACTATTCAACACAATTACTATTTATACTCTTTATTTTAAAGAAATGGTACCTCTGGTCGGTCCCATCTTATAAAAGTCTCTGAGCATATATATCTTAAAAGGTGGTGCAGTGATGTTCATCTATTGTTAATAAAGATTATTTCTGGGTTTTGAGGCATTTTTAAAAATTTTAATGTTTGTGACTTTCCGCATTTAAAAAAGTTTTCTAAATCATTACTCTTTGTCTTATGAAAACAGCTGCATGGATTTTCTTAAAAACTAGAAAATGTGTGCCAAAAATGGTCATTTGTGCATGATACAAAAATTTGGAATTATTTTCTTATTGGTACTCTTCTGTAACTTTTTAAATTTGAAAAATTAAGGAATTAATAGTTAAGTACAAGTAAAGAATGAGGATAGAGCATATGATGCTGTGTATTTGAAACATTCCCTCCTGCACGAGTGACTGGGGGGTTCAGTCCAGGTAGCACTGACATCTCTAGGTCTGTCTTAATAAATAGTTGTGGAAGCCGCTGGTTCACAGTAAACATGTTTATGGGGATGACTTAAGGGACAAGTTTCTTTCCACTATAAGGCATGGAAGTGGTTTGGGCACACTGTGAACAAGGAGAGGAGAAATACTCTCTGAAAACAATTGCACTTTGGGGCTCAAACATTTTTTAATAACTTATTGAGATATCATTGATACAAAATAACATTCAGTCTTTTAACGTGAACAATTCAGTAGTTTTTAGAAGACTCCCCAAGTTGTGAAACCATCAGCATTATCTTATTCCAGCATCAGCCCCAAAAGAAACCCCCAAAAGAAATCCATTCCTGTCTCCCACCAGCCCCAGGCAACCACGAAAGTCCTTTTTGTCTCTGTAGATTTGCTTATTCTGGACATTTCATATCAATGGAATCATACACATGTGGTCTTTTTTGACTGACTCCCTTCACTCAGCATGTTTTCAAGGGTTACCCACATTGTAGCATGTATCAGCCCTTCATCTCTTTTTAATGCCAAATAATATCCCATTGTATGGATATATCACATTTTGTTTATCCATTCATCCCTTGATGAACATTCTGGTTGTCTCTACATCTTGACTGTTGTGAATAATGCTGCTGTGAACATCCATTAGCAAGTTTTTGTGTGGACATATGCTTTCAATTTGGGGTTTATACCTAGGGATAGACTTGCTGGATCATATGGTCACTCTTTGTTCTGAAGCTCAAACATCTAAATTCCCTCTTCCTCTTTCCTCCCAGGCAGAGATGGTGCATAGCGCATTCCAGGCCCAGCGGGCTTTCCTTCTGATGGCCTCTCAGCACCAACAACCCCAAGAGGTAAGAGTGTTATTTTGAGAGGCAGGGCTGTCTAGAGAATGGACAATAGTGTAAAACAGACAACATGGAAGCAGCAGAACCATTCACTCTGAGAGAGATCCCCAAAATGAGATGTAGAGCACATAAGTCTGTCTCTAATCCAGGTCATGGTATGGAACATTTCTTTTGCTTCATAATCTTGTTATGGCCAAATTCATACTGTAACAATTGATATCACCAGTTTAAAGGGTCAATTTATTTATGTCATCTGCAGCCTATTCTTTTCTTTTATTGAAGTATAGTTGACACATACAATGTTATAGCAGTTTCAGATGTATAGCATAGTGAATTGACAATTCTATACATTATGCAGTGCTCACCATGATCAAGTGTAGTTACCCTCTGTCATCATGATAAAGAATATGTAATGAGATAGATAATTAGATAGATAGATAGATAGATAGATAGATAGATAGTAAATAGATATACACACACCATGGAATATTAGCCATAAAAGAGAATGTAGCCTGTTCCTTTTACTAGTCTCACAACCATTTTATGACCAAGGAAATATTGACTTCTAACTTTTAGCTCACATTTTGTGCTATTTTGTTATTAAAACCTATTCACATCTATAGATTATATGTATGAATTTGATTAGCTCCAGTTTCATAGTTAGCACAGATAGGCTAAGTGCTTGTTAAATGTATTGTATGTGTGGATCATTTAGAGAGTGTCAGTGCAGTTTCTAACAACTTTTAACCTACCATAACATTGCCATATAAGGCCCAGAGTAAACTTTAATATAAACATAATAGTGGATGTTAAGAGCAAAGTGGTGGGTTGGCAGGAGTCCTTTTCATTCCCCAGGCTGTTATAAATTTCCCGCTTTCTAAACCCAGCACCCCCCTTCCCCCCTATCCGGCCCAAACTATATCATGTAAATAACATCATCATGCTCTCTACCAAGGATTCCTAATAACAATATTTTGACCATGCTGATTGTGTAGTGAATTAAATTATTCATTAATAAGTAGATCTACGACCAGCATACATTGTTAAATAAGAAAAAAAAGTAAGAACTGTTCTTTTGACTGAATATTCTGCATCTGATGTTTGGTGACAACTATATAAATATGAAAGATATTTGGAGTCCCCAGAAATTGCAGTTATATTCACTTACAATGCAAAGGAGCAATAAAGTTTGCTCATCAACTGACCTTGAGGTGAGGAGATTATCCTGGTTTATTGGAGTGGGCCTTAGGTAATTGTAAGGATCCTTATAAGTAGAGGAGAACAAGAAGAGTCATCTGAGAGATGACTCTGATCATTGGACAGAAATCTGATGTCATGCTGCTGGCTTTGAAGATGGAGGAATGGACCACAAGACAAGGAATGAAGCAGCCTGAAAAAGCTAGAAAAAGCAAGGAAACAAATTCACCTGTAGAATCCCTCAAAGGAATGCATTTCTGTTGACCCCATGATTTGAGACCTATTTTGGATTTCTGTCTTTCAGAACTGGAAAATAATATGTTTGTCATTTGTTATACAGTAATAGAAAACTAATATAAGCCCCAGGGAAGTACCACAGCATGGTTACCAGGATGGCAAATGCATAAAAGTCTGACAATGTCATATACTAAGAATGTGGAAAATGTGAAGTGTCATGCTATGCTGGTGATATGTGATAAATTAGTATGTCTTCATTGGAAAAAAAATTTAGAAAAAAGATAATTGGATATTCATTATAATACAATAGCTTAAACTGAATAGCTCACTTTAAATTCTAAAACTCTTGAAATTGAAAAAGTTTTGCTGAGAATCCTGAGAAAGTAGGACTTTGACTTTCAGGGGAGGAAGTTCAGTTCCATAAAGGAACAAGACTCTCACCCTTCATCCTTCCCTGGAACAACCACCTGTGTGCAGTGGAATCACCCAGAATATTTTTTAAAAAATACCAGAGCATGGATCTCACTTCAAGAGGGTCTGGTTTAATTGGTCCAAGGAGTGGTCTTGGCCTTGAGAGTTTTGTGGGTTTATCGGGTAATTCAAACTTGCAGCCAGAGCTGCCATGGATGTATCACTTCCCTCCTGTGAAATGGGGAGTTCGCGTCCAGCCGAGATAGGCAGCTTTGTAAGGATGGAGATATTGTGTGTTCTGCTGTGGATGCATTTTTCTCTGTGGCTTTCTCAATCCCTGCTCCCGATCCCCCAACCCCCTTTGCAAAAGAGAAAACTGAAAAATCACAACGGGATGCATTCTGGAAACAGCCTCAGCCTGGCATTTCTGTGATTAAAGTGGGAAGAGAAGTGATTTCAGTGCATCACTGGAAGTGTTAGAGGCAAGAGCCACGACTTTCCAGGATGGTGCCCCCCCTCAATCCCTTTTTTAAACACAAGAGATCTCTCCAATGGCTCATTAAATATTAGGTAAAGTAGAATAAGCAAGCAAACAAATGAATGCATTGGAACCATGGCATCCCCAAATGAGCTGCAGTTAGGAACATGTAGCTGTGCAGATTCCTGAGTGTGACAACTGTAGCTCCCCCTTCTTATGCTACTGCATACATTCTTGATAAAAGGGGGAGGAGTGGATCTGTTCCAGGGGGCTTGTACCCAGGAAATGTTTTCTGTAGCACTCATCACAATGCTCCAAGCGCAGTAAGCTCCGGCAGGATCAGGTTGGCACAATGGAAAGCAATTTTTTGATGTCTACCTCTCTTTGTGTCCCCAACATCTTTACCCACAGCGCTGTCCTAGTTCTTCCACTAGATAGAAAAGCAGATTTGAGAGGTCATCAGTACAGTGGTGAAAACAGTCAGGCCTTGATTTTCCCCATGTACATTCTAGAAGATACAGCATAAAGGAAACCACCATCAAACAGGTGGTATTTCTTATGGGAACAATGTTATAACCATCCACATCTTCCTCTCTTCCTTCTTTCAGGAGAATAAGAACTCCTATAATTTCAATTTACTGGTTTGTGGCAGTGGCTCCCAAACTTCAGTGTGTATGAGAATCACATCCAGGGTTGTTAAAACACAGACTTCTGGGCCCCTTTTACAGTTTCTGATTTGGAAGGTCTTGGTTAAGGCCCAAGACTCTGCATTTCTTTAAAAAGTTCCCATGTGATGGTGATGCTGGTGGTCCAGGGACTGCACTTGAGAACCTATGGAATGTGGATTGTATTTGCTTACATCTCTAGCTCCAACTTATTTTAGATGCTTCAGGTTGTCATTTCTAGTTGCCTCTAAGTCACTGATTCTCAAACTTTAATCTTCCTTTGAATCACCTGCAGATTTTGTTAAAGTGTCTGGTTCAGTGGATCTGAGGTAGGGCCCGGGAGTGCATTTCTAGCCAGCTCCTGGGTAATGCTAATGCTGCTGGTCTGTTGCTAAACTGTGAGCAGCAAGAATTTAGACATCACCATCTGATATCTCCACAAGCACAAAACCCTGTTCTTTCCTCCTGACATTTCTGTATCAAAGCAGACAATGTTGTGCTGCAGTAACAAACATCTCCAACGTCCTGGTGACTCACAACAGCAGAGGTTAATTTCTTGCCCCCACTTACATGCATATTACAAGGTGGCTTACTTTCTACTGGGTGAGTTACTAAATAGTGACTCCTACCTTTATTTCCTTAGAGTTGTAATAGGGCTCTGAGAGAAAAGGGTGGAAAATATATCTTTAAGAAGAGTTTCAGGGATTGGAAAGGAAGATATATTAGGGCGGGTGGACCTCCCAGGAGAGGTGCCTTCTATCCCATATGAAGAGGGCCACACTTATGCTGCAGAGCCATAAAGCAATATCAAAGCAACATTAGTGGTCAGTTGTAGCCTTATGGTTGTAGTTTTGATGCCCAAAATTAGAGGTGAGCCCCTGGAAGCTAGCCACCTCCTAGGACACAGAACAGCACTGTTAAAAGACAGGAACCCACAACAATGCAAGCTTGAAAGTCCTCAGTCAACAAATATTTACTAAGTGCATACCATGGGCCAGGCACCTTAAAGACGATAAGATGGGACAGAGCGTGGAGACAGGTAGATACAGATTATTTGGTGGGAAGAGATCTTAGAAATAATCTATTGCAACACGTTAGATTTAAAGGTGAGCCAGGAGAGGTTCAGAGAGAGGGTAATTGGTTTGCTTATTAGTCCCTAAGCTGATGAGATAACCTTGGTCCCCAGAAATCTCGACCACCATGCTTCACACTGCACAGCTGTCTCCAGTGCTCTACACTATGGCTTTAAGCCAGAGTGCCAGCCTTCAAAGAAACTAAATTTAGTAGGAGGAGGTGACCATCAGAAAGTACAAGTACTTTATATGTATCAATTATAAGCAAACTGCCAATCAAGCGAGGTAAACCATTAGTGTTACCAAAATCCAGAGAAGGGATCTCATAGATAAAGGTGAGCGGGAAAGGCATCACAGAGGAAATAAAATGATGATACAAGAGCTTCTGATATAATATTAGTATTACAGTAATATTAATGTTAATAATGTGAATTCAGTTATCACAAACTAAAAAAAAATTTCTGGGTTAAATATGTTTGGGGAGATTCCATACGCTGTTTAGTAAAGAAATATGTTAAGTGTTATTAAACCAATGTTTTGGGATACTTGGGTGGGTCAGCAGTTGAGTATCTGCCTTAGGCTCAGGGCATGATCCCAGGATCCTGGGATTGAGTCGTGCATTGGGCTCCCTGTGGGGAGCCTGCTTCTCCCTCTACCTATGTCTCTGCCTCTCTTTCTCTGTTTTTCATGAATAAATAAATAAAATCTTAAAAAAATAAAAACAACCTATGTTTTCCCAAACTTAATTGACCATGGAGGCTTTTTGAAGAGGGACATGTATTCATGTCCTACAGAAGGCCAACACATCAGTTTGGAAAATGCACATGTACATTTCTTTTAGGCTGTTCAAGATGCTGGATGGGTTGTTGCTTTAGGTGGATTTTAACTATTGAGAGGCTGCGGTATACAAAATTCCAAGCTGGCTCTAAAATTCCTATGGCCTAATGCACATGCCCAGTATAATCCCCTCCTTTTTTTTTTTTTTTTTTTTAGATTTTATTTATTTATTCAAGACAGATACAGAGAGAGAGAGAGAGAGAGAGAGAAACACAGGCAGAAGGAGAAGCAGGCTCCACGCAGGGAGCCCAACACAGGACTCAATCCCAGGTGCCCAGGACCATACCCCAGGTGAAAGCAGCACCAAACTGGAGCTGCCCTCCCCTCCCTTTAAGTAATTGGCACCTGTGAAGATGTGGAGTAATATTCCTTTGATTCAGTTATGAGCCTGATGATGAGGTATCACTGCTGTGATTTTTCTTTCATGTAAGAGTGTCATGGTATCTGGAGAGAAATTCTTCTTCCAGCTCTGAAGACCTGAGTTACCAAGTTCTCAGAGCCTCTAGACACTGACAGGGACCCCTGCCGACAACCAGCAGTAAACAAGGATTTCAGTCCTACAGCTGCAAGGAACTGAATCCCACCAACAACCACATGAGCCCAACAGGGTCTTCAAGCTCCAGATGGGACACTGCTGACACCTCAATTCAGCCCCAAGACCCTGAGCAGAGAGCCTGGCTTGACCTTGCCCAAATTTCTGACCTACAGACACTGTGAGGTGATAAATGGGTGCTGTTTTAAGCCACTGACTTATGGTCATTTGTTATGCAGCAACAAAATACAGATTGCCTTCATTCCCTTCTCCTTGTCAAATTTTAAAATAATTAATTGGATTTTTTAATAAGGCCTTGAGCCACGGATGAAAACATGAAGCATCCCTCATTTGCTTTCTCCTCCCTGGCCATGCTCCTATCCTTCTACCCTCACCCCTCCATCATTTCTGGGAAAAGCAGGATAAGAGATGTGTCTGCAGCCCTAATTGACAATGATGACATCCATTTTCAAATTTCCTGTCTTACTTTGGACTAAGAAACACATAGCTTATATTCTCTAATATTAGGGCTTTCAAAATTTTCAACCATGACCCATGGAAAAAGTATATTTTATTTCACCATCCAGTTTCACAAAACAACAGTTATCCTTACCAGGTATGCTGATATCTTTCTTCCACTCCATTCTCTTGACCCACTAAACCAATTTCATGATTGACTAATGTAATGGGTCATCACATCTTGCATTTTGAAAGCCTTCAAATATATGATGATATATTCCATATATTATATATGGAATATATTCCAATGCTCATGATACAGAACAAGTTATAAAACATGGGCAGAACATCTTAGGCATTTCTTCTCTCCCCTTATTGTAATTTATAAAAATAATCTTTAGGCAGAAGAATGTCCTAGTCCTTACAGTATTGTAGTCTAGGAATTTTAGTGACAGTTTATCAAGCCTGCCTTTTTCCAGTTAAGGGAAAGATTCTCACACGGGAAATGGCCAAGCCCCTATTCCATAAGTGCAGAATTTTTCAAAGGAACCTGGCACACTCTACTATTCATTTATTTTTACAACAGGTGGTTATTAGGAAAAACGTTATTTTTCACTCAAAGAATGAAAAATGAAGTTCCGTGACATGTCCACTACTTGGCCACCAGACCTAGACTTGGGCCTGTCCTCCTATCATACAAAGTCTTTTTCACAGACACTACATGCAAGAAGAGCCACCCTGCACAGTCATTTATAGGAGGTACATGTCAAAATAAAACCTTAGACAGTGTTCACTTCAATTGGGAGCCATGGTTTTGGCATTGAAACATCTCACATCACCTGGGAAAGACGTGAAACATGATCTCTAATCATCTCCACCCTGGGTGACCCAAAAAACTCTGCCCTGAGCTGAAATGTAATCTCCAGTAGATGAGTGCCTCTGAAACCATGTATGGGCGTCACCCCCAAGAAAGGCTATCACCACAAGGTTCCCGGGAGGTTTCCCTCCCAGACCCACCACCTCTAGCCCTGGTTAACTTACAAAAGCAGATGGGAAGCCCCAGCATGAGTATGTGTGTGTATGTGTGTGTTTGTATGTGTTCAAATGGAATTAATGTGCATCAGTACATGGAGAAAAAGTTAATCCTAAGTTTCCAAGTTCAGTAAAGATGATTTATGGTCATTGACTGCCACTGTGGATTTTATTCTGTTGAAAAAATCCAGGAAGTCTGGGTTTTTTATGCCTCCAGAAGTGAAAGAGAGAGTTTTTTTCTAATTGCTCTTCTTTTTTATCTCTATTTGGACTTGCACTTTAAAAGGAAACAGTACCTTCCTGTATATACACCAGGAATCTAGAACTGATTGTTTGACCTTTCCTTGTTTATGCAGTCTGAAAATTAGAAGGGAAAGGAAATGAGAGACTCTTCTGACCATTCCTCCATCTATGAGTGAATACGCATGCCTCCACCCAGTGCTCTGCTCAAAGCACCCATTTAACAAATTTTTAAATGTGTGGAACATTAATCTAATTTGTTAATAATCTGTTCATCTTAAACTAAGCAAGAAAGCTTAGTACAAAAGCTTAGTACAAAAACCTTAGGACCTTAGGACGTTAGATATTTACTTGGTGCATGACAGCTCCAGATTGCTTAGTGGGCATAAATATATTTAAGACTTTTATAAAACATATTAATTTGTGAGCATCATCCGGAGGAGAAACTTTGGAACTCAGATTTATTTATTAGCAATATGAATTCAAATGCAAGAAAAACAATTCATAAGTGTCTCCTTAAATTGAAGAATTTACTCTCTTTTTCTGAGTGATCACCAGCAAACTAATCTGGTAAAGCCCACATTACATTTACACTCAGCCACTACAACCAAACCAAGTTGTCAAGTTGCCCACTTGAGGGAAGACAGTTAAACTCAGCCCATGTTTCCTTGTCTTTAAAATGCAAGGGTTGCATAGCTGGCTCAGTCAGTAGAGCATGGGACCCTTGATCTTGGGGTTGTGAGTTCTAGCCCCACGCTGGGTGTGGAGCCTACTTAAAAAAATAAGAAATAAAATGGGGATCATCGTTCCTACCTCAGAGAGGTATTGTGAGGACTAAATGAGAAAAAGCATGGGGGTGTTAGGTGACTGAACAGAAGAATTCAATGTTAGTCAGGGGAGCCCAACTGCTTCCGGAAATAACCCTCACATCTCAGAGACACCATAGTGGACATATTTCTCTTGTTCATGTAGGTCTGCTCTGATGGTTTGGGCTGATAGTCTTCTACATGGTCATTCAAGGATCCAGACTTCTTTCTCTTGTGGTCCCACTTCCTCTAGGTCCTCAGCCATTGCATTTGGAAGGAGAAGGCTGGATCATTTCTGGAAAGGTTTGATGCGCCAGGCCTAGAAGTGGCATATGTCACCTCTGCCTTCATTCTGTTCTGTGGCCATGCCTAGCTGCAAGGGATGCTGGGAAATTTCATCACCCTAATGCAGGAAGGAAGAATTCACAGGTTTGGGTGGGTATCTAGCCAATCTGCCAGCATGGGTATCTCAGCTTGGCTAACATGAGGTCTATCTCAGTGGAAAAATACTGTCTTTCTAAACACTCATTTGGGCTTTTCCAAGTTAATCCCCTCATAAACAACCAGAGAAGGACAAGAAACCCTTCAAATCCAACAACTGAATTTGTTTTTATCGTGTCTGGATATATAGGGATACAGATATAGGTTCATGCATACAAATATCTTAAAGTGTTTTTTTTTTTTTTAATTAGAGTGATTCCATCCTTTTAGCCTCTGTAGTGTTTTACCATAACTACAAGGTGCCAAATTATTGTCTGATATTTTAGAATACCAAACACAACAGTTGCATGACTTTGATCTCAGAGCATGCCTTGGGTAAATTAGGTGGTGCTGGTGGCAGGTCTGGAAATTGTAAAGGAAAAGCAAACGAGTGCACAAAGCCAAACTCCCAAGTGTTCCCTAAGCCCATGCCCAGAAAATGTCACTGCATTGCTCAACTGGAGTTGCTGAATTTTCTTGAGAGATTTGGCCATGATTAGTGCTGCTAAGTTCTATTGTTAGGGGGCATATGACAGATAACATAATGCAATAAAGTAATTCTGGCCCTAATGTAAAATGAATGCCTGCTTTAAAATATTGCTATAAAGTTTTTTTTCCCCTTGAGGACATTTAGAAATCAAGACATCAAGAAAATATTCTGCTGAGTAACCACTTAATATGTGCCAAGCAAGTATTTCAAATGGATTTTTAAATATGCAATTCTACATTTATCTTGGAAGTAGAAAAAAAACCCAGAAGAGAGAGAAAAAAGTTTTTATCCTTTGTATCATACTCAGTTACGTTTTCATTAAGTGATGGTATCTCCCTTTGACCTGGGAGAGGTAGCACTTTCGAATCTAACCAGCGGCTCACTTTACAGCCTTTTCCAAATTTTCTATATTCATACTTCAGAAATATGCATAAGTTTCTGCTCTTACTGATGTTGCTAAATGGACTGGTTCTCTCTTCACTACCAATTCAAAGGCAATATATGCTTTTAATCTCTAGGGAAGACTATAGAGGTAAGCCCAACTAAAATCTGTGCTCAAGTACAGTCTATGAAGGGCGGGTAAAACCTGATTGCTTCCTGATACCCTTGGGATTGCCTTTTTATAACCAGCAGCTTTCTGAGTAGCACTTGGTGTTGTAGGTGGAGAAGTGGGGGCAAATAGAAGTCTTGCTTTTTGTATGAGCCTTTCCATGGCAAGAAAATTACCCTGGTAATTATATCCCCCCCAACCCCGCCCCAGCTAGCATGTGAAGGCTGGATATAGATGCTGGTTAACGAAAACCAAAGCACCAGGGAAGTAAGGAGAGGAAGAGGTTTGTGTGATATCATCAGGTTCTGCTTGAGTTGACAGCCTGAAGCTACCCAGTCAGTGCTGAATGCCAACAGGAAAGCTAATCATTAGTTTATCAGGATGCAGAGAGGGGGATAATCAGAAAGGAGAGTAATTCTCTCATTCTTCTGCCCAGACTGTTTGTTTTAGCAACATTAAGCTGTGAATGGGCCCATGGGCGGTGACCATGGGTTAGTAGCTTTAAAGGTATTTAGAAACCCAGGACTTTGGAGGCAGAAAGGATTTGCTAAGATCCTGTCCTGTTGGACATCACTCATGGTGACTTTTTTTTTTTAATCTGATAAGGCACATTAGCTCATCTCTCTTTGTGTAAGACACGAATTAGATAATGAATGACTGCCCAAAGGAAGTGAGGTGGTTATCACACACAAGGGATTTGGGGGATTATCTGAGGGGTAAAGGTTAATAAAGAAGGATAACGTCCTTTGTTTTATCAACTATTTCATATGAAGTTTGTTCCACCCCAGACTGCCTTGAAGGCAAATTCTCCATAAAGGCCAGAACTATGTATATGGCCAGGGAAACAGGCCATGTTTCATTCTCCATACCGTCAAGCATTGTGATCACTTTTCATCCTTAATAGAACAGTTACCGACTATTTATCATTCTCCACCATGATGCTAAATATTTGGTTGCTGGTCACCATACATCTGCTGAAAAAAAAAATTAAAAAGACCATAGGTTTTCCTTGTATGACTTGAGTCACAAATTCATTTAAAAAGAAGTGGTTGAGGCATTCAGCAGATCTTTTTAAGAGCCACACTTTTTCTGGCCTTCAGATCTGCCACTGCTCACAGTGTCGGGAGCCTCAACTGGGGCCCTTTTTGCAGGACGCCGCTTCTATCAGTGTAGCTGTGTGTGTGGACTCAGCAGACAGGGAGAAGGTAACTTCGGCTGGCATTCCAGTCTGGATGCGCTGTCATAAATTACTTAGCAGAGGGCATGGTCTGTTACTTTTTATGGTCATGTTCTATATTTGTATGTGCTGGGGGACGGATCACATGACAAAACCATCATTTGATATTAGTGTTTATGTGCACCGACGAGCGAGGGCTAGACTTCAGCTTCACTGTGCAGTACTTTTCATTTGTGTGGTTAGCTCTTAATTGAAAATACACACACTTCCCTAAGTACTAAGGCTACAAATAATCCAGAATAAAGTTGACATGGTTGTCCTTAGGAGAAGACGGGCTACCCCACACCCTAATTGAAATGCTCGGTGCCTTCCAGAGGTTGTAAAACATAAATTTTGAACATGAGCAAGTCAACCCTGCTGGAATACTAGGCTGAAATTCTCCAATTTACATCCTCTGGCCCCTCTCCTAACTTGAGGAAGAGAGTATCTTACAGATGACAGTTTATTTTGAAGGAGATACATTTCCCAGACACGGAGAGAAGAAAACACACACAGGCTTTTTTCCTTATCTTTTTCACATTATATCCCCCCACTACAGTTTTATATTTGGGTTTCCAGTGGTAAATACCTGGAGAATGTACTTCTTCTGGGGCATCTGGGTGGCTCAGTTAAACGTCTGCCTTTGGCTCAGGTGATGATCTCAGGGTCCTGGGATCGAGCCCTGCGTCGGTCTCCTGCTCTGTGGGGAGTCTGCTTCTCCTTCCTTCTCCCTCTGACCCCCCTCCCTCCACTCATGCTCTTTCTCTCTCTCTCAAATAAAGAAATAAAATATTTTTAAAGAGAAAAGAATGTCCTTCTTCTTTGATGATGATTTCTTTTTATAAATTAAACAAGAAAAAAAATGTTCTTGTCAGATTTGGGTGGATTGGCTGCTGGGAGAACTAGTGTTTTCCTGATCTGGAATTACTTATTAGAGAAATTGGCCTGTAAGTAGTTGCTTCAGGTCTTCATTAGGGCCTGTTCACCTTTCATACTCTAGCCCTCTGTAATTTTTATTTCTCTGAGCTTTTTTTTTTAATCCAACATTTCCTGGATACCTGCTATATAGCCATCATAGCATGTGGCACTTCAGTATCTATCATTAACTCATTTCTTTGGAAGAACATGCTTTGGAAGACTGTGGTGTGGATGCTGCTGTTTGTCATGATCCACAAAGTCCTGTCCTTTGGCGCTGGTCTTAGCTGTTACCACACTCTTGCCCCCACCACGACCACCATTCCAGCTTTTCTGTCCACCGTCCTCTATTTAGGACTGTATTAACTGTGCCTTCTGATGGCCTCTTCATAGCTTCGAACTTGCTGAGTGCCTGTGGAGTCATTTCTGTCAAAGCACAGGTAACCTGTTTATATGTCATTTCAAAAACATTCCCCTATTATTTTTTATACATATTTTCTATCCTCTCAACAAGATTCTGAAAGCTTCAGAGATCTTTCAAGTTGATATGTCTTTGCTTTTAGGACGCAGTGTGATCTGAACCGTATTTGATTTGATATCAAGTTTGCTCAGAAGGGATGCTCAGGCTCCTGGTCATTTTCGGTTTGAGGAATAAAAGCTTGATTAAGGGAGCACCTGAGTGGCTCCGTGGTTGAGCGTCTGCCTTCGGCTCAGGTTGTGATCCCGGGGTCCTGGCATCAAGTCCCGCATAGGGCTCCCTGCAAGGAACCTGCTTTTCCCTCTGCCCGTGTCTCTGCCTCTGTCTGTGTCTCTCATGAATAAATAAATAAAATCTTTAAAAAAAAAAAAAGCTTGATTAATAATTGCAGAGATACGAGAGAGAATAGAGCAGAATGACACTTTTATTTAGTGGTACATCTGTCCTTTACACCAAAAAGAGCTTGATATTTGGTGGTCTATTCAGTATGGATTGAGGTATCAACGAAGGGTATAACTGGTAAAATATAAGTCATAGATCAACCACGTAGAATTAGCCTTGAAAAAAGTATTCCTGATGGGAATTTGGGGAAGGTGTGTTAGAGGACGAACAGGTGATATGGTGTCGGTAAGGCATTTCATTTCAAAGATATCGTTTCTTTTGCATACCCCTTCACACAATGAGTGCCTTTGAGGCCTACCACAGAATGGTTCATTGCGGGTGTGTGGAACGGTTAATGACAAGACGTGATCACAACCAGATTTGGGTGACAGATGTAGCGCAGGCATTCAATGATTATAGAATATAGGTTCTGGGAAGAATGAGCTGATTAAATTCACAGGGGCTGTGGAGATCCAGCTGGCCTGATATTTAAATGCTGTTGAAAAATGTTCCAATTAGGTAGCTTCTTCCCTGTGCAGAGTTTTCATGTAATTGTGGAAAACGGTCCTTTCTTGAGGCTGTGAAATTGTCATTGGTGTCCACTGTCAACCCTCTGAGGCTTGTAATTATGCATTTGAAACCACGGAAACCGCAGTACAGAAGAACTTCCGGCTTTATCCCATCTCTGTCCAGATGGATTCTCTGTATAGAATAATGGGCAGCACATCACACAAATTGGATTTAAGTGATTCGAACAACAGGAGTCCCATCATTTTCTTTGGCTGGATATCCTATAGTTGCATGTGTACAGGATTCCTCTTGGAAAGTCATCAATTGGATTATATTTTCCCATAGGAACAGGGATATAATTTGCAACTTCATATTTTACTAACTTGACAGCAAATAAACCACAGATAGGACAAACTGTACATCATAAAAGCTAAGATACAACTAAAACATTATAATTATTTAAAATGGGAAAAATGTGGCTCCAAGTCCTATAAAGTGGTCCTAAATATAGTGCTCACTTTAATTACAAGTCCCTAATGAATTCTAACTGCATACAGAGCTCATAAAAAGTCCATATCATAACCTATCTATCTGAAACTGATGGTGGCTATAGTAGATATTCATCACTAACGATTTTACTTGACTTTATAGGATTTGGAGGGAGTTTGTTTGTTTTTTGGGGTTTTTTGTTTGTTTATAGAGACATGCTGGATAATCCATGTCTTTAAAATACTTTCTGTGGGAAAGTGAGTGTTCTTGCCTTTTCTTTTCCTCTCTTGACAGCATTTCTCTAGCCTGGACAGAGATATTCAGGAACCTTCTGTAATTCTCTAGGCCTCTACTTGAGGCTGAAGTATCCTTTGCAAAAACAGCAACCAAAGAATCAACAGCCTTCAGAGAGAGACCTTACCAAGAAGTACATCTGGGACAGTTCTTTTGGGATTAGTTTTGAGTCAACTTTTCTCTGTTCTTCCATCTCCCAAGATTTAAGGGGGGAAAGGAGTCAGAGAAGAGCAATGGGAGGGATATGAAGAAAGAGAGTGGGGAAGGACAACCATATTTCTATGGTTTATCAGGTAGAAGCCAGGGAGGGAGCTGGGAGCTGAGCATGTGGCTGTCTACCTTAGAACTTCTTAGCACATGATTCCTCTGAACCACTTCATTCTTATTTTCTCCTTTGTGTCTTTGTCGCCCATCTGTGCCCTCCAGGATGGGGAAAGGAAAGCGTAGGTATTACTCAATAAGAAGGCTGGGGTGAACGAGTGGAGCTGTGAGATACGGGGCTACCTGTGCTGTTCCAACCTGTCATCAAAACACTTTGACTTCTCTTGATTTATTCTTAATGTCTTTATCTTGAACCAGGTTACCCCACACTTACTGGTTTTCTCTATATTGATTGAGTCTTTATGTTCTTATGTTGTCCCTGGCACCACATCCATTTGATTGTTGATGTAGGTAGTGAATAATTGCTTCGTCCCAGGGAGAGACTAGGATGGTAAAATATGATTATCCAGTAGTTCTGAGCAATGACTGGTAACTTGTGCCCAGTGCCCGTAGTAGATGCTCAATAAGAAACAGTGAGTAAAGCATCTAAAACCAACCAGAAGGGATGCCTGGGTGGCTCAGTGGTTGAGTGTCTGCCTTTGGCTCAGGTCATGATCCTGGAGTCCTGGAATTGAGTCCCACATCGGGGTTCTCACAGGGGACCTACTCCTTCTGCCTCTGTCTCTGCCTCTCTCTTTCTATGTCCTTCATGAATAAATAAATAAATCTTTAAAAATAATAATAATAAAACCAACTGGACCCTGGATATTCAGGATGATTAAAACCTTCTCCCAAGATCACCAATTATGTTACTCTCTGGGAGTCTCCTCTAGTCTTTATGGAGAAAGTACATAAAAAGTTAACCCCAATCACTTTTTACAGTAGGAGAATTTCAGAGTCTGGAAGAGGAGATTCTTCTTTCCAGATTTATGGAATGCATGTTTTCTAGCAAAAAGGAGGTTCACACTCAGCAAGACCATAATGAAAGGCCTTAGCATGATTATTCCTGGCCTATGGATTGGTTATGAACCAATACACTTATTCCCATGTAGATAAGGGAAAAAGCACAGAAACATTACTTGTCTGGGATCCTTCAATGAGAGCAAAAAAAATGGAAAGCCAGGGTTTTCCAATTCTGAGCATGAATGTATCACCCCCATCACTCTCTGGTTTGGTTTTGGTCCTTTTTTCCCCTTTAAATGCTAATTAAATTTAATTTTTCCCACCTAAACATCAAGATGACTGGCTTATAAGGTCTCCCCAGTAGACATCACCACAAATTTCACCCGTGAGCTGTTTAATTGCTCTGAGATGCTTTATGTGGTTTTAATCTTGTTTGGTTTTTCTAAGTGGAACATTTATTTTACTATTGATGGGCCTGGAGAGAGATTTGTCTCAATTAAAAAGAGTACTTTTGGTGACATTTTCTATGACCTGCCAATTTTCTTGTCTTCAAAGCGGTTGACCACTGTTCCATTTTGTCCCTGATTTTTTATTTTGTTAATAAAAAAAAGTGAATTGAAAAATTCTAAAGGAAATAATGTAATGAACACCATGTTCTAAGAACTTTTATCATTGATATTCTCCTCAGTTCTGTGTCAAAGTGCTTTTCCTGCTCTTTGTATATAACATAAGTAAATATTCGCATTTTCTCTTATCACCCTAATCTATTTGTCATTGTAGTAGACATTTTGTATTCAGTAATTATAAATGAAATTATTTGATTAGGCATTCTAATTTTGATTTACTTTTGGTTAATCATAAAGTCTTAAGATCCATATCTTCCTATTTTGATTCTCCAATACATTTGAGCCCATATATATAAAACATAATTTATGTTTTAAAGAAGACCATCAAACAGATCAGCCTTTATAAAGAGCAAACATCCAATGCCCTCAGCCAAGCTTGGGGAGAGCTCCTAAAGACTTGGGACCAAAAAAAAAAAAAAAAAAAAAATTCAAGGAGTCAATTCTAGAAGAAATGTAAGGGACAGAAAAAAAATTAAAAATGTAAGGGCACGGGGATTGGGCTGTGGCTTGCTTCTTTATCAGTATTATTGATAAGAAAACATTTTCTAATCCTATGGGTATTACGTAAATGGAATTTAGTTGATAATTGGTTTTCCGATATGGTCGAAGAATATTGTAGGTACATGTTTATTAAAAGTGACTTTGTCTCCCTTATTGAATAAGTGGTGGGGAGAGCTCTGTTTTTAGTGAAAAGAAAATATTTTTAATTCTGGCATTTAGGTTGTTTTCCTAGGTCTGTTTGTCCTTACCCTTTGCAAGTTTTGATCTCGTCTCTGTGCTTTGTCCAGACTTGCCTTGAATAGAATTTGTTATGCAATTACTCACTCATGTATTTCTTCTTGCTTTCCCCCCACTTCTCTTACCTGTATTTTTTTATGTTGCTTGGGACATAAACATTTACTATTTTAGGTAGGTTGTGTCTACAACAGGCCTATCTATAGTCACCCCTCATTTTTATTCAGAATTCTCTTTTTAATCTGGTAACATCGTTAAGTACCCCCATTTGTGTGACTACCTTCTAACTTCTCTGGAACCTTATCTAATCAATGATTCCTCTCTCTCTGTCCCTACTGGCTCCTTCCGTCTACTCTACAAATCAAGTCAGGCTTCTTTCTTCTCTAAAACAAACAAAAAGACACCAGCGTCCTTGACCACCTAAACCATCTCTTTCCTTCTCTTCGCCTCCAAACTTCTTAAGAACTCTGTCTTCCCCTATTTCATGTCCTCACTTCCCTGTCACTCTTCAGTCTCCTGTCATCTTGGCTGAGGGCAGTCTCCTTCTTATCATTTTACCAAAAAAAGACTTTCCCAGTGCCCTGGTATCTCCCTGATTGTCTTCATTCCATTCAACATCCTTGAGGAAGTTTTATCACTGACCCTCACCCTCCTCAAGGTATTTTCTCCCCTTGTGAATCAAACTCTTCTTGGGGCACCTGGGTGGCTCAGTGGTTGAGTGTTTGCCTTGGGCTCAGGTTGTGATCCCGGGCTCCTGGGATCAAGTCCTGCACCAGGCTCCCGCCAGGGAGCCTGCTTCTCCCTCTGCCTCTGTCTCTGCCTCTCTCTGTGTCTCTCATGAATAAATAAACAAAATTAAAAAAAAAAAAACCTCTATTCTTTGTAAGTTGTCTAAATCATTTAATTTCTTTTCCTGACTTCTCTTTCTTCCTCTATCCCTGAATTTATATATTCCCTCAAGATTTCATTCTTTACCATCAGAAGAGAATTTTCTGGAACTCAGCCCCTCCCTGGTCAACATCATCCATTTTCATGGTGGATCCAATCACCCCTGTGCTAATGGTGCTAACTCCAGGCCCTTACTCCTTAACTCCAGGTCTGGATGTTCTATGTGAACCTCAAGTGCACTTTGTCCAGAACCACACCTACACACCTCAGCCAAATTGTACCCCCACCGCAATTCTTTCTCTCATATAATGGAACTACAAACCACCTGTCCCTTGAACTAGAAATTCCTAAGTCCTTTGGACTCCTCCTTTTCCTTCACCCCCCACCTCTAACCAATCTCTGAGTCCTGACAACACCCTGACCACAAGAATCTATGAAACCTTTGCTCCATTTCCATTGCCCTAATGCAGAGAGGAAGAAAAGATGGGGATGGAGGGGAGAGAACAGTGCAGAGAGGAGGGTTTTAAATTTTTTTAATATGGGATCCCTGGGTGGCGCAGCGGTTTGGCGCCTGCCTTTGGCCCAGGGCGCGATCCTGGAGACGCGGGATCGAATCCCACGTCGGGCTCCCGGTTCATGGAGCCTGCTTTCTCCCTCTGCCTGTGTCTCTGCCTCTCTATTTCTCTGTGACTATCATAAATAAATAAAAAATTAAAAATAAATAAATAAATAAATTTTTTTAATATAAAGGTATTCCAAGCTTGCTCTTTAAACAACAATAAAGGACAAAAAGAAAAAAGAAATACCACTGCTCACTGACAAACACTGTGGGAATGGACTCTCCTGACTAGTCTCTCTGCCATCTGTGCCCTGTTCTCTCATCGTAGGCACTGTGACAAAGTCAACAAACAGGGAAGAAACTAATCAGGAATCCTGCTGTCAATCCCATAGATTCCACAGAACTACATTCAGGGCCCTTTGCCATTTAACTGTTCTAGCATCTGAATCCCCAAGCCCCTTCTCCTAACAAACCTAATACGCTGGGCAACCAAAGTTCTCCAGAAAGTCTACTTTCATGGGGCTCCTGGGTAGCAGTCTTGAGCATTGCCTAGGAGTTGGGGAAGTTGGAGATGCAGTCACAGAGAAGGGGACCCTTGAACCCAGTCTTGCAAGAAAGGCAGGATTCAAGTGTGTGAATTTGCATCTAACAAATGGAAAGACCCAAAGTATCTCTGCTCTTGGAGTTAAGTGGGTTAAATCTCAGACCATTCTCCCCCGTCCCATTGATTAAAATGACTTGGTGCTAAATATATTTCTTTTCGACAACAGATGGTTGGGTTTTATTTTTTGATCTCGCCAACTACTTTTTTGTTTTAATAAGCAAGTTCAGGCTGTTCATATTTATTGTCGAGACATTATGTATCCTTAGGCCCAAGTCAGTTTATTTTTTATTGTGGTCATTTACTGCTTTCTCTTTCCATTGCCTTGTTTTCTGTCATGGATTTTAAGCTGTTCCTTTTTGAACTGGGCCAAAGGCTAACCTTAAGTAGTCTGTTAACATTTTAACATTAATGCATTTCAGAGAAGCCATTTTAATGGTTTCTATTTATTTCTACCAGGAATGAAATAAACTTTGATTCCCTTTTAGGAATCAGAAGGAGTCTTTTTGTTTCCCCTCCGACTTTGTAGTTATTGTCTGAGATCCTGTTGAGATTCTGCTAATACCAAAGAGTTCCAAGAATGTATTTGCTAATGTACCAACTGTTTTCATTATTAGTGAAAGGAGTATTAATTAATCCCTGCCTAATACTCTAATTCATTTGTTTCTCAAAGAGATCTTTAAATCTCTGTCTAGCCTTAATTATTCCCCGCAGTGACAGAATGGGTATGAGTCTTTGTGACCTACTGTGTCTATTTTTAGCTGGCCAATTGTTTCAAGTCCACTAAATCTTAAAATATTTTCCTCTAACCTCAAAGAGCAAGGTGACCCTGGTCAAGTATTTTTTCTTGGCTTTGTCACAGTTTCTCCACCCAGGCCTATTCTCCTCCAAAGTCTAAGGAGGGAAATCGAATGGCTTGCTATCCTTACAGCCTTAAGTGCCAACTTCCCTTATTTGTGGTAACTTTAATACTTTGTTTTTGTCTTCATATATTTTTTAAGTGATAGACAAGCATTTGGAGGGGAATATGGGCACAGCAGGTCACTCACTACTGAGTAGATTTGTCTGGATTCTCATGATTTCCCTGCCTAAGTTCTGTTTCCGGTCAGGGAATTTTCTGTTAACTCTGCTCCTGACTTTGTGCTCCTTACAATCCTCTCCTGACTCCACTGTGTGCCTGTTCTTCAAAGCTTGAGATGCTCTATCCTATCTGCAAGGTGTATTAGTTCGTTAGGGTGGCGATAACCAAGTACCACAGGGCCTGAGTGGCGTAAACAGCAGAAATTTATTGTTTCACAGTCCTGGAGGCAAGAAGCCCAAAATCAAGATGTCAGCAGGGCCGTGCTCCTTCCGAAGGTGCCAGGGTAGGGTCTTTGCCAGACCTCTCTCCTGGTTTCTGGTGATATGCTGGTGATCTGGTATTCCTTGGCTTGTCAACACATCACCTTGATGTCTTCATGTTCACGTGGCATTCTCCCAATATATGTATGTGTCTCCTTATCCAAATTTCCCCATTCCACAAGAACCCCAGTCATAATGGATTAGGAGCCCACCCTAATGACCTCATCTTAACTAATTATATCTGCAACCCCCCTGTTTCCAGATATGGTCACATTCTGAGGTACTTGTGGTTAGGCTTTCAACATATGAATTTCGGGGAGATATAATCCAGTGGTTAACACTAGGTTTGTCAAGTACTGTTCCAATATTACCATCTGTGTAATGCAGCCATAATTTGGGCCAGTTGTTCTGGCATGTCAGATGGTAACATTAACCATCCGGGCTGCACCAGTTCTCCTCTCTGGTTTTTTATTTGTTTATAATATTTGCAAGTTTTTCTGAGCTTCATAGCACTCCTAATATCTCCATAGTGATTACTGTATCTTCTTTCTCTCTCTGAAAGTTGTTGCCATTAGCTCGTTCAGACACATTTAGGTGGGTAGCCCCAGTTTCATGGGGTTCTGTTCATTCCCCTTTAAATTGAAAAACTGTTACACTGCTGCTATTGGTGAATCAGGCTGCTAATTGGTGAATTTTATTTGTTTGACTTAAACTGATTTATTATTTATGAAGCTCATTATATTGTGTTTGTTTCTTTATTTCAAATCATTTTATGGGGGTGGGGGATGTGACCATCCCCCAAATTCCTTCTCGAGAGTCTAGGGTACATACCAAACAGCCCTTTCCTTTCATTTTTCCCCTCTGTTGTTTCCTTTCTAATCTTCCTGGCCAGTTCTATAAGAATCTTTGTGATTCCTAAGATGTCATGCATATACATGGAACACATGTAACTATGGAGGAGAGACCTCACTGGTGTGCAGGTGGCCAGTAGACTAGCTCTACAGGGTGCAGATAAAGCAGTGATAAAGGATCTAGTTTGACTGGGATTCATTATTACAATGGGTATGCTTGGGCTTAGGCCCCTGCTCAAAAGAATCAAATACTAGTCCATAAAGAGGAGGTATGGAGAAAGGGAAATTCAAGCCTGCATGGAGCCCACAGACCTCTTGAGATAGCCTTTCTCACATGCCCAGTTCCTGCCACTAGACCACAAAGCCCTCAGGAAGGCCAGCCCTAAAGGCAGTTTAGAGATCTTTCCCTATACTGCCAATAATACTGCTTTCCTGTCAGGAACCACGAGCATATTGATCCAAAGAGAAATAGACCAGGTTCATAAACTATGGACAAAGGAACCCTGAGAAGAACTAGAGGACTTGCCCTCGAATATAGCCCTACGGGTTCTCTCCTGTGTCTTCCCTATGCACCCTTTGCACACATACAAGTCACCCTTACTTGGAGTTCTGTGAGTCCAGTGGGAAGAGAAGTCCCTATGAGTCTAGTGAAAAGAATTGACCCATTCCTATGTTTATGTCCTTAGGGACGTGTCTAGTCTGCTAGTCTGAGATGAGAACCATTTTTGCAAACCCAAATCAAAGATGATGACTCCATTTGTTTTCTTCCTGGAGCTCTTCCCTGACAGTGAAGATGTTTGTGAGCAGGGAAAGGTAGAAGAGAATCCTCTTTGTACTACTTTCCAGAGTCTGGTCCTGTGCATTCGACACTTGGGTGGGGCCTCCCTCTCAGGCAAGCCCTTGTAATGAGCTCCCTTGTCCTGCATTGTTGGAACCCACAGCCTGGCTCAAATGTCCACGGGGTGCCTCTTTGTCAGATACACGCTGTGCATCTGGCGGCATCGCCAGGGGTAATGGGATAGGGCTCCTAATTTTAATTTTAACCAAAAATACATCTGTCAGGCTCATTTCAGCTGACAGGATAAATATCATATTTCTTTACTAGTTTGTAAACATCTTGCTTTTCATCTGGATCTAATGTGTTCCCAGGTGTTTTACAAATGGAAAAATCAAACAATACATACGGGGCTGAAGGTGTGTTTTGTGAGTACCAGGCAAGTGTGGGGGTAGCTTTATAGGGAACCGGGTCCAGTGCATGCAACACATGAGTGCCTGACCAGGAAATTTGACTGTGCCAGCACTGTAAAATTGTCTTGAGTCAGAAAACTCAGTAGACAAATGGTTTTGAGACCACTCCACAGCTGCCTGTAGACGTCTGGAGTTGTCCCTACTACAGATAAAGAAGGATTATGTCATTGTCTCAGGATCCACATCTCTATTGCTTCTCTGAATGCACACTATTCTTCTTTTTTTGCTTGTTTCTTTGTTTTGTTTTGTTTTGTTTTGTTTTGTTTTAAGTAGGCTCCGTGCCCAGCGTGGAGCCCAACACAGAGCATGAACTCATAACCCTGAGATCAAGACCTGAGCTGGGATCAAGAGTCAGACTCTTCACTGACTGAGCCACCCAGGCGCCCCAGGACACAAACTGTTCTTAACCAAAGATGGTTTTCTTTCACTGCCTTTGAAAAATCACTCTTTCTGATTTTCCAGTGTGAAGATTCTTCTAAGTGAATATAAAATACAAGACCAAATGCTATTGTCCGATGTCTTTGCTCACAATGAGAGTAGAGATATAGAAAGGGTAGTACTTGTTTTGTGAAGTGGGGGAGTTCAGCAGGGAGAGAATTTGACAGAAGTAGAATGGCAAATAGAAATAGTCACATAAACAGATTTCCCAGGCCTGAGGGATTTTCCCCTAATCCCTATATAAAAGGCATCAATACTCATGGCATGCTGTGTGACTATTTATGAGGAACCTTTTAATTCAAGAATCTCAGAATTCTTTTATCACCTCTTAGTTTTCATAATGTCATGCTGGAGCACATGGATTGTAATGTAACACTCCATCCACAGATGGGGACACCAGAGCTCACAGATGTTCTATTACAGAACTTGCCAGAGACCTGCAGTGATCAGTGGGGCTTTTACCAACCTCCGGCACAAGCTTCTGGTTACCAGTGCCACCAGCTCTCCCTAGCCAGGCTTGCTAGCCAGTGGCACTCTGGCTCAAGATAGCAAGGGAGCTGGTCCCGAGAAGCCAGCCCAGGGCTTAGCCCTAGGGTACTGTGGGAATGGTAAGTGTGGCTCTCACCCTCTCAGCTCACATCATCAGCACCCTTTTTCCTGCCGTGCATGCTCTAGTCCACTTTTCCTTTTTTTTTTGTCAACTCCTTTATTGCTCTTGGTTGATTTGCATGGACCCTGAAAAAGGGTTAGTTGGTAACTAAATAATTTTTTAAAAGATCTTTTTGTTGGGATGCCTGGGTTGCTCAGCAGTTGAGCATCTGCCTTTGGCTCAGGGTATGATCCCAGAGTTCTGGATTGAGTCCCACATCAGGCTCTCTGTAGGGAGCCTGCTTCTCCCTCTTACTATGCCTCTGCCTCCCTCTGTGTGTCTCTCATGAATAAATAAAATCTTTAAAAAACTAAATAAATTAATGTTTTTTATTTATTTGAGAAAGAGAGTAGGGGAGAGAGGCAGGAAATTTTATTTATTTATTTGAAAGGGAGAGAGAGAGTCTCAAGCAGACTCCTTGTTGAGCACAAAGCCCAACACGGAGCTTGATCTCACAACCCTGAGATCCTGACCTGAGCCAAAATCAAGAGTCAGCCAGTTAACCAACTGAGCCACCCAGGCACCCTAAGGGATTAATAATTATTAATAAAGTACTACTTTTCCAAAAAGTATATGTATTTTGAAAGGAAAATCTAAATGGCAGCTATGTCTCTCCAGCTGTCCCCTGTTTCAAATGCTCTTTCCCTTCTTTGTCAGGAACCAGAGGCTCCTAGAACCTTCTACTGAAGTAGCCCTCAAACTCCATCTCTATGGTAGCCTCTGCTGGGCCCCCACATAGTGCATGGGTTTCTGAGGATGAGGAGGGAGAAAGGAAGAAGGGATGGGGGAGGTGAACTGTGTCTCTTCCTGCCATCCACGTGCTATATGCTCAAAGAGGGTATATGGGGTCTATCAGTTCTGAGAACCTAAGCATTCCACATATTACAACAGTGTCCCATGTTTGTGGCCAAACATGTTTTAAGAAGAAAAAAAAATCCTACAAAATAATAGTAAATAAAACTCCAGGAATTTGTGTTTATAATTTAAGTTTCTTCAGGTGAGAAACCTTGGTAAATAACACAATATTCAAGCATGGCCAAGGTATCATTAAAAACATTATAGGAATACTGCTTCTAAAAGATCCCAAGTATTGTCACATGGGATCCTCAAAGACTAAGGATCGAAAAATGTTTTCTCTGATCCACTTTGTGACCATAACCCAGAGGCCCACTGAGATCACTCTTAAGGTTCAGGCAAGATGGGTTTGAGTTCTCATTCCCTGTCCTGAAGAAAGCCCAGGATGTCTGGAAGTCCTTGTGTGCCATGTTTTCAGGGTTGCCTCTGGCTCATGGGATGAGCTGTTGTGGACGGAGAGTGCCGTCTTCTGTTCTGCTCATAGGATCCAGCAACTTCCCTTGATTTGATCAGCAGGAGGCAGCTGCAGTTTTAATTGCCTATCCCAGAAGGGATTGTTGGAATAACCCTCCGTGTCTCCCTCTACTATCACTTTTCATTTTTACTTCATTCATCAACTCATCCCCCAACTGCTGAGTGCCTACTATGTGCCAGGTGCTCATGAGACAGCAGAAAGGAAATAGAATCCATCCTTGTCCTACATACCTCTTAGCTCCATCCCCTTCTCCCAGTCACCCCAACCAATGTCTTCCTCAGTCCCTCATCAACACCCTACAAACACCCCCTGCCTGAGATTTGGTGCCACCCCCACCCCTGCACCTTGCTCTGAATCTGTCCTCCCTGCCAGGTTAGTTATTCTAAGCTCCCGACTGGGGCACTGCTCTGCTTAAAATCCTCCCAGGGCTCCTTCCTAAAATCCACATTCCTCAGCACCACATGTGGGGCTCTCCAGGAGCAGATCCTTGCTCATCTGGCTGGGTAGCCTCATCACCCAGAATCCCCACACACAGGATTCATGTTCTATGCCATCCAGGAAGATCTGTTGTTTCCTACATACTGTGACTTTTTATGCCTCTGTGTTTTTCTTTTGTAATTTTTATTTATTTGAGTGAGTGAGATCAAGAGAATACAAGCAAGGAGAAGGAGAGGGAGAAGCAGGCTCCCCACTGAGCAGAGAGCCCAATATGGGACCCTATCCCAAGACCCTGGGATCATGACCTGAGCCGAAGGCAGATGCTTAACTGAGCCACCCAGGATCTCCTGTTATTGTTTTCTTTTGTTTTTTTTTTGCCTGCTGTTCTCCCAACCTAGAATGCCTCTACCCCTCACATTTCTTCTCGTTCTTAAAGAACAAGCAAGCATGGTCTCTGGATTGTCCCACCTGCCCCCACCTCCCTTCATGGACCACATCTCACTGCACTGTAACAGTGCACTCATGGGACCATCTTACTCTTCTCTTGACAGCATGGTGGTGGTGGAAATGTGGTCATTGAAACAATGGAAATTGTTCAATGAATTTCATTCCCTTTTAAAAAAATCATTCATAATATAGGCCAACATTAACTTCAGAGATAAAATATTAAGTGTGCCTATATCTCAGTTTTGTCTGCTGAAAAATGGGATAAAGTCATTACAAGAATGAGCATCTATCAAGGTGGAAACCATATTACCAATCATTTGGTGGTATCTCACTAAATAGTAGTTTGTATTAGCCTTTGGAGTTTGCACTCTGAGTTAACTCAGTGGATCTCAAATTATATCTTCCAGAAGTGTAAGGAAGAAGGGAAATAATGAATATAGAGCATCTGTTGCTTCCCATCTGTTCTAGGAGGTGACTAGGTTAATAAGGGGCAGATTCAAGGCGGACTCTGGTGCCCATAGTGTGTGGGATCTCCATTGTCCTATAGGTCTGGAGCAAACCACCTTCCACCCCTAGAAGCTGTTGTAGATCTTTTTCCTGTGGCCCGCTCCTATGAACCCAGGAAAACCTTTGCACCAGGAAGTCTAGAAATGATATTACTTCCAAAATTTACAAAACTGATGGCCCCAAGAAAAATTGCCTTCCAAGAAAATCAGCAATGCAGTAACTACTAATAAGTATGATTGCAACAGGCAAAAGCAGTAAGTTCCCAGTCTGGCATGGTGTCAGCACATGAGAGGTGATATGGTTACACCTGGCATTGAGCTTGGTTATCTCCCAACAACTATTCCTCAATGATCCAGAAATTGTCAGGGTGTCCCGTCTGTGCTCCAGCTTGTGGAGTGTGTACCGGGAGCACGTGAGATATGCTTGGGAGTCTCAAGACTAGAAAACCCAGGCCAGGAGGGCCTGTCCTATAAGCACATCCTTTTGACTGCATATTGTGGGCACTTAACTCTCGGTTCTTCGTTTACCAATCATGATGTTTTTGTTTTTTAAATATCCTATTTATTTGACAAAGAGAAAGAGAGAAAGAGCACAAGTAGGGGGAGTGGCAGAGGGAGAAGGAGAAGCAGACTCCTCACTGAACAGGGAGCCCCATGCGGGGCTCAATCCCAGGACTCTGGGATCATGACCTGCCCAAAGGCAGATGCCTAACTGACTGAGCCACCCAGATGCTCCCCAATCAGGTTTAACTGAGCAATACCATTTTGTTTGTCTATCAGTGACATACTGTTTCTTCAGTATCTGAAGTCAGTAAAATATTTGGAGAACTGTGAAAATGACAGCGACTCCCATTTTTAAGTCTCTGTGATGTGTCAAATGTTCTACACACATTATCTTATTTAGTCATCATCAGAGCCTCACAGATAAGTATTACTCCTTTCCTAGAAGGATTCTGGAGCTCACAGAAGGGAGCACAACTGGTGTGAAAGATGTGGTTTAAACCCAGATGTGTTCTAACTCCAAAGCCAATGCTTTTTCCATTATGCCTAAGGACATAAACTTTGAGAGGCATACATATCTGGCTTCAAATCCCAGTGCTAGCCAGATGACCTTGAGCAACTCACTAAGTATTTATTGACTTTATTCCTTCATTCATAAAACAGGAATAATGATGCCAATTTTTCCAAGGTTTTGTGGTGTTTAAATGAGACATAAAAGATGCCTGGGTGGCTCGGTCAGTTAAGCATCTGCCTGTTGGTTCAGGTCATGATCTCAGGGTCCTGGGATCGAGCCCCACATTGGGCCCCCTGCTCATTGGGAAGTCTGCTCTCCCCTCTCCCTCTACCGTTCCCCCCTGCTCATGCTCCCTCTCTGATGTTCTCTCTCAAATAAATAAATAAATAAATAAATAAATAAATAAATAAATAATCTTTTTTAAAAGCTTAAAAAAAGAGATACAGAATACAAAGTACAGTGCCCAATTGATAATAGGCAATCAATAACTCATGTCCTCCCTCCCTCTAAGATGATCCCCAGATCATGCTTACCACCAAAGGTCTTATTCAGACTTCTGTGGGGTTCCTAACATGTCCTGCTGACGAAGAACAAATCTTATTGGCCACCCAGCTCAGCTGCTCTTGGCTTCAGCCTGTCCCTGTCTTTATTCTGGAAGGAGCATTAAATGTACTGGAAGGAAGAAAAGAGGTTGACTTCTTGGCGTTTTGTTTGCAGGAATTGTATTTTGTCGTTTGCAACAGGAATGTGTGATGTTGGAAAGGTATACCTTAGCAATTCAGAGAAATCTCCTAAAGCCAACCCTGGGAAATGGTTATATGTTTTCCCTCTCTTTAAATATACCAGCATCTTATGATGTTGCCCAGTGGTAGGGTACATGTATTTCTATTTTAATTTTGTATTTTGAAGTCACCAAAAAAAAAAAAAAAAAGCCCTTAAGTACATTTAATTTAATAAAGTAATGCTACAGACTGGAAGTCAGAAGGACCAAGAGCTGACAAAATGTGCTTAAAAGAAAATAGTGAAGATTGGTAAAGAGGTCAAGCAGGTGAAATTGCAATGACCGATTCTATTCTGTAATGCTGATCTGCAGCAAGCATATTATCCTGTACTGTATGCCAAGGTCAAGAGTGTCTGGGATTGAAAGGGCACTGTAGCGTATGAGTGCAGATCATGAGTGGCTAGATTCAGGTTAGCCCGTTGGGGGGGTGGGAGGAAAGCAACTTTTATATCCTTCCAATTCCTGTTTTCTCCTCATTGATACTCCATATTCCACTCTGATCAGCTGCTGGCATGTAACAGACGGGCTAGAACAATTAACCAGATCACTCAGTCAAATATTTCAGTCAGCCAGATATTCTTACCTAAGTCTTTTTACATTGATAAAACTCCCCCAAGGGATGCCTGGGTGGCTCAGTCAGTTAAGCATCTGCCGTTGGCTCAGGGCATGATCTCGGGGTCCTAGGATCGAGTCCCACATTGGGCCCCCCACTCAGCGGGGAGACTGCTTCTCCCTCCCCATGTGCTACTCCTCTTGCTTCTGCATGTGCTCTCTCTCTGTTAACTAAGTAAAACCCAATAAGTAAGTAAGTAAATAAATAAATAAATAAATAAATAAATCTCCCCAGCATCACCCCCACCCCTTTATGCTGCTCTACTCTTTTTTTCATAGTATGATGCATTTGTTTTGTGTGTGTGGTTTTTTTTTTATAAATTTTTATTTATTTATGATAGTAACACAGAGAGAGAGAGAGAGAGAGAGGCAGAGACATAGGCAGAGGGAGAAGCAGGCTCCATGCACCGGGAGCCCGATGTGGGATTCGATCCCGGGTCTCCAGGATCGCGCCGTGGGCCAAAGGCAGGCGCCAAACCGCTGCGCCACCCAGAGATCCCTGTTTTGTGTGTTTTTTATTGTCAGTTTACCACTTATAAACCTAGAGAAAGTCTTTCTTTTCTCACTGATGTAGTCCAGATACCTAGGATTATACCTGGCATGTAGTAGGTGCTTAAGAAATATTTCCATGAGTAACAGGCACAAAAAGCTGGTGAGGTCAAAATGGATGCCATGCAAGAAAAAAAAGCTTATGAAGGAAAACAGGAAAAAGTCATAAAAGAAAATACCTGATAATTTAGTTCACTTAGGAATAAAAAAACACATGTATCAAAACAGGATAAACTATTGCCGTCTTAGGTAGGTATGTGTATTTCTAACTAGCCAGATCACATCTCACTTCTCAGAAAGTTCATTTTTATTTATTACTTCAACATTTGTTTGTTCATTCATATACTCGTTATGTGACAAGCAGTGTAGCATTAAAATGCAAGCTAGGGGGGCCTGGATGGCTCAGCTGGGAGAGGGTGCACCTGTTGATCTCAGGGTTGTGAGTTCAAGCCCCATGTTGGGTGTAGAGATTAAAAATAAAATATTTTTTTTAAAAAGCAAGGTAGATCCACAGCACACACTCCTACAACATGATTGGATGTGCCCCAAATCAACCAAATTAAACAATACATCTTCAACCGTTACTTTGATTCATTAAAATATGGTACAGATGAAGCCAAGTCCAAAGGTTTGATCTCTCTGTAGGCCAGCTAGTTTCTGGGTAGAATGAGTAATTGACCTGGGAAATTAATAAAAATAATTTTACCGCCAACCACAGAGTGTACCCATTATCCAGGCTAACTGTCTCACAAACATTTGCTGCTGGCCAGAGTGGATGAGTCAGCACAAGCCATCACCAGCAGAGAAATGGCAACAGAGTTTGCCCCCTGCTGACTGTGAGCCAAAGGCACCATCCTTGTGTCTGAGGAGCAGCACAGTTATGCACTGTGTTGCCCTGAATTGAGATGGGAAAACATGCTCCTGAGCAAAGGCTAGCTGAAGAGAAGAAAGCAGAAAGAGATCAAGCTTGGGAGCAGGGAGGGGAGTTAAGGACATCGAGAGCCACTTTGCAGACAAGACCGGTAAATTGTGGCCCCTGGGAAAGCATGGTTAAGGGCCAACTAAACAGTGTGTCAAACTTGAACTCCTGATCTTCCTCCTAAAATCTGTTCTCCAATTTCTGCTTCTCCGGTGACCACAATGTCATCCCAGTGGCTCAGGTCAAAAACCAAATTGTTGGTATTGACTCCTTCTGCGCTGGGGTAGCCCACATCCCCTCCAGAATCTAGTTCTCACAATCTCCCCTACGGTCACCCTGGCCCCAGCTGCTGCCCTCTCTCATCCAAATTATTGCAAAGCCTCCAATATGATCTCCTTGCTTCTGCCCTCCCCTTCCCCTTAGTCTATTCCCAGCACAGCGGCCCGGAGCAATCCTTATAAAAGAAAATCACATCATGTCATCCCTCTGCTCAAAACTCTGTGGTCATTTCCATTTCATTCAGGATAGAAGCCAGAGCCCTTTCAACAGGCTGTGTGATCTGCTCCCCTGCTCCCCACCATTTCCTCTTCCACCTCTTGCCCTGCCACTTCCTCCCACTCATTCCTGCTCCACTAGTCTGGCTGGCCTGTTCCTTGAACACTGGAGACACATTCCAACCTCAGGACCCCTGCGGTGGTTGTTTCCTCTTGCTCTGGTTATATCTGCTTCCCCCACACAGCGCCATGGCTAACGCCTCCTCCAAGTATTTATTCAAATGTCACCTTCCTCATGAGACCAACTCTGGTCTATTTTATTTTTTTAAAGATTTTATTTATTTATTCATGACAGACACACAGGCAGAGGGAGAAGCAGGCTCCCCGCGGGGGAGCCCGATGCAGGACTCAATCCCAGGACCCCAGGATCATGACCCGAGCAGAAAGCAGACGCTCAACTACTGAGCCACCCAGGTGCCCCTGGTCATCCTATTTTAGATTGAAACCCTTCCCCTCATTGACTCCACTTCTTTTCCAGTGGCTCTTAATACCTAACGTACTATATAATTTAGTCACTTATTATTCTTTGTTCTTATTGATACTTTCTCCAATCATCAGTAATCAGAAATCTGCTTCTCACAGAGTTTATTTGCTCCATGCAGAGTTTACTGTTATCTATCTCCTCTTGTCATGCTTAATATAATACATCAGCTTCACTAGGCCACAGGATGCACAGATATTTGGTCAAACATTATTCTGGCTGTTTCTGTGAGGATGTTTTTGGGTGAGATTAACATTTAAATCAGTAGGTTGAACAAAGCACCCTAGTGTGGGTGGGCCCCATCAGATGAGTTGACGGGCTTGAATGGAACAAAAAGCCTGGCCCTCTCCTGAGTAAAGGAGAATTTCCCTCTGTCTGACTCCCTTCAAACTGGGTCAGCAGCTTTTTTCTGCCTTTGGACCCGAACTTAGCATCAGCCCTTCCTGTGTCTCAAGCCTGCTGGCCTCCAGGCTGGAACTCTGCCATTAGTCCTCCCGGGCCTCTGGCGTGGCACCCCCTCCTGCAGATCTTGGACTTGTCCGCCTCCAAAACTGCGTGGGCCAATTCCTACCCCATCCCACTCGAACAAAAGAGGGCAGGAACGGAAGATTCCCTGTATTGTTTGCTGCTGTAAATTGTCTGCATCGTTTGCGGCTCCACCCCAGCCCCTCTGACCAACCTCGGTATATATTTGTTAAATAAATGGAGAGACGGACTGCCTGTGTGGCTCAGTGGTTGAGCAGCTGCCTTTGGCTCAGGTCATGATCCCAGGGTCCTGGGATCAACTCCCGCATCGGGCTCCCCGCAGGAAGCCTGCTTCTCCCTCTGCCTGTGTCTCTGCCTCTCTCTGAATAAATAATAAAATCTTAAAAATAATAATAAATGAAGAGACAAATAGGTAACAAGAGGACTCTCTCTAAAGATTTCATGAATCCAATCATCTCCATTTTACTACCTGGTCAAGAGCTATAGGCTTCATATCTAATAACTGAGTCAAAGATGTAAGAATAGTCTTCCTGCACGTGAGAAAAAACTACTTTTCATATAAAGAAGAAAAGGATTTAGAGATATAGCCCTTCTCTGAAGATGTTACAGGTATGTAAGAAATAATCGCAGTGTCACAGGGACACAGCATTCACAGGATGTGGAAGGTGATGAGGAGACAACACAAGACATGGCCATACGGAGAGTGATCAGATCCCTTCAGTTTAAGACAGGGCCTAATCGAGTGTTTTGTTCAGTTTATTAATTTAAATGTTAATCTCACCCAAAAACATCCTCACAGAAACAACCAGAAAAATGTTTGACCAAATATCTGGGCATCCCATGGCCTAGTGAAGCTGACATATAAAATTAACCAGGACGAGAGGAGATAGACAACAGTAATTGCTTAATGGGCAATTTCAGCGTGATGACCAGCAGATCTACAATTTATTCCCTCTGGGCAGTGTTTGTACATCTTTGGGGGCCTTCACACTTTAGAACTATGCCACTGGCTTTCCTGGGTCTCCAGCTTACAGATGGTAGATTGTGGAACTACTTAGTGTCCATAATCACATGAGCAAATTTCCTATAATAAATGCATTTACCTGTCCAAAAAAAAAAAGAGGCCTGTGGGAGCAGCGGAGGCCTCAGAGAGAGCAGTTCTGGACATATATCAGGTTTAAAGCTAGTTTCACACGCTGTTAGCCACACTCTCCCTCAGGGATCAGTGTGAAAAACCAGGCACAGCAACCTGCAAGCACAGGTAAGCCCGAACCCATGAGATCTAAGGCACAGGGAAACCTTAAATCAGGAAAAGCTTGGGGACTTCTCTGGACCTGAAAGTAGCCAGACATCCCTCTCTTGGATGCCAAGAAGCATCCCCTAGCTGCAGCACAGCAGACGGAGGAAAGACAGCTCCAGACCCAAAGACCAGAGACAAATGTCAGGAGCCACCAGTCTGCTGTTGGGCAGAAGGAGGAGAATGCTGTTGTTTCTAAACAGCCGGCCTTTCCACACCCCACGGTTCGGTGTGCGAGAGAAGAAAGAACAAAGACGATGAGGAGAAGGCAGGGGAAGGAGACAGGAACTACAAATAGTGGGAGTGATTAGAAGTGGGCGCTGGTCAAAAAAAGACTGTCAGGGGGACGGCAGAGGAAGACAGCATCTCAGTGCAGAGGGGGCGGGCTGCACCCACAGCCCTCCCAGAGATTATTATAGCTCCCGAAGCCCGAGTGTGTTCGTGTGTGTGCATGTGTGTGCTGGAGGGGGAGAAGGAGAAGAAGCTTCTTCACCTCCATCAAATGCCCTTGGACAAGTTTCCATGGTAATGAGCAAGACTGACTGCAGAGGAGGGGGACCACCAATACCCAGCGTGCAGCTCCACAGACGTCTGCCACAGAATATCAGTTCCCTAGAAAATCAGGCATGGGGGAGAGAAAAGTGCCATAGGCCAAAAAAAGAAAAAAAAAGGGGTTTTAGAAACATCAGGTTAAACAAACTTAAATAGATTTCAGTACTTAGGATACTGAGGTGAATCATGATTCCCCAAAAGGGGGACACCATATGCAGAATTCTTCCAACCTCCCTTGACCAGGAAACATCACTGTGCTGAGCTGTTCAGCACACGAGGGGCTAGTGTTCGGTTGGATGCTCACTGGGAAGCATTATTCTTGATAAAAGCAAATAGTGGAATCTTCTGGAGTTTGTGCTAATCTTAAGAGAAAAAGCAGGTTTCTAATTAAGGATGACTGGAACTAAGCATCTGTTGCTTGATAGGGTAACAGTTCACTTACCCTGTGGGTTGTCCTAAGACTCACAGGGTAGTTGTTGAAATTCTTCCCATCTCCTGAGTTTGAGATGAAAACTATAGATTTATGTCATCTCAGCAATGTTCTGCAAAAGTGAATCTCAGGGGAGATCTGGCCAGCCTTCTACCATGGGCCACTTATCCAGGAGGAAGACAATGACCCAGTAGAGGCGGTTGACTGGGTTGGGATTCTTCACATGGGGCTTTGGTTTAATTTAATTAAAATTGAGATTTATCATTAGAAAATAGACACATGGGACATCTGGTGGTTCAGTGGTTGAGTATCTGCCTTGAGTTCAGGTCGTGATCCCGGGGTCCTGGAATCGAGTCCCACATTGGGCTCCCCACAGGGAGCCTGCTTTTCCCTCTGCCTGTGTCTCTGCCTCTCTCTCTGTATCTCTCATGAATAAATAAATAAAACCTTTAAAAAATAAGAATAAAAAAGAGAAAGTAGATGCAAGCAGTGATTGTATGGTGTTTGGCATATCTTCAGTGCTCAACAGATGTTGGCAGAAAAACAAAATTAATGGCAGTACAGTATTGTATGTGTGTGGCTTTTATGTTTTTGTGTGTGTGTGTGTTGCATTTCAAAGAACTGATTTCTGATGACAGTATATTGTTCTAGATTTTAAAAGGCTGGTGAATTTGTGAACAATTTTGGCGGTTTTCTCCAATTTATACCCCTAGAGATTGTTAGTGAAGTCCATGTGCATTTAAGGAAAGTACAAGATGAGATCTGCTGCTCAGCTTCAATGTTCAGTATCCCATAAAGTAAAATTATGGGGATTATAAAATTCATCACTGTCAGAAGCCAGATGATACCTCCCCAGATAGGAAAGGAATTGATATCTTCTCAGCTGGGCCCATAAATAAGCTGAAAACATAACAAAGGGCAAGATGAGATTCTTCTCGACCATCTAGTCTACTCTCTCATGCTTATTGTGAATAACCAGCTTAAGTTAGTGACTTTTTCAACTTAATTTTTTTTCCTGTTTCCTCTCTGCCATGATTTAGTATGTCTTTATTTGTCATTGCACATTATTAATTCACTGCTTTCTTTCTGAATCTCAAATAATCAGCTAATCCCATGTCCCTGCCATGTACCCAGCACTTTCAAGGAACCCATTTTTGTCAAATCTGATCAAACAGGAGAGATACACTAGGGCTTCGGGTGTATCCCACGTTCGTTTATTAGCCTGCACACCCATGCATGAGTGCAAATGATGTGTTTTCTCTGGCTAGACTGTTCTCTTTTTGCACTACTAGTGCAAGATTATATATCAGAAGAACCATAATGAAGACAATGGGGGATGAGGTGACTGGGTGACAGGCACTGAGGAGGACACTTGATGGAATGAACATTGGGTGTTATACTATGTGTTGGCAAATTGAATTTAAATTTAAAAAATTAAAAAGAAAACAATAAATCTCAAACTGAAGGAACAGTTAATGTTACAGGGGTTTTTGTTTGGCTTTTTTGTTGCTGTTGTCTCCATCTTCTGACTCCTATTGTTGCAGCGAGATTTAGGATATAAGGTTTAATAAGGACACAGACTGTTGTGGGCCATTGTGTAAACATTTAGATTTCCACTGAATTCGACTTTTTGTATCACATACCTCCCCTTTTGAGATATGTCAAACATTGAGAGCTTAGAGAAAATTGTGGCCCATATGTCATGTCAGCAGAACTGTGTTCTTTTTCTGATGAATAAATTGTAGGTTTTAACGTGAGGACTCCTTCAGGTACTGTAGCACAACTAGAAATGATGAGAGCTAGGGCTCGCACCTTTGAACAGTGGCAAAGACAAAAATTGTAAGTGGAGATTGACAAAGTATCTATCACTCAGTGTCAGTGGCTCTGAAACCCTAAATAAGGCTTTGAATGTTAAAATATATAACTTAAAATATATTGGTAGCAGCAATGTAAGTTATTATTTGTATTATTATCTGAATGGTAAAAAAATTACTTTGAAGAAGGCTGTTTAGCCTGTGATTTGCTGAATGCTTTTGCAGAAAAGACTTTACATTAAAAATGCCCAATCTATGGACATGTAAATTGGTGCAGCCACTGAACAGTATGGAGGTTCCTCAAAAAATTAAAAAATAGAACCTCCCTATGACCCAGCAATCCCCTTTCTGGGTATTTTTCCAAAGGAAACAAAAACACTAATGTGAAGAGATATCTGCACCCCCATGTTCATTGTAGCATTGTTTACAATACTCAAGACTTGGGAACAGCCTGAGTGTCCATCAGGATGGATGAACGAATTGGAATATATATACAATGGAATATTATTCAGCCATAAACAAGAATGAAATCTTGCCATTTGTGACAACATGAATGGACCTCGAGGGCATACGCTAAGTGAAATAAAGCAGGGAGAGATAAATACCATATGATCTCACTTATATGTATAATAAAAAAAAAACACCCCATAAAACCAAAAAAAACTAAGCTCATGGAGAGGACCAATTGGTAGTTGCCAGTGGTGGGGGTGGGAGAGGGGGCAAAATGGGTAAAAGGGATTAAAAGGTACAAACTTCCAGCTATAAAATAAATAAGTCCTGGGAATGTAATATACAACATGGTCACTATAGTTAATAATACTGCATTGCATGTTTGAATGTTGCTCAGAGAGTGAATCTTAAAACCCAGCACAAGAAAAATATTTTGTAACTATATATGGTGATGGATATGAACCAGACTTATTGTGGTGGATTATTTAGCAATGTACACAAGTATCAAATCATTGTTATACACCTGAAACTAATATAATGTTATATGTCAGTTATCCCTCAATGTTTAAAATGCCCAATTTGCAACTGCAAGTGCACTGTTCTACCTTTATGAGAAAAATAGAACAGTTTGACATCAAGCTTCAGTGTCTTCCTTGAGGTTCAGTGTAAATAGTTTGTCCCAGGCTCCAGATCTCTGCATTTCCAGCTGTTCCCCAGCAAATGTCAGCAAAGGAATAGCATAGTGATGATCCTGGGCCCCAGTGTGATATTAAATTATGTTTATATACATGGATGCCTATCTGTTAGTCTCTATGCTATCTATGTATCTATGTACGTCTGAAATGTTTTTTTTTTTAATTACTGGGGAAAAAAGTGCTGAGGAGTATAATGGATTGTTGAAAGATTGGCATTAAAAATTTAAGTAGGAGTTTTTGTATTTTAGAAGTTTCTCTCTTAGGTATCAGGGCAATGCAACTCTCCAAAGCAATTCATTCCCCCAAGGAGACCAAGTCTCCATGGTTTTACTGTTTAAAAATGATTTTTCAGAAATAAAAGCAAAAGCCTTTGGGATTCTTAAGTGTATTTGTAAAGAGAGTTTAGTAAACTCTAAAATGAGATATATGTGTGGAATGTAAGTCCTTATGAACATATAAAAATATTTTCTGAGGAATTTGTCATGATGCAATATAATGACAACAACCATGGTATCATGTAGATTTGCAGGGCTTAGTAAGTTTTGTTTATTTTGATTGACTTCAGTGACAGTTTTGCAAATGTTTTAAATTTCCGGGTTGTCTTAAATGTACAAATGTTTCTTCAAGTATTTCCATGAGGCATATTCTCAAACCTCCAAAATGTTCCTTGACAGTGGAAAGATTTTATGTAAGCGGATCATGGTGGGGAGCTAGCCTAGGCGAATGTCTACAATCACACCAAAGCAGGTTTACTCATATTAATGTTTCTGAGAAAAAAATAGTTGTTCCTAACTTAAAATGGTGAAAACAATTGCTTCATTTATTAGCATGTGCCCAATAACATATTTTTAGAAGCAGTTCCTGATTTGGATAACCTTTGCCTGAAAAAAATGCTATCACTATTCTTCACCTGAAGAATTCATTTGGATCATTTCTTTTTTTAAAAAAAAAGTTTTTATTTATTTATTTGACAGAGAGAGAGAGCATAAGAAGGAGGTGCCGCAGGCAGAGGGAGAAGGGGAAGCTGACTCCCCGCTGAGCAGGGAGCCAGATGTGGGGCTCGAACCCAGGACCTGGGATCATGACCTGAGCCAAAGGCAGACACTTACTGACTGAGCCACCCAGGTGCCCCCATTCTGATAATTTGTGAACATGTTTTCCTGAAGCTGCTTTCCTGATAGTAAGGAAGAGGCTCTCTATTTTTTTTTTTTTGATATATGTAAATTCAATAGTACCTCTTAAAATTTTTTCTACTACCAAAGGTACAAAACTGGTAAGATGTTTTAACACTTTTCCCTTAGTCACAAAAGAAATGTATGTAGAGATTAGAAAGTATAAAATATATAAATAAGCCAATAAAATTACAAGGACGCCTGAGTGGCTCAGCAATTGAGCATCTGCCTTTGGCTCAGGGCATAATCCTGGGTCGGGGATTGAGTCCCTCATCAGGCTCCCTGTGAGGAGCCTACTTCTCTCTCTGCCTATGTCTCTGCCTCTCTCTCTGTGTCTCTCATGAGTAAATAAATAAATAAGTAAATCTTTAAAATAAATAAATTAATTAATTAAATAAATAAAACTACATAAAAATTTTATGTTAACTGTCTGATATATATCTTTCCATATATATATATATATATATATATATATATATCTTCTGTGCCATAATTCATACACATGTACACTCATGCACCGAAGTGGAATCAACTGATAAAACTTTGCACAAAAACACATTAGGAAAAGTCATAATGGTTGACATTTGGTAGTATGGTTGGCTAAGAATTACTGTCTGATGTGAGTTTTCTTGAATTTTAAAAGTAAGTGGGATTCAAATATTTAAAATCAGATTTTTTTTTCTTTAGGTTTGTCGAGTTGTAATAGTAATGCTTTTCTTGTATTTACATTTAAAATATTCTTTCTAAAATTGTAGGGTTCTCACAGTACTTGCCAAGAATATATTGATGGGATTTTATTTGTTTGTGTGCTTGTTTTAATTGAACTGCTCAAATTCAGTTCTGAGGACTCTTCTTTATGTTCTAAATAGGCATTGTTTTTAAAGCAATTATTGTTATTTTTGAAGCGATCTCTAATAAGCATATCTATCAAAAAATAAACATTTAGCAGTGTGTTTTTTTCATGCGGTGGAATTAAGTATGCTTCTTGTTCCCTTGGGTTTTCCCATCTGATTTTTCCCCAGTGTTTCACAAACAGCATACATTAATTTTATAATAAAAAAATTATTTTAAAAAGAATTATAGGTGGATCCATCCTCTACCTGATGTAGAACCACATAAAAACCCTGGATTCCAGAAATAGGCTTATTGCCTTTCACTTGGTGACACATCTCTGAGGTCAAAGTCCCAGTGTTTGTTCCATCCCTGACAAAATAGCATGAGTGGAAATTTGGTTTTCCTTTTTGGGTAAAGTTTCTACAGAGCTTGCTGATAAAGCTCTTTAATTTTACTCCCTGCAAAACAATTATTTTTGGAGCTAAATTGAGATGAAGCTGATAGTGGGTCTCAATTCTTCAACTTTAAAGCAGAAATGAGGGTCATAAAGACAGGGAGTCCTGAAATACTCTTCGAAGCACGGTCCCAGCAAGCCGAGGCAGCCCTGGGAAGTATATGCTGAAACTTGCAGTTTGCTCCTGCCTCTCCTCCACTTAGGCCATTCTCTCCTCCCGTGGAAGCCCACAGAAATTAGGGGAAGGGCAAGCAAGACCTTTCAGTTACTCTTCATTACAGCCTTGCAAGTGGTTTTCTTTCAGGGAAAGGTCTCTCAGAATAAAAGAAACTTGACTGATGAGTCTTTGAAAAGTAACCTGGGGGTGCCTGGGTGGCTCAGCCAGCTACCTTCTGCTCAGGGAGAGTGATCCCAGGGTCCTGGGATTGAGTCCCGCCTGGGGCTTCCCGTAGGAAGCCTGCTTCTCCCTCAGCCTATGTCTCTGCCTCTCTCTCTGTGTCTCTCATGAATAAAGAAACAAAATCTTTAAAATAAATAATTAAAAAGTAATCTGCATGAGACCTTTGTAAAGCCAGCCAATCCGAAGTCAGCCTATACCCCCCTGATTGCTAGATGTGTCTGAGGAGTCATCACCAGTACATCCATTAAAAAAAAACAGGACACCTCATCAGTTCACATCCTTCTAGGAGTGGAAAGCCCTTTTGTAAGTGTTGATTGGCACTTGCCTTTCAACCTGTATTTATCAGGTATGCCTGATTCAGGTCTAATGCTTACACAGGTGGAAATACCTCTAACTAGCCGGCTCTCCCACATTTGCCTTTGGGCTGATATCCCAACCCCACGGGCCTTGGCAGAAATCACACCGCAACCCGAAGGTTCTGTGTTTGATTCCAGCTGTGAAAGTTCAGGATGAGCTGGAGAATGTAAGCCTCGTCTGAAGTACAGGAGAAATCTACTGGCACAGAATAAAAGCTATACTATTTATTAAGGTTATGCAAATAGCTGTTGTGCTTAGATCTCCGAGCATGGCTTTTTCTTCTTTTTAATGAGGACAATTTCTTCGTGCAATTGCCAAACTAAGGCAAAAGAAAAATTTCTCAGACTTTATGATGCTCTCATAAGATAACCAATATAAAATATCTTCCAGAATACTCTGTCTCCTCAGACCTTAGAGTTTGTTCTTGGGAAGTTAGAGAGAAATGAAGATGGCCTTAATAAATCTAGCTAACATTATAAATACAATACAGTGTTTCTGGTTATTTTTCCCCTTGGGGCAATAGGCCAGATATCACCAACAATTCATATATTCTGGCCTTTCTCAAAAATGTCACTGCAGCAAGAATATTACAGCTTAGCAAATTGTTGGAGAAATTCAGTTGCTTCTTAGTAGTTTTGCCATAAATAAAAATCAGCTGTCTTCTGGAAATACCTATACGACACCTTCCATCAGTTGTTGAATTTGGACTAAAAAGAATCCCTTGAAGAGGGAAATGGTTTCCTACTAAAAGTGAAATCCCAGGAGCTCCAGGTGGTTCATTTGGTAGGGCATGTGACTCTTGATCTTGAGGTTGTGAGTTCAAGCCCCACGTTTGACGTAGTGTCTATTTGATTGAAAAATTTTTAATAAATAAATAAAAGTAAAATTCCAAGGAGAGCATTAAAACATGACTTTTGGCAGCCATCAACAAACAAACATGAAGAGTCATGTTTCAGCAGGGAGTGTTGGGCAGGGGCATAGGGAGAGTTGTTTGTTTTATTTAGAGGTTTGTTGTTGTGGGTTCAGAGGTGTTTGTTTGTTTCTCCTCTAAAGCCCTTACACCCTTATACTGGTTTGCTAGCACTGCCAGAACAAAGTACCACAGATTGGATGGCTTAAACAGAAATGTACTTTCTCCCAGTTCTGGAGGCTGGAAGTCTAAAATCAAGATGGCGGCAGGGTTAGTTTCTTCTGAGCTTCTCTCCTCAGCTTACAGAGGGCTGGCTTCTCCCTGTGTCTTCACATGATCTTCCCTTATACCTGTCTGTGTCCTATTGGGATAGGGTCCACCCTAGGGACCTCATTTTAACTTAATTACCTCACCTCCAAATACAAATACTTTCTGAGGTACCAGGGTTTAGGATTTCAACACCTAAATTTGTGAAGGACACAGTTCAGCCCACAACAACCCTGAGTCATGGTCTCCCTGGCAAATCTATAAGATGTTCATTTGGAATGGTACGAAGGGAAAGCGAGAGGGTGGAAAAGTATTCTTGAATTTTCCACAAGACCTGACGCGCTTTTTTTTTTAAGATTTTATTTATTTATTCATGAGAGAATAGTGAGAGAGGCAGAGGCATAGGCAGAGGGAGAAGCAGGCTCCCTGCAGGGAGCCCCATGCGGGACTCAGATCCCAGGACCCTGGGATCACGCCCTGAGCCAAAGGCAGGTGCTCAACCCCTGAGCCACCCAGGCTTCCCAACTTGACCAGCTTCTGCAGCACCATTTTTGTTTTTCTCTTCCTCCAATATAGAATTAAAAGGTGCACTAAGAACTTTTTTGAGAACACTTTGCTGTCTTCACCTATAGTTCTTTTTGTTTCTCCCAGACAAAAACATACCTCCATTCATTGGCATATCCCACCTAGGAAATCTCTCTCCCTGTGTTTGCATAAGTGATAAGAAGGAGCTGGTCAGTGAATCTGATCAATCAGAGGCTTTGCTGGCAGATTGAGATCACCTCCCTTTTGCCGAGCACCCTACTGTACCTGACTGTACCAAGTGCAGACCTGTCCTCTCATTTATTCCTACCAGCCCTCTGAGGTAGGGACCGTTATCAACAGTATTTTGCGGATGAGATCATGGAATCATAGGCATGTTTGGTAATGTGTGGGAAGGCCTGGGGTTTAGTACAAGGACTTGAACCCAGGTAGTCTCATTCCAGATCTGAGCCCTTAATCTCTTCACAGTACCTTTCCCTAGTCTAGCTGGCAAAGAGGAAACCTGTGGTTGGGGGTGGGGGGGCAGCTAACCATATTTTCCTGAACACCCAATGCAGAGAATTGTCTCTGGGCTTCCTAGAAGACCTGGATTCTAGCTCCGGCTCAGCTAATGCTTGCTAGCTGATCTTGTCTCCTAGCTGTGTGAGATGGGAGAATTGGATTCAAGCCATAATTCTCAGACTTCTAGACTGAGATTCATAATGAGAAATACATTGTACTGTGTATCAGTACACACATGTACTCATGCACACACACACACACACACCAGTACACACATGCACACATGCACATGGATGCACAGACACACAAACACACCAGTATATACGCATGCGTGGGCTTTGTAACTGAACACGTGTTCACAAAGTACACACCTACATGAAATACATGTGAATGCTCTCTGATACTTTCTCTTCTCTCTCAGTTACTTTTTTTTTTTTCTCTCAGTTACTTTTGAAAACACTGATTGGGGCAGCCCAGGTGGCTCAGCGGTTTGGCGCTGCCTTCAGTCCAGGGCCTGACCCTGGAGACCTGGGATCGAGTCCCATGTCAGGCTCCCTGCATGGAGCCTGCTTCTCCCTCTGCATGTGTCTCTGCCTCTGTGTGTGTGTGTGTGTGTGTGTGTGTGTGTGTGTGTGTGTCTCATGAATAAATAAATACAATCTTAAAAAGAAAAAAAAAGGAAGAAAACGCTGGGCTTTTCTTCATTTGAGCAGGATTGTGACCTGCTCAAATGGATCTGTCAAAAGCTGGCCTAAAAAAAAAATTAAAAAGCTGGCCTAGATGACCCAGTTTGGACTCATATAATCCTAAAATCCTGTTAGCCAAGGTGGATGCTTCTTTGAAGCCTCTCTTATCTTAAATGCACAGACATTTATTTGAAGCAAATGAGTATTACATATAACAGAGGACAGCCCTTTACCTCCACTCTGAGCTGACTACATGATAGTAGTAATAATCACATCCATTTATTGTGTACCTCCCATGTGCCAGAGGCCTAAAATGCTGCATCTCCTGTAGTTATGGGCTATAGGTATTATTATCTCTGACTTACAGATGAGGAGACCAAGGCTCAGATTAAGTAATTTGCTTAAGGTCACATAGGTAGTATGTGGCACAGCTGAGATTTGAATCGATGCCATTCTAATTACAAAGCCATTACATGCATTTCCTGTAGGGTAAGGGGCATGAAGGGGTCAGGAAGGAGAAGTGAGGTCTGGAAACTGCTGTAGCCAGATGCAATTGCTTCCCTAATGGGTCTGCTGTCCTTTAGGGTGCTAAGCCCCCACCATAGCAGTAATTAAAATCTGCACCTGGGGAGCATTTGCCACCCCACCCACCCACCCCAGGCCACCTCCAGACCAGTTAAATCAGTCTTCTGGGGTGGGACCCCAGGCCTCTGTTTTTCAAATCTCCCAGGTAATTTCTCTGTGTGGCCAAGGTTTAGAACCCTTGCTCCAAAATCTTAGTTAAATAAATTAAGATACTTTAAGGGCTTTTCCATTTTTCTTCCTGCAAACAAGAGATTTAGTAAAATATTGCCAAAACATCTTCAACTACTTTTATCAAGCTAAAGTACAAACTGTTTCTAGTTCTTTGGAGCACATTAAAAAAAAAAAAAAAAAAAAGGTAATCTTGTATTTACTTTAAAACCAAAGAAAGTAGAGAATGCTAAAGGGATGGATGGCAAGGTGTTCCAGGCACCTATGATACTTTGTTTCTTGGCTCACATAATTTTAAAAATCATTTTTTATACAACTAGATAAGTCAGTTGTTGCATTAATCAGAAGTGAGAGTAACCAGGAATCATTGGCCAAGGTCACAGGGCTCAATGTAGAGAGCCAAAGCAGACTAGGGTAACTGTAGATATTAGAAGGCATCACAGTTTCTTAATGGAAGGAGGCCTCTGTGGCTCAGCGGTTGAGAGTCTGCCTTTGGCTCAGGGCCTGATCCCAGGGTCCTGGGATTGAGTCCCACATTGGCCTCCCCACAGGGAGCCTGCTTCTCCCACTGCCTATGTCTCTGCCTCTCTCTCTCTGTCTCTCTCTCTCTCCCTCCCCATGTGTCTCTCATAAATAAATAAATAAAATCTTAAAAAAAAAAAAAGAGAGTCGGCTCCATGGAAGGTTTCCATGTTTTCACATGGATGATGGGAACTGTAGTGGAACCGAGGACCTTCCCTCCCATCAGCTCCTATAGGAACAAGAGATGCCTTTTTACTAACTTCTCACCCACCCCAATCTTAGACCTGTGCTGCTCCAACCTGCAATCTCTGCGGTCCATTTGGAAATATAGCTGACCACACTCAGTGTCACAGTGGTCTCCGCAGGACTCTGCTGTCTCATACTGCTGGGTTTCTTCCGTGTCTCTGGAGGACAGGTTTAATAATGTTAAAAATACGTACAGGGGCACCTGGGTGGCCCAGTGGTTGAGCATCTGCCTTTGGCTCAGGTCATGATCCCCGGGTCCTGGGATCAAGTCCCCACATCAGGCTCCCTGGGAGCCTGCTTCTCCCTCTGCCTATGTCTTTGCCTCTCTCTGTGTCTCTCCTGAACAAATAAAACATTTTTAAAAAGATATGTACAATGTTCATACTTCGGAGAATGAAAGTACAGTATCCCCTCAACAACAAAGGTCCCTTCTTTTCCGAGAGCCCCTGACAGATGACGAGCCCTGAGCACCCCCTGGGAGGCCCGGGCTTCTGTTCTGCCCTCAGTAACCACACTCTGTGTTTGCTCGCAGAATGATGTGGCTGCGCTCCTGAAACCAATATCAGAAAAGATTCAGGAAATCCAGACTTTCCGAGAGAGAAACCGGGGCAGTAAAATGTTCAATCATCTGTCGGCCGTCAGCGAAAGCATCCCTGCCCTCGGGTGGATAGCTGTGGTGAGTCCTGTCCGCACGGAATGGCACCCCAGCTCCTTGTCACTTTTTTGGAGTGTTTAGGGGAACCTGGAGCTCCTTCCCCTTCAGAGCTCCTCCCTCTGCCTGTTACACTACAGGGAATTCCTCTCGGGGTGATCGCCTCAGGTCTTTCCTACTCTGTTCCCAGTTCGTGCTTCATGTTCTGAGCTATGGAAACGTCTCACCCACCTTTACCAAGCAAAATGTTTGCCTCCAACCTTCATTTAATATTTCCGTGGCTTTTCTTCATCCTTAAGGCATTTTCTTTCTTACCCTCTTTTTTTACCTTCTATGCTTGGGTGACGGTCCTGTCCTGTCAGTCCCCCAAACCTGGTCCTTATGTCAAGGAGATGAATGATGCTGCCACCTTTTACACCAACAGGGTCTTAAAGGACTACAAACACAGGTACGTACCTTCTTTACCAACCAAATTTTCAATTCCTTGCTTGTTAGACATTTGTCCCAAAGCTTAAAATGGGTTGCTCCTGATTCCCACTGGTATACGGTAAGTGTGAGGGAAATACCCCATCTTTGCAGCTAAAGCAAAGTGAAAAGTGAGCTAAGTTATCCAGATAATGTATGTGCTTTAGAAAATCTGCCTCAGTTTCTCTTGTGATGATAAACTCTCCACTTGAATCTGTGTCGCTCCATACGTGTCCCCAAAACAGCCACACAGCTCTGTGATGGTTCGTGATGGACTCGCCCTATAGGGTCACAGCTCTTTTCACTGCCCAAAACAGAGTTGGTGGGTGAGCAGAGAGAAGAAAGGAGAAATCAGGAAGTGAAGTGTAAATGAGGAACAAAATTATATGTGACAATTAACCAGGTCACCAAGCGGGAAACCAGTGAGTGTGTTAAGATGAAATACAATTGGGGTGGATAGAGAGGCATCTATAAAAAGTTGATAAAAATCAACTCAGTGCAGATGAGTCCAAACCAAGAGCTTTTGCTGGAGAACCAGCTTAAAAAAGACATCACATTCTACACCACAAATAATAGATCCTAGAGACACTTAAACTGGTGTTGGAATTGAAAATGAGAATGAGGGATGTCGTGGGATTTCTTCACCTGCGATAGTGTCATAGTTGACCCTGTAAACAGCTGGCTAATTGTCATGTGGCTGATGTACAGTCACTCACCGAAGGAATGAGGCAAAAATAAAAGCAACAAAGTCCCATCCCTTGGGCACTGGGCTCAAGAGTGGGTCCTCCTCTGAGCCCTGGGTCGGCAGAAGTGGAAGTGCTCCTCAGCCAACAAATACAGGGACTCTTGCATCTCACTTGCTGGCCCAGACTGTTCTGTTGGAAGGAATCTTGAGGACCAGGTCACTGGCAAATATTACATATTCAAAATTTGCATAACTTTTTCTCTTATATTTTTCTCATATTCCTCAGGTTATTTTTAGTTTTAATAAACATTGAGTAGATATGAAAGTATTTATAAAATATATGGAAGATATAATTACAATGCAAAAACATTCATATGTCTGCCATTCAGTTTAAGAAACATGGACTGATAATTTTTACTGCAAAAAACCAGACAGACTTGGCAATTCTACTTCTAGGTGTATTTCCAAAAGAAATGAAATATGTTCGCACAAAAACTTGTACGCAAATGTTCATAGCAGCATTATTTACAATAGCCCAAAAGTGGAAACAATCCAAATGTTCATCAACTGCAATAGATAGGTAAAATGTATAGCCATAAAATGGTATGTTATTCTGCCATTAAGAAAATGAAGTATCGATACAAGAGCAACGTGAATGAACCTTGAAAACATCCTAAGTGAAAGAAGTCAAGTACAAAAAACCCTCCATATATTGTATGATTCCATTTATGTGAAATTCCAGAATAGGCAAATCCATAGAGATAGAAAGTATTAACAATTACCATTAACAATTATCATAGAGATAGAAAGATTAATTAACAATTATCATAGAGATAGAAAGATTAACAATTGTCCGGGGCTGGGGAAGTTTGGGGATAATGTGGAGTTACTGCTAATGGATATGATATTTCTTTTTTGGGGGGTGATATAATGTTATAGAATTGATTGTGGTGATGGTTGCATGACTCTGTTGACCTAAATTACTGGATTATACATTTCAAATGGATCCCACTGTGTGAGATGTGAATTATGTGTCAATAAAGCCATTATATTAAAACAACAACAACAACAAAAAAACAGCCACAGTGCTACACTGCCCTCATAGGGTTCAGTTATGCTGTGTTCAGGAAACAGGTGTTTGGTTCAGCAGTTGTGCCCAGTGCTACAACTCCATGTTGCGTTAAGGACTGGGTGTTTCCTGTTTGTAGGAAACCTTCTTACAACAGCACCCGCCTTACCACTCTAAAATTCTCCAATTTCATGACTTTCTTGGCCAAATAAATCAATCAAATTATTATGAAACCAGCCAAAGGACTTTTTTTTTTTTTTGCAATACCAGTCTCCTTTCTGAAAACACATTGTTTTTCATTTTGCATCAGAAACCGTGCAGAAAGAAATGGTCTCCCTCCACATTCATCACCTTGTTAGAGATCACATAAGGATGCATGGCCTGATTTGCTGGTTCTGCTCCCCATGGTCCTCTCTGCCCCACGCTGGAGCTCAGAGAGAGCACTTGGCTCCTCTTAGGAGACGCCTGGGCCACTAGCCTATCAGAGTCCTTTTCAGAACTGGTTCATGGTGACTGAACTGGAGAGACAATTGGTCCAGAGTCATCCAAAGCCTTAGTTACTGGATTATCATCTTCCCACCAATCTTTTTTAAATTTTACTTTAGATCCTAATTCTACTCTCTTCCACCCTCTTTTATAACAAAGCGATTTACGCCATGTGGATTGGGTGAAGTCATATTTGAACATTTGGAGTGAGCTGCAAGCATACATCAAGGAACACCACACCACAGGCCTTACTTGGAGCAAAACAGTAAGTACCAAGCCCTCTGCCACCCTGGTAAAGAAAGGCCATAAAAATATTCATTCCCAGTAGCCTAGGAATTTCAGACTTAAAAATTTACCTCAAGGAAAGCATAAGATAAAATAGATATGTAGAAACTGTTTATGCAAGTGTCATTTGTCATGAAACAATCTGGAGATTGCCTATAGGACATGCAGAAAGAAAATGGTTGAGTTGTCCATGGTAAAAAGCCAACAAAACATTCTTTGGCTATTAAAAGTAACATATCTGAGGGATACCTGGCTGGCTCAGTCGGTAGAGCATATGACTCTTGATCTTGGAGTCATGAATTCAAGCTCCATGATAGATGTAGAGATTACTTAAATAAATAAATATTATTTGAAATATAACATATATATGCCTACGTGAGAATGATTTACCAGCCGATGTATAGAGTGCAAAAGGTTTTGAGCACTAAGATGATATATAATACATATAATACTGTGTGATAAAAATTAAAGGAAACAGGAAAGTTTGAAAATAGTTACAAGGAGACAGAATTATTAATAAAATGTTTCAATGTTTTATTTTATTTTTTTAAGATTTTATTTATTTATTCATGAGAGACACACAGAGAAAGAGAGGCAGAGACACAGGCAGAGGGAGAAGCAGGCTCCATGCAGGGAGCCTGATGTGGGACTCAATCCCGGATCTCCAGGATCACACCCTGGGCTGCAGGCGGCACTAAACCACTGAGCCACCCGGGCTGCCCCTGTTTCAATGTTTTAAATTTCTCTTTTGGTGTTCAAGATTTTTCAAATACGTTTGAATAGTTGGGCAATCCTCCTGCTTTGAGTGGTATCTTAATCATAGGATAAAATCCCAGCCTTTGAGATGTTGACCATGACCTTTACCCTGCCCTCTTCTTCCAGCCTGGTCCATCCTCTCATCCTACCTCTCACTGCTTCCCAGCGCTGCCAGACTACTTATGGGATCCTGAACACATGCAATGCTTAGGTCAAACTAAATCAAATCGTTGTTTCAAAGTGTGTAGATCTCAGATGCCTTAGCACTTTCTGCATGTCCCAAACATGCATTATGCCGTATGCCCTTCCCTGGAATGGATGTTTGTCCTGTATGCTTCCTTCATGTCTTGAGTATAGCTCAGGCTTAGCCCTCCACTCATATGATTGGCATTTTTACGTGTGTGTTTTGGAGGCTCTTCCACTGAACTAGAAACTCGTCTCTGTCTCCAGCGCCTAACACAGTACCTGGCATGGAGCAAGTACTCAATCAATGGTTTTAACCAAATTGTGAGGTAGGTTAAGTCTCTGCACTTGTTATAGAAGACTTCCCATGGAAACTTCCTTCAGTTAGAAATGAATGCTACCTTTAAATGGTCAAAGTGGATGGTTTAACCAGATTGAATATTGAGAAAATGAAGTTGTATATTTGTGAATTCCGTTCAGGGGTAGAATCATCATTCCCCTGGTGCCCGTACTCAAGCGCCTAACCCTCATCCAGAATGTTGATGTCGGTGAGGTCGGCTTAGTACCAACGCTGAGTTTGTGACTTTTCAAGAGAGTGTAGGACTTTGCTCCCCAACACTTCTGGAAACATTAACATTGACCCCTAAAGACTGATACTGCCTCTTATTTTCTATTTTGCCTGTTTTCTCGGTAAGCAGAAATGCACAGTTGCAAAGTACAACTAAGTTAATTATTTTTATTCTGCCTACAATATTATGATTTTTGAATATAGTTTATAAACACTTGAAATGTTTTAATAAGGAAAGATGTGTAAGGATGTGGGTGGGTGTTTGGGTGGATGGATTAGAATTATTTTCTGTACACTTCTAATGAGCTACTGTCTTGTTATAGATCAGTTTGTCACAAAGGGGAATGGTCACATGTTTGCCACGGAGGTAGGTTATCACTAGAGAGTAGTCAACTAAACAGCAAGAGTCCTTGATGTCTTATTATAAATTCATGGTAGATAGGTGGAAAAGGAAAGAGAACCTGTTTGTGGGAAATAATCATGTTGACAAAAGCTAGCCCATTAATTTTCTAATGATGCCCAAGGAAAAGTGGTTGTTTAAATGGCTTCAGTACCTTTTACCACAATATACAAAGCTGAATAATGGTGTTCTGAATATATAAGATAAGAATAAAACATTAGGGGCGCCTGGGTGGCTCAGTCAGTTATGCATTTGCCTCTTGATTTTGGTTCAGGTCATGATCTCATGGTTGCGAGATCAAGCCCCATTTTGGCTCTGTGTTGGACAGGGAGCCTGCTTAAGATTTTCTCTCTTCCTTTCCCTCTGCTTCTCTCCCTAAGAAAAAGAATCAGGGGTTCCCTGGGTGGCTCAGCAGTTTGGCGCCTGCCTTTGGCCCAGGGTGTGATCCTGCAGTCTCGGGATCGAGTCCCACATCAGGCTCCCCACGTGGAGCCTGCTTCTCCCTCTGCCTATGTCTCTGCCTGTGTGTGTGTGTGTGTGTGTGTGTGTCTCTGTCTCTCATGAATAAATAAAATCTTCAAAAAGAAGAATCAAATATTAATTATAGAAAAATAAACATAGTTTTTTTTCCTTTATTCTAGAGTGAATACTTAAGCTTTCATTATGTTCATTAGAAATGCCAGCCTTGTAACAATGGCTTTCAAACTTTTAAAGGCAACTAATGGTAAGAAATACATTTCACACATACACACACACACCACACACACACACCTTCTCCATAATATTAAAACAAGTTTCACAGAACATTTCTGTCTCCTACCACATGAAATGCATTCAGATTTTTTTCTGATTTCATTTTTTATAAAATTTTTAATAAACTTTTTAATAAAATTCTGGCTGAGACCCACTAAATTGATTTCATGACCCAACACATGGTACATTTTTAAAAACATGTTATAAAACATAAATGTCATGTTTATACAAATGTGTATATATTTTATATAAAATATAATCCTTGTAGCAGGCATCGGGCAGCTTGGATTGCCATAATAATAATGGCAGCTATTATGTACTGAGCACATATTATGCTATGGGAGAATTTGATTTAAAATGGTAATTGTAGAGGTGCCTGGATTCCTTAGTCAGTTAAGCATCTAATCTTGATTTCGGCTCAGGTCATGATCTCAGGGTCATGAGATCCAGCCTCATGTCAGGCTCTAAGCTGGGTGGGAAGCCTGCTTAAGATGCTCCCTCTCCCTCTCCCTCTGCCCCTCCCCACTATCTGCTCCTGTGTGTGTGCATGTGTGCTCTCTCTTTCTTTCTCTTAAAAAAAATGGTAATTATTGTAAAGCAAAATACCTTCTTTGCTTCTTTAAGGGTAAAGTTTTGGCCAGATATTAGAAATGAGGAAGGAGGGATCCCTGGGTGGCGCAGCGGTTTAGCGCCTGCCTTTGGCCCAGGGCGCAATCCTGGAGACCCAGAATTGAATCCCATGTCGGGCTCCCGGTGCATGGAGCCTGCTTCTCCCTCTGCCTCTCTCTCTCTCTCTCTCTGTGTGTGACTATCATAAAAAAAAAAAGTGAGAAAGGATTATGGTCAGAAAGTGTTGGTTCAGATAGCATCCTATGTGCAAAACCTTTTAACAAGCTTTAAGACATATGTATAGAAATGTATTTCCTAATATTTTGATGTTCTTCTTCTAAGATTTGGGGTAAAATATTTATATGTATCTGTATATATATATATTTTTTTTACAAGGTATGTTATAAAAATCATAGTTTTTCATTTTAAATCTAAATGACTAAAAACTCTTCAAAAGATTCCAAAATATACTCCATAGCATAACTCAAGCTGATTTCCCTTCACTTACTATGATCTGTTAACATAGAAGCAAAATGAACGATAAACGTCTATAGCCAGAATCACAGCATTCTTGCCAGGGCTGTTAGGATGATCTGCTCAAATGACCTTTGGGGGGAAAAAATAAATAGAAATAACCCCACGTATTTGCCCACTGATCACAACCATGCAAACAGTATGTATTTATAAGATGATAAGAAGCAAAGAGACTGTAGAAAGATGTGGTGTTGGTGTTCCCTGATACTACAACATTCAGAAGGGTTAGGAAACACATTCCATTTTCATGGACACAGTTGAAAGGCTCACGGTGACTTAACATCTCCAGTATTTTAAGTAACCCTTCTTTTTTCTCCATTTTCAAATCAGATTTTGACATTTGAGCCCTGTTGGGGGTCTGGGGGACCAGCAGCCTACTGCTCAAGGCTCTGGGCTCCCATGTGTGCACCCCTCTAAGAAGTGATTGCTCCCTCATGAGTCAGCAGTTGGAACTGGATTTGCCAGCTCCCACCTCCTGACATTCGCTCTCAGACCACAGCTGTGCCGGGCAGCTGTTGCTCCCTTCAGTTGTCAGAACAAAATAGAAGGCTTGGAGGCCAGTGATTCTTGGGGCCCCAGCCTAGAGCAAGGGTCTGTGCACAGGTGTGTGGGCACAGGTGTGCAGGCATTGGTGAGAAGTAGCAGCTGCAGGTCCATCTATGGAGAACTTGTTACATTTACTGTGGGAAATGGAATCTTCTCGTTCCTGCAAGCTTTTCTTCACCATGGCCATGGTCTAGAAGAACTCTGCACCAGAAGCAACTTGCAGTTTGCAGTGTCATTATTGGTGACCCCTTTACATACCTATATTAATTTACACAGTTTCCTCCGAGCTGCATTTCAGATGCACTTTGTCGAACAATCGGCCATTTGGCAGGAGCCCAGTAGAGACACTGTTATTTGTCATCCCTTGCAGTTGGTCAGATTTGTAATATTCGTTGGCAGTTCCTGCAGATCGGATAACAAGAGCTGAATGGCCAAGGCCTCGGCTTTACACCGGAAATTACCGAAATAACTGAATTTTTTTCCTTATGAATTGGCCAGATGGACATTCAGGACTATTATTCTGTTCTGTGTGGATCTGGCCAAAGAGAAGGTCATGGATGGGATTCCATGAAAATAGGAGAAAATGTGGTTGCTTTCTTAACTTTCTGGTATTAAACCTGTTCATATGTCTTCCTGAATTAGTTTGGCTTTGGGAACCGCTGGGGTATAATGAGCTGTAGAGAGGAATAAAAGTACACCTAAACAATTGTGCGTGAGGTCTTGTGTGATGGGACGTGACTCTTGTTAGGGATGTGCATTCAGCACCGCCATGCTCCCCACCAGTTGTCAGTCATCCAAACCTCCAGAAAAAACACAAGTAGATGGGAAGTGTGACAGTTATAGATGAGGTGGGGTGGGGGGTATCTTTCTCAAAGCAAAACATTTCACCATCACTCCCTTTCCTGAGGGTAGATCTTTCTCTTCAGCCTGTTTCTCGGCGTAAAGGCCAAATGCCCCTTAACAAAGCACAAGTGTAACAGTTTGCTGTGAGCAAATTAAAAGTCAGCCAGAGGGTATTCTGACATATAAATAATGTAGGTCCTGTAGCGTGTCATGAAATATGTATGTCTTGTAGGTTTTCCTGTCTTCTGGCCTCTCTGGCTCCCTCTTGATTCTTACAGTAGAAAACTGTTCTCCATGTTTTATCTCCAAATTTTCATTTAGAACTTGTAGCAAACCTGTGCCTTAATGGTTTAGTGACCAAAGTGAGTCAGCAGAGCCTTAGATGGTGTGTCGCTGGTCTGGATCACAAAGCTCCTTGATCTCTGCCATGGGGCCACAGGCGATGGAGAGTGGCTCTCTCTAATATACCTGACTGCAGCTGTGTTCTGTCCACTTAATTGCCCCTGGGTTTTTAGCTCCCTTTTGGGGCTTTGGGCAGCCCATTACTCTTGTGCTCCTATGGAAAAGATCCAGGCTGCGCAGAGGGAATTAGGAGTACCACTGACCAACAGAGTTGTTCCAAATGCACAGATCGTGAAGTAAGCTTGGAATTGGCTTTGAACAGCCTGAAAGAAACTAGTGATTAAACAAACATAGCTGAAGCACCCACCATGCACCAGGTTCTGGGCAAGGTGCCGAGAATGCAGAAATGGATGCAAGACACAGTCGACACTGTTCCTGTGTCCTGAGACTCCCATTCTGGCTGAGGAAGGTAGAAACAAATACAGCGTGACACACCAGTATGCTGCTAGAAGTAAACACAAAGCAGGATGCCTACAGAACATGGGAGGGATACACAATTCTGCAGGGCAGTGTGGTGCTTGGGCCAGCAACAGTCTGGAACTTGTTCGAAATGCAGAATCCAGGCTCCACTCCAGACCTGCTGAATCAGAACCTGCATTTTTAACAAGCTTTCCTCAGGTGGGTCTTTTTTTTAAAGATTTTGTGTATTTATTCATGAGAAAGGCAGAGAGATAGGCAGAAGGAAAATCAGGCTCCCTATGGGGAGCCTGATATGGGACATAATCCAAGGTCCTGGGATCATGACCTGAGCCAAAGGCACAGGAGGCTCAACCACTGAGCCACCCAGGTGCCCTTCCCCAGGTGATTTATATGCATATTAAGTTTTGGAAAACATTGCTCTAGTATATTCAAGTTGGACCAAAGGAGTCCAACTTGAGGGAGACTCGGGGGAGATCTCTAATTTTTACTCATTCATTTATTTAACAATTCATTTACTTAATAGCCATTTATTGGCTACCTACCATGTACAAGGCACACAGCAGACATTCTATTTATGCTACAGCAGCAGGTTTTAATTATGATGCAAAAATAAATAACAATAATATAAGGCTATGTTGGAAAATAAGCCTTGCTAATTAGACTTCCTGGGTGGGCAGAAAGGGCCATAAAGAAGCTGACATTTGATTTGGGTCTTGAAGGATGAGTAGTTCATAGAGCCCTACATAGACAGTAAAGGAAGGGGCAATTCTTCGCAGGGAATTCGGTGCATCTACACAGGTCATGAACAAAGTACTTTGAGAGAAAATCTGTTACTTTTGCAGAGCTGAACATGGCAAGAGATGGGGCCAGGTGGTGCAATCTGTCTGTATGTCTTACCCTAACAAGACGATCCATATGTGATGTGCAGGGTTTCTTTCCTTCACCATAGGTTTTTGAGCAAAAAGCAAGCATACTGTGGATGGTAATTTAGGAGGTGTGCAAGGTAGACAGGAAAGAGAGGAGATTAGAAGCCCTGATCCATGTTGGGAAGCTTTAGTGGATGTCTGGGGCTGGGGCAATTACTATGTGATCTGGAGGGTGAGGGTGGAAATGCAAAGGAAGAGATGGAGTGGGCACCAAGTTGAGGGCAAAGGGTTGGGGGGAGAGAGAGAGAGAGAGAAATATATCAAACCTAAACACCTAATTTCCAATCTGGAAATCTGAGAGAATCACAGCAACATCAGTACAAACAGGGAAATCCACAAGAGGAGGCAGTAGAGGAACAAGACAACCTTGGCAGGAGGCCTTCACCATACTGTGTTTGGGATGCAGGTGAGACGTTCTGCATGGAGAGCTGTTGCAGGCAGGTGAAGTCACCAACTGGGAGGCCTAGGGATCACAATTAAATGAATCCAGAGACCAAAAAAAAGGGGGGGGCATGATGGAAGAGGAAACCCTAGGGGGCAGCGTTGTCTGGAAAATGGAGTCAATAGGTCAAGGAGACCAGGAAGAAAGGAGGAGGAGAAAACCGGAGAGTCCAGGGTCTCCAAACAAAGAAGGATGCCGCCATCGCTGTGACAATGTGGAAGAGTAAGCACTGGGAAAAGGCTGCCACTATCACCTTATTGGTGGCCTTGATTTTATTATTTTGTTGAAGTGTCATTGACATACAGTACTATGTTGGTTTAGGGTGTACAACACAGTGATGATTCAGCATTTATGTACTTTACAAAGTGATCACTGCCATGTCTAGTGACCGTCGGCCACCACACACAGTGACTGCATTCTTGACCATATTCCCTATGCTGAGCTTTTCATTCCCATGACTTGTTTTGTAACTGGAAGCCTGTGCCTCCAAGTCTCCTTCACTTGTTCTGGTCATCTTGCCCCTGTACCCATCAATTTGTTCTCTGTATTTATTATTTTATTTTATTATTTTTTTGTTCTCTGTATTTATGAGTCTGTTCCTGCTGTTTAGTTTGTTCATTTGGTTGTTTTTTTTTTTTTGGATTCCACATGTGAGTGAAATCATGTGGTATTTGTCTTTCTCTGTTTGACTTATTTCATGTAGTATAATATAATCTAGGGCCACCCATGGCTAGCTCTCATTTTTGGTATGGCTCAGTAGTATTCTTCCGTGTTTGTGTGTGTGTGTGTGTGTGTGTGTACATCACACCTTCTTTATCCACTCATCTGCCAGCGGACATTTAGGTTGTTTCCATATCTTGGCTATTATAAAGAATGCTGCAGTGAATGTGAGACCTCTAGAAAGTAGCTTCTGAAAGATTGGAGGTAGATGTGATTTTGTAGAACGAAGGAGTATGATTGACTTTGTGTAATGATCCCTTGATCATTTATAGATCAGTTGTCTGATTTAATAAGTTGTTGCTTTTAGCTTCAATTTCTGCCTTTTGAAGCTTGTGGATTATTTGATGGTTTTATTTGTACTTGAGTTATATCTTCAGTAGAGTAAGTATAGGTCAAATAATATCTACAGGGGCACCTGGGTGGTTCAGTCAGGGGAGTGTCTGACTCTTGATCTTAGCTCAGGTCTTGATCTCAGGGTGGTGAGTTCAAACCCTGTATTGGTCTCCACGCTGGGTGTGGACTTTGCTTAAATTAAAAAATTAAATAAATAAATACCTACAATTTCATACACAATAGTTTAGAGTTAGCTGCACTATGATGCTCTAAGTAAGCCTTTTATATTTAAAACTATGTTTATCATTTCCTAAGCATCTTTGAGTTTTATTGGTGGCTGATAAAAATATATAACTTTTTTAGAGTTTTTAAATTTTTCTCTTCCTGAATCAAAAGATTAGTAGCTTTTTAAAAAGTGCCAGCCTTAACAATCAACATTATTTTAGGAGGGCCAGGGTGGCTCAGTTGGATAAGTATCTGCCTTCAATTCAGGTCATGATCCCAGACTTCCTAATTACCTCTCCCTCTGCCCCTCCCTTGCTCATGGTCACTGTCTCTCTCAAATGAATAAGTAAAAAATCTCTATTTTAAATTTTTTTGTTTTATTTTTTAATTTAAAATCATTTAATTAACATATAATATATGATTGCTTTCAGAGGTAGACTTCAGTGATTCATCAGTCTTATATAACACCCAGTGCTCATCACATCATGTGCCCTCCTTAATGCCCATCACCCAGTTACCCCATCCCTCCACCCCCTCCCCTACAATGACCCTCAGTTTGTTTCTTATGATTAAGAATCTCTTATGCTTTGTCTCTGATTTTATCTATTTTATTATTCCCTCTCTTTCCCTATGATCCTTTATTTTGTTGCTTAAATTCCATATATGAGTGAGATCATATGACAACTGTCTTTCTCTGATTGACTTATTTCACTGAGCATAATACCCTCTAGTTCCATTCACATCATTGCAAGTGCTAAGATTTCATCCTTTCTGATGGCTAAGTAGTAGTCCATTGTATATCTCTGTCACATCTTTGTCCAACCATTGATGGACATCTGGACTCTTTGCATAATAATAAAAGATCTTTTTTAAAAAGATTATTTTATTTACTAGCACCTTTTTCTAACCAAGAACTAGAGCTCTCTCAACCTGAAGGGCCAGCAAGTTAACACACCTTCCTGATTTATTTAAACCATCATCTTGGGTATATTTCAGTTAAGATATGTGCATTTAAAATTCTTTCATGTGTAATGTTGAAGGCAGTGGTGTAACTGGCGATGTCCTGTTCCCTACCCTCTCCACCAGCCAGTCTTAGGAAAATTAGGATGTGATTGTTTAGGGGTGCAGGCAGAGCTGGTCCCCAGAGCAGAGCCGGGGTGCCTAAATAGCAGGCGACGTTGAGTGAGCTTGCCACAGCTCAGAGCTGAGCCACACTGGGTATCCCTGCCTTCTCATTCATCACTGAGAAGCCACACCTCTGGGTCAAAGCTCAGTCCTCATTGTGTCCCAGGCACTTGCCCACTTCCTGAGACCGGGCCCCCCCCCAGTAATCATTGCCATGGTTGAATGGCTTGGTCCATCTCCCTGTCCTTCCCCGCCCCCCGGTAAGAAAGGGCAAGGGCAGACAAAGCCTTCCTATTGACCATCCTTCGGCTCAGGTCGCGATCCCGGGGTCCTGGGATCAAGGCATCAGGCTCATGTCAGGAAACCTGCTTCTCCCTCTTTCTGTGTCTCTACCTCGCTCTCTCTCTCTCTCATGAATAAATAAATAAATAAAATATTTTTTAAATAATAAATAAAAGTGAGTTTTATCTTTTTGAATGGCCAGAAGCCATTGAGACCCTCTTTGGAAAGGATTAATTCAATACTTCTTTCAGTCCTAAGGAACAGAGTATAGAGGCATGAGTGAGTGAGTCCTTGGTAGGGATGTTTTTGTGATGATATCTGAAGGCAATCTTAGAGCAGTTTTGAGCAGTGGTAGTTTGATTAAACAAATGTGGAGTATGAGTATCAGAAGGTAATGCCTAGAGGGACGCCTGGGCAGCTCAGTCAATGAAGTATCCGACTCTTGGTTTTGGCTCAGGTCACGATCACCAGGTCCTGGGATCGAGCCCTGCATCTGGGTCCATGCTGAACAGGAATCTGCTTCAGATTCTCATTCCCTCCCCCACTGCTCCACCCCCCACCCCTCCACCCCCACTCACTTGCTTCCTGTCTCTAAAATAAATAAATAAAATCCAAAAAAAAAAAAGGAAGAAGAAGAAGAAGGTAATGCTCAGAAAGACATTGGTCACATGGGTCTGTAAGTTGTTGCGTGATGCTAACACTTCAGCTACAATTATTTGTTGTAATACAACGCTCACATCCCCTTCTCCTGGAACCCCCTCCCTCTTGCTTCCGGCTGCCAAATCCAGTCCATCCAATCTTCAAAAGCCTTTTTCAAGGGCCTTCTCCCCAAGAACCTCTCCCATCTCCTATGCTTTGTTTCCATGCCCTACCCCAAACTGGAAGTTCCCCATTCCCTCCACAGAACCTCCATAGCGCTCCTTTAAAAAAAAAAAAAAGATTTTTTTAAAATTTATTTATTTATGAGAAACACAGAGAGAGAGGCAGAGACATAGGCAGAGGGAGAAGCAGGCTCCCTGCAGGGAGCCTGATGCCAGACTCGATCCCAGGACCTCGGGATCACTATCTGAGCTGAAGGCTCAACCACTGAGCAACCCAGGCGTCCCCTCCATAGTGCTCCTTAAAATTTGTTCTGCATTTATGATGCTTAGCACTTTCTACCTTATAAAGCAATTACTTATTCACTTCAGTAAATATTTATGAAGCACCTACCCTGTTTCAGGCACTGGGCTGCATGACTAGGAACAATAACGTGAAAAATGAGGAGTGCTTCTGTGCTCGGGCTCATGACCAAATCTGAACGCACAGAAAGACAACTGCAGTATAACATGAACTATTCCAATGAGGAGGTTCCTAACAGATCCTTGTAATAGAGAAACAGGAAATCTGCTCTTGGGAGAGAAAACCTACAAAATGGGAAGACATGTGAGTTGAGCCTTGAAGGATAGACAAGGGGTTTTTCAGATTGTAAATTGGGGAAGAGCCTTCCAGACGAAGGCACAGCCTGAACAAAGACATGAAGGCCTACAGCTGAGTGCCTGTTGTCTGGGATCACGGGAGTATCTTCTCTCTCTTCTGGGGCTGGAAGCTCATGAAAGCAGGGACCTTTCCCCATTCTGCCTCGAATCTGCATCAGGGACTGGTACAGGTCCTTAAACACAATGCCCAATCCCCAACTGCATTTGCTAAGCTGAACACATTAGTTTATAGTCACAGTTCTTCAGGATGAAATTCCCAGCCTGTTATTCTATTAGCTACAAATTGTGTTCATTGTTTAAGAGCCACATAAATAATATCTCTTTACTTCTTCTATCCGAGAGGGTGGTGACAGAAATGGACAATGCATTTTATTAGAGGCGGGGGAATATCGGGTCACAAACGCCTCCCCTGCACCTGTCCCTTGCCACCTGCTCGCCACTAATTCCCAGCTGGTATAAACTCAGTAAATGCACGCTAATATTAGATGAAGCCAGAAGGGTTTCTTAAGAAGGGATAGGAGGAAGGCACAGGTTGGATTCTGCAGGTAAAACAAGCCCTGCATGGGATGCAGCCTAGAGCCCTGCCCGGACCAGTCTGTTGGTCTGGGTTGCTTCCCTGATGTGAGCTGAGCTCCCTACAGACCCTTTCCCAGACCTGAACACCAATCAAACTTTCCTGTGAATTTTAGAGCCTACCATTGACACAAGTTTCTCTTCGTGCGTTTCCACTATAAAGCTCAGGAGATGCTGATGCTTCTAATTTTTTTTTTTTTACTCTTTCTTAAGTAAATAATATATATATAACATAGAGCCAAATGTAAATCATTTTTGTAGCAGCTCTTATTTCCCTCTCCCAACCCCCAAGTATGGATAATTTAAGAAATACAATCATTTCTTTAAGACCCTAACATCTGAAAAAAAAAAGCAAAATCTTTAATTCAGTGATAGTTCAGACTTAGGATTTGCTGGCCAGATGAAGTAGTTGTCCAGATAATTCAAGCCACATGTCACTCGTGGTCTTCCTATAACTATTGGCTGTCTATAGTTTGTCTCTTTGATGGGTATGCTCTGCTATCTTTAACTCTGGAAAATCTTCCCATGGAAAATTTTATCTTTTCTTTTTTTTTTTTATGAGAAATTACATTTTCAAGCTGCCAGTGCTGGCAAACAAGGAGAAAAGACAATCTGGAAATCCTAGATTTGTTCCAGATAGCTGTAGCAAAGCAAGGGCAAACTAATAATTAAGGCTACTTATCAAGACAATGTATGCAAAAGAGCTGGATTACTTGGGCAAATTAGATTGTGCTCAATGGATTCTTCTAGATTCTGCTGCTCTCAAGGCTTAGTCTGCTTTCACCAAGCATTTCTACCTGGCACGTTTAAAACAGAAATCACTACCTATGTTTTTTTGAAGGGACACATCCGGATATGTAAGTTAGGAGAACAACAAGCATAAAAACCATAAGTTACTGGTTTCCACAAACTAGTAATAGACTGTGCATGTTATTTCCAGGCTGTGTTCCAACTTAAAGCTGTTACTCCTTCTCTGAAAGGACTTTGTTGCTCTCTCTTCGTTATCTACTACCACAGCTCACATCTCTCCAGGTCATCAAATGAATGAAGAGAGATCATGTGAAGGATGGAAGGATGGACAGGATTGAAACCATCAGAAGTCATTGACAAAACCATGGGATGTATTTTCATGACTCTTGCTCTTGTATTTCTCAAGATGAGGGTGTTTGGAATCTTGCTTCTGAAGAAAAGTCAAAATGAGCTGTACATTTCCTTCATGATTTTATAGGACCATCTTAGTATTTCAGACCTAAAATTCAAGTAATGTTCTGTTACCATAGATGAAATAGGAAATAGTCCCTAAATTGACTTTTTAAAAATTATTAATAAACATATGCTTAAAATATTATACGGCACTTCATTGTAGTATTTTTAACTGTTTTCTTGGAATGCCCCCCAGAAACTTTGTTTTCATTGGCAGAAGTAGTCTCAAAATTATAGGAAGTGATAAAAATAAGAAAATAGAGGCGAAAGTCATAATTCCCTTTGGCTTCTACTTATGTTGTACAGGATGATCATCTGTTAGTTTATGTGCAATCCTTTTTCTTGATTATAGTTGTCTGCCAATAAAAGCGTGATATAAATATGAAAGTAAAATTCACAAGTACTTATAGAAATTGACAAATTTGGAAATGTATCAATTTCACTAAGTTCTTGATCAAAGTACATCTTGCAAAAAATAGAAAGAAATTAGTTTTGATTCTAAAATATAAACAAACCCTCAATCATGAATTTGTGAAGTATTTTTTTGCAACGAGAATGGTCTGACATGTGCATAGAAAGTCTTTAGTTCTGAAACTGATAGTTTTTTCATTTAATCCCTTCCTCCTATTGTGGTATATGAGTGGCTTATCATCCTCGTATTTTATTTTTATTTTATTTTTAAAGATTTTATTTATATGAGCTCTCATATATTTATATGAGAGAGCACACATGTGCACGAGGCTATTTATCAAGACAATTTATGCAAAAGAGCTGGATTACTTGGGCAAATTAAATTGTGCTCAATAGATTCTTCTGGACTCTGCTGCTCTGAAGGCTTAGTCTGCTTTCACCAAGGATTTCTACCTGGCATGTGTAAAACAGAAATCATCATCTATGTGCGAGAGTGGGGCAAAGGAAGAAGCAGACTCCCCACTGAGCAGGGAGCCAGATGCAGGTCTCAATCCCAAGACCTCAAGATCATGACCTGAGCAGAAGAGAGACACTTAACCAACTGAGCCACCCAGGTCCCCATCACCTTCAAATTTTATGTGCCATTTGGGCAAATGAAGAAACAGCATTTGACCAAAATTTCAGTTGTAGAACATTGTGAATTCCTGCAGCTATAGCATGTTAATTTAAGTGTATTTGTGATTAAAATGGCTTTGCGATTTTTAAGCTTCTTCTGAAGTGTGTAATTAGGCACATGCAAGTTGCCATTGGACCAGGAGGTCATTAACTGTAAGCCGGGGATGGATGGGTCAGCTTGGCTCTGAGGTGGGCAAACTAGAGGAAGAATGAGACTAAGAATCAGAAGGCAGCCATCTGTGTGTGTGTGTGTGTGTGTGTGTGTGTGTGTGTGTGTGTGTGAAGGGGAGCTAGGCTGGTGGCCATAAGGGAGGATGTCTGATGGGGGACCCATTAAGTAGTACCACTGTATGTCAGATGTTTCATTTTGTAGCTTCATCTGTGATCTTCACAAATACGTGGCCAAACAGGTGGCTCAAGTGATAACTATCTCTAAGCTAGTTTCATAGGGGAAATATTGTAACAAAAGCTGTGCTGTATGGGACACAATCCACCAGTTCCAAGAAGCTGTGTGCATGCTATTTTTATTTTCCAGGTCTCTGCTTTTTAAAAAATTGGTAAAAACACAGGCTAAGATGTAGGTTGGCTGACCTATTCTTAAAGGTGGGTGTTGGGATCCCTGGGTGGCGCAGCGGTTTGGCGCCTGCCTTTGGCCCAGGGTGCGATCCTGGAGACCCAGGATCCAGTCCCACGTCGGGCTCCCGGTGCATGGAGCCTGCTTCTCCCTCTGCCTGTGTCTCTGCCTCTCTCTCTCTCTGTGTGTGACTATCATAAATAAATAAAAATTTATATTTAAAAAAGGTGGGTGTTATCCACCTTAATGTTATCTGTGTGTACATTTCTCCCTCAGTGGCTCCCTTTATGGGACCTCTGTCCTCTACCAAGCATTCAGTTTTACAGCCCAGGCATAGACCCCAACAGCCCTTCTCTGGTTCCACTAACCCCACTCCTCCTGAGGAGAGCTGGTCATGCCCTCCTTTGTGCCCACCCACATGTTACACATGGCACATGATCAAACTGCATATGGGATTACATATCTGTGCACATGACACTCCTCCTAGATTACGAGCTTTTTAACAAACAGGATGCATGCTGACTTCTTTACCGAATACCCAGTTCCTTGCAAGGAGGTACTCAGTAAATGTTTGCTGAATGGACTGACAAATGAGCCTACTCAATCCTAATTCCTTTTCAATTTATCTGTTTAAGAGTTAGGTTCTGTTGAGACCAAATCATCTGCTACCCTTAATGTTGGCTTTGAAAAATTTTAGAATTTAACATGTAACAGTTGAACATTTACAAACAAATTTATTATTTTCATTTATTTGTTTATTTTTTAAGATTTTATTTATTTATTTGAGAGAGCGATCATGAGCAGGGTGGAAGGGTATGGAGAGAGGGAGAAGCAGGCTCCCCGCTGAGCAGGGAGCCCAGTGTAGGGCTCAATCCCAAGACTCTGGGATCATGGCCTGAGCTGAAGGCAGACACTTAACTGACTGAGCCACCCAGGCACCCCCGAGCAATCAATTACTGAGCAGATCAATTACTGAGCAGAAAAATCTTAGATGGAAATAGAGACAGAGAGAGAGATGATAGATTTTTTTATTTAAGGAGCTGTGTTTCACTTTGCTTAATTTGTCACAAAAATACAAAATCTTGATCTAAAAGTACCCCCATTAGACTCACTTTCTACAAGTTCAACAAACTGGATAATCGGAGTCTTTCTTGTAAATTCTTTAGATCCAAAGCTAGACTATATATACCCTAACTGGATAACCACGGCAATGGTGGTTGTCTTTGGGGAAGAAGCATGTTGTTAATGACATCCACAATTGCACCAGCAAAACAATGAGGTTTCGTTTATGAACTGGAAGTAGTTCCTTCTTCAGAATAAAATCTAAATTCTAACATTTAATGAAAAAATTCTGTGCCTATTAGGACATAGCTATATTACATGTAATATAGTTATATAATTATATATATAGCATATGTAACTGCAACATTATAAGCATTTCACATGCCACATAAAATGGTTTCATTATTTTATAGTTCATATATTTAAAATCAGAGGAGACAGCTGTTCCCAGGACAGTTGAAATTAATGAGGAGGAAGAGATATGCAGATGTTTTTAAAAGTCCATCCCCCACAAAAGCATATAATCAAACATCTGCTCTCAAAATTAATCTTAATAGCTCCCAAATGCAGCATTTCTAGATTTTGTGCTGTGGTCTTGCTGCAACATAGGTGAATTTTTGCACCTTGAATGTGGCCATTTAAATCATAAATATGCTGCTTTACTTTTTTTTAAAGTTGCAAGCCATTGTTAACAATGACTTTAGTAAAACGTGTTTTTCAGTTGTTTCCAGTCTGAGGCTCTAAGTATATTTGAGACTTGTTTCATCAACATATAAAAGTACTACTTTTTCTTTTTAAAAGATTTTATTTATTTGAGAGAGAGACAGTGAGAGAGAGCAAGCACATGTCACGAGTGGAGTGAGGGACAGAAGGAGAGAGAGAATTTCAAGCAGACTTCCCGCTGAGAACTGAGCCTGACTCAGGGCTCCAGCTCACCACCTTGAGGTCACAACCTGAGCTGAAATCAAGAGTCGGATGCTCAACCAACTGAGTCGCCCAGGCACTCCATCAAAGTATTTTTGAAACACATTTGTGTGTGGTGGGGTCACTGCTGCTTACTGAGGTTCAACCTTTGTCCCTGCAGGTCTGTTTCTGTCCTCACCTTTACCTTCCAGTCTGTGTGATCTTGTGCAAGTCACGTGATCTCAGAATCCTGTAGGTCCTGAGCATTTAGGTGTGTGATTCTTCACTAGAGAGACAAAATTAAAATGCTTATTAGAGTAAAACGCACTGAAAAGATTTTTTTTAATTAAGGAAAAGGTTCTTTTAGAAGGACTAGGAATATTCAGATAATTTGCAAGTAAATGACATCTTTTATTAAATGTCTGTATTTTATTTATTTACTTACTTACTTACTTACTTACTCATGTTATGTAGGTTCCATGCTCTCACAACCCTGAGATCATGAACTGAGCTGAAGGCAGACACTTAACCACTGAGCCACCCAGACACCCCAGATGTCTTTATTTCAATCTGCATGGGCACATCTGACCCCATACTCCTTGTCCTGAAAAGTGAATGCTATCTGCAGGCATTAAATGCCATCCCCTGTGACCCTTGCAGGGTCCTGGAGCAGGCATGTTTGGTCCAGAGGCTCTTCCCAGCCTTGTTTGGCATCTCCAGGCAAGCTTCCCCAGTTGGGAGTCATCCTTCTCTATCCCTGCAGTGACCCGGCTCATAGTATGACCCATGTCCTCTTCCTGTACTCTTTTCTCCTCTGTGCTCTGCTTCCCACATGGCCTCCATCCCAAGGACAGTATAGGATGTTGGACATCACTCAACAGGCAGTGGAGGCTATAGGCCCTGATCTGATCCACTGCTTCTCACTCAGTCTAGACAATCCGATGTGTTATCTCTAACAGGAAATCACACCAAGGGGCAAGGTCCTTGAATCTCTGATCCCCAGAGGGGAGTCAGGTCCCCATCCCAGAAAAACTTAAACACTAGGCAAAGAACCAAAATTAGGTGCAAATTCCCATTACTGGAACCAGTAGAGACTCAGGAATAAGAGGCCAGTGTCTCAAACGAAGGGCCTAGAGTCACAACAAACCAGCACCAAGGGTGACTTGATGCTGAGGTGCGGGTTTCAACACCCAAGACTTCCTATGTCTCTGTAGGATATAGGGGTCGTGTTTCCAGAGTTGAATGGGGCATTAGAGGAGTAGACCAAGGCAGAGTGGAGATAAAAATTAAGCCAGTTATGACACCACCTCCCCATACTTCCACCATGTATATTCGAGCCAAAGGCCCAAGAACAACACTATGTACATATGTGTTGAGGTAGCCTGTATCTCTGGTTCTACAATTATACTCATGACTATTTTTTTTTTAAGCCTGGATATAATATACAGGATTTCACTGAAGAAGACTTTGGAATCAAGCAGATATGTGCTCTAATTATGTCTCTGTCCTTTACTATTAGGTCAGTCTTTCTCATTTCCTGCTTTGTTTTCTGTTAAGGAGGGATTTCAAGATGGTCCTAGTAATAGTATTGTGAGTACTAAGATTAATCTCAGCACAGAATAGCATGGAATGATTCTTCCCAAACTTGTCTGCATATTGGAATCACCTAGGGAGCTTTAAAAAATACAGATGCCCGTGTCTCCCCTCCCTAGACCACGTTTCTGTGATGAGGGCTGGGCTTTCAAATTTCTAACAGATCCCCAAATAATGCTAATGTTCACACATGTTTGGGAACGCCCGGCATCAAGCCTGTCCTATGCTGAACATTAAATGTCTGTTAAATGAATAGAGACAATCAGTATCTGGCACACGCTAGATTTTCCAGAATTCTTGGCTCCCCCTCTTTCTACTGGGATGCCTGAAGATTAGTGCTGGGCTGTGAATCCAGTGGGATGTGAGAATGCAGAATGCTCTGGTACCATGCGCTGTGATATCCCAGAGGAGAAGAGGAGGAAGAGACAAAGACAGGTTGTGCTACAAGGGACAGCCCCCAGAGTCCTGCCAAGGGAATGTCTAACACGTTTGCTTTTGAGTATGTTGTCTGCAGGAAAGTGCCCGAGTGCTCACTGTCAAGTCCCCTTGGAAACCAGAGCCTAGTTTTGTGCTTTCAGTGGGGCTGATACAGCAATGAGCCAGAAGCTACGAAGAATAAGTGGAGGGTTTCAGCTGGTCCTGAGTTCTCTTCGTTTTTGGCTTCTATATTCAACCATTGTTGTAAATCCTTTGTGTGGTGTCCCTGGGTCAGCCGTCTGAAGGTATCAAAATTCCAAAAAGTTGGTTTCAGTGTTCTCTAAAGGCTCTTGGAGAGAGAGTGAATTCTGAGAGCTGGGCACCACCTAAATCATTCTAAGATATGGAAGCCAGGATCCTCTCTCCTTTCCACAAAACTAGAAAGCTGCAGTATCTGGGAGGTGAGGAAGGGTCTGGCCCTTCACTCCCTGTATGAGTTATTATGTGCTTATGAGTAAAACTAATACTTGAGGGCTCTCAGCATCTGGAACTGAGCACTGGAATATTGTTGCATGCCCAAGGCTTATATGATATGCTACTTATGATTCGGAGCAAATTCTCAAATTTCACCCCAGCAACAGAACAGTAAACATTTAAGATACTAAAAAAAAAAAAAAAAAAAAAAAAAAATTGGCCAGTCTCAAGAATTGAGTGATCCTGAGGTCATGGGATCGAGCCCTGTGTCAGGCTCCACACTCAGCGGGGAGTCTGCTTGAGATTTTCCCTCTCCCTCTGCCCCTCCCCTCACTCTTACACAATCTCTCTCTCTCTCTCTCTCTCTCGTTCTCTCAAATAAATAAATAAATCTTTTAAAAATTAAAAAAAAAGAAGACATTTGACCCACTGAAACACTCAAACACTCCTAATTTTCTTGACTGTTTTTTTTCATTGATCTAACTTATAATTCCTTATCATAGGTATACATTTCTACTTCAAGTTTAAAAGTAAAATAGCGTATCACCCAAGTTTGTGGCATATGTGTATTTCTATCCTGCTAGTTTTAAGTTCTGTGAGAACACCATCTGTTGAGGGGGGTGGGTGGTGGTCCTCTCAAAACATTTGAAACAAATTCCTCTACTGCTAGCATCTTTTACTGTCATGTGGATTTTCTAGAACTTCATAGTGAAAGCAGTATTTGAATTTCACGGAGCACCTGGGTGGCTCAGTTGGTTGAACGTCTGGTTCTTGGTTTTGGCTCAGGTCGTGATCTCAGGGTGGTAGGATCAAGTCCTACTTAGTGCAGATTCTGCTGGAGATTCTCTCCCTCTGGCTCTCACCCTGCTGGTGCTCACCTTCTCTCTCTCTCAAATAAATTAAAAAAATATTTTAAAAACACTTGAATTTCACATAGCAGCAAAAATAAAAGTAAGCATATCTTGCTTAGAAAGGATTCAGTTTTTTGTCAGTTCACTATCAGCATTAGATGAATGAAACCATCCGATGGGTCCTGGACCCCCATCGCCTGCAGATGTGATGGGCATCCAGGTCATACAAGGCCCTTGCTTGGAGGTCAGATTAAAGACCTAATCTTAATTAGACTGCATACTTAAAAAGTGAGTTCCAGAGAAAGAGTTTCAGTATCTCTTTCTCGAGCTGTTCAAAAAGGTTCAAAAAACACCTAATAACCACTAAGTATTTTCCATGTTTCTCTCTCTCTCTATCTCATTGGTGGTTCAATTCCCAGTGGCCAAAAAAAAAAAGTCGAATCCTCTTATCAGTTGGACTACATTTTTCTTATGATTCTCAACTGGCCAAGGCTGGTTCAATTCAAGCTCTGAGCTTTGGACATGACCCTGTGAATACGGCTTTGTTTGCCTCTGAGTTAGCAGCATGAACCCTGGGTGTGCAGTTTCCACCAGCAGGGCTGTAGAGCTGGGTCATGCTCCATTCCCAAGGTGGGTCCCTGCCTCAGTCCCAGGGCTCCCAGACCTGTGATGCACACATATGCCCTCTCAGTGCCTGCTGTAAGTCTTAAACCCCACTTCCTCATTGGCAACAGGTTCAGAGAGACATTGGCAAAATCCTCAGCCTCAGTGAGGGCATCAGCCTGAAGGCAATGCTTTCCATCTTTTCTCTCCCACAGGGTCCAGTAGCATCAACTGCATCAGCATTGTCTGTCCTCTCCCCTGGGCCCGGCCTTCCTCCACCCCCTCCTCCTCCACCTCCTCCAGGACCACCTCCATTCTTTGAGAATGAAGGCAGAAGAGAGGAGTCCTCCCCTTCACGCTCAGCGCTATTTGCCCAGCTTAACCAAGGAGAAGAAATTACGAAAGGTGAGAAAACCAGACCTTGATGCCATCTCCCTCTGACTACTGGCACACAGATCCCCCAGAGCCCACAGTGATGGATGGACATCATTCCAAGCCTCTGATGCATCAGCACCATCTACAACCAAGGCATTAAGATTCAGTGAAATATCATACCTCTGTCTTCAAGCAGTGTACAGGCCTGCAAAATAATTATATCATTGAAGTATTTTGTCCTCACCATGAACAGGTTTTTTTTTTTTAACAGTTAAAATATATCAGGATATACATGGATTCTAAACAATAAGGTTTGTGCAAATACATCTGTGCTTTACACAGGTAAAACGAGTTATGGTCTACTTGTCCCTGTGCAGTGGGCTAGGAGCTAAGAGCCCCAAATTCAAAATGTTTCTCTGGCTCCAACTGCTGGGCTGTCCCCTCCATCTGCATAAGAAAGGAATAGACTCATGACCCTAAAGTCGATTCTGTACTCTGACATACACTTGCTAGAAAGCCCAGTCCTTTGTCCTTTTAGGCTATGCCTGATGAATGATTTAGCCATGAGAAAAGAAGTAAATCATGGGGTCCTTTTTGGCCATGGGGTCCTCACACGGCCATTATCACACAGCTATCTATCATCTTATCTCCTTAAAGAAGAGGTTCCTCCAATTTAAGAAATGTTTACTGTGCTTCTAATGAACTTTACATTTATAACATCTCAGACCCTGCCCGTTATTAACCTTGAGAGAACACCAAACTGTTATGAAAGTAACATTATCAAAATTTTTTGTGCTATTTACATCATGTTGAGCTAAGAAGTTAGGAACATTTCCCTTCGCACAAAGTACAAAGACACGTAGCTGTGTGCTACCTTCCCAGGGCTCCGGCATGTCACAGATGACCAGAAGACACACAAGAATCCCAGCCTACGGGCTCCAGGAGGACAAACACCATCTCCTACCAAAAGCCACACTCCAGGCTCCAGAACTCCCCAGTCTCATCCTCCTCAGAAACATGCTCCTGTGTTGGAGTTGGAAGGAAAGAAGTGGAGAGTAGTAAGTGAAGCCCTTTAACCTTGATCCCCACCCCACTCCCTTGAAATGACCAACCACTAAACCATGTACCAAGGTCTGGACGGTTTCTGAGTGAAGGGACAAAGGCACAAAGCCACTGGCTAGAGTAGAAACCAGGGCATTTCTGAACACTTAACGTTTGTTTGTTTGTTTTTCACTATTTCTCCTGCATCATTTTTTAATGTTTTTAAAATTTGTTTTAATTATGGTAAAATCACATGATATAAAATTTACCGTCTTACCATTGACGTGGATGTAGCAACTCAGACATTGAGTGCATCCATGTTGCTAAGCAGCCATCAGCCCATCCATCTGCAGAACTCCATCCTGCTTGTAAAACTACAACCCTGTGCCTGGCTCCCCCCTCACCTCAGCTCCAGCAACCACCTTTCTCCTTTCTGTCTCTATTTGGTGATTCTTTACGTAGACTTTTGATCTGTGCCCCATTCTGATTGTCTGTAGGATATTCTATCCCACTGACAGAGGCACTAATGTCACCAGCGCTCCACCCAGTGCTGGCAACCGTTGTGGACAAGGGTATGTGCATGAAAGTAGGGTACCTCTTGCCAATCTGGGGAGCTCCCCCAAAGGTGAAGGACCACAGACCCCAGGAAGGTTGTCTCGGGCTGAAAATACACTGGGGCTCACACGGCCATTATCACCAGCCTGTTTCCCCCACTCCTATCTGATGCAGCAGATTTTGCTGCAGTATTAAGGCTAGATTCAGGGTACTGACTCAACAGGAAGCTCCCACATCCCTGCTCCAGCCCCAACTCACCAACTCTGGGTACTTGATATCTGGTGGTTCACAAATGGACACTGACTGACCCCCTTTCAGGCAGTCGTTTCATCCATTCCCATTATTACAATAATAGAGCAAGACCTGTGATTTGGTTGGTCTGTGAAAAAAAAAAAAGTGGTTTTGAAAGAACATATTGAAAAGCCATAATTAATGTTGAACCCCATAGTAATTTCAGCATGCAATGGGACTCCCCATTCATTTGTATGCCCTTAGATTCAATATTTGTATTTGTTTTCATTTTAGGAGTACCAAGAGGGCAGGAATGACCTTGTGATTGCAGAGACGGAACTGAAACAAGTGGCTTACATTTTCAAATGCAACAAGTCTACTCTACAGATGAAAGGAAAAATAAATTCCATTACAATTGGTAGGGCAGCGCCGTGGCCCTGTAGTTACGTGGTCAGTTGCTTGGCATCCACATGCTGTGTGTTTAATAAAGCTTTGCTTTGGTTTGGTTTTCCTAGACAACTGTAAGAAGTTTGGCCTTGTGTTTGACAATGTGGTAGGCATTGTGGAAGTGATCAATTCCAAGGATATTCAAATGCAGGTAAGTTGGCCTTTTCTTTCTTTTTCAAGATTTTGTTTATTTAGAGAGAAAGTGAGCAAGTGGGGGGAAGGGCAGAGAGAGAGAGAATCTGAAGCAGACACCACACTGAACAGGAGCCTGAAACAGGGGCTCAATCTCAGGACCCTGAAATCATGACCTGAGCCAAAACCAAGAATCTGACACTCAACCAGTTGAGCCACCCAGGCACCCCACACACAAGTGGCCTTTTGAGCCAGGCCCTTGGCCCCCTCTGCAGCTGCGCTCAGACCATATACAGCTGCCTGCTTGGGGCTGGCCATGTCCACCCAGAGCACTCCTATTCTATTCCCTTTCCTTCAGACACAGCTCTGTCATCACCTCCTCTCTTGGACAGTGTTAATTCCTCTTTTTCAATCTCTTACAACACAGCCTATCCCATCTTGCCCTGCAGTCAGCTGTTTACCCTGCCTGATTCAGGGGCACATAATTGATCTTTACAGCAGCAGAAACTGGCACAGCACCTGCACGGAGTCGGTGTCTAATAATGTTTGGTGAGGTAGTGATTGGGAGGAAACAACTAATGAATGAACACAAATACTAAAAGATTCTTCCAGCCTAATAGCACCATCCCAAAGAGAATTTTCTTTGCTCAGGAAGCACTGGTTCTGAGTAGGAGGAAGAGTTTTTCTGAAGAGTCCGTGAGATAATCAGATGAACAACCTGGAAAGTAAGATTGAAATTGAATTTGCAGACTAAAAGAAAACATGCCCTCCTTTTGTAAATTTTGATTTAACCCAATGGGATTTTACGATACGCCACAAGTTAAAGGACCTCTTGCCTTTAGCCAGCTACAACTCCCACCTTTGCTTACACTCTCCTCATAATGTTTTTTTTAAGATTTTTTTTAAGTAATCTCTACACCGAAATTGGGGCTCAAACTCACAACCCCGAGATCGAGAGTCACGTGCTGTACCCACTGAGTCAGCCAGGCACTCCTCTCTTCATATTGTTAATTAGCCCCTTATGATCTGATGTTTCCTGATAACATTTGTTAAAGTTGGATTTTGGTTTTATAGATCCTTCACTCTTGTTTTACTGGGCTTTTTACTGCTGTCACTTTCAATAAGAGTACATTCAAATGGACATTTTACATTTAACTCACCGCTATTTAAGATGTTGGTTTTATGTGTGTCCATTTAAGGGAAAGAGCCCAGCTCTGGGCACCCCAAGCCCTGAACGTGAGCCCCAGCTGTTACAGCCCTCACCTGTTGTTACATGCACTTGGGCAAGTTGGCTTCACCTCTGCCCTGAAACACAAGGGTAGCTGAGAGATTCTAAGTCCTCTACACCCCAATTCCAAATACTGTTGCCACATAGGCTCTGTGGGTACATGTATCTCTTCCACATTCCAGTTCCATATAGTGTGCAGTGCATCTGTGTAAATCCCCTGCCCCTCCCTACCCATGCTGCTTCCACTTAATCATAAATTCCATTCCTGGATAGAGAACCACTCAGGAGAAAGCCACCAAGAAACTCCTCCCAGGCGTTTACTGTATTGTTGCCTTTGCCCTGTAAACAGGAAAACTTGACCATCCTCGGGTCACACTTGAGGGTTCTAAACTGTGAGTTCTATGCCCAGGGCCACTTAGCAATGAATCACTCGATCATTCATTTGCCAAATGTTTACTGAACATACTGTTCTCAGCTCTACAGATATCAGTAAGCAAACGAGACAAAAATCTTTGCCCTCTTGAAGCTTGTATTCTATAATACCACCTCCCAAATTACCATTTCTGACAACCACATATTTCCATTTATTTAATAATGCTGTTCCTCCCCAAATATTGGGGGTATGTGGGACATGCCAGGAGAGCATTTTTTATTGAAAATACATTGAAATGTATTTTATTGAAAAGATGTTCAAAATTAAAAACCCATTGAATTAAATATAAAACATGAAGCTATAGAAAAATAGAAGAAAACAGTTTTAAGTATTCATCACATTTTTGGAGGGGGAAATGATTCTAAATTGAGAAGTAGTAGAAATTATCAAAAAAATGTCTACTTAAAAATTTTAAACTTCTGAATTCTAAACAAAAATAGTTACCATATAAGCATTTTTAAAAGTGATCTAGAAAGATGGGTACCTGGGTGGCTCAGTTGGTTAAGCATCCGACCCTTGGTTTCTGCTTAGGTCATGAGATGGAAACTGCTTAAGATTCTCTCCCTCTCCTTCTGCCCCTCTTGCCTCTCCACTCTCTCTAAAAAAAGAAGTAAAATAAATTATTTATCTAAAATAATTTATTAATAAATAATAAAATAATTGAGCAATACAGACTGATGACAGAATGACAGGCACTGTACCATGTGTCCCTTTATATAAAGATTGAAAACATGCAAACAAAACACACATGTTAAATATACTTGTGAGGACCTAAAACTAATACTATGCTGTATGGTAACTAACTGGGGTTTAAATAAAAACTTAAAAAAAAAGAAACTATGCTTATAGTTTCTCCAGGTCACCTTGCTCCAGGAGAGATCTGGTGTGAGTGGTGCACTTAGAACAAAATTCAGATGATCGTTTTCATCTGAGGCAGCTGGGGGGGCGGGGGGGCGTGAAGGAGGTGGTACACGGTACAGAGGGGACTTCAACCATATGGTAAGATTATAGCCCTAAAAAATATAAGCCAAAATGTTAAACTCTGATAAATGTTTGACATATATATACACACATATATGTGCATTTGTTATATTTTCTATGGTTTTTTGGTTGAAATATATTCTAATTTTTTGGAGATACGGGCATGTGTTCTAAAAATAATCTGGAAGGATGAACTGTGGTTATCTGTCCAAGAGGGATTAAAAACTTGACAGGAGAGAGACACTTTATTGAATACTTTTCAAGCCTTTGGATGTTCAAACCAAGTGAATGTCATTATATATTTAAAACATCTAACACATTGTTTCAAAAGGGCCTGGGCACACTAGAGTTCAGTGGTTGCCCTGGGGTGAGGCCAGGTATTGATTATAAACAGGCATTAGGGGTATTTGGGGAGTGATGGAAATATTCTAGAACTGAAGTGATAAGTTGCAGAGTTCTATAAACCTACTAAATATCATTAAATTGTGTACTTGAAACTGGTGAATTTTATGTTTGCAGATTTTACCTCATTACTTTAAAAAATGATTGAAAGGACGCCTGGGTGGCTCAGCAGTTGACATCTGCCTTCAGGTCCGGGGTCTGGGGATGGAGCCCTGCATCAGGCTCTCCACAGGAACCTGCTTCTCCTTCTGCCTGTGTCTCTGCCTCTCTGTGTGTCTCTCATGAATAAATAAAATCTTCATTAAAAAAAAAAAAGATTGAAAGGGAAAAAAGGGGCTTGCAACCAAAGTTCGTATGATTTGGTCCAGTAATTCTGTTTTTGGCAAACTATACCCTCAAAATAAAAAACACAAATTATGAGAGAAGAGACTAAGTATAACATGACATTTTATTTTTTTTTATTTTTTTGAGATTTTATTTATTTATTCATGAGAAACACAGAGAGAAAGAGAGAGAGAGAGCCAGAGACACAGGCAGAGAGAAAAGCAGGCTCCATGCAGGAAGCCTGACGTAGGACTCGATCCCGGAACTCCAGGACCATGCCCTGGGGCGAAGGCAGGCACTAAACCACTGAGCCATCCAGGGATCCCCCTAACATGACATTTAAAAAAATTTTATAGAGATATAGGGGTGCCTGGCTGGCTCAGTCAGTGAAGCATGTGACTCTTGATCTCAGGATTGTGGGCTCCAGCTCCATGTTGGGTGTAGAGATTACTTAAAAATAAAGTCTTTAAAAAATGTTTTGTAGAAAAATAAATTTATGAAAAACCAAACTAATACAGAAACGTATTAAAGTGCTAGAGCAAAAACAAAACAAAACAAAAACCAAAAAAAAAAAAAAGTGCTAGAGCAATTGGCCTAGGCAAGGTCACACGTCACCTGACACTCAGCAAAGGAGATACTACTCTTTGGCCCTGTTCTCTTGATAAGACACAATCTCTGTTTTCAAACAGTTCCCAGACCACCAGGGAAAAAGAGCATGTGTACAATCTGCTCTAATGCACTGTTGACCAAAACACTGTGGGAAAGACAGTTCTTACCATATCAGGGAGGTGTTTTAAGGTCTGCTGTTGCTTTTTCAGACTTTCAGATATGTGGGGTATCTAAGCATTTTTAATATAATATAGCAATATATAAATATAAGTAAAGCATATTAGTGTCCTGTGCCTACATCACATGACCCCATTCTGCCTCATGGACAAATCACCAAAGACCCATGACAGTTTATCCTTTCTCTTCCACTTGCCTGGCTTCCCATACCGTTCTGGGCAGCGTGTAAATGTTCTTCATCACTGTAAGATAAACAAGTCTAGAAATGACCAAAACATTACTGCTGACACATTCTTGAAATATATATGCATTATTACTATTTTAGTTTATTTATGGCAAAGCCCTGTGCTTACCTGACCTTGAACTACCTCTGCTTTTTTTTTTTTTTTTTTTTTTTTTTTTTTGTGGCACTGGGGCTTATTTCTAACCCAGTGTCCAGTTTCTTTGGAGAGAGGAGAAAACAGAGAAGTGTGGTGACCTGGCTAGACTCCCCCTAAGGAATTCTTTACATCATCTGCACCATCAACAGAAGTTGCTCCTTGGGTTTGCAATCCAGCCTTTTTCTTCAGGGTGAAAGAGGAGATGTCTTTATCACTTCAATTACCATTACAAGGAGGAAAATTATAGAGTGGTAATATAGTCATTGGGGGAGCAGTCTATAGAGATTTGCTGGAGGGATGTCTGAAAACTGTTCAAAGAGAAATTTGAAACTGGGCCGGATTTTTATAGCACTCAGATATTTGTAAACAATATAAAGAATCACCTCCTCTTGTGTATGGTTTATCGATGGCAATGAGTGGCCTGAACCAAGTCCCCACTTTTGGCTCCTGGAATTAATACATTTCAAAATACCTAGACACTCATTGTCTCATTCAAGCTTCACATTCAGCCAGTGAGATTTTTATCTGGCCAAAGATTTATGGGAAAAGAATTGTAGTGTTTCTTCTTTAGCTTCAAGAAAAATCTACTCAGTTACAGAATGATGTCTTTACTCTTAAGTGACCGTATTAGTATTTGTTTTAACCCAAGATTCATGGATTTGTCAGAACTAAAATTTTAAGCAAATAAAAGCAAATGTGTCTTGTTACTTTTATCGTGAAATCAAATATAAGTTTCAAATCCACTAGAGGGTTGTGAGACTTTTTCTGAACACTTAGCTGCTCTTTTCACATTAATCCCTTTATTTTGTCTCAGGACGGAGACCCTGAGGCTTGAGAATCTCTTTGTGTGGTCCTTTCATTCTGTCCCTGAATGACACCCACCAGGTGGGCCTGGAGATGGTGCGCTCACCCGCCCCTCCAGCCCTGACCCAGCTCTTCCTAAAGCTTGGGGGAGCCCGTGGATTGTGCCTATTTGAGGACATTGTAATTGTTATTTCTTTATATTGGGTGCCAGGTTGTTCTTTTGTCTGTTTCAGGTAATGGGGAAAGTGCCAACAATCTCCATTAATAAAACAGAAGGCTGCCACATATACCTCAGTGAAGATGCGCTGGACTGTGAGATCGTGAGTGCCAAATCGTCCGAAATGAATGTCCTTATTCCTCAGGATGGGGATTACGTAAGTACCTTTTACAAGATGGTAAAGAATTTTTCTTGAGCCTTCCTTATTAACATTCTTAGAGATTGACTCCCAACGTATGAGCTTCATTTGTAGAATAATTCACAGGCAGGAGAGGAATTCGGAGAGTTGCCTTTCGCATTTCTTCTACCATTTCTTGACTGTGCTCATTTCTGGATTTGTGATTCTCTAGGCCCTTCAGTAATAATTACCTTAACGGCTGAGCTTTCATCAAATAGTACCTGGCACATCTGAGTTCATGGTATTTAGGATTGTTTTCCTTTGCTATGGGGGAGGGCAACAAAGTAGGGAGAAATGCTTTGGGGGAAGCACCGGAGGAAGGGGGGTGATGATAAGTAGGCCTATTTCTGTAGGTAGCCTTATGTCAGGGGTTCTCAAATTCAGCGTTAAGGATCAGCCAAGAAGCTCCATGAAAATACCAGCTTCCAAAGTCTGCACCTGGAGGTTGTATTCAGGAGGCTTCCGGAGGGCTCTGAGGAATCTGTATTTTAATAGGCATCTCGGGTGATTCTGATGCCATCAGTCCATCCAGCCCTTCTGAGAAATACTGCCTAGATGTTTTTGCCACTGTTTGTTTTTTATGCCTCCTCTCCCCAACAAGGCAGCTTCTAGAAGCAGGCAGATATCCTCACACACTGAAGAGGAAGTCTAAATGAATACATTTTCTGCATCACCTAGTATGGTGGGCTTGCTAGTTGCTGCTCTTTGTTTTTTGTTTTTTTTTTTTTAAGATTTTATTTATTTATTCATGAGAGACACAGAGAGAGAGAGAGAGAGACACACAGGGAGAGAGAGAGAGAGAGAGAGAGGCAGAGACACAGGCAGAGGGAGAAGCAGGCTCCATGCAGGGAGCCTGACGTGGGACTCGATCCTGGGTCTCCAGGATCATGCCCTGGGCTGAAGGCGGTCCTAAACCGCTGAGCCACCCGAGCTGCCCAGTCGCTGCTCTTTGGAAGTAAGTTATTGCTCCCTTCCTGTTGTTGCCTCTTGGAAGTACAGATGAATCCAGAGATGATTCCCTCTGATTCTAACTGTGCAGGGAGGCAGTGACCCAGGGAAGGATGGAAGAAACAGTAACCTCGAAGGCACCCCATCAGCCTGGGGGTCAGTCACCAGCCATCTCCCCAGGCAGACAGCACCCGTGCTCCCAGGTCCCCCTTCTCTCACCCGTCAGTAGATTCTTCAGCACTGCCCAGCCGCGTGCTACATAATGCAGCCTAGAATCCATCACGGAAGGCTGAAAAACAAAAGTCCACCAGCCCTGGGCCGTGCTTCACTGCTAGGTGTTTGGCCAGCCTAACTCTGAGCTTGAGGAGAACCCTCTCACTTTCTCTCCCTAAAAACTACTGAGGAGCTAAAGCTGATACAGAGACGTGTTGGACGAGAGAGCCAAAAACGAGGGTGGTCCCTGGCCTTTGCAGCTGTTCGGCAGAAGGCTCAGCAGAAGGCATGGGAGCTAGATCTGCTAAGAAAAGCAATGGTCTGGATCAGCTTTCCAGATTAATCAAGCTAGCATCCCTGGACATGGTACCAGACATCTGTAGTTGTTAAGGCTTCTCAGGTGATTCCGATGTAAAACCAAGCTTGAGATTCACTGACCTAAGGCACGAGTATGGATCAAAACTTGAGCTTTTATGCTGAAAAAGTAGTCTCTTTGGTTTGTAGAATCATCCTCAGGTAGATTATGTTGTGTCCTCATTTCATGGTCCTCCTCTTAGATTTTCTAGTTATAGGTAGTAGGGAGTAATCCAGGGGTCCTGCCGTGGGCATTGTAATCTGGGAATGGATGGTGGGGATGATTCATTCTGAAGGAAATCAGTTGCCCAGAGAAGAACACTGTCGTATGACTGTCAGTTCACCCCCAAAAAAGATGTGGAATGGCTGTAGTAGGGTTAACTATCAAAGAAATGCCTTCGCTCTGGGGCATTGCCTACCTGGCCTGGTTCTTGAGAGCAACTACCAAGCCTTGTTTACTTCCAAAAGAGGCAGTTGGATCCTACATCTAAGAAGATGTGTACTCATGTGTGTATATGTGTGTGTGTGTTCCACTGAAACATGACATCTCATTGATGGGTGAACATAGGCATCAGCTCATCAGACCCTCGGGGTTTCAGCAGTGCTGTGTGTACATCAAGTCCTGGGAGGGCATAGAAGCCGGGACCCAGTGTACTGCTTCTCACCTTCTTTGTCCATCCTTTTCTGGAGTGACTGCAGAATCACTTTCTGGGGAAAGGAGATATTTCAATCTTTTATTTTGGCTCTATTGCATTCCCACCACCACCCCCTCCTGCCAACCCCGCCCCCTCTCTCTCTCCTTATGTGGTACACATGCTTATATTTCCCAATGGGAGTAGGGTGGCAGGACACAAGACAAATATATATATTTGTTACATATAACCCAAAGCTCACCTTCATAGTTGATCAAGAAGAATCCAGAGAACACCAGGGCAAAGCCTTCTACTCCGCATGACTAGGGATCAGCTGCTTCACTGTCCTCGAGGAATGTGTTAGAAATACAGATTGTCATTCTCTTTGCCAGATCTAATCAGAATCTACATTTTAACAGGCTCCCCAGTTGATCCTGTGCAGGTTTGAGTGTGGCAGAGAGTGGGCAGAGGGGCCGTCTGGCTTGATGTCTAGCTGCCCTGCTTTTGGCGATACCATCTTCAGCCATCTGCTTGACCTCCTAGACGTGTGTCCAGTAGATGGCCTCTCAGTAACACCTAGCTCATAGGGCTGTAGGTTAAGTCCACATATACCTAGTACTTAGAAGAGTGCCTGGTTCTGAGGAGGTTCTAGCTTTAATGATGACACCAGCAGACAGTCACAGAGCTTACACACAACTATGCAAGCAAGTATCCACGGGACACAGAAGACCTCTCCACAACACAATTTTGGTTTCCATAAAATGCCATTGTCCCCCATGTGACACGAATCAGTTTGCAAAGGGAAGCCCTGATTTAAGTAACTTTGTTCTTCTGCATTTTTCCAGAGAGAATTTCCTGTTCCAGAACAGTTCAAGACAGTCTGGGATGGATCCAAGTTGGTCACTGAACCTGCAGAAATTATGGGCTAACCGCCAGAGAGATGACGCCCTCCCTCCACCCCCCGACCTGAATCTATCCAAAAAAAAAAAAAAAAAAAAAAAAAAAAGCAGCATTAAAGACCTAGAAGTTGCAGTAACATCTACTGCTTTAGTTTTGGCTTCCAACATTCTGTATTATTTCTGGCATGCCTTCGTGGGCATTTTGAAGTATTTAAAGTTTCTTCATGATTTGGCTTTGTGTGTGATTTGAGTTCCACATGATGACTTGTGAGCATTACACATCTAAAGGGGGGAAAGAATTCTCTCCCCCTAATATTAATCACACGGTAGCTGATAGGTAAAAAAAAAAAAAATACTGCATGATTCAATTTGACGCTTACATTTAATTGCTAGTTGGAAAATAAAACCTTTGAGAATCTAAGATGTACATTTTTACCTTTTAGGCAATTTTAATAGGAAGTAGTAGTAGTATGCTCTGAGAAATCTAACATTTTTTTTCTCATTTTTGCCAAATGTTCGCTTTATCAGCACGGATACATTGTTGGCATGAATACATAGTTCAACCCAGTTTTTTACAAAACATAAGAAAATTCTATCCTAAGGACCATATCCAGTTTCTTGGTCTGTAGAAGACTTGTATTCTTTACTAAAAATAGATCCTAATGATTCATCTTAAAATATTCTTCTGCCATTTTACTTTTCTGCAAAAAGATTTGTGTGCCAAAAGATTGGTGGGAGGAAGCAGATGTAGTACCTCTCAATTTTGCTCGAAGATCAAGCTCAATTTTTTTGTTTCCCAGTTTTGAACCTGTTGAATATCAGATGCCTTGTAAATGATGTCATTAATGTTTTCTTATAAACTCTTTTCTTTTTCACTTGCCAGACTTCTAACCAGTCTCGGAAAAATGAACGTTAAAAAGCCATAGCTGTAATACTTCTTCCAAAACCTGAAGAATTGTTTGTTGGTTTGACGTGCTGCTCCTATTTTGTAGTATTGAGAGTATATGCTTTTCAACATAAGAAAAACTATGATATTCCTTTCTATCTTTTCAGTACACAGTGCTGAAAAATCTGCAACTTCTTGGATCACATGTAATGAATTCTAGTATAATGCTTGCAGACCCAATACAAGCATATATATTGTGCCTACTATAGCCTTTGGAATACGTTATTTCCGTTTTTTAAATATCTTCTATATCCATATAGTATTCAAATTACTGATGCTCATGTACCAAGGTTTTGCTATACAAGTTTTGTTCATATGAATAATGTGGCTTTAGTAAATATCTTTTTTTTCAATTGTAAACTTATTCTGAAATAAAGTAAAATTCTAATTGTTTAAATACTGTGATGAATTCTGGCTGTTAAAATATTTTTTTTCCGCTTTGATTCGCCCCTTGCTCATATGTCAGATATGTTAGATTCAGGAAAGACAGCTGAGCCCTTCTGGTTGGCTTGGAGAATGTATCCAGCATGCCATCCAGCATGCCATTCTCCAAAGAATGACTTCTTTGAGATAGATACCAGATAAAGCCATTTGCAGTTGGAATGACAGTCAAAAATTCTAGAATCCAGTTTCATAAACCAAGTCCTCTTCACTGAGAAAATCCCCTTCGTAGATCTTCATTAAAGTAAATATTCAAGAAAATATAGTTTTTAATAAGGATACAATTATATATATATATATATTGTGTATTTTAATTTATAATAAAAACAGAACTTTTACAATAAATTTGTAAATAAACTTCTGGAGGAAAAATTGTAAGTGGGAAGAAAAGACTCTAAAGAGGACATATTACATACACTTAAAATAGTAATTATTTTATATTGAAAAAATTCACTCACCCTACAACCCAGCAGTTGCACTACTGGAGATTTACCCCAAAGATACAGATGCAGTGAAATGCCGGGACACCTGCACCCCGATGTTTCTAGCAGCAATGGCCACAATAGCCAAACTGTGGAAGGAGCCTCGGTGTCCATCGAAAGATGAATGGATAAAGAAGATGTGGTTTATGTATACAATGGAATATTCCTCAGCCATTAGAAACGACAAATACCCACCATTTGCTTCAACATGGATGGAACTGGAGGGTATTATGCTGAGTGAAGTAAGTCAATCGGAGAAGGACAAACAGTGTATGTTCTCATTCATTTGGGGAATATAAATAACAGTGAAAGGGAATATAAAGGAAGGGAGAAGAAATGTGTGGGAAATATCAGGAAGGGAGACAGAACATAAAGACTCCTAACTCTGGGAAATGAACTAGGGGTGGTGGAAGGGGAGGAGGGCGGGGGGGTGGGGGTGAATGGGTGACGGGCACTGAGGGGGGCACTTGACGGGATGAGCACTGGGTGTTATTGTGTATGTTGGTAAATTGAACACCAATAAATAATTAATTTATTAAAAAAAAAAAAAAGAAACGACAAATACCTACCATTTGCTTCGACATGGATGGACCTGGAGGGTATTATGCTGAGTGAAATAAGTCAATCGGAGAAGGACAATCATTATATGGTCTCATTCATATGGGGAATATAAAAAATAGTGAAAGGGAATAAAGGGGAAAGGAGAAAAAATGAGTGGGAAATATCAGAGAGGGAGACAGAACATGAGAGACTCCTAACTCTGGAAACGAACAAGGGGTGGTGGAAAGGGAGGTGGGTGGGGGATGGGGGTGACTGGGTGACGCACTGAGGGGGGCACTTGATGGGATGAGCACTGGGTGTTATGCTATATGTTGGCAAATTTAACTCCAATAAAAAAAAATTCACTCAAAATTCTTAGAGTCTGGGATGCCTGAGTGGCTCAGCAGTTGAGCATCTGCCTTTGGCTCAGGTCGTGATCCTGGGGTCCTGGGATTGAGTCCCACATGGGACTCCCCAGAGGGAGCCTGCTTCTCCCTCTGCCTATGTCTCTACCTCTGTGTGTGTGTGTGTGTGTGTGTGTGTGTCATGAATAAATACATAAAATCTTTTTTTTTTTAAATTATTAGGCTCTGTTGACTGGCCTTGGGCTTACATCAGGCTTTCAAAATGATTCACTGCAGATACTGAAAATCTAGACTTGTGGTTCAATTATTTTATCAGCCCTGGGGCCTTAAGTCACCTATTGGCTTTATGAGTAAGTTGAATTTGTTGAGACGGGGGGAGGAAAACAAGTTTGGCAGTGTATAGGAATATAATTACTCAGACAATGCAGCACTTGCAATAGGCTTTCTTTCTTGCACATTATGGAATTCCAATGTTACCAATGCTATGACCTAAAAAACACTGCCAAAGGGGTAAGAAATCCATATTAGCAGAATTGCATTCACAAAAAATCAAAACAAAATACATGTCAGAAAATTAATTGTCAAGGGTCTCCTGTATCTCTTTGCTTTGCAACATTATAAAGTATTTTGTAGGTTCAAATGATAAAATAATCCAGAATCTATTGTTTTGAAAATCCTTTCCTTGATAATAGAGTTTCCACCAAATAATCTATTACTGATAGTTTTCCTTTCACAACAAGACATTTTTTTAAAGATTTTATTTATTTATTCATGAGAGACACAAGGAGAGAGAGAGGCAGAGACACAGGCAGAGGGAGAAGCAGGCTCTATGCAGGGAGCCCGACGCGGGACTCCATCCTGGGTCTCCAGGATCAGGCCCTGAACTAAAGGTGCCAAACCGCTGAGCCACCCGAGCTGCCCAACAAGGGGTCTTAAAGTGAAGGATGGGTACTAACCATTTCTTATCTATAGAAATTTCTTCTAGAACTGGTAGGAAATATATACAGTCTACTCATTTATTCTTTTGTTCTTTGAAAATGTCTACTTCGACTTCTTAGAGTCTAGATGAGTTTCAAGAATGCCTTCATTTTTTTTTTTTTTAAAGAATGCCTTCATTTTAAAGAAGACAGAGCTGAGGTCTAGTGACATTAGCAGCTTGCATAAAGTAACCAGTTAGAGGTAAAGCAAGGACTAGAACACACACACATACACACATACATCTTTTTATAACTACCGTAATTTGGCTTCGAGTCTCACCATGTTTCTGAAACTCTCAAAGGACATAAATCCAGTGGCTTTCTCTCATTCCTCATCCACTGTGATTTTGGACACTGTCACTTCACTGTTAAACTCCATTTGATTTTGTGATGCACAGTAAACTTCTCTGGCTCCTCTCTTCCTTCTTTTTCTCCCCCTGTCAAATGCTCATTTGTCTTCCTTAACTTCATCTATCACTCATGTAGATGACTGCCAAATCCATATCCACAGCCTGAATTCATCTCCCCAGAATCTTAACTCCCAATTGCCTGTATTTCTACCTGCCTGTCCCAGCTGCATTCCACATGGTGAGAATTAATAAACATTTGCCATACATATCCGTATTTTCCTCATCTGCCTTTCTAAATGCATTCAGTTGTCATCATAGATCTACAACCAGACATTTCCCTTGATAGAAAACGCTGAAAGAGAACCAGATCTGGAAGGAACCATGGTTTAGTCTTAAGCGTGTTTATTTCAGGATATCTTTGTGACATTTAATTGGAAATGAAGAGTACACAGTTGGATATGGGTCTTTTCCATTGCCTCTGACATGAAATCTTTAGGATGCATTTCTAAGTCTCATATTCCAAAAATGACTTTCATTAAACATGCTCATTTCAAAACAATTATTTTAAACCATTGGCACTTTCTGCACCACTTCAGATACAGATACAACTTGAAGGCTTTAATTGCTTCAACTGAGACAAGTTGATTTAATAGCATTCACAGACATCTTTGGCAAGTTTAACCATTTCAATGTCTCTGTATATAATGCAGCTTATATCTGTGCTACAAGTGAAAAGTAAGCCAGCTCAAATTAGCTAGTGATATATCCATCCAGATTTCTCCAAATGGTTTTTGTTCTTCTACTGTTTGTTTAGTGACTTGGCACGGAATATGCAACTAACAAAGGGTAACATTTGCCTATCAGTAGAAAATTTTTTTCATGTTTCTCTCTAGTACAATCTATCACTTTATTTTTTTTAAAGATTTATTTATTTATGAGAGAGAGAGAGAGATTGAGAGGCAGAGACACAGGAGGAGGGAGAGGCAGGCTCCATGCCAGGAGCCCGACGCGGGACTCGATCCAGGGACTCCAGGATCGCGCCCTGGGCCAAAGGCAGGCACTAAACCGCTGAGCCACCCAGGGATCCCCAATCTATCACTTGATATTTAAAGATGATTTTTGCCCAGGGGTGCTTGGGTGGCTTGGTTGAGTGGTTGAGCATCTGACTCTTTGACTCTAGGCCATGATCTCACAGTCATGGGATCGAGCCCCACGTCAGGCTCTGGGCTCAATGCAGAGTCTGCTTCAGATTCTCTGTCCTTCTTCCTCTCTCTCTCTCTCTCTCTTTCTCTCTCAAATACATAAAATATTTTTTTAAAAAAGATTTCTGCCCAAAGGTACAATATTTGAGTTCTAAGTCCACTTTATTTCAATACCTTACTTTTTAGGATCATCATAGTCAAAAAATGGTGTCAGATACTGACATGATGATCCAGATAAAAGAAATGCATCATTACTTACTAAACCATGATATACATTTCTAAATTCCATTACCAATATCACAAAGGCTTTTTTCAAATTCAATTAGTAATTTCCCATGATATCACTAATTCATCTTAGAAAGTAATCAGAAGGTGTCCTTAATTTAAGAAGTATTTTCTGTTATTTTTAATAACCGTATGGGCTCATTTCCTCACCTCATAGGTCAAAAAATTTATCATGGAAAGTCTTCCCATAAATGTAACCATTTTGCAGATTTGTTTGGGAAAGTGAGATATGTTTGGGAAGACTTTTTTTGTTCCTGCTTATTGTCCCTGTGGGGCATAGTCATGTTGACATATAATGAATGGTACACATCTCCTAGCAGGAGGGCTCTAATGACACATGTTCCCCAGCAGCCTGCCCTGCATGCAGCTGATATTATGACACCCCCTGCTTCAGGCATTCTTCTTCAGTTTAAAAGCCAGGGAGAAAATATCCCAGTTATGTAGGTGCAAACTGCTAGTTCCAGGGGAGTACTGCCTTCTGCAATCAAGCACGATAAAAATCTATGATCCTTTATGGATATTTAGAAACACAGTCCTGTAGCATTACTGAAAGTCATACACTGAGCTAGAGAAATATTTTACAAGAGCCATGTATGATATGTATTTTCAGGAAAAGGATATAAATTTATGGCAATATGGTATTTATAGGAATTGTAAGTTATATGTATTCTCTATATCCTAGGATAGAGAAAAGTTGAATGGAAAATTTTCCTCCACTATTACAGATCTTACTTCCTTAGCTCTGACTACAATGGTAAATTGAAACAAAAATTTTGAGATTTACCTAACTGAAGCAAAATGCAATTAATTGTATAAGGCTATTGAAAAAGAATAGTATTTGAAAACCTAAGTTATCCAAACTATCTGTCCACATTCACTAAATAAGTGATCAAAACCTCCCTATATATATATATACTCAATCACTGCTGATATGCCAATATCTGAAGAATAAAGAAGGAATATTTTAAAGTAAGCCCATTCAGTGAATGTAGAATTCAGGGAGTGATGTCCCATCATTAACAACTAAAATCTAGTTCTCTGGAGAGTCATCAAAATGTTCTCTCGTTTGTTAGCATCTAAAATAACTACACCAGCAATATGGTCTACATTCTGCATGCTGCTTCCACCAAATGGCTATACAACTATTTTATCAAATTAAATTAATTCCATACTCTCTAGTTTTCGGAAATAAGTCTTTCTTCAACATCTCACCAAATAGGCACATTTCCAATAGGGCTTATCATCTGAGGAAGAGAAAGCTCCTATTTCATTAACTCTTCAAGATAGTAAAGTAGGTCTCATACTAATTAGAAGGAACTTTGGCATGGGAGCCAGCTCTGGTTTCCATTTGGGATCTGTTACTAACCAGAGGTGTGTCCATTTGACAAACGCTGGTGATATCTTTAATTACAGGTCATTCTTTTAAAATGAGATCAATGTGTTAATGTTTTCTCTGACATGACTAAACAAATAAACAACAAAACTGCCTGTGACAGTCATCTGTTTTCATTAGTGGACTACATTTTCCAGCCTCCTTTGCAGTCCACCGGTCATGTAACCAAGTTCTCCTTGAAGGAATATGAGAAGTATAAATCTCACTTCAGGCAGTCTTTTAGGATAGCATGTTTTTTCCACATTCCCTTTCCCTTCCACTCCAGTCAGATCCTGGACACAGCAAACAGCCTCAATAATGCAGATGACAATATATGCTGAACACGCAAAAATAACAAGTTAGGAAGTGTGTCCCTGAGTCATAATATGGAAATCAGCCACTTACTGATCTGAACCTGTTTCAGGTAGTTACATGAGAAATAAGTTTTATCCCAAGTGCCCATCGAAAGACAAATGGATAAAGAAGATGTGGTATATATATTCACAATGGAGTATTAGTCATAAGAAAGAATGAACTCTTGCCATTTGCAATAACATGGATGGATCTAAAGGGTATAAAAAGTGAAATAAGTCAGTCAGAAAGACAAGTATCACAAGATTTTACTCATTTGTGGAGTTTAAGAAACAAAACTAAGAAAGGGAGACAAACCAAAAAACAGACTCTTAACTAGAGAGAACAAACTGATATTTGTAGGTGGAGGGATGGGTGAAATAGGTGATGGGGATAGAGAGTACACTTATCATGATGGGCACTGAGTCATGTATAGAATTGTTGAATCACTCTAATGTACACCTGAAACTAATATAACACTATATGTTAACTACACTGTAATTAAAATTTTAATATACATATAAATATATATATGGTTAATTAAGGAACAAAAGCATTCTTGCCAATCATTTAAAAAAGAAATGTTTATATTGTGCCTAAACTATTACATATTTGAATTTATTTATCACAGAAGTTTGCCTACCAAAACTAAGATGCCACCTAATGAACCCTTTGATTTACTGGCTCAGTAACCAGAAATACCTTCAAATAATTTGGAAAGATGTGTACATTAAGTGAGCATATAAGATAAAAGCAGATTGTAAGAAAATTTTTATTAAAATATTATAAATAAGTCACAGAGATGAAAAGCACACACAGGAAATATAGTTGATACTATTGTAATAAGGTTGTTTGGTGACAAATGTTTACAGTGAGCATTAAGCAATGTATAGAATTGCGGAATCATTATGTTATACACCTGAAAGTAATATAATACTATATGTTAATTATACTTCAATTATATAATTAAATAACAAAACAAAGGCTACCCAAAAAATCTTTTGACAGCCCAGTTAAAACAATGTAAAATGAGTTTTTAAATTCAAAAAAATAAATTAAAATGTATGTTAATTAAAATAACAATGTTTTGTTTCTATAGAGAGGTATATAAATATATATTTAACAAGAAATCATTTAGTATGGTGGTTGAGAGCATGAATCATAATTTTATCACAGGCTATATGATTTGAGGAAAAAAATCACTTAACTTCTCTATACTTCAGTTTGTTCATCCTTAATATAGAGATGACAATAATAGTATTTACTCACCAGATTGTTTTGAGGATTAAACTAATTAATATTGATATAGCACACAGTAAAGCTCATATAAGTATTATTAATTAATATTATTATCATCATTATAGCATCAAGAAAAATAGGGAAAGATAACAAAATGGCAATAATGGCTATCTTTGGAGTATGGGATTGGAAAGAAAGACGTTTTCTCTTTCTATTCTTTATTGTTTGAATTTGTCACAGTAAGCATTATTTGCATTTGACTATTAAAATTCCCATAACTCTGTTATTAAAGACCCAATAATTTTTAAGCTTTTATTTTTAAGTAATCTCTATGCCAATGTGAGGCTCAAACTCATGAACCTGAGACGAAGAGTCACATGCTTGACTGACAGAGTCAGCTAGACACCCAGCAATATGCAATAATTTTTAAAACACATTCAAAAGAAAATAATTACCTTTGCTTTATCAATTTCTTTTTGCCTGCTACTGATTACAGGTTCCTGTTTCAAAAAAAAACACACATGAAGAAAATGTTTTGTAATCAACATGAAAAAATATAATCCAAAGGGAAAAATCAAATAGCTTTAAGTGCTTATTTGAAAAAAGAGGTAAAAGCTATTTAATCAGCACAACTGCTTAGAACCCAGTGATTTCAATTCAGCAACTTAAACATTTTTTAAAACACTTCTATGTGATTGGTACTGAGAATACAAGGGGACAAGTGTCACAGTCTCTACCTTGAGGAAAAATACAGGTTGAAGATTCTTTAGAAAAACTTAAATTTTCTTTCTAATTTCTAAAAAATATATATAAAAATTTCTTTAAAAATAAATTCATGCTTTCTAAAATATGAGGAAAAAAAACAAAGTCATTTGCCAAAGTACAGAAAATAAAAGGAAGAATGCAGGACACCTGGGTGGCTCAGTGGTTGAGCGTCTGCTTTCCTCTCAGGGTGTGATCCCGGAGTCCTGGGATCGAGTCCCCCATTGGGCTCCCTGCAAGGAGCCTGCTTCTCCCTCTGCCTATGTCTCTGCCTCTTTCTCCATGTCTCTCATGAATAAGTAAATAAAATCTTTAAAAAGATAAAAAATAAAAAAGGAAGAATGGGAATAGAGCAAGATGAAACCTAAGACAAAAGATATTACAGAAATAGGTATAAACATGATATATTATAGCACGAGAATACAGAAACACGATTCAACAAATATACACATTGCTTTTTAAAAGCCACATCTAAAACAAAGCATCTCAAGATGTGAGAACTAAAAGGATGGGTAAACGGAAATTAAACGAATGCAAACAAGAAAGCAGGAGTCACAATACTATCACCATATAATACAATTCAAAGTAAAAATATTAAGCAGAAAATTAAAGGTTACTTTATAATGATGATGGATAGAATTCACACAGAAAATACAACTCTCAGGGGCACCCGGGTGGCTCAGTCGGTTAAGCACCCGACTCCTGACTCTTGATTTCAGCTCAGGTCACGATCTCAGAGTCCCAAGATCAAGCCCCGAAGAGGGACTCCCCACTCAGTGCGGAGTCTGCTGGTGGATTCTTTCTCTGCCTCCCCCTCTGCCCCTCCCCCACCAAATAAACAGATAAATATTTTTTAAAAAGAAAAGAAAATACAACTCTCAGAGAAGTCTTTATGTGGTTGTACTAGTTTTCTATTGCTACATAACACATGACCTCAGACTTAACCATTTAAAACAACACCTGCTTATCTCAGTCTCTAAAGTTGGAAGTCTGAGCCTGACGTGGTAAGGGCTCTGGTCAGGGTCTAAGAAAACTGAAATCACATCAAGATGCCGTAGTACTGTATTCTCTTCTAGAGCTTATCCAAAGTTTGGGGGTCCTCTTGCAAACTCATTCAGATTATTAGCAGAATTCCATTCCTTGAGGTTGTAGGACTCAAGACTCTGTTCCCTGGCTGGATCCTGGCTGGGGATTCTCTCTTAGCTTCCAGAAGCTGCACTCGGGTCCTTGCCTCAGGGCCTCTTCCATAGGCCTTTCACAACAGGGCTGTTTCCCTCTTCAAGGCCAACATGAGAATCCCTCTCCACATCTCTCTCGACCACTTCCATCTCTGACCTTTAAACTCTCTTTTAGGGGTGCCTGGTGGCTCAGTTGGTTAAGCGTCTGCTTTTGGCTCAGATCATAATCCCAGGGTCCCAGGATCAAGTCCCACATGGGGCTCCCTGCTCAGTGGGAAGCCTCTTCTCCCTCTCCCTCTGCAGCTCCCTCTGCTGCCCCCCTGCCTCTGAGAGAGTGTGTGTGTTCTCTCTCTTTATCAAATCATGGGAGGATTGGCTTATCATATTCACAGATCTCTCTCATACTCAAGGGGAGAAATTATACCCAGCACGTATGCCAGGGAGCAGGGATTTTGGAATCTCCCTGCCACAGTGTGGAACTGTTTTTCATAAAACGGTGTCCAGTGATAATTTAAAAATGCAAAAGGATGAATTTTTAAATATAAAAGTAGTGGGCTCTAATATGTATTTGTGTCTTGGACAGATTTAGCAGACAAAATAACTATGGCTCTAATATAAAAAAATCTAAATTATATTACTAATGAGATTGGTTTGAAAGATCTTGGGAACTCTAAAAATGGAGAAAACACTTGCTTTTCCAGTGTTTTATGAACTTAATGCTTTGTTAGGGTAAAATGAAAATTTAAGAGCATAAAAAGTAAACATATGGCCACAGTATTTGAGGGCAAGGTAGTAAAGGTAAAACACAGAAGAAAAGATTTAGCAAAATAGTCCAAACACTGAAAAAGATTGATCTGAATCAAAGAAGAAAGCAATACTGCAGTAACAAATTAGTGGCAACAAAAGCACTGCATATGAAAGATTAAAGTGATTAGCATTCTGGCAAAAGTTAGGAAACAAAGCATATTAAAGGAATAATGGAGAAATAAATTAATAAAGTAAATTTTTAAAAAGATTTTATTTATTTGACAGACAGAGAGCTAGCAATGGCACAAGCAGGGGGAGTGACAGCCAGTGGGAGTGGGATCAGGCTCCTCGCTGAACAGGGACCCCGATGTGGGGCTTGATCCCAGGACTTTGGGATCATGACCTGAACCAAAGACAGATACTTAACTGACAGCCAACCAGGTGCCCTTAATGAAGCAAATATTAAAGAACTTTTACAATTAAAATATTTTTTACCTTTGAAAAAGTAGAAGACAATGTAGAAAGATCTATATAGACAACGTGACAATCCTTTGGGATGCAAAATATTTCTTTGTGGTTTCAATTAGTTATAACAAGCATATTTTAGTTTTGCAACTAAAAATGATTGAGAGGTAGGCAAATATTAGCGCTGCCTTCAGCCCAGGGTGTGATCCTGGGGCCCCTGGATCGAGTCCCACATCCAACTCCCTGCAGAGAGCCTGCTTCTCCCTCTGCCTGTGTCTCTGCCTCTCTCTCTCTCTCTCTGTCTCTCATGAATAAATAAATAAAAGCTTTAAAAAAATGAATATTCTGGGTTTTGCAGGTTAGCTAGAAAGTGCCAATAATATTGACTATTTTTCCAATATCTTATGAAACATTTAAAAATCGATTCAATAATTCAAAATTAATGTCAAATTCCACAATGAAAAAAATACACAGGCATTGTTTGATCAAAACAATGAGGTTAGAAAACTAGAATTTAAAAGTAACTAAAAGATTAGCCTTTAGACAGTCAGTTCTTTGATTTTTAAATTTCTTCAGTTAAAAATGCCTTTAGGTTTTTGTGTTGAGTCAATTTAAGCAATTTTTTTTTCTAAACAATAATCCATTTGAGGGATGCCTGTGTGGCTCAGTTGGTTAAGTGTCTGCATTCAGCTCAGGTCATGGTCCCAAGGTCCTGGGATCAGCTCCCTGTTCAATAGGGAGTCTGCTTTGCCCTCTCTCTCTGCCTCCCCCCATGCTCTCTTTCGTTTCCTCCCCTCTCAAATACATAAGAAAAATATTTTTAAAATCCATTTGGATTATTTGGAATGAAACTGAATGTCTCGTTTTTTTTTTTTTTTAACTGTTTTGGTGTTTTCAACTCTATATTCTTTCTTAATGTTCTATAGTTGTAGTTTCTTTTTTTCTTAATTAACGTTGCCAGAATTTTATTGTATTGTTTTTTCTTCAAAAAAAAAAACACTAGTTATTGAACTTATTGACAAACTACACTACTGTTCTGATTCCTAGCTTTGAATTTTTATGGCTATCTCATTTATTTTCATTGTTTTCCTTTCATATATAATTCTACAGAAAAATATACGACTTGTATCTTTATACCCTAGTGCTCATATTGCTGAAAGGCAGTTTCCTAAAACTGGAGTTAATGAGTCAAAGCTCAGACATTCTGAATGTTGGTGGATGCAACTAAATTATCCTTCCAAAAAGTTGTGCAAATTTACACTCCTTCCAACTGTGCACAAGGGAACCCATTCATCTATAATTCATAAGCACTGGGTGCCATCAATCTTCACAATTTTTCAATTCTGATAGGCAAAAACATGACATGGCTTACGCAAGTACACAAAATTGACTGGAGGTAGGGAGTAGGGAAAGCTTACTGTATAAAAAGATGGTAAATTATCGTGGTTAGTAAGAATAAAGTGAGCCAGGGTATTAAATTTAAAACAGAGTATACAGGTCAACAAAACTCTATGACAAAAGAGAAAATGGAGAAGCAACCAGAAATGTGAATTTTTTTATTCTTTTGACTGCAAGAGTGAATGGGTCAAGAAGAGAGTGGGAACTGGATGAAGTCGGGTTGAAGTTTCACGGTCTGGCAGTGGAGCCCTACTTTATGACAACAGCCCTACTTTATACCCCCACAATGTGGGGGTATCATGTAAACAGAGTAAATAATAATGAGGAGGGAGAGAGGGGCATTAAGCTAGTTGGCTATGTGCTGGAGAGAGCTCAGAGAGAAATCTGGAAGGAGTGGTACCATGACCAAGAAACCGCAAGGGAAAAATCTGAATTGAGTGTAAAAGGGCTAAGCTAAGCTGGCTGCTCAAGAGCTTCTGTGGTTTTCCCCTGGATTGGTTGCTTCCACTGCTAATAAAGGCGCAGCAAGCAGAAGCAAATGGATGTTTTCAACATTTATTTGTATCAACACTTTATAAATATTTGTCCTCTGTCTTTCATAATAGTTTTCCAATGTTGACGGGGTGGGAGCCACACTCAGCCTTCCACCTTGAACTTTCTGGGCACCATACTATTCTCTGACATGTGACTGGAACACTTCTTTGTTGGTTTCTTTCCTCCTGATGTCACTTTCTTCACACATTGACTTACTTTTAGCTTATCTCATTGCTGTCCATACCTTAAAAGCTTTCATTTTCACTCCCAATTCTTAGATTTCAAAAGCAACATCTAATTCTAACCCTAAAATCGTCCTTCCTTTCAGGCTTTTTGTGGGCACTACATGTATCTGTACACATAACTTGGAGCTAGTCAACAGTCCTTGGTTTCTGTTAGTATCAAATGAAGACTGAAGGGATTATTTTTAAGATCCTTAGGTTCTGGAGTTGGGTTTCGACAGTGTGGTGGAGTTCTTAGCTTTGGAAATTCCTCCACCTACTGGTTGCCGAAAGTCAGTTTACTATATGAGGCTTGGGTTGCTTGATGAGTGCTGCCTGTTTTTAAGAATATGTGCATCTTGTGAATGCTGATGCATTTATAAATCACTTTGAATTCCTAAAATCAAAAATTCTGTTATAAAAAACATATACCCTTCTAGAACATTTAAAAGCAGAGGATACATTTCTCAATGCCTTTTAACAACCACTGGAGGGCAGAAAAGCATCATATAGCAATTCACTCCAAGTTTGGCTAAAGAAAAATGATGCCTTATTTTACATGTATTTCTAAAATTTAGTACCAAAATCAAATCAAATCTTTATTATTATTATTATTATTATTATTATTATTTTAAGGGGGGAGGGACAGACACAGAGAGAGAATCCTAAGCAGGCTCCACACCTAGTCTAGCACAGAACCCAACCCAGGGCTCAATCTCACCACCCTGAGATCACCTGAGCCAAAATCAAGTCAGACACTTAACTGACTGAGCCACCCAAGTGCTCTCAAAATCCAGTTATTTTTCAACCTAATCTTTTATTTAGTGCACTGCACATTTTTCTCAAAGAAACGAGTGGTGGAGGTATTGTTATTTTTTCTAATTGCTTTCTATCCCTTTATCACATCAAACAAAACTTTATTCTGAAGTAGACATTTTAAAGAGCAATTTGCCTATCATGGGGTGACTCTGTCATATACAATCCATCCTAAAAGAGCAAATTCATGGCTGCTCAGTTTTCAGGAACTCTCATTTCCATTGTCCTAGCAAAACATGGATTCAGACATAGCAAAAGTAATTAGCTACTATCTTAATACCTTCTCTTCTAAAACAAACTCCTTAAAAAATTCACTTATCTCTTCTTACCTTCCCTTCTCTCTTCAATCAACTTTTCACCTTTCATCCCATGAAACTACTCAGCAAACCCTCAGTGACCTACTTAGGGCCAAATCCAGTTAAGACTCTTTAGTTAGAAATATCATAAACTGGCACTTGTGAACCTACATTTAAGAATAATTTATTGGGAAGGCGCCTGGCTGGCTCAGTCGGTAGAGTGTGCAATTCTTGATCTCGGAGTTGTAGGTTCGAGCCCCATGTTGGGTATAGAAATTATTTTAAAATAAAGTCTTAAAAAAATAATGGAAGGCTATTACAGCCTCTAAAATTAAAGGAAGAAATGTAGATAGCAACAAATAATCAATAGTCTTATCAGAGACTGATGTTGATATAAAATGTATGCCACCCTGGGTCACTTGGCTCTAGTTTCCAAGTCCCAGGTGGGCGTGGCCTCCCCACTAGCAGAATGGGCTGACAGCCCCCCTCCAGCTGCACACAGTGGGAGGGGGTGGGTCATCAGTAAGAGGAGACTGGGGTGCTATTACAAAAAGAGGGAGAAAAAGGCAGAGTGGCCCACCACCATTTCCATTCTCCTTGATTTCTTTATGGCTTCAACACCAGGTATAGATCCCTTCTCATGGAACCTTCCCACCTCACTATTTTTTTCTCAGTCTTTTTTCTTTCCTTTCTTTCTTCAATATTACCCTAGCCTCTGTTCTTGGCTTTCTTTTCTTGTTATTTCAGGGTATTTTCCATCTACTCACTACTTGAAGGACCACCTGCATCCTTTTGACACCACAATCTGTATCTTTACAGACACAATATAGTCAACAGCCAGTACCCCTTGGACATCTCATGGGTTCTCCCTTTAACTTTCTTGTGCTTCCTGCTGTCTTCACTCAGGCATCCAAACCAGAGACCGTGCTCTTTCTCTTGCTCTCCCCAAATCCATTCACCAAATTCTGTAAGCTGAGCTTCCTTAATGTCACTCAGATGCCTCCTTTCCTTTACCTCCCCTTGCTGTTGTCCTGGCAGAGGCGCTATCTTATCTAAATGACAGTCTCCTACCCGGAGTTCCTGCCTTCAATCTCACACCATTCTAACCTACCTCCCACATGGCTACTGCAGAGAGGTTTCTTAAAAAAATAAAATAAAATAAAATAAATATGACTGAGTTTGTCTCCCTGAGTTTATTTCCCACCAATAGCTTCTGCTGTCCACCAGATAAAGTCCCAAACTCTCTTATAAGGGACAAAAGCCCTTCCTAATCCAGCCCCTCCCTACTTTTCCAGATTTGTCTCTACTCAGTCCATCGCAGACCATAAATAACAGCTTAGCTATTTCCATGAACTTTGTTCATGTTGCACCCTCTCCCTGGAATAGGCTTCATTATTGGTTCTTGTAATAAATACTTTTAAGACTTAGCTCACCTCAAAGTCACCTCCTATATAAAGTCTTTCCTGAGTTAAACCTGCCTCTTGGCAAATAAAACTGACCACTCCTTCTTTAAGGTCACATTTTTGCTTCAAACTTAATTACCTAACAATCTCTCCTATCTATGCTATAGCTCCTCGACTACAAAGACTGGGACTTAATTCACCTTTGTACTCCTAATACTTGGCATAGTATTTGTAACTTAAAATGCTCAGGAAATGACTATAAACAATCCCTGACTTTGACTTTGTGATGGTGCAAAAGTGATAGGCACTCAATAGAAACTATACTTTGAACTTTGAATTTGGATCTTTCTAGGGCTGGTGATGTGTGGTGTGATCCTCTCCTATGATGCAGTGCAGTGGCAGCTCCTTGCCAGCCCCGCGATCACAAGGGTGAACAACCAATACACTGACAGCCAACCACTCTGTCCCATATAGCCATCCTGCTTTCACTTTCAGTACAGTGTTCAATAAATAACATGAGATCTTCAACATGTTATTATCAAATAGGCTTTGTGCTAGATGATTTTGCCCAACCGTAGTGTAATTTTGAGCACGTTAAAGGTAGGCTAGGCTGTGTATGATGTTCTGCAAATCATGTGTATTAGTTTTTTCACCATTTATGCTGGGTTTCTTGGGACTTAACCCCATTGTAAGTTGAGGAAGATGGGTACAGATATGAACTTCTGGCTAGAGGAGGTGAAGAAAATTTACCTAGTCACTTGAGGAACCCATGGAGAAAAGAATCACCAACATTTTTTAGTTAGAACCTGCTAGGCCAATCTAGAGTTGTAATGTGTGTCTTCTTTTAAATCTAGCAATAGAATTGCCTTGGGAGTTTTTAGAAAACACGGATAGACCCTAATCAAGACCAGTTATAGGAGGAAGTGGCTGTGGCACCACGCGGGGCCCAGAGCCAGTTCGGGGCATCGACTGCCCAGAGTCCGCGGCCGGGGCGCCCCGAGGAGCTAAGCGGCCATGGCCTACCACAGCTTCCTGGTGGAGCCCATCAGCTGCCACGCCTGGAACAAGGACCGCACCCAGACTGCCATCTGTCCCAACAACCACGAGGTGCACATCTATGAGAAGAGCGGGGCCAAGTGGGTCAAGGTGCACGAGCTCAGGGAGCACAATGGGCAGGTGACAGGCATTGACTGGGCCCCTGAGAGTAACCGAATCGTGACCTGTGGCACAGACCGCAATGCCTACGTATGGACGCTGAAGGGCCACACATGGAAGCCCACACTAGTCATCCTGCGGACCAACCGGGCTGCCCGCTGTGTGCGCTGGGCCCCCCATGAGAACAAGTTTGCTGTGGGTAGTGGCTCCCGTGTCATCTCCATCTGCTATTTTGAGCATGAAAATGACTGGTGGGTGTGCAAGCGCATCAAGAAGCCCATTTGCTCCACGGTCCTCAGCCTGGACTGGCACCCCAACAATGTGCTCTTGGCCGCGGGCTCCTGTGACTTCAAGTGCAGGATCTTCTCAGCCTACATCAAGGAGGTGGAGGAGCGGCCAGCACCCACCCCGTGGGGCTCCAAGATGCCCTTTGGGGAGCTGATGTTTGAGTCTAGCAGTAGCTGTGGCTGGGTGCACGGCATCTGCTTTTCGGCCAGTGGCAGCCGTGGCCTGGGTCAGCCACGACAGCACCGTGTGCCTAGCCGATGCCGACAAGAAAATAGCTGCTGCCACTCTGGCCTCTGAAATGCTGCCACTGCTGGCCCTGAACTTCATCACAGAAAACAGTCTGGTGGCAGCGGGCCACGACTGTTTTCCGGTGCTGTTTACCTATGACAGCACCACAGGGACACTGAGTTCTGGTGAGCGGCTGGACGTGCCCAAGCAAAGCTCGCAGCATGGTCTGACCAACCGAGAGCACTTCCAGAACCTGGACAAGAAGGCGAGCTCAGAGGGCAGCGTGGCTTCTGGCTCCGGCCTGGACTCACTGCATAAGAACAGCGTGAGCCAGATCTCGCTGCTCAGCGGGGGCAAGGCTGAGTGCTCACAGCTCTGCACCACAGGAATGGATGGTGGCATGAGCATCCGGGATGTGAAGAGCTTGGAATCAGCCTTGAAGGACCTCAAGATCAAATGACCCATGAGGAATATGTTGCCCTCATCCCCACTGCTGGGGAAGGGGGTCAGGAAGGCTAAGGGTCGCTTTGCAGAATGTTTCTAGGGTAGTAGTCTGGGTCCCCGTGGAGACTGCTCCAGCCAGAGGGGAGGGCAAAGTGGGGAGGGGCGGGAAGCTTTTCTGACCTATTGAAGGAACATACGTCTTTTTGTCAGAGAAATGTTTTCATTTATTGTTAAAAACAAAAATGTTCCCAAAGCACTGTGCTGGTCATGAACTGCTTCAAAAACATGGAGGTAATAAAAAAGCAATCTTAGAACTGGAAAAAAAAAAAAAAAAGACCAGTTATATTAGAATCTTTAGGGGTGGGGCCCAGACATGGGTGGTTTTTAAAGGCTCCTCAGAGATTATAGTGTGCAGCCAGAATTGACGACCCACTGGTGCACAGTACTCCTGAAATGACTATAGCCAGACTACAGGATTATGAGGAGCAGAATGCCTAGGTGACCAAGGGCTACCCACCAAGGAAAAGACATCAACATCACTGGTCTGTGACTAGGGGCAGTGCTTTGAAATAAACGAGAAGAAAGACTTTCAAGAGCAACATGAGATAGAACCACTTAAATATTTTATGGCCCAGCTCTAAGGAAGTTTGTTGAAAGTGAATAATTGCAGAAAGCTATAAACAGTGATCAACTTTCCTTCTCATGGAAAACTAGTAAGCTATTTAGTTCACTGACAAAAAAGCAATGTGAAGAACTTTGGAATCCCTACCCAAAGTATGATTCTTCTGGTTGTAACAGAAACAAAGGGAAAAGGGATTTACTAGCTCCAGCAACTCTAAAAAAATTCAAGGACATGGTTTCAGACATTACTGAATCCAAGAGAGGAACATGTCACAAGAGTATTTTGTTTCTCCATCATTTTTTTTAAAGATTTTATTTATTTATTCATGAGATACACACACAGAGAGAGGCAAAGGCATAGGCAGAGGGAGAAACAGGCTCCCTGCAGGGAGCCTGATGCGAGACTCAATCCCAGAACTCTGGATCACGCCCTGAACCAAAAGTAGACGTTCAATCACTGAGCCACCCAGGTGTCCCTGTTTCTTCATCTCTTGGTTCCACCCTTCTCTATGTTGGTCTCAGTTTCAGGCAAAATCATTCATGTGGCATCAAAAATGGCCATCAGCAGCTATAGGATCATACTATCCTTGCATGTGGCTGGCAGTCTAGTGAACGATGGGTACCTCCTTTCAGATGGCAAAATCCCAGAGATGACTCTATCCCTGAACCTGTGGCTAGTGGATACTCTCATGTGCTTATTGGCAAGGCCAGAGGGCCACAGACAGTTCTCATCAGAACCACAGATTAAGAATGGGAGGAGGCATAGTTCTCCAGTGAGATGCTGAATAATGAAAAATGAGTCTATTTTATGTGTGGCTCAACTGGTACTGAGTTTTGTGAATATTATTCTGTAATGGTTATTATTTTGGGATTGTAATCCAAAGAATCTGACACTGGCTAACAAGGGGGTGGGGAATATTACAAGAATAATGGGTGACTCACAGAATAAAAGGGAAAGGTGAACACGACTCTAAAGTGATCAAGAACCAGGGACAATCCGAGGATCCAGTAACAGAAGCTCACAGACGGTCTGTTTAGACTGATAGGTATCCAACCACCTGCAGTCACCATTCAAGATTCAAGCTCTACTGAGACAAAAACCCAATTCGCCCAACTGTGAGGAGGAGAGGGCAGGTTGGTAGAATGGTAGTTGACAGTCCCATTCCCCTGAGAATAGAAAGAATGGGGATGGGGCAGGATGCTGTTGCTCAAAGGGGAAAAGGATCCCTGGTAATAAAACCCAAAAGCTAATGGATATAAAGTTTGTTATGCAAGATGTATAGCTTTAGAGATCTGCTGTACAACATAGCATCTACAGTTAATATTGTATACTTAAAAATTTGTTTAAAGAATAGATCTCATGTCAAGTGTTCTTGCCACACCGACCCAAACCTTGGAGGCCAGAGTAAGAATCAGATAAAGATAAAGTCACCTTTCTGCAATCTTGTTATTCATGTCAACTAAAAGTCTCAAATGTGTTTAAAGTAAAATTTTCTAGTCTGGATGTGAAATCCAAAACATTTCCTAACAACTACAGAAGAGGAATTAAAATGGCCCCCTTGACGCTTTATGTACATAACTCTATGCTGCCAGCTACTGCAGATTTTACTGAGTTTTCCAAAGGCATGTTCTGTATGGGGAAAGGGAGTAGTCTTTTCCAGTATCGATCCCCTAACGGTTGTACACTGCCAACAAACTTTAGCGTGCTTCAGAATCAATTGGAAGTCTTCTTAAAATACAGATTGGCAGACCCTCAGGTCCAGAGTCTCTGATTCAGAAGGTCTAATGTGAGACCCAAGAATTTGCATTTTTAGCACATTCCCAGGAGATGCTATTTCTGGTCCAGGAACCAGATTTTGTAAACCACTGCAATAGACTGATGTGGCTTCCCCTGTTCCAAGGTACTGTTCTCTCAAAGTCAGCAAAGTCCTCTATCATTCTGTGCTCTTTTCTCCATCTCTGTTTTCCTTGATTTTCCTGCTATATTTTAAACAATTTTTTAACCTTCTACTATTAATTGATTCTGTAAAAGTTCTTTTCCTCTATTGTTATCTTCTTTCACTGATTCTCTGTCCCTTAACTGATATGCACACAACTTTTCAAAGTGTGCACCTGCTCAAGACCAGGAATATGGAATGTGAAGGTTAAAGCCATTTTTTTATCCTAACAGCAGAGTTTGCATTGCTGGCACAGAAGCCAGATCCTGGTGACATTATTTGAACCCTCTCTATTCAGCCATGAAATCAGCAACCCCCCCCCACTTTATTTTTTATTTCCTTTTTCATCTTTCCTTACTTCCTTGCCACCAAAGTAATAGTTTCTTTAAAAACTCAAATAATAGTAGGGGCACCTGGGTGGCTCAGTGGTTGAGTGTCTACCTTTGGCTCAGGTCATGATCCTGGGGTCCTTGGATCAAGTCCCGCATTGGGGTCCCCGTGAGAAGCCTGCTTCTTCCTCTACCTGTGTCTCTGCCTCTCTGTCTCTCATGAATAAGTAAATAAATAATCTTAAAAAAGAACACTCAAAGAGTAGAAGAAAAACGGCATACTCTGCCCCACATCGGGCACCCCATCCTGTTCCCTGGAAGCAAGCTCACTGGTTTGCAGGGTGTGCACTGCATGACCCTAGCAAGTGTATTCACAGCATGAATATTATCTATTTTCTTGCTGGTGGCATGTTTTTTGTTTTTGCTTTTACAAAATCAGAATATTACATTATCTTCCTGACAGGTGTATGTGTCTTGAAAAAGGGAAGCCTCCATTTAATTTCCATGAAGGTGACCCTGAGTATTTTAAATTCTTTCAGCTGTTTCATCTGACATTTGCCTCCATATTTCTAAATAATATGCTAACTTCAATTTCTTTATATCTCACCTTTACATGTCATGTCATTTAGGTGTCTGTTGACTCTTCATAAAGGAGATCAGTGTTTCACTACCTTATGCCTTCTCCTACCTCTTTTATTTCCCATCCTCTCAAAGTAACACATTACAATTTTGGCTAAAACAATAGTATTGATATTATTACGACTCTTGGAAATACTATTCAATAATGAGCCAAGTTGCAATTATGACTGTGTTTCCTTTCCTTTCTTGGGTTGGTTTTTTTGTTTGTTTGTTTGTTTTCCCCTGGTATTTTTAAAAACTGTTTATTTTCCATCACCTCGTGTCCATTTCCTGCTTAAAAGTCTGTGGAACGGCCTGAGACTACTCAGTCGTTATTCCTCCCCATTTGGTAGTATGGGCAGAAGCAGCCACAAACCAGTCTTGCCTGGCAAGCTGAGTGCTCCAGGCTATGGTAGGGAACAGCTGGGTAGGCACAGAGGGCCCCTGCTCACCTGCAGACCAGCCTCTGACCTTAGACACAGTGGCAGTACACTTGGGACTTGCAGCAATCAACTTAGGCTGGAGTTCCTCCCTGGCCACAGCCTTTTCAACAGCAGCGTGATTTTCAGGCTCTTCTCAATCTCTTTAGGATCTCTGTAGAAGGAGAGATTGGACATGATCTCCCATGCGAGTCTACAGGAGATGTTGCCATGTATGCCAGAACTTCTAGAGCCAACATACACCACATCAGACCCGCCGAGGAAGTTCATTGTTGCAAGGGATGGTGATATCCACACGGAGCAGAGGAGAGTCTGTGTTTCATGCAGCAATGTAGACAGGTTATCAGAAGATGTTTCTCTGAGAGGCTGGTGGTCAGCTCTGGGGTCAGTATCCATTAGGAGTGGCTCCCGGAACTAGTTGGTGAGGATCCCAGGAGTGAAGTGGCCAGCAACAAGTGGCTCTAGTGGCAGCAGCACACTTCAGCCCAGCTCGCTGGCCAGGATTCCTAGAGGATGTGACATGACATCAGCCGGGTTTTCAATGGAAACAATAGCATGAGCTGCCAGCAGAAGCTTCTCGTAGGTTCTCTTCAGATTTATGATGTAGACATCATTTTTCCTTCTATAGATGTACAGTTCCTTTGGAAATCAAGATTGAGGCCATCTAAATTGTACTGCCACAAGGAATCTGAGGATATCTCCTCCTTTTGTAGGACAGTAAGGGCTCCAGACATTGCAAAAGTTTCTCTTTAAGTTAAGACAGCAACTCAAAACAACACCATATGGACCTTTCTGGGTAGCAAGGAAAGGCTTACTTTTCCTGGTACTGAGGATGGCCTTTCTTTTTAAAATGTTTGGTTTTGGGAAGCCTGGGTGGCACAGCAGTTGAGCATCTGCCTTCAGCTCAGGTTGTGATCCCAGGGTCCTGAGATCAAGTCCCTCTGCCCATGTCTCAGCCTCTTTCTCTGTGTCACTCATGAATAAGTAAAAATCTTTAAAATGTTTGGTTTTATACCTAAGTTTTTTCAAAAAATTGTCAAATGTTCATCAATATTATTCTCTACAACTCTAATATATTAATAGATTTCACTTCTGTCTTGGAAAGCTCTTTTTCTAATCTTGTACTCTTATTTTGATCTATTGGTAGGTTTGGGGCCGAGTGATAAGCTGGCAAACCAAACTTTTTGTTCTTGGACCCACCAATGGCAACACATAGGCTTTCTCTGGGACTAACTAATTTCTTAAAAGAAGACTACTCCGGTATCTCACTTGGGAATTTTAAGAACAGGTCTGGCGGGGAAGAATTGGGTATGAAGAGTCACTGATAAAGACTTTTACTTAATCTTCTTCCTGTCAGCACTGTACTTCACTTCCACTTTCCAAAGCATCCGTCCCAAGCCTCTCCTCCTTAGGTCAGGACCTTCTATCTTGCAAAACTACATCCACCTGTAGGTTATACCTTTATTCCTTTATTTCCTTTCAATAGGTGTTCTGGAAAAGAGATGAGTACACGGGGTCAATCACTGTGCTTCTCAAGACAATTCTTCTCAATCTCATTTAACTTGAGAATTAAACAGACTCATGCAAGGATCTAATCTTCTTAAGCCATTTCTTTTTCACATTGCTCTCCTTTTCTCTGAGTTCCATTTCCTTTCTGCTGAAGTATATCCTTCAGAGTTTGGGTGTGAATGAAAAAAATTCTATTTGTCAATTTCTTTAACAGTTTGATGGTATATTAGAAGGTGAGCATCCTTGTAATCACTTTCCAAATCAAGAAACAGAATTTTGTCAGCCACCCCAGAAGCCTGTGAGCTCTATCCCAAACATGAGCCCCTCCCTCCCCCAAAAGTAATCACTATCTTGACTTTGATCACTTTTCTTGTATTTCCTTAAGTGTATCCCTAGACAGTATAATTTAGTCTTGCTCTTTTCTTTAATTTGGTGCCTTTTAAATCTCCATTAATCTAATGGTTCTCCCTATTCCTTTCTTTTCCCTACAATGTCTATTGAAGAACTCAGTAGTTTGATTTGTACAGTTCCTCAGTCTGGATTTTGCAAACTGCACAGTAGTGGTGTATTTCAACGTGCTTTTTTGTCTTTTATTTCATACAAATTGATAGTTAGATCCCAGACACCTGATGAGACTCTAGTTCAATCCTTTAGATAAGATTATACATTATTATGAATTTATGTGTAATGTGTTGCAGTTCATTCTAATTATTACTCTTACCAAAACTCAAATTATCTGATCTTTGGCCAATGGGAGTCTCTGAAGTTGGCTTCTGGGTCCACTGGACATAACCCTAGAAGGCTTTAAAATTCCTCTGCTCTCTAGTTTTAAATTTTTATTTATTTATTTATTTTTTATTTATGATAGTCACACACACACACAGAGAGAGAGAGAGAGAGAGGCAGAGACATAGGCAGAGGGAGAAGCAGGCTCCATGCAGGGAGCCTGACGTGGGACTCAATCCCGGGACTCCAGGATTACGCCCTGGGCCAAAAAAGGCAGGTGCTAAGCTGCTGTGCCACCCAGGGATCCCCTGCTCTCTAGTTCTAACAAGATATACCATGCTCATTTTATGCATTTCCCACCCCAGATCTAGAATCATCCATCCTTTCAAGAAGCCCTTGTTTCTTTAAGTGGGACATCGTATTTCATGACCACAGTCCAGGTAATAAGGATGATGACCGCTCCTGAAAAGAACCAGAAAACCAGACAGATAGATAAAAGTTCATACTAATGATAATTACTCATTTTATAATATTATACACACATCCTCAAGATACTAAAATTACCATCATTATACTTTAAAAGGTTTTGCCCACATTCTCCCCATACTCCCAGTTTTATAGTAATTTTGTATCAGTATTACAGAATACAAATCCATCTCAAATTATACTCTTTTAACCCTGTATTAGATGTCTGTTTATGGACTCTCAGCTCCAAATCTTTGCTTGCTCTGCAATAATGGGGCTGAACTCTAAATACTTCTTCCATGTCAGTTGGTCAAATGTTAGGCCTTGTTAGTAGAGGGCACTGGAGGGCCACTGGGGAATGAAGAGGCTTCCGTTTCTGGTTTTCATGTGCTCACCTCCTTGGGTTCCTGCAGACTGCATGGTTCATTTTAGTACTGCCCAGTGGCCAACAACACACAGCAACTTCCCAGACTGTTTTCCCCACCACACCCTCCCTTGGATGGCTTGAGTGGTGTGCTGCTGGCAAAGCACCTTCCTGTAAGTGATTTCTCTGGATACTCTGAGGTGAATTCTGAGATAGGGCGCCTGAGAAAAGCTATCCTGTGGTTAGCTTCCTCAAACACTCCAGAGAGAGGATTTCTAACAAGTCCAACTGTGGCCACACTTAGGTAAGCTTCAGTGTCCAGCAATGAGGGACAGTTGTGTCTTCTCCAGCAAGGTCCAGCCCCAGCGGGGGGGGATAGGGGTGGGGGTGAGGAGCTCTTCCTTGGTCACTCAATTTCAGTGCTGGGAGCTGTGGCTGCTCCCCAGATCTACTGCTCCTACATGGTAGTTCTCTTTGCCTCTTACTCACCAAATTCACTCCAATTCCATTAATAATGCTTTATAGCAAACGTTCTCCCTTCAAATTACTCAGTGGTTTGTCACTTGACTGCACCCTGATGGAAATACATCCTCATTTTGTCTTAGTGCTAGACATAATTAAAGATTTCATGCTAACCACTGTCCTTCTGTCATTGCCTGTTTTTGATTGCTGAGCTTCACTCTCTAGATTCCTCAGGAAGAACTCAAGTGAGTAACGTTCTCTGAGGTCTTCCATCTTGATAACAAATTAGCCTGTTTCTATACTTAAAAGTCAGTCTTGCTGGATACAAAATTGTTGGTTCTCATTTTCTTTCTTTGAATATTTTAAATGCTTCACCATTTTCTTCTCAAGTGAAGTGTTAAGGCTGAAGTCCTATGACAATCCAGTTTTCTCTCATAAATGAAGGTCTAAATGATCAAAATGTAGTCTAGTAGTTTTTACTAAAATACAACTTGTTATTCATTGTTTTCACAGTATGCTCTTTCAATATGAGGTTTTAAAAATATATGGCAATATAGATATGAATATATATTATGGTAACATGTGAATATATATAAATATAAAAACATATTTGTATTTCAGGAAAAGTTTAAATTATCATGTGTTGTATTTGTTCTGTTAACTGGCTTTGGTGTTCTTTATCTGGGCTTCTGTACCCATACCTTGGATCTTCTTTGCCAATCTTCAATGCCTACCATTTCCGTAAAGTCATTTCTTTCTCTAAACTATTTTGATTTTTAAAACTTCATTTTCAAATTCTAGTTCTCTTCAGACACTGTTGTGTTTGTTTACTCCTGTGTTCCTTCTAGTTTAGTATTCTTTTCAGATACCATTTCTTAAAAATTTTTTAACTCTTTCCCAAATTCTATCACTTAATTTCTGAGCTCTTATTTTGCTCTTTCATTTCTTACATCATTTTCTTGACATCTTTACAATTTTGATCTCATTTTTTTGGCATTGACACTGCACATGTTTTGCATTTGTTTGACCTCATCCTCTTATATTTTGGGGTTTGTGGTGATATGTGTCATTACTTCCACTGTTTCTTGCATTCTTGGTTTCATCATCTAGTCTGTTTCTATGTAGGGATCCATGGAGATTCAAAACTCATATACTACCATCTTTCCAGAATCCATTTATATTCTTGAGTCATAAATACTTCTCTTTCTACATCCCTGAGGCTTCTATTCTTAGCTGAGTGTGATGGAAAGGGGCTAGGGTTGATCAGTATGTTATTTGGATTGGAAGTAGTGCATTACATCACATCTTCATTCTTTTTTTTTTTTGTTAAGATTTTATTTATTTATTCATGACAGACACACACAGAGAGAGAGAGAGGCAGAGACACAGGCAGAGGGAGAAGCAGGCTCCATGCAGGGAGCCTGACATGGGACTCGATCCTGGGTCTCCAGGATCACACCCCGGGCTGAAGGTGGTGCCAAACCACTGGGCCACCAGGGCTACCCACACATCTTCATTCTTGAGTGATTATTTACCTGGTTATAACATTTTGGGTTGTCGGTAATTTTGCCTCAGTACTACATATATTCATTCTACACTCTTCAGCACCTACTTTTTACTTTCGAAAACTTGGCTTCCAGTGTAAATGTCATTTCTTTGTCAGTAGTTTATGTTTTGATTACTATTAAGATCGTTGAACTTTTCTCTTTGCTTAAATTCATCATCATGTATGTTATTTTCTCAAGACTCGATGTTATTTCAATCTAAAGCATAGTCTTTCTTCAATTCTAGAAAATTTGGGGCCATCATTCTGTTGAATTTGATCTCTCTTCTCTCTTTTGGGATGCCTATTATATGACCCACTGAATGTTCTTATATTATGTACAACCCCGGAACTTGATATACAAAGGCAAAATTTTTTTTTTGTTCAAGCCAGTTAGAATTTTGTTGTTGCTTGTTGTTGTTGTTTTAAATCACTGAAACAGGGGATCCCGGGGTGGCGCAGCGGTTTAGCGCCTGCCTTTGGCCCAGGGCGCGATCCTGGAGACCCGGGATCGAATCCCACGTCGGGCTCCCGGTGCATGGAGCCTGCTTCTCCCTCTGCCTGTGTCTCTGCCTCTTTGCCTCTTTCTCTCTCTCTCTCTCTGTGTGACTATCATAAATAATAAAAAATAAATAAAAATTAAAAAATCACTGAAACATTCTTACTTTCCTCAAAGGCCAAGTCAGAAAATAAACCAGAAAGGAAAGCAGCCCAGGTGGCTCAGTGGTTTAGCGCCACCCTCAGGCCAGGGTGTGATCCTGGAGACCCAGGATGGAGAGTGGAACCTGCTTCTGTCTCTGTCCCTCTGTCTGTGTCTCTCACTAATAAACAAACAAAATCTTAAAAAATAAAAAAAAAGAAAGAAAACAAAAAGAAACCAAAAAAAGAGGTGATTTCTTAAGCAATCATCTGTAACTAGATATTCTTGAAACCTAAACTATTCCTGAACTTTTTAGTTATGCAAGTCAATAAATTCACTTACTTTTCTCTCTCTTAAATCAGTTAGAGGGACACCTGGGTGGCTCAGTGGTTGAGCCTCTGCCTTCGGCCCAGGGCCTGATCCTGGAGTCCCGCATCTGGCTCCCTGCAGGGAGCCTGCTTCTCCCTCTGCCTGTGTCTCTGCTTTTCTCTCTCTCTCTCTCTCTCTCTCTCTCTCTCTCTCTGTGTGTGTGTGTGTTTCATGAATAAATAAATAAAATCTTTAAAAAAAAATCAGAATTGTTTTTCCAACAATAGCAACCAAGAGTCCTAATTACTATAAATGTATAATATGTGGGTGGCCCTGCGCTAGGTGCTACCTAATGGATGTTATTCAAAACAAAGTCTATGCCTCTAATACTTATACGATATTTTACACTCATTCCCTATCATCTTCCTTTCTTCCTGCTTCTCCTGCCCCCGCCACTCCCATCCCCCAAAACTTGGATTGCTTATTTGCTTAAATGTTACAACTTCCTCACCGTTTTTAAAACCAAATTTGTTAAGGGTAACCTTGCTAGCTAGACATCACCACGATCCTTCCCTTATTTTGGATTCTTACTATACTGTCTTAAATTGGTCTTCAAGTGCTTCATGAAACGTCCTTCCCCTTTAATCATATGAGCTACTGAACCTAAGGGCAAAAGTCACACCTTTTACTATTCTATTTCCCAGAGCAAAGTCAAGAATGACTCTTGGGGCACTTGGGTGACTCAGTGGTTGAGCATCTGCCCCGGGTTGTCATCCCGGAGTCCTGGGTTCGAGTCCCGCATCCAGCTCCCTGCAGGGAGCCTACTTCTCCCTCTGCCTGTGTTTCCGCCTCTCTCTGGGTGAGTCCTTCATGAATAAATAAATAAAATCTTAAAAAAGAAAAAAAGACTGACATCAATGATAACACGCGCAACCACAGTAAGTGGCCCCTGGAGGTCTTCAGTAGGATGGCACGGGGATACAAAAACATACTCCTATCACTCAATCAGCTTTATGAGATAGGGAAGTCTATTAAGATATAAACATAAAAGGTGCCCTCTATAGTTCGGAGGAAGGGGAAATCATGTCTGGGCCGGAGCATTCAAAGAAAGCTCCAGGGATCCCTGGGTGGCGCAGCGGTTTGGCGCCTGCCTTTGGCCCAGGGCGCGATCCTGGAGACCCGGGATCGAATCCCACCTCGGGCTCCCGGTGCATGGAGCCTGCTTGTGTCTCTGCCTCTGTCTCTCTCTCTGACTATCATAAATAAAATAAAAAAAAAAAATCAAAGAAAGCTCCAAAGCCCTGGGACGCGAACAGGTTTCGCCTTAGCAGAAAATTTAAGGAGCCGGCACCCAAGGGTGGGACGAGGGCCTGCGGGAGCGCAGTAGTGCCGGAGTCTACCGCGGTGGGAGTCAGCAGCTCCAGGGCGAGGACACAGCCTGGCTTCCATTCAATCCCCTAGGATCCCTCTTCCCTGCTTCTGACCCTGGAAAGCCCTGCGGCTGAGCCACACTCTCGTGACGTCTGTGTGGCTCAGCGTCCTTTGGTCGTGCATTTCTTACCCTTTTAAAGGGGACAGGTGTCGAGTCTCTAGGGCCGAGGACTCATTAGCCGGGACGAATGCAGGCGGACAAAGCTTGCTGAAAAGCCACAAGCCCTGTGCCTGGAGACCCAGCCCGTCGCGGCTCGGCAACAGAAACCCGGGGCCCCGCACCTCTCGGACCTCGTCTTCCCGCTCCGCGGCTTCCCCGGCGGCGGCCTGCGTGCACCTGCCAGGGGGCGAGGTGGGGGCAGGCGGGGCCTCACGCTCCATCGGGACCGCGGCAGGCGGCGCGGCGGGGAGCGAGGACCCAAACCGCGAGGAGCCGGCGGCTCCGGGACCCCGCCCCGCCCCCCGCCCCGCCCCGCCCCTCCCTCCACCTCCGCCCCCCGCCGCTTCCTCCCGCGCTCCGCCCCGCCCCCGGCCCGCGACGCCGGGGAGAGGCGGGGTTTCCGCTTCCGGTGGCGGATTGTTGACGCCTGCGGCTGCTGCGGTGGCGACCCGGCCGTTGGGGAGGAGCTAGCGGGGGAGGGAGGCCGCGCAGTGACAGGGCCGCCGAGGGGGCCGCTGAGGCGACGATGGCAGAGGGGCCGGAGGAAGCGCGAGGCCGCCCTCCCGGGCAGGACGACGGCGCCGGGGACCCCGAGCCCGTCCGCTCCCCGGGAGGCCCTCCCGCCGCCGCCCCACGCCCCCCGGCCGGGCCGCAGGCCGAACCCCAGGCCCCGGGCCTCGCGCCCGCCGCGGCCGCCGCTGAGGAGTCGGAGCCGCCGCGGCCGCCGGGGAAGCCCGGGGCGGGGCTGCAGGAGCCGGCGGGCCGCGAGGCGCCGCGGGAGAGGCCGGCGCGGCTGAGCGCCCGCGAGTACTCCCGGCAGGTGCACGAGTGGCTGTGGCAGTCGTACTGCGGCTACCTCACCTGGCACAGCGGCCTCGCCGCCTTCCCCGCCTACTGCAGCCCCCAGCCGCCCCCGGCCGGACACGCCCCGGCCTACTACAGCCCCTTCTACTTCCTGGGCGCCGCGGCCGCCGGGCCCGACCCGGGGGCGGCCCCCGGCCTCCCCGCCGCCGCCGCCGCCGCCGTCGCGGGCCTGGGCGCCCGGGCTGCGCACGGGCAGGGGGCGGTCCGGGCCGCGCCAGCGACCAGGGTGGGCTCCGGCGCCGCCTCGCGAAGCCCGAGCGACCCCGGGCGGCAGGCAGGTGAGGAAGGGGCCCCGGGGCGGGGGCGGGGCGGAGGGGGGCAGAGCGGCGGGCTCGTGGCGGCCGTACCCGCCGCCGCCGCCGCCGCCGCCCCTCGGGTGGGCGCTGCTCTGCATTTGCGGCCCAGGCCTTAAGTTCCCGGAGGGTGCAGCCGGGCGGCGCGGCTGCTTTTTCCTCTAGACCTGGTCCTCCGGGCCGACCCCCTTAGTCCTGGGACGAGTCGTTTCCACGTGTAAAGGAAACCTTTGCTCGTGGAGCTGCCCTCTTGATCCCCCTGCTGCAGAGAGGGGGAGAGGGCGAGATCCACAGCTTGATTGTCCCATGGCAAAGCCGCCTTGACAGCTGGCAGGGGGCGGAGGCGGCGGAGGCGGCGGAGGCGGCGGAGGCGGCGGAGGGGCGCCGGTAGTGCTGGGAATCGGCCAGACGCAGCTTTGTGGTACGGGATAGGATGTACGATGAGGTGTGGTGCTGTCTGCAATAGAGAATTGATGCGGATGGGGACACGCCAGCTCGACACCAGGGACGATGAAACGACGCATGTAAAAGGAGGTTTTCATGACCACACATGGAGTTATGTTCCCTAACTGAATGTTCTTTGTGTATTTGCCTGTTGACTTCTGTAGGGAATTAAGAGTCACACTTTTTTGGTTTATTATTTAGACTAGTTTGTTTGTTTGTTTACTTTATTCAGCCACAGATACAGGAGACAAGAATTGGCTCTCCTGGGCGGCCCCGGGTGGCTCAGCGGTTCAGCGCCGCCTGCAGCCCGGGGCGGGATCCTGGAGACCCGGGACGGGTCGGGCTCCCTGCGTGGAGCCTGCTTCTCACTCGGCTTCTCTCTCTCTCTCTGTCTCTCTCTGCCTCTCATGAATAAGTGAATAAATAAATCTTTAATTTTTTTTAAAATTAGTGCTCCTGAATTTGGTCCATTCAGAACTTAAGATGTAAAAAAAAAAAAAAAAAAAAAAAAAAGAACTTAAGATGTCAGATGGGTAATCATTGAATTTATTGCATACAAAAGTAAGACAAGGGATCTCTGGATGGCTCAGCGATTTAGCACCGCCTGCAACCCAGGGTATGACCCTGGAGATCAGGGATCGGTCCGTGTCGGGTTCCCTACAGGGAGACTGCTTCTCCCTCTGCCTCTCTCTCTCTCTCTCTGTCTCTCTCTGTCTCATGAATAAGTGAATAAGTAAATCTTTAAAAAATTTTTTTTAAAATTAGTGCTCCTGAATTTGGCCCCATTCAGAACTTAAGATGTCAGATGGGTAATCATTGAATTTATTACGTACAAAAGTAAGACAAGGGATCCCTGGATGGCTCAGTGGTTTAGCGCCGCCTGCAGCCCAGGGCATGACCCTGGAGACCAGGGATCCGGTCTGCCTTGGGCTCCCTGCAGGGAGCCTGCTTCTCCCTCTGCCTGTGTCTCTGCCTCTGTGTGTGTGTGTCTCATGAATAAATAAATAAAATCTTAAAAAAAAAAAAAAAAAGTAATACAATGAATGAAGGTCTGATGAAGAACACAGGTATTTACTTTGTCCTAGTAACTGTCTATACTTAACCTTGGTTTTTCCTTTAAAAAAAAAAGTTAAAAAAAAAAAAAAAGTTTAATTTTGTATCATAGGCTGTGGTCACCAGGATTCTCTTTTCAGTCACTCGTGAAATGCTTTGAGTGCCTTAAGTAATGTAATATCTTTGAAATCATTTTTTTTAATCTTAAGGGGCTGAAAGCAAACTTTATTCAGTAAAGTGTGGAGCAGTGTTGCTGTATTTAAATGACATGTACTATCGATGGAGTCAATACCAATAATTGTTGCAAGATTTTAACTTTCTTTTTACTAGCAAGTTATACCTTGACTTTGTGTTTTCCATTTATTACCTAGCTTGGGTTCCAAGGTCTATGTGAAATGAGTAATTTTTCCTAACTTTTTTTTTTTTAATTTACAGGCAGAGAGTACATTATTCCTTCCTTGGCCCACAGATTTATGGCAGAGATGGTGGATTTCTTTATTCTCTTCTTTATAAAAGCAACCATTGTCTTAAGCATTATGCACCTCAGTGGAATAAAGTAAGTTAAGGCTTTTTGCAGAAAGGTTTTAATGTCTACAGTATAGAGATCTTATTTTCTGAAGTTCTGTTCATTTCTGCAAATGACTGTATGGATAATCAGGGTGCCAGTGTCATGATTTCTCCTATAGGGAGCTCCTGTAAGGAACTGTCATATTTTTTTCTTGGTTTTAAGAAATAACTACAAAAAAGAGAAAAGCACTTTAATAAATTCTGAAAGATCTGTGGAAATCTCACCTGTCAAAAGTAGGTAAATGTGTTTTTTTGATTCAACTATTAGGCCAGGCATTAGTTTCCTGCTTACTGTCCTATTCAGAGTAAAGACAAAAAAATAAAGAGCTTTGGGTAGATGAACTGATGATAATCAGATGGCATTCCCAAATGGGATTGATTATACTATCAAGCAAGTCCCAAGTGAACTGCAAAGTGAGCCATTTATTTAAGTAATCCTTTTAATATAAATAATTAGATAGCAATTATCACTTGCTAAGCATTATCTATATGTTAAGTACTGAGCTCACTTCATATGGATTCTTTAATCTTACCACCAGTATGAGATGTAGAGGTTAATACTTCCTTTTTATAGATTGAAGTTTGGGTTTATAAGAAGTTGAGCCCAGAATTTATAATTACAAAGGTAGTGTCAGTTTCAAGATACAAACTCTTGTGAAATTTCAGGACCTTGCCAGCAACCCGAGTGTTACTGTGATTCCTCCCTCTCTCTCCCTTTCTGTCCCACCCCCTGTGCAGCCAACCAGGTACCAGCTCCTTTCTTTCAGGCTCCTGAATAGCCTTTAACTCAGACTGTTTACCCTTTACTGTTTCATCATCACTACTTCTCCCTGGTCCAGTGATTGTCATCTCTTCTCAGGATCATAGCAGAAGTCTTCTTACTGGCATCTCAGTCTCCTGTCTCCTGTTCTATCTCAGTCCAGTCTGATATAAAAATCAAAGAGATCATAAATTCTGACTCTGCCCCTCTCCCACCTTAAAACTCTTCGGTAATTTCTTAGTGCCATTAGGATAAAGTCTTGTCTTCCTATCGTTTAACAGATGCTCTTATTTCTTAATCACTTTGACCGTCTACTTAATATTTGGGCCATGCCACATGGCTTACAGCTTCCATCACAGCCTCGTCCCAAGGCTTCCTCTCTTGCTAGAGAGTCTCTTCCCCTGAAACTTCCCCCTTCTTAGTCTGGCTACCTTCTCTTCATCCTCCACATCTCAGCTCAGATGTCATTTCTGGGAAGCCTTCATTCACTAAGTCACATGTACCTGGTATGTGTTTCCCCACTATCGGGTGGTTCTCTATCATCACCCTCATCCCACTTTATTATTACTTATTTGTTGTGCTTTGTCTAGTAGGTAAGAGTCTCCATGAAAGCAGAAATCAGATGGAGTCTCCAGGGCTAGTAAATGAATGTTTTGTGAAACTAAATGGGTGGAAACCTAAAGATCAGTTTAGAATTAATTAAAGTTTGTGACTTACACTAGTGGAAAAAATGTCAATGCAATTGCTCTGGTAAAGAAAATAATTCTTTATAACTCAAAACTATTGTTTTGTGTAGGGATATCTCTAAGTTTGCTATGCATTATATAATAGAAGAAATAGATGAAGACACATCAATGGAAGATTTGCAGAAAATGATGATTGTGGCTCTTATATACAGATTGTTAGTTTGTTTCTATGAGGTAAGCTACGGACTCAGCAGATATTCACATTTAACAATCTACTTTTAGATTATCAGCCCAACACAAAAAAATAATAGGAATTTATAATTATTCATGTTTTTGTCAAATGTCTATTTTTAAATTTTTTTCCAAATGTTTTTTTAACATAGTATTCTTCAAGTTAAAAAATAAACTTTTCTGAGTATAGACATTTTACAATTTCTTTGTAACATATTTCAGTCTTGTGGTCCAAAAACATACTTCTAAGTTGGTTGTGGAACTTGAAATGTATTTTTCCACAGAAACAGCTTGCTAAAAAAAAAGTGGGTCACAGAGAAATATTACAATAGATGTCTTGTGGTCTTGAGGGTGTAAGAGACCTGCAGAAATGCGTTACAGCGTTAATCTCCGAGTACTCTATGAGATTCTTTCAACTTGAAAATGTTAAAACGTGAATATGGCAAAAAACTAACCTTTAAAGTTGGTAGAGTTGAGCTAGTAAATTATTTTTAAATTATCCTTTTTTTCCTTAGATAATTTGCATTTGGGGAGCAGGTGGAGCTACCCCAGGGAAGTTCCTGCTAGGGCTTCGAGTTGTGACGTGTGATACATCAGTGCTTATTGCACCAAGTCGGGTTTTAGTGATTCCTTCCTCAAATGTTAGCATTACGACGTAAGTTTTTTTCGTAGCTTTCCTGTGTACTTATGAAAATAATAAATTTTAACTGTAGAATTCAATATTATAAGTTATGTCATTTGAAACAGTATTTTTAGGATGCTGGTATTCTTTTTCTTCGTGGCATGTAATAGATAGACTTACCTTTGTTACGTTCAAAACTGAAAAATTGGAGTTTTTCAGTTGTTATATAATTGTAGACCCCTCTTCAGTATACAATGTCAAGATAATCATTTTATGAAATAAAAGTCACAGTAAGAGGGTTTGGGTGGTGATGCTGTCTATATCAGTCTCCATACCTAGTTTGGTTATTCTCTAAATCTGTGGTTATAGGGCCAGTTACTAATCTGCCTTGAGCCTCCAGCCTCCATTTGGTAATAATACTGGTCATTATCCCATCCTGAATGGGCAGGAAGAGTTTGGACCGATACATATGCATCCACCCAGCTCTTGGTCTTAAGTGATACGATAGAGCTTGTAATACTGGCAGTACTCATGGCTAGCTGTTGCTGTCTGGCTCTGTGGGGGAGGTACAAATGGTGATAATGGGAGTTGTAGAGACTCAAGTAGGCGGCAGTCAGTTGAGCAAAACAAGATACTGGCTGGAATTGCTGCCAGAATGATTCAGAGCTGGGTTGTTATATAAAGAAATATGAGAGACTCTGGAAGCCTTGATTTTGTCGATATCCTCAAAACTTCTTACAGTTTTGTGATTATTATAATCCTGGTTGCTACTTTTAATGAGAGTCAATAATGGCTGTTTATTGAGCACCTCTTATGTAACAGGCATTGTTTAAAACGCTGAATATGTGTTAACTAATAAGATAGGTGCCATTATCCCTTTTTTACAGATGTAGAGCACAAGTGAATGGTAGAAAATGGATATGAAACCAACTAGCCTGCATTCTGAGCCACAGGGCTTTCCTTATAGCCTTTTAGTGTATGGAGAGGCAGAAATCTAACACTGGCAGGATGATTCTCCCTTCTGAGCCATGGCTGGAGGTTTTTTAAAGCTTTCTTTAATCATAGCATCCCACAAAGAAAGAATACACAGTAATTTGAATTGTTAGAGCTTCACAGAAGGTAGAAAAAGGGGACTGCAGTAAGCACATCAATGTAGAAGTGACTATACAAAAGGTAAATGAAGGGAAGAGTTATTCTTATAGCAAAATATCAGAGAAAATACTGTAAACCTTTAGTTCACATTCTAAGACATATTCATGATGAAGGCTTTAAAACAGCCCAGGTGGTTTTATCAGAATATAATGCTACTTGAAAATCACTCAGCTATCGAAGGTGAAAACCCCCTCAGTACTTTGTATGTTTTAAATATCTTACTTTGGACTTGATAGGATACAGTTAATCTCTAAGTGGTTGGTATATAATTTACCTGATATTTTTTGCCTTAATTTTTTAGGTCTACTATACGAGCTTTGATCAAGAATTTTTCTATTGCTTCTTTTTTCCCTGCTTTCATCACACTGCTGTTTTTTCAGCATAATCGAACAGCCTATGACATTGTAGCAGGAACCATTGTGGTAAAGAGAAACGGGGTCAGATGATGCCCCAAACAACCCTGAATTCCATACTGCCTGGAATAACAACAAGACTACATTATGTGTCAAGGCCATCAGTGTCCCTGGTTACACTAACTGATGATTTAGAGATTAAAGCAGGCGCTTCAGTGTGATGCAGGTGACTGCTCTGAAAGTATTGATTTTACTTGAATGCCAAAGAACTTTTCCAGAAGAAAAGCCTGTTAAATTCAAGTGTTAAAAATTTTTAGATCAAAAAGGAGGCAAGTGGTTTTATAATCAACAATGGACAATATATACTTTCTTAAGATCTAAGGCTTTAGAATTTGCTGAAAGCATTTTCAGCTGTTATATCTGCAGATGAAACTTTAAAAAATTTATTTTGGTTTATCCCAAAATGATGGAGAAAGTCCACTTGTGTTTTGTAAACACATTAACTCATCTTATAGTTAACACTTCTTGGGGAAATTGTCTTTCCTTTTGGGGAGAGGGAGGGAGGACACAAATTTGGTAATCCACTTGTCTCCCATCCTAGGAGGAAGTGTTAGCTGCAAGAGAAAGGGGCAGATGAAGCAGGCAGTTCCCTCCCCCTGGAGTTCTCAAATCCCTACTGCAGTGTACTGTGGGAATGACGCTATTTTACAAGTATTGTTACTGTTTGAACATGTATTTGGGGGCAAGTTTTGCATGATGATGAAAAAGTATTAAGTCCTATTTGCTATATTATTACTGAATATTTTTAAAGAAAAGGTAAGTTAGTGATTGCTTGGGGAGGGGAGGGGCACCTAAATTTTCACCGTAAATTTAAGTTGAAATTCATGTGCAAGTGTTTTTAGTCCCCTGAATCAAACTATAAGTATGTGGGGGGAAAGGTCTTCATCAAATTGTTGCATATTTACTGTAAAACAATAATCCCAGTACGTGTGCAGCATGAAGAAAGTGTTAGTGCTGTTCAGTGTCTTGAATGTACCTTCTATTTGTACACCAGGTAGTCACATACTAGTTACTTTTTATATTTTATATAGTTCCATGACTTTTAAAACATCAAGGAGTTAAATAATCTTAGTATTTTATGACAAAATATTAGTAGCCTCTGAAATATTAGTTTTCCCATTATGAACTGTTCTCTCTAAAACAAGGACAAGTACCATTTCCAGACATTTTTCTAAGTTTTCTGGGCCAAAAAGCTTGTTTGGGGCTTGGGGCCTGCCAGAGATGATGTTTTGAGGGAAATGTTAAGTAACACTCTGTGTATTGCTATTTTAATTTATTCTACTGAAGCAAAGCTTAGTGTTTTAAATGTGTGTGCATGCTCTTGTTAAGTGGCCCAGTTAGCGGTATTGAGATGTACCTGAAAAAGTTTTCTTCCTTAGGCAATTTTTCCAGCCCTGACAGTTTTCAAAAAACAAAAACAAACAAAACACTAAACTGTCTTGGACACTTCATAATTAGATTGCTTTATTTTTTTATTTATTTTTTTTTTTTAGATTGCTTTAAAGATCAATCTGGACTTTATTTTTGGTCTTTGTAGCAAATGCAAGACATGTCGATCACTATCAATTTTTATAGTTTTTCTTTGACTTTAAAGACTGTGAAAATAATCACATTTGATGTCCATAGAAACCTTAACAGTGTCCTAATACCCTTTTATTATAGAATTTCATAAACCATGTCTTTCAAAATAATTTTATATTAAATCCAACATCACAAAGTTAAGTGTGTCAAAGTACTTAATAGATCATTCACTTATAGCCCCTGGGAAGACATATGAAACTTATATGGCCCTTCACAGTAGACAGACCCATTAGGAAATGTTACATAAACTTACCACCCAGTAGCATGTACATTAGTGTTAGTGGATACATGATTTTTGCCACTGATGGGGGGGGGGGGGGTGTTCAAATTGAAATGTCCTTTGGCCATATTGCTCTGAAATATATATTTAATTTAGAATTTCCTCCCAGGTAATTGGAAGGTTCACCATCTAGGCCATTTTTATTTATATAGCCAAGCAAAAACAAGTAAGTAGCCCAGTTTAATTTCTTAAAATATTGCACATTTGCTATATAGGAGTTATTCAGAATCATATTTATATGTAGGTTCATTTAGATCCATCTTAGGATTCAAGTTATATAGTCCTATAAAATAAATATTACTACTTTGCCTTTACATAAAAATGCAAGTGTGTTTGTATTTTGAATCCAGCACTTAGGAGAAGAGATTTTGATTCCCAAATCATTGTGGGGGTGGGGGGTGGGGTGATGACAAAAACAATGGGAAAGAAGAGAGAGTCGCTTTTTTCCTCTTAGGGTTGTGGGGTGGAGCCTCTCCTCTTTTCAAAAACACTTTTCCATTTAGTATATTTCATTTATAGAAATGCTGATTTCTGTGTCAAAGTGTAATTCTCATGCTGAAGCTCTAGCCCAAAAAGGCAAAAAGCAAGTTGTTTTTATAGCACAAACATTATCCATCGCTTCTACAAATTAAGAAACAAGGGAACAAAGATTAGAAGTCAAGCCAAGTAAGAACATGGTTTCAGGGAACGTGCCCTAAATAAAACCACAGAACAGGCAGTTAACTCAGGTGCCTAGAAAGTCTCGGTACCCATTACTAGAAACAGCCAGCCAGAGCGGCTAGTGCACCTTGAGAAAAGTAAAGTCTGCGTGCTCACGTTCCTGCCGGGCTTAGGGAAGTAGGCGAGGATGGCAAGCCTTGCTGTTGAGACCAATCCAGGACTACACAAACAAAGCCAGCATGTTTTTGGATGATAACCCTTTAAAATGTTGCCCAACTGACAGTGTCCACTGGTTCAGAGGTCACTTCTTTCCACCTAAATGTTTACCTTGCAGTTTTACCCAAATACTTAGATTTGGAAAAAAAACCACATTTGAGGACTCCTTTACCTAAATTATAAAACTAAGTCTTTAGTGTTCATTGTTTCAAATGAGAAGTAAAAGTTATTGTAACTGCTTTAAGTGACTTGTGGGAGTGTTTTACTTATGCATAAGTATTTCCAGCAAAAGGAAGGTAGAAAGGAGTTGAAGCTATTTGCTACTTGGGAGTAGAAGGCTTTTTGAGAGAGATAGGGGTATTAAGTACTTTCATTCCACACTTAGCCCTATTAACAGGCTTTTGTTTCTTTTGAAGAATATGCCCAAATAACAGCAGTATTCCAGAAATCTGACAAGGATCATTTGTTACTTGCCACTTCCCATGCCCTATTACCAAAGGCCAAAATCTACAGTATGTGCTTGCCTGGGTGAAGTTCTTCATTCCAAACCATGTTGTATTTCCTTTGCAGTTCATTATAATAGGGCTTGACCCACAAAAAGTATCTGATGGCCTGCCTATAAATAAAATTCAGCATTCTATTTTTAATAATTTGTATGCCACCAGTTTGTATTCTTTGTCTCAATAAATACTTGAACACTAGTGCTTTTGTTTTTTGACTGTTAATTTGATATTTGCACTAGAACCTCCTGCTTAAGGAAAACCCTTAGTTCCAAATACAATTTTCTAAGATTTCCTGCCTTCAGGAGAATGGCAGTCAACTAGAGTGCTTTCAGAAATGGAGGTCTACCAAAAAAAAAAAAAAGATTTTATTTATTCATGAGAGACACAGGCAGAGGGAGAAGAGGGCTCCCCGCAGGGAGCCCCATGTGGGACTTGATCCCAGGACCCCTGAGCCAAGGCAGACGCTCAACCACTGAGCCACCAGGCACCATTTTTGGGGTATATTCTTTAAGCAAGTCAGTCACTTGAAAGTTACTCGTAGATGACGATGCTTAATGTTAAACTAATCGTGTCTTTAGTAGTGGTTAGCCATCCCAACTATTATGCAAGATACTAAGGACCCACGTTACACACGGGGAACGAGAAGTTCAAAGTCTCCACTGGCAAATGCCTGGGCTGGGCAGTTTAAACCTAGTTCTGATCTTATGAGCATTTCCTGTTGTAACACAGCTAGAGGAGGAGGAGGACAGAATACAAAACCGGTTCCTCAAGAAGAACACAGGTAGGGGACGCCTGGGTGGCTCCGTGGTTGCCTTTGGCTCAGGTCCTCTCGAGGAACCTGCATCTCCCTCTGCCTGTGTCTCCGCCTCTCTGTATGTTGCTCATGAATGAATAAATAAAATCTTAAAAAAAAAAAAGAAAAAAGAAAACCACAGGTAGTAAATTTAAATGTGGCTAAACAACGGCCTGGCCTGTGTTCTGTGGACAGTAGTATGGTGTTCTGAGTCCTGCACACTCTGGAACTACAGTGGGCTTCCAAGGTAGGCTGGGAAGCGCTGCCCCGTAGTACTAGTAAATTCAGCTGGCTGGGTCACTACACCCGATACACCCAATTTCTCTATTCTACTGGACCAAACATCAGTTTCCACTGAAGGCACAGGCTAACCTTTGTAAAATTTTCATGGACTTTCAAACTTATAAATAAGCCCAGGAAACAAAGTCATGGGGATGAAAGGCACAGCATAGGAAACAGGAATTCTTAGTAACATATAGTGACTGCTGGTGACCACACTTCTGGTGAGGAGCACGGGTAATGTATAGAATTGTTGAATCACTCTGTACACTTGAAACATACAACATGGTGTGTCCTCAATACTTGAATAATAAAAATTTCAAAAAACCATGTAATTACAATATTATTCGAAATTAAAGCATTGGACTACTCTACAGCCTGGTTACAAACTTAAAATTAGTCCAGCGCTTTAATTTCAAATAAAATCCTAATTACATGAACAGTTTCAGGAGAGAATTTATACTAATAAAAGGCTAGCTTGAAGACATTTCTTGAATTCTTTAAATTCTACTTTCTCTTAATAGAGAAATCCTAAATTAATGCACCAAATCCTAAATTACTTGTAACAACCCAGCACCTAAAGTCGCATGCCTGGACCTCATGAGTTCAGTCTTCCGGCCTGGGAAGTGGGCTTACTTGCTTCCACGACACTGCCCCGTCTTCCCTGGACCTCCCTCAACTTTCCCTTGTGTGTGGAGCGCATGACCTGGGCCCGCCCAAGACCGGATCACAGCTCTGAGCGGCCCATCGGGGACTCTGCAGCCGGAGCCCGTCCAGGGAGGAGAGCCCTCTGCTGGGCCTGAGCGGGGAGGGACAGGCTTGCAGCTGGAGCTGCTCCCGGGAATGTCTACAGCTACCACGTGCAGCCTGAGGAGGACGGCAGTGGGGATGGGACATTCAAGTCCCCAGTCCCAGAGATGATTGCAGCTTGGGGGCCAGAAGACTTTTTAAGCGACCTTAAGCAGGATAGTCGTTTTAAAGAATAAGTAGTTCTAGCACATTTTTTTTTTCTCTAGCACATTTCTTGCGAAAATCTTAGCCAGTGTAGAAAGCCTACCATTCCCATTCATGTGGGCCCAGAGAATGGCGAATAATGAACCTGTTAGGTATTAACATCTCAGCATTAAGACCAGATTTCTGGTATTCATTTGCCCCAAAGAGGCCCATGTCAAATGTGTATTATTTACTAAAAGTGAGGAATATAGAATGTCCCCCCAAACTAGCATCTGCTGATGGCCTAAGATTTTTTATTTTAAAGATTTCACTTGAGAGCGCATGAGCAGCAGGGAGGGGAAGAAGCAGACTTTCCAATGAGCAGGGAGCCCAAAGACGGGCTCCATCCCAGGACCCTGGGATCATGACCTAAGCCGAAGGCAGACACTTCACCGACTGAGCGCCCCCAACCCCCAGGCAACCAGCCTAAAGTGTTTTCAATACAGAAAAATATCTTTTCAAAATTGGAAACGCAAAAACATTTTGTAAACATTTTAAAGTTCTGAATTTGGACTTCACCAGAAGTTCAGCAAAATAAAAGACTGCACAAAATAATCTGTGTGCTCAAACTGAGTATAAAATTAGCAAATGCCATCCCAACAGGTCTTTTTTTTTGGACAACAGACGAAATAGTTAAAAATAATTTTTTTTGGTGAAATAATCCAAAAGCCACACAAAAGGACCATGAAGTTTTTGTAGGCTGCTTGGGCCTGTAGATTCGATCAATAAACACTATCTAGTCACCTCTCAAGGAAGATACGATACAAAGAGAAATGGTTACTTGTGTTTATTTTCAATTTTTAAAAAGGTATGTCAATTTATATGCAAAGTAGGCGTGATTCCTAGCACCAGACAAAAAGCAGGGTACCTTCTATATGTTTTACGTTCAGACACTTCCCCCTTCACTTAGGAGTTGTCCAAATCAGTTAAATGTATTCTTTGGAATTTCTGACCATGGCGAACCTTTACAAAAAAGGTTCCCTTCCATTAACACTGGTACCTTCATTATAAGTTAACACTAGAACAAAAAATATTTCATAATTTTTTATTGATGGCATTTATCCCATGGTTTAACATGTTAATTATACTGTAATAAACATGGCTTTAATATTAAACTTTTCCTTATTATCCAAAGTCACCACAGTCCATTTCAGTAAATATAAAAATATATGCTTAATACTTTGTACAATACTGGTTTTTGGTCCAAACAAAACTGGATCAGAAAAGCCAATAAATTCACTTTAAGAATCCCCAATTTTTTTTTAAAGATTTCCAAATGGATTTAGGCAACTTTGAATAATGGGATTTACATAATAAAATCTGAGACAAGACTAAACAAAGAACAAACAAATTTTCTAACACAAAATTAAAATTTCAAGTTCACAGATTTATGTTATGCCAAAAAAGTACAGAAACAAAATTGTATTTACACAAGTTTCATAATAAAATAATGAAAAAGGCAAGACAGGTGATAGGAGAATGAAAATATAGAAATAGCATATAATTATTAAATGGAGAACGCACTAGATCTAATAAGTCCTTAGCATGGACCATTCTTTAATCAGGCTTCCTCTATCAGAAAATTTTAGTGCACAATACACCCAACTCACTCACTTCACACATACACCAGCACAAACTCAGCATAGAAATCATTCACTTCCACATTCTCTAATCTATACAGAATTCCTCCGATATAATTACAATTGCGGTGCGTTCCACAAACGCACATCAACGCACAGAGTGGTGCAGACACAGAGGTTCTATCTATACACAGCCATCCGCGGAGCGGGCTCGGTCCCTGGGTTCAGCCAGCCTATGCCAATCAGGGAAGAATGTGCTGGATTCTATTTTTGCTGAAGAATCAGTCACCCATCTAGCTATTTTTTTTTTTTTTTTAAAGGGGAATGGGAGAGGTAAGGGCAGGGCTTCTGTAAAGAAAAAGGAGGAAAGTCCCCAACATAAAGAAGTCCTCAGGCAGATCTGACTTCAGATAACCCCGCGCACAGTACGGGCCAGGATCTGAGAAGCAGGGCACCAGCCGTTGCGGAAGTGTGGTGTGTGACACACCGCGACCTTTATTTCCTGCGCCTAACAGCAGTCTTTATCTTGCGACCAGAAACTGAAGTTCCAGAAGAGGAGAACATATTTTTCCCATTTGACCTGTGAAAAATAGAGTGTATTATGTGACAAGGTGCTCAGGGGAGACTTGAGAACCATCACCATCCTACATGCGGCCGGGACCAGGGGTGCACAGGGAGGGGAAGCACATTTTCTGTCACTGTGCGCGCGCGCACACACACACACACACACACACACACACACACACACACACACTCGCACGTACACACCTGCTGCTGCCCCACAGCTACGACCCTCCATGACTGTAATACGGCCAAGTGATCATACTGGAGAACATCCATGGAGTTTTACCTCAACTATACCATACTCCTTGGTGATTTCAGAAACAAAACACACACACGCAGGTACGTGCACACACCCCACCGTGTTAAATTCTCCACATCATATGATTGTCTTACCCCATTGTGAATGCTGGCGAGGACTGGCTGAACGGGAAGCCTCCAGAGCCAGAAGGCTGCGCCGAGGCCGCAGGTGTGCTGGGATTTGCACCAAATGTGAACACTCCTGATGGATTGTTGTTCGTGAAGTTGAAGTTAGTGGTGCTGCTGCCAAACTGGAAAACTGAACCTAGGATAATTAAAGCAGAAAAACTTCATTAAGGTCAAAATGACAGTTTTTCTAGAAAGGACTCTGACCTTTACATACAAAAACATGGGAAAGATTAAGCTTTCTTAGAATCATTTAATATGGGACACCTGGGTGACTCAGTGGTTTAGAGCCACCTTCAGCCCAGGGCCTGATCCTGGAGATCTGAGATCGAGTCCCACATCAGGCTCCCTGCATGGAGCCTGCTTCTCCCTCTGCCTGTGTCTGTGTCTCTGCCTCTTCTCTCTCTCTCTCTCTCCCCCTCCCTCTCTCTCTCTCTCTCATGAAAAAATAAAGTCTTTAAAAAAAATTTTTTTAAAAGAATCATTTAATATAAAGAAAATTAAAATGAAGTGTTTTCTCCACTGACACACAGAACATACTTAAACAGCCCTGGGCAAGTGATGCAACTTAACCATGACCAAGGAGAAAAGGGTAGGATGGACTTCTGGTTCAAGATACAGAATCAACACACACACTTAGCGCTAACTTCTTCAAAAATTACATTAAAATAATAGTAAAGGGATGTTTACAAAGATGGAGGAGAGAGAAGACAACACCAACAAAATGTAGACACTGGAAGGCTGCCAGATCCAAGTACTAAGCTAGTGGCACAGATGGAATCGACACTAAACATCTCCAAAGGTTTGGGTGCCAGGGGCCACTGGAAGTGAGAATGAAAGTGTGACTACAAAAAAAGAAAAAAAAGAAAAAGAATTGGATATCTGTGTACGAGGCAGGTACGCAGATCAATCCCTCCCCCAAACCAAACAAGATGATAATTCTCCTCTACCCCCACAGAATAGAACATCAGTCTCCAGAGAGGTCTCTGGACTAGGGGAGGACATATGAAGGCAGAGACAGCCTATCAAAAATAGAAGGATTAAAAATAAGTTGCTGTACTGGGAACAGAGAGCTGCAGCCTTCCTCTCTGACTTAGGTCCTAGAATCCGGACAATCAGGAACATACATACCCTCCAAGCAGGAGGCTGGCAATAACCTCTGGAGAATCTGCCCATCTAGAAGGGAAAACCCAGGGACACTAACATCCAGGTCTTCTCAAGTAAGCAGGCCCGTCACATAAACTTACAGCGAGATTAAACACCTATGAGCATATCCGTGCACAAAGAACATCACGTTGTATTTAGGTGTCCTACATTCATAAAAGTATGAGTTGAATGGGAAAAGGTATTTGCAAATCATAAGAGCTGATACCCAAATATAAAAAACTTCTACAACTTGATAGTCAAAGAAACCAAAAACCCTGATTTAAAAATAGACAAAGGACTTGAACAGACATTTCTCCAAAGCTGACACAAACAACTGGGATGCCTGGGTGGCTCAGGGGCTGAGTGTCTCTGCCTTTGGCTCAGGATGTGATCCCGGTCCTGGGATCCAGTCCCACATCAGGCTCCCTGCGAGGAGCCTGCTTCTCCCTCTGCCTAGGTCTCTGCCTCTTTCTGTCTCTCTCATAAATAAATTAAAATCTTAAAAAAAAAAAAATTAAACGACACCAACAGATACATAAAAAGATGCTCAACATCACTTATCATCAGAGACATACAAATCAGAACCACACTGAGACACCACCTCACACGTGTTAGAAGGGCTATCATCAAAAAGATAAGAGGCAACAGTTGTAGGTGAAAAAAAGGAACTGTCATGTACTGCTGGTGGGAATGTGAACCGGTGCAGCCACTATGGAAACAGTATGGAGGTGCCTCAAAAAAATTAAAAATAGAGCTACTCTATGACCCAGCAATCCTCATTCTGGGTATTTATCCAAAAGACTTGAAATCAGGATCTCGAAGAGATATTTGGACTCTTGTGTTCACTGCAGCATTATTTACAACAGACACAACCCTAAACCTCTACTGACAGATGAAGAGATGAAAACAATACATAGTACATACAATGGAATACCATTCAGCTTTTTTAAAAAAAAGAAAAGCTTACAATATGAAAAAACATAAATGAATCTGGAGGACATTAGGCTAAGTGAAATAAGCCAGTCACAGAAGGACAAGTACTACAGGATTTCTCTTCCATGAGCAATCTAAAATAGCCAAACCACAAAAGCAGAGAGAAGAGGGGCTGCTGGTGTGTGTGTATGCGTGCATGCATCAACAGAGAGATGCTCTTCAATGGGTGTGAAGTTTCAGTTACACAAGCCATCAGCATACAGCAGGGTGCCTACAGGTAACACTACTGCACACTTCATTTGCCGAAAGGATGGATCTCATGTTTTTTTTTTTTTTAATTGTAGTAAAAATAATTAGCAACTATGATTAGATAGCCATGAAGCACCAGACATTCGAGGAAAGTATTTCACAAGAAACATCAAGACCCAAACAATAATAAAGAAAAGCAATTTGGAGAAAACGGACTGAACAATAGGAAAAAACTCCCATACTTCATCATTTATATCCTCAAGAGATCAACAGGTTTAACAATTCTGAAACAAGAACAGAAAGATATAAAAGGGACACATCCACAGAACAAAAAAGACCATCTGAAATTAAAAAGTAATACTAGCAAAAGTAATATCTTGATCAAATGGGAAGTAAAAGTGGAAGAAATCTTCCCAGAAAGGACAAAAAAGGGAAAAAAGAACAAAAGTTAAAGAGGCACAAAAATCTTCAAAGAAGTAATTCAAGAATGTTCACAAAAGGACAGACTAAATTCCTTATACAATCAAAGGATAAAAATGGATCCCAACCAAGGAACATCCTCCTTGCCTTAGAACACTGGAGGCAAAAGAAAAGATTCTAATGAGATTCTAGAAAGAAGAAATGGGTCCCAAAGCAAAGATCAAGAAAGACTTCCAGAGCAACTCTAATAAGAGAGCCAGAAAATCCACCACGGAGAAATGCTTTCAAAACTATGAAAATTATTTCTAATCTAAATCTGTATTCAATCAAAATCTTACCGAACACAGGGATGGAATAAAGATACTTCCAGAAATATATGGTCTCAAAATTTTCTCCCCTGGGGGCTTAAGAAATCACTGGAAGATCTGCTCTATCAAAACAAAGGGATAAGAACAAGACACTGACATCACCCAGGAAAGAGAAGCAGCAATCTCCAAGAATGGTAAGAAGAGATACCAAGACCACAGTTAAGTAGCAGGCCTAGAAAGCCTGCTGGAAGGAAGAGGTTAGAAGAGTCTGTGAACGACACCTGGGTTAAGCATCCATCTTCAGCTCAGGTCATGATCTCAGGGTCTAGAATCGAGCCCCCCAGTCAGGCTCCCTGCTCAGTGGGGAGTCTGATTCTCCCTCTCCCTCTGTGTGTGTGTGCCCTTTTTCTCTCACTTGCTCTCTTGCTCACTCTCAAATAGAATCTTAAAAACAAAAAGATTCTGTGAAAAATTTCCTTCAAATACTAAATAACAAGCAGCCAATGTATTTGAAAATAAAAAGAAACAACCTACCTGAATGAGGGAACAACTATAAAGTTAGAACTAATGAAAGTACAAAGAAATTAAAACAGAGGAATCATGGCGCCAGAGAAAACAAAATTTTGTATAGAAAAGAAAAGCACACTGTACCATACAGCGTCTGCATACTCAAAACACTAATCTAAGCACACAGGGATCAACCTCGGAGGAGTGAGCTGTCATCTGTGTGAAAGAAAGCTACATTCCCCAATTCCACATGCTGAGGAGCAATAAATCCTGATTAAAATGGTGAACATATACCTCAAGAGAAAGTACCAATACCCAGAATACATAAAACATTCCTGCACATCAGTGAGCAAAAGCAAAACTGAACCCCCAAAAAATGGCTAAAAAAATCCTTATAGAAACAATTCACAAAAAATGAAATCCAGCAGAATCCAAATCTGAGAATCCTCATACAACGCAGTACGATGTAAATGGGTATAATCCGTCAGGACAAGCTTGCGTTATTTTCTGCAGTATTGGATATGTATGCACACCTTTTAATCTGGCAGTCCCTCTCTTGGGTATATACCCTAGAAAAATATGCCCCAAGACACATACCCAAGAATGAGCAGAGGTACATTTCCTAAAAGGTAAAAACAACTCAAACACATTTGTGAACAGTATATGGATAAATTGTGATATGTTCATAAACAGATTTACTCTAACACAGTGAAGGAGAACAAACTATATGTAATAATACGGATGAACTTTACAAGTAAGAGTGAAAGATGCAAGAAATCAAGAGACTTAATACAGTGAGATTCCATTTATATAGAATTAAAAATAAGACAATATGGTATTTTGTAGAGATTCATGTATCAGCAGTTAATTTTAAGTTAAAACCCCAGGAAAGTGATCGCTATAAAAGCCTGGACACATGAGAGCAAGGAGAGAGAGGCGTGTGATCACACAGGGACCCAGGAGGGGCTGCTTGCCATCCAAGCATCTGCTTTAACACCACACTGTTCCTTTATGTTTCATGCTTTTCTTCATGAAGTCATATTTCAGTTAGAAAAATTAACATTGTGCAATTTTGAGGAAATATATCATCATAGTACAATGTGATCAGCCATATTAAAAACAAAAAACAAACAAACAAAAAAAACAGAGGAATGTTTGTTTAAATATGCAAGTATCATCAAACATAAAGCATCCTGGGTGCTTGGGCTATTCTGTCCCAGGAGAAAACTGGAGTGGAGGTATAACCTTCTGAAGAATCACAATTACAATCACAATCACAATACAGATTAGAAAATATGGCTAAAACTAGGCTGGAATGCTCCAAAAATCAGATGGGGAGAAACAGGACTGATCAATGCTGTACCTCAATCAAAGAGTAAGAAATAACTACATTTTTAAAGAATGTATTTTTTAAATTTATTTGACAGAAAGAGAGCACAAGCAGGGAGAGCGGGAGAAGGAGAAACAGGCTCCCAGCTGAGCAGGGAGCCCAGTGTGAGGCTTGATCCCAACACTCTGGGATCATGACCCGAGCCTAAAGAACACAATCAACTGAGCCCCCAGGCATGCCAAATCACATGCTTTAATACCTTATAGTGTGCTTCATTATATAAAAGTTGAGAATGTTGTTTACAGCAATGTCCAAACATATATTTTTCTATTTCGTCAAGTACAAGAGACATTTAAAGAAAGAAGACATAAGCCTGGTTTCAAAATTCAAAAACCATCCTATTTGAAGACACACAGACCCTAAGTACAGACACAAGCCATGTGACCAGCACACACTCACCGGAACTCGGAGCTGTTGCAGAGCCAAATGCAGACTGACCGGGCTGTTGTCCAAACACAGAAGGCTGGCTGCTGCTGGACACGGTCCCAAAAGTAGGTGGTGCAGGCTGAGAACCAGCAGAAAACAACGCTGCTGAAGAGGACAGAGCTCCAAAGCCTGTGGGATTAGGCTGGCTGGCACCTTGACTTTGTCCAAATGTCGGGGTTTGGTTAACACCAAATGCTGGACTGGCAGATGGTGCTGAAGGTCCAGTGCCAAATACAAAGGAGGATCCTAGAGGCCCAGAGAAACACTGATGTCACCTTAATAGCTACTAGGAGATAATTCTCAAGAAACATCTATGTACACCTTCAGCAGCAAACTTCAAGCTTCTTTTCATACACTTACCTACCTGTACAAATCCCATCAAGGCAAGTTTTCAATAAATAATTAAGAATACAGTTCTTGCCATTATTTAGTGAAACCATACAGATAGAATGCACATAAACAAAATCATCTACCTATTAACAAACCCACCTCCACAGCCAAACTTTTTTTTAGGTAGAGGGCCCATCTAAGACAACAGGCGATAACTCATCAGATACTAATAAAGAGCAGAAACCAACTAACGTTGTCATCACGTATATATTACAGACTAAGGACTTTTGTCTAACGGAACAGTCCCCAGTTTCTGGTTACTTAACAACATAACATTTCAAAAAGAACAGTGGAAAAAACCAAAGATGACATTCTTATTGAGACTAGAAAAATTCTTCCCAAGACTTAATTCTATTAAACCGAATACAAACTATACAGGATTCCATGCAGTGGACAGTTACAACATCCTGAGTAAAGAGGACCTAACGGCACCCAGGCCATTCTGTGAAAACCTGCTACGCTATTTGCTAAGAGAGGATATAATTCAAGCCAGTCCAACTACAACACTTATGTTGTTGTTCTTCTGTCAAAGTACCTGCAGAGCTGGAGGTGGTTGTAGCTCCAAAACTGAAGCCAGAGGTGGCGGTGCTATTACTGCTGGCTCCGGGACCAAAGACAAATGGTGTGACAGCTGGGCCTGTGCTGGACGTGGTTGCTGGTTTGCTCTCTTGAGAAAACAGCAAAGGCTGAGATGCGCCGGATTCGGCAGAGTTCCCAAAGGCAGAGCTGCTCACAGGATTGCTGGCCTGTCCAAACACAAAGGCAGCCACAGGCGCGCTGGAGGAGGAGGTGGAGCTACCAAATATGCCCCCGGGGGCTGATGTTGCTGGCACGCTCGAAGTGGAAGCACTGCTGTTCAAGAAGCTGAACACGGACTTCACTGCACCTGGATCTGAGAGACAGAAACGAAGGGGGAAACAAAAATCTGTAAGAAAAGGAGTCACAGAAAGCATTTCTTCCCACTCTCCAGCCCAGTAATTAATTAGAAAACAGAATCATTAGGTTTTTTTTATATAAATGTATTCATCAAACGGACATGTTATATTAAATTTTGATATAAAGCAAACATACCCATCTTTTCTTTGATGGCTTTTGGACTGTATCTTAGACCAGGCACACTTTCAGCATTCAGATTAATGAGAATAAAAAATATCACTTAAGTCCAACACATCTAACTGGAGGATATGTCTGGATAACTGTTCAGATAGTGGGAGACAGCTGTACTCTTCATTTTGCCATTTATGTTAGCAAAATCATAATTTATCCAACTGACAGCCACTTTTCTCTGCATTATTTACTGACAGAGCATCCTTCAACTCACTAATTGGTAACTCCACCTTTAGGACATACTAAATCTCCAAAATATGTGTGCATTTGTTTTCTCTACAGTTATAGTTACTAGACTGGTTTAATTACTGTAGCTTCATAGTATGGTTTGATATTAGTAGAACAAACCTGTTTGTGTTCCTGCCCTTCTCTCCAAAATTTGTGCGTTTTTCCTTCCATATAAATTTTAAAACGGGCTTATAGCTTGTCACACTCCACAAATTAAGGCTTCCAGCTATGGAAGGACTAGGTCACAATGATCAAAGAGGTCACAGGGAACGGAGCCTATGGTCCTGCACTAGCATCCTACGGTGACAGATGGGAGCTACTCTTGCAGTGAGCACAGCACGACACAACACACAGCTGTGTGATCACTACAGTGCACCTGAAACTAATGCAACATGTATGTCAACCACACTTCAACTACACAAAAAAACCAAGATTATGCTGGGGTGTTGGGAAGAATGCTCTCCCTCAGGAACAGGTATTAAATAGGTCTTTTATGTTCTTTCAATTTGTATTTCAATAAAATACAAATCAGAAATGTTAGGAGATACAAATGACATTTGTCCAACTATTTATTGCTGATTTAGAGGAAAGCTACGGGTTTTTATATAGTGAGCCTGAAACCACTCACCTACCTGAAGACATCTTTTTAACCATCCCAATCATGTTTCAGTTCCATAATACTGTCTCTAGACAGGGCTGTTTATAATATGGTATGGGCGGCGTTAGCGTGATTTACAGAAAGTGGAGTATGTTCACTTTCAAGTTAGTTAATGGGAGGTTAAGAGTGTGTTTCAATGGAAAGAGTATAGTGACACCACCATTACATGTGAGTAGACCTGATCTTATTTTTATTACCTTCCAAATCGTATCCATTACTTAGGTTTTGAAGTGTATTTTGAATGTCCAGACAGACAACAGAAAGACCTCCCACCCACTGAATTCCATTCTTTTTTTTTTTTTTTTCAGGTTAATTTTTTGTTTCCTGTTTCCAATATATTATTCAGAAGTGTTTGTGGGTGTTCTATTTTTTTTTTTTTTTGGCCTATCTGAAAATATTTTGCCTTTATATTTGACCAAATTCGGCTGAATATAAAATTGTAGGATTAAGACCATTTTCACTTTGAGGACACTGCTCTACTCTTTTAAGCAGGTGATTTTACAAATTCAAAGTCAGATGCTAATCAGATACCTGTTTATTTGTGGCAAACAGCTTTCCTCTCTCTGAAAGCATTCAGGATTTTGGCTTTGATGTCCTACAATCTCACTGGTATTTGCCAGTGAGTGGGCCCCTTAAAATTTCCAATTTAAGGCCAAAGTCTTTCTCTGCACGTAGGAAATGTTCTTCTGTCACTCCTTTGATATTTCTTCCATGCTGTTCTCATCTTCTAAGCTACTGCTCCTACAATGGCACTTGTGAGCTAGCTTGATTCAAGTCTCTGCACTTCTGCACTGACACTGGGAGATCTCAGTTCACTAATCCGACTATCTATGTTTTTTCAGCTGCTCAGTCCACAGAATGGTTTTATTTCAACCATTTCTTTAAGTTTTAAAAATGCGATTTCATTTTTCCTTCAGGATATTGCTTTTTGTAATCACCTCTCTGTTTCAGGGACTAATACATTTGATGTCTATGCGCCTGATGATGACTGGTTAGCTCTATTTGGGAATGAAGGCCTGTATGTAAAGATTTAGTTAGAAAATATTTCAGGAGCTCATGAAAGAAGGCCTATTTTCCTGAATAGTATGCCAATTCCGAATGTAAAAGCTCACACAGGAGAGAGAAACATGGACAAATGGGCAACACTGTGGGTTTTCCACTAGAGCTGTATTTCTCAAAATCAGGTGTGTAGACACCATCATCACACTGTGGGGGTTTGGGACTGTTAAACTGCAAACACTATGCTCCTTTCCAAAAATTTACCAGTTTCTCTCAACTATGTTCAGTGTAAACCATTCTCTCACCTGCTCCATTTGTCTAAATATTGGAGACACCTTGTAAAATAAAAATAAAACAAAAATAAAATTGTAACACTTACCAGCTGTAGTATTCGTTGGAGTTCCAAATGTGAAAGTGGCCTTTGTTGGCTGCTCCGATTCCTTCTCAGATGGTTTTGCCATACTGAAACTAAAGGTGGACTTTGAAGAACTCTCATCTTTGGTTTGCTCTGAATTCCCAAAGGAAAACACTGGTTGACACTTTGGCTCTTCACTGTCAGCTTTCTTCCCAAACACCAGAGAAGTAGAAGTGACTGGCTCCTGCTGTTTCTCTTCTGTCCTTCCCAAAACAAACAATGAGGCAGATGGTAGAGGGGCAGGTTCTATACCACCGAAAGTGAACCCTCCTTTGGCGGCAGGCATTTCTTCTTTTTTTGCTTCTGTCGTCTTACATGTGAAAGGAGCCACTGAAACACTCTTGGTTTCCATGGTTCCAAAGCTGAAGCTGCTCTTATTCTCGGAGGTCACTGTGGTGTTAGTAGCAGCAGGTGTGGAGTTAATAACACCTGTACCAAAGCTGAAGCCTACAGATGAAGATTTAGGTGTTTCCTCTTTCTTTTCTGGCTGTCCAAGATTAGACACCCCAAACTGAAATGGAGCTAACGAAGTTGTATTACTTAAACCAGAAGAAAGTCCAAATTTAAAATCATTATCATTCTTATTGTCTTTTTTAGCTTCTTCAGGTTTAGACTCAGACGAAACTCCAAATTTAAAATCTCCTATTGGTTTAGAAAATTTAAAGCCTTCACTCATGGAGTTTGGAGCCTCAGAATCTGAAGACACTCCTATTTTGAAGCCTCCCTGATCTCCAAACTTAAAATTTCCAGTGCTTGTTAAAGTCTGAGAAGGCCCAGAAGAGGATGATGGGATACCAAATTTGAAGGATGAAGCTGCTGGGATTGAAGATGAGGAAGATGTGCCAAAGCCTTCAAAATATAAAAGATATCGAATTAATGTTATCATCTCAAACAAGTGTCAGCTGACACTTGAAAAACAAAGAGACAAAAGAATAACAACTCTGGAAAGGCCTTTGAAGAGTTATCAGCAATGGCCATAAAACATGAACCAGCTGCCCAAAATTCTGCAGGAGAATCACATCTTAGTCCTCACAACTATACATACTGACATACCACTTTTCATCCATGACACTGGCCGAGATCAAACAAATTTGATAAAACAGTGTTGGTGAGGAGTCTAGAACTAACAGACACTTTATACATTACAGGTAGATGCGTAAATTAGTACAAAATTCAAGGAAAGCAACTGTCAGTATTTACTAAAAATTACAAACACATGTATCCTTTGACCCAGCAATTCTACAGCTAAGTATGTACGTACGTATTTATTTATTTAAAAGAAAGGCGGACTGCCACATGAAGGGCCTCATTTGGATGTGTCTGGAGCCTTGTAAGCTTTACTGTCCTATATTTTCCTACAAACGGACCTTGATAGCTTGTCTGGAGGTCCTAGCAGAGAAGCACAACTACTCGTATACCCTTGAGCACACAGCTTGGGAAGGGTTGTATGTGGAGATGTGAGGGGAGGAGGGGACACTGCCTAGCCAGCCAGAAAACTGTCCTTACATCTTAAGTCTTTACTTTACTTTTTTTTCCCCCTAAGTCTTTATTTTGAAGATAAACTCACAAACATGCAAAATGCCACATGCAATCCCAGGCAGCTGTGAATGAAGAACAAAGATGTGTCCAAGCTAATCTACAATAAAAAATCAAGGGAGCAGAAAGGCAGTATGATATACAACATTTTCTAACAAAACAGAGGGAAAGAAGAATACACAGAATAAGAAAATATTTGCTTGTCATATGCATAAAGAAACTTTGGAAGAGTTTTAAGAAACTAACCAGTTATTACCTCTGGTAGGGGAGGAAAGATGGAAAATGAACCAATGGGAACAAGAGGTAGACTTTTCACTGTGAATCCTGTCATAATTAGAGTTTGAAATCTTGTGAATAAATTTGTTATCAAACATTAAAAAAGAAAACTTTACCATCAAAGAACCAAAAGAACTGCATGAACAGAACCAGTACTTACTTAAAAAGACAAACAACAATATGTTGACAAGATTAAAGTCTTAGTTTCCTAGTACTTCAATGTAGCTGAGTAAACTAGAAATGAAGTAACTGATTGGCTCAAAACAGGAATCATTCAAGGGTGAAGATATTTATCCATTACTTTGCCTACCCAAGTATAGAGACAAATGACAGCAAGCTTTAAAAGCCCTCTTATCATCTTCAAACTCTGCCCCTTTAGAGACGACCCATTCCTTTCTTTCCCTAAGAAACTTAACTGAAAAATGATCAGAATTTGAGAAGCAAGCAGTATTCCACACGGTCTTTAAATATCTTCAGTCATATTAGACAGAAAGCTGAAAATGAAGGGGCCAGAGACCATAATTAACTTGTTATCACCTCTGCCTCAGAGAGACAGATTTGAACGTACGGTGATTACAGTACAACAGGTAAAGAACAAAGAAAAACGGCTACATAATGACCTCAAGAGGACTGAAAAGTAGTGATCTTCTAAAACACCCAAATGCAGTGTTTTGTTTTGTTTTGTTTTTTTTTTAATTTACTTTCTGGGAGAGAGAATGAGAGAGGGCACAAATGGGTGCAGGGGAGGGGCAGATGGAGAGAGAGAATCTCTTCAAGTCGATGGCATGCTCAGTGCAGAGCCCCAACACAAACCAAGAGTCAGACACTCAGGCGCCCCCCCTCCCCACAAATGCAGTGATTTTCAAACCAGTTGTGTGTCCCTTTAGCCATGTGATTAATTTAGTGGGTTCCAACCAGCATTTTTCTTCTAAAATGAAAAAGAATCTAAACAGGGTGACTTAAACATACTAAAGGGGAAATACTGGTTTGTGATACTTTTCTTTCAATCATATAGACAAATACCATGTCCATGTGGTAGGTCACAATGTAAAAGTTTACTGACTGGTTTCCACTCAATGTTTGAAAGCCGCTATCCAGGACATGGTTACAAGCTGATGAAGCTTGGCATTCTTTTTCTAATGCCCTCGTGGTCTCCACCTTAGAGGCCTCCTCCCTTACAGATTATAATGTTTCTCATCTCTCTCTCTCTGACTGTTCCTTCAGATCTAAAATCTCTTTCCTGGCTTTTATCAAAATTTTGACTGAATTGTACCTCATATGAAATACTCAGTAAGTCACAGAGGACTATGAAGACTTGAAAAACTTGGCCTCCAGAGGCAGTTTAGAATGAATTGTTTTTAGAGGTTCTTCCTTTATGGAACAAAATATGAAGAGAATTCTTTTTCTGGGACATTCTCTGGGAAACCAAAGCCCAAGTCTAGATTACTTACAACAAAGTTCTCGGGGGCATAAATTCCCAGTCAGATAAGAGTCAGGAAGCCAAAGGTTTGTTAACAGTTAAAAACAAATTATCTGCAACTCTCTCCAAGTCAATGCAAGGCAGAATAACCCCTTACCAGCTGCAGAAAAGATACCTCACTGCTGACACTGAAATCACTTATCTTTACAGTAACTCTGAGAGCTGAGCTAAAAGTATCCAGAACATTATCTCATTTTACAGGAATTTTCAATAGAGATTGAGCAATTTTAAAATTGAACGTGTTTGCGAATATTTCACTTTAAAATGGCAGTACAAGGAGGCACTGTACCAACGCCTTACCTTTAAACTCAGATTTCGTTCCGGGCTTTGCACTCTCACATGCCACACATTTGGTAGCATCTGCTTTATTCTGCACCAGGCAGATTTCACAGTCCCAACTGCCCTCGGGTTTCTTGAACTTGTCTAACCCCAGGCAGCTTCCAGATGACAGAGAGGCAGGGACAGTGCTGCTACTTGAAGCAGGTACCAAACTTCCTAAAAAAAATAGTGAGGAAACACATAAAAATTCTAATTCATGTTATGTCACTATGTTAAGGCACCATTAAGTCTATATGTTCAATTAGTGTTTCCTATTAAGACAAAGTGCCAGAAATACAAACTTTACACTGTTAAAAACAGTATAGATAGCTTTCTTTTAATCTTACAAATAAGCAGCTCACATTCACCTTGCCTAGCGACAAGCTCCCTCTTAACCCAAAATGTGAATAATTGTGGTTTAAAAAAAAAAAAACATGCTAAGAAATCAGAGACTAAAAGGTCCTTAAGAATCCTTTTTTTGTCCTTAAGAATTTTTGTCAAATCTCTTCAAACAGCACAGCATTTTAACATATAAATTATAGGCAGTATCCTAACACATAAAATACATAGCCACATTAATTTCAAAGGCCAGGTCTCTGCCTTCGAAATATCATTTTGGTACAGAAGTTCCTGCCATTGGTTAGAACCCAGTCACTTACTAAAGTGTTTAACAGACACTTACTAAAAGTACCATAGTATACCACAGTACTAAGGGTATAAAGATGAATGAAATGCGGCTTAACTTCTGAAAGGGCTAACGGTCTAAAAAGGGGGAAAGCAAAACAAATGTATAGTAGCACCATCACCAAAATGCAAAGTGATAAACGAGAAAAGAAGGAAGAGATTACTAAGGGGCAAGAGAAGAACCAATTTACAGAGGTGACATTTAAATCTTTATGCAGAACTAGCAGGTTTGTAGGGAGTGGAGGTGGCATGGGAAGGACGGCTCCACAAAGCCATCATGAAGCAAGTGCGTTACTACAAATGGAGCCATCCATTCTGGCCATCTCTACATGTTCTCCATGTCACCTCTCCCAACTACCTGGTGTCTCTTCCACTGTCATGTTCTCTCTCTTGCCAAGAAAACTGCTTCCTGAGATTCCATCTTCAGTCCACTGTCCTCACAAGTCTCATCACCAACAAAACCACTTCCTACCCTGTACCTGTGGCCAGCTGGTCAGCGAGGCTGGATGGCTCTGCCTTCTGCACGTTTCTCCCATCCATTCCATTCCCTTTTCTGAACCTACTAGCACTGCCCTATGTCAAGTGGCCCTTAGCTCTTGCTTGCATAACTTGTTGAGGCCTCCATTCTCATTCCCTGAAGTCCATTCTTCTAAGAAGCAAAATCAGTGCCATGTAGTTTTGGGTTTTCCTCCCCGGTCCCTCCTTTAAAAGATTAATGGTGGGCAGCCCGGGTGGCTCAGCGGTTTAGTGCCACCATCGGCCCAGGGCATAGGATCCTGGAGACCGGGATCGAGTCCCATGTCGGGCTCCCTGCATGGAGCCTGCTTCTCCCTCTGCCTGTGTGTCTGCCTCTCTCTCTCCCATGAATAAATAAAATCTTTAAAAAGTAAATGAAATAAAAATAAAAATAAATAAAATAAATAATAAATAATAAAATAATATAAAATAAAATACAATATTAACTGTTCCAAAGTTTTGTTCCTGCCACTCCCCATAAGCTAACAGAATGGTTTCGTTCCTGCCACTTCCCGTAAGCTAACAGAGTTCAGTTTTAGGTCAGTCCCTCACTTCACATCCATCTCTGCTCCCATCTCTTATTTGAAAACTAGAGCCTAATGACTCCCAAATTTGTATTTCCAGCCCCGAACATGCATGTGTAATGTATCTAAAGGCTTTGCATTTATGTGCCAACTTCACACCTTCAAATCAACCATGTATTATTCTACATCCTGATTTGACTCCCTTAGTATCTCCATTGCTATGATCTTTGCCCACATGTACTCCTGATACATCCTCATCTGTCCTCTGATCTCCAAATTTTGTTGCCTTCAAATCTATCCTCCAAAAAGCCATGAAGCAATTTGTCAAACATACAAATTTAACTGGATCACTCCTTTGCTTATAATGATGATTCATCATTTACAAGATTGAAGCTGGACTGCTTGAATAAATTTTTGAGCTTCCTTTATTTGTGGAAGGAATTTACTTTCTAACTCAGTTTTATTCTCCCAATCAACTCAGAATTAATTTTGGTTTCTTCCACAAGCAAAGGCTTGCTTTTTTATTTACTTATTTTTTTAGGTGAGGAGGAGGAATGCCACATAGAAAAAGAAAGTTATTTCACAATGAAGATTCTGAAATCTTATTTTTGTGGACATGTCCAGTAAGAATTAGAAATAAGGCTCACCTCTTGTGTTCACAATAGGGTATACAGGTTAACAAATCAAGAACTTTCCATTGCAGACATAAAAACTACATATCCATGAATAATGCAATAAAAAAGTAAGTATAATTCCGATGATATTCTTAACAGTTTTTACTTAGTACCCATGTTACCATATATCTATACCAAATAATTATATATTATAAAAACAGCAGAGTCCTTTCCAGTTGTGAATTTCCAATAACTTTTTCAAATTAGAACAGAGAAACAAAAAACTCAAATCTAACTCCACGTTTTTTACTGCCAAGTTAGATTCAGTAATTTACTATCATTGCAACATCTTGGCAGAGACCATACAGGTATAGGTATCACCATTAACATTCAACAACAGTCTTTTCACAAAGCAGTATTGTCTACTCCCTGGTGAAACCTTCTCTGGAATGACCACTTGCCATCCTCACTTCTAAACAGAGATAAAGTGGTGGTTGTTTTGGGAACAACTGTCCCTTTTAAGATCTTTCAGCTTCTGTATTAGTCAACTTTGAAAATGATCACGAAGAACAAGTAGTTTCTGACAAAAATGTATGTAAAAAAAGAGGTACAAGTATATATTGGGCTGGCTAATGCACCACCTAAGATAACACACAGATCCAGCCTCAGGCAAGTCACTTGACCTCAAGATAGCTTAGGCAAATGAAGATGTATGAGGAAATGCTCATCCTGACACATTACAAACATTAAGGTGGTTCTTAGCAGACAATACATTTAAATGTCCTACCAAAATAATGAGCAAACTTTTCCCAAAGAGCCATACACGTACCTGGTTTCTCAGACACACAGGACACACATTTACTGTCTTCTCCATTATTAAAAACACAGCATACTGGACACTCCCAAGATCCCACAGGCCTTTTAAACTGATCTGCAAACCCTAAGGCAGCAGTGGTCACAGTGCAGGTGGCCGATGAAGCAGCCACAGTCACGGCGCTCTCTGAGGCTGCAGGCAACGTAAGGACTCGCTTAACACCAGTCCCAGGCTTCGGTGTTTCACAGGCCACGCATTTTATCGCTTCGGGTTTATTCTGCACTAAGCACGTATCACAATCCCAAGTGCCTACTGCTGGTTTAAATTTGTCTCCGAAACCTGTCCCTGATGCAGAAAGAGTTGATTTGTCACTTTTACTTGGTGTTCCAATTCCAGTTTGTTTATTAGCATTATCTTTTAGCGGCAATTTTGTTGCTTGGCAGGCTACACACTTGCTGTCTGTAACTTTGTTCTGGAGTAGACAAGTATCGCACTGCCACGATGATCCAGCTTTTAAACTTTCCCCAAACCCGATGCCACTAGAAGAAAAGCTACTTATTGCTGGTCTTGTATAAACAACTGGGCTTGTGGTAGTAGGCTGAGCAGCAAGAGAATCTGCCTTTGGTGATATGAAACCTATAAGGAGGGAAAGAGGAGAGTGTAAGGAAAAAAAAAGTTAAGGAAGCTTCCTAATCAGAACATGATCTGAAATGCTATTATTGGGAGAACATATATTTATACACATTTATACAGTTACTAAAATTCAACATGGACTACTTAAAAGTAGAGTTTTTACCTAAGCAATATTTAATAATCATGTAATTAATAAGTGACACTTAGGCCTCATTAAAATTCTTTAAAAGATGTTTGTTTACAGTTTATCACCTTCTTCCTTTAGGAATTTCTACTTACTATAATTCAACCAATATCTAATTTGAGGCTTTAATTTGTAGTATTTTATTGACACGTACCACTGTCATCCATGTTTTGCAACACTCTGCCTCGCTACACGAATATACAGTACATTCATAGCCTTCCTCCCTCATCTATTTTTTTCTTTCAGGTGTTCCTGGCTATGCCAAATGTCTTCAACATCTATAGTATTTGAATTTTGTCCAGTTACAATCCACAATTGTGGTATCCTCTACTTTCAGTAAAAATCAGCAGAGTTGCATAGGTACACATATTAGACAGATGTCCCTCCAAAGTACAATGGAGTGGTAGGGATTGGTTTTAATTATACTAAGCTTATACAGAACTTTAAAATGGTAATGGTTCAATGAGTATTATAATGACAAATTCCAACAGAGATGAATCAAACCATCTGGCAAGCCCTAGAAATACAGAAATGATGAAGACCCAGTCTACTCGGGTAGAGCATGAATTCATGCTACTCAGAAACATGCCCATGGAATGTTAACCAAACCCTACTTCAAACAAACTGTCTCAAACAGTTCTCCTTTAACATTGTAAGTATACATTTTTGTAACCACTATGTACTTAGACAATTAAGGTTATTCACACAGAACCACGGAACAACAGGAGTTGAAAAAAAGTCTTCATGCTACCGAAACGGTCATTGAATTGGGTTGATTCACTCCAACTTTATTCTTGAGAATGACCTTCCTTCCAATTCTTTACCTTGGACCAATTAATCTTTGTTTTATATATACCAACAAACTCAGTGACCTGTTTGTCCAGCTTTTAACACCAAAGGAAAAAAAATTGGAGGGTAAGATAGAACAGAAGACTATTAAGAGATTTTCTAGTGCTACAATTAACTCAATCTTGAGCTAGTTTTAGCCAAAAGGCAAAACACGCACATCCTTCAGTACTCCCAGTGGTCTAAAATGTACTATCTTGTTAATGATTGATCTGCATCACTAAGGTTAGCACAATTGTAACAGTAACTATCTCAAGTAACTATCCTTTCCTTCACCTTTCTCAGGTTTTCCTAATTTCCCTCAAAAGAACACAGACTCCTCCAAATTCTTGCTATTTAAGGAAAACTGAAAGGGGGAAGGGCACCATGAATGCAGAGTATGACTTATACAGAGATCAACCGTAGGAAAGCAAGGCCTCTCTACTACTCAGTTAATTCTAGCCCAGGCACTCTGGAGTGCTGCCTCAACTATGCCAAATCGTCTAAGTTACTGGGACTCTTGTAGCCAGAATACTCACCTCTAAAATGAGAAAGCCACACCAAAGAAACCTAATCCTCCTAAATCTTGTTGTAGAAGCCAATCTTACCTGAAAATTCTTATTCAATTAGACACAAACACATCTTATCTGTTCAGTAAATCTAAATTCTCTCTGAGCAACTAGATCACCTTATAAACACTTTTACATTCCTACAGCAGACATCACAAATGGAGCTGTAGCCGTCCTGATTTTCAAACTGAAAACTTATTCCTACTTGAGGACTTCTAGTCACTGCCTTCAAGTTATTTCTATAAGCTCACAAATCCTGTTTCAAGCCAGCCCTGCCCCTTACATATACCTATGTTAGATTCAGCAAATGTTTTCTTTCTGCATGGCCTTGTTTTAATAGACCACAACTGAGCAATGATCCAAGAACAAGGCGGTTCAACATTCTCAGATAAGATGTGTAGATGTAGTCAGATGTAATTCTTTTGGTGTAAATACCTTAGGAATTCTCCCTTAGAATTCAAGGACTGTCTTAATATGAAATTTCTTAAGAGGCAAGTATAACACATCTACTTTCAAGTCGATAATTTTTTAAAAACCTAAAGTATACCACAAATGACATTAAAATAGGATCACGATTTTGTAATTAAGATATTAGAGTATTTCAAAGATAGCTGTTATCTTACCAGGACTTTTGAGAACATCTAGGACACTTCCTTCTTTCAGGGTTTTTGCAGGTGTAAAAGGGCCCTCAAAATCTTCATCTGGCTTCTTCTTACAGCTTGTACTATTCACTGCACTGATATCTTGAGCTGCAATTTTTTTAATTGTAAAAGACATCATGCTAAGAAAATGCACTGGATCAAGTTAAATGTATTAAAAGATCTTTCAAAGCCAATTTGGACCAACTTCAAAAACATCATGAAAAAGTCACTGTAATTCAAAGATAATAAACAAATTTACTTAATAGTACAGGATTAGTTTACCTTATAAGAAAGTAGAGATACTATTTCCCATACTGTACACTGTACATTCTTCCCCTCCAAAAAGGCAAATAGTATAAACTATAATTGTTACCCAGTGAATTAACTGGTAATCAAGAAAATCAAACTGAAACACTGGAGAGAATATGACCAAGAGCAAGCTCATAAACTGCACAAAATGTGTTTCTGCTTATACAACTTATAATATTGAGCAAAAAAACCCTTAACAAGGAGTACTCAAACTGAGCCAGTTATTTCATTTCTAGAAATTCATCCTATGATTCAAAGTATCCTTCAGTTATCATACTGAAAACATGGATGATAAATGCTCACTATGGGACTAAGTATACCAATCAAAACACCGGCATGGTATAGTGCTAGGCAGCCACAGAAACCATCCTTAAATGCATAGTTCCAGATAAAGGCAAGTTAGAAAGTCCAGAACATTTTGAATGAGACATCTAAAAAGTAATGGTGGCTACTAGCGATGAGTGGCTTTTTACTGCTGCTTCTTTTTAGGTTTCCTAAACGAACATATACTTATATTAAATAGGAAATCTATATTTTCAGTATGAAAATAGCTTTGTAGTTATATTTTTAAGGGAGAAAGTTTGTTTACAGATGAAAGTATGTGTGGTATTGTTTCAATACAACCTCATATTGGTGTATTGTTGTGCATGAGAAGGGAAGGGGGAATGAGAGGAAGAGAAACACTATTAGTCACAAAAACCTAAGTGTTGAAGCTGGGTAAAGAGTACACTGGAATTCAGTCTGCTAGATCTGGAAATGTTTGAAATTTTTCCATAATAAAATACAAATAACCAAGTTTTTTAAGTGCTTGCCAATTTAAAGGAGTGGGTGAAGTAGTTTCAAAAAATCCTACTACCACTATATCCCTATCTCATGCCATAAACAAAAATTAACCCAAAATAGATCAATGATCTAAACATGAGAACTAAAACCGTAAGAGTTTTAGAAGAAAACTAAGGAGGTATTATCTTCATGACCATGGATTTGGCAATGGGATTCTTAGATACAACTTCAAAAACAAAAGCAAAGAAACAAATTATACTATCACATCAGAAACCTTTGTGAATCTAAAGGTGAAAAGACAATTTACTGAATGAGAGAAATTATTTGTAAATCATATATCTGATAAGGATGTGGTCTCCAAACTATATAAAAAGGCTTAGATCTCAGCAACAGAAAAATAAACAACTTAAAAATGGGCAAAGGACTTAACAGACATTTCTCCCAAGATTAAAGGACCAAGAAGCACTTGCAGCACCATTTGTCATTAGAGAAATCCAAGTCAAAACCACAACGAAGCATCACTTCATACACACTAGGATAGCTATAAACAAAAAATGAAAACTAAGCATGGTGAGAATGTGGACAAATTAGAATCCTCATACACTGCTAGTGGGAATGTGAAAGGAGTCAGAGGTTGAGAAAAATAACTTTGTGGTTAAAAGTTACACTTAGAACTACCATTTGACCAGCAACTCCAGTTCTAGATATATACCTCAAAACACTGAAACTAGTATTCAAACAAATACATGTACATGAATATTCATACCAGCACTGTGCACAACAGCCAAAACCTGGAAACAGCCCATATATCCATCAATGGATGAACAGAAAAATTATGGTATATCCATACAATGGAATGTCATTCAGCCATAAAAGGAGTGAAGTACTGATGCACCTAGTTGGCTCAGTCAGTAGAGCATGTGACTCTTAAACTCAAGGTTGTGAGTTTAAGTCCCATGTTGGGCATGGAGCCTACTTAAAATAAAAAACAAATAATAAATTAAAAAAAAAAAAAGGAGTGAAATACTGATACATACTACAACGTGTAAACCTTGAAAACAGTTAAGTAAAAGAAGCTAGGTGCAAAAAAAATCACATTGTATATTCCAGAACAGGTACATACATAAAAACTAAACACCACTGACTGTTGCCAGGAAGTGGGGAGAGAAGAGATACAGAACTACTGTTTAATAGGTACAGGCCCCCTTTCGGGGAAATGGGTATTTTGGAACTAGACAGACTGTGGTAGTTGCACAGCATCATGAACATACTAAACACCATGATTTATTTCATCTTACGTTAATTTCACCCCAGTAACAAAAATACACAAGACACTGTGCTGTGTCAAAACAAACCATATGGGACACATGGGTGGCTCAGTGGTTGAGTGTTTGCCTTCAGCTCAGGTCATGATCCCAGGGTCCTAGGATCGAGTCCTGCATTGGGCTCCCTTTAGGGAGCCTGCTTCTCCCTCTGCCTGTGTCTCTGCCTCTCTTTCTGTGTTCTCTCATGAATAAATAAAATCTTAAAAAAAAAAAAAAAAAGCATATACTTGTTGCACTGTCTATCCTTTAGAATCAAAACTGAATTGCTTTTAGTAACTTAAGGTAAATTTTAAGGATACCTTGCAGTATACTCAAACTAACGGAAAAAGAAGATTATGGAAAAATTAGCTCCTGCCATAAAGTAATAATGACTTACACATTTTCAATCAATGTCTTAATGACAAAAGTGGTGAAAATCATTCCCATAATTCTATATATATGTCACTCCTAAAAAATGACTTAAAAATCTGGATAATTAAAAAAAAAAAAATCTGGATAATTTCCCCAGATGTGATGAAACACAAAAGTCTTAACAAACTGCTGCTTATCCAGTTACCATTAGTAACGCATTAGCAAAAACCAGGAAGGATTTTCATGCCTTTCCTCATAACCAGGAATGAAAATGGTAATTTGTAGAAGTTTATTCCTCTATGAATTCAGTCACATTGAAGAAAAAAATCCTGTAAAAAGTACACCTGAAACATCCTTATTTTCTCTAATTCCTGCACCCCTGCAATTGCTATTTATCTGAATAAAATGTCCTTGCTCAAAAATTCTTGACCTGAGTAAATAACTTAACCCGGATGATTCTCCACTTCCTAAATAGCAAACACTTGAAAGAAAACTACCACTATCACAACAAAATCCTAGGATTTAATTATCTAATGACTCACTTCTTTCCCTCAATTACACCCATTCCTTGAGTCCAGAAATTATGAGTCACTATTTGCAAGGCCAGCATAATCCTTGCACATAAAAGTTGTGAACCGAACACTAAGCCTAGAGATGGAGTCGATTGCAATTACAACTTTACCTCAATAAGAATGTAGACAACCCGTGAATTTCTTAGAGATTTCATTTACAATAAACTGCCACCTTAATTAAACTAAGACAATGGACACATCCGTTGCCATGACTATCCCTATCATAACCAAACTATATAGCATTTCCATTTAGTAAGCTAAGTGTTTCTGTGAATAGAGACAAAAAATATTGTCAAGGGTTGATACTAGCTCCTATTTGCTTTCTAGAGTTAATTTCATTCAAATGAAAGAATTTAGAAGAACTGCCAAAGACTAAAGAACTTGAAATACTAACCTAATATAATGGAACTATTTTTATGTAAAAACGTGTGAGAAGTTTTTACTTACCTGAACTACTACTTGTAATTGGTTCTGAAATACTACTAGAGCTAGAAAGTTCTGTGGTTTTTGCAACAGGCACACTGAATGTAAATCCAATCTGTAAAGAGAAAATGTATCTTTTTAAGTCTGTCTAGTTTTAAACAAATAATAGCTTTTTCTTATTCCAAGTTAAAAAAAAAAAACTCCCGTATTCCAGCTTTTTGTATTTTACTATCTCTAAAATTGAGATACTTCTCACAATGAATAATGTGTGTGTTAAATCAAACAGCATTTTTCATTTCTTAGGGTTTTTTTTTCATTCAAAGCAGTACATAAGATAATTATATGCTCCTAAAGCTCAGTTCTAGATTTCTAAATACCATTTTCTAATAATATGAGACTTGATAGACAATGGACAGGTTTCAGGCATGCGGTAGGGAAATTACAAAATGCTCTGGAATATCCAGCTGTGTCAGAAAACAAGAGCACAGTGAAAAAGAGAAGGCAACATGTAAAAATGATGTGCATGCCAAAAATGCATGGGGCAACTTGAACATTAAACTTATTATTCTCCCCAAAATATTTCTTAATTATGAAGAAACGAATACATACTATGAGGCTTAAAAACCCAAAACTTCTCCAGATTAAAGGCAATTCAAGAAACATGTTAACCAGATGCCATGCAATTCAGCTGATTAGGTCTTAATCTTAATTGGATCTAGACCCAAGAGAAACAAAATAGTAATTAAAGGACAGTCTAGGGCAATGAGAAAATCTGAATATGGCCTACATTCATATTATATTATGTTAAATTTCATGGATAGGGTAACTGTACTGTGGGTATGCAAAGAAATGTCCTTTTTCTTAGCGGACATATGGAAAAGCTGTGTTTATATCTTAACTTTCAAATGGTCATGAGAAAATATATATGCTTATATGTATAAAGAGTGGAAAATATACAGGTGTTCACTCATTCAAGTTTTCTGTACACTGAAATTTTTTTTAATTGGAAGAAAAATAATGGTATTTCTTAGCACCAATGGCACCTTGGGCTTGATAAAAATACAGTATGCTTCTGAAATCAATCATTCCTTGCTTGCTACTTACCGATGATGGAGGTAGTACGTCTGCCTCAGTAGATTTTACAATTGGAGATGAAAATCGAAACATGGGGCTGCCAGTGCTATTTGGAGAGGTCATTTGTACCTGGTTTTCCATATTATTAAAATAATACAAAAAGATTTTTAGAAAAAAGAAACTGACAGTAAAACAGACCTTAACTTAAGCAAATTACTTCAAAGAAGCCAAACACAATTTCCTTTTAGATTTAAAAAATCATTTGTTAAGGGGCCCCTGGCTGCCTCAGTCAGTGGAGCATAGGACTCCTGATTTCGGGGTTCTGTGTTCCAGCCCCCACTCTGGACATAGAGATTACAAAATAAGATCTTTTCTAAAAATAAAAATCACTTTTTAAAACTTCTGAAAAATAAACTATAACTGTTATAAAATCTGGCTTCTCCTTGGGAGAGGAGTATACACTATTTTAGAGGTGTATGTATCTGACTAAAGGAAAAAAATACCACCTATAAGAATATGTTCAGAAATAGTAAAAGCCAAGACAAAAGCATAAAACATTTCAGGAGCAGTTAATCCTACCTGAGAAATAAAAACAAAAGTCCATTCTTACCCCCAAAAAGCATCTTAATCAGAAAAAAATGTTTGGAAACAAACTTATTACAATGATCAGTCACTAAGGCACAGCATCAGAATTAAAGAGCACTCCTTTATAACAAATTTTAAAAAGCAAAACACCATTTCCATTTTTCTCTTATACTGAGTTATTTCCATAGTGGGAACTTATCATTGCTTTCAACAGAATATTAGATTTTTCTTAAAACAACAAAAATCACCTCTATATCTACAATGGTTTTGTACCTTGTTTGTTAATGATTGCGAAGGACTAATGGTTGCTGGAGAGGAAGTTGTGATCACAGAGGAACTAAAATTGAAGGTAGGCAGTGAAGAACTGGTGATGGGTAGAGAGATTTTCGGCAATACTGGTACTTCCATTTCCTAAAACGCAACATGTTTCATGTCATTCTTCTATCCCTACTTATTTTCACGAAGAACTGATATAATAACACATAAACTGAGAATAGGGAGAAGTTAGCACCACACAGTGTTAACAATGTGGGCTCCAAAATCAAAAGAACTCAGCCAAGATCTGAATGCCAGCTGTGCCACCAGACACGGTAGCTTTGTGAACCTAACTGCCCTCAGTACCAATTTACTAAGGGCTGAAAATGAGAAAATACACTAGCTGTATATTAATATAAAACAAAGTTATATATGGGTTTGGCGTATAAAATAAGCATATAATAGACATCAGTACTGATGAGTTTGGTGAAATGCCTGGTTTTTTACCCCAAGTCTTAGTCTAGGTTGAGGGCAACAAGACTCCTGACTCTGGCTAATGGTAGACGAGTTGGTTATCTGACCAATGACCTGACAGATAACAATCCTAAACTCTGAACAAAATAGAAAGAAATAAGCATGTGAAAAAAACTGGAGAGTGACCAGAAGCAAGCAGAAACTGTAGAGATTAAAAAACACTTGGAAAAAGCGAGGGGCTTCCTGTCCTCTATGAGCTGGTGCCATTGCATAGTTGAAAGTCTGAAGAAAAAAAAAAAAAAAAAAAACCCAGCAAATCTGTTCACTGAGGAGTCAGAGGATGGACTAGGTGACCGTAACAGCTAGAAAATGAGGGGGAAGTGCAGGACTGAGGAGCATATAAACCTGCATGTGAAACGTCCGGTTTCTAGCAGACATGTAAGCTGCTCGTGTAAAAGGCAGACGCCAAGAAGCCAACTTAGGCTGAAGAGCTCCAGCTGCCACCCACCACAAATGGGAGAGTCTGACTTAAGGTAAATTCCCCGCCAGCTAAAGCTATCTGAATACTTCAAATGGACATAGTTTATGGCACAGCAATCACACCTCTGTAAAATCAAGCCCTCTCCCCAACAGAAAAATAAAGATGCTTTCAGATTAAAAAAAAAAAAGAAAAAAACTACAAAAAAAAAAAAAAGAAAGAAAGAAAGAAAAAACCTAGGACAATCTGTAGCCATAAAACCTGTTCTACAGGTTCTTCAGGGTGAAGGGATAAGGACACCAAATGGAACTCAGGTTTCCTGAAGAAATGAAAAGTATGTCAGCAAACACAAACTTTCATTTCCCTTAATTTCTTTAAAATACAACTGTATAAAGCAAAAATTATATGCTGTGAATTTACAGCCAGCCTATCTAATTTTAATACAAATGACAAGAATAATCTAAAATACCAAGGAAGAGGGGAGGTAAATCAAACTAATAAAGTTGCAAGATTCTTAAATTTTACAGGAAGTGGTACAATATTAACACAAAGTAGAATTTGAAATTTAAGGATACATATCATAATCCCAAGACGAATCACCAAGTAACATGAAGAGGTAGAGATAAAAAGCAAAGTAATTAAAATGTAATTCTAACAAATATTCAATTAACCAAAAGAGGGCAGCTTTCAAAAGGAACAAAAGAAACAAAAAAACAAATGGGAAAACTAGAAAACAAAAGAAAAATGGGAGACTTTAATCCAACCACATAATTACATTAATTATAAATACTTTGATTAAAAGGCAAAAAGTAGGTAAAAGGCAAAATTCACCTATATATTGTCTAATAGAAACTCACTTTTTTCAAAGATTTTCTTTATTTATTCATGAGAGACAGAGAGAGGCAGAGACCTAAGCAGAGGGAGAAGCAGGCTCCCTCTGGGGAGCCTAATTAGGAACTTGATCCCAGGACCCTGGGATCACAACCTGAGCCAAAAGCAGACACTCAACCACTGAGCCACCCAGGCGCCCCTACTAGAAACTCACTTAAAGATATGGGTTAGAAAAAAAAAAAAGATATGGGTTAGAAGCAAATGGATGGGAAAAAAGATACAACCTGCAATTCACAAGCCTAAGAAGGCTTATTCTACTAACACAGTGGCTGGCTATATAAATACCAGTACAGCAGATTTCAAGACAAAGAATACTCCCAAAGATTTTTTTTTTTTTTTAAAGAATATTTAGGGATGCCTGGGTGGTTCAACAGTTGAGCACCTGCCCCTGGCTCAGGGTGTGATCTGCGGTCTCAGGATGGAGTCCCACATCGGGCTCCCTGCCTGGAGCCTGCTTCTCCCTCTGCCTATGTCTCTGTCTTTCTCTCAATTAGCAATAATCGCGCCTCGGATAAACCTCATTGGCTACGATACTGCCACTGCGCAAAGCTCTGCCTTTCTCTCTCTCTGTCTTTCATGAATAAATAAATAAAAATTCTTAAAAAAAAAAAAAAGAATATTTAGTAATATTAAAGGAAGCAACCGGGGAGGCATAACAGATGTAAGGCATATGCTTAAATGAGGGCTTCAAAGTATGTAAAGCAAACATTGACATAAGGACATTCACCAAATGAAAGTGGATAGTTTTAATTCCTCTCTCTCAACAATTTAATAGACTAAACAGACACACTCCACACCCTGAAAAAAATTCAGCAAGAATAAAGATCTAAGAAATACTATCAGTCATCTGACACCTTATATAACACTATACCAACAACCATAAAATACAGGCTTCAAGATTCTTCAAGCAGACCATATGCTGGGCTACCAACAAGTCTCAATATATTTCAAAACATTAATATCAAAATTAAATAGTTCTAAATAATCCATGGATCATATAAGAAACCAAAAGGAAATCAGAAAAATACATAAAAACACAACTCTAAATCTTCTAGAAGAAAACACAGGGATTACTTTGTGGCCTGGGGATAGACAAAGGTTTGTTTTTTTTTTTTTTAAAGATTTTATTTATTCATGAGAGACACAGAGAGAAAGAGAGAGGCAGAGACACAGGCAGAGGGAGAAGCCGACTCCATGCAGGGAGCCCGATGTGGGACTCGATCCCAGGTCTCCAGGATCACACTGGCCGAAGGCAGGCGCTAAACCACTGAGCCACCTAGGAGTCCCGACAAAGGTTTTTTAGGATAGAAAGAACAGTAAAAATAATTGAAAAGGCGGGGGGGGGGGGGGGGGGGGGGGGCAGGGCAGTGGGTTTAGTTCAAAGAGCATGCAACTCTTGATCTCCCAAGAGAGTTATGAGTTTGAGCCCCACGTTGGAGGTAGAGATTACTTAAATATAAAATCTTTAAAAAATAATTTTTTAAAAAAGATAAATTCAGACTTCATAGAATTTAGAACATCTGATGATCAAAAGATACTGTTAAAAAACTGAATATGGAGACACCTGGGTGGCTCAGAGGTTTAGCGCCTGCCTTCAGCCCAGTGCATGATCCTGGAGTCCCGTTATCGAGTCCCATACTGGGCTCCTTGAATGGAGCCTGTTTCCCCCTTTGCCTGTGTCTCTGCCCGCCCCCCCCCCGGCCTCGGTCTCTCATGAATAAATAAATAAAATCTTTAAGCAGCCAGACTGGGAGAAAATATTTATAAGACATGTATCTGACAAAGTACTTGGATCCAGAATCTATAAAGAACTCCTATAACCTGATAAGACAACAACTCAATTTTTAAAAGGGCAAAAGATCTGAGGATACTTCGAAAAGGAGGTAATAAGCATATGGCCAAGAACACAACCTTACTGTCTCAGGGAAAAGCAAAATTACAACGAGACAGCACCATATACAAAGCAGAATGAATAAAATTAAAAAGAGGACTACTTATTAATAGTAGAATGAAAGAAATGCCCATACGCTGTTGGTTAGAGTATAAAATATAACATTCATTTTGGGAAAGTTTAGCAGTTTCTTAAAAAGTTAAACCCGTATCAGGGGGGCCTCACTGGTTCAGTCAAAAAACATGAAACTCTTGATCTTGGGGTTCTGAGTCTGAGCTCCATCCACATTGGGAGCAGAGATTACTTAACAAATTTTTTTAAAAAGTTAAAACACATATCATAAAATGTAGCTCCTCCACTTTTAGGTTATTTGCCCCCCAAAATCAAGCAATTAAATCTCCCCAACTCAGGCAGCCCCGGTGGCGCAGCGTTTTAATGCCGCCTGCAGCCTGAGGTGTGGTCCTGGAGACCGGGTATCGAGTCCCGCATCGGGCTTCCTGCATGGGGCCTGCTTCTCCCTCTGCCTGTGTCTCTACCTCACTCTCTCTGAATGAATAAATAAATAAATCTTTAAAAAAAAAAAAATCTCCCCGACTCAGTCATATTATATAATCATATATTCTGTATTGATGAGCTTCTTCATTATAAAAACCAAACTGCTCCCGGGTTCAGATCCCGGACGAGCACACCCCCCTCCCCAAAAAAACCAAACTGGTATCATAGTAGAGGCAAAATACCAAATGCTTAACAGAGTCCTTACAAATTTTGAGATCTAACAGGAAATGAGATAAACCATACTTCTACTATCTCATAATGCAAACTGGGTTATTTACAATAAAAAGTTCTGTTAACCTGAATGTTTTAAGTAAATCAAAATATACCAATCCCTGCTACATACCAATAGTACTGGAAATGAGTATAATTTGTTTACACTCCACTAAAATTAAAATTTCTTCCATTTAATCTATCCCAAAAGCCGACTAAGATACCCACAAAAATGAATATTCCATCCTTTATCGAAAGTTCTTATGAACTTTAACTGAATTAAGAACTAGTGGTCTAAACATTATTCGTCATCTGAAATAAAAACAGCACTGAATACAAAATAAGAAAGCATCTACCCAAAACCTATTCTACCTAGATTTTAAAAACACAGGGTAGGCAGAACGTTTGGGGCAGCCAGCCACCCCTCTTTCCTCAGAAATACAGAGACTTTAACTCCAGTGTGGAACAGAACTAGAGACAGGAGCTGAGTGAGGCATCCTGGGATGCAAGTTGGCAGTTGGCCAGAATGGAGAGGGGGCCCAGAGAAGGGAAGAGGTGATAAAGAGGCCTGGAGGCTTACTTTCATAAAGCTCCTCATCACAATTAGTATGCCAAAGTAACAAGAGCAAAAGTAAATCAATAAATTTCCACCCCCTCTTAATATCTTGATACAGTGAAATCACAGTAAACACCCATCTCTAAGACAGCCAAAATTAGCTACAGTGACCTGAACTTCACCTAAAGATCTTAGGAATGTATTCTTAAAAGTTGAAACTGAAGGGAAACAAGCAGAATTCACAAATCTGTTATCTGGCCAACACCAAATAAAGATGTTTTTTCCTCATACAGGGATAAAGTTTAAAAGACAGCTTAAAGACACAACTTTTACCGAGAAATACAAAAGCTCATCTAAAGAACAGGCTGTATAATAAGCTATATCACTCAGATACTCATTTCTTTATGTATACAAAGCAAGACAACCCATTTTAGAGGTAACTTAATCAAGTCTACATAAAGAGCTTCCGTAAAATAAAATCGGTTTGCTAAGAAACATACAAAATGTTATATGCTGTATCATTACTGGCATTCAAAACCTTTTCTTTCAAGACGGTAGAATACATTAATACATTCCTTCCCTTCCCAACACTCCAGCAGGAGAGCAACAAGGAGAACCTCAAGACCAGCACCTGAGCTGAGACCCCAGTATAATGCCACATACCACAAGACAGGCGAGGGGGGCAGAAAGTCCTAGCTGCCAAAGAAGTAATGGTTCTGAGGCCTTCACAAGGCACAACTATAGAATTGCTAAGCAGGAAAAGGGGAGAGAAAGGAAACGAAAATGAAAGACTGCCTACTCTAAATAAACTTGGGAAACATACCAACAGACTAAGAAGGAAAGTGATACTAACTCGTACAGTAATTTCAACCAAAACATGACTTTAGAGTTAACAGGAACTGTTACAGAAAATGTTTAAAAAATCTAAAAACTCCTAAAAAACTCATGAGTCCATGAAGTTACCAATGAAATTTTAATTAGAAACAGACAAATGGAAACATTATGTATCAAGACTTAAATGATCCCATTAAGCTGAAATTCACTTGTAAAAAGATTGAAAGGAGGTCTGCATGCAACTCAAAGTATTTAGAAAATAAATAGAGCAGCCTATAGAAAGAAAAGTTAATCAATCTTTGATTAGTCCTCATGTTCTTCAAACTTTCATTTTCAGCATACAGAAATCTTTTTAAAAAATCTTCTTAATGAAAGAAATAATCCATAAAAAATGGATAAAGAGAGAAACCCCAAATAACCAAGGAACTCAGAAGAGGTCTCCCTCCCTTATAAACAGGTAATGCAAAATAAAACTCCAATGGCTTAACACTTGACAACTTCATATCCATTGCCTTGGCAAAAACTTAAAAAAGAAAAAAATCAAGTATTCATAAAGAAAAAGAAAAAGCATATTCATCTACTGTCATGTGGAAGGAAGTATTCAAACTACCTTCAGGAGCAAGAGAGCAACATTTAATAGTGTGAAGATGTGTATCATCCCCTAAAACCCAACAATTTCAGCCTAGAGAACACACTGCACGTGTGCCGAGGCAGACATGCATAAACATTCACCTCCGCATATATTAGGAATCAACCCACAGGGACACCTGGGTGCCTCAGTGGTTTAGCGCCTGCCTTTGGCCCAGGGAATGATCCCAGAGTCCTGGAATGGAGTCCCACATTCAACTCCCTACAGGGACCCTGCCTCTCCCTCTGCGTCTTTCATGAATAAATAAGTAAAATCTTAAAAAAAAAAAAAAAAAAAAAAAAAGGAATCAACCCACATGCACCTTGCAGAACAGAGGGTGCTAAATTTTCAGACTGGACAAATGTGTTAACAGTGAAATTATACAACTTGCAATTTTTTTCATAACACTGGTAAATTTCACAAATGATATGAAGAAAATGGTAAGTGATAAGAACACACACAGCGTTAATTCATTCATAAAACAGGCAAATCCTAACAATACGGTAATATTCCAAAGGTCAAGTAATTTCAATTCTAATTCTCTTATTCGAAGAATTATGGTTTTTTAGTGGCATCCATGGAACTTCAGGTCTGAGGTTAGGTTTCCTGTGTCATCACAGTGAAGGGAAGCATTGAACACACAGACATGCATGTGCACTCACACTGGGGAGGGACTGTTCCAATAGCAGACTAGTCATTCTTGTGCTGAGTCTCCCCCAAGCCCCACCCCTCAGGGTCTCCCACCACCACCACACCAAAGCTTTCAATAAACCTTAAGAACATGAAAGATAGAACCTTACCTCCTCCTCTGGAGGTTTAGATGCAACAAAGCGCGTTCTCTCTCGTCTCATCTTGCCGCCTCCACTACCTACTCCAGAAGATAAACCATTGGCTGCAGACATACTGAAATTTGGGTAAGAAAAGCCACTAGGCAAAGAAAAAGAAAATTAAAACAAATGATATATTACTCTGGTCCATAACTTAACTAACTGAAAACCTAAAAATTAGAACTGCTAACAAAAAAGAAATATACAACCGAATGTTATTTTAAAAGCTGACAGATTTGTGTGTATACATAGTTTTTTAACATTCTTAATCTTCAAAAAAAAAAAAAAACATAAACAAAGGCCTTACAAGTGAAATATAAAGAAGCTTAGCTATATAAAGACATTACCTTTCTTGTTCTCTAGTTTGTCCTGGTGTCACAGGTTTTTCATATCCAGTCTAGAACAAAATGAGCACACACCAAATTTATATGCCTGTTTGTTTTAATTTTCCCAATACCTCCCTTCTGTCTGTCCATTTTAATATTTGAAGTCAGGAATTTGATGGGTTTTTAGTTAGTAAATCCTAAAACTTGTGACTTATATCCTGCTTTCTGAATGGTAACTGAATTACAGCACGATTATACAAATAAAATGTCACTGAGCACACACTGCCCTTCAAACAACAAGGTAGTATACAAAGTTAATACACTTACAAACCAAAAAATACTTCTACTCATCTCTCATCATAGCCTACTAAAGGTGTAAGCAAATGTATAAGGATATTCTCTTTGAAATGATTCTCTGCAAATTAAGTTCCTCCATTTAAAGGGTATCACAGCTCTTCAGAGAAATAACAAAACAGAAGGTGGGGACCAGAAATTTACAGGATGAGCCTGGATTTTTTTTTTTTTAAGTATTTTTACTTATTTGAGAGAGAGAGAGAGAAAAAGAGAGAGCACAAGCAGGAGGAGGAGCAGAGGGAAAGAACCTCAAACAGACTCCCCACTGAGCACAAAGCCCCCCCCCCCGCCTCCCACTTAGGGCTCGTTCTCATGACCCTGCAATCATGACCTGAGCCGAAACTAAGAATTGGATGCTTAACTGAACAAGCCACCCAGATGCCCCAAGTCTTGATTCTCCTGTATCAAAAAACAACTAAGTGTTCAAAATCTAAAAGCAAATACTACAAGGACACAGGAGCTAGTTCAAAGGCCAAATAAGACAATATGAACATCAAAATAAATAATGCCAATAAATGATTATAACGAATAGACTGAGAAATAAAGTTGACATAAAAACACAGATAGGTTCATAAATGAGAGAAAACTCTTCCTCCAGGAGGAGGACAACTAATAAGTATACAAAGAAGAGTGAAGTTAGAAAACCACCCTCTGTCGATCTACAAACAATAGTCTTGGGCAAAAATCACCAATAATGCTAACTACTAAAAGGATATTTATCCTCTCAAAGTTATCAACCTACAAGATATTTATTACAGAAAATAAAATAGTAACTTTATATTGGAGAAATCCTACTACCACCACCTTAATAATCACACTGCTAGTAATGAGAGCATGTGCTTCTTAACATGATAGGCTGAGAAGAGCTCAACATCTATTCTTTGATATTATTACCCAGGGGGGTACCTGGACAGCTCAGCTGGTTAAGCATCCAACTCTCCATTTCAGCTCAGGACATGATCTCAGAGTCACTGAGCTCGAGCCCTGAGTGAGGTTGCATTAGGGGCATAGTCTGCTTGAGATTTTCCCTCTCTCCCTGTGCCCCTCCTCCCTGCTTGCACATGCTTTAAAATAAAAAAAAAATTTTAGAAAAAAGGACATAACTGGAATCTAATCATGAGGAAACATTAGACATCCCCAAATTGCAGGACATTCTACACAGTAACTTACTTGTACTTTAGAAATATCGATGCTATGAAATACAAAAACAAACAAAAACCGTAAGGAACTGTTCTAGACTAAAGGAGATAAAGACACATGAAAACTAAATGCATACATAATCTTGAGTTTTTTTCTTCTGGGACAACTGGCAACATCTAAATAAAATCTGTACATTAGATAATAATCTATTGTACAATTTTAAGTTTCTGGTTTGATAACTATTCTGCATTTATTACATTAAGGGCATTCCCTACCTACAGGAAATACAAAGCAAAGTTAGAACAAATATAGTAAACTGTTAAGTCTTATAAATGGGCGCTTGGGGCCGCGCTGGCCGTGGAGCTGCTGCCCAACCCGGGACCCAGCCCTGGGTTGCTTAAAATAAATAAATAAATAAATAAAAAGAAAGAAAGAAAAAAAGAAAAGTCTTATAATTGTTCTTGCTAATTCTGTAAATTCATTAATTCAAATTATTTTTTTTAATTTTAATAAAGCAAACAAGACAAAGTGTTAATGATCAGTGAATCAAGGAGTAATGAGTAAACACTATACTATTCTCTCAACTTTAGTTTGAAAAATTTTAATAAATCAGGTTATGAAGATGAGATTAAAATAAGAGATTAAATAAGAGATTAAATGTAAGTAAAGGCATTAAGAGCAAGATACTATATAAACACAATAAATACAAAAAAATACACTTTAACTAAATAACACAACAGACAAACTCAGAACATGGGACATTTTAAGAAAACTGGCCTGGTCTTATCAAAAACCAATTTTGTCCAGCAATTCTGCTCTTAGGTATAGAGCCCAGAAAAATGACAAAAACATGTCTACAAAATACCTGTACACAAACGTTCACAGCAGTATTCATTATAGTCAAAAAAAAAGTAAAAACAATCCAAATGTCCCCTCAACTGATGAAAGAATAAACAAAATCTAGTATATATCCAAACAATGAAATATTACTCAGCCACACAAAAAGGAACAAAGTTCTGATGCATACTATGACATAGATGAACCTTAAAAACATTATGCTAAGTGAAATAAGCCAGTCACCAAGGACCACATATTTTAAAACCCCATTTGTATGAAACGTCCAGAATAAGCAAATCCATAGAGACAGATCAGTGGCTGCTTAGGGCTGGAGAGGGAGGAGTGGGGAATGACTACTAACAGGTGTAAGGTTTGGGGCGGATGGGGAGAATGGTGATGACAATGTTCTAAAATCCATTGTGGGAAAAAATAAAATAAAATAAAATAAAATCCACTGTGGTGATGACTGAACAACTGAGAATATACACTGCACCACTATGTACTCTTCAAATAGATGATTGGTACATTATGTGAATTATATCTCAAATAAAGCAGTTATTTTAAAAGAAAAACAATATGGTAAAGGAGTCAAGGCTTGAGATCTATAAAGACAAAACCAAAACAATGTGTGAAATCTGCTTGGATTCTGATTCAAAAAAGCAACTATAAACAATACTGGAGTGTGGACTAAATATCAAGTAATATTAGGAAGGAACAAACATTAATTTATTCCCTGATAATATGCAAGAAAATACAAAATGCATGTCAAAGTACTTAGGGGTGACATGTGTTATGTGACATTTTATTTTCAAATAGTTCAACACCACCACAAACAAAATACACAGTTTATAAAGTAATTCTGGCAAAATTATTTAATCTAAACTATGAGTACATATTAGAGTTACTAGTAAGCACGAATTTAGGATTTGATCAAGGTGCCAGCCATTTGAAAGGCATACCATTTATAATCACTAACACACAATCTTCATGCATTCTCTAGTTGCTACACTGCAATGGTAGAGTACTTGTATCTTATCTATTCTTACTCATTTTAATTGATAATCAAAGATGAGTGAAAATAAACACATACTCACACTGTGCTTTTTATCTATTCTTTGATTAGTCTTCCTTAATTCACCAGATGGGGTCAGAGATGGTTTAAAATAAACAGTTCGATTTGCTGCTATGGAAACTGGCTTTGGGGTCATGAGTCTCTGAACAGGGGGATAATGAGAGTCCACCTTATAGAAACCAAAGACAAACCTTTATTTTCATATATATCAGTGACACATATCTAAAAATCATTTGGCAATAATTAATGTGACCTAGAGACCTAGATGAATATTTCTTAGAGAAGTACCCAAAGGATGCAAATACTAAAAGGAAAAACGGACAGTAATAGAATGAAAGGTATAAATATTTATAAACCTAAATATAAAATTCCAAATGGTTGCACAGACTATTTTATTCTAGACTTAATAACTTTTCACATATATGTGCCTATGCACAAAATGGAAATTATATTCAAAACTGTTCTACAAATCTAAGTTTTTATTGGATTTCAAATATAGAAACTAAAATGATTTTGCCACATTTTCCCCAAATTACTTTTTAGATATCCTTCAGCTGGAAATAAATTATTTTTAAACTAGCTATGAAAATAATTGCCCAAAAAAAGGGAGCAAAGAATTTCAAAACCAAAAATAAACCGGCATTATTATCTAAGCACACAAGTGTTTTGTCAACAGTCTTTTGCAACAAGAAAACACAGTAAAAGTCCTGTTGCTGTAAGACTTCTACTCTGTCCAAAGACTGTACTACTATGAATATAGTCCTTTCACTCAGCAGCAGCTGTGAACAACATTGGTTTCCAAGGCAAAGCCTCTGTATACTAGCTCTTCCCTGAATCCTCATCACAACTGTGATCTTACAACTCAATGAGATAGTCTATTTTGCAGACTGTTCTGATAACATCTGTGAAACATGAGCCACAATATTGTATTCTGGCTTTTATATATCCTAACACTCATTAATAACATTGGATTGATATTATACTCCATCTTTACTAAAACTTTTATCAATGAGAATTTGCATTATGGCAGGTTTTACATTTACTTTTTAGACAATCTGACATAAAACAGGACTTTGAGAAAAGCAACTAATGCCATAAATTAATCCCATTGGCTAATAATGGATTCCCTCTTGCCTGATTACAAACATCTAGGTAATGCTAAAAAATTGTAAAGCAACACTATCCGCCCAAAACCCCTCAATTTTAGCCTTTACAGAATTTCAGTAAAAATAATTATAATTTACCAATATCTCACATACAGTTCCCACAATTAATTCAGAAAATTATGATCATTTCAATCAGTTACTTCTGGGGAAAACTGGTGTTGTAATAAATGCTTTCACAAGTAAGAATCTGGGAATCTGCTTCCCCCGAAGGATATTTAACTAACCATAAGTACAACTAACAAAAAATATACCTCTTTAACTGTATCCATCATTTTCTTTTTTTCACAGTAACCTCCAAAACTAATTTTAACCAAATAGAACACACTAAAATGGGTTATCAAGACACTGTAAGTTATATTTTTTTTATTAGTTCCCATATCTTGGAACAGTATTTGGCTAATGAAAGATCTAGCAATTTGAAATTCTATTACAACCGATTTGACATGTTTGTTAATGAGGAAAGTTTACAAAAGTTAACTTTTCAGTGAGGGTTTTAGTTCACTGAACTTTTATAATTACTAAACAAACACTTCAAGCACTTTTCACTCCAACTTTTATTTATCATCAGGTAAAAAGTTACACAGACTACCAAGATGCTGAAAATGGAAATGCCAAATAACCAAAAAATATTGACTGAGAGTTTACTGTGAATACAGCACTGTGCTAAGGCAGGCACTCACAAGAAGCTACAATGTCCAAGTAAAAAAATCTTATCTAAAAAAAATAAAAATAAAAAAATAATAATAAATAAATCTTATCTTTCAACCACGCCCCCTAACGACTATCAAATTCAATTTGTATATTTACTAACTTAAAAATAAATACAACAAAACTGCTGAAACTTTAAGTAAATAAATGCAAAAGAAGTTTTACCCTTTCCCTTTTGGCCTGAAAGTCTGCAGTGGTATCTATTCCACTCCTATCAAGAGGCTGAAAAAAACAAAATACTATTAGAATAGATTGGAAATTTTGAAAAATATGATTTTCATCACCAATATATAAAAATAGCTCTCTTAAAAAAGGTTTAAAAGTCAACTTACAGAATTCAGGGGAGAAGAAACAATAGATGGAATTCTTTTTGCATCCTGTTAATATTGAAACAATAACATAATTAAGATTTTTCACAAAACTCAAATTTTGTTACACACCCGGATTTAATTGTGATTCTAAAATTTTACCGCCAGAGGGCTTGACATCTTCTCTAAAGACTGCAATATTCGCCGAGCTGTTGAACTAGTCACACCGTAAGATTGTGCATTGAGCTGTTTAGCTTTCATCTGTCTTCGAACTGGTGCCTATAAAGTAAACACTGTATTATTTTTTTGGACTGTAAACTCTAAAGCACATATTTCAGGAAATGAAAATATTTACAAAACAGAATGTATTTCCACAGAGAAACAGGATTAATATGGTAACAGCAATTTATCTCTGGGTGGTGTCATTATGCATAAGTTCAATTTTTTTTTCTCTGTATCTTTACTGAAAAGCCAATGACTTTTACAATCAGAAACAAGATAGCATGCACTATGCTAAAAATCTGTAGCTATGTTAAATGAGAAAAGTGAGATCACTGGTATGAAGTTTAAGCATTATCTTAATCCATTTATCCCTGATGTCTAAATCAAACCCTTCTTGTTGAATCACCATGCCATCACTATGCTGTGCACCTACACTAATATAATATTGTGTGTCAACTGTAATTCAATAAAAAAATAAAATTTAATTTTAAAATAAATAAAAGAACTAAAGTAATAAGAATTATATTAAATTATTCTAGATATTAAATAGTTAATTAAACTCCAAGGTAACTTCTAGATATTAAATAGTTAATTAAACTCCAAGATAACTAAATGAAAAGATTATAGACTCTATTGTAAAGAAAATTTAGCTTTTTAGACTAACTCATTTCTCAAATTTTGACCTAAAAATTTTAAATACTCAGGCTATTTCTTTTTTTTTTTTTTTTTAGGCTATTTCTTTATGACCTGTAACTTTCTTAAAATTGGAGTTAAGGAAAACCCCTAATAAAGAATAGACAAGTACCCTTTAATATGCAAGCACTGTTTACAAATTCCAATTAAAACACTTTTCTCAAAAATGCATTAAAACAATCCAATAACCAAGTGACTATCACAAACAATTTGACAACGCTTAACACAAAGATAGTATCACAATCGAAACTCAGTTTCTACAAATAGCTCATAAGAGCTAAAAAACTGAACCATAATAACTACTTTATAAATTATGCTTCTCTGATACCAAACACTGATGACATTTTAGAGTAGCTGCAATATTCTCCATCAGCTTTATTAAGAAGTTGATGCCCATTAAGGATTGCTTTCAGGCCAGAAGCTTTGGCAAATATGAGGCAACACTAAAATCCTCTAGGAAAATATGATAGTCTGTCCTGTCACTGGGTTCTACTGGCCACTCAGGGCCTCAATTCACTAATCAATAAAATGGAACTGAGTTAAAGAATCTTTAATAGACCCTCCTAGCTCTAATACTCTAGGAAAGGACTAACAAATGGATTCATCTTAAACGTCAATGATAAACATTTCAAAGCCTGTGCTGAGAAGGATTCTAAGGGTATGTCATGACTTGGCATTAAAAAATATAAAATTCAATGTAAGAAAGGAAGAAATAGCAAGAACACACTCTGACTTGGACTATTCTGTGAATCATAGGCTTACATCATCTAATCTTCTAACATGCTGAACTATTATTTTAACTTTAAAAAATGTTTAAAGGAGTAATATGATCCAGTTTAAGTTCTAGAAAAAGCTCCCTGTGTAACTCCAACATCCAGTTAACTCTTTCTTAAATAACAAAATATTGCCCTTCATGAACACTTTCAGAAATAAAACTCTAATTACTGTTAACTATATACACGAAATCATCCTATAATTAGGAAAGAAACTAAAGACAAAAATCTTAAAATATATGTTTCTATGCCATTGCTGTTTGTCACAGACTGTTATCTTCACGTAGATTCCCCTCTCCAAAGGCCTACATATTACTTCTCCACCTTTAAAATGTCAAAATCCACAAAAGTAATAGGCACAACAAATACAATAAAACAGAATGTTTATGAACTTCAAAAAAACTGTTACTTTATGGTAAAACACAGAATGGTAGGATTTACCTTGAATTTGTTTTTTTTTAAGTTATCAATTTCCACTTGTTCTTTGCTCATACGTATGTAAATACAACTGATTTTGTATATTGACCTTGTATCCTGGGATCTTGCTGAACTCAAAAGTTTTGGTAACTCTTTTTTTTTTTTAAATTTTAATTGTCATGAATAGAAATTTTTTTCTTCCTCCCCAATCCATATGCCTTGTATTTCTTTCTTCTTGCATTGGCTAGGACTATAGTATAGCATTAAACAGTAGCAGCTCTAACAGACATCCTTCTCTTACTGACGTGAGAAGAGTATTCAGTCTTTAACCATTAGTATGAGGCTAGCTGAAGATTTTCTATAGGTACCATTGATCAGGTTGAGGAGACCCACTTTATTCCTCAAGCTATAGAAAATTTTTATCTGATGGACACTAAATTTTGTCTAACGTGTTTTATGCATCTGTAGAAATGTTCATATGGTTTTTATTCTTTAAGAGTTTGTTTTCATGGTAGATCATATTAATTTTCAAATGTTGAGCCAACCTTGTATTCCTGGGATAAGCCCTACTTGATTATAAAATAGTATCTTTTTATATATAGTAGATTCAATTTGCAAGTATTTGTAGAGAAGTTTTAGGTCTGTAATTCACTAGAAATACTTGTCTGTGACTTTCTTGCAATGTCTCTGGTTTCAGTATCAGGGTAATGTTGTTCTCATAAATATGTTGGAAAGTATATCCTCCTATTACACGGAAAAGTATGCATAGAATTGGTATTATATCTTTCTTAAATGTTTGGTAGAATTTATCAAGGAAATTATCTGAGCCTGAAGTTTTCTTTGCTGGAAGGTATACATATTAAATTTATTGAATAGACTATTTAGGCTATTTATTCTTAACCAGTATCAAAAAACATGAAATACTCAGGTATAAATCTAACAAAATATGTGCAAGGTCTGTGTGATGAATACTACGAAACACTGATAAAAAATTTCAAAAAGATACATGGAGAGCCATGCTGTGTTCAAGGATTATTGAACAAGTTAATTAAGATGTAGATGTTCCCCCCAAAAAAAATTAAAAAAAAAAAAAAGATGTAGATGTTCCCTAAATTCATCTTTAGACTCAATGCAATTCTTTTTTTTTTTTTTTTAAGATTTTATTTATTTATTCATGAGAGACAGAGAGAAGCAGAGACATAAGCAGAGGGAGAAGCAGGCTCTTCACAGGGAGCCTGATGTGGGACTTGATCCCCGGGAATCACGCCCTGAGTCAAAGGCAGACAGCTCCACAGCTGAGCCACCCAGGCATCCCAACTAATGCAATTTTAATCCACATTCCAGTAGGTTACAGAAACTGGTAATGTAGATTCTAAAATTATGAGAAAACAAAGATCTAAGAAAGCCAAAACAAGTTTGTAAAAGAACAAAGTTGGAGGACTCACATTAGCAATTTCAAGACTTACTGTAAAGCTATAGTATCAAGACAGTTTAGAATTAGCCAAAGGAGGATACTTAGAAACAAAGTCAAAAAACAGACCCACATATATAGTTAACTGATTTTCAACAAAGATGCAAAGGCAATGCAATGTAGAATGTATAACCCTTTCAGCAAATGGTACTAGAAAAATTGGATACACCTTATGCTAAAAAAAAGTCTTGATCCCTACACCTCATGACATGATACATACCACAGACAGAAATTAACCTAAAATAGATCAGAAGGCCTGAATTAAAACCTAAAACTATAATGCCTCTAGAAAACAGAAAAAAATCTGTGACCCTATGTTAGTCAAAAATGTCTTACACACTACACCAAAAGCATGAACCATACAAGGGGAAAAAAAAAAACCCAACATACTGAATGCCATCAAGTCTAAAACTTCTTTTCAGAAGACTTAAACCAGGGACACCTGGGTGGCTCAGTGGTTGAGCATCTGCCTTCGGCTCAGGGCGTGATCCATTAAGAAAACAACCCTATTAAAAAATGGGCAAGGGGAGCCTGGGTGGCTCAGCTGGTTGAGTGTCTGACTCTTGATTTGACTCAAGTCATGATCTAAGTCACGTGATGGAGCCCTACACTGGGCTCCCAACTCTGCCAGGAATCTGCTTGAGATTCTCCCTCTGCCTTCCCCTCCTTCAAGTGCACACGAGCATGCTCTCTTTCTCTCTCAAAATAAATAAATCTTTAAAACAAAAAAATGACAAAAGATTTGAACAGATGCTTCACCAAAGATAATACATTTATGGCAGATAAGCACACAAAATTATGCTCAGTTTCATAAATAAAAAACACAGTTAATGTGGAGTTACCACTACATGCCAATTAGAATAGCTAAAATAAAAAAATTAAAGATCAAAAAATTAAAAAAAAAAAAAAAAAACAGAAACAAAGAACTGATGACAAGTGCTGCCCAGAACACTGCTGAAAATGCAAAGTGATACCAGCCTCTCTGGAAAACAGTCTGGCACTATATTATAAAGTTTAATGTATACTTATCATAAGACCCCGCAGCCAACTTCTTGGTGTTTACCCAAGAGAAATGAAAATTAACATTCACACAAAATACTCATAACCCCTTTAATCACAATTGCCTCAAATCAGAAACAGCCCAAGTGTCCTTTCACTAGTGAATGGATAAATTATAACTCAGCAATAAAAGGAACTATTGACATATGCAAAAATATATATTAATCTCAGATGCATTACACAAACTAAGTACAATGAGCCAGATTCAAAAGGCTAGATACTACATTGATTAAATTTAAATGACATTCTAGAAAAAACACGTTCTAGAAAAATCACAGGAAAAAAAAAACAGATCAGTTGTCGGAGGGTGGAAATGGAAAGAGGGATTGACTATAGAGAGGTACAAGGTAACATTTTGGGGTGGAAACGTTTATTCCATTCTCTGATTCCAGAGATGGTACACAACTCTATTTTCTTAAAGTTCTAATACTCTAATAAGGTTAAGTTTTACAATATATAATTTACACCTCAATTTTTTGAAAAAAGAAAGGTTATCTCAATTAATTATTTCTAAAAGCACAGAGGCATATAAAACACTCACAAATGTAATGAATAAATTTATTCACTCAGGTCTAAAATAACATTCAGATAGTCCCTAAATGAAAACAATGTTTCTAATCCACAGTTCTATCATTTTACCAAAAAATAACCAAACCACAATTCCATTTGAGGTCTATTAGTTACTTGTCAATTGTTATTTTTAAGTTCTCAGTCCTTCTATTCAGACCAACCTGATATGGTGTGTTTCGTAGTTTAGGTTGTCTTACAGCAGCTGCTGCCCCACCATACGTTGTTTTTCCAGGATAAAAAGGAGAATCTCCAAGCTGACTTGTTTTAAGGACTGAAGAGTTCCCAAGTGACTGCGCAGAAACACAATGATAAATCATGTGTAATAAACACTCCAAACTAATATGATTAAATCAAAACCTGTTAGTACTCACAGGGGAAAGCGTTCCAAAGGCAGACAAGTTGAATGCTGGTTTTTTTGAGCTGGTGGCAGTGTGCTGTGAGTGTGAAGGAGTCCGTTCAGCCTCTGGGGACCATAGAGGTGGCACTGAAGTGTTCTTTGTAACAGCTATATCTGAAACAAAAATATGCATAGTAAGAGCACTGATTATAAGAAAATGGACATTACAAGTCAGAAAAAACCTATCCCATGAAATTTAACTTCACTACCAAATGCCAAGAATACCTTTATCAGAAGCTCTTGAAGAAAAACCACTGGTAGTTGAGATGTTATCATCATCATGCTGAGAGGTAGAATCTTTAATTTCCTTTACAAGGGAAAATCCAGAACTGCCAATTGGAAACGCCGAGGATGTGGAGGGCTGACAGTGTAATGCAGGAGATTCCAACATGGAGAAATTCATATGGCTCCGATGAAGAGAAGGCCTTGTTAATACATCTGGGTAATTTGAAGAAGTACTAGTTGTTGAGGGTTCTTAAAAACAAACAAATATTAATACTATGAATATACAGCTTAGAAAAAGCAATACAATTGCTTTTTAAGTGGCATTTAAGAAAACATACTATACAAATACAGCTTCAAGTCACTGAGGTCTCCCATGATAAGCCCAATTTAGGTTTTTTTTTTTAGGTTATTCTTTTTAGATGAAATGAAGTTTCATCTAACTGCAACGAATTTACTTAACCTAGTATCAAACCATGTTTCAGAGTTCACATACAACTTCTACAAGTGCATGGTCGTTTTTTCCCTTGAATTGATATTATAAAACTTGCTTGTGAAAAATCAAGTCAAAGAAGCTATATAAGAAAGTCATAAAAAGTGGGCAGCCCCGGTGGTTCAGCGGTTTAGGGCCACCTGAACCTAGAGACCCGGGATTGAGTCCCACATCAGGCTCCTGCTTCTTTCTCTGCCTCTCTCTCCCTCCCTCTCTCTCATGAATAAATAAAAAAATAAAATCTTAAAAAAAGTCAGGGCATCCCCGGTGGCGAAGCGGTTTAGCGCCGCCTGCAGCCCGGGGTGTGATCCTGGAGACCCAGGATCGAGTCCCACGTCTGGCTTCCTGCATGGAGCCTGCTTCTCCCTCTGCCTGTGTCTCTGCCTCATTCTCTCTCTCTCTCTCTCCCTCTCTCTGAATAAATAAAATAAATAAATAAAATAAATAAAATAAAATAAATAAATATTTTAAAGATAAAAATATAAAATTTAAAAAGTCATAAAAAGGATGCCTGGTTCCTCCAGAAATAACCACTATTAAATTTGTATATCCTCCCAGATATTTTATATGCATATGTAAATGTTTCCCCTAATTATATAATCATGCTATGCATCCAATTTTCTAGGACTTGTTTTTTCATTTAACAATATAATTTTGTCTCTATATACAAAGCACTCCCCTTAAATACCACATTGTATTTTATCATAGACTATACTTATGTGATTATTTTCCCAATGCTGCCAATATTTATGTGATTATTTTCCCAATTTCCATCAAACATACATGCACTGATATCTGCATATTTTCAGAGTATTCTTTTGGATTAATCCATGGTTCTCTAAGAATATAACAGAAACATGAAAAAAATTATTAAACATACTTTTAAGCTACCCAAAGAATATCTGATTCTGTAAGTCTAAAGTTGGGCCCCTAAAGCTTCCTAAGTATCCAACAGAATTGAATAAACTGAATAAACAATTAGATGTGGAATTGCTCTGTCGGAATGCATAAGAGTGCATGTTCACCTTTGCATATGAGACATCACGATACTGTCAAGTTATACTCCTACAAATGGCAAATGACAATGTACATTTCCACCATACTCTCCAACATGGGACATTCACCTTTACTGATTTCTGTCAATCTACTATGTCAAATGGCATCATTTTATTTGCATTTACTTAAATGAGAGATATTGAGCATCCTTCCCTATATTTAGTGGTCATTTATATTTCTTCTTCTATTAATTGCTTACTGATATAGTCCCTATATTAAGATTAGTAAAATCTTTTTCTTTAAGATTTTACTTATTTATTCATGATAAATATATATATAGAGAGAGAGGCAGAGAGACTGGCAGAGGGAGATGCAGGCTCCATCCCGGGTCTCCAGGATCGCGCCCTGGGCCAAAGGCATGGGCTAAACTGCTGAGCCACCCAGGGATCCCAAGATTAGTAAAATCTAGTTTTTGATCAGTAAGATAGTGTGATGTGATCTGAAATATTACAACTAATTTTTCACCATTGGTTGAACCAATTTATTTTGTTGATGGTGTCTTTTGCAATACAGAAAATAACTTGTATCTTTTTATTTTTTTAAAGATTTTGTTTATTTATTCATAGAGACACAGGAAGAGAGAGAGGCAGAGACACAGACAGAGGGAGAAGCAAGCTCCAAGCCCGACGTGGGACTCGACCCTGGGTCTCCAGGATCACACCCCAGGCTGTAGGCGGCACTAAACCACTGCGCCACCGGGGCTGCCCAATAACTTGTATCTTGTTTACAAAGACTTTTACCATTCCAAAACTATAGGAATTAAAAATTTTACTCATTTTTTTTTAGTACTGTACTGCTACTTTTATTTCAATATAATGTTTAATCTTGCATCCATCTGGAATCAGTTATGATGTAGTAGTTGAGAGAATGATTCAGCTTTATTGTTTTCCAAATGGTTAGCCTGTTTACATTCTAAAATAACCTTCTTAAATAAGTTACGTTTTAATCACTGAATGAGAAGCCATCACTACCACGATACTAAATTCCAAAAGGCTTTTCACTCCTTTCTCCAGTGATGTATCTGTACCAGTATGATAATGTTTTACTACTTCAACTTTAGAACACATTTAGTAACTGGAAAAGTTATTCCAACCTACCCCCATATTCCCCTTATTCTTTTTCAGAAATTCTCTATTCATCTTCAGATACATTTTCAAGAACTTTAAAGTCATTTGTAAGGTTTACAAAAGACATTACTGTTAGGTTGGAATAACTGGGCCTCCGGACTAGTCCTACTACTATAATTTAAATAATTATAAAACTGTACAAAATATAAGACATCTTTCAGATAGGAGAAAACAGCACTCAAAAAGAAGAAAAAGAAAAAGCAAGCAAGCAAGCAAGCTCAAACAGTGAGTCCTATCACTACCCAGCTCTCTACCCTGGCACATTTTTAGACCTGGAAGAGAAAACTGGAGTCCAAATCCAGATGGGAGTGTCCAGACAGTGAATGGGCTATCACTGCACAGAGTTAGACCATCTAAGGCTTAACAAATACCAGCTGTTACAGAATTGAAAAAATAGACGCTAGGAGGTGAGCAATGCTAAGGGACAAGAAGCAGTCCTAAGAACAGAGAAGCCAGTGTTGCAAGAACTGAGAGATCCCATAAACACATCCCTAAATCCATGGTATTCAGCCAAGATGTTGGAAAAGCTTCCCCTTGAGACTAAGGATCATGTCAAGAACAAGACCTACGGTAGACTCAGCCTAAAAAGCCACACGGGAAACAGTCTGAAGTCTAAGTCCTACCACTTTAGGAAACTTAAACACCTTGGACAGATATACATTAATAAAACGTAAAACTAAGTTTACAAAGTTCAAAATGATCATTTAGTAACAACTGCCTGCTCAATCAAGAATTAATACTCCTCAGAGGAAGATAACAGCATCCAGAATCTCTACCTTTATTATTCAAAATATTTAGGCAGAAACCATTTGATATATATAAGAAAAATGTGATCAATAGTGGGGAAAAAAGACAGCCAATAGGAACTGAACATAAGATAGCCAAGATAACCTTAACAGACTCATTAAAATTATTTGACTTGGATCACACTAAAGTTAAGATTTTAAAAAGGAAGTGCTATCTGGCCCAGCATTGTTTTACTAATGACTTTTCCTTTTGTTCAGGTCTCCTTTAGGTCCCTCGGCAGAACGTGAAAGAATTTCTTCTTCTAGAGTACCATACACTTCTTGTTAAATTTATTTCTATTTTTGTTGTTTGATATTTTAAGTGGGAACCTTCCTTCCTTCAAACTTTCTAACACTGCTTAAGTAAGAGTTACTGGGGTGTTTTTCTATATTAACTTTGTGATTTAGTTCTACAATTGTCTTATTCTAACAAGTTTTGTTTTGTTTTAATCAATTGGCTTAAGTTTTCTGGGTATTACTGATAAGCAAGGACCATTCTGCCTCCTTCTTTCCAACACTTACAAACGTATACATACATCCTCTATAATTATATATTTAATATCTAGAAGTGGTGATGAAGGGCTTCCACTTTATACCTAATTTTAATGGGAATGTTTCTAATGTTTCACCATTACATACGATTCAGGCCTTTGGGTAACTAACATGTTAAGGAAGTAGTGGTTTCCAATTTCTAAAGGAAATAAGAATAGACTAAGTTTTAGCAAATGCCTATTAAGTATTTACCAGAAAGAAAAAAATTATAAGATTTCACCTAAAATATGCTAAATTATATTAATAATTCCCTCATGATGAAGGACTGCCTACATCTCAAGATTAACTCTCCCCAGTAAGAAGATTCTATTATTCTTTAATGTGCTCCTAGATTGTATTTGCTACTCTGTAATTTTCTTCCCAAAAGGTCAGTCTTCAAAAATACTTAACAGTATAAGCAATACAAAACAATTCTGGATTATTTAGTTTCAAAGTACAATTATGCAAAAAATAAGACACAGATAAAAACACTTAACTAGTACTAGAAAGAAACATCAACTTAATAAAAGCCATAAATGAAAAAAAATCACAGCTAACATTAAATTCAGTGGTCAAAAGACAGAAATTTTCCTCTAAAATCAGGAAACAAAACAAGGATACTGGCTGTCCCCACTTCTATTTAACCCAGTATTGGAAGCTCTAGCCAGAGTAGTAAGGAAAGCAAAAGAAAGATATTCAAATTGGAAAGGAAGACATAAAATATCCCTACTCACAAATGCTATAACTTATATGTAGAAACTTCTAAATATTACACACATACACACACACACACAAATCCTGCTGGAATAAACAAATTCAGCAAAGCAGCAGATTACAAAATACACAAAAATGAGTTGTTTCTATACCTTAACAATGCACATTCTGAAAAGTAAATTAAGAAAACAATTCCATTAACAGCATCAGAAAGAATAAAACACCTAGAAATTAACCAAAGAGGTAAAAGACTTGAACAAAGAAAACTATAAAACACTGCCAAAAGAAAATTAAGAAGACTTTATAAATGGAAAGGCATTCGTGTTCTTACACTGAAGGAACTAATGCTGTTAACATATCAATACTACCCAAAGCAATCTGGAGATCCAGTATAATGCCTTTCAAAAACTCAAAGACATTTTCTCAAAAACAGAAAAATACATCCTAAAATTCTTATGGAATCTCAAGGGCCAAAATATTCTTGAGAAGAACAAAGTTGACATTCTTCCAATTCCTGATTTCAAAACTGATCACAAAACAATAATCAAAATAGTATGGTACTGGCATAAAGACAAACATATAGACCAAGAGAACAGAACAGAGCCCAGAAATAAATCCTCACATGTATGGTCGAAATGATCTTCTACAAAGGAGCTAAGACTACTCAATGAAGAAAGGACTGTCTCTTCAAATGGTGTTGAGAAAAAACTGGTCAGCCACATGCAAAAGAATGCAAATGGACCCTTATCTTACATCATATACAAAAATTAACTCAAAAATGGATTGAAGACCTAAAAGCAAGACCCAGAACTTAAAACAATAAGAAATCACAAGGGAAAAACTTTATGGTATTGGTCTTGACAATGATTTCCTGGATTTGACAGGCAACAAAACAGAAAGAGACATACAGAACTATATTAAAAACTATGAACTAAAAGACAATCAACAGAGTAAAAAAGCAACTTACAGAATAGTAGAAAATATCTGCAAACCATATATATGATTAGAGGGCAAAATCCAGAACATATAATTATGAGCTCCTACAACAAAAAAAATCAAATAACCTGATTAAACTTGGGCAAAGAGGCGCACCTGGGTGGCTCAACTCAGTTGGGCATACAACTTTTGGTTTCAGCTTAGGTCATGATCTCAAGGTCATGAGCTTGAGCCCAGTGTTGGGCTCTGTGTTGAATCTGCTTGAGATTCTCTTTCCCTCTCCCTTTCCCCCCAAAATGAATGAATACATAAGATCTTTTTAAAGGGGGGGGGGCAGCAAAGAACCCGGATAGATACTTCTCCAAAGATGATACACAAATGGCCAACAAGGAAGCATATGATAAGATGCTAAGCATTATTAATCATCACAGAAATGCAAATCAAGCCACGATGAGACCCATTCACACCCATTAAAGACAGTTACCATCAGAAAATAAATGATGGCGAAAACACAGAGGAAGTAGAATACCCCCAGTGCACTACTGGTAGGAAATGTAAAATGACATAGCTGCTGTGGAAATTAGTATGGAAGTTCTTCAAAAAAATTAAAAATAGAATTCCTGTATGACCCAGCAATTCCTCTTCTGGGTATATACCTAAAAGAACTAAAAGCAGGGTCTCAAAGAGATTTGTACAACCATGTTCCAAACAGTATTATTCACAATAGTTTAAAGGTTGAAGCAACCCAAGTGTCCACTGACAAACGAATAAACATATTATATACTTATAATGGAAAATTATTCAGCTTTAAGAAGGAAATACATTCTGCTATATGGCACAATGTGAATGAACCTTGAAGACATTAGGATAAGTGAAATAGAGAATCAACAAAAGGACAAAAAACTGGAGGATTCTACTCAGATGACGTGCTTTGGTAGTCAAAATCGCAGAGAGTAGAATGGTGTTTGCCAGGGCCAGAAGGGAAGAGGGAATGAGGAGTTAATATTTAAGAGTTTTAGTTTTACATGATGAAGAAAGTTAAGGTGGATGATGCTGATGGTGACATAACAATATGAATGCACTTAATGTACTGAACTGTATGTACTCAATAATGACTAAAATGGGGGTGCCTGGGTGGGTCAGTTGGTTAAGCATCTGCCTTTGGCTCAGGTTATGATCCCAGGGCCCTAGAATCAAACCTCACATCAGGCTCCCTGCTCAGTCCAGAGGTCTCCTTTCTGCTTCTCTCTCTCCCTATCCCCCTGCTTGTGCTCTCTCACTTGCTCTCTCATAAATAAATAAATAAATAAATAAATAAATAAATAAACAAACAAACAAACAAACAAACAAAATTTTTTAAAAAGTTACTCACAAAGGTATGTACACAACACATGTAATAGAAAAACTATGAAATAGGGGATCCCTGGGTGGCTCAGCGGTTCAGCGCCTGCCTTTGGCCCAGGGCAGGATCCTGGAGTCCAGGGATCGAGTTCCGCATCGGGCCTGCTTCCCCCTCTGCCTGTGTCTCTGCCGCCCCCCCCCCATCATGAATAAATAAATAAAATCTTAAAAAAAAAGAAAAAAAAACCTACGAAATAAAAGTTAAGAACATAACAAAATCCAGGGCACCTGGATCTGCCTTGTCTCAGGTCACGATCCCGGAGTCCCAGGATCAAGGCCCACATTGGGCTCCCCGCTCAGTGGGGAATCTGCTCCTCACCCCACTCTCATCCTCCCTTCTCTCAACGTAAGTAAACAAAATCTTTTTTAAAAATAATGAATACTTTAAAAAAATAATAATAATGAATAAAATCCAAGTTGGAACTGACCTTGGCAAACCACTGAATTAATTCCATTATTTAAATGAAAATACACAAAAAAAAAGAACTTTATAGATATAAAATAAGAAAATGCTCCACTTATCTCACACCTTAACTAAATTAATTCTTCAAGTTAGTAAATCCTCTCAAGCATGCTCATCAAAGATGGAAAAGAACGTCAGCCACTGTGGATATAGGCTGGAGAACACCAGAAGTCTCTAATGAAAAAAGCAGCAGGGGTCCCCATCAATGCCCAGGGGAAAAAAAAAAAATGACGTGGAGGCAGTCTGCATAGACCTACCAGATAAAAGCCTCAACGCAGTTGTTAGTAACATATTTAGAGAAATCAGTCCCAAATATAGATATTAAAAAACTTCCTAAGTTATTCTAATAAAAAAGAAGGAAGTATTTTAAAGACTAAGTAAAATCGGCTATTAGTAAGAAAACAGGTAGACCGTTTGTCCGCACTGAGAATCATTCTTTCAGGCCCATTTCACTCTCACTAGGTTTCACAACAAGCAAATCAGGCAACATATTACTATGATCACCAAACTTAACAGGCCATACACCCGTCTTCCAAATCAACAACAGAAAGACAACCCAATTAAAAATGGAAAAGGGAGATGTGAATAGCCGTTTCTCCAAAGATATGCAAACAACCAATGAGCACATGGTAAGATGTGTCATTACTCATCACAGAAACACAAATCAAAAACCACAAGATAACAGTTCAACCCACTAAGAGTTGTAATAAAAAAAATTCAAAGGGTGCCTAGCTGGGTCAGTGGGATGAGCATACAGCTCTTGATCTCAGGGTCATGAGTTCAAGCCCCATGTTGTTGGGTGCAGAGGTTACTAAAAAATAAACTTAAAAAACTTTTTAAAAAATGAAAAATAGGAACAGAACACCTGGGTGGGTCAATGGTTTAGCACCTGCCTTCGGCCCAGGGCGTTATCCTGGAGTCCTGGGATCAAGTTCCACATCAGGCTCTCTGCATGGAGCCTGCTTCTCCCTCTGCCTATGTCTCTGCCTCTCTCTCTCTCTCTCTCTCTGCCTATGTCTCTGCCTCTCTCTCTCTCTCTCTCTCTGTAGCTCTCATGAATGAATAAATATTTTTTCTTAATGGAAAATAATCATCGGTGAAGATGTAAAGGAACTGTAGTCTTCATACACTGTGGGTGGGAAGGCATGATGGTACAGCCACTTTGGTAAACAATTATTCCTCGAAAAGTTAAAATTGCCCTTTGAACTAGTGATTCTATTCCTAGGTATATACACAAGAAAAAACACAGCCACACAAAAACCTGCACATGAATATTCACTGTAACAGTATTCATAATGTCCAAGAAGTGGAAAAACCCAAATGTCCATTAACTAATGAATGGATAAATAAAATGTAGTTTAATCCATACCATGGAATATTGCCTGGCAATAAAAATAAAAGGAAGTTCTAATGTATGCCACAACACAGATGAACCTTGAAAACATTATGCTAAGTGAAATAAGCCAGTCACAAAAGACCACAGATTCTATGACTCTCTATATAAAATGTCCAGTCCAAGAAAATCCATAGAGAGACAAAGACAAATCAGTGGTTGCCTCGGATGGAGAGTGACCACTAATAGGCCAAGGATTGGGGGGGCAGGTGATGATGAAAATATCCTAAAACTGACTGCAGTGATGGCTGAACAACTCTGAATATATTTAAAACCACTGAATTATAAACTTCATCTTTTTAAATTTGAGTATAGGTTCACACACATTACATTAGTTTCAGGTGCAACACAATGATTCAACAAGTTTGTACATTTTAAGATGCTCACCAAAAGTGTAGCTCCCATCTGTCACCAAACAACACTATTACAATATCATTGACTATATTCCTTATGCTGTGCCTTTAATCCCCATGACTCACTCCATAACTAGAAGCCTGTATCTCCCATTCCCCTTTACCTATTTACCCATCTTCCCACCCCTTCCTCTCTAGCAACCATCAGTTTATTCTCTGTATTTATAATTCTGATTCTATTTGGATTTTTTTAGATTCCACATGACTGAAATCATATGGTTTTGTCTTTCTCATTTCTCTTACTTCACTTAGCATAATACCCTCTAGGTCCATCCATATTGTTGCAAATGGCATGATCTTGTCTTTTTTTTAAATGATCACATACTATTCCATTTTGTGCGTATTTCACATCTTCCTCACCCATTTGTCTACTAATGGACAGGGAGACTGATTCCATATCTTGGCTGTTATAAAGAATACTGTACTAAACAAGAGAGCAGGGCAGCCCCGGTGGCTTAGCGGTTTAGCACCGCCACCTTCAGGCCAGGACATGATCCTGGAGTCCCAGGATCAAGTCCCATGGTGGACTCCCCGCATGGATCCTGCTTCTCCCTCTTTCTTTCTCTCTCTGTGCTTCTCATGAATAAATAAATAAATAAAATTTAAAAAATAAATAAATAAACAAGAGAGCATTTATCTTTTCAGATTAGTGTTTTCATTTTCTTTGGGTAAATACCTAGTAATGGAATTATTAGATCATATGGTAATTCTGTTTTTAATTTTCTGAGGATCCTCCACACGGTTTTCCATGGTAGTTGTACCAATTTACAATCTCACCAACAGTGTACAAAAATTCCTTTTTCTCCAAATTCTGGCCAACACTTGTTATTTCTCATCTTTTTTATTTTAGCCATTCTGACAAGTTTAAGGTGATATCTCATAGTGATTTTGATCTGCATTTCTCTGATAGGTAGTGCTGAGCATCTTTTCACATCTGTTGGCTATCTTTAGGTCTTTGGAAAAATGTCAATTCAGGTCCTACATCCATTTTTTAATTGGATTGTTTGGAAATGTTGGTGTTGAGTCGCATAGCTTCTTTGTATATTTTTGGACATTAACCCCTTAACCAGATAGGTCATTTGCAAATATCTTCTCCCATTCAAGTATGTTACCTTTTTGTTTTGTTAATGGGTTTCCTTTGCTCTGCAAGGCTTTTCATTTTGAGGTAGTTCCAATAGTTTATCTTTGCTTTTGTTTCCCCTGCCTTAGGAAACGAAACATACCTAGAAAATGTTGCTATGGTCCATGTTCAGAGAAAATACTGCCTAAGCTCTCTTCTAGGATTTTTATGGTTTTAGAGCTCATATTTAGATCTTTTTTTTTTAAGATTTTTATTTATTTATTCATAGAGACAGAGAGAGAGAGAGAGAGAGAGAGAGACAAAGAGAGAGAGAGAGAGAGATGCAGAGACACAGGCAGAGGGAGAAGCGGGCTCCATGCAGGGAGCCCGACATAGGACGATCCTGGGTCTCCAGGATCACACCCCAGGCTGCAGGTGGCACTAAATTGCTGCGCACTGGGACTGCCCTCATGTTTAGATCTTTAATCCATTTTGAGTTTATCTTTGTAAATGGTGTTATAAGTGGTCTAGTTTCATTCTTTTACATTAAACTGTACACTTCAAATGGATGAGTTCTATACATGTAAAATATATCTCAATAAAGCTGTAAAAACTATACACAGTAAAATGACAGAGTACTATTTCCAAATATGCCATATTCATGAGCTATACTGAAACTATTTAATATTTGTAAACCCCATCAAAATGCTGTAACAGGATCCAAAAAAGCCCAAGCCTTTAAAATGCAGGATCATTTAATTATAAGACTAATGAAATGACACAGCTGAACTTGGGGCAGAGAGGACAGGAGCCAACTGCAGTTATACTACACCTAAATTCTAGTGTTGTGGGAGGCATTATCACAGTTCCATTGTAACAGTTAACATCTATATACAGTGTTCCCTTAATTCCAGGACCTATTCCAAGAGCTTCATATCTACTTTTCTCAAAACAATTTATGAGGATACTAAGGAGATGTCAAGATTCTCTTGTCCAAAAGCCACATGACAGTTGGTAGTCTGAAAATTCAAAACCCAAGTCTTACTCCAGAGCTTGCATTCTTAACTGATATATCAATCTCCCCTATACACAAAAAGCTGGTAACTCATTTGAACTTGATCATCACCCTCCTCCTCCATGGTTTATGTACTACCCAAGTAGATTTATTACAGCAAAAAATATTTATAAAAACCTATCACACATAACAAAATATTCACATTCTATGTACCTTCTGTATTACTGACTGTTGGCTCAGGAGTGATTCTCCCATCATGAATATTAGAGCTCTCCTCATCGGCATATACTATATGATCATCTTCTCTATTTTCTGGCCACTGCGGTACCTCTCTTGTGTCTGTTGAGCAGCTGCATACATCTTCATTCTTGTTGAAGTATCTTTGTAGCCATCCTGGCACAATATTCTTAACAGATTCTGTAACCCTGCTAAGAATACCCTGTTGGAGGAAGAAACACATAAGGTAGTTTTAGAAATTTATCTTTTTAAATACATACCTTACAAAAAGCCATTATCAAGCAAAACATGACTACTTCCGACTAAAGTTTTCTAAAGTTCATTTACTTGCCTTAATGCTGACATGATGGTATTCTACAAATTCTACAGACATTATGAAATTCCTACTTTTCTTTCTTCCATATGGATAGATCCATGAGTCCGTAACTGCCCCAAATGGCCTTATATTCTAACCCTTTAAAAACTCCAACAGACCATCAATAAGCCATATACTCTTTAGATCAGTGCATTAAAAGAAGCAACACTTCCTTTCTAACCAGAGCCCAGCAGAATGGCTCCCGTAAAGAAGGGTGGCAAGAAAAACACCGTTCTGCCATCAATGAGGTAGTGACCAGAGAATACACTATTCACATTCACAAGGGCATCCATGGGGTGGGTTTCAAGAAGCTGCTCCTCAGACACTCAAAGAGATCCGGAAATTTGCAATCAAGAAAATGGGAACTCCAGATGTACACAATGATACCTGGCTCAACAAAACTGTGTGGGCGGAAGGAATAAGGAATGTTCTGTATGGTATCCATGTGTGGTCGTCCAGAAAAGCGTTAACAAGGATGAAGCTCTATATGTTGGTTACCTATGTACCTGTCATCACTTTCAAAAATCTACAGTTAATAGAAGAACTAGTCACTGATGGTCAAAGGTGACAAAAAAAAAAAAAAAAAAAGGCAACATAAACAATACATTCAACAGCTTCCCCAAGCAATTATTTTTATTGCATGTTAAGAAAGAAAAAAAATTGGACAAATAAAAATGAGAGTCTTTTTAAGACATATAACAATCCAACACAATAAACTCAATAAATAACCTAAGATTTTTTTGATGGGAAAACTTTTTTATATCAAATGTTGTCTGAAGACCTGAGGAATGAATTTTATTATGACAACTATTAAAGGGAGAAAAAAGGGATCCCTGGGTGGCGCAGCGGTTTGGCGTCTGCCTTTGGCCCAGGGCGCGATCCTGGAGACCTGGGATCGAATCCCACGTCAGGCTCCCGGTGCATGGAGCCTGCTTCTCCCTCTGCCTGTGTCTCTGCCTCTCTCTATCTCTCTGTGACTATCATAAATAAATAAAAATTTAAAAAAAAAAAAAATAAATAAAGGGAGAAAAAAAATGTGGTACAACTATCGGTACTATTAACACTTATTGTAGCTTTGTTATGTGCCAGGCACTGTCCTAAGCAATTTGCACATATTAAATTCAATCCTCACACTAATTTTATGAAGCTGATACTAATAATGTCACTTTACTGATGAAGAGAAACAATAAAGTTTTAAGTAATTTGCCCAAGGTACAAACACAACTACTATGGTTTATCTAAGTAAAGTAAAAGGATGGGCTTTGGGATTGATAGGACCTAGGATAAAGTTTGAATACGTCCCCATACTTTGATTTATTCTAGGTAAAATAACAATAACACCCCCTCCAACCTGAGAAGGAATCATGAGTATCAAATGATAATGTGAAAACACTTCACATTTCCAAAATATGAAGAAACATATACTTGATAATTTTATTACTAATAAAGAAAAAAACTAGCAGAAACAAAATGGGGTGAGATAACCAAGTTTCGGCAAGGATTTCTTTCACAAATAGCATTAGCAGGATTTCTAGATAAAGAATCAAAGGAGGAGGGGATCCCTGGGTGGCTCAGCAGTTTGGCGCCTGCCTTTGGCCCAGGGCGCGATCCTGGAGTCCCAGGATGAGTCCCGCATCAGGCTCCTGGCATGGAGCCTGCTTCTCCTCTCTGCCTGTATCTCTGCATCTCTCTCTCTCTATGTCTATCGTGAATAAATAAATAAAATCTTGAAAGAAAAAAAAAAGAATCAAAGGAGGGAAAACATGAACTGGCAGGTACAAAAAACAATGGTTAAAAATCAAGGCAAAACAGGGGATCCCTGGGTGGCTCAGTGGTTTAGTGCCTGCCTTCGGCCCAGGGCATGATCCTGGAGACCCAGGATCGAGTCCCACGTCGGGCTCCCTGCATGGAGCCTGCTTCTCCCTCTGCCTGTGTCTCTGCCTCTCTCTCTCTCTCTCTCTCTGCATCTCATGAATAAATAAAATCTCTCTAAAAAAAAAAAAAAAAAAAAAGTAAAAATCAAGGCAGAATATATATATATAAATCTACTCTGAAAGCTAACCCAACACAAAGAGGCCTTGAAATATCCTGTCAACAAAAAAGAAGACACTTCTAATACTGGCACTTGAATAGCATTTTCTCAACTGTTTAAAAGGTATAGGTAACAACTGGGAAATATGTAATTATTTTTCCATGTATTCTCCAAACAGAAACTGAGAACCAAACTACAACGATATAAGCTCCCCAGCAATACAGGAAGCCAACAGCCCTATAAAATACTTCCTACTGAAAAGCACAAATTCACTGTTCCCCTTCTCAATTCTAATGTTACACAGTATTAGTTTCTTTGGAAAGAAAAATTATGTATCTACATCTGTGATTTAGTATTTATAAAAATAAACATATACTATTTATTATTTTTACTGTTATTTATACTTAAATATTTATTTACCCCCTCCCTATATATTTCAAAAGACTGGAAAGTGCTTACAAGATATGACATTAATAAGACTTGGAAAAAAAAGAGGGACACCTGGGTGGTTCAGCAGTTTAGCACCTGCCTTTGACCCAGGATGTGATCCTGGAGTCCCAGGATCAAGTCCCACATCGGGATCCCTGCATGGAGCCTGCTTCTCCCTCTGCCTGTGTCTCTGCCTCTCTCTCTCTCTCTGTGTCTCTCATGAATAAATAAATAAAACCTTAAAAAAAAAAAAAAAGACTTGAAAGAGAGACACATACTTGATATGAAGCAGTAAGTTAGCTAAAGCATGATAGCAAGAATTTAATGTAAAATTAAGGTTTGGGGTGAACTTCTAAGGTATTAGGCTACTAAAAGTATCAGAGATTCCCTCTGATTCCTACTCACTTAAGAGGGCAAGTACAGGGGATCCCTGGCTGGCGCAGCGGTTTAGCACCTGCCTTTGGCCCAGGGCACGATCCTGGAGACCCAGGATCGAATCCCACATTGGGCTCCCGGTGCATGGAGCCTGCTTCTCCCTCTGCCTGTGTCTCTGCCTCTCTCTCTCTCTCTCTCTCTCTCTGTGACTATCATAAATTAATTAATTAATTAATTAATTTAAAAAAAAAGAGGGCAAGTACAGGGCACTGGGGTAGCTCAGTCAGTTGCGCATCCACCTTTGGCTCAGGTCATGATCCCAAAGTTCTGGGATCAAGCCCTGAGGCAGGCTCCCTCTCCCTCTGCTCCCCCTCCACTCTAGCTCACTCTGTCTCTCCAATGAGTAAATTTAAAAAATTTTTAAAAAGGGTGCAAGTACAGAACAACTTAAAATTAACACCATACTTCATCAAAGGCCATATATCGGGCAGCATTAAGTATTGTGGAAAAATAATAAAATTGAAACAGTCAAAATGGGTAAAATAAAACTCACTAAAGCTCAAGAACTTTGCTTGGTCCTTCCCTTTTTTAAACTAAAATTTTACCATCATATCTGATCACAGCCCACAGCTGTTCTGGTGGCACAATGAAGGGCAGCATGAAGAGTGTGACAGTTAAAAGAAATATAGGTGATAAAACTGACCCGGAACCATTATAAAAAACCAACATCCTTAAATTCAGTATACCCCTGTAGGGTAAACGACCCTAAGGCAACCACAAAAATTAAGCACAGTGTACTCTCGTGCAGTGGTTCCCATAGGGTGGTCCCTTTACTGATAACCTCAGCATCCCCTCAAGCTCTATCCCAGCCTAGAAGCAGGGCTCACCTGTTTTAACACACCCTCCCAAGTGATTCTAAATGCTAAAGTTTGAGAACCACCGTTCTAGTTTAAGAGATTAGGAAATTAGGGATCCCTGGGTGGCGCAGCGGTTTGGCGCCTGCCTTTGGCCCAGGGCGCGATCCTGAAGATCCGGGATCGAATCCCACGTCGGGCTCCCAGTGCATGGAGCCCGCTTCTCCCTCTGCCTATGTCTCTGCCTCTCTCTCTGTATGACTATCATAAATAAATAATAAAAAAAATTAAAAAAAAAAAAAGAGATTAGGAAATTAGATGCATTTCAGGATATTACAATACATCTTAGGGAAAAGGTCCCTCTCTAAGGGGAATAAAAATTATGTATACTTTAAGTCCTAAAAGATCTGGAAAACATATATATGTGGAACACTAGTCAGATAGTTATTAAAATATATCATAAGATATTCTATAATCAATCAGAAAAACAAAAATTTTTTAAAGATTTATTTATTTATGAGAGAGAGAGAGAGACAGAGACAGAGACAGAGACACAGGCAGAGGAAGAAGCAGGCTCCATGCCAGGATCCTGACACAGGACTCGATCCCGGGACTCCAGGATTGCGCCCTGGGCCAAAGGCAGGCACTAAACCACTGAGCCACCCTGGGATCCCCCAGAAAAACAAATCTTATAGTGGACAGTGTAGAATATAATGCAGCTTACAGCTTCCCCGTGATGCCCAAATTTTAGCAATAGTTTTTATCTATACTGTTATTAATGATTTTCTATCCATTCATCTCTCTCAATAAATTTAGGTCTTCCTCCTAACTCTGGGAAACGAACCAGAGGTGGTGGAAGGGGAGGAGAGTGGGGGGTGGGGGTGAATGGGTGATGGGCACTGAGGGGGGTACTTGACGGGATGAGCACTGGGTGTTATTCTGTATGTTGGCAAATTGAACACCAATAAAATATAAATTTATTATAAAATAAATAAATAAATTTAGGTCTTCCTGCACAATAAAAAAAAATCAAATCACAGATCTGATGCTGTAGTAGTCTTCACTTGTTCTTCACTCACTCTATTCTTGATAGGCTATCCCACCAAACCAGCTTCTGGTAGGAGTGGCCCATGAAATACTAGGGGATACCAGATATTATGGAAGGGAGAAAAGAGAAGTCTAAGTCTTTCTTGTGCTTCCTCTCTGATCAAGGGCCCCATTTCTAAAACTATTGCTCCAGCCAGGTGGTCCTTCCTCCACTCCAGCTACACCATTTCTTCCTTCATCCTTTGAGTCCTAGGAAGAGTAGCAGCTTCCTACTCCTGCTAGCTTCTGGGCATCTTGCTCTCCAATATTTACTCCTTTAACCACTAGCTATACTAAGTAGACTCTTTCATAAAGATAATTTCAGTTGAACCATCTGGAGTGAAGTGTTTCTTGCAGGGTCCCTAACTGATAAAGCAGTGCTACTTGTTAACTTTTATTCCTAATGAGCATGAAAGTTAAAAAGTCAGTCCATGTAGCTTTATCAACAAAGGAACACACGTCCAACACTTGGGGTAGCATTCATATTACCCAAAAGTTATATCCAATCTTTATTTCTGTAAAATATTTTAGAATCTTGTCTAACTTATAAAGGTAAATGCAGATATTATTTTGTTCATTCAATTCATTCCATCAATACTTATTGATTGAACACTACATGTCAGGCAAGGAACAGTGGGGAGACGGCAGAAACAAGTTCCTGCTCTCTCGGGCTTATATTCTAAGTTTGGGAGACAGACAGACGAGTAAATATAATATGAACACATAATGTGGTGATTCAGTACCATGAACAAAAATAAAGCAAAATGGGATAGTTATTTTATATAAGCAAAGACCCAGCCCTGCAAATTTCTAGTGAACTATTTTGGCTGAGAGAACAAAAGTGCAAAGTCTTAAATATAGGACTGTCCTTGGCACATGCCATCTAAGGTTCTGGTAACCAACCGTATTAATAAGTACAAAGTCCAGTAAGCCTTAAATAACTATTTAAATCTTGTAAAATTCCTCTTTAATCATATGTGTGTGCATGCCTATGTGTGAGAATCTACATGTAACCCTTTGTTCTGTAGCTTATATATCTAGTCACTTCAGGACTACAACAGCGGATCTCACATTAAAGTCTTCAAATCAACAGCACTTGGTGTCACCTTTTAGCAAGTCAGAAATGCAAATTTGTTTTAACAAACTCTTGAAGGGATTCTCATGCAAATTAAAGCTTGAGAACCCGTGTAATAAAATCATCTAAAACTTAGCCATTGTATTCCCAATTAAGACCAAGGTAAACATAACTGTCATACGAGGTTAACTACAACATAAAATTTAATCTAAAAGACAACCCTATTTCCATGATTATATTATCAAATACATCATACCATTACTATCAATTTTGTAAATATCTACTTCATAATATCAACTCTGAAAATCAAACCGGCAGTACATTAAAAAAAAAAACCTACCTTTAAATCTATTTTAATAAGTTAAAGACTTATTTAACACACTTTTTTACAATAAATAACCAACTACTAGATGTTAGAATTTTTTTGAATTGCTAGGGAAAACAGAAATCTGATTATGCACAGAACTGGGTAGGCTATAAACAGATAAGGGACTTTGTCTATCAAATAGACTTGGGAGAGATACATCCCTGCCTGGCAATTTTTAAGAGTTTTGAAGACCAAAGGATACTTTAGCCACTAACTGGAAAAGTGAGAAAGAGTGAGGGAACTAGAAAAGGGGAAAAGTCACTTTCGTATGGAAGTGAAAGCTCCTCTGATGCCATTACTAAAGAACGTCTATTACATTTTCAGTTGTTCTTGAGAGAAAATGTTTCAAGTCTTTATGGGAATGAGGCAAATCAGCTTCCTACATGGCTGTGGAGAAAAACTACTTCATGATATTAAGAGGGGAGAACAAAACCTGATAGGGAAAAAGAAGTACACGGAGTAAAGGTCTACTGAGGTGTGAATATTCAAGTCCTAGTTTACCAGGTTAATTTCTCTACATTCAGAGACTTCGGCAAAACTGCCACCATTATAATTTGATGTCAGTTTTCCTACAGAAAACCTTCTCTGATCCTCCAAGTCTGGGATAGTCACCCCAAGTGCACCAAAAGTGCCCTTACTTCATACAGGGTGGCAATCTGTCAAACAGGATTAATCAGTCTGTCCATCGGCTCCACTAGAGCATCAACTCTGTGAGGACAGGCACCAGATCCGTACAGAGCACAGATTAGTTGACACGCTGCTTTAATTTATCTACAACTGCAAGGAAAAAAAAAAAAAACGTATTCACAACTGCATTGCTCAACCAATCTTATGCCCACATTAGAACTGGGCATAAGACTGGGCATTGACAGGCTGCTAAAAAGAAGTTCAGCAATTCTAGTATTCAAAAATAAAAAATACATTTTCTTAGTGTAATAATTTCACCTTACAAAAATATAATTTGTTGCCACTAATAGCCCTTCCTTTAAGAAAACAATTTGTGAAAGATATCCAAGAGTACAGGAAAACTAAACCATTCCCTGGAATGACAAATACTAAAAGCCAACTAAATGAAGAAAGCAGAAAGCAGAAAGGTAGCCAAAGAAAGCAAAATTAATGAAGGGCTTAGAAAAATCAACAAAACAAATGGGGCATTAAAATCTTAAAAACACTCCTTGTAACCCTAAAGCAAAGTCTACACTAGATAATCATAAATAATGAAGTTAATTTCAAGGATTAAGATTGAATTTTTAAATGTGGACTAGTTAAACTGAGTTTTTTCTTTCTCTCCAAAAAGTAAGTTTTTCATTTGGCAAAACATGGCAAAAAAAAAAAAAAAAAACGTCCAAAATGCCACTGATATTTACAACAAATTATTTGAGGACCAGAAGTAAATCCAATTCAACGCTAAATATACATTAAGACATTCAATGTGTAGGACTCTATGACTATGTTAGTTTTTCAAATTAATTTTACCTGAGTTCAAGGATTAATGAAAGAGGGTAGAGGTGGGGCAAGGCTCTTCTATAATCCTAATTTAGAACTCGTTTGCATTGAAAAAGACATTTTTTCTTGTATATCTTTCCACCAATTTGTAATCTCAGTATTACCAGACATCTCTCCTCAGGCCAACTCTAACATTACTATATTAGACTTCCTCTCCTTGGGCAGCCCCGGTGGCGCGGTCTGGCGCCGCCTGCAGCCCGGGGCATGATCCTGGAGACCCGGGATGGAGTCCCACGTCGGGCTGCCTGCATGGAGCCTGCTTCTCCCTCTGCCTGTGTCTCTGCCTCTCTCTCTGTGTTGCTCATGAATAAATAAATAAAATATTTTTAAAAAATGGTTTAGACTTCCTCTCCTTTATAGAAGGCTCTCTATTCCTATTTTTAGCTTTCTTGACTTAAACTCTCTTTTCTCCACATTAGCCTCTATAAAGTAGTTATATGCAGATTATAAAATCTCCTTTCTCAAATAATTTCACTGAGCACTGAGTATAAATATCAAATATAATCCATCTTTGGTTTTAAAGTTTTGGAGCTCCCATTCTCCCAAATACATTGTTGTTTTGATCTCTATCTGCTCTTCTGGCTGCCTTTATTTTGTTGAGACCTGTCAACGACCTTTCCTTAGTTTTCTTCCAGGCTTCGCGTACATTCTCCTTACCCACTGAACTTCCATGTCAGTAGGTTCTCCTTTCCAAACTTTTTTGAAACTCTTACTTCACAGTTTCCCTAGTTTTCACTCTCGTTCCCTCCAAATGAAGCCAAATGAAGAAGAATAAGGGCTAAGAACCCAAGAATTCACATGAGACTTAAAGAATATCTAATTATAAAAACATCTTAAATGCTAAATAGTAAAAATCTGGATGCCATCATAATCTTTCAGTTATTTAGAGTTGTAATGTATCTATCATAACATTACTTAACTTTAATATGCAGCTATTTCCATGAGGGAAAAAAGTAATGAAGTATTCAAATTCTAATGCGGTTATATTGAATTTGATTTCAATAATCTGAATTTAACCTCCAAATCTAAGCTACTCTGTCATTATTTTACAACCTACAGATAGTCATTCAGCAGCCAAAGGTCCCCTATCCACAGTCCAAACCCTGCTAGCCACTTAAAATCCACACTTTTCATTTCTCTGCTCAACCTCAAGAGATGAAGCCAAAAAAAACCATGAGCATAAAAATTTGCTGGCTAAAAAAAATTTTTTTAACTACAAGTGGCTACAAATTTCAACCTCCTTCAAAATTCTGCCCTAATGCAGTAAGGAGAAACAGGACCTGGCTTAGTCTCTTATTTGTAGTTATCAATATCAAAGAGGTGGTATTAATAGATGATTAACAGTAATCAAACAAAGACAAAAAAACGGAATCCTTAAATCCTTTCAAACTAGCCATAGGAAATCCAATAGAGCCCAAAGCAGTTTAAGTCACTAAGTGTAACCTACAAGATTATTGTCATTTTTCTTAAATAATCAATTTGAAAACAGGATTTAAGAGTTTATTTTTTTTAATCACAGTACAAAGAAGATCAGCAAAATCAAGCAAACTGAAACATTTATAGACAAGAAAGGCACTCTACCATCCTCTTTCTGATAGTAAAAAGAGTAAACTGTATCTTGTGGCAAGACTTAAAATCATGCTACACAACACAGAAGAATATTAAAAATACATTACAACCAGGACCACAAGGCTAAGTAGCTACAAATAAAACATTTCTAAAAACACAAGGTCATTACATCTTCCTAATAATATTCTGTGCCTAAAGAAAATGGTTTTAATTAGTGACCTCAGACCAAAGTCTTCATTTTACTTCAAACTAATATTTAATATATACCAGCCTCCTCAGAGGACTTTCTGGGATATGGGGACAATCCCTGGGGTTTATTGTCATTTATTTTATTAAAAACATTGGTAAGTGGGCGCCCGGGTGACTCAGTCCATTAAGAGTCTGCCTTTGGCTCAGGTCATGATCTCAGGGTCCTGGGATGAAGCCCCAAGTCGGGTTTCCAGCTCAGCGGGGAGTCTGCTTCTCCCTCTGCCCCTCCCCTCTCCATGCTCACTAACCCGCCTGCATGCACATGCTCACACTCTCTCAAAAATAAATAAAATCTTTAAAAAAATTGGTAAGAGAATCGATAAAATACCACACACAAGACTCTTCCATCACAAACAAAAAATCTATTAAACAACTTAATACTTGGATTTATTCTCCTCTATACACTAAATGACTGACATTTCTATGAAGACAATGTGTTTGAAAATAAGTATTTGAGAGGTAGAGTTTTAAGTCCAGCCTCATCACCTGGTAAACAAGTCCCTAAATCCAATATAGGCCTATACATAAAGGGAAAAAAACTTCTACTAAAGGCAGCAAAATTCAGAGACAAACATGTAAATCAAAAGGTGGTATTTAATGGCAACAATTTCAAATGAGTCCTTACTAACTATATATATGCCAGGTCCTGTTATAAGAGATTTACTCATCTCATTTATGCCTCAAAACAATTTCCATTTTAGAGACGAATAAATTAAGCAAAGAGAATTTAAAAAACTTCTCCAAGTCCTGGCAGAACAAGGTTCAAACCCAGATGCTGTAATTCCATTACAGTACATTTTTTCCCTATCACCTATTTCCAGTTCTGTTTACACGGACAGTATTTAACATCTAAAATAAAGCAAAGAAAGATAAAAGTCAAAACTACTTAATGACTTCTGGAATGACTAAGTATTCCATGTCTAAATATTCTTCCTTTTCATAACTGAGAATACTTTTTCACCATCAGATCCCAAGTGGGACACACTTGGGGAAAATTATCATATAGGAACTATTAAGCAAAAGAAAAAAAAAATCCTCAACTGTCATATACACCAGGGTTAGGCAAACCATAGCCTGTGTGGGCCAAATTCAGCCCTCAGCCTGTTTTCATACAGGCCTCAGGCTAAGAATGATTTTTACATTTTTTAAAGGGTTGTAAAAACAAAACAAAGAGCCTGCGGCAACAAAGCCTAAAATATTTACTATCTGGCCCTTTACAAAAGTCTGCAGACTCCTATCTAACCTACTTAGTAAAGGGGTTCCCTCTTTTTTCTAAAAGAGCTAAATGCAAACACCACCCTTGTTGTAAGACAAACTACATCCAGGCAGAGAAAATGAGTGGATTCCCTCAGCTCCAAAACAGAAGACAAAAACCTCTGGAACACACACCCCCAAAAAAGGGCAAAAATAAGTAATTCCCTCTCACCAGGAGGTGGCAGTAGACTCTTCCAGAAGCAAGGTTCTGGTTTGCCCATGGGTTCAAGTTTTTTGGTGGTGGCTATTAAGAAAAGCTTGATCTCTCCAGGGCTGAATTCCTGGGCCTGACAATCTGCACAAGAAGTGGGAAGGGAAACTGAAGGAGTGACAGAAAACTAGCACCTTTTTTTAGGGACCTGTTCACTCCCAACTAGAAAAATGATACCGTTTCCTAAATTCATCTGGGCTGAGTTAGGGGGTAGGAGGCAAGTGAAAATGTTTGACTTACATTATTCAGGGCTGTTCTTCATTTTTGCTTCTACAATTCTTTAAGTTACTACCCTTCAGTTAGTTGAGTAAGACAATGGATTTCTGTCTTCAAACTTCAAGCAAGATGGCATTTTAAAGATCAGAAGTTAAAGGGGAAAAAATGTAATCTTTAGCTGTATCTCAGCAGAGCTAAACCAGAAGTCAAAACAGGAAATTACAAGTCAGTAGAACTCATGCAAAAGTTGCAGGTACTGCATGACTGCACAAGCTAATTGGCCTGACACGCAATGGCAAACATCCATGAACTAACAGTGCCAAACCTCTCATTCCTATTCCAACCCTCTACTACACAACCGAAAACTTTGTTTTTGCCCAGAAACCCTTGGACAGTTAATTTAATAACATTAGTAGAAAACATGCCATGTCATGAAGCTCCTTGCTATTCATGATGACTCAGCAGCTGAGGCAAAACATAGAGGTGACAGCGTAAGACAGCAGACAGCAAGCAGGTGGTCTACAAGTCCACAAAAGTCCCAGCAAGAACTAAAGACAGTTTCTCTTTTAAGATTTTTAAAAACTGAGCATTTTTTCGGTATACTCGTGGATACTTTCCTTTGGTAGAGTCTGCCAATATTAAGTAACAGTTGCAGTGTTGATAAAGAAACCCCCAAACATCTTTAATCACAATCCAAAAACTAAGATGCACTTTCTTTTTCAGTTAAATGGCTAGGACAAGAAGCTGAAAGTATTTTAGAAAGGGGGAAATAATAAATTATCAAGCTCTAAAATAAAACTAAACAGCCTAAAATCATGTCAGCTCTAAGAAAACCTAGATCATAGGTATTATATTGTTAGGGCATCATCTCCCCAAAATTATATTTTTATTTAAGTACATTTGAAAATAAGCTGTGATTGTAACTCCTGCCACCTGGAATATATTAGCTCCTTTCTAAATCCTGCCCAGATTGTTCAATATATGTACTTAAAACATTTCATTTTTTTATACAGTAACTTTCTTTTAAGATCTAAGAAAGCACTCAGACATTTATTCTTCAGGAGATACATAAAGCGTGTGTGTCTAACTTCCATTCTACAAAAAGATTTGGTTAAATGGCCAATCATGTGATCTGAATTCTAATCTTTTTTTTTTTTTTTTTTCTGAATTCTAATCTTAAATTTGCCTGCAAGTACCCCTGGATCCTCACAAAGAAATCTGAAAACCAACCCCTTTCTGTATATATCTGGGGAAAAACTAGTGGGAGGTATGAGTAATGTTAAGACTTCTATCCATTTGTAGAGAGCTATTCAATATTGTAAACCACCATTTTCACTGTTAAAAATTTCTCCCAATTTTTTACTTTAAAAGCTTTGTTTTTTAATGATACAACTTAACACCATCACCAAACATTTTATTCAAAAAACCATCATCATCCCGAATAAAGCAATCCAGGAATCCTACTTTTAACAGGACGCAACAAGTTATCAGACCCTTTTTGCTATACTTTTGTGGGGTTCCCCCCCCCCAAGTTTAAGAAACGCACGTACCTACCCGCACCTTATCACTGAGAAGTTTCGAAAGCGAATCTTACTAAAATAAATTTTTAACAGTTTTCTATTCGGTTCCCATAACAAACAGGTTTAAAAAAAAATCATTTTTTCTCAAAATGGATTGTCTCCTTTACAACGAGGATAAACTCCTCTTCAAAATTTCAAACACCCACGAGTGCAACACGGTGGTTAATCAGAAGACCACCAACCTTCCTGGGTGTCAAAAGTGTACTCAAGCTTCTAGAATACGCCCCGTAATAGTAAAATATTTCGTGCATGAGATCAGGACTGGAGTCCCGGTCAACTGTGCATAACAGCCAATTCTAGCCTCCAGAATAAAATGGGGGGGAGGGGGAGGGTAGACGAGGGGAGGGAAGAGTCTCGCAGCGGAGAAAAGACGTAAGGGTGGAGAGGGACTTTCAAAATGCCCCAGGGCCTAGGTAACTCTAACCCGGTTACGGGGGGCGGGGGAGATCCAAGCGGCCGCTCTCGGATCCGACGAGGGGGCACCCGCAGGGGGGACGAGGAATTCAGAACGATGAAAACAAAGTTCTTCCACTGGCGGCGTGAAGAGCGCCCCATCCCCGCCCGGGGGCCTCGGAAGCGGCCCGCCTGGGACAGCCCCCTCCCCGCGCCCCCTGAGCCGCGGGAGACCAGCAAGCGGCAGGCGCCCGGGCGGGCCTCCAGCCACCTCTTTTTCCTTTCTCCTTCGAGAGGACGTGAGTAATACCCTCAAACCCCCAATCCCCGCCAAAAACGAAAGCAATGCGCGCACCGTAGGCCTAGAATTTCTGTTCCCGCCCTACGCCCGTGCGGGGGAAAGCCCCTGGCCCAGAAGGCGGGGGGGGGGGGGGGGGGGGGGAGGCCCGAACCACACGTGCGAGCCGCAAGGACGGGCCCGTCTCGGCCCACTTCCCGTCGCCACCCCGGCGGCCCGCGATCCCGCCGCCCGGCTCGGGCCTGCCCTCGGGCCCTACCGTCCGCTCCACGTGGGGCGCCCGGGCCCCGGGGCGCGCGTTCCCGACCCGCCGACACGCCGCCGCCGCCGCCGCGGGGTCCCCTACCTGGTGCTGCTGTCGCCCCTGCTGGTAAGGCTTAACCGGCCCCTGGTGGCAGCGCCGCGTCCGGATCTTGCCGCCACCGCCCCCTCCGATTCCTCCGGCTCCCGAGGCCATGGCGGGGCCTCCGCGGCTTCCCGCTTCGGGGCGGGTGAGGGGGGCGGGAGAGGCAGAGGTGGCGGCCTTAGAGCCCCCCCCGCCCGGCCCCGGCCCGAAAGTCCGCCTTCGCTGCCCACACAGCGGAGCCCAGGCACACCGGGAGCCGCGAGGTTTCGGGCAGGAGTGGAGAGAAAATGCGCGCTGGCAGCGGGGAAGGCGGTGGCGGCGGCAGAGGCCGAGGAGCTGGCTCCGGCCCGGCAGCCTCCCGCGGCCCCCCGCCTCTGTGTATGTCACGGTCTCTATGGAGATCCCCCGCGGAGGACACGGCGAGCCGCTCCAGGCGCCGCTGAGGCCTACCCCGACCGCCGGCTGATGGGGATCCTTCCGTCGCCCCAGCCGTGGCTGCCGCAGTTGAAGCCGCCGGCGCCGCCCGCCTACCCCTCCCCTCTGCGCACAGCGCCCGCCCCGCCGTCGTCGTCGTCCCTGCAGTCGCCGCCGCTATTGCGCCTATTGCCGCTGCTAAGGCCGCCGCCGCGGTCGCGAGCCAGAACGCCGTCACTCGTCGGCGCCCGACGCGCTCGCATCATCGCACCGCGACCGAGGGCTGGGCCAAGGGCGAGGGAGGGCCGCTCGAGCCCGCGCTCTCGGCCGCGCGGCACGCTGGGAAGCGTAGTTCAGCGGCTGAAGGCGCGTTCCGGGAAGGGACGACGCGGGAGGAGGTCCTGGGATCCCCGCGGGCGCCCGCGGAGGCACAAAGCCGGGAGCCCCCGCCTCTCTACCGCTCTTCGCCGTCGCCTGACGCCCTGTGGAAAGGGGGCGTTTGACGTCAAGACCGGAACCTCCTGTCGCTCGACTTCCCCTGCGGTTGGTAAAACGGGTAGAAAGCAAGCAGGTGGGAAAACCGAAGACAGGCGCGAGTCTAGAACGATGTGTTTAGTGCCCAGGATCGTTCAGCCTAAGGCTGAATTGGCGTGTACAGTTTCATCAATGTCCCAGGCGCAAGCGAGCGCCGGGACTCCGCCTCCAACGCCTCGCTGGATGACCTGGGGTTAAGTCCAAACTCTCTGAGCCTTGGCTTCTCCCTCAGAGGAGAGCTGTCGTGAGCCCATTCTGCAGAGTACGAGGTGCCCGTCCGGGTATATACAAGGAACGCAGTGAGCGGTTCCAGTTACCACCCACGCAGTCAGCTCACGGGGGGGCGGGGGGTCACCAGTGGTGACAGCGTCACACGCAATGGCCCCGAACAGGAGGCATTCCGTTTAGGACAGGGACTACGGGAGCTAGGATCGAAGACTGAGCCCACAAAGAATGGAGATGGTAGGAACTGACCATCAGAAAGGGCTAAGGCGAGGTCCCATGGTCCAGCCCTCCCATCCGACCGGCCGGCGGGGGTTCACTGAACTCCCGAGGCACCTTCAAGCCTACAGGTCAAAGCCTCAACTACAACCCAGATTTTCTGTAAGAGTCGAAACAGGTACCCAAATGAGTAGGGAGGGGGGCGGGAATCTGTTGTTTAAAAAAAAAAAAAATTTATATATATATATATATATATAGGTTTTATATATATATATTTATATATATTTATATAATTATAAATATATATAATATATATAATTTATATATATTTATATATTTATATATATTTATTATTTATATATATAGGTTTTATATATATATTTATATATATATATATATATATATATAGGTTTAGTGTTCCTTTTGAGACACCTGACTGTAAAGCTTAATAATAATAGCTTTGGAGCCAGACTTAATTTCAAATCTGTCACTAGCTGTGTAGCCTTGGGGAAGTCACTGATCCTCTCACCGGCAAACAGGATGAATATTTACCTCAACAGGGTGGTGGGTGGGGTGAAAGCATTATTGCACAGACAGCCCGTAATAACTGCTTAGAGAGAAAGCATGTAATATCCAGCTAATAGGTACAAATTAGCTCTGAGACATTCATACCATCTCCACCACCAGACTGCACAGTTCAGATCACTCTACAAATCCCGTAAGTCAAATTGTGAAACCAAACTTACAGGACCCTGGATTTTGTAGTACTTTTCGGCACCTAACTGTATCAGATACAGGTTTATAGAGCAAATGACTTTAGAGTCCCCTCTGACTGCAATCACCCACACAGGGGTGGTAAAAAGTTGCCAGACATGACATGAAATTAATCTACTTCCTCTTCTGTTTCCTGGTTCTCCTACTTCCATTCCTGGTTCCACCAATAACCCCCCACTAGATCCCTCTTTCCCCTGAAGCACCTCACCTTTTTTTTTTTTTTTAAAGATTTTATTTATTTATTCATGAGAAATACACAGAGAGAAAGAGGCAGAGACACAGGCAGATTAGAAGCAGGCTCCATGCAGGGAGCCCCATGCAGGACTCGACTCCGGGTCTTCAGGATCACACCCACCAACGACGCAAAACCGCTGAGCCACCCGGGCTGCCCATCACCTCACCCTTCTTAAATACAATTGTTTCTCTTTCACAGTTCTTAGCTAGGTATTTGACAAGCAGAGCAAAGTAGTTCCTAATAAGTGAACTCCGAGGGAAGATCTGTACCTGAATCTTTCGTTGGGCTGCATACAAAGAAGATGGACCGTAGCCCTGTCTCATTTTCCCTTTTCACCCTGCCAGACAGAATTTCTAGCACAGGAGAGAGAACTGGCTGAGACTCTAAAAACCATCCCTTTCTTGGCGTTGGGTTATTTGATGTGTGTGGGGGACAGCCTTCATATCCAAGCTTTGAAAAGGACATGCAAGAGAGCTGGGCCAAACTGAGACAAAACTTTGAAATAGAAAATTGGTAGAAAGGATGCCTGGGTGGCTCAGTGGTTGAGAATCTGCCTTTGGGTCAGGGTGTGATCCTGGGGTCCTGGGATGGAGTCCTGTATCAGGCTCCTCACAGGGAGCCTGCTTCTCCCTCTGCCTCTGCCTCTCATAAATAAATAAATAAAATCTTTTTTTTTAATTTTTTTATTATTTATTTATGATAGGCACACAGTGAGAGAGAGAGGCAGAGACACAGGCAGAGGGAGAAGCAGGCTCCACGCACCGGGAGCCCGACGTGGGATTCGATCCCGGGTCTCCAGGATCGCGCCCTGGGCCAAAGGCAGGCGCCAAACCGCTGCGCCACCCAGGGATCCCAAATAAAATCTTTTTTAAAAAATTGGTAGGGGGGATCCCTGGGTGGCGCAGCAGTTTGGCGCCTGCCTTTGGCCCAGGGCGCGATCCTGGAGACCCGGGATCGAATCCCACGTCGGGCTCCCAGTGCGTGGAGCCTGCTTCTCCCTCTGCCTGTGTCTCTGCCTCTCTCTCTCTCTCTCTCTGTGACTATCATAAATAAATAAAAAATTAAAAAAAAATAAAAAATAAAAAATTGGTAGGAATTGAGAAAATATGGGAAAATCCACATCCCCCATTAGCCTTGATCTCAATTATTTACCCCATTTTACAGTTATTTTTTTGAAGTAAAACAGTATTTGAAGAAAGAATAATACATTATTCCCACATTCATGTTAACTCAGTTACTGGAAATGGTACCAGGCTTGACAGCAGAGAAGAAATAAAAGGCAAGAAGAAATTCGCATTCAAAACTTCCTACTAATTTTACCCTGAAATAGTATCAGCTTCACTGTGGGATGAAGTAACTTCTGCATAGTTTGGGATTCAAAAATAACATTGTTTCTAGGCTGAAATTCATTTTGGAGTTAAAAATCACCAAACCTCATATATTCTGGAACAGGACTCATTCTTCAGTTAGGAATTACTAGTAATAGAATGGATTCCAATAAAGTTATTCCGATTATAAAATTTAAAGAATCTGTCTGCAGTTGAACATACAAAAAGTTATTAAACATTTCTCTAGCAGATACTATATATAAATTGGGAAGAAGTACCAAAAATTAAATTGAAAAAGTATCAAATGACATGGAACAGTATTAGAGATTCCTGAAATCATTCCAGCCTTATTGGGAATTAACAGGTTCTTAAGGAAGGGAATAATTATTTAGTGCTTACAATTAGTTTCCATAAGTGATTAATTTAATCCCCCCAAAAAACAAGGATTCTGTAGTTCACAGAATGGGATGGTATCACTTAACAAATTTTGTGTTAGGAACTAGCTATCTTTGTATTCCTTCTTTTCCTTATTTCTATTCCCATCCATCTTTAGACCTCAGCAAAATTGCAGCAGCTCTGAGAAGTAATCTTAAATTTTGGGTTGTTTCAGGGAGTGTATTTTAATAGAAATTCATTTCTCCCCTGCTAGGTTTTAAACTCCATGAAGACAAGGATTTTTTTTTTTTCCTCACCTCCATATCCTGAACAGATAGCACAGTGTTGATACATAGCAATCATTCTCTATATATTACAGCTAATCACTACCAATGTCAACTGTTTCTATTTTATTATAATAAATAATACACTGATTAATACAGCTAAACTGTGTTATGTAATATTTCCAAGCTTGCACATATTTGTTTTCTATACTGCATAACAAATTCTTTCTCAAATTCATCTATTTATTCAATGATAAAGCATTCAAGAGTATCATGAAAAAATTCCTATGAAAGTGAACAAGGGATAGTGGAAGGGGAGGTGGGCAGGGGGATGGGGTGACTGGGTGATGGGCACTGAGGGGGGCACTTGACGGGATGAGCACTGGGTGTTATGCTAGATGTTGGCAAATCAAACTCCAATAAACAAATATACAAAAAAAGAAAAAAAACTGGCCCTAGTTTTTTCAGCCTTCATGGTTGGTTATATCAGATAAGATTTCAATTTATGAAAGGCCTGTTATAACCAGGGTCCTTGCCCCAAAAAAAACTTCCTTAAATCTCCCCTCCCCATACAATATGGTACTATCTACCAATTATAAAGTAGCACATCGGCTGCTGACCCTGTTCTAAGAGATAAGGAATATCCACTCATTTCAAAAAAAATACAATTTAGTCTAAACCCAATCTGGATTGAAAACTGCCTTTACAAATTCTTCAAAAGGTAGTCAATTCTGGTCAAAGGAGTATTTCAAGATGACAATTAGAAGTTAGAAAATTATGTGTTTATGTTATCTTAACATAAAATGAAGTGTCCACTGTGTTGTCTATTAAAGCAAATTATTATTTTATTGAGAGTAGTTTTGGATAGGTCTCTATGATCTTCCACACACGTCTTCATGTGATAATTATTACCAAGCATTTCATTATACAGAAAAATAAGGTGAAACTTGGTTTTTTTTTTTTTTTATTCATTAATACACTTTGGTCTCAACTGGAGAAAATTCAAAGTGTCACTGAGATTCTAAAAAGTTACCAAGTTTTTGTCTGTATTTTAAGGAAGAGAGGCCATAGCATTGGAAAGATATTTAAATATACACATCATTATGCTCTCATTAACTTACGGTGTGCTCTGACTTTGGGGAATAAAGTAATACTTAAGACTAAATGAATTAACTAATATCAAATTTTGATTAACCACATATATCATGTCACAGAAGATTTTTCCTCTTCCTACTTATGTCAATGTATATTAGCCTTTGGCATATACGTGTTTACTTATATTCTATTATAGTTTAAGGCATATTTTGAACTGATCAATTCTAAATAGAATTTCAGTTCTATTGAACACAGTAGTAACCAAATTCAGGAAGACTAGTTCCATCCTAACAATTAAGACAGTTAATGAATCAACTAGGATTAAACATTTTTGTCTAGTACTCAAATATAAACTAGTATAAGCATAAACAATTGAGACCAAGGCTAAATAAAGGAATATGTGGATAGTTATAAACCATTTTCAAACATAATCTAAATATTGAAAAACATTTATTGAGAACCTATTATATAGTGGTTTCTAGTATATGTCAGTGTACCAAGCAGTAAAACAACCTTTGTTGACATGATGCATTACACTTGTTTTACCGAGTTCTTTTCAAGTTTACTGCATAATGGTCTATTAGCCACTAGAACTTAACACTAATAATTCACTCCCTTAATTCTGCATTCTAAGTTCTAAACACATGCTACTAAATTCATTTAATACAATCTATTGGCTTCATTTTTTAAAATATAATTTAATCAGTTACATTTAAAAACAGCTCATCATTAAGGTGGCAAGCTATTTAAATCTATGATGTTTGCAAAACTCAGTTTGCACTAAGCTAGTTTTTAATTTTTTAAAGCATCTGTAGAGAATGCTTTATCAGACCCTAACTTATTAAAACATTTCTTTTCAAGAGCATTCTTTGAATTAACATCTTAATAACCCTAACATCTCATCTCACCACCACCCCAGGAAAGGCACAACCTACCAAGCTGAAATGTATCTTTTGGCCTTTTGCTACACTGGATTAGCAGCACCTGTCCCCAGGAACTTGTAAAGGATCTCTGCCCATCCCAGGCCTACTCAATCACAATCTGCATTTTAACAAGGTATCCAGGTGACTTGTATTCACATGACAGTTGAGAAGCACTGTTTTAAAAATTAACCATGCCACCAGAATTAAGAAAGCATGTCGGAAATGTCAAGGGTCTGAAATTCAACGTCAGTGATGAAATATACTGATGCATAAACATTTAAAAAACATTTTGCTAATTCCCAAATATCTTTGTACAGATTTTCCTTTTAGAGTTAACTCATGAGAATCAAAACACATGGCTGTAGACTAGACCATCTCATAATCCAAGAAGCTAGGATCAGAGAAAAATACCAAACTACTTCCCTAGAATTCCTGTGACTTTTCTCTTTCCAAAGCACTCACAAAATCACTGTTAGGTAGAAAAGCAAGCAGGAGCAACCCTAAGAACAAATATCCTCAGTACTGGGTTGGCGTCCAATATCTAAAACGCAAGCAAAGAAGTCAGGGTACTTGGAGAAAATGTGTAGATTCCACCTGTCCTAAATTGTAACAGAAATATCGGCTTTCAAGTTAACAAATCACAAAAACAAGTAGGTTACCTACCTAACAAATCACAAAAACAAGTAGTTTGATCTTTTAAAGAAATGCCATGAGATCAATACAATATTTAAATGCAGTATTTTCTCCAAAAATTACTTCTGGCAAAAAAATTAATAGTGGATCCTTTAGTCTAAAAAATTTACTGCAGCTGGCCATCAAAAGTATTCTTCCCACACATACCTAGAGTTATTTCCTTCTACAATAAGGAAGGCATAAAACATGAAATATAAGAAATCCTTTTTAAAAGACTCACATACACCTTCCCTCCTGGAAGCCAAACATAAATATATTTGTTCATATGGACATTTATGGATCAAGGCATCAAGGTAAATGAATTATCCAAAGTTTCTATAAAGAGCAGTCTTAGGAATTCCCATTCCTCATTAATCTACAACAACAAACAATTTAAGAGTTGATGAACCAGCAGTTTATAGATCATGTAGATTTTTTTCCCCCTCTTATTTAACATTTTGGTACATTTCACCCTACTCCAAAACCAAGTGGAAACAAAATCAAACATTTTTTTTCTTTTTATTTTCATGGGCTTCTTTGTCCAAAGGAAGCTAGATACTACCTGAAATGAAATTCTGGATTTAGTACATCCTTATTCTCCATTATCACAGGGAGTAGGGTTGATTTAACAGACATAATGGTCATTTTGCAAGAAGATTTTAAGCCAGGATGTATAACCTGTGGCCTATGTCCTCAACATAGCTCACCTTGTTTGGATCCATCATAAAGACAATAGGATATTGTGGGCTACCAAAAATATGGTTCTTCAAATCCAAAAACCAAAAGGCACTTTTCAAGTATTCTCCAAAGCAAATACATGTGGAATTATACTATTATACATTCAATATTAAGTAGGCACTATCGCCAAACAAAAGCAATTCTGCAGACATGTAGCAAAGTCTATTAAACATCCCCCGCTACCCTCCAGGGAGGGAGAACTACCTCACCCATGAAGGTTTAGGTTCCAGCACGTAAACCATGCATAGAATTAAGACATCAAAGTAGACCATAGGTCTCCGCAGAGGCCCGAACCAAGCAACAAGCAGCTTCTCCCAGCCACAATTAAATCCAAGCCATAACTTAGATGCTTTAAATTAGTAACAGTTAAACCAGCTCTTTTTCACTTGCTTGCTCATAAAATCTGGCCCCCGCTGTGAGTCAGCAGTGACTCATAAGCACTTCCTACAAGAAGCACCTGTTTCCAGGCCCGTCCCTTGCAGCTGAAGTGCTGAGATGAGTGATCTTAGTTTCATGCTTGCTAACATCCGAGTATAATCCCTCTTCTCTCTCCTCCTAGACAGGGCCACGCAGAGCTTGCCTGGCTGCAGACAGGTAGCAATCTGCTGCTGGGCGGGAAGGAAGGTCCTTACTTCCATCTAAGTAAGGAAAAGCCATTTGCTGTGTTCCCTGCCAGCCAGTGTGAATATGCCTCTCCCTTAACTCCTCGTCATAGGGCCCTTTTGCAGCTAGGCTCCCCCCAAGTACCAGCATCTCCTTTCTCTCCCGACTTCCTTTGGGTTTACAAACAAAAGGGAGCAGACTTCTGCCTTTCGTTTGATCCGTCACTAACTTTAGAACTGGATCCTTTGAGAGGCACCCGGGTGGCTCAGTGGTTGAGCATCTGCCTTTGGCTCAGGTCATGATCCCGGGCGCCTGGGATCGAGTCCCACATCGAGCTCCCTGCAGGGCGCCTGCTTCTCCCTCAGCCAATGTCTCTGCCTCTCTCCCTGTGTGTGTCTCTCATTAATCAATCAATAAAATCTTAAAACAAAACAAAACTGGATCCTTTGAAAAGTATTAACAACTGAGAGGGGAAAAAAGAAATCCAATCGTTCTTAGACACTATATGTCCTAATTGTGAGCTAAGGAAAAGGAAAGTCGAGTGGCCGTTTCCATGTCACCTAAACAAGGCAAGTCAGATGGTTCATTTACATTTTTCAGCAATTTTAACCGAACACTTCCTCTCCATGTGAACAATACAGGAAAGGGGGAGATGTTTAAGGAGCGCTATAAGACAGAAGAGGGGACGCGGAGAGGAGAAAGGGGAGAGCAGGTGTTCGATTGCGAGAGTCACCACTAGCCACTTGTGCAAACTCGGTCGAAACTTCTGGGTCCACGGCTCGCCTGAACTCACCTTTGATGTGTTCACTCTCCATGGGTCAGTCTTCTGAGTCCAGATTGCTTCCTTGTTGGTCCTACTTCAAAAGCTATAAAATAAACGAAGGAAAGATGACTGATACCTCGCAGGCATCGTGCTCCAGAAGTGCAGAGTATCACTTACGCCCTAAATAATGAAGGACTCATGAATAATACATTCGAAAGAAAAGACCCTCCTTACAGCCACCACGTGGCTTCCTAACATTTTACATCCAGAGTACCAGGCACCAATTGGATAAGTGTTTATTGATTGGATGAGTACGTATTCATAGGTCTGTTATTCCCCTTGACAACTTTTATGATATAGAGGTGGGGTGTTTTTTTTTTTCCTGTGTGTTTCAAAAATACTTTAAAATACATTTTGTGAAAATACTCTTTTACTTTTAGACCACCTTTAATCCCTTTTTCCATTTTTTTTTTAAGATTTTATTTATTTATTCATGAGAGACACAGAGAGAGAGGCAGAGACACAGGCAGAGGGAGAAGCAGGCTCCATACAGGGAGCCCAACGTGGGACTGGGCTGAAGGCAGCCGCTCAACCACTGAGCCACCCACGTGTCCCCCCTCTTTTCCTTTGAAATGCAATTTACCATGCACTAATTGTAGTGTCACAGGTAAAAAGAAATGCACTAATTGTAGTGTCACAGGTAAAAAGAAAAAAAAATCACTTTTTCACAATCAGATGCAAATGGTGCTCTCTCCCCAAGGACCCTCAGGGAGAACTATGAACCAAAGGGACAAAGATATATACTTTAAATTTTGGGATACTATTCAACAAATATTTATTTTATCCTGGGCCACGTGTTCTGCAGATAGAAACATGATGATGGCTTAGGTCCTGCAATTTAGGGACAAATAGAAATGGTTGTACTGTTACATTATTTTTAAGTATTTTGAACATATACCTAGGTGGATACATCTCCTTTGGGAAATATATATTACATCCATCGTTTTAAGGCTATGTTCTCCATTTTAAACAATTGTCAGGCAGATAAGAGCTTCACATAAACCAACATTGTTGCCACAACCCTGGCTCAGTGGAATGGTGATCAGGACATTCATCCAGGGAACTTGAGTACAATTTGAGGGTGCCATTCCTTTCTCTAGATATAAATAAATTCTAGGAAGGTTAAAAGAGGGTACTGCAGGGGTGCCTGGTAGGCTCACTCGCATGCAGCTCTTCATCTTGGGGATGTGATTTCAAGCCCCACATTGGCTGTAAAGATTACTTAAAAAGAAAATATTTTAAAAAATCCATACTCTAGACAGAGATACACAGGCTAAAGGTTACAACAGGACAAACAGTGCCCCCAAATAACTGCGGTATCAAAGTAGGGTCTTTTGGAAGCAAGAAATACAGTTTAAAGTCTCCCACACTTGTATTTAGTAACTAAGTGCATGAAATGATAGCACTGTGGAGTACCCACTACATGCCTCACACCTCGCTCTGTGCTTCCTATGCTTTATCATTCATCCTTACAAGTCTGATAGGGAGTAGTCTAAAAGAGAAGAGTTAAGTAGTTCACTCCAAGTCATGCACCAAGGATGAGCTCTGGACACAGGTCTAACTGATTACCAAACCTGTACCTTTTTCATTAAACCAAGAGGCATTCTAGAACTTCCCACAGGCAAGGCAAATGAAAGGAGTAGAGCCTGAGATGTTTAGGGAAGCTGCTGAGCCCACTGACATCCTGCCTCCTCTCACAGAGGTATGTCCAGCTGCTTCTCAGCAAGGCCTTGGGAGGATTTCTGGCATACATTGGGATTCTGCTAACCTGGTCAGGGCACTTCAGCAGATGACTTATTGGGCCCCAGACTCCTAGGAGCGAGTTCCCTTCTTGGCAGGGTTGCCAGATAACGTATAGGATGCCCAGTTATATTTGAATTTCAGATAAACAATGCATAGTTTTTTAATATAAGCATGTGCCCAATCCTGCAGATCTTGCATGGGACAACTTATTTGCTAAATCTGGCCACCCAATTTCTTTGCCCTATTTCGAGATGTCTTAAATTAGAATCAAAGATAGTTCTTATATGCCAGAGTGACTTACCACTCTATATATGATCTTCAGCTTGGAATTTAGATATCCTGGCTATTGATTGGATCTAAGACACTCAAGTGTAGGCACATCACAGCCTCCCTATCTAGCACACACACCTACTCCAAGCTGTTAAATGGTTTATCATGGGATACCACCAAATTCACTTGATTAGTAATATCTTGTGCAGCAGACTTGAACCTTGTGTCCACAACTCAGAGACACAAGAAATGTAAAGTTACACTTAATTCAACAGAATTTGTTTCAAAACTCTTTTTTTTTTTTTGAGAGAGAGAGAGAGAGCAGAAACAAATCCAGTCAAGTCAGTTCTTACCATTTACCCCACCCCCACTTCTTTTCCCAGAACTGTTCCTAGGGCTCATCACGTAGTACCACGGGGGGCCAACTGTTTCTTGATGATGTGTATCCATGCAAACCATCGCCAAGTCACCTCTCAATGCCCAGAATAGTCTTTCCTCTCTGGGTCCTTATTGCACTGCTGGACTTCTGCCTTTGGGAAGTGAAGCATGATGCACTTTGCCATTGAATCTCACTGACTAGCTCCAGCTTTGCTGTCTCCCCAGGGCCCTTCCCCAGTAGGGGATGCAAGGGCACCTGTATCCTCTTGTCTTCTCCCCGCCCCATACACACCCTCACCATCCTATCTGCCTAGACAATCTCTCTCAATCTTTTTCCAGGGATGGCTTCACCCTCCTCAACCCCCAACATCCAGCCCTCTAAACTTTCTCCTGGCATCTAATCCCCTTAAGGATTTTAGGTTTTCAGAAGATCCTGGAAGATTACTTCCTTTTCACCCTGGTTTATTCTTCCTCTGAGGCAATGAATACAAGAGATTAGGTGCTTGAGGAGGAGAGAGGGTAAGGAGAACATAAAGGCAAGTATCTTAACCAATTAATTTCAAACATCCCTGATCCTTTTTTTTCTCTCAAAAACCGGGCTAACAAATTAGATCCTGATTTGTTCAGGTATAAGCTTTGCCTTCCCACAGCAGCCCAAAAATTCTGACATCAGCATTAGATGGGAAGCATTTAAAACATACATTGTCAGACCCCACCCCAGACCTATAGAATCTCTGGAGTGGAACTAGGAATATGTATTTTAACAAACTCTTATCATTTTTCTTACATACTCGGTTGCACTGGCCCTCTGACCTTTTCTTTCTGATATCTTCTGCTTTCTTTCCCTTTCTTCCCTAGAGTGGCAATAGCCGGTTAAAGATTGCTTGCATGGAACCAAAATGGAGTTCTGCATGCATCTTTCAAAGGGGAGGCCACCTGGGGGCCAAGAGGATGCTCGTGTGCCCTGTCATCTCTTCACTAGCTCTTGGCCCACTTTTCTCATACATTGGTGTCCTGTCAAGGTTCCAAGAAAATCTGGGTCTAACCCACCAAATGAGACCACGCCAAAAGTGTGTCTCCATCCTGTGTCAAATGCAAAACTATTTACCAGAGACCTAAATTCTGCTCGGTTCTTATAGGGAATCATCAGTACATCTAAAGAGTTGAGTTTTTCACAGCTTGGGGACACTTCCAGAAGAATGACCTAAGTGATTAAGATAGTATTCCCAAAATAGATAAATTATGAAGATTTTTTAAAAAGTAATCTCTATGCCCAACGTGGAGCTCAAACTGACAGCCCCGAGGCCAAGAGTCACATGCTCTACAGATTGAGCCAGCCAGACACCCGTGAAGTAAGATTTTTTAAAATGCTTGCATTGATTTGTTTAAACACCTTCTTAATTTATCTGAAGAGAACAGTTCACCTTTTAAAAAAAAAAAAAAGTGAATATGGCTAGCTAAGTAGGAGGCGTTGGGCTGGCAATATCATTGGCCTATTTTATTTCAAAATGAGGTTAGGAGTGCTGAGCTGAATTGGAGCTCTTGAAGGATTATGTCCTAGGGAGTGATAACAGACATACCAGCAGAAAATCACTCACAAGTAATGGTAGGAAAGACTCACCCCCTGGGATAGTTGTTGATATTTATAAAAGTCAGCCAGGTTTATTGACTTGTCTCAACAAAATGTCCTGTATGTTATTATGACATCAGAACAGTACTCCACATCAAATAACAGCACAAAAGGCCTGAAGAATGAGGGAGGTGGGCAGGCTGGACAGGAGGCAGAGAAGGGAGTGCAGTCTAAGCAATTTTCTATAATTTTTCTTTGCAGGAAAGTAAATTTACACCTAATATCTCACTCCAGATTTACATTATTGAGAAATACATTTTTCTCTTTCAAGATGATTAAGCAGCGGTATCTCTTCTAAGGTGACAGATCAGGAAATACTCTAACAGATGCCAGCCATCTACAGAGCACTCTGCCAGATGCTATAAATAAAGGAAGGTAGGGGCACCTGGCTGGCTCCGTCGGTGGAGCGTGTGGCTCCTGATCTCGGGGTTGTAAGTTCGAGCCCCAGGTTGGATATGGAGATTTAAAAATAAAATCTTTAAAACACACACACACACAAATAAATAAAGGAAACTAGTTTTCCTTCACAAGATGTCCTTCTTCCCTGAAAGGGTGATACAGCGATGGAGTTAGGGACCAAAGACATCAGATGCCACAGGTTGAGATGAACAACAGAGTTCTGCTAGACCAGTCCCACAAAGAAGGGGTGAGTTATTTCAACTCCAGTCAGGTGCCAGACTGTTTTCTCCTCTCCGGAAATGGAGGCCGCACTTCCTGAGGGGTGGAGAGTGGTCCTACTGGTGACAGCTGTTCTCTCTGAGTGGGAGTTGGGTGACTGGCTGCTCCTGAGTGAGCTCCCGGCCACCCTGGGGACTGAGCCTGGGAGGGACCTGATCCTTCAGGAAACATCTCAGCAAGCCTTGCCAACTGTGCTCTCTTGCCTGAAGAGGGGATCTCCCCCAACACTTGCCTTATTTTTTCTAAGATTTTATGTATTTATTCATGAGAGACACAGAGAAAGAGGCAGAGATACAGGCAGAGGGAGAAGTAGGCTCCTGTGGGGAGCCCAATGTGGGACTCGATTCCAAGACCCCAGGATCACACCCTGAGCCAAAGGGCAGACGTTCAACCACTGAGCCACCCAAGCGCCCCCACTGAATGATTGTTTATAGTTTTGTTATTCCTTCTTTATATTCATCTCTTACTTCTCTCCCTTGAGTGGTAACAAAGGATTGGCAGATGGAGGTATGGAGAGGACAAAAGAGAAATAACCTGTATTGAAATTTTACAGTGTACCAGGCTCACCAGTCTCACTAGTGGCATCTCATTACTTATCGCAACCATCCTGGCAAGTATGTGACATTGCTCCCATTTTGCAGATGAGGAAGTTGAGGCTTAGAGAGGTCAGGTATCTTGCATAAGTTTGCTTGACAAGCTGTCAAATATTAGAGGCTATTTTGAATCAGGTTCTTTCTGACCCCAAAGTCATTAAATTATACTGCCTCCTATGCCCCAAGCAGAACAAATTTGATGTCTAAATGGCTGCTTAGGGATCCCTGGGTCGCTCAGTGGTTTGGCGCCTGCCTTTGGCCCAGGGCGTGATCCTGGAATCCCGGGATCGAGTCCCACGTCAGGCTTCCTGCATGGAGCCTGCTTCTCCCTCTGCCTGTATCTCTGCCTCTCTCTGTGTGTCTCTCATGAATAAATAAATTAAATATTTTTTAAAAAATATTTTAATCATTTATTATTTATGATAGACATAGAGAGAGAGAGAGAAGCAGAGACACAGGCGGAGGGAGAAGCAGGCTCCATGTCAGGAGCCTGACGTGGGACTCGATCCCGGGACTCCAGGATCACGCCCTAGGCCAAAGGCAGGCGCCAAACCACTGAGCGACCCAGGGATCCCCAATAAATAAAATCTTTAAAAAAAATAAATGACTGCTTAACTCTAATTAGCTCTGCCCAGATTTTTCACACACTTCATAGAAGAACCTTTTATAATGGCCCTTGATCCTGAGTTTAATTGACGAGAAGACACTAATGTTCCCATGCAAAAAGTTACTCATTCAAGTAACTCAGAATATCCACATGCATTACTACCTGGCTCCAAAAATAACCGAAGGCAATTACTTGAACAAACGTGTTTCCAGAACAAGTGATGGGGAAGAGATGACTAGAGTTCCTCTGGTCTCTAACCTCCTGGGACAGCCCTGATTGTTTCAAAATTTATGTTGTTAAAGTCAAGTGGTTTTTTCCCTAAGAGTTTTTTCATTCAGTGGTCTCTACACTGAGAGTTGTGTACAATTCAAATTCCTCTTCTGTGACAATGCTTCAAATTATTGGCAGTGGCTTTCAAGTTTTCCTAGGGTTTCCATTAGTTCACTGCTGTAGAAAGGGCTGAATGAAGGACTTCTGATTAAAGTAGGCAGATTCAGCATACTCTTCTGTGTCCTCTTCCTACCCAGACCCAACACACATGACAGCAGTGAACTAATAATGAATGAATAATGGTATTAAACCACTAGGAAGAAAGATGGAAAAGAAGACAACAGTGGACAGAAGATTTCATCACAGTTTGCAGAGTGGGCAAGCATATAAGAAAATGTTCACTCACTTAGCAAGTCAGAGAAAACTATAACCAAGGATTTGGAAAGAGAATTTCTGACAAAATGTGAAGAGCACTTCCTGGAGGCTCCCAGCAGTGTGGAAAGCTGGAGAGAGAGCTGGAAAGCATGGCTGAGAATAAGACCGGCTCAGAGTCCAGGTGCACACACATGGATCCCCAGTCCCACCCTGGGCAACCCTGGGCAACCAGCATCCCACCCTGGGCAACCACAGGATGCTCTTGCCTCCCACCTTCACAGGAGTCCAGAGGTTTATTGTCTAGAGAAATTGAACCAGGAGGCATGAACTTTGTGCAGTGAATAAGTGCAGGTATAAGTGAACATTTTTTTTAATGTATCATCTGTTGACTTAATGCCTTAGACTTGGAAGTAAACATTTAACCAGTTTTTAAAATATTTATTTCTTTGAAAGAGAGAGAAAACACACAAGCAGGGGGAGGAGCAGAAGGAGAGGGAGAAGCAGACTCCCTGCTGAGCAGGAAACCCGACCTGAGCCAAAGGCAGGTGCCTAACCAACTGAGCCACCCTGGTGCCCCTAAGTGAACATCTTCTGATTGAATATGGGGTGGGAACCAGCCCCCTTCCCTGCTTTATGCCTAGAACACGGCAACTTCCTACCCTCACCTGCTCACCTGCTATTGGTGAGTCTTCCTTAGAAAAAATATTCTTGGGATCCCTGGGTGGCGCAGCGGTTTAGCGCCTGCCTTTGGCTCAGGGCGCGATCCTGGAGACCCGGGATCGAATCCCACGTTGGGCTCCCGGTGCATGGAGCCTGCTTCTCCCTCTGCCTATGTCTCTGCCTCTCTCTCTCTCTCTGTGACTATCATAAAAAAAAAAAAAAAAAAATTAAAAAAAAAAGAAAAAATATTCTTCTTGGAAAAAATATGGTGAGTTTAGATGATGTACATGTATTGTGATTATGGATTTATTTAGATTTGTTTTTTATCTTATTTCATTCATTCCATTTACCCTGCTTTTTATTATTTTTTAAAATTTTATTTATTCAGTCATAAGAGATAGAGGCAGAGACACAGGCAGAGGAAGAAGCAGGCTCCATGCAGGGAGCCTGATGTGGGACTCAATCCCAGGTCTCTAGAATCACACCCTGGGCCAAAGGCAAGCACTAAACCGCTGAGCCACCCAGGCTGCCCCTACCCTGCTTTTTCTATGCTGCTTTCCCTCCCTCTCTTCATTCCTTCCTCCTAATGGTTAGAAGGTTAAACTTTAACATGAATTCTCTGAATTGATCAGTATCTCTATCCTCTTCCAAAACCATGAAAGTGCCATGGAATGCTTTCTCGCAGTTGACTTCTTCTCTCACTACTCTAGTTGCATTTCATTTTCATACTCCGACACAAGTTGTATTCTGTTGATGCTTGTTTAGATATCACCAGATATGGACCAATTTCTTTGCTCACCTCTCTTTCTTGGCTCTATTTATTCCTTCTTTTTTAAAAAAAAAAAATATTTAGGGGATCCCTGGGTGGCTCAGTGGGTTAGTGTCTGCCTTTGGCCCAGGCATGATCCTGGAGTCCTGGGATCGAGTCCCATGTCGGGCTTCCTGCATGGAGCCTGCTTCACCCTCTGCTTCTCTCTCTCCCTGTGTCTCTCGTGAATAAATAAATAAAATCTTTTTAAAATATATTTCTTTATTTATTCCTTCTGAGTTTCTTTTCTTCTTGAATAGTCTTTTTAAAATTTTATTATTTTAAGAGAAAGAGAAAGCACAAGAAAGCAATGGGGGAGGGGCAGAGAGAAAGACTCTCCAGCAGACTCCTTGTAGAGTGGGGAGCCTGTTGCAGGGCTCAATCTCACCACCCTGAGATCATGATCTAACCTGAAATCAAGTCACACATTTAACCAACTTCAGCCACCCAGGCATCCCTCAGGTAATAGTCTTTTACGTGGGATAGTCTATAGATGACAAATTCTTTGTCTTTGACTGAAATGTTATTATTTGTCCCCATTCTTGAGTTATCAACTAACTGGAAACTGTAGTATAGGTTCTCTTGTTTCGGAATATTGGAGCTATTCCATTGTTCTCTGACTTCTGTTGTTGTGTTTAAGTAGTCTGCTGTAAATCTAATTGTCATTAATTTGTAATTAATATCTATTCTTTCTGAATACATTTAAGTTCTCTTATTTGTCTCTGGTGTTTTGCAATTTCATAGAATAATCTCACTGTTGATTCCTTCCTTCCTTCCTTCCTTCCTTCCTTCCTTCCTTCCTTCCTTCCTTCCTTTTAGTTATCTGTGTAGGGACTTACTGTACTTCCTGAATCTGAGGATTCATGTCATTCATCAGTCATCAGTTCTGGAAAAATTTTGTCTATTACATCTTTACCCTTTGCCTCTTCATTATCTTTTTGTGCTTCTATCATTTGAGACTCATATTAGATGTCACTTGACTTTCTATTTTATCCTTTATCTCTCTCAACCTCTATTCCACATTTTCTGTCTCTCTACCCCCATGTAATGTTTTAAGTAATTTTATTAAAATCTCTTCCATACTCATATCTTTCTTTCTTCTACAGTATCTATCATTGCAAACGGCAGGATTTCCTTTCTATGGCTGAATAATATTCCATTGTATATATACATGACCTTTTTTTTCTTTTTTTCTTTCCTTCTCTCTTTTTTCACATTTTCTCTGTGCATTCATCCACTGATGGGCACTATAGTTGTTCCTGTGTCTTCACTATTGTAAACAATGCGACAATGAACATGGGGATACAGATTTCTCTTCAAGATAGTCATTTCACTTCTTTTTTTTTTTTTTAAAGATTTATTTATTCATGAGAGACACAGAAAGAGAGAAGCAGAGACATAGGCAGAGGGAGAAGCAGGGAGCCTGATGCTAAACTCGATCCCAGGTCCCCTGGATCACAATGTCATCTCCCCTCAGGAAACCTGCTTCTCACAGGGAGCCCCATGTGGGGACTCGATCCCAAATCCCAGGATCATGCCCTGAGCCAAAGGCAGATGCTCAACCTCTGAGCCACCCAGGCATCCCACTTCCTTCCTTTTTTTAAAAAAAATATTTTATTTATTTATTTGAAAGACAGTGAGTGAGTACAAGAAAAGGGAGAGGCAGAGGGAGAGAAAATGGGAGAAGCAGACTCTCTGCTGAGCAGGCAGCCTGATGTAGGGCTAGATCCCAGGACCCTGGATCATGACCTGAGCTGAAGGCACCCCTCACTTTCTTCTGATATAAACCTAGAAGCAGGGTTGCTGAATCATATGGCAGTTCTACTTTTAATTTTTTGAGGAAATTCTGTACTGTTTTCCATATTGGTGGACCAATTCACATTCCCACCAATAACACAGCAGAGTTCCTTTTCATCCACATCCTCGCCAGCATTTATTTCTTGTTTTTGTTTTTGTTTTATAATAGCTATTTTAACAGATGTGAGGAGCTACCTTCTTGTGGTTTTGGTTTGAATTTCCCTGATGATTAGTGATGTTGAGCAACTTTTCATGAACCTGTGAGCTTTGTGTACATCTTCATTAGGAAAATGTCTGTTCAGGTTCTTGGTCCATTTTTTATTCAGATTGTTTTTTGCTATTGAATTGTATGAATTCCTCATATTTTTGGATATTAATTCCTTATCAGATATGTGGTTTGCAAATATTTTCTTCCATTCTATTTCATTTGATTGATCATTTCTTTTGCTCTACAGAAGCTTTTTGGTTTGTTGTAGTCCCACTCATTTAATTTTGATTGTGTTGCCTGTGATTTGGGGGCTTCCTGGTTCATAAAAGGAGACTCCCCCATGTTTGTTTTGGGTTTTTGTTTGTTTTAAAAATTTTATTTATTTATTCATTGGAGACAGAGAGAGGTAGAGACACAGGCAGAGGGAGAAGCAGGCTCCCTGCGGGGAACCCAATGGGAGACTCGATCCCAGGACTCCAGGATCATGACCTGAGCCAAAGGCAGATGCTCAACCACTGAGCCACCCAGGTGTCCCAGTCCCCCATATTTTTTGGGGTGAGACATTAGCAAAACCATTAGAAGCTTAGATAGCTTGAGAGATAATTTGATCTCTCAATCAAATCTCTCAATTTGATCTCAATTTGATCTCTCAATCCCTAGGCTGATGCTCTGCTTCTCCCTGTTGGTACCCTCCCAGACGTGCTTTTTTAGGAAGAGGAAATGGATAGATGGGCTCCAGAAAGCAGGCAGCTGGTCCTTCTTGTGGTATGGATGACTTCCTGAGATATCTCATGAGTGATGCCAAAGAGAGCCTAGAGTTCAGAGCCACTGTGGCTGTCCAGGCTTCACCATAAAAGGCACGGTACCAAGTGCCAGGGCAGGGGCCATGTGGTGGATAGCCCAGATCTGGGAGTAGGAAAGGCTGAGTCTCAAAATTACCAGTGCAAGGCCAACAAGACCTGGTCAGTGGAGGGAGTTTACCAGGCTTCCTGAGAGAAACTGTCCTGCAATAAGTTTCTCAGGAGACCAACCATTATCGACACCAGTGGTGAATGAAGCCAGGACAGAGGTCTGTGCCCCAAAATTAGATGGGAGAAAGTACTCCTCAACCAGGGGTCAGCAGGAGGCAGCAGAGGACAACAAATTATAGGTGCCTATCCTGGCTTGTAGGATGGGACCCATCCTGTGGAGACCCAACTTAGGAGCCAAGGGGCTCAGCAGACAGACCAAAGGGAGGTAGAAAGATCACAAAAGGCTGAGTTTGAGCCAAAGGAAGAGTAATTTTAAACAGAAAGAAGCTGTCCAGGAATCCTTTTCTACATATCTGGGTTTTTTGTTGTTGTTGGCCAATTTTAATTTGTGTTGTTTTCCTTTTTAAACTGTTCTTTTAAAAATCCCTTTATTTTTATTTTGTATTAGTTTCAGGTGTAGAATTTAGTGATTCATCATTTATGTACAACACCCAGTACTCATCTCAATAAGCAATTAAGTCTCCTTAATGCCATTACCCATTTAACCCCTCTCCCTGGCCACCTCCCCTTCTGCAACCCTGTTTGTTCTCTATAAAGAGTCTGTGTTATGTTTGCCTCTTTCTCTTTTTTCCTTACCCCCTATGTTCATCTATTTTGTTTCTTAAATTCCACGAGTAAAATCATATGGTATTTGTTTCTCAGACTTATTTCACTTAGTATAATACCCTGTAGCTCCACCATATTGTTGAAATGGCAAGATTGCATTCTTTTTGATGGCTGAGTAATATTCCATTGTGTATCAATACCACATCTTCTTCATCCATTCATCAGTTGATAGACATTTGGGCTCTTTCCATAATTTGGCTATTGTTGATAGTGCTGCTATAAATATTAGGTGCATGGGCCCCTTTGAATCAATATCTTTATATCCTTTGGGTAAATACCTAATACTGCAATTGCTGGATCTGAGGGTAGTTCTATTTTTAACTTTCTGAGGAACCTCCATACTGTTTTCCACAGTGGCTGCAACAGTTTGCATCCCCACCAACAATGTAAGAGGGTTCCTGTGTCTTCACATTCTTGCCAACATCTGTTGTTTCCTGTGTTAATTTTAGCCATTCTGACAGATGTGAGGTGGTATCTCACTGTAGTTTCCATTTGTATTTCCCTGAGGATTAGTCATATTGAACGTCTTTTCATGTGTCTGTTGGCCATTTGTAGGTCTTCTTTGGGAAAATGCCTGTCATGTCTTATGCCATTTTAAAAAAGTGGATTATTTGTTTTTTTGGATGTTGAGTTTTCCATGTTCTTTATATATTTTGGTTACTGACCCTTTATCAGATATGTCATTTGCAAATTTCTCCATTCCGGAAGTTGCTTTTTAGTTTTGTAGATTGTTTCCTTTGCTGTGCAGAAGCTTTTTATCTTGATGAAGTCCCAATAGTTCTTTTTGCTTTTGTTACCTTTGCCTCAGGAGGCATATCTAGTAAGAAGTTGCTATGGCCAATGTCAAAGAGGTTACTGACTGTGTTGTCCTCTAGGATTTTGATGGTCTATTGTCTCACATTTAGGTCTTTCATTCATTTTGAGTTTATTCTTGTGTATGGTGTAAGAAAGTGGCCCAGTATCATTCTTTTGCATGTGGCTGTCCAGTTTCCACAACACCACGTGTTGAAGAGACTGTTCCCCCCCCCCCCATTGGATATTCTTTCCTGCTTTGTTGAAGATTAGTCGACCATAGAGTTGAGGGTCCATTTCTGAGTTTTCTATTCTGTTCCATTGATCTATGTGTCTGTTTTTGTGCCAGTACTACACTGTCTTGATGACTACACTTTGTAATATAACTTGAAGTCTGGAATTGTGATCCCTCCAGATTTTTCTTTTTCAAGATTGCTTTAGCTATTCAGGATCTTTTGTGGTTCCATACAAATTTTAGGATTGCTTGTTCTAGCTCTGTGAAAAAATCTGGTGGTATTTTCATAGGGATTGTATTAAATGTGTAGATTGGTTTGAGTAATATGGACATTTTAGTAATATTTGTTCTTCCAATCCATGAACATAGAGTACTTTTCCATTTATTTGTATCATCTTCAATTTATTTCATCAATGTTTTATGGTTTTCAGAGTATAGATCTTTTACTTTGGTTAGGTTTATTCTTAGGTATTTTATGGGTTTTGGTGCAATTGTAAATGGGATCGATTCCTTGGTTAGGTTTATTCTTAGGTATTTTATGGGTTTTGGTGCAATTGTAAATGGGATCGATTCCTTGGTTAGGTTTATTCTTAGGTATTTTATGGGTTTTGGTGCAATTGTAAATGGGATCGATTCCTTGATTTCTCTTCCTGCTGCCTCATTATTGGTGCATAGAAATGCAACTGATTCCTGTACACTGATTTTTGTATCCTGTGACTTTACTGAATGTGTGTATCACTTTTAGCAATTTTTTGGTGGAGTTTTTTTTGGCGGGGGGTTCTACATGGAGTAGTAGTATGTTGTCTGCAAATAGTGAAAGCCTGACTTCTTCCTTTCTTATTTGGATGCCTTTTATTTCTTTTCGTTGTCTGATTGCTATAGCTAAGTCTTGCAGTACTATGTTAAATAACAGTGGTAAGAGTGGACATCCCTGTCTTGTTCCTGACCATAGAGGAAAAGCTCTCAGTTCTTCCCCACTGAGGATGATATTAGCTGTGACTTTCTTATATTTGGCCTTTATGATGTTCAGGTATGTTCTCTCTATCTCTATTCTTTTTTTTTTTTTTTTTTTTTTTTTTACCAAGAATGGATGATGTATTTGTCAAATGTTTTTTCTGCATCTATGGAGAGGATCACATGGTTCTTATACTTTCTTTTATTAATGTGGTGTGTCATGTTGATTGATTTGCAAATATTGAACCGCTCTTAGAACCCAGGAGTAAATCCCACTTGATCATGGTGACTGATTCTTATAATATTCTGTTGAGAATTCTTGCATTCATGTTCATCAGGGACATTGGCCTATAGTTCTCTTTTTAGTAGCATCTGTCTCTGATTTTTGTATCAGGGTAACTCTAGATGTATAGAAGAAACCTGGAAGTTTCCTTCCTTTTCTATTTTTTGGAATAGTTTGAGAAGAATATGTATTAGCTCTTTTTAAAATGTTTAATACAATTCCCCTGCAAATCCATCTGGCCCTGGACTTTTGTTGGGAGATTTTTGATTACTGATTCAATTTCTTTGTTAGTTACCAATCTGTTCAAATTTTTCTATGTCTTCTGTTTCAGTTTTGGCACTTTATATGTTTCTAGGAATTTTTCCATTTCTTCCAGATTGCCCAATTTGTTGGCATATAGTTTTTCATAATATCCTATTATAATTGTATTTCTGTGATGTTGGTTGTGATTTCTTCTTTCTCATTGATTTCATTTATTTGGATCTTTCTCTTTTCTTTTGGATAAGTCTGGCTATGGGTTTATAAATTTTATTAATTTTTTCAAATAACTAGTTCCCACTTTCATTGATCTGTTCTACTGGATTTTTTTGTTTGTTTGTTTCTAAATCATTTATTTCTGCCCTAACGTTTACCATTTCCCTTCTTCTGCTGGCTCTCAGGTTCATTTGTTGTTCTTTTTCTCAGTCCTTTCGGTGTAAGGTTAGATTGCACATTTGAGATTTTTCTTACTTCTAGAGGTAGGCCTGTATTGCTGTCTACTTCCCTCTTATGACCACCTTTGCTGCATCCCAACGGTTTTGGACTGTTGTTTAATTTTTTTGTTTCCATGTTTTGTTTTGTTTTTTAATTTCTTCTTTAATTTCCTGGTGGACCTATTCCTTCTGTAGTAGATATTCTTTAACCTCCAATTTTTTTCTTGTGGTTGACTTGAAGTTTCATAGTGTCGTTGGAAAATATGCAGGGTATGATCTTAATCTTTTTGTACCTGTTGCAGCCTGATTTGTGACCTCATATGTGATCTAGATAATGTCTCATGTGCAGTTGAAAAGAATGTGTATTCTGCTGCTCTAGGATGGAATATTCTGAATATATCTGTTAAATCCATCTGGTCCAGTGTGTCATTCAAAGCCACTGTTTACTTGTTGATTTTTTGCTTAGATGATCTGCCCATTGATGTAAGTGGGGTGTTAAGGTCCCCTACTATTATTGTATTATTATTATCAGTGAGTTCCTTTTTTGTTTGTTGTTGTTTTTCCATATTTGGGTGCTCCCATGTTGGGGGAATAAATATTTACAATTGTTAGATCTTCTTGTTGGATAGACCCCTTTACTGTGATATAATGCCTTTCTTCAGCTCTTATTACAGCGTTTGGTTTAAAATCTAGTTTGTCTGATATAAGTATGGCTACTCCAGCTTTCTTTCCTTTTTTTTCCTTTTAAGATTTTATTTATTTATTCATAAGAGACACCCAGAGAGAGGCAGAGACACAGGCAGAGGGAGAAACAGTGGGGAGCCTGATGCGGGAATTGATCCCAGGACCCCGGCATCATGACCTGAGCCGAAGGCAGATGTTCAACCACTGAGCCACCCAAGCATCCCTCCCCTTTCTTTTGATGTCCATTTACATGGTAAATGTTTCACCATCCCCTCACTTTCAATCTGCAGGTGACTTTAGGTCTAAAATGAGTCTCTTGTATGCAGCAAGATGTGTCATTTTTTTTTTAAGATTTCTTTATTTATTCATGAGACACACACAGAGGCAAAGACATAGGCAGAGGGAGAAACAGGCTCCTCGCAGGGAGCCTGATGGCGGGACTCAATCCCCAATCCCAGGATCATGACCTGGGCTGAAGGCAGGCACCCAACCCTGAGCTACCCAGGCATCCCAAGATGTGTCATTCTTTAAAAAATCCATTCTAACACCTTATGTCTTGATGGGAGCGTTTAGTCCATTTATATTCAGAGAAATTATTGATAGATATGAATTTCATGCCATTTTATTACTGTTTTGTCATTGTTTCTGGAGATTTTTCTCTGTTCCTTTCTAGTCTTTGCTGCTTTCTGTCTTTCTTTCCCACTCAGAGAGTCTCCTTTAATATTTCTTGTAGGCTCCCCACAGCGAGCCTGCTTTTCTACCTCTATGTCTCTGCCTCTCTGTGTCTCTCATGAATAAATAAATAAAATCTTTTTTTTTTTTTAAATAAATAAAATCTTAAAAAAAATTTTCCTGCAGTTTTGGTTTAGTGGTCCCAAACGCCTTTAGTTTTTCTCTGTCTGGGAAACTCTTTATATCTCCTTCAATACTGAATGACAGTTTTGCTGGATAGAGTATTCTTGGCTGCAGATTTCTCCCATCCACCATGTTGACTATATCATGCCACTCTCTTCTAGCCTGTCAGGTTTCCAGGACAGATCTGCTGCTAACCTTATTTGTCTTCCTTTGTAAGTTAGGGACTTCTTTGGTCTTGCTGCTTTTAGGATTTTCCCTTTACCTCTAAATTTTTGCAAATTTATCTACATTATGTCTTGGTGTTGACCTGCTTTTATTGATTTTGATGGACGTTCTCTGTGCCTTCTGGTTTTGGATGTTTGTTTCTTTCCCTGGGTTAGGGAAGTACTCAGCTAGAATTTCCTCACATAAACCTTCTGCCCTCTTTTATCTCTTCTTCTTCTGAGACTCCTATGATACAAATGTTATCATGTTTCATGGGGTCACTGTGTTCCCTACATCTACATTCATGACACAAGATGTTTCTTTCCCTCTTTTGCTCAGTTCCATTATCTTTCATATTGTATTTTCTTTATCACCTATTCGTTCCTCTGCCTCTTCCATCTTTGCGATCATGGCATCCAATTGATTTTGAATCTCAGCTATTGCATTTTTCATTTTGGCCTGATTGGTTTTAAGCTCTTTTATCTCTGTGGTAAGGGTTATCTCTGATGTCTTCTGTGCTTTTCTCAAGCCCAGCTAGTATTCTTATGACTGTTGCTTTCACTTCTGCATCAGAAAACAAACAAATTCTGGATCAGACATGTTAATTACATCTGTTTCGATTGGATCCCTCGCTATGACCTTTGTTTTCTTTTAGGATGAATTCCTGTCTTGGCATTTTGTCTAGATCTCAGTCTTCTCTGCGTTAGGAAAGCCTGTTATGTCTCCCGCTCCTGAGTGTAATGACTTTTTGAAGAAGAGGTCACAAGCGCCCAGGGTCTGGGGCTTCGGGAAGTGTCTCCGGCGATGCTCCGCGCTCTGCTGCTGCGCTGAGGCTGCTCTAGCCCTCGGGTCAGCCCTCGGCAGTCTGTCCTCGCCTGCAGCGAGGAGCCTTTGGACCTTAGCCAGAGTGAGGCGCGGCGTAACTCCGTGTGCTCGGTGCGCTCCGGTCTGCTTACTGAGAGGCCTGATGTCGCCACTCGAGCTGAGGCTTTGCAGAACCTTCTGGTCCGTAGATGTGGTGCGATGGGTGCTCGTCCTGGTCTTCCCGGGGAGGGGGGTGGTTCTCAGGCACACGTCCCGAGGACGACGGCAGCAGCAGGGCGTGCTCTATCCTGAAGTCACTGGTTCGGGGGTGGGGGTGGGGGTGGGGGGCGGGGGAGGGGGAGACGGGGCGGAGCGGCACCAGCCAGCTCTTTGGTCCCTGTGGACGGGAGCTCATGCTCGCTGCGCTCAGGGAAGCCCTCCCAGAGGAGGAGGAACTTCTCGTGCATCCGAGGGGCTTTGTCAGACCAGGTTTCACACTGTGGGGCTGCTTGCGTCTCCGGAGCAGCGCGGGGCCTCGGGGCTCCACCCCAGCCAGGCTGGCTGAGCTTCACGACCCGCTCTCGGCACCTGGGGTGGCGGGGCCCCGTGGGGCACTTCCGCGGGAGGGCGTCGCCTCACCGGGATTAACGCGGGGCCCACCCCGCTGGGCGGCCTCGCGGGGGCGCAGGAGCACGGGCTTGGGAGTCAGCAGCCAGGGGTCCCTGTGCCTAGGCCGGGGGGGGGGCAGCGCGGCTCCCCAGGGGTGCTCCCAGAAGAGCGGCGTCTCCCGGGGCGTCTCCCGCGATCCTCGGGTCGTGCCGTCCGCCTCCGCCTGCGGCCCGGGGCTCCCGGCCAGCCCGCCCCGAGCTGAGCTCCAGGCCCCGGCCCCCCGGCGCAGTCAGCGGCAGCCGTGCCCTGCGCCCCCCAGCGCCCCCCAGCGCCCCCCTCCGCGTCTCCCCGCCTCCTACCTTCCGTGACGCGGCCCTGCCCCCCCTCTGGTTGCAGTCGGTGCCGGGGGTCCTCAGGTGGGCTCCCGGGACTCCGCACGACCGGGCCCATCCAGCGGTTGGAGGGCTGACGCCAGCCTACGGGCTGCCGCCTCCCCCACGGTAGCTCCGCCCCCCACGTCCCTGCGCTTTACATTTCTTTTTCCAGTTGCCCTGTTTTGGGTTCAACGTTTCCGGTCCAGGGACGCCGGGTGGCGCGGCCGATTAGGCGCCGACCCTTGGTTTCAGCTCGGGTCGTGACCTCAGGGCGGGGACACAGAGCCCCGGGCTGGGCTCTGCGCGCAGCGCCTCGGCCCGGGCCTCCCTGTCCCTCTCCCTGTCCCTCTGCCCCTCCTGCTGTGTTCACTCTCGCCAAAATAACTAAATAAATCTTAAAGCTTCATTTCATAAGCTTTAAGAGCTTTGAACCCCTCTTGCTTATATCCAAACATTTGGATGTGTATCACATTTTAATAAAATAATCCTACCATTGTCAGCATCTTCAGAAAAAAAAAATCCTATCAACTTTTTTTTTTGTTTGTTTTGTTTTTTTTCAATCTGGCAACAGCCAGTTTTTTTTTTTCTTTTTGTTTTTTTTCAATCTGGCAACAGCCAGTAACTTTTTTTTTTTTAAAGATATCTCTCCAAGGAGATAAACTTTCTTTTTTTATTTATTTATTCATAGAGACACATAGAGAGAGAGAGAGAGAGAGGCAGAGGAACAGGCAGAGGGAGAAGCAGGCTCCACGCAGGGAGCCCGATGTGGGACTCGATCCAGGGTCCCCAGGATCACACCCCAGACTGCAGGCGGCGCTAAACCGCTGCGCCACCAGGACTGCCCCCCCCCCCTTTTTTTAAATTTTATTTATCTATCTATCAACTCTTTTGTTGGCAGCCTTATTTCTAAAGCTAATCATTACCAGTACCGGCCTTAATAAGATGTGCTTGAATTTCCTAGGATTCATTTCCTATTTTGAGGAAAGCCATCGAATATATTCATGTGTTTATGCCTCTAATGAAGCAGATCTGAAAAGAATCAATTGTGAAAACATAACTATCAAATTGGCTATAACTCACACATTCAAATGATCCTCGAATTTTCACTTTTTTCTCAGTATCTTTTTATTTCCTGAAACTGTGGCTTTCCTTTTGACCTTCCTGCTTATATAAATAAGAGTTAATTCCCACACTCATTCTTTAGTTCTGGTTAGGTTTGCTTTGGCTGCAGACCTCAGCTATGTAACCCCTAACTAGTTATGGACGCGTACAAATAGGTCTACAAATTCTTAGACATTCCTCTTTTCAAAGGGAAGAGCCATAATTTCCTTCTCCCAGTGGGGCTGTTTTAGTGCCTCACTTTAATGACTAGAATGATGGAAGGGACAGTGTGTGACTTCCAAGTCTAAGTCATAAAAGGCAATTGGGGCTCCTCTTTGCCCTCCAGGACCACTCACCAGGAAGCCACCATGTTATGAGAACACTCAAGCAGCACGAAGGGGTCTCCGTGGCGAGGAAGCGCCAGCTTGCTGGCTGTGTAGGTCACCCTCAAAGTGGGTCCTTCAGTCCCAACCAAGCTTTCAGGTGACTGCAGCTCTATGTCTTGACCACCACTTCTGAGCAATTGCAGCCAGAACTACCAAGAACTGCCCACTCCTGAATTCTGGATCCACAGAAATGGCATGAGATGGTTATGGTTGTTTTAAGCTGCTGAGTTTAAGCGTACTTCATTTTGCAGCAACAGATAACTACTACTCTAGCTCTCTCACAAATATATGCCTCTACATATAAAAGGAGAAGGGGGAAAATGTGGGAAATTGGCATTATCATGAAGATATATGGTCTTGAGTGAGGGTTGCCTGGGTTGCTCAGTGGTTGAGCATCTGCCTTTGGCTGAGGGTGTGATTCCAGGATGTTGCGATCGAGTCCCGCATCGGGCTCCCTGCAAGGAGCCTGCTTCTCCCTCTGCCTATGCCTCTGCATCTCTATGTCTCTCATGACTAAGTAAATAAAATCTTTAAAAAAAAAAAAAAAAAAAAAAAGACAGTCTTGAATGCAAGTGATCCTGAGGCTAGATCTTACAGCCTCATTCTTGGTGAAATGCTCCTTTCCTGGCAGTTGCCCTGGCTAGTATTTTAACTCTGGTATTTTCAAGTAGCTTGGCTTCTTTGTGGTTGACCAGATTATCCTGTACCTGGTGAACAGTACAAGGTAACTAATGAATTACATGAAGGGGTAGCTTCTGGCTTGGATTTTTAGTCAAAGAAAAATACATAGATTCTCCTGTGGCATCCCCAAAAGCCCATGCTAGACTCAGCAAAGACGAACTATAACCAAGAAATGTAAGGACATCTGTATGTGGTTTGGTTCAGGCAGCTATTGAGGAGACTGAAGGCCCAAAATAATGGTTTGAGGTTGTTAAAAAACACCCATGTGTTCCAGTTTTAAAACCTAAGTAGTTATGGGTGTTTTAGGTATTGTGAAAGGGTTGAATTGGTTTCTACTGCTCTAAAACCAAACTGGATCGTTTCGTTTTCCCTCTTCAAGCTGATTTTCTTCCAGAGACTCCAATTTGAAAACTTAGCTTTTTCTTTGTAGAACATTCATTGTTCTAGTAGCTGTGAGTAAGGTCCCATAAGGATTCAAGAGTACCTTTCTTGGGCACAATCTGGCTCAGAGAAAACCTACAGTAAGCTCCAAGATGGTGGTTGCTGCCAACTGGGCTCACATAATGGGTACTGGGACACCCAAAGCATCTTCTGGAGCTGCAGTCGTCTAAGAACCGTGTGCAATGACAGGGGCACCCAGTGAGCCTCACAGATGGGAAAAAAATCACTTGTTCTTCCAAGCAGGCACAGAGGTGAGTGTGTGTTCCAGAACATCTGAAAGATAAAGACTAATGTTTTCTTCAACTTAAGTTAATTCACTGTATCTGGTGGGGGGGGGGCGGGGGGAGGGGAGAACTGTTAAGTGGCTCTCGAACCTACAATTATATTTTCCCTTATCTCAGGCGATTAGAAACAGATGACAAGCAGGTAGCATCCTTTTCTGTTTTAGGCTCTTTTTGTTCCAGAAAAGCAAGAACACTTATTCAATTACATCCTCTTTCAGGACTCCTTAATGACATGATCAGAAAGCTTTACTTTTTAGAAATAAAGAATGTAATCAGGTCATTAGTTGTCTTTTTTATTCTTCCCCAAACTGTTCAAAAACTTCAATATTGCAATTTTCAAAATAAGTATCGATGAGAGCAGGATAAGTGAAAGTATTATTTTCCTCTTAACTCGAAAGGTATTTTTATGAAATCCTTCTTCCAGTAAGTTGGTGCTCTAGAAACACAAGGCTAAATTTTTGTTATGATAAAATGTGTGTCCAAATAACTGTAAACAAATGTGAGGCCACTAGTAATACTGTACTTTGGCAATAAGCTGTTAAACACATGCCTGTATGTGACTATCCGATATGCTAACACCAGTTTCCTCTCCCTGGGTCATGCTGACAAAGTCGATGACCAACTACCACTGATCTCATGCTAGTGCAAGGAATGATGATTTGCTCAGTTTGTCCTGATTCTATTTGTACCCATCATTTATTTAAATATTAAATGGCTGTTTTCCTCCCTCAGTCCTATGCTATGGAATTCAAATAACTTCGGATTTTCCCTGCTCTCTACTTTTGCCTGGAAGTCTACATAAGATACTCTTCTGTCCAGAGTAGGCTACGTGGGTCTAATTCTTGACGTCTTCAGGAAGGCTACTACAGGGGCACCGGGGTGGCTCAGGTGGTTAGGCATCTGCCTTCAGCTCGGGTCATGATCTCAGGGTCCTGGGATTGAGCCCTGCGTAGGGCTCCCTGCTCAGCAGGAGTCTGCTTCCCTCTCTGCCTCTGCTCCTCCCCCTCATTTGTGTGCAGGCATATTTTCTTTCCCTCAAATAAAAAATATATATATATATATATATATATACACACACACATATATATATATATGTTTTTTTTTTTTAAGGCTGGTTACCATGAACAACTTCAATTTTTCTGAAAATGCTGTGTGCTACCATTTTAAGATAAACCTCTCCCACTGTGTGTCGGGTGGCAGGACACCACTCTGTGCTCTGTGAACATGGAAGACACACCTTGTCCTGTCTGCTGTGGATGTCGCATTGATTGGTTTGGAAAGTGCGAGATCCAGGCCAGCCCTTCTGCACTCTGAAGGCCTTCTGTCCTTCCTTCAGAGGCCTGTTCTCACCCGACACGACACGGAGGGGAGACTGATGCAAGCCTGCCACCCTCTCGCTCCCCCACCTCTCTCTCTTGGTTTTCCAGCAGCAAACACGTAATAACAGCAGCACCCATGGCACCCACTGCTGTGATAAATATCAAATGTTGGGAACGGTGCCTAGAACACAGTAAACTCCCAATGAATATTGGCTTATTCAGATTGGATAATTTTGGTTCAGGCTACGAGGACCCACATGTACGTATGAACATGGGAGATTAGATCTGCAGCTAGTGGCAGAGTTATTAAAGACAAACAACTGATGTTTTAAAATCCGAAGTAGACAGTCTGTATTCTAACACACGCGCGCGCACACACACACACACACATAATCTGTACCAATTAAATACAATAAAGTTGAAAGGGCATATAAATTACAGTTTTTCTTTTTTTAAAACAGACAATAGTAAAACACTACAGTCGGCTCACTATACACAAAATCATGAACAGCAGCTTTTCATTAAAGTCTCCCAAAATCTTACTCCTTTACTGATGCTAAGAACTTCAAGAAAAAGGTACAGCAGGCTGTACACATTCTCTCTCTCCCACAATGTATTTATTGCTGTACATCCACACCAACTTTACAGGCATCTACAGAATAGGTGCATAAAGTACTTTTGTAAAAATGTCCACACACATAATCCCTTGATGTCCCCGTAAGCAGGAGGACTTTGCAAACGAAGATGTGGACAGCAGTGTCCTCTGTACTCAAATCATCTGCTGCGGTCATGGTGAAGCGGGCACCTGTGAACTTTGTAGCTCATCCCATCTCCCCAGCGTTTTCCAGAATTTAAAGTAAAAGAACGACAGCAAAACCACACAATGAAACCTAACAATCCAAAACGAAAAACCACAAAAAGACAAAAAAAAAAAAAAAAAAAAAAAAAAAACCCAACACCCCCTCCCCTCCCCAAACCCAACTCCAGACGCGTCCTCCGGTTTGCTTAACAGTAAGTAATACTGCTCTCTGCGTCCCACCTGCCTGGCCAGGCCAAACCAAGGGATAAGGAAGGCTGGAGTTAGAGCCCCAGGCATTGTCGAGAGTTACAATACAATGTCACGTCAGCAGGCGGTGGGCCAGGTGGAAGACCAGGGAATAGAGCTGTGAGCTTTTTCAGTGTGCTTATGAGACAGGATAGAGAACGGCTACACGTGGCCTGGTAGCCAGGAGGAGTATGGCACCAAACTTGCAGTCAGGACATATATGTACACATAACAACAAGAGTGGACAGCAAAAACGTTCAGTCTTATGTTAAGTTCTTTGGTTGTAAAGAACAGCGTTCTGTAACCTTTTCTGCAAAGAGGGATCTGCAACCTCATTCTTAGGCAATCTTTTTCATCTGCTCACGTATCAGAGATTACCTAAGTTGCTCTGTAACCAAGTCCAGTACCTTATGATTTTCTACAAACCACTTTTATCTGCATTTTCATGTGCAGTCTTGTCTGTCTCTGAACAGACATACTATAGATATACATTTCATATACATCATATATATTATTTATAAAAAAAAAAGCATTGACTCCAGATTCTACAGTAAGAACTGATTAAAATTAATTGTACAAGAATAAAGTCTGTTTGAATCTGTGGAGGATTCTACACAGTGGGTGTGTGTAGTAGTCAAGTGCAAACAAAAATACTGCCACTGAATTCAATCCAGGGTTTTCGGTTTTCTCTGGCTTTCTGGAAAAAAAAAAAAAAAGCAGAGGCTGCCGATTTACCCGAGTGACAAAGTGCTGCCTCTCCCAGCTTGGGAGGAGAAAGGAGGTGGCCCACGGAGCACATGGCTTCTCCACGCTGCTCTGGGGTCCCGGCTGGGCCGCAGCATGTTGCAAACATGGGGCTGGTGCTTTCACAAGGCAACCGGAGCGAAGATGCCATGGCCTGCGAGAAGCGCTTGCTGCCTTTCACCGAGTGGTCGTGCTGCCCTAGTGGGTTCAAGCAGAGGCCGGTGAGTTCAAGGTCCTGATCCTCCTTCACTCCCGACTCCAACACACACACACACACACACACACACACACACACACACACACGCAGGGGCTCTCCCTGAAGGGACCCATGGGATCCAACGGACTATAGAATCCGGTTCTAGGATTTACACTGTGCGAGAGAGAAACCCAGCCCCAAGGTGAGGCTTCTAGGAAAAGTAACAACAGCAAGACCGAAAGTTAAAGTACAAACTTGTTACTGCAAGTTTCTAAAACCAAATCGTGTTAGAACAAAAATATTAAAACAATATTTTTTAAAGGAAAAAGATTGGGGATCCCTAGGTAGCTCAGACGCTTAGTGCCTGCCTTCAGCCCAGGGCATGATCCTGGAGACCGGGATCAGGTCCCACATCAGGCTCCCTGCATGGAGCCTGCTTCTCCATCTGCCTGTGTCTGTGTCTTTCATGAATAAATAAGTAAAATCTTTAAAAAAAAGAAAAAGAAAAAGAAGATTCATCACAATCCCACATTACCCTGATACCACAAATACTGTTGTTAAATTCCACGTTGAAAGCAGAATCTTTGGCAGGAACATACTATTCTGGAGTGTCTGAAAACAAAAGGTGCGGTTCCTGTTCGTTGGTTCTAAATAATCCAAGCAATGGAACAGAGAGGAGGGACTGTTGCCTCTCCCCCATGTGGCCCTCAGACACCCTGTCACTGCAGCAGAGGGCGCTGGGAAACCCCGAGGCCCCTGCTCCCCCTGCACTGAAGCAGAAGGGCAGGTGATGAGGGTGGTGACTTCTGGTTGAATTTTAAAGAGGCATCCTCCATACCGCTCAGTGGGTCTGCTGCACATTTAGGTTTGAGAGGCACTGTCTGAGGGGGGAAGTCCCCAAGGACTTCTCAGAGGGGGGCCTGCGAGCCGAAGCGGACCAGCAGTGCGGATTTTGCCTGGAGTAGTAGAGGATGCCGAAGACTTTGAAACGAATGTTTTGTTTCCAAGAACAATAAGGAGTGACTTTATTCTTTGTCTTATGTTGGGGGGTGGGGGTCTTTTTTTTTTTTTATAATTCTAAGAAATCATCATTTGGGTTTTTGCAGTTTATTGAGGCGTAAGCTGCGTAAGTGACCACACCCTGAAATCTTAAGGGAGTAAAGCTTGTGGGGTGGGGGGAGCCACCAAACCGGAATAATTTCCTCAACAAAGCAGAGACTGAATGGCACTACCATCGATCGATTGTCTTCCTAGATTACCTTTCTAGTTCTGTCCGAGCCTGGTTTTGCTGCGTTCTGGTACCCTGTCCCCCTCCCACTGCTGCCATCGGGGTGTGGGACTCTAAATAGACAGCAGAGCATCTCTTATATACACAATTTCCTCTTTTCCTTCGTATTCTTAGCAAATACTCATTTTGTTCTTTTAGTTTAAGAATCAAACTAAAAAATTAAGCTGTTGAACTATAATATAAAATGAAACATTGGGATCCCTGTGTGGCTCAGTGGTTTAGCACCTGCCTTAGGCCCAGGGCATGATCCTGGAGTCCCAGGATCAAGTCCCATATCGGACTCCTTGCATGGAGCCTGCTTCTCCCTCTGCCTGTGTCTCTGCCTCTCTCTCTCTGTGTCTCTCATAAATAAATAAATAAATCTTTAAAAAATAAAATAAAATGAAATGAAACATTATAATAAACCAACATGGTACCTTCCAAAGCCCAAACTTCAACTGCTCTGGGCACCAAATGACTTTTTTTTTTTAAAGCAATTCTACGATGCATGCCTCCCTCCTCCCTGACCCCCCTGACACCCCATTTTAATGTGTCTGAAATTGGGATGTGTCCGACAATTACTGGTGTGATGCATTTTAACTGGAAGCTTTTTGTTTTGTTTGTTTGTTTTTTGGTAATGATGCATCAAATAATGGTTTAATCTAAGAATTAGAGAAATTGCAGATTTGATGACATAGGCAGATGCTATCTGAATGCCTTGGGACAGCCTGTATTTAAACTTCTCAGGGAATGAATGTGAGGTTGAATGATCCTTATTCAGCATCGACCCATAAGCCAGTTAGAAACGCCACCAGTGGTTAGGGCACCTGGGTGGCTCAGCAGTTGAGTGTCTGTCTGCCTTTGGCTCAGGGCGTGATCCCCAGGGTCCTGGGATTGAGTCCCGCATCGGGGTCCCCACAGGGAGCCTGCTTCTCCCTCTGCCTATGGCTCTGCCTCTCTCATGAATAAAATCTTGGGGGAAAAAAAAAAAGATGGAAACACCACCAGCCCTAGATATTCTATAATTCTACTCTGACCCAGTGCAAGCAGGTGCACAGCCAGAGAGAGCCAGCTGGGCAGTGATGTGAGGTGAGCTCGCTGCCCAGGGGGCTCACCTGGCCTGTCAGCAGCATCTGAGGAAATCTCTCCCACTAAGTCATGCGGTGAAACGCCTCTGGGGGTTGGTGTACACAATCAGCCGTGCTCACCAATGGTACAGAACATAGAGGACAGCCTCTGGAATTTATTACCTGGTCATTCTCTGCCGAGGAATGCAGCTGGGCAGGGTCCCGAGGCCCGTCTGAGATACTCTTCTTGTCCGTTTTACTTGGCAGGTTCCTTCTACTTGAAAGCTCCCCAGTAGAAGAATCTGTCAAACCATCAAAATCTTTCCCGTCGGATACACCCATAAACTCTGTGAAAGAATGGTCCTCCAGGATGTTTGTGGTGTGTTCCACGGTCACTTCCCTGGGGTAAAATTCTCTGGCTGGTTGGCCATTTCTGCTGGAGCAGGCGTCTTGTTCTGAACAGGAGCCGGTCCTACAGAGGACTTTGGAGTTTTTCTCAGGGATGCTTTGGGGTGATGGGCTCCCTTTGGCTAAGGCACTGTTTTCCTTGAGTGGCACCAGAGCGATCTTATCTTTTACCAAGCCTCTTTCGACTTCAGTCAACTCTTTGTTTGAGGACGGTCGGGAGTCGTGCACAAGGGACGGTCCGCAATGCTCACTGGGGTCTGTGTCCTTGGTCTGCGTGGCTAGCTGGTCGGAGCTGTCACTAGAAGGGACTGCCATGTCGGACAGGGTGGCATTGGATGCACTGTGGGAAAAGTAGCCGCTGGTGATACTGCTGGTGGTAGGGCTACGGGACACTTCTTTCTCCAAGACCCTTGAGTTCACCAGATCCGCTTTAGAAGAAAACCACTCCCTATTCTCCAAGCTGGCATTGTAAACACTGAAGTCGGCGAACTCCACAGGTACGTAAGGCTGTGAACTTATCAGCTTCCTGTTAAGAGCTTCCAGATCATTTTCCTCCTCCTCAGAGTCCTGTAGTAAGGAAGGAAAAGTCACTCATTAGCTCCTTATGGTGACTTCACTGTTGAGCCATGTTTCAATATAGTCCTATTAAAGACATTCACAGTCACATGTTTAGTGGGCCTGCCTGCCTTCCTTTCTTCCTTTTTTTTTCCTCTCTCTCTTCCTTCCTTCCTCTCTCTCTCATCCCCCCTCTCTCTCCGCCACCCCCCCCCCCTCGAGTTTGGTTAGATGCTGTCACCTATGGCGCATACAAGTACACTATTCTCAGAGGTCTGTGAGCATAAACCCATTATCACCTAATACGGAGATTTCTCTCTTCTGTGCTCACTCAGGGCAAATTGGAAATGCTTCCTTTGCTGGTTGAAGTGCAGGAGACTTTCAATTAATTTTAATTACTGATTAGCTTTCAGTTGTGATGTTTTCCCCTTTTGTAATTGAATGAGGAAGGGGCAGCTGGAGGCAGAGAAAAGCTGTTGCTTCACCTTCACCTTCAGCCACATGCAGGTAAGCGAGTGCTTTGAAGGTTTCAGAGCTATTTTATGGGGAGAGAGGGCAGTAAAATCAGGACCTCAACAGTGGCATAAGAACACCATTTCAAACTCATTCCCAGTGTTATATTAAACACTGCAGGCAGGGCTGTAACATACTAATAGCCTTACAACGAACACTTTCTAGGGGTTTGGAGAAGCATGGATGGAGGATTTGGCCAGGTGAGAAAGGTACTAAGATTTCACTGAAAATCTCCTTCATCAAATAGCTTTAGAATTCTGTTTGTAAACACTGATAAATATGCAGAAGTGGGTATTCTCGGCTCCCCAGCCTGTCTCTGAATCAATGATTCTTTTGTATTTGGTGGAAAACAATATAAAACATATGGATGTTTTATGTTCAAATAAAAGTAAATGATAAATGGTGCCTGCTGGCTCAGTCAGTAGAGCATGTGGCTTTTGATCTTGGGGTCGGGAGTCTGAGCCCCACTTTGGATGTTGAGCATACTTAAAAAGAAAAAAAAAAGATATTACTACCTAGTCATTTTAATTAGCCTCATAAGCATCTGATGATACTGCAAATATTCTTTTTCTCTTAAAACATGACGTTCAGTGAGTATTCATCAGGCATCCACTATATGCCAGCCATTGTCCTAAGACCTGGGAATACCAGTGTTGAGCAAAAACAGGCACAGTCCCTGTCTTCATGCAGTTATGACTTTAAGCCCTGGCTCTTAGCACAATCTTGGACCGTGCTTTGGTGGATGGAAATTTTATTTGGTACAAAAACAGACTGTAAAGACCTGGAACCAATGCACTAACCCTACTCATTCAAGTATCATTTGAAGAGATTGAGGAGAGACGGAGAGAGAGGACGGGAAAGGGGAAGAAGAGCATACGCAAAGGACATGGCAGATGGCAGTTGACAAATGAACATAAATTTCATCTACTGAATTTTATAGTAATTTCTTTTGCATAAGATGCTAACTACCTAAATAAATACCTTAATACTCTTCAGTGCTCCTTAGATTTTGAAGTAAGTTGAATATACATTACGTAAAAGCATCAGTTGTCTTAATTCCATGGCTATTAATCAAAGGTGAATATCAAGTATCAGTGATAAAAATTCTGGAAGTTAGCAAAACAAAATTTTTAGCAACTCTAATCTTGCCATCTTACTTTCAGCTACATTCTACATTAACTACCACTGTCAAAAAAAGGGGGTTGAGGGAATAGTTGGAAAGGAGCAAAGATTGGACAGATTGAATCAGTAGTTTTTGCCTGTATTTTCTAGATTCTCTACTTGATGTGTTTAGACTCAAAATTGAATTTCTAGTGTTTGTATCCTTGTATTTCCTTCTATTCCTTTTAAAGTATGCTCCGTGTTCAACGTGGGGCTCAAACTCATGACCTCGTGATCTAGAGTCAGAGTTGCATGCTCTCCTGACTGAGCCAGCCAGGTGCCTCGCCCTATATTTCCTTCTGTTTTAAGCTGGCAAAGAAATATAATTTCCCAAGCCCAGGAGTCTCTGATGCAATTAATTACTGAAAAGTTAGTTGTTGCAAGGAAAACTAAATCTGAATATAAGAATTAGTAATCTGAGGCTCCTTTTTATGCCTGCACAGTTATTTCTTCTAAAGCCTGAGGAAAGACCTGTCATCCTAAAATATGACTTTGCTGAATGAAATATTCAATCATGAGCTTACTGGTAGAAACAGGTGCACATTTATCAAACTTGTCAAGATAAAAACATTATTCCTAAAGCATCAGAATGAGCTTAGTAAAACTGAAGCATTGATAAAACCCCCAAGAGATTAAGTTCAAATACGGATCAGTACATAGTTGTGCACTTAGGATAGGACTGTTGGAGGGAATGACCCAAAGAAAGAGGCTAGAGGACTAGGGACAAGTACTTCCAGAAACACGAAAACCAAGATGAAACATTTCCCAACACGTAAGCAGACTGAAAGTTTATCAAGTCGTTGCCTTCAAGCAACAAAGAGGACTTAATTGGCTTAAACTGTACCTTAAGGGAATCTGGTTAGATAGACTGCCTACTCCAGAAATATTTATCATTTTGTCTTAAAGGAGACGAAGGTTAGCACCTTCCTACAATGTCTTAGGGACAAGAAGGACTAAAACCCTACCTAAAAGTGAAGCATGGAGTCAAGTTCTCAAGCCTCTCTATAGCTACAGTCTTCATGATTTGATTTTTGCAATTCAGTTTATGCAACTGATATTTACGTATAGACAAAAACAGCTTGATTTTAAGAAGGGATCAAACCTCCATAAAAGCAGGGACTCCTTGCAAGGAGTTTCACTTGATTAAAGTCATTTCACTTCCACTGGAATGGGGTCTGTGCTGTCCAGGAGGGAGACGGTTTCTTTTCGGAAGGACTGTATCAGCCTAGGGCCCCAGTACTTCTGTCCATGGTGCTAAGAGGCCAACAGCTTTTTGGAAACAACAGCAGCAGGGCAATTGAAACTGCACTATTTGGGGGAGCACCTAGAGTCACTGGGGCCAGCCCAATTCTATTGAGGGATGGGGCCTTTGTTCTCATGCTCTCACCAACTGTGAGACCTTGGGTGAGCCACTCATCAAGTCCCTTGTTTATTTTTCTGTAAAATGGAGAAATAAACTGGGGAATCAGGTGGGGGGGGGGGGGCTCAGTCAGTTAAGCGTCTGCCTTCAGCTCAGGTCATGATCCTGGGGTCCTGGGATTGAGCCACACATTGGGCTCCCTGCGCTTCAGGGAGTCTGATCCTCCCTCTCCCTCTGCACCCCACCTCGTGCTCTTGCTTGCTCTCTCTCTCAAATGAATAAATTTAAGAATCTTTTAAAAAATTGAGAAATAAACCGTATGCTGTCTATGCAAGACACAAGAAGAGGGAGAAGTGATTTACTTTCTACTTTTCTCTCTGCTTCATGACTTAAAAAAAAGATGGACTCCAACGGCATATTGTTGTCTTTATCTTACTCAAACAAGACATGAGTCACATTTATGTTTCTTCCCAAATTGATAAAACAATAAGCCCTGCTTTAAAAATTAAGGTTAGCTATATGTTTTATATGAAATCATAAAAAATTACTTCAACCTCCCGGATCAGACCAAATCACTGATTCGCACTCTGATTCTTCAAGAATGGAAAAAGAAGGAGAATGAATGGGGGAACAAAGGGATAAAACAGTATGTCCGTTTGTAAGAGGAGAAATAAAATGAAAGCTTCCCAAAGACAATCAGAACCTCAGACCAAGCAAGTGATATCCTTAAAATCTACCAAAACATCCTGGAAATGCTTTCTGAAATAAATCAGTTAATAAATTCGAAGATGAAGAATACTGAGACAGATTTCTTTCTCTCTCTCTTTTTTTAAAAGATTTTATTTATTTATTCATGAGAGACACAGAGAGAGGCAGAGACACAGGCAGAGGGAGAAGCAGGCTCCATGCAGGGAGCCTGATGCAGGACTCGACCTCTGGACTCCGGGATCAGCCATAAGCCAAAGGCAGACGCTCAACTGCTGAGCCACCCAGGTGTCCCAGACTTCTCTTATTGAAAAAAACATTAAGTTTTATTTACTTAAGCACTTTCTATACCCAACTGGGGCTGGAACTCATGACCCTGAGATCAAGAGTCACACGACCGTCTGTGTGCCCCTTGATCCTGGGGTCCTGGCATCGAGCCAGCCCACACAGCCAGCCAAGTACCCCTTTCTCTTTTTTAAAAGATGTTGTTGTTGTCTTGAGCCAGATTTATTTTTTTTTCTTAAAGATTTTATTTATTTATTTATTTATTTATGAGAGACACAGAGAGAGAGGCAGAGACATAGGCAGAGGGAGAAGCAGGTTCCCTGCAGGAAGCCTGATGCGGGACTTGATCCCGGTACCCCAGGATCACACCCTGAGCCAAAGGCAGATGCTCAACCGCACCCAGGCATCCCTTGAGCTAGATTTCTAAGGAGAGTCGAGGTAGATCTCTCAAGATTCAGGCAAGATTGTACCGTCAAATGCTGCTCAGTGGCCTTCAAGGTGTGTTTGATCACATAGAGCCTAACTGCTGCTGAGAGTTGCTGAGTTACGAGAAGCTGGTTTCAACCTACCTTCCGCTAGCTAAAAAGTTCTGAGATGGGTTTTATTTAAAAATATTACAAGGAGGGCAGCCCCGGTGGTGCAGTGGTTTAGCGCCGCCTGCAGCCCAGGGCGTGATCCTGGAGACCCTGGATCGAGTCCCACGTTGGGCTCTCTGTATGATGTCTGCTTCTCCCTCTGCCTGTGTGTCTCTGCCTCTCTCTCTCTCTCTCTGTCTCTATGAATAAATAAATAAAATCTTAAAAAAAATTAAATTAAAATATTACAAGGAAAGTAAAGAAAACGAGGCAAACTCTGTCAACAGTGAAGCTATCTACTGGGCAGACCCAGAAGGGTCATCTAGCAGTCTCTTGGTAGTATGTTCTACCAAAATGTATTCTGCTTTTTTAAAAAAATATTTTATTTATTTGAGGGAGAAAAAAAGAGAGAGGAGAATGAATGGGGGGGAGGGAGAAGCAGGCTCACCACTAAGCAGGACCCTGGGATCGTGACCTGAGCCAAAGGCAGATGCCCATCCGACTGAGCCACCCAGCCCCCCCCCCCCCAAATTATACTGTTACTAGAGGTTTAAATTTAATACCCATGCATCAGGGTGGTAGGTTCCACATCAACCAACACAGATCCAATCAGCCAGTGAGTTTGAAGGGGTAACAAACTAGCTCCTTGGCCTTCTGAGCCCACGCTACAGCCTTGCTAATTAATAAGCATGGAGAGGTCAAGTAAGTGATGGAGCCATTCATTAGGATTCAGAGATGTAGGGGCAGCTGCTGACGTTCACCCTCTTCTCCAGCAGGAACTATCTTGGGGCTTGGGATGGAGGAGCCAGGAAAACAGAGAGATGCTGGGGAAAGGGACAGAGGCGAGGGGGAAAGGGTGCTTTTTCTTTTGTCCTCAGGGGACAGGCAGGATGGGAGGGGCATTTCTGAAGATGTGCTAGCACTTCATGCACGCAGCTGGGTGGCCGACTGCACAGCCGGGTTAAGCTCCTGCTAGGTTCACACAGTATGCAGGAGGAGTGCATTTTAGAACTGCTAAAGGACCTCACAACAACCGGTCTATGGGCCGGGTGTGCCACGGTGCGACCAGGAGAGGAAGCCTCCTACGCGCTGCCCACAGATCAGACCACGCACAGATACCAACATCCAGCAGCTCTGTTTCGCTCAGGGCTGCTTCACTGTTTCAAAGCCTACAAAGCCACAGGAAGGTGAAAGCTGAGACACAAAATGAGAAATCTGTTTCTGGGCCAGAAAATAGTGGGTTTTTTTTTGTTTGTTTGTTTAGTTTTGCTTTCATTTCACTGAGCTATCATTTATGATCCAAAGTGCCTGGTATTCAGCATATTAAAGAAACTATTTTCAAATCTGTAATTTGAAAACCAAGCGCTGGGAAATGGTTTTTCAACAGGCAGAGTTTCCACCTACCTGTGGCCATCTCTAAAGCAAGACCGACAGAAGGGGAGGCAGGACCTATTTTGCCAGCAAAGAAGGAACAGGCTACCTGAGATGCTAGGCGCATGGTGGGGGCACCACAGGCTCGTAGCGGGGCTACAAGCTAAGGAATAAGCTTGGCCAGGCCATCAGGCAGTGCGGAAGGAGCTTTCAAACACACCCACAGCTAAGTGCATGATTACTCACTCCAAGTAAGTGCAACTCCTCTAGGTAGATTAACTTCAGAATCTGGGCAATATGCATAGGCACATTAGAAAGATGCTGAATCAGTTAGAGTGATCTCTTTGTTACACTTTTTAAAGACTAGAACCAGTAAGAGTGTCTTCTCCCCTTTCCCTAAGCAAGTTGCTACCGAGCAAAAAGATAAAACAGAATGAACACTTAGAAAAAAATCACAGGTCACGGTCGTAGTCATGCAAAATCTCATTACCGGTGATTACATTTTTTATTTTTTAAAGTAAAGGCCCAGTACGGTATCTTAATGTCTTCTAAAGGATTTGGATGATTGTCTGTGAAAGAGGCCTTAACCCCACCACCAGGCAAGATGACAGAAACGGTTCCAGAACTTACAATCTTCTTCTCACGTTTGCTATTGTGCTCTACTGGCATGCTGTTGCCATTGCTTCCTGAGGGCACAATGCAGCCAAGGTTATGTGCCTGAGGTGAAGGCATGCTCTGCAAAGGTTAAGACACACAGATGCATCACATACAGAAGACGCCGACAGCCGAAATACACAGTTAAGTACGTGCCAGTTAGAAAAGCAAGGCAAACACTTATATCCTGTGTGAGTAGTGTAATTTGGCAGGCTGCGGTTAAACCACTGATGGAGTCTGACGAGACTACACACGCTCTATGGCAGATAGCATAGTTGGTTTTAGCCATGTAAAACAAATAAATACATAAATAAATAAAGCCTGTCATATTTTCAAAACACCTGGGGAATGTCTCTTTTCTCACTGAAGATTAAAAAAAAAAACAACACAAACAAAACTCTGAAAAGCCATAAACAAACAGAAAATAACAGCAAGACCACCACGCAAGAAATCCCACCAGGAACCTGCATGACCCACACACATCTACGGGCAGCATTCGATTTGTTAAGGTGCGTTGTCACCATGCCACAGGCAGCATGATTCTGCTCTGTTCTACACAGTACAAGATGAGCAGCACTTACCTCTTGGCTTAGGAGCGGCCTCGCTTCCAGAGCTATCCTTTTCTTATGCTCTTCTTTTACAGGCATTAAGGGTTTGAAAAACTTTGGTGGCTGGGGAGAGAATGCTTTAAAAGGACTGACTGTTAAGGCGTGGGGGTTCTCTGATGTACAACCTGGAGAGACAAACAGGCATGGATTGACAGGTGCACAGGAAGCCTGGTAACTATCTTGCCATGGGAATATCCGCAATGGCAAAGAAATCAACGGGCTAAGAAATCAATCTGGCTAAGGATTAAAACAGACTTGGGGCAACGGTGGAGACATATTTATCAGTCACAAGAAGTCAGCAAAGGCCTGGGCAGCATCGAAGAAAGCAGACACTGAATTATCTACTTTCTTTTCAAGATCCCCCTTAAGTGCTGCCTACTAGACTGATTTCAACTCATGCTGATCTCATGTTGCTCTGAATTCCCAGAGTCTATTACCCTTTTAGACACTTGGGCACTTTGTCGTTCCATAGTTCAATTTTAGGATCTAGATCTTTTTGTATCTTTCACTGCTTATAGCAAGAAGAGGCTCAATAAATATTCAATGAATGGATACTGTATAAATTTTCTTACAAGCCTCATTTTTCTTCAAGTCACCCTGCTCCATATGACTAAGGAAGAACAATTCTCCTTTCCTGCTTTTACTCATTTCTTACTTCTAGGGACCTCTGTCCCTCCTCTGTGTTTTCTTCCCAATTCACTGGTACGATGTCACTTAGTAGGTAATGTATAAGGTGTATAAGGTGACAGAGCTGATTTATGTTTTCAGAGAATGCCGCTCCTTTCAGGGCACTGGGAGATTATATAGTTAGGTAATAATGCTGTCAGTGATCAAATTCATTTCTGGTATCATTTTTGAAACCGTTTTAGGAATAAAAAAATTCTCCTAAAAAATCTTTTGAGTACAAAAGCATTACACAGGTATATATTCTTTTGGTAAAGAATGAAGTCTGATCATAATATGATAAGATTTGCGTCTCAAAAGGGACTTCAAATTCAGGAAATGATGTGGGAAAACCGACTTGAAAATTCTGAAGTGCTACACAAAAAGCCTATAATTATTATTATTATTATTATCTGGATGATATACCGGATCTAAAGCAAAAGGAAATCACATAAGTGAACATGATACATTCTCTTCAAGAAGGTAGTTTAGAATCATCCAGTCTATTAAAATTTCAGGTTCCTATTTTATTAAATCCAACCCGTAAAAGAATTTGCCCCTCATGCTTTTCCTAAGAAATTATAAACAAAGAACACAGAGAAAAAAAATCTCACCACTACTTTCTTTACTCCTTCGAGGCGAATCCCTGGGTAAAGTTCCATAACAGGCTATATCTTGGTAGCTGGAGCTGTAGTCAGACATGTCTAATTGGTTCTCTAGCCAACCCTACAAGGTAAAGATATGGGTTAGCTGTAATTAAGTCCCATTAAAATGAGAAATGAAGCCCAGATTTCAGTCTTTTCCCATTTTTTAATGGCATTTTCTTTGTTTTTATTAATAGAATATTTCAAACATAGAAAAGTATGAGTGGCTGAATAATATGCCAAATAGTGTCCTACTCAAGATATAGGTCAAGAGTTAATATTATATTTGTCCAAGGTTTAATAAACTCATTACAAGTGGAGTGAAATCCCCTTCTGAAGCCCAGAGGTCCCATCCATTTTCCTCCCTTCCCCCACAAAGGGAGTGACATTGATAAATTTGGTGTGTATCTAGGGTGGCCAGATAATTTAAAGACCACAATGAAAACACTTTTTGGAGTGAACAGATTCATTAATAATTTCGCTTTGGTAGCAGGCACATGCTAGGACTGCCCAGGCAAACCAGAGGGTATGGTCACTCTACATATGCCCAAGATTTAAAAGTATCAAACTGCCATACGATACTGGTATAGTTAAGAAGGAAAACTCCATTTGTGTATCATAAGCTTATTTCATCTTCTTCCTATTTCTCTGGAGTTGCCTGCCTTATCTAAAGACTAGATTTTAAACTTCTGGATACAGTTGGTGATTCTACTCTTTGAATCACTCAGTCCCCAGCATAATACATTAAATATAATATATGCTCCAAGAAATATTTGCTGAGCAAGGTCATGTTGCACAACATCCTTAATTTTAAATCCCTAACGTACCTAGTTGCAATAATTTTGATTTTGCAATGGTAGATATAATACTTTCTTAAATCATTGAGGTAGACCCATAAACACACAGATATTCAGCTCTGTGTAGGACTATCTGGGTATGGAAAATATGCTAAGGTACAGCATTGACACTAAGTACAAAGCAATTCCACATTAAGTCTTTGTACTTGGAAATGGACACGTGGAGACAAAGATCCACATCAGATTAAGATGGAAGTCCTGAGATTTTAAAAAGACCAAGGTACCCTAACTTTTCAGACTTTGATTCTGCTAGTAACCTAGCCATGCCCACGCTACAGCTACACACCTTATCATCTTCATCAAAGCCAGAAAGGTCTGGTCGACTGGAGGAGACCTGTAAGAGATCCATGGTTTTATCAATGTGGTTGATGTACTTAACATAAATTACATAGAAATATGGAAATGTAATGCCAGTTTTACAGCTGAAGCCTGAATGACCTTCTCAACCTCCTTTCTGCAATCCTCATGAGTAACAACTGTACTAAATCTGGGGTTGATTATTCCCATACAGGCTTTGTACAGTTACTTATATACATAAAAATTGATTTGTATATAAAAATATATGCACATATTATATATAAATATATAGGCACATGTAACATATATTTTGCATCTTTTTATAATTAAAATAAGTGGTATCTTACCATACATGCATGGTCTTTTTCATTAGTCTCATAATTTACTTGTTCTATTCTAGGTAGATATCTAGGCCACTGATACTTTTTCTCTATTACACACTCTGATGAAATAAATTATTGTTACTGTCCCTAAGTATCACTCTAGCTTATCCCACAATTATTGACATATATACCATTTCAGTAGTTTTAAATACATCCTATGTTTATTTCGTTTCTACGTTTATTATTTTTTAAAAGATTTATTTATTTGACAGAGAGAGCCAGAGAGCACAAGTGGGGGTAGTGGCAAAGGGAGAGGGAGAAGTAGGCTCCTCGCTGAGCAGGGAGCCTGATGTGGGGCTGGATCCCAGGGCCCTGAGATCATGACCTGAGCCGAAGGCAGAAGCTCAACCACAGCCACAGAGGTGCCCCTAAGTTTATTTATTTTAAGTAATCTCTAGATCCAACATGGGCCTTGAACTCATAACCCTGAGACCGAGGGTCACATGCTCTACCGACTGAGTCAGCCCAGCCAGGGGCCCCCATCTCACATTTCTATGAGAAGCTTTCGAGTGCATATTAAGGCCTGGAATCTCTGGGCTGTAGAGAAAGTTGTGTGCACCTGCAACACTCTCTTCCATAGCGATTCTGGGGTCAGCTTATGAAATTCTATGAGAAATCATGTTGGGAATTTATAGATCTGTTTAAGGCGATGTGCTAATTTTTCTTTGATACTGTGTGTTCCCATCACTGAACAGTCTTTTTCCTTGAGTTTAGGCTTTATTTATGGTGATAGTTGCATTCAGGCTTTCTCTTTCTTATATGATTTGGTTTTTGTAGGAAAATTCTATTTTGTTGAAGCTTTTACATTTACTGATATAACCTTCAGGTTTGCTTTTATGCTGTCTAAATCTCTGTCCTCTCTAGTGATATGTCTCTTTTTATTACCAATATTGGAATTATATTATCCCAATATTTTCTTTCCTTCTGCAATTAATGTTAAGTCAGTCCATTTGACCAGTCTTTTCAAAAAGCCTGCTTCTCAGCTTTGTTGATTCTATCATTGGTTTTCTATTTCATACACCTCTGTTCTAATCTTTATTATTTCCTTCTTTGAATATATTATAATTCTGCTCTAGTTTTTATTATCCTTTAAAATTTTTTATTCTGATTTTGTTTGTCTTAAAAAATTTTATCCATAAATACTTCTCTGTGAATCTCTAAAAATTATGGAATTCCTCCTCCCTTCTTATTTTTAAAAAGGATTTTATTTATTTACTCACAAGAGACACAGAGAGAGAGGCAGAGACATAGGCAGAGGGAGAAGCAGGCTCCATGCAGGGAGCCCGATGTGGGACTCGATCCCGGTACTCCAAGATCACACCCTGAGCCAAAGGCAGATGCTTAACTGCTGAGCCACCCAGGCATCCCACCTCCTCTCTTTAAGAAAATGATAGCCAGGATTTTTAGCTGACTTGACCACCCTTAAACCAACTACGTTCAATTTGTGTCTCAAGAAACTTCTACCAAGGACATAACTTTCTGAAGAGAAATCTGGAAGATTCCACTAAAAACTCAGGCATGTGACCATAAGCACGCTCTCGCGTGTGCCTCCCTAGGAGAGGGGAGAGGCTTGGCAATACGGGATGCCCACACCAGTGAACCCTGGCCCCAGGGCCCTCACATGCCACACCCCAAGCCCTGAGACATGTCACAGAAGCAACAGACCCTCAGCAGGGTGTGCTCACATTATGAACATTTGGTGTGCTGAGACTCCTCCGCAGGTGCCGGGCTTTGGTGGACAGTGCTTCTTTGACCGTGACTGCCTGTAAATGTCAAAAGAGCATTTATTTTTCCCCCCTCTGATGACAAATAATATGTTTATTGTGGAAGGTTAGAACATACAGGAATAAACATCATTTCAATCCCACACTCCCTCCCATATTCACAAAAGCTAGAATCTTATTGTACCCACTTACCTCTTTTGCCTTCATCTACCAAAAACACTTTCTAAAAGACCAGGAAAACTGCTGAACCAAAGACATTTATGTTGTGGAATTTTTACAGGGGTAGACAGAGAAAATGTAGAAGAAACACCCCTAACTATATATATATATCCTTTGCAAAACTATCATCAACTTTGATGCTGTTTGTGTTTTATTCGCATAGCCGTTTCAGTGGGACTTCCACTAAAGGAAGATTTTTCTGACAGATCCCAATCTTAGTCCTCTTGTTGCTAAAAATGCATTTTCCACAAACTTCAGCTGCTGCTTCTACTGTTGACAGTTCGTGTCTCGGAGTTCCACTACCTAGTGGGTTAGTTTCACCTGAAACTACTATTGCTGCAGAAGGTAACCCAGACCCCCCAAATTAGGGAAACACTAAAAGCACATGGCTATCACGGGGGCTCTGGGGTCGAGCCTTCCTGGTTTACAGCTGACTTGGTACCACCTCTTAGCTGTGTAGCCATGGGCCGGGTAGTGCACCTCTGCTGGCCATAATTTTCTCATTTACAAAAGGGGATTCTAACAGTGTTTATCTCCTTCATAGGGCAATCTAGAAGATTAAAGGAAAGAACACATCTAAATTACTTGGGCACAGAGAGCGAAAGTAGAAGGTATTCAATAGAATGTAGACATTATTTTCATTTTTGCTACTATTTTGTGACAGTAACCACTCTGTCTAGGAAGAATGTTACTCAGGTTATCCTCCTCTGATGGATGCACAGGGAAGGCATTTGGTACATGAATTCATTTTGGTCCATTTGGGAGGAAGGCTGGTGCTCTGGCTCCCTGCTCCAGATACTGCTGTCACTTGCCTGCCGGAGCCGTTCAAGACTCAGAATGTTCTCCACCTGCAGCACACCACGCGTGTATTTCTCTATGTAGGTCTCTCCGTCTGAAGTGCCTTCATTTTCGCTCCTTGCTGCCATGAGAGCCAGGGTTTCCCGGTCCTCAATCTCCTCTGTTGCCTGAAGGGACGAGAAAGCAATTACAATACTTTTACATGAACAATATTTTTATCCAAATTATGGTGAGAAAACGATCTAGAAGTTCTAAGAAATGAACACATTCTCTAATACTATTTTGATATTTTAAGAAAGAATATTTTTAAGAAAAAAAATATTTTTTACCTTTGGTATATTAGATACTATTTCATAGGTCACACCACAGGAATAAAATATATTTTTCAATGATATTCTCCTCTTCAGACTCTGGGTGAAACTCTGGTAGGAAAGGAAAGCTGGATTAAGCGATGTGAAACATATAAGTTATCTGGCATTTTACAAATTGTAGAAGCATTAACAAATACTATGTTTTTGATACACATACAATACTCAGAAAAACTGAACTGAAAAATCCTCATCTCTGACCCTAAAGGACAACAGATTCCAGCTGTTATTTGGGGATTAGATTACAAATTTGCAGCCGATTCAGGATTTTTGGGGGGTTGCTTTTCTCTCATTGGCAGCCTTCCTTTGGATCTTGATAGGATTTATTTATTTTTAAAAATTTATTAAGTTTTAAACATTTTATTTATTTCCTTATTTAAGAGAAAAAGAGAAAGAGAGCACAAGCAGGGGGAGGGGCAGAGGGTGAGGGAGAGAAGCAGGCTCCCTGCCGAGCAGGGAGCCCAACATAGGGCTCAATCCCAGGACCCTGAGATCATGACCTGAGCTGAAGGCAGGTGCTTAACCAACTGAGCCACCCATGCATCCCTATTTATTTTAGAGAGAGACAGAGCAGAAGCAGGAGGGATAGAGGGAAAAGAAGAAAGAATCTCTCTCTCTTTTTTTTTATTTAAGATTTTATTTATTTATTCATGAGAAACACACAGAGAGAGAAAGACAGAGACATAGGCAGAGGGAGAAGCAGGCTCCATGCAGGGAGACTGGATGCGGGACTCGATCCCAGGACTCCAGGATCACGCCCTGGGCTGGAGGCAGGCGCCAAACTGCTGAGCCACCCAGGGATCCCCCAGGAGAAAGAATTTCAAGCAGACTCCACATGGAGCGCAGAGCCTGACCTGGGCTCAATCTCACAACCCTGAGATCATGATGTGAGCCAAAATTGAGAATTGGACACTCCATCTTATGCCACTCAGATGCCCCATAATCTTGATAGGGTTTAATCAATGTATCCTCGCACAGAAAAAAAACTGGAGAGGGTCAATTTTGCCAACAGCACCTCTGCGATGGGATCTGGGGAAGCAGCAGGGATTTGTTTAGAGCCTGCTCCTTGTCCTGTTTCATCACCAACCTGCTTGGACTTGGCATGTAACCTTTCTCAAATATTGAAATGTCACAGTCTACTGCCTCCTAGGATTACGGGTCTCAAGTCAGCCAAGAAAGCCTAGGTGACATCTGCCTATGCTATCCTCATGCCCCATTCATTACCTGGGGGCATGAGGATAAGACTGTAACTTGGCTTATGTGTTGCATATCCACTCTATCAACACCACAAAACTCGACTTTGTGATAGAGGGAAGGAAGACACTTCGAGCTCACATGCACAAGAGCAGAATCAGGCCCCGTTACTACCTGTTTGTTGTAAATATTGGCTGCAATCCGTTTTCGTAATACTAACTCCATAGCAGCCGGGTGGCTGAGCTGGACCGTGGTTTTCACTATTAGGTAAATCCTTTCGTTCTGCGGCGTGACCCTATTCAGGTGAACGGAATCATGCACCGAGGAGTCCCAGGAGGCTGTGGCTGAAACCTAAGAACAGGAGAAGGGTTGGGGACAGGGAAAAGACACGGCTCAGGGGCAGCACTTTGACATCGCATGTGAGAGTGAGAAGAGAAATGCAACCCGGCGGAATCATACATCTCCTCACTTTTTCTGCGTGACAACACACACTCAACTTCTTAATGTTTCCAACCCTTTCCCCCAAAGCAGATCTCAACACTTCAATGAGAAGACAGGCCCGTAGGTATGTGCACTAATCTGAAGCCCATGAACGGAACCTTAGTGGTCAAGTACCTCCTCATCACTGTGCTTTATGATGGGCAAGTAGAAGAACTGGCTGCCGTGCTCCTTGGGCAGGATGGAGTTCACGCCCGATGCGTGGGGGCCCACGAGTTGCTCATTGGCACTGAGGTCATCCGCTGACCAAGTCCATGGCACAGAAAGACAAGTGGGAGGAGAAGTCATTTTTTAAAGCAAGCACTGAAAATTTTTAAATCTGCTTTTCACAGATGAAGTTTACGTGTAATGCATTTCATGTTTTTCTTTCCTTCCTGATACCACAGTTGAAATACAGATTCTGATATTCAAGATAGGTTTTTTTTATAGAAACAACTACGAGAGCCAAAAAGGTACCTGTGAATCTCCAATAACATGGACAAATATATTCCATAAGTAGTCCAGGAGCAAATATTTTCCCCACAAAAACACAGCTGACACTTTACTGCTTTTTAAGGTCAATTCCTTGTGGTAACTTGGTGTTAGGCTTGTGTCCCACTTACATAACTTACACATGGTTAGACATTTGTAAAGCTAAATGATCAATTTAGAATCAAAGTTCTAAGCCCTTGGGAGAAATGCGAAGATCATCTTCCCCCAATGCCCTACGCCATATGGGATGGAACCGTCACAAATTTCTGTAAGTGGTCATCCAACATTTGCTCTTATTCCTTCAATAACAGGAAACCCACCACTTCACGAGGCACACATTCTACTTTTAGGCTTTTAAACAATTCTGCCAATGAAGAGCCAAAGTCATTGGCTGGTCTTCCCTCCAAATGACAGATTTCCAGGCTGTGTTTTGAGATACCAGGGGCCAGGCAGATGAGCCTGCCTGAGCCCACCCATCTCCCATCACTTGGCAATTCTGCCTTTGTATTCTACATAGAGGGTTCCATTTAAGACTTCATTTTGAAAATGGATTTTACCACTAAAATCCATTGAGAACCATCATTCTTGGTTCACGCCGGCTCAATCCCATTGCTATAGTAAAGAACCACTTTTAAGAGGGTTTACGCTGTAATCACGTTCTGGCATCAGCACTATGGGGGGGTGGGTGCGCAAACGGCACTAGTCAGAAATGCAGATTCCTAGGCCCTTTCAAAGCCTGAAGATTCAGAACCTCTGTCCGTTAAGTCTCCCAACCATAACTGTTTTAATGTTTTTTTTTGTGTGTGTATAGTTCCTTAACTCTCAGAACTCTCTTTTTAAGATTAAATATCCATCTCTCTCTCCCTAGTGATGCTACACGTCAAGGTTTATACATTTGCTTGGACTACAAATGTCACCTAGATACAGCATATGAGTGATTAGAGAAGTAATTTAAGGAATCACAATCAGGTGGTCTGAAGAGATTACAAACCTAAATGAAATGTGAGGGCCCCTGGAACCTGGGGTCTGCTTACCATTCAAATCAAGGAAGAGAACTGGTATGTGGGTTTCCATTCCAGGTGGTGGGACCCTAAATTTAATAACAAAATTTAATCATCACAAAATATGTGTGTTACATCATGTTAATCAAACATAGAGGCATAGAAGAGAACCACTGTGGAGGCAGTAATTCTATTCATGAAATATTTGTATATTTCTTGACATCCCTGTAAATACATATCATGAGAATTATGTGACTTCCACAAAAAACTACCAGTTATGTGAATCAGATGTAACTAAGTGAAACATAGATTTGATGGTTTTCTAGAAATAGTTCTAGTGAGGGGGAAAAAGGGAAGGGATGCTGTTAATACTGGAGACAGGGGACACGATCAGAACCCAGAGAAAGTAAACAAGAAGACAACACTGAGGAGAGGACAAAAGGCCTATCAAAGGAGGAAGGGTTGTGTGTGAAAAGACCAAAGCAGTGTTTTATCAAAAACTGGCCTGTGTGCATCTGAGACACCTCGGAGGTGGGGGTGGGGACTCTGAAAATGAAAAGTCCTGAACCCATCCTTTCTCTTGTGAATCAGAATACCTAGGGACAGGACTGAGGACTCCACATCTTACAAACAGTTGAGACAATCTAAAGTTTGGAAATGACTCAAATGAAAGTGACTGGGGTAAGGAGAGAGACGGTCTAGACAGGGCCTCAGGGAATGAGGTGGCTGTCTGCAACATGCGGCTGGCAGACAGACTGCATGTGTGCCCTGCAGGATTCCAGGACAGCGGGACAATCTGCAGGGAGAAACATCAGATTACAAATTTAGTGCCAGCAAATTCAGATTTTCTGGTTTCATAATACCATCAAATCCGTTATACTTCCCTTTATTGTTATAGACACAAATAACACCACTGATGTTTCTATGCCTACCCTAAAGAGACTATCTGGGCATGTACATTCTCTGTTCAAAAGGAATCAGATTTCTCCTAAATGCCTAGAACATATGTATATTTTTTAAGATGTTATTTATTTATTCATGAGAGACACAGAAAAAGAGGCAGAGACACAGGCTGAAGGAGAAGCAGGCTCCCTGCAGGGATCCTGATGTAGGACTTGATCCCATGATCACAACCTGAGCCAAAGGCAGACACTCAACCACTGAGCCATCAGGCGTCCTAGGATATATTCTTGCAAAAAGAATGAGAATCAGATGCAGCAAGAGTAGTCACCACTTAACAAATGGGGATCATGGGCAAGGTGTTTTTAATACAATATCTCTAATCCTTAAAATAGTACCAAAAATGGAGCTCCATTCATAGATTAAAGCCTCAGAGAAGTCAACATTTAACACTTACAGAGCTACAGCTGGAAACTAAATCCAGATTTATTTGAGTCCAGAGCCTAGGGGACCATGCTGTTTCTGATCTGCATCGGGATGGACCGATCAATCACTTGACTGGCCATGGTTATTTAGTGCTCAAGAGCGGACTCTATGTTATGACCAAACTGAGCAGGCATGAGGGCTCATAAGAAAATATGTTTTCTCCCCTCTTCACATGGATTCTGGAAACACCCTTCTTTCAGGCCAACATAAGAGAATTTCTGGAGATCAGAAAACTGTCCAAGCTGCTCATGTGGAGAAACTGAGACGTGTGGTATTTGCTTCCCGGACAAATAGTAACAAATAAATGCTCGCTGGCTTCCTGGGAGAGCAAGTCAGCTGCACAAGAGCTGGGTGGCCCCTCCCCAAGCAGCTCATGGCACTTAGCATATACTGTGACAGTCCTGGAAAGTCACTCGTGGGACACCAGCACAGGCCATCCGCACCATCCTGTCCAGCCTGCGTAGGCAAAAGGACACTCACCAGTGGGCAGGCGCCCCAGGGACCCCGCTGCCCGGTGCAGGCACCAGCACAGCGTTTCTTTCCTCAGTGAGCCCCACCCACTGCTCCACAAGCCGGGCTTCCCGCTCCATGTCGTCCTCCGTCTTCTCTGCAGGACAAAATGACTGGATGAGCAGCAATATGGGGGAAAAGACAATTTCCAAATTTAAAATAAAACAAATAGGTTTTCACTTGGTGACATCCCCAAGTGGCTCAAACATCCATGATGTTTAAAAAAAGGAGATGAGGCTTCGATGTTCCAGCCTGAGCACCCAGACAAGGTTGGTGAGTCCAGGACACTCAATGGACTTTCAAGGAAAGGACACGGAAAGAGCACTGGGACAGGGAGGAGAACACAGGTTATTTTTCCTGGTTCTATACTCTTGGGGAAGTTACTCAACAGACGAGTCCGGGCTTCCTAGTAGTCAAACAGGGACAATACAAGTCATGTCTACTTTACACACTTGTTGGAAAGATCCAATGAAATGATGAATGTTGCCTTGCTTTGAGTATACACCGCTTTACAGAGGTTTAAAACACACCACATACCATATTCTGTAAAACTAACTTTGTCTTTTATGCTCCTGACAGAAGAGATTTTATTTAACATGTTTGCAAACTGTCTGATTCATAGTTAAACCCTGGAGCTATCTGGGTAGAGTCAAAGTGAGTTTCCATGAGCAAAGCTGAGCACATCCACAAACTGACACCAAGAACGCTGAGCCACAGAGATTTACTGAGGGGGACCCCTGTGCTAACTTCTACCTAGAACGGATTAACATTCATAATGTGTCCTTTGGTGCAGAACCAACCACAATGAATGGATCATAGGATGAGAGACCAAGGGTTCTAAGAACACAGCTCTACCCTGGAACTCTAGCAGCTGCTGCCAGCAGAAGCAAACTGCATCCCTAGAGTTGAGTGGCCGTGGGAGCTGCAGGCCAGCTTCAGACTCACCCACACTGAGTGCATGGCTGCCGCCCAACAGGAGCCAGGCGCTGACCTGCAAGTGCTGTGGTTTCAGAAGGGACCTCCCCCCAGCTGCTGTCAGCCTCTGGTTCTGGGCCTGGAACGCCTTATAATGAGATCAGAACCCAGAGATACTGCATTTGCATTCATCACAACTAAATGGGAGTTTAATGTTTAATGTCACAGTTCACAGGACAGGCTCATGAATACTTATTACTTTCAGATCCCACACTGTACAAAAGGGTTTGCTACTTACTATCTGTAATTGTTACTAAGATGGTCAAAACACTCATATGTTACTGTCCAACTGAGGGAAGAAAACCTGTCACCACTGTCTAGGAGTGAAAGGGCTACTCCCAGGAGGGAGTTTAATTCCACATAGCTTTTTAAAAATTTATTTTTTAAAGATTTAATTTATTTATGAGAGAGACACAGAGAGAAGCAGAGACATAGGGAGAGGGAGAAGTAGGTTCCCTGCAGGGAGCCCAACGTGAGACTTGATCCCAGGACCCCAGGATCACAACCTGAGCCAAAGGCAGATGCTCAACCCCTGAGCCACCCAGGTGCCCCTCACATACCTTTTTTATTGCTGACTTTTTTAATCTGTTCATCTAAGTACTCTCGTCGTTTGATGAGTGCATCAGACCACCTCTCTCTCACACAGTTTAAGTCTTCTTCCTGACATCAGGGAGGGAAAACATTTTCCTGTAGAATACACAGACGACTATTTTTTTTTTTTTAACAAAGATGTTTACATTGATCAGGAGGGTTTTCATTAGGAAAGGCCATTGAACATTGCTGTGTGATTAATATGCAAGAAAGCAGAGACCTCAGAAACACAGCATGCTGATTGAGGAACCCATTACTCAGAAATCAGAGCCCCTGGATTTCCAAAAGGATAATTATACATAAAAGCAAGAGAAGCTCAAACTACACCAGCTGTTGGGATGATTCTTACATCGTGTGTGTGTATTTAAATTGAGCTATTCATTTGAAGGATGTGTGATTCCAAGCAGAAGGACATCATGAACAGAGCCCAAACCATGGAAAAGCAAATGGAATGGAAAAAAAAAAAAAAAAAAACACAAAAACACAGGCATTTTATAGTTTATCGTTCAATGGCCTCAAAACATGTATTTTCTAAAATGCAAAGAATAGATCAGCAGAGAACCTTTCAAACTTGCTGTAAAGACTTTACCTCCAACCTCTACCATAAGGCTCACCAAAAATCACCCATGCAAACACCCAACATGCAGTCAGCCATGCTTTAAGAACTCCCAGAAGCAGCTGTTGGGACTTCACCGTGAACCACGCGGCAGGAAGCGCACACACAGCGGCAGGACGTTAGTTAATGGCATTGCTGAGATCCAAGGGGAGACTGGCATTTCCCCTGAAGTTTTTGTTTGCTTGTTTTCTTTCTTAGTAAAGGTATGAGGGAAAGAAACCCATCAATTCTACTCAAAACACTCTCTGACTTGCCTAATTCCAGTCTAACCCTGAAGACATCAAGAGCAGACAGCAGAGGACTTCTGAGGTTTTATCTACAAAGTACCCACCGTTTCCAGGCAGGAAAGCACCCTGGGAAAACTGGAGAATCATTACAAAGCCTGGGGACGGAACCCAGAACACTTCACCCGGATTTGCTGCCTTGCCTGTTCCTTTTATTCCACATTCCATGGCAGCAGGCCAGCCAGTGCTGACTAGATACAAGTTTGCAGTTGCATTTTTTTTTTCTAAATTTCCGGAAAGAAAAAGCTGAGATTTAAATTCTCCAAGTTACGGACAATTAAGCTTGGTCCTAATGCGAGAAGGAAACTGGCTAACCACAGCTAAGCAACGTGCATGAAATGTTTTCAATTTCCTATCCAGCAAGAGACTTTTAAACTAAAACAGTATATTAGAACAATACTACTCTCTTGGCTGAGGAGCTAAGTGCAGTTTTGCATAGAGAAGACAAAATTCTACTTAAGGATTATGGATGGATAGTTGCACGATTTTTAAAATCATTACTTTAATACAGCAATAATGGTCTTGCTTAGAAAGTCTTTACAAAAAAAAATAGAAGAAAGTCTTTACAAGGTAATTCAAGATGACACAGCAGCAGTGCAGTATTTGATCACAAATTTTGAACGGACAGAGAAATCTATAGAAAGAGTATTGTATCCCCGATTATGTTTAAAGCAAGTCCAGAGCGAGGGAAAAATTGCGTATTCTTCCTCGATGGTCCTCCTTCCTCCTCCCTGCCCTCTGCTTTGCAGATGCTGGCAATTAGCAGTAGCTGTGCCCCATGCCACAGAATGACAGCAGCAGTGATACCTGATAACTATCCATATCATCACCATCCTCATCATCTCTCTGGTAGGAAAAAAATAAACACAAAGGACATGCATTTTGTTTCTCAAACAGCACACAAATAATTCTTTAAGCGTAACACTCACATTATAATGGACAGCACACATAACCACATAACACCAGTATAATAAAACATTTAAGTGAATTGTGAGAAAGGCTTAGTGGATTTAATACACTTGTCTATAATTAAGAATTTGAGTTTGAGTTTTGTTTCATGTTTTTAATAAAGAAAGCAGTCATTTAAAAAACAAGAACTCTCTTAGATGGGACTAGGAATCAACATCATTGGGCCAGGCCTTACCCTATTATGTGAAGGGTGGGTATGCATTCCTAGGTGGGCTATCTGAGATTTGGAATGGATTTAGACAAAATGGCAAAACTAGACTCTATTGTTCGACGTCTTAGCCATGAGGCAAGCCAGGGCTCCTGGAGAATTAAATGATCACACAGTGGTGGTAGAGTCAGGACTGGAAGCCAGGTTGTGAGTCTCTCCACTTGGCGTCCTCCTCCCTGCACTACACCACATGCAAGGAGGAAATCATCACAAGTGAAAGCCCACTGGGAGCCTCAGGCTATTCACAGACAAGGTGGTGCCTTGTACTACTACCACAAGAACACAGCCCGCCATGTTGAATATATGGACCTACTGTTATCCACTACTGGTTATACTAGCATCACACCAATCAGTTGAGAAAAATCAGAACTGTCTTAAACCCATGGCAAGAGTTTGCAATAACCATTTTGACAAAAACATTTGGCAAAACAAAATCACCATGTTGAAAATAAAAGGATTTAGTTGGGACTATTTTCCTCAGACATAAGAAAAGAGAAACTCCTATTTGTAGGGGAATAACCATCTATACAGTGGCGAGTTCTATTCAATAGGAATGCCGGCCCATGTAACAATCGTCTTTTTTTTATATGGTTATTGGAGGGGTAATACTCAAACATGCAGTGAAATGGTCTAGTAGTAAAAAGACAAACTGTTTTTTTCCCCAAATGCTTTAAAAATATAATTACATTACTCTCATACGTAAATATACTTCAAAATATACTGCTTTTAAAAAAAGTGCTTTAAAAATACAGTGAAACTTACTCTCTGCATAGATTTCAAATATGAACTTTTGTTTTAGTTTGGAAACCACTACTATCATTTGAATAACTAACTTATTAAATGCATACCTAATATTGAAGTAATGCTCGAATTTTGACAAAAATCAGTTTGTTTTTTTTTAAGATTTTTATTTATTTATTCACAATAGACAGAGAGAGAGAGAGAGACAGAGAGAGAGAGACAGAGAGAGAGAGACACAAGCAGAGGGAGAAGCAGGCTCCACGCCGGGAGCCCAATGCTGGACTCGATCCCGGGACTCCAGGATCGCGCCCTGGGCCAAAGGCAGGTGCTAAACCGCTGAGCCACCCAGGGATCCCCTCAAAAATCAGTTTTAACTCAGGAGGAGAGTGGTTTTAAAAGTGCATATAATCAATCTTTGTAAGGTTCCTAAAAATGGGAATATGTAGTCAGCTGATGATACCTGTTTCATAGGTCATGATTAAGGATGCAAATTCAAAGTTTTATCTAAGATTAGAGATTTATTAAGCCACAAAATTTTAGTATAGACTGGGATCTCAGGGAATTATTCAGCTTACTTCATCGTTCTGGAGAAGAGAGAAGGGGAATTCGAGGATCCCAACAAGGTAACCAGGAAGGCTGTGCTACACTTGAGAATCCAGGTCCTGGGGTGCCTGGGTGGCTCAGTGGTTGAGTATCTGCCTTCAGCTCAGGGCAGGATCCCAAGGTCCTGAGATTGAGTCCCACATTGGGCTCCCTGCAGAGAGCCTGCTTCTCCCTCTGCCTATGTCTCTGCCTTTCTCTCTGTGTCTCTCATGAATAAATAAAATCTTAAAAAAAAAAGAATCCAGGCCCCCTGGTTCCAGGCTGGCGACCTTTCTACCAGGCCCTGCAGCCACCCCCAAAGTTGAAGGCCGAGTGAGGGACTCAGCTGGGATGAGAATCCATACAACCCAATTTCCTACCCTACACATGAGGAAAAATCTGGGTGAGAAGGCTGGGCTGCCCCAAAATAGCAGACTGTCCTCATACCTTCCTTCATACTCTCCCGGGCTCTGGGAACCAGGGGCGATTTTGGCCTGAGACAGAGAAGGCGGTATTTGACAAAATTATGCCTTCTTAAGGCCTCATAGGCCAAGCCAATGCTCCTTCTTGCTTTCAGAGCAGTCTCTGCCTGAATGCTGTCTTTGCCTGAATGCCAGGGAGCCCAAGGAAACTGAGACAGAAGATGAATCATTCTCAAGACGGGCTGGGCTTCCATGCAGACTCCACAAAGAAACATTTCCTCCTGTCACAGCAGGGAGAGCTCTCTCTCTCATGTGCAGTGAGGGAGCCAGAATTCAATGGGCTGATTTTCCCAGTCCCTAATTCATACCTGACAGTAAACTAGGGACTGAGCAAAAGTACATGCCTTCTTCCTGGCCACTGCAATCAAGTTCCTAATTTTTTTTTTTTAAAGATTTTATTTTATTTATTTATTCATGAGAGACAGAGAGAGAGAGAGAGAGGCAGAGACACAGGCAGAGAGAGAAGCAGGCTCCATGCATGAAGCCCGATGTGGGACTTAATCCCGGGACTCCAGGATCATGCCCTGGGCGGAAGGCAGGCGCTAAACCACTGAGCCACCCAGGGATCCCCACAAGTTCCTAATCTTAAAGTTTATTCTCACAGAGTGATAAAGAGCTGTGACTGGTAATATGAAGATCAAGTCTTAGATCCTTTCATCCTTTACTTTTTATAAATACTTGTTTATTAAAAAAAATACTTGTTTATTTATTTAAAAAAAAATCTCTACACCCGACGTGGGGCTCAAACTCAGAACCCCCGGATCAAGAGTCGCATGTTCTTCCAACTGGGCCAGCCAGGTGCCCTATCACGGTCAATTTTTAAAAATGAGAACAGAAGAATTAGTAAAAAAAGGATTTAATGGGCAAAAATGATCGTGAAGACAACTTCTAATTAAAAAAAAAAAAAGAAAGAAAGAAAAGCTTTCAAAGACCTGCTTAATTATGCCAGTGTATGGGGGCAATTTTGTATTAATAAAAGTGGACCAGGCCAGTTAACAAGTGGCTTTAAATATCCAACATAACTGGATCCAGACAGAAAATGAAATCTATGTAAAGTAAATGAGGAACATAGCATTCATATGTATGTTTACAAATATAATTATTATTACTGGACACTAAGCTGGTATAGTATTTAAAATCCAGTAAAAAGGCAATAGATGGAAATTTGAAGGGAGAGTTGCAGATACAAGGTCAAGAAAAGGAGTTGTCATATTCCCCAAAGGTCTCCATCAAGATCACTGCCTTAACTTTGCATTAGCCAAGCCTCGTTACATACTATTTCAAATCTGTTCGTCTTACCTGGTAACTGTCCAGCCCTCTTTGCAGTTTGGTGGACCTGGCGGTGACACAGCCAATGGAGACAGACAAGATGGCCTCGACCATGAGTGGCAGGGTCCCTGAATGCTGTACAGGTTTCACAGTGACCTGCACCCTCCGGGAATGACCCTGTAGAGGTGGGGGTGGGGCAGGGGGCATGATGCACCAGTGAGTGCCAGGAATGGGAATGGCAGAGTGTGGGAAGACGGCAAAGAAAGGGAAGAGAATCAGGGAATACAGAGGCACATAATTGGGGAACTCCCAAAAACAGTGTGAAAGCGTGGGACCCAAAGAAAACACCCAACAAGCAAAAGCAAGCCCAGTACCTGTCTGAGTTGAAAGATGCCTCCCGTATTAACATCTTTTGCCTGGTGAAGCTCCACCGCAGAGTACTCCCCTAGCTCATTCAACTCCAATATGGAGATCCACATTTCTATTCTTCGTGTTACCTCATTCCACCTGTGAAAACACATTCCAGTGAACAAGTGTCACCGTCCAGGGACATTATGAGAAGTAAGAATGAACCGTTATCCACTGGGCACTTACTATGGGCTGGGCATCATGCTATGTGCGTCCTGTAGATTTTCTTACCTACTTCTCAAAACAACCAGATGGTATACGTCTTTTGTATTTATTTTATTGAGGTATATAACTTATATTCAGTGAAATGTCCAGATATCAAGCACAGAGTTTGATGAATTGTGAAAATGCACACACCTCTGTAAGGACCCCCACCATGTGCCTCTGAAAGTTTGCTCATGGCCTTCCCATTCAATATCCACAGCATCCCACAGCAGCCATATAACCAGAGATTAGTTCTGCTTGTTCTAGAAATTCACAGAAAGGGAATGATAGTACGCTCTTTTAGGTCTGGCTTCTTTGGTTTAGCATCATGTTTTTGCGATTCATTCAAATGGGGAGCCATAGTCCTTTTCCTTGTTATTAGAGCTGAGTAATATTCTATTACGTGACTAGTGGTACAATTGGCTTATCAAACGTTCTCACACCTTTGGGTTTTTGGCAGTTTGGGGATATTACAAAAAGAACTGCCAAGAACATTTGTGAACAAGTCTATTTACAGACTTATGTTTTCATTTTTCTTGCGGAGATACTTAGAAGTGGATCGCTGGATCACAGAAGAGGCAGAGGATCAACTTTATAAGAAGGTCTCCTGCGGGGCAATATGGTGGGGCAAATTTCCAAGAAGAGGGAGTTGGGGCCCAAGGCATCTTCAAAGCTGAATTGAACGAGTTTCTCATTCAGGAGCTGGCTGAAGATGGCTACTCTGGAGTTGAGGTGCAAGTTACACAACCAGAACAAAAATTATTATCTTGGCCACCAGGATGCATGATATTTTTGGCGAAAAGGGCTGGTGGATCTGAGAATTGACTGCAGTGGTTCAGCAGAGGTTTGGCTTTCCTGAGGGCAGTGGAGAGCTTTATGCTGGAAGGGTGGCCATGGGAAGTCTGTGTGCTATGACCCAGGCAGAGTCTCTGCATGATCAGCTCCCAGGAGGCCTTGCTGTGTGGAGGGCCTGCAATGGTGTGCCATGGTCCATCGTGGAGAGTGGGGCCAAAGAACAGTGAGGTTGTGGTATCTAGGAAACTCCCAGGACAGAGGGCTACATCCATGAAGTTTGTGGATGCCCTGCTGACTCTCCATGGGGACCCTGTCAACTGCTATGTGACACTGCAGTGTGCCATGTGCAGCTCAGATGGGGTGAGCTGGGCCTCAAAGTGAAGATTGTGCTTCCCAGGGACCACATGATGAGACTGGCCCTAAGAAGTCTGTGTCTCACCACGTGAGCACCGTGGCCCCCAAAGCCTCTCTGACCACCACCCCCATCATGGAACAGAGGGTGGGAAGCCAGAGAGGCCTGGCATCCATAGCCACTACCCACAGCACAACAGGTACTCCTTGGTAGCTGGATCTGGAGTATAAATGTTGTTCTATAAAAGGGGGAAAAAAGGGAAAATATCCTGTTTTTTTTCTGTAAGCTTTACAGTTTTATCTTTCACATTGAAGGTTCTGATCCATCTCAAAATAGGCTTTGTGTATCATGAAGGCCAAGATCAAAGTAGGTTTTGTCTATAGGGAGATATGCAGTTGTTCTAGTCCTGTTTGTTGAAAAGGCCTTCCTTTCGCCATTGAATGTCCTCCATGCCTGCTAGTTCCTTTTATCCTTCCCATTTCCCAAAGGAGGAGACAGGTCTGGGGACTCCTCCCCTTAGCCTTTGTCCTGGTGCCAGTTGTCACCCTGCATCCAGCCCAGCCAAGTACGAACCTGTCATGCAACGTTCTCGTCTTTGCATGAAGAGAGTCAACTTCCCACATGGAGCTGCCATTCCCAGCACAGCGGTGGCCCCACACCTCAATCGCCAGGGCTCCGTCAGAAAGGAACTCCAGGAGCTCTTCTGTTACAGTCACCACGTAGTCCTGGGATAAGCAGGAGCAAGAGAAGAACAGCAAGAATCACGCACAGAGCAATCTGTGAAATTTCCGTATTACCTTTTGATTGTATAGAGATTCACTCTGGAGGCTGTTAGTCTGCAGAATCCTAACTGGAAAACCACCTGTGCTGTGTTAAAGACCCGGAACAGGGACACCCAGGTGGCTCAGTGGTTGAGCGTCTGCCTTCTGCTCAGGTCGTGATCTTGGGGTCCTGGGGTGGAGTCCCACATTCGGCTCCCCACAGGAAGCCTGCTTCTCCCTCCCCCTGTGTCTCTGTGTCTTTCATGAATAAACAGATGAAATCTTTAAAAAAGAAAAAAAAAAAAATCCCAAAATACCAGCTCTTCATACTAGTGAGGAAGAAATGATTTAATGGACTTCTTTCTTCAATCAATGTGGACACTGAGGAATGTGTCCTGTCCCACATTCCAATGCCTGTGGGGTGCAGAAGAGAATCTGCATTCTTGGTTCTGCAGGACCACTCAGAACTCCCACGGTTATAAACTAATCAGCACATCATTTAAAGGAAAAAAAAAAAAAAAAGTCTGATTGCTCCTTGCTCTGGCTTGGAAGACTGAAAATAGAATTAAATTTCCTATGATTAACTTCATGATTCTGTGCTCTTACTCTGAAAGTCTCCCACTCTAGCTCATAAAAAGCAGACAGAGGAGTGTGAGGAAGTGAATGCTGCGTGGACTGAGAAGTATGGAAATCACACTGAGTGAAGCAGCAGGCGAGGGGCCACACCGAGCTTCTTTCCAGCACCATCTTACTGGAATCTCTGGGGAAGACAACTCTGTGGCTTCTGGAAAGACCCGTGCTATACTGATTGAACATGCTACTACTTACCTTCTTGTCTATTTAGTTCGGAGACAGAGCCAGAATTTTAGAAGGAAAACAAACTAATGATCACTTACTACAATCTACACATTTATTGATGGAAAAAAAACCAGGGTCATGCAGTGAATCCAAGGACTCTGCGACTAGTGTTTATCAAACCAGTTGTTAACTAGAATGTACTTAAAATTCAGACTTCATCCTTCTACAAGAACAGCTTTGTGGATCCAAAGAAAGATGGGGAATATTTCAGAGTATCCAGACAACAATAACAAAAAAATAATAGGGATTTTGAGAAACAAACTTGGTGAATATAAGTGAAAGAAAAAAAAAGTGGACTATTTGTTTTTAGAAAAAGAAAGACTTGACAGTCTTTACCTATGTGAAATTTGATATGTGTAGAGCCAGAAAGAAAAAGCACCATTTCCAAAGGAAGGGGTTTGGAGTATCTGTTAAGGATTGTACAAGGAAAACCAAAATTACACAGAAGGTAGCATCTGTCTGTCAGAAACAACCCATGGGGAGTCTGACGTGAAAGTTAGGAAGGGGAGCTAATAGCCACAAGACAGGGACAACCAGCAGTCACCAGAAATTCGCCTTGTTTATTTACATTTTTTTAAAAAACTCATATGGCACATCAGAATGCTATGCCTGAAATGCTATACCACATTCAAAAGAATGAAAAGAGGTTCACATATATTAAAAGGCATAATTCTACAATACAAATAGTGACATTTTTGGTAAAAAAACTTTTGCAAGAAGTTATACATGTGGGAAGCCTGGGTGGCTCAGCGGTTAAGCATCTACCTTTGGCTCAGGTTGTGATCCCAGGGTCCTGGGATTGAGTCCTGCATCAGGCTCCCCACAGGGAGCTTGCTTCTCCCTCTGCCTGTCTCTGTCTCTCTCACTGTGTGTCTCTCATGAATAAATAAAAACTTAAAAAGTTATGCATTCAAGATGGTAAGAGACTGTATCTATGCCCATTTGTGTGTGAACATGTATTGACAACACACATAAAAGTTGTAGGGCATAGAAAGTTTACCTAAAGGTGTACAAACTGTCACTGGCCATTCCACCTCTAGGGCGTAAGACTTCAGGTAGAGGTCTTTCTGACTCTATTTTAAATACTTCCCATTAAAAAAAAATAAAAAATAAAAAATAAATACTTCCCATTTGAATCTGTACTGAAGAACATTTTGAGGTTAAAAAGTCCAACACACATATTACATTCCTTAAACATTCTTAGGAGGAGACTTCTAAGTTATAAGAAGAGCTCTGAATGGCACCCGGGTTCATGCCTCCCGCGCAGCTCAGTCTGTAAGGGTGCCCATACCTTACAGTGAGAGAAGGTCACGGTGTACTGGGCGTCCCTGGTCTGAGGGGAATTCACCTCAGGATCCACCACCGGGGCAGCCACTGTAGATTCACACTGGTCCCAGAATGTGTATTGACAGAAGACAAAATTTGAGAGGTTTAAGGGCAGCCCAGTTGCCTCTTTAATTTTTACCTAAAGAGATATAAAATAACAACAATAAAAAAAACATGCACTATAACTCCTGTAAAGAAAACATTAGGAACATTAGGGGGGAATCCCTGGGTGGCTCAGCGGTTTGGCGCCTGCCTTTGGCCTGTGGCGTGATCCTGGAGACCCGGGATCGGGTCCCACGTCCAGCTCCCTGTGTGGAGCCTGCTTCTCCCTCTGCCTGTGTCCCTGCCTCTCTCTCCCTCTCTCTCTCTGTGTCTCATAAATAAATAAATAAATAAATAAATAAATAAATAAATAAATAAATAAATAAATAATCAATCAACCAATCTTAAAAAAAAAAAGAAAAAAAAAAACATTAGGGATGCCTGGGTGGCTCAGGAGTTGAGCATCTGCCTTTGGCTCAGGGCATGGTCTTGGGGGCTGGGATCGAGTCCCGAATGGGGCTCCCTTTGAGGAGCCTGCTTCTCTCCCTCTGTCTGTATCTCTGCCTCTCTCTCTGGGTCTCTCATGAATAAATAAAAAAATCTTAAAAAAAAAAAAAAGAAAGAAAGAAAGATAACATTAAAGTATACATTCTTACTTCAAGTATTTTAAACTTAAGAGTCAGTGAGGAAATACAGAAATCAGTTATCCACTTGACATCTGAAAAATATCTGGCACATGAAGGTTTCTGCCAATAACAGGTCTGTACCAGAACCATGACTATAGCATGAGGACCTGGCAACAAAGGCACACATCCTCTTAAATTTTCCTAGTGACTGAGTTTCTGACACAGATGCAACCCTTGCTGGAAAAGCCTGATTCACTGAACAATATACTCTCTCTGCATGCTAAATGCACAAGGGCTTTTAAAATTTCATCAACTGGCCTCAGGAAGTGTGCTCTACTTCTGGAAAGAGTCCTGCCCACCGTTGTACTTAAGATCAGACTGTTTAATGCTTACTATGCCCTAAGAAAATCTCCTCTAAGATTTTCTGTAGAACTGCTTTGGATGAACAGGGTCATTCATGGGCGCCTGCCCATCTCGTCCTCTCACCCGGCAGGTCAGCTTCCTGACTCGGTGAATGACCTCCCCGCTGCTGTCCACGACTTCAAGGCTCCCGCCTTCGCTGGAGTTCTCCGAGGAGTCGTCCTCCACCACGCGCTCCGGGACAGCCCCTGTCACTCGCATCACTTCCACATGGAGGCGCCCTGCAACCTGCGGTGGGGACCAAAGTGTCTGGGCATTGATAGGCATCCTGTGGAGTCTGACCTAAGACAGAGAGCACTCTACCACACTCCCAGGGAGCAGCCCCAGGGCTCCTGCTGGGCCATTTCTGACGATGGGGAACTCACCCTTTCTGTGGCCAGTCCATCCCCTCACCTGCCCCTGCAATCACCCTGTCTGACTTGGAGCCATTTGCTTCTCTGCCACTTGCCTTCTGGAATCAGCTTCGTTCCTGTCCTTCTTTCCAGGCAGCCCAAGAACTGAGCACAGGCAGCTATCATATTCTACTTGGAGTCATCTGTTTTCCACATTCATATATTCATTCATTTACTCCTCTGATCAAATACTTGCCTCACGGGAATACCGAGACAAATAGTCCAGAGATTTGTGTGGGTTGTTATGGGATAAAGTGATCCAGGAATCAGCTGTGTGCCAGGAACTGCACTAAGTTCTGCACTTATAACAGTAAACCAAGGGGTACCTGTGTGGCTCAGTGGATGAGCATCTGTCTTTGGCTCAGGTCGTGGTCTCAGGGTCCTGGGATCAAGTCCCACATCAGGCTCCCTGCAGGGAGCCTGCTTCTCCCTCTGCCTATGTCTCTGCCTCTCTTTCTATGTCTCTCTCATGAATAAATAAATTAAATCTTAAAAAAAAAAAAAAGTAAATGGGAAGACATAGTCAGCAGGCTCATGGAGTGTCCACTCTCTTGGGAGCAGAGAATAGGTATGTAACTCAATGGGGAGGAGGGAGCAGGGTGATGGCAGGCTCCCCTAGGGAATGAGACCTATCCCAGGAGGATTGACAAGTACAAAGATAACAAGTTATAAGGAAACCGTTCCTTTAAAACAGTCCGCCTCCCTCAAAGACTTAAAATATCCTCCATATCCTGGTGGTCCTCTGGATAGGTGTAGTTTAGTGCTGTCTCTCTTATAGCTGGTTGCATAGAAATGAATTAAGGGACAAGAATTATCCTGCAATTGGCATCCCCTGAGCTGTAACTGGCCAAGTCATCTTTCAGCCACAGGTTAGGGTTGCAATGGCTAGAGTTGTAAAGGTGACACATATTTTGACAGTGCTGTGTCATCTTAAATAGTAAGCCTCATTTTTAAAGGCAGGTTAGACCCAACTTCCACATAGCAACTGGCATTGGCAGCACAGACCTGAAAAAATTGGTCAGTGGTACTGGATGAGCGAGACCAATATGGAGGAATCAGAGGAGGGGGAAGAGGGGAACAGGAGAAATCAGTTTGAAAATAATCGTTCTCAAGCTCTTTTTCAATGTTTTTGAGAGTCAGATACGTTTTTAAAATAATTTCAGAGGGATGAATGGAACACTCAAAGCCCCGCCCAGACCCTAGCTTAAGAACACCTGACTGAGAGAAAGGCTAAAATTCACAAGTCAGGAAATGATAGATGTTGGCAAGGATGCAGAGAAAAGGGAACCTCTTATATGTTGGTGGGAACGCAAGCTGGTGCAGCCACTCGGGAAATCAGTATGGAGGTTCCACAAGAAGTTGAAAATAGAGCTACCCTATGAACCAGCAATTGTACTACTAGGTATTTACCCCCAAAATACAAATGTGATGAAATGAAGGGACATCTGCACCCCAATGTTTATAGCAGCAATGTCCATAATAGCCAAACTACAGAAAGAGCACAGATGTCCATCGACAAATGAATAGATTTGATTCATATATATATATATGCACACGTTATATATGAATATAATATGTGTATGTATAATATATATAGTGTATGTATTACATATATATAATGGAAGAAGATTCGTGTATATATATTATATAATATTACACACACACACACACACACACAATGGAATATTACTCAGCCATCAAAAGAAAATAAATCTTGCTATTTGCATTAATGTAGATAGAACTAGAGGGTGTTATGCTCAGTGAAACAAGTCAACCAGAGAAAGACATATATACAATTTCACGCATGTAGAATTTAAGAAACAAAGCAGAGGATCATAGGAAAGGGAGGAAAAAATAAAAGACAAAATCAGAGAGAAGACAAATCATAAGAGACTCTCAATCATAGGAATCACACTGAAGGTTGCTGAAGGGGATGTGGTGAGGGATGAGGTAACTGGATGATGGCGGGGCATTTGGTGGGACACATAATGGAATGAGCACTGGGTGTAATGGAAGACTGGTGAATTACTGACTTCTACTTCTGAAACCAATAATACATTAAGTTAATTCACTGAATTTAAGTAAAAATTTAAAAATCATTAAAAAAAAGAACCCCTGAATTCCTTTGCCACAGGAGTTTTGCTCATTTTTCACATGGAACAAAGCAACTCTAGCCCACTGGTCTTCTAGAGCAGCATGTCCCCAGGGGGTTGCCACACAGAATGTGAGCTGTGTACTTCCACACCATAGCTGGGAACCTGGGCTCTGTTTTCTGGTTCACTTTGGCCAGAATGGTATCCTACTTGCGGCCTACCCTAAGGATCACAAAAAATAGCTAAGTATTTCAGCTCTGCATGTTATGAAAGGGCAAACTCAAGACTACAGACGTCACTAAATTTAAAATAAAAACATCAGTTGATGAAATGGATAAAAATAAAAAAGTTTGAACCTGAATATCTTCTAAAACATCTTAGGCCCACACAAGGCCAATGCATGTAAATAACTGAAGTGTGAGGTGTTTTGTTTTCTTCTGCTTTTTAAAAAAGGAGCTAAGCTTGTTTTCCTTGAATATCTTAGATTTAAAGATAATGCTCCCAGTTGTATCTTGTGAAGACCACATGGGAGCCGGCAAGGAATCTGAGTACATTAACAAACGTAAGAGATGAAGGCAGAGGAACATGGGGACAGAGCTGAATCTGGTTTCCAAAAGATTCCTAATTTGACCGAAACAAAGGAAAAAACCCCCCGTGAACCATAAAAAAAAAAAATGTTATAATCATCTTATGTGATTTTAATCTTATATTCTTAAGAAACCATGATTTAGTTTTGATAGTTTCTGTTGATATGAACAGAGAAGAATGAATGTGACCCTGACTATTCACCGTAGTTTCCTGATGGACCTCAAGCAGAATTTAAATTGGATTCACAGACACACACACACACACACACACACACACACACACACACACACCAATGATTTCTTCCAAGGCTGGCTTGTCCTTACCTCCCCCTGCTGGCTGATGATAGGAACTGCATACTGAAGTTTCACATCATAGAAGAGACACTCCAAGAACACGTTAGCCACGCCAATCAGGTTGTGATTCTCTTGGGCTTCATAGAAAGGGTCACCTCGTTTCCCATAGAGACGCTTTGCCTGATGGGTAGGGTGGGCAGGGAGGAAGATGAGTAGGAAACAAAACATCAACCTGGATAATATTATTTAAAACTAGCCCTTAAGAATGTTTTTAAAAAGAAAGCATTTACATTAAAAAAAAAAGAAAGCATTTATCTAAAGAAATTAAAAAGAAGTAAAATCGCAATCTTGTCGCATAAATAAAACAAAAGCAGCCTGTGGGAGGGGCTTGACAGCTGGGGGGCTATCCCTCCATGAGGGATGTCCTCGTGGAGAGCTCCTCCATAGTTACTTCCTTTCTTCCCTCTCACACTCCACGTGCAGTCTTTTTCACACCATTCCCTGTGCTCTGCCTCATTTTTCCTTCACCGAGGCTTCTTTCCATTACCAATATCCCCAGAAATGGATTGTGTTTTCTAAGATTCTTCTTTGTAATCTCTCGTGCCATGATCACAACTGGGAGAGCATGAATGAATACAGAATCCAAGCCGATTCCATCCACATGGATGTTTTACAACACTGACCACACAGATCACTTTGATTCTATTTGTTCACAGATTCACTTTGTTCTATTCCAGTTCACTTGAAATGCAGCAAAAACCCCTGACAAACAAGAATATGTTGTGTGTTCTCTTTATTTAGCTCCTGTTCATGTGGGAGTCACAGCCTTTATGACCGATCCAATTCAGGACCCCTCTCAGGGTCACTTCTATGTTACTTCTCTGAAATGCATGTCCAAAGCATGACTGCATATACTTCCCGCCGTGTGTGTCTGTGTGTGTGTGTGTGTGTGTGTGTGTGTGTGTGTGTGTGTTTGGACGGTGGTATCACTTACACTCTGTGCTTTCAACATAGTCAAATCTCCTTTACATTTTGTCTCTTTTACCTCAGGGATTTTTTCCTTCCATTCTTGATAAAGATCTCTCATATCAATTAATTTATTCTCCAGCTTCTCAATGGTCCAAACTTGGGTGCTCTTTCCTTTCCTCCTCACCTGAATAGCTGGCTCACTCACAATCGCTCCTCTCTGCAGAGTGAAGGAAAACAAAAACAAACAACAAACCAGAGAAACCTTATTGTGACTTTTTGGGTTGTTTGAGCAACGTAGGTAACGTCAAGTAGCAACTGGAAAAAGACGCCTCGTGCATACAGGAAGATGAAATTCTACTAGGATCACAAAGTATTCTAGGGAATATTCTGGATTATTTTCCACTCAACTGCAGAAAGATTAATGAAATCTTCTGTGTAGACCTATGCACATGCTTTTTATTTTTATCACTAGAACCAAACTATAAATCTCTTCTCTCCAGTTTTTATATTATGATCATCTTGTGTTGTTAAATATTCCTCATAGACATGATTTTTTTTCCTTTTAAACAGATTTTATTTATTCATTTGAGAGAAAGAGAGCGCGTACAAATGGGGGGGGCAGAGGGAGAAGCAGACCCTCCCCCCCGACCCCCCACCCCCACCCCCAAGCAGGGAGCCTGATATGGGGCTTGATCCCAGGACCACGGGATCATGATTTGAGTCAAAGTCAGATGCTTAACTGACTGAGTACCCAGGTGCCCCTCACAGACATGATCTTTAATGGAAACATAGAAATCTATCATATGAATATACCACTCATCTGACAAATTATTATATTGTTCAACATCATGACTATTTTGAATTTTTGCTACTCTAAAGGCCATTATAATGGGCATCCTTGGACAAAAAGTACCTAATCTTTATGAACACTTCTATGACTGGATTTAACATCAATTTCTCAAAGAACTGCTTGGTCAAAGGACTGAAATGCAGAAAGATTAATGGAATACTCCCTGACTCATTTCCTGCTTGCTTGCTGGAGGGAAATATAAATGGATGAAAGATTATTTTCTTTCGACATTTCTCTTTAAAGAAAAAATTCCTCAAATTGAAATGAAGGTAAACTTCCCAATGACTGCAAAGGGCCGTTCTGTGTACAAAAGAAAGGTATTCTACAAGTCTTCCTTTCTTGTAGAATCCACTCTTAAAAATAAGACTGTAACAAAACTTATACTTAGCTCCCATTCCAGAAGGGAACATTTATAGAAAAGAGAAAAGCAAGAGGAATTACTCAATTTTTAAGAAGATTTTATTTATTCATGAGAGACACAGAGAGAGAGGCAGAGATATAGGCAGAGGGAGAAACAGGCTCCCTGTAGGGAGCCGGATGGGAGACTCGATCCCAGGACCCCAGGATCACGACCTGAGCCAAAGGCAGACGCTCAACCACTGAGCCACCCAGGTGCCCCGAACTTAGATCTATTTCTAGTTTTAACACATCTAAGAGCATGTATACTTGAAGGGGGACTCTATAGAGGAAATATTTTTTTTTAATTTTTACTATTTTAGTATAGTTGGCATACAATATTATATTAATAGAGGAAATCTTAAAAAGTATAAATACTCTGGCTCACATCAAGATCTCCTCATGGATATTCTTTGGATGTCAGGTTTATATTCTATCTTGGAGGATATACTGTTGTATGTTTTGCTCTCTTTTCTTTAAAAACACTCTTACCTTTCTGTTGGCACTGAGGTTTGCAGCAGGGATCTGCAGGGTCACTTGGTAGTCAGTGAGTTTGCTCATTTCCTCAGCTAAGAAGTTGGCCTCCCTTACCAAGGTATTTGCTTTCACGAGCTGCTCGCGAAGTTTTGCCAGGCTTTGACGGAAGAGCTCATCCCTGTGGGGTAGCAGCAAAGGAAATGAGAAAATCTAAAAGAAAAGGAAACTGATCCTGTTTCTAAGTGAGTCATGTTATTAGAAAGTGGTAGAAAACTCCTTCCAGGCAATATTTTTCAACTGGTTTTTGTCAACATCAACACTTGTTCATGTTTCTCTCCTCCCACCAGCACTGCTGGTATCACCCACAAAGAGCAAATACGTGGAGGGACTTAACTAAAAACCATACTTCAAACCCTCTAACTGGGGATCCCTGGATGGTTCAGCGGTTTAGCACCTGCCTTCTGCCCAGGGCATGTTCCTGGAGACCCAGGATAGAGTCCTGCATTGGGCTCCCTGCATGGAGCCTGCTTCTCCCTCTGCCTGTGTCTCTGCCTCTCTCTCTCTCTTTCTGCCTCTCATGAATAAATAAAATCTTAAAAAAAAAAAAAAAACCTCTAACATTTGAAAATGGCTAGATTTTGACATGATGCTGCCCCCCCAAAACAAAAAAAGGTTTCTTTCAGGAAAAGAACTGATTATTACTTGCTGTGTGCTTTTGGGGGTGGGGACAGGAGAGCAGGGCCGGGGAAAGAAATCTGGAGTCCAGAAGTAGACAGTGTTCCACACAATTGCTTCAGTTAGTAAAAGGCAAAAAATGGGGACTTCTGTAGCACCAGAAATTCAACTTTTTCAACTCTGCACAAAAGCAGTTCCTTGTGAGACCTTGTCTACTGTTCTGACACTGAATAGGTCAAAACCCTATTAAATGGTCTCCCAGCGCCACAGCATTTGTCCTAGTTATAATCTCTCATTTATTTGTAATAATTATATGGCTAATGCCTGTCTCTTCTATGGAGCTGCAGGCACCCCAGAGTGAGAACTATATTTTTTTATCATTATACCTAATTCCTGGCCAAGTGCACGGCCCACTGTGGGATACCCTCAAACTACCCACTACCTTCTTTCTTCTGAAAGAAGAGAGCTTCTGATTTCCACATGTGGATTTGTGCTCAATGGTAACCCGGGCCAACAGACTTTCTCTAGCCTTACCTAGCTTCTCTTCTCTCCCATTTATAGACCTCCTGCCCTCCCTTAATAGGACAAAGATGAGCTTGGAACGCCCCATTTCTACTCCTTTCTCATCACCTTAGAAGTGACACAGGAGGCACCCTGCAAAGATGTTAATATAAAGTTAACCTAAGATATGTGACACATGGATCTCACCTGCCTGGTTTTTCTGAGTGATATTATTATTTTTTTTTCCAGTTACTCGGATTTGAATTCTCCTAGCCAGCTCAGTCTTTTCTCCACAACATCCAGAAAAGAGCCTTGTTAATTTTTCTTTTGAAATATCTCCTAAATCTCTCTCTGTATTGTTTTCAAGGTCCCTTCCTCACACCCTCCTGATAACCTCACTGTCCCTGGGTTCTTCCTCTTTCCTACCAACAGACACATAAATCCTTGCCCGTTGCACATCAGTCCTCAGTTAAAAACCTCCTCTTCACCCTTCAGAAGAGCTTTGGAGTAGCTTTCCCTCCTCCTCTGTAAGTCACTTTTTAGATCGAACAGAAGAACAGCTCTTGTGTAATCCCCCAAGCACACCTTCCTCTTCTCCATGGCTTCCCATTTGTTTGTGCCAACCTGCTCCGTTCAAATTATCTCCCACCTCCTGTCTGTCTGTCCAGCTGCCACCTTACAGCCTTGCCTGAAATCCTTCCTTCTCCACGAACCAGCTGGAGAAAGGCTCCACTGCACGGGGTCCCACTGTCTGCTAACCATGTACTAACCTCACAGTGCTCCCTGCCCAGGCACATACTCATTCATCACTTCCATAACCTCACACAATAAATATTCCCAAAGCGCCTACCAAAGACACCATCATGCACTGGGGACACGTTAATGACTGAAGCTGGTTCCCTGCCCCTGGAAGTTATTTTTCAGATCAGGGATAAATGACAAAGGAATAATTATGGAACCGCAGCACTTTCTTTTGCCAGACAAAACTGGTTTTTAATTTACTATTACGATGTACTTTTCACCTATTTGTATCTTGCTCTATACTACACTGTGATTATCCAGGAAGAATAAACCACATCTCTGGTTTTCTTTGACATTCTCACTAGCTCTTAAAGATACTTGATTTTCAGACCCCCAACATTTATTTGGGTATGAGTCCCTCAATATTTCACAAGCCATCAACATTTATTTAGGTTAAGAGTCTCAGCTCCTAATAATAACTACCCATCATTAATGACATCTTAATTTTATCCAGTGATTCAGGTGAAATCAATATTGTGACCATTCTCCTCCCCTTGAGTGACATCCCCAAAATATCATCCATGTTAGTCTTTTTTTTTTTTTTTAAGACCTTGAGCCTCCAAGAAAATCAATTTGGAATTAAGTAAAAAAAAAAAAAAAAAAAAAAAAGTTTTAACGCCCGACTGAAAAATACTATCATTAAAAACAATCCACCTTTTCTGTTGCATCTTTTTTGTCTTTCACAGTCTTCAGGACATTGAAGTAATTACGGGGAAGAAACAGAAAGGTACCAGTGGGTCTGATCACAACAATGACTTTCAAGCCTGCTGTTGCTTAGAGGAAGGAAAGCCACCAGCTCACAGTAAAGGCAGAGAAGACAGCTCCTCAGAAGAAGCACTGACAACCTGGGTTTCTTTTGCACAGTAAAAGATACAGAGTAATGTGTTACATGTAGGATAAATCTTCATACTTCAGTATCCAGACAGATGAGCAGGCAGGTTCCTGGGGAAAACGCAATGCGTTCTTCTAATTCAGAACAGACCATCAAGTACATTACTATTGCTAGCCTGTTGTGCAGGGTCAGGCTCCTCCTCCTCCCTCTTCTCTAGGGGCTCACCTTCCTGGATGTGGCTCAGACTTAAGTGTCTCATTGCTCGTGAGAGAGCTGCAGTGTGGCTGCAAGATTAGGATACCGGCCCCGGACTCCGATGGCCATGGCTTTGATCCTGCTGCTCCAACGTGCTGGCTAAATGACTTTGGGGGAACCATTCAACCTCTCAGCCTGTTTCCTCATGCATGAAATGGGGTGCAAATGATCAAATACAGTAGCAGGTGTGAAGAGTAGATGAATACACATAAAGCACTCAGTGCCTGGCACGTGAGGAAGGCTCTGTAAACGGCAGATGCTACTTTGGTTACTGCTATTATTATTCTAACAGTGTGGGGATCAGTAAGGGGACTGAAGAGATATGGGTCCAAACGCTGGCCTTTTCATGGACCAGGTGGGTGACTGAGGAAGATACATAGAATGAGTGCCCTGTCTACAGGACATAACTGTCCCTGGGGCAGAGGGCTGTTGGGAGTGCTACATGAGCACTGTGCCTAGACTGCCGTTAAGAACACAAGAGAACCCAGGAGTGTGACTTACTGTCCTCATGGCTGATGTTCCTCCCACTACTACCTCAGTTCTGAGATAAATACTTAAATCATAAATTCTGAAAATTCACATTGAATATATTTTTTAATATTACAGTTGTATTTAAAGAGACTCCAAAGAGAAATTTAAAACTGAGAAATGCAGGACACCTGGGTGGCTCAGCGGTTGAGCGTCTGCCTTTGGCTCAAAGTGTGATCCTGGGGTCCTGGGATCGAGTCCCACATCGGGCTCCCTGCAGGGAGCCTGCTTCTCCCTCTGCCTGTGTCTCTGCCTCTGTGTGTCTCTCATGAATAAATAAATAACACCTCAAAAAAATAAAACTGAGAAATCCTTTGATGCTAAAGGAATATTCAAACTTTCTCTATTTCAATACCTATTGATGATATTCTAACTTGGTGCTATTTTTACTGAAAGGTAAGCAGGGGAAGGAGTGGTCTTTAACCAGTGATAGTAAACAGACTGAGGATGGACAGTATCCCTGAAAAGGAAAGGCAATTGCTAATGACCCAGATATGGGACTAGCATTTCTCTACTTGCTAGGATGATGCCCCTTTTCCATGCCCGCCCCCCCAAAGCCCCAAGGCCCTGATGGCGTGGGTCCCGTTCTTACCTCTCCTCTGCCCACTGGGTCACCTTCTGCTGAGCTGTCTGGCTGCTGTAGGCCAGGCGGTCGGGGCCGCTGCTCTGGGGCTGCCGCTCCGGGGACAGCTGCTGGCGGAGCTGTTCCAGCTCCCGCTCATACATGAGCCGCTGCTCCTCCAGGGCGCTCCTCTTTTCTTCCAGGTACTGTCTCTCCAGGACCTGAACCACATTTTGCACTGGGTCTGGTGGGCCAAGAGACAAGGCAAGTGTCTTCCACGGTGCTACGACAGGGCAGCCCGCTGTGCTTCTTCCAGCAAGAATTTTCTCCCTACTCAGAATTTAGCCTTTGAAGATGCTTTCTGCGTGGCCCAGGGGCCCTGCCAGATGAAATCTTCCCAGCTGCCTTCTTATTAACATTTCAGATAAGTGTCCTACATGTAAATATTCCCCTCATCTACTGTGTTTCTTCAATTTGGCGAGCTCATCCTTATGTGTAGATGGATCAGTAATTCACTATAAGCAGATGGTAGAGGGGATGGGCTCCTATCCATCGAGGAAAGCTTCATGAACTCTAAGACAGCCTCAAAGAGCCACACAAGATTTCAATTTTATGGTAGTCATTTTCTATGCCCGTTTAGCAACAGTTTTAGTATATGGCAAAGGGTTTTGATATTTCTGATTTTAACCACAAATCTTATTACTCCTGAATTTCTATAATGTGGGAGGAAATGTATAGATCACAGCACATGTTTGGAAATACTGAATATATGATTTCTTAGATGTTGAAATCTAAGAAGGCAATTTAACTTGAAAAAAGAAAACAGAAAGCAGAAAAAAGGGGAAGGAGGAAGGGATGAATTCACTTGCAAAAACAAAAGGCCATTTATGACTTTTTGCTTTTGCAGATCCAGAGATCACCAACATATATGTGGTGAACAAATATAGAAATACAGGGACGCGTGGGTGGCTCTGAGGTTGAGGGTCTACCTTCAGCTCAGGTCATGATCCCGGGGTCCAGGGATTGAGTCCCACATCAGGCTTCCTGCAGGGAACCTGCTTCTCCTTCTACCTGTGTCTCTGCCTCTGTGTGTTTCTCATGAATAAATAAATAAAATCTTAAAAAAAAAAAAAGTATAGAAATATGTTGTTCAAAGGGGTCATGCCCAAGGCCAGCAGTGGCTGTGGTGTAGGTAGTGGCCACCGCCCGTGGCTGGACATTAGCTTGGCAATGACCACTGACCTACGTGTTCTAGAGAATGAAAGCGCTGACCATATATCCCAGGAGAAAATTATTGACATGATACTCTACATGAGTAGACTGTAGAGAAGCAATTGTGTCAGGCTATCTGGATGGCAAATAAGAAAACCACCATCATCGTAACTATCTCCTTGAAGCACACGAGATGTGGAGGAGATGCATTCGTACTCTCAGACTGGCCTTGAGTTCATACCTTTGCCTGTTCAAATGGTGCTTTTCGTGTTGTATTCCCACACACTGACTCTCAGTTTAATTTCCAGGATAAGAATTAGAAATAAAGATGACAAGATGGATTTTATATCACCTGATTATGTTTCCTGACTGACTTTTCCATTAGGCCCTATCTATCATTTTGTGAAATAACTATGCAAATTATACTCATCATCTATGTAAGCAGTAAAGAGAAAGAGATAGTATGTTAGCTTAAAAAAATAAGGTTAAATTATACAAAACAAAAAGTAGAAAGTAATTTAAAAAAATCACTAGATATCTACATAGAGTACAGGTGAGTTGTTTTAATAAAAAATGACAACCACATGGCAATAAGAATTCGACTAGCTGCTGGCTATAAGTCAGACAGAGGCACTACAGCCTTTACATGCATCATCTCATGAAAGTCTTGCAACAGACCTGAGGGTGGATATATTCCCATTTTGAAGATGCTGACCTAAGATCACAGAGCTAATGAGTGAGAGAGCTAGGTTCTGAACTCAGATCAGAGCTAACTATCAGAGCTAACAGGGGTAAGACATCAGTTTAATAATAAACGGAGAGTGAATTCTTATTTCCAATGTTTGGCTCAGAATTAGTACTCTGTTAAAGAGTTTTAAAGAATACTGCAATTCTTTACAGATATAAAATTCTAAAATTCAGCATTTTTTCAAAGCAGAAATAGTTTTTTCAGAGTCCTGAGTCCCTAAAATATATTACCTGAAAATCTGATGGAAAATGAACTCTTAAAAAATACCAAACTCTTAAAGACAGACCATGAGAGGGAAGACCTTTTCCGTAGAGTAAGACATCTACGTACTCCAAAGCATTAGAACTCCTGACCTTGTCCTGTAAATTTATGAAAAATATATGAATAATATGGTGAAGGAGTCTGAAGGAATTTTATACATAAGACTAGAGAAGAAAAGTTGTCTCAGTATTTTTTAAAAATGCATTTCTCAAACAGTACGTAATTTTTCTCTTTTAGGCTCTAGGTTTGAAAAAGAAAGGACAGGGTCTTTGCCATCCATTTATACTTCCATGGAGCCTGGTTTTCAAGAGCCCTACCTTAGTTTTCATAAATCTTTTCCAGAGAGAGAAAATTGGAAAACATACCATTTATAAAATTAATATTCTAACATATTTGCTAAAAGACCCTGGATAGAACATTTAATCCTTATTCCTGCTTGCTAGTCAGTGGTGTGTAGAAAACACACACAGGATCCTAAATGGCTGAGAGGATTTCACCCCAAGGTTCCATGCTGATGCAGAGGCAATGTGACCAAGGTTGCTTTAAAGTGCTTTAGCAGGTGCCATGACATAACTATTCACCAGGCTTCATCAGTGGCCACAAACCACTAAGAGATATAGAAGAAGGAGCCAGTCAAAGTATCCCTCCCCTCAGTTTGCCACAGTATAGCCAAGCCCTAGGGAACTGGGACAGACCACACGACCCAGAGCCTGGGCAGAGATACAGGGACTAAGGTTTCTTTCTCCATGTCTATCTTTCCTTTCTTCAACCTCTGATTTCAACACAAGTTGTTGTCTTAGATATATTTGATATCATCTTTGCAATTAGCCAGGTTCAAGCCTTTATCACTCTATAGCATATTTTTTAAATAGATCACTCTAATCGGCAGGTCAGTCTGACTCCATGATAATGGCCTACGACAGAAACCAAAGACCATTTAGCCTATTTTCAACGAACCAATCAACCATCAAAAAACTGTCTACAGTTTATTTTTTTCCCTATCATTTTCCTCCTCTTGAATGAGGGGTTTTAAAACTCAGTGTCTGGAGCCTAAGGCCAAGATACCAAAAAGGTAGGTGTTTTAGGAAGAGAGAAAGGATCATGTTTATTATGGCATAGCATGTTCTCTCTTCATTAGTTTATCCTTTTATCTGGTATGTAATTCATGTAAGGTGCTTACACTTATTTAGCTGCCCCGAGAAGGGAAAAAGAGAGGGTGCCAGTAGTAAAGGCTGGAAGGTACTGATGTGATAAACAATCAGTATTCGTTCACACCTAGGTGCCCAATCACTAAATTGAAGGGAAGCAGATCCTTTGGGGGAGGGGGAAAAACACAGCTTTAATCCCAGATAGAATAAGCTCAATGACTTGTCATCAGCCCTTTTAATTGCTCTTAACTTTAAAGCTACCACTGGGGACACCTGGGTGGCTCAGCGGTTGAGCACCTGCCCCTGGCTCAGGACGTGATCCGCAGTCTCAGATCAAGTCCCACATCGGGCTCCCTCCCTGGAGCCTGCTTCTCCCTCTGCCTGTGTCTCTGCCTCAATCTGTGTCTTTCATGAATAAATAAATAAAATCTTTAAAAAAAAAATAAAGCTACCACTGACTCTATGACAACAGATGAGTGCCTAATTCTTCTTCTGAACCTTTGAGAAGAACACATTATCGTCCACAGATACTAGGTCTGCTTCACTCTTAATTCCAGTGACTTGGGTTTTAGATCATTATTTAGAGATTTGAAAATACATCATTCTAGCCTATTACTGGCATGAAGGATAGTCACTATCTGCAAGTACAATGCCTTGAACCGCTGAGCTGACATGGGTCAGCCAGCCATTAGTAACAAGAGCAATGATACCAATGACACTTGTATGCTGTTGGAAATAGAGGGAAAGACCAGCTACTAGATTAGACTGTAACCAATGGGATGTCAATGGAGCTGGGACATGGGGGAGGGAGGGGTCATGATTTAAAAGGGTGCATTCCTCAACCAGGAATAGGGTGGTTTGGGAACCTCTGGGTGGCTCGGTGACTGAGCATCTGCTTTCGGCTCAGGGTGTGATCCCAGAGTCCTGGGGTTGAGTCCCGCATCGGGCTCTCTGCAAGGAGCCTGCTCTCCCTCTGCCTCTCTCTCTCTGCCATTCTCTATGTCTCTCATGAATAAATAAATAAAATCTTTTAAAAAAAGAATAGAGTGCTTCAGACAGGCAGAAAACTTCAGCTTCTTCCCCATTGTGTTAGTTACATTTTGCCAAAGCATGAGGCATAAGCATCGGTCAGCAGCCCTGCTAAAAACCACTCAAGCTCCCCCATGCTAACACCAATCAGTTAAAACCTTTATCCCACTGTTTGTGGAGGAGCTTCGTCTGAAACCACAGGAGAGGGAAGAGAATCTTCAAATAGGACCACCAGGGGGACGACCACCAGGCAGACAGGCTTATTATCGGGAAGCCACCTAGCAGTAGAGGTGAATTCCATGAACATCACCAGGCCACTGGCATTTCAGCACTGAGTAAGAGCACGTCTGCATGCCCCCAAGGGAAGCCCCACTTACACGGGGAACTGGGTAAAGAGTTGGGAGGGGGAACACTGCTTTTAAATAGAAAAAATCAACACTGGGGAACAAGGCTTGATGTGGAATACAAATGGATAACTCGTGTTAATACCATGAGTCAGGCCACCGGTGACTAATTGGTTTGGCTAAGAGGATTGGAGGAATTAACAGATACTAACTACTCCTCGGTTAGTCAGGGCTTTCATATAAATATGATAAGAACATAGTGATTGAATAAAATTAGAAATCTGTGATGTGGGACAAGAGACGATTAAATTACCATTGGGATGCTCTGCAGTTGAGCAACATAGACCTCTAGAATTCTGTAATTTCAGGTAAAGATGTAATGCTCTTCCAGCGGGTGTTCCCACACCTGGAGTTGGTGCCCACGCCCTCCTGTCACACCCTGTATCCATCCAAAATTACTCACAGGAGACTTGTTGCTCAGGCATGTCAGAAAAGGGCCCATGAATGTGATTCTGATGTCTGAACATCACTCTGGAATGCCTTTTGGAATTCCGCCCAACTGGTGAGCCAGTAGCAGAGTGGATGGAGTTCTGATTTCTAGCTGTGGTCCGGCCTGCGGTGCAGTGTCCAAAGCCCTGGCAGCTGATGTGCAGCCCTAATCTCACAGATGTTCTTTTCTACTCTTGTTCTATAATCTTCCTATTAATACATCACACCTGTTTTATCAATCTAGCCTTTTCTTTATACTTCATTTTTATAATTGAAAAGAGGGGGTCCTTGGGGCTAAAAATCCAAAGAGATAAAAAAGGTCCAAGTCTTTATTCTTGCAATGAAATCCTCAATTTGATATGCCAGAGATCTGAATGACATTCTCCACCCACACTCACGTTCTTCTCAGATAGGCTTACCTAAAGACAGCATTCAGAAAGTAAATGTTTCAGGGGAGAGCCCCACTGGGAAAGCGTGATGCTGTCCCTGCACCGTCAGACAGAGGCTTCCAGAGCTCCTCCATGGTTCAAGGTTGGGATCCCTAGGTATTCAAAGAATCGCTGAATGGGGGGGCACCTGGGTGGCTCAGTTGGTTAAGCACCTGCCTTCAGCTCAGGTCATGATGTTGGGGTCCTGGGATCAAGCCCCCATCGGCTTCCTACTCAGTGGGGAGTCTGTTTTTCCTTCTATCCCTCCCTCCTGCTCATGCTCTGTCTCACAAATGAAGAAAATCATTAAAAAAAAAACCAAAACAAACAAACAAACAAAAAACACCTAGCAATTTGATGTGTCTAAATTTCAGAATGACACTTCCACTTCACGCAAGGGCATCCCTCATTGAACTGTGTGAGACAGGAATTACCCAAGACAGAGGAATCTGGACGTAAGCTCTTACCATTACTATTCAGGGTTTTCATGATAACTTCCATCTGCGCAAATTCATAGTTATAGTCTGGTTCTGAGGAAGCTTCACTGGCTGCGTCCAGGTCATGGTCTGGTGGGCCTGTCTCCTTTTCAAAGTCTTTCAACCAATCTCGCCGTTTCCTCTTAGGTAAATTAATTCTGTGGGGTTTTCCATCATTAAGAGAAAATTGACTTGTTTTATACTCCGATAACAGGAAAAAAAATAAAGGAAAATATTAGGAAGCACAAAGATGTTACCTAAAAAAGTGGTTATTTCCCCACAGGATTCGATCACCATGCCAGAGCTGGGTGGTACTGCAGACAAGGGTGCCATTTACACAGGACCTGAAGGAATACCGTGGAATATGTCAGCTCAATCGGAAAGAGGACAAAACGCAGCCCTAGTAGCCAAAGAGATAAATGGGGAAGTTTCTTCTAACAGATGTATTCTACTAATCCCTAAAGAAAGAAAAACAGCTTTAAAACTACTATCAAAAGAAGTGATCTAAGCAATGATAATCAAGGGCTGCCAATATCCCTAAGACAACTTGACGTGATGTGCTCCTGATGGAGGTGGACACAAGAATGCCTATGGAATACTCCGGTCCAAATATGAGCCAAACCTGATCAAGTTTTCATATCTAAATGCCGATTTAGGGAAATGCAGAAGGTGGTGGAAATGAGCAAAATGTTGACTGTGGGAAACAACCAGGTATCTTCAGCAAATAAAATGCAAGGATGAGGTGGGGAGACAGGGAGGAATGGAGGGAGGAGAGACCTGTATGCTAAAAGAGATATAACAGCCAATGACAACGGTTGAATCTTATTTGATCCTGATTTCAAGAAAGAACTGAAAAGGAACATTTATGATACAATTGGGGAAATCTGAACACCAGCTCAATATATGAATATTAGTAAGGGATGATCTGTAATTATTTTAGGTGTGATGGTATTTTTTTTAAAAACCATTTACTTACAAACTTTAATTCAGCAAAGGAAGGTGTGTGAGAGAGGACTGGGGAGACAACACTCCCCTGGAGTGGATGTGGACCCCCCAGAGTCAGAGGAGGGAAGCTGGTGGCCCAGCCGGCCAGGGGGAGGGCCCAGGATCTCCTCAGGCCAACAGATCCTGCTGGTGGGCAGGGGGCAGAGCTTATCTGCATGAAGTTGCTGGACTGGGCACTGGGCCAACAGGCGGCCAGGAGGCCAGCTCCAGGTTATCTAGCCTGGGGATGGAGAGGCGGAGCTCATCTTCAACATGGGGGCGGGGTGGGGAGACAAGAATACTTGTCTTTTAGAGATAGAAGCTGAGATATTTATAGACACAAAGTTATAATGTCTGGAATTTGCTTTAGAATAACCCAGAGGGGCAGGAGGGAGAAGGAGATGGGGAGGACACATAAATAAAAACAAAATTGTCTGTGGGGTGTTCATTTTTGAAGCTGAATGATGGATATATGGAAGTTCATTATATTCTTCTTTCTACGCCATATATTTGAAGTTTTCCATAATAAAAACTTGGGAAAACATAAAAAGAATACCAGGTTTAAAGCCTAAATACCTATCAAACACATTGTAAAAACACGACAAACAAAAGGACACGAGGAAACAACAGTCTTTGTCATACAGTATGCGTCACACCGTCAATGGCGGGTGCCGTGTCTCTGGGTTTGTGTTGGCCTATGCATCCGGGATTTGCCTCAAACAAATCCTGAAGTCCCAGCTCTGTCCAGTGGATATTTGGAGCTCACCTCTCAAGACCGCAGCTTCCCTACGTTTCAGCTTTGTTACAGCTAACTAGTGACAAGCTAACTTACTCACTGTAAGAGTCATAGGGTTTCCTGCCAATCAGGAGATCTCATCAACTGATCTCATCAACTTTAACATAGTCAAAACCTGGCCCCTGCGACTTTTCTTAGGGAAGAGGAAAAGTCTTCCAGAATTTTTAATACCAATTTTAGTCTTCTTATAAATGTTTCCTTCATTTAAAAAAAAAGATTTTGCTGATATGAAAAAATTAAAGTTTAATTTGCTAAAGGACTGTCAGGTGGAGTTTGATGGAAAAAAATAACGTTGACTATTCTGAGTTTTAGTTTTTCAGTAAGTTACTTTTTTTTCCTTCTTTCTTTTTTTTTTTTTTTAGTAAGTTACTTTTCTTGCAGAATCTCATTATCTGGCTCCTAATCTTTACAGGACTCTCTAGCTCAGAGTTACAGAATAAGAAGTCACCTATGAAAACAAACCCACCTTTATAGTAATATTTCAAGTCTAGGGAGTAAGTTTTTATTGAGAAAAATACCCTGGAAATACCATCTCAAATGTTTTTAATCTATTATACATGAACATGATAAAACTTTGGTGTGTACATTTTACACTAACATGCTCCCTTTATTCTTGCTTATGAAAATGACTTTCAATGCTAACTCAAGTTCCAAAGGTCTGTATCCATCTATTTGAATTATGGACTGAATTATTCATCTGCAAAAACTGGAAAATGAGATCAGAATATATATGTATATCTAAAAAATAGAAGTATTTTTGCCAAAAGGATGATGAAAAGTTGTTTTTTGAGGGGAAAATTTTTAACAGAATACTCACCTCTTCTACCTAAAAACCAAACATTGATTAGTCAGTTTTCAAGGAAAATACCTTCCCAGTTTATTAAGGTATCTAAATAATCTATCTAATAATCTAATATATAGATAGATGGATATCTAGACATATCTAACGTAGCTATAATCTAACATCTAGGAATAGCAGTGATGAAGAAAAATGTGTCAGTGTCCTTTATTATTTTAAACTCTAAATTATAATTTAAAAATTCAGTTCTTTTTTTCATTGGCTACATTTTGATACCCCAAAACACCAACTCACTAGTGGCTACTGAAATGGTCTTGGCATATCTAGAACCTTCCCATTATCTCAGAAAGTTCTATTGGGCAGTATTATTCTAGAATAAAACAAAAAATAGTTCCAGAGCAAATGAGAGAGGAATATAATACCCTTTGCTTTTTTGTTTATTGTTAACTTTTGTGACCATATCTATTTTGAAGGGACCCTTATACAGGTGTGTGTGTGCATGCAGACACACGCATGCACACACACACACCTAGTTCTGAACACACATAGAAAACATCACTTTGGCATTTATAGTATGCTGTTATTACAATAATATAAAGAGAAAGTTATGGAAATTGCCTGGCTTGGTAATGTATCCAAGCCAAGAAATTAGCATAAAAATTTATTTCTAGTTGGACATATGCCTGGGGTACTTGTTAAGAAGCAAATACAGAATGTCTCTGCAGGAATTTATGTTCCCTCATCCAGGCCACAAGACGCCTACAGATAACCTCCTGCTGGAGATGAGCACACTTAAGGAATCACATGCTGCTCTAGGGAAGCAAAGTTACCAGTGGATGTGACAGTCCGGCTGAAGTCCCAACAAATTCAGAGACAGAATTTCAAATACAGACCAAAATAAGTAAAAATCTAATTATTGAAGGTACACAGTGCAATACAAACAAGACTGTACCAATACAGACCAAGCCCAATGACAACAACAAAAAAGATGTTCTAAACTTCTGCAAATGAAAGACAGAGACACTGAAATTAAAAACTCAATGCAACGGTTAAGTGGTAGGTAAGACATGCCTAAAGAGAGAATAAGTGGATTTGAAGACAGATTTGAAGACACAGTGACTATCCCTTAAACCTATGTCCTTCTCTTGCTCTGTCTCCAATCCCATATCCATCTTCACAATCATGATTCTCAGTTCAACTTCGCCACTCCCCCATTCTCTCTTCTTTGCATTTTTTCCTTCTATACCTACATCTACCTGGTTCCTAAACATCCCAAGATTGCTAGTGTTTCCCTAACTGCTATATCCAACAGAAGCTTTTTAACCTCTACTTTGACGACTTCTTCCTTAAAATTATTTTCTTCCCCTGGATTCCATCATTGTATCTTTGCCTCTCTGAATCCCTTGTCTCCAGGCTCCTCAGACCATCCTCAAAACACTGGTTTACTTCTTTCACTACACACTCTGGATCCACTTTTAATACAGGCAACAACACGAGTGGCCAATTTTATACTATGAATGTAACTCTACATCCCCAAATCCAATGTCCAACTGGATACATTCACACTAATACCCCAAGGACACTCAAATTCACAGGATCTCAAAGTGAATCCATTACCACTCATTACCCATCATCCTCAAAGCCTGTCCTTCCTCTTGTAACTCCTTCCTTCAGTTTAGGATCTCTACTGTTCATCTAGTCTCCTAAGACAGAACCTTGTAACCATTGCTGACTTCACCCTTTTACTAACTGACTCCCCATCCTGTCCTCAAGCACATCACTAAACCTGGCTGCCTCAAATAATTCTCCAATACATTTTGTTCTTCACTTCTCCTGCCACTTGCTGTGTTCCCATGACAATATCATAATAATATCCTAACAGATCTCCCTATCTCCAGTCCTGCAACCCCACACATTTCCATAGTGATCAGATCTGCAGGAAAAAGCACTTATCTTCTTGTATAATCACTGTTGTTTCTACTCATTCTCCTCCACCAGGCTTTGAGTCCCTATACTTGGGCATTCCCTGCACAGAGCCTGTAACAAAGAATACTGAATGAATGCACCACTGCCCCAGGGCAGGAAAGGAGGAGATTGGGCAAGGTGAGGAAAGACACAGAACAGAATAAAAAACTGTGCCACTGGAACTGGAAATGGAGGAAATTTGCTGATTAAAGTTATTTTTAGGGCAGCCTGGGTGGCTCAGGGGTTTAGCGCCGCCTTTGGCCTGGTGTGTGATCCTGGAGACCTGGGATTGGGTCCCGTGTCAGGCTCCCTGCATAGAGCCTGCTTCTCCCTCTTCCTGTGTCTGTGCCTCTCTGTCTCTGTCTCTCTCATGAATAAATAAATAAAATCTTAAAAAAATAAAAGTGATTTTGAGATATGGTGTTAAAAGAGTATGATCCAATCATATTATACACTATACTGTACACTTTATATATAATTTTATCAATTAAAAAGCATAATATTAAAAAAATCCAGAGTTTCTAATATAGGGGAACACAGCATAAGGCAAACGGTTACCTAAACTTAGAATAAGTTAAAAACTAAGGAATAGCATCCTTTTGCCATTAAATATCTCAACAATGATATCACTGTAACTAACACAAGACCTATAAACTTTCATGACTCATGTATGCCATTATTGTTAGTCTCAGTTTGTCATCACTTAGAAATTGATATGGCCAATATTAATAGAATAATTGGAAATGAGTGTAAGATTTTCCTCATAAAAATGAGTATTCTGGGGCAGCCCGGGTGGCTCAGGGGTTTAGTGCCACCTTCAGTCCACGGCATGATCCTGGAGACCCAGGTTCGAGTCCCACGTCAGGCTCCCTGCATGGAGCCTGCTTCTCCCTCTGCCTGTGTCTCTGCCCCACTCCCACCCCCTCTCTGTGTCTCTCATGAATAAATAAAATCTTTAAAAGAAAAAAATGAGTATTCTGGTCACGATATTGGTGTGTTAATAAATACTGTTATAGGACTTCATATAAACTTTATACTTGATTGTGTAACGGTTCAAGACAGCATTTAATAGAAACTCAAAAGTAAATATACTATCCTGTCAGTTCTCAAATTTCTACATATTATTGCGTGGTTTAGGAATTTTTCATACAATGGATGCGTCTGATTAACTGCTTTCTATACAATGAATTATACTAGGTAACAACTAACTTTATTCAATATTTGTACTTGTCAGGTGTTGAGCAAGTGATTTCTGTTTTGCCTACTATTATGATTCACCTGAGGAAACTGAAGTTTAGACACAGGATCTTACCTAAGATACCCCAGTCTGTCCAGGCAGAACCAGCCACCCCCAAGCTGGTGCTCTCAGCATTGCTATACAGCTCCCTACAATGGGAAAGACTATCCCCAAGAACCCAGTGAAGTCCTACCTTTGATATAACTGAGGCGACAGATAGAAAGGGGGCAGTCTACTCCTTCTGAAAATCAGGCTCACAGATATGTGAAGTAGGCCTTTACTTCTCTTACCGTGCATTTTCTTTTGGAGTAAGAGTAACGTCGCCATCAGATGCAATATCTATCTCACAGTGTTCGGGCTGAATTCCTATCCCAAACAGCTGGATGTCCTGCGAGGTATCTGCACCCACCCTGGTATGGTCCTGGTAACAGATCGGGAATGAAAGGGAAAAAACTACACTTACAAGTAACTCAACACAAATTTATCATAATCAATATGAATAACTCAAGAGCATCTGCATGACAATATTAAATCAACCAGACGGGACACGCATGATACCTGGAGCATTGTTAAGTCCAAAGCTTACCGTAAGACACTGCATTTTTAAAATGTTTAAACGCTATGAAAAAAAAAAAAAAACCCACCAACCAACAGTGATTAGATATTGTTTTAGAGGAATGGCTGGGTGGCTCAGTGGCTGAATGTCTGCCTTTGGCTCAGGACATAATCCCGAGTCCCAGGATTGAGTTCCACATTGGGCTCCTTGCATGCAGCTCGCTTCTCCCTCTGCCTGTGTCCCTGCCTCTCTCTCTCTCTGTGTCTCTCATGAATAAATAAATAAAATCTTTTTTTTTTAAAGATTTTATTTATTAGAGAGAGAAGGAGAGAGATTGAGAGAGAGGCAGAGACACAGGCAGAGGGAGAAGCAGGCTCCATGCAGGGAGCCTGATGTGGGACTCAAACCTGGGTCTCCAGGATCACGCCCTGGGCCGAAGGTGGTGCTAAACCACTAAGCCATTGGGGTAGCCCATAAATAAAATCTTAAAAGAAAAATGAAAAGACTATTTAAAAAGCAAAAATATATTGTTTTACAATATAAGGGAATCAGACTTGACAGTAGACTATTTTGAGTTCCCATGTTAACTTGACAGCTTACTATTTATATGGCTATAAGCAAGCCTTGGTCTCTCTCTCTATTTATTTTGAAAAACAAGGATAATACCATCAATTTGATATACTTCGTGGGATTCTTTCACCTGAATTGACATTGAAAATGCTTTGAAAATAGCTATATAAATTCAAGAACCACTAAACAGTAGTTTCATGGAAAATGGTATTTTCAAATATAGAACTTAAAATGATAAAAATGAGTGCCTGGGTGGCTCGGTTATTAGTTAAATGTCTGACTTTGGCTCAGGTCATAATTTCAGGGTCCTTGGATGGAGCCCCGCATCAGGCTCCCTGCTTTTCCTTCTCCCTCTATTCTCTCTGCTTATGCTCTCTCTCTCTGGCTCTCAAATAAATGAAATCTTAAAAAAATAAAAATAAAATGATAGAAGTAGTTGAGTTCTGAATACCAATATTATATAGAGTCCTGAAGCCTGTGGATACCTCAAACCTTAGGCATATGAGGACTATCACTCCCATGAAGTGGTCCACTGCTCATCCCTTTGTGTTTTCTATTGCTCTAAAAATCATTGAGTCACCACAATAGGAGTATTTCCCCATTCAATAGAAAGGCCTGGTCTTTCAATATTAGGATTTTGGATAAAATTCCTTATGCCTTAATCACTTCATAACGAACAGACCTTAAGTTCATTAGTGGACTCTCACTACGTCAAGAGCTATTTGCACCATATTTAGGTCTTTGGAAAAAGTAGAATAAAAAGGATAAGGGAAAACTGGGGCTCCTTTCTTCAATTCCAGCTTATTTTCCATTGCATTTTTATATTTGTTCAAGGCAGATCATAATCCTTATCTAGGCATCTATTTAACTTTTGTCAAGCGGGTAATACCTCTGCATTTAGAGATTTAGGTGTGTGGACAGTTAGATAAGCAGCCTTCAAGTCCTCTGGTCTCCAATCCTTGAGAGTTATTTAAATACTGCCATGTTTTTGTATATATACCACTACACCTCAGGAATTGTGTGTGCATGTGTGCACATATTAGAAGTGTCTTATATCTTTTGGGGTGCCCCTTATCAGTGTCTATCAGGTGCCTACTTCAAACAAATGTCTTATTTCACTTAACAAAATATGCCAGCATTTCCAAAAGTGTGGCCTGACAGAGAAAGATAAATACCACATATTTCGCTTTATGTGGAATCTTAAAAAAAACAAAACAAAACAAAGAAGCAAACAAAGAAAAAGCAGAAACAGACCCATAAATACAAACAACAAACTGATGGTTGCCAGAGGGGAGGTTTTCACTCTCAATGGTAACCACACTGCAGTATCTATCCTCTTACTTTTAATGAGTGCTAATAAGCTGGATACAAAAAACAAAATCATGGGTATGGGCACCCAGATTCCAATAGGAGTTGAATGTGAATGAATCAGGATTGCAACTATCTATTTATATGCTCTCCTACCTTTAAATAATAAACCAGAAGTTCGTTGAGAGCAGGGTCTGCGTTCAGGTTGACTAAGTAGCACTTGTCATCCCCCACTTTGATACCCGATGTCTCCAGGGAAATGCCCATACTTTCAAGTTGTCGTTGTCTCTCCTGGGCACAAACACAGACAAAAACAGGGGACTCTATTTGTTACTCTATCCACATGAGGTATCCATGGAAAGTTTAAGTCACTATTTCTGGGGACAATGCCAATGAAATGACACATTACCACCAAGTTTACTGAGCATTTAACATGTGTGACATTTTTGTCAGTGTTACCAGGATGCTACGGGTGAACCAGACACCATCTTCCTGTTAAGGGGTTTACAGTCTAGTCTAATAGAAGGGATTACGACATATCTAAATCAGAAGAGGAGAGCCCTGCGCTACTGGAGAGGAACAATGTACTACGGAGCTTCCGAGGATGGAAATCAGGTGGGTTCGGAGACCAGGAAAGGCTTCAGGAAAAGAGTACACTTGAGGAGGCGCCTGAGTGGCTCAGCGGTTGAGTGTCTGCCTTTGGCTCAGGCATGATCCCAGTCCCAGGATCGAGTTCTGCATCAGGCTCCAAGCCTGCTTCTGCCTCTGCCTATGTCTTTGACTCTCTCTGTCTGCTTCTCATGAATAAATAAATAAAATCTTAAAAAAAAAATACACTTGAGACGTTTCTTGAAGTATAAGAAGAATGTCTTCTTTCTCTATAAGGAAGAAACGGGGCAGTAGTAAGGTAAGAGCAGGGTGTTCTGACAGAAGGGAATAGGAAAATAAAGACTGTATACTGCGTGTTTTCAGGTGCCAAGAACCCTAGTAAACGTGGGAAAGCAATGGGAGAGATGGGGCTGAAAGAGCAGGTTCGTTCCTTACTCAGGGGCCTTGAATTCATTCATTCATTCATGAAATATTTTAAGTCTTTGGTACTGATCTAGGGTGAGGAATACAACAGTAAACAAGTCTCTTCTTTTGTGAAAAGTTATATTCTAGTAGAAAGAAACAGACTATAAAACAACAGACACATAAAATACAGAATTTCCAATGGTGATAAGTGCTGTGAAGCAGCACAAAGCAATGTGCAAGAGATAGGGAGTTAGGGGCATGTGTGTATGGGTATGTGAGTGTGTCTGTGTGTGTATGTGTGTGTGAATAATACAAGAAACATCTAAGCAGAAGGCTTGACTAGGTCCCAGTTACTGCTTTCAAGCTACCTAACTGGGACGGTCTACTTTTTACCAAGTGGTCAGTGAGATTAAAATGTTCACAAAATGCATTGTGTAGATTCATAAAACACACACACACATAAGTGCAGCATTAGTCTTTGCCTTATATTACATCTCAAGAAAAGTTCATGTAGCATTTTCTCACAAGCCCAGAGAATCAAATACACTGAAAAAAAAAAAAAAAACTATGATGTGGGTTGTAAATGCTCTGCCGGTCAGGTGGCATGCTTTGCCAGGTGATCCAAAATCATGAAATGGAAAATCAGGAAAGATTCAATGTTTTCCTGTGTATCATGCCTGTTACAACTCAGCGCTCTCCAGCACATCTAGCAAACAAGTGGACCAAATGGTTGCTGATAAAGACAAGGAAGTTGGGGCACCTGGGTGGCTCAGTCAGTTAAGCATCTGCCTTCAGCTCAGGTCATGATCCCAAGGTCTTGTGATGGAGCCCCGTGTCAGGCTCCCTGCTCAGCGGGGAGTCTGCGTCTCCCCCTGTCCCTCCCCCTGCTCCTGTGCTCTCTGTGTCTCTCAAATAAATAAATAAAATAAAATAATAAAATAAAATAAAATAAAAAAGAAAGACAATGAATCAGCCTCTAACACTGATCTTTGAGGTCTCAATTAGCAGAAAGAGGTCCTTAAATGACTTGTTGAGGATGACAAGTGGCTACACAGAAAAGACAGCAAATGAAAAAGAATCACAAGATTTTAGGCTTAAATGATCAAGCTACCTGTGCGATTTCTTCTGTTTTCCTCAGCTTCTCTTCCCAAGTCACCGTCAGCTCTTTGATCAGCTTTTCAGACTCCTCAAGCTTTTCTTTCAGTTCAGGGGCCTTCATAGCCTTTAAAATGAAACCAGAGATATCTGATTTTCTAACTTTTCCCAGCATTATTTATAAAACAATCCCTTACGGTCCTTCATACATGGCTAGCAACAGTCTGTTGGAAGCAATTAAGTCATACACTGTCAGGGTGGGTTTTAGATCTTTATTAATCAAAAGAAATGTAAGAATACAGAACTGCTACTCTTTAAAGGAGAAAATGAACACCAGTGCCCTGAATTAAACTGTTACAAATCATTACAGAGGTTTTTTTTCATTTTTTCCTTTCATATTTAAAGACCTCTTTTTTTTCAAGTAGGCTCCATGCCCAACATGTGGCTTAAACTCGCAACCCTGAGATTAAGGGTCCCATGCTCTACCAGCTAGGCATCTTTCATGTTTAAAGACCTAAAAAATGCTAGTTAATTGTCAAAACAGAAGTGTAGGGAAAAAAAGATAAGCAGATTTCTTTTTCAGTAAGAAGGAGATCAATACACATCACCAATAAACACACCCCAGTGATAATCTACCAGGAAAGGTAAATATTCATTTTAAAATTTGACTCTGGATAATTTAAAACTACTTTTCTTTTTTTGTTTTGTTTTTCATTTAAATTCAATTTGCCAATACATAGTAAGTACGTCCTTGGTTTCAGATGTTAAAACTAGTTTTCTTATTGATGGTAATAAACTTGGTATATTTATCACTCTCTTGGAAAACAGGACCTCTGGGTAAAATGGCAGCAATTTCCCTCTGAGTTTGCTCAGTGAGAATAACTAAGGGGTCTAAATACAGATATATATATATGCATCTTAAAATTTTCTGGGGCTTTTACTTGGCAACAACATGCTTTGACATCCCAGAGCAACAGGAGCCTCTAAGAATAAGGAAAGGAACAGGAAAGATGGCAGACTTGGACAAGAAGCCCAAGTGGCGATGATGTGAACTCTCCTTGAGGTGTCAGTCTCACAGAGGCTGAGAGTGACATTCAGTGCTGGGTACAAAGGGACACCCATGAAAACTCTATCTTGGTGAACCTCCTGTGGCTCCCCTCTGTTCCCTTTGTCCAGGCATGGTCATGGTTCTAGCCATCTGGCCTGGATACATGGTCCCAGTGGAAATGCAGATTCAGAGACAAAAGGATCTTGAGACAAGATTCAACTCAGAGACAATTCAGAGACAAGAAGACAAGCTCATCCACCGATACATGAATTCCAAGAGCCACTGCACCCTCCTCCTAGTATCACAAATCTCTTCAAAGTTTATCAGAATTTTCATTCTCGGGTGTTTTGCTACCCTTCCTGGCATCAATAAAAGGCTATGCTTGATGCACTGGAATGATTATAATCATGATAACAAACATAGCAATGTTTATTGAGCACTTACAATGCTGCCAGGCATTATGCTAAGTGGTGCTTTCCAGTATCAATGTTGCACTAGAAGTTAGGGATGAAAATAATTATTAAACAAGGCTTTCTGCACTTCAGAAGCCCATAGCTGGAAGAAGAGACATGTAAACACGCTGTTAAAATGTAACTTCACCATTACCAAGGAAGAGACCCTTCAGATCCCTGGCTTTTGACTCTGGTCTGTCTGTCTCAATCTCTTACTGATTACCTTTCTGATTAGATACATTGATAGATTGATAGATAGCCTGGTACACAAGCACTCAAAAATCAATATCTATTAGCCTTCCTCCCCAACAGCTTAATACTCTCCTAACTAAAGAGGGGAGAGGGGTCAGAAGAGGATGGTATGAATGAATGTGACCTTAGCAGCCCAAGGTACACACCCAAGTGAAGCATGGACAAGCATGTGACTTAAGCTAAGGTAGGTGGCCTTCATTTCAGTCCTATTACCTATTTCAAATGAGACAGTGCCTCACCCAGCAGCTTGCAAAAAAGCAACAGTTACTTAGAAGAAGGTGTGATTATTCAAGCTGGGTAAAGCCAAGGAAAGGTGGTAACAATGAGAGATGACCAATTTTGTTTCCTGCCAGAAGCTGATATATATGAAAAAAATAAAAGGAGATTTCTGAATTGTTGCTAATGTTTGTCTTCCCTGACTCCAGGAAGAAATGATACATAACCAATTTCTCTGAAAACTGCAATGCCTATGGGCACACAGTTTACAATGTTAATAAAAACAACTCATTGTGGGGGTGCCTGGGGGCTCAGTCTGGACTCTTGATTTCAGCTCAGGTCATGATCTCAGGGTCCTGGGATCAAGTCCCATGTCGGGCTCTGAGCTCAGCGGAGAGTCTGCTTGGGATCCTCTCTCTCCTTCTCCCTCTGTTCCTCCCCCTACTTGCTATCTTTCTATAAAATGAATATATAAATCTTGAAAAAATAAAAAATAAAATAAAAACAACACATTTGGTTCTTCGGATTTCACATTGGAGGAGATCCACAGCCAAAGGCCAACTGATTTACTACAACAAACATTTAAGCAATACAGTGACCACTGACTCTTAATTGTCTACTTCCTCAGCTGGAGGCTGAGTTCCTAGGACAGAAGGCTGGTATTACTCATGTTGGCCTTACCACGCTTAGTATGCAGAAGATGCCAATCAACACAGCAATGCAGAATGACATCCAGACAACCTAAAACTGCAGGTAACAACATGGATTCCCACTCGGCAACCATAAGCCAGGGACCTTCAGAAACAGGGGACTCCAGAATGATCTCACCTCAGCCTGTGAGAGCTGCCCCTTCAGTTTTTCTACTTCCTCGCGTAGTTCCCGGATGACTTTGGCGTTGGGGTCCTCGTTCACAATGGCGTGGTTCACGATCCTCTTGGCTCGATCCGCGTAGCGTAAGGTGGAGAGAGTCTCTTCATAGTTGTCTGCTGCTGGGCTGATGGTGGCTATCATAGAGGTCTGGCTGTTGCCTCCCAAGTTGTCCTGCAAAATATTTCCAGTAGCATCTTAGGCAATGAGCCCCATTCTGTGCACAACATCTAGGATGAAAGCTAAAAACACGAATGTAGGATATTTTCTATAAAGAAGAAAACATGTTGTGGAATGGGCTTGTATTTTGCAAATAATTTTATGACGAGATGTGGTTTCCCTATAGTCACAACAATAATGCCTGTCAAACAGCAGGACCTTGGGGGTTTAAAAAAAAAAGGCAATAGCAATGAGTTTTCATTCTACATTCCTAAGAATTAGGATAACAGTACTGGAGTACTGTCAGGGGGCTGTTGTGTATTTGGTTAGCTTTGCACACACCTTTCAGCTGCCAGCTCTGAAACAGCCAGGTTTTAGTTGGAAACGAACACGAGAACAATGAATTACCTTAAGAAGCCAAGTGAGGACTGAGTCTCGATAAGGCACAAATTTGTTTTTACCCTTGCCAGCTGCCTGGTCAGCCAGCGATGATATAACCAACCCCAAGGTTGTAAGTGATCTGCCAAAAGAAAAAAATTTTTAGCTTAGCTTTATGGAATATTTATATTGTTTCCCTAAATCGTGATCATTCCAGGGAACAAGTATAAAATATGCAGAACAAGGCCCTAAAGTTGATAGAATTGAGTCTATGTTAATTTGTCAAGAACCTGAGAAAAAGAAAAAAAAAAAGTAACTCCACTCATTTGAAAGAATGAATTCAGAATCCCTGTAAGAATCTATTCTGTTTAATCATAGGACCTATGAGACCAACCTTTCAGAACCTAGAAACATATATTTAAAAGGTCACTCCAGAGAATTTTAATTTACTCCAAATGTGACGTGAAAAGTCTGAACCATTTACTCTTTGGGGCTAATTTGGACTATTGGGCGTCTCATTTTGTATTCCGTGATAACCATGTAACTTGAAGAGAACCTTTCCCTACACGACACTAGGTATATTCTGTTTGTTAAAGCTGGCAAGCTTATTTCACAACTCAATGCGGAGTTTTTACAGCTGTACAGAACAAAGACCTACCCATGCAGAGGATAGCATATGGCTACTCTTTCAACACCTGCTACAAAAAGCAGCACTGGCATCTCGGAAAGCTGGTTAGAAACCCAGACTCTTGGAAGCCTCCCCAGGCCTACTGGGTGGGAACCAGTTGAAGATATTTTCAGGTGATTCATAGGCATATGAAATTTTAAGAAGCCCTAGTTGAACAATACCCAAAGTGATACATGTATTTAGTTATCTAGGCCCATGATTCTCAACACGTGGGGCTAGGGCCAGCAGCATGACTTCAGACCTTGTTACAAATGTACATTCTCAGGCCCCACCACAACCCAGACCTACTGACTCAGACACCTGTAGTGGGACCCAGCACCCTGTGCTTTTACCAGCCCTCCAGGTGATTCTGGTGCAGGCTGGAGTTTAAGAACCACTGGGCTATTCCTTGGTAGTTAATGTACGTTCTCTGCACCCAGAGAAAAGATTACCATAGAAACAACAGATCTGTGGATTTGAGGGATGAAGACCTCCTCCTGTGTCACAGTTAAGCACCAAGTGTGCCTTTAAAAGTAAATCAACTGGATCCCAAGTTTAGCAGCCAGAAAACAGCAGCCTCGGGAGATTTCCCAGGAGTGCAAGAAAGCTTACCGGACATCACAAAGAGAAAATGCTTTGTGAATGGTTAAAAAATGAAATGTTATTACTTATTTTTATAAATAACAAAAAAGAGAAATCAAAACACACCAAATCAGCATATCAAAACAAATCAGCAAGTGACCAGAGTTTAAGCATGAAAGACTAAGACTAGATAACTTTCTAACAACAGACTTCCATTAAATGAGTTGAAAGAAAGCATGTTTCTCACAAAACATAATTGCTTAAAGGTGAGTCATTTGAAAAGTCACTGAAATATAAAGCAAACTCAAGAGGCAGAAAATGAGCCAGAATTTTAATAACAGCCATTCCTGCAAAGTGATGTGAATATGTGCACTCTAATTGACAGATTCAAAAGTTAAATCCAGGGCAGCCCCAGTGGCTCAGCGGTTTAGTGCCACCTTCAGCTCATGGCCTGATCCTGGAGACCCAGGATGGCGTCCTATGTCAGGCTCCCTGCATGGAGCCTGCTTCTCTCTCTGCCTGTGTCTCTGCCTCTCTCTTAGATAGATAGATAGATAGATGATAGATAGATAGATAGATAGATAGATAGATAGATAGATAGATAGATAAAAATCTAAAAAACAAAACAACAAAAGTTAAATCCAGCCCCCCCCAAATAAAAACACATGCTCACATAAAAACTTGTACATGAATTTTCATAGCAGTATTATTTACAACAGCCAGAATAATGAAGGGATAAATAAAACATGGTATGTCCTCACAAGGGAATATTATTCAGCCATAAGAGAAGATTCTCATACATGTTACAACATGGATGAATCTTGAAAAATTACACTAAGTGAAAAAAGCCAAACACCAAAGGCCAGTGTCCTGGGTTGAACAGTGTCTGCCCAAAATTCATGTTCACCAGAACCTCAGATGAATACTTATTTGGAACTAGGGTCTCTGCAGATGTAATTAGTTAAGACAAGATCATATTGGCTTAGGGAAGGCTGTAATCCAACAATTGGTGCCTTATAAGATGGCCATATGAAGACATACAGAGAACAGGGGAAGGGTCATGTAAAAATAGAGGCAAAGGTGGGAGCAATGCATCTAAAGGAAGGTTAGATGACCTTGACCTTGACCAAAGAAGGTCAAGCAGCTGCAGCGACCAGTCAATAGAAAGTAGGAGAGAGGCATGAAACAGATTTTCCCTCTGAGCCCCAAGAAGGAACAAACCCTGCCAATTCCTTGATTTTAGATTTCTGACCTCCAGAATATAATTTTCTATTATTGTAAGCTGCCCAGTTTGTGGTAACCTGTCATGGTAACACTAGAAAACTAATACAGCCACATATTGGCTCCATTTATATGAAATACCCAGAACAGGTGAATCTGTAGAGATTAGGTAGTGGTTTTCCAGGGCTAGGGGAGGTATAAATGGGGAATGACTTGGACACAAGGTTTCTTTGAGAATGATGAAAACGTTTTCAAGTTAGATTGTGATGATAGTTATACAACTCTGAAAATAATAAAGCTACTGAATTGCAAATTTTTTAAAGATTTATTTATTTATGATAGACATAGAGAGAGAGAGAGAGAGAGAGAGAGAGAGAGAGGCAGAGACACAGGAGGAAGGAGAAGCAGGCCCCATGCCGGGAATGACCCAGGGATCCCCTGAATTGCAAATTTTAAAACGATAAAGTATGTGTATGTGAATACAGTATATGTCTATTCCTCAATATAGAGGTTTAAAAAAAAATTCAAGTTCAATCACTACATCACCCCTCCCAAAGGTAACAAGAAAGAAAATGGCAAAAGTAAACTATCGGGACTACCTCAAAATAAGGTTTCTGCACAGCAAAAGAAACAATCAACAAAACTAAAAGGCAGCATACTGAATGGGAAAAAAATATCTGTAAATGGCATATCCAATAAAGGGTTAGTATCCAAAGTGTATAAAGAACTGATACAACTCAATACCCCCAAATAATCCAATTAAAAAATGGGCAGATGACATGAAAAGACATTTCTCCAAAGACATACAAATGGCCAACAGACACATGAAAAGATGCTCAACATCACTCATTATCAAGGAAATGTAAATCAAAACTACAATGAGATACTACCTCATACCTGTTAGAATAACTAACCATCAAGTTGGTGAAGATACTGAGAAAAAGGAACCCTCACGCATGGTTGGTAGGAATGCTAAGTGGTGTAGCTGCTGCGGAAACAGTATGGAGGTTCCTCAAAAAAATTAAAAACAGAACTACCCTACCATCCAGTAATCACACTAGTGGATATTTATTCCAAAAATACAAAAATATTAATTCAAAGGGATACATGCACTCCTATGTCTATGTTCACTGCAGAGTCATTTATAATAGCCAAATTATGGAAGCAGCCCAAGTGTTCATCAACAGATGAATGAATAAAGAGTATATATTTGGTGGAATATTGGCCATAAAAAAGAATGAAATCCTGCCACTTGCAACAACATGGACAGAGCTAGAGAATATAATGCTAAGTGAAATAAGTCAGTCTGAGAAAGAGGAGTATCATATCATTTCATTCATATGTGGAACAAAATGAACAAAGGAAAAAAGACAAATCAAGAAACAACTCTTAAGCCTGGAGAACTGATGGTTAAAGGGGGGACGGGTTAACTAGGGGATGGGAATTAAAGAGTATACAATAAATTAAACTTAAAAAGAAACAAAATGGCATGTGATATATATGAAATAGAAGAAAACAAGAATTTAATAAAAGGTGAAACCACATTTCTGCTTTAATATGGAATAGAAGGCTAAGGTATCTTTCATATTTTGCAACTACTGAAATAAAATTTTCAGTTGAAAACAATTATTTGAACTGTATCAGTTTTTAATATTGAAATACAGTAGAAATTGCTTTAATCCATACAGATTATAAAGAGCGCAGTGATTTCAAGGTCAATATTGGCCATTCTCAAGTGCACACCACGTAGCCCTCCATGTGCAAACACCTTTTGGTGTTTGGGGTTGTCACATATTTTTCACCACTGGGACAAAATCTGACTATCCTGTGGCAACCTCTATTTTATAATTTGATAGTATCAGGAATAAAAAGAGAAAGTTCCTGGCACTCCTAAACAAGGACACAACAAATCAAACAAGTGCTTTGAGGGAAAAAGGGAAAGGGAAACACCCTCATCACTGCCCAGGGGACCACATGCACACTTCAAGTCCCGAGTCCCATCAGCATGGACAGCAAAGGAGCTGCCTCAGCAGAGGGATGGGGTGGGGTGGGGCAGGATGATCACGTGACTCCATTGTGTGTTTACTTTGCTCTGTACCTTACCCAGTTAGGGAAGCTTATCACTAGTAGAAGCCTTTTATCTGACAGTGGGCACACATCCAAAACAAGGGCTCTGGGGGTGGCTAGCTGGTTCAGTCAGTAGATCATGCTACTCTTGATCTCAGGGTCATGAGTTCAAGCCCACATTGGGCATAGAGCTTACTTAAATAAATTCAGGGGGAAAAATAAGAAATGGTGGGTATCAATCAAGATATATATCAGAAACCCTAAAAAAACTATTCTCTCTCTCATGAATAAATAAAATCTTTAAAAGGGGGGGATCCCTGTGTGGCTCAGTGGTTTAGCACCTGCCTTTGGCTCAGGGCATGATCCTGGAAACCCGTGATCGAGTCCCACATTGGGCTCCCTGCACAGAGCCTGCTTCTCCCTCTGCCTGTGCCTCCGCCTCTCTCTATCTCTCATGAATAAATAAAATCTTTTAAAAAAAAAAAACTCAAAAAACAAAACAAAACAAACAAACAAAAAAAAAAACAAGGGCTCTATCAACCTACTGTCTCCTTGGGGGTGAGGGAACTCCATGATGGGGGAGAGGTAACCAGGTCACCCAGTGACCAGGGGGACACGCCACCGCTTCTGCTACATTCTACCTGGGAGCAATGATCCCCAGGCTTGTGGAGTCTCAAAAACTATGAGCCTTCAATGTGTGAAAACTGAACAGGGGTGCCTGGGTGGCTCAGTCAGTTAAGTGTCTGCATTCAGCTTACGTCATGATCCTAGGAGCCCCACATCAGGCTCCCTCCTGGGTGGTGAGCTTGCTTCTCCCTCTCCCCCTGCTTGTGTTCTTTCTCTCTCCTTCCCCTCTCTTTCCATCAAACAAATAAAATCTTAAAAAAAAAACTGAAAAATGGGCTTATGTATTTTAAAAGTAATTTTATTCTTAGGGAGCTTAAGAATATAATGAAATCAAATTGTAGATCCTGCTAGAGCTGTCTTCTCATGCTGGAAGCAAGGGGGCAGCACACGGTTTCTAGGACAGGGTGGGGATGTTTCCTAATTTTTAGGGGCTGAAAAAATTGCCCCAGAATCTTTCTAATTCTACCATTCCCTGAACCTAAGGGAGGTGGACATAGTAGGGAAGCTCCTAACGTTTCCATGAGGTCTTGGACCGGGGCAGTGGGCACACAGTAAATGGGGAGAGGCTGAGTAGAGAAGGATTAGGCTAGGGGATTTATGACCTGAGAGCCATGGTTTATGATAGAAGTTTTAAAATCTACCTATTAACTATAACAGTGGAGAATTTGAGATAAGAAGTAAATAAAACAAGGAGGACCAAAACCAAAATAGAAGCAGCTTCAATAAATACAATCAATGAGAAAAACATGGTCATAATTCAGGTTGGTTTTTTAAAATTTCCTTTTCTACACCTTCCTCCAACCTGCATTGTTTCCCTTGAAACCCTAACCACCAGAGTCCTTCCCTTAGGAGTGGATATATGATGTGAATTACTTGTATTCCCTAGGACATATCTCAAATATATTATTTTACCTATTTTTCTTTTTTTTTTTAAGATTTTATTTTTTCATGAGACACACACACACACACACACAGAGAGAGAGAGAGAGAGAGAGAGAGAGAGAGAGAGGCAGAGGGAGAAGCAGGCTCCTTGCAGTGAACCCGACATGGGACTCGATGCCAGGTCTCCAGGATCAGGCCCTGGACCAAAGGCAGTGCTAAACCGCTGAGCCACCCGGTCTGCCCCTATTTTACCTATTTTTCTAATGATCTTTTTCTAAAGTCATAAGTGCAGTAGTTATTAAACTTTGCTAGAGTTCCCTGTATACGTGATTGCTTTGAGAGCAGAGACCATTCTATATCATATCATTACTGTGCCTGGCTAACAGATAACAGTCAATATCTCTGCTGAGTAAAACTGAGTTTAGAATACACGAAAGAATAGAACATGGATCTCTTTCTAAAGAGGACTAATTCAATGATGGCTCTGGTACTCTCTGTGGATGTTGGTCCAATATCCCTTTTGTCCTTCCTACTTGCTAAAAGAACCCTGATTTTGCTGGGAAGCTTACTTCGGCCTCAAAACTCCACTTTTCAGAGTCCTCTGCAGCTCTGGGAAGCCATGAAACACAGCTCTGGCCAATAAGATCCAGGGTGACATTAATGAGTGGGGCTTCCAAGAAAACTATTGTTCTTGTAGAAAACGTCCATATGCAGTAGACATAAGCCAGAAGCCAGTGGTCCTTTGCCCTTCCTTTCCTCCTCTTGTGTGGAGCACAGATAAGGATACAATGCCTGGAATGACAGAGTCATCTTGAGGCCATGAGGACAACATGAACACATTAAGGTTCATCGAGCTGGGTGCCTGACAGCATTTTTGAGGTGTTCTAGCAGAAGTGCCTCTGCATTTCTTGTTAAGCAAGGAAAAGAAATCCATCATTTGGTCATCACTTGGCTGTTGCTTAGAGGAGAATGCAATCAATCCTTCTCTTTTAAAGAATTAGTTGAAAGATGATGAAGAATTAGTTGGACTTGAGTTAGTACTTTTCTCCTTACTCTTAACAGGTAAAGGAGAAATGCAAAGAGTATGTGTGGCAAAATAAGGGCAAAGACCATCCCATCCATAGCAGGAGAGGAGAGCAAGCTGTGATCCTGCAGGATAGGCCTCACCCCCACTCTACCCACAGCTTTCCAGTGGCCGATGCAAGTCATTCAAATCCAGTAAAGTGCATCTAACAAGTACCATTCCCAGTTTCACCTCTGTTTCAAGTGCCATGATGAAATAAAGTATACACTAACATTTTCAAAAAATCAATTCTTTTGGATACTTGTTCTGGAGATTTTAATAGATTTATACTTAGAATTTTGTCATCAAATAAGTTCAGGGAATAAGCTGATGTTATATGAAATTCATGAATCTCCAAAGGGAGGCTTTTAAAACTGCCTTTCTCAAAATTATTGGTCCAAGGATCTTTTTTCTCCCAGAGCCACTTCACGAACTAGTATTTCCCAAAAACGCTTTGAGAAACACTGAAGTCACAATGTCACTGTGCCCCAAAACATGTGGCTACTGCCTCCCAAGGAGATCTTTGCTCTGTCCTTTGTGGGTCTCTCAAGTTAAATGCAAAGATGCTTATTCAGATTCTTTTCCCCCACATACTTGGCCCCTACAATGCATAAGTGGTAAAGTGATAAGGACCCCCACCAGCCCTTGAATGATGGACAGAATCAGGCCATTTGTACTCTACCCAGGTACAAGTTCATGTTTCGTTAGGAAGGCAAAAACCCATTTAAGTGAGATTTCCAGATAGAAATGATTAAGAGTCAGGGGAAGTACTCAAGAAAAAAAAAGAGGATTGACTCGCATGACACATTAGAAATACTAGGCTTACAATTTACTATATTGTCATGTAAATTATTTGACAGACTCCTAAGAAAAACATATATTCATGTCCCCAGAACAAATGTTTAGAACCCATTTGGGGAAACGTATAGTATATATTATCAACCATAATGATTTTAACGGAACTGAGATTGAGAATGCTGGATGAACACTGCTTGCACTTAATAATGGGCCACTGCTGAGAAAGATGGAACCTTTTTCAATGACATTCCCAGGGGTTTTAGCAAGCATCCCATGCTCTGAACAACCACTCGGAGAAGCTTACCCGCTGGACTCCAGTAGCGGGGACAGACTTCCTCACTTCACTCTCAACATATAGGTGGAGGGACAGACTGGGTTTTCAGATGTATTCCCCTGTGAGGATGGTCCACAGACCTTATTCCTCCCTCGCCCTCAAAAGGCCAGGGTGGTGGGGCCCCATGGTGCCTTCGCTCTTCAAATGAAGGAATAATGTTGTGCTTTAAAGCTCTTAAGAGCTTACGGAGAGATGAAACTCCTAAATCCATAGCCCATTAAGCAGACACTAATGTGTGTGTGAAGTCCCTGACAGGTCTGCTTAAGAGGATTACTAATGTTCCATCAAAAGAAGCCCAAATAGGAGGCCGAGAGAAAGCTTAGGAAACATGTCAGAGATTTCTTTAATTTTAGCACTCGATGGGGCACTGATTTTAAGGCTTAAAAAGCCATTTGTGGGGCCATCAAGCGGCCCTTTCAATTTATTATTTATTTTACTTTGTTAGTACACACTTACACAGAGCTTACTACATGCTGGGCATGGTTCTAAGCAGCACTTACAAATAGTAACTAATTTAATCCCCAGAGCAGCCCTGCTCACGGGGCTGTTTCCTCATCCAGGTTTTACAGCTCACAAAACTGAGGCACAGAAAGGTCACGCAGCTGGTTTCTGTAATGAAGAAATTCCACATCTCCTCTGGGAAGCCCTCCCCGAACCTTCCAGCTGTGTTGTCACCATGTTCCCACTGCACCTTCTGGGCAAGCTGCCATGGCACTTGATGGAGTAATACTGCCCCTCGATCCTTTCCCATTGGATCTTGACTTTCCCCGGGCCAGGGTCACATCTACTCTGTCCTATGTTCTTATGCCTGGTTAGTGCTCAACACATATTGGCTAAATGGATCAAAAGAGCGCCTCTGTATAATGTATACGTGTATACAAACCCAAACCCTAACATTTTAATAGAAAGCAAAATACAAAATAACTTTCCAGAAGCAGAAATATTTAATCCTTTTTGCACAAATTCAAACTTGCTTTATCCTCCAAGCACAGTTTTAGATGTGTGCGTATGTACTTACGATTTGTTTCACAAAGTGTTCATTAAACCATTATTGCAATGCAGGAGGTAGGAGGATTAGGGTTTGGGTTTATATACATGCATACACTGTACATGACCATGGGAAGATTTGGGGCAGCAGCCCATAATATGATCCATTTACATTTCTACAGCTAAACTCACGAATGGACACGCTAGAGGAGTCAACAAAGACTATAAATGCAGATAAAGACTAGAGACAGCCTTGTAAGAGTTCAGGTGAGGCTCTACCAACATGCAAGCTGTGAAGAAAAAAAAGAAAAGCACTTGGTTTTCAGCGCATTCTGGATTTTGGAATGGCAGGAAAGGGACAGAGGGCCAATTTCCATGAAGGTCTCTAAGACAGCTATGCAGACCTCAGGGTACTGTGTAATGGCGAGAGGATGTCCCATTTGTGCCAATCACCACAGTGAGAACCTAGATGACACTTGCTGGACACCTGGGTCCGGAGTGGGCTCATGGGGCATATATGCACATACCCAGGGAGATCAGAGAGGTGTGTAAGGTAAAAGACAACAGCCCTGGACTGAATTACAGTGGAAAAGGATCAGAGGCAGCTCTACTCCTTCTGAGCCAGTTTTTTTGGGAAAAGCATAAGACCAACTAACAAACATCCACAGACTGGCAAAGGTGTCATAAAAAAAAAATAGTTCCATGCTTAACTGTCAGCTTATGCAGCATTCCTCAGTTTTGTCTGGTCAAAAAAAAAAAAATCCTTCTTCATTTGTTCAAATGAAGCGACCTCCTATTGTCCTAAACCATGTGCTCAAGGGCAGCAATCATGCTGTAACAAATAACCACAAACCCTGCGGCTTAAAACAACACAGAGCTATTATCTTATAGTTTTGGAAGTCCAGAAGTCCAGATATGTCTCACTGGGCTAAAAAACTGTCAGCAGGGCTGTGCTCCTTCTGGAGGCTGGAGGGGACAGGCTCTTGCCTTGCCTGCTCCAGCTCTGACAGGCTGCCTGCATTCCTTGGCTCATGGTCCTGGTCCCCTCCTTCACCTTCAAACAAGAAATGGAAGGTAAAGATTTTCTCGGGCCCTCCAACCTCTGTCACTTTTAAGGAGCTTTATTTTTATATCCGGTTTATCTGGATAATCTCATCTCAAAATTTTAAATTAATCACATCTGCCTTGTCCTCTGCCTTGCAAGGTCACATGTGCACAAGTTTTGGGGATGAGGATCAGGATGTATTTTGGCAGCGGAGGCAGGGAGGCAGTAGTGTCTACAAGAATATCTAAATTTCCTTTGCATCCCCAGCATCTAATGCAGTGCCAGACTCATAGCAGAGACTTAATATATGTCTGCTTGGCTTTTATTCCTATTACTTAAATGTCTCCAACCATTAGTTTTCTCATCTATAAACAGAGATAAAAATACCTATTGGGAGCCTCACATGAATTCATGCCTATGAAAGTGCTCTCTGATAACTATAAAGAATCCTACAAATGAAGACCAGATCTCACCGACTAGTAGATGGGAATGCACACATCCATTTGTGAAAGAGCTAGTATATAAATAAGGAAAGAGAGCAGGACGCTAAGAGAATTTGATTCAATCCAATAAGCCATTATGGAAGAGAGCCAGTCGCTGGGGATTCTAAATCATGTTATGTGGCTTTGGGGTAGTCCAGTTTGGGACACTACATAATTCAGTGCCCAAATTTAAGAGGACACTATTAATGTTTACTCTGGGACAAACGTATCGACTAGGACTCTTACAGGCAAACAAAATACATGGTCACCCCAGGTACAACAACACAGGGCTCTGGAGCTGGACTGCCTGCAACCACATCCAGCTCCACACTTACTGCCTCGAGACCTGGGCCACCTTATCTAACTACTCCCTGCCTTGGTTTCTGCATTTGTAAAGTAGGGATAACAGACCCCCTTCCCATTGCTGATGTGAGGCTCAGATGAGTTATTATTACATATGGAGCATTGAGAACAGCACCCAGAACACAGTGAGAGGTCAGCAGAAGTTAGTGATCATTACACATCAAAGCCAGCCATACTCTCAATTCTTACAAATTCCCAGCACAGAACTTCCGGTGTTTCCCTACAAGTCCAGCCAGAAGGCAAAGGGCTGGCATGGCTTAGCAACCAGTCAACAAATCTCTCGGAGAGGTGGCAATCTTTACCTGCTTCCTCCTACCCCCACTTCTGCTTTCCCATCCCCGCCCTTGAGCTCCCCATGGCCTGCGGAGCTGCAGTGCCTGCCTGGGCTCCTATAGTGCTTGGTCATGAAATACAGCAAAACCCTTTGTTGTGAGAGCAGGAGACAGAATGACTGGAAGATTAACTCCCTAAAGCAGCAGTCTCTGCAGTGAGTGCCACTGTGTCCAGCTGATAGAGGCGGTGATGTTTTACTTCTAATTTTAAACTTCAGGACACTAAAATTATAATGTACTAGCATCATTTTAAAATGCAAGCTGCACAAACATGTTCCTGTGTAGATTACCTCTTGTCACCCTCTGTCCTAAACGAAACCCCAAGCTATTATGTCTCAACAGAAACATGTTACAAGTACAAACGAAACTATTTTCTGCTGAACTTGGAATAATGATAATGATTATGCTATTTGTACAGATTATAAAAATATTAGCTACAGCAATTAATATTGATTCAGTGCACAGTACGTGCCAGGCATTGTTCAAAGCACATTCTGGGCATTTAAGCTCGGACAATTCTGTGAAGCAGTGACTATTATGATCCCCATTTACGGAGGAGAAAAAGCACAAAGAGGTGAAGGGAAGGACAAAACTCTGGCAGTCTGACTTGAGTGCACACTCTTACACACAAACTCTGCTCCTACACACAAACTCTGCTCCCTCTTGGGCTGGAAAGCAAATACTTCCTCTCACACAGCAGGAACCATCCTGGGATTACTACATTACTGAAAAGAACAAGCCCTTCACTTGCCCGTGCACTGGCTACACCCTCTGTGCTGAAGGCCTGCATCTCCTTTTTCTACCTGGCAAACTCCTATGCATCCCACACCACCCTGCTCTCTTTCAGCCCACAGGATGTCCCTGGGCACACTGCAGGTTCCCAAAGCAAAAAAGATTTCGATATAGCAGTTATTAAGCAACTGTTAAATCTTGTTAGGCACTGGTGTTTAAACAGTATTCACTGTATAAAAGGACTCAAAACAGGTTTTCTTTTCAGAGTCAGCTCCTCAGGTTAATTTAAGATATGATTTGATTGACAAGATTGTGATGTGCATTCACCTAAGACTACAGTAGATATGATGATACACTGTGCACTGTTTACACAGGGCTGCAGCGCGTAGCTTCACTCAAATAAACTGCATGCATTTCAGTAGAGGCAGGGCCCTTGGTCTTCAACTCAGGTTACGAAAGCTCCATGGACTCGGAAGCACCCGCCACCAGGACCATCTGATCCTTTCTAGCGTCACAACCGCCTCTCCCCCACCCCCCAGCACACGAGAAGCTGGGTATGAAGCTGAGCCCCACCAGGCACCTTACTTGTTAATGTTGCTGCCTTCCTTGAGTCGCTCTCCTGCGGCTCCTGTTTTGGACACTCTTTCGCTACCTGCCAGGTCCACCAGGCTGACCTTACTGACCTTCTCTCCTGAGTTCTGGGTGCAGGAAACAAGAGAGAAACAGCACACATGAGTGCAAATGTACACGTCTCCAAAGATGTCCGCGCAGTAACTGAGCACAGCCTGGGCAGGCGAGGAACTACTGGACTTGCCATTTCATGGTCAAATTTATTTTTTTTAGTTTTTACTTTCTTAAAGTTTTATTTCTTTAAGTCAGCTCTACACCAGTGTGGGGCTCAAACTCACAACCCCGAGATTAAGAGCCACATGCTCCTCTAACTGAGCAAGCCAGGCACCCACCCCATCAGTCAGATTTGAACTGGCCTGTGAATGTAGCGTTTGCTTTGTAGCTGGGGGGCAGGCACACTCAGCTTTCCAGGATATAGTCAGAAAGCAGGAGATTTTCTGTGCTTTGAGGAAACGCCCGTACTTGAGGATTCCTGTTTATTCAGGTCAAGTCCCTGTTCTTTTGAAAAAGTGTTCTTTAGGCTAAACGTTGTGGTTTCCTCTTTAATAGCCCTTAATGGCTACGAGGTAGACTCAGTTTTTAGGAGAATTTCAGAGTGAAAGGTTACATGTTAAAAGCTGTATAGTGACATCACCATGCTCTCTAGGGAGTTTACACAAGAAATCCAATTTTTTTTTGAAGTTATATAAAAAGGAGGACCTAATAAACAGAGTGATTTAAGTAAAGTAGCTTATTTAATAAGTTGCAAAGCCAGCATAAAATTCTCAGCAACCAAATCCAGCCATGAAATCCTTCACTCCTGCAGGACTTTTGCATTCTTTCACTGCCACCAGAGGCTCTCCGAGTCCCTCACCCCAGACTGCAGGTCATAAAGTGTCTGCGTGATTATGATGTTGAACACAGCATGGGAGCGGCTGCTTTCCTCATTCATGTTGGTTGCAGCTACTGTCCGAGACTTATTTCCCTCAGACATCAATGACTCAATATCCTAGAGGCAAAGCAGAAGGAACACATTATTGGACCAAACATAGGAATGCAGTCCTGCCCACCAGGTGTACGTGGTAATTACAATCCCTGGGACGCACCTGGCACCGCTCCTCTGTAAGAACCTGCTCCCTGACTGCCTTCCCTGAAGCGCAGGGTGAGCCTCCACCTCTCTCACCGCTTGCTAGAATAGGAAATGCTCCCCCCCACCACCATTCTGGCCATCCCGCAACTGTCCCCTTTCTCTGCTTAGCAGCTTTTTTTCCCTTTGCAAGTTCCTAGGAGAGAAAAGAGCTAATATTTCTGGAGCGCTCCAGATACTCAGTTAATGGTAGTGACCTTATGTTATTCTAAGTCTCCTGTGCTTAATGACTGCAGAGCTATCTACTGCTTGTTTTTTCTTTAAAGATTTTATTTATTTATTTATTCATGAGACAGAGAGAGAGACAGAGACAGAGACACAGGCAGAAGAAGCAGGCTCCATGTAGGGAGCCCGATGTGGGACTCGATCCCAGGACTCCAGGATCACACCCTGTGCCGAAGGCAGGCGCCAAACCGCTGAGTCACCCAGGCATCCTCTACTGCTTGTATATTATATGCCCCCTCCTCCAACACCGTGGCTCTCCAAGGACAGGGAATGCTCCTTACTCATCTTTGCACACCTGCCTTTGAACACCTGCCACCACAGGCTTTTTCTTACACAATGTTAGATGCATAAACTTTATCAAAGAAGTATTCTCCTGATGTGACCCACAGAACACTGACATTCATGGGGCTCAAGTAATTTCTCCCATATCCAGTAAGAGGCAGAGCTGGGATACGAATCACAAGCTCCTTGGCTCTTCCTTTTTTTTTTTTTTTAAAGATTGTATTTATTTATGATAGTCACAGAGAGAGAGAGAGAGAGAGAGAGAGAGGCAGAGACATAGGCAGAGGGAGAAGCAGGCTCCATGCAGGGAGCCCGACGTGGGATTCGATCCCAGGTCTCCAGGATCGCACCCCAGGCCAAAGGCAGGCGTTAAACCACTGCACCACTCAGGGATCCCTCCTTGGCTCTTCCTAATAAGTGACAGGGTGAGATGAACACTGACCCCAACACGCAGTGCTCACTTCGGCAGCACATATACTAACATTGACCCCAACACGCAGAGCTCTGAACCACGCACCTGAGCAAAGGTGCTGACTTTTAGCGGCTTTACACCAGAGAGGTTTCCATCCATTTCAGAATCTAGGTGCTTTTAAAATGATGGCTACACTCTATTTCTCTTTTGAGCAATACTAAAAATGTCCTCCTCTAAATGGCTGGAGGGAGTTAGCTCAGATTAATTTTCATCACTCTGAGTCTGAGGGAATGATGGGACGGCCACAAGCCCTGGACAGCAGAACGAGGCACAGGATTGCCTTTGCTCCCTCTTCTGTCAGCATTCCTCAGCAACACAGAGCAGCTGGTTTTAGGGGGTTTCCAAAGCAGTGACCATAGAAGTCACGGTAAAACATCAATGAGGGACACCTGGGTGGCTCAGTATTTGAGCCTTTGGCCCAGGGCATCCAGGGATCGAGTCCCACGTCGGGCTCCCTTCGAGGAGCCTGCCTCTCCCTCTGCCTGTGTCTCTGCCTCTCTCTGTGTGTCTCTCATGAATAAATAAAATCTTTACAAAAACACAAACATTAGGTCGAGGTATAGGAAGACATAAAAGGGAGTAGGAAAAGGAGAGCCAGTTAGTCAATGGCAAGAGAAACAATTCAGAAAAACAGAACGAGGAAGAGTGAAGAGTAATAGGAATGAGCACAGGGGACCCTGTCAGAGGGATGGGAATAAATGAATCACCCAACACTGCTTGTATGTGACCAGGTTTCTTTAGAAGGACATCACTGACAACTCTGGAGGAGAGTTTCAACTAGGCGGTATGAAAGAAAGTCTTCAGCAGTCACACTGCTGAGCCTCTCGGCCACACCGTGATGCCTTCACAACCACGCAGGCGGAAGCCCTTTTTTCCCCAGTGGGAGTTGTTGCTACTGGGTTTCTGAGACCATGCAAGGTACCAATATGCTGCAAAGCATTCACTTAAAAAATGCATTTGACATCACTTAAACGTTTCGATTTACTGCCAGCTTTTTAGTGACTTTTTTAAAATGACACTTACCTCAAAACTAGTGACAGCCAGCTGGGATAAACCATCTACATATGGTCCCAAAACTTTATGCTCTCGAACTTTAAGAGACTGTCTATTCCTTTGGGAGGAAGGAAAAAGGAATGCATGAATCAGACCCAACTGGGAAGCTTTCCCTTTTTTTTAACTACTCAGAAAAGAGGACTGCAATTTTTTAAATGATCAAAAAATATTCTAAAAGCTACTTTATTTGGATTAGGAAAACAGCATTCCTTATGAGGAATGTCTTTTATACTCTGGTTTCTATTTAAAGTAACTTACTATTTTAAAAATTCTATCTCTACTCCCAAACTAAACAGCTAGCACACAGAATATGAGGTTAGGCTAACATGCCTGCTTTAGTAGATGAACTTCAGTTTTACAAAGGAGGAAAAAGAAGAAAGCAAGCAAGAAAACAAAGCAAAGAACATGCCAGAATGGAATTTAACCTTAAGATTCGTTCATACATAAGCACATTCGCAGTTTTAGTAAATCATGTCTTAACGTTTTGATCAAGTAGTGAACAGTATTAAAGTGTTTTCATTTGCTTTTTAAAGGCTCCATTGATTTATGGTGCTTTTATGCTGACAATTTTATACAGAAAGTGATAGAGCAGTACAGCAGTTGTTTGCAGTTACTGACATTTATCCTATATTTAGAATTGGCTCTGCTGGTGAAGACTTTAAGACTTTTTTGAATTTTTAAATGGCAAACCTGGTTTGGGACCCATTTAAAGCTCATCACAGATATTTAGGATTAAAAGCAGATCTATATATATCATGAGCATATTGCATTTGTCACCTTTTTCATTGCCTCGGATATTAATCACCTTTCAAATCAAGTGTCAATGTTTGGCATCACTCAAGTGTGGAAAAAGGGGGCTAAGACTTACTGAGTACTTCCCAAAGTTGTGGCATTGTTCCCTAAGAACTTTTTAGTTATCCCATTTATTCTTATAGCAATCTATAAAATAGGTTTTACTACCTTTACAGATGAAGAATTCAATGTGACAATGAGTAATTCTGTGTACTCTCAATAGGGGCAGATCAAATGCACATCTTCAAAAAAGCTAGCAGGATGCACATGGATCTGAAACTCCACTCCACTCAGCTTGCACAACCAGAGATTCTTTAATGCTATTCTGGAGCACCCCATAAAGGCAAAGATTCAGTATCTTGTTGCCCACAAGTCCACCCTAGATGTATTCCCTAGAAACTCCTACAATTGCACTACAAGAGAAGTGTGCAAGAATGCTCAGAGCAGTGCTGTAGCAGTAAAAAGTGGAAACCACAAAAGTGACAAGAGATGAGACAGACTATCATCATACAATAAAACACTGAAGAGCAGGAAAAACAAATGCATTATTACTTCATCTATCAGAATGAATGTCTCATCAAGAGAAAAAGAGCAAGTCAACAAAGGACATATATACTATGATGTCACTTACACAAAGTTTAAAATTGTGCAAAATTATGTGTGAACTCTAAGGAGAATAAAGATAATGAGAAATATAAAATTCATAATTGTGGCTACCTTGGGGAGGGGTAAAGAATGGAATGGAATTCAAGAGAATCATACCAAGGCTTTAAAAATATTAGTCATGTTCCATTTATTAAGCCAAATGGTAAGAACAGTCAATTTTATTATTTTTTATATCTTACATGTATTATAAATGTTCTTTCATATGCAAATAGTTAATAACTTTAAAGTCAATATAAACATTTCCCATGATTTCTTCATTCCTTGTCACCTACAGTTCTGGTCTTATGATGATACCCTGGATTACACAGCTGCTAAAAGTGTTTAAAAATAATTCAGGATATGGAATTGTATTTAGAGAATGACCTCAACACACACACACACACCCCCAACAGACTTGAACCACAGGATCAAAATGGACAAAAGTATTAACAATGTTATTTTTGAGTGGTGGGATTATAGGTCATTTTTATTTCTTCTTATACTTTGCCTATTTTCTAAATTTTCCATGAGTATGTATTATTTTTAAACCAGCAAAAAAATTTTAATTAAAGAAAAAATGTAAACGGCCTTCTCTCTCTGTGAATCAAACTTACGTGGTTTTTATCACCTAGTTTTTAAAAAAATACCCACATTTGGGATTCCCCCTTGGTCCACTGAATCATGGGCTCTATGGGTGGGGCTCAGGCCAGCATATCCTTAAAAAGCCCCCCAACCATGATTCCAGTGCATGGCCCAGGAAGAGAATGGCTTTCTAGGCTGGGTTGTTTCAATCCTTGAAGCAGTTCCTTCCAATTTAGACTTGCTCCTTTCCAAAACAAATTGGAGGACCACTATGTCATTGTTAACTTAGTTTTTATGAACAAGCCATGGTCACAAAAATAATACCAATAGTAAAAACATCTTTTTAAATGGCATGCATATGCAACTTTATACACGAGTATAGGATAAACTACATGTACTGGGTCTACCAGCAGGCTCTGAGAAGCAGACAATTTCTCAGTGAATGCACTGAAGTTGGAGCAGTGACCAAATAAATCTACTTCCTTGCAGCTTTAATGTAAGGATCATTTACAATTATTACTCCCGTGACAAGCTTAATTTCAACCACTAACTTACCCTTTGGGATCTAAAAGATCTCGAACTTTCTCATTATAAATTTCCATATAGGATACTTCGACTTTGAAGGTCTGTGACTCATTCTGCTCTAGAGAGATCCTTTTAAATAAAGCACAGCAGAGCCTTGGAATAAGGCCCAGTTGCTCAGCACTGCCCATCATGGAGAAGGATTTTCCCGAACCTGAAGAAAAGCAAGCAGAAAGGAAGGACAACAGAGGGAGTGAAACATAATGCTGCCACATTATACATTTTCTACATTCATCCACCAGGGTCACAGAGCACAAGTGGCAAACTCAGCCCTCACGCCCATGTCTGTGGACAACCAAGCTACTCTTTCTATAACGTTCACCAATTCCAGCTGGACAGACAGATGCCTACAAATACAACCACTATAGATGTGCAAACCTGAAGTGTGTATAGCAAATATCAACTATACATTATCAAGTCATATCAAGTCACACTGACTGTACTTTACCCCCAAAATATATCATGTTTGTGAAAATGCTTTGATATGCATTCTCTTGTCTGAATCTCAGAGCTGTCCTGTGATGGGACAACAGGCAGTATTGCTATGACTTATTCTAACTTTCTTGCTGAGGCAGTGTTAAGGGCTAACCCCATAGTGAGCTTCTGTTCTGCATGTTCCATGCACCTGTCCCACAGTCTTGGTTTAATAATCTATCAACACTCTTGTATCCCAGGGAAGGTCCTTCATTCCACAGGATGATACAAAGAGTTGTTCTATAGCTTTTCACTATAACCTTGACACTGAGAAACTGGTAATTATTTTCTAGTTCAAATGCAGGTTAAAACTATAATTTAGGAAATGACAATAATTTGAAACTAGCTTTGGCTCAATTATTCAATTATCAAAAATTGTTGAACCTTCAAAAAGAGGGTTACTTTTGATCATCTAACTCAGTTAAACCCACAAAGTCAGAAGCATGTTTCCATCACTTTGCGAGTGTTTTCTATTTCTAGACCTTAAGACATGCGTATTTAATATCATTGACTATAACTAAAAGCAGCCACTTACCTGTCTGTCCATATGCAAAAATACAAGCATTATACCCTTGAAAGGCTTTTTCAAGAATTCCTTCCCCAAGGCACTTGAAAACCACTTCTTGACCTAAAAAACAAAACAAAAAATAAAAAACTTACAAAAGCAAAGAATGATTTTTCTTGACATACTTGGATTAATAACCGAGTCTCAGTTATTAACAACACTCTCTCAATCCAAAAAGATGTTAAAAGTGTACTGCTTGCTTACTACATGCAGGGCTATGTACTAAGAGCTCAGTTCCTAGATCAGTTCATGATTCCACCCATTCCTTCTCTCCCAGACATTTCTCTAGGCATTAAAGTTTCCTTTCCATGGTCAGTGGGCCATACAGAAGCATGGTTTAAATTCTGTTTAGCTTCTTCTCATGAGCTGTTATTAAAATATCATTAAACCTACATAGTCTTATCTCCTCATCTGGATTCTGATGAACCTTGTCAGATGCATCTTGGGATGGGTAAGCACCTAGCACAGTGCTAAATGCATGCCAAGTGCTGAGAAACTGTTCATTGCAGGTGGAAGTGATGTGTAGAGCACAGGCACCTCTCACCTGTGTTCCCATGGTTAGTTTGGGGACAAATTCTCTTCTGTGAGCCTGTCTACAGCTTACTGCAGCTCTTGGGAGTTTTCAGTCATGTACTATAGAGCCAGTAGCATCCGGCTGAAGAGTAAAGGTGTGAACTTTTTCTTTTTTTTTTTTTAGTCTCCACACCCAACACAGGGTCCAAACTCACAACCCTGAGATCAAGACCCAGCTGAGATCAAGAGTCACACACCCAACCGAGCCACCCAGCCGCCCCAGGCATGAAAATCTTTTTAAACAGTTAAGGTAGCACTGACTATCCTCTGAAATTCATGACTTTCTAACATTCACTCTCCCATCATTAAGAGAATTAAAATGATATTCTTCTTCCTCTGTGCTCTCATAGTCCCAAACATTCATGATTACAGTATTTGCCAAAACCACTGTATTCCCTCTCCCCTCCATTGGACCGAGAACCTCCTGATTGATGTCAGAGACTATAATTTATCTTTGTAATCCTAGGACCTAGCACAAAATATTTAATAAATGTTTGTTGAAAAAAGGAGTCCACTGAACCTTTTTATCTTACACAATTCCTTTTAGATTCAGAAATACAGCAACATAACACAAGCTTTCAGGTGTACTTCCTCCTTTATGCAAAGTTGGATCTGATTTTAGCAGTCTCTTGTTACACTTGGACATCTGGCTACACAATGGGATTCTTAAAAATGTGTAAACGCAAAACAAATGATGTCTTCAACCATTAGAAGTTGGCAAAAAATAAAATTTTGGCAACAATATAGCTGGACTGAGGAAATATGGGTATTTTTATAATCTGCTGCTGGGTTGCACACTCTAAGAAAACCTGACAGAACCTATAAGAGAGAATATGTCTATACTCTGACCCACTATGAGGCACCTACCCTAGAGACGCTTTCACAAGGGACTCCTGTAACAGAATGCTCATGGCAGCATTATTTTGATTCTCTAAGTTGGATTCAAGTTAAATGCCCATTCGTAAGGGAGTAGAGAAGAAAAATGTGATTACTTTGCATTTTTTCCATTTACTTTTTATTTTTAAAAATATTTTATTTAAGGCATCCCAGGTGGCTCAGCGGTTTAGCGCTGCCTTCAGCCCAGGGCCTGATCCTGGAGACCCAGGTTTGAGTCCCACGTCGGGCTCCCTGTGTGGAGCCTGCTTCTCCCCCTATGCCTGTGTCTCTGCTGCTCTTTCTTTCTCTCTCTCTGTATCTCTCATTAATAAATAAAATCCTTTAAAAAAATAAATAAATAAAATAAAAATATTTTATTTAAATTCAATTTGCCAATATTAAACACCCAGTGCTCATCTCAAGTGCCCTCCTTAGTGCCTGTCACCAGTTACCCCACCTCCCTACCCTCCACCCTTCCTGCAACCCTTTGTTCCCAGAGTTAGGAGTCTCTCATAGTTTGTCTTCCTTTCTAATTTTTCCCCACTCAGTTTCCCTCTTTTCCCTTATACCATGTGACTACTTTGTATGTTAGAATATCACCAACCATGTAAAAACTAACCCCAAATAGAACACACCTGCGTGTCTAAACAATGCTAAAATTCAAAAACATTGCTAAAAAAAAAAAATTGCTGAGTCTGACAAAAGTCACATTCAAATACATATACATATATACATTTAATGTAAAAAACTTATGCCGAGACAGACCAAGTGATAAGCACTAAAATTAAAAAATAAATTAGAAGAAAAATATCAGATTTATATAACCTTATTTCTCTAATTTTGACTTCTAACATCTAGCATAGAGCCTGCTACCTAAAAGGTATTCAAAACATGTTAGTGTAATATGTGATTTTTTAAAAGGGTATAATCACTCCCAAATATACAGGTTTGTTGTGAAGACTAAAGATGTGTGTGTGCACAAACATATATGCATTCTGAAAAATACTAAGCTAATGCCAAAATTATAATCCACTACATCAATATTTTTTCTTGTATGTTTCCTCAAAGGATCTTCCTTATTCCTTGTACTTCCCCGTGCCAAAAAGCAGGCCTTAAATCTGGAGCAGAGCCCTGCAGTGTAGAATATAGGGAGTTAAACACAGCCTGTGCTTAGGCTTGTGAGAATCGACCATGGTCCTCAGCCAGATCCAAGTGCCACGCGCAGGCTCTGGTCAACCAGCCTCTCAGGAAGGGGGTGAGGGTGGAGACAAGATGCTTTAAGACTTGGCCAGGTCAAACATCCTGCCCGTAATTCATGATTTCAACTCATATTTAGTAACTTGGAAAAACAACAACAACAACAACAACAACAAGTGCTTGAGTTGATTGAAGGACTCAACTGCAGGGAGCACTGTGGTCAGCTGACCATGGCCATGCAAGGGCCTGTGGCCACTTAGTTAGGAACCTTTCTCTTCCTGTGTTAGGTAGTGAGATCCAATACTTCTAGCTTCTGCTCCTGAAGCTGAGTAGGATGGAAGTATGAAGAATTATTTTTTCCATGTTCTTTTTTTTAAAGATTTATTTGAGAAAGAGAGAGAGAAAGTGAGTAGAGGGAAAGGCAGAGGGAGAGACTCTCCAAGCAGACTCCCTGCTAAGAGTGGAGCCCAATGCAAGGCTCGATCTCACAACCCTGAGTATCACGACCTGAGCCAAAACCAAGAGTGAGATGCTCAACCAACTGAGCCACCCAGGCACTACTCCATATTCTTTTAGAAGCAAATCACAATGTTTTCTTTTCCTTGGTACAAATGGATTTTTAAACTAAAGATCACTGGTCAAAAACACCAAGAATGAATGCTACAAAGCTAAATGAAATAGGTTTATAAAAAAAAAAAAGAAAAAAGAAATAGGTTTATGACAATGTCAAGTGAAAAAAAAAACACAAATAATCCAGGATATGTATACTAACATTGCACAAAAAATAAACCAAATGATTAAAGAATTCTCCAGGATATAAAAATACATGAATAAACTGGTTTTACCTATGTCTAAATTGCTACAAATACTAAAGAGGATATGAATTAACCTTTGACATTTGTATACTTTTATTATTTATGTGACTAAAAAGAAGGGAATTAATTTTTATCAACTGCCCAATTAGCAAATGCACTCTACATATTTTGTATCATTGAATCCTGCAGTCCCCAGGGCCAGTAGGTATGGATTGAGATCTATAAGGAGGCTGGGCTCTAGAGGGGAGTCATTTGCCCAAGATCATACCAATAGTGAGTGGCAGGTCCCGGGTCTGTTTGTACTGACTCTTGAACGTTAAAGCAGATGCTCATCCACCATTGGTGACTCACATTACACGACACCAGGAATCAGTTACTCCTACCTCTGGTCTCCATGGTTTTGTTTAGTTTTTGTTTTTGTTTTAATAAACTTTAGAACTTACAGTACCCTATTTTTTTCTATTTATCCTCTACCACTGGATTGTGAGTTTCTTTTTTTTAAAGATTTTACTTATTTGTTCATTTGAAAGAGTTCACACATGCAGGGGACGGGGCAGAGGGAGAGGAAAAGAGACAGACTCTCCAGCAGGTTCCACACTTAGCATGGAGCCCAATGTGGGGCTGGATCTCACAACCCTGAGATCATGACCTGAACCGAAATCAAGAGTTGGATGCCCAGGCGTCCTGTGAGCTCCTTTGAAAATGGGTTCTTTTTCATCTTAGCAGAGTCCCTGGCACACAGTAGGCACTCTGATTTCCTGAGTTATTCCTATGTTGACAAAGCTGTCCTCAGATGAAAGAATATTTAATTGGGGGGGGGGGCATTCCTCATTAGTGAGTGCGGAGGCATCAAAATACTGTTTGTTGAACTTAAAAAGAAACATCTGGGGTACCTGGTTGGCTCAGTCGGTGAAGCATGCAACTCTTGATCTTGGGGTTTTGAGTTCAAGTCCCATGTTGGGTGTAGAAAAAACTTAAAAATAAAAATCTTTTATAAAAAAGATTCAATTGCTTTAGGGTTTATACTTGATCAAGTATGACTCTTTTTGAAATTTTAATGAGCCTCTAAAGACTACAGTATCCTTGGTTAAATAAGGCACCAGGGATAGAAGTGAATAGAGGTGTTAACATAATATATCTACTAACTGAATAATTTTGATAAAAATTACAGATTATGCTTTCCCTGGCACCCATAGTAACCTCCTGGACATTCAAACAAAATATATGAGACAGAAAAAAACAAACTAGTCTCTCTGATTTCCATTATATATATTATATATAGGCATATGCTCTTCAAAAAGTCAAGTTTTCTTAGATACTTACAGTTATGCTTGACAGAACACATTTCAGATTTATTATATTTAATGAAGTTTTAGTAGGAAAGGAACACATTCTGGGAAATACAAAATAGAATATGAAAAAGTAGAGAACAATTTTACTGTATTTGTGGAAAGAATTCATCTCCTTTCCATCCTTAAATAAACTATCTTGAAGCACAATTTATAAAAGGATGAACAAAAAGAACTACCGTTAAGTTCATGTATCTTTACAATTCTATGCAAGATTGGATTCTAGAGAGACTGCAATACATTTTATCACTATGGCTTCATGTCTCACGGGAAATTTATTCTCTTTTAAGACAAGAAATAATGAACACTTTGCCACCCCTACAAAGTTATGTCAACATTAATATTTTTTATAGCTGCTTAGCTTTCCATTGTGTGTTTAACTGATGCAATCGGTTCCCTATTATGGATATTTAGATTATTTCCTTTTTCTTTACAATATTTATCCTTACATATTTATCCCCGAGCACTTTTCTATTTTTTTTACCGAGAAAAACTCCAAAAATCCAAATTACTATGTCCTCTAGCAATGCACTCTCAACAACACAGCTATTATCATTTTTTGTCTAAACTCAAATTTTCCTTTCCTTTGTTGATTGTCCACATTGTACTTATTCTTTAGTGAACTGATTATTTGGGTCCTATGTTTCTTTTTACAAATAAATTGATTTAGTCATTGATTTCTTTACTTAAAAATGCTCATCATATATACATATATAATAGTATTATATATATTTGTATTATATACATATATATTTTTAAAGATTTATTTATTTATATAAGTAATCTCTACACACAATATGGGGCTCAAACTCATAATCCCGAGATCAAGAGTCATGTGCTCTCTGGACTGAGCCAGCCAGGCACCTCCAAAATGTTCATCATATATTAAGGATATTAACCTTTGATCTATTATACTTTGTAAATACTGCTTCCTACTCTGTCATTTACTTTTTAGTCTCATGTTGGTTTTTGTCATACAAAAGCTTTTGGTTGTCCATATTCAAATCTTTCATCTTTTCCTTTGTGATTTTTTTCCCTCAGTCTATGTTATGCTTCCAAAATCTTTTTGTATTGTTATTACCACAAATTATATAGGGATTCATCTGTCTTTTCTTCTAGTTCTGTTGTTTTTGGTTTTGTTTTTTTGCAGTTTTATTTTCAAACCTGAACTCTGCTCCTTACCAGCTGTGACCTTGGTCAAGGTCTGGGTTTCTTCATCAGTAAATAACGAATAATAACTACTACCTTACTGGGTTGCTGGTATGATTTTTTTAACAAGGCAAGACAGGTAAAGAGCTTACCACAGTGCCTGGCCACAATCTAGAATATATTTTAGTTAATATCCATTATCAATATCTTCCCTTAAATCTTTAATCAACTATAATTAATTTTGCCATAAAGAAGGAGGTAAACATAGAATTATTTTTTCTTAAAGTAGTTCCTTTGTCTTTGCAACAATTCTGTCAGGTAATCCAATTTCAAAGATAAAAGAAAAGACAGCTATTCTTAGAAAAAAAATTTTTAAGGGCAGCCCGGGTGGCTCAGCAGTTTAGGGCCGCCTTCAGCCCAGGGCATGATCCTGGAGACCCGGGATCGAGTCCCACGTCGGGCTCCCTGTGTGGAGCCTGCTTCTCCCTCAGCTTGTGTCTCTGCTTCTCTCTCTCCGTGTCTCTCTTGAATAAATAAATAAAATCTTAAAAAAAAAAAAATTTTTTTAAAGGAATCACCTACTGCTGTTTCTCTAGATCCCCTAGTTCTCACTTTTAAAATTCTACTGACCAAATATAATGGTGGAGTATTCTAATACAGGAAAGAGAGAAAGAGAGAGAGCCAGTATATGGTGGTGGGGTGTTATGTTTTGTATGTATTGGGGTATGTGCGTGTGTACACGTATGTATGTGTGTGTTGGGTATATATGGGGTTATATGTGTGTTGGGTATATGTGTATATGTGTGTGTATTGGGGGTGTATGTGTGGTGCATGTGTATTGGGTTGTGTGGGGGCATGTATAGGGATATATATGTATATGCATGTATGCTGTGGTATATGGATGTGTGTGTGTGTTGGGGGTACATGTGTGTCTGTGCACGTGTGTGTGTATGTGTGTTACATTGGGACATACGAGGAGAGGAAAAAAGAAAGGTATTATTTGGGACAGGATAGGTCAACTTATACTGTTCAGTGAAGGAAAAATATGTACTTTTCTAACATTATCTCAGTAGGGTATAGGGGATAAAAACCAACATAATATATCCTATCAATAAAACTATGGATAGAAACATACTCTATAGATTCCTCTTTATTTTTCTAATCTAGTAACTTTTGAGCTGTATGACTCCTGGGCTGTGGTTATATTTGATCAATGCTTCGGTCTGGTAATTTTCAAGGGCATGACTGGTATGGTAGGAAACAACTGTCAACCAAAGCCTAAGAATGCACTGTGGACTCTATACAGCCTCCTGTCTTCCTCAACATAATCAGTTCTTCATCAAACACAAACGAAGGCTATAGTTAATTGTGATAGAGAGAGAATATTAAATATCAAAGACCCTTCTACAGTCTGTTAAGGAGAGTCTGGTTGATCCAAAAGACTGAAGGTTTCCTACTTTGTTCTTTCCATCCTTTAAACACAGACGTCCCCTTTTTCAGCACAGGAAAAAAAAAGAACCGACTTGCCAACTGCTTTTTGAAGCTCACTATACAAAAAACAGGAGTACTGATGCTGGATGGTGGGAATCCGAGAATCCATAAAAGACACAGTATTTTGACCTACAGGTCTCCTGACCATACCTCACCCTCAAATAGAACAAAGCTCTGTCTAGGGGAATGCACACCAGCCCATATGGGAAAGTTCAGAAGTCCTGTGGGAAGCAGGAGGATCTATGAGTATTTGTGACTATCCCAGACAAACCGAGCAAAGCCACAGTACTGTTAAACCCAAGAGGCTTGTGGCTTTTTAGCAGGACCAATGCCAGAGAGGAGGTGGCCCTTTTACAGATGTCAGCTCCACGTGCCTGGTGCAGGGTATCCTCAGGGCAAACCTCCCTCAGTTGTTAACAGCCATGATCAAGAAGATGTCAATTTCCTCTGTGGGGTTTATGCTTAAAACCTCCTATAATGATATGGACAAGTCTTAAAACACAGGCATGCTCATAGCAATCTGTAACACAGTATCACAAAAGCAGAGAGGACTCCTATTTGGAACTTCTGCAACCAAGGTTATACACCTGACCCACTCAACCCTAAGTCACATATATAATACAGATCTGAGTCTCCACAAATATGCATAATTTGTCCCTATTGGGGATCACAGTTGTGATCAAAGCTGTCACATGTGTGCATTGGGAACCGAGTAACCAAGGTAATCCCCTCTCTATAGAAGAGTCCTGATAGCAAAGCACAGAAGACCAACTAGAGTTGAAGAGAAAAATGCACACACCATTCATATGCCTAACACCTGACTACCAAAGAGGCACAGAGTCAGTTACAGTGAGCTACGTTCTTAGAAATGGGAGAACCAAATGGGAGGGCATAACCCTTGTCATATTTACAATCTGCATTAAACAAGGCAGTCAAATATAGATCATGGCCGAATAAAACAATAAGTATGGCAATTAGGAGGCTAGACAAGACATACGCATGGAATATTTCTCATTTTTCTAAGGCAGGAACATGGAAAAGCATTCAAGATTTCAACACGACATATTTTTTATCAGTGTAAACAGAATCTCCTGATTCTTTCTTTCCTGTCTTTTCTCTTTGGAGTGAAAAAAAAAAAAAAAAGCTCATATTTGTGATGTGGAACTCCTAGGCCTGCTTGTTTGTGAGGATGTTTTTCCACCTCTAAGGAGGGCTGACAGCCACAGCGATTTTGATGAGTCTGGGCTTGGCAGGTGGCCCAGGTCCAAATCAGAGCACCTGGACAAGTGCAAGACCAGACAGGTCTTCTCCACACATCCATGCAGTGGGGAGAAATGCCTAACCTGGACCAGGCTTCAGCAATCCCTCTCCCAAATAGGGCAACTGAGAAACTACCCCATGTAGTAAAGTTAAACCTGGTTTAAGCTCAATGACCAAAAACTACAGAGTTCAGATTTTTAAAAATGAAGGCCTTAAGGACTGACCCGGTGACAGTAGATTTAAGTTTTAATCAACTACAGAAGTTTGCCATTAACGAGCTTGGTAAAAGGATCCTGAGAAACTGGGCCATGAGGGTAAAGGGAGAGCATGGGGCTATTTTCCATAGCGGCGTCCAAGGGTGATCAGCATTGCGGTGCCTGGGAGTCTTGCTTGCAGCATGGCACGGGGTGACTCACCCAGATGGACGTTTCCACCCCAGCAACAGCACTGGGACAAGTCATGAGCTGGTAGTGAAACTTGGCTCCTTTTTTTGCTGGCAAGTAAGGTGGCTGACTCACCAAGGCGAGGGTCAGATATTGGTGCCCAGGATGGAGGAAACAAAGGAGCCACCTTACCTGTGAAAACTGTCTGATAGAGGATGTATTTTGAGCTATTCTGTAGGAGTTTTCACATAAAGCATCTACTGAGAAAGTGTCTTCATTTCTGTCTGGTATGTTCTCTGAGGTACTGGAACACACCAAACCCAACATCCCCTCTGGACTGTGGGGAACACAGTATTTACAGCACACGAGGAGAGACTAAAACAAAGCCCAAACCAAACACAGACATTCGGGCCTCTGGAGAACATCTAACCTAATGCTATTAGAACGGTTCCTGGCCGGGTTCCAAGCCAGAGCACTGTAACGTAATTGCCGAACACGGCCACATTTTGGGGTGGCAGAGAAGATGGGACAGCCTGAATTGCAGGAGAATTCATGCCATCTTCATGCGTGTCACTGCTTAAAACCCACATTTACAACTGCTTTTCAGCTTTCTCCCTGGTAGCAGTTTCTTTATCTGTAAAATGGGGACAGTAGTCGTTTCTATGTGATCAGGTGATTGACAATTAAATAACCTACTGCAGTAAAGGGAAGAGCACAGTGCTGGGGACCTACTGCTCCCAGTATATTGTCTACTGTGATTCTTATTTAGCTCTACATACCCTTCATTAAGTTACATGATGTCTCTGGGTGCCAATAAATAAAGAACAGATGGGGATGATGGGAAGAAAAGCCTGTATGAAGGGGGGCTGGATGGGATTAAAAAATGGGAGTAGAGGGGTGCCTGGCTGGCTCTGCTGGTAGAGGATGGCACTATTGATCTCAGGGTCATGAGTTCAAACCCCACATTGGGCATGAAGCCTACCTATTTTTTAAAAACTATAAGTAGAGGCAAGAAAAAAGAGCAGTCTGCACACACACATACACATCCATACATATATACACACACACTAACACCCATTTACACACACCCATATTCACACACACAAGCACACGTACATATACACACTTATAGTCAAATATACACACGCTCACAACATACAGACACATATATATACATACTTATATATACATTCACACACATTTACAAACACTCTCTCTTTAAAAAAAGGTGGGGGGCAGCCCTGGTGGCTCAGCCGTTTAGCACCGCCTTCAGCCCAGGGTACGATCCTGGAGACCCGGGATCAAGTCCCATGTCGGGCTCCCTGCAAGGAGCCTGCTTCTCCCTCTGCATGTGTCTCCACCTCTCTCTCTCTCTGTCTCTCATGAATAAATAAATAAAATCCTAAAAAAAAAAAAAAACTAACAATATTAGCTTAGCTCATTTATCTCAGAAAAGTTTTTCTCATCAGTAAAGCTGGCCTAACCAAGAAAAAAGTCAAGGTTCCTCTATGACCTCACTGGGGAAGGAAACGTCTGTGTGGACCGCAGTGATGTGAACTGAAACAGTCTCAATGTGGGCACCTGGCACACTTTACCAAACACAAATACAATCCCACCAGGAGTAAAATATAAAGTAAACATTAAAGATTCTTGTGATACAAAAAAAAAAATTTTTTTTTAACCGACCTCCACTCTTACCCAATTTTCGGAATTCACCGACATTCTCTTCTATCTGTAAAATAACAGAGGCATGACCACTGCGCCCTAAATCACTCCAGCTGGTAGGCCATGCTCTGGACTCCCACCAGCTGAGTTATGTTCTCACAAAGGGTCAGCTGTGTTTGCTCCTACACTGGTTTATGTCAATTGTACTTCTCTGTAATTACATAATTTAATTAACAAATGTAAAAAGACAGTTGCTGATTCTAAGAAAATAAAGTTGGGTGCTTAGGGAACAACCTGAGAAGGCTTAGTCACTAGAAGAATTATCAAATTTGGTATGGGGTAAGACAATTTTCAAAAGACTATATAAAAGAAAAAGTCTAAAAGAATCCTGCATTCAGACTGTTTCATAAGTGTTTTAGAATATAAATTTTGATACACAAAAGTTTTGTCTTGTTACTATTCTCGCTTCAGTTAAACAGTGTGAAAGAGAAATCATTTCTACCTCTGGACACATAAAATGTCCCATCATGGGAACAGAATCAAACACGGCTGCTTTCCCCACAGCAATAGCTCACGGCTCGGATGCACACAGCACAAAGCTACGCTAGCAGAACAAGAATCAGACATATAACCTTTCTCCTGACCTGCGGGGCATTAACAATGCCTGAAAACACATGGCTTCAGCAAGTTTGAGCAATATGCCATATGGTGAGAATTGTTATATAATTTCTAAGTCAATAGCTTAGAAGCTCTGAGCCTGGAAATGTTCATGTCCCCATCGATTCCCAGATACGCCACTGCCAGACTGTTTTTTGGGGGGTTTTTGTTTGTTTGTTTGTTTTATTTTAAATATATATATATATATATATATATATATATGTATATATATATATTTTTTTAGTAATATCTATGCCCAACATGGGGGCTGGAACTTACAACCTAGAGATCAAGAGTCGTATGCTCTACTGGCTGAGCCAGTCAGGTGCCTGCGCCTCACCAGACTGGTTTTTATTTCTGGCATCAAGATTTATAGAAAAATAGGTTTGTGAAAGATATTCCCCCACTAGGATGAAAACTGACACCAAGGGGACTGGAAATCAGTTATTTACCAACGTGGCACCTTTTAGGCAGTGATAAATCATGGCCTGATTCATTAACAAGAAGGCGTTAATTACAATTGGTAGTGACTGAACCATTTACAAAAGCCTATGACACTCTCAAGTGATGTCAGTATACACTATAATAACTTTATCCTAAACATGGATCTACGTCTACATGCATGTACATATGGGGTGAAGAGTGGGGGAATATACGAGCTTATGTAGAAATATGCGAAGCTTTGAGTATCTAATTTTGCGGGTTGTTTTTTTTCTTCATCCTGGCACAAGCATTTTTGCTTTAAAGACTCAGAATTATCCACCAGACAAGCATTATTATGCCTACCTAACCCAAAGGTTATATATAATAAGAGATAATACAGTTAAAGTGTAAAACATCTCAAAGCCTGATTCAATGCAATTCAAACAGCTTAACAAACAAGTCTTTGACTTGCCTCTGAAAAGTCCACTGCAACAGCTGTGTGGCCAGCATAAAATGTCTGATTCATGTTTTATCAGTGAGCCAGAGGGGATCTGAGATCATCCTAGGCCACAGCTCCTCCTTCCACAGATGAGGAAACAGATCCCCAAAGGTGAGCAGCTGGTGGCAAAACCAAGTCTCATCAATTCCAGTACCATCCATTCTCTTTCCACAGGGCTGACGCTACTATCCTCAAAACTGCCACAATGTGACCACAATAAAGACGATAATAAATATAAAGTGAAATTGTCCTATGTGCCAAATATTGGTTTTTGTATTTTCTGTGACCAGGTCACTTGGTCCTCAAATCATCCCTATAAGGAGGGAATGATTATCATCCTCATCTTAACATTTGATGAAAGAAAAGTGCAGTGAGATTCAGTGGGCCATGCCTTACATCGGTAGAAGGTGGTGAGGCCAGGATTAGAAGCTGGGCAGTCAGGCATAGGACCCCACATTCTCCCTCCCAGCACTCCAACAGCCTGCTGCCATGCCATTATGCCCTCTATGGACTTGTGTATTTCTATGTCGGAGAGCCTAAGAATGAAAGGTGCCATGGTCACTTTTAACAAAGAGTAAAAGAGAACATTCTGACCATCCCACATGAAACTCAGCGCTCCTGCCTCTCTTTGCCGTCTCAAACCCTGTGCTTTCAATTCGTTCTCTCTTCCCTACCCCTCCTTCCCTCTGCCCCCCAAGTTTTGAGAGCTGCCTTGAGAGCTCTTCATCAGTATCAATGATGCCATTATTCATTGAGCCTGACAAATAGGTCGGTTTCAGGAAATCCATGCTTCCCCTTCTACATTTTCTCTATTTCCCATCAGAGAATGAAGGCTTCTATCTTAATGTTTCTATTCACCATTAAGAAGAAATTGCTATTTCTTTTTTAATGAAGAGAAAGGAAATCAAGTTAGTATGAAACCAATAAACTAATCTACCAGTAATGTATTTAGTAGGCAGATTGTTTATAATGAATGCAAACAAACCTGAGACAACAGCTAGCAAGAATCTTACTTTTTGCTAAGGTGGTCACGGGATTTGTACAATAATAGGGCGATCTGAAGAATTAGAGAATTTCTCTCCGCATTTTATACGTAGACATTGCTCTAGGAGCTGAGAGAGTGCTGTATTTCAGGGATGAATGGAATGCATTATTTGATGTGATCAGGCAAACTAAAAGTAGCTTAAAAATCATTTTGATCTTTTTAAAAATTTCTGAGCAGACTGATTTGTAAGGCAGAGCTCCAGAAATCTTTAGTTTCACATGTAAGTTTTATTATTATTTGTACTTAATAAAGTTATTTCCTCCTTAAAAAAAAAAAAAAGTTTATCCTGGGTGCCTGTGGTTCAGTTGGTTAAGCATCTGCCTTCCGCTCAAGTCATGATCCTGGAGTCCTGGGATTGAGCCCCGTGCCAGGCTCCCTGCTCACCAGGCACTCTGCTTCTCCCTCTCCCCCTCCCTCTGTGCTCTCTCTCTCTCTCAAATAAATAAATAAATAAATAAAACCTTTTTAAAAAAGAAGTTTGTCCTATGTTCAAGGATATGAGCGATATATTGCAGAAGGCTCAAATGGTCTCTGTGGGCAATAAGGGAGGATATGATTCTAGAAGACACGACAAAGGATAACCACCCTTAAACATTATTTTAACCACATCACTGCAACAGCTCCTGTATTGCACCATTATCAGTCAACCAATAATCAGTCTAAACTAAACTCAGTTTAGACTTCAGAATTTCCTATTAACTAGCCTCACTGCAAGTACAAAAGGCTTCCCACTGCTTCCCCCCACAACACACCTTCCTGCTAAGGCAGGTGCTACACAGCACGCTCACTCCCACTTCTGCAGCTTCGCTTATGGAAAAGCCAAATGAGGTGTCGCTTCCAGTGCACCTTCCATTAGCGCACAAAGTTAGCGATTTAACCCTTACAACAACACTTAAGACAGGAAACATTGCCATGTTTCCGATTTTACAGAAGAGAAACGGTAGCTCAGAGAGATTACGGAAGAGAACCAAGGAAGGGATCCCTGAGATTTAAACCCAGGGCTGACATCGAAGTCCATGTTGGTTCTCCCATCTAGAAACCCTCTTGGCTGGCTTTTACTACACCTACGCTTTGTTTTCACGCCTGGTTTAAGTTTCTTGTCCCCTGTGGTGCCTTCCCAGGTAATATGTTCGGCCCTTTCAGATTTTGCCCCTCCTTGAGTTTTCTCCAGCCCCTGAAATCTGTAAGACAGTTTAACTAAATACTATCCTAAAATGTTTCCTGTTGGAGGTAATACACTCTTTTGCTTTCCACTTAATTTTGTGATTTCTCAAGGGCTTTCTGAGGCTGCACACACCGAAGGGATTTCACGAGAACTTCAAAACTGTTTTGAGACCTACCGGCTCCCTGGGTTATATAAAACGAATGACGCATGAGGCAGGGGGCGCAGGATGGGTGGTTGGGAGTCATGGAGCAGAGGGTGAGAAAAATATTATATATTAAAAAAATATAATAAAGGACCCTACATGTTGTCCAAGGAATATAAATTTTCCTCTACAAGTGGTAAAGAGTCCTTGAAAGCATTTCAAAACTGCACAAGAAGAGCTAAATCAGGAAGATCTATCTGGCTATATCTTGAATAACATCAGCTGAACAAAGAGTGGGCTTTGGATAGCCATGGCATTTATTTCTGTTACAGTAGGAAATGTTTTACTTCTGTAGTTTATTTAAATCCAAAAGCACACACCCAACACAAAAATACACACTGTGCAAACACTCAAAGCAGACTGTTTTAGACTCTGTAGAATATATTGTCTGAAGTCCTAATAAACCAATAAAAAGACAAATAAATTACAACCAACATTATGAAGTACTTACTCACTTCAATGAAATACCATTTGCCAAAGGTGTAGTAGTGATGTCTAGAAAGAAAGGCTAATTTACCCACGGTGAGCCCTATTTCCAGACTATTAATTTTTTTAAAAACTTTAAATTGAGTGATTTCTCAACGAGTTTGCTTTATGCGGCAAGGAAAAGGCTGTCATGAAACAAAATTCCCTACAAGCAAGTGATTTCCTTTTGCCTGCTAGTCCTGTAAAACCTGCATCGTCTCCATATTCCTCACTATTCTTCTTTTTAAAAAGCAAATGAGACAGTCATTCAGCTGACGTTCTTCTAAGTCAAAACGAGGAGAAAACAATCATTAAGACTATCTAAGGAAATCAGAACAATCAAAATGTAGGACTCAAACTTCCTCCACTAACACATATGCTTCCCTCCTGAGCTGAAGCAATTGTGACGGACTCCTTGGAAGAGCCAATTCTCACCAAATAATAAAATCAGTAGTCATCTGTGTTTGAGGGAATAGGGGTGAAATGTCTCAAGGAAGGAACACTAGTGAAATTGGGGCCGGGAACTCATGCTTCCCTGTGGAATGTGTAGTTCATATCACCAGTGACCATCAGAACACTCAGGCCATGAGTGGGTCCTGGAAACAAACACCATGTGTGCTTTGCTTCTATCAACGGAGCATGCATTCCCTAAACGTTGGCAAGAAGGAAAGATATTGCACATTAAAACTCTCCTTCATGTGATAATCACAACAGCTACCATTTCTGGCTTGAGGCAGTGCCCCGTTATTTCTAATTGTTGGAACATCTCTGAAGATACTACCACCCTCTTTGCAGGGAAAGACCCTAACACTTAAAAATAAACAAACCCATCCATGACTTCTTAGCAAGTTAGTGGCATAGCCAGATCCTGAAATCAAATCTTGTTGACTTCAAAGTCCACATACTAGAATTGGAAAGAATGAGTGTGAATTTTATGGGAAAAACGGAACTCCAGAATAAAGAAAACAGACGAAGAAGAAGCCTGAGGCCCAAAAATCAAGTGAAGAGAGGGAGCCAACTCACCAGCATATTTTGTAGTATTAGATTCATCCATGGACCAGAAGCAATAATCAAAGGCAAATACCTGAAAGAACAAAATATTAAAAATAAATTAACTTCTCTCAGTAAATCAGACTGAAAAAAAAAAAGATTTGCTGATAAATATGAAGGTTCCTGTTACTGTCTGATTAGGAAAAAAAAACACTATAGGTTTGATGTTTTGTTACTTCTAAAGATTCTTTCGAGCTAAACTGATAGTTATCTTTTTTTTTTTTTAAGATTTTATTTATTCATTCATGAGAGACACAGAGAGAGAGACAGGCAGAGACATAGGCAGAGGGAGAAGCAGGCTCCATGCAGGGAGCCCGATGTGGAACTCGATCCGGGACCATGGGATCACGCCCTGAGCCAAAGGCAGATGCTCAACCGCTGAGCCACCCAGGGGTCCCCAACTGATAGTTATCTTACTGTTAGAGTCATTTGCATATGAAAAATGCTATTTATCCAGAACACAAATGAGATTTCTTAACCAAAAAAATATTCTTTTTTTTTCCAAAAAAATATTCTTAATGGCACTTTAGTAAAGAAAAAAATAACAACAATGACTTCTCATCCAAGTAGACAGTTCCCCCATCTGCTGAAGCAAGCCCTTGGCTGGATTTTCACAGCTTTTCAAGTAACATGAAAGTGATAAACTTGTGTTTGAATCAGCCTTTCTAGTTTTCCATGAATCAGTTCTTCTAGCTTACCGTTTTATAGCCAGAGTTCCAAACTTCCCACATTCCCACCTTGGACTCCCTTCCCTCTCTGTTTCAGCATGTCATCTGGGGCCAAGTCTTGTTAATAAACCAATAACCCACACTTGCGTGCATTTTCTGTAGTTATGGAATGACCACTATGTATTGGAAACGCCAACGTACAGTGCATTGGGATTCTCATCCAATCATTGCTTCCATGCATAGGACTACCACTCATGTTCCAGCCATCATTACCAAATGCACAGGACAATGTTCCCCAAAGTCTGCTCCAAGAAACGGTAGTTTCAGGAGCTATTCCATGAAAAATGATTAAACTGTGTTGGCAATGGTGTACATTTTACCTTGTTTGAGATCCTCAATGTGATTCTCAATATTAAAGGCTCTGAAAGTTTATCCAGCAAAGAAATCCATTTAATTACTTAACTTTTTTATTTTCCAATTCATTTTAGTGAAGAGACTCTTTAGTAACATGTATTAACATACTCTGAAACTACTGTTTCTTAGCATACCCTTTAGCAAACTCTGGCTCAGAGGACTCAGCAGCCACTCTCCTGGGCTCCCTGATACAACCTTCTCTCCTGGCAGTCCAAGCAACAAATTATAGACCTCCCACAGACAGGAACCCTCTAGTGCTTAATGATTTCCTTGGGATTGTAAGCATTGTGCAAACAGAACCCAAACTCTTTGACCTGGCATTTGAGCTGGCCACAATGAGGCATTTCCAGCCCCTGCCCCCTCGCTTCCTTACACTTCTGAATTTGTCTGTACCTTGGAATTGGTAAGAACGATTCCACCTAAAAAGAAAAAAAAAAAAAAAACGATTCCACCTGTCTTGTTCTCCTTTTCATTTACACCTGTCAAAATGCTTCCTATTTCTTAAGGTCTAGTTAGACACATTTTCCTTCTAGGAAACATTTCTTGGTTAAATCCAAAGGAGTTATCTCTTTTCTCTGAAATCTTATAGTGCCGCTTAATCTTTTTTTGTGTGACTCTTATACTAGTGATCTGTTTTCCATTTTTCATGTATACGATCTGTGCATGTGTTTATCTCCACTGGTAGTTTAAGTTCCTTGAAGATAGGAACCCATACCCAATTCATGCTTCTATCCTACAGTGTTCACAGGAGTTATTTATAATTATTTACTGAATGATTAATGGTACTGAGACACTGCAATAAGGCAGGTACTTTCTAAATCATAAAAAGATCAAGTTATGCTCTGCATAGTTTCAGCACTGCATGCACTCTCATGCTGTTACAACCCATTCAGGAACATACGATGTACACAGCTTACATCATCAATCTCAAATCCAAATTCAATTTTGTGACTTATACACACTTATTTGCTCTGGTCTTAGAGTAACCAAGGTTAAAACGAACAGTAGTTTCAGTCAATAGAGTGTGTTGGGATATTTACTGCATTTCAGGACTCTTCTGATGACTCAAGAGACCACACAGGCGAAATACAGTTAATCTTCCTGCCTCTAGGCAGGACTGACTTCAATACTTTTCCTGTGACATGATGATCCGTCTTGTTTTTAAACATTTCCAGAAAAGGAGATTCCACAATCTCCCTTTAATGGCATCTTATAACACGTAACTTCCATTCTCAGGTCATTTTTCCCTTCCTTTTGACCTAAGTCAACTCAACTCTCCTGGCTTTAAATAGCCAAGAGAGGCTTTTTTCCAATTTTTTATGTATTGTCATGGTTTTCCTCCAGAGTTTCAATGAATTCCTTAGTCGTTGCTAATATAACGAAATAATCATTTATTCTCCATATGTTGATTTTTCATTCCTACCTAAAAACTTACTTTTAACCATTTGCTTGCCCCTGGGGCAAGAAAGCCACGGAGTAACATGCACAGTAACGCTACTTGAAATAAAATGAAGTCCTCTCCAAATTTTGAGGGTCCACCTCTCAGTAACAGTCATTACATATTCTGTGCCAACTTCTATCTCTAGCAGTTAATAAAGTCCAATTTTGCTCATAAAAAGATTTAAAATATTTTAGGAGGCAAGTGCCTCCTAAAATTCAGACAAATGTTAAAATTCTGCAGAAAAGTTTTAAAATTAAGAAACAAACAAAAACAAAGAAAACCCTGCAGAGGAGAAAAGGCCTGTGACAGTACTGGTGGATATGACTGCTTTTCACTTACCAAATATTGAACTTTCCTTGACCCGAATCATATCTCAAATTTCACCACCTTTGATCACAGGCATTTTTAAAAATATATTTTATTTATTCATTCATGATAGACACACAGAGAGGCAGAGACAAAGGCAGAGGGAGAAGCAGGCTCCATGCAGGGAGCCCAATTTGGGACTTGATCCCAGGACTCCAGGATCACGTCCTGGGCTGAAGGTGGTGCTAAAACACTGAGCCACCCAGGGATCCCCTGATCGTAGGCATTTTTGAATGGCCATCCCTCAAACCATGGAGTGTAGATTATTACTTTATTAAATATTTATCATTAAGAACATTGAAGTCCAGACGCCTGATGATTTCCCTAAAACTCAAAGCACGTGAACAGAAAAATTCTTGTTATAATTGTTTCCTCTAACACAGGCTACAAGTGACCTTCCTTCCATGAAATTCTACTGACTTTGTAGCTCCTGTGGCACGGTTCACACGTGGTTCTATTTTATGCCTCAGTTCTTCTGTGTGGGTCTTACTTCCACTTTAAACGATGAGCTCGTTATGGACAAGGGCTGGTCTCATGAACCTCATAGTGCCTGGCTCAGGGTCCCATACAGAGCAGCCACTGTATGTAGCATTTTCTCAGTAAATAAACATAATACCAGGAAAAGGAGTTGGAATACAGACATGAACACAAAACAGATGTGAGAACTGGTAAGAATAAGCAGAAGTTCAACTGTAAGGTATATGTTTAGGTATTTCATTACTTTCATATGTTTTCTTTCCCTTTTTTTAAAGCATGCACAAGCAGCGGGGGTGGGGGGTGGGGAGGGAGAGAGAGAGAGAGAGAGAGAGAGAGAGAGAGAGAGAGAGAGAGAGAGAATATCTCAAGCAGACTCCTCGCTGAGTGCAGAGCCCAACGTTGATCCCACAACTCTTGAGATTGTGACCCGAGAAGAAATCAAGAGTCAGACGCTTAACCAACAAAGCCACCCACACATACTTTCTATCCATGTTTTTAAACTTGGGTCCTTCAATGGTCAAATACAAATTTGGTCACGAGATGAGCAGAGTCCACTTTGGCTCCATTGTTCTGTGGTTTAGGTGGATAACAAGTATGGCCACGTCGTGTATCATTTGTAGCTTACACAGAGATTAGAAAAATTGTTTGTTGTTAGAACAGTTACTTCTTATGATTGTTACTAAAACAGTTTCAAGGGTATTCAAAATAATTTGTTTTATGTAGCCTAATCAATTATCTTGCAATCTCATTAGTCCTAAAAATTAACGATCCTTTTCATGGCCAAATTTAATTATAATTTAATCACAAGAGGTTCGTAACAAAAGGGGACATGATTTTCTTTGGCCTTTGAGAAGTTTTGATTTTCCAATACAAAAAACCACTGACACTTCAAAAGAGGTAACAAAACCATTTTCTTGAGAGCTATTCCTTGGAAAATGAGCACTTCAAATTTAAAAAGAAAAATCATTTTTTCAAAGCCATCACATTATATTAGAGAAATGTGTTATTTAAGACTTTGAACTCATTTCATTAAAATTCCTAAATGCTTAGTTCATTTATTCATTATGAAGTTACTACCATCCCAACTGGAGTGAGGGGATGGGGAACATCTTAATGCATACAACTGACTAAAACAATAAAGTAAATTTGGGCAGCCCGGGGGCTCAGCGGTTTGGTGCCGCCTTTGGCCCAGGGCCTGATCCTGGGGACCCAGGATCGAGACCCATGCCGGGGTCCCTGCGTGGGGCCTGTTTCTCCTTCTGCCTGTGTCTCTGCCTCTCTCTCTCTCTCTCTATCTTCATGAATAGGTAAATAAATAAACTCTGAAATAAATAAATAAATAAACAAATAAATAAATAAATAATCAAGCAAGCAAATTTGGAAACCAGGCATAAATTTGCTATTTTGTCTATGCCAATCCATATGGTGAGCATTTTTTGTTAAAGCGCCCATACTTTCCAACAGCCTTCAATTAGATGAAGAGTCAAAAGGACAGATGCTCTCTAGTTGCTTTTAAAATCTGAAAGCCACTGTCTTCATTGTTTCTAAGAAAATTTTACTCTATCTTAAAATCCTACTCCTTCCTCTTAGTTTGCAACTTGTAAAACTCCTAACAGCATTTAATTCCCTGTTGCTTGCTGTTCACATCTGTTCCACCTTCACTGCTCTTAAAAATGTTAGCTTTGCATCTTTGTGAACCATTGAACATCTAGTAAAGTTACGAGCAGCTGCTTTTAATAAGGCAAATGTGTTGAGTGATACATATTCTGAGGCAAAGGAATAGTTCCAGGACTTATGAGCAGGATGTAATTAGCCGAATTCTGGTCATATCTAAAAGTCCTATCTCTGATGACATTTCAACAAAATTCAATTTTTAAAAATGCAATAAAGAATCTTCTGTTTCCTTGAAGAACCAGAAGGCATCAGCGTTCTAAGAAATGTGATCTATAATCATTTTCTGACCCATAAAAGCCAAACATGCAGGAACTTGCAATCCCAACTACCTTCCACTCATCCCTTCTAATTGTGTGCATTCACCAATAAGCTCTCTAGTTGTACAATGATTAATCCACAAAGCAATCAACAAATACCTATTTGCTACCCCCTCTCAATTTTAAGTACTATAGGGAACTCAAATATATATTAGGCATGTTGTTTGTACTTTACTTATAGTCCAGCTAATAACAACATAAAACAATTATCTTTGGGGGAGAAAAGCATCTTTTTTTCCCCAAAATCATTTTTATACTTTTCATACCCCCTCTCCAGGCAGAAAGTGATTAACCCCAACTTATATCAAGATAATTTAATTTTACGCAAAGAAATATTCCTAAGGGTGCCTGGGTGGTTAAGTAGGTTAAGCAACTGCCTTCAGCTCAGGTCATGATTCCAGCTCAGCAGGGAGTCTGCTTCTCCCTCTGCTTCTCTCCACCATTCATGCTCTCTTTCAAATAAATAAAATCTTTAAAAAAGAAATATTTCTAAACACATATATCAGATTTTTGGCAGTGTGTAAAAGCCCACTCCCTTTCAATTTTTCCAAATTAAAATCTTTCAATGATGTTTTAAATATTACTTCTTTATGAAAACCCTCTGAAGGATACTTATTAGTCTGAATTTCTTACCTATCTAACTAGACTTTGTGGGGGGCGGGGAGCATGTACAAGAAAGAGAGTTTCATTCTCTTTGCTACATTATTAATTCTTAGAGGCCAAGACTTTAGTTTTCCTAATGTTTTTATTGTCCATAATTCCACCAAACAAACAAAAAAATCTGAGATTTGACTTTGTAAAGCAACTTCTTGGTAAACTACCCTTTAATTAAATGATCTTGTAAATCTGTGTTTTCATGTACGATGGCTGCTTAAAACAGGGCATGCTGGTTGGTGGGATCCTTCAGCTGCACTGCACCATGTAAGACACCACAATGGTACCCTGGCAAAGCCTCTGATTTCATTCAATTGTGGAAGTGATAGGACTAGTGTCACCCTACAGACATCAGCTGTGTTTACTGGATTCCCACCCCTTTCCCAAGTAGACAGGAGTAAGGTTCCCTATTCATCTACTATGTCCAGAGTCAGCCAAAGTCTTCAGTTCTCAGAATTTCTATTAAGGACTAAGAAATCCTTTGGGCATGATAAGGACAGTAGGAAGTCCGGGGGCAAAGGGAAGAAAAGAGAATGAGGGAATCCTTCCTTCCTGTAACTACCTCTCTCTCCTCACCTCCCTGCTCAGTGAGCTGCAAGTCATTCTTCAAGTTCTGCCCAAGGGTCATTTAGCTACAAGCTCATTCTTCAAGGACTGCCCAAGGGTCACCTCCTCTGATGTTTCCTCAACTTCCCTCCTCTGTGCTTAGTCCAAAGTATTACCTCTCTAGCACACCTTCTACAGAAATAACTGCCCATTTTACATTCAGGTGGGGTTGTGGGAATTTAAGCAAAATACCTACCAACACAATGCTTAGTGTATAACAGGAATTCAGTATCAGCAGCTAATTTGACCAGCATTAATAGCATCCACTATGGGCTCCTCTCCCCAGAGAGCAGTAGAGTTACTACTTGTGGAGTTTTTACTCTGTACCAGGTACCATCCTATGTGTTTTATAGTCTCATCCAGCTGGGACCTCCCTTGAGTGAGGGACTGTGATTCATTTCTTTATTTTTCGCAGGTACAGATGCAAGAGACAGTTTGATGGCTTGATTTGCTTAATCAAGTAAAGAGAAAAATAAAAAGGCAACCAAAGTCCAAACAGCCATGAGTGGAAGAGTTCCTTTAGTTCCCGAGTTCTGTATCAAAAGTATCAATGGAAAGCATACTACTTCCTACCTTCCAAATCCAGACTCTAAAGGGCTTCCCATTGTGTGGATGTGATTTGCTCTGCATGAAGTAGTGTGTTTCTCTTCTCTCGTTCTATACGGTCACCCTTCTCTCTTTACACAATTAATCTACTGTTCACATCTGCAGACCCAGCTGCTATCAACAGCCTGTCCTGGCAACTATCTAGTTTGAAACTGAGCCTGAGATCTCTTTGCAAACCCCCAATTCTCCAGTTTTATAAATACTGGCTTGCCGATGTTCAATTCTGTCAAGTTGAAAGGCCGCAATTAATATGAAAGATGAGTGTCAAGTGTGTGCACATTTCATTACACCGTTCTGAGAAATGAGTCAGACGCTACCCTCATCTCCCAAAACTTACTCTATTTCACGGCATGTTGAAATTATCCTTTTAGTGCCAAGTTTCAACACTTTCCCCTTTCATCTCTTTCTCCTAAGTCAGAGAGGTGAAGAGTCATAAAAAGAGAAGAGTTAATTGCCATTCATCTTGAAGAAGCTGGACTGAAATGGAAAGGAGAGCAGGTCACCAAAGCCTGTCTGATCCCCAAACCATTTCCAAGCACTGCAATTTGCAGACGCAGCTTTGCCAGCTCAAACTCCAAGCCCCGTACTTGAGCATATCTGCTCCTATACACCGAAGAAGTGCCATAATAGTCACCCTTATTACTGGCAAGTTCTACTGAAAGATACTACTTTTCCATTTGAAAAGCTGTCAAGTTAACTGCTGTCTTTCTGCAATGTGGTTAATACTCTTCTTTACATGGGCCTAGATGTGCACAGCAAACAACATCTTAGTCAATATTGCCCAAATGCAAAGATATCACAGCATCCTCAAGACTCACTGCTAGCCAACAGCATCTGTTGTGCACCGAGAGACGACCAAGATAGTGTTGTTCCTGATCTCAGGGAATTCACGATCTTCTGTAGGAAATAGCTAAGCTATAGGTAAGTGCCACTCCACACAGCAGTTTGAATGGGGAAGGTCTTCAAAGACCTGATTTTTTGTCATAAGCATCTACCGAGATGGTTAGGACAGAAATAACAGCCCCCATTTGTCAAGCCCTCACACTCCAATGGAGGGAAGTAACCAAGAAAAGGAAAAGAGTGTGATATGTAGAAGGCAGTGTTGACCTACAAAGATGGAATGGTTACACTGTGGGGCAAGGCTCAGGGCAGGTTTCTAGAGAAGGCAAAGCTTGGGCTGAACATTGATAGATCATTATTAAGAAGACAAATAGGAAATCCATTCCAAGTAAAGAGGGAAGCTGGCAAGCAACAAGAAAAGAAGGTGAGTGTGACGGGAGTAGTTTGCAAGAGCAGTGGGCAGGGAAGAGTGACAAATGCTGGTGAGCCAGCCAAGGGAGACTTCATGAACCTTACAGAGAAGCCTAGACTTTAGTTTCCTGGCAAATGACAGGGCCACGTTCTCACTGGAATGATCACTGTGGCAGCAATGTGGAAGATGGACTGAATGGGCATGAGACAAGAAGACAAAGAGGCCAATTAGCAAATTATCATGATGAAGGTAAAAGTTTTTTAATTCTCAGGCTCAGCAGGGAATAGAGAGAAGCTGTAGTGAAAGTCTTTTTTTTTCTTTCTTTTTTTTTTTTTTTTTAATTTTCTCAGAGCCACATACCTTATTTATTCTAGAAACAGCACCTTTTCTTTGGAGAATTGTACCAACTACCACTCTAGCCACTTAGTTCCCAGAAGGTACTCCCATGTTCTTAGGGAGCATATAAAATCATAAACTCTATACATGATTGTTCAGGGGAGAAGACAGGGAGAGGCACACAGGGGCAAAGGAGACCACTCAGTTCCATCTCTGTTGGCCATAGTTGACTGGTCCTAAACTGGTGTCTGACTTGGGATTTTTGGATTTGGGACCAAGGAAGCCAAACCAGTTCCTCTCAAATGACTGGAGTTGTAAAATCTGGGACACGTTAGGCCATGTTTCTAGTCACATGAACCACAGAAGCATACACAGCTGGACAGTAGTGAGAGACAGAAATGAAGGGACCCACATGGGGATGGAGACAGGAGATGGGGAGACACGGTGAAACCCAGACACTTCCTGTCCTTGAGTTCAGGCATCCCAGACTCATTCTGATCTTATGGTCCATCTAGCTTGAGTTCTGGTCACTTTCAGCTAAGAGACTCCCAACTACTACCAGAGGAATACACATCAGAGATGTTAAAGGAAGAAGTAACTAGGATGGGTCAGCCTTGAATAAAGGACTGAAGGAACCATGTGACTATTAACAGCCCTGTGGGAGTGAAAACCATCCAGAGTTTTAATAAATTTGAAAGCAGGAATGGGTTTCCCCAAATCCCAGACCAATATTATAAGAGAGCACAAGAGCTTCCCATTCTATACTGTAAACATACAAAACCAGTAGTGCATAAACAATGCAGTACTAACTGAATTCCCACCCATTCCAATACTCCATTCTTTTCATGTTTAATCCCTTTATCATTCAGTTCTAAAATCTGCTTCACTGGTGGCTGAGGGAAGGAGGTGGAGGTGTCACAAATGTATAATCTGTGTTATTTCCTTCTGGTTCCTTCATGCTGACTGCTTCACTTCAAAACAAACAAACAAACAAACAAACAACAACAACAAAAACTGGCTACCCAAAGAACTTCACCAATAGCACACTCACAAGGTGATTTAGGTGTTTTCAACGCAAGAGTATTTCTTCATCAACCAAAGCAGCCCAAAAGATAAACTGCAAATGTCTATGCATATGCTGCATGATCCCATCTGTGGTCCCTACTAAATGATGATGGTTGCTCATTTGAAAAGGAAAAAAAGAATAATAAAACCCAGATGGAATCTGAGTCACCCAGACATCGTCTACCATGAGCAATCTCTCTGGGTCTGGATTAGAATTGCCAGACCAGTACCTCAGTCCTTTGTCCATCACCCCTGCTGGTGGTCCAGCACAGAGAGGAGGAGGCAGGGCGGACTCCAAGACCCCAGCGATTGTAAACACTTATTGTACAGTTAGATCAAACTGGAAGGTTGGCAGAGTTCACTCTGGGGGGCATGACCCAGGCTGGGCGGTGGGGAGGTGGGAGAGATTCCTGAGAGCCTGCCTGGTCCAGTAGATTTTTACTGTTCTGGATTTGGAGATGGATCAATGACAAGAAGGGAGATGGATCTTTTTTTCCTAGGGCCTGTAGCCCATGCACCTGGTTCCCAGTCAGCTGTATCTTGAGGCATCTAGAGAGGCACACAGGACCGGTGGGAACATCTGGCTCTGTACAAAGCCAAGGAGAAGGAAAAGAGGAGAGGCGGAGCCTATAGAAATTTCAATAAGGAACACACAGGACCAGGTTTCTGAGAATTTTTTGTTTCTTGGGAATTTTTTTTACAAACGTGACTTGGAATGACAAAGTGTAGTGGATTGTACTACTATTCCGGATCAGTCGCTGTCCTCTCTGTGAGAAGACTCCCCATCCCGACCTATTGCCATATGACTGCAGTGCCTCTGGTAGGAGGAATAGAATTCCTGACCTATTACCATCAGGCTTGGCCATGTGACTTGCTTTGGCCAATTAAATGTGGACAAAGAGATGTCGCCAGTTCAGAGCCAGTGAAGAGACCACTGCATGGTTCTCTTCCTTTCTCCTCTGCCACAATAACAGCACATCCTAGCTAGGGGGTGTCCCTTTGGACTGGAGCCCAGATTGAAGTCACATGGTGCAAAGCCACAGCTAACTCTGATTGACACAGAACATCTGAGAAATAAACCTTGGCTGTTTCAAGCCATTGAACTTTTGAGGTAGTTATTGCTGCATCACATAGCATATAAGCTGACTGACACACTAAGTGGTTATTATAAAGTGAACCAAGACTGCTATCATCCAATATTCTCCATTGACAACTTATCCAACCTTCTGCAGCCAAATCCATTTCTTGCATGTTCTGATCATGTAACTTTTTAAAAAGTTTTTGTTGTTTAATTTCAGCATAGGTAACACAGTGTTCTATTAGTTTCAGAGGCATAATACAGGGATTCAACAGTTCTGTACATGACTCTGTGCTCACCATAGTAAGTGTACTTACTCTTAATCCCCTTCACCTGTTTCATCCATCCACCTACCCACCTCCCCTCTGTAGCCACTGGTTTGTTCTCTACAATTAAGAGTCTGGGGCAGCCCGGGTGGCTCAGCGGTTTAGCACTGCCTTTATAGCCCAGGGTGTGATCCTGGAGTCCCCGGATCAAGTCCCACATAAGGCTCCCTGCATGGAGCCTGCTTCCCCCTCTGCCTGTGTCTCTGCCTCTCTCTGTGTGTCTCTCATGAATAAATAAATCTTTAAAAAGTCTGTTTTTGGTTTGTTTCCTTTTTTTTCTTTTGTTCTTTTGCCTCTTAAATTCCACATACAAGTGAAATACTGTAGTACTTGTCTTTCTCTGATTGACTTATTTCAATTAGCATAATACTCTCTAGATCCACCCATGTTGTTGGAAATGACAAGATTTCATTCTTTTTCATGGCTGGGTAATGTTCCACTGTGTGTGTGTGTGTGTGTGTGCACACACACCACCTCTTCTTTATCCATTCATCTATTGATGGACAAGTGGGCTCCTTGCATAATTTGGCTATTGTAAACAACACTAAAATAACACAAGGTACATAAGTCCCTTTGAATTAGTGTTTCTGTATTCTTTGGGTAAATACCCAGTAGTAGAATCACTGGATCATAGGGTAGCTCTATTTTTCACTCTTTGAGGCACCTGCATACTGTTTTTTAGGGTGGATACACTCCCATAAACAGTGCAAGAGTGTTCCTTTTTCTCCACATCCTCACCAACACTTGTTCCTTGTGTTATCAAAAGATTTTAGCCATTCTTACTGGTGTGAGGTGACATCTCACTGTGGTTTTGATTTGCATTTCCCTGGTGATTAGTGTGACAATGTAACATTTTACACAAAAATTCTAAATGATTCTTCACACTAGACTGACCGTAGACTCTAAAACCCTCTATAAGCTACCCACTTTCCCAGTATTTAAACTGTATTTTATTTTTTGAGAGAGAGGGAGGGAGAGGGAATGCATGTCGGGTAAGGAGGGGCAGAGGGAACCAGAGAATCTCAAGCAGACTCCATGCTGGGCCCAGAGCCCGACACTGGCCTTGATCTCACGACCCTGAGATCAAAACCTGAGCCGAAATCAAGAGTTGTATGCTTAACTGAACTGAGGCACCCAGTTGCTGCCTTCTTTCCCAATATTTTAATACGCAACCTCTTTTCCCTTATACTCCACAATCTAACCAGTTTGCACTTCCCAAGGCAACTGTGATATGGTGGTAAATATATTTTTGGTTTTCCTCCTTGGTTCCTGATACAGAGCTCCTAAGTCTCTTGGAGTTTCTAAGTGATACAAGGACCTCTATGCCTGACACAGAATTTCTAAGTCCCTTGCAATTTTCCTAGTGATAGAAGCCTCTGTTGTTTTAAGTGAGGCAGCTCCTGGTAGACTCCTAGATAGCTTCACAGTGAGGGGTGGCTGCCAGAAAGAACAAGCTTTGATTAGAAGCTTGGAACTTTCAACCCCACACCCCCCAGTTCTCTGGGGAGAGGAGACAGGTTAGAGATTAGTTAATAATTGATCATACCTGCATGATGAAACCTCCATTAAAACTGCTAAATAACAAGATTCAGAGAGCTTCCAGGTTTGGTGAATACATCCTTGTGCCAGAAGGGTGACACACCCCAATTCCACAGGAACAGAAGCTTCTGTGCTTGGGACCTTTCCAAGACCTAGCCCTACATACCTCTTTATCTGGCTACTCAACTGTACCCTTTATAATAAGCCAGCAAACCTAAGTAAATGTTTCCCTGAGTCTTGTAAGGCATTCTAGCAAAACTGAACCTGAGGAGGGTGTCCTGAGAAGCCTTGATGTGTAGCAAAGTCAGATGGAAGTACAGATAACCTGGGGACACACTACTTGTGATGACCATGCCTGAAGTGAGGACTGTTGTCTAGGACTGAGCCCTTAACCTTGCCATCTGGGCTAACTCTAGGCAGTTAGTGTCAACACTGAACTGCCTTACAGGATATCCAGTTGGTGTCCAAAGAGAATTAGAGAACCACTTATTGTGGAAATGTCACACACCTGGATCAGTGTTGTGACTAGAGAAACAATTTTCCCTTAACATCAATTACTTTGTTTTTCTGTTCCTCAAACACATCTTGATTCCTATCCCATATTCCTATCTTTTGAAACCATACCCATACATGAAGGTCCTCCTTGAGCCCCACTTGTAGTTATGAAGCCTTTCTTCCTCTGAAGTCATAAAACACTGAAATAGCCAATGATATTTGTCGTAATCTATTTTCTTCTTTTTTTAAAGATTCTGTTTATTTGTTCATGAGAGACACAGAGAGAGAGACAGAGACAAAGGCAGACGGAGAAAAGCAGGCTCCCTGTGGGGAGCCTGAGGTGAGACTCAATCCTAGGACCCTGGGATCACACCCTGAGCCAAAAGCAGACGCTCAATCACTGAGCCACCCAGGTGCCCCATATCATAATCTATTTTCTGTTACCTACAGACCTGATAAGTTTAATCTTCCTTCCTCCATTTGGCTTTCTAGAGAGCAGGGACCATGAGTTTAATCACCTCTTGAAGCCCACCACCTCCCCATATGAGACTTTTCACAAATATTCTCAATTAATATTTGTCAAATAAATGACTTTTGAATGGATGAGGAAAAAAAAAATGATTCCTAGGAAAAATCACACAGCAGGAAGTCTAGGCTGTCACTGAGTTCATGCAGTGCCATACCCGTGAACCCAGGTATAAAGGCAGAAATGTGCTGTGTGGCTAGTGAGGACTGGGATGTGTTACACATGTAGAAGGCACATCAGACATCAAAGACTTAGTATGAGAAAAAAATATAGAAGATAAATATTTTGGATACATCTGGTTAAATAGAAAATATTAAAAATTGATTTTATCTATTTTTTTAATGTACATCTGAAAACATTTTAAATTACATATGTGGCTCACATTATGTTTCTATTGGACAGCACTGTTTGTGGCCAAACACATGGCTGAAGATGGAATATCTTTTCTGAAGCCATCCCTTACATTTCTTCCTTCTTATTGCTTCCTACTATTTTGCTCATAAAACCCAACAAACAGAAAAGCTGCTTTACACCCATGTGGTGTAACAGATAGAAAGTACAGGCAATCAGAAGGCCTCGGACTAGAGCCAAGCTCTGTCACTGGATGGTTCTGGCCAAATTCATTCCTCAGCATCAATCTCCTCTTTGAATAAGCGGGTTTGAATAGTCTGAGTTCAGAAACTTGCTCCAGCCCTGCAGTGCTCATTTGGCACATGGAAGGTGTTCAACAAATATTGAGAGAGAGGAGAAAACAGAAAAAGGAGGAAGAATTCACTTGTTTTTCTGTGTGTTTCAATGCAGCTCCTCAGGAGAGTAAGACACTTGTGCCAGATATGACAAAGCATGAGAAGCCAAGGTTCCTAGAATGTGCCAGACATGCTGAGGGTGAACAGGGAGAACTACAATCTGCTCCTTTCTAAAGGCGACACTTTTGGCTACTGTGACTGAGGACATTTTCCTGTTCTCCAGCAACAGAGCAAGCGTGATGACCTAGGTAGTGATTCTCCATACATGTGTGTCTTCTCCCCCTCTTTACCACCTCTTTCCAAAATCCAAAGTTTATGAGAAGGTGGCTGAACAAACAAGCAATTAATACCTCTAAGACAATATTCTGGACTCAAAAGTAATCACACTGATAAGGAAAAACACACCTACTTTCACACTGAAAATTAGAAGACAAAGCCTCTTTACCTGTTTTTTGTTTTGTTTTAATGAGAAGGCATAAAGCAGGTGTCTCCATGTTTGTCTAAAAGCTTTTCTTTTTAAGGGAAATAGGACACACTCCTATAAACATTACATAAGAGCTACTGGAGAAAGGATTAAAGGTATGTGCTCCGGACTATGCTAAAATTAATGTCTCTCAGTTCAGGAGTACATACTTACAAAATGTAACACTTGCTAAAGAGAAAAGTCCAGATACACAGCACAAGACAATTTATACAAACATAAATTTCCCTTTCCATCCCAACATGGGACATATATATGCTATTAAAAAAAAAAATTGATCTTTTAAAAACCAGAGAAATATCTTCACCTTTTCCTTCCCTTAACACTAGGAAGAAAAAATAATAACTCTGAAGAACAAAAGAAACCTAATTTGGAAAGAAAAAGTATCTAAATATTCTCCTAGACACCACTACCAGTAGCAAGACCACATGTGAGCATCTGGTTTCCCTTAATTTTTATTGGTTCTTCCTCCTGTCTCCATTCTCCAGAGCACAGGGAGTCCCACAGGCCTAGTCTCTAAGCTCTCATGTCTTCTGTTCCTTTAATCTTCTGTTCCTTGACAACATAACAGATACCCCCTTCCTTCTACATCTTCTCTCCTCCTCATAAGAACTTACCTGACCTTTCCAGGGCAAAGACTGCAAACCCTGCACAATCGCTAGGCATCGATATTGGTGCTCTGCCATCATTCCCAGTTTAACCCACTCTAAAATCCAACCCATCAACTTCTCCCTGCACCAAACCAGCTCTTTCTTCTCCTCCTGCTGGATTTTCAGTTACTCTGTTTCAAACTCCAGAGTCCTCTCTGACTCCCTTTGCTATACCATCTCCTATATGCTCTCAGCATCCAAGTCCTGGATACTGTATTTCATGATGTTCTGATAATTTGACGCTGCCTCTTCTCAGTCTCCTAGCACTGCATCAGTGCAGGCCCTTATTACCTCTTTCCTGGCACATTTTATTGAATGCCATCTCTAGCTCTAGCTCTGCCCCCTCATCCAACCAAACACAATTTATTCTGTGTTCTGCTTTCACATTAACCTACTGAAACAGAGCCTTGACTAAGCCACTGTTTTGTTCAAGACAGGCAGGAGACAGAAACACTGAAGATATCAAGGAACAACCCCGGCATCAAGGCCTTCCAAAGCTGGATTTGCATTCAACCTCTTTCTAGATGTGTCACCTAAGACTGCCCATCATGCCCAATTCTGTGCCTTATCATTCTATGAACACAGCTGATGCTCTTTTCTCTTGGCACACCCACCTACAATCAGATGACCAAATATACGTGGAGCTTTAATAAAAAGGTCTTGTGCATTTTTCACGAAGTATATCCCTAAGTATTTAATGTTTCTAAAGCTACTGTAAAGTATTGGGCTTCTGTTACATTTTCGTTTTTTAAAGATTTATTTGTTCATGAGAGACAGAGAGAGAGAGAGAGAGAGAGAGAGAGAGAGGCAGAGACATAGGCAGAGAGAGAAGCAGGCTCCATGCAGGGAGCCCAATGTGGGACTCGATCCCAGGACTCCAGGATCACGTCCTGGGCTGAAGGCAGGCACTAAACCGCTGAGTCATCCAGGGGTCCCCTACATTTTATTTTCTAATTGTTCATTGCTAGTATAGAAAAATACAATTTGTATTTTGACGTTTTTCCTGCCACCTTGCCATCTATAAGTTCTGGGAGCCTGTTGGGAGATACTTAATGTCTTCCAAGTATGTGACTGGAGTTATAAATAAAGATGCTTTTGCTTCCTCCTTTCCAATTTGAACATCTTTTATTTCTTTTTCTTGCCTTATTGCACTGGCAAAGAGCACTAGTCATGCTAAATGGAAGTGGCTAAAGTAATATATTTGCCTTACTCCCTATCTTAGGTGTAAAGTGGTCAGTCCTTTACCACTAATTATGATGACAGCTGTAGATTTTTAATGGATGCCATTTACTATATTAATGAGGTTTCTGCATCTCTGTAGCTTGAAGTTTGCATCATAAATAAGTGTTGACCTTTGTCAAATGTTCTTTTTCTACATCCACTGAGGTGATCATATCGATTTTATTTATTACATTATTTTTTCATAATTAATAGACTATTTTGAAAGAAGTTTTAGGTGTAGAGAAAAACTGAACAGATGGTGGAGAGGTCCTATTTTGGTCTTTTTTGAGTGTCCCTCATCAGTTTCATCTATTAATAACTTGATTAGTGTGTTATATTTGTTATAATTATAACCAATTATAACCAATACTGATACATTATTAATAATTAACTTCCACTCCCCCTGGCAACCACTGATTGTTTGGGGGTTTTTTTTCTTTGAAGGCAACTAAGTTTTCACTGAATTTTAATTTGGATTTAAAGGGAATCTGGTATATGGTGAGTACTAAGTTAAAGACTGATACTATTAATAGTAACAATGGAAACAGCATTCTAAGAGTACAGTACCAGGGATGAATATAAAGACTATGAGACCTTTCCTGCACAACAGTTGGGTCGGAATAGTGCTAACTCAAATAAATATTCAGAATGACAGTTCCTCCCTTCTCCTAATCAGTACTTCTACCTTAGAACATTTCTTAGTAACATGTGCAAAATCCTTATACATAATAGAAACAGTGCATATTGCAGGTAGGTAACTATCATTATTTACCATCATCACTTAATTAGACAAAATTTCAACAACTGCCCAAACTAACTACACAAAAAAATATTACTCATAACCCAAATCAATGACAAGAGAATCCATGTTGCTGGTGAGGTTTGTAAGATCTAAAGGGTGCTTTCGGGTCAGGCTAGAAACAAGCATCCAGATTATAGACTAGCCAGGCATTTGGATCTTCTTGAGAATGGAATCAGGGCAGATAGTGTTCTCTGGCGTAACCTGTAGCAAAGTGGCTCTATCTACCAGTAAAAGGGAGTAAAATTTAGCTGGGCTCAAACCTTTCTTTCTGCTAAAGTGGTGAGTATCCTTCTGTTCCAGCAGATCTCTATTTCTTTCTTTCCTTTCCTCATTCATCCAACAGTTATTCTGTAGCTGCCATGTGCTATGGGTACCGTCCCAGGTACATCATAATTTTTATAATGTCTGTAGTTTAAGCCTTTTCCAGAATGTCACATAGTTATAGAATCATATTGTATATAGCCTTTTCAGATTGGCTTCTTTCACTTAGCAATATGCATTTAAAGTTCCTTCATGTTTTTTTCCATGGCTTGTTAATTCCTATAGTCTTCTATACAGTCTTCCACTGTATGGAAATACCTCAGTTCATCCATTTATTTACTGAAGAACATCTTGGTTGTTTCGAGTTTTTGGCAATTATAAATGAAGCTGCTGTAAACTTTCATGTATAGCTTTTGTACAGACAAAATTTTTCAACTCATTTGGGTAAATACCTAGAAGCATGATTACATAGATACACAATAAAAAGATGATTAGCATTGAACAAAACTTTCAATCTGCTTTCTAAAGTGGCTATACCACTTTTCATTCTCACCAGCAATGAATTACAGTTCCTACTGCTCCACATCCTCACCAGCTTTGGTATTATCAGATGTCTGGATTTTAGTTGTTCTAACAGGTATACAGTGGCATCTCACTGTCATTTTAATGTACAATTCCCTAATGACATATGATGTTAACCATTTTTCATGTGCGTGTTTGCTATCTGATTCCCTTCCTTGGTGAGGTGTCTGTTCAGGTCTTTTGCCCATCTTTTAATTGAGTAGTTCATTGTCTTACTGTTGAATTTCAGAGTTTTAAAATATATTTTGGATGAGTCCTTTGCAAGATATGTTTTGCAAATATTTTCTCCCAATTTGTGGCTTTCTTTTCATTCTCTTCACAGTGCCTTTGCAAAAAGTTTTCTTTTACAAGTCACACTTTTGTAGTTGCATCTAAAACGTCATCAGCAACCCCAAGATCTTTTAGATTTCTCCTATGCTAACTTCTAGAAGTTTTACAATTTTGCACCTTATATTTAAGTTTATGATCCATATTGAGTTAACTCTTATGAAGGGTATAAAGTCCATATATAAATTCATTCCTGTGCATGCCAATGTCCAGTTGTCCCAGCACCTTGTCTCTTCTGTATTTCCTTTTGACATTTCTGCTAGCCTACCTTCTAGTCATTTAATTCTTTCTTCAACTGGATCTAGTCTGCTCTTAAACCCTAACACAAAGTTCTTCATTTTGGCTGGGATTGTCAGAGTGAAAATTTCTACTTGGTTATTTTCCAAATCTGTTTTGTCACTTTTTATAATTTCTAGTCCTCTCCAACATTTTATTTTATTTTTTTTATTTTATTTTTTTTCCTCTCCAACATTTTAAAGTCTTATCTTTTATCACCTTAAATATGATAAGCAGAGTTATTTTAAAGTTCATGCTTAACAATGTGAACATCTGAAGCATCTGTAGGTCTATTTCTACTGTTTATTATTTTTGCTATTTACTGTTCACATTGTCTTGTAATGTACCTCTTTGTGTGCCAGACATTGTATTTTTTGAATGGCCTGTGGAATCTTTAGAGACTTGAGATAACAGACACATTTACTTCTGCCAGATGCCTATAGGAACCTCCATTCTAGGTTCACTCTGATCCAAATTTAGTGCTTGAGATTTCCTGGATCACACAAAGAACTTAGAACCACACAGTAATCCATGTGAAGGTTAGTTTACTTCTGTTTCATCTTTATAAACCAGCCAAGGCTGGGTCTGAATCTACTCTGCCAACCCGAAGTATAAAGTGTTTACCAAGGATTCCACCTCTGGTAAAACTCTGAACTCCAATATTTTTGTCCTTTTAGGCTCTGCAGACCCCACGAGGCTGTCAGAAACACTACTCTGCCTGTAAGCTCCTCTATCTGAATGGTATACACCCCAAAACCAGGTTCACTTCTCTAAGTTGCCACCATCTCTTGGATCTTGATTTGGTAATTCTTCACTAATTTTGTCTTTCTCCAGTGCTTTCAAGTATATTTTTTTAATATTAGGTCCTAGCTGTCCTCAGATCTGCAGAAATCAGAATAGGACCCTTCATCCTATGACTTCTACAAGAATTTTGCCTGTTATGGCCTTTAACATACTTGATTTTATATTAAATTATTCCCTACCCCACCCCCATTAGAATGCTAGGATCAGGTCTCATTCATACAACATTCTGTTCCCTGCCCAGAACAATTATTTGTTAAAATGAACCAATCAGTCTTTGAGTATTTTGCTAATTATTCATGTCAAAATTTCATTGTTTTATTTTTTTTGTTTTTCTTTCCAAATTTTTATTTAAATTCTAGGTAATTAACATATAGCATAATATTGGTTTCAGGAGTAGAATTTAGTGATTCATCTATTACATATAAAACCCAGTGCTGGGCAGCCCCGGGGCTTAGCGGTTAGCGCCACTTTCAGCTCAGGGCATGATCCTGGAGACCCAGGATCCAGTCCCATGTAGGGCTCCCTGCATGGAGCCTGCTTCTCCCTCTGCCTGCCTGCCTGCCTGCCTGTCTGTCTCTCTCTCTCTCTCTCTCTCTCTCTCTCTCTGTGTCTCTAATAAATAAAAAAACAAAAAACAAAAACAAAAACCCAGTGCTCATTATAACAAGTGCCCTCAATGCCCATCCCCCATTTAGCCCATCACCCACCCACATCCCTCCATCAACCCTCTGTTCTCTATCACTGAGTATCATATGGTTTGCTTCCCTCTCTTTTTTTCCCCTTACCATATGTTCATGTTTTGTTTCCTAAATTCCACATGAGTGAAATCAAATGGTATTTGTCTTTCTATGACTTATTTTGCTTCACACAATACTCTCTAGCTCCATCCACATTGTTGCAAATGGCAAGATTTCATTCTTTATGATGGGTAATATTCCGTTGTATATGTACACCACATCTTCTTTATCCTTTCATCAGTTGATGGACACATAGTTCAGTTATTGTTGATAATGCTGCTATAAACAGCGGGGTCCATATACCCCAGTGAATCTATATTTTTTATCATTTGGGTAAATATATAATGGTGCAATTGCTGGGTCATAGGGTAGTCTATTTTTAACTTTTTGAGGAACCTCCATACTGTTTTCGAGAGTGACTGCATCAAGTTGCATTCCCACCAACGGTGCAAGAGGGTTCCCCTTCTTCCACATCCTCACCAACATCTATTATTCCTGTATTGTTAATTTAGCCATTCTGACAGGTGTGGGGTGGTATCTCATTATGGTTTTGATTTGTACTTTTCTGACGATCAGTGATATTGAGCATCTTTCCATGCATCTGTTAGCCATCTGGATGTCTTTCTGGGTATCTTCTTTGAAAAATGCCTATTCATTTCTTCTGCCCATTTCTTACCTGGACTATTTGTTTTTTGGGTATTGAGTTTGAGAAGTTCTTTGTAGATTTATCAGATATGTCATTTACAAAAAAAAAATCTAATTGTTCTAAATCAATAAAATTTTATGTAATCATCAAAAACACTTTTTCCTTTCCTATTTGCTATCAATGTTACAATTTCTGCAAGAAAAGACCTTATTTATTTTAATGTCTTTTTTCAAAATACGACTCTATTGGGTCACTTATTTAATTTCAAGATGATCTTTATACTTCTCAGGTGTGCCTTATGACATGTATGTATATATATTTATAAAAGTATATATGTATATATATATAAAAGCGGTGATTTCACATGTATTTTATTTTGAAAATCTCATGATAGATACTTCTTAGGAACTATCAATAGAACACTTAGGGAAACCACTAAGCTCTATATACTGAGTAGAAGGTAAATTTTTGTGTATGAAGAATTAGTGATTCTTTAAAACTGTATTTTTGTGCCTTTTTGTAATTTTAGTGCTTCTCCTTCACTAAGGAGCCATATGTGGGGTTGATTAGGAGCTCACTGCCTTTTTCTGTGGGGCAAGAATTAAATGTATCACAAGGTGGACAGTTTGTTCTGAAACCTCTAGGACTTACAGTAAGAGAAGGAAGAACCACTTAGGGGAACCCACATTTTTCTGAGTAACAGAGACACTTTTTGGGTTGCAGCTCTTGGGGGACTATATGTCCACATCAGTAAGTGCTCAAGGAGAACGTTCTGATTCCTCAGAGTTGGCCAGATGCCAGGGCTTACATTTCTATAACATCTTTTATTTCCTCTTTCTTAAAAGAGCTCATAGTATGTGCTCTATATGTACCTTCCTTGCTGGAGTTGAAACTCTTCATGCCAAGGACAATTCCTTTATCACCCCCAATAAACATAAAGGATGACATTCATCTAAAAGCTAAGTTAGAGTTTCCTTCATACCCCCAGAGGCACATAAGCCAAATGTATTATAGATTCCTTACCCTCCCCAGCATGTCTTATATTCTGACCATATAATGGTGGAGGTTGGGGGGTGGGGAGCAGTGGTTATCCTGTTTTGATTCCATCTCAAAGCTATAACCAGCATTATTAGACAGGGAGTGGTTGAATTTCTCCTTCCTTTTGGCACTAGGTGTCCTTTTGGTACACAATAAAATACTCACTGGTAACAAAATCAGCCTTCAATTATTCAGGAGTTGGTCATTCAGATCCCTTCCTTCTCATATTCTTTTTCCCCCACCTAGCCTCTAACTTATGGGTTACTCACTGGTGAACATGCCATTGAAGACTGGCCAGAGCAAGAACAACTCTAGTCAGTGGAGTTTGGAAGGGGCAAGAAACTCCAATGGAGCACACAGAGTTGGTGGGTGGCTAAAACACTGTCTGAAAGTGGAGAATTTTCCCAATCCTATCAACTATTCTTGGTAGGATACAGAAAAGATTATCCATCCAGTCAATCATCATTCTATGATGTCACCAGTTTTGTCTATTTTCTAGGTGGTGATACTCTATAGTCCCAGCTTCTCCACTTACCCAATGTGCAAAATAACACACTATTTCACTCTCTGAGCCTCATTTCATCATCAATAAAACAGAAACAGTAAGCTGACAGATTTGCTCTGAGGACCAGAGCATTAATTCCAAGAATGAGATAATGTATGTAAGTGCTTTGTGAACGTAGAGGAGCATTCTAATTTTATGTCATTACACACATAAATTGTTTTTTTCATGGTTTAAGTTTTAATTAGAATGCTGATTTTTCTTCCAATAGGAGAGGTGTTCCACATGGGTTACTGTGATGGATGAAGTCCTGGACATTTGTGCACTTAGTATGCATGCCAAATTCTGCATCACTGCTTACCTTGGGAGGTTTCCTTAATGATGGAAACAAAAATTCAGCAGCAGAAGTAGAAAGGGTTGTCAACACAGCAGCCACATCAGAGGGAAGCAATGAAAGAGAAAAAACATAAGGGAAACTCAGCATCTTGATAACATGATCTGAAAGATACTCTACAAAGATGAGAAGCCAAATTCACTTCACTGCCTGAAGTGATAACCTATTATATTTTGTGTGAGTGTGATAAAGTATTACATTTGTTCAATGGGGTGCCTGGGTGGTACAGTCGGTTAGGCGTCTGACTCTTGGTTTCAGCTCAGGTCATGATCTCAGGGTCACGGGATCAAGCCATGAGATTGGCTCCACACTCAGCGGAGAGTCTGCTGGAGATTCTCTCTCTCCCTCTCCCCCGCCACCCCCCACCAAATGATTAAATAAATCTTTAAAATAAATAAATAAAAGCCATGGTTCTCAACAATTTTCACATATTTCAACACTGAAGAGAAATTTAAGAAATTTATGCCTTCCCCCATCACCAGCCACACACACACTTTTTTAAACTTTCACTTTTGCATGTTGATATCTCAAAAATGACTGAAATTGCCACCTGGAGGAAAACTCTAAAAAGCAAACAGTTTTCAGAGTAACAAGCCAGTAGGCTGACCGGCTCTGCATATGTTTTCCATGTATATAAAATTAAAGAGCTGAACTATGATTTTTATATAATGTGATCCTATGGTGGTTCGGCACCTTCTGGATGTGGTTGTTTTTAAACAACCTCCAGTATCAACCATTCATAAATTGTGAAATTACTGTTAAATAGAAATGAGGGAATTTTTCCTGTGGCTTTATTCCTTCTTCATGAGGAATAAAATCTGGAGAAAAACAAAATGGATTTTCCAGGGCAGAGGGCATGAAAATCAAAAGGTAGAGGCAAAAATAGCACAGTGACCTTTCTCCAGCTTTGGGCCCAACACTTGGCAAGGAGCTCTGAGGGCCCTAGATAAAACCCAGAGCTCAGTAGCCAAGAGCAGAATGTCCATGGATTCCAAAAGCAGGTAGACAACTTGAACATTTTAAATGTAGGGGAAGAAAACCATGACATTCCTATAATGATAATGCTGAAATACCATCTTCTTGAAATTCTATGACTGAGCTAAAAGGATCCCTTAGGTCATTACCTCAGACAGGCACAATGGGAATGTGATTTTTTTTTTTATCTTCAGGTTTTATTTATTTATTTAAAAGATTTTAATTATTTATTTGACATAAAGAGAGAGAGAAAGAAGTGAGAGCACAAGCAGGGGGAGAGGCAGGCAGAGGGAGAGAGAGAAGGCTCAGCAGGGAGCCTGACATGGAACTCGATCCCAGGACCCTGAGACCATAACCTGAGCCAAAGGCAGATGCTTCACTAACTGAGCCACCCAGGTGCCCTGATCTTCAGGTTTTAGAGGGGAACCCTCTCTAGAAAAACTGGTATCTCTGGCTGCCATCAAATAAGTCTCAACATTCTGTCTACCCTTTCAAACAGGATAAACATTTATGAATGTTAGAATAAAAATGCATGAGTGCTTTTAATTCTAACAAAGCAACAGAACTTTGTGCATAAACTTTGGAGATTTCTGCCAAGAAACTTTCCTTAAGTGGAACACTGCTCTGGAGGGCATCAGTTCCGAGCAGGTACAACAATAATGAAAACACTGTGCACAGTACTTTTGACTAAACTTTCTCTTATTTTACTTGCTTTACTTTTTAAAAGCCATCTAAATCACCGCTTTATTTAACAAAGGACAGACAAGCGACATGGGAGATCATAAGGCAATCAGACGAGACAGCATGGACCAAGTTAATAAAATAAACATTTCACATTAAGGCTACAATGAGCCAAGCAACCTAATGAGGGTAGAACGTGCTAACAGGAATCACAGGGATCTCTCCAGAGTTTTCGTGGGCTCCCTTTATGCCGCAACTGTATAAATGATCAGCAGTACCAGCAAAGAACAAATGCTGGTTTGTAACCAGTAGTATATTTATCTCCTGAGTTGTCTAACAATAAAGCTATTCTGGGATCCCTGGGTGGCGCAGCGGTTTAGCGCCTGCCTTTGGCCCAGGGCGCGATCCTGGGGACCCAGGATCGAATCCCACGTCGGGCTCCCGGTGCATGGAGCCTGCTTCTCCCTCTGCCTATGTCTCTGCCTCTCTCTCTCTCTCTCTGTGACTATCATAAATAAAATAATAATAATGAAAAAATAAAAATAAAAAATAAAGCTATTCTATCTTCAGTGATGTTCCAGTGTGGCTTTCTTTCTTTGTCTTAGGCAACCAATCTTATTTCAGCATTATAAATATTATTAAAAATATACACCTTTCACTTAGAGAGACAGCACATAATATGGGAATGGCAACATGCTTCTGCTACCTTTTTCTCTGTTTCTCAGGACTGGTGAAGAATAAATGGAGGGGTTGATTGAGCCTGGATGGCTCAATCAGTTAAGCATCTGACTCTTTTTTTCAGCTCAGGTCATGATCTCAGGGTTGTGAGATTGAGCCCCATGTCAGGCTCCATCCACGCTGGGCGAGGAGCCTGTGTAGGATTCTCTCTCTCCCCTTCCCTCTGCCCCTCCTCCCCTCTTCTCCCGCTCTTTAAAAAAAAAAGAATAAATGGAAACTAGGAAGCATGGGTAAAAGGGAAGTCACTAAATGGACCTGATGCTATCCAAATTTACTCATCATTTAGTTTAGAACAAAGATCCTTACTAAAGAAGAAAAAGTAAGTCACTCCATGTGCTACAACTGTACTTCATAATTGGTAAATCTTTAAGATTTAAATTAAGAGTCCAGCAATGAAGTCATCCTAATTCAGAACCATGATTTCCTATCCCAGCCCCCAGAGGCTACATGACATTCTCTGGTAGTTGTGAAGAAAAATGTTTCCAATAGGAGTAATACTTATACTATAACTAACTATAGTATGCTATCCCTTGAAAAAAATTAGTATGAAATGACACTGTAAAGATAAAAGCTTTCATACATGTATATGAAAAAGGATGAATAATATCATTCATGTATCACAAATATACTCAATATTAATATTTTTAAATTAAGGCCCTCATTGATTTTATCAGTAAATTCATCTCAACAAAGAGTTTCAACTAACTCTCAGTAAGGTCCAGGGGATCCCTGAGTGGCGCAGTGGTTTGGCGCCTGCCTTTGGCCCACGGCGCGATCCTGGAGACCCGGGATCGAATCCCACGTCGGGCTCCCGGTGCATGGAGCCTGCTTCTCCCTCTGCCTATGTCTCTGCCTCTGTGTGTGTGTGTGTGTGTGTGTGTGTGTGTGTGTGTGTGTGAGAGACTATCATAAATAAAAAAATAAAAAAAATCCTGTAATCCTCTATAAGTTATGATGATGATGTGTGTGTGTGTGTGTGTCTTCCAAAGAAATAAAGCAAACACAATTTGGCATTTTAGAAGCCAACAAGGTTGTGTTTCTAGATCCTAGGATTTGGAGAGAAAATAAGGACGTACACATTGGGCTGGCGCTCAAGTGCCCTCAATAAATGTTAGCCATGATGTTTATGGTCCTGTGCATGCTAGGTCACCCGAGGATCACATCCAAAACTTAAACACTAAAATAAAATAGAATGAGGGGGTTGGACTAGAACGTCTCCAATCTCTTCCTACTCAGGAACTGTTTCACAGTAATATATGATGTTAGAAACGCTGGTAGGAATTATTTGAGCCATTTTGTAATTTTGTACAGTCCATGAAGAAGGAAGTTATTTTTAAATCAAATGTACAATTTTCAGTAAGTATATCATTTCAAAATTTTCCCTAACATTTATTACATGTGAAAAGAAATTTTGACTTCTGCCCATTTTCCAAAAGAAAGAGAAAGAAAGAAAGAAAGAAAGAAAGAAAGAAAGAAAGAAAGAAAGAGTAGTTGTACATGGATGGTAGCTCTATTCTACAAAACACTAAAGCTGCCTTTCTCTCTCAGGATAAGCAAGTCTGTGGATCCCTTTAAGGTCACCCATATCAGGTATATTCAACACACAACCCCTGTCATTTCCATGCCTTTATGCCATTTCTGTCTCCCCGGTCTGCCAGAGCAAATTTTCCTACTCTCCAAGACATAGATCAAAGCTCAGGTCAACTACTTTAATTTCTCGAGTGTTGTTTTGAGAACACCTTGCCTTTACCACCACTGGTAGGACCCCCCACACACAGAGCCAGGATCTCTATGGTTGACAAAACAACTTAGCACTTACAAGCACACACAAAGTCCTGTAGCCTTCAGTAATTCTATCTTTGAATCTCATGTATCCTTAAAATTTAAACTCCCTGAAAGGAGAGGTCATGCCATACATGCTACTTCTGTGACCTCCACCCACAATCCCACATAGTCATGCAGAATTGAAAGCATTACAAGAACTCAGAACTAATTTTTTACATTAGTGAGTTAAATATAATCCAGATGTGAAGATTTTCTTCAATTACCACCACAATCCCAAAATTTGGGCGCAAGACTGCTTGCATTTAATAGTAGTGAGGACTTTAGAGACTGTTAGCAAATGGAGGCTTTTCAATGACTTATTTAAAAATAGCTATTTGTCTAGACCAGCATTTCATATAGAGAAGTTCAAATGGATGTTAACAAGGGTTAAACCCTCAAAAGTTTCAGAGGTCAACTATGTTCAGAACGGTATTTTGGTAAGACTACAGGAGATACACACACAGGGAAATAGGACTGTAAAAATAAGGTGGACCTATACTGGGCCAGGTCTTGAAATAAGGAATTGGTACTTAATTTAGTAGCTACTCCAGACATGGGAAGTTTAACAAACAAATGAAATAAAGCCGTATAAACAGCATATCACCACAATAACCCTAGAGAGCTGTAGATATTTCCCCATACCTCACATTGGAAGATTTATGGGGCAAGGAGTCTTCTGTCCATTTCTTGCACCTTATCAATTATCGTTAGCTACTCAAAAGTTAGATGGCCAAAGACCTCAATGTGCATGAATCCTAACACGAGTCAATGCTACAAGAGACATGATGGATCAGTGTCTTCTCCTTCTTTTTTTTTTTCCAGTGTCTTCTTCTGAAACAGGAATTTCTCTTCCATGTGTTAACTACTTTACTGATTGAATGTTGGAGATTGCCACAACTTATATCTGAAAGATGTACAGATATATGACATCGGACTCCCGGAGATTAATCCAAGGACATGTATTTCATGAAGTCCCTGATCACCATTTCTACTTTCACATAGGGAAGAAAGCACTGAGCTGCCTAAATTGTCCAAGTACTCTGTTAACCAATAAATATTTATTGAGTACCAATTCCTATGCTGCAAAATATAGGTGCTTTGAGGGATATCCAGGGGAATGAGGGATGCTCTCTAATCCCAAGAAGGCTAATACTTTGTGAGAGAGACAGATACATATGCGTATAAGTGACTCTGAGTGGACTGTAATGAAGTGTCACAGCACAGATAGAAACAAAGCTCTATTCAGTCAACAAATATTTAACATCCACTGTGTGCTACTTTGTTGTAGTATAAAAATAAATTTGATATGTTGTCTTTCAAAAGGTAAGCAGAACTTATATACACATATTACAATATGATGTGATACGCACAGGAACAGCCCCAAAGGGTGAGATCAGTTGAAAAAGAGGGGAAGGTCCCAGAAGAGAAAACCCCTAAGGAGAATTTAGAAGGCAAAGAGTCACCAGTCTGACATGGCAAAGCAATGGCATCCCAATAGGGGCAACTGTCTGTGCAAAAAAGTATCAGAGCATACATCCCAAGTGAAGACCAGAGGATTGTAAGATTATTCTGTTGTCGAGTTTAGCAATTTGGCCACAGAAACAGAGATGCTGGGTCATAGGATGATACAGGATTGGGGTTTTGTCAAATAGGTGGGTAGAAAGGCTCCTCTTCAACCAGGATTTATTGACTACAGTTTGAAGTTTTTATGCCTGCATACGAACAAGTTAATATATCCAAAAATTTAAAACATATAACAAGCACATCTACAAATTATAAAAGCAGAAAGGGCTACATACGCACTTTGAAGAGCCTATTACAAGAAGGCTTATTACAAACTATTACAAGAATGTAAATGTCAAAAACATTAAATTCCATGACAAAGGCTGGTTTGAAAACTTTAAAAACAAGTTAGCAGATTATAAAGCTCACAGCAAGCTACAGAAAAATTTTTACAACACACAAAGAAGTCGATTCATTCAAGGGAAGCATTATCTATCAGAGCAGTATTCTAGTTTGCTATGAAAGAGCAGGTCTTCTAGAATCTATTGGGTTTAAGATACATGATTAATGTCATTTTTCAGTTGTGTTTCTCTTAATCCCCTACCCCTATAAGACTTTGATCTTGCCACCTATGGACTTTGCTAACTGTGGTGCTTTTCAAGAACACAAATCCTAGCAGTGGGTGAAAGGCTGATATGGTTCAGCGGGATGACCCAATAGGGCCTAGGATGAGTAGAGAAGGATGTGAAGTCAGGAGGCAGACAATAGACTAGGAGAAAATGGAAAGATGAGAAACTCGTGGCCTGGATAAAATTAAAGGGCAACAATGCTGGTGTGGTGGAAAGAGAAGATGTGACAGTCAATGCGCGAGATATAGTATTTCAGAGGTAGAATGTTTCAGGGTGTTCTAAACTCTGACTTGGTCATAGCAGTACACCTGTGAAATGGAATGGCCCTTACTAGGGTGTCTGGCGGGCTTAACTGATACAGCATGCGACTCTTGATCTTGGGGTCGTGCGTTCAAGCCCCATCTTGGGTGAAGAGTTTACTTAAAAAAAAAAAAACAAGCTATCCTTTACTGAATTCTAACTATGTGCCAGATATGTTTCTGTTATTTCCACTTAATTTAACTCATTTAACATACCTGATAACCCTGTAAGGCTCTATCATTTTTCAGAAAAAAATACCAAGGTACAAGTACAACAATGGCATGACTTGCTCAAAGTCACACAACTGGCAGCAGTGCCATTAGATTCAAATCTGGGCAGTTTCTAGCTGTATACCCCATGTCTACTCCCCAACACACACATTCCAAACAGCTAGAGTATTGCCTCTCTTGAGTCTGGAAGAATTCAGTGAAAGCTCTGTAAGCTTAGGGCACTGGCTGGCAATCCATGTAGGTGCTGGTAATGTGAAATGTACATCTCAAAGAGATGATCCATGTGGTTAATGGCATCAATTACTGCTCCGACTGTGCCAAGGCCTTTCATAAATATATAGGAGAATCTCAAAGGAGAAATGGCTTTAGTGTACAAGAAAAAGAGTGGCAGTAGAAGGCTGCAAACTACCACTTCCCTCAGGATGGCAGAAAACTGAGCACTTCTGGATGAGGCTATCAATAAAGCCACAAAAAGTGCATGTAGATGCATGCACTGGGAGCAAATATTAGGCAGGGAACAGCCAAAACAAAGTTGGAGAGCGCACGATATGTTCAGGAAGTAGCAGGTGGACAGAGGTATTTGAAAGCAATAAAAGAGAAATAATACGTAACAACTCAAGTGCATGGAGCAATGGACACCATGCTGACTTTGACTTTTTCCAGAAGCAACTGCCATAGACAGTTTGTGCAATGAGAATAACACAGTCAGATGTGTTTTAGGAAGGGGGAGGGAGGGAGGCTGGCCACATGATCTACAGGGTCAACAGAGAGATACGAACTAATGATTCTCGAAGGGGCACCAATCACTACACAAGTTGGCACCACTGCAAAGACAAGAGAATGGAGAGGACAAAAGACATTTTGAAGGAGGAATCTGTGAGACCTGCTGACTGGGGCAGCCCTGGTGGCCCAGCAGTTTGGTGCCGCCTGCAGCCCAGGGTGTGATCCTGGAGACCCAGGATCGAGTCCCATGTCGGGTTCCCTGCATGGAGCCTGCTTCTCCCTCTGCCTGTGTCTCTGCCTTTCTCTCTCTCTCTTTCCCTCTCTCTCTGTCTCTGTGTGTCTGTCATGAATAAATAAATAAAATCTTAAAAGAAAAAAAAAAAAAAGACCTGCTGACTGGCATGGCCCACCCGCCCAGCCTCCCCACCATGACGGCAAGGATGGAAACACTGCTGGGGACTATAGAGTGAGTGCACACGGTCCTTCCATCTCAGATCTTAAGGCAGATCTGATGAGAAGCATGGAGGCTAAGACAGCTTTAATTATCTTAGTGTTTAGTATGTTGTGAGTTTAAAATTTTAATTCCAAATACATTTGTAATAAAATCCCAATAATCCAAATATTCCTTTACAGAGAACTGCTTTATTTATTTAATTTTTTAAATTTAAATTCAATTTGCCAACATATAGTACAACACCCAGTGCTCATCCCATCAAGTGCCCTCCTTAGTGCCCATCACCAAGTGAACTGCATCATTTAAAAAATTATCAGTCCACTTAACCTGCTTTCATTTGCAATAAAACTCAAAAAGAAAAACAATATTGTATTAGAATGGAAAAACTTATGGTTTGAATTTTTCTTTTTGGTATATTTGCACTATATCCTTCTGGCATGACTACATGGAATTTCTTTGTTTTTTTTTGTTTTGTTTTTAAGATTCTATTTTTGGGGGACACCTGGGTGACTCAGCAGTTGAGAGCCTACCTTTGGCCCAGGGCATGATCCCAGGATCCAAGATCAAGTCCCAAATCGGGCTCCTTGCAGGGAGCCTACTTCTCCCTCAGCCTGTCTCTGCCTCTCTCTCTCTCTTTCTCTCTCTCTCGAATAAATAAAATCTTAAAAAAAAAAAAAGATTTTATTTTTAAGTAATCCCTACAACCAACACAGGGCTAGAACTTACAACCCAGAGATCAAGAGTCACACACTCCACTGACTGAGCCAGCCAAGAGACCCTGGAATTTCTGGAAGTAAAATAGGATAGTAGTGAAGGGTCAGAATTTGGAGCCAAACAACTATAGCTCTGCCACCATCTGACCATCTTAGGTTGGGCAAATTTATTCAACTCCTCTGAGCCTCAGTTTCTGTGTCTATAAAATGGGGATAGAAGAGCACTCCTGCAGGACCAAGAAGGGATGACATGTGGTAGCAAAGCGAACATTACACACCCTTAGCCCTTCAGGATGACAAATGCAAAATGTCAACATAGCTCAAACTCCATTTCATCTAGGAAAATGTTACAGAGAGCAGAAGAATGAGAGCACTTTTTTTGGTGATAGAGAAAATTCATGATGTTAAAAACATACTCTTCAAACAAGGAGAGAATGTTGATAACTATTAGAGCATAACAGATACACAGATGGTCACTATGGTCTTTTAAAAAAAGTTCAAGATATTCAAAATATTTTCAATGCTCAGAAATGAGGTTTAGAGGAAAAAAAACTTAAACATTAAATTGAATACAACATGTACTGAGTCTTATATGTCCTTGCTGGGGAGAGGATGACTGGGAGGGTCCGCAGCACTGAGGACCACCTGGCAGCAACAGAGTTGCCAGCTCCAGGTGGGAGGGGAGCCCAGGCTCTGCAAGGTGCCCTGTCGTTCTGTTTACTCCAGTGATGGTGTACCCCAAAGGATGCATCTTATCAAAGCCACAGTGATTTGTGCCTGTGAGGGTGCTTCCAAAATAGGATTTTATCCCGTCAGGAAAAAAAGTTGTTTTTTGTTTTTTTTTTAAAAAAACATGTATCATAAAGGAAGGAAAAGAATAGAAAAAAAATCCCTTGGAAATAATTAGATAAACATGTATAACGTGGACACTTTTATAAGAACTAAACTATATTACTTTTTCTAGAAAAGAGTCAAGAGCAGGTGTATAAGCACAAACACTGGAGCACACTCCATCAAGCTGATCACACCTGACGTCTGTTCTCATACCATTGCCCTGAACTACAGGGTGAGTAAAACCCCCATGACAGCTTGCAAAGTGGCCACAGGAATAATGAGGTAGATTTCTAAGAAAGTCTTTATTAATAAATGACCTTGTATTTAAAAACTTGTCATTTATGTTCTCAGTCTAATAAGTGATGGTTATTCACCAAACCACTTGCTAAAGGACCTGGAATGGAAGTACTGTTAAAGCTGGCAGGGGTCAGCAGCAGAAACAGAACCCAGGGAGCAAATGGATTTGGTTCCTTTTCCTAAAATGGCAACTTGAATTTTCAAGTGAGTACCAAGGAACAGAATTGCATTACCAATGTAAGATGTGCCCTAGAGGCCAGGATGAATATTTACGGTTCACTGCCGAAGTCCACTGAAATAATAGCGAGACAAGGCGATGTAAAAAAATGAAACAAGAAAAAAAACCAAAACCCAAAAAACTGCCATTCTGTTAGTTGTTGTCAAAAATAGCTTCTGCAATAAAGATGTATCAACTTTATAACAGAAGCAATAAACTTCTGAGATAAAGTAATAGCAAAAACCTTTACAATTACCATGGGAGGTTTCCTAATCAACTCAGGTCTTATAAATTAATGGTATTATTTTAAAATTCTGATGATTCCAAAAAGCGTTTTAGGGCTTAAGAGTGTACAAACATAACACAATAAAATTCTAACTTTTTAAATCATTGTTTTCCTTCTGCACAGTTGTCTACAATTGTCTGCCACCCAGCAAGACGTAATTTAGATGACCTAGGCCATACTATTTGCACTCAGGGAAGACCTGCAGTGAAGACTCTCTACTTGGAACGGACTTAAGCCCCTTTGGTATGCATCAAATGGCTTACAAATAATTTGTATTCAGTGAAGTCTGGTTAAAGGACCCAATCAACCAACCAGTGGGTTACCACCAACCTCTCCTAATACCAGCTTCACCTCTCTATAACACTGGTAACTATAACTATGCTTCTAATAAAAAAAAAAACTCTGTTGGCTAAAAATACTTTTTTAATAAACAGAATTAAAGTCATTCGAGTGGAGTCTAACCTTTAAAAACCCCAACCCCAGAGGAGGGGTGAGGGTGAGAGATTAAACCAATCGCCAATGGCCAGGGATTAATCAATCCTGCCTTCTTCAATCGTAATGAACCTTCATAAAATCCTAACAGATGGGGTTCAGAGAGCATCCAGGTGACGGAGGTACTGGGAGGGGGGCATACCCAGAGCAGACACGAGGACTGTGTGCCCCTTCCCACATACAACTTGCCCTATGTTACCTCTTGCATCTGGCTGTTTGAGATAGATCTGAATAAATAATAATAATAATAAGCTGATAACCTAGCAAATAGACTGTTTTCCTGAGTTCTCTGAGCCACTGTAGCCAATTACCAAACCTGAGGAGGGGGTTGTGGGAACTTAGGTCAGTCAGAAACACAGGGGACAACCCAGGACTTACACTGGCACCTGAAGTGGGGATGAAAGAGGAGGAGTCTCCTGGGACTGAGTCCTTGACCCCTGGCATCTGACACTGACTCGAGGTAGATAGGTGTCAGAACTGAATTGAATTGTAGGACATCCCGCTGGTGCCCACAGAGAACTAGGCAACTGTTAGGCGTGGGGACAAGCCCTGCTTATTTGGTGGCCAGAAGTATGGAGAACAGAGTGACAAAACACAGTTTTTCCCTTTCTAGTCATTACTACTTGAACAAATCTGGAAATATCTCCAGCTCTGTGCTCCTGAGGACAGGTGTCAGTCCATGAACGACGCCAGTCCTGGAGGAGTTAAGAAGCTTTTCCAAGTTCCTGCCCATTCTCATCCTCCCTTAGAGGTGAAATGCCATGATGCCATCCCTCATCCAACACTTACAAAAGTATCTGTCCCTGATGGATTAGAAATTAAAAAGGAAAAAGAAATGGTCCTTTGAAAGTTTTTTTTTAATTGCTGCCCAGAAGCCAAGTATAAGTTTCAGAGAAAAGTTTCATTTCTATATAATCAATTGGTAAAAAAAGAAAGAAAAGAAAAGAAAAGAAAAGAAAAGAAAAGAAAAGAAAAGAAAAGAAAAGAAAAGAAAAGAAAAGAAAAGAAAAAGGATTACATGGGGCAGCAGGTGGCTCAGTGACAGTGTCTGTCTTTGGCTCAGGTTGTAATCCCAGGGTCCTGGGATCCAGTCCCACATCAGGCTCCCCACAGGGAACCTGCTTCTCCCTCTGCCTATGTCTCTGCCTCTGTCTCTCTCATGAATAAATAAATAGAAAAATCTTTTAAGAAAAAATAAAAGGATTACAATCAAATGCAAACTTTGAAATGAATACACAAGTATATCCACAGTGGTTATCAACCCAATATAATGATGCTCATATGGTCTATACACATCCCCAAAATTAAAACAGGTGCACAAAGCAATGGAAAGTTGTTCAAGTTATACAACACTATTTCATGTGATCGCTATCATCACTAACAGCTCCCCTGGCTTTTGCCTAATATGGTCAAAGAAAGGCCCACCTGACTTGTTCTTCCTAACCAAATGCGGCCAACTACAGCTGTGAACCAAGGCCTCTGGGAAACCCATGTACAGGGGCATCTCTGTGGAGCCTTCTTGGGGCCACTTCAAGCAACTCCTGCCCCTCATCGCCATAGCTGCAATTCCCAGCCGGGTAAAAGCTGGCAAGAATGCACACCAGCTTAGCCAAAACAAAACCAAGCAGAGAAAAAACATGGCTCTTGGGCAATTTTCTTGCTGCATCTTCAAAAGTATCATGCAGTGAGGCTTTAAAAAAAAAAAAAAAGGCAGCACAAAGCACCAATTTTTGACTTAAAATCAAGAAGTAAGCACCTCTGTGAGGTCACCCTGAGGCTAATTCTCAGTCTATCTGCTACTAATAGATTTGACCTCAATTAATACTCTGCTTGGAAGAAACATACATTTAACTATCTGGTTATCTCTTATTTCCAAGACTAAGTCTCCATGGATGTGAGCTTGCACCTTGAGAGCATACACTTATGATAGCATGCTTATGATCATTTCAATTGCCACCATTAGGGAGTCAGAACCAAACATCATGCCTAATGCAAAGGTGTCATAAAAGGAGGGATATTAGCTGAAGAGTCCTAGTGGGACAGACAATGACACCTTATGAATCCAGTCCAGGGTGGTCATGAACAGTAGGAATTCAGAAGCAGGGGTCCCATTCTTTTCCCCACCACTTTCTACTGATGTGACCTTGGATGTAGGGGCTAAAATGAATTAATATACATGATGCCCTTAAAGATAATACAGTTACACAAGAGATTCCCAAACCTCCCACCTTCAGCCACTTGTTGTACCTATAATCTCCATCTTTCCCATCTGCCACAGAAATAGCTGCCATTGCTGACAACAGATGCTGGTGGACTTGGAGAGCCTACATGAGCAACCACCTTGAGTGCTGTGGGACCAAGGCACTCCTGTCTCAGCAGCCCACATACGCTGTAAGACAGCTGTGCAGGACCACTTAATTTCAAAGTCACTGGATCGGTCAAAGCACAAAGGCAGGGAAATTGCAATTCCAATAACTCCCATCTCTGATACGAGAGAGGTTTTAGGAGGCAGGATGGCATGCTAACTGGCAGGATGGCATCCCTCATCCCTGTCTACACTACAGACAAGGGAGCTGCTTAAGAGCCCCTGGCAATAATGTGTTTGTGACAAAAGTCATAGCAGTGGTGAGCATTCATGGCAATGTGATTCTTTCCATTAGGAAGCATGAAGGGTTTTTTTTCATACCCTTCATCATGGACAGTAAGCTAAAGCCCATATATATCTAAAAGCATTTAAGGCAGGATCCATGCATTGATTTTAAATTATATTCAACCCCAGCACTACAAAGAAATGAGCTATCAAGCCACAAAAAGTCATGGAGGAAACTTAAATGCATACTACTAAGGGAAAGAATCCAATCTGAAAAGGCTACATAGTGAATGATTTCAAATCTATGACATTCTAGAAAAGGCAAAGCTGCAGAGACAGTGAAAAGATCAGTGGTTGCCATGGGTTGCTGGGGTGGGGAGAGAGGGAATGAACACAGCAAGGATTTCTAGGGCAGTGACACTATTCTGAATGATATACTGATGGATATATATCATCCTACATTAGTCCAAAGCCATAATGTACAACACCAATGGTGAGCCTTACCTAATATTAACTATAAACTTTGGGTGATTATGACATGTCAGTGTAGGTTCATCAATTGTAACCTGGGGCAGGACCTTGATGCTGGGGGGAGGCTATGCAGGGGCAGAAGCAAGGGGTAATCTCTACCTTCCTCTCAGTTTTGCCATGAACCTAAAACAGCTCTTAAATTTTTTTTAATTTAAAAACAATTATTTTTATCTAAGCCAAAACAAACACCTATCCACAAAGCATGTGTAGCCTCCCTGTATACAATGCCTGTTACCATCCCAGAACAGAATTGGCTACAGGCAAGTCTGAGACTGATTCACAGTTTCAGATTGCTAAAATAAGGTTGTGATCAAGCTACAAAGTCCTCCAGGACAGCTGCCATCTCCGGACTTTTTTTTTCTGGATTATTTTTATTACTCCCATACCACTTAATAGCATTTTCTTTGCAGGTACTATTTACATGGTTGAAAACAAACATATCTTTCACACATTAGGTAAAGTCACACCATGGGCCTAATGAACGCATAGCCATCATTATGGTGGAATTATTGAGAACTAAATGCTCTCAAAATTATAAAGGAAATTGATTATTTGTGACACTTGGAGATTCAAAACAACAGGAAAATGCTCACTTCAGCAGCACATACACAAAACAACGGAAAGTTCAAATAAATTGACCAGTGAAGAAAATGCCTTTAGTCTAAATGAGATTTCCAGGATATGAACAAGAGGCATTAAAGTTTAGCAGATTCACCTCCCTAATATAATGCTGAGAGTTATGAGTAAAAGAGCAACAACAGCACTGCATTAACAACAGTTCTCTCCTTCAAAAGGCATGAAGAAAAAAAGGGGGAAATCTGTTCATCTGTTACGTAGACTAAACTCATCATCTCAGCTGCAATGAGTTATTAGTAAAACCACCATTACTAATCCAATCCTGGAATGGGCCAGATCATTCTCAAACAGAAAAACAAAAGGTTCTACAGCTGGACACTGTACCCATCATTTCATGGGGCTGCTGCTGGGTTTGGTAGTGATGTCCCTAAGGCCACCAGACACTGATTCCAGAATACTTTATTCATATATTTTATGAGGAGGAGGGACAGGGAGAAGGTAACTAATGTTACTGTGCATCTGTCCATTACACATGGTTCTCAACACCTTATTGTACTTTTTTTTTTTTTAAACAGAACTCTGCCCTATGGGCAACATTAATGGTTTTCACTAGAGGGCTATGTGAATAATACAATTACGAAGACATAGGACAGCTTGTATTCACTCAATCCTCACCACAACATGAGGGAGAACTGATTAGCCCCATACCCAGAGGAGTAAACTGCAAGTAAATGGCAAAGTTAGGCTTAAGACCTAGTTCTGATATTTTGGTATCCTCCTTTAACCCCACATCTATCCTTCAACCAGAATGATAAATTTCCTGGGGTACCAGGGTGGCTCAGTCGGATAAGCAGCAGACTCTTTGATTTCAGCTCAGGTCACGATCTCGCAATCATGGGATCAAGTCCCACATCGGGTCTGAGCTCAGCACCAGAGTCTGCTTCAGATTCTCTCTCTCTCTCTCCCTCTGCCCCTCTTGCTCATTCACTCTCTCTCTCTCTCTCTCAAATAAATCTATGAAATGAAATGAAATAATAAAATAAATAAAATAAAATAAAATAAAATAAAATAAAATAAAATAAAATAAAATAAAATAAAATAAAATAAAATATCCTACCATTCATCTGGTTTAATATCCTACAATGACGCCCCCTTTGTACTTGGAAGAAATAGGAAGTTCCTTAATGTTGTCTGTAGGATATGGCCTCTGTCACTTCCCTCTTTCTGCCCACTGAGTACTCATAAAACTCCCTCCTGCTTCGGAGCCATCACACAAGCTGTTCTCTATGCCAGGAATGTTCTTTCTCACACATGACACAAAAATCACCTCCCTAGAGAGGATGTCCCTTCCCTGCCCCCCACAATCTCAAACTCCCCTGTTACTCTCAGTTCTCCTCAGGATACCTTTGGACTTTGTGGGTGTCTTGGTCTACGTCCAGCTTGACAACGGGGCTGCACCTGGGTCTCCCAACCATCTACCCTCCATGCCTGCCAAAAGGTGAGCATCCAGTCTAGCTAGAGACCCCATCTCTGGCCCACTAGGAGTGCCCCTGGGGCAGAAGCTGGGTCACACTCTCCTGTCTAGGCTGCTCAATGTGCGGGAGAGAATAAATGTTCACAGAAGAAACACACACATGCATAAAAAATAACCTCAGATCCATCTACCAAAAAAGAGCATAGATGCCCACAGGCCATTTACGACAGACACGCTTAATGCATGGCCTAGTTTTATATGAAAAACTGGGAACTTTTACTACTCCAGAAAAGTAATTGTTTTGTTTTTGCTAGCCACTAATTTCAAAGTCCTCTCGATAAGGATGTGTTGATTGGCTTATTTATTGGGTTACTCAATAGCTCTGAAAATAGCAGGTATTGAGTAGAAAAGCGAATACCCAATTCTGGGCCTCAGTGAGCATGCGTGTCACATGAACCAGCTGCACTGTGTGTTCTCTGGAGCTGCTTTCCTAAAGCAGAGAGGCATCACTCAGAGAAGAGTACATTCGCACCGCAGGGCATCTGCACAAGCAGCAACCTCTCCTGGCTTGGCCTCCCCACAGCCACCTCCCCACTTGACCCTCCACGTCAGGGTGGCTGCACCCCCGCATTATCTTCACTTACTTGGCTCTGTTATTCAGTCCACAGCACTCTGCTCTACTGCCTTCACAGCAATGCTATTTTATTTATTTCTTATTTTTTTAAAGATTTTATTTATTTCTTTGACAAATAAGAGAAAGAGAGGAAGCACAAGCAGGTGGAGCAGCAGGCAGAAGCAGAGGGAGGACGATGTGCATGAGCAGAGGGGAGAGGCAAAGGGAGAAGCAGGCTCCCATTGAGCAGAGAGCCAGACGTGGTGCTCAGTCCCAAGACCCTGAGATCACGACCTGAGCCAAAGGCAGAGACTCAACCGACTGAGCCACCCAGGCGCCCCTATATGGTTCTTATGGAAGCTTGTGTTCATCGGTTATTTGAGAGAGAAAGAAAGAACAAGCATGAGTAAGGGGAAGGGCAGAGGGAGAGAGAGAAGCAGACTTCCTACTGAGCAGGGAGCCCATATGGGGCTCAGTCCCAAGTCACAGGATCATGATCCGAGTCAAAGGCAGATGCTTAACCGACCGAATCACTCAGACATCCCCGTTGCCCCTTTTAAACCATCTCATGAATCCTGTCCCCCTACATCTACCAGTTACGAGATCCCTGGTAATAGTGTCTTTGTCTATCATGTTTCTTGAAATGTTCCCAGTGCCTGAATGAGTATGTGTTAAGTGAATAAATGACAAATATATGAAGTCCTTGCTCACATCACCAGGTTACTAGAAACATTGGGGACAATGGTGGTATTTCCCTGAAAGACTCTACTCTTTGGCATTTAAATACCAACCAGATAGGGGCTCTCAGGTGGTTCAATTGACTCAAGTCATGATCTCAGGGTCCTGGGATGGAGCCCTGAGTCAGTCGGGTTCCCTGCTCAGTGGGGAGTCCGCTTCTCCCTCTGCCCTTCCTCCTGCTTGTGCGCTCTCTCAAATAAAATCTTAAAAAAAAAAAAAAAACAACTGGATATATACACATTGCAGTGTTTTCACAAATGCTTATTGGAGAAAATTTCAAACACACACACAAAGGGACAGGAAACAGAATACGACAACATCACACAGCATCACACCTCACACCTCTTCCCATTATATAACAACATAACAGAATAGGCCCATCTTCAACAATTATCAGTACTTGGCCAGTCCTGAGATATGGCTATTAGAGAATTTTAAAAGTTATATTAACATCCAAGCCAAGGTAAATTCATGTTCAGTTTGGACAAGCAATCAACAGATTAGAAATTTTCAGAGGGCTCACTACATTTTACACGGTAGTGGGAATAGGAACCTCTCCCTTTCCCAAGGTCCTCAACCCTCCCGTATCCAGAAGAAATCCTATGAGCACTAGAAATAGATGTTCGACAGCCCCAACGAGTCAGCCACATCTCCACTCCTGATGCATCATTCTGTGGCTGCTTTACTCCCTCCGATGTCACCTCCATTAGCTAGTTTTCCAGCACAGAGCAGACAGGACAGCCAACATGCAAGGCTGTGAGGGCAGCGACAGGGCATCCTGACAGCCCAACACTGTGACAAGAGACAAGAAGCTGGAAGCAGCCCAAGCTCCTTTCACCACATGGAAGATAATGGATGTTCACGGTCACACCCAGCAGCGTCTGGCCTCTGCTTCAGATGGAGGGGAAGATGAGGTAAAGGAGCTAAGCTCTGGTGTTTGAAAGAATAAGTTCCAACTATCTGAAAAATTAACTTAGGTTAAAATTGTAACTCATGGATGGGAAAACACCACCAGTAGAAAAAAAAAATTGCTGGGTTAAGATTCTAGCCAATTTTCAACCGTTTGGGACTGTGTTTCCCCAGTTTCTGTTTCTGTATTTTGGTAGAAAAGGTATAATTACACATAGTTTCATTTAGTCTCTGTCTCTATGTTCAAGGCCCAGGGATCACAGACCAGTGACCAACAGAAGAAAATATACTCCCAACAAGGCAAAACCTGAAATCTATCCAAAATGCTCACAACAGCAGGCCTTACACCTGTCATAAAACACACCTTAAAACAAAACAAAACAAAACAAAACAAAAAACAAATGAATCAGCATCCTTCACACATTCCTCTTTACTTCTCCCCACTTACCAAAAAAGGAGGGGAGGGATAAAGAAGGGAGGAAAGATACTTGCTTGTTCTACAATCATTGGGAAGAACAACCTTTTTTTTTTTTAAGATTTTATTTACTTGAGAGAGAGAGAGAGAACACAAGCAGGAGGCAGAGGAAGCAGCAAGCAGAGGGAGAATGAGAAGCAGGGCCCCCATGGAGCAGGGAGCCTGATGCTGGACTCAATCCCAGGACCCTGAGATCATGACTTGAACCGAAGGCAGATGCTTAACCGACTGAGCCACCCCGGTGCCCCAGAATAACCATTTCATTATTAGTATTTTTATACACAAAATCTTTCTCTGCCAGAGGCATTCACAAAAAGATTATTTTGGTCTGGGCCCTTTTTGTTATTCTCCTACGTTTGTAGAATATAGTATCAAGGGAAATGAATATCTTTCAAAACATGAGATGTTACTCTCCCTGTCAATCTACAAAACTACTTCATTCTACTCTCATTCTCTCTCTCACACACACACACACAAACTATTTGGCCTACATGTTCTGAATCGAAAGTGAACCAAAAATAAGTCTGCCCTCAAGATTAACAGACATATCTTATGCTATCAGAAAATTCCAGAGCAATCCTGAGATCATCTAGGTAGATGGGACCAGGGCAAACAGTGGAGAATATATTAAAGATGCCTTTCCCTATGTGTGCAGAGAAGGATTATGACTGCAAGATCCACTGGGGGAAGAGAGGAATTCTATAATCAAATGTGTTTTTGAACTCCTGCCTCTACTTGCTCTCCATTTAAATATTCACGAAGCAGGACAAAGTGTCAAAGGCTCTAAGATGTCCTGCAGGAAAGCAAGTGATTTAACTTTATCTCTGTGCAGAACCATTTCTCCCTACGTGGCAACCATTAACATCAGCTCAAGGGAACACATTCCAAGGAAAGCTGTACCGAACTCAAGTAACAATAACCAGCTAATATAGAGAAACCCAGTCATGCTCTACACTTTATGAAGGAGGAAAAACCTACTCAGAGACCTACTTTCGAAGTGTCATACGATTACAACAATGGCACCAGTAACCCTTTAGAATAACATCTCCAGAAAAATTTTCTAAATTTGAAAATGAACGTAACCAGCTGAGCTTTTTCTTAGAGCTTTGGTCATTTCCACAGGGGTACTTACAAACTCCACAATGGGAGTGCCCCTCCTATGACTCCCTCTGTAGGAGGACAATAGAACAGGACATCTGCCAGTAACTGAGGAGAAACAAGGCGGGGATGGAGAGGAAGACAGAAGAATGCCCTTGGACAGCCAAGTGCAGGAAAGAGAAACATTCTTAGTGTCTTCCTGTGTTCTAAAGACTAGCATGGGTTTAGTTAAAGCATTTGAGTTCCCAACTAGCCCCAATCGACCTAGAGCTCAAAACAACAAACCCAACAAACAAACAGAAACACCCAAAAAATAAAACCAAAAACCTGATGAGCCCTAAAAGGAGTGTGGTGATCACAGGATGGGCTCATCCACAAGATTTTGTAGAAACATGTCTTCCATTCCAGACATAGGAGAATTAGGTCAAGAGTTAACAATCCCCAGAGAACTCAAAACCGGCCTATTCTCTAGAAGGACTCCGAAAATGAGGACATCCAGTATTCCCACTCGTGAAAGCAAATCGCTTGGAAATTCCCAAGCCCAGGACACCTGAGTGGCTCAGGGTGTGATCCCAGGTTCTGGGATCAAGTCCCACATCGGGTTCCCTCTGAGGAGCTTGCTTCTCCCTCTGCCTGTGTCTCCGCCTCTGTGTGTCTCTCATGAATAAACAAATAAAATCTTTAAAAAAAAAAAAAAAAAAAGGAAATTCCCAATCCTGACTCAGGAGATCTGCCCAGGAAGGGGTCAGTCCTTGAAGCTTTAAATGGCAAGTGGATTTGCTAAATGTGGGGTTCACAATGTTTTCCAAATGCCAATGAAGCAACAACCCTGGAGAACAGAAAGATAGTGTGGTGATCCACACAATGCAATACTTCACAGCAGTGCAAGAACATGAACTACAGTTATACACAACAATGCAGCTGAAGCTCAGCAACAAGATGTTAAAAGAAAGAAGCCCTGGGGCGCCTGGGTGGCTCAGTCACTTACAGGGCTGCCTTCAGCTCAGGTCATGATCCTTGGGTCTTGGGATCCAGCTTCATATCAGACTCCCTGCTCAGCGGGGAGCCTGCTTCTCCTTCTCCCGCTGCTTGCAGCTCCCCCACCCCAGCCTGTATTCTGACAAATAAATAAAACCTTAAAAAAAGATAGATAAAGAAGCCCTGGATAATATATTCAGTATGATTCCATTTATATAAAGTTCCCCAATAAAGGCAAAACTAAACAATGTACTGACTGGGGACACATACATTTTTAAATGTAAAACTTAAAAAAAAAAAGCCAAGGAATCAAGAAAATGAGAAATCAAGAAAGTGACATCGTTTTTAAGGTAATGCTCCTTTTTCTGTCTGCTCTTCTTAAATACAGGTTATTTGGTTCTTTAGCTGCATGGAAGGCAAGCAGAGGTTCATTTTTATTATTGATTATACACACGTTACACATATGTTTTATATACTGGTTATAAAACAGTATCAGTGATTCTCCTCAGGTCCTTAAAAAAAAAAATCACATTTAGAAAATGGTCTAGATGAGTCAGGCGACTTCAACAAGGAGAGATTCCTCAACCATGGTCAGGTCAAGAATGCCCCTGGAATTCAATACATCTTTGCAATTAAAACAGGAAATTCGTGACATCTTCCCTGTTCCGGAGACCTGGAGGCTGCCAGACATGAGTCTCTGGTGGGTTTTTTTGGCAGCTGGTATTCTAGAGTTCTTCGTGTTTGTGAAAAGACAATGTACAGTACTTACGAGTGACCCTTTCTCATAGATGCTGAATGAAGGAACCCAAGTTGCAAAGAGCCACTCAGATAAATAACAAGGGACAGAGAAAAGGCAGCCTGCCAAACTCTCTGCAAGCTGCACTTGGAGTCATACAAGAGGCCTTTAACCCTGTCCCATCTCCCTCCAATTCTCCAATCACCCTTTTACCAACGTCTGAGCTGGGGCTCTGCTAGCAGTCTTCAGTTCTGATCTCAGATGTCAATGCAGGCACAACTCTCAAAACTCTGGCCCTAAAATTCATCCAGTGTAGGAGCTTCAGCCTTAAGACCAAGAGTCTTGGCATAAACAAGCAGTGGAAGCCCCTGCACTGTAACAACCAGTATCTACCCAGCAAGCTCTCTGGGGTTTGGCCACATCTCAATCTCGTAGCATCTTCTGCACCTGGACTCAGTAAATAATATGTAGAAGTATTCAAAAATATTTTAAGTTGTGATTCTATAGGAGTGCCTGGGTGGCTCAGTCAGTGAAGCATCTGCCTTTGGCTCAGGTTATGATCCCAGGGGCCTGGGATTGAGCCCCACGTCATCGGACTCCCTGCTTCTCCTTCTCCCTCTCCCCCCCTCCCCAATTTGTACTCTCATGCTGTCTCTCAAATAGATAAAATCTTTTATATATATATATATATATATATATATATATATATATATATATATATACTTATATACGAATGATTCCACAATTTTAAAATTATTTTTATTTGAAACTTTTGGAAAAAGAAAAAAAGAAAAAAACGCAGGACCACTGAAGAAAAGAGACCATCATGAGCAGAGATTATACTTCTAATTACATTTTTGAAATGCCATTTATTGACATGCTTAGAAAAGTCACATACACAGGTTCCAGCAAGACCCATACTTGATTTGGAATGTTTTCCTGCCACTAATTACAATACCTTTTACAGCTGCTTAAAACAGACTTTTTAAAAATTTCTGTACAACTTCTAATCTTGGATGTGAAATAAATTATGCTACAGGCCCATATGATGCTCTCAATGCTGTTAATTTAAAGTTGTATGTACCAGTGTGCTTTCTTCTCCTTTTGTCTGATTTAAAAGTTTATGTTTCTCCTTGGATTAATCAATAAAAGTTCTTTTATAAATAAACTGCAGATTTTTTCAGTCTCTCAAGTAATAGGAGTTGGCAGGTAAAATGAAAAGTCTATAAGCAATAAACAAACCTCCTACCAAGGGCAGCTCCTCTTAAATAAAGCTTGTGCTTATACTGGACTAAATATCTTTCTTTGCCCAAAGAAAAAATTTGTCTCTCTTATAAACACAAGAGAACCAGAGCAAAGAGTTATAGGAAGGAGAGCATTATGCTCTGAGAAGAAGGGAGGGGGGTCTGAAAGGGCAAGACAAGACAAAGAAGAAACTTATAAAAAGGCTATTAAGAAGCAAAGTCTCCCATGTGTGGATGGAAGTATACACAGCATAATTATGATTATATTCCACACACAGTTTTTTCTCTTATTACTGGTTGTAGGTGGGTATGAAGTGAACACTTGGCTGGTTCAGAAGTAATAGCAGCAAGTACCTACAAGATCTGGCTGCCTGATTTCTTCTATACCTTCTGATGTACAATATCTAAGGAAGCAGGCAACAGACGGATATACCATTGAGAAAATACATTATTTTCACGCATGGTTTCTATATTAGAACCAAAGCATGGCCGAGAACCACTCGGCCCTCCAAACATACTTTCCAAAAGAAAAAAAAAAAAAAAAAGCAAATGCTTCAAATCTATCCAGTGGATAACTGAGAGAAAGATAATCAGGGTGGAGGGGCGTATACACCAAGGCAAAGTGTGTGCTTGGGGATGGAAAGGCAAACAAGCTACCCGACAGTGGGAGCTGAGGGATGTGCTGACGAGTTAATTGATGGAAAGGTAGAGATAAAAGAGCAACCAATGAGAAGACTGACATTTTACACCTGAGCAAAAGGAAAACCTGGGCTGTCTTCTGTGAAAATGGGAAGGCTGAAGGAAGAGCAAGCTTGGTGGGGGATATCAGGACTTTGTTTTTATACATGCTAACTTTGAGATGTCCACCAGACACCTACTTGGACAGTCTAGATGCATACACAAGAGGCCAGAATAAAGACGATGCTGAAAGCTATGTGCCCAGATGAGATTATATTGTGTCTTCTGCAGAGCAGACCCATCCCAAGACTGCAGGGAGTAAATAACCCATTTCTCCATCATGCTGAAGACACAGTCTATTGGGAGTTTCACAAGAGAAAGCAGAATATTCCCTGCGTACTTAGCAGAGCATAAACAACACATTCCTATGGGTAGAGGCAGGTGATCAACAGTGTGTGCATGCGTGTACAGTGTATTTAAACAAAGGTGGTCACCCTGATGCTTAATTAAGGAATATGTCTGATTAACTGCAATCACTAAGAATAGGCCAGCCACAAGAACAATGACAAAGGCAAACAGTGTTATCTCTTTGAAGGGCTTATAATATATGAGTAAAAGACACTCTGGTGTCATTTTGCTCTGGAAATTACTTATAAATGAAGAGGATACCTGGCTAAGAAAGGGGAGAGGGGCAAATCAGAAGAAAAATCCATTTAGTATACAAACAGTTACCTTTATTAAAGTTGTCAATTATTTCTACCTTGCCCCTCACCCAACTCTTAGGACAATCCACTGTGATTGGAAGAGGCACCAGAAGAGGCAGACCTACTTATGGCACCCTTGTGTAAACCATTCATCTTATAATGAAAATGTCAGAATCAAACGTGTAACTGAAGTGGTCATTATGTCCAAGTTTCTATTAATTGTGAAAAGAAATACATTCTTTATCTTTTGGTAAAATATGAGGTTGCCAAGAAATCCAGTTCTTGTAAAGTTCCAGGAGTTCTACTGTTTATCTATTTCCTGGTGCATTTCTTAGACACAGTTAGATGGTTTTTTCGGTGTTTAAAACAAAGTTTCACTAGCTGCTTCTTGGCTAGAAGACATCACCACCAGTTACACACTTGCTGGGAAAACAAAGGACCAATACGAAGATAAACTTTCTTTGATGCAAAAATGACTTATAATTTAAGTGTGTAATGATTGAGAGAATGGTTAAGCAAACCAGGATATATTCAGATGGAGGACACCTTACAATCAGATCTGAAAGTGGTGCCTTAAAATGTAATCAGAATCCAGCAATCCCACTTCTAGGTATACACAAAAGAACTGACAGCAGTACAAATAGTGACATTTATTGAATCAGACTCACACAGGTATTTGTACATCCATGTGCTTTACTGACCATAGCCAAAACATGGAAGTAATCTAAGTGTCCACTGATAGATGAGTGGGTAAACAAAATGTGATCTATCCACACAACAGAATATGATTCAGGCTTAAAGAGAAAATTCTGACACATGCTATAAAATGGATAAACCTTGAGCCATCATGCTACATGAAATAAGCCAGACACAAAGGGACAAATACTGTGTGATTCCATGTATATGAGGTAGAGCACCAAATTCTAGAGACAGGAGCAGTTGGTTAAGTGTCCTACTCTCGATTTTGGCTTAGGTCATGATCTCGGGGTCCTGGGATCAAGCCCAAAGTCAGGTTCTGTGCTCGGCACAAGGTCTGCTTAAGACTATCGCTCTTCTGCCTCTCAAGAGGCAGCTTGCTCTCTCTCTGTCTCTCAAATAAATCAATCAATCTTTTTAAAAAAATTCACAGAGACAGGAAATAGAGGAGAAGCTAGAATAGAATACAGAGCTGACGAGTGGGAATGGAAGGAAGATATTATTTAATGGGTACAGAGCTTCTGCTTGGGATGATAGAAAATGTTCTGAGCATGGAAAACAGTGATGGTGCACGACGCTGTGAATGTAACACCACTGAACTCTACACTTAAAAAATGGTTAAATGGTCAATTTAATGTTATGTATATTTCACCACAATAAACAATCTGATCAGACTACAGACAATCCCTACTTCCATAATCACTGGGTACTGAGACACAGTAATGGAGCAAGATTCCTCCTCTCTCCAAGAGGGAACACGATGGTGAAGACACAGGGGAGGCTGGCCCAGGCAAGATGAGTCTTAGTATAAACACGCAGTGGGAGCCCCTGCAGCTCCAGAGCCACAGCCCCAAACGCCCCAGAGGCAGACGCTGGCAAGCGGTGACAACATTTTGACAACACATAATCATCAGCCAGGTGATTCGTGAAAGACAGCCTTGGGAGCAAGCAGTTGAGAATCAGCCTACCAGGGATAACGTGCAGAAGTGCAGACAGTGAGGAGATACATCGTATACAAGCTGTAAATCGCCTACAAAAGTCCAGGTCTATACTTCCCAGGCTGCTTGAAACCAAGGTAGGTGAGCTAATAAGCAAGTCAGCTCAGCTCAGCTCCAACGGGCTTTGGACAGTCAGGCTGGATAGACCAAAGTGAACCCTCTGGTGTGCATGTGCTTCTCTACAGCTCTTTGTGTGAACATATTCTTGGAGTTTCTTATTCCCCAAAATGTTTGAAGTACTCCAAAGCAGTCTCAGATGAAGTTCAAAGAAACGTTTTCACACCAGTCAGACTAGATAACTGGAGAGAATTAGGACACTCTTAGGAGGACTGAGGTGGGGGTGAGGGCAGGTCCAGGCCACTAAAAACCTGGGGATTTGGTAAAAAGGGATGAGCACCTGGCAAGACCAGTTTGCTCGCTGCATCAGAGGATGCCACCAAAGGGGTGCTTTAGGAACAGAAGCCACAAATTGGTTCTACTTCACTGACCAAAGTGATACTTAGGGAGCAAGGGAAAAGGAAATTCAGAGTTCATTTTATTCTGCTACATATATTATGCTACAAGGAGACTATAAAGTAGTGAAAAGCCTCACTATAAATACCTTTCCTTTGCTGCTCTGTATCAAGCTGTCCAAGACATCTTAATGTAAGAACAACACAAAACAAGAAATTCTATTTCCCTGCTCAGAGCAAGGTCATAAGTGTTCAAGGGTAGCAGGTTATACCACCCAAAACATGCCCCCTTTGGCATTAGGGTTACTTTGAGAAACAGCAGATACAGGAGAAGCTTAAAAACAGACATGTCTATAAGGGAAAGGAGGGAAACTGGGGGAAAATTAGAGAGGAAGACAAACCATGAGAGACTCCTAATTCTGGGAAAAAAACAAAGGGCTGCAGAAGGGGAGGAGGGCGGGGGATGGGGTAACAGGGTGATGGGCACTAAGGGGGGCATGTGATGAGATGAGCATCAAATGCTATACTGTATGTTGGCAAATTGAATGTAAATAAAATATTAAAACAATTTATTTTTAAAAAAAACAGACATGTTATCCCCTCTTAAGGGATATTTACATTTGTAAAGGAAATAACCACTTTTAAGAACCAGGAAGAGAAGGATGACTCTAAAATCACAAGAAACTTGGGGCACCTGGGTGGCTCATTCAGTTAAGCGTCTGCCTTCAGCTCAGGTCATAGTCTCAGGGTCCTGGGATCAAACCCCACCTAGGGCTCCCTGCTCAGAGAGGAGCCTGCTTCTCCCTCTTTCACTCCCCTTGCTTGTGCTAGCTTGCTCTCTCTCTCTCTCTGTCAAATAAATAAAAAATCATAAAAAAAAAAGAAAAAAGAAAATCACAAGAAACTCTTAATGGGGATGGCAGGGACTTAAATTCTGCATAATAAACCTACTCCCATTTACACCTGTGCTTTTCCTGGTAACTTCCCACAACAGCCCAACGGACATACACATGTACACACAAGCACACATTGCTTTTTTTTTTTTTTTTTTACGTTTACTTATTTATTTGAGAGACAGTGTGTGAATGCGCAGATTTGGTGGGGGGGCATGGGGCAGAGGTAATCTCAAGTAGACTCCTGCTGAGCATGGAGCCCACCATGGGGACATGGGTGGGGCTCAATCCGACAACCCTGAAATCATGACCTGAGTTGAAATCAAGAGTGAGATGCTTAACTGACTGAGCCACCCAGGCACCTCCCCTCTTTCTTTTGTTTTTAGATGAAGACAGCACTTAAGGTAGTAGCTTAGGCCACCTGAAACACCTACTCATTCTCTATGTATATTTCCATGTTTACATGTTAATGAACTTGTTAGTTTTTCTCTTGTTAATCTGTCTTTTATTACTGGGGTCTCAGCCAAGAACTCAAAAGGATAGAGAGAAAATTATTTTTCCTCCCTCTCAAAGTTGTATAATTATCCTAAGATACCCATCCAAAAAGATATTATGTTAAAAATGACATTATCAAAAAAATAATAATAATAGAGGGTGCACCAAACCCTAAACTTCAACTGCGCACTAATTTGGGTCACACTATTATTTTAAAGGTAAGTTTAGAAAGACCAAATTACAATGGAATCATTAAGGTAGAATTCGATGTAAAAATCACAGACACTCTAAATAACATAAAAGCGAAACACAAGATTACAAACAATTTGATCGTGTGAGCATTCCAGAACGAGCTCATGACACAAGCAGTAACTCAAAAGAAAAGAATTTCTCCAACAAACAAAGGGGCCCTTCAAGAATAAGGTACAAGACTCTCATGATTAATTTTCTGAATCATTAACTGCTTCGCAAAGACTACAATAAAGTACCTTTTAGACTAAAAACTGTATTCCAGGAGGCTGGTTTGACCTTTCTGAGCTCCTTCTCTGGCAGGAAGGAAGCATTGCAGGTGTGTCTCAATCAAGGTTCAAGACAGTGCTCAGCTGAAGGACAGCTGACAAGTAAGAGGACTGTTACATGAGACTCGTGAAACCTTAAGTCACAGAAAAAGAACTAAAAATGAGATTACAATCTCCCTGTGATATTCAAAAAGATGATGCCATTTGTGAAACATATTAATCTTTGGCCCTATGACAGATAAAATCAATGAACAGGGAGTCAAACCTTGGACAGGTGTCATGGGAACTAGAAAGCAGAGCAAAGTTATCCCTTCCCTGGAAAAAAACCACACTTTATACTGAAACTGCCATCCATATACATCAATCACACCGAGTATGGACTCTGGAAGCTGGTGAATTAAGCGTCAGTTTAGTTGGAACTGTGAAGTTCTTAAGAGCTTACAAGGGAGACCTCCTGCCCTTCCTAACAGAGGCAGTGAACAATGAAGTGACAAATTCCTCGGGTAAGAGATCATTCTTTTATCCAACAGACTCATGAATTTCCATAGAGACTGTAACTACTTTAATTTCCTGGAGACACCATCCTTTGAAAGGAGGTATGGTGTCATCAGGAAAAACACTGGTCAGAAACTATCCTGCTTTTCCTGAAGTTGTCTGACCTCAGAGTTCCTAGAGAGGTGTTACTGCCAAACTTGCGGGGGGCGGGGGGTAGGATGGAGGGCAGACACAAACCTGAGTCCGCCAAACTTGGCCATAACCTTCTCCAAAGCAGAAGGACCAGAGTTACGTAAATGTCCACAAGATGCCACAGGGTTGTGGGAAAGAAAGGGATTGCAGTGATTCCACTGTTCAGATCACAACACTGCCTTAGAGGCTTTTTAAAAAAAGATTTTATTTATTTATTTGAAAAGAGAGAGAAAGGAAGAGGGAGCCTGAACAGAGGCAGAGAGAGAGAGAGAGAAAAGCAGACTCTCTCCACTGAGCAGGGAGACTGATGTGGGGCTCAATCCCAGGACCCTGAGATTACAACCTGAGCCAAAACAGAGAGTCAAAAGCTTAACTGGCCGAGCCACCCAGGAGTCCCTGCCTTAAGAGTTTTAATAGGGCTTATTTTTGTATGTTTCCAACTTGCTTTTTGGAGCACTGGCTCCTTGATCACTGTGACTGTCAAGAGCTCCACAGGGCTGATGTTCCCCTTCACACACCAGAGCTTAATCCAAGGGGCTAAGTAACTTGCCTATAGAATCAGACCTAGAAACTAGTTCTCTGGATTCTAAGTCCTGTTTTCTCAACTAGCCAACATCTGAATTTATTTCCAATGAGAAGAAGGTCTTCCTAAAATGTCAATGAAACACACATATATGCACAACACTCTTTTATGGGAAAACACTACATTCTTAAGGCTTTGATTTTCATGTCTGCTGTTACGCACATATTATTCCTAAAACTAAAAGGGCCAGGCTAAGGGGAGCCTATTATGTGATAAAGTGCTAGTTCAGTGCCAAGTGTTTGGTTTTTTGTTTTTTGTTTTTTGTTTTTTTTGGATCGGTGGTTGGCTGATTAATTCTGAAGCCATCAGAGCTGGATTCCCATTTAGTTCCTGACTTATTTTGTTGCCTTAGACAAGTTCTTTACTCTTCTTTGAGATTCTGAGGAGACTTTCCTCTTCCAAAAGGATAGCAAATACAACTAGTATTAATGATATAGGATCTCTTGGGGCCTTAAGTCATGTGGCATAAAAGTATCTCATATTCTAACGAATTACATTGTTGAGAACCTACTGAACACCTACCATGTATTTATGACAGAAATAACTCCATGTGACAAATATGCCCTTCTAAAAGCTCACATCATGGGAGGACAAAATAAAAACAAGGAACACAAAACACTGATTTCTTGAAGATTTGTTTTTATAATGGCAGTAGTTTAAGATTAGACAACAGAAACTATGCGTGGGGGTGCCTGGCTGGCTCACTCAGTAAAACACGCAGCTCTTGATCTTGGGGTCATGAGTTCAAGCCCCATCTTGGACACAGAGCCTACTTCAAAAACAAACAAACAAACAAACAAACAAACCTACATGTGTTCATGAGAATAGAAGTACTAGAAACTAAAAGAAATTTTAAACGCTGTTTTTTTCTGATAATAGTAATACTCATTAGTTAAAAAAAAAAAGTACAAAAAAAAAAAATTAAGAACCCAGATATGAGATAACTGCTATTAACATTATGTTGAATTATCCTCACAGACTTTTTTTCTATGCTTCTCTTCCCTAGAATAGTATCATCAGTATCTGATAACCTGTTAGAAAAGCAAATTCTCAGACACTAACCCAGACCTACTGAATAAGAAATTCTATGGGTGGGACCAGCTATCTGTATTTTAATAAGCCCTCCAGATGTTTCTCATATGTGCCAAAGTTTGAGAACCACTAAAATATGCTATATACACACCTACATACTTTCCCCCCATTCAAAAGTGGGGTCGTGGTGTACATACTGTATAAAATTTTAAATTAGGGGCACCCGAAGTGGCTCAGATGGTTAAGTGATTGCCTTCAGCTCAAGTCTTGATCTCCAGGTCCTGGGATGGGTCCCCACATGGGGCTCCCTGCTTAGCAGACAGTCTGCTTCTCCCTCTACCTCTGCCCCTCCCCTCTACTCCTGTGCGTGTGCGCTCTTCTGTCTCTCTCTGGTCTCAAATGCATAAATACAATCTTTTAAAAAAAAATTTTTAATTCATATTTGGCATCAAGCTTACATTTTGGAAACTACCTAAATACTGCATACATGCTCTATAGTATGCCTGAATATCTTCGGCATAGTGAAGAGTATCACAAAATGGTTCATATAACAGATGCAATTAAACAACAGAGTCACCCAAACTAAAACATGGATGGTTGCCTACATAAGTCACTTTGCAATGTGGGTACCTAACAAAATCCATTTCTAGAAATCTCTGAGTGGTTATATAAGGTTTTTAGATGTCCTTTGAAAAAAAAACAGGGAACATCTGTATTAGCTTCTCCATCCTGTCCATGAATCTACTTGGGGGGGGGGGGGGAATTGTTCCTTAGACACTTGCCTTTGCTATCCAACATGCTGATGCACCAGCGAAGAGCTTCCTGACCCACTGAGCTGCACAGAATGGGACAATCACCCAAACCATCTTGCACATGTCACCCCTGCCCCGCCACAGCAGACCACTTCTGCACAAATTTGAGACAAGCAATGCAAGCTCTGGAAGCCTGCATACAGGCCCAGGGGCTGTGACTTTGATAACAGAGTGAGGATCAAAGCAAGGAGGACATCCGTGAGGTCCAAGAGAGAAGAAAACTGGAGTCGGTAGCACCAAAGTCCCCTGGAGGGTGTGCTTAACTTTGACAAATTATTTTTCGAGCTCTGGAATCCACACCTTTTGAAAATCATTGCCAGCCCCATGGAAACCACAACAGCGTACATGAATCAGAGGTAAAAGTCAAGCTTTTTATTTGTTCAAGGTTATCCAAAAAGCTCAACTGGGGGAAAATAAAATCACTTCATGGTAAAATAACAGTATCTCAAATATACCATTATTCCTTTATACAAGAGAAAAGCTTGGTGACCTCGGGCACACTGGTGAACATTTGTGGGTCTCGGTTTCCTCTTCTACAAGTGACATGATTGGAGAAGATGGCTTTAAAAGCTGTCCCGTGATGACAGCCAAGGAAACCCCAGAATGGACAGGTATAAGACTTTATAGCATCTATAAAAGGATTTATTGAACAGCGATCTCTCCTCTCAATGACAAAAAGAGTACATTCCAGCTGCATTCTTCTTTGTTAGAAACTGCACCAGTAGAGCTAGACACGGAAGAGAGGGAGAGGATGAAAGGCACCGTGGGGAAAGGGGTTGCATGTGGACGAGAGCCTGCACGTCCTGCCACCCGTCTTACCACCAACCAGCTGGGGGGCTCAAGCCAACTACCTAACTCTGAGCCTTGGTTGCCTCATTTAGAAAATGGGATTAATAGGGCTTTACGATGATTACGTAAAGCACATAGAACAATTTTTATCTATATGTACTAGCTATGAATAATAATATGAAGAGTAATATGGAATGAATGCTCTACTCAAGAAGTAGAGCATAAGAGGCGGCTGTGGTCTGGAGACCTCGTTAAAATGTAACATATGTGTTAGGAAACATGAAATATGTACCTGCCTGACCTGGGGTCGCCAAGAGGCAGACAACAGACTGAACCGGTTAAGTGGGCATGCTAGTCCTAAATCCTAGCAGAGGCTACTCACCATCCTGCTTACAACACCAACACCTTTCAAGGGGCAACTCTGCAACCCATGACTTGAAATCAAAGGCAAAGGTGCTCCAAGGAAAGATTCAATGCTACAGGTCAGGAGAGGATCTGGATTCAAGAGGGAGCACCTCCATTTCTGAGCTACATGGCTTCCAACAAATCACTTAGGCTGAGATTTATGGCCCTCCTGTCATGAAATGATACACTTCATCTACCCTACAAGACCATTAGAAACCTAGCACAGGAAACAGCCACATAATAAGTGACCAGTAAAAGTCTAATGGTTAAGTCTTAAACAGAAGGAACACTTTAAATAAAAGCTCTGGGTAAGGCACAAAATCGGCTGAAGGAAGACCATCAGATCATCCAACATTTTTGTGTTTCAACACAGGAAGCGGGGAGTGTGGATGGTCAGTGGACACCAGGAGGGGGAAAGCAGCCTGGATGAGGAGAGATGACCCGGGGGATGGACAGAGGGGCTCACCAGACCCAGGCCGCACCACAGAATTCACAGCTTTACTCAGAGGCTATCCTCCTTGAAAACAAAAACTGTGTGGTGAAGTATTTTGTGTATGTGGTTATGAAAACAGCTGTTTCTTCAAGTTTTTGTTTTGTTTTGCTTTAATGGCAGACTTTTTGTTTCTTTAGAAAGCAACCACTCCACCTGTAGTAATAGTAACAGCAATTTAATACTATGAGAATCCATGTGCCAGGACCAAAATTGATGACACCATTATTTCCCCTGACAGGTAACTAGGAAAACACCACAGGACATACCTTTCCTCATGAACATTTTCCCCATCCATAATTTGACTGTTCTCCCTACCATGAGATGATGCGACATAATTAAGAGTTTCATTCAGAGAAAGCTCTTTGATTTGACTCTTCAATAAAATCTTATTTTTCTGTGGCTGTTGTTCCTACTGTGGCCTAATGTCATACACAATTCAAGAAAGGAGGACTCTGGAAAACTATCTCCAGTAGCAGTACCTGCTAACACAGGTGCAATACCTGGGTGGGAAAATAATGAGGATGGGCCCTGGGGAGGACTGTTTTCAAAGAACAGAAAGCTGAAGGAAGGAATGGAACTATAACCACCAGGACCTGGCTCTGAAAATAAAACCAGGCTTATAATATATTTTATGTGAAAAAGATGAAGAGTCCTGCTTTTGACTCAGAGCAGATACTTCCTGGAACTAATCACAGGGAAAAAAAAGAAGAGAAGAAACTGTATATGCTTCTTTCTTAAGACAGTAATTCAGTCAGTAACCAGGTTTTCCAACCTGGTGTTTTACTCTTGGATATTTTATTTTATTTTATATTTTAAAGATTTTTTTTTTTTAATACGAGACACAGGGGGAGGAGAAGGGAGAACGATGAGGGGCTCAATCCCAGGATCCCAGGATCATGACCTAAGCCAAAGGCAGATGCTTAACCAACGAGCCACCAAGGGGCCCCTATTTTAGTTTAGTTTATTTTTATTAATATGTCTCTTTAACTTGATGATATAGATAATGAATTATATCCTCCCCCTGATTAGAGGGAAACTGGTGGTTTTTTTAATCACACAGAAAATACCTTTGGGTTTCTCGTGATCTAGACAACTCTTCTTCTACAAAGGAGGCTTCTAAGGAAATGACGATCAATGAGATCAACAGCTCCACAAATGGTAAAACCTTAACAATGGCCTGCCCGAAATCCTGCTTCAAGTTCTAAAAACATCTTCAGTGGTGTTGAAGTTCTCGTACATCACACAGAACACAGCAGGGCAAACCATGATATGGTCAAACAGGAGAGAGTCCATGAAACTTTAGGTCCGTCTCCAGAAACGAGCATAAGCTCATCTCTAAGGTTTATTGAGAGCCGTGCAAATGCACACCAATGACTATACTCAGAGCGGTTGGTACATTTACACTGATCCACCAAGGAGGAGCTAGTTAAAGGTAATACATGAGAGGCTGGTCTCCAATCCATAACAACTCTCTATATGGAGATTATGAATCGCTACTTGAAATTATTTTTGTAAGATTTTATTTATTTGAGAGAGAGAGAGCATGAGCTGGGGCAGGAGCAGGCTCCCCACTGAGCAGAGAGCTCCATGTGGACTCGATCCCAGGACCCTGAGACCATGATCTGAGCCGAAGGCAGATGCTTCACCAACTGAGCCACCCAGGCCCCCTGACTATTTGAAATTTTTATACCGGGGGATCCCTGTGTGGCTCAGCGGTTTAGCGCCTGCTTCTGGCCCAGGGTGCGGTCCTGGGGTCTCAGGATCGAGTTCCACATCAGGTTCCCAGCATGGAGCCTGCTTCTCCCTCTGCCTGTGTCTCTGTCTCTGCCTCTCTCTCTCTCTCTCTGTCTCTCATGAATAAATAAAATCTTTAAAAAAAAGAATGATCAAACCAGCAATTTAGGTTTCAAAGTCTATTGATCTCCAGGGTACCTGGGTGGCTCAGTGGTTGAACATCTACCTTTGGCTCAGGTCATGATCCTGGAGTCCCAGGATCAAGTCCTGCATCGGGCTCCCGGCATGGAGCCTGCTTCTCCCTCTGCCTGTGTGTCTGCCTCTCTCTGTGTCTCTCATGAATAAATAAATAGAAAGTTTAAAAATAAAAACAAATTTTGCTGATTTCCTTCATGGGGAGGGGTTGAGGGGGGTGGATATTGCGTATATTTCCAGAAGGAATTACTCTAGCACACTGTGTTTGTAGGTATCGGTGAAATATAAACTTCCAACACAGAAGCCGCAGTCAGAGTTTCCTTGATCCATTTTTACCTTCAACACAAAGCATTAAAAATGCCTTTCTTCTATCCAATGGGAATTTTCAACCAGTTCTACCTGCCTGCCCAGCTCCTGACTAAAGACCTGGCACAGCAGCTTTATAATCATTTATCTCCGTCAGCTCCTGGGGTGCCTTTCAGATCTACCCTTTACTTGGACTTTTATCTTATTACAATGCAATGTAACTATGGAAACATAAGATTGAGAGTTATATTTTCTCTTATAAACAAAGAGGGCTGCTTTTTATAACTCAGGTCCATTTAAATTGTGTCATTGAGGGTTGATTTTTATTTATTTATTTTTAGCATTTGAGAGGAAAAGAATAAAAAGAGGAAACAGTTCTATAAAATCCAGGGCAGATTTTCTTTGTAATTGTAAAGGATGTCATATTTTGGTCACTCCTGCCTGATGGCCAGGGGTGCTGGACTTACCCAAATCCTAAAGTGCCGCCCCTGGTGGGGTGGGAGCGGAGGACCCATGCTTGCAGCACCCACTCACTTGCGGGTGGTCATGGGAGAAACCTAAACTAGTTACTTGCCAGGGACTGGAGACGACCAATACTGCCTCATTCCTAAGTCAGGAACTTTGAATTTACCACACGATTCCACAGCCAGAAAGTCAAATGAAACATTCTGGCAAGTGTATTCTAATATCATAAACACAGACTCCCCAGTAACGTCATTTAAAAAAAAAAAAAAAAGGTAGCATCTAAAAATAATACTTTTTTTTAAAGTTAACTCTACTCCCAATGTGGGGCTTGAACTCACAACCCCAAGATTAAGAACAGCATGCTCTACCAACTGAGCCAGCCAGATACCCCTAAAAATAATACTCCTGTGCTAACTGCATGTCATAAATATGGCCATTGTAATGTAGAATGTGACCAATTTTATTTAAGCAATACACAAATATAAATATATTGGTCTCACGGGGATTGAGAAGCCCCCCACCTTGCAGTCAGGTGGATCCTCCACTGGCTTATTAGCTGCAATACCTGAAGCAAGTTTCTTTATACCTGGAACTCCAGACTTCTTGCGACTCTAAGGGCAACAGCAACTTGGATATTACTTTCACCATTTACCTGGCAGGAGATGGAAGGGCATTAAGAGACCAACATGATGAGATTGTGTATTATTGAAATATACATAGGGACAGCTAGGAGGCTCAGTCGGTTGGGCACCTGCCTTCAGCTCAGGTCACAATCTGGGGGTCCTGAGACTGAGTCCCATGTAGGACTCCTTGCTCAGTGGGGAGCCTGCTTCTCCCTCTCCCTATGCCCTTCTCTCTTGCTCACTCTCTCTCCCAAATTTAAAAAAAAAAAAAATCTTTAAAAAAAAAAACATATTTTTTTCTTGTCTGTGCTTTTCTATATTTCTCAAATTTTCTACAATGAACATTTTAATGCCTTAGTAATCTTTTCTTTTAAATTGGTCCCTCTCCTGAACGCACATCACAGATACTAAAGAAACATTTATTCTTTTTGAGAAAATAATGGTCCCTGCATAACCTCCTTCTGTCCTTGGCAGATAAATTCCTGCTAAGGATAGACAGCTTGAGGCCCAAGGCAGTAGGATGCAGAAAAGCTTCGAGTGCCCAGGGGCTCAGTGAGGGAAATTCAGTGCCACTGACCCTTGGCGCAGCTCCAACTCTCTGGGGGGAGGGGGATACAGAGAAACCTGGGTAGACAATCCTACAGGCAGCTGAGCTGGGTCCTCACTGGAGCCCTGAGGAAAGAACTGCATCTAGTATTGTCCTCACCAAGTGATCAGAAGCTGAGAACTCTGGCGTCAGGCCTGTACACAGTATTTCTCTTAAAGCACCCACATGAAAATAAAATTAAATTAAATAAATAGGTAGATAAAGCACCCACATGGTTTTTAACATGTAGCTGATGTTGAGAATTACTACAGAGCAACTCCCAAAGGAAAGTGAATTTGAATTATCTCAAATTAAAATTAAGCCTCATGCCCACATGAGGCTTTTAAAAAGATAAATTACTCATTTATTTTTTAAAAAAAGATTTATTGGGCAGCCCTGGTGGCACAGCGGTTTAGTGCTGCCTGCAGCCCAGGGCGTGATCCTGGAGACCCGGGATCGAGTCCCACATCGGGCTCCCTGAATGGAGCCTGCTTCTCCCTCTGCCTGTGTCTCTGCCCCTCTCTCTGTGTGTGTCTCTCATGAATAAATAAATAAAATCTTTAAAAAATGAATGAATGAATGAATGAATGAATAAATAAATAAATAAATAAATAAGAAAGATTTATTTATTTTGGAGAGCGACAAAGTGCACACATGCATGAGCAGAGGGAGGAGTAAGGAGAGAGGGAAAGAGAATCTCAAGCAGACTCCATGCTGAGCACAGAGCCTGATGCAGGGTCTGATTCCACAACCTTGACATTATGACCTAAGTGGAAACCAAGAGTTACTTAACTGATTGAGCCACCCAGATGTCGCAAGATAAATTCATTTCTAACATTGCCCTAAACTTGCAATAATGCAGTAAGGCGTGTCTCTGTCTCTCTCCCCTCAACTCCCCCACCTCCATGCTCCACAAGTCTCCTATGTTTGAGAGGCTTAAATGTATACACCATCTGATGTGCCATCGTCCCAAGCAATGTTGTAAGAAAAAGGAAATAGAAGGCGTTGCAGGCACTATGTGCCACACCCAGTGTTGAGTATTTTACACATATTGTTTCATTTACTCACAGTAATCCTATAATGTGGCTATTATTACCCTAGTTTATAGAGATGAGTCTCAGGGAAGTGAACCAACATCCCAAAAGTCAGCAATGCAACAATCTCAACTGCCTGTATCACAAGTAAAATTAATAGTATTAACACATCATTTTAAAAAGCATATCATCCATTTTGACCAGCACAATGGGATTTCTAGGGAGCAGATTTATGTATGGGTTTGCATCCCCTCAGGAAAAAAAAATGGGTATCAGCAACTAGAAACTTCTAACTTTCTAGAGGAAAGGAAAATAGAGTCTGAATTCAACATTGGCCACCAACAACTCATAGTGGAGAACAGCAACTGGAAGTCTCTGGTAATTCCAAGGCTATTATTACTGGCTGGTCCTAAATCCAACAAAGCATACTCTCAATATGGATTACATTGTGACGTTAGTGACGTTAGCAGTGACCTCTATTTTACTCCTTCATCCCCTATAGATGTTTCTTCTTATAACTGTCGCATATCACTTAGAAGAGCTTATGCCACAGCCCTGAAGACACAGTATGTCTAATTGCGTTGTTTGAAAAAAAATGACAAAAGGTCTCTTCACATAGTTATGGGAAGCAAAGGTGCCTTTGAAATAGAGAAAGGACTTTGTGACTTGCTCAGGCTTCTGATATGTGAAATTACAGAATTCTAGAGATGGACATCAGCATCTCAAGCATCGATATTCATCTATTAGTTATGCAGTGTAAAAACTGACAATCTGCTTTCACACAGATTACAATCCAATTAGAAATTAGAAAACAGGGCAGCCTGGGTGGCCCAGAGGTTTAGCGCCGCCTTCAGCCCAGGGTGTGATCCTGGAGACCGGGGATCAAGTCCCACATCAGGCTCCCTGCATGGAGCCTGCTTCTCCCTCTGCCTGTGTCTCTGCCTCTCTCTCTCTCTCTCTCTCTCTCTCTGTCTCTCATGAATAAATAAAATCTAAAAAAAAAAAAATTTAGAAAACACCTGACACATAGTTGACATATAGGTGTTCAACAAAAATCTGTTTAAGGAATGATGGTGGAAGGCAAGAATGATAATGAAACCAGCATCCCAACATGGTAAAATAACATAAAATGCAATAAATGCAGTAAGAAAGGTAAGAAGTGCTCCTGAAGTCTAGAGGGCTCCCAGAAGAAGAGAAATCACAGAGGTCTTCATGAAGAGGATATATATATATATATATATATATATATATATATACTGGTCCTATAAGATGAGGAAATTTGTCAGTCTACCACTAATGAAGAATAAAGATTATGACAGCCTTGAAACATAATGCTTGTGACTTGATCTAAAATAAACCATGCGGGCAGCCCAGGTGGCTCAGCGGTTTAGCGCCTGCCTTCGGTCCAGGGTCTGATCCTGGAGACCCGGGATCGAGTCTCATGTCAGGCTCCCTGCATGGAGCTTGCTTCTCCCTCTGCCTGTGTCTCTGCCTCTCTCTCTCTCTCTCTCTGTGTGTGTGTGTGTGTGTGTGTCTCATGAATAAATAAAATCTTTATTTAAAAAAATAAAATAAACTTCATGCAAAGAATAAAGAAATATTAACTTTTAACTAATCTTCCCCCCTAGAAATTTGGCAACTAAATATCACTGAAATGTCAGAAACTAGTATCTTAGTTTTCTGAGCTGTAATGGATTCAATATGATACTTTAAGAAAAAAAATCTCTTTCCTCCATCCTCTTGCCATATGTAGGTTTTCCTTGAATCATTATCTTGAAACTTAAAGTTTCTTTAACTCCTTTGAAGGCTACATCTTACCCAGCAAACAAAGGGTAGTGTTTTTACACATGGGATATACTCGGTTAATTTTTATTTACCCATTCTGTAAAAAACCAGTTCAATGTAGTCAATCACTCTCATGAAATTTTTATAGCCCTGCATGTCAAAAACCCCATGATGATAAAGACAAGAGCCATTTAACTCTATTATATATGCAACTGCTATGTGAGCAAGTTGGCACAAATTCCTTCTTCTTTAAGACCTCCATTATTTGTGCCAATAGAATAAAAATTCAAAGGGAAGCCAATTTAAATCTTGGAAAAACTCTAAGGTGCTCCAGGATGCTTTCACCATCCTCTTCCCTGCCCTCCTTCCCATGCATCTGCTACATATTAACAACAGTAAAACAACAGAAGACATCTATAAACAATATTTCCTGCAAAGAAGACAGAAGACATTCTGGTGCATACTTTGTAACAGATGTTTTAGTAGATCTGAAATCCAACATCCAGCAAAGCAGTGAAGATATACTTCATTGTAACATAACAAAAAAAAAAATGTTAAGTTATATCTGATTTGTTTTTATTTATAATAGCTCCTTAAAGCCATTCCAGCTCAAGCTTATTTTTTCAACCCTCTTTCTGTCATTGAACACAATCTTCTTGAGATTTCCATTTGAAATGGAAATGAAATCTCACAGGGGCTGTCCTGGAATACTACACACACTTGTGGGATCACAGAACACTAGCAATGACCCACTGCAATCTCACTTCACAAATATGTACCTGGCCCAGGTCAGCATGGCTCGTCCATGGCAAACAGTACCAGAGCCCAGGCTGCCAGACTGCCAGTCGTAACACACACACACACACACATCCCAACTATTCCCAACCAAGAGCTTTCCTGCTGGGGACACAGTGATTTCTGTTAAACAAAGAACTCCTAAACTAAAACACAAAGCCCGAGTTTCTTCTTTACTTTCTTCATGGAGGACAGGCAAGAAAAAAATAAATAGACGGCTCATGGGCATCTTTTCTCCTTTAAGCTTTCAAATATTTTGTTACATTTTTGTGTTTGTTTCAAAGAGGGCTTAAAAGGGGTTTAAAAGGGTTGCTGGGTAGCTCAGTTGCATAAGCATCTGACTCTTGGTTTGGGCCCAGGTCATCTCAGGGTCGTGAGATTGAACCCCACATCAGGTTCCGTACTGGGAGTGGAACTTGCTTAAGATTCTCTGCCTCCTTCTCCCTCTCTCCCACTAACCCCTTAAAAAAATAAAATAAAAATAAAAATAAAAAGTTAAAAATTGGGGCACCTCAGTCGGTAGAGAGCTCTTGATCTCAAGGTCCTGCGTACAAGCTCCACATTGGGCGTGGAACCTACTTAAAATTAAAAAAAAAAAAAATTTAAGTTCAGGAAAATTATCTGGTGGGTTAGTGTGACATTTGTATTCCTGATGAGAACTGCTCATCATGAAGTAATAGTAACATTCATTATTCACTTCTGCAGTAGGCATTCTCCTAGACTAAGCAGCTGCTGTTTGGCTTGGCTGTAGTATAGTAGCAGTGACAGTAGTGGTAATAATTAATAAAGATAATAATAACAACAAAAGCCCACATGACTGAACTTAGTGTGCCCAACACTGTTCTCAAAACACTGCATGGTTTATTCCTTTAGTCTTTCAGCTCTAAGGTCTTATATCCTCATTTGTAAATGAGGAAACGTAATTGGTAAGGGATGAACCAGACAGAGGTCATCAGTGGTCTGCCTAGACCAACCAGGGTGAACACTGGAACAAAAAACAGAGAGGAAATGCACTGTTGAATATTTTTTAATAAAAATTTAAAGTCCTGCTACTAGCACCATCTGGAGCAGTGCTCCTAAACACCTGAATATATATGCTGATTATCTTGTTAAAATATAGATTTCGGGCAGCCCGAATGGCTCAGCGGTTTAGTGCCGCCTTCAGCCCAGGTTGTGATCCTGGAGACTCAGGATCAAGTCCCACGGCTGGCTCCCTGCATGGAGCCTGCTTCTCCCTCTGCCTGTGTCTCTCATGAATAAATAAAGCCTTTAAAATACACACAATAAAGCCTTTAAAATACACACACACACACACACACACACACACACACACATATACATATATAGATTTCAATCAACTAAATCTTGGAAGGGGACTAGGATTCTTTTTTTTGTTTGTTTTGTTTTAGATTTTATTTATTTACTTGAGAGAGAACACAAGCAGGGGGAGCAGCAGAAGGAGAGGGAGAAGCAGACTCCACCCTGAGTAGGAAGCCTGATATAAGGTCCAATATTAGGACCCCAGGATCATGACCTAAGCAGAAGGCAGACGCCTAACTGACTGAGCCACCCAGATGCCCTGGATCCTGCACTTCTAACAAGCTTCCAGGAGATGCTTATGCTGGTGGTCCAGAAGCCACACTAAGTAACCGGGAATTGGCATGCAAATTATTCATTAAGGATAAAGAGTTACTATTTAACTGACTCAACCTAGCTAGGGATCAAAAATCCACCCTACGAAATACATGCTGTCTTTGCAATCACTGTTTCTCTCCTCTTTCAAGACGCACCAGCAGAATTAAGCAAGAACTTCCATAGCCCCTTACCAGACACAACTGATGGGTTTTTCAGGAGCAGCTCTCCTAGGAGGGGCGTATGGAAAATACAGCTGAAGGCAGGGCTGGGGAGTAATGGCTGCGTAATTAACTTGATGTAAAAACAAGATTATTTGCATTTCAAGTCCTACAAGTTTTTCCCCTATAACAAGAATTCCTTAAGTTAGCAGTTTTTTATGACAAACTTTTTAATTGGCTAGGATTAACATATGTGATTCTAAATCATCAAAGAAGCTTTAATTGGTCTGTGAAGGATGGAATCTATACTGCTACCCAATATATTACTCTCCTAAAACCCATTAAGAAGCTGATTTGCTCTCACTTGGATTCAAATAGCCTGGTTCCATGAACTCTGGTCTAATTATATTAAAGAAAGAGAAGTCAAGGTCATTCAAATCTCAAATCAAACAGCTTGACCTTCTGATGAAACTACCTACCTAAAAACACCTTAGTTGCTTATTAAAGGCTTAACTATGCCCCACCACCACCACAAAATTCCTATGTTGAAGTCCCCAACCCATGTACCTCAGAACATGACTAGATTTGGAGATGGGGTCTTTAAAGAGGCAGTTACATTAAAATGAAGTCATTAGGATGGACCCTAACCCAACATGACTGGTGTCCTTATAACAAGAAGAGATTTTAACACAGACACGCACAGAAGGATGTCCATGTGAAGACACAGAGACACAACAGGCATCTATAAACCAGAGAGAAGCCTCAGAGGAAACCCACCCTACCCACACCTGAATTTCAGACATCTAGCCTCCAGGACTATAAGAAATAAAGTTCTATTCTGTTATTGAAATCACACAGTCTGTGGTACTTTATTATAGCAAACAAATACTTTAGTTTCTTGCTTTGATTCTCAATACAGAGTGAAAAACAGCAGGAACTCACTCTACGTGATTTAGAAAAAGGGGTGTATGTACTATTCATTATATACATTATTGGAAACGGGGGCATGGGGATACCCATGGTCAGAATCAGAAGCCCCCCCCCCCCATTTGGTATTTACCAAATTACTTATTCTCTTTATACTCAATGATGCAAGGTATTCTCTATCAACCATTCACTGACACTTAGACTAGGCTGCCAGCAGAATTACTTGCAGTGCACCTAGTTTAAATTTTGGTGCTGTTTAATTATCTGTACAATCTTCAAATCTGAGTTCTGTCCCACATCTAAAATGGGTATTCATCTCATAAAAGTTGTTTTAAGAATTAAATGAGGTATTTCAGATCAGACACTGGCTGACCCGATCTCCCAGCACATATTGGCCTAACAGTCCCAGTTCTTAGATTAATCAAGATAAACAAAGCCCTTCTCTGTTACAGGACTAGCTGTGGCAGATAGGCAGTAAGTGGAAGCAGAGTAAATCGGGGAATCATAAAAACTGACACCTGTATGTTTAAACATGTTTATGTTCATTTAAATCATACAAAAGTTCATTCATTCACCAATCTAGATCTTAGGCAAAGATCGTATCTTTGAGAATAGTCTGCTGAGTGGAGTTCTATGTAAACCACACCATGGCACAGCATCAGTTTTTGGTTTCTGTTTCTATAAAGAGCATCAAGAACTAACAGATCTTTAACAAATTGGGTGCAGAAGCCTTCCATACTTTTCTAATCCTCTCCTTCCTGTACTTAATTTAACCGCAGTATTTGTTAGCACAGGGGCTCTCAAATGTTAACATGCTTCACGATCACCTAGAGGGCATGATAAAACACAGATTTCTGGGCCCTTCCCCCAGAGTTTCTGATTCAGAAAGTGGGACCCAGAAATCTGCATTTTTAACAAGGTCCCAGAAGGTACTGATGTTGCTGATCTGAAAATCACACTTTGAGAAGTGACCTTCACTGATTCTTTCTTAGAAAGTGTTTCTTTCTACATTCATACTTCATCAATTTACATAATAATTCATTGAATTCCATAGCTTAAAAACAAGTATTACTGATGCCCAGTGGCTTACAACTCCGCAGGGAGAGGTAGAAGTTCTTGGGCATCCAACTGGGATGTCCTTGGACACTCAACTCACTGTAGCCACTGTGTTACAGAAAGGCAGGGAGCACTGGTTAAAACCATGAGTTTGGTAAAACAGACAACAGTTCTGAAAACTTCAACTACATTAACTTGATGTTTATCACTTTACTGCATCATCCTCAGCATAGACGGACAAAAGAATCATTAGCTGGAAATACATGCTTTCTCAATCATCACATACTTATTAAAGATTTTTCTCACTACTTGGCATCCCAGGCTATAATTACATTAGTACACAGGGTGATTGATCCAGCTTTAATTTGTGGGTATTAAAAAAAAAAAACTCCCTGACTTCCCAAGTAAGCTTCACTGTCTTTATTACTGTCATCTTCTGAGAAATCACATGGTGATTTGTGACTCAAGACTTTTTAGGACTTTGACTTTCTCTTAAAATCTCACTTTTTGGGAGAAGTTTCAAACTGATGCATATACACTAAAGTCCTTCAGATGTAGACCCAAAAGAGTGGAACTGACTGCCTTCAGGGTTCAATATGCCTCAAACCTAATTTCTTTTTTTTTTTTTTCAAGATTTTATTTATTTATCCATGACAGAGAGAGAGAGAGAGAGAGAGAGAGGGAGGGAGGGAGGGAGGGAGAAGCAGGCTCCATGCAGGGAGCCCAACACGGGGTTCCCCGGGTCTCCAGGATCACGCCCTGGGCCGATGGCGGTGCTAAACCGCTGAGCCACCCAGGCTGCCCACAAACCTAATTTCATTCAATTAAACAACAAATATATACACCAGAACAAAAATTACTACCCTACATCTTTTGGATATCCAAGATGAACAGACAGGCCAAGCAGAGATTAACCAATTGTGACACCTTGTCAAGACCACACAAAAGAGATTCACACTCATGAACTGAAGGTCAAGGTCAAAGTAACCAGTACCCCAGGTCTAATTCCTACCAAACTTCACAGGTACTGGAAGGCAGCAAAACTCCAGAGCCATAAAAAGTACACTAGAAATTCTAGTTCAATTCCACTTCCAAAAAGTAAACAAAACCAGCCTAACTTAGCCATGAAATATATAATCCCATGATTTTTGCATCTGACTTGTTTTATGCTTCTTATTTCAATCAAAAGAAATGAAAGCATGGGGCACCTGGGTGGCACAGTCGGTTGAACTTCTGACTCTTGGTTGCAGCTCAGGTCACAATTTCAGGATTGTAGGATCAGTCCCTGACTGAGGCTCTGCACTCAGCAAGGAATCTGCTTATCCTTCTCCTTCTGCTCTCTCACTCTTTTTCAAATAAACAAACAAATAAATAAAATCCTTTTTAAAAAAATGAAAATAAAAAGGCCAGAAAAAATAAAACCAGCATATATCAACAAACAATAAGACCATCAAAGTCCTAAACAATCTGCAAACAAATACTAAAATTAATGAGAATTTAGCACAGTTAACTGCCAATAAAAATCAGGATATATGAAAGCCAACAGAATTTTGAAGCTACCACAAAAAAGACTCAGAAAATGCAATTTAAAATGACTCCCTTTAGGGGCACCTCGGTGGCTCAGGGGTTGAGCATCTGCCTTTGGCTCAGGTCCTGATTCTGGAATCCTGGGATCAAGTCCCACATCAGGCTCCCCAGGGGGAGCCTGCTTCTCCTTCTCCCTCTGCCTGTGTCTTTGCCTCTCTCTGTGGCTCTTGTGAGTAAATAAAATCTTTAAAAAATAAAAATAAATAAGTAAATAAAATGACTCCCTCTAGTCATCTCGAGGTCAAGTAATAAGAATGAACACTCTACAACAAATTAGACATAACAAAAGCAACAGTAAGCCAACGAAGCCAGGTACAGAAGAAAGCATATGCTACAGCTCACTGACCCCCGCCTTTGGAAGTTAGGACAATGCCAGCCCCTGAGAAAGGCAGTAATGCAGAGGGAACATGAGGAGGATTTCTAGGAAGCTGCTAAGTTCTGTTTTGTTTTGTTTTGTTTAAGATTTTATTTATTTATTCATGATAGACAGAGAGAGAGAGAGGCAGAGACACAGGCAGAGGGAGAAACAGGCTCCACGCCAGGAGCCCAACACGGGACTCGATCCCAGGACCCCAGGACCGTGCCCTGGGCCAAAGGCAGGCGCTAAACCTCTGAGCCACCCTGGGATCCCCTAAGTTCTGGTTTTTGACCCGGGTTCTGCTGTTTGGTTTCAAAATTCACCAAGCACACATTTATACATACAAATGCACATATTATATACTTCAATAAAAAGCTTTTTAAAAGAGACTACTTATGATAATGAAAAAAAACTAAGTACAAATTACAAATCTACCAAAGCTGAGTAAAAACTTTATAAAGACTTCCTAAATTTAAAATTTCTACTACTAAAGAAAAAAATAAAGGCTATACCATATTCTTGGGTTAGAAAATTCAGCACTATGAAATCAGTTCTTTCCACATTGAGCTATATATATGCAATGCAATCATTAGACAGTTCTAAACAGAAATCTATAGGAAGAACCGAGCTACCCGTGAAGCAGAAGCAAGAGGGGAAGCTGGTCCTGTAGTGATGAGCAATGTGGAGGATGTGATACTGCCTCAGCTAGACAAGCTGAACACTGACACAGAGTCAAGAGCTCAGAAAATGACCCTCAGTTATCTGAAAAACTGATTTGACAGACTTAGTATCACAGATCAGCAGGAAAGGCCATGCTATCAATAAACAGTGCTGGGGCAATAGATTATCTATATTGAGGGAAAATGAATCCCTACCTCATACCATATTTTAAAAAATCAATTTCAAGGATTTAAATGTGAAATGCAAAACTTTAAAATGAAAGCACACAAGAGAGCACTTTTAGGACCTTTGGATAGTAAAAATCTTTTTAAAACAAGACAGAAAACATTAACCTTATATAAAGGTTATAGTATTTTTTTTTACTTCATTTTTTTTTTAGTAATTTCTATACCCAACATGGGGCTTGAACTCATGACCTTGAGATCAAGAGTTGCATACTCTTCTAAATGAGCCAGTCAGGCACTCCTAGATTTGAATATTCTTAAAACTAGAACTTGTTATAATCAAAAGAAATAAAAATTGAGAAGAGAAACCACAACTGGGAAAAGATATTTGCATATGACAAAAGAGTAAGTCAATAGTATGTAAATAACTCCTAGGAATCAATGAGAAAAAGGCAAAAGATGAGCAAAATGGGCAAAAAATGAGCAGGTACTTTTTAAAAGAAAGCAAATTAATAACCAATAAATAAATGAAAATATGTTAAATTTTTATTATGAATGAGATGCAAATTAAAATCAGAATTGGGATAGCATTTCACAGGCTCAAAATTGATAAAAATTCTAAAGTCTGATAATATTAAGTAGTATTATTACTATAAGTAGTACCATTATCATATACCACTGATGATGATATAACCATCTTGGAAAACAATTTTACATATATATAGTAAAGTTTAATATACACCTATCCTTGGGTGCCTAGATGGCTCAGTCAGTTAAGTATCTGCCTTCAGCTCAGGTCCTGCAATCCAGCTCCCTGCTCAGTGGGAATTCTGCTGCTTCTCCCTCTCCCTCTCCCGCTGCCCCTATTTGTGCTCTATCAAATAAATAAATAAAATCTTTAAAAAGAAAAAAAAAAAAGCACCTATCCTACCATCCAACAATCCCAGTTTGCACAACAGCATTGCTCATGAAAGCCCAAACCTGGAAACTACCCAAATGTCCATCAACAGAAAGATAAACTGTAGTAGAGCCATACAGTGGAATGCCATACAACAGCAAAAGTGAATAAACTCACAGCTCCACGGATCAACATGGACGAATGAGTCTCAAAAACAGTCAACTGCAGCATTGGTTGCACAATGGTATACATTTACCAAATCCCATCATACTGTACACTTAAAATAGGTAGCTGTATTATATGTAAATTGCATCTTAATAAAGCTATTCCCTCAAAAGCTGGGCAAATAAAGTGGAGGAAAAAGTGCAAAGAGGAACATCCCATTTACAAAAGAGACCAAAATCAGACAAACATAAAATTAAATGTAGTTAAGTTATAAAGAAAATTAAGGGAAAGAAATATACAAAATTCAAAACTGTAATTACCTTTTGGGCCAATGAAAAGGAATGTAATTAAGAAAGTCATACAAGGAAGGGCATCTGGGTGGCTTAGTCAGTTGAGCCTCCAACCCTTGATTTTGGCTCAGATTGTGATCTTGGGGTCATGGGATCCAGCCCCATGTCTAGCCCCGCGCTCAGAAGAGAGGCTGCTTGTCCCTCACCCTCTGTTCCTCCTCCCCTCACACTTTCTCTCTCTCAAAAATAAATAAATGAATAAAATCTTTTAAAAAAAAAAAGTTATACAAGGAGCTTCAAAAGTACAAAGTGGGTGGTGATACAGGGTACCTAAGTTCTTCATAACCACTAAAACCAAACAGAAATGATAGACTCTTTTATTACACCTATAATGTTTCCAAAAAATCGTAAATAAAGGAAGTTTAAATAGTTCTGTTTTAGAGAGATCAACTAAAGAGAACAAATTTATGTTAGCAAAATTTTAAACAATTAGTAATTAGGCCTAACTACTTTGTTTTGCCTTCAGGTTCTTCCTTAACTTCAAAATTACAAAATTTTGCTAAGTTTCCTAAATTCTGTTATTTTTGTCAAAAATGTGCCCTTGAGTATTAAGGTCTAAACTGGGTGATTGATGGGCATTAAGGAGGGCACATGATGTAATGAGCACTGGGTGTTATACACAACTGATCAATCATTGCACTCTACCTCTGAAACTAACAATACACTATATGTTAATTAATTGAATTTTTAAAAAGTATTAAGGACTAAAGGGTTGTGACACATGCAACCTGCTCTCAAGCTGTTCAAAAAATAAACTGTGCATGTGTGTACATGTATATCATACTATAATAATAATGGTAAAGCAAATGCAGCAAAGATTTAAAATCTGGAAGTCTGCTATTCTTGCAATTTCACATATTTTTCAAAATTAAAATAGTTGCCCAAGGAGAAACTAAAATCTCAGCATAGGAAATACCATGTGATATGGAGAACATACTTTTTATGCCTTTTCCTATTCAAATCATTTTTTTTAATTGTAATGAATCACATACCTGAGTTACCTGCTCCCTACCACTGGCCTCAGACCAAGAGGTGCTAGAACACTGAAGGCACCAGAGCAAGCTTGACTTCATTATTAAAGTGTTATGGCTAAAATGAACTGTCATTCAGTAGTAAAGTGGTTTCCTATGGTACCAAATGTGCTGGCACTTTGAGAGAGGACGCTTTAGATTTACACATTTCTGTCTAAAAAGAATATTGTTTCTGTTGGAGAAGAAATACAAAGAGCCAAATGTCTCCCGACTTCAGAAAACAATGACACAAATAGATTCATTCCCTCAGCATTGTAGGTCTTCTAAAGCAAAGTAAGTTATGCTGCATGAACACTGAAGAGAAATGTTTTTGTTCCCAAACCTGACACATATTTGAGAATATATTTTATAGAATAGAAGGGCTGCCCGAGAGAGTGAATTTAGCTCATTCAAACCAAAATCCAGGGGATCCCTGGATGGCTTGGCAGTTTAGCGCCCGCCTTCAGCCCAGGGCATAGTCCTGGAGACCCGGGATCGAGTCCCACGTCAGGCTCCCTGCATGGAGCCTGCTTCTCCCTCTACCTATGTCTCTGCCTCTCTCTCTGTCTCTAATGAATGAATAAATAAAATCTTTAAAAAATAAAAAATAATAAAAAATAAATAAAGCAAAATCCATGCAGCACCTGAGTGGCTCAGTCGGTTGAGGGTCCAATTCTTGGTTTTAGCTCAGGTCATGATCTCAGGGCCGTGGGATCAAACCACGTATCAGGCTCTACGCTCAGCGAGGAGTCCGCTTGAGATTCTGTCTCTCTCCCGCTCTCCCTTTGCCCCTACCTTTGATCCCCCACTCTCTCTAAAATAAATAAGTAATTCTTTAAAAAACAAAGCAAAATCCACATTCTAATAGATCCTTAGATGATCTATAATAGATAATAGATGAGCAGCCCCTTGCTTTACAATATTATATTCAACATGAGCACAGAAGTCAAATGTACAATATACAACATGATTTAAGGAAACACAAGAACAGATGACAGGAGAGTGTATGCCATCTCAAAGGAGATGCTGAAACCCACCTACTGCCATACATCATAGCTCATTAGAAATTTACATTAGCCTCCGCTGGGTCAAAATGGCAGTTTCCACAGAAAAATTTATCATGCCCTGGTTTGCCATTGTAGAAATCTTTTACAAAAAAGTCACAGTGTCCCATAGCTCATTGATAAGTTAATTACTGGTGAGACAAAGCATGTGACCAATGGCTTTGGGGAAGGTTCTGCTTAATGTTTATTATAATAACCACAAAGGCCTTCCTGCTATGAAGTAAAGCCACCCACAACATTTTAATTCTGATGACTGAGTGATTAGAGAAATAATGGGCAGCTGCTGAGGTATTTCTGCACTTCAGTATAGACAACTGGAGACCCTGGCTGTATGCAGGTCCCTAAAAGTACTTTGTTGTCAGTGCAGGTCTCCTAAGGAGGGAAAGCAGTTACAGAAAGAAAAACATGCTTCTAAATACAACCATAAAATATACATCAGTGTTCTTAATTTTGTAGAGTTGTGGAGAGGTCTGAAATTTTGATCAAAGATACGAACTCTCACCCTTGGAAACTATATATGCAATCCACAAACACATTATCTTAGGTTTAATTTCAAGGGGTTCACTGACCGAAGTTTAAAATGCTCTGCACTACAGAGGTTGTCATAATACTTCGTTTAAGGTAGAAAAAAAAGGGTCACAAGGTTTTATGCCTAAAGAATGATAAACTAAGAGTCCAAAGCTAAACACAGTTAAGAGATGATAAACACACTACTGGTGGACTTTAAAAATAATAATTAAATGGGTGTTATATTAATAAAATTCACTGATTACCTAACATCACACATTCCTGCAAAATGCAGTCATGAACTTATTTTAGTAGCTCCCTTCTTCCTAAACAAAGACTTGCACTCAATTATTAATTACAACCAATTTGCTGGGCAGTCACAATGCAAGAGTCTGTTGAAAACAAAAACTATTGACCTAAATAGTTTTTCTAGGATATAGTCTGTAGCATACTGCTCTAATTGTTTAACGTAATCCTTGTTCTTTTGTAAATCCTTGTTCAAATGTAAATTACATCTGGCAGAATCTCAGAGTGTGGGGGGGAATCTGATTTTTTCTGTTGATCTCTGTAAATACAAAATTACAAATCTCTGCCTGCTAAAATGTAAGGAAAAGTAGAGTTGAGAGCAATCTGATTCAATTCTAACAAACCAGAGGGGATTTGAGCAAATCTGAGTGCAAATTTTATCTCTGATACAGAAGATTAAAATACAATTACCCAAATACATGTGCTATTATAGAATAACTTATTAATGGATTACCCAATAAAGCACTGTAATTATGGATTTCACTGGTCAAATTTACCATCTTACACTCTTCAGAACCAGCAGATAATGCAACCTAAGTACGCAAACACGCATTCCTTTCTTATACACTGGTTTCTGGATGAGTGCCCCATTGGAGTTTTAACAAAAGCATCATTTATTCAACAGCTGAGCAACTGACAAAATAACAAAGCAACAATCTTAGGATTTTACCTTTACTTATCTAATAATCCTTAAATATACTTTTAATCATGTCTAAGCAAATGTAAATAAAAACTTTAAAAAATACTTGAAGGATCAGAAATATCCCTTAACCAACTCACGAGGAAAAACCTCTAATTCCTGAAGGACTCTTTAAAAGTTTTCTTAATTTTAAATTTTTTGAAAGAATTCCTTAAAAGAATACAATACTATCATCTGTGAATAAAACATTTGGGATCTCATGAACCCACTTTTTTTTTTTTTTAATTTATGATAGTCACAGAGAGAGAGAGAGAGAGGCAGAGACACAGGCAGAGGGAGAAGCAGGCTCCATGCACCAGAAGTCCGACGTGGGACTCGATCCCAAGTCTCCAGGATCGCGCCCTGGGCCAAAGGCAGGAGCTAAACCCCTGTGCCACCCAGGGATCCCTCATGAACCCACTCTTAAGGAGCTGTCTATCTGATGCGATTTACCCCGCTTCATTTTTTTTCTTAGAATGGTTATATGAAAATATAATCCTTACACCAGATAATCTCCCCCATTTAAAGGGTACAATTCAATGGTTTTTAGTATATACATAGAATTGTACCATTATCACCGCAATTTATTGCAGAACGTTCTCAACACCCCAAAAGGAAACCATTCCCAAGTCACTTTCCATTTTTCCACAAATCGCGCCCCACCCCGCCCCGCCCCACCTCTGAGCCAAGGCAACCACCTGCTTTCTTTCTCTGTGGCCGTGCCTGTTCTGAACATCTTATATAACCGAATCACACAATATATGATTCTTGATAACTGGCTTCTCTCCCTTAGTACCATGTTTTCAAGGTTCATCCATGTGGTAGCACGCGTCAGCACTTCATTCCTTTTTATTGCCAAATGACATTCCATTGTGCGGATATGCCACAGTTTATTTACCCATTCATCAGTGGTTGTTTAAATATATGGGGCCTCATTTTCATCAAATCTTCTCTCAAAAAAAATTTTTTTTAGACTTCCAAAAATATTTTTATGTACAACTTTTCTAGAAGCAATTTGGTAGTTTGTATTTAAAAGTTTAGGAGCGCCAGGCTGGCTCAGTTGGTAGAGCATAAAACTCTTGATCTCAGGGTTCTAAGTTCAAGCCCCATGTTGAGTGTAGAGATGACTTAAAAATAAAATTTTAGAAATCTAATTAAAATAGAAATTTAAATGTCCCCTTCCTAGGTAGGCTTCTACTTCAAAAACTTTATATTAAACAAACATTTATAAAGCAAAGATGAAAAAAAAAGAAAAGATGAATATATGATGATGCTCACTGGAATAATGTTAAAGCAGAAAATTATCCATGTATATCCTTCACTAGAGGATTGAGTGAATAATCATTAATCAGTATAATGAAATAAAGTTTAAAATGAGGTAGCCACATGTGCAGGGAAAGGAAAGCACTATCCTAAATTACAAAGCAGCCCAAGGTGCCTGGGTGGCTCAGGTGGTTAAGTGACTGACTTGGTTTGGCTCAGGTCATGAGATCAAGCCCCATGTTAGGCTCTGCGCTCAGTGGAGAGTCTGCTTGAGATTCTCTCTCATTCTCTCTCTCTCCTCTTCCTCCTCCTCTTCTCTTTCTAAAAAACAAAGACAGCCTAAAGAACAGTTCATAGATTTTATATTTATACAATTACATGCATATACACATAGACACAGGTACCTGAATATACACCCATATTCTCTCTTTCTCAAAGGATACACCCCAACTTTCAAAAGTGACTGGCCCTTCAGAAGTCAAAAGGAAGGAAGGTGTTCCTTGTTTTTTATAATTTATTCTCTGAATAGCCAAGAGGAAAAATAGTAACAATAAAAGTTTTTAAAGCAGGGCTCCTGGGCGGCCCAGTTAGTTGAGTGTCTGCCTTTGGCTCAGGTCATGATCCCAGGGTCCTGGGATGGAGACCCACATCGGGCTCCCTGTTGGGTGGGGAACCTGCTTCTCCTTCTGCTTCTCCCCCTGCTTGCGCGCGCTGTCAAATAAATAAATAAGTAAAATCTTTTTTAAAAAATCTTAAAAGCCACTCTGCGAGAGCCATCACTTAATTAAAATTGCAAAAATTCCTAGAAAACTAAACAATTAGTCTTATCAGCATTTTTGAACAGGTAATAAACTCCTATGGTTCAAGGACTACATATCTGTCCTTCTGTGGGGGATGGAAGAGGTCCTAAGCTCTTCAGAGATCCCTTCATTCCTTAAAGACAGTTGTCCAACAAATGCAGCTTATACTAAGCCTGCTACCAGTATTCCACTTTAAGTACAAGAGTCAGCATAATTTAAAATATAGTTTTACATGTCCACAGGAAAATTTTCCTTAGCTTTCATTCTAATTACCTGATTTTGCATTCTTTTCAATATTATATCTTCTATTATACTTGATACATTTTTACAACAGGAGAATTATATTGGTTCATGACCAAAGCTCACCTGCCTATTACATACATTTTTACAAGGCCTTCCACATAATTCTTTAAATTCATACTCATTGAACATGAGAGCTACAAGAAGCCTTAGGTAGGATCTAGTCCAACCTCCTCAATTTACAAACAGGGACTGTTTCTGCAGATGTTAAGTTACTTGCCCAGGGTCTTTCAATTAGTAGCAGAGCCAGGACTAGCACCCAGAACCACAGTTCCACCTGTGTTTCCTTAAACATAACAACAATGAATCTATTCTATCAATTCAATGAACAGCCACTTTGCTTTCTTTCATTTCTGAAGTACTCGGCTGAGTAAATGACAGGGCAAAGTTCATGGGGATTTTCTCCCTCTCACACCAAACTGGACCTGACTTAACAAATTATATATACAATAAATAAAATCTACCGTATAATTTTCACAAATATACTTGAACACGTGCTTTTCTTGGGCACTACATAGCAACATGCATTCACTACCCTACCTGTAACACAAGAAGTAGCCATTTCTAGATTGAAATGTATCTTACTCCTGTACACCAATGGAACTACTCTTAATGATTTGTCTATTTGGATGTGATAAGAGCTAAGAAAAACAAGTCATGGTCTATTAAATCAAAGAAGATGTGTATTAGCGGTGCCTCGGTCAGTTAAATGTATTGACTCTTGATATCAGCTCAGGTCTTGATCTCAGGGTCATGAGTCTGAGTCCTACGTTGGGCTCCACACCCTACTCAAATTAGTTTTTAAAAAAAAGTGTGTTAGGTGTGTAAGCTAGCAATTCTCTATTTATTGTGACTCCTTACAAAGTCCGAAGATTAGGGGAGCCCAGGTGGCTCAGTGGTTTAGCGCAGCCTTCAGCCCAGGGCGTGGCCCTGGAGATGGGATCGAGTCCCACGTCGGGCTCCCTGCAAGGAGCCTACTTCTCCCTCTGCCTGTGTCTCTGACTCTCTTTCTGTGTCTCTCATGAATAAATAAATAAAATCTTAAAAAAAAAAAAAGTCCGAGGATTGAATTATACCAACTCAATGCAGGTTGTTTCCATACAATAACCTGTACAAGCTAATTTATGCCAACTTGGTATTCAAATATCTACATTATTGCTTAAGCACATGCAAATTAATTCATCACATCAACCACTGTCATGTATATTTAAAGATGATGCCACTAAGAGTGATTACTCTACTCATCTACAGGTTTGCCTGAAAAGACTGCCATATTTTCCAGATCATAAACACAATATTTTTTCAAAAGCAGGCACTACTTTAAATCTTATGGTCTAGCAGTTTGAGGATGGATGGCAAGCAAGGCAAGTTGTATTAGGTTTGGTGCCAGGCACTGTCTTGGGCACTCTTCACATATGAACTCATATAATCCTTACATCCTTCTGAAATGGATACTATTACCTTCATTTACAAATGAGAAAAGTGGACATGAAGAAGACAGGTAACCTGTCCAGGGTCACACAGCAATATGTAAAAAAGCTGGGACTGGCTCTGGAGTCTGTGACTTTAACCACTGCTCTAGACTACCCTTCAGAACAGGTCCGTTGTGAATAAAGCCCAGAAAACCCAGCATGTGCACACTCTTTCAGAGACTATCACCCACGCAGCTGTCAATACCACCTACTTGTGGTCCTCACTTTCTAAATTAACTAGTAAAGTCTTATCCATCACCTACTTTGTGCCTAGCACTCTAAGAACAGCCAAGTTGGAAACATGAAATTTAAGACAGAATCTTATATGCAAAAACCCTACCATCTAATGAGGGAGGCAAGTTACCTAAATGAAACAGTTAATGAAGGTAATGTTAGGGCTATCACAACATCCGAAGACACGATGTGTGAGGAGAATCTAACAGCTAGACAGATGTCTTCTCCAGTTCACACTCTCCTGAAGCTCACCATTTCAATGGCTTCATACACTTTTTCAAAAAGCTTTCAAAGGCTATTCTGGAGTCCTGGGCCAGTCTTCCTCCAAGAACCATCCAGAGAACATTTTCAGTAGTGAATTGTCTATAAAAACTATCACCAACTATCCTACTGAAGCAGCCTTCTGTCTGATAACCTGACACAGGAATAGACACCTGCCTCTACAAGCCATTAATCTTGTTACAAACATATCTTATGCAGAATGAGGGATTTTACCAAAGAAAAATCACCAGCTATTCTAATCAACTGTAATTTGTCTTTGGTGACATTAACTTCTTCTACTGTCTCCAGATGATCATCAAATTAACTTAAATTCCTCAAAAGATACTAAAGTGGCTTGCAAAAACTCCTCCCTGAAAACTTGTATCTCTGGCCCATCATTCCTTTCAGCAGAAATGTTTCTTGCAATTTGCTCTTGAAGAATACCTACATGTGCATGGGGTGTTCTGTATAGCATGCATCTAATGCTGTATCTGGTGAAAACCAGATGTAACAGACTTCTGAGTATCTGAAATTGTTAAGTAAAATATCTATAAATATCCCAATACATAGCTTGTTGCTTATAACATCAGTTCTCAAGCTATAAATAGTAAAAACTATTCTCTATAAATGTACTACAGCTGTTATTTGAATTTTAAGATGCAAAGACTACAATTCGGTGATTCTAACGGTAATTTACTTTTTCCCACCAATTATCCTTAGATTTCAAATTGGACAATTTTGCTCAATTTCTTCTTCTTCACCTTGAATGTATAATGTGATAGTCTTGATTAAGCCTCGTATATAATTCATTCTTTTTTTTTTTTTAGATTTATTTACGTATTTATTTGAGGGAGAGTGTGTGCACAGGGGGCAGGGGCAGAGTGAGAGAATCTTAAGCAGGTTCCATGCCCAGCACAAAGCCCAACATAGAGTTCAACTGCATGACCCTAGGATCTTGACCTGAGCCAAAATCAAGAGTCGGATGGATGCTCAACCAACTGAGCCACCCAGGTGCCCCAAGCCTGGTATATAATTTATTCTTGTACTTTAATTTCATTTATTCCATCTAATCTACTCTTCAATTCATCCGAACACTAAATTGACTTTCATCCACCATTTTCATGAATGTACAAAAACCAAATTATAAAATTATTTGGGCAATGCTAACATTTGTCATTTATTTCTTTTTTTAACTTATTTTATTTAAATTCAATTAGTTAACATATAGTATATCATTAGTTTCAGATGTAGAGTTCAGTAATTCATCCATTGCATAACATCACGTGCTCTCCTTAATGCCCATCATCCAGTTACCTCACCCCCCACCCCCTCCCTTCCAGCAACCCTCAGTTTGTTTCCTATAGTTAAGAGTCTCTGATGATCTCTCTCATTTATTTCTAAATAAAAAATTGCTATGTTGTTTAACTTATATACAAGTCACAAGTCTGACCAAACTTTCAGTGTTTACTATAAGCCTTCATGCTAGGTATACAATAACAAGCAAAACTGACATGAGACCTGAAGCTTCATGAGAACTTCTGTATCTTCTAGAGACATTCTAACTTATGTTTATAGGGCCTGCATGGGAAACTCAGCCATACCCATACAAAACATCCATATACTGTATGTACATTTGCAAATGGCTCTTGAGTAATTGAGCTACATCAGGTTTGGGGGCTGCAATGCAAAAAGAATTTATAAAATATTCAATTGCCACCAAAAAGAAAAGTCTTGGAATACCATGTGTTTCTCCGAATGAACACATAGGAATTAAAAGTTGGAAAGCAGGAGAGAAATTTTTTTTCTTAAAGATTTATTTATTACTTGAGAGAGAGCATAGTGGGGAGAAGGAGAGAAAGAGAATCCCAAGCAGACTCTCCTCTGAGCGCAGAGCCCGACCTCATGACCCTGAGACCACAACCTGAGCCAAAATCAAGAGCTGGACGCTTAACTGATGGAGCCACCCAGGTGCCCCACAGGAAAGAAACTCTTAAGAAAAATAAGTTGGCTAGAAACAGGCAGTCACTGCAAACAACCCCAAAATAAGATAGATCTCAACACCTTCTATATTGATTGCTTTCTCCCCAGCAAGTAGAGATCTATCCTGCCTGAAACAGAGAGGACATAAAACATAGCAACTTTAGGCAGGATGGGTCATTTTCAATCACATTTATTAAACTTCCACATTAACTCCAAAATGAACAACTTTGACTACTGCTGCCTTGGGTGCATTTTGTTGTAGGTAAATAGTACCTCACTAAAGCTGATTTTAAAGAATATCATCTGGGAACCAATTATTCAGTTTGGGGTAAAATCAGCTCGAGTAACTCTCTTCTGTCTCTTTAGATATTCATATTGTGAAGCCACTGCACTTAATTCTCAAAACCCATACTTTCAAATTGTATACAAAATGAAAATGTGTCTCCTTTTTAGAAGCTATGATCATTCATTGGCCTAAAAAGATGTTTTAATAAATCTTGTCTTTGGTTCTTAAAAGTTGACACCAGGAAACCTTATTCCCTATTACCTCAAACATAGAAAAGAAAAGAAAAGAAAAGAAAAGAAAAGAAAAGAAAAGAGAAAAGAAAAAAGAAGAGAAAAGAAAAGATTTAAAAAGTACTGAATGCAATCATTAAAGACAAGCAAATCAAATTCATAAAAATAGTAGAAAATTTCAGTTTTACCAAAAAGTGAAAATATAAGTGGAAAAGAAAAAAAGAAAATGTAAGTGTAATGCTGTCAAATTATATACCGATGCTGTTTTCTTGAAAAGAAACCCAGAAGTTTATGGGGTTGGATTTTTTTGTGTGTGTTAATAACATGCAAAATTGGACAAAAATGATACTAGTCTGGCAAGTTCTTCATGGGCTTAGGTTACTGCCATCTGTGAAGCTTCAAAGTTGGCTTGATTTTATCCCAGATAACTGTTTTTAGAATTCTGAAAGGCATGAAAAAAATCAAAGGTGGCTCACATGTCTCCACTGATTAATTCTTCCTAATAGTTCTTACTTTCAGTCACATTTCATCTCTAGATATGGTGCGTCTGCAAATTTCATTAGGTGATTAAAAAATGTTTCCAGAAAGGCTAGCCATGCAAACCATCTAAACCTTAACAATCTGAGAAGAGTATCTAAATATTTAAAATCATAGATGGGGAAGAGTAAGACTTTTGTTCTATTTGATTCAAATCTCCTTAAGCCCCTATTCCAACAATTTTGGAGAGAAACTCGGAGTTCAGACATAGAAGCTGGTTCTCGGGTTCTTAGAGAATTTCACATTGCTTTTACTGAGTCAAAAGTTCCATTCTCTTTTTAGAAGCAGGAAGGAAAACAAAATGATTACAAGTGACTCAAAACAAAGTAATTTAACTGTGCTTCATTAGTGAGAGGCTTTCAAAGCACAGCCACTGAAGACATCTGTGATGTTAAATCCTGTGACTTAATCCAGCACCTTTATTACCATGGTCGGTATTACCCTTGTTGTTTTACTTGAGATTGATCTTCGTGGTGATAGATAACACACTAACTTTAGTCATAATTTTAAATTAAGGAATAATTACATTTTGAGGAGCATGTAGAAGTAGTATAAGATTGGGGCTATAAATTTTCCAATAGGTAGGTAGTAGGAGAAAGATACGATTAAAAGGAAAATGATCAATGTCAACTCATAAAAAATGTGTCTGTATCTTTAATTCCACCTTCAAAGTGACTTAACTTTAGTACTCATCAGAAATGCCTCAGTGCACCTATTATCATTTAATTTGTTGCTAATGTTCTTTTCCACTGAATGGAGTTATAAACTGAAACAGAAGTATTCCTTATTCTGAAACATTTTTGCTAGTGAGCAAGTCCATTTCAAAGTTCTGAAGAGTGGCTGAGAAAACACAATTAAGATGAGCACTGGTCACGATGTGACAATTTGAGCATGCACTAGAAAGGAGTGTGGATAGAAAGTAGCTACAGAGCTCATCCAAATACACCACAAAGCCTGATTATTTCAACACAGATCAGGCGAGGATGCGCTTGACTACATGCATCCTTTCCATCAGACCATTTCAAAAAATCGTTGGTCTGGTTGATTTCATCACTATTAGGCATCACAATACTTCAGCAGTCTCCCTCTGCCTCGTGGTTCTGACTACTGCATTAATAAAAATAATACTCCACTAATCAAAAGAGTTAACAGTTATTATTTACCAAGCGCTACAAGTTATTCTAAGTGCTTTATCTATTGTATACAAGCTGGAAATTGAGGCACAGCGAGGTTAAGCAGTGTGCTCAGGATCACCCCGCTACCAAGTGCAGGTGCCAAGATTGACTCCTGAGGAGCCTACACAGCAGACCTAGTTCTCCTGATGCTGCTTCATCAATTAGGGAATGAAAATTCCAAATATTCCAATGGCACGTAACTTGGCTTGGCATTCTATTTCTTTTTGATACTGAGCACAGTTTCTCAGGGGAAAAGTAGTCTAAGGAGAGAAAAACTGCAATGAAGGAAGATACTAAACATAAAACAAAACAAAAGCCAGAACTCTGACTTGGACTGATGCTTCGCTGGGCTGAGTGTTCTCAATTTTTAGATGGTGGTACAGCCAAGAGGCAGCGTGCAACTGCTGTGATTTCACTTAAGAAATAAGTTCTTCATCTCCAGGGGTATGAAATAGGCACAGAAAAAGGGAAATGCATCAAGATATTCATAGAATGATGAGCAAAATTTTACTTTATCTCTAATATCCCATATTTTCTAAGTTATTTAACAATGATTGAGTACCACTTTTTCTTTTTTTCTTTTTTTTTTTAATTTTATTTATTCATGAGAATACACAGAGAGGAGAGAGAAGCAGAGACACAGGCAGAGGGAGACGCAGGCTCCATGCAGGGAGCCCGACGTGGGATTCGATCCCGGGACTCCAGGATCGCGCCCTGGGCCAAAGGCAGGCACCAAACCGCTGCGCCACCCGGGGATCCCAGCACCACTTTTTCTAATTAGAAAAAAAAATCTGTATTAAAAGGTTACTTGAGATTTCCAAAAGAAATGAAGGAAGGATATATGCCTCTCACTGGCCTTGGAGGAAGAAAGCCTGTGCCATGCAAAAGTCAGCTCTGAGTCCCTGAAAAGTCAGCCACACAGACACTTGGATTATAAATAATCATAATAAAAGTTGAACTGTTGTGTCTGCTATTTTGCCAATTTACAAGTGCTTTGAATAAGGAAAGCTAACAGGAGTCTATCTCATACTTAATTGCACAAAGACTGGAAAACCAAACTTGTATGAGGCAGAGAAACTAACCGAAGCCTTTCTGGAAGACTGCTGGTTGCAGGAGCTGAGGTGCAAGGTTACCTCCAGTCAGGAACTAATCCACCAGCCAGCTGTTGCTACTGGTAACAACTTGAGCTGCCCCTCCTATTTCAATCCCTGCAGGTAAAAATGTAGGGGGTTTGCTCCTGCTCTCAAATGGTTAGCCACTGAGCTAAATCTTCCTGCTCTGATTTCTGAACCAACAAGACCCGGCCATGAAGCTATGATTCATGAATGTTTCATAACTGTTGGGAGATATATCAAAAGTAACGTGTTAATGAGGTGCTTATTAAATAAAGTCTGTAATGGCTTATTTAATAAAGTCTGTATAGTCTTCATAAAGACTTAACAAAGTCTGTAATGGCTTACTTAATAAAGTCTGTATAGTCTTCATAAAGACTTAACAAAGTCTGTAATGGCTTACTTAAAAATATAAACAGATTCAAAGCCATCCCTGCAGAACACCATTCTCATGTGACTTCCACTCCAACGTGCATTTCTAGACATTGTGTGCATGCTGCAAGTTGCCCACAATCCTCAGAATCCCTGGGGTTCACACTTACCTAGGAGCATTCATTTGATATAAATGCTTCAAATTAAAAACAAAAACAAAAACAAAAACAAAAACATGACAACTGCCATGAGGGTGAGCAGAAGATGCAGCATCAATCTAAGCACCATTCAGCAACCGGAGAATAAGAAGTTCCCCTACCCACCAGAAGAAAGAAGAGTAAGCAGGCCAGCAGCCCTGCCACTCATGGAGCTGTGCCAGGTTAAGAGGTAGCCAACTCCCGGTGAGGCTGGAGAGAGGTATGTGGCCAACTTTCCAGTATCTTCCCCTCCTCTCTCCTTCCAGTATCTTCCCCTCCTCTCTCCATGACAAACGTAGAAAATTCCACAACACTTCTCAGGCATCTGATTCACTAAGTCAGGGTGGTATAGGTGTCCACCCAAGACTGGGACCACATACCAGCCCCGTGCAGACAGCAGCTCTGGCACTATAAGAAGTCATCATTTTGCCCAGGACAGGATTCTCTTTCACTAGTTACCTGCACAGAGCTCGCTGTTGAAGCCAGAGGACATTCAAACTGTGAACTTTCAGGGCACCTGGGTGGCTCAGTCGGTTGTGCATCTGCCTTCAGCTCAGGTCATGATCCCAGGGGACCGTAGGATTGAGCCCCACATTGGGCTTCCTGCTCACCAGAGAGTCTGCTTCTCCCTCTCCCTCAGCCGCTACCCTGCTTGTGCTCTCTCTCTCCCTCTCTGCCAAATAAATAAAATCTAAAAATTAATAATTAGCCAATTTATTAATTAAAATAAAAATGAACTTTGTCAAAGTCTGCATGACTCCTTGGCTGATCAGTCTTTGTTGAAGTAGTACTATGAGGTCTAGCCTCTGCTTGTCAGCCCAAGGCAACAGGAGCTGAAGTTGTAAGGGTCTGGAACCACATTCATACTGCCATTATCCAAAAAAGCCACACAACAGTGCAGAGCCTATCATTATGTAATAATCCAATACAGAAATTAAAGGTCTCCTAGGTCCCAGACCAGCAGCAGTAGAACCACAAGTGATGTGACAGACACAGCCTGACGATGAAATAAAAACATTCCACCCACAGATTCATTCATGTACTGAATGAAGCACAACTCTTCCCCTAAAATGCATATCCACATCTTTCATGACACCCAGTCGTAAAGCATCTAGAGGGATACGGACTGGGTACAGGGCATGTGCTTTCTGAGGGGGGAAATGAAGAGGGGAGAATCAATAACGAAGACACAGACCTTTACCCTCAAGTTCAGTCTAGAAGGGGCAATAAGCCAAAGGCACACACTCTTCAGGAATGGAGTTGGTTATTATCTATTATCCTCTGCTCAAGTGTTTAGAAAATTTACCTAGCACTCTGTGACTGAACTCACAGAACCATATGAACTGATAGTGAAAGAATACAGGGCAGTTTACCACTATCATTTTGCTTGTAGTAAGATAAGTAAACAAGTAAACACATTAAGCATGTATGCACACAACAAAACATTCACAGTAAGCTGTGCCTCAAACCTGTAAAATGCTACAGAAACTACTAGAGAAGGATCAAAGCCTTGGAACAGCTCTTCCCAGTCCCCTGGGTCCCGAACTGTGTGACAAGAATTCCCTGGGCACCCTCTTCAAAGCATGCCTGTCCAGCTCTGCCCACCTCTTAAGGGGATCAGCTGACCTTTAGGGCGAAGGCGGCTTACCCATATGATTCCTATATGGGCTTGATCTCCTGTCCACCTTCCACGGAGCTCCTCAATTGCCAACGGAGAAAAGGAAGGCTGGACAATTAATTTAAAAAAAAAAAAATGCCATGTTCCCTCCCAAAACTCCAGACCAGTGCTGTGGCTGAAGTCTGGCCAAAATGAGAAGTGCTCCAAGTTCTGAAGATGACAAACCCCAATGATCATTTGCTAAGATGGTGCAAAGTGGCATGGGGCCCTGCTTGCATCTGTCTGCCAACCCCAGTCAGAGCATATGAGATGCTAGGCAGTCTCCACTTGGGGACTCCACAGCAGCCCCCAGAGCTCCACTTGCCTCCCCACAGCAGCCCTCAGAGCAGACACCGCCACACACCAGGCAGGCCTTCTGCCCCCGCTAACAATGCTCATGCAGGGACATTCACAATTATGACTCCAGGGCCATGTGGCTCTGTGTGCTGATGTAATACCCTGCTATAAAATTAGAAGTCTGTATCACAGGGCCACATTCTGCAGGAGAGAAGCCACAAGCAACTGAAGAGCTTTCATGAAAAAGACCTCTTTAGAAAACTAGAAATGTGTTACTATTTTTCCCCAATTTACAGGCCCTGAAATTCAGCCTAAACTACAGCCTCTCTCAACTTCATGTCACTCCCAGAAGGGCAGCTTGAGCCCAGGGCTCAGTGGGACAAGCCCAGGGCACCAGGGCACCAGGGCACCAGGACACCAGTGGGACGAGCAGTGAGGAAAGCATCATGCTCAACACTTCGAGGCTCCAGCCAGCAAGTGTTCTGTACTACAAACCCTGCGAGAAACAGAAGTACTCTCCAACAGCCCCATTCTACCCAGAGGCTTGGTGCAATAAAGGAGGTGCTAGGGGAGGTAGCTTTGGTTTGATTAAATTTCTACTTCAGATTCTAACAAGAGTTTTCAGGCCCTTCTCCCCCTCCCTACCCTACACCACACTGCTCCCAGAGGCTCTCAGATCAAGAACCAGTTGGCTTGCATTTCCAGCAGCCCCTCTTCGCAAACACATGTGAACAAGCTGGCCCTCTGCAACATTTCTTTTTCTCATTATTCAGGGCAACAGGTTGTGGCCACATGGATGGAGAAAGGGCACCAGAATGATCAGGAGAATGGGTTCAATGCTTTTAAATGAGTATAACCTATTTTGGTTCAACAATCATAAAAGCCAGTCACCAACATCCCTAGAAAGAATTCACCAAGTAAGAGAAAGGTTTAGGGATGAGATGCTGGTTGCCACCACCCACAGCCAAGTCTTTCCAGGATCCACAGACATTTAAGTCAAAGACTGCATTCAAGTTAATTAAAACAAACAAACAAACAACCTGGTAATGGAATCAGGCAAAGGTCTGCAAGCATGTAACTGATCTGAAATCTATTTACTTTCACCCTGTCATTAGATCTCCTCTCTTGGATTCCTGAAACAAAAAAACGTTCCTCTGTGGCCAGCATCACACCAGGAATGATACTTTCTGACAGGATCTGATACATGCTGCTTAATAGCTGTTTAATCACCCAGGCTGACTAATCAAGTAAAAGGCTTTGTCTTTCCAATTTAAAACTGCAGCTTATCTAATACAGCCCTCAGATACTTTAAAACATTCCAGCTCCAGAGTGAGACACAAGGAGCCTGGCTTTGTGCTTCCCCACTTGGCCCACTGCGGCTCCAGATCACTGAGATGGCTTTAGGGGGAAAGGCCAGAGAAGTCCAGGCCATCACGAAGCTGGCGCTCCTCCTGCTTCCTCTGCCCCATCCAGTTCTTTGCTTCCAGGGGTGGAACAAAGGGGTGGTAGCAGGGAACTCAGAGAGCACCCTGAGGGTAGGGAGAGGCCAATGGGAGAAACACAGCCCGCACTCCTCGCCACTTCCCAAGCCCAGACAATGGCTCAGATGTTCTATGCCTACCAAGAGCAAAGAGAAAAGCAAGCGCACACACCACGTTCCTTCAAGTAAACATACAAAGTATTTAGAATATCAATACTTTTCATTTTGTTCCTCTTCAGTTTTGGGGTATTTCTGCAAACTGGATAACCTGATCAAAATGTCTGAGGGCGTGCATTGCTCCCTTATTAAAAGGGCCACCATACATGCATGGTACACATTTGCATGATACATTTTTTTGGAAAAATATTTTAAGAAACAGGGTGCCTCGGTGCCTCAGTCATTTAAGCATCCAAATCTTGGTTTCAGCTCAGGTGGTGATCTCAGGGTCATGAGATCAAGGCCTGGGTTGGAATCAGGGCTCAGCATGGATTCTGCTTGAGGATTCTCTCCCTCTGTCTCCATCTGCCCCTCCCACTTGTGTGCTCTCACTCTCAAATAAATACATACATCTTTAAAATATATATATTTAAGAAAACAACCAGTAAATTCAAAGCAAACTACTGTATGTATGGTATTTCTAGGAAACAGCTCAAATATATTTTCCAAATTTTAGAGTGTCAAAAAAACAAAACAAAAAAAAAGCCAAACCAAGAAGATTATAATAAACAAATAAGTCCAAGGATAAAATACACTCACTTAACAGGTGCCTGAAAGCCAGACAGATAAGTAAAAACACTTCTTTATTTTGAATTTTTAATAGAGAGGACATGAGTCCGTGTCTCCAATAAACCATTGGAACAAACGTGACCAGCCTGGGACTGGAATAATACAGGTGGTTGCCTCAAGGAAGAAAAATGGAAGCACAGAAACCCAACATTAGTGAACACGATGTTTCAGTACCTTCAGAGTGATTTCCTCAGAAGTCAGTTTATGTCTACGGAGTACTAGCCGTCTATGAATCCCCTACACTAAATAAAGTCTACTAACCATTCATTACATCCAATTAATAGAAATACAGTCTAGCACAATAGACACTTTCTGAGATCATGCTGTGTCTAAGGTAATAAAGACCAGCATCCAATAACTAGAACACAGACATAAAGGCCCATAATCATTGCAAAGACAAAAGTATAGAGATTTCAATCAAAAGTAACAAGAAACATTATAATACTTAAAAGAACTGTAAGGTTTTCATGGCATCTGGGTGGCTCAGTCAGTTAAGTGTCCGACACTTGATTCCAGCTCAGGTCATGATCTCATCAGATCATGAGATCAAGCCTGTACAGGGCTCCAAGCTGGACATGGAGCCTGCTTAAGGTTCTCTCTCTTCTCTGCCTCTCCTTCCAACTCTAAATAAATAAATTAAATATTTGTTTAAAAGAAGAATGGGAATGGTAAGGTTTCCTACTTTAATTGCTGTTTTATGAATGTTAAAAAAAAAACCCTCATTTATTAAACTTGGAATGAGTAAGAAGATTAGAAACAAAACCCATATTGGGAGTGCCTGGGTGGCTAGTAGGTTGAGCATCCAACTGCTTGGTTTCGGCTCAGTTCATGATCTCAAGGCCATGGGATCGAGTCCCACTGAGTACAGAGCTCACTTGAGACTCTCTCCCTCTGACCCTCCCCAAAACAAACAAATAAATCTTTAAAAAAAAAATAAATAAAACCCAGGTCAATGAGCATTGTGTCCCACAGTAATAAAAATAATAAAATTATCTACAGTTAGCATGTGCTATGTGCCAAGCATGTTGCTAATCCCCAAAACCCTACAATGTCTGCACTCTCACTATTTCCATTTTATGAATGAGGAAACCAAGGCATGAGGGTTAAGGGACTCGCCCAACATTTCACAGCCAGTAAGTGACTCACATGCAAGCAACCGGCCCCCAAAGTCCCCAGGGGCTCTTGGCCACCACACCGTTCTGTCACGATGCTTCGTTGTTTATACCCAACTGATGCTTCGTTGTTTATACCCAACTAATGGCCACAGAAACACTGCAGACGGCAAATAAAAGATTTCCCTTCCTCGAGCATAAAGGCTCTGGCTCAGATATGAGGTAATTTACCATACTTGTGAAATTTTAAACTCTGTTTAAACTTTTACCTAGATTGATAAGTTTATTTCAACCACCAAACTACAAAAGCAAAGATGTACCCTGTACCATTCCAAAAATGCAATGATATATACAAATAAAAAGGATGCTTTGTTCAATTTTTTTAAAGATTTATTTATTTATTTGAGAGAAAGAGAGAGAGCAGGGGGAAAGGGCACAGGGAAAGAGGATTTCAAGCAGGCTCTGTACTGAATGCAGAGCCCTACATGGGGTTCATCCCACCACCCTGAGGTCATTAACTGAGCCAAAAAATCAAGAGTTGTACACTTAAAAGACTGAACCACCCCAGCGCCCCACTTTGTTCAATTTTTAAAAGACAAAACTCCTTTAATATTCATAGTATGTGCTTTGGCCTTTAGGATTAAAGGTGGCAAAGATGCTCACAATCATAATATAATAGGTGATGTCCTACTAGACATCACAGACACCAGGGTCATTGAAATGCACGTCACAGTCTACAGGTGACCTGTGGTAATGTTTCCATCAATTCCCAGGAAAGGAGAAAGTTAACAATGTGCTGAGTATTTTACAAAACTAAATTTAGCCCATGTTTAAATGCTAATTATGTCCTTCCTTCTGTTGTTAAGAGGTTTATTTTATTAAATGAAATATCAAGACGCAGTGTTTTTGTTTTAGCGTGCTTGCTTGGCACATTTAAAAGAAGTTAGAAGCTCTTTATCACAATTTTTTTAATTTACTTCTTTTTTTAAGATTTTATTTATTCTTGAGAGAGAGAAAGAGAGAGAGAGGCAGAGACACAGGCAGAGGAGAAGCAGGCGTCATGCAGGGAGCCTGATGTGGGACTCGATCCCGGGTCTCCAGGACCCCACTCTGGGCCAAAGGCAGGTGCTAAACCGCTGAGCCACCCTGGGGCTGCCCCTAGGTTGTTTGTTTTTTTTTTTTTTTTAAGTAAGCTCTCTGCCCAACATGGGGTTTGAACTCATGACCCCGAGGATCAAGAGCCCTGTGCTCTACCAACTCAGCCAGCCAGGTGCCCTTATTTCTACAGTTTCTTTTTAAAATTGGTTCTCAAGTCTGGGAACCAATGAGCAAGGAGAGCTAGAAGTCACTCTTGGAAAAAGCTAGTTAAATAATAACCTGGCTAGAGAACTTAAAACAAAACCAAAAAAAAAAAAAAAAAAAGTCCCTTAGGAGTATAGTGCAGGACCAGCAATTTTGGAAAATTATTTCCACTGCATAATTCATCATAAAAGCACAGACTAAGCTGTCATCCTCAAGAGAGGAATATTATTCTAACTATCAAAGCCAGCAATACTTCAAGGCTTCAAAAATACTTAAGTGATGTTGCCATGCTAATACTACCTATTTGTACTGTAACTCTAGATCAAAAAAGCAAATGTTTCAAATTGGATAGGGGTGCTCAAATTTAACACCATTATCTTGATAGCTTGTCCGACCATGCTCCTCCCTACTTACTCAAAACATTACCCTTGAAACAAGTAATTTTAAGGATCTTTCTCAATGTAGTAAGGGAACTATTCCCTGTTACAATTTGTATAGTGAATTCTAAACTTTAATTAACTATATAAATAGAAGTTCAAGATAGAGAACAAAACGACAAAACAAAACAAAAAATCCTAACAGTTTGTTATCCAATTTAAAAAGGGCAGTTTCAACTGGAGGTTCAGCCTGTAAATCTTTACACATTCTCTGTTTAGCTGGGATAATACATAGGTAGGCACACAAAGCATCAATTCTGAAGACTCGCTTTATTAAACCACAGAATGTAAGTCTGTTAAAAGGTTCATTAATCTGTTCAACAAACTATATGTGTGTTCACTGTGCCCTTCCAAAATTTGGGATAAAACTACTTGGTACTAGTACTACAATGTCTGTGTCACCACTGTGTCCCTCCCTTCTGTATGTCCCTTTTCCTCTGAGGCTCCCAGCTTGAGATACAGGAATATCTGTGGTTCTTGGTGGTGGAAGTACAATCTAGGGAGTGTCTCTTCAAGACAACACAAAGAGCTAACAGCAAAAAGTAAAGCTTCCCTTTCCTCAAAGGCTTCCTTCCTGTTCCCTGTCTTAAAAAAAAAAAAAAGACTCCAAACTTCTTCCGCCAAGGGAATAGCACACGGATGCTTTCCTCACACTGCTTCTTACAGCAGCAAAGCTCATCACACCTACAGACCAGACACCGAAGGGCCGCCCAGAATCAATACCTCCACTTTGCTTTTAAAAGAAACGCCAGGAGGGACACCTGGGTGGCTCAGTGATTGAGCGTCTGCCTTTGGCTCAGGACATGATCCCAGGTCCTGGGATCGAGTCCCACATCAGGTTCTCCACAGGGAGCCTGCTTCTCCCTCCGCCTCTGTCTCTGCCTCTCTCTGTGTCTCTCATGAATAAATAAATTATTTTAAAAATAATCAAAAAAATAAAAGAAACGTTAGGAAAGCACAAACCAGAGGGCAAATACGTACACACACACACATACACACACACACACTAACCAGAGCTGGTCCCACAGTGGAAGACAGGAAATAATGAGGATCAATCACAGTTTGGTAGGGTTCTAATAGAACCCTAAGAAACAAAAATAAGCTGCCCAAGGACACTTGAAGCAAACATTTCTGGTAATGTCATTTCTACACCCCGGTATATACACGCTTATTGCATAAAGCAGCTGCATGACTGCAAGGAACAGCTTAAAAAAAAACACTGCTTCCCCAAGAAACCCCAACTGTACAGGATGAAAACTAATCGAAAAGTCCAAATCAGATGATGGACCATCCCGGCCCATGCATACTGCTCTATATGTGCTGCTGCCCCAGCTGAGGCAGGAGGCATGGAGAATGTCTGTAAGGGACCCAGGCTCCTCTGCTAGCTGGTAACGACTTGAGAGAGCAAGAGCAACTGGCTGTCTTATTTCACTCGACACCTTCAATTCTTGCATCAGCTACTGCAGGCAAACAGAACCTGTCGAGAACACCAGCCCTGCCCACCCCGGTTTTCCTGACGCTCCGAGAAGCAAGTTACAAAGCTCCTATTAATCTTACCTACTTACCCTGTTTGACTCAACGCTACATATTAAGTACAGGTTGGATAAATCTGAATCTTAGGCCTCAAAAAATTTTACAGATTACCTTGTCTAGCCCTCCATTATACAGATGTAGTAATTCAGATGGAAAAGGCCTGATGGCTAGCTCAGGGATATATGCCAAGTTAGCGGCAGAACCAGACAGCATCTCAACTGCCAGTTCATCCCGCCATGCTGACCCTCCACATATATGGGGCCCCCAGGCCCCGCGACTGTGCAGGAGCTGAAGCTGGAAGGGCTGCACCGTGACCAGCCCTATAGGCAGGAACTGTGGCCCACAGGCCACTCGAAAGCTGAGGAGCCCGTGCTTCCCAAGAAGTCAGCATCTAGGCAAAGGATAGGCAGGAGGCAAGTACTCTGCATCTAGATAACTTAGGTAATTCCTTCCCCTGCTGCCGGAATTCAAGTAAAAACAAATCAGGAGAGGCATTTTTATTAAACACACCTGGCTAGGGAGTAGGAGGCATTTTTTTCTCTCTTTCTTCTTAATGGAAGAGAATTTATTTAGCTTTATGAGACTTTATGTTCACAGTAATATATACCCTTGGCACAGGAAGGTCCTATGAAAGTTCCATAAATTACCTTAATAAAGTAAATATGTAGGCCAATTTTATGAGGCTTTCCTACATTAATTTTCAGAGAGTTAATAGTTGTGAGTACATGATCACAATCAAAATGGCAAAATAAACCAACCAAGGGACAAGGTGTGACACTTGGGCTATCAAATCTGATTTATTAAACTGGACCAGTCATTCTCAACCGTGGCTACACACGAGAATCAACTGCCAACCATGTGAGTTGGACATTCAACCCAGGCAAACCTTCAGATGTCTAAACCCTCAGACTTCTAGTCTTCAAAGATGAGGTCCCAGACTTGTGGAACAGATACGTCATACCTACTTTGCTCTGACTGAATTCCTGACCCACAGAATCCATGAACATAAGAAAATGGTTGTTTTAGAAACCACTAAGTTTGGGGGCAATGAGTTGAACAATGATCGTTACTGGGACATCTGAAAAGCACTTAAAAATCTCAATACCTAAGGTGTATTACAGCCCAATTCAGCCAGAAGCTCCAAGGGTAGGACCCAGGCATCTGTTTAAGGCACCCCAGCTGATTCTAATGAGCAATCATGGCCAGACCGATGCTGTCCAATACGGTAGCCACCTGCCACAAGCATGCAGCTGTTTAAATTTAAATTAATGAAAATTAAGCAAAATTTAAAATTCAGTTATTTGGTTGCACCAGCCACATACCAAGAGCTCAATTATCATATACAGCTGGTGGTTACCATACTGGATGTAGATATATAGAACATGTCCATCATCCCACAAAATTCTATTGGACAGTACTAGTCTAAACCAGTAGTTGTCTCAACCTAAAGCACTAGTCTGTACTAGTCTAAACCACTAGTCTGATCCTAAGCTAACAGCATCAGCATCATCTTGGAATTTGTTAGAAATGTAAATTCTCAAGCCACATCTGAGATCTACTGGATCAGAACCTTTTAATTGAGGTGGAGCTCTCCAAAACTCTGATGCACACTCAAGAGTGAGAACTCCTGGTTCTGTTACTGCCCAAACAAAATCATTTTTCTCATGACCTATATAGCATACTTAAATCTGCAAATTATCAACTTTTAATTCCATTATAATGTAAGAGAATAGTTCATGCTGGTCATAACCATTTCAAAGGTATATTTCTTTGTTAGCAAGTGTGCTTGACAAGAAACGCCTTTCAGTTAGCAAAGGATTCTAAAAAACGTCATAAAGATGCTGTTATTTATAATCATAAGAGAAACCTTAAGGTCCAAAAATCATTTAAATGGTTAAAAATTATGAAACTAAACAGACTACTGAACTATTAAAATCATAATTTTATGAAAATTATACAGCATAACAGAATAGAAATGGGAGAAAAGCAAAACACAAAACTGTGACTGCAAATTTGTGTATTACTTAGACACGGACAAAATGAAGGTAGAGGGAAAAGAACTGGTTAGGCTTGGACAGACAATGATCCTCACCCCTTTGTCTTTCTGCCATACATCTCATAAAGTTACCTATGAAAAAAACATTTTAGAGTATCTGAGGAAGCAATTTTTTAAAAAGATATAATTGTGCTTTGATGTGAAAAATCCACTGCAAGAATAATCTGGTAAAACAGTTCTACTACTTTTATCATGATTTACTGAATTGTTCATTTCATGGAAACATGAAATCCAGACAGGACTCAAGCAAATAATGAGGCATAGACGGGTTGTCCAATTCCCAAGAGTCTGCAAGGATATCTTCCCTCTACTTTCCCTCTTAACCTTAGATCCAACAATCAAATGGAAGAATTATGCATTTTTACAAGTAAAATTTTAGAGATGTGAATACTTGACTTGTTTATTTAGTTTTCACATAATTGTTGGGTGATAAAATTCCAAATAAACTAATTCCCAAGGAGGAATTTCTCACATTTTCTTCTTACATTTGCAAGTCTAAAATCCCAGAAATATTTTGTAGAGTGATTTTCTCTGAAAAGATAGCTCCCGGGGCACCTGGGTGGCTCAGTTGGTTGGGTGACTGAATACTGATTTTGGCTCAGGTCATGATCTCAGGATCCTGTAATTGAGCCCCTTGTCAGGCTCCATGATCAGCAGGGAGTCTGCTTGAAGATTCTCTCTCCCTCTCCCTCTGCCCTTCCCCTTGCTCACACATATGTGCTCTCTCTCTAAAATAAATCCTACAAAAACAAAAAAAAAAATAAAAATAAAAATAAAAACAAAAAAACTCCTGAATCCCACATAAATCAATTCTTGGGCAGCCCAGGTGGCTCAGTGGTTTAGCGCTGCCTTCAGTCCAGGGCATAATCCTGGAAAACCGGGATAGAGTCCCATGTGGGGCTCCCTGAATGGAACCTGCGTCTCCCTCTGCCTGTGTCTCTGCCTCTCTCTCTCTCTCTCTCTGTGTCTCTCATGAGTAAATGAATAATTTTTTTTAAAAAAATCAATTCTTGATTGTTTTAATACATGTTTTTTGGTTTTTTTAAGTTTTATTTATCTACTTGACAGAGAAAGAAAGTACAGCGGGGGAGCAGCAGGCAGCGGTAAAGAGAGAAACAGGCTCCCTGGAGCAAGGAATCCAATGCGGGGCTCAATCCCAGGACCGTGGGATCATCACCTGAGCTGAAGGGAGATGCTTAACTAACTGAGCCACCCAAGTGCCCCTAATAGATGTTTTCATATAAATTTTAGCCTTACTTCCTTTATTGACAGCTCTGTTGCTAATAAACTGAACTTCTTACGTTGTCAAGGCACAATGTAATCTTTCTGGGTGTTTCTGTGTTGGTTTCTCTGCTATTCTGTTTACTATGCTGGTAATGTTCTCCAAACTCCTTTAAATTCTAAATGCAGGGGCACCTGGATGGCTCAGCCATTGAGCGGCCTTTGGCTCAGGGTGTGATCCTGAATTCCCGGGATCGAGTCCCACATCAGGCTCCTTGCATGGCGCCTGCTTCTCCTCCCTCTGCCTGTGTCTCTGCCTCTCTTTCTATGTCTCTCATGAATCAATAAATAAAATCTTTAAGAAAATAAGTAAATAAATAAATTCTAAATGCATAAACACCTTCTCTAGTATAGCTCAAGGGAAGATTTGAGAAGGGGGTGGCTGAAAAATTCTGAGAAACCTTGATGTCTTCAAAAGGCCTATTTGGGGAAATTCATTCCTGAAAAATTTCTGAAAAATATAACTCATTCCTGAAAAATATAGGAGTGCATGGCCTGTGTAATTTTGTTAAACATCAGAAACAATCCAAGTTATCTGCTTATCTCTAACTAGATTTTTTCAAAAACAGCCACTTAATGGGTACAGTGGTAAACTGGCCAGTTTGGTATCAGGTAGAAAAAATTTCCCAGCCAAACAAATATAGATATTTTTAAATTAAAGATAACTCAAAAAAAAAAATCAACTAAAATTTTAGTGATACAGAAACAGGATTTTCCTACTTTCATGGTTTCTTGTACTGACTATAGCTAATTATCTTCATGAATGCTGTTAATTAAGCATTGACTAGGGCAGCTACTACCTTCAATTATAGGATTTACTGGCAGCCCAGGTGGCTCAGCGGTTTGGCACCGCCTTCAGCCCAGGGTGTGATCCCGGAGACCAGGGATCGAGTCCCACATCAGGCTCCCTGCATGGAGCCTGCTTCTCCCTCTGCCTGTGTCTCTGCCTCTCTGTGTCTCTCATGAATAAATAAATAAAATTTCTAAAAAATAATAAATAAAAATCTTAATTAAAAAAAAAAGGCCAGATGGGCAGCCTGGGTGGCACAGCGGTTTAGCGCTGTCTGCAGTCCAGGCTGTGATCCTGGAGACCCTGGATCGAGTCCCATGTCAGGCTCTCTGCATGGAGCCTGCTTCTCCCTCTGCCTGTGTCTCTGCCCCTCTCTCTCTCTCTCTCTCTCTCTCTCTGTCTCTATGAATAAATAAATAAAATCTTAAAAAAAAAAGCCAGAGACCAAAAAAAAAAGCTCTTGGAAATTAAAAATGATAAAGTAAAAGAAAAATTAAACATAAAAGATGGATGATAAGAGGAAATCTCCCAGAAGGCAGAACAAAAAGACAAGAAGGATATACATTTCCAGGTTAGAAAGACCTACTGTGATTTCTCAAAAATGGGGAAGAAAAGAATATTCTACAAAATTCCAGAGAGTAAAAATCCATGTCACATCTAAAAGATTAGAAACCCAAAGAGCAGGGCACCTGGTTGACTCAGTTGGTCAAATATCTCCCTTCAGCTTGGGTCATGATCCCAGCCAGGGTCCTGAGATCGAGCCCCACATTAGGCTCTCTGCTAAGCAGAGAGCAAGTGGGGAGCCTGCTTTTTCCTCTTCCTCTGCCATTATCCCCAGCTTGTGGGCACACACGCATTCACTCTCTCTCTGTCAAGTAAATAAATAAAGTCTTTAAAGAAAATGTTTTTTAATTTAAAAGAATTTTTTAATTCAAAAAAAAAAAAAAAGAAAGAAACCCAAATAGCTTTGGACTTTTCAACAGAAACACAGGTAAGTAAAAAACAACAGAGCAACCAAATGTCTATAAAAATGGAATTTGATACCCATGGAAACTATCAATGAGATGAGTAGTAGAATAGATAGATATTTTCTTGGCTTCAAAAACTTTACCTAGAAAAGGTAAACTTACCCTTTCAAAGGAAGCTACTAAATAATATGCTCTACAAAATTAAGGCAGTAAACCAAGAAAGAAAACAGAAACAAAAAAAACAAGAGACTCCACATAGAAGAGAGGTAAAATCCTCAAAATGATGTGACAGGCAACCCCAAGATGACAGCTGTATCAGGCAGAGAAGACTACCAGTTCATAAAGGAGCATGTTGGAAGGCTTAAGAAGAAATGTCTCTAAGAAGATGAAATCAAGAGAGTACCTGATGTGTTTAAATGTCTTGAAAGGAGATTTATGCAAGGGGCAGAAAATTTAAATGTTGAATTAAGGATAAGTACATAGAAAACGAAGCAAATTAAAGAAAAAAGAAAAAAGAAAAACAATAGTTAACTCCAGGGAAAACAAAAAATTTTTTATGACTGGAAAAGAAATCATAGAAGAGCACATGGCTCAACTGTAAGTAGCTCACTATATTATACGATCATAAGTAATATAAACACTAAACATTGACACAACCAAAATTACCATATAAGTATTTTGGGAAAATGGGGGATGGGAAGAATTTGGGGGTGGGGAGGATGAGACATAGAATGAAAACACAGAGCAAAAAAAAAAAAAAAAAAACTAGCACTACCAGCCTATTATTCAGAAATATGGAGGAAAATTCCAAAAGGATGAGCTAAAATTGCTATATGTGGTTGCTTCTGAGGAAAGAAATGAAAAAAGAGGATTCCTTCTTTTTTATCATAGATTTTATAAATTACAAAACTACTTTACACTTTAAATTATGTACACTAGGGGCACCTGGTTGCTTCAGTCAGAAGAATATGAGACTTGATCATGAGGGTCATGAGTTCAAGCCCCTTTATATTAAGTAATCAAAAGAGATTACTTAAAAAATGAAGTACACTGAATTTACTTTTTTTTTTAAGAATTTATTTGACAGAGGGAGAGCACAAGGAGTGGGAGCAACAGGCAGAGGGAGAGAGAGAAGCAGGCTTTCTGCTGAGCAGAGAGCCCCATGCGGGGCTCAATCCCAGGACCCTGAGGTCATGACCTGAGCCAAAGGCAAGGCACCCCTAAAATACACTGATTTTACATACACACACATATACATGTACGTGTGCAACCACAAACACACATTCAGAACCCAACCTCTTAACCACTAAGCTTGTTTTTCAAATTATAAATTTATAAATCATTAATGGACTGTGAAATTAATTCAGTAAGTCAATCATCATTTCTAAAATGAATTAGAACAGAGAGGGATAGGAAGTAACAAATACGCTGCACACAGTAATACTTTCATGAACCTTCACTCAAGTGCACACGCGCACACACACACACACACTGTCCATGATATTAAATGTATTTTTAACTGTGGACTGTGAACAAAATGATTTTTAAATCACTACTCTAATCTACACTGCATTATAATTACTTTTAGTTTTGTTTTTAAAAGTAAGAGATTCCAGGCACACCTGGGTGGCTCAGCAATTGAGCATCTGTTTTTGGCTCAGGTGGTGATCCTGGAGTCCTGGGATCGAGTCCCACATGGGGCTCCTCTTGAGGAGCCTGTGTCTCTGCCTCTCTCTGTGTGTCTCTCTTGAATAAATAGATAAATATTAAAAATATATATAAAGGTAGATTGAAATCTCTTTTACTTTTTAAAGGTTTTATTTATTTATTCAAGAGAGACAGAGAGAGAGGCAGAGACACAGGCAGAGGGAGAAGCAGGCTCCTCGAGAGGAGACTGATGTGGGACTCGATCCCAGGACCCCAGGATCACCATCTGAGCCGAAAACAGATGCTCAACCTCTGAGCCACCCAGGTGTCCCTCTACCTTTATTTTAAAACAAAGGCATGGCAAACACTGACAGCTAATGACAATATTCCATTATAATGCTCTTTAAAATACCACTAATGGGGGTGCCTGGGTCTCTCTCTGTCTCTCATGGATAAATAAATCTTTAAAAAAATATATATATATATAAATAAAATACCACTAATGTCATGCATGAAGAATAATCACTCTCATATTAATGAAATCTAAATGCTCTGCTTTTTTACAACCAACTATAATATTTGAGCTAGAGAGAAATGTAACAACCACAAGGAAACAAAAGAGAATTCAAAGTCAAATAATTTTATAAGGTGGAATTATTACTGATTCTTAAATGATCTATTTTTTAAATTTCACATGACTTTCACTAACTTCTAAATTTCTGGTCTGCAAAGATACTCAAGCAGAAGGAGCCATCCTAGAAGCCATTGGAATAGCATAGAATGCTTGGAAGAATGCTTTCCAAGCATTCCAGCTTGGAAAAAAAATTGCAACATACGATACATGAACTAGAAAATATATATACAGTCAACCAGTCAACCAAGAAACGTAGCTTTCTACCACTGACCTTCGGAGATACACTTTACACACTACACAGCACATTTTGCAGTATGGAAAAAATTGGGCAAGTAGCTAAAACTTTGATGCTCTTTTACTAAGAGCCTAAATTTATCCCATTCTTCTTTTAGCCCAGCCAAGTTATACATGCACATTGCTTTGAATGCTTACCCAAAGATTCACTTGTATAAAACAAGAACAAAAACTTCTACTATAGAAACAAGTTCCATTATACTCTCTTCATGATAAAGCTTTACTTCCTAAAAGTTATAAAAATCAGATGCATAAGCCATCCATCTATATATATATTTTTAAAGATTTTATTTACTTATTCATGAGAGACAGAGAGAGAGAGAGAGAAAGAGAGGCAGAGACACAGGCTGAGGGAGAAGCAGGCTCCATGCAGGGAGCCGGACGTGGGACTCAATCCTGGGACCCCAGGATCAGGCCCTGGGCCGAAAGCAGGCACCAAACTGCTGAGCCATCCAGGGATCCCATCCATCTATATTTTTAAAACACCACTCTCATCCAAACTAGATGTAAAAAAACAAAAAGAATGAGTATTAAAATACGGGTAAAGTTAGAAAAGATATTTGTTGAAACATACATAAACAATATATTCATGTATGTGTGTTTGTGTGTGTCTGAATTTTTTTTTTTTTTTTTGAGAGATGAGGGGATGAGAAGAACGGGAGGTAATAGTGCAAAAGAAGACTTTACCCTATGTATCTGTTCATACTTTGGTTAAGCCATTAATTTGGGCAAACTGGGGTTCTCATTCTCTTCCCCCCGCTGACTTGCCTTGATTCTGCATCCTACTCCATGCACCGCGTGTGCGTGCACACACATACACACAACCAGCCAGAAGTAATCTGCAGCAGGCATGCTTTCACTTTCTTTGACAGACTTTCTCCTAATCTTGAAAAAGTGAACCTACATTCTTAGCACCCACATGACTTGCAGAAATGCCACCTTCCTTGCAGGCTGCAAGGACCCTGGGTCACTTCCATAGCCCCTCCTCAATACCCTCATCACACTAGAGAGCCTACTCAGTGCTGACACTTGCTGAGCACCTGCGATGTGCCAGGTGCTATTTAGGGCATGGGACACAAAGGTAAGCAGGATAAGGTACCTGCCTTCAGGGAGCATGCATCCTCAGGAGGAGACAGAAGAGGAAACTGGTAATCTCCAAATAATATGGTGCATATAATGGCAAAAGTATAATCTACATAATCTACCTCACTGTATTCTATTTTTCCCTCTTCCTTCCCACATCTCAAAGGTGCGAACCTCTGATATAGGCACTAGGCCCACAGTGATCTTTGGATCCTCTGTGCTAGGAGCCATGTGATATAAGCTTCATAAGTAACTCCTGGATATAAATGCAGTATTACTTTTAAAAATATGTTCATATATATCTTAATGTTTCTAAATGGTGATCAATATATATCTCAAGTATTAACCAGGACCTCTGTGTTGTATTATAATTTTAGAATTTCAAAACAAGTATCTTTAACCTCAGAAGCTCTATGGTCTTTTAGCCTTTAACGTGTAGTCTTGGCTTTGATTCCATGGGGGGGGGGGGGGGGGGGGGGGGACATTATGAAAGCTAAGCCTATTTGTTTCTTTCCCTGGAAATCAAAGCATCCCTGCTTGTTTTTACTGGGAGAACTGAAAACTCTCACTTACTAATTTAAAATTTCTATTCGTGGGCAGCCTGGGTAGCTCAGCGGTTTAGTACCGCCTTCAGCCCAGGGCCTGACCTAGAGACCCGAGATCGAGTCCTACGTCAGGCTCCCTGCATGGAGCCTGCTTCTCCCTCTGCCTGTGTCTCTGCCTCTCTTTCATTCTGTGTGTCTCTCATGAATAAATAAACAAAATCTTTAAAAAAAAAAATTCTATTTGTGGTTAGTACATTAACAATTTCTGGCAATTTTCAGAAAAATAATAATTCTAACTTTGACACGGGTTTGCCAATATTATTTAAAGACTTCTTATACTTCAAGCCTTGAACTTCTGGGCAAGAAAAATAATATTCCCACCTTTCCCTGAGCTCTATCTCAAAAACAAATGATAGAAATGAAATGCAAACACGAAGCATTGTTGTAATTAATCAACCCAGAGCCCAAGGGAGGAATCCTTTCTATTTTTAAATGCACTGTTGCTTTAAGGGAAAACCTGGTGGAGAAATATGAAACCAAGCTGCATAATGAAAATCAAAATGCATTTGGTGTCTCCATCCTTGCAAAGACAGTAATCCTAACCTACAAGCAGCACTGCTGGATAGACTCCGCTCCAGTTTTCTATAAACTGAGTGACCAGTCCCCAGGCGGAATCCCACAGAGAGGGTCCATCCACCAAAGAATCCTATCTGTCAGGAGGACAAAACAACAGAATGCCTAGGTTTCAATGCTGCTCTTAACAATTTCAGATAAGGGGCTATCCCAATAAGCCAGCAGATGGATGAATCCCCAAATCACCCTACAAATCTTTATTTAAAATATCCTGATTCATAACTGCAGTGGTGGCCCTAAAAATGATCAACTAATTATTTAGCATTCCCAACCAATCCTCTACAGTTAAATCGTTCCCATCCAAGTACCACCAAATTAAATGTTTCCCTCCACAAATCACAAAGCTTCATTTCATTAAACAGTAGCTAACAGTAATACTCCCTACGGTTAAGAGTGACAAGGAGCAGGTGCCAAGCCAGCAAGGAGCACAGAAGCAGTGGCTACATTAACAGGAGCTAACATTCTACCTGTTTCCCAGGCTGCTTTGAAGAATCTGACCCAGCAGAATTTGGGGAGGAAACAACAGAAAAATATCCAGGTTTAGGGAAAAAATGTTGATGATGTGGGCATCTGATTAAATCTGTAAATTTTTTAATTTAGTCAGTTCACTAGCACCGCAAAATATACTACACCACTACAAATATATCCACAATACTATAAATCTTTAAAATGTATGTAAAAGTATTATCCAAGGATACATCTATCACCGAAAAGCATTTAGTCACACAACATTTTCAATACAACTTTAGCTATTTCCTATCACCATGACGATCTGTTACAGGTAGCAGAATGTTTGCAAACTGAATAAAAATTTCCAGCCTCAACACAAAAAGCCAAGACCTCCTCGGCTTATCTCCCGACAACTTCTTCCCCAAAATTTAGCAAAACCGTGCCTGAACATGGCATGATTACAAAACAGACGCAGCTGCTCCCTTTAGCGGTAAAATATACAAACCCTACTTCAGTCTACACTCAGTGAAAAATCTCCCAAGAGCAAAAACCACTAAAATGCAGCACATCAATCAACAGGTGACTTTTAGAAACACACGCATCCTCATGTCCCAGAGGAATTAATTCTGTCAAATCTCCCGGGTTTTTTTTTCTTTTTTTTTTTCCTCCTTTTCTATTTTTACAAGCTACTGCATTGCTATACTGAATGAATTCCAACCGTCTTCTTCTCAGGGGCTTACCAGAAAAATGCCAAATATTCAGATTATTTTAAGGCATTTTCCCATACTGCTGCGTGGTAGAGAGCAGAATTAATAAGGATCCAAGAGTTACCACTTTTCAAATGCAAATATGTTGCCATCTAGTAAATGCAGCCCCTTTTAAAACATCCCCCCAGTGTCTACACAGCTCAGGGCACTACTTTTGTTTCCTTGAAAATCAAAATTCGCGCATTACATGCAGGCATTATCTCGACCCAGCACCAACAAAATAATAGATTTTAAATGGTGCACGCCTGAGCTCGCATCCTACAACGCTGTTCTGCTTTATGATGGGGGGGGCTCCCCCCCCAAATCTTACGTACAAAGTCCCAAAACAATTCTGCCAAATAAAGCAAACTGTGCAGTGGTTGGGGGGTGGGGGGGAGGCACTGGGTTCCACGAAACCAAGGCCTTGGGATGGTCACTTGCCGGCCTCGGGCCTCAGTGTTCTCATCTGTAAAGTGTGGAACTGGCCGTCCGAGGGCTGCACCCCCCGCCCCGCCCCCCGCGTGCACCCGGCCGGCCCGGGCGCCCCGGCTGCCGCGCTCGCGGCGGGAGGGGGCGGGGGCGGGGGCGGGGGCGGGCGCGGGGGCGGCGGGCGGGGAGGAACTTGGACTTGCGGCAGCTTCAGCCGGGAGCCTGCGACAAACTTGGAGCCGTCCGAACAATGGGCAGGCGCCCGCCGGGTTCCGGGATCCGGGATCCAGCTCGCAGGAGCCGCGGGGGGCTCCTCGTCGCGCCCCCGCCGCGCCCGCCTTACCTTTCTCCCTGTTTGGTGTTGGACGGAGGCGGGTGCAGGACCGTCTGGTTGCCCTCCATCTCCACCACGCACTTGGTGTTCAGCTCCAGTTCTGCAAGCAGAGCGGGGGGGCCGTTGCGCGCCGAGCATCCGCGCCCGCAGCCCCGGGCCGGGCTGTCCCCGGGGAGGGGGGGGGGCGGGGGCGGGGGCGGCCGAGCGGGGCCGGACCCAGGCGGCAGCCGCGCGCCCCCGCCCCCGCCCCCGCCGTCCCCGGGCCCCCGCGCTCCCGCGCCCCCCCGCCCCCCCCCGCCGTCCCCGCCGCCCCCCCGCCCCCCCCGCTGCCCCCGCACTTTGCAAAGTTGCCCCCGCCCTCGGCCCCACCACGGGCAAAAACGAGCGGAAAGCTCCTCACCTCGCCGGTTCATGGGCCGGACCCGGACGGCAACTTTTACCTTCGTATCCGACATGTTGGCGGCGCCCGCGCGGCCCCGGGCGGCCCCTCACGCGCCCCGCCGCCGCCGCCGCCGCCGCGCGCCCCCCGAGCACGGCCGCCGCTCCGCCGTGAGCTCCGCGAGGCAGCGCCGAGGCGCGCGGGCCATCCCGGGGGAGCGCGACGCGGGGCTCGGCCCGGCCGGGGAGGGGCGGCGCGCGGGCGGGCGGGCGGGCGGGCGCGCGGGGCGGGGCGCGGCGGGAGGCGGGGGCGGGGCGGGGGCGGCGGCCGCGCGCCGGGCCCAGGCGCCGCTCTAGCCGCTCTGGCCGCTCCGGCCCAGCCGCGCGCGCCGCCTCCGCTCGCGCCCGCCCCGGGCCCCGCCGCGCCGCCATCTTCCGCGCCCCGCCCGCCGGGCCCCGGGCGCCGGGAAGGGCCGCTGTCCCCGGAACGCGGCGCGGGTGCGGACGGCGCGGAGGGCGCGGGCGGCGGGCGGCGGGCGGCCGGGACCCGAGCCCCCGGCGGGGCCACCGTCTCCCGCACCCCGGAGCCCCGGGGCGGGCCGGCCGGGCAGGCCTCACCCGCGGAACGGAGCGCGCCCGGACCGCGGACCCCGCATCGCCGCCCCCCGCGCGCCCCGCACCTCCGCACCCCGCCCCCGCGCGCCCCGCACCCCGTGCCCCTCACCGCCGCACCCCGCGCCCCGCACCCTCCGCACCGCACCCCGCGCCCCCGTGCCCCACACCCCGTGCGCCGGCCCCTGCGCGCCCCGCACCCCCGCACCCCCGCACCCCGTGCGCCGCCCCCTGCGCGCTCCGCAGCCCCGCACCCGCGCGCCCCGCACCTCTGCACCCCATGCTCCGCTCCCCGCTCGCCCCGCACCCGCGTGCCCCGCACCCCGTGCTCTGCCCCCCTCGCGCCCCGCACCTCCACACCCCGCGCGCCCCGCACCCCGCGCGCCGCCCCCCCGCGCCGCCCGCACCTCCGCACCCTGCGCACCGCACCCCCCCGCGCGCCCCGCACCCGGTGCTCTGCGCCCCGCACCTCCGCACCCCGTACCCCGCACCCGCACACCGCCCCGCACTCGCGCCCCCCCCACACGCTCCGCACCCGCACCCGGCGCGCCCCGCACCCGGCGCGCCCCACACCCGCGCGCCGCGGTGCTCTCGGGTCCCAGCGGGCGCCCGAAGCGAGGGGTTCCTGGGCGTCCGCCACCAACAGCCCGTGCTCCTCGCCCCGCTTCCCCCCTTCGCCCCCCCCCCTCCCCCTCCACGCGCGGGAGCCCAGGACGGTCCTTCACTCTTACCTAAGCACGTAAGAGCCCTGGGCTCGGTGGTCCTGCCAAATGCAGACCTCGCTGGCTGCCGGGGCCGAACTGGGTGAATCTGATTTCTTCGGTTTGGTTCAACAAGCGCTTATCGGGAGCTTAGAGTGCGCCAGGCATTCTGAAGTGTAGGACAGTTTAAAATTCAAGAGTTTGAATCTGGGGGAAATACTTGAGAGTTTGCTTAGATGTGGGAATTCAGTTGTTCATCTGTTCGCCGAAAGGTGAGCTGCGGGCCCACTGTGTGCAGGGTGCGGGAGAAGATACACAGACCGGAATAAAGGGAGGCGTCCCGTGCTCCAGACGCGCTCTGTGGCGGGGAAAACTAGAGCGGGAGTCAGGTGTAAGGCCACTGTGTGCGCAGGTGGCGTGAGAGGTTCAATTCAGGCGTGGGCTTGCCTCTAAATAATGCCCCACCTCACTTCTGTCTTGTTCTAGGGTCCACGAATTCAGCTCACCTCCGAAAGGCCTGAGGCATCTTCTTTCTTTCCCATTCCTACTAGCAAAAGCCTACTTTGTCCACCCATTCGCCTCTCCAACAAATGTGACCCGAGGACCTACTATGTGACCCTGTTCTACGCTCTTGCAATATAATGCTGAATTTAAGAAGGCAAGATTAAGAACCTCCTGAGGTCAACCAGCTAGTTCTGTGCGTCTCTCCTCACCTTCCAGCTACTCAGACATCCTCTTAACTTCCTAGTTTTACCTCCTATGATTTCCCCTAAATCCAGCTTCCAGACTGATTTTTTTTCCTGATAATCCTTTCATCATGCATACTATTCTATTGCTCAAAAAAACCCCTTCTGGTGATTTAGTACCCTATATAATATTATGTCCCCTGTTCCTAAAGTCATCCAGAACCTTTTCACAAGCAGGATTCCATCCCCATACGAGGCCATTGTTCTGTAGGTTCCATCAGTGTGAATTATAGAGGGTTGAATTGTTTTGTTCAAGATTTGAATCTTCAAAAATTGAAAAGATTCAATTTTTGAATCTTTTGTTCAAAGATTTGTTCAAGCCTGAACTCCTAGAATCTGTGAACGTGACCTTTGTTGGAATCAGGGCCTTTGCAGGCATAACCAAGTTAAAGTAAGGGCAAACTGGGATGAGCCTTGAATCCAGTGGTTGGTATCTTTATAAGAGAAAGAATCAGGAGTTGTGGAACCCCACACACCGAGAAGATGGCCATGTGAAGATGGAGGTGGAGATCAAAGTAATGGCAGCCATAGGCCAAGGACTGCCAAGAATTTCCAGAAGCTCTGAGAAGCTAGAAAGAGGCAAGAAAAGATTCTGTCCTAGAGCCTTCAGAGGTGTTAACCTCGATTTTGGACTTGCAGCCTCCAAAACCGTGAGAGAATAAATATCTGTTGTGTTATGCCATACAGTTTGTGGTGATGTGTTACAGTGACCCTAAGAAACAAATAGAGGGATTAGTGTTTCTTCCCCCGACCCCAGTACTTTTTATTTTGTGTCCCTCCTCCCCTCTGCTACATCATGAAAGCCTGGAATGCCTGACTAAAAAGTTTCAGCTCTAGGGGCACCTGGGTGGCTCAGTCAGTTAAGCATCTGCCTTCTGCTCAGGTCATGATCCCAGGGTCCTGGGATTGAGCCCTGAGTCTGGCGGCTTCCTGCTCAGCGGGGAGCTGCCTCTGTGCCTCCCCCTGCTCCTGCTCACTTGTTCTCTCTCAAATAATTTTTTTTTTTTTTTAAGTTTCAACTCTAAAGGCAATGAGAATTGAAGGAAGGTTCTGGTTTGGAAGCGGGAGACTGACAGGTTCAGAGCATCCTGGGGAACGACTCAGGGCTGTTGTGTCATCTCAATGGCAGGTGGCAATGGCCAGAAAAAAGCCAGCAACAGTGCAGGGGGAACAGGAAGAACAGATGTGGGACATATTGTAAGGAGTGGAATGAATGACAGCAATCGATGAGATGTGAAGACTGGGGAGGAAAAGGGGTGCTGGTGGCTAGGGAAAGATCTAGAAAAATCATGGCCCATAACCCATCACAAATGGATGAAAAGTCTTAAGGGGAAAGGGGGAATGATTAACAAGGTGCTGCTAGTTAAACAGTTCCCAGTGGCTCTTTGCTGAGTGGTCCTTCCTCCTGCTTTCCTTTCCCAAACTTCTCCAACTTTAAAGGTCTAGATTAGTCCTCACCTCTTCTAAGAAGGGTTTACTAAACTGTTTTATTCTTCAAGACAGTCTAGGCTTAACTCACTTGGAATCATATCTTTTTAGAGTTGCAAAGTGCCTTTTGGGGGTCGTCTAGACCCTTCTATAACATCCCCCAAAATGGTCCTCCCTGTGCTTGAGTATGTTCAGTGGTATAGTGCTCACTGCTGGGTGACTCTATTCCAACATTATATAGTTGTAGCATCTCCATGAAGAATCAAATTTGCCTCTTTGTAAACCCCAAGTGTTGACATGAGTGCTGTCTCCTAGAGTTTCACTCTCCGAGTCAGTGTCTTCTTATATGTGACAGCCCCTCAGATACTTGAAGATGGCTCTCGTGTCCGTGTGAAAACTTCTCTTCCTCTGAGTATGCTGTTCTGGGTTTCGCTGTTGTGTATAATATAACACATCCTCCCCAAATCTAGCAACTCAAAACAATTTGAGAAGGGCTCACCTGGGCAGTTCTGGCTCTGATTCTATCACAAGGTTGTAGTCAGATGGTAACTACAGGAACCATGAGGGGGTCGGAACAGCTGAGCAGGCCAGCCTTTACTCTGTCTCTAAGTGGTCTCAAGGCTCTGTCTCCATATGGCCTTTCTGCCTGGGTAAGCTTGAGCTTGCTCACAGCATGGTGGTGAGGTTCCAAGTGTGAGCATTTCAAGAGTACCACCAGCACATACCTTAGACGTCCTCTGGTATCACGGCCCTTCCAAATCCAAGGTGAGGACTATCATTCTGTTTGTTATCTCAATGGGGGAAATGTCCAAGTAGTATATTCAGAAGATCATGTGGGGTGGGTGATATTTGCAGTCCTGTATGGAAAATGCAATCTGCCATGTGACACCTTCTCTCGTCCTCTATTCTGGCCATCCTCCTCTGGAAGTGTGTTGTAATAAAGTAAGGCCTAGGAATAAAATGGGCTGTGTTCAAATCTTGTCTCACTTAACGCATAGCTTGGAACTAATTGTTTAACCCCCACTAATCTTCAATAGGTTCATGCATATATGGGGAATCTGAACTCCTACCACACAGGACGTGGGAGATGCCTGTTGGAGTAAATGCCTGATGTACAATGTTCTACCTTCCTGGTTCCTTCTCCCCTCCCCTCACCCCTTGGCTCCTAGGCTTCAGCTGCCATATTTGTACTGTATAACCCCACCTGCCAGCATTCTTGGCTATTCCTGCCACACGCTGAGTCTATCAGGTTCTTCCCCCTGGAAATCTGGGCTTTGAACTCTAAGGGTTGCAACAGAGGGTATGACCCTTGGAATTGGACTGTCTGGTTGGAATTCTGAACCTTCCCATTCTGAGCAAGAAAATCTATACTAACTCTTTGGGGCCTCAGTTTCCTTATTCATAAAATAGGATGATGGTGATTGATGATAGAAAAAGCCCTGACTTCACAGGGTTGTTATGAGGGTAACATGAGTTAATACCTGTGAAGTTCTCATCACAGCATTGTGAATGGGGCCTGGCACCTCCCAGCAGTCAACGTGAGGGCTCCAGACTGGCTGTTCTTTTCATAGTTACAGAAGGATCAGAATGCTGCTCTGAAGAAGAATAATCATGAAGCCGTTGTGCAGGACACTTAGGGCCCAGAGACCTGTTGGGGTTTCGAAAGCCTTCTAGGCTCTGTCAAGGCTGAGCTACATTCCTGCTCCTAGATTCTACAGTGAGGATAGAATTAGCCTGGGAAGAGCACCAATGTGACTGAGAAGACAAGATGCTCAATGAACAGTAGCTAATCCATCCATTCTGTCAGCATGGAGAGTGCCAATAAATTACACAAAATATTACTAACATCACCTTCCTTCCATAAGTCCCTTTAGAAGGGTAATATTTACAGTTGGATACGCACAGATGATAAGCATGTCGAAAAAGGAAATGAAAACGCTCACTTTTGGGGCCTGCAACTCAGGTTCAAATTCCAGCTCTGTCACTTGCAGGCTGTGTGACCTTATTCCAGTCATTTATACTCTCTTTGCTTCCATTGCCTGATCTCTAAATGGTGATGAGGATGGCGCTTACCTTGCCATGCCAGGCACACTTAGACCAGGGTCTGACCAGGGTAAGGGTAAAATAAGCATCAAGTGTCGTTGTTATATTACCACCACAATCACTATTTTTTTTTAAGATTTATTTATTTATTCATTCATTCATTCATTCATGATAGACAGAGAGAGAGAGAGAGAGGCAGAGACACAGGCAGAGGGAGAAGCAGGCTCCATGCCGGAAGCCCGACGCAGGACACGATCCCGGGTCTCCAGGATCGCACCCTGGGCCAAAGGCAGGCGCTAAACCGCTGAGCCACCCAGGGATCCCCTACAATCACTATTATTTATGGATCAGGACTCTCTTCAGTGAGCCTAGGTTACTCAACATGACTCAGTACATGGGACCCTCCCACATTCCCTAGGTGTCTGGGGTATTTCACAATATGAAATGAAAAGCAGTCCTTAGAACAATCCCCAACAGGGTAAACTCTCAGTATGTCAGTGCTGATCAGCCCTCCTGAGAGTCCCTCAAAAGTACCAATAACATCTTCTTAAGAAGAATCTGGAACTTTCTAAGACACCTATGCTTGGTGTTTTCCTTATTCCTGCCTATATAAAAATAGGATAATAAGCATGCAAGTGCTTTTCTTGAGCAACATCAAGGAAAATTCTGAGAGTCAAGCAGGCAGTGTCCCACTCGAAAGTCAGAGGAAAAAGAAGCTTAGGGTTTGGAAGGCAGCTTGTTGAGGTCATGACCCTGCTGGGAGAAGTAAAGGCTCTTTGGAGAGCTGGCTTAGCCTGAGAAGAACCCTGGATTGGGGCTGAGCTATGGAAAGGCTGGTGGGATTTCTCCAAAGGCACAGCCTTGCCCAGATGTTCTTTTCAACCATCTCTACAATCCCCAAAGACTATCTTAGTTAACTAATACAGCTGCTGTGTGTGCCAGTATATGAACTGTATGCATATGCTGTATATATATATATATATATATATATATATATATATATATATATATATATACTGTTTTTTTAAAGACTTTTATTTTAGAGAAGGAGAGAGAAAACATGAGTGGGGGGAAGGGTAGAGGGAGAAGCAGACTCCCCACTGAACTGGAAGCCAGGTTCGGGGCTCCATCCCAGGACCCTGGGATCATGACCTGAGCTGAAGGCAGACACTTAACCATCTGAGCCACCCAGGCGCCCCTACAACATGAGTGGGGGGAAGGGTAGAGGGAGAAGCAGACTCCCCACTGAACTGGAAGCCAGGTTCGGGGCTCCATCCCAGGACCCTGGGATCATGACCTGAGCTGAAGGCAGACACTTAACCATCTGAGCCACCCAGGCGCCCCTACATGCATATGCTCTTTGTTAGAAGAAGCTTGTTAATCGTGCTGTACCTTAGAAACTGGAAACGCCATGGGTTCTGAAGAACTGGCAGACAGTTGATGATAAATATACCAGGGACCCTGGAAATAGCTGATGTATCCTGGTTGGAAGTGGGTACGGGGCTGATGGAAGAACTGCTAATGGCTCAAGTCTACAGAGGGTCAAAGAGCAATGATAGAACAGACAAATACTTTCAAATAAGAGGTTTTCTATAAATCCTGTTTAACAACCGTATCTGTCAGCCGAGGCTAAGTGACATCATGATGACCAATAACCTTCAAATCTTAGTTATAAGAACAGAGCTTTATGTTTCACTCATGTGACCCGTCCATCACAGCCTGGTGGTGACTTGGCTGCTATTATTTGCATTCTGAGTTCTAGACTGATGAAACAGCCCCTAGCCAGGATAATGCCAGATTTGTGACATGGGGAAAGGAAAAGGTGGCAAACCACACAAAAGCTCTTTAAGCTTTGGCTCCAAAATGGCATATATCACTTCTTGATCTTCACTAGACAAAGCAAGTCACATGGTCTAGCCTCACATCACTGTGGCAGGAAGGTATAATTCTCTCCCTGGAAGGGTGTTGTGTTGTCATACAATAAATACGTATTTTGGTGTCCATCCGTGGTTGGTGGCTCACAAGTCCTAAAACATGTAATTACCTAAAGTGATTAGAGTATAGGATCATCTTTCCTTACAATATTAGGGGTTTTGTCCTTCATTCCTGGAATAGCTCCAGAGCATCAACAGTGAGTTAGGGTGATTTTTGAAAAGCCACAGGATGGGACTGGTTGCCAGGGGAACCAACCATGTGATTGGATTGGAACTTTCAGCTCCACTTCCTCTTACCCCTGACTTGGGGGAAGGGAGAGGGGCTGGAGGTTGAATAAATCACCAATGGCCAATGATTTATTCAATCAGGCCTACACAGTGAAGCCTCCATTTAAAAAAAAAAAAAAAAAAAAAAAGGGACACCTGGGCGGCTCAGCAGTTGGGCACCTATCTTCAGTTCAGGTCATGATCCCGGGATCCAGGATCGAGTCTCGCATTGGGCTCCCTGTGAGGAGCCTGCTTCTCCCCTCTGCCTATGTCTCTGCCTCTCTCTCTCAGTCTGTGTCTCTCATGAATAAGTAAATAAATCTTTAAAAAAAAAAAAAAAAGGGTGGGGTTTGGGAAGCTTCCAGATTGGCGAACACATGGAGGTGCTGGTAGGGTGGTACACCCATAGAGAATATGGAAGCTCCACATCTTTTCCCACATACCTTGCCCTATTCATCTCTTCCATCTGGCTGTTCCTAAAGTGTATTCTTTTGTAATCAATCAGTAATCTAGTAAGTCCAGTTGACCCTTGAACAATGGGGTAAAAAAAAAAAAAAGAACAATGGGGTCAATTAGGGCTGCTGACCCCTTACACAGTCAAAATTTCACATATAACTTTTGACTCCCCAAAACACTTAACTGCTAATAGCCACTGCTGACCCGAAGCCTTACTGATAATTCATATAGTCAATTAATACATATTTTGTATATATATTATATATTATATTCTTACAATAAAGTAAGCTAAAGATATCGTTGTTGAGAAAAATCATAAGGAAAACACATTTATAGTCCTGTGCCATAGCCAAAAAAATCCACATATAAATGGACCCATGCAATTCACACCTGTGTTGCTGAAGGTCAAGTATAAACTGTTTTTCTGAGTTCTGTGAACTGCTCAAGCAAATGATCAAATGGAGGAGTGGGTCATAGGAACATGGTGACAACCTAAACTGGTTTCCAAGGTAGTGGAGAGCAGTCTTTTTTTTTTTTTTTTAAGATTTTATTTATTTATTTGAGAGAAAGAGCAAGCACAAGCAGAGGCAGAGGGAGAGGAAGAAGCAGACTCCCTGCTGAGTGGGGAGCCCAATGCAGGGCTTGATCCCAAGACTCCAGGATCATGACCTGAGCCAAAGGCAGATGCTTAACTGACTGAGCCACCCCAGACCCCCAGAAGGACAGTCTTGTAGGATTGAGCCCTTACCTGTGTCATCTGATGGATGGGATAGTGTCAAAATTGAGTTAAACTGTAAGACATGCAATTGGGATCCCTTGATAATAGAAAAATTACTTGGTGAGAAGAAAACCCTCCACACATTTGGAGTACAAAAGTTTTCAGTGAATAGTCAGTAGACAAGAAAAACCTTTCATCTACAGAAGGGCTCCAAGCCATCTGCCACAAAAGCATTGATATTTCGGGATGTCTGGTTGGCTCAGTGATTGAGCATCTGCCTTCAGCTCAAGCAGTGATCCTGGGGTCCTGGGATCAAGTCCCACATTGGGATCCCCGCAGGAAGCCTGCTTCTGCCTCTGCCTATGTCTCTGCCTCTCTCTCTGTGTTTTTCATGAATAAATAAATAAAATCTTTTTTTAAAAAAACATTGATATTTTGCCATAGTTAATAGTACCATTTATTCGACACTGACTACTTACCAAGCAAAGTTCTATCATTTAATCCTAATAACCCTATTATATTATTAAAAATAATATTTTTATACAATTATTATTATCCTTCATTATAATTATTAATAAAAAATAAAGAGAAAGTTTAGGAGAGAAAGTTTAGAGTGACTTGTTCAAGCTCACATACCTGGGGTGTGGTGGCCTTGGGATGTGAAAGCCATACAAATTGGAACATGTGTGTGAATCGTTTTCCTAAGGGTGATAATGGATTTGCCCTGATTCATCTATATCTTTTGGCACAAAAAATAAGCAATATAAATAACAGTCTGCTGGAATTATGTTTCTCCGTTTAAGGCATAAAGCAGCTTTCACAAAGAGTCACAGAATCCTAGGGGAGATACAACAAAAAAACGTTTTTTTCTGTAGAACTGATCTAGGATGTAGCAGGTGGGATTTGCCGAGAATATTGGGCTCTTACCATACTGTGGCATAGTAAGAAAAGCAGACTTTGGTGTGGGACTGAGTGTGGTCTGTTTTCTACTTCTGGAACTTGCTTGCTGTGTTTACGTTGGCTATCCAAGCCCACAGGCTTACATGTAAAGTGGTTACAATAGTTTCTGTTTCACAAGGTTGTTGTGAGGATGAAATGAGATAATATGTGTAGAATACCTGGCTTGGTGACCCCCACATACAAAAGAAACATTCAGGGGCACCTGATGGCCCAGTAGGTTAAGCATCTGACTCTTGATTGCGGCCCAGGTAATGATCTCAGGGTCATGGGATCGAGCCCCGTGTCTAGCTCCATGCTCAGTGGGGAGTCTGGTTGGAATTACTCTCTCTCTCCTTCTCCCTCTGTCCCTCTGTCTGCTCTTTTAATTAATTAATTAATTAATTAATTAATGTCTTTAAATGAAACATTCAGCCAGTGGTAACTGATTGTTACTCGTCCTGCTGCTGTTATTTAGGGAAGGCTAGAGGTGTGATATGAGTATATGTGGAAGTATAGTCTAGGTGGAGCGCCAGGACCACAGGAACATTGGAGCAGGAAAACAATAAAAGTTGCTGGGGTGATAAGTGCTGGAGAGTCAGCCCTGGGGGAAATCCAAAGGTGAAAATGATCTGGGAATGGACTGTGCAAGCTGCATGGAGGAGCCCTTGAAGTAGAGGATGAGCAGGAACCATAGTGAGGAAGAGAGAGGTTGGGAGACATGGCTGGGTGGGAGTCTTTACGTTTATACTTCAGGTGGGATTGGGAGCCATCCTGAGCCGAAATCAACAGGCACTTAACTGACTGACCCATCCTGGTGCCCCTGAGGTCTCTCTTGGTGCATAGACCCATAACTCACCCTCATAAGCACAATGACCTCGCCAAGTGTCTCAAACTCAGCTGACCATTCTTTGAAACAGTGATTCCTGACTCTTCTCTCCTACAGACATTCAGGAGGTCAGGGCTGGGCTGATTCTGGAATAGCACATGCCTGGACCGGCATTTAGAAATGGCTTAGAAATAGCTTGGCAAGTCACACTGGCTGCAACCCACAGTGAGAGGGCAAAGAGATTATCCCCAGCTGTTGAATAGCCTTAGTTCTTGAACCTAGGCTCAGGAATGATATGGAACTAGCGGAAAACAAGACAAAACAAGGTGAGAAGAGGCCCACAATAAACCATAGGCCTTTCCAAAGGAATATAACCCTTTGCAAAGGCTTCATATTGGAACTTGTGTGGGTAAGTATAGGGGAACCAGAGCAATCTGGTTTTAATTCTATAGAGATCACTGATAGAAAATGGAAAAGCTCTCCCCCCGCAACCCACACCCCATTTGCTAATGAATCTACTCATTTATTAAATGTTTACTGAGCAGCTGGCACATGAAGTGCTTATGGGAATTGCTAGGGATTCAGAAACAAGGGGTTCCAGGGTAAGGGAAGAAGTGCCAGATGCCTTAGAAAGTGGGCCACACTCCCATGGTCGTGTGAACCAGTTTGGTGGGAGGCAGCAATTTCCATCCTGGGGGACGCTTCACACTCGAGAGGACATTTGAGCTGGATCCTAATGGCTCAGGGGTAGTTTGCCAAGCAGGGAAAGCGAATATCTTAATCAGAAGTCATTGGGTTGCAAGAAACTCGAACTGGCTGCCGCAAAAAGAGAAGCGTAGTGGAAGAACATGTCTCTTTGGGGAGCTAAGTACTCCGGGTCTCATGAAGGGCTGTCGCCAGAGTCTAGAAAGTCAAGAATTCAAATTACAGTCTCATTTCCTTTTAACCCTGTGATCTTTCATCTCTCTCTGCATGTTTAATCTTCTTTCTTTCTAGATGAGCTTTGAACACATCATGCAAAGTGGCCCCCTTTGACAACTTTGTGTATGGCTTTCTTGTTCTACTTCCTGATAACACCTAACCAACAGTACTGAGCAGCAAGTGATAGCTTGTCTTCTAAGTAAATTTAGGTTCAGTTAAAGACAGAGTGCGTGTGTGTGTGTGTGTGTGTGTGAGAGAGAGAGAGAGAGAGAGACAGAGAGACAGAGAGACAGACAGACAGACAGAGAGAGAGAGAGAGATCATGAAGTGGGGGTTAGAGGGTCCAGGGCACAAAGGAGGGAGGGAGCAAGGGAGGGGAGCTGTGGATGGAACTTTATTTATTTTTTTAAAGATTTTATTTATTTATTTGAGAGAAAGTGCACACACGCACAAGCTGGGGAAGGGGAAGAGGAAGAGGCAGAGGATGAGAGAGAAGCAGACTCCCTGTAGAGCAGGGAGCCTGACACAGGACTTGATCCCAGGACCCTGAGATCATGACCTGAGCCGAAGAAACCAAGAGTAACCGGCTGAGCCATATGGGTGCCCCCTGGATGGAGCTTTAAATTTTCTGGTCCCATGTGTGGTGGGATTGGTAGTAACTTCCCCATTCCCACCATGCTTATTCTGCTGCTGTGGTTCCTCTAGAAGAGGTGTTTGCTTTCATTTCACACACACACAAAAAAAAGACAATTCTCTCTATATCACTTTTTTTTTAAAGTTTATTTGTTTAAGTAATCTCTACACCCAACGTGGGACTCGAACCCACAACTACAATGTCAAGAGCTGCATGCTCTTCCAATTGAGCCAGCCAGGTGCCCAAGTGTGAAAGCATTCAGTCAGATTCCTGTCCCTATGATCCTACCTGCCATTCCTCTTCTAGATGTGATCCACATCTAATCAACCACAGAAAGCAGCCTGAATAAGAAGGAGGAGCTCCTGGAACAAGAGGGGATCCAGTCTGGGCTGTTCCATACTTCTGCATACTCTGCAAGTGTTGGTTGTTGGGGTGGAGTTGGGGATGCCACGGAGGGAGTATGTGAAGGAAGTATAATCTATGACACATAAATGGTCTGGAAGGATGCCTGGGTGGCTCAATGGTTGAGGATCTGCCTTTGGCTCAGGTCATGATCCCGGGGTCCTGGGATCGAGTCCTGCATCAGGATTCCCGCAGGGAGCCTGCTTCTCCCTCTGCCTATGTATCTGCCTCTCTGTGTCTCTAATGAATAAATAAAAATAAAATCTTAAAAAAAAAAGAAATGGTCTGGAAATCATGGACTGGTGGGTGGAGTTTCTCTTGAACTGTCTTGTCACTTATGGACCATAAATAAAACATCCTGTCCCAGAGGTAGAAGTTCCCAGAGCATTCACTCAATGAGACAGAAGGAGATGATGAATGTCTCGAGAAGTCTGGGTCCCGAATGCCTGTCTTTGGTGCTGTGCTCATTTCTACTTTCCCCAGGCCACTTTGAGTATCCCACTGTCCTAGCCTGCTTCCTTCTGCAAGGATACTTGTCTGTTTCTTGGCTCATGGCCTGCATATATGATGACACACTCTCACATATTTCAAATATTGGATAGGTAGAGAATTTATAAATCCTCAGCCTTTTTTCCCTCTTATTCTACTCCTCAGAAGCAGCCCCATTTAACCTTACATATCTACTATCTATGACCTAGGGCAAATTACATAACTTCCCAAGTCTCAAATGTCTCATCATCTACAAAATGTGGCCAAGAATGAACTACTTCATAGGTTTACTGTCAGAATTAAACAAGGTCATTCACGTAAAATGACTGGCATTATGCATTCACATAGTAAGAATTCAATAAATGTTAGCTACCATTATCATGGCGCATCATAATCCATTGGTTTGATTGTTTCCCTCCTGGGCTGGAATTAGAGTCTGTCTCTCTCCTAGACTGTGGGAATTAGAGTCTGTAAAGTGATAGGCACATCAGAGAAACTCTGTAAAAGGAAGTTATTTTTATTATTGTTGTTGTCGAATATGGTAGAAAACTTGCCTTGCTCATCTGAATATCGTGAGCCTGGAGCATAGAACCCAACATCTAGTATCTTCTCACTTGGAGATCCACTGGATGAATGAATTGAATAGTTGGGCCTCTGTTTTTTGTTTTTTGTTTTTTTCAAAATAATCAGCATGGAAGGAAATGCACTGATTATTGTGATGTTTCTAAGTTTTTTCCCTTCAGAGGCTGTGGCACATTCTTGTGAGCATTTTCGACATTGGCTGGTCATCATTCATTCATCACCTGGTCCTGGGATTTTCAAGCTGAAAGAGATCTTGGGAATCATTTAATCCAATTGCTTTGCTTAGACACATAAATTGGTACCTGAGACATCAGGTGGCGTGCCGAATGTCACACAGCCGGGCAATAACAAAACCAGCAAGATGGGCTTGATTTTCATCAAGAGCTTAAAGTCACTTGTGGTTAAGTCTAGAGATAAAATGGATGAATCAGCTGGGACGTCCTGATTGGTTCAAAATGGAGGTTTGAGTGAAAATAAACTAGGGCTGGTCGCCTTGCTCCTATGGGAGTGAAGGCAATTCCAAGAGAAGAGTCCTCAAAATGCCAAGATGTATCACTGGCATGTGTGAGTTGGCAGCTCTCTGGATGTTAACCCCTGGCTAGGTCATAGGTCTGTTTTTCTTTCTTTTCTTTTCCTTTTTTTTTTTTTTAAGATTTTACTTATTTATTCATGAGAACACAGAGAGAGAGGCAGAGACATACATAGGCAGAGGGGGAAGCAGGCTCCCTGCAGGGAGCCCCTTGTGGGACTCAATCCCAGGACCACTGGGATCACGCCCTGAGCCGAAGGCAGATGCTCAACCACTGAGCCACCCAGGTGTCCCAAAGCAGCTGTAAATTTAAAAATATTTCCTTCTTCATGGAAGTAAAAGACCCTTTTGCTTCGCTGGAAGACTCAGAATACCCATCTACTCCTTCGAATATCTTCGAGGGTAGGTTATGACTCCTAACCTCCTGGGGCCTCATTAAACACATATATAGATCTTTGCCTGCACTGATTGTAGTGGTCTCCCAGAATGTTGGTAAGGTGGAAGGAAAACAGTAACATGAAAAATCTTTCTTGGGAGAAAGTGCCTTGGTGGGAGAGCTAGGGGGTGTTCGGGTTTCCATAGGAAGCACTACTGAGTAATGGTTTGTTTCCCACTCATGGGCTTGCTTTCCAGGTATTGCTGCAGATGTAGCTTTGTAAGCTTAGAAAGCATTTCCTAAAGACTGACAAAATTTTGACATAAGTGGAAGAAATACAGCTCTGAAAATGTTCCTTTTCGAACAAGAAAATCCCACATTTTTGTGGAGGAAGTTAGATACTGCAGTGGCAGTGGACAGATGTGTTTCCAAAAATAGATTGCAAGGCTACACTTGTTAAGGCCATTGAGAACCACTCTGGCTATGAGAATACTTTCTCCAAATGAGATAGTTAAGTTCAAGCATCCATTGACCTTAAGAAGGCTCTAGCTACATGTATATGTATTGCCTCCGCACTCTATGAAATCATTATTATAAAAGGTCAAATATCCTCACATATTGGACAAGGAGGAGAGTGACAATAAAATTTCCCTTAAAGAGCTTTTAATGCAAAACTTGACCAAACATAGCATGTGGGCATGCGGTAGCTTGATTCAAACGAACTGATTGACTATAGGCAGATATTTGGGGGTCAATTAGAAAAACTTCAATATGGATTGGGTATTTGATAACTAAAGAATTACTGTTACTTTTGTGAAGCAATAATAGGATTCTGGTTATGTAATTAAATGTCACTTTTTAAAAGTAATAAAATAATAATAAAAAGATTTATTTACTTATGGGGGAAGGGGCAGAGGGAAGGAAAGAGAGAAGATCCTGACACATGGCCAGATCCCATGACCCTGAGATCACAACCTGAGCCAAAATCTAGAGTCGGTCACTCAACCGACTGAGCCACTTAGGCACCCCTAAATGTCACTATTAAGAAGATGCATACTGAAATAATTGAAGGTAAATATTATGATGTCTGGGGTTTGCTTTTAAATGTTTTATGAAATCTGTATAACAGATGATGCAAAAGTGAATAAATGTCAATTATTAAACAGGTGAGTGTTATGTTGGGATTTATTATAATATTCTCTTGATTTATAATGTTTAAAAATAAAAATAGATACAAATAAAAATTCAAAAGGCCTCTAAAACTATAAATGCTTTATTTCTCAGAAAAGAAATGAAGCATTTTTGCAAATGGAAATAATAATGAACCTGAATAGGTCATTTCATCATAGTGCAAATCAAATTTACTTTTTCAATGAACTTTGTTGAGCAGACACAATGATGGTATTGAACACAGAAGCCTCACCAAAATAAAGTAATCAGAAGTTTAAAATAATATAAGATACACTTTATTTAAATTAATCCCCAAATTATCTTTTAGATTAAAAAAATCAGAGGGATTTTTTAAAGCGTATCTTTGATGATTTGTAACTAAAGTAGTTCCTATCCATGTCAATGAACTGTAATAGGAATATCATTAGTGTTGGTAGATTTTTTATAACATGTGAGCCAAATTACAGTCTTTACATTAGTGGAAAAGTAAAAGCAAATTTCCTAAGCTCCACCAATTGGAAGTGAGGTGGTTTCTTGGCATGTGACAGAGTAATAGGAGGATCTCCTACAATGCTGTGCGTTATCATGGGGATTCCCACGTGTTGGGATGTGTTGTCCCTGGGGCTGCAGCTAATGGGGAATGCTTCCCTATGACTGAGTTCAGGTTGTCAGCAGGACTTCATGTAGACTTAACAATAGTGGAATATCAGCATCAGTCACAGTCTTATTCTTGCCACTGCCAGGATACAGGTGCAGACTCTGCTCTAAGCCAACATGGAGCTTGATCCCATAACCCTAAAATCACTACCTGAGCTGAAACCAAGAGTTGGTCGTTCAACTGACATCTTCCCCCTCCTTTAAAAATTTTAACCTCAATTGTAGCATGTCACTTGCTCTGCTCTTCACTTTGCCCCATCACTTAATAAGGCATCTTAAAGATTATTCCATGTCTGTACCCAAAGACCTCCCTCCTTTGTTGCTATATGATATCTTAAAATTTATTTAACTAGTTCCTTATTGAGTGTGCATTTAGGTTGTTATCAATCTTTTACTATTACCAACAATGCCGAAGTGACTATTCTCAAATATAGATGTGTCTCTAGGAAAAATTTGTAGAAGTGGGATTGCTGGCTCAAATGGCTTGTGCATGTAGAATGTTGAGAGGTGCTACCTTCCATTGAGGTTATCCCAAGTTACAGTCCCATCAGCTACGTAGGAGAAGGCCTGCTTCCCTCTACCTTTGCTAACAAAGCCTGTGTGAGGGTCTTGAAAGTGCACCACTCAGACTTCTTGCCACAAAAGAGGTAGTTATTGCTGTGCTCTGTAATCCACCACCGTGCAAGCACTCAGGGTAGACTTCCCTGCTCTGAACCAGGGGCTGAGTGCAGCTTGGGTACAAGAGAAGGCCCATTCCTGCAGAATATGGGATTCTTCAGCTCAGGGATTCTCCATCACCTAACCAAACCCCCTTATAACCGTGCTGCAGCCTGAGACGCACCCTTTCCAGCACTCCCTCCTTCCTTCCTTCTCCCCTTCACAGAGATCCTGGTCCTAAGCCCCTCCTTCCCTCCTCTGGCTTCCCTTCCCTTTTTTCCTTCATAGGAATGTCCCCCAATTCATCTCTTACATATTAATTTTTTAAAGATTTTATCTATTTGTTCATGAGAGACACACAGAGACAGGTAGAGACATATTTATTTATAAATAAATAAAATCTTTTTTAAAAAGTTAAAAGATTTTGTTAGTAATCTCTACACGCAGTGTGGGGCTCCAACTCACAACCCCAAGATCAAGAGTTGCATGCTCTACCGACAGAACCTGCAGACGCCCCTATTTTTATTTTATTTTTGATATTTAAATCTGTAATCCTTCCTGAATTTATTATGGGATAACACATGAGGTAAGAATCCAAATTTATTTTTTTCCAGATGGCTTCCAGTTGTTCCAACCCAATTTATCAAACAATCTTATTCTACTAGTTAGAAATGCCACTCTTACAATGTAGTAAGTGTCTATTTGCACGTGGGTCTTTTTGTGTGTTTCATGTGATTCTATTAATCTGTCTTAGATGCTTTGGTCCATATTATATTAGTCTAGTTTTATAAAAAATAAACAGGCAGTTATCTAAGACTCTAGCATAAATTTATTCGAACTCTATCCAGAGCAATATATTCAACATATGAATTGCTCTTTGGGGAAAATATTCTAAAGCCCTACATCTGCTAAAATCCAGTCATCTGTTGAGGCTAAAGTCCAAACCATAACTATTGTCTGTATTAGTTTTTTTCTTAAAGATTTTATTTATTTATTCATGAGAGACACAAGAGCGAGGCAGAGGAAAGAGGTAGAGAGAGAAGCTAGATCTCTGCAAGGAGCCCGATGTGGGACTCAATCCCAGGACCTGGAGATCATGACCTGAGCTGAAGGCAGACACTCACCACTGAGCCACCCAGGTGCCCTTGTCTGTACTAGTTAATGGATCTTCACTTTGTTATTGCAAAATAGTATCAGTTTCAGGTGTCTTTGTGTGTGTGTGTGTGGGGGGGGGTCAAGTTAGCATGTTAGTAGACTCTGCTCGTAGTAGTTAGGTAAGAAATTTCCTACCATTTCTCTGCTCATCTTTTTTCTTCCAAAGCATGGATTTGGTTTTTATTTTGTTTTCTTTCATCGGTGGCCCACATACACTTTATTTATATACTTATCACAAATCACCCTTTCCTCAGTATTAATGGGGTTTGGGTTTGTAGGCAGCTTTGAGATAGCCCTTATTCTATGCTTCACAGACCTCCAACTTTGGGGGTGTAACTCACCAAGGACCCTGCTACTGTGCTCTGAAATCTACTAAAGTGTGTGAGCTGAGTGATGACTCCCAAGTGCTGCTCCCGGTAGGTGCCTGAGGGAAGCAAAGATGCTAGACAGGCTGTTCTGTACACAGAGAAGACTCTCCAAAGCTGACTTTAGCTTCCAGACTACCAGGTGGCCTTGCTAAGCCTTCCTTTGACTGCACGGTAGTTGAGGACACATCTCACCTTCCATGTGCTTGGTGGTCTGACGGTTCTCCCAGCCCCACTGGTTTTCTCCCGATTTTCTCTCACTCAGGCATTTTCTCCACCCAAATCCTTGCACAGTGAATCCCAGTTTGACATCTCATTGTTGGAAGACCTGCACTGACACAGCTTCTTGTTCTCACAGCCATTAAATTATTTATTGGTGCTTTCCCTACATACACAATGTAACTGCACTTGTATGTCAGGTCCTTGGCTCTTGGCCATCTGCTTCACTTTCTGTGCATTAGGAATAGCTCTTTTTCTCAGTTGAGCACAGCATCCTGCCTCTTAACCACTGAGATGCAGTCCAAGATCATCAATCTGTATGTCAGTAAGTTGAGACTTGCAAACTTCAGAGCTCACATGGCAAAGATGAATGGAATATTTGTCTTAAGAATAATTAGTGCCTGATAGGGATGCCTGGGTGACTCAGTCGGTAGAGCATGCAACTCTTGAACTCAAGGTCATAAATTCGAGCCCTACATTGGGTGTGGAGCCTACTTAAAAAATAATAATAATAATTGGTACCTGATTAATAAAGCAAAGACATAATTTCAACTTGAGCTTCATGAGAGGTGTACCCAAGTACAGAGCTGCTCCTGGGGGCTGAGATCACCCTTTTGTCCGTAGGTGAAGTAGTACTAATGCATCATCTCGATCCACCCAGTGACAAATAGACACACCCTTCAGGTTAGTCACACCCTTCAGGTTAGTCAAATATCCATCGCTTCTGCCTTTTCTAAAGTTCAGTATTTCTAATGCTATGATATAACTGCAAAACTCCCTCTTTCCATCTTCAGAGATTCTAATATCCTGGAGAAACCAAGTGTTATCTGAAGGGTAAAGTTCAATTATCAATCATTTTCAGAGTTCCAAGATAATGTTATTAGTTTTCAAGCATGAAATGCTTCACAAGAAAAATGTGGACTTCCAGCCTGACCAAATCCTTTCACGTTGTGGCGTGTAGGATGCACAATCATTGTGGAATGTCTCTGAGATGACTTCTGCAGGTGACTCTTCCTTCTGAATGTCTTTGGGGCTAGATTGGTCATGTCCATTTCATTGTTGACAAGGTATTTGCGTGAAAAAGAATTTTCAAATGGTCTACTTACCAGCTCTGATTGACATTTAATATTTGGATCCTTGTGTTGGTTATAGACATTAAATCTCTCATCGTTAAAAATTCCTACCTTGTTCACTGTGCAAAGGAGGATGTATATGAGCAACACATGGGTGGAGTTGATCTTAGAAAGAATTTAGGAAGGAGAAAATTATACAATCTCCAATTCGTTTAGGGAGAGATTGAATTTTTACCAGGCTTGCCTTGAGGGTTCCTGCCTATATAGAGACCATCTCGGTTTAGTACTCCAGCTGAAATGATGTGCAACTCAACCCCATTTCCTTTCTTCCTGGCCGTTCATGCTCCAATGTCGATGGGATTTACTCATCCCAAACTAAATTGTCTAGTAGGTTACTCTTGATATAAGGTTTGTTGAGCAAGCCAGCACTCGAGGCTTGATGCCTGAGGCTGGCATGCCCTCACCTGGAGTAGACTGTGAAGAGCCATTGTCACCTATAGATGAACTCCAGTATTAATGAAAAGACCAGTCCTCTTAAACTGCCTCAGAACTTTGACAATCCACATTTCATCAGTTTTTAAATGTTGCAAAGAAATTCTAATTTTAGGGCAGCAGGGGGTGGCTCGGTTTAGCGCCGCATTCGGCCCAGGGCATAATCCTGGAGACCTGGGATCGAGTCCAAGATCAGGCTCCCTGCTTCTCCCTCTGCCTGTGTCTCTGCCTCTCTCTCTCTCTCTCTCTCTCTCTCTCTCTGTCTCTCTCTCTGTCTCTCATGAATAAATAAAATCTTAAAAAAAAAGAAATTCTAATTTTAAAAATAGGAAATCTCACTCGTCGTGATATCACATCTATGAGTGTGAAATCCATTCCAATCTGTATTGATACATGCATATAGCTTTCATATAGTCTGATATAGAACTGTGCTCTAGTTTTTTCATGTATTTCAGTGTTATGACATAACCATCATATTTATTATTTTAATGGCTACATAATATTCCCATCATTCATATGCAATTTACTTGACCATCCTCAACTGTTAAATTCCTAGGTTTTAGAAGACCTGTGGGTCTTTGATTTTAAATTGTCCTCTTAACGCCACTCTAAACATGACTATATGTAGCTTTTTTTTCCTTGTGATCAATCCCCAGTAATGGTACCAATGAAGCAAGGAATATAAATACCTTAATGACTTTTGGTAGGTAGCCAAGTAATCCATCCCCAAAATACAATCCAGATTTACAAGAGTAGCAGTATAAATAACATATAAGACATACAATAAAAAATTCATTATGTTGCTATCACATGTAAAGAAGATTATAATAAAGTGCCAACGAGCAAATCAGCAATACTTCAATTCATGCTAGTAAGACTTAAGAAGGAAGAACACACAGGACAGGCGAAGGGCTGCTCTGTCTTAACTCAGGGGGCTCTGAGGATGAGAAAGTCACATGGGAGGTATTAGTCTTGTTCACAGATTCTCTTTGAGAAAGATTGGCTTTACTTTGGAATTGGAGAAGGTTACGGTATTAATAGCAAAGGAACCCGTATCAGGGGAATCAGGGCAGTTGAGTGTAACAGGGTTGGATTTTTGTATCCAGACAGACATGGGTTGAAATCTCAGATTCACTGATTTAACCAAGCAGCCTTTGGCAAGTTGCCTGTCCTTTCTCGGCCCCTGAGAGAGCGGCTGTAAGGATTAAAAAATGGTACACACAGAGAGGAAACAGATGATATTTCTCATCATCACTAAGACTTGACCTGATTAGTGGCAGAGGTGGCGCGATCTAGAGACTGTTACAACTTCTGTAACAAGATAATAAAATATACGAAGTGTTGTGGAGGGTTTGGAGGTGAAGAGGAAAAATAGAAGCAAGAAAGAAGAGAAAAGGAAGTAGAGGAAGAACAGATAGAAGAGACAGAAGAGGAGGAAGACATGGAGGAGGAGAAGGAATGAAGGAAGAGAAGGGATCATGATATGGGATGGGATGGAAGACAAGGCAGCTAAGTAGTTTCTAAGGTTTGCGCTTTGTGATAACCTTGCACGAGTGGCTCCGTGGAGGGTGTTCTAAAAGTCGTGGGCATTTGAGCTCAGCGCAGTGTGATGGCTGAACCCGAGGTTGAGAGAATAAGCTTCAGCCAGTGTGACCACTGTAATGGGGATTTTAAATAAGTGACAGGTCTGCTTGCCTGGTGGCCTAAGTGGTTTGGAGTAGGATCCCAGACAGTGACCGGAAGCTTGGATGTAGGGCTCACTGTCTAGAGTGGATGATGGTGGCTGGATAAATCTGTGAAAGTTTCAGGAATCAGACAAGGGAACTGGAATTCAGGCAGACTTCAGTCTCAAAAGGAAATTGTAGAATTAATTAGGAGGCTAGGGCAAACCCCCCCCTGGGTTTTCAGACTGGGTAACAAAGATAGGGATGAGGGAGAGGTGTCAGGTCCCAAGTAAGAGGATACAAGGCAATGGTCAAGCATTGAAAAACTAATTCCAGGCATCATCTGCCACTTCATTCATTTCTTTCTTTCTTTCTTTCTTTCTGTCTTTCTTTCTTTCTTTCTCTTTCTTTCTTTCTTTCTTTCTTTCTTTCTTTCTTTCTTTCTTTCTTTCTTTCTCTTTCTTAGATAAAAATCATAGGGGCACCTGGGTGGCTCAGTGGTTAAGCATTTGCCTTCAACTCAGGTTGTGATCCCAGGGTCTTGGGATGGAGTCCTGCATCGGGTTTCCTGCGAGGAGCCTGCTTCTCCCTCTGCCTGTGTCTCTGCCTCTCTCTGTGTGTCTGTCATGAATAAATGAATAAAATCTTCTTTTAAAAAAGGTACCATAAAGAAATATATTTTTAAAAAGATTTTATTTATTTATTCATGAGAGACACACAGAGAGAGAGAGAGGCAGAGACACAGGCAGAGGGAGAAGCAGGCTCCATACAGGGACCCCGATACAGGACTTGATCCCGGGACTCTAGGATCATGCCCTGAGCCGAAGGCAGACACTCAACCGCTGAGCCATCCAGGAATCCCTTTATTTTATTTTTTAAGTATACTTGATCCCCACTATGGAACTCGAACTCATGACCCCGAGATCAAGAGCCACATGCTCTACTGACTGAGCCACTCAGGTGCCCCACGCATTTATTTCTTATACAAGTTTTGATTGAAGGCCAAACTCCACGCTTGATTCTGGAAATATAAAGGTGAGGAAGTCATTGTCTTAACTTAAGGAAATCTATGGGAGATAGAAATATAAATACAGAGTGATCAGTGTGAGGAATCAAAAGATGCTTTGATGAGCTCTGCAGTGAAGATGAAGGTGGAGCTAAGAAACAAAGAATAGAGAGAAATTAGAACACTTTTTGCTGCTGGCAAGAATACAAAATGGTGTAGCAGCTATGGAAAACAGTTTGGCAACTCCTCAAAAAAAGTTAAACAGAATTACCATATACTGCAGCAATTCCACACCTAGGTATACACCCAACAGAACTGAAAACAGATTTCCTACAAAACCTCTAAGTGAATGAACAGAGCAGCATTATTCCTAATAGTCAAAAGGTGAAAACAACCCAAGCTTCTATAAACTAATGAATGCCTAAACAAAATGTAGTATATCATTACAATGGAATATTATTCAGCCACAAAAAGGAATAAAGTACTAACACATGTGACAGCATGGATGACTTAAAATTATGCTACATGAAAGAAGCCAATCACAAAAGGTCACATGTTATATGATTCCATTTATATGAAATAATCAGAATAGAGACAGAAAACGATAAGTGGTTACAAGGGGCTGAGAGGTGGGGGAGTGAGAGTGACCGGTAATGGCTGTGAAACATTGCGAGTGTATTAAATGTCACTGAATTATACAGTCTAATTTTAATTTTAATTTTTAAATTTAAAGTCAATTAATTAACATATAATGTATTATTAGTTTCAGAGGTAGAGTTCGGTGATTCATCAGTTGCATGTGACACCCAGTGCTCATTCCATCATGTGCCCTCCTTAATGCCCATCACCCAGCCACCCCATCCCCCACCCCCATTCCAGCGACCCTCAGTTTGTTTCCTATGATTAAGGGTCTCTTATAGTTTGTTTCCCTCTCTGATTTTGTCTTGTTTTATTTTTTCCTCTCTTCCCCTATGATTCTCTGTTTTGTTTCTTAAATTCCACAGGAGTGAAATTATATGATAATTGTTTTTCTCTGATCGAGTTATTTTGCTCAGCATAATACCCTCTAGCTCCATCCACATAATTGCAAATGACAAGGTTTCGTTTTTTGATGACTGAGTAGTATTCCAGAATTGTATAATTTCAAAGACTTAATTGTATAATTTTAAACAGTTATGTGAATTTTACTGCCGTGGAAAATGAATGGAGAGTTGCCAGGCATACAAGGTGAAGGAAGACATTCTACAGAGTTCACATGCTACACCAAGGCCCAGAGGCACAAGCCTGGGTCATTTGGAAACTCGCAGTACTTTAGTATGGCTTGAACACACCAGGAAGCAGCAGGAGCTGAGACTGGAAATGTGGGTGGAGACCAAAAATGAATGGGATGTGGGGACTTTATTTTGTAGAAATAGGTACCTCGTGCATGAAGGCTCCAGAACTGGGCAGGGCTGAGATCATAGGCGAAGACACTCTGTCCAAGGTTAGGATGACCATGGCTGCTTGTTGTTCACAGAATGCTAGAAATGGAAGGCACTTGGAAACATTTGGCTGAGTCTTTCCCAAGGTGGAGTCATGAAACACTGGGCTTGTCTGGGATTCTGGGGGAAAGGGGACTCTGTAGGCAAGTCATTCATTCACTGCGGTGTCCCCAGCATCTGGGACAGTGCCTGGTACATAGTAGGCACTCAATAAATAATTGCAAAACACATGGAATAAGTTTGGGGAAAGCTGAATCATGTATTTCTGTGTCAGAGGACAACTATGCAATTTATTGCAATTTCTATTTTCATTTAAAATAAATATTTGGCATAGTAAATATATATTCATTTTCTTAAAGAGCCCTACACCCCTGAATGGATGCACTTCAGACCCCATGCAACTCCGATCCCACACTCACGAAGCCTGTTAGGTGAGCAGACAGAAAGTTCCCCGAAGGCAAGTACCCCAGCACCCCGCATTCAGAGCCTGACAGAAAGAGCGCAAAGACTTGTTGAGGATTGACTGCTTAGAGATCATGTGTATTAAGCACTTGGCAACTAGTCCTCATTACGTGGGGTTTTTAATGAATGAGCAGTCAGAAGCAGAAAGGGAAAGTGCACCCAAAGGTGTTTATATGCAGAAATATGCAAATGTCATTGATTTTGAACCACCCCACAGTACCCGTGAAGAATATTCAACATCATAAGAACGAGCTGCAGCATTAGGAATGTAAACTTGTCCCTCTGCTCCAAAACGAATTTGCTCTTTACGAACGTTGCTGTCGTATAGTCTATCCCTCCTGGTTAGGAAGGCAGCTGTGGCAGCCTGCCCTTATCTGCAGAAGCGTGACAAAGGGGACTTTGATGCAAAGTTAATCATATTCTAAGCTCCATACAGTGCAGATGAAGTCATTAGAACAGCAAACACTGTGTCTGATGTTCCTTAAGAGATGGGTGATTTTTCTCATTCAGAGATGATCGACATTCTTTAGAGTGATGATGGGAAGGGCATGGGTTTCTGAGGAAGCCAATCAGCAGCCATTGGAGGAGTAGGAGTAGTTGTGTGTGTGTGTGTGTGTGTGTGCCTGTGTGTGTGCATGTGCACTTTTGTTATAGCTGCCTCTGTAAATGAAAACCCAGCTGAATCCTCTGGGAATAGTGATTAACTGGGGCAGTCAGTGCCTGAGCTATTAATATTGAGAGCACTAAGGCAGCACCAGGCAGGAAGGGCTCTGCTCTCCCTCCTCAATACCTCCCACCTTCTCCAGAATCTTCCTAGAAGGCGTTCACCGTTCTCATCGTTATCTTGAAGAATGGCTGGAATGTGAGGGTGCCTGGAGCTCGCCCCCACAACGTTTTATTGCCTGAGTCTTAAACACTGCTCCGGTCTAGTGGAAGGAAGTGAAAGTGGAGGGACAGGCCAGCCCAGCGTATAAGCACTGGGGACAAGATGTCAGTACCATCCCCTACCAGACTGAAACACTGGGCTATTTATCACACAGAGCCCCATCTGTTCAAGGCGGACGAATGCTATTTGCTTGGGGAGGAAAGGAAGAATTGATAGCAATATTCCCTGGCCTTTTCATTAGAGGGTTTGAAAAATAGCCTTTCAAAAAGAAAGACACCTTCATATTCCAAGTGAGTTCTGAATTTAAAAAGCATCGCTGGGTGAGCTTCATTTCTGCTTTAGTCAACGTGAAAATGCAGCAGGACTCCAAACCTTTGCTTTGAGAAGTCTGCTCTGTGAATGAATCCTCTGAATCTTTGGCAATTTCTTGCTATCTATCTATCATCTATCTATCTATCTATCATCTATCTATATAAATAAATAGGCTTATTATATATGGGGAGAATTCAAAGGTCAAAAGGGAAAGAAAAACCTAACAGCTTTTGATAAGAGAGGGGAGCGTTTGCATAAAACATGCACACCATCATCTCAATCCTCAGCAAGGAACGTCCTTGAAGATAATTGTCTAAAATTAATACACCCTTAATTGACGTTGACAGTTTTTGGAATATTTATGATGATGTGCTTTAGTGCTTTATTATCTATTACTTTTTAAAAATACTTTATTGATTGATTCATGAGAGACAGAGAGGGAGGCAGAGACATAGGCAGAGGGAGAAGGAGGCTCTCTGTGGGGAGCCCGATGCGGGACTTGATCCCAGGATCTCGGGATTCATGCTCTGAGCTGAAGGCAGATGCTCAACAGCTGAGCCACCCAGGTGTCCCTTCTCCATTCTTTCTTTTGGTAAAACCTGTGAGCCGGGGTTTGGGGCTCTTGGAATGATTCTCAAATTTTCTGATTCTTTTTACTTCCATTTTCCATCTTGTTCTACATCCTGGTTGCTTTCTGTCAACATTGCTATCCATCATTTCTACAGATTTTTCCCCCTTTTGTTAGTCTATATATTTTTTATTTTTGAGAGCTATTTTTTAGATTTTGTTCTTTTTTCTTAGAATTCTGTTCTTTTTCTCTTATTATTCTCTTATGTTGTAGCATCCTCTTCTTGTTATTTTTTAAATTGTTCTTGAAGATATTAATTCTAGTTTTTGTGGGGGAGGGGCCAAGGGAGATGGAGAGAATCTCAAGCAGACTCCTCGCTGAGCACAGAGCCCGATGAGGGGCTCAGTCCCACAACCCTGAGATCATCACCTGAGCCGAAGTAAAAAATCGGATGCTTAACTAGCTGAGCCACCCAGATGCCCCTCTAGTTTTGTTTTTTAATCTTTTTCTTCTCTCATTTGCATTGTGCTTGTTTCTCCTGGATTATTTTGTCTGTTTGTTTCAGACTTCCTCACCAGTCACCAGTCACATCATTAACCGTTACCCATGGTGAGATACAGATTTTTCCCTCTGGAAATCTCACTTTCCACATGAATTTTACAACCAGAGATACTGAGATGCCCTGCCTGGCAAGGAGGCTTTCCCTTCTTTGCTCTTCTCCATGGCCACTCCTGTTCAGCTTGTGGCAGCATATGGTGTGAAACAATCTATGAACTGTTCTTGAATTTTTTTCCTTCATCTGCTACTTAATAGGAGCTCTGGTGGGGCTGTAGGTATGGAATGAGGAAAGGGGGAAACATAGGTGGGAGCAGAAGTAGATGGTATGGATGTCATGCTTTACGACCTGCTCCAAGGCAGTCTTGTCTATACTATTCCCATTTGATAGATAATAGGTGAAGCAGTAAAAAGTGGATTGGAAGTGGCGTGTGTGTGTGTGTCTCTCTGTATGTGAGTGTGTATATGTGTGTGTGTGTGTGTGTGTGTGTGTGTGTATGATTGTGGGTGTGAGGTGGTTGTCAACGGTGGGTCTCAGAACACAGTGGTCATGTGGCAAGCTAGCTTTTTCACTGGGACATTGAAAACTTTTGGAACATCGAGCATTGGGAATGCCAGTTTCAGGAAGTCTTTTTCTGCAACTGCTTTCTATAGAGAAGATTCCTCCTCTCTTCTCCCTAAGGAATATGAGCCTGAATGCAAGCTTTCTAGAAATAAAGCAAAGAAAAAGATTTGTGCAGAGCCCCACTATGCAACATATAGATAGATATTTATTGTTCCTCAAACCCTTCCCTTGTGCCTGATACTCTTGTCTAGAAACATTCTGGTTCAGTTTCTCCAGAGAATAAATTTCTAGGGACAAATGGGGAGAGCCAGGAGTTAGGGAGGGGATCTGGGAGTCTCACTGCTACTTATTTAGACTTTTGACAAATGTACTGATTATCTTGAACTTCTAAAACCTAGGATTTTCTTTTTCTTTCATAATTTCCACCCAGGATTATTGAGACATAAGTTACATACAACATTCTGTGAATTTAAGGTGTACAATGTGATGATTTGATACACATATTTATATTGGGAAATGATTACCACAATAGGCTGGTAAATATATTCATCATGTCACATAATTACCTTTGTGTGTCTTGAGAATATTTAAAATCTACCCTTTTAGGGGTACCTGGGTGGCTCAGTGGTTGAGCATCTGCATTTCACTCAAGTTGTGATCCGAGGGTCCTGGGATAGAGTCCCATATCGGGCTCTCTACAGGGAGACTTCTTCTCCCTCTGCCTATGTCTCTGCCTCTCTCAGGGTGTCTCTCATGAATAAATAAATAAAATATTTTTTAAAAAATCTACCCTTTTAGCAGCTCTCAGGTATGATACAGTACTGTTATAGCTATCATGCACTGAATATTAGATCCCCAGAATTTATTTATTTTAACACTAGAACTTTGTACCCTTTGACCACCTCCCCAGTCCCTGGCAGCCACTGTTCTACTCTCTGTTTCCATAACTTTGGCTTTTTTTAGAGTCCATTTGAAAGTGAGATGATATGATATTTGTCTTTGTCTGACAGAACCAGTCACATGGAGCTGTTGCTGAGTTTCTCAGGGTTATGGAGCTGTTTCTGGGTCTGTAGCCAGGACCAGCTGCTTTCTGAAAATAGCTTTTCTTGCTCTTGGTCTGCAGGGGAGTTTCAGAGTCTCCCACCTGGATCCCAAAGCTCCCAGAAAAGCACTTTTGTCTATGGACAGATGCCAGCCTATTGTTGAGGGAGGAATACAAGTGAGGAATGTCTATGTGGCGATCTTGTTGATGTCACTTCTAAACCCTGAGATTTTTCTGAAGATTCTTACAGCATGTGACCTTACTGCTCACCCTTTGCAGGCATGCAAATTTATTGAAATAGCTCATCCACATTATCTCTGTTGACTTTCTACTTGAAGATTTGTCTTTTTTTTTTTTTTTTTTTTAGTAGCTTTCATTGAGTGGTTGTAGATAACAGAATTTTTTTTTTTTTAAGATTTTATTTCTTTGAGCAAGAGAGAGAACACATGAGTAAGCATGAGCAGGGGAGGGGGCAGAGGGAGAGGGAGAAGTAGACTCTCCGCTGAGCAGGGAGCCTGACTCAGGGGTTGATCCCAGGACCCCAAGATCATGACTTGAGCCTAAGGCAGCTGCTTAACTGACTGAGCCACCCAGGTGCCCCAGGTAACAGAATTCTAAGATAACACTCAAGATTTCCACCCCCCTGTGTACACACTTTGTATAATTTCCTTCCCCTGAGTATGGGTAGGGCCAGTGAAAATGATGAGATGGCACTGCCATGATTAGGCTATTAATTAGTTGACTTTTAGTTAATCAAAAGGGAGATTGACCTGGGTGAGCCTGACCTAATCTTTTAGCAAAAGGTGAGGCATCAGAGAGACACTCCTGTTGGTCTAAAAGAAACTAAACTGGAATGTTGTGAACTACATACAGAAGAATCCACATGGTTAGGATCTAAAGGAGCTTGTAATGCTTAGACTGGTTCCCAGCCAGTGGCCAGCAAAACAAAACAAAACAAAACAAAACAAAACAAAAAAAACCCCACAAGGACTTCAGCCCCATAATTGCAAGGAACTGAATTTTGCCAACAACCTGCATGAGCTTGGTAGAGACCCCTGAGTTTCAGATAATGTCACAGTCCCTACTAACACCTTGATTTTAGCCTGGTGACACCTTGAGCAGAGAAGTCAGCCTGTAGTCAGACTTCTGACACACAGAAACTGCAAGGTGGTAAGTTTGTCCTTGTTTATACCATGAAGTTTGTGGCAATTTGTTATGTAGAAATAGACGATCAATACAGTAAGGTTTCAGAAGTATAGGCAATAGATCATACCTATATAGGAAACCTTTTTTTTTTTTTTTTTTATTTGACACAGAGAGCACAAGCAGGGGGAAGCAGCAGAAGGAGACGGAGAAGCAGACTCCCCGCTGAATAGAGTGTGCAATGTGGGGCTTGATCCCAGGACCCCAGGGTCATGACCTGAGCTGAAGGCAGATGCTTAACCAACTGCACCACCCAGGCACCCCAAACAAGTTTTTATTTACCAATATCTTTCCTTGACGAAAACCACCCTTCCATTCTAAGTAGTGCCAATGGGGATGTCAGTAGTGGTGTCCTCTCTTCTCTGATTGTAAGGGTATATGGACTCTTACCAGCCAGTGATTGTCCTAGGGATGGGTACGTGATCCCAGCTTCACTCCTCAGAGGCACTCCCAGAGACAGACGTGTGCTTCCCCCTGGGGTTGTTCAACTAGGAAATTATGAGCCTGGAGTGGCTGTGCAAATTATCTTCTGTTGTGTTTCTGACATCACAACCAAAGAATCTGACAAATATATTTCATTGGGCGGATTCAGAAACAATAGTCAGATATACTGAAGGATTTGACCAAATTCTATAACAAGACAAGTAGTTAGGTGGCTATTGTCTAACCAAGAGCCAGAAATGTCTGGCACATGAAAACTGTAAGACAGCTTGCCTATCCTGCCCACTCTCCTTGCATCTGTTACTTGGCCATAATTGTGTCATCATCTTTCCTTCATTTCCCCCTTCTCATTTTCTGCTACATGTTTCTCTGTATCTGATTAGGTCCCAGAGACAAGACAAGGGCCAACTCTGCTATTATAACAATGCCTCTGCCATCAATAGCAAATCTGTCCACACTCAGCCTGATTCCTGTGCACAGAATCACATACTAGTCCAAGACTGAGTCTTAGAAAACTTACGCGGACATTTCCTTCATTTTAAAAATGAGCAAGCTAGTGCCTGGTGTCTTCCAAAAGATAGGCAGCTTTTCATAAAAATGTAAATAGACTACAGGTCACCAGACTTTCTGCCCGTGTTGGCCTCAAGGGAAAGTTGGAGAATCCTGATATGAATAGTCACAGCTAAGGATATTTTGTGACTTTGGCGTGAGAGAGTGGAAATTTGATGTTGATGATCAGACAGTAAAGTTGTTGAGAGTAAATAATGGGTCCTCTTCTCAGACGGATGCTTTTGAGTTGGTTTCCCCTATATAGCCAACCTTGCCAGAGCTGTCTCCCACCTGAGGGACCCCTGGGATAATTGGGGGAAACATTTTACTTTTTTAATTAAAGTTTTTTTTTTAAATATTTTATTTATTTATTTATTTATTTATTTATTTATTTATTCATGAAAGACCCAGAGAGCGAGGCAGAGACATAGGCAGAGGGAGAAGCAGGCTCCCTGTGGGGAGCCTGATGTGGAACTTGATCCCAGGGTCACTCCCTGGGTCAAAGGCAGATGCTCAACCACTGAGCCACCCAGGTGTCCCGGTGAGGGGGGGGGGGGTACATTTTAGATTGGCTTTGCTCAAGGCTTTAGATTCCAGTAGCTGTCTTCTTTCCTTGGTGCACTTCCTTTAAGCATTTTTCTTTTTGCCACTAGAACACTGAGATCTAAGATAAGATGTAAGATAAGATCCCTGATAATAAAATGAGGGCTTAGAGCAGGGGTGATAAATGGATTTCAGCTTGTTCATCACTATAGTTCATATCTTATAGATATTGAGAGGACTGTTTTGAGAAGGACCCTTAGATTTATCCAGGCTCAGCAAGAAAAAGCAAGTGATACGATTAATTAGTCATGTTATTCTGACATAGCCAGTTTTGGATTCCACGGAAACAGACTCTGAGACTCAGAGAATGCTTGCAGCAGGTTTATTTGGGAGTATACTCAAGAAAACACTTCTAAGGAAATGAGGGAAGTAAGATGAGACATTGCAGTTGCAATGAAGGCCTTAGCCAATCTCATGGGTGATCTCTGGAGCCGGGCTGTCCCACATAAGACAAAGTGCCAGGCCTTAGCATTAGTCCTCCCCAACATTGATCCTGGAGGGCTGTGACCTTGGGGAAGGCAGCTCTTTTTGACCACAGCCATTTTTAGGGAAGATGATTATGAACCACTGGTGGCCAACACTTGTGGCAGCTGAGGAAACGCATGCATGGGTCCTGTAAGGGGATCTGCCTGGCACACCACAACATCCAATGTAGCCACAGAAGTGGGAGTGGCCATGCATACAAGAGAGATTTGTCATTCTGGACTAGGGAAGAAGGCCGACAAAGTTACTCTGGTGCCTAAAGTGTGAGCTCCAGGCCAGGGGAACAAGATAAGATCATGCAACATACAAGGTCCAGTCTTTGAGGTTTGGGACCCAGAGACATTGGTCATAAAACGTTCCTACACTTGGTTGTTTCTGCTGCTTCCCTTGGGGAAACTCACATGGGGTGGCAGCTGCTTCATTAGTAACAGGAGAGGATTTAGGAATTTGGGGCACTGAATTCTGGTCATCTTTCTCAATATCTTTCTACATTGGAGACATGACTAACATGTATTTCATGCCAACTCGTCATAAATAATGATATGATTCTCCTTTGCTTACCCCACCCTGACCCTCCTTCCTGCCTCCTGCCTCTGAATATGTCCTTGTCAGAGAGTATCAGCCCATCTGGGCTTTTACCAGAGTCTACATTGACTACGGAAGAATGGCAGAGACAATATGGGCCTGAGCCATGGAGAGGGAGTCATTTCAAGCCTATTTATTTACAATTCTATTTATTCCCAATCCCTCAAAATTCCTTAAATCTTCTCCCAAACTTTAACTATAAGAAACTCCAGGTATAGCTCATTTAGGGGACCAGAGTCAGAATCAGAATGTTCTATAAATTTACAGGGCTTATTCTTTCACCGAGGTGGAGTCAGACTGTGTTACGGCCAAAGTTTCAATATTCCACAGTGGAAATAATAAATAAACTCACTAACAGCCCACCATTTATACTTCTTTGATTAAGCTTACGTTCTTTTCCCTCTTATGATTAAAAAAATAAGAAAATAATTATAGACCTAGACAAAAAAGCTAAAACTCTAAAGCTTCCAGGAGAAACCACTAAGAAATGTCTTCATACTTTTGGGTAGGCAAAGATTTTTTAAGTTTTTATTCATTTATTTGAGAGGGAGAGAGAGAGAACGAGAGAGAGAGAGAGCACACGCAAGAGAGAGAAGGGGCAGAGGGAGAAGGGGAAGGAGAAGGAGAAGTCCCTACTGGTCAGGGAGCCCAATGATGCAGGGTTTCATCCCAGGCCCCTGAGATCATGATCTGAGCTGAAGACAGGCACTTAACCAACTGAGCCACCCAGGCACCCTAGGCAAAGATTTCTTAGACAAGGCACAAAAGGCAGAGAAGACAAAATTGAAAATTAGACTTTATCAAAATTAAATGCTTCTGCCTATCAAAGGACATCATTAAGAAAGTGAAAAGACTCAGGTTTAGAGAAAATATTTGTAGTATATATATATTTGACAAAGGACTTACATCCAGAATATAATAATTTCTTCAAAAATTTTATTTATTTGAGAGAGAGAAAGAGCCTGAGTTGGAGGAGGGAGGGGCTGAGGAAGAGAGAGAAACAGACTCCCTGCTGAGCAGATAGATCTGGGGCTCTATCCTAGGACACTGAGATCATGACCTGAGCCAAATGCAGATGCTTAACTGACTGAGTCACCCAGGTGCTCATAGAATATAATAATTTTTTTTTAAAAAAACCTCCTATATGCTGCTAATAAAAAAATAAACAATTCCATTACAAAACAAGCAGTATTCTTGAACAGGCTCTTCATGAAAGAGGATAGCCAAAAGACTCTAAAGCTGCAATGACGTATCACTGCAGACCTGAATGAATGAATAAAAGTAGAAAGTCTGACAATAATGTGGGTGGCAAAGATGTACTCTCATACACTACTGGTGTCAATAGAAAATGGTGCAGGTGCCATGGACAGCTAGTTTCCAACAAAGTTCCAACATATATCTGTCTATCAACCCTACAGCTCGGCAATTCCACTCATGTATATATACCCACCAATGAGTGTAAGGAGATTTGTATGTGAATGTTCAAAGCAGTCATCAAGATAACTGCAAATTGGAAATGACCAAAATGTCCATTGGTAGGAGACTGGTAAACAAATGGGAGGTATAAGAATACCATGGATTGCCACCCAGCAGTGAAAAATAACAAACCACTGATTTAGGCAACAAAATGAATGACTTTCCAAAACATTAGTTGGAGAAAAAGAACCTAGACCCCACTAAAGACTATATACTGTATGATGCCATTTATATAAAGTTCGAGAACAGGAAAAACAAATCTATGATGGAGACAGGGAGAGCTTTCTAGAGTGATGGAAGTTTGCTATATCGTGATGTAGAAGGTAGTCGCACAGGAGTGCGGATACATATTTACTTTTTCATTGAAAAATTCATCTTAAAACTGACACATTTTACTGTATGTAAGTTATCTCTCAATCAAGTCCTAGTAAAACAACCCATGATCTTAACATAAAAATTAAAAGTTTTTGGGCAGCCCCGGTGGCGCCGCGGTTTAGCGCCGCCTGCAGCCCAGGGTGTGATCCCGGACACCTGGGATCGAGTCCCACATCAGGTTCCCTGTATGGAGCCTGCTTCTCCCTCTGCCTGTGTCTCTGCCTCTTTCTCTCTCTCTCTGTGTCTCTATGAATAAATAAATAAAAATATTTTAAAAAATAAAATTTAAAAAGCCAGATGTGTTTAAAAAAATAAAAATAAATCCACTTTGTTCAGAGCTTAAAAAAAAATTAAAAGTTTAAAAAAGCAGAAAACTGTCTATAATCCAACCACTGAAAGGCAACCTCTGCTAACACTTCCCCCCAGTCTTGTTTCCTTTTATCTTTTTTTTTTTTAAGATTTTGTTTATTCATTCATGAGACACACACACACACACACACACACACACAGAGAGAGAGAGAGAGAGAGAGAGAGAGGCAGAGACGCAGGCAGAGGGAGAAGCAGGCTCCATGCACCGGGAGCCCGACGTGGGATTCGATCCCGGGTCTCCAGGATCGGGCCCTGGGCCAAAGGCAGGCACCGAACCGCTGCACCACCCAGGGATCCCCTAAAAATATATTTTTAAAAAGTAAACTTACTACTTTTCTCTTCAACTCATTTATTTGGTTATTTACTTTTCGAAAGTATTTATTTACTTACTTTTGCTATCTTTTTTTTTAAGATTTTTAAAAATTTATTTGAGAGAGAGTGCATGAGTGGGAAGAGAGACAGAGGGAGGAGAGAGAGAGAGAATCCCAAGCAGACTCCCGCTGAGGGAAGAGACCCATGCAGGCAATGAGCTCAAGATCTAAAAAACATGACCTGAGCTAAAATGAAGAGTTGGCCACTAAACCAACTAAATTATCCAGATTCCCTGCATTTTGCTATCTTTAATCCTGAATGCAAGTATAACTAAATAAAGAAGAGCATGCTTATAATTTAATATTTTTAAAGAAAGACATGAGCAGTTTCTGAAACAACATGAAAATATTTTTCTTTCTTTAAATACATCTTTAGGTTTTCTCTCTCTCTTTTTTTTTTTTTTTAACACTTAGGTAGTTGTTTTCAATGTTGGCTACTCACAACCTAATAAAAGTAAAGGAATGGCAGCGAATCCATTCTTATATATATCTTCCCACATTCGAGATATTAACAGGAGTAAAAATAACTGTGATAAATCAAAATGATATAGACTCCTGATAGTGAACCTTGACACCTCTCCCCCCTGTTCCAAAGCAGGTTGGGAGAAAGCCCTGATTTCTAGTGTGTCTGGGTTTTGTGGCATAAATACCCCACCCCCATGGTTGATTTCAAGCTGCCACCGTTATGGAACACAGCAGAGTTGTAGATGTAATTAAGAATCTTGAGATAAGATCATCCTGGGTTATCTAGCAGGCTCTAAATCTAATGACAAGTTTTCTTGTAAGATACAGATGAGGAGAAGACAGAGACCCAGGGAGAAGGCCATGTGACCATGGAGACAGTGATTCCACTGGGATAGCCACAAGCTAAGGAAAGCCTAGAGCCACCGGAAGCTGGAAGAGGAAAGAAAGGAGGCTTCCCCCAGAGCATCCGAGTGAGCATGGCCCTGCTGGTACCTCAATTTCAGACCTCTGCTCTCCAGAACTGTGAGGCAATACGTTTGTCTTGTGTTAAGCCTCTAAATTTGGAGTACTTTGTTATGGCAGCTAGAGAAAATGAATATATCCCATGATACCCACCCCACAGCTTCAAAATCACAATCCTGTCCTAATTGCTTCATCTGTTTCCTCTCTTCTAAAGTATTATAAAGCAAATTCCAACTATCATATAATTTCAAAACTATATATATTTCAATATACATCTCAGAATCTATGGACATATAAAAATTTAACAACAACAACAAAATTAACCACAGTGCCACTCCACCAGCCAAATACATCTAAATAAAACAACTAAACAAATAAAAATAAGTCCTTGGTATCCAAAACGTCTTTTAATATTTTCCTTTTTTAAAAATTTTAAAAAATATTTTCCTTTATCTCTAAAATCTTATTAGATTGATCATCCTCTTTGAATTACCCTTTGTTTTCTAGCTATCTTTCTAGAAAATAAAAAAAGCCTGGGATTAAATACAGCATTATAGGTTTTTGTTCGTAGGTATATGGGTGGCAAGTATCTCAATGTCTCCCCCACTCAACGATGAAAAATTCTTGGAATTTATTCTCTTGTTAAAAATAAAGATTTCATTTTCTCTGTTACAATATGAGCTTTTGTCTAGGATCGACATTCAGAAGCTTCACTTCAAAGTCATGTTGGAAGTGGATAAGAATAAAGTCATGATAGATTTAGATAGACAGAAAAAGTAAGCTGGATTCTAATCCTCCCGCCCCCAAATGTAGAAGAGCTTTGCTTTGAAAAATGAAATAGGAAGAAAAAATAAGGACGAAAACCAGGAAGTTGGTCTGCACTGGCTTTTAAATAGTTCTCTTACATGTTTCCTTTTTCTCCACGAAATTTCTCTACCAGTTTAAAAATGAAAAATTCTGTGCTCTGAATGATTGTATCCGGCAGTCATTTCAAGAAGTGTGGTACCCACGGACTGTTTTCTCTTAAAGAAGCATGCTCCTTTGGCATTTTACCTCTGTTCCCAAAATGGCTTTTCTCTTCTAAGGGGATTAATATTGATTATTATCCCTGCCCTCTAATAAAAGGGATTAAGGGTAAATCATTCTTATGAAAGAGAGGATTGGCAACCATTTAGGGATACAGGTAGCGGTACAGTTACATCCCTAAGGCAGGATGATCACCTGAAAGATAAACTCTCTATATCCTAGTTAATATATTGGAAGTTTCTCCATTCTAAAGTAAGTACTCCTTATCAAAATTTAAATACCCCTTGAACATACATGTTGCATGTTCTGAGATATGTCGGGGATGGAAAAAAGAAAGTCAAGATTACAGTGGCTGACCACCACCTGAGAGCTAGACTTGTAGAAGCTAGGTGCTGAATATTTTGGGGAAGCAGAAGAGAGGGTAGGGCTACAGGAGTCCAGAAAGGTAGCCTGAACAACAGAAAAGTGTGAGGGTGCCAAAGATAAATTCTTCCAGCTCCTCCCATTGTTCCTCTTTCAAATCCTGTGCCCCTGGGCTCAAGGCTAACTCCCAGGGCAATTGCTGAGTGCAACTTTTTCTGTCTGAAAACAGAGGAACCTCGTCATCTGAAGTGGGCTTAGTCAGATCTTGAGATCTAGCCAAGTGACCACTCCTCCCTTGTCTCCACTCACATATATTCCATGAATGGCTCTCTTTCAACAAGGTAACTACACCTTTCTCCTGTAAACTTTGAAGCTCTTGATTCATGTGACGTGTTTGTTCATGCATATATGAAACCTTTTGGCAGAGCAGGAAAGCTTGTTCAAATCTCTTTTCCTGGTAATGTTTTCTTACACCTTAACCCAGTCAAAGGAAAGGAGGAATGTTTCTGAAAGCACACACTTTAGGGCATCAAGAGTTAGGAATGAAGAACAATGCAGCTTGGATTCCTTCACTTGCCTGCCCTCCTCCATAACTTTCTTTCTTGTTCTCAGCACTGCCCCTGGAGGAAGTTAGAATAGCTCAGTAGAGGTCTTTCAAAATATAGAGAGTGTGGTTTTTGCTCTGACATGTAAAATGCCTGGAATTCATCATTCCTGCCCTTACAAAAGAAAACTGAATATATTGAGATCAATGACTTTTGTTACACACCTATCAGAGAAATGAGGTCACAGAGCAAACTACCATCCTGAAATCTGGAGACACAGGTGGATACAGAGAATTATAGACTAACTCTAGACCAACTCAGCAGCTTCTAGAACCATAAACCATAAAGCAGGAACATTTAAATGGCTGTTGGGATGAATTGCTAAAGACTGAGTGTGGACTCCTTTGAGAGCAAGAAATTCAAGGGGAGGGGATCCCTGGGTGGCTCAGCGGTTTAGCACCTGCCTCCAGCCCAGGGCCTGATCCTGGAAACCCGGGATCGAGTCCCATGTCGGGCTCCCTGCATGGAGCCTGCTTCTTCCTCTGCCTGTGTCTCTGCCTCTCTCTGTGTGTCTCTCATGAATAAATAAATAAAATCTTTTTTAAAGAAAGAAAAGAGGGATCCCTGGGTGGCGCAGCGGTTTGGCGCCTGCCTTTGGCCCAGGGCGCGATCCTGGAGACCCGGGATCGAATCCCACATCGGGCTCCCGGTGCATGGAGCCTGCTTCTTCCTCCGCCTGTGTCTCTGCCTCTCTCTCTCTCTGTGTGACTATCATAAATAAATAAAAATTAAAAAAAAAATAAAGAAAGAAAAGAAATTCAAGGGGACCCAGTCTAGGGGGACCCCACCTCCTTCATGGGTTTTATCTCCAGGAAACCCACCAAGTTCTCAAGATGAAGATATGAGAAAGGTGCCCTCATATTTTCTGGCAGGGGGGAAAGTAACCATTCTGAAGTTTACCTAGAGTGCTCCCTATGCATAACAACTGTATCAGAACTTTGTCTACCTGGGGAAAGGGCAATTAGCCAACTCCAGCCCCTCTAACCCTGTTTTCTCTAAGGGGAAGAAAAAAAAAAAGAAACATTTCTGAAACATTTCACAGCCCAGGGACCCAAGCTGACTAAAAGACTGAGATTTAATTATAAGATTGTGGAGTACTTCCCCTCCCCTCCCCTTACCACCAAGCCAACAGGGCTCCAGCATAGTATCGATAGGTTAGAACTAAAGGAAAGACAAGACACATTCTGTTTAAGTTCTTAGGGAAACCCAAAGAACATGGGAGAGAAACACACACATGCGCGCGCAAAGACACCAGAGGAAATTGAAATCTCTGGTACCTACATCTACAGAAAATAGTCTACTTCCTAGCCATAAAACCTCATCATTAGGAATTACAGTTCCTATTGTCCAAAACACTATATCCCTCTTCCAGCAAAATTGCAAGTCATGCAAAAAGACAAAGAAAACACAGTCTGAAGAGACAAAATGAGCATCTGAATCAGACTTGGATGTGATATAGATGTTGGAATTATCATAGAGGAAATTTGAAACAACTCTGATTAATATGTTAATGGCTTTAATGAAAAGAGTAGACAGCTTGCAAGAAGAGATGGGTAATGGAAGCAGAGATGGAAACCTTTAGAAAGAATAGGAAAGAAATGTTAGAAATCTAAAGCACAAATGAAATAAAGTCTCTGATGGGTTCATCAGTAAACTGGACATGGCCAAGGATAGACTCAATGAACTTGAAGATATGTCAATAAAAACTTGAAATGTAAAGAAAAACTGAAATGTAAAGAAAAAAAGAACAGCAATAACAAAAACAGAACAGCATATGTAAGAATTGTGAGGAAATCATAAAAGATATAACATGAGTGTAACTGGAATACCAGAAGGAAAAGAGAGAGGGGAAGGGGCAGAAGTATTTCATGTCATAGTGCCTGAGAATTTTCCAAAATTAATGACAAAAAACAAAAACAAAAAAACCCCCACAGACTCAGGAAGCTTATTAGGTTGAATACCAAAACATCTATACCTATGTATATGATATTCAGACTTCAGGAAACCAAAGATAAAGAAAATCTCAAAAAAAGCCAGAGGAGGGAAAACACTTTACCTATACATGAGCAAAAATAGGAATAATATCTGACTTTTCATCAGAAATCATGCAAGCAAGGAGAGTGAAATATTTAAATTGCTGAAAGAAAATCCCCACGACCTACAATTCCATATCCAGTCAAATATCATTTAAAAGTGAAGGCGAGGGCAGCCCCTGTGGCACAGTGGTTTGGCGCCGCCTGCAGCCTGGGGTGTGATCCTGGAGACCCAGGATCGAGTCCCACGTCGGGTTCCTTGCATGGAGCCTGCTTCTCCCTCTGCCTGTGTCTCTGCTTCTCTCGCTCTGTGTCTATGAATGGATAAATAAAATCTTTAAAAAAAAAAGTGAAGGGGAAAAGAAAACAAAACAAAACAAAAATGAAGGCATTTCTCACCAGGAGACCTGCCTGGAAGAGATGTTAAAGGAGGTTCTTCTGAGAGAAAGAAGATGATATAGGTCAGAAACTCAGATCTACATAAAGAAAGGAAGAATGTTGAAAAGCGATAAATGAAAGTAAAATAAGATCTTATTTTTTCTGATTCTTAATTTATCTAATAGATAACTATTTGTTCAAAGTAATAATAGTAACAAGGTATTGGATGGGTACAGCATATAGATAAGTGGAATCAATGACAGCAATGTTATAAAGGATGGGAGGAAGGAATCATAAATACTCTATAAAAAGCTACGTACACCATCCATAAGCCATATTAGTTTATTTGAAAGTGGATTTAGGTGCCAATGGCTGTAGGTGAGGTGCAAATATGTATTACAAATTCTAGGGTATCCACTGAAAGAATGTTTTTTGAAAAGAAGTATAATTGCTATGCTGAGAGAAAAGGGAAAATGGAATCACATAAAATGCTGGATTGAAACCAGAGAAGGAGAAAAAGAGATTAAGAAACAGAACAGGTGCAACCAACAGAAAACAGTTACAGTCATGGCTCAAATTGATCCAACTATATCAACGATCACTTTTTATGTGAATGATCTAAGAGGTACGGCTTGTCCAAACCAAAGGTCCCACTTTTTAGTGGCAGTTAGGAGAGTGGGTGTGTAGGATGTAGGCTCCCTCTCCAGGTCCTCCCGCTTTGCCAGATTGCTTTTGTCTGCTACTTGTTAACTTTTACCTATTCTTTCAGTAGCGTTTCCTGAGCACCTGCTGTGGGCCAGCCACTGCCCCCAGTGACTGAATATCTGAGTACAGATATTCAAATCCATTGGTGCGTCATTAACACCTTAACACATATCAAAACAATGATGACAGGTTAGAGAAAAAAAAAAGAACATTCCTAGCATAAGTTTTTTGCCCAAGTTTGTATCTATTATCAACTATATGATTCTCAGGTGGCTGGAATGAGAATCACAGCAAATCAAGGCCAGCTCTTTCTCTTTGTTCCTCTCTTCCTGTTCTCTGGCTGCACAGAAGCAGAGGCCTTGGTTAACCAGTAGAGACTTTTTATTTCCCGGGGAGAACTTCATGAACATTTTTATTAAATTCGTTTCTTCATTTTATTTCTTCATTTCATTTCTTCATTTAATTAAATTTGTTTCTTCATTTAAAGTTCACTAAGTTCTCCCAGCCACATCAAACCCTTGATGAGCTTCCTCTAGGACTCTGAGATATTGTATTCATTCATTCCTTCACTTGTTTTTGTCTTTTTTTTTAAGCTTTTATTTATTCACGAGAGATAGAGACACAGAGAGAGAGAGGCAGAGACACAGGCAGAGGGTGAAGCAGGCTCCATGCAGGGAGCCCGACGTGGGATTCGATCTCAGGATTTGGGGATCACACCCTAAGCAGGAGGGAGATGCTCAACCGCTGAGCCACCCAGGTGTCCCTGTTTTTGTCTGAAGTGCAAGATGCTGTGTTAAGGATTATCCACTAGGCAAAAATAAACCTCAAACAGTTCCCTCCAGTAGTTTACAATCTATCATCTTCTAACTAGTCCCTGTAAGGTTCTTACCTATGCCCTGCATTTCTCAAATTTGGTTACATTCACTTAATTATGGCTTCTTCTTCACTCTTCATATCTTTTGGAAGCACCACACATGGTATGGGAATAATATAATAATTATATATTGTATATATAGTTATATATATTAATAATATAATAATTATAATATTTATAATTCCATAATCATCAGCAAAGCAAAACAAAACCCTCGTTAGCACAGATTTAAGAATTGGTAAATCTGGGTCTAAGTCCCATCCATGCCTGTGTGGCCTTGGACCAGCCACCTACCCTCTCTGCATCTCAGTTATTTTCCCCGTAAAAACAGGACTAAATATTTTTGCCTTATCTATTGCACAGTGCGTGTGGATATGTGTGTGTGTTAAATAAGCATATGAACGTGCAATCCTTTTCCACAATACCAAATGATACACAGATGTAAACTGTTATTAAAATTTATAATGGAATCAACTGCTGAGTTTGCTTATGTGTACAATACAAATGCCATAGAAATAGTAACCAAGGGCAGAATTTGGCCAAGGGCATTTGACTACAACAATTTTTTTTTTTTTAAAGGGCAGAAGGAAAAAAAAAATCAAAGACTTTTTATTCAAAGCAGAAAACTTTCAAACAAGAGTCAATACTGGCCAAGGACATGGTTACTAAGTGGATCTCCTTGAGAGAAGTTCAGAGGATGAAGGCGAGCTTCAGAGCAGGAAATGAAGGAGAAAAACCTTTTAATGCTATCATCTTCCTCCTCCACCCTTGCTTAGAATTCCTTATCTAATCAGCTGGAGACCCACATCTTAACAGTCAAACAATAAAAATGGGATGCAGTTTAAGTGTGGATCATTACAGAGACCAAAAAACCTTTCCAGCCAGGCTGCTGACAGCGTGCCCAAAGGGATCTAGACTCCACTTTCACTTTTAAAGGAGCTACAAATAAAATGCCTTTTTCTCTCCTGAATTTCTGAAGTGTTTTTGTGGTTAAATCTGGTAAAAAATACAGTGTTGAAAATTTCCTTATGTTCACAGGACCTAGCGAAGAAGCAAAGCTTATGCTCGGTTCCCCTGATAGGAATTGGCAAGTAAAAGGGAACACAGTGAAAGGGGGTGGGTGGAAAGGAAAGACCTCAGCCACTCCTAATTTTTCCACTTTGAACTCCTGTGAGTTCTAGCAAAGCAGAAATAGGAGGGGTTAGCCCAAGTCGGCTTGGGGTAAGAGATCGGGATGGTTGAAATGAGAAGGAGTGAAAGAATTGGAGCGTATTAATTAACTACTTTGATTAAAAACAAGAAAATCTCATACCCGTTAGGATGGCTACTATCAAAAAGGCCAGAAAATGACAAGGCCATGTTGGCAAGGATGTGGAGAAACTGGAACCCTGGCACATTTTTGGTGAGAATGTAAAATGGTGCTGCTGCTATGAAAACAGTACGGTGGTTTCTTAAATAATTAAAAAGAGAATTTCTATAGGATCCAGGAATGCAACTTCTGGGCATATGTCCAAAAGAATTGAAACCAGGATCTCAAAGAGATAGTTTGCACTGCCACATTCATAACAGCATTATTCCCAAGAGCCAAGAGACGGAAGCCACCCAAGTGTCCATCTGTGGGTGAATGGATAAACAAAATGCATGCTAGTGCAGGACATAAGCCTATGATGGATATTACTCAACCTTAAAAAGGAAATTCTGACCTGCGCTACCACATGGGCATGTTGAAGGGAACTAAGTCACAGAGAAGACGAATGCTGCATGATTCCCTTTGCATGAGATACTTGGAGGATTCAAGTTCTTAGACACACACAGAATGGTGGTTGCCAAGAGCTGGAGGGAAGATGCTGTTGGGAGTTGTTTCATGGGTACAAAATTTTAATTTTGTGGTGTGCCTGGGTGGCTCAGCCAGTGAAGCATCTGCCTTCAGCTCAGGTTATGATCCCAGGGTCCTGGGATAGAGCCACACAGAGGGGCTCCCTCCTGGGTGGGGAGTCTGCTTCTCCCTCTCCCTCTGCCCCTCCACCCCACTTGTGCTGTCTTTATCATGCTATCTCAAAACAAAAAAACAAAAAACAAAAACCCAAAACAAACCAAAAAAGTGAAAAAAAAATTTTTTAGTTTTGTAGGATGAAAAAGCTGTACAGATTGGTTGTGTCACCCTGTGAATATACCTAACACTACTGAAATGACTAAATAAAACATGTTTTTAAGCAATTAAAAATTTAAGAAATTATTTTTAAATGTATTTTTGAATTAGAAAAGCCTAAATGAAACCTCGCTGCCCAGATTAACGGTGGTGCTACCATCCGAGTTCTCAGCTAGCAGGTTCTTATAGGTGCCCACACCTATCAGGCCCAGCTCTTTTAGCCAGCCTCTAAGGGCACCTGGGAGGGGACCTCAGCGCCAACCCCGGGGTGGCCCCTCCTGCCATCCCTGTTGGGCCCTGCCCAGGTCTGTGCTACCCTTTCCCTGCCCGCACCTCCTCCCACCATGTCCTTGGCCCCCAGGGCCCTCCCTGCATCTTTCCCGTCCACTCCCTGGGGCCGTGCAAATGTCCTCCGGAGCCGTCACCTCCGTCACCTCTGGTAGAGGCTCATTGCTCTGCCTGGAATGTTCCTCCCACAGACTCCTGCGTGGCTCACTCCTGGTACCTGCTTCAGGCCTTTGCTGAGAAGTTACCTTCTGGAAACACCTGTTTCTGTTCCTAACCATCGTACTGGGAACTACAAGCCAGTCCAGCCCCACCCCAGCACTGGCAACCCCCCTCTGGTTTGTATTTCTCCACTTCACTTTGCACCAGGTGACAGAGATTCATTTGTTCGGTCCTTGCTTCTTCACTGGAATGGAAGCTGCAGGAGGGCTGGTATTATTTTGTTTTGTTTTTTAACTGCTTTTTTTTTTTAAATCCTCATTACCTCCTACAGCACCAGCACATAGTGGACCTCCAATAAATACGTGTCCAATTAATTAAATGACCAAGAAAGCACTTCCAGTCTAAGGTATTGAATAGTAATTGTTTGCAATCTAATTTTTTTTTTTTTTCTGTGAGCGCTCATCCTGGGTTTGGAGGAAAAATGGCCATATAATCCCTTCTTTGTCTTTACTGAATTGGGTTCAACCTGTACTAAGGAGCAATTGATTGTTTTTCTGTTGGCACACTCTTTAATCATTTCCTGCCAACAATTAAAGCAAAGGTCGTGTTGGAAAAGCACTCAATTAGTCTTTAGATGTTGGTGATGTGTAAACAGACTTATTAGTCCATACATGTAATTAATTCTCACATTACCTCACAGGTTGCTTTAACTGTGCTAACAGGATTCCTCATAAATTGCCATCTGTATCCCATTATGAGTTCCAATCTTTTGGTAAGCCCCCCTCCCACCATTTTGTTGTGAAATTTCAAAAGTATAGGCAAATTGAAAGATTTTACAGTGAATCTCCAAATACCTATCCCCTAGATTTTATGACTAACAGCTTAGAATATTTGCTTCAACATGTTACTACCCACTTATCCATCCCTAATTACATCTTTAGGTGTGGGGGGGTGCTGAGTACAGTGAAGTATATTGCTGGTACATGACAAGGTAGGGCTCCCTAAGACCTTTCACTTCTTCAGGGCGTCTGGGATGAGAACTGTGTTGAGGACAGAAGAGTCTCTGTGTCTGGGATGAGTTGAGGGCAAGGACCCCTCAACTACTGACGGCCTCTCTCTTTTTCTTGTGCTCTCGCTGGGGCTTGGTCCTAGGGGCTCTTACTTCTTGGAGGCCATGTGGACCATCAGGTTCACTGCTCTGTTGCTGTAGTCAAATTCATTGGTGTGCCAGGAAATGAGCCACCCAGGTGCCCCAGTAATTTGCATTTCTAACTCAGAACCACACTTTGAGGTTGGACAAAAAGACTTAATAAGGATGGATAAATAGATAGCTTAAACTGAGTTTTAATATAAATTCCAGCTAATTAACATACAGGGTAATATCAGTTTCAAGGGTACAATATAGCGATTCAACATTTCCATACAACACCTGGTGCCCGGCTCATCACAACAAGGGCCCTCCTTCATCCCCATCACCTGTTTCTCCCACCTCTCAACACCCTCCCCTCTGGTGACCATCAATTTGTTCTCTATAGTTAAGGGTCTGTTCCTCAGATGGGCAGGAGGCTGACTTTAAAACGCAGGGTCAGGAAAGGTCTCTCTGAGAAGGTGAGGCAAAACGGAGGGCAGAAGTGTGGGTGCATGACAGTGGGAGGGAGTGGGCGGGAGCCAGTGCAGAGCCAGCTTGCATTGTAGAGAGTGTGGGTTTCATTTTCTTGGCAGTGGGGAACTATTCCTGCTTTCTGCCCATGCCCCATGCCACCCCCTGGAAGGACTGTTTCAGGTGCATACTTCTTCATGTGGTTCCAATCAGCTTATGCATCCCTCTCTCCTCCTTCCCCTGCTCTCCACCTTTCTCACTATTAATCTCAAGCATCTATGAAATGTCTTTGCTACGTTGCAGGAACACAAGGGGATGTTTTAAGGACTAAAATCTATTTGGAGACATAGCACATACACTTAAAGAGAATATTACAGGGGCACTTGGCTGGCTCAGTTGGAAGAATGTGCAACTTTTGATTTTGGGGTTGTGATTCGAGCCCCACGTTGGGTAGAGAGATGACATTTAAAGAAGAGAGAGAGACTATTGCAGGCCTTCTTGGATGAATTGTTGGGAGAGTGTCAGGGATGTGTACTCTGGAGGACAGCTCACGCCTCTGGACTCTCAGGCTACTGGGGGCCCTTTGTGCCTTTGAAGTTACAGTGGTGTTGAGTGGGCCTTTGTCTAGGTGAATGGCTTTTTAAGTTACTGTGCCAGAGAGAACCCAAACCAAAATTAAACTTGCCTACAATTCAACTGGGCTTACTTTGTTAGCGTCTTAGCTCCAGGCCATCATTTGGAAATCCACGGTGCCATTTTGTGTTGCTCTGCCAACAATGGAGGAGTGGTTAAGTTCATAAATGATCAGGTGCCCACCCCCTCCTTCAAAGAATCTCTTCCAGTTTTAAATTAACACGTAAGCCCTACTTGACCCATCTCAAATTGCCTAAGAATCTGCAGAGTCAGGACACAACTGCTGAAAAGGAAACTCTGAGTGGGTAATTAGGAGTGCGACAGGTAAGGCAAGTAAAGATAAGAGATGTTATAGTTGCTTGATTTTAAACCACCTGTGCTAGCATCTTTTGGGGAACTTTAACTGGAGTAGAATTTACGTATAGAAAAGTACACAATTATAGATGTCACACAAATATTAAGCATACATTTTGGTGAATCTTTCAGCATCCCAAAGCTTCTCTTTGTCCCACCTCCCAGATACGAGCACTCCCTCATTCCTTCACTCCCTACAAATGTAACTGCTACACTGACTTGTATGACATTTTACCTGTTTTTCATTTCTTTTTCTAAAGGGACCATATAGTATGCACTTTTTGTGTCTGGCTTCATTGCCTACCTTTATGTTTGTGAGATTCGTCTGTATTGTTGTTTGTAGCGGTAGGTAGATAGAGGCCATAGATGTATTAAGCTCCATTGACACAAAATCTCACCCTAAAATATACCAAAATTTAGCTAAGCATCTGCAGTTGATGGATATTTGGGTTATTTCTAGTTTTTGGATATTATACATAAAGCTGCCATGAATATATGCATGCGGTCTTTTTGGCTAGATGCCTACCAGCATAAATACAAGGTGACTCTAAATTATATATATGTTCGGTTTTAGTAGATGCTGCCAAAAAGTTTTCCAAACTGCCTACACCAATTTATACTCCCACCAGCAATATCTGAGTGTTCCAGCTGCTCCATATTCTCTTTCTAAACTTGGCGTTGTCAATTTTTATTTTTATTTATTTGATTTGATTTTTTTTTGAATTGCCAATTTTTAAATTTTAGCCAGTCTGGTGATAATGTAATGATATTTTATTGTGGTTTTGATTTCCATAACTAATGTGGCTGTGCATCTTTTCATATATACTGAGAGTTCATTTGGATATTGTTTTGTTGTAAGGTGTATATTCAATCAACCCTTTTGAATATTTTTTAAAAATTAGATTATTTTCTTGTTGATTTAGAGAAATTTTTTATATATTCTGGATATGGGGTGCCTGGGTGGCCCAGCTGGTTAAGTGCTCAACTCTTGGATTCAGCCCAGGTCATGATCTCAGGGAATCAAGCCCCAGTTGGGCTCCACACTCAGCAGGGAATCTGCTGAAGAGTCTTTCCTCCTCTCCCTCTGCCCCTCCCACTCGTGCTCACTCTCTCTAAAATCAATTAATCAATCAATCAATCAATCTTTTTTTTTTTTTTTAAAGTATATATTCTGGATCTGAATCATTTTTCCAGATTTTATATATGTAGCATACATCTTTTCTCACCCTTTGGCTTGCCATTACACTTTATAAATGAAATCTTTTCATGAAAAGAGACATTAACATTTTAATGATATGGTAAAGATATCTTTGCCTACTTTACAATCATGAAGAGATGCTCTTCTGTTATCTTCCTGGAGCATTATTGTGTTACTTTTCAATGTTGTATTACCTATCAAAGATCTAAAATTCCCCCTGGAGTTGATTTTTGTGCATGGTGTGAGGTAGAGTCATGGTTTATTTCTTTTTATATGGATATTCAATTATCTAGTACCACTTAATTGAAAACATCTTTTCCCCATTAAATTTGGGGACAGTATATGTGTGGGTCTATTCCTGAGCTTTCTATTCTGTTCTACTAGTCTGTGTGTCTATCAGTGATTCATTAACATACTGTATGAATGTACATGTTACTTTATAATAATCGTCCTAAATAATCTTCCTATCAGGTGGGGTTAGTCCTTCAACTTGCTCTTCAATACTATTTTGGCCATCTTGGCTTTTGTATTTTCTGACTCTTTTAAAAAAAAAAAAAAAAAGAAGAGAGAGAAAGAGAGACAAAGAGAAGGAGGTGTGGGGAGGGGCAGAGGGAGAGGGAAAGAGATCCCAATGATCTCACAACCCCAAGACCATGACCTGAGCTGAAATAAAAACTCAGACACTTAACCGAGTCACTTAGGCACCCCTTTTATATTTTACATTTATATTTTATATTTATATTTTCATATAATTTATAGAATCAGCTTGTTCATTCCTTAAAAAAACAAGTCTTTTTTTTTTTTTTTTACTAAAGGATTCTTTTTTTTTTTTTTTTTAAGATTTTATTTATTTATTCTTGAGAGACACAGTGACAGAGGCAGAGATGTAGGCAGAGGGAGAAGCAGGCTCCATGCAGGGAGCCCGATGTGGGGCACGATCCTGGGACTCCAGGATCACGCCCTGAACCAAAGGCAAATGCTCAATCGCTGAGCCACCCAGGTGCCCCTAAAAAAAACAAGTCTTAAGGAAATTTGTATTGGGGTTAGACAAAATCCACAGATCAATTAAGGGAAAAGTCTTTATAATACTGAGTCTTCCAATCCATAAACATAGCAGGTTCTCCAATTTGTTGACATTTTCTCTAATTGCTCTTGGTAATGTTTGGGAATTCTCTGTATAGAGTTGTTATACATCTGTCATTATATTTCTCTTAGCTATCTGATATTTTGATACTACTTTGTTTTTTAAAAATATTTTATTTATTTATTTGACAAAGAGTGAGGGAGGGAGAAAGAGAGCACAAGCAAGGGGAGCAGGAGAGAGGGAGAAGCAGACTCCTCACTGAGCAGGGAGCCTGATGCCGGGTTCAATCCCAGGACCCTGAGATCATGACTTGAGCTGACAGCAGACTCTTAACTGACTGAGCCATACCAGGTACCCCTTGATGCTACTTTATACTGTTTAAAAGCATTTTCTTTTTTCAGAAAATTTTTATTTAAATTCTAGTTAAGGGATCCCTGGGTGGCGCAGCGGTTTGGCGCCTGCCTTTGGCCCAGGGCGCGATCCTGGAAACCCGGGATCGAATCCCACGTCGGGCTCCCGGTGCATGGAGCCTGCTTCTCCCTCTGCCTGTGTCTCTGCCTCTCTCTCTCTCTCTCTCTCTCTCTCTCTGTGTGACTATCATAAATAAATAAAAAATAAAAAAAAAAAAGAAATTTCTTCTTTAAAAAAAATAAAATAAAAATAAATTCTAGTTAACTTAGTGCAATATTGGTTTCAGGATTAGAATGCCCATCACCCATCTGGCCCATCTCCCACCCACCTTCTTCCATCAACCCTCTGTTCTCTATCGTGAAGAGTCTCTTATGATTTGTAAAAGCATTTTCTAATTGTTAGATTCTAGTATATAGAAATACACTAATTTTGTTTTTTATATATAAACTCTTGCTAAGTTCACTTATTAATTCTGATGGTTTATTTGCAGATTCTTTTGAAATTTTATGTATACAATTATGCCATCTGTGATAATAGTTTTACTTCTTCCCTTCTAATCTTTATGCCTTTTATATCTTGTCTCATCACCTTTTCTCACTGACTAGGACCCCCAATAAACTGTTGAATAGGAATAGTGATAGGGGAGGGACATCAATGGCTTGTTCTCAACCTTGGCCAGAAAGCTTTCAATATTTCACATTAAATGTGATACTTGTGGGGAGGGGCACCTGGCTGGTGTAGTCCGGCATCTGACTCTTTGTTTTAGCTCAAGTCTGGGTCTCAGGGTCGGGAGATTGAGTCCCAGGCTGAGCCCTGCATTGGCTGGGTGTGCAGTGAGAGTCTGCTTAAGACTGTCTCTCTCTCCCTGTGTCCCACCACCATATGAGTGCTCTCTCTCTCTCTCCTTCTTTCTCTCTCTCTCCCTCTCAAATGAATAAATAAATCTTTTTAAAAATGTGATACTTGTGGGCAGCCCCAATGGCTCAGCAGTTTAGCGCTGCCTTCGGCCTGGGGTGTGATCCTGGAGACCTGGGATTGAGTCCCACATTGGGTTCCCTGCATGGAGCCTGCTTCTCCCTCTGCCTGTGTCTCTGCCTCTCTCTCTCTCTCTCTCTGTCTGTAATGAATAAATAAATAAAAATCTTTTAAAAAAATAAAAATGTGATACTTGCTGCAGCCCTTTTCTAGACACTATAAGATGAAGGAATTCCCTTTGATTTCTATTTTGGGAGGAGTTTTTAACATAAATGAGTGAATTTTATCAAAAGCTCTTTGGGATCATAAAATGGTTTTTCTCTTTTGTTCTATTGTTACAGTAAATTGGAATTATTAATTTTCAGTTGCTATACCAACCTTACATTCTCAACGTAATGTAACTTGGCTGTGATGTGTTATCCTGTGCATGTGAGTGTTTACATTTTTTGCATCTATGCTCTTGAATGCACTTGAAATTTCCTTTTCTTGTAATATCCTTGTAAAATTTTGGTATAAAAATTATTCTGGCCTCAAAAATTGAGTTGTAAGGTCATGTCATCTGGATAAATCTATGGCAGAAAAGTATTATTTCTTTATCAGATATTTGAAAAGATTCTTGGTAAAGCCATCTGGTCAAGGGTTTACTTTGTAGGAAAGTTTTTATGTATCAAGGCTTTTAATTTCTTATTTTCCTTTTAGTAAGTTATGGTATTCAAGAAAAGTGACCATTTTACCAAGGTGTTCCATTTATTAGCATAAACTTGCTCATAATATCTCCTTATTATCTTCATATGCTTAGGATTTGCACTGACACTCTCCTTTTATTCCTGGTATTGGTAATTTGTGCTCTTTATTCTCTATTAGTTCTGCTAGGAGTTATCAATTTTTCAAAGGACCACATTTTAACTTTTTAAATTTTTTCTCTGATGTATCTGTTTTTGTTTTTTCTTAACTTCTGCTCTCATCTATATTATTTCTTTCCTTCTACTTTCTTTGGATTTAATTTGCTCTCCTTTTTCTGGGTTCTTGTTTGATCATTTGCTTTTAGGCTTTCTTCATTTCTAATACATACATTTTAAGGCTATAAATTTCCCTCTAATCATGGTCTTAGCTGCACATCAAAAGTTTTGACATATTTATGAAACAAGTCCTGGGGTTTAAGACTTCAACATATGAATGGGGGTGCATATTTTTTAAAGACTTTATTCATCTATTCATGAGAGGCGTACAGAGAGAGGCAGAGACCTAGGCAGAGCATGAAGCAGGCATGTTCAACCACTGAGCCACCCAGGCGCCCATGGAGGTGCATATTTCAGCCCATAGCAGTCATTTAATTCTGTCTTGGCATCGACTTCTCAGATATCAGGTTACTCCAATAGGAGATGCAACCAGATGAGGGGCTCAAAATGACCAGTGATTCTCCTGCTCCAGCCTGATCCCATAAATCCAATCGGAAAAGAAGAATAAATACACAAAAACATGAAAAACTATGTTTTAATTATGAAATCAATCTCCAGTTTCTTGGGACATCCTTCATCCTCCATAAATCAATAAAAGGGAGATTATAACGTAGAAAGGAGTAAGTAAGCACCAAGAAACAAGCTAAGATTCTTCTCATCAGTGGTCCATCTAAGTAGAGCAGATGACCCTCAGGTCAGTAGTACTTCAGTGTAATTGACAAGAAGAAAGCCACAGGCCCATCCTTTTGTCTCACATTGGATTCCATCACCAGCAGGGGAACAGTCCACTCCAGCCAAAATGGCATATGCAAAGTCTAAAAAGCTTGGGTTGGCAAGAATGTGAGTGTAAAATAAATTCTAGCAGAGATTTGGTGACTGTGTCATTTGTTGGCTGACATCTAAAAATTACTGGCCATGTTTTAGGGCATATTTTGCTTTAACGAGTAGAGAAAATGCTTTAATTGGTGCCCTTTATTTACACTTTTCATCATTCATGTCCATGGAAAATTCCATCTTCCATGTTCATAATTTCTGGGGGTTTGGCAGTGTACCAGACCAGCAGCTGTTTCAATAGAGAGAAATCTCTTCTCTCACTCAACAAACATATTTTATTGCTTAGAAGATTGTTCTCCATTAAGACTACCTGGCAAATCCCTCCTCATAAGTGTTTTTCCTATAACTTCATTTTCTCAGGGTTATCAACATTTAATGAGTGTTCACATATGGGAAATTTTACATGAAATTGGATTGGGGTTGCTCAAGAGTGATAGAGTCTTTGTATACAGTATGTGTTGTTTTTCTTGAAATCAGAATTTTTTTAAAAGACTATTTATGTTAGAGGGGGTGGATCTGCATGCATGAGTGGGGGGATGGGCAATGTGAGAGGGAAGGGGAGAGAGAGAGAGAAAAAGGCAGACTCCTTGCTGAGCATGGAACCCAATGCCTCAATCTCATAACCCTGAGATCATGACCTGAGCCGAAACCAAGAGTCAGATGCTCAACTGACTGAGCCATCCTCGTGCCCTGAAATCAAAATTTCTTAACTGCACCAGGATGACCTTGTTATTTTTACTTTTTTTATTGTGGTAAAATACATATAACACAAAAATCACCATTTCAACCATGAACTATATAAGTCTGTAGCATTAATTACATGCACAATGTTGTACGACCATCACCACCATATACTCCAAAACTCTTTAATTACAGAAACTCTGTACCCATTAAACAATGACTTCCCATTTTCTCTTCCCCCAGTCCCTGGCAACTACCATTCTATCTTCTGCTTTGATGAGTTTGCCTGATTTATTTATTTATTTTTTTCAGATTTTATTTATTTGTTCATGAGAGACAGAGAGAGAGAGAGAGAGAGAGAGAGAGAGAGGCAGAGGCAGAGACACAGGCAGAGGGAGAAGCAGGCTCCCATGCCAGGAGCCTGACATGGAACTGGATCCCAGGTCTCCAGGATCACGCCCTAGACTGAAGGCAGCGCTAAACCACTGAGCCACCCCGGCTGCCCAAGTTTGCCTAATTTAGATATTTCATCTGAATGGAATCTCACAATGTTTGTCTTCTTGTGTATGGCTTATTTTACTTAGCATGTTTTCTAGGTTCATTCACATTGTATCATATGTCAGAAATTCATTTATTTTTATGGCTGAATAATATTTCCTAGTCGGTGTGTACCACAATTTGTTTATCTGTTCATCTGTTGGACATTTGGATTATTTCTTCTGGCTATTGTGAATAATGCTGCATTATATATTCATATAGGAATTTGGGTCCCTGCTTTTGATTCTTCTGGGTATATATCTAGGAGTAAAATTGTTGGGTCTTTACGGCAATGCTGTGTTTAGCTGTTTGAAGAACCACCAAACTTTTCCATAATAACTGCACTGTTTTACATTCTCACGAGCAATGTGCAGGAGACCCAGTTTCTCCATATCCTCACCAATGCTTGTTATTTTCTCAACATATCCTCATCATCGTCATCACCATCATCACCATCATCACCATCATCAGCATTATCACCATGCTAGTGGGTATGAAGTGGTATCTCATTGTAATTTTGATTTGCATTTCCTTAATGGCTAGTAATGTTGAATTTATATTTTCATGTGGTTATTAATCACTTACATATCTTCTTTGGAGAAATGCCATTTTTAATGGGGCGTTTTGTGGTTAATGTCCTTTTGTGCAAACAAGTTTTTAATTTTCAAGAAGCCCAATTTATCTATTTTTTCTTTTGTTGCTTATGTTTTTGGGGGTCTTTTTTTTAAAAGATTTTTATTTATTTATTCATGATAAACATATATAGAGAGAGGCAGAGACACAGGCAGAGGGAGAAGCAGGCTCCATGCCGGGAGCCTGACGTGGGACTTGATCCCAGGACTCCAGGATTGCACCCTGGGCCAAAGGCAGGTGCTAAACTGCTGAGCCACCCAGGGATCCCCCTGCTTTTGGGGTCTTATCTAAGAATCGACTGCCAAATCTGAGGGCATGGGGATTTATGCCTATATCTTATTTGAAGAGTTCAATAGTTTTAGCTCTTCTATTCAGGTCATTCATCCATTTTGAGTTAATTTTTTGTAGATGGTAGCAGGTAGGAGGAACCCAGCTCTGTTTTTTGCATGTGGATATCCAGTTGTTTTAGTATCATCTATTGAAGAGATTATTCTTTCCCCCATTATGTAGTCTTGGCATCCTTGTCAAAAGTCAATTTGCCATAGGTGCATAGATTTATTTCTGGATTCTCAGTTTTATTCCACTGGTCTATGCACCTAACCTTATGCTACTACTACACTGTTTTGAATACTGTAGCTTTGTAGTGAGTTTTGAAATAAAAAAGTGTGAGTCCTCTAACTTTCTCCTTTTACAGTATTGTTTTGGCTGAGACCTCTTGCACTTCTCTATGAATTTTAAGGATTGGCTTTTCAATTTCTGCAAAGAAAGGCCATGGACATTTTGATACGGATTGCATGGATTCTGAAAATTTGGGGGTACTGACATCTTAATATTTTTAAAAATTTATTATTTACTTTTTAAATATTTTATTTATTCATTCATGAAAGACACACACACACAGAAGCAGAGACACAAGCAGAAGGAGAAGCAGGCTCCACGCAGAAAGCCCTATGTGGGACTCAATCCTGGGACCCCAGGATCATGCCCTGAGCCAAAGGGAGACACTCAACTGCTGAGCCACCCAGGCATCCCAACATCTTAACAATATTAAGCCCTTTGATCCATGAACATAGGATATCTTTCCTTTAAAAAAAAAAAAGTGTTCTTTCATTTCTTTGACCAACGTTTTGTAGTATTCAAGTACAAGTCTTATGCACCTCCTTATTTAAATTTATTCCTAAGTATTTCATTCTTTCTGATGCTATTGTAAATGGAATTTTTAAAAATTCACCTTCTTGTAATGAGTTTTAGTAAATTCAAACTGTTGGTACAACCCTCATCACAATGTTTTAGAACTCTTGCATCACCTTCCAAAATCCCTTATGTCGGGAACGCCTGGGTGGCTCAGCAGTTGGGCGTCTGCCTTCTGCTCAGGGCGTGACCCCAGAGTGCGGGGATCTAGTTCCACATTGGGTTCCCTGTGTGAGCCTGCTTCTCCCTCTGCCTCTCTCTGTGTGTCTCTCATGGATAAATAAATAAAATCTTAAAAAAAAAAATCCCTTATGTCTATTTGCAGCCAAACCCTGCTCACACTTCTCAATTTCAGGCAGCCTCTGATCTGTTCTCTGCTCTCTCTAGTTCTTTCTATTCTAGACTTGTCATATAAGTGGGTACGCATACATGCAAATAAAATGCATTTATTTTTCTTTTTTTATTATTATTATTTTATAAAATGCATTTTTATAAACAATACACCATCTTCTCTTTCCCCCCCTTTTTTTCCTCTCTCTCACTCAGGACACAAAAACATACATCTTAGTTTGTCTAAATCCTGGCCTCCCCAAATGACCTTACTTCTTACAGCACTGACTAGTTACCCAGTAAGAAAATATTGGCTCATCCTTATATCAGAAGACGTTGAGAGCCAGGCCAAGCAGAGCAAACTCTGAGTGGGCTACTTGAGAAAACACCAACATCTGTGTCTAGTCCTCCAGGTATTTGAGGCTTGTGAGTGTGTGCTGAGCTCCTGTTGGACAAATCCATTTCAGAAAGAGGCTCTGTAGGGCTGAGGCTGTGGGTTCTTTTACATTGTTGAAAATCCCAAATCAGAGGCATTGTTCAGCCGTTGCTTAGACTCCATTTGAAACTGCTAATATGTGGTTATCTCATTAGTCATGCTAGTGACTGAGGTTCAAAAACTCGAATTATGTGAAATGTGAGGTTGCATTGTTACAAGATGAATGAAATGAAAATAGGGGCTGGGTGGAGGATGGGAAAAAATCACTGATTGCCAATATTGGATTCAAATACAGCTGCACAGTCCAAACCTAAACTCTTTGGATGATGGCCCAGGCACTGCCATAACTGCACAGCTTCCCACACTCCACTTTCCACTGGTAGCCTGTGTTGACCTTCCCTTTGAATTTCCAAGATTCTTTATTTGTGTTTTTGCTCAATAATCCTCCTAAGAAGGGCTAGTCCCTGGCTAACCATGACTCAAAGTGCTTGCATTAGCTCAGATAAAAAGCTCAGTTACTTTAACCTACTTCTCCCTGTCAACCACAAAGGCAATGCAAGGCTCAGATGTTTCTAGGAGTTGCTGAACACTTTGCTCTTCAAAAGAATAATAAGAGCAGATTTCTTAGAATACACCCAAACCTCTTATCCTGAGATTTATAAATTGTTCAAAGGCTGGGAGCTGGGGTAGTATTTTTGGTTGGGATGAGGGGCAGAGTACCTAGAAGTTGGATCTGTTTGAAATTAATTGGGGAAATATGGAGTGGGAGTTCATCTGAGTTACTATTGTAGCCTTGTCAGCTCTCCAGGGATTTAAAAACAAAATTCAAAACTCCAACTCTGGAAATGATGAGGTGGCTGTGGGCAGGCCCAAACAGACACTAATTTTAAGATGGCCACATCCTGATCTCTCTACTCACAACTTCACTTGTGTTGTCATCGCCTCACTTGGCATTCTGCAGGGGGTGCCCATGGCCAATGGGAGAGTCTATGCCTCTGAACTGGATATTTATTCCAGCCCTCCTGTTATTTCTATAACCTACCGTTCTAGCTCATCTTCCAGACTCTCTACTTTCATTTAATGTTGCGTTTAGCAATCTACTGTCCTTTGGATGGTCCAGAACACACCCCTTCAGCCCAGAAGAAAGCGGAATCATTATAGGCAAGAGGATCCATGTGAAGGCAAACACTTCTAACTCTGGTACGTATCCACAGAACTCAGAGACGATGAAGGTTTCACACATTTCAGGGGACCACAATCATAGCCTGTCCCTTCCTTGCCAAAGGTATTCATTGGCTTCCTATTTCCTATGGAATCAGATATCAGATTGTTAGACTGGTAATTAAAATCTTTCTGAGACACAACCCCAAAATACCTTTGCAAAGCCATCTCCTGTTACATTGCCCCTTGGCCCATATATTTTTATGCACAGTGTAGTAACACTCATTATTGCCATCTATGTTCTTTGCTCAAGCTGGTTCTTATTCCTGGAATATCCTTGTCTTCTTTAGCCATTTCTCAAAGTCCCAAGTTTAAAGAGGGTCAGCAACTTGCTCAAAGTCACAGAGTTTGGGTAAATCTCACTTTTTAAAAAAATTAAAAAAAATTTTAGGCCAATTCCACCTTTTCCTCCCAATACTTTTGTAATACTTTAACCCTAGCATTTATCAAACTCTACCTTTTAGTTATTTACATATATAAGAAGGGATGTGCAGGCAAGCAAATGGCTCCAGAATCACACAGCCTTACTATGTTCCATCCATCAAAATGAAAAAGAAAAACGTCTAAAAGCAAGTAATATCATCATTAATAACAAGGGTTTCTTACTAGCAGGTAGTGCAGGATAATAACATGGAGTTGGGAGAAATTAACATTTTAAATTAGGAAACATGAGTTTTCTAAAGGTTAAGCCTTTGGAGCTCCCATAGAAGCTAGGGGTGCTGTGATCTACGTAGCATCCTGCGTATTGTCAATGCATCGTGATACTGCAAGCTTTCACACTTTAGTCTAAAATTTCCAGAGGAAGAAAACTGTAAACAACAGGATGTTAAAATGAGACTCTCACTGGCTTGGTTTCAGCCAAGCTCCCTAAAGCAGCGAGCAACACAATAATGTCAACCGTACACCAGATGATAAAGCGGGGGGGGGGGGGGTGTCTTCCCTTGTAGGGCATGGCCCTCCCGTGCATGACATGTTAAGAGAGTCAGAAAGTTTTGCCAGCATTAGCCAATTAACCTTCACTTACTTTTTCAGGACTGAATTTGAATGGTCTATATGGGAAGGAGGTTTTTGGTGAGAATTTTCAGTATGCTGGACATCCATACCCCACAAACAGGAAAATAATGGGTTTCAAGTCAGAGAAGGAGAGTTTGAAGAGAACCACATGCAAAGCTTATGGTTTGGGGACCAGTGTCGGATTCTTGCCAAGGGACAGCTAGAGATGAGAGAACACGGCCGGAGTAGCTCTTGCCTCAGAGTGGAGTGAAGGCGGGGTGCTTTGGGGCTCAGCTGTATTTCCACCGCATTCTTACATGAACTGGATTTGAAGGTGGCTGGCCCAGGTTTTGCTTAAGCATAATTCTTCCCAAGAGGCCTGCCTAGAGGGGCAGAGGGAGTGGACCCTGGAGGCCCAGCGTCATGAGCAACCAGTGGGGGGAGCACATTGTCTCCATCAGTTGTTAGACCTCTGAGGAGTCTGCAAAAGCTCACAGTGAAAGAAAGCATCTGCCATCTGGAGGGACCAGCCGCAGGGTCACAGCAGGCCGCTGTCTCTTTGTCCCAAACCCCTCTGCCCAGGCCACAGCCTGGTGGGGCTTCACAGGCAGCTCATAAGTGGCAAAGCCAGGAGGAGGGGGAGGGAGATTGAAAATGGACCCTACCCTCTATCTTGTGTCCTGGCTTGGGCCCGGCCCAAACTAGAGAAAGAAAGAAGTCTTAATTGGGTAAAATAGAGACTTCTGATTTTTATGCTGGACTGCATGAGAATTATGTGATTATCAAACAGATTTACTTTTTAATGTCCAGACAAGGGGGCTTTTCATTTACTCTCTAAAAATGACTGTGAAAGCCATAGGGGATGCCCGTGATTCCGTCCTCAGGCAAGGAAAAATTAGACCATGGAGTGGTCTGAAAGGACAGGGGAAGAGAGAATAAAGTTATTTTATGCTTATACTTTGCCAAGTCCAGCTCGTTCAACAAAATGACTACGAGTGCTTATGAAAAGAAGGAAGGGTGGGTCCTGCTGCCAGGAACCTGCCTCTGGCCACAGAAGACCCATGGATAGCCAAAGATAAGAGTCTCCCAGGGAAGATCCTAGAGTAAAATGATTCCTGCCCCATGGCTCAGGCCCTACAGACGACACAGGGAACACCAGTTCCAACAGCTGCTGAGGGCATTTGTCTCCTTGAATGAGAAGAATTCCAGCTTCCAGGAAGGCCAGGCCTCTCTTTACCTAGTACAAAGCCCACATCTGTGTTTTCAACAGTGTTTCCCCAAAGCACGACATCCACAGGATGGGAATAGGTATTAAGAAGGGATAGAAGGTTCCATGGTCAAAAAGTTTGAAAAATGCTGAGTTTAAACAAAGCTAAACAGTTGTTTTCCCTGCAGGACTTCTCAGAACCTTTAATATGCTGAAGTATACTGGTCATGTTTCTCGAAAAAGAGACCATGGTGTACAACATCTCCTGTAGCTTCTTTTATTGAAGAACACTTTTCTTCATTTCAGGGAATACACCTTGGGGAACACTGATCTAGAGAGTTCTACTCAGAAACAGCAGTAACCAGATGACCCACAGCTGCCGGAGAGTATAGCTTACAGTCCTGGGGGGTTGGGGCAACAACAGTATTTTTGGCTCCCTTCTGGTTCTTTCCTAGCCCTCTTGAGGTATCTGCTTTTCCCGCCCACCTCTGATGTTATCCTGCCAGCCTCCCCCTGGCTCCATGAATTACCTCTGAGTTTTGTCCCTTAACACTATACCCACCCTAGCTTTGATGGATTGTTCTCTGAAAAAAGCTCTGTGTCATTGTGTCCTGGATGTCTACTCCAGCTTGCTGGGGCTTGCAAAGCTTTGAACTAGGAGAAATTTCATTTCCCCAAATATCACGTTTATGCAAGATATGTTGCTGGGAAATTCAAGCTCTAGGGAGTAATCTAAGATTTTATGTTAAGTCCTCACTTAAACATTTCCATGTCCCCTTATTCTACCCCCACCCCCCATCCCTGAGCCACATGTCTGGCCCTGATTACCTCCTGCCTTATTTTCTGTCCCTCTAACACTGTTCCCTGAGCTCTAGCCACATTTCTCTATTTGAACTGCTTGCAAGCACTTGCTCTTTTCTCTCCCTCCTGTTTTTTTCCCTCTCTGCCTCTCTCTCTCTCACACACCTAGGGGCACTGGTGCATTTCTCTGCTTTGGGACATGCTCTTCCCTCCTCCTCTTTTTTTGGAGACCTCTTACCTATTCCTCATGTCTCACCTTGCACCACCCTAACCAAATTAAGGACCTCTCCTCTGTGTTACAACCACTCTCTGGTTACTCAGAAAACTCGCATCCCTGTCTACAATCACCTGGTCTGTATTTTTTTCTAGACTATAAACTCCTTAAAGGCAGGAATTAGGTCTTATTCACTGCCTCGTTGGGTCTGGCACATCAAAGGCATATAGTAAGCACATATAGGGGTAACCATTTCATTAGATGTAAGCAGAAAGCAACTTTATTCTTTTTTAAAAATCCATCCCTTTGAAAGTTTCCTGAAGGGGCACCTGGGTAGCACAGTGGTTGAGTGTCTGCTTTTGGCTCAAGGCGTGATCCCGGGGTCCTGGGATCAAGTCCCACATCAGGCTCTCCATGAGGAGCCAGCCTCTCCCTCTGCCTGTGTCTCTGCCTCTGTGTCTCTCATGAATAAATAAATAAAATCTTTAAAAAAAATTAAAAATAGGTTTCCTGAAGAACCATCCTTCCCCATCCCTAAATATTTAGCAAATGATAGAACTTCTTTGTGTATTGGAATAAAAAATAGTTCCTAGGTCACTGGCCTAAAATCCAATCCACTCTGATCACATAAGTCTGGTCTAAAACATAGTAATATAATATCAAAACTGTAAAATTATCTGATATTAAAACTTCTCTAGTTCTTCACTGAAGCCTCCTGCAGCTTGGCAGCCCAGAGTGGGAAATAAAGGAGCATGGTTGGTTCATCTGTTCTCCTCACTCACTGTCTCCCTTAAAGTGACGATGTTTCCACACCAGCTTCCAACCTCATCTCTTCCTTTCTTTTGCTCCGCAAGAGAAGGCCCAGACCCAGGGGAGAGGATATTAGTTGGAAAAGACCATAGTCTTCAGTGGCTGAAGAAGTTGTGCCTGGCACTGTTGTCCTCCGGGACATGTATTTGCCTATGGCTCCAGTTGTGAGCACTCTTTCAGATTCCTTTGAGATTCCCCTACAGGCACCTCTAACATTATATATATCTTAGTGATCCATTGCTACATAATGAATTACCCCAAACCTTAGTGGCTTAAAGCTATAAATGTTTATTATCTCACACAGTTTCTGTGGGTCAGGAATTCAGTTGCAGCTTACCTGGATGATTCTCACTCAGGATCTCTTATGAGGCTACAGTATGATGTTGGTAGGGGCCACAGTTATCTGAAGGCTAGACTGGGGCTGGAAGATGCACTTCTCAGGGGGCTCTCATAGACTTCATCTTCAAATACCATCACTTTCGGGTTAGAGTTTCAAAATATGAATTTTTGGGAGGCACAGTTCAGTCCTTAGCAATCTCACAGACCATCCCTGATATGACATGGCAGGGGCAGTGCATGAGAGTATGAATACCAGGAGGTAGGGATCATCAAGGGCTGTCTTGGAGGCTAGCTCCCAAAAAGGCAAATCCTGTCCTCCAGCTAGTCCTTATGTCCTCTAGCTCAGCTCCTGGACTTCTGGAAGCACGCCACCCCAACCCTCTGTCAGAGGCTCTCTGCCCTTCTGAGAGACCTCTTGGTGAGATTCATTACTTCAATCTCTGGCTGGCTCATTTCTAGAGGACCCCACGTCATCCCTAGGAAACATGCATCTTTACTGTGTGGGGTTTAGAAGTGTAACGCACTCCCAGTGCCATGCCCCCTCCTCCTGGTTCTGTCAGAATGAGCCAAATTTGCCTTTAGTTTTCTCAGGTGTGTTTTCCAGACCAGGTCCTGAATCTCCAGCTCTAGGGAAATATGTCAAGCTCTTTGAGTGTTTCTCTTGAACTCCTATTCTCACTTAGTTTAAGGTAAAGAAGAGAACCCATTGATCTTCTCCTTTGGAGAGGGTATTGGAAATTTATTGTACGCTGGAAAAATTCTCCCAAATTCTCCCAAATATCCCACTTTCTTTCATTGTCTTCTACCATGACTCTTTTATAACCTGGGATGGATGAATTCCAGTTTCTGGATCTCTCTGCCTGCCCTACAGACATGGTTATGGCAGACACTTTTGGTGCCCTGTCCTTGGCCCTTGTGTTTGCCCACCCACGGTCCTTTGAAAAGTGCCTGTAACTCTTTGCCTGGGGGAATGTGGTCAGCCTGGGCATGGGGAAAGCCAGCATGCCTGGAAGTTAACACCCTCCAGAGCAGCTATCAACTAATGACAAATGGGAGTTGGTGACTGTATTACCTGGCTTCCTTGGATGGGACATCTCAGAGTCACGATCTACACTGTCTCTCAGAAATCTCCAGTGGGAGACTTCTCCAGTAGCTGAGCAGTGGTAACCTGCTTATTAATGCACCCAAAATTCACTTACTCTTCTCTGTGTCACTTTCTCACTCCGATTGACACTTCCTGGAATTAACTCCCAAATAAACTATATCCTCCATGTCTGCAATAGGAAGACCCCGGTTGGAGCCAGCTGTGCAGGACCTTGTCTATGGTTTAATCTTCTGCTGTTGCCATCTTGAAATTATTTAAAATTTTTAAACAAAGCGCCCCCACATTTTCACTTTTGACTGGGCCCCAAAGATTGTGTAGTCATTCTTGACCCTAACCTAAGACAGTGGTCCAGCACTTCCATTTAGGATTGGGGCACTTAGTACTGTATTATGCACGGCCTTTGGGATTCTAGCTCATCATTCTATTATAAATGCACAGTTGAGAATTCGGAGAGCAACTGAGTTTTACTGTTTGGTAAGGTGTTACTCTCGATTTTGTGTTAGGTGATTTCCATTTGTTATCATATAGCTTGGACTATGATTATTCCTTAAAGCTCAAGAGAAAGCCTATTATATTGTAATGTGTTTTCATTAGAGTTTCGCTAAGCCTATGCTCGTCATTGCAATTCCACAGACTTATTTCCCTGCAGAAAAGTTTCCATGGCTTCTTATCACTCTTCTCAGCTTTTTCAATCAATTCCTAAATGTGCGGAGGCGTTTCATGTGGGAATAGTTGGTTCAGACTCTTCTGTTTCTCATCATATTTGTATTAATATAGACTCTCGATACATAAAAATCTGTTCTCATGATGAAGTGATTAAAAGAAACGTGAGACACTGTTTCTGTGGAGCTCGGCCCACTCTGAGAGACAAAATGTATGGTTTAAAATTCAGACTTAAGCAAAAAGAGCGACTCCTTCTCATTTGTTGGTGGTTGTTCAACAAAGTTCTACAAGGGAGCTTGTATCTGGGGCTCATGGGGGCAGGAACACCTGGCTCCAACAGACTAGATCTGGCCACTCGCCGCTGACAAAATCCGAAAGCAGAGAAATGAGTTGGTGGTGGGATTAGAAAGGAATTTATTTCAGTAAGGCCACCACCCTCAAGACAGCAGACTGGTGTCTCAAAGTGCTAAAAATCCTTTGGGTTTTAAATAAGGAAAATATAGGACAAAGGTCAGTGGGTACTTGCAGGTGGGCAGGAAGGGTCAGGTCACTGTCAGTGGCAACGTCCTGCTGATGTCAGGTCAGTCCTTAGTGCTTGAGGGGGTAGTTTTGGTTCTCATCATGGGATGCTTTGCTGCAGGGTCTTTTCCCCAAGTTGGGGGATAAGCTGGAAAGAACTTAATCGATGAGGAAGTACAGATGGAGGTCAAAGTGGAAGTAGTTGAAGCCTCTTTCAGGCTGACAGGGAATCCCCACTCTCAGAGAGTCAAAACACCTATTCCAGAAATCTTCCCAGTTTCCAGATATGACATCAACCTAGAGATTTACTCCTTTGCTCTCACCCCACATTAGTCAAAGATGATCATTTCAGCCATTCCAGCTAAAAATATCCTCTCACAGAATGTCTAAATATTAAGAAATTATCAAAAGCAGGAGGAAAGTGGAATTTGAACTCTTGACACTTGAAATGGGGGGAAAAGGTAATTTTGACATGAGAGGGAAAGACAGACCTCTCAGGTAATTTCTAGTGAACGCGGGGGTGAGGAAAAGCATGAGGAACAATAGCCAAAAATACCCTTGGGGAAGAAATGTCTTTGGAAAACTCTGCTGAAAAATAGCTTGCTGATGTAGCCATATGGAAAAGGTTGGTGGGGCCTCTATGATAGATGCAGATTCATTCTTTCGGTCTGAACGCTCTGTTATTTCTGCTCATGCTATCTGCTGTACCAGCCCCCTTCAGCTGGTCACTCCTACTCACTCCCCTCTAAGCCTCCGTGTAGACACAATTTCCTCCAGGAAGCCTTCCCCACCCTCTCCAGCTGCCCAGTCCTGGGTTGGGCCTCTACGATTAATCATCGCTGCACGGTGTTCCCCAAACTCATTGTCCATATGTCTGACTACAAAAACAGACTGTCTGGTGATCTGCTTCTCCCCATTGGATTATAAGCTCCTTGGGAGCAGGTGTGCAATGCCTTGTTCACCTTCAACTTTGGCACCTAGTTGCAGCTTCTTACCAAACCTTTTCAGGATGACCACCTGACTGGCTTACTGCCTGGAAGAGCACAGGATCCCCTTCCCCAGAATCATGGCCACCTGAGCCTCTCCAAGGTGGAGGATGTAAGGGAAGAGGCAAGGGCTTCACAAACAGCTCAGAAAGTAGAAGCCTTCCTCGTGAATGAAAATAGCAGCTGGTCAAAGCCCAAGTGTGAGCTGAAAGAGAACATTTGCTATCAGACCACACCCTTGGACTTGGCTCCCTTCTTCCTTATATGAGGCTGTGCCACTCCCTTTTGTCATGTCACACCCCAGAAGGAGGCATTTGCTTCTATTTTAAATGAGGGAAGATGCAGGGGCCCCCAGGGTCTTTGAGCCTTCTATTGAGTAAAGAGCTTTAATTATAGATATACTGGTGTCTTGATATAATGGACTGAAAGGAAGAGCAGGCCTGAGTGTAAATATGAAGCAGCTACCTGACTTCCATCAGTTATCCTCCTCTAGGCTCCAGGGATACGAAAAAGTGGACAGATTCTGGGATTGGACACATGGATGGGCTTTTGCTTAGAACTGAAGTTCTAGTTTTCTTGGAGTTCTTGGAAAAGTCACCTAACCTCTCTCAGTCTCTCACTGATCAACTTTATTTATTTTTTTATTTAATTTTTTTTTAATATTTTTAAAAATTTTTCATTTATTTATGATAGTCACACACAGAGAGAGAGAGGCAGAGACATAGGCAGAGGGAGAAGCAGGCTCCATGCACCGGGAGCCCAACGTGGGATTCGATCCCGGGTCTCCAGGATCGCGCCCTGGGCCAAAGGCAGGCGCCAAACCTCTGCGCCACCCAGGGATCCCTATTTTTTTTTTTTTAAGATTTATTTATTTATTCAGAGAGAGAGAGAGAGAGAGGGGCAGAGACACAGGCAGAGGAAGAAGCAGGCTCCATGCAGGAAGCCCGATGTGGGACTCGATTCCAGGTCTCCAGGATCACACCCCAGGCTGCAGGTGGTGCTAAACCGCTGCGCCACCAGGGCTGCCCTCACTGATCAACTTTAAAGTTGAGATTCTAATAAACCTAATTTTATAATATCATTGGGAAGTTTAAATGACATCACTTAGGAGCACCTGGGTGGCTCAGTCGGTTAAGCATCTGCCTTTGTCTCAGGTCATGATCTCAGGGTTCTGGGATGGAGCCCAACATCAGGCTCCCTGATTAGTGGGGAGCCAGCTTCTCCCTCTCTCTCACCTCCCTCTGTGTGCCCCGCTCTCTCTCTCTCTTTCTCAAATAAATATATAAATATATTTTTTAAAAATGGCACTTATATACAAGGTCCTTAAAAGGAGATCATTAATAAATATGTTCCCTCCTTTGCCTCTAAAAAATCTTGTTTAGCATAAGATCATTCACTCTGAGGTTAGCTCTGGCAACCCACCTCTGAAGATTATTTTTCATCCTCGGTGGCTAAAGAATCACTCAAGACCAGTGTTCAAAGTCAGCTTCGTAGCCCATCTACAGAATTCTTGGTGGAGTGGGTCTGGGTTACAAGAAGTTTCATTTCTAACAGTCGCCCCAAGTCATTTTGAGTCAACCGGATGATTGTCCACACTTCTAGACACATGATTTGAAAACTTTTTGGGTGCCTGGGTGGCTAAGCAGCTAAGTGTCTGCCTTCGACTCAGGTCATGATCCCGGGGTCTTGAGATCGACTCCCTCATCAGGCTCCCTGCAGGGATCCTGCTTCTCCCTCTGCCTATGTCTCTGCCTCTCTCTGTGTCTCTCATGAATAAATATATAAAATCTTAAAAACAGAAAAACCCAAACTGCAGTCTCTCACTTTTTTTAATCTTAGCACTAAGATGATTACTACTTTCCTTTCATCTGTAGCAGTCTGAAGAAAAGCCCCTTTAAGTCAATTATTGAATTATATTGTCTGACCAGGGAAGTTGTGAGAAAGGCAGACAATAAACTGAGGAAGGTGGTGGAAGTGATGTGGCGATGGGGAAAATTTCGTCAGGCTGCAGAGCATGCTGTCCAGACTCTTGAGGAGTGGAGACACAGAGCTGATGGCCTCCATGGGAAGCGGGAGGCAGGGAACTGATGAAGCCAGAGGGCTAGCTGCTCATATCAAGCCAGCACTTGGGAATACGGCTCTGTTCTCTTACTTTATTATTATTATTATTATTAGGATTTTTATTTATTTTATCAGGATGAGGACCTGAACAGAAAGGCAGAGGCTCAACCACTGAGCCACCCAGGTGCCCCTGTTCTCTTATTTCAAGGATTACAAATTCCCTTTCCGTTGACCTATTCAAATGTAAGCATCAGTATTCAGACATGCTCCCAAATCGAATACAAAAGACTTTGCTACCAGTGGTTTGGGGCTGTCCAGTCCCTGTGGCTTCATTAAAATGGAAATGAGAGAGAGGAGTAGACATCTGCTTGGCCCACCTCTTGCAAAACCCCTATTGAGGCCAGCAGTAGTACATCTTTGGGCTGCCTCTGCTTCCCTGGCGCTCAGCAGGGAAGGTTGCCAAAGAACACCTGGTGGGGGCTCCCAGAAAGGCCGATAATGCACCAGGTGCGGGCTGTTTTGGGAACTTTGCTCCCGATGCTCATTTCCCACCCTTCCCCCTCTTTTGAACATCATTGGAATTTAGAATTCACTACCCTTTAAAGAAATGCAATCCGTCGCATTCAGATAGCTTCCTCCTCTCTGTCCTGTCACCGAGTCGTGGGGTCTGAAGAGCAAGTGGCTTTCTCGGCTCTATGTCTATACAGCAATCTTTTTTTTTTCTTTGTAACTGTAGTAAAATATGCATAATATTCAATTTACCACCTCAACCCTTTTTTTTAAAAAAAGATTTTATTTATTTATTCATGAAACACACAGAGAGAAGCAGAGACACGGGCAGAGGGAGAAACAGGATCCCTGTGATGAGCCTGACGCAGAATCCATCCCAGGACTCTGGGATCATGACTTGAGCCAAAGGCAGACACTCAACCACTGAGTCACCCAGGTGTCCTCCATCTCAACCATTTTTAAGTGTGTAGTTTGGAAGTGTTATGTCTGCTCATTGTTGTGCACCCAGAACTCTTTTTTATCTTGCAAAACTGAAATGATACTCCTTAAACGACTCCTCAGTACCTGCTCCAGCACCTGACCACCCCCACTCCTTCCATGTCTATGGATTGGGCTGCTGTAGGTACTTGATGCTCAAGTAGAACCATAACAGTATTTGCTTTTTATTGACTGGCTTATTTTACTAGCATGATATCCTCAAGGTTCATGCACATTGTAGCGAGTGTCAGAATTTCCTTCCAGTGTTAAGGCTGAGCTGTATTTCATGGTATGGGTATGTCACACATTGTTTATCCATTTGTCTGTCAATGGACACTTGAGTTGTTTCCACCTTTTGGCTATTGAGAATAATGCTGCTATGTACATTGGTGGACAGATACCTCTTCAAGACCTTGTTTTCAATTCTTTAGGGTATCCACTCAGAAGTGGCATTGCTGGGTCATGTGGTAATTCCAGTTTTAATTTTTGAAGGAACTACCATAGGTGTTTCCCATGGCAGGTGCGCCATTTTATGTTCCTATCAGCAGGGCACAAGGGTTCCAGTTTCTCCTTGTTCTGACAACACTTGTGATTTTCTATTTTTTTTTTTTTGATAGGAAAAAAACAGAGGATTAGAAGTGGCCCTCCTAATGGGTGTGAGGTAGCATACAATTGTGGTTTTGATTTGCATTTTCGTAATGACTAGTGATGCTGAGCATCATTTCATATGCTTGCTGGCCATTTATATATCTTTTTCAGAGAAACTCAGCAAACCTTTTCGGTCATCTGTGGGTTGCCTAACCACTAACCATTTCCTCTCATCCTTCTAGCTGACCTCTGATATCATTTCTCCTGATGTGATACAGGGTTAAGTTCTAATTTATTGAAGTTAGTGGTTCTCAATCCTGGCTGCACATCAGAGTTACTGGGGGTAACTTTATAAAACACCCATGCCTAGGCCTCCCCCCCCCCAGACCAATTAAATTAGAATATCTGGAGGTACCCCTGGTTATTGGTATTTGTAGAAGTTTCCTGACTAGCCTCAGATATTCAAATATGCTGCCAGTACTATGAAGCATGATTCTAAAACCTGCATGTTGTTCCCATTCCTCTTGTCAGTGATTGGGTTAGAACTGGTTATAAGTCTGGGTTCTGGTCAATGTGATATGATGGCTTCTAGGGAAGAGTTATTTTTTCCTAAAATGAGACAGGAGACAAAGTGGGTGGTAGGATGGAATGGTTTCTCCTCTCTCCTTGAGTATGACTCTTAAAACTAGGGTTAAAACTATTTCCTCCCTAAATTGTGATAGAAGTGGGCCTGAGGGTGTCTGAAAGGAAGGTGGAACAGAACATGGGTAGCTGATGATGTTGAGCTCTGATTTGACTTACCTTGGAGCCTGCTTACTTCTGGGATTCTGATGTAGCATAACAAATACCCTTCCTACTTAAGCTGTATTGAGTTGGGTTTTCTGTTGCTTACAGTAGTAGAAAGCATCCCAATGTTAAACTTACATTGGGCTGGGAGTTTCAGGAAGGCATAGGGCTATCTTTATGGAGTATCTGTTATGATAGAAAAAAGGAATAGAGACATTGTCTTGAACAGACTTATACTCTGGACTCTCATGCGGAAGGTCTGAAGCTCTACTGCCTAAGATTTTAGGTTTCTCAGATCCCTGGTGAGTTGGGCAAGCTATATAATCAATAGCCAGACTGAAATGGGAGGCACTCAGCTTAAATCCTGTCTCTGCCTCAACTTGCGCTGTGGTCAGGGCTAAGTCCTTAAATCTGGGTCAGTTAACATGAGAAGGGAAAGAAGTTGTATTCGTGAGAACATTCTGAGTCCAAACCACATAAGTCTTTAGAGATTAAATTTAACACCTTGGTGTGATACCTGAGTGCAAATAAGTAACTTATTTAAATTAATGGCCAGGTAGGTAGAACTTATCAAGTTACATGATTCTCAGGTTTAGAACAGGAGTAGCCTTTTCTAGATTCTTCTTTCCTGGATCTAAGTGTTATCAGGTCAGGCATCATTTCTGCTACAGTTTCCAGCAATTATATCTGTGGGTGTGGCTAATGAGGATGTCAGCATTCAGTAAGTCCCAAAGGCAAGGCTGAGTGAGGGGATCTATAAGGTATTGCGTTGGCTGGTCACTGTCCTCTGCCTGTGTGCCAACTAGAGCTTATAGTCATGACTGACAAACCCATGGCAACACTAAAATGTTTAAAAATGACAAATGACCAGCTGCTACCTAACAGCACTGTGTGACAAGAGCCAGCCACAGGAAGGTCTGGTTCAATATAAGGCAGCAAAAACATTATGCATGTCTCTAGGAAAGCCATTGAAGGGGAAAATACTAAAAACGTACTTACCATCAATTTTTCAGAATCTACTTTAAGATTTTTTTTAAAGATTTTATTTATTTATTTATTTATGAGAGACACACACAGAGAGAGGGAGGCAGAGACACAGGCAGAGGGAGAAGCAGGCCCTATGCACGGAGCCCTACGTGGGACACTATCCTGGGTCCTCAGGATCAGGCCCTGGGCTGAAGGTGGCGCTAAACCACTGAGCCATCCGGGCTGCCCAACTTTAAGATTTATTTTCGTGGATAGTATCAAACTTTGAAATGAACACTGGTGATGATAAAGTGTGTCCAGATCGCCAGTACCTGTATTGATTTGGGTTTCATTCAGATCAATAATTCACACCTGGCCTTTGAAATTGCCTGTTTGTCTTCGTGGTCTCTGTAGTGAAGCCAAAGGGCTGCATTAGTATTCCTGAGAACTCCACAAAAGAGAAATTTGCATAAAATGCATCTCAGTTTCAGAAGAATGTGGAAAATGTTAGGGAAAAATGTGAGTAGAAGTCATGGAGAGTTCATTTAATTGGATCAGCATTAATGTTGGTTCAAACACTGCCTCACCTACAGAAGAAGCACAGTGATGCTCCCAACTCTCTCATTACATCTGTGAAGAACCTTGAAAATAAGGGAGTTATGAGTGTGAAAATCATAAATGAAGATTTATCCCACTCATTTGCCAAATATATTCAGAATTACAGCTGCAGTCTTGAGGACAGAACAAGGCAAATGGAGAAGACACAGAACACTTTAGAAAGATAAAAGAATCCTACTCAGTGACACTAGCTGCAGATATTCATAAAGGCAGTGGGTTCTTTCTGGTCAAAATAGAAATGCCATCCTGGACAGAGCAGCGCCTTGTCAAGAGAAAAAGGCTAAATGCTGAGCTGGGATTGGCTTAGCTGTGATCTACTGGAAATTAGGAGAGAAGCTTCTCATGACTGGGAAGTTGCAGAGATATTTCACCACCATCTTTGTGTCTGGAAGGATGAGTAGACTCCACAAGTGGGACAGAGGCTTTGTGGCACTCTTGGGCAAGCTCTTGAAGGCATCTGTATGGGGTACTCTTTCCCACAAGCCCACCTTGGAGTGTGGAAATCCTGAGCTGTGATTAAGTCAGGGGATGAGTTCACGCCTAAATCTGCCGGAGACATTGCCCCACCATATCTCTTTACCCCCAAAATTAAGGCCAACACAAAGAATCTGAGAAAGACAGCTACCCCAGAGAAGCAGCCAAGTTTAGAAACTTGCAGAATGGGGGGGTGGGAGCGGCGCCTGAGGGAGTATGTAAGTCTTGATCTCAGGGTCGTGAGTTGGAGCCCCATATTGGGTGTAGAGATTACTTAGATAAATATTAAAAAAAAAAAAAAAACAAACAAGAAGAGGGACGCCTGGGTGGTTCAGTGGTGGAGCATCTGCCTTCAGCTCAGGGTGTGATCCTAGAGTCCTGGGATCAAATCCTACATTAGGCTCCCTGCAGGGAGCCTCTTTCTCACTCTGCCTATGTCTCTGCCTCTCTCCGTGTGTCTCTCATGAATAAATAAATAGAATCTTAAAAAAAAAAAAACGAGGAGAAACTTACAGACAAGGAAGGATGGGAGGAAGCATGAGAATTGAAAGTAAGAATTAAAAACTGGGGCCTGAGAAAAAAGAACACCAAAAAAAGAGGGGCATAATTAATCACGCAGAAGGGTAGCTATTCAGCTTTGGGAAAAAATGTGAAAATTCGTGTCTCTAATATAGCATTTCCCTCAACACTAGACCTGTGATCAGATAAGTTTGGAAAACAGTGTCCAAACAGTATCTAACCACCCCATATTTTCCCATTTATAATGCAAAATAACTTATTAATGGCTCTGAGAACCCTTTTCTCCACACTACCGGAGTCTGATAGCATCCTGTAGGGCTAGCATCCTACACTATGTCTTTGCTATATGTTGCTGTAGAGGATTAAGTAAACATAGCAGCCCCATGTAAAGCATTTATTTACCAGGAAGAAGAATGCTATGATGGGAAAACCAAACTAGGTTAAGAGTCAGGAGAGCTGACATCAGCTGATGGCTGTCTCCAGTTTCTGCATATCTATGGAGGAAAAAAAAAATGCTGTGTGCAGCTCATATTGCTGAAAATCCAAAATCAGAGAGAATTCAAATGGCAGCAAAATTCAGAATTCTGGGTTTTCTCCTAAGATGAATCACTTGTCTACATTACTTAGCCTCTCCAGGCATCAATTTACCCATTTAGAAAGTAAAAGAGCTGGACATCAAGATCTCTATGATCCACCAGGCTTGAAAACCTTACGCATCAAAGGAGATCTGATAATCCAAAAAATCCTTTCAACTGGTACCGGCTGACTCTCCTCCCACTTGTCAAAAAAGTCAAACAAGTTACTAGTAGTTAGATGTCCCACTCAAAACTTAAGGAGAAAAAATAATTTTCTTCTGTTATGGAACTCTGAGCACAGACTGAAAACCAGCTTCATGCTGCCTTAACATAGCTGTGATGATTTCTAGAAGCATCTGCCTCAGATTATCTTAAGGCTCCTGTAGGTGAAAGTCGCAGATACCTAGTTCAAACTTATTTAAAGAGAATGAGGAATTTACCAGCTTAGATAAGTAGGACATCCAGAGTCACATCTAGCTGAGGGAACAGAAAAATTGTGGAACCCACACAGTGTTACAACAAATGTTGTGTTCCTCAGTCTTGGCTCTCTGTTCTTTTCTATAGGCTTTGTCATCAGGCAGGCTCTCTCCACATGGGAACAAAGATAGCTTCCTACAGGTCCAAGCTTCCCAGTCATGAACTTCTTTGCTTAAAAAAAGAGGTACTGCCTTACCCCAAATAGTTCAAGCAAAATAATAAGTGCTGTGGAAAACAGCATGGTTGTTCCTCGAAAAGTTGGAAATAATAGAAATACCATATAATCCAATAATTCCACTACTGGGTATTTACCCAAGAAAATGAAAACATTAACTCGAAAAGATATATGCACACCTACATTTATTGCAGCAGTATTTACAATAGCCAAGATCTGAAAGCAATCTAAATGTTTATCAATGGACAAATAGATAAGGAAGATATACATGTGTGTAGGAATATTATGCAGCCATCAAAAAGATTTGGGGTCTTGCCATTCGCAACAACATGTATGGACATTATGCTAAGTGAAATAAGTCAGACAGAGAAGACCAAATAACATGATTTCACTCATACATGGAATCTAAAAAACAAAAGAAACGAAAAAACAAACAAACAGAAAGCAGAATCAGACCTGTAAATGCAGAGAACAAAGGGATGGTTGCCAGAAGAAGGGGTTGGAGGGATGGGCAAAATGGGAGCAGGGGAGTGGGAGATACAGGCTTCCAGTTATGGAGTGAATAGGTCATAGGAATAAAAGGCAAAGTATAGGGAATATAGTCAGTGATACTGTAACAGCACTGCATGGGGACAGATGGTAGCTGCACTTGTGGTGAACATAACCTAAGGTATGGAAAAGCTAAATCACTATGTTGTACACCTGAAACTAATGTTACATTGTGTGTCAACTATACTCAAATTTAAACAACTTTGCTTGGCTGGCTCATTCTATAGAGCATGTGACTCTCTCTCTCTCTTTTTTAAAGGTTTTATTTATTTGTTCATGAGAGACAGAGAGAGAGGCAGAGACAAGGAGGGGGAAAGCAGGCTCCCCAAGGGGATCCTGATGTGGGACTCAATCCTAGGACCCCAGGATCATGACCTGATCCAAAGGCAGATGCTCAATCACTGAGCCACCCAGGCATCCCAGCATATGACTCTTGATCTTGAGGTTGTAAGTTCCAGCCCTACATTGGGCACAAAGATTATTCAAAAATCTTTTAAAAAGGAGGGAAGGAAGGAAGGAAGGAAGGAAGGAAGGAAGGAAAGAAAGAAATCCATAAAGGTGATTTTAAAAATATCAACCATCGTGGGGCACTTGGGTGGCTCAGTCAATTAGGCATCTGTCTTTGGCTGGGGTCATGATCCAGGGGTCTTAGGATTAAGCCCCACATCAGGCTCCCTGCTTGGCAGGCAGTCTGTTTCTCCCTCTGTGTCTGCCACTCACCCTGCTTGTGCGCGCGCTCTCTCTCTCTTTCTGTGTATCAAGTAAATAAAATCTCTAAAAAATGCCAACCATTGCATGCATGTTGCTAAAAATCACTTAAGATGAAATATATTAAAGCTAAAACTTTCAGACTATTGTAAAAAAATAGCAGTGATTGCTAAGAATTATCGAACACTTACCATGTATCAAGTCCTGTCCAAATGCACATGTATAAACTTATTTAAGCCCCACAACCAGTTTAGAAAGTAGCTACTATGAAATCCCCACTCTACGGACAAGGAAACAACAACTAGGAGAAATTAGTTTGCCTACTTTCTGTATGTGTGGTCTTGAACAAATTATTTGACCTATCTGTCCCTCAGTTTTCTTATCTGCAAAAATGTCAACAGCAACTATTCCCTAGGCTGTTGTGAGGATGACATAAAAGTACACAAGAAAAAAAAAAAAGAGAGAGAGAAAAAAAGAGAAAAAAAAAAGTACACAAGAACTGAAGGGTTGTACCCAACGTGGAGTTACTGCAATCAACAAGAAGCTAATAATTCTTGGCACCATTTCTACTTGCTATTTTCTTACTCTCTGCCTGGTTTGCTGTCATGGTCCAACAAAATTCAACCTTGTACACTGATAGATCTCTAACAGCATTAGATAAGATAGAAAGTGTCACGATGGACCATAGCTATGGCTATAGGGTTGGAAACCCAAAGCCACAGGGCTAGGGTAAAGCTGAGACTGAAATGTAGTATCCACGTTGGGATGATGTAACTGAGGGAAAGAACAAAGTGAAGGCTCCCAATCTAGCTTAGGAGGGAGCCAATAATGAGGCCTATGCCCTGGATGGCAGACCCCAGGCACCAGACAGGAAAACCTTTAACTGGAAGCTTCTTATACCATTCCTGCTGGGGCAGGAGCCAGGTTCAGAGTGTGCCAGCAGTAGAGCTGCAGGTGGGAGCCCATTCTCCCCACAAGGGAGATGGTAATGAGTTAAGTTGGCTGGAAGAGAGAGTATGGAACCCAAGTAAAGGTCATATCCTGACAGGAAGCCTTTCATTGATGGTGATTACATGAAGAGATGGTGCTAAATATTATTCATAAATTATTTGGCAAGTTTTACAACAAAGATAGGATCTTATAGACACTTTCACACACAGCCTGGCAAATGATAACTTCTTAACTCAGTTGTGAAATATCCCGTCAACATATGATTGAAGGTGGTTTCCACTGGAGTGGGAGAAGCTGTTCTAGATTTCCTCCCCGAGTGATGGATGCCTGGAGTCAAAAGTAGTCTAAGGCTCCATGTTTCTTCTATGTTGTTCTTCAAAATTAATCAATGTTTCTGACCTCTTTTAACAAACGGTTCCCAATCTGTTAAACAGAGCTACCAGGTGAAACCTTGAAGTCTTTTTATCTTGAATATTTTTCCTCTACTTGGTCCCTGGTTTGGTGTGTGGAGCTATGCCACCTGAACTGCTGAAGCTCAGTTAGAGGAGGACCCAGGTAATGCCCTCCGTTCTAAGATGTCTGGCAAAGTCATGATTCCTTGGTGCCTGTTGGCAGGTGCCATCAAGAGATGTCCAGAGCACAGCGTGGGATTGCAAGACACCTCCAACAAACATCTTTGAATTAGGGAAGTATTGGTGTCAACCTGACTCCTCCTCCCACAAAAGCTATGGTTGCCATGATGATGAAAAGAACTAAATGCAGGAGAGGGTTATAAAGCACTGTAGGAAGTACTTTATTATAACATAAAAATGCTTTGTTCAAAAGGGCACTTTTTTAAAACCCATCCCTCCATCCACTTCCCCTTTGGTAGCCATCTATTCTTCATAATTATACAGTTCGTTCTCTATAGTTAAGAGTTAAGGGCACCTTGACCTAAGTAGATACTAATAAATTTACTACTGTACTATTTAGCTAAGTGGGAAAATATTCATAAATACCCTCAGATATTCTGAAACACCTGCCATTTCCTCTTTTTTATATTGTCCCAGAGGCCCAGAGACTGGCTACAGCTACAGAGAGTAGATTCCAGTATTGGTAACACAGGCTTAAATCCAACTGTGTCCTTTTAATTTGTTTTGGAGGAAGCAAGCAGTATTTAGGACATTGATCAGTCTGGAACTCCAGCATGATATCATCTCTTCCAATATGCCGTGCCTGCTGTGGCCATCTGGGGTTATCTCTCCCTCTTCAGGGTGCCTTAAGCATATTCTTATAGAGCAGTAATGCTTCTGTACTATATTCCCTGGAATATCTTGCCCATCTCCATACCAGATGATTAGTGCCTAAGAGCGTCTTTAGATTCCCATTGCTTAGCATATTGCTTAACATAGAGTGAGCACATGGGAAATATTTAGTAAGTAAATTCTTGCCAAAAAAAAGAAAAAGAAAGAAAAATCAAAGAGATTTAAAAGTTTTGTGTTTTTATTATTTTATTTATTTATTTATTTATTTATTTTTAAAGATTTTATTTTATTTACTCATGAGAGATACAGAGAGAGAGAGAGAGAGAGGGAGAGAGGCAGAGACACAGGCAGAGGGAGAAGCAGGCTCCATGCAGGGAGCCCGATGCGGGACTCGATCCCGGGACTCTAGGATCACGCCCCAGGCCAAAGGCAGATGCTAAACCGCTGAGCCACCCAAGAATCCCCTACTTTATATTTAATGTAGTTTTTAAATCTGTTCTTTCTTTTTTTTTTTCCTTAAATATTTTATTTATTTATTTGAGAGAGAGAAAAAAAAACAACAACACATGATCAGGGTGAGGGGCAAAGGGAGAAGGAGAAGCAGACTCTCCACTGAGCCCTACTTGGGGCTTAATCCCAGGACCCTGGGATCATGACCTCAGCCAAAGGCAGATGCTCAACCAACTGAGCCACCCAGGCGCCCCTAAAAGTTTTGTTTTTGTTGTTTTAATTGTTAGACTGCCTCTTCCAGTATGGTTGAGTAAGCTCCAACTGACCAATCTTTCTAGAGAAAACCATTTTAATCTCTGGACACACGTACACAAACACCAAGAAACTTCCCTGGCCACAAGATTTCATGGTGAATTCTACCAAACATTTAAGAAGAAATAACATGAATATTACATCAATTCTTTCAGAAAATAAAGGTGGAAGGAACATTTCCCAACTTGTTTCATGAAGCCAGTCTAACCCCAGTGCCAAAACCTGCCAAAGATGTGACCAAAAAAAGATAGGCTGATGGGACACCTGGGTGGCTCAGCAGTTGGGTGCCTGTCTGCCCAACTGGGCATGGTCCTGGAGCCCTGGGATCGAGTCCCACATCGGGTTTCCTGCATGGAGCCTGCTTCTCCCTCTGCCTCTGTCTCTGTGTCTCTCATGAATAAATAAATAAAACCTTTAAAAAAAAAAAGATAGGCTAATAAAGTTCAGACATGATCAAAATGCATTTGGATATCCTCATGTGTACTTGTACAGACAGTGCTCCTAGCAAATTCAGTAAATTCATATAAAGTATTTCTTACTGATTTACCAAAAGAAAAATTGCTAATTTTAAGATTTATACTTTAGTGTCCACCAGAAGCCTTACAACCTCGTGGAAATTAACTCCAAAATGTGATGGAATTGGCCCCCTGTTCCATCAATTTCACAGTGCGTCCAGCTACATCAATCAGTGGTTTGAAAATGGAAGTAAATTGCAGGGAGTTGTATATCTGGGGAGAAAGGTCACGTGGCTGAAGCCTATTTTAGAGCATTTTGCTCATCAGAATGCAGAAATGGCTGATGTGAAGAAATTGGAGCAGGAGGCTCCTGTGATTCTCCATGATTACCATGCAGCTCCACCATCCAGCACGCAGCCCACAGCCCTGCTTACGTTCATTTTACATACTTTTAGCAGATCTTTTTGCTTGGTCAGCAGTGGGGCTGACCTGCCCTTCTGACTGGCCAAAATGATATATCCCGAAAACATATGCTAACCTGAACTTTCCTGATGCTAATGCAAATTTTGATATGATCGAAAAGACTAGGAGCTGAATCAGAGCCTGCTTAAATTTGACTGTATGACATCTTGGTGCAGTATTTTATCTCTGTAAGCTACCATACTTTCATTAGGAAACATGACACCCCTGCTTTAGCCCAACACGTTCCTGCATCATTACTTTTCCTTCCTTCTCAGCTCACAGAGATTGTAGGGCTTTGTCCTGGCTTTTGCTCACAGCCAGAGCCAGGCACATGGCTATACTGAGTCCCAGAGGCTGGGAAACGCGGAGGGCAGATGGAGCATTTGGTGAGTGCCCTTCTCGATCCCTTTACCATGGCGCTTTTGCTCCTCATGTTTTGTGATCTCCAAAATTGAGCTTCCCCTGAACACCACTTAAATGCACTTCGCAGAAGAGCTTGCAATTCATATGATACATTCACTGTGTTGCAAAATCGGGATCTATGAAGTGATTTCCAGGAATACTAATTCTGCAGCGATGAGTCAACTCAATTCAAACACGGTAACAGTCGTTTTCTCTAATTAAAAGTGATTAGATATCTTTATGCTCATTTGTGTTCTCCGAGCCTACTATGAATGTATGTTGCTTCTACGATTGGCAGGGGTGGTGGGGAGCCACAGCCGCCAAGAAGAGGGCCCAAGGCAGGAGGGAGGAATGGGAGAGAACTTTGGGCCCCAGTGTTTGGAAGGTGTGGGCTTTCACAGGCCACGTGTCTGCCACTCAGCACTTGACTTTGGAAGTTCTTCCCTCATTTTAAGAGGGAAGCTCACTGCTGGACCCTACATGTCAGATCAGAGAGCTCCAGGGCATGGTGGGCCAGGCAGCTAAAGAATTTACATTCTCTGATTTCTAAAACTAATAAGCACGTTTCAGTTTTCTTTTACAAGAAACACCAGAACTTGACTTTCTTTGCTCAGAGGCTTCCTAGGACCCAGTCAGAGCTCTCACTCTTGCCATGTGAAAGGGCCTCTATCTGCATCACAGAAGGCACCAGGGGGTGGATGATGGGGCACTCACAAAGCGGCAGGACCATCCACATGGGATCCTGGAGCTCCAAAACTCAGGAAGGTGGCAATGTTTCCTCCCAAAGAACATTACCTAGTGCTGATACAAATCGATGTTGATGGTAGATGTGAGCCCACCAAGGGATGACTGGAATTTGTTCTCTAGAGCAGTGGGACCCAATGCTTGCTGCACAGAGTCACCCAAGGGAGATTTAGAGAAGATATTTGCTCCTTCCCAGTCCCAAACACAACAGGATGTGGTGATGTAATCATGCTACAATCCTATCTCTTCAATCTCTGCTTCTTTTTTCTTTTTTTTTAAAAAGATTTTATTTATGAGAGAGAGTGAGAGAGAGAGATAGTGTGCACTAGCAGTGGGGAGGGCAGAGGAAGAGATGAAAGCAGACTTGTTGCTGAGCATGGAGCCCGATGTGAGGCTCGATCCCAGCACTCTAGAATCATGGCCTGAGCTGAAGGCAGGTGGTTAGCCGATTCCATCTCTGCTTCTTTACTGGTTCAAGTCACCCTAACAAGATCTGCTCTGTCTGCCTCAGATGCTATGAAGATTAAATAAATGAACAGCTTTGTGAAGCAATTTTTGAGTGTTATGAAAATGTTAGTTATGTTTCAGCTTCTTCATCACACTCTTTTGCAACCAAAGGCTCCTTCTAATAACAAGGACCATGAAGTACAATGAAACCATGTGGTCCCTTCAGGGTAAAAGCCTCATGACTCTGGATTCAAGGGCCAACTGATGCGATGATGAAGAGACTGGACTCCTGATTATGGTCTCACTGGTAATTTGGAAAGACCATGGTGTTTTCTTGGACCAGTGTGCATACAAACCTGGGTTTTGTATTTGAGAAAGAAATGGGAAGACATCCCAGTAGATGCAGTGAAACAATAAAATACAAACTGACTCAAAAAAAAAAAAATAGAAGCCAACTGCAGGAAATTTGGGACAAAAAGGTCTATTTTTAAAGAACATAAGAACTTGACCAGTAAACAAGCTAGTGCCAGAGTACACATGTGTGTATGTATGTGCATGCATATAGCTCCAGCCTTTGACCTTTGAGAGGGGTCAATATGGAATACAGAAAGATCCAATTTTCAGTTCTTTCTTTTTTCTTTCTTTCTTTCTCTTTCTTTTCTCTTTCTTTCTTTCTTTCTTTCTTTCTTTCTTTCTTTCTTTCTTTCTTTCTTTCTTTCTTTCTCTTTCTTTCTTTCTCTATTTAAGATTTTATTTATTTATTCATGGGAGACACACAGAAAAAGGCAGAGACACGGGCAGAGGGAGAAGCAGGCTCCCTGAGGGAAGCCCGATGCAGGACTTGATCTCAGGACTCCAGGATCATGCCCTGAGCCGAAGGCAGATGCTCAACCACTAGCCACCCAGGTGCCCCTGGTTCGACCTTTAATTACCTGTGTGATCTAAACCAGCCTGTTGGCGACTCTGTAGGCCTCAGGTGTCATTTGAATCATTCTGAAGCTTTTTTTATTTTCCAGTCCTAAAACTCTATGGCTGGAAGCACAATTTCCCATAGTCATTCTATAAGTGATTTTAGATTTTTGTTAGATACTTTTAAGACATTGCTAGTCTGGTCTGATCTGACCAGAGTCTTTTGTCAGGAAATTAGCTCCCTCTTATTTCATTATTTCTGTGGGAAACAATGAGCTGTTCTTCCATTACTCTATTTGATACACCATAGGTTATAATTTGCAGCCAGTCAAACAAATGTCAGTGGTTGGGCAGCCTGTGCTGTGTGAGTGGTTCCTGGAAGCGAAAATCCTCTTCATGGATTCGCCATTAGCCAAATTCACTCTGAGATGACTTGAACAATATTCCAAGCCCACCACCAGGTGAGGGGGAGAAGAGCCACTTTAGTTCCTCTCTTGTTCCCAGAGTTGATACCATAGCTGGGTATCAGAGAACCAGCACACCGGGGTTGTCTCTGCTCTTCAGGACCAGACAAAAGATGTGAGTCAGGCAACCCCATACCTCAATGTCCCATGTGCCTGGTGATATTGGCAACATGGTGAGTGAGAACACGAAGTTCTTCGCCCAGTCCCAACCAAGGCTACTGCAATGTCACCATAAGGCTTTGCGACTCTCTACAAGTTACTCAGCAAACTTACCACAAATTGTTTTAATTCTGGACCAACTTCCCCAAACTACCAGCTACCACCAGCACTTCCCTTTTGTTGGTGAAAGGAACACACAGTCTAGCAAAATTCCTCAGGATAAACATGTATGAATTCCACAAATATTTTTGAATTCTTACAATGTTTCAAGTGGCGTCCTGGGCAGGGTGGGGGGGTAGAGCTGTGGACAACACAAACATCTTTGCTTCATGGAGTTTACATTGTAGCTGTTAGAGGCTGACAAAAAGCATGCCATTTAGATTCTTCTGCAGACCTTTTTAAAAGAGTTATTTGTTTTTTGTAATCTCTACACCCCACGTGGGGGCTCTAACTCACAATCCCAAGATCAAGAGTCACATGCTCTTCCCAGCCAGCCAGGTGCCCCTTCTTCAGACCTTTTACTTTTTATTTTTTAAAGATTTTGTTTATTTATTCATGACAGACACAGAGAGAGGCAGAGACACAGGCAGAGGGAGAAGCAGGCTCCCCATAGGGAGCCCGATGTGGGACTTGATCCCAGGACCCTGGGATCACGCCCTCAGCTGAAGGCAGATGCACAACCACTGAGCCACCCAGGTGCCCCCAGAACTTTTAAACATCCTCCAGTTTATTGCAATCTTTCTTTAAAATGCCACCCCCCGAAATTGACCATAGACTCCATCCAAGTATTCCAAAATGGAACCTGGCTTCTCAGACTATAATGAAAGTGTGTTTTAAACATCTATATTTACCTTTGTTAAAGGAGGAGGATCAGATGTATTTTATTTAACCGTTTTTTGGCTCCATTTGTAACTCAGATATTTAAACCTGCGGCATGTGGGGCTCCATGTACCGGTGGCCTCAGGCCCTGCCAGTATCAGGGGTGGGGGTGTTGATGGATGTGTGACCCTCTCAAAAACCATTTCCTACTCCTGGCATCACAATCAGTAGGTTCACGTTCAATATTCTCCAAACAGAACAACCACGCTGTGTAATATTTGTCAGGTACTTTCTGTTGCAAAGAACAGCCCTGCACAGGTGAGCCTCTCTGGGTGGCTTTTCTTCTCCCTCTCCTGCCTGGATTCCTCACACTTGCATCTTTTCTCTGCCTTCCAGCCTCTTTTCATTCGTGAATTTGGTTTCCTTACTGATACTCTGCACCCCTCCAACTTGCTACACGCTCGGCTTCCTCCCAGGCTGCTGTCTGCCTGATTTGCTCCAAATTTTTCCATTTATAACTTCAAAGACAAAATTCAAATCAGATTTCCTTGCCCCTCTTTGGGAAAATTTGTTTGCCCCAGACCAATTCATAGGCCAATTTTCTGGTCCAATTAATACATTCGGTGGATCATTGATGGACAGGCTGTAGCTAGGTATGTGCTGCTATCCAATTGGCTACTGCTGGAGAGGGCCATGCTCATTAGCAGAGCTGGTGGCAGGGGCACCACAGATATTGTGACAGTTCAGTATGGTGGGTGTGATGAGTCTTGGCAGCCTTCCTATCATATTTTCAACATATTCTTCAAAAAAAGAGTTCACCTCTCTAGTCACCATGATACACCACCATAGCGTATCACTATTAGTAGAGTCCTGACCACCAGTATGCATTTCTTCTTCCTGTGGCTGGGGTGAAGATGATTAAATCTGTATCCACCAATGTGGTTCTCCTCACTTTCCTGAGGTATATGGAGTATTGCTTCTTCCATAAAAAGATGCCTCATTCACCGAGCAAGGTGCAGACCTCGTTTGGTGAGGAGCCAGGGAAGGTCTAGATAAGGCATTAGCAAAATGGCAATGGCTGGGGCTCTGGGATTGGGAGTGAGACTTGTAGGAGGGGAGGTTTATGAATCCAAACTAAAGTCCTTAGAAAATGCCAAGGAAAAAGACTGAGAAAACAAGTTCAGGTGGTGGGTCCAGAGAAAAGAACAAGGTCAAACACAGTAGGACAATTCAAGGATCAGGAATGCAGGTACCTGTCCTATCAGTGCTGTCTTAAAAAAATATTAATACACCTCTCTGGTCAAGATGATGCCACTAATAACTCCAAATAGGACAAAGTCCCTTGAACTGGCTAACCCTGAGGCCATTAAAATGTCATTGTTCCTGAGGACAACTTCTGAATGGTCCATCCAAGGTTGGCCCACTTGCAAATGACCAACTCTGAACCTCTATCTCTGCCTAAGGTGGCTTTTCTTGCTATACAACTGAGAATAGGTCACTATTCTGAGGTCACTGACCTAAGGATGCCTTCTAAGGATAGGGGAAAGGGATTGTCCCCAGAATCCCCATTTGGAACGCACTTAAAAATGGTGGTCTACGAGGCCTGAAATCTTCACATGACACGATGGAAATATTGAAAGCATGATGGGCTTTTGAGGGATTACATGGACCCCAGCCTCTCTTTTAGCTCCAAAGGGCAAACTTAACCTTCTGGAACATAGCTTACTTGTAATTTGGGGGCTATCTCCAGTGCGTATGTTATACTTATTAAAACTGTTTGTCTAATAGAAACCTATTGTTTTTTTTTAATTTTTTTAAAAAATTTATTTATTTATGATAGTTACAGAGAGAGAGAGAGGCAGAGATACAGGCAGAAGGAGAAGCAGGCTCCATGCACCGGGAGCCTGATGTGGGATTCGATCCCGGGTCTCTAGGATCGCGCCCTGGGCCAAAGGCAGGCGCCAAACCGCTGCGCCACCCAGGGATCCCAGAAACCTATTGTTGATACAACATCAGCTATGACCTGAGGCAAACTCTTACCTCTCAAAACCAGAATTTTCTCTCCGAGAAAAAATATATTCTGTCACTGCTTCTGAGGTGTCAGTGGTTTGGTACTATTACAGCAGCCCTAAACTCTGAGATGTTGACACTAGCTACAAACACAACAGTTTATAAAGAACCGGCCACCTCCCCTGAAATTTCCCCTTATTCGCTCAATCGACTGCAAGCATTAAAGCAGGCCTTACCTTGGTCAAAGCTTTATTTCAACTCAAGAAGTGTACAGGGTTTTACCAGCGGCCTAAATGCTAGCTTAGCATCAAGGGAACTGGTTAGTGAGAATACAGTGTGTGCAATGGGACAAATTTAAATGGCACAGAGAAAAGGGCTTCGGGTTGGCACGGATAATGAAGAGGTAGGCAAACTCATTCTGCCGTGAACCAACGGTGGCGGCCTCTTGTTCTATGAATGCAGACCTGTCACAGGACTGCCTTCCAGCCATCTCCCACTGGAGGTGTGTCTACAGTACGGTGGTCTGCAGTAGTTTTGAACTTATATCCACACAAGCCTTTCTGCAGCAACCAACTAGTATTTTCTGGGTTCCTATGATGGAGGACATCCAGGTCCCAACAGACATGTTTACCTTTCCCAAGGGCAGTTCAAGGATCCACAGTCATTCTACCTAATGTGACATCAAAGAACCAGCAAGTTCAATGACACTCACGTCCATGCTCATCACACTACCCTTTTTCCTCTTGAACTCTCTAAAAAGTCTCCTTTCTCTGCACGTCCAACCAAGAGAAATAGCTACCTGTAAAGAGAGTACACACAGTAACAACATATAGTCACATGTTGTTTTTTCACATCTGTTATCCTACTTAGGAGCAAGGGGTTGGGGAGTCAGAATTGAGTTCCCATTGTGACCGTCACAGTAAGTAAACATGACCTTCAGAGAATCACTTAAACCCTCGGGTCTCAGTTTTCTCATCTCTAAAATGGGATTAATGATGGGCATTACCTCCCTGGGTACCACTGTAAGGATTCACTGAGCTAATATTTGCAAGTTTCCTAGCACAGGGAGCACATAACTCAATAAATGGTAGACTTCATTATTATTCTTTAATAATTACCTTGAACCTTTATAAGTCTGTCAGGCAGTTATAATGATCCCCGTTCGAGAGATGGGATTAATTCATCCAGGGTTAAACTGGATTAGTGGCAGTTCCAGGACCCCCACCACACCCCATTACCCCCAGTCAGCCTTGTAGACTTTTACGGAATGGGCTGCACTGTCCAGCACAAGAAGAGAATTCTCCTTGGTGAAGGTCAGTGCCACAGGATGGGAAAGACCATGGGTGATGATGGGCTTCAGGACTGGAAATTCCTCAGGCTGTCCCAAGCACAGGACGGCCTGACTAGAAGTATCCGCCACAATCACATTCCCCTGGTGATCAAAGGTCACGGCGGAGGCAGTTATTCTGGAGGGGAAAAAGAGGCTGAGCCCAAAGGTATCCACCTGGCCGATCAGCTGCATAGCTGGGCTGAACACCTTCACGGCGGTGCTGCCCGCCCCAGTCCCCAGCCCCGGAGGGTGCTCCAGGACCGCGATGGCCCCAGTGAGCCAGGACACGGCCACCCCTCGCGGGCTGCACAGATGACCCTGCAGCTTTTCAGTCCTCTGGAGGGCTCCTTCTGCAAAGTCGACTTCCAGCAGGTGCAGCGACCCTGCCTCGGCGTCAGTTACCACGACCCCATTCTGAGGGGTGGTCTCCACGCCCCAAGGTAAGGAAAACTGGTCTCCGATGACGAGCTTGATCTGGCCAAAAAAATCAAACACTTTGATGGACCGGTCGCCGGCGTCGGTGACAACCACGTGGCAGTCGTTGGTGACGGCGACGTCGAGGGGGTACCTAATGTCCTGGGCAGCCTCCCCCTTCTCTCCAAACTGATGAGCGCATCCTCCCCCGGAGTCAAAGATCTTGACCCGCCGCCTGCCGTCGTGCACCACCACGACCCGCCCCGTCTTGGGGCACAGCGCCAGCCCCGTGGGGTTGACCAGGGTCCCCCAGCCCCCGAACGCGTGGTGGCAGGCGAGGGCGCCCGGGGCGCAGGGGGCGGCGCGGGGCGCGGCGGGGGCGGGGCGAGGCGCCGAGCCCAGCAGCTCCAGGAGGTGAAGCACCGGCAGGCAGTCGCTGGTGTCGCAGCCGCGGCAGGCCCGGCGGCAGAAGGGGCACTCCAGGGCCAGCGTCCGCGGGTGCGCCAGGGCCGCCACGCAGGCCAGGCACACCACGTGGCCGCAGGGCAGGTTGCGCGGGCGCCGCTGCTGGCGGTGGCCGAACCTCTCGAAGCACACCTTGCACTCGAGCAGGCTGACCTCGGCCTCGCGCACCAGCTCCCGCAGCGCCCGCCCGCTCCCCGCCGCCTCGGCCCCCATCGCGCGGCCGCCGCCGCTCCCCCGGGCGCCGCGCTCGGTCCCGGTCCGGGTCCCGGTCACGGGGCGGGGCGGGGCGGGGCCTGACGTCGCGGGCGCAGCGCGCAGCCGCTCGGGCGCTGACTCGGGAGGGCGCCGCCGTGGACGCTCGCGGGCCGCAGCGCGCGCCGCAGGCCCAAGCCGGTGACCTTCGCGGCAGGCCCGGGGGGCGGGGCGGCTCCGCTTTCCGCGACGGGAAACAGGCTCGCGCGGGTGGCCCCCGATCACCCAGGCTGCAAGTGGCGAAGCAAAACTAGAGCACAGTCTTCCACCTGGGGCACCCTGCGCTTTGCAGTCCCCTGCTGGGTGCTGCTGCTGGGGCTGGGGCTGGGGGCTAGGGGCTGGGTGCTGGGGCTGGGGGCTGGGTGCTGGGGCGGGGGCTGGGGCTAGGGGCTGGGTGCTGGGGCGGGGGCTGGGGCTGGGGGCTAGGGGCTGGGTGCTGGGGCGGGGGCTGGGTGCTGGGGCGGGGGCTGGGGCTAGGGGCTGGGTGCTGGGGCGGGGGCTGGGGCTGGGTGCTGGGGCGGGGGCTGGGGCTAGGGGCTGGGTGCTGGGGCGGGGGCTGGGGCTGGGTGCTGGGGCGGGGGCTGGGGCGAGGGGCTGGGTGCTGGGGCGGGGGCTGGGGCTAGGGGCGGGGGCTGGGGCGGGGGCTGGGGCGGGGGCTGGGGGCGGGGGCGGGGGCTGGGGGCTGGGGCGGGGGCTGGGGCGGGGGCTGGGGGCGGGGGCTGGGGCGGGGGCTGGGGGCTAGGGGCTGGGGCTAGGGGCTGGGGCGGGGGCTGGGGCGGGGGCTGGGTGCTGGGGCGGGGGCGGGGGCTGGGGGCTGGGGCGGGGGCTAGGGGCTAGGGGCTGGGGGCTGGGGCTAGGGGCTAGGGGCTGGGGCGGGGGCTGGGGCGGGGGCTGAGGCGGGGGCTGGGGCGGGGGCTGGGGCGGGGGCTGGGTGCTGGGGCTGGGGCTGGGGGCTGGGGCTAGGGGCTGGGGGCTGGGTGCTGGGGCGGGGGCTGGGGCTAGGGGCTGGGTGCTGGGGCGGGGGCTGGGGCTGGGGGCTAGGGGCTGGGTGCTGGGGCGGGGGCTGGGTGCTGGGGCGGGGGCTGGGGCTAGGGGCTGGGTGCTGGGGCTGGGTGCTGGGGCGGGGGCTGGGGCTAGGGGCTGGGTGCTGGGGCGGGGGCTGGGGCTGGGTGCTGGGGCGGGGGCTAGGGCGAGGGGCTGGGTGCTGGGGCGGGGACTGGGGGCTGGGGCTGGGGGCTGGGTGCTGGAGTTGGGGGCGGGGGCTTGGGGCTTGGGGCTGGGGCTGGGGTTGGGGTTGGGGGCTGGGGCGGGGGCTTGGGGCTGGGACTGGGGCTGAGGCGGGGGCTGGGGCTGGGGTTGGGGGCTGGGGCGGGGGCTGGGACTGGGGGCTGGGCCGGGGCTGGGGGCTAGGCTGGGGCTGGGGCTGGCCAGGCGTGGAGCGCGGTCTCCCAGCCCAGGACGCTTTGATCTCACTGGGAAACGCAGACCCAGGAGAAGTTCAACATCCAGGGAATGAGGCAGGTGTCCCTAATTGTTTTGCGTCTTCCATCACCCCTGTAGTAAAGCAGCTGCTGAGTGAATGCTTGTAGAAATGAAGTCGCCTGGGGCACCCGGGTGGCTCAGTGGTTGAGTGTCTGCCCTCCACTCAGGGCGTGATCCTGGGGTCCTGAGATCGAGGCCTGCATCAGGTTCCCTGCGGGCAGCCTGCTTCTCCCTCTGCCTGTGTCTCTGCCTCTCTCTCTGTGTGTCTCTCATGAATAAATAAATAAAATCTTAAAAAAAAAAAATAAAAGAATGATAGGGGACCATACAAGAAACCCACTAGGTGAATGAGTGTCAGATGGGGGAGCAGTGCCTGGGAATGTCTTCCAGAGGAGTATGGAGTAAGAAAGCTGTTAATCATAATTGCTATAGACTTAGTCTGTGCCTGCCTTCTTTTAAGTGGTTTACCTAAATTAGCTTATTTAAACCTCATGACAATCCTATAGAGGCTTATTCTTATCCTCATCCCTTTTCTGCAATGGAGTTCACAGAGGCTAAGTATTTTGCGGAGGGTCACCTGGCTCAGAAGTGACTGGTCTGGGATTTGAAGCCAGGCAGTTGGACTGCAGAGCCCACCCTCCTTACTATCCCAGAGGTTCTCAAACTTGGTAAGCTTGGCACATGGTAGATAACTGGGTCTCATCTGGAGATTTAATTGGTTCAGAGTGTGGTCTGGGGAGCTGGAATTTTTTACTTTAATTTTATTTTTAAAAACATTTTATTTATTTATTCATGAGAAACACAGAGAGAGAGGGGGGCAGAGACACAGGCAGAGGGAGAAGCAGGCTCCATGCAGGGAACCCCACATGGGACTCAATCCGGAGTCCCCAGGATCACACCCTGGGCTGAAGGCAGCACTAAATCGCTGAGCCACCCGGGCTGACCTTAATTTTACTTTTTAAAGAGGTTTTATTTATTTATTCATGAGAGATACAGAGGGAGGCAGAGACATAGGCAGAGCGAGGGAGAAGCAGGCTCCCTGTAGGGAGCCTGATGTGGGACCCCATCCCAAAACCCTGGGATTACAACCTGAGTGGAAGGCAGATGCTCAACCACTGAGCCACCCAGATGCCCCTAAGCATCTGATTCTTGATCTCAGCTCAGGTTTTGAGCTCAGGGTCATGAGTTGAAGCCCCAAGTTGGGCTTCAAGCTAGGAGTGGAACCTACTTCAAAAAAAAAAAAAAAAAATCTGAGGAAGCCTGGCTGGCTCACTCTGTAGAGCATGTAACTGTTGATCTCAGAGTCCCATGTTGGGGGTGGAGTGTACTAAAAAAAAAAGCAAAAACAAAAACAAAAAAAAAAGGGGGGAAAATTCATTCAGGACACCAAAAAGAGTATTTTTAGAACTGGTGTTGTCTAATAGAAACATGAGAGGAGCATCGGGTGGCTCAGTCGGTTGTATCCCACTCTTGACTTTGGTTTAGGTCATGATTCCAGGGTCATGAAATCATGAAATTGAGTCACCAGTCGGGCTCCCTGCTAGGCATGCAGCCTCCTAAAGATTCTCTCTCTCTGCCCATTCCCATTTGTGCTCGCTCTCTCTCACAAAAAAAAAAAAAGGAAAGAAATATGAAAGCCACATATATAATAATAAAATTTCTAGGAACCACATTTTAAAAAGTAAAAAGAAACTAGTGAAATTAATTTAATGCATGTTTTATTTAACCCCCAAATGCAATCACTATAAAAATTACAGTGAAATTATAATGAAATTTTACAGCCATTTTTTCGTACTAAGTAAAATCCAGTGTGTATTTTACACCCAATAGCACATCCTAATTCAGACTTACCCCATGTCAAGTGCTCAGTTTCCACATGTGGCTGGTGGCTTCTGCATGGAACAGTACAGATAGAGACAAAGTCTGGGCTATAATATATTTCCTTCCTGAGATGCTTTCCAGATCTGGAACTTTCTTCTAATTTGTCTCTGTTCTTTTTTTTTTTTTTAAGGTTTTATGTATTTATTCATGAGAGAGGGGGGGGGCGGGCAGAGACATAGGCAGAGGGAGAAGCAGGGTTCCTGTGGAGAGCCTGTAGGATGCAGGACTCGATCCCAGGATCCCAGGATCATGACCTGAGCCGAAGGCAGACGCTCAACCACTGAGCCACCCAGGGATCCCCTGTTCTAACATCGTTTTGAGATGGACCCAAAGACCCCAGCTCATTGTTGACTATGGCAAAGCTTCATGTGACCCTTCCATGACATTTGGCCAGCCTGTGTGGGACTCTCCGGATGCCTGATAATCCTACCTGCTTCTTCTTATCCTCTGCTGCCCCTGCGGGGTAACGGGTAGTACTACACAGAGGCAGAGGTGTTCAGTGAGGTCAACCAGAAAAAGCTTCAATGAATCTGACATATTTAAGAATGTTGACAGCAATTGCTCTACCACTTGGTGCTTAGCACAGTGGTTCTGGAAAACATCGTTAGCACACATGCAAACCATCCATCCCAATGACTTACTGTCAAGGTTCTAATGCTAAATTTAAAGTATGGAAACCTAAGTTTGTGGCATTTGATGGGAAGTTAAGGTTTTCTCAATTACAGAAGGCTTCTGGGTTAAAAATGCGTGTGTTTGAATCTCCCAGTTGAGGATCTCCATATTCTGGCTGGGCGTCCTTCGACGTAACTTTCTTCATTGTTTGCTGCCTCTCCATGGAAAGGAATACAAACTGTTCCATCATTCCAATTGATCTAATCCAACCGCTTCCTCTGTCCCCACGTGTCCTTTTCCTGCTTTACCAAATAAATAGAGTCCAATTTCCCTTTTTGTACGATCTCAAAATTACTCTTTATCTTCATCTCCTCTTTCTTTTGTTCTTATCTCTGGAAAAGATTAAACTAAGTTCCAGGAGAGCAGCAACCATATCTGTTTTTGCTAAACACCACGTTCCCAGCACCTAGCACAGGCCTGATACACAGAAGGAGCCCAAAAAAGGTTTTGTTTTTATTTTTATTTTTTAAAGATTTTATTTATTTATTCATGAGAGACAGAGACAGAGAGAGAGAGAGAGAGAGAGGCAGAGACACAGGCAGAGGGAGAAGCAAGCTTCATGCAGGGAGCCCGATGTGGGACTCAATCCCAGGTCCCCAGGATCACGCCCTGGGCTGAAGGTGGCGCTAAACTGCTGAGCCACCCAGGCTGCCCAGGTTTTGTTTTTAGCTGGATGAATCCTCAAAAGGATGCAACTTATAGGTAGGCATTCAAACCAGATGCTAGACCTTCTCTTTCATGATTCTCTAGTATTTTAGGAAGCATTGTTTAAAAACTAGCATTTATCTGGGAACCATGCTAAGCATTGTGCTTATCTCTAGAGTCAGTGCTGATAGGTTTCTCAAAAACTTTATCGAGTCTCATACACACACACACACACACACACACACACACGATTAATAAAAGGAGTGCTCTGAGTCTGGCTCAGACATCTCGAGCTTCCTATGATGAATCTTTCCTCCCTTTCGGCTGAGTCTGCATGCATTTCCCTCTGTGCTTCTATGCAACACTCCCCCCTTAAAGGGTGCTGGAACAGCGTGCCTGTGCCTTCCTGCTTCCACCTAGAACAAGCCCTGAGGGTTGTGGAGACTAAAGATCTGAAGGACAGAACAGGTCAGTGGCTGACCTTCGTGCAAAGTACCACATAGCAGAGGAGAGGAAGCAAAACCCAGCTCAGGGTGGCTACAGCAGAGGTGAGGCTGAGGAATCTGAACAGGGCATTAGTGCAGGCACACAGACTCCTGGTTTTGCAAGTGTGGCAAGACAGGCCACTTACATGCAATTTCAAAGGAATTCCAGAATGATTCCAATGATGCTGTTACATCCCAGACTGTACCTGACACTGACTTGAAAGAAAAGAGGAGAAAGCCTGTAGAAAAGAAGAATCTTGGGCACCTGCGTGGCTCAGTTGGTTAAACATCTGCCTTCGGCTCAGGTCATGATCTTGGGATCCTGGGATCAAATTCTGCATTGGGCTCCCTGCTCCCTGGGGAGCCTGCTTCTCCCTCTCCTGCTCCTCCTGCTTGTACTCTTTCTCTGTCAAATAAACATATACAATCTAAAAAAAAAAAAAAAACCCCAAAAAGCATCTCAATCAGGGAGGAGATACACAACATTTTAAAAGAGGAGCAAAGCTGCAGGAGCCTTAGTATGGGCCTGTGAGCCCACAAAGAACGAGACCACACTCCCTTTGCCAACCCACATCTCTCCAGAGCCGGTCAGGCTTGAGTGTCAGGCCAGCCTGCCATTCCTTGGTCCCCACCTTGGGCTGCTGGTGAGGCCTCTGGCTTTGCTCTACCCTAGGACATCTTGTCTTCCAGCACCCGCCCTGACCACCTATCTCATCTTGAAACTCCTGCTTCATGTGTGTGGCTTCTCAGGGGTGAGGCTCTGGCGGAGAGGGGAATGCTGATTCAGGCTCAAAGGTCTGGAGCACCGACAGAAAAATGAGCCGGGGATGTATGCTTGGAAACAAGAATCTGCAGACTGTAATGCTTCTGAATTAGAAAAATCTTTTTGTCTTCTCTTCCCACCTGCTCTCCTGAGCAATGTCATCTTCACTTGTGTTGGGAGGGGCCACTCACAGATGACCCCCCCGCATGTACCCCGATGCAGCCTGACGCTGTACAGTAACAGCAGGTGTGCAGTCCCTGCCGCTAGAGGCTGTGCTTCCTTGGAACAGGACTGCCTTCAACCAGCGAGAGCCCCATGTCTCCCTGCATGGTGGGGAGTCTGCTTCTCTCTCTCTGTCCCTCCCCCCTGCTCGTGTACTCTCTCACTCTCAAATAAGTAAAATATATATGCATTTTTTATTTTTAGATTTTATTTATTCATGAGAGACACAGAGAGAGGCAGAGACACAGGCAGAGGGAGAAGCAGGCTCCATGCAGGGAGCCGGATGTGGGACTGGATCCCTCAACTGGGATCACGCTCTGACCCAAAGGCAGATGCTCAACCGCTGAGCCACTCGGGAGTCTATATATATATATATATATATATATATAAGCTGCCTTCACCTGTGGATCTTCACTCCTAGCACTTTCAAGAGAGCTTAGCATTTGCTGAATCAATCTAACAACAGGGGAAAGATGACATAATCCTGGTACTGCCATATGGTAGACATTATGCAGCTATTAGAAAATCTTATTTTTAAAGAATATTTAGTGACATGAAGAAGGGCTGATGAAACACCAAAGAAGGTTAGAAAAGATACAATACCGTCTCCTCATTGGTCTCAACTTTGCAGAAACATACATGCGTAGGAAATACACCTGGGCAGGAGCAGACAAACAAGAAAACCAGCAATCCTCTCCAGTGATGGGAATTGGCTGCTTTTTTCTTATTTAGACCTTTCTGTGCTTCCCAAGTTTGTTTGCACTGAGAAAGTATTATATTCTTTCATTATGTTGATATCTTACGGTCTCTTTTATTGCTAAAAGTTCCATTGATTATCTTCCTTCTATCTCCTAGAGTTAACACCAATATTGAAACAAATTTCTGTTAATACCCAGTGGTTAGGGATCACAGGTTTTCAGACATATATTTTCACTTCATGCATTAAAATGGCACACAATACACAAACCTGGGATGTGATTTTCTGCTGCAAACCAGCAGAGTGACTGCCTTTTTTTTTTTTAAGATTATTAATTATTCATGAGAGACACAGAGGCAGAGACATAGGCAGAGGGAGAAGCAGGCTCCCCATAGGGAGCCTGATGCTGGACTCGATCTCAGGACCCTGGTATCATGCCCTGAGCCGAAGGCAGATGCTCAACCGCTGAGCCAGCCAGGTGCCCCCCGAATGACTGCTTTGAGGTACATATATGGAATTCTATACTGTTCCATGGAATTATATATGGAATATGGAAATATATGGAATTCTATACTGGCTAACAAGTTAGCCACTCTGGTGAATTTGTAACATAACGTTTGATAAGAAAGAAAGCGTATCAGATAAGAAATGAGGGAGAGTCTGGGCTGTAAGGATGAAAGATCATTTTTATTTTTTAAAGAGGTCAGAAGTCTTTTTTAAAAAATGTCACATAATTTCTTGGACCACTGTCTTTTACCTTGAATCCTAGTAAAGTGTTACATGGCCTCGGTGGTTCTAAATTTCATAAAGAGTGTCAATTTCTCTGCCTATTCTATTTCCTTAAGTTTATATGTGTTCCATTTCTTTTACTTTTTAAAAAATTACATATTTTTAATTTTAGTTTTAAAAAGGATTTTAAAATTTTAATTCTTAAAAATATTTTATTTCTACGTAATCTCCATACCCAAAGTGGGGCTCAAACTCATGACGCCGAGATCACAAGTTGTACCCTCCACCGACTGAGCCAGCCAGGTGCTCCCTTAATTTTTAATTTTTAAAATTATACAACACAGGCTGATTATAAAAAATTCTTGCAATCTGTAAGTAAGACAGTTAGATTCTTTCACCCTCTCAGTCACACTCTTTCTAAAGGTAGCTACTTCACTGATTTAGTTATATGTTCTTTTCTATAGTTATATGTATTTGTGAGCAAAGATCTGTAATGTGATCCGTGAATAATTTTCCAAGAGTCATCCACTATATTTTCATGCCTTGGCATAACTGTTCATTGCCCAAAACCATGTTGCTATTACTTGTTTTTACTTGTCTCATTCACTTTTCTGTAAACAGATATAACTTTTCAATAATGTAGTCAATTCCCCAACTTTTATGTTGCTCTTCAAAAACATCAACTTTCTCAAGGCAATGAATGTTACATACTGAACCTGAAAAGAAAGAAAGAGGAACAAGTAAAAACGTTAAACGAAGAATGCAATTGAGGGGCACCTGGGTGGCTCAGTCAGCTGTGTCCAACTTTTGGTTTTGGCTCAAGTCCTGATCTCAGGGTCATGGGATTGAGCCCCACATCAGGCTCCGTGCTCAGCATGGAGTCTGCTTATCGCTTTATCTCTGCCTCTCCTCCTGGTAGCTCTCATTGCTTACACTTGCTCTTTCTCTCTCTCAAATAAATAAAATCTTTAAAAAAAAAATAGAATGCAACTGAGATTTCTAAAATGATTTTATTTATTTTATTTTTTTAAAGATTTTATTTATTTGTTCATGACAGACACAGAGAGAGAGAGAGGCAGAGACACAGGCAGCGGGAGAAGCAGGCTCCATGCAGGGAGCCTGATGTGGGACTTGATCCCAGGACTCCAGGATCACGCCCTGGGCTGAAGGCAGGTGCTAAACCACTTAGCCACCTAGGGATCCCATCATCAAATGATTTTAAAGGCAGTGTGTACTGAAGATTTTTCTTTTCTTTTTGTTTTTTAAAACGTTTTATTTATTTAAATAATCTCTACACCCAACATGGGGCTCCTGACCCCATGATCAAGACTCAGATGCTCTTCTGACTGAGCCAGCTAAGTGCCCCTCTTTTCTCTTTTTTCCCCTCTTTTTTTTAAATGAAAAAGGGGAGATGCTAAGGGCAAGCTATCTGAACTGTGAATTGCTATTACCACTTACCACTCCTAAGACCTAAATTAAACATATCATCTCTCTAGAAGAATTCATATGCCTCTAACACATGTACACCACTTAGCTAAAAAGACGTATGACAGAGATAAGTCCCTTTTCTAGGATAAAATAGCCTTCAATAAAATGGTTTATAACTTTTAGATCTTATAGACTTCTAGACACTAATAGTTGACAACAACTCAAAACAGTTAATGGTTGACTTTATTTAAAATATAAATAACCTACCGAATAATTTTTTAATTTCCGCCTCTGGAACATAAAATGGTGGGCCTAGGTAAAAGAGAAACATGGTGAAGAATACTGTCTATAGATATAATTCTAAAGAGAAATTCCCAGGGCCCACTTCTCAGCTGATTTCCAGTGACTCAGGTATAGTTATTCCTTACACAACATAATTATCAAATTGGCGAGGATGTGACAGGTTCCTTTGCGTCTTCTTTTGCACATGTCATACCAAAGAAGTAGGCTGGCTTACCAAGGGGATGCCCATGGTGGGTGCCCATCTCTAGCTTAGGTGAGACAGCTGGGCCGGCCATGGGACTTAACTTTTTTTTTTTTTTTCCTTTTTCAAGTTTTTATTTAAATTCTAGTTAGTTAACATATGGTGTAATATTAGTTTTAGGTGTAGAATTGAGTGATTCATCACTTACATACAACACCCAGTGCTCATCCTAACAAACGTCCTCCCTAATCTCCAACACCCATCTAACCCATTCCCCCCATCCACCTCCCCTCCAGTAACCCTCGTTTTTTTCCCTGTAGCTAAGAGATAGTTTCCTGGTTTGCCTCTCTTTTTTTTGCCCCCTCTATTCATCTGTTTTGTTTCTTAAATTATACATATGAGTGAAATCATATGGTATTTGTCTTTCTCTGACGGACTCATTTCATTTGGCATAATATTCTCTAGCTCCATCCACGTCATTGCAAGTGGCAAGATTTCACTTTTTTATGGCTGAATAATATTCCTGTGTGTGTGTGCGTGTATCTCACATCTTATCCATTTATCAGTCAATGGACATTGAGTTCTTTCCATAATTTGGCTATTGTAAATAAGGCTGCAATAAACACTGGGGATGCATGTGCCCTTCAAATCAGCATTTTTGTATACTTTGGGCAAATACCTAGTAGTACAATTGGTGGAGCGTAGTATAGCTCTATTTTTAACTCTTTGAGGAACCTCCACGCTGTTTTCAGAGTGGCTGGACCAGTTTGCGTTCCTACCAACAGTGCACGAGGATCCCCCCTTCTGCACGTCCTCCTCACCCAACACCTGCTGTTTCCTGTGTTGTTCATTTTAGCCATTCTGACAGGTGTGAGGTGATATCTCATCATGGTTTTATTATTTTTTAAAAAAATATTTATTTACTTATTTATTCAGAGAGAGAGGGGCAGAGACATAGGCAGAGGGAGAAGCAGGCTCCATGCAGGGAGCCTGAAATGGGACTCGATCCCAGGTCTCCAGGACCACACCCCAGGCCGCAGGCAGCGCTAAACCGCTGAGCCACCAGGGCTACCCTCATCATGGTTTTAATTTCTATTTCCCTGATGATGAGTGATGTTGAACATATTTTCATATGTCTGTTGGCCAACTGGATGTCTTTGGAAAAATATCTGTTCATGTCTTCTGCCCATTTTTTAACTGGATTATTTTTTGGGGGTGTTAAGTTTGGTAGGTTCTTTACATATTTTGGATACTAACCCTTTCTCAGATGTCATTTGTAAATATCTTCTCCATTCCAAAGGCCACCTTTTAGTTTTGTTGATTGTTTCCTTTGCTGTGCAGAAGCATTTTATCTTGGGAAGCCTGGATGTCTCAGCAGTTGAGCGTCTGTTTTTGGCTCAGGGCATGATCCCGGGGTTCTGGGATTGAGTCTCGCATCAGGATCCCTGTGAGGAGCCTGATTTTCCCTCTGCCTATGTCTCTGCCTCTCTCTCTCTCTCATGAATAAGTAAATAAAATCTTAAAAAAAAAAAAAAAGAAAAAAAAAGAAGCATTTTATCTTGATGACGTCCCAACAGTTTATTTTTGCTTTTGTTTCCCCTGCCTTAGGAGACATATTTAGTAAGAAGTTGCTATGGTTGATGTCAGAGTTACTGCTTGTGTTCTTTTCTAGGACTTTTTTTTTTTTTTAAAGATTTTATTTATTCATGAGAGACACAGAGAGGGAGGGAGAGGCAGACACAGGCAGAAGGAGAAGCAGGCTCCATGCTGGGAGCCTGACATGGGACAGGATCCTGGGTCTCCAGGATCACACCCTGGGCTGAAGGCGGCGCTAAACCGCTGAGCCACCTGGGCTGCCCTCTTCTAGGACTTTTATTATGGTTTCAGGTCTCACTTTTAGGTCTTTTACCCATTTCGAATTTTATTATTGTGTGTAGTGTAAGAAAGTGGTCCAGTTTCATTATTTGCATGTGGCTCTCCAGTTTTTGGGACTTGGGAATTTTAAAATCAGCATGAAATTCATTAACATATTCCTTGGCATTTCCTTCATCTTTTGGAGTACTGCTTTCCTATGACTCTTGCACTCGCTCACACTCTATATATCCCTCCCACTCTGCACAGGCCATTCACTCTAAAGGAAATTTAGCTTCTGCTCCTTTCAAGAGGTATTCTGAGTTCCAGCCCCAGACAGAGCCTGTTGTATTTTCTGCCTACAAGCCCTGCCTTAAGCTTCCTCTTCAGGAATGGAATTTATATCAGATTAGCAGAACTGAAGTCTGTCTCCATTAATTTCAATTTCCATCCAATTGCTCCAGACTTAATTATGGACACTAGGTCTCATCTTTTAATGAACTTTTAAGACCTGATTTACTCAAACAGAAAAGAATACTTGCACATGTAAATATTTATAAAACACCATATTAAAAAAAAAATCTCTGTTAAAAATCAAAAAGGGGATTTCTACCATAAAAGTCTCTATATTTTGTTTTCACTCTTCCTGAAAATAAAAGCTCAGTCGTGGCAAAGATTAAGCTTGCAATGTTCAAGCACATCAAAAGGAGCCCAGAAGAAAACATCACTTTTATAAGTTCAAAACAAAGATCATTATTAAACGATGCAATAAATTGTAAAATTTCAGAAATTAAAAAACTATAATGGTTTAGAGATTTTTCTGCATACCTCCAACTCCCCCCCCCCCCATCCATGTCTCATCTATTGTCCTATGAGGGTGTGTCTGTGTATTTGTAGGTGTGTTCCTAATACATCCCCACCACCATGGATGGAGCACACATGCTATGTTCAAAACAGGGCAACCAGTCCCTCTTCCTCCTATTCCAGAGTTCACGAGATTTCTTTCTTATATGAGCGCCATCCATTTCTCCCTCTCTTCTATAGTCTGAGCTGTGAATGGTGAATGAGATGACATACAAGTAAAACGTGTATCCAGTGGGAAGAGGAATAAAGGTTTATAGTTTCCATTTACCCAAACCAGACTTTCCTTCCTATATAGAAAGCAGTATTCTTCCTATGATCTAAATTAGGAGCAAATACTGCTATCCGTGTCATAGAATTAAATCCCTGAAATGAGGCAACATCTTAGAAAACGAAAAACAAAAGAAACTTTACCTGCATGTTTAGTGGGATCATAACAAAGAACAGCCAAGAGGTAATGAAACCCTTTTCTTGTTAGGGACAGCATTATATCTGCATAGCTAAAAAGAACACAACATAGTAAAGTGTTACATTTCTCTACAAAGGCAAAGCCTGCAGGGGATGAGAGTTAGGGAGGGAAACCAAGTTCACTCATCTCCATTACTGAGTTTAATTCCGAAAGACCAGCTGAAGTCGATTTGCATTCTAAATGCCAGAAACAGTCTGCAAATTATGTCATCTGGCAAACTGGGAAATATTAAGACAGGAATCAAAAGGGTGTGTGCTTCCAGAGCTCATCAGACCAGAAGATGTCACGTTAAGCTGAGGAGAGGCTCCTTCCAGCCTGATGTGGTGCTCCAAGGTCTATCCACTTGGAACACACACTTCCCAAAGCAGTGCCAGCTCTGGAGCAGTGCTTCCCAGACCAGGCTGGGTATCAGTCACCTGAGCACCTGCTGAAAAAAAAAAAGATGCTTAAACTCCATCCCCAGAGCGTGATTCGGTAGGTTTGCTGTTGGGCTTGGATGCTGCAGTTTAACAATATCCTGGGCAACTGGGTCCTCTCCAGAGGCATATGTAGGAAGTACAAAACACAATTCCTTTCCTCTGCTGAGTTGGAGGGGGACAAGACTAACAGACAAAAATTCAAGGGAGTATGAAATCAAGCTCTGCAGAGTACAACATAAACCACGAGTGCTACTGGCACAGTCCTTTTTAGTAGAGGTCCCGGGGTACATGTGATGTCATTTCCCAGCTGTGTCTGATTGGTTCAGAATGGGAGGCAGGCGCTGACTGGGACGGGGCCCATCAGCAGAGTGACCAGGAGTGGGAGCTGGGCCCCATGCAGAATGCTGGCTTGGGCCAATCAGATGACTGTGCTGGGAAACTGAATCGAGAGACCCAAAAAGAAGGTGCTCGTTAGCTGTCATCACTGTACTGCCGCTGGAGCTTCTGTGGTATGTGCTTGTTGGCACTGGGGGTTGTGAGAAGTCAGACACACGGGAGCAGAAGTAGAGGAAGCAGAGGAAGCCTAACAGAGTAGGAGGACAGAGGAGACGGGCACAAGGAGGTAGAGATGCCGTGAGGGACAGGCAGACAGAGACAGACTCCCCAGCTCTGAGGGAGGTGCCTTGGCACTAGGCACACAGTTTCTACTAGGCTTGGGTGTACTGGGATCTCTGTCCAGGGCTCTGTGAGAAACTGGGGAGGGGATTAGCATGGGGATTAGGAGTGTGGACTTTGCCAGATGCCAGAGTTTGAAGCCTAGCTCCTCCACATAGTGGCTACATAAGCTTGACACATTCTCAACCTCCGTGGGCCTCAGTTTCCTCATCTGTAAAACGGGGATGAGACTAGTAACCAACTCACAGGTTGTGGTGTGTATTCAATGAGTTTATACACGTGAAGTGCTTAGAACACGGCCTGGTATGATGTAAACACCCGGGTTAGTTTTGTTATTGTTTGTTTATTATTTATTTGACAGAGAGAGAGATTGAGCACACAAGTAGGGGGAGCAGGAGCAGTGGCAGACGGAGAAGCAGGCTCCCCCTGCCTGATGTGGGGCCCGATCCCAGGACCCCGAGATCATGACCTGAGCTGAAGGCAGATACTTAACCAACTGCGTCACCCAGGTGCCCCTTGTTATTCTTTTTAGCAGACTCCCCCAGCTAGTACTGGCTTGAGTGGGTCACATATCCTTGCAAGAGAAAGTGCTGGATCAAAGCAAACTTTTGAACAAAAAACCTTTACTTAGTTTACTGATTGTTGATCTTAAGAAGAAGGAAGAAGCGGGGCACTTGGGTGGCTCAGTCTGTTGAAGAGAATGACTCTTGATTTCCGCTCAGGTCTTGATCTCAGGGTCATGATGTTGAGCCCCTGCTTAGTGCGAGGTAGAGGTTCATGCTTAAGGGTCTCTCTCCCTCTGCCCCTTCCCCCCACTCACACTCTCTCAAAATAAATAAATAAGATTTTTTTTTAAAGAAGAAGGAAGAAGTAACTTGCCATCCCCTTGAAAGTGATCAGTCAGACTGGTTTGGCAGGGTTTCCTAGGACTGACACACTTCATTCCCTTTGGAATGTGGACTTTCTCAACCACTTTGAAAAAATTCAGAAAAACGAGAGAGGTTTGCCCCACTGATTTATGTTAGATGACACACCTGAGGGGCCTAGCATCAAACACCGCAGGACTTGTGCACGTGCAATCAAAACAGAAAAGGTGCCTGGTATTAATGACAGGAATGAAATAAAGTTCAAACATGCTAAGTACCAAGACGAAGATAAAGAAGTGTATTTTTCTATTGGCCTCAGGTAAGTTGTTTTTCTGGTAACAAAGGCCAACACGTTCTCAGGTGTGCTTGGGGCTGTGATCACACACACGTACAGGTTCACACACGCACAGACATACATGTGTGCACGTGCATACACACACGTGGCCAGGCTGGGAGGAAAGAGAGTGGGGAAATCAGGGAGGACCATAGAGTGGCCAACCTAGAACTGGATTCCTGAAACAAGCCTTCTAGATGGGGTTTCACTACTCATTGTTAACCATGAAGTAACAGTCCAGAGGCCACTTAGGTGACCTTTATACCCAGGACAGAGGTGGTGGTGGGTGGCTGGTAGCAAACAGTGGATTTCCTTTGCTGTGGGTTTAGTTTGCTCTCATTCGTTTATTTGACGCATATGTACTAAGCTCCTACTGTGTGCTAAATACACACTCTGCCAGCAGCTGGGGAATGATACAGCAATGCATGGTCTGCCCTCATAGTGAGCTGTGACTTGCAGCTTGCTCCCCACTGCCTTGTGGATTTGAACCACACAGATCAAAGCCCCTGTGAGGACTAACCCCAAAGAGGAGGATGAACATCCTTAGGGAGTGGGAAACACCCAAAAAGGCAGACATCTAGCAGAAGTGGATTTAGTATACATATGTGGTATATTATGGAAGCAGAGAGGGTCCACACAACATGTTGAGTTGCTAAAGGACACTGATATCACACAAGAAATACACAGTAAACACCAAAATGTGCTGTGGACATCTGAGGGCAAGAATAGAGCTGGAAATGTAACAATGAAAGGGCAGATGCCAGGCATGATGTGTTCTGTTATTTCCCCAATATACGGCACAGTATCTATTTAGAACTTGGTGGGAACTTAGTATGCATTTATTGGGTGTCTGAATGAAAGTGATAGAATCGAAGTGCTCAGTAAGAGACAAGCGGGCACAGCAAATGCTAAGGATGGGCCCTTAGAGAATGGCCACTTCCAGGCAGGTGAGGAAAGGGAAGGTTCCAGAAAGAAAATGTGGCATGGTCTATTTAAAGAAGATTAGGTGTGTCAATAAGCTGTATTCATGAAACAGTTTTTAAGAAATAAAAAATTTTATTTCGTGATGCCTGGGTGGCTCAGCCTTTGAGCATCTGCCTTTGGCTCAGGGCATGATCCTGAGGTTCCGGGATCGAGTCCCACATCGGACTCCCTGCATGGAGCCTGCTTCTCCCTCTGCCTGTGTCTCTGCCTCTCTCTGTGTGTCTCTCATGAGTAAATAAAAAAAATCTTAAAAAAAATAGTTAAAAAAATTTTATTTCACTGATGGGCATGCAGGCCTTTGGATATATGTGAAGAGTCTGCCCCATACTATGAAATAATTTAATATTTATATGCTATCTCCAAGTAAGTAGGTGAGCGGTATTTGGAATGGAATGTACACAGGAGTGGCCATGTTTTACTCTGTATGCTTTTAATTTCTTTTCTTTTCTTTTTTTTTACTGTAACTTCCTCATCTATAAAATGGGAATAATGGTAGCAATATGCCCCACAGGGTTGTTTGGTGGAGCAGAGGTATATAGAGTGTGTTAAGCAATACTTGGCACATGGCAATTGCCCAGAACGGTTTCTGGGTTAGTGGAGGCAGTGGGGGTGATATCAGTGGACATGCTACCATCTTGCAGAGGAGTCAGCTGACACCTGGACAAGTTGAATACTTTGATCGAGGCAGCACAGCTTAGAAGTGATGGAACAACAAGCCTTGTACCAGGTTCCCATGGCCATGGCCAAATCCTATCCTTTTCTTTCTTTCTTTCTTTCTTTCTTTCTTTCTTTCTTTCTTTCTTTCTTTCTTTTTTTTAAGATTTTTATTTATTTATTTATGGGATAAGAGAGACAGAGAGAGGCAGAGACACAGGCAGAGGGAGAAGCAGGCTCCATGCAGTGAGCCTGACGTGGGACTCGATCCCGGGTCTCCAGGATCAGGCCCTGGGCTGAAGGCGGCACCAAACCGCTGAGCCACCCAGGCTGCCCAATCCTATCCTTTTTCACACAAAGATGGTACCGAATTTAGATCTTCTAATTCCAGATACGTGAAGCTATTTCAAACCAGTAAAAGTCTAACTGATTTTCTGGAGCTCTCAAAAAGTACAGCATATTAAATTAAGAAGGCCAAAAAGGAAAAGCCAATGTAATTAAAGAAACAAAATTACTAACCGTTCGCGATCACCTGGGTTAATAGCAACTAATGCTCCTCTATCCCAGATCCGGTCAAATTTGCCGATATTTGCTCTATCAGGAAGAAAAAGAAACAAAAGTACAACATCTTAGGTAAGAAAAATCGAGTCTTGATCAAGAAGGACGGCGTTTCCGGTGGCTCAGGCTGGTATTCACTAGCTGTCAAGGAACTGGGATCTCTGTCTTTCTGGAGTCAGCAGGGACATGCAGATGTGGACATGAGGAGCTCCTTCTAGTTTTAGGAACTGGTGGCAGTGGCTTCCCTCTTCTGCTCTGACGGGGGAGCACAGAGGAGAGCTAAAGGACAATTTGTGACAACCTGCTCCCAGCCCCCAGAAGTATCAGGGACTTCCAGGGGATAAGGTATCACTGCCTTCTGCACTTTGAAATTTCTTTCCATTACAGGTCAGTTGTGAAGTGAAGACATGGTCTTACTCTTCCTTCCTTTTCCCTACCTGCCTAGAGGCATGACAATGCTTTCCATATTTTGGAAATTATCCAAGGACACGAAAGCTATCAAGTGTGCAGACAGGTGGGCTGCAGAACAGAGATTCAACTCCATGCAATTGGGAATGGAGAGGGGTAATCAGAAGTGCTGCCTGGCAAGCACTCAGGTTATTCAAAGGGCAGAGGTGGAATTTGGTCCTACCTGGGAAGATCAAAAAGGCTGCAACAGTACAACGAAATGTTCCCTGAAGAGCTCTGTAATGAAAGGCGGGGGGGGGGGGGGGGGGATGCTATTTAAATAGGAGTGACATGGATGGTTACAGAAAGATACGAGCAGCAAAGCACAGCAAAGGTGGTGGAGAGAGAATGTGTAACTCAACATGAAGAATGCAATGGTACCGCAAATAATTTTAACTGAAAATACTACAAATATATTTTAAAGATTTTACTTATTTATTTGGCAGAGAGATAGAGCATAAACAGGGGGAGCAGCAGAGGGAGAGGGAGAAGCGGACTCCCGGTGGAGCAGGGAGCTCGATGCACGGCTCAATCCCAGAACCCCAGGATCATGACCTGAGCTGAAGGCAGATGCCTAATTGATGGAACCACCACTACAAATAATTTTTTTTTAATGGCACTCTGTTTTTTTGTTTGGTTTGGTTTGGTTTGGTTGGTTGGTTTTTTTTAGACCTGTATGGGGTTCTCTGGGATCAACTCAAGAAGAAAAATCACAGTGAGGTTAACCCTGGAGATTAGTTAGCTATTATCTTCAGAACTTGTTCTGTTTTAGCAATGTTTGTTTTAGCAGAGCCCTGATATTTTGACACTGTTAAAGATAAATAAACAGGTCAATCAACTACCAGGCAGGCTGATAGAGGAAGGTCAGATATCTTGGAAGTCATTCCTGCAAAGTGCAGTTGTGTGCACTCCTGGCTTTTTCTCTTTCATTCATCGGCTAATGGGAATTTATTGCCTGAGCCCTTTGTGGGCAGGACTATCCTGGGTTCCAGAGAGTGGGTGTGAATCTGACACAGCCTCTGACCATAGCGAGGAAAGCCTGGTAGAGCAGAGAGGTGTGGGTGCAGAGGCAGAGTTAGGACGGGATGGCCTGTGTGCCAGAGAACTTGGGGACTCAGAAGACAGAGCTGGGAACTGCCTGAGGGCAACAGGCAAAGCCCAACAAGAGGCAGCCTCTGAAAGGGTATCTAGAAGCATCTGCTCATATATATATATATTTTTAAAGATTTTATGTATTTACTCATGAGAGACACACACAGAGAGGCAGAGAGACATAGGGAGAGGGAGAAGCAGGCTCTATGCAGGGAACTCGAGGCAGGACTCGAGGCAGGACTTGATCCCAGGACCCCAGGGTCCTGAGCCGAAGGCCGATGCTCAACCACTGAGCCACCCAGGTGCCCCTGCATCTGCTAACATTATAGGGGGCTGAGCTGGGGGTGCAGCCCAGGGGGAGTAAAGGGACATGGATTCCATTAGATCCAAGGGATGTGAGAAGCCTGGAGGGTGGGGGTGAGGGTGAAGGGCAAGGAAGGAGAGGTCAGGTATGCAACTGTTAGATAGTATTCTGAAGTGAGGCCCCAATGGAGGTTTACAAATATAGGAAGGGTCTCCAAAGATCAGTCTGGAAGCACCGTGGGGGTCAACCCAAGGGGTGGGCATGATGGCAGGGAGGACGGGCAGCAAGTCTCAACTTGGGGGATCTTGTTGGCAGACAAGCAAGTCCCTGCCTGCCCCCAGTTCCCAGGACACATGCATGACACGTCCCAGCTATAAGTGTAAGTGAATTTTAAGGTATCAGGAAAACTGGGTGAGTTGCTAGCAAACTGGAAGTGACCTATCTCCTCCCTCCCACACCCCAAGCTGGCAAAAAAAGTTAGATGTGTTCTATGAAATTTAGTCTGTTGAGGCTGAGGTTGACCCTCTGATGGTCTGTGGGAGGCTCGGAGATGAAGTAGGGATGGTGTTCCTTAACAGCGAGTTACATCAACTTGACCTTGTGTGTTGGACCAGGAAGGCATCCTGTAGAATAGACGGGGTAAATGTGCACTTTGTGAGGCATTGCACGAACACTGCTCAGGCAGTCTTGTGGGTGAGGTAGAGGAATATAGGATGGATGCTCAGAGAAGTACTCAGGTCAGCTTTCTACAGTAGTGACGCTGGGCCCCACACCCCTGAGGATTCTGATTTAACTGGCCTGGGGTGAGCCCTCGGATTGGGAATTTTGAAAGATCCACAGGCCTTTGCAAATGTGCCCCTGAGGCTGAGAACCACTGCTCTGGGACTAGCCTCTTTGGACTGAGTAAGCTCATGGGATGATTTGAGAACAGAGTGGGAGGAAGCTGTAAAATAAAGTACTCTTAAGCCTCCTACTGACCTGCAATTAGTTTCAATATTTAGAAAACTGGGTACCTCATGAGAAACTGACTGTACCAACAGACAATGGCCAGACCACACAGGACTAGAGAGCTTGGACCCAGCCATAGCCAGCCTGGGAAGCCAAGCCACAGCCTCTGCCTTGATGATGTGTCAGTGACTGCCAGCCTCCCTAATTGTCATCACCTTTCCCCCTTCAAACTCAAGATGAACCAGAGAAGAAAGACACTCCCCAAGCCAATCCTACCTGTCACCATGCGTCAGTAGGCATTCCGAGGCTGGGTGAGGGGAGCTCTCCTCTCTGTTCCCTTCATGCCCTGTGTCATTACTCTTAGCTCCACAAGGGACAAATGGCTTTCTCTGTGTTTTTTTCTTCTAAGCTAAGATATTCATTAGGGCAGGGACCGTGTTTCTATCTCTTCAAGGTCTTACACGGGGTATGGCCCAAGACATTCTCAGAAATGCCTCTTTATAAATCAATCAAACAAACAAACCCAAAGCAAAACCATGAGTATAGATAGGCTTTGCCATCAGCTGTTGTATATATTTGTGCATATCTAGCTATCAACTATCTTTTTTTTTTCTTTAAAGATTTTATTTATTCATGAGACACACAGAGAGAGGCAGAGACTTAGGCAGAGGGAGAAGCAGGCTCCCTGCAGGGAGCCAGATGGGGAACTTGATCCCAGGACCCTGGGATCACACCCTAAGCCAAAGGCAGATGCTTAACCCTGAGCCACCCAGGTACCCCTACCTATCACCTATCTTTTTAAGCCCTCGCTCCTTAGACTATATAACCACCAGGTGAGTCTGTGTGAGAAAGTGAAGTCACATAACAGTTGTAACTTATGCACCTCAAGAATGACTTTTCCTATGGGGGTAGGGGAACAATTATTTACCAAAAACAAAACAAACCTTGAATACTTTGCCTCCAGGAATTTCCACAATGGGTTCTTCTGTGTAAGAAAGATTCTGCTCTGTAAAAAACTCCTGTATCCCAAGTTCACTGATTTCCACACCTACTACACTGTGTCCTCGGTCTGCAAACCTGCATGAAATCACATATTTACACTTAAATTTTTATTCCAAATACTAAATCAAAGGGCATACCCCTAACAAACATACATTTCCCTTAATTTTAAGGGATTTTTATGAATTTGGGGTCACAGGGTTTCATAGAACTTGTATGGAAGTGGATCTTTATGTTCTGAAACTTAATAGTACATGGTATTCTGAAAAATTGATCCGTATGACCATATGAAAAAATTAAAAATTTGGAAAACTATACTTTAAAATGTTGATCTACTACAAATGGATTTGATTAGATGAGTTTCTAATTTAAAAGCACCCTGTGGATTAGAGATGCTTTTCAATTCCTCTAAATCAGCTCTGTCCATTAAAACTTCCTCTGCTGGAGGGGATCCCTGGGTGGCTCAGCAATTTAAGCCGAAATCCAGAGTCAGAGGCTCAACTGACTGAGCCACCCAGGTGCCCTTAAGTGTGATTTAGTTTAAAATGAAATCTGCACACGTGGCTAGTGGCCATGGCGCTAGAGCACAGGGCTCCAGAACATTAGTGTCCATTTCTATAATCTTATAATTTCCATTTACTTACAATAAACACTACCCAGAAATTTACCTAATTGCCATAAACAAATAACTAGTGTTTTCCTGATAAGTTTTTAAATTACAGGATCCACAGTCTTGGGAATCTTGGATTCAGAGGAAACAGTGCTAGTGGTACAGTATTGATTTTTGTCAAATAAACACAGTCAGTTCTGCTATAATGCAACATACTCATCCCTAAAAAAAAAATCACTGTGCTATGCAATATCTTGCAATAGAAATCGAAAGGCTTATGGGGAAAATGGGGGTTGCCACAGAACATTAAAAAACGTTATCATAGTGGAATATTACTCGGCCATAAAAAAGAATGAAATCTTGCCACTTGTGACAACATGAATGGACCCTTAGGGCATTATGCTAAATGAAGTAGGTTAAACACAGAGACACAAATACTGTATAGTCTCACTTGTATGTGGAATCTAAAAAAGAAAAAAAAAAAAAAAAAACGAGCTCATAAATCCAGAGAACAGATTTGTGGTTGCCAGAGGTAGGGGTGGAGGGTGGTCAAAACAAGCAAAGATGGTCAAAATTCCCAGTTTTGAAATAAATAAGCCATGGGGATGTAATGCACAGCATGGTGACTATAGTTAGTAATGTCTGTAAGTTGCTCAGGCAGTAGATCTTAAAAGTCCTCATCACAAGAAAAAAAAATTCTGAAACTACATATGATAACGGATATTAACTAGACCTACCGTGGGCATCGTTTTGTAATAAATACAAATATCAAATTATTATATACACCTAAAACTAACACATTGTTATATGTCAAGTATACCTTAAGTTTTGTTTTTTTTTAATTTTTTTTTTAAAGATTTTATTTATTTATTCATGAGACACACAGAGAGAGGCAGAGACACAGGCAGAGGGAGAGGGAGAAGCAGGCTCCATGCAGGGAGCCTGACGCGGGACTCGATCCCTGGTCTCCAGGATCATGCCCTGGGCTGAGGGCAGACACTTAATCGCTGAGCCACCAGGGCTGCCCCTGTTTTTTTTTAAAAAAGCTATTACACATTTGCCATAACTTATCTCTGTGAACCAGGATTTTCTCAAAAACATAGTTAACATTTAGAAATAGACTGAATAAATAATGCAGAAGAAAAAAAAAACTTGGGGGACTCCTGGTGGTGCAGTGGTTGAGCCTTTGGCTCAAGTCATGTTCCTGGGGTCCTGGGACAAAGCTGTGCGTTGGGCTCTCTGCTCAGTGGGGAGCCTGCTTCTTCCTCTCCCTCTCCCTGCTGCTACCCCTGCTCATTCTCTTTCTTATTCGCTCTTGTATCTAAAATACATAAGTAAAATCTTAAAAAAAAAAGAAAAAAAAAAAAGAAAACATCGTCAGTGGCACATTAAAAAGACAGGGGGCCCCTGGCTGGCTCAGTAGGTAGAACATGTGACTCTTGATCTCCATGGGATGTGAGCTCAAGCCTCATGTTGGGTGTAGAGATGACTTTATTTTTATTTATTTATTTATTTATTTATTTATTTATTTATTTATTTATTTATTTATTTTTAAAGATTTTATTTATTTATTCATGAGCGACGGGAGGGGCGGGGGGTTGGCACAGAGACACAGGCAGAGGGAGAAGCAGGCTCCATACAGGCAGCCCGACATAGGACTCGATCCTGGGTCTCCAGGATCAGGCCCTGGGCTGAAGGCAGTGTTCAACCGCTGAGCCACCCGGGCTGCCCCAGATGACTTTGAAGAATAAAATCTTTAAAAAAAAAAGAGAGAGATGGGACACCTGGGTGGCTCAGTGGTTGAGCGTCTGCCTACAGCTCAGGTTGTGATCCTGGGGTCCTGGGATGGAGTCCCACATTGGGTTCCCAGTAGGGAGCCTGCTTCTCCCTCTGCCTGCGTCTCTGCTTTTCTCTGTCTCTCATGAATAAGTAAATAAAATCTTAAAAAAAAAAAAAAAAGAGAGAGAGAGAGAGAGAGAGACAGGAACCTAAAAGAAATGAAATGGTCACAGAGTGTATCAGACACATTAAAAGTTTACAAAAAATATATATATATAAATAGTACAGAGCGTTTGAAAGGGCTGCAGCTTGTGCGTTATTGTGCGTTGAGGGGAAATGACTGGAAAGTTCTAACACCAGCTGTGGATGGGAGTGGCTCACAGCACATAAGTCAACTGAGGTGCCTCCTGTCCCTTTACACACGGCTGCACTCAGCTGTGTGTGGTTTTCTACTCTTACCTCACATTTCTTACACACGAAATTATACAGAAGTGAATGTAAAATTCACATCATGTTCAAATTGTTCCCTGATTTATCAATGGAGTCAGAGTGAAATTGCATTATCAAAACAAGAGGGGTAGCAGAACTGATTGTACCCCTTGCCCACAGGAGACTACTACTTTCAATGAGGTCTGAGCATGAACTGTTTACGGATCTAAAATAAACACTATCAATAACTTGTCTTTCATGTTTCCTCCTGAATTTATAAGTTAATCTACAGGGAATATATTTAATGTTTTATTTTGTTATTTATTTATTTTTTTAAGATTTTATTTATTTATTCATGAAATACACACAGAGAGGGGCAGATATTCATTTATTTATTTATTTAAGATTTTATTTATTTATTCATGAAATACACACACAGAGAGAGAGGCAGAGGGAGAAGCTGGCTCCATACAGGGAGCCTGACGTGGGACTCCATCCCGGGGCCCCAGGATCACACCCTAGGCTGAAGGCAGGCACTAAATCGCTGAGCCACCTGGGCTGCCCTGTTATTTATTTATTAAATAATTTGAATTAAAAAATATTTATTTATGAGAGAGAGAGAGAGAGAGAATGAGCAGGGAGGCCAGTCAGAGGGAGAGAAAGAAGCAGACTCCTTACTGAGCAGGGAGTCCAACATGGGGCTCGATCCCAGGACTTGGGATCAAAGGCAGACGCTTAACTGACTGAGCCACTCAGGCACCCTTGAATTTTCTTTTTAATTAAGTAGGCTCTACACCCAATGCGGGGCTTGAACTCATGACCCTGAGATCGAGAGCTGCATACTCTTCCAACTAAGCCAACCAGGTGCCTCCAGGAAATATTTTTTTTTATTCTCCACACAAAGTTATCCAAGCTGGCTGTGAAGATTTTTATTTACATTTTGAAATTAAAGCAGAGCCTATTACAGACTGGTACAGGCTGGGTTATTATGAATGATGTCGTTCTTAAAAAAAAAAAAAAAAAACAAAGGAAATGTGTTAAACATTTTATTTTAGTGCTTTTGGGCCTCGCCGCATAGTCATCTATTCACATCTGATATCTGGACTGACCTCAATACATAAATTAGATACATAGATGAAAAATCCTCTAATATAAGCACTTACCAGCAATTGAAATAGCTTAGTTCTGGTATTTTTATTACAAATGACTTTAGACCTAGTCGACAATCACATGTAATTGTCTGTTTTCTCCTTCTACTTCCTAATCTTGTCTCAAACTCTCTGCCAGTGCTAGATTGTTAACACTTAACGACACGGCTATAAGACAATCTGTTTGTAGAGTTAATGTTTTTCTTGCAAGTAGCTTCCAAAGCGACTCTTCTGGTTCAGTTAGGGGTAAGTCTAGTAATACAGTTTAAGTATTCTCAGTTTCATGGCCACACTAGAGTCCGATGCCATAGCAGCCATGTCCCAAATACTCAGCTACAAGTTGAGCAAGGGGGCGGTCTGTATGCAAGAGTCTGTACCCAAAAACCAGCTCCGAACACAATCGTGTTCTCTGGGTCCACCGCCTATATTTATATAGGAAACAGAGCATTTCCAAGTCACTATGAGTTTCATTTACTAATCTTTTTTTTTTTTTTAATAAATACTTTAAAATGTTTTGCCTAAGGACCAAAATTCTCAACAATCAAGCTTATGAACTAATGGTATGTACAATAGTGTCTGTGTAGTATCATTGCGACTGAGTTCTGTACAGAAAATGATTGCCAGGTTTGTGACTTTAGGGTAATCTCTAGCAATTGCGGCTTGCTAATTCAAGTGACTTCTCTTCACAGAGAATTACTCACAAGAAATCCTCATCACTGGTTTCAAAAGAAGGATTCTTGAAAATAATCACTAATGTGCTTGTAGCGGGACGGGACAGCTGGGCTGAACAGTGGGCTATATATGGTCTTGTCAAAGAGTTGCAATTCATTTTGAATTTTTCTGTCCACTTCTATTAAAAATATCTAAAATTAACTCAGCCATATTCCTAAACCACCCCCACAAATGAAACTGCATAAAGAGATCGCAGACATAAGAGGGACACCTAGTCCTCTGTATCCTGAGACCCCAAAATTGGTTCCTAACTATAGCTTTTTTTTCCTTAGAAACTCAATACAGAAAGACTAAACCACACCAGCGCTTTGTGCTGTGTCTTACTGTCTAAGGATATTATCTCTATGAACCCATCAGTCTTGTTCTACTACAAATAAAGAATCCTTGTGCATTTCCTGAGAATGGAATTTTTAAACCTACATTCAATTAAATATTCACCCAGTGTATTTGTCATCAAGATAAGAAAGTGTGTGAATGCTTATCTGCTCTTACCATTTCATCTCAACTGCTTTTCCACAGAGAGGAAAAAATACTCTCAGTCCATTCTCGCCTTTAAGGAAAGTATCCAAATGCTTTTTTAATAACCTGGGGAAGAAAAAATATATTTTTGTTTTCATTAGCCCAATGCACAGAGGAAAGGACTACCCTCGTATGAGGCTAAGGACTCTTCATGCATTAGCTCCCTGAATATACCCTACAACTTGAGAGAGTAAAAAACAGGAATTATTATTCTCTCCAGTTTATATATGAAGGAAGAGGAAGGTGAAATAACTCATTTAGTCACATAGCTAGTGAGTAGGTAATCAATTTAACCCTAGGGTTTTCCTCATTAGTAATTAAAAGTTATTTTTTCTTGGTGCTTTGAAAATTCTTTAATTCCCTGAATATGTATGTGTGTGTGAAAGAGAGAGAGATTGAGAGAGAGAGAGAGAGAGAGAGAGAGAAAGAAAGAAAAAGAAAGAAAGAAAGAAAGAAAGAAAGAAAGGAAGGAAAAGAGAGAGATGGGGAGCCTCTGGACTCACTGAATTTTTCAACATTTGTTTTATGGGAAGCTCTCTAAACATGTACTCAGTCTCAGACTCTAAAGCTCTGGGAAGTCTAATTCTGTAGTTAATTCCTTCTGTAGAGACGTGGTTCTTCTAAGGTCACCGCATGATAAAGATAACCCATACAAAGACTCTGGGAAGATGCTCCCACTACCACTCAGTGTGCAAATGCAATAATAATGATAATAATAATAATGATTGTATCATCCCCTGGGAAGTCAGGGTAGCTGCCTAGAACAAGAATGACCACTTTACTTAGCACTGGCCCAGATATATCACTGCTGTTTTCAAGCCTACTACTACTAACACATTGCTCAACATCCTGGCTCAAGTATTAACTTTTTTCAGCTTCTTTCCTTCCACCACACAGATGACACTTTACACTTGAACACACACTGTCCGAAAGCAAAGTCAGAACCCCACCACTTTTCAGTACAAAGAGGTACACACGTTACTGTGAGCATCTGCTGTACATATAAATATGTATGACCAATACCCAGAGGCTACAGGGGCTTAAAAAAAGATGTATTTCATAAATCTCAGATGCCTGCAATTGTCACGCGGTTATTTATACATTCTGAGAAGAGATACGGTTGCCCATTAACCTTTGACATGCCAGAGATGTATTCTATTTCAGAGACAGTAAAATGTGAAAACTAAAAATGTGCCTTGTAAAATCAAATAATGTGTACCTATATTACTACTTCTATTTCCAAAGTCAGTTGCCAATAGAGCATTTCTCTGTCATATACCAAACATTTCTTACTTATGTCCTTGCTCTTGATGGAATCCAATTCTGCGGCTCACCCACTTTTCTTGCCATTCTTCCAGAGTCAGTACTCGGTTTTTCTGTACCTCGGTATCGGGGTACTCTTTAACATCCAGGAAAGTTCTTGTCTTGTCCATGGTTTCAGAGACACCTCTGCCTTACAAAACAGATGGTTCCAGTGCCTGCATGGAAAATATTTGCAATATTGTCATTCAAGGCATTGCAATTCTATTGATGAATGAAATAAAAACCTATTATCCTTAGCAGTATGACTCTTTTTTTTAAAGATTTTATTTATTTATTCATAGAGACAGAGAGAGAGAGGCAGAGACACAGGCAGAGGGAGAAGCAGGCTCCATGCAGGGAGCCCGATGTGGGACTCGATCCCAGGTCTCCAGGATCACGCCCTGGACTGAAGGCGGCGCTAAACCGCTGAGCCATCCAGGCTGCCCTAGTATGACTTCTTAAAATATTTCAACATCCACAGAAAAGCCACCTGAAAAGTTACTTTTCAGTGAGTCTGATGGTAGAGGCATACCTCACATTACATGTTAGTAAGGATCTTTAAATAAACGGAATTATACCTTAATGTTAGAGTACAAAGAGCTTAAGCTTTAAAAAAGGAGAGGACAAAAAAAAAAAAAAAGGAAATAGGCCACACTTTATAATTTTTGTAAACTTAGCATTTTTTCTAGCATCTCACTTGAATTTTTAACATTTCACTGCTTACTTATTTTTTCTCCATTATAATGCATATAATTTAAAGAGTTTCAGATAGCAGTCTGCACCCCCAATGAGAAAGGCAACCATCTTGAACTCTTTTAGCTGAGTCTTGAAATCTAACTCTGTATCTCAAAATAGCTAGCATGCTTATTTTCTATCTTCTTCATTTTTCATTTCCAGGTAGCATGGAGAGAAGATACCTGTTCCGCTCTCCTTCAACTTCCCAGCACACACACCACCTTTTCATTTTCCCCATCCTTTCAATATAGACACAGCCTATTTATTTTTAAAGTTCATTGATTTACCTATTTAAGTAAGTTCTATATCCTACGTGAGGCTCAAACTCTCAGCCCCAAGATCAAGAGTTGCATGCTCCTCCAACAGAGCCAGCCAGGTGCCCCCCCACAGATATAGTCTATGGTTCATTAAATATTTGGGGTACACGTTTTGATGACTAGGTAAATACCATTCACAGCTAAACCACATAGTACTCTATGATTACCCTTCCTTTTTTGTACTTTTTTATTCTGCGGTTAATGACTGTCTTGCTTTTTTTTTTTTTTTTTTTTTTAAGATTTTAACTATTCATTCATGAGAGACAGAGAGAAGCAGAGACACAGGCAGAGGGGAGAAGCAGGCTCCCTGTGGGGAGCCCCATGTGGGACTGGATCCCAGGACTCCAGGATCACAACCCGAGCCAAAGGCAGACACCCAACCACTGAGCCACCTAGGTGCCCCTTGACTTTTCATTTATAAAATTCCTATGTCCTTGTTACCAATTCAACTCAATGCTCCACAACTGTCCCAATATCCTATCAATACACTCTCAATCTCTTCAGTTATCAGTTATTCTACCAATATCACCATCTTGGAGAAGACTCTGGAGACTCCTGACCTGGATGCTCTCCACTCCCACTACATAGCTAGCATTGTGGCGTCTTTCTTGATCATCATCCTGAAGATTTCTTTCTCTTTTGATGGATCTCCTATTTCTTTTATCCTGTATTTTCTTCCATTTTTTTGTTTTGTTGCTTACTGTCCTTAAACTGGTGACGCACAACCTCCAATGGGTTTCTAAGAAAAGGTGCATAGGAGAAAAGGTTTTTGTGCAGTTTTGCTGATCATAGAATTCTTGGTTAGAATTCTCACTTGAATTTTAAAATATTTCAACATCCACAGAAAAGCCACCTGAAAAGTTACTTTTTCTCACAATTTTGAAAAAGTCATTCCGTTGTCTTCTAGTTCCCAGAGATACTGCTTAAGTTCAAAGACATTCTGATCCTGATATTTTCCATAAGGCCAATGTTTTTTCTCTCTCTCAAGACTTCCCTTTGCTCCTACTCTTTTTTTTTTTTAAAGGTTTATTTATTTATTCATGACAGACACAGACAGAGAGGTAGACACATAGGCAGAGGGAGAAGCAGGCTCCATGCAGGGAGTGGGATGCGGGACTGGATCCCAGGACCCCAGGACAATGACCTGAGCCAAAGGCAGACTCTCAACCACTGAGCCACCCAAGCTCCCCCTCAAATAGTTTTCTTGTAGTTTCTTTTTTGCATGGGAAAATGAACACAAAGGAACTGAGAGAGAAAAAAAAAAGAACACCTAAACATAACCTCAAATCCATCTGCAGATATGAGGAAAACATCTGCCCTTTCAATGTGAACTTTGTAATACTAAGGACCATATAACATGATTAATTCTAACTTCCCTTTGAATCAGTGAAACTAGTTCAGTTTGGATTATACTATAGCATGCTATCATTGGCGGCTCTAATTTAATGATTTGTCAATGAGAATAGCAGACATCACATAAAAGCAAGTATTTCAGGAAAAATTCCTTTATTGAAAAATTTGGTTCCAGTGTGCTTAAGATTTAAGGAGAAGGCGCTCCTCCGCCCCTGGAATTGGGAACATAAATTCACTTCTCAAAAAACATTTGTTAGCAAACACTTTTGCAAGGTCCTGTTGATGTCAGGAGGTGACTCTGTTTTCTGAGAGGTCAAAGTACCTGATTATATTGGGTACAGAAAAGCAAAAGAGGGTTACAGTTTTCCCATCTACATTTTCAGCCAGAAACCTCGGAACCTGAGCTTGAGCCTTCATAAAGCAGTTCTCTACTTAAAACAAAAGGCAAGCATAATTTCACCATAGAGCCAGCGCAATCTGGAATTGCACACTTCTATCCCTTGCACACAAACTTGAAATGTATGTTAACATCACATATGTAACTTAACCACTTCTTAGCTGCTCTAATAGCATCTCAACGTGTACTTGCACATGTGCTTTTCGAAATAAGAATTTTCTATAACAAGATAAAAGTGCAAATTTTTATAAGAATAAAGAAAGGCAAAGAAGGGGAACTGAGTGGGAAAAATTAGAGAGGGAGACAAACCATGAGAGACTCCTAATTCTGGGAAAGAAACGGACAGGGAGGTGGGGGAGGATGGGGTAACAGGGAGACGGGCACCAAGGAGGGCACTTGATGTGACGAGCACTGGATGTTATACTATATATTGGCAAATTGAATTTCAATTTAAAAAATGTAAAAAAAGGGCAGCCCGGATGGCTCAGAGGTTTAGCGCCGCCTTCAGCCCAGGGTGTGATCCTGGGGTCCTGGGATCGAGTCCCACCTCGGGCTCCCTGAATGGAGCCTGCTTCTCCCTCTGCCTGTGAGTCTGCCTCTCTCTCTCTGTGTTCTCATGAATAGATAAATAAAATCTTTTTTTTAAAAAAAAATAAATAAAATGTAAAAAAAATAAAAATAAGAAAAGAAAGGCAAAGTTCACAGTTGTTCCTACCGGCACACGGAAACAGCAGATGCACTAGTCTGGCCCCCAAAGTACTCTTTGGACGAATTCTGCAGTCTGGTCTCCTCCCTCCCCTTTAAACAACAAAAACAAAAACATGTTTCTGCTTTACCTTTATTTTTAAATGTTAAATTGAAAAATAACTTCTGTAAAGTGCATACCTTCTAAGAGCACGGTCCAGTGGATTTTTAGATAGGCATCCACTTTAATAACCTCGCAGTAAGGCAGACTGTTTACAGCACCCCCGTTCCCAACCCCCACCTCCTTTTAAGAGTATGGCTCAGTGAATTTTCAGATTTGCATACATCTGTTTCACAACTTTGCAGCAAGACAGAATATTTACAGCACCCCGGCTCCCCCTCCCCGCCCCCACTGTCGTCCCCAGGACATCACTCACTATTTAGCAAGTTCTTCTCTTTTTTTCAAAACCACTAAGACACAGCAGTGTTTTTTGGGAGGGGGGGGAGCATTTTAAATCATGGACTCAGAGAGGTCATTCATTGCCGGACCTCGTGATTCCCAGGTCCCGCACGCGGCTTCCTGAACCGCGTTTCAGGGCGCGGATCGCCGGGCTGCCCACGCTCGTGAGGATGCCCCAGCCGGGACTCGGATGGCAGCAAGCGGCGTAGTGTGTCCCGCACCCTCCGCGCGCCCCGGGAAGCCTACCTCGTGCGCGGCCCGCAGCCTGCAGCCTGCAGGCCGCCGCCGCCGCCTCCGGCCCCGCCCCCGGCGCAAGGCCCCGCCCCCCGCGCGCAGGCCCCGCCCCCCGGCGCAAGGCCCCGCCCCCGCCCCAGGCGCCCCGGCTGGCGCAGCGGCGGAAATGGCCAGGGCGGGGCGAGCGCCGCGGCGGAGGCGAAGGCGGGGACCCTACCCCTCCCCGGGCTCGCCGGCTCCTCCCCCCCCGGGTCACGCCGTGACAGGGGCGGAAGCGGCGGCGGCGGCGGCGGCGGCGGCGGCCGAGCGGGGGCTGCGGCTCGCGGCGCGGATCCTGCTGTCCTGTGCGCGCGGCGCGCGGCTGCCCGGAGGCGCCGGCGGCCCGGGGCGGCGCGCAGGGTCCCGCCCGCGCTCCCAGGTGCGGCGCACGCGGCTCCGGGGGCGGGCGCGGGGGCGGCGGCGGCTTTCGGGTGACAGCTCGGCACAAAGCGGCTGGGCTGCGGTGCCGGCTGCGCTTCTGCCCGCCGCCCCGCGCGCGGCTCCCCTCGCCCGGGGTGGGAGGCGGACGGGCGCACGAGGGGCTGCCCCCGCCCCCCGCCCCCCGCTCCCCGCGGCTCGGGCGGGGAGGGCTGCGGGGTCCGAGGCAGGGTGGGGGGGACTCCCGGGCTGGCGCGGTGCAGCGGCGGGCTCCCCGGCTGGTCGCGGGTGGAGGGTCCTCGCTAACCCCCGCCGTGCTTCCTTTCTGTGCAGCGGCGCCTTCTCCCCGCGACTCCGTGCACCCCGCCGGCGCGAAGGTGAGCCCCGGAGGCTGCAGCTTCGCGGACTCGGGAGAGGAGACGGGGAGGCTCTTCGGGGAGCGAGGCGGCTGCAGCTGGCGCCGGGGACGTTGGGGCTCCCTCCGGGGGACTGTCAGCGCCCTGTCACCTGGGGAGTGCCTGCTGGCCGCGGAAGCCGCAGACCGGGGCGGGGGCGGGGGCGGGGGGCTCCCGGCGTGTGCGCGCCCGCCCAGCCCCGCAGGTGCGGTAGTAATGCTCGAGCGCAGCCACCTCGCGAGCAGACGCGAGCGGCTTTGCCAGGTTGCTGGGGTAACTCCTCCGGGCCTGAGCACCCGGACGGGGCGGCCCGATTGCCGTAGCTGTTAGTCAACAGCCCGGCAGCTGGCAGGTGAAAGAGGAAGGAAGAGAGGCAGGCCCAGCTGTAGCAAGGAGGGTTCCGTAATGTGGAATCCAGCCAGAGGGAGGCCCAGCCTTCCCGGGGGTGGGTGCCGGAGAGTGCGGACCCTCCACCTGCGGAGCTGGGCACTCTCCACGTGCACGCAAGGCTCAGGCCTCCTGCATTTTGTTTGCTTGTTTATTATTATTATTACTTTTACATTTTATTTGTTCATGAGACACCCAGAGACAGGGGCAGAAACATAGGCAGAGGGAAAAGCAGGCTCCAAGGGAGCCTGATGTGGGACTGGATCCCAGGACCCCTGGATCACGACCCGAGCCAAAGGCAGAGCCCAACTACTGAGCCACCCAGGTGCACCACCCCCCTTTTAAAAAAGTCTATTGTAGTGGAAGAAGGGGCAAGAGAGGTTTCTTGAGGAGGTCTGGGAGAATAAGACTATCAATAATTGCCTTTCAGGCAGAGAAAGTACTCAGTAAAGCATGCAGGCAGTGGACCTGGCTCGGAAAATTTGATTTAACGTAGGTGCAAAAAAATAAAAAAGGTGCTAGTCCTGCTGTATTTTAATAAGTGGCCCAGAGGGAAATTCTGGTTTGTGTTGTCTCCGAAGAAGTGTCTGGTAGTTTGTCCTTATGTTTAGAAATTATGCCGATGCCACTATAAATTTTTATTCCAGTCTGAAGCCTTTTGGGTTCCTTTTTTGGTGAATTCTGTGGTTTTTGAAAAAATATTGTTCAGTAGGCCTACTTCAGGAAAAAAGCCTTCAGAATTATTAAAATAGAAATCTAGACATGGGGATCCCTGGGTGGCGCAGCGGTTTGGCGCCTGCCTTTGGCCCAGGGCGTGATCCTGGAGACCCGGGATCGAATCCCACGTCGGGCTCCCGGTGCATGGAGCCTGCTTCTCCCTCTGCCTGTGTCTCTGCCTCTCTCTCTCTCTCTCTGTGTGTGACTATCATAAATAAAAAAAAAAAAAAAAAAAAAAATTAAAAAAAAAAAAAAAAAGAAATCTAGACATGGGTATATCCACATGTATATTTATGCCCCCCCCACCTCCCCTGACCAGAACCTCACTTTTTTTCTTCCTTTGGTCACGTTAGAAGAAAACCAAAGCTATAAATTTAAAATTAGGAAGATATATGCTTACATAACTATATTGAATATGGAACACATTGATTATATTTAGTTAGGTGTGTTTATCACTTTGAAAAACCAGGTGAGAGCACCTTTAGTATACTCATTTGTTAGCTCCTGTGATTTAAATTTAAAAAATTTAAAAAATTTTCCCTTCATCTTCAGCCCCCAAAACCCAGCAACAATGAAAATACAGAAATTACAGTGTCAGAAAATGATGAGAGAATATCACTGTTAATTATATAATTAAAGGTAAAAGTATACTAATGCTAAAAGTATTTTTTTTATATTTATATTTTTCCTAGACAACACAGACCTAACAATGGCTTTTATAATTAATGTTTTCCTTTCCTCTTAACCATTTCTGGAGTTGTATAATTCTTCATTGCAATTAAATACATATTTTCCAGTCCACAGTTGGATTAAAATGTTTTTTGAAATTTCCAGAAACTATGCTTTCTTTTGAGCTGCCAGTATTCCTAGGTGACAGGGCTAAATGTTGCATGAAACTTATATTTGGCTGATTATATTTATGTTCCTGAATCCCACATTAGACTCAAATATTTTTGCTGCAATCCTTACATATACATTTGCATACACTATATATATATATTTATATGTGCTTTGTGAGTCATTTTATGAATCTTGTGGGGTATATGTATCATATAAAGAAATTTTTTAGATCGGAGAGCCTTTTGAAAATATAAATGTGATCCAGAAAGCCTTTGGGTATAAGAATTATAGGTACACCGTAGTTTTATTCACATTATTAGTGTTTTATCCAGCAGTATAATGAGCAGTATAGAATCAAAAGCAACTTATTTAATGCGTAACCGTAATGCATTTCAGAATATGTATAGGGTTTATGCGTTCATAACTGACATAGTGGTTTTGAGAAAATGAAGACTGAGTCAGAGGAATGTCCTCTTTATCACCAATGTCAAGATTATTCAAAATCGGTGTAGGTGGTGAACCAAGTTTTCACATGATGTTAATAATCCGTGAAAATGCTCTTATGAATGTTAGTACAACTCACAGATACGAAACAGGATTACAAGGCTTTTCTCCAAAATGAAGATTATATTTGTGAAATTTGTATCATTATACTTTTGCACTTTCAAATTCCTTACTCATAGGTATGTTCTATTTATTTTTCATGCTATCATTTAGAGTGTGAATGTGTAGGTATGTGTAGTAAATTCAACAGATCAGGGAAAGAATTGTGTGATGATTATAAAATCTGTATGTTACTGTGTTCTTATGGTAAGCCTTTATTCCTTATTTAGCTGAAAATACTAATTTTATGACTCTTAAACTTTCATGGTTACTATGCATTATTTTTCTTATAGATTTTGGTCCTTTTTTTTTTTTAATTTTGGTTCTTAATGTTTGTTTAACTGTGCTGCTATTACACTAGTTTGAGTGCTCATAAAATTTTCTGGTAGGCAATACCAGTGACTAACCCAGATTCCTAAACTCAGTAGTGACTGGACAATGTGCCTGAGATTTTACTGAGAGGGAACAAATGAGTTTTCTTTGTAAAGAATAGTAGGATCAAAATTCAGAAGCTTCTAAGATGATAGAGGAACGGAACAAAGATTAGGTGTTTTTTACTCATTGAGTCTTATAAACAGCAGTATAATTGGTTTACTGGTCATCTGTGTGGTGGTGTTCCTTATTTTTATATTTTTAAATGCATATTCTAATGGACAGCATTTATTAAGTATTATAATATGCCAGGTCTCGGGCTTTAAATAGATTATCTTCCCATACCACTGCTGTGGTACGTACTTGCTGTGCTCATTTTATGTACAGGAATACTGAGGCTCAGTCACAGATTAAGTGGCTTGCAAGCAGTGGCTTCACAATAGGGCAGTCTAACTGCATATGCTCTTGCCCAGTGAACTACATAATCATTTTGCTCCAGAGTGTTGAAAGTATTCCTGTTTACTTATTTAAAAAATTTTTTTTTCAGGTTTTCTGAAACAATGGCAACACCACGGAGGAGGACAAAGAAAAAAGCATCTTTTGATCATTCTCCAGATAGCCTGCCTTTGAGGAGCTCCGGTAGGCAGGTATTAATCATTTGTTCATTAATGCACCTGTTGGGGTTTTTATTTTTGTTTTTTTAAGAGAGAGACAGCAAGCAGAGGTTGGTGGGGGGGGGGGGTGGAGGGGGGGAGGCCAGAGGGAGAGGAGAGCAAGAGAGAGAATCCTAAGCAGCCCTTATACCCTAGTGTGGAGTCCCTCTGATACTGGGCTTGATCTCACCACTTTGAGATCATGACCTGAGTGGAAATTGAGAGTCTGATGTTAGCCCACTGAGCCACCCAGGTGCCCCAAGTCTTTAAATTTTTAATCTCTATACCCCACATGGGGCTTGAACTTAAAATCCTGAGATCGGGAGTTGTATGCTTCACTAACTGAATGCCAACCAGGCCCATTCAGGTTACTTTGCAGTTTGCAGGAGAAGGCTGAAAAGGCAATGCCCTATGCCCCCCAATGCACCTGCTTTGAATACATGAAATTATTATGATTGGGGCTGAAGTATTAGAGATGAGAAGGTATAGTTCCAATCCTCAAGGAACTTCTGGCCTAGTGGAGAAATTCCCCTTGGAACAATTGCAGCACAGTGTGATAAAGTGATAGAATGTAGAAAAAAGTACATCTGGCAGAGGGAACCGCAAAGACAAAGGCATAGAGTGTGAATCAGCATGAGCTGTTCAGAGAATCACAGCTGTGTGGTTGCTTCCAGGATATGAGCTGAGGCCAGATCATGCTTGGCTTGGTGTCATTCATAGGAATTTGGACTTGAGCTTGTAGCTGGTTGGGTGCCGTTGGCAGGTTACTTGCTGCCATTTCTTTTCTAGGGCGTTTTTTTTTTTTTAAAGAAAAATATTAAATGCCAAGTCTTTTTAAAAATTTATTCAACTTTGGGTGACACCTGGCTTAGTTGGGAGACTGTGCCACTCCTGATGTTGAGGTTGTGAGGTTGAGCCCCATGTCAGGTGTAGAGATGACTTAAATACATATGTAAGCTTAAAAAATACATATTTCGTTTTTAAAAATCTGCCGTACTGAGAGGATATCACTGCTTTAATTACACAAAAAAGTCTAGAGACACCTGGGTGGCTCGTGGTTTAGTGCCTGCCTTCAGGGCGTGGTCCTGGGATCGAGTCCCACATAGAGCTCCTTGCAGGGAGCCTACTTCTCCCTCTGCCTGTGTCTCTGCCTCTCTCTCTGTGTCTCATGAATAAATAAATAAAGTCTTAAAAAAAAAAAAAAGAAGAAAATCTCAATTTGAGAGTGGCTTTTTCCTGAGAGGGGCTCACAAGCGTTTTAGTTCTGTCTTCGGAGACAAGTGCTACTTCTGTGTTTCCAGCAAGTCAAGTTATTTGCAGGCTGCGGTCTCCAGCACTTGCTGTACTGTCAGCCCCTCACCTACTGGCAGGGTGTCATTGATTTTCACAACGTGAAAGTTATTTTGGCCGTGAACCTTCCACCTCCTTCACCCTTGGCTGTTCTGGGGGAATCATGACCTAGGCTGGTTCTTCCTCAGGCGAAGAAAAAAGCAACAGAGACAACAGACGACGACGAGGATGGCGGGTCAGAGAAGAAGTACAGGAGATGTGAGAAGTCAGGCTGCACAGTCGCGTGTCCTGTGTGCTTTGCAAGCGCTTCGGAAAGGTCTGTGCGGAAGGCATGTCTCTTGGCCTCCCTGGGAGAGCATTCTTGGTGGGAGCATCATCCTCCAAGATGGTTTCCCTAAAGATAGAGATACTGTAAGTCCTCTAAGAATAGAGACGCTACACGAACGTTTCGTGCACAACATACTCTGTCTGCTTCCCCCATGAGACCGAGTCGTGGCAGCTCTATGCAGCAGCCCATCGGTGTCCTCACATCCCGCCCACTGGGGCTGTACCTCTCCTAGGGTTGAGGATGGGATGGGGTGAGGGCTGGGCACACAGTAGAGAAGACCCTGGGCTCCCCATGGGGACCAGCGTGCGTTCACTTTTCCTGTGCTGCTTCTACCCCTCAGACAACATACCTCTCTTCCAGTAGCCCTGGGGGGGGGGTCTCCCCAAAACCGTGAAGCTACCTGCACTATTGTCATTTTTATTGGGATGATCCAAGCATGGCCTTTTACGTCCGGAGCAAACTCTTCAGTTAAGGTGTTGAGCCAGTAAAGCCTAGAAAACAAATCCCATTTTTATTTTTTCATCAAAGAGGTGGTGGTGTTAGTGTTCACAGTGGAGTTATATTTCAGTCTTTGGCTACATTATTGGCTGGCTGACAGGTTCTGTTTGCCAGCGAGTGTGCTTGACGGTCCGATTCCGGCTGGCTATTCAATATTGAGCCATATGTTATTGCTAGAGACTGCACTTGTCTCTTCCTGCACATGCCGCTTGCAGCAAGCACAGCGACATTCATTGTTTCATGTCATGAAACCCTGTCCTTGCTGCAGGGAGTCTTGATAAAAACTTTTAAGCCCTGGGCCCTTCTGGTGTGTAGCCAGCTAAGTACCAGGGGTCTTTAAGTCCCTGTGTCTTTACCAGGTATTATTAGAGATCAAACGTCCTTTTAGTTCCCCCTGTCATCAACTCTTGGTTGTTAGGATTGTATGTGGAGATTGTACAGGATGGGCTCATAGGATGTGCTTAATACCTGTTTTTTAAAAAGCACAAGGAAATGCTTATTCATTACCAAATCCACATGTTTTTTGCTATTTTCAGATGTGCCAAGAATGGCTACACATCCCGATGGTATCACCTCTCCTGTGGGGAGCATTTCTGTAATGAATGCTTTGACCATTACTACAGAAGGTTTGTTCACCAATTGTTTGAGGTTTCCATGGTGGAGGGGACAGTGGCGGGGGGCCGTAGAAGGGGTCAGACAATTAAGACAGAGCTCCTGGGCTGACCAAATTATTCTAGCTTTCCACCCATGCCTATGCCAACTACAGCTGTGCCAGAACTTTGATGCAGCAGTTGGGTGTGTGCGTGCTACATGTGTGCACGCTTACGGCTCAGAAAGTACTTGCTGTGAGACAGGAGCTCTTTGTAGTCTGCAGATTCTAAAAAATCTAGGCATTGCTTTCCTCTTCTGTGGCAGTGCATGGGGCAGGAATGCAGAGATTTGGGGGAGGATGCTTACAGCCATGGAGCACTGGACAGAGAGGTAGCCATCCCTGTCAGTTAACAGTTTTCCATGGTAAACTAGAAGGAAGGCACCCTTCCCGACCACCTGTTTGTTGGGTGCCGAGATAACTTTCCCTCTCCTTTTGATATGGCTCCTTAAGACCTTTACAAAAGACTTACTAATCTGCCTCCTGTTTTGAAAACCTGCTGAGCTTCTAGATTGATCAATTTATTTTTATTCTTTTTCAGCCACAAGGATGGATATGACAAATATACTACCTGGAAAAAAATATGGACTAGCAATGGGAAAACCGAACCTAGTCCCAAAGCTTTCATGGCAGATCAGCAGCTCCCCTACTGGGTAAAAAAGGAAACGCTGTATTGTCCTAGAAAAACATGTTGAATGAAAGGCCCCGGAATGGGTGAAAATTACTGGTGTTTAGGAAATCTGTTATTACACTCATTCTTCTTTCTGGATTTGTTAAAACATCACATATTTTATTTCTGTTGAAAACTTTGATAATTCACATAGTACAAAAAAATATGCTTACAGATCTTATTTAGGATGAAAATTATGCTTTGTATATAATTTTTTTGTAGCTTTTAGTTTATCGATTTACTGTTCCATGTAGCTGTTCTTTGAAAATATATTTTAGTGGTTGTATATATTAGATAAATATACCATCATTTAATAAACAATTTGCTGATTTTAAAAATATTACAGGTAATTTCGAGCTCTTGGACACTTAAAATTTTTTTATTGATGCAAAGTTCACATAACCAAATTAACTATTTTTTAAAAGATTTTATTTATTTATTTATTTGAAAGAGAGAGAACAGAGGGAGAGGGAGAAGCAGACTCCCTGGTGATCAGAGAGCCCAGTGCAAGGCTTGATCCCAGGATCCTAAGATCGTGATCTGAGCTGAAGGCAGATGCTTAACCATCTGAGCCACCTAGGCACCCCAAATTAACTATTTTTATTTTTATTTATTTATTTATTCATGAGAGAAAGAGGCAGAGACACAGGCAGAGGGAGAAACAGGCTCCCTGCAGGGACCCCGATGTAGGACTTGATCCCGGAACTCTGGGTTCAAGCCCCGATCCAAAGGCAGATGCTCAACCACTGAGCCACCTAGGCGCCCCAACTATTTTTATTTTTTTAAGTTTTATTTATATAGGTACTCTCCACCCAACATGGGACTTGAGCTCATGACCTCAAGATTGAGTCACATGCTCTTCCCCTGAGCTAGTCAGATGCCCCCAAATTAACTATTTTAAGGTGCATGACTTAGTAGCACTTAGTACGTTGATAGTATTGTGCAACCAAATGCTAATTTCAAGGCATTTTGTTATTCACAGAGGAAACCTGTGCCGATTGAATAGTCACTTTCCATTCCCCCTCCCCCAGCCCCTGGCAACCACTGATCTTTGTTTTTGTGGAGTACCTATTTTGGATGTTTTATATAAAGGAATCATGCAGTATGTGACCTTTCATGACTGACTTCTTTCACATAGCATTATGTTTTTGAGGTTCGTCTATGTTGTAATTCGTTCCTTTCCATTGTATGTATGGATTGGTCAGAATTTATCCATTCATCAGTTAATGGACATTTTGGTTGTTTTCACTTTTTAGTTATTGCAGATAGTTGCTGCTCTGGACATTTGTGCATGAATATGAGAATACCTGTTTTCAGTTCTGTTTGGTATATACCTAGAAATAAAATTACTGGGTCATAGAGTAGCTCTTTGAGGGACTGCAAGACTCTTTTCCGTAGCAAATTGCTGCATGGTCTTCATTCCCAGCAGCACTGTGTGAGCGTTCAAATTTTGCCACATCCTCACCAACTCTTGTTTTCCATTATTTTGATTCTAGCTATTGTAGTGGGCACGAATGTTAGATTCCCCTAAGTGGGTGTGTCTCATTGTGTTTTTTGACTTGCATTTTCATAATGATTAATACATTTTTTGTGTGCTTATTGGTCATTTGTTTATCTTCTTTGGCGAAATATCTGTGCCAGTCGTTTGCCCATTTAAAAAAATTATTGATTATATTCCCTGTGCTGTACATTTCATTTCTGTGACTAATTTATAACTAGAAGTTTATATCTCTTAGATGCCTTCACCTAGTTTAACCCATCACTCTACCCATCTCCTCTCCAGCAACCACCAGTTTGTTCTCTGTATATAAGAGTCTCTTCATATTTTTGTTTGTTCATTTATTTTTTAGGTTCCACATAAAAGCAAAATCATATGACATTTATCTTTCTCTGACTTACTTGACTTAATACAGCGTTCTCTAAGTTCACCCCTGTTGTTACAAGTAGCAAAATCTCATTCTTTTCTATGTTTGTGTTATATTCTGTTGTGTATATATACACCACTTCTTTATCCATTCATCTATCATTGGACACTTGGGCTGCTTTCATATCTTGGCGATTTTACACAATCCTGCAATAAACATAGAGGGCATATATCTTTTCAAATCAGTGTTTTGTTTTCTCTGGGTAAATGCCCAGTAGTGGAATTACTGGATCATACTGTATTCTGTTTATTTTTTTGAGGAAACTGTATGTTTTCCACAGTGTACCAATTTAAGTTCTTACAACAATCCACAAGTGTTCCCTTTCCTCCATATTCTCAGCAACACATATTTCTTGTCTTTTTAATACTAGCCATTCTGACAGGTGTAAGGTGATATCTTATTGTGGTTTTGATGTGCATTTCCCTGATAATGAGTGATGTTGAGCATCCTTTCATGTGTCTGTTGGCCAACCATATGTTGTCTTTGGGAAAATGTCTATTCAGGTCCTTTGCCCGTTTTTAATTAGGTTATTTGTTCTTGGGGTTGAGTTGTTGAAGTTCTTTGTATAGTTTGGATATTAACTCTTTATTGGATACCTCATTTGCAAATATCTTCTGTTCACTGGGGGTTGTCTTTGGGTTTTGTTGATGGTTTCTTCACTGTGCAAAAGCTTTTTATTTTGATGTACTCCCAATGGTTTATTTTGGCTTTTGTTTCCCTTGCTTTAGGAGACACATCCATAAATATGTTGCTAAGGCCAATGTCCAGGAACTTAACTGCCTGTGGTTCCTTTTGGAAATTTTATGGTTTCAGGCCTCACAGTTAGATGTTTAATCCATTTTGAGTTTATTTTTGTGTATGATGTAAGAAAGTGGTACAGTTTCATTCTTTGGTATATGGCTGTTCAGTTTTCTCAGCACAGAGACTGTCTTTCCTCCATTGTATTCTATTCCTCTCTATTGTAGATTCATTGATCATATAAGCATGGGTTTATTTCTGGGCTCTTGTGCTCGTACCATAGTATTTGGATTACTACAGGATTTTGGTAGCTCCAGTTTTGTTTTTTTGGTTTTTTTCTTTTTAAAAAGATTTTATTTATTTATTCACAAGAGACAGAGAGAGAGGCAGAGAGACAGGCAGAGGGAGAAGCAGGCTCCATGCAGGGAGCCCAACGTGGGACCTGATCCCAGATTTCCAGGATCATGCCCCTGAAGGTGGCGCTAAACTGCTGAGCCACCTGGGCTGCCCTCCAATTTTCTTCCTTCTCAAGATTATTTTGACTATTTGAGGTCTTTTGTAGTTCCATACAAATTTCAGGACTATTTGTTTTAGTTCTATAAAAAAATGCTATTGGTGTTTTGATAGAGATTACTTTAAATCTGTAGATTGTTTTGGATATGGATATTTTGGATATTTTAACAATACTACTTCTTTCAATCCATGAGCATCGTTTATCATTCCATTGTGTCATCTTCAGTTTCTTTCGTTAACGTCTTGTAGTTTTCAAGTACAGGTCATTCATTTCCTCGGTTAAGTTTATTCCTAGGTATTTTTATCCTTTTTGGTACAATTGAAAATGGGATTGTTTTCTTAATTTCTATTTCTGGTACTTTATTTTTAGTGCATAGAAACACTGATTTCTATATGTTAACATAATATTCTGCAACTTTCCTGATTTCATTTATTCTAAAAGTTTTTTGATGGAGTCTTTAGAGCTTTCTGTATATAGAATCATGTCATCTGCCAATAGTGACAGTTTTGCTTCTTACCAATTTAGATGCCTTTTACTTCTTTATGCAGTAATCAGACAAGAAAAATAAATAAAAAGCATCTTTTTTAAACAACCCATTTTAAAATTAGGGCTATCTTTTGTTGTTGAGTTGTAAGAGTTTTTTATGTATTCTGGGTCCTAAACCTTTATAATATATGTCTTGTGAATATTTTCTCATATAGGTTGCTTTTTCACTTCTTGATAGTGTCTTTTGATGTGCAAAAATTTTTAAAGTGCAGTTGATCCATTTTTGTCTTTTGTTGCTTATGCTTTTCGTGTTATATTCAAGAATCCACTGCCAAATCTGAGGTCCTGAAGATTGACTTCTATGTTTTTTCTTTTCTTTTTTTATTTTATTTCTATGTTTTTTCTAAGAGTTTTATCACTTTAGCTCTTCATTTAGATGTTTGATCCATTTTGAGTTAATTTTTTTAAAGATTTATTTGAAAGAGAGAGACTGCACATGAGCAGGAGGAGGAGCAGAGGGAGAGGGGGAGAGAATCTCAAGCAGACTACGAACTGAGTGCAGAGCCTAACACCGGGGTTGATTCATGACCCGTGAGATCATGACCTTAGCTGAAGGCAAGAGTCAGATGCTTAACCGAATGAGCCACCCAGGTGCCCTCATTTTGAGTTAATTTTTGTATGTATGTGAAGTAGGGGTCCAACTTTATTCTTTCCATATGTATATCTGCACACTTAAAAAAATAAACCTTAGCGCATCCCAGGTGGCTCAGCAGTTTAGTGCCGCCTTCAGCCCAGGGCGTGATCCTGGAGACCCAGGATCCTACATGGAGCCTGCTTCTCCCTCTGCCTGTGTCTCTGCCTCTCTCTCTCTCTCTCTCTCCCTCTCTCTCTGGGTCTCTCAGGAAAAAATAAAATCTTTAAAAAATAATAATAATAATAAATAAAAAACAAAATAAAATAAACCTTATATTTTGGAATAATCTTAAATTTACAGAAAAATTAAAAGGATAGTAACAGAGAATTCCCATATAGCCTTCATCCAGTTTCTCCTAATATTACCATCTAACAACCATGATGTAAAGCTCAGAAATTAACATTAGTACAGTACTAATAACTACAGACTTTATTTGGATTTAGTCAGTTTTTTCACTAATGTCCTCCTTATTGTTCCAGGATCCAGTTCAGGATACCACATTCATTAAATGTGAATACTTTTTTTTTTTTAACTTTTTTATTTTTATTTTTATTTATGATAGTCACAGAGAGAGAGAGAGAGAGAGGCAGAGACACAGGCAGAGGGAGAAGCAGGCTCCATGCACCGGGAGCCCGACGTGGGATTCGATCCCGGGTCTCCAGGATCGCGCCCTGGGCCAAAGGCAGGCGCCAAACCGCTGCGCCACCCAGGGATCCCAAATGTGCATACTTTTTGACTAAATTTAACTGATAATTTCATTAGGTTAGAGCTGGAAAGCCTTTCTGGCAACAGTACTTAGGTCCCCTTTGTACTTTCCTGGTGCCTGAGCTAGTATTGAATTGGAAGTCATTACCCTGATGGTATAAAAGTGGATTATATGGGTGGTGGTGATGCAGAGGGGAAGAAAAAAGTGCGTAGTGCAAAAAGGGTTGGTCATCATGTGGAGAATATGGCAGAGTGAGTGGTGGAGGATAGGCATGCTAGTGCAAGATTAGCCAACTCACTGACCTTGACCTGTTGCTTTCCATCCAGGTTCAGTGTACAAAACCTGAGTGTAGAAAATGGAGACAGCTTACCAAGGAGATCCATCTTACTCCACATATAGCGAGGACCTACCGATGTGGTATGAAATCAAATACTACTGTTAAGGTATGATTTCTGTTGGTTTTCCTTTTGAATTAATGCATAGATTAAGTTAGTTGTTGCTAAATCGTGATTCTAAACATTTAAGTTTTTTTTTTAAGGATTAAACAACTTATTTTTAAGAAAATTTGAACTTCTGTTTTGTGTAATTGTGTTTACAATTACTTATTAATAACTTTAAATTTTTCTGTAGTCTCCTCTTTAGTAAATGCTTTTTCCTTTGCTGTCATTTCTGGTTTCTCTGTCATTTCCTCTGTTCCCCAGCAAGTTTTCTTTTCTGCTTGGAATTTTGTATCTGCTTGGTCCTCATATCCTTTCTCATGGACATCACCTTATCTCTCTTCTGCTTGAGCTAGTGCTCTTGGGATGCTGGGGTGGCTCAGCGATTGAGCGTCTACCTTTGGCTCAGCATGTGATCCCGCGGTACTGGGATCGAGTCCCACATCTGGCTCCCTGCATAGAACCTACTTTTCCCTCTGTCTGTGTCTCTGCCCCTCTCTCTCTTTCTCTCATGAATAAATAAATAAGTAAATCTTTAAAGAAAGAAAAAGAGAGATAGTGCTCTTGTCAGAGCTCTTCTGTTCCAAGTGTTGGTAAATTTGCTATTGGTCCTTCAATTCTTGCATTGTTCTAAGCCAGGAATCTTCAGGCCTTTTTGTGGGAAGGAGGAAACTTTAGGCAGCATTTCCAGCTCTCTTGCCAAAGGTTTTACTGACTGATCAGCATTAGTGTATATTTTTCATTTATTGTGTTGATCATTTTATCGGGGTTGCATCGGTCCAGGTATAACAGGACTTCAACTACAGTGCCTTAATCAATTGAGGATTTTAGTCTTTTCTCATGATAGCAATTTGGAGATAGCCTGTCCAGGTTGATGTGACTGCCCAGAGAATTCTCCCTTCTAATTTCCAGTCCCACCAGGAGATGGTTGCTGTACCATTAGCTATTGTGTCCAAATTCTAACCAGAAATGATGAGAAAGGCAAAGGGCAAGACGGGTGTGCCAGCTGAGCTTCTCCCTCTTGTATTGGTAAAAGAGTACCTTTCCAGAAAGTTCCACAGATTTTTTTTTTAATACAACTCATTGGCTAGAACAGGATCATGCAACTACTATGAACAACCATATAGATAAAGGGAGAGAATCTCTTATAACTGAGCATGTTGCAATATCAAACAAAACCAATATCCTTTTATTAAGGAAGAAGGGATGAATAGATATGTTGGGCATTTAGGAATCTGACATAGTAGATATAATGTGCCTTTTTTTTTTTTTTGACATGTGGCAATTCTTAGTGTTTAAATGTTTTTTTTTTTTAATATTAGTTTCAGGTATATAATGTAGTGATTCAGTAATTCTATACATTACTCGGTGCTCATCATGATAAGTGCCCTCCTTACTTCCCATCACCTATTTCACCCATCCCCCACCCACCTCCTCTCTGGTGACCCATCAGTTCTGTATAGTTAAGAGTCTGTTTCTTGGTTTGTGTCTTTCCCTCTCTTTTTTCTTTTTCCTGGTTTTGCTGGTTTTGCTTCTTAAATTCCACCTATGAGTGAAATTATATGGTATTTACCTTTATCTGACTTATTTCACTTAGCATTATTCTCTTTGGCTCTATCTGTGTTGTTGCAAGTAGTGAGATTTCGTTCTTTTTCATGGCTGAATAATATTCCTGTGTGTGTGTGTGTGTGTGTGTGTGTGTGTGTGTGTATCACATATTCTTTGCCCATTCACCTATTGATGGACACTTGGGCTGCTTCCATCAGTTGGCTATTGTAAATAATACTGCAGTAAACATATGGATGCATGTATCCCTTTGAATTACTGTTTTTTTTGTATTTTTTAGGTGAATACCCAGTAGTGGAATTACTGGATCACAGGGTGATTCTGTTAACTTTCTAAGGAAACTAAATACTGCTTTCCACAGTGGCTACACCAGTTTGCATTCCTACCACCAGTTTAAGAGGGTTCCATTTTCTTCACATCCTTGCCTACACCTGTTGTTTCTTGTGTTTTTGGTTCTAGTCATTCTGACAAGTATAAGGCGATATCTCATTGTAGTTTTGATTTGCATGCCCCTGATGATGAATGAATGTTGAGCCTCTTTTCATATGTCTGTGGCCATCTGGTTGTCATCTTTGGAGAAATGTCTGTTCGTGTTTTCTGATCATTTTTGGTTGGATTATTTGTTTTTTGAGTATTGAGTTGTATCAGTCTTTATATATTTAGGATACTAGCCCTTTTCAGATAAGTCATTTGCAAATATTGTCTCCCATTCAGTAGGTTGCATTTTAGTTTGGTTAATTATGCAGAAGTTTTTTATTTCGATGTAGTCCCAGTAGCTTATTTTTGTTTTTGTTTCCCTTGCCTCAGGAGACCTATCTAGAAAATGTTGCTATGGCCAATGTAAAAGAAGTTACTGCTACTGTTTTCTCTTCAACAGTCTTTGTGGTTTCAGGTCTCACGTTTAATCTTTAATGAATTTTGAGTTTATTTTTGTGTATGGTGTAAGAAAGTGGCCTTGTTTCATTCTTTGGCACTTTTGTCAACACCGTTTGTTGAAAAGACTGTCTTTTTCCCATTGGATATTCTTAACTGCTTTGTCAAAGATTAATTGATCGTATAATTGTGGGTTCATTTCTGGGTTTTCCATTCTATTCCATTGATCCATATATTTGTTTTTATGCCAGTACCATACCATCTACTGACTATAGCTTTTAATATAATGTGAAGTCCAGAATTGTGATGCCTTCAGCTTCACTTTTCTTTTTCAAGATTGCTTTGGTTCCTCATGGTCTTTTATTGTTCCATGCAAATTTTGTGGTTCCTTGTTCCAGCTCTGTGAAAAATGCTGGTGGTGTTTTGATAGGGATTGCATTAAGTGTGTAGATTGCTTTGGGTAGCATGGGCATTTTAACAATATTTGTTCTTTTAATCTGTGAGCATGGAATGTCTGCCCATTTCTTTGTGTCATCTCTCATCAGTGTTTTATAGTTTTTAGGGTACAGGCTTTTCTTTGGTTAGGTTTATTCCTAGGTATCTTATTAATTTTGGTGCAGTTGTTAAATGGGATTGATTTCTTAATTTCACTTTTTGGTTCTTCATTATTGGTGTATAGAAATGCAACAGATAAAAAAAAAAAGAAATGCAACAGATTTCTATAATTTTGTATCCTCTGACTGCTGAATTCATTTATCGGTTCTAGCAGTTTTTTGGTAGAGTCTTTTGATTTTTTTGTATATAGTATGTCATCTATCCATAGTGAATGTTTTACTTCTTTCTTAACTATTTGGATGCCTTTTACTTCTTTTTGTTGTTTTGATTGCTGTGGACTTCTGATTCTATGTTGAATAAAAAGTGCTGAGTGGACATCCCTGTCTTTTCTTGAACTTAGGGGAAATGATCCATTTTTCCCCAGCGAAGGTGATGTTAGCTGTGGGTTTTTCATATAAGGAAGGCCTTTATTATGTTGTGGTATGTTCCCTCTAAATCTGCTTTGTTGAGGGTTTTATCATGAATGGATGTCGTACTTTGTTAAATGGTTTTTCATCTATTGAAATGATAATATAGTTCTTATCCTTTCTCTTACTGATGTGATGCATCTCATTGATTGATTTGCGAATATTGAAGGACTGTTGCAACCCAGGAATAAATCCCACTTAATCATGGTGAATGATTTTTTTAATGTATTGTTGGATTTGGTTTGCTAATATTTTGTTGAGGATTTTTGCATCTGTGCTTATCAGAGATATTGGCTGATAGTTCTCTTTGTTGTGATGTCTTTATCTGATTTTGGTATCAGGGTAATAATGCTGGCCTCATAGAATAAATCTAGAAGTTTTCCTTCCTTTTCTTATTTTTGGAAGAGTTTGAGAAGAAAAGGTATTGACTCTAATGTTTGGTAGAATTTACCTGTGAAGCCATCTTGTTCTGGACTTCTGTTTATTAGGAGTTATTATTATTATTATTGATTCAGTTTCTTTGCTGGTTATTGGTCTGTTCAAATTTTGTGTTTCTTCCTTGTTTCTGTTTTGATAGGTCATATATTTATCCATTTCTTCCAGGTTGTCCAGTTTGTTGGCATATTGTTTTTTATATTATACACTTGCAATTGTTTATATTTCTGTGGTGTTGGTTTTTATTTCTCCTCTCTCATTTGTGATTGTATTTGAGTCCTTTCTCTTTTTTTCTTGATGAGTCTGGCTAAACATCTGTCAATTTTACTGTTTGTTTTTTTTTCCCCCAAAGAACCAGCTCCTGGTCTCACTGATCTGTTCTATTGGTTTTTTTAGTTTTTGTATCATTTATTTCTGCTCTAATCTTTATTTTTGCCTTCCTTCTGCTGACTTCAAGTTTCATTTGTTATTTTTCTAGCTCCTTTAGGTGTAAGGTTAGGCTATTTGAGATTTTTCTTCCTGAAGTGGGGCTCTATTGCTAGATACTACCCTCTTAGGACTCCTTTTGCTGTGTCCCAGAGGTTTAAATCATCATATTTTCATATTCATGTACTTTTGAAATTTCTTGTTGTATTTCCTGGTTGACCCATTCATTGTTTAATAGCATGTTACGTAACCTCCATGTATTTATGCTCTTTCTAGACGTTTTCTTGTGGTTGACTTCTAGTTTCATAGCATTATGGTCAAAAAAGATGTGTGGTATGACTTTGATCTTTTTAAATTTGTTGAGGCTTGTTTTGTGGTCTAATATGTGATCTATTCTGGAGAACATTCCATGTGCACGTGAAAAGAGTGTGTATCTTGCTGCATTAGGATGAAATGTTCTAAATATATCTCTTAAGGGTTGAGACACTGTTGTCATACTGTTCCAGTGTAACATTCAAAGCCATTGTTCCCTTGTTGACTTTCTGTTTAGATAATCTGTTTGTTGATATAAGTCAGATTACAGTCCCCTACTATTTTTGTATTATCGTCTATTCTTTTATGTTTGTTATTAACTTTTTTATGTATTTGGGTGCTCCTGTGTTAGGTGCATAAATATTTTTAAAAAGATTTTATTATTTATTTAAAAGAGTGAGAGAGAGAGAGCAAGCAGGGGAGGGGCAAAAGGAAAGGGAGAGGCAGAAAATCTCAAGCAGGCTCTGAGCTGAGCAAGGAGTCCAACATGGGGCTCAACCCCATGACCCTGAGACCATGACCTGAGCCAAAACCAATAGTCGGACACTTGGGCAGCCCCGGTGGCTCAGTGGTTTAGCACTGCCTTCAGCCCGGGGTGTAATCCTGGAGATCTGGGATCGAGTCCCATGTCGGGCTTCCTGCATGGAGCCTGCTTCTCCCTCTGCCTGTATCTCTGCCCCTCCCTCCCTCCCTCCCTCCCTCTCTCTCTCTCTCTCTCTCTCTCTCTCTCTGTGTTTCTCATAAATAAATCTTAAGTGTCCAACTATCTTTTTTTTTTTTTTTTAACAGACTGAGCCACCCTGACACCGCAGGTGCATAAACATTTACAGTTGTTACATTTTCTTGTTTGATTGTCCCCTTTATTATATTGTCCTTCTTGTCTCTTATTATAGGCTTTCTTTTAAAGTGTTTTTCTGATAGAAATATTGCTACTCCAGTTTCTTTTGCCATCCATTTGCAGAATAAATGTTTCTCCATCCCCCTCTTAAATCTACAGGTGTTTTTAGGTCTAAAATAAGTCTTTTGTAGGTGGCATATACATGGTCTTGTTTTTTAATCCATTCTGTCACCCTTTGTCTTTTGATTGACACATTTAGTTCATTTACATTGTGTCATTATTGATAGATATGTATTTATTGCCATTTAATTACTTGTTTTTTTGTTAGTTTCTGAAGATTTCCTCTGACCCTTTCTTGTCTTTTTCATGGTTTTTTGGTTTTCTTTAGAGATATATTTGGATTTCTTTCTCTTCATGCTGTGCATATTTGTTAGTGGTTTTTGATTTGTGGTTACTATTAGGTTTGTATATAACCTCTTCCTCATACAGCAGTCTGTATTAAGCTGATGATCATTTAGGTTTGAACCCATTCTTTTCTCCTGTCTTCCCTACGTTTTAGGTATAGGGTGTCATATTTTACATCCTTTTATTTCATGTGTTCATTGATTTTTTTACAGAAATACTCATTTTTGCTGTGTGTGTGTTTCCTACCCCCATACAGTGATTTTTTGGTCTTTCTTTTCCACTCAAAGAGTCCCTTTTAATATTACCTACAAGGCTAGTTTAGTGGTCACAAACTCCTGTAGGTTTTGTTTGGGAAACTCTTTGTCTCTTCTATTCTGAATGATAGCCTTGCTGGAAAGAGTATTCTTGGCTGCAGGTGTTTCCCATTCAGCACTTTGAATGTATCATGCCACTCCCCTGGCTTGGAAAGTTTCTGCTGAAAACTCCACAGACAGCTTTATGGGGTTTCCTTTCCATATAACTGTTTTTGTTTATATTACGGCCTTTAATATTTTTCCTTATCACTATATTTGTCATCTAATTACAATATGTCTTGGTGTAGATCTGCTTTTGTTGATTTTATTGGAGGTTCTCTTTGCTTCCTAGATCTAGATATCTCTTTCCCAGATTAGGGAAGTTCAGCTATTCTTTTTTTGATCAGATTTTATTTATTTATTATTTATTTGATAGAGAGCATGCGAGCATGCTGGGGCTCGTGAGAAGGACAAGCTGACTCCACAGTGAGCGCAGAGTCCCATGTGGGGCTCAACCCCATGACTCTGAGACCATGACCTGAGCTGAAACTAAGAGTAGGAATCTTTTTTTTTTTTTTTAAGAGTAGGATTCTTAATCATCTGAGCCACCCAGGTGCTCCTCAGCTATTATTTCTTCAAGTAAATTCTCTTCTCTCTCTTCTTCTTCTGAGACTCCTATAATCATTACTATAATCATTACTACATTTGATGGAGTTGCTGAGTTGTCTAAGTCTATTCTTGTTTTGCATTATTCTTTTCTCTTTTTTTCACCTTGATTACTTTTCATTACTCTGTCTTCTACATCACTGATTCTTTCCTCTGCGTCTTGCATCCTGTTCATTCCATCAAATGTGTTTCTCATTTCACTCTGTGTTATTCCTTTTCTCTGTGTCAAAGGTCTCAGTGTTGTTCTTTACTCTTTTCTCAAACTCGGTGAGTATCCTTATGATCATTGCTTTAAATTTTCTGTCAGGCAGGTTACTTATATCTGTGTCCCTTAGAACTCTGGCTGTTGCATGGTCCTTTAATTTGGGGCAGTTTCCTCTGTCTTCTCATCTTGTCTAAGTCTCTGTGCCTGTTTTTCTGTTAGGAAAACCAGCTACATTTGTTCTTGACGGTAATGGCCTTTTGAAGAAGAGGTCCTATAGTGCCCTGCCATGCAGTATTTCCTGTTCCCCAGGGTCTGGTACTTCTGGGAGTATCTCCAGTGTGTGCTGGGAGTGTTCTGCAGTTGTGTCATGGCCACCTCCTCCTTCAGGCCAGCCCTCTTTGCCTGGTGGGAGCAATGTTTGGTTCCTGGCCTGATGTGGTGCATTTTAACTAGATGTGTTTTGGTCTGCGTGTGAAATGGGAGCTGTTATCCCTGCCATCAGAGCTGAGGTCTTGCAAAACTCCAGTGTGGGGAGATGTGGTGTGGGAAGGGGTTTGCGCTGGCCTGTGGGAGTAATGGGCCTGCCATGCTGGGATTGAGGCACACGTGACTGGGAAGGTTGGTTCCCCTGGAACACAGGGCTGGTGTGAGGCTTGATGTAGGTGAGTTGCATAGCAAGTGTTGGCATTGGCCTGGCTCCTGCAAGTGGGTCTGTGTTAATGCTGAGGATGAGCAAGAGAAATGGCTCCTGCCATTTCCTTTGTTCCCAGGGGGATGTCTCCAGGATCTCTACTTCTCTGGGACTTCGTCTGAGATGAGGAATAAACCTTCCCACTTTGTATCCCACATGCTCTTTGGGTCACTGTTTTTTCTTTTTTTGTGGGGGGGGGGGGTCACTGTTTTTTCCATGCTGCATGTCCAAGGGCTGTTTGCCCCCCTGCTCTCTAACAGCAGCCCTGATACCCTCTGGGTTGTATCCCAGCCCACCCCACTGACCTTTAGAACTCCAGGCTTTAAGTCCTGCTGGGTTGCAAGAACTTGGCCCTCCTTTGTGCTCTCCTGTGTGCTCATTTGACTCTTGCTCTTCTCCTTGACCATGGCTCCCCCTCTGCTGCAGTGGTCAGGATCCATTTCTCTTCCAGGCCACATCTCTGCACTTCTACCTTCTTCAGTGTGGCTTTTTTTTATGGAGTTTGTTCTGCCAGTCTTCAGATCAGTTTCTGGAGTACTTAGGATTATTTGATAGTTACCTAGTTTTATTCATGGGATGAGGCAAGCCTAGGGACCTCCTACTCTGCTGCCATCTTCCCCTCTGAAAATAAAGTTTTATTGGAATACAGCCATGCTCATTCATTTTGTATTATCTATGGCTGCTTTCCCACTACAATGGTAAGGAGTTGTGATGTAGACTATATGTTGCATGGAATTTAAAATATTTACCATCTGGCCCTTTACAGAAAATGTTTCCCAACCTCTCTTTTGATCCATGAACATGGTATGTCTCCATCTTTTCAGGGTCTTTAATTTCTCTCCAGAGTGGTTTTTTTTTTTTTTTTTTTTTTTTTTTTAGTTTGCACTGAGGTGTCTTTCGTTAAATTTATTAAGATATTTTGCTTTATCTAAGTAGAATTTATTTTTAACTTTATTTTTAAGTCGTTTGTTATAATTGTATAGAAATACAATTTACTTGTATGTATTGACTTTATATCGAGAGACTTTCTTGAAGACACTTACTAGATTTCAAAGATCTTCTTGTATATTCCTTTGGGTTTTCTACAGTCATAGCCCCTGTGAATTAAGACTCTTGCTTTTGGGATCCCTGGGTGGCTCAGCGGTTTAGCACCTGCCTCTGGCCCAGGGCATGATCTTGGAGTCCCGGGATCAAGTCCCACATCAGGCTCCCTGCATGGAGCCTGCTTCTCCCTCTGCCTGTGTTTCTGCCCCTCTCTCTCTGTGTGTCTCTCATAAATAAATAAAATTTCTTAAAAAAAAAAAAAGACTCTTGCTTTTTAAAAAAACTTATCTTTGGCTCTTCTTTTTCCCTTATTACGTTAGTCAGGACTATCAGTACGGACTTGAGTAGAAGTTGGAGAACAGATCTTTTCTTGTTCTTGACTTAGGAAGAAAGTGTTCGGTATTTTATTATTATATACAGTGCTGACTGTAGCTTTTCACAGATATCTTTTATCAGACTGAGGAAGTCCCTCTCCCAAGTTTGCAGAGAACTTTTTATTATGAATGGATGTTGGATTTTGTAAAAAACTTTCTCTTCATCTTGTATGATGATCATGTGGGTTTTTCTCATTTAATCTATTAATGTGGTGAATTGCACGGATTCTAGCGTGTTGGAGCAACTTTATGCTCCTGGGTGGGGGAAAATCCTACTTGTTCTTAATATATTGTCCTTTACTGCTCATATTTTGTTGTAGAATTCTGCACCTGTGTTCATGATGAATACTAGTCATTTCCTCTTGTAATATCCTTGTCAGGTTCTGATATCCAGGTTATGCTGGCTTCATAAGACATTGATAAATATATCCTCCTCCTCTATTTTGTTAGAGTCTGTGTGAGATTGATACTTGTTTTTTACTGTTTGGTATAATTCAGTAGTGAATACATTGGACTAGTTTTCTTTGTGAGAAGTTTTGAAATGATTCAGATTTGGTGTATTTAACAGATATATGGCTATTCACATGGTTTATTCTACCAATTTTAAGTAACTGTGTCTTGTGGGTTTCTAAAGTTTTTTTTTTTAAGATTTTATTTATTTTTTATTTATTTATTCAGAGAGAGAGCGAGAGAGAGAGAGAGAGAGAGAGAGGCAGAGACACAGGCAGAAGGAGAAGCAGGCTCCACGCAGGGATCCCCAGTCCCCGGGATCATGCCCTGGACTGAAGGTGGCGCTAAACCGCTGAGCCACCCAGGCTGCCCTTTTCAAGTTTTTTTAATTAATTTTTTTTTTTTTAAAGAAAGAGAACATGTGCATGCAGGCGGTGGGGGCAGGGGCAGAGAAAGGGAGAGCGAGAATCCTAAGCAAGCTCCATGCCCAGCATGGAGCTCAATGCAGGGCTAGATCTTACTACCTGAACCAAAATCAAGGATGCTTAACTGTCTTAAGTCACCCAAGGTACCCCTAATTATTTATTTATTTATTTATTTTTTTAATTTTTAAGTAATCTTTACAGTGCAGGGCTCAAACTCAACAACTGAAGATCAAGAGTTATATGCTCTACCCACTGGCCAGACAGGTGCCCCTAGACAGTTGTGGGTTTTTTTTTTTTTTTTTTTAATATTTTATTTATTTGTGAGAGATGGAGAGAGAGGCAGAGACATAGGCAGAGGGAGAAGCAGGCTCCATGCAAGGATCCCGATGTGGGACTTGATCCCGGAACCCCGGGATCACACCCTGAGACAGATGCTCAACCGCTGAGCCACCCAGGCATCCCCAACAGTTGTGTTTTTGAAGAAATTTGTTTATTTCATCTACATTGTCAAATTTGTTAGAGTTGTTAGTGCTGTTCCCATTTCTTCTTTTAGGATCTGTGGTGGAATCCCTGTTTTATTTTTGATGTTGGCAGTTTGGGAGTGAAGGGTGGTATGTATAGATCTAAGCCTAGGACCAGGGTCTTGCAATGAGCAAGTCTCGTTCTGAAACCTTCCAGGTTAGCCCTAATTGGTGCTCAGGCTGAACCTTCGGAGCAGAAGCCCTCTCTGCAGGATAGAGAAAAACAAGGGAGAGAGCTGATGTTGGGGGACTGGGTAACTCATTTTCTAGACTCAGTGGGTACAGCGATGGGAATTGGGGTTTGAGTAGTGAAGGCACACGAGCATGTCCTGCAAGCTGTTCAGTATTGTGTTGCACTGAATGTAACAACTAGCACCTGTGGTCCAGATTTCTCAAGTGGATTTCTCTTTCTTTTTCTTTCTTTCTTTTCTTTCTTTTCTTTCTTTTCCTTCTTTTCCTTCCTTTCCTTCCTTTCCTTTCTTTTCTTTCTTCTTTTCTTGATTTTATTTATCTGACAAAGAGAGCCCCAGAGAGCACATGTTGTGGGGAGGGGAACAGCAGAAGGAGCAGGAGAAGCAGATTCCCCACTGAACAGGGAACCAGATGCAGGCTGGATTCCAGGACCCTGGGATCATGACCTGATCCAAAGGCAGATGCTCAACCAACTGAGCCACGCAGGCGCCCTGAATTTCATTATAATATTGAAGGAGAGCTCAGCCGGGGAGCAGTCAAAAATAGCAGGCTGTTTTAATAGATACTAGCCTTGGGGCATTTTAACCCCACCTGTTTTTCTGAAGATTTCAAATAATTGTTTTGAAGATTAGACAAATATCTTGGATGACTTGCATAATAATGTTTATGTGGCTAAACAGTAGGTGTGTTTTACATACAAAGTTTATATGAAAATCATTTTGTCCTGGCCATGGTTTAACTGGGTTTGGAGTTATCCATCATCCCTCTTCTCTTTTACGTGAGATAACAGAAAGTACAATTTTGACTTCGTTTCTACTAATTCTTCAGATCATTTGTGTCCCTTTTCTCCTTTATGTGATTTTTCTTCCCGTGGTCACTGTCTCTTTCATGTTCTTCAACTTAAGCTGCTTTTGAAAAGCCTAAGGTTTTCTTTAAAGTGAGCTTGTTTTTAGAAAAATGACATATGGGGAGCCCTGGTGGCTCAGCGGTTTAGCCCGGTCTTCAGCCTGGGGTGTAATCCTGGAGACCTGGGATCTAGTCCTGGGTCGGGCTCCCTGTGTGGAGCCTGCTTCTCCCTCTGCCTGTGTCTCTGCCCCCCCCCACCTCTCTCTGTGTGTGTGTGTCTCTCATGAACAAATAAATAAAATCTTAAAAAAAAAAAAAAGAAAAATGACATGCTCATCATTGAAACATTGAAGCGATATAGAAAAGAACAAAGATAGCAAAAAAGTAAACCAAAGAAACACCAAATCCATGTGGTCAACATCATGAAATAACCATTGTCTGATGAGGTTCATTCAAGAATATTCCCACATGTGTTCAGGGAGAAGGCCTGGCTGACAAATCACTTCAGAGTGAGGAATAGTACACCTGTGTTGGTTTGATGTTACATGGTTGCATCTAACACAGTAAAACTTAAAATAAGAAAAAGAAGCCAAAGTGAAATAAGAAAGTGCTAAACATGGAATAATGATTTTTTCCATCACAAGGAATAATAGTTTCTAAAATCTCTCTGATGGGCACTTGGGTGGCTCGGTGGTTAAGTGTCTGCCTTCAGCTCAGGTCGTGATCCCGGGGTCCTGGGATCGAGTCTCAGGTCAGGCTCCCTGCAGGGAGTTGCTTCTCCCTCTGCCTACATCTCTGCCTCTCTCTGTCTCATGAGTAAATAAATAAAATCTTAAAAAAAATTTTTTAAAAATCTCCCTGAACGGTTAAGAAGACATGTGATGAGAATATTAGGAGGTTGGAATTGCCCTAACTTCTTTCTTAAATTGCCTGTTTTGATCTTAAATACCAGTTGACACCCAGCCACGAAAGAGGAAAAAATAAATTACATCACACTTCAGGCTGCCTTGCCTTCTCCTCACTCCCAGTTCTTATTAGTGTTTTGAACATGTATTTTCCATCACCCTAATCCCCCTCCCATTTACTCTTGCTTCTGTGTTTATGTGGCATTACTGTTCCCCACAATTTCTGTATCATGGTTTCTTCTGTCCCTGTTTCTTTATCGTGATTCATCACATGTTGGATGTATTGTAACAGCAAGTCTTTCTTCCCAGTAAGGGCTCAGAGGTGTCAGATTCCTTACGTTTTTGAGACCTTAACGGTCTTTCTCTCCTCCTGCCTGCCCCCATCTTGAAGCTGAAGGGTTTACGGTCTTTTGGAATTCCAGCTTCTGTCTATGGCACCTCTTCTCCCCTCTAGGGATCCTCCTTTGAGACCCACTGCTCCAGTCTCAATCGATTGCCATCCATACCCTGAACTTGTGAAATATTTATCTAAGTGGTGTCTGTTGACCCAGAGTCACTTTGGTCTTCAGCTTAGTATTCTGTCGAGGACAAAGCCTGGAAAGCTTTATTTGTAAAACAACATTAAACAGAATGGTAGGTGGCTCAGCGGTTTAGCACCACCCTCAGCCCAGGGCCTGATCCTGGAGACCCGGGATCAAGTCCCACGTCAGGCTCCCTGCATGGAGCCTACTTCTCCCTCTGCCTGTGTCTCTGCCTTTCTCTCTCTCTCTCTTCCTCTGTGTGTCTCTCATGAATAAATAAATAAAAAATCTTACCAAAAAAAAACCAAAACCCCAAAACAGAATGGTAATAAGGCTGCACATGATCTTTGGGGGTTTGCTTTTGTCAGTTTATGTTTTTTTTTTTTAATTCTTTTTAAGAGACTGAGAAAGAGAGGGGCAGGGATGCGGCAGACAGCGAGAGAAGGAGTCTCAAGCAGGCTCCACGTCCAGCTTGGAGCCCAACATGGGATGGGGCTTGATTCCACACCCCTGAGATCACCTCCTGAGCCAAAATCAGGAGTTGGATGCTTAATCAACTGAGCCACCCAGGTGCCCCTGTCGGTTTAAAATATAAAGATGCTTCCATGTCAGTATATAAAGATCTCTTTGTCCTCAGAGACCACATAATACATAGTCCACTGGACTGATATATCCTGATGAATTTAGCCTGACTAAAAGGTATTTAGGTGACTTTTAAATGTTTACTGGCATTGATAATGCTATAGTGAAGAGCTTTGTATCTATGCCATTTTCAGTATACTTGTAGGATCAAGTCTAGGGAATGAAATTTCTTTGTTAAAATAGATAATGGTCATTTTCTTTTCTTTTCTTTTTTTCTCTTTCTCTCCTTCCTTCCTTCCTTCCTTCCTTCCTTCCTTCCTTCCTTCCTTCCTTCATGCCCAGTGTGAGGCTTGAACTCTCAACCTGAGATTAAGAGTCGCATTCTTGGGGATCCCTGGGTGGCTCAGCGGTTTAGCGCCTGCCTTTGGCCCAGGGCAGGATCCTGGAGTCCCGGGATCGAGTCCCGCATCGGGCTCCCAGCATGGAGCCTGCTTCTCCCTCCTCCTGTGTCTCTGCCTCTCTCTCTCTCTCTCTCTCTGTCTATCATAAATAAATAAAATAAATAAATCTTTAAATAAAAAGAAAAGAGTCGCATTCTTGGGGCACCTAGGTAGCTCAGTGGTTGGGCCTTTGGCTCAGGTTGTGATCCTGGGGTCCTGAAATCGAGTCCCCCATTGAGTTCCCTGATGGAGTCTGCTTCTCCCTCTGCCTCCTATGTCTCTGCCTCTCTCTGTGTGTTTGTCTCTCATAAATAAATAAAATCTTCAAAAAAAAAAAAAAAGAGTCGCATGCTCTACTGACTGATCCAGCTGGGTGCCCCTATATGGTCATTTTAATATGAACTAATACATAGACACAAAAGAGGATTTACAATGCTATGTCAGGAATAAGGAATGAAATCCAGCACTCAGTTACCTGGCATCCAGTTTTCAGAAGCAGAGCATCACCAGCTCCTGTAACTCCCTGGGTGCCCGTCAGTACTTAGCCTTCTCTTCCTCCCCTGCAAGTCTTCTGAATTTTGCATTTATTATTCCTCTGCTTTTTGTTACAGAGCTAATGCATATTTATGACACCAAACAACATGTAAAGTTTTCTGTATTTCTGTATTGGTGATAAATTACGTTCTGTTGTTTCTGTTCCTCTGCAGCTTGCTCTTTGTACTCAACAGTGAGGTTTTTCAAACACCTAACTGTTGATGCTTAAGCTCTAGTTCATTAATTTTCCCTGCTGTGCAGTATTGCCTTGCATAAATCTACCTACCACAGTGTGTCTGTTCTGTTCGTGGACGTGAGGGTGGTTTCTCGTTTCAGGCTGTTAGATACATGTGAGCTTTCTTGCATGCCTCTCCTAGTGCATGTGCAAGAGTTTCTCTGGAATATATTCTGGGGGCCAGATTTGCCAGGCCATATGGGATGTCAGTCTTCAGTTTATTTAGGTAACTTTTTTATATTGAAGTATAACATACAAACAGAAAATGCACAAATCAAAATGCATAGCTCAGTGAAGTTTCTGAGAGTCTGTCTTTAGCCAGCTCCCAGGAAAGAAATTGAACTCTTCCCAGCCACACAGGAGCCACCCTGGACCCCGTTTCACTCAAAAGCCTCCATCCCTTGCTCCCCTACTCAGATCTTGGTTTACTGAACTTTTGGTAAATGGAATCACACAGTATGTGTTCTTCTGGGGCTAGCTTCTTTGTCACCATTATGTTGGTGAGGTGTGTCTATGTCATAGTGTGTAGTTTATGGTTGGTTCTTTCTCATTACTGTGTCGTGGGCCATTGTTTGAACATAACACTAGTCTACTCTTGGTGGACTTTTTTTTTTTAAGATTTTATTTATTTATTCATGAGAGATAGAGAGGCAGAGACACAGGCTGAGGGAGAAGCAGGCTCCTCGCAGGGAACCTGATGCGGGATTCAATCCCAGAACTCTGGGATCACACCCTCTGCCCAAAGGCAGACATTCAGCCACTGAGCCACTCAGATGTCCCCTCTTGGTGGACTTCTGAGCTGTGTATAGCTTTTTTCTATGACAAATAGTGCTCCTTTGAACTTTTTTTTTTTTTTAAGATTTATTTTGGAGAGAGCGTGAGTGGAGGGAGAGGGAGAGAGAAAATTTCAAGCAGACTCCCTGCACAGTATGTATGTCTTCAGCTGTGCAAGATAGTGCCAAATTATCATGCATTTAAATCTTGTGTATTTTGTCAAATTCGTTCCAAAATCATTCTGTTCCTTTAGCTTTCCACCCAGGACATTTTTATGAGAGTAGCTGTCTCCTCCACACCCTTACTCCTGCAGTATTTTACCTCACTTTTTGCTTTTGCCACATAGGTGAAAAGGGGTATCTTACTAAAAGCAAATTGACACACCTGCATTTTATAAGTAAATCTAGTTACCAAATTAACACTTGGTTTTCTTTTGCAGCCCGAGACCTCAGATCATTGTTCCCTTCCAGAGGATCTAGTGAGTATTTTTGCATGTCCTAGGCTATGGTTCATGGTGCTGTGGATGATAAATTACTATATGTCAGTGGCAATAACAGTTTTATGAGTTTCTCTGTATTTGGTTGCTGATCAAAGGCTCTTAATCTAACATGACGCCTATATGATGAAAATACTAGCAGTAGTGGTATCATGGGTGATCCTCCCCTGCCTTAAGGAGAAAGAAGTCAAGTTCTATTGCCCCATGTCAAAAGGAATTAAAAAAGAAGAAATGGACAGCTTGCTTTACTACAAGGATCAGCCTTGTTATCCTTGTTTCTCCTGGGTGGCTTTGTGACTTTATCTGCATTTGAATCCTTCCAAGGAAAGAATAAGAGGCTGGTAATTTGATGGTCTTGGCCCAGATTCAGCTGCAAGGGTGCTCTTGTGTATTCTGAGCTCAGGGTAGCTGCTCCATCCAGTCCTGTCCCTGCTCAAGTGGGGGAGGGGAAGCAGCAAGTCCAAGAGGCCGAGCCTCCTCACATTTCATTTATCGTATGGAACTTTGCTACCTGAGCTAGTAGATTCCATGACCCAGATGGCAGCTCCCATGGCTGTTTTAGAAAATGAGGGGATCCCTGGGTGGCTCAGCGGTATAGCGCCCGCCTTCAGTCACACCCTGGAGCCCCAGGATCGAGTCCTTTGTCGGGCTCCCTACATGGAGCCTGCTTCTCCCTCTGCCGGTATCTCTGCCTCTCTCTCTGAGTCTCTCATGAATAAATAAATAAAATCTTAAAAAAAAAAAGAAAGAAAATGATGCTTTACATTTCTGAGTTTCTAAAATTCTGAGATTCTGGATTATTTTGCATTTTAGTAATACAGGGGTGTTAATTTGCAGTTTGTCCACACATCTGAAACTGTGGGTCTTTGATGTTTAGGCAGAGGGTGAATTGACACCTATTAAATCTACTTGAAATCTGTTCTGTCACATGAAACGATGTGTTAGATACACTTTTTTTTTTTAAAGTAGGCTCCACACCCAGTGCAGACCCCAATGGAGACTAGAACTCACAGCCCTAAGGTCAAGACCTGAGCCGAAATAAGAGTCAGACGCTTAACTGACTGAGCCACCCAGGCACCCTCCACCACACACACACATATTTTCAATAATCAATTATACCCTCAAGCATTCCCATGGGAAAGAGTGGCCCAAATAATTTCCAGATTTAGGGTAGACAGAATGAGATCATAGATACAAAGGAAAACATAACTGTAAATACATTTGGAAAACCTTATGAATCTGTCCCCTGACATTCAGACCATTTTGCATACAGAACAATGCAAATCAGCTCCAGGACAGAGGCCATATTCTTGGAATATAAGAGCTTTAAAAAGTGTAGAAGCGTTCCTGGATTTCATCTGCCAGTGATTTATTTTTGTGGACAGTTAAGAAAGGGTCTAGAGTAGGTTTATAGCCATATCACCTACTTTACCCTTATTTTATTTCTATAGGTTCTTGGGTCACTTTAATTTTTTTGTTTTAAATGTTTTATTTTTAAAAATTTTTAAAGATTTCTCTATTTTGAGAGAGCATAGGGAGTAGGGGAGGGGCAGAGGGAGACGCAGACTCCCCGCTGAGCAAGGAGCCAGATGCGGGGCTGGATCCCAGGACCCTGCCTTCACAACCTGAGCTGAAGGCAGACACTCAACCCACTGAGCTACCCAGGTGCCCCTAGGGTCGCTTTTAAAGCAGGGTCCAAATTTTGAGTGCCTGTATGAGTTTCCTAGGGCCGCTATAAGAAATTATTATAAACTGGGTGGCTTAAAGCAACAGAAGTGTGCTGTGTCACAGTTTCAGAGGCTGAGTCTGAAGTGAAGGTATTCCCAGGGCCACTCTCTCCCTGAAGGTCTGGGGAGCGTGTCCCGCCGCCTGCAGCTTCTGGTGGTGCCAGCAGTTCTGGGCATTCCTCTGCTTGTCCACAGATCACTGCAGGCTCACCCTTGTCGTCGCGGGGCTCTCTCCCTGTGTGTCTCCCTGGCTCTGTGGCTCTGCTTCTCCTCTTCTAAAGACACTAGTCATGCTGAGTGTAGGCCTCACTCTGCTCTAAGTGTGGTATTTGTTGTGGGGACCTCATTTCCCGATAAGGTCACGTGCTGGGGTTCTGGGTGGATATGGATTTTGGGGAAGCATTGTCAAACCCCGTGTAGTGGCTCTTTCATTAAATATGCTAATCGACTGACAATATCCAGTACGATTTCTTCCGGGGTATGTGTACTTAAGTGAGAATGGGGTTCTTGATGGTGTACCGACGAAATGACAGCCGAGTAACCCGGGAACGGTGCGTGTGCTGGGAGGACGTGCTGGTTTATCAGTTGCTGCTGGAGCTGCTCATACGCCAGTGCAGAGACTGGTTGGAGGAGCCTCAAACAGGCTTCTGGGGAAAGGAGGACTGGGAACAGGTAGCAGAATGGCAGGACCCCTCCTGGGTCCTGACTCAATTCACCCACAGCTGCAAGACCCCAGAAGCAGAAGAGCGTGGGTTCGCGTTCATTAGGGCACCTTCATTCTGACCTCTGCAGGGTCCGTTTGGAGTGTTGGGATCTGAACACTCCATTTACTCTCTCCTTGGGGCTACCCTAGGAAGGGATCCACAGAGGCAGCCGTGGTGTGTCTGAGAAGTTGCTGAAGCTTCTCTTGTTCTCCGGCACAGCCCAGGCTGGCCGAGGTTAGCCTTGAGAATAGAGAACAAACCGAAATGCCTTCAGGGCCTGGGCAGGTAGATGAATGCGTGAAGCAGCTGGTAGTAATTTATAGCAGTGTTGGGGCTTGTAATCAACCAAAAAATGCTCGCCCCAGACTTGGACCCTGTGAAAGCTGAGGAGGAAGCAGAACACATCTGCAAACCGGATTCCCCCCTCTGGACCTCAAGGTCACAGACCCCTGCTTGATGGCAGGTGGCATCTGCTTAAAGCCTGCAGAACTGCCACCACAGGGTCCCAGAGCTCAGGGTTATCCTAGATCAGATTCTTAGAATTCTTGGACCACACATTCAAGATCATGTTTAGAAAAGGCCGTCGAACATAGGCTTTGGCGGCGGTGTTGCTTTAGAAGCCAAGTAAATTTTATTCTTATTGCAATAGTTAGTCATCATGGGGATGCTTTGATCCAATGAGTCCATATGTTAAATCAACTCTGGAATGTGATCACATATCTTAAGAACAAAAATAGCTTTTTTTGTTCATTTCTACATTTAGCATCTTATTTCAACTGTTGTAGTGTACTTCTTCCTCTGAAAGTGTTCAGTAGCTTCTAGCAGAAAAGAGTAATGCTTGACTACTTCTCAGGAGAACTATTTTTTTCTGCCCAGTTTCATCTAAAGTTATCTTTAGATTCTAAGTAAAGGGGGTGGGGTTGGGGGGCATGGATAATAAATGATTACTGAAGAGAAAGAAGTTTCCTATGTCAAGCCAAAAGCCGGACTTGCAATGTAGTGGATTGTACTGGTTGTGACGTTACCTGTAATGCCACTGTAATGCTGTTCCAGATGCACCCTTAAGATTTTCCTGGTGTTCTGGAGGATTCCTGGGTGGCTCAGTGGTTTAGCGACACCTTAGGCCCAGGGTGTGATCCTGGAGACCCAGGATCGAGTCCCACGTTGGGCTCCCTGCGTGGAGCCTGCTTCTCCCTCTGCCTGTGTCTCTGCCTCTCTCTCTCTTTCTCCCCCCACCCCGTGTCTCTCATGAATAAATAAAATCAAAAAATTTTCCTGGTGTTGGTGGGGGCTTGGTGTTTGAGGGGGCATGGGAGGAGGCTATTGCTGTCTATCTGCAAGAACTCTGCTATGAAATGTTCTCTCCGGCTGTTTTGGTTTCTAAATCTGAGTGTGCAGAACTCTGGTGTGGGATTGTTGAGTGTGAAAAGGCCGAGGGGAGGGCTCTGGGTGAACGATCTATCCTTGGCTGAACCTGCATGTGCATTTCTTATGTCTGCCTTTGTCAAGCCTCTTCATCTTGCTGTGCCTTGTTTCAGAGAGTGTCGGAAGTTTCCAACCACTGGTGGTACTCCATGCTCATCCTCCCTCCTTTGCTGAAAGACAGCGTGGCAGCGCCCCTGCTCTCTGCCTACTACCCTGACTGCGTTGGCATGAGCCCCTCCTGTGCCAGCACGCACCGCGTGGCCGGCAACACCAGCCCCGGGAAGCTGGAGCACTCCAAGGCGGTCCCCTCTGTGCTGGGTGAGAGCCTGTTAAGAGTTTTTTTAGGGGCACCTGGGTGGCTCAGTGGTTGAGCATCTGCCTTCGGCTCAGGTCGTGGTCCCGTGTCCTGGGATCGAGTCCCACATCAGGCTCCCTGTGAGGAGCCTCCTTCTCCCTCTGCCTGTGTCTCTGCCTCTGTGTCTGTGTCCCTCGTGAATGAATAAAACCTTAAAAAAAAAATCCAAGGTTTTAAAAAAATATTTATTTTTTAAAAAGATTTTATCAGAGAACATGTGCATAAGTTGGAGGGGGGAGAGGCAGAGGAAGAAGGGGAAGCAGACTCCCTTCCTGCTGAGCGGAGAGCCCAGTGTGGGGCTCGATCCCAGGGATCATGACCCGAGCTGAAGGCAGACACTTAACCGATGGAGCTGCCAATGTACCACCCTATTTTAAGATTTTTAACTAGTAACACTGGGCCCTCTAAAACTGTGGATGTGGTCTGAATCAAAGCCAAAGTGGTAAATCCCAGGGTTAGTGAAGGTACAGTGAAAATTTGGCCATGAATCAAAAACCTTAAAATAGACACCCCTTTATTCTAGTAATTTATCATAAATAGTCAAAGTAAATTACCAAAAGTTAGTCTAAAGAATTTTACGGCATTATTTATAAGAGTGAAATTATTAGGTGAAACTTAAATGGCCCGGAATAGAGGAGTGGTTAAATAATAGGAAAATATTCTTTGTCTATTGAAGTCACATTTAGTGACACAGGACAGTGTTCTCAAAAATGCAGGTTAGGAAACAGCATGTTTTTCTTGCTTTTAAAAATTGGGTGCTTGATATATTAACAGTCTCTGCGCATAGAAGCAGAACTAAGTATAGACTGTACCCTTAAATGTCACCTCATGGCTCAAGGATGATCAGGGGTTAGTGACTGTTACGTGCCTCTGTGAACTGACTCATATTTAATCAGAAAATTCCAATAAAGGTTACTTTTAAAATCTAGTTCTGTGGGGAGTTGGCGGTCACAGAGTTTCAGTCTGATGAGATAATAGAAGGTCTAGAGATGTGTTGCACAACAGCGTGAATCCACTTCACCCGGCTGAACAGGACACTTCAACACGGTCGAGGTGGTCGATTTTATGACAGGCGCGTAACCCCAATTAAAACCTTAAAAAAATTTTTTCCCATACTATAGAAATTAAATTCATGAAGGAAGAAGAAGTATGTATTTCATGTGTATGTTGTCTGACTGGCCAGAGGGAGCGGGGATGTTTCTGTGGGACAGGCCATAGGCCTCGCCAAGGCGTATGCTGGCTCAGTCACGACCCTGGGCTTGGCGGGTGCAGCTACAGGATTTGTGCGTCTGTGTCTACTGTCAGTTCCAGGCATGAACCGGTACTTCCAGCCCTTCTACCAGCCCAACGAGTGTGGCAAAGCCCTGTGCGTGAGGCCGGACGTGATGGAGCTGGACGAGCTCTATGAGTTCCCCGAGTATTCCCGAGACCCCACCATGTACCTGGCCTTGAGGAACCTCATCCTCGCACTGTGGTACACCAACTGCAAAGTGAGTGGAGGCAAAGTTAGCTAAGGCCCACGGATGGAAGGCCGCTCTGGAAAGAGGGGGGCTGCCGTCACTTTGGGGAAGCCTTTAGATGAGGGGTTCTCTACCCTTGCACTGTTGACATTGGGTAGATCTCCTTTGTGGGGAGGCTGTCCTGTGCCCTGTGGGATGTTCAGCAGCAGCCCTGGCCTCCACCCACTAGCTGCCAGTATCACCCCCAGTTGTGACAACCAGAGATGTCTCCATCCTAGCCTAATGGGCGCAGAGCCTCCCCATCCTGGGAACGAACCACTGCCTCAGATTATCTGCCATCCGAATTTTTGAGTCTCTAGTGAGTGACTGTAAGGTGCAGATTTGGTTTCAGAGAGTTCCAGTATGAATCAAGAGAGGAAAAAAAAAAACATTCAAAATTGGATTAGAATCTCTTGAGGGCAGGGATTCTGAACTCATTACCCTCCAACAGCTGAGGCTGAGTATATGTTAGAGGCCTCATGCAGCCCCCACCTGGAAAGGGGTGAGGCCAAATGCAGGGGAATATAAGCTTTTAATTTCTTTTCTTTTTTTTTTTTAAACAAAGGTTTTCCTGACCCTAGTTTTTTTTTTTTTTGTGATTTATTATTTTTTTCTGTAATTATTTGAGTGACTGCTGAATGCAGGACATTTGGCAAGACGGCCAAAGTAATCGTGATTAAAGAAAGATATCCCATTACACTTTGGTATTTCACTGGATCAGAACCTAGCGTGAGATGGCCTGATTAGGTGTATGGCTGTTAATACAATTTGTAGGAAGTATATAAGTGGCTTGGACACAGAATTGTTCATTTCCTTCCTAGTGGGCTTGAGGTAGGTGCTCAATAAACATTTGCTGAACTGAATAAAACCGTGGTCAGAATTTCCTGGAAATAAGTTGTAAAGGTACACTTTTTAGAAACAGCCCTGGATTCATTTTTCTTCACATTTCTTTTTGTTCGATTTGGAAGATTGACTTATATACTGGTAAAGAATGTTATAGAAAAAAAAATTCCTCAGCCTTGTCAGTCTGGATCTACTTTAGTAAAATATTGTGTGTTATTTATGTTTAATATTCTAGTGGAAAAACACACATGTTATTTGCTGTGAAAAAAATCAAAAGATTTTGAAATTACTTTAAATTTCATGACCACAAACTAGTTTTTTTACCTTCGGCACCAACCCAAGGCAGTGTTATCTCTTGAATATAGTTGATCCTTAAACAATGTGGCAGTTAGTGGCGTTGACACCCCCCCCTTCCCAAACCTAGCCAAAAATCTACATACAACCCGGAAAACACACAGAACTGCACTGTACTCATCGAAAATCTCCACCTGTGTGTGGACCCACACAGTTCAAACCTGTGTTGTTCATGGGTCTCCTGTATGGTCCTCTTCCTGTGCTTGGTCAGGTTCCATTGGAGCTGGGCGTTGGTGGCAATTGGAGGACAAGCCAGAGGTTGGGACATCCCCTTGCCTCCAGGACTCTTGAGTCTGTTCTAACTTCATGACAGTGGGTCAAGACTATGCTAATCTTGTCTCTTTGAAATGTTCCAGGGCCTTGCCAACTCTGGGGTGAGCAGGGAAAGGCAGTGTCATTTTTTTTTTAAACGAGTTCCTAAATCTGCCTCCCCACATCCTATTGGAGATGAGAATCCACCTTTTCCTGCTGCCAGTATGAGTGGGAGCGTGGGCTTCTGCGGTGGCCCTTCCTGTGTGGTTTATCGAGTCAGGAATATATTTGCGATGTGGTCAGCCCACGCTGCCTCTAGCTGTCATTCTTAGGGAGGAGAAGTTTAGGTGATAAAATACAAACTGCCATATTTTCCTTTTGCCCCTTCTTTTTCTTTGCCAGGCAAAAACCCCTCTTTGATCTTACTGTGTCTTAGTGATAGAGGATGGACTTGAATACTGAATACCCTGAGAGGGCTTTTGTTTTGTTTTTGTTTGTTTGCTTGTTTTTGCTTTTCTATCGTGGTAAAATACAGTGTAAAGTTTACCATTTTTACCATTGTAAAACATACAGTTCAGTGGCATGAAGTAAATAGACAATGTTATATAATCATTCCCATATCTCATTCTAGAACTCTTCGTTGCACTAAGAGGAAACCCTACAGCCATTCAGCAGTGGCTCCCCATTCCTCCCTTCCCCCAGCCTCTGGCAGCCATTAGTCTACTTCCTGTCTTTATAGATTTGCTGGTTGCAGGTTGTTCATACAAATGGAATCCTACAGGGTGTGATCTTTTGTAAGGAGCTTCTTCACACAGCATAATGTTTTCAGGATTCCTGAAACATGGATCAGTACCTCATTTCTTTTTATGGCCAAGTAATAGGCCATGTATGGATATATACCCCATTTGGTTTATCCATTCATCCGTTGATGAACACTTGGACAGTCCCTGCCTTTTGGCAGTTTGAGTAGTGCTGCTATGAATTTCGCATGAGCCTGTGTTTTCAGGTTTTTTTTGGTGTTATACGCAGGAGTGGAATTGCCGAGTTACAGAGTAATTCTATTTAACTTTTCGAGGAGCCAAGATGCACGTGTATTTGTTTGTTTTAACAGTTTGGTTTTGTCTCCAAACATAGGAAGCTCTTACCCCTCAGAAATGTATCCCTCACATCATTGTCCGGGGTCTCGTACGCATCCGGTGCGTTCAGGAGGTGGAGAGGATACTTTATTTTATGACGAGGAAAGGTCTCATCAACACGGGAGTTCTCAGCGTCGGCACTGACCAGTATCTTCTTCCTAAAGATTACCACAACGTAGGTGCCTGTTGCTCTAGCGGTAACGCCACTGCCATCACGATAAATGCTAGTGTGCGGATAATAATGCTAGTGAATGCTGGTTAATAATACTCCTCTAACAGTCACATTATCACCACACAAGTTATAAAGCAAGACTTTTGTAGAATATGTGCTTCCCTGGGGAAGAGAATATCAGAAACTGATTGCCTAGACTGTGGAGAGGAAGAGGGGATGACTTAGTACAATCGTACTCTTTAGGAAATTAACTTTCTATGAACATCACAGAAATGTAGATGAACTAACTTGGCTTGGTAGTTAGTATCTTCTTAGAACAACTAAAACAATATATTGCTTTCATTTCTCTAATTGGATCTTTTTTTTCAAAAAAATTTTTTTTTTTTTTTTTTTTTTTTAAAGAAATCAGTCATCATTATCGGGGCTGGTCCAGCAGGATTAGCAGCTGCTAGGCAACTGCATAACTTTGGAATTAAGGTAAGATTTGGGAGACATGAAGTTGATAACAGATGGTTAACCGTGCTTTTGGTCCACATTTTCTAAGATTTAGAAACCAGTTTCTGATTTTAGTGGAGAATGTGAAATACACTGTATCTTTATGTCTTTAGAATCTTTCTAACCAATCCTAGAAAAGATAAAAAGTTTGAAATTGGTCTCATAAAAGAAAAGTAGGGGGAATAGCAGTTCCCAGTAGCTTTAGACAGGGTTTTAGACTCCTGATGAGTAAATCAGAAGAGATTCTGTGCAGATCCTAAAGCAGAAATTCTTCACAGAGTGTTATGACACAATAGAGGGGACATTGGGAAAATGTCCTTGTTTTTGTAATAGTTTGAGACTATAAACAGCAACTTGGAAATTCACCGTTTCATATATAAAAGTTTTTGAAACATACAGTCAAAATCTTTAATGTAAATCAAAGGGCTACTTTTTTTTTTTTTTTTGAGTAAGCTCTGTGCCTAGTGTGAGCTTGAACCCACGACCCCAACCTCAACAGTTGCATGGTCTACTGACTGAGCCAGCCAGGTGCCTCTCAAAGGCATACTTTGAGTCTTACTCTGGAAGCCAGTCTTTGCTTTTGGAAGCAAGACTGAGTTAGTTAATCCACGGTTCCGACAGAATTCCATGACTTTTAAGTAAGGCTGTGCATACTTGAAGTAGCCTGCTTCTCCACGATAGGATGGCTTTTAGCTAGCATGTGGCCTTATCCCAGGTGTTCAAAATTACCCAAAATAGAGACTTGCAAAAAAGAAAAATTGTACATTTCAGAATCTGATTTCCATTAGATTCATTCAAATTAACCATCCTCTCGATTTCTGTGACTTCCTAGGTCTGACACATGTCTCCTTTTTAAAGATTTATTTTTTCAAGGACTTTGGTTTTCAGTTAAACCAAATGTGAAATCGGTTTGGTAGAACTGAATTAGCCTTTTTATTTTTCTCTGTCTGGCTGAAAGAAATGACAACTTCTTTTTTTCACAATGTCGTCTCTGCTGGAGGAATTCCAGAGATGAAAAAAGTTTCAGTAGCTATGTCTAAGAGAAGTTTCCCTCACTTGAATGGAAGTCATAAGTCTTGGGCTACATCAAATTGCTAACAAAACAGAAGAACCCAAGGTGGATTTCTAGGAAGTGTGTTTGCATTCCAAAGTATTTTTCTGAATGGTATTAAGCTAGGACGTGGTTTTGTTTTTTGGGTATTTTTTTTAAAGGTTTTATTTATTTGACAGAGTGAGAGAAAGCACAAGGAGGGAGAAGCAGGCGCCCTGCTAAGCAGGGAGCTGATATGGGGCTTGATCCCAGGACCCTGAGATCATGACCTGAACCGGAGGCAGACACTTAACTGAGCCTCCCAGGAGGCCCACTAGGACGAGTTTTAATTGGGCATCTATTTATTCATGCATTAGATATTAGGGCCAAGATCTCTTGTTTGTTATTGTTTGGAAAACTCAAGGATGATGTTATGGGAGACGTTATTAATATCCAAAGTCTAGGGGGCTGTCTTTAATATCCTGCCTTTCTCTTAAAAGTAGAAATGGCTGGGTCTGTGTTATTCCGAATGAAGTCAGAGAAAGAGGGTGTAGAAGGTTTGAATCTCTGGTGGTAGCCTTCCTTGTCAGAGAAAATGAGGAATGAGAATACTCAGAGGATCCTTCCTGTCCTCCGCTTTCTCTCGCCAGGTGGTGAGAGAGACCCCAGAGACCACCCATCCTTTCCTCAGTGAGGAAAAAGTGTCCCCTGAGGGACCAAGATGGTTAACTTGGGGAAGCTCCTTAAGCAGGTTGAAGGGGTGCTGTTTGGATCCAGAAATGAAATGACTGGCCCTGTGCTGAGTTGGATTCACCTTTTCCCTGGGCACTGCAACCCAGGAAAATGTCACGCTCCTAGTCCCAGGGCTGTCCGCTGCCAGCAGCTCCTTATGCCATCCGAAATTTGGGGATGTGGGGCCAGCCTGCTTAGGCCAAGGCCACGAGGTCATACTTGGATAGTATGATTGATAAAATAGGATTTTATTTTTGGCAGTAGTCCTATCTTAGGGAAGTTAAGGCCTATTTGCAATGCTAAAGGCATTTTGCTGCATACAGAGATGCTTTATAGGATAAAATCACCTCATTAATCTGGTTTCTTATAGTGCTTTTCAATTTGTGGAATAGTATTAAGTGAAAGCTTTCAGAGTCCACTCAGTGTGCTGGTTCATCAGATCTTACCATTATGGGATTGGAGAGGAGACAGTTTGAGGGATTTCTCCAGCAGACCACTCACTGACTCCTTGCTGAAAGCCGGATGGTTTAACATCTACTTTGGCTTCTGTTCCCCCTGCGTTTTTTCTCAAGTGATAGAATAATTAACCAACTATGGAACTTAGTTAACTGCATGCCATTCTGCATTTATAGTACTGCATTTCATATGGTTATTCTATCCTATTTAGCTTCCCTGATTACCTGTCTTTTTAGGTAACTGTCCTGGAAGCCAAAGACAGAATTGGAGGCCGAGTATGGGATGATAAATCCTTTAAAGGCGTCACAGTGGGAAGAGGAGCCCAGATTGTCAATGGCTGTATCAACAACCCAGTAGCCCTAATGTGTGAACAAGTGGGTTTCTTTAAGATTTGTGTTGTAGATAATCAGAAGAAAACATTGTCTCAGTTTGCTTGTGTGTAGTATGAATAATGCTTTTAGATGATACAAAACAACACCCAAATGATTTCTAGCCGCCTCATCCCCTCTGAAAAGTCAAAAATACTGTTCTTCCTTTCTGAGAAGGTGGAACTTAGAGTACATAAAAGATTTGTTTCCTAAGATCTTTAATTATATTTGTGTGTTATTTGCAGGCCACTTGATTAGCTCATCATTTTAGGGTTGCCAGATGGAGCAAATAAATAGCTGGGCAGGATGCCCAGCTAACTTTGACTTTTGGACAAACAACAAGTAGTTTTTTTTGGATAAGTATGTCCCAAATATTACATGGGATGTTTTGGGTGCAATATTTGGAACATGCTTATAGTATTAAAAAAACAAACACCAAAAGCCAAACTACTCATTGCTTATCTGAGTCAATCTTAACTGGGCATATCCTGTCTTTTTTCAAGCAACCCTCCATATTTATTGACGGTAAATTCAGCATCACCTTCCATGAGTGTTTGTGTGGTTGTGTGTTCATTTACGTGACAGTCCACAACGGGGCGGGAACGTCAGAGCAAGGAGAGGCAGTGCACAGCCGTAGCATCCGACACATTAATAAATACTGCCCGAGAAGCTGGAGAGTGCATGGCATGGGCGCTGTTGCTGTCACCTCACCTTCTCCTAAAATAAGGTCTCATGCTCCTTTCTCACTGCCTTCCTCTGCTGCCAGTGCCCAGGGAGTGTATTTAGCTTTATCTTCGAGAGATACTAGACCATTTTCTCCATGAGAGCTCTAATTTCAGCTTAGAACCTGTAAGTATTTTTTCCCGGGAAAATTTTCACCTTCTTATTCTTATTATTTTGAAGCTTGGCATCAGCATGCATAAATTTGGAGAGAGATGTGACTTAATTCAGGAAGGTGGAAGAATAACTGACCCCACCATTGACAAGCGCATGGACTTTCATTTTAATGCTCTCTTGGATGTTGTCTCTGAGTGGAGAAAGGATAAGACTCAGCTCCAAGATGTTCCTTTAGGAGGTATGGGACAATGGCCTTCTGAATGTTCCTTCGGAGTCTTCTTGTCACCCCAGCCGGGTGAGCAGCAGCAGCAGCAGCAGCCACCTGTGCGGCTGGAAGTCTGCAATAAGAGGCGCCTGCGAGGGGCCACCCGGCTGGCTCAGACGGTAGAGAGTGACACACTCTCGGGGTCATGAGGTCAGGCCCCACGATGGGTGTAGAGCTTATGGTAAAAATCTAACACACACATGAAGGAAGAGTCCTGGGAGCGTTGCTTTTGGGCTGATTTGTACTCTCCACTGTTGTGCTCTGTGGAGCAGAACTTCAAGGACCTTCAGAGGTTTGTGTGCATGGACACACACAGATCTTACTTTGCAGAAAATAGCTGATGTTTAATTATTTAAATGTTTAATTCTCAGTTTTCCAGAGGAGCCTGCTTTTTTTTTTTTTTTAAGATTTTATTTATTTATTCATGACAGACACAGAGAGAGAGGCAGAGACACAGGCAGAGGGAGAAGCAGGTGCCATGCAGGGAAGGGAGCCCAACATGGGACTCGATCCCTGGGACTCCAGGATCACACCCTGGGCCAAAGGCAGGCGCTAAACTGCTGAGCCACCCAGAGATCCCCAAGGAGCTTGCTTTTAAGAAAACTTATTCTAGGCTCCATGTGAATAGTCACTACATAAGGTCCTTTCTAGATAAAAAGAGTTTCTGTATGCTGGGATTTCTTTTCTCCTTTTTGGGGGATAGTGGGTTGAAATTTTTTTCAGTATGTTTTGTTTGAAAATGCGAGAACTCATTATTGCAATTTGGAATTTTTAATTCATGATCGTTAAGCTTTGGTACTAAGTGAACCAAAAGATACCCAGTTGTACTCTTTTGAAAACTTGACTGTGTAACAACATCTCATTTCCGTGAGGGTGCTAGCTGAGATTTGACCATACTGCTTCTTAAATTGATGTTTGTTTTTTTAAGATTTTACTTATTTATTCATGAGAAACACAGAGAGAAGCAGAGACACAGAAGGAGAAGTAGGCTCCTCACAGGGAGCCTGATGTGGGACTCAATCCCGGGAATCACGCCCTGAGCCAAAGGCAGACACTCAACCGCTGAGCCACCCAGGCGTTCCAAATTGATGTTTATTTAACCAACAATTTTTATGGCCTGAATGGATTCACTTGTAGTGGCAGGTCGGGGTTTTCTGAAAGTGTGATCATTTGAACTCTGTCCGCAGGATGTTAATTTGCTTCAACTGTATGTATCCTTCTAAGGCTTCTTAGTTCTTTATCCTGATGTCTGCTCCCTCACTGCTTGGGGTAAATGTCTCAGTCGCAGGGACTATCTCTTCACCCTTCCTTTCTGGGCCACCAGATAAAAAAGTTAATTGCCTTGTCTTGGCCTTACTTAACAAAAATGATCAAGGGAGGATCTACAACACCAACTGTGTCAGGTTCTAGTTCTATCCTGCCCGGTAGTATCTGAGCTGTCTGAGATTACACCTAAGTAGCACTTAGCTGAAAACACCCAAATATAAATACTAAGAAGCTAGAGTTAATTTCACAAAGCATATGTACTAAAGCTTTTAAATGTATTTTACATAAAAATCACATTAAGTCTTCTCCCAATCTGTTTATACTTAATTTTATATACTCTACTAGCAATCTTGGTTCTTCCCGAATCTACAAAACCTAAAGGAAAATAGAAACCACACAGCAGGAGGCAGGGATGGGACCACAAGTTGGTAATGAAAGCTAAAAAGCCCTGTGGTCTGGGGGCAGAAGCTTGGCTCAGATCTAGAGGGGCCGTGGTCATCCCCCTATACGGTGTAGCCTCAGAATGGAAGATTTTTTTTTTTTTTTTTTTTTTTTTAGAATGGAAGATTTTAATGAGAGTCTGGAGCTGTCAAAAATTTTTTCTTCTTAACTCATTTTCAGTTCCATTTCTACTTAAGCAAATGCACAGGCTTGATCGAAGCTTTGAGTCTCTGCAGTGTACGTGTGGGCTGGTGGTCCTCACCTCGAAGGTTCTGAAGAAGGGCTCTGTGCTAGGATTCTTACCATCTGTCAGACACGAGCCTCCTCCCTCCCCCCCTCCCAAAAAAAGGGAATCTCAGACAAGAACTGAAATGATGCCACAGGGCTTGTATGTATGTGTAGCTGAAAGTCCCAGTTGCATGGGTGGATGAATGTCGGGGTTGCAAGCGAGCAGGATTCCCAAGACCAGTGGTGGCCAGGTGATGCTGGACAGTGAGGGGGCCTGGGTTGGGGTGGGGGAAACAGTAGCAGCAGGCCTCCCCTGGTTGGAATTTACCAGGAAGAGACTCAGCCACCGCTCAGCAGAGCGTGTAGCCGCAGGTAGTAGGTGCTATCTTTGGAAAGGCTGGAAATGTGCTCGCGTTGTCTGGCTGTGGGCTTTGGAATTTATTACACAGGGAGTAGAAAACCAGCAATTAAGAGGTATTGAGCCAGAGAAAGCTGAGCTGACGAGAGCTTGGGATGGATTATTCTTGTTTTGTTGGAGAGAATACAGCCAGTAGTCTCTCATAGGTCTGTTCGTCGAGGGGAGACATTCTAAGAAGTTGACCTTAGGTGGTCACAGTAGGACCAGAAAGGGAAGAGGAGCTTTCTCTGGGGGGACAGGGATACTCCCTCCACCCCCACCCCCCCCAACCTTGACCCCCCCCCCAAAAAAGTTTTTCAACCAGGCAGAAACGAAACATAGTTGATGATACAGAGCCTACATTCTTTGTTTCTAGTTAAGATAAGCTTTTCCTTCCTGAGTGAAACCAACCTTATCAAGATGTCCTCCCCCTCCCCCAACCTCCCCCCAACCCCAGGGGTTTACTTGGGAAGGGACTCCAGAAGTCGGGGGTTTGGCGGGGTTGCAGGGGGTGGAAGGCAGAGGATGAGGAATTGGGGAATGATATGACAGCTGTTTTCTCTGCTTTGCTCCCTTGCCTTTGCAGAAAAGATAGAAGAGATCTACAAAGCTTTTATTAAGGAGTCTGGCATCCAGTTCAGTGACCTCGAGGAACAGGTGCTTCACTTCCACCTCAGTAACCTGGAGTATGCCTGTGGCAGCAGCCTCCAGCAGGTGTGACTGGGCTGGTGTTCGGTGTCTGTGTCTCTGTGATGCAGCTAAATTCTGAACCCAGACTGGTTTGGGTAAACAGGAAATACTGGTACTGCTGTTGGGAAGTTCAAAAACCATGACTTCTGAGCTTATTCACCCTACCTTGGGTGAGACTTTTTGTTTTGTTTTGAAAGCAGGAGAAACCTTCTCTCAGATAATGCGCAGTGCAAAGCAGCTCAGCAAGTCGAGCAGGTGCCGGAGGGCCTGGGGCTGCTTGGGCGAGGGCTGGGGCTCACCGCCCTCCTTCCCCTGCGCTCGATGCCCTGCAGGCATTTCTCTGGAGCCCTGGTGGTCAGAGAACACAGTTCTCCAGAGACCAAAGATAGAGCGGCCTTGCAGTTGTGGTCGGTGTGTTTCGCTGAAATAAATTTAAACTCACCCCGCTCATACAGCCACTGTGGTCTTGATCCTCAGATCTGTGTTTTGAATAGAGGCTCCACGGAGGACCCCGACCTGCTGTCCAGATCAGGACCTCTCCGTTTGCTTTCGATTCTTCCCTGCCATTGGAATAACACTGTCTTCCAAAATCATGCCGGGTTTCGGCCTCTTTGGAGATGCCACGTTGAAGACAGATAGTTGGCATGTCTGTAGATGGATTGTTCAGATGCAGTTCTACTCCTTGAATTCTTCTTTTCCAAGACTTTTGACACATAATATACCTTGTGTTTTTATCAAGCAGTGGTAACCATGCCCAAATTATGTCTACCCTTTTTTTTTTTTTTTAAGATCTTATTTATTGATTTGACATAGAGCACAAGCAAGGGGAGTGGCAGGCAGAAGGAGAGAGAGAAGCAGGCTCCCTGCTGAGCAGAGAGCCTGATGTGGGGCTCGATCCCAGGACCCTGGGATCACAACCTGAGCTGAAGGCAGATGATACTCTACTGACTGGGCCACCCAGGAGGCCCTCCTGTCTACCTTTTAATTCTAAAATAACCTTTCCTGGAGCACCTGGCTGGCTCAGTACAGCATGCTACTCTTGATCTTGGGGTCGTGAGTTCAAGTTCCACATTGCCGGGGGGGTAGAGTTTTAATAAAATAAAAATAAAAAAAATAAAAAAATAAACTCTCCTACACATTATCGTTTTCCAGGTATCTGCTCGCTCCTGGGACCACAACGAATTCTTTGCCCAGTTTGCTGGTGACCACACTCTGCTAACACCTGGCTACTCCGTTATCCTTGAGAAACTGGCAGAAGGCCTAGACATTCGGCTCGAGTCTCCGGTGAGTAGGGAGCGGTGGGGAGGGGCCACTCTGGTTTGACCTCGCGTTTGGAGGATGCGGAGTTTGGGGCACGTGGCTTACACAGGAGACAGGTGTTTGCTTTGACCTTGTTCATGAGGTAACCCCACTGTTGGGAAGTTACAGTGGCTCAGATGCATCTTTGTTACTAATAACAGGTGCAGGAGTCTCACGACCTCCCTGCCACAGCGCATCTATTTTCTCTCTAAAATTTTCCCTTCGCATCGTCGTCCTGTGCTTTTGTGTTGTGTATCCCTCTAATCACAGAGATGGTGATTTATGTGTGTATTGCACTTTAGACTGTCTTATAAAGATTTCCCAGATTCTGACAGTGTCCATAAATTTAAATGACTGAATGGTAGTTACCTGAAGTAAGCTGTAAATGTTATTTAGATCACTGAGTGCCAGGAGATGATTCTTTGGAGTCTTGGAGACAGGAGGGGATCCTGGATCTATGGCTCCATGCCTCTTGGCTTTCATGATTGTTTTTCTTGAGCAGGTACAGAGCATTGATTATTCTGGAGATGAAGTGCAGGTTACCATTACGGATGGGACAGGGTGTACGGCACAAAAGGTAGGTGCTAGAATTTTGCTAGGTGCTGCATCAGGGGCCTGAGGGTCTGTTTTCCACCAAGAAGTTTGCCCTTTGGCGATCTGCCCGGAGCCTTGAGGCCTGAAGAGTTACCTATCTCCGTTCAGTTATGTGTGGATCTGCAAATCTGATTTAATCAATCTAACTCTGTCTAGATTCATGGTATATGGAATTCCAAAAAGTGTTTCTCAAAGTGGGTTCTATGTACATCAGTCCTGAGAGTTAAATAAGAAAAGAAATCCTTTGGCCAGATGAGTTTGAAAAGTATTATATAATGTAGTCTGCTTTTTGGGTTAAATATGAGTGTGTGAAAGGCTCTGAAGTTGTGCATTACAAAAAAAAAAATTGTTCAGGATTCATACTTTCCAAGGTGGTGGTGGGGTTTTTTCTTTTTTGTTTGTTTGTTTGTTTTGCCATGGAATCATTTTTCAATTCAAGACAGCTCTTGTTTTCATTTTGAAATGGCAGGAGTACTTTTATATTATTGGACTCTTTTGTGAAAAACTTTGGTGGGTGGACGGTGGGAGGTGCGATGCTATGTGACATCACACGGAAGTTCCCGTGATGTTGGAGCGCAGAGGTGCTTACTTGGAGGGGAGGGGGATTCATAAGCCCCATAAGTTAATTTTGGTTTAGTTTTGTCTGAGACGAGGACCTAAATGTATAACCGACAGACTATGACGGGGCCCCAGGTTAGCTGTGTCCTGCATTTTTCTGATCTAGGAGTACTCCACCGTCCGTGATCCTCACACAGAAGTGAAGGGTTGCGTGTCAGACGAAGAGACGGGGTCTAGTGTATGAGCCCGCGGGGTGGGCCCTCTGTTCCTGCCCGGGATCCCTAGGGGCGGCTCGATGAGTCTTTGGCCTGTTGGTGGTTCTCAGGCCTGGCCCACATCACACTCACCTGGGAAAAGACAGACTACAGAACCCCACCCCACACACATTCTCAGGGAATAGTCTGTTCACGTTTGTAAAGCTCCCCGGGTGAGACCACCATGCGGCCAGTGTGGACCAAGCCCCCTTTGAGCCCCAAAGTGAGAATCAGGGTAGTATCTAAGGCTCCTCCTAGCGGTAAAGAAAATTTTTTTTAGAATACTCTTTAAAATTGCAAGTCAGTGGAAGGCTTGACCTCTGTCTGCTGGGTCACCCCCTGCCTGACCCTTCTTTCTTTGGATCCAGCTCTCCAGAGATATGAGGGCATAGCTGTGCCCCAAAATCTGCTCCAAAGCGTATTGGAAGTATTGTGATTTTTATGGTGGTCTACACACAGCACATGGTTTGAATCGGAAGTTCCCCCAACTTATAAACAAGTGAAAGATTTCCACCCCAACATGATAAACATTTTGACAAACCGTAGTGCAGCCTCGAGGCCGCCTGCCCCGAGATCTGCACAGATCTGAGATCTGGTGTGGGTCCCTGGTCAAGGTGTGTTCATCTCTTTCGCCTGTTTACCTAAGCTCATGTGCTTTTGAAAGCTTTTTTGTTGTTGGGAAAATATCTAGATCTTATTTCCTTGAAGTTCTTACACATTCAAGAAACTGTCCCTCCACCCACACACACTTTTTTTTTTTTTTTGATTGCATGATGCTGACAGAGAAAATGCTTAATGCTTTATACTTTATCAAAGTTCCCTGTGGCAGAAAATAGTGACACAATCACAGGAAGAACTCTGGCCTTCCTGGGATCCTGGTGTTGGGGTTCAGGCCAGAGAACTAAATCTTTGGTTGAGGGCTAGGGTCGATGGGGTGCTTGGCATTCATTGCCCATGAGTGCTCCTCTGGCTGTGCTGTCCTACACTGTAGATAGAGGTAGACACACACACCCCCACACTTCCTAGACTCCCTAGCGGCTGAGGCTCTAAATACTAAATGGTCCAGCCACTCAGATGCACCAGCGTGAGGCTTGGAAGGTATGTACGGTCTGACTTTTGCTTTGCGTCTGACAAGCATAATGGTCCAGATGTTGGGTCCTTCTGCAGTGCGGCCGGTGGAGGTTCCAGGCTCCCCTCACCAGCCACAAGGGGGGCACAAGGGGAGCATGAGGAACCCATTGTGCTGCTGGAGCTTTTCTGTGAGTGGCATGATTCTGGAGCTCATAGCAGGTGTGATGGCTTTTGACCGTGATTGTGGTGATGTGGTTCTAGAGCCAGAAAGCTCCTGATTATATGGAGAGACAGCAGCTCTTCCATGGCCAGGTTTTGCGGTGGGACTTTGAGAGTGATGCTTGAAGGCTCTGTTAGCATCTGTTACTTCAGCTCTCATGAATGATTTTTTTTTCTTTTAAGATTTTATTTATTTATTTGTGAGAGACAGAGAGAGGCAGAGACACAGGCAGAGGGAGAAGCAGGCCCCCTGCGGGGAGCCCGATGCGGAACTCGATCCCAGATCACACCCTGAGCCAAAGGCAGGTGCTGAACCACTGAGCCACCCAAGTGCCCATTTTGTCCTTTAAAAAACTGTGTTTGTGGCTCTATGTGATTGTAATAATCTGTAATGTTTTTGAGGTACTTTACCATTTATGAAGCATATCAGTGTATATCGTAAGAGTTTTCACATTAAGCATCACCCCAGTGCTTTGAGGTTAGTAGGGCAGATATTGACCACATGTTAGAAAGAAAGAGTTCTTTGGACTCCATATTTAGGGCCGTCTCCTCTTACGGTCCTGCTTTCCAGGACTGCGGTCTACTGACTCTTCTTTCCCAACATTCTTCCAAGTGGATGCCGCTTCTGCGCAGCCAGGCACCCTTTTGCAGTGAACACCCTGCCACCCTGTACAGGGCAGCCCAGGTTCTTCCCAGTAACGTGGGGTGGTGACCGTCTCACGATTGGCGACAGAGAGGACTGTCCTGTGGGTGTTGAGACTTTCCTGGTAATGAACCCACTGAGTGGTGGTGGTGGTGGTGGTGGTGGTAGGTTCAGTTGCTTCTGTGTGTTAAACTGTTCATTTCCTCTCAGGTACTAGTGACTGTCCCCTTGGCCCTGCTGCAGAAGGGTGCCATTCACTTTAACCCACCGCTGTCAGACAAGAAGATGAAGGCCATCAACAGCCTGGGCGCGGGCATCATTGAAAAGGTGACTGCATCACTCGGGCCTCAGCACTGAGGGGATTCGAGTCTGGTGACTGGAGTGCCTTCACTTCTGGTCTTGGGAAGTAGTGGGTCATTTTTTAATCCAGATAGAATTCGAAGATTTTCTTCCCTTGTGAATAATTCCCCAGGAAGCATAGGAAAGGATGTTATCAAAACGAGAGGAGGAGAGCTGGCTGCGGTCTGACTTTTGACATTAGGAAAATGAATCTTGCCATTCAGAATTTGAACTTGGCATATGAACATGTAAATAGAGTAGTTCGGGTGTGTGTGTGTGTGTGTGTGTGTGTGGTGGTTTTGTTTTTGTTTTTGCTGCTTTTCACACCTCCCCTCCATTAATTGATCCCAGTGAGGAGGGAGTTTCACTTCCTCTGCCTTTAGAATCTTCTCTAGCAGGCATGTGCCAGAGCTGCAGGAAGTGCTGGCAGCCCTCGCGGTGGTCTCAGGGATGCTTTGCATCTTGAGGTTAGCCTAGTGGCTGTTGGGGGTCCATTATGGCGGAGGGCACTGAATGGCACAAAAAGCCAGGTGCTCACGAGAGAGCAGACGAGGCAGGCGCATGGGAACAGGGAGCACATTTGGGTTTGGGTTTTTTGCTCATGGCTCTAGTTAAGAACTGTAGGTTGCTTCTTAGAGATTGCTGGACTAAAAAAAAAAAAAAAGAGATTGCTGGACTTCCGCTTCCAGAAACTCTTAACCATCTTTCTCGTGCTCACTTTCCAGATTGCCTTGCAATTCCCGTACAGATTCTGGGACAGTAAAGTTCAAGGGGCTGACTTCTTTGGTCACGTTCCTCCCAGTGCCAGTAAGCGGGGCCTCTTTGCTGTGTTCTATGACATGGATCCCCAGGTAAAATCATCGGTGAAGTGCGGTTTGAATTTCCTCACTACCGTTTAGCATTTGGCCAGGCTTAGGCACCAGTGGACATGGTGGCCGCTCTGGGTCTGTGTTCGGGTGCTGGCGGCCTGCTTGGGCCTGTAGGAGCCCCAGTATCCAGTGCTCACGGCGCTCCCCGGGGGATAGATTAAGTTGCTTGTGGGAAGTGCAAGATTTCGGGCTTGGTGAAGGGTGGGTGTGAGGGGCCCAGAGGAGAAGGAGGAGGAGGAGGAGGAGGAGGAGGAGGCTGCTCGGGTTGGCAGATGTGACTTTGGGATACAGGCGAGGGTGTGTCTGGGACTGGGGATGGACCCGGAGGTAACGTAAAAGAGTCACCCTCCTGTTCCCTTCTTCTTCCTTCCAAGAAACTTCATCTTAAGCGGTTTCACTCGGGAACCATGGATGAAATGTCTTCACCATTCGAGAAAATTTTCCCCCCTGATTTTATTTTATTTTACTTTTTTTTCCCCCCTGATTTTATCTGCAGGTCTTTCTTCCCCATCTCCTTATGTTTCTTCTAGAACAAGTTCTTATAAGGGAAAAGCCAAGAGCACCCTGGCTTTGATATTTATATTTCTTCCTGAGCCTTTCAGCCACAAACAACAAGATGTACAGCTGCATCATGCGTTTTGTGAGGGGAGCGGGCTGGTGATTGAGATGAGGATGGGGGGCAGGAGGAAGGAGGGAGATTTGTGAGAACGAGGTCCCTCCCTGTTGATCAGGCAGTTAGGGGCTCGTGGACTGAAAGCAGAAAGTATAAAGTGCCGTTGCCTTCCATGTCCACAGAAGAAGCACAGCGTGCTGATGTCTGTGGTGGCTGGGGAGGCCGTGGCGTCCATCAGGACCCTGGAGGACAAGCAGGTGCTGCAGCAGTGCATGGCTGCCCTCCGGGAGCTGTTCAAGGAGCAGGTCAGAGAAACCCCTGGGGAGCGGGACACGCTTGCTGTCAGCTTAGCGAGCCATCCTTACGTGACCGAGGATGCCAGAGATGGAGGCATGGGCTGCGTCACTCCTGATTCCCATGTCCGGCTTCCCACCTAAATCCCTGGGCGGGGGGTGGGGGGGTGCTGGGGGGGCTAGGGCTGCGTAACAAAACAGACTGGGCGGTCTCAGCAGGAGAGGTTGGTTTTCTCACCGGCCCGGGGAGGGTGCAGGCCGGTTTGGTGTCTTCTGAGGCCTCTCTCCTTGGCCTGCAGGTGGCCGCCTTCCCCCGTGACCTCACACTCACACGGTCTTCCCTTTGTGCTGGCCTGTGGGCCTGTCCCAGTCTCCTCCTCCCGTGAGGACACCAGTCATACTGGACTACAGCCCACCCTCTTCATCTCACTGTAACTTAATTACCTCATGCAAGGCCCTTTTTTGAATATCATCCCGTTATGAGGTACTGGGGCTTAGAGCTTCAAAATACGAATTTTAGGGGTACGCAAATGAACCTACAGCAATATTCTATGGCACCTTTCACACCATTGTCTTCCTTTTTGGCTAGCATCACGCACACGCCCTCCTTTTTCTTTTTTCTTTCTTTTTTTTCCCCCCTCCTGTGCTAATCCACAAAGGGTGGCTGTTTGCTAGGGAACTGCACAAAATGTGGAACCCTTCACAAATTTGCATGTCATCCTTGCACAGAGGCCATGCTAATCTTCTCTGTGTGGTTCCTATTTTAGTGGATGTGCTGCTGAAGTGAGCACCACATCCCCTTTCTTTCCCAAGGATGTAAAAGGCTCAGCACTTTCCCTACGTCCTGTATTAACCCAAACCCCAGCAAGCTTTGACAACTTTCCTTTCAAACAGATCCGGTCCAGAATTTTCTCCTACCCCACAGACAGAGCTAGGTACTTTATATTTGCCAGTTTGCTAAAGCTCACAGTCTTGGGAGATTTGTAAATGGCGTGGCTTTTTTTTTTTTTTTTTTTTCTCAAATAAAGGAGTGGGAGTAGAAAGATTTGAAATGACTCAAGAGTTAGGTAAATTAGAGAAAGAGAGGAACCCGGGTTGTTGCTTATCTTATGTGATGTGATCACATCTCACCAAAACTTGTTTTCACATTAGTTATTTGGAACTTAGCACATTGTTTCCGTAGAGATATCTTTCATGTGCTCATCAGAGGCACAGAATTATTTGAAATTTAGTGAACATGGAACATATCGTCCAATGGCTGTTCCGTGGAGGAGGCTGTTGAGAATCCAGCTTGTCCGGGGACTGCCCCCTTCCTTCCCTACCCCCGGCCTGGACACCCTCCTTCCACCACCTCCAGCACATACCGGGTGTTGGAAAGGGAAGGGCACTGGTGACGGCCTGGTGGGTGGATGGGAAGGACGTCTCTGGCCAGACAAGATGTAGACCTGAGATGTCGGGGGAGGTTGCAGAGCCTGGGCAGGACACAGGACGCAGCACACATTGGGCCTGGGGGGAGCTGGCAGGTGGGGGGTGTAGTGGGGGGCGCCGGGTCAGAGCCTCCAGGAACCATCTCTGTTTCTGGAGGAGGCGGGACTGGGTATCTGTGCTCCGGGCTGCAGCTCCTCCCAGGCCCCCGCTGATCCTGGGTGGTGGTTCCTTCCCCGTGACACAGGAAGTCCCAGACCCCACCAAGTATTTTGTCACTCGGTGGAGCACAGACCCCTGGATCCAGATGGCCTACAGCTTCGTGAAGACAGGCGGGAGCGGAGAAGCCTACGATATCATTGCTGAGGAAATACAGGGAACTGTCTTTTTTGCCGGCGAGGTGCGTACCATGATCTCGAACCTGGTCACTTTTATTTTGGTTACTTTCTTTTAACTAAAGTGCTGTGTGTCCAGAGTTTTCAAAGCAAAGTCAGACACAGTCAAAGTGTTATGACACCAGGGGCCTCCTGGGCGGGGGGTCGGTCAAGCATCTGACTCTCGATCTCAGCTCGGGTCATGATCTCAGTGTCGGGAGATCGAGCCCCGTGTCAGGCTCTGTGGTGGGATGGAATCAGCCTGAGAGTCTTTCTACCTCTTCCCCATGGGGAGGAAACTAAGTAAATCTTAAAAAAAAAAAGGGGGGGGCATCGTGACACCAAACAGCAGAATGGCCCCTCCACATCCAGCTCACACCCCCGGGACACCATTTTTAACCTTTCCTGTGGTTTCTTCAGGAATTTCCTGCCTGTTCTCAGATATTTCCACTGTTGACTTCGGGTCTGACAGGGTGGACACTGTCTGACTTCCCCTCGGGTTGACGATTTAGCCGTTCAGTGTGGTGACCTCACACCTGAGAATGGGCATCGGTGCTCGTGTGACGTGGCTTCCTGTGGAGCCAAGGTGTTCGTGGACTCCTTTCTTACACAGCTGTTTTCTTGACAGCTGCAGTGGCCCTTTTATCCCTTAGCTGAATTCTCCCCACCCGTCTGCTGGGGGCCCCCACCCTCCCTGGAGCACCGTCGAGGCCCTGGGAGCTGCCGTGTTAGCGCCACTTTTGGAAACCCCTTCCTGGTGTCCTCTTGCCTTGCCTCTCTGGGACGCCACCTTACTGCTCTCCAGCATTGGCGTTTTAATTTTCTAGATCCCTGTCTTCCTTCTTCTCTTTCTTTAATATTTATTATTTTTTTAAATTGTGGTAAATTACACATGATGTACAACTTACCATCCTATTTTTTTTTAAGTCCGTAAGTTTTTCTGTGAGGAATTTCACGTGGGATTCCTTCCACTGCCAATCACCATGGTTCCTCCAAAGTTGGAATCAACGTCTTCAAAAGAGCCCCTTTAAAAGAAATTGTGTTTAGTCCACAGTTGTCACCGACAGATAGTCACGGTACTTTTGGTTGGGTTTCTCTCATCCACTCGAATATGGACAGACTTCCAGACTTCTCCAGCTGCTGGATCATCTTTTCTTTCTTTCTTTTTTTTTTTTTTTTTTTAAGATTTTATTTATTTATTCCAGAAAGAGACAGAGAGAGAGAGAGGCAGAGACACAGGCAGAGGGAGAAGCAGGCCCCATGCAGGGAGCCCAATGCGGGACTCAATCCTGGGTCTCCAGGATCATGCCCTGGACCTAAGGCAGGCGGCAAACCGCTGAGCCACCCAGGGATCCCCTGGATCATCTTTGGAATCCAGTTTCTTTACAAGTCAAATTGTAGGAAGTACACTGATTGCTCTTTTGGCAAATGATCTAAAATCATTATTTTTTAATTGTTTCTAACATTGAAAAGTCCTGTTACTTCCACTGTACTCCCTGAGCCCAGCCAAGGATGTTAGGGCCTCGTGGTCACCCCTGCGGTCATCTTGCTGTGATGGAACCGCCTCCCGTCTCAGTGTAGCCACATTCACTTTTTCTGGACACCATGAGCGACAGTGCCCATTTTCATCTAGAACGAGGCTCTTACCATCCTATTTTTTAAGTGTACAGTTCAGTGGCACCAAATACATGGACGCTGCTGTGCCACCATCACCACCATCCATCTCCAGAACTTTCTCATCCTGTGAAACTGGAACTCGGTACCTGTGAAGCAACCCTCCCCATCCCCTCTACCCCCAGCTCCTGGAGCCCACTAGTCTACTTTCCATCTCTACAGATTTGTCCTGGGTGCCTCATCCTCTCAGTGGGATCGTCCAGTGTTTGTCCTTTGTGACTGGCTTATTTCAGTCAGCAGAACGTCCTTAAGGTTCATCCACGCTGTGGCATGTGTCAGAATAGCCTTTCTTTTTATTTATTTATTTTTGTAAAACTTTTTTTTTTTAAGAGTTTATTTATTTATTCATGACAGACACACAGAGAGAGGCAGAGACACAGGCAGAGGGAGAAGCAGGCTCCATGCAGGAAGCCTGACGTGGGACTCGATCATACCCTGGGCCGAAGGCGGCGCCAAACCGCTGGGCCACCGGGGCTTCCCTAGCCTTCCTTTTTAAAAAAGACTAAATATATTCCATTACATGTAGAGATGACATTTCGTGTACACATTCATGTCCTGGACACTGGAGTTGCTTCTGCTTTTAGGCGGTTGTGACTAATGCTGTGCCCTGAACACGGGTGTACGTGTATTTTCAAGACCCCGCGGTTGGTCCTTCGGGGTATATTCCCAGAAGAGGCATTGCTGGATCATATATTAATTCGGCGCTTAATTCCTTCAAGCACCATCCACGGTCTCCCACAGCAGCTGCACCATTGTGCGTTCCCCCCAGCAGTCACAAAGTTCCCAACACTCGAGATGTTTTTAAGATTATTTTAGAGAGAGGGAGGTAGTGTACGTGTGGGAGGTGAGAGGCAGAGGGAGGAGGAGAGACCATCTGAAGAAGACTCTGAGATGAGTTGGGGAACCTGACGTGGGACTCGATCCCACGACCCTGAGGTCATGAACTCAGCTGAGATCAAAAGTCGGAGGCCCATCCGGCTGAGCCACCCACATGCCCCACCAATTTTCTGGTTTTTGCTAATAGCTGTCCTAAACTGGCCTTTTTAAAAAATTTCTGTTGAGAAATGTTTTTGCTGTTTTGATCACTAATTTTTTTCTGTGCCTGTTTTCACTTGTAATCTAGATGCTTATATCCTTTTAGTCCTTGATTTTTTTCACTTTTGATCATTGTCTCCCCACTTTTTCCTCTTATTTCTAGTCTTCTGTTCCACATATTGGAACTCTGAACTGAGGATCTTTCTTTTCTTTGTTGTTACTCATCTCTCTCCTTATCCTATGGTGGCGGGGGGAGATTCATATTCCCACTCTTGGAAATTTTGTGCTTATGAGCACTTTCTTGTCCTTGGATTATTCTTTTGGTAGCATCCTCCTCTTGCTCATGACTCCTCAGAGTTCCTGTAGCGTCAGCCTCCCACATGTCCAAATATCCCATCCTTGATTATCTGCTTAGATTTGAGTGAGGCATTTTTATAAAGCCTCCCGAAAGCTCTGGTAAGCTCGCCGACGGGTGGTTGGATCCCAGGCCTCGGGGTATCTATCTATAGCTCTTTCCTCTGGGAACATGTAGTTTCTCTTTGCTTGGTGGCAGCTCCTGACATCCCGGGAGCCGGAGCCTTGCCCTTCGTTATGAGGACGTGACTTAATCTGCATCTGGCTCGGTGCCTCGACCTTGCCTCTGCCTCAGATCCCCGGTGGGTCATGGCAGTGGCCGTGGGGGACCTGGTGAGGGACCAGGGTGCTCTTCGTAATGTAGAGTGAAGCGAATTCTCGGCGCGCTGTCGTACGTGGAAGGTTAGCTTCAGGCCTCATACGAGTGTCGCTGAAATGTTCTTTTTCCTCTTCCTGATTTCTGGATGATTACAAAAGAACATCCTTTAAAAACTGGCTCTTTGGTTCGTCCTTGGCCTGCAGAGAGCCAGCTCTGTGGGAGCAGAGCGTGACTGTGCCCTCCAGCCACCGTCCTCCGCTTCCGAGCGGCTGCGGCTTAGACCCCTTTCTGTGAGGTTCCCGCCACTCTCTCCCCCTCCTAGTCCTTGTGTCCTTGCCTCCTCTTCACTCCTCTCTTCCTGGAGTCTTTGGCCCTGGCTCTTTCCCCCCACGCCCCGACGTGGCACACACCTCTGTTCACACCTCCGTCCACGGGGTACTTCCCCCTCTGGGGTCTGCTCACCCCCACTTCAGCTCCGGCCCAGGCCCAGACCTGCTCACCGTGCCCCGCACGCCCCAGCCGCAGATCAGGCTGTCTCTCCTGTCGTGGGGGGCTGGTTCTGGTCCGGCTGGAACCCCCTGCAAAGCGGGCTGTCCATTGACCGTCCTCCGCTTCCTGCTCAGTGACCGAGCTGTCCTCCGGGTCCAGCCGTCTGCACAACTCCCAAGGCGGAGGACTTGGCTGGGGCTCCGTGCTTCTCAGCACGATCCTAACAGCGAGGGTGATTACGCTGATGGGGCCCAGGGCCCAGGGCTCCGTCACTGTTCTTAGTTCCAGCACAGGGTACAGAGGGCACATCGTACGGATTGCCACACAGGACTTCCCAGGACTGTAGAGAAAGTCGTGGAATGGGGTGGTGAAGCAAGGGGGGCGGGGGGGATGACCAGAGGACGGCAGGTGCAGGGACGGCTGAGGAGTGTTCATATGAGCACCGGAGTGCCATCGAACTTTGAGGACCGCAAAGTGTAGCTTGTATTATCTACCGATTACCATCGGAGTTCCCTATACGTGACCTCAAGATATGCAATTATTTCTTACAGGCAACAAACAGGCATTTCCCACAAACTGTCACAGGGGCATATTTGAGTGGTGTTCGAGAAGCAAGCAAGATTGCAGCATTTTGAATACATTTGTTTGGACCCTGCTTTCTTCTGTTGCCCCAAATGGTAAAAAGTCTGAAACACGTGTAAAACCTCACTTGCATAAAATCAAACTAAACGAACCTCTGAGAGCATTAGCCCCAAGAATCCTCTTGCAGCACTTATATTTAATTTCCACAGGTTGAGTAGGGCTAAGTTTTCTGTATTTCAGAATAAGGCAGCATAGAACCTTAAGATTTTCGATAGGATTTCTTCCATGGTTGGAGACTCCCTTTAAATTGGACATTTTATTGGGCTCATCAGTTTTCAAACATTGAGAAACCAAGCAGCAATCATTAAAAATCCAGATAAAGCCATGCATTTTTCTTCTGTGACAGTTTATCAGTATCTTTGCCAATGAGCCTTAAGACTTTTATATAGCTCCGATATTGAGCTTTTACTTAAAATTTAGATAGAAATCTTTCCTTTTCAGATACAGCACAAACTCTTCAGTTAAAAGTAAATGAAACTTCTAGACTGTTTTATATTGTACATATTTCTTTCCATTGGGTTATTCAAAAGAAATTTAAATTCAGGTATCTTTTGCGACACGAGGTTTTAGATTGGTGCACTCATTGGCAAATCAGCAAAATTTTCAACTCCTTAAACAGCGCAGGTATATTCTATCATTTAGAATGGGTTAGAGATTATAGTATAGACTTCATACTTTAGACCATTTAGAATATGGCTATTTTTCTAAGGGCCAAATTTGGGTGGATGGCACACTTCAAATAGCCTTAATTTTGGCAACCACTAGAGCAAAAAGATCTTTCTTGTCAGAATACTTTAATAAGAAACTCCTTCTACTGCCGCTTTTTAAAATAACTGATTCAAACTCTAGGAATATTTTTTACAGCATTATGTTTTCAGTATTCCATAGGCAGGTCCACTGGAAAACTGCAGAAAAATGTGATATCCTAATATTACACATGTAAAGCCATATCTTAAAAGCCTGAGAACATGGCAGATACTTACTTTTTCCCTTTTTTCACTCATGACAAAATAAACACTGGTTTCAGGGTCTTCAGGATGCTTATCTTGCCAAGAAGTTAGAAAAGTGAATGGTAAAACTTAAATGCTTTTGTTTTAAAAAGTCTGAACAGTTCTGTCAGTCTGCTTCAAAAAGGGACTCAAAAGGACTTTAAATTTTAAAAATACCTAATATTTTGCAAAGTATCTTTAAAGTCACCTTGTAAGTAGAAAGTTATTTTATGCAAACCGTAGAACACATTTAGACACATCCCTCTCCATCAAAGTATGATGCAAATACAGAAAAGTGAACAGCAGTAAATTGGTTTCAAAGTTGGGTAAAGGCAGGAAAATGTTGAGATTATCAGATTAAGACTCATTGGTACTGGTTGGGAAGCATTCAGCTTTAAAATGCTATGTATTAAAATGTTTAAATAGCATGTGTTTAGTGAAAAATGCAAAGTATTTTAAGTTTGAAATGGTTCACAATTCTTTAGTCTCTGGGCACTTAAACTTGTACTGTGCTACCAGCAAACTATGGGAAAACCTAGTTAGCTCAAGTACAGTAAATGTGTATGTAAAAGATTTCGTCTCAAGTGACATCATTTGATTTTTTGTTCTTTAGGGAACCACGGTACTTTTATTCTTGAGTTTCTTTGAATATGTTTTTCACTGTTTGAAGACTTTGTAATTGAACAGCAGTGAATACACAGTGTTTTAACTGCAGATTGTGAAGAGCTGGTTGTGTAAAACTGCTTAATAAAAACTAGACTTGTTTTTCAAATACACTGTGCACTGTGGTGATGAACACACTCGTTCTAGGTACCAGTCCCCTCTCCTCCAAACCTTCTGTAAACTTTTCTACTCCTAGGTTTTACTGCTTACCCTCTTTCAAGTAAATGGTCACAAAATAATAACCTACCATTTATGAGATCACTTCCCAGTTTTCCTTTGTGATTTCTCCACAGTAGTGGTTCGTTATCCCTGAGGAGCACTCCAAATTAAATGGGTCATCGGTGGGGCTAAATCTACCTAAAACTCCCTGTTCTGAAATCCTCAGCGAAGGGGGGACATAATCCTCAGTGAGAGGGGAAATGCCACAGAAACCATAAAACATTGATGCAAGAGACAAGAGCATGGATTTATTATTTTTATTGACAAGGTTTATAGGAACAAATTAAATATTTAAAATCAAAGGCCAATTCTTAGGTTTCATTTAGTTGTTTATGCCATTCATTTGTATTTATCAAGAAAACAAGTCAAACCTGTTAAAATACCTAACAGTCAACACGTTTTTTTATCTTTCCGGTTCTACTGATGGATTTTTTATTTAATCACTCAACTGATTTATCAAAGGCCTAATTGTTAAGTAGCAGGTTTTAAAATTGAGATTTAATAAACTGATTAAGACAATTTAAAAGATAAAACAGTCTCATTCAGGAGTGGTCTACATGTTGGATCACCTAGAATCCTGATTGGCCAAAATTTAAACCCAAAAGCCCTGATTCCACAAATACATTTAGCTTCTTTAATGTTAAAAATAAGTCTTTTTACCACTTCTGAGAAATACTTTGTTGGAGATACCCACTATTGCCTACACATTGTCTTCTAGCGTTATACTCAGTACATTTATCATAATTATAGAGGTGGCCCCCTTTCCGGTAAGTATCAGCATTTTATATGGATGGGCAAAAGCAGTTAAAAATCAGTTCATTTATTATATGCCAAATGTGCTTGTACTTAATTGATTCCACCCTGTCCCCAAATTTTGAAGTTCTGATGTATTGATTTGGTTGATCCTTAATATAAAATGTATCTACAGACACTTGCAGAGTTAACACTAAAACTACAAATTGATGACACTTCTGAGGCAAAGCAGAGAACGATCTGTTCCTTCAGTGTTTTCTCCACTGAATTCTGACTTTCACTGCTCCGTCATACCATCTGGCCGAACACTGACATTTCAAAGTTTAACTGTAAAGATACCTACCTAGAGGAGTTTAAAAATTGATCTGCACAAAAGAAATAAAAAAACTTTATATACAACAAATTTGTTTTTAAAAATACAAAAATAACATCTGTCACTTTTGTCATGCTGACAATTTGACATATATACACATGCAGCAGAAAATTTCCAATTTAATCATCTGGATAGCTGAAGCCTGTATATTTTTTAATATGATGAACACATCACCACTGACAGATGTGTATTCAAAATATTTCATATACTAAATACTGCCATAGTCTCTGCATGTATAAATGTCAGTAATAGTTTATTCTACTTGATTAAAAGTATGTCTGAAGCGAATACTAAGTGCGCTAAAAACTACAACAGTTCGAGAATCTACGATCTCATATAAAGAAATCCAAAATGTACAAAATACAACTATAAAAGCAAGGAACAGTGACTGCCATGCAAAATTTTAAACTAAAACTGCATAGAAATGCAATTTAAAACAACAAACTCAAATTACATAACACTCAAGATAAAAAGATCAGCAGTAAGTTGTACCAACACAATGCTTGCAGGGATTTAGAAAAGGAAATACATTCTCTTTGCTGGTATAATGGTATAAATCAGATCTTTACGTCCATGGGACAAGTCCTCTGTCTCCACTGCCTCAAGAAATCAGCTGCAATGAGAGAGAAACATCATTTTCCTGTATACACAATACATTAGGCACACAAAAATCATAACCTCCCCCAAACTTTTTAAACCTGTTTTACAATGTGACCTTGGGATGTCTATTGGGACCAATATAAAACTATAGCTACTGTTGATCTTCTGCCTTTGTTGGACAGCAATTACGCTCAAGTAGTTGAGAGAGTCTGTGATGCACTTGGCTGCCCACATACACTGAGAGCCTGAGGTCAGGTTTTGTCACTACCGATCAGTCTGTATTTTTAAGCTTTACAGTGGGAAAGAAAAATATTTCCCCCATCTATTGAGAAAATGTGAGGGTCAAATGTGATCTAGTGGTATTTTAAAAAATATGCAGTATTTGATACTGCATATTATGATGCAATTATGATGCATATCATAATTGTATAATTATGATACATAATTCCTTTGTCTTAAGATGTTCAAGTTGATCGAAATTGGAAAAGGTGGACATATTTACCTCTTTCACGGTTGTTTTTATGAAATCTTTTCTTTCAGTTAAATCATAAGCAGGATAATTTTCATATACCTATAGTGAAAAGGAAACAGATAAAAAGCAGATTTAAAATTCCAGTGATAGTCTTTACCTTTGGATAAAGAAAAAATGGCTGCTGTGTAGGAACACACATGCGCCTGAGCAGTGCTCTGGCTCACCAGAGAACTACAGCAACGGGCAGAAAACAGACTAGCGTTCACACGTTCTGTGTGATATAGGCTCTTGGGACTATCAGCTGAAGTAACAGACATGGGTGAGTTAAACACCTACACGCACAGATCTTAGGTAAGGGAACTCAGTTCTTTACACTGGCAGGTTACCTGTCAGTGTCTCGCAGAGACTTTGTACTTTGTCCTGCTGCATCCTCCAACACTACTTGAACTCTAGTGAACTTCAGCCTCCACTCCAACACCCAATCCCGTCCCCAAGGTTAAATCCCTGAGAGCCAGTGCTCTCAGCTCTCAAGCTCTACTCCTACAGCTTTTCTAAATGTCTGTCTCTCCGTCAACTGGCTGGCTCCCTGCTGCTTGACTTCACAGAGACTCCATCCACACCTGCAGGCTTCACTCCTGAGGTACGGGGAAGGTAGGCAAACTTTCTTAGTCAAGGGCCAGACTAAATGGCTTTGGCTTTTCCAGAAACACAGTATCTGTTGCAACCACTCAACTACGCCATTGTAGCGTGAAAGCTGCCACAGACCACGCTAGAATGAATGGATGTGGTTGTCACATTCAACTATTTACAAAAAAGCAGATGGGATGACGGATTTGGCCCGCTGGCGGCAGTCCCTCAGTTCCTAGAGACGGTCAATCACTCACATCACTGCAATTGCTCGCGCCCTTGTTCTTTCTCTGCAGAACTCCTAACCCTGAACTGGTCTAGCTACCAACTTTTCTAGGGTCAGTCCAGAGAAAAGACTGCTGTGGGAAAATAGAACTTCTAAAAGACTGGTCCCATTTCAGGTTCATGGCATCCAATGCCAGAGCCTCGCCAGCAGACCCTCCTTTGTTCCTATCAAGAGCATTTTCAGCCTTTCCTCCTCCTTGCTCTTGGCCAAGAAGCCACTGTTATGCATTCCTTCCGCTGACAGAATTCTTCCCTCCAGCTTGTTTGTATCTGGATCCACCAATACCCCCCATTTCCTTGACCTTCCTGAACTCTCCTCCGCCGTCCCGCTCCTTGCCCAGCGCGGGCCCCAAGCCTAACACACACGTGTGCTTTCTCTCCCCGACCATCCTAAAGTCTTTCATCAGCCTGTATCCCCACCCTCCATGTGGCTACTATTTTCCTTCCAAAAAAGCTGTTTAAAACAGCTTTAATTTTTTTTAAAAAGATTTATTTATTTATTCATGAGAGACGGGGGGGGGGGGGGGGGGGGGGCAGAGACACAGGCAGAGGGATGAAGCAGGCTCCACGCAGGAAGCCCCATGCGGGACTCCATCCCGGGACCCCAGGATCAGGCCCTGGGCTGAAGGCGGCGCTAAACCGCTGAGCCACCTGGGCTGCCCCAGCAGCTTTATTCACTTTCCTCACTATTCATTCTCAATCCAAGGGTCAGTAATCCTAGCAGTTACCATCCTCGAGATGGCTCGCTGGGAACAGTTCCCTCCTGCACACCGAGTCCAAAACAAGAACGTCCAAGTCCTTCCCACCTGACCGCTCCATGTTCATAACCCCCTTAAAAAATCACAAGCATGCTCAGGAAAACCAAAGGCCCAGAACTAACCCCCTCCCCCCCCACCACCGTCCCTTGTCCTTGCCCTCAGAGGACACCGATTTCTAGTTCGTGCTGTATTCTTCCAGGCTTGAAAACTGACTTTTTACACAAACACAGAAACGTATCAATGATGGTATAGTCTTTCTGTATTTACATAGATGGGGAAATACGCTGTACGTTTAAAAAGGTGACAATACCTGGAAGGTTTTTCCATGTTCTTTTGAACTGCTACATAGCATTCCAAAAATAGATGTACCAGTTTAAACATTTCCCTATTGATGGCCAGTTAGCTTGTGATTTTTCAACATTACAGACATGCTGAACATTACTGTAATCACTTTGTGCAGATGTGACTCTGTCTTTAGCACAGAGACCTAGAAATGGAATTGCTAGGTTAAATGGCATTTGCAATTTAAATGTTAAGATATTTCTTAATTGTTCTCCAAAGCTGTTACAACTTTAAGCACAAATACATCTCCCTCTACACTTGTCAAGCATGGAAACTCTTCATTTTTGTCAAGCTAGTAAGCAAAAATAATTCAATTTTTATCTTCCTCATGAGTAGGGAAAGTGTGTTTTCATGTTTACGGGGCATTTCTATCCCCCACCCTGAACTGCTCTCTGTAGTCCTTGCCCATGGAAGGTCATGACCACTCAACTTGCACTACCCTTCTCCTTCTGGAAACGGTCTCCTCTCTGTCTTGGCTTTGATAACACCTCTATGATTTTTTGTATTTTGTAGGAATCACTTCTTAACTCTGATATTAATGATCTCCAGGACTCTCTGACCTTTGCTTTTCTCCCCCTCTATTTCCTTGCCTGGCCCACCACACCTCTAGACTCCTGGACTGAACTCCCAGCAGTAGTCCAGGCTGGCTTTCTCTCCTACCATGCGAGAATTACAGTGGTCACAGTGTCTCCCACTAGATGCTCCAAGCACTTCATCTCATAATGTTGAGAACAAAACTCCTCTTTTCTCAGAGTGTACCCTCTGTTCTCTTCCCTCAATGGTTAATGCAGCTATGTCCTAACACTCACACGGAGCAATCTCTGATCAGGCTGATTTCTGACTTGGATTACGGTCACCATGTAACTTTGATATGACAAACTTGGGTTTCTTGCCTCTCATCCCATTCTTCATTCTGTCCTTCTCGATGTGTCTGGGGCGACTTAAAAATCAGACTATATGTGCCCCTGATCAGCTCCCAATATCCCAACAAGTCTCCCAATTCTCCCATTAGTTTGAGGGAAAAAAATAAGCTCTACAGCGAGGTATATAGGAGTTCTACAAAACTTTTCCTTTTCTTCCCTCTTATGCAACTTCCTTCTTACTGTAGTCTCCAGCCAAATTAAACTAGTCACTATTCTTTGCAGTCCTGTCCTCTTTTACGCACATGTGTCCACACTGCTCGACTAGATGGCACAGCTGATGTTCTAGGATCCCTTCCCTCCTCCTGGGCCCACATTGGTGTGGCTCTTCTTGTGGTCCCATGGCCCCTTCTGCACTCTTCCAGCCCAGCTCCCACCACCTGTCCCCAACTCACTGCACCAGCTATTTCCTCCTGTCTCACCTGATGGTTAGCCCCTGACAGTTAAGGAATGGAATCCCCAGCTTTACCCCCAAATCTATCCCAGTGCCTGGTACACAGTAAAGGCTCAGTGAATGCTAAATGAATAAACAATTATCAAGGTCTCAAAAAAGCATAGAATATTTCATGTTTAGTATGTTTGAAATTTTAATTTGGCTTTACCATGAGAAACTAGATTCTAAAATCTCCCAATTTGGATCTAGGGTATGGAATCTCTATGGAATCCTATTCAAGACTAGGTCATTTTAATTTCTGAGTATCAGAAACTAACTTCATAGAAGGCTGGGCTAAAAACCTGATCTATACCATCCTATTAGAACAGTAATGCTGAAAACAAAGGGGTTCATGAGAGTCTGTTTTCTTAAAGTATTTATTTAGTAATCTTAATCTCTACACTCAATGTGGGGCTCGAACTCATGACCACGAGGATCAAGAGTCACATACTCCTCCAACTGAGTCAGCCGGACCCTAAGATTCTGCTTCTTTAACATAATCTAAGGATGCATCAATAGTTTTCTCTGCAGTTTGTAATGTATCACTTTAACTTTATTCACTGTACACATGCTACTGTTATTTATGAAGTAACTTCAATAGGGCAGAGGCTTTGATTCATTTATTTAACGCACAGTATCCCAGCACCTATAAGAATGGCTGGCATATAACAGTTTAGCAGACATTTATTCAGTGAATGAATGCACTTAAGAATCTTGCTTTGAACTAAAGGCCAAGTGAATTTTTCAAATAAAAGCAAAAACGATTCAAGTATTTGTCCAGTTACCTCCTTGCAAATCTGCTTCATTGTGACTTCCTCCAAGTTGGCACTAGCCAATAGTTTCTTCACGGTTTCCTTTAACTCTTCATCTGTAGGAGGTTTCTTTAATTTTTTAATTAAAGGTTCATCATCTGAACTATCCTCGGATTCACTTTCTAAGAGAAGATAAGCATTCATGAGATTCTCAGAGAGGTATCAGGTCCAACTACACATCACCACTCTGTAAGCTATGTACATAATATGCATGGAAATTTTTGTCAATTGTGAAAATTTTTAACTATAAGACACTAGAACACCACTCCCTCCCTCCCCCAGCCCATTTTCTTTGCAGTTTCTCTGTTTCCACACACACTCCTAAAGTGCTCTAGCATAGGAGTCGTACCTCCCAGGTTGCTGCGGGCACGCCATATCTGACATACCTTTTTTGGAACTGTTCTGATTTTTCTTGGTGGTGCTGCTATCTGCCTTCTTAACATTAGCACTCTTGACAGTTTTCTTACTCTTAGAAGTGGCTTTCTGCTTAGGTCTTTCTCTTTTAGAAGTCTTTTTTGGGGGCTGTTGGAAAGGAAAGCAAAGAACATGTATCAATGAGATGAATTCCATTCCTCTATTCCTCTGTGCCTCTCAATGATACCAGAGAAAATTAATGTATTCAACATCACCGAAGAAAAATTATTACTAGTTATCAATGTTTGAGGTAACCGATATGCTCAACAAACTTCATTTTATCCTGACGCAAAACTAGTCACAAGAATCAAACACTAAAAATAAGATGCCCAAATTGATTACATACTACATTAGAGAAAACTTTATATGTACTGTCTATCTTAAAAAAAAAAATACACCTCTAGAACATAGGTGTTATTAATATTCTTCTTTTGTCTCTTCTGGCTAGAATGGAAGTTCCATGAGGACAGGATTCTTTTTGACACTCTAAGTGTATCCCGAACTCCCAAAATAGTGCACCAAGTACAGCAGTTGCTAAGGAACTATTTATGAATATATGAGGAGACTAAGGCTCAAGAGGTATTTTGTTCACAGCCGCGTAACTAACAGAATACACACAGTGATGTTCAAATAGATCTGACTCCAGAACCTGTTTCCTTAAACAATGACTCAGCTGATTTAAAAAGAAAAAAAAGCTAAGTAGGGATCCCTGGGTGGCGCAGCAGTTTGGCGCCTGCCTTTGGCCCAGGGCGCGATCCTGGAGACCCGGGATCGAATCCCACGTCGGGTTCCCGGTGCATGGAGCCTGCTTCTCCCTCTGCCTATGTCTCTGCCTCTCTCTCTCTCTCTGTGTGACTATCATAAATAAATAAAAATAAAAATAAAAAAAAGCTAAGTATACTTATCTTACACATATTTATACATAGATTAATTAAAATGGCAGTATTATAATTTAAGCTTTATCCCAGTCAGGGTCTTTGATATTAGGGAACATTTTTTCATTTAATTAATTTTCCCAAAGTAGAAGCATCTTATATAAGCAAATAGCTCAAGATAACCTAAAATCTCATTTTCATACACCAAAAATCTTGCAAATTACTTCTGACAGAATGTCTCTCCAATGTTTTACACTTTAATTTGATTATCATAATTCCTTCTTTAAAAAAAAATAACAGATACTGGTTTGAACTTACTCTTAAAGAAAATTATATAGACCAATCTGTCCCAAGAGTTAAGTGGGCTCAGGCTTTCTAAGTGTAGTTCAATTTAAGTATTTGTTTTTCCTCTTGCCACACTGCCATCACTATGTATTCACACCAGGCCACAAGCACCCTGTCCTACTGCAATCATGTACTGTTGGCTGGCAGCTGGCTAACCTATCTAGTTTAACTGCCACTAAAAATGCATTTAAGAGGTAGCAAGGGGCCAAAATGCTTTCTAAAAGTAAAGTATATGAGATTTACTATGCGTTTTTGCTATTTAGAGGCCATTTTTACTTATTTCCTACTTTTTGGAGGTGTTCTAAAGAGGGAGGATGGTGGAAAGGTACCACTGGTTCATCAACTTTCTAATGAAGTTTTATTAAGTGTTCACCTAATTCATAAGAACCATAGTAAGGAAAAAAAAAAAAAAAGAACCATAGTAAGTCTAAAAGGGAATATTGAAATTTCCTAAGTTCTGTTGGTGTACTTGATACACAGAATAATCACTATTCTGTATCACTTTTTAGTCAAAGTTTAATGAAATCTGGATCTGTAGGTGATTAAAATATTTTACAAGAAAGTTATTACAAAAAAGGGATAGCTACATTATAAGCATTATTACTTGATCCCCATCCAAATTAGATTAGAATCACATACTTAAAATAGTTCCTGAGCCTTTTAAGGCCAGGGTATACAGCTATCATTAAAATTTTAGAAGGCGCATGATATGGCACCATTTTAAAACCTGCAAACTAGAGTAGTGATAGTTTGACAAAGTATAAAACTTCAGTGATAAATGAAGGATAATCAAGCCATCTCCACTGGACAAACAACGAAATGAAACTACACTTCTGTATTTCACACCATCTTCCACAGCAGGCATAGTGTTTCCCAGTTTTTTTTTTTTAAAGATTTTATTTATTTATTCATGAGAGATACGGGGGGCGGGGGGGGGGGGGCAGAGACGCAGGCAGAGGGAGAAGCAGGCTACATGCAGGGAGCTTGATGTGGGACTAGATTCCGGGTCTCCAGGATCACGCCCTGGGCCAAAGGCAGGCACTAAACCGCTGAGCCACCCAGGCTGCCCGTTTCCCAGTTTTTTAAGTGAACTACCCTATTAACAGAAACACTGTAAACATACTGTCCACAAGCACTACAGAACCCTAACAGGTAAGAATGTGGGCTCTGGAGACAAGCTGCCTGCTTTCAGATTCTGGCCCCAGTTCCCTCATTTGCAAAATGGGGGAAATGTGACCATACTTCATGGCTTTCTGGGAATAAATGCATTAATACACGGAAAGTACATTTAGTGGTGCCTGGCTCACAGGAAATGGTTAATAAATATTAGCTATTATTCCTTTATAAAGAAATTCTTTCATCAAACAAATGTAGTCACTTGAAGTCTTAAATTTTTCTTAAAAGCAAGGCACATTTCAAAGAATACACAGAACAAAAGCAGTAAGATACGCTCAATGAGTGCCCTCCTTTATAAAGAAATTCTTTCATCAAACAAATGTAGTCACTTGAAGTCTTAAATTTTTCTTAAAAGCAAGGCACATTTCAAAAAATAGATACACAGAACAAAAGCAGTAAGATACGCTCAATGACACCTGTGTTAGTAACTAACCATGATGCACTGTGTTTATTTCATTACGTTCTGGTAGATAGGACTGCCCCCACAAACATCCATCCCTGTAATAATAAACTACATGATATATATCACTGGATTTCACTTATTGTTAATAACCAACAAGTTATTCTGCAACATATTTAAGGTAGGAATTCAGTAAAGCTTATCTTTTTTAGACAGATAAATGTTGACATGCAGTAGTGGTGAAAGCGGAGTAGTAAAATAACTGAACTCTAGAAAACCACATGTCTACAGGTTTCATCTCAAGCAGAAAGGCAATCAGAGTAATCACATCATGTGAGTTAGTCTTGCAGATGTAAAGAATCACCTCAGCTGCCCTGATGGTAAGTTTTAGGTATGTATAGAAGGAGGTTACTTTGAAAAATGGGCATCCCAAAGGACCCTGGACTGGGACACAATGGACAATTTCTGGCAGGTAAGGTGAATGAATAATCACATACTTTGGAGGAAAAGAGGCCCAGGGAGAGCTGAGGAGGAGTGGAAGCACGCCCAATTACACTCTATAGGAACTTTCAAATCCTCATTATTTTTCTTCCCTCTTCTCAGGACAATCTCATTCTTGAGTCTAAATCCAGCCTGCCAGTGACCTTCTCTGAATGTTCACTATACCACGAAGTGATCCATCTGTGGTCGCACAGTACCTGGCCTACAATTCGCGCATCCCTACTTCATGTGAATAAGAACGCAGGAGTGAGAGCTAAACCGTGCTTCACACCCTGACTCCACTACCGACCCATTCTGTATTCTCAAGTACATCACTTACCTTCTCCATGCCTGTTTCCTCATCTGTAAAATCCAGACTTTGCTGAATTTAACACTTTTTTTTTTTTCACATTTTCACAGTTCAGCAGTACCTGAACTGGGATGAATTTTATAATTTACATTAAAATGATACCTTATCAGCATCAGAGACTTGATGAATGGTGGCCATATCTGTAGAACTGTCGTGAGGATTAAATGAGTAAATAAGTATAAGGTAGCAAAGAGAATAACATCTAATACATAGCATTATTAAACTAGTTATTTATAGCCTGTTTCCCTGCCATATCACAAGTTCCTTAAAGGTATATTTGACAATCTCCATGAGAAGAGACACCTGATTGTCTTACTTAGCTCTATCTGTCCCCAGCAACCTTACAAATGTTTGGCATAAAGCAACCATTTAAATATTTGTCATGTTCATCTCCGTATCATTTGTAGGATCTGGTTTACTTGTACTCTATACCCAAGATGTGCTTAAAATGTAATTGAAAGGATAAAAAAAGAGGCAGTTCCATAAGACTACGTTCACATACATTATTTTATATGAGCTTAAAAAAAAAAAAAAGATCCAAAGACAAAACTGTTTATCTCATTGCAAAGGAGGAAAATGTATCTGAGTAGTTGAGAGCCAATGCCTCACAGCTAGTGAGAAGCAAGACATCTGATGAAGTCCAGTGTGCCTACCCTAGATTAGTTGCTTATGGAAATGACTAACATACCTATGTATCTCTTTAAGCCAGAACTGAAATGTTAGAAATAAACCAGTGATATCATAACCTATTTATATGGTTAAATTTAACTTTTTCCATTACATACAAATGTTACCATGATAAATAATAAAATAATGTTGGCAGAAAATGCAAAATAGCAACAAAGGATCACCAACCTTTGTATTAGGGCTCTCTGGCCATTACCTTCTAAATTTTGTAGCGGCCCCAGGATCATTTCTTTATAGAATTTTCTTTTTAAAGCCAAGATGGGCCTTAGTGTAATCCAATTTTGTATAGTTTTTTTTTTTTTTTTTTTTTTTTACCAAATCTCTTCCTTTCACTTTTTTTTTTTTTTTTTTTTACCAAATCACTTCCTTTCACTTTTCACTGACTTCTCCTGTTTATCCTTTAAAAGCTCTGATCAAATTGTAAGCTACTGTGAAGCTTTCCTGCCTGGATCTTTACTCCTCACATGTCTCCAGAAAGAGGTAAATACCCTTTATCTTCTGAGCCTCTAAATTATCTTGTCTAAATGTCCTTTTTAAAACTTGTAAGTTATACTGTTTTCCTCCTGATCTCTGACCTCTTCCTTTCTACCAACAACTAGTAAGCACAAAGAACCCCATCTTATTTGTTCCTTGATCTCCAGTGTAGGGCTGAGAACTGGATCCTAGTAGTTACTATGTAATTATTTGGAGACTGAGATGGGACAATATTCTTGGAAACTAGAGAACTGTTGAAGATCTACTCCAGCTCTGAGATTGTTTCATCAGCATCACTCTGCTTCCTAAGATAACATGTTTGCCACTTAACAGCAGCCAAACTTCTTGATTTTTTAATATTACTGTCTTCTGGCATAACTTACCTATATTGTGTTGTATGTGTAAGTGGTTGTATGTGCAGGAGGAAAAAAAGAGACCATTAGGTAAATCATCAAGGCTGAGGCCTGGGCACCTATATATATTTTTAAAGCCCCACAGCAGACTCACCTAGTTATAAATCTTCTTCTTCTTTTTTTTTTTTTTTAAGATTTTATTTATTTATTCATGTGTGAGGGAGAGAGAGAGAGAGGCAGAGACACAGGCAGAGGGAGAAGCAGGCTCCATGCAGTGAGCCCGATGTGGGATTTGATCCTGGGTCTCCAGGATCACGCCCTGGGCTGAAGGCAGGCACTTAACTGCTGAGCCACCCAGGGATCCCAGTTATAAATCTTCTAAGATGAGAGATAAATTTATAGTCTGAATCTCTCACTAAGCTTTTTCTATGAAGTGTCAGAGGTAATTAATTTAGGCTTTGCTTGGCTACAGTGCTTACTGTTGTAATCTTCATTTTCTAACAAATATTTCAAAAATGAAAAAAAAAAAAAAACCTCAGTTTCCAGGCCATAGTGTGGATCTGGTGTGTAGGCTATGGTTGCCAATTCCTGGTCTAGATTATAAATGATTGGCCCTAGAAAAGGCAGGAACTAGACAGTCAATAAGATAATTTCTTAAGTTGTATATTTATGTCAATAGCTTTTAGCTTTTTTAATAATTAGAAGTGGATATATACTTATTAACTTATATAAAGGTATTGCTTAAAATCAAATTTGAGTCTAAATCACTAATTCTATATAGCTAACTCTGAAGACAGAAAAAAAAAAAAAAAAAGAAGCATATGAACTAGCAGCTCTGTAAAGAGTAATAAGGACAAGACAATAAAACATACTAGTGTATACCTTAAACTAATGTTACACTGTGTGTCAACTGTACTCCAATACTAAAATATATATATATATATATATATATAATATCCTTGGGGTACAAAACTGAGGATATATCATACTCTCACTTGGGAGTCAGGACTAATTCAGAAACAAGATGTGTAAGTACAGGGCATGTCACAGATTCTCAGTAATTCTGCTCCTTGTGTTTACCAATAAATGCTTACTGAATGAGTGGTGGTACCTCTCCCCAGGTAGACTGTTCCTAGAAGACCGAGGCCAGGTCTCTCTCTTTTTCCCTACTCAGCAAAACTCAGGTAGAATAAGACCATCACTCTGAATAAACAAGAATGATGTACCCATTACTTATACAACAAGACCCAGCCTCATGAGTTTTCCATAGTCTGGCTTCAATGTACACTGCTCTCGCTTCATCTCTCACTGCTTTACTTCTGGACACATTACCTAACCACAAACAAGTGTCAGTCAGAGGGTCCCTGGACCTTCTTGCTCCCCATCCTGGTCCACATGTCCAACTTTCCTTTCTATTCCCAAGGTCAATTTCAACTGACACTACTGTCATTTCTCTCCAAAGCTTTTCCTCAGCAACAGATAGCAGCATTTTCATTTGGAAATTTATTATTCAAAGGGCATTTGGGTAGAAAATATTTTCTGGAACTTCAATAGCACTTAGTATACTCTCAATTTATTGAATTAACTAATGTAAAAATGATAACATGAGAAATCCCTACTTTAAAGACTCTCTTAAAATATTTTGAAAATTTTAGTAATTATAGCAAACCCATTACGTGGCTCATTACAAAGAAAAAATGTTGGAGGTACTCATGAGTTACCTAAAGTTGTTACTTAACCAAACAGGAGTCAAGACTCAAGTCTTTTATCGAAATATCTGGGAAAAAATTAGGTGGTTAAGTTTTAAAAAAAAATTAGGAAAAGGCTAGTTTCCAAAATGTCACAGGATTTATTAAGATTCCAGCTTGTTAGTTCTAAATCTGCTGTGAGTGGTTCACTCAGAACCATCCGGTATTATAGTAAGTTTTAATGCACTAAAGGGAAACAGACAAAAATTGACCGCTGCCATTAATTTCAGGTAGTACCATGTACTGTGATCTAATTTTGTAAAAGATTAATACCATAATTTTTTTTTAATTTGAGGAGGATTTTCTGTATCTCTGACAACCGTGAAGGTATAGAATCAGAGGAATGACACAAGCACTTATTGAGGGAAGGCAAAAAAAAAAATCTCGGGAGAAAAGGCTTACCTATCTTTTATAGGCAGCAGGGCTCTTGAAGGAGGGTCTCCAAAAAAGACGCCTGTCACAGAGCCAGAATCCTGTCCTCACAGCAGAAAGGTTGTACTGGGTAAACAGATGAACAAAATAAAAATTAGCTTAAAATACACTATTCTTTTAACAACTTGGCTGAGAAAACTCAAGAGTGCCAAGAGTAAAGAATGTGCAAGGCTCATTATATTTCACGAAAGATTATGAAAGCGAGTTAAAGTCTAAGATTTTATTACGGTGATTATTCAAGTTTGCCTTCCACCAAAGATTTCAGTAGTTTATATGGTTTTGTAAATCCTCTGATGAAATTATGAAATGAAGGTGGGGTTCTTATTTTTTAGAACATAATTAAGGACTAATAAAACTTTTCCATTCACCCTCCCACTACTACCAAATAATTCCTTGAATACTCCAAATATTTCCTGGCTCTGGAAAGCTACCACCTGGATCTCACAGCCTCCCCTGCAGCTATAGGTAGAGAGGTGATAAAGTTCTGCAAAGGCAACTTACATGGAGATCTCTGGTAAAAGGCATCCCGTCTGGGGAGAAAAAAGTGAGAAGGCTACTAGAAGAAAGCCCTTTACTTTTCTCTGGAACAGAGATTCAATGCCTAAAGGTAAAAACACCATCCTGTGATCGTGGTTAAGTACCACATATGCAGATAATGTGCCTCAGGAAGAAACAGGGTATTCGAATTAATACCTTTCCTGAGCTGATGTACTGGCCCCAAATGGCCTCTCTGGATTTCTCATCATGAAAGAAAAAGAAACTCTTGCTTTGGACATTACTAGTAAGGTTTTTAAGTATTTACAGTTGGAGACATTCCTGATATGTATGGGTACATTCAGATAAATTCTAAATACCAAGTGATAATTCAGTTTGTTGCTGTAAGAATGTGTTATAAAAATACTATGAAAAATTGAAGGAGTATTGGAATAAAATTTTTAAAAACTATGCTTTCAAGGGTCTAAGAGATTATCAGAATTATTTTCTCCAATGTGGGAAGCATAGCTCCTTTTTCCCATACTTTCCAATACTTCTCTATGCCTAAGGCTAAACATCCATGGTAAATGATCTCACCAGTTCTTTTTAGCAATCTTCCCCGAAAGATGCTAATCCAATATAAGAACCAGATGATTTTCAGAATAAGTTTATAGAAAATAACTAAACTTGTCATTTTCCTATCCTTTTATTTTTAAGAAACATTATCTACAAATTTCCTAATTCTAAACTGATCTCCTTCTACTACCCTAATAAAGCAAATGTCCAAGAGCCAAGATGATAAGTTTAAAACAGCTCTTTTATAAAGGAATCATTACCCAAGTCACTCTTGGAAACAAAGAGCAACTTCTTACTTGAGTTACTTCTAAAGAAAAGGATTAAAAATTGCTGTGAACCATTCACTGCCTATCACAAAAACAGCTATAGGTAGAGAAGCTCCAACAAAATGTCTTGGCTAGCAATTACTAGCTAACATGCTTAAACAGGACATGTATCCTTACAAAAGGCTTAAAAAAACCTGCCAATTGTTTTAACTGTGTGGTTTCCAGTGACTTCATTCTTACATTTAAGAGAGAAGAAATTTACTTAAAAACTTCCTAGTCTTTCACAGTTTCATATGAAAATGAATGAGGGCAGCCCGGGTGGCACAGCGGTTTAGCGCTGCCTGCAGCCCAGGGTGTGATCCTGGAGACCTGGGATTGAGTCCCACATTGGGCTCCTTGCATAGAGCCTGCTTCTCCCTCTGCCTGTGTCTCTGCCTCTCTCTCTCTCTGTAGGTCTCTCATGAATAAATAAAATCTTTAAAAAAAAAATAAGAAAATGAAAAAGTACCTACCTCATGTAACTGGTCAATGGACAACTATAACTTGCACTGGATTTCTGCTTGAGTTAGAGTCCTAACTTTAGCAATATGATATAGATTATTTAGTCCAAAGCTCTCAACTTACAAGGGAACCAAAGATAACATTAATCTACCCAAGTTCAGAGTTACTTAATCCAAGAATCTACAATAAAACAAGAAAATATTAATGGGGGAGAAGTCTTATTTATGAAGGAAAAATCTGTCTCAGGAAATAAACAATATTACCTTAGTAATTTTCTATGAAAGAATCGACAAAACAAAAAAACTCTATAGGCTATCCACAACTTTTCCAATCAACCTGTAACTCTTCTTTTTGGCCTCTTAAAAAAAAAAGGTCCTTTCATAGTAATAATAAAAAACAATGCCACTTATGAAGTCCCTAAAAAGATTACCACTTAACTGAGTCCTCAAAAAAATGAAAAAATAAGGAAAAACAGTTACCACAAAAATACTATTCCTCCTGCTAGTACTTACCTTTCAAAGGCAATCAGAACCTTTCATAGGAATGTAATCAGTAATACAGTTTTTGAGAAGAATAATCCTAAATTTGAGATAGCCTTTAGAACAATGAATAGCAGCTATGGCTGTTGGAGGGAGACGTAACAGGAAAAGGAAAAAAAAAAAAACTATTTCTTGGTCCAGGTGTTATTGGATTGTATTTTACAAAGTTTGTCAGTGCCATCCAAGCAGAATAACCACAGCACAGAGCATTATGATACAGTATTTATGTTGTGTGACTTTATACGTCTGTAAAAGCCTATTTGTGTTTTCTTTTTTTCTACATGGATTTTCACTATTTGACCTGGGTTTCTAGCAAATGATCCTTTTTTACGGTACTGTAGTAAAGGTTTTATAAGTGGGACAGTTCCACTTGTGGTCTTTATCCAGGAACCCATATGGTTACAAATCATCATCTATATTCACAAAGTTCAAGTAATTCTACTTTGAAAAATCTGACAATAATCTGGAAAGTAAAAAAATGAGTATAAGATACCCTCACCTTTTAACCTACACCTTAGTAATGACAGAAATATTGGATTTAGGAATATTACATATGATAAAAACTATCTTAATACTAATAGTAATAGCAGCACCTAATACTTAGAGTGTGTGCCAAGTACTGCTCTAAGTGCTTTAAATAAAGTCAATGAAATCAACCCTTTGAGGCCAATACTATTATCAACCCCATATGACAGATGGGAAGCTAAGGTATAGAGTTTGTAAGTAATCTGCCCAAAGTCATACTCGAAGGTACAGCTGGGACTTGTTCCCAGATAGTTTCCAAAGCCCATGCTCATAGTCACGTTGTCTCTATGCAAAAATTAGATGTTTATATTCTATGACAACTTTTCATACTTTAACTCTGCCTTTAAAAAGGTTTTAGGAAGCATAGTGATACATGTAGTTAATAACCCAAAACCTGTTGAATGAGGAATATCATTACTGCAAAACTGCTATTATTATGCATTCACATAATAACAAACAGGTTTCCCTCCTGATGTCCTTAAAATCTATTCCATTAAAACCTTGAGGCTGAGATTACTCATCTTCCCTTGCTCTACAAATATATTATGAAATACCTGCTAGATTGTAATATTCTTTTGGAAATTACACAGCACTTCATACTTAGCTTTATAGAAGTCTTTATAAAATCTGACATTAGAATAATCATGGGTTTTAAGTATCTAAAGACAAATACACATATAAAATCAGAGTTCAACACATTCATCACATCTTTATTCCTACTAATCCAGTAGTTACCAAGTGGAGGTGATCCCCCCCACTCCTACCCTCAAGGACATCTAACAATGTCCTTGAACACCATTTTTGGTGTTCACAATTGGAGGTTTGGGGAGGGGGGGTGGAGGGTGCTGTTGTCCTCTAGTGGGTGAACATTCTATAAAGCACAAGACAGCCCTCTGCAACAAAGAATTATCTTGGCCTAAAAAGTCAAGCCAATAATCAAGTTCCTAAATAAGGGAGATGACCTAATTTACATAGCAAGTTCTGACCACTGAAGGAGACACCAAAACAAAACAGTCTATTGAAACACTATTAGCCATAACAAGAAGTCATCTCCTTGACTGAGGATACGTATCAAGGAGAGGGTAAAGCTAACTCTTCAAATGGTTCAGCAGCTTTCCTCTTCCTGAAGTTTCATTTGTGAAACTAAATAGTCTCAAAATTTTATAGATATGCCCAACTAAAAGAAAATGGCAGGCATTCCTAAGTGATACAAAATTTGCCCATGCATCAAGTAAATTTCAAACACTGTTCTTATTAAATAGCCCCCATTGAGCTGAGAAAAACGGGTCCTTAAGCCCCTTGCTTTTTTGTAGAACATAGAGTAAAATGGCTCAAGTCAAACATAAAAAAAAATTCTCAATCTGCTTCTCTGGTGGTTCAATATATGCACCGCCCCACTTCCCATTTACCTATTCTAATCTTCAAGGGGCAGCTGAAATCCAGGCCACATTAACCTCACTCTTCTAACTCCAAAGCTTTCACATCCGGGTGGCTCAGCAGTAGAGCATCAGCCTTTGGCTCAGGGCGTGATCCTGAGGTCCTGGGATTGAGTCCCCCTTTGAGCTCTCCCCAGGGAGCCTGCTTCTCCCTGTTTGTGTCTCTGTCTGTGTCTCTCTCATGAATAATTAAATAAAATCTAAAAAAAACAAAAAAACAAAAAAAAAAACCCCAAAACCAAAAGCTCAAGGGAAAGAAAAGATTTATATTATACTTAACTATTTTTGTGTCTTTTAAATTATAAACAACCAATGGTACTAATGGTTTCTAGAATTGGTTTTCTGGCTAGATCTATCATAAAACAGGAATATTTAACTCTCCCCATGGAAAGAAATTATAGAAAAACCCCACAAACACCCAACACTTTACCTCCTCTTCACTTTCTTTATCTTCATCATCTGAAGACTCTTCCTTGTTTTTCTTTTCGTCTTCATCACTGCTAGATTCATCTGACAGGATTTCAGGACATTTGGTTCGCTTAGCTTTCCTTGCCATTCCAGAACTGTTCCGTTCCTTTTTGTTGCCTTTGCTAGAACTTTTTTTAGATTTTGGCAATGGCTGTGTATAATAAAGATAACACCAATGGGCTATTATATTTCCAAGTCAATCATCTGTGATAACTACTTATCAGCTCAATCAGTATTGTTCCTATCTCAAGAAGTATTTCCAAACATAGCAGCTTTAGAGAGAACCATTCATCTTTAATGTGTCAAGTTGATCTTTTTGTCCACACTACCAACTTTCATTTGTGTTCTAACACCTACACAAGACTCTCCACAAATGCTGAAATACATACTGTGTGTTCTCACATGGCATTAGGAGCCCAAGTATACAATGTATTAGGCTCAAACAGTTATTTATACTTTATCAAGGTGGTTTTTTGAGTTACCCTGGTAATTTATTTCATTCCTGTAAGCATTACAACTGTCAATGCCAGAGGAACTTCTTGCTTTAGGGAATCCTTCAATCAAAAGATTGGAACCATCCATGAAGGAAATAAAACCTCACTTTACACATCCTGAATTTATGATCTATATAATTTATATTCATATTATCTCTGGGTTCTACTTTCAATAATGCAAGGATTATATTCTCATTGATGATTCTAAATATGCAATTAGTGTTGGGTGTTAATTATGAAACTAATTAAGAACCATAGAATACATGTATTGCTTTTACTCTGATATTTAATTAAACCACATGTATTTAAAAAGTAGAGATCGCATGAGGAAACAATTTGATTATATTAACCAGCAAATTTAATTCTTAAAAGCTTTCTTAGGGGAGTATTTGCTAACTTATGAAATTGAAAACCATAAAATAACCTTGCATAAAAGATCTGAAAATATGTACACTGAGGAATTAAAATTTCCAAAATTAGAGGTATCTTTTATTTTCCCTTTTGCCTATCTTATTTTCTGCAATAAAAAGAAACAGGAAAATTCCAGAATATAACCTTGTGAAAGACAATTATATAAATGTCAGGGGTAACTTTATAGGCAACATGTCTCATGAAGCTAGAACCACAGGCTTTCTCTCCCAGAAACTTCCAGTCTTAGTTTGTGTCACCTGCACAAACATTAAGAAAAGGTGGCTGCTTTGTCTATGTAGTGTTCTCAGGCTATGTACAATCCAGAAGATAGCCTCTAGCTGCCCAAACAACATATCCTTCAAGGCAGATTGGGCAACAACCAATCTAGGTCTTTGGGAGCTTTAACTTAGTTGACCAATGATATTTCTCAGAGGCGTTCTCTGTAAGTTTCTATAAAAAGTTTCCTTAGGGATCCTTGGGTGGCTCAGCGGTTTAGTGCCTGCCTTTGGCCCAGGGCGTGATCCTGGGATCCTGGAATCCCGGGATCGAGTCCCATGTTGGGGTCCCAGCATGGAGCCTGCTTCTCCCTGTGCCTGTGTCTCTGCCTCTCTCTATCATGAATAAATAAATAAGATCTTAAAAAAAAAAAAAAAGCTTCCTTGGATGTATACAGATCTCCTTGTTATGTGACCTGCTACTATCACCAATTAGTACCAGGAACTAAATCCATCTGGATAAATTCTTTGATCTCACTGAAGAAAAGGTGACTCTCAGTGTCCAAACTCTTCCTATTCATTACATGAAATTCAAGACTCAAATTAGAAATATGTGGCATCCCTTACTCGCTCAGTTCAGGAACCAAATACAAGTATTAAAAATGTCATCTGTATAAGGAATCAGTAATAAGACCATGGGTACAGGATAATCTCCACAGGAAGCTAAAGAATGTTAAATCATTCAAGTAAACAGTCAAGAAAATGCAACTTCTAAAATTAGGAGCTTTAAAAAAAAGTAATAATACATAAATGTTCTAGAGCATTCCTATATTGGTTCTAAAAATAGTTGAATCTATTAACCAGAATCCAGTGTCAATAGCATCATCCCTTTTTAGAAATAAAATCTGGAAAACAGATAATCAAGATTGAAGTACGAAAAAAAAAAAAAAAGATAGTCAAACAATGTTAATTCAGTACTTTTATTATTATGGAGAAAGAAATTAGTACTCATGAGCTTACTGTTTTTCTTAAATGAAAAGTATAGTAGTACAGAAAATAACCTGAGATTGATGTTAGATTAAGGAGTAGTTATCACAGAATCAGATATGGAATGCAGATATAGGGTTGGATTCCTAAAAGAGTGGTTCTCAGAAAATGGTTCATGCACCCTGGGGTTTCCTGAGACCTTTTCAGAAGCCCATGAGGTCAAAACTATTTTCATAATAATATCAAGACATTGTTTTCTTTTTTCATTGTGTTGACATTTGCATTGACTCTGCAAAAGCAAAGATGGTTGTAAGATTGCTGGCCTTTAGTACCAATCAAGGCAGAACTAGCAAGCTGTGCTAGTAGTCATTATATTCCTCACAAATGCAAACTAGAGGGGAAAAAAGGTTTTTCCTTTAAGAAAGTCTTTGATGAAGCAGTAAATATTATGTTAACTCTCAGCCTGCGAGTACATGTCTGTGCTGTCTGGAACAAAATGGGAGGTACACAGAGAGTATGTTTGCTATGTACTGAACTTCACTGGTTTTCTTAAGATAAAGCACTTGCACAACTGACCTGTGAGCTAAGCTAGCTACCTTTTTCATGAAACACAATTTGTAAAAGAACTGTGAAAGTCTGCCTATTCAAAGACATCTTCTTGGGGATCCCTCAGTGGCTCAAGTGGTTTAGCGCCTGGCCTTTGGCTCAGGGTGTGATCCTGGAGTCCTGGGATCGAGTCCCACATCAGGCTCCCTGCATGTAGCCTGCTTCTTCCTCTGCCTGTCTCTGTCTCCCTCTGTGTCTCTCATGAATGAATAAAATCTTAAAAAAAAAAAAATAAATAAAAAAATAAAGACATCTTCTTAAAATGAACAAGAGCCTGTCACTGGAAGGAAAACTGATGGTATTTACTGCCAATGATATATTTCAATACTTCAAATGGGTAATTCACATCCAACACCATGAACTAAGAGCCTCCCAATCAATACCTAAAGATTCTTCTGATGAGATGGTGGTTACATTAACAAATGATTTTGACACTGTTTAATGGATATGTGCCAACATTTGAAAGATTTCTGCATATTTCAGAAAACCAATAATTTCCAAGTGGTGAATCCATATTACAAAATCATAGATAAAAGTTCTAAGAGTTCATGGACTTGGTTTCAGAGACCATATTACAACTAACCTTTAATAAACTACCACTGTGGAGTTTTGGTATTGTATCAAAGGAGAATATCCATAATTATCTCAAAGTTTAAAAAATATTTCTTTTTTCTAACTATATACTTAAGGCTGATTTTCTTTACATACTTCAAAAAACCAGCATGTGCAATATATTGAAATGTAGAAACAAATGAGAATAGAGTGGTCTTCTCTTAAGTCAGACATGAAGAGACTCACAAAAATAAAAATACCATTCTCTTGATTTTTCTGGTGTATTTTTCATACCAAAAAACCCACTTTTTTTTGTATGAAAAATAACTTACTGTTATTTAAAAAATTGTTTCAGTTTTAATTTACAATACAGTAAATATCAGAGTATCCCATATAAAAGCTTCTGGGAGTCCTCATTAATTTTTATGAGGGTATCAGGTCCTAAAACCAACAGTTTAAAAAGTCATTGAGGAGAGACGCCTGCCTGGGTGGCTCAGTGATTAAGCATCTACCTTTGGCTCAGGGCATGATCCTGGATTCCCGAGATCAAGTCCCACATTAGGCAACCTGCATGGAGCTTGCTTCTCCCTCTGCCTATATCTCTGCCTCTCATGAATAAATAAAATCTTAAAAAAAAAAAAATCAATGAGGAAAAGAATATAAACATATCCCTCATAACTTAATAATGTCTTCTGGAGAAGTGGTATTGTTTGTCACCTGAAATTCTAAAGTAGAGGTAAAAGTTTAGGAAAACAGATAATCTCTCATCTTTAAGCCAACTCAAAACACACAAAGATTCACCATGGCCCTTGGGTTTTTAGCTGCCTGACAACTGACAAAAATATCCTTTATCAGTCTTTGTCCAGTTAATGGTAAATTAGACTACCAGCAGATAAAATCAAAGTCCCAAGGGTACCTGGGTGACTAGTCGGTTAAGCATCTGCCTTCAGCTCAGGTCATGATCGCAGGGTCCTGGGATCAAGCCCCATGTTAGGTTCCCTGCTCAGCGGAGAGTCTGCTTCTCTCTCTCCCTCTGCTCCCCCATCCCTAATTGTGTTCTCTCTCAGATAAATAAAATCTTAAAAAAAAAAAAAAAATAACAACCCCCCCCCCCAAGTCCCAGAGCGATTTTCTGATTTTAATCCTTAAGGCCCCTTCCACTCACTGATAGTATTCCCCTGAACTCCTAAGTCCTCTAGATCTCTTCATAGTTTCTTTGCCATGGAAATGAGGAAGAATACGAAAATATTTACTGACAGACTTCAAACAAACAGAAAATGTAGGCTCCTGTTAAGTATTACTTCAACAGACATTTTTAAGTCAGTGATATCATTTGTTAAACAATTTGGGCAAACCTAATCTAAATTTCAGAAGAATGGGGGAAAGTATAAGGCCATTTTACTTCCATGTCCAACTCCTGGGTTCTGCTGATTCTGGAAACCCAATCCAAGAAACTTTTAACATTCCATTTTGTTTTTTATGTTGTATTTTCATAACATTATTCCAGTGTCTAGAAAACATCCAGTTCTAATGCACCCCATCTTAATCTTACCTGGACAATCCAACACCTCACCCTCAACTCAATCTGTTTCTGTTCTTCCAATGCCTTCTATATATATAAATAAGCCTGGATGCTTAGTTTGTATTTGTCCATTTAAGATTAATTCAGTTAACAATTACTTTTCTTAATCTTACACCATTTACATCTGATATAGGATACATCTGCATGGATTCTATGTACTTCTATCATGAAAATGTTGCAGATATGTCAACAGGGCATATCCTTTAAATGTAGAAGACAATACTGAATATTGACAAACAATGCTGCTAATAAACCAAATCATTCCACTAAAAGAAAGTAAGGAAAGGCTACAAATAATTCATTTGTTATTGAAATTAAAAAAAAAAAAAAATTTGGTCCTCACTTTGCCAGAAGGCTTTGGATGCATTAAGAAATTCAAGATCCTCTTCACCAGTTCACTATTTACACCCGATCTCTCCAAATCAAGAACCTCACAGATGCTCTTTAACATGGCATTTCTAAATCTAAAACAGAAAATGAAAGAAACCAAGTTTATTTATTATGTAGCATATATTACCTACAACATAAACGTAACAGCTAACCAAACTGGCTTGGGTAATAAGCATTAAAAAGAAAAAAATCCAATGTTTCTCCAAATCTAAAAAGTTCTTCCCTAATTATCTTGACTAATGTACAAAATACAACCAAATATAATAAATTGAAAACACCATTTACCAATTAAGTTTTAAAAGTAGTAGAAGAATTAACTAGGTCAGACCACCGAGGTGGCTCAGTCAGTTAAGCATCGGACTCTTGAGCTCAGCCCAGGTCTCGGTCCCAGGGTCATGAGTTCAAGCCCCATGACGTGTCGAGGCTACTTAAAGAAAAAAGTCAATTCAACTAGGAAATACTGTAAAAAGTTTTCAGTACTCTAAAATTCATGGATTTGACAATTCTTCTGGTGATTACTACATTTTCCCCTCAGCACTTCTACTATGACATTTTGATGAACAAGTAGGTAATCATCTTCATTATTTATAACTCTTAAGTTTTAGATGATTTAACAAATAAAAGCTCTTAATTTATCATCTGGCTTGCATTATGATGAACACTGCTCCTATCAAGTTGATTATCTTCACAACAGTTTAAATGGTCCCTGTAAGTTGGGGGAACAGAGTGGCTGGCAGAGGACAGGAGTGGGAGAGTTTTTTCAGTATATTCCCCTTAGGCCTAAATTTTGGACCGTGTGAACAACTTGTGTATACAGTTGTTCTAAGAAATAGAAACATCTTTAGAGGTGAGTTTTCAATACTCTTTTTTTTTTTTTTTTAGTTTTCAATACTCTTAACAGTCACTATTGGAAACTAATGAACATCACAAGTTGACAGCTATGAAGAAAAGTCAGATCTCGGTATTTAAAGCAAAGCATTAGCAGTCTGCTAAAAAATGTTTCAATGGTCCTATTTAAATGTTAAGAAATAAAACACACCGATCAAAACACAATACTTTAAAAATAACTTACTTTTTCAACATTTCTTCCTTCTTTTTATATTGGGCACTTCCTTTTTCAAATGGAAAGCCACTGAACTGACCCACATTCTTCTTTAATGAGGACACCTGAAAACGTTTCCCTTATTATTAATGCTATTACCCAGTAATGTATGTAAGAAAATTCAAAACCAACATCTTTATTTTCATATCTGTCTCCCACCTACAACACTGGTTTATTCAACATTTCTTATTCACAACTGAAAACGGTATTTGTTATTAAAATAGTAACATAATAAATGCTTTAAGTTCAATCCTTAAAGATAACAATTTCAATCTGAATGAATTTCCATCTGGGAATTTTTACTGGCAATTATAAAACCACAACTAAGTGTTATCTGACAATACCAGAAAACGTGGAAAGTTACTTCTTAAAAAACTCCTGTTTCTTAATACAAGTTACTAGTAATATTTCTCAAATCAGAGAGTCATGGATTTTATTCTTTGAAAAGAACAGAGGACCTCCAAAAGTTAATACCACTTAGCAGTCATAAGACTTGTGTAAATCAAGGCAGCCTGGGTGGCTCAGCGGTTTAGCACCACCTTCAGCCCAGGGCCTGATCCTGGAGACCCCCCACGTCAGGCTCCCTGCAGGGAGCCTGCTTCTCCCTCTGCCTGTGTCTCTGCCTCTCTCTCTCTCTGTGTCTTTATGAATAAATAAATAAAATCTTAAAAAAAAAAAAAAAAAGACGACTTGTGTAAATCAGATTGCAGTGACGATCACATGAAATAACACCATGCTTCAGACATTCGATTCTAACATCAAACTTCACTTTGCCCACGTACAATCCAAAGCAAAGTTTACTCCATATACGAAATACTGAAGTTGTGTGTACAGTGTAATTCAATTAATGCAATACTGATTTGTTCTAACAAGTTCCCTGACAAATTACCACCTAATTTATCAGATATTTGCTCAAAATGAGATAAATTATACTGTAGCATTTATTCTGAATAAGTAAAAACATCCAAAAAATAATTTCTTCTAATGCATTTAAAGATCCCTAAAAATCACATTTCGGATTTCACATTTTGAAATTTCAGTTTGGCATAAAAACAACTATAGTACAAGCCTAAATGTTATAATCCTAACTGCTAATATTTAATTATGTATTCTATATATGATAAGTCATTTTATATGTCTCAGTTTGTTCACTTGTATGGTACAGAAATTCAACCACTGGATTGCTTAAGTCCCTTCCTGAACTAAAATCATGCTTTAATTGTGAAGTATTTCAATACATAAATATGTTACTAGGTTAAAGATATAAAAAAGGTCTTAACTGTGCCTGGTCTGTTGTAAAGCAGTTTATGTAGATTTCTAAGTTCATCTGTTTTCTTTTTACTCAGGAAGAAATGTATCCTCTCAATTTCACAAAGTTTCTGCCCCTTCCCTAGGGAAAACAAAACAAAACAAAACACCATAATAACTAAAGTTAAATACCCAGCATGTGTTAATACATACAAAGTTATTTTAATCACGATAATTTACCAGCCAAATTTACATATAGCTTTTGCTGAATAGGGCAAACTGCATAAAATTATACCCATAATATATAATGACTTCGTAAACACTAAAAACTGAACACTGACCATTTTATTACATATTTAGTCATTTTTACCATAAAATGAAAAGAATAGAACTTACCTTGCGCAATTGTAAATGGCTCTCTCTGTAAGGAAGAGACTTGCATGGTCAATCTCTCTACTTTTTTCTTTTCCCTCTTGCCTTCCACGATGAGACTCTTTTCTAAAAATTAATTTAATATTTCTTAAAACAGCTAAAAGCTTAAAAAAATTATTAACTTTACTGGATAAACATGTAGAAAAAAACTGCAGAACTCTTTAATACCTTACTCTTTTTTTTTTTTTTTTTGAGTAGCAAAAAAGTACCTTACTCTTTAATTTTAAGAAGCAAAAGATGAAAGAGAAATGAAAATACATAATAAGTTAACATCACTTAAGTTTTTTTTTAGAGTAGCATTTTACTTACCTGGCAACCTCACAAGGGATCCAGTTTTTTAAAAAATCATAAAGGAAATGAACTTTTACTGAACTACAATTATTGCTAATGAAAGTTCCAGTCACTTTATGAAAAATCACCAATGCCCCTCACTAAGCCTGCTCTTTAATTAGACCTAATTCTGTTGATTGAGATTTAGTTTATGGTACATCAAACAGCAAGTTTAAGACTGAGATTATAACAACTTCAAAAACATAGAAAAGCAGTAATTCAGTAAGCAGATGAAAGAAAAACGAAGACTTTAGCTAAAGCAGAGCAGCCTGAGGTTGCTATAAATAGGGCAAAATTCTCCAAGTTTACATTTACTGCAAGTGACTAGGAGGACATTACTTTTAGTTTGGTAAATGTTTATAACAATGGTCATAAATCATTCTAAAAAAGTTAAATTGTTTATAGTACAGACTGCTTTTATTAAAAAAAAAAAAAAAAAGGCTAGAAGATAAACAGCACATACTTAAAAACTTAAAACACCGAGCTTAAATTTCCAAAACAATTTACCTACTGAGATAAATTCAGATAAAAGAGACACTATCACTGAAGGTCCTTTCATTCATTCAACTGAATGCCAGTTTTGTACAAAGCTTCACTAGACACTAAGGGGGGATTGAACAGATGGTCAAGACACTGAGTAACTCTTGAAAGAGATCATGTCTACTGGTGGTGATGAGACTCAACAAACACACTCCAAGCAGATGATAAAACACCTTAGGAAATCTACAAATAAAACAACTCTGAATTGAAGAGTCATTATTTTTGGATTAAGGAAAAAGGATCAAAACACTGGAGCTGCCTTTGAAGGATAGGTAAGATCTGGAGATGTGAGGATTTGCACAGAAGGAATTAGGAAGGATAAAGGGATTCTAGCAGGTATAACCTGGCAATGGTGTGTAGAGTGAAGAAAATGCACTCTAAAGCAATCCCTGTGATCCTGCTACTTCCTTTCCCTGAGTGATTTAAACCATTCGCTCACCTGTTTACCATGTATAAGCTAATGACTTTCCTGATTCTCTCCACTCAAGAGCTTCAAATCAGCTAGGAGGGTCAATAAATGGACAGCTCCACTTCATGTCCTATAGGCACCTAACTCAGTGCATTCAAAACAGAGGTCATACTCCTCTCCAACCTTGCTCACCTTTGACAATTCTTTTCAGAAAACTGTAGTAATGTCAACTCAGTTGCTGAAGACAGACACCTAAGAATCATCTTTTACCAGCTCCTCACCCACCACACGCAGTCAAGACAATCCCAACTTCACTACGAACAAACTACACTGCCTTGTTTCTGTGATGCCTAGACAGCAGACTTGAACGTTCAGGGCTAACATAGGATAAAAACCTTTACAATTTTAGTTGTTCCATGAACACCTCAAATGAGGGAATGAACAGTAATCAATTAGAACTAGAGAATTGCTTGAGGGTAATTTTTTTTTTGGGGGGGTGGGGGGATATCACAATTCAAACAATCATCAGTTCCCCAAGCATTACTCTGCCATTTGTAGTATTTTTTTTTTAATTTTATTTATTTATGATAGTCAGAGAGAGAGAGAGAGAGAGGCAGAGACACAGGCAGAGGGAGAAGCAGGCTCCATGCACCGGGAGCCCGACGTGGGATTAGATCCCGGGTCTCCAGGATCGCGCCCTGGGCCAAAGACAGGCGCTAAACCACCGCGCCACCCAGGGATCCCCCATTTGTAGTATTTTTACACGATTTGTATAATTTTTCCTGACACATATGAATCCATCATCTTTGTGGTATCAAAACTTTTGTCTTTAAAGAGACCAAAAAAACTAGAGGAAAAAAATGCTAAGAAAATTCTGGACTAGCAGTTAAGATACTGCAGCCAATTTTCAGTTACTGTAGTATGAATAGTTTAAAAATAACTTGTATTATTATTTTTTTTCTAAAGCTTCAATGTGGCAGCGCTCCTTTTCTCAGAACACCTATCCCTTTAAGCAGACAAGAGGCGGAGGGGTGTCATCTCAGCCCAGATTGCATTTACAAAGTGCTGACCGTGGGCTCCTCCTGACTTTAGACAGACAGATGAACCCAGGTCTGGAAAGAAAGCTTCAAACTTCTTCCCAAGTCTGGCTGAGCTGGAGACATGTATTAAACAAACCGAGAGCGGGCTAATCCCATCAAAGAATGCTAAGAGCTGGGAACATCGTGGGAGCTGGCTGGCGTCCCTGGAAGTGGCACTGCCCCAGCCTGAGTGCCGGGGTGCCACCCCCCCGCCCCCCGCATTCCGGGAGGTCCTTGGGCTTCCGGCCTCCAGGTAAACAATGGTTAAAAAGCAGCTCTCGGCAACTTCCAAAACTGAGACAGCTTTCGGAACTCTTTCAGACTTCACCGCTTTCATCTTTAACCACTTTCCCTGACAGCGGCAGCTTTCACTGCCGTGTCCCCGTCAAAGTCACTCGCTCCTCCGAGCCTCTGAAAAAGGGCCTGTGCCGGGTGGGGGGGGGGGGGGGGGGTAAGTTCAGCGAAGACACTAAAGTCTCCAGAACATTTCCAGGGCTGCCATAATGATAATTCTTCTTTAGGTCTGAATGCGTGGTTTCACGCCAAGACCCTCGCAGTAACCCCAGAAGGCGAGACACCTGCCCTTAAAAAAAAAAAAAAAAAAAAAAAAGCGCAGTTAAATGGGCCGAGGAGGAGCTACCGTGGCAGCAACGTCAAAAGCTAACGGTTCTGAACACAGATCTGGAAACTCAGAAACGTCCTGTCAGAGGAGAAAGCGTGACGAACACGCACTGCTGACCAGAAGTCAACCGCGCTGCAAAAAACAAAACAAAACAAAAAAACCCCCCCAAAACCAAAAAACCACGTAAAGCCGGGGAACAAGTATTTCGGACAGGAAGTGGAGTCCGCGAACCCCCAACACCAAGAGGGGGTGATACGGCTCGCGGGCGTGGCCGCCAGGGACCCTCTGAGGGAGCGTCTGAGGCGCACGACGGGGGCGGGGGCGGCCGCAGAACTGTCTCCGGCGAAGCCCACCACCCCCACCGCCCGGACGCGACTTGCTCGCACCTTTTTCCTCCTCCTCCTCCTCTTCCTCCTCCTCGTCGTCCTCGTCCTCCTCTTCACTTTCGTCTCTCGGGCCGGGCATCTCGGGTTCTTTGTCGGCCGCGGGCGCGGCGGGGGCTCCGTCTCCGTCCGCGGCTGGGCCCGACGAGGACATGCTCCGACCTGCGGGCGGGCCGGAAGCACACGGCTCGGTCCCCTCGCGCCCCGCCGCACCGCGGCTCCGGGCACCCCCGGGGCGGGAAAGCGCGGGCGCGCGCCGCCCCTCCCTCCGCCCGCCCGGCCGCGCCGCTCCCCGCCGCCCGCCGCCCGCCGCCCGCGTCCCCTCCCCCGCCCCAGGCCGCCGTCCAAATGGCCGCGGCGAGGCGGGCGGGCCCGCGGCGCCCTGCCGGCCTCCCCCGCCCCGGCGCAGCCCTCACCGCCGGTGCCGGCCGCCGCGGGCCTGGCGCGCGAAGGCAGGAGACGCTCCGGGAGGCGGCGGCGGCGGCGAGCGCCGAGGAGGAGGCGCGCGGGCCGCTGTCTGCTGACGCTCGCGCCGCGCGCTCCGCTCCCCCGAATCAACAAGATTTTCAAAATGGCGGTTCGGGAAGGAAAGCGGGAATGCGGCGGCCAATCAGGGCGCGGGCCGGGAGTTGGCGCGCGCGGGTGCGGGAGGCGGGGCGGCCGGGCGCCTCCGCGGGGGGCCGGGCCGGGGCGGGGCGGGGCCGCGAGGGGTCGCGGGGGCGGGGGCGGGGGCGGGGGCGGGGGCGGCGGCGGCCGGGATGGCTGCGTGCGGGCCGCGGCCGGGCCTGCTGGTGTTGTCTCCTCCGCTCCTTCCCGGAAAAGGGGGGCCGCCTGCGCTCGGGAGGGGGCGGGCGGCGAACTTTGCAGCCCCGGCTGTCCCCGAGCTGGAGGGGAGCTACTCAGAGCGCGGCCTCCTACAGGCTCCCGGGGTCGTGCAGGGGCGACTCCCGAACCTGCTGTTTCTCAGGACCCCGTGGCTTGGGGGTTGCACCGTCGGGACCAGGACCCCACCACGCCGAAAGTTCACGTCGCCACAGGAGAATCGATCTCCAGACCCGTAAATGTAGGGGTGTGTGTGTGTGTGTGTGTGTGTGTGTGTGTGTGAGAGAGCGAGAGAGAGCGCAATAATATGGGAAATACGGTACTGCCCAGTCCGGACCCGTAATGTAGGGATGTGTGTGTGCGTCTGTGTGAGAGAGAGCGCGCGCAATAATATGGGAAATACGGTACTGCCCAGTCCGGACCCGTAAATGTGGGGACTGTGTGTTTGTGTATGTGTGTGTGTGTGTGAGAGAGAGAGAGACAGAGAGACAGAGAGCGCAATAATATGGGAAATACGGTACTGCCCAGTCCGGACCCGTAATGTAGAGTGTGAGAGAGAGAGAGAAAGAGCGCGCGCAATGATATGGGAAATACGGTATTGCCCAGTCCGGACCGTAAATGTGGGAGGCGTGTGTGTGTGTGTGTGTGTGTGTGTGTGTGTGTGATAATAGAGGAAGCGTGGTATTCGCTCAGCCCAGACTTGTACTGTGGGGGAGATAATGGAGTAAATACGGTAATGCTCAGTCCAGACCCAGAAGCGTAGAGTTGTAAGTGAGAGATAGTGAAGGAAACTGTGCTGCTCAGTCCAGCCCCGCGAATGTAGGGGTGTAGGGAGGTGTGCGTGCGTGTGTGTGTGTGTGTGTGTGTGTGAGATAATAGAGGAAGCGCGGAATTGCCCAGTCCAAACCCGTAAATGTGGGGGAGATGATGGAGACCTACGGTATTGCCCAGTCCAGGGCCTTCTCCAGGAGCTCCAGCAGATTCCTTGTAAAGTCAACATTTCAACACCTGAACGCACAATTTTCGACCCTTCAGTGCACACCCTTTCTGTATGTGATTCCCCTCGTTTCCTCCCCCTACTCAACCACTACCTGCCCCAAGAATTCTTTTAGTCAATGGACTTAATGGAAATATGAGGAGTTAAATTTGCCTGAATGGAGTCCGGAGAGCAGGGCAAAGATTAGACATTTTCTTGGAATCCTCTCTTTTCCCTTTTGTGCCCCTACTGAAAACATAAGCCAATTCTGTCTTTTCTACCTTCAATTAAAAAAAATTTTTTTTTAAGATTTTATTTATTTTTTAAGATTTTATTTATTCATTTGAGAATGAGAGAGAGCACAAGCACGCGGACTAGCAGGCAGAGGCAGAGGGAGAGGGAGAAGCAGAGTCCCCATGGAGCAGGGAGCCGGGTGTGGGGCTCTGTGGGGCTCGCTCCTACTACCCCCGGATCATGACCTGAGCCGAAGGCAGACGCCCAACTGCCTGAGCCACCCAGGCGCCCCACTACCCTCAAATTTTAAACCATTTCCCACATTACTGATGCCACTCAAATCTTGTCCGCTCTTTTGCTTGGATTTCCATGCAGGCTCTCACTGGTCATCACCCCAAACCCCCGCTAGTTGCAGGGCAGCTGAGGTGATTTAAAAGAAAAATCAGATTGGGTACTCTCTTGCTTAAAACTCTCCAGTGGTTTCTTTTCATACTTGGAATAAAATTCAAAGTACTTAGGGTTCATAAAGTCCTATGCATTCCAGTTGTTAACGGTTTCACCTCTCTGACACCTTTGGCTGTTGCAGCCACACAAGCCTTCTTTGATGTTCCCCTAGAAAGCCAAGCTCGTTCTTACCTTTGAGTTTTTTGCTTTTTTTTTTTTTTTCCTGCGGGGACCACTTTTCCCTCAGAATCTTCAAATGATTCATACTTTCACATCATTTAGCTTTATGCCCAGCTGCTTCTGCTACCCCTGTAATACCATCACTAGTCCCTTTCCATCCTTTTTCATTCATTCATGTATTCATTCAAAAGTATTTGCTGACCACCTGCCTGGCCTCCTGCCCATCAGTAGGAGCTAGAGATGAAAAGTCTCTGCAACCTTGCATTCTGGATGAAACGATGAACAAATAAGTGAATACACTGAATGACTAATTGTGATAAAAATAGAGCAGGTTAAAAGGAGATAGGAAGTACCAGTAGAGTGGGTGGAATTTTATTTTATATTTAATAACCGTTAGTAAAATGACATTTGAAAAGAGACCATAAGTAAATGAGAGCACTGGAGAGAGACTGGATAAATTCAAGTATTAGATGTGGGGTATTAGGGGCAGAGAGGAGTCAATGATGACTTTGAGTTTTTGGTTCAATAACCAGAAGAACCAGGTAGCTAGTTACTGAAGGATGAGGAAAACCTCAGGGTTTGGGGGTGGACGGGGCTTCTTTTTGAGGGGATGGGGAAGGGATTCAGTTGTTTCATTTTGGACATATTAGGTTTGAGATTCCTTTAATTCAGAATAGGCAGTTGGATATGAGAGTTCTGGCGTTGGGGGGAAGAAGTTCTAGTCAAGACATAAATTTAGCAACTGTCAACATGTAAATAGTATTTAAAGCCCTGAGACTGGATGAGATTATTAACAGTGAATATTGGTGATGATGAGGAGAGGGTCAAGATTGTACCCTGCCTGGAGCTCTCCAATGTTGAGAGGTTGGAGAGAAAGAAGAACCAGCAAAGGAAATGACGGGGAGCTATGTAGCCAGTGAATAGGAGGTGAATCATAGGTTATGAGTTGTACCTCAAGCCAAATGATTAAGAAGTGTCTAAAAGGGAGAGCATGATCACTTGAGTCAGAAGCTACTAAAAGGCCAGCTGGGATGAGAACTGAGAGTTGTCCATTGGATGTAACAATGCTGAGTTACATACAACAGCTGTTTCTGTGGAGGTGGTATGTGGGAAGGTGCCAGGAGTGAGGCTATAGTGAGACAGGTAGGCAATGAATGGATTCAGACACTTTCCAGGAATTTTGGTGTTCATTGGAGCAGAGAAATGGAACAGTAGCTCAAAAGGAGTGCGGATTTTAAGAAGGGAGATACTACTGAACATTTATATGATGATGGGAATGAATCAGTAGAGTGCAAAGTTGGTGGTGAAAGAGAGGGTGGGACAATCTCTGTAAGGGGATGTTGAAGCAGACGTTGGGGTGCCAGATAGTTGTGGGGGTTCAATACCTGTGAAAGGAAGGGAGAGGATGCAAGATTGGGCAGGGGAAGACCTCAAACTGAGGCAGACCTGACAAAGCCTTAGCTGATCCGGTGGGGAGCTCTGGAGGGAATATTGGTCTTCAGAGTGTCCTTGCTTGTTGGACTTCTATAACCCCTCCCTGCTCAGTCATTGCATGCAGCTGCCCCAGGAAGGGCATGACTTTAGGCAGAGTGACTCCATGGCTGGGGCAGACCCTGAAGGAGCTGACAAATGAGGACTATGCAACTGGGTGGCAGGTCTTTCCTTGAAGGGGGATCTGGGTGGCACATCTCCATGTTTACCACAGAGGAGATGGGATCTGGTGCATGGGAGTAGGGGTTATCCTTAGATGGGATAGTGGACAGTTTCTATACGGTAACAGGAGGGAAGACAGGGCATGTGGGTACTGACTGGCTGGGGATTGGCACATGCAGTGGGGGTTATAGTTCTTATTCTTCTAACTTTCTTAGTGAAATCAGACGCAAAATCACTGACAGCCAGTATAGGAGAGGGACTGTTGGAGGTTTTAGGAGAGAGGAAATGTGAGCTAGTCATGTTAGAGAATGGGAATGAATGGATGAGGGAATCGGGTATAGTTGCCAGGATGCTTCAAGGAAGACCCCGTGAGATTGGTGGCCGTGGGGTGGAAGTAAGGGCCAGTTAGGATTATGCTTTTTGTTCAGCTGTATTCATCTACTTGGGAGTAGCTGTGAAGATGGCAAAGATTTGGGTTTAACCAGGTTGGGATTTTGCTAGGCAAGTATAAAGAAAGGAGAGAAGGGGAGTAAGGTGAGGATCTGGGCAGCACACTGAATATAATGATGGAGGATAGAATCTGAGCTGAGCAGGGAGGAAAATAAGGCAATGAGAGACTTGGTGAAAATGGGACAAGATCAGGCGCCTGGGTGGCTCAGTCAGTTAAGTGTCTGCCTTCAGCTCAGGTTGTGATTTCAGGGTCCTGGGATTGAGTCCTGCATCGAGCTCCCTGGTCAGTGGGGAGTCTGCTTCTCCCTCTACCCCTTCCCCCAGCTTGTACACTCTCTCACACTTGCCCAGTCTCTCTCAAATAAATAAATAATCTTAAAAAAAAAAAGAAAATGGAGCAAGATCAAGAATTTCACTACCTGAGAATTCTCTGCCTTCCCCACTAAAATGTAAGCTCCTTGTAGCTGTCCAGACTTTGGATTATTCATCATGATATTCTCAGCTCTTGAAGCAGGGCCCAGCACATAGTAAGTGGTTAATAAATATTTGCTGAAGGAATGCACAGCAAACTCTTCTTAGCTCTCATGACGAAGATCAGAATGCTTTTTTTTGTTCAATGTGATGAGATGATGTTTTAGGATAGGACAAGTCATGTCAGCAAAAGTTCATTTAACGGCAGTTCAACAGTTTTGTTTGACCTCAGAAGTTTATTTCGCATGCTATAAAGCTCTCTGTCAGTGGAGGCAACTCCCAGGGCTTCCATTCATGTGGTTTACTCATTGCTCTTGGCTGCTTTGATCTTGTAGATCTACCATCTGAACACAAGTCCTTGGAGTTCACAGTGGTAGAGGAAGAGAGCAAGAAGAGAAATTCCTGTTCTGTGGTTCTGCTCATTAGCCAGTGGCCAGATTATCACAAGATCCCACCAACCCGAAAAGAATCTAGACAACTTGGAGGCACATATGGAATAATCTGTGAGCATTGTTGCCTCTGCACAATAAGGGGCTGATATCACAACCAGAAAAGGTACAACTGAGATGAACAGTGGATATATGTTGGTTTTATTTCAGAAACACTAAAACCCTGAATCTTAATTTTTTTTTCATTTTAGCTTAAGAAACTTTTTACATACACTGCACACACATATCTTTCTCATACACCTATCTAGCTCTTACATATGCATATCTATCTTTCCCACACTGCAAGTTTCATGGGCAGAGACCAAGCCCATGCTATTTATTATTCTCTCCCAGTTCCTGGCATAATGTCTGACATTGTAAATACTTTAAAAATATTTGTTTAATTGAAATGAGCTCTTTTGGTTCTTAGTGGCATGAATCTGTTGTCTGAATGCTATTTAAAGACCTTCCAGCAATATATATATATATATATAATAAAAATAAAAACCTTCCAGCAATATCAACTCAGTAAATTAACATGGCCTGAGTAAACTGATGACCAGATTCTTATTTAAACCTGGTCATAAATATAAATATAGTGACACATTTGGTCGTTCTAAAAACAAGATATCATACTCTATTTTGGTAGAAAGAGTTAGCCAAAGTACACAGTTTAGTAATCTGAGATTAGGTTTGAAAATATGTGACTGTAACAATATCCAGTTGATTGATAAACTGGATATTCCAGCTCTGACAATGGCCAGGGAAGACTATTCAAAGTAAACAGTAGGAGAAGTTGAGGGAAATGGTGGTGAGATTATAAAAGTTGGAGAACAAAGGATACGTGGTTACCAGATTTTGGCTCTGGTACCTAATTTTGCTCTATATTTAGCAAATATTCTTTGTAACACAGTTCATGAATATATCCTTATCAGCTGTTCCAGTGAATGAGACCAAAGAAAGAGAAGCATGGAATTTTGGTATTAATTTACCTTGTTCCACCGTAAGATAAGGAGATCATCTCTGGTGAAGGGGGCTCTTGTGCTTATGGAGAAAAATTCAGTGCTTAGATTATATTTAGCACCATCTCTGTTGGCCAGATCATAACATCAGAGGCAGTAAAGTGTTTTCTACTACATGTTGGCTAGAAATCCACATTGTCATGAGATTATCAAAATGAAGTGTTATCTTAGGTAATATTAGTAGATCACACCCATGTTTATCATTCTCAGTTGGCTCTCATTATGCACAGGACAGAATTCAAACCTGTAACAAATTGCATGACAGTCTGAGCCTTATTAGTTCACTTGGCCAGCTCTTCATCATCTACTCTTCCTTGCTGTTCATACAGGCAACCTATCTTTCTCCCTTCCCTCCTTCCTCTTTCCTTTCCTTTCCTTTCCTTTCCTTTCCTTTCCTTTCCTTTCCTTTCCTTTCCTTTCCTTTCTTCTTTCTCACTCTCCTTAAAGTGTATTGGGGTATAATTGGCATGAAGTAAAGTGTACATAATGAAAGTATCCTAGGGACACCTTGCTGGCTCAGTTGGTAGAGCATGTAACTCTTGATTTCTAGGTTGTGAATTGAAGCCCCATGTTGGGGGTAGAGTTTACTTAAAAAAAATAGTGATTAAAAAAAGAAAGTATCCTATCTGATGAGTTTGACAGCATGGAACCATGGCCACAATCAAGATTGAGACCATACCTACCACCTCCAAGGGTTTTTGGTGCCCCTTCGTTTTCCTACCCTGTCATCTCTCCAATCCCTACCCCTGGACAATGACTGATACCCTTTCTGACAGTGTAGAAAAAAATATATCTAACTCTAAAATCGCCCTATAAATTATGTTTTGAATCTAGACTTTTATAGTAAAAGCTTTGTTTTTTACAACTTATTCTCTAAATGAATTAGAGAGGACTTAGGTAAGTATTCATCCCATTGGTATTTGGGGTTTATAAAATTAAATTTCAAATAAACACATATGCAAGTTAGGAAAAGAAAATTGTCCCATCCACATTTCAATTTAATGCAGTAGTTCTAAAGTGGGATGGGGGTGAGAATTTTTCCCCCAGGGGACAAAATTAAATCCCCAGGAGATTTAACATTGTCTGGAGACATTTCCAGTTGTCATAACTTGGGGAAGTGCTACTGGCATCTAGTGGGTATAGGCCAGGATGCTGCTAAATATCCTATAATACACAAAACAGCCCTCACAAGGAATAATTATCTGGTTCAAAACCTCAGTATTGCTGAGATTAAGAAGCCCTGATCAAATGCAATGTATTTTCTTTTCCTAGTCTCATAAAGACCAACAATCATCCCCAAATAGGCAATTGAAAGACTTCTTTTGAATAGTCCTATAATATTGTTTTGTTTCTCTTCAGCATGACACTATTTACCATCCCCCTTCTTTTTTAAAAAAAAGGTTTGGGATGCCTGGGTGGCTCAGCGGTTGAGCGCCAGCCTTCAGCACAGGTCATGATCCTGAAGTCCTGGGATTGGGTCCCACGTCGGGTTCCCTGCATGGAGCCTGCTTCTCTGCCTATGTTTCTGCCTCTGTGTGTGTGTGTCTTTCATGAATAAATAAAAAATTTTAAAAATAAGTCTATTTTGTTTATTTTTAAGTAATCTCTACACCCAATGTAGGGCTCAAACTCATGACCCCAAGATCAAGAGTCACATGCTCTACCAACTGAACCAGCCAGGGGCCCCATCATCCCCAGCTTTCAATGACCCTTTCTCTTGTATGATACTGTCCTCACATGACATGACTTTCTCTTGGTTCTTTTCCTCTGTTGACTATCTTGCATCTGAAATGTTAATGTTCTTCAGGGATCCCCATAGGCTCTTGGTTCTTTGCTTACACATGATTTCTCTGGGTACTCTCAAACATCTAATCACCTCTAGCTGGGTAAAGTCCAAATCAATGTATTTAGCAACTTACTTTGAGTATCTTACTCATTAACTATTGGACTTCTTCATTCAATATCCTGTCAATATCTGAAATCAACATCAACAATGAAGCCCTTCTCTTTAGCAAGTCTCTCCCTTTTCTAATGATTCATTTCATTGCCTTATTTTCTACCTTGTGGCTCTGACTTGAATATTTGAAATCATCTTTAGCTTCTCCTTTTTCCCAACTCCCTACATCAAGTCTTGCTGGATTCTTTTTTTTTTTTTTTAAGATTTTATTTATTTATTCATGAGAGACATAGAGAGAGAGGCAGAGACACAGGCAGAGGGAGAAACAGGCCCCCATGCATAGAGCTCAACGAGGGACGTGATTCTGGGTCTCCAGGATCCTGCCCTGGGCCTAAGGTGGCGCTAAACTGCTGAGCAACCGGGGCTGCCCAGTCTTCTGGATTCTAAATCCCTGGATGTCTTATACACCTCTCCTTATCTTTCAGGCCATGGCAGCTTTCTCTCTAACTGCTGTAATAAACTCCTGGTCTCTGCCTGAAGACTTCATCTTTTGAAAAACTAGTCACCAAAAAGGAATAATCTTGCAAATTCTATAGACTTGCTAGTGTGTTTGTCTGGCAAACATAAATTGAGCTTTCAAGACTCAAAATGTTGACTTCTCTGTGAAACATTCCTCCTGTCTCTGAAATTGAAACTCCTCTTCCCCCTGCACCATGTTCTTTTAGTACTTTGTTCATATCTTTATTACAGCACTTACAAAATCATACTGTAATTATTTATGTGTCTACCCTTATAGTAAATATTCATTAAGTCATCTGGCAAGAGCTCTTTCTGAAAAGCCGCCTTACTCCAGACTATTGAAACGCCCTGTCCTTTTCGTCCCCAATTCTGTACTGGCCACCATCTATATGGTTACATGAAGAACTCTTGCAGGCATGTGTTTACATCATGATCCTGACACCTTGTTCCATCTGTCTGGATATCTGACCCAGGGAAGGCTGGTGAATCCTCTCAATCTCAATTTGAAATTGAGAGATTAAAGGTGAACGTGAATTAGGATAAGGGAGGAACAAAGCCTCATGGTTATATTAAATTCCCTGTTCCCAATTGTTGAGAAAGCCCGTTGTATCCAAGACTTGTTCCGAGGAGAGCCCTGCTACTTTTTAAGCAATTCCCTTTCCCCTCTTTGTTACCTCCACTGCATTTCTGTTACTGGCAACCATAATATCCTAATTTATACATCCACTGACTACAAATTCAAGGGTAAGGACCTCTCTTGGTCATCTTTGTAGATCCAGCACTTACTGTTGAGATACAAGACATATTCTAGATACAAATATATTTGTGGAGTGAATCGAGGAAGGAAGGAAAGAGGAGAAACAAATGAAAAAAATTGAAAGAAAATTCAAGAGAATAGAACTGAAGAGGGAGAAGGCAGTAAATCCTCTTAAAATGACAATAAAGAATAATGAAAAAAAAAAAGAATAATGAAGAGAGTGATCTAGGGGTAAAATGTTTGGCTGTCCTGGGGCACCTGTGGCTCCATGGGAAGAGCTTTTTGCTCTTGATCTCGGAGTTGGAGTTTGGGCCCAACGTGGGAGGGAAAGATTAAAAAAATAAAATTAAGGGGCACCTGGATAGCTCAGTTAGTTAAGCATCTGCCTTTGGCTCAGGTCATGATCCCAGGGTCCTGGGATGGAGCCCCCATATTGTTGGGCTCCCTGCTCAGTGGGGGGTCTGCTTCTTCCTCTCCCTCTGCCCCTCCTCCACTTGTGTGTGCTCTCTCTCTCTCTCTCTCTCTCTGTCAAATAAATAAAATCTTTAAAAAATAAAATTAAGGACAAAATGTTTGTCTGTCTTGCTCTGGCTTTACTGTCCTAGGTCAGCCTATTTTCCCCTCCTGCTTTCACCTACGGCCATTGGCTCTCAGAGTCTGGTGGGGGGACCCAGTCCTGGCACTTCCACTTTCCTTTCCATCTGATTACAGCCCACCATGGTTGCAGTGAGGTAACTCAGGTCCCAGTCATTAGATGTCTAGACCTTCACAAACCCAGAGAGTGTGGCCTAGTAAGAGTAGCATGAACTTTGGTTTCAGACAGATGAGTTGAAACTGAGGAAGGTCACAAAATGATCAGTTGGTAAGACTGAAAGATAATAGGAATCAAATAACTCTGAAAAGGAGAAGCGAGCTGGGGTGGGAGCATGCTTGTCTGCTGTCATATAGTAGAACATTTGGAATATATATCAAAGTGATTCCTGTTTGTCAAATTCTCCTTTATTCTACTAGTCAGTTACAAATCAACATGCTTTCTATCCTCTACTGTAGGAGTAACTATATAATAAAATGTTTCATAAACAACATTTTCTCTCCTCTAATTTCCATTTACCTCTTGTTTCTCATTGTTTACCACCACTGATTCTGCTCTTCCTCCACCCATCCCTTCAGGAAAAGTTTGTCTCTCTAGGGACTTGTCTTAGGGCTGACTGAGCTCAGATGCCTCAAAGGCATGAGGGTCTGTATGCTGATACTCACTGAACATGTGGCTCTGCCAGAGATCTCTGAGTCCTTCCCATCCCTACCTCCCACCCTCATTTGTTCTGTAGCCCATAGTCTTTCTCAAGCAAAAATCTCATCTCATGGTTTACCTTGCTTTTAACATTTCAGTGCCTCCCTGTGGTCTGTGGAATCAAAAGCAACTTTAGAACATGGCCTCAGGGCAGCTGAGTGGCTTAGTGGTTGAGTTCTGCCTTTGGCTGAGGATGTGATCCTGGGGTCCTGGGATTGAGTCCTGCTTTGGGCTCCCCATAGGGAGCCTGCTTCTCCCTCTGCCTATGTCTCAGCCTCTCTGTGTCTCTTATGAATAAATAAATAAAAATTTAAAAACAAAAACCAAAACAACACATGGCCTAGCGACTCTATCTGATCTGGTCTCTGCTTCCCTCTCTAGCAGGTCTCTCCATTCTTCCTCCCAACCACTGGTACTCCCTCCTCCAAAAAACAATCCCACAACCATAGCGAGCTTCTTGAAATTCATTGAATTTCTTACCTTTGGCTTTCTTTCTACGCTATCCCCCTACTGGAACACTCTGTTCCTACTTTCCCAACCTTTACCAAGTTATATTCACTCTTCAGGTCTCAGCTTAAAAGCCACCTCCCCCCCCCCCCCCCCCCCCGCAAAAAAAGCCACTTCCCCTGGGCTCCACCTATAATGCCTTTTTTAGCCCCTCCCTCCATCAGAGCATCTACCTTTAACAGCCTGATCACTTGTGTGCCCCTCTATTCATTTCCGCGAGGTGAGGGATGTTGCCTTTCAAGTTAACTCTTCTACCCCTACCAGCCAGCAGCACCTCAAACTAGCAAGCTTTCAATAAATTTTGGCAGGATAAATAAGAAAAGGGCCAGAGTCTCTTTAATAGCTATTTGCATTTTCCAGAGCTGTGTTATAAACTAGTTGTTTCTTGAGGTAATTCCTAGCATCACTTAAGGTGTGATTGACATGACTGACTATGAATACTCCTACACCACCTCTAACCTGCTCCATAAATACACATCATGTGTATGAATAAATGAACACAGGGAGTGCCATTTAACAAGTCACCTTCCCCATTCCCAGGAGGGATGATGATGTCACTGCCTCCCAGCTCCTGCATGTTAGCGATGATACACTGATGTTTTCACAGATGCCTTCCTATGGTTATCTTTTTATGTTCTTCAATATGCTCTGCCTATTGCTAGTTCGTTGGCCTTAGAACTCTCTTTGAACACATCCACCTGCTCCTTCCCAGAACTTTGGCTTTCAGAAGGGTCGCTCTCCTGAGAAACGGAGGCTCCAGACATGCTCAGTAACCAAAGCCAGGTGTAATTAACCGCTCTCGCCTGGACTCGGGGCCCTAACAGGTGGCAGGTATCACCGGTGCCGGCAAAAGAGACCTGCCCTGTCTTGTACAGCTGAACACATCCTTCTGGAGACCAATCTCAAGTCCTGGCAACCACGTTTGATTATTGGGAACGTCGACATTTTTGAAACAGTAAAAATGGAAGGAGTTATTTTGGAAAACTGAAAATGACTGGCCGGAGACCGAGCACAATCTCCGAGAATATCAAGCGTTAAATGATACTGTGGGTAAGGCCGGTGGAGATGGAGGCAGGGGGCGAATGCAAGCGGTGCCTTCCTTGAACCTCACTGGGTAGATCAAAGATCTTAAAAGGTGTTTGTGTGTGTGTGTGTTTTGTCTTTTTCTGAAATCGCCCAGCCCCAGAACGTCAGGGACCACAGTGCTGCCCCTGCGGAAGGAGAGCGCATTTCTGGGGGAGGTGTGTGCGTGCTCGCGCTGGGGGGGGGGGGGGGGGGGCTCGGGAGAGGGGCCACCGCTCTCCGGCATCAACAGCAGGGGGAGAAGGGGAGCGCGGCCGAGGGCGGAGGGCGGAGGGCGGAGGGCGGAGGGCGGAGGGCGGCCGCAGGGGGCCGGCGCGGGGGGCGGGGGGCGGGGGCCGGGGCGCGGGGCGGCTGGAGCCCGGACACCCGCGCGCCTCTGCTACGCGCGGCGCTGCCCGGGGCGGGGGGCGGGTGCTGACAGCGGCGGCTCCCCGGGTCCCCGCTCCGGACGCGGACCTCGCACGCAAGGTAAGCAGGGGTGCGGGGGGGGCCCTCGCCGAGCGCTGCGCGGCGGCGGCACCGGGTGCGGGGTCGGCCTCCCCCGGGGGCTCCTGCGCGCCGGGCCAGCCCCGGGCGCGGGGACGGGCTGCGGGGACTCCGAGCCTCCGCCAGCCGCGCTGCTACCCCGCGGCCTGCCGGACCCCCGGCTCCCCGCCCCCGTCCCCCAGCCCGCGGGCAGCCCCCCAAACCCTGCGCCCGGCCCGCGGTGGGAGGGCAGGCAGGAGGTCCTGCACCCTCTCCAGGTGCGTGGCGCAAGCACGCACGCCCCTTTCTCCCCTAGACCCTGCAGTCCTCCCCGGGTTGGAACATCACGATCCCTCTCCTTCCAAAACACGCACCCCCACCCCTCCCAGCCTCGGCGTCTAGCCTAACTTTGAGGGCTTTGGTGATAACCCTTGGTCAAGGCAGGTGTAGCGTCTTCTCTTTCCTATGTGCACCCAGCAATGGGTTGAGGCTCTTTGGGGGGCATTCTTCCTGAAAATTAAATACCGTGAGGAGTTTACAAGGTTTTCTGGGTGACTGCGGTGCTCGTAGAACTTTATCACAGCCCAGAGCATAGGTCCTGTTCAAGCGCTGAGATGCCCGATTCAGAAAAGCAAGGGTGGGTGGTGGGGTGCAGCCGCAGACTTCCGTGTAAAGCGCTCCGGGGGATTGCGCGGTGCTCTTCATCGCAAAATCTCCCCTAAGTATCTTGAAGGTCCGCAGAGGAGGGAGAAGAGGCTCCCAACTGTTGGTGAGCATCACCTGCAGAATAAAAACAGAGCCAAGGCTGGTTTCCTCCAAGTTGATGTATTTGCTGGGGTGGTTGGTTCTGAGTTGGCAATTTGGGGGAAGGGAGGGTTAACGTGCGTTTGCAACTCACATTTAGGGTGGAGAGAAATGCCATACTTCTAAGAGCCCCTGTTTAAGAGTTAGCTTTTAAACATCATTTTTGTTTTTTAATGTAAGAATTCCTTAAAGGAATTCCAAAAGGACTCTGGCGATTAGAAGGGAATGAGGCCTATTCCTATGAAAACCAGAAAACCTTCCCTGGCTGTGCTTGAATTGACTTTCTGTCAATGGCCGCTGGCATCATTGCATGTTGGTTGCTTTACAGCTGAAGATCCAAATGCACTACATCTCTAGGAACCAGAAGGAAGGATTATCATAGAAATTAATTTAGGTTCTGTTCACATTCCTAATTATTTCTACCCTGAATTGGTGAAGGGTGTCTGTAAATTATATGGTATTTAAATTTATGCAAATACTAAATGCTTCTCCATTCTCCACTTTGTCATAGATGTGCATCTGCTGCTATTCATAGGGACCTCTATCTGAACCATGCTAAGTACCTACCAAAATCTCAGAGTAAAGACCGGGGAAAATAAATGTTTTTATTTTGTATTTGGAAAATTAAGGTGAAGGACTAAATCTTTAAAAAAAAAATACTGTTCAGTAGGTATCATATTAAATCATACCACTTTTTATGAAATGAGATGCTCATTATGAAATAGGGATGGTATTTGGTAACTGCTTTCAAGGATATTAAGGACAAGTAGGAGACTGTAAAGCATTTTGAACTTTTAAGAAAAGAGTCACTGTCTAGGTATTGAGCCAGTATGATTGTTTTCCTGGCAAACTTTTTCTCCTTTCTAAAATTAACTTTCCCCTAGGAAAAATAGTGCAGATGCACACGATTCAGCCAACCAAGTCAAGAAAATACTGTGTTTGAATTTTAAAACTGACCTTAATTCATCCCTATAGATCTAGAATTTGCAGTCTGTACCACAAAATATGCAGAAATATTCATTGCTTGCTGACCTTTTCAAAGCACTGGCTTAATGAGGGTTGTTATGGACAGAGTACAATATTATGTTATGAATTTTGTTGGCTTAAGCAAAACTGTTATTATTTTCCTAAAGATTTGGTATAGATGTGTGTACCCTGGGTCTGGGGCTTACATAATTATGGATGTATATGTAACACATGTTTTTAATAGGAACAAAAACCCACAATATTTTTCTCTGCGGCAGAATGCTGTAAGCATTAGGTTTTGATTACTCTTTCATGGAAATCTTAATATGACAGAACTAAAAACTTCAAGGAAATAATTCCATAAAGATCTATTTGGAACTGAAGGCCTTGTTAATAAAAGATGCAAAGAGCCCTTAGCTGTGTGCTTAGCATACATGGAACAGTCTTTTGTGAGTGAGTAAGGGTGGCAGATCCAATTCTGGCAGCCTCAGACAGCGGATGATTAGACCCTGCCACTCTTTTTCAGACCTTTAATTTGGTCTGTAACTTGATGCTTCACTGACCCCACACTCTCCCTGCCACGCTAGCTAGCTCGCAGAGGAATTGCTGGCACTCTGCATTGAATTTTTTTCCCTCCCATCAAATAGAACATGTTTGCATTGGTTGCAGAATGCAGTTACATTTTTAGCACAGTATTCAAAGAAATACCTTTAGCCACAAAGAAGAGTAGCTTCAGTGTAGCCTAGATCACAAATTGCCGTATTTAATCAAGTTATATTAATTTCCCTTGATTCAACTATGTAGAAATAATAGTGTCGTGGAGTATTAAAATTGGAAGGCACTTTAGAAGTCATCTAGATTCTAATAATTTCTTTCTACAGATGAATATTGAAGCACTCATAGCTGTAATCCAAACTTCGAAAGTAGACATTAAGTTTTATATTCTTTCCAGTTTGTGTAGTCATGAGGAATTTGCTCATTCGAAATGAATTTATACATGAGTTCAGTAATGGAGCAATGGCAGCAAAGTAACTTGAAAATCTCAGCTAGATTTACATTGAATCTCAAAGTGTGACCTTAAAGGCAACGCAGGTAGGTCGTTTACAAAGGTGGTGAGGGACTTTACACTAGTATCCTGTGTTTTTTGCTACATTGCCTGGGGATTGCTTCAGCTGACCGATGAAGAAAAGGCATGCCCTAAGAAGAAGAGTAGGGTGCTAGGGCATGTAGTGGGGGCTTAACTAAATCAGTATATCATTCAGGAATGGTTAGCCTTCAGAACCCTCCCTAGGGATTGCAATCTGAAATAATGGAAGCAGTCATTGGACTTTCTAGCCTTCAAAACCCTACTTAATTAAGGCTTCATTCTAAAAAGTCCTGCTTCTTGATGTCTGTCTTTCAAGATCTTCTGTCCTGAAGATCTGCCCAACATCCTAGCACTGAGACATTCTTCTTTTGTCACTTATAAAAGAATTTGTCTTGGGATCCCTGGGTGGCTCAGCGGTTTAGCACCTGCCTTTGCCCCAGGGCATAATCCTGGAGTCCCAGGATCGACTGGACTCCTGCGTCAGGCTCCCGGCATGGAGCCTGCTTCTCCCTCTGCCTGTGTCTCTGCCTTTCTCTCTCTCTACGTTTATCATGAATAAATAAATAAATAAATCTTAAAAAAAAATTTGTCTTGAAATGTAGGCACCAATCTACAGAAACTATATAGAATCTATGGAAGTATTCTTGTCAGTGGTATGTCTCATCTCAATCTTTAAAAACATATATATTTTTTATTTATAATTTCATGAAATTTTGGTGATTTACAAGACATCTGTAATGTGACCAGTGTGCCACATCTCCATTGCTCTCTGTAAGTAACTCTTTGATGTCTTTGTTGCATGGCACCGCTTCCTTCAAGGCTTCCTTTTTTTTTTTTAAATTAAAGATTTTATTTATTTATTCATTAGAGACACACAGAGAGAGGCAGAGACATAGGCAGAAGGAGAAGCAGGCTTCCTGGGGGAGAGCTTGATGCAGGACTTGATCCCTGGATCCTAGGATCATGACCTGAGCGGAATGCAGATGCTCAACCATTGAGCCACCCAGGTACCCCTTCCTTCAAGGCTTCTTAGGCATTTTGTCTTTTTGTGTCAGCGTACCAGAGCATTTATATATTAAATATGTATTCCTTTATTACATATATTTTCCTTTTTTAATTTTATTGTCAGGGCAGTATATTTGTTTGACTGTGAAAGCGTGTGTGTCATTAGGCTCATTTCTGTGACTTTCAGACCAGGATAGTAAAGGGAAACTTACAAAATAGTGTAAAAATGAGCATTAGTCTGATAGGATTGAGAATCATTGCCCTACAAAGAATATTTCTTTCTGAATCTGACACAAATACAGCTGTTTAGCAGTAAAAGTTTTACCTTTAGTTTCATGAATCTACATATTTTAATTGGATTCTTTTGCCTTTTGTTATTTATTCTACTGGATTGACATTTAGTCTTACAAAAATGGTTGTTACCTTCTTAAAGTTTTTTTTTTTTTCTTTTTCGATGGACTCTATGCCCCATGTGAGGCTTGAACTCAGGATCCTGAGATTGGGTCATATGCTCTACCGGCTGAGCCAGTCAGGCACCCCCTTATGTTTAATCTTAAAGCTTCTTCTTTTTTTTTTTTTTTTAAGATTTTATTTATTTATTCATGAGAGACACAGAGAGAGGCAGAGACATAGAAAGAGGGAGAGGCAGGCTCCCAATGGGGAGTCCAATGCTGGACTGGATCCCAGGAGCCTCAGGATCATCCCCTGAGCCAAAGGCAGACAGACGTTCAACCACTGAGCCACCCAGGCATCCCAATCCTGAACCTTTTATCTGAGGAGTATCTTTGAGCCTGTAAGAATGCTTCTTTCCTGTTGACTACCAGTCTTCCACTGAAGTCTCCTCCGCATCCCCCAAAGCTGAGGCTGTTTTCTGAAGTAGTGGGTTCATAGAAAACTTACGTAAAGCCTTTGAAAGGCCCACTGCCCGACCCAGTACATGGAGCATTCCCTCCTTGGCTCTACTCTTGGTGCTGCCCTGCTTCTGGATCTGCAGTTTGGAAAAGTTGAAATGAGCAACTCAGGCAGAGTGCGTAACCCCCTCTTCACCCTGCCTCCTCTTAGAGTATAGAAGGGCCTTGTGAAGTTTTGCTTGACGTTTTCAAATAAGTTCTTGTAACTTAATACTTCTTTCCCATCATCCTTAATTAGGACAGACTCTTCTTTTTGAAATCCTCCTCTCCATTAGGATACTTTGGTACTTTATCACTATTTTCTGGGAAAGCATGTGAGCAGAAAGAGGTAAGAGTATTTGAAATATTGTATATAAATATGTATATAAATATATTTAAGTTTACAAGTAGGCTTATGAAAAAGGCCAAGGAGCACATCAGACAATGGACTACTTTTACATTTTGGCTTTGGAAAACAAAGAGAAGCATAGAGATGACCTTCAGAATCACCTCTGATCCCACTACCTGGGGGTACCACATCTAACATTTTGGCATGACTTTTCTGGTTTTAACTATGCACATGAGCGTATATGCATATATAAATGCTGTTACAGAATAAAGTTTTTTTCCTATGCGTTGTTTGTTTTTTTAAAAAAATTAACAATATAATAATTACCCATGCTATTCAACATTTTTTCTTTAGCTATCTGGACTATATTTTATTTGCTCATTCTTCTTCTGATAGCTTAAAAGGCATGGGATTATATCTTTCAAAAATTCCAACTGTCGCTGCCTTTAAGGTTTTTGCTTGTTTTTTTTAATATGACATGAGCTTGTTTTCCCTAATCAGTGCCAGGAAGAAAAGATATTTAACAGCTTTCTTTCTGTAAGATGAGAAATTGGACATATTCACTATTTCTCTTTCTCCGTCTCTAACATGTCCTAGTTTCTTGTTGATAAAATCTAGTGATGTAATCTAGGGTTATTAAAATCAAATCTATTATCATTCATCAATGCTGAAATAATTTATTTTTTTGTTTAAAGAATTACTTTTAACATTTTCTTTAAGGTTTATACCCAAATTGACCAAGTTTATTTAGACTTAACTCTGTGTAAGTCGTTTTACTGCTTATAACTAGTTAATAATATTATCATTCCTCCATCCTTAAATTTATACCATAACAAATTTAAGTATATATTCAAGTAAATTTTTTAGGTCGTGTGTAGCTAAGGATGTTTTTAAGAAGTTGCTTTCAGAAAGCCTTGCACAGCTGAGATTACTTTCTGTTGTTCTTGCTTTATATAAAGTGCTTGGGTCACAGTTCTTAAGTTCTCTAGATATGGCTTGACTGAATTCTAAAAATGAGAGAAGTCTGAGGTCTTTCTGATTGCTCTTCTTTTGTAGGTAATCTGTTTTACTTGCTTAAAGAAAGGTGATTAAAGCATTTTCATTTCTCTAATACTAATTTTTTTTTACCAGACTATATCATGATGATAGTCTTTTATTTTTTCCTGGTACTCTTTGAGTAATATTGATTTGAAGACTTAAAATCTATTTTTCATCTCAGTAATCAATTATTTTGATGATTTCTTTATTGATATTTTTCTTTTTGGAATTATGCATACATTTATGCATTCACTTCCCATATCTCTTGTTCCTTTAATAAATGTAAACTTTTTGTCTTTTTTCTGACTATTGGCAGAATTTCTCAAGCCTATAATCTACACTGTTGAGAATTTCAGTTATTTCCGATATGTTACTGTCTCCATTGTGACTTTTGACTTGGCGATATTTTTGGTTATCTTTCCTAATCTCAGATCCTTCCTTCTTTGTGATTACTTACTTTGGCTTCTTTTATTTATTTATTTATTTATTTATTTATTTATTTATTTATTTAAAATTTTATTTATTTATTCATGAGAGACATAGAGAGAGAGAGAGGCAGAGACACAGGCAAAGGGAGAAGCAGGATCCATGCAGGGAGCTCGATGTGGGACGCGAACCAAGGACTACAGAATCACCACCGGAGCCAAAAGCAGACGCTCAACTGCTGTGCCACCCAGGCATCCTGCCTACTTTGGCTTCATAGCTATGATGCCCATTTGCTTCTTACTGGGTGCCCACCACATAGAAGATCCATCAAAGTTTCAGCTGTACGGCAACTTTATTTCAGTACATACCAATTATGGTAATTCTTTAGAAGGGTCTCCTTTTGAAATACAGTCTTTTCACATACCTAGTATTTTCTATCTGCTTGCTCTACCTTGGAGAAATAACGTCTATTGTTTGAGAATCGGGAGTTAAGATGGGTCCTGTACATATGGTGTGGGGCCCTGACTGATTCCATGGTCAGTGAAAGAAGGAGAAAGTCGTAATGTGCTGTGATTTACTTTCCCACCTCAGAGAGAAGGTACTCCTGGAGAAGGAGTCAGAGACTGATGGTATTCAAGAAAAGAACTTTGGCTCTTCACCAAAATGTTTTTTATTATACAATGCCTGAACTTCATTAAAATAGAAACCACTGGGAATGCCTGGCTGGCTCAGTCAGTACAGCATGTGACTCTTGATCTTGGGGTTGTGAGTTCAAGCCTCATGCTGGGTATAGAGATGACTTAAAAAAAAAGATAGAAACCTTTGTCTCAGTTTTCGGATACTCTTATACATTACTTTGTTTTCTCAGTCCAGTGTGCAGTGGGCTGTACAAGTTGGTAACTCTTAAAACAATTGTTTTTGCGTTCAGGGGCCATGGCTTTTGGGTTCTGAAGATGGTGGGTTGAATACGTTCCTTAACACTAGTAATGGAAGCTTTGCAAATTACTCTAAGTCTTCTTAACCTCATTTCTTCACCTGGAAGAAGTAGTGTTTACCTCCTAAAATGATTAGGAGATTACAGGGGATAATTGTATAGAAATTGTAAGGACATAGTTTGTGGTAGAAGCATGGATGAGATGGCCCTAGGAGAGTGTGGAGTAGGAAGAGAGGCCTTCGACAAGGAATTCCTGAGGGCACAGAGGAAGAGTCAATAAAGGGGTGGCCAGAGTGAAGAACAAAGATCAGACGAGTGTGAAATTAGAGAATCGGAGGGGATTTAGAAATTTTGGTTGAAAAGAGCAATCATTAGCATTGTGTGGTCATGAGTGTTGGGTTTGGCAGTTGGTTAGAATGACCTCAGCCACAGACCCTTGGAGTAGAGAGAGTAGAAAGAAGACTAGAGTGGGATGATTAACAAGTGTAGGAAAGAAAATAGGAAATTTAAACAGCCAATGGGAAGAATGTTCCTTTTTTAAAGGAAAGGGATAAGATAGGAAAGAAGAGAGAAGTCAGCAGCAAGGTGGATATTCAAGATTGGAGATTGGGATTTGAAGGAATAGCAAAATTTCAGAAGAAAAAAAGGCAAAAGTTTGCCAAGTCCATTTTTTTCCCCAAGTAAGGACATTATATATCCTACTGTCTAATACTAATTTCCAAAAGGATGAAAATATTGATGTGAAAAAAATAAATACAGCTTTATGAGAAAGTCAGTATCTCTTCTCCGTTGACTCTTTTCCATCATCATATAAGCATATTCTCCATCTTAAAACATAGGTAAGAAATAATGAGGACCTATGTGAACACAGTGGCAGAGGGGATGGGAGGAGTGGCTAGAGAGGAGGGATGACATAAGTAGCATTAATAGGACTTGGTGACTGATTGGAGGTGGCAGGTGGGAGAGAGGGAGGAAGCTAAGAGGACTTCCAGAGTGGCTATACAACACGGTGCTGTCATGAAGGAGGAGCGGGGCTGGAAAAATAAAATCCCATGGACTCAGTCCAGTATGCAGTGGGCTGTACAAGTTGGGAACTCTGTAGCTTTGACTCCTGCTCCTGGAAGTTCCAGCTAGACCCCCACTTCACCCAACCACCCCACCCCAGCTGTTGTCTTCTCATGCTTCATGGGTTGGTGCCTGCACCTAGCTTTCTGCAATTATTTAACTCTTGGGAATTGAAACCTTACATATAGGAGTTTGTGAGCTAAAAGACTACAGATATTTTATACTGGAAAAAAAGTGAAAATGAACCAAATGATAGGAATACAAGTCCCGGTGTCACAGGAGGTCAAGACGGAACTTCTTGAGTTTTCAGTTTTAGTTGTGACCCAGGGCAGCAAAGGCCATATTCCAAAGTCAGGTGTAAGACCAAATGCGGAACTGGATGAGCAAGCACAGGAAAACCAGTTTAGTATTGTTTGTGGTTAGCTTATTGGCTACTTCCAGCTGGTAAAGCAGTCTGGAGAGGCTAAGAAAATAATGATTAGAAGATAGTTTATAGGGCAGCCCCGGTGGCCCAGCCGTTTAGCATTGCCTTCGGCCCGGGGTATGATCCTGGAGACCTGGGATCGAGTCCCACGTCAGGCTCCCTGCATGGAGCCTGCTTCTCCCTCTGCCTGTGTCTCTGCCTCTCTCTCTCTCTCTCTCTCTCTCTGTGTGTGTGTGTGTGTGTCTCTCATGAATAAATAAAATATTTAAAAAAAGAATTAAAAAAAAAGAAGATAGTTTTTAGAGGGATGCCTGGGTGGCTCAGCGGTTGAGCATCTGCCTTCGGTTCAGGTCCTGATTCCGGGTCTGGGGATTGAGTCCCACATTGGGTTTCCTACGAGGAGCCTGCTTTTCCCTCTTCCTATGTCTCTGCTTCTCTCTCTGTGTCTCTCATGAGTAAATAAATAAAACATATATATATTTTTTATAAAGATAGTTTTTAGAGAGTTGGTAGTGGGTTTGAGTCGCTACCTTGGGAGGGGGGTGTGAAGTAGTGCCTCTTCTACTCAAGTCCAGAGAAAGGGGTTTTATGCAGGCCATTAGAGTGTTTAATGGGGAGGCATAGTAGATGAGAGATTGGTACCTGAGAAATCTAAAGGCCGAGACCAGCTAGCTTCTCTATTGGTAGATCAAACAAGATGGAGCTGCACTGTGCCATCACTTGAGAGAGCACAGACTGTGGGGTTGGTCTCCAAGGACCCAAAGTAGCCCTATATGGAGAGTTAGCTAACCTGGGGTCATCTCAGGTCATGTGCAGGAGAGCCACCTGGACCTAGCAGGGTAAACTGAGGAAAGAGCCATAAACAATCATGTGCAGCAGGGGATTTGTAGGTGAAAGATCCCCAATGATGGGGGTAAAGCTGAAGCTTTCTACCTCTCAACCCCCATTTCCCTCACCACCATCCCAAACCCTGGCTAACGAGGAAGAAGTAAACTTTAAATACCCATCAAGCTCACAGATCACCAGCATTAGATTATTAGTCAGGGAGAACTTTCCTGCTGCCTCTTCCCCCCACCTGCCACCTCATCCCCGCTTTGGTATCAGAAAGTGGCATAACCTGTGTTAGCAATCTGGCCAAAGAAAGAAGACTCTTCCCCTGTCCACCTTTCCCAGTACAAGGGGAGAGTGTTCAGTAAAGTTGTTCAGTAGGCTATAGTCGCAGGAAGAAGTTTAACTTTATGTGAAGTTGGAAGTTTGAGTGCTGTATTTGATGGGACACATTAATTACAGAATGACGATCAATTTTTTGGATTTAGAGTGCCTTGAGTGTCCTCATTATTTAAGAGGAAACTGAAAAAGTCATGACGACTGTCCTGAATTTCACCCAAGGACAAGAGAAAGGACGAGCCTCACATACTAAAAGAGGTGATGGAGAAAACAGATAAAGTCATTTTCTGATTATATCCCATGAGTCCTGCTTGTTCACTGTAAGGGTCGTACGAATGAAACCATCTGCGGTTTTTCAATCATCCTTAACTGACAAGAGGATGGAAGGGGAACACAGGCTCTTCCAGGAATTAAACAGAAATGTCACGATAACTATTTTCATTTCTTAAAAGGATGCTGGGAGAATTTTAATCAGTCAATTAAAATATATAGCAGGTAATTTAAGAATAAGGTTTGCAATCTGTTCTACAGCTGGGGAAACGATCTGAGATACTGCCTTTGTGAAATAAGCCCATAACACATTTTCTCCCTTCTGTTTCTAAAGAATCACAGAAGCCATAAATGGTTAAGATTAATTGTTCATCATTTGTATTCTGCTGTTGGTCAATTAAAAAAAAAAAAGCATGTGTTCCTGTAAAACCATAAAGATGATGCCCATAAGCCAATACACTCTAGAATAAACAAAAATACTAATGGATTTCTTTTCAGCTTTTGGGAATTTTAAAAGGGCTTTAAACTATTAGCTTCCTTATTATCTTCCCGGAATTTGCAAAGTTATTCAACCAAAGTCTTTAATGGTAAAGCAGTGACAAGGGAGCAATCTAAATAACATTTCTATTAATGTGTTCCTAAAAGTGGAAAAGTCAACTTGAAAAATACGTGAGTCACCTGTAAAGTATTTACACTGAGAACAAGTGGAGTTTATCCCATAGATGTGGAATCTTGGGTCCAGACGTAGGATATTAGATTGACCCAAATAGATGGAAGGAAGTGGTGACTTGGCACGGGGACGTGAGTCATCCTTCTGTGAGTCGAGAGGAAACCCAGCTGCGCCCTTAGGATCCTGAGGGCAATGCCACGTTGTGCTAGTGCTCTGCCAAATGTGACGTACAGGTCCTTTAGCACAGTGGTAAGAGCAAAAGTGCTAGATGTGGTATGACCTGGGGCATATGGCATCTCCTAGAGTCGCTGTTTCGCTGGGATAAGGAAAATTCTAAAGATGTCTCCTGAGATCCTTGTACCCCCCCTATAAATCCCTTTCCCTGGAGTGTGGATGGAGCCTGTGAGGATAAAATGTTACTCCCATGATTTTGTTCCCTTATCCTCAATATCAAGGCTGGAGAGAGACTGGGCATGCTGAATCACTATTATTATAAATCTGAAACTAATAGAACACCATTAACTATGCTGGGATTAAAAGAAAAAAAAAAGACTGGGGAGAGATTCACCTGCTGGCTTTGAAGAAGCATGTTGCCACATTGTGAGAGGCCACGTGGCTAGGACTCTGGTCTGCCTGCTGAGTTTGGGGTGTGGTGTTTCATGGCTATGGAAAACTAACATATCCCCCCATTTTCTCTGGTCTGTACTCTTGGAGTGGTTACAAGGCTATGCTGGATATTCTTATTTTATCCTCTCAACCTCCTATATGGTGCATTCATCTTCTCTGTTTGTGTCCTGGGCTTTCTTCAGCTTTATCTTGAACTTCACTGATTCTCTCTTCGGCTGGTTGCGTCGATCAGCTTTTGCTTTAATAATACAGAGAAACAAACTACTCAAACCTCAGTGGTTGACAATAGGTATCTCTTTCTGCTTGCATTGCACATCAGTGCCTGCAGGTCAGGCACACCGCTGTTTGCTACAGGTGGTGGGTCAAGTTCCGTCAACTCCATTGTGAGACCCAGGCTGGAGTAGGGGAGCAGCCCTGTCTGGGGTCCTCATGGTGTGCAAGAGGGCTGGTGGGCTTGCAATGTTCCCGAAAGCCTCTGCTCACAGCTGGTGTGCTGTCACTTAACACCATTGACCGACACAAGTCAGTAGCCAAGCCCATGATTGAGATGGAGAACCAGACCTTTTACCAAGGGAAGATAAGAAACATTTTAAACAATGCAACATATGAAAATGGCCTGCTTTTATTTTTCCATGAACCATATTTTATTTATTTATGAGAGAGAGAGAGAGAGAGAGAGAGAGAGAGAGAATGAGCAGGGGGAAGGGGCAGGGGCAGAGGGAGAAGCAGAACAGGGAGCCCCACTTGGGGCTCGATCCCAGGACCCTGCTATCATGACCTGAGCCAAAGACAGGTGCTTAAATGACTGAGTCACCCAGGTGCCCCCCATTGACCATATTTAAAATTCTAGATGTTCATGTAGTTTTTCTTGTTTTTTTTTTTAATTTCATGATATCTTGTTCTTGACTTAAATGTTCTATTCCCACCTTTATTTTGTCAAACATTTTATTTTATTTTTAAAGTTCTATTTTATTTTATTTATTTTTTTAAAGATTTTATTTATTTATTCATGAGAGACAGAGAGAGAGAGAGAGAGAGAGAGAGAGAGAGAGAGAGAGGCAGAGACAGAAGCAGGCTCCATGCAGGAAGCCTGATGTGGGACTCGATCCCAGGTCTCCAGGATCAGGCCCTGGGCTAAAGGTGGCGCTAAACCGCTGAGCCACCCGGGCTGCCCCTAAAGATCTATTTTAAAGAGATAGTGAGAGAGAGCACAAATGGAGAGGAGAGGGAGAAGCAGACTCCCCGCTGAGCAGGGAACCTGACTCAGGGTTCCATTCTAGGACCCCAGGATCATGACTTTAGCCGAATGCAGACCCTTAACCCACTGAGTTACCCAGGTGCACCTTGTCAAACATTTTATTTTTTTAATTTTTTTTAAGATTTACTTATTTATTTATGATAGACATAGATAGATAGATAGAGAGAGAGAGAGGCAGAGACACAGGAGGAGGGAGAAGCAGGCCCCATGCCAGGAGCCCGACGCGGGACTGGATCCCAGGACTCCAGGATCACGCCCTGGGCCAAAGGCAGGCGCTAAACCGCTAAGCCACCCAGGGATCCCCTCGTCAAACATGTTAAAAACATTACAATTCTTAGAGTGTAACAACCTGTACCTGCGGTGGAGTAAATTCACCTTTTTTTATTCATCTGCTAATTCCCCTTCTCATGATGGTTTGCTTGTTCATGTGCCTTATCTTTGTGAATTAACCATGGTTGTTCCATGTGCCCTGGGTGGTGGAGGTGTTCCACTGAGGCAGCTTTACATTTCCTTTGCTGAGGTCTGCAAGCTTCCTAGGCTTGGGATCTGATGTCAGGGATCTTCCTCAGCTTGGAAAATCCTGTGTCTTAAGAATGCATTTGAACTCCTTTTTGTGGTGTGAGCAGGCTACTGTCTCTGATTTCTCACTGCTGACTCTTCCCATCCATAGCCCAGGGCCAGTGGCCTGCTTTTGTACTTGCTTTTCTACTGAGAGGATGGAGTTGTTCTAGTCTTCGGCCCTCCTGACTTTATGCTAGGGGCTTAATTCCAACTCCACATGGTAGGTAAGCCCCACGCTACACAGTGAGTATCTGTTCTCATATTCCTCCTTCCTCTTCAATTATTAATCACTCTTGTGGGGTTTGAGTTTCTTTTTTGTTTCTGGGAGATTTCCCTTTCTCGCTTTCTGCCCAGCTATGCATTTAAAAATAATTTGTTATATTTTATCTAAAGCTTATGTGGGTTAGCAGAGAAGGCTGTGGGATGGGGTGGCAAGGTTGGGAATGGAGGGGGCTTCGCAGGTCACCCAGGCATGCCTTACTGACTGGTCTCTATATTTATTTTGTGATTCCCCTCTCCCCCAAATTCCATTTTAGTTTTTATTGAAATTACGTTGAATCTATAGATTACTTTGGAGAGAATTTATGTATTCTTGATGCTGAGTCCTTTTATGTATGAATCTGGTTTGCATCCCATCATTTATTTGAGACATCTCTTTAATATCCTACTGAAATTGTGCAATTAAAAAATAAGTCTTGTATACGTATTGTTCAATTTAGTTCTAGATTTTATACTTTATTCCTAGGTATTATACCTGGCTTGTTGAATAACTGCAAGCAAATTATCTAATTACTACAGTTTTAATTTGAAGTGTTTAATTGCTATTATTCAACTCAATTACTTAGTTAATATAAAGTGACAAACTTATGAAATAAATCAGTGGAACATTTTCCTTACAAGTTTAGTCTTAGTATATTACAGTCCAGAGACTGGTAATACGCGTTTATCAAAATTATGCAAAATACATATAAATAAAACTTTTTGAAATTTAAGTAGAAATAGAAAATACTAGCAGTCAGGGCACCTGGATGGCTCAGTGGTTGAGCATCTGCCTTTGCTCAGGTCATGATCTCAGGGTCCTGGGATCCAGTCCCCCATTGGGCTATCCGCAGGAAGCCTGCTTCTCCCTCTGCCTGTGTCTCTACCTCTCTCTGTGTGTCTCTCATGAATAAATAAAAATAAAAATCTTTTAAAAAAAAGTACTAGCAGTCAACTGAATTAATATGCATGACTTTGTTACTTGATGGATGCCAGAATCAGGATATGTAAAACCACTGGTTGAAAGAGGGAAATAGCTGAGCTTAGGTCTGTTGCTAAACTGGGGAGCTGAGCTTTAGGCAACAAACAGTAAGTGAGCGGGGGTGGGAGGTGGGGGGTTGGAGGGTGGGGGGTGGTGCCGCAGGCAGCTCAGATACAACCTAAATGCTCTGTGCCCCAAGAAACCTCCAAGAGCCATCTGTGCAAACTCTGGTACAGTACGCTCTGTGGGCAGCACAGGAACTGTCCACTCAGGTTTCTTTCAGTGACTCTCAGTTTTAAAGGATTTTGCAAAACTGTTGTGAAAATTTATTGTTCTTTTAATTAAAAAAGAGATGTGTGGCACCACAGGTCATGTGATAGAAGAATCTAAGGAGGCTCCTCCAAACCAGCCAGGGCTAAATTGTCAAATCTTAAAACATATGAGGAATTTCTGGGCTGCAATATTCTCTCTCTTATCTCTAGTTATTCTGGTATGCTTGGATAGCACCCTATATTAAAATTTGCTTATTTTAGAAAATTACACCTTTGCTATTTATTTTTATTATTGTTTTCAAATTAATGGGAAAACATGAAATATAGAAGTCTTGAAATAGGCGTATTTAATGGTGATTCCACAAAACTATTTTGAGAGCAGCATTAGGGAGCTATGGGAAAGAAAAAAGCCTCAGTACCCAACTTACTAAAACGAAATACATACACAATAAAAAACAAACAGGATATCTGTTCTTGAGGTTGGAACTTGTATATGATATCCAGGTTACAAATTAACTTATTCATTGGGTAAATATACTTTCTTCAGATTATGTTGGTTGTTTTTGGGTTTTACCATCTTCCTTATAAACTGGGAATAGAGGAAGAAGATGAGGGAAAACAAATCATATTTGTCATATGTGAGCCGCCTGGCCAAAAGCTGTTAAGAGCTGCTATGATACAGCCCCCCTTTATATTTGCATAATGTTAAATGTACATTAAGTCACTTGGCTGCACATGATCTCATTGGGCTCTCATAGCAATGGTCTGAAGCAGATAATGACATTATTAGCTTTCCTACCTGATCCAGTGAATGTCCCTAGGGTAAAGTGATTTGCCCAAGACCTTCTATTTAGAAAACTGGAGGGTTTGATCCAGAAAAGAGGGGACTAAAGTAAGGTGGGGGTTTTGGGAAATAGTACTAAGTATGCTGATGCTTGTATATTATTGGGTATAGTAGTTCATCTCTCTGTGATAATACACCTTTCTATCATTGGTAGGAATAATTAAGACTTTCCAGTTTTTAATCTTTAAGCCAAAGAGTTTTTTATTAGCTTTATAATGGAGAAAAGGCTTTGAAGACATGGGGAGGGTTTATTTTTAGGGAAATGAGACTGAAGGAGAAGAAGGTGTGTTACGTATGACCAACACCTATGATACATCAAGCTCTGTGGGAGCTTGTGAGAGAGAAGTACACCTGGTCACTGTGCACTAGTGGGAGAGGGATTCACATTCCCATTTCATGCACTGCAAAACTGAGGCTCAAAGGTTTAAGTTTATTTTTAAAATTTTATTATTTTTAAGATTTTATTTGAGAGAGAGAGAGAGAGAAAGCATGAATGGGGGGAGGGGCAGAGGGAGAAGCAAACTGCCCTCTGAGCAGGGAGCCCTACTTAGCACTTGATCCCAGGACCCTGAGATCATGACCTGAGCCAAAGGCAGATGCTTAACCGACTGAGCCACCCAGGTACCCAAAATTTTATTATTTTTAAAAAGGTTTATTTATTTAACTAATCTGTACACCCAACATGAGACTTGAACTCATGACCTGAGATGAGGAGACACATGCTCCTCCAACTGAGCCAGCCAGGCGCCCCGGGGGTTAAGTTTAGTAACCAGTGCAGGTTTAGTTACCCAGCAACTAATGAAGAACCAAGAATTTGAACTTGGGCCGAAGCCTATTCCCCTTGTCTACTCAGACTCTCAGTAAAATGCACATCTAGGACTCAGTCCTTCACTACAACTGCTCTGCAAGGTGGAGACCAGGTGTACTTCTCTCACGGCCACCCCACCAGGTAATTAATAAATCATTATTGCTGGCAGAGCTTTACTAATTCTCCTCTGTAGAGCTCTTTTCTCATTGGCTCTACTTATCATAAATGTAGAGTTTAGACCTGGAAGGGGCCTTTTGGGGATTTTATAGACTAAAAGGTGCATATCAGAATCCCTTTGGAACATTTTCTTTCTTTTTTTTTTAAATTTATTATTATTTTTTAAAGATTTTATTTATTTATTCATGATAGTCACACAGAGAGAGACAGAGAGGCAGAGAGAGAAGCAGGCTCCATGCAGGGAGCCCGACGTGGGATTCAATCCCAGGTCTCCAGGATCGCGCCCCGGGCCAAAGGCAGGCGCCAAACCGCTGCGCCACCCAGGGATCCCCTTTTGGAACATTTTCAAAACACACTTGCTGCCTTCTGAGTTCGTGGGTCTGAGGTGTGGATGGGTTGTGTGTGTGTGTGTGTGTGTGTGTGTGCGTGTGTGTGTGTGTGTTTGGAAAGTTTCCCCGGGGTAATCTGATGTACTTTTCTGGTTAAGAATCCTTTCTCTGGTCTCAGCCCTTAATTGTAGTAATGAAGGAGTTTTCTTGGAAGGCAGAAAAAATGCTTCTCATGTAAGATTGTCTTGGTTCATGTAGGTCGCTAGAAAATTTAAGCCTGAATTCTCTTGTTCCAGTTCTTTCTGAGCTCCTCTTTCACCACCACCAACTTGCAATTTACTTTCTGATTTAATGACTTGGGGCTTTAAGGTAGACTTTTATTTTCAAAACACATCTCTGTTTTTCTGCAATGTAGATGAATGAACAATGCTGTGCACTATGCTTTGGGTTCAGAAATCGTGAGAAGCTCTTTAATGATAATAATTCAAGTTAGTTGCAAACAGCTGCGGCAGGGGGAGACAGACCAAGCCACGGGGTCCAGACTGAAGTTTGCACTGTGTCTGTGGGACCGAGACTTCGTTTTTTTGTTTTTTTTTTTTTAAAGATTTTAGTTTTTTTTAAACATTTTTATTTATTTATGATAGGCACACAGTGAGAGAGAGAGAGAGGGAGGACACAGGCAGAGGGAGAAGCAGGCTCCATGCTCCGGGAGCCCGACATGGGATTCGATCCTGGGCCTCCAGGATCACGCCTTGGGCCAAAGGCAGGCGCTAAACCACTGCACCACCCAGGGATCCCAGATTTTAGTTTTTTAAAAAATTTTTATTTATTTATGATAGACACAGTGAGAGGGAGAGAGGCAGAGACACAGACAGAGGGAGAAGCTCCATGCACTGGGAGCCCGACGTGGGATTCGATCCCGGGTCTCCAGGATCGCGCCCTGGGCCAAAGGCAGGCGCTAAACTGCTGTGCCACCCAGGGATGCCAGGACCGAGACTTTGCTCCAGGCAGGAAAATAATTTCTTTAAACCCACTAAATTTATTTTACATTCATTTGGATATATATATCTCTCTCCAAAGTGTGATTATCAGCAGATACAATTTATGACTTGACATTACCCTGGTCATGTTGAATGACTTTGAAACATGATTTCACACATCTTGAGGTTTATGCGAATATAAAAGTTTTCTTTTTCAGGTAGATAAAGCAGGCTCCTGGAGACAACGGGAAAGCGGGATTGTCTTTTCCTTACATTGGATAGTTGGAAGAAACCCCATAGATGAATCTATCATTTGTGGAAGAGATAAGGGCATAGCTCGTTTTAACATTAGTTGAGACCATCCACCTGAGTTGATCAGTAGCTGCCCGGGGCCCTGTTTTCATTCATTAGATTCCACATCCAGCTTTCTTAACAGCACAGATCAAGATGTTTAATAACATAGAATTCAAATGAAGTGTTTGGGGTTCAAATGACTTGCTTTATTGTCTACCTCTTATTGAAATAGATTGACTTTATTTAAAACGAGTCCTATTTCTAATTTCACATTTTCTCAAAGATGAGTTTGCTCTTTCCATATTTGGTAAAACAAATTTTTTTCCTGTTCATACTCTGTTAATGTTTTTTTTTTTTTTTTTTTTTTTTTTTTTTTTATGATAGGCACACAGTGAGAGAGAGAGAGAGGCAGAGACATAGGCAGAGGGAGAAGCAGGCTCCATGCACCGGGAGCCTGACGTGGGATTCGATCCCGAGTCTCCAGGATCACGCCCTGGGCCAAAGGCAGGCACCAAACCGCTGCGCCACCCAGGGATCCCTGTTAATGTTTTTCTTAAGGTTCTGTTAATATTCTTAATTCTCGGGAGTAAACGTGAGTGTCCTTATCTCCTCAACTGGTTGAACAGAATGATCTTAGTTCAGGTAAAATGTGATGGGCTGATCCCTGTAAGGAAAAAGTATAATGCTACATTATTGCCTTATAGAATTTAGAATTCTCTCCATCCTGTAAGAAAAGGCACAAATACAAGCAGAGAGAAATAAATAACAAAAAAGATAGTGCATTTAAGCATGTAAAGTATAGTCCGGTCCACAGTGAACAGAAACCTTTTGCTTTGGCTTAGGGAGATTATCCCTAGGTGTTGGTGTAGGATTCTTTGGCGCAAACCCTATGCAAGCTAAATGCCATAATTCCTTGAACAAAGTGAAATTTTCTACTTTTGTGACTATTTGGAAAATGAAACAAAACAAAACAAAAAAAGGCAACCAATTATTATTTCTGTATGATTTTTTGAAACTGAGACTTCTATATTTGAATGTTGCATCCTCAAGAGAATATATTTTGATTTTAGCATTGCTAATGCGACCAGAGAGAAGTCTTCCTTCCTGTACATACTCATTAATTCAGTCAGTTAGGATGGTAGGTCACATAAGGCTAGAAGAGACCTTAGAAATCACCTTTTCTCATCTAGTTATTTTACAAGTGAGGAAACTGATGTGGCTTGCCGGGGGTCATTATCTGGTGGTTGTACAAAGGTGAGCTGGAGATTCTCGAAGCTTAGTGGTATTCTTTTTAGCTTCTTTCTGCTCATGATTAAAAAAAAATTCGATACTTCATAAATTTGTGTATTCAATCAGAGAAGAGCAGTCTTCAGTTTTTCGTATTTCAGAAATAACAGGGTGTGGCAGTAATGCTCTTCTCCAAATATTTTTGGTGTTTTGCCTTCAATATTGCATTTCCCGAGCCCCATGTGTCTGGATTGGATCATATTAGAGTTTGACCGATGATTTGTGAGAATTGTGTGTCACTTCTGAGGGGGAGTACCTAATCCATGGCATAAGACCCTCTGGAGAGGAGTCAATGGTATCCTGCTCCATTGCTCTATATGATAATGATGTGCAGGGTCCCCTGATGAACTGGAATGGACATTTACCATGAGTGGGAAACCCTTTAAAAAATTATTTTTGAGGGGATCCCTGGGTGGCGCAGCGGTTTGGCGCCTGCCTTTGGCCCAGGGCGCGATCCTGGAGACCCGGGATCGAATCCCACGTCGGGCTCCCGGTGCATGGAGCCTGCTTCTCCCTCTGCCTGTGTCTCTGCCTCTCTCTCTCTCTGTATGACTATCATAAATAAATAATAAAAAAAATTATTTTTGAGTACAATTGACATACAATGTTACATTGTCTTGAAGAATACAACATAGTGATTCTTCAAGTCTATGCATTGGGCTAAGCTCACCGCTCATGCTCACCACCACAGGAGTAGCTACCACCTGTTGCCATACAACGTGATTACCAGACCGTTGAATGTATTCTCTATGTTGTACCTTTTATTCCCGTGACTTATTAAAAAATCTTTTTTGTTTTAAGTCACTGAGATTTGGGACTTATTTGTAACCTCAGAGTGTAAACCTCCTAAAGAGTGTTTTCTTTTCTTTTTTCTTTTTTTTAAAGATTTTATTTATTTATTCATGAGAGACACAGAGAGAGAGGCAGAGACACAGGCAGAGGGAGAAGCAGGCTCCATGCAGGGAGCCTAACGTGGGACTCGATCCTGGGTCTCCAGGACCACACTCTGGGCTGAAGGCGGCGCTAAACCGCTGAGCCACCAGGGCTGCCTTTTCTTTTAAGGAAGTTTTCTTTTAAAGAAGAAATTATGCTTCTAATTTAGGCTTAAAGGAAAATGAAAAGTTTAGGCAACAACATTTAACAATTTAGAGCAAAAACAATATGATTTTTTTTTTTTTTTTTTGCTATTGAAGTTTTTTTTTTTTTTTTATGGGCAGTTGTTTCTGTATCTTTTTTTTTGTTTTGTTTTGTTTCTGTATCTTTATCTTGATTCTCCACTTTGGTTTTTTTAATCACCTATGTTAGTATTCCATGCATGGGATGACTGCTGCAGCCAGTCTCAGAATTTTTTGAACTGTTTTCGTTTAGATCACAACGAAGATTCAGTAAATTCAACTGAGAATTAGGGAATCTGGGTCCTGGTTTTTGTATTGCCACTACAAGACCTTCATCCTGTCTGGGTGTCAGGACACACTTGTCTATAAATAGGTGTTGAAATAAATTATCCCAAATATCTTTCTAGCTCTGTTGGTCTGTAATTCTAGGAAATCACAGCAGAGCAACATGCTGCTAACTATTTTTGGTTAGAGATCTTCAACAAAACTTTATTTTTTAATTTTAATTTTTTAAAAGATTTTATTTATTTATTCATGAGAGACAGAGAGAGAGAGAGAGAAAGAGAGAGAGAGGCAGAGGCACAGTCAGAGGGAGAAGCAGGCTCTATGCAGGGAGCCCGACATGGGACTTGATCCTGGGCTCCCAGGATCATGCCCTGGGCTGAGCCACCTGGGCTGCCCTTCAACAAAACTTTAAAATATAAGAAGCCTATCTAAATAGATTTCAGAATAACAATTCAAGGAATAAATGATGCTTAAATCATCTAAATCTTAAACTGCCTCGGAACGTGATATATTGTGCTGTCAGAGCCCCACTTCATTCATAAGTCCTACCTATGATTTTTCCAAAAATAATTTAAATATATTTTCCTTGTATTTAAGAACTTTGTTTTCTTCTTTGGCACTCAGAAAAAGTTTCCTGAGGAGGTAATGCAACTGTATGTCTGTTATGTTTAATGTGCTTTTTCAATTTCTCCAGTTTCTTTTTTTAAGGATCTTATTTATTTACTTGATAGAGAAAGAGATAGATAGATAGATAGATAGATAGATAGATAGATAGATAGAGCGAGCATGAGCAAGGAGGAGAGGGAGAACCAGACTCCCCACTGAGCAGGGAGCTGATGTAGGGCTCCATCTCAGGACCCTGGGATCATGACCTGAGCCATAGGCAGATGCTTAATCAACTGAGCCACCCAGGTGCCCCATTTTCTCCAATTTCTTATAGAGATATGGATGCCAAGATCTCTGATGCTTTTTCATGAGATTTGTCAAATTTGCCTTGCTCTTCCTGAGTCCTAGGATTTTGGGAAAGGGCTAGCAGGTGTACATTACCTCCCGTTTTGATAACAGTGCAACAGTCTGTGCCCTGAAAGGCTCTATTCTCAAATCAAATCATGTTGCTTCGCAGTCAGTTTGGATGGAAGGCTCATGTGACCAAGTCTTCAGGATCTATTGCCATGCTCCTTAATGGTGGAAACTGTCATTGGTTTCTTGCTCTGGCTTTTTTTTTTTTTTTTTAAAGATTTTTTTAGTTATTCATGAGAGACACACAGAGGCAGAGATATAGGCAGAGGGAGAAGCAGGCTCCCTGTAGGGAGCCCGATGTGGGACTTGATCCCAAGGACCCCGGGATCATGCCCTGAGCCGAAGGCAGATTCTCAACCACTGAGCCACCCAGGTGCCCTGTTGCTCTGACTTTTGATTTTTGTTTTCCCAGAAGCCAAAAGTGGGTGGGCCACAGAACCATAAAGCCATAGTCCCTGGGCTCCAGGAGATGTTTATCTAAGTTTTGTTAATTTCACAGCTGTGCTAATGGATTGATAAAGAGTTTGAGGAATCTATGAAAAACAGCTCAGTTGTTTCCCTTCCTGTAGACAATGTTCTAGTTTGTTCATTTTTATTTATTATTATTTTTTGTGTCACAATTGAAAATAGAAGTAGCATATTTTTTGATCTCAGGGAGATACAATGATGGGAAGAGTTACTCAATGACTGTCATTCTTGATGGTTGTAAAATACATTTCTAAGAATGAGAGACTGCCTGAAAATGTATGCCAACTGAATTGCACGGAGCTCCTTATTTAAATTCAATGGCAAATAAAATTATCTTTATGTAAAACTCAATTTTTAAGAAAGCAGAGGTATGACATTTTGACTAGTGTTACCTATTTTGCATTCCTAAAACATTTCTCTTATTTGCTTTCATCTGAATCTTAAATATGTAGCTCAGGGCATTAGACATCTTAGCTCAATGCACTTACCCAAAGAAATAAAAATAACACAAATACAAACATTACTCAGTCATAGAAATTCTTCTTGAACTTGAAATCTCATGTACAAAAGCACCATTCAGTGCTTTCAAAAGCTGGAGGAGACTGATTTTTAGCAGGCATAATCATGTGTCTTTGACTAGTCCTCTTACCTCATCTTAAACATTGGTTACTTACAATGAAGTGCAGTGTTAGAAAGGTGATCCAGTGTCTTCAGATTTCAGTTGACTCCAAGGAATGCCTAAACCCCCAAGGCCAAGCTAATGCACTGTAAGCTTTCTGTATGTTTGTGAACCACAATCTTGGGGTCTCTCCATAGGTATGAGAGGTATGCAGGGTGAGGCATTTTACTGACTCCTCTATGCCACCAGGCTCACAGCACTCAACTGAGCAAAGCCAGAATCCACATGTCACAACTTGGGTGGCTTAAGTGGAGAGGAGCTCCTAGGAAAATGGATGGAATGCAGGAAGCAGAAGATGTCCTGAAATACATTCAGATTTGATGGTATGAGAGATATGTGCATTTTGCATGATTATTTTCAGTGGGACACTTGCTATTTTAGACATTTTTTCTTAGCTTTCTAGAAGCTAGTACTTTTGTCTGCCTGATGGGTTAGTGTAGTTATTTTCTCTAAACCGGATGGAGGAGATTAAGAAAAGAGAAGATGGATGTTAACTGAACTGACTTTGTTAATAACTTGACAATATATGTAAATCAGACCATCGTGCTGTCTGCCTTCAACTTATACAACGATGTATATCCACTACTCCTCAGTAAAATGGGGGAAAAAAAGGAATCCCCTAATAATTACATTATTCTGGACTTTCAGGTAATAGATCTCTGTGATTTCCCTTAGCTCACCAACTATGTACAAAGGGAATGAGCTGTATTCTTCTGGTACTTAGCATTTGACATTAAGTGTAGATTGATTTTCATTCACACTTGATGTTTGTTTTACAACACATTTAAGTAACTATACCTACATACCCTAGGGGAATGTTGACAATAATAGGTTTGATATCTTTTTAAGAGATTTTTATTTATTTATTTATTTATTTATTTATTTATTTATTTATTTATTTGAGAGAGAGAGAGAGAGAGCAAGCATGAGCAGGGGCAGAGGGAGAGGGAGAAGCAGACTTCCCGCTGAGCAGGAACCCTCCCACCCCCTACGTGGGTCAATCCCAGGACCCCAAGATCATGACCTGAGTGGAAGACAGATGTGTAACCTGCTGAGCCACCCAGGCCCCCTGATAGGTTTGATATTTGGGAAAGAAAATGTTTGAGCTTATCAAAATGGAAGCAAATTAAAGAGCAATGAAGCAATAATTCTTGCATAAATGTTCTGTAACCTGTTTCTGTTGGGTTCTGAGGTCAAGAGTGAGCCATTTCTCCTGGGTGAGTGTTGGGTGCCCAGCCTGTGTCAGCTGCTACTGCTAAGTGTCAGTTATGTGGGGCCCCTGACCCCTTTCCACTTTCAGAACAAGAATAGAACTAATTGTAGCATCAGGATGCAATGCATTCCAAAATATATTTACTCTGAAGCAGTAATCTCTTCCACATCCTGCAGAGCCATCAAGGACATATTTTTTTTGTCCCTTAGAATTTTCTTGACATTGAATTTGAAATTCTAAACCTCAAATAATGCTGAAAAAAAAAAACCATAGTGCAAATAATCCAACTTGTATATCATTCAAATCTTTTAATAAAGAACTTTGTGAAACTATCCACATTCTTTTACAACGATGGAATTGTGCTGTGTTAACCTTCACTTAAAATAAGAAGACTAATTTTAGAGAGCATCTTTTGACAATGGCATTTGCCATGATGGCATTGAGTCTGCATCCACATCCAAGTGTTGGCTAAATTATAAACTGGCAAAGTTTGCACCTCTTTTCTTCACTGTCTTTGTTCTTTTTTTTTTTTTTTTAAGATTTTATTTATTTATTCATGAGAGACACAGAGAAGCAGAGACACAGGCAGAGGGAGAAGCAGGCTCCATGCAGGGAGCCTAATGTGGGATTTGATCCCGGGACTCCAGGATCACACCCTGGGCCGAAGGCAGGCTCCAGACCGCTGAGCCACCCAGGGATCCCTAAAGATTTTATTCATTCATGAGAGACACAGAGAGAGAGGCAGAGACATAGACAGAGGGAGAAACAGGCTCCCCATGGGGAGTCCAATATGGGACTCGATCCCAGGACCCCAGGATCACAACCTGAGCTGAAGGCAGATGCTCAACCACTGAGCCACTCAGGCGTCCCCATCGTCTTTGTTCTTTAAACTTTATCTCCTGTTCAGAAGCCCTCATTCTCATTGCAATAAATTCCCAGTATCAGACAAAGTTCCTCCTTTAACCATAGTAAACAACAACAACAAAAAGTCTGATCTTCAGAAGAAACATAAAACTAATACAAAAATATAATGAACCAATAATGACGAGCAGAAATAGGAAACCTCTAACTTTGCCCCTGGATTAACTGCATCAAACAATAGGGACGTATTTCTTTGTAGCTTATGCTGAGCCCAGAGCCAGAAGACCTGTGTCTGATGCTGGCTGAGTTTCTCTCTCAGCTCTTCATCCTTCTCAGCCTCCAATTTGTATCTACTCTTTTGTTATATCTGTGGTTGGATTACCATTTATTTCATTTTTATTTTTTTAAGTTTATTTTTCTTTTAGTAATCTCTTTGCCCAACGTGGGGCTTGAACTCATGACCCCGAGATCAAGCATTGCTTGCTCTTCCAATTGAGTCAGCCAGGCACCCCTGGATTACCTTTAATATATATTACTTGGATATATCTATACTTGGCCTACCCTTTATTTCTATTACTAATGATTCTACAAGATGGTGTGTACAGAGGTGTTCTCTCAAACATGAAGCCCTGGCCAAGTGTTCTCTTTAAAAAAATGGTTTTGAACTCATGCAAGGAACTCTAAATAAGAAGTCAGAAATCCTAACCTTTGAGACCTTGGGAAAGTCTTTTCACCACACCAGGCCTGCTTCCTTGTCCTAAAAAACTGCAGGTTGAATTAGAGTATCCCTGAAGTCCTTTTCAACTTTAGGTGTTTTCCAATCCTGTGAAATAAAATTATTTGCAAAGAAAATACTGTATGGCACCTGGTGTCAGGAACATGGAAGATGGTGTGAGTTTGGACCAGGAGGTAAGTAGTGGAATTAAAAAAGATGGTGATGATGGGAGAATCGGGTTCCATCTTCTGAGAGGAGTGCAGATGGCAGTACAGAGCACGAGGTAGGAGAGTCCTGTGTGGTGGGACTTCTAGAAAATAGGGACATTTATTGGGACGGGTTTGTGGGTTTGGCCTGAAGGTTGCAGGGATACCTGGGAGCTGAGTGAATAGGATCCTTACACTTTTGAGGTGCTCAGGGGTTGAGCTCCCAGGGATACCTGGGAGCTGAGTGAATAGGATCCTTACACTTTTGAGGTGCTCAGGGGTTGAGCGTCTGCCTTCTGCTCAGGTCGTGATCCTGGGGTCCTGGGATCGAGTCCCACATCAGGGCTCCCTGCAGGAAGGCCGCTTCTCCATCTGCCTATGTCTCTGCCTCTCTTGGTGTCTCTCTTGAATGAAAAAATCTTTTTGTAAGAAAAGGATCATCATACTTTTGGGGGACAATGTTGCCAGGTGGGCAGGATCTAAGGCTGCAGGGAATCTGGTAGTGGGCACATGCAAGGGTGAAAGAAGCAGTGGCCCTGCTCCTAATACAACAGCAACTAGTGCCCCGTCTCCCCTCCAATCCCCTGGACAGTGACAATGAGCCATTTAAAATGTGAACCAGAAGACTTCTCTCTGCTGCTTAAAATCCCTTCATGGCTCTCACTGTATTGAGGTTAAGATACAAATTCCTTATCTTGGGCTTTCAGGTGCCCAGAGGAATTGTCACTTGCTTACCTCTCTAATGCACCCTGGCCGTTCACTCTGCCTCTTTCTTTCCAAATGGCAGCCCTACTGGTCAGCTTGAAGTGCAAGGTTTTTCTGCTCCGGGGCCTTAGCACGTGCTGACTCCCCCCTATTCTTCACAGGGTCAGCTTTGATTCTTTGGGAGCTTATCTTAAATGTTTCTCTAGACCAGTTTTCTCTGACTGCTTCCCATGTAGTCCTCTCTGCCCCTGGTCTCAGCCCCTTCTCTCTTTCCTTGGGACAACCACCTCCAATCCATAGTTGTGCCTTCTTATGGTGTCTGACGAAAGAACTATTTGTCTAATGAATGAAGGAGGAGTTCACATTCCTTCTCCTCTTGTTCCTCTTCTCTTCTTACATCTTTACATATTTTTCCCTCCTTTTTTCAAAGTCCATATAGTTTACATACCTTTTTTTCTGAGAAGAAAAGTAGTACATATCCGTGTCAAAAAACCCCCACAAAGAGATACTTAGGTATAGAAAAAAGAACATGAAAATCCCTGAACTTCCATCACCCGGGGAGAACCAGAGCTGATATTTTATTGTATCTACTTAAAAGCTACTTCTTAATTTTTAAAAAGAAGTGGAGAGCAGTACTTTTTTCCCCCAAGATGTAACAAAACCACGTTGTTTGGCTAATTTGAAAGGCCTTCAATTAGTCAAAGCTGTGCATCCTTCCCAGAAACTGTTTCCTTCCGTTGACATTGGTGCTGTTCTTCTCTGCCTAGGAGTTAGGCTGACCCTGGCTTTTCTAAGCATAATATGGCATTTATCTTTGGTTAAAAAAAAAAAAAAAAAAAAAGGAACTGTTATTCTTGTCTTTCACTGCCAGTACTGCAGAGCCGGCATTTAAATGCCTTGGACTGTGTATTTGGAGAAGCTAACAGCTGCATGGGCTATTTCCAATACTCTTTGAGATCCACCCAGGATGTGACCATGGGAATGCTTGTCATTTTTCTTGCAGTGGGGAGGGGGATAGATGTAAAATTGGTGGGTGATATGCAGCGGTGAAAATTAGGTGAGAAATTCTTCAGCAGATTGTAGACTTGCCATCTGGTATCTGGAGAAAACTGCATTCCTCTTGGTGGCTCTCCGAATGCTCACCTGCCTGAACTTGGATGCTTTAGAGACACTGTTAATTATCAGTGTGTTTCCTGGAGAAACATATTCCTTTGTTTCTCTCCTGTGTGTGTGTGTGTGTGTGTGTGAACAGTGCTGTTGTGTAGTCTGTAAATTACCAACCAACAAGCAAACCAAATGAAAACTTTGATTTTTTCTCTTTAAAAAAAGAAAAAAAAAAAAAAAAAGAAAAAAAGAAAATCATTTGGATCAATGATTAGGGGACCATGGGCAAGTTCTTCCCTTCTTTGAAGTGTGGAAATACACAGCTGAATTGTGTTTCTAGTTGTTTATACTCACCTCCAACTCAATCAATAAATGATTCTTTGACACTCTCAGGATCTGACGAGGCTGAGAAATCCTTGGTATATTCTAGTAGGGCCAATTTCCTAGATTTTCTTAAAATCTTTTGCAACCCAAAGCCTAATAGAAATTAAAATTAGGGGCACCTGGGTCACTCAGTGGGTTATAAGCAGGGCCCTGGGCTCCAAGCCCCTAGTGGGGCTCCATGCTCAGTGGGGAGTCTGCTAGAGTCTCTTTGCCCACCCTCCTCCCATGCAGGTGCTCTTTCAAAGAATAAATAAATACAAAATTATTTAAAAAGTTAAAATTAAATCTTTATTTCTATCCTTTTCATATCAAAATATTAAATTATTTGATATTCTAGGAACTTCTTTTGTTTTGGAAAGGATGTTTGAAATTAGAACTATGGTATTTCCCTTGGCTATAAATATTGAAAAACCTGTCACTATTAGATTGGGACTATTTGTTTTGGTGTGAGGAGAGGGCAGGCAGGCAGTTAGCATATTTGTATTTGCCTAATTACTTCCTGTAAGAATGTATTTTATGTTTGGATGGGTGGAGCTGATCCTGTCAGCGCCCTGCCCACTTCCTTTAAGACTTTATCATTTACTGTACTGGCCTGGGATGCCAGCTGCAGGTGTCTGGAAATGCTGAGGAATTAACCCCGACGCCCAGAAGCCCTGAACCAGCAGTTGATGGGAGTCAGGGTGGAGCCCCTTCGCTCCTTGGGTGGGATGAATGTGAGATCCGTGTTTTCTCTGAGTTTCCTGGTAGAGGTAAATTCTAGTCATGGCTTCACAATCCATCTTTATCTTCCTCTTCTGTGGCTGCTCTGTCATCTTCTGTACCTCCCTAACCGACTGTTTGCAATCAAACCATTGTCTCAACTCCCACCTCATCCCCACTTTGAGGGACACTGCATCTGAATCAAACCTCTTGCCTTCAGGAAACATTTTACTCTCTGATTGTTGGTAGATAAGAAATCCTTGGCTTAATAAGTACTTTATATATTTTCATTATCTGGTAGCACATTGTTAATTGTTCCTAAATAATGTCTTTATTGTTATTTTTCTTTGTAAAGGGAGAGCTTTTGTAATCTAAAACAATTAAAACATCTAAGGCAATTAAAACAAAATGAAGCATCAGAAAAAGAAGTACACCATCCTAGTTTAAGAGTTTCCAGTCTATTGGGCAGCCCAGGTGGCTCAATGGTTTAGCGCAGCCTTTGGCCCAGGGCCTGATCCTGGAGACCCGGGATCGAGTCCCATGTTGGGCTGCCTGCTTCTCCCTCTGCCTGTGTCTCTGCCTCTCTCTGTGTCTCTCATGAATAAACGAATGGAGTCTTTGGAAAATTAAAAAAAAAAAAAAAAAGAGTTTCCAGTCTCTGTAGTGATACTTAAAGACAGAGTATAATATGTACCGGCTAAATATATAAATTTATAAAACTAAATTTATAGTTAAACTTTTATTATTGCTTCTCATAGCATTTTCTGTACTATAGGATAGCCAGGGACTTATAAAGATTTTGTGATTTTAGGGGCACCGGGGTGGCTCAGTTGGTTGAGCATCTGCCTTCACCTCAGGTCATGGCCCCAGGATCCTGGGATCAATCAAGTCGGGCTCCCTGCCCATTGGGGAGTTTGCTTCTCCCTCCCCCTCTGCCCTTCCCCCTGCTTGTGCTCTTGCACGCGTGCTCTCTCTCTCTTTCTCTCTCTCAAATGAATAAAGAAAGAAAATATTTAAAAAAGAAAGAAAAGAATTTATGATTTTAGTGACAGGAAGGTCTGAGGTCAAATACCATTCAATTCACATTAATGGAAGAGCTCTACATTATAGTTTAGCCCTTTAGTGTTTGAGATACCACACAAAATACAAGATTTTGCAGAACTGAAGGTCATACATGCAGACATCACCAGCAAACTGGAAAGACATGGGGTAAATGACTCTCCTAGGTTCTTTGGGACAGTTCATTGCCTGGGTTTCCCCTTATAATCTGGGCTCCTAAATGTGCCAGCTGCGCTGAAAATGCACAGCCCTGGCCACATGGGTGATGGGTTCAGAGGTCATAGTGGAGCCAAAATCTTGCTTACTGGCTGGAAGCACATTCTGTGTGGGCCAGTAGTGTGTCCAGTAATGTGGGGAGAAAAGCAGCAGAACATGGCGATTGGGGGTACAGGGCAAAAAAAGTTATAAAGTGATAGAGCACAGTGCCTGATACATAACAAGCTCTTGGTAAATGCTAGCTGTGTGTAGGGTAATCTATTGTTCAAACCAGTGCAATTTCAAAAATGAAAGGGGTGTTAAAATGATACCTATTATATAATTTATGTATATGTTTTATGTAGTTTAGAAGTTATTAGTTTTATCTGGATAGGCCTTTGGTATAGGTCTATTTACAGACTTTTGAATGCAATTCTTCCCAAAAAACTAAAAAAGCAAAATAAAAAAAACAAACCTTTGTATTATTTGAACGTGAAAAATAAGTGGAATGATTATTCTTATTACATTTTCACCTACTTTATGAGTTTTTAGTCCTATTTGGCTCTAATGTGCAGGTCCTGGCATTTTTCTGAAGAATGATCTTTTTTACTGGTATTGATGTATTATGTTTAATTATTCCTAATGTCTGCAACATTTCTTGAAGTACTTTATGTTAATAAAGTCGAAATTGTTGGAGCGCCTGGGGTGCTCATTTGGTTCACTATCTGACTCTTGATTTCAGCTTAGATCATGATTTCAGGGTCGTGAGATCAAGCCTCACATTGGGCTCCACACTGGGCATGAAGCCTGCTTAAGATTCTCTCTCTCCCTCTCCCTTTCCCCACCTCCTGCCTGTCCTTGCTTATGTGTGCTCTCTCTCTCTCTCTCTAAAATTTTTTAAAAGTTGAAATTTTTGACACTTTCAATTGACTCTTGTCTGTAAACCATAATATTTTTACTTAAGAACATAATCTCTTGGTACACCAGGCTTGCTTAGTCAGAGGAGTGTGTGACTCCTAATCTTGGGGTTGTGGGTTTGAGCCGCACATTGGGTGTAGAGATTACTTAAAAATAAAATCTTAAAAAAAAAGAACACCTCTCTACAAGAACTGAGTTACTTAAAACTAAATGAATTCTGCTAAATGGAAAGTATTCTCAATCGTATATTTTTGTATTGCAATTTATAAGTAATCAGATAAAATATGATTTTTATACTGATTTTTTTGCCTCCATTTGGAAGTACCTTTTTTTTAATTTTTAAAGATTTTATTTATTAGAGAGAGAGCAGAGAGAGAGAGAGAGAGCACAAGCAGGGGGAGGAGCAGAGGGAGAGACAGACTCCCCGCCTGAGCAGGGAGCCTGATGGTGGGGCTCTCCATCTCATGACCCTGGGATCATGACCTGCGCCTATGGCAGACTTATAAGCGACTGAGCCACCTAGGTGCCTCGAAGTACCTTATTTTAAAAATTAAGTTTTTAATTTTAATTCCTATACAGTTAATATATAGTGTTATATTACTTTCAGGTGTACAATATGGTGGTTCAACAGTTCTATAAATTACTCAATGCTCATCCAGATAAGTGTATTCTTAATCCCCTTCACCTATTTCATCCATCCCCCCACCCACCTCCCTGGAGTACATTTTCTTGACAAATACTTCAAGAAGACAAAATTCATCAAATCAGTTATGTCCAGATATGATTCTTTTGATGTTTCCCCAAACTGAGAATGCTACAAAATCATAGGCCCTCTTGATTTTGACCCATTCCAGTGAGTATTATAAAAGTTTCTCTCCACAAGTGGATTTACTCTAAAGAGCAATGATGGAATTGTAGAATTAAGTCTTTGAATGCTCATCATTTAATTTCTTCACTTCTGTGCGAGGGTTGAGATGTTTCAATGTCTTCCTTTTTGCTGGTTTTGTTTAATAATTGTAATTCTCCCAAGCCTTAGGAAGCTGAAGAATTTGGGTACTCCTTGAATTCCTTGATTAGAATTTCTGATATTGAGCAAAATGTACCCCAAATCTAGAGGGTTCATTTCCAAAAAAACTCAATACCATCGGGAGGATGCAGATTGATTTACTGAAACGTTCCACTTGATGATGGGAGCAAAGAGAGAAGCCTCATACTGCCACGCTGACGTGGTTTGTTTTTCCCCCCACTTTAACTGAGGAATGATCAACATACATCACTATAAATTTAAGGCGTACGGGATGATGGTTTGATTTACATATATTGTGAATTGATCACTGTAGGTTCAGCTAACATCCATCTTTTCATATAGGTACAATAAAAATAAAGGAAAAGGAAAAAAATTCTTTGATGAGAACTCATAGAATTTATTCTCTGAACAACTTCTCTGTATGCCATACAGCAGTGTTAGCTAAGCCATCATGTTGTACATTCCATCCCTAGTGCTTGTTTATCTTATAACTGGAACTTTGTACCTTTTATGGCTTTCTTCAAAATTTTCCTCCTCCTGCCACTTGCATCTGGTAACTAGAGGTCTGGTCTCTCTTCTATGAGCTTGTTTGCTTTCTCTCTCTTTCTCTCTCTTTGTCTCTCTGTCTCTCCCTCTCCCCTCTCTCCTTCCTTCCTTCCTTCCTTCCTTCCTTCCTTCCTTCCTTCCTTCCCTTCCTTTCCCCCTTCTTCCCTCCCTCCTTCCCACACATAAGTAATATCATATGCTATTTGTCTTTTCTCTGTCTTATTTCACTTAACATAATGCCCTCAAGGTCTGTACATGTTTTCACAAATGGCAGGATCTCATTTTTTTTAAATGGCTGAATAATATTTCACTGTACATCTATAACATAGCTTCTTTATTCATCCATCCCCTGGTGGATGCTTAGGTTGTTTCCACGTCTTGTCTCATAGCATGCTGCTATGAACATGGGGGTGCAGATAGCTTTTCCAGGTAGTGTTTTCATTTCCTTTGAATATATTCCCAGAAGTGGAATTGCTGGGTCATATGGTAGTGGGTTTTTAATTTGTTTGTTTTTAATTTGACATCTGCTTCATCACAAAAATTATGTAGTTTAATTACTTGGCATATTTAAAATTTGTAAATTTTGACAAATATAGCTTCTGTTTGCAACTTCTTTGGGTGAAATTATGGGTTACATTTACACTATAACCAATTCCAATTATAATTCTACTTCATATCCTTTATATTTTTTATTTTTTATATCCTTTTTAAAAAATTAATTGTGTATTTATTTATTTTAGAAAGAGAACACACAACTACATGTGAGGAGGGGGGGACTGAGGAGGGAAGGGCAGGGACAAGTCCACTCCACACTGAGCATGGAGCCCAATGCCAGGTTCTATCCCATGACCCCGAGATCATGACCTGAGTTGAAATCAAGAGTTGGATGCTTAACTGACTGAGCCACCCAAGTACCCCAATTCTACTCCATGTTGTAATTTTAAAATGAGATATCCGAATTTAGTAAGGTATTGATTTTTACCATGGACACCTGCTGTACTAAAATTATATTATCACTTTAAAAATACTTTTTAAAAGTTTTATTTTTTAAAGATTTATTTATTTTAGAGAGAGTGTGTTTGGGGGAGGGGTAGAGGGACAGGGAGAAAGAGAATCCCAAGCTGACTGTCTGCTGAGCACGGACCCCAACTTGGGGCTTGATCCTACTACCCTGAGATCATGACCTGAGCCAGAGTCAGGAGTTAGGCACTCAATTGACTGAGTCACCCAGGTGCCCCCAAAACACTTTTATTTTTAATGTTGAACTTTTAAAATAAATTTACAGGAGAGTCCCAATAATGTCAGAGGTTTCATCTCAAACAGACTAGATTTCCAAAAGCTTAACTTTGATTTCGTGACAAAGAATTCAAACCATTACTGGAATTAATTGATCTTTCTAGCTGAAGCTGCCCTCATAACACTGATAGAAAGTTAGCAATATTGAACAATTTTAAAATTCTCCTGTTTTCACTATCAACATGTTACAGCTTTTGCTTCATTTTTGTACATGAACACAAAAACTTGAAATAAAAAATTGGCAAAGTCAATTTAGAAGAACAGTCACTGGATCCAAATGTTATGTAAGCATTTTGTATAGCTGCATGTGATAAATCATAAGCTACAAAACAGGGTTCTTAAGATAGCTAGTGACCTTTTTTTGAGAGAGAGGGAGAGAGAGAGAGAGGGCGCAAAGTGCACATGCAAGGGCAGGGAGAGGCAGAGGGAGACGGAGAATCTTAGGCAGACTCCATGCCTAGTGCAAAGCCTGATGTGCTTGGGGCTCCATCTCATGACCCTGAGATCATGAGTCAAAACCAAGAGTCAGATGCTTAACCCACTGAACCACCCAGGCGCCCCTAGATTGCTAGTAAATTTTGATGTCCATTATAATGCTACTTCAGCAGGTTTGTGTTTGGGGATTTTCCCTGAGTTATGGATTGCACTTTGTCCCTATGGCTGTGTGGGGTGGCAAATGATGACATTTTGTGCAATTTCACATTCATCATTAACTTACTTGGGAATTAGAAATTCAGCACACAATATTTTACTGTATATAGGCTTTCATTTCTGAGCTTATTGCTGCTGGAAGGGCTTACTGCAAGATTAAAAAGCATCCATCAAACAATAATATAGTTAATTGTAGATATACGTCTATAAGAAATGACCAAGTCATTATGGCAAGGGTATCCAGATTGGTCTCTATGCTCTATGGCCACATGCTTGGCTTCTTTTCCCTGCAAGTATCTCACACCCTAACCCATAATTTCCCACATTCAGACTGATCCCGCCAGCTGTGCCTTGGTGGTTCATGCATCCTGCAGACCTCCGCATGGGCATGGCACACCTAGCTGGTGAATCCAGAAGGCACAGGCCAGTAACATTCAGGGTTCTCTAGCCATGGCCAGAGGCTGGAGGGGTTGTAAACTGTCCCTGACAGCTCCATTTTGAGTGCGTTTTCTTTTGTAAGCAAATGCCTTCAATTCTGAAAAGAGAGCATTAGTTCCATTGAGTTTGGGAAAGACTGGGGAAAGTGGAGATGGGTCATTGCTGGTCATCGTTCAGATTTAACATGTGAGCATGACCTCTCTTCACGGCTTGTCTCAGGCAGCCCGGGTCACTATAATACAATACCATAGACCTGGTGGCTTAAACAATAAAGACTGATTTCTCACAATTCGGAAGGCTTGGAAATGTATGTTCAGGATGCCAGCAGATTTTCATATCTGGTGAGATCCTGCTTCCTGCTTTGCAGATGGCTGTCTTCTTGTCTTATCCTCACATGGCCTTTCCTCAATGTGTGCAAGCAGGAAGAGGGAGAGAGGGACAGGAATAGAGTGTGCACTCTGGCTCTAATCCCATCATGAGTATCTGCTCTCATGACCTCGTCTAAACCTAATCACCTCCTCAAAGCTCCACCTCCAAATCCCATCACACTCGGATTAAGGCTTCAACATAGGACTTTTGGGAGGACACATTGAGTTGTAGCCATGCCCGTATGCCTCACACAATACTGGACAAGACCATAGGGATGCTTGGGAAGACATAGTTGAGGGCTGCTCAGCCAATCCCAGCTTCTTTTAATGTGACTTTTAGGAGGGATTCTCTCTTAAAGTGAAAATATCCAGCAAATATTAAACCAAACAGGATGGCGGGACAGTTGACCCTAAACCAGGACTTTCCCAGGTGAAGGGACTCAAACCATTATTAGGTGGGATGGCACCTTATCTTGAGAGAAGTTTTCACCTAAGAACACTAGAGGGCGCTTTAGACTAATTAAGAATCCTGCTTCAATTTACACGAGGCAACACCTACTGCTCCAGATTGAGATTAAACATTTCCATAGTGAATGATGGTCAAGTTTAGGTAAATCCATATCTGGCAGTTTTTGAAATATCAAAACATTCAAAAACGTAAACAAGCTTATTACAAATGTTATGGTGTGTTTTCTTCCTCTCTTGGATGCTGGGGGTGGTGATTTTGTTTAAGAAAAAAATCCCCCCCCCCAATGTTCTTTAAAAAAAAAAATCTTCAGGCTGTCTTAAGGTTAAAGTATTTGCCCTCACTAATTGAAATTTTGTTTTTCCTTGGGACGGGGCAGGAAAGTGCTATATAGCTAATTAAAACAACTTTAGCGTTGTCCTTCTTTACAGATGAACCTAGTGTTATTGTCTGAGATACACGTGGCACCCAGTGTTCTTATCCTAAGTGTTGATGGGTAAGGCACATTCTTTGGTCTTCAGGGAAGCAGTGAGAATAGAAAACATTTGACCTGACGTTGGGTCTGGAGCCTGTGGGTCTGTCCCCGTGTCTGTGATTTTGGGCAAATCTTCCAATCTTTCTGGGTCTGTTTCTTAGGTAGAGTGAGGGACTTAAACTAAAAACTCCTAAGCCTTTTTCAAGTCTGGAATTCTCTAATCTTGACTTTTACACTTACGTAGATTAGTCTTAAATTTGCATTTGTATATAGTTGTTAGGGCTAGAAATTGCCTTCAACTCAAATCCTAAAGTTGTGTCACACTGTGAAGAATTGATTCAGGAAAAAGTGGGAGGAGGTAGGTGGCTCTCTCGTTTGGGGCCCTACTATAATCAAGTTCTTTATAGTGGCTTGTTTTCCGTGAAAAATAGCCAGGAAATATTCAGTGCTGCTGCCCAACTTCCCTTGAGACAACAATGATGGTCAAATATTTCTATTTCATGGACTTTCCTGTTGGGATTCAGCCTAAATAAAAAGTGAGAGGTCAAAAGTTACTTGAGATTTTAAATGAAGTCTAATTTGTCTACTTTGGATGCTGTGAAAACACAGGAGATACACATCAGGCAGGTATCAGTCCCATCTGCCCCTCATGTAATTGGGGTCAGACTGTTTAGTGATCTGGAGGTTGATTCAATATTGTTGTTACACAATTTTGTTTTCTTTTAACTCCTGTAGAATCCTGACACTCTTGACTGAGTCGTACTTCTAAAATAAACATGTTGTTGAATGGTGTACTCATTACATGGAAAAATGAAATGTTAGCAACATTCATCTCCGTTGGAAGGAAAATAATCTGGTGGGTGGAGCTGTACCACTCCTGTCATACAGACATTTGAAAAAAAGTGATCCTTACTATGTTTCTAAATTTTTAGAATTGTCAGTAATCTTTTGTGTGTGTCTGTGTGTGTGTGTGTGTGTGTGCGCGTGCGCATGTGTCTCTTTGGGCTCTCTTTTTGTGTGTCTGTTGGCTCCTGCTTCAAGTGTACAGTCTTTTACACTTAGTAACTCCTGGATGATAACTTGATGATCTTGAAAGTTTCTCTAGATTTCATAGTTCCCATCAGTGATGGTGAAATCAAAATTAAGGCGATCCCAAAGGGGGCTTGCATCATTAGACCATTGCTTCCTGGCTCATCATGTCTGAACTGATCCTTGGGAGCAGCAGCAGAGTAGAGGAGGAAGGCACACAGAGGCTGAACCAAAACACAGGGTAAGGCAGGGCTGTGATGGTCTCACTCTGTAGGACTTGAGGAGATAGAGGAGCAAGCCGTGGAGGCTGCAGGGTGGCCCCAGGAGGGAAGCCTAAGGAGGTTGGCATCAGGGAGATTCAACACATCCATTCATCAGCCCTGTCTCAAGCACCTGGCTTGTGCCAGGTGCTGTGAGATAAGTGAATGTGGAAGCTTCTTCCCTCATGCACTTTAAGTAAAAGTAAGACATAGAAATAAACCACGGGCAGGAGAAGACCTCACGGAAGAGGTAGTGCCTAATGTCTTCCAAGGGAAGACAGGTTCCCCAGGTGAACAGCAGTCTTTTCTACGTGAGGATGGAGGGAGCCTGAGCCCTGTCTGTTGTGCAGGGTGGCCACGGAGGGGGTACAGGTTAAGCAGTGACTTGAAGTGCCTGTAAGAGATGAAGCTTTTGGTTCTTCCAACATTTCATAGTCTGATGGACACGCTGGCTTCAGCTCAAGATGTGCTTTCTAAACTCATTTCTGCTATTCCTTACAGAATCTTTATTTATTGAAGGAGTGCATCCATTCCCTTGGCATTTATCCAATAATTAACTTTGTTACTCTTCATTAAAAGTATGTCAGAAGTAACACCAGGGGAAGAGAGGAATCAAATGAATATGAATATTTCCACTATTACTTTTTTAAATTAATTAATTAATTTTTAAAGATTTTATTTATTTATTCATGAGAGACACACAGAGAGAGGCAGAAACACACAGGCAGAGGGAGAAGCAGGCTCCATGCAGGGAGCCCAATGGGGACTCAATCCTGGGACTCCAGGATCACACCCTGGGCCAAAGGCAGATACTCAACCACTGAGCCACTCAGGAGCCCCTAAAATTTATTTTTTTTAAAAAAAGATTTTAATTATTCGAGAGAGAGAGCACACAAGCAGGGGGCATGACACAGGGAGAGAGAGAAGCAGGCTCCCGGGCAGAACAGGGAGCCCGATGTGGGACTCGATCCCAGGATCCCGGGATCATGACCTAAGCCAAAGGCAGTTGCTTAACCATAACCAACTGCACTACCCAAGCGCCACTCCACTATCATTTTTATTAAGGTTGTTTTTGAGATTTTCCATCAAGACTCTGTTGCAAGTGTCTGAAACTCCACTCCAACAGTGTCCGGAAAAGGGAATTTTGAAGCTCACATAACTGGGAAGTGTAAGGGAGACTGGAATAGTTGGGCCAGAGTTTCAAACATTGCCACAGAACACTTCCTCTGTGCATCTCATCTCCATTCACTGTTATTTGGATCCTTTTTTTTTTTTTTAGTATCTTTCTTGAGAATTCTAGAGAAGTGGACAAGTTCGGTTGGATAAGATGTGCCAGATAGCTGGCTGGAGTTTTGGCCAGTATAGTACCAGTGATGAAGACACTGTAGAGAAAATTATACAAAGTAAGGTTGTCTTACATCCCGGGAATAAAAATCGTCACACATCAGCAATGAGCAATGAAAATTGAGGGTGATAAACTGGTTCAGATCAGAAGAACAATGACTTGCTTTGAGTGCTTGATGCAAAGGTTTAGGTTTCCTAAACCTTTCAGGGTTGCCATCACATTGCTGTGAGGCAGGCATGACGATTATCTCCACTGTGTGGACTGGGAAAGGAAGACTCTGGAAGTTGAGGAGACAGCCTGGGGCCACGTGTTTAGTGCATAGAAGCTTGTTTTCAGATGTGTGGTCTTAACTATTATGCTGCGCAGCAGTTACATGGCATAGTAATTAGTGAGTACTATCTCATGAATGAGTGAAATATTGTGTTACAAAGATAAGAAGCATGTGGTAGAGAAGGAAAGACTGAAAACTCACTTCCTATTTTTGCCCAATCACTCCAGGAGTCCCAACCTCAGCTGCCAAGTCCAGTGGAGTCCACTCAGGGTTGGGGATGGGTTTTCCTGGGTCCCATCAAGGCTTGCCTGAAAACCTGAATGGGGGTTCTAGGTCTAAATAAAATCTTAAAAAAAAAAAAAAAGCTTTAAAAAAAAGTCTCTTATGGGTTGCTTCTCTCTCTGATTTTGTCTTGTATTTTTCCCTCCCTTCCCTTATGCTCCTCTGCTTTGTTTCTTTTTCTTTTTAAGATTTTAATTTATTCATGAGAGACACACACACAGAGAGGCAGAGACCAGGCAGAGGGAGAAGCAGGTTCTCTATGGGAAGCCGGTTGTGGGACTTGATCCCAGGACCCCAGGATCACGACCTGAGCCGAAGGCAGCCGCTCAGCTGCTGAGCTATCCAGGCGTCCCTCTCTGTTTTGTTTCTTAAACCCCACATATGAGTGAGATCATATAATTGTCTTTCTCTGACTGATTCGCAGAGCATAGTAGTTCATCCGAGTAATTGGCCTCTGACTTAGCACAAGGTTCGTGGGTGCTGCAGGCTGCGTGGAACTGCATTCCTTCATTAAAAGTAGAAGACTGGAGAGGAGGTGGCCTGAGGGGGTCCGAGCTCACCCCTCCTTGGATGGTGGTGGGGAGACAGCGGAGCAAAGGTGCGGGGCCTCCTCAGGCCCTGGGGAAGCTCCGAGCTCTCCCCCGTGCTTCCTTGCTATTTCCTAAGGCCAGCAAGTGGTGTGATTGATCCAGCATGAGGGGCACCCCAGCCTCTCCCCAGATTCCTTCTGTTTGCTGCCTGGAAGCCCGAGGTGAGCAGATTGGCTCTGACCTGGGAATGGGGGTGCTGGGAGTCCAGGTGGGGAAAGGGGATGCATAGTCGCCTCGCCCCCCACTGCACTCAGCAGATGGGGATTAGTGGAGAGGAGAGTCAGGCTGGAGTGTGGAGCAGGTAGTGGGCGTCTCAGCCCTGGGCCCCAGGGGTGGGGGGTGGGAGCAGGAGGGAGAGATGAGGACCCTGCGCTCGGGGAGAGCCAGCCTCGCCCTTGCCAACCTGAACCAGGCCCCCCCACCCCCCCACCCAGTCACTGTCACCTAGAGCAGCTCAGGTCCCTGGTCCATCTGGAATCAAGTCTTGAAAACGAAGCGGGGGGGGGGGGGGGGGGGGGGGGGGAGGAGCTGGATTTTGCAGCCCCCCTCCCTCCCCCCTGCCCCGGGCCCCAGATTCCCTGGTGCTGGAGGCGACTCTGGGGCCCAGGCAGTGCCCACCAGGAGCTCTTGGGGGGACCTGGGCCTTCTGTTCCCTGCGCTCACTGCAGGCTCCCCGTTTCCCCAGCCCTGCCCTGACTCCCCCCACCCCCACTCCTGCGCTGCTCTCTCTTGGCTTTTTTAACAGGGGATTGGTGGCCTCAAAGGTCGCCAGGCAGCAGCAGGCAGCAGCAGACAGAGGGACGTGTGGGTGGGGGGACAGGAAGGACGTTTCTAGGTCTGTGTCACTGACCCAGTTCCGCATCATGTTTTTATTGAATGAGTTGATTATTTTTATATCCTTTCCTGGTAAGTGAATTACCTTCACTACTTTCAATTTTTCCATGGCCCGATTTCCAGTTCCTTTACCACGTTTTTGATGCCCTTGAAAATTTCTCTTCTTAGCTCTTTCTCATTCTTCTCAGCCGCTGGGAACAATATGACGGTATTCCCTGTTAATTTTTGAAGGGCAGCGTGGCTGTTGGTATTAGGAACACCCTGGTCTTACCCCTAACTGGTACGAGGAATGAGGTAGTGCTTATCGTCAAGGCGTTACAGGAACCGTGTTCTTCGAGTCGTGTTTTAATATTTCATGTGCCAATGGAATCTTCCCTGAGTGATTAAATATGCATCATTGGATCCTAACTGAAAACTAGTTTCTCGTTTAACAAGTTGGTCCACTCAGTGATCTTCATCATATGCTGCAACTGTTGGCATTGTTTTTTTGTGTGTGTTTTGATTTTGATGAAAATGTGAAAACAAATGACTTTCAGAAATACATGTTGTCTTCGTATTTAGAAGCAGTGATCCTGGGGTTCTCTTGAGGTTAGCTGGAACGCTGGAGAGATGGTCTTAGTTTGAATTCAAGCTCGCAGGCATTATGACTTTTCTTATTGCTGAAACCTGCTCTGGATGCCTGGGTGGCTCAGTCAGTTGAGCATCTGCTTTCAGCTCAGGTTGTCATGATCCCAGGGTCCTGGGATCGAGTCCTGCATTGAGCTTCCTGCTCATTGGGGAGCCTGCTTCTCCCTCGGCTTCTGCCCCTCCCCCCTACTCCTGCTCACTTTCTCTCTCTCTCTCTCAAATAAATAAATACAAAATCTTTATTAAAAAAATAAATCATTCCCCATAGAAATTCCCCATCCCATCCAGCCCCTGGTAGAAACTTTTGTTCTATTTTCTGTCTTGTGAATCTTGTGAACTTACTTCTAGGTACCTCAAATAAGTGGAACCATGTGATATTTGTCCATTTGTGATTGGCTTTATTCAATATTTTATTTCATTCAAATTCAATCAATTAACATGTAGCATATCATTAGTTTCAGAGGTAGAGTTCAGTGATTCATCAGTTGCATGTGACACCCAGTGCTCATTCCATCATGTGCCCTCCTTAATGCCCATCACCCAGCTACCCCATACCGCCACCCCTACCCCTCCAGCAACCCTCAGTTTGTTTCCTATGGTTAAGAGTCTCTTATGGTTTGGGCACCTGGGTGGCTCAGTGGTTGAGCCACTGAGCCTTTGGCTCAGGTTGTGATCCCAGGATTCTAGGATCAGGTTCCCTTGGGGAGCCTGCTTCTCTCTCTGCCTAGGTCTCTGCCTCCTTCTCTTCCTCCCCCGCTTATGCTCTCACTGTCTCAAATAAATAAATAAAATCTTAAAAAAGTCAAAATAAAATAAATAAAACTTGCTCAAGTATGCCCAATTTCTGCTGGTATGACATAAAAAGACTCTTTCGTCTTGTGTGAATGGGATTTTTGTATCCTCTGCTGTGCTTTTTAGTAAACTTTGAGATGCTTTTCAGTCCTAAAAATTAAGTGAAGAGTAATTTGATTAAGCATGGCTTTTAAAAAATGTTTAGTAAGTAAGACATTGTTGCTTAAAAGTTATTTGAAAAGGTCAGGACATTTCAAAAGGAATGATTCCTTTTAAGATTTATTTATTTGAAAGAAAGCATGAATGGGGATAGGGGGAGAGGGAGAAGCAGAAGCAGACTCCCCGCCAAGCGGGGAGCCCGATATGGGGCTCGTCCAGAGATCATGACTTGAGCCAAATGCAGACACTTAACCGACTGAGCCACCCAGGTGCCCCTCAAAATGAATGATTCTTAAGTCAGTGTTAAGAGTTTATCCTATTGGGATGCCTGGGTGGCTCAGTGGTTGAGCATTTGCCTTCTGATCATGATCCCGGGGTCCTGGGATTGAGTCCCGCATTGGGCTCCCTACAGGGAACTTGCTTCTCCCTCTGCCTGTGTCTCTGCCTCTCTCTCTCTGGGTCTATCATGAATAAATAAATAAAATATTTTTTAAAAAAGAATTCCATCCTGTTACATGTATTGTGAGTGTGATTGATTGATTGATGTGTGTGAAACCTGTGTTAAGTGTAAATAAATTCATTTAGTAATGCTTTAAGTAAGGAACAAGTTCACTTCCCCCCCGTAAAAAGGATACATTTATTTTACAGGAAGTGATAACATTTACATTTTGTAAGAAGTGTAATTTTAAAACTAATGTCAGGTTTGCCCATTAAGTATGCAAAAGGGTATTTATGTTTCCTTTTCCTGTTACCAAAGACAAAAATGATTTTAGTGGAGAAAGCAGAGAAAAGCTTTCAGGTCTCTGTTTTTAACTCTGTATTCCTACAGTGTAGCTCTATTAACTGAGTAGATTGCTCTAATTATATAGTTCATCTTTGCAGCAGCTTCAACTAATTCAGTTTAAAATCAGATTAAATTCTTGTGCGTCCAAACCCATAATTTAGACTGTGCTGAACTTCTAAAAGAATGCTTAGCCGTTTTCTTTCCTACAACCATAATTTGATATAATTCCCTTAAAAAGCAAGGAAGTTGTGCCACATTCACAGAATCCAGACTTAGTTGTCCAGGGGCTGTTTCTTTTCTTTTTAAAAAGATTTTATTTATTCATGAGAGACACAGAGAGAGGCAGAGACATAGGCAGAGGGAGAAGCAGGCTCCTTGTGGGGAGCCTGATGTGGGACTCGATCCCAGGACCCTGGGATCACCACCTGAGCCAAAGGCAGACCCTCAACCACTGAGCCACTTAGGTGTCCCTAGGGGTTGTTTCTGATGGGAGAAATGAACTGGATCACCACATATGATATCCTTTTATCCACAGTGGAAAGAAGCAGGGCTGGGACCCCAGGACTGGGTCTTAACCCTAAGGAAGAGCTGAAGAGGGTGGGATCCTCCATCTTGATCTGAGCATTTCCTTGGCATTTGATTTTCTCTGGTCTCTTTCTCCTTTCCCATCTCCTACCCATTTTTTCCTCCTACAGACTTTTTATTATTTATTTATTTTAGTTTTTTAGATTTGGCAATATTTGGATACACTTTGAACTTTGGGAAGACATTTTCTTTGGGTTCAGTCCATTGGGACCACTTAGTTCTCTGTTTTCATACTGTCATCTCTGTTTTCATCAGAAAAACCTTAAGTGGGCTGAAGCACGTAAAAGTATTCAATTATCTCAAGTTCCTTCTTGAGTCATTTCAGCTGGAGAGTTTCTCTTCCTTTTGCTGCTTAGAAAACGGGAAGCAGCCTGGAGCTCTGGAAATTGGAATCCCAAGCCAAGAAAGCACTACTGCAGCTCCACGTGGGTCCTGCAAACCGGACTCCTTTCTACTTCCCCATGGAACTTGGGGATTTACTGTATTGAAGGAGGGGCTCTGGCTTAAGTAATCAAGAGAAGGAACCAGCTGTAGTCCCACTGCCGAGGACACAGAGAGCATAACTGTGTTATGTTATTCACCAAAGAATCCAGGGATTGGTTGAGATAGGTGGGTGACTTATAGAGAGGAAATGTGCTGTGGTGATTAAGAGCACAACCATTGGCAGAAGATAATAAACCTTGTTCATGATCTGGCTCTGCCATCCACAAGCCAGGTAACCTTGCTCTGCCTATGGGGTTGTCATCTGCTCTTTAGTGGGTGTTGTAAGACTCACATACCTATTGTGGTATATAGCACAAGTTCGGTCTTCACTAAATGGGTCCTTTATTCATAAGTGGACTTGTTCATGAATATTCATGTGTGTACAGAAAGAGGCAACAGACATTACAGATTTCTTTGTCATTGTCTAGTTGAAATCAGATGGGCATTGGCTTCAGCATGGAAGGTACTGAGGGATAAGGTAATTGGACCTGACATTCACTAGTAGGGATCTACCAAAGGCAGTTTCCTTGCCTCTTGCCTGGTGAACTCCTCTTTGTCCTCTAAACTTGGCTCTTTGTCACCTTCCTTGAGCGTCTGGGTGGCAATGGCTCTTTCCTTTGTGTTTCCTTTGTACTGGGGCCACTATTCTGTTGTCCCCTTTATCTCAGGTTTCCTACAGTCCCCCCTTTTTGGGCTGTGAGCATTTTGAGACAGAGGTAACTATTACTCAGGTTGAAATGAATTGAACTTAATTAAATCAAATACCAGTATAGAAAACAAGGCCAAGCAAAAATATTTGGGACTCACAAGACCACTACTAAAGTCTGTGAGGTGTCTCATTCTACAGCCTTGTGTTGGATTCCAAGACCTCAGTCTTGGCTTAGCACCAGATTGCCCATCACATGTGATGGCACTCAGGTGTACAGTTGTCATGCCTGACCATGTGGCATGATTCAGCTGCCAGCAGATGTCCGGTTTCTTGGGGTTTTTCAGTGGATTGGCTCTCCTTTAGGACAGGAGCACTCATGCAGTTCAGTCTACTGAAATTAAGAAAAGCTAGCCAGTGTGACACCAGGGAATAATGTACTCAGGTACAAGCTCAGGAACTACACTCAGATGTCACCAGGTTCTCCTGGTGAGACTGTCCCAAAGGATTGAACACTTTGTTTTCAACTTGCCAGTCAGGGTGTGTCTTATTTGTAGCCTCTGCTGAGGCATGGGTTTAGTTTTGTGTCTACAGTATCTTTTTCAAGAAAATGGAAATAGGGACAACTGGGTGGCTTAGTGGTTGAATGAACATCTGCGTTTGACACAGGTCGTGATCCCAGAGTCCTGGTATCAAGTCCTGCATTGGGCTCCCTGCAGGGAGCCTGCTTCTCCTGCCTATGTCTCTACCTCTCTCTCATGAATAAATACAAATCTTTAAAAAAATAGAAAATGGGAATATATTTTTCCACTTAATGGCAGTCAAAAATAAGACTGACAGGGGTATCTTTAAATATGAAAGATATCTATGTTTGAGGCATTTTTACATATGAAACTGCTGTATCTGCAGTTTATTTTATTTTATTTTTTTTTAAAGACTTTATTTATTTATTCATGAAAGACAGAAGAGAGAGAGAGGCAGAGACACAGGCAGAGGGAGAAGCAGACTCCATGCAGGGAGCCCAATGTGGGACTCGATCCCGGGACCCCAGGATCACACCCTGGGCCAAAGGCAGGAGCTAAACCACTGAGTCACCGAGGGATTCCCCATGTATCTACAGTTTAAATACAGAGGTCTTTGCAGTATTTTGGTATTCTTGAGAGGGAGGCATTATTATTATTTAAAATTTTTATTTATTTTACAGAGAGAGGGCGAGAGAGTATGAGTGCATGCAAGGGTGGGGAGGGGCAGAGTGAATCTCCAGCAGACTCCCCACTGAGCACAGAGCCTGATGTGGGGGTTGATCTCCTGACCCTGTCTGTGATCATGACCAGAGTAGAAACCATGAGTTAGATGCTCAACTGACTGAGCTACCCAGGTGCCCCAGGAGGTGTTATTTAAATATATGTTTTTCTACCTGTTGTAATTCTTTTCTCCCTATTTAATAAGTCTATGTTTCTTATATTATTCAGGAATTGACCTAGAACTCCTCCCTGCCCATGACCTACTACGAGTAGGACAGGAGGAGTGGCTTGCTGTGGGTGAGCCCAATGAAGGGTGCATTTTCAGTATAATTATTATTAATATTTTTAATTAAAATTTTTTTAAAAAATATTTTATTTATTTATGAGAGACATACAGAGAGAGGCAGAGAAGCAGGCTCCTCACAAGGAGCCCGATGTGGGACTCAATCCCAGGACCCCAGGATCATGACCTGAGCCAAAGGCAGACACTCAATCACAGAGCCACCCAGATGCCCCTATTACTATTTTTTAAAGACTTAAGTTATATTAGAGAATGATAGAGAATGCACCTGAGCAGGGGGGAGGGGGAGAGGGAGAGGGAGGAGTAGACTGGCTGCTGAGCCGAGAGCCCGACATGGGGCTGGATCCTAGGATCCTGAGATCACGACCTGAGCCAAAATCAAGACTTGGCCACTTAACTGACTGAGGTACTCAGGTGCCCCATATATAATTATAAAACAAAAATAAAACCAACTAAAAATTGGTCTGCTTTTTGTTTTTCTTTTTCTTTTTCTTTTTCTTTTTTTTTGGTCTGCTTTTAATATCACCATGCAGTGACAAATCTAAACAAATGGTGATAAAATACACTTCCCTGAAAAAACTCTTTCTGTTGGACCAAGTTCTAAACAATTACTGTGGTTACCATTCCATTTTAATAATATTTACGTAAACTGCGAATTAGCACATTTGTATTACTTATTCTTTAATAAACATTGTTTCTGTGTGGAAGTTAATTTGGAGAACTCCTACTTCAACATTGAACTACCCATACTTACTTTTGTGGTTTCTTTTAAAAATAATGAACGTTTCCTGGGGTACAGGGTTTCTGAGGGTCAGGATCTGGGAGCGGCATCTTCCATGACGGCTGTAGGCGGTTGAAGGCCTGCCTGGGGGTGACCGGGTCCCCGCTCTGTCTTCAGCTCCCCAGTTGGGCCTCTCTCCACAGAGCTGTCCACCATGGCGGCCGGCTTCCCCCGAGTGAGTGGTCTGCCACGCTCATCCTCCAAGTAAGTTCCTAACAGCTCAGAATTGTTTGAATTTGACTCAGGTACAGCTGGAGTCTCTGACCCCCGAGGTACTACTCATTTCTGTGTTTATACCGTGGATTCAAAATAAACAGTGATGGCACAGGGGTCCTACCAATGAAAAAAATGTACTTCATTTCTGTCATTCCTTGTGACCACTTGGAGTTTTTATTTGCATTTAAAATTTGAAGCAGGGGATCCCTGGGTGGCTCAGTGGTTGAGCATCTCCCTTTGGCCCAGGGTGTGATCCTGGAGTCCCAGGATCCAGTCCCACGTTGGGCTCCCTGCAGGGAGCCTGCTTCTCCCTCTGCCTGTGTCTCTGCCTTGCTCTCTCTCTCTTTGTGTCTCTTGTGAATAGATAAATAAAACCTTTAAAAAAAAAATCTTAAAAAAAAAATGAAGCAATATGAGGGGCTCCTGACTGAGTCAGTGGAGCATCTGACCCTTGATATCAGGGTTTATGGATTTGAGCCCCACATTGGGTGTAGAGGTTACTTGAAATCTGGAGCAATGTACCAGTGCAAATGGCAAGGGGTCCAGTTTTGTGTTTTGTTTTTTCTTTTTAAAGTGGGCTCTAGGGCATCATGGAGCCCAATTTGGGGCTTGAACTCACAACCATGAGATCAAGACCTGAGCTGAGATCAAGAGCAGTACGCTTAACCGACTGTGCCACCCAGGCACCCTCGGGGATCCAGTTTTTATTTGTAAGTATAAATTTTAGTTTACATGTGACATTTCATTGAATTTGAATACCAGCTTTGCAATTAAAATTTACTTTTCTTTTAAGATTTATTTATTTATTTGAGACAGAGAGAGAGAGAGAGAGAGAGAGAGGAGGAGAGAAGGCAGAGGGAGAGGGAGAGAAGACTCCTCACTGAGCCTGACTCGGGGCTCAATCCTAGGACCCTGAGATCATGACCTGAGTCAGTCCAAGTCAGATGCTTAGCTGATTGAGCCACCCAAGTGCCCCTAAAATTCATGTTTGTTCTATTTTTTATTTTTATTTTATTTTTTAAAGATTTTATTTATTTATTCATGAGAGAGACAGAGAGAGGGGCACAGATGTAGGCAGAGGGAGAAGCAGGCTCTACGTGGGGAGCCCGATGTGGGACTCGATCCCGGGTCTCCAGGATCATGCCCTAGGCTGAAGGCGGCGCTAAACTGCTGAGCCACCCAGAGATCCCCCTCGTGTTTGTTTTAAAATTAAGAAAGGAACTAGAAAACACAATGTTCTATCAGTATAGTATTTAGTAGTTAACCTAAATTGTAACTTTTGAGGACACTTCATTTTTATTGAAACTAGCTTATTTGGTTACTATAACATTGTTATACATTGATAAATTAATATTCATCATTCATATATAAAGATACGCTGATATATAGATGTAAGGTTTTATCTCTTTATTCCAAAAACATTAAAGTAATTAAAGGGCATTCATTGGTCTATTACATTTCTGTTTTGTATGGTAATCTTCCTTTTCTTTCTTGTTCTTTATTTTTGGGGGCACGATTACATACATCGAGTTAAATAAAAATATCCCTGCCTTTTGCTTCTTTTCTGGCCGTCGCTATTATGTGTTTCCTTTTGCAATTATAACTAAAAATAGTTTTGTCATATAGAGAAGAGTGGTGTTGGATGATTTACCCCAGGTCAAATCTTCTAGGTATGTCATTGCTCCTGGGATAATTTCCCACATAAACTCTACCATTGCTAATAATTTCCTCTGTGCTCTGTACTTAGTTAAATAAGCGTATCCTGCTTCTATATAACTACATGTTCCAGAAAAGCCTGTATGTAATCAGGATCTTTGGAAAACAGTTATTTAACATCGGTTCTTTCAAACATACAAGTTATCTGTTTTTTTTTCCCGGCATCTTAATATACCCCATTTACCTTTTTTTCTCTTCAAAGCAAAGCAGGAAGCAGCTCTCAATATTTTGTGTTCCAAGCAAAGAACATTAGATGTTTTTCTCACCCACCCTTTTCCTTACTCTGATGAAGAAAGGCATAGCTCCTTTCATCCTTAAAATAACTTTGTTCTAGCCTCATGGATCCTCCCTGGGCTTAAAGACCCTGCTGCCCCTAACCCTGAAGTCTCAGGCCATCATCTTACCCAACTAGAGCCAAAACAGCCCATGAACTATTCAGGCCAAAGATGAAGATCTTTCTGGTTTCCCTGATGTAGTCTGGGGACATGATTGATGGAATCATATCTGGGCACGGGCACATAATATGTACTTGAATGTATTGGTTAAATGAATGAGCTCTTGGGGCTCCTGGGTGGCTCAATAGATTAAGCATCTGCCTTTGGCTCAGGTCATGATCCCCAGGTCCTGGAATCGAGCCCTACATGGGACTCCCTGCTGAGCAGGGAGCCCACTTCTCCCTCTCCCTCTGCCTCTTGCTCCCTCTGGTCAACCTCTTTCTCATCCCCTCTCTCCCCGTCTCTCAAATAAATAAATAAAATCTTTAAAAAAAATGAATGAGCTCCTCAGACTTCATGTTAAAGCTCAACCAAGGATTTCTGAATGTCCCTTAACTGTTCTTAAGGAGCAGCAGCAAATTCTTTGGGTCTCTCTGTATGCACAGGATATATTCACTTGGGAGTTTCCCAAATGTATTTACAGAAGAGCTCTTTTAATATAATGTTTTGGGCCAAGCCTCCTTGTAGTTCATTCAGTTAATTCCAATATGAAAAAGATACCTAGGACAGGATGACTCACCGTCTAGAAAAAACTGTAATGCTGTCAGAGGTCAGCTAGACCCATGGTCCTTTAATTTTCACAGGCCAAACCTCCCTGTCCTGTGGCATCTTCCCACAGAGCCTACTTTCTGTCGGATGACAGTAATTGCTAATCAGATATGCTCATCTCCGTGAATGCATTAGCCAAAGAGTATGTCACTGTCTCAGATAAAACAAAAACATTTTCTGGAGATGTTTAAGGAGAGCAAACAGAGTTGGGAGTGGAGGGTCACATGGCATTGCTGGAGAAGGAATTCTGGCTTCAGCATTAGAAAGATCAGGGCTCCTTATAAATCCTGGCTCCTTAATCTATTAGCTAGGTGATTTGGAGCAAATGACTGACCTGTTTGAGACTTTTTCTCAGGAAGATAATTCCAATTGGGAGGGTTGTTGTTTGGATTAGGTGAGATAATGGATGGTAAATTGCTTAGCACATAGTAGGCTCTCTTAATTGGCATCAGGGCCACTCTGGACTTCTCTGAAGCCTCATCCTATAGGTGAGTTTTTGCCTGGAGAGCTGATACCAAGCACTGGTTTTCCTCAGAGTCAGTAGGAAACTCTTAATTGAAAATGGTATACAAACACTTAGGAATTATTACTCTGGATATTAGTTTTATTATTTGCTTCCTGCAGGTTGTTTTATTATTCTTAAATCATCTCCCTTTGAATTTATTGGCATCTCTTCCAGTATATGTGATGCCAATCACTGAATAATTTGAGGGCTAAAGGGTAATGCATTCGGTTTGGAGGCAGGAAGGTCTCTTCAAAAGAGGGTCAAAGTTTGCCATTTAAAGATGGGGTGGTTTTATGTATAGTCACAGCAGAATATAAGAAAATATTGTTTTGGGTGGGTCTCTTAAATTCCCATATACAGGGTCTAGTGACTACCCCAAGGGAGACACAGAATCATAACTTGATTATATGTTGAAATTTGAGCCCCAGGGTTTTCAGCTTGTGAGGGAGAAAAAGGCCATTACTTTGCTTTATATAAAAAGCCCTGGATTGAAATAGCGAGGAGCTTTAGAAGCTTCTGATTGAAAACCCCAAGAAGGTGAGCTGGGTTACTTATTTAACCCTTTATTTTAAAAAATGTTTTTAAAGATTTTATTTATTTGAGACAGAGAGAGAGAGAGAGCGAGCATGAGCAGGGGTGAAGAGGATGGAGGAGAAGCAGACTCCCCACTGAGCAAGGAGCCCAACTTGGGTCTTAATCCCAAGACCCTGAGATCATGACCTGAGCCCAAGGCAGATGCTAACAGACTGAGCCACCCAGGTGCTCCTATCTAACTCTTTAATCCAGTGTTTTAATTCCTTTGGGCTAAAAAGGAACATGTTTTTTTTCCCTCAAGGAAGTAATTCCCACATTAAATGAAACATTTAGACTCTGGGGTCCATTTCTAAGGAATGACTAGGGATGCTGAGAAAACCATTTAACTTGCTTGTGTCAGTTTCTTTCTCTGTAAAGTGAGAGAATTGTGCAGGTGCTCAGACCTCTGCCTCACAGGCTCTGTTTTGTAAGGCAAAACATAAAGGATTGAATGATGCTTGTACATCTGTCACTCCATACCCTTTAAAGGAAGATTGACTAGCTTCCAGAACATTGTATATTTCTTCTTCTTTTTTAAAATTTCCTTAAGCAATCTCTAAGGCCAACATGGAGCTCAAACTCACAACCTCGAGATCACTAGTCACACGCTCCACCGACTGAGCCAGGCAGGTGTCCCAAGATCATATACATTGAATATTCCAAGGGAAGAATGTCATTTAAACTCTTATATGTGGGTAAGAAAAGTGAGAGAATTTCAGTTTTTCATTCATTTTTATCAACAAGCAACTGATGCCTCTCCACTGAAGTTCAGTAATTGGCTTATTTCCGTTGAGTTTTTTGGGGTGTCATTTTGGGGTGGTTGTGCTTTGTTCTGATAGAGTGTTAAGAATTTCTTTTTTTCCCACTCTGGAAAAAAATTTTTTAAGTAGGCTCCATGCTGGGCAATGGGTGTTTGAACTTATGACCCTGAGATGGAGACCTGAATTGAGATCAAGAGTCAGATGCTGGGGGAGGGGCAAGATGGCGGCAGAGTAGGGTCCCCAAGTCACCTGTCCTCAACAAATTACCTAGAAAACCATCCAATCATCCTGAAAATCTACGAATTCGGCCTGAGATTTAAAGAGAGACCAGCTGGAACGCTACAGTGAGAAGAGTTCGCGCTTCTATCAAGGTAGGAAGACGGGGAAAAAGAAATAAAGGAACAAAAGGCCTCCGAGGGGGAGGGGCCCCGCGAGGAGCCGGGCTGAGGCCGGGGCGAGTGTCCCCAGGACAGGAGAGCCCCGTCCCGGAGGAGCAGGAGCTGCACCGACCTTCCCGGGGGAAAGGCCTCCCGGGGAATGGAGCAGGATCCCCAGAAAGGCGGGGATGCCCTCGGGCTCCCTGGGACAGTAACAGGCACCTGCGCCCCGGGAGATGCGCCGAGCTCCCTAAGGGCTGCAGCGCTCGGCGGGACCCGGAGCAGCTCGGAGGGGCTCGGGCGGCGGCTCCGCGGAGGGGGCTGCGGGGCTCCGGGAACAGCTCGGAGGCGGCGGCTCGGGCAGAGGAAGAATCTCCACGGAGGGGGCGGCGCGGCTCCGGGAACAGCTCGGAGGGGCTCGGGCGGCGGCTCCGCGGAGGGGGCTGCGGGGCGGGAGCTCGAATCCAACAGCGCAGCCCCGGAGCACAGGGCGCCGGGACACAGCCCAGGATCCGGCCTCCCCCCGGGACAGGCAGAAGCCGGGAGGGCCCAGGACAGCGAGGACGCTCCTGCCCCCGAGCTGAGCAGATCAGCGGCCCCGCTCCGGAGCCCCCAGGCCCTGCAGAGGGAGAGCCCCGGAGCTACTGCGGGAGCTGAATCCAGGGTCCCAGAGCTGCCCCCGCCACTGTGGCTTCCTCCCGGGGCCTCACGGGGTGAACAACCCCACTGAGCCCTGCACCAGGCAGGGGCAGAGCAGCTCCCCCAAGTGCTAATACCTGAGAATCAGCACAGCAGGCCCCTCCCCCAGAAGACCAGCGACACGGACCAGTTCCAAGGGAAGTCAAGGGACTTAAAGTACACAGAATCGGAAGATACTCCCCCGTGTTTTTTGTTTTTATTTATTTATTTTTTTTTGGTTTGTTTGTTTTTGGTTTTGTTTTGTTTTGTTTTGTGCTTTTTTTTTCTTTCTTTCTTCTTGATTTCTGATTGCTTCCCCCACCCCACCCCACCCCCTTTTTTTTTCTTTTTTCTCCTTTCTTTCTTTTTCTTTCTTTTTCTTCTCTTTTTCTCCTTTTTTTTTCTCCTTTCTCTTTTTTCTTTTTCTCTTTTCTTTCCTTCTCTCTCTTTTTCTCCTTTTCCCAATACAACTTGGTTTTGGCCACTCTGCACTGAGCAAAATGACTAGAAGGAAAACCTCACCTCAAAAAAAAGAATCAGAAACAGCCCACTCTCCCACAGAGTTACAAAATATGGATTACAATTCAATGTCAGAAAGCCAATTCAGAAGCACTATTATACAGCTACTGGTGGCTCTAGAAAAAACCATTAAGGACTCAAGAGACTTCATGACTGCAGAATTTAGATCCAATCAGGCAGAAATTAAAAATCAATTAAATGAGATGCAATCCAAGCTAGAAGTCCTAACGACGAGGCTTGACGAGGTGGAAGAACGAGTGAGTGACATAGAAGACAAGCTGATGGCAAAGAGGGAAACTGAGGAAAAAAGAGACAAGCAATTAAAAGATCATGAGGATAGATTAAGGGAAATAAATGACAGCCTGAGGAAGAAAAACCTACGTTTAATTGGGGTTCCTGAGGGCGCCGAAAGGGCCAGAGGGCCAGAATATGTATTTGAACAAATCCTAGCTGAAAACTTTCCGAATCTGGGAAGGGAAACAGGCATTCAGATCCAGGAAATAGAGAGATCCCCCCCTAAAATCAACAAAAACCGTTCAACACCTCGACATTTAATAGTGAAGCTTGCAAATTCCAAAGATAAGGAGAAGATCCTTAAAGCAGCAAGAGAAAAAAAGTCCCTGACTTTTATGGGGAGGAATATTAGGGTAACAGCAGACCTCTCCACAGAGACCTGGCAGGCCAGAAAGGGCTGGCAGGATATATTCAGGGTCCTAAATGAAAAGAACATGCAACCAAGAATACTTTATCCAGCAAGGCTTTCATTCAAAATGGAAGGAGAGATAAAGAGCTTCCAAGACAGGCAGGAACTGAAAGAATATGTAACCTCCAAACCAGCTCTGCAAGAAATTTTAAGGGGGACTCTTAAAACTCCCCTTTAAGAAGAAGTTCAGTGGAACAATCCACAAAAACAAGGACTGAATAGATATGATGACACTAAACTCATATCTATCAATAGTAACTCTGAACGTGAACGGGCTTAATGACCCCATCAAAAGGCGCAGGGTTTCAGACTGGATAAAAAAGCAGGACCCATCTATTTGCTGTCTACAAGAGACTCATTTTAGACAGAAGGACACCTACAACCTGAAAATAAAAGGTTGGAGAACCATTTACCATTCAAATGGTCCTCAAAAGAAAGCAGGGGTTGCCATCCTTATATCAGATAAATTAAAATTTACCCCAAAGACTATAGTGAGAGATGAAGAGGGACACTATCTCATACTCAAAGGATCTATCCAACAAGAGGACTTAACAATCCTCAATATATATGCCCCGAATGTGGGAGCTGCCAAATATTTAAACCAATTAATAACCAAACTCAAGAAATACCTTGATAATAATACACTTATACTTGGTGACTTCAATCTAGCTCTTTCTACCCTGGATAGGTCTTCTAAGCACAACATCTCCAAAGAAACGAGAGCTTTAAATGATACACTGGACCAGATGGATTTCACAGATATCTACAGAACTTTACATCCAAACTCAACTGAATACACATTCTTCTCAAGTGCACATGGAACTTTCTCCAGAATAGACCACATACTGGGTCACAAATCGGGTCTGAACCGATACCAAAAGATCGGGATAGTCCCCTGTATATTCTCAGACCATAATGCCTTGAAATTAGAACTTAATCACAACAAGAAGTATGGAAGGACCACAAACACGTGGAGGTTAAGGACCATCCTGCTAAAAGATGAAAAGGTCAACCAGGAAATTAAGGAAGAATTAAAAAGATTCATGGAAACTAATGAGAATGAAGATACAACTGTTCAAAATCTTTGGGATGCAGCAAAAGCAGTCCTGAGGGGGAAATACATCGCAATACAAGCATCCATTCAAAAACTGGAAAGATCTCAAATTCAAAAGCTCACCTTACACATAAAGGAACTAGAGAAAAAGCAACAAATAGACCCCACCCCCAGCAGAAGAAGACAGTTAATTAAAATTCGAGCAGAACTCAATGATATCGAGACCAAAAGAACTGTGGAACAGATCAACAGAACCAGGAGTTGGTTCTTTGAAAGAATTAATAAGATAGATAAACCATTAGCCAACCTTATTAAAAAGAAGAGAGAGAAGACTCAAATTAATAAAATCATGAATGAGAAAGGAGAGATCACTACCAACACCAAGGAAATACAAACGATTTTAAAAACATATTATGAACAGCTGTACGCCAATAAATTAGGAAATCTAGAAGAAATGGACGCATTCCTGGAAAGCCACAAACTACCAAAACTGGAGCAGGAAGAAATAGAAAACCTGAACAGGCCAATAACCAGGGAGGAAATTGAAGCAGTCATCAAAAACCTCCCAAGACACAAGAGTCCAGGGCCAGATGGCTTCCCAGGGGAATTCTATCAAACGTTTAAAGAAGAAATCATACCTATTCTACTAAAGCTGTTTGGAAAGATAGAAAGAGATGGAGTACTTCCAAATTCGTTCTATGAGGCCAGCATCACCTTAATTCCGAAACCAGACAAAGACCCCACCAAAAAGGAGAATTATAGACCAATATCCCTGATGAACATGGATGCAAAAATTCTCAACAAGATACTAGCCAATAGGATCCAACAACACATTAAGAAAATTATTCACCATGACCAAGTAGGATTTATCCCTGGGACACAAGGCTGGTTCAACACTCGTAAAACCATCAATGTGATTCATCATATCAGCAAGAGAAAAACCAAAAACCATATGATACTCTCATTAGATGCAGAGAAAGCATTTGACAAAATACAGCATCCATTCCTGATCAAAACCCTTCAGAGTGTTGGGATAGAGGGAACTTTCCTCGACATCTTAAAGGCTTTTACGAAAAGCCCACAGCAAATATCATTCTCAATGGGGAAGCACTGGGAGCCTTTCCCCTAAGATCAGGAACAAGACAGGGATGTCCACTCTCACCACTGCTGTTCAACATAGTTCTGGAAGTCCTCGCCTCAGCAATCAGACAACAAAAAGACATTAAAGGCATTCAAATTGGCAAAGAAGAAGTCAAACTCTCCCTCTTCGCCGATGACATGATACTCTACATAGAAAACCCAAAAGCCTCCACCCCAAGATTGCTAGAACTCATACAGCAATTTGGTAGCGTGGCAGGATACAAAATCAATGCCCAGAAATCAATGGCATTTCTATACACTAACAATGAGACTGAAGAAAGAGAAATTAAGGAGTCAATCCCATTTACAATTGCACCCAAAAGCATAAGATACCTAGGAATAAACCTAACCAAAGAGGTAAAAGATCTATACCCTAAAAACTATAGAACACTTCTGAAAGAAATTGAGGAAGACACAAAGAGATGGAAAAATATTCCATGCTCATGGATTGGCAGAATTAATATTGTAAAAATGTCAATGTTACCCAGGGCAATTTACACGTTTAATGCAATCCCTATCAAAATACCATGGACTTTCTTCAGAGAGTTAGAACAAATTATTTTAAGATTTGTGTGGAATCAGAAAAGACCCCGAATAGCCAGGGGAATTTTAAAAAAGAAAACCATAGCTGGGGGCATCACAATGCCAGATTTCAGGTTGTACTACAAAGCTGTGGTCATCAAGACAGTGTGGTACTGGCACAAAAACAGACACATAGATCAATGGAACAGAATAGAGAACCCAGAAGTGGACCCTGAAATGTACGGTCATCTAATATTTGATAAAGGAGGAAAGACTATCCACTGGAAGAAAGACAGTCTCTTCAATAAATGGTGCTGGGAAAATTGGACATCCACATGCAGAAGAATGAAACTGGACCACTCTCTTTCACCATACACAAAGATAAACTCAAAATGGATGAGAGATCTAAATGTGAGACAAGATTCCATCAAAATCCTAGAGGAGAACACAGGCAACACCCTTTTTGAACTTGGCCACAGTAACTTCTTCCAAGATACATCCACAAAGGCAAAAGAAACAAAAGCAAAAATGAACTATTGGGACTTCATCAAGATAAGAAGCTTTTGCACAGCAAAGGATACAGTCAACAAAACTAAAAGACAACCTACAGAATGGGAGAAGATATTTGCAAATGACATATCAGATAAAGGGCTAGTTTCCAAAATCTATAAAGAACTTATTAAACTCAACACCAAAGAAACAAACAATCCAATCATGAAATGGGCAAAAGACATGAAGAGAAATCTCACAGAGGAAGACATGGACATGGCCAACAAGCACATGAGAAAATGCTCTGCATCACTTGCCATCAGGGAAATACAAATCAAAACCACAATGAGATACCACCTCACTCCAGTGAGAATGGGGAAAATTAACAAGGCAGGAAACAACAAATGTTGGAGAGGATGCGGAGAAAAGGGAACCCTCTTACACTGTTGGTGGGAATGTGAACTGGTGCAGCCACTCTGGAAATCTGTGTGGAGGTTCCTCAAAGAGTTAAAAATAGACCTGCCCTACGACCCAGCAATTGCACTGTTGGGGATTTACCCCAAAGATTCAGATGCAATGAAACGTCGGGACACCTGCACCCCGATGTTTCTATCAGCAATGGCCACAATAGCCAAACTGTGGAAGGAGCCTCGGTGTCCATCGAAAGATGAATGGATAAAGAAGATGTGGTTTATGTATACAATGGAATATTACTCAGCAATTAGAAACGACAAATACTCACCATTTGCTTCAACGTGGATGGAACTGGAGGGTGTTATGCTGAGTGAAATAAGTCAATCGGAGAAGGAAAAACAGTTTATGTTCTCATTCATTTGGGGAATATGAATAATAGTGAAAGGGAATATAAAGGAAGGGAAAAGAAATGTTGGGAAATATCAGGAAGGGAGACAGAACATAAAGACTCCTAACTCGGGGAAACGAGCTAGGGGTGGTGGAAGGGGAGGAGGGCGGGTGTTGGAGGGGAATGGGTGATGGGCACTGAGGTGGACACTTGACGGGATGAGCACTGGGTGTTTTTCTGTATGTTGGTAAATTGAACACCAATAAAAATTAATTAAAAAAAAAAAAAGAGTCAGATGCTCAAAAAAAAGAAAAAAAAAAAAGATGCTCAGCCGACTAAGGCTCCCTGGCACTCCTCCCCCCCCCCCCCGTTTCTGGAAATTCTTAACCTGTGCCTATTGGCAGCCATGCTGCACTACTTTCTTCAGGTTTTGTTACAAATTTGCTTAGGAAAGCTTAAAAATGCAAAGCTCAGGCCCTTGGCATTAAGTGACATTTTAAGTCACTTTCTATCAAATTTGACTTTCTGTTCTATTCCTTAAATTTTTACTGTTCTAGTGGTAACATGGAGAGGGACATTTATTTTTTATTTATTTATTTTTTTGAGAGGGACATTTATTTATGTCACTCTGTCCGAGAGTTTGCATTTAGTTAGCACATATATTACATTTTAACAGTTTACCAAGTGCTTCACTCACACCTAAGCTAATCCTCACTGAGCTCAATGTAAGTCTCACAACAGATTTGTGTATTAAGCACTGTTATAATTATCAACTTTTTATAGGTTAAGAAGCTTGGGTGTAGGATGGTGAAGTAGCTTGCTAGACGTGTTGGAGCAGAGACCCATGGTCTGCATTCAGCCTCTGTGGACTTGACCCTCTTCATGCTCGTTTCAAATCAGCAAGCTTGTGGTGACACACTCCTTTGTCCAGTTGAAAAGGGTTTTGGAAGAGAAATTACCAAAGGATGAATTTGTAGACTTTTACTTATTGTGACACTTCGGATTTTCTTTCTTAAAATTCTGTGTAGCTCTTTCTTCACACTTTGCTAAAGCCGGTTCTGTAAAACACTGCAATGCATACTTGAATTAAGAATCTCAAACCGTTCAACTTAGGCAGATTCCATAGGCCACAGTCAATTCATTCATTCACCAATTTCAAAGGAAGGTCCACTCTTCTCAGAGCAGGGGAAACAGGATGAACTCGCATTCATGGAGCTGACATTACAAGGGGCTGAGTTGGGAGACAGACAATAAAATAAATAAGTAAAAACAGAGTGTGTCATCAGATGGGGATTTGTGCTGTGGGGAAAAAGTAAAGGGATTGCAGTTTTTTTAAGAGTGTGATTGAGATGATATTTAAGCATGGACCTGAAGGAGGCAGGTAAGGGAGGAGCCTCTGAATAAAAGGGAGATAAAGGCTCGTGGTAGGGTAAATGGCAAGTGCAAAGGCCCTAAGGTGGAAACTCTCCTGGCACAGTCGATGAAACCTTTATAAGTGGAAAACAGGAGACAAAAAGAACCAATTAATGATTATATTAGAAACTTCAGCATGTATTAAGCAGGCACCTGGATGGGTCTTTGTGTGATTATAAGATTTCATAATGCTTTTAGTGCTAAATCATGGAAACAATACTCCCCCAACTCTTTACATAAGGGATAGAGTATTACTACTGATTTTTGTCAACCCCATTACCAATTTCACTTTTCAAAAGACCCTTTAGTGTTTTTCTGAATAGGGAATATATTCATAAAGTTCGAGGGACACATAAGGTTATATTAGTGAGAGAGTATTCCTTTAGAATCCCAGATATCCAGCTCCTCTCCTGAGGGGAAAGAATGAATATTGCCACTTTCTTTTCCTGTGCCTAGACACGATCTAGGTCCATAGATGCCCATCTGGCACAGTGGGCTGGGGTACTAGCTTTAGGGCCAAACTACCTGCATTTTAGTCCTGGTTTTTGTGGTTGCTACTTGTGTGACCTGTACCAACTAGCTAAATGCCTAAATGTCCCATCTGTAGAATGGGACTAATAATCATTGAGTTGTGAGGATTACATGAGATTGTATATTTATATAACATAAATATAGAGAATATTATGTCCATATTTTTTAGTACAATTGTAGCAAATAACAGATATGCAGTAAGTGTTAGCAGTTATCAGCGTCTTTAGTTTCCATAGGAATATTTAAGGCAATCCTGTCAAATAGATGAGAGAAATGCATCTGAGAAAGGCCAGAACATTTCCTAGGAGACTATACATTACGGCTCCGCGATAATCCATGGGAATTCTAATGCCACGCACCGCTCCAGGGTTTCCTAGGTGAGTGTCATTAAGTCAGATGGCTCTCCTCTGTGTCTTCCTTTCAACTAAATAAGGTATAAACGCCAGATGACTGTGACTGTAGAAAGACATGTAAGTGTGTGCTCCAGGGGCTCATCAAAGTCCTATCTTATTTGTGGTTTTAGGCAAAGATGGTTCACAAATGCATATAATTTTGTTTTTACCTTAGGCAGCTTCCATTCCCACCGATGTTTACTGAGCCTTTGTTCTGTTCCATGCAGAATATATGAGGCAGAGCAGGGGGGAAAAGACTAGACAAAGTTCCCCCATCCTCGTGGTTGTCATGGTTAAGTGAGACATAGACAAAGAGATCAGTAAAATACCCAGTGCAATTTGTTCTCCTAGGGCTTTGTATAATTTGTCATTTCTTTAAGCTAATAGGTATTTTCAAAACATTTGGTCCTGGGGGTGGGGGTGAGGGCGGGTGTGTGTGGGGGTATTCAGTATGTTTGTTGCTCAGAGGCATACACAAATAATTCTTGGAAAAAAATACGCTTGTTTTTCATCTGGTATGTCTGAGGATGTACCAAACACGTGGTGGTGTGGCTAGCTTTGAAGGTTCAGTGGGTTGCAAGCAGGTATTGCTTTGTTTGCCAATGAAGAAATCATTATCAGGAGGGCACATAAAGGAGATTATGGCCTTACAATGTGCCCAGGGGAAACCGTATATACGGGTTTTAGATGCAACATATGAAACATGGGAAACGTGAGTGTAGTCCGCCTTGAAACGATGCTAAATTATAAATGCTGTCAGCTATTATTTCTTGGATTCAGCAGGTAAAACAAAACAAAACAAACAAAAAAACCCCACAACACAAAAGACTTGAACCATTAATTCTGGTTTGCTTGATATATATATAAATAAATATATATATATATATATATATATATGGTTTGCTTTATTTATATATATATATATATGGTTTGCTTTATTTGTTTTTTTGTATATATGTTGCTGTATTTGTTTTTTTTGTATATTTGCCCAGGGAAATAAAACACATAGTGGAAGGTCTGAAAAATAATAAACTCCTCCATCAGTTTCAGTCAAGCTTTATTCCCCACCCCCTTATTCCTTTTCTGTTGGTAATGCTTGTGTTGCAACTTGCTGATAAATCATGGTAAGAGGTCAGTGAGGAAGGAATGAAGTATAGAACAATCTTAAATATTCATTTATTATTATTTATTGCCTTCAATGAAAATCATTGCATTGCTTCCTTTTGTTCATTGGATCTTCTTGTGGGCTTTATTACCCTTTCTTGCCTTATCTATGCTCCTCCCTCCTGGGATTTTTGTGACTCTCATATGTAACTCACTTGTTCTTGGCCTTGAATGGGAACCCACCTCTCACGGAAACCCTAGCATTTCCATCACTGCTTCGGTTAAGAGTGGGATGCATTCACTTGCAGACTTGTGCCTACTTTTCGGTTCCAGTTAATGTCTTTGGGCTCAGAGCTGTCGGCAGCCCATGTGAAAAGACTGAAGAGCTCATGTTCTAGAAACCTCCTTAGACCTCATTTTCAGCCTCTCTGGAACTTGTGTGTGCCTTTAAGTCTCTGGTTGCTTTTAGGTCCTTTCTGTCCAGCTGTTCAGCATAGAGTTCCAATACTGTCAAGACCTCAGTGTGTGTCTTGTGATCTAGCAAATAGCACTGGATATCTGGATCCCTGGAAGCCACACACATTTCCTTGTGGCTCTTCTTAGGTTGCAGGAAAGATGTTAGGGCTCAAAGCCAATGGCCAAGAAAGAATTCTTAAGACACATTCGGTGAAAAAGGTGGTTTTATTAAAGCATGGAGACAGGACCCATGGGCAGAAGGAGCTGCACTGGGGTCATGAGGAGTGGCCCGTTATATACTTTCAAGTTGTGAGGGGGTTGGGGAGAGTGTAGGTCTCTAAGGAAGTTTGGAAGCAAGGTTTCCAAGACCTTGGGGGCTGGCTATTGTTAGGAAAAGATCATTTATTACCATCTAATAAAACCTTTCAAGAGACCCTTCAGGTGTATATCAGTGGGTCATATGCTTGGGGGATGATTGCCAACATGTATCTTGGGGAACAGAGATGAAAGAAGTTTCCAAAGGAATTTTTACATGTTAAAGTAGATTTACAGGATCCTGGGGTTTGGACTAAGATTGCCTTTTGTCCTTAGCAAAGTGTCAACATTGAGGCAGCTGAGCTCCTAGAGGAAGTTCACTCTGCTTGTTTCAAGGACATGTCAATGGGCTGTAGGTAGAAAGGAAATTTAATACGTTTTCTCCTGCCTTCGTTTCTCACATCACTTAGACAGATGTGCTGCTTGGGATTGGCATCAGGTGACATTCCTAAATGGAAAGAGGACAAAGGTGGTGCTCAGCAGCCACTCACCAGTATTTCCCCTAAAGACACAGGCAGCGTGTGCCACTTGTTAAATGCTTAAAGTTAAAGGCTTTGGATTGTACCGCTTTCTCCGTCCTGTATCGTGACTCAGGGAATAATCCGAGGCAGGCCAGAAGGATTGCTCTTGCATTTTCCTGCAGGAGTGGGAAACATCAGCTTATCTTTAAAGGCAGTGTCGTGTCATGTCAGTTCTCGAAGTGGGCGGACCTCACCATTTGTCTTGACTTGTTCAGAAATGCCCTGTGAAGCAGAATGTCTGAATGGAACTCCTGTCCCTTCCCAGGACTTCAGGAAGCCCTGTCCTGTCTCTGAGCCAGAGCTGCCCACGCTTCTGCCTCCATCACGAGCCCTCCTGCAGCCAGCCGTGGTCACCCTCTGCTCACACTCCTCTCGCTCAACACGTACCCCCACGGCTGGCTCTTTCTTCAGGATGCAGCCTGCCAAATCCACTTGGAAGGGTTCTTTGGCTGCTTTATTTGTTTTTTTTTGCATAATGCTCTTCAACTGTTAACTCTTCCCATTACTGAGTGAGCAGTATAGTATGTCCATGACAATAAAGATTTTATCTGATTCTTGAACTAGATGCAATAATATACGTAAAGCCTTGAGCCTAGCACTTGGGGATTCAATAAGCATTAGCATCCTTGATTTAATCCTTTCTGTGTTCTTTTGCTGGCAGCAAGCGATGTGCAAGTAGACTCTTCAAACTCTTGTTTGGTGAGCACCATTACAGCATTATGGGTGAGAGAGTGGACCTTGGTCCCCTGCTGCTTGGGTCCAGATTTACACCCTCTAGGTGGCTTTGGGAGTATAGGCTATTTGCTTAACTTCTGGGCCTTGGTTTCCTTACTGAAAGATTAGCAGTAATTCATATCATTGTTATGAAGATTAAATTAGGTAATACATTAGGTGCTGTTAAGACCACATGCCTGGTACCTAGTGCTCAGTAATGGTATGTAGTGCTCAGTAATGGGAGAAATACCCAGTTATATTAGCAATAGAAGTGGGGCAAAGGAGGCCGCTGTGGTATAAAGCAGTGGGTTTTCATCACTACGAAGCATTAAGTGAGATGAGTTCCTCTCTTTCTCTTTGGGAAAACCCAGGCCACTAGATGCATGGCATGTGGGCTGTGAAACTGTAGTCTAAAGGTCCACTGGAGCAGCCTTGCTGGGAATGGAGGTTTCTGACTCAGCTAAGATAGACTCGTTTCTAAAACCCCATTATAAAAATCACCTGGGGCACTTTTTAGGCAGACTTGAAGGCCTTGCCACAGACAGACCTACTGAATCAGAAACTTCAGGGAGGAGCTTGGAATCTGATGTTTAACAACCCAGATAAATAGTATCACCTGGAAACACTAAACATTTGTCACCCAGAAAGCTTGAGAAAACATTGACGTCTGTGTCTCAGACACTGGACTTTCTGATTTGATTGTTTTGGGGTCTTGGTGTATAGGCAGGAGGACTTTTTTATTTTTTTATTTTTAAAATCCTCTCACAGAAATTGAATGTGAGACAGGGTTGAAATCCACTAAAATAGAGAATCAGACATACACCAGTATTTGTCAGGATCATTTGGGGTGTGTGTTAGAAACACAGGTGTATAAACCTCAGCCCCAACCTGCTGAATCCATTTCTCTGGTAGGAGGAGGTGGGGTGAGGGTGAAGATAGGGGGAGTGAGACCCTGGAATTTGCATTCTTTTTTTTTTTTTTTTTAAGATTTTATTTATTTGTTTGAGAAAGAGAGCATGACCAGGGGAGGGGAGGGAGGAAGAAGCAGACTGCCCATGAAAAGGGAGCCTGTGGGACTCAATCCCAGCACCCTGAGATCAGGACCAGAGCCTAAGGCAGATGCTTAGGCAACTGAACCACCCAGGTGCCCCTGAAATTTGCATTCTAAACAGACCTTCCAGATGATTCTTTTGCATGCTAGGCTTTGAGAACCACCCAGTGGTTTCCCTAAGTAGGGCTGTGTGAAAGTGGCAGAATGGATGAAATGGAATTGTTACTTCCTTTCCTGCGAAACCAATCTGTTAGAAACTTGCTTATTCAAATACCGCACATAAACTCATTACCTGCTTGCCTTTGGTTGGCATAGGGTTTCTAGATAGTTGTCTCAGTTTTGAAGTGCTTTGATTTGACCCAGCGGAAATTTATGGGAGTTATTTTTGGGTTTTTGCATGGTCACATGAACGTGACAGGCCAGATGTGGAAACCAGGAAAAAGTGCTGCCCAATGCAGTTGACTGGTTGGGCAGTTTGTAGTTTGGCAGAGAGTGCCTGTGTTCTCAAGGCTCTTAAACCAACCGGTCTAAAGAAGCTGAAGCTGGGTAAAAGGAGAAAGTAGAAGTTTGTAAGATTAAATGTTTCATGTAGCTGTTGTAACGACAAAGCGTGCTGCTTTTCTCAGATGGCCACCTGGCACGAGGGCTGCAATCTTGTCTGCTTTTGCTCACCACTGCATCCCCAGGGCCTCACACGTGCTTGGCGCTTGTCCGTGGCTCCATAAATAGCTTAGGAATGAGAATCTTTCTATTGCCACTGCAGCGTAAATGTAGTGTCTCCCCCTTTCCCATTAAGACTAAGAGAAAGAACAATTTCTTTAGAGAGCTAACTAGGAAATATGTATATACCAGCTCAGTGCAGAGATTTTACAGGTTCCTGTGGAGGGAATGACACCCAGGTCTGCAAAACCAGTTCATAAAGTAATTGCAGGCATTTTATTTGCATCTATCAAGAATCTCTTACTCCCATCAGAGGTAAAGGAGGAGGAGATGAAGTGTGGAAATGTAGATAAGAAGAGTCTCTGGAGGTGCAGATAGGTGGTACCCATACACGCCCCATCAGAGGAAAGGCTGAGGTGCCAAGGATAGGCAACCACCAGGTACTCCTAGTAGGTTTGTCTCTATTGTGGGAATGGATGCCTCAGGCAACAAAATCTGATGGCATTAAAGTGATAAGTGGTCAGCCTCTTCTGTGTTCTCATTCATTTTAGCTCACCAATAAAATCTGATAGTTTGGTTTCCTGTATAGCTTGTCTGCACCCTTACAGAATATGGTCCATGAGCCAACAGCATTGGCCTTACCTGGGACCTTGTTAGAAATGCAGACTCTCAGGCCCCTCCCCATCAAGCCCAGTGTGTTGGGTTTGCCTGACAAGGTGGCATTTTGTTTTCCTATATCAAATTCACTGATGTTTAGTTAGGATGAGTCAGCGCCCTTGAGTTTGATCAACTTCAAGATAGTGATGTTGCTGAACTTGTATGGGCTGAGAGCTGACTCAGGGCAGAGGCGAACTCACCAAGGGAATGTCACTGGATGGGTGGCCAGTTGGCCTTCTTCAGGTGACCTACCTTTTTGTCCTATGCTCCCTTTTAATTTCAGCATTGACACCCATTACAAGTTGTCTCAGATAACTGTGTGGGGCTTATATCCTTTCTGGGCCACACACTACAATGAACCCTCCTCCTTTCCAAGTATGCATGAGCATGCTTGTTCCACTGGCTTTGCAGCCAGCCAGGACTCCAGCAATTTCTGAGAGTCTTTGCAATGGGGAAGAAAGGAATCCAACTTGTTGAAATTCTATTGGGCACATTTGTCTGTAGATTCTTACTACTGTTTTTTGAATTAATTAAAGTTCATACTTTATCCAGACTTCTTAGTTTTTACCTCCTATGCTTTTTTTTTTTTTTTTTTTTTTTTTTCTGTTCTGGGATTCCATCCAAGATACAATATTACATTTAGTCATCATCTCTCCTTAGGCTCCTCTTGGCGAGGTTTCTCAGGCTTTCCTTGTTTTTGATGACCTTGACAGTTTGGAGGACTGAACTGGCAGGTATTTTAAAACGGTCCTCAGTTGGGATTTGGGATTTGTCAGATGTCTTTCTCATAATTACACTGGCATTATGGGCTTTTATGAAGATGGCCACAGAAGTAAAATGTCGCTCTCATTATATCATATCAACAGGACATATGATCAGTATGGCTTGTCACTGTTGATGTGGGCCTTGATTACCTGGCTGAGGTAGTGTTTGCAAGGATTCTCCACTTTAAAGTTACTCTGTTCTTCCCCTTTTCCTAAAGTGCTCTTTTGAAAGAAGTTACTATGCGTTGTCCACACTTACAGAGCAAGGAGTTATGCTCCATTTCCTTGAGGGTGGAGTATCTATCTCGATTATCTGGAATTCTTCATGAGAGATTAGATTATTCTCCATCAGTCATGTTTTCAATCATCTATTTATATTGGTGTGAACTCATGAATGACTTTTTAATGCTTGTGCTAGAATCCAGTACTGCTTTCTTTTTGTTGCTCAATGTATACATTTTTTTTTTGCAAAGATTTTACTTATTTATTCATGAGAGACATAGAGAGAAAGGCAGAGACATAGGCAGAGGGAGAAGCAGGCTCCCTGTGGGGAATCGGATGTGGGACTCGATCCCAGGACCCAGAATCATGACCTGAGCTGAAGACAGACGCTCAACCACTGAGCCATCCAAGCATCCCAAATTATAGAATTTTTTTTTAAAAAAGTAAATCCTACTAACCAAGATGGCTCAAACTCATGATCCCAAAATTAAGAATCACAGGCTCTTCTGACTGAGCCAGCCTGTTTTTTTGTTTGTTTGTTTTTTTAATGGTCATACAAAATATAATACTTTGCAATTGACTGGGTGTAGGCATGCCTGCTGGCAAAGAAGGTAACTGCTGAACTGGTCTGAGTCCAGTGAGGCTGAACATCGATCCAAAAATTGGTGCCATTTTGAAATACTTAATTATCCTTGTATTTGTTTGCTAAAGCTGCCATGGCAAAGTACCACAGAGTGGGCGGCTTAAACAACAGAAATTTAATTTCTCAGTTCTGGAGGCTAGAAGTCTGAAATCAAGATGTCAACAAGCTTGATTTCCTTTTGAAGCCTCTCTCCTTGGTTCTGGATGACCATCTTCTCCCTGTCTTCACATGGTCTCTCTGTACATATCTTGTTTTCATCTCTTCTTCTTTTTTTAAGGGTTTTATTTGTTTATTTGAGAGAGAGGGAGAGCACAAAGAGTGAGGAAGGGTGGAGGGAGAGAGAGAAGCAGACTTCCTAGCTGAGTAGGGAAACTGATGTGAGGCTCAATTCCAGGACCCTGAGATCATGACCTGAGCTGAAGGAAGACGCTTAACTGACTGAGCCACCAGGTGCCCCTTAATCTCCTCTTCTTATAAGGACACTAATCATATTCAATTAGGACCTGCCCTAATTACCTCATTTCAACTGAATTACCTTTTTCAAGATCCTATCCTCAAACATAGTCACACTCTGAGGTACTGGGGGTTAAGATGTTAACATATGAATTTGGGGGGAGGACACAATTCAACCTATAACACTCCTGTTTCTTTTTTTTTTTTTTTTTTACAGATTTTATTTATTTATCCATGAGAGACACACACACACACAGAGGCACAGACATAGGCAGAGGGAGAGGCTCTTGTGGGGAGCCTGATGTGGGACTCCATCCCAGAACCCCAGGATCATGACCTGAGCTGAAGGGAGATGCTCAATCACTGAGCCACCCAGGTGTCCCAGCCCATAAAACTCTTTATTGGAGTCTCAGATAGATACACATTTTCACCAGACATTAACTAGGAGGGGTAGCGGTTGGTTATGCTATTCAATTTGTCTTAGCTAACACTGCCATCACCACTGTGAGGCAATAGCATAGGTCCTCTTGGATGGTTTGAAAAATTGGCAGTTAGGGGTGGGAAATTTGGAATCAGCCACTTTGCAATGAGAATGCAATGATTAGTGCCCTAAAACTGCAGGCAGCATGAGGCCATTGGGTGCCTAAAGGTATGGGATAGGGAGAGGAGTTTCAGGGCAAGCTACACAAAGTAGGTAGTGGGACCCTAAAATAGGAGGTTTGCGGTAACCTACTTTCTGTGCAACATGGTTCTGCCCATTATTGAAAAGCATCTTGCTTTAGCTGCTTGATCACACACAAACTCTATAAGAATGGCCTCAGGGTCAAATATATGTAAGAAGATTGGGTGATTTATATTACAAGAGTGACTACCTCTTTGTAAACCTGCTATTCAATGTGATATAGAAGAATCTCAGTCTCTATTCTCAGCCAAGGGTTATGTTAAGAAAGACCTGGCTTGATGTGTACCTTACCCAGAAGGGATATGGGTATTGTGCACTGAATGCGTGTCCCTTGATCTTAAACCCAGTCTGTGAAGCTAACTGCGTCCATTGTGACATTTTAGACAACAGATTCTGCTAGTGCATCCTGCTCAGGTGGCTTCAGTTTATTCAACCATGGCGGAAAACAATGGTGTTGAGTTTTAGAACTTCATGATTCTTGTCACTTTTGTTTTCTGAGGCCAGTAACAGTTGGGACACCATACAACAATGAGGTTCATTCAAGCAAAAAGAAGAGAGCAAGATGGAATGGAGGGGGCCTGAGCTAAATTGCTGTTTTATTCATCTGTGGCAGAGACTACAAGTTGCCTTCCCAAGTTCCATCTTCAACTTCTTTTTTTAGCAATAGAACCTTAGCCCTGTGAAAAACTATGCCTGCCTGCCTCCATTGCAGCCAAGTGCGGCCATATGATTATGTTCCAGCCAATAGATTATAAGTATTTGGAAACTTCCAGAAAGGGAACAAATTTGCGTTTTTTTGTTCTTTCTCTTTCCTTCCTCCTTCTAGTCTTGAATGTGATGGCTGGAAGTCCAGCAGCCATGTTGGACTAGGAAGTGATCTTTAAAGCAACACCCAACACAAGATTGTAGAGTAAGGAGACAAGAATGAGCCCAGGTCCTGGATGACTCAAGCTGTAATACATGCATTAGTATGGGAAGACTTTCAAAAACTCATTTTTTAGTATGAAAGAGAAAAAAAAAGCACCTTTTAAAGAAAGATTTTGTTTATTTGACAGAGAGAGAGAGAGAGAGAGAGTGCATAAGCAGGAAGAGCAGCAGAGGGAGAGGGAGAAGCAGGCTTCCCACTGAGCAGTCCTCAATCCCAGGACTCCAAGATCATGACCTGAGCCAAAGGCAGATGCTTAACTGAACCACCCAGGTGCCCCAAAAGAAAGCACTCTGTCTTAAGATATTGCTATTTTTTTCTTTTATATGCAGTCAAACCTAATTCTTTTTTTTTTAATTTTTTTTTTAATTTTTATTTATTTATGATAGTCACAGAGAGAGAGAGAGAGGCAGAGACATAGGCAGAGGGAGAAGCAGGCTCCATGCACTGGGAGCCTGATGTGGGATTCGATCCCGGGTCTCCAGGATCGCGCCCTGGGCCAAAGACAAGCGCCAAACCGCTGCGCCACCCAGGGATCCCTCAAACCTAAATCTTAATGAACCTTGGGTACCCATTAAAATTGTCTAGGGAATTATTTAAATATACTACTGCCTGGGCCCTACCCCCAGGGGTCCTGATTTTATTAGTTTAGCAAAAAACAACAACAACACCAACAACAACAACAAAACAAACAACAACAACAACAAAAACGGACAAGTGTTGTTCTTCAAAAGCACCCTTTTGTGATTCTAGTGTGTGACCTGGATTGGGCACCACTGTCTTAACTTACACTCTGTCTCTCTGAGTAACTACTGTTTTTTGGAATTGCGATTTCTAGTATCAGTGGGGCATGTGTTCTATTTCTGTAGCTCTGTTAGGGAAGGGAACAGTATTGGGATAATCTCAAATAACTAATTTGAAACCATTCCTATTTTAGCTATTGTAGACAATTTGGGGAACTAGGATGATAATGTAGATGTCAACATACTCTGAGAACCCAGAAAGCATCATAACAATGACAATATCTATGATGGCTACACAATATGCTTTTATTTCTGAGCATACCAAATTCCACCATACATCTCCTGGGGATTACAGAGAGTTTAGCAAGAGAATGCAGGAAGGTAAATACATTCCTTTTAAAGCTGAGCTGTTGCTGAGCTGGATTGAGGGAGAACAGGGCAGCTAGAGATTTTTATTTTCCATTAATACGATTGATGCTTAGGTCTCTGAGAATTGATGGGGATAAAATTCCAACCTAATTTCTCAATACCAGTTATACCTACTTGATAAAGATTTCTCCTTTCCTTATAGTGACCTTTTAGTTCCAGTCGTTTTTTTCAAGGTTGTAAGTCTGCTAGCTCCTAGTTTTATTTTGGAATGCATACTATAAAGATTATGATTTATAGATTGATGTCTAATATCCCTGACTTTGGGTTTGTCAACAGTGAGATCAGTTTTTGTGTCATGGTAAGAGAAGTTTCAGGGGTGAATATGGTGTCAAAACTCCCTTTCTTCCCTGTTTACTCTGGGTTATTTACTATCAGTTTTCAACAGGAATTCAACAGTGAGAAGAAGGAAATAGCCAAGTAGTATGTGTAATCAAGTTAACTGTGAATGATGAAGAAAGTTAACATATTGTGTTTTCTTCTTTTGACAGTAGTTTCCATCTGAGCGTCTTAGTATTTTGGAAATAATGAGCATTAAATGACACAGATGTATTATTACATTAGAAGTACTCAGTAGGGGGGTGCCTGGGTGGCTCAGTTAGAGTTGCAGCACCTAGCCCCTTGTTGGGGCTCCCTCCTCAGTGGGGAGTCTGCTTCTCCCTCTCCCTTTGTTGCTCCCCGTTTGTGCTCTCTTGTTTGTGTGCTCTCTCTCTCTCAAATAAATAAAATCTTTTTAAAAAGAAGTACTCAGGAGGTTAGAAATATATTGAGAGACAAAAGTACCTTTGTGGGAGTTGTGAGATTCACCACCATAGGCCAAAGGAACCAGGAGGAGACTCAACACCCTGTATATCAGGGTAATAGGCATACAGACCTTGGTGTAGTGGCCCATGAATCAGCTCCAGCCTCTCTCAGTCATGGTCCAGGAGCCCTTGGGAAGCACTGTCTCAGATCATCACCCACGGATGGGAGAGTCGTTGTGGAAGTCCAGGTGATGAGAGAAGTTTTGGCACATTGTTGGGGCATAGGAATTTGGGCACATAATATAATGGTAAAGAGGTTATTCATCAAGAAGATGTAACAGAGATTCCTGGGTGGCTCAGCAGTTGAGTGTCTGCCTTTGGCTCAGGGCATGATCCTGGGGTCCAGGGTTGAGTCTCACATCAGGCTCCCTGCAGGAGCCTCTGCCTATGTCTCTGCCTCTTTCAGTCTGTCTCTCATGAATAAATAAATCTTTTTTTAAAAAGAAGATGTAACAGTCATAAATATATATGTATCCAAAATCAGAGCACCTAAATATATTTAGCAAATACTAAAAGATCTGAGTGAGGAAATAGACATAATACAATCATAGTAAAGGACTCCAATACCCCACTTAAAAATAGATCAGTGAGACAGAAAATTAACAAGGAAACATTGGACTTGAACCATACTTTAGACCAAATCCACCTAACAAACATGTATAGAACATTCTATCCAACAGATGGAATACATATTCTTCTCAAGTGCACATGGAACGTTGTCTAGGAGAGATCATATGATAGATCACAAAATAAGTTTTACCAAATTTAAGAAGGTTGAAATCATAACAAGTACCTTTTCCAACCACAATGGTATGAAACTAGAAATCAAAACAGAAGGAAAGCTGGAACATTCACAAATATGTGGCAATTAAACAACATATTCCTGAAAACTAATGGATAAAAAAAAAAAATCAAAAGGAAAACTTAAAAAATCTTACAATGAAGGAAAATGGAAACACAACATGCCAAAACTTATGGGATGTAGCCAAAGCAGTTCTATGAGGGAAGCTTATAGCAATCAGTGCCTACGTTAAGAAAAAAGAAAGATCACAAGTCAACAACCCAATTTTATACCTCAAGGAACTAGAGGGGAGAAAAAAAAGGAACAAACTGAGCTTAAAGTGAGCAAAAGGAAGAAAATAATGAAGATCAAAGCAGAAATCAATGAAATAGAGACCCGAAAAACAAGGACAAATATCAATAAACTAAAAGCTGATTTTTTGAAAGGATAAATAAAACTGACAAACTTTTAGCTACTAAGAGAAAAAGAAGACTCAAATAAATAAATTCAGAAACAAAAGAGAAGACTTTATAGCAAATAACACAGATATGCAAAGGATCATCAGAGATTTTGATGAACAGTTACATGCAAACAAATTGGAAAACCTAGAAGAAATTGATAAATTCCTAGAAACAAACATTGGACCAAACCAAATCATGAAGAAATAGAAAATCCGGACAGACCAATAAGGACATTGAATTCATAATCAAAGACCTCCCGGCAAAGAAAAGCCCAAGATCAGATGGTTTCACTGTCGAATTCTACCAACATTTAAAGAAGAATTAACACCAATTCTTCTTCTCAAACTCTTCCAAAAATTGAAGAGCAGTGAACACTTTCAAACTTATTTTACTTATTATTTATTTTAATTTTTTAAAAGATTTTATTTGTTTAGTCATGAGAGACAAAGAGAGGCAGAGACATAGGCAGAGGGAGAAGCAGGCTCCATGCAGGAAGCCTGATGCAGGACTCGATCCTGGGACTCCGGGATCATGACCTGAGCCAAAGGCAGATCCTCAACCTCTGAGCCACCCAGGCATCCCATCAAACTCATTTTAAAAAAGATTTTATATTTAAGTAATCTCTACACCCAACATGTGGCTTAAACGCATGACCTGAGCTCAAGAGTCATATACTCTACCAACTGTGCCAGCCAGATGCCACCCAAACTCATTTTATGAGGCCAGCATTACCTTGATACCAAAGCCAGGTAAGGACACTACAAGGAAAAAACAAACAAACTATAAGCCAAAATCCCCAATGAATATAGATGGAAAAATCCTCAACAAAATATTAGCAAATTGAACTAAGCAGCACATTAAAAGCGCAGTTTCAGGGTGCCTGGGTGGCTCAGTCTGTTAAGCTTCCAACTCTTGATTTGAGCTCATGTCATCATCTCAGGGTCATGGGATCAAGTCTTGTGTCAGGCTCAGCACTCAGTGCAGAGTCTGCCTGAGATTCTCTCTTTCCCTCTGTCCCTCCCCCCATCCATGCATACTCTCTATCTCAATAAATAAATAAATAAAATCTTAAAAAATAAAGCACATGATCAAGTGGGATTTATCCTTGGGGTGCAAGGATTTATCCTTGGGGTTCAACATACACAAATCAATCAACGTGATATACCACAGTAATGAGATGAAAGAAAAAAAAAGCATAATTTCAATATACACAGAAGTGACAAAATGTAACATCCTTTTATGATAAAAACTCTCAACAAATTAGGTAAAGCAGGAATGTACTTCAACATAATAAAGCCCATATATGACTGGTCCATAGCTAACATCATACTGAACAGTGAAAGGCTGATTGATAGTTTTTCCTCTAAGCTCAGGAATAAAACAAAGATGTCCATTCTCACCACTCCTATTCAGTATAGTACTGGAAGTCCTAGCTAGACCAATCAGGCATAAATAAACAAATAAATAAATAAAGCATTCTTGGATAGGAAGAAACAAAGTTATCTATGTTTGCATATGATATATATATAGAAAATCCTAAAGAGTCCCTCAAAAACAAAACAAAACAAAACAAAACAAAAACAAAAACAAAAAACAAAAAAAACAAAACCAGGACTGTTAACAATTTCAGTAAAGTTGTTGGATACAAAATCAGTATCCAGAAATCAGTTGCATTTCTATATATTAACAACAAATTATCTATGAAAAGAAATAAAAGAATCCCGTTCACAATAATATGAAAACCAATAAAATGCTCAGGAATAAATTTACCTAAGAGGTGAAGGATCTTTACACTGAAAACTCTAAGACTTTGATAAAAGAAGAGACAACGAAATGGAAAGATATCCTGTGTTCAGGGATCAGAAGAATTAATACTGTTAATACTGATTTGGTTAAAATGACCATACTCTTCAAAGCCATCTATAGATTCAGTGCAAATCCATATCAAAATTGCAACGGAAATAGAAAAAAAAAGCCTAAAATTTGCATGAAACCCCAAAAGACCCAAATAGCCAAGGCACAATCCCGAGAAAGCATAACAAAGGCGATTGCATTAAACTTCCCGATTTATAACTATACTAAACTGTAGTAATTGAAACAGTAGGGTCTGGGCATATAACAGACATAAAGACCAATGGAATAGAATAGGGAATTCAGAAATAAACCCTTACATGTACAGACAACTAATATTTCACAAGGGAGTCCATAATAATTGGAAAATGATCAGCTTTTCAATAAATGGAGTTGAGAAAACTGGTTATCCATGTGCAGAAGAATGAAATTGGACCCCTGTCTTACACACTTGAAATGGATTAAAGACTTAAATGTAAGACCTAAAACCATAAAACTAGTAGAAGAAAACATAGAGGGAAACTCCTTGTTGCTCGTGGCAATGATTTTCTGGATATGACATTGAAAGCATGAGCAACAAAAGCAAAAATTAATATGTGGAAGTACATTAAACTAGGAAGCTTCTGAGTGGCCACAAAATTCAACAAAATGAAAAAAGCAATTTATGGGATGATATATTTGCAAAATATGTATAATATCTGATAAGAGCTCATACAATTCAGCAAAAACCAGAACAAAAACCTAAAAATAATCTGATTTAAAAAATGGGCAGAGGAACTGAATAGACATACAGACGGCAACAGGTGCATGAAAAGGGGCTCGATGCCACTCATCGTTGGGGACATGTGAATCAGAACCACAGTGAGCTATCCCCTCCCACCTGTTAGAAGGGCTCTCATCAAAAAGACGAGAAATAACAAGTGTTGGTGAGGATGTGGAGAAAAGAGAACTCGTGCACACTATTGGTGGGAATGTAACTTGGTGCAGCCACTGTGGAAAACAGCATGGAGGTTCCTCAAAAAATTAAACCTAGAGCTACCCTATGATCCAGCAATCCCACTCCTGGGTACATATTGAAAGGATTGAAGACAGTATATCTTTTTTTTTTTTTAACTTTTATTTATTTATGATAGTCGCACAGAGAGAGAGAGAGAGAGAGAGAGAGAGAGGCAGAGACACAGGCAGAGGGAGAAGCAGGCTCCATGCACCGGGAGCCCGACGTGGGACTCGATCCCGGGTCTCCAGGATCGTGCCCTGGGCCAAAGGCAGGTGCTAAACCGCTGCGTCACCCAGGGATCCCTGAAGACAGTATATCAAAGAGATGTTTGCACTGTCATGTTCACTGCAGCATCGTTGACAATAGCCAAGATAGGGAAACAACATCAGTGCCCATTCATGGATAAATGAATAGATGTGGAGTGTGTGTTTGTGTGTGTGTGTGGGGGGGGGGGGCATGCACACACATAGGTTTGGAAGGTCTAATATACAGTATGGTGAATATAGTTAACAATATTATATGCCTGAACATTTTTAAGAGAGGGTGTGCCTGGGTGGCTCAGTTGGTTAAGCATCTGCCTTTGGCTCAGGTCATGATCCTAAGGTCCTGGGATCAAGTCCCATGTCTGGCTCCCTGCTCAGTGGGGAGGCTGCTTCTCCCTCTCCCTCTATCCTTCACCCTACTTGTGCTCTCTCATTTTCTCTTTCTCTCTCTCTCTCAAGTAAATACACCAAATCTTTAAAATGAAAAATTTAAAGAGAATCGATCTTCAATGTTCTCACTACAAAAAAAGAAATGCTAATTATGTAACGAGGTAGAGGTGTTAGCTAAAGCTACATGGCAATCACTTGGCAATAGATAAGTGTTATCAAATCAACACATAATACACCTTAAGCTTATACAATATTATATGTCAATTATACTTAATGAAACTGGAAAAACAAATGTATTACTTAAGAAATATTAAGTACGTTAGTACTTCTGAAAAACACTAAGCTTTGTGCATAATGTCTCCTATTGAGACTGTTATTTTATGGTAAAATTATCATTTAGCAATTTATGCTGTGTGAATTTAGCAACTTATATTTGTAGAAGCATCTTATTTTAGCTAATTATTTGTAGGTTGAATTACATGAATTTAAGTCTGTTCTTCTATTTAAAATGCTCTGCTTCTTCCCTATCCCCCAACAATCATTAGGTTTATTAGTAACCTAACTTCAGGTTCCTTCTGGATTATACTGTGTACTAATGAAAATGCTGAATCATTCTATATTTGAGTATTTATGTATCTAATGTAATTTATTCCTCCTGAGCCCATCCAGTTAGCAAAACAAGCAAAAAATTGAATTATTAAGGGCTGAATAAAATATTCTCTTTCTGTTGTGGATCAATTTGTTTTCTTTTAGTTTGCATTGCATAATCATTTAGTCTTCTTAAAAGGGCAAAAAATTTCAGCAGATCCATAGCTGGACTTATACTCCAGGACATTCGAGGTTCTTATAAAAATGAGATTGCAAATAGAGTAAATGAATTATGTCGTTAGCATTGCCTCTTACAGAGTGTATGAAGGGAATAAAAAGGAGTTTTTCTTTACCCTGTAAGAAGCAAACTCTAAGGTTTAGTTTGGGTTAAAAATATAAAAAGTTAAGTTTGAGAATTTATTATTTAAGGGGCTAATTGACTTATAATGGAAAAGTAACATATTGCAGACATTCAAAGAAGATGCCTTTGAACCAGATCTAGTTTGGCCACTTGTTCCAGTTTGCTGGGACTGTGTGGTTTCCTGGGACACAGAGATTTCAGCGCTAAAACAGGGAAAGTCCTGGGCACACTTGGGCCGAGTTGATCACTATCTCGTTGGCTTGACCAGGGTGCCTGTTCTTACCTTCTCAGGGACTTGTCTGAGAATGTACATTGAAGCTCATTGATCCACTGAAAGCTCCAAAGAAAATTCACTCTCAGCCATTCCCATCATAATTGTAACAATAGTGTTTGTAAGTATTCCAGGGTTTATAATCCCTCTCCTAATGAAAACATGGAATCAAAGGAAATACAGATGTGTATGCCCCATTGTGATGTCTCACCTGGGGATGAGTGTTTAAGGAAGAGATGTCCCTTCTTACCTAAGGCAAATTCTACTCTTGGACTCATGTCTAGCTCCTTCCCATCTTCTTGGTGACCTTGTACTGTAATCTATCCTACCGTCCTTGTCCTCCTCAGTATCTTCTCTTACATTTGCTCTTGACCATGCATTAAAAAAAAGTATTTGATGAATTCCACATCTATCTCTAAGTGCCAATTTATTTGTCTCCTCTTTATAATCAGATTTCTTGACTATGCTATCATAGTTGAGCATCTGCAAGCAATCATCTCCTCCACTTTCTCATACTTTTCTTGTTGATGTCAACATTAACTTCTAATGTCATGGATCCAGTGGACCGATTTGGTCTTTACCTTGCTTAAACTTTTACCAGCATTTGGTTCTGTAGTCTTCTCTTGGCTTCTGGAGCTTTTTCTTACTGTGGCTTTCATGTACTGCATTCACTTGGTCCCTTGGTTTTCCTTCACTTTTCTGGATGTTTTTTCTTTTATTATCCCTTTCTCCTGTATTCATTAGTGCTCCCAAGGGGTTAGGTTCTAAGTCCTCATCATCTCAAACTTGAATTACTCTTTAGGTTATGCCATTCCAATCCGTGGCCTCGATACCATAGATAAAGACTGCTCCACATCAATGTTTTCATATATCCCTTGTCAAAGAGACTACTAGATGTTTTCACTTGTACATTCCACCTTGAATGTGCTGAAATATGAACTTGACTTTATATATACCCAATTGCTCTTATCAGAAACATGGAAGTCGGCCCTGAGTTCTTGAACTCCCAGATCTCTAACATCCTACTAATCCCCTAGTTCTGTCAATTCTATTTCTTTCTTTCTTCTTCTTCTTCTTTTTTAAAGATTTATGTATTTTTTTTCAGAGAGAGAGAGAGAGAACAAGCATGAGTGGGAGGGGCAGAGGGAGAGAGGATCCCAAGCAGACTCTGTGCTGAGCTGGGAGCCCAATGTGGGGCTTAATCCCAGGACCCTGAGGTTATGACCTGAGCTGAAACCAAGAGTCAGAGGCTCAACCAACTGTACCATCCAGGCGCTCCAATTCTTTTCTTTTCTTCTCCTTTTTTTTTTTTTTTTTTTTTTTTTAGATTTCTATTTATTCATGGGAGACACACAGAGAGAGGCAGAGACACAGGCAGAGGGAGAAGCAAGCTCCTCGCAGGGAGCCCGATGTGAGACTCCATCCCTGGACTGGGGTCAGGCCATGAGCTGAAGGCAGATGCTCAACCGCTGAGCCACCCAGGCATCTCTCTATTTCTTAATAATGGTGAAGCTGTTTACTTTTCTCCAACTGCATTGCAACTGCTAGTCTCATTTCTCACCTGGACTACTGAAACATTCTTACCTAGAAGCACCTGTATTAAATCTTTCTTGTGTTCAGCATATTTCTACACTACAGTCAGGGTGATCGTTAAAAAAACAAAGATCTGGTGATATCAAGCTGCTTACGAGGGCTTTCCATGGGTTTTTAGTTCAACTTTTAAGCTTACAAATTCCTTCTCAATCATCTAGTCTACCTCTTCACCTTAATCCCAAAGCAGTCTTCCTCAACTTCTCAATAATCCAGCCTCATTGAATTCTATAAATTCTTCAAATGCACCATGTTTTTCTGCCCCCTGCCCTTTAAACATGCAGTTTTCTCTGCCTTGAAACTCTTTTTTTTTTTTTTTTAGTATTTATTTCCTGAGTCCTATTCATCTGGGTCTCAGCTTAAATGCCATTTCCATAGGGAGGTCCCTTTTCACTCCATGGACCAGGATATCAACCCTCGCTTCACAGTAGAATCACCTGGGGACATGTTAAAATATCAGTGATCCAATTTACCTATGCTGAAGTGGGGTATGAATCAGAATCACCTAGAGGGCTTGTTAAAACCAGCAGGAAACGCTGCTGCTGCTGGTATGAGGACCACACTTGGAAACCATTGCTCCAGATTAGAATAAATTCTCCCCAGCAAAGTGCTTCTGTAGTATCTCTGCATCGCTTAGCATGGCACTCTTTTGCTTTATTATTACCACTTTTAACAAAATGATCTTTTCTACTTGAAAAACAATCTTTTCTTTGTGAAGTCAGGCACCTTGGCTTTCTGGTTTATCTTTGTATCCCTTGGTTCTAGCACTGTGCCTGGCACACAAGGATTTATTCCATATTTGTTAAATGAATGAAAAGGCTGTGTTTGGGTACAAGGTGGTATCTAAATTATCTATGACTCAACTAAGGCAATAATAATATAGAGATAACTGAAGTTTGCCCCCTATGATCTATCTTTAACAAGTTTCAAGTTTGTTTTAAGAATTCATTCCAAATCCTGTTAAGGGCTGTGCCTTCAACAGCCCTATATTCTAATTCACCTTCTCACCATTACCACTACCTGCAACATATATAAGAAACAACAAGTCTTCTTTATCCATTCATCTTTCGATGGATGTGGTTTATGTATACAATGGAATATTACTCAGCCATTAGAAATGACAAATACCCACCATTTGCTTCGAGGTGGATGGAACTGGAGGGTATTATGCTGAGTGAAATAAGTCAATCGGAGGACAAACATTATATGGTCTCATTCATTTGGGGAATATAAAAAATAGTGAAAGGGAGTAAAGGGGAAAGGAGAAAAAATGAGTGGGAAATATCAGAAAGAGAGACAGAACATGAAAGACTCCTAACTCTGGGAAACGAACTAGGGGTGGTGGAAGGGAGGTGGGCGGGGGTTGGGGGTGACTGGGTGGCAGGCACTGAGATGGGCACTTGACGAGATGAGCACTGGGTGTTATTCTGTATGTTGACAAATTGAACACCAATAAAAAATAAATTTATTATATAAAAAAATAAGAAGGGATTGGAATTAACCAAAAAAAAAAAAAAAAAAAAAAAAAAAAAGAAACAAGTCAATATATCCTGGCTGATTGGGGTGCAAAACAATTTCATGAAAATCTCACACTTAAATGTGGTGTGTACATGTCTGTGCTCACATGTTTGAGTGTATGGTGGTATATATTTTAAAACTGTCTTACAGTAGAAGAGAATCAAAGAAAATGAGGAAATGTGCATTTGGTAGAGCTCCACTGCCAAATAATGTAGTTCTCTAGGACTAACCAAGCAGAGACTTTCTTCAGCCCTAGTAGAGTTGTAGAAATGATATTTGGGGGGATGTTCTGAACTGGATTAAAGGGATCCCTGGGTGGTGCAGCGGTCTGGCGCCTGCCTTTGGCCTAGGGTGTGATCCTGGAGACTCGGGATCGAATCCCACATCAGGCTCCTGGTGCATGGAGCCTGCTTCTCCCTCTGCCTGTGTCTCTGCCTCCCTCTCTCTCTCTCTCTCTCTATCATAAATAAATAAATTAATTTAAAAAAATTAAAAAAAAAGATTTTTGAACTGGATTAAAATCTTTTTATTGCCTGCACAGTATCTTGAATTTTCTATTTCTTGAGTCAAAGACAAGCATAAATCATAATTTATATTTACAAAATACCGTATGCTTATTTATCATTTATTGAATATTTACTATATGAAGCATAATCCTAGAAATGAAAGACACACTTTTTGCCTTCATTCAGTTTAGTATGGGAGACATGGAAGTAAGTTGATGCTTAAAATATGGTAGAGTAAGTGCTGTGGTAGAGTTTGTAAAGACTTCCTTAATAGCCAAGTCCCCCTCCCAGACAAGTGGGGATCTATTGTCTTTCATTTCAGTAAGGGTATTAGCCTGGGGTTGGGGAACTTATTGCAAGGTATCTCTTGTCTGTAGGTCATACCTTGAGGTACATACTGACTTCTTATATGCAGACTTATTTAAAGAAATACCAGGTAAAGAGGTTTATCAGACTGTTCATAGGAATTCATGCATGAGATTCACAGAACCACGCACGCTAGGAAATCTGCAACATTTTATTTTAGTTTTTAAAGATTTTATTTATTTATTCATGAGAGACACACAGAGAGGCAGAGACATAGGCAGAGGGAGAAGCAGGCTCACTTGTGGAGAGCACAGCTCAGGACCCTGGGATCACAACCTGAGCCAAAGTCAAATGCTCAACCACTGAGTCAGCCAGGTGCCCCTGTGCAACATTTTATGTATGTATGTGAATCTTCTGAGGGGAGAGCTCATTATCCTAGTCTCAAAGGGGCCTATGATTTCCACAAGGACTAGAACCATTTCTCTAAGATGTAAGCTGATGGAGAAGATGAATTGATAAAGAAATTATCCTTTGGGGGTGCTTGTCTGGCTCAGTGGGTAGAGCATGTGACTCTTGATCTCAGGGTTGTGAATTTGATCCCCCACTGGGTATAGAGATTACTTGAAAAAAAAAAAGTGATCTTGTAGAGTTGCTACAGGGATTTCCCTAGGACTTTACCTATGAATATAGAAGTTGTCTGTGATAGATGATACATTAAAAAGTATTTTTAAATGAAGCCATATTTTGCATTTACTAAAGTGTTTCAGTAAAAAAAAACTTGATTGGATTATTTTATAAACTAAAAAGTTTAAGGAAAACATTTTTCTGTATTCATAAGTTTCATATGTAAACTTCCTATTGAGATACCCATGGTGATGCCATTTCTGCCACCATGACTACTGCTCCAATGAATTCCACTAAGGGTTATCATTTAATTTGTATTTACTATGCGCCATAGGCTTTAGATATGTTTTCCTGATTTTCACAATTACACATGGCAGTCATTTTCTGCATTTGATAGGTGAGGCGATCAAGGCTCAAAGAAGTTAGGAAACTTACTCTAGACAAGACAGCTTGTATTCAGTAGAGGCAAGATTTAAACCTCCATTGGCAGATTCAAAGTCTATGTTCTTTTTATACCATTATGCTGACTTTCTTTATGATAATGTGGTTTAATCAAGGTGTTTCTGATTTTTAATAACTGAAATAAATTGGAATTAGCTTTAACAAAAAAAGGAAAATTTGCTCTAAGGACAAAGGGTGTCTTGAGAAAACTCAAAGATAGGAATGCAGGTGGCTTCCGGAGGGAATTGGAACTGAGAACTGAAAACCATTATTCTCTTTCTTTCTTGTCTTACCTCCTCCCTTGCACATCTATCTGCTTTATTGTCCTTTTTCTGGATTTTTCTGTAGCTCATATAGATGGTAGAATATTATGGTTGCTGCATGGCTTTATCCAAGCAGAGATTAGCTGTCCCTAAATCCAAATTCCAAATTGCTGGTGGAGAAAATCTGATTGGCTCTACTGCAGACAGACATCCATTCTGGGTCCAATCAGAATTACATCGTCTGAACATGGCTGCCATGAGATTTAAAGGCAACATCCTTTGAAGGCAACTCATAGGAATGTATGACTCTTGTCTTTTCTCACTCATCTGGTTTGACTGTAGCCCATTCTGGGGAATCCAGTTATTACATGGAGAAGTCTAAGGGTCCTTCTACTCCCGACCCTAGGTTTGACCCATGATTATAGCTCTTTGAAGAGAAAACAAGTCTATGACAGACTTGACCCATATGTTGTCACGTCAGTGGTTTTCCCCTTTGGAAGAACATCTTATCATCATCCCTTTAATCTTACTCCTTATAGCTTAATTGCCTTTATACATGTGCTTGCACACACACACACACACACACACACACACACACACACACACAGGAGTACATTTACAGTATCTGCTCAGAAGCAACCACCTGCCTTCTTGGAGCTCAATTCTTGCCCTGAGGCTACAATAGCAACAACCTACTGACTCTTTGCCAATGTAAAGTGAATAAACCCTCTCCTAATCTGTTGTCCTTACTATCTCTTTATGATAATGTTGAGAGCCCTTTCCCCTATAGTCACTACTTAGACATGCTTCTGTTTACTTCCATTAGGCACAGGCGGGAAGAATAGATTCACCTAGGGCTTTTCAGAACAAATGGTCACCAACTCCTTTCCCAATTGAAGGAGTATCTAAGGAAGGATGTCAAACATCATCACCAGTTATATACATGTATACTTTCTATATTCTTCTGCAGCAGTAAAAAGAAAGAAACTCAAGGGGAAAATTTTTTTTGTATATTTTTTATTGAAGTTTGATTTGCCAACATATAGTGTAACACCCAGTGCTCATCCTGTCAAGTGCCCCCCTCAGTGCCCGTCATCCAGTCACCCCATCCCCCTGCCCACCTCCCCTTTCATTACCCCTTGTTCGTTTCCCAGAGTTAGGAGTATCTCATGTTCTGTCTCCTCTCTGATATTTCCCACTCATTTTCTCTCCTTTCCCCTATAATCCCTTTCACTATTTCTTATATTCCTCAAGGGGAAAAATTTATTGTTAAATTTTTTGGTAGGCGGCCCAAACTTAAGAATATTAAGAGTTCCAAAAGTTTGTTTGCAGGTCCGTTGTTTAGAACTTAAAACTCATTTTACTATGGAAACAATATTATACTTGGCAGTTTAGGTTTCTAGCCCAACCATAAATGACCATTTGGTCTACAATAGAGCTGAAATGCTAATTATTATCTTGTGCTCATAAGATTGGAGTCCGGACTCTTTTGTGTCTAAAGCCCTGAATTCGTTAGTTTTCTGAGTACTCATTCCCTTGAACTTCTCTAAAGTTTGCTATTTTTTTCTGGAACCTTCATTTTCTCTCACTCTGAAGAAGGTAGAGAGAAACCCTCGAGGCGTGCAGGTGAATGATAGGCGGGGGCTCTGAGTGTTGAAAGGTACAGCTGTGCTAGATGCCACAAAAGGAAGGGTAGTAGGATAGAGAGTAGTTAGAGTTTGATATCCTTAATGACTTCCCTAGGAGAGATAAGAGAGTGTGGGGAGGAGGACCAAGGGGAGAGGGGAAGAATGACTGGCTGTAACATTTCATAAATAGGTATTGTTATTGGTTATTCAGGGCCTGTGTGTAAAGTATTAACTATTTTTTCTTGTATGCAGTTCTTTCATTTGCTTTTTTCCCCCTCGATTAGCCTGCAGCAGATTAATAATGAATTTTATAGCATTGCCCATTTGTTTAGCTGAGTCCTGAACTTACTTAGCTCCCTGAGGTGAAGCATCACGATTGCACAGAAGTTTCGGTAGGTAACAGGAAGGTGTGTGTTGGGCTCTAATTGTGTGGTTGTGTTGTGTAATCGCAACATGTAATCGCAACATCGCCTTCATGGAGATCCTGCATAAATGTTTTTAGTAGATGATTTCATCCCCTTTTCTGACTTGGACCCGGACAACTTTACATTCTCAGCAAGCAGATGGACAACAAGGTTGAAATAGGATCATGTACGGAAATAGTCTTTGAGTCATACACTTTGACTGTTCACTCTTCCAGGAAATTTGCCTCTTCCTTCTTGTAGGAGCCAATGCCGAGAATGAAAGTACTCGGAGTTGTTGGACTCTTCTTCCCAGTGTACATTTTATATTTTTCCTCTCGGTTTAAGATTGGGCTTTCGCTGAGATAGGAGTATCATCTAATTTGTTTTGGCAAAACACCTGGCCTTTTGCCCTAAGTAGATGGTTAAAAATAGAATTAAAATGTTTTACATCAGCCTTCTATTTTTGGCCTCCTTATAAAAAAAAAAGGTCCTGATAGGAGGTCAAGGGGGAGCTTGATTTCATCTATGACTTTACTTTGGGAGGCAGGAGCGTGCTAACAGAATGTCACTTGACCTGGTTCTTAGGTCCTAGTCTGTGTTGTGCCAGTAACTGCCTTTTTGACCCCAGGGAAGTCTGCTCAATTTTTCCGCGCCTGGTTTCTCCATCTGGAAAAGGGGAATGACAAAAGCAGCGAGAGGCTGTTGTGAGTGTTCAGTGAGCTGGTGTGTTTGAGAGCATCAGATGTAGTAACATGGCTGGAATAACAGATTTAAATTCATTTTCAGAGGTTAGAATGATCCTTCCTCTATAACAAACTAGTTTACAATGAGCCTGCACTTGTTCACTTACAAATTTGTTCATTTGTTTGTTTATTTATTTATTCATTCATTCATTCCAAACCGAGAGTACAATACTCAGGCAGGAAAGGAAACTCCTCTGTCATTTCAGCCTCGTTTGCATTTTTGAGCACAGCATCTATAAAGCACGGTGTAATTCGGGGTGTGGTGTAGACCACAGTGTTTGCCTCCTGCCCACTTGGAGCGTTTATTATCATGTTTTCTGGTGAGAGGCATAAGTCGATGCAATATCAGAGGAACATCTTGCACAGTCTGAACTGGTGTACAGAAACCACGAGCACGAAGTGGGCAGGAGGCCACACAAGTTCACCATGTTCTTGTCAGCTCTGATTTGTGCTCCCCCTGCTCCAGTGTTGGTAGCCAGAGGCAGGGACCAAAACACCTGTGCTGCCTCAGGACCTGTGCAGGAGTGTGTGTAACAGTGAAAGGTTGGCAGCTTTGTGCATGTGTGTTTTGTTTCCCAGGATTTAAGCAACAACATCATACTAAGGAGCACCCTGACAAGTGTTGTCTCTGTTGATCAAAGATAATATGATTTTGGACTAGTGAGGAGGAGAGCTTTCAGCCCAAGTGTGCGCATGGGGTCATGAGAAAGGAAGACAGATACTTGATGGGGTTGGGGAGGCTCTATCTAATGCCAGTAGGATGGTCTAGGAGCCCGACTCTAAAATTTCTATCATTTGTCTTGATTTATTTTCTCTCCCCTTTACACAGGGAGGTGAAGGAGTCATCCTTCTTCACCCTGTTTTTCAGTTTGCTGTGTTCATGTTTCTCACACCTGGATGGCTTATCTCTAGTCACAGATGCTTCTTAGGGCAGTCATAAAAGCGCCTTTTGCCTTCAGATAAAATCTGGAAGTTTTAATGTATTACTAATGAGCCTCACTGGATTTAAGAAAGCACTGGGTGTGAATAACTATTGGGAATAAAGTTAGGGGTGGTGCTCTATGATGATCTGCTTTTATTATAGCTTGAAAGTTTATAAATGAGTATTTTTAAAAAAAACAGATTTATTTATTTATTTATTTATTCATTCATTCATTCATTCATTCATTCACGAGAGACGCACAGAGAGAGGCAGAGACATAGGCAGAGGGAGAAGCGGGACTGGATCCCAGGGCCCCAGGATCATGACCTGAGCCAAAGGCAGATGCTCAACCGCTGAGCCACCCAGGTGCCCCTAAGTGAGTGTTTTATTTTTATTTTTTATTTATTTTTATTTTTTAGTGAGTTGTTTTAAAGTTGGAGGTTTTTTTGTTTTTGTTTTTTGTTGGAATGCCTTAGCTGGGGAAATGTTTTCTGCTTTCAGTACAACTTATCTTCTGTCCCTCTCTTTAGATTTGCTCACGTGGTTCCTTTCATCCAGCTTCTTCTCTGTGGCTTCCCACACTTCTTGCCCAGGCTCTCCTTGTGCTGCAGGGCAGGGCTCACAGAGCTCCTTCCTGGGTCCATGTGGCACTGCTCTGACCCACATACACATCTGACTTTTCCTACATCATGTGAAATGTTGTGTGTTTTATTTATTTTTGTACTGCCAACACCTAATAATGAATGGAGTAGGTAATAGGAGCCTAATAAATGTTTGCTGAGTGAGTTCCATCACTCAGAGTAAGAGCACCATGCTGACGATGGAAGACCATTGATGGAGGAGGCCATCTAGTCTTATGGGAGGAGGCAGGTGGATGCGGAGAGGGTGTGTCCCCTTGAATGACATTTTGGAGCACGGGGAGCTGTTCATCAGGGGAATACGGTGGGGAGAATAGCATGGGAACATGGAGAGCCAGAGGAGAAATTTGGAGTGCCTGTAGAGTTCCATATGGCTGGCACTTAGATGCAAAGTGAAGAGGGCCGAAGGTGGATCTGAAAACGTAGGGCAGGTTATAGGTTACTTTGATTTTTGTGCCAAATAAAAAAAAATCATTTGGGTGGGATTGGATCTTGTGAGGTCATTTGATTAGGTATTATTTCATTAATTTTATGTAACGATTACTTCACAGGAAATGGGTGGGCGTATTGGTCCGTGTTGGAAATAAAAGTTTGCTGGAATCACAAACAGGACTTAGAGGTAAAAATTTGAGGGTCATAGTTTAACCCTAAATGGTCTGTATCATGAGACAGCTTTGTAGCTGAATCTGTACTCTTATGAGTCTTTTTCTGATATATAAGCTACTAAACATTTAAAAATGTGATCACCATAGATATTTTTCTACAGTGACTACTCTGTGAAGATATAAGGTAATATATACAAAATACTTAGTACGAAGTATCTTGCCTGGCACACAGTAGGTGCTCAACAGTATAATCTGTTTCTCCCCCAAACTGGCCAGACCTAAGGAAGCTTCTACTTTATGAACTTTTAGGAGAAACTGTAAAAAAAAAAAAAAAGCAACAACACCCTGGCCCTAAGTGTGTATTTGTTGAAATATCTGTTAATTCTTTGGTAAGAATTTGGAATTTCCTTGGTGATTTAAACAAGATTTCCTCTATCAAATGTGCTCATTGTGAAAGTCTTAGATCACCAGCACAGATCTGATGTGAGCACAGACTCTTCAAAGCCTTGGTGGGACTACCTGTTTTAGCAGTTGCTCCCATTTAAAAATAGTTCCAGCTCCTGGCACTTCAAGGTTTCAGGGAATCAGGCAGAGGCACTCTGGATATGCAAGAATATGTTTTTCTCTTGGATTTGTAGGTGGGCAGCAGGTTTACCTGATGTCTATCAGTGCTGACAAATGCTGAGGAGGAAATGAGATGGCAAATCGGAAAACGAAAACTTGAACTAGGTGTTTGCTGGGTACCATCAAGAAGTATTGCATGCCTTTCGTTTGTTTTGATTAAATTCCAAGGTGATAGAATCATCCGGCTGTTAAAAATAATTAAGTGTCTTGTTTTCTACTTAGAAGTGTAATGGTTCCAGAGTTGCAAGTCAGAATGCTTTTGCAGCGGGACACTGGGACACTGGAACACAACCCTTGTTCCTGGGATTGAGCCTTTCGGTGAACAGGGCAGTTTATCAGGTGACATCACCGAGACACCTTTCAGGGAGCATTTCTTTGGATATGTGAAATTTTCCAAACCCCAATTACTAGAAATAATAGGATTATCAATCCACTTGGACAAAAACAAAGCAAAGCCATACCAAATATAAAATGTAGAGATGTTTAAGATCACGTTTCCTAATTATATATTCCAGTTAAATTGGAAATCTATAATAAAAATATGACACCCCCCCAAATGCCCCTGGAAACTAAGAAATGGTCTCCCAGATAAACCTTTGATCAGAGAGGAAATCAAAAAGAAATGGTACATTCTTTAGAAAGCAGTAAAATGATACTTCCTACCCCAGTTTTTAGGGCATAGTATATCCCAAAACTTTCCTCAAAGGAAAGCTTGTAACAGTAAATAAATAAATAACATACATATGTTATATATTTATATATTATATACATATTTATATTTCCTTCAAAAAGAGGAAAAGATGCTGATAAAGTTAAAAGTTAGAATTAATGGAATAGATGATAAAAAAAAAGCAGAAAGATCAACTAAGACAAAAAATTAGAAAAAGTAAAAATATTCAACATGAGCAATGAAGAAACACAACCACAGAAGCAGGAGAGTCTGAAAGAATTATACATCAAAACTGTAAAACTGGGATCCCTGGGTGGCGCAGCGGTTTGGCGCCTGCCTTTGGCCCAGGGCGCGATCCTGGAGACCCGGGATCGAATCCCGCGTCGGGCTCCCGGTGCATGGAGCCTGCTTCTCCCTCTGCCTGTGTCTCTGCCTCTTTCTCTCTCTCTCTCTCTCTCTGTGTGACTATCATAAAAAAAAAAAAAATTCAAAACTGTAAAACTCTATAGAAACAAATTTGAAAATTTAGAAGGAACAGACAATTTTTTACACAAAATGTCCTGTTGTCCCATCTCAGCATTGGTTCTGGACTTTATTATTTTAATGTGCACTAAAACGAGATGAGATGGTAGTCCTCTTAGGTTATCAGGTTGTGCTATGATCTCTAGTAGTGTGTGTGATACGTGTATTGTGAAGAATGTTTTTACTTTATTTTTTAATTTTTTTATGTTTTTACTTTAAGAGGCTTAAGTATGATCCTGTATTCCAACCCTTCCCCTCCACCTCCAATTCTCTCCAAATGCAAGTTAGCTTACACTTCCTTTTTTTTAAATTTATTTTTTAAAATTTTTTTTTATTTATGATAGTCAGAGAGAGAGAGAGAGAAAGAGAGGAAGAGACACAGGCAGAGGGAGAAGCAGGCTCATGCACCGGGAGCCTGATGTGGGATTCGATCCCGGGTCTCCAGGATCGCGCCCTGGGCCCAAGGCAGACGCCAAACCGCTGCGCCACCCAGGGATCCCCCAGCTTACACTTCCTTTAAAGAACAGCATGTAGAGCTCCTGCCTAAGAAAATGAAACACATTCCTGTATTGGTGGCTAAGGACCACTAACTCCTCCCAGTCCTGCTGGTGGTGGGAGAGTTTCATGAAAAATTGAGTCCTGAATTTCTATTTCCTAAGGAAGATGGTGATGACTATATAATTGACACATCTACTGAAGCAACATCCCTATCTACTTTAAAAGTTTGTAATTATTTTAAGAATGCTTTGTCCAAAGGTCATGATTTAACACCTGCAGCCACAGAAGGTGTCATTAAATTTTATTCTGTGAAGCATGACTTTTCATTTAGATCAAATGGCTCTTCCAAATCTATTCTGCACATTTTCAACTTTAAGTCAGCTTATGCACACCTTAAAAAGTAAAGTCATTGCTGTTGATCTGTTGGCAGAAGATGAGTTAACACACAGATTATGCTAGTTTCATGTAAATGTTACCAGATGCTTCAAAAAGAAAATCAATTAAAATTTTAACTTAAATGGTGTAATTATTTTCATATAATTCAGAAAAGCTTTTAGAAAAATCATTCCTCTGAAGTTTAAATATTTAATATTACTGTGGATTCTATTATAAATTTGTTTAAAAGTTTACCATCAAAAAATAAAAAATATATATATTTGTGTGTGTGTGTATATATATATATAATTTTTTTTTTTTTTTGGATTTTAGAAAGCAAGGTGGAGAGGCAGAGGGAGAGAGAGAGAGAGAATCTTAAGCAACTCCATGCCTGTGGTGGAGCCCAACGCAGGGCTCGATCTCACAACCGTGAAATCATGACCCTAAGATCATGTCCTGAGCTGAAATCAAGAGTTGGGATGCTTAACCAACTGAACTACCCAGGTGCCCCTGAAATTTATATATTTTTAACAACTCTATTGCGGTAAAATTTACATACCAGAAATTTTACCCATTTTAAGTGCACAGTTGGAAGACTTTCAGTAAACTTCTGCAATCATGCAAACAGCACTGCCATTCAGTTTTAGACTGCCTCTAGTCACTGACCGCAAAAGCTGCCTGGTGCCCCTTTGGAGTCAATCCCCACATTCACATTCAGCCCCTGGAAAGTAATGAAAATGATTTATTTTTCAGTGAGAACACGAATAAGGATTTTGGTGGCGCAAAATATCAAAGTATACACAGTGGAATTACTAGAATAAGAAATCCGTGGAATATAAATGTGCATGTATAATTGCACATAGAAATCATTATTTCTTTCAAACAAGATTCGGTGAAAACAGAAATAACAGCCACATTTTACAAATATTTTTCTTGATACACTAAGTTGGTGAACGACATTTTTGTGATGGAGGTGACGTTGAATATGGATGGAAGTCCTTTGGCACGCAGTTTGTTTTTTGTCCTTGCATCCCATTATCAATCAGATTTTATAAATATTTTGAGTCTTTGAAGAATTGCTTTGTAAATCAGTCTAGCGGATAGTCTTGACCATTTTTTGCAAAGGGGTCCTCTAAATTTGGGTTGTATTTTGTTTGAGTCCAGTTAGAAATTTTTAATCAAAGTATTAGTTAATGGAGCAAGAAAAACAAATATTCAGGCTTTGAAGTTTTACAAATTGCAATTATGGAAAACAAAGCTTGCAAACAGGAAAAATATGGCAAATTCCCCTTGCCATATTTTTAACGTTAAGATAAACCAAAAAAAAGATAAACTAAAATAAAGTTTAAAAACTGTTTTAATGAATACAAACATGTCGTTTTATTCATTTAAAGTTTTATTTCTGAAAAATTAGAATTTATCCTTATAAGGTAGGAACTGAGCAAGTAAATGATAAGAATTCAAATACAGTATACAGAATTCAATTTTGAAATTTTATAGTTCCACTTGGAATATCTGGACTGTGGAAAGAGTCTTTTGATAGAAATACTATTTTTAATTGGATACACTTGTGTTTTCCTCAGTAACTCAAAATAGATTGAATTTAGAAGGTCTGTGATTTCAAGATATCTAACTTTGATTATACAGTAAAAAGCATCACAAATAGAATTCATTTAATGAATTTTCTTGTATAAATATTTCTCAAAGAAAGGTATTAAAAGGAAAAAATACAGTGTCTTTTAAAATACTTAAATATTTACACGCCCTAATATAAATATAAAAATTAAGAATCTAAAAAAAAACCATTAAGAATCTACTCCATGTAGTAGAATTTTCTCTGAGCTTACTAGGTATTTGAGCACTGAAGAGAAAGTATCTTCTCAATTAAAAATATTATGGTCTACAGAAAAGAGTTAATCAAAGCGTTCAATAATTTCAAATGTATTAAATATGAAATGTGCCTTTGAAGAAGAGTGCAGGAATTTTTATTTAAAAAATAAAATTATATTGAAAATATAACATCTTTCATAAAAATAGCAACAACTCAGTAACACAATAATTAAGTACTTGAATATGCACCAAGAATAATTCCCCTTGCCATATTTTTAATGTTAAGATAAACCAAAATAAAGTTTAAAAACTGTTTTAATGAATACAAGCATGTCGTTTTATTCATTTAGAGTTTTATTTCTGAAAACAGTTTTTGAATCAAACCATTCAGTCCAGTCCAGTTTGCAGACCAATGTATTTGTCTGTAAACCAACTATTTTGTGAATCCCCTATATATTTTAAAAGTTATTTGATTTTATTAGCATCTTTTTTCATCCTTAGAGTGTCCTCGTTTGGGCAATTTTATGGTCATTATGTCTTTAAGAGTCAGATGATTACTTTGTTATTTCAAATTTTCTAGGTCATAGAAAAAGATAAGTACCTCCCCAATTCACTTTATGAAGCCAGCGTACCATTAATACCAGTATAAGATAATACAACAGGGTCAAGAAGGTATTATTCCAGGATATATATTTGGTTCAATATGAGAAAATCCAGCCACCGAATCCATTATCTAAAAAATTTAAAAGTAACATGATCATATTGGTAGTTGCTGAGAAAACATTTAGTATAGTTCAGTACCAAACCTAATAAAACTCAGAGGAATACAAGGAATAGAAGGAAACTATTTAGACATAAAGACTATTTGTGAAAAATCTAACAACTTTATTTTATATGGTGAAATACTAAAACCAATTAAATAAGGATCTAGATTAGAATGTCTGACCAGCATTTTTATTTATCATTATGTGTAATGTTGTAGGAAATTCAATGAGATAACAAATTATATTGCTGATATATTTCCTGGAATGGAAGAGATTAAAAAACTTTTTTTCTGGTAGCTGAGATGACTGTATATACACCCCCGAATGTGAGACTAAATTAGAAACAGAACAGCCACTCTAGTGGAATTAATAAACTATTTGGGGAGATGGCTGGATGTGAGATAAATGTAGAAATTGAAAGTTTTTCTCTAAGCAGTGAATTCTAAGAAATGGAGGAATTATTCCCTTAAATAATAAAACCATAAAATATACAAAATATTTAAATTTCCTACAGTTCAAAACTAGAAAAGCTACATGGGTTTTTAAAAATTGGATAAAATGATCATAAAGTTTTATATTGATAAATACCCTATTGAAGTTAAGAAAAGTATGAAATATAGCAATATTATAGACCACTATAATCAAGATGGTGTTGGCTTAGCAATTGACAAATAGACCATTGGAACAGAGTAGATTTAGAAATAAATCATTCAGGTCATTGGAAACCTTTTTAATCAAGACTGGAAGCCCCAGATTAATATCCAAAATATATAAAGTACTCTTTAAGTCATCACCAATAAAACAAGATCCAATTAAAAAATGGGCAGAGGACCTGAATAGACATTTTTCCAAAGAAGCCATACAGAATACCAACAGTCCCATGGAAAGATTCTCAACGTCATTCACCATCAGGGAAATGCAAATCAAAATCACAATGATCTCATTCACACCACTCAGAAAAAGACAAGAAATAACAAGTGTTGGTGAGGATGTGGAGAAAAGGGAACCCTTGCGCACTGTTGATGGGGTTGTGAATTGGTGCAGCCACTGTGGAAAATAATATGGAGGTTCCTTAAAAAATTAAAAATAAAAATATCATACAGTCCAGTAAACCCACTTCTGGGTATTTATCTGAAGAAAATAGAAACGTTAACTTGAAAAGATGTGCACCCCTAGCATTATTTACAATAGCCAATATATGGAAGTAACCTGAGTGTCCATTAGTAGATGAGTGGGTAAGGAAGAGGTGGTATATATACAATGGAATGGTACTCAGGCATAATAAAGAACAAGATCTTGCCATTTGCAGCAACAACATGGATGGATCTAGAGAGCATAATGTTAAGGGAAAGAAGTCAGAGAAAGACAAATACCATATGATTTCACTTATATGTAAAATCTAAAAAACAACTAATGAACAAACAACCGCAGAATCTTTTTTTTTTTTTTTAAGATTTTATTTATTTATTTATGAGAGACACAGAGAGAGAGGTAGAGACATAGGCAGAGGGAGAAGCAGGCTCCCTATGAGATCCTGATGTGGGACTTGAGATCACAACCTGAGCCAAAAGACGCTCAACTGCTGAGCCACCCAGGCGCCCTAAAGCCCCAGATTGTTAAATATAGAGAACAGATTGGTGGTTTCCAGAGCAGGGTCAGTTGGGTGAGGGTGAACAAAGTAGATAAAGGGGATTAAGAACTACAAACTTCCAGTTATAAAGTCAGTAAGTCACAGGGATGAACAGTACAGCATAGGGAACCTAGTCAATGATACTGCAATAACATTGTGTGGGGACTGAGGGTAACTGCATTTACTGTGGTGGGCATTCTGTAATGGAATTGTCAAGTCACTATGTTGTACACCTGAAAGTAAGATATGTCACCTGTACTTTAATTAATTTAAAAAAGACTGGAATCCCCAGAAGCTAGATAAGAAAAGGGAGGCTTATCTGAATATATACCATCAAAAACCATTTTGTCCAAGTAGTAACAAAATAAATCAAGGCATCAGCTTCATTTGGAAGAAGCGTTTGTAAAACATATTTCAGGCAATGTGTAATACGAACAGGAAAAATATAAATGATTCTAAAACAAAATGGACAAAGAATATGAATAGGTAATTCACAGATGTGAGATAAATGATGTGTGTGTGCACATGTGGTGTGCTTAAGTGAGCAGAGAGAAAAATGCTTACAAGACACCATAGGCTGTTTGTTATCTTTAGCATGTGGTCAGTGAGGGGCTGCTGAGAGTAGGAAGTGAAAAACATGCTATGACACACTTCTGACCACTGAAGAAGATAGACACAAGAATAATTTGAATAATTTGAGTGCTCCCTAGGTGCCATAGTTGAAGAAGAAAGAGAAAGCTGAGTTAGAAGTGGAAAGAATAGAGAGGACTCCGGGCAGTAAATTATTTTTTCACTACTGGCCTTATGAGATGTTGATTACTTGTAACTAGTGGCACAGTGACTTCCTCGAGATAGGTATAGTTGAGTGGGTCAGGCATAATATGAGTTTAAAAATTATTGGGAGGTCCTTGGAAAAGGCATTTTGCAAAGGTATGTCACATGACTGCAATCCTTGCTTATTTAAGCTGATCTTCATATGCTTCCTAATCTATGATTGCTCTCCAGAGGCCAAGGGGAATGAGAAAGATCTACTTAAGGAACGAACAATGATTTGTAAGAAAGATCTTTCAGATTCCATTTTTTTTTTTAAAGATTTTATTTATTAATGAGAGACAGAAAGAGAGAGAGAGAGAGAGGCAGAGACACAGGCAGAGGGAGAAGCAGGCTCCATGCAAGGAGCCCGATGTGGGACTCGATCCTGGGTCTCCAGGATCACGCCCTGGGCGGAAGACAGGCACTAAACTGCTGGGCCACCCAGGGATCCCCCAGATTCCATTCTGTTGACAATGCAGACATTGTTGCACGGAGTCTCTGGTTTTTGCTAAAGTTGTTAGTAAAAGAAAAGTCCTTGAGCTGCTCTTCCTGAGGACCACACTGCGACATGGTGCTGAGGAAGGTCTGGATGACTTCAGGTGTAAGGTGGTAGATGTGGAAAGGAAATAAGCTTCCCACGAGTAGGGGAGATTTTTTTCTCTTGGAGGATACAGAAGAAGATCCCTCCCTCTCAAGGTACCTGCATTTCTCAATCCAGCATTCATCTATAGCTGTGGCTTCCACGCCCTTAGTTTGGTTTCTTTGATCTGTTGCAGACAATAATATTTGTTAGTTCTATCTGGCTTCTGGTTTCACTGGGCACTTTATGATTCATTATTTTGTAGGAAGAGAAGAGGGAGCAACCAATTGCTACAGTATCTGGGATGATGACTTATGGGAACGTTGTTTAGGGATTTTTTTTCATTGTCTGATACGTAGGAATTTGGAGATGTTAAGTGGAGAATCTTTTTTTTTTTTTTTGGTTAAAGACTTATTTGACAGCATGGGGGAGGGGAGAGGGACAAGCAAGCTCCCTGCTGAGCAGGGAGGAGGACATGGGGCTCTATTCCAGGACCCTGAGATCATGACCTGAGCCAAAGTCAGATGCTTAACAGACTGAGCCACCCAGGTACCCCTCTCGTGGAGAATCTTAAGTCAGGGCTGATGCAGTCATTTTTTTCTGTAGTTCGGTGATGAACAGTAATTCTGAATCCCATTTTCTTATTGGCCTATAACCCTAGCTGGCTAGTGGTGTTATATAAGGAATGTTCAGAGTCTTGAACAACTGAATCCTTTGGAGTCTTTTTCTCTTGTAAGCTCTCCATCTGGAGTCATGATGGGTTCTTGTGTGGCATCATGGCAATGACGGCATGAGAGGATTCTGGTCAAGTTTTTCTTGTTGGGGCTCAGCAGGTTTTGACTTGCTCTGTGAGATGTTCAGATGCTCTTGTATGGTTGAAATAGAACCAAATGACATACTTCCAGCTTTTTGAAAACCTTGATATCAAGTCTCAGGTAACTGGATGACTGTCAAGTCATCCTGAACATATCCCTTGAATAGTTTCTATCACATTATTTTTGTGATGTTCTTAAGTCTTATTTTGTATTGTGTCTGACTCTTTTTTAAAAAAGATTTATTTATTTATTTATTCATTCATTCATTCATTCATTCATTCATTCATGAGAGACAGAGAGAGAGAGGCAGGCTCCCTCCTGGGAGCCCAATGCGGGATTGGACTCCAGGACCTGGGGATCATGACCTGAGCCTAAGGCAGACGCTCAACCACTGAGCCACCCAGGTGCCCTATATTGTGTCTTACTCTTAGTTTTATGCTTAATACGCTCAATAAATGTTGACTGAATGTATAAATGAGCACCATTAGATGCACCAGAAAAATGCAAATGGAGTTATAGCTGTTTGGAAAGCAGAAATGACCAAATTGGCATTGGCAGAGCTGGTGACCTTTGCCTTACATCTTTTCCTGTGGACAGAATTGCACTTTATTGCAGAAGCTGGTTTCCCAATACTTGTGTTCTTTTGTCTGGTTTTTGAAACTGAGCAAATCTTTTTCTTTAATTTAGATTTTAGTGCAGTATGTAATTAAGATGTCACATCTAAGGTATGTGTTACTAATTTACCTGCTCAGGTATATTAGAAGAGTAATTTCAACTGCATAAGAATGCATCTTGATTTTTCTTTATATTTATAAAAATATATATATATATTTAAATATAAATAAATATATTTATTTGCTTTATAAGAGCAACGTTGACAAGAAGAAACTCCACTTGATTCACTTCTTATGTAGGACCTCAGTGCATTTTATAACACACACCTATTAGATACTACATGTGGTAGGTATATATTATTATGGAGCATCTTATACATATTGAGAAAGCTAGTAATTCTATTATATATTTGTTTTTAGCCTCCTTATGTAGGGAAAACTCTGAGCAAGCTTTGGATTTACTTTGGGTTTGCTTTTTTATGATTTTTGGTATATCGCAAGGTAATGGAATTCCTGTTACAGTTTGGATTACTTACTGTTAATGTGAAGATTTTGTTTGCCTTTTCTTTAGGGAGGTCTGTAATTCAGATTGGGAGATGACTCTCTATGATGAATATCCACATGACTGCAGTCTCAGGTGGATAGTTTGTAATATCATGTCTGTTATTGCTCAGACAAAATACTGTTCTAGATGATAGTGGCTGGATTTTACTTCTCAGTCTGAGATATCAAATGTTACATTCATTTTGGCAGCCTAAAAGAAGCAGTTCCTCCTTAGGCATATTTGGGGGCTTCTCTTTCACCTACCCTTTAAATACTGGGGTTCCTTTGCGTTCTCTTTGCTTGCCTGCCTTCCTCCCTCCCTTCCTTCCTTTCTTCCTTTCTTTTTCTCTAAGTAGGCTCCATGCCCAGCGTGGAGTCCAACCCAGGGCTTGAACTCACCACCCCAAGATCAAGACCCGTGCTGAGATCAAGACTCAGAAGCTTAACTGACTGAGTCACTCAGGTGCCTCTGGATTCTTTTTTCCGATTCCTTTCTTTTCGCTTCTCATTTCCTTTCCTTAGATGAATAACATTGACCGAATTCTTACTGCATCTCAGGTCAGGGCCGTGCTGTACAGCTGAGCAGGTTGTGTGCTGCACAATTTCAGGAGGTGACATTCACTGGCCCACCCTAAAGACTTGTGTAGTGTCATCAGGCACTGTGCTCGATACTTTACAAACCCCTTGTTGACCCTCACAACAGCCTATGTGAAGAATATCATCATTCCTATTTCATAGATGAGAAAACTGAGTTTTGGGTATGTTAAAACTTGTTCAAGCTTACACAGTAATGAGTGGGCAATAAAGTTTGTATGGGTCCAAAGCCTTTGCTTCTCTCTACAGTGTGCTACCTTTTGTGGGTGATCTCAGCTCTTGGTGAGCTCATCTGTGACCACTACTTCAAGGCTGCTGATTACTAAAAGACTCTCCACCTTCTGTTGATTGCCTATGAGACAAGTCTTCCAGTATGTCCCAGAGGCACCTCAGATTCTGAAGGATTCAAATGGAATCATCATTTTCTGTATGACTGCTCCTCCTCTGTTTGCACTCTCATTTCTTGGCACCAGCAGCCTGGGCTCTTTTCTCCCCCAGCCTCCACATCAAATTGGATACCAGGTCCCTCCTCTCACTTCTGTTTCTCAAACATCTCTCCACTCATCCCCTTCCTTTCTAGGCCAATGGTCACTATATTGGCTCAGGCCCTCATTCTTGGATTCTGAATGCATGTGCTCTGACTTAGGACAAGGACTACCTAGGTGCTTACACTGGCTGTTGCACCTGGCTCACCTCTCTCCACCTTCCCCACGTGGCTGCTTGAAGACTCAGCTTTGAATCACTTTCTCAGGGAAGCCTTTCTTGATTGTTTTCACCGACCCCTTTCCACAGCTCTTCTGTGTACTCCCATAGAGCATCATGTTTATCATTTCACTCACCATAGTATCCTACTCCTGGATTTTCTTGTCTGACTCCTTCCCTGGACTGAGAGCTCTTTCAGGACAGGAACCAGATCCAATTTATCTTTGTCTTTCTAGCACCTAACAGCTTGTCTGGGAAGAGATCAATAAATGATTGAGGGGCACCTGCGTGGCTCAGTTGGTTAAGCGTCTGCCTTCAGCTCAGGTCATGACTCCCGGGGTCCTGGGATTGAGCCCCTCATTCCTAGTTATTTTATTCCAGATCCGAAAGAGTTGTTCACATACTACTATAGCGTTCTATGTGTTTAGTTAATCCTGTTAAAATTTTAATGTACTTTTTATTAACTTACATAGTGAAAATAATCCATGCTGATGTTATTTAGTTACCCAGTTTTTCCCCCTTTCTTTCTGCCATTTGCAACAGCAGGCGGCATGATCATTGCTTAACATATGTTTTCAGGAGAGCAGCTTCTTCCCTTATCCTGTTGACAAAAGATTATAATTTAATTGCATGATAATTTAGAAAGTGGATTCTGTGTTGAACTTTGGTCTACAGTGCCAGAGTTTTGCACTGAACTAATGAATAAACTAACCTTTTAGAAGGGGCTTTGTTTATCTTTCCTAATGCCTCTCCATCGACAGTGGCCGCTACAGTAAGAAAATACCTTGAGGTTGATTATCTTATTTATTTATTTATTTATTTAAATTTTTATTTATTTATGATTGTCACAGAGAGAGAGAGAGAGAGAGAGGCAGAGACAAAGGCAGAGGGAGAAGCAGGCTCCATGCACCGGGAGCCCGATGTGGGACTCGATCCCGGGTCTCCAGGATCACGCCCTGGGCCAAAGGCAGGCGCCAAACCGCTGCGCCACCCAGGGATCCCCATCTTATTTATTTTTATTTGTTTTTTAAAAGAGTTTATTTGAGAGAGAGAATGAGTAGGGGAAGAGGCAGAGGGAAAAGCAGATTCCTCACTGAGCAGGGAGCCCGAAGTGGGGCTTGATCCCAGGATCCCAGGATTGTGTCCTGAGCTGAAGGCAGATGCTTAACTGAGCCCCTCAGGCACCTGAAAGTTTATTATCTTAGCGCCTAACTACCGCTAAATTTGGAGCTAGACTCCGTGGGGTGGTCATTAACGTGTACCTTTTCACCTAATACAATTCAGGTCTCATTCCAGCTCTGCCCCTCTCTGGTTCCGGCCAACCACTTCAAACTCCCTGGCCATCAGGTTCCTTGTCTTTAAAATTAGGCATTTCGACTAAACTTGCTGGAACAACTTTTCAGCCTCAAATGTCCTCTGATACTATTACTTTGGGTCCCTCCCTACTGTGTGCTCTCTGTCTTATTTTCCTTGCCTGCCTTCTCTTCCTCCCCCAGTAATGGACTGGTCTGGGCCTGTCCTACCATCGTGTAGGTACGTTGTTTTCTTCAAGCGCATGGCTTTGGCCTGTAGGTTTTCTTGAACAGGGAGGGCTGAGAAGCAGTTTCCTTATGTTGTCTGGATTGGTACCCACTACCCCTGCTTCACTGGCACGCTCAGATCCCTTCCACAACAGACAGGTGGGCCCGTTCCTTTTAGGAAGCACACTCCTGGCTGCCTTTGCAAAAGTAGAGTGAGGTTGCCCAGCAGGTACAGAAAGATTCCTGTATCACAGCAGGGACATTTCTAAATTGCAAGGGTTCAACAGATTAGGGACTGTGATTGTGACATGGGGAGGGGAGGAGGGGTGGTGGCAGGTGTGGGGAGTGAATAGGTATATCATGTTTTAAACACACAAGTTAAGTGTCAGAGATTTTGTGGTGAGGAGGGCGCATCATAGCATACCCTACAGCTTCTGGATTGCTGTGTTACCTTCTCTTCAACCAGATCCAACCTGCCTGCCAGGTCACAATGGGTTCCCACATCCAATCTGTTGCTAAAGCACTTCAAGCAAAATCACTGTGTCATCAAGGTGTGCCTTTATTTTAGGAGGTAAGCAAAGACTGTCCTGCTCTGAATTGCCTGTGTTCTCATTTAATCAGGGGACGCAAAAGGACAAATCAGGGACAGGGTGTTTCTGATGAGATGTGTGGCTGGGAAATGTTTCTATAAAAACAGTGTGCTGCCAGGGTGGGAAGGCAGGTTGGGGATCCCAAGTAAAAGAGAGATTTTTGAAGAAGCTGGGAAGGAGGGAGAGAGGGAAGGAGTCCTAGCGGGAACAAGGGCTGATGAGCCACAAGCTTGCAAGGCCAAGAGGTGAAATGTCCTGGTCTGGGTGGGGGGTGAAGGGCATTGAAGGGCTGCCAGCCAGGCACCCTGCCCCGGATTTCTGCAGCCTGCAGGGGTAGTCCCAGGAGGGGGTGGGGGTAGAGAGAGAGACCAAGAAGGAGGAGGGGGGAGGGAGGGAGAGAGAGGAGAGAGGGAGTGGGAAGAGGAGAGGAGAGGGAGAAAGAAGGAGAGGGAGAGAGGAGGAGAAGCAGGACGGGGCGGGGGGGGGGGGCAGGGAGAGGGAGAAAGTGAGGAGGAGGAGGAGGAGAGGGAGAAGGAGAGAGGGAGAGAGAGGAAGGGAGAGAGAAAGGAGAGGGAGAGAGGAGAGAGGGAGTGGGAAGAGGAGAGAAGAGAGGAGAAAGGAGAGGGAGAGAGGAGGAGGAGCAGGAGAGGGAGGGGAGAGGGAGAGAGAGGAGGAAGAGGAGGAGAGAGAGGGGGGAGAGGGAGAGGGAGGAGGAGAGGGGGGAGAGGGAGAGATAGGAGGAAGAGGAGGAGGAGGAGAGAGAGGAGGGGGAGAGAGGAGGAGGGGGAGAGGGAGAGGGAGGAGGAGAGAGGGGGAGAGGGAGAGGGAGGAGGAGAGGGGGGAGAGGGAGAGAGGAGGAAGAGGAGGAGGAGGAGAGAGAGGAGGGGGAGAGAGGAGGAGGGGGAGAGGGAGAGGGAGGAGGAGAGAGGGGGGAGAGGGAGAGGGAGGAGGAGAGGGGGGAGAGGGAGAGAGGAGGAGGGGGGAGAGGCAGAGGGAGGAGAGGGGGGGAGAGGGAGAGATAGGAGGAAGAGGAGGAGGAGGAGAGAGAGAGGAGGGGGAGAGAGGAGGAGGGGGAGAGGCAGAGAGAGGAGGAGAGAGGGGGGAGAGGGAGAGATAGGAGGAAGAGGAGGAGGAGGAGAGAGAGGAGGGGGAGAGAGGAGGAGGGGGAGAGGGAGAGGGAGGAGGAGAGAGGGGGGAGAGAGAGAGGGAGGAGGAGAGGGGGGAGAGGGAGAGAGGAGGGGGAGAGAGGAGGAGGGGGAGAGGGAGAGGGAGGAGGAGAGGGGGGAGAGGGAGAGAGGAGGAGGGGGGAGAGGCAGAGGGAGGAGAGGGGGGGAGAGGGAGAGATAGGAGGAAGAGGAGGAGGAGGAGAGAGAGAGGAGGGGGAGAGAGGAGGAGGGGGAGAGGCAGAGAGAGGAGGAGAGAGGGGGAAGAGGGAGAGATAGGAGGAAGAGGAGGAGGAGGAAAGAGAGGAGGGGGAGAGAGGAGGAGGGGGGAGAGGCAGAGGGAGGAGGAGAGAGGGGGAGAGGGAGAGATGGGAGGAAGAGGAGGAGGAGGAGAGAGACAGGAGGGGGGAGGGGAGGGGAGGGCGCGGGGCCGCGAGCGGAGCCCCGAGCGCAGGGGTCCAGCCTGCGGCCGGGGGGCGGGGCGGGGCGGGGGTCAAGGCCCCTCACCTGCTCTCCCGGTGCGACCCAGATGGGAAGTAGGAAGTGCCGCGCCTGCGCTTCCTGTATAAATAAGCGCGCGGCTCGCCGCGCTCCTGCTGCTCGCGGCTGGCGAGCTGCGCCCCACGCTCCGCGGCGCTCGGGGCGGCGGGCGGCGGGCGGCTGTCGGCCCCGCTCCTCCTCCGGCGCGGCTCCCGCCCCTCCTCCCCCTCCCCCCTCCCTCCCCTCCCCTCCCCTCCCCTCCCGCCCGGCTGCAGCCCTGAGGAGCGCCGAGCGCCGAGCGCCGAGCCCGGGGCGCGGGAGCCGGCCGGGCCTCCGGGGGCGCGCAGCCTGGTCGCGGGGCGCGCGGGGGTCGCTGCCCGCAGGACCGCGGCTCTCCTGCCAGGTAGGTTCGGCGTGGCCGGGCCGGCGGGTGCTGGCCTGGGAAAAGGGAGAGGGAAAAAAAAAAAAAAAGAAGGAGCAGAGTCTCGGACTCCCGGTTCGGAGCTTGCCTTCCTGGCCGCGGCGCCCAAGCCGCGCGCCTCCGGCACCTGTTAACTTTTCCCGGCGGACGCCCCTGGAAAGGTAAAGAGAAAGTGACCCGTGATCCGACGGCCTCCACGGGGGTACGACGGGCAGGTTCGAGGTTGGCTCACCCCCCCCCCCGCCTTTCTCGGGGGACCAGACCCCAGTCGGCATCCCCGCGGGCGCTCCCCTGGGGCCCTGGGCGTCGACCTGCCTCGACGGGCGGACGGTGGGGTCTCGGCGATCCCGCTGGTTTCGTCAGGGAATCGCTGATAAGGCGCAGCGGGACTCTGGTCCTCTGTTGCTGCTCTCGCGTTTTAAGTTAAAACGAAAGCGATCCCCGCGTCCGCGGAGACAGGGTCCCGCGAGCCGAGGTCTCCCCAGGCACCTTTTGCTCCGGTCTAGGAGCTTCGGGGACTCTGCTGCGCGTCCGGCCCTGATGCCTGCCTCTACTTCCCACGCTCAGACTTCGCAGGAACGAATTCTCCTGTTCTGCAGAAATGCCCTCGTCCTTGCTTCCACTGTCGTGTGCCACTTCATTTCTTGCTGCTGCACCGATCTTGACTAAACGTTAGCTGGGGGTCCCTGTAGGTCCCGGTAGGTCCCTGTAGGTCCCTGTAGGTCCCTGTAGGACTGCGCTCTTGTAATGCGGCGTTTCTGGATGTTAATTTGGACACTGCAAGGTCTGAATTAAAGAACAATGTATCTTAGCATTTCGGAAGCAGCAGATTGGGGGTGGGGGGAGAAGGGGGGGGGGTCTAGGCCCAGAAACAAAATAAATGAACTTTGAGATGACTCAGTTTTCAGGGTGTGGGTAAGAGGCAAAAAGGAATCCAGCCAGTCTTACTGATGGATCTGGCTGCTGCAGTTTGCGCTGAGATGGTCCCTGGTCCCTTTCACATCCCATTGCTCTGTGGATGCCTCCTTCTCCTGACTCTGTCCTCCCTTCCCTTATGAACAGAACTTAGTTCTGTTCCTAAGTAGCAGCCCCTCAAGTATCTCTGAAACCATCTTGAAGAGGAGGTGGAGGGGGCGAGAAACATCTACGTAGCAGACCCTTGAGCCGCATTGAGATAATTGTATTCAGTCCAAGGCCGCGTTTTCACACACCTCCAGTTTTACCTGTGTGCACCTGTGACTCACCTCTTTTTCTTTGTGGAGGGCACACACTTGGAAAAATAGGAAAGAGAAAAAACTCTTCTGTTTCTCAAGTTTTCTCTGACAAATTGAAACTTCTTTTTTTTTTTTTTTCAAATTGAAACTTCTTGATGAGTAAACAAATACAAGGTAAACGTGTATAGAGAATGTAAGAATAAAAAGGACGTCAAGTAGCAGAATTAGGCAGCTTGACATTTTATTTAAAACGGAAGAAAACCTAACCAACCCCCCCCCCCCCAAAAAAAAACCCTGAAGCAATCACCCTAGATAACTTTATCCTGCACTACTGTGCTGGAAGTGAGGTGTGAGTGTGGTCAAGCACTGTCCATTTACCCAGAGTTTTACAAATATTTACAGTCATCTATGCCAAATATCTTTGCACTGAGCCCCAGAGAACATTCTCAGCATTCAAAAGCTCCATTCTCATGAATGGCTTCAGTTCATTGGCAATTTAAAGGCATCCAGGCTTTCAAACTAGGTCAGTTTAAGACATGTCTTTTTTTTTTTTCCAAATAATTAAGTTTTTGGGTCTCCCAGATTATGAACTAGGTTTTCTGACGCAAGCTTGACAGCAGAGTGAAAAGTTATGCTCTATCTACAAAGAAAAAAAAAAGAGCTTATTTTATCTATGTAGTAACCATTTATCTTCCTCAAAACTTCTTTCTCTTCAGCAATAGTACTTTTAATTTGAGAAAGTATATTTATATTTTTTGTTTTTGAGAAGCAACTTTAATATTTTGGGTGTTCAGAAACATTTCTGAGGACTTCAGAATCCTATCTTTGTAGTGTTTCTGCTAATTCTGGCTTCCGTGTTTGCCCTGGCCTTGACTTACAACGTTACTTTCTTGTTGAGTGAGATTCTTAGTGTTTGAAATCACTAGTTTGAGGTAGAGGTCAGGAATCATGCTGAACCCAGATGTTGGTAGAGGGTCGAAGTCCAAACAGTTTTGACTAAACCTACTTTGTGCAACTGATTGTTTTGGATACGGGCAAGGAGCCAAGATGCCACACAAATCATGCTTTCCACGGTGAGTTTTGGGAAATAGGGATCTGCAGCCCTTGCTCCGGAATCCTGAGATCTGATTTGGCAAGAATGCCCTACCTGAGTTTATAGAAGCTCCTTAGCTCTAGCACATTACCAATAGCTTTCACCTTGGCATTTGTTGGAAGTGAATACACATGAGAGCCAGGCCTTGCATATTCTCTCTCCTCCATGTACATGTAAAGAAGTTCTCCACTGGGACACCTGGGTGGCTCAGCAGTTGAGCATCTACCTTCAGCTCAGGGCGTGATCCCAGGGTCCTGGGATCCAGTCTGGCATCGAGCTCCCTACAGGGAGCCTGCTTCCCCCTCTGCCTATGTCTCTGCCTCTCTCTCTCTGTGTCTCTCATGAATAAATAAGTAAATAAAATCTTTAAAAAAAATAAAAAATGGTATCCGCTGCAGGATCCAGTGACTACTGACTGCCAGATGTGCTCTAGATGCTGAAGATAAAGAGAAGGATAAGATGTGGCCTCTGTCCTGAAGGAGTTGGTATAAGCTTGGATATGACATTGTTTGGGGTTGCAATTTTTAATTTGTGTTGCTTTACCTGAGCCTGTTAGAGGTTTGCCATCTTGACTTTTTTTTTGTAATGTTTCTCCTATGTCGTCTGAGCCTTACAAAACTTGAAGTGGCATAACAGTACCGAAGTTCATTTATTTAATTATTTAAGTTTCAATTTGCTTGTTCACCTTTAGATACACGTGGGAGGTCTTGTACAATGTTCCTATTTTTATTAACTTTGGCATTTGCTTTTGCTCATTTGATGGGTACTTCTAAACCCAATGCATCACACTGCGGTAGTTATTAAAACATGGAAGACTGTACATTCAGGAGAGTAGAAGTGGTCAACGTTTTTGCAACACAGAATGAGAAACTTCTCGTATGTGATGAGACCTCCGTTCTTGAACTGAAAACACAGCCACCTAGGGGACATATACTTCTCAAATTCATAGCAGAAGCTACAGCTGATCATGTGGCTTGTAGCTTCTGTTCAAGAACATACTTTGAAAGCTGTGTCTCATTGGTTGCCAGTTCCTCTGCAGTCATGAGTTTGAGTCCCAGGCCTTGAGTCAACTGGTTCTTTGTCTTTGAGGGAAGACAGAACAAGCAAGACATCTCCCACTTGGCTCTTTATTGGACTTGTGGCTGAAGCTATAAGCCCACAAACTGTCCTGTGTATTATTATATAAAACTATCTGTTGACAACCTCCTCCACTAGTTTATTCTTTGTAAGTGGGGACTGGTTTTAACCACTTTGACATTCCTAACACCTAACATGTGGAATTCAGTTCCTTGTGGGTCAACTTGGTTTCCTGCATTATTGATTTTTTGTTAATTTTTTTTTTTAAGGAATTGATTTGGAAAAAGCATACAAAAATAGACAGGCTGCCCCTTGCTTAGTGTGAGATTGAAAGGAGTCCTCTCTCAAACCGGTTTTTAAATTTGTTTGTATTTAAAACCTCTGTATGAAACTTTCACAAGACGGGATAATACATATATACACATGTTTTTATTCATTTGGAGAAAACATTTTGATTTAGGTATTCGTGCTTTAGCAGCTGTAGTTTCGTGGCAGTGTCTTGACCCGAGAAATCAGCCCATCTCTTGCTCTATGGGGCTTTCTGAAATAACACTTCTCCTTGATCTGTTAATTACATCATTGTCTGACCTGCCTGTAAGTGGCGTCCCTTCCTGCTTCTGAACTTTGTTGTTATGCCAGGCAGGGGAAAGAAAATTATTCAGCAGGGCTGTATGAATAATTGTGGGAGGCAAGGGAACCACTGATTAAAACACGGGGTGGGCTGGGCACAGTGGTGATGTCGAGGAGGGAGCTACCATGATGAGTGTAAAATTGCAATGCCAAAAATATCATTGAGCTGTTATTCTCCTTTTCACTCCTACCTTCTTTGTTAAGTTTTTTTTGTTGTTGTTGTTAGGAAAGCTGGGAATGGATTTTCTCCTCTTGGGCCTTTCCCTGTAGTGGTAACAAGAACATGGAAAGAAGGCAAGAAAAAAGAAATGTACTTTTTAGGAGAAGGATCAACATTTTGCCAATGTTAAAATTTGCCATCTCAGATGCCTGTATTCTATAGGTTTAGAGAATTAGCTTATCCCAACATCATCTACTTTGGTGGCCATTATCTTGACAGATCTTTCTATATATTTTGTAGGGAAAAAAAGTAAAAATTAGATCTTATTATTCTCACTATAAAAAAATTGTAAGTAGTTGAGGGGATGGATGTATTAATTAACCTTATGGTAATCGTTTTGAAACATGTATAGATATACAGGTATATACACACATGTGTATGATCACTGCATCGTATACCTTAAACTTATACAATCCTATTAATTGATTATATTTCAATAAAGCTGGAAGAAAATTAGATCTTGTTAATAGCTGTACTAGACTTTATACAGAATCTAATAGCAAAGAGACTGTTAAGAAGCAATATCTGCTAATATTTAAGAAGCTAGTCCTAATGGAGTGTCTGTCCTTTTTACCCACATAGTAGTTAATAGGGATATGTTTGCGCACCAGTTCCATTTTTAGAAGCTAACAATCTCCGGGTTACACATTTATAATCTTAATGCCATCCTGGTACCTGTTGAGATGAAGATGTTGAAAGTTAAGGAATTACAGACTGAAGTATTTTTTATTTCCTGGTTTCCTCTGAATGAGGCTGAGAAGCAGGGGGGGAAGGACACCATTGTCCCCTTCCTATCCCATGAAGCACAATGGTAAACAGGCTTTTACATAACACTGCTACCTCACAAGGCCTGAGTAGGTGAATATTTACTTCTATCACATCTAAGAATTAAGTATTTATTAGATTTGTTTATAATAGAGAACAGTGTCTAATATATATTTTGCAAATAATGACAAAGTAGTGTCCTATATGTGGTGCCAGATATCTACTCATTGGCCTTGAGCAATATTCTTTTAAAAAATAATTAAATAGATATAAAATATTTCTTTCTCCCCCCCCCCCCCCCCCCAGAATTTATGTATGAGAAACACATAGAGAGAGGTAGAGACATAGGCAGAGGGAGAAGCAGGCTCCCTGTGGGAAGCATAATGCGGGACTCGATCCCAGCACCCTGGGATCACTCCCTGAGCCAAAGGCAGATGTTCAACCACTGAGCCACCCAGGTGTCCCTATTTCTGTTTTTCTGATATTACTGGATTTGTACTGGCTCATCTAGTCCTTAAATGACTAGAGAGTGGGTCAAAGGTGCAAGCTGAGAGTAGAACCACAGCACCGGCCACTGTGGAGGTCTACCATAAATCCTTGTAACACCCATTGCTCAGCCAGCTGGTCTACCTTCCATTCCAGACTGTATTTAAGGTAGAGCTTGAACAAATGGCTTTTGGCTGTTGATGGGCCAGCACTTCACTAGACTGAGTCATTACTATCTGAGTCATTAATAGCTTCTGTTAAGGACCTGAACTAGCAGCTAAATAAATAATTGTATTTGGCAGAAGTGCCAAGGTCAATGCGATACTAATTTTCAGATTTTGTTGAGTAGAATCTGGTTGCCTGCCATGTCATTCTTAGTTGGTATTGGGAGAGCTCTCCTAACAAAGCAGAGATGGGATCTTCGGATTGCTATATCATTCTACTCTGTTAAGAGTATCAGCTTCCTGAGAAAAATCTCTCCATTATAAAGGCAACAGTTCAGCCTTACCTTCCCCACTACCTACCCTTCTTGAAAACCTTTTCCTTTGTTAGGTCTGTGTGAGTCATGCATTCATATCTTTTATTCCAGCTACCTCACAGGAATGACTCGGTGTCTTACATGAGCATGTAAACATTTTGAGAGTATTCCTCTGTTTTATCCCTTATTCTTTATATATATATATATATATATATAATTTTTTTAAAAAAAATATCCCTTATTCTTGAGTAAATCTTCAACTTTCATGGCATAGTTTGGAAGTAAGATCTCAGCACAGATCAAGTAGATTTTTACAGAAACCTGTTACATCAATAATATCCACTTGACTCATTTTGTTCACTTTCTCCCTCTCTGGGTCTCTTTAACCATGCTTTATCCATTTATGTAAGTTCAAAAATTTTTTCTGGATGGTGTAAAAATTCCTGAATAACTAGATAAGTATCCTGGTAAAGCAGTATCCCTTCCAACTGCATTATCTTTTTGTGCAACGGAATGATTGCTGTGATTTTGGGTAGTGAGACAGGCGTAACCTACGTTAGTTAAAAATACTTTGAAAGTTGGCTCTCACACCCTCTGCATTTTTGGAGCAGATTGCTTTTTCAGGCCACCAGCAGAATATGAAAATTCCTTATACATCCTGTGCTTCCAGCATAGCTTGTGAAGTATTCCTTTCCTTGGCAATTCTGATCAAAACACATGAGGGGAAAAGTGACTTTTATATTCTTTTCTATCTGACAGTACTAGCTTCTCACATAATGAACACTTTATGGTACAAGAGACAATCAGGCTAGGAAGAACCGCTGATTCCCCTTTCTTGGTAATTTGGTGCAAAATCAGATGATTTAAAGGGCCTTTCTTTGCTTGCATGCCCCAGCCTATCTGCCCTGTCATGTGGCTGCTTATATTTAAGCAAGTGATGCTTCTACAGTTTGGGTGAAGTCCGCCTTCACCACCACCGCCTCTCCCAACCCTGCCACCAACTTTAGAAAGTTCAAACCTAAAGGCAGTGGTCAGGTTTCTTTTCTTCCCAACCTGCCGCTTGTGTTCTCTGCCAGAAATTCTTTTCTCACTGGGTTCTTGACACCCAGTAAGAGGCTCAGTCACCTTTGTAGTAATTATAAAAGCAATTATAATTGCTACTGTTTTAAACAAGCAGTAGGCCGGAGCATTCAAGTCACTTTCTTATTTTAGGTAAAACATGAGGTATGAGGTAGAACAAGTTGAGCAAGCTAGTGAGAACGAGTTACGGGCTCTCTGGAGGGAAGACTTCTTGGAACCCAGAGGGGTGTGGGTGTGGATTGTCAGCTTACCTGTGAAGTTGTATCCTGTGACAGGGTCCGGAGCTGCAGGTGTGTGGTCACCTTCTTCTGGACACCCCCCCCGAGAGTCATGCCAATGCTCATGGTTTGGGTGGGCAGATGAGCTTCTGCTCTGGGTGGTTGCATGTCATGGAGACCCAGGAATCCTGGGAAGACATAAATGGAGGACCATTAGGATGCCTTAGAGCCACTGACCAGCATCTGAGGGAGACAGTCTCAGGGTTTTCCTGATGATTGCTTGCAGAGCTCTCTATGTAATGAATCAATGGGGAAAGGATTTCTTGTTTGATGCCTTTTTTCTTTTTTTTTAAATGAAGCACTCATTCATTCTTAAAATGTTCATTACTGATTTTGCCCAGAGCAAAAACCAAGAAGCTACTTTTCAAACTGTGTCTGATGAAGTCTCTGTCTTCTGTGATGGTGTCTGGGAGGCTGCTGAGGGAAAGGTCCGGGGGACCTGGCCCAGCTCTGCTAGTACTGCTGGCCCCAGCACGGCCTCCCCTTAGCTCCTTGAAATGGTGGCAGTTCACTTACAATTGTGTTTTTGTAAAATTCCATTGCTTTAAAAAATGTCCGAATGCCATCACTTTAGGGAATTGGTGTTATGGCACACAGAAACGTAAATCATTTCTTTTTGAAGAATCATTTTGGATTGTTCACATCTCAAAGAGATGAAGTACGTGACCTCCTTCCTGAGTCTCCACTACAAGCACTGCCTTGTTTGGAATGCTTGGAATTTTTGTTGTTGTTTTAACAAAACAGGTCTCTGCTTTGGAAAAGGCTTTTGTCATAAAAATAAAGTACACTTTAAAAAGTTGTATGTATATTAAACCACTTTATCGAGGTAGGATTGACAGACAAGAAACTATTCATACTTAATATATACAACTTGATGAGTTATATGCCTGTGGAATAGCATAATGCTGATACTTAACAGTGTTATATTGCATACTTAGAAATCTGCTAAGAGGGTAGATCTTATGTTAAGTGCTCTTGCCATACACACACACACACACACTGATAAATAAAGGGGGCAGGAGGAAACTTTTGGAGGTGATAGCTATTTTTAAATATATTTTATGTATTTTTCATGAGAACACTGGGAGAGAGTCAGAGACATAGGCAGGTTCCCTGTGGGGAACCCCATGCGAAACTCGATCCCAGGACCCCGAGATTACAACCTGAGCCAAAGGCAGATGTTCAACCACTGAGCCACCCAGGTGTCCCTATTTTTATATTTTTATAACTTTGATTTTGTAACTCACAAAGCAAAGAGTGGAAACTTAATGGACATGGCAAGAGAGGAGATTATGTTTCAGGTGGCCACGATTAACACAATTTCTAGTTCTGCTTTCAAAAGAATTCTAAGAGATAATCTAAGAAGTATTCAATTACATATTTGTTTCTCAAGTGTTATAGATCTCTTTCTAAAAAAATAATAAAGAGAGGGGCAGCCTGGGTGGCTCAGCGGTTTAGCGCCACCTTCAGCCCAGGACCTGATCCTGGAGACCTGGGATCTGGTCCCATGTCGGGCTCCCTGCATGGAGCCTGCTTCTCCCTCTGCCTGTGTCTCTACGTCTCTCTCTCTGTCTCTCATGAATAAATAAATAAAACCTTTAAAAATATATATATAGAGAGACACCTGGCTGGCTTAGTCAGTAGACCATGCAACTCTTGGTCTTGGATTCATGAGCTCAAAACTCACATTGAGGGTAGAGGTTATATTAAAAAATGAAGAAAAAAAATAATATAGGTTAAGGCTGTAAGAAATAATTGACTTTGTTGAAGAATACCTAGGTCTTCTGCTGGGTTGGAACAACAGGATTTACCTATTCATAATTGCTTCTTCCAAATGGGCTCTTCATGTAATTGACATTTGTGGTGGGAAGGTGGTTCAGCCTGTGTCATTCCTGTCTTTCCTCCTCAGGAAGCATTTGCTGGCTACATTTCTTCTGCTTCTTCTAAAATTGTATTAAGTTTTAACATTTTGATTCCAGTATAGTTAACATACAGTGTTATTTTAGCTGCAGGTGAACAATATAGCAATTCAGCAGTTCTATACATTAATATATTACCCAGTGCTCATCATGAGAAGTGTACTAGCTACACTTTCTTCTCAAATGTTTGACTTGGGATTTCTCTTTTTGAGTGCAAAGATAATTGGAATATATGGTATGCACCATGTTGGGAAAACAGAAATGTGAAGACAGCAGTTGGGGGAGATTGGTGATATATGTGTTATAGAACGGGGGTGTCTTGGAGAAACAAACAAATGATAGTTGTTTAAGTGTAAACTGCAAGGAGGAGACAGACAAAATCACTTATTTTTACTCCTAATTGACCTTAAAGATAGATTTTCCCTTCAAAATACTGAATTTGGTAGGCATGTTGTTTTGCTCTTGGATGATAGCTAATTAATAGTTAAGCAAATAAGAACACCATGTCTCGAACCTTATTGGGCCTTTCCCAAGAAATATCATGGAAGCCAATCACTGGTTAGCTTCCTATTCAAATGTATTTTTAATTAAGTCTACTGCTACTCGGAGAGGGAGTAGGGGAAAAACCTTGAATATTTCAGGTTACTAGAGTTAGTAACTATTGATTCTCTCTGGTATGATATTAAGTTGGTGGAGCTGGACCTCAAAAACTTCTTTTTCCTTCCATCTAATCCAGTTTGTTTTTCTCTCCATTGTTGCGTACCTTTGTGTGTATATATTGAGGCGTAAGCCACTGTAGGGCTATGTAGCAGATGCCAAACATGTAATTTCTTTTGCCCAAAAATGGGGGGGGGGGGGAAGAGTCTGGTTCTTGTAGAGGGAGAGGCTCTTTAGAATGATTTCTGTTGGCCACAGTCTTTTAAAATAGTAAGAACTTTAAGATTTTTCTTTTCTTTAATTAGAACATGGAATTTCTTGATATGATCTAAACTATGGAAGATTATTTTTACAATTACTTTACCTCTTTTAAAGATAATCTGAATAAAAACAAGTAGAAGGGCATCAGCTCTAATTTTTATTTTTCAGTGTAGAAAAATCCTTTCTATATTCATGCCATGTTTGGAGACAGATTTCACTCTGTATAGTTTTAGTAATCTTATGATACTTGTAGTCATGGGTTTTTGGTCTCTTTCTCTCTTCTTTCCCTCTTCCCTACCCCTTCTTCCTTCTCTCTCTCTCCATGTTCCATCCCTCCATGTAAAACCCACTTGTGAGGCAGCCCTGGCGTAGTGGACCAGGCTTTGGGCATCGTTTCAGAAGATGGAGGTTTGAATTTTGCTCTGCTCTATACAAGCTCTGAGAATTTTGGCCTATTATTTAACTTCTGAGGACCTCAACTCCTCTACGGAGCGAAGGAAAAAATCCTCAGGGTTGCAAAAGTTGAAATGAAATGACGTATGTGAAGGAACACAGTTAACACTGATGAACACAGTGAACACTGTTGAAAAAAATATATTGGTGTAAGATTATACATAACATAAAATTTACCATTTTGGTCATTTTAAGTGTATAATTCAGTGACATGATGCACACTCACAATCTTGTGCAACCGTCACACTATCCGTTTGCAGAACTTCGTCATCATTCCAAACAGGAACTCCATACTCATGAAATAGTAACTCTAATTCCCTCTGTCTGTACTTTCTGTCTCTCTGACATTGACTTGATAGGTACCTCGCATTGATGGAATCACACCATATTTGCCCTTTTGTGTCTGGCTTATTTCACTTTTCATAATGTCTTCAAGGTTCATCTGTATTGGAGCGTGTGTCACAGTCTCATTCCCTTGTAAGGCGAATAGTATTCCATTGAGTGTTTGTATCACAGTTTGTTTATCCATTCATCTCTTTGATGGGCATTTGGATAGTATCCGCCTTTTGTCCATCATGACCACTGGTGTGAGGCACATTGATGTGCGAGTGTCTGCACCCTAGTTTCAGTTCTTCTGGGTGTACACCAAGGAGTAGAATTATTGGATCATATGGCAATTCTTTGTTTAATTTTTTTTTGAGTGACATCCTGTTTTCAAGTATTTTTGTTTTTTAATCTGTTGGATTGTAGTGATGCCACTCCTGAATGGTGTGTTCTTTGTGGTCCTTTCATTCCCATAATTTACATGCAATGAGTCAGGGTGGTGAGGTCACTTTATTTGTTTGTTTGTTTATTTATTAAAGATTTTATTTATTTATTCAACAGAGAGAGATGTGTGCACAAGTAGGGTGGAGGGGTAGAGGGAGAGGGAGAAGCATGCTTCCCTGCTAAGCAGGTAGCCCAATGTGGGCCTTGATCCCAGGACTTTGGGGTCATGACCTGAGCTGAAGGCAGAAGTTTAACTGACTGAGCTACTCAGGCACCTCTAGATGGTGAGGTCACTTTAAATGTCAGGACTCCAGGGGTATCTGAGTGGCTCAGTGGTTGAATATCTGCCTTCAGCTCAGTGCATGATCCCGGGATCCTGGGATTGAGTCCTGCATCAGGCTCGCCTCAGGGTGTCTGCTTCTCCCTCTGCCTCTCTCTCTCTCTGTGTCTCTTATGAATAAATAAATAAAATCGTAAAAATAAATAAATGTCAGGACTTCAGGAACACCTTGCCAAGGTGGCAAACTCTGTAGCCCATGGTTCTCAGAGATGCCTTTGTTGTGCACTAGGCATCAGAGAAGGTGAAGGTTTGCTCTGTTGGTTTACAGGTGTGTTGGTTAAACAACAACTGTGTGAATGAATATCATATTTTCTGCTTTGGACCTTCTTGCAGAGATCGAGGAAACTGAAGAACGCTGAGGACAGGTGGATGGGCTCCATTGGTAGGCTCCACTATCTCACCATGACCACGGAAAATCCGATGCCAGGAGACCTGGCTCCAGCCCCCCTCATCACTTGCAAACTCTGCCTGTGTGAACAGTCCCTGGACAAGATGACCACACTCCAGGAATGCCGGTGCATCTTCTGTACCGCTGTGAGTTTTCCTTGATGCTGTCATCATGAGCATGAGGAAATGCAAAAGGGGAGAATGAGAAAATGTACAGGATAGGTTTCTGTGGCTTTCTGAGAAGTCAGGGTTTGCTACAACAGGCTCCTGTTTGGGAGGGAAAACTCCACGTTTGGATCGGTTTCCAAAAGTATCTTGAATGGTAAATCTGATCGTCACTGCTTTTTAGGCAAAGGATAATGTATCTGTGAAATTTAATGCTTGGTTAAATAAGCAGAATCTGTTCTTAAGTACTAGGCAAGAACAAAATAGAAATTTTTAAAAAAGATTTTATTTATGTATTCATGAGAGGCACACAGAGAGAGGCAGAGACATAGGCAGAGGGAGAAGCAGGTTCCCTGCAGGGGGCCCGATGTGGGACTCGATCCCAGGACCCAGGATCACGACCTGAGCCGAAGGCAGACACTCAACCACTCAGCCACCCAGGTGCCCCAAAATAGAAATATTTTTAACATGCCTTAGTTAACTAAGGAGTTTATCAGGTATTCTGAATGATGGAGAAATCAGGTAGCAATTTTTACTGAATTTTCTTTCCTATACTTGCTCATCTCCTACAAAGCACATGATATATAATTCTTTTACTTTGTCATATCTCCTTTTTTTCTATTTTTACAATATGCTGAATGGTACCTATTCTTCATAATCAAGAGAACCCTGTAGAACTCCAAGGATGGGCTTGTCTGTTTTAGTTTGACACTTGGTATTAATGTCTCTGACCCTCATCGCACATTTCCCTGAAGATTGGTTGGTTAAGGTGTGAAGATGGGAAACAGACTGATGAATTCAAAGTGGCTACTAGAAGCATGAACTCAAGTGGTATTATTTAAATTTTCATTTATTTAGAAATCTTTTGAGCTTCTGCTGTATGCCAGGCACTATGCTGGATGTTGGGAATGTAGCAGTGAATGAGATACTTCCCATTTGGAGGATGGACACATTGAAGGAGCCATACAAGTTTAGTGGGATCAGGGGAAGCTAGATATAGCATATCAAAAGAACGTCTCACCCACCTGGAGGTGGGACGGACATACTGGTGGCAGTGATCTCTGACCTGAGGCTTCAAACAAGAGTTGCAAACTGATGCTCATGGGCCACGTCTGGGCTCAACACATTTCTGTTTGGATTCCCAGTTGTGAAATTTCATGAGAAAATGAAAAAGTGGTAAGATGTAGCTTCTCTGTATTCATAGGCCCAGAAATAGATGATCTTCCCTCCCTCTCTTCCTCTCTCCCTCCCTCTCTCCATATATATAATATATAAAGATTTATTTTTCTTTATTTTAAAGAAGGAAAGACAGAAAGCACGTGAGTGGGGAGAGCAGAAGAGGGAGAGAACCCCAAGCAGACTCCCTGCTGAGCTGCGGAGCTGGACGTGGGACTCGATGCCATGACCCTGAGATCATAAACTGAGCCAAAACCAAGAGTCCGAGGCTCAGTTCACTGTGCCACTCAGGTGCCCTTCCCCTGTTTTTATTACCTGTCTCTCTTCTATATGTATTTGAATCAACTACCCTTTTAACCTGAGGATGGATTCAGAGTCATGTAGGACGCATGCTGGCATCTCAGGATGGGAGAGGCCTGATGCCCAGGTTAAAATATTTACCATTTATCTATGCTTTGGTAGGTCTTGTGTGGGCAGACTGTTAATGTTTATTATACAAAAAGCTTAATAATCCCCAGGCAGTTGTGGGTTTAATGCCCTGACTTGAGAGGGAAGTTGAGTTGTTCAGTTACAGTGACCAGTGCTTACATCAAGGGGAAGGGGAGAAAGCAGTCATTAAGGAAGTAGAATTATTTATTAAGAGGCGTGTTTCCTAAGCATACTATAAAAAAGAAAATAAAACAAAAGCAGATAACAAGTTAAGGTGAAATAAATTTTGCCTCATCTCGGTGTTTTTTTTTTTTTTGTTAGCTAATCTAATCAACACAAAATGTTCTCAAGCTTGTTTATAGCAATTTATAAAATTTTTTTTTGATTGAGGATTAGGGTAGGGAGAAGCCTTGGAATGACTTTTTTAGGTAAAAAAAGGAAAGTGACTAAAATCCTTCCGTTATGTCTCCAATGCTGAGATCCAAAGATGACCGCGAGTAGTAGTGTTTATTCATTTAATCATGGAGCCCCCACTGAGCAGGACCCGTGTCCCAGCAACTGTTCTAGGCACTGGGACTTCCCAGTTTCAGAAACAAAACCCAGCAGAGATCCTTGCATAGATCTTAGGAGCTGTATCTCATCAAAGGCAGTTGCATAATAAACAATAAACAGAATAAATGGGTGAGTTATATGGGCTTGAGTAATAGGGCTCAGAGAAAAAACAGTGGGGTGAGGGAGGTGGCAAACAGGCAGGGGATGTTGCAGGTCGAGTAGGGCATCAGGAGGAGGCCACGGTGACATCTGTACTGGCTCTTCCTCTTCTATCAGCATGTGTTGCTTAAGGAAGTGACCTTGTCAGCCAGGGGGGGCTTCAGCTTCCTTTGGTCTTGCTCTGCTGCCCAGTGCTGTGCTTCGAAAGGCATTATTTCTCTGACTTTCTCCTATATGTTTCGGACCCTTGCCTAATCCTTGAAATGCATGAGTCACAAGCAACGTTTGGTTAAAGGCGGGATGGAAATTTCTGTCTCAGGGTTACTGATGTTCAAAAAGCAGGATATAGAATTCAGTTTTCGCGATGAGACTTCATGGTTCAGGATTCAGGTTTGTGCATCAGCGTCGGGTAGAGAAGTACACACGCAGAGGTGGTATCTGACACCCTCCCAAGGATTGTCGCAATAGATGTTGGTTCCCAGTTAAAGACAACACAGCGGCTTCTCGGTTCTCCTTTGGTAATCTGGAGGTAGGAGTTAGCACAATTAGATTATCCTGTCATCTGCAATCATACTTCCTCATTGTTGGGGAGTGCTCCAAAGTAGAAAGTCAGATGGCTTGGTATTTTTGATATCTCTCCAAGTCTGGAACTTTTTGTACCTTATAAACATTAACCTTCCTGATAGTGCATCATTCCCTGTGATCTACCAAAATAATAGTTAGCTGCGTGTATTTGATTACATTATTGTCTATAAATTGGCAACTGATATCAGACTCACCTGAAATGCTACTCCAACTTTTTGTTTAGACCTTTTATTCCTTCTTTTAAAAAACTGTTAAAGAATGTGTCTGATCCCCCAGATTTTAGTTTGCACTGAAATACTAGATATTCAATATTGATATTAAAGATACCAAGTGTGTTTTGTGTTTTTAAGGCTGAAAAGAAATTTGTGACTTTTTTTGTGAAGATACTCTATTTGAGAGAGAAAGCAAGAGACAGCATGAGTGGAGGAGGAGGAGCAGAGGGGTAGAGAGAGAAGCAGACTCCCTGCTGAGCAGGGAGCCCAATGTGGGGCTCGATCCCAGGACCCTGAGATCATGACCTGAGCCAAAGGCAGATGCTTAACCCACTGAGCACTCAGGTGGCCCTTGTGACATTTTTTAATAGGCCATATACTACTAATTTCCAACTTTAAGTATGACTGGATGACATCTCCTAATTATTGGCTAGGAAAGACTTCTTGCGCATACTGTGTATTTCAAAGAGTTTTGCTAAGATAGTTCTCTCTGCCCTCCTCATTAGGAGAATGACCAAATGAAAGGTCCTCCTGCTGGATACAGTGTACTTACATAGATTCAGTAAAGCTTTTTATAAATTTTTATCTTTGCCCTGTTTTCCCTAAGAAGTATCCCTAACCATGTTGCTGTGAGCTTAAATATTTTGTTCCCAAGATCAGTGGGCTCTGGGAGAGCAGTATGGATAGAGGTGGAGTGTCTGACTTGACCATGAAAATGAGCCAGCTCATTCCCTATCTTTAGGGAGATCTCCTCTAGGGAGATGAGATTCCCTGTCTTTAGGGAGATCTGCCCCAGTCCATGTGTGTTCTGTGGACCTTCAACTCAGTAAAACAGAGGTAGCCCTTGAATAAAGTGTTCCATAATCACATTAGCTCAGAAACTGGTATGTTCTTTCTTCCTTTTTTGGAAGGCACATAATGCACTCTGTAGGCTCTGTGAAATCTTGTGGTTAAAAGAAAAGCTGGGGGACCCCGTTTAACTTCTGAAGAGGCATTTCCATTTGACCATGCCATCTTTTTAGTGGAACACCCACCCATTAGCTTCTCCACAATTTGTGTGCCAGAGAATGCTGCCTTAAATCATTCCATGTAGGTAATTCTTGATTTAAATGACATCTAGAGAACAGAATGTGATGGATGTTGCTTCAGATAATCCATCAGCATAGCTACTTTCTTGTTAAAGGAAACTTTGTGTGTGCTGTTTCCAGTGGTGGTTTCTGTAAGACTATTTGCTCAGCTTTAATATGCAGAAGAAAAGTGTAGTATAAAGCAAGGAAGGCTAACTATACAGGACAGAAATGGTCATAGTTCTCATTAGCCTGACTGAACTCAGAGATCACTAGGTGCATTATGGAGCCAAAGAAGTTGATATTTAGGGATTATGGGGAGAGTTGCAAAATTACTTGTTCTTGCACTTGAAGGTTAAATATCTCAGGGATGGTAGTCTACTAACTAATGATATGCAAAAACTCTCTCTCTCTCCCTCTCTCCTGTGGATTTAAATAACCCAAACATGAAAATTCAAAATTTCCTTTCCTGGCATTTGCAACACACTCTTTCAGATAATAACCACACAATTCTAATTCAAGTGGAAGAAAAAAAAATTCACTAAAGTCAGTTATCAAAGGAGGGAAAATTTATGGGTTTGCTCCCTGGTGAGCAATTTTTGCCTCTCAGATTTAGTTTGGAAACGATTTCCCTCAGCCACGAATTAAAGAATAATGGAAACACAGTTGTTGCTTGCTTTTATAACCTAGATAATTTCACCTGAAAAGAGTCGGTATGTTGGGCATGGCCTATTTACCTTTCAGATTATAGACAGGATGTGCTGAGCAAAAAGAAAATAATGTCCAGCCATATTCTTGCCTTTTTTCCATTACATTTTGTTGGCTCCAAGTAGTTAGAACTCCTTTTACTATTCATTTCTCTGAGCCAAATGGATTTTCCAATGTTTAAAAAAGTGAGAGGAAACATAAAACTTTTTAGACCAAGCCCTTCTTTTCCTTGGGCCCTGTTGAGTGACCTTTATGAAAAGCCCACATACAGCCCAGGAGACATTTACAGTTTGGAAAGAGTTGCTGTGTGCGTGCGCTGGCGCATGTGTGTGTGTGTGTGTGTGTGTGTGTGTGTGTGTGTGTGTACCTGTGCACACATGTGCACTCACACAGGCTGGTAACTTTCAAATGAAGCAGAGGACCTGCGGTGGTTCTTTTCCTGGATTCTAACTCACGTCCACATTGGGATTTCAGAAGGAATGGTGTTTTTCTACTACCACCTCCATTTTTTCTTTCCAGGGCAGTGTGTGGTGGTTAGCATATTTGGAGGTAGGAAGATCCCAGCTCACATTCAGGCTTTGCCATCAATGAGTGTGACTGTATGCAAGATCTTTGGCTTCTCTGAAACTTTGTGTCCTCACCTGGAGGGTGGAGAGAAGTATGGGAGGAGCGTACCGATCTCAGAGGGTCGTAGGAAGCATCAGGTGGGAACTCCAGTACAGTGGCTCGCGCAGTGGCAGGTCTCTTGTAAGTTGGCGTCTCGTTCCTCCTTTCTTTCCTAAGTTTTGTCAGTATGCTGAGCTGTTCTGGTTTTCAGTAACTGTTTTAGAGAAAGGGAATCCTGTGAAGACTTGACTGCCTCCCTCATTAGCCTTTTATAAAAAAGATAGTTATATATAGGTGATTTCAACCTTATGAGATACCCACAGACTAGCAATTAGGATATATAGAGAGATTTGTCTCTTGGACTTGTCCAAAGGTTGGCTGATGGCTGGGTGCTTCAACCGAAGAGGTGAAAGTAGGTTTTAGAGGAAAAGCAATACAACTTTGAAAGTAAATAGAAGAGGGTGTTTACCCAAAGAGTATGAAAACACTAATTCAAGAGGATATGTACCCTATGTTTATTGAGGCGTTATTTATAATACCTAAACTATAGAAGTAGTCCAAGTGTCCACTGATAGATGAATGGATAAAGAAGATGTGGGGTGTGTGTGTGTGTTTGTGTGTATGTATGTATGTATATATGTGGAATATTATTTAGTCATAAAGAGAATGAAATCTTTCCATTTACTACAACATGGGTAGATCTAGAGAGTATAATGCTAAGTGAAATAAGTCAGTGAGAGCAAGACAAATACCATACGATGTTATTCCTATGTGGAATTTATTAAACAAAACAAATGAACAAAGGAAAAAAAGAGATAAGCCAAGAAATAGACTTTTAACTGTAGAGAACCAACAGATGGCTACCAGAGGGGCGGGGGATGGGGGATGGGGGAAATGAAGGGAATTAAGAGTGGACTTACTATGACGAGCGCTGAGTAATGTATGGAGGTGTTGAATCACTCTATTGTACACCTGAAACTGATGTAACACTGTATGTTAACTTATCGGAATTAAAATAAAAATAACAATAAACAAAACCTCAAATCATAAGAGTGAATAGATAAGCACATTTCTGATGCATGTAGGACATCGTATGAAAGTGTCTCAAGCTACCATTTATTTAAAAACTGCTTCCCCCCAGTAATGGAATAACTTGTTGGCTTGCTATGTATAGTCTAGTGTTAGTTTAAGTATTTTTTATTGAGAACTCTCTGGAACTGCAAGAAATAATGAGGCATCCTATGCCAGCAACGTCAGGAAAATCTTTTGTGCCGCCCTCTGGTCCTGACCTGCCAGCTCTTCCTGAAGCTTTCAAATTCTCCAGTTCTCTGCATTCTGCTGTTTTCTAGTACATTAAGTGGACAGAAGTAAATGCTGCCAGTGTTAAGCCCTTCCTTATCCTGATGGTTTTTTTTTTAAGATGATATTTATTTGACAAAGAAAGAGCACAAGCAGGGGGAGCGGGAGGGAGAGGGAGAAGCAGACTCCCTGCAGAGCAAGGACCCTGATGCAGGCTCCATACCAGGACCCTTGGGATCATGACCTGAGCCGAAGGCAGACAGCTTAACTGACTGAGCCAGGCGCCCTCCTGTTGGTTTCTGATACTAAAGGTTTGTAAGGTTAGTCTTATGGATAGAGTGAATTTCTCTCTCAGGTTTTCAGTGGCCTCGTCTGTCACTGTTTGTAAAGGACTTCAATATTCTCACCACTTAAACTCAAGAGTTCTGATGATGCTTTGTATTTGCCACAAATACATTCTGATGACTTTGTATTTATCAGTCAAGTCGCTGATTTGAAATGCAAATTTTAGTCCTGTATTTTCCCACCACCGAGAGAGGAGGGAGCCACTGCAGGATAGATAGCATCTGAGAAGTGGGAACAAATGGAAACAGCATGAGAAATGGAGTGGGATGACTCAAGGAGTTGGCTTTCTGGCCCCATGATCTCATCCATGCCCAGCGCTCACCACTCACTCACTCAAGGCAAGCGGTTAAATGTGGCAAAAGCAAAGAGCAGCAAAAGGAAACCACACTCTTTGGGCTGAGTGACTCCACTGTGGCTCCTCTTTCTGGATGCCAGTATGGTTTGGCATCTGCAAGACTGGGTCTCAAATCTGGTTACTTGGGCATCATTAATTCAGCATATACAAAAATATTTATTGTGCCCTGTATATTTCTGAGGGTCAAGGTCTAGTGGTGAATGATCAGATCAAGGCCTGGTTTTCAGATAGCTCAGATTTTGGTGCAAAGCACAGATACTGACAAGCAGACATGCAAGTCAGATGTTGATAGAGGCTCTGAGTTAAGACAAAGCACGGTGTGGGGGACAGTAGGCCTGCAGGAGCCAGCAGGGGGTGTGGGGGGGTGTTTCTGCTATGCATTGGATGGTCATGGAAGTCTTGCTGGTAAGGTATTCCTTAGAGACCTGGAGGACAAGAGAAAAAAGCTGTATAGATATCTGGCAAAAGAGTTTTTGGGAGAGGGGAGCAGTATGGAGGTCCTCAACTGGGATTGTGTGTGGCATTCAGGTATAGCGAAAGGTCAATGTGTGTGTCTCTCCAAAGGGAAACAGTAGGAGATGACATCAGAGAGGTAGTGGTCTGTCTGGAGGACCCTGCAGGCTATTGTAAGGATTTTGGCCTTAGTCTCATGTGAGGACAGAAGCCTTTGGAGGGCTTTAATCCACAAAGTAACATGATTTAACTGTATTTTAACAGCTCATACCATTATGGAGGTGAAGTTTCCTGATCTCCCTACAAGCTGGAGCCTAGCCTCAGGAGAATCACTGGTGTGTTCCAGGCTGAGGGCAGGAGAAAACCAGTGTCTTAGCTCATGCGGTCAGGTGGAAAGAATGAATACTCCCCTCTGCCCTGTGGGTTTGTTCAGTCCCTCAACTGATTAGGTGAGGCCCACCCACATAGGGAGGCAGTTTACTTTCCTCTGTCTACCAATTTCAATACTGGTCTCGTCTGGAAACACTCTCATAGATCCACCTAGAAATTATGTTGCAACCCAGTATCTGGGAATCCTGTAGCCTGGTCAAGCTGACACATAAAATTAACCATCACAGCCACCTTGGCTGCTGCATAGAGAGTTAACTGCAGGGCAAGGATGAAAGCAGGGAGAGTTAAAAGATAAATACAATAATCCAGACCAGAGGTGATAGTGGCGTGGAACCAGTGAGTGGTAGCCACTCGTGTTTGGGTAGTCTCAGGCTTCATTTTCTTTTATAGAATATAGGGATGATAATAAATCATCTAAGAATATAGGGATGATAATAAATCATCTAAGGTTATAGAGAAGGTTGCAATAGATAATATGGAGAAAGCATGTAGTCCAGTGCCTGGAATGAAGCTAGTGTGTACATAGCTGTCTACTAATTTTAGTGTGATCATCGAGATTTTGCTTGAAATCTTCCAGGATTGGGACATACCATGACACTGGCTATTCAAGTACAGAATTTCTCTCTCTCTCTTTTTTTTTTAAGATTTATTTATTCATTTGAGAGAGAGAGAGAGGGCGAAACATGCATGTGCGGAGGAGGAGCAGAGGGAGAAGGAGAGGTAGAATTCCCAGCAGACTCCTTGCTGAGAATGGAGCCCGGCTTGGGGCTCTATCATACAACCCTGAGATCATGACTTGAGCCAAAATCAAGAGTAGGATGCTCAGCTGACCAAGCCACCCAAGTACCTCTACAGAATTTTAAATTCTAAGATTTAAAATTTATCTCTTCTTCTGTATACATTTGAAACCTATTTCCAACCTGGTTCTGCTCTCCAGAACAAAACTGGTTGAAATCTAATTTTTATTCTACTCACTAGCTCTGTATTATTTGAATGAGGCTTATCTTATTGTTAGGACAAGATTGCTCATTAAAAATTCTCCCACAGTACTCCATCCATTGTGGGGATATTAATAAATAGCATTTCATTTCTCCCCCTACCACCCCTTTTGTTAACACAAGCTTTTGGAACAAGCTTTATTTGCACAACATTCTTGACTTTGATCATAAGTTGAACAAGTACTTCAGGCATTTCTGTATTCTCTTAGGAAAGCATATGGTCTCAGGGTAGGGGGGTGGTACTAGAATAAGGAACAAGATTTAATTTCTTTTTCACAAAGAAGGTTATAAAAAGATGGTACGTTGGCAATGTGTGTTGGTGTGTTGTGGAGACTTTTTTTTTTTTCCACAGCCTACCTTGCCAAAGTTTAATTTTTGAAACCACATATCAGAATATGATAGGCTGGCCAAATGTGCAAACCATGACCAGAAAGCAGACACAAGTGGGAATACAGTGAGAAAACTTTCCCTTACACTTACTGAGTCACCAAAGTTTTTCTGTTTATTTTTTTGTAGTTGTATGTTTATTCCAATTTCCTGTAAGTCTATTCTTATCTTTTTTCTAAAAATTTATTTATTTATTTATTTATTTATTTATTTATTTATTTGAGAGAGAGAGAGAAGGAGAGAGAGAGAGACAGAGAGAGAAGCACACAAGCAGAAGAGGGGCAGAGGGAGAAGCAAACTCCCTGCTGAGCCAGGAGCTTGATCCCAGGACCCTGAGGCCATACCTGAGCTGAAGGCAGATGCTTAACCGACTGAGCCACCCAGGTGCCTCAGTCAGTTCTCATTTGAATCCTGATTCTACTCTTCCATTTGGTAACTGCCACGTCCCAGCCACAGCGCTGTGTGGATAGGCATAACCAGTCCACTTCTCCCGTGGGAAGCAGACCCCCTGATGAGGGAAGTACAGTGTGCTGTGGGAGTGCAAGGGAAGCCACCTAAAGTAGACTTGGGGAGGTCAGAGAAGGTTTTCTGAGTGGCTGAGACCAAGAGGGGACCAGGAGGTTGCTTGATGGCAGTGTTGGTGAGGCTGTGGATGGGAAGAGGGCCACAGGGGCAGCCACATATGAAGACACAGAGCCAAGGAAGAGTGGCATCCTGCAGAGCTGAGCCAAGAGACGTCCCTGGAACATACTGTGGGGGACATGGGGGTGCTTGGGCATGAGGTTGGAGAGTGAGGTTGGGGAGGGTCTTGTATACCTTGTTAAAGAGCATGAGGGAGCCACTGAAGGGCTTTGTTTGGATATGGGGGAGGGAGAGAGGGAGGGAGGATGGCTCTGGCGCAGAGTACAGAATGGTCTGGAAGGGAGCAAATGGGTAAGAGGAAGGAAGGGGGCTGTTGAGAGCTTGGAGAACACTCCCCTCACCCACATATGCAATATTTATTATGGCAGACTGCAACTTTGACGTCTGGAGTATGAAAATTAGTTTCATGTCCCAATTTCTCCCTCTTCTGTATTTGGATGCTAATGTCTGATTTCTCACAATGTTGCTGTCGAAATGCCACTCCTGTCATTCTTGCACGCACTCCTGTTTGAATCATATTCCTTAGGGCTGACGCTGAAGTCCTGCTGCCTCTTATGCAACGTATCTCACACCTTCATGTCTTTCCTACTTTCTAGAATCTTCCTCTTTCTTCCTTCAATATGTCACTTGCTCAGTGACTAATGAAGTCTCATTGCATGATCAGGGCAATTACAAGTCAACAAATACTTTGTCAAGCAGAATACTAGATTGGGGGGATTTATGGGTGAAAAACTCAAACATAGTTCTTACCCTGGTGGCATTGGCTACCCTAGTGTAAAAAGGATCAGCATTTCTCTGAAAGCATTTAGCATTAAAATGGAATCAAATAGATTTCATACAAATATCTGTATTGCAGGGGTGCCTGGGTGGCTCAGTTGGTTAAGCATCTGCCTTTGGCTCGGGTCCTGATCCCAGAGTCCTGGGATCAAGCCTTGCATTGGGCTCCCTGCTCAGTGGGGAGTCTGCTTCTCTCTCTCCCCTTGCCCCTCCCCCTGCTCATGTTCTCTCTCTCTTGTTCTCAAATAAATAAATCTTTAAAAAAAAAAAAAAAACAACCAAACCAAGTATCTGTATTGCCTTACATTCCAGCAATCTGACCTAGACCCATTTTACCCTCCCGTCCACACTTGAAGTTCACTGAGGGCAGAAGCCCAGGAAGAAAGGCATCAGTAACCATCACTGTTGCATGACAGCAGCAAGCATTCATCCACCTTATTCAGCATGAGCCATTGTTCTAAGGGCTTTAACCCATTTCATCCATAAAGTGATGCCCAACTCAGTTGTTAAAAAATATCCCTACTTTAAAGATCATGAAGTAGATCTACAGTAGTTCCCTGTTTACTTGAGTAACAAATGTCTGGGTTTGTGTGTTCACGTTTGAGGCCCACTCAGCCCTCCATCCCAAGCAAATCATTCACCTGATGACCACTGTCCTACAGTACTGGGGTCAGGCGGCAGCAACTGTGCCAGAACCAGAGAGCCTCTCCAGTTAATGCCACTACTTCTGCAAAGTTTGCAGTCATTTCCGGGTGGGATGTGTAGGGTGTTAGATCCTCTGTTTCTCTCTTTCATAGAAATGGAAAGTCAGCAGGCAAATGAAGGCTCCCAGGGGCAAGGCAGAAGGAAAGGGCACATGGCTATTGCTCTCTTCCCTTCCAGTATAATCCAGAAGGGCTTTTGGTCCCAGACTGATTTCAGCTAAAATGTGAAGGTTTTGGTGACCGATTTCATGTACATTGATGGGGGTTAGAGAATGTATGTAGAAATAGAGTTGGAAGAAAAAAAAAAGAAATAGAGTTGAAACCTTAGTTGCTTTATTTTCTTCCTTCTTACCCTATTTTTCCTTGTGCTCTCCTTTTTAAAGGCTGACTTTAACTCTTAATAATAACCCAGTAATATATGCCAGGTTTTTAAAAGATTTTTATTTTTAGAGAGAGAGCAGAGGAGGGGCGAGGGGATAGAGGAAGAGAGAGAGAAAAGGAAAGAAAAGAAAGAAAAGAAAAGAAAAAATCCTAAGCAGGCTCCATGCCCAGTGTGGAGCCCGATGTGGGGCTCAATCTTACGACCCCAAGGCCTGAGCAGAAATCAAGAGTCGGACACTTAACTAATTGAACCTCCCGTGCTGGTTTTAAAACAAAACAAAAGCTTCCAAGGTATTGATTGTATGATCAGTTCGCCTTCCAGACTCCTCTGTGTGCAAATATGTAAACACATGGATGGATATATATATTTATACACACACACACATCATGTAATAGAGAAATGGGATCTTTACAGATATTTTTTCTTTAACTTTTCTTTACAAATTTAAGTTAGTGTCTTGTGGACATGCTTCTATGTTAAGAATATATAGACTCACCTTTCTTTTTAAGTATTTGTTCTGATAAATGAAACTTTTTGTACTTGTATAAATGTGAAACTGTATCTGTTTAGGAAAACTTTCTAGAATTCTAATTGGATATGTTGCTAAATTGCCCTCCCAAACTGTTGTGTTGACAGCTCCCATCATACATGTAGGAAAGCCCCCTTCCTTGACACTCTGGATATTTTCAAATTTTTTGCCTTCTCTAATCTTAGATGTGAAAAGAATATATCTCATTGTTTAATCAATGTTTCCTCTTTTAAGGAGGAAGAAAATTGTAGCAAGACAAGCTCATCTCATGAATCTGTCTTTAAAAAATACGCAGTTCGTCCAGTTCCAGTATAGTTTCAGCTCATTTTACACCATGGTATTCACAGTACTGTCAGCTTAGAAAAATAAGTCCTATCAAGAAAAGTATATTGTATTTTGGAGACATGAACGAACGGACAATAATGTTTATAATGTTGGTAAGAGATGCATTATCACACAAAACAGTTTATGTTCACTGATTAGATGTTGCTATATAGGAAAAGAACTTATAAAAATTTAGACAAGTTGAAGCCAGAGGTTGCAAACTAACTAGAAAATTCAGTTAACTCTAAAGCTCCATTTTCTCAATATTTAAGTGCATTAAGGATTGATTAAGTGGTGGATTTCAGATACACGTGGCACCTCTTAGGATGAGGTTAGTCGTAGTCAGTGCCTCATTTCCATAGAAATACATAAGCTCTGTGTTAACCAAAAGCCTCAATGGTTTTGAAGCATTTCCTTACCCCCAGGAGGGAGGTCCTTTTGGTTTAACTCTTTTGGTAAGTGTTTGTGAGCTATTAGCCACATGAATGTAGGGTGTAGGGTTTTTTTTTTCCCAGTGTCTTTGACCCTCAGTTTATTCATCTATTAAAAAAAAAATCCAGGAAGGACAAGCAAGGCCTTTAAATATGTGCCATGTAATATGTAAAAGGCAAGGGTGCTCTTTTTTTTCCCCTATTTACTTTTAGCCTTCAGTTTACACATTAAGAAACCAGTATAGAGACACCTGGGGAGCGTCCGACTCTTGGTTTTGGCTCAGGTCATGATTCCGGGGTCCTGGGATCCAAGCATATTGGGCTCCATGCTCAGCGAGGAGTCTGCTTGAAGCTTCTCTTTCTCTCTTTGCCCCTTCCCCAACCCTCTCTTTCTCTTTCTGTGTTTCTTAAAAAAATAAAAAAATAAATAAAACTTTTTAAAACTTTTGGGAACTGGGCATTCAAGGATAGATTTTAAGACAGTCAAGAGTAGTCTTAGGTATGCAAGCCTGTAGATTTATTAAGAGAAAGAAAAGGAAGACTGACTCAAATTATGGCAATTATTTTATATATAAAATAATTTTATTATTTTAATTTTATTAAAATTTTAATTTTAATTATTTATTCATGAGAGACACAGAGAGAGAGACAGAGACACAGACAGAGGGAGAAGCAGGCTCCATGCAGGGAGCCTGATGTGGAACTCAACCCTGGGACTCTGGGATCATGCCCTGAGCCAAAGGCAGACACTTAACCCTGAGCCACCCAGGGATCCCAAATTATGGCAATTAAAGTAAAAGTAAGCACCATGTAGAAACCTCCCTGATTTTAGAAATTTGCTTATCTAGCTATGTCAAAAACATTCACTTTTTAAAAAAAAGATTTTATTTATTTATTCATGAGTGACACAGAGAGAGAAGCAGAGACAAAGGCAAAGGGAGAAGCAGGCTCCCTGTAGGATCCCAGGATCATGCCTGAGCCAAAGGCAGATGCTCAACCACTGAGCCACCTAGGCGCTTCAACATTCACATTTTTACAGTAGAAAAACTAGGGGAAAATTCTGCCATAAATGGATAGTCATAATTTTGTTATCATCTCTATTATAAGTAGAAAGGTACTGTGATTTGCTGTGGAGTTGTTGAATAAAATCACTTAATTTTGAATATTACAAGATGGCTCAATTTCAGCCTACTCAGTGTTAGTTCAACTTCCTCAGAGTTCACATTTCTTAAATCTAATAATTCTCTTTTGTAAATGTAGTCAAGGAGGAAGTTGCTTAAGGCTTAAGCTAAACTGATAGTAAGTCATTTCTAACTAGTAGTCTATGTAAAGAAACCATATTCTCTTGAAGAAATTTAACAGCATCACAGTTGATTGACCTCTGGGTCGTTGGTGTAAACTATTTTGCACGCTGGCTTTTTTTTGTAGGTTTTTTCCTGTAGAAAAAAATGTAGTTGATGATGAGTTAGCTTCATTGTCTCATTTATACAATGTAAATATTCTTGAGAAATTTCAAAAATTTAGGTGATCAGTAATGTTGCTACCATTAATTTTAATTAATAAAATTTCATCCCACTAATTTATTCAGACTCCAGTTTAAATAGTAAGACAGATATTGGGGGTTTATATAGGATATAACACAGATGATTCTTGCTTTAAGGAACATTAAGATCTGAGATTTGGTGAATGGTGTAATTCTTTTTTTCTTTTTTAGCTTAAAAATTTGTACATCAGTTTGTTAACGGAACCATTCAAGCACACAACAAAGGGGAAAGAAGTTTAACAATGAGTATCTATATTCCCCCCCACCTCTTAGATTCCATCATTAAATTTTTACACTACTTGCTTTATCACACATCTCTCCATCCTTTTATCCTTCTATCCCTTGTATGGACGAAACCGATGGATACTCCCTGTGAATTCTCTAGTAGAGTCTAAGCCTACATTCTTCACTGCGTTTACTTGGATGGTTGATGGTTATATTTTATGCAGATAACTTGCATAGCCCTACATCATGGCTGAAGGGGTTTTTTGACCCTTTGTTAATTTGGGATTTGTTTTCCTCTGTATTGCTGAGGCCTTCTGTGCATTCTGGGAGAATCAGGAAGGCTGCCTGAGAGTTCAAATGGGGACTCTTTGGGTGCACAAGAGGAGGAGGAAGAAAGTGATAAATGAGTTCAGTGGAATCTCCCGATGTTTAATCTGGGGTGTGCTTATCCTCACTGCCTGTCCTGGGCTTGTTGGCTAGGGCTTGGGGGCCAGCTGAGGGCTGCCAGTTCTAAGATCTCGTGTTTCTTTGGAGGAAGTGGAAGGATGTAAACTTGGCAAGCTTTATTTTCTTTCTCCTGGAACCATCGGTTGCTTTTCTGGGTAGATTGTGTTGTAAGCACCTGGCACAGAAGGATCTCTTTGGAACTCGTTTGAGAAGTGGAGGCCCCTCTGTTAAGAAGCGCAACCATGGTGGGATAAAAGGGAGAGCCTCTGAAAGGTCAATCGGAGAGTTATTGAATTACTTGTTTTGAAAGCAGATCCTTCCCAAGCTTAGTGCCAGCTCCCTGCTCTGATTGAAAGGTGCTTCCAGTCTAGCAGGTTTGAGTCATTTCATTGTGAGGGCTGGATCAGTCTGCAGCATTTCCAGTGGATTTCTCTTCAGAGCTGTTTCCATCACTGAGTTTCTTAATTTAGATGTTTCATGATCACTTGAGCTAAAGATATAAGTGTTTGATCACTCTTGCTTGGTGGGAACTGGAGGTACTTTCGATGGGGGGCCAGATTTAATCTTCCATATTGAATGACTGTTCTCAAACTTACAAAGTGGATCTTAGTACCCTTTTCCAAAAACAGTAACAACCTATTTTGGGTTATTTAGAGGATTTCAATCAGAGTTTTAACTTTTGCATATATAATTTCCTTCTTAGGCTTCCTTTATGGTTTCTTTTGGAACTAGCTAGATGCATGCATTCTCTACAGAGATGCTGGTTAGAAAGGGGTCCTTCCTTCTTATGGAGATTATACTTCTGAGTATTACAGAGTAAGTTAAATGCAGTGATGATGCATGTATTTCCTTGATTAGACTTGAGGGCATAGATTGAATTGGACTAGAGGTTCTTGGTTGCATATTGAAATAACAGAGTTTGAAAACACTGATGCCAGCTTAACAGGATTGCAGAATGCAAGCTCAATATATAAAAATTAATTGTATTTCTATACACTAGCAAAGGATAATATGATAATGGCACATTAAAAACAATTATTAGCAATAATTCAAAAGGAATAAAATACATAGGAATCAGTTTAACAAAAGAAGTACAAAACTTCTACTCTGAAAACTATATTGTTGGAAGAAATTCAAGAACACTGAATAGAAAGACACTCCATATTCATGGATTAATACAGGCATACGTAGGAGATATTGGAGATTTGGTTCCCAACTTAATAAAGCAAATATTGTAATGAAGCATGCCCAATGAATTTTTTCGTTTCCCAGCACATATGTTATGTTTACACTATATTGTAGCCTTTTAAGTGTGCAATAGCATTACATCTAAAAAAAAAACCCCTATTAATTAAAAAATACCTTATTACTAAAACATTCTAACCATCCTCTGAGCTTTCAATGAGTCACAATCACCAATGGATCACCATAACAAATATAATATATAATGAAAATGTTTGAAATATGCAAAGAATTACCAAAGTAGGACGCAGAGACAGGAAGTGAGCAAATGCTATTGGAAAAATGGTGCAATAGCCTTGCTGGATTGGATGCAGGGTTGCCACAAATCTTCAGTTTGTAAAAAAAAACATAGTATCTGGGAAGCATGATACACAAGGCATGCCTATATTGTTAAAATGGCCATGAAGTGGATCTATAGATACAAATCCTATCAAAATCCCAAATATCTTCTTTGCAGAAATCAACAAGCTTGTCCGAAATTTTGTATGGAAAATTGAGGGACCTAGCATAGCCAACACAGTCTCATAAAAGTTGAACAAAGTTGGAGAAATTGCTTCCGGATTTCAAACTTAACTACAGCACTGTAATAATCAAAACTGTGTCACGCTGTCATAAGGATAGACAGGTTGATGGAATAGAATTGGCAGTTCCAGAAATAAATTCTCATGTCGGTCGTCAATGGATTTCCATCAAGGATGGCAAGGCAGTTCAAAGGGAGAAAGAATAGTTTTTCGATATGCTGGGACAACTGGATGCCATTTGCAAGAGAGGAGGTTGGACTGTTTCTTCACACCATGGACAAACATTAAATCAAATGGATTCTACCTAACTGTAAGAGCTAAACCTGCAAACTTCTTGAAGAAAATATGGGAAATAGAAAAAATTTCGTTACCTCAGATTAGGCAAAGCATGAACAAAGGAAAAAAAATTGGACTTCATCAAGATTGAAAACCTTCATGATGGGCATCCTCGGGAAAATGAAAAGATAACCAAACCCATTATGGGAGAAAATATTTGCAAATCAAATCCAGTATGGGACACCTGCAGAATATATGAAGAACTCTTAGAACTCAATAATAAAAACACAAATATAACCCAATTAAAAATGGGGAAAGAATCTGAATAGACCTTTATCCAAACAAGCCTAGATCAAAGAAGTCTCCCTACTTTGAGTGCCAGTCACAAGCCTAGGTTGTTAATTGCACTTTTGATCGACTGGCTGTAAATGATAGGTTCCCATGACCTCCTCCTTGGGTTCAATTAACTTGCTAGAGCAGCTCCAAGAACTCAGAGAAGCATTTTACTTACTAGATTATTGGTTTATTATAAAATGATATAACTCCGGAACAGCCAGCAGGAAGACCTGCATAAGGCAAGGTGTGGGGAAAGAGCATGGAGCTTCCATGTGCTCCAAAGTGCACCATTCTTAACAAATCTGTGTGTGTTCACCAACCAGTAAGCTCTCTGACTTCTGTATTTTTATGGAGGTTTCATTCCATAGGCATGACTGAATCAATCCCCAGTGGCCCAGGATATAACTTCCAGCCTCTCTCCCCTCCCTGGAGGTCAGTCGATTCATGGGACTGTAAGTTTTGGCCCTCTACTCATAGGGTTGGTGCTTTGACCTGGGGCGGGGAGCTTCCCAAAGTTGCCTCTGTTTGTTAACGTAACAGAAGATACCTTGATCTCTCTGATTCCTTAGGCGATCCCAAAAGTTTTAGAAGCTCTGTGCAAGAAATAGGAAGAATGTATTTGTACTTCTTTTAAATCATAGTATCACAGCCACCCTGCCCATTAGTGCCTCATAGTTTCAAGTGTTTCTTGTCCATAGAAACATACCTGTCTTATATCCTTTTCTTCAAGGCTCTGACCTCTGCAAGGAAGCCACTGCCTCATCTGACTATCCTCCTGTCCTAACTATTCGTGAATGGTGACAGGATTATTCTAGAGATGAGGTTTTAATAAAAGAAATCTAAAGGTTGAAATACCTGGTAATGTTGACAGGTGGACTGAGTGGAGAGAGTGAGGCTTTTGGAGGTACATAACTATATACACCTAATTTGTTTTTGAGAGAGAGAGCAAACACGCATATAGGGTTGGGGGAGGGGTAGAGGGAGAGAGATTCTTAAGCAGACTCCATGCCCAGCATGGAGCCGAACATGAGGCTCCATCCATGTGACCCTGAGACCATAACCTGAGCCAAAATCAGGAGTCAGATGCTTAACACACTGAACCACCCAGGCACCCCTATATACACCTAGTTTTAAAGTCCTAATTATAATAAGTGCTACAAAGGAGACATAAAGAGTGGGTACAGTCTTGGAAGGGTTTTAAGCTGATGACAGAAGGGATCAGATTTAGACTTGTATTAAAGTTCCTTTTGCCAGCAGTGTGGAGAATTAATTAGAAAGAGGCAAATCAGATATAGGAAGATCAGTGAATGGATGGACTAAGGCAGAAGTCCAGGTAGCAGGTAATGGAAAGTGGTCTAAGTATGGGGCAGGAAGAGATTGGGAGAGGTGAACAGGCCTGATCAATACTTAGGACATGGAATGGATAGGACTTTGGAATGTATAAAATCATGCAGTAATGTGTTTTGTAGTACCTTCTATGTGTTTTTCTGGAATCCATCCAAGACGACCATGTCCCTGTACTTTTTCTAGTGGTACAAGATAAGACACAAGTAAATATCATAGGTAATAGAAAGTGCTATGAAGAAAAATAAAGCAGGGTAAGAAGGCCTGATACAGGAGGGAAGATTGGCCTTTTTAGTCAGTGAAGGCCGATCTGAGGAGGTGACACTGAGCACAACCCTGAATGACCTGAGATGGAAACATCTAGGGGAAGGACATTCTAGAGAGTAAATGACTCCAACCAAGAAAGAAGCCAAGTGTGACATGTCGAAGAAATAGTGGCCAGGTTCATTTTCCCAGAGTAAAGGGAGAATGTGGTAGAAATGAGCTGAGCAGTCGCCAGGAGTCAGAAACAAGTAGGACCATATGAGCCATGGTAAGGAGTTGGCGAGGCCATCTACATGAGATGCACATTCTTTGGAGGGTTTGGGGGCAGGAGAATAAAATATGATTTATGTTTTAGAAAGATGTATGAAGAGGACTGGGCTACTGTGTGGAGTAGAGACCAGAAAGAAAGCTAGTGCAGAGGTCTCCAAAAGGGGTGATGGGGACTTGAGTTTGCAGCGGAAATGATGAGAAATGCTTAGTTTGGGGACATGTTTTGGTTGAGAGTTTGAGCAAAGAGGCATCAAGGGTGTCTTTGTTTTTGTTTTGGCTGAGTAATTGGGTAATTGGTTCCGTCTACTGAGCTGAGGAAGACTGGGGATGTGGGGAAGCTGGTATGTTGGGACAGTGGGATTCAAAGGCTCTGTTAAGTAGTGAGGGCATGGTTAGGCGAAGACTTCTAGTAGGCATTTATTGGATCCAGGGTAAGACAAAGAGATGTTAGAGATGATCCATGCATTTCCGGGTTGTGCAACTGGGTGGATGGAAATGTCATTTGTGAATATATAGAGAGAATGAGATAGAAAATGAGAGAGAGATAGAAAATGCAAGACAAGGACAGGACTTGGAGGAGAGAAAAAAAAAATCATTATTATATATGATGGTCCATGGCCTAAAAATGTTTCTGTGTTCTCCCATACAAATTGAGTGGAATGTTGACTATTTAAAAAAGGAAAAAAAAAAAAAACCAAAACATTTCTTTCTTTTTGTGTGTCATCAGGATTTTCAAAAAGTTTTGTTCAAAACATTTCCCTTAGACTTTGTTATGAAAATTGCATATTTTGGCATCTGTTTAATGCTATTATTTAATGGAATGTAATTTTTTTTTAAGGAGATAGAATTTTGTGGAATGCAAGGGAGCAACAAAGGACAGACCATCTGCCAGGAGGTTGTGATGGGGGCTGTAGGGGAGGGAGAGAAGAGGGAGCGAGAAGGTATGGGAACATACTGAATTTTCCCTTTTTGGGTATCTGTGTCAGGTTGTGGGTAACCCATTGGTCAGCTACAGCCTATGGATATTTTGAAGTGAGTCACTTAACAAGGCTGTTTGCATTCAGCCTGCTGGTCAACGGGGCCCTTTTACCTTACTTGGGTTTCCATAGCTCAAGCCTATTGCCAAAAAAGGGCCTCTGTATTCCCCACTGACTGACCGACAATGACACAACTTTGGCATTTGGATGGAAGTCTTGCCTTCAGTAGCTGTTTCCTGCTGGGTGGGGTGGGGGACACCCTGTCCCTACCTAAACTTGTTGGGCCATTGGGGATTCTGTGCAGTTACAGGCAGAGCTTAGTATTAGATTAACGTGCTCATAGGCGATTTAAGTGAAACTCCAAGGTGGCTGGGTCCTTGGGTACAGCAGGAGGGGACCCTCAGACAGGTCCTTGTGGACTTGTCACCTGTGTATGGAATGGAGTCAGTCCGATATGCAGGAGCATATTTTGCCTGTAGGTCAAGACAGTGGCCGGACCAGTGGGGACAGAGGAAAAAGTGGGGGCCCGAAAGCAGCACACAGTGGCTGAGTCAGTCGATGGGTCCACAAGGTGTGCAGATGCGCCCTGGACTAGTTGTCGCTGCCGACTGTGCCACACACTGGGGGTGGAGTGGGAGAGCAGAGAGAAGGGGTCCTTGGCCCTCATGGGTGGGCCCAGTCTGACCATCAGGCCAGAGCCCTTGTCTGGGAAGGACTAGGTTAGACTGCCAGGTGGGGGCCAGAAAGTGAAAGGGAAAGGAGGGGGAGATTTCTCCCAAGGGCCAGAGGGGAAATCCTTTGTTCTTTCTGGCAAGGGCTCTGGTGGCTTTCTCCTCCTTCCCCCCATCAGGAACTTCTAGCCTGAGCCTCGCCTAGGAGTAATCTCAGCCTGAGGTCATCAGCTCCCCCCACAGCCTCCCAAGAAAGTCCTGAGAAATTCCCATATAATCCAGGGAGAAGCCAGGCCCCACTGGGCCAGAGGTTCCCTGGGAGGGCCAGCAAATGTGAGGTGGTTGTATGGGGTGGGGACCGGTGGCCCAGTGGTGAAAGAATTCACCCCAGGGCAGAAGAGAGGAGATAGAAGTTTACGCAGTACAGTGCAGGGGAGCTGTCGGCAGGACGGCAAAGCAGAGACTGCCTGCCTGGGAGGGAATTTTTTTTTTTTTTAATGTGACTAAATGATGGTGCTTTTTCTCCCCCTCTTTGTGTCTTCATTTACAGTCTGGAAGCCAGTCTCTTCTAGAATTGTTAACCATTTATGTGGGTTTGGTTTGTATAACATGCACAGGGGAGTTCCAATGAATGTTTTTGCTTCTGTTGTGCTTCAGCCAGAGGTGCTGGGGGAGAGAAGGGAGGGTTTGGGATTAAATTCTTAGTGAAAGCCGTTGGAAGACAGAATAAACCGAAGGTGCTTGAAAATTCAACAAGAAGAAATAACTAGGGCTGGCGGTTGTCCCTCTTGCCTTTCGACTAGAAATGCATGCTCACGGTGATGGAGTGTTAAGTGCCTATGCTGTCCTGATAGCTTGCTGTCTGTATTCATGCATGCATGCCCTGTAGCCCGTATGTATAGCTGTGACTTCTCCCCTAGAATCATGGGTCATGTAATATTGTGTCCAGGAGGGTCCTTGTTGGCAGCTTCAGAATTTACTGGCTTTACATGTCATGGGATGCAGTACCTAAGAACATTACATTAACAAATAGAACTCCTGAACAAATGATAAACTCCTGGGAAAGCTTAGATTTCAACTTTACAGGTTTGTAAAATAAGTTGAAATGATTTTTTTTTTTTTTTTTTTTGCCTGTAAAGACTCACAAAGTGTTTATTTCTGTTGGACTCTAAGCTTTTTCTACAGGTACAAATAGTTCTAGCGAGAGGCTTGATTAGAGGTGTGTATGATGTCCTATTGCAAATATCTGCTCTGTTTATGGAGGTTCTGTACCACAGTGGCTTATTAACTGGTTCTCCAAAGGGAGTAGAGAAAGGATAATCTCAGAAATCAGAGGATTAACATTTTCTCACCAAGTTTTTGATAGAAAGTCTAAGATTAAATGAAGTGGAGTAGAAATAAAACCAAATAGTCTGCAGTTTGCGATTTTTTCAAAGGGTTCCCGTATATACAATTCCAGGTTTGTGTTTTGTGTGTACATGTCTTTTAAACCCTGTGAGGTAACCATAGCCAGATATTAATTGTTTCTGGTTTTCCAATGAAGGGAAGCAGGTTTGGGGCACAACTTAAGTGACTTTCCCATTGTCACCTGAGGGAATGGCACCATGGCTAGAGCCACATAATTCTAATAGATGTTCGTAATGCTGTTCATTTTGTTTTCTCAGATACCTTCCCCTGAGCCTGGAGACCATACATTTTCAGAGCCTTTCTGCTTAAATTTCAAGTGGCAGTTGGGGAACATGGGTGGTGGTCACACTGGAATCTGTGTGGCAGATGGATGGCAGCGAGGTCCTTAGGAACAGAGCCGGTGGACAGGCCTTTGCATCATTTATTCATTTGTCCTTTGGTGTAACCCCCCTTTTTGTGAGCCAGCTTTTTTGCTTTTCCTCTTGAGTTTTGCACATGTACTGAAATTCTTCCCCATATTTCCAAGTTATGGCTCTCTTCTCCTTTTCCATTCTTCTTAGCACAAGAGGCTGTGTCTGGCACAGAAACTCCTAGAGCAAGGAATTGTTCACCCTTCTCTCAAACAAGAAAATAAAAGCTAAAATACGGTACCTATAGTACAGTCAACTGTAGGAAGAATTCCTCAAGAGAAGCCCTGTTCCCAGATACCTTTTTTCTCCAGTTCATACTGAATCATGAACATTTTCCCTGTGTGTTTAAACATAATTTGAAAATATTTTTCATGATTCTTCAGCATGCTGTTGTATGAATTTAGCATAAGTTATTTACATGCTCTTCTATTTTGGATACTTGGGTTACTTTCCCATTTTTTTCTCCTGATGAAGTCATAGGGGGAAAATGGACTCCTTGAAGAAGGGAATTATTAAGTAGTTCTAGAAATACAAATCTGGTTTAAATATTTTGCTCTAGTCTTTGCTTTGGTAGTACATTGTAACGGTAATTTCAATCAGGTAAATATATGATTTGTTTCTAGAAATAATGTCATTGTTGTATTAGTTTTCTTTTCAGGTAGGGAAAAAGAATAAAGATAGGTGTGCCTGGGTGGCTCAGTCTGTTAAGTGTCTGCCTTTGGCTCAGGTCATGATCTCAAGGTCCTGGGATTGAGCCCCAATGTCCTGGGATTGAGCCCCATGTCAGGCTTCCTGCTTAGTGGAGAGTCTGCTTCTCCTTTCCTCTGCCCCTCCCCCCTCATGTTTGCTTTCTCTCTCTTCTCTCAAATAAATCAATGAAATCTTAAAAAAATAAAAAAAGAATAAAGATGACCAGTGAAAGGAATAGGTTCACAATTATAGTTTCAGTATTCTGACCATAGAATTTCTTTAATAGTTAAGCTTTTAGGGATCCCTGGGTGGCACAGTGGTTTAGTGCCTGCCTTTGGCCCAGGGCGCGATCCTGGAGACCCGGGATCGAATCCCACGTCGGGCTCCTGGTGCATCGAGCCTGCTTCTCCCTCTGCCTGTGTCTCTGTCTGTCTGTCTGTCTCTCTCTCTCTCTCTGTGACTATCATAAAAAAATAATAATAATAATTAAGCTTTTATAAAAGGTTGGTGCAACAGCAATATTTCTAATGGAGCAGGTTGATACATAAATGCATAAATTTGAAAAATTTGAACCCAGTTGTAATCATCACTTTTTAAGAGTTGTTAAGTCATAGACTGGCTTATGTGTTTTTGGAGTGTTCTCCTCAAACATGTGTGCTTGACTTTTTTTCATCATGCATACAGACAAGAGCTCATCCAATTATGAGCAAATTAGTGGCAATTGAGGAGTCAACTTCTGGATTTTTAAGAGCTCTTTCTTTCAGAACTATGGCCCTTAGTCTCCTGTGGGTATGTGGGGCTGGGTTGGGAGGGAGAAGGAAGGAGTCTGAGGTATCCATAATGCTGTCAATCCTTCTACCTTCTCAGTCTGACCCTGTTTTCACCCACCGCCCAAGATCCAGATCCAGGTGCAAGAGGGAATGAGAAGACTCTTCTTTCTGGGTTTCCTTCCTTCCTCCCCCTATTCCCCTTCCCCTCCTTCCTCCCATTTATTTATCCATTTGAGAGAGAGAGCGAGCAGGGGGAGGGGCAGGGGGAGAGGGAAAATCCCAAGCAGACTCCCCCTGAGCTCTGAGGCTGACTCTGGGCTACTGCCCATGACCCTGGATCATGACTTGAGCTGAAACTGAGATTTGGACATTCCACCTATCGAGCCACCCAGGCACCCCTCTGGGTTTCTTTCTTTCTTTTTTTTTTTTTAAATACAATTTCTTCTTTCCCCAGGTTCTACTCAAACCTCCTCACTATCACACCCACTGAGATGCATAGTTTTGGAAGGTCTCATTCTCCCAAATTGTCTTTGATATTACTTTTCCCAGGTGTATTTGCCATTGAGAGTGTTCCTAGATAATAAGTTAGTGCCTTAATCTTAAAATTGACCATTGAACAATGCACAGGTTAGGGGCACCAACTGGATCCCCCACCCATGCAGTCGAAAATCTACATATAACTTTTGACTCCCCCAGAACTTAACTGGTAATAGCCTACTGTTGACCAGAAGCCTTATTGATAACATAAATAGTTGATCATACATATACTGTACATATATTATATGCTGTATTCTTACAATAAAGTAAGCTAGAGAAAATGTTATTAAGAAAATTGTAAGAGAAAATACATTTATGTACTGTATTGATTGAGAAAACCCTGCATATCCATGGACCCACATGGTTCAAACCCATGTTGTTCAAGGGTCAATTGTATTTTGATTCTGTTTGGCTAGCTCAGCATGAGAGTCACAGAGTTCTACTTTTGGGCCAACTTTGAGGGAAAGGACCACTAGGTAATAAGGGAACTAGGAAGTCACATAAGTTAAAAAAAAAAAAAAAAAGAAAGAAAAGAAAAAGAAAAAGAAAAAGTAAAAAGAAGGCTTTTGCCATCAGTGCAAAAGAGTGCTTCTTTTTTCCCAAATCAGTGGTAGATAAAATGTGTGAGTGTTTGGGAATTTGACTTGTTTCCTTGAGTAAACTCAATATTCTTAGGATGAGGTCATACATAATTAATCACCTATCTTGCATTCTTTCCAAAGTGAGGGCTCTCAATGTTCACACTTGTGATAACTTATGTTTCCTGAGTACAAGAGCCCAGGACTGCCAGTGAAGGAAGAAGAGGCCGTGGTGGTTATGTAACCTTTGTGCTACTGAAATGCAATGAGTAATGGTCTTTTTTTTCTTCTTAACTTCTAGTGCTTGAAACAGTACCTGCAGCTGGCAATCCGAGAAGGATGTGGGTCTCCCATTGCCTGCCCTGACACAGTGTGCCTAAACCACGGGACCCTGCAGGAAGCAGAGGTACAGATGAGTCCCATGACCTTCTCTCTTTCCTGTTGATGATATTTCCTAGGATCTTGACTCCTTATGCACTTCCCTGCCAGGCAGTCTAGAAACAAAATACAGAAGCTAACTTTTTAAAGGAGTACTGTATTGCTACATATGTATGGATTCTTCATACAAACTGTTAAAGCTGTTATTTACCTCAGTTCTATTTATAAATGCTGTCTGAGTGTTGAAGAAACTCTAGAATAGGTGAAGGTGCTAGAAATCAAGGTTACCAAATGTGTGGTCTGGAGGCTAAATAGCAAGTGGTCTTGTGATATTTAATACTTTAAAGATACACAGGTAACAGATTTTAAGCAGTTATAGACTATAAACTATTGCCATTCACAAACATAGATGGAGTTGAAAATCATGTCCACAGGCCTTTCGTTTGATCTTTATATGGGATCAGAAATGGCTTTCTTTTTTTTTTTTTTCTTTTTTTTTAATTTTTTTTTTAGAAATGGCTTTCTTGAATGAGTTCTTCTTTCATCTTAATTCTTAAGATTGTGATATATTCCTTTCCTTTGTTTCTTCAATCCCTTATCAGGAGCTTGCCCTTGAAGCTGCTTTTTTTTTTTAGATTTATTTTATTCTATTCTATTTATTAATTAATGATAGGAAGAGAGAGAGAGAGAGAGAGAGAGAACATGCCAGGGGCAGAGGGAGAGGGAGAAGCAGACTCCCTGCTGATCAGAGAGCCTAACTTGGAGCTTGATCCCAGGACCTTGGGATCATGACCTGAGCAGAAGGCAGAGACTCATTCAGCTGAGCCACCTAGGCACTCCTTGAATCTGTTTTTTTTTTTTTTTTAAGATTTTATTTATTCATGAGAGACAGAGAGAGGCAGAGACACAGGCAGAGGGAGAAGCAGGCTCCATGCAGGGAGCCTGATGTAGGACTCGATCCCTGGTCTCCAGGATCACACCCTGAGCCGAAAGCAGATGCTTAACCGCTGAGCCACCCAGGGTCCCCTGAATCTGTTTTTTATTTTATTTTAATTTTTATTATTATTTTTTTTTTCTGAATCTGTTTTTTAATTTTCAGATCCTGATTACTTTAAACCAGAAGATAACCAATACTAGCCCATTCCTGGGAAGTTTGTAAGCCTTGGGAGGAGGTCCCAAGAAACAGAGGAAATAAGTTACTCATGCAGTAAACATTGCATGCCATGTGCTGTGCATTGGGTGCTCTTCTGGATGCTTTCATAGCTGGTATACCATCTAATCCCTTCAACAAACTTATGAAAGGAAAGCCCAGGGGGGTTAAGTAATTTGCCCAGGAGTGCATATCTAAAACATAGAAAAGTTATAATTCTAATCTAGTTCTTTCTGATCCCCATAACTATATGGCCTTAGGAGTGGAACAACGTAGGTAGGTAGACTGTACGATGGAGGACTTGATAATTGGAGACTCAGTAGTGTGCATATGTGTGTGCTTGGATATATATACATATATGTGTGTGGATGTGGATGTATTGATATGTTTGTTTATATAGACATATATGCTATATATATATCTATATATATATCTCCTCTGTTTTTTTTTAAAGATTTTATTTATTTATTCATGAGAGACACAGGGAGAGAGAGAGAGGGAGAGAGAGGGAGGCAGAGACACAGGCAGAGGGAGAAGCAGGCTCCATGCAGGGAGCCTGACGTGGGACTCAATCCTAGGTCTCCAGGATCAGGCCCTTGGGCTGAAGGCAGTGCTAATCGCTGAGCCACCTGGGCTGCCTTCCTCTGTTTTGTAAGCAAAGCAGGCAGAAAGATGTTTATAGACCATTTTAAACCAATCTGTATTTGGGTATCTATGTTCAACTTATGGAATATCAGCTAGGGGAGGTGGTCCAAGTGAGCTTGGAGTGTTTCCTAAGGAAGAATAAAAGGAATACATAATGGTTTAGAAGTGATACATTTTAGGAAAATCATGAAATAATGGAATATTTTTGATAAAAAAGTAATATTGAATATGTCAACCTGTGGTGCGAAATATTGGTTTCTTTTGTGTGAGAAATGGGTAAAAGGAAATTAAAGTGGGGAAAGATTAGGTTGGCTATACAACTTGGCAGTGGGTTTTAAAATAAGACTCAGGTGTTCAGGAGCATCTTTCAATGTACAATTCTTTTAGAAAAGATACTTCCTTTTTGATATGCTTCTGTGATACTCTGATCAGTGAGCAGTTATTAAGTGTACACGATGTGCCAGGCCCTGTTCCAGGTCAGGAAGAGAGGTAAATAAGACCAGCCCAGTGCTATCCTCATGGGGTTTCGGATCTAGCAGGGTGACATTAACCCATTGACAGGCATGTATCCTAGACCTCATACTGTCTAATCCAGTAGCCGCTTGCTACATATGGTACTTACATTTAAATTAAGGTTAAATATTCCTTTGGTTGCATTAATCATGTTCTAAATGCTCAGTAGCCATGTGTGGCTCGTGGCTGCCAGATTAGCACAGAATATGGCATCTCCAACATCACAGAAAGTTCAGTGACATGGCGTTGTTGTAGACTTTTAAATGAATGGTATCCACCAGCCATTGACAGTTTGGATATCAAATGTTAGAGCTAAAGTGTTTAGACAGGTGCGTGAGGACAGGCCACAGTTTGTCTCCCAGCCCTCCAGACCAGAGTTTTAACTTTTCTGATTTTCTTAGTATAGAAGTTTTTTTTCATATTTGCTTGCAGTTCTCCCCTCTGTCTTATTTCTTCCCCTTTTCCCATCGTACACATTCTCATCACACTTTCCCAGCACTCATTCTCTGTACCCAGTTTAACTCTAAAAACGGTTTAACTTTTAGGCTGAATGGGAACCAAAGAAAGCCGTAATGTCTCTTAGAAATTACCAAAGGGTATATGGGGGGGGGGGGGGAACAAAACAGCAAAAACATCTTTTGAACTAAACTATGGTATTTCTTCAATTCTTCGAAGTCTGTTTCCTATTAGATGAGTAGGAGGACACTCCAGGGCATTAAGGGCCTGGTTCTGTTCTCACTGGCCTGCCGAGAGCCCGACTAAATAAAGATGGGCGTGAATGTACAGTCATCAAAGCTCTTAACCAGTGGGCTACTTTTTTTCCCCCTGGAGTAAAAATGAATTGAGACATGAATAAAACATTATGTTAGAGATATTGGTAGCTTTGCCAGTTTATATGGGACCACTCCTTTCAAAGCAAATACCACATACATGTGAACTTAGGCTAAAGCATCTTCCTTTACATCAAGATTTCCTTGTATGTAGTTATTATTGTAATAGGCAGCTCTTTTTTTTTTTTTTTTTTAATGTGTGGGGCCCAATGCGGGGCTCAAACTCTCCACCCTGAGATCAAGACCAGAGCTGAGATTGAGTTGTGGATGCTTAACTGGTGGAGCCACTTAGGCGCCCCTATAATAATAGGTAGCTCTTAATCCAGATATGATTGAGTATATCATAATGGGGCTTATTCACCTTGTGTTTGACTGGATTCCATTTCTACCACTTTTCTACCTTTTAAAAAATGTTTAATTATACACAGGTAACACAGTTAAAAATTATTCTGGTTAAGACTCGTTACCTTTGTGCTGCTGCTGTTTGTGTTACATATAATACATGGTTCTTCATCGTTCACTGTCTTATAAAATGCATATGGGTATAACATTTCTTCATCTTCAGAGGACACCAGGCATTCTCAGCTCTTTTCTCCAAATGCTTTCCAGTGTAGATCTGACTCACACGATTGCCTGTGTTCCATGCATCTGCTCCTGCCCACTGTGGGTCTTGCCTTCCTTCTTACTGCTTCCAGATGAGCTCAGCTGTGGCTTTGCCCCCTAACTTTTACTTATCAGGAGGAACTTCATTAGCAGAGCATTTAATGCCTGACCAAGTACCATTTGCTTATGGAGGAAGAGAGTCTAAAAGGCACCTTCACTTCTGTGTCCCGCAGGCTGATGGGAGGCAGTGGCTAGAGGTGGGGACCCTGGAACTCGCTGGGGACCCTGGAAAAGTAGAACTCGCTCTCCTTGCATCACTGGGAGTTTTAATTGGCGGTGTGCTTTTCTCATGAACTTGATCAAGTAATCTTGTCCAGTATGGAATTCTAAGAGGTGGGAGGTGGATTGATTACTCTGATAGTGTTACTTTAGGCAAGGCCTGCCCTGGGAGTGAGTAGTCCTGTTAAAAAGGTGATGACTAATGTAGCTGTGCCCTTATACTGTTGGGGAAGTAGCACATCATCACTCAGTGGGGGAGCCTGAGCCACTTGTTCTGGGCCCTGTAGAATTTGGTGAGCGCAGACCTACTGTTACATGGCCTGAGAAATTGAACATCTTCTGTCTGCCAGCTGGCAGAGGAGGGCAGGGAACAGCTTCTCAGCGATCAGTTCTCCTTCCAAGTCCTGGGACATTGAAATGACCAGACTGCATTTTGCTGCTGGAGCCGCCACATGCCCCAGTGCAAAGATGGGTACAGCTGCTCTTGCCCAGAATTGGGCACCCCAGAATTTCTGTAGGAGGCAGTTGAGGTGGGACACTGTGGAGGTCTAGGAGGGAGAGATAGGGGTGGAGTAGGAATTTGAAGCTACATTTGCAAAATAAATACGGTTTTTACTCATATTGCACATTTATTAAGGTGGCTTTGGGAAATGCTGCTGGAATTCTGGAGGTCTGCGTGCTCCCCACAAATTATCCTTCAGAGGAGCCCCCACTTGCTATCTCCTCTTGCCACCGTCTTTTCCATAATCACAATGTGAGGTGGGGCGAAGGGAGGATAAGGATAAGGATGCCCCGCCAAGCAGCCTGTTGTTGTGGCCTAAGGATCTGAACGGGAAGGGACCAAGTGTGTCTGTAGCAACCTTTGGCTGTGACATGTGTTAGTGAGAGGAGTCAAAACTTGGGGTGGCAAAAGATAAAGGAATCTGCTCTGCCAGTGTTAATAGATATTTTTAGGGTTCCAGTTGAATTTTGCTTTAGAATGTATCTAAAGCTTTACTTTAAAGCTGCAGATAAGTGGAGAATGATGTTTCTGTTTCTAAGCTACTCCTTCAAATAAAGGCCACCATAAGAAGAGTAAGCAGCGGGGGGTTGAATGTGTCGCATGGGTGTCCACATGGGCACGTCCCCTTTACCCATGGAGGAACCAAGGGAGAGAGGCAGAGGATGATGTGGGAAGGTGTCCTGAAGCCTCTGTAGAACAGGTAAGAAAGGAACAGCAAATGGCCCTCTTCAGGGAACTTTGAGAACAATTCCTGCCCTGGGATTCCAGCTCTTGCTGCCGCCATGTTTGTCAGTGGGGGCAGGGGGTTGAGGGGAGGCTTCTGGCTCTCAGACAGGGATGCCCCCCTGCTTTTTCCAGCAGGTTTAAATATCTAGTATGTAGAGAAGGATATGTGAGCTTGGTTAGTACACTCAAGTGATGAGTGGGGGGATGTTAGGAAGTGCAGTTCTTATTTTCTGGGTTGAGATAGGAAACACGGGTAGTTTTTGTATTAGTGCGGTAAGGCACTTATCCATACGGCTAGGACTATTTCTCTTGCCAGGATTTTTGCAAGTCCTAGCACCTCAAAAATTCCCACAGCTTTGACATGCTATAAAGATCTCCTCGTGGTCATGCAATAATGACCTCTTCATGGTCAGTTCCATCTTCAAATATCCGAATCACTTGTATTATTTGGTCTCTTTAGTTTAAAAAAATTTTTAATATTAATTTTGCTGAAGCAACTGTAGCAGAAGTATGGTTTAAAGGGCCCATACCCAAGTAAAGTCTAGGCTTTTCTTCTTTTCTCATCTGTCCTGGCTTTCTAGACCTTGATGAGTGGTACTTGCATTAAGCCAATCCCTAACTTCAATGTTTTAACCACTTTATTTCCTAACTAAAAGCTAATATAATAATCTTTTATACAGGGGCTTCTGAGTGGCTCAGTCAGTTAAGCGTCTGTGTTTGGGTCAGGTCATAATCTGACAGTCCTCCGATTGAGCCCAGCATCTGGCTCCCTGCTCCATGGGGAGCCTGCTTCTGCCTCTTCCTCTGCTCCTCCCCCTCTGCTCATGCTCTGTCTTGCTTTCTCTTTCAAATATATAAAGAAAATATGTATTTTTTAAAGTTTTATATACACATTATATTTTATATATGAGATACTGACCAGTTGTCAGTATTATGGGAACACATCACTTCCAGCATAAATGCTTCTCTGGCAAACAGGCTCTACTACTGTCTGCCCCCTCCCCCTTTTTCTTCTTTAGTTTTTGTAGGGCTGGTGTCAGTGTAGGTAGTGATGCCTGTTCTGATATTATGATCATAGATAATAAGATAAACAAAGGTATAGTTCACTTTTCATTTCTTCTCAGTTGTAAATGTTAGACATATTTAATTAACATCATGTGTAACAGTCATAGCACCCCACATGTATTTGGGGTATTGTATTTGTATTTGTATTTGCAAACATGCAAATACAAACATGTATTTGTACTTTTTTTTTTGTATTTCGAATCTTTAATTAAACTCATATATCTAAAACATGTTTACACACAGGACAGATACAGGATTTCAAGTAACTTATGGTAGAGTTCACTGTCCATTTAAAAGTATGCTTCTTTCTTCCACAAAAACTGCGTTGAAAAGCAAAACAAAATTTTCTTTTATACTGCGTAAGAGCTAGATGCAAAGTTCTGATGCAAATTTACTTCACTGTCAACTCTGATGCTGAAGCTGAGAGGCAGAGATGTCCATAGTTCGGTTAAATGATGCAAATAAAAAGCTTCTATTTCTCTTAAATTAGAAGCCTTCGTTCATGGTCTCTCTCAGGAGTACCAGACGTGGCTCCCAGTGCCCTGGTTATCCTGTGCTCTAGTTGGAGTGGAATGGAAAGCCGAAGACTTCCAATAAAGTAGGAACTGAATATTTAATAAGTATCTTAAGGTTCATTTTTACCAGAAACCAACAAACCAGAGAGCAATTATGAGCAATTAGTAGTTTTTTGTTCTTATTGTTCTCTTATTAGTGCTCTTTGTTCTATTAAAATTAAACTGAATTTATTTTATCTTTGAATTAAGTTTCCTTTCTTTTTGGAAAGAAGTTCTAGAGTGATAAAGATAAGAAAAATGGTTTTTCATGCTTGGATTGGAGGAGAGAGAAATTTTTGTTTAACAGGCAGATTAATATAAGTTTCAAAGGAGAAATAGTAAAAAAAAATCACTTTAAATCAAGATAAGAATTTTTTTAGATGTGATGGAAGTGGTCTCTTGATAGTTGAGAAAATACTTGGAAGTTTTTGTTTCTACAGCTTGAATGTGGATCTGGTTATTAATGGATTAGGACCCACTGAATACAATAAATATTGGTAGTCCATACTGACCTGAATAAATAAATGAGTAATAAACAAATGGGGGAGAAGGGAACAGCTTTTTTTTTTTAAAAATATTTTATTTACTTGAGAAAGAGAGAGAGAGAGATCATGAGCAGAGGGGAAGGGTAGAGGGAGATGCATTTTCCCCGCCAAGCAGGGAGCCAAATGTGGGATTCAATTCCAGGACCCTGGGATCATAATGTGAGCTAAAGACAGATGCTTAACCAACTGAGCCACCCAGGAGCCCCTGTTTTGTTTTGTTTGTATTTTTAAAGCAGTAGCCTTTTAACCTTGATCTGACTGAGCCTTCAGTAATCATCCTAACACATTTATTTCAAGTTTGTAATTGTAAAAGATCTTGAGCAATAGTGACTTAGCTCCAACAGCAGTGAGACTGGCAATTTAATACTTTGGATCATCCTTTTTTTTTTTTTTTTTTTTTTTTTTTTTGACAAGATCCAGCTTTCTCTGATCTAAAGCCATGGGTCTAATAGAAACATTTTAGAGAACTAGTTTAATCTGTAAAAGCCAATAAATGGTAAGATCAAGGAGTCTATTCTTTTTTTTTTTCCCAAAGAGTAGATTTATTTATTTTATTATTTTTAAAGATTTTATTTATTTATTCAAGAGAGACACAGAAGGAGAGAAGCAGAGACACAGGCAGAGGGAGAAGCAGGCTCCATGCAGGGAGCTTGACATGGGACTTGATCCTGGGACTCCAGGATCACACCCTAGGCTGAAGGCAGGCACTAAACCACTGAGCCACCCAGCCATCCCCCAAAGAGTAGATTTAAAAAAAAAAATACCTTAAGTGTCTTTAATGCCTTCTGGGTAATTTAAGTTCTTTGAGGGCAACTTCTGTGTCTCCTTTCCTTATCTGTATCCCCAGGCTTCCAGGCAGTGCTGTACCCTTAGTGAACTGTCAAACAGAATACCGAGGAGGTGCAAAATCTAAGTGGTGGGGGCTGGGAAGAGCATGGTTATGATGGAACTTTTTTTGATCATGAATTTTTTACAAAAAAAATTGATTTACCTTATTAAATCTTAATTCCATAAAAATCTTTGATCTATAAAAAATAATAAATTGGAGATTCACAGTAGACTAATAAGAGACCAAAAAAATTAGAGACCTCGGGCTTCCCTGTTGGCAGTAATGTGTCCTCTGATGAAATTTATCTTTCTGGTTTAAAATTAAACATCACTGTTGTTGACTTTTTACTGCATTAATTTGTGTCACTTTTCTCATTAGCATTCATCTGTGTCCAAAATACTTCTGTTTGCTTCGTCTTCCATCAGCTGTATTTGACTTAGTTGTTATATTGTATGGCATATCGTTTGGAAAAAATCAGAATTTTTAGGAGTTGACTTTGAGGGATTTGAAGAAGTTCTTCGTCAGTCCCAAAACTATTTTAGATGGAGGCAAGTAGAGTCCAGGACTGTCCCATAGCATCAAAGAACTTTTTGGTGGGGGAGGTGGTTAAAAACAGGTATGTAGATGCTCACTGACATCTCTTGGGCCAAGATTACATCAGCTCCAAGTCACCTTGGCCCAAAACTGAAATAGTATTACCTTATTTATTCTCCACCTACAACGAAGCAATGACTAAGTCAGGAATTGAATTCAGATTCCTTAATGCCTCCTTATCCCTTTGGTTACCTACATCTTTTGTCTCCAATTCAGGATTTTTTTAGACACCTTTGTCTTTCAGGAAAGAGGTCCAGGTGGTATTATAACAGAGGAAACAAAACTGGCTTTCACTGTAATAAAAGTCTAACTACACTTTTAAAAAAATATATGTTATAACACACATCATATAAAATTAACCATAATTTTTTTATGGTGACTGCTCAGAAGCTTTATTTAAGGTGCAGATGAAAATGCAGCCCCCAAGAGAAAAATGTTATAATTAATTAATGTTTTACTGTACTTGGAATGGAAGAGACTGAATTTGCCTGTTTTGTGGCCCTTCATACATTTTAGCTAACTCAGTTTAATTCCTTTGCAAAATAAACAAATTGAATTTTTTTTATGAAAAGGAGGATTAGATTTTGAATACCTTTTAAAATGTACTATATTTGCTAAGTATAATTTTTAACCGCCTCATTTTTCTCTTGTTTTCTTAAAGTGGACTTCCTTCCATTAAGTTGCAGGAGCTTCCATCTAGATAAACTTTATACCAAAGAATATATAATGCTTGAGAGTCAGAATTGCCAAGGCTACAACTGTGTCTCTATCAACTTGCTAAATGTTTAAAAGCCTTATATCAAATCCTTGGGTTTTCTCTGCTATAAATCTCGTAAGCAATATCAGTATAGTTGACGTCAGTGGAACTATTAATTTTAGAATGCCAGTTTAAGAGCAGTTAGCTTTTGTTGCATCTAACTTTGAAATGCAATTTAAAAGGATTAATCTGAAATGTCATTTGGTTAGGTCTGAATCACTGTCATTTACTAGTAAACCTTTGGTTTATATCTCCATCTGAAATGGAAATAGGAGGCTAGCCACAAGAATCAGCTTTAGCATTTCTTTTCTACCAGGACATGAATGGCAATGAGTGACAACCAAGGGCCCCGTGAAGTGATTTTTTTCCGAAGAAATGATTTTCATATTGCTTAGAAGATTCTAGTCCTGAGGAGACTAATAAGTTGAGGCACAGACTAATTCCTGAGGCACAGTCTCCCTGACCTTAGTTTTTAAGGGTTCTAAAGCTAGAACTATAATCTTTTAAGCATTTCTCAAATGAATGTGGAGCAAAAAGGAGCATCTTTCCAATATGTACACAAGTAATTGGGGAAGTCCAAAAGTTGGGTTGTCTGGTCTTAGTAGCTCCTGTCAAGAGTAAGGATGGAATTTGACCTGTGAGTCCTATTGGGGTACTTCAAGTAGTGACTCCCAGCCGTGGCAGAGGACTGGGGCCAGTGTAGGAATTGCTGCTTGTGTTACCACTGGAACTGTGGAGAGAAAAAGTAGTTTATGAACCACTGTATGTATAAAGTAAGCCAGACAAGAAGTAGAGGTCCTAGAAGGCTGGAACCCTGGCTTCCAAAGATGACAGAGACCTCACTGTTTTAATATCTCTGGTTTCAGATTGCCTGCTTGGTGCCCATGGATCAGTTTCAGCTTTATCAGCGGTTAAAATTTGAAAGAGGTATGTATGCACTCTTCTTACTGTCCCCATGCTGAGTTGTGGCTTTCCACGTGTCATCTTCACACTATCCTCCTCAGAAGGTTAAGGAGGCTGTGGGCTGTCAACAAAGCCACAAGGGCGTTCTCAGAGGGGGAAAAACTGTAATTGCAACATAAAATTTCAGCTTTCTTGGCCACGGACAGAAAAAATGCCAACTGGCAGCAAAGAGAAGCTTCCCTATGTTGGTTGTTTTATATATTTTTGTTTGTTTGTTTTATATTTTTAACGTGGCTCCTGTGAGAGAAGTTCTGCAGAAGTTGGGTAGTTTCACTAAAGAATGTGTTTGTTAAAACGCGTATTACCTCGGGCTTTCCCACTCTTGAAGATCACTTCAAAACCTTAATCGACCCAAACATTTTTACTGCTGCATGTCGTATTCACCACTGTGTTCTTTGATGCAACACTTGTAATCGTTGTGATGGCTGCATGTGTCATTCTCATGTGATGTACAATCTGTTGGACTCATTTTCTTTCTGACTTTGGCCTTGGAGTAATTTATATAGCTTTTCTATTTGTATTGCCTTTTTATCTGTAAGATTTATTTATTTTTGCTCCTTTTGGTTTCTCATAGATCTTTTTTTAAGGAGCCCTTTCCCTCCTGTCACATCCTATACATTCTTGAACTAAATGGTCTATTTTTTTTTTCAAGATGTATTTATTTGAGAGCAAGCGAGTGCACACACAAGTGAGGGGAGGGGCAGAGGGAAAGAGGAAGAGGAGGTAGACGCCCTGCTGAGAGCAGAACCTGATGCAGGGTTCCATCCCAAGGACCCAGAGATCATGACCTAAGCTGAAACCGAAAGTCAGAGACTTAACCGAGTCCCCAGGCAGCCCTAAATGATCTGTTTTTCTATATCTGAGAAATAAGAGAAAACTGTTCCCCTAGAACACAGAGACTCATTGAGTACATAAAATAAACTCTTATCTAGCATCAACATACAGTTTTCTGATTGCTAACTTTTAAATCTGGATTAGTAAAGTCTGGAGGTCAGAAAGGGGGAAAGAGGAATATTTCTCTCTCATGTGCCAGTCTTTCATAGGTGGTCTTGCATATCTTTGCTTTGATGCATTATAAATCGATCCTATTGTTCGACGCATACATGGAATTTATCTTTTTCTCACAAGTTCTAGGCAGATGTCCCACTACAGATTCCATGACTTAATAATAGATTTTATTATTCCTTCTTTATAGATGAAAAAAAGTGATGATTGGAGAGGTTGAAACTTGCATAGCATCACATAGACTGTTCCTAAGCTTCTTCATCTATACTTGTTTTTAATTCCATTTTTTTAAACTAGGTAACATCTATCTAAAACAGAAAACTTACCATTTCACCCATTTTCAGGGTACAGTTAAGTGGCATTAAGAACATACACAGTGTTGTGCAACCATCACTACCATCTATTTATCACCCTAAGCAGGAACTATAATAGCTTTAAATAATAACTTCCCATTTCCCTTTTTTTCCCCACCCCCTGGTAACTTCTTCTGTTTACTGTTCTGTAAATTTGCCTAGTGTAGATATTTCATGTGAGTTGAATCATACAAGATTTTCTTTTTGTGTCTGGCTTGTTTCATTTAATATAATGTTTTGAAGGTTCACCCATGTTGTGGCATGGATCAGACCTTCATTTCTTTTTATGGCCGAAGAGTAATATTCCATTGTATATATATATATATATATATATATATATATATATATATATATATATATATATACTACATTATGTTTAACCATTCATTTGTTGAAGGACACTTGGGTTGTTTCTACCTTTTACCTATTGTGAATAATGCTGCAGTGAGCACTGGGGTACAAGTATCTTTTCAAGTCCTTGCTTTCAGTTCTTTTGGGTACATACCTAGGAGTGGAATTGCTGGGTCATATGGTCTTTCTATATTTAGTGTTTGAGGAACTGCCAATTGGACACTTTTACTTTTGTAAAGTATGGAAGTACATTACATTTGGAGCTATGTTAAATCAGGTGACTATTTGGCTCAACTCCCTCATTTTATAAGAAAGGAAACCAATGTCCAGAGACATTTTGACCTGAGGTGATGTTGGAAGTCAATTTGTAATTCTTTAAGTATCAATTCATGTACTTCTTTATTATCATCCATTATAAAGAATTATTATTAAATAAGCATGCAAAGGAAGAGTAAGTTTAAATGAATACAGTGTTACATAATGAAATTTACTCGATTGGCATAGTCTTTATTTAAATTGTATACCTCATTTTTACTCGGTAGACTTTGTATCTATCTCAAACTCAAAGCTTACCGGCTGGGTGACTTTGAGATCTATGTGACAAATGTTTTGTTTTGTCTTTAAATATTTTGTTTATTTATTTATGAGAGAGAATAAGGGGGCAGGAGTAGGGGAGAGGGGCTTAGAGGGAGAGAGAAGCAGCCTGCCCAGTGAGCAGGGAGCCTGATGCAGGGCTCAATCCCAGGATCCCAGGACCCAAAGGCAAATGCCTAACCAAGTGAGCCACCCAGGTGCTCCTGCCATAAAAGTATTTTATGTGGAACTGTTTAGAATGGGATCTTGGGATGCTTTAAATACTAATGTTGTTGAATGAGCTAAATGACAAAGTGGTGGAAAGGAAAACTCACTGGCTGGGATTGTCGTTGCTCTGGAAAAATGTAGAATCAGCTTCGTGGCAGCCCCCTGTGTCTTAATTATAAAAATTTTCATTGTTTTTGCCCAATTCTTATTGCCTACCAAGGCCTCATCTTGTCATCCTGTGTTTTAATTGTCCTCTGCTTTATGTTATGTATATGATTAGCTTGCCTTTTATAGCTTTGTTTTCATCTAAGTCTTCATGGGGAAAAAATATTTTGAATAGGAATGAGCCTAAATCATCACTGTTTACAGAAAGTGGAGAAACGGCACTTGGCATCAATTGGTTATTCTATGAATCTGCTCTCCTTCCATCTGTGACTTTCCGTTGGCTACTACGGTGTCTGTGGCTTTTCCGTTCTGTGTCAGTGTTCCAATATTAACAAAGAAAAGAGAATACTAAGTTTGGCATATGTTAGTGATCACAGCTGTACTTTCTACTGGTTCTCAAAGCACATGCCTGATGATTAATGCTAGAATTTTGCTTGTCTCTCAAATCTGCTTGCCCAGAATCTACTTTTTCAAAATAGTTTGGGTTTTGTATTGGTTTATCTTTGGAAAATTAGGTTAAGATTTTCCATCTCTAGTCCTTCAGCACTTTTCCTATTTTTTGTGACCCCCATTTTACTTATTATAATTGCAAACTGCTTCAGTTTGTTGGTAGCTTAATGTGTCTGTTCTTGGATATTTGTATTATCATATAGTGGCTGGAAATTCTTACAAATGGTTCAAATGTCATAGCGTTCTCCTTTGGAAAAAAAGGAAGTAAAATAGCAATTTATTTTCCTGTTATCTGGTAATCCGACTGCATCCACTCATGTGTTCCATGTCTACTTTTCTGTGTGCTGAGTATGTATTGTGTGTCAGGTGCATTTCCAGACACTGCCGTAAGCCGTGGCTCCATCTTTCTCTGAAAGCCATCTGTTCTCAGCATTTGTCACAAGCCTCCTTTCATTGTGAGTCTCAACATTTACGATATGGTTCTTTGAATTTCATTTTGCGCCTTTATTTGTCCTTGGTGAAATGCTCCCAGGCCCTCTTTTGTGTCCAATCACTTAAAGTTTTATCTCGCCAGAGCTCTGGGCATAATTATTTGGTTTCTTTTGGTGTTTTTCCATTTAGGGCTGTGTGATTTTAATGTCCTTACTGTCAGTTTGGTTTTATTTTGTAACACCTCCCATTGTCATTAGGTATCTTCCTTTTCATAGTTTCTGATCACAAGCCCATTCTCATTGTGCATGTGTATGGCGTGCATGTGCACACACCTGTTCACTTTTCAAGTCTGCTTTTCTGGTGTTTTGTTGGTAAATGTGTGACTAAGTCTAGGGGTCCCTTATGAAGGTATTCTGTGCTTCTGCATGCTAACACTTTCTCCTCCGCTTCCTACTTCCTCTTCTTTACCGTCAACTCTTTCTTGTGAGGCAGTTCTAAATCTAAAACAGCACCCTCTAGATGTGTCAGCTAAAAACCTGAACTATCTGCAAGAAGAGACATTTATCATCAGTTGGGTGACATTTCTAAAGGGGACCCGAATGAAAGGCACAGTGTGAAGTGTTTGCCTCTCCCTGTGTGCACTCTCATTTCCTCATCTATAAAAGGAGGGTACTAGTGGAAGGATCCTGCTAGGACTGTTGTAAAGGGTGAGTTAATATTGTGTGTCTGTCACCGTGTGCACTCAGTAAATTATTATTGTCATTATCTTTGTTTTGTTATTTGTCAGCACCACTGCCCCATCTTACCTTTATCCCAGTTTTTTAAACTAAATGAAGAAAGCATCTTCTAGAATCCAGATCATACTTCAGCTGAGCCTCTAGCACAATAATACCACTCTTGTTCCCTTTTCATCTTAATCTGTGTCTTTTTCAGCACATTTCTATCGAGTCTTAAAGCGTTGTATGGCACTGTGACAATGAAAGCTTATTCTTTACACCATCTACTGTATCTGGTTCCTTCATGCTCTCACTTGATGCATAAATCCACCTTCTCTGACCGCCTCCCAGGAGATTGAGACGTGCTGATATGGAGAATTCAAAGTGGACACTTTAAAGAGAAAGGTTCCTGTGCTGATAGTGGAAATGGAAATCTATTTAATAACATGATTATTGGGATGCCTGGGAAGCTCAGTGGTTGAGCATCTGCCTTTGCCTCAGGTCGTGATGCCGGGGTCCTGGGATCGAGTCCCACATTGGGTTCCCTTTGGGGAGCCTGCCTCTCTGTCTGTGTCACTCATGAATAAATAAATAAAATCTTTAAAAAAAAAAACATGACTATGTTTTTACATAGAGAATGGTATTCTAGGAAAAAGGCCCAGTCCCAGCATATACTCACTAACCATGAGTTCTGCAAACTCCGAACATCTGCGGGTTGTAACATAACAGTGTTAGACTAGATAAACTCTGAAGTTGTTTCCAGGTTTGAAATTCAGTGCTTCTCCTTGGCAGTCTTGACAGCAACCCCCCTGCTCACGGCCACATCTATTTGAGTTTATTTACTATGGCAGATGTTAATTCTGATCAGTTTAGTTTAATTGCATTTTAACTATCTACAGAAGACCTTTGTTCTTTGAGATATCAGAAAGCAAATTAACTTTGGCATAATTAAAAATGCAGTGGGTTATAAAAGCTAAAAGAGTTTGGTTTATTTCAGCTGATAATTAGCTTGGCCATATCCTGTTTCCCACAATAAGAAATCATGGGAGATCTTTTTTGGCATGACTTCACGATGGCAGAGGATGGCAGAAAATGCACTCATGTTAGTTAAGAGAATTTACAGCAGAATAAAAAGCAAACTCTACATATATAATGTTGGGAGTTTCAGGTAGGGGAATCCAGGGGTCTTGAGTTCAGTTTTGAAAAACTGAAAACGATCACTGGGTCAGACATGGTCCTTAGGTCTTATGGCAATTGTATTTTCTCCTAGTGTTTCTATTTCTCAATAATTGTTAGAATACAGAAGTAGAAATAGCTTGAAATAGCATTTCCTGCCTTGCACAATTAATATGAACAAGCAGTCCTAAGATCAAATAGTTGTGAAGCTTTACTTCAGTAACCAGTTTTAATTTTCATAAGTAAGTTCTGGTTGGAGTTTCTGAATTTGTCCGTCTCTGATACAAGTATGTTATATTTAATCACTGCAAAATCATGTTCATGTTAAAGTGCTGGAGGCACCACTGGGAATGCTTTACATAGGCCTCCTGGCTTCTCTTTTTCTAGATTCCCTAACTTACCCCATTTCAGAGCTTTCATCATCACTGCTGATGCAGAAGAAATTAGTTGAATATGCACGAGATCATTTTCCTCCTGCTTTGGAATAGAAATTTGAAGCGGGAAGAAACTGAATCTTAAACTTCTTAGGTTTAAGATAAAATGATTGTGCATTTTATCTACATACCTAATAACTCTTGTTTCCTAGGCCAAGAGCCAGGACTTAGAATTGAATTCACGGTAATTGTAATAAGTGTTTTAAAAATTTTGCATTAACATTGTTCCCCTACAACCATCCCACTGTCACCTCAGCTCTTTGGGGTGGAGGTAAGAGTGAGGAGAGGCAGCTCTTGTTTATGGACAGTGATTTGGCTTCCACCTGGTGTCCATCACTTCATCCCTCTTTGGCATGTGTTTAGGACCAATATCTGATGCCCCTTCAGCATTATTCCTTTTCTGCTAATCTGACCTGTAGATTCCATTCGTGGTTGACTCTGTTATCTGACAGATAGACAGAAAAATTATGCTCTTAATGGCATATTGAAACTCTACTAGTTCTTAAAAAATAAAATGCCTTGTTTTAGCTTCTATGGACATTGACTTGTAGCTGCTCTTCTAGGAACTGGGCTGAAGAGCGATCAGAAGGGCAGATGTTGTGCTCTTCAGTGTAATCTGGCCAGACTTGTATGTGTGGGTCCCTGTTCTTTTGGGGAATGCTCTTCTTAAGAGATTCCAAGATGCCATATACAAAAGTCTCTCTGAGTTGTTTCTGTTCTCGGGAAATACCTTGCTGTGTATGCCACCATTACCTTTTATCACCATAGGGAATTGATTACAGATACCATTTCTTATGTTGTTTCATTCATTTATTCAACAAATAGTACATTCCAGGAGGCTTTCTAAGTCAGTGGTAGTTGACTTGGAATGACTGCATCTTTACTAGGAAATCTTGACAGTTTCACCTTCAAAGTATGCTCCCAAATTGTCAGTACTTCTAACATATAATCCAGTGTATCACTTTGGATTAAATCACTACAATCGCCTCCTAATCTCTCTGTTGCCACTTCATTCCACCACCATCCACTCTCCCCACAGTAGCCAGAGTAATCTTCTAAGAACAGTAATCCTATCATGGCTCTCCCCTGATCAAGAGGGCACTCTCCTGTCTCCCTCGGTGCCCATGGAGGTAGCAGCCATCTCCTGTTTGGCATCATGGCCACCCTCAGACCTGGTGAAGCCCAGGATTACTAAAAAGAGGACCAAGAAGTTCATCTGGTGCCAGTCAGACCAGTATGTCAAAATTAAATATAACTGGTGGAAACCCAGAGGCATTGACAATAGGGTACACAGAAGATTCAATGGCCAGATCTTGATACCCAACATTGTCATGGGAGCAACAAGAAAACAAAGCACATGCTGCCCAGTGGCTTCCAGAAGTTTCTAGTCCATAACACCAAGGAGCTTGGAGTGCTCCTGATGTGCAACGAATCTTACTGTGCAGAGATTGCTCAAAATGTCTCCTCTAAGAACCACAAAGCCATTGTGGAAAGAGCAGTCCAGCTGGCCATCAGAGTCAAAATCTCAATGCCAGGCTGCGTAGCGAAGAAACTGAACAGAAAATGGACAGACAGCTTATGTGTACACTGTGTTTGTGTGGTTTTTTTTTTTTTTAAGATTTTATTTATTTATCCGTGAGAGATGCACAGAGAGAAGCAGAGACCTAGGCAGAGGGAGAAGCAGGTTCCCTGTGGGGAGCCCCACACGGGACTCGATCCCTGGACTCTGGGATCACACCCTGAGCCAAAGGCAGACACTCAACCACTGAGTCCCCAGGTGTCCCATACCATGTTTGTGTTAATACTACCCCCCCCCCCCCCCCCGTAGCATTCCCCATGCTTAGGCCTTATCATTGTCATCTGTGATCAGGCCCACATTATATCCTATGACTCTTCCCTTTGCTCACTTTGCTCCTTGTAAAATTTCACTGCCTTATTACTTGTATAAATCTCTTCGTTCCCATTGTTTGGATATCAGTTGGAAATCTTTCAGATCAAAACCACGTGTAGATTGACTGCTTATTCATGGTTCTAACCTATCGACTTAAATGTGTTTTTAAAAAATGGACAGCTATAAATAACTCTCAGAAGCAGAACTAATGTTTGTTTGCTTAGTGTCATCTGGTTCTCACACAAATGTAACATCCCAGAGGCTTATCTCTAGTAATTCTAACCGAATTAATAGTTACCCAGTTGAAGAAGCAGAAAGTGTGCATTTGAGTGGAGAGGTCTCTGTCATAAATCAAAAATAAAGAAGGCAGAGGAAAAAAACAAATCATTCAAGTGTTCTTTGTACGTTCTGGCCCAGAGGCACCAGTATACCATTTCTCCTCATTCAAAAATGTCCTTCCTGAATTTCTATAGAAGGTGTGTGCATGCTGTTTGATGGCAAGGGATAAATCTCTTTAGTCTTACCTCCATCTCCAGTAAGAGACATTGAGTCACTGCTCTTTTGAATGTTCTGTTAACTCCTTGTTAACTTACTCAGCTCCTCATGTTAACACAGAAATATAAAGTTGAGAGGACTGTCAGGAATTTGGCTAGATTTGTCTTTTTGCCCCAGAATAGTTCTTTACTCTCCTCGTAATAGTTTATCTAGAAGACAATGGCATGACTCCTTTGGCAAGTATCTTTTACATAACCAGAACAACATTTAAAAGCTGTAGGACAAGCTCAAGTACTTGTGTAAAGAATACCTGTGCCCAAAATCAAACATTACATAAACACATGATACTGTATTGCTACTGTGGGTGCTTCGTGTATTGATGGGCATTTCTCTAAGCTTTAATCATGTTAGATTCGAGCTAGCGGTGCTTTCTCTTGATTTAAATTCTTTAAAAGGGGGTTTGATGATACAGCAATTGCACTATGAGGTATACATACCCAAAGGATACAAAAATACTGACTCAAAGGGACACGTGGACCCTGATGTTTATAGCAGCATTATCAACAATAGCCAAATTATGGAAAAAGCCCAAATGTCCACCGATAGATGAATGGATAAAGAGGACATAGCATGCACACACACACACACACACACACACACACACACACACACACGCACACAATGGAATATTACTCAGCCAAAAAAAGAATGAAGTCTTGCCATTTGCAACTACATGGATGGAGCTAGAGAGTATTATGCTAAATGAAATAAATCATAAAAAAATACCATGTGATTTTACTACTATGTGAAATATAAGAAACTAAACAGATGTACATGGGGGTGGGGAGGCAAACCAGGAAACAGTCTTTTAACTATATGGAACAAACTGAGGTTATTGGAGGGGAGGAGGATGAGGAGATGGGTTTAATAGGTGATGGGGATTAGGGAGGGCACTTGTTAGGAGGATGACCACTGGGTGTCATATGTAAGTGATGAATCATTGAATTCTACACTTTTTTTTTTTAAGATTTATTTATTTATTCATTTATTCATGAGAGACACAGAGAGAGAGAGGCAGAGACACAGGAAGAGGGAGAAGAAGGCTCCATGCAGGGAGCCCAATGTGGGACTCAATCCCGGGACTCCAGGATCACGCCCTGGGCTGAAGGCAGACACGAAACCGCTGAGCCACCCAGGGATCCCCTGAATTCTACACCTTAAACTAATATTATACTGTATGTTAACTAACTGGAATTTAAATTAAAATGTAAAAATAAATAAATAAAAAGGTGACTGAATTCTCTGTTTAAGAGAAGTAATTGGTTTAAATTAGTAGATACCTGTTCTCTGTTTTGGACAGGTGGACAGGAATGTACTGAGTGCATCCTATCTGATTGGTGCTGTAAGGAGTGCTTAGAGGTCTGATAGGGAGCTCCAGAAATACTTACTTGTGACATGCTATGGTTCCAAGTGGAAGAAACAGCCTGCCTATCCTCTAGGGTGGCTCTTATTGGACTTGAAGATCCCAGACAGATGTACAAAAAGCAAGATATGTACCCATGGGAGACATGAGAGGTTACTTCAGGTATAATACCGGTCTGTACGCAGGATGTCCAGAAAGTAGAATAGACTGGCCAGCAAATATGGCTAAAAGAATGAATAAAATAAATAAAATCTTTTTTTTTAAATTTTTATTTATTTATGATAGTCACACAGAGAGAGAGAGAGAGAGAGGCAGAGACACAGGCAGAGGGAGAAGCAGGCTCCATGCACCGGGGGCCCGACATGGGATTCGATCCCGGGTCTCCAGGACCGCGCCCTGGGCCAAAGGCAGGCGCCAAACCGCTGTGCCACCCAGGGATCCCAAATAAATAAAATCTTAAAAAAAATAAAAGAATGGTCACTATTGTAGTCTCCATTTCTTCTTGTGCTAAGTTCTGTTCTTCAATTGCCCACTCTGTGCCCCCCACCTTGACTGTGTTGAAGTAGGGTTTATATATTTAAGTACTTGCTCTCAATTTGGACACTGTTCAGTGATGCATACAGACTTAGGGGGGCATGGGGAGGTTCTGATTTATAGTGTTTGCCAATTGCTGGGGTATAACTATTTTCACCCTGGCTGATTTCTCAAGCAGCCGGTTCATGTATTGTCACTGAATGCTGAGTTGGGACAAGATGCAGTAGTTGTTGTCTGCTGGCAAGACCCCACTGTAGGAGGTGACTGCCGGTGTTCCCTTCTCAGGGTTTTCTTAAGTACAGAATCTTTATTCCAGTATCTGGAAGGAGACTCTAATTTCCCTTGCTATTCCAAGGATTGTTTTTTGTTTTTTAATCTCTGTTTATGTGGTACTTTGGTTCTTTCTAACTTAATCTCTTTGTGTTTTATCTCTGCATGTGCCATCTGCTTTGTACCCTGATTAGGAAGGACCAGTTTTACTTCCTGATTTTAGAGCTGATTAAAAGGGGAAACTTCATTATGGATACTTGTATAAGAAAAGCATTAAAATATTTCTGTATTAAAAAAAAACTTTGGGGATATTAAACATTCCTTACCTTCACCCCTAAGGGCTGCTCACAGATATTCATAATTTCATTTATTTCATCTTGTAGGGTGTTCTAGCAGTTATTACATTGCTTGTTTTTTTGTTTTGTTTTGTTTTGCTTTTTGGGTTTTTTTTTGCATTTTGTTCATTGTAAGAATCTCTTGTCCTTTTCACACTGAGATTTCTGAGAAGCAAACCTCTGTTGTCATCTCTGTAAGCCCAAGGTCTCTAAAAAGTCCCTGAAATCGATCATTTGTTGGATGAACAATGAATAACAGACATTTGCCTAAGTTTTTAGACATATCATCCTAAGAGATCAGGTCTAAAGAAGAAGTCTGGAATGGTCCAAATTAAAGCAAGATTGAGACTTAGTCATAGCATGGGTTCTGTAAATAAGTAAAATACAGGAGAAATCTAGGACTGAGTCTTAGATACCATCCATAGATGGGACCAAAGGAAGCAGTATTTTTTTTAAGATTTTATTTATTTATTCATGAGAGACAGAGAGAGAGAGAGGCACAGAGACACAGGCAGAGGGAGAAAGCAAGCTCCATGCAGGAGCCTGACGTGGGACTCGATCCCCGGTCTCCAGGATTAGGCCCTGGGCTGAAGGTGGCGCTAAACTGCTGAGCCACCCAGGCTGCCCAAAGGAAGCAGTATTGATGCTAATGGAGATGGAAGGTTGTGGGAAGAAAATAGACTAGTATCTTATGGAAGAGCTTTATAAGAGTATCAGATATAAGATGGAATGAGAAACATTTGCTAGATATGAGTAGAGGGATGGCAGTTTTAATTTTCAGAGAACAGTCTATTAATGAAGTGGGAATAAAAACTTTATTTAAGAGACTTAAGGAAGATATGAGGGGATAGGAATGAGAATCAATGTGGGTCACTCATCCAAGGACTGACATGAAACAGGAAGGTGAAATGAATGCTAGGTATAGGGAGACAGTAAGTAGGGTTCTAGCAAGGGTAATTATTAATTTTAATGTTAGAAATTTTTTCATTGTCAGCCCTCTAAATGATGCTTCATAAAGGATGTTTAATTTTGAAAGTGTTATATGTAAAGTTCCATGTTTTGCCAAGTTGATGTCTTTCCAAATATGGAGAGCCCTAATTGAGGTGGGTGGAGATTTAGAGTCTAATAAAGATCATAGCATATTTTTGATACAAGGGCTGGTATTGGATGATTTTAGTTTGCTATGTACATCTGTTGATGAGAGTACTGAAAGAGAAAGGAAAATAAATTCCAGTGCAAGGCAATTCAAGATGGTATGAGTAGTATATGTATTGTAAGTCAGTTGTTGGCCGAGGAGTATATCTAGCTTTTGGAAAAACCAACAATGACTGGGCTTTAAATTAACAGGTAGCATCCCATCACTCTGTCATGGAGCATCTAAACAAAGTAAGTAGCCCTTGCTTATAATCTAAAGAGAGAAAGGCCATCTCCATGAAGTGAATAGAGCACAGCAATAAACAAGATGATGATTCTGTGACACCAAAATTAAGACAAGTATGTCTTATCTTTTTAAGGTAATCTGCAGGGATGCTATACATTTTAACTATAATATGTGTCCTTCCTTTCCTTTCTCTTCTGTATTGCCACTCTTTTAAACTGTGATTTAGAATGGGTGGTTAAGTAGACATGTGATGTGGGAATCGTTAGCTCTAATTTATTTTTTTTTGAAGATTTATTTATTTATTTACCTATTTATTTATTATAAATTAATAATAGAGAGAAGCAGAGACACAGGCAGAGGGAGAAGCAGGCTCCACGCAGTGAGCAAGACGTGGGACTCGATTCCAGGTCTTCAGGATCCCGCTCTGGGCTGAAGGCGGCGCTAAACCGCTCAGCCACCCAGGCTGCCCTGTTAGCTCTAATTTATATACCAGCCTTCATTTCTTTGGACTTAGTGTTTGAAGCAGTTAGAAGAATTTTTAAAAAAGAAAAAATATATAAATGGTGTGGAAATAGAAGTTCAGGACCTTGGAGCCTATGGTGTGTCACTGTCCCTTTGACTTTCTAACCAGCCTGTCCCAAACTTTTAGGGATTTTTTTTCAAGGGTCTCTTGGGGTCTGAACACCTAAGAATAATAGGCTTCCCTTTTCTGATTTTATTTGGTCCATCATTCTCCAACCTGTATTTCCCAGAATTATTAGATAAGAAAATATACATAAGGATGCTCTCTTTGAATGAAAACCTATAATCATAGATCTGATTGTTGGCCTTTTCTAGATGAGAGATTAATGGAGGCAGTGTTTGCTGGAACATTTTGGATTTATTTCCCCTGGTACTGAATTTGTAAAATTATTACCTTTAAAACTAAGCTCATACTTAATGCCTTCATTTCCTTTTTGCACCACTCTTTGGGGCTGTTTGCCTCCTGCATGGAAATTTCCAAGAATCATAAGCCTTAGGAGATTTAAAACTGGAATCTCATCAGTTTAAAATTTGCAAAATACTTCGGTTCAGAGAAAAAAGGGCTAGTCTACTCCTCAAATAAGACCGTTTTCACATGATATGTTCCTTTAAAGGTCACATCATAAGACAAGAACATGAGATTTGTTATTGAATAGAAAGTGAGGAACTGGACAAGATTTGTAAACATTTGAATAGAATGATAGTCGGGTTACCCCCAACCCCATATTCTTTCCTCCAGGCCACATGAACGTAGCTGGTGTAGTCTATAACTGACTTTCACTTTATGGGGTGTGAAAGTCCATACCTTTTGTTTTTAGAGCATGTGAACCTTTTATAAATGTCTCTAACTAGCCAATGGTCGGACAACCGAAGATCAAATCGACAGCCAATCTGATCTCTTGGCTCAGCCATGCCAGATACTGTTTGGTCCCTAAACCGTTTTATTTCTTCCTTGTTCTTTCTGTTCCCTCTTAAAAAATAGAAGAAACCTCACTATTTCTTGGGGCCTAGAAGGATAAAATCCACTGTGACTTTCTTTTTCCTTTGGCTTTGGTAGACCCTTCAGGTCCAAATTTCCTCCAAGATAATGCCCAAAATAATTATAGCAGGGACTTGAGATTTTGCATACTTGGAGTGCTAAAAGGTGAGAAGTATTCCAAAAGAATTGCAAATTTTGGTTAGTGAGAACACTATCTATCTGTTCATAAGGGCAGTGGTGGCCTATTTTATTAGTAGCTATTTTGAGTAACGTGGCAGGGCTCAGTGACCTTGTAGGTTTGGGTCCATATGAAGGCAGTAGTTGAAGTCACTGCCCTAAAAAAAAAAAAAAAAAAAAAAAGTAATCAGTGCCCTTGACTGATCTTCCATAAATACCAGCCTGTCAAAGAGAAAAATGAAGGGGAAAGAGCCTCAGGCCTGTATGAAAGATACATAGACCATCGCATTTTCTTTTTTATACTTTAGAAGTTCACTTGGACCCCTACAGAACATGGTGTCCTGTCGCAGACTGTCAGACGGTGTGCCCTGTTGCATCAAGTGACCCCGGACAGCCTGTGCAGGTGGAGTGTCCTTCTTGTCACCTGAAGTTCTGCTCATGTTGCAAGGATGCTTGGCATGCAGAAGTTTCCTGTAGAGATAGTCAGCCTATTGTCCTGCCAACAGAGCACGGGTAAGAAAGGAAATGGTCTTTGGGATTATTCACTGGTTTTCTCAGAAACCCCAAATATGTTGCTTGGAGGAGTGATCTTGTGATTGAATGTAGAGATTGGTTATTTCCCTGTGGAACTTCCCTGAGAAGCGTCTCAGAATTGGTGGGTTGTTAACAAAGAATAATGAGGAAAGCATTTCTAAGGGGATTTTAGTTATTTACCCCTGGAGAGTCTCCCAGATATGATGAAATAACTGCATAGATTTGGATTTCTCTTCAGGTGGAGAGGCACATGGTCCACAGGTTTTCAGTAGGAAGCCATGGCTTTGTCCAGTTATTGGCATAGGAGTCATGACCACCTGCTATTGATTTACCTCATTCTTCTTGCTTGCAGAGTGATGCAGAAATAATTTTGTTACCTGACTATGCTGCATGCAAGCTTTGAGGTGTGCCAGTCATGTCAGAGCACTGCAATAGAAACAGCAGCTCTTCAGGGCAGTGCAGTGCTAAATTCATAGGTCCTAGAGGAAAAAGGCTACATCTCTCAATACTTTGTGCTCTGCAAAGATGGTGCCAAGGTTCAGATTCAGTTACAATGAGAAGCAATTAAATCTGTACCTTTCAGTTCAGAGGGTTTTTCCAGCAGTAGAAGGGCCCAGAGTCAGAGACCTTTGTGCTTGATCCCTTGCTTTGCTTGAGGCTCTGGCTGTTATGCATTGGCAAGAACAGAGATGCCAGTGTTCTAGTCCAGTTGGCTTACTCACCCCACAGCCACAGAGTATGTAGGACCATTCTTCAGGAATAGTAACACTACCTGGCTATGATACTGTGCTCGAATCTTAGATCAAGCAAACCAAGAGAAAACTAGATGTAATGCACAGGGCAGGCACATCCCTTCTTAGCCAGTACCCTCTGCACTTTCACTGCCATGGCAGGAGGGTCTGCAGGTATCATAGGACGATGTAAAGATCCCAGAGGAGAGAGGAGTTGGGTTCTGACATTGTCACTTGCTATCTGTGGGACCTCATGGGTATCACTCAGCCTCTATGAGTCTGTTTCTCTATATGGGAAAAAAAAAAGTGGAGGGGAGAGAAGGAAAATAATAACTGTCTCACTGCTGTAATGTTATTGTGAATACCTGATCTGATCTTGGATCTGACCACACTTTATGGACTTGATGTCACTGGGTGCTGATTTTGATGAACAGTAGCTAAATGGCAAGCTGTGCTCTGGTTCCCCTAACCTTTCTCCTTCAGCGTGTTCTCCTTATTTTCTATGCCGCTTAAGGCTGTGAGCCCTTCGGAGAAGATCTCTTTAATGATGCTGGGCATTTCTTTTTGAGTATTTATTATTGCCTCCCTCGACCACTTCCATTTGTTTATCTGAACAGATCACTGGAAAGATTTATCTATGCCATGTCAGATCCTGAGCTAGTTTTTCTACTGTGCAGCAGACTTCTTGTGTTTTTGATTTAGACAGCGTATGCTCAGAGAATGAAATAATAATTTGGCAAAACGATGAATTAAGTCAGGTATGGCACATCCAATTAAATAATTTGCTCCAAGCCAAAGAGAAATAAATTAGAGTTCTTTTTTGTTGTGAGTTATCTGAAGGACTAATAATCTGTGTCCCTCCTCTTTTTACCCACACCCTCTTCTGTGGAAGTAAATTAAGCTCAGATAAGAGTTCACTACCTACCCATCAGGGGCCCTAGGAATTCAGTTGGTGACTAATTAATTACACTCAACCCATTCTTCCCCACCTCTGGTTAGTGTGTACATTCTTGTGGTTCTACCTTTTAAATAAAACCCTGGCAGCGTTCTGGATCCCCACCCTATGATTTCTCATCCTTTCTCTTTCTAGGGCCCTCTTTGGGACAGACGCAGAAGCGCCCATTAAGCAATGCCCAGTTTGTCGGGTTTATATCGAACGCAACGAAGGCTGTGCTCAGATGATGTGCAAGAACTGCAAGCACACGTTTTGCTGGTACTGTCTCCAGAACCTGGATGTAAGTTCCACCCGGAAGTGTCTTCTCATGTGGTCTTTCTCTACACTGTATCTGTGCCACCACCGGGATCCTACAGGCTTTCCTTTTAAAATAGTGAGGAGCCTATGTTTGTCCTGCAAAAGAAGTTTATTTTTCTTAGTGACACTTTCTGAGCCTGGTTTCAATGTCTATAAAATGTCTCTTTGAGTACCTTAGCTGTGTCAGCACAGCTTTAAAGGCAAGCTCTTGTTTTAGGGACATTTTCTGCTTTGGGGACACTGTCTCCTTTTATTATATTACATAAGGAACTATCAGCATATTCATTTTATATTGCTGCTGTGACAAAGTACCACAAATTTATTGTCTTTAGTTCCGTACTCTGGAAATCTGACGTGAGTGTCACTAGATTAAAATTAAGGTGTCCTCAGGGCTGCATTCTCTTCTGGATTCTAGGGGAGAATCCAATTCTTTGCTTTTTCCAGCTTCCAGAAGCTGCCTGCTTTTGTTGGCTTGGGGCCCCTTTCTCTATCTTCAGAGCCAGCACATCACATCTCTCCAACCCATTCTTCCATTGTCACAGCTCCCTCTGACCACAGCTGGGAAAGCTTCTCAGTGCTTAAGGACCCTATGATTAGATTGGCCACATCTGGATGATACAGTGATTAGGTTGACCATGTCTGGGTGATACAGTGATTAGATTGCTATGGTCTGGGTGATATAGGCCCTCCTCGCCCACCTCAAGGTCTTTCTTTAGTGACACTCCTAAAGTCCCTTTTGCCATGGAAGGCAACATGTTCTCCAATTCTAGGGGTTAGGCCACAGGCCTAACAGGAGCCGTTATCCTACCTATCATAATTTGGTTGTCCTCTTGTTTTTGAACTTAAAGAAAAAAGCCACTCAAATCAGTAGGATGTCTTAAATAACCACGCCTCATTTGTTGGCACGACAGTGGCTCCCTTCCCAGACAGAGGGATCTGTCCCAGTGAACCTTTCCCCTCACCATTCATGAAGCACGTCTTGCCCAGTTCAGGTGCAGTTCATTCAGTCCCGTGCCAAGGCTCATGGTGACCTCAGAGGTAAAAAATAGTGTGAAGGACTGATCAGCAGGTCTTAACTCCAATGCTCATGTTTATTCTAACACACGTGTGCTGTCACAGAGAGGAATAGATAACTCCCTGTTGTGGCAATCTGGACTATTGAAATATGTCCACATCAAGGGTGAGCCCTCCATCATGGTGAGGTGGACATTCTTTTCTCATTTTCTCTCATTTCCTTTTAAAAGATTTATTTATTAGAGAGAGAGAGAGTGCATGCACATATGCGCTCCTGTGCACAGGTAGGGAAAGTAAGAGAGGAGAGAGAGAGAATCTCAAGGAGACTCCACACAGAGCTGAGAGCTCAGTGCAGGGCTCAGATCTCATGGCACTGAGCTCACAACCTGAGCTGAAATCAAGAGTCAAATGCCCCACCGACTGTGCCACCCGGCACCCCACTCAACTTGTCATTTCAATCGCCTAGTTCATTGCAACTTGATAAGCAGTTGTGGTGTTTTAGTATCACACACTCGGTGAGTCCATGTGCAGTTAATACGGGGCGTGTGCTGCCACCACCTGCGTGATTTGTAGCTGAAAATGAGGTAAGTTGTTTCAGATGACATCTGTGAGTAAGAATTTTAATCAGCCTGATCTCAGTGTTTCAAGCAGAGGTATAAATTGGGGGAAAGAAAACTGACATTTTAGACATTTCAAAAGCTCAGCAGCTCAGGTCGAAAGAAAGGTTTTTGATTTTTTTTTAAATCGTGTTTCTCATAACCTCTTGAATTACAATTCTGTGTGATATTAGACCAATCATGATTCCAAACGTGTGATACCCTGGGTGTGGTTTTACTGATTGCATACCCCTCATGTTTTACAAAGGAAAAGATTCTTTTCTGTTTGCCTTCAGGTTTAACCAGAATATTAATTGGGTTCATACGCACAAGGAGGCTGAGCCCATGAGGTTCTTTTTAAGAGGCAAGGATGTAAGGGAATAAAGATGTGTGCCCAAATCTCTCCATCCTTTGGCTGAAATATGTTTGGGGTATGGTGTTGCAAAGAACACATTGTTCTGTTTCTTGGACTGTTCTGGGGCTCGAGTTGAAATGGTACAGATGTTAGAAGGCTGGATACACAGACTTCAAATATTGGAGCATCTTTTTCTGGTCATTGTGTTTTGAGATCTCATCTTCTTGGTTTTAGCCAGGGGTACTGGCTTGTTGGTAATGACGTTTTTCTCTTGACAAGTGCTCTGTGTCAGCTGGCGGTGTTGATCTTTGTTTATAGGAAGGTTTCAGAGCATGGGTCTGGGAGCAGGATGCTTGTCCAAGAGCCAAGCCTGAGACAGGCCACCAAACCTAAGTGATTTTTGAGTTTTGCTGAGGTGTTGGGTTGGGTCCTCATTCTTGGTGTTTCAGAGGATGAAATGTTCTTAATCTTCTGCTTTGGGGACCTCATAGACTTGTACCCTTCCATTGTCTCTCCTCTCTCCTGGGATTTCATGTTGCACTAACGTCTCCGTGTATTCAGTTGTATCCCATTTAGAAATGAGTCACACTATTCTCAAGCCTACATTTCTCCCTTATCGCATTCTCTCTCTCTCTCCTCTTAGAAGCCAAGCCTCAAAACAGCATCATCACCTCTTGTTGACACTTTCTTACCTCCAGTATTTAAATACACTCAGCTTGCCACATCATCACAATCTTGACTGTGTTTCTCCAAGGCTTTGAGTGACGTCTTTTGAGTAAAATCCAATGGATATTTGTCCTCCTCTTACCTAGATTCTCTGCTGCTTTTGACATCTTGACCGGCTCTGTTTCAGTGATGACATCTCTTCTGGTTTCCCTTCTACCTTCCAGGCTACCTCTCAGTTTCCTTCCCAGGTGCCTCTTCGACCCATCCTTTATCTTTATTTACTGCTTTTTAGAGTAAGAGAGCAAAAAGGGGGAGGGGCAGGGGGAGAGGGAGAGAATCTTAAGCAGGCTCTGTGCAGAGTGTGGCGCTCTATCTCATGACCCTTGAGATCATGACCTGAGTCAAATCAGGAGTTGGATGCTTTACCCTACTGAGCTTCCCCAGGCTCCTCCTCCTTCACCCATTCTTACGTGTTTTATGTTCACCGTCCCCTTTGCCAGTCTGTTCTCTCTCGCTGGGTGATGTCATCTCCTGCGGTTTTTCTCCACCCTATGTACATGATTCCCACGTCTTTTCCCCCAAATTCTCACCTGTGTAATCAGCTGCCTTTTGTAATCAGTACTGCTTGGATGTCTCAAGTGTGTCTCAAGTTCATCGTGTTGAACGTGTGGCCATCATTTTCCCAGCAAAGTTCATCTCTCAGTTGTCATTTCTCTCATCCAGGTTCCTGCCTCTGCCCAGTGGTTTTCCCCTCATCTGCGATTACTTCTCCTTCTCCTCCCATCGTTCATTACCTTCTTAGGATCCCATGTCTCCCCACATCTGTGTTTCCCAGCTCAGCTGCTAGTGTTTTTTCTCACATGTTTCTTGCAGCAGCCTGCTGGCTGTGTCACTCCTAGTCTTCGTTCCATGGTGCACCTGGGCTAGAGCCGCCTTTCAAAGATGAGTGCTCAGGACACTCATCCTTTCTAGACTCAGTCAGGAGTCTTGATGGTTATGATCTGTTTTCACTCAGTGATTTGTAAATGTACTGAGGTACATTCTAAGATCGTGGCCTTGAAATTTGTATTCCCAGAAAGAGCTTCTGCTTCCATCAAGGTGATCCAATGTGGTTAGCATTTATTTCTCACTTCAAAACAGCGTTCTCACCGAAACCCCTCTCTTTGTTTTTCAGAATGACATTTTCCTCAGACATTATGACAAAGGGCCATGTAGGAATAAGCTGGGCCACTCGAGAGCCTCAGTGATGTGGAACCGAACACAGGTACCCTGCCCTTGAAGGGAGTGTGAGATACACTGACTTGGGATGGCTCACAAGGCCCACCTGTTCCTTCTCCCCACCCTGTTCTCTACTTACACATCCCAGCCTAGGAGCCTCTGGGGAGTTCTGGGGGCAGGGCCAGGGAATAGTAATGAAGCAACTGCCTAAAGTTAGTTCATGAGGATGATACCCCTGGGGATAAGTAGAGGGGCAGGGCGCCAGAGCAGCCAAGTAATTAACAGTGACCTGCAGAATGAAGGCAGATATTCTTTCCTCTTGAAAAACACAGTAGAATCACTTTCCTAAAGCCCCATAAGTCGTATTTCCTATAAAAGGCAGTGCTCTAAAATCCTATGAGCCCCTGCTGGGGCTTAGATCCCTCTGTACATGCCATTGTATGTTTCTGTGGCAGGTTCAAAGGGAGTCCTGGTTTATTTTTAATAGTGTTTCATATTTATTAAAGACTACGTTCCTTTTAAGGGCGTCAGTGTTAATAGCCTAGTAATCGTTATTAGCATCCCTACGAGACTGTCAAGGAGACCGGGTAGAGAGAGAGCCAACAGCAACAATTCGGGATTACACGGAGCTAGTGCCAGAGCTCAAATTAGCGTCCAGTTTGTTCCTCTCACCTCCAATCTAGTCCTCACTGTCTCCTGGGTTTAAATCCAGTTCAGATCATTGCTGGGCATTGGCCAAAAGTTCCTATAATTGGAACTGTTTTATGTGCCTGCGGTGGTGTCTTCGCTCAGGGTACTAGAATAAATTACCATAAACCGAGTGGCTTGAAAATTAGAAACATATTTCCCCTGGTTCTGGAGACTAGAAGGTGTCAGTGTGGTTTGGGTTGTGGCAAGGACCGTTTTCCTGGTCTGTAGATGGCTGCCTTCTCACTGTGTCCTCACATGGTACTGGACTCGGGGACAGGAAGCAAGCTCTCTGAGGTCTATTTTTAAAAGGGAAAGCACTAATCCCATCATAAGGGCTGCACCTTCATGTCTTCATTACCTCCCACAGGCCTTCTTTCCAAGTATCATTGTACTGGACATTAGGATTTCAATATATGAATCTTTGTGTGTTGTGCGGGGGGGGGGGGGGGCGGATAAAGCATTCAATCTGCAGCAGGTGGTATAGTATCCATATAGGAAGATTTAACTGCTCAAGTAGGTTTTTCTTCTAAATTTCCAGGTGGTGGGGATTCTGGTGGGATTGGGCATCATTGCCTTGGTGACTTCACCCTTGCTGCTCCTGGCTTCCCCGTGTATAATCTGTTGTGTCTGCAAGTCCTGTCGGGGCAAGAAGAAGACGCACGATCCATCTACAACCTAAAGGACTCCACTCATGTCCATGTGCCACAGACATCTAGGGTTATAAAGAGAAGCACAGTGATCAAGCCCCCACTTAGTGAACTTGCCTCCTCCTTGCCAAACTTTGAAAGTGCCTCTGTGTCCAGACTTTGAACTCACCTGCCTGCCTGCCTGCCTTTGGCATCAGAAAAGGCCACGGCCTGGTGGGTGTGTTCCTGTGTAAAGACAACTGAGTTCTGCCGTCTAGGCTGTGTCCACGGAGCATGTCGGGAAGCTTTGAGGTTGCTGTGAAGGGACTAACCCATCATCATTTTATCCTCCAGAGGATCCCAGTAGACTGTTCCAACTTCCAGCCGCATCCGGGGAGCCTGAGTGAACGTTCAGTAGAATTAATGTATTGTCATAGTTGGCAACACGCATTGTAACTGAGCAGCCAGAGTCTGGTCTGTGTTGATTTGACCACCACAGGGGAGAAACCCACCCCACCCCTGTAGGAGGGAAAGGATAATACCCTTTAAGGGGAAATTGTCCTAATTGCCACGAAGCAGGCTGCGGATCTTAGGAAGTGGATATGTCGGTGCTGCCTCTGCAGGCTACTGGGTGTGCTGTTCCCGGCATTCCTACGGTGACTTGGCAGGAACACAATAGGTTTCTCCATGTATGATCTCAGCTTCAAGCAGGAGAAACTGCTGTGCACAGGAAGTTATCCCTTCCCAGTGTGAAAGGGTTGCAGCCTGTAAAACAATGTGGCCTGATTGAGTGGCTCTCCTTAGGCAAGAGCAACTTTGATAACGTGATAAACTCTATTCCCACAGCCAGTAGCTGTGGTCTACAGGATTATTTTATGTGAAATACGGGTCGAGTGGCAGAGGTTAAAAACCTTCATCATAGGTACCAGAGCCCTTTCCTGAGCTCTGTGTTCATGCACCCAGCACATTGAGAATTGGACCTAAAAGTACACACCACGAGTGAGTATCAGAGTCCATGTGTACATGAATCTGTGTAACTTGCTGCCTACCTAGAATTTCCATCCATTGGGCATGCTTGAGTATATCCAGTGGTACACACAAAATAAATGTTTCCTCAAAGCCATTCTGTGTTTCCTTCTGGGACTAATATGGTTTATTATAAATCAACCTAAAGGTTTTTTTGCATATTATATATGTGAATTTTGGTTGCAAGTTCATAACTTACCCAAAGGTCTACACTCATAAACATAACTCTTTGAAAACAATACCTAGTACAATGTCATGCCATCTCTGTCTGTAAAAACACTGATAATCAAGTTATTTATATATTTTGAGACATAACTCAGAGCAGCTCTCTTTTCAGCAAAGGTTTGTATTGCTCTTTCAGCAAAGGTTTGTATTGCTCTTTCAGCATTGGTCAGGGCAATCCAAATACTTCCTGTGTGTACAAAGCACTGATAACACAACAAAAAATGTAAGAGATAAAATGTAAATGCTTTATCATAGATGCTTTGGGTTGGTATTGCCTTATTGCGACTTATGTTTCCCATATCCATTGGTCAGATTTTGAATAAACGGGTTTTGAAAAGACAATAACTTTTTCTCCAATGACAGGATTACATAATTGCCATTAGCAACGTAGCCTGGTGCTTCAGGAGACCATGTAGAATGCTCATAGGGCGCTCTCCTTGAAACTAGCAACACTGCATCAGGGACTGTCCGAACCCATCGTCTTTTCCCGAGGTAACTGGGTAACTAGGTTATGAAATTGCTGCTATCCTGGATCTATTAATAAAGAATGACGCTTTGCCGATGTAATGGAATGTATCCTAAGTGGGGATGTGTATACTTAAGGAACTTTGGTTCACACGTACATAATGATATCTGATATATGTATAGTACATCTCTTGGTCGTGTACATTTTTATTTACCATTTGTATAGAACTTAGATGAGAACTCTGGGAAAACTTTTGAATGGCAACCAACCAAAAACATTTTTAATCATGTTTCGGAAATTTCTCAATCTTAAGTGTCTTTATTTTCCTTTGAAACTCTAAACACTTCAGAACAAGAATACCCTCTTCTATCGATGTATTTCATATTAGTATAAATATAAGTTGTACATAAGTTTGAATAAGTTGCTTTGTCTTAACACTGCCTCAGTATAGCAAAGGGCATTTATAACTGCTCAGGGGATCGCAGGGATTCAGCTGAAATTGAATTTTTCTATTAAGAATGTCTGTTGTGGCAATGTACTCTGGCAAGAGTGAACTCTCTGACCTTGATTCCGCAAAGAATCTTTGAACAGGGGCTGATTTCGAATAACCTAAAATCCTGTGTTATCAGAGGCGGAGGTCCTAAATTTAGAGTTAAAGGTAGAGAAAGACATCCATACTGTTTCCTTGGCAAAACTGAAGGAACTTGTCTTCTCATAAAGGTACTGTAACAGAATCAGCTACTTATTTGTAGAGGATAGGGAATAGGGTGTTGATTGTGAAGCAGACTTTAAACAACTGGATTTAAGTTTTTAAATGTTGAAAAGTGCCTGGAAAATCGTAACTTCTTCCTTCTGTAGCACATGAATTGGCCTGTGTAAGATTGTCAGCATCAACAGGAACAGGTTAGTGGGTCTAACCTATATGTCTCTGGTCCATCAAAGGACAAGATGTAAGCTGAGGTAGAAACTTTGTTTACAAAGGAGATAGCCGACAACTTGGGTAATAGAGATTGATGTTTTCTTTTGAGATAATTGGCCAGGGAGAGAGTTCAACCTGTCTCCTTCCTCTGTATGTCAGCCCTGTCTTCTCCTAGTGATCCTTTTTCTGTCCTAGGAAGAAATATGGTTCTACGTGATGATGTTTGGATGTCATGGCAAAAATCTTTGTTCTTGGAGCATATAGTCTATTTGAAATAGAAATCGAGACTCCTTCACTAGATTGTAATCTGGATGTAATACCCCACCCCAGCCCCGTTTCCCACCCCTCATCCAGAAACACTAGCAGATATAAGGGCACAACAGCTAGCTGCTGACCCTCCTGGGAATTTTTTTTCTTGTTATGGGGTAGGGAGACGAAGGGGAAAGCCCTGTGGAAGCAGATCGTAGAATCGTGTGCATTCTCTTTGTTCACGCAATGGGTGTTTGCTCTGGACTTGAAATCTCAATTTTGATAAAGAAGCCTTTGAAAAACAAAGAATTCACAGTGTGGATTTTCATGTATCCTTCATCATGAAAACTTTACCTATCTAGATTTGAAAATCTACATGTTTATGTGAATGTAAATCACTGTTTCTTGGAACCCCAAATTGTCTCTTAAAAACTATTCAGAATCTAAATATGTGTTATTTAACCCTTCTCTACACAGTGCTTGACTTTCTGTTCATGAATGGATGCCTTTATGTATATAGAACCGTGTATATATGTGTCACTCTGAAGACAATTTCTTAATGCCTTAGATGAATGACATTTTATAAAGCTGTCAAATGATATCTGTAGGCTGTTACATCTCATGTTGATTCAAGATCCAGAAAGTTTTGTTATGTATTTAAGAAATTGCTGTTGTATTGTATTTTTTTTCTGATTATTTGAGAGGGAAATAGCTGTTTTAGTCTCTGTAGCCCCAATAAATGCAGAGGAGGAAAGCAAGCGTGGCAAACCTTTGTTGTGCTACATGTTTCTAGACACGTTCAATTTTATCCTCCAGGAACCACCCAAACACTAGTAATTCCTAGGTTCAGAATTTACAGAAAGCACCCAAATCTGTGATACTAATTTATGCAAATAACTCTTGCTATCTTATTTCTTAAAAAAAAAATGAGAGGAAGTATAATGCCTTCACTTGTTGCAGGCATTTGTGTTGTATGTACGATATTCCACACGGTCAGCGCACAGGCATTGGTCCTTATCCAGAGAAGTAACCAATAACTGATGTCTTTGATCATTCTAATAAAAAATGCTGCCAGGCATCAAAGCCATTAGTTCTCTAAAATGAGGGTTGGACTGCGTGCTGTCTATGGCCAGTTCTAACCTTCCACAAGTCTGTTGGAGGAATGTTAATTTCCTGGTTAAGAAAGTTAAGGGAATTACATGAGTGTTAAGGTCATTTCCATTTGATTAGTATTCAAAGCAGGACTCACCAAAGGTTGAATGCCTAGTAAGTTGGTTACCAACTAGAACTTGTGTTTCTGCAAAACTGAAAGCTCACATTCCTATCTTCTTGTGTTGGTTCCTCTTCATTGACCATTATCTGGCTGCAGTAGGATACTGATTGAATCTAGGATTGACCTTCCGATTCAAATTCTGTAGTCTCATCACTCAGTTTTGAGGAAATCAATAAGATCATATTAAAAGATTTTTTGGGTATGGCTTATTTTGCTTAATCATTTCCTAGAATGTAAACATTATTTCATTTTTTAAGTGTCATTGTTTGCTAAACTTGAGTTTGCATCCCCGAAGAATTATTGAGGGAACCATTTTATACAGCAATGATTTTAATCAGTGCCCAACTGGCAAACTCCGTGCCATGTAAATCATGAGCCTAGTGAATCTGAAGGAGAATTATAATCAGGTTTCTCTGAAATTCAATTATTTTCATTTGTTAGATAATGTATGTTTTGACCCTAAAGATAGTATCCCGCTCCATGTTATGAGAAAGAAATGAACTTCATCAAATAATAGCAGTTACAATGTTTGACATATATTTTTACATATGTTTTTTAAAGAACTTTTGAGAACAATTACATGAGATAAATGGAGTAGATATTATATCTATTTCATAGAGAAAGCAGTGGTTTTATGTTCCTGTCTTGCCAAGGGTGACACGACGGATGAGTGGCAGCCAGATAAAAGAATATGAGACTCCTTCAGAATACTTTCACGCTTTCATTAGTTAGGAATTCTGATCCTGCCTCAATCCTGTATCTGTGAGTGCCAAGAGCATGAACTCCCCTCTCAATGATCTGCATCGGTGGAGGTATATGTAAGAATAATTTGTTATTTCAAATAATCATTTAGAATCTGTGTTTTGATGTGACTGGAGCAGATGGCCTCCCCTAAGGTCAATCCCAGTCACTCCCTGGTTGAGGAGGAGGAGAAGAAATCACTCTGTGGTGTGTGTCTTCCAAACAATGGAACTAGAATTACAGGTGGGTCCATGTCCTTATTTCAGAAGCCAACACATTTGTCTCTTCTCCACAATATAAAGTATATTCTCACAGGTTCCTTTAATGTTTACAGTCAACACTCAGAGCAATTGTTAAATCCAAATCTTTTCCTTTTAACACAACCAGCTTGTGTATTTGTGGCCAGTCTTTAAATAAGTCCTTCAATTGGCAGTTTCAAAAGCAAGAAATGGGGCACTAAATAATGAATTTATTGAATGAATTCCTAATATGTTTAAAGAAGATCTGCTTTGAATTCCATGTTCTGCCTCTATGTTTTTCAATTTTATCAATACAATTTTATCAGTCCCCCCCCCCTTTTTTTTATATGTTGAAACTGAATTCAGACTTTAGATGAGAATGAAGTCTGATGTTCGCCATTTGTAGTTCCTTAATGATCTAGTGTGATCAAAGGAGTGTGATCTTCTTTTGGAGGAATGGGTGGGTGGTTAACGTTAATGCTATTGAATGCCTCCAAATAAAATGAATGTGAAATTTTTCTCGACTTCTGATTATTGATCAGTCTGGACTTAATTTTTGAAGCCAAGCTCGTTTGTTTAACCAAAAGCAAACAAGTCCAGAAATCCACACACCGCCCTCTGTGATGTGTCCCGAATTCAAGCCTGGCCCTGGGACTTTGGCACTGCGAGGGCACGTGAACAGAATGTCGAGAGAGGGTTGGCAAATCTGATGTCACCATTGGCACAGAACAAGCAGGCAGTGTCCTCTATTCTCCCTGCCACCCCCCACCCCCACCCCGGGAGTCCAGATGGTGTAGGATCAGGGGACCTACACCCAGCTAGCTGTAAGATAACTGCAGTTCCAGGTGTCACTTTGCTCTTGATTGGTTGTGTGGTCTAGGCCCAAACACTTATCCACAATGTCATTTCATTGTCCTGGCTTAGGCCAGATGAGATCACAAGTGTCAGAAGGACATTGCTTTTTAGGAGGTGTGAGGAAGGGAACCATTACACTGTGTGTGCTGTGGCTGTGTGGGTGGCAAGTTTTCAGCCAGACACTGTTCCCAAAGGAGAAGATGGGGCTAATACATTTCAAGCCTGTGAATGTGGATCGAGGGAGTAATGATCTCCCCAGATAATATCTTTCTAGGTTTAAAAAAATTCCTTTTTGTTGCTTTTCCATAAAAAAATATTTTGCAGACAAATATTTATCTAATTTGTTTGCTCCATGAAAATGGGAGCTATGTGGAAAGAAAAAGGCAAAATTCCTATCAACACAATGATTTTGGTGGTGGGGGGAGTTTGCTGTAAAAACTTGCATTTACACAATGTCATGTATGCAAAGTACTTTAAACACAGTCTCTTTTGCTCTTCATAATACTCCAGCAAGTGGTAGTATTATGTCCCCCTACCCCCAATGACAGGAGAGGTGAGATTCAGGGGCTAGATGACATGGCACAAGGTCACACGATGGGTTAGTGGCAAAGCTAGAAACATCTTTCATGAGCCAGCACAGGACCTATTAGCATTATTTTAATTTTTTTTTTCAGTGTCTTGAAACAATGCATTTATTAACCTCAGTGTCTGTACATCAGAAATTTGGCATGATGTAGCTGAGCTCTCTGCTCGGCATCTCTGGCTAAAGATCAAGGTATTTTTATCTTTAAAGTTGTTATTTATTTAACAGAGAGAGAGTGTGGTGCACAATCGGGAAATGGCAGGCAGGGAGAGAGGGAGAAGCAGACCCCCCACTGAGCAGGGAGCCCAATGCGGGGTTTGATCCCAGGACCCTGAGATCAGGACCTGAGCCTCAGGCAGATGCTGACCCTCAAGATCAACATATTGACTAGGTGTTGTCATTTGGGGCTCAGAGTTCTTTTCCAAGCTCACTGATTCCAAGCAGAATTCAGTTCTTTCTCATGCCTTCCTTGTGGTCCTGTGTATCTACAAGCCGCGTTGAGTTGTCAAAGTTCGGAAATAGCAGAAGGCCAATGAATCACCCAAGTAATGATTAGTAAAAGTTTATTGAGCACACACCAAAAAGACAATTTGTGAACAAGGAGCACTCACTGAGCCAAAATATGGAATGAACCTCCGTGTTAGTTGTTATAAACCAGCTTAGATGGTGAGAAAACGGTGTCTATCCTTCACAGAGATTGGTTAGAATATTAAAATTCCCTTAAATGATAATGTATTTGTCAGTGGTTGCCTCATATCAACCTTAGGAGGTAGTTTCAAGTGTTGCATATGATTTTCAGACATATAAGCAAGAAATGACCCAGGTCAAGTTAGTCTTGCAAAATAAGCTAAATTAAGCCTTGTTTGTATGACTCAACTGGTTTTAAACTGCAATTCAGGGAATTTTTCAAGACTGGTTTCTATTTATTTTTATTTTTTAAATCCCCCCCCCCCTCCCGTTTTGGTCATTCTCTCAGTAGGCTGAGAGTACTACCAACAGTATGATGTTACTCTGTTACAACCGTTGATGTTGTCAGGCTGAAGAATCCACACATTCGATGTTTTTGTGCAGTTGCATCATCAGGCCAAGATGTAGTCAACATCTTCATCACTTCTGTGGTCATTGTTAATTTCATCCAGTTGTCTGATCCTGATGGATACCATTTGGTGTGTGAGTGGCTGCTGACGGATGTTTAAAGCCCTAGAGAATACAGAACAGACTGGAGAAGTTGATATGATCACTGTAAAAAGAATAATAGTCAAGGATTGAAAAGTTTTCTAGAGCAGAGGTTCCCAGGAGCCAAGCTTTGGCCAATTAAATAATTCAAATGGGTTATAATTTTTGAACTTAACTCACATAGGCACAACGCGATGTATTAGCAGTCACATGTCCTCATGATTACTTAGGACAGGATGAACATGAGGATGTTTTGTTTTAAGAGGTGGTACTGCAGGTGGGCTTCCACCTAAATTAGGCTTCTATATGATGTGAGCAACCAGGTAATTTAATGAGAGCCATTTCTATGGAAATAAAAGGCAAACCAAGGTTAATAGTTCAAGCAAATTATAAAACTGGTTCCCGAGTTCAGAGGGCAACCTATTGAGAAGACTTCTGGACGTTGGGTTGTAAGCATCTTCAGATGGAGCAGGGGCAGACAGTGGTGATCTGTCTGATTTTCAGGTTTGCAATGTAAATGTTTTGGATGATTTTTCTGAGTGGCCACATTGCAACAGGCATGAAGATTGTCCCCACCCATGAGCTGTCTCTAAAGTTTTTATCAAGTAGCCCAGCTTTAGTGTCCATGGTTTCTGGGAAAGGGCAGTTTTAATTCCATAGCAATTCCAAAACAAAAGAGTGGGAGAAAACTGGAAATGTTAGCTCTTGGAGAGCTCTAGCCAAATGTTGGGAGAAACTAGGAAAATTCAGAGTTCAGCCCAGTTTATAGGTAGAACATAAAACCTCAAAGACAATGAGCCACTCCAAATCTGATATCCATAAATATCAGATAACTTTTCTCTATAAATCATCTTCATTTTCATCAAAGATAACCACAGTAGTAAGTCTTATCTGTCGGAAAATTAAGTCTAGTTTCAATAAGCTTGTCCTGATTATTTATATAACCACAGTAAGCATAGTGATTGACCACATAGGCTTTTTTAAACCTGCTTTGCTGGAGCTTTTCATAAGGAATCCTCAGACTGGACTTTCAAGTCTCTTGAGGCTAGGAAGCCGAGCCAAGGCCTTGTTCAAGGAAAACAGATTCTTACTGAACTTATGCAAGCACATACAGTGTCATGAAAGTAAGAACATTTTATAAGAGTTTCTGAATGCTGGAGGGATCAAGTAGGGAGAAAGACATAAACGTTTCAAGCTTTGTTGCAAAGATACACTCTACCAAATTGCTGTAAATTACAGAGAGCTTAAAAGAGGAAAGGGGTCCTTTAAATCTTGAAAACAAAATGCTAAAGAACTAGCAGTGTTTTAAATGAAATCATAAAAAGTTATAACCATTGGGGGGCCTGGGTGGCTCAGGGGTTGAGTGTCTGCCTTTGGCTCAGGGCGTGATCCTGGGATCGAGTCCCACATCAGGCTCCCCACAGGGAGCCTACTTCTCCCTCTGCCTGTGTCTCTGACTCTCTCTGTCTCTCATGAATAAATAAATAAAATCTTTTAAAAAATGTTAGAACTATCTTCATCAGGTCATTCAGTCCCTCGTAATGATTCCTGCTTTGCTTCTTGGGTTAGCAGCTTTATGAATCAATCAGTTTTCCATCAGAGTTTTAGAAATTCTTTTTTTTTTTTAAGATTTTATTTATTCATTCATGAAAGACACACATACACACACAGAGAGAGACAGAGATATAGGCAGAGGGAGAAGCAGGCTCCATGCAGGGAGCCCGATATAGGATTCGATCCCGGGACTCCAGGATCATGCCCTGGGCCAAAGGCAGGCGCCAAACCGCTGAGCCACCCAGGGATCCCTCAAGTTTTAGAAATTCTTACCCAGTTTGGTGTCATGATCCTCAAGTTCTCAGAAACCTGCATTAGAGAGTACTTGTCAGGGTCTTTTCCATGAATCTCTTTGAAGATGGAGTATTTCTATTCATAGTTCAATGTAAATGCTCTCGGAGAAGAATCAGGATGAAAGCAATAGCTGTCTGTAAATGGCCAAAGACTTAAAAGTGGCCATGGTTAAAGTTCTGATGAGAATTCATTATAATGCAATTGACAAGGGAATGTGGTTATTTCTGTGCCATACTTTTTAAAATTATAACTGATATCATTATACTAAGACCTGTGAGATTTTAGGAATTTCATACAAATATCCCCTATAGAAAGTTTAGCATCACCTCTTATTTATTTTCCATCAAATTTAACGTACAAAAAGTTACATAGTTGTAAAAAAAAAATATTAACTCTTTTAATAGAGAAGACTCAGTTTTCTTTCTTTTTTTTTTTTTTTAAGACTCAGTTTTCTTAACTAACCAAAGACCTGACAAAGACAAAACACAGAATCTGTTTTCTAGGCAGATCACATTAAAGATAAAGAAAAAACTTTGCTTACAATTTCTTATTAAGAGCAGATCAATAATCTAAGAAAACAGAAAACCAAATTCAAATTTTACAGCAGTGTACTTTTGATATTAAAACTCTCCTTTTTTTTCCTTTTGTAGCTTAGTAGTCTTAGACTCAACCACACATAAAATTCCTTTCTCAAGATTCCTCTCCCACAAACCTTCTACCACTTTCCATATCCATTCAACTTTTGTATCTTTTTCTCTTCTTTTTCTGGAACAATCATTTTACTTCAAGACAAAATTGCTTTCCGTTTTCTTCACCAAAAACCAACTAACCAACCTCCCTCATGTCCTTCAGGCCTTTCCTCATTTAAAAAAAAAAATCTATTTTCCTAATCTACTCTTCACATACATTGTTTTCATTCATTTTTATTATTTCTAGCATTTTATTTTTACATATGGATTATAAATTTTAACTCTTAGTAATCTTTAGTAATCTTAGTTATCTTTCCAGAGAAACCTCAGAAGCAAGCAATTGTGAGCTATCATATATAAGCATCCTGTATTGGAGTAGCAATTTGTAAATACATTTCATAATTTCTAGAAGTGTGTTCTTCTTTAAAATAAAAATTTCAGGACACCTGTGTGGCTTAGTAGGTAAGTGTCTGATGCCTGATTTCCTCTCAGGTCAGGATCTCAGGGTCCTGGGATCCAGCCCCACCTCAGGCTCTGTACTCAGTGGGGAGTCTGAGGCTTTCTCCTTCTCCCTCTGCCCCTTCCCTGTCTCCCTCAGATAAATAATCTTAAAAAATTTTTTTTTTCAATGTAGCATAACACATGTTTACTAATAAACCTAAATATCTCTTGTCTCTCTATAAAAAATTAAAAGCCCAAAGTAAAATACACATGTTTGTCATTTAATGCTTATCTTATTTTTAAATGACTTACATATTCAATAAATATCTATTATTTAGTCCAACTTAGAAAATTTTCCTATTTACATTTATTTAATAACTTACTTTTACAATTAGGGTTGGATTAGACATTAAACAGTTGACCATTATCTTATGATATTTTTCATGTTGACAAATTTTGAAGACACACCCGCTTTATGAAACCAACAAACTTAAAATAGCTTTTATTTATCAAAGATTATCTCAGATCATGTGAACTTGAAAATCATTTAGGCTAGTTTCTGTATTTCTAAGAATATACTTGATTCATATTAACACCTAATTTTCTTTAAACCGCTAAGTAGAGCTCCGCACAAATACACTTTGGCAAAATCATCTGGAGGTAGAAAAATATCATATCTATAACACACATACATACACATACATAAACATACAAAAGATACAAACAGAGATCTTATGGGTTTTGTTTAAAAAGTTTTAGCCATGACTCAGGGATAAAACTCAAAAGAACAGTTGTAGCCAAATTATGTTCTAACAGATGAACTAAGTTAAGGTTACTTGCTCAGATGACCAAAGTTTCTTTTTTTTTAATTAAATATTTTTATTTGTATGCTATAAGGTTTTATTTTATTTATTTATTTTTCATGCCGTAAGGCTTTAGAGCTATTTTTGGAGTCACTTTATCTTTTAGAAACTTCTCTACACCAATCAGAGAATGTATTTCATTGTCCCTGAGAGGTTTGGAATCCTTTCTTTTAAGGATGTCCCTTATGGTGGATTTATCTGAGTTCGATTCCCCAAAATAGCCACTACAATTTCAAAAGTTCACTCATTTCCCAAAAAGCCTGGTCCATAGGGCTACTGGAACCCATCTCTGTCTTTAGATACCCTATGGGGGTACATAGGTGGTTCAGCGGGTGAAGCATCTGCCTTTAGCTCGGGTCATGATCTCAGGGTCCTGGGATTGAGCCCCACCTGGTCAGGCTTCCTGCTCAGCAGGAACCTGCTTCTCCATCTCCCATCTCCCTCTGCTAATCCCCACCCTGCTTGTGCTGTCTCTCTCTCTCAAGTACACTTAAAAAAAAAAAAAAGAAAACCTACGAAGTTTTAACTATGAGGATCCCTGTTTTCCAACAGCTATTAAAAAACACAGGCAATCACGTTTCCCCTACTTTTGAACAGAATAGAATGACTTCCCAAGAAGCTTTAACAAACAAAATCAGAAAGGAAGCATGCACAGTACAGTGGGAGGCTCAGAATGCAAAGACAGAGGAGCTTAGGTCCAAGAGAGACCTTCAAATTTCAGGGTTGATGAGAAAGCAGTGAGCTTGTGGGCTCTCTGGGTACCAGCATCCATTTGCTTGCTGTCCTCAGACTCATTGGGGGTCTTTTTTGGATCTCACTTCTCATGCCATGGAATGGCAAAAGTTCAGAAATAACAGAAGTAAAGCCACTGAATCGCCAAAGTAGACATGAGTAAGAGATTACTGTGCATACACCAAAAAAGACAGTTTGTAAACAAGAAACATTCAGATTAAAATATGGAATGAGGCTCAGCAGAGATTGTGATAAAGCAGCTTATATAGTGAGAAAGCAGGGATTGATTAGAATATTGGAATTTTCTTAAATGATAGGAAATTAGCACTGATTACCTCACATCAACCTCGGGAAACCGTTTGAGTTTTGCTTAGGATTTTCAGAGGCACAAGCAAGAAATGACCCAGGTCAAGTGAGCCTTGCAAAATAAGCTAAATTAAGCTTTGTTTGTATGACTCAACTGGTTTTGTCTGCTTGGGGGAATTTTCAAGGCTGGTTTCTGTTTGCATTTTATGTTAACCCAAGTTCTCTTCATATTCCAGATCTCTTTGACTTTCTCTTCTGCTCCATCTCTGATTTCCCTGAAAGTGACAAATGGGAACCTGCTTATGTTGGTCATTCTCGGTGGGCAGTTTAGCTTTCTGTTGTTTGGTTTCTCTGCTTTGTGAGGTCAACACTTCACAGACATGATGCTATCATCAGCTGAAGAATTCATGAACTCAGGGAAGAGTTAAGAACAATACCTAGCTTTCCTACAAGGGGACTGTTGGTCTAAAGTTTCAGTTGACCTAGGGTGGCCAAGGTGTGAGCTGCAATCCTTCTTCTGGATGGGAGGCCCATTGAGTCTTTATAGGATACCGGTTTTCCCAAATGGACTTAGAAGAAAACCCAATCTCATCTTTTTCATCAAAGCTTCAGAAGACTCAAGATTAGACTGAATCTCGTGTTGCTTTCAGAAGGAACAAAGCCTTGTGAGAGCTGGTTTTAAGTATGGGATGGTGTTTCCATTCAAGTCAGACCACTAAAGCAAGGGATTTGAGTTAACCAGTTGCTGTGTGTTGTTGAGAGATCCTCACCAGAAATCAAGATCGTCCCCTCTTCCCCTCTCCCACCCAGTGCAGCAATCAGATCCTGAGCAGATGTTTTAAGTTTTAAGCTAGAACAGCCATTCTTCTGAGTAGAGATGGACAAGTAGAGGGAAGTGTGAGAGCTCTTCTAGTCCCTCATGGCTTTGGACACTGTACAAGTTATTTTGGCTCCCTTTTCCTCATCTGGACAATTGGAAGTGACTGTTTTCTAAATCCAATTCAAATCTAACCTTTTGTGTAAGATGGAAAAGATCATATGCATGAGAGTAGTTAGCATAAGGGAACTTCCTATTGGACAAGGAACTGGTAATTGCCAGAAGCAGCTTCCAGGCATCAAATTATGGATAGTTCCAGAAGGGTGTGAAAAATATTACCAGTTAAGATGAGCAAATTTAAAGAACAAGTTGAACTTCATGGTTTGTTTACAGCTTTCGGTGGCTGAAAAGACTTACAGCAAAAGTTGCTTGGGGAATTTCCAGGGACATGTTTCTTCTAGTTTTTATAGTAGAGATGTCAGAGCCTCAATATCCTTATTCGAAGCACATTGTGGATTATCTATTCTGAATGTGTCAGTCTGAGGATTCTTTTTAACATTTAGTTGCTTGCTGTTGATTAATTGTTCTCAATATTTCTCAATATTGTTCTCAACACATTGCATGTTCTATCAATTGAGTTAAATTGAAGGTATATATGTATATGTGTTAATGGATAGGATAGTATGTGACAATGTGTGTGTGTGTGTGTGTGTGTGTGTGTGTCTGTGTGTGAGTAGTAAAAACCTAGGTGGAAAACTGGCACATCTACATCTACTTAGGTACAATGAAATTTTTATTCAGGCTAAATAACAAATTTTACTTTCAAAAGTAAAACACAAAACTACTTGCAGATTTCAAACAGTAAATTAAGAATTAGAAAGTTACATAAATATCTTTAAGTGCTTAAAAAGTGTTTTTTTTTTAATTTTCGAACCAAAATGTGTTTATTTTTCCATGGATTGCTTGAAACCCACAATAACCTGTTCTTAACTGAGAATTGCTCTCTTTTGTGAAAAAATATTCCCACTTAGGGCTTTTAACATTTAAGAGTAACATTTTTTTGGGGGGGGGTACACAATTTTATTTTTATTATTTATTATTTTTAAAGATTTTACTTATTTATTTATTCATGAGAGACAGAGAAAGGGAGGCAGAGACACAGGCAGAGGGAGAAGCAGGCTCCATGCAGGGAGCCTGATGTGGGACTCGGTACCGGGACTCTGAGTTCATGTCGTGGGCTGAAGGCAGGCGCTAAACCACTGAGCCACCCAAGGATCCCCAATTTTTATTATACTATTTCCATGTGGTTCAAAAATTACATAAGAAAAGTTTTTTTGAAATTGTATAGATAATAAAGGGGAACATACAGATAAATTTTTGCACATACAAGGGCCTGAGGCTATAATCACTCACTATACTGTCTGGTATAGAGAAGGTGATCAGCTTAGTAATATAAAACAAAGCAAAAAAAGAAAAAAACAATCCCCCTGAGTCCCTCTTATTGCTCAAGGTATTAATTCCCATCCCAGCTTCTTGCCTGATCACCCAGTTCTTTTACACATACACAGTCTTACACTTTTCCAACGAGTATTTATTATTAGTTAAGCCATGATTCAGGATCCCAGGGTGGGGATCACCATGTACCCAGGTCCCCCTTCACCACCCTGGGAAAAGGATGGAGGACAGAGGAGAGGTGGGTGGAGCCAGTTCAGATCTTCCCAGAAAATGTGCCTTCTGTCCGGCAGTCATCCCAGGCCGACACCCAGGATATGGGGCAGAGGGACTTGTACACACGCCGGTACCATTTGCACATGGAGACATCACCCCTTTTAGCAGTCATTGCCTTCTCACAGCGATGGAAGTCCAGGTAGTTCTGCCAGCAGTTCCTAGTCTGGTTCTGGTTGGGGAAGTGGCTGTCAAAAGGGGGAGTCTGGTAGTTCTTGATTTTGGACCTGATGTCTTCTGCCATGGTGCTGACTCTAAAGACACCCCTGCAGCACCTCGCAGCTCAATGTGACCCTCAGCTAAGAGTAACATTTTTTTTAAGAGTAACATTTTTCAGAGTAGTCATACTAAACTTATTTCTAATGTTTATATTAGATGTCACAAATATATCATAACTGTAACCCAACGAACCAATGTGAGTTCCCTCCTTGGTGACTCACAGATACACAACAGGTGGAAGTGTCCCACAAAGAAAACTTTATTTGCAGCAAATAAGATTACCGAGAATAACTTCCAAAGCTGTAACTCCCTGAACATGGGCGGATGAGTTCCTTTTATTGAGGGTTAGGGTGACTATTTAGTTAGGGAAGCCTTGTCATCAAATGTAGAGGTGGGCATAGGTTGTGCATGTACCTTAAGGAAAGATGCTTCTACATCCATTGTGCATTATGTAAATGAGGCTTGTGCTCCTCATTGGCTGGAGATTTTAGAATTATAATGAAGTAAAGGTCGTTATTGGTCACTCCCTGGTGCATCTGCCCAGGAGCAGGTCAGGGGTTCTGCTCATACTGGTCTGGGTGGTCTTGGCGGGCTGGAGGTTGGGTCAGGGCAGTAGTTGTGGCTGGAAGGGTGGCTTCTCTTTCCATCTGCCTGAGTTCAGAGAAAAGCTGGAAAGAAGAGCTTAAGGAAAGATGTGGGACAAAGGTGGGTGAATATAAGCAAGTGTGCAGTGAAGGTCAGGTTTTGGGGTCTAGCTGGTGACATAAACAAGTAAGTAAAACAAAAAGTTGAAAAAAATCTGCAGACTTAATTTCTCTTACCCATTTTAATGAAAAAAAAAGTGTGTGGGTGCCTGGGGAGGGGCTCAGTCAGTTAAGCACGTGCCTTGGGCTCAGGTCATGACCCCAAGGTCCTGGGATTGAGCCCTGCACTGGGCTCCCTGCTCAGCCAGGAGCCTGCTTCTTCCTCTGCTGCTCCTCTTGCCTGTGTGCACTTTCTCTCTCTCTAATAAATAAAATATTTTTTAAATGTGTATTGATTGCATCTTAAAATGGAAAAAATGATGGGGGAAACAAAGGGAAATGATTGTACTCTTTCCTTATTGTGCATTCATAATCTACAGGGTATTTCTCAAATATTTCCACACAAACATCCTCAGCTGGTGTAGGAACAGGAATTCACCACTGGAAGAACGAAAGGACCTGGAAGTATTGCCCAAAGTGAACCACTGAAGACTAGAAACTTATTTGACATCTTGTTTTGTTTTCTAATTTTATTGTCTTTAAAATTCATCTAAAAAGTATAAACTACTCCGTGTTATTTTGATTTCATTGAAAAGATAACACTATAAATTTCCTAAGTAAAATGAACTTCTTTGAAGATACTTCCTTTTTATCTTGTGTTCTCCAGTACCCACTGAGTCCCTCTGGGATGCAGCTAAACCTGTTTGTGCAGCATGAACCTATAGCTGAACTCACTGAAGAAGCAAGCCTTTCAGACTACCATACTGGTCAGGAAGCACATATTCAGAGCCTTCTTTGTACAGACAGATGTGTGACAATTGCTCCCCTCCAGCGGCTTACTCTGGTTTGGGAGAGAAAGCACACCATAGGATGATGAATACCCACATCAGGTCATGCCTGTAAATGCCAGGGGAGTGGCAGAGATTTGTGCTATGAGCATGTGAAGGAGCACAGACATTACTGAAACTCTTTGGCTAGGGGTTCACAGAACCGATACCGAGTCAAGACTCTAGAAGATTGTTAGGATTGTGATTGCAAAGAAGGGGATGAGGGCATTCCATGAGAGGAGGGTATGGTGACACCAACGTGGCTTGGGGTGTGATGAATAGTCTGATTAAGTTGAGATAAAGCACCTGTAGGGCTGAGGAGGGCCAGATACAGATGAGAAAAGAAACTTGACTTCCAGGCTCAGAAGTTGGTGGGTCTTTTTATAGAGGGAACCATTTAAGGGCTGTGAGCTGAAGGGGTGGTTTGTGCAAAGGTATACATTTGCTGGTTAATCTGACAGCAGTGTGTTGGTTGAATTGTAAGAGAGTAGCATGAAGAGTTAGAGAGGACTGTGGCAGCCGTCCAGGTATTATTTAATTAAGGCCTGATGCAACGTAGTGTCCACAGAGAAACGTGTGGGGGGTGAATAATGCGAATGAGAAAGGTGTTTCATACATATAAAATTTAATAACATTTTGGTGATCATATCATTTAGAGCAAGTGCTTTTTATTTAGTTTTTTTTTTATGATTTTTTATTTATTTGTGAAAGACACAGAGAGAGAGGCAGAGACACAGGCAGAGGGAGAAGCAGGCTCCCTGTGGGGAGCCCGATGTGGGACTTGATCCCAGGACCCCAGGATCACAACCTGAGCCAAAGGCTCAACCACTGAGCCACTGAGATGCTCCATAAGTGCTTTTAAAAAGTAGTCCATTACACTGCTGTTTTCTTGCTCGAACATATTGACTTGAATCTAAAAGTCCCCATACTATTGCTCTGGGTCTTTACCCAAAATCAGCTCAGAAGAGGTTTTGTTAACGTGAAGCTTACTCATGGGTTTTACCCTAAAATCCTCTTTGGAAACCAAGCAGAGAATAAATAAAATCACTCATGGGGCACGATAACTGGGCAGCGAGATCAAACGTAGAACAGTTGTGTGGGAGATGGATTTCCCATCTCCTACTTGGCTTCCTGCTTCTACTCAATTCTTACAAGCAAGGGGCACAGGAGAGTTTCTTGTGTTAATGAGTTCATTAGTGATCATGAAGTGCTTTCAACCCACCTAACCTGCTCCTGTTCTGGGGAAAGCTGGGAGCCACGGTAGCACACAGCCAGCTGAACAAAGACGGGAAATGGAGCTGAGTTCTGAAAGTGCTCTGAGGACGTCAATTGACCACGTTGTTCTCATTTACTTGGCAAGGAATTCCCTTTGAAAGCCCAGTAAGGTGTGTCTTTCCCCTTAGTTGCCGTTCTGTCTGCTAGTAAGATACTGATGTAATCTTATGTTATGCACACTTCTGTCTTCTAGGTGGAGAACTAAAGCTTATAGCAAACGACTTGACTCAGTGATTATATTTTATTTTAGTTTTTTAAGATTTTACTTATTTATTCATGAGAGACACACAGAGAGAGGCAGAGACACAGGCAGAGGGAGGAGCAGGCTCCATGCAGGGAGCCCAACGTGGGACTCGATCCCAGGACCCCGGAATCATGACCTGAGCTGAAGGCAGATCCTCTACCTCATTAGAGTATCCTCATTTTGCCCTTTGCTCATGGAAACCATTTGCTCTCTGAGTCTGATTCAGTAGCTGTGGGAGCTCTGCTTAATTATAGCTGAACAGAGACCAGAGAAGAGAAATGAGGAACACTGAATTTTGGCCAACTTGGCCTCTGTTGATCAATAGCCATTATTTTAGGAAAAAAAAAAAAAAAGAAAGGAATAGTTGCATAAAATGATCAGAGACCAACATGCAGAAAGGCCTAGCCCTCCGCACTTCTGTGCTGATCAGTTGACGAGCAGGGGAGAAAGGTGTAACTTGGAGAAATGCTTGCACTGTTTGTTGTCCTAAGTTCGATAGATCCCAGCACACACAGATGTTCCTCTGTCAATTCTGCTGATACTCCTGTTGTATTGAGAGAGCGAAGAACTGAGTCAGATAGAGAGGTCTTTAAACTAAAAACAATCTCTGATTCTCAGAATTTTCCTTTTATCTGAGTCATTCTCTGTTGTTTCTTGATAGCCAGATATTTATGTTTTATTTTTTTAAAGATTGTATTTATTTGTTCATGAGAGACAAAGAGAGAGAGTGAGAGAGGCAGAGACACAGGCAGAGGGAGAAGCAGGCTCCTTGGAGGGAACCTGACATGGGGCTCGATCCCGGGACCCCAGGATCACGCCCCGGGCCGAAGGCAGGCGGTAAACCCACTGAGCCACTGAGGGATCCCTATCTGTTTTCTTAGTTTTTTTCAGTGAATTCTTGGATTAGTTAATTTTATTTTGCTTTCTAATTAATTAATTTAGTTTTTAATCCTTGTAAATTTCCCTCCTGCATTTCTTATCTTTTATTTTTTTTTCCTTTTTACTTCTTGGGTTGAAATTTTCACTTATTTTCATTCTTTCTTGTTTAGCTATAAAAGCATTTAAAACTATGAATTTGGGGGTGGGGCACCTGGGTGGCGCAGTTGGTTAAGTGAACAACTCTTGGTTTTGGCTCAGGTCTTGATCTCAGGGTTGGGCCCCTGCATTGGGCTCCATGCTCAGCACAGAGTCTTTTTGAGATTGTCTCTCCCTCTCCCTCTGCCCCTCATGCTTGTTCTCTCCCTCTCTAAAATAAATAAATAAATCTTTAAAAAGGTATGAATTTTCCTTTACACGTAAATTTTTTTTAAAGATTCTATTTATTTAGCCATGAGAGACACACACAGAAAGAGAGAGGCAGAGACACAGGCAGAGGGAGAAGCAGGCTCCATGCAGGGAGCCTGATGTGGGACTCGATCTTGGGACTCCGGGATCACGCCCTGGGCTGAAGGCAGTGCTAAACTGCTGAGCCACCCGGGCTGCCCCCTTTACACATAAGTTTGATAACATCTAACAAATTTTAATAAGTGTGTTGTCATTGTTGGTCTTTTCTGCAAAATAATCGCCATAGTGATATCTATTTAATAATGGTTTTGGTAAGGTATGTTTTGGTTTCCAAGTATATTTTGTTTCTCCTTAAAAAATATGACATATTTCTAAGATTTTTGATTTTTATATTGAGGTCAAATAGCCCGTACTACTTCCAATTTAGGGAATATACTGAGGATTATTTTTGGGGAAATAATTAGAAGATATTCCATAAATGAGCATTTTCTCTAAGGGTACAAAGCTTTTTACTTATTTATTTTAATTTCACCTTTATGGAAAGATAATTGACAAAAAAATTCTAAGATTTTTCAAGTATACCTCATATCGATGTAATGTATGCATTGTGAAAGGATTCCTTCCAATCAGTTAACACATCCATCGCTGCACATGTTTATCTTTGTGTGTGTGTGTAAGAACATTTAAATTCTACTCTTAGCACATTTCAATGATACAGTATGGTGTTATCAACTATAGCCACCTTGTTTCACATGAGATACTTAGAACTCATTTATCTACAGCTGAAAGTATCCAAGAGGATAAGAGGATAGGGTTTGGTAAGAACCAAGCTCTATTTCCACTTCCCAGCTCCTAGCAACTACTTTCCCATTGCTGCTGTGAGTTTGACTTAAAAAAAAAAAATTCCACATGTAGGGATCCCTGGGTAGCACAGCGGTTTGGCGCCTGCCTTTGGCCCAGGACGCGATCCTGGAGACCCGGGATCAAATCCCACATCAGGCTCCCAGTGCATGGAGCCTGCTTCTCCCTCTGCCTGTGTCTCTGCCCCTCTCTCTCTCTCTCTGACTATCATAAATAAATAAAAATTAAAAAAAAAATTCCACATGTAAGTAATATCATGCAGTATTTGTCTTTGTTTGGCTTATTTCACTTAAAATAATGCTCTCAAGATCCGTCCATGTTGTCACAAATGGCAGGATTTCCTTCTTTTTCCTTGTTGTATAATATCTCATTGTGTGTGTATATTCACGTACATATATGTATGTGTGCATATTACATCTCCTTTGTTCACCTGTTGATAGATGCTGAGGTTGTTTCCAAGTTTTGGCTACTGTGAATAATGTGGCAATGAACACGGGAGTGCAGATATCTCTTCAATATCTTGTTTTCTTTTCCTTTGGATATAAACCCAGAAATGGGAGCACTGGATCATATGGTAATTCTATTTTACATTTTTTGAAAGCCCTCCATATTATTTTCCATGGTGGCTGTACCAGAGTGGCTCACCATTCAACAGCACATAAGGGTTCCCTTTTGTCCATGTTCTTGCCAACACGTGTTATTATCTTTTGTCTTTTTTTTTTTTTAAGATTTTATTTATTTATCCAAAAGAGCCACAGAGAGGCAGAGACATAGGCAGAGGGAGAAGTATGCGGGACTCGATCCCAGAGCCCCAGGATCACAACCTGACAAAGGCAGATGCTCAACCACTGAGCCACCCAGCTCCCCATCTTTTGTCTTTTTGATGATAGCCATTCTAACAGGTGTGAAGCAATAGCTCATTGTGATTTTCAATTTACCTTTCTGTGATGATTAATGATGTTGAGCCCCTGCACATCATTTGGGTATCTTCTTTGGAAAAATGTCTCTTCAGGTCCTTTGCCTATTTTAAAATTAGATTGTGTGCGTTGTTTCTGTTTTGCTATTGAATCGTGTAAGTCCTTTATATATTTTGGTTATTAACCTCTTCCAAAAGGAAAGATTTTGCAAATATTGCTTCCATCCTGTAGGTTGCCTTTCCATTTTGTGGATGGTTTGCTTTGCCATGCAGAAGCTTGCTAGAGTGAAGTGGTCCCACCTGTTTATTTTGCTTTTGTTGCCTTTGTTTTTAGGGTCAAATCCCCCTAAAAATCACTGCCGAAACTGATGTGCTGAAACTTACCACCTACGTTTTTTTTCTTGGAGTTTTATGGTTTCAGTTCTTACCTTCAAATCTTCCTTCCTGCCTCAATTTGTACCTGTAGGCCAGTTCCCTCACTCTGTCATGCTAAGACATCTCTTTCTGCTTCTGGTTCTGATCTACTGTTTCCTGAATCTCAGATCTTCAGTTTCTTGATTTATCCCCTCCTCTTTTTTTTTTTTTTTTTGCTAGAATATGCCTTCATTTAAAATATGTGTGAAAAAAAATAAAATATGTGTGAGAGGTGAAAACTTCTGAGTCCTTGCTTGTCTGAATTATTTTTTTGTCTTCCTTGGCTGAGTACCGAATATTAGATTGTAATTTTTTCCCCACTCAGATTTTTACAGATATTAATTCCGTGCCTTCCAATATCTAATTAGTTTGCAGGAGATTTGTTTTCTTCTGTTCTTAACTTTCATAGTCACGTTTGTAGCTGTAAGACTTTTTCCTTTGTCCTTATTAGTTCACAAATCTCGATGTTAAGACACGTCTTCTGGGAACTTTTCTTCCACTATTCCATTATTTCTTTGCCTCCATTGTCTCTCTCTAATGCTCCTATTAAATATCGAATCCTCTGTCGCCCTACATGTGTCACCTTTTCTTTCACGTCTTCCATCTCTGTGTTCTCCTTTATGGGAGACTTTGTTGCTTGTCAACCATTCTATTTCAATGCATGTTTCGACAACTGTTTTTAATCTCCAAGAGCTCCTTTTTATTTGCAGACTTTCCTTACCCAGAGCATCCTGCTGTAAATGCAATATCTATTCTAATCTCTCTAAGGATGGTAGTTAGAATTTCAACTTTAAAAAAGTTTCCCTGGGTTTCTCAGTCTGTTAAGTGTCCAACTCTTGATTTGGGCTCAGGTCATGATTTCAGGGTCGTGAGATTGAGCCACATGTTGGGCTCCATGCTGGGCACGGCGCCTGCTTGGGATTCTCTCTTGCTCTCCATTTCATGTCCTCCCAGCCCCCCTTCCACTTGTGCTCTCCTCTTTTTAAAAAAAAAAGAAAGAAAGAAGAAATAAAGAAAAAAGAAAGAAAGAAAGAACGAGAGAGAGAGAGAGAGAGAGAGAGAAAGAAAGAAAGAAAAAAGTTTTAAAAAGTTTGCCACAATCTCTTTGATGCTGCCAGGATTCTCTCAAATATTTGTTGTTTCTTGGTTGTCTGTTCATACTTCAGATAAGTGAATTGAGTGATCAGGAGTGGGGCGTATATGGCTGAGTTCTGTTGACAGAGGGGCTTCTCTCTGAGCTGACTTGTCAGGGAATTGACCTCTACACTGTAACTTTCTTCTAAATTAGGATGCATTTCTCTGATTATCAGCTCCACACTAATTGGTCTATTTCTTCCCCAGCAGACATTTTACTCTCTTTAGAGAAGAATTTATCATCTATCTATCTATTATTTATCTATCTATCTATCTATCTATCTATCTATCTATCTATCTATCATCAACATCTATATTTGGCCACGGGGTAAATGCCTTCTTCAACTTTTGGCCAAAGAAGGGGATGTAAGAATGCCAGAGTGGCTCAGTCACTTAAGCATCCAACTCTTGGTTTCAGCTCAGGTGGAGACCTCATGGGTCATGGGATTGAGACCTGGTAGCATTGGGATCCACACTCAGCAGGGAGTCTGCTTGAAGGATCCTCTCCCTCTGTTCCTTCCTCCACTCATGCTCTTCCTCTCTTTCTCCCTCTCTCTAATAAATAAATAAAAAAAATTTTTTTAAAGGAAAGGCAGGTAGTGAGCCATGGTGGACTGTTCCTTATACAGGTCTTCAACTGGTTTCCCTAATCCAGATCCAGTTCTCACTTCCCATCTCTGTTGTATATTCTGCTTCTTAGTCAAGATTTCCTTTGGGTTCTATCAAGTTAATTCCCTTCATTGTAGGAGCACGTTCTTTGTTTTTATACTCTTTGTTTATATACTAGGCGGCTACTGTTTGCTGTGCTCTATCCATTGGTCAATGCTTTTCCATGTATGTTCTGTTTACTAGAAATTTATTGAAGTCTTTTCTGCACTGATGGCCTCTTCTTATTAATCTTTATTTTGGAACTCTTGTACTTTTAAAAATCACTGCTTTAATTAAAATGAGTTCTCACAGAAAGCAAAGAGATACTTCAATTTCTGCAGGACTCCTGTTCTGAAATAAAATTCTGTTTTATATAAAGAAGCTCACACATACTCTATGTTTAGTGCAAAAATATTTATGACTATTTTTTTTAGTATTCATGACTATTAAACCTACCTTTACATTCTATCTAATATGAAAATAAAATAGCTTCTTTTGTTCCTTTTAAGGCTTATTGACCTTAAATTTAACTTTGCTAATAATAATGCAGTTTTATTTTATTTTATATTTTATATTTTATTTTTTTAAGATTTTATTTATTTATTCATGAGAGACACCAAGAGAGAGGGGGCAGAGACATAGGCAGAGGGAGAAGGAGGGAGACTTGATCCCAGGACTCCAGGACCACGCCCTGGGCTGAAGGCAGGCATTAAATTTCTGAGCCATCCAGGGATCCCCAATATTGTGGTTTTAGTTTTCTTCTTGTTAAGTACTATAATTTTTAACTCTTTAGAGTTTCTTTTATTTAATATGCCTATAGTAGAGGGCACAGAGAGTTTTTCTATTCCCTTCTTCCCTCATGCACAATTTCATCTGCTTTTAAATCTTCAAAGTTTTCACACGGAGATAAATACAACATCTGATTAAGATGGCATATGGTTTCTAGCAAATAACCAGGGAAAGTTCAGGAATAATATTCACAGGAAAGAATGAACCCAAGCCAACCTGGAGGAAGAGTCCAGTATTAATCATAAAGAACACTTAATACATCACCTATCCCAGAGTTTTTAAATTATAGAGCATCCAATCGCTTGAGAATTTAAAGGTTAAATGTTAATAAGGCTTTGGAAAGGAGAATAGAATACATTAGTTCTGTAATTAAGTAGTTGTTTCATCTTGGACAAATTGTGAAGCTCCTCTTGTGTACTAAGCACTTTCCTGGGTGTATAGGATACAACAAATAATATATGAGCCATGTCCTGAACAGGCTCTAAATGGATAGACATGTAATTAAATAATTTAGCACAGCGTCCTAACTACAATTTTATTCTAGGTGGAGTAATGGTACAAATAAGGAAGTGATTCTTATAATTTGTGACATGCTAGTTCTGTGGTCCTCTACTTGAAGAAATAGCACCTTATTTCCTTAAAACAATGGCTTTTGTGCCCCTGAATGAATTCACAGATGGTTCCCAAATGTGTAAGTCAGGACCCAACCAGAAGACAGAGCCACAGAGTAATAATTAGAATAAAGGAAGGTTAACATAAGGACTTAGTATCTATAATAGAGGATTAGAATAATGGGAAACTGGCCTATAAGAAGTAGAGAGAACTCAGGATAATTCAGAAATCAGATATAAGGGGCAGATGTTCCATCCAGGTTTGGGATGGAGTGTTCCCTCTCCAACAGGGCTGACATAGAGACTTCACTGGGGTGAGCTCAGCTTTGGCTCCCTGGATCATGGAAGAGTCATCCAGATGCTGTGTGGGTCTTGCTGGAGATCCACCCTCTGAGGTGCTGTGGTGCCATCCACAGGGAAGCTCTGCGTCCTGCAATTCACTGCAAGGCCAACTGAGGGAGTGCAGGAAAAGCAACTAGCCACTGAGTGCCACTGGCTGCCCCCAAACACTGTAGGAACCAGGTGCTGAAGAAGACATTCATTATAGGGACGGTTCACTGCAGAGCTGGATATGCAGAAGCCATGCACTGCAGGTGCCCATGCTGGAGAAGTCAGGACCTGTAGGAGTCTGGCAAAAATGGGCTTACCACACCATGAGGAGAAAAATCCCTCTTTTTCTCCAGTGTCCCTCCTCTCTTTCCACTGAGAAAGCTTAGCATTGTACCAACTGGCAAAGAAGAAATATTTAAAAGGCCCGTATCATTTCTACAGAACAGACGATGAAGAGTGGACTTAGGGCTTAGAGTCAACCACACTGATAATTAATATAATAGGATAGATTTTTGTGACTCTTCTTCTGAAGTGGATCATCTGCCCTGGTGGCACAGCGGTTTAGCGCCGCCTGCAGCCCAGGGTGTGATCCTGGAGTCCCGCATCGGGCTCCCTGCATGGAGCCTGCTTCTCCCTCTGCTTGTGTCTCTGCCTCTCTCTCTCTTTCTCTCTGTCTCTCATGAACAAATAAATAAAATCTTTAAAGAATAAAAAAAAGAAAATTCACATCATATTTCAATGTTCATCCCTTATATTCTACAGGTGGTCAACTGGTTTACTTTCTCCCAATAGTTGCTTACAAAATGTGTAACATTTCCATTTTGGTATTTCCCTCGACGACTAAAATTTAGAGACATGTGTGACTTCAAGGTGCTGTTTCTCTGCCCCAAAGGCTGATGGATTTTTTTGTTTGTTTGTTTTCTATTTCTAGAATCCTAGATTTGTGTTTCCTTTGTTAAGTAGACCAACACTTGCTGATCCCTCCATGGTAACTCTGGTTGTCATTATCTTTCTCTAGTCCTCTTCCTCCTCTCATTATATTTGTAGCCTTAGTCTTCCCAACAGGAATGCAGGACTTCTCACAGGTAGGAGTTGAAATGAATTTATAGCCTTTAAGGATTGATTTTAATATTCTAGAAGTATCCCATAGAATGGAACACATTCCAAGTGTAGTGTCTGATGTTCAAGACAGATGTCAGACAGCCACACTTCCTATAATCAAGGCAGTGGATATTTCCTGGTGGTTGGATTGCAGATATTTTGCTGCTTCTCAGTTTCAAGGGTGTTTAGCAGGTGATGTGGTTTAGGATGGAGTCACCCATGTGTTAAAAGCTACCTTGTGACATAGGATATTTGAGTGATGGAGACTGAAGTGGAAAATAACAGCAACTTGAATAAAAAGGAATTTCTTTAAAAAAAAATACAGGAGCCTCTTATAAGAGGGAAGATACCAGCCTTTATAAAGAAGAGGGTCATTCATGCTGAAAGAACTGTCGTAAACAAGGAGCAATTCCACAGTGATCAATGAGTAATAATGAAAGTTCATTCTGGAAACCATCCAACTGAGGCTGATACATGAAGGTCCAGAACTGTAGAATTGAGCCCGAACCTCCTCTTTGGCATTTCCTCCAATGCTTGTGCAATACTTTGGTAATATGTATGAACTCAGTAAGAGTAGGGATGTTGTAAGATCTTTCAGCAGTGATACATAATCTGAAGAATTGATGCTTGCCATTAGTAATAGTAGTGTTAATAACAATAATAATGGACAATACTTGAAAGTCCACTGTGAATCAGGTGCATTGGCATTACCATTTAAAACAATATTTACGGCCACTTACCAAGGTGAAAATGATAATCATCTGTTATGAGAAAGTCAAGTCTTGTAATATTTTTGGATAACTTGATATGGTAAATGTAGGGCCAACTTTATAACAGATTTAAACTCTATGAAGGCAGAAATCATTACTGTCTTGTTCACTTGGCACCCTTAATGCCTTGAAAGTAATAGGCGTACAGTAAATATTTGTGGAGTAAATGAATAATTCCTATGTCTGAAGGCTTTCCACTGTCTTCATTGTTTTGTGTTAAGGTTATCTAGGAATTTGGGCCATAATTTGTCTGCAAATTATGATTTGATTTGTCTAGCAGATATTCCATGGGATTCTGAGACCAGGAAGATACCAGACTGTAGTAATCTTTGGCTGGTGAGCTGGAGGTCCTTGTAGGAGTAGGTAATTGACAATGACTGGCACAAATTAGAAGTAATGACAGACCTTCAGGGGTAAACCTTCATTTAGTAAGTGGTTCTGTCCCTCTATTTAATACATTTGATACAGGAATCTTTAATTTAGGAAGTATAATCTAAGAATTATGGAGCCCAGGGGAATCCCTGGGAGGTCCTCAGGAAGTCTGTCAATACTGAAATTATATGCAAAATTGTGTTGTGTACATATTTATCTGAAAGGAGGGTTCTGTAACTTTTAGGGGGGCTGTGACATTAGAAAGATAAACAGTATTCAACGGGAACATTTATCATTTAAATTCTGAGGAGTCAGTATTTTTGTGTAAGGTCAGAATTAGAAAGAAGCATTCTTTTTGTTGGTTTGTAGTTGAAGGAGAAATTTTGTTTTCTCCTACAAATAATGGATGTAAGAGTGTTTTTAGGTATAACTGACATTCCTGAGCCTCAGGCTGAGGCATATTTCTTATTGAAAAGTCTAAGTCACTCATTATGTCAAAGCCCAGTAGAGAATATTAATTAATTTCCAACATGCTTCATGGCAAGATGAAAATAAGTTGGTCTCTCTTTCTGACCACCCAAGCTGCCAGCTACCCTGAATGCTTTCTCTTGTTCCTTCCTGTTTTGGGTCCAAGCTAGCTAAAACAGGGTATTTTAGAGGTTTTCTTCAAATAAGGTGGTGAGCCTTTACCTGTCCCTCAACAAAACCCACAGACCTGCTTGCCTGATTCTGGCAATAGAAGCTGTATGGCTGCTAGCAAGCTTGCCTCCGCTTTGATCTGTGATGTGTATGACACTATATTTTTTGGCTGCTCCAAAGCAGACTGCCAATTAGATCCAAATGTGTCAGACAGCCTCGGAGAAGGTACTAGCAGCCAAGTTTCCATTACTGGTTACTACTGATTGATGCCTGCAGCATTCTGTTCATTTAGAAATGGAAACCTACTCTCATCTTTAATCTTGGGGCTGGGAGTTAGAGTAATGGGGAGAAAGTCCCAGAACACAATTAAATCTCTTTGTATCTCTCAGCTTTTAACTTGTGTTTCTCTTTTAACACAGGAAACACTCAAAACAATAGGAGGCTGTGATTCTCTTGTTCAGAGTAGGGTATGCTTTTTATTTTCTCCTGTGTAGAAGGATGAAGGAAAGCAGGAAGAAAGCTGTGTTTATTGAAAACAAGCTCTGTGCTTGCAACTGTGTTCGATATTTTCAGGTGTGACCTCATTTGATTCTCTAAGGACTGGAAAAAATAGGAATTAGCATTCTGCATACTATTGAGGAATGTGTGGTTCAGAGAAGAAAAATACATTCTTCTGGGTTGTATCCATTCTTTTTTTTTTTTTTAAAGGATTTTATTTATTTATTCATGAGAGACACAGAGACATAGGCAGAGGGAGAGGGAAAAGCAGACTCCCTGCAGGGAGCCCGATGCAGAACTCGATCCCAGGACCCAGGGATCATGCCCTGAATTGAAGACAGTCACTCAACCACTGAGCCACCCAGGCGCCCTTGTCATATACATTCTAAGTGGCAAAACAAATTCACATAGGTCTCTGTTGGGTTCAACAGCCTGCGCTGTTTTCACTCCAATGTACAAAAATGTGAGTGATTTTGGCATTAATCCCTCTAGCACCTGAATAGAGCTTTGAGAAAGCCTGGAGTGCACAATGGAAATCAGGATATTTAGGCTAGGAGCTAATCTGTGAGTCACCACACACCAATATAGGAAAAAAGAAAAAGATCAAGGACTTAATTTCTAGATTTCATCTTTTGCATTAATACTTAGAAATGGGCCAGTGTTTATTTTTCCCTTCTAATCCTACGCTATAGTTTCTTGAAATCAGATCAGTATTCTGAGAAATAAACTGCACCAGGGGAAGAGGATGGAGGAGAGAAAAACTAAACCTCTCTTCTTTGTTCATGAGTCATATTGTCCACACTTGGTTTTTCATTGATACCAGCTGGGATGAGTTTTGCCCATCTCTCAAGGAGGATCCTAATGATCTTTCACGGGGCCTGCATCTCATTTGTGGTACCAGTTAATTCTGGAAACTCAAAATTCTTTCGAGTGAATATATGTTGAAGAACACTTTCTTCTTTCTCGAGGCGTGCAATTTGGTATTTGGGACTGTGTTACACAAAAGTTGATGAAGTATACTTCACTATGGCTCTTCGGGGAAGGGGGGTTTATGGTAACCAGAACTTTTAGCTGTGGCAAATAGCCCAGGGTGGAGGTTGGCAAACATTTTCTGGAAAGTTCCAGATAGTAAGTATTTTAGGCTTTTTGGGTCATATGGTCTCTGTGGCAACTACTCAATTCAGCTGTTACAGCGTGAAAATAGCCATAGATGGTCTGTAAACAAATGGGCACAGCCGAGTTCCAATAAACTTAGTTGCAAAAACAGGACGGGGACCAGATTTGGCTTGTGAGTTGTGGTTTGCCAAACCCTAGCCTAGAGGATATCTCGGGTGTGTCCATATATATATGACACTCACTGCTAAGCACATAATAAATGCTTAGCAATGTTTTTTAAATGACCAAATGCAAGTGCATGGAGGAGTAGCAAAATTCTTTCACTATGGCCTGAAATCCTATGGTGGAAACCAAAAGTCCAAGATGATGATATTTGGGGCCTTTGGGAGGTGATTAGGTCATGAAGGTCGAGCCCTTGTAAATGGGATTAGTGCCCATATTAAAGGGACCTCTGAGGGCAGCCCTGGTGGCCCAGTGGTTTAGCATGGCCTTCAGCCCTGGGTATGATCCTGGAGACCCAGGATTGAGTCCTACGTCAGGCTCCCTGCATGGAGCCTGCTTCTCCCTCTGTGTCTCTGCCTCTCTCTCTCTCTCTGTGTCTCTCATGAATAAATAAATAAAAATCTTAAAAAAAAAAGGGACCTCAGTGAGCATGCTCATCTCTTCTACCATGATGTGAGGACATGGCAACAAATTGGTGGTCTGCAACCTGGAAGAGGCTCTCACCAGAAATGGACCACACTGGCACCCTGATCTTGGACTTCCAGCTTTCAGAACGGTGAGAAATTTCTGTTGTTTATAAACCACCTAGTCTGTGCTATTTTGCTATAGCAGTTCAAACAGACTAAGGTATTTTTATATAATTTATTCCTATCAATTGTATTATAAATTAGGAATTGGTAAGAATATACTTAATTTATAGGCAGAAAAATGAAGCCAGGACCCCAAAAGTTGGAGGCAAATTTTCATTTAGAATTCAAGCTGCTTTTAGGTTTTTTTTCATACCTTAGCTTTACTGTTCAATTATTTTTAAAGATTTTATATATTTATTCATGAAAGACAGAGAGAGGCAGAGACACAGGCAGAGGGAGAAGCAGGCTCCATGCAGGGAACCCAATGTGGGACTCAATCCTGGGACTCCAGGATCACACCCCGGGCTGAAGGCAGATGCTCAACCACTGTGCCACCCAGGCGTCCCTACTGTTGATTTTTTTTAACAGAGCTATAATTGATACACAATATTAGGTTAGTTTCAGGTGTACAACATAGTGATTGACAGCTCTGTACATTGTTATACTCACCACAACTGTAGCTCCCATGTGTCACCATACAACAGGATCACAATACTATTGACTACATTCCTTATGCTGTGCCTTTTATCCCTGTTATATGACTTACTCATTCTATAACTAGAAGCCTGTAGCTCCCTTCACTCATCTGGTGGAGGTTGGCAAACTTTTTCTGCCCACCTTCCCCAACCCCTGGCAACTGTCAGTTTGTTCTCTGTATCTGTGGGTCTGATTCTGCTTTCTTGTTTGTTCATTGGTTTTGTTTTTTAGATTCCACATACAAATGAAATCATAGCGTGGAATTCAAACATCTCAACTCTATTTAAAGCCACATTTACTGAACCCCCTTGGTTTTATTTTATCATTTATTCTAAGGAAAGCTGCTCCCCCCCTCCACCCAAAGAGAATACTATTTCTGCTGCATCAGATAAGGTACCCTGTGCTGCAAGAGCTGGAAAACCCACGTCAAACAGCATTAAACAATACAAGGAATTTGTTGGTTGATATAATTGAAAAGTCTAGATATAGAGTGGGTTCCAGACAGGCATGGTTCAGTCACTCAAAGATACCAAGAACCCAGTTTTTCTTTGCTGCTTTGTTCTTCCTTCCACTACATTCTTCACTCTCAGGTTCCACTCTGTGGGACACCCTTTAAGGTTTTCTTGCTTGAAAAATGGAGGAGTAAGGAAAATGAACTCCTTAAACGTCTGCTGACCTTGGCTGGCTAAAGAAACAGAACATAGAAAAGAATGAACTAACATATGTCCTGGTTTGGGCATGGGAAAAAGAATGCAAGTAGGCAAGTCAGACAAATATTTGGAGGTCTCAAAAACTGGGAACAAGCCAGAGAGCAGGTGCATTCTAGGGAAAGGAACTCCTTTGGAGTAATGCAAGAGTTTAGCAGTTAGAGTGAGCCCAAAACCAATTTGAGTCCCTGCAGTCACAGGAGAAGGTGAGCTACAAAGTGTGGATGGACAAGTCAGGGAGGACCAAATCCTGAATCTGAAAAAGTCAGTTTTTATCCCCACGCTGAATGGGGGATTGCTGCAGAATTTTGAGCAAGGGAATGATCAAATTAGACTTAAACATTACAAACATTACTCTGGCAGCTTTGTGGAAGGAGGTTCAAAGAGAAAAGCAGTGAACCTAGTACAAATCAGCTGGACGTAGCCTAGCAATGGCAGAAAGGGGAAGGGAAGAGTAAGAGCCACTTAGAATTAACCCATTGGATACAGGGGGGAAGTGAAGCAATGAGAATGACTTCTGGGCTGCTATTTCAGCAGCTGGGTGACTGGGTGTGGCCACAAATCATGATGGGTGAATATACCTATCCTTGTGCCTTTGTCGTGGGAGCTCAGGATGTACTGTGTTGTGTACCTTCACATGGGATGAGGAGAACTGTAACAGAGGTGACAATCCCCAGGTAGTCTCCTAGTTGTTCAAGTCTGGGGTAGAGGGAGATGGAGGGAGTCTGTATAAGCATCTGTAACCAGTTTATAGTCTTGGTTCCTGCTGTCTCTGAGAAGTATAGAGCACTGGACAGATTAAATTCAGAGGTAGCCACAGAGCTGGGCTGCTCAGCCTTTTCAAATTACTACTGGGTGGGATCATTGTGGAGGGAAACTGGGCTTTCTCTCTAATCTTTGGCTGCTCTTGCTAATGGAACATACTCTAATGGTCAGAGCCACCCTCAGCCCTAAAAGGGAAAAATGCCTCTCTTGCTTTTGTAAAGAGCCCGCCCTTGTGAGGCAAATGCCTGGGGCATCCTATCCGTGAGGGATGTGTGGGGAGCAGTCCAGAACCCTGTGTCTGTCTGTGACTCAGCCAGGCCTCATGAAGGAGACTTCTCCAAACCTTTGGGGAAAGAAAGGGAATTGAAAATAGCCTTGTCATTGTTCTGGCTGTGGGAACCTAGGTCAGAAACATCGCTGCAGCCAGTGCAAAAGGGCTCCCAGCATTTCTTCCCAGGCAACATCCTGTGTCAAACTGGTGACCGTAGCAGCACTGGGCTAGCTTGTGAGCCACCTAGCCCGGTGGAGGGGTGGATGCACCAAGATAGTGTTTGCAGTCACAACTTTGCGGGACACCCTCACCCTTCGGGGGCTCAGCTCCAAAGACCTCAATGTTAGGAATGGTGGGTGGGAGGTGAACCAAACAGGTGATTTGATAAAGTTTGCTTCTTTAGTTAGACGATGCTTTGGGACCATGGTAAAAAAGGATCCTGAATGGGAATGCAGTTGTCCTTCTCATTAGAGATCCGGGAAGCCGTTGAAAGTCTCAGTGTGTTTGGGATCCCTGGGTGGCTCAGCGGTTCAGCGTCTGCCTTCGGCCTGGGGTGTGACCCTGGAGACCTGGGATTGAGTCCCACTTCGGGCTCCCTGCATGGAGCCTGTTTCTCCCTTCTCTCTCTGCCTCTCTCTCTCTCTCTCTCTCTGTGTCTTTCATAAATAATAAATAAAACCTCAAAAAAAAAAAAACAAACCTCAGTGTGGCTGAGCTGCTTTTCAGGTAAAACCAGTCCCTGATCCTAGTCGAATAGGTAGTGTAGCTCTAGGTGACCAGAGGGCGGATGTGGTGGGCAGAGGGATGAAATATGGTGAATGGTGCAGAGGAAAGATTTTTGGCCTTCTCTCTGGCTTCCTTTCTTCCCAGACCCTTCTCTCTTTCTTTCTTTCTTTCTTTCTTTCTTTCTTTCTTTCTTTCTCTCTCTCTCTCTCTCTCTTTCTTTCTTTTTATTTATTTATTCATGAGAGACACAGAGAGGCAGAGGCACAGGTAGAGGGAGGGAGAAGCAGACTCCATGCAGGGAGCCTGATGTGGGATTTGATCCCAGGAGTCCAGGATCACGCCCTGAGCCAAAGGTAGACACTCAACTGCTGAGCCACCCAGGTGTCCAGGCCCTTCTGTTTCTTTGAGGTCTATTCAAATGCTCTCTCTTGATGCCATGGCAAAGTGAGAGGTCCCTGGGACTTGGTTTTTAGGTACATATGGACAACTGAAGTTAAGGAGAACTGTGATCAAGGAATTCAACAGCCTGCATTGGATATTCATGGTGGGCCAGGCATTGGGTAGTGGCTGAAAGTCAGGGGAGGGGTGATGACAAATGAGATAGCAAGATAGGGTCCCTGCCCTCGTGCCCACTGTTTACCGGGGAGGACAGGCACCTTTCTAAAATATTGGGACACATAGTAAGTGATCTGGGAAAGGTAAAAACAAGATAGTAGGCAATGCAAAGACCAATATGAGTATTTGGGCAGGAGACCTGGGGAGCAAAAGAAAGTTAGCAACAGTGAGAACAGACAAAATTGTTGCTGGTGAGAAACTAGAAGATTTTGAGGGTCTGTGTTTCTTTGTAAATTCAGCAGGGGTGGGCCACCTATCATGGACTTGCTTCCCTCGGGGTCCTGAAATCAGGACAGTTGCTTGCTTACTCTTTTCTCCTCTTTCTTTCCCCCCACTTTCTTTCCTTCAGATTTTATTTATTCATGAGAGACACACACACACACAGAGGCAGAGACATAGGCAGAGGGAGAAGCAGGTTCCCTGTGGTGAGCCCGATACAGGACTTGATCTCAGGACCCCGGGATCACACCCTGAGCCGAAGGCAGACACTCAACCACTGAGCTACCCAGGTGCCCCTAATTGCTCCTTCATAGTTAGAAAAGTTTAACACCTTGTGTGCCTGGGTCTCACAGTTGGTTGTCAGAGTCTTGATTTCAGCTCATGTCATGATCTCTGGGTCATGAGATCGAGGCCCACGTTGGGCTCCACACTCAGTGCAGAGTCTGCTGGAGATTCTCCTTCTGCCCCTCTCCCCTATACATACTCTCTGGAATAAATAGATCTTAAATTTGTTTGGTGTTTTTCTTTTTTTTTATAACACCTGATGGAGTTTGAAACCAGCTAAACAATAGCTGATCCTTATTGAAGGGTTGGGAAGTGGGGGTGGGGTTTCCACAGAAACAGACTATAACAGTCTTTGATTTAATTGCTAAGTCAGGAAAAGAGAACAGTAGAGTTTCTCCTGGCCTGGTTTTCCTCTGCTAATATTGGAGAGTCCTTCCTGGGTGATGTAGAAACTCCCTGATTGCCAGGAGCATAGAGTCCGAGGGAGGAGACCTACAAGTCATTTTACTGCTTTAAATAGGACACTGATTTTTTTTTTAAGACCCCAAAGGCACGAAAACCATTTATCACACAAAATATCTCATAGGCTTCTGCTCTGTGCAAATCAAGACAACAGTTCTCGATGTCTTATTTTTCTTGATATCTTGTTTCATAAATTCCTTGAGAAATGTGTTTCTGGAAACTTGAGGAAATTATGCCCACTTCACTTTGACTCAGTGACTGCTCCTCTGATGACGTGGTTGGGATTGTTAGGTAGCATCTTCAGGGTTGGCAGAGTTGTTCCTAAGGGGCATAGGAAAAGCCCTAGAGAAGGGACGGTGTGGAGTGGGGAGTGCGGACAGGGTGGGAAGTTCCGTTTATTGAATATCTACTGAGGACAGTGCTTAAGTACCTTGTAGGCAGTATTTTAGTCCTCAAGATTCCTGAATAAAATAGATAGGATCCCCAGAGAATGATGAAGAACCAGACTCTGAGAGGTTAAGTAACTTGCCCCAGGCCTATCTACTCAATGATGACGAGGCCATGACTCATGGGCCAGAATCCAGGACTTGCAGCACCCAGCTCTGCTGCTCGTGGGTCCAGTGCTGTTCTATCAGAAAACAAACAATGCTGTTCTTTCATTGTGCTCAGAGGCGGAAAGGAGAAGGGGCAAGCAGCGTGATTCTACCGACAGCCTTGCTGCTACAAGGGCAAACCCGTCAAATTTTTTGGTTCACTGCTGTCATAAGAAATATATATGACAGGAAGACCCAGTATAATTTTATACATAAAATTTCATGAGCAATTCTGACATTTCTGAAGTGTGAAGTGCTCTGTCCTTGTATTGAAGTAGATCTGTTCTGTTTGTTCAGTTTTGAAACCATGCCCGTCCTGACCTCGATTTGGGGGTTGCCTGCACAGTGAAAGCACTCATTGGGTGTAACAAATTGGAGATTTGTTTGGAGCTTTGGACAAAGGCATTTTGACAACCTCCTTCCTCTTTTGCATACACCCCTCTGCCTAAGGACAGAGCATCCTTTCGTGACTGACTTTTCCCATAAAAACTGTCTGGTTTTATAAAAGAAATAGGTAATTTATTTGTCTCCAAGAGACTTTCACTCTAATTTATATGTGGGGTTACACCCCAGGATAGAGTCTGCTTCTTGAACCTTTCTAGGGATGAAGGGCTCCAGCTAGCTCTCAACTAAGAAGGAGTTTTGAATGTGAGGAATCTGACCATCTCAGCAGGAAAATTAATTCTTCTAAGTCATGTATAGATATTCTTCCTTAGGATTCCTACCTGTGAGTAGATAGATCTTTTAAGAGAGGACTCTTTTACTATGACCATGGAAATTTTGCTAGATTTGGTGGTCTCAAACCTGAAGTGCTTGAGAGGATTGGAGGAAGACAGGTGGTGGTTGGTGAGGTGAGCTTGATGATCACCTCCACCCTGAGAGGCTCTGGTTTGAGGATCATGCTTGTCAGATCTGTGGGGGGAAAGAATTTTCCTGAATGTTTGAAGGTGGTTTGTGCACTTCAAAGTGATAGGCAGATATGAACAATTGTTGCTATTAGGTGCTGAGGAGCGAGAGCAAAACTCTTCAGCCTGTCTGTAAAAGAAGGCAGACCTTCTCTTAACACAAGTTAAAAATTCTTCACCCGACCACAAAAGTTCTTCTTTATTTGACCAATAAATCATATCCATATTGATTTCCTGTTATATGGTAAATATTATGCCAGGCTTTGTGGAGGCTGGAAACAAGTGAGGTGTGGTCTGTGTGCTTCAGATGCTTATGATTAATCTTCAGGGAGAAGAGAGATTAAAACAATAAAACACATGTAAAAAATCCCTAGCGCCTAACTAAACGGTGTGCTGCAAATCATGAGGGGAAAGCTAAATGGTCAGATGAGTCAGGAGTTCAGGCTTGCCTCTCAGTCTGTCAAGGAATCCCTGTGCTAGAAATTAGAGACAGAAATGAGGAGGCAGCAGAGGTCTGTTTGTCTGGAAAATTCTACTCTGTAACCAGTGACCCTCAGGATTTGTTTAATCTGCTTTGTGGTGTCCATTAAACTCTGGTTTCGAGACCTTCTATGCATCATCGCATGCACCTGAGGCCTTGGTAGAGCAGTTACTTGAAGGATTGTGACTTCTGAGTCTTGGTGTATTAGCTCAGGCTACCATAACACAATATCTTAGGCTGGCTGGCTTAAGTAATAGAAATGGATTTCTTGCAGTTCTAGAGGCTAGAAGTCCAAGGTCAAGGTGCTGGCAAAGGAAGTTTCATTCTGAGGTCTCTTCCCTTGGCTTGTAAGCCACTGTCCTCTCATATGATCTCTTCATGGAGAGTGCTCGGATCTTTCTTCTTACAAGGACATTAGTTTCATCATGGGAGCCCTACCCCCACGACCCCTTCTAAACCTAATGTCCCAAATGCCCTCCTTTCACATAATATCATATTAGAGGGTAGGGCTTCAACATACAAACATATATAACACTTGGTATGACTCAAATTCTGTGATGGATTGGAGAAAGGGAAAAACGTAATGGAGCTCTTTTGCCACCTTTGAGCTTTGCAATATATAGACTGCATCCTAACTACTACCATTTGATGTGTTCGCTTCTATCAGGGTCACACTAATTTCAACATTTTTGCCATATTTGAAGTTGAGGCACTGAATGCTGAATTGGAAGGCTGCCATAGTGTCTGGCACCAAATTACGTGTGGAGTGTGAAGGCCTCTTGAATATAGGCACTTGAGAAATGTACACTCTGCTAGCCAAACATGCAACTTACCCATCAGCTTCCATAATTAATCTCATGTATGGGTAGTAGAGAGGCCACTGCTCAATTCCTTCCTGACTTAACAACAGCCAAAAGTTATTGGCACTCTAACCTTCCTTTGGGTCTTCCATTCAGTACTTCCAATGACCTCTTCCTTTTTTGTGTCTTCTCTGCCTCTTCTTCACTGTCTAGAAAGCCGTCCCTCAAATAGCCATGACTTGTTTGTGTTTTTATTTTCCTAGCTCTGGACCAGGAGGAGCCATGCCTGGTACATTCATTTAAGATAAGCAGGGCAGGGCTGGGCTGTAGTTAAGTGTTTATAGGGAAAGTTCCAAGGAAAAGAGTGTGTCTGTGTGTGTGAGGGAGAGGTCAGGCCAGATGAGTACCATCTGAGCCAGTATCAGAGGAGGCCCCTGTTATGCTGGGGGAGGCAGTGCTTGAGCTGTAGGAAAAGAGCCCCACAGCCTCAGTCAAGGCCCATGGCCACTGCACTTCTGAGGCTTTCTTTCCAAGTCCAGCAGGGACCTGGGCAAATTCCAATAAAAAGACCCTATTCTTTCAATGTCAATTTTTCTTAGCAACGTTCAGTTTCTTATAGTGCTTTGCCAAGGTGGCCTATGGAGGCATATCTAGTCTTCTGGATGACCCAACCTAAGTCCTACCACTCAGATCATGACAGAGGATGTCCTTATGATTATATGAAAGTGTAGAAATGTGAATGGAAGAACTTTAGGGATTATTAGTTCAAAGTTCTTGAGTTTATCTGAAGAAAGCAAGGCCCACAGGGACAATGTTTTGTGTCCCTAAAAGAGCTGGACTAGATCTAGGTCTCCTGACTCCCACTCAAATCACTGTACTGCTCATCATGCCCTAGCTTGGAAAGCTTATGCATTTTTATTTTTTATTTTTTTTTGTGGCTGAGATATACTTCCTTTGAGGATTGCCTGGTATCTTCACTAAATTCTGGGAATTTTATAAGCTCATCCTTTAAGAGGCAAGGTTGACATTGATATCTTTAGTAGAGCAAGTAGCAGACCTAGAGGTAATAAAGTTAAGAAAAATGTGTTGAGATAAAATCTCTTAAGCCCACAAGACTAAGGCCATGTTTTATTCAAGGCCCTAAATTTTTTTGTTAATTCATTCTGGGGTCAGACTGAACCATGGCCTTTTTCTAGGCTGTTCTCATGGCCAGTTGCATGAAGACCTGTTCTATCTTCTGTCATTGCGATATAATATTTGGTGGGGTTGGGGTAGATGGATTAGGGAGTGGTATGGGGAGAAAGACAGAAGTGGGCAGTGTAGCCATAAAGGAAATGACACTTGTTAGGAATGTATTTCTTCTCCATCATGGTTTTGTTATTGTTTTACATCTTAAGGCCACTACTAATAAAAAAATAAAGATTAATGATACATCTTATAATAGGTTGTGTGTTCACAAAAGGTCCCTCAACAAGAAGCCAAGAGACCAAGTAGTTTTAGCCATGCCACTAAGAAGCCAAGAGCATCTAGTAAGAGATGTGTCCCCTGGACCCTGATTTCTTGTCATAAGGGGTAAATTAGATGATTTGAATTCTTTTGTAGCTCCCAAAGTCTAGATCATTCCTCATGGTAAGATATCCTGTTCCTGGAATCATTCTGATTTGGTTGTATATTCGGCCAAACTCTGCAACAGCTGCTTATACATATAGTCCAGAATTGTCAGGCTTGCTAATTAAGACCTTGAGGGTCATGAGTAGGAGACTGCCATCCTTTAATAAAAAGCTCATTAGCAATATTGTGCAATTTGGGGATATAGGGGATGTCCAGAAAGCATCCTGCCCAAAGAATTCTTTCATCCCTCGCCTCAAAATCTTGTTATGGTAACAGTACTCAGTTCAGTGTTTGGCACTGAATAGCTGCTCAGGAATGTACATCCCCTCCCTCTCAGAGTGTGTCACTTGTGGAGGCCAGGGAGGGCTCTTGGTAAATATTTTTTTTTATTGCTTGAGGCAAGATCTCAGGTTGCCTAGAGGTGAAACAGACATTGGGATGTTCTCTGATGGCTCAGTGCTCAACTACTTTGGCCCACCTGTGGGCCTTTTCTGGGTGCTTCTCAGAACAACCTGATTGCCTCAGGCTGTCTCCACATGCTTTAGAGTGGTTTCTTCTCTCTGTACTCCCCAAAATGTCCCTGTCATGTCTATGTTCCCTCAGCTTGTAACCATTCTTACACATGACAGCCAATGACCTTCTGCTCCCAAACCTACCTGTATCCATGTGTGTATCTGTCTACATATATACTTAGTCATGAGGGAAGAGAACACTGTCCACAAATTGTCTGTGAAAGATCAGAGAAAAACAGCAATTTTAAAGCTTCCATCAGATGCTAAAGTTGATGAACCTTTTGTTTAGGAAAATACTGGATGGAATATTTTGGTGAAAAACAAGAAAAAGTTAAGCCTCCTAGAATGATCTACAGGAGGAGACCAAAGTGCTAAACTGCTTTGTGTAATAAAATCGAGGGACTGTGAGCTTTCCTGGGTGGAATCTTGGTGAAAAGGTGGTGAGGAATCCTAGGATCTATGACAGAAGGAAGGATGGTGGAAAAGTCTAGTCGGATACAGCAATGCAGAAAATTATTGATGATTAAAGGAAACAAACAAGCACACAAACCAACCGGGCAATAGGAATCTCCTGAAAACTTTTTTTCTTTTTTAAGATTTTATTTACTTATTCATAGAGACAGAGAAAGAGAGAGAGGCAGAGACACAGGAAGAGGAAGAAGCAGGCATCATACAGAGAGCCTGACGTGGGACTCGATCCAGGGTCTCCAGGATCACGCCCTGGGCTGCAGGCAGTGCTAAACTGCTGCGCCACCAGGGCTGCCCATCTCCTGAGAAACTTTAAGAACAGTGATGTCTTAGTACTTGGTGGCAAAGTTTATTTATTTATTTATTTATTGAAAGATTTTATTTATTTATTCATGAAAGACAGCGAGAGAGAGAGAGAGAGAGATCGAGGCAGAGACACAGGCAGAGGGAGAAGAAGGCCCTATGCAGGGAGCCTGATGTGGGACTCGATCCCAGGTCTCCAGGATCAGGCCCTGGGCTGAAGGCGGCACTAAACTGCTGAGCCACCTGGGTTGCCCCAAAGTTTTCTTTAGGAGCTGCAGTCATCCTCTATTAAACTTTTAGTAAAGGTTTGGTCCATGAAGCAGGGCTGGTAATTGCTTTGGGTATTGAAAGGAAGTGGGAAAGTCATGGCCAAAGGTGAGGGGATGGGCTGAGGGAATAAGCTAGCCTCTGCAGGAAGCAAGATGGCAGGTGGGACAGAGAAACTGGCAATTGTGGGGATTTAGAGTGAGATGAACCAGGAAAATGTGCTTCCTGGATACCTCAAAAATCAAGGAAGTGAGTGGGTTTCTCACCAAATGTTAGATAGTGGCTTGAGTTCCTGTATCTGAATGTTTGTGAAAAGAATGATCCTTACATAGCTGGTAAATTTGGAGATCTTGAAATTATAGAAGTAGATATGTGCATACACAAAATGTACAAAATGATTTGGCATAAGGTGTACATTGGAGGACATTGTGTACTCCCATACCCCTAAGTCCACAGTTGCACAGTGAAATCCTATGTGGGGCTTTGCCCTGTCTATTCCTAAACATTTCCCTCAATTGGCCAGGGTGAAGCTCAGACCTTGATAGTTATTTAATAATCTACTATTCTCTTATTAGTTCATTCAACAAAATATTGAGCTCCTACTGTATACCAGATACCCATTAGATGATTTGCTGGAGTGGACTCCTTGAAGGTAGGGTCATGTCTTATTCTTTTATATATCCCAGGCAGTGTCTGGCCCAGAGAAGGCATGTATGTTCTTACTGAATTCTGACAACTATGAGGTGGGACTCCCCCACCCGCATGAGGCAGTGCTGATAGTAGCTCTGGGTATTAGAAGAAAGTGGGAGAGTAATGGCCAAACTCGAGGGGATGGGCAGAGAAACAGGCCAGCCTCTGCACAGACCAAGAAGGCGAGTGAGATTCAGAGATTTGTCCATGCCCTACAACTAGTGAGTGGAGTGATGACATTAAAATGCCAGTCTTGGTGTGTGTGATTCCAACCACATCATGCTGCTTCTCCATTTTGGGTAGGCTTCAGTCTGTTCAAAGAGTCTTCTACAGTAAGGCATTGATATATATATCTATATCTATATATATATTTATATATATGATTATATATAATATATATAAGATTCTATTTATTTACTCATATATATAATATAGATATATTATTATAATAATATATATTATATATGTTATATATTATATATAATCTTATATATATTATCATATATATATATATATAAGATTCTATTTATTTATTCATGAGAGACACAGAGAGAGAGAGAGAGAGAGAGAGAGGCAGAGACACAGGCAGAGGGAGAAGCAGGCTCCATGCAGGGAGCCCAATGTGGGACTCAATCCTGGGTCTCCAGGATCACACCCTAGACTGAAGGTGGGACTAAACCTCTGAGCCACCTGGGCTGCCCAAGGCATTGATATTTTTAAAAATATCCCCAGCTGATTCCTAATAAGCAGATAGGACTGAGAATAATAGACCAACAGCTATTTTAAGATAAAAATCCAAATGACTTTAGCTCATTTCTACTTTGATTTTAATTATAGAGGTAAAAAGTGATCTGTGGGGTTATCAACTGAAATCATTTTTTACAATTTATTTTTAAAAGATTATTTTGGTGAGGGGGGGTTGGGGAGGGGCAGATGGAGAGGAAGGGAATCCTCAGCAGACTCCCTGCTGAGCATGGAGATGTTGGGCTTCATCCCAGGACCCTGAGATCATGACCTGAGTTGAAACCAAGAGTCGGACACTTAACCAACTAAGCTGTCCAGGTGCCCCAGCAAAAATAATTAAGATAGATTTATAAAACATTGAAAGTTTATATCCCAGACTGGATGATACATAATTATTGTATACTTATTAAGCAAGACCTATTAGGTGCAGGATGACATAAATAAGTCATTAAATCTGAAGTCTAGTTTTGATTCAAACCATAATATATTAGATGTTTAATTTCCTCATCTAATAGGGCTAATGTTATCTACGTAGTATACCTCGTGACTTTTTTTTTTTAAGATTTTATTCATTTATTCATGAGAGACACACAGAGCAAGGCACAGACATAGGCAGAGGGAGAAGTAGGCTGCCCTCAGGGAACCTGATGCAGGACTCGATACCAGGACCCCAGGATCACGACTTGAGCCAAAGGCAGACCCCCAACCACTGAGCCACCCAGGTGCCCCTACCTCATGACTTGGAATTAAACAATATAGTAATGGTTGAAACAGTTTTTGATAAAGGTAAGAAAGCTTTATAAGAGCGTAGGGCTATTTTTCCTTTGTAGTTTCATTTGGTTACATTCGTGAAGGGTTGTAATACGTGTATAGATGTGTACAGCTACAGAGAAACCTAAATACGTGCATACACATCTGCACACGTATGTCTGTGTATATCCAGTCTCCCCCTGTCCTTCGGTAGCCAGGTGTGTGAAGAGAGCACTAGAAGCCAAGCATAGTGAAACGACTCAACCACAGGTGTGGAAGTCCCAGGGCAGCAGTGACCTCAGCCTTACCTTTGTGCTGTCAAGGCTTCCCGACGTGTTCTTGGGATGATTGAATGAGCTTCCTGTCTTGTTTCTGTTTCTGCCCTTGGATGACTTCTATGGAAGTCCTTTCTAGGTATGGAATCTAACGAGGAGAGTAGTGTGGAGAGTGGGGTGCCCTACAGAGCCATGGCCATTTTCCCAGCACTCAGATGAAGGTATTTCATGCTGCAATACATCATGCTGATGTCTGTTTTTTTAGAGGGGCCATTGCCAAGATTGCACCCTCAGCGGGTGGGTGGTGGCCCTTCTCAATGGCTGTCTTCAATTCTTAATTCTTGTTCACCTCCTTCCCCACGTTGAAATGTTCAGGACTGAAAGGTGTTCTGGGTACCTCATTCCCACTCTAAGGGAAGGGACTCTCTTCCCAGGTCTTGGACTCTCCCCAGCGGGGAAGGACTGCCAGCTCTTACAAAGGGTTCACTGTGTGCTCGTCAGGATTAGGCTGGCCCAGGAAGGGTGTGCAGCTCTGTGGTGCCAAAGAGGAAGTGCTAGTATGAATGGTCTAATGGGAAGAAAGGCTGTCAGTAGGTGTACTGTCAAGTCCTAGGAGGGGATTTCAGTAGAAATGCAAAAGGTATGTTGTGGTGCTGTTTTTCGACAGCCTAGGATGTACTTCTCAGATGGCCATCCTCAGGGTTAAGAAATCTGGATTCAAGAACCTGTTTTAGTGCCCAGATCTCTCTGCTCTTGAGAGCTCTTTCTCCCCCCACCCCCAACTCATGGTTTTTTGAGGTACCTGAGATTCAAGGCTGAATCTGGGATATGGGAAGGTTCCTTTGGGTCTTGTTCAGCACAGTCTGGAATTTATCTTAGGTCTCTCTGATTCGCTTAAATACTTAACAGTGGCAAGGGGCTGAGTTAATACTTCTACTTTCATTCTCCTTCATCCCCAATAGTGGGTGCTACCCCAGTAGTGCTGATTGTAGACATAATTTACCTTTGGTCCCCATGGGAAGTCTGTGGACCTGGAGGTGAAGGTGTGAGGCAGTGTCATTCTGGACTTCAGACTCTTCTATAGCTTCCAGAATAGTCCTTGGGATGCTGGGTGCTGGAGATCTGCATTTAGGTTTGAATCCTGCTGCCAGTTATCCCTGAGACTTTAGGCAATTTACTGCATCCTCTTGTCCTCTTATGTATTGGGTGGAAACATTTCATCAGTTATAAAGTAATATGAAAGAATGGTATTGCTAAGTTTTGGTGCTTACATTGGTGGTCAGCTTGATTTCTGTTGAGTATGTGAGTATTAGGAGGGAGAACCTCAACATTAAGTTTAGGGTCAGAAAGAAGGATTCCCTAAATTTGAAAATGTGGTTGCTGAGGGGCAGAGAGGAAAGGAAAGAGCCCAGCAGGTACATCAGAGTGTAGTCAGTTGCATAGACCAGACAGACGACCGATGTTGAGGTCAGGGAAGGAGGAGGAGAAGCTGGCTGGGCTTTCTGTTAAAAGCTATGAAGGAAAACAATAAAAAAATAATAAAAAATAAAAATAAAAGCTATGAAAGATGACTTTTCTAGTGGGAAGAGATGGAAACTTAAAATCTCTTCATAGTGCTTTACGTTCAACCATTAGATTGTTTTCCCTTCAGATGAAGGGATTGTTTTCCCTTCTTTTATTATCATTCACATGTTGGCAAATTGAACACCAATAAAAAATAAATTTATAAAAAAAAATTAATTGAGATGTTTCTGGAAGGGGTAGCATGTTAAGCCAGGTGTTCTTATTTCTGTTCATTTTGTGTGCTAATGGCGATTCCTAAATAACCCACCACAGTTTACCAAAGCCTTTTAAATCCATATGAAGTCCTCATGTTTCTGTCAGGGATGTAGGTGAAACTCTAATTAGTATCTGAGGAAATAAGAAATCAGAGTTGCTTGGAAAAGCCTAGTAGCCTTGAAGCCCCATGGCTGGCCATGTGCATTAAATCAGAATATTGACAGTGAGAACGGTAGGTGCTTCTTTTGTTAGGATATCTGTTTTTGCTTCTTTAGCTCTTCTCTAAGGAAGTGACTGGTGGGGGCAAATGTGAAGCACTGTGAAATGCTTCTGGAAGACGTCAGCCCAGTCTGTGCGTGCGATTGCTCTTCTGTGGCGGGTTTCTAGTGCCATCTAGTGCTTTGCTGAAGTCAAGGCAGGTGAATGGCTCTGGCTCCTAGGAGGGCCGTGGTTGTAGTGAAGTGAGTCTTAAGGTGACAGAGTTGTTTTTCTCAAACGGGTCTGTGGGTCATTGTATTTATTTCTAGAGGTTTGTGTGAATTAGTTTCTTTAAAAATTACCTGTTCTCAGATACTTTAGGTTGGGGAAGAAAGACCTGATGGACAAATCCATAGTATGTCTTATTATATATCCACAGGTAGTTGCATATGAACAGGTGTAACAGATAGAACAATAATTGACCCCAAAGAAGGGACCCTTTAATGACCCCCGAGTCACTTGAGGGTAGGAGCCAGTTGGCCATTTCCTGCCGCTGGCTAAGGAGCCACCTGCTACATAGGGGCACCAGTAAATATGCATTTAGACCATCAATGATGGTGTGATTTCAAGCACAGTGGCATCTATAGGAGGGAGAAGTATGCCCCATGGTCTTCTTAGACAGTGAGTTATGGGATTCTTATTACCACAGAAGCAGGTTGCCTGAGTATGGGAGAGGGGGAGGTGTATGTCTTTCAGCAACAAGTACCCACCTGATCCTTCTCTAGAAACGGCGCTGGATTTTGTTTTTAAAGGATAGTTAAGACCTATGGTGAGGTAAGAGCATTTAAGGGCTGAAACAGAATGTTAAAAATCTACTTATAGGCCCATCCTTAATATTTCCAATTAGGGTTAGAGTCAGAGACCCTGAGGGACAGGGTATGCATGAACCCTAAAATTAGAATTAGAATTTAGAGTTTCCATTAGAATAGAGCTTCCTGAGATAAAACCCTTCCCCTAAGGATTAGCTACAGACGACATACTTGGAAACAAATTGTTTGCTCTTTAGACATTGTGATTCTTGCTGTTGGTATCCCTATGTGTAAGGCATCAGCAAACATCCCTTGTTCTAGGTTTCACTTGGCTACTTATTGTTGAGCTGTGGTGGGGATGTAGCAGTGTCGGCCAAGGTTAAATCTAATATCCACATGGAAAAGCACGTGCTTTGAGCCTTTCTGTTAGGAAGTGAGAGTCAATCTAATAAGGCAGAGTCTACAGGCCTAAGACAAGACTGATGATACTTACCCTTCATTTCTATTTCATTTTCTCATTTGCTTTTAGCAACAGCTGTGTGCATGAAAATTTGTGTGAGTCAAAATATGCTTTTACATCTGACTATTTAAAGGAAACTGTGGTTGGTTCTTTTGAAAAGCAAGGATCTTTTTGTGGAAGAAAAAACCAGTTCAACTTGATAATCAACTTGGCTAAGTTATGTTCATTAAGGGACTCTGTTATAACATACATGTTATGCTTAGAGGACTAGTGAAATTTAGTCCTTGAGCAAGGAATGGGTTGGCTGGTAGATCTCTCTTTTCTTTTTATTTTTCTTTTTTCGTTCTTTCTTTCTTTCTTCTTTTTTAAGAGAGGGTGTATGAGGCTGGGGGTTGGGAGGAGAGAGGTAGGGACAGGGGTGGAGGTAGAGAGTCCTAAGTAGGGCTGGATTTCACAACCCTGAGATTGACCTGAGCCAAAATCAAGAGTCAGATGCTCAACCAAGTGAGCCACCCAGGCATCCCAGCTTGTAGATCTTTGTTGCAGAAAAAATGTACATCTCTTGATTTATAAAATTATAAATCATGAATAGATTTCCAGATTAACCCTCCAAAATTAAACCTATGATGTAGGTTAAATGATATTTGTAAGGAAACATGTGAGATGAGTACTACTAGAATATTCAGAATCATAAAGGAGATGGAATTATGCACTGTCATGGAAATATGAAGAGAGATGTGTAAAGATTGAAGGACACCAAAAATATGAGAGGTTGATAGTACTGATTCTTGTGTCTAAATGTGTAGCTTTGTGTTTGAATAGATCTAGCCTAGCTTTTACTTATCAAATGTGGCCATTTCTCCCCTGAGAATTGAAACAGTAAGAAGAGATTCTTCTGAAGGTAGTAGGTAAGATCTAGAAGATGAAGATGGAGGAATAGAGTTGGAAAAAAATGTTTAAGATATCTTGATGTTACTTAAGAGAGAAATTAAGAAAATCAACACATGAGAGTTTGCACGACTTCCCTAATTCCTGGGGAAGTGAATCTGTATGCACTGGTTCTCGTGTTAGCTGACAATTATTTATATTAAAAGGAAAATAGCATTTTATTTAATTAATTTTGAAAATTATATGCAATCTTTTTTACCACATAGCAACATGCTATGGTGGTTTAGGAAAAATAACTTCAATTCAGCAAATTTTCTTTAAAATCAAAATTGAACCTCCCCATCTCCCTTCAAGCCCCTTTAGAATGGCTGTTTTGAGTCCTACACCAATGATGAGCCTAGCTTGGGCTTCAGGGTGACATCCCATTAAAATCCCATGGCAATCAAGCTTTTCACAAGTATCCAGCTGGCTTTTTGTCTCTATATGTGTCAAACAGGCAGGCAGCTGTGAGCCATCAAATACACACTGGGGTCATTTGGGAGCTAATCTCTATAAGAATGAAAAATGGGTTTGAGTGTTTATTGATTTCTTCACTGCAGTGTCGAATGAAGTATGGAATGAAGAAGCTCCGTCAAGTAACGCAGTGGATCCTTAAAGTGGGGTCCAGGACCAGCAGCATCTAAGTGATGTACACGGGAGCTTTTTACAAATGCATTTCGGAGGCCCTGCTCCAGACCCACTGAATTGGGAATTCTGGGTGCAGAACTCAGTGTCTGTTTCAGTAAGTCCTCTGGGTGGTTGTGCTGTGTGCTCAAGCTTAGAATGATTGGCTATTGTGTGGGTGAGGTGGGAAGAGGGTGGGAGCTAAGGCAGCAGCTGGGGAGGGAAACCAGTTCAGGACAACTTCCTCCAAAACACCAACATTGTCAGATGTCTGAAAGAAGTTTGAGAGGAACTTTAAGGATGATCTTCCTCAGGGTTAGGAGATAAACACAGCTTGAGGGAGAATGAAGTGGACGGGAAGAGTCCTACTGACTTTCTCTTGGGGTTGAAGCTGAAAGGGTTAATAGGATCATGAAAGCTCTGAAAACCAGGAATTTCACTGTGTTTGGCACCAGTATTTTTTTAAAAAAAGATTTTTTTTTTTTTTTAATTCATGAGAGACACAGAGAGAGGCAGAGGCATAGGCAGAGGGAGAAACAGGCTCCCTGCGGGGAGCCCGATGGAAAACTCAATCCCCGGACCCCAGGATCATGACTGAGCCAAAGGCAGACGCTCAACCACTGAGCCACACAGCATTGGCACCAGCATTCTTTGATGGCAAAACCTGTCCAGAATCCATAAGGCTATTTATCCCACTTTGAGTACATATTTATGTTTTGCCTTGATAATGCATTTGATTATGGGGTATGGCCCCAGATCTCACTGGAGCTGTTGGTAATGCAACTGTCTGCTTTCTAAAATTCTGAAAAATTCCCTGTTCTGAAGCTATTCTGGGTCAAGGAGTTACCTTATAGGACTGTGGATCTGTAGGCTTAAGAACCTGTGCTCCTTTCTCAGAAGCAGCCACCTGAGCCAACTGTTTTTTTTTTTCCTCCCTTTTTTCTCCTGCAATAAACCAGCTATCTGAAGTGCATGGGTTCTCCAAGCCAAGATCTGAAAGCTCCACCCAACTGCTAAGAATAGCTCTACAGTGGAGGCAGTGGGTCTGGGAGCCCCCACTAGAGCTAAGAGACCTTGCTGCCCAGTGGTCCCTAAATTGCAAATCCCTTGAGTGCAAGGCCATAGCTTACATTCTTTGAGCCCCAGGACCCTGCACACTGCCTGATGGGCTAAATGAGTGAGAAAGGCCTTGTGATAGAAAGGTGCAAACTAGAGTGGTGGAAGCAGCTCCAGTTGCCAGAGTTGAGGGTTCTGCTTTGCTGCCATCTAACCAGGCCACTCAACCATCAGAGCAAAGATTAACTGGAAGTGAGTGCAGAGATGACCTTCCTTCTCCCTTTAATTTAATTTTTAAAAAGATTTATATTATTGAGAAAGTGGAAGAGAGCATGCATGAGCATGAGTGGGCAGAGGGGCAGAGGGAGAGAGAATCCTCAAGCAGACTGTCCCTTGAGTGTGGAACAGACACGGGGCTCAGTCCCAGAATCCTGAGATCATGACCTGAGCTGAAATCAAGAGTAGGATGCTGAACCGACTGAGCTACCCAGGAGCCCCTCTACTCAGATCTTATTTGTGTATAATGTCCTTTTTCTGTTCCTGGATCTCATCCAGGACACCGCAGTACATTTAATCATCATCCAGCTACTCTTGGCTGTGACAGTTCCTCAGATTTTCCTTGTTTTTTAAGTGATCTTGACTATTTTGAAGAGACTGCTCAGGTACTTTGTAGAATTCCTCTCTGGACTTTGTTTTTCTTCTGACTACGGCAAGGGGCAGGCAGTGGGGGGTGGGTATGGGTTTTGGGGCGGAAGGGAGCAGAGGTGCAGTGCCATTCTCATATCATCATATAAGGGGTTATTCTTCCTTTTGACAAGGCTGTCCTAGGCTGTGGTTGTCCATTGCTTGTTGTGTTCATCTCTTTATAGCAGGACCCTAGGCTCTAACTCTCAAGGGTATGTTCACCTCTACAGAGTTCAGAGTTGAACTTTTGACTGGCTCAGCTGTGCTCACCTAGGCAAGCGTGGCCAGTGAAAAAACCCAGCTCAAACTCAATTCAAAAAGGGAATTTCTTCTTTTCTTCCCTCTTTTTTTTTTTTTTCTTACCAGAAGGCTGGTTTCAGATATGACAGGATCCAGAAACTCAATTAGTCATTAGGAATCTGTCTCTCCTATTTTGGCTTTATTTCTTTTGGGTTGGCTTCATTTTTGAGCTGGCACTTTCCAAAATTTAGAAAAGAGGATTCCTAGAAATTTCAGAATCTTTATATAATCTTTTGAGTTGAGATTTTTTTGGGGTGTGTGTGTGGGGGAAGCACTTTGATAAGAGTCTAGTGGAAGCCTCAGGGGAGGGGTTCCTCATCTCAATCTAGGTTGGCTACTTGTTCCAGAATTGGCAGCAAGGTCTGTGCTGCCCTAATGGCCAGGCCCCATTCACAGGCCCATTCCCCGAGCTTGAGGGGTGGAGCCAGCCCTGTGCAAACCACATAGACTGCAAAGCAGAGAAAAGATAGTGTGTTATCCAAACTTGTTGGTTAAAATAGAAATAGTAGTATATGAGAGGAGTATTCTGAGAGCAAAAAACATTTATTCAGTGCTTACCATGGTAAGGCAGGTGTTTCAGCATTACACATACACTACCTCATGGAATCTCTAGGACTGCTCAAGGAAATAGACACCATTGTTACCTTAATTTTACAGACAAGAGAGTCCAGGTACGGAGGGGACTTGTTCACAGTCCTCCTGGTAAATGGTGTGAGATTTACCCTAATGCTCTGACCCAACATATTCTTACCTATCTGAGGGTCCTGCCTACTGAGAATGCATTGGACAGTTAGCCCAGTGAGTGCTGTGGTGTCTTGCCCAGACCCCCCTCTAGGCAAGGTGTTCATTCGTTTGCTCACTTCTGCAGTTACTGGAAGTGTGGGCTGCTAATTCCTTTTGGAGTCTCTTGCTTCTAACTGCCCTCAGTAGAAGGAAGCAGCCTCGCCAGGTTTTGCTGTATTCTTGGGAACAGTCTGTGTCCAGGTAGTAGATGATGGAGAGGTCCAAAAGTGTGGCCTCTGTAGGGCCATCCCAGCTCCAGAGCTCCCTATAAGACTAGTCAACTTGTTCCTCTGCCCAGCACTGCTTCATTTGCACTCTTATGATGTTGTGCCCCAGAGCACTCCCATTAAAACCCCTTCCTACACACAAATACCAGCCTGAGACAGTTTCCCAGGGAACCTGACTCCAGACAACTAGTTGCCCTCCTTCTTGGTGTCTTCAAGAGTCTAGCATACTGGAATCACTGAGATACTACAAGATGAATGAATGAAGAACTATAGACATTTCTCTAAGGCTGCTAAGATGAGACCCATTGACCGCCCTCCCATTCCTTTCTGGATCTAAGGACCCCAAAGTACGTGAAATACTATTTAGTCTCTGCTCATAAGCCCTTCTATTAGCAAAGACTTTCCCTACCATCTGAGATAAAACTTCACCCCTTCCTATACCATCACTCTCAATCCTTCTAACTTTGCTTTATTTTCTTACCATAACACTTATACCAAAGATTTCCTTCTGTGTCTGTCTATCCAGGTGGATAGATATCTTCCTATAGAAATTTTATCTTCCTATAGAAATCTATAGACAATAGGGGTATTTACATATCTTGTACACACACACACATTTTTCCTCCTGTCTCCAACAGTGTACACCTTCCATGTGAGGAAGAATTTCTGTATTGCATCCTGGTTTATCCTCAATGCTTCTATTAGTTTCTGGCTCACACCGGGTGCTCATTAAATGTCTGTTGACATGAATAAGAGATAAAACAAACAGATTAAATAAAAAGAGGGGCAAAAAGGCAGTTTACAGAAAGAGTAAACTGATGGCACAGGGAGCATCAGCTGCAATCCTGTTGGGTATACATGCCACACCGTGGGCCTCAGATGACAGCTGTGCCTGCACAGGGCATCCCTGCCCATCCCTGGGAAGGGCTTGTACCTCCATCTGGACTCCTAGACCCCTTTCCAAGAGGCAATCTTGGAGTTTGCTAATTACAAGGTATGATTCTAGACAAATCATTTGCCCTTTCAGATATAATTTTTTTTATCTGTAAAATGGGGAATTATGTGCTTCTTACCTAATAGGGCAAAATGTGATACTGTCCATAAAGTCCTGGGAGAGGCACACATAGAGTATATGCTCTGTAAATACTACCTCTTATTGGTTGTGGTATTTGTGGAAACACTAGAAGATGGATAATCTGTTGGGGGATTTTACAAACCGGATTTATGTTCTGGACTGGAGATTGGACATGATGATGGCTCAGTCTCTTGTTAATTCCAAATCTGTGGCTTTGGGTGGCAATCTGAGTGGAGGTTAATTTTCTAACCAGAGCAAAGCTCTTTGTTTTGATCTGCGTAGGGTATTTTTCCTTAGGAACCTATATAGGTCACTTACAATACAGCACAGTGAGCGCAGTGATTGAGTATGAACTCTGGAGCTAGGGCACCTTGGGTTCAATTTTTGGCCCTGGCTGTCAATGCTGGGCAGTTATGTAATGGACTTAAAATTTCTTCATCTGTAAAATGGGGATTATATAAAAGGGACTCTTTTTCAGAGACCTCAGAGATACCTATGTGGGCAAGCACGTGGACTGGTAATATCCCAGTCACTGTCATGTGACTGCCCATCTAGTATGATGACTTTGGACAATAAAGCAAGATGGCACCCATGGGGTTGTAAATGGGTGCATTTAGAAGTGAGTGGTACAGCCAGCTGATACAGCGGGCTAATGTTGGTTTCTGGAGCAATTATCTAGAACTTCACCATGAGAGACGTTCTGCAAGCTGACAGGGCTCTCCTTGGATGGGCAGATTACCATGGCCACAAGGCTGGGCTCATCTCCCATGAAAAACTGAGGCAACTTGAGACTTCTCTCTCCCCACCTGTCTCTCTAGCTTGATGATCTCTATTGTCTCTGAGCTTTATAGTAAGCCTAGGTCTTTAGTATTTATGTGTTGAGACACTCTGTTCTACAAGGCCTGCCACGTGATCCTTTGTAGGCCCACTTTGGTTCTGAAGTCAACATTTGTTTTTCTGACCATCTTCTTCCTCTTTTTTTTTTTTTTTTAACCTTCCAAAAAGAAGATAAGCAGCTAATTGGTGAGTATAAATGTCATGGCTCATGTACAGCACAGAAAGTAGAGTTATTTTGCTTACCAAGCAAAGATCTGACTCTGCTCTTGTCCTGCTTTTCTTGTAAACCTGTGAGAAAGGCGAACGGTAAGCATTGCCTGTATCCATGAGGTGAGCAGACTGAACAGGACCTACTTCAGTAGATTAGACCTTGGGGTCAGGTTCTTCACCGGCCCCTGTTGGGATATATCAGGGTGCCCTGGGCCGCAGGCCTGGTTCTCTGCATTTCAAGAAGCTGTAAGAAGGAAGTCCAGTCTTGGCCCTAGATACCTGCTTTTATTTTAGTTTTTTAAAAGAGGTTAAGTATCAGTTATTAATGGAGCTGATATTCCGACTGCCTTTTAGGCTAGTGAATTTTGTGAATCTTTTGGCCAGTCAGAATTGAGAGGAGGGAGAGTGAGGTGGGAGGAGGGCATGGAGGGTGTACACTTGGAGGTGTATAATTCTTAGTTTTGGGGGGGCGCCTGAGTGGCTCAGTGGTTGAGCATCTGCCTTTGGCTCAAGGCATGATCCCAGGGTCCTGGGATCGAGTCCCACATCAGGCTCCTCACAGGGAGCCTGCTCCTCCCTCTGCCCATGTCTCTGCCTCTCTCTCTGTGTCTGATGAATGAATAAATAAAAATCTTAAAAAAAAATTCTTAATCTTTTCATTTTAGGAGTGCCAAGACAAACTTAGATTGGTGAAAGGATTTGTTGAGAGGTGAACTTCACTTTTAACACAGTTGCTTCTCCAAAAGAGAGAAAATTCATGTCTTCAGAATTCTAAGTGGCCTCTTATTTTCCTCGAGGTCAGTGGTGTGCTCCCACCTTACCCATGTACATCTGGATAGGGACTGTAGCTAGGAATGTGCAGATATAGATGCGAGCAATCCTTAGATCCGAGGGGTTGTGACTGGACCCCAGCCACCTTTCATGGTTCAGCACATGTGACTCTGTGTTTTGGGGGCATGTCGAAGCGGGAAGCCCAGATGGTCCCCTCTGCAAGGTGGTCTCTCTCTTGCCCTTGACAGGTCTGTGGCATCATCTCTTGGAACCAGAACTCTCTTCAAAGGTGAATTGATGGTGAGCCATTAAGTTTGTGCTGTGTCTGCAGGCAACACTTGGGTAGTGAAAGTATTACTAAAAAAAAAAAAAAAAAAAAAAAAAAAAAAAAAAAAAAAAAGGCGATGTCTCTAAAGGGTGATATTATTCCAAGAGGTTAGCGAAGATTTTTCATGCATTCCAGAGCTGTGGAACGGCAGTGACTTGCCACCCACTTTTAGAGCCTGCCTGTTGCAGCCGTCAAGGTCAGATTGGCCTTGCAGTCCCTCAGTGCCCATCAAAATAGTGCACACATAACAAAGAATGCAGCTGTTTGACTAACCTCTGCTGCACCCAGGGCTTTTTTTGGGTAAACTGCCGGAGGCTGCTTTGCCTTCCTCTGGTGCAGCAGAATCTCCTCCATTCCCCACTGATCAGGAGAAGACAAGGATCTGCGGTAGATGATATCAAAGCCTAGTTGAAAACATTACTAAAGAGAATTAATTATTCTCTAAGGTCTCCTTCATTCCCTCTTCTCCAGACTAATGTGGTTTCCTCTGAAATCTCTTGTATAGCTGTGTCCATCTTCAGGCACAAATTTCCACTCAGTATTCAAGTATTATTAAGCATTTGATACTTAGTGTTTCTACTAAGATCTTTTAAAATTGGTCTTTTCATTAAACACTTTTATTTTTGTTAAAAGATTTTACTTATTCATAGGAGATAGAGGTAGAGACACAGGCAGAGGGAGAAGCAGGCTCCCTGGGGGGAGCCTGATATGGGACTCCATCCCGGGACCCCAGGATCACGACCTCAGCTGAAGGCAAACACTCAACGACTAAGCCACCCAGGTATGCCTCGCTAAACATTTTTTAAATTAATAAAATTTTTACTATGAAAGGATTATATGATCATGAAGGAGACCTTGGAACCTAACAAAAATATAAAAGAAAATTAAAAACATCCAGAATTCCCAACATCATAGATAACAGTGAGAGGGAAAGTTAAGACCTAAATGCCACACTAAGTTCACGATTGATGTGCAGGTGCTCTGGCTCAGTTCATCAATCAGGTCGCTCCCCAACCTGGGTAAAAGGACTTTAATGTTAGTCTGCCATGCTGAAAAAAAAATCATTACCTGTAGTCTCACTTGAGGGCTGGGATACCTTTATTATTAATTTTTCCCCCATAGATTTTACTTAATGTTATTTGGTAGCTTCTTTGAGGTGTACCTGACAAATAATTATATCTATTTAAAGTATACAACTTGAGTTAGATATGTATACATATATATATATATATATTTCATGGTTTTACAGATACAGATGTATTTATACACATACAGACATGTATATGTATTTGTATATACATATATATGTATGTGGGAAACCATCACCAAAGTCAAGTTCATGAATGTAGTTATCATTTGCATTAGCTACCTCATGGCCCTCCTCTAGCCCCAGGCAACCATTACTTTCTATAGATTAATTTGCATTTTTGAGAATTTTATGGAAGCTTTTTTTTTTTTTTTGCTTAAAATCAGTTAATTAACATATAGTGCATTATTAGGTTCAGGGGTAGAGTTCAGTGATCCATCAGTTGCATACAACACCTAGTGCTCATTCCATCACGTGTCTCCTTCATGCCCATCACCCAGTTACCGCATTCCCCCTCCCCTCCCCTCCAATGACCCTCAGTTTGTTTCCTGTAGTTAAGAGTCTCTTATGGTTTATCTCCCTCTCTGATTCCATCTTTTTTTTCCCTCCCTTCCCCCATGTTCATCTGTTTTCTTAAATTCCACATATGAGTGAGGTCAGGTGATTTGTCTTTCTGACTTATTTCACTTAGCATAATACCCTCTAGTTCCATGCACATTATTGCAAATGGAAGGTTTCATTCTTTTTGGCTGAGTAGTAAGGAACCATATATAATTAGAATTTTTTTTCCTGGTTTATTTCACTCAGAATCATTATTTCCAGATTCCTCCATGTTGTGTGAATCCATGGTTCATTCCTTTTTATTGTTGAGTAGTATTTCATTATAAGAACATACTGCAATTTCTATTGATTTTCCTATTGGACATTTGGATGGTTTCTGGTTTTGGCTATTACAAGTAAAGCTGCTATGAACATTCATGCATGTTTTTGTGTGGACAAGTGCTTTTGTTTCTCTTGGATAAAAACCTAGGAGTGGAATGGCTGGGTCCTACAGTAGGTGTAGGTTTACTTTTTTAGAAACTATTTTCCAAAGAGGTTGAAGCATTCTACATTGCATGAGATTTCCAGTTGCTCCACATTCTTAAAAACAGTGTTGCCAATCTTTAAATTCTAGCCATTCCAGTGGAATCTCATTTTGGTATTACTTTGGACTAATTGACCTAATAACTAATGTTGTTAAACATCTTTTCATGTGCTTAATTGCTCTTCATATACTTTCTTTAGTGAAGTGTGTGTTGAAATATATTTCCTGTTTTTTAAAAACTATGTGGTAAGAGTTTTAAAAAATATATTCCTGATACCAGTACTTTAGCAGATACAAGCTTTGATAAGATTACCCCCTATCTGTTGCCTCAATCTTCAAAATACAGATCTTCCTTGACTTAAAATGGGCTTCCATCCTGATAAACCCATCATAAATTGAAAATCTTGTAAGTCAGAAATACATTTAATACATCTAACTTACTAAATATCCTACCTTAGCCTGCCCTACCCTGAAAGTGCTTAGAACACTCATGTTGACCTACAGGTGGGCAAAATCATCTAGCACAAAGCCTATGTGATAATAAAGTATTGAATATTGCACATAACTTATTGAACACTGTACTGAGAGGAAAAGAGCATGGTTCTATGGGTCTGGAAAGGTTGTCCATATATTGATTGACCACTTTGGTGGTCATGTAGTTGACTGGGACCTGTGGTGGCTGCTGCCCTGCATCATGAGGACCATACTGCACATCACTAGCCCAGGGGAAACATCCAAATTCAAAATACGAAATTTGGTTTCTACTACATGCATGTGGCTTTCACATCATTGTAAAGTTGAAAAATTATAAGACAAAATATTGTAAGCCAGGGACTGTCTACAGATGACTTTGGATGAAATTCAATTTATTCTTTTCCTATTTAAGAAATCTCTGCCAAACTAAGATCAAGAAGATTTTCCCCCCATTTTCTTCTATAGATTTAATAATTTTAGTTCATATTTAGGTTTATAATCCACTTTAAATTAACTTCTGGGGGGCGCATCTGGGTGGCTCAGTGGTTGAGCATCTGCCTTTGGTTCAGGTCATGATCCTGGGGTTCAGGGATCGAGACCCGCATCAGACTTCCTGCAGAAAACCTGCTTTTTCCTCTGCCTATGTCTCTGCTTCTCTCTTGTGCGTCTCATGAGTAAATAAATAAAATCTTTAAAAAATTCATTTCCATATATTGTATGAAGAATGGAAATTCATTTTTATACATATGGCTATATTACCAATGACTCCATCATATGTTGGAATAGTAGTTTAAAAGCAGAGGTAGGGTTAAGTTCCAATTTAGAACATATCTTCCATTTTTTGGGGACAACGGAATGTATTCCAATAACAGCTCGCACACTGTGAAGAGCTTGCAAACCTCAAAGGAGAGAGGACTTAAAAAATCGCTTCTTAAACTTTAAAAACCTATTCCATTATCCAAGTAAATATATATATCCACATATTTTAAAGAAAGTAGAAATCAATATATACGTGTATGTTTTTTTCAACTTGTAATATGCAATTTTCCATATTGAAACATTCTAGATAACAGCTGTTATAACCTATCATGTGTATATTTGTTTAGCCAACTCACTAGGTTTAACAATTCAATTATTTCAAATTTACAACACTAAAATGATCTGAGAGATAGATATTTTGGTGTGTATTTGGATTATTTTCTCAGGATAAATATCCAGAAATAAGAATATTGGTGAAGGGTCAGAAGAACATTAAGATTTCTGTATGGACAAATCAGTGTGTGGAAAGTTTGAACTAATTTAGAATCATAGTAGCAGTAGATAAGAGGACTCATTTTATCATATACTTGACAACAGTGGGAATTATTTTAAAAAATTGCCAATTTGATAGAATAAAATGTTATCTCTATTTTATCTTGCATTTCTTTGGTTACCAGTGACTTTGGAACTCCTAAAATATGGACTTTGGGGGCCATTTCTATTTACTTTTTTGTAAGTTGTCACTCTTTTATGGAATCAATATTTAGTGATTCACTAAATATGTGGTCCACTAAATGTTGTGTTCACTAAAGGAACACAATACATAGTGATTCACGGTGTGTGGAGCACCCGGCTCAATGTTATGCATTCAGCAGAGAATGAGAGATACAATCCCTGCCCTAATGGAACTTAATGCTTGATGCTGTCCTTTCTCTAACTAAAAAAACCAAACCAAACCAAAACAAAAAACTGAAATGGTTGTTCTTATTGACCTATAAGATCTCTTTATACTAAGAATTTTAATTCTTTGTTGTATATGTTGCAGATTTACTTGTCTTTTATCTTAACATTTCATTCATGGTGGTTTTGATGTAAGGAAGTAATATACAGAAATGTAAGAAAATTGCTCTTTCTCTGGTTTATTTTCTTTAAATTTTTGCTTACAAAGGTGTTCTAAATTCTCTATCTCAAATTCACCTGTATTTCTTCTAAGGTCTCCTGAGTATAATGTTTATACTCAGCAATTTAGTTCATCCAAACTGTATATTGTTGTATATTATAAGGTAGGGATTTATCTTCTTAAAATAGTTAACTGACTATTTTAGCACCATTTGTTAAATAATCCTTCCTACTGCATGATTAGTAGTGCAACTTTTATCATATATTGAGTTCTTTTTGAGTAGTTAGGTATTAGATTCCGTTTTCAGGTGATTTGGTTACACGATCATTTTTTTATGTATGTGCTACATGGTTACTGTAGTGCCCTGTCCTGTTTCATTAAGGGGGAGTGCAAGTTTACTTAGTTCAAATTGTGCTAGTAGCTGCTGGAGTTCCAGCTGACTCCAGTGTTTTTGTATGGTTTTTGTGATGTCACTGAAGATCTTAATATTAAATATTTCACTTTCTTAAAAATGAGCTTTTTTCCTCCTGAATATAGAATATATCACAAGTTTGTTGCAAAGATTTGGAAAATCTAGAAAGACACCAAGGGAAAAATAAAAATCTCCCAATTCCATTACCAGTGATAGCCATTTAAAATGTTGAATCCCATATTTCCAGTCTTTTAGATCTGCATACAATACATATATTTAATACATATATTTCATGTTACCCTGCAGAGAGTGTGCCTTTTATTCCAAAATGTCTCAGTTGGAGCTTTTTTTAGGTCATTAAATACTTCCAGTCTTTTAATACATGATTTATTGGATGTGTCATATTAAATCAGACCTCAAGATTATTTGCAATTTTTTTCTATTTAAAATGGTGTCATGATGAACATTCTTGGGTGTTTAGGGTGGACTTTCTCTACTTTCCATTCCTCTTTATCTTCTTTCCCCAGCCTTGGTCTTTTGAAACATTGGAGAACAGTGGCAGTTTTGATAGCCTGAAGGTATAAAATTTATCCCCCCCAAACTTGTTAAGAGTAGCAAGTTCATAGTTGTCATAGAAGTCAGGGTATGAGATGGAATCCTAGAGTTATACTGCATCTTGGGTTCGCCTTCCTCACTGGGTTTGTCTTACCTATAAAATGTGGATATGGTCACAAATATTAAATTAAAATAAATAAAATAAAATAAAATAAAATAAAATTAAATTTCTTAGATCTGTGCCTGACAAACTGAAAGTTTAAGATGATTAGCAGTTTATGAGGGGGGAAGGATCAGAGGGAGAAGCAGACTACCTGCTGAGTGGGGAACCCCATGTGGGGCTATATTCCTTGTTTTTAAAAATAATCTTAACAAATAGAATGGATCTCCAACAGCTCAGGGTATAAATATAGTTGGGTTGGAAGTCTCAACTCCTTGGTCTCAAACATGAGACCTTTTCATGCTCTTGAATCTGCTACAGAGAGCTTTCTTGTCCTGTTGGCCATACCCAGCATCTCAGACCAGTTCCATAAATTTGTTAGCTATTCGGCTATTGATCACATTTAGGTGACTTGCTGCTTGCCATTCACTGTTTTCAATTTCACATGCTCTATTTTTTTCAAATTTAAATTAATTTTGCCAATATATAGTATAACACCCAGGGCTCATCCCATGAAGTCGTGTGCTCTTGACGCTCTTGTCCTTTACCAGGCATGCTGAGCCCACAACCCTAGCTGCCTAGACTCCTGGTCTTGAGGGGACTCTCAGGAGAGATGGGTGTGTACAATTCTCATATACCTTCCCCTACTCCTTCCTGGCACTCAGGCTCTGAGGTGAATCCCATGCCCCAGGGCTCACCCCAGGTAGCACAGGGGCTTCCCCTGGCTCTCTGGGTGTGTGTATGTGTGTGTGTGTTACCAGCCTTTCCTCTTTATGAGATGAATACCTTTCTCTTTAACCCAAATACTGTACTCACCTAGCAGGTGTCTCCAGCTTCTTTAAGGTCTCTTTCTGGAGGTGGAAGGAGCACTGAGCAGGTGGAGGTATTAATGTTTTTACAGCTGAATAAGTACTTTCTGGGAGGCTCTTCATGGAAGTGGCCAGCTCCATTACCTGCTGAGCCTCTGAGCTTAGGAGGGGATCTCCTTAGATTCTTTTTTTTTTTTTTTGAGACTTTATTTATTTATTCACGACAGACACAGGCAATGGGAGAAGCAGACTCCATGCAGGGAGCCCAACATGGGACTCATCCAGGGTCTCCAGGATCACACCCCTGGCTGAAGGTGGCGCTAAACCACTGGGGGCTGCCCTAGGGGGGCTCTCCTTGGAGACTTTTCTCAGATGCAGATCTAGTTACCCATTCTGTTACTTCTGGCAGCAAACATCATTGGAAATTGGAGCTAATGAAACAGAAGATTAGAAAAAATACGGTAAAAATAAGGGAGGGATCAGTACACAAAATGTGTGTCGTTTGTTACCCATTTCCAGATTCTTTGAAATTACTGGAGGTAGCTTGGGTTCACAAGACCAGCTTGGAGGTTTTGTAACATAGTAGAAAAATACTATCACTCATTAGAATTCTTATATCTTTAATGGAGGAAAAAAAATTGCTTGGGAAAAGTAACTTTTTCTGGAACAGAGATAAACTGCTCCCTTGCCTTCATACAGGGAAGCCTGTATACCCTAGAGAACAGTGTCCTCAATAATATCCTCAAAGTCAGTGTCACTCATTACATTCCGTAATGTGAGCCAATTAGGTATAAACGTGAAGTGTAATCTGGTGAGAGCAGTTCTATGGGCGGGGTAACCAGACAATTGCATTCAGATGAAGTAAGCACCAATTTGACAAAAATAGATCGATAGCATAACTATTCTTTAAGAAAACCTATTGACCTATAATAGACAGAAATTATGTATATTTGAGATGTACAATTTGAGGTTTTGATATTCATTTTGTAATGATCGCCACAATCAAGATAATTGACATATCCATCACCTCACATAGTTACTGTTTTCTTCGTGTGTGTGTGTGTGTGTGTGTATAGGTATATGTTGAGGGTAATAAAATCTACCCTCTTAGCAAATTTCAGGTACACAATATAGTATTGTTAACTGTGGTCCCCATGCTCCAGAACTTACTCATCTTGCAAAACTGAAACTTTTGTGGTCTTGAACCAAGACCTCTCCACTCCCCCCAGCACCTGGTGACCACTGTTCCATGCTTCTAGAAGTTTCTCTGCTTCTGTGTTGACTATTTTAGATTGTACACATGAGATCAATGAGCATAAATATAGAGGTAAAGAGACTGCCCAACAGTCCTTCATAAATATTAATCTCTTTAGCTAGGTTTTGATACAATTAGGCATCAATGACTTCAAGGTCATTTTTTCAGTAATAGCTGAAGAACAGGTAAGCCACTGGCCGGCTGAGTGCAGACCTGCCTGCTTACCAGCTAAGCAGGGGAGTAGGTTTGACAGCTTGTGAAAGTTGAAGCCTAACAGGACACTTGCCACGTGGAAAGCTCCCCACTTTCCATTTGGGATTGGGTGGAGTCCAGGCAAGGCTTAGACTCTTTTGATTAATGGCTTCGAGTTTGCTCCAACGCATAGACAAATGGGTAAAGGAGGCCCTCAGTTTCTTTTCCGAGAATTTCTACTCCAAGGAGGATGGCCCAAACTGTGGATCAGGGGATGATCCCTGTAAGAACTGTAGGGTAATTGTTTTATATGTGTTATTTTTTCATTCATGCAATAATGATTGAGTACCATCTATGCACTTGGCACACATTTTTAAATTTTATTAAGAATGGTACTGGGTGCTATAGCATTAATTCTTTTGACATCTTTTGAGTTTGGCATTGGCATGCATTGCTTTAAAGTATGTCAAATATTTTTAAATGAATATGGGCAGCCCGGGTTGCTCAGTGGTTTAGTGCCGCCTTCAGCCCAAGGCCTAATCCTGGAGACCCGGGATGGAGTCCCACTTCGGGCTCCCTGCATGTAGCCTGCTTCTCCTCTCCCTGTGTCTCTGCCTCACTCTCTCTCTGTGTCTCTCATGAATGAATAAATAAAAAATCTTAAATTTTTTTTAAATGAATAGACAGAGTAGGACTATTAATTGTGTGGGGGATCTGCAAGACTGTATTTTGATGTTTGGGGTTCTCATGCTTTCAAAATGTGAAGAACCATTGCCAGAGGCCATACTACTGGAACTTTAGCCTGCAAAGCTTCAGAGAGGCTACAGAACATTTACTCTGACCATTAAAAGAATCTTGGTAAGACTCTCACTGTGCAAGGGCTTGCATGATTATATCGCATGTATTGGAACTTGTCCATCAAATCAGTTGCCTTTGCTGGATGCTAAGGGATGAGCACCACATCTTCATCCCAGCTTCCCTAGGACCCTAGTGATTATTTCCCTCAGGGGATTTTCATGCTAATTTTTTAATGTTAACAAGCACAATTTAAATTTGAAAACAGAAGGAACACCTTCTGGGATTTGTCCTACAAACTGCCATTTGGCTTTTTTTTTTTTCCCCCTCTCTCCTTGACTTGGCTTCTCTTCATCTCTCTTCAGGGTGGAGGGGGGCAGAGTTTCTTGGCTGCAGGAATGCCAACAGAGGTTCTAAACTTGGCTTGCCTTCAGGAATTGTCCCAAGGAGTCTTACTGGGATATTGTGGGTTACTCAAGTATTCCGGTCAGTATCTCCTGGCATTGGAAAATAGATATATTGAGTTGGTGGGTACCATCATTTTTTTTAAAATGATACTTTGAAATCTTGGAGCATTTGTTTGGGCTCTATATGCAGAGGAAAGCATGTCTAGCAGTGTTTGCCTGAATATGTCACTGCCTTTTAGATCTTCTTCCTTCTTTATCTCTCCTTGTTACTTTTTCAAGAGCTGGGGCAGCCAGGGTCCAGTTTTAATTTTGGCAGGTTCCATGTCTTTCCCAAGAGCTCCAGGATTACTTGTGAACTGCAAAGTTACAGAAGTCCAACTTTAGTTACACGAGTTCTGCTCCAAAGGGCTTCTACAACCCTTCCACTTTCCTCTTGTCCACAATCTTCTACCTGGTGTGAGTCATGCTTTCCTCTGGCCTGGAGAAGTTCAGGAACATTTAAGAACAAACTAAGTGTGTTTGCCCTATTTCCAAGATGACTCCTAAGCGGAAGACTGGCAAACGTCCTAAAATATTAAATTAACTGCCACTCACAACATTCCTTGGAATTTGGCCACTTCTTGGATAAGGCATAGGTATGAAAGCACTATTAGTTCTTTGGTGGTGTTTCTATAGGAATGATAAACTTAGAACAATATTTTGGGATCTCTAGAAAGGACTGTCACAAATGGGGGCAGGCAGAGAGAGAAGCTAAGCAGGGAGCCCAATATGGGGGTTGATACCAGGACCCTCAGATAATGACCTGAGCTGAAGGCAGATGCTTAGCCACCTGCACCACCCAGGTGCCCCTAAAATGGTCACTTTAAAGAGTCAGTCTTCCACACAAAGAAACAGGAGATCTAACAAAACTTTCATTTTTTTTGAGCACAAGCTAGTAGAATGTTACATATTTTTATTTTTATATTGTATTTTATTTTTGTTTTATTCAGAAAAACTTACCAGTATTCTGTATAAGAATTTACAAATATTTAATAACATAAAAATGGAATTCTTTACATGCTACCATTTTCCAGATGTGACCATGGTCAGTCATTTGAGATTTTCCTACAGTTTTTGTTCCCCTTGAACATATGTTGTTTTGTGTTTTTGCTATAATTACTATTACAGTGGAAGGACATTCTGGCAATTTGTCTTTTCACTTAGCTCTAAGTCTTGGATGTCTTTTTATGGGTACATCTAATTATACATCCTGGTGTTCAAGAGTTGCATTGTTCTCCATAATATGGATAAACCATGGTTTATTATCTTAGAATTAAAGGGAATTTGCTCTATTTATACCTTTTCACTCACACTTTGCATAGCATGGGAGTGCTTTTGAGGGCCAAATTCCGAGGAGTAGAAAAGTGGCTCAACTTATTTGAGTGGTTTTCCAGTGTACGTCTCCTCCACCAGCAGACTTGTAAACTCCCACCCTTGTCAACACTGGGTACTATACATTTTAAAAAATTACCAAATTGGTAACAACAAAATCATATACCCATTACTATGATATTCAAGGTGAAAAAATAATTAAAATTAGTAATGACATCTGATGGAGGAAGAAATCCACATTTGAAGCCTGGATGACTGAAACGTTCGAGGAACAGAATTTTCTTTCTTTCCTTTCTTTCTTTGACTTTATTTATTCATGAGAGACACAGAGAGGCAGAGACATAGGCAGAGGGAGAAGCAGGCTCCATGCAAGGAGCCCGATGTGGGACTTGATCCCAGGAATCGGTGATTACGACCAGAGCCAAAGGCAGATGCTCAACTGCTGAGCCACCCAGGTGTCCCAGAACAGAATTTTCTATCTTTAGGGTATTATTTAGATACTTGAAGTTCACTTGCTCTTTGCAACTAGGTAAGTCAGGAATTTTAAAAAATATTTATTTGTTACTTAAGAGAGGGAGTGTGAGAGAGCAGGGGGAGGAGCAGAAGGAGAGGGAGGGAGAGTCCCAATGGACTCTGTGCTAAGCATAAAACCCGATCCTGGACTCCATCTCACAATCCTGAGATCACGACCTGAGCTTCAGTTGAGAGTCAGTTGCTTGACCAACTGAACTACTATACATCCTGTAAGTTGGGAATTTTTTTTACACTAATTTTGTTAGTATAAGCTCTACTCAAGAGAAAGTGAGCCATTGTGCCTAACATAGTGCTAGCATGTAGGGGGTGCTTGAGGTGCTTGAAGATAAAAAGGTGCTATACTTTTTATCTTCTGGGGAGCGCCCCTTGTAAAGGGGGAGAATACATGATAGACCTGCTACAAACCATCTGCTTTCCAGGATCCTAGAGTCTCAAAATTAAAGATTAATCATGGTAATTTATATAGCAATTAATATAGGAAAGTGACTTACATATAAGTTGATTTATTGACTCTTTGTTGCAAAGCTGTACTCTGTGTATAAGTGATGTGTGTATACGCAGGTAATTATGACTTGCTGTAAGAACTGCTGTCACAGAAACATTAACAGTTCACTTGGTCTGTAATGGAGCAAATCCCAAAACTCAGTCCTCTTTTTTTACCCACTATTCCATGCTCCTAATAAAAATAACATTTAAAAAATCAAGAGGAATACTGAAATGGAGGAGTATTTATGTCTGATGTTCCATAATCTACTGTATACATGTACAGTATCCGTTTTTTTTTTGTCTTCCTGAGACCAGCTCCCACACTCATCTGCCATAGTTCATTTCCTGTTTTTCACAGATTCTAAGCCAGAGATCCTTGACAAGTCATTTGAAAATGTTACTTTGGAGGGTATACTGGTTAGCTATGGACTTGCCTCCTGACTCAGAAAGGCATGATGACCCTCCTGTCTTTCATTTTAGGCTATTACTGTCCTTTTCCCAATCAACCAGCAAGTGGGCCATGTGGACAGTGGCTGCTCTACTATGCGAGGGAGCTTAGCTCATCAACCCTTATTAGTCACTAATCTGTGCTGTGTACCAACAACTGTTTCACTAAGTGATGGCAGCATTAATTGGGGGATAATGAACATTAATTGGGGGATAACGAGCCCCTCCCTAATTACAAATGAACACTGCTCCTTACCCTTGTAGATGATCCCTTGTAGATGAAGGGCCACTGAGGGAAGGCAGCATGTAATATATTTTTAACCTGCTTCTAAAGAGTTGTTTAATTAATATGAGATCAGCACATTTGAAGACTTGAACAGGTGCAAACACACACTTGTAACCAGCTGTGTAATTGACCGCAGTATAACAAGCTGGGGCTGAGGAAATAGACCTCACTAATCACCTGCTCACCAGCTCACCTCCTACCTGTGGCTGTTTAAAAAAAGAAAAAAAGAAAAAAAAAGCCTGTCTTCTTGAGTGCAGGATTCTCTGAATTTATCTGGACAGAGCTATTGTGTTGGGATGAGTTTAAATTCGGGTCTTTGTGCAAAAATCTGTAAATGGGTTCATTTCTGGTCCCTATACACCATAAATGTTGCTCCTCTGTTTTCTTGTTTATTTGCCTTTGTAGCTTTCCTAAAAAATTGGGGTTTGAATATGGTTGTGGGTAAATATCCAGGTTCAGATATCAGAGCCAAAGAATTCTGGGATTCTACGAGCCTTTAGAAGGAGCTCTCTAGTCTGGCGATGGGTGAACTGCTGTGCAGGGCCAATACAGCCTATAGCCAGTTTTTTTGTAAACAAAAGTTTTATTGGGACACCGCCCAACTTTGCTTAGGTATTGTCCAGGCTGTACAATGGCAGAGCTGGGTAATTGTGTCAGAGACCATATAATGCATGAAGCTGAAATTATTTACTATCTGGCCCTTTAGAGAAAACATCTGCTGACCCTTGAGATCACGGGTAGAATCTTATGATGTCATTGCATCATCTCTCTGAACACCTCCAGGAAGACACTATCTTATGAGCAGCCAATGGTGTTAAGATAATTCTGATTCTATGATGTGGGGAAATGATCTTAGTGACTCAATTTTTCACTCTTATTCTACACTCCTCAGTCAAGGAAACAAGATCTAGGCTCTCTGCAATAAGATCCTTAAAATATCTAAAGACAGTTCTCCTCATTTCTGCTATAAGTAGTTCCTTCAGCTGTTCCTCACATGGTGTGTTCCCCCAAGTCCTTTATTAATTTTTAAAAATATTTGACAGCACAAGCAGGGGGAATGGCAATAGAGGGAGAAGCAGACTCCCCGGTGAGCAGAGACCCCCCCTCCCCCATGCTGGGCTTGATCCCAGGACCCTAGGATCATGACCCAAGCCCAAGGCAGATGCTTAGCCGAATGAGCCACCCAGGTGCCCCAACCCTGACCAGGTCCTTTATCAACTCAGATTCTCCTTTGGTTCCATAAGAGTTGGCTAACTTTCTTTTAAAAACAGTGGTTGTGAATATTTTGAGAATCTCAGAGACGTTATGGCATCTTCTTTGAAAAAGGCTCCATAATGTTACATATATTTTTGAGATTCCTAGGTTCTTAGAAGCAAACCTGTCTATTGATTCTTGATGAGGGTCTGTCTCCATGATGTCATCTCTAACTGGAAGCGAAGTTCAGTCCAGGTGGACTCCAGGGCAAGGAGAACAAGATGTATTCCACAGAGCAGACTTAACACCATTTGGCCTTAGAAATTGTATCTCCTGTAGATCTTGTCAGCAACCAAAATCCCCACACCTTGTTACCTATACTTCTGTTTCAGCATAGAACTCCTGTTCTTTTGCAAATGAAAATTTTAATCTGAAAGCAGGACTTCATGGTGGTTCTTATTAAGTTAGGCTTAGCCCACTCACTGCCTCATTCTGTCATCTTTTGGTGCCTCAACTCCATCTCATGTACTTGTTGTTCTTCCAGGATTTTTTACCTGCACATTAGATACAAATGTAATTTCCTGTTTGCTTAGATCATCGACAAAATTGCTGAAAAAGACACAACTGCGTAGGGTTGTAAATTTGAAGCTTTGAAGACGTTGCTAAATTTGATGTGTTTCTATTAATCAGCTACTGTACTAGATCCAACTCACATTATATTGGACTTGATTTTCCCAAAATTGTAATCTCGGAATTTTACAAATTTGTTTCTGAATATTTTTTTTTTTCTTTCCTAACCCACAGGATGGGGATGTAGGCTTCAGTCTAGTTCCTGTTCTCACCGTGCCTGGCTTCAGCACATACGTAAAGTTGCTTCTTTACCCATGGTCCGTCTTCTTGACCACCATGCAAGCTCCGCAGGAAAGACTTTACATTTGAAGTTCACCCATCCCCTCAGTCCAGAAGAGCAGCATGGGACATACTAGATGCTCCATGAACATTGTGTATTATGGAATCTAAGAAACTGTCAGTTGTAAGCTATACAATTTTTATATACCAGCAAGAAGCACTGTGTGTTCATTTATGACACATGCTGAGATATTAATGAAAAGATACATCTTAGTTTCAGAGTTGTTAAAATGGGAAATGTGTACCTTTTAAAATCCATGAATAAGGCTAATTGTCAAATTGAAGGGAGAATTGGTGATCTTATGACAATGATTTTCGAGGCTCAGCTCACATTTCACCTCAAGTCAAAATCAAATCACAAGCATTTATTGAGTAATTGCTACAAGCAATATTCTGGTTGCATGCTTTCTTCAGGCTGTCGCTGATCATCCCATCTTGGGGCATTCCTTCTTCTCTCATTCCCCCAGCTGTAGAAACGAAGTCTGGCGACACAATGGAGGACTTAATTATACTCTGCCTTTTATTGATCACCATTATTTCTAGTGAAGTAGCCATCTCGACTTCACAACTAAATTATAAGCCCCTTGAGCGTTGGAATACTTTATTTATTTTTAAAGATTTTATTTATTCATGAGACACAGAGGGAGAGGCAGGCTCCCTGGGGTGGGGCGGGGGGGGCGGGGGCGGGAACCTGGTGCAAGACTCAATCCCAGGAACCCAGGATCATGACCTGAGCTAAAGGCAGATGCTCAACCACTGAACCACCCAGTCGTTCTGCATTGGAGAACTTTAAAAAATTATATATTCAGTCCTCCCCCTTTCTGTTAGAGGATGTGGCAATTGAAGGGCTTGCAAGATTGAGTGTTAAGAGTAGAGAGGTCCTCAGAAGGCTTTTAGACAGATGGATAGGAGGCCAGCAGAGATGAAGAGATTGACGGGATGGGTGAGAAAGTATAATGTAAAAAGCCCAGAACTTTGAGGGCACTTGCTTCCAGAGACTGCTGCTGACATGGATTCCAAAGGACAGGAGCAGGGAGCAGGCTTCGTAGGAGCGAGAAGTTGCAGTTGAAGAGTCAAGGGGTTAAGAATAAGAAAGGCCCTCATCTTTAACTTCCCTGGGAAAATCTGAAATACGCAATAAGGAAAGAAGGGGCAGGGGCAGCCCGGGGGTGGCTCAGCGGTTTAGCACTGCCTTCAGCCCAGGGCCTGATCCTGGGGACCCAGGATCGAGTCCCACGTCGGGCTCCTTGCATGGAGCCTGCTTCTGTCTCTGGCTCTGTGTGTGTGTGTGTGTGTGTGTGTCTCTCATAAATAAATAAAATCTTTCTTTTCTTTTTCTTTTTTTTTTTTTAAAGAAGGGGCAGGGGGTTGGTTACCACATGGGAAGAAATGAAAAAAAAAAAAACCAGTCTTCTGTAATCTTATTCACTTCAGCCTCTTTTTCTTCTCAACACTGTGGAAAGTTAAAATTCCAGTGAAGCCAGTTCCATGTATTTCTATTAGCACCTGCTGCGCCTTCTTTGCTCCTTCCTATTACTTACCTCAGCAACCCAAAGCCTTGCAGAGGAAGGTCTTTCTTAGTGACACCCTTTTCTTTCTAGATGTAGACATGTGCTTGGCATTATGGGGAGTGGGAAGAAGGGGTCATGTAAGGGGATAAGGGGAAGAGGAAGAAGCCTCTGATTTTGGATTCCTTTCTTTGTTGCATCAGGTAGGATCTTTCATTCAATCCTAAATGAATTCACCCTCCTTAAAGACTTTTGATACCTGGCCAGGATCTCAAAGGCATTAACTAGCAGAACTGTCACGCATAGTCTGATCTGTCTGGTTCCAGATCCCATGCTGACACTTTACGACCTCACTTTGCCATTCAATAGAGCAGGGGTGGCCTCCTTCTAATTATGAAGGATTTGTGCTCTTACATATTCTTGTAGTTCACACCTAGATGTTTTTTCATCACTTAAAGGGGTTTTGCTGGTGAGGTTTTAAATTTTTAATTATGCAAGTTCATAGTAAAAACAATTGGGAAGTGCTGATAAGCAAAATAAAATAATATTGTTCACCATTCAGTGTGCCATGACTTTTAAAATCACTAAGACCAACAAAACAAAACAAAAAAACCCCAATCCCCCTTCATTTCAAGGTATTCTGAATGCAAATATAAGCATAAGTGCTCATTCGGAGGCAGATACTTGGCTTAATAGATCAATGGCCTAGAATTCCATCCCTGGACCAAAGTACTAGTTTTAGGCCTCCTTGTTGTGGGGACTGTGTTTTGTTTTATTTTTCTTTCCTAATGAGCAATTGGACTAAAGGATCAGGTTTAATTATAACTAGAGTCCCCCTCTGTGTGTACATCACTGCAGACCTAATTGCAGGCTGGCATCCCTGCTGCGGCCTGAGTGGTCATTAGCTTGCTGATAACGGACTGTTCTTGTCAACAAGGCCTCATTAACCATTGTTTTTTCAGCAAAATAGTTGTAAGTGTTTGAACTTGTGATTGAGGACGCACTGGGCTTATGGTGCTGAGGGAAACTTTACTTGTGCAGTGAGATGGCTGGAACCAGGGACCACTGGTCCAGATGAGGGATGCTACCCAGGGAAGCCCTGGCTCTGCGCTGCAGCCAGTAGGAGCAGGGAGGTGATGGACAGAAAGAACTCCGACAGGAGAGCCAGGGGGCCAGCTTTCCAGTCTCGCTCCGTACCTGACTTTGGGCTAATCACTCAGCTTTTTATTCCTATCTCCTCATCTGAAAATGAGGCTTTATTTGGCAAGTAGTAAGATAACTTTTGCTGCTTAAAAATTTTTGCACAGCGCTTGTGCAATTCTCTGTTTTGTTTTCGTATTTGTGATTTTATCTCTTCAGTTATACACTAGAGGGCAGTGGTACATTATTACAAACCATGAACGTACTTGGTACTGCACGTGGCTGAAATTCATGAACATTTGGGTCACTAGGGGACTTTATATACTTACATATGCATACAAAATATAAATAGCTGTTCCATATCCAGCTGATAATATTTATCTTATGTCTTTTGAATATTTCCGCTGTTGGGAACCTTGTTATTTCACAAGCGAACTCTTCCTCTTCTTCGTTCTAGTTAATAGAAAATTATTCCTTTGGGGCATCTGGGTGGCTCAGTTGGTTAAGCATCTGACTCTCAGATTTCAGCTCTGGTCATGATCTCAGGGTCCTGGAATCGAGCCTTGCATCAGGCTCTGTGCTCAGCGTGGAGTTTGCTTGTCATTCTGCTCCTCCTCTGTTCTCTTTCTCTGTCTTTTTTTTTTTTTAAAGATTTTATTTATTTATTTATGAGAGACAGAGAGAGAGGCAGAGACACAGGCAGAAGGAGAAGCAGGCTCCTCACAGGGAGGCTGATGTGGGACTCAATCCCGGACTGGGATCACACGCTGGGCCAAAGGCAGATGCTCAACTGCTGAGCCACCCAGGTGTCCCTCTGTCTGTCTTTTTTAAATAAATGAATACAACATTAAAAGAAGAAAAATTCTTTTAATTGAAGAAAAACCTACATAACTATTTAATTTAAGTGGTCCTATAACACCACAGAAAACTTTGTCCCTTTTTGGAATGGCACTCCAAATATTTCATAGAACCCTGTTACTGAATATTTATGATTACCATTGGTTGGTAGTTGGTAATTGAATAACTTGATCTATTTATCTGTCACTGACTTTAATCCTCACAATAAATTCTTTAAAAAAATTTTTTTTAAAAAGACTTTATTTATTTATTCACGATAGAGAGAGAGAGAGAGAGAGAGTGAGAGAGAAAGAGGCAGAGACACAGGCAGAGGGAGAAGCAGGCTCCACGCAGGGAGCCCGATGCAGGACTCGATCCTGGGTCTCCAGGATTGTGCCCTGGGCCAAAGGGAGGTGCCAAACCGCTGTGCCACCCAGGGATTCCCTCACAATAAATTCTAAGGGAGACTGCATCTTTATTGGTCCTGATTTTATAGAGACTCTGACTGAAATCACTTACCCAGTAAGCAGTGAAGGTGGGATCTGAATCTGGGTTTCTCGGATTAAAATCCCTGCCGTTAGCCACAACACGACACCTTTTATAGATACAGGGACCAGGACCCAGAGACAGTAAGCAAGTTGGTCCGGATCACACAGCAAAATTGGAAGAGTGGGAACTGGATTCTCTCTTTGGAGAACACGTTCAGGTTTTCTGTGCCCTACAGTGTAGTACGCTTAAGACATTGTCATTGACTCTCCCAGGCCTCTTCTCCTTCTAGGAAATGTTCCCATTTCCCTTCATTGTTATTCTGATCATTTCCTTGCTCTCCTGTCATGTCCTCTGAGTATAGTCTTATTTTGCTGCATCCTTCCTAAATTATAAAAACTCAGAATTCAAAACAATGCTCTACTGAAACAGTATAGCAGGAATAGAGACTATACTTCCTGTCATTTGGACTTAATTTTCATTGTCTAAGTTTGCATTAATATTTTGGTATAATGTTAGCTTATTTCAAGCATGAGATGAACAGTATCCCTTGTTCCTTTTAATTTAACTTTACAACTTCTGAAATGTAGGGAATAAGATAAGGTGGTCCTGTCATATTCTCACCGAAGGAAAAAAAAATTCTTCCTGATTTGATGACGATTCCTCCTGAGTTGATGATAACCTGCAGCAAATTTCTGGTTTCTTAAGATACTCAAGAGATGTGCATGTAAAAATACCCCAGTTTCTGGATGCTGATTGGATTCATGTTAGTCAAGATTCACATTGGTTTTTGCTTTCCTAGCAGAAATGCACACTTGGGGTGCATGGTAGACCTGTTTTTTTTCCCTCTTGCCTGTTTTCTCTTGTCATACCATAACCTGACCTCTCAGCAAGGAAGGCTGCTTGGGAGGGGCTGTGAGTCCAGGGGCCCTGCTTTTCTCTAATCAGGTGATAGGTGTGCGAAGCAATGCTCTCTGTCCTAGGACTAAGAACCTTGACTTCAAACATAGAGTGGAAAACATCGAGGCTGATATATCCTGAAGATAGTAGTACCCCCTGAGCAGCCTGTTAGATCTTGTATCTTTACTCAACATCTCCTTTAATCTGTGGGCCACATCACATATCCTTCTGATAACGTATATGGATATCTATCTATCAATCTATCATCTATCTATCTATCATCTATCTATCATCTATCATCTTATCTACCTACCTACCTACCTACCTACCTACCTATCGACATAGATATAAAAGTCAGAATCGTTTTCTGCTAATTGCAACCCCAACTGTCTTCAGTCCTACTGATCTTTGGAATAGATTTTTCTTTTGGAAATGGCTTTAGCAGAAAGATCTGTTCCATGACATAACAGAATATAGCTCATTTAACCAACAGAGTTTGTTCCTTTCATATCACACTTATTGTAGAAACTGTTTCCCAACACATTTTTTTTGGATTGTAGTTTTAAAATATATGTGCCACATCTAAGGCAATGGACATGTTCTTTAAAAATTGGCAGTAAGTCCAATTTGATAGATTGACGTCACTAAGGGCAATTGCTAGTTGATGAAAATCAGTGTTGACATTCGATATTAAATCTTTTTGAGTGGTATTCAGACAAGTGTTAATATATTTCAAATTTGGTGGACTGAGCTTCTTCCCAAGAGGAAAACACTTTTATATTTTTAATTAAATATTCATGTTTGAAGCCTATTGATCTTGGTGACTGTATTATATTATTGTTTAGGCAGGGTTTTCTATACTGTAGGCATAGGCCCTAATAGCATCATTGAGAACATTATTTATTATAAGTCTCTTCTTTGATGGTCTAGGGTGGAAATTTCTCCCTGGTTTCAGGATAGAAGAAACAAGACAAATAACTGATCTGCTTTGCTCTCATGGATCCTCTGACTCTTGCAGAGGGGGGGGTGGGGGGTCATGATTACAAACAGGTTTAAAGCCAAATTTGTGGCCTCCTTCAGGCTCCCTCATGGCTTCATCTTATGTTTCTACACTTGTTTTTTATCTGGATTCATTTTTAATTTTTATTTTACCTTATGTTATTTAAACATATTGCACAATATGCATTTTTGTAAACTTCTATAAATCCCTTAGTTCCTAGGTAGAGGTAGAAATAAAAAACGAAACCCATGGATCTGTGCTGTTCTATTCACATCTCCTCCTGCTTTTCTGGTTTCCTTGCCTATGTCTGAGGCTTAAAGCTTGGAGTTCTTCTGAATCCTCTCTATCCCTCCTTCATTGTAGCTAGTCTACAGAAGTTGTTCAGTTGGGCTTCTACAGTATCACTCACACACTGGGGAGGGGAGGGGACTCTGGTCATCTGTGTAGGAGATTTAGGACCATATTTGAAGAGAGATGATGATGATCTTGCACCCCCCCACCCCCCCCAGATCTCTGATGTTTTGGTGAAGTCTGTTGTTTTCCCTCTCATCTATTCTTTACCTTCTTATGAGTATTTTACCTGGATTAACTTTTTACCAGTTTACTGGACAGTTACTAGAATTATCTTGTAAATGACTTTCTAGTCTTCAGAGCAGTAGTTATCAAATGCAAGCACCCATCAGAATCCCCAGAGAAGGACTTGTTAAAATGCAGAGATTCCTGGGATCCACTTTTGGAGTTTCTGATTCAGTAGGTCTGGGGTGAGAATGGGAACATGCATTTCTGCCATGGCACCTGCTGCTGCTGCTGCTGCTCTGGGGATCACACTTGGAGGACCATTGCTCTTGACTGCTCTCTTCATCCACCTTACGTGCTGCTCCCAGGGTACAGTTCTCTTAGATTCTTCTCCAAAATCTTTACTGGCCTTTCACTGTGTACTCAATCTATTTTCACATTTCAAATGTCCTACCTAGTACTCAAGACACCCCCCCCCCCCAAATAATTTAAATGCCACTGGTTTCTTTCCTTTCCCCACTGTTTCGCCTTAGGTGTGCAATACTCTTGCTGCCTTCATCTCTGCTCATTAATGGTCAATTCCTTTTCCAGAGCTCTACTCAAATGACATCCACTTCATGTAACTTTGCCTGATATTCCCAGTCTTTTTTTTTTAATTTTTATTTATTTATGATAGTCACACACACACAGAGAGAGAGAGAGGCAGAGACACAAGCAGAGGGAGAAGCAGGCTCCATGCACCGGGAGCCCAACGTGGGATTTGATCCTGGGTCTCCAGGATCGCGCCCTGGGCCAAAGGCAGGCGCCAAACTGCTGTGCCACCCAGGGATCCCTGATATTCCCAGTCTTAAGAGCTAGCCTGCTTTTATTTATTTATTTTTTTTTTAAATTTTTATTTATTTATGATAGTCACACAGAGAGAGAGAGAGAGAGAGAGGCAGAGACACAGGCAGAGGGAGAAGCAGGCTCCATGCACCGGGAGCCTGACGTGGGATTCGATCCCAGGTCTCTAGGATCGCGCCCTGGGCCAAAGGCAGGCGCCAAACCGCTGCGCCACCCAGGGATCCCTGCTTTTATTCTTACAGTGTTTCGAGTATTATTCCCTTCTTTATTGACATAGTTATCTTGTCTCTTTGACTGAATTGAACAGTTTCTGAGACAAGGAGTTCAATCTCTAGAACATGCTTTTTACATGCAAGGTCTTCTTTAAAATTTGAGTAGCTACTTGGCGTGGAGAGTTTGGGGGGTGAGGGCACAGAGAATGAAGTTATTATGAAACACTTGTAGAATTTCCCTGAGATCACATTTCTTCTAGAGCAAAAATAACATTGCCCATTTTCATTAATGCAAATAAAATATTTCACAGAAAAGCAATTAGGAACTAAAGACCCCAAATTAACTCATTATGCCACAGGATTTCAACAGAAGAGTAATCTTGTCTCATCTTGATTAATGCCAAGGTTTATTAATTAAATATTATAGCCAGTTTATGGACCAAATTATATAGATGACAATCTATTATAGAAGTGCTCAGTACAGGGGATCCCTGGGTGGCGCAGCGGTTTGGCGCCTGCCTTTGGCCCAGGGCGCGATCCTGGAGACCCGGGATCGAATCCCATGTCGGGCTCCCGGTGCATGGAGCCTGCTTCTCCCTCTGCCTGTGTCTCTGCCCCTCTCTCTCTCTCTCACTCTCTCTGTGTGTGACTATCATAAATAAGAAAAAAAAAAGAAGTGCTCAGTACATTTGCCAACTTGTCAATAATGTTCTGTTTTCATATAGAAAAATTACTAGATTAAGGTAGAATGGCCATAAAATACTTTTGTGGTATTTTTATAGGTATTGCCTATATTAAGGAACTTGGATCAAATATATTTAGAGAAATCTGGATTAAATAGTATTGTTTTATTGAACTCTAGGACTCCCCAGAGTCTGTAATGTGCTATTTAAAAGAGAGCATACAATATTGAGCATTTTTGTTTCAAAATTTATTTTGTTTTAATTTTATTACACTTCTAATCTGCCAGTGATAAGTCTGCTTGCATCACCATTTGGGAACTGAGTCACAAAACTCCTGTGTAAATGTTTGGGGGGAAAAGGCAGTCACCATTGCAATGACCCAAATTAAATGAACTGTAACGCTAAGCATTTGGTATGTACACACCTCTACCCAGTGATGAAAGTGATGCTAAGGATGGCAACTCCCGAGTTCATACTTATTGGATTTCTTTTGTGATCTCTGATTCCTCCAAGCCACTAGGCATGAGTTTTGTTGAGGATGGAGGAGGGAGGTTGCTAGACAAAAGATCCAGCTGGCTACTTCATTTGGCTGCGATTGGCCCTTGCTGCCAATAAAGGATTCTGCTCAACCTCATTGCAAGCAGTGCAGGATCCAGATCCTCGACAGAGCTCCTTTGACAGGTCTCTCTGGAATATGCTCTGTTCAGATGTGTCGACAGCAACTTAAAGCCAATTAGTAAGGCTACTGGTAATGAAAGGTCACATCAGGGAGCTGGGAAATCAAGGAGTTCAGTGCTATGGTTTGTGAGGCTGAAAGCCTGTTGTTCCTGACATTGCATCCCCTGGAGCATGGGGACAGTGGGGCGGCGGCTGCGTGGATTGGTATTAATAGAGTAATCCATGTCCCTAGCCAGCCTTTTCCTACTGGTTTTCTAGATGATTATCAGCTCTACACGTCATCAGATTCCATCTGTTCTCCAGCTGTCCATGGGAAGAGACATGCTTTTGCACACTTTGTGAGCATCTGATTAAAAGGGCAGTGGCAGAAGTCAAATCTCGGATGTCTTTACCTCCAGCTACCCATTTTGGCAGCATTTTCTGTATTTTAGTAAAGTCTTTTCTTCTTTCGATTTATTCAAGGCAATTTTGGATGTTGACTTCTAGTTTGGATCTGGGAGTTTTTTTTTTTAATCCATTGTCTTAAACACAATACAGTGTAGTGAAATATTTTTGAAGTACTTATTGTTGGAATGCCCAGAGAATGGTGTCTCTTTCCAAGAATGTTGGCCCACAATTCTGTTAATTTATTACCGTATATCCTCTTATTATTAGTCTTATACTCTGCTTAATTCAGAGGTTTCTTTCTGAATCCTACAGTGTCTAGTATGATGATGATGATTAATCACTGGGCCAAGAGGCATTTATAATTATTTCTTTTGATATGAGGTCCTCTTGCATTTATGTTCTAACTGCTTTTCTTTACTGGTGGGGCATACTATTGTACTTTTTAAACATTTTTTTTTTTTTTGTTTTTGTTTCTTTGGGGCCATTTTTGGGTTACATGTTGAGAGTGGTCACTTTGGTCTTCTATCAAACAGGGACAAACATTCCTGAGATCTGCTCTTAACTCAATCTCCCAGCCACAGTCTGGGTTTTAAAATTGCTCAAGAAGGGATTAAAAAAATCCAGCAGATACTCATCTTCTTGTTAGATCTTTATAAGTCTCAAATGACCTGTTTATTGACAGTGTATCTGGGATCTCGTGGACTTTTATATCAGTATTCTAGGATTCAGTTGGTTATGCTTCATTCTTTGGGGTGATTCACTTTGCAACCTGACAACCAATTCCAAAGTAGACCTGACTCTGTGTTTCCTAGCGATGATAAAGGAACAGATGGGCATCAACAACTGAAGGTTTGTTTTGTTTTAAAACATGAGATAACAGTGAACCTGTCAAGGTGTGGCTGAAGTTCTCATGACATGCAGGTGAAGGGGGAGATGGGGAAAAAGCAGAGAAAATCCCATTGAGGTGCCAAGAAGAGCCAGCATCTGAGGTCCTGGGGGATGGGCCTCTCACTGCTGCAGTAAAGGCAGGTCGAGGAAGCCACGAGGGAGGACCCTCACCTGGGGACACTGGAGGTTCCTTTCTTCCATATTGTGCTCTAAGATCACTGGGTGAGGTTAAGAAATAGATGAGCCCGGCTTCTGTCTATAGCTTCCCTAAGAACCAAAAAACCCCCTCCAAATCCCAAACCCAACAACAACAGCAAAAAAACCCAAGAAAAAGCACTTGAGGAGAAGTTACCTTCCACCATTCCTGCAGGTGGTGGTTTTTGATCATGATCACCATGGCCCCTTTCCTGGGCAAGTCTCCTCCATCGTTCTCTCTTTTCTCAAAGATTAACACCTGGTTTTCCTGAAGGAGCTGGCGATGCCATCCAGACCTCTTCCTGGGTGAAAGATGTGTTCCTCCGGGGGGGAAACACAGGACAGCCTACATAGAGAACCTTCGAGGGACTTGTTGGGCGGGGTTGGGGGGGGGGAGCAGGTGAGCTTCTTTAAAGCTTTAACTGGACTGCATGAGCCACCCACTCTTTGGAAACTGGGGTCATAACCTCCCCACCGAGGTATTCTGCTCTGCTGATGTCATGTGGTATGGAAACCGTCTTCTCCTGGCTGAGAAGGATGGTAGAGAAAGTCGGCATCACGGGAGGGGGGTGGGGGTGGGGAGAGGAGGGAATGGGAGGAATGTCCCTGGGAGGCCAGGAGGCCGGAGGGGCCCCAGGAAGCGGGTTCCTCTGAATAGTTAAACGGCTGCCTCTCAACTTGCACAATGTCACATTGAATTTCAAACAGGGAACTTTTTATATTTTTCCCCTGATTGTGCTGGCACCTGGCAGATGCCTATTTACCACAGGCATCAATACACATAGTAATCAAAGGAAATCAGAGGCACAGATTAGCAACAGCTGCAAGTCATTAGTGACAGACACGGGAAAGCACAATTCTGCACCCAACTTTGAAATAACCAATATGAGTATTTCAGAGCACGAGGGTTACCGCAGGGCACTCGCTAACAGGAGCGCGGCCAGACAATAGCCGGGCTTGTCTCTCCGGAGAGCCCTCTCCTCGAGGAAGCACCACGCACCCCAGGCTGGAACCCAATCAGTCACACGGTAGCGGTCCCTGGGGGCCCCCCACCCTCCCAGGGTCCGTGGGCATCTTCTGATCAGAGGTGGCCCTAACTGAGAACTAAACCTCTGGCTGGGGAGAGAACTCGTTCTCTCCCATCATAATTTTAGCGCTGGGAGTTTTGCGTGGATTCCTGAGGACTTAATTATATCATTGGCCGAGTTGGAAAGGGGCATCTCGATGGGAAAATAAGACCTTTCCCTTTTCAGTTCAATTGCATTCTGCACCCCCACCTCCCCGCCACATTTCTATTGGGAAATCAGCTCTGATGGATAGCCCTTCTCTTGCTGGTTACATATTTTCACTGGCAGCACTAACCTTAGCCTACTCCAGAAAATACTCTTCAATTTTTAGCTTTTCCCTAATCAATTCATTCAGTGCCTCGGTGGAATACAAGTTGGTCATTTAAAAATTTCTAGCTGTTGCCTGATATGTCCCAAAACAAATTTAGCTAGCATGGGTTTCTATTTTGGGCCATCTCTGGAAATGCAGATTTACTGTACAACTGGGTAATGGTTTAGAGATAAACAGACACAGTGAGTTGCTGTCTGATTAGCAGGACTGGGCAAAATTTAGCAATATATATATATATATATATATATATATATATTGCAATAATTGGACCATTGGACCGGAGGATGTAGATTAAATTGGTCTCATCACCACATGTAGTCTCTTCTCCCAGTTGATATTAAGGTTGGATTATTCTTTTCTGTTTAGAAATCTCTCCTTCCTCCTTGATCTCCCTTCCCAAAAATATCTTCTGAAGGTTTTTCTAAAAATTCTTATAATAAGTAACTTGTTTTGGAGATTAGGACAAGGAAGGGAGAAAAATGCTGCCTTTTATCTACTTCAGAGCCAGCCACGAAGTATCAGCTCTTTAATAACAGGCAACATGCTGCTATTATTTTAGAAGAAAGCCCCCCAGGGAGCATGAGTTCTAAGGAGCACACTGCACATCGTAGGCATTCACATGCATATTCTCGCCTTGAGTGTTGTTTTTTTAAACCTTCAGAGGTGAGAAATTATATCATACCTGATTAAGTACTGTCATCTGTAAGCTTAGGGAGATGTGGTTTCTTGGGGTCACTCCATAAGGAAGCAAAGACATGGTATTAATGCATAATTGTATCTGCTTGTTTCTTCACATACTTATTGAAAGTCTACTATGTCTCAGGGAATGCTCAGACACTGTGGATACTGCAGCAAAAATTAACAAATGACTTGGTTATAACGTAATCTGTTGATGAGGGTATGGGCTGCTTACGTTTGAGGATGTGGTTTGACTATAATTGTTCTTTGCAATCATTTGTGTTTTCCTTCATCCCGCTGTCCTTTCCTTCCTTCTCTCTTCCCCCCTTCCCTCTACTTCCTCCCCCTTTCCTTCCCTCTCCCTTGTGATTTAGACCTTAAAGGCACTAAGCATTGTCACACAGAATTCTCTAATTAAATAATGAATTTTTGGAGAATTAACATTAGGGTAAAGCTACTGTAACAAAGCTCCACGTTCAGTGGCTTAACGCAATAGAAGCCTGTTTCTTGCTCATGTCACAATCTAATGATGGCATTCCAAATTGGTAAGAGGCTTTCCCCCATACTCAAGGACTCTGGGGCCTTCCATTTTGTGACCCTGTCTGCCTTGGAATCTTCTTCTTCCAGCTGGTGGGAAAGGAAACCGTGGGTGAAGAGGGGCATAGCCATTTCTTCACCAGTTTGGTCTGAAACAGGCCAACATCACTTCTGCTAGTGTACTGTGGGGAGAGCTACCTACACAGCCCCACTAGGTGCTGAGTCTGGGGCTGCATAGACATTCAAGGTGACACTTCTATACCATGGGAGTGGGAGGACAGGTATGAGTAGACATGATTATGTGTCAGGCACCATGCCAATTTCTGGAGATAAGATAGGTAAGTCATCATCCTTTGTGGGGGCAGAAGCCACATAGATAAGCCAACTAATCACCCATGAAAGCCAGGTACTAAATAGTCATAGGTGAGCACAGATGTGGGGACAAATTCCCCAGCAAGCAGAGCCTCAAAGAGCTCCATCTGGTCGAGAAGAGGAAGGAGGACATCAGCCCTGGAGGAGGAGATGCCCCAATATGTCCAGGCAGTGGTGAGCTGCTCCCTGTGGCAGGTGCCCAACAATTGGGGGGAGCAGGTAACCAGGACCAGAATAGAGAGGGTGCTGTGGGCTGTGCCTTTTGCAGGAAGCACTAGAGCAGGAATGGGAATGTGATCTGTGTCCTCAAGGCTTCAGACATGGGTCTTCAGACCCCACTCCTTCCGGAAGACCTTGTTCCTTGGATAGTTCATTACATATGTGCGAGAAGACTGATGTGTAGGACTTAAAGTCCTAAGTGACTTCTTGAGATGAAAGGTGTTTGGTGTCTAAGAAAGGAAAACCTACCCTTGGCAGCCTTGCTCCTTACTGGGTGGGAATGTATCCCCTTATGAAAGAGGCACATCAAATTGTATGAGTCCCTCCCTGTCTCCCCCCCACCCGCATCTGACTTCAAGGTTGACATTTCATCACGTAGTTGAGGTCCTTTCCCTTTCTACTAATACCTGTAGTTGGGAATATGAGAGAGAGTTTGAAGTCCCAGGTCCCCAAAGAGGCTGAGTTTGTCTCTGTTGTCCCAGGTGGAGAGCACAGGTGTCAAGCTGTTAACCTAGACCTAGGGGAGGCGCCAAATCGGCCACTCCCTGATACATGAAGAGAGACTGGCATAGTGAAGTAAATTGCTAAGCTTTATTCATTAATCTAATATTTAATGAACAACTATTGAAAATCAAGACTTGGAGACTTGGGGTGGGGAGGAGAAGGAACTACAAATATCTGTAAACTGAGGGTTTCTGCCAATGTCTAATAAAAAAGATGAGGCTGTGTGTAAATAAGTTTTATACCGCCTCGAATGTGATAAATTCTGTAAGGAACTGAGTGGACAGGAGGGAGAAAGAATTTGTTACTGGAGGAAATCAGGGAAAGCTGAAAGGAGTAGATACCCTGAGAACTGGGTCTGAATATTAAAGGTGGAGGGAGGTTAATCTAGAAAGACTGGGAAGCTGGAACAGAGACATGGAGATGAGTAAGTATGGGGAGCATCTGGGGGTCAGAGAGTCTCTAGCCACCAGGAAATGGGGCTGCCAACCATGGGGGTGGGGGAATAGGTGGAGGGGAGAGGAAAGAAGCGTCATGGATGTTCACATTGGGAACAGACTTTTTAGGACCTTGGATACATGGTCAGGGAGTTTGGATCTAAAATGAGAAGGTTCTACTTCTGAGCTTTCAGGTAGAGAAGGTATTACTCAGATTTTCTGGACAAAGACCCTGAAGCTTAGAATGACCAGAGATCAACCTGAGGTTACATAGCCAGTTGTTGCATGAGGAAGGGGTTCAGGGCTCCTGGTTCTCTGCATGACACCAGGTCAGAGAGAACGTGGAGGATATGAGCCCATAGCTTTGTACATAAGACAGTACATTTTTCCAAGTGGAGAGTCAGCCATTTGCAAACCTGTTTTGGGCTCTTTGAGAAAGATGTGCCCCCCAACCCTTACTCAGGTCAACCAAACCCCTACCTCGCTACCTGAAGCTTTGGCTTCTATCCACCGCACATACCACCACCCCCGCACCCACCCTCTCCCGTGCAAGTTCAATTATCCTTATTACTTTGAGTGTTAGAGAAAGTACCATGGATTAGAAGTACCACTTATAAACATAAAGACCAATGGTGACTATCAGAAAAAAGCTTTTGAGAGAAGGAGAAGACAAAACTTACTATAGCTTAATGGAGGTCTTGTCCAGTTGGCTTTGTGTGTGTGTTTTTTTTACCATGAAACACAGAATACAGAATACCAGATTTCCTTTTTAGAACTTGGTTAAAAAAAATACAGCAGATGAACATTAGGCAAAATCGAAGGGGGGATTTTGCTCACATAGGAAAGTTTACAAGAAATCTAGTTGAGTCTGGTTCCAGTATTTGCTGAAGTTTGTGGCTGTGTCAACAAAGATGGGTTAAAGTAAGCATATTTTAGATCCTAAACAGAGCAGTCTCATAGTCTGGAATAGAGAGTAGCTTTAAAATGTTTTAAAATGGGTTTCCTTTTCTTTCCTTCCAGCTGTGCCTAGTGCTAGGGGAAGATGAACTGGCATGTTCTTTGTTACAGAGCAGCTTACCCACCCAGGGGAGCTCGAGGCACATTAGATTTTCAAAACCTAAGTCCTTCCAATCAGTTGATAGTGGAGTTGGGGGAAACAGATTGCGAGAAGCTGCCTAACCATTCAGTGTGGCCCTGCAACACCTGGAGCATTTTAGCATGTCCTCCATAACAGGACTCATGGTCTCATTGAGAAAACTTGCCCAAAACAATGGTGCGGTGGTTGGGATATCCTCTTACTGGCATCTGCTCTACATCTTTTGGCCCTGCCTTAGCTGCTGTCACGTCTTGGCTGTGCCTATAATCTGAGCCTTGTGGAGCAGGGCATGCATTCCAGGTGAATGTCTTAGATTTACTTCTGTACTTCCGTGATTTCACTTCTGTCTCTCTACCCAGATCAGCATTGTCTTCATGAATTTGATTTGCCTCTTGAGTACCTAGGGCAAACAGGGCAAAGTGACCCTTTGGTGGTGACCCAGTATTTGTTATTCATCTGTTTTGTCCCTGATGCAAGCTCTTTTTTGTTTGTTTGTTTGTTTTTTTTTGGAAAGACTGTTGGGAATTTTGATCTTCTCTTTATAAAATGCTCTGTAGATTTTGTGCTTAATAATTATTGTAATATGAACTTTTCATGAGCCCAAATCTAATACTGAAGTTTTTCTGAAAAATTTTTTTGGTATGTTTCCTTTCTTCATCATTATGGTTTAAATTAGGGAGGTTTGACAAAACCACATTAACTTTCCAAATCCCTTTCTGGTTCCATAAGAACAAAGCCTACATAAAAAAACCAAACCAAACCAAACCAAAACACCTCTTTTGAGTATAGCTGACATTCAATGTTACATTAGTTTCAGGTATATAACATAGTGAGCAGACAATTCTGTGTTCTGTTATGCTCACCACAAGTGTCACCACACAACACGATTATAGTACCCTTCCCGTATCCTTCATCCCCATGACTTATTCCTTCCATAACTGGAAGCTCCTGCTTCCCACTCCCCCTCATCCATTTTGCTCATCTCTCTGCCCCACAACTATTAATTCTCTGTATTTATTGGTCTGATTCTGCTCTTTGTTTCTTAGGAGAAAGCCTACATTTTGAAGGCAAAGCCTATTTATTTATTTACTTATTTATTTATTTAACTTTATTTATTCGAGAGAGAGAGAGAGATTGAGAGAGAGAGGCAGAGACACAGGCGAGGGAGAAGCAGGCTCCATGCAGGGAGCCGGAGGCGGGACTCGATCCCTGGTCTCCAGGATCATATCCTGGGCAGAAGGCAGTGCCAAACTGCTGAGCCACCCGGTCTGCCCTCCTTTATTTTTAAAAGATATTATTTATTCATGAGAGAGACAGAGAGAGACAGAGAGAGAGAGGCAGAGACACAGGCAGAGGGAGAAGCAGGTTCCCTGTGGGGAGCCCAATGCAGGATTTGATCCCAGGACCCCGGGATCACACTGTGAGCCGAAGGCAGATGCTCAACCACTGAGCCACCCAGGTGTCCCAAGGTGAATCCTTTTTTAAATAGCATTAATATTAGGGAAATTTATTAGTATTAACATAAAAGTTAATAACTTACTGTTTAAAGTTGTAATATTTTCCAAGTGCTGCCCTCTCTCTGCCCTCTGCCAGACAGGTACTGTGTGTCAGAGTATGTCAGAAATTTGTCCATAGTGTCTACACAGAGATGGGTTAAATTAGGAGCCAAATATTAGCAAGTATGTTAGCAAATAAATGAGTTCACAAATATGGGATCCTTGAGTTAATGAGGATTGACTATACTGGTTTGTCCTCTTTGTCTATTTGGAAACTGAAAGAAAATCCAAGTTCAGAAAGATTTGTCTGTTATCATCCAAATGGAGTTGAAACCTGGGTCTTCTGACTTCTGGATCAGTGTTCATTCCAACAGCCTGGGCTGCTTTCTTAGGATGTGGAGGGGAAACCTATGATTGGGCTTCACAAGTGCATAGAAAGTGCCTTTTTTGAACAATATGTGTATCTGCACTTAAAGTTATCAAGCTGCATAATTTGAAATGACTCATGGACAACTTGGAAAATTATCTCTTATGTAATTTGTAATGCTTCTCCTTTATATCAGAAACCTAAATAATCACTTAAATCTTATCCTGTGTCTGTAAAAGGAAAAATAACTTGGACTTAGTCTTCCCACATATAACTTGCAATAGTGCGGAAGGGAACATCACAGCTCATGGCTTTGCTCTTAGAGGATAGCAAGTCAGCGCTTGTTTTGCACAAGCTCCCAGTATTGGAAGGAGGCTGGGGAAGGATGAAGATGGGCTACTGCCTTCAAAATATCTTGGAGGGGGTGCGCCTGGGTGGCTTAGTTGGTTAAGTGTCTGCTCAGGTCATGATGCCAAGGTCCTGGGATTGAGCCCCTCATCTGGCTTCCTGCTCTGTGGGGAGTCTGCTGCTCCTTCTCCTTCTGTGTTCGCCCACCCCCTTTTCTCAACGCTGGTATGCTTGCTCTCTGTCTCTCTCCATCTCAAATAAGATCTTAAAAAAAATCTTGAGGGTTATTCTGTGTCAGTTTGGTGGCTTCATCCTTGACAGATGCCAGCTAATTCAGGGTACTCAGCTCTAAGTAGAAAAATCAAAACTAGCCAGATTAAAACTTTAATTTTAGATACGTAATACTGAGAGGACTTAAAATACAGCTATGTATCCCAATGTTGAGAACGGGAAGAAAATAACTTTATGACACTTCTAATATTTTCAGAAAACATTTCCCAGTTATGTTCTACAGGACATTAGTATTCCATGAAATCTTAAGACACTATGTAACAAAAAAAAGTCTTTAAGGTCAAGAGAGCTTGGGAAATACTAGTTTAAATGAGTTTAATCAAGATGTAGTTTTTCTGAAGTAAAAGGTGTTACAGCCTATCTACTATAGGCTTGTCAGCATGTTTAATAAGCTTGCATGTGTGATCATGGTGGTCTGGAAAATGCTGTTGGTAGTGTAATGTGCAAATTCCAGGGGAGGTGAGAGAAGAGAGAGTTAAAATTTTCATCCAGCTGAGGGAGATGGAAGGTTCCAGTGAGATTGATTACATTTCCTCCCTTACACTGCAATAGAATCCTAGCCTGTGAAACTAGATCTCTACTAGCAGTTCTTGGTGGAGAGATAGCATCTACTTGCCCCAGGGCAAAGGGAAAAAATTCCCTTGTGGCATGCAGTGCACAGTGGGGCAACCCAGTGACTCTTCTTCCTGAATGCAGGCGTGGGGGGTGTTCTGGGAAGGCTGAAGCGGGGTATGGCCTTCACAGCCAGGGGTCAGGCCAGGGCTCCCAGAAGTGTGGGACATGTTAGTGGGATGAATGGTCTCTCCTGTACCTCTCCCACTACTGCATATGCTTGGAAGCTGCATGTGACCTTCTTTGGAAATAGAAGGTTTACAGGTGTATTAAGTTAAGCATCCCAAGGTGAGATCACCTTGCGTGTTCTGGGTGGGCACTAAATTCAATGATAAGCATCCTTAGAAAAGGCAGATGGAGATTTTAGACATAATAGAAGACTACAAACCAAGGAGGTCCTGGAGGGATCAGAAGCTGGAAGAGTCAAGGAAAGCATCCTCCCTGGAGTTTTTGATGGGAGTGCAACCCTGCTAACCTCTTGCTTTCAGACCTGTGGCTTCTAGAACTGTGAAGGAATACGTTCCTATTGTTTTAAGCCACCGAGTTTGTGGCTCTGCATAATGGCAGTCCCAGGAAACTAATGTGGGGCTGCAGGTGAGGAGAGATGGAAACGGAGAGAGGTAGGTGAAGTTAGAAGATGAGAGCTCGTAAGTTCAAGCAGCAGGGGTCGCTCCTGAGGGGCCTCTGGAATGTGGAGCTACAGTGATCTTTGGGAGCTTTGGCATGGCATGGGAAGGTCTCACTGGTGCAGACAGCCAGCTCACGGCCAGGTCTGTGGGAGAATTGGAGGAGTGGAGTCTGTGGGTTCCTTGGAGAGCAGGGCCACCATAGGAGGACAAGAAGGATGCTCTGCCTGGCTGAGGGTTTGAATAGGGTATCACTGGGGGAGAAATAAAAGATGGTGTGGCAAAGGGATAAAATAAACTTCCTCATCTTGGAGAGATCACTGGGGTTGGTGGTCTTATGAATGGATTTCAGAGTAGAGTCAGTCCACAGCTTAGCATGGTTCTTGGCCACTGCTGGGTCCCATGCCTCTCAGAGCTACAGGAGAGCATTCCCAGGACATTGCAATGAGAGTTTTGGGGATCTGTGCCCTAATTAAAAGACTTTTTACATACTTAGTCATTACAAAGAGGACAGAAACATTATTAAGAAATGAAAAAGTTGTTACTGTTTTTATCTTCTAGGGAAATGACCTATTATTCCCACGGGAATAATTCCATTGCTTTTGAAGAAGCCCTGATAAGCCCTTTGGTTGAGAAAAACAAGACTTCCTGGGCACGTTGAGGAGGAGTTAGAGGGGATAAAGAATATGCTTATTTGTTCTGCAATGACTAAGTAAAACCGAGGGGGCCAGGGTCTATGAAGGGGGAGGGAATGGAGTGACGTGGTTGGAGTAAGAGCGGGAGCTCCCAAGATCATGGTGGGAAGTTGGGTGTGGCCCGTGGAGGAATATGCCTCCTAAAAACCTTACTGTAGTCAAGAATGGCCAATACGTGTCTACCTTTGTCTAGTACTGGGAGGAAGCTCTTTCCTTGCAGCTTTGGGCTGTTGACCATTACCCTCAAGGCATCAGCAAAATTCTACTACACGTAATAATCTTGTTTTAGAGATACTTTAGGAAATCTGGGAAAACCACAGTGTCCAGTATGTGTTGAGGGGGTTGGTGTGATTGGAGAGGGTCTACTTGTCACGGAGAATGGAGGAACAATGACAATGGCAGGATGTGGAGCGGACTGATCCCTGGGAGGCAGGGGGCAGATCCTGAGGAACAGTCTAGATCTGCTGTGTATGGCCTGGAAGCTTTGTCTTAGCTAATAAAGGCAGGACTTACCTCAAGTCTAAATGACCACCTCCCATTCTTCTGGGATATCTGAGCACCTGAGTAAAATCAGATGTGCTCAGAATTTAGGGGGGTGAGAGGGGAAGGTTTGACAGGCTGTATTACTAGATAAATAGATGCATTAATTGTCCTAGATTGTTAACTCAATATAACTCCTTGGTAGAGCATCTGCCCTGAATTCAGAATATCCCCCAAAGGCTGAGTATACGTAAGCATATGTTTATTTGTTGGAGGGGGGGAGGGTGGATACCAAGAACAGGAGAAGAATGGAGGAAAAGTATGTCAACTGGAAAAGGCCATAAAACCACTGACGGGTATTGCACAAGTGTGATTCTCATTGATCAAGAAGAGCTGAGAAATGGGCCGGCAGAATCTGAGAGCTGTTGTGGGAACTGGTGTAGGCGACTGCAGAGGGAACAGAAGGTTACTATCTAGGAACATGCTGTTCAGCACTGTGATGTGAAGCCTTCTGGAGAATGGAAAAGTGGCTGGTTGGAATCTACCTGGTTAAAAACTAACAAACGAAATTGATGCTAAAGGTGTTCATTCTGTTAGATTATCAGGCTTATTCTTTTTGGCTAGTTTTGAAAGGTTTTGAATATTCAGTGGTAGGTGGGAGTGACACCACGCTCAAGACCTCACCCCAGGCTGTCAGATTTGTGAGCATAATTTAACAGGACATCAAATGTTATTACTTTAAAGATTATAATGACCTGGGGGGGAAATCTTGTTTGCTTATCAGGGACCCTTGACTTTCCTGTGATGTTTTCCCATTGGGATTAGATGGATGTCTGGTTTCTGACTCCTTCTGAGGCTTGATTGAGGATTAGATCACTCATTCCCAACTGGCCATTTCTCTCAGAGGATGGGCAAATCAGTGCTAATTGATACTTTTTATATTTAATTACACTTAATTTCTTCTGTCTGGCTGCCCTGAAACCGAGAAAAGGAAAACAGTGCTCTACATGCAAATCTTCTAACATAAACATTTCTTAACCTCATTTACTGCAGGATTAGTCCAAATATAGAATCCTTAAGATAAAAGCTGCTTAGACTGGTTTCTTATCTGTATTTCCATCCTGTCTCTGGAGTCCCTCTTTCTGGAAACCGTCTCTGTGATTTCTGTGATGGGAATTTGCTTATTCTTTACTTCCTTAACACTCAACTCTTCCATATTTAGTATTATAATCTCTTCTGTCCTTTTGTTAGTTTGCCTAGACTAATTCCATAACCTGGAAGTCTATTTCTCTTCCTTCAAACCACCAGGCATGGAGCTCTGGCTGCAGGGCTCTTCCCAATGGTTTTAATGGCATCACCTCTCCTTCAAAATCCTGATACTTCCCACTTCCTTCTGGATAAAATTCCTGACCCAGTCCCAAGTCACAGTTCCAGATTTTCTCCCAAGTCCTCAGGACCTACACCTGCTTGCTCCCCTCCCTCCCTTTGCAAGTATGAGAGTTGCCTCCCGCTTTGGACAACTCTCTTCACCACCTCTTATTCTTCCCCTCTATTCTTGAGGACCGTTTCACTCAATAAATCTCTTGCATATCTAATCCTGTCTTGGTGTCTGGTTTTAGGAAGATCCAAAATGACATGGAAGGGTTTCCAGCCTCCCCTCCTACTTACCAGACTCTTAGACCCCTTATTTCTTGGTGAGTTTCTTTAGACACTTGCCTTTCTTGCCAGTTAGGGTCATTCAGGCCCTTCCTGACAGATGTCCTAACTATGAATCGTGGGGTTGGATTGGGTTTTCCCTCTTTAGAAAGACACATATTCACTTTCTGCATATTGTCTCATCCTATCCATGGAACTGAGCATAAGGGGAGGGACCTCTTCTGTGCCTGTTTATTTAACATATATCCTGTTCCATCCTTTTCCAGAGTGAGAAAATGCCTATTACCCTTAGAATTTGAAATCCAAGGTGGAAACCATTTAAGTTATTTAAAATTTTTTTTCTGCTCCCAGTGACTATTTCTACCCCTGGACTTAATAGGGGCTCACCTGATTCTAGGTTTCTCTTCAGTGAACACCTTTTCCAAATATTTCTTTTTGCTTCACTATATTGTAAACTTTTTTTTAAGTTGTAAGCTTCTTAAAAGCTGTTTTTTTGTGTTTTGGATTGCTCATTTGTAATATTGAGGGCTAGATTAAGCTGATTTTTTAGAGAGTGCGTGAGGGAGTATACGTTGAGCAGGGTAGTGAGAGAGCGTAGAGGAGGTGGGGAGAGAATCTCAAACAGACTCCATGCCCAGTGTGGAGCCTGATATGGGGCTCGATCTCACCACCCTAAGATCATGCCCTGAGTTAGAACCAAGAGTCAGAGGCTTAACTGACTGAGCCACCCAGGCTCCCCTCAATTAAATTATTTGAAAGATCTCTCATACTTGTGTGATTTCCCAAAAAGATCTCTTAGAGACAGTCTAGGAAATGATTTTCTTCCTTTGAATATTGTGCCCATTCTCTTTGATAATCTACCTTTCATTTGTACAGAGCATTTTGCGGTTTATTCACATACGTTACATTAATCGATCCTCATATTCAACTTGTGAAATGTCAGAGTAAATATTAGTTGCCTCTTATGTGTCAGGAACTTGAGACTTGTTGAAATTAATGACAAGTTTCCAAGTGCACGGAGAAGTATGGAGTCTGGTGCCCTGTGTCCTTCTAATCCCCTAATTCTAGATGATTTTACTTCATGATCTGCAACTACTAATTCAGCATTCTTCATGAAGCTCCTTCATATTTCTCTTATTCTCAACCATCTGCACTTTGGGGCAGAGGTTAGCAAAGGTGTCACAGATTAACATGCCTGAAAAGATAAGTCAGGGGAGCAGGGGCAGGATCCCACAGTTGGGAGGGGAGGGGTCTGTAGCAGACTGAAGGGCACATCTCCTCTCTGAGGGGGACAGTCCCTGGTCAGTCCTAGCCTTCTGGGCCATTCAGGAATGCTGGCCTGGGGTGGTTAAATTTTCAGTTTTTGAATGGAAGCTTGAAATATATATTTTAGTGTGAAATCTGCAATTTAAAAACGATTTTTATTTATTCATGAAAGACACACAGAGAGAGGCAGAGACACAGGCGGAGGGAGAAATAGGTTCTCTGTGGGGAGCCCAATATGGGGCTTGATCCCAGATTCTGGGATCATGCCTTGAGCCAAAGGCAGACGCTCAACCACTGAGCCACCCAGGCGTCCCATGAAATCTGCATTTTAAGATGCTCAGGATAAATTAAAAAAATGAAAACCCTAGGGGTATCTGGGTGCATGGTCAGTTGAGCATCTGACTCTTGATTTTGGCTTGGGATATGATCTCAGGGTCATGAGATGAAGCCCTGAATCAGGCTGTGCTGAGTTCAGAGTCTGCTTGAGAATCTGTCTCCTTCCCCCTATGCCCCTCCTGCTTGCATGCTCTCTCTTTCTCTAAAACAAATAAATAAAAATAAATCTTAAAAAGACAACCCTAGGAGGCCAAAATATATACACCTACAAGTGGTGTTGGGGTGTAGAGATCCCCAAGTTAGGGGCTTCTGATTTGGAGGGATGAACCATGTTTAACTCACTCTGTAAGTTACCCTCTCAAAATCCTATAGAATCATTTGGTGACTTTACCACCTTTACTAAAAGTTTGGTTGTAAAAAAAAATAAAACAAAAGTTTTGGTTGTAGATAATGTAAACAGGAATAGTAATCAATTGTTGTATGTCTTTTGTGTTCCAGGAAGTATGCTGGGCATTTGATGCACAGGATCACTAATTCCAGCAACCTTATGATACATCTATTTTTTCCCTTATTTTGCAGATGAGGGAGAGGAGGCCCAGAGCTGCCTACCTTGAGGAGGCCACACAGTTGGTCAGTAGTGGATCCATGATCAAACCTGGATTTCTGGCCACAAAGTTCACTCTTAAGAGCTCTTCATTTAATACACATATTGCCAACATCCTCAGAGAAGATTGAGAAGATGAAATGAAAAATATGATACTTCTATTTTGAAACAAGTAAAAAGTGATCTTGCTGTAAGTATGAAGAGCTTCAAAGACAAGCATAATCCTCTTTTTTTTTTTTTTTTTTTTTTTTTGAGTGGGAGAGGTGTGTTTTTCTTTGTGAGCATGGACAGGGAAGACATAAAGAGATTGCCCACAGTAGGATGTGTTCCTCCTTTTTTTTCGGAACTCCAAGTCAGGCTCCCAAGCAGGCAGTGTTTGGCTTTTGTATTCAGACCCCTTGTCTGCTTTGGCCACAATGTCCTGCGAGATGGACCCTGGCTTACTACTGCTACCTCTTTACTCCTGTTTCCAGAAAGCAAACGCTCGGGTGAAAAAGAGGCCTTTTGTTTGGGATCTGAAGTCAGGTCCAAATATAACAAGATCCCAATAACTTCCTCCACCCCCTAGGGTTTAAAACCAAATTCACTCTGCCCAGATGGCTGCTCCAGAAAGACAGAGCATTCCCCCACTGCTTCCTCTTTTTGCTGGCTGCCCACTGATTACAGCTAATGGCTCCCAGCTGTACTGCCTCCGAAGACTGGGGGGAAGACAAGTCTTTGAAAAATAATTTAATAACCAGACTCCTCCAGGGATGGGTGGGGTTGATGCCAATCCTGTTAGAGCACTCTCTCATTCAGAATCTAGCTGGATGGCGTGCTTTGGAGAGAGAAGAGCTGCTATGTGCATTTTGAATCCCTCTTGGTGTTCTCTATAAGAATCTGCTACATTCTATTCCTTAAGCGTGATTGAAAAAAAATTCATCTCCAAATGCTAAAGTAAAATAGATATGTATACCATACATACATTAGCTAATAAATAGGTATGTATACATATATACATCTTTAGCTCCAGTTCAGAGAATTTTAGGAAGTACCTCTTAGGGCTATGACTTTATCCAAATCACATATATTTTAAGATCAATCTCTTTGAATGATTTTTTCACATGTTTGTATCCAACAAATAATTTGATGTCTACAGTATTTTAAACCTTGGCAACCTAGAGTGTCCATTTGGTCTTTAAAGTACCAGATTCTTTGAAAGGTTGACTTCAAATACTGTGGCCCATCAGAGAGAAAAAATCAAAGGATACCAGCCATGCAAACTCTTGGTAAAAGACTTAAATGGCTTGGTGGGCTGTCTTTCTTCATTTTCTTCCTCTTTTTTATTTTTGGATGGGGATGGGAGGGTGGAGGAATTTTACCAAGCTAAAACTTGATGGTTTCCTCAAACCCTTTTTCCTAGAGATATTTGGTGGTATTTGGAATCTCCTCTCCTCCATGAATCTGCAGACAAGACTGATTGTACATATCCATACCAAATGTCCCCTGTGCACCAAGCCAGGTGCTGAGGTTAAATACATGAACAATTTGTTGGTGCTTCATGTCCTTTTGGAGAACTGGCTAAACAGATTAGTCTTGAGTAATTGTCTATGGGTATTGTCTAGTTCTAGAATATTTTCTCTATGGATCATCTTTTCCTAGGAGATAATGCGGCTTAATGCAAAGAACATGAGCTCTGGAGTCAGAGTTGAATTTGAATTTTGATAGGCTCCTTGCTTAAACTTGCTGAGCTTTATTTTTCATCTGTACAATGGAACCTGCAGGCTTGCTGTGAGGAATAACATCATGTTAGAATACTGGCAGGATGGTTTGTAGGCCTCCTTTTAAATAATTGAATTATGGCCTTCATTATTATATACTCCATTCATTATATGCTATATACTTATATAGATGCATAAAATCAGGCAAAGGGGGTCTTTATGGTGTTTTCAATTGACTCACAGGGAAAAGAGGAAAATGGATGTCTCTAATCAGGTGCTTACAATTTAAATCTTCATCGTTGTTTAATCTGCAGAGTAATCATGAGAGGTAGATACCGTTAAACCTATTTTAAGGATGAAGAATTAAGTCTTGGAAGGGTTAAGTCCTGTCCAAAGATAATATCATTGGAGAATTTTCCATCTTGGTTATATTGTATAAATTTGAAAGCTTCGTATTCTGGCCTTTGTATTTTGGCTTTGAAATACTGGATCTTCTGAAGGGTTGTCTTCAAATACTTGTTCCATTCAGGATTCTGTGCTATTCAAGAATACAATTAAACATGCACAGTCTATCCTAGGGAAGCAGAGTCTATGGAAGAGGCCTGCTGCTTCTTTGTGGTTACTACTGAGCATTAAGCCCTTAGAGTGATGAAGATTTTCAGCTTGATTCAAGGGCTGGTTCTCTTGGGAATGAGTTCAATAAAAGCAAAAGATAACTTACCACAAGAAACTTATTCAAGATTCTGACTTCAATGGAATCTTTTTTTTCTACATAAATATAAAATCCAAAATGTTGCATGGTATATGGATGGCTACTATTTTTGTGAACTTAAGGGGCAGAAACAGAGCTTAGCACTTCACAGGGGTAGCTCACCTCCTCCTGCTCCACCCCTTCCTTCCCTTTCTTACATGTCTTTCTCTCTTCTCTTTGTTTTTTTCTTTCTTTCCTCTGTCCCTCTCTCTTTCTCTCTTCCTTCCCCTCCCCTCGTTTTTGATTATTTAGGAGGGGCTATGTGCCTCACGTACTTTCCATTCTTTCTGTAATCAGATCTCACTCCCTGATTGTAAAAGGGGGCATATGATCTGGATTAGGCCAAATTATCTCAACAAGGTATTTAAATATTGAGTGTAGACATCAGGGACAAAGCCAACTGGAGTTGAGTCATTTAATGGCTGGACCTCAGCTGGGAAGTCCATGGAAGGGGTGTTACTCCCAACCCTGAGGGTTGCCCATGGTATTTGCCCTTCCTAAAGTCTGGTTGTTCACCTCTTCCATAATTTGATGAGCTGTCTCAGGATCTTTCCAATACATTGTTTTGCTTAAATTACCCAGAGTTAATATTGCTTAAAACCAGAACCTTAACTGACTAGACATATAGGCTCTATTTTAATCTTCACATCTATCTATATAGTAGGTGTTATTCTTCACATGTTGCAAATGAGAAACTGAAACATCATGAGGATAAAGCTTTGATCAGGATCAAACTGTTAGGAAGAGAGTTAGTTGGTGTTCAAATTCTGTCCTACTGGACTACAGAAGCCAATATTATAAAGAATTCTTAAGCATTAGAAAAAAATTTAACATAGGAAAAACTGGGTGAAGGATGTGAATACCGCTTTTTAAAGAATTAGTAACAATGTGCCATACATATAAAAATATTTAATCTTGTCAATACAAAAAAAAAATGAAAAAACATAGTGCACCATTTTCAACTTCCTTATTGATTAAACTTTATATTTAATATACTGATTTGTATTGATATAATTTATATTGATTTAATATGATATTAAATCTGGGCAAAAATTGGTGAAAACTTTTGTTTTTATAGATCTGTGCAAACTTTAGTGAGAGAAATTTGTTCCAATACATTTAGAATCTCAGCTTTGCTCAAGACCTTTGATTTAGCCATTCTGATAAAATAATCAGGGATATACAGAAAGATTTATGTACCAGAGTATTTTCATAATGATATTTATAGTAGCAAAAATAAACAAACTAAGTGTCTAATGATCTGGAAATGGGAATAATTGGGGAAAAATGTTTTAAAAAGCAGGTAGTCATAATATTCTCTCAATTATTTATTGAGCATCGACAATGTGCAAGGCACTGAGACACTGGAAAGACTGGAGTGAACAATATAAAGTCTCTGCTCTCATGAACTTCCTTTCTCATGGGGAAGACGGCAAGCAAACAGATACACATATGATTGTGATCAATATTATGGGTAAATTTAAAATAGTCGAGGGGATAGACGTTTCAAAGGAGGGAGCCCACATATCAAGATCTGAATGGAGTGCAAGATTAAGCTATGCAAAGTTATAGAATATATCCGTGAGCAATTGCCATAAAACAGGGTTACAAATCACTGCAAAACTCAGTGGTTTAAGATAAAATAATTTATCCTGTCCACATAATTTATTCTCTCTGAGGCAGGTAGACAGGATTTAGCTGATTCAGTCTGAGCATGTCTGGGCTTGGCACCAAGTTGAAAATTCTGCTCAGGTTCATGTCATGTGAGTCTCACCCTTCTTGGACAAGCAGGTTGGCTGGAGCATGTTCCCCTCATGATGACAGAGGCACAAGAGGACAAACCCCATCGCAGAAGCAGATTGCAAACCATTATCTGTGTCATGTTTGCTGATATTCTATTGCAAATTCCTAAGCAAATCACATTGGCAAGCCTAATTTCAATGGGAAAAGGAAAAGGAAACCCATTATATCCAGAGAAGATGAGATAGGTGAATGAATATTTAATGAACACTATATTCAAATAATCCTATGAGAGGAGAGCATCCCAGAACGAAAGAAGCAGAGCACGTGCAAAGGTCCTGTGCTGGAAGCAAGCTTAGAGCCACTAGAAGGCTAGTGAGGTTTAAATAGAATAGGCAGGACAGTGGGAAGAAGCAAGGAGGCTTAGATCATATGTGGTCTCAGGGCCGAGGTTAGGTATAGTAGGGTATTAGATGACAACTGGAGGTTTTCAGCAGACAAATGGACAATCTAACTTACGTGTGAATAACACAACCTAATTTTATCTTTATCTTTGAAAATATTTTATGTTAATTTTTTAAAAATAAGTTCTATGCCCAATGTGGGACATAGACCCCAAGATCAAGAGTCACATGCTCTACTGACTGAGCCAAGCCATGCCTTGACCCTAATTTTATATGAAAGGATGCACGTCTGCATAGAGAAAAGACTGAAAAAGACAAGTATAAACAGTGGCTTTATCTCAGTAGTATAATTATATATATTTCATGTTGCATTTTTATATTGTAGTTTCCAAATTTGGGAGTAAGCATAAATTTATTTTTCAAATGATAAAACATTTATCTTAAAAAGGTCTCTGTAGAGATTTCATAGGAAATTAATTAGCAAGATACATCAGTGGACTAGTAAGCCACTTTCAGCCCTAATTTCTTTGTTCTCTATACTTTGAAGTGCTGATGAGATAAAGACACATTAAACCTAATCAGGTTTTGATTCTATCTTTATCCATATCCACACACACACACACACACACACACACACACGTGCATGTAAAGAGTAGCATGTCTTTCATTTTCACTTTCATTTCACATATATAGGAAAGCATAGACACTAATATAATAAATCATGTATTTACCCCTCAGCTTTTTCATATCACATTTTTCCTTATTTGTTTTAGATTTATCTTCATACCTCCCTTCTTCCCTCATCCTTTCTGTTCTTACCTTCTCCTTTACAAGTTAAAATCTTGCAGATATAGTTGAAACCCCTGTAACTAATCTGATCCCATTCCTCTCCTGCCATCTGCAGAGGTAACGAGTATCCTGAGTTTGAAGTTTTTAATTCTAGTGAATATTTTATACTTCTCTGTGTATCTATAAGCAGTTTATAATATTGCTTTTGTGGTTTCTATCCCATATCTTTAAATGATGCATTCTTTGCTCTTCTAGCTCTCATTCAATATGCATTAATACACATCCTCCAGTGCATGTAAACTGTTATAGGGTATTTCACGATATGAAAAGATCATAATTTATCGATTCTCTTGTTGATGGATCTTTAATCTGTTTCTATTTTTTTTCTCAAACGATGCAGGAATAAACGTTCTTGTGCATGTCATCTTGTGAGAGTTTCTCCATAGAACATATACCTAGATGTGGCATTACTGAATGGCATAAGTCTCTTTATATTTAAATTGAGCTATAGTTCACCAAGAGATGCATCCACTTAATGTGTGTATTCAGTAGTTTTTAATATATTCACAGAGTGTGCAACCATCACCATAATCTAATTTTAGAACATTTTGGTTAAACCCATTGTCCTACTGGCAATCATTGCCCATTCTCCCATCCCTACAACCTTTAGTACCTACTAATCTACTTTGTGTCTCTGTCAATATGCCTATTTGACAACTTCAAATAAGTGGAACAATATAATAGGTGGCTTTTTGTGTCTGGCTTCTTTCACTTAGCATAATGTTTTCAAGGTTCATCCATGTTACAGTGTACAGCAGTGTTTCACTTCTTTTATGGCTGAGTAATATTCCATTGTATGAATATACTACATTTTGTTTATCCATTCATCAGCTGATGGATAGTGCTGCTGTGAACACCCATGTACAAATTTTTGAGTGTTTTCAGTTCTCTTGGGTATATACCTAGGAGTGGAATTGCTGGCTCATAGAATAAATCTATGTTTAAAATGCTACTATATTTTTTTAAAATGCTACTGTATTTGAAATCTATGTTTAAAATATGCTATATTTGAAATGCTGCTGAACTCCTCCAAAGTGGCTGCAGTATTTTGTATTCCCGCCAACAGTGTATGAGGGCTCCAATTCCTTCACATCCTGCCTAACACTTATTATATTGTCTGTCTTTTTAGTTCTAGCCATCTTAGTGACTATGAAGTGATATCTCATTGTGATATTGATTTGTATTTCCCTGATACAAAGGATAATGATATTAAGCATCTTTTCATGTGATTATTGGCCATTTTAAAATAGTTTTTTGAAAGAAATGTCTATAAAAAACTTAGGCCACTATAAAAGTAGATTTTCCTTTTTATTGAGTTGCAAGAGTTTTTGTGTATTCTGAATATCAGTCCCTTTTCAGATATATGATTTGCAAATAGTCTTTCCTACTCCATGGGTTGCATTCACTTTCTTGATAGTGTCATTTAAAGCACAACAATTTTAAATTTTAAGTCCAATTTTCTGTGTTGTTTTTGCCTAGGCATTTGGTGTCATAGATCTAAGAAACCATTGACCCACAGTTGTGAAGATTTATGTCTATGTTTTCTTCTAACAGTTTATTGTTTCAGCTTTTATAGTTAGGTTTTTGATGCATTCTGAGTTCATTCTGGTCTATGGTGTGAAGGATGGGTCTAGCTTCATTCTTTTAATGTGATATCCAGTTGTTCCAGCTCTCATAGGTGAGAAGACTGATCTTTCTCCTTTGGCATTCTTGTCAAAAATCAATTGGTCATAAGTGCCTGAGTTTACTTCTGGACACTTCATTTTATTGATCTGAATATCTTTATGCCAGTACCCTGCAGTATTGATTAACATAGCTTTGTAGTATGTTTTGAAATCAGTAACCTGAGTTTTCTAACATTGTAATTTTTTTTCAAGATTCTTTTGAGTATTTTGAGTCTCCTCCATTTCCATATGAATTTGAGGATATGCTTGTCAACTTGTACAAAAACAGCTAGGACTTTGATAAGTATTGTATTGACTATGTAGATTGAGTTGAGTGTTACCTACCATCTTAAAATATTAAGTCCTTAAGTTAATTCATAAACTCAGGATACCATTTTGTAGATCCTCTTTAATTTATTTCAGTGATGTTTTGTAGTTTTCAGTGTACAAATCTTGCACTTCTTTTGTTAAATATGTTCCTGAGTATTCTGATCTTTTTGCTGTTGTAAATATAATTTTAAAAAATTTTCATTTTCAAATTTTCATGGCTAATCTATAGATATACAGTTGATTTTATATATTGATCTTATATCCTGTAATCTTGCTAAATTTGTTTACTAGTTCCAGGGTTTTTTTTGTGTGTGTGTATTTGTAGGTGGTACCTTATTTTCTGCTTACAAGAGTATGTCTTCTGCAAATAGATACAATTTTACTTTTCCTTTTCAACTTGCATTCCTTTTATTTTCTTGCATAACTAGCATGGCTAGAAGCTCTAGTACAATGTTCAACAGAAGTGCCAAAAGTAGATATCTTTATTTTGTTCCTGATCTTTCAAGCTTTTAGTCTTTTGTTATAAATATGATGTTAACTCTGGGTTTTTCATAGATGCATTTTGTTATATTGAAAGAGTTGCTTTCTATTCCTAGTTTGGTGAACATTTTTGTTGGATAGGGTTTTGGAGTCCAGTGCTTTTTCTGTATCTGTTGAGATGGTTTTGTGGCTTTTAAAAGTAATCTCTATGTCCAACGTGGAGCTCAAAACTCATGACTCCAATATCAAGGACCTTGTGGCTCTTGTCCTTCATTCTACTAATATGGTGAATACATATTTGTAAATTTTCCAAAATTTTATCTTACTATTGATTTCTAAATCCATTTCATTGTGGTCAGAGAACTTCATATGAATTCAATCCCTCTAAATTTTTTTTCAATCCCTCTAAATTACTGAGAATTGTTTTGTAGGTTAATATATAGTCCATCCTGGTGACTATTCCACATACACAGAAAAAGAATGCGTATACTTCTCTTGTTGGATGGCATGTTCAATAGATAGATATTGCTGGCTTATGGTGTTTTTCAAATATTTGCTTGTTGATCTTCTGTCTAGGTATTTTATCCATTATTAAAAGTGAAGTATTGAAGTCTCTATTATTGAATTGTCTATTTCTCCTCTTAATTGTATCAGTTTTCACTTCATGTATTTTGGAGTCCTATTATACTTGTTGTATTATCTTGGTTGATTATCATTATAAAATGTCTAGTAACAATCTTTGTCTTAAAGTCTGCTTCGTTTGATATTAGTACAGCCACTCCAACTCTCTTTGGCTGCAGTTTTCACAGTATATCTTTTCCCTTTTTTGTTTTTTGCTTTCAATCTATTTGTCTTTGAATCAAAAATGTATTGTTTGTAGACAACGTATAGTTCATATTTTCTGTTTCTATCCATTTTGTTCATCTTCATCTTGATTACAGTGTTTAGTCTATTTACATTTAATATTATACTGATAAAGTAGGATTTATGTCTGCCACTTTCCTATTTATTTTTGTTTTATACTTTTTGTTCATCTGTTCCTGCATTACTGACTGCTTTTGAGTTACATATTTTTTAGTGCACTATTGTAATTCCCACTTTATTTTTATATATTTTTGAGTTATTTTTAATGGTTGTATTAGAGACTAATTAACATCTTAATTCATAACAATATAGATTGGATTAATAGAGATAATTACAAGAATATACAAAATCTTTGTATGTAATTCCATTTTCTCCTTCCTTCTGGTGTTAATATGGTCACATAAATTATATCTTTATATAGTCTGTGCCCATCAATATAATTTTTTAAAAAATAAGTTGGAGATCTTTTTTTTTTTTAAGATTTGATTTATTTATTCATGAGAGACAGAAAGAGAGAGGCAGAGACACAGGCAGAGGGAGAAGCAGGCTCCATGCAGGGAGCCTGAAGTGGGACTTGATGCCAGGTCTCCAAGATCACGCCCTGGGCTGAAGGTGGCGCTAAACCGCTGAGCCACCCCGGCTGCCCCCTCAATAAAAATTTATAATTATTGCTTTATGGTTGTTTCTTAAGTTAGATAGGAGAAAAAGTTACAAGCAAAAAATATATTTATGCTATCTTTTGTATTTATCTATGGAGTTACTTTTATTTCTTTATATCCTCATTTCTTCATGTGGACTTGAGCTGCTATTCAGTATCCTTTCATTTCAACCTCAAGGACTCACTTCAGTATTTCTTGTAGGATATGTCTTCTAGTGACAAATTCTTTCAATTTTCTAGGACATATCTTGTAGGATATGTCTTCTAGTGACAAATTCTTTCAATTTTTGTGTATTTAGAAATGTCCTATTTTGTCCTTTATTTATGCAGGATAGTTTGGATATAGGTTTTTACTCTACTGGCAGGTTGGTAGTCTTCCTTTGTGAACTTTGAATAGGCCATCCTCATGCCTTCTATCTGTTCTTGGGTGAGAACTCACTGAATGTTATTGAGGACCACTCACACATGATGAGTAACATCTCTCTTGCTACTGTCAAAGTCTTTGACTTCTTATGCTTATGATGTGTCTAGGTGTGGATCTCTTTGAGTTTATCTTAGAGATTTTAAAGCTTTTAAAGAAATGTAGAGGTCAAACTGGCTGGCTCAGTCAGAGTATGTGACTCTGAGTTCAAGCCCCATGTTGAGTATAGAGATTACTCAAAAATAAAATCTTAAAAAATGTAGATTGTTTTTATAAAAATAAAAATTTAGAAGTTTTCTGCCACTATTTCTTCAAGTATTCTTTTTATCTCTGTCTCTCCTTTTCTGACTCCTGTTATGTGTATTGGTATGCTTAGTTGGTGTCCCACAAGTCTTTGAGTTTCCATTTATTTTCTTTATCTTCTATTTGTGTCCTTTAGGGCAGATGATCTCAATAGACCTACCTTTACATTTGCTTATTCTTTCTTCTTTATGCTCAAATATACTGTTGGGTCCCTCTAGTGAAATTTTCATTTCAGTCATTGTACTGTTAACCACTTCAATTTCTATTTAGTTCTTCTTGAGAATTTCCATTCTTTTATTGGTATTCTTTATTTTGTTAGATAATCTTCTCACGCTTTATTTAGGCATTGTTTCATTTAGTAATTTGGACATGTTTAAAGTAGCTGTTTCAAAAAATCTGTGTATAGTAAGTCCACTGTTGGATTTTCTCAGGGACAGTTTCTATTGACTACTTTTTCCCTGTACACAGACCATACTTTGGCTAATAATTTTTTGTTGAAAACTGGACACTTAAAATGATATAATATGGCACTTCTTGAAATTTGATTCTTTCCCCTATTGAGAGTTTGTTGCTGTTGTTTATTTTTATTATTGTTAATGTTGAATGACTTTTTTGAAGTACTTCCGTAAGCTCTGACAAAATCAGAAAAAGCCCAAGGAAATTTGATCAAGGAACTCCATTACTTAGAGTGTGTAAAGGAGTACCAGGAAAGGAGACTAAAGTGTATTGAAATCAAGTTAGAAGAATGTTAGGTCAAGGAAACAAAGAAGGTGTTTTAGTCAGAGGATGTGAATAATAGTATTGTATGTTTTGAGAGGTCAAATAAAAATTAAGAGTCCATTAGAACTGATACCATGGAAGTCATTAAACTGAACACCTTATACAATTTTTTTTTGGATGCAATTGAGTGGTGCATGTGAGCGAAGCCAGATTAGAGTACACAAAATTTTTGGGTTTTGAAGATATGGGAATTTTGATTCTTGATAATCCTTGGAGAACTTTTTCATGAAAGCAGGAATGAGTGACAGTGTTTAGTTAGGATAGGTGAGAAGTACATAGAAGAATCTGAAAATTAGGAGACAACTTGTACATGGTTGAATCTAATAGAAATGGGTCAATTAAAAAGGGATTACCATGCAAGAGAGACATATTTAATAATAAAACTTTCTTAAATCAAAGAGGATTAAAAAAAAAACCAAAGAGGATAGAATCTGGAATATGGGTGGAAGAACTGCTTTTAGACAGTGGGATGAAAAATGGGTATGGATATGGCTTCTCTGAGCAGCAGAGGCAGTTCTTATCCGATTCTATTTTCTTTAAGATGTCATCTACCATGCAAGGTAGGAAAAATTGATTGGGGATACTTGAGAAACTTTGCAATTGAAATAGAAAATGGGACACTTTGGGCTGAGGGACAGATTTTAGGGGCCAAATGAACTCTCTGATATGAAGTTTTGATGGTTCTAGTCAGCTTGGTTGAGTTCCTCTGGTAATACTTAGCAACTTGTGAGGCATTCATTGAGTGTGGGATACTTGAATTCATCCACAGTTGGGATTTTGTTAGTGCAGTTGCAATTAAAGATAGCAGGGCAAGGAAGTTCCTAGAGATTAGCAAGGAAGACAATACTGTATGATTTCACTTATATGAGAAATCTAAAAAAACTGATCTCATGGAAACTCACAGAGAGTAGAGTGGTAGTTCCTAGGGCCTGAGTGTAAGGGAAATGGGGAGATGTTGGTCACAGGGTACATACATTCGGCTGTAAAATAAGTAAGTTCTGGGGATCTAATCACAAGGTGACTATAGTTAACAATACTGAATTACACATTTGAAAGTTGCTAAGAGAGTAGCTCTTAAATGTTCTTATTATACACAGAAAAATGGTAATTATGTGAGGTGATGGAGGTGTTAACTCTTGTGGTAGTCATTTTGCAACATATGTGTATCAAATCATCATGTTGTGCACCTTGAGTTTAACAATGTTCTATATCAATTGCAGCTCGATAGAGCTGGGTTAAAGATTAGTAAGGGAGTGGTTGAGATTATAAACCACAGAATCCAATATGAAAAAGGAGGGAAATGAAGCCGGGAAGGTGTGGAAAAAGAGGAAGTAGTTAAGTGCCCCAGATGTTTGAACAGAACTGAGGAAATTGTGTGTTGGGAGTAACTGAATGTGTAGGCTGGAATGACAGTAGTCTGTGGTTTGAGGGTGATTGATATTAATGAGTAGTGTCAGAGATGGAATAGTTCTAAGTGATGTCAAATATGGGAGAGCTTAGCTAAAGTGGCATGGAAGAGGAAGTTTCTGAAGTCATAAAGTTTGACTAGCCATGAAGATAATGAAGTCATGCAAGACGATCACAGAATTTTGGGTGAAAAAGAATGTGAGCCAGTTGCCAAAAAATTCAATAAATGCAGCCCATATAGTGAAACAAATATTGAAACTTGAGTCCGGGACCCTGGATTGTACTTTCTCAAACTACACTCAGTACCATTCTTGCCTTGATCTACCTGTGTTTACCACCTTCAATTATAATTATTTTTAGAGTCTCCTTTATCTCACTGTAAGGTCCTTTAGGTACAAACGTAGTGTCTTAATTATCGTTGTATGACTCAGATTACATTATCTATGCCAGAATGTAATACATTTTATGTTGGTTAAATGAACAGAAAAAGTAAATAAAATGTGAGCATTTTGGAAAGTAGAGAGGCATACTTAAATTTTCCTGAGAGCAGTTGTAGATCACAGGGTTCTTTCTTTTTCTCTCCACAGCTATAGTGTAACATGTTAGACACCTATTTTAAAAAATATTAGGACACTTAGAGACTTTGGTGAAACTGAAAAAAAATTCTTGCCTGTTACATACTTTTGATTATCTGCATCCTCTTTAAAGATTATTTTTTAAACATTTATTTATGAGAGACAAAGAGATGGAGACATGGGCAGAGGGAGAAGCAGGTTCCCATCCCAGGACCCCAGGATCACACCCTGAGCCAAAGGTAAATGCTCAACCACTGAGCCACCCAGATATCCCTATCTGCATCTTCTTTGTCTCTCTACCACCTTTTGGCATTGTAACTGAATTTCTTAGCATCAAGTACAACTCTGTCAAACCAAATTTAGGGTGATTCAGATTTCAAAACCCTTATTATAGATTCAATTTTGTCTCCTGAAAGCCGAGATAAAATAAGGAGGGGAAATTAAAATCTGTTGTCATCTAGATCTATTATACTGCATCCATCTTCTGAATTAGTCCTTTTGATGATTAAGCTTTTTAAGAATGAAAATTGTTTTCCATATGATCTGACTTGTCTGTTCCTTAACATTTTTGCTCATTTAATAGAAGTGTTATTGGTACTTTGTACTTAGGAAAATCCTGAGATCTAGTATGTATAATGTTCTATATGTAAAATATGAAGTCCTACATTACAGCATTTGTTAATACTGATTAATAATTTAGCTAAACTTAGAAACTAGAAACATCAATGCAGGATTAGGATGGAGTAAATTAAATGCAGAAAGGATAACACATTTCTGTGGCCTGAAGATTTAGAAAGGGGTTGATTTCTATTTTTTTGGGCAAATTGTGATTGTGTTTGGTATATTCTCATAGTTGTTTCTGGGATAAAAAAAAATAAGTTGGCTTTGACAACTATCACCACATTGATTCCTGTGGTTGATCTTTTCAGAGAACGGAATGTGCTTTTTCTTTCTTTGTTATCCATTTATCTTTCTCCTGAAGCTATACAGGAAGTTATTGAAGAGATTACCTTCAGTTTATTGTTTAGTTTGTATATGAATAGACACCCCAGTCAACGTTCCTCATGCTTTTTTCCATCTATTAGTACTCCTGCCCTCTCTTTTTTTGGTTTAGTTGTTCAGTATTCCTTGTACATCTTTGGCTGCCCAAAATCCAGTGCCGTGATTCTTCATGAAGTCTCCCTTCCACATCATGCTCCATACTTTGCATTTCATTACTTTCTTCCCTTTAATCCTTCCATTAAAATTTCCCTTCCCTTGTGATCAGTGAATTAATATGTGTTAAGTATCTGCCCTGGCTTATCACAATGTTTGGAGCTAATGCTTAAAGACCTTCTCCTGTAGTTTAAGTCAAAGTTTACCTGCATAAACATTCACCCCCCCCCAAAGAAGGCAATTAAGGGTCAAATTATAATGCATCAGTCATAGGAATAATTTTCTGAGAAGGGAGGAGGTCAATATAGGTTGGAATAGCTAGAGAAAGATTAATGGAATCTAAATGCACCAGTATCTGGAGTTAAGGGTTAGCGTTTTATTTCCTTATTGAATAACATACTGGAATAGCTGGAAATTAATGGAATTAAGATTTATGGCATTTCAGGGAGGCTTCTGGTCAAGGCTGCATATGGCCTTCAAATGAGTCAGCTTCCTACATTGTGCACTTTCCTCCTATCGGCTGAAGGCTTGCAGCTTCAAATTTCTTCCCATTCACAGGCACTATGCAGAAACCAAGGTCAAACATGCACATGGCTTTACTCCTAGTGGAGTTTCGATGACGTTTGAAGATGAAGATGATTCCAATGATGTCATCTTGGTCACTTGAGTCTTTGAGGCATGATGTTCATATTTGGGAAGGGACTATAAACTAATACTTTCAAATGCATGGAGCTTATTTAATTTTAATAGCCTTTCAGTGACATGAAGAATCAGACTTTTTGCAAACCACTTTTTAAGAATTAGACTTGATAGTTCTATTCCCTCTGGAAGACCAGTTAGCCTGCCACTCTTTCTTTTTTTAAACTGAATTTGATTTTTCAGAGATTTAATATCCCCTATCACAATATTATTTTCATAACAGTAGGAAGAAATTTGGTAAACTATTCTAGTTTCTTATATTTGTGAATTTAATTCCCACTTTGTCAAAATGGGCCTCTGTCAGAGGATGAAACCAGATGCAGTGTGTTGTTCAAATTTTAAACATCTCCAGCTTGTCGAAACAACTGCATTTAAAATCTTAACAGGGGGATCCTTGGGTGGTTTGGCGCCTGCCTTCCGCCCAGGGTGTGATCCTGGAGTCCCGGGATTGAGTCCCACATCGGGCTCCCTGCATGGAGCCTGCTTCTCCCTCTGCCCGTGTCTGCCTCTCTCCCTCTGTGTCTGTCATGAATAAATAAATAAACAAAATTAAAAAAATCTTAATAAATAAGGTTGCTGACTTTCTTGCTCCCTCTGTGTTCCTCCTGCAGTTAAACTGTTTACATTTGAGTTTTTTCCACATCTGGTTAGAAGTCAATGACTGCCCTCTCCTCTCCCCCTGCTTTAAGTTACTATCTCCGTTAAGATTTCTCTTCCATGCATTGAATTTTCATCTTTTTTTTTTTTAATAGAAAAGGGCAGGGTGGTAGAGCAAGCAGAGTGTGGGCAATGGCCCCAGCGATGCCCAGGTTTGAGTCCCAGGTCTGTCATTTGTTTGCTGAATGATCTTGGATATTTTAACTTGCGGGATACTTGATTTCATTACACTTACCTTGAAGAGTTGTTAGGATTAAATAAAATTATCCGTGCAACAGCATTTGGCACAATGATTTGCATATAGGAGCACTCAATCTGCATATTTTTTATATTTGTGTGATGAGTTTGGCCTTACTCAAGAAAGAGCGATTTCTTATTCACAGAGGGCTTATTTCAAAACCCAATTCTGTTCTTAGCTACATTCTATATAGGGTATTCTTTAACTCTCTTTGTGATTTTTTTAGTTATCAGTATTTACTGTTTTTACTGCTTTTATCTGCATAGCACTTGATATTTATAATGCTTTTGTGCTTTTATGTGCCTTAATGCACTTTCATAATGTGTAGCATACATATCCTGAAGTTCATCTTGTTGGTTCATCATTCTGTCTGGGGTATTGCTTACATGGTCTGCTTATTCTGAGCATCACAGTTTTAACTGCAGAGTTCACTTGGTCAAGAAATTCAAATATAACAAAAGTGAGGCTCTTCAACCTGGAGTTCCATGAAGACAACAGAAAATATCTGTTAAAGACTCATGGTAGAGGTTTAATCTGAGTTTTTCCACTTCTCTTTGAAATTATACAGAGAAAGAAGAGGAAAAACTCATGAATTCCATTTTCAGTGAGTCCAGGAGACCCAGATATCTCTTAAAACTACAAATTATATGTGCCGCCAATAGCAGGTGAGGCCAATGGAAACAGGCAAGAAGCTGCATAGTAAGTGGTGAATAGGCATCAAGGAGGATGGTGAGGGTGGGTAACATGAGCTGTGGTGAATTTCAGAAATGTCAGTAAGTGTTCACTTCCAGAAGTAGAGAATCCCATCCTGAGTGGCAACTGCAGGGAACAAAAATGAATTCAGGGTGACCAGCTTCTTCCAGTTTGCCTAAACCTTTCCTAGCTTTAACTCTGAAAGTTCCATGTCCTAGGAACCTCCTTGGTTCTGGGCAAACTGGGATGTTGTTCACCGTAGGTGAGATGGAATAAGATGTGGGTTGATGGGAAGGGTTGGAGGACCATGTAGATGGCAGACTACAGAAAGGAGAAGCCAAAATGCACCAACAAAAAGTGGGGCTACTATGTTGAAAGGTAAGAGATGTGTCCTGAGTGGCAGTGTCTAGGGAAGACACTAGAAGATCACATAGATAGAATCCATTATGAACCTAAAAGGCAAAGGGAATGTTGTTGAACAGAAGCTTCCTTTTTTAAGGGAAATAGCCTATTGCAACAGACTGGAACAGAACAAACCTATGAGTTGTAAAGCTTGGCAAACTGGAACTCCTTGGTCCTTCCGCTCTACCCCCTCATAACCTTTGTAAATAGCTGGTCCAGGAAAATTAAATTCATTCAAATATGAGTAACAAAAAAAGCGTTGGAAGAGCATCTGTATGGAGACAGTTATAAAATTGTGAAAAAGAATAGGAAATTTTCCTCTATAGACAAATGAAATGCACCAGAAAAATATTGCTAAGAAGGAGATAAAAATTTTAATATCGACATTGCATGTATAAAAAACTTAATGGAATACTACTTATTAATGAAGGTATACAAAACAAAAATGCAATGACTCAGGACTGGGCAACAGGAGATGATGAATAAAGGAAGATGTGAATTAGAGTTTGGCAGAAATCATGAAAGAAAAACATTTTTCAGAAGTTAAAGACTAAAAAATGAGAACACAAGAAAAGTAGATACCATTGAAAGCACAGTAGGGAACAAGGTAGATATAAGAAAAGCACCAGGGTGGGTCAGTGGTTGAGTGTCTGTTTTTGGCTCAGGTTGTGATACCGGGGTCCTGGAATCAAGTCCCATATCAGGCTCCTCACAGAAGCCTGCTTTTCCCTCTGCCTATGTCTCTGCCTCTCTCTCTGTGCCTCTCATGAATAAATAAAATCTTAAAAAATAAAAAGAAAATGAACAAGAAATATAGAAAGAAAAAGGATTAGAGACAAAATTATAGGAATAAAACACAAGCATATGTATACACATGGGTTCTCCCCAAAAGAAAACCAAACAAAGAACAAATATTTGAAAATTCAACTCAAGGAAACTTTTCTAAAAATAAAGCATGACTCTACATGTTTGAAGGGCTCACCATATACCATGGAAAACTGATTTAGAAAAGTCAGCATCCAGGCATATTCTAAAGTGATTAGAATAGGGATCCCTGGGTGGCGCAGCAGTTTGGCGCCTGCCTTTGGCCCGGGGCGCGATCCTGGAGACCCGGGATCGAATCCCACGTCGGGCTCCCGGTGCATGGAGCCTGCTTCTCCCTCTGCCTATGTCTCTGCTTCTCTCTCTCTCACTGTGTGCCTATCATAAATAAATAAAATTAAAAAAAAATAAAGTGATTAGAATAAAGAAAGAATATTTAGGGTGAGCAGGTGGAAATACCTATTCACTTATGGTGGAATGAGGCTGGGCAGGCATCAAACTTTTCTAAAGCTACAAACAATCCCAGATGCTGACGGGACAGTCTTTAAATTTAAGGGAAGTGAAAATAAGCCAGAGATTTTATATACGGCCAAGATGTCTTTCACATCTAAGAGGAAACAAAACAGTTTCAAATTTGTAAGAACTCAGCATATATTACCCATTTTGAGAAAATAGGTGATTAACTCTCACCAACCAAACACTATGCCTTGAGGGAACTTTGACTGAAAGGCTGACGTTCAGCATTAAATGAATTTAATTGTAGATCTAAGTCCAAAGCAAAGAAATGGACAAGTTAAGGGGTAAAGTCTGAAATCAGTGGAGAGGTAGGACCCAGAATATAATGGGAGAGGTTGACCCTTGAATGGAGGTGAGGTGCTATTTTCATTGTACAAAAAGAAGGAAAAGCTAATGAGATGCAGGAAGACTTTCTCTATGAAGTACAAGTCCAGCCCATCCACTGAAAGTAATGGGCCCTGACTGAAATAAGGGTCAGCGGTGGAGGGGAAAAATGTTCAGAATAGTGAGAGATCAAGCTTCCAGAGAATCATGGTACTCTACCAACACTCTAGAAGAAATACTTCTACCATGTTTTCTAAGAGTTCGCTGTTTAAAGAAAACTTTCAATGAATCTGTTAACGTAAACTATTTAACACAATGAACTCAGATTACTTATTCTGTAGATTGGATATTTGGTAGTATACAGTAGTTTAAGACAGATATTTGATATTTTGCACCCATGGACATAGCATTTTGCATGTTTTAATGCAAATCCATTCACTTAGTTTCTTTTTTTTCTACTACTATATTATGACACACTGAGGGCTAAGTACTATCTTCTCAGTACTCTGCCCACTTCAGGTGTTCATTCAATAAAATCTTGGTATTTTTTTTTTTTAAGGATTTTACCTATTTATTCATGAGAGACACACAGAGAGAGGCAGAGACACAGGCAGAGGGAGAAGCAGGCTCCATGCAGGGTGCCTGACGTGGGACCCAATCCCGGGACTCTAGAATCACCTCCTGGGCTGAAGGCAGACGCTCAACCACTGAGCCACCCAGTGACCCCAAAACCTTGGTATTTTAACAAATGAAACATACCTATAATAATCTGCTTAATATTTTCTAGTACTCATTTCTCAAGATATACATAAAATGATTAATAATTTAATTTTCAGGTTCTTTTTTTTTGAAGATTTTATTTATTTATTCATAAGAGACATACAGAGAGAGAGAGAGAGAGAGAGAGAGTAGAGACACAGGCAGAGGTAGAAGCAGGCTCCATACAGGGAGCCCAATGGGGGACTCCATTCTGGAACTCTAGGATCATGCCCTGGGCCAAAGGCAGGTGCTAAACTGCTGAGCCACCCAGGGATCCCCTAATTTTCAGGTTTATTGCATTCCTGGTGAAGCTTAGAATAAAAATTACAATTTAACTTATAAATGTGAAACCGCATATACTTCTGACTTAATAGGCCAAGGTATAATAGATGCTAATATCTGTCATCTGGACAGTGGTGAAATTTTTAATAAAAAGCCCTATATGGAAGAGAATATGAATACTGTGTTCACAAGCATTTATGGCTCAATCAAACAAGGAGTCAATAGCAGATATGAATTGAAAAGGCCCATTTGCCTAGTCATTTTGGGATTGTGAAACAATCAAGCGCCACAGAATTCTAGGACTATACTAATCAAAGGTGAGGATAAGCATCATCTTCTCTGGGAGCTTTAAATGAACTATGGTTGAACTGCTTGCTTCTTGGTATGGCCAATACAGCATTTCCAAGTCTTCCTTCCCGATTCCCTATTGACCCAAAGAGACCTTTATCTATCTAACTGTTACTAAACCAATATATACTTGACACTCTTTTCCCTGCAAAATTTACGTATACTTTTTTATTGTCAGCTTACTATCATCACCCAAATACAGCACACACAGTTCACCATTTAGCACAAGAGAAAACATCTGAGATTTCACTGATGTCAAAAATAATTTATGCTTACCAAATTATTAGTTGCAGAAGTAAAAGAAAGGCTGAGATAGTAAAAAGTAAGCCAAAGAGGAAAGAACTAAAGAATGTTTGGGTGCTGTATACATTGTATAATTTCTCTCAAGTGAGGACAACTTTAGAAGGATGATTCAGAATATCTGCAACAATCACTATGCCTTGGTGTGGAGTGATTTTGAGGCTAAAGATGCAAAGGGTAGTCTTCAACATCAAGAGAGCCACTCTACCTTGACATTCTATTGTTTAAGAAGTGCTCCAGATCTAAGATCCACAGTTTTAGCCACTGCGTGTTTTGGGGGACAAGACTGTGATGTAGTTGAAAAAGGAAAAATTTAGGAACCAGCCAGAACTGGGCCCAAATACTCACTGACATAGGAACTAACTGTGGGACCAGAATATAGCAACACCTTAGTTCGGGGATTTTTATTAGTTATTAGCAATAATGCGAATAAAGTACTTAGTGGAGTACATAGCGAGCACATGATGAATGGTAGCTATATTGCTATTTCATGGCAAGAAATTTTATTAGGGTTAAAAAATCTCAGAGTAACAAAACATCCACAAATCTCAAACAGCCATCTGTTTTGAGCAACATTCATACTCTGAAACTCTAGTTCACTGAAATCATTTGGATTCCCTCTTAAAACTCACCATAATGAGATTTGGGCTGCACCAGAGAAGAGCCATTAATGACCTAATTGTCAAATCCAATGGCCTGTTCTCCATCATTTTCTTATTTATTTCCTCTGTGGCATGTGATGCTATTGACTATTCTTATCTTAATTCATTCACTTGGATTCCTCAACAATGCTGTCTGGTGGTTCTTCTCTTCTTTCAGACTCCTTTCCTGGGGTTAGCGCTTGGAAGGGGCCTTTTCTCCACTTCCTGATCTCTTCTTCTGTGAAGACTTCCCTTAAGTTCACCAGGCAGGGTCAACACAGTTCAGAAAAATCTTTATTCAGTACATAGTATGTACTTGTCCCTCTTCCAGGTATTGGAAAACAAAGACAAAGGAGATTGGAGGTGGTAGAGGCTTCCAGTGCCCACCATATTGAATTTTTCTTCCTGAACAGATAGGAGGTTATGTTGCTCAGTCCCCTACAGGAGAAGGGGCTGTGTAATTAGTTCTGGTCGCTAGATGTGAATGCAATTCATAGGCCGAGGCATTTAAGAGCCACTACTTCCTTGCTCCCTCTTCCCATACCTGCCATGATCCAGGAAATGAGGTGGTGTTGACCTGACAGTGTCTCATGGGGGAGGGAGCCTGGGCCACGAGTGTCAGATGGAGGGAGTTCCTACCAATCTCTATCAGACATTGGATGATCGAGAAGAAAAGCTGTACTAGGCTATGAAATCTGTTACTGTGTCCTATCCTATCCTAAATCTGTATAGTGTGATATATGTGGGCGAAAGGAATACATGTATACAAAGAGTTGTTACAAAGAAAATGTGCAAAGTGCACTGCTTGTTTTTGGAGCATTGAGGGGCATTGATCTCATTCTGAGTGGGGAATATTGAGGGAAGATGTGAATTCCTGGTTCCTTTTTCTTTTTTTTAAGATCTTATTTATTCGTGAGAGAGACAGAGAGGCGGAGATACAGGCAGAGGGATAAGTAGGCTCCCTGCAGGGAGCCCGATGCAGGACTGGATCCCAGGACCCAGGGATCATCACCTGAGCCAAAGGCAGATGCTCAACCACTGAGCCACCCAGGTGTCCCTGAATTCCTGGTTCTAAATCATCTCTTCCCAGAATGGACAGACTGGTCTTGACCAGAAGAGGAGGCACCTTCCTCCCCTGAATCTGGATGGGCCCAGATGGGAACAAAACAGCTGTAGACCATTCAGTAGATGTTATATCAAAAGGTTGAAGGAATTCACCTTCAGATTTTCTTGGCAAAGGAAGAAGATGTTCTCTGCTGTGTGTTAGAGCAGAGTCAACAAACTACTTTATCTGCAAGGCTTGATAGCCAACAGTTGAGACTTTAGTCTTTGTCGCAACTACTCAACTCGGCTATTCTAGTGAGAAGGCTACCATAGACATTATGTTAAGTGAATTCTCTGTCCCCAAAAAACTTTCTTTGCAAAAGAGGTGGCAGGTGGAATTTGGGCTTGCGGGCCACAGTTTGCTATTGCCTGTGTTTGGAAGTTGAGGCCTGGGCTACACTTTCGAAGCAAACGTTGGAGGTCTGTAGTAGTTATTGCAGGAGCTAGGAGAAGTGTAAGTGTTGGTGGGTGACAACAGCATCCGGGGAAGGATCTATGCGACATTAGAAAGAATGTATTAGCTGTGGCCCCATTTGCATTGTTTTGCCAGTTTTGAACACAAGAATGTTGTCCTAAGATGCCTTGGTGCAGAGTGTAAATGCTTCCTCCCCTGTGGCCCGAAAGCATTGCTTGCATCTCTGGCTAATTCTAGCCTTCTCTTTCCCCAGATTGTGGACATTTTAAAGGCAAGGTCCTTGTCACCTTTATTTCTGTAATAGCCTGAGTCTTAGCTCCTAGCTGACAACCATATCCTTCAGCTATTGACATTTATCCTTCATCTCGTTGCGACAAAATGAGAACCCTTTCCTGGACCTGAGTCTCTGTCGCCAGGCCTGTCTCACTTCATGCCGAATCCACCCAGACCCGTCTCGTCCTCTGAGGACTGGTGACTAATGCGGTGACTGTTAGCTGGTCAAGGGAAGCTGAAGTCATGCTATAATTATGGCTGCACACACACGCACCCACTGTTTTATCTGTCTCCCCCCCCCCCCCCCCATCTTCCTGTCTTTGGAACAAAAAAATTCTCTGACTTCACATGGCCAACACAGCTGTCCAACTGGCTACAAACACAGAAGTGAATGAAGTCAGTGAAAGGATGAGTCACGGCACAACAGTGTCATTTACACTCCCTGCATCTCCCCCCAACCCCCCCCCCCCACCGCCTCCTTCTGCCTGGGGTTTACGGCTTGGGAAGGAGCCCTTCGCCACAGCTCCAAGGACACAGTGCAGGGAAGCACCTTTAGGAGGAGGAAGTCACTCACTTGGCAAATCTGTTCTTCACTTCTGGTCCCACCTTGTTGAATAACATCATTTGGATCTGACGAGGAGATGGTAGGATCCAAGGTGGGTAGTTGGCTGAGTGGCTTGGTGGCATTTAAATATTTTCTAGAAGGACACACAATACATAATTCAAGATCCAAATGCATCCAGTTTAGTTATAGCTCAGTAGGTGCTTCCCAGGTCAGGACACAGAGTGAACCCATAACCACAGAAGCTCGTGGGCGTCAATGGCTTTCTTATTCCCTGCTCCTGTTGTCCATCTTCATTCATGAAACTTCATGAGAATGAGCATCCCTGCAGGGCAAGTGACACTCTCTGCTAACCGAGATTCAGGCTGTGGATTTTTATCAGGATCAATGTGTTCTTTGGATCAACGTTGGCATGGATTTAAAATCTATGATCGATAAAAAGATCATTGATATTATTAAAAAACAATTTGCTCTCTCTGATTGCTATTTGCCTGTTATGCATTTGCATAACATCCTCTCTTGAGGAGGATGCTGTTCAGATTACAGGAGGCTTAGACTGGTTGAAATTTGTCTCTGTTCCCACATTGCCTGCGTTTCTGCTTTCCATGCCCTTGGCCAACCTTCCGTAAACACTTTTGTTATCTGTCTCAAAGTTCTCTTTCCTCCTCTTTGTGATAAGTCCCCCAGCGCACTGCCCTTGGATCCTCAGACCGAGGAGGAGACAGACAGACAAGGCTGATGCTGGAGGAACAGCTGCTGGTCCTCCCTGCTGCCAAGGCTTGGCAGCAGGTTCCTGGGGAAGCAGTGGGCACCTGGTTCGCACAGGACCAGCACAGCTGGGCCAGCCTCTGACTGGCAGAGCGTGGCTTCCTTCGTCACTGAAGTGACTGGCCTGTGATCTCGCTACAGCCTGCTGAAACCGAGAGGGACGCAGGGAAAGCCATACACCTCAGCGGAGCAGGTGCAAGTCACATTTCACTAATGAACAATGGGCACTTTGCACACAGGGAGGCTTTGATCTGAGAGCTAAAAGGCCCTTCTGTTGGACAGGATGTTGGCCGAGGCAGGAAGCTGTGAGGCCCTGGGAAGGATCCTTTATGCAAAGAAGTCGTGTGGCAGCCGTCATCAGCTCATGCTTGCAGACTTAAACACTCCCAATCGCAGAGACCTCTTTGGGAGAAAGCAGTGTGTTTGTGGAAGGCTTTTAGTTGATTCTATATTAGGACCATTCCCAGAATGAATAAAACATTTCTTCTATATTAAACTTAAGGCTGTCTTCTACCCATCGGTTTCAGTTCTCCTTATGGGATTATACAGAACAATTCTACTTCAGGAAGAGGGTGTCCGTGTGACAATATTCCATATGTTTGGGGATCAACCCCCTGTCTTCCAGGTAATGTGGATAGGGCATCTTTTAATAAATTAAAAAATAATAAATTAAAAATAATAAGATAAATTGCTGTCTTCATGTACACGTGCATTCTTCCTGCGGAGTGACCTCAAAGGCTCTATGCAAATCTCTTGTCTTCCCCTATAAAATCAGAATTGCAGGTTTCTTTGTGATGGGAAAGACCTTAGAGATCTTTCTTTCTAAGCCTTCCTTCCACATCTTGGGCAATAGAGTCTGATGGAGGTAAAGTCACACAGGAGTTCAGACCCAAGACTAAGTACCCCAAGCCAGTTGGGGGGTTGTGCCTCTGTAGTACATTGCCTGATGATGCCTGTGATCCACATGCAGGGGAGATGATGAGTCTGTGCTTGGCAAGGTGTAAACCATCCATCCCACTCTAAGTCCATAAGACGTCTACCTGCAACCCACTCTCAGAGGATCACTGATGTGACGTGAGACTTTTTGTGAATTTCCGCCACTGTATTTCTGTTCTCATTTTCCAATGGGGGAGCATGGAGAGTTGTGCAAAGGTCTGAGGCTTCTTTAAGCAGATGAGGGAGGCGTAGTTAGAAAGAGGGTAAGGAGGGAATGCCTGTATGAGATCTCCTTGGAGCTAGGGCTGGGGTATCTCCAAGTCTGTATGGACAGGTTTGGCATAGCCCACGTGAGAGGCATTTTCTCTCCATGTGAACCCTGTGGGAGTCACTGATGAGTTAGGAGATAAACTTCAAAGAAGGAAAGTAGCACAAGCAAATTATTGCTTAAAAGCTTGGATATGCCATGAATCAGGTGGGTTCACAGCAGTAAAAATACAGTTGGGGATGGTCACTGTCCATAGGCTAATAGAACAGGGCAACATGACAAGAGAGTAGACACTGCCCCTGAACTCTCTGCATATTGGGCCAGAGGCAGAGAATACCTACCTGGGCACGTGCCGTTGGGAGAGTGGGCACAGTACTGAAGCACTGAGAGGAGGGTGTAGGAGCACTTTGTAGCAGGGGGTGTAGGAAAATCCATGAAGTGACTGTAAGGAGACATGAGTTCAAAGCCTAATGTGCAAAGGCGGTGAACTCTGTCAGCAGGGGTCCTGGGTGCCTGGAAAAGTTTTCTGTGTAGCCATTCTTGGTTAGGCTCGGACCGCGTGGGAATACAATGTTTGAAAGAGACAGACATCTCTGTTTTCAAATCCTTGCTATTGCTCTTGGATCAGAAGTTTGTTTGTAGGCGGATACTGGATGGCAGATTAACTGATCCTAGTGGTTACCCTGTTGGAGGGTGGGATCCCCTAATATACTTCCTTTCCTTTTCAGAACTGGCTCAGGGCTCAGAAAGGGTCAAAGCCGGAGCGATCAGACCCCTGAGAACAAAGCTAGGGAAAGTGAGACAGATACTACAGATGTTGGCAACACTGCATTTCCCCTTTCTGGCTTCTCTAGGCTTACCCAAACTTCTCTGTCCCATGTACTGTACCATCCGGACCTCGTCATTCATTCTGGAGCTAATCAATTAGCTTGGCAGGAACATGTGGCTAACTAGACTGTGTCATTATCAGAAAACATATGGCGTAGAATTGGGCATGGGCAAGACAAGTGAATTTACTGAAAGAAATGGGGAAGTTGAATATCAGGCATGTGGGGTGTGTTTGTGTGTGTGACAGAGAGAAAGACACACACAGAGACAGACACAGAATTAGCCAACTTGAAACACTATCCTATAGGGAATGGAATTCTAAGGCTGAGCATATATTACACACCCTCTACTTAGTGTACATCCCTGTAAGTTCCTGCAATTCTCTCCAGCATGGCCAGAAAATGATTGCCCCTCCATGGCCTGCCAAATGTAGAGTCTTCAGCATGGGTAAGAGTTTTCAAGAATATTCTATGCCTCAACCCGATTTTCCCCTAATCAATTACATTTGACTCAGTAGATTGCATGTTTATTTTTTGGTTGGAACTTGTCTTTTTGAATTCAGTTGGCATTTGCTTCCATGTTTTGAAAAAGTTTTTGAGGCTGTAATCCTCTCCTTTGCTATTTTTAATGCTTTAAAGTGTATACAGTTGAGTCAACAGTGACAGTTGAGTTTTGCTGCTTGCTATTTTTGATTTGAACTTTGCACTTCATTCTAAATCTTCATGGTGGATTTGGGCCCTGTAAGTACGAAATGCCTTTGCTCTTTTACTTATTGGGTGGGCCCCACGCATTGTTTTCCCAGAGTCTAAGTTGATGAGTGCTGATTCTTTTTCTTAGGGCTTTTCTCGGGGAGGTTTAGAGGAGTGGGAGTTGGTGTTTAGATTTACTCCCAGATTTCACTGTGCTTCCTCTTAAAATTTCCATTTCAGATTTCTTCTACCATTTAACATTTACTTTTTCCACTTTTTTTTTGGTTTCTTTCATAATTCTTGTATTTATTCTTTCTTTGGTATGGTTGGAAAGTACGCACTGGGATTTCAACATTTATTCTTGTTTTGCAATTTGTATTTTTTAAAATTGTTTTGCAACTTGTATTTTTACTTTGTTGTAATCCCAAATTGCATAAATGCCTATTCCTGCCCTTAGGATATAGGTTTATAAACCATTTAGATGGACTTATTTGCTCATCTCTTCTTCATTTTCATTAGAAAATCCATGGGTTCAAATGGGCAAGCAGATGGTGGTCCCCAAAAGTCTTTGTCATTCATTTGTGACTCTCTGGTCAGTTTGTCACTTGTGTTCCCTTTGGCATGTTCCTCTTGGCTTGGGTATCCCTGCCAGAGAGTTTGGGGACAATTAAAAGCTTGAAATCTGTCACATGGTGGCAACAAGAATCCTAGGAAGAGCACATCTGTTTTGTGGTAAGGTGGCAACAGGTAGAGGCAGGCAGACAGAGCAGGGTCCCTTTTGCACACCCACTTGTTTGTCTTGCTCCTGTTCATTGGAATGTGGTCTGTATTTGAGTCTCTAATCAGCTTAAAGTCCTTTCAAAGATATAGGCTGTCTCCCAGCTCCCCAGCATCTAGCACAGCACAGAGTCCAGAATGTAACTTGGCTGACCACATAGGTAAATGTGTGTTTTCCCCAGTGCTCTATGTGGTAGACGTGCAACAACTGTTTATTAACCATGACTAATAACGTATTTAAAAATTTCCGGCCACTGACAGCTCCACACTTTTCTAGTCCGTGTGAAACCTATCCATTTTTCTCTTGATTTTATCTAATTCTTGATTTTGACTTTTGGAAGCAAGTATACACACACACACACATACACAACTGGGGTTGTTGAATTTTTTTTTTAATAGAGCTTATGAGAACTGGACTGTACAGATAGTTAACACGTTGAGTTTGTATTTACTAACAAACCTGGCTAGGATTGCTATTAGGCCTGAGACTGTGAACAAGGAAAAATGGGGAATCATGTTTATTTGATCTGTGCAGACTATTGGCTTACCTCGAAACTTTCTCTTATGTAGTCCTTTACATTGATCAGTAAACAAAGCAGCTCATGGCTACATTCTGTTTTACTTTGTTCCATGTAGATGCAGAAAAGTTAGTGCTTTCTTTTCCACCTTGATGGCAGATGAATCAGACTAACTTGGTGTTATCCTTCGCAATACAATGATTACTTGAATCTAAAATCATAGTAGGATGAATACTTTAAATGAAGCTCCCAGAAGATATTTACAAATGACATATCACATAAAGGGCTAGTATCCAAGATCTATAAAGAACCTATTAAACTCAACAGCAAAGAAACAAACAATCCAATCATGAAATGGGCAAAGACATGAACAGAAATTTCATCAAAAAAGACACACATGGCCAACAAGCACATGAGAAAATGCTCCGCATCACTTGCCATCAGGGAAATACAAATCAAAACCACAGTGAGATACCACCTCACACCAGTGAGAATGGGGAAAATCAACAAGACAGGAAACAACAAATGTTGGAGAGGATGTGGAGAAGGAGAACCCTCTTGCACTGTTGGTGGGAATGTGAACTGGTGCAACCACTCTGGAAAACTGTGTGGAGGTTCCTCAAAGAGTTAAAAATAGAGCTACCCTATGACCCAGCAATTGCACTACTGAAGATTTACCCCAAAGAATACAGATGCAGTGAAAGGCCGAGACACTTGCACCCCAATGTAATGTCCACAATAGCCCAACTGTGGAAGGAGCCTCGGTCGGTGTCCATCAAAGGATGAATGGATAAAGAAGATGTGGTTTATGTATACAATGGAATATTACTCAGCCATTAGAAATGACAAATACCCACCATTTGCTTCGACTTGGATAGAACTGGAGGATATTGTGCTGAGTGAAGTAAGTCAATCAGAGAAGGACAAACATTATATGGTTTCATTCATTCAGGGAATATAAGAAATAGTGAAAGGGATTAAAGGGGAAAGGAGAGAAAATGAGTGGGAAATATCAGAGAGGGTGATAGAACATGAGAAACTCCTAACTCTGGAAAATGAACACAGGGTAGTGGAAGGGGTGGTGGGTGGGGGGATGCGGTGACTGGGTGTTGGGCACTGAGCAGGGCACTTGACGAGATGAGCACTAGGTGTTATACTATATGTTGTTAAATCAAACTCCAATAAAAAAATACAAAAAAATAAATAAATGAGGCTCCCAAGCACTAAATTATTTGCTTAAAGCTAGAGGGGCTAAAATTCAGTGCTTTGAGCAATTCTGTTAACGCAATATGCCTGCATACAAATGCTGGCCTTAGTTGTACTTATCTTTTTGTAGATGTGACTGTCCTCCCTTCCTCTCCAACCCTTCCCCAATTAAGTACCATTTTGAGCAAAATGTGAAATCTGTCATCTTGGATCACTTGAAAATTAAATTTCAAGTTATGTCAATAGGAATATCTGCAGAATTTTGGTTTTGGGAATGACAGAGAAATCTTAAACCCATACAGTGAGTATCAGGCACATAGTAGGTCCTCAGTAGCTATCTGCTTTATAGATAAATGTGGATGCTAAGCACACAGAAACAAAGGCAATAGTATGAAACATGGTCCAGTATGCCTGGACCGAATTTGAGGGCTCCTATGGCACCAAGAAGTAAAGGTCATGTGTAGGAAGTAATCTCAACTTGATGCAGTCTCTCCTTTTGAAACTCAGAACTTTTTAGAACAGAACTGAGCTAACTGCACTTGATATGAACTTTAAGTGGTGGTCATGGTTGGAGATGAGCAAATGACATGCTAGTTTCAAAATCTGATTCATGTCTTTTAGTCAAGCTTTTATTCTTTATGTTAAATGCTTTATACTCTACAGTTTGGGGAAAGTAATATTTTTCAGGAAAAAGAGCACTGGAACTGAAACTTAACCAGAGATCCAAAGATCCTCTTAATTTTCCAATTTCCCCAATGTGCTCACACCATGCATCTAGGCTTCTCCCCTCCTCCCCCTCCCCTTCTCATGGTTAAATTATTTAGAAGTCAAGTGAAAACAAGTGAGAGACTTTTCTTTTTTTCTGGGAAAGGAGTGAACCCTTCATTCCAGTGTTGTGTTTCTTTGATTAGCAGAGGATGCTCTCGTTATTCAGCCGACCACTGGGGCTGTTCATTCAAAATTAATCTACGGCATTACTAAATAACAAGCATCCTCATTATAATTGTAGAGGACTAGATAGAAAAATTGGGTCTTGACCTTGTGCCCCAAGGACCAATAAAGTCGCAGTCATTTAGAGATAGTTCCGGAGTCAAAGGTTCCCCATTTAAAATGCCCGCATCCAATTCTTTAGAGTTCAGCTTGGTATCATTAGCTGAGTCTTCCTGCCCTGTCTCAAGAGACAGACCAGCTCTTAAGCAGCATTTGTCCTAATTGCCTTGTTTGTTTTAACATCCCCAGAACTTTAATTTAACTTGTTTGGAAAGGTTCCTTTTCTCTTTGTTCTGCCTTTAGGTCCCCAAATGATTTGACCTTCGGTTGCACGTCACTCCTTTCTGGACTGACCTTTCTCTGTGACTTGGCTCTTAGGAGTTTCAGCTCTGGCTAGAGAACACCATAAAAATGGATGGAAATATTTAGAATGACTTTTCCACTCTCCTGTTCCACTTCCCTCTTTCAAGTGTGACTATTTTTTCCTGTCCCTGCCCTGAGCCTTCTCTCTGTGCCTTTGCTCATGAGGCTAACTCTACAAGGTCTCCCAGCCCTGGCCACTTAAACTTCCAAACCATTCTTCACTGGTGAGCTAGAAGTTCACCTTCTCCATGAAATCCTTCTGGATTCTTGTAAGTGGAGACCTATTATCCCTTCTCTGAACTCCCGTGGCTATCCTGTGCTGCCTCATGGCGATCGCTATGTGCTGTGGTGTGTTACCCTGATCGAGTGTTTTTTTTTTGAGGGGGGCTTATTTCCCAGCATTCCTGGGCTGTAAGTTTTTTAGGAGGCTGCACTTGGCTTCCTTGATGGTTTCCAAACGAGAGCTCTCTTTAGAGAAGTTGCTCAAAGGGGTTTATTGCAGGAAGACATCATTACACCTTAGAATAAAGTGATCTGTTTACCAGAATTTTTTTTTTCTTATTTTTCAATTAGATTTTGAAGTTACATAGACAAGCCAACATATAATGCAAAATGATTTCCACCTTTTCCCAAGACAGGATCTGTAAACCATCCAGATCCTAAGGATGGAGGAGCACAGATATATTTGTAGGTGCCTGTCTGTGCTTTGGGGGAAAATAGAAGTTGAAGTTTTGGTAAACTGGTTTAAAAATAACGACCTCATCATGTGTGTGGCCTATGGCCTATTATCTTATGCAAAGTATTTTGTGTCTTGGGAAAGATTGTCTTGGTGTTTTCTGAAACCTGAGACATATATCACCCCTCTATGTGTTTGGCTTCAGTTCAAATTTCCTAGAGTTACAGCTCTGCCCCTTTGGTGCTGACTCACCATCACTGTTCACTCTTGTTAAATTTTCTGGCATCAGTGTATATATTGTAACTTTTTTTGGTCTCCAAAGAATACATATTCACATCAGAGAAGAACTTTCTCCAACTTCTTTGCTCTCAGTGCTCACTAATTCCAAGGTAATTTTATAGCTGATGGAAATAGTTCTACAGTGTCAGAGTTAAATTTAATTGTTTCACAAACTTCCAATGAAATTCTGCTTCCCTCTTTGGGAAATAAGGGATCTTTATGTCGCAGACTCTTCTGACAGCTTAATAAAACATCAGTAGTAAATCTCGATGTAAAGAAATTCTATTCGGAAAACCTCAACAGATATTTAAAACCTCAAACAGATATTTAAAACCTCAACAGATATTTTTAAAAAACCTCAACAGATATTTAAAAAAATTGACACTGAATTGTGTCTTAAAGGAACATAATGTTAGTATTATAAAGAAAATACAAAATGAAGTATTTAGTAGTCTCACAAGAATATTGTCAGAGTCAGTGAGAGAATGTGCTTAAAAAACACATTAGAGATACCTTGATAAAAGTGCACATTTCTGTTGAGTGGAGGTAAGTAGTAGTTACAGCATAGGACTATTGTGTGGAATAAATGAGTTATTAGAGAAGAGGCATTCAGAGCTCTGGCTGACACATGTTAAGCACTGCTAGTTATTTTCATTGACCATTTTTCATCTCTAGGAGCTATTTCAAAGTTCTTTAAAATGGTGGTTATATTGCCACCATTTCTCAAGTAGGAAGAAGGCCCTGGTGATAGTCATTCCAAGTACATAAAATAGGTGCCATTGGAGGATTATGCCCCCAGAGCTATAGAACTATCACAATTTAAAAAAGAAAGATCTTAACACTTCATTTATATGTTCACTACAACTTAACCCAAGGAAGGAAATTGTAGTATCCAATATGCATTCTGCATACAACATATGTATGATGAACTTTCAAAGGCTCACATGAATTAAGCATGTCTTGGATGCCACATAATCCCCAGATCCCTATGTAAATTTGCCATATTAACTTTGTTCCACAATGAGTAACAGAGCTGAGTCTTCTGGAGGATCCAAATCATACCTAAGGAATGAAAAAACAAACTGGGCATGTTTTTCATTGTGATTTCAACGAAGTAAAACAAACTGTTGTTGCTGTTGTTATGTTGGTGATAGGTTATGTAGGTGCAACCTCTCCCTGTTTTGAATCACATGCCATGGTCTGAATGTCACAGTGGGGATGGTCTAGCTGTGTGACTTTGACCAGTGATTACCAACACTGGGCATCATTTTCACCCTCTTTCTTGCATTACATGCACCGGCTCTAAGAGGATAGAATTACATTACGGGTATTATAGAAAAATGACTTGCCACTCATTTGAAAGTGTCATTTAAGAGAAATAGTTTCAAGTGTGTGTGTGTAACAAAGTAACAGAGCATTGCTCAATGTTGATTTGTCGAAAGATTACAATTTAGCCCTTGAAATAAACGTTTCCCAAAATAACAGCATTTGGGAAACTTTGAGCTCTGTTTTAGTCTTTTCACAGGAACTAAGAGGTCTTTCACATTCTGAAGGCGGAATACTGAGTAATAAGAGAAACAAGAAGTCCTCAGTCTCCATTGCTCTGCCTGGGGACCCACTGGACTATTATTAGCATGGGATACAAAATAGATTTGGTAAACATTGGAAAAGTCTTGCCAAGCAGCGTCTCAAAGACATATGGTCTTTTGTAAGTGCCATGATCATTATAAACAAGCAAGATGTTCTAATTAAGAAGAAGCCTTTGTAAGGCAACTTGCTCTGTAACTTAGTGCTGAGGTTCTGAAACAGTCAAAACTCTGGGGGCTTGGGTAACCCCTACTCCTCTTTCCATCCAGACTCTTTAACACTGAAATACTGAACTGCCATCTCCACTTTGACCACTAGAGGGAGGGCAACTACGTGGAATCACTCAGCCAAGGGGCTGGATTCTCCAATCCACGGTCACTCTGGGCTTACACAGATCATCTATCCTAGAAACTGATTTTCTTTGGCTTCTTGAGGGAGTGGAAATGTAGAGGACTGTGTTTTATTGATGCACATCAGCCCCATCTTTTATATTCAGTGGAGTGATGGTGCGGATATTATTTTCTTATTTTTACAAATCTCACTAAGCATGGCAGAGAGCTGGTCTGAGTGCTAGAATGAAGAAACCAACAGGCATTTCTTTTTGAATCTTCCCTGCCCTGTGCTATTTGTTGGGATCTTCTACTACAAGGTCATTTCTTTTGAGTTAATGAATCTTTACAACAGTTTCGTGGGATAGAGGTTGAACTGGAAGTACTTTAGTAAGTCTTCCGCCCTAAAATTCTATGATTTGTGTATTTCCTCAGCTGGAGTGTTCACTTTTTGAGGCGAAAGGACTATGACTTTGATAAAGCACCTATTGCCACCACTGATCGCCTAGAAAATACTCCCTAAAGAACCCCTGATTGAAATGATGGATAAGACTTGGCTCGTTTAGAGGATTATTTACTATCAGGGAGCACTGTAGAACATGGGAAATAGTTTTGATTCTCAAAGCCTATAACTGTATCTCCTCAATAGTGTTCTTTAATCTGTTGAAAGTCAGGTCTGTTATGGTTAAACAAAATGCTCAGGAGCCCCACTCACTTTCTTCTCACTGTGGCCACCTTCTCCACTGTTCATACGAATATACCCATCATAGGCATACGTGCCTGCACACACACACACGCACACACACACACACACATACAAAGGTAAAAATTTTACCAAACGACATTATGCCAGACAACAAGCAATTGTGGGAAAAAAAGTCTTTTTCATCCTCATAAAGCAGTAACAAGGAATACAATAAATTAAAAAGAACTATGTATGATTCACTAGTGAGAGAGCTATTTAGAAGTCTTTTATAACATCATGTAATTGTAATCATAAAAGGTAGAAATAGAAAAAGTTTAGAGAGGATAGTGGTATTAAAAACCAACTTTTTTTTTTTTGGTTGTAATTTTTTTTCATGAAGGGAAAAACTGATGCTGGAGAATCACACAGGTGGTTGCTGGTGAGCCAGGACCGGGACTTCGGTCTCTTGGCTCCGAGTCCATTTTATGATGACTTGCAGCAGAAATATCAGGGCAAGCTGTCCCTACCATTTATAAGTTGATCTTTCTACCAGATTCTAAAGCTAAACTATGTAAAAACTTAGAATCTGAAAAAGAAGCTCAGTTGGAAAATATTCTTAAATAAAAAACGAACATAGGACACAAAAAACAACCCTTCCAGAAAGAGCATAATTCTAATAGGAAACAAAAAATTGCCTAAAAATAAACTATGGAATGAGAAGACTTTGTTGTTACCAATTTAGACCCATTAATAACAAAGATACGGATACTCAATAAATACATGGTTTATATCCTGCTTTCGACTGAGTCACAGAACTATGAATTAAGGGCAAAGAGGTAGAGCTGAGGCTGCTTTGTGTTTAATTTGATACTGTCCCTTTAATATAAAAAATGTGAAAATATCAAAACCTACCATAATTAATACTAATAATAGAGTTGCCGTTTCTGTTTGGTGAGACTACAAATTCAATTAATTCTGATGCTGGTTCCAATAAGCTCTTTATGAGTCTAAAGGGATTATTAACACGGTGAAGTTTGAAAGATTGAATCACAGTAACAATTTCTTGCAAGATTTTTCGAAGCTTTGAGAAGGTTTGCTTTCATGAAAATAATCATCTATTAACCTAGTGTCGTAGCAGGAGCAAGTGAAAGAGAGAGAGAGAGAGAGAGAGAGAGGGAGAGAGAAAAAAGGGAAGAGGGATAAAAGGTAGGGAAGGGAAAGGTGTGCCTCATTTGTACCTCTCCTCCAAGTGAAAAGTCAGTGCCAAAGTCAGTTTTTTTGTTGTTTTGGGCTGCCTCCAGAAGGACAAGTTCTGTGTAGGATTCATTTTGTAAGACCAGGATATTTGACAACTTGCAAAGGACTGTGGCCTATTTGCGGTGCATGTGTGCCCCTGTAGGTACAGAGACTCAATCTGCCTGGCCTACACACTACGGTTAGGTCAATGCAAATGTGCTGCGTTGGTGCGCATGGTAGCAGTGATGCTGGTGGAGACAGTGAAGAGTCCTTTTGTAATCGGGCACTAAAGGGAATTGTGACGATATTTGAGAAGGTCCTCCAAAAAGTAGTAGCAAAACCTCTATTGGCTTATTAACTAATTTAGTTCTAGCTCTTACAGCATCATGGATAGAATGAGCCCACTTAGGAATCAATAGGGTTTTCAAGCCAGGGGTGCTTAGCCTTAGGTTGAGTCATTACACTTTGTTTTCAGGTTTGTTTTTCGTTTTTTGTTTTTGTTTTTAAAATCATGCCTGAGTTGAATTGTTTATATCTTCTATTTTACAGAAAGCTATAGGGACCAACATTTTTCCAGTGTCCCACTACTGGTGTAAGGGTTGTGCTATCCTTGCTGTAAAAATGCCTCCTGCAATTCCCATTGTCTGTCTTCTCTCTTAGCCGCGCAGATATATATAGGACATCACTGTAGGCTCAATAGAGTTTCTCTTACAGGAGTCTGAGTTCTTCAGCCTTCTGCATCCAGATCTCCTGCATGCCTTGCCCCTGGCTGGTTGATCCTGTAGTGACATGGTAACTGGACACATCTCTCTTGCCTGGATGTGGTCAGTTCCCAGGCTTCACCACCAATCCTGCTGATTAGCCATGTGCCAATTAATTTAGGCTCAGAGCCAGGTGCTGCTGGTGACATATTCTTGCTGGATGACCCTTTGTCTACTCTGAGGGCATCCCACGACTAGTCTGTTCTGATTTGTACATGCCTGTGGCCTGCTTGCTCAGCTCAGCACACTGGAAAGGGCTGGTCATTTCCTCCCCTCGATAGGGACAGGACAGCAGAGCCTGCAGGCAGAGAGCTATTAGAATGGCTGTTTCTTGAGTACAATCAAGCCCTTTCTTTGTGGTCTTTTCCTGTTTCTCTGCTTCCCCAAGACTCCTTTGCATCTATCAGGGATTAAAGTGGTGCCTTAGGCGCTTCAAAATCTGGAGAAAGGCTGGAGGCCTTTGAAAATCCCATTGCTTCTACCCCCACTCCGCCCAGCACTTACACAGACCTCACTGGTACCACTGTAGTTCTTCCATCAAGTCTGACTTTCTTCCCGGAGTGAAGTCGTCACTGGGTTGGGTGAGTTGGCTGCAGGGAGTAGAGAGGCAGTTTTTCACATTGTACTAATTGAGTCATAGGGAGGGGAAAGGGGTTTAAAAATATGCATTGTCCTTAGTAACACAGAAATGTTATATTCTTGTTTGACTATGAGGAGAGGAGAAAATGGAAGTGGGAGAACAGACTTCTGGGGTCTTGAGCTATGTGGGGAGACCAGTAAGGGATTCTCTTGGTTTCCCGTAGCATGACCAGATTTTATCACTGCATATCTTTTCTGGCTCTTGGAATTAGAGCACCTAGAGGGACAATGTCCCATGGTGCCAGGTGAGTTCCCCCGTTGTCATCAGGAGACAGATATAGGAGCATTTTCAGCATCTCTGTCTATTGTTAGTTGAAGATCCTAGAAACAGAAGAGCAGAGAAATAAAAAGTCGGAGGAGAGGCTACTCTGGGAGTCCTTACAGAGTGCTGTCCACAGAAGATTGTCCCATGGACAGTGTCATCAGATCCTGAATTTCACAGGTCCTGGAGTTGAAAAGATCCCAGGATCATTGTTAGGAGTAATGTAGGCATTGAAGGTATCCTTTGGTCCACAGGAGTTTATGACACTATGCAAACAATAAAGTCAAGAGGTGGAGAATTGGAGCAAAAATTGCTCAGATGATCCCTAAAACTTGCTCTCAACAGTAGGGATGCTGACAATGACTGACTATCCAGTACCTTTCCACCTGGTTTTGAACTGGGGCTGCTCCCAATGAGCTGGGAAAATAGATGACCTTGTCTTTCAGGTCCCCTTGGTCTCGGCCTGACTTAGTGATTCCCATGGCCAGGGGCACAGATAGAAACTGGGAGGCAGAAGAGTGCCGAGGAGGGAGAGATGCCAAGGAGATGTTTCTGGCGATGGAGCAGCTGGCATCCTGCTCTCATTGAGATTGGCTGGCCCAGGAGGATCCTAATTACTGTGCAACTGCTGCCTCCATAATCATGGTGACAGGAGCAGCGTGGGCCGGAAGGAGGAGAGGGAGATAGAGCTGGTTGATGCTGAAGATGGTATCGGAATCACTGTTTTTGACCCGGCAGCTAACAGGAGGCTGTTGCCAGCTGCCTGCTAAGGTGGAACCAGCTGCCACCAAGAAAAGGGGCCAGCCCCTTCCTGCCTCATCATCATGGGGTGTACCAACGCCAGCCTGCAGGTCCAGCTTTGGGTCCTCTGGCTGCCAGCTAAGTCTTTAGGACAGTTCTCTTTAAAGGAGACCCAAGGAGGAATTCAAAATACAGTGAGTGTTCAAAGACAGCCAGGCTGGGAAATGAACCTAGATTAAAAAACAACAAGCAAGAGACTTTTGTGAAATTATCCCCAAATCAAAGAAAAGGACTATGATATTTATTATTTAGAGATATTGGTGAGATACTCTCTTTGATTTGAGTAATCAAAGGAGAATCTATTTATCCCTTCCTCAGTCCTCATGCTTCAAGTGAGAGGTTCCCTCCACCTTTGGATAAATTCCCAGGTATAGGATTGAATAGTCTCTTGGATCATAACACCAAATCATACCATTGAGGCCAACTTTCCATTGAAGCACGAGAATCAGCTGAGGGTTTGTTTGCAGGGAAATCCAGAAATAAACCAGGGATATGAGAACCAGGGGACATGGGCATGAACATGGGTGAGGAGGGAGACAGTTGCCTGAATCTTAGGAAAATACCAAGGCTGGCCTTTTACAGGGACTTCTGATGAGGTGCTGGTATCCTCTGTAAGTCTTTTGAGTGTTTTTCTGGCTTCTGATACCAAGGAAACTTCTAGAAGAAGAAATGGCATAATGGATTTGTTGGCTGATTTTATTCCCCTCGGGAGACCGATGACTCGTTACAACATGGTGCTAACTCCTGAAAAGCCAACTTGCCATGTTGGCACTTGGAGTAGCTCACTGGAGGAGAAGTCTCATGGAGTCCCAGGATTTAATGGCTTTTTATCCACTTTATTAGTCCTCTTTATTCTTCACAGCATTGCAGCATTCATTGGCTGTGGCTCCAGAGCATTACACAATCACTGCATTCCCTGTTACGTTGTACTTTTGGGTTTCCCTGTGCAAGGCTGATCACTCTTCTTTAGTCTTCTCAGGATTTATCTGGAGAGGATGGCTCCTTTCCAGTTGCTTCACAAGATGGCAGGACAATGTTGAGAATGATGGAGTAGGGAGGCTGAGGCTAGTTTTTTTGTGTAAAGAGCCACTACAAAATAAACTTGGCTATTGGGACACAAACTTTTTGTTCCTTGGGCTCTTCTCTTGATTCCCTTCAAATCCTTTTAGCTTGGTTTATGAGACCAAAATGTGATTCCAATAACCATTCTTCCTGAAAAGTGTTTCTTACACGTAGTCATGAGAGATTGAAATTTTACCATGAACTCTTAGCTTATCCTTTGAGGGCATTTAGAAGAAAATAGGGCTTGAGTCTTGTTTCCACCATTCCAAGAATGTTGTAGTGGGTCCTGGTCTTTGACATTCTTAATTTAGGATGTTGATAGGGAGGTAGAATTGGGATTTGGAAAAGACTAAAACTACCATTGTGAGGTACTGTCATCAGCATAACATTCTCTCTATATCCTGGCTTTCAGTGTCCCAGAGTCCTCAGAATGGGGCTATGCTAGACACATTGGGCATGGTTGGCCTGGGACCTGTCAAGCTGTGAGGTAGTTGGTTTTTCCCTTAGATGATTGAATTCAAACAGAAAATCTCAGAAAGGTAAAAATACAATAGGTGTTGGCATGATAATGAGTATAATTTGAGGAACATAATTAGAATCATGTATTTGGAGGCAAAGATAATTAGTAGAGTAAATGACATCATATATATATATATATATATATATATATATATATATATATGGCTAACTCTAATGGATAATGAATCAGTTACTATATGTTCACACATGGAATCATTTATGGCATTTTGAGGGGAAACTGTGCTGCCTGGTTGACAGACACCACTGGAAAGTATGCTATCTACCCCCTCCCGCCCCCTGGGTCTCAGAATCTCCCCACTGCCACCTTTGCTCTGAATGGTTTTGGTACTGGGGATGGGGATGAGAGTTAGAGGTAGATATTTCTCTGTTTTCCAGCTTCATTTCTAAGCTGGCTCAGTTCTTAGTAATTTCAGAACTGTTTCCAATCTAGGCTAGATATATTAATAAAAAGTCATGTGACTCATGTAAAAGAATGCAATTGGACCCTAACCTAACACCATATACAAAAATTAACTTAAAAATGAATCCAAAACCAAAATGTAAGGTCTTAAACTGTAAAACTCTTAAAAGAAAACAGAACAAAAGCTTTGTGATACTGCATTTGGAATGATTTCTTGGAGATGACACCGAAGGAAACAAAAACCAGATAAGTTGGTCTTTATAGAAATTTAAACAATTTTTGCAGCAAGCTGTAATGTTGACAGTACAAAAAGCAATCCACATAATGGGAGAAAATATTTGCAAATCCTGTATCTGATTAAGGGATTAATGTCCAGAATATTTAGAGAATTCTTAAAACTTAACAAAAAACAACGCCATCCAAAAGTGGGCAAAGAACTTGAACAGACATTTCTCAAAGAAGTTACACAAATGGTCAGTAAGCACATGAAAAGATGCTCATCTTCATTAATCATTAGGGAAATGCAAACTAAAACTACAAAGAAGTAATGAGATTCCCTCACATCCATTAGGTTGGCTACTAATAATGACAACAAGACAAAATAAGCAGTGGCTAGGATATGGAGAAATTGAAACCCTTGTCCATTGTTGGTGGGAATGTAAAACTGTACAGCTGCTGTGGGAAACAAGATGATGGTCCTGCACAAAATTAAAAATAATATTACTGTATGATCCCACAATTCCATTTCTGGGTATATACCCTTCAAAATTGAAAGCAGAACATTGAAAAGATATTCGTACACTCATGTTCATAGCAGCAGTATTCACAATTACTAAAACATGGAGGCAACCCTGAGGCCATCAAAAGACAGGTAGTACCTACAATGGAATATCATTCAGCCTTGAAAAGGAAGGAAATGCTGACATATACAACATGGATAAACCTTAAGGACATTATGTTAAATGTTAAAATATCAGTCATTAAAAGACATATTGTACGATTCCACTTACATAAGGTATTTGGAATAGTCAAAATTAGAAAGTAGAATTGTGGTTGCCAGGGGTGGAGGTGGGGAGGGAGAGAGTGGAAGTTATTATTTAATGAGTTATAGAGTTTCAGTTTTACAAGACGAAGAGAATCATGGAGATGTATGATAGTGACCACAACACTATGAATGTATTTAATAGTACCAGAATATACATTTAAAAATGGTTAAGATAGTAAATTTTTTGTTATGCATATTTTACTGCAATAAAAAAAATTGGAAAGGTTAACTGATTACTTACCACGTTGCCCTCTGTACTCTAATTAGTTTTGTACACACATTTTAATGTGTGTACACACATTTTAATCAGAGTTGATCAAACAGTTGATTTAATATGGTGTTAATTTGCTATTTATAAAATCTAAGTGCTGAATAAAAGGTAAAGTTATGTAAATTAGTGTATATATATATATACATGTGGAATAATATATAATCATTACTAATTATGTTTACAAATGGGAAAACTCTCAATATATAATAAGTACCAAGATCAGAACACAAAATTATGTACTGTGGGGTCTCGTATCTATAAAAATATGTGGAGAAAATAAACTTATAAGAAATAGAACAAAACATGAACAGTGGTTATCTGTTGGTAGTGAATCCGCAGGTAATTTTTCTACAATTAACATATACTATTTTTATAATCAGGGAAATATTCTTATAATGAAAAAAATCAGATGCCCGGGTGGCTCAGTGGTTGAGCGTCTGCCTTTGGCTCAGGGTGTGATCCTGGAGTCCTGGGATCGAGTCCCACATTGGGCTCCTGCGAGGAGCCTGCCTCTCCCTCTGTCTATGTCTCTGTTTCTCTCTCTCTGTGTCTCTCCTGAATAAATAAATAAAATCTTTTTAAAAAGTCATGTTTTATATTTAGATAACATCGGATATGTGTCTCCTTTACATCTGATCAAAAGGTTGACTGATGATGGATAAAATCGGATGATGGATAAAATTAGGGCATTAGGTTCCTGATCAGGAGTATACCACTATACCACTATTACAAAATAGTTCCTAAAGATAAAAAAAGATCTATCTTAAAATATCTTGCTTCCAGTGCCTTTTATAGGCACATAATCTGCCATGAATTGGAAGCCTGCCACCTGGGGCAATACAGCTTAACAAATGAGGTTTATAAGCCTTCCTTCACTTCATCTTGGTAGCATTTTCTTACTGAGATGTAAATACCACAGCTGGTGAGGTGGCAACACTAATTAACATTGGAAAATATGCTGGGGGCTAAGGAAGAGTCACAAGAACTGTCATGGGCTATGACTGCAGGTAGAAAGCAGGTGGAAAGGAAAATAATGCTCATTCTTCCACCCTTTGAGAAGATAGGTAATATTTCCTGGATCACGTGTAGAGGAGAAAAAAAGTATATCTTGCTGACCACGGAATTTCCCTTATGGAAAGTTTCCATTGCTTGGCTTTGTGTCTGGGTTGGCCATTTTGGTTGGGGAAAGCAAGCCCTCATGGCCCAGATGGTATGAGTGTGAGAAGTCTTTGCTGAATGGGAACTGAATAGGGCATTTGGAGTACAGGGGAAGGAGAGAGGAGGAGGAAGTTAATGTGTATGTGGGGGGTGTTAGCAATGGAGAGAGTATTAATAGAAGGCACTGCTGGCAGAGTGATGATGGGGATAGCTAAAGAACTTGAAGAGCAGAAATCTCTCTTCTGCTGATTTGTGCTGCATTGTAAATAACCATCCCACCTCCTTTGCCAGCATCACCTTGAATTTTCAGTAGAGTCAGCTACATCCAATGGCCACGTATGAGCAGTCTTTTTGGAAAATCAAGAAAATCAAGAAAGGTCATTCCATGAATGAGTTGACATAAAGAGGAGAGAAGAGCAAATGATCACAAGAAAGAAAAGGTACATTATTAAAATTTCAGTAGAGAGCTGGAGCTAAAGATGGCAAGGTAAAGCATAAGTCTTCAGAGAATCCCCAGAAACAGGCATTCTGGGCTACAAGGAGCAGAATCAAAGGCAGGATCACTCCAGTGGACATCTGTGTTATGTGTGCATGTTTACAGGGCCAGATATTTAATAGTTAAACACTTGCAGATTGATTAATTTTTTGGCTAATCATATGCCCAGTCCAGGAAAAGCTCAGCCCGAAGTTTAGATTTTTATCAGTTCACAGGTTTAGTCTTTCCCTGCTTGTTTGAAGTAATGTAATTTGTGGTTGAGATTTGCAGCTGTCAATTATCTGTTCTCCTGCCAATATTAAAAAAAAATGGGCATGGGAAGAAAATAACCATAAAGACATTTAATCAGTTACAAGAAGGAGGTTTATCTTTCCCTACCCGGTCATATTTTCCAAAAAGTCTTCAGAGAGTTTAAACTGATTAATATTTGTCATGTCAAAACCACATAATTGCAAGTCAGCCCATTAGCATGCCCATGGTCTAACAGCCCAGGACAGAGCAATCAATTTATCACTAAAATTTCATTTGTTTATTGCCCAAACAAATAAAAGAGCGGGATTGGAAATGATGTCAATGCTGTTAGTCATGATTTAGGGGGGCTCTTATTTTCCCTTAGTAATTAAAGCATTGGATCCAGGATATTTCTACTTGTAAGAGCCAAATCCATGAGTATTATAGTGGAGCACAGCCTATCAGCTATTAATCAAAGTATTTAAAAGTGAGAGTGAGAGAACTCATTTTGGACAGTTCAGTTTCTTATGAGTTCGGAGAGCTTTCTTTTTTTAGATACTTTCTTCCTTATCCACTCTGTTTTTTATTAGGTGATCTCATTTTATTGGGACCAACAAGGAAAAACCAGTACACAGAGATTATCTGTCTTTAAAAATGCACATATTGGAAGTATGATTACAGGTTGGAGTATTAAACTAAATATGGCAACTAAAGAGTCAGTATGAAGTAGGAAATTTGGCTTTTAGTTTATACTTCATTTCTTGCAAGCTCTGGGATATTGGGCAAGTCACTTGGCTTTTCAACTCATTATCCAGTATATTGGATGGATATAATGTATGTCCTACCTGAACACATAGGATCAAATGAAGTGATCACCTGCCTGCTGTAGATATTGAGTACTTTCTCTCTATAGCCCCTTGATCTACTTTATTTTTCTTCATAGCATTTATCACTACCTGAACTCTATTATGTGTACGTGTTTGTGTTTTTATGTTTTCTTCATCCAAATAGAGAGTAAGCTTCATGAAAACAATTCTGTGTTGTTGCCAGCACTAAGGCCGTGACTGGCACATGGTCTGTGATCAGCAAAATTGTTGAAAAGGTGAATCTGAGCTATAGGACCTAAGGTTATCAAAAGGAATTGGATGCAGCATGCTGGTTAAGCTCTCTTGTCAAGATGCCATGGTTCAAATATCTGCTCTACCACTTTCTGGCTGCGTGGGTATCAGTCTCAGAGAAATAGAAGCTGTTAGTACAAATCTTATGGAAACAGATAGAGGTGCCCCAGAGTTGTCCAATACCAGCATAAAAGTGAAATCCCAGCGACAGAAGGGGGGAGAGGGGAACTTGGCACCAAAGCCCTCAAAATGAACGCCATTCTTTTAAGGATGTCCTTATCACCATTTCTTTTAACTTGGGTAAGTTAATTAGCTGCCTAGAGCTTCAATTGTATCTTTTGTCACGAGTAAAATAGGCCTAATGATAGTTCCCGACTCTGAGTTGTCATGAGATTGAACAAAATAATTCATGTAAGGTAATCACAGGGCCTGAGTTCATTGTCAGTTATTGCTGTGAGTTGGTGGACTCAGCTTTTCCAAGCTAGGATGAAAAAAATTAGATGATGTCACAACAAAAGCTTACGAGGACAAAGGTTTGTTGTTGCTGTCTTGTGACAGTGCTATCTCCTGGTGATCCCAGTAGGACCATGTGGTTGTGTTTGCTGAGCTGGTACTTTTGAGGAGGGAGGAGGTCAGACTGAGTGAAGATTCTTGTACAGAATGACCTCTTGTCACTATTATATTGTCTAAACCCATGGTTCAAGTAACAGGACAGTGGTGAGCCATGCTGAAGTGGTTGATGAGTTACTTTGGTGCCAGTGGGCTGTGAGGAGCCTGAATCAGATCACCATCTGGGTAGTAATGAAAGTGGTGGGGGTGCTGGTGTCACAGGCTAGTAAGACAAGAGAACAGTCAGGTGGTTCCGAACTTGTGTGGGATTTAGCAGGATGAAGTTGTGCCTCTGTTCATGTCTGAGCCTATTCCCCTGCTGCCTTAGATCTATGAAACCTGGTAGCAGAAGGAGATTAGGGGTGAGGAATACAAAGGAAAGGAGCTAACATTTACTTAGCACCACCCCTATTTGTCAGGCATTGTTAACAATTTTTTTTAAAAAAAGGTTTTATGTATTTATTTGAGAAAGAAAGAAAGAGCATAAGCAGAGGGAACAGCAGGTAGAGGGAGAAGCAGACTCATGCTGAGCAGGGAGCCTGACATGGGGCTTGGGGCTTGGGGCTTGATCCTAGGACTCTAGGATCATGACCTGAGCTGAAGGCAGACCCTTAACCAACTGAGCCACCCAGGAGCCCTATAATTTCAAAAGATAACTGCTCTGGTCTGTCATAATCCTTGGGATAAGTGTTTGTTTATTTAATAGTTAAGGACCTGAAGCTGAGGAAGTTAAAATAACTCATGTAGGGTCAACAGCAAGGAAGGGATGGTCCAGAAGTGTGAATTCAGTCCTTTCTGGCTCTATAGACCGTGTCTTCCAATATGGTAGTTGACCTCCAGGGGAAGCCCTCCAGGGCCTGGATGGGTTCAGCACTTGGATCTAGAACTTGGCTTTACCACTTGGCAGCAAATGAGGACACTGAGCCCATTGCCTTCTTGCATGTTTCCATCTAGCTCAGCATCCAGACTGGATAGAGCCCAAGATAGAAATACATAGGCTGATGAGAAGCAGACTTTGGGGAACCAGGGAAGCCTTCCCTGCCCTGTCTCTGCCACTTGCTCCCCAAGACTATCCTGATTTGGGAGCTCTTCCCATATAGTCCCATAAACTATTTGTGGGTGTATCTGTTCTGTACCTGACACGCTATTTTCTGCCTATCTTCTTATGTTCTTCAGAAGGCTGTCCTAGGTAGTATGTGGGCATTTTGCCCCTGTAACCCTGAAGATGTTGGACTACCTTAATGATATATTTTTTTCTTCTTCATGTATATCAGTTTAAATTTAAATTTTTAAAATTTTTAAAGTGATTTTTGAGGCATTTCAACTGGAAGGCTTCTTAAGGACAGGGCTGATTTTTAAGCTGTGAAAGCAGATCTACAAGGGGAGTAATCAGAAGCCCACCTTTCATAGTTTCTCTGTGTGCCGTCTGTAGATGTTTCGATGCAACCTTTCTGATCAGAAGCTGACCACCTTGATAAGCCTGGATTGGTGACAAGGTATCCTTTATTTTTAAAGTGTGGAATTCAAGCCTATTTGTATAAATATGTTTCAGAGGAGTGCTGGTGTACACATCTTTAAGAGAATGATGCTCATTGTGAGTGCCAAGTTCCCCCCTGCCCCTCATGACTCTGGGATTTCATTTTTCTTTGATAAAAGACAAATCTGGGGCACCCATTTCTGTCTCTATAATGTTTGAGCTGACAGTTTCTGCTCATCTGAGACTGGTAGGCAGCAATACTTGAGGAGAAAGCACTGTAGAGTGGGAGAAAGCCATGGTTTTGACAATGTTAGGGAGGAAGAATTTTGAACATCCATATTGCTGTCCTTAGTGGATCTTATTTTACTCAGAAATTGCCTTCCAGTGTCTAAAAAGATTGCTATGCACCTGAAAAAAAATGGACCAAATTTGCTTACTCTTTAACAGGAGAATGCACCAATTTCAGCTCTCTGCTGGCCCAGAGAAAAATGTTTTGTGCCTCTCATTCCACGTGCATCAAGAATCAAATGCCCCAGCAGAGCCTTGACACCTTCTCATGAGAGCAGTGAGTGGAAGGCATTTGTTGCTAAGATCAAAAGTGTTCCTTTGGTTTTGAAGTTTCAACCATAACTTCACTGAGTGCAAGGAAAATCCCCATGCTTGCTTTATATAGACCATCTCTGGCTTTGCATTTTCCCTGGCAAGTCTGTGAAGACCAACTTTTCTCTCTACAAACCTGGAAATGCAGAGGACCCTTTCTCTGGGAAGTGCTGGTACTGCTGGAGCAGTTTGGGGCTTTCCTGAGAGATTTGCTTATGCCTCTCATTTGCAATAAAAAAAAAAAAACACCTGGGAAAGTCTTTCTTCTTTGTGGTTGAGACAGTAGGTGAAACTCAATGGAAAAATTTGGTAGCAGGAGAAGTAGAGTAAACCAGAATTGGGAGGGGGGGTTGTGATGGAGTAAGGGGAGTGAACGTGTCTTTGGGTCTTCTACTTCTACCAGTTTCGTGAACAATTCCTGTCTCCCTGTAATGTGTGTTAGTGCTATTTGTCCCTGTTATTATGTCTTTCTAGGCTTTGCTTACAAAAAGCCAAGAGGCCTGCTGAGGAACCTGATCTACTTAATAGCTCAAAGGGGCAAGTGATGCATTAGTCCTGAAGTCATCCTCATTTGGACAGCAGCCTGCTCTGTTATTTGGGAGTCACTCTGCAGGGACAGGGAACAGGGACAGCTAATATTTCCTGAGCACTGGCAATGCATGAGGGGTTGTGCCAGATGCACCATGAACTTCCCTCACCGACTCCCCCAACACCCTCAGGCATCTGGTATGACTGTCATTTCCATGTTACAGGTGAGGCATTTGAGACTGAGGCTGGTTCTATGATGCACGTCGCCTGGCTCCATGCAGCCAATCTGTGCAGGAGCTGGGATCTTGACTCTACAGACTGGGCTTTTAACCAACTTACTATCAACAGCATTTCTTCGTTTTTCTGTGGATGATGTTTGCTGTGGGCTGTTTAATGACATTGTCAGTGAAGTATCACAACTGATGAGAAGGATGCAGGTGGTTTTCGTATTCAGTCTGCACGTGCCTTGTAACCTGTTCACTGGGGCTTCTGCTCCCTCTTGCATTTCATCACATTTCTGTCTTGAAACCAATGGGTTCTCTTCGCATATGTGATAAGAAACCTGGGGCAAAGAAAGGGAACCACCGAAGGCTGACATCCAGAAAACCAAAAACTCCCTAAAGACTGATCATCAGTGTTTTGCTCCAGAGGGAGACTTTGATGCTAAGCGTCAAGAATTCAACCTTCCTCATCATTTCACTCCCATATTGGGCATATAATTTGTGGGGGGATTACAACTTGAATCTTCTTAGGTGCCTCTGGTTTCTGAGACAGCAGCAGCTTTTGAATCCATGTTTTTTATTTCCCCTGCTGCTTAATCTCCAGAGCGACCAATTTATAGACGGGAGGAGTTTTTACTTTATCTATTCCAACCACATTCCCACTCTATGCCTTTGTATCAGGAAGCAGCTTCGACCATCCATTGCTCAGTGCACATTTGCTGATGTGCGTTCACTTTTGTGTGTGAGTATGTGAATCTGGATATTCCTGAAGATGCTGGAAACAACGGTGAACAAGTGTAGGAGGGTGAGGACCTATATTGTATAACAAACCCAAGGCACTGAGGAGGCTGCGTTTCTTGTGAGTTAAAAGGTTTATACAAAGATTTTCTTAGTAATGTCTAAGATTTTAATAGGGTAATTAATCTTTCTAAGTGTTAGTGCCAGATTATGGGATCAGCTATTATCCCTGGCTGCAGAGTAATCCTTTGTGTGTTGCAACGAGCAGGTCTAAGTGAAGAGAATACTCAGGTTGCCAAACAAAGATATGGCTGCAGCTAGCTTGTTTAGGTTTTTGAACACATTTTCTGGTACAGTTAAAAGAACCCCTGTTTCCTTGGGACTATCACTGCCCTGTAATAGCCATTGAGTTGAGGGGAAAGGCAGAGAAATAAATATACATGCTTTGTGCTTTTTCATTTCTTAACAATCAACTATTATTATTTCGAGAATAATGACACCCACATTCATGGGAGACCTTATTTAAGCCGGAAAATACAATTTAACAGAAAGACCTGCAGGAATAAGGGCAAAGGTTTTCATCTAATTCCAAAAGTTCCGCCTCTTTCTCTTGCCTTAATCAAAGTTTAGTGAGAGTGGCCAAACCATCCAGAAAGCCAACAAAAATCAAAGGAGAACCATAGCAGCTAATGAGACTTGGCTGTGGTCTTTAAGCAAGATTGATTATTTAATATAGCCTATCAAAATATTGATTGGAAATACATGGCTTATTTCATTGCATTTTCCATATATGTATGGAAAAAAACAAAGTTCAGGACACACTGTAACATGTGAAAATCCTGCCGGCATGATCTTGTTGCAGTCCAGCTAATCACCTCTGCCCTGAGCTGGTTTATACTTCCCCTTGGCTTTGACTAGGTTCTTGCCCTGGCTGTCTAAATGGAGCAGTTATTCAGAACTACGTGTCCATTGGTTTGGCAACCGATTGTAGTTGCTGATTATTTTCTCCAAACTGCTCTCTTCTATTTAGGTGAACTCTTACAGTCCTCTACTGCTAGGATCACTGCTCTGGCAGAAAGTGTGTGTCTTTTGAGCTGTAACTCCTTCCTGGTCCGTGGGGCCATGCCCCTTGGACTGGTCCACTGTTCCGATTGGCTGCTTACCTTAGAAAGAGGCACTAGGTCCCTTCTTTCTGAAACAGTGCCTGTATTTTGTGGTTAAATTCAGCTTACATTTGCAATCCACCAAAGGGTGTTGATGGGCAGTGGGGAGATAATCTATAGCTTATTTGCCTCTTATACAGAAGTGATAGGAGAATGATGACTTAAATAAAATGCACACAGTATATTCCTGTGTTTGGTAGAGCAGTGTGCTTTCTGGAGAGTTTTAAGTGGGAAGAAGAGCCTGGGCTGGGTGTTCTGGTGATCTTAAAGTCACATTGGTGCTTTAGTTCTCTCTCAGGCAGCTACATCATCTCTCTCTCTCTGTCAAGAGGCCAGACATCTAGTACCTGAGCTGATGGGAGGAAGGTCAGTGGAGAAAGGAGAGGAGTGCTCAGAAAGTAAGACCTCGGTCAGGACACATGTGAATATCAGCACACATGCTCCCCTAGATGGTACATGAAGCAGCTTGGGCTGGGGTGCATGCCAGTGTAGCCTCATGTATTATATAATGCTCACACTAACATTACCAGACTGCAGCTACTGTTGACGGGGATGCTATCCAAGGCTGTTTAATGAAGGTCAAATAAGAAATTGTGTTTCCCCACCAGTGGCGCTTAAAATGCTCCCCTGGTTGTCACCACCTGCAGAATACTGATCATGGGGCAGGAGGGGGTGCATCCGGACAGCAGGTGCAAACATGTGAGGAAGAGCTACAGCATCAAGCAGTCAGTCCTGCTAACAAGTAGGCAGCAGTTAACATTTTGCACCCTTTGTACATTTTACACAGCATACTGATGGGAGAAAAACATCCTGGAGAAACCAATTGATGAAGACTGATGATTTAAAATGACCATTCAGCTTTTGTGGCTAGAAAGCTTGAGCTTTTGGGACAACTCTCAAGGACAAGCTTGTTTGGAGGTGTTCCAGAGCCAATGGGGACAAGGGGGAGAGGGATCAGTGTGCACTCTGGAGGAATTCAGATTGGAGAAAAGGAGGGATTGTTTGCTAGATGAGGAGGAACAGGACATTGAATTTAGGAAATGTACAATTCCCATGATTGGTTTATATTAGTGTGTGTATGAGGGTCTTATTTCACAGTGTGTATTTCAACATAGCCTTCTATTGTCTTACTAAAACTCTTAGTGTTGTTGGGTACCTGGTCTGGATGGACTCTGTGACTACTCCAGGGAAGATTCTGGGTCCCCTATTGGCCCAAATGGAGAAGTATAAGCTTAGATAGTAAATGACCTGACAAGCATGACTTTGGAGTGGTAGGCTCAATTCTATCCTCAGTGGGCAGTCATTTTGAGTAAATCCTCATCTATACTGCACTTGAAATATTGTCCAGGACATGCTGTTATTGTGGGTGGGTAATAGTCTTTTCATGGGCTTTCCCCCTACCCATTGTACAGATGATGAAAAGGAGCAGGATAAAGAGGGTGAGATGAGGGGAGAGCATGGGCTGTACTTCCTTTGAAGGAGAGCAGGCTAGAGTAAGATTTCATTCTGACCTAGTCTTTGCTCTCCTTGCTAATGGTCAAGTATCCATATTCTGGAATTAGTATTTTTTTTTTATTTAGTGGATTTATGGAAACTCCAATGCAAGTCACCAAGAATACTGAAAGTCAACAGAGAATCAGCCCAATGATGGGAAGAATGATGACCAGCTCATGTTATTTATCATAGTTTTTCATGTTTCAAAACATTCCCAGTTACAAAATCACTTTCTAGATGTGAATATATTTATCAATCCAGTTTATAATAGTCCTGGAAATATCTTCACATCAGTTATAAAGATACCATTTTTCATGGAAGTCCTTTGCTTTTATTCCCTCCTAAGATTTTACATTTTTTAAAAAAAGATTTTATTTATTTATTCATGAGAGACACACAGAGAGAAGCAGAGACATAGGCAGAGGGAGAAGTAGGCTCCTTGAGGAGAGCCTGATGCGAGACTCAATCCCAGGACCCCGGGATCACAACCTGAGCCAAAGGCAGACGCTCAACCACTGAGCCACCCAAGTGCCCCTAGATTTATTTTTAAAAGATGATCCATGGCCCTGGTAAAAAAAAATCAGAATGTACAGTAATAAAAAGCATAAGGTCTAAAATCAGGATATACAAAATAGTATATAATAACAATTAAGTTAGATTGATTTTTAAAAATTTTAACTTTTGTGAGCATTGTTTTTGTGCTGATCTCACATTCTTTAAATAGATATCTCAAATATAGGCTTTTAATTTGGAAGCTTCTTTTCTTCTGTCTTTGCTTTTAAGATTACAAATACTGGTCAAGGGGCTGTGGGTGGCTCAGTCAGTTAAGCATCTGACTCTTGATTTTTGGCTCAGGTCATGATCTCAGGTTCATGGGATTGAGCCCTGTGTTGGGCTCCATGCTCAGGGAGGAGTCTGTTTAAGATTCTCTCTCCTCGTTAAAAATAGATCTGCCCTATGATCCAGCAATTGCACTGCTAGGGATTTACCCCAAAGATACAGATGCAATGAAACGCCGGGACACCTGCACCCCGATGTTTATAGCAGCAATGTCCACAATAGCCAAACTGTGGAAGGAGCCTCGGTGTCCATCAAAAGATGAATGGATAGAGAAGACGTGGTTTATGTATACAATGGAATATTGCTCAGCCATTAGAAATGACAAATACCCACCATTTGCTTCAACGTGGATGGAACTGGAGGGTATTATGCTGAGTGAAATAAGTCAATTGGAGAAGGACAAACATTATATGGTCTCATTCATTTGGGGAATATAAAAATAGTGAAAGGGAATAAAGGGGAAAGGAGAAAAATGAGTGGAAAATATCAGAAAGGGAGACAGAACATGAGAGACTCCTAACTCTGGGAAATGAACTAGGGGTGGTGGAAAGGGAGGTGGGTGGGGGGTAGGGGTGACTGGGTGACGGGCACTGAGGGGGCAGTTGATGGGATGAGCACTGGGTGTTATGCTATATGTTGGCAAATTGAACTCCAATAAAAAAAAAAGATTCTCTCTCCTCCTCTCTCTCTCTACACCTCACCCCCATTCATGCTCCCTCTCTCACTCTAAAATAAATAAGTCTTAAAGAGTATTGCTCAAATGGGTCTAGTTCTTAATAGCCTTAAAACTTTTTTTTTTAATCTTGGAAAATGGTCCATCAGGAAAAGTTTTGGGAGAGTTACACAGATTATTTTAAAAAATGATCTACTCTCTTTCTCAAAACTATCCATTCTTGCTTCCATTTGCTGCTTTGGTTCCTAGTAGATGCCACAGAACTTCACACATGTGCATTAGATATGTATAATCAGGGGATTAATGAAGTGGCTACAGGTCCTATTTCCAACTCCTAATTAGAGACAATCACCTGAGGGATTTGCACCACTAAATAGACACTTCAGTTCTCAGTTTATAGTCCAGCTCTGGTGAGCAAATACATACTTCTCTGAAGCAATTTCTCCTTCCTCTGTCCCCAACTTCCTTCTTTCTTCCCTTTCTCCTAGTCTCCCTTCCCTTGTTACTCTCCCCCTTCCTTCTTTCTTGCATTGTTTCCTTCTTGCTTGTTATTTTGTGTAGAATTCTTTTTTTTTTTTAAAGGTAAATAAGAGGTCTGATTCTTGGAACAAGAAACAGCATTTCAGAGCCAAGTAGGCTAATATCATTAAACACACACAATTAGCCAAGGTGCTGAGGAGGAATAATTTATAAATTATGAAATTACGAGGGAGTAATTTTATGAAGAGAAATAGCAATTTTATTATGCTATTGGCATATGTCAACATACATTTACATGCATAGACATGACTATTTTTATTCCCCAATGCTTACTCCTATCACAGGGAAGGGTCCTTGGAGATGATTCAGTTCATCCATCTTACTGTACAGAAGAGGAACTAAAAACCCCAAGAACTGAGGCCACTTGTTCAGAATCTGAGCCACATGTCACAGCTGTACACAAAACCCAATCTTCAGACTTCTGAGTTTCTCCCATCATACCACAGGATTATGTATTTGTTCTGCCTGTCTTTCCCCCAACCTTATTTTGGGAAAAAAAAAGCTATAAGAAAACAAAGAATAGTAAATACTATAGTGATTAATGTACTCTTGCCAATATCTCAATATACTCTTCATTACTTGTTACCATTTTGCCACAATGAGTTCTCTCCCTTGGGTCTTTCTGTCTCTGTCTTCCTCCGTATGTATATTGTACATATGTATATCTTTCTTTTCTTGCATTTTCTTCTTCCTCCCATCTAGGTTGTTGGAAAGGAAGTTGTGAACATCACTCTTAATTAGCTCGGGATGCATCTTCTAAGAACAAAGTCATTCTTCTACATAAACACGATGAATTATCTCAATGTAACATTGATATAATATCATTGTATAATATTGTCAATATTCAGATTTTCCAGCTCTCCTTGCAGTATCATTTGGTTTTTCTTTTTCTTTTTCTTTTTCTTTTTCTTTTTCTTTTTCTTCTTCTTCTTCTTCTTCTTCTTCTTCTTCTTCTTCTTCTTCTTCTTCTTCTTCTTCTTCTTCTTCTTTTGGTTTTTCTTCTAATGATCTGAGTAAGAAGCATGCTTTGCATGCAGTTGTCATAGCCTTGTAGCTTCTTTTAATCTGGAATGACTCTCCCATTAGGTGTTTTAGCATCTTTTATAATACTGACAGTTTTGAAGACTCAAGTCTAATTGTCTGGTTGAATTTGGAGTTGTCTGATTGTTTCCCCATACTTCTTCAAGATAAGCAGTTTTAAGGCAAAAAGACTTCATGGGTGATATTATGTTTTCCCATTGCATTGTGTCAATATGCAACATGTTGTCAGATTGTCCTATTGTTGTGGAGGCTAACATTGACATGTCTTTTGAGTAAATTTATATGGACAAATATATTTAAAGGCCATGAAAAACACTGTGAGAAGAAAATCATCTTGCTCTGAGGATCCTATATATTTGTGATAGGAGAAATCACACAGTCAAAATAGACTTAGAAGCCAATTTTGGATCATTCAGAGCAGTAGTTCTCACCCCTGGGGCCTTTCAAGTCTGGTAATGATGTTCATAGGTAGTGACTTATCCAACTTTCTTTGCATTAGGAGCACTTTTACAACTATACTAAAATTGTATTTCAGTTGACTAACTCTAGTGTTAGCAAAATCCTTCATTATAGGTCACAGTCATCTGGAATGGGAAGCAGAGAAGAACCTAGGGGACAGGTTCTACAGGAGAGGGATCATAGAGGAACGGGCAGCATTGGAGAAGAAAAGGTACCAGAAATATTGACATTGCTTGGACAATTCACAGATTTAAAATCTGTCTTGTCAAAAAACATGTCAATATGTTGAGTCACTTCTCACTCCATCATCAGGAGATGAAATAAATAGGTTTTCTTGAATACATGAATGATACATTTTGGTTACTTCTCCCAAGCTGATTTTGGAACCTTTAAGGAATGACAGATAATTTCCCTTAGATCCTTGGGCTGATGGACTTCTTTCCTGTGTTTCTCCACCTTGTCTCCTCTGTGCTTTGCTCCTTGATTTATTCTGACCTCATTACTCATCAGTCCTTTTGGCTCTGGCCCACTGGTCAGTTCAGTGTAAATCTAGTCTCTCCTGTTCTTGAACCTCATTTTACTTTGATTTTTCTCTCCCAGACAACTCTCAGGAAATACCCTCTTCATTAATTTAGCCTTCTCTTCTCATATACATCTGCCTTATATACTCCTTATCCTAGCCTATACCTAGGAACCAGAAAATTGCCTTTGTTTCTAAAAGTATAGTATCTGATCCTAAGTTATCTCATTGTCAATGTAATTTTATTAAACATCAAATGGATCACAGTATTATGTTAGTGTCTCTCTTCCTTCTGTACAGGAATTCCCCACCCCCCCACTTCATACCATGCATTTTGAAATATTGAACAATTCATGTCATTTTTTATGTCATTTTTTTAAAGAAAGATTTTGTTTATCTATTCATGAAAGACACACAGAGAAAGGGAGAGACACAGGCAGAGGGAGAAGCAGGCTCCCTCCAAGGAGCCAGATGTGAGACTCGATCCCGGAACCCCAGGATCACGCCCTGAGCCCAAGGCATATGCTTCACCACTGAGCCACCCAGGCGTCCCAACTCATGTCATTTTATAACTATAGGTATGGTAAGGCCCAAATCAGAATGGCTTTGCCTATTCCTGCTAAGTGTAGATGGTATTAGTTCTGAGAGCATGGTTTCCTAAGAGAAATGCAAAGTGTTAAGTGCACGCATGTGGATTCTGAGATCAGGACTGATGGGGGTGCATTCTGAAGTGAAGAGATTGGCTGCTTTACATCTGGCAACTTATCTTCTCCTTCTATATCCCAACCTCAACAACACTGATCAGTCTTGAATGCTGAAAGTTCTTCTGATAGCTAATCATGATTTAACTATTAATTCATAACTAAAAATCTTGAGCACTAATAATCCTTTGAGGATTAGTGATGATGCCTTTAAGTATGGGTAGGAAAAAACCTATGATGAAGCATGATTGGAAGGTGTTTTTTGGGGTTGGTGGCAGACTGAAGGAGGGCTTTTCTTATATCTGACAGATCATGCTTGATTTGACTGATGCACTTTCTCCCTCTGTAATTCTGAAAATATGATAATTTCTATGATTTTTCTTGACTATTTGAATGGTTCTTGCAAAAATATGCTCAGGTTCTCTTGGTTTTAAAGAAAACAGAACCTCTCAATCCAGTTTTAAAAATAAAACCTATTGTTATTTTTCTCTTTGTAAAAATTCTATAATTTAACATCTAGTATGTCATGACCATATTAGTTTTGGTATATTTTCTTAGTTTTTTTTTTTTTTTAATTTTTTAGTGAAGAGTTTTGCTCACTTGTATTACATAGAGAAAATATACATATTCTGTACAATAACTTTTTAAGCCAAAAATTATAAAATAAGAATTTCTCTTAGTAAGTTCATAATAATCATTTTAATGGCTACACAGTACCCTTTTATAATTATGAGGCATAATTTATTTCATATTCTTTATTGCTTGTATGGCGTACATCCTTAAACACAAATAAATAATAAAAATCTTTGTAGCTAAAGATTGTCTTGCATTTAAAAATATTTCCTTGGGGTGTTGTGAATATTGATATACAACTTTGTGAAAGAGTAGTAGTATGTCATATTTGTTATCAATATATGTGATCACACAATACGTGTGTATGTGAAAATGTAGGTGATACTTTCACTATCAACATTGTATATTATATTTTTTCAAGAGATTGCTAATTTTATAGGTCAAGCTTAAAAATATTATCTTGTATTTATTGTAATACTAAGAACTATGGAACCTTTTCCATGTTTTGTGATTCAGATAGATTTCTTCTAAATGAGTTATCTGTTTGTCCTTTGATCATCTGTCTTCCAGAGTTTTGATGGTTTAAATATCAGATTTTACATGCTTTTTAATAGAACAAAGATAAAAGTCATTTGGCTCTTTAGTCTGTTACAGTTTTTTTCCTGGTTAATTGCCTTTTGGTTAGCCTGGTTTTCTCTCTTTCTTCTCCATCAAGGAGAATCACATTTAAACTATAAAGAGTAAAACTTACATAAGTAACAACTGAAGCTCAAAAAGGTGAGAAGCATTGTGCTTCTTCAAATGTGTGAAACTAGTCATTCTTTTGATGAATTACTTTTCTTTTTTTTTTAAGATTTTATTTATTTATGAGAGAGAGAGAGAGAAAGAGAGAGAGAGAGAGAGAGAGGCAGAGACACAGGCAGAGGGAGAAGCAGGCTCCATGTAGGGAGCCCGACGTGGGACTGGATCCTGGGTCTCCAGAATCAGGCCCCAAGCCAAAAGCGGCGCTAAACTGCTGAGCCACCCGGGCTGCCCAGATGAATTACTTTTCAAGGTAATGAAAGAACTTGAAGATGCAATCATGGACAGAATATCTCTCATCTTTGGGGAAGAGGGTATTTCAAAAATTAGCAAAAATGCAGATCTAAGTTTACTTTGCTGGTATTTTGATGGCACTCTGGCAAAATTCTAAATCAACTGTGTATGAGAATTCTTCACAAAGAGGCACTTGGGTGGCTCATTTGGTTAAGTGTCTGCCTCTGCTCAGGTCATCATCTTGGGGACCTGTGATCGAGCCCTGCATTGGGTGCCTTGCTCAGCAGGGTGTCTGGTCTTCTTCTATCCCTCTCCCATGCTTGTGCTCTCTCTCTCTTTCTCTCTCTCTCATCCTCAAATAAATAAGGTCTTAAAAAATTCTTCATGAAATGAAAGGGTGGCCAGTTAGAATGAGTTCGTAAACAATAATTTATGTCAAAGTAACGATTTTTGCATGGGTTTTGCATGGTTATTAGATGGAAAGAATTCTGTGAACATAGTCTATTCTCTTTCTGCAGGGCATTCAGTGGGAACTTTTATAATATTCTTACAGGCATGATGGAGAAGTTTGGCTTGGATGATAATCCTGTTAGGTGGATTAACAACTAGTTAAGGAGGTCACACAACAGGATACTGATTGACGGGAACTTCAAGTTGTGTTCAACAGGGCTCCAATATAAGCTATAGCTTAACAAACACTTTTATAATTACTAGGATGGAGAGATCAAAGCCTTCTCACCAAATGTGCATAGGTTCCAAACTGAGACCCTTAATGAATATGTTGGATGAAGGAATCTTTCTGAAAAATCTCAGTTGATGGAAATCATGGTCGTAGACACACATGTAAAGTATGAGGAGTTCAGGTGAAAACAATGAATTGAGCAAATATAAGATGGAGAGTCCTTGTAAAAGTGAAAGAATCAAACGTTTCCATTGTTTGAAGGTTCCAAGCCAGAAAAAAGCATAATATCTTTATGTGTCAGTTCTCTGGAGAAAACAGAACCAATAGGACACATACACAAACATGTATACACAGGTGTTAATGCAGGGTGGAGGAGGTGCTGGGAAGTCTGAAATCAGGCCGGCTAGGAATTCTGGCAGGAGTTGGAATCAGTGTTGCAGTCTTGAGTCTGAAGGTGTTCTGAAGGCTGAATCATTTTCTTTTAAGGTCTTCAGCTGTGATGGATGAGGCTCATCCACATCATGGGGGGCAATGTGCTTCACTCAAAGTTTAGTCTTCATAGCAACCTCTAGATTGGTGTTTGACCAAACAACTGGGTATCATAGCCTAGACAAATTGACATAAAAAATTAACCATCACAAAATTATTCATGGACTATTGAGCTGAAGTGATAGAATTATCATATCTAGATCACTAATGGTCAATATTTACTGTTCTCTGCACTGCTCAGAGCACATTTTGTAGTTTGGGCTTCATTCTGGGTAACAGTTTTGTTGAGCACTTTTCCACTGGAACGAATCAGAGTTGGTAGAGATGGTGAAAAGCTGTGAAGACAGACAGGAGGAACTGTGATGCTCCTTAGAAAGAATAAGATCAGAAGACTCTTTTGGTTCAGGATTATTTTGCTTGGAAATGACTTCTATTGCCTTACACAGCAAGTAAAATGGACAAGAAAAGCAAGAAAAGAGCTGGTCTTTCTCAAAGATCCTGTAAAAATATGTCTTATGGGTATAGCCTTTGTCAACTGCCTGCTTAGAAACTAATCATGGGATGGGGTGCATCCAGCCAACTGGATGGCTCAGTTGGTTAAGCATCTGCCTTTGGCTCAGGTCATGATCCTAGAGTCATGGGATCAAGCCCTGCTTTGGGCTCCCTGCTCAGTGGGGAGTCTGCTTCTCCCTCTTCCTCCACCTGCCACACCCCCTGCTTATTCTCTCTCTCTGTCAAATAAATAAATAAAATATAAAAATTTTTTTTATAAAGAAACTAAACAAGGGACAGGAAATTTGTATGTATTAATTGGTGGGCTTAGGTCATATACCCATTCCAGGAATGTACGCCTCCATCCCCTGCAAACGACTGCATGTGTTAAGAGTGAGGAAGGTATGGAACTGAAGGAAAATTGGATACTGTTACCAGAAGAAGAGAGGGATGGGTACTGGCTAACAAAAAGGATCATTCTTTACCAGAAAGGACTTCATGACTATTTTTCAAACATTTCTAGGCTCTGATGTCAGAGAAGAGAAGAACTGGTGTCAGTGGTCAGAAGTGAAGAGGAAACAGTTTTTTATCTCTACATAAGGACTAATATCCTCCTAGAGTACCAGAGCTGTGTGTGTGAAAGGGTCACCTGTACCCTGTCCCTAGAGGAATTATGGAGAAGTTTTTAGATATTCTAAAGGTGATCCCTGTTTTGTTTAAGAAAAATTGCCTAGCTATAATAGACAATCCCTTCTGTTTCTATGATTCTATTATTCTGTTCTCTACATACACATGTATGCCAGTGCATGCACACGATCTTGTTATTAGATTCTCCCAAGAGGGAAATTTAATCCAATTGCCTGATAAGGGCATTATTTAATGTCAATTGTTTCTGAATTGTTACTTTTGTGCCTGAGAATGGATGCCACGTTTCTATTTCTTGTTAAAATAGCCTTACCCAAGACCTAAGTGGTTACCCATGCGGCATAGGGGATATAATGCTGATTAGGAGCAAGGGAATAGAAAGACCTAGGAGTAGGGTTCACTTTATTCTTGTGTATGGGTCACCTCTGCAAATAGAATATTCAATTTCCACTTTATATTTCAGTTCTAATACAAAATGCTGGGAGAACGAAGCCTATAAGAAAGAAATAACACTAAAGGGAAGCCCTCAAAGATAATTCCATCATCCATAACGCCAGGCGCTTCCTGGCATTATGACTAATAAAACTCAGCTAAAAACATGTTCTAAATATTTTTATGTGCAAAAAATAGAAAATTGTAATAAAATAATGGCTGTTATTTCAAACCATGACTATAAAATGCCCCTGGGACAGAGATGCCTAATTATGAAATAAAACAACTTTTGTATCCCTCAGGCAATGTTTTCAAACCAGTGCTCCCTCCAAAGTAGTCACTATAATTAGTCCAATTCCCCAGAAGAAATGAAAAGTGGAGGGGAATTCATTTAGGGCTATAGCTCAGGGCTGTGTCTTGGATTAGGACCAAATGGACTATTAAAATGTTACTATGAGGTAAGATTATCAGCATCGTGGGTCAGAGGAATACTTCTTATCTGGAATTACTTAGTATTAGCTTTGAGTCAAGATATTTGTATATTTGCTTTCCAGGTAAGTTGGGAGTGATGAATTCTAGGAGCAGTTGGATGATCTTGATGAAAGTTTATTCCCCACAATGGTTAGCTCTGCCATTTCCCTGAGCCTTAGCTTTTTCTTTTGCACTTCTCACATGGGGTTACAATGACCATCTCCTTAGAAACATGGAGGCTTACAAAAAAACCTTATGAATGAGAAGGGGAGGAAAAACATCAAGATTTCTTTTCTGCTTTCCCTGAAATATTTTTTATTTTATTATTATTTTTAGAGATTTATTTATTCATAAGGAACACACACACACACACACACAGAGGGAGAGGGAGAGGCAGAGACGTAGGCAGAGGGAGAAGCAGGCTCTTTGTGGGGAGCCTGATGCAAGACTCAATCCCAGGACCATGGGATCACACCCTGAGCCAAAGGCAGACACTCAACAACTGAGCCACCCAGGCATCCCTCCCTTGAAATATTTCTTGATGGGGAAAATATTCCAGAATCTTAAACCTCAGTATTAAGTATTTTATATTTGGATACCTAGAATTCATTCCTACTAAACTATTTCTAAAGACATTTATTTAGAACTGGGCTTGATTTGTTAGGAAATGTTGTACCATTCTTTCTATTTTAAAGGCAAGCAGTGCAGTACAACATTTTAAAAATGACTTGGATACTTTCTAGCTTCCGGAGATCATTGCTATTTTCTCAAGTCAGGCTGCTCTGCCTTCTGTGTGGGTTTCCTTTTGTTGACTTTGGACCTATAGCTATGGCCTCATCCTCTTAATTTGTTCAGAGTGGGAGTTGAATACAATCTGTGTCAGTCAAGGTCCTAGTAGGAAATTGGGTAATTTGGACGGAACTGAATGAGGGGACTAATTACAATAGTGTGTTCAGATTGTAGAGAAATTGCAAGGTACAATCCAAAGTGAGGAGAGAAAGTGTTCCCAGAACAGAGGAAGATATGTAGAAAAGGCTGCTTGACAGTACCTGTGACCTGTAACCTTTCCTCTTTCCTCTTTCTGGTTTCTTGTCTACTGTATTGGGTTCTCTTCACTGGGGAGCGCAAGAAGCTTGCTGATGGAGTAGTCTATATGGATTTTGGTCTGTCTCCCTGTCTCTTCTAATAGGTTTTCCCCAAAGAACTGAACTGGCAGCCAGCTTTCCGATGGAGGGGTACCCAGGTGGGCTTCAGGATACCCAGTGAAGGAGTACATGGTGCATGGGGATGGGCTAGCAGAAGAGCCTCAGCCCAGTATGCAGGAGCACCCATTTGCAAATGCAGAAATGAGCTAATAAGCTGCAACCACATTTGCCTAGCTTTGAAACAAAATCTCAGAGGTGGATATGGGAAGATTTCATTGTCTTCTCGCATAATAAGCTACTTCCAGGCCTCTGGTCAAGGGTCACAGCCTGAGAACTGATGGGACCACCGCTTCCTGCAGCAAGCCCTCTACAGGACCCGGTCTTGAGCCTCCCACTTATCTTCATCTTCTGTAACATGAAAGCAATTTGTCTGGATTTAGAAATATCACATACTGGCAAGCTTTGAAAAACACTTGTCTTAGGACTGTTACGCAGTTTTTAAAAGACAAGAAATGATAAGGTAACATTGGAAGACTCAGAGGCTGCTGAGGGTGACAGTTCAGGATAAGTGAAGATTTTATAAGATCCTCTGTGGCAAAAAGCAGTGTGTGGGGTGGTTTTCCCTGTTGTCTCTCTCTTTTTTTTCCTCAGCAAATTCAATGAAAACAATACTTTTTTTTTAAGGATTTCATTTATTTATTCACGAGAGGCACAGAGAGAGATGAGGCAGGGACATAGGCAGAGGGAGAAGCAGGCTCCCTGTGGGGAGTCTGATGTGGGACTTGATCCCAGGGCTCTGGGATCATGACTCGGTCCAAAGGCAGATGCTCAACCACTGAGCCACCAGGTGCCCCCCAAAATAAAAGACTTTTAGGTAGTTAACATGGAGTCCAGAAAATCAAATATCTTCTCTTTTTCACTCTCTAAGATTAGGGAATTAGTTTTTTTTTCCTGTTAAGAGGTTTTCTTTATTTCCTAAATATTGGCTTCACTTAGGCTAAATAATGTCTTACTTCAATCAAATAATACTTATAGAATGATTATGTTGATAATTTAATATATCAATATATCAAAAATGATAATTTTTTAAAAAAGACTTTATTTATTCATGAGACACACACACACACACACACACACACACACACACACATACACAGAGGCAGAGACACAGGCAGAGGGAGAAGCAGGCCCCATGTAGGAAGCCCAGTGGGGAACTCAGTCCTGGGACTCCATGACCACGCCCTGAGCCAAAGGCAGACACTTAACTGCTGAGCTACCCAGGCATCCCAAACATAATTATAAGAAACCTTATATCTTCACATAAAATATTTTAAGGTATTTTAAATGGTCTCCTTAAGCACACAGAAATACTCATTTTTATTTCTTCCCAAATTTCCATTCCTTCTCTCTCATTTACCCTAAAGCTCAGATCTGGGGAAAAATCCTTTCTATTGATTCCATCTTTTCAAATTTGTTACAGTTTACTCTTGGAACACAGGTATATTTTGAGAATAAAATATCCTGAGTCTTGAGTGGAGAGAAGTTATCTAATTCTTTTTACCAAAGGAGCCACTATTCTCTAAACACAGCTGTGGGGAGACCCCCTCAGGGAGAGGGTCATCATTTGAAATCTGCAGTTTATTTTACAACTAATAAAGTAAATGGATCCTGTCTGAATTCTAGACCGGGTGCCTGCAGACATTAGAGATGTGTGTGTGTGAGATGCATTGTTTGGGACAGGAGTAGTATAGAAACACATCTCGGGTTCTACGATGCTTTCCAAGAAGACAAAATAGGATTTTTCTCCTTGATTGGTTGTCCGGTCAGGCTGTGATGGTGGTTGAAACTTTGTGTCTGGCCTAGGGTTGTGAATTCACAGATAACCCATCCTTGGATTGCTCTCTACTTCTGAGCCATGGAACTGTTTCCTTTCTTATTTTGTCATGATCAAGAAGTCACAAGAATCAGAAAACAAAAAATCTAATTGGAAGTTAGTCTTAGACAACTAAAGACTGACAAACCCTTAAGGAGAATTGAGATAAATCTCTCTCTTCATTTGTTTATTTCTAGGAGCTGCAGAGAAAAAAAGTTTATTGATATCTCAGAGCATAATAGACCTTACAAAAGCTATCAGAACGGTATAGACTAAATTGTAGAGGAGAAGTTAATTCGTTTCACTAAGTAAGCATCTCCTCTTGCTTAACTACCCTAAGAAAAAAAAGTCGAGGTACAAATAAGTCACTAGGAAAATGTGAAGTCAAATTTGTATAGAATTTACATTCCTAATCAGGCACGTTGGGTTATTTCAAAAGCTTTCTGTGTAATGTAGTGATGTGGGAGTCATTGGAAGGAAGTTTTTTTCCCCCAGTCTATTTTACTTTTTTGATGGGAGTTGGGGAGGAGAAGCAAAAATCAGGAACAGTTTGTGGACTTCTGTAGACTTATTGGATTTCTTTTTTTCTTTTAAATTTCACATATGAAGGCAGAGCTCTAGCTCTGTGAAATTGGTGTGCTTTTAAAGCTAAAAACAAGAGTGAAGTGTGCAGCCATCTAATTTTGAGATAATGAGGATCAGAGTAAAGAGGGCAGGAGTGGGAATGAAAAGGTGGCGGGAGGGATGTAAGAGATAGAAGACTGGCTATGTCTTCTGACAGAGGCAGGTTGCAGATAGGACCAGGATTTTGTGTTGGTGGGTCCCTGAGAGAATCCTATTAACATTCATAGACTAACAATGTTTGAGGGGCAACTTATCTTTGGAAGGTAGAGGTGAGGTGGGGGGAATGATACACAGTACAACTTTTCCAACATCTGGGATTCCATTGTGACATTGCAGTGTTTCATGATGTCTTAATTGGTAATGGAGAACATGAGGACTCCTTCATTGCACAGTTATGAAGGTTAAGTGAGACAACATGTATGAAAAACTTAGGGATAATGATTATAATTATACATCATCCTAACAAAAATGTTAAGCCAGCCTTGCATAATTCCTGTATGCCAGATGCTGTAGTAAGATTTTTACACATATTAACGAACTTCATTCTTCAATGGCTCTTTGAAGTAGATATGAGATCGTCTCATTTTACAGATGAGGACATTGAGATGTAGTGAGAGGGAAGGTAACTTGCTTGAAGTTACAATAAGTGGCAGAGCTCAGACTCCATTCAGGTGGCTGGACTCCAGAATCCAGCTGTTGATTGCTCCCTTCTATAGACTCCTGGGAAAAATTTGAACTGTTCATTCTATAAGACTGGAGAACAGTGGGTAGATTTGCAGTGACTGAGTAATCCTAGTCAACAGCCCACATCCTAGTACATCCAGCACATCCTCATGTACTGAAGAAGCTCCAAGATGTGGGAAGGTCGATATGCCTATGGGAATAAAGGTAAAGACTTAAATGTTTTGTCGTGTGTAAGTCATAAAGACATGTGGTCAATTTTTAAAAATATCCATAAACAAAGGAATTCATAGGTAACCATGGTTTTACCTCTCTTGACATTGATTTATTTGACAAGTATTTTTGAACAATCACAGTACTTAGCATTATGGGGCATTCAATGGAGGACAAGGAAATTCCTTCCTTTACCAAGTTCACTGTGATATGGGAGAGAGAGGTGAGCACCAGGAGCAAATTAGCTCCACGTGGGTCATGGGAGGATCACATGTAATGGTTTTTGGGAGAAGCGACACAAATATGGAACAAGGAGGATGAAAAGGGGGTTAGTGATGATAAAAATGAGCAGGGGAATCAGAAAGTGGGAAACAGGCTGTTCCTGTGGACTTGCTATAAGCAGTTCAATTGGCTGAAAGACTGTGGTCTGCCGCGGGTGAGCATCAGGCAGAGATGAAGCTGGAGTGGTGGGCTGTGGTCAGCTCATGGGAGGCCTTCTAGGTCGTGGTGCCAAGTTTGGTACTTGTCTTAAGGGCAGTAGAAATTCTTGGTGTGATTTAAACTGAGAAGTGCAATGGTCCCGTAGCATGCTTGCAACACATCTGGAGCATAAAATATGATCATCAAGTACTGATCTTGAAGGGCCCTTGGGGAATATATTTTTATTTATACCAAATTTATATTGAGCACCCATTGCATCTCTAAAGAGCCTGTAAACTGTATGAAGGAAAGATAAACTTGCACCTAAACCTTAGCACGAAGCGTGCCCTTCTTTTCTAATGAGTGCACTTTTGTGTAGGGTCAGATTGTTTTGCTGCAGAATTGCCAGTTATTTGTCTGGGGAGGCAGTTGAACTTGATTTCTAATCTCAACTGTGCTCCATGAACCTGGGACAAGTCAGTTAACCGTCTTAGATCTTGTTTTTTTTTTTCATCTGTAACTTGAGGAAGTTGAGGAAATCATGAAAGTTTCCTCTCAGCATTAAAATTCACCTATTGTGGTTTGAAACTTCAGACATTCCAGGGGTGTGAAAAGTGACTAATTTTTACAATGTACTGTTGTTTTGTTATGGCTCTCCCTCCCCATCCTGGGTTATTTCAGGGGTGATTGTTATTGTAGAAAGGAGCTGAAAGGAGAATAAGTTTTGATTCAAAATCACTCAAGCTAAAGAGGAATTTGGAGACCACTTTATCCATTCCCACTTGTTGCAGATGGGGACACTGAGTCCACCCCTGTCATGTGACGTATCCAAAATTCCAGGAGTGGGTTGGTGGCAGAGTGGAGTTTAGGGTCCCAGGGGCTTCAGACCCCCACCCCAATCCTCTTCCTACTTTATTGGGGGTCACTTTCCTTATCTCTGTTGGGTGATAGCAAGTGTTGTTTTTGGTAATAATGAGAAAGAATGTCGGATTCTTTGGAGCTCTTTGGAAGATTTCAAATGTTTTTAAGTAGAAGTAGCTGTCACTGCCAATTAGAGTGGCTGTTTATTTTCCTGGCTTCAAGTAGCCCATATATATAATATATATGGATATATATATGATATACATACATATATTCTATAAGTATATATGCTAATATATACTCATATACATACTTATATATTCATATATATATTTCTTATCTATATAATATATGTAGTAGTATTTCTAATTTGATCCCATATTCATATATTATTTCTCTCTCACTCTCTCTTATTTTTTTTCCTAATGGTTTCCTCTTTAATTTCTCTACCAGAAAGATTCTTTTTTTCCCTCCTTTCTCCACCCCAGTTCTCTTATATCAGCAAGTAAATGATCTTTCTCTTAGTTCAGGAAGCTGGCAGCCTCCAATCTGCAGCCCTTAGATAGCCAGCTAATTAAGGGGAAAGCAGGTGTGGATGAGTCTATTCAGCCTGTAAATAAGTGCCAAAAATTAAAGTTATTGGTCTATGAGTGCTAGCAGGTGGAAGCTCTGTTTTATACCTTTAATAGAGGAGAGAAGAGAGGGGGGCGTTGGGAGGCCTTAAGGGCAAGCAAGAAAAAAAATGACTTTTTTATGACTAAAAGCTCTTCAAAAGAGAATGTGTCTATTTCTGAATCATTGTCTTGTTTGGGATTAATCCTAAAGGCATATAATTGCCTGCCCTAAGGGTCTAATGTTCCCCAAGCAGGGCTCCATGAACTGTATGGCCTGGGCAGAAATAATTCATGGTCTCAAGCTGATACTTAGCCCTGTAACTCATGGCTGACTACAGACATAAGTGCCTGTGTTCTTTTGTGATTTCTCTTCTCTATTTCTTACATATGCTCAAATGCCCAGAGTTCCCTCTCCGCAAAACCCCTCTCTCAAATGCTGAGGAAAAAAAAATATGATCTATTGTTGCACAACTTAATGCATTACTTAATGAAGCGATTTGGAAATAAAATTTGTGTGAGGAAATGAGTGCCCGGGAGCACACTTCTCCCTTTGTCATTTTCTTTTCTCTTTCTAAGTTTTTCCCCCCTTTCTTCTTCCTTCCTTTGTGTTTAATAATTTATTTTAGCATTTCTTAACCGGAGGACATTTTTTCCAGTAGGGTGTTGTAGCAGAAGACCACAAAAGCATCAGATACTACGCATTCAAACTACATTAGCAAGCGGCAGAGATGCTACCCCGTACAAGAGAATAATTACAGTGTATCTTCATTGAAATTGTACACATGGCTTTGTGATCACGCTCATTAATTTAGATCCAAATGAAGCAAAATTATTCTGCATGGCTGCTGAGTTAATTTATGCGATATAAGTAAAGAAAAGTTAAATAAAATGTGATGGAAAATGAGATTGCAGCCAGGCAATTAGGTCCAGAAGAAGAGCTTCCCTCATCTCCCCATGCTTGCTGGCCCCTCTTGTCTGCAGACATGATCCTGTTAGTGCAAAACTTTGTTCATTCAAAGGCTGTATCTTGGAATGTCTTGATGGAAGTTCTGAAGCAGCATCTTCTTTAATTTTTTTTAAGGGGGGGGGGAGAATAATTTGCCAGTCTGATAGATGGTTTGCTTGGAACTATTCAAATATCCAGGTAAAAGAATGTGAGTTTTTTTCTAATAATGTGAGCCTGAGATCCTGGCAGAAATGAAAAATACTGTGCTATTATGGGTGATATTTATTTTTATAGGTTTGAGCATCTTTTTTTAAAGATTTTATTTATTTATTCATGAGAGACACAGATAGAGAGGCTGAGACATAGGCAGAGGGAGAAGCAGGCTCCTAGCTGGGATCCTGATGTGGGAATCAATTCCAGGACCCCTAAATCATGACCTGAGCCAAAGGCTTAACTACTGAGCCACCCAAGCACCCCCAGGTTTGAGCCTCTTACTGTGGATTATGTATTGCATATTGTTTCAAGGAGACAGAGAAATGAGCTTTTTTTTTTTTTTTTTTTTTTTTTTTAAATCAAAGAGGGAAATAATGTGTCATCGTCGTTTTCTGGTAGGGCGGCAATTGAAGATATGTCTTAGGAAAACTACCCATGTTTTCTACCTTATTTCAGCTCAGTCCCAAGTTATTTGAAAGTGGTAATGAGTTTTGGTTTTGTTATCAGTATACTAGTTTGTCTTACAAGATAGAGGGAGGACTATATTTCTCTATATAGAAAGGAGACTGATTTTGAATCTAAATGTCATTTGAAAGCATCCACAGAAGCTTCTTTTATTTATTCAAACTTTCATTTCTGTGAGAGAAAATTAGATTTAATTCGATCAGAAAAATTTTTATTAGCCTATATTTATGTGATGCAATGATAAATGTGAGTCTCTGTCCTTCTGACTGCTTGAATCTAACAGATTGAAAGAAAAAAAAATGTGCAAAGAGCTAGCAAACTACCTGAGCCAGGAGTAGCTTCAATCTACAATGGAGGTTCAAAAAGAAGTATTTCAAGTGGAAATGACAGCGGAATGAGGACAGTCTTCCTGAGGTAGGTACAGGCTCTGATAGAACAGAGAGATTTGGGTCAGAAGAGGGAAGGGTAAAATGATGAAGCAGTCAGGAGCTGTGCAATTGCTTGGAATGTAGGGTCCTGTGAAGTTATCAAGAGAGAAAATTCTAGAAAAGTAGACTAGGATAACACTGTGGGGTTTGGGGTTGGATTGAGGGATTTTGATTTTACTTGGAGGCAAGAAAGGGGCATTACAATTTAGGGAGCAGCTAGGGGCTGCCAGTGACATAAGGTATAGGTGAGAAGAGGGACCCTTTGGAGGCTGGCAGGTCCTTAGGAAATTGTAGCAACCAGCCAGGCAGGTGATAGTCATTAACTAGAAAGACATCAGTGGGGATGGTAAAAATGAGACTGTCAAAAAAAAAAAAAAGAGAGACTATCTCAGGAGAATTTGGAGGCCCAACTGGTTGGATGTTGGGGAGGAGAAAGGAGAAGGAAGAGATAGATGCTGGGAGCAGTAATAGAAATCTAAAGTTTATAGATTGTGGCAAAAAGGTAAATTCAGTTTTACACCTATGTGTTTTGAGATGCTTCTGGAACATTTACCAAAAGATGTTATAGCAGTTAGTTAGAAATTCATATTAGAGCTATGTTGAGGACTTGAGCCTGGAGAGACAATTTGGAAGGTCAAACATAAGATCCATCCTAGCAGAAGGCTTGTGAGTGGGTGCTGTTGCTCTGGAAGAATGATAGGTGAGAGAGAAGTGAAATGAATGATGTGGGAAAGGAGAAGAAATGGAGGATAGAAGAGTAACGGGCAACGAGGGGACCTAGATAGAAGAGTAACGAGGGCAACGATGGTATAGCCTAGTGAAGTGTCAGGAGGAAGGAGTTTTATGAAGGACAAGACCAACAGGGGTGAACACAGCAGGGTGGCTGAATGGGGAAGGATAAAGACCATTGAATTTGTGTTTGGAAGGCTGGTGGCCACTTTGATGATGGAGATAGAAAAATAGACTTTAAGTGCTTAGACTCAGGTGACAGTGGGTTCAGGGTGCTACCGTTTCAAGATGAACAAAAAATGTGGAGATCAATCCAGAAAAGGGAATCTTTTTTTTATCCTTTTATTTATTATTATTATTTTTAGTTTTTTATTGGAGTTCAATTTCCCAACATATAGCATAACACCCAGTGCTCATCCCATCAAGTGCCCCCTCAGTGCCCATCACCCAGTCATCCCCACCCCCCTGCTCACCTCCCTTTCTACCACCCCTAGTTCGTTTCCCAGAGTTAGGAGTCTCTCATGTTCTGTCTCCCTTTCTGATATTTCCCACTCATTTTTAGAAAAGGGAATCTTTTAAAAAGACTGGATGTAGATCTTTGAGCCTTCCCTAATAGATTTTCCCCAGCTTATTTTCTTTGAAGCCTCTGTTTCTTGGAGTAAGAATCTCTTCCCACCATTGGTTCTCGATCATTTGCTAAAATTCCTGGAGCAGGGAGGTCCTTTCCTTTCCTTTCCTTTCCTTTCCTTTCCTTTCCTTTCCTTTCCTTTTTCCTTTCCTTTTTCCTTTCCTTTTTCCTTTCCTTTTTCCTTTCCTTTTTCCTTTCCTTTTTCCTTTCCTTTTTCCTTTCCTTTTTCCTTTCCTTTTTCCTTTCCTTCTCTTTCTTTCATTCCTGAAGAGACACAGGCAGAGGGAGAAGCAGTTTCCCAGCAGGAAGCCCGATGTGGGACTTGATCCCAATGGGATCACGCCCTGAGCCCAAGGCAGACACTCAACTGCTGATTCACCCAGGTGTCCCTGGAGAGGTCATTTCTTAATGAGAACCTCTCCTTTCATATACTGACTATGGATATCTTCCTTCCGGGAAAGGACTTCATTTTTATATTGCTACTTTGCTTTCTTGTCATGTTTCTGTGGAATAAAACAGAAAGTGTGGCTGCAGAGCACACTCTTGGTAATCTTGGAGGTCATGATTCTGGAATATAGTAACTAACTACATCTATTAGTGGTGGAGAGGGAGGAATATATTTCACTGTGGTGTAAAGATCATGCAAAGAGCCAGTTGGCTAAGGAGCAGATTTCAAGCGTCCCTTGTCCTCCTTTGGGTTCTTTCTCATGATTGTCCATTCATCCATGCCTAAGCCACCTTGCACCCCATCAGATCCATTCTCTCATTAGAACCAGCTGTGAAGACCATGTAAGAGTAATATTTTGGTCCGAGGAGTGAGAAGGAAAGAGACAAAAAGATAGTTTAATGGAGTAGAACAGTTACACGTTCCAAATTCATTTCACAAACCTTTTATTTTCATCACAGAGCAAATGTTCATTTCCCCATTTGCCCTTCTTTTTATCCAGCTACTGATGTTTCCTTTAATACTGCTTTGTTTACAGTAGGAAGTACAGTATCAAGGATTTAAGGAAATGCGTGGTTAAATCTTTTTTCCCATGATTCCAATGAAAACTGGCAATTCTTTCTGGTGCCTTTTTTTTTTTTTTTTTTTTTGCTTTAACCCTTTATTTTATTTTATTCCTATCTCTGTTCTATTCCACATGATTTATGCAAGTACTGTCTTGGCTTCAGGCACTTGGAAATAAGGTTCTCTTTTGCATATCAAGGAGTGCACAGAGTTCCAGACATTCTCTCAGACATGCTGAGATCACTGGGGTGGGGGGTGGGGGGGGGGTGGGGGGAGAGTGCTGGCTCAGCAGAAATGTAGCTGTCACTGATTTGTGGAGGCATCAAAAAGAAATGAAGGGAGACCAAGGACTGAGTACAGTAGTCATTTCAAGTATGATAAGTAATCCTGAGAACAAAGTTTTGCTCATTTCTAGTTTCCACAGTTTTAGAGAGTTCATGCCTGGGGTTTTTCCTTGGCCCTTTCTGTTTGTGTACAATTATCTTGAGACTGACTTGCTAGCAAATAGTATGCTCAAAAATGAGAGTAATTCCCGAGAAGATATTTATTCAGTGACTCATTAAAACTACATTCACATTTTTACTAAGCTATACAGATTTGATTTTCTATGTGAATATTTGGCATAACATTATAGATTATTATATTTGCTTTGGAATATTTATATTTAATTCTTATGATGCTTTGGCCTCTGTTTCCTTTAAGTTGTGAGTCTACTTTTAACTTTTGTTACCTTGATATAACCATCTTCCTCCACCTCTCTCCCCTTCTTCTATTAGCTCTAGTTCCTGATGCTCTTCTTAGGAGAGTATGGAACCTGATTTTACTAAATATTCAAGACTCTTGCTTTGGAAAGAAATTGTGCTCTGTAGCCATTCATGATTCCATGTGTTGACTCCTGGCTCTTTCCCAAGACCTCTGCACCATGTCTCTCTCTTTCTCTCTTCTGCCTTTTTATTCTACTCTATCACCCCTGACTTGGGTTTGCTTTACTCTGGCTTTAGGTTACAGGACTATATGGTCAGTAGTTTCTCTATGTTGTGAGTTGAATTGTGTCCTCCCAAAAGATACGTTTGAGTCCTAATCCCTAGCACCTGTGAATGTGACCTTATTTGAAAATAGGATCTTTGTGGATGTCTGCAAGTTGAGATGAGGTCATACTGGATTAGGACGGACCCTAGTCCAGTGGCCTATGTCCCTACAAGAAGAAGAAAGTGGACACAGACACACAGGAAGTATATGATGTGAAGATGGAAGCAGAGATTGGAATGATGCATCTATAAGGCAAGAAGACCAAGGATGGCCAGCCACCATTAGAAGCTGGGACAGAGACACAGATTCAACCCTAGAGCATCCAGGAAGAATCAACCTAGCCTCCAGAGCTGTGAGAAAATAAATTTCTGTTGTTCTGAGTGACACAGTTCATGACAATTTGTTATTCCAGCCTTATGAATGAACTGACCTTCATTTTGTATTATTTAAAATTTTGGTTTTTCATAAAAATAAAATTGATCCTAGGTAACAGCAAAACCTATTAGGCTTCTGAGTTACAAGCCATAGAAACTGGTGTTGGTGATTTTAACTGGCCATGAGGGTAAAAATTATTCAATAGAATGATAGAAGCAGTTAATGGAATCAACAGGAAAGCTGGGGAATTGGGCTGGAGATTAGGGCAACAGCCACGGGCATGCCATTTGTACATGTTTTGGGATGTCATGGCTTCTGGACACATCCTGCCATTATGGCTGACTCCTTTATCTTCATAGTAAACTCCCTCTATTACTGTGCTGCCTGTCCCTGAGGTAATCATTCAGGGATCCAACAACCAGTAGGGGTTTTCCAAGCTGAGTCTGAGCTTGAGAGCCTCTGCTTTGACTGCAAAAGAGCATGAGGATGGACCATATCTCCTGAGGCTTTGAGAGTGGGAAGCAGAGCTTTCTCATGCCTCCTGTCTGAACCGTCCTTAGCATCTGTGTCCAAGAAAAATTTTGCACCAGATGCTTGTTAAAAATGGCAAGGTACATTTTATTCATGCTACTGCGGTAGGAGGAGAGAGCCCTCAGTGTAGGACTGAGCTCAACTCTGAATACAGCAAAGGCGGCTGGAGATTTGTAGCCAGCAGAGTGAGGGGGCCACTGATGGAAAATTAAGAACTTTCTCAGGGGCAGTTGGTTAAGTGTCTGCCTTTAGCTCAGCTCATGATCTCAGGGACCTGGGATTGAGACCTGCATTGCACTCCTTGCTCAGCTGAGAGTCTCCATCTCCCTCTGCCTGTTGTGTGTGCACACTCTCTCTTTTTTTCTCTGTCAAATAAATAAATAAAATCTTTAAAGAAAAAAACCTTGCTCAGATATGGTGGGTGGGCAGATTCTCACTGGGTGGACTTTGGATTCCATGCTAAAACTGCTTGAGACCTAGTTGAGAAGAGGGATTAGAGGAGCCTAGCTAAAGCAAGCCTCTATCATCCTTTCAAACCCAAGGCAGAGAATGCGAATAATAATAATGGTCCAGTTATCTTGATAGTGATACATTAAGAATTTGAAAGAGGTAAGCAGTGACTTTAAAAAGAAATCTTCCTTCAAGAGCATAAGTGTGAGGCCCGACTAACGCTGCTTACTGTTACTTATCCTACACTATTCAGCTCTTGCTTGGACTCTCCTGTGATTGCCCACTTGGGGGAAAGTGTGTTTCTTTTGATGTCTACTTTTTCCTGCATCCCCGTAACCTTCTTTAGCACCTAAAGAAGAAGGGATAGATTCATCTGCTGTGCTGGTTTTCTCCATTTGCACCCTTCACACCAGTCGTCCACAGTCCTTCTGTTCCCCAGGATTTGTAGCCAGCAGAGTGAGGGGGCCACTGATGGAAAATTAAGAACTTTCTCAGGGGCAGCTGGATCAGCTTCCCATTGGTATTGGCCCTATGGGAGGCACTGGCAGGAGAAAGCATTCTCACCCTCTTGTTTGGGGGTATGGTTCTGGCAGGAAATATATTCTCCATGCCTAAGGCTCCTATCAAGGCTTCAACTCTCCGTGGGGCCCTGTGGCACCACTTCTTCCTTTTGCTCATTCAGTAGGTGTAGAAATGGCTTCTCTCTTGTTCTCTTCTGTCTGTAACACTGCAAGTGATCCCTTTATTAAAGAAATCTTGTGATTAGCTATAAGACTTGTATCACTTCCCTAAAAATCTACTGGGACCTTGGGCTTATCCTTTCTATAGTTAGATGCTCCCTCTGCTCAACCATATTCTTTCTACTTGTCAAAATCCTAGTTAAAATCTACCTTTCTTTAAGGCCTTCTTAGATTATACTCTTGCTAATTCCATAAAATTGTGACTTGATGTACTTTCTTTTGAGATATTTGTGTACTTACGTATTTTCACTCAGAATATACTCAATTTGGGAATTGCATTGTAAATGCCTCAAGGTTAAGGGCCATTTATACGGTCTAATTTAAATGTTCTTTCTCTATAACCTGCCTGATAGGCCTCTGCAAGATCTTGCATATGCTGCATGTGGTAGGACAAAGTGACTGAGAAATAGCCAACTCCAAATGCATACAAAGCCATATTTTCTTATATTGTAGTGTATACTATATCACATTTATTTTTTATTTTTTATTTTTAAAAAATATTTTATTTATTCATAAGAGACACACACACACACACACACACACACAGAGAGAGAGAGAGAGAGAGAGAGAGAGAGAGAGAGAGAGGCAGAGGGAGAAGCAGGCTCCATGCAGGGAGCCTGACGTGGGACTCGATCCTGGGTCTCCAGGATCAGGCCCTGGGCTGAAGGTGGCGCTAAACCGTCGAGCTCCCCGGGCTGCCCAATATATCACATTTAATATCTATTGTATGGGCTTCTTTGAATTCCTAGAGAGAAAAGTATACACATTTATATTCTCAAAAGTTATAGTGTAAAAAAGGAAAGAGAGGTTATTTTTGCTTCAACGACTATGACAATTTTATTATATTTTTTCCAGCTTTATAGAACTAAAATTGACATATAACACTGTGTAAGTTTAAGACGTACACTGGAATGGTTTGATATATGTACATAGTGTGAAATGTTCACCACAGTAAGCTTAGTTAATACACTCTTTACCTCACATAATCACAATTTTGTTGGGACACCTCGGTAGTTCAGTGGTTGTCTGCCTTTGGCTTGGGTCAGGTCTCAGGGTCCTGGGGTCGAGTCCTATGTTGGGTTCCCTGCAGGGAGCCTGCTTCTCCCTCTGCTTATGTCTCTGCCTCTCTCTCTGTGTCTCTCATTAATAGATTAATATAATCTTTTTAAAAATTACAATTTTGTTTTTATTATGGTGAGGACATTAAAGCTCTCCTAGCAATATACTCAAACTCAGTTTTAGAGTATACAACACAGTTTTTTTTTTATTAATTATAGTCACCATGCTATACATTAGATCCCCAGAACTTACTCATCTTATAACTGAAAGTTTGTACCCTTGACCAACATTCCCCATTTCCCCCATTCCTAAATTTCTGGCAACTACCATTTTGCTTTGTTTCTATGAGTTTAATGTTATGCACATATGTATGTATGGAGGCTTTATGCCCTGTGTGGAGCCCAATGTGGGGCTTGAACTCATGACCTTGAGATCAAGATCTTAGCTGAAATCAAGAGACAGATGCTTAACTAACTGAGCCACCCAGGCGCCCCTGAGTTTAATGGTTTTGGATTCCATATGTAACTGAGATCATGCATTATTTGTTATTTTTGGACTTATTTCATGTCACATAAAACCCTCAAAGTCAATCTATGTTATTATAAATATATATATTTAAATGACTATCTAATATCCATTGTATATATAACTACATTGTCTTTATCAATTCATCTATTGAAGGGCACTTAGGTTGTTTCCATGTTTAGCTATTGTGAATAACGCTGCAACAAACATGGAAACGCAGATATCTCTTTGAGATTTTGATTTTATCTTCTTTGATTGCTGGTTCATATGGTAGTTCTATTTTTAATTTTTTTGAGGAACTTCCATACTGTCTTCCCTCATACCTGTACCAATTTACATTCCCCACCAACAATGCACAAACGTTACCCTTTCTCTACATCCCTGCCAGCATTTGTTATCACTTGTCCTTTGATAATAGCCATTCTAACAGGTATAAGGCATGTCTCCTTGTGGTTTTAATTTGTATTTCCCCAAGGATTAGTGACATTATGTACCTTCTCATGTACTTACTGGCATTTTGTGTGTCGTCTTTGAAACAATGTCCATTCACGTTGTCCACCCATTTTTAAATCAGATTGTTTATTTTCTGCTATTGAGTTGTAGGAGTTTCTTTTATTTTGGATATTAACTCCTTATCAGATTCATGGCTTGCAAATATATCCTGCTATTTAATAGATTGCTTTTTCATTTTCCTGATTATATCTTTTGATGTGAAAAGCTTTTGAGTGTGATGTAGTCCCAGTTGTTGATTTTTATTGGTGTTGTTTGCGTTTTTGATGTCCTATACAAAAAAAAATCAGTGTAGAAAAACGATGTCAAGGAGTGTTTATCTTATGTTTTCTCCTAAGAATTTTATTGCTTCAGGCATTACATTCAGGACCTTAATCCATCAAGTTAATTTTTGTAAGTGGTAGAATATAGGGGTCCAATTGAAATGTTTTTCATATCACTCTCCAGTTTTCCCACCACCATTTATTGAAAGGACTGCCTATTTCCCATTGAGTATTCTTGGCTACCTTGTCAAACATACGCTGTCAACATATTAATACCTATCATCCATTAAATCCATCCTCCTCGCTCTCTACCCTCCAGCAACCCTCAGTTTGTTCTCTATAGTTGGGTCTCTTATTGTTTGCTTCCCTCTCTCTCCCCCCCTCCCAGGTTCATTTGAAGTATAGTTCATGTCTAATATTTCCATATTAATTTTTCTGTCTGGATGATCTGTCCATTATTGAAAATGGTTTACTGAGTCCACTATTATTATTGTTCGTATTACTCTCTTCAAATCCATTAGTATTGGCTTGAAATACTTCAGGGCTCCAATGTTGGGTACATATGTATTTATTATATTCTCTTGATAAATTGATATTTCATTATGTAATTATTTTCTTTGTCTCTTGTTACAGATTTTGGTTTAAAGTCTATTTTGTCTGATGTAAGTATCAGATGATCTCTTTTTCATTTCCATGTCCATGGGATATCTTTTTCTGTTTCTTCACTTTGAGCCTGTGTGTGTCCTTGAACGTTTAGTGCATCTCCTATAGACAGTATATAGTTGCATCTTGGTTTTCAAACCACTCCTATAGACAGTATATAGTTCATCTTGGTTTCATTCAACCACTATGGTTTTTTTTTTTGATTGTTACATTTAATCCATTTATATTTAAAGTATTGATAAGTAAGGTCTTATTGTTGCCATCTTATCAACTATTTTCAGGCTATTTTGTAGTTTCTTTTCTTTCTTGGTGTCTTCCTTGTTAATTCTTGATTTCTATAGTGGTGTATTTTGATTCTCCACAGTATTACAGTATTCTGATTCTGACTATATACTTTACTAGTGCATTGTTTATTTTTATAGGTTTCCATGTTACTACTTAGTGTCCTTGTTCAGCTTGAAGAATTCGTTTTAGTATTTCTTATAAGGCAGGACTAGTGGTGACGAGCTCTCTCAGCTTTTGTTTATTGGGGGAAAGTCTTGATTTCACTTTCATTTCTGAATGACAACTTTGCTGGATAGAGTAATCTTGGTTGGCAATATCTTTATTCTAGCACTTTGAATATATCATTCTGTTCTCTCCTGACCTGAAAGGTCTCTGCTGAGAAATCTGCTGATTGCCTTATGGGTGTTTTCTTTTAGGAGACCTTTTTTTTTTTCTCTTGATGCTTTTACAATTCTCTCTGTGACTTTAATTTTAGATAGTTTAATTATAACGTCTTGGAGAAGATTGTTTTGGATGGAAATTTTGGGATGATCTGTTAGTTTCATGAAGTTGGATGTCCAAATCTCTTTCCAGGTTTAGGAAGTTCTCAGCCATTGTTTCTTTAAATAAGCTTTCCAACCCTTTCCCTCTCTTTCCTCCTTCTGGGACTTGAATGATGTATAATGGCATCTTACAAGCATGTTGACTTTCTTCATTTTTTTCTTTTCATTCCTCTGATTGGATAATTTCCTTTTTTTTATTGGAAAATTTTCAAAGGTGTGTTGAGTTCACTGTTGTTGCTGTTTTTTCTGCTTAATCTGTTTTGTTGTTCAAGCTCTCTACTGAATTCTTCAGTTTAGTCCTTATTTCCTTTAGTTCCAATATTTTGCTTGGTTCTTTTTTATGCTTCCTAACTCTTTGCTGAACTTCTCATTTTGTTCTTGCTTTGTTTCTCCAATATTATTAAATTATTTGCCTGTGTCCTTGTGTCCTCTAGACATCTTTAGAACAATTATTTTGAATTCTTTGTCACACAATTCCATATCTCCTTCTCTTTTGGGCCAGTTACTGGAGGTTTACTCTACTCCATTGGTGGAATTCTGTTTCTGTGATTCCTTATGATCCCTGTAGCTTTGCATAGGAGTCTGGGCATTTGAAGAAGCAGTCACCTCTTCCAGACTTTATGGACTGACTTCAGTAAGAATAGGAACACATTAGAGTGTACTGTGACCTTGGGCCCAATGATGTAGGACACCCAAGTGCAGGGGCTTGTAGTAGCAGTAGGTCCAGGGGGTGTAGTGGCTCATTGGCTCAGGCCATTGGGGTCCACAGCACTCACAACTGCATGGTCCTTGGTGAATGTTGTAAGGGGTTCCACAGAGTCTGCAAGGGCTCTTGGGGCTCCTGGGGTTCTCAACATTATCTCCAGGTCCAGTAGCTAGAGACCAAAACAAATAGTGGTAGTGCTTGAAGCTGGTGGTATGTACAAGCTGGGCCATGACAGCTAGTAGCAGGTTTCTGTGTAGTAGTGGTAGGGGCCAATTGCAAACACATATATAGTGGTGGGTCCTAAGACATACAGGCAGGAAGGACCAGGGCCAATTGTAGGTACACTGGCAGCTGCATGGGCCCTGGCTGGCTGTTATGCTGTGGCTGCCAGTGGAGGCCAGTGATGGGGGTTGAGCCACAGGCATACAGGCACACAGATGGGGTTGCTGGCGGCAGACAAATGCAATGGTGCAGGCCAGAGGCAGAAGACAAAGCATAATCTGGATCTATAAGCAACCGACGGGGCCATAGATGTCAGTGTGCTCTCCAGTGGCTGCACACTCTCCCCCTGACTTGCTTGTGTCCATGGAGACTGGTGATCAGGCTCAAAGAGTACAAATGCACAGCTGGAGGGACTAGCCTGGAGTGTGTGCATGACAGTAGGGGCCAGCTGTGGATGCCTAAGCTGGTGTCTTGCACCTGAGCAACTACAGAGGCCCAGGGTGGCTGCTATTGAAGTGGAGGCATGGAGGAGGCTGGGAGAGGGAGAACACGGAGAGACTCAGGGAGCTAACTTCAGTGAATGCAAATACCTGTGGACTGAGAGCCAGGGAAATCTGCAGCAGGTCTGTGTGGCTGTGCTGCTGGTGTTTTGTTTTGTTTTTCTTTTTCATGGCTAAAGCTACTAGGCTTTTCTGCAGAACAGGTCACTGGGAATTGAAATTGCTCCCACTATGTGGCTGCTATTGGTAGCTCCTGCTTATCTTCCTTATTCCTAGGTATCTCTATACATCTCAGCTTTGACAGTCTCTGGGTTGGGAAAAATGGAGCAGATCTTGAATTGTCCCCAAAATATGGGGAAACTGATTGCGCATCCCATTCTTCCTTTCCCTGTGAGGGGAACTCTTTCTTGCTGGCCAGTTCACTCTTGAAACCGAGCAAGGCCAAGAGTGGAATGGGGAATGGAATGATGCAGGGAAAATTAAACTGCCTTTCTTCCCTTTTTGTGCTGTTATTCTCAAGGTTTTATTTGTTTCAACATGTTGCTGAAATTTCTTGAGTGGACTGCAGAGCTCTTTTGGGGATGTTTTTGTTTGTGGGTAGCTGTCAAATGCTGACTTTTGTGGTGGGATGGAGGCTGGGGTTTCCTACTATGCCATCTTGGTGACATCACCCACTTTAATAGTTTTAATTAGTAGTTGTGAGAGTCATGAAAGCCTACTGTTCAAGGGAAAGGAGCTAAGGGAACATCTAACTAAAGTTCCATGGCAAGCAAGGGATTTGCCAGTTGTCACACTGTTAATAGTAGAGAGGAGACAATCTGGCATGGTAGAGTGTACACAGGCCTTGGTGTCACCTACATGTGTTGGAATTCATCTCTATAGCTCGTTAGAAAATTTCTTTTCACTCTCTGGCCTTCATTTTCCTCACTTGTAAAGAGAGGAAAACCATCTACTTCTCAAGAGTGTCATGTGGGAAAAGGAATTGTTTTTGTTAGTTCAGCTATTATCACAAAATACTATAAATTGAGAAGTTTAGATAACAAACATTTCTCACAGTTCTGGAGGCTGGGGTGTCCAAGATTGGAGGGCAGCATGGATAGGTTCCGGTAAGGGTTCCTTTCCTGGCTTGCAGATGATTGCCTTCTTGCTGTGTCCTCACAAGAGGGGGAGACACACACACATACACACACACACACACACACACACACACACACATTAAGAAAGTAAGAAAGAGAGCTCTCTGGTCTCTTTCTATGAGGGCACTAATCCCATTATGAGGACTCCACCTTCATGAACTCATCTAAACCTAATTGTTTCCCAAAGACACTAATACCATCTCATTGGAGGTTAGAGTGTTAACATATGATTTTGGGTGCACATATTCAGTCTATAGCAGGAATGATAACTTAATGTCCCTAAAGGAACTGGCTGATAAAAGAGTTGAAACATATCTATTTCCTCTTCCTTTCTTCTTTCTACCTATGCATTGTCCAGTGAGATTTCCCTGTTGTCTGGGTTGGGGCAATGCATTAGATCAAGTCCTCCGTGAAGTGGTTGCTGGTATCTGATAAGTGACTACATGTTTGTGATACCTGATTCATAGGCTGGAATATACCAAATGGCCCCTTTCATTCTGGGCAGTAGAAAGCTCCAAAATGACAGTGATTGTATGACAGAGCTTTTATGAATGCTTAGCGAGTCAGTTTTCATGTAGTTTCTTGTACCTTTTGCCTGCTGAGTCACTGTTGAAGCCTTACCAGAAATGGGAAGTTAGCTAGGTGTAATGGAGGAGCACTGCTTTATGTCAGTGCTTACATCTAACAAATATGAATCCATACTTAGGCTTTAGCATATATGGTTTCTAGTGTTTGCAAAAGTACTCTGCCTCCATGAAGTTCAGTTTCTCCATCTCTCAAATGGTGCCGAAAGTTTACTTTTTAAGATGAAATGAGATACACACAAACACACACACAACTATGTAAGGAGTTGAGGATGGAAACAGCTGACTATAACAGAAAGGCACTGTTGCTGGCATATGACACCTGGAGATAAAACTCTAAGTTGCTAGCAGTGTGGCTGTAGACAAGTCACTCATCCCCCATAGGATGCTAAGGAAGTGCCTTGATTCATTTGAATTCAATGTGTGTTCACAGAATATCTGGCTTGTTTAAAGCAACATAGCTGAAATCAGAGCTCTACCTTATGTCAAGGCTTTATCCTACCAGGTGGTCTTTTGAGTTAATTAGCTATCTTAAATACTGTGCAAATGCTTTTGCTAAACTCTTAAAAAAAAAAAAAGAAAAGAAAAGAAAAAAGAAAACTCCAAATATCCTGCTTAGATTGGGACTGGGCAAGAATAAGTTTATTTAAGCATATCCAGATATTTCCTAACTTAAGTCTTTATCTTTCTAAGCAAAGGAAAAACAGAACTCTAACTCTGTTCTCTAGTTAGACCTCTTTAGTTCACACAAAAGTCTTAGAAATGTTCTCAGTCTTATGGCCGAAGAAGCTCCACTCATAATCATTGTCTTGGATAATAGGAATGGGTCAGCTTAATCTCCACTTCATAGTAACATAGGTCATGCTGTGGCCAAAGAAGGGTGGCAGACAGACTCCAGGGTGACCCCCTAATAATCTTTGCCTGCTCAAACTCACATCCTTGTGTAATCAGTTCCCCTTGAGGGTGGATGCAAGCCACGATTTGCTTATAACCAAAGGTAGTAGATGTTACTCCTGGTCTTACTAGTAGTCTTGCTCTAGAGACTCTCTCAAGCTGGATTTGAAGAAGTAGTCAGCCATATTGAGAAGTCCAGGTAACAAGAAGCTAGAGGAACTTCTAGGAAGGCAGCTTCCAGTTGACAACCAGTACAAAGCCAGGGCACTAGGTCCTATTGCAAGAAAATGAATTCTACTAACAGCCTGAGTGAGCTTGGAAGTGGGTTCTTCCCTAGTCCAGCTTCCAGATGTTACCACAACCCCACCTTGGTTACAACCTTCTGGAACCCAGAGCAGAGGACTCCGTTAAATTGTGGTTGGACTCCTAATCCACAGAAACTATGAGATAATAAATATGTATTGTTTTAAGCCTCCAAGTTTGCAGTAATTTCTTACCCAGGAATAGATAATTTATACAAGAGAGTAGATATTCTAGTTTATGCAATTTGCTGTATAGATATTTATAATTGGAAAAATACACTTGTGTTCTAAATTTTTTTTCAGCATTTTCAAGTTACTTTTTAGTATAAGAAGCAAAGGCGGTGGTAATAGTATCTTAGCAAATATTATAAACCACACCTAAAGTACTATGCTTTTAAATCTGCTCTAAGCCTTTAAGTGTACAAACCAGTTGTGAGGTTTGAAAAACATGTTTTCTTCCCCATGTGTGTAGTCTACCACACTAGCATTTGGAGTTGGGAGGGAAAGGAGAGGGTATTAAGTGTTTGCTGGTGAGTATTACACTGATTCCATGGGACAACCTCCCTTCAGCAAGATATTGTACATTCAGCCATTTGAGCTTTACTTAATATTTTCCCCCCAGATATCATTATTGATGCTTTTAGTTTGGTAACTGACAGATTGGCAAAAAATAGAGATGATTTGGCAAAAGTCTGGGCTCTGGGGGCCTCATGAATAAGACGTTGCCCTTGTACAGCCTCAAAGAGCTTCCACAGGCAGGAACTTGCCTTTCTTTTCTATGAATCTCCATATTTTCCCAGGCCAAGCCCCAGAGGTAGGAAGCTGGGGCCCAAGCACTAAAGTTTAATGAGCCAGTCATGCAACAACAAGGAGAATTAGCTCCTCAGAGGCTGAGATGATTTCTACTTCATAGCACAAAGCCACTTAATAAAAACACATAAAACTTGGCTTTCTTTTTCTTCAACAGAATGTAAAGAATTTATCAGAAAAGGGAATGTCAGCTCACAGCCATGGAGTTTGTCTTTTTTTCAAATAGTGTAACAATGAATATAACCATTTGTTGGTAGTCATGGCATATCTGATCAAGAAGCAATACTGGCATATTAATCAAATATCGTTAATCTTAAAATACTGGATACTTGGGATTCTTCTCTCAATTGCCATAGGAAATATTTTTTTTCCATAGGAAATCTTTGAGGAATAGTTCTAAACTGGTGATTCTCAACCTAGGCATACATTGAGATTTTCTGGGAGCTTAAAAAATTGCAATGTCCAGGTCACACTATGGAATCACATTAGAATCTCTGAAGTTGGGTTGGAGTCTTCAGTATTTTTAAAATCATCCTCAGGTGACTTCTAAGGTGAAGCCAGTGTTGAGAACTACAAGGACTCTAGTTTCTATTTTAGATTAACACTTTTTCTGCAAAGTCACATATTTGGTAACTTGAACTAAAATGTAATTCAGGAAAAAAAAAATCAGGAAATAAGCAAAAACATACAAACCAACCAACAAAACCAAAGAACAAAACAACAATTTTTTTTCTTCCCAAAGGCGTATTTATTCTTTTATCAGACACTTCCTCTTTCCTTTTTTTTAATTTTCACACATTGCTAAGGGCCAATATTCAGAAACAATGACCCGGGCCCTGACCATACAACATTTTTTATCTGGTGTCTGATATAAATAAACCAGTAATTAGCCTTAGTCATAGAAATAATATTAAGTAATGTATAGTATAGAATGTTAGATAAGCATGGTAGAGAGGTATGTATTTCAGATGGCACTAGGGTGTAGAAAACCTTATTGAATGAGTTGACACTTGAGTCTCAAATGAAAGGAGCTTGATTAAGATAGAGAAGCAGGGGAAAGGTGTTATAGGAAACAGCATGTGTAAAAACACATGGGTGAGGAAAAACATGGCCCTGTTGTAGGGAGAATAATGTCATCCCCTAAACCCCAAAGGTGTCTCCATCCTATTCCTTGGAACCTGTGGATATGTTATGTTACGTGGCAAGGGGAAATTAAAGTTGCAAGTGGAATTAGGTTTATGAATCAGCTGACTTTAAGAAAAGGAGATCCTGGATTATACAAATGGGTCCAATATAATCACAAGAGTCCTTTAAAGTGAGGAGGGAGACAGAAGGCAGGTGAGAGCCTGAGAGCAAGATGACAATGACACACTGCCATCTTTAAAGATGGAGGGGAACCAGGAGCCAAGGAATGCAGGTGACATTTAGAAGCTCAAAAAGGCAAAGTAACTGATTTTCCCCTAGAGCCACCAGAAGGAATGCAGCCGTGCCAATACCTTGATTCTTTAGCCTTCTGACTTCTAGAACTATGGGATAATAAATTTGTGTTTTTTTCCAAGCTTGCTTATGGTAGTTTGTTACAGCAGCAATAGGAAGCTCATACAGTCTCTCACAGGGAAGTGTAAGTGGAGATTTGCTTGGGATAAAGTGTTAGTGAGCCATTGAATAACTTTGAGCAGGAGGTGAACTGAAGTGGGGATCATATTGTAGCCACACTTCTAGCAGTGTTGATAATGTTTTCAAATAGAGTCAACTATAGAAGGGAGCAAGGTGTGAATTGAGAGATTAGAGAACAAAGTGAAGCCCTAATTTGACTAAGACCAGCATGAACAATGGTAATTGCTGCATTTTATTGAGGGTATGTTTATGTATTACCTTGAATTTGAACTTTAAATTCTAATTTTTAAATTTTTAATTAATAAAATACCCACATTTTATCAATAAGGAGATAGAGTCTTGAGACAGATAGAGGGATCCCTGGGTGGCGCAGCGGTTTGGCGCCTGCCTTTGGCCCAGGGCGCGATCCTGGAGACCCGGGATCGAATCCCACATCAGGCTCCCGGTGCATGGAGCCTGCTTCTCCCTCTGTCTGTGTCTCTGCCTCTCTCTCTCTCTGTGACTATCATAAATAAAAATTAAAAAAAAAAAAAAGACAGATAGAAGTTAACCTGGGGATGAGTGAAAAGATTTTAAGAAGTGTAAGAACTCAGGGCTGTTGGAAACAGTGTTCAGTGCTAGAGAAACATTGGAGGGATTTGAAATAATAACTGGAGTTCAAGAAACAGACCTGTCGTGAAGTGGAAAGAAGGGTTAAACACTGACTTTGTTTCTTTTCTACTCAAACCCTCACAACTATGCCGACAACTTTTATCAGGGGATAAAATATTTGCTGCCATTGAGAATCTGCACTGTTTAGTGTTGTCTGATGGGTAAGGATTGAGCTAGTATAAATCAGTGCAGAGTAGGTGCAACTGGCTATAATAGATAGAGGACAACACCAAGCCAAAATCAAGAAAGATGGCTTGTTTTCTGGGATCACATAACAATATTCCTGCAGGACAATAAAAGAGAGAACAATCAGGGAAGTTCATAGTTCTACTCAAACACCTACATTAGTATGAAGGATGACCAAGTGTATAGTGGGTGGATCTGCTCCTTTAGTGTCACGAAAATTTCTAACATTCAAATTGTTTAGCAAATTCCACAAGGCTGAGGACCCCCCTGGACTACACTTTGTTTACTTCTGTTTCCGCAGTGCCCACTAGGGACCATGTTAAATATTTTCAACTTGCCTAAATACATATTAAAGCTTATTTTTCTTATAAATGTTCCTGGCTTTGATTAGATGCTGCTGCCAAGATCCAGTCTTTATTAATGATATCCAAAGAAAATCCAGATTCTTAAGTTGTACTATTAATTCATAATGAATGTTGCCTGAAATAAGAGTGATTTGATTAGCCTAACATATTTACTTTTATACTCCAAAGATACTATCATCAAGTTTTATTTGTTTCAGTGGTATTTTCTGTGTGCTATTACTATAGTTGGGTTGAGTGTGACTTGGCTCACAAGGCTATAATGGTGTGTTTTCTGTGGACTCATGCAAAGAGTTAAAGAACATATGAAAGGAAAGAAAAGAGCACAAAAGACTTCTTCACTGTGGTCTCAGAAATGAACACATACCAACATTAAGATGGGATGAGAGACATGAGATCCCCAGAAAGATAGAAGGAGAAGGAAAATCGATGAGCAGACTCAGCGCACAGCAAAACAAAACAGTGCAGACTGAAAAGCAGAAGAGCCATCAATAGGTCAGAGGTGCAGAGATGCTGAGTTAAGGCAATATGACAGACCACTGGGATGGAGAAATTCTGCTCCTTGATTACAGGGATCTATAAGAGGGAGGCTGCTCAGATACCTCTTCCTGTGTGGTGTTAAAGTGCATCTGTCCAAAATGGGGATCCCTTCAGTTCCCAAACTGTTCATCTCTCAGACACAAGTTTTACAGTCCGACTTAGCTTCTGGCAAATTCTCACTATATGTCCTTTCAATTGTTGAGTGTGAATGAAAAGTTCATTAAGTACTGAGATTAATTGAATAATATCGCTGCTGACATTTAGGGCAGTTGGATACATTTGTGCTAGTTTCTGGAGGTCTTTTAGTCTAGGGATTTCCAAATGGTGACTCAGATACTAGCTGTGTCAGAATCACTTTGAAAGAATATATAAAACAGCTTTGTAGTTCCACCTCCTGGAGATTCTGATTCAATGTGTCTGAGAGTGCCCAAGTATCTGCATTTTTAAAAGTGCCTTAAGAAGATATAATACAAGGGCTAGGTCCTTTTTCTGTAAGGACAAGATAATATTTTAGATTTTTTTAGGCCATGTGGTTTCTGTTAAAGCCACTCAACTTTGCCATTGTAGTCGAAATCAGCCATAGGCAACATGTAGACAAATGAGCATGGCTGTATTCCAATAAAACTTTACTTACAAAAATAGGCATCAAGTTCTTCAAAAAATTAAACATAGAATTACCATATGACCTAGAAATTCCATCCTAGGTATGTACCCCAAAGAATCCAAAACAGGGACTCAGACAGATAGCTATATATATACTGATATTCATAGTAGCATTATTCACGATAGCCAAAATGTGGAAGCAACACGGTGTCCATCAACAAATAGAAAAGCAAAATGTGATATATACATATATATATATATATATATATGAACATTATTCAGCTTTAAAATGAAATTCTGACACATACTGTAATTTTGATAAACTTTGAGGACATTCTGGAAATAAAACGAGCCAGACACAAAAGGACAGATGTTGTAGAACACCACTTCTATGAAGTACTTAGAGTGGTCAAATTCAGAAAAGCAGATAGTAGAACACTGGTTACCAGGGGCTTCAGAGAGGGGAATTGGGGAGTTCCTTTTTAATGGGTACAGAGTTTCAGTTTGGGAAGATGAAAAAGTTCTGGAGTTGGATGGTAGTGGTGGTGATTGTGCAACAGTGTGAATGCATGTAATGTCCCTGAACTATACACTGAGTAAGGTTAAATGGTGAATGTTTATGTGTATTTTAGTGTAATAAAAAAAATTTAAACAGTTGAGCAGAAAAACAAACAAACAAAAAAGAACAGATGGCAGGAGGCATGGATTTGACTCACGGTTATAGTTTAGCAACCTTTGGTCTAGTGCACTGCTAGGGTGTGGAATCATCAGACATAGTTCACTTCCTCCTGGTGTTAGTATGGCAACTAAACCCACCTTCACTTTGCTTTGATTCAAATTTATTTTCAGAAATGGGAAATCTCTGGCATTCAACAATGCACAATTTTTACCAACATCTATGGAAAACCCAGGGTCTCCTAGTGTCCTATTCAGATCAAATTATGTGTTGTATCATTTTGAACTACTAAAGTCCTCCAAAAGCCATCTGCCACTAAACTCTAGATAGGGTTTTCCGTGAGGAAAACTCCAAATGCATTGCTTGCCTTCATGTATTTTTTATTTCTTTTTTCCATCCATGTCTCTCTCTCAATTCTTGTGTTCAGTTGCTTGTCTTCATATATGAAGAGGAAGTGAGGCCAGAGAGGCCAGAAGTACTCTTTCCCAACTATTTCTTATTTGTCAGTGGAGTGGGAGTGCTTTACCATTCATGGAGACATGCAGAGTTTGGTGATATTCTCCTTCCAATTGCTGTTGATTTACTTATCTTATCCCAACGATAGTTCAAAGATCAAGCTTTAGCAAAGTGCCTGTTCAGGTACATATCTGGAACTAGTGGATTTGTACAAATTAATGAGTCTATTAATTATAAATAAATCACCTATTTATATATATAAAGTTGGAATATTTAATATGAGGCAGTCCTGGGTGATTGATTGATTGATTGATTAATTTGGGATGGGTGTTTTATCTATAAAAGTTTCTTCATACACAATCTTATATTTTAAATACTGCAATAAAAGTGAAAGTTTACAAAACTAGTTCCCTTATTTGGAACATTCCTTTGTCCCCTCAGTTTTCTGACCAAATATTTCTGAGAAGTCACAAAATAGCATGTTTTAATAAGCTTTAAATGATGCCTGTTTTGTACAGGGCACAGATTAATGTGTAAAGATGAATACTGACTCAGCTGGTCAGTTCTTATTGTTTATTTGCTCTGATAGAATGTGGTCCCTTTTCCTGTATTTGTCACTACTGTTTACACACCTTGGATTCCCTTTGAAGAATGTAAAATAACAATTAATGATAGAAGTGAGGAGTTGATGGAAAAGGGAATGTGTGTGTGTTTGTGCACTGAATATGCAGTTGCAAAGTAGCTTAGCTTCAGAACAGTAAAAATTTATTTATCTTTCCATGTACTGTACAAAGTTAGTTTATGGATCTAGACTTACCATGTTCCTAAGTTTTACTTTGGTTTTACTGAGAGATTCTGGAATGGGACACTATTATACAACTCACAATCTTCCCAGAGCTGGTTGTTGTTTTAGAACTTGTTTTGCCAAGGGACATGTCTGTGGTAGTATTGAGGCCATCAGAATGAGTCTTGGTCTACACAGATACACATGCTTACGTACAGGTGCTAATGTACTTCATTCATTTGCACATGCACACAATAGCAAGAATGACCACTTCCCTTGTTCGTGTGGATAGTGTGCTAGAGACCGCAGGGACAAGGAAATGAGGAAGGCATGATTGCAGGAGTAAGGGATTGACCTGGACTAGCGGTGGTGGGAATGGAATAGAAAGAAGTGACTGGAAGAAGGCGTGGGTGGTTAAGACAGCAGAGGTTAGAAAAGTAGCAATGGTAACATTTCAGTGGTATGTACCCCTCCAATGCCTCATCTGTGCTAATTGTTTAACACTATGCAGATTCTATTATTTCCATTTTACAGGAAGGTTGAAGAACCATGATTACAGAGCTGACAACTGTCAGCACTGGAATTCAAACCCAGTTTAATGTCAAGGTCTAGGCTCTTAACTATATGCCCCTTAGCAACCTACCACTGGCCTTAGCATACTTAGGATGTGCAGAAGAATGCCACCTCTGGTGCTTTGGCAGGAAAGTGACCACATATAAGGGGGTATACCATGTAAATAGAGTGCAGATTGATACTGAGTCCTAACTCAAGGAAGCTTGTACTGATAGACACTGATGTGTCTCTGGGAATGTTATGTACCTTCTCTGAACCTTCTTTTTCTCAAGTGTGAATGGATGATATCGTTTATAATATCATGAAATTAAATGAGATAATGCATGAAAAGTGTTTTGCTCAGTAATTGGTGGTAAATAGGAGCTCAGTAAAAGCTACTCTATTTTGTTAATGCTTAAGAGGAAATGTGTCTAGCTAACTCCATATACTGTATTTGATTCTGGATTAGAAAATTATTGTCCATATCTTTCTATAGAATACTTGTTTGAATAAGGGCCATGGAAGTTGTGAACTAAAATCAAAATGAAGAAACATGAAAGAAAAATATTCGAGTAATCAAGTTATTAGTCTTCTTTTCCTTTTTTTTTTGGTAGAAATGGTGAATGTAAATAGCACAATTTAAATTACATTTCAAACAGTAACAATTTTCAGTGTTTTAGAGAACATATTCCCCTCCCAAAGATGTTTGAGTGCTTTGCTGAAATAACTTCTAGGGCTGAGTTCAAATTATGACCCTCCCATTTCCCATCTATTGGCCGTGGACCCCTGGCAAGTCCTTAGCCTCCCTATGATTTGTCAAACAAAACAATATTAGGCTCAAATGAGTGAAGAACATAAAGGGTGTAGCATAGTGCCAGGCTCTTAGGTCACATTCAGTAACAACTTCCTCTTCCCCATCAGCTCAAAAATAATACAAAACCCACTAACGAAAAGTTTCCTTTATTCTTTCCACAAAGCAAAAGAATGTCATAGAAACTTCAATGTCTGGGTATCTTGTTGATCATATTGGTCTTGAAAATAAATCCCTCAAAATACAGCCCAATTGCTTTTTTAAAGACTGATGTTTCCAACACATTGGTTAGGAATTTTGCTTGCAGGTTTTGTGATTTTTTTTAAAGGAACATAATTCATAGATGAAAAATGTGTCTTGTAGCTGGTTGTTCTGCTGTGCTAGGTGATGTGGAAAGGTATTGCTCTCTTGCCCACAGCAATTTCTGGGGCCATCTTGGTGACTCAGAGATCCAGTAGGTTGCCAAGAAAGCTGAGGCTGGAGGAACTGCAGTCAGCTTCTTCCAACCCTGGAAAACTGGTCGACCCAGCCCAAGCATATTGTTGGTGTTTTATTAAAAGGGTTGATTTGGGGAATGTTGTGTTTGCCATGCAGTGTCATGCCTCGGAGCCTTGGTTTCCAGCCTTTATTTATAAGCCTAATTGTTGCTATGGAAATTCAATATTTAAAGAGGTAATTATTGCTGATCTTGTTGCATGTGTCCATTTCTGATGTCCAGCTGTTAGCTCTTTAGCTCCAGTCTAGCAGATTAATTACTGCTATTGATTACTTTGAGCTTCTCTCTTCACACCTGCAGTCTGTGTAATTAGCTGGTGGCCTCCTCTGAAAATTAGGAGCAGTTTCATTCTGGCACTTTGCCATTTCCCAGCCATGTGCACTGCACTGATGAACAAAAGCAAATCTATTTTAAATAGAGATATCTGGGTAATGAACTCTTTGTGTTTTTGAACTATCCGTGGATAATTCAAATTACCCTCTGTTAGCAAATATTGTACCTCATTTGATGACTATCTGCAAAGAAAAAATTCCAAAACACTGGTTTTTATTCCCATTTCCACCTTGCAGAAATTTGCTCCTGTGTGTGGTTTTTTTTTAAAAAAATGAAAACAACTTTCTAATTCTGCTGCTGAGGGTATTGGGGTACTAGAATAGGTTTCCTAATGGAGCCCAGTGGAAGCAGTTGTGTTTGCACTGAGTATTCCAGGCATCTATGTATTAATGTTCATCCTTTTGTTAGTTTCACACTCCTAGTCTGAGAGACACATCACCATTCTTGGGACCATTGATATACATGGGGAATTAAAAAAAAAGTTTCCCATTTTAAAAAAAGATGATTTAGGAAGAGCTTTGAGAGAGGAATTCTAGGAATCTTCAAAATTTTCTTCCCTACTTTATTTCCATTAGCAAGATTTTTTTTTCTGTCTCTGCTTATTGGAAACCAAACCTGGCATTGCCAAGCATCAAACTCTAGAGTTCTGCCTCCAATGTCCTGTTATGATACTTTCTCATCTGTCGTGTGTTACTGCCTAAACACTCAGGAAATACAAGTTTGTAGTGATATTGGGAGTGGACTTCCCAAGTAATGACATGCAATGATTACTAACATGGCCAGCTGTTCCCTTCCATGCCGACAGGGTCCCACTAATGTTCCCTTTCACTATTTAACTTGTGTTGAGTTATTATACTAAGGGTTATTGCTTATTGTAGGAAAAAACAAAGCGTTTTCCTCCTGCCCATGCCATACATCTGCCAGCTTTATTTCAAGCTTAGAGTGGATAAGTATGTCCCAAAGCCCACCCCACACATGGAAGGAAAAAAGTTCAGAAAGTTATCACTTGTCAGAACAATGGACGCACCATTCCATTTATGTCAAACACAGACATGTTCCGTTGGATCACAGCAACGTGGGCATGCTCCATCAGCTCCAAGATCACCTCTATGGAAGCAAAGCAATGCAACCTCCTGCCATGCAGGGAGTCAGGTGGGAGATGGGCATGAAGTGGGAATGAGTGAAAAGAGTAGGGGCATTCAGTCATCAACTCAACGAAGCTTTGGGGCATCTAATGGGGAGGCTGAACGCCGGCCCTCAGACCAGAAGGTCCCCAGCTGGAATCTCATCATTTCCACTGTTTCCAGATTAAAATTTAAATTGTACGCTGCCATTTGGAGGCCTTCTGGGCAGGGTCTTGCAGTGTCACCAGTTATTAGGAATGCCTCCCATTATCACAACCCTAAAAGCTATTTGAACAGCAGCCTAATGTGATTGTGATTTCCAAGGATCATTTGCTGTTATTGCAGCTCTGCTCAGATGTGAGTGGGAGCAACTAACCAAAGTTTCTTTCTCATAGTACCAGAGAGGAGCACTGGAGGCACCAGAGAAATATTTTTCTGGCCATAAAGATAAATTCACCCCAAGTAAACAATCTTTTGTCTCTCCCATTTGGGCAAGGTCATCTCTAATTCTGGCAAATAGAAACAGTCTCTCCACTACAAGAGTATAAACTTTAGAAACTCACATTGATTATACTTTCAACTCAACTAGAAATACGAAAACACAGTTGTATGAGGGAGCTACAGTAAGTCACAAAGTGTAGTTGTGTGTAACATTTCATACTTAGGGATTACATAATGCCATTCAAGTGATAGGAATTTATGAATATATACATATATATGTATATACACATATATTTTAATTTTTGGCATTGCAAAATTCAACATGCTTAACCTTATAAATATCTGAGGCTGTGTGCAGCATATGTATCGTGAAGTTAGACATGTCACAGATCTTTCTGGTGGATGAAGCTGCTTTAACCATTGGTTTTTCAGCATTGGCTGTGAAATGAAAAGCCATCTTGTTCAGTTTTTAAGCCCAATTTATAAAACCAGTTAAAATTTTAAAACTATAATGAAGGTTAGATATTTTTTGTTCTTGTTAAATACTCCTGGTGACTTTGAAGACAGCATCTACTCTACTATGCCACCTTAGGGTATACTGATAAGCTAAGTGAAACCAGAGATGAGAATTTAGTGAATAATAAAAATAATGTACTGACATGTATCAAGTGCTTAATATGTGCTAAGTAGCACCCTAAGTACTTTGAATTCATCGTCTATTTTAATGCTCACAACAAACCTCTATTACTAATCTGAATTTTACAGATGTGGTCATTGAAGCTGAGACATTGCATAACCTGACTGTGGTCAAATCTAGTAAGTGACTTTATATGTCTACCTAACCAGGCTTTTAACTATTTCTGGTTATTTTATCCCAGCTATGCAGTCTTGATGATATTTTGTTCCATTTATATGGATTCTTTAATATTTTGATTAACTAAATGAAATATCCACCCATTAGCCTTATGTTTTGGGGTCCACCTAATATTACTTACACCTTAGTCTTTTTGTTTTCCTTAATTTATTGTAACTATTACAAAAAGTTGTACATAATCTTGAGTTCCAAGATCTTGTTATCTTGTCCATGAGAAAGAACCCCATCTTTCTGAAATGTAGGAATAGAACAGAACTGGGCACCTGTGCAACTGTTGCCTGACCCAGGTCATGCAGGATGTTCAGTGACTATCATAAGTTCCCCTCTGGGGAAGCCTTTTTACTGGAAGAATCACAGATTATTATTGATCCTGTTATTGGGAATGCTGGAAAAATCTCCCTCTCCACAACTTTGCTGTTTCTTTTTTGCTGTGTACAATTATTCTTGTTTCGTTTAGGTGCCTGAAAAATTAATTTTCCAAGGAAATAATCATAATGATGTCTATGTATAACACACATATGTAGAATATATTTTGCTAGTCCATAAATATATTTTGTTATATGTGTGTGCGCTGATTATTGTTACACACACACACACACACACACACACACAATCACTGTTCCTTGCTGTGTTTCTAAGATTTTTTTCTGGCAAGAGAATGAAGGGCAGAGCCTTCTCAGTACCAGCGTGTGTGTAAGTATCTTCAGATTCTATGAAAGCATCTTTATTTTTCAATCACAGGATTATTGTTTGAAGAGGAGTTGTTTATGCTCTGTCACATACATCAGATAACCTTCAAAAAATTCTCTTGCAAAAGCAGAGTCAGGTTTTCCTGATCTTATATTTTTCCCTTTCTGTATCTAATAATGTCCCACCCCTAGCATCAGTTCTCACCCTAATGAGCTGAAACTACATTAGTGAAATCTTAGATAAATTGACTCAAAACTTGGTTTGATGATCCTACTTAAGACATTCAATTAATTCTGTTTTGCTACAAGCTAATTTATGACTTTGTATTTATTCAAAAATGTTGAAGATACAAAGCAGTGGGAGACAAAATAATGAATTATTCTACCTTCCTTCATGTGCTCATCATGTGCTGACTACAGTAAGAGAGGAAGAGAAAGAAGAAAGAAATGCTTTTGATGTTAGATATGTAGGTATTTTCTTGTCATATCAGATAGTCTTTAATTGATATAAACACATTTGTATACCTCTAGGAGATACTAATTAGCGTAGTAACTGTTGGTTTATTAGTTGTCAAAATTTTCTTTACTCAGTAAATAGTTTTATCTTCTCTTTTTCCCCTTCCTGTTCCCTCTTTACCACCGCTCTCTCCCTCCCTCTCTTTCTTCCTCCCTTCCTCTCTTCCTCCCTTCCTTCCTTCCTTCCTTCCTTTCTTCCTTCCTTCCTTGATAACACTTGTTTTAGTGTGGTCATAAAACTTGCTTCCTTTGTGGTGAATAAAGACTGGCAGCTTGAAAAAGCTGTGGTATGGTAACAGATATTATGATCCACTTTTATTGTGGCAAAGCTTAATAATAGATTTGTACAATTTGAGAGAGAAGAGAAAAATCTGAGACTTTTAAAAGTAATTTACAGTCCCATGCCACACTCAGTGTGTTTTTAATGAGCTTCTCTAGATCTACAGGTAGTGAAAGTTTTCTCTGTTGATGTTCAGGGCAACTTGTCAAGGCATCCTGCAGGGAAGTGTGTTCAGGGAAGGTCAGCCAGAGAATAGAATTGTGTTAGGTGATGCTGGGTACATAATTGACTTCCTCTGTCTCTGGAAAGTGATAGAAAGCAAGGTTGAGAGGAAGCTGCCCCTTCTCAATTCCCTCTCCCTCTTTCTCACTTGATTAAAATTGCTTTTCTTACACCTCCTTCTATTACTTCTCTCTCTCTTTTTTTCTTATTTATTTATTTATTTTTGCATTCTTGCGGGCTAAAACTCTAATTGCCATCCATGTTGCTTTTGTTGCTGAATTAAAAATATGAAATGTTTCTTAAAATAATCAGACTCAAATTTCCAGACAGCTCTGTTTTATAAGCCTTATATTTTTCATGTATTTTTCTAAAGGCAAGCAACAGTAGTGTTCCTCTCCCCAGCATGACAGCCAGCGTTATTGTGTGAGACAGGTTAATCGTGTTATGCTACAAAAGAAAGTCATATGCCTTGGGATTCTTTGCTGTGATTTTTTTTTTCTGTCTGAACTCTTGTACTTTGGAGGACTAAATATAGCCACCAGTATCAATAGACATTCCACCTTTCTGGTCATCAATAACTAACCAAAATATGCATTTTCCAAAGTCAAAGATTCTCAATTTCTTTTTATGCCAATTAAGAAGGTAGGTGCTTAACATAGGCATCTATCAATTCATTTAAGATGAACTCCATCTTCATGGTATGAAGGAAAATAATCATACAGAGTATATTTCTTCATTTTTAATATAGTTCTAGGTACCTACTATCTTGGATGTATTAGACATATTCGTGAAACACCTGCTTCATTCCATCCGGAGAAGTTCAGAAAGTAAACTTGTATGGAATTGGTCATAAAATCAATTGCCAATAAGGTAACATAGGTACTTTGACAATGTTGGTCAGAAGTAGAGGCTAGTGAAGATAGTAAATACATAAAGACGCTCAAAGAATTGACTTGATGTGTGTTTGCGTGCACACACACACACACACACACAAATGGGTGAGAAGGCTTCCCAGGCTTGTTTGTGGGGCTGAATTTATAGGCAGTCTGTGCAGTGTTTTTGCTGGGCTGGATTTGTTTTACATTTTCTTATTAGGACTTCTGGAAAAGAGAGCTGCTCTCAGGTGTTCAGAGGAGGACAGAACCTGAAACTTCTCTCAGCTGTCAGTTGTGTCTGCAGTGAAAGGGGATATAGGAGAATAGAAGCCTCAGAGCTCAGTGTGAATTTGTCCTGTGTTCTATTGGAGCTTGCCACGGAAACATCTCTGATTATATCCTGGTTTTAGAGTCTGAAGAAATAGGGAGTGAAGGAGAGATGCCTCCGATGAACACTTGGAAGTCAACCATATGTCTGAGGTTAGAGTATAACTCCCCTGATTATCCGAATGTTTAAACGGTTTAGTTTTTGAAAGATCACTTTATGAAGAAAATGATGACAGAGGAAAACAGGGTAATGTGTTTTTTCCAGACATCTCCCGAGTGATGTGCATGTTCCTCTGCTTCTCCAGGCTGAATTGTTCTCTGGTTGGTGGAGATGGCAGGAGATGGATTGGCAGACACAGGTGTCCAGGCACCACATCCTTGTAGACCTGGGACATCATGATCATTTCTCTCTGTGGTGACTCTTCCAAATTTTACTCTTCCATAATCATGCTGAATTAGGTACTAACATTTAAGTACCTTCTTGGGGCTTGGCAAAATTAAAAAATAAATTAGCCACCAAGGAACCAAGAAATTAAATATCTATTACTAGACATGGCACACTTTCATGAACTTCTGTATGGGATAAGTCCTTATATCTTTGACTAGCATGATTCAGCAAGTTACATTTAATGGGGCCCAGGTTGTAATACCCTTGTGCTGCTCGCGCAGGGGATTAAAACTCCCTTTAGGGTGGCTACCTCAGCTCCTCCACCTCCTCCTCTTACCCTATGCCTTCCAAACAATGTTTTCCCTGTTGAGTTAATGATCAAGACTGACTTTTTCAACTTTCAGATTCACCCTATGTGTCATTTAATCCTCTTTATCACTTACAGTAGGAAGCTATTACTCATTTTGACATTTAAAATACATAGAAATATATAATTTAAATCCTAATGCCATTTAAACTTATAGGTAACATCTTTTGGCCATGGGAAATCCTGAAAATTTTCATGGGTATGTTTTTAGGCATAATTAAAAGAAAAAGACAAGACTTTGAGCTAGTGGCTATTCTAATGATTTTTCATAAGGAAATAATGAAGGCAGTTATCAAAATTTCAAATTTAAGAAAAAGGTTTAAAGTAAAACCTTCTGGCTATTACCTGAGTTCTGAAGTGACCTATTTAAAAACTGAGTCTTCAAAATAACCTGTCTTCATATTTAGTAATATGTTAGGCTGATTATTTTAAGACATGGTCAGAATATGGATTTCTGGGAACAAACTTGGCGCTGGAAGGGTCATGTAGCACAGATAGTATCATTTTGTGTAGGAGGAAATAATACATATTTCCAAACCAATTGGAAGAGAACTTAATCTTTTATTTAGAAAACTTTTGGGGGGATCCCTGGGTGGCTCAGCGGTTTAGCGCCTGCCTTTGGCCCAGGGCGTGATCCTGGAGACCCGGAATCGAGTCCCGCGTGGGGCTCCCGGCATGGAGCCTGCTTCTTCCTCCTCCTATCTGTCTCTCTCTCTCTCTCTTTAAAAAAATAGAAAACTTTTTGGAGTTTTACAAAGCTTTACAGTTATCATTAGGCACAGTACTTATTATACTGACTCTTATGGAATGTTTAGTGAATGCATATGGAGCATATACTGGAAAACTCAGGCATTGTTCTTTATTTTTTTTTAAAGATTTTATTTATTTATTCATGAGAGACAGAGAGACAGAGAGAGAGAGAGAGCGAGAGCAGCAGAGACACAGGCAGAGGGAGAAACAGGCTCCATGCAGGGAGCCCGACCTGGGACTTGATCCTGGGATTCCGGGAACACGCCCTGAGCTGAAGGCAGGCGCTCAGCCACTGGGCCACCCAGGCATCCAAGCATTGTCCTATTTGCATAGTTGGGTATTTGCAAAAGACAGTGATTTTCTTGTGGATGAGGGTACAGTCAGAGTAGTTCTCTTCTTCTTTCCTTTCCTCCCTTCTGCTCTGCTCTTCCTTTCACAAGTATTAACTTAGTGCCTTTTAGCCAGGCAGGGTACTATGGAGATACAGAACTAAGACCTATATACCCAATGCTATCTGCTTAGTCTCTTAAATCTAGAACCTAAAAGTCATTCTTGATTCCTTTTCTTCCTTACCCCTCCATCCATCAGAAAGCTTGTGGATTCTACCTCCAAGTTATGCAACCTGGACATGGCATATCAAGTCAATTGCCATACCCATTTGCTCTAGCCTAAGTCATGTTCACCATTCACCTCACCTATTACAATTGCCACCCTCCTGGTCTTCCAGTATCATCTGTTGCCTTCCTTATCATTCATCTTCTACTAGCTAAGGTGATCTTCAAGGATATGAATCAGATCATATAATTTCCCCCATTTCTTTCACCCTCCAGTGGCTTCCATTGCTTTGTACTGTGCTGTGAATTCCCAGTTCTTTTCTTTGGCCTTACATAATGGTGACTCTGTGCATTCTCTTGCACACCTTTCCCCAGGAACACTTCCATTCCAAAGGGACACTCATGCTCTTTCCAGTCCTCAGGCAAATCAAGCTTATGTCAGCCTCAGAGTCTTTGCCCTTGGTTTTCCTTCTACCCAGAATGATAATTCCATTCATCTTTATGGCTGGTTTCATCACTTCCTTCCTTGCCTTAGTGCAGATGCTACTTTCCTAGAAATTTTGTTCCCTCCCCTATCCTTCCTTCCCTCCTTCTTAATCTCCCCCCTCACAAGGTATTGGTTTATTTTTTTCTCATGGCACGATTAATCAAAATTATTTAATTAATTTCTTTGTTTATACATTTACTATCTCTCTCACCAGAATGCAATATCTTTGAGAGTTGGTAGTTTCTCTATTTTGTTCATTACTATAGTGTGAATGCTGAGGACAATGTATGACATAGTTAAAGCACTTGATGAAATTTGTATTTTTGTATTAATAAGATCTGTGCCATGTAGACCTTTCACTTTAGCAGCGAGTTTCCATGTTCCTTTTGTAAATGCAATAAAGATGAGTGGCTTCTATTTGAGGAGCTCGTTTTGCTAATTTTATATATTTCAGGTCTAATAGAACAAGAACATATGAGTCTGTTTGGGCTACCATAACAAAATACCACAGATTGGGTGGATTAGATAGCCGAAATTTTTTTCTCACAGATCTAGAGGCTCGAAGACCAGCTCAGGATGCTGTCAGGATTGGCTTTGGCAATGATTTCTTGAGTATGACATCAAAAGTATGGGTAACAAAAAAAAACCAAAAAACAAAAAACCTGAACAAACAACAACAACAAAAAAACAGGCTAAATAGTACTACATCAAACTAAAAAAACTTCTACGTAGTGAAGGAAACAACAAAAATGAAAGCATGAAAAGGCAATTTACAGGTTGGGAGAAAAACACCTTCAAACCATATATCTGATAATGGGTTAATATCCAAAATACATGAGGAACTATCTAACACAATAGCAAAACAAGACAAACAATAACAAAAACCAAATAACCCAATTAGAAAATGGGTAAAAGAATGGAATAGACATTTTTTTTTCAAGGAAGACCAATAAGAGACTAATGATATTTCTTTCATATCTATATGAAAAACTGCTTGACATCACAAATTATCGGGGAAATGCAAATCAGAACCACAATGAAATATCATCTCACACCTGTTAGGATGGCTTTTATCAAAAATGTGTCAAAAGATGATATATGTTGGTGAGGATGTGGAGAAGAGGGTCTTTATACAGTGGGAATATTAATTGTTGAAGCCACAGTTAAAAACATTATGGAGGTTCCTCAAAGAATCAAAACTAGAACTTCCATATGGTCTAGCAATTTCACTTCTGGGTCTATATCCAAAGAAATTGGAATCAAGATCTCAAAGAGATATCTGCATTCCCATGTGCCTTGCAACATTATTCACAATAGCCAAATTATGGACACAACCTATCTAGATGATGATCTAGATGATAGATGTTTATCAGTGGATGAATGGTTGAAGAAGATGTGGTGTGTATATACAATGGAATATTACCCAGCCATGAGAAAGAAATAAATCCTTCTGTGACAACTTGCATGAATCTTGAGGGCAATATACTAAGTGAAATATGCCAGAAGTAGGACAAATACTACACAATACCACTTATATGATGAATCTAAAATAATCAAGTTCACAAAAGTAGAGAGTAGAATGGTGGGAGGGGCTGTGGGGAGAAGGGGAAATGGGGAGATATTAGTGAAAGTTACTAGGTTTCAGTTACATAAGATAAATAAGCCCTAGAGATCCACTGTGTGGTATAATACTTAGAGTTAACATTATTGTGTTGCATACTTAAGCAGTTGCTAAGAAGGTAGATCTTATGTTAAGTGTTCTTCTCACACACACAAAATAAGATGGTAGGAGAAAACTTTTGGAAGTGATGGGTAGGTTTATGGCATAGATTGTGGTGATGGTGTTTCATGGGTGTGTGCTTATCTCCCAACTCATCAAGTTGTATGTATTAATTATGTACAACTTTCTGTATGTCAAAAAAAATTAAAAGATGACATCAGGATTGGTTTCTGGTGATGCCTCTTTTTCTGGCTTGTGGGTGGCTACCCTTCTCACATTGTCCTCACATGGCCCCACTCTGTGCACACAGAGCTCTCTGAACACTTCCTCCTATCAGGACACCAGTCCTATATGATTAGGTCTCTGCCCATATGACCATATTTAATTTTAATTACCTCCTTAAAGGCCATATCTCCAAATATAGTCACATTGGGGATTAGGGCTTCACCATAATGAGTTTTAGGGAGACACAATTCAGTCCATAGCAAAGTGTGAGGAGAAAGCACTTTTATTTGCTTAAACTATAAGGGTCTTGTGTAATACTCCACAGGAACAATCTGACATTTTGGCATCTCTTCTTTGGCCAAGGGATTGCTTGACTTGCAGTATATTTTCAATACATGTTATGACACAAATTATGTATTTTAATGGGATATTTTATGAAGCTTCTCTTGTTGATTTGCACAATGGGGGACAAATATGATGATAATTTAAATTGGGATTAGACTTTTTGTTTTTAGAATAATGACTTGGCTGGGTAACATTCAAGGCTAATCTCATGTAACTCTTTTTCCTCAGGAGTCTGCCTTTTAACACTTCCAGAAGCTTTGTGCTTTCCACGAGCATGGTACTGCATGCTCACAAACTGACCATGAGACAAGATTAATTCCAAGATGACTAAGTAGAAGACTAAAAAAAAGGAAAAAATGGGAAACATTTCCTTTTTCTTCCTTCTCACCATGGTTTTCTCTTTCATCTCTATCCCCTTCTCACCCTTTCTTCTTAGGAGAGAATCTTCGGTGAGAGATGTTCCCCTCTAATTCATGTTGTGGCCTATTTCTGTAGCATGAATATTTAGGAGACACTTAAGGATGGTTTCTAGGCAGTGACAGGAATGGAAATTATTTACCCCAGGAACCCGGCATGTATTCTTGTTAACTAATTTGCATGCTGTTAAATAAATAACATATTGGTGGGACCAGAAGACTTGGATCCTCTCCACCACCCACACTCCACTTTTATATTCTATTTTTAGGGTGAAGATTGTGTTTGTTTACCTAAGTTAGGAGGCTTCCTTTATATTATACAAATAGGAAAATTAGTTGGGCAGAATCATGTATAAATTAAGTTATTGCCTTGCTTTGTGTCTTTTCAGGAATCTGAGGAGAAATAAATGGGTCTACGTGGGTAAAACGTTTTCAGTGGCTGAACAATTTGTTGAAAAAAATTACATAAATAAGGTTATGATTATATGTGCACTGGATAAAACCCAATAAATATTTAGGAGAAACCACATTGATCTAAAGTTAGATTGCTTAAACACTGAGAAGATACTAGAGTAATTGATTGTAGATTAGGATTTTTTAAAACTTTCGCATGGACTCTGATAAACTGGCTGCTTTACTGTAAATATGACAATGTGGGACAAACAAAAAACCATGGTGACATATTGATTGTCAAATCTAACTTAAGAACCCATATAAATGTGATGGAGACTAAGAAAATTATCAGATGCATATTCAAATGGAATATATCTAAATTTGGTTTTGAAAGTGGTTTGCCTGGGCTGGGGTGGGAGTGTTCACTAGGTTTGAGATTTTTTAGAAAGTTGAAGACAGTAAAACTGCATGTCCTATGAGATTAAATCCTTTTATCCATCTGAATAAATGAGCATTTTTTTTTCTTAAACTGGGCAATACTGTGTATTCCAGCTGCAGACTAAATGCTTCATTTCAAGCCTCCTGACTGCCATGGAACCATCTGGTATGTGCTTGTGTGTAGGAGTAGGGGAGATTCTTGCTAACACCAATGTTTTGGGCTAGTCGAAGTAGTTTCTTATTTATCACCTCTTCTCACACCTGGGTACAGATGCAGAATTAAAACTAAAGTCTGATTCTCTTCCACCATCTTTAAACTTATTCTTTTCTACTTTTTGGCTTATGTAAAGGTGTCTATTTTTAGAGACATTGTTAGAATGGGGGAACAAAAGCAGTGGTAGTTGAGAAAATATAAATCCTAAAGTTGGAAAGGCTTTATTTCATTTATACTTAGAGATTCTCCCCTCCCCATTATTGCTTTGGGTCAAGGGGAGAAAGGTTTGTCTATGTTTTTCTCCCATGTGCTACTTTGAACAATGTTCATATGTTATGTGAAATGCTTATGCTAAATGTCTGTGAGAACTTGGGTCTTGGTGTGGATATATAGTGAGTCTATGGGACCCAAAAGAGAACAACAGTAGGAGGATAGGAAAGGCAAGGGATTTTTTAAAAATGAAGAGCTAGTATGAGATGCGCAAGTAGGGGATTAAATGAGAAATTGGGTGGTTTGAACAGATTGTGTGTGTATTTTCCTCTTTGAGACCCCTAAGATTTCTTCTTATACATTGCATGGGGAAAAATAATCTTTTTAGCTTCTTAACTAGGTACTTTCATCATTGCTATACATTCTTTTAAGTTTGACTCAAAAGAGAACCAGCAATACAGAAGCTCAACATGGCAACCAAATAAACTGGTTTTGGGTATGGTACTGGGCCAAGAGAGAGACAAAGTAGGTCATTATTAATGCATGCTATTAGTTCTAAATGACACATATTACTATAGCTGAAAAGATTAGTATAATGCCTAGCACATCATCTTTCCTCTTTTTTTTTTTTTTTTTTTTTTATAAATCATGTTACAAACAAAAATAGCGTCTTTTAAAACAGAAGGCTGTCTGGGCCTGTGCCTGTGGTGCAAAATACAGACTAGCCTGGTCCAGAGGCTTCCTATGTCTGGTTGGTCTTCACTGGAGTGCTGGTAGTGTCTGATTCAATTAGTAATCAGAGATGTAGTCATTGCTATTTTGTGACTTTGAGAGCCTTGATTGTGAATTATATTTACAGATTGCAATTTCTTTCTAAATAGGGTCCTTTGTATTCAAGGACCTGAAGAGTCTTGTAGTCTGTGATAAAATTGATTTTTCTCCATATAATAATAATACATTAGACATCATTGTATTTGTCAAGATTTTGGTCGATAGAACCAGGCAAATTTTTGCGTACGATAATGAATTTAGCCACATTTTGTTTGTGAGAATAATTTTGTTAGGCACCCTCCCCTTGCCCTGCCCCAAACGAGATATCGAACAACTAACATAAATAATTTCAAAATGGACAAAACCTGGGTTTTAAAGTCTAAAGCTGTTAGTCCCTAAATGTTGAGCTTTTCTTACTGATGGTGCTATGTTCTATCTGACAGGGCATGGTCTCAGCCCTAAAAGAATCCACAGTCTTTGGGAAGTCCAGCTCTATAAAAATTTGAGAAATAACTAATTTGTAAGATATTTTGTGCTAAAATGCCAAGTGTATGCTCTCTAATATGTAGTTCTGCTGTGAAGGCATAGGTCTTGGCCACAGGATTGAGAATGAACTTGATCTAAGGAGATCTTTCAAGTTTGAGAGCAATTCTGCCTAAAAGCACGTGTGCGTTTTTCTGTTTATGAACTAGACGAGTATGAAAGGTCATTAAAAGCGAATGGATGGAAACTGTACTCAAAGAACGAACAGAAGTATCATGTGAAGGGTGGATATGAGAGGCTTCCTCTTGAGGACCAACTAACAGATATTTCGATAACTGCACACTTGTGGAGTCTTTGGTATGTGGTCTCGTTGGGTGATTCATAAACAGGTCAGAAGTTGAAGAAAGCTAAGAAGTTAACCCTTTGTGATGTTCACTGACTTTGTTCTACCCTGCAGAACTCTTCCCATCAGGAAACCAGTGAAGGCAGGTTTTGCCTATTGCTCTGCCCCCACGAAATATAGTACATAATTCCCATGCAAAAAGATGCATCAAAAAGAGAAACACCAGCTTGCTGACACCCTCATAATGGAGTTTGGCCAAGGCAATTGTTGATCTCTTACAGCTTTTTGAAGAGTTAGCTCAGCAGTTAAGCTCTGAATAGGTCCACCCTTATGTTATTTAGCCAGCAATCTGCTGCCTTCCAATGAATGGGATAAAAGCTGAGAGGCAGAACTTCATCTCTGTTCAAATTAGAAACCTGTCTCCTATAAGCTGAGTCCTTTCCTTCTCCATTATAATCCTGTACTCCCAAGGAGCGAGAAAAGATCTTGGATATACAGCATACCAATCATTCCATCGGCAATAAATCTCCCTTGGTGTTTTTTTTTGTTTGTTTGTTTCTTTTCTTTGAGTACTGAGAGAGCCTAAATGTGAATGCAAGATGCAAATCCATTATTCCTAGTACTGTTACCTATAATTAACACTGCCCAATGGAATTAAAAAAAATATTTATAAAAGAGGCAACAGAGTTAACCATTACTATTAGCCCCAGCTAGACTCCTCCTCCTCCATGTTTTCACGAAGAGCTTGGTGTTGTTACTGCAACAGGCACAGTGTTGTGGTGACTTTTGTGATACAAATGAAGCAAGACTAAAATTCTAATTGTGAAATTTAAAAGGAAAGTAATTGCTTGGTGTTGGTTAATTCCATCTTTGTGTGATGACAGCAGCTGCGTTTCCCTGCCTTGTGTGTTTTAACAGATGGCATTATTTCTTATGGAGCGTTACAGTAGCGACCGAGGTGACACTGAAGGAAAATTCTGTGACAGTATGTTAAGTAAGATATTACTGACAGCCCTGCCGAGCGGCGATGCAGAGCTGCACGTCGTAGATCTCTTCTCACCCTTAGAGCCCCCACCAAATGGTTTCCATTTGTGGCATGTGGAACTAGAACAGAAAGATGAATGGAAAATTATGTTCTTTTTCAAATTCTCTTTCTTGCATACCATTAATAGGCCTGGGAGGAAGGCTCAAATCTGGCAAAAAGGTGCACTTCATCAATCCAGTCTCAGTTTTGTTCTACCTTTCTACCAAAGGAAAGAAAGTAAAGAGGCCACTGGTAGGCCTAAATTCTAGACCAGGATTTGCCCCTAGTTACTTTTCTTTGGAATGGTTTCCTTTGTGCAAAAGGCTGGATTTGGACGCTGACAAAACAGTCTCTTGGGCCCTTTCTACTCCAACTTTCTGATTTTCAAAGTCCTGGGCTTTCTGCTTTAATGGCACAGAAGACAAAGTGAGTAATAGAAAGGAGGTGGCTCTGTACGCTACTGATACTGATGCACAGTATAGAGAGCAGAACAGTGGGTCACAAGTCAGGATGAGCAAGTCACATAGTTCATCTGTGTAAGCTTCTTCACCTCCTACACAAGGCTGTAGTCAAGGTTTAATGGAATGATGCTACTGAAAGCTGATCAATCCAGCCAACATAGCACAACTGCCTTGTGCTAGACACTGTGCAAGTGCTGGGGATTTAATGGTGGGTAAACCATGGTCTCTCTTTTGGAGGAAGACATCTACTGGGGGGAAACAGATATGTTCTACTACAATTGTCCATTTACATATTAGGGGCTTTGAAAGACACAAGTACAGAGTGGTGCACTCACCAGCTGAACGCAGACAATGATCTCAGCTACGCTGTATAGAGAAGAACCACTTACCTGAGCCTAGTTTAAAATATTAACCCATAGTATTGTGAGCAAAAAAAGTGGTTGTTGTTTAAGCCATTAAGTTTTGGGGTAGTTTTTAATGCAACAGTAGATTGGTGAAATGATCATATATGAAGGCAACAGGGCCGGGCCATGTGGCTCTAGAAAAATGTTAATAATTCTGCTGAGGTTTGACCATCGAAGGTATGTGATGGTGGAAATAATAATGAATGTTAATATTATGTTCATGGTTTATTTAGCACATTCTCATTTAATTCTTATGGCAGTTCTCTGAGGTAAACTTTCTCTTAGTTTCACGGATGGGGAAACTGACTCTCAAGGACCACATGGAAGTAAATTATATTCAAATCCAGATATTTTGCTTCCATATTGTTCCTTCCCTGGAATCAATCAAAGCAAAATTTCAAATAGCTTCCCATTAGTGATTTAAAAAAAATTTTTATTTATTTGAGAGACAGTACCAGCAGGGGAAGGGGCAGAGGGAGAGGGAGAAGCAGACTCCCCGCTGAGCAGGGAATCTGATGTAGGGCTTGATCCCAGGACCCTGAGATCATGACTGAAGTTTAAGGCAGACAGTTAACCAACTGAGCCACTGAGGCACCCCTTCCTGTTGGTAATTTAACAGTTGTTGAACATGCAGTGATAGAGGAACTAGGACAGTTTCTTGCAGTATTTCACTAAAGCATATCCCTTGGTCTATGCTGCTGTTGCAGTTGGACCACTTGCTTGAACGTGAAGCGGCAAGGATTAAATTGAATCCTTTGAACAAAGCTAAGTTAGATGCAAAACTACGTCCAGAATCTAGATTGTCTGGAAATTTATGTTCCAAATAATTGGCTCAACAGTTTTCAGCAGAGGTTTGTGATGGAATTAATTCTTTAAAAAGAAGTCAGTCATAATCAACAGGATCATCCTCTGACTTTGTAAAGTAATTATAAATTCCTAACTAAGGCTTCTTAGTTACTTTTCATGATGGAGAAAAATATATCTCTTTTGGATCCTGACCAATAATGTGGCATGTGTAATTCTACTTTTTTTTTAGTATTATGATCAATTTCAGATCAAAATATCTTCTATATCCAAAACCTTGGAGTGAACAATTTCTAAGTACATGGCTTGTCGTGTGACCTAGATAATGTGATGACAGCCCTTTGGAACAGCATCAAGACCACTCCACACATGTCCCCTTCATGAGCAGGCATCTCAGTGTGACAGCTTGAATTACAGCTTGAATCTTGTCTTTAATACATATATCCAAACATTTTCCCAACCCACTTTAAAACATGGGCCAATCTAAGGTCCTTTTTGTTTGGTTATAGAATTTCACCCACCTGGAAAGGTGGGCTAGGGAAGGAGTCTTAGATCAAAACTCAGCATGAAGGATGTACACAGCAATAGAACTTGTGAGCTAAAGACAACCTGAGGCCTTGTGGTGAGAAGTAGAGTTGAGGATTGCACTGAACATAGTTATAAGCACCAGCCACACAATCGAGCCTTCCTGATGTGCAACATGGAATGGTGTCAGCTTGTGATCAAATATTTGAAAGGCTGTGTAAAAGGAGTTATGTAAATTCTTTAGTAATGACACCTATTGCTATATAGGTTGGTTTTGAAAATTGACATTTTAAAGAAAGATAACTCAAATGGATTTTAATGACTGCTTAGAATGTCTGTACCCAAATTTCTTTATCTGGCTTCTTGGTTTTTTTTTGACATTTAGCATGCTTTCCTATATTTTGTTTTTCCCTGTTAAGACTGAAATTGTAAGTAAGTCTTTATACACCTACATAATGATTTCCTTAGTGGAAATTCCTAGAATTATGATAAGAGTGTTAGACATGTAACATATCTGTTTTTGAAGTACCGATAATCTGGGAGAGTTATCTGCTTCACTGGTTAAATTGACCTTAAAAGTGAAAACATTCTAGATTAATCTCAGTATTTAAAAGAGTATAGTATAGTATATCCAGACACTAATATAAGGGAGAACCAGCATCCTTGGATGACACTAGAAATGAAAATAAAACCTCTTGGATGGCATTTCTTGATTTTAGGGAAATCAGAATTAAGCAACTTACAGCACTTCCTAATGGAAACAAAACTGAGTCTTAGTTGGAACAAGGCTCTGGTAGTATTAAGGTGCCAATAAATACTTAGTTTTAATATTCATTTCAGTGCCAAATATTGCACCTAACAATATTATCTGATTGGATCTGAACCAGAAGCATGAATGAATGAACAATGGCTATGAACACTAATTTATACATGTTTTAGTTTACTTAAACTATTCTTTTGGGCTTCTCCAAATCTATGCTATACTATAGTTCTTGATTTTGAATGTTCAGTGTTTTTTTTTTTAAACCTCAACTCTTAGTCTTTCATAGTCTTCCATTCTACTTAGTCATAATAAATGTTGTCAACTTTTTGCCCCTTTCTTTTCTTTGCCTGTCATAACTAATGCTTTGCTTGGACCTGGTGTATATTTGAAACATGTTGGTGACATGCTAATGTTGCCTTCTATTTGCCCCTTTCTAAATATCAGAAATGAACCTAAAATGAAATTCCGTTTCTAAAACCACTTAATAGAAAATTTAATAAAGTTTTCCTATTTGGGAGTATTATCAAATGCTTCCTGCTTTTGTGTCTTTTCTGAAGTGAAGAGGGAGAGGATTGAAGAAACTGAGTATAATAGAAGAATTGTTCAAAGGAAACATAGTTTTAAGTACCTCTATATATGTGATCTTAAGTTGAATCAATTACCACATTACCACAATTTCTCTCATCTTATTAGATAAGTCACATTTAAAAAATAGCTTTATTAATTTAAAGCTGAAATATGCTTATTTAAAAAATGCGATCTATTAGAATATGTAAATACAATATAAAAAAACATGGAATTCCTTCACCAAGGTATAACTACTCTTAATATATTGCTGAAAACTCTTTTAGATGTCTATGAATGAATATATGCATATTCATTTAATGTAATTGGGATCACACTGCACTATTCTTTAATATAGTTATGTATGACATTTATGCTGATTTTGAGCATTTATTCATGACAGGAAGGATCCTATATTATTTTTAATGACTTCAGGGTTATTGCCTTATTTGTTTCACAATTTGCTTAAGTAATAAATGTAAGAGAAAAAGAACATTTATTATTTTTTCTTTCTTTCCTCCCACCCTCTCTTCTTTCTTTTGTCTTTTTTTCCTGTGCTGGTGTCTGCCAAAATGATCTCTAAGAAGGGCTTATGAATTGAAATTCTCATCAAAAAATCATAAGTGCTTGATTTTGTATTCCCTTTTCAATACAGATTTTGGTATTTTTCAATTTTGCCAGTCTAGTAGCATGATTTATGTTTGCTTTATTTTATTTTTTAAAAGATTTTATTTATTTATTCATGAGCGATAGAGAGAGAGAGAGAGAGAGAGAGAGAGAGAAAGAGAGGGAGAAAGGCAGAGAGACAGAGGGAGAAGCAGGCTCCATTCAGGGAGCCTGACATAGGACTCGATCCCAGGTCTCCAGGATCATACCCTGGGCTGAAGGCAGCACTAAACCACTGGGCCACTGAGGCTGCCCTATGTGTGCTTTAATTTGTACCTCTTTGATTTATAAATAAGAAAGAACATCTTTTTGTGATTGTTGGCTATTTTTAACATTTTTCTTTCAATAATTGCCTATTCTTATTGTATTACATTTTTTAATACTAAAAAATTGCTTTGAGGTCTTTGCGTATTAAGGATAATAATCTTTTGTCATATGCTTTATTAATGTTACATCCCAGTTTATTTAAAAAATAGGTTCAATATACTTTGTTTTCCTTTTATAATGAAGTTTTTAGTTTTATCTGGTCAATTTGTCAGTTTTTGTTTTATACTTCTGACTTTTTATGACATACTAAAAGATTTTCCCAACTTTCTGATGATTTAACACACAAAAAACCCCTCCTTTTAAATTTCAGTTAGTGATTGAGTTCGTCTCACAGTTTCCTGATGTTCTTATCACTTTTCTTTTTCCAACTTTTTCTTCCTTTGTTTTATTTTACGTAGTTTCTATTGCTCTGTCTTCAAGTTCCCTCATGTTTTCTTCTCTGGTGTCAAATTTGCTGTGTATCCCATCCAATGTATTTTTCATCTCAGGCATTGTATTATTTTCATCTGTATAAGTTTGTTTCATTTTTTAATATATTTCACATTTATCCTTAAGCACGAATCCTTTTTCTATCTTCTTGAACATATGGAGTATACTTATAGTTGCCATTTTATTATCTTTTCTACTTATTTCCTAATCTGTGCCATTTCTGGCTCTTTGTCTATTAATTTTGTTTTTTTCTCATGTGTTGCATTCTCCTGCTTCTTTGGATACCCTATGTGGCTACCTGTGCTTCTCCATTTGACTTTAAATTTGGGGATTCCCACAATCCAACCTCTCATTTGATAATTTCCTAGAACAGCTCTCAGAACCTTGGAAAGTAGTATGCTTACTAGTATAAAGGCTACAATTCAAACCACTAAATGGAAGAGACACATAAGGCAAGATGGGCAGGGTAGGTGGGTACAGATCTTCCATGCCCTCTCCTCATGGAATTGGGGTATTTCACTCTCCCAGCATATCAATATGTCAAGAAGAAAGCTCTCTTGAGCCTTAGTGTCCAAGAATTTTTATGGCGGTTTTATTACTTTGGAAATGATCAATTACATCATTGGCTATGTGATTGAACTCAATCTCCAGGGGTACCTGGGTGGCTCAGTGGTTGAACATTTGCCTTCAGTTCAGGGCATGATCCTGGGGTTCTGGGATGGAGTTCCACATCAGGCTCCCCCACGGGAAGCCCGCTTCTCCCTCTGCCTATGTCTCTCTGTGTCTCTCATGAATGAATAAATTAAAAAGTCTTAAAAAACTCCACCAGTTCCCTCTCCTTCTGAGAAGCCAGATAACTTGAAATTCCAACCGTCTCATTATATGGTTGGGTTTTTCTGGTGACTAGCCCCCATTTGTAGCCACCTAGGGCCCACCCAACTCATGAATTACCTTATTAGCATAACACCGGCACTCAGGCAATTGCAAGGGTTTTTTCAAGGGCTCTGTGCCAAGAATCCAGGGCAAAGACCAGATATATATTTTTTATTGTACCACATGACCAAAGGAAATATCAGTCAAGGGCAAATTTAGTCCTTCTCCTCAGAGGCAGTCTGAGGAGTCAACTTGATGTTTCATGCATTACAAAGTTTTTCTACACTGGCTGTTGGAAACATAAATATCCGTGGCCTTGTGGGAGTAATGAGAATTTTTCTTCTGATTTTTTAACCTGTGAGTTCTCCCCTAGACTCAGATAATTTCCTGTCTTATACCAGGATTAATACTCATGTAAAAATTCATCCCTTATAGATCTGCAAGGCTTGCCCTCTGTGTTCTCCTCTTCTCTGGTACCTTGTCTTGCAAATTCTGACTTCTTTGATGTCACTGAATTGTCAATTCCATCTCCTGACTTTAGACTGCTGATACCTTTTTGGGTCCTTCCCTCATATGTTGTCCCCTGGGAACTCTTTCTGGCAGTAAATTGGGACAATTATGGGTCAAACCGTGTGTGTTTCGCTTCTCTTAGGAATCCTTGTTCTTTACTGCCTGTTCATGCCTGGAGACTGTTTTATGTATGTTGCTGGTTAGTTGTTTAAGGTAAGAGGGTAGATGTGATTCCTTGTTACATCATCAAGGCTGGAAGCAGAAGTCTGTGGGCCTTTTCAAATTCAATATGAATTATTTCCAGGAAATTTATCTTCTGTATTACTGCTATATGACGTCCTTTCCATTTTTGTCTCTGTCTCTTTCTAGCACTCTGATGATCTCAGTATTACCATTTCTGCTTTGATCTCCATAGCTCCTATTTGTTCTTTTATATTTTTCTATCTTTGTTCTTCTCTTTTAAGAACTCGTCTGAATTCACTAATTTATGCCTCAGTTATTTGCATTTTGCTATTTATCAATTGTGTTTATTTTATCCATCATATTTTCTATGACTAAGATTTATGTGTAGTTCTTTCTTATATTTTCTTGTTCTTATTTCCTATTGCTAATGTTTTTCTGTCATGTCATTTAATTTTTAGCCAATTTTAAGTTCTTGGTCTCTGTTGTAAGATTTTTTGCTTCTGATGAAATTTATTATCCAGTATACCTCGTTTTGGGGGGCATAATTAAGATCCACAAATGCCTTGTTACTTTTGCCCATGAGCTCATTTTTCTCTTAGGGTATTTACTATGTCAAAGGAAGTATGTGAAGAAAGACCAGAACTCAATATGTGTCATTCCCAGTGAACTCAAGAGTGGGATATAGATGAGCCAATGGAGAACCCCAGGCACCTGAAAACTATAGGCAATAACTCTTCACCCCATGAAATAAGACCTCAGGTTAACACTTTGCATTCCTCCTGCCCCACCCTCCAGAGTCCTCCCTCACTCCCTATCCGCTGCATCCCTGGAGAAACAGTATAGGAAGGACAGTGGTTCTCAAACTTTAGTATTCTTGAGAAACATGGGGAGTATATTTTAAAAGCCTAGGTTACCAGGCCTCACTCCCAGAATTTCTTTTTTGGAGGGGAGGGAGTAGATTCAATAAAAAATAACCTTATTTTTCTCCACTCGATTCACTCACCTTTCAAAATATGTAATATAGGGCGAATTTATCTCCTGCTGCTGGATGAAAAATCTGGGGATCTCATGACTTTGTAGTCATTTTTAGGTAATGATAAATGGTATACTCCTTTTAACTCACTAAACAGTCTCAATTTGGGATTAGAACACCTTATTCCAAACTTGAGAATTAAATCTTTTCCATTTTCTCAGTTGAGGAGGATTTCAGATAGGGTATTAACACCTGGAAAGTGGGTACAGTCAGTATCTTCTTTTATTTTCTGCTTCTCCTCCCTCATCTTGTAAAGTGGTTTCTGACTCTTCCAAAGACAATGTGCAAAGACAGAGAAAATGAAAGAAGGTACAGAAAGTACATCTATATGTTATGTAAGATCATGTCACATTCTGAATCTTGATACTACTATTTATTTATTTTTGTTTGAGTATTTTCTGTATCTTTTAAAATTTAAATTTTAGGTAATTGACATACAGTGCAATATTGGTTTCTGGGGTAGAATTCATTGACTCATCATTTACATACAGCACCCAGGGCTCATCATAATAAATTCCCTCTTAATTCCCATCACCCATCTATCCCATCCCTGCCCCCACCTCCATCATCCTTCAGTTTGTTCTTTATCATTAAGTCTCTTAATGGCTTGTTTCCCTCTCTTTTTTTCTTTTTCCCCTTTCCCATATGTTCACCTGTTTTCTTTCTTAAGTTCCCTATATGCCACTCCCAGAATTTCTGAGTTAACAGTCCAGGGATTGGATACAAGTATATATTTTCAACAAGTTCCAAGTGATACTGCTGCGGTGGTCCTGGGATAGCACTTTCAGAACCACTGGCATAGGAGAATAAAGAGCAGGATACCAAGTTTGCCTTTCTATTCTATCTCCTATAGCCAAGATGAGTAGCTTCCCACCTCTAGCCCAATCTACCTGCTTCTTCCCCATCCCACTCTGGCCAATGCAGCACCATTTCAAAATTACACTCCTGCCTGGATGTTCATTTCTCTTCTTCCTCCCTCCTTCTCTGTATACTTCAGGGTTGATTTTTTTGGGGGAAAGGAAGCCTATAGCCAATGTAGTTAAGCTGCTTAGAAGAATTAGGACAACATAGGAGATTTCTATCTGACCATCTTATTGAATTCCTAATTTTTTATTTTTTTCAGTTTGATCTTCTGATTCTTTCAGGTATACAAATATATCATTTAATTTAACATTTTAAAAAATATTTTATTTATTCATGAGAGATACAGAGAGGCAGAGATATAGGCAGAGGGAGGAGCAGGTTGCCCACAGGAAGCCTGATGCAAGACTTAATCCCTGGACCCTGAGATCACGTCCTGAGCTGAAGGCAGTCACTCAACCACTGAGCCACCCAGGCATCCCTTTAATTTTATTTATTTTTCAATATTTCATTTATTTGAGAGAAAGCAAGTGTGCAAGAGTGAGGAGGGAGGGCAGAATGGGAGAAAGAGAGAGAACCCCAAATACATCTCACACTGAGTATGGAGTCAGAGTCAGGGCTTGATCTCATGACTCTGAGATCATGACCTGAGCCAAAACCAAGAGATGGAGTTGGACACTTAACCCACTGAGCCATCCAGGTGTCCTACAAGTATATCATTTTAAAATAGTGGTAATTTTGCCTTCCTTTTTTCCCATAATTATGCTTTCAAAAATGTTTAATTGTATGTGTATATGAGAATAGTAGAGTTAATAGCAGAAATTACTAATTATTACTATTCTTGACTTTTATATGGCTGATTCCAGAGATTCACTATTATTCATGAAGTTGGTATATTCTTCAGTTTAAATGTTTATTGTTATGGGAATATCTTTCCACCAAACACCTTGTTGGCATGTTGAGATAATAATGTATTTTTCCATTGACCTTTTAATATGGTGAATCTCCTTGATACATTTTCTAACAATGAACTATTGTTGTATTCCTGACATGATCATCACTTAGTAATGATTTATTAGTTATTCTTTTAGTGTATTGCTAGAGTCAACTTGCTAATATTTTATTTATATTTCTTTTCCTTTATGAATGAGATTGGGCTTTGTCCAATGCTTGATATATACCAACATATAATTCAAATACACAATACTTTTGTCGCTGGTTAACATTAACACTCCTTCTTCCAATTTTTTGTCTCCCCCCCCCCCCCCCTAAAAAAAACTTTGTGTCAGGCAGTGTGTTGAGCAAGAGAAATTCAAAGACAAATATGTTCTGGTTTCTGTCTTGGAGGAACACACTGTTTAGTAGGGGAGAGACACAAGGAAACAGATATTTACAAAATGGTGTGAAAGTGTGATAGCAAAAGCATATTCCAGATAGTCTGGGAGTACAAAGGAGAATGTTTTTGGCATTTGTATGGCCAAAACATTTGGTTGGTGAGAAAATATTTGTTGAATTGAACTCACCTTGTTTAGAAGAGGATTTTTAGTAGAAGATTTATAGGGCCATTGACTTTTTTATATTATTGATAAATAAAAGAGTAAGAGCCAAGTTCTTTCCTTGGAGAAGAGTGAATTAGAGAACCAGAAGGTAGACCTGATTTTACTGTATCTTTCTTTTTCATAATCAACACCTGCAGTTTCAAATGGAATCTTCTTTTTGCCTTCATGAATTTGTTATGAGTCATAGTTTCTGAATTGTTTCCAAACCCTTTACCCAAATCAAGTAAACACGGCTATGCTATGAGTTCCAGAAAATATTTCAGAGTGATTTAATCTGTAGATAGTTTGAATCCCAGGAAAAGTTACCATTGATTCTTACCCTTTAATTACTAGAAATTATTTAAAAGAAATGATTAACAAGTTATTAATTCCTATATTTATTTTTTTCTTATTTATCAACCATACTTTATATTTTCTTGTTTCTAGTATTCTTTTTTTCCACTGGTCACATTACAGGGAAGAGGAGGGGAGAAAGGAACAGAAATGGATTAGTCATCTATACTGTGCTCTACATTGCAGGAGAGTTCACAGCAACTCTCGAGGGACATGTTCTTATCCTTATTTTCTCAGCTACACAGAGGCTTTAGGTAACTTACTCATGTGCACATATTTTAGTTAAGGTGAGGCTAGAATTCTAATTGAAGTCCAAAGACTACTGCCTTTCTACCATACCACAGAAGAGATTTGCTTTCAGAATGATATATTTCTATGTATTTATGACATACTCGCAACTTCATGCAGGCCTAATAATTATTAAAAAGATAAACATATGAGAACCCTTGGATAGTTTGATAAAAATGTGTAACAGGGTTTTAACTCTGGAGACTCTTGATTCAGTTAATCACTTGTGGTACCTTGCAATCTGCTTCTCTAAGAAGTTTCTCAGGTGATTCTGATGCCTCATCAGCTTTGAAAGTGAGAAGTTTATGCTGTTGTCCTCCAATGGTAGAAATTATGTTGAGGATCTGAACCCATTAGTGCCTCTCAGCATTATTGTGGTCTTGGAGTTCATCCATATCATAAGCACTGAAATAAAGAGAGTGAATGTCCCTTATGGAAGAAGGTACCGACTTCCCACACCATCTGATCTTTATGGATGAACTCTAATGTAAAGATATTATTTCTTAATTGATACCATCTTTTTCTAGAACAGCTCTTTTCAACCCTAGTTAGACATAAGAATGGCAATGCCTCAGCCCCAAACCAGACCAATTTAATTGGAAACTCTGGGGTAGAGTCTGAGCTGAAATGTTTTTAAAGTACTGCAAATGACCTTAATGTAGAGTCAGGGTTGAGGATACTCTTTTTTCAAGTAGGATAAATTGTGTTCAAGTATTAGCCATTTTTTTTTCTTCTGGAAATAGTGAAAAATCCTAATTTTAAATGTTGAGTATTTGCTTTTTAAAAATTGTGCATACTTAAGGCATATAACATGAGAACTAATTAGATATTCATATATATAATGATTACTACAATCATGTTAACATATCTTCTCACATAGTTACTTTATCATCTTTTAATTTATTTTTGATGACAGCACCTAAAATGTACGGTCTTAGAAAATTTCCAGTATTCTACAATATTATTAATTATAGTCATCATGCTTTATATTAGTTCTCCAGACTTACTCATCCTACAAAACTATCATTTTGCATTCTTTGATCAACATCTGTCCATTTCCCTCACCTCCCCATCCCTTGTAATCAATGTTCTAGTCTCAGCTTCTGTCAATGTTCTAGTCTGCTGCTGTGTATTTGACTTTTTTTTTTTTTTTAGATTCCACATAGAAATGAGAATGCAATTTTTGTTCTTCCTGTGTCTGGTTGATTTCATTTAATAGAATAAACTCCAGGGTCAGCCATGTTGTTGCAAATCCAGGATCCCCTTTTTAAATGTTGAATTTATATTAAATATTAATTAAAATATATAAAATATAAACATAAATATAAATATTTTCTTCATCCATTCATCTGTCAGGGATGTTTAGCTTGTTTACATATTTTCTTTTATTTGTTTGCACTACTGATATTTTAAAAATTAAAGGAGCCAAGGTAAAAAGTAATGTGTCTGACATGGGCATGTGTTCTCATCAACTTTACTCATTTGAACTTAACACAAAAACACACTCATACTTTTATACATTTAAGAATGTGTCTTAGGTTTTTAGGTAACCTGGAGGTAATTGTGAATGGCTCTATAAGGAAAATAAAGTTTATAACTGCTAACAGAAGCTTAAACTAATCAGTTTTCTCCCACTTGTATATTCTATGAGTTGTTCATGCCAACTTTGGGTCAGACACTGTCCTGGGTTCTTAGGGTACAACTGAGAACACAGTTTTTGTCTTCATGGCTTTGTAATAAGTAACATTTTCTTTTTTTTTTTTTTTTTTTTTAATAAGTAACATTTTCACTTTCTGCCTCCATCTCTAGGTTACTCATGATCATTCTGAGAGGGTTGGCAGGTTGGAAAACTGGGACTATCATTCTTATTTCCTGAGTTTCAGATTCGGGACAAAGATTATGGAATTACACTGACTCTTAAAATGAAGTGTTTGAGGCCACTTAGTTATGTGAATAAAATTTATTATTTTTATGTTTTATTTCACACCTGTTGACTACACATCAAAGAGAAACTTGGATGGCTTATGTTTTCAATGATATTTGAAGATAGCAATGCTAATTGTGGTATTTTCCAAGCAATTCAAACATTCTTCCGTTCATTTCTAAGTATTGTAAATACCCTTTTGTAACACAAAACTCCCATTAATAACCATTGAAATGTCATTTTTTCCTAACCTTTCCTTCTTGAAAGTTTGAGTTCTACTATTGATTTAATTTTTTTTTTTAATGCCCTGAGGATTTCCCTTCATTAAAAATAAAAAGGCCACTGAACAAGAATGGTATTGTTTCTATGAATAGATGTGGCAAAAGAATAAAGTCAATGTTAAGATTATCATTCTTGTCAATATCCTTTCATTTATATTTTGTAGACCAAAGTGAGGGTGAAGGCCAGGGAAGGGCTGGACGGCATAATAAGTATAGGCATTCTTTTTTGGCTCAAGATAATTCAAGCCCAACTAGAGCAAGATTTTGACCTAAAAAAGAAATTTTTCTGAGAATAATCTCCTTAGGCAAAGATAACCCAACAAATGATACCAAAAAGCTTTTTACATTATGTGAGAGTGGAGATATAGTTGAAAAAAAAAAAGAGAATCTTTTCTCTGAAATGGTCTTGGTATTTTTACTCCTCGGAAGCCTATTTGTGTGCCTGTGTTAGTTTTCTTTCTCCTTTTACTGATAACGATATCATTAAAAATTAAACTCAGAACTTCTATGGACGATGTTTTTGTTGAGTTATGAAAGGTAAAACGTCTCCTATTCTGACAGGCTTTAGATAGATGCTTCTAAAATAAAGTATTTTGAATACATGCAAAATGTTTAATTGATTTTGCGTTAGTGTTGACTTTTATGATAAAAATACTATTTCTCAATTCTTGTTCAAAGAGGAAACACCTATTTGAAGTTTTTGCCCTCCATTTATTGAAAACGAATTTCAAAAATTATTCAACCACTAATCACATTTGTTGAAACTGATCAACCGGTCTACTGGCTTAAATTTCCATATATCGGGATCCCTGGGTGGCGCAGCGGTTTGGCGCCTGCCTTTGGCCCAGGGCGCGATCCTGGAAACCCGGGATCGAATCCCACGTCGGGCTCCCGGTGCATGGAGCCTGCTTCTCCCTCTGCCTGTGTCTCTGCCTCTCTCTCTCTCTCTCTCTCTCTCTCTCTCCTCTCTCTCTCTGTGGCTATCATAAATTTTAAAAAAAAATTCCATATATCTTTTACTTCCACAGTATGACTTTTAATTGCTGAGTAATATTCCATTGTATACATAAACCACATCTTCTTTATCCATTCATCTTTCGATGGACACCGAGGCTCCTTCCACAGTTTGGCTATTATATATTACTCAGCAATTAGAAACGACAAATACACACCATTTGCTTCAACGTGGATGGAACTGGAGGGTATTATGCTGAGTGAAATAAGTCAGTCGGAGAAGGACAAACAGTGTATGTTCTCATTCATTTGGGGAATATGAATAATGGTGAAAGGGAATATAAAGGAAGGGAGAAGAAATGTTGGGAAATATCAGGAAGGGAGACAGAACATAAAGACTCCTAACTCGGGGAAACGAACTAGGGGTAGTGGAGGGGGAGGAGGGCGGGTGTTGGAGGGGAATGGGTGACGGGCACTGAGGTGGACACTTGACGGGATGAGCACTGGGTGTTTTTCTGTATGTTGGTAAATTGAACACCAATAAAAATTAATTAAAAAAAAAAAAAGACTGAAGCAGGGGCACATGGGTGGCTCAGTGATTGAGTGTCAGCCTTTGGCTCAGGGCGTGATCCTTGAGTGCCAGGATCGAGTCCCACATTGCGCTCTTTGTGTGGAGCCTGCTTCTCCCTCTGCCTGTGCTCTGCCTCTCTTTCTCTGTCATGAATAAATAAATAAAATCTTAAAAAAGAAAGACTGAAGTATGTTTTTGTGATATGGCCACAGTGAAATGTTCTGTAGGAAGGAATGATCAATTGTAGCAGGACATACAAGGAACTCTAGGGTAGGACTCTTTCAATATTCCTTGAGATTTCCTTTTATCCATCCTCATTTAATACCATGACACTTTCTCAGCATGGACCCTGCAGGCAGAGGTGACTACATATTCAACCTCTATTCCAGATTCACACCCTGAAGGGAAAAGAAATGCTGTACAAATAGGTTGAACCTCAGGTTTGCTTTGAGAGAGCGAAAGTTTACATTTGTCAGAGCAAAATGAAGGAGCATGGTAGAAGGCGAGCACTGGGTGCTCGGAGTTGAGCGCCACCGCCCCCAGTCTAATGGGTAATAGAGTCATTAATTCTGCTGATTAACTTGGCCTTGGGGTTCATGGAAATGACATCCACCTCTTTTTTTTTTAAGCTCAAACTATGGAACGAGGGAACATAAAAAAACAAGCTAATTAGAGAGAAATCAGGAGAAAAGACGCAGAGAGGAAAGAAAGACAGTTTGAGCATTAATGAGACTTGTTTGGGGAGAGAATGTGACAGGCTCTTCAAAAGCATTATTGTCAAATGTGTCACCATTTCATGGATGGCGAGAGCTACCTTTGAGCTTCATGCTGATAGTTAATGATTTGAAACTATAAAAAGATTGAAAAGGTAAAAGGGAAAATGTCAGACTCAACTGGATTTTAATGAGCTTTCTTCTTTTCTTTTTCTTTCTTTCTTTTTTTTTTTTTCGAGGAAAACCGCCTGAAAAGTAGAGAAAGTTTGTGTTCTTTCTATCCCTCACTCTCTGGATTCACATTTATTTCTTAAATATAGTGGGCAAAAGAACAGTGGGAGAGATATATCAAAGGTTGACACTGAAAGATCTCGGATGTTTTACTTTTCTGAGAAGATGGTTGGCAGTGAGAGCAGTGCAGGGGTTTGAATGACAACAATAAGGAGAGATTGATGGAGGAGATGGCAATAGTGCTTGTTTGTTTTTTGGGGACGTGCTGAGCAGAAGCTATCTTCACACTGTGAAATGTAACAAAGAAATCCAAAGTGATTACGCAGGTTCATTTGTCAGTATCACTGCTCCAGCTATTGCTGTGTGCAACAATGAGATGACAAGGCATTTATTGCTGATGGTTGGTTATTAGTCGCATTATAGGAAACATTAGAGCAGAGTAGGATACATAGACCAGGGAGACAATAGCTTTCTGGGCTCTGAACTCAGCAGGGTAGCCTTGTCATTAAATTTGGTAGTGCCAATTTAATTTTTAAAAAAAAAAATAAACTGGAAAGAAACTTTGAAAATGAATTCTGTAACCCCATTTTTACCTTAATGGTAACTGTCAGGATTTCGCTCCCTGGGCTCTCAGTTCTGAGTTAGTAAGCTGAGCACATAGAGGAGGCTCACATATTTTCAACAGAATTGAATGCTAGTGGGAAAATCAGAACCAAATTTCAGTTCTTTTTAGGTGATTTTCTTGTGGTCCTTGAAACATTAAATTCTGATTATGGTATAGAACCTATGAACAGATTACTAATCAGGTGGCAGGGTCAAACCAATTGCCTTACTTAATGAGTTTCTGATGAATTCCTTTCTGAAATAAGACACCTAAGTTGCTGATTTGAAAGTGGTGGGCCAGCTCACTCACTGCAAAGCAAAGAGGCTGCATGTAGAAGAGGGACCTGAAATCTTTTTTGTTCTTTCAAAGTTCATTGTCCAGTACTGACTGATGCAAATAGTTCTGGACTCACTGTGAGCATGTACGTGTGCTTGTTATGTCCACATATGTATTTTTTGGTCCAATTACCTGTAGAAAGATTGTAAGCAGAATAGAGGAAGAAAAAGAACGGAGATTAAAACAACTAACTGATGATCTTAAGGGCACAGGGGATTAAAAAAATTAAAAATCTCTGCACAGCAAAGGAAACCATCAATAAAAGTAAGAGACAACCTATGAATGGGAGAAGATACTTGCAAATGACATACCCAACAATGGGTTGGTATCCAAAATATATGAAGAGCTTATACAACTCAACACCCAAATCCCACATAATCCAATTAAAAAATGGGCAGAAGCCATGAACAGACATTTCTCCAAAGACGTCCAGATGGCCAACATCACTCAACATCAAGGAAATGCACATCAAAACCACAATGAGATATCACCTCACACTTGACAAAATGGCTAAAATAAACACAAAAAACAAATGTTGGCAAGGATGTGGAGAAAAAGGAACTCTCATGCACTGTTGGTGTAAATGCAAACTGGTACAGACACTTTGGAAAACAGAATGAATATTCCTCAAAAAGTTTAGAAATAAAGTACACTATAATCCAGTAATCACACTGTTGGGTATTTACCCAAAGGATACAAAAATTCAAAATATATGGGTACCTCTATGTTTATCACAGCATTATCACAATTGCCCGTTTATGGAAGCAGCCCAAGTAGCCATCAATAGATGAATGGATAAAGAAGATATGGTATTTATACACAATGAAATATTATTCAGTCAAAAAAAAAGAATGAAATCTTGGCATCTTGCGATAATATGGATGGATCTAGAGGGTTATAATGCTAAGTGAAATAAGTCAGAGAAAGACAAATACAATATGATTTTGCTCAGATGTGGAATTTAAGAAGCAAAACAAAGAAAAAAGGACAAACCAAGAAACTAAACTACACAAAACAAACTGGTGGTTATCAGAGGAGAGGTGGTTGGGGGGGATGAGTGAAACAGGTGATGGGGATTAAGAATGCACTTATCATGATGAGCAATGAGTGATGTTTAGAACTGTTGATTCACTCTATTGTACACCTGAGTCTAATATAACTATGTTTACTAGAATTAAAATAAAAAAAAATCAATCTGAGACCAATCCAAATAGTCAAAATTACTAAGAGAATTCGGCTCTTGGGTAAGTGGAGGCCTAGAGGTTTAAATAAACCTGACCATGGTTGTAGTCATTATCTGCTTTAAAACTAGAAGCCTAGATATATATTTCAGAACCTCTCTGATTTCTGCTCCAGGCAACTAGGTATACACTCATTAGATTTAAGTGGCTTTCCTCCATACTATTGTGGATCATTTAAATAAATTTTCTGCAATGGCAAGCAAGATGGAAGCCCCTGAGGCCTCTCCTTTGGTGCTGGGCATGAACAACGTTCTACGTGAAGCACGGACGATATTGTTACAAAGTTTATTGGAGGAAATATGGGTTGGTTCCAGCTGGAAAGGGTGTTGTTTCTTCAGGATTGCCATTTCCCTGAGGGCTTAGTTAGGAATTTCCTTTTTAAGAAGCCTTTCCTGATCCCTAAGAGCTGTGTTAAGTATCTCTCCTTTGTGCTTTTCTGTCATTGCACTTGGCACATTTTATTAAAATTTGTCATTCGCACGGCTGCTCTTTTCTATTTGAGGGTAACATATTAAGAAAAGATGTAAGTAAACGTCTTTAGTTAGTAGATAAATCCAAATAAAATAGAAAATAGAAATAAATCTATCACATACATATATATATAATTTTGTTCTTTATCTTTTTTTAAAAGGATTTATTTTAGAGACAGCATTAACTGGGGGAAGAGCAGAGGGAGAACAAGAGAGAGAATCTTCAAGCAGACTCCCTGCTGAGCATGGGGCCCCCCATATCGGGCTCAATCTCAGGACCCTGAGATCATGACCTGAGCCTGAAATCATGGGTCAGTTGCTTAACTGACTGAGTCACCCAGGCATGCCTGTTCTTGATCTTTTTAAACTTCTCTTAAACTTCTCTTCTCTCCCCTCTGGTCTTATTCAGAGAGTCTTGGAGACCGTATACATGTTCCCTGCACCCTCTTCCCTGCCAGCCATTCACTTTTAAGAGACTTCTAAGTCACCAAACAATGTATTTGTAAGGACAAAATTTAATCCTTCATTAGTATCTTGTCTCTCAATACCATGCTATCAAATATTTTGAGAAAATTTGTTGGGAAGAGAAAATACTTAATTTCAAAGCAATCACGATTGGTTCCTCCAGGGAAGACAGAGGCCAAAACATTGCTTCTTTTTTTTTTAGTTCTTTCATGGAGTTTTAAATAAGTTCTTGTCTTTCTTGAGTGACACGGGTGTTATAAGCTACCACTCCCTTCATGTATCATTCCATTAAATTGTTCACATCAATCAATCCAGGTCAGCTAGGCAGGACAGGGTCTTTAATTCCTGTTGTACAGATGAGCAAAGTGAGGTCCACGGAGTGTCTGGTCCAGGGGCAGGTGAGCAGGCAGGCAGCTGCTGAGCAGTGGGACTGATACTCAACACTTAATCTTTCTGATCCAGGACTGGTGGTTATTCCAATCCAGACACCAAAATGAGCTCTCCAGTTTGCCGCAAGCTTCCTGTATGTTATGGTACTATTATTGCATCAGGAACTCCTCAGAAAACCGCACTACATAAATGAATGTTGAACTATTTTTTTTTAAACGGCTATTCCTAAAGGTAGACAAGCTCTTTCTGTGAGAGCCATACAGATGTTAAAGGCACATGCATAACAGAAATGACACTTGATTTAGGAGGAGCTCAGTAGGGTTGAATATAAAGCTGTATATGATTTCACTTCAAATAATAACCGAAAAGTATTTTCTAAAAGTAGTTTTAAAAGAAAAATACCATCTTGACCATCAGAAATAGAGTGTCTTAATGACACAGGGGCTAAGCAAATTGCCGGTGTATGTATGAGTATGGGTATGTGTCTGTGTCTATGTGTGTTTTTCTGGGCATATAAGGTTTGCCAAATTTTTGCCAGTGGTGCTAAATACGAGAGTTATTGAGCAATCACAGTGAGAGTTCTAGGGCTCTACAGCTGGAATCTGTGCAGGTGCAGCTTTCTGGTTGCTGGCCCGCGTTATTTTGCAATACTGCTGGCAGTAACCACTTTTAAATAGAAACATGATTGCACTTTATTTTAATATTTCTCTTTTCTATTTTTTCCCCCTACTGTAAATCAATCCTTCTCTGAGCCTAAAGTCCTTGCCAAGGTGTTGGGTAATAGATTAAGCCCACCGGGTTGAGCCTGTTTTCAGTGCTTGGAAACACACTGGGTAAGTTGCCTGCAGTTGGTGGAGCACACATGATGGAGCAAGAACATGTTAGCCACAGAAAGTAAACTTTTCCTAGGCTTTTGTGACATTTGGAGATGGTCCGTTTCACTGTTTCAGAGACCATGGGAGGTAGCAGGCATATGTCCACTACGTGACCAAATTAAGAATGGCCCCTTCTTCTGGTTGGCTCTCTTGCCCTGTAGGTTCTAGGACGATTCTATGATAAATGAAGTTCTTGGGAATCAAATAGCTCACTCTGCAGAATAATAATTGAAGTAGTTTACACTTAAGTAAAGCTTACTCTGTGACAGACCATTCTTCTAAAGACTTTGCATATCTTGATTCATTTAATCTTCAACTCTCTAAGGAAAGTACTGTTCTTTTGTGTGTGTGTATACATTTAGTTTTATTGTAATAGAGCAACTTGTACATAACATTTAAAATGGAGCATCATCCTTCCAGTGAAACAAAAAATTTAAAAATAGGAACAAAATTATAATAGAGACTGTCGATTCCAAATAAGGTCCCATAGGTTCTGCTGCTCCTTCCATCAAGTGGCAAGTGGCAGCAGAGAGTTTTATTTTAAAAGTGTCATCTTAAACTGCAAAGATGTCCATTAAATTTCACAAATGTGCCAAAGGAAAAACCATGTTGTCAAAATGCCCACTTGACCCACCAAGACATCTCAAATCCACTCTTTGCTGACATTCTATAACCCAATTTTTAAAAAGTTTTTTTTTTTAACAAGACAAAGTATGTACATATCGGTAAATTCTGTCCTGATTCACATAGAGACACAGTGTAATCTCTGAGCCCAACATACAGAGAAAGAGGAAAACTAGAATTCTAGACACTACTACATAGGGGCCTCGCCTCACACCCTCCAGCTTCTAGCAGAACTAAGGGAGCAGAAGGTTTTCCTTTTTTCACCACAGACAACAGTGGTGTTGATTCCATCAAGTTTTTGTTGAGACAGGAAGGGATAAAAAATAAATTTGGAACAGAAAGGGGCAGAGACTCTTTTCTCACTGTATTCTGCTCAAGGTATTTCTCCCTCAAATAAGTTGAGAACCATGGTATCAAGGGAGAAAAAAGAGACTTCGAAAATCAGGGTGAATGAGCAAAAGAGGAAGAAAAAAAACAAAAGACTGCAACTTGCTCCTGGAGACTGGAGAAAATCAGAAAAGAAAGGTTGGAATCCGTCCGTGTTCCATGACTCATCTTCTCCTTCATCCATCTCTCCTTCTTCATCAATATCTTCCTATCCTTATTCTTTTTAAAAAAGTATTTATTAGAGAAAAAATAAAAGTATTTATTAGAGCAAGTGAGAATGGGTGGGGCAGCCGAGGGAGAAGGAGAAGCAGACTCTGCCCTGAGCAGGGAGCCTGACACAGGGGTCAATCCCAGGACCCTGAGATCATGAGCCAAAATCAAGTGTTTTATGTGTAACCAACTGAGTCACCCAGATGTCCTCAATCCTTATAGGATTTTACATATGGAAAAACTGAGGTACGAAGAAGTTTAATTTGTCGAAGGACACATACTAAGTAGAGCAGTTGGGATTTGAGCACAGAGAATCTAACATCAGGTCTGCATTCTGAACCGCTGCGCTATACACATTTCATGTTGGAAGCTTGAGGCTACTTCATTTCATAGCCAAGATCATGCTGCCCGCCCCCTCTCTTCATGCTCTATTTGTGTGCACAGATCTGTCTCCCCACCTGGACCCTGAGCTGCATAAAGGGTAAGGAAGCATTTTTTAATCTCTATATCTCTCCTTGCCGCTGAAAACTGGACTTTTCTATAGTAAGTATTTCATAAGATACACAAAGCAGACATTTCAAGGATTTGAGAAAATCATGCACCAAAATGCTTAACAATGCTGCAGAAGACCAAAATAATTAAGAGATTTCTCTTAAAGACTTAAAACGCAGTAAATTCAGCATAAAAAGAATTATCCAGTGTGTCAATTTGGGACGTTTTCCCACAGGACCAGGACTCATGTAAAGTTTCTTGCCTGGTCTTAGACCTAATTAAGATCTCTATTCTTTGTAACATGAATGTAAGCACATTGTTTTGATGCAGGAGGAAGCATCCTTAGCAATTTTCCTTGGTGTTGGACAATATAATCCTTGTTTTTGAAATAATCCCTGTCCTCAGCTAGTTCCTTGGCTTCACCCTATAACCACATCTTCACTTAGTTCTTTAGAACAAACCCAAATGACCCATAACAGACTGTGTATTTTACACAACAGCTAGTTCTTCTGCTGGTTCTATCACTCGAAGCATAAACTGACACTATCTTCCTACTGATTGTAGCCGGATGGTGCTATGAATAGGTCATCAGGCTTGCCTTTTGCTTGTAAGCCATTTGAGATGCCAAACTTTTTTTTTTTAAAGCCTGTTTCTTTCACCCTTGCATATAATTTTATAATTGCAAAGTACTCACCCCAAAGCAAAGGTTAAACATGGAAAGTTTTCCTTAAGCCTGTAAAAGCAAAGCAATGAATCAGGAGTTAAGAGTTCGTGATTTTAGTGCCACATTTTCCAGTGATTAGCTATGTGGCTGACTAGCTGGGTGACCCTGAAGAGATTGAAATGATACGTTTTTTTTTTAATAAAAGGAGAGAGGGGGAATTAGAGAATATATTTTCAATTCTCTTCTTTCAGTCTGGTCTCCAGATGATAAGGAGTCCCTTTTCTCTGGACCTGCATCATCATCACTTTCCACCAAAGATCTAGGATGGGAATGAAACTACATCAGAGAATGTAATCTTTGATCTTTTGTAAGTGAGGAATATAAGCCTTGTAGTTGAATGTTTTGATGAAACTTTCAGGTAGGTTTTCATATGTGCACATTTACCTTTTGGATTTTGGAGCACCAGAAGTTGACCTAAGAATGAGAATTTACTAGAAGGTTTCTTCCTGACGCACCTGGGTGGTGCATACCGTTAAGAGTTTGACTCTTTGTTTAGGCTCAGCTCGTGATTTCAGGGTCATGAGCATGGAATCTGCTTGAGATCCTACCCACCCTCACTCCTCTCTCTGCCCCTCCTGCTCATGCTCTCTTTCTCTCTCTCTAAAATAAATCTTAAAATGTTTCTTCCTCCACAGGTGACTTTTTGAATGATCTCAAGAATCCATGCTTACGGTCACTAAGGATCCTTCTAACTCTGTTTCCTTGAAGCTATACAAATACCACTCTCACCCCATCTTGCAAACTGACACTATTTACCTTCACATGTTATTCTTCACTTGCTACTCAAAGCCTGACTGTCGCCCAGCACCATCAGCATCACCTGGGAGCATGTTAGAAATTCAGAACTACCAGGTCGCCGGGGTGGCTCAGTCAGTTAACTTTCTGCCTCCTGCTCAGGTCATGATCCTGGGGTCCTGGGATTGAGCCCCACGTTGGGCTCCCTGGTCAGTAGAGAGCCTGCTTCTTCCTCTCCCTCTGCATCTCTCTCGGCTCGTGCTCTCGCTCTCAAATAAATAAATGAAATCTGGAAACAACAACAAAACTCAGACCCATCAAATCAGAAACTGAAGTTTAACAAAACCCCCAGGTAACTCAGGTACATATTAATGTTTGAAATACACAGCTCAAAAATCACTGAGATTCTTGCGAGTTCCTTTTAAGATATCAGCGTCTGTTTAACGTGGTGCTACCTGAATCAAAATGTATTGGTATACAGTTGACCCTTGAACGATGGTGGGTGTTAGGTATACTAATCCACACACAGGTGGAAATCTGTTTGTAGCTTTTGAGTCCCTAAAATGAGTCTATTTTGACCAGAAGCTGTAGAAGACCCTAAGGAGTTGAATAACACATTTTGCATGTGTTATATACTATAATTCTCATAGAAGTGAGCTAGAGAGAAAATGCTATTAAGATCATAAAGGGAAAATTCATGTACAGTATTGTACTGTACTGAGGAAAACAATCTGCATATAAGGTGACTGGCGGAGTTCAAACCCGCACTACTCAAGGGCCAAATGTACTAGAAACTCAGATCCTTGGGTGTAATTCCACCATGAAAATAGAATATGCATGATAGGGGAGAGAGGGTCTAGTATTATTTTCTTTTTTTTAAAATAAATTTTTATTTATTTATGATAGTCACACACAGAGAAAGAGAGAGAGAGAGAGAGAGAGAGAGAGAGGCAGAGACACAGGCAGAGGGAGAAGCAGGCTCCATGCACCGGGTCTCCAGGATCGCGCCCTGGGCCATCCCAGGTCTCCATCCCAGGTCTCCAGGATCGCGCCCTGGGCCAAAGGCAGGCGCCAAACTGCTGCGCCACCCAGGGATCCCCTAGTATTATTTTCAACATAGATTAGGATGCCGATTTCTTAAGTCAGCACAGGCTCACAGCAAAATTTGGGCTTTGATTCATTAGGAATTAATTGACTTGGTTGCACATAGAGACATCCAAGAAGGTAGAAGCTGTGTGCATGAGGCCAATAATGTGATTTGATACTTTGTAGGGAAGGTTAGAGCTGAAGAACCATTTAAAATTTATGTGGCAATTAGGGGCCATTATCACCTCTCCCCCTTGTCGTAAAATGTTTGTTTATCAACTAACCTTGTAGGACATTATTACATTCCCTCTCTTGTGAACCGTAGGGTGTGTTTTGACTCCACTGCTCAATGAGGGAAGAACAATGGAAAAGCTGCTTCTTAGCAGATGGGGTCTTTTCTTTGGTGTCTTCCTGCCTCTAGTTCCAGATTTTACCTTTCTTTTGCTTTCTTGTCTTCACTATATCATTTAGTTTCTGTTGGTGCTCCTGAGCTCGGAACCTGGGTGTCCAATGCCTGGTGTGTGTTTTTTCCTCTCCCACCTCTTGTCTTCCTCCACACCTAAAACCTGCCTTCTGTCTTCTCTAAAATTGTGCCATGTTACATGATTCACAAGGCTTGAGGATATTTTTTCTCTGGAATATCTAAATTGTAGCAACAGTAGCAACACAATTCTGTTTCTTTCCAGGTACTTGTCTCTGCTGAAGCCCTTCAGACATCCGTGTGGGTGAGTGGGTGAGTAGAGGTGACAATACTAAGGGGAGGGTGATAGTAGCCTGTTTGAAATGTCTCTGACTCCCTCTGCCTGGGTGTTACCCCTTTGTACTCAGCCTGTGCATCTGATCTAGCCACAGACAGGATGGGAAACTAGCTTCACAAAACCTTCACTGGAAAGCAGTGGAAGTAAAAGGAACATTGTGTTCATGTTGAAGATGGTCCCTGAAGATCAATGGACTTGTGTCCTTGTGCCAAACTCAGTATGTGCTAAGGTCATTAAGCAGAGAGATTGGGGTGAGGATGTCAGCCTCCCAGGAAGCTGGTGAATGAGCCTGAGCAGCAGTTCAGAGCCTGTGGGCATAGACTCTGCCACTCCTCTGACCACTGCTGAGCTTAGTGTGAAGCTCAGGGATCAGGTGAATGTTCATCATTTCCATTAATGACCTAGAGATGGTTGGGGTATGCTTGGTTCTATTTTCCTCTTTCATCCACAGCAGGAAAGGGGTTCTTGGACCTGGCCAAACCCTTTCTTGTGTGGGGAGCACATTGGCGTGTTCCACTCCCATACAGGGACTCCGGGATTCATGGAGATAGGCTGCACCTGCTCTTTTTGTGGCCACGTGGCCCTCAGTAAGTTTGTAACCTTGGGTAGATTGATTGGGATCTTAATCTAATCGTACAGTGGAACTGTGTTTGTGGCTTTTGCCTGCCATCCTGTGGACCATCTGACGTGCTGAAACCTTTAGTCTTGGAAGACAATTCTTTAGCCACATGTGTGACAAATTTCCCAAATTCTGATGTCTATGGAGCGTTCATACCATGTTGAGTAATGTCTGAATTACTTGACATAGGTGCCATATGGTAAGTGCTACCTTCCGCATTCGACAATTAAAGAAACAGATTGACAACCTTGCCTGGAACCATCAGGCATGGTCAGGTTGTTTTCCTCAGCGAGGCTGTTTCTTCCTTCTGTCCATGCCCTAAACCTTTATGCCATTTGAACAAGAACATGATTTAATATACCCTCTCTCTGTTGATGTAGAATGTTTCCTTACAATTATGCTATTTACTTTAACGCATTACAACAAAAATTCTCAGACCGCATATTTCAGCTCTCTCCAGAAACAGTCTTACTTTAGGTCTTCGCCTGCCCATTTCTGGACACTTCTACAGGTCTGAAAGGGATCAAGAAAGTGGTCTTATGCCACCAGGAACCCTCTCCTTGCTCATTTTTATAAGCAGTTACACCCTTCATCCAAGCTAATAAACTAAATATAGTTTATTTTAAATGGTTCATTTGGCTTGAGGACTACTTGAATATTTTTACTGGATACGTTTCTTAACAAATTTGGAGAAAATAAAGACTGCATTCCCTAGTCAACAAATATTTGAGTTTCTACCTTTTTTTTTTTTCTTTCTTTCTTTTTTGGTAAGACCCTGTGTTGGGAGCTATGAGGCGTGTGATAACCTGGTCCACCTGGTCTCTGAACAGGTGTGATGGTTAATTTTATGTGCCAACTTGACTGGGCCACAGGTGTGTCTGAAGGTGTTTCTGTATGAGATTAACATTTGAATTGGTAGGCTGAATGAAGTCAATTGCACTCCCTAATATGGTAGGGCATCGCCCAGTCAGTTGAAGATCTGTTGCCTGCTTTGAGTTGGGACATCAGTCTTTTCCTATATTTGGGTTTGAATTGAAGGCTGCAAACACTGTCTCTTCATGGACCTCAAGCCTGATGGCTTTTGGACTGGGAACTACGCTATCAGCTTTTGAGGTCTCCAGTTTGCCAACTGCAGATCTTAGGACTTCTCAGCCTCCATAATCACGAGCCAGTTATATGCAATAAATTTCTTTATCTCTCCCTCTGGAGAACCTTTACTAATATACTAGGTGATACCAAACACACATTTCAAGCTCCAGTTATATTGGAAAATAATCAATAAACATCAGTGTATAAATTAAGGTGTACAGCATGATGGTTGGATTTACATATACTGTGCAGTGATTACTGCAGGGGGTTTAGTTAACATCAATCATCTTTTATAGTGACAACAAAAAGAAAATATTTTTTCTTGTGATGAGAACTCTTAGGATTTCCTCCCTTACCAACTTTGCTATGTACATTGTAGCAGTGTTAGCTATGGTGATCATCTTGTACGTGACATCCCTAGTGCCTGTTTATCTTATACTTGCAAGTTTGTACCTTTTGGCCATCTTCCCCCAGCCCCCCCCTCCTCCCACCCATCCCTTCTGGTAACCACAAGTCTGATCTCTTTGGTGTTTTCTTATTTTGTTTTTCAAACACATCTCTTTCTGTGGGAAATATCTATTCTTGGATGCCATTCTCCAAGATAGAGTAGATAAATTCCAAATAGGTTTTGTTTAAGGAATTCTACAGATATGAGTCATTTAATAAGTCCGTCTGAGGAAAAGTGCAGAATCAATAATAATTGGACACACTTCAACCACTACATTGGACAAGAACCTCTTCATAGTGATCTCTTTGTGAGAGTTGTAACATGTCTGAAAATGGAAGACAGTATTTCCATTGTTTCCTGAGCCTCAAAGGGAAGGAAGATGTTAAATGCCAAGTGCCAGGCCCCAGAGGAACAATCAATGTTGACTAACTCATCGCAGGGCCAAAACTTCTCTGGGTTGGGAAAGATGATTTCATGTGCTTCTGAGTGTGACCACAGCAGAGTTTCTCCATAAGAAACAGAGAAGGAAATGGTGTGTTTTTTTATGGGCCAGGAGGTTGATTTGTCTAATTAGCACAGGTCCTTTGCCTCTGAATCTTCAATCCCATTCTAATATCTTTTATGGCTGAGTGGCACTCATATAACATAATATTCACCATTTTAAAGTGGACAATTGAGTGGCATTTAGTGCATTCACAGTGTTGTGAATGCCTAGTTCCAAACATTTTCATCACCCCAAAAGGAAACCCCGAACCCCTTAAACAAATCCTCTTGGTTCCTCTCTCCCTTCCAATGCCCAGAAACCCTATGGGTTTACCTATTCTAATATAGTTTTAAAATAATACTCTTTTTACAAGGAAAAACTAACAGAACACAAGTAACATAATTGAAGGAGTAAATGCAACTTACGGGTGGTTTAGATATTTGTTGTGCATGCAGAATTCTTGGAGAAAGGGCTACCTACGTGAATCTAGCACTTGCAAAGTATACTCACAATAAAGATTGTGAGTATTTCTCAATAATGGTGAGCCAGGCAGGCTTTTGTTGAAGCTATTCTGGGAGGTTCCACCAAGGTGCTCCACAGGAAGCAATGCCCTTGGGACTCCTTGCTGGCCACATACTGGCTGCCAGTCAAGTCAGCACACCGCACCCAAGGTTTAGTGTCGAATCCCAGCACTTTCCAGCTGTTTGGCTTTTGGTTACTATAGACTGAGAAAGCTGGTAGTGGGTTCTCTCTGAGGACTGCTTTCCATTTCTGACAGAGCCTTCTCATGGTCTTTTTTCTCCTTAGTCATCAGATATCCTAGTTGAGTTTTGGTCAACTATTGGTCTCTCTCTTCTCAGTTTTAAAAATTCTATTGAAAATGATCAGGAATTTGCAGAAAGTCATGGGCCTTTGAATGTATGTGGATTCTTGATTATGATGAAGTCGTTGCTCTATTTTCCAAGTGGAGGGAGTAGGGAATAGATGGGGATGCCTTTTATCTGCCCTATTGCACACCCCAAGAGTTAGGGGCAATTTATGGTGAGGGGCAATTTTTGAAGAACAAGGATGAGGCTCTTGGGAAATGAGAAGTGCCCACTCTAGAAAATAGTATCTTGAAGATGAGGGAGGGAAGTGAGAATTCTTCATGGGCCTGTGGGATGGCCATGGAATGGGTGTGCTTTGTAACTCTTGACTCTTCACAGATTTGTACACATTAAAATACCTCCACCTCTTGGTGGGGGAAAGGGCTTCCTGCCTTGTCAGGCTGTGCATGTTATATATACACTCTGCATCTCAAGAGTGTACTTTTTACATAGAGAACTGTCAGGGGATTCTTCTCCAAATTACCGACTTCTTCCTTCCTTTTACTATAGCTAAAACTATAAGAAATTGGATTTGAAAATGGTCATAGGTATTTATAGTCAATTTGTAACCAACTGAAATCTCCTTGTAATTTCTTTTTTTAAAAAAATATTTTATTTATTTATTTATGAGAGACAGAGAGAGAGAGAAAGAGAGAGAGATTGGCAGTGACACAGGCAGAGGGAGAAGCAGGCTCCATGCAGGGAGCCCAACGCAGGACTCGATCCCAGGTCTCCAGGATCAGGACCTGGGCTGAAGGCAGCGCTAAACCGCTGAGCCACCTGGGCTGCCCTTCTTGTAATTTCTATTTGACCATTTTGGTTCTGTTCTGGACAAAGAGTAAGGCTTCTTCCTTCTTCCTTGCCAGCCATTTAGACATAGGAAGACGGAAATCATTTCCTTTAAGGTCTGTTACCAGTGTAGCCTAAACAGTAAAGTTGAAAAAAGTATCACTTTACTCACTCACTGTTCTTCTATCAATGGCAATCAGGTATTGGCTCACTCTTCGTGGATAGTCTACTGTAACTTAAAAAAATCTTCTTTTATGTATATTGATAATAATATCCCTGGTTTTCCATGAAATTTTACAGCATGTATTTTTATGTATCTCACTGGACATCACAGTAATCCTGAGGCAAGAAGTGTAGATGTTATAAAATGCATCTACCAACAAGGAAACAAAGAATCAGACTCGGTTAGCATCACCAGCACATCCAGGGCTAGAAGGACACAGGCTGAGCCTTCCCTCCTTTTTTTTTTTTTTTTTTTTTGTATCATAAAACCATTTTGGGAAACTATACTCCAAGTTAGATCTCCCCCCGCCCCCGACCCATGTCACAACTTGTGCATTTAAGTTTCTGGAACTAAATGAAATCTTTGTAGGTTTTAATGACAATCATTTCAAACATCAGGAAAACCAGGTCTGTATTTTCCAGAATTCATCTTAAAATTTACTTGAGGAATAACAACACTTGTCTGTCTCTGTCTTCTTTTTTATGCTATTTTCAAAGATTATAAGATTGCAACAAAGATAGTGCCCTTTTCTAGGAGTCTCCTTCCTTCCTTCCTTCCTTCCTTCCTTCCTTCCTTCCTTCCTTCCTTCCTTCCTTCCCTCCCTCCTTTTAAATCTGGATACCTGAATTTATTTAAATTACTGATGTACTCATTTTAATTCCCCTCCACCTTTTGTGTTTTGATTTCTGCCCATCTAGATTTGTTCCTAACTTTATTTTTAAATTTTCTTCATTGTTCCTGAGTTTAAAGGTATAATCTTTGCTAAAAGGAACCAGCCATGATGTACTTCTTTCTAAATGCTTGTGCACCTGCAGAGTTTCACTTTTCTCTCCTTCCCCCCTTCATTTCTGACCTCAACATGCTTCCACCATCACATTCATGGCCTTTCACACATGCATATACCTTCTTCCCATTCAGTGTCTAGTTATAACACCTACCTGCATTCATATGTGACAATGTACAAGGTGTGCTATAGTAGAAGAATGATTTATATAGGAAAGAGACACAGCTTTAAGGATTTCTGGGTCATTGTAGGATTGCGCATATCTGTTGTTAGATGAAACACAAGGTGAAGTGCTGTGAGTCTCATTTTAAAAATTGCTTGATGTAATTTGGAAAAAAATGGGACATGAAAGTAAGCTAACATGTTTAAAAGGTCATCTGTGGGAAAAACATTTGCTCGATTTGGAGGCTGAAGATATATCTGGGAGAACAAAAGGATATAGTTTCAGGCATTTGGATTTAAGCTTTGGATTCTAAATTCAGTGCAAAACTGAAGGCTTTCAGGTTGGTTTTGGCTCAGTTTGGCAAAGTCTATGCTTTTTATTATTATCTGCCCCTCACTTCTATATCCCTAACAAGGACAGGAGAGGAGAATTTTGTTATGTTCTTACCTTGGCGGCCAAATTGTTTAGGGAAAAATGTAAATTCCTCAGAGAACAAGTAATGCATTTGAGGGAGAATATTTTGCATGTGTCCCTATCAAAAATTTAGGACACTAAACTGTACCTAGGAAACACCTGCATACCAACAGTCAAGGCTTGTGGTTCCGTAAAACACCTTGACTAAGTTCTAATGTGGAATGTTGATTAGCCTGAGTAGTTTCTTATTGTTTTGTTTAATGTGGCTGGCAAATGGTAAAGTGGTCTTAAAATCGAAATGTATACCACTTGAAAATTATTTTTTATTATAAATATACTTTATGACACGTATAATTTACAAGGTAGGTGGGTTTGATTGACCAACTTCAATGCTTCACATATTCCCTAGAGTAATCAGAGCCAATGTTGAGACAGGGCTTCCATCTGTGACCTTTTTCAGAGTTAAGGAAGGTGATTGCATGCTAACACTATAATAGATTTAATCCTCTGAAGTCCTGGTGCCATGCATCTCTACCCAGAGCTTACAACAGACTTGACATCTCTGCTAAAGAAAGGAAGTCAAAATGTAGCAAACTGACAACAAATGATAATGATGGAGAATGATAATAGTGAAGAAAACGAAGCTATATTTTGACTTCTTATAAAAAGCTGTTCATCTGAAACAAATTTGGAGAATACATATGATACAATCCTTGGAAGGTTTGGTGGCTGTCCCTGCCTCCCTTGTCCCAAGTGAAGAGCACAGGTTCTCAGAAGACCAGGAGGAAGGAGAATGATGCAGACAGCCTGCGGCCACCAAACAGTCTTGATATTAGGGTGTAGAGCGCGTACTCTGGCTTTTGCTTGAAGAACATGCATAATATGTATTTTTTTTCTTTCAGGATTTTTTTTCCCCTCTTGGGAGAAAAGTGAAAATGCCCCAGTGATGTAAAGGTAGGGGAAAAACCCCACAGGCTAAATAAAACCCCTAATTCTGGGGAAGCAAGTGTTCATTTATCTTGGCTTGGACACCTCAACTAGCTCACAAGCCCCTGCTTCTCCATAATTCTGTGCTTGATTCAGGTTCCCTTCGGCCTTCTGCCTCCCTCACCCCTGCTACTGCCTGCCCCTGATTCCCTTCTCCATAATGCAGCAGAGCAGTATCCAGCAGGACTCCCTAATTCCATGTGGAATCTGAGCAGGCCCACCCCACATCCTTCTCTCTCTCTCTCTCTGGTCCCTCTGTCCCCCTCTTGCCCCAGATTTGTGCTTACGGGAGCTCACAGGCTGTTTGTTCTGCAAGCCGTCTGCTCCCTCACCCTTTATCACAGAGACTGCTGCACTGCTCCTTCCAAACGATGCTTGGAAGCCAGTTCGCTGGAGTGTGCAGTAAGTTGAATTGCCACTGCTTCCTGCTGTTTGCGTGATAGATAGTACCATAAAATGGATGTGATGTGGTTATTAGGCTGTGATTCGGTTCATACTGAGCTGTATTGATTGGTGTTGGTTCAGTGCTTGCTACATAGTTTATCAATTGACCTTCCAGATTATATCCTGCCTTTGCTTCTTTTACCTCTAATTCTACTTTATCTCCAGTTTTGTGGCTCCTAATTTTCTTTTGCTTGATTTCTCCTAGTATTTCTTTAGTTTTCTATTACCCAGAAAGGCTTCTCTAATGAAACCATATTTTCCCTCCTCGCCATGCTTATTTACTTATTTATTTACTTAAGCCGGGCTGGCCTTCGTTATTCCAGCATATCACTTTCATCCTTTGAATGTCCAGCTTCTAAAATATTTCTGACTTCACACAGGAAAACTTTTCCCGAACTTTCCAGTCCCTGATGGTCAGAGCTCCACGGAGGGGGATTTGCCTCCTTTGATCTGTCGCTGAGAACAGAGTGCACACCAAGGAAGGAAGGGCCACAAGTTCTAGTTTTAGTTCTTCTCCCTAACAAGCATTCGGGGTTCTTCTCGAAGTAATGCTGTCTTTCCACTTTTGAAGTTCTCTTTCCTCTCTCTCATTCTCTTGCTACCCCCCCCCCTTTTTTGCCTAGTGAATGTCTTGGCATGTTCTTTTCCTTCAAATGTTTACATAAAAACATAAGATAATTAAACAAAGATGGATGTGGAAGGTAGGAGCTTTGGCTGCAGAAGAACGGGGGGAAGACTGGGGTAGAGGATGGATGGTGCAAAGGGAGGGATGATGTCAAGAGGACAAAGAGTGCAAAGGGAGGGATGATGTCCTATGAAAGAAGACAAAGGCAAAGCTCTTTGAGAAGGTGGGGGGCAAAGACACATATGCTTCCTGCGTGGGAGGTGGATGGTCCGTTTCAGGAATGGTGACATAGAGACAGAGAAAAGGTAACAGGCCAGAGCGCAGGGGAGGCAACATTGGAAAAGTTAGATGAACATATTTGTCTGGGTTGCAAACCCGTCAGGGCGTGTGAATGTTTGATATACTGCTGAGCACCTCGTCACTACCCTATCATTAAGATTACAGACATTATTGTAGGAAATCACAGCAAAATCTGTGTACTTTGGGCAGCAGTGTTATGACACTGAATTACCTATGATCAGCAATTTCCCAGGGGTTTGATTCTTATGTGCGTTGCTTTTATTTCCCACAGAAGCAGGAGTTAAATAAAATTTATGACCATTAGTTTCCTCTAACACAAAGCAGACGTTGGTTGGCCATTTTGTGTGAAAGGACCCGATATGTTTAATGGCTGTTTTTGTTTACTAAGAATCACTTTGGTTGTGCAAAGTCATTACCGTCTGAATGCTTTTTATTGGCATAGATATATCTTTTGAAGTCCCAGATCTGCGTATCCGAAATTAATTTCTGAGTCAAAATTGCTGAGTACCAACCTCAACAGACTGGGTGAAGAGTGCATGCCATGCAACTGAAGGGTATTTTCTTCCTAAGGAAGCACCTCTTTTTAAGACTGAAAGTAGGCCATGTGTCCCTTGTCTCTATCACAATCCCATTCATGCACGGAGCTTAATTTTTTTGTCAATGGCCATACCAACTCCATGTGTAAAAACCTATATAACTTTGTTCTTCCATAAGTCCCTGTGAAGTGGTTAAGAAAGATTCCTATCTTATTGAGAGACCTTTAACTTCCTGAGCATTTCATGTCAAGACACCCAGGGGAAACTGGGGCACCATTGGATCTAGGTATTTTCTAGGATTTATTTTTGGGGGTGGGTGTGGAATTAAGGGAATCATTGGGCTCTGCAGGTCCAAAATGCTTTCTCAGTGCTCTTCTGCTTGGGATAGCTCTGGTTAGAAGTCTGCTACAAGGGAACTTCTTGACCTGGGCCCTTGACCAGCCACTTATTTGGTACTTTTCTTGCATTCCAATCATGGGCATTATGATTCATTCTCCCTACCTCCTTCTTCCAGTTAACACCTCATGAAATGAATGGGGTGGCACTAACTTTCTTCCTGTTTGCTTACAACTGCACTCTGTTATTGTATACGTTTGTCAGTTTGAAGAACTTTTTCCTGCCTTTTAAATAATTCCCTTTAAGGATTGACCCTAATGACAATAATAACCTCTTTTACCCTTGGAACTGTAGGCAAATAATCTTTTGTAACATGTAGGTACAGATGCCAGATGATTTCTCCTCCAGTTTCTTGAGCTAAAATTGATATATAACATATGAGACCAATGTATACAACATAATGATTTGATATATGTATATATTGCAAATTTCATTTTGTTGAACTTGGCAGTTTGTCATCAGATCTGGTTTGCGGAGAGCTGAGGCTTAGCAAGAAACAGTTTGGGGCATCCAGGCTGTGCTCCCTCGTGTGAAAGCCCCCTGGTCATAGAACTCTTGCACCTTGAGAAGGTACCTACAGATTTAACAAAAGATTTGATGAAAAACTTCAGACTTAAAAGAATGGCTTGTTTTCACTCAGTCTGGGAGGAGAAGGGTACTTGGAGTATAGGCCATTGAGGAGAGTTAGAGGATATTCATTAATGAGGACTGCCAGATTTTTCCTTTCTTAAACTACTGCTCCATGTTCAATGATGAGACTCAACTTTGCACAATAGCACAAAAGTGATAGGTCAATAGTCACCTCCGTTCACACTTTTCTGAGGATGCATAGGCAGACCAAAAGTCCTTCTGATGGCCACTTTCCACTCTTTTTAATAACAAGAAAGTGAGTCTTGCTGGGAATTCTGGAACTAGACCACCACATGGGTTCTTTCTTGCATTTATAACCAAAGTTCTCAGGTGAATGTGTCAGCAAGAGACAAAGAAATGTTGGAAAGACCAAGGAGTGCTATATTCTCAAATTGTGGCTTCTTTCACTTACATTTTCTTGTTGGGCACTACTGCAGTGATTAAAATTAAATTTGCTCAGTTATTTTGTGATGGTGAGAGAATACTAGTGGAAGCCTATTGCTTGCCTTAGAGTTGGTCCCACATTCCAAGATATTAGAATCCTTGGAGGAATAAGAGTCTAAAGGCAAATAAAAGAGATTTATGTTTTCTTTTGGTAGTATCAGTATAACATTGCTATTTTTCTTTTACTTCAAAACTGTTAATTTTTAAATAAGTGATAACATGATTGCTAGTTAATGCATTTTTTATTGCTGAGATAAATATTCCTCATAATGTGATGGGAGGACTGTTATGTTACTCCAAATATGATTTTACAACACTGAAACAATGAGCTAGAATCCATACGAAGGAAGCTGGGATGTACAATTCTAGAAAAAAGGACACATATAATAGGCCTCTGAATTCTGTTCAAACCTACATTCTGAGATTTTTAGGCCAGAACCATCTTTAGTAGATATGAGGTGGATTCAATAGAAGGATTCAAACTGTTTTATTGAAGTCACCTATTTTGACATTATATGCAATGTCCTGTTGGTAGTTGAAAATGCTGCTTACAAGCTAATTTTACTCCATGCATTGGCTAAAACACAATGAAAAAGAACATCTCATTTGTTTAAAAACTACAATGCTTCTCAAGGAGTTGGGGTCGAGTTTATTAGGCTTCTCTGTATGAATATTATGACAATAATTTTTTCCTTACACTGCTTCTGACTTTTAAACTTTTGAAGTAATTATAACATTAAGTATTATCATAGTCATTTTTGTGGGTAACCTGGCTGGACCAGAGTGTCCAAATTTTTGGCAAAAGTTCTGGATGTTTCTGTGAAGATGTTTTTGAATGGGATCAACATTTAAATTCGTGGGCTTTGAGTGAGGCAGATTACCCTGAGTAATGTAGGTGGGCCTCATGCAATCAGTTGAAAATGTTAATAGAAGTAAGGTTGAGGGGTGTCTGGCTGGCTCAGTTGGTAGAGGATGTTATTCTTGATCTCAGGGTCTTTATTTTAAACCCCATGTTGGGCAGGGAGTCTATCAAAGAAAAAAATACAACAAATAAGATTGGACTCCTCCAACCAACTTGAGATTCTGCTAGCAGAATGCCTTTGGATTCAAACTGCAACTCTTCCTTGGATCTCCAGCCTACCAACTGACTCCAGAGATTTTAGACTTGCACTTCTATGATCATGTGAGCCAATCGCTTAAAATCAGTCAGAATTTCACTCCTTCTCTCTCATTCTCTCCCCCTCCCATCCTATTAGTTCTGTTTCTGTGGAGAACCCTGGCTAATACAAATATTCTTAGAGCTGAGAGGAACTTGAAGTCATGTAGTCCAATGTGCTTCTTTTTAATGATAAGGAAAAGTGACACCCACAGAAACAAATTGACTTACCTAAATAATTGCTTACCCAGCTAAGTAGTTGCGCTTCCCACACATCATATTTATTACGTAAATAAGGCAGAGGCAGGTTGTAACAGAATATATGCTTATAGGTGACCAAACGTCTCAATATAAAGACTTTAGTCTTTATTATTATATTATTATATGTTATATTATTATATATTGTTAAATTTTAGTGGGTAGACTTGAGGGGCAATTAAACAGAGCTAACCTTCCAATACTATTTGCTTGTCCCTTATTAAATTTAGTCCTAGTATACAGTGGCTAACCTTGAAAGGAGAGTGAAATAATAGGAAATGTTAACCCACACAAAACTCTGACCTGGTTCCGAAATGCCTTCAATAAAGTTTGAAAAACAATTACTTCAAGTATGTATCTGGGGGAACTGGCTCCATTTCAATTTATTCAGGGTTTTGAAGCACCTAAAAAAATACGCTTTATAATTCCATTTCAATTATCTTTAATAAGATCAACCTGTCTGATATAGATGCAATATGAGAAGCAGAGCAAAAAATATTTTCCTTTCCAAATAATTCTTTCTGAAACAATTATAGTGCATTTTCTTGAAACCACTTCAGGGTGGTGAGTCTTATTTGTCATTTTAACTTCCTTCTGTCTTGGGAAGAACACAGACATAACATCTCTTGGTTCCTAAATGATTTCTGTAATGAGTATCTGATGGAGGGATCTTCCTAATAACACTATGACAAAAAGATAGTATTTTTGTGTCACTCTCAGGGATGTATTACTGGGAATAACATAAGAGTCTGTTTGCACCTGGTTAAATTTTTTATTTGTATAAAAACATTGCAAAAATAATACAAAGAATTCCTTAAACTCTTCATCCAGATCGTCTCAAATGTTACATTTGCTTTATTTTTTCTCTCTGTATTGATTTGTGTGTGTGCATACACACACATATATTTATCTGAATTGATTGAAAGCTACAGACATAAAGCTCTTTTTACTCCAAAAATATTTCTTAAAGCAAGAACATTCTCTTTGAGAACAATGGTATAATTATCAAAATCAGGAAATTAACCTTGATATAACACTTGAATCTACTCAATTTATTCATATTTCACCAATTGTCCCATTAATGTCCTTTGCAGTAAAAGAAAAAACTTATCTGGCTTAGGATACAAATGACTGAATTTTTAATTTTAAGATTTGTAGCAGGTCAAAGGTGAAAGTTTTGCATGGAAATGAATGATCTGTCTCCCCCCCACTCCAACTCTACTGCCCCCTAATAAATCAGAATCAATGAGTGTATATTTTTCAGTATTGTCTATACTTTTTTGTTTACACACATATAAAGTGTATTTCTCTCTGATTCAGTGAAAATTAGGGAGTTTACCACATTCAGAGGCATCTTGGGTTTTTGTTTAATTGTAGATTAAGAACATCCTTTGAGAGCAACAGATTTGTGTAATTCTTTTGTTTTTAAAGCTCTTTTTAATTAAGGTGATATATAAAGACAAATGGAAAGGCTTAACATAAAGAGCACTAGTACTCTCCTCCACCTTTCACGTCTCCTAGAAAGCCACTTCCAGTTCCTTTGTGTATATCATGGACTATTCCATTCTATACTGTAAATAACATTCTCCTCTTATCATTTCTTGGTTCATCTTTTTAGTGATATAATATCCAGTTCCTTTTATGTGAGGATTTATCTCTCCTGCACCCCTGTTCCCTGCTGTATTTCCTATCCTTTCTAATATAATTACATTTCAAATTTTTGATTAAAAGTATTTTCAGAGTGTACATCTTGTGATTACGAAATAGCCTATTTCATGAAATATTCACTTGCTTAGTCGCATAGTATTCTATGGTGAAGGTTTTTTCTCTTCTAGAACTTTTTTTTTTCTGCCGTTAAAAATTGTCTCAAGGGATCTCTGGGTGGCACAGCGGTTTGGCGCCTGGAGACCCGGGATCGAATCCCACGTCAGGCTCCCGGTGCATGGAGCCTGCTTCTCCCTCTGCCTATGTCTCTGCTCCTCTCTCTCTCTCTCTCTGTATAACTATCATAAATAAATAATAAAAAAAATTTTAAAAAAATTGTCTCAAATTTTCAATTTGTTTCACTTACATGAAACTAATTCTAATTCTCCTCATACATCCAACAGACTTTTCTCTTATTTCCACCAGATGTTCAATGCCCTCATCAGGTGAACTGTTAGATCATGGTTTTCCTCTTTTGGAGCTCCAAATCCACTTGTTCTAGCTTCAGCAGTGTCTCTTCCAGATTTGCTATACAAGTCTTGTCTTGACACTTCTTTTTGCCTTCATTCTAGAGCTTGTCATATCCTTTTACACATATTGAGTTTCTTCGTACCTAGACCCTTTTCTATCAATTTATTCCCTCACGTGCACCATTTAAAAAAAGTTTTCCTCATGAATTGACACACAATGTTACATTCATTGCAGGTATGACATAGTGATCCAACCGCTCTGTGTAATGCTGTGCTCACCACAAGTGTAGCTCCTATCTGTCCCCATGCAACGCTATTACAGTATCGTTGACTGTATTCCTTATGCTCTGCCTTTTATTCCCATGACTTCTTTATTCCATAACTGGAAGCCTGAATCTCCCACTCCCCTGCACCCATTTTGCCCAATCTGTACCCAGCATCCCTCTGGTAACCACTAGTTCTTTGTATTTATGGGTCTGTTTCTGCTGTTGGTTTTGTTCACCACATTCAATAACTTCCTGTATAAAGGTACTTTGTGTACAACTTTTTAGATCTTGTACTTCACTTTTTTTCTGCTTTCATAGTCAATTGGCTAGATATTGATTTTTGGTTAAAAATTAGTTTTCCCCAGGGCTGCCTAGGTGGCTCAGTTGGTTAAATGTCCGACTCCTGATTTTGGTTCAGGTCATGATCTCAGGGTTGTGAGACTGAGTCCCACATGGGGCTCCATACTCAGTGGGGAATCTTCTTGAGATTCTCTCTTCCTCCTGCTTGTTCTTTCTCATATAAATACACCTTTAAAAAAATTAGCTTCCCCAAACTTTGGAAGTCATTGTCTTGTCTTTGGCTTCTAATGTATGTTTTTGAAAATTCCACTGCTGTTCATATTCCAGGTTATCTGCAAATGATCTACATCTACTCTCCCAGGAAACTGTTAGGCTCTTCTTTTTTTTCTCTGATGTTTTGAAATGTCATGATTATATATCTTACTGTGATTTATTATCTCTTTTCTGAGCTCTCTGTGGGCTCTTCGCTATCTGGAGAAGTGTGTTTTCTAGTCTGGGAACATTTAGTTTATTATTATTTCTTTATTAATCCCTCTTTTGGTATCTCTTTTTGGTACTCCTATTAGATACTAAACTTCCTGAATTGATTGTGTGTATGTGTGTGTGTTTTACCTTCTATATCATATCAGCCTTTTCTCTGCCTTTTGTTTTAGAGTTTGAGATTTTCCTCAATTATATTTTCAACCTATTGAGTTTTCCATTTTAGCAATTACTTTTATTTTCCTAGAATAATTTTTATTTATTTTCTTCCATTCCCACCACACTTTCTCCTCCTGTTCTTCCCCTTCCTCCCTTCTTCCTTTTACTGTGTTTGTCTTCTACAATTCTCACTGTTTGATAGATGTAGTATCTGTCTTTATCTTCCTGAAAATAGTAATTTTAATTTGTAGCTTAACTTGTTGCCATGGCTGTGTGTGAATTGCTTCTATTTTCTTAAAGTTTCTTTTGTAAGTTTGTTTTAGACTTCCTTCCACATTGGAGCTTTCAATCAACTTCCTGTGACCCTTGGCTGCCTGTTCATATCAAGAGCTATTTGGTAGGTCTAGATTCTTGTGCAGAATTTATTGGATTGTGGACTTTATTGTAGGGTGGTCAGACTTTTGTTGTTGTTGTTGAGAGTATACCAGATGTCCATTTCTGTAGGTCTTTTATCTTGAGCATTCAGGTTTTTGATAGAGGGATGTTCCAAAATGCCTTTATTTATTTATTTATTTTTTTTCCAAAATGCCTTTAGTAATGATCTATTCCTGCATAAAAAGTATCCCAAAATGTAGCAGCTTGAAACAGCATTTATATCTTACAATTTCTTCACGTCAGGATCTGGACATGGCTTGTTGCCTCCTCTGCCTCAGATTGTCTCAAAGCCTACAATCAAAGGGGGCAGCTAGCACTCCAGTCATCTCAAGACTCGACTGGGGGAAGGATCTGCTACTAAGCTCAGTTAGGAGATTATTGGCAAGATTCAGTCTCTTGTGAACTGTTGCACTGAGCTTCAATTCCTATCCGTATGTTGTTAGATGCCTTGTTTTTTGCCACTTGAGTCTCTCCAACATGATGAGAAGCCAAGAGGGTGTCAGCAAGATGAGACAGTCTTCAGTTACCTAATCTTTCCATCACTTTTTCCATATTTTATTTGTTAGAAGTGAGTCACTGGGTCCAGCCCACATACAAGGGAAGATTATTACCTAAGGATGTAAATTCCAGCAGACAGGGATTATGTGGAAGCACTTTGGAAGTCTGTCAACCACAATGCCTAAGAGGTTAGGATCCAGTCTGTAGGCATCCTGGCAACTGGATGAGGAAGAGATGGTAAGGCTTGTGTCACCTTTTAGTAAACAGATTTAATCTCTCTCTCTCTCTCTCTTTTTTCCATTTAGCACTTCATCCTTGCTTTCAGCTATGCCTGAGGTCTTCAAGGTGGAGTATTTCTGTTTCAATTTCTTTAAGAAAGAGACCCTTATTCTTTTATGAGAACAAGAAGTGGGTAGTTACCTTGCAGTGGAAGGCAGAAGAGAGAAACCCAGAATTTAACTGCTGCTTGTGCATATTTTAAGTCAGTTTCCCTTTCTCACCTCCAAACTTGACCTTCAGGTTGTGTAATATCTTATTTCCCAATTCCCGAATCTTTTAAAGGTTCTTCATGGATGACCCAGTTTGCTTCTCATTGATATTACCTTCTGGGGGCTTATAGGTTTGTGCTTCCTTTGCTCTGATTTAAGTCAACATCAATCCTGTATTCTCTTTTTCCATCTTCACAAAATTTGTTGATATTTCTTATTTACTGTTGTCTCTTTCCAATTCTCTTTGTCCATGAGGGCTTTAAACATTTAAAAAAAAAAATCTTACTTTGTTATTTTAGTGAGGTTTGGGAGAAGGTGATACCTTAGGCCTTATGCTCAAAAAAATGCCCTAACCACCCTCATCTCCACTCTCATCGGCACCCCTTGTTTTATTTTTTAAATATTTTATTTATTTATTTATTTGAGGGAGAGAAAGAACACTGGTGGGGAGAAGAGAGTGAGGGAGAGCTAGCATAAGTGGGGGCTAGTGAGGTAGAGGGAGAAGCAGACTCCCACTGAGTGAGGAGCCAGATGTGGGGTTTCAATCCCAGGGCCCTGGGATCATGATCTAAGCAAAGGCAGATGCTTAGCCAGCTGAGCTACTCAGGTACCCCTTAAGCCCCTGGTGTTTAGAGTCAAGATTCAAAATTATCTCAATAGTTAGACAAAGGAATTAAAATTGACAAAGTAAGTGCAAATATGAAATTCAATATTATAATTAATTAGAAATTAGCTGTGTATTTTTTAGGGATGTAATATCTATGTAAAATATGTAGATACACTGATTTTACACATATTTACACATAAAGCAATGGATATCAGAATTTCCTAGGAGTTCCAAGTGCCATAAGAACCAAACATAGGATTCAAGAGTTAAAAAACAATTCTAATGAAATCTTGGACTGAACATAAGAATATATAAGGTTCAGGTCCTGTAAGAATATCTGATGATATCTGGAGTGTTGTAATTGCTCTGGGAATTTTATTGTATTGCAAATAGGAAGTAAATAGAAAAATAAGATTGGGGTAGTTGAGCTTATGAAAACGGTTTCATTTAGAGAATAATATGAGAAAATAAGAATGCTGATTATGAACAGAAAATTAACAGGGACATGAAAGCACTGAAGGCCATATGTATAATCTCTCTATACAAGACAAATGATTTTTTTCTGTTACTCTAGATGGGAAGTGCTTTTCAGATTTCCCAAGTATTCTTAATGATACTTGTCAAATTTCTTTGAGAACTCACATTTCATTTAAAAAGATTATCCAAATATTGCATTCTACTTTATAAGTTTGTGTTGGTATAACACAAAATAATGTTTTCTTTCTTTCTTCTTCCTTTCTTCTTTCTTTCTTTTTCTTTCTTTCTTTCTTTCTTTCTTTCTTTCTTTCTTTCTTTCTTTCTTTCTTTCTTCTCTTCAGAGAAGAGCATTTATTCTGCATCATCTCATGTTATCTGGAGTACACATGTATCCTTGGGTATTCACACTGTGGATTGAGATGAGACCAGTGGGAAAAAATTCTTAGGACTGTGTTTTTTACTCAAAAAACTCTCTGAAACAAAAATAAAAAATATAATAACTTCATAAATATTGCATACATTGTCTTGAAAATTTGAAAATAAGAAATCAGAGCCTGAATAGCCATCCCCCCTATTTTTGGATCAATTGTAGAAATATCTGTGCTAGTTTTAGGCTGGACTAGATGATTCATGAGTTGCTTTGATCTGTGATAGCTTTAAGGTTGGACATTAGATTTTGTATCCAGAGGAAGGAAAAAGATAGGAGAAACAAGAAACCTAACAGATATTCTGATAAATTAAATGGTAAATATTAAAAATTTGGATCAAAGGAATGCAATGCTTAGGTTTAAAGCAATGGTAGAGACTTCCAGGTAGCCTAGAAAAATGGCTGTAGCTAAATTAGAATCACTCCAAAAAATATACAGATCAAAAGGAGAAACAAATACAGCCCATGTAACCCATAATGTCAGCCTAACCAGAAGAAAAGTAACACTGCCAACTTTAAATTACTTTTAAGTAGAAAAATATACAGTAGTCACCCTTGTCTGTGATTTTGCTTTCTCTGGTTTCAGTTGTCTGTGGTCAAAGGCAGTTGGGATGCAGACAATCTTCCCTCTGACATGCAGTCAAATGATCAGTACTGATAGTCAGCTATGTCAGGGCATCTATGTCATTCCCCATGCTCCATCTCATCGTGTAGGCATTTTATCCTCTTGCTTCATCACAAGAAAGGGTACTACAGTATAAGAAGATATTTTGAGAGACAGAGACCACATTCACATAACTTTGGTTATAGTATACGGTCACAATTGTTCTATTTTACCATTATTGTTAATTTCTTGCTATGTCTAATTTATAAATTAAACTTTATCATAGGTATGTGTGTGTAGGAAAAAAAACAGTATGTATAGAATTTGGTACTATTATAGTTTCAGGCACCTGCTGGGGTCTTGGATCACATTGCCCACAGAAAAGGGGGACCACTATAACCCAATTCTCAGCAAAACGGTCAACTTAAACCCCTGCCACAAGTCTTTTGGGGAGTGAGCAGTATCCCAATCCCCCCTCCAAGTCAAGTACATAAAAGAGGAGAGGAGACAGAAGGACCAAGGTTGAACCTGAAAATTTTTAATTCTTCTATTAAACTCTTGGGTGAAATGAAAAATACAAACAGAAATTATGGAATCTTAAGAAGTAATGGTCATTAGGATATTACATATTAAAATTTATGGAGGGGCTCTTGGGTGGTTCAGTTGGTTAAGTGACTGACTCTTAGTTTCAGCTCAGGTCATGATCTCACAGGTCGTGGGATCAAGCTCTGTGTCCAGCTCTGTGCTAAGTGTGGGGTCTGCTTGAGATTCTCTCTTGCCTTCCCCCTCTCCTCTCACTCATGCTCTTTTTTAAAAAATAAAATGAAATAAAATTTATGGAATACATTTAAAGCAAGTAGGGGAAACTTCATAGAGCTAAACACTTTTATCAGTAAAAGTGAAATAGTGAAAATAAATGAAATTTTCAGCTGAAAAAGTTAGGAAAAAGGTAACAGTAAATTTAAAAAGTCAAAAAAAGAACAAAGATAAAAGCAAAAATAGTGAGGTGTAGAAAAACAGTATATCTAAGTTCTAATTAATTTACCAAAATTTTCTTCTTGAAAACACTTAATAAAAAATCAATTAAGGGAGAATATAAGATGAAATAAAAAAATTAAGGCTATTTTTCATCCTTTTTTGTTTTTATTTTTCATGCTTTTATGATAACCTAGATAATTTTCAAGGATAACACAGTTTGTCAAACTTGGACTCAGAAGACAGTTTAGAAAGACAAGTTCTTATAAGAAATAAAGTTATCAAGAGACTACCTCACACAAAATCATGATAGTGAGATTGTTTCACAGTAGGATTTTACCAAACTCAGTCTCAGTGCTATACTTGTTCAAACTCATAGATATTAGTGGGAAACTTCCAAATTCTTCTTATAAAGCATTGGCATCTAAATCTAATATAGTACATACACACATATAAAGAAATTTATAAGTCAAGATCACTAATGAATAATGCAAAACATTAAATATTTAGCAAGCTTAATCTAATACATTAAGATAATAATACTTAAAATAATGGCATGTTTATATCATTCAGTATTAGGAAATCCATTAACATCATATAGCATATTAATAGATCATTAATAGAAAAAAATTCCCATATCCTGTTCCATTATGTGATAACTATTTGAAATTTGTTGTTTCCTTTGCTCTAAAACAGATTTATTGTATTTGTATGTATATATTGTTCAGTTTTGCTTTTTTAAAAAAGTTTTTGTTATACTGTACATGTTTTTCTACAACTTGCTATTTATTTATTTATTTATTTATTTATTTAAGCTTTATTTATTTTAAAGATAGAGAGTGCAGGTGGAAAGGGCAGGAGGGAAGGAGAGAGAGAAAGAACCTCAAGCAGACTCCTAGCAGAGTATAGAGGCCAGTGCTCAATCTTATGACCCTGAGATCATGACCTAGGCTGAAACCAAGAGTTTAACACTTAACTGACTCTGCCACTCAGATGCCCCTGCAACTTCCGTTTTAATTCAATGTTATATTTATGATAATTATCTGTGTTCCTTTTTATAGGTCTTATTAATTAATTTTCACTGTTGAACAATGTTATATTAACATCCTACAATTTATGCATTCTCTCTTGATTTGTATTTAAATGATTTCTATTTTCTTGCTATTAATATATTTCCACTTATTTTTAATGTACATATAAAGAATTTTTAAACAGTATATACAAGAAGTGAACTGTTGGGGCTTCAGGGTAAATGCATCTTAATTTTTATTAGATATTGTCCAAATCCTCTCTAAAGTGAGAATAACAATTTTCTCTTCCACTACAAGTGTTTCAGGGAGCAAGTGGCTAATATCTTTCCAGCAATTGATTTTTGTCAGACTTTTAGTATTTCCAGTGTAATCTGTAAAATGGCATCCCAATGTGGTTTAAATTTGCATTTCTTATTTGCTCTTGAAGTTAGCACAGTTTCATAGTTCATTCCTGTTTGTTGTTCATTACTTGTTCCTTCATTTTGGCAGTATTTTTCTTTTGAGTTGTCTTTTCTTTTTAATTTGAAAAATTCTTTATTTTAGATACTAATCCAATTATATACAGATATCTAAGTTGATAGCATGTCCTTTTTATTTATGGTACTTTGATGAGAATAAATTGCTAATTTTGTTATAGCTTAATTTTCAATATTTTCCTTGCATTTTAATTCAATGTTATATTTTCCTTTGTGATTATTATTTTGAATTACATTTAGTAAATTATTCCTTACCCAAAGGTAAAAAAAATTCAATACTCTCTTATATTTCCTTTTAAATGTTTTCAAATTTGACTATTATTTGAGCCTTTAATTAAAATTGATTGCAGCATATGTCTGAGGTAGATTCAATGTTTTTTATTTTTTGGCATAATCTGTTTTCTCAGCACTGTTTATTCCTCATTAATGTAAAATTCCTCTTATGTCATATATAAAGTTTCTATACATGCATGTTCTTCTCCATTGGTCTCAGTGTCTATTTCAGAGCCAAAAACCATGCTATCTTAATTACTATGCCTTAGTAAAAAATCTTGATATTGAAAAGGTAAGGATCTCCTCTTTGTTTTTGTTCCTCAAAAATTTCTTAACTATTCTTGGTCTTTTGCATGACAAGAATTGGTTCGTTGCAATTATTCTGAATTTCCTTGAATTTTACCTCGATTTTGTTTCACTCCTTTTCATGGTTCAGTCTTAAACTTAGACTTCTATTTGACTAACCTCAGGTTGCACACTTGCATTTCAGTTACCAAGGATGTGAAAAAGTATTTTCTGCTTTGTCTTTTCTTTGTTGGAAAGTGGACCCCTGGGATGCCTGGGTGGCTCAGCAGTTAAGCGTCTGCCTTTGGCTCAGGGCGTGATCCTGGAGTCCCTGGATCCGATCCCAAGTCAGGCACCCTGAATGGAGCCTGCTTCTCCCTCTGCCTGTGTCTCTGCCCCTCTCTCTCTCTCATGAATAATAAATAAAATCTTAAAAAAAAAAAAAAGAAAAGAAATAAAGTGGACCCCTGCCTTTCATCTATAAGTCAGACTCTCTTCAAATAGGATGAGGAGTATCTCAGGTATTTTCTGCTAAATGACAATTTATCTCAGAGATTAGTGATTTAAAATAACAACTGTTTAGGATGGGTGGCTCAGTTGGTTAAGCATCTGCCTTTAGCTCAGGTCACGATCTCCGGGTCCTAGGATTGAGTCCCATGTAAGACTCCCTGTTCACTGGGGAATCTGCTTCTCCCTCTCCCTCTGCTCCTCCCTTCTGCTCACGCTCTCTCTCAAATAAATAAAATCTTTTAAAAATAACATTTTTTAATTGCAAGATGATGATTTTGGGGGCAGAGCTTAGCTAGGAGATATTTATGTTCCACGTGGTGTCCTCTGAAGTCAGTTGGTGGTAATGGGCTGGTCCCTGGTCTGATCTGAAGAATCACATATCTGGTGTCCTGGTGGAAATGGCTGGAAAACTAGGTTCAACTGGGATTGTTGATTAGCGTGTCTACACATGGCCTCTCTAGCTTGGTGGTTTCAGGGTATTCATACTTACATGGGTGCCTAGAAAGAGTGATCCAAAAGACAGGAAGTGGAAGCTACCAGTTTCTTATGGTTTTGGAAGTGTCATTTCTGCTGTTTCTGTTAGTCAAAGCACAGAGACTACCCAAATTCAAAGAGAAGGAGCATGGGCCCCACTTTTTGATGGGAAGATAATTAGAGAATTTGCTGCAGGGGATCCCTGGGTGGCTCAGTGGCTCAGCACCTGCCTTGGGCCCAGAGCGTGATTCTGAGGTCCCTGGATCGAGTCCCGCATTGGGCTCCGGTCGTGGAGCCTGCTTCTCCCTCTGCCTGTGTCTCTGCCTCTCTCCTCTCTCTCTCTCTCTCTCTCTCTCTCTCTCTCTCATCATGAATGAATAAATAAAACCTTAAAAAAAAAACATTTAAAGAATTCGCCGCAAACTTTAACCTGCCACAATGAGTTTGGTTATGGGGTAGCCAATATTCAAATATTCCCTAAAATAAGGTCAATTTTCTCTTTCAAAAATAAAAAGACTATGTTGTATTTTCTTTTAGTCGTCTATCTTACGTATCTTGTAAACTTTATCTTGTAAGGCCAACATAACAAGAATCAAATCTGTCTATAAGAAATCTTATACAAGGATGAGTTGAATGAATGACTGCAACTAAGTTTGAAGTGAGAGGAGTTTATATGTTATTTGAAATCATTAGAAAATAAGTAAATATTCTGAGTTTTATCATACTTAATTAAATGACTCATTTCTGTCCTGGCTTTGCCACTGCTTGTCAGTAGAATTCTTATGTAAGTTATCTCTGGATCATAGGCTTCTCATCTGAAAATGTGCTTTTTATTATGTACCTTATCTACCAGATGACGTTGTAATACTGTTGTGAAAATAAATGTGATAAAAGATGTAAAAGCTCTTTGAAAATTAAGAGAATACGAATTCAATTCATTATATGCTATCAGTAATTTTTCCATTATGTAGAACTAGAAGGAGTTTAACTTTGTAAAAGTGAACTATAGTTGACCCTTGAAGTCTACTTATCTGTGGATTTTTATACTACGACACTGTAAATGTATTTTTTCTTCTTTATGATTTTCTTAATATTTTTTCTTCAATTTTAGTGTAAGAATAAAGTGCATAATACATACATACAAAATATGTGTTAATTGACTATTTATTGTGAAGTTTGCTGCTCACCAGTAAGCTATTGGCAGTTAAATTTGAGGGGAGCCAAAAGTCATATGCAGATTTTTGTCTATGCAGGGGTGGGGGGAATTGGTGCACCTAAACCCCCATTGTTCAAGGGTCAGTTGTACGGTTTCTTAAACCTTTGGCAAATCATACTGAAAGTTTTGCTATGAGATTGTTACCTCCTCAAGGGACACCATTTGGAGATTGAATGAAGTGAATTCTTTTCATTATAGTCGCACATATTCCTTATAAAATTTTCCATACACAAAATATAAAATGATCCAAAGTCTCAAAAATATTTTGGTGAGATTATATAATAGAGATCAAATTATGGACTTCAATTTTCAATGGAATTGACCAAAAAAGTATAAAAGCAGGTACAGATTCCTACCCCATCATGAACACTAGAAAGAGTTTAATGCATGTTCCAGTAGTTTGGAGAACTCTCATTCTTCCTGTGAGAGCACTGGGCTTCTGCAAGCATATTGGATAAGGACTGTTTAATCAAAGTCCGCCACTGGTCTGCAATGTGAAGGTGTGAGGACAGACTACAGATCACAAGTATATAGGAGGCCAATTTGCTACCACTTGCTCAAACACAGGTGCACATGTAAACACAGTTACCAGAAAACTTCTGCAACGGGCATCATAGTGGGTCATGAACTGGCTTTTTCTCTTATGAACAAAGGCAGAAGGCCACAAAAGAGAAACTGCAGTTAAAAAAAAAAAAATGGCAGGGGCGGGGCTGCCCTAAAAACATCGCAGGAGTGCCTCTTGCTGAAATAGATTTACCACGAGAAACCGGAGACTGTAGAACATTTTATATTTTCAAATGGGAGTGCTATCCACTTAAATTTAGAAGACAGACATAAAGGAGGGAAAATGTGAGATTAGGATATCATACTTAAAACTGTAAAGTGTGATTGATATTTCAAAAACAGAAGTGCAAGTGGCAAATAGATTATACACTGCATAAAATTGAATTAAGGAAGTAGGATGAAAAGTCTGAGATATTCAACCGATATTCAAAGGAAAAGGATAAATATATGAAAATGAGTTGGGCCAACATGATATCAAGATGTTCCAGTTTGCATATAACAGCAATCCCCAAGAACTGCTGAATAGGAAGATAATAGAAGATAACTTTTTTGAACCGAAGAAAGCTTTGTATTTGCCAATTCAAGGGCCCATTGGTGAATAAGATTTATAAAAAAAAGAGGCTAAGACCCCATACTTCTAATTTTTTTTAAACCTAAAGGAAAAAAATTCTTACAAGTTTTCAGATGATTGCAGTGAACCTACATCTCTTTAGGGCTGGGAACAAGAGTATAAATGGAGGCTCTCACACCCCATATCCAAATATTAGTAAAATAATTAGAATTAGGTTATTAGTAAAAATATTATAATCAAATGTCAGGAATAATTCTTGAAAGAGAAGATAATATAAATAAGTAATACATCGTAAGCAAAAATCAACCATCTGTGCTTATGGAAATCATTGTTGGCTGGGTAGTAAATGTATGCTGAACTTCTTACCATGTCTAGTATGATGGCAATATACAGTTTCCTTCTTGATCACTCAAGAGCAGAATTTTAGATATGATTTTAATATCCTAAATTAACCAGTAGGAAAATTAAGATAGAGTGGATGGTCAGGGCAAGAAAAGAACAAAAATAATTTAAGAAATAATATAACAAGACAGCTGACATCAAAAGAAAACAATCTTTAAAAATTAAAAAGGAAGTATAAGCCCAAATGTCTACCAATAATACAAAATGCCCCAGGAATGACAATGTGCATTTGTTATACGAAGATGTTTAGATTTCAAACTGAGCCCATTTGTAAGAAGTCCCTAAAAATCCAATAATTGTGTTTTAAGTAGAAAAGATGAGAAAAGATATATCAGGCAAACACAAACAAAAATAGGCATAACTCTACTTCTACGCACTAAAATTGGTATTAGATGTGTTTAAAGGATGCAAGAATGACTTTGTATCTTTAAATTATTAATGTATTAAGTTAGTTGATCTAAAAGGGGAAACATTTTGCTTAACGAGCATCGCAATAGGCTCTAAAAAGTTTAATGCCAAGATCCATTCCTTACTTTTAAAAAAATCTTTGCAAACTAGGTAAAAGGATATCCATTTTAAACTAGAAGTCAGGGCGCCTGGGTGGCTCAGTGGTTGAGCATCTTCCTTTGGCTCAGGTTGTGATCCCAGGGTCCTGGGATCGAGTCCCACATCAGGCTCCCTGCAGGGAGCCTTCTTATCCCTCTGCCTATGTCTCTGCCTCTGTGTCTCTCATGAATGAATAAATAAAACCTTAAAAAATTATTTAAACTAAAAGTCAGTGTGATACATAATAATGAATCTTCCACAGAATCCAGTAACTGAAGCAAAGATGCCTATTATCGGTATTATTTTAAAGTGTTGTGGAATTTCTTGTTAAAGCACCAAGGCAGAATACCATAATAATCAAAATATTCACAGGAAAGGAAAACACAGAATTCTTAACAATTTTATCTGTGGTAGAGGTAGGAACTACAAGAATCAAAACTGCTCATCAAGTTAAGAGCGCAGAGATGTGGCTGATTAAAAATACACACAAATTAGTAACCTTCCTAGAAACTTGAACTAACCATTTAAAAAAATCTAATGAAAAATCATATTTCTAAGAACAGCAAATGTTTATATAAGAAGAGCTATAATAGGTAGCTAAAACCAGAGTTCACCTAATGACAGAGTTTTAATAAATTGAGGAAAACATTGCGATGGTTTATAAAGAAGCAGTTTTCCCCAAATTCATTTATCAAGTGAATACTATTCCAGTAAAAATCTAAGCAGGATTTCCTTAAGGCAAAATGCTTTTATGGTTTGTTTTGAATAATAAATTAATAAGAATATTTTAAACACTTCTAGGCAAAGGGATAATTTTCCCCTTTCAGATATTGATATTTTAATATATATTGAAAACATGAGCTTCTATAACACTGTAATGTAATAAGCCTCAAATTTGCTGAAAATCAAAAGAATTTTGTGTTCTTTTCCTAGACTTCAGAAGGAAAAGATGCTTTTTCAGTAGTTATTGTGCTATAAATATCAAGCATTGAAAGTCACCATTAGGAATGAGTCTGTGTATGTGTAGTAAGCAACAGCAAAAACCAGGGTGCTGACCACCAGGAATGTCTCCTACGTTTTGCATATGAAAACATCAAGTGCGAGATGAAAATTCAAGTGAGAAGAAGAGAAATGTATTTGTAACTATGGCAAATTGTTAATATCATTATATATATCACTGTATTATTAATATACAAAGATCATATGCAAATCAATAAAATGACTTCCTTTTAAAAAGAAAATATTCATTTTATCATTTCATCCTTATTAAAGATAACAAATGGTTAAAGAGGTCAGTTTCACAAATAATTAGGTCAAATCAAAACAAATCAAATATTTACAGTTTCTTTTTAGAATTTGAAAATGTTAATGTCCAGTGCTGGCATTTCTAAAGAAATAGTTTTCTTTGTACATTGTTGGTGGTAGCACGTATTACAACATTCTCTCTCTCCATGTATATATAATATGTCTCCCTATGTATTTCCTTAATATATTTATACTTTTTTTAACTTAGCAAATCCTTTCTGGGAATTTATTGAAAGGAAGAATAGGAAATGAACACAAAATAGTTTTCTTTTAAAAATGTCCTTATTGGATATCTTGAAATTATAATAATACATTCTTGTAAAATGTAAAATGATGTAATACAAAAGTATAGAAGCAAAGTTAATTGTCTTTCCCTGCCTGCGTTCAGCTTAAGCCTGTCATTCCTCTTTGGAAACCAGTTTTAATGGTCTCGTGTATATTCCTCGGCACATTTTTTCTTGTTCAAATGAATATATATAGCATATTATATATAATATTATATAAAGGATTTGGTTGATGGTGCTTAAATCATATTTTATGGCATGCAATATTGCATACATTGTCAGTGTATTGTAGACATTTCTAGAAGTCAGTAAAAACAGATATATCTTGCTTTTCTTATTTCCTTATATAGATTAAAAGCACACAAATATTATAACATATGTATTATGTTATATACATATATATGATATAATGTATAATTATATGTTTATATATAGCATTTTAGATGAACTCATGTCTTTTCTTTTTTTTTCCTGTCTTTTTCTTCTCTGTTTATTGTGGAATTATTTAAAATACCAAACAAGTATAAAATAGATGAGCATTTAATAAAAGCAGAATTACTATATAAATTGCAGGATATTTCTGTGCTGGATTGTTAGGCAGTCATAAAGAAACTATGTTTTTTGTTGTGTGTTTTCTTAAATTCTGTATTCATCTAGTTGTATTTGGCATCCATCCATCACTGGACCAATTATATTAACTATATTTCCTTATGTTCTGTATTCTTTTTTTTTTTGTATTTTTTGATTAGAGTTCGATTTGCTAACATATAGCATAACACCCAGTGCTTATCCCATCAAATGCCCCCCTCTGTGCCCGTCACCCTATGTTCTGTATTCTTGATGTCCTGGCATTTGTGGCCTTGCTGATCGGAGATAGACTGCCCATCCCACAGCAGTCTTAGAGCCAGTGCTTATGATAAAATAAAAGGCTCGGCCTGGAGCACGTCATGTACAAACCAACCAGCCCCAAGCTCATGTCCTCCAATCACATCCTTAACAAACTCTCACACAACAGCCAATATTTTCCCCACCCTAAACCGATCTGGAGCCAGGTACCAGTTAACTACAGACAGATCGCTCTTTGTGCCCAAAGCCCACCAGAATTATTCAAATGACTCAATCCTAAACTGTTCACTCTGCTTTGTGTGCTTTTCCTATAGAAACCCCAATAAAGGTTCTGGTCTATGCTTGCCCTTCACCCCTGTCTTCTGCTACTTGACCACCTTTGTGCTTCCGCTGAGCCGCCTCTGCATGGCACACAGTGACCACGTCTTTGGAAATGATACAAAACTGTATAAAAATGAACATTCCGGTTTCTAATACATATTTATGTATCTGCATACTTAGAAAAAAAATTAAAAGGAATTTCACCAAGTTGTTAATAGGGATTATTATGGATGTTATGGTACTGAATAGCATCAGTGATTTTCTTCACATTTTTATATAATTTGTAAAGTTTCAGCAAGTTTTATAATGGATATAAGTATGGCCAAATATATTTCTATCTAGCTATTATTTTATATTCACAAAACTGAATTAAAACTAGCTTTCTAAGTTCCAGAACCTAATTCATAGAATAAATTTTCAAACGTAAGCCTTTGAGAATGGCTTGTTTGCCATGCCATTTGCCATTTTACCCCATTTAAATCTGATTTGATTTTTTTCTTTTTTTTAGTATCATGACTCTGATTTCTGAAATAAAAGGGCAAAGAATGACACATATCTGCTAGCCTCCATGATATAGAAAAGATACCATTGTGAATATGATTGGTATCTGATGGAGTCAGTCAGTTTCCAAAAGAAAAACTGAGTAACGAGAAAATGGAAAGCTCTAATCTAAGAGGTTATGACTCAATCCTTGCTCTCTCTGCCAAGTGAACTCATGGCAAACTATGACCTTTGAATGTTCATGTATGCAAGAAATATTTTCATCTGATTTCTGACCTGGTTTTCAATCAAGCTTAGTGATTTTCGCTTGTGATGGAGCAGAGTCCAGTGGTGAGGGAATGCCTGCTGTAGAAAGGGATTTATCATTTTAATTTGAACCAACTGAAATAGAAACTAATTGGCTCTCAAACTGGCTGATATCCCATACCCAAACTGAACATAATCAAAGACTTTGTGCTACATCGATAACTGAAATGAAAAGTTTGAAAAATGTAACGAGCCAACAAATCGTGCCAGACTAAAGAGTCTGGGGCATGGTGGGTAGATGATATCCTTGCAGTCTCCTGAATTCTAAAAACGGACTCCTTTAAAACCAGAACCTAGGACGTTTCTTGTAGCATTTAAAAATCTTAATATAATGCTAGACAGTGAGAAATAATTATATGCAAGAAATATTAAAGACACGTCAATATCAGTCTAGATGTGATCTTATATTTTAGTGAATTTCCAAAAGACATCTGTACTTCTTAATAAATTTGCTTTTCTATACAGGAATCTAGGGATATGCGTGCATGTGCACGTGATTATTTCAATTTTCAGTAGTAGAACCAATGAATAGAAGTGGGGGGAAAAGTTTGGTGATGAATCAAACTTTTATAAGAATTTCATTTCATTTGGGAAAAAAGTTTATTCCTATGGAAAAAAATAAAGTCTACCTTAAGTAATCTGTAAATCCTGCTCATAGTGGAAGGGTTTCTTATATGCATAAAATTGCATATTTCCTTAAAAGTATGATCTGTGATAACAAGTGTTCTGCATTTGTGAGTAAAACTGGAAATAATTTGAATTGCGATATTTATAGGATTACAAGCCAATTATACATAGGGATTAAAGAAAATCTGTTTTAAAAGTTTTTTTATATAAATATAGATAATATGATCTGTATCAATAGTACAAAGAAAAGAAAAATGAATACACATTGAAAATATTCATGTGAATACAAAAAAAAGAAAAAAAAGAAAAGAAAATATTCATGTGAGATTCAGAGGCTTTTTCCTCCTTAATGACCAAAATCAGACCATCTAAAGCACTCAAATTTTCTATCAATCTAGATATTTTTAAGTGCATCCTTCCAGATATTTATCCTCTAGAGGGAAAGATATGTATGTATAATTCTTTACAAATAAATGCAATCAGCTTTTATCCTTGAATACAATTTTTCTCTTCACTGTCCATTCCTTGTAGTCTGTCTTTCAAAGCATTGATTACTGTCAAGAACTATGGAAAGTCTAAGATTCTACTCTCCTTCCAAGCTAATATGTTAGCTTGCCATAATTTTATGGCTGCTGGAAGAAGACACAAGGCTTCTGGGTCAGAGACAAATGACTACTTATTACTCATAGCAATCAGTCACCAGACTGTTTGGTCAGTTTCCTTCTGCCTCCATGTTCCAATGGGGATGAAGCAGATGGACCCAGATGGATGTCTCTTACACATCGAGCTGTGTTCCAGGGGAGGAATCTTGACTTGGGAAATCTGAATCTTTTATAATGGGCAGGAGGCATGTCTGCCCTTTGCTTTGGAAGGAGATTTTATCACACAGGCTAGTAAGCAAACATGCCCTTTGCTCTGGAGGGAGACACAATCTCTAAATTCCAAGGTTGTTTGTACCATAAATATCCTTTAAAAGATAGTCTAGGATAAAAGGCAGTATTTGCCTCTGTTTGCAAGATGGGCAGAAAGCAGGACACATGGAAAATAGTCTCAGAACAAATATGTGAAGATTTCCCCTAGGAATGGGTTTCCAAATGAAAGAAACAAATTATTTGTTCTAGGAATCCTACACTAGTTGGCACTAAGGATTGTGTGTTATATACCATGGATGCCTCCCATGCTGTATCTCCATGAATCACTGTATTTAGAGACCTTGCTGTGCTAGACATGTAAGAATTGTGAAAGGATGTGGTAAGCAGAATTCTAAGATGATTGCCAATGACCCTCACCTTTGTATAGTCTTCATCCCATTGAGTATGAGCAGAACCTCTGAGTATGATATGATGTTTCATTGCAAAGGGGAGCTTATCTGGAGTGGCCATGAGAAAATCAGGCGATCCTTCTCTGATTGATTACAGAGGAATAAGTCAGAGAGAAGTGCTTTCACTGGCCTGGAAGAAAGCAAACATCCAATGCTGTGAACTGGCTTCAGGGGCGATGTGTCATGGAACAGTGGCCAAGATTGGAGGAAACACCCTGAGCTCCACATGAGAGTGTAACTTGAGTAACACTGTGATTCAGTCTGGAGAGAAACTGATCAGAAAACCTAGTTGAACCCAGCCTGGACCTCTGACCTCCAAAACCATAACCTAATGTATGAGAATTGTTTGAACCCACTAAGATTGTGGTAATTTATTTGAAGCAATACGGTAGAGAATAAAAACAAGGTAGAAAAAAGTAGAGAATCCCTTGTTTATGGCATGTGAACTCTAGGTTCCTGCTGCCTCATTGAATAGTTTGTTATATAAATGAAGGTAACCACTGTAATCAACTACTATGTTATAATCCTTCTTGTAAATCTGCTCTTCACTTCTCCTAAGTTGCAGATTCTTGGCCAACTTAAAACCAGCATTTATTGGGCTTCTACTACGTCAAAAGTACTCACCTGATGGTTTTGATACATCATCTCATTTAAACACTGCAACACTCTTGAAAGAGTAATGCCTCTATATTTAGGAAGAAGAAAATGTAATTTTGAGGGTTAAGTACCATAATCAGAATGAAACAAATTGATAAATTATGCTGTTGGGATTCCAACCTGGTCATGTCTGACTTCAAGTCCTATTTTTACCTGCTGCATGTTATTATTACCTCTCAATAGTGTGAAAACCAAGAACTCTGGTATGTATTACTTATAATTACCAAGCCAGTCCTGCTTAACTTCCAAGTACAAGGGGAGTCGAATTTGCTACACTCTTGAAATTAAATGTGATCATGGAACTTGTGTTAGACAATGAAATGTGAAAGTGACAGACATCACTTCTGGGCCAAAGCATTTAATAGCCTGGGCTTGACCCTACAGTCCTCTCTTTCCTTTCAGAGCTATATTGTGCCTCAGTACAACTAGTACAACTAATATTTTCTAACAAGTATAATCATCTGAATCAAGGTTATAACCAACAGTGCCTACAATTCTTCTTGATAAATTTAGATTGATTTTAGGCACTGATAGCCATCTTATGCACCATGCTTTCACTATACCAACCTGCTTCCTTGCCTCCCAAAGTTTGGTGCTTTTCCAGACCTCAGGACCTTTGAACCTGTTTTTCCCTCTGCTTGAAACTGGAAAGAGTTCATGGTGGATGGTAAAGAATGGACAATAGATTTAGGCCAGTTTAGATCGGTATCTGGAAACTTTTATTTCCTCTCTATACTGATATAGGCAATAAATTAACCTTTTTTTTGCCCATCTCCTTAACTGTAACATGAGATGATGATAATGCATATATCACAGCCCAGCTGTGAACAGTAAATGAAAAGTAAAGGGAAACATTTAGAATAGTATTATTGTTATTACTATTATTAAAAATTCCATTCATGTGTCATCTCTTTCAGGAAGACTTCCTGGTTCTTCCAGGTTCTATTAGGTATTTATTGTACTACTGAACAGATTGCCAAGACATTTATGAAACAATATCAGAAATGTGTCTGTGTTCTTTCTCTAGTGTCAGGGTCTGAAAAATATCAATTAGAAAATAAAACAATGTATTTCTTGCACCTAGTAGTCAATAAATGTTTTCTGAATGACTAAGGAACTTTAGAGTCAATAGCTGTGGACCTAAGTTAGGAATTGCTAGGAAAATAATTATAAGTCTCAAGAAAATTAATCTGATGAAGATAATCACATGAATTATGAATTAATCTAGTTACAGGAATGTTCTTTTAACTAAGTTGATTGAAGTTTCACTTTCCTACTTATGTTAAATGGAATATATTTAAAAAATTAAGCTCAGTTTTGGTTTTCTCGAATTACTGAAAACATGAATTTTATATTGTAAATATAAATAGTTTGAAATATAGCTGGTCATTTTGGCATCATCAACCTGGCTTATGTTCAGAGATGTACCCTACCCATCACACTTAATAATAAATATCAACAGTTTGGCATTGCTATTTGTGAACACCCGAAATTGCTGTGAAGCAGAAATAAGGCTTAAATTCATCGTCTTTATTCTCTAAAATAATTCATATTTTTACTAATGTCCAATTTGTTATCATGGATTGATGTAGACATTTAGTAAAACTGACCCCTTTAGCTTACTGAGCAAGAAAACCTCCTCATTTTTGGTCTTGATAAGTTTGTAATTTCTCAAAAGAAAGCAAGTGAAATGTGTTGGTTGTTGGTTATTGTTGGTTCTAAAGCCTGTGACTTACGTTCCAGTGTAAATATATTTGTAATCAACATTGCCTCCCTGACAAAGCTAACTATTCCAACAATAATCTTCTAAGCTAAAAGTTTTTTAGTATGGGAAGTGGATTTCGCCCTGGATATTAAACTTTTATCATGCTAAATTTGGGAGACTTTTTTTCATTAATGGTGATTTGAATTTCTGTTCTACTATTGTGGAACTTATCTTGCCTATTGTCTGATCCCTGCATGTAATATATCCTGCTCTCCAAGTGGGAGAGATTTTTTTTTTTTTTTTTTTTTGATCAGGGGCTGCTGCTAGCAGAGTGTGAAGCTCATTTTTTCATGCTTGAGCAAAATGAAGGTTCTTAGTGAAGATAATTAGGTTTTCCTTTTCAGTATGGAAAGGCATGATAGAAGTGAATAAATTGAGGGAGAGAAGGAGAGAAGGAATAAAAAGGGATTCATATCATTAGGTTACTTGTGCAGACCAAGAGGTGATAACGCTGCTCCCTAGAAATTGAAAACTTAGATTGTAAAATTCATGTTCATTATCAGCACCTTTAGGTGACTGCCTAATGGGAATATGGTAAATTAGACAGGGTGCTTTGTCTGAGTAACGTAGTGTCCGAGCGTTAGAACCAACGGTAGACCAAAGGTCAATCTTTATGACAGTCCACTTGAATATGAATGCCCTTTGAGTTTCCCTTTAGTCTCAAGAGCAGGAGCTCAGCCAAGAATGAGCCGAGGAGATGCAGCCATGCCAAGGTGCATTTGTGAGAAGGAGACACCTCTCCATTTTACCTGTAGGTGAGGGGTGGGGGGAAGGATGTTCAGTGCAGCCTCTTTGGCTGCCCTTTCTGGGGTAGAAGGAAGGGATCTGTTGGTGAAAAATACCTTTGATGGTTGCTTTTCTTTTCCTTCTGTTACATCTTCACTTGTGATTTCTGGCACAGAATCAGATACAGCTGACTGTGCTTTAGTTTGGTTGCAGGCCCCAAGATGTCTTAAAGGCTAATGAACTTAATTAATTTTGCCCCTTTTCAAAATATCCCTTTGGCTACCTAGCTAAGGGGGATTCCAGTCTTGTAGCAGAAAGCAATCTGCTAATTCAGCAAGATGGAGACCACTGTGTGTGTTTCAGTAGCAAGGAGCAGGTCATAATCAGTGCCTGAATGGGACTGAACTCTACACTGGTATAGCTGATGGTAAAAAGTTAGGGAATGGGAACTTGAGCTGCACTTCTGCACCTGTGAATCCCTTGCACAGGGATGGATAGTGAAGGTCTCATGCCTACCCTGGGACAGAGATACCATGGCTGTGTTTGGTGGTATTTTGGGAGGATGTAGGGTTGGTAGCATGAGGATGGCGGATCTAGCTTTTCTCCAAATTTCTCTTTTGTCACACCTGGCATTAATAATACACATGCCAAGATTTGACTATAGAATGCATGAGGGGCTTTGCAGTTGTCAATAAGACTTCCACTCCTACTATATAGTCTTTTATGTAATAATCACATTTTAAAATGCCAATTCATCTTAAATTTTATAGTATTTTAACCTGTATTGTTTTCCCTCCAAAGCAAATAAATAGTTAGAAAATCTGTGAGCAAATCATTCTGTCAACAAAACAAAAATAATAATCACTTTCCTCTCCAGTTTGTGGTAGATGTGTAGAGGACCCAGCACTGTGTATTTGTGATTGTATGTTCTATCAGGATTTATGTTCCACTTATAAACGTGCAAGGAAAAGCAATTTTCCACTTGTAACTTAAAAAAAAAGTTAAGAAAGTTAACTTACACAAAATGTTTCTTTAATTTTTATGTCTAAGAGCTGCTATGAAAACAGCTTAAATGAACAAAGCAGATATATTGAAAAAAATGTGCCATATCTATTTAGAATTTACAATTTTTAATTTTCTCTATAAATAATTCTGGGATTAATCAAATGGTGAGGTGACACTAGTCATTGTTTGGTCTTTGTTTTTGCTCATAATCCTGTTTCTTCCTTTCCTTAACCCAAGTATCCTTTTTGACGTCCCTGGCCTCTACTCTCCAGTATATTTAGCCTGCTTTTTTCTTTTGACTTTCTTGTCTATATTCTTTCCTTTCCCTCCTTTTTTCTTCTTGTTCATGTTCTAATTTCTCCTTTCCCTGTGTTTTTTCTCACTGTCTTTCTTTCTCCTTTGTTAGATCTTCGAAGAATAAAGAAATAAATTATGTCCACCAGAGGGCAGTCTGATCACACACACACACACACACACACACACACACTCACACACGCCTTCATTTTTTCCTCTTTTTTCTTCCTTTACTATTCTTTCTATTCCTGGAGGAATGTGATGCTTCACACAGTAGGTGGTTAAGAAATAACAACACCTCTTTCATTTATAAACTCCTTACATCCTTGCTTGTGTGTGGGCATGTAGTCTCAGTGATTTGATCCCTGAAGGATGGAACTGTCTCCCTTAGGTCTGTATAAGGAGGATATAGGCTCTTCCCCTGACAGCCTGAAGGAAACCATAAACTTGGGTTTGTCTCAGAAACTACCAGAATACTTGGTGGAAATGAAAACTTGAGCTGCAAGATTTTGGGTATACAAGATGTGAAAAGTCAGTAGACTCATTTGTAGAATCAAGTATGTGTGACTCTGGCATGCGATAATTTTTTCACTCTTAAAATTTACGTCTTTATTTTTCTGTATCGAAGCTGAAAATATACAGGAGTTAATACAACTTTGAGCAACCAATTTGTGATCATCTTTATACAGAGAGCACAGATAAAGTGGAATTCTGTTTAATGCAACTCGCTGTAAATGCATGGATCCCGGAGAAGCTGCAGAGTGGCCCAATAGGAAGTGATTTATAACATTGTGTGGGGCTGGCTCTACTCTCACATTAGTTACTACCATCCTCAGGGCCTCAGTTTACTCCTCTACAAATGAGAATACTTTTGGTGGTAGACCTGCAAGCTCTCTGTAGGTTCCCTATGTAACTAGAAGGTCAATGTCAGAAAAGGCTTGAGCTTTTCTTCTTCCCCACCTTCCTGACCTGCACATGTTTTGTCACCTGAAAGTGCCAGGTGACATTGGCCCCTTTGGCGGTTTGGGTGAAGAAAAGGAGTTTTCTACATGGAAGCTTGGCGATTTTTGATCTGAGGTGTGCCACCATGTGGGAGAAAGCCTGTTTTAACTTTATTATCTAAGGTGATGAGAGAGAAAAGGAGGGGCTCCACGAATGCTCTAAGAAAGGGATAATCCACTCAAATTCTGAAATGCTGGAGTCTGAAAGGAGAAGAAAGATTCATAGTTAGGCTTTCAGTTTCTGAAATCTTGAGCCATCATGCCTTATGTGTATAAGGACACAGACTAAGGTGTCTGGGTCAGCAAGTTTAAATATTTATTGGTTCTGTGCTTTTAGAAGAAGGTTGAAACTCTTATGAGAACTTTGAATGAGGACTTTAAGTTTTACTAACATTTCTACTCTGCATTGTTTGATTTCATGTAGGCTAGTTGGATCCAAAGGGGGAAAAATGTGATTGGAAAAAAACCTTATTGCCTCCAAATAAACATTTCTAAAAATAGTATTAGACCGAAGCCAAGTAGGTAGGATGATATCTTGACATGTGCTGTTTTGCCACTCCTGGTTCAAGATATCCGCTGCAGGTGCCATGCCACCATGGAGTCAGGCTTTGACCTGTTATGTAATTAGTATGAACTACAGACTTGATTGGAAGCTCTCAATAGATTTAATGGTATCCGAGGGATTCAGAACTCATTAGTTTCAGAATACTAGGCTACTGAGTCAGTAGCATTGGATATTCTAATTTAGGTCAAATAAAGAGGATAGAGCAAGTGACTTTCAAGTGATTTTTCAGTTGAATTCAAATCTAATGATCTCTCAGTGCTATTCCTAAGGATTTCAATTTCTGCCATAGGAAGAATTTCTCAAAAGACTTGATCTTTCTGCGGTTCAGAATGTTACCTTTTTTCATAAAAAGACTTTATTTATTTATTTGAAAGAGAGACTGTGATAGAGCAGGAGTGGGGAGGGAGAGGGTGAAGCAGACTCCCTGCTGAGCAGGGAGCCTGACCAGGGGCTCGATCCCAGATCATGACCTGAGCCAAAGGAAGATGATTAACTGACAGAGCCACACAGGCACCCCTAGAATGTGACCTTTTTAATGCATTACTTGTCCTAGGAGCATCAGAGTTGGTGTTTTAGAATGTGCAGTGCATCTGAACTTCTGCCTTCAGGAACATGGAGGAGAAGCAAACAAACAGGTGTTTTCAATTGGTGCTAATCCAGAAGGAAAAAAAAAAAAAAACTGGCCAGAGAACCTGAACTCAGAATTTAAAAAGTTTATTTCCAATCTGAATGTCACACTAGGCAGTAAACATGTGGACTCAAGCAGAAAATAGAAAATTAGAAAATAAAAAAAAAAAAAAAGAAAATTAGAAAATAGAAATAGAATAGAAAATTAAAAGAGAAATAGTAGAAAAATAGAAAATTTCATGTCATGAGTCTTAAAGCAAGAAGGAACCATGATTTTTTTTAAAGGGATTCATTTATTTATTCAAAAGAGAGAGAGAGAGAGAGAGAGAGAGAGAGCAGGCAAGTGCACTGGAACAGGAGAGGTGGAAGGAGAGGGAGAGAGAATCTCAAGCAGGCTCCATGCTGAGTGTAGAGCCCCATGTGGGGCTCAGTCTCAGGACCCTGAGATCATGACTTAGGCTGAAACCAAGAGTCAGATGCTTAACTAACTACACCACCCAGGTGCCCCAGAACCCGGGTAGTTCCACGTCTTACAGATGAGTATCTCAAGTCTGCATATACCAAAATGAGCTTTCCATAGTCATGATATTATGTATAATGTCCAGTCATAACGATATTATATATAATGTATCATATTTAGCTCTGTATACTCTTTTATATAAATCAACGGCTAGAACACTCAACTAAACTGTAACATAACCACACACACATACTCCACTACTTCAAGTATTTACCAGGTCATTGTTCCATGCAGTTCCGTCTATAGGGAATTACCCTTTAACACATACAAAGAAAAAGTTTCTCAGGTGAAGAAAAAGACATTACAGACACATGCAAAGAGATGCCTTTTTAAAAACACGTATTCATGAGAGACACACAGAGAGAAGCAGAGGCAGGCAGAGGGAGAAGCAGGCTCCCTGTGGAAAGCGTGATGCAGGACTCGATCCCAGGACCCTGGAATCACACCCTGAACCAAAGGCAGATAGTCAACCACTGAGCCACCCAGGTGCCCCAAAGAGATGCCTTTTTTTATTCTACAATGAACTCTTTATAAAAATTCTTGCACTGAAGAATTTCACTTAAACAAGTATTTCAGGTTTATGCAATTAAATAAAAGAATGATGTTCATGCATATAAAATTTCATGCTAACATCTTCAGAACTCACTTAGGTGATCATATATAAAACTGTGTGTGTTTTACAAGGCAAGGATTGATTATTTCTTTTAGGTGCTACAGCTACTTTGGATAGCCGTTTCCAGGAAAGTTGTTCTCAAAGTATGGTGACCTTCCTCCACTAGCCGGAGCAGCCATGCCTGGGAACTTGCTAGAAATAACAAATTCTCTGGTCCACCCCAGACGAACTGAGTAAGAAACTTGAAAGAGGGGAGGTGTGAGTCCACGATGTGTTTTCCCAGTGCTACTGGTGATTGTGAGGTTCACCCATGTTTGCAAATTATTGCTCTGAGGACCACGGTGTTGGGGGGTGAGAACGAGAGTCCGCTCCCTTTAACGTTTTAAACTCTTCTCCTAAATATATCTGAGTAGAATGGTTTTGCAAAGGTTCAGACAATTTTCTCCTTATAAGAGACTAGCATGAAAAGCATGAAGACATTTTCCTTTTCAGATTTTTAAATTCCTTCCTTTTATTCCTTTATTTGCTCAGATTGCTTATTTATGGCTTTTTTTTTTTTCCTTTGTAAGAGTGAGTACAGGCACACTCCTGTATGAAGCCGGTGGTTTGTGTAGCCACCATCACACAGTTATTTGGTCTCTTTCCTGGCTGCATCCCCATGGCTTCTCCACCAGAAAACCATTCTTCTCTCCCTGTGGTTCTCTGACTGGTCCTGCTCCACGCAGCTCTGAGCAAGTCAGGACTACATTGTTCTGAGGAGCCCCGCAAAGCCTTTGCCCAGAGTCCAGTGTCATCCAATTCCATTACTAGAATGTTCCACATTTCTTCCAATTAGTGATGTGAGATGTACAAAGCCTTACTTGAGTTGCTTGAAGATGGCAATAATGAAGCATTGAAGAAATAGCCAGGGGACTGGGGCTAATTAAAATGCAGCAGGTTACAGAAGTAAAGGTAACTGTGGCTCCCTACGCCACGTCTCGGGTAATCAGCAGTCCCCAGCTTCCCTGCACTAATTGACAGGAGATGCAGCGCTCTTGAGTGTGCACACAGCGCACGTTAATGGAGTCGGCATCCGCTGCTCTTCCTGCCTGACTTGTCTCATTATCGACCTTGAACCAGCAAAGGTCAGAGGACGGTGCTGCTTTCATCAACATGACAGGTGTCTGAGGAGCTTCTCTCTGTAGTCTAATAATTTGGCAGTTGTCTTATCCTGTACATGAATTAGTGTTCTGATGCTTGAGGTATGACGGATAAAAAGAATGTCAGCTCTGGGTAGGGGATGTAGCTTTGGGCATCTATATTAGCCCCATCACTAAGCAAGTCTGGGAGGTGCGCTAGGCTATGTAGGGGTGCTCTTCCTTCCCCAGAGGACGAATGAGTCTGTATGCAGTCATTATATCAAAAGAGCATTTTCCTAGAAAATTGCTATCTATAGAAAAATATTTCGCAGAGGTATTAACATTCACGAGTCCATTTCTTTCTACCAAGTAGACATTGACATCTGACACTTTTCCAGTGTGGGCATAATGATAATGATAATGAATGTTCTTTGAGAAAACTTAAAATCAATTAGTAATATCTCCTGAGCATCCCTCATGGGTTGAAAATGATTATTGACGCCATGCGGGGATGCAAAAGAGATAAAAGTTGGTATACCACTGCACAGATACGTACCAAGATATGCCAAGTGTAAATATTATAAACTGCCCCAACCCCATATGCAAAGGCACATAGCTTTCCGTAAGCATCTGTTTATATAAGGGGAACAGTGAAACCAGCATTCTCACTCTGCAAAGGTCTGAGAACATTTATAAATAGCACGAAAATGGAGCACCTTCTTGTGGGTGAGCTACAGACCAGAGTGAATTGGAAGGGTGCGTGAGTGAGGAAAGGTGTCTTACTTAGAATTGTGCACTGGTGAGGTTTTCTTTGGATCCCCAAACAATTACTTTTATTTATTTTTTTATGTTTTAATTAAAATATTTTTATTATTGAAGTATAGTTGACACACAGCGTTCTACTAGTTTGATGTATACAGCATAGGGATTCAACAGTTAGATACGTTGTGTAATGCTCATCACACAAAGTTCTTGCAGTGTTATTGAGCGTATTCCCTATGCTGTACTTCTCATCCCTGTGACTTCTTTATTGTATAACTGGAAGTTTGTGCTTCCTAATCCTTTCCACCTGTTTTGTCAATTCCCACTCCCCCCCACCAACACCTGCCCCCGCCGTCTAGCCACCACCAGTGAGTTCTCTGTATCTGAGTCCATTTCTGTTTTGTTTGTTTCATTTTTTAGATTCCACATGTAAGTGAGATCATATGGTATTTGTCTCTCTCTGGCTTTTTTCACTTAGCATAATACCTCTAGGTTCACCTGTGTTGTTGCAAATGGCAAGATCTCATTCTCTCTATGTGTGTGTAATATTCCATCATACTTATACACCACACCTGCTTTAATAATTTATTGATGGACATTTGGATTGTTTCCATACTTGGCTGTTGTAAATAATGCTGCTATGAGCAAAGGTTCACATAGATCTTTTCGAATTAGTGTTTTCACTGCACTGCTGAATTTTTATCCAGTTTTTCAAGGAGAGAAATAGATGGATAGGAGAGAGAATAAGGAGGATTATTTCTACCAGAGGCAAAATCCTGATACTAAGGAAAGAGGAAAATATTTTTGGTTTCTCATTATCATCGGATATTCTTTCTTCCCTTGTCACTTACAAAATTCCTATCTAATCTCAAATTCCACTTATAATTAATCACTTTGTAGTAGTGGTTTTTAGTCTAACCTAAGGAGCTAAGTATTTTTAGTATCACCTGTGCTGCAGTGGGATAGAAGTATTTATTTCTATGTTTACATTGTGTTATCTAGCTTGGTATAATAGAACATATCATGGTAAAGCTGGAGACAGAGCATGGATTTTGGAATCAGATGGATTGACACAGAAATTAGATCTCTATTTTTCACAATTATTTACCCTTGAGTGATTTATTTAATGTCTCTCAGCCTCAATTTGCTCACCTGAAAAATGGGAATAAAAATATCTAACTCATAGGGAGGTTGCAAGGATTACATAAAATAATATATTCAGGTTTTGAGTAGATGCCAGTTCTGCTCTTACCTTCTATATTCTCCCACCTAGAATATTTAAAATCCAAGAGGATAGAAATTAGGTCATGCTCATCTCTATAGCCTCATTACTCAACACTTATTTGGCATAAATTGCATTCAATGAAAGTTTGTTGAATTAATCAGGTTGCCTAAAACCTTCATGTGGATTGATTGCATTATTCAAATTGACTCCAATATATAATTTATGGACTTGGGAGAATTTATTCGCATCATTATCTGTTGTTTCTTTTGACATTTCTTTTACTATATGTGTGGCTGAGAAAGTTTTATGACATTTCAGGTGTGTTTAGCTGAAATTATCCTGAAAATACATGTTTTTTTAAAGGATAAATTGAATTCATGTTAACTTATCCAAGACCAAAACAGAATACTTGCTCCAAGATTATCTTTTCTTGAATTTAAAGATAGCCAACTATTAGGATCACTATAACTATTTAAGTGCTTCTATGAGGTCATATGGAAATACGGGGATTGTTCTATCAGGATAGTCATTATGCAGGACATATACACTTGCTCCATCACTGTTTGCATGCGTGGGACATTTCTAAAACATCTTATCTGGGATCCCTGGGTGGCGCAGCGGTTTGGCGCCTGCCTTTGGCCCAGGGTGCGATCCTGGAGACCAGGGATCGAATCCCACATTGGGCTCCCGGTGCATGGAGCCTGCTTCTTCCTCCGCCTGTGTCTCTGCCTCTCTCTCTCTCTCTGTGACTATCATAAATAAAATAAAAAAAAATTTTTAAATAAAAAAAATAAAACATCTTATCTGAAGTAATATTCAATGCTTGTATGATATTTAAAAGTATTTTTATTGTGGTAAAATATACATGACTAAATCTGAATATTTGTGCCCTCTCCCACCCCCCAAGTTCATATGTTCAAACCTAGTCCTCAGTGTGATGCTATTTAGAGGTGGGGTCTTTGGGAGGTGATTAGGTCATGCAAGTGGAGTTCTCATGATTGAGATCAGTTCCCTGAGAGACCCCAGAGAGTTCCCTCGCCCCTCCCTCCAAGAGAGGACCAAAGACCTAATCTGCCTTGATTTTGGAATTCTCACTCTCCAGAATTGTGAAAATAAATTTATGTTGTTTATAGCTATTTAGTCCATGAGATTCTATTATAGCAACCAGAACTGAGACAATAAATGACGTAAAATTTACCATCGTAACCATTTTTAAGCATACAGTTCAGTGGCACTAAGTACATTCGCATTGTTTTGCGACTATCAGGACCATCCATCTCCAGAACTTTTCCCATCTTGTAAAAGTGAAACTCTAGAATTGGACAATAGCTCCCCATTTTCCCTGCCCTTAATATCTGTTAACTTTTAATCTGCTTTTTGTCTCTGCCTTTTATTACTCTAGGTATTTCACAGAAATAGAATCATATGGTATTTGTCTTTCTGTGACTGGCTTATTTTACTTAGCATAATATTCCTCAGGTTTCACTTGTGTTAAAGTATATGTCAGAATTTCCTTCCTTTTTATGGCAGAAGAATATTCCATTTTATGTATATATCACATTTTGTTTATCCATTTATCCATTGGTGGACATTGGTTACATGTACCTTTTGATGATTTTGATTAATGCTGCAATGAACACAAGTTTACAAATATCTTTGAGTCTCTGCTGTCACTCTTTTTGGGTATATGTCTGGAATGGAATTGCTGGATCATTTGGTAATTCTATTTTTAATTTGTTGAGGAACCTGTGTACTGTTTTCCATGATGCTTAGCCATTTTATATTCCTACCAGCAGTGCACAAGGGTTCCAAGTTCTCTAAGTCCTCATCAACTCTTGTGGTTTTATATATTTTTTATTTTTTTATTTATTTTTATATACTTTTTTAATAGTAGTCATCCTAATGAGTATGGCAGAGATGGTATAATAATCTTTTGATTATCTTTAGTGGTCTCTATCCTATGAAGTTAGATTTGATGATTGCAACAAGTGGTTGATAATTTATAGCTGATTTTCTAAAGAGATTAATGGCTTCATATGATTATGAAGTAATGAGACCCTTAAGAAATACAACTCATGTACTCTTTAGCAAGAGTCCAAACTACTTCAAGTCATTCTTCCTTTCTGTCCATCTTATCTCCATTTCTTCTCTTCTTCCTGATTAGTTCCTGAGAAAGGCCATTGGGTAGAGCTGAACAAGGCAGCCATCCATGTCTTGGAGCATTGGGGTGTGGCACCCCCGCATGAGTGTCAGAGCCTGAGTGTGGCGAGGAGTGTACTGTGTAAGGGGGGTGACAGAGGTGGCAGCCCAGTGCCAGGACTATGTCATCCAAGCAGGGTGGCAGCCAAGAGCCAGTAAAGTGGGTGGCTGTGTGAGCTGGCAGTGGTGTCAGTGATGGGAGATTGGCCACATTTAAAGGAGATTGGTCCAGTAAGTGAATATGTTGAGGAATAATGAGGCCAGTGAGTCCATTGTTCACTGTCAGAGAGAGAAGTTACAAAACAAAAACAAAAACAAAAACAAAACATTGTTTTCCTGAATTAGAGTTCTTAGCACTTATTGCCATCAAACTTGTAACAAATATAATAAATAAACATATTATTTAAAAAAAAACAAAAAAACAAATTTGGAAAGGGAGAAAATGAAGACCCAGAAGATCAGATATTAATGGGTGGTATTAGTATAGACTCATGGTTTTCAATGTATACAACTAGTGATGGAAATAAATACAGACATGAGTGTACGTGTGAGGCTCCATCCACTGAGAGGGCCTAGAGATAGCAACACATCAGCAGTGAACACACCTAGAACCCAGATCATGACTTGTAAATTCCTTTCTCCACTCTGAGGAACCAGAACTTTCTGAAAAAATGACTGATTTCAGGGTTCAGGCCAGGAAGGTATAAGATGATCCTGGAATATTTTGTTGTGCCATAAGGTAGTGTTTAAGAATCATAGAGACATATTAACAAATAATGGGAACCAACTTAAAGGGCATAATCACTTGTCAAATCTGGGAGAAATTGAGCAACAAAATAAAATAAAAAATGATTGCGCTAGATTATACAATTGGATAAGTAAAAAATCTCAAAGTCTCTACATATTGATATAAGTAAATTAGAGAATAATAAATGGGAAAAGAAAAAGCCTTTTTTTTTTACAGCAGAATGCCAATTAAGAAGTAGAGAAAAATATAATGGCATTAGAAAATCACCACTTGGCAACTATCATAGTGATAATTGAATACCAAGGATGTCAATGGATGCTAAAACTAATGGCTAGAAGTCTGATGAGCAATTAGATATTCACAGACTCAAAGTACCTCCCCATACATACTTTATACTTACAGAGGAAAAATAGAAACTTTACAATGGAGAAACCTGGCAGATAAAATCTGAATCAAGCGATCAAAATCAACATCACCCAATCAAACCTAGCAGCATCATGTACCACATGTTAAGGTGCAACCAGGAGAATCCAGGATCACTTCCATGTTGTTCTTACCCTGAATCTAATCACAAGGAAGCTTCTGATAAACCTAAAGACATTCCATAAATTAACTGGTCTTTAATTTTCAAATGCCAAGGATTTAGAAGTCAAGGGAAGACTGAGAGATTATTCTGAAGTGAAGGTGCTCAAAGAAACATAGCAGCTAACTGCACTGTTTATCTGGATGGATCCTTTTTCTAGAAAGGGCTTTATTGGGATATTAGGCTACTTGATTGGAGTCTGTAGGGTAGGTGGTAGCAACACATAACAAGTTTAGCTTCTATTTGATGATTGTATTGTGGTTATGTAGGAGAATATCCTTATTTGGGTGCAGGGGTAATGGAGCATTCTGTCAGAATAGTTCTGGAAAAAAAGTTTTTTTTTTCCTTATTGCTGCAAAATTATTTTAAAAATTTAAAACATATATACAAATGGAAAAACAAATGGTGCTAGCTTCACTGGAAAAGGAAGTCTCTTATGGTGACTAGTTTGAAGGAAACAGTATTTAGAATGTAACTTTCTAAAAGTCATAACTTGTATTCAAATGTCACTCTTCTTTGTTTTATGATTTTTGAGAAAAATGGAGAAAAATAATGGATAAAATAAACCAAGGGCATAATAATGGTAATACAACCAAGACCACCGGTAGTAGGTTGTGTTGGTTTTGGGCATCCTCTGATATGATGCATTCAGAATGGCATTCACTGTCTGTATTCTTCCCCCCAAACCCATTACTCCACTGTTACCAGTGTAATTAGGAGAAAGCCTCAGAGAACACAAATTGAAGGACATACTGCGAAGTGCCTGACCAGAATGCTCTTTGGAAGTATTGAGGTCATGAAAGGACAGAAACTGTTATAGACGATAAAAGACCCAGGAGACCCCCATCATTGCACATGATGTAGAATCCTGGAATAGAGAATGGACGTTAGGGGAAGAACAGTTGAAATCCAAATAGTTCAGTTGATAATATTATATTGATGTTAAATCCTTAGTTAACATAAGTTTATCATGATTATGTGAAGTGTAAGCATCAGGGAAGCTGGGTCAACTGTATATAGGAATTCCCTGCATTCCTTTTGCAACTCTTTTTTTAAGATTATTCCCAAAGAAGAAGGAAAAAAAGAATATGTGTACTCAAGCCAGAAACAGAGTTATGGAGAATATTTAATCTTTGTTCTCTTAGAAACACAAATAAAATACCAATGGAACATATTTGTATTATTTAATTAGCCGAAAATACAAATGGTCCTAATGTTTTGACCCACAATGACAGGAAAGGTAAACAGACCCAGTCTATCACCAGAAATAACACAAACTTGGGCTTTTCTTATTTCTTAAAGCTTAGAAGATATTATAAATATTTCTTTTGCATTGACCCCAGTTGGCCTTTCTTTTAGGGCTGAATCCATTTACTTTGAATCTATAGAATTGTCTCTCCTCTTCTGTTTTCTCTCCTTCTTTTGGATTCTCTTCATAACTACTGCTACCTTTTGCATTCAGATGGGCAGACCCAATTACCCTGGGTTCTCATGTTGTTTACATTCCTAAAACAAATAAACCATTTAAATATATCTCTCACTAATTAATTTTTGTGTCTTGTAGCAAAACTTCCAGGCACATTCCCATTCTAGTAGATCTTCTCCCAGGAGTGAGAATAGGATAAAGAACAGAGATGATAGAAAAATCCCACTCTGCTCTGAGTTGTATTCTCTTGCTGGGTAGAGATTGGCCCAATAAGTGAGGAGAAGTTCTGTGAGCAGCAGTGTGAGTGTGGAATTAGAACTGGAATTATTTTCTAACATCAAAACACCAACAATAAAACCAATGGATACCCTAAATCAAGGAAAGTAAGCAAAACCAAAAAACAAAACAAAACAAAACAAAACAAATTAACAAAAACAAACAGAACAACAACTACAAAAAACAACAACTCTGGAAAGTTGATGCCCAAGAAACCTGGAAGGAAGTCAGGAAGGATGTGGAATTGCAGGGCCAGCATTGGGATGTGCTGAGTGAAGCTGGCTTGTACACACTGCTAGAGGCAGGATAATATCACTCAGTGTTTTGGAAATCAACTTGAAAATGTGCACCAGAAGCCATTACCATGTTTGAACCTTTTGCCTCAATCATTCCAGCTCTGTGAGAGCAGTCTAATTAAATACTAATTCAAAATATGGAAAAATAAATCCATGGCTGACTGATTCATAACTGCAAATAAAATGGAGCTAACTTGAAGTTTCAAAAAACTGACAATGATCACATAGACTTAGTGGCATATCGTGAAGGCATCAAAGATGATAATACTGAAGATAAAAACTTAGAAACCTGTAAGAATGACCTTTTGAACTGAAACTGCCCCGTCCACCATGGTAACTACTAGCCCTATATCGCCTTTGAACACTGGAAATGGGGTTGGTCCAAATCAATATGTTTGCAAGAGAGAAATAGATGCCAGACTTTGAAGATTTGCTATGAAAAAAATAGTAGAATATTTCATTCACAATTTTATATTCTTTGTTTAAAGTTTATTTGTTTAAGTCATCTCTACACCCCACATGGGACTTGAACTCATGACCCTGAGATCAAGAGTCGCCTGCTCTTCCAGGTGAGCCAGCCAGGTGCCCCAATAATTTTCTATTGATTACATGTTGAAATGATAATATTTGAGATATATTGGGTTCAATAAAATATGTCAATAAATTTAATTGTACCCATTTCTTTGAAAATTTGGACTTATGTATGTGGTTTGTGTTATATTGCTGTGGGGCAGGACTAGTCTATGGCCCCCTTGAGGACAGGGTTTACTTCTTGGTTATATAAGCCACATGTCTAGAATACATGGTTCACAGTTTGTGGCTCATTAAATTTTGTTAACCACTTGATAATGATTATAGTACTTGTTTTCAAAAAGATATGTAATTTCACATACATTAAGCCCACGGTTTGTTGGAGGAGGTCAAATGTAGGCTTGTCACCCCACTCTGCCTCCTTCCCATACAGAAGCCCTTCAAGGATACGGTTTTGAGAGAGCATGGTGTTGTGCCGACTGTCTGGATGGTATATGTGGCTAAACCTCGTTACGGCCTCTGTAATAATTTTCGAGACTCTGGTGGGCAGGTATGGAGATTTCTTGTCTGCAGCTGCCTAAGACAAGCCGTGTAAATAAGTCCTCTTGCTTATTAAAACCACCATCTACTTATCTGGAATGGTCTACATCTATCTGTGGTCTCACCCTCATGTGTAGAGGGCCTTTTTGTGAGCCAACACAATGGTAAAATTTTCATAGAAAAAAAGACAGATGATCCACAAAATTGAAGAAGTTGGTTATCTTGGGATGTTCTGATTATGGAAACTTGTTTTATTTTTGAAATTGTACATAGAATGTTCCTCCCATAATTTAAAGAACTTTTTGACCTATTTTTTTTTTAAGAAGGCAAGAATTGTATTTTCATTTACTTGTTTCTTTTTTGTTGTTTGTTTGTTATTGGTTGTAGGGAGAGAAAGACACACGCATGAATAAAACCTTTGGCAATACCTGGCTGTAGCAGATTCCATGGTTTTTCTAATGAGAGAGAGGGTATGTTTCTCGTGGGCCTTGGGGGTGGTTCTGGAGACTTGTTGCAGCACTCCATGGCTAACAGCAGCCTGTTCTTGGCGCTGGGCAGAAACCTCCTTGGCCCAGAGCAAGTTAGGAAGATTTTATTATCTCCAGTTTCTGCAAGGAACTGCAGTTATTTCTCAAGGTCAGGTCAGGGAGAATCCTGAGGATGAGTAATAATAGTCCTCTGAGGGGTTTCCATCCTGGTAAGGGTTTATAACCATGTAAAGCTGATAATAAAATAATTCCAAAATAAATAAACAGTGGGTACCTAAGGGCCCTTAGAGATCAGTAAATCTGAGCACTCGAGCTGCCAGTGTGAGAAGATAAAACTTTTTCCTTCTAATGTCCTGATACGTTATGGTGGATGGCAGCACCATTTCAGGGCTTTAGGGGGGAAAAAAAAGTAAAGAGGCTCTCACAAGAAGGCTGAGTGAAGTTCCCAACCATTTAAAAAATCCAGGCCTATGACAAATTGCATTGATTCAACAGATATTTGTCTAGCCCCTACTATGTGCTGAGATATGGTGTTGGAGGCTGAAGGTAGTACAAACAACACTTCCAGAATTCCGTGCCTTTAAGGCATTCACATTCTTGTGGGAAAAATCAAGGCAGTTTACAAACATATAATTGACTATATAGAGGGTAAGAGGGCTGGTAGGACTGAGGAGCAGGTGAAGCTGGGAGGAGGCGAGAGGGGGTAGTGGGAGAGGCGGCTGTGATTTAGATGGGGCAGTAGGGAGGGCCTCTCGGGGGTGGTGACTGAGGAAGGAAGGGCTGGAAAGAGGTCAGGGAATAAAATATGGAGATTCTTGGTAGGGAAACATTTCAAGAAAGGAAACAATACTTGCAGGGGCCCTGATGCAGGAGCTGCCTGGAGTATTTGAGGAAGAACATAAAGTCAGAGCAGCTTCTCCGGCAGGGAGGTGTGAAGGGGACGAGGTAGAAAGCAGAATCAGACCTATATTGTTATAGGTTCCATGTCCCCTTAGCACCCGGGTTCTTGGCCATGCTGCTTTGAAGAGTGAAGAGGTAGACCAGGGAAGAGTGGTGGGCAGCCAAGCAAAGTTTATTGAGCAAGAGTAGAAAGCTCCCAGAGAGGGAGGGGGGACCTGAGTGGGTTACCCTTGGAGTTTCTAAGTTTAATGGTTTTGATGGGGTCTTCAGAACTTTCTTAAGTGATCAGGGTGTGTGGAGTCGTGCCAATCAGGGTTTTGGTCATGTGTCTGTCTACCTGTTAGGTTAATGCCCATGTGCTGATGGTCTTTTCTTGCTGACATCTGGGAGCTTAGGTCTTAACTGGCCCTTGCTGGAAATATTGACAGATGCTTTTGTGGTTAATTGTCTTACTTTAGGGCATTTTGCAGAAGTCATTTTTGCAAAGGCTGCAAAGCAGAATATCAGTGCAGTCCTGTCTAAGCTGCAGAACAGGATGTCAGTGCTGTTTCATCTTAGCTGTCCTGATTCCATGTTCCCTAGTTGGGAACCCCGGTCCTGACTACCTAACTGTCTAATTCACTCCCAACATTGTGGATCAGTCTTCCCAGTCACTGTGAGGACTTCAGCTTTTACTCTGAGTGAAATGGGAAGGCATGTAGGATTTGGAGCAAAGCAACAAGATTTTGACTTCTATTTTACCAGGACCTGACTTCAGAAGAGTTGAGCAAGGAAAGCAGCTTGGAGACTTTTGCAGTGAGATGGAAACTGTGGTGTCTTGAATCAGGTGGTCGTCCTGGCAAATATAAGTGGTCATCTTCTGCATGGACCTTGAAGGCAGATTTTATGGGTTTTGATGACTTAGTGGATGTGAGGCATGAAAGAACTAGAGGAATTGAGAATGATGCAAGCATGTTTGGCCCAAGCAGCTAGGAGGATAGATTTTGCTAGTTGTTGAGATGGGGAAAATTATTGGAGGAGCACAGTTATGGGGGGAGATCGGGTGCACGGTTTAGGATATGGTGCTTTTATTTTTATTTTATTTTTTTAAAAAATATTTTATTTATTTATTCATGAGAGACAGAGACACAGGCAGAGGGAGATGGCGGCTCCATGCGGGGAGCTCCACGTGGGACTCGATCCTGAGTCTCCAGGATCACGCCCTGGGCTGAAGGCGGCGCTAAATAGCTGAGCCACCGGGGCTGCCTGGAATACATTTTTTTTTTTTAATTAGAAGTGTACAGGAGTTTTTTTTTTTTCCCCAATCAGCTTGCCCATTTTTATTTTTTATTTAAAAAATATTTTTTATTATTGGAGTTCAAATTGCCAACATTTAGCATAACACCTAGTGCTCATCCTGCCAAGTGCCCCCCTCAGTACCCCTCACCCAGTCACCCCAACCCCCCGTTCACCTCCCCTTCCACTACTCCTTGTTCGTTTCCCAGAGTTAAGTGTCTCTCATGTTTTGTCACCCTCACTGATATTTTCACTCATTTTCTCTCCTTTCCTTTATTCTCTTTCACTAATTTTTATATTCCCCAAATGAATGAGACCATATGTTTGTCCTTTTCCAATTGACTTATTTCACTCAGTATAATACCCTCCAGTTCCATCCACATCGAAGCAAATGGTGGGTACTTGTCATTTTTAATGGCTGAGTAATATTCCATTGTATACATATAGGGATATGGTCCTTTTAAAATGCCTTTCAGACATCTCAAGTAATGGAATATTGAGTAGGAAGTTACACATGTAAATCTGGTATTGAGAGGAAAATTGTAGAATTATAAGCTTGGAGATATAAATCTGGGGTCATTCATTTTTGGATGATACATAAAGCCCTGAGTCTGATGAGGTCAAGGGAATGAATGCAGGTAAAGGAAAGAAGCCCCAAGAATGATTCATGGGACATTAGAATCTTTGCAGATGGAAAGATAGGGAAGCTCGTTCACAAAGAAAATTGTGAAGGGGTAGCCATTGAGGGAGGAGATAAGCCCAGAGAGTGTGATATCCTGGGGCAAATAAGAAACTATCTCAAGGGTATGGGAGAGGTTGGCTGTGTCTAGAATTATTGACATGTCAAGTACGATGAGGGCTAAATATCCACTCTGGGATGTGTCACATGTAGCTCATTAATAATCTTGCAGTTTATAAATTTTCATATGTGAAAAACATAAAAAGGGGAGAGAGAGAAATTGAAGACAATGAGAACAGACAATTCCTTTGTGGGATTTTGCTGTAAAAGATAGAGAAATTCAGGGAAGTTGGGAGGAAGTGGGGACTTCTGGCTTCCATTTAGAATGGAGAAAGCTAGGAAGAGGCCATTCCCAACCTTGCCGCAACAAGAACAAAAAGCCAGGCAATTGGCAAATTCACAGCTTTTCTGTAACCATCAGATAGCTAAGGTCTTAGGACAAACAAAAAAACATAAAATATAAGAGAAGACCAGTGACTTCAAAACAAGATGGGGCACCAGCCCTTGTTTACATGGGACTGATATTGGACTTCATATAGTTGTGTGAAAGGGCTTCCATTGAAATGTTTATGAAATTCTGAAAGCGAGTGCTGGCTAATGTCAGAATATGGAAACTCTGAGAGCCACAGACATAAAGGTTATTCAGAAACACTTGCATCCTCTTCCTCCTGGGAACCAACTGGGTACTTGTGAGGAAGACTGGGGAGCAAGCGTCCCTCAGTGAGGGCCCTTGGGAGGGGAATGGCAGCATCACAGGAAAGGGTTGGCCCTTCCTGATCTTTCTTTCCTATCTCCTCTACAGATCAAAAGTCCCAGACTTCTAGGAGAAGGGTACAAAACCCAGTAGCCTTCAGGCTACAGGTAAACAACAACAACAACAACAACAACAACAGTGTAATGGGAAAAAGGAAACAACAACACAAAATATTTTATCCCTTAGTGGGGGTCATCTCAACCATTAGAAATCTCCTACTTCAGGAGAAGTGAGAATACTGAGTCCCTACCTCCAAGAGACAATGACATGGCATCTACCAAAGATTGAGGCTGGACCACAAGAGAGACTGTTCCCTCCATCCCCACCATTTGGCTAGCAAGAACTGAGTAACAAGTAATAGTGGTGTAGGGGCGTCTGGGTGGTTCAGTCAGTGAAGCATCTGCCTTCGGCTCAGGTCATGATCTCAGGGTCCTGGGATCGAGTGCCACATCGGGGCGGTAGGGGTCCCTGCTCAGTGGGGAGTCTGCTTCTCCCTCTCCCTCTGCTACTCCCCCTGCTTGGGCTCTCTATCTCTTTCTCTCTCAAATAAATACATAAAATCTTTTTTTAAAAAAAGTAATGGTCCACTCCTGGAAAGGAATATAAGCACGTGGAGAGACCCTCAGTGAGGGGCAAGTGTGAAGAAAGACCTAAAGCTGTGGGTAGAACAAACACTGAGGGAAAACCTCTGATAAACCAGCCCTAACCCTAAGCATAAGACAACATAAACGAGTTGAAAGTCTGTCACACACTAAGGGTTGTAAGCCCCATAACAAATCCCCAAACCAGCTTGGTTTTTGACTAGATTGACTTCCAAACCACATTAAAGACCTAGCAAAGGAAAGCATATGCCTGTTTCCAGGCATAAATATTATTTACCTCAGTCTACATGTTTGGTGTAGTCTACACACAATGTTTGTTTCCTAACGAAACAATACAACACATGAAAACAAAGCACACACACACACACACACACACACACAAAATCAAGAATTGAAGAAATCAACAAAGCTAGACCCAATTTACACCCAATCGTTGAAACTGTCTAACAGTTTAAAACATTCATGATGAGTATCATAAAGGCAATAATAGGAAAAGTGAGCAACATGTATGAGCAGGTGGAGAATTACAGCAGAGAGACAGAAGCCATAAAAAAAAATCAAATGGAAGTACTAGGACATTTTCTAACAACATGGTAACAGAGATGAAGAATGTCTTTGATGGTAGATTTGATAAAACTGAGGAAAGAATCAGCAAACTTGAAGATAGTTCCATAGAAATCACCCAACTGAAGCACCAAAGAAAACAAATAAACAAAAAAGAGATTTTAAGAGATGTGGGCCAATGTTCAAAGCTCTACTATACCCTGAGTTAGAGTCCAGGAAGGAAATGAGAGAGTACAGAGGGCAGAAGAGACATTTAAGAGTATAATGGCCAAGAGTTTTCCAAGATTAATGAAAGACACAAAAATTACAGATCTAGGGGGCTCTGAAAACATCAAGCTAAATAAATACTCTCTCCTCAAAACATTCCTCAATAAATTTCATCCAAGCTGCTGAAAAATCTAAGATAATGAGAAAGCACTCCAAGAGGAAAGATATGTTCTATCAAAGAGGGAAGAGAAGAATTACTCTAATTCTTTAAAAAACTATGGAATCTCGATAACAATTGAGTCATATCTTTCGCATACTAAAAGAAAAACAAACAGACAAGCAGTCAACCCAGAATTTGAAACCCTGGGAAAATATATTTCAAAAATTAAAGAAAAATAAATACATTTTTCCTTCAGATGAACAAAAAATGAGATCACTCATTGCAGCAGGCTGCAAGAAATGTTCAAGGAAGGACCTCAGGCAGAGAGATACACATACAGAAATTTGGCTTTATGCAATGGAATGACTAGTGCAGGAAATGGCATATATGAAGGCAAATGTAATTTTATTTTTTCTTATTTTTTAATTGCTGCCTAAACAGAAAGAGGAGTATCAGTGTGTCATGTATTTACATTACACGCAAAACTAAAACATATGCCAACAGTAGCACAAAAGACGAGTGGGAGAAATTGGGGATATAACATTCTAAATTCTTACACTGTACACAAAACTGTGTAATATACAAATATGCAGTTTTAAATCGTAAACCCCGTGGCAACCAACACAAAAAGTATAAATCATAAGCCAATAGCGGAGATAAATGGAATAATAAAAACGCCTAATCTAAAAGAGAATGGAAAAAACTGTTTTCCTATTATTCCTTCGTGACTTTTTTGCAATCTATTCCAAACAGCAGAGGGAGTATATTGTAATAAGCATGCAAGTTTTGTGCATTCTCTACCTGTAAACTCAGCTTACTGCATTCCTAGTTCACCTTTTGACTGTCCAGCTACATCTCAAGCTATTGACTTCTCTCTGCCCATGCTTCAGCCCACAGTTGACCTTCTTTTGTTTCCATTTAGTGCCTTGGCTCCTTCCTGAATCAGAACCTTCATATCTAGGACACCTGAGTGGCTCAGTGGTTGAGCCTCTGCCTTCAGCTCAAGGTGTGATCCCGGGGTCCTGGAATCGAGTCCTACATCGGGCTCCCCCCAGGAGCTTCTCCAGCTGCCTGTGTCTCTGCCTCTCTCTCTGTGTGTCTCATGAATAAATAAGTAAAATCTTAAAAAAAGAACTTCCACAGCTAAGGTTCCCTTTACCAGAAATATGCTCCACTCACCTTTTAATCGGCCACAATCTCCTAACCTTTCAAGTTTAAATTTGCATGTTAATTTCCTCAGGGATGTTTCCTTGACCCCAGAGACTTAAGTTAAACTGTGAAATAGTTTCTCCGGACTCTGTAATTATGCTTCAAAATAGTCATTAAAATTGTAATTATTTATTATTTTAGGGTTTCTTGACAGTATGGCTGCCTTTTTATTTCTGTCCATTTTAATTATTCCTTTTTGTTCTGCAATGTTAAAAAAAAGCAAAGACCTTGCCTCTCTTGTTTATCACTTGCATGCCAGTGCCTTGTACAGTGCCTGACACAGAGGACATCAGCTAATTGAATAAATGAGTGAAATATAAAGACATAAAGAAAAGAAGGATTCTATTTAAGATATGGGAGGAAACAATACACGGATTGGAAAGCATTAGTATAATTATGAAATGAAAAAAGCAGATAGAGGGCTCTTAAATATTTGCTGGATAGGAATTTAGCAAAGAGTCCATCATTTTCAAAGGAAGAAACTGAGCCAGGATTGCTTGTGGCTTAATTCTGCTGTGACACAGGACCAGGTAAGGATGTCGTAAAACAGACCCCATGTCAATTTACCAGGTTTTCTAGAAGCTTTAGCAGTTTCTGATGTCAATTTCAAAGGTGAGTACTCTGAATCCTCTTCCACTAATGGCTCTCTTACTCAGAAATTTGTCCATCAATTTTGTATGACTTTATATTTGCTGCCAGACTGCTCTTTGCATCAATGGATTTTTCAAATAGGTATTATCTACTTACTGAGTATGTGCCTCCTTTAATTATTTCTAATTTGCAACTGCTCAGGGAACAAGGGTTTAGGGAAGTGGTTTAGGATTAGAGGGTGTGGAATGAGCACAGGTCTTGGATCTTGAGTCTGAAAGCTGCCTCTGCTCTCTAAACTTCATTTTCCTATTTCTAAGATGTAGGGGTATTAATACATAACATAATTACTGTAAGGTAAAATGAATTAACGTATTTAAGAGGCCTGACACATAGAGAAGTAATCAATTAACATTAGTTTCATTCCTAGCCTAGTCCTTCTAGATTTGGGGAACTAAACATTTTTCACTAATGTGTCTCTTATGAATCTAGATTTTGTTCATGAATCTTTAACTCAGTCTTTTCAAATGGCAAATGGAAGAGTCCCAGTCACTTCAGTTTCTATTTCCATAATGGCATCTGCCTTCATATTTCTGAGCACTCTAACTTCCTTTTGGGATCTTGTCTGCTTCTGACATACCCTTATAGCATCTTACTCAGTATTGCAGGCATGGGCCACCAAAGTTTAATAGAAAGTAGGTTAGAATTTCTCACAGTCTCTGTTGATGACTGATTGTTATAAATTCTAAGAAGGAAAATTTCGTAAAGTTGATACACTAGGGATTCACACATTTATTTTTTCAGTGTTTACTGATCACCTATTTTGTATATAAAGTAGTGTTATCTTATTTAGCAAATAACAATACAGGGGTCCAGGTAACTAGGTGTCTTATTTTATTTGGCATTCCTAACACAGCTAAAGAAAGATATCTGTATAACAAAAAATAATTAAGATGTGATTTCTGCCCCAAGGGAAGTTTTCTTTCATTCATTCATTCATTCATTCATTCATTCATTCATTCATTCATTTCAAGTAATGGATATAGTCATGGAGTTGGAGATAGGTAACCAGACAGTGTATTGAAAGAAAAAGGAATGAATGAATGGTGTATACATTTCTACAGCTGCCATAACAAGGAACCAGAAACTGGGTAGCTTGACACAACAAGAACAAGATTTTGTTCTCTCCTAGGTCTGGAGGCTAGAAATTTGAGATCAGGGTGTCACCAGTGTCACTAGTGAGGGACAATCTGTTCTGCACTTTTCTCCTCTAGCTTCTGGTGATGGCCAGGAATCCTCGGCATTCCTTGGCTTATAAATGAATCACCCCAATTTCTGCCTTTGTCTTCTCATGGCGCATTCTTCTGCTCTCCCTTTATACAGAGGATAATACCAATCCTATTGGATCAAAGCCCATTCAAATGACCTTAACTTAAGTTGAGTACATATGCAAAGACCCTATTTTGAAATAAGGTCACATTCAAAGGTATGGGGGTTAGGATCTCAAATAATTTTTTGAGGACATACTTCAACTCATAATAGATGGTATGGGTTTTGCGTGCCATAGAGTTCAGAGAAAGGGCATTTGGTTGTGGGATGGAATGATGAGAAAGTCCCCGTCAGTTTCAGGAATTAATGAAGTTTGACTTTGAAGGGTGGGTAGACCTTGTTGGAGGGGAAAAAGAGGGGTGAAAGAGGATGATGAACAAGCAAATAACAAAGGAATTGGTCTTCCAGGAATAGAAGGTACTTGCTGAAATTTACTAAGGATGATCACGAACAGGCTGTGAACTCTGAGAAAAGCAGCAAAAGTTAAATTTGCTAAGTTCAGGAAAGCAACAGGATAATTAGGAGGCAGGTTTTATTAGTGTCCAAGTTTCCTTTCATCTCTAACATTCAAATTGTTCAGTGTTAATTTGAATCTGGCACCAACCCCAGGAATACTAGGTGGAAAAGCCACAGAAGCTACTCCAGGCAAAGTCTGTATCCCTCAAGAAGGTGCAAGCTAGTTATATTGGAACCTGACTTGGAGGTTATATTGAAAATCAAACATTTATGTAAAACAAGGTGTAAATTTGTAAGCAATTGGTACAGTTAGAATGTTTATTTACTCAATAGAGATGAATACTTCCCAACTTTTTAGAAAGCATCCCTATAATAAAGTTGGTCTGGATGAAATAAAGTCCAGAAAAAAAGGTACCAGCTTTGTTTATTATATGAGAAGCCAGGGTAGAAGGTGTGCTAAACTAGGTCTGTAATTTTGTGAGTGGGCACCATACTATGGTATGCCATAGAATGTACTCTATTTGTATATGGACTAAAGATTTTAGACCTGGTTTCCCAATTCTTGGAGGAAACAAACAAAATTCAATTTAAAGAGCAATTCAGAGAAGACATAAAAGATTACAGGAACAAGCTGCAGAAAATGCAGGCGGTGTTCTATTCAGTCTCTTTTAGTTCCTTTGATGGGGCCTCCTCCTCCAGATACGGGTATATTTCCTTACATTTCTTTCCCTGTAATTAGCCAATTAAATCTAAGTTTATGTGAGGCTTATTTTATGTCAATTCACCTTAGAATTTAGGAAACTATTACAGCACTACAAGACTAGGGTTTTCTTTTGGTTGATGTTCAAAAAAAAAAAAAAACTCATTTGAAAAGAAAAGGAAAATCTAACAATTAGGATGAGCTCTTGCTTATTTGTTTTCAAGCTACCCATCTCCCCTGTTGCTACCCCTTGTAGTTGCCAAAGAAGAGTGCAAACACAGGGAAGGATGGCGGAGGGAACCCCTCATCTTGTTATGTTACTTCCAGTTCTGTGACATCTGCTGCCATCAGGGATTTGAATTTTTAAAGCTAATATCCACAGACCTATTTACTTCCTTCTGGTGGTCTTGTCAGCTGTTCAGATAAACTGCCTCACGGTTGGGGTCTTCAAGACTAAAAAGATGAGATGTAGTCAATGAGAAAGTAAGGACTCTCTGCTTTCTCTTCAATGTCTCATTTAGAAAATGATTTTTTTGGATAAAGCAGTGAACATAAATATTTTAATCAATTATTATATTGTTGAAATCTATGTATAGCTTAGTGCAAGAATTAATCAGTCAAAAAAAAAAAAAGACATGATTGGCAAGAAACCTAGTTCCAGTTGCATCCCTCATCTACAATCTGCAACTAATTCAGAGAAGTTTTCCTTGGTTCTTTCTAGGCAGTGGAAGTTCCACTTCAGTGGAGCCCTCCAGAACTCTGTGATTCCCATTGCACTTTGACCATTGACAAAGCACCTGTCAGACCTTCCTTCTGTCAGATACCTTTAGTTAAACCATCCTATTTTGCAAAGAATGTTTTCCTTGCCTACCACCTATCAAGTGAAAGGTGGCATTTGGTTTCTAGCTTTCTAGGACATCTCCAGATTCCTTTCTTAATTCCAACTTTACTAGCTTGTATTAAAATTCTTGCACCCCCAGATTATTTATGATAGGGAACCATGTAGCTGGGCTCCTTATCTGCACTGAAAGGAATAGCATCTCAGGATTTAAAAAAAAATCCCCCTCTCTCTATTTTTTAAAAAAAATTCTAGAACATCTTAAAATCATATAAAGGAGAAGAGAAACAATCCACAGTATCACCACTTAAAGACAACCGTTAAAGACACCACTTAAAGACAACATTATCTTAGTTTATATCCTTCCAATCTTGCTGTTTAATTTTGTAAACTAGTTGCATTCATATTCTCTTTAAAATGGTATGTGTGTGTGTGCACGTGTGTATGTTGTTTTTATTTAATGCTATCATTAAATAAGTAGTATGCGCAATATGGTTATGAAGCAGGAATAGGAAGGCAGACTGCGTTGGTTCAAATCCTGATTTTCCTATTTTTTGCTAACTTGGGGAAATGATTCCACTTCTTTAAATCTTAGTTCCTTTATTCATAACATGAATATAATGATTATATGTACTTTAGGGAGCTAGTGGGAGAATCAAATAACATAATGTATATTAAGCATTCCTATGCTATATATACCAGCATCTAGCAAGCACTCAAAAAATGTTAACTACTACTCCTATCATTATAACATATTCAGGAACATAATTTTATTTGACTACACAAAATTTTATCCTCAGGATGTCCTATAGTTTGGTTATTTGCTCTCCTATGTTTAGACATATAGGTGGCTTATAGAGTTTTACCTTTATAAATAATCTTGGGATAAATATCTGTGTGTGAAAAGATTTTTCTGTAGTTCAAAATTTTTTCTGAATTATCTCAATTCCAAAATTGGAATGACTGGGTCAAGCAAGATGAACCTATTATCAATTTCTTTCAAAAAGGGTTTGGCTATTTCTGTTTCCATCAGCATGGTATGAATATGACTTTTTCATCATACTTTGGCCAGCAGATAGCATGTTTGTGTGTGTATGTGTACATATATAATATTATTTGATGAGAAAATAGGCAACTCTTTCTTTGTCACTAAAGAATTTAAACAGTTGGCATGATTATTTTTTAAGGAACTTGAACTCCTCTGGAATTTGAGTACTATGGGGTAAGAGTCTCTGATTTGCTCCAAAATCAGTGGAGCTGGATGCTCATACAAAGTAGAAGCTGTTCAGACATAATAACAATCTTTATAACTCTGTGGCAACTTCAGGGATGTTTTCATTATCTAACACCCTGCTTTATTGTATTCTCTAGATTGTATATCCTGTATTGTCATCTATTTGACCAGTGGGACAATATATTTGTTAAGTGTGGATCATCCATTTATCCAAATATGATCCCCTCAAAGAGCCACATCTTCCAATATTTGTACCAATGTGTAGTCTCTACCTGTGTAACATATGGAGTATGACTGGAGTGTGCTGTATCACATGCCTTCTGAGGCTTGGTCATAAGGGTATTGGCAGCTTTCACCTTCATCTCTTGGAAGGTACATGCACTCTGGCAAGAAGCCGCTTGTCACTTTGAAATTGCCATGCTGTGAGGAACTCAAGCTAGCAAGTAGGGAAGTCATGTAGACAGAGATCCAGTTCCTACTTTTTCCCACTCCTCCAACTGAGGTGCCAAAAATGTGAGTATGGAAACTGTGCTGGCCATGAAAGTGTAGTCAGATTTTCAGATAACTTTGGCTCCAGCCACTGACCATGAACACCAGACCATGACCACATGAAAGACTAGAAGTGGTAATGACCCAGGTGAGCCCAGTCAATTCACAGAGCCATGACAGATAATAATAAATCAGTTTTAAGCCACTAAGCTTTAGGATGGTCTGTTGTGTAGTAATAGAAAACCAAGTCAGTTAATTAATACAGAGGAGGCACAGGATCTTTGGTTTGAAATATTCTTTTTCTGTGAATAAGCAGCAAGTAAACTTTGGAACTGTCACTGAGAGCTTTTGTCAAAATGGAAATAGAGTCATAAAAGATAGCATTCCAAATTAATCGATGATGAGAGTAGAGAAGTAAGAGGCAATTAAGAAATGAGCTGGGCATAAGGTTTCATGCGGGGTTGGTGGTAGGGAGACTGAAAGAGTCCCAGTAAGTCAGTTACTGAGAGTCACTGGAAGTCTGTATGCTAGAGTTGAGATAACCCAAGGATTTGTGGAGTCTAAAAGATATGAGATGCTTTGAAAGGATAAATTGATGACTTTTTTTTTTTTTTTGCCTTGAGTATCTGTCATGTAGATCGATAGATCTTTGTTTCTGTCTCATACAGTGTCAGAAGGGCCAGTCTCAAAGGGTAGTGTCAATATATTTCATAGATACTGATTTTTTATCAGATAATTTAGTACGCTGATGTCTATGTATTTCAGTGTCAATGGTGCTTAAAAGTATTATCTTTGTGAGTGAATTTTAGGATGAGTACTAACTCCAAATTTTATTTTATTATTTAATTTGCATTCTTTCTACTTCATAAAAGCACGTATGTAACTGACAGGTTAGATCATATGCTAACACTCTGTAGAACATGGCAGAAATTTTTAAAAATTGAGGTGTAGTTGCAATACAATATTGTCTTAGTTTCAGGGGTACAACATAGCAATTCAACATTTATCTACATTGCAGAGTGCTCAACATAATGAATCTACTGTCTGTCATCATACAAACTAGCTACATAGCATTAACTCTATTTGTCATGCTGTATATTGCATCCCCAACTCTTATTTATTTTATAACTGGAAATTTGTACCTTTTAATGCCCTTCTCCTATTTCACTCATCCCTCCCACTCCCTCCCCTCTGGCAACCACCAGATTATTCTTTATCTATGGGTCTATTTTTGTTTTGCTTGTTTTATTTTTTAGATTTCACATATAAGTCAAATCATATAATATTTACCTCTTATTTAACAAAGCATCATGTTTTGAGATCCATTCATGTTGTTGAAAATGGCAAAATTTCATTCTTTTATGGCTGATCAATATTTCATTACATATCTGTGTGTATTGATATATACATATGCATATCTATCCATTCATTTGTTGATGGACACTTAGGTAGCTTCTGTGTCTTGGCTATTATAAATAATGGTGTTGAACATAATTTTTTCAAAAATTTTTCGCTCTTTTTGGATAAATACACAGAAGTGGAATTGCTGAGTTGTATGGTAGTTCTATTTCTAATTTTTTGAGGAACCTCAGTGCTTTTTTTCCACAGATTCTATACCAGTTTGCATTCCACCAATGGTTCAAGAGGGTTCCATTTTCACCACATCCTCACCAACATTTCTGATTTCTTGAGTCTATTGGCCATCTATATGCCTACCTTGGAGAACTATCTATTTATATCCTCTGCTCATTTTTAAAGTGGATTACTGTGGGTTTTTTTTTTTTTTTGATATTGAGTGGTGCGAATTCTTTATATATTTTGGATATTGGCCCTATATCAGATATATCCTTGTAAATATCTTCTCCCACTTAATGGATTGCCTTTTTATCTTGTTGATGATTTCTTTTCCTATGCAAAAACATTTTAGTTTAATATTGTCCCATTTGTTCATTTTGCTTTTGTTGTCTTTGGGGAGACAGACCCCTCCCCCCCAGATAAATTGCTAAGACTGATTTCCAACATCTTACTGCCTATGTTTTCTTCTAGGAGTTTCATGGGTTCTGGTCTTTCATTTAAGTTTTTAATACATTTTGGGTTTACTTTTGTATATTATGTAAGAAAGTAGTCCAGTTTCATTCTTTTCCATATAGCTATACAGTTTTTCCAGCACTATTTCTGGAAGAGACTGTCTTTTTCCCATTATATATATTCTTGCCCCCTTTGTCAAAAATTGATCTTATAAGTGTGGATTTATATCTGGATTCTCTGTTCTGTTCCATTGATCTATGTTTCTGTTTTTGTGCAAGTACCATACTGTTTTGATGATTAGAGTTTGTAGTACAGCTTGACATCTGGGAGACCTCCAGCTTTGTTCTTTCTCAAGATTGTTTCGACATAGCAGAATTGAATTGACATAAAATATATAAAATGAAAATATGGAGAGCTTCTATTTACTTTAGTATTTTAGTCGTCCTTTATCTTTCTTAGTGACCCCTAACCTACACTGAGCTTATGAATGTGTCTGGGGAAGATTGATCGGCAAGTTATGGAGAGAAGATTCTCTTGAAGTGCCGTGAATGACACCATTAGCCAGGTTCAGAATGACTGAGAGGCCAGATCCAACTCTCTTTTGAGCTTTCCTTGAGGGAAGAGATCCTAATATAAAAACAAGTATTGAGAAACCTTTACTCTTATTGGATACATTACCACTTTCTTTTCACTACCAATTTGCAATCAAACTCCTCTGTTGCCCCAATGTAGGCTGTTTATTTTTTTAAAGAGTTTTGTTAAGATTTTTACTACATGGACTTAATTATGTAATTATATAACAGATCTGGTAACTGCTTCAGAGGAACCATTCTAATCTATGAAGTACCTAAGATAGTCTTTAAAGAACATCTAATTACATAATTACAATGCCTAATAGACCAGAATAACAGGTAGCAGAAATATCTTTGGAGCCATAAGAAAAACCTTTTATTGCCTTCAGGGCATATAATATTAGTTATGAAAATAACCCCACTATTATGTCATTATGTAACAGCACACAATGGCAAAGGAGATATTAATGCCAGATATAATAAACATTCTATGCATTTTGCTTTCTTCTTTTCCCCAGAAATGACTTCCCTTAATATTCAAAAAATATGTAGAAGCAGTTGGAAATACCTTTATCTTTTGAGGCAGAAAAATGGTGATATTTTAAATACAGAATGCTGTGACATTTGAAAGAAAAATTTAGAAGAGATTTTAACCATATTAAGTTAATCATAAAAGTATACACATTAATTTTGGAACTACATACTTGCTCTTAAGATTTCAAAGATAGGCAATTCAAAATACTATACTAACATATTCAAATTTGGCATTCCGTATGAGGAGTAATAAAAGATGAGTAATAAAAGAAGCAGGAATAAAACTAAAACATGCCAGGGCTTTGAAATACTGTGATTACTTTCACTCTATGTTGGGATGGGGGTGAGGTGAAGGTTCTGTTGAAATCTGAGCAGTGCATCAGAAGAAAGAGTGAATTTTAAGCAAGGTCCATATTGTTCCAACATTTTGATGTTGACAACATCATTCTTTAATATCTATTGAAGAACATATAAGCAAACACTGACATTATAACTATATTTAATAGAACTCATAAAAATCTATCTTGGTTCTTTAATGAGTAAAAGGCTATTTTGTGTGTATTTTAAAGGCCATATTTTACAAAAGAGGCACAGCATCTATAAAAGTATTGTATGTTTGAATAGTCACTACTCATTAAAAAGTTTCATACCAAAGTTTATATCTGGTGACAAAACAAACAAACGAAAACGGGATATGATTGGCATTGGGCCCTGATACATTTAACATCTACTTTCCCTGTGCTTTCTATTGCTTTTATTTGGTTCCCATGAAAACTTACATATGTGGGCAAAATTCTAAAAGTATCTGCCATAGGCATAAGCTTATATTCTCTGAGGCCACTGGTATGTAGAGAAATAGTTGGCTCCTGTAAATGAAACTTTCAAAAGTTTCAGAGTCAATACTTTTGCAAAAGTTTTTTCAAGGCAATTTTATGATAAAATTATGCAAGTTTTAGTCATGACAGGTATTTGAACAAAGCATTTTTAAATTCACTTAGGGACAGTTATGAAAGTATGGTCAGAGTGTTTACATGGCTTTGTATTATATTTTAGTTTGAAAAGTCAAGCTTTGCTTGATATGTATAAATTCCTTATCCTTACATATCTTCTCTTCCTCAACAATGTTTGAGTGACATTCAAAACCCACAATGTTGGATTAAGTTCTGAACATGGGAATATTCATATTAACACTTCAAGCAAGTATGGTTTCTTATTATTTGAGGCCTGGAAATATTTCTCCAATTAATAATATCACTCCATTATTCAAGATAAACAGCAAATATGAATTATATTTCATATATGCTAGCCACACACTGTGGGGTAATACTTAATACCCCCTCTGTCATCATCGTCCTCAAATAAAACATGACCATCACCACAAGCCCAATAACATATCATGTATACTGTTCAAAATTACTCTTTTACCAAATGAAGGTAAGAGAATTCTGGATGCAACCATAATGGAGGAACAGGGACCAAATTTACTCTCTGAACTTAACTAACTAGGAAATCAGACAAAATATATAGAGTAACTGTTCTCAGACATTACATAACAGATGATTATGATCCCCAGTTATAAGGTAAACTATAGAGTTGCCCCAGTTTACTACATAGGAGCTGTGTTCCCTCTGCTGTGCAGGAACAGAAAAAATTAAAGCCCAGGAAATCCATTGAGTTTTAGAGACATTGATTGGAGTTCAGAGAGGCCAAAATATTGGCGTAAAGGAAAGTCCACAAAGACAGAGCTTGGAAGATATGCAGAGATGTCCTCTTGAGTCTTTGGCAAGGTATTAATCTCCATATGCATGAGAATAAACTATCTAAAGCTAGGGAAAGAACCACTGGAAATAAGGAGGCTGAACAATTCCTGAACCTAATTGTGTGCTATTATTTCCATTTGTGTTAGACAGAGTGAAGATAATTCATACAAATGGAGCATTGGGTAAAATAGTTGAAGGGAGATTATCTTAGTAGTGGTGTTAAATTACCCCTAGAATAAAGGCTGCTTTGCTTTAACCTAAGAAAGTTTACAATCAATTCTATACAGAAACAAAGTAAAACCAAGTAATTTAAGTGTATCCCAGATGGAGAATTTGACACTATTTAAGGAATATAACATAATCCTTCCTCCAAAAACATAAAATTCACAATATCCTGCATCCAAAAGAAAATTGGAAGACATACAGAGAATTAGGAAAATATGACCCATAACCCAGAGAAAATCAATAGACTCAGACCAGAAATAAGAGAAATGATCAAACTAGCAGATAAGCATGTTAAAAATAGCTATTACAAATTTGTTCCATATTCAAGAGGTTGTGGAAGGCATGGCCATAAGAGATATAAAAGTAAGGACTCAAATAATACTTTTAAAAATTAAAAATAAAATACTTGAAATGAAAAATGCTTTGGTTTGGATTAAGAACAGATTATGTCTTGTAGGAAAAAAACATCAGTGACCTGGAAAACAGCAATAAAAAATTTCCAAAAAGTTGAGTGGAGTGGGAGAAAAAAGTGACCAAAAAAAATTAGAACACCAGTAACCTTTGGGAAACTCTCAGGCAGTTTCACACATATGTAATTAATATCCTAGAGGTTAAAAAAAGAAAGAGGGCAGAAAAATATTTGAAGAAATAATGGCCAGATTTTTTTCCAAATTTGATAAAAATTTGAAACCCACAGAATGAAGAAATTCATTGCATTCAAAATAGAGGAAACAAAGAAAAACATACTAAGGAGCACCCTAATAAAATTGCTGAGAACTAATGATGAAAAGAAAATCTTAAAAGTTGCCAGAAAAAAACAAAACAAAGGGACAAAATAAGAAATACAGATGACTTATCACTGGAGGCTACATAAGACCAAAGACAATGGAATGGTAATTTTAAAGTACTAAGAAGATAAAAATATAAAAGGATCTGACAATGTAACAATACTGAACTCAGTATGCTGAACTCAGATGACTGAGTAGACAGACTCTGATAGATTTTTTGACAATGATCCTTTCCTCCACCCTCTTGAAATTAGGGGTGGCCATGTAAATGAATAGTTTGGCCAAAGAAATGTGGTAAAGTGACATGTATCATTTTGGAACAGAAACCATAATAATGCCATATATCTTCTATTTTTCTTGAGCTAGGAGATATTCTAAATATAACCACTTTTATCCATTGGCCTGGAACCTGTAATAATGAGAACATGAAGCAAAGCCACTCTTGACCCATAAGTAACATGAGATATAACTGTCATAAACCATTGTGATTTTGGAATTGTTAACAGAGCCTAGCCTTGACCTTCCTAACTGGTACAGGCAGCAAGATTAACTTGAGGAAACAAGCAAATTCACAGCATGAGATTCTAAAACAGAATACTCATCCATCTTTCAAAGCCTTGAAATAACACAATACCAACTTTGCAAATATTTCCAATGTAGAAGAGAGGTAATTGATACCTAAAGAAACTGAAGCAGATAGTAAAGAGCTCTGTTCTAGTCTAAACTAACAAAATGAATGAATGAATGAATGAATAAAAAAATGAAAGCGATCCAAGACAAGTAAAAGAGGATGGAATCAACATGTGAAGCTTAAGAGAAATTAAAACACTTTAGGAAACTTGAAAATAGTGGAGGGCAACAAAAATTTTGGTTAACAAGAAAAAAAGTAAGGAAATGATAGTTTTTGTGCTTGGAGTTGATACTATAGTAGTTACGGCATACATAGGAGATAGTGGTTCTTAAAAGAACAGAGTGAAAAGGCCATCAAAGACTTATATGGAGGAGAAAGGAAGCTGGGGTTGGGTAAAGAGAGTACAAGAGTACATACATAAGCTGTGCAAAATAAATGCAAGTCCCTGGCTCAGAAACGCCATCCCAGGGCTCTCTAAAAAATTAACATAACAGAGATTGCTGAAGGGATGCTGATGATCTTTGGTTACGTTTCTGTTCCTTATTGGTATATAGAAATGTAATCATTGTTTTTGTGTATTGATCCCATGACATTGCTAAACTCTTATGTTCTTAAAAAGTTTATTTATTTATTTATTTATTTATTTATTTATTTATTTATTTATGAGATAGAGATAGAGCAAGCAAGCCCAGGGAGGGAGAGAGACAAGCAGACCCTGCATTGAGTGTGAGGCTTGATTGCAGAACCTCAAGATCATGACCTAAACTGAAATCAAGAGTTGAATGCTTAACCAATTGAGCCACTCAAGCACACCTAAACTCTTACTAATTAAGCATGTTAAAATGTTTTTGGCTTTTGGATCTAAGCAACATGTCAGAAAAAGTGACATTTTTGTTGCTTCTTTGCAATTCATATATATATATATATATATATAATATATATAAAATTTATGCATTATAAGTATATATTTGCATATATTTTTATTTATATATATATCATTTATGTATTTAACATTTTGAACTGAATAGGACTTTGGTTTCTCAGTTTTATTTCTAAATTTTAACCTCTAAGCATATTGTCCAATGTATTTTTTATTTTGAAAGATACAATTTATGAGATTCTGGATGTTTCTCCTCTTTTCAGATTGCTAAGGCTTTGTTTTTAATCACAAACGGGCCTTGGAAATTTAGATTTACTTTTTAAAAATCTCTTGTGATGTTATTTTTTCTTGTTTCAAGTGGTAAAAATAAATATTCAAATTTTAATAAATTTTAACATTCTTTGTATAAGTCCAATTGGGCCATGATGTGCTGGCTCTTTTTAATACATTACTAGGCTCGATTTATTTAGGATTTTTCATCTATATTCAAGAGTGAAATTGGCCTGTAATTTTCTTTACTCTAATTCTTTCTTTTTTTTTGGCATCAGGGTAGGATTAATTTCATAAGATGAATTAACATGGATTTATTTTGAAATTTTCTTATTCCCTGGAACAGTCTATGTAAAATTATAATTTTTATCTTTCCTTGTTTGGTTGAAGCAACATAATAATTATCCAGACCTTCAATATTTATTTTTATTTTGGGAGGTAGGTAGGCTTTTACTTTTTAAATCAACAGATCCAATAATTATGGTTTTATTCCTTCTTAATTTATTTTTAAAAATATACTTTATTGATTAAAGCAGTTTAAGGTTTACAAAAAAACTGAGCAGAAGGTATAGAGATTTCCCATATGCTCCCTGGCCCTATAATGCACAGCTTCCCTCACTATCAAAATTACAGACCAGAGGGATACTTTTGTTGCAACTATGAATCCACCTTGACCCATCATCATTGCCCAAAGTCTGTAGCTTATGTTAAGGTTCCTTCTTGGTGTTGTCCATCCTATAGCTTTCAACAAATGTATAATGATATGTATTTGCCATTATAGTATCATATAAACTTGCTTTTTTGCCTTACATTTTTTCAGATCATAGTGTATACTTTGGCCCAAAATTTGCATGGTTGAAATTATCAGAGGCTATTTTATCTTACTTAGACTCCATGATGAGACAGAAGAGTTTCTTTTCATCTCTTTTTGTTAATGGGAGAATTTTTCTCCAGTCAAACTTTGGAGTAATGTTATAGATTTCTGAAGATTTAACTTTATTCAAGCTGGGATCAAGGAGTAGTTTGAGGTCACCAGTATTTGTGTGAGCCCAAATTTACTACCAACATACTATTAAGATCTAAGTCTCTTGACTACTGAGATTAACAGATACCCCCTTGAAGAAGTCAAAGTTTTACGGCCTGCTAAACATTCTTGTTTTGAGCATTCTGATTCAGTGTAAGCTCAGCTTTGCATTTATAAGAATTTTTATGTTTATTCCCCCAGCAATTCTAGTTTTGTCTGTTTCTCATGGGGAAATATCTAGTCTGTCCTCATCTTGGAAATAGAGTGCTCCTGGAGCCTTAAAACCTTTAAAGATAAAAAAATTAATATTGTGGATGCTTGACTTATAAAAATAATAAAGAAAAAAACGGTGCCTGTTTGTAATAAATTAGCTTACCCTTGTCAGATCTACAGAGTATTATAAGCTATTAAAATGTAGGTAGGAAATACGTAAGCAAAAATCACTAGGGTTTAGAATTGGATTATCAAGTATTAGCTATATGATGAATATCATTTTTTGGACAAGGTCGCTCATGTGATGGGTCACCAGACAATAAACATCATGTCTAAAATATTAGACAATGAAGAGTATTGAATAAATTTAGGTGAATGATGAGGTGAGGGTGGTGGGATTGATATAACATATCTTGATTTGAAGGAGACTTTTGAAGTCTCACGCAATCGTATCAGAAGAGTGGCAGCAAGCAGTTGGTGTTCTGTGTCCCCTCTGCAATCAGCATTCTGATAGCTCATGACTGCCAGCACCTGCCACTTTCTGCCTGAGGACTTCTCTGTCCCCAGCAGTGTGCTTGGCCCATGGACAGGCCAGGGAGTTAGCACTCAGTCACTGGAAGGCCAGAGTTGGTGGCTCTATGCCCTTATTTCCTCTTCCCTCAGCAGAACCCCTTCTATTGCCTTCCTTCATTCCTTCCCTCTCTCCTCCACTAGCACTTTCTGAGGAAAATCTCCCAGAATAAACTTTCCTCAAATCCCAGTCTTAGGGTCTGCTTCTTGGGGGAACCCAAGCTAAACCATGGAGGATTAATGGACTGGATTCTAAGATGCGTAAATCACTTCAAAAGCTAATAAGCAATAAGGGATGTTTCCTTTTTTTTTTTTTTTTTTAATAAGGGATGTTTCTAATGATACTCTGTGAAGGAATTTTTGCCTTATTTTCCTCAATTTCTATTAATACTTGAATCAAGATGTTGAAAGATCCGTAATGAATTTGGAGATGTAATGCTGGTGTAGGGTGAACTGTAGTGAATATGTTGGATGACAGAATCAGGATCCACACAATTTTCAACAGGCTGGAAAATGGATAAAAATCCAACAAAATTTTATATGAGTGGATGAAGACCCTGTAATTGAGTCTTTACAAATGTGTGATATTATTTTGTGATAAGGCTTTGGAGGTATTGGTTAATAATGAATTTAAAGTTAGCTGAAAAATAAGATGTGATTTAGCGTTAGATTAATGAAGTAATAAAGGTGAAAATGATGTTGAACTTTGTAATAAACAAATCTGTTCTGTTCTGAACATCTTGGTTTCAGTAGGATAGAAATAATTTCTTGAATTCTAGAGAAGAGAGTCTAAAGGACTTGGATATATGGAAAGAGATACAGGGAATATGGTTAACATCAAGAAAAGAAGAACGAGAGAACATGATAATATTGTTCACTGTTTAAGAATCTGACCTGTGGGAGAGGAATTAGATCTGCCTAAATAACTTTTAGAGTCATTCATATCTGTATATCCAGTGTCTAATCCAATGCCTTGTATGTAGAAGGAGCTCCATAAATGTTTGTTGAATGAATGAGAAATAATGACACTGCATATTCACCTCATTGAACTATGCAGTGGAATGAGGATACATTTTCCTGTGTCTATCTTTTTGTATCTCATATTTGAAGCCAATTTTGGATAGTGAAGTAGGATGGATAAGCAATTTTTTTGTGCTATGCAGTATCTCCCATATAATTGATTCTACAACTATAAAAAGAGGTTGATGCATCTTGGTAAAGACAGTCTCCATTTCCCTAATCTCTTTCATACCAACTGTCCTTGAGTTCATTATCTGTTGCAGTGGCATATGTTTGTGGTGATGTTTGCTTCTGTCTTTCATCCTGGCTATTGTATTTCCCTTCTGCATTCTGTTTGGGCTATATCATGCTTCAATACATTGAAATCTTAATAGAGCAATCAAATTTTTGACATAAGGGAATAAGCCCACTGCCTTTTGTTATTCTGCTCCCCCCCTCCAAGATTCCTCTTATTTTCCCAATCATCTTATTCATTTTTAATGGTGTATTTCAGGTTGCAAAATTGGACGCTTAAGACTGTATCATGCATTTCTTTGTTTAGGCATTTTGGAGACCTTCTTTTATCTAGTCCAGTGGGACAAATGATTGTCTCGATTTTCTTCTTTCAGAGGTGGCCACCTTAAATACATAGACTCTTACTTCCTGTGGAGTGGTGAGGAGGCTGGCATTCTGATGAGCATCCTTCACTTCCCCAGTGATGGCACTTGTTCTCACGTGCTCCTGGGGACTCCCCATGTTCACCTCAGTGCCATGGCTGCTGGGCTCCACAGCAGACTGTCCTGCTATGCCAGGGTCTGCACCTCTTTCCAATAAGTCCGTGTAGTTGTCTGCACATCCTGCCACACAGCCAGGGTTTCATCCTCAGCACTGAATACTGTGCCTCACACATCACAGGCATGCACAGATTATGTGTGTTTGTTTGGGATAATACTTTTCCAGGACCAGTGTTTCTTTACAATAATACTTTCCTAAAACGTGCTTTTGGCTGTAGGGAAGTGCCACTGTTCTGCTTTTAATCTTCTTTCCTTTTTGTTTTCCATGTCGGCACAGTTGAACCTGAATAGTCAGTTGTAGCTGTTGGTAAGCAGGCCACTTTGGCACAGGATTTTGCCCTTCTGTTTGTTCATAAGGGGCTGATCTGCTCACAATTTTACACAAGCAGATTTTGGGTGATGTCAGCTTGGAAGGTGCCCTTGCTTTGATTTGTTTTGTTTTCAGAGGTCTAGCTTGCACGAGTCAGCTGGCTTCTATGGGCCTCGGTCTCCTCACCTGTGAAACAGAACACAAGAAACAAAAGCAGGGAGGCCTGCATAATTCCTAGGGTGTGTCAGAGAGAAAACATTCTTTCATTCTCTGATTGGGAAAGTTTTCAGTCAAAGCTTTGTGTTTTCTGGCCCTCCCCTCCCTAACCCCATGCAAAGGCACCCCGATCATTTTTCCTTTTCTTTGGGCCTGATTGTCTCTTCTTGTTTATAGCTGCCACTAATTTGCTCGTTTGCTTGCTGGAAAATAGCTAATTAAAACCCACTTCAGCTAACAAGCTGACTGGGACCATGCAAATGTCACTCTCTGCTGTCTGCTATTTCCGTTTATACTTTACATTATTAGCGTTGTTTTTCCTCCCTCCGTTATAATGAATGTGAGGATAGATTTAGCGCCCTGTTCACAGGTGTGCACTGGTAACCGCACCAGCATCTCGGGAAAGCTGTTTTCCAGCACTTCAGCACTTTGAGTGTTATTACCCCTGACAGTTAATGGTTTCAGCCTGCATTGCTTGTTAGCGCTAGATTTTTTGAACAGCTTCATCTATCTTTTTGTTTTTACAGTGACTGGCCACATTAAGTATATGTGTCTGAGCGAGTAGTCCCGTCTGTTCATTGCACACATTTCATTTGGTGTAGGGTTCTTTTTTTCTCTCTAAAATTAGTATGTATTGTCATCCATATACTTCAACACATCGACTTTTGTTATAATTAGGCTGTCATCATTGTGCTTCCACACATTTGCTAATTTATTGTAGCTAAATTAGACCTAATATTAGCAATTTTGCAGCTGTTCCTTTAGAATATACACGGCCGTGTATTTGTAGGTTATTTAGTAATTATATTCCACAGCAAAAAAAAAAAAAAAAAAAAATGGACCCTGTTTTCTATGGGGGAGAGACAGAAGATGGAAAAAAAGGGGATTAAATGAAAACAAACTCACCTGAGAATGGAAAGCAGAGCAAGAAAATGAACAGAAAAATGTATTATAGAAAAAATTTAAGGGTAGATCCAGAGTAAACAAATAGCAGTGAATGCTTATGTAGGGTCATACAATTCCAAGATAATGTGTGTTAGGTCTGAGACTTGCAGAGAAGCTAGGTTTCTCTGGCAAGTTTTCTCTGCTACCTTCTTTTATTACTATGAATATACTCCCTTCTGGAATAGCCAAGCGAAGAATACCACAAGGAAATGATGGTAGACTTTCTATGTGAATTGTGAAGAGGTGGAGAAGTGCACAGATGATGTGGGTGCTTCCATGAGAACATAGTGTCCAGTGTACTTAGGAACAAGCCTTATGTGAATGGTTTAAAAACATGCCTGAGTGGGAGACAGTGAGGATGAAGAAATGAGAGTGGTTTGGATCTTTACATTGTTTAGAATAATAAACAGGGCAGCCCGGGTGGCACAGTGGTTTAGCACCGCCTTCGGCCCAGGGTGTGATCCTGGAGGCCTGGGATTGAGTCCCACGTGGGGCTCCCTGCATGGACCCTGCTTCTCCCTCTGCCTGTGTCTCTGCCTCTTTCTCTCTCTCTCTGCATCTCTCATGAATAAATAAATAAAATCTTAAAAAAAGAATAATAAACAACTTTAAATACAGGTTCCTTCTTTCTTTATATCTGGAGATAATATTAGAAGGATTATGAAAAAAAATGCCTGCAGAGTGTGTATTGTTTGTTTGTGTGTGTGTGTGTGTGTGTGTGTGGTTTGCATTTTAATTATGCTTTGAGAATTTGACTTGATACAGGCATCTAAAATTATACAGCACCAGTTTGGGTATAATATATGACACAAAATAAATGATCAACAAGACAGATTCTCCTAGGACACAAACTGCCTAATGTGAATAGTTGGGTATTTTGTAAAGCCACTTGGGTACTGTTTAATATATTGAGTTAGTAATCCCTTTAATGGGACCCTTGTGGTCTAGAAGAATTCACGAATTGTCCCAGGATACACAGATCTATTCTTAGGAAGTAACTTACTAGCAGAATCTATCTCAATAAGTACTGGTTGTTATGAATACTACTGTGTTTTAATGGATCCCAAACATTATGTACAATGATTTAAAACAAGATAAACAAAACTTATAATGGCATTGAAGTCTTGATCTTGAGGATATATTATTATCTAGGCAGGTCTGTTCCCCTGGGGGTGAAATGCTACCTCATGTATCAGAGATTTCGGCAGAATATTGCTCTTAGATATCCATATTTTCATTCCAATCACGTCATCAGAGATAGTTTTTTCTTGCTGACTGTGACCCACTCTGATTGTCCTCTTCTGCTTCTTCCTCAGTAGAGCTGAATATCTCATTTCTCTTCTCTTTTACAATTGATCAAAGCTTGCTCTTCAGCTCTTAGAAAGCAAAGCAAATTGGAATGGCTAAAACATTTTGCTGTGTTACTCCTCACTAGGATTTTTTTATTTTTGTGAGGAGCAACTCCATTAAACCTAAAAACTTGATGTTTCAGAAGTGGAATTGGAGGGAGAGTCAATAGGTGGGGAAGTAAAAAATCTGAGAATGTTGGAAACCATGAAACCAAAGCATACAGAGTTATGGATGCATGAGCCTGGCTTTTTTCCTCTGAAAGGAAAATGATCTTATTGGAACCAGGAAGGACATTGATTATCTTAAGTCCAGACTCATTGACAGTGGGACAGTCTCAGTTGGGATTTAAGGCAATGTTGATTTAATAAGTAAGCGTTGATATTCAAAGAGAAAGCAAACATCCTAAAGCACCAAGAGCAAATAAAACAACAACAACAAAAAACAACGCCTGAGATTCTCTCTATTCCTTGCTTTTATCCCTCTTAGCTCATATGGAATTGAAGTGCCACTGTGATACATCCTTTGCATGAGTCATATTTTAGTACAGAGCTCAAACGGAATGGAAGTGACAGGAGGAGATGGCCAGTCATTCTTTTGATAATCCTTTACGGACTCCAGGCCCTTATCCTACAGGAATTTACTGCCTCAACCTAGCTTTGCCTATTGGAACAACTGATGTTAAGCACTGACTCTACCACCTGCATCAAGAATGTAACATGAATTAAACTGCAGTCCCCTCATTGCTCCAGGACAATCCACTTTCTTGGGTTCACAGAAACCGGAAAGTATTCAACCTATTTGACTTTCTTTGTCCTAATCTTTATAGCTCCAGGACAGGCTACTCACCCAGATCCGGGAACAAGAGGAAGTGGTTGATCAAAGCAGACAGTGGACTTTGAGATTTGCCAAATCTTCTGAAAAAGTTGGAGGCTACTTCTTGGGACAGAGCCTACTCTCTTGATCAATCAGACGTAGAGACATTAGGGAAAGGAAGTCATCCATCTGAATTCCATTTAAACCCATTTCTGTTTAACTTCTTAACTCTTCTTCTTCCCTGTTCCAAGTTGTATGGCATGTTGTGTTGTGGGGTGGCCAGAGACATTTTCGATCATTTCTTTCAGGAGATAAGGCTTTAGTTTTTGGCTTAGTTTCTTACTACATCAACTTTGCCAATTTTACACACTGAGCATTGCCATTTTTACCTTTATATTTACTGATAGTTAATTATTGGGCTTAAATTATATGCAATTATATGGGTGAGATTATGTCTCCTATTTATTAAGCAACTACCAAGTGCCTGGCATTTGTATCTTATAAGTAGTTATGAGATTTCAAAAGGCTCTTTTGACAGAAAGTCAGCGTTTGAAATATTCAATGTTTTATGAGCTTCATTTACAACTGTTAAATTTCTGCCTTCACACACACACAAAAAAATTCTGCCTTCACGTCATTATGCTCGTCAGTAAGTTTAATCTTTACTACCTCCGTTTCTGGATAGGGAGTGGAAGTGGTGAATGGGTCAGTATATTCCACCCCGTGAGGATTCAAGATCTCTTTGCCCCAAGAGAATGCGAGAATAGCTTAAAATTTTTGTCATCACTCCTAACCTCCAACTTTTTAACATCTTGCCAAAGATTTTGATTTGTCTCTCTGTGGTATATAGCAGGTATGTCCTTTTCTTTCATTTTGAAACTTATGGCACCCTAAAATGGATAGAAATTAACATGTGATATGTATTAATATCAGTAGGGATCAGCAAGTTTGGTATTTTAAAAATAGGCAAATAAATAAAATAAAAACCAGCAACATTTTACCATGGATGGTTGCTAGAATGGGAAAGCAGTGTCGTCCTTGAATGGATCATCCAATGCATGCATTTTAAACTAAGGTGTTGAGTAAGAAGTAAAACCTATTGGAGTTCTGGTAAGCTGCTACAATTAGGGACTCTGTGAAGCCAGGGAGAACATGATTGCTAAGTGACTGGGGAAAAGCATGAAAATGTTACGAAAACATTTTTTTTTTTTTTTTGGAAAAATTTTTTTGAAAGCTTGTAAGGGCCTAGTGTACAGGCCTCATTGTTTTGCTATAAGTCATCATTGTCTTTAGCAGGGTATTTTTGAGGGACTCAGCTCTTGAATTTCCACATTTACTCTGTTGGGCCTATTGGCTCAAGAATTCTGTGTGTGTTACATGTCCAAACTGATGCATATACACATGTAGAGTAGCTAAACATTAATTAAGTATTTCCTCAGAGAGGTCAATATGGAGAAGTTAAAAATGCAAGTTTGTGTAACCCCAGAAACTTAGGTCTCATCAAAGGATAATAGATAAACTGACAAAACTCTGTGGTTTTCAGATTTCTATGTGTTTTCCAAATGTCTCAGGTTACAAGATAAAATTATTGTACCCTCATTCACCTTACGATATTACTATAAGTAGTGCTTCTCAAGCTTTTGCCCTAAGTAATCAATGGCAGAGAAAAGAAAGCAAAGAATGGGGGTGATGGTGGTATTGGTAGTCATGATGATGATGGTGGGGTTGGGGGTGGTTATAGCCCTGGAGGTGGTGCTGGTATCAGTGGTAGTGGTGGTGGGGATGATGGTGATGATGGGGGTGGTGGTAGTGGTGGAGGCAGTGGTGTTAGTGGTGGTGGTGATAATGGGGTGGGAGTGGTTGTGGTAGCAATGGGGGTATTGGTGGTGGTGGAGGTGTTGGTGGTATAGGTGGTGGGGTACTGATGGTAGGAGTGATGATAGGGGTGGTGGTGTTGGGAGTGGTGTTGGTAGTGATGGTGGGGTAGTGGGGGTGGGGGTGTTGGGAGTGGTGTTTGTAGTGATGATGATGATGGTGATAGTGGGGGTGGTGGTGGTAGTGGTGATGGGGGTGGTAGTGGTGATGGGGGTGAGAATGGTGGGAGTATTGGTGGGAATGGTTTGATGGCATTGGTGTTGGTAATGGTGATAGTTGTAGTGAGATACCAGCTACTGTAGAAAAGAAAAAAATATTTTTGGAGTCTAATATTTTATTTTAATTAATGTGAATTTTCCATCTATTTAACAATGCATTTGTGGTTGTTCAAATTCTAAATCTTTTCGCCAAAAATATTTAGAGATAGGAAGAAGCCCCATATTTGGATGTTTTAATGGCTAAGTAATGACCTATCTGAAAAAAGCAGTACAGCCATATTTGTATCCCATTTTAGGGAGAACCACATTAATTTATCATTGGTGAATGAAAGAAGGTAATTCAGAAACAGGAAGAAAGAAGAAAGGAATTTTATTAAAGATCACTGTTGTGATTATCTTGGAAAGAGAAAAAATGAGAGCTTTTAACCTAAGCTTTAGAATGTACTCCAATAGAGACAGTTTTTGTACTGCAAGATTTGATTATAAGAGTGTATTCTTTTCTACTATTTCAGAACTTTCTATTGCTTGGCAAAATCCATCAGTTGGCTTCCCTCTTCTCATAGCAGCTTGTAGAAATAAGGAAACTATGGAGAACTTAAGTCCACTCTTTTGGCATAGCAACTTTGGGAAGATGAACTGGTGAGGGGTAGACCCTATTCTTCATAGAAAAGAGCCAGAGGAGGTAATCTGTGATATCTGAGCCACAGCTCTGTGGTCTGCCTAATTGTACCAGCACCTCCTGCCCTTACAATGAACTGCCACCCTTCAGCAATTCCTGGACAGAAGCTTTGCTAGGGACTCATCTGCAGAGGCCACTTGGACCATAAATTCCTATTGTTTTGGAGCCTTGGCATGGGATTGGGAGGACAAGGATGGTTGGTGTCACATTCTTTTGTCCATGCAATTGACAATTTTGCCTCTTGTTCCTTTATAGAAATGTCTACTGCAAAGAAGGCCCAGTTTCTTTTTTTTTAAATAAAGATTTATTTATTTATTGATGAGAGACACAGAGAGAGGCAGAGGCATAGGCAGAGGGAGAAGCAGGCTGCCTGTGGGGATCCTGATGCAGGACTCGATCCCAGGACCCTGGGATCACGACCTGAGCCAAAGGCAAATACTCAACCACTGAGCCACCCAGGTGCCTGGAAGAAGGCCCAGTTTCATTGGTTCATGTACAAGGGTTGAAATGGATAACTCTTTTGAATTCTAAATGACCTGAGACCAATTGAAACAAATAAACCCTAACACTTGTTGGGTCTCATGTGTCTGTGCCTCTGGGCTATCCACTTTCAGAGCTCCACACAAAATAATACTAAGTGGATATTTTCTGAGGTATGACCTCCTACAGAACATACTGATGAACTGAAGCCAATTAACTAGTTGGGCTGACCGTGTTCATTTAATCAAGAACATCAGGAACTTGGCAATTTTTGATAAATACAGTCTTCAGGAGCTAAATTCAATGTTACAATCGAGTCACAGCTGACTGGCTACTTTTAATATCATTTTGTGGGTTGAAACCATGTGAATATATTTTCTTTACCTGAGTGGAGATAATGCACTTTTTCTTAGAGCACTAGTTATAGAGACTAATTCTATAGAATAAGTACTCTGGAAGCAAAGATGACATCACAGTCAAAATATCTCTTTAAGAAGGAAAAGAGTAAAAGCACTTTTCCACTATTGATAGCAGGTGAGGACCTTACATATATACCTGCAGATACAGGTGAAGAGGTTTTTAACTTTCTGTGAGCTTCTCACTTCAATATTTCTCTTTTCTTTGTCTGTGGGATTTATCCAGAACCCCCAAAAGCCTGTTTGAAGCCTGTGAATTGTTGGATAATGCCTCCAGATTCTCCACCTGTTTCTGAGATGATCCTAAAGTATGTTTTACGTGGTTCCTGGAGGATCAGTAATTCACTCATGATGCTCACTTTTTTGCCTTTTCTTACTCTATTTTACCTGGTCTACTTCCTCATTTGTGATAATTTCCATCACTTATAAAACAAACTACCTGCATCAAAGGATTTGTCTCTGCATCTTTGTTTCATGTAAACCCAGACTAGTATTCTACCTCTTTTTCAGTATTAAATTAAAAAAAAAAACCTTCATAAGTAAATATCTTTCTATTATGGTTTATAATTTTTTTCTTATGCTAACTACATCAGATTTTATTATCAAGATAATACTGGTTTCATATTGTAATTTGGTTGGTAACAGAAGTTACCTCTTCTATCAGGTGTTATAAAACTGAACTATTAAATCATTTGTCCCTGCCGTCATTTTGGTGGGAGGAAGTAGGGTGGAGATTTTGATTACTGATTCAATTTATTTAAAGGCAATGTTTTTGGACACCTGGGTGGTTCAGTCAGTTAAGCATCTGCCTTTGGCTCAGGTCATGATCCCACGGTCCTGGGATTGAGTCCAGTCTGCCTCTGCCTCAGCTCTCTCTCACTCTCTCACCCTCTAAAATAAATAAATAAGGTCTTTTTTTTAAAAAAAAATAAAGGCTATGTTTTATTTAGATTTTCCATTTCTCCTTGAATTGCATTTTATAACCCATATTTTTACTAGGAAATTATCTACTTCATCTAAGTAGATTATCACACTTATCTGTATGAAATAATTTATAATCTTTTCTAAAATATATATGTTTTGAGTAATTGTATTCTTAATATTTTCACTTGTGCTTTTTGTTTCTTCTCTCTTTTTCTGGTCAGTCTAGACAAATCTTGGAAGGAGTTTGGATGCTAATTAGAACAGAGAAAAGGTAATTATTTGAAAGGACTGGTGGGACAGTTAGGATTAAGAGTAGGTTTTTTGTTGTCATTAAGGTGAGAAAAACAGCAGTGGTTTTACATGCTGGTGGGAATTATCTAGTAGTGAACGAAAAATAATGTAACACAAAGATGGGAGAATTGCTGGAGTTTTGGCATCTATGAGTAGCGAAGAGGACACCAGTGGCCGGATTAGTTTTAGAGAGGAACACAGTACCAAGCAAAAAGGTGGGGTATGTCCTGCAGATTTAGTAGGTTGGTAGATATACTGGCATAAGATGGTTCAAGTTTTTGTGATTGCTTTAATTATCTGAGGAAAGTCTGGTCATCTGGTGAGAGTAAAGATAAGGGAAGAGGTTTTGGAGGTTCGAGAATGAAAAGTGAAGAGTTAGGAAAACCGGAGAAATGTGTGAAATCTGGCTGCATTAAGGACCCACTAAGGTGCATGAGACCTGACATCATGGCTGTGTGGTTTACTTCAGTCAACTGAGGTATGTAATAAGAGAACAGTTAGATTTAATCAGCGTTGCAGTTTGCTAAGCTAATAGTTTGAGAGAACATGAAACTAAGAATGTACTATAGTTAATTAATTGATTTTAAATTAAAAAAATAAAATGAGAGGCAGTTAAGGTATTGAGAGTGTAAACAAAAAAGTTACTTTGTGTTGGCCTACCATGGAATTTAACCTAGGTAAGGAGGGAGAAAGAACACCGGTAGGATCAATGGATGGAATGTCCCAATGTGGCTTAAAAATTACTGGAATTGGGTATGTTATGGAAAAGTTAGGAGCCTGTAGTTAGATGGTGGTATGCTAGAATAAAGATTTAAGGAGTATTTGCAATTATTGCTAAGGCCAAGATGAGGGTACAGTGGTGATGTGTGGCTGAGATAGGGTGGAGGACAGGGTCACTGGTTGGGGGAAGATAAAGAATGAAGAGGCCAGACTACCGAAAAGGTCATGAGGAGGAGAGGATTTACAAAATGAGGAATGAACTTGGAGCCACAGGAATGATGGGAGTGAGCTGGGAGTTGACAAGGAGGAAGAGTGGGTGGTATAGTCCTGATGATGTAAGATTCAAAACCAGAGTTTAGGAAACAGAGGAGACCTGGGCGTGGTGATGGGGAAAGCCTAAGTCAAACCATTCAGCAGGTGTTAGAGACAACATAGCACCTTTGAGAGGCTAAGAAGTGAGGAAGTATCTTTAGGAAGCTTCATTCTGGCCAGATGTGAATGGAATAGAAGACAGAGTCTCTATTTCCTTCCATGTAAGGATGTATGTGCATTATCTATTAATTCAAGATAAGTTTAACATAAGATGTTTGTTTTGTTGTTCAAATTTCAGGTTAGTGACTAAGAAGAGGAATTCGTCAGTGTGTCTGCCTCCCAGCTGTACCACTTACTAGCTGCATGAACTTGGGCAACTTACTTAAATTCACTATGCCTCAGTTCCTTTGTCTGAAAAATGGATTTAAGAATGGGGATGTGTCCTTTACAGGCTTGCTATAGGGAATAAAATGAGTTAATATGTGCAAAGTTTTCAGATCAGTGCCTGGCACATAGCAACCACTATATTAACAGGTACAAGGAAAATGCAAGATCAGCCTGGAGTATCTTGTGGTCCCAGAGAGTGCAGGAGCATGTTGAAAAGACAAAGGGGCCACCTTGTAGTAGTTCCCAATAGGGATATCTGGGACCAGTTTAGCCAATAGGATAAATATGATAGTAACAGATTGTAACCCAAGGAACTAACTATCCATTAATCTATACTGATAGAAATAAATAACTGATTGAATAAACAGATAAATGGCAGATGGGGGTGTATTTTAGTAGAATTCTAATTAATAAACATATAAGAGGGACACTTGAGTGGCTGGGTAGGTTAAATGTCTAGCTCTTGATCTCAGCTCAGGTCATGATCTCAGGATCATGAGATTGAGCCCCACTTCTAGCTCTGTGCTCAGTGGGAAATCTGCTTGAGATTTTACCTCTCCACTGCTAGGACTTACATGCATGGACTTGTGCACTCTCTCTCCCTCTCTCTCTCTCTCAAATAAATCTTAAAAAAATAAGTGTATAAGAAATGAAATAGCAAGTGAATGTTGGGTAAATAATGATGTGGAATGTTGGGACCCAGGAGAGAACTATCAAGAAAGAATTTTTGAGATATCTTTGGTACAAAGAGGTGGTTTTATTAAAGCATGGGGATAAGACCAGTGGGCAAAAAGAGCTGCTTTGGGGTTTTGAGGGGTGGCTAATTATATACTATTGAATTGGAAGGGGATTAGGGATAGCATGTCTCAAATGAATTTGGAAGCAAGATTTCCAGGACCTTGAGGGGTCATTTACTATTATCTGGTAAAACCGTAGTCATGAGACCCTTCAGATGGATATCCAGGGGCCATAGGCTCAGGGGATGATTGCTAACATATATCTTGGGGCGTAGAGATAAAGGAAGTTTTCAAAGGAATTTTTATATGTGAAAGGAGACCTACAGAATCCTAGAGGTCAGGATAATAATGTTAAGCTAAGATTGCCTTTTGCCCGTAACAAAGTATTCACATTGAAGCAGTTGAGTTCTTAGAGGAAGGTCATTCTGCCTGTCTCAAGGATTGTCAATGGGCTGTAAGTTGTAAGAAAGTTTAATTTTTTCCTTTGCTTTCATTCCCCACATCAAATGCCATGATAAAAAAAAAAAAAAGTATTACAGGCACGAATCACTGATGGATACTAAAACTAGTGGAAAAAGTACAGTGAGAAAAAAGAGATTTGAACAGCTTCTCAGTATCTACTTACCACTCTTAAAACTTACAACTACAAAGGGAAAAAATGGTCATTTTGCAGTGGACAAATGGCAGAGGCCACCAATAATGACGTGCAGACATGTACCTTCTGATATGAAACACTCAAAGGGCATAGTATCAGAGCTGTGATATTCTTGACAAAACCACATAATCTCAACCTAATCATGGGGCAACATAATCAAACACTGATTGAGGGCTCTACAAAATATCTGGCCAGTATTCTTCAAAAGAATCAGGTTATGAAAAAACAAAAACAAAGTCTTCAAAAGCTGAAGACCTGTCATAGACTAGAAAAGGAGGCATGACAACTAAAGGCAACATGGTACCCTGGATTGGATTTGGGATTGGAAGAGAGTCTTTTTGGGAAGAGTTGGGAGAAGAATTCTAATGAGGTCTGTAGATTACTTAATAATATTGTGTCAATATTAATTTCCTGGTTTTAATAATTATGCTATGCTTATGTCAGATGTTAACATTAGGGAGAACTAAACTGTGCAGAAACTACTATTTTTCCCACCTTTAAAAAATCTAATATTATTTCAATATTAGAAGAATAGAAAAAAATCTATCTCTGCCATTGAAAGGTCTAGAAATAATGAAATCCCAGGCTCCACCAGCCCATCTATTTTTTTTTTAATTTTTATTTATTTATGATAGTCACAGAGATAGAGAGAAAGAGGCAGAGACATAGGCAGAGGGAGAAGCAGGCTCCATGCACGGGGAACCCGATGTGGGATTTGATCCTGAGTCTCCAAGATCCTGCCCTGGGCCAAAGGCAGGCACCAAACTGCTGCGCCACCCAGGGATCCCATCCACCAGCCCATCTAATGTGAATAAGTACTGTGGCTTTTCAATACTATTTACTATGAAAAGATACCCTTGTTCCTTGATGGAATCTCTGATTTCAGATCTCTGTCATAAAATACATAAGATACTCGAGTCTGGGGCATCTTATCACAGCAGAAAGCAAGGAAATTAAATACTAGCTGGGTTGGATCAGAAAGACTTTGGAGTCAACTTGAAAAGTCTCCCACCAGCCAGAGATGGGACAATTTGAACAAGAATAAGGATAATAGCTGCTAAAGGTCGAAACATAAATTATATTTAAATCCACAAGTTTATAATGATGCCAGGAGGGGAACCTAGTTGTCACTTTTAGAGGAGCTAGGGAACTTAAATTTTGAAAACCGAAATAAGTGTTTTTCTACCTTTCCTATACAGATGAATCTCAGAGTAATCAAAAGTAGATCAGGGAAAGTTTCTTTCTGTAGGAGTATTTCAGCTAATAAGTGAAGAGAAGTGATTGGATTAGAATATTGTGATATGATTTCTAACAAGAAATATGCATTTGATTTTCTTGCCATTTTTGGCACAGACTCTGTAAAAGCTTGGAATTTCCTAAGTGTTGAGAATGACAAAGCTGTCTTTTGTTATGTTAATGAGGTGACTTTTGGAAAGCACCTCAGGACGACTGATTGCCAGAGGAGCCAGCCCTGTGATTAGAAGGTTGGAACTTTCTTTTTTAAATTTATTTTAATTTATTTTACTTTTAAAAATATTTTATTTAAATTTAATTTGCCAACATATAGTATAACACCCAGTGCTCATCCCATCAAGTGCCCTCCTTAATGCCCATCACCCAGTTACCCTATCCCCCACCCACCTCCCCTTCTGCAACCCTTTGTTTCCCAGAGTTAGGAATCTCTCATAGTTTGTCTTCCCCTCTAATTTTTCCCCACTCAATTTCTGTCCTTTCCCTTGTGGTCCCTTTTACTATTTCTTATATTCCACATATAATTGAAGCCATATGATAATTGTCTTTCTCTGATTAACTTATTTCACTCAGCATAATACTCTCCAGCTCCATCTCTGTCAAAGCAAATAGTAGGTATTCATCTTTTCTGATGGCTGAGTAATATTCCATTGTATATATAGACCACATCTTCTTTATCCATTCATCTGTCTGAGGACATCGTGGCTCCTTCCACAGTTTGGCTATTGTGGACATTGCTGCTATGAACATTGGGGTGCAGGTGTCCCAGCGTTTCACTACATCTGTATCTTTGGGGTAAATCCCCAGTAGTGCAATTGCTGGGTCATAGGGTAGCTCTATTTTAACTTCTTATGGAACCTCCACAGTTTTCCAGAGTGGCTGCACCAGCTTGCATTCTCACCAAGAGTGCAAGAGGGTTCCCTTTTCTCCACATCCTTGCCATCATTTATTGTTTCCTGTCTTGTTCATTTTAGCCATTCTCATCAGTATAAAGTGGTATATATTTCCCTGATGGTAAGTAGTGTGGAGCATTTTTTCATGTGCTTGTTGGCCATGTATGGGTCTTCTTTGGAGAAATATATGTGTTTAGAACTTGGCCACAACAACTCCTTGCAAGACACATCTATGAAGGCAAGGGAAACAAAAGCAAAAATGAACTATTGGGACTTAATCAGGATAAAAACCTTCTTCACAGAAAAGGAAACAGCCTACATAATGGGAGAAGATATTTGGAAATGACATATCAGATAAAGAGCTAGTATCCAAGATCTATAAAGAACTTACCAAACCCAACACCCAAAATACAAACAATCCAGTCATGAAATGGGCCGATGATTGAAACTTTCAATCCTGTTTTCCTGACCTCCCAGGAGGGGAGGGAAGAGGGGCTGGAGGTTGGATCAACTGCTGATGGCCAATGATTTAATCAGCTGTGCCTGTGTAATGAAGCCTCTGTGAAAACCCAAAAGGATGGGGTTCAGAGAGCTTCTAGGTTGGTGAATGTGTGGAGGTATGGGGAGAGTGGGCAGCCCTCCTAGAGCATGGAAGCTCCATGCGCCTTCCACATGCTTTGCCTTATGCATCTCTTCTGTCTGGATATTCATCTGTATCCTTTAGCATATCCTTTTACACTAAACCATTAAATGTAAGTGAGCTGTTTTTCTGAGGTTCTGTGGGCCACTCTAGCAAAATTATCAAGCACAAAGAGGGGCTTGTGGGAACCTCTAATTTATAGCCAAATGATCAGAAGTACAGGGGACAACTTGGACTTTGAGTTTGGCATCCTGAGCTGGATGGGTTTGTTGGACCTCCGACTTGTAGCCAGTGGGTAGAAGCACAGTTACAAACCTGACCCTGTGACTATTGGCTAAAGTGGGTGGGGAGGGAGCAGTCTTGTAGGATTGAGCCCTAGACCTGTGGAATCTGCTGCAGTTTTCTGGTAGATAGTGTAAGAATTATGTCGAAAATAAGGAAACCTATCTGATATAAGGAGAATTGCTTGTTGGTAGGGATCCCTCCTCCACATACACACTGGAATTAGGGATCAGAACTTAAATATCATAATGAATTTGAGTGCATCTAAGCAGTGATTATCAAGGGCTGTTAGCATCGCAAAAAGAGAGGCAACCAATCACTGTGTTTCTCTTGACGGTAGTACATAGCACCACTTATGAGATTTATGATCTCAAATCTGATTAAACCTCCTCTGGATCTAACTATTATTTAAAGAAAAGAAACAAGGGATCCCTGGGTGGCTCAGCGGTTTAGTGCCTGACTTTGTCCCAGGGCATGATCCTGGAGTCCCGGGATTGAGTCCCGTATCCGGCTCCCTGTGTCTCTGCCTCTCTCTCTCTCTCTCTGTCTGTCTCTGTCTCTCTCTGTTTCTCATGAATAAATAATAAAACAAAATCTTTAAAAGAAAATTTAAAAAATAAAGAAACATGTTTAAACAATACCAGTGGAATGCAAAATCGAAACTGTGAGATGTGCTACCACCACAAGCAACTGAGTTTCTGTAACAAAAAATTACAAAGAGAAAAAGATTTAGGGGGAACCTCTGCATGAAAGGTTTACAAGGCATATCAACTTACTGGAATATAGGGACTTCATTTGAATCCCAATGCAACTTACTATTAAAAAGAAAAAAAACTATGAAAAAAAAAACCCCATGAGGGTCAGGAAGATGTGAACACTAACCAGTTATTTGATGACATTAAGTCATCATTATTAAATTTTAGATGTGATAATATTGGCTAAGAAAAGAAATCCTATTCCTAGCATTCAGCAATGCACACTGAAATATTTCAAGGTGGAATAATATATCGTATGAGGTTTACTTCAAAATAATTATAGGGGTGCCTGGGTGGCTCAGCTGGTTGAGTGTCTGACTCTTGATTTCAGCTTGGTCTGAGGGTCATGAGATTGGCCGAGTCAGGCTCTCTGCTCAGTGTGGAGTCTGCTTCTCTCTCTCCCTCTGTGCCTCTACCCCACCCCCCTCGTGCTCGCTCTCTCAAATAAATAAATAAAATGTTAAAAAAAGTTAAGTAAAATAATTATAAAGGGGATGTGGGTGGGTGTATAGATGAAAAAAGACGTGCCATCAGCTGATAATTGCTGAAACTGGGCGATGTGTGTGGAGAATTCATCATACTATTCTCTCTAGTTTTGTATATGTGTGAAACTTTCAAAATAAAAAAATTATATAATATCAATCAGATTTTTCTTGAGAGAGATCTAGTGAACCCGTGGCATGACAACAGCCTTATACTCCATATGCCAATAATTCCCATATTCTTCCCCAAATTCTGGCATAGAGCAAACAAGCCAGAAGCTGGAGGTGGAGAGTCTATTTGCCTTGCACATTCAACAAAGTCACAAATTCGTTTTCAAATATTTTGCAATCAGGGAAAGCAAGATGTGTTTTTCTAGCACTTTACCCCCGCAAACCACATTTTTTTTCGAACTACTTTGGTTTGTTTTCCACTGCACTCATCAAAATGTTTATGAGTAAAGTCTATTTGTTAAGAAAAATTTCTTAGTTTTTTTTTTTTAATTTGCCAAAACCTTCTCTGACTCTCCCTTATGGGTTAGAAGTGAAATTAGAAACTTTTGAATATGAAGATTCTTTGACTTTGGATTTCTTAATAAGCCAAGAGAAATAAGGTTTATGAGCTCAGCCTATCTTATTCTCTTAGTCACAAGATAAAACAGCATTTTTTCAAACATCAGAAAATGTATATGCTGTTTTCTACATACTTAAGATAAAGTTCAATGAGGTGATTAGATCCATTAATTTCTGAGACTGAATTTTTAGGTATGTATATTTTTATCATGGTCATGTCTTCACATAGCTAAAATCCAAAGAACACAAGTGAGCTTTTCATCAAAAGCAACATACACTTGTCTTAACCATCCTCTCGAGCAAGCAGTGGTTTTAGTTATCCTCTCAGACATGTGAGAGGTACCCTTAGGCATAGTCTTGTATTATTTATCATCAAATATGCTGATACATCTTTATTAGGTTTTGATATAATCTGTTTTAATAGATGAGGGCTTAACCTCTTTGTATCACTCCAAGTTGTTTCCTCTTTCCTCTAAAGTTAGTTATTCAGTATTTCTAGCCTGGTAACCACTATAATTTCAAATGGCACACTTTCATTTCTATTTATTCTTCCATTAAGTATACACAGTGCCTCTTGACTCCTTGCTTTGTATTCTGAGATCTCTTAGTACATTTGGCTATCTTTCCATCTTCTCTATTTCCTTTTTTTTTTTTTTTTTTTGAAACCTTCTCTATTTCCTACTACCCTCAAGGTTCATCCAGCTCTCACTTTGCTTGTAATTAAGCTTTTTACCATTAACATTTTGTGCTGTGGGTCAAATAGAAAGATATCAACTCCATGTCATACTCTGATTTTTATTTGCCTATTCAGATCGACAGAGTTTTGAGCGTTAGTAACTTTTCATCTCCATTTACCCCTCATGGTCACAATTCCTTACTTAGCTAGTAGAAACTCAAGAGCCGATCATTATTAACAACACCTCTTCATAATTTTCTCCTCCCTTCCCTTTATCTTCCTCACATGGCAGAGCCTCATTCTTGGTTATATCTACATTTTCACCTGCTCTGTGTCTGAAGGAAAATGTGTGACTAAGTTGACTGGACTTGCTTTACTTGCCTGAACATAAAAATCAAAGATCTCCTTTCTGTTGCCTGGTATTCATATTATATTCCTATGGTTTATTCATACTTTTACCCTCCTAGCCACTATTTTATTTCTTGTCCTCACTCCTCCAACATCTCGTCCCCCATCCTCACATTCAGGAAGTGCCCTGGTTTTCAATGTCACTGAGACATTCTAAGCAGTGCTATAAGAACTTCTAAAGGCTCTGACCTCCACATCTACCATCTTACCTTTTTCTATTCTGTGATTATGAGTGAACTTATGTGCTCTTATCTGGAGCCAGCCTCTCCACTGGTGTCCTGGGTACAACCAGCCTTAACCTACTTTAGGACACCATGCCAACGATTAATCGTCACCTCCATGTTTTGCGTCACTGATCTTTTCTTCTGAATCATTTTATCAGTGTTCATACATTCTGTAATCTCTTACAGAGATCCCATCTCAAAAAACTCCCTTTTAAAATTTATCTTTCAAACTAACTCTCCATTTACCTAAGGGCAAACCTTCTGGAAATAGTTTTATATGAAGATATAATAAAAACCATTGAATTTTGCACTTTAGAGGGGTGAATTGTAGGATATTTGAATGATATGTCAATAGAGCTGTTACAAAAAAGTAATATAATCTGCTTTCTACTTTGTTTCCTCACATTTTCTTTTGAGCCTCCTCTGCTCTTTCAGTCCTACCACACCACAAAATGGCTCTTCTGAAGATCACTACTGACCTCTATTTGCTAATCACACAAAGGTCTTTTATCTTCTTTCACTCACATTTAGTTTTAAACACAGTTGATCATTCCTTCTTCAAAGCATTTAATTTTTCCACTTGTTTTTCAGAATACTTGATCCTCCTCTCTATTCTGACTGCTTCTGCTTATCTAGCTCATCTCTGTAATGTGGAATATTCCAAGGTTCAATACTTTTCAGGTATACAGACTTCCCAAGCAATCTCATTCAATTCATGATTTTAAATTGCATCTATATGCTATTGGGAACCAAATGTATATATTCAACTTGATTTCTCCCTTGAAGATTAAATTCATATATACAACTATTAAATCCATCTCAAATTTACATGTTCAAAATGAAATATTTTTTCTTTGCCCAAACCTGCTTCTACTCCTTTTTGATCAATGACAATAGCAACTTTCCATGGTCTTTGGCCAAAAATCTTGAAGTGGTCACTTATCACTCTTCCATAGGTCACAGTCAATCAACAAAGAAGTCCTATCCGCAAGCTGACCATGTGTCCCTACTGCCAACAGTTTTCGATACAGAACTAGCCTCTCATTCTTTCCCATTTCTGCCTGTTGTTGACACAGTGGCTAAAGTAATCTCTTTTCAAAATGATATGTCAGATCATGGTGTTCCTCTATTCCAAATAGTGCAGTAGGATTGTATTTCCTTTGCTATGGGCTCTGTACTGTTTACCTGAGATTTTCTGGAGTCTCAAATTAGAAAAAATAATTCTCCTGTTTGTTAAACAGTCTGCCCAGTTATCATTGTTACTGTGTTTTTAATTTCTAGAATTTCTACTTGCTTCATTCCTATAGTTTAAATCTCTTCAGTGAAGTCACAATCTGATCTTGCATGTTGTCTACCTTTTTTCATTAGACGCTTTACATATTACTTACATGTTATTTTATTTTTCCTATGATATATTTTCAACATCCATGTCATAACTGTCTGACATTGATAACTGTTTTTCTTGTTGTTTTGGAGTCCTTTGTGATATTTTTGGAAAACTGGATATATTGCACTGAATTAAATGTTTTTTTTTTAATCTTGATAAGTAAACAGATTCTTCTAATCTCTTGATTATTTTATTATTTCCTTTGATTACTTTTAAGTGTAGAAATCTCTCTATGTTCCTGTCTGGATTGAATGCTTTTAAAGATCTGAGTGGGTATCATCTGGAACTTTATGGACTACTTTCTTGGTTGTAAACACTGTTTAGTGGAGTCTATCATTCTCTACCTTGTTTTTCTCACAAAATTTTAGAAATATGTCCCCAAAAAACTTTTCACAAAGGACTGAAAATGTCTTTATTCTCATTTAACTGATGAATGTTTGGCTGGATATAGGATCCTAGGTTGAAAAAAACAATTCCCTCTTTGTAAGACTTACTGTACTGTCTTCCAGTATCCACTTTTGCTGCTGAGACATATGATGACTTACGGTTCTGAATTTTTATGAACCCAATTATCCCTGTTGCCCTAGAATTTTTAAGGATCTCTTCTTTGGTGTTGTGAGATTTCATAATGACACGTCCCATTTCCAAAATTCTCCATTTATTTGGGTAAGCCAAACTTTCTGATTTATATCCTATTTCTTTGTGAGGAGCTTCCTTTAATATTCTTCTGTAGTAGGTCTGCTGGTGATTAATTACCTTTACTTTCATCTGTTTGACAAAGTCTTTATTCCTCTTTTATGTTTGAAATATATTTTTCCTGAGTACAGAACATTTTTCCTTTTATATTACATTTTATTTTATATACATTCTTGTACATTTTAAAATTACATTTTACACTTAAATGTTACCCCATTCATATTTGCGTGCATGGTTTATGTTGAGAAATTGGCTATAATTCTGATCCTTGTTCCTCTATAGATGTCTTTTTTTCTTTTGACTATCCATGATTTTCTCTTTTTCTTTGGTTTTCAGCATTTTTAGTATGATATATCTAAGTATGTTTTATTTTTGGTATGTATTCAGCTTGTTTTTCTCTGAGCTTGATCTGTAGTTTGGTGTTTGTCATTAAATTTGCAATATTCTCAGCCATTATTTCTTAAAATATTTCTTCAGCTGTTCTCTCTCTCATCTCCTTCTGGGATTCCAACTATGCATATGTTAGATTATTTGATATTGTCCTATTCTGTTTTTTGTTTTAGTTTTATTTTTTATGTATTTTTTACTTTTTTTTTTTGCCTCTTTGTGTTTCTCTTTGCATTTTTCAAGTTCATGGATTCTTTCCTAGTTGTGTTGACTCAACTAATGAAATTTTTGAAGATATTCTTCATCACTGTTATTGTGCTTTTGATATCTAGAATTTCTACTTGATTTGTTCTTATAGTTTAAATCTCTTCAGTAAAGTTACAATCTGATCTTGCATGTTGTCTTTTTTCGTTAGACCCTTTACATATTACTTATGTGTTATTTTACTTTTCCTATGACATATTTTCAATATCTGTGTCATAACTGTGTCTGACACTAATAATTGTTTTTCTTGCTTTTTTGTGATATTTTTTAGAAAGCAGGATATGTTGCATTGAATTAAATGTTTTTTATTCTTAGTGATGAGTTTGAGCATGGGCATGTCTTAATTTCTGCTAGGCCTTTGGTTTGGGGGTTTGTGTTGTTCTCGTAAGGAGGTGAGCTGGGATTGAAGTCTTGTTATGGTTACCCTCAGTGAACAACAGACTTTAAATTCCTTAGCAATACCTGTTTGGCATGTAGGCTAGTTTGCTAGATGGATTTACTTAGTGTTTTTTGCTTAGCTTTGGGTGTTCCTTTTGTTCTGCTCCCCAGAAAGAATTTGTCCTATGCAGCTTATGATTATTTTCACTCAAAGCTTGTCAGTATATTGATGGGGGCTGGTGAAGGGTGAGTTCTTTAATGTTCAGATGAAATCTGTGTCTTAGGCAAGCACCATGACTTTGGCTATCATAGGTAATATTGACCTTGCACACATTCTTGCTCCTTCTAAGGGATAGAGAACAGTTTTCCCTGTTTTTCTTTTTCCCATGGTTTCTATGGGTGTCATCATTATCCAGAGGCTATGATTTTGGTACCCTTCTTTCTGTAGATTAAGGCTTAGAAATTATACAATTTATTTAAACTAAAACAAACTTTACCCATTTCTCCTATAACCCCACCTCTTAACTACTAGTTTGTTCTCTGTATTTATGAACTTGTTTTTTGTTTGTTTGTTTATTTTTTTAGATTTCACATGAAAGAGTTTGTATCTGTCTGTCTGATTATTTCATGTACCATAATGCCCCTGAGGTTGGTCCATGTTGCCACACATGGCAAAATTACATTTTTTATGGCTGAATAAAATTCCATACTTGGCTAATATAAATAATGCTGCAGTGAACATGAGAGTGTGTGTATCTTTTTGAATTAGTGTTTAATTTTCTTTGAATAAATACCCAGAAGTGGAATTGTTGGATCTTATAGTAGTCCTTCCCCCCCAACCCCGAGGAAACTTTATACTATTTTCCATAAGTGCTTGCCTCAATTTACATTCCCACCAACAGTGCACAAGGGTTCCTTTTTCTTCACAAGCTTGCCAACACTTGTTACTTCTGGTCTTTTTGAGCATAGCCATTCTAACAGGTGAGAGGTGATGTCTCATTGTGGTTTTCATTTGCATTTCTTCAATGATGAGTGATGTTGAGCATCTTTCATGTACTTGTTGGCCATCTGTACGCTTTCTTCAGAAGAAGGTTAATTCAGATCTTCTGCCTATTTTTTAAATCATATATATATATTTGCTATTGAGTTGTATAAATTCTTTCTATATTTTGTATATTAACTTATCAGATATATAATTTACAATTATTTTCTCCCATTCAGTAGGTTGCTTTTCATTTTGTTGATGATTTCCTTTGCTCTACAGAAGCTTTTTAGTTTGATATAGTCTCACTTGTTTATTTTTGCTTTTGTTGGTTTTGCTTTTGGTGTCAAGATTCCAAAAACCATTATCAATTCCTTGTCAAGGACCTCACCACCTGTTTTCTTCTAGGAGTGTTATGATTTCAGGATTCACATTTAAGTCTTTAATTCATTCTGAGTTAGTTTCTTTGTATGGTATAAGATAGTAGCTCAGTTTTGTTCTTTTGTACGTGACTATCCAATTTCCTCACCATCATTTATTGAAGAGACTGTCTTTTCCCCATTGTATATTCTTGGCTGCTTTATTGTAAATTAATTGACCATATATATAAGTAGATTTATTTTTGGGCTCTCTGTTCTGCTCCATTGACTTATATGTCTGTTTTTATGCCAGTACTATGCTGTTTTAATTACTATAGCTCTGTAATATAGTTTGAAATTTGGCAGTGTGATGCTTCTAGCTTTGTTTTTTGTCAAGATTGCGTTGGCTATTTGGGGTCTTTTTTGATTGTGTACAAATCTTTCAATAGTTAGTGTATTTCTTTAAAATATATCATTGGAATTTTGAGAGGGATTACACTGAATTTGTATAATGCTTTGGGTAGTATGGGCATTTTAACAATATTAATTCTTCTAAACTATGAACACAAACTATTTTTCCATTTATTTGTGTCTTCAATTTCATTCATTGATATTTTGTAGTTTTCAATATGCAATTCACCTCCTTGGTTAAATTTATTCCTGGGTATTTTATTCTTTTTGCTGAACCATAAATGGGATTGTTTTCCTAATTTATCTTTATTTTTTTTTAAGTAATAATTTGTTTGAGACAGAGAGACAGCAAGAGAGAGAGAATGAGTGGGGGGCAGAGGGAGAAACAGGCTCCATGCTGAGCAGGAAGCCTGATGAGGGCCTTGATCCCAGGACTCTAGGATCATGACCTGAGCCAAAGGCAGACGCTCAGCAGAATGAGCCACAGAGGTACCCTGTAGTTTCCCCTTCTGATAATGGAAGGAAACACAACAGATTTCTTTATTGATTTTTCTATTCTGCAACTTTACTAAATTCATTTATCAGTTTGAACAGTTTTTTGATGACATCTTTAAGGATTTCTGCCTATAACACATGATTGGATTTAAATTTTCCACTTTGTAATTTGCCTTCTCTTTATCTGATATGCTTTATTTCTTCTTTCCCTCTTTTTCTTCCTTCTTTTGGATTAACTGAGTACTTGTAAATTTTATTTGTTTTTACTATCAGCTTACTACTTATATTCATTTCTTGAGAGGGATCACTCTATCATTTAAGATGTACATCTTTAACCTACTGTAGTTTTCCTTGAAGTAATACTATACTACTTCACAGTTTAAGACTCTTATCATTGTAAACCTCTAATTCCTCTGTTCCATTGATTGCATTGTTTTTGTCATACATTTTACTCCTCCAAATATTATTAACTCCATAATACATTGTTACTCTCTGTATTGTTGATGAGCCAGTATCTATTAAAAACATTAATAGTAAGAAACAAGTCTCGTACTTACCCTCTAGAGTCACCATTTGTGGTTCTCTTTAGTTAGTTGTGTAGGTCCACATTTCCACCTGACATCAAATTTCTGCTGCTTGAACAACTTCCCTGACTGTTTCATTGTACCTAATACCTAGACATAAATTCTGTCTGACTTTAGTTGTCTCAAAAAGTCTCCATCTCTATGTTAAAGGATCGAGAACACTCTCAGTCATCATGGATGCACATATGCATATATGTCATCTGTCTGTATCTATTGTGCATGTGTCAGCAAAGATTTTTGGATTTTTAAAAAATGTTTCTTCCATTAATTTTGGAAAATTCTTGGCCAGCACCACACCAAGTATTTACCTGCTTTGTTTTTGCCTTCTGAAAACCCAATTACACATATATTAGCTCTTAAATACTCTGTTTCATTTCTTTCACATCTTTGGGTTTATTTTGGATAATTTCTATTGACATTTATTCAAGTTCACTCATTTTCTTCCTCCTTTATATCCAGTCCATTGATTAGCCTATGAAAAAGACACTTCATCTCCTTCTGATGGTTTTGTATGTCTAGTATTTTAATTTTACTCTTAAATTCCTCATCTGCTTATGAACTTTGCCCACTCCCTCCATATCCTTTAATGTATTAATCACAGTTATTTTAAAATCCCTGTCTAATAGTTATAACATTGTTAGAATGAATAATCTATTGCCTGGAACTCAAGATCAGAGAAAAACATTCCATTGTTAGCTAGGTTTATACATGAGTCTCTGCTTCAGAACACCAGTGAATTGAACTGGAACATATGGGTTATGCTAGACAAGGCCTAAGGGCCTCTTCTATTTCCCTAACTAAAAGCTGAACAATACCACCAGTTATAATATGCATCCGGAAACAAAGAGTGGAGAGTGGTTCAATTACGGCTTTGGCAACACAGATAGAAGATGAAGATGAGTAGAGAAGCATAGTGGGGTGCTTCTTTTTAACCATAGTTGTACTCTTCATGGAAAATACCCATACCTTGGTATCTCTAGAGGAGGGAAGGAAGTTGTGTTGGAAGGGAGAACTGGAGAGCTTCCTCTCTTTGGATGCCTACAGTTCAGATAAAAGTAATTCATTTTCATATGTAACTTAAAAATTCATGCTATGTTAGCTTCTCAAATATCTGGATAAGGCCTACTCCATTCAGACTAGGACTAATGGCTTTCAAGTTTTGTTTAATATAAGGGTTCTTCGCCTAAAAAAATGAAAAATCATTTCTAAAAGTATTTAGATAAAAGAGCAATGTAATTGTGAAATAAAAACAAAATCATAAGAAAGAGGGAAAATTGAAAAGTATCTGCATAGGTAAACAATAATATTTGAAAAATTTTGCATGGACCATTTCTTTCATTTAAAAAAAAAAAAAGATGTTATTGATTTACTCATGAGAGACACACAGAGAGAGGCAGAGACATAGGCAGAGGGAGAAGCAGGATCACTGTGGGGATCCTGATTCAGGACTTGATCCCAGGACCCCGGGATCATGACCTGAGCTGAAGACAGACACTCAACCACTGAGCCATTGAGGTGTTCCTGGACCAGTCCTTTCTGGACCATAAAGGTTAATATTCAGAATTTGTTCTCATAGTGTGAGTGACAACATTTATCAGGGTATTAAGCTTGGCCAGCCCTTTCAACTCAGAGAGTTTAACCTCTTACAAACCTATTTGTTTGTCAGTATGATACCAAGAAGTCCTCACTGAGAAAAAGCCACGCTGTGAACAATTTAGTAAAAATCATGCACCATTATGGCTAGACTGTATTCCTGGGGAAGAAAGGAGTGAGCTCTGAGACAGAGCTGAGTATCCAGGAGCTCAAGCAGAATCTTAACAACAAATCACTGTGAATGCAAAGTTCCCATAACAAAAGTGAGATTAACTGTTTTTTGACCCAGCTTTGAGTGTCTCCTGTAACATGTCACATATCATGTATGTACACTACAATTTAATTTTATCTTAAGGGAATAATATACACATAAAACTAGCCATTAAGTATAAAACAGTGAAGTAATTTGCAAATTTTCCTACGGCATAATAAATTAAGCATGGAGAACACTAGGAATGAAATTTGCAGTCATTTATAATGCAGTGTTTTATGTTAATAATTCAAAATCACATACTATTTGGAGACACTTCTAATTAATGTATTTATGAAATTGTCAACTGTGACTGTTTTGGTTCCATTTAGCTAAACATTTCAACAGAATTTGCTTGTTGTTATTTAGTGTTTGCTTGATGGCACCAGCAACATCAAATGTAGGAGTAGTGGAAGATATTTGTGTAGGTTGGTTTTTTTTTCCCCCACATTGTTAGAACTCCTTCCTGATCATACCTCTGAAAAACTCAATCTTCAATGACTGCCTTCTCTTCTAGTGCCAAATCCAAATGCTTGAGACACTGTTTAAAAGTTTTACATGAAAAGGAGATGAGTGCCTGGATCAATAATTAATCGAAGAGGAAAGTTCATACCTTGCTAAAGAGTCTTTTAAATATTAAATACGTTTCATATCTCAAATTCATAGATGATGACATTTCTTTAGAGTTGATAACCATGCCTGTTAGGGGCCATTTCTTTATATTATCATCTTTATTTGGATGTTTTTGAACATGAGGAGAAGACTAAATATTCATAAGTTGGCTTGTTGAAGTTTTATGATAATTGGAATTCATCCAAGCAAAGTTTAATCCTCCTGAGGGTATTTCAGTAAAGCTAAAGAACAAAACAAGACCAAGAGTAGTTAAAGTAGGAATTCAAAATTGACTATAGTAGTATCTCATACATTAATAATAAAGGAAACACTACTTGCCTTCTTTCTTGTTCTACATTCAGATGAGTCAAATAAATTCTCTAGTCTTAGGGATTCTTGACATGTTGTCCAAGTAGAGGAAGGCATATACTTTTTTCTCACCAGGAGATATTCCATCCTTTACTTGGATCACTGATGTGGCCGGAATGGGGCAGGATAATTCACACCCTCTGTGAATCACATTCACATTGTACATTATTGTCACTCACTTGGCAGCAATGGAGGTTGGATAATACCAAGATTAATCCTTATAACCTAAAATTGTCATGTATCAGAAAGGAGATAGAGAGCAAACTATAAAATGGCCTGGGAGGCTTGGAAGCACTGCCAGTTGGCCCTTGTGGTATGTTCATTTTTGAAATCCTATCAAAGTTATCGTTTTCATACCCCAAACCTACTTACTGATTATACAATGGAACTGGAACGCTGAGTAATGTGACACTAGAGGGAAAAAAACTATGATATACTGATGGTTGTGAAAATATTCAAAACATTTGATAACCTTTAGAAGTATGTTGTGGTTTTTGGAGGGAAAACAAATTATGTTATAAATACACATGGGCAGAATTTTTAACCACAAAATGTTCTTTTAAAATTATGAAATTAAGAAGGTCATTCTGTTTTCAAGGAAGGAAATCATAAAATAAATATCAAAATATAACAGGAACAATGAAATAATTTTACTTCTGCAGAAATCTAACAATAAAGCACTCATTTGAAAAAACATAAAAGTTAATTGGTACATTTTTGTGCCTTAAAATTAGGCACCACCAAAGTTACTGCGCAATGTTTTAACCGATAAAACATACAAATCTGAAAATCCCTGGCTTTTACATTTTTATTTCTTTTTCCCTTTTAAAAAATATCTTACAATAACTTGAACTTAAAAGTGTTTTCCTCAGGTACTTAAAAGATTTTATGTAGGGCTTGAAATGAGAACGGATTATTAGGAAAAACATATTTGTTTAGTGACAGAAACTTGTCTTTATCATGGGCAACTGGATCAGGGCCTCTAGGATTTTTGTGTAACGGTGGGTAGAAGTCATACCAGATTCTGATTCCCCTTTTACACAGGTAAGCCTGTCTGCCTGGATGTCGTCAAACTACTCTTTCTCAAAACCCTTCAATTAAATGAGAGACTTGAGGCACCAAATGGTGTGTACTGTGTGGTTTCCCATTTATACAAAGTTCAGTATCAGGCAAAAACTTATAGCAAAAAAAGTCAGAATAATAGCTACTTTTAGAGTGGGCTGAGTAGTGACAAGGATGTTTGTGCCAACTGGCTTATTAAAGAACATGAATGATGTGTTATGTATTTCTTTCAAAATATGTGAATCCAAATATCATTACAGAGAGTGGTTAAGATTGAAGGCATAGAATGGGGATGGGCTAATTTTACAAATTTTTAAAAAAAGTTCTGGAAATGCGAAGAATGCTGATTTAAGAAGCTCAGGATTAAATTTGCTCAATTGTGAAAAGTTGAGAATCAAGTATCCTGGGTGAAAAGCAAAACCAAAAGAAGGGTATCAATTATATGTGGTAACTTTATTTCTTATGTTTCTGTGAAAACTCTACTGAGTCTGAAAGGCTTAGATTTGCTGCTAGCAGACCCCTTGTATTCATTTTTTTATAAAAATAAATCAAGGTAGGTTAAATAGTCAGTAAAATATGCAAAACTTTAGTATACAACCCCACAAATTTTCAGAGTCATGTACCCATTTATCACTCAGAATAAGATGTTGAACATTTCTATCCTGCAAGTTTCCTTATGCCCTTTCTTTATTAATGATTTTACTCTCCCTAACTATTTTAACAATTTTTCTAGATTGATATTACCTTTTCTTGAAATTCATATAGATAAAATCATACAGAATTTACTTGTGTGTGTCTGGCTTTGTTTTTAGACTCAAGTCTCATTCAGAGATCTTTTTCTAAGCTTATGTCACAGACACCAGGGTTCTCTGCCTCGTGTCCTCCAGAGATCATAGTTCTCCTGCAGTGTGAGATGGAGTTGTTTTTTTTTTTTTTTTTGTCTTCTGTATTGTGTGAGAGTGGGAAACTAAAGGTCCAATTGTTCTTTACAGACTTTCATCCAGTGCCCTGTCTTAAGTTCTCCATCTGCTATAGCAACAGATGGTTCCAACTTCTTAGTCTTTCTGGAGCTCTGTGGATTAAATGGATCTGCTTCTTATCACTAATAAATGATCTATTTTTGTCCAAACATTGTCCTCATGAAAAGTACAGAACTTTATATTAAACATGGTAGAGAAGAGAGATTTCTGGACTAAGGGTTAGACAATCAGGATATTAGTTTTGGTTCTGCTGTTCACTAACCAAGGGACCTAGGACAAATCATGTAGCTACTCTGGTTTGCAATTTGTACTTTGTAAAAATAAAGGAAGTTATATGTGGAAATGATAGGGAAAAATATAAAAACAGTTTATATTATAGGATAGTGCTAGTAGTGAGAGTAACTGGTAACTTATTCAAGGTCACATTGCTACTAAATGGCAAAGAATTCAAGTTGGTCTGACTGTCCATAGATGGTAGTAGAATTTAGGGTATTAAGATTTTTTTGTCTTCTTAATAACAATTAGAATTGATTTATTTTTTGTGCTTATATGATACACTTAAAATTTTTTATTGTGGTAAAATATACATAACTTAAAACTGTCTTAACTATTTTAAGAGTATGGCTCCATGGTACTAAGTATATTCCCATTGTTGTGTAACCATCACTACCATCCATCTTCAGAATGCTTTTCATCTTGTAAAACTGAAACTCTGTGCCCACCAAACAATAGCCCCTCGTGACACCCTCACCTCAGCCTCTGGCAACTTGCATTTTTACTTTTCATTGAGAATTTTTGTAATCTCTCCTTTTTCCCCACATCCCAACCTTGGATAAGAGCTATTCTATTACTATATTTGGCTTTTCCCTTTTTTTTTTGATTCCACATATTAGTGAGATCATGCAATATTTGTCTTCTGTTTCCGGCTTACTACACTTAGCACAATGTCCTCCAGCTTCATCCATGTTGTCACAAATGATTTCCTTCTTTTTTAAGGGTGAATATCACATTTTCATTATCTACTCATACATACATCAATGGACATTTAGGTTATTCCCATATCTTGGTTATTGTAAATGATCCTGCAATGAAATGGGAGTGCAAATATATCTTCAAGATGGTGATATTATTTCCTTTGGACATATACCCAGAAGTTGGATTGCTGGATACCATTGGTGGTAATATTTTTAAGTTTTTGAGGATCCTCCAGATTTTTTCTCTGGTGGCTGTAGCCATTCCCACCAACATTGCACAAGGAAGGTTCCCCTTTCTCTGAATCCTTATCAATACTTATTATCTTTTGACTTTTTGATAATAGCTATCCTCACAGGTGTGAGATGATATCTCCTTGTGATTTTGATTTGTTTTTCCCTGATGCTTAATGATGTTGAACATATTTTCATATGCCTGTGGACCATTTGCATGACTCCTTTGGAGGAATGTCTGTTCCATTCCTTTTCTCATTTTTCATTTGGGTTGTTATTTATTTTTTGCTATCGAGTTGCAAGTGTTCCTTATATATTTTGGATATTAACTCATTATGAGATATATAGGTTTGGAGATATTTTCTCCCATCCTGCAAACTGCCTTTTCATTTTGTTGATGGTTTCCTTTGCTGTGCAGAATTTTTTTAGTTTGATGTCATCCCTCTCGTTTATTTTTGCTTTTATTGCTTGTGTCTTTGGTGTCACATTAAAAAAATGCCAAAAGCAATATAAAGGGGCTTTTCCCTTATGTTTTCTTCTAAGATTTTTATGGTTTAAAGACTTACATGTAGGCTTTAATTTATTTTGAGTTGATTTTTGTGTAGGAAGATAGTGATTCAGTTTCATCCTTTTGCATGTGGATATCCAGTTTCCCAACACTATTTATTGAAGAGACTGTCCTTTACCTACACTGAGTATTCTTGGTGCTCTTGCTGAAAATTAGTTGACCACGTATGTGTGGTTTTATTTCTGGGATCTCTATTCTGTTCCATTGATCTATGTGTCTGTTTTTATGCCAATATCATACTGTTTTGATGACTATATCTTAGCAATAGAGTTTGAAATCAGGACGTGTGATGACTCTAGTTATGCTCTTTTTGCTCAAAATTGCTTTAATTTTTTGTGTTTATTTTTTGTGGTTCATTACAAATTTAGGACTCTTTTGTATATTTCTGTGAAAAATGTCTTTGGAATTTTCATAGGGATTACATTGAATCCTATGAAAGATTACTTCATAGTAAGATATAAGAATGTAGATTACTTCAATAGTACGGACATTCAAAAAAATACTAACTCTTCTGACTTATAAACATAAGGTATCTTTCAATTTTTAGGTGTACCTCTGAGATACTGCAGGTTCAGTTTCAGACTACCTCAATAAGGTGAATATTGCAGTAAAGTGAATCTAACAATTTTTGGGTGGGCTTTCTAGTGCATATAAAAGTAATGTACACACTATAGTCTATTAAGTATATAATAACATTGTTTAAGAAAACAATGTACATACCTTATTTAATAATACTTTGTTGCTAAAAAATGCTAACTATCACCTGAGCTTGCAGTGAGTTACAATCTTTTGGCTGGTGGAGAGTCTTGATGTTGATGACTGCTGACTAATCAGAGTGGTGGTTGTTGAAGATTGGGTAGCTGTGAAATTTCTTAAGAGAACAATAAAGTTTGTGCATTGATTGCCTTTTTTTTTAAACTAGATTTTATTTATTATTTATTTATTTATTTATTTATTTATTTATTCATAATAGACACACACACACACACACACAGAGGAAGGAGATACAGGCAGAAGGAAAAGCAGGCTTCACACAGGGAGCCTGATGCCGGACTCGATCCTGGGACTCCAGGATCGTGCCCTGGGCCAAAGGCAGGCGCTAAACCACTGCTGAGCCTCCCAGGGATCCCCTAGCTTGTTCTTTCAATAATGATTTCTCTGTAGCATGTGATGCTTCTTGATAGCATTTTATTTACCCACAGTGGAACTTCTTTCAGAATTGGAGTCCCTCCTCTCAAACCCTGCTGCTGCTTGATCAACTAAGTTTATGTAATGTTCTAAATTCTTTGTTGCCACTTCGACAGTCTTCACAGCATTTTTACCAGGAGTAGATTCCTGTCAAGAAACCATTTTATTTGATCATCCCTCAAAAGCAGCTCCTAGCTGTTCAAGTTTGATCCTGAGATTGCAGCAATGCAGCCCATCTTCAGGCTCCGTTTCTAGTTTTCTTGCTGTTTCCACCACATCTGCAGTGATTTCTCCCACTGAAATCTTGAACACCTCAAAGTCATCCATGAGGGTTAGAACCAACTACTTCCAGAGTCTGCTCATGTTGATATTTTGACCTCTTCCATGAACTGCTAATGTTCTTAAGTGGCATCTATCTAGAATGATCAATCCTTCCTAGAGAAGTTTCAATCGATTTTGCCCAGATCAAATAGAAAATCACCTAGGCTTTGCTGCTCTGTTTATAGGGCACAGGCAGAGTACGATGGGCATCATTCTGAAGGGCCCTGAGATTTTCAGAATCGTAAATGAGCATTGGCTTCAACTGCAAGCCACCAGCTGCATTAGTCCCTAGTAAGACAAGTCAACCTATGCTTTGACACTTTGAAGCCAGCCATTGATTTTTTCCTTTCTAGCTCTGAAATTCCTAGATGACATCTTCTTCCAACATAAGGTTGTTATACTTACATTGCAAATCTGTTGTTTTGTGTAGCCACCTTAATTATCTTAGCTAGTTCTTCTAGATAATATGCTGTAGCTTCTACATCAACACTTGCTGCTTCATCTTGAATTTCTATGTCATGGAGATGACGTCTTTCCTTAAACCTCATGAAACAACCTCTGCTGATTTCAAACTTTTCTTCTGCAGCTTTCTCTCCTCTCTCAGATTTCACAGAATGTGGAAATCTCACACAAATATGACATTAGTTACTCCCATCTATGTTCTCAAGGAATTGTTCAGTTGGTGAACTTATTTTTTAAAGATTTATTTATTTATTTATTTATTTATTTATTTATTTATTTATCTATTTGAGAGAGAGAGAGAACAAGCAGGAGGGGAAGAGGGAGAGGGAGAGAGAATCTCAAGCAGACTCTGCACTGACCACAGAGCCTGCTGTGAGGCTTGATCCCAGGATTGTGATATCATAACCTGAATTGAAACCAGGAGTTGGATGCTCAGCTGACTGCACATCCAGGCACCCCTCAGCTGGTGAATTTAAATGCAAGTATGTATATACTTTCCTAATATACAATGATTGCTTTTTCCTTCTTCCTTTCAGATTTGTGACACCTGAACTTAGACATATCCCCTTCATTTCAGGCATAAGTCACAGGCCATCAAATATTAGTAATAAATTCCAGATTTCAGTGATGTAAAAGGCCACTTAAATTCCTCATTTTGTAAGATTAGGAAGTGTAAGTCTAGAAAGATGACATCTTTATGCTTATAACTGGCATTGTTGAGTTTCTTTTTGATAGCCCCCCTTTTTTTTATTGGAGTTCAATTTGCCAACGTATAGCTTAACACCCAGTGCTCATCCCATCAAGTGCCCCCCTCAGTGCCCATTACCCAGTCACCCCCACCCCCTGCCCACCTCCCTTTCCAACACCCCTTGTTTGTTTCCCAGAGTTAGGAGTCTCTTGATAGCCCTTTCTTAAAACTTAAGTTTTAACCTAAGTTTAAAACTTTGTTATCCTTACAATTTCAGTAGTTGGTAGATACCTATGATTAAAGTTTTGTCTTTCATTTGTGTAAATGAGGCTTATATCTGAAAGCATCTGGGCAATACTTTTATTTTGCTAGTTCTTACTTTGCCCATAGTAAGCATCTGAATAATGGAAGAATGAATGTCAGCATCTATTCACTTCCATAAAATTCATCTTTATATGGACTTTTGAAAAAATATTTTATTTATTTACTCATGAGATACACAGAGAAAGGCAGAGAAATAGGCAGAGGAAGAAGCAGGCTCCCTGCAGGGAGCCTGATGTGGGGCTTGATCCTAGGACCCCAGGATCACACCCTGAGCCAAAGGCCAACACTCAGCCTCTGAGCCACCCAGGTGCCCCATATGGACTTCTGGTTTGTCTTAAATTTCTTTAAAATCTTCTTCATTCCATCAGAATAAAAATGGCCTTATTTTTTAAAAAAGATTTTATTTTATTTATTTATTCATGAGAGACAGAGGCAGAGACACAGGCAGAGGGGAAGCAAGCTCCATGCAGTGAGCCCGAAGTGGGACTCGATCCTGGGACTCCAGGATCATAACCTGAGGTGAAGGCAGCACTAAACTGCTGAGCCACCCAGGCTGCTATAAAAATGTCCTTAGAGTGGCCCCCATAATGCTACATTATCCCCATTCTTGGATTTCATCTATTTCTGCCCTGGTCTCCTTGCTAATCCTCAAACATACACCAAGCCTATTTTTGCTTCAGGACATTTGCACTTTGGAGTTACTTTTGCTTAGAATATTCTTCTTGCAGGTACCTAAATAGCTACTTCATTTGCTTCATCACATCCTCACTTCTGGCCTCAACTTCACCCTATATAGACTAGTAGACGTCTACAAACCTTCCCTTTTCCCCTCTTATAGATATTCCTTTCCTCCCTAACTCTTCTTATGTCAAGAACATCAAATCCTTCAAGAACTGTTGTCAGCTTCTGGCCATGCCACTGTAACTACTGGAAATCATATCCCAACTAAGAAGTTTCCGTGTCAGTGCCTCTCTGTCCCCATCTTTCCCCAACTTAGTTCATACTGTCAAATTGCTTCCTACTCTTTCCCCACAGAGTATTTTGATTTCCTCACCTCTTCATCAAAGCAGAATTTTGGCTTCTTGGTGGTGACAAGTTTCTCCAGACATTTATCTCAGCACAGGGTCTTTGCTTTACATTTTATAAGTAAAATCCCCCACTGGGGAGATTTTCTTAGAATGAATAGGGGTCTGCAGAAATTGGTTATTCAAATTTAAAAAGGGTAAAATATTAAAATATATGCAACTATAACCTTTTCTTTTACCTTACTTCTAAAAGAAGAGTCCTTGTTTTTATTCTTTGGGTGGCCTCCTTGGCCCTTCTTAAACTGTGCAGTTAATGGATGAGGATACAGAACTGGAGAAAGCTGGAGGACCTCAGTTGGTCTATGAGAAAAGGTAAGACAATAGGAGGTAGAAAGCCAGCAACATACAGATGAGTGAAGAATGAGGAGTATTGAGGGGTTTAGACAGATAGAAGACAACTGCAAGAAGGGCTGGACTTTGGGGCACCTGGGTGTCTCAGTGGTTGAGCATCTGCCTTCAGCTCAAGTCATGGTCTCAGGGTCCTGGAATGGAGTCCCGCACTGAGCTCCCTGGAGGGAACCTGCTTCTCCCTCTACCTATGTCTGTGTCTCTTTCTCTGTGTTTCTCATGAATAAATAAATAAGATCTTAAAAAAAAAGAAGGACTGAACCTTTAGGAAGAGGGACAGATGTTCAAAGTGGTTAGGAATTTTTCAAAATGTATGTGATGTAAAGTCTTACTTTGCCTCCTTGGAAGAAACCTTTGGTAAACATCTGTAATATCCTGAGAAATCCTCATAGCCCAGACAAGCTGGATCTGTAACTGGTTAATTAGTTTAAAAAGTATATGGTCATTGTGGCAATTGAAAACATACTTCATGTAAGATTTCTGTTTTACATTGAAAGTTCATGCTTTGAGGTAAGGCCAAGGGGTTTGAAATGAGTTCTAGTCAATTGGTAAGGTAATCTAAATCATCTTACTTGTGTAAACTCTACCTATGATTAGTCAATTTTAATTTTAATTTTCTTTAAAGTGGAGTGAGTCTGGATAAAACCAGGTGAAATAAGCTGGATAACAAGCATGACTCTTGTTAGAAGGTAGGTGGGAAAACACACTTGACTGTCACTCCAAAGACAGAAAAAATTAAAACGAGAGAGAGGGAATGCCACTGTTCTTTTGCAAGGAGTCACGTGGAAAAACATGGACACGAGAACAGACTCAAGAGAACTGGAGGAAGGTATATCTGAACAGATTTAGGCGATTAGTGTGCCTCATTTCCAGAATATTTCTGCCATGATTCAGGGCTGAATTTTTTCCATCAAAAAATAATGTTGAGGGATCCCTGGGTGGCGCAGTGGTTGGGCATCTGCCTTCAGCACAGGGTGTGATCCTGGAGTCCCAGGATCGAGTCCTGAGTCGGGCTCCCTGCATGGAGCCTGCTTTTCCTTCTGCCTGTGTCTCTGCCTCTCTCTCTTTCATGAATAAATAAATAAAATATAAAAAAAATAAAAAAATTCATGTTCAAGCTCCCGTACCTCAGAATGTGACTAGAGTTGGACATGAAGTAATAAAAGAGATGGCTAAACTAAAGTTAGATCATTAGCATAGGCCATAACCCAGTTTGACTGGTGTCCTTATAAGAAAAGACTAGGGTCCACAAAGAGAAACCAGAGATTCATGCACACAAAAGGACAACCAAATAAAGAGGGTGGCCATATGGGAGCCAAGGAGAGGAGCCTCAGAGGAAACCAATCTTGCCAGCTCCTTGACATTGGACTTCCAGGCTTCTGAACTGTGAGAAAATAAAATTTGTTTTAAACAACAACAATAAATAAATAAATAAATAAATAAATAAATAAATAAATAAAGTGAGTCCTTAGAAGTACCTGTGAAGTAATTCAAGTGCAGCATAATTATATGTTTTTACATAAATTCTAATCTTTAACAGTTGCCTCATATCTAACTCAACAGCAATATATTAAATAATATTCATGTATTACAGAGTGTTCCACCTTGTTTTCTTCTTCAATACAACCAACAACTCTTTTATTTTTCATACTCATTTCACTGGCTTATGTAACAAAAAATTAAACATATAATCACTGTAACATGTATAACTGGTATAAGTAGATTTGGGAACAGATACTTGTGACTCTGGGTGAGCAGAGAACTTGACCATTGGTATAGCAGAAGCATGTCAGTGCACCAGAGAGTGGCAGTGTGTGCTGTTTGCATGTGTTCAACACACCATATACAATATAGTTTGACTCAGAGAATGAAGAATGTCCAGGCCAGTACAATGTTTCTTGGAGTCTGACTTGTGTTTGTTTGTTTGTTTGTTTGTTTGTTTTTTAGAAAGAATTGGCTTCCAGTCCATCCAATATAATTGGAGTTACACAATTTTCCACCTCTTATAACATACAGGATTGAATAAAGCTTTGGAAATCTATCATTTCTAAGCTTTTATCCTTGTCTTCCAGGCAGCAAATATCTTAGGACCGGGTTTTGCAAAAATAGAAATTAACATTATATTCCATTTTGCCACCCGTAGTCTCAGGAAAAAAGGATTGTGATGGTGATAAAAGAAATTTTTCCTCTTAGGCTTCTAACTTCAGGCATAATTGCCTACTCCATGTTGTACTTTGATTTCTGTATAAACTACGAGTCTTCTTTCTTTGTTTCCTGTAAATGGTTTTTGAAATGGTTTGTCTTATTATACTAATTCTGGGGAAGGTAGCATGGCATAATGGGTTGAGTAGGCTTTATTAATGAGGTGAACTTAAATCTGGATTTTTAAAAAAAGATGTTATTTATTTATTAATGAGAGACTCAGACAGAGAGGCAGAGACATAGGCAGAGGGAACAGTAGGCTCCCTGTGGTGAGTTTGATGTGGGACTCAATCCCAGGACCCTGGGATCACGCCCTGAGCCAAAGGCAGATGCTCAACCACTGAGTCACCCCAGAGTCCCTTAAATCTGGATTTATGGAACTTTAGCCTTTGATTTGGGACAGTTTTATTGAACTTTGTCTTCACCTTCAAAATAGGTATTAATATAACCTAGATGGCAGAATTATGAAAATTTAAATGACATATGTAAAAGGCCTACCACAGTGCCTGACATATGATAGGCCTTCAATCAATGCCAGCTATTTAAAAAATATTTTTAAATTTATTTTTAATTATTTTTTTTAAATGCCAGCTATTATTAGTAATCATCTTCCTCAGTCTTCAGCCCAACCCATTGATGAGATTATCAGTTTTCTATATATGTTAGGTATTAATGTCTGCTTGGTAACTCACTATTTGAAAATTACATTGACAATGAACATAGCAGTCACATGGGGCAATCCAAGGTCAAAGACATGAGCCCCCCTTCTGACTTACTCAGTGGTTTGCAGAAATACTGATGACCTGCTTTAAAAGTACCAGTGAATTGATGCCTTACATTCATATCCTTGTGTGATTTATATTTTTGTTTTGATTTTTTTACTTTTTATACTTTAAGTGCCTTCTCCTTTCAATTGATCCTGTTTGAAAAGATGGTTTATTTTAAAGGAAAGTACTTGGGTTATTTCAAGGGTCTGCAGTACATCAAACACATCTCCAAGGCCAGTGGAGAGTGTTCCTCATCCACATTAAATAAAGCTTCAAACAGGCTGCATTACTGGGCTCACTCAGCTCGCTCTCCACAGCCAGTTTCAATTTCACTAAAAGGAAAGAATTGGTAATTAATTATCTAGGCCGTGTAATGAGTTTCCATTACTTGGAATTCAATAAAGCTCTTTCATTGTGACCAGGCTGATCAATAGCACAGAAGGGCTAATAGAAACCATAGATACAGCTGGGATAATAGAATGGCTATAGGAAATTAGGCCCGGTCCCTGGAGCTCTTTCTTCTCCCTAGGGAATGGAAGCTGCTCAGTAGATCCTTTTTTTAGAACACTCTGTGAGGCATTGTGAAATGAGTAGGCTATTGTGTTACTGCAGGAGCTAATGGAAATTACCTTTACAAAATCCATACACACTTGGAGCTGGAATGACTTTGGAAATTATTTAGTTGTATTACTCATGGATCACCATGCCTTCTAGATGGCCATTTGTGTGTGTTTGTGTGTGTGTGTGTGTGTGCACGTGTGTGTGCCTGTGCATGCTTGCACACCAGGTGATGTCATCTTTATATTCAACACCAACTTCCCCATCCTCTGCCACTTCAGATTAGATAAAGGGTGCAACTTACAAAAAAGCAGCCAATCCTTGGAGTGGCAAGAGGCATATATAGTTGTCTCCAGTAGAATGATGAGAAAGACTAGAAGGGTGGGGGTGGGGCCATAATTCATTTTCTGTGGAATTTAATCCGGAAGTAGGAAAGATGGTTATTGTTTAACTAGAAGTTAAAACTGGTGGACCCTTCAGAGTGTGGATCTTTGAGGAAGGATTAGGATGATGATTAAATCAGATTTATAAGAACAACCTGTGCCTGAGAGAAGAAAACCACGTAGTCCAGCCTTCCAAGAAAGGCTAGGGGGTAGAGCTGGTGCCTGAGGGTGTGCTTGCTTTAGTGTCAGTCTGCTGTGTTTTCCTGTGAGGGTTCTGTTCTTTTTCTTTCTTTTTTTTGGATTCTGTTCTTTGTAAGATAATTTGAGCAAGTCTCTGTTCCTTACAACCAAAGAATCCTAAGTAAGAACCCTAGCCCAATTTCTGCATTTTCTAAGGAAAGAGACCAATTGCACACAGTAGGAATGGCTCGGGTGCATTATAAAATTTTTTTTAAAGATTTTATTTATTTATTCATGAGAGACAGAGACACAGGCAGAGGGAGAAGCAGGCTGCCTGCAGGGAGCCCTATGTGGGACTTGATCCTGGGACTCCAGGATCACGCACTGGGCTGAAGGCAGATGCTCAACCGCTAAGTCACCCAGGCATCCTCCACGAAGTTCTGCAATGTGACCTTGCAAGTCCTCCGCCAAGGGGTAATCTATCTATCTATCTATCTATCTATCTATCTATCTATCTATCTATCATCTATCTATTACCTATCTATCATCTATCTATCTATCTATCTATCTATCTATCTATCTATCTATCTATCTATCATCTATCTATCTATCATCTATCTATCATCTATCTATTATCTATCTATCTATCTATCTATCTATCTATCTATCTATCTATCATCATCATCATCATCTAATTTCCTCTCTCCCCTGAATCTGGGCAGGCTCTTTGACTGCTTTGACCAACAGAGTAGAGCACAAGTGACACTGTGCCAGTTCTGGGCATAGCTCTTGACTGGCCTGGCAGCTTTTTCTTCTTCCCTCTTGGAAACCAGCATCATGCAAAAGTGTGACTTCCTTGAAACTATAGTGCTATGAGAAGCTCAAGCTACATGGAGTGTCCTGGATGGTGAGATGCTGCATAGAAAGAGAGAGAGAGAGAGGGACAGTGAGAGAGAGAGAGAGAGAGAGAGAATGTGTGCAAATGCACAGTCAGGGGAACACCAGGATGTCAGTTACATTAGTAATAAGCCCTGTAGAAGTGAATCCTCTAACATCAGTCACCCCAGCTGATGACACATGGATAAGAGACTAAACTCTCAGCCAAGCCCTTTCCAAATCCCTGACCCACAAAATCTTGAGCAAAATGAAATAGTTACTTTAAACCACTAAACTTTAGGTTAGCTTGCTACTCAGCATTAGATAATCAAAACACTGGGTCATTTGGCTTTCAAATGAGGTTTCTGTCCATGGTGCCTCAATTTTATTGGAATAGACCAATGATTTTAGCAACATAGCCAAACACATTTTTAAGCTAATATTTTATTTGGTAAATAAAAAAAGCATATAAGTGCCACCCTAAAGTCACAGTAAACATTTCAGACAAAGACTCAAATTGTATGACAAGCCCAATTCATTAAGCTTCATGGCAACGGCTGAATGGGAGGTTTCATTAGTTCATTGGAGAAATTAGCAGTTTAAAAGCATAATCTCAAGATTTCATCGTGTGTCAGTGATGCCAAATTTAAGATTTTCTCATTGATGTTTACTTCCCTAGCTTCCAGTAGCTGCAGATGCTTATGAGTGCCCTTAGATGCCCATTCTATAAAATTGATAATTTGTTAGATTCCAACTGTGTCACCAATTTATAGTCAATATCCTACTAGTCAGAAGAAACCAGCTTCCAATTCTTCCCTATTCGCACCAACACCTGTTATTGTCTGACTTTTAGGACATGGCCATCTCAGTGGATGTGAAGTCCTATCACTTTGTGGTTTTGATTTTGCTGTTCCTTAATAACTAATGGTGTTGGTCACCTTGACATGTGCTTATTTGAATATCTTCCTTGGAGAAATATCTGTTCAAATCTTCTGCCATTTTTAAATTGGTTTATCTTTTTATTCATTGCAAGAAGTTCTTTATATAATGCACATACTAGCTCCTTATTATTTGCAAATATTTTTTGTAAGAGACCAATTCCTGAATATTTTTGGGATCGTATGCAGAGCTGAGAATCTGATGAAGCCGTGGGATCTCATCCAACGAAGTGCACACTCCCTTGGAATTTTACACACATTTTCAGGGATTTTAGAAAGCATCCTGAGGCCACGGCATGGAAACCTTAAGAATTCATGTCCCTCTCCTTCTTCCAAGGTTTTGCTCTTCTCTAGGATTATACAGTTATAGTCTGACTATAGGACGTGCACTGCAATGAAATGAAGACAAAGACTCTTTTGGCAAGGGGGGTGAGGAATCATTCCATTTGGTGACAGAGTAGTCTGGCTTGGAAATTGCCCTGAGAAGTTCTCTGAGGGCAATTTTCTGGAGGGCTGAGCATGCTGAGTCTTCAGACAAGAGACAGAAACTGTGCGTGAGATGAGGAGAGATTTTTTTTTTTCTCTTTTTGGATAGAGTAAGGAGAAGGGGGAGACGGAACTTCAGCCAACTGAGAGGCTGAAAGAGAGAAAAGAGAATTCTTGGGCATCTCCTGATGAATTAGAAGTAAATGAATGTTTTCCTAGGGCTAATCAACAGTGTTTGCTTAACTACCTTTGTCATGTCTGCTTCTCAACCAGAGAGAAAAAGATGAAATAAAACAGTGAGAACTATTTAAACAGACAACTGGAAGCCAGAGGCTGGGGAACATTTAGACCTTTCTGTTTTTTAAAAGACTGTTGCTGGAAAAAAATCACGAATTTGAACACTAATTTTTTGGACTTGTGAAGTTACCATTTAAGCTGAACTCAGTGTCTCATGACAAATTTCTTCTTTTCTGTCTAACATCATTATCTTTGCTTTTCAGAATTAATCAGAAAAACTGTGTTCATTATTTCAGAATCTATCAGGAACTTTAAGGCATTATAGAAACAGCATTTAGAGGGGTCTAGGATGTAAACCTTGTACTAATTCTCAATTCATTGTGCCTGAAAAAAGGTCATGTAGGTTTTGCTTTAAGGCTTTTGATGATGGAGAAGTCACCACCTCATAATAAGCAACCCAGCTGATCTGATCGTTGGGCAGTTGTACTGCTTAAAAAATTCCTTCTTCACTGAATGAGCCACTTTCCCTTATTGTCACTAGTTATGCCATTTGAAATAAAAATATGAAAACTATAGATTCTCTTTATTTAGCATCATCTATAAGCTAAGCACTTCTGTGGTAGGTGCTTTATATTATTATTCACTTAAAGTTCATCATGGCAACTTAGAAAGATAGATGCATCTTTCCCATTTAACAGCTAAGAACTGAGAGTTGAATTTATGGTTAAGGGAAAATAACTGAGAGACTGGGATTTTAATTTTGGTTGATAACACCCCCAAATCTAAGTGATTTCCACCGTGTAACATTAAGAATGATTAATTCTCCTTTTACCTGAAGGATTTATTTTATTTTGAAAAGATTTTATTTATTTATTCATGAGAGACACACAGAGAGAGGCAGAGATAAGAAGAGGGAGAAGCAGGCTCTCTGTGGGGAGCCCGATTTGGGACTCAATCCTAGGACCCTGGGATAGGGACCTGAGCCAAAGGCAGATGCTCAACCACGGAGCCGCCCAGGTGCCCCTGAAAGGCTTAAATAATACAATACAATGCTATTTTCCAGGGTCTATTCCTCCTTCAGCAAGCAAACAGCCTCAGATTCTGCTAACCTAAAAGCATATGTTGAATATTTCCTTCTTGTAGCAGAGCTCTGTGCCAGATACTGTAAACAGCATGATTTTGAGTGGGAGCTTGGTTTCTTGATAAACTAACTCACAAGCCAGTAGCCACAACTGAAAATAATCCTGTAAATGCCAATACCAGTGGAAAGAAGCACAATGGAAGATTGAGGATAAGTAACAAGTCCTTAGCATGCTTTGCCTGTGCAATTATTTTGTTAGTTTGTACTGTTTTTTTTTCTTTATCTGCAAATCAAGTTCAGTTTTCACTTTCTGGATGTTACTTTGCTACAGAAAAAAAAGTGTTACATACCTCATTGTTAGGGTGACAAATGGTACCATCTTTTTTATTAGTTCTCTGGTGGTCATCTAGATTTCAGTACAGACAAGCAAGCTGGGGAATTTCCATTTGCAGTTGGGTTAGCTTTGCATCAAGGCAGATGCTCCTAAAGATACAAAAGTAGAATTGAAAAAGCCTCCATTCCTGAGGAACAGAATCATGAAGACAATATGGGTGAAGAGGTCTCACTTTTAACTACAGATCTCTGAGTCTTAAAAATTAGTCTATTTGTATTGATAGCTACAGAGCAGGTTCTTGAATAAAATATAAGCATTACATAGCTGTAAATGGATGCCTTGAAAATTTCTGCAATAACTAGGCATAGGATTTTAAACTTTCTCTGGATTCCATACCATGTGATATGAAAGATGTATAATAGGGTCTTCATACTAGATGAGGGGTGCTGCAGATGAATCTGTGCTAGGATTCTTACGGTAAAAAGAGAATGCACTGAAAAGAAATACATGCCTTTGAAACCCTTTTGGGCATGTTCTTAGACTTTTGACTACAAATTAAATCCTCATGTTTAAATAGTGTTTTCCCAAACCTTATGGGTCTAGCATTGTTCTGTTTCTTTTTATACCTTGTTATTTTATGGGTGCAGGAAGGGTTTAAAAATCAGTGGGTTTAATACAAAGGTCTTCTACTGGTGAGCATAGAATTGAGGACTGGAAACTCTCTCAGTATGTGGCCCAGACAATGGATGCAGGCTGCCTCTGAGTTTGCCAGAGCCCCCAGGCTGGCTGTGCGGGTGCTGGGGAAGGGTCCTGCAGACTGGCCTGGGAAGGATGGGTACATGGGATCCCTCACTGGGCAAGTAAGAGGGAAAGGGGAAAAGGAAAGGAAGAGTAAGGGAGGTGGCAAAATCATTTAAAATCTGTTTAAATATATATTTAAAATTATTTATTTTAATAATAAATTAATAAATTTATTATTTAACAAATTTAACAAATAAATTGTTTGGCAAAAAAAAAAAAAAAGTGTTTTGGCCTTTTGGAAGCGAACATTGACTCCTGGGGCTGATCAAGCTGCCTTCGGGATGTTGTTGGTGAGTGACAGTTTTTTCATTAGTTGTCATTAATTCATTCATTCTGCCAATATTTTCTGAGCACCAGAGGCTGTCCTAAGTCTGAGGTTCTAACGATGAAAAAGATTGACACAGTTCCTTGTGGAATTTGAGTGAATAAAAAAAAGAATTTGAGTGAATAATGAAATAGTATGATCTTTTATTTCACAAGGTAACAAATTTCAGATGAAAAATATATTTTTTTTGTTGAAAGAAATCTTTCCTTTATTTTTTAAACCTTTTTTTTAAAAAAAGATTTTATTTATTTATTGATTTGATAGAGAGAGCCAGAGAGCACAATTAGGGGATTGGCAGATGGAGAGGGAGAAGTAGATTCCCTGCTGAGCAGGGAGCCTGATGCAGAGCTCGATCCGAGGACCCTGGGATCATGACCTGAGCCGAAGCCAGATGCTTAACTGACTGAGCCACCCGGGTGCCCTGAAATTCTTCCTTTGAAAAGCTATCTCATGCAATGCTGTAATATCATTGAATGTTAGGATTGAAGGGTCATTCATTTATGTAGAAAATATTTATGAATTTCTGTTACTTCTAAGCAAAGCTAGTATCTCAGCTAATATTGTTATAGTGGTCAAGAAATACCAGTCTGGTGCTTGCTGTTTCTCCTGAAGGACGGGTTCTACATACCTGTGTTGTACTTCAGTGTGCTTTGACTCTGAAACTTAGATATCTGAGGGCTTCATTCTTCCTCTAATTTCTGCATTCTGGAGGAATCTTTAGGCATTCACACTAGTTTGATGGGTCTGGCTCCAGGTATTCACACTAGTTTGATGGGTCTGGTATGTGGGGATGGGGTGGAAGAGCAGCTAATGGAGAGGGGGCTTGAGGAAGACTTAAAGGTTATTTATCCCTTTTTCTCACTTTGTAAACAAGTTACCTGAGCTCCAGGGAACAGAAGGCACACTGCGTATGGGCCATTATAATATTTCTTTGGAATGGGAAATGTCTACCATGATAAAGGGAAGGCCTTTGTCTCTTTCATTCAGCACTGCATCCACAGTCCCAGAATAGTGTCTGATATCAAGGACCCCAGGGAAGCTCCATACAATCAGAAATCATTAGTTCAACAAATAGGGGTTGGTCTTGCAAAGAGGATCCAAGGGAATTCCCCACAAACAGATTCTTATTAAAAAAAAAATCATGTGAGTTAGAGAGGAAAGGCCAAGGGATGGTTTAATTTATGCTTTTTACCCTGGCCTACATCCTTTTTCCATAGCTGGACCAACGCAGCAGTAAATTAATACCACCCCAGTATGGGGCAGGCCGTCTGTGAAAAGAAGCCTGTTGTCTAGCTAGGGGACACAGTTGACAAATAGGACAGAGGGTTGAGAAGCGGGCAGTGGCTGGGTTTCCTTGGGACACCTACGTTGGCACTTGAAGAATCTGTTTTAATTTTGTTTCTTTTATCCCATGACCCCAAATGAAGTATTTCTTGGCATACACATGTAAGAGAAAGGTTCCAGCATGTCCCATTTACCACAGAATAGTCCAGGTTTATTTCAGCACCATTCACAGCAGCCAAAGAATGTTTGGGGTTCTGAATGGAAGCAGTCAAAGAATGGCCTATTATTTTTGCACCTAAGTTAGCTGAAAGCAGACACTATGAAATCTCTTTCAGAAAGGAAACTATTCTCCCTATCAAAGTTATATAATGAGGTACAATTACACCTTAAGGCAATTGGATTTGATTTTGGTAAGTAATAACTGAGCATGTACCAAGCATCCCTTAAGAGACTAAAGCTAACTTGGACGTGTGGCAAGACACTGTCTAGATGAATGAGTCATATAAGTTCTGATTCTAGGCAAATCATTTTCAAAAACCATAATACTCCTTTGCTAGAATAAGGCTGGTTTAACTGTTTAAGGATGGGATCCCTGGATCCCATGAATTTTGTCATATTCTGTATGACCTTAGAGAAGCCACTTGAGTGCTCCATGTTTTGGTTTCCTTAGCTACAACATGGAAATAAAAACCATACCAAGGCAACCTATTGTGGGTTACACTGTGAGTTCCAAAAAGATATATTGAAGACTTAATATGTGAAACTGTGAATGTGACGTTGTTTGGAAATAGGATCTTTGATGGTGTTATTGAGTTAAAATGAGGCCATTAGGGTGAGCACTAATTGAGTATGACTGCTTTTTGGATAAGAAGAGAGACATATGGACACAGAGACACACAGAGAGAAGGCCATGTGACCACAAATGCAGAGATCTGAGTGATCTGTCTGTGAGCCAAGAGACAACAAAGATTGGAGGCTTCCCCTTGGAAGCTACCAACAGTCAAGGAAGGGTTCTGCCCAGAGTTCCAGAGGGAGGATAGCCGTGCTGACACCTTGATTTTGGCTTTCTAGCCTCCAGAACTGGGAAAGTATAAACTTCTATTGTTTTAAGCCATCTAGTTTGTGGTCATTTGTTACAGGAAGAAACTAATATATTACCTAATGTACATGATATTATGAGGTTCAACAATGATCATATAAATGAAAAATATTCTGACATCTATTACACCAGTAGAAATGGGTATAGAAATAAGATGACATTACCTTTTTAAATTTCAAGATATATCCAAAACGAACTTCTCTAAAGCAGGTGATGTTAACAAAATAACAACAACAACAAAGAAAAAACAAAAAAACAACAAACAAACAAACAAACAAAAGCTAAACTGAAAAATCTGTTAGAGATGCTTTTTATTGCTAAAAAATATTTCACACCAAGGTTTTTGCTTTAACAAATTATCTCTAGTAGAAGTCTGAAAACTCAGCACTTCATAAACATTCTTAAACAGTCCACTTTCTGCCTTCTTTCATTTTTATGTGTTTAAATAATTTCTTTCCCTGAGTCTGTGAGTTTTTTCCCAAGGAAACTCGAATGCCTCATTCATTATACTTGGAATGTGAGCTTTCCCATAGCCTGCACAATAACTAGAAAATAAAAACATGGCAAGATGTAAAAAATGATTTTACAAAAAGTAGCCACTAAAATCCCTTAATAGATCTGAGCCTCCATTCACCACCCCCAAGAAGCCACTGAGGTGTAATAATGTCAAGTTGATGTCATATTGCAATCTTCTGTTAATCTGAAAGACTGGCTAGTCCAAAATGGCACATTTATCATGTCAAAAATTTCATTATGCTCTAGAGAATAGTGTGGTATATTGCCCCTTCTATATATGTCCAGGAGAGGACTGGCTTTCTACATATACAATGATTATTATTAATTCTAAATAGTTCCTTTTGGTGTCCTGAAAACCATCTCAGAACTCTCTTGAACTTGAATTGATCTGAGCAGGAGACAAGAGAGTTAACTTTATCAGACTGAAACTCAGAAACTCTGGAGGTCATCTTGTTTAAATCCTCTTACTTTACTGATAAGGGAAGCAGAGCATAGCTGTTCGGTGACCTGTGGAAGGTCGCACGGGGATTTGGTACAGGATACAATTCCAGTTGTCTAACTTCTACTCCGATGTTCTTTCTTCTCTAAAACCATAGTGGTCATACAAACTTGGTATTAGCTCTTGGATATCACCTTCACAAGCTATGTGACCTTGGAAAAGTCTCTCAAATTCTCTGAACATGCCTTTTTTAGTTTGTAGAATGGGAATCAAAGAAGCAGGCTGGTAAAAGCTGGAGTGTAGCTGAGAGAGAAATACCAGGGCCACAGAGTATTATCCAAGCTGAAAGAATTTCAGCTTACCACTCCCTGTTCCCCATGCCACATTAATTACTACCTCTCTTCTGTCTCCGATGTGGCTTGTTGGGGGGCATGTCTTCCTTGACCCTCAAAGACTTGGATAGGAGCCTTCTGTTTCCACCTGTAGTCCCTGAGGTCATCCCTCATATGCAAGCTCTTCCTTTACCCCACTCCAAGTGTCTAATTATTAGTCTACAGATCTTTGATTGCAGGAACTGTGTCACATTCACTTTTATACCTTAGCACTCTGCACAGCACTCTAAAAAAATAAGTTTCTCAGTTTATGATCAATGGATGCATTGGTTTGTGCACAAATTCTAGGAGGAGATGTTTTGGAGGTATAGATTCTCATGGAGGGAATTTCATCTTTTCTACACCTGCTGCCAATGTAAATGTCAGATGAGCTCTCTCGTGCGTTGTAAGGATCATTTTTTTTCTCAACAAGTTTTCATCTTTGATTATGTTTTGCTTAGGATATTGGTATAATACATTTGCTTGCATTACCTAAACACATGCTGACTAAGAGTGGAGAGAGCTGGGAAGCTTTGACCAAGTTTCACCAGGGAAAATTCAGTTTAGAATCATGTCTCTACTAAGCACAAGCCACGGTGGACTCAGCTACTTGTAAATAAAGACTTCTGAAGTGTGAGGCAGTTGTAGTGGAGTCGAAAGAGCTCCAAGGTTCTTGTCAAATTTCTTGGGTCTGTGCTCTGGTGTCCTTAAAATGTGGAGATAATAGTATCCACTTCACGGAATTTTTGTGATGAACCAACAAGAAAATGTCTGTGAGCACACTTTGTAGATGGTGACATATCACATGAGTGCAGGGGGGTATAGTTCTGACATTCATTGCTACACTGCCAATGACTACTGATTCCTCAGCTTGTTTTAGGATCTAGGACCAGAAAATGGAGGAAACTGGTCATTGAATGTTATTAAGACCTGGGAATTTGTTGACAGTGTGCTAGTGTTTGCCCAGGTGTTGGTGCTCAGTGACTGCTGGAATGTTCCAGTTTGAGCTCAGGTTGCAGAAAGGTCTAAGTGACTAGGAAGACCAAGGCATGGAAAAGCATTAGTGGCTGGAACCTCTCATGCTAATGGTGGAGATACGAAAGGATAGCAAGGTCCTCCCTGTAATCCTCAAACTCTGTTCTAGCAGGCTTCTCAGAGGATACAAGTCTGAAATACTCAAATTATTTCTTTTCAATTAGTCTTCCATCTGGATAGTTCCTGAACTTTGAGTCTAGGTCTGTCCTAGGATATGCCATTGATGGTGATAAGACCGATCACACATGCTTGAGAAATTCAAGTTGACTCTTGTATTGTGAACAGACCTCTCCACAGGGCACCATAAATCTAACCAAGGCCCCAGTACTCTTTGGAAGCAACAGATACTTTCCCCTACAGATGGAACATACTCCGAGAAGGATCTCATTCAGTCAACTTTACAGCCTTGCCCAATAACAGAATCTTTCCTCTTTCATGCCCCTATTTCAAGAATGCATGAGGCCTTTGGACCTGTTTTTCCTTCTAGTGTTCTTAAGCTTAACCTACTGATGCAAGGCAGATGGTTTATGGATTGAAGAGAAAGCCATGACCACAAACATATACACTTAGCATAAAATGCTAAGGACACTTGGCTTGTTTAGCCAAGGCTACAGAGCTTCCCATGAGTGAGGAGGCTGGACAGCTGCAACTTATCCTATGACTAAAGCCTTTCCTCTGTCTCCACATTGTGTGATTACTAACATATTGTAAGCAGGTAAAATAATTTCTTCAGGTTTGAGAGAGAAGATGAATTGCTAGCTATTGTCTTATTATGTTCAGGCTTATATCTTCAATATCTCCATTTTGATGAATTTCTGTGAGTCATCTGCCTTCCATTTAAGGGAATATTTCAAGACATCATACTCTTCTAATCCTTGAACCAGGTGCCTTCTTGTGACACCCACAGCCTCATGTAGGCAGCAAGTGCAGAGTTAGTATTCAGGTGCCCCTGAACAAAACCACCTACCTGTTGAGAAATATTTATTGAGTGGAAGCTGTAAGGATGAGGTTGGAAGCACAGAGAATAGTTTTCCCATAAGCAGAATGATGGGATGACTATGGTGTGTTGCTGTCTGTGTCTCAAAGGAGTGACACCTTGGAGAAGGTACAACAATGCCATCCCTCGGCAGGGATTGTAGCTCCCAGCTGTGGGCATCAGGCATGGGAGGTGCTGTGACATGTGAGGAGATGAAGCTACTCTGAAATCTGCTGCTGACACTTGCTCTTCGTGGAGAAGGTCACCAGGTCACCTTGTTATCTCACTAAGGCTTCTTTTATTTTTGAGAGAAGGTGAGAGTTTAGGGAAGGTTTCCAATGTGCTACAACTAATGGTTTTGTTTTTCATTCACTTTACAGAATATTTTAGAACCAAAGAGAACCGATAGTTTCATCTCTTTGTTTTTCATTTGCTAAAAAAAAAGCAGGGAGGCTCCAATATAAAGACTGTTTAAATAATTTCTCTTTCTGTATATTTGACCAAGCATTATATAAAGACATTTTTCTTTTAAAGGTACAGATAAGTTACTGATTTCAGCCAAATTTTTCAAATGTTGCATGTGGTTTAATGATTTCAGTTATGACTTAATATTTGAATAATGTCATAGCTCTCCAAATCTTCCATAATTACAATTCAATTTGTCAGAGTTTACTTAATAGCCATGTGCCTAAGCATAAGGGAAACACTTGGTCTGTTTAGCAAACCTTCTGTTGAAACAGAAATACGGGAGATTATAGCTGTTGATTACTGTTTTCGTGTGGGTAGGATCTGCCGTATGATACAAGATGGCTCCTGCCAACCCAGTCAGCAAAGGATTTTGTTTAGCAGAATTCTGTTTAATAAGAAAGAGTTTTGATACATAATCTTGTCTCAGATGGATTAAACTATTGATTTACCAATACTGTTCCTCTCTCGACCCAGGGGGACTCTGTTGATGCCACTTAGAATATTACAAACTCTCTGCCATATGCATGTTGTCTAGCCCATGCTTCAACCCTATCACCTTTCAGCAGATTGCTTTAGACAAGAGATCTCATGGGCAAGGAATCTGCAATGCATATAAGCTTACTTGCTGATTTAATACAAGAGAGTCCTAGACATTGACCTTGTCTTGAGTTATTCTAACTTGGCAGGGCTGTAACACTGCAAAGACCTGAAAAATCCCTTTTTAACAAGGCTACCTGAACCAAATGGCCCCAGTCCAAATACATGAAAATTTAAAGATGTCCAAGAGATCAGTGGCTTACAGAATTAAAGAGTAGGAAGACTGATGTTGCACTTACCTCAGGTATACTTATTTATCCAGTCAAGGATTCTGTCTCCAAGCATAAGAGCTGCTCTGTTATCACTTTATAAATTGCTGTGCATATTATTTCAGTAATGGACTGGGAGGAGACATTCTGTTTGAAGAAGTTAAAAGGTACCAAATGCCCCACTAAAATCCCCTGATGTTCAATTATTTGAAAGAAATGATTTCTCCTCAAAGCAGTTTGTATTTTTAATTTTTCCAAAAGCAGCAGCTAAGATATAATGTCCATAGAGCCCGTGGTCTTTGGAGTGCCCACAGGTATTGCAGGCCGACTAAAGCCGTTCTCAAGGCAAGAGGCAGTCCAAGACCAGGATGCAGGTGCTTACAGTTTTGCTTACGAGTGCTTTCTTTCAGTGGGGGAAAAAAATCCCATAATTTTCCAGGGTAAGGGAGAAATTGGCAATACCTATCAACTTGGCACTAAGTAAGTCTAATTTGGCAAGATTTACAGTGTACCCAGTGCAGAAATGATCATATGCGCACATCATGTACTGTATCTTCAATGGCAGCCCTAATGCACTCTGTGCTCCTCTAATGACAGTGGCTGGAGCACAAGGGCTCCTTGGCAAACCCATCTCCACTATGATGTGTTGAAAATATTAGTTGTTGAAACCACGGGAAAGGAGGCAGGCATGGATATATTTACTTCTGCATCAGGACACTCTATATTCTATTGTATGTGGCATGGTCCAGGCTGACCACTCCTAGCAAGAAGCAAGAGAAGATAAAAACCAAAGTGTGCCAATAAAGGATGAGAGGTGGCCAGGAGCAAGGTTATTAGGATAGGAAACCCAAAGCCCCACTGGGCATGCTTAGGGCAAGCATCTTTCTTTAGCTGAGCCTTAGTTTCCTTATTGTAACATGGTCAAGTTGAGTAGGTGATGTCTTAATGCATGTTTAGCCTAATATCTATGGTAAATATGGTTAATCCAGAACAAACTTATAGGCAGCCTTTAACTTCCCCATTCTGTACTTATATGGCGACCATCCACTTAATGCATTGGAGTTCTTAGCGTGAAACCTGCCCTTAGTGTTGTAAAGACAAAGTAAAGACATACTGTTGTGGGTTTCTAAAGGAGTTGTTCTGCGAAAAATTGTTTGGGGAGATATTGTTGGGGGAGTGCAAATGAAGAGAGGGTATGCTTTTATTTTGGGGTGGCAGGCACTGCACCAAAAATGAAATAAAAGTGTAACTGGTTTGGTGGATAATTGGGGCTCTACAGAGTACAAACAGAAAAGAGTATAATTCTCCCCTAACACTGCATCTCCAGTTCCTGCAAGCACGCTCTGTGGATTAGTTCTTTTCCTGCCCTTGGATGAACCCTTAGGCAGGTCTCGCCTCCCAGATGATAAACAAATGGTCCCTTGTTTGGGGATTAAAACTTCAACCTCATCTAATAATCACACAACTCCAGTCCAGTCCAGAATATTAATCAAGACTTCAAATGTGTATCCAGGTAAACCTTCCCCACCTTGGGCCTGACCCAGGCTGGCATTCTAGAGTACAGAGAAAGGGCAGAGCCACCCCCTCAGTACTTCCTAGCTGTGATTTTTGACACCTCTGGCTTTGGAGAGGATAATGAGGGAATTATAGGAAAGAGCAGAATCTTATCTGCCTGGTACCCCTGTGATCTGCCATTGATGTCACTTGGACATGGCAGATGTCCAAAAGTGAGTCTGTCTTTTGGGCAGTTTTGTACATTTCTGGAGGACCCATTGCCTCTCTTTTGTCTGGGTGCAGCTATACCCTCAGTGCCTGCACTTCTAGCATTTTAGCTGTTGGATTGCTGTCTGTCCCCTGGAGGGATGGAAACCAGACTTTGTGATTGAAGATGGAGTAAGTCCTTTCTAGAACTAGGGTTGGGGTTAAGTAAGAAAGAAACTGAAGGTGCTCTGACTTCATCATCAATTTCTCAGGCTGAAGGGTGCCTGAGCTATGGGAGGGAGAATATATTTTGTAAAAATTATGATCAGAATATTTAATATGAGACTAACCCTCCTAACAAATTCTTAAGTACGCAATACAGTATTGTTAAACCCAGGTATGATGTTATACAGCAGATTCTAGGACTTGTTCATTTTGCGTACCTGAAACTTTTGTATTGGATTTGATTTTATTATTTATTTATGTATTTATTTATTTTAAATATTTTATTTATTTATTTGAGAGAGGGAGAGCAAGAGGGAGAGGGAAAGAGAATCTGAAGCAGGCTCCACGCTGAGCTCAGAGCTCGATCCCACCACCCTGGGTCTCATGACCCTGAGATCAGGATCTGAGCCAAAACCAAGAGTTAGATATTTAACCCGCTGAGCCACCCATGTACCCCAATATTGGATAGGAACTTGAAGTTCTGATTATCTATCTGGACTAGACAAAGATACTTAGACTGGACAATTTTTTTCAATGCCCAGACTAAGAAGCAAGTTGTTTGTTCTTTAGAAGTATTTGCTAAAAAAATATATGATATTTCATATTTTTCTTTGTGTCCAATAGAAGTGTTCCATTTTACATTTTATTTGCAATGTAGGACTCTTGGCCTGCATAGTTGAAGTCACATTTCTTAAAATACATCTTAAAGTATGAACACCTTCCTTCCTATATCCATCATCAAACATCACCATCAATGATGCTTTCACTATTTCTTTTTTGTTGTTGTTAAGATTTTATTTATTTATTTGAGAGAGAAAGCGAGAGCAAGAGCACAAGCAGGAGGAGTGGCAGGCAGAGGGAGAGGGAGAAGCAGACTCCCGGGTGAGCAGAGACCTCTATGTAGGGCTGGATCTCAGAATCCTGTTTGTACTCATGACCTGAGCTGAAGGCAGATGCTTAATCCACTGAGCCACCCAGGCACACCACTTTCTATTCCTCTAGAGAAAACAACTTTTGTGCTTTCCGCTGGGCTCTGACCACTTCTCTCTGTGCCCAGTGGTCAGTGAGGAAGAATGTAAGAAATCCCAGGAGATAGGAATTTGTGGGAAATATTTTGAAAAGAGAACAGACCCATCGGGGACCTGATACTCTACTCCTTTATCCCCCTGTCATCTGCTGTGATGGCTCAGAAATGAGTAGCAGCAATGAGACAGCGCATTGTTTGAATGACTTGGAAGGGGAACATTTCTAATAATAGCGCCAGGACTAATGAACTTCACATTAATTAATGAAAGTGACAGTAGTTGAATCTTATTCAAATAACATGAATACAAATAAAAACATGCCCGGGCTTGCTTGTCACAGTGTTGCACTGAATGCTACAGTCTGTTAAATAGCTGGCGTCAGCCAACAGGATACCTGGAATACTTCACAGAATAATACCCAATAGTTCACCAGTCAGTTTCTGAATAAATGTGAACTATTCTTTTATGGGTTTAGGGACAGGAAATGAAGTACAGGCTAGATGTCTATATTTGTCAAAGGAAAGCTTCTCCTATATTTCCCATATAACTATGAAGCGTCCATTATCGGGTGTTTCCTCCTAATAGTGTTAGGAGGTGATGTCCTGAGATTTTTCTCGGACCAGTGAATTTCTTCCAGACTAATCTCACGAGAGAGCAGGTCTCCAAACAGGCAACTTCTGTGAAACTCGGAGAATGTGACTTTTATAATCCTCTGTGGATACGTGGAATTGATAAAGACATGGTGTGCTGGTATCTTCACATATACAAGTGGCCTGTGGTTGCCATTTTACATGTGCTGACTTGCGACTTTCTTTCAACAGCTGGGTGGGACTCAATAGGTAGAATGACAGCAGCTGATTTTACTTTGTTCCTTTTCAGCATATATTCCCTCAACCTGTAGCATTTTGACTCTGCATTGCCAGAGAGTTTTATGGATCTCTCCAACGTAAGTTTCTTTAGAGCAGAGTTTCTCAACCTTGATGAGAGAAAAAATGCTTTACAAGCTGTAGATATAAAGGAAGCCACTTTAGATTTCTTTCTAAGTCAGCATGACTCTACATAAACTTCGTTTAAACTTTGAATAAAGCTCCTTTTCCATTTTAGAGATTCTAAAAGTTTTGTTCATTTTGCATTGACAATCTCAACACTACTGACATCTTGGGCAGGAAAATTATTGATGGTGATGGGCGGTGTATTGAGGGCGTTTTGCAGCATCCTTGGCCTCTATCCATTAGGTGCCAGTAGCAACTCTCCCCTAGCTGTGACAAGCAAAAATGTTTCCAGACACCTGACCAAATATCCCCCGAGGAATTAAATCCCTTTTTAACTCCCTCCCAAATTAGGACCAATGCCTTAGACAAAGGATCCTGTCTCCCCTCAAGGCTCCTGCAAAGAACATTAATAGAGCATCAATGACTTAATATGAAAGCAAACCTGGAAATGCCCTGGTGTACTCTCCTTAGAGTCAGATTTTAAACTATGAGATGTGAATTATGCCAATTTTTAGGAGGAATGTGCTTTAACGGATCCATTGAGATGGGAAATATGGTTTCAATCTTTAAATAGACAATACTGTCTTTTATTTTTTTAATTTTTATTTTTTTAAAGGATTTTATTTATCTGATTGAGAGAGGGAGAAAGCATGAGTTTAGGTGGGGAGGAGCAGAAAGAGAGGAAGAAGCGGACTTCACGCTGAGCAGGGACCCCGATGCAGGGCTTGATCCCAGGACCTTGGGATCATGGCCTGAGCCAAAGACAGATGTTTAACTGATTGAGCCACCCAGGCGCCCCATGGCAATGCTATTTTTTAAAGAGCAGGTGCTTTTTAAGAACAGGCTCCCATTTTCCATTGATAACAATTGCTGATAATACTATTGATACTAATATTTTAATGATTCAGAGCCTACTACTAGTAAAATCACAAAGTAAGATAGAGTAGTGTAAATCAGTCTTTTTATTATAACAAATATGAAAGAAACACAGAATAAAGTGGTACTACTTGGGATTTTGTTCAAGGGTGAAAAACAAATTTAATGGTAATAGAAGCAGAGGTAGGCAATAGGCAGAGATAGGAAAAATTTAATCATTACAGGACTAGAATGAAATACTAGGTAGACAAGGATAATATAAGAGCAGAGTGGTCCAAAATAGTTTCAAGAGAAACTTGTCTAAAATCGCCTTTTTCTCAGAGCTTCAGGTGAGAACCACTGTACAATTTAGTCTTGGGGAATTCACAATTGAGAATGTAGTTTCAAACCTCCCTCTCTTTGAACAAAGATCACTTAATGACTGACTTCATTTTGTTTTATTTTTTATTAATTTTCAAACAAAAGGTCTCACATACTTATTACTGAACCAACTTACTGGTGCAGAAGCATAATAAGAGAGAAAAGTCATTTTTCTGTGTCTACTGTTTAGATAGTAGTGATCTTACAGAGGGATACAAGCACATGGCCATCACACAGCATAAATATATGTGCCACCTTCTATGTCATCCCTTATAGATCCAGCTTGGTTCTACAATGTCCTCTCTTGGACCTGTATGGGATTTTATTACCAGTTTTCATCTGAATCCACTGGGAAATGGGATGATCCCGCTTTTGTGTCTTGGTCAGGAATGGCTTGATCCTGAATGTCTTGTGAGAAGACATGGTGGAGAACGGTCAACCCACACACACCATGATGGCAGAGAAAGGGAGAGTTAATGAGCATTTTAAATGCATTGCCTTTGCCATCTGATTTATTAATGCTTCCTGCAAGCTTGGAAAATTCAGAGCTGTTTTCTTTTCTCAGAAAATGGTTGGTGAAGAAACCAACATGCCTATGACCCCAAATCCTGTGGCTAACATCAAAGTGAATAAAAGTGGAAATACAGCAAAATGGCAGAAGTGATTTTTGATTTCTTCCCTGTCCAACCTGTGAAGGAGTGCAGATCTACCTAGGCTTTGAGTGACCATCTCACCACTATGAAGGTTTTTTTAAAAAAATTTATTTATTTATTCATGAGAGACACACAGAGAGAGGCAGAGACATAGGCAGAGGGAGAAGCAGGCTCCCTGTGGGGAGCCAGATGCAGGACTTGATTCCAGGACCCCAGGATCACATCCTGAGCCAAAGGCAGACACTCAACCACTGAGTCACCCAGGTGCCCCACTATTATGAAGTTTTTAATCATGATTGTGGGAAATAACACTGATATATATATAATATACATATATATGTATAATATACATATATATATACACAATATATATATACATCAGTGATGTGTGTGTGTGTGTGTGTGTAAGCAGACTCCCCGCTGAACATGAGGATAACATGGGACTCAATCTGATGATCCTGACCATTGATATTTTTAGAAACAAGGGACATGTTCAACTCAAAAAAAAAACAATTTCACTTTCTTTGCCAAAAGAAGCTGCTCCACTTGAATACAGGAAATTAAATTTCTATGCCAAAAGCATGTTTACAGGTTGCCCCACTTATTTCCTTCTGATGCTTTTCTGAAAATACTTTCCTTTCTAATAATAGTTGATTAACTCAAATGAGTACTTATCAGGGCTCTGTCTTGGTCGCTGCATGAATTCTTAGCGAGCTATCTGCTAGGTATCCTCAGAATTTATCAGATGCCCACAAAGTTATTAGGGCTGAGAAAATTACTAATATAATGTGAACAAAAATACTTTATGGGCTGAGATTATAACTCATTGTTCCCCAATTCATCCTTTAAAAATTAATAAAAAAATTGGTATTTTATTTTCACATGAAAATTTCATTCAGATACATTTAAATGCCATAGGATTAGGAACACAAAAATGTTTTCTTCCACATATAAGTGAAATCCCATGGTATTTGTCTATTTGTCTTTCTCTGACTGACTTATTTTACTTAACATTATACTCTCTAGTTCCATCCATTTTGTTGTAAATGACAAGATTTCATTTTTTTACTGTATAGATGTGTGTATATGTATATATAAATATATATGTATGTGTGTGGTGTGTGTGTGTGTGTGTGTATACAGTCTTTATCCATTCATCTGTTGATGGGCACTTGAGCTGGTTCCATAAATGGGCTATTGTAAATTATGCTGCTGTAAACATATATCCCTTTGAATTAGTGTTTTTGCATTTTTAAAGTACTCAGTAGTGTGACTATCAGATTGTAGAGTAGTTCTATTATTACCTTTTGAACAACCTCCATACTGTTTTCTACAGTGGCTGCTCCTGTTTGCATTTCCACCAGCAGTGCAAGAGGGCTCCTTTTTCTCCACATCCTTGCCAACACTTGTGGTTTCTTATGTTTTGATTTTCGCCATTCTTACAGGTGTGTAGTGGTGTCCCGCTATGGTTTGGATTCGCATTTCCCTGATAATGATGATGAGTGTTGTTTGAGCATCTTTTCATGTGTCTGTTGGCCATCTGTATGTCTTCTTTGGAGAACTGTCTGTTCATGTCTTCTGCCCACTTTAAATTGGATTATTTGCTTTGTGGGTGTTGAATTGTAAAGTTCTTTTGTATTTTAGATGTTAACCCTTACTGGATATATCATTTGCAAATATCTTCTCTTCAGTAGGTTGTTGTTTAGTTTTGATCGTTTCTTTTTCACCATGCAGAAACTTTTTATTTTGATGTAGTCTCAATAGTTTATCTTTGCTTTTATTTCCCTTATCTCAGGAGATATATTTAGAAAAATGTTGCTATGGCAGATGTCAGAGACATTACTGTCTGTGCTCTCTGCTAGGATTTTTATGATTTCAGGTCTCACATTTAGGTCTTTAATCCATTTTTAGTTTATTTTTGTGTTTATCTTTGTAACTTTTTATTTTGAAATAGTTTCAAATTTACAGACCAGTTGCAAACACAGTACAAAACACTCCCTCTGTTGTTCTCCCTGCTTGTGTTCTTTTGCTCTCTCTCTCTGTCAAATAAATAAATAAAATCTTTTTAAAAATAAAATAGAGAGAATCATGTTTTTGTACATAGCCACAGAACAACTGTGAAAATCATAACACTCACACTGACAATATACTAATATCTAGACGTTATTCAAATTTTAGGCATTGTCTTATTTACGCATTTTATGGGGAGAAAATGTGTGGCCAGGAGTCCATCACGAGTTGCATTACATACATACTCTGTCTTATGTGCTCTACTCTGGAACAATCCCTTGTTTTTTCTTTGCTTTTCATAACCTTGATGTATTTTCAGAGAACTTACCAGTAATTTCATAGAATATCTTTCAATTTGTGTTTGTTTGATGTTTTCTTAATATTAGTCTGAGATTATGTATTTTTGCAAGCTTGTCGCAAAAGTGAGACTGTGTTCTCAGCATAGTGTATCAGGAGGCTCATAAGGTCATTTTGAACCATGACTGGATGATACTTTTTATTGCTTCATCAAGATGGTGTCTAACAGGCTTATTCTGTTATTATTAGTGTTACTTTATTTTTTAAAAGATATTTATTGTAGGGGACCTTTGGGTGGCTGAACAGTTTAGCACCTGCCTTCAGCTCAAGTCATGATACTGGAGTCCTGGGATTGAGTCCCACATCGGGCTCCCTGTGTGGAGCCTGCTTCTCCCTCTGCCTGCGTCTCTGCCTCTCTCTCTCTGTGTCTCTCATGAATAAATAAATAAAACTTAAAAAAAAAGATATTTATCTTAGAGAGAAAGACTGAGGGGGAGCAGGGGGAAGAGCACAGGCAAAGAGAAAGGCTTAATCATATTCACTGCTGAGCTCACAGCCTGACACGGAGCTCAGTCCCACCACCCATGAAATCATGACCTGAACCAAATCCAAGAATTGGACGCTTAACTGACTGAGCCACCCACGTGCCCCTGTAGTGCTACATTAAAGTTACTATTTTTCTCTGTCATTAATAAGTATTTTGTGGGGAGATACTCTGAAGCTGTGTAAATATTCTGTCCTTTATCAGACCTCCACCAGTGGTTTTTGCATCCACTGATGATTTCTTGTCTGAAGCAGTTGTTACTACAGTAGTTGCCAAATCATGATTTTCTAACACCATAATTTCATCTTTATTAATTAGCTCTGAATACTAGTTTCCATTTCAAGGAGCTTGGATTCTTGAAGAATGGCTGATTTCAGGGCTAGAGGTGGGAGACTGAGATAAGCTTGGACTGGCTCATGGAACAAGAAATCATGGAGTTTCTTGAGAATGTTGGGAACATGTCAAAATGACACTAGAGCTGGCCCGAAAGAGTTCCACTGGCTAATCCTTATGTGGTTAGAGCACCAAAACTAGTAATGTAATGGATTATAACCCATTGAATAAGAGATAAATAATATAAAAATTGATGGGTCTCTACTGTATGAATGAATCAATGAACAAAATGTAGATAGAAAGATCCTTCTTGGAGTAGAATGCCATTTTTTTTCTTTTAAGGAGACATTGCTTGAAGAGGGTGTGTTATCGGTAAAATGCTAGTCAGTAAGTCAGAACTCCATTAGCTCCTCAAAAGAGATATCCAGCACATTTTTCCTTATAGATATAGGGCACTGCTGTTAGAGAGGGACATGGGATTTTCCAGAAGTTTCTTTGCTATGAGACAGAGAATGCTGACCCAGGTGCCACTGGATCCTAGGAGAATGTCGTGGCAAATTCCTTCCCTCTTTTGATGACAAGACTAAGACACCTGGTTTTATTCTTCCAGTGAGAACTACTGCTAAATAGGGCAGCCCGGGTGGCTCAGCGGTTTAGCGCTGTCTTCAGCCCAGGGCGTGATCCCGGGGTCCTGGGATCGAGTCCCACGTCGGGCTCCCAGCATGGAACCTGCTTCTCCCTCTGCCTATGTCTCTGCCTCTCTCTCTCTATGTCTCTCATAAATAAATAAAATCTTTTTTTTAAAAAAGAACTACTGCTAAATATGTTTTGTAAAACTCCAATCTATAATTTTGAAAGGGCCCATGGATGCTTCCTCACCTATGGACAGGTCAAGAGGCTCATCACCTGTCAGAACCCTAGACATGACTCAGTGTTTCCTACTGACAGTTCTGTCTCAAACATTTTGCAGCTTGGAGTAGAAAACCTACCCATTATATGTCTAAGTATTTTTAAAGATATATATGTAGCTAAAAAATTCACTAAATAAAATATGTCTGTTCTCCTACCTTGAAAAATGCACCATCAGAATTACAAATAAAAGTGCCAGTGGGCTTTAGTATGGTTAACAATTAGCAACAGAATTGGCTGAATTTTATTATTGCACATATCTGAGTGTTCTCTTGCTTGTGCAGTGATGTTTCTCCACAAAAGGCTTTGGGAATGGATTTTGGTGTGGGTAACTTGTCTGGAGGTTATCCCAAGAAGCACAGGGGAGAGAACAAGGAAATCAAGACAGGAAAGGGGGGAAAAGCCAAAAAGTAAGTGACAGAGAACAGCTTAGCACCATGGACAGCTGGGACTCACTTCCCTTTGGAAGCATATCTTTCAGTAAACAAAACAAAACAAAGCAAAACAAAAGACACCCTCCCTCCACTTTTGCCTTTGTACATGTTCATGATAAAGTTATTTTTCTTTAACCTGTAGTACAATTACAGGAAATTAGTTTCTATGCCAAAAGCACGTTTGGAGGTTGATTAGTTTGTTTTCCTCTGAAGCATTTCTGAAATTATTTCTCCTTTCTAATAATAGCTGATTAACCTGAATGCATTTTCATTAGTGCCCCTCATTAGTGCAGTCCGCATCGAGGAATTGTGCACGGTGAGACAGGAGAGCTGGGGAACTTTATTCACCGATGTTGATTCTCTTCAGTTGCTGATTGTCTCAGAGAGTATCAAATTCCTCGTGCTTTGGGCTTTTCTGTGCACTTTCTGATCTAGATCCCATGACGCTGGAGAAAGATCTTAGGCAGAGAAGCAGGAAGTTGTAAGCCCTTGCACTGACTGTTTTTCTCCCTTCCCCAAATATTTTGTTTGTCTTATAATCAAGAATTTTATGTAATGGCTTCTACCCAGAATAATACACTAAATGCATTTTAAGTCTCTCAAGTTGTATTTTCATCAAAGATAACACGTAGAGCAAATATAAAATTATTATTTTCTTATGTTTTTATTTGCTTATATTTTTCAAGTGTCAGATATTTATTTATTTATTTATTTATTATTTATTTTTTTAAGTATCAGATATTTATTCATCAGTGTAAACCCCAACATAATACACCAACGTGATTTTCTGCATTTACAGGGGAAAACTCATGTTTTCAAATTAAAAAAAAAAATTTACATGACAAGGCAGATCAGAAATTAGGCTCAATTAATGCCAAACTGTTAAAAACATTTATGTCCAGTTGAGTTTTTTCATTTCTTATTTTTTAAGCTACACCTAGGATTTTTTTTTAAGGTTTTATTTATTTATTCATGAGAGACGCAGAAAGTGAGAGGCAGAGACACACGCAGAGGGAGAAGCAGGCTCCCTGCGGGGAGCCCGATGTGGGACTCGATCCCGGGACTCCAGGATCACGCCTTGGGCCGAAGGCAGGCCCTCAACCACTGAGCCACTCAAGCATCCCTACACCTAGGGTATTTTATTTTTTATTTTTATTTTTTAATTAATTTTTATTGGTGTTCAATTTACCAACATACAGAAAAACACCCAGTGCTCATCCCGTCAAGTGTCCACCTCAGTGCCTGTCACCCATTCCCCTCCAACACCCGCCCTCCTCCCCCCTTCCACCACCCCTAGTTCGTTTCCCCGAGTTAGGAGTCTTTATGTTCTGTCTCCCTTCCTGATATTTCCCTAGGGTATTTTAAAATAACCTTTCTCTTTTGGAATAATTTTGGATTTACAGAAAGTTTGCAGAGATAACCAGAATTCCCAAATGCCGTCCCCAGTTTCTGCTCATGTTAACATCTTACATTACCGTGATATGCTTGTTGTAATCAACACACCGAGATTGGTACATTAGAATTGACCAAGCTTCATAATTTATTTGGATTTCTGCCATTTTTCCACTGCTGTCCTTTTCTGTTTCAAGAGCCAATCCAACTTACCACAGTGCATTTAGTCTTCCTGTGTCCTTAGTATCCTCCGGCCTGTGACAATTTCAGTGTCTTTCTGTTTTTCACCACCCTGGAGTTTTCAAGGGGAACTGGTCAGGTATTTTGCAGAATGTCCTCAGCTGAGTTTGCTGCTGTCTTTGTCACGCTTAGTCAGTGGTTAAAGGTTTGGGGGAAGACTACAACAAGGTGAGGTGCCCTTGTTATTCTCATCACATCATGCCAGGGGGACACACATTACCCACATGACCAGCTGGTGTTCATTGGTTTCTCCACTATAATTTTACTTGCTCTCTCCAGCAGTAAGAACTTCCAGCCTACCGCCAGGAGGAGGGAGAAATGAAGCTTCATTCCATGTATCATTTGGAATCCTTTTATAAGGAAAATTTAGGTCTTTACTCCCATTAGTTATTGATTGAATTCATTTATTTATGTCTGTATGGATTCACCTATATTTATTTTACTTTTTGAGTTATAATACCATATTGTATAGTTTATTTCTTTGCTCAAATTCTTTCAGTTTTGGCCATTGGGGACACTTTTAGGTTGACTTCTGTTTCCCTTGACATGCCTTCATTTTTTTTTTTTTCCAGCACTTCCTTACTTTCTGGCCCTCAAAGATATCTGGGCTCAACTTTAATATACCTGTTATAATCCAGGAATAAATCATTCATCTAAGAAGCTTTGGTTCCTGTCATTGGAGAATAGTACAATAGAAACCAAGATTTGGGTATTAGGTGTGCTCACTGCTACTGGGGTATCACTCCCTCTAGGCCCTTTCAGCAGAGTTATGAAATATCTGGATATATATTAACACATGCCCTATATTCCTAATTATCTCTAGCTATCATCTGAATATATAGTAAACTAAACATGAGTTTATGTCTTTGACTCTAATCCATTACCACATGGTTCATTCTTGTTCCCTCCTACCACCTGATTATCTGTAACTTCTGTCTCTGACAATGAGAAACCTGGTTCTCACCATGCACTATCCATTTACTAATATGTTTAACTCTAGTACCCATTTTAGACAGTTTTAGAGTTGTTAACTGATTCCATAATGAGAAAAAAATTATCAACTAGAGTGCAGTGTTTATGTACTCTTCCATTCTTGTGTACTTAACCTAACAGTTTCTAGTCTGTAAAAACTGTTTTCAAAGTTACTTATTGAGGTCAGCCCCTTTTTCCCCACCACCCCTTCAATGAAGTTATTTATACATTTGTATCATGGATCCATTTGTCGTACTCTGCATTCCATCTTGGGATCCCTCTGATATTGTGTTTGATTTTATTTTTAATGTTCACTCTTTGTAATGTATGTTTCTAGGGGTTTTGGTGAATGGGTTTGGTCCACAAGTCCAGTACCGTAGAGAACAGTTCCATGATCGTAAAAATTGCCTTCTGCCTCTCTTTTAAGCTATCCTTTCCTATTACTCTAAGCTCTGAAGATCACTAATATGTTTTTCATCTCTATGAGTTTCCATCCAATTGCTTTTTTCTGATGTAGACAGATAACAGGTAGCTTTCGGGATCTGACTTTCTTACATAGCAAGATGCATTTCAGAGCCATCTATGTTGTGTGAATCAATAGCTTTTCAATATTGAATAGTATCTATTGTATTGATGTAACAGCTTGTTTATGTATTCATCAGTTGAAGGACATCTTGATTGCTTCCAGTTCTGGGTAATTATGAATAAAGCTGCTGAGAACATCACATACAGGTTTTTGTGTGAAAACAAGCTTCTATTTCACTTGAACAAATACCTAGGAGCACAATTACTGGATCGAATGGTAAATCTGTTTCACTTTATAATAAACCACTAAACTCTCTTCCAAAATAGCTGTACTATTTTGTCTTCTCACCACCAGTGATGAGAGTCCTTGTTGCTCAGTATCCTCAGCATGTGATATTGTTAGGTTTTTAAAAAGTATTTTAGCTATTCTAATATATGTAGATTGGTATCTTATTGTGATTTTAACTTTCCATTTCCTAATGACAAATGATGGTGAGAATCTCTCAAATGCTTATGTGCCCATGTATTTGCCAAATTTTGGTGAAATGTCTGTTTAAATCTTTTGCCTGTTTTTAATTGTGCTTTTTGTTTTCTTATTGTTGAGTTTAGAAATTATATATTCAGGACACAAATTATTTATAAGATATGTGATTGGCAAATATTTCCCCCATTCTGTGGCTTGCCTTTTCATCCTCTTAATAGTGTCTTTTAAAGATCAGAAGTTTTAAATATTAATAAAATCAAATTTATCTTTTCTTAAAAAAGTTTAAGGATTGGGTTTATGATGTTGTATTAAAAATTCATCTCTAAATCCTGAATCATGCAGATTTTCTCCTATAGGTTTTTGAAGAATTTTTATAGTTTTACATTTTACATTCAGGTCTATGATTTATATTGAGCTAATTTTTGTATAAGGTATAAGGTATGTGTTGAGGTTAATGTTTTTGTCTATAGACATCTAGTTATTTCAGTACTATTTGTTGAAGAGACATTAGTTTTTCCATTGAATTGCCTTTGCTTCTTTGTCAAAACCACTTCACTGTGTTTGTGTTTGTCTATTTCTGGCCTCTATGTTCTGTTCCACTGATCTATTTGCCTAGCTTTTAACAATATAATGACATCTTGGTTACCACTGCTTTATAATAAGTTTTAAAATGTGGTAAAACGAGTCTTTTGACTTTCTTCTTTTTTTGCAATTGTTTTGTTTTTTCTAGTTTCTGTGTCATTCTATTGGATTATAGTTATAATTCTGCTACTCCAGATTTTATTTATGACCTAGGAACTAGAACCAATGCAAAAACTACCATGTTATAATGATATTATTCCTGTATTTACAAATTGCCTAGGAGCAACTGGTATTATAAAAACATATACTATAGTAGAAGGACTCTGTACTCAATGAATAGTAGTTACTATTATTGTCAAATATGTCTTATAGGGTAATTGTCAAGAAACAATTATAATGTGTGAAGCTGCTTTGTAAAATCAAGTGCTATATGAATATACATTACTTTTGAGTTTAAACTATATGATACCATATTTTATTCTTGCCATCTTCTGTGCATAAATGGACTATTGATCTGGATAAGGTTCATATAATTTTAGATGACATATGTGGATATTAAGGCTGTCTGGAGAAATAGATTAACAAAATCTAGTAATGTTATGGCTAGGCACACCACTTCCCATTATTCCCTTCATTCAGAGAGTCAGGCAATGATTTCCTAGAAAATCATTTTAAAAGTCTGCTCATAGTATTATATATCTTTTAAGAGATGGAAGATCAATGAGCACCAAAAGGATGTTGCTTTGATTATAGCAAAGGATTCAGGCTTAATGTAGGAGCTCGTTTCTTTCTTTCTTTCTTTCTTTCTTTCTTTCTTTCTTTCTTTCTTTCTTTCTTCTTTCTTGTTGTGAGGTTGAACCCCTCATTTGGCTCCACACTGGCTGTTGAGCCTGCTTAAGATTCTCTCCCCATCTCCTTCTCCCTCTGCCCCTCCTCACCCCCATCCTCTCTCTCTCTCAAAAAAAGGGGGGGAGGGGAAGGAAAAAAAAACCTGCTCTGTGTTCATGGATGGAACAAGAGGAACAGATTTCTAGAAATCTTATGGGCCAATTCTCAGCAAAATTTTGTCACAGAAATTCAGTGGGATTTATTTATTGATATAAGTTGAATTAAAAATTAAAATGGTATGGAACAATTGCCATATATTTTCAATGAAAAATTCTCTCCAGCTTGTGTTTAAAATGCCCAGGAAGGCAAAATAAAGCATGGATTCTTTAGGAATAAAGTAATGTTGAAAGCCTTTATTAACATTTTTACTTCCAGTAATCGTGGAACACCTTATGCTTGGGAAAATTTTAAGAACAAGTAGGCAAGCTGGATAAAATAAAAAAAATGATCGGTATGAAGGCACTAGAGAGTTATCAAGATATCCAGAATTTGAGGTTTCAGTATCCTAGAGAAAAGAAGCATGCTTTGAAATGCACTCACTCTTATTTTCTGTCAGTGTTTTCCATTTAAGAACACTCTTCTGGGGGATCCCTGGGTGGCTCAGCGGTTTAGCAAATGCCTTTTGCCCAGGGCATGATCCTGGAGTCTTGGGATTGAGTCCCACATCAGGCTCCCTGTATGGAGCCTGCCTGTGTCTCTGCCGGTCTCTCTCTCTCTCTCTGTGTCTCTCACGAATAAATAAATAAAATATTTAAAAAAAATAAGAAGACTATTCTGGATTTAGAAACAAGGATGTCTGACACCACAACTTCTACTCAACATTTTACTATAAGTCTAAGTACAGTAAGTCAAGAAAAAAAAATGTTTAAGGCCTATTTCTATGTTATTCATAGAAAACGCAGTTTGTAGAAAATCACCTGAAAAAAAATTTACAGATAACCTATTAGAATGAAACAGTAAGTTTATCGAGGTAAAACCAAAGTATTTCTTTCTGTATTCTAAAAAAATTAAAGAATAAAATTAAATAATATTTTTATAATAACAAAGATGTCAAATACAAGGAATTAATCTATTGAAAGTTGTTCAAAATTCTACACATTCTACACAAAATTCTACACAGAAAACTATAAAACATTATTGATATGAGTACATATGAGTACATATATATATATTTTAAAGATTTTAAAGATTTCATGTATTTGTTTGAGAGAGATAGAATGAGCAGTGGGGAGGGGCAGAGGGCGAGAGAGAGAGAGAGAGAGAGAGAGAGAAAGAGAGCAGACTTCCAGCTGTATCTTGGTTAAATATACATATACATATATTTAAATCTTTAAATCTTTAAATATACATATTTAAAGATTTTAAAATTTATTTATTCATGAGAGATACACAGAGAGAGAGAGGCAGAGAGGCAGAGACACAGGCAGAGGGAGAAGCAGGCTCCACTCAAGGAGCTGGATGTGAGACTCGATCCTGGGACTGCAGGATCACACCCTGGGCTGGGAAAGGGAGACATAAAGGTTCTAGATGATAAAATAGGAGAACATCTTCAAGATTTTAGGCTAATCAAAATTTTATTCAACAATACACAAAAAATCTGACAATAAAAGAAAAATTGAAAAATGGATTACACTAGATTTAAGAACCCTGGTTCATTAAATCCATCATTAAGAGTAAAAAAAAACAACAGTAGAAAGGGAGACTATATTAGTATTCATATGTTCTATAAAGAATTTGCATATAGAATATACAAAAACTTTTGTAACTCATTAAGAAAACTATAGATTACACTCTAAAAAATTGGGCAAAATTTGAATAGGCACTTTACAAAAAAAGATATAAAATAGTCCCAAAACATATCAAAAATTGCTTGATATTATTAATTATTCATGGAAGTACAAATAAAACCACAAACTAATACTATTGTATACCTATCAGAATAGCAAAAATTAAAAAGACTGATGATACCAAATGTTGAAATGATATAGAGCAATTAAGAGTTCCTATACAGTGCTGGAGGGAATGTAATTTGGTACAAACATGTTGGAAATCCATCAATATCTACCAAAGCCAAATATATAGATATCTAATGACTAAGAAATTCTATTCTTATATAGCCTCAAAAACTCATTTATTTCTTCATCAAAGAACAATGCATAAGAATTTTATAGCAGCCCTACCAGCAATAGCTCCAAAGTTGAAACAACTAAAACGAACAGATTCAATAAATAATTAGAGGGTATAAATTTTAGGCTTTCAAGTGATTTTTTTTGTGGAAAATAGGAAAGAATGAGGAGTCAAGGATGAATGTCAGGTTGCTATCTTGGAAATTGAGTGAAATTAGTTGCAAAAGAACACAGAAAGGGGAGCTGATTTGAGGGAGAAGATGTGCTCTGTTTTAAAGCTACTGACCTTGGGGTGAGTGGGACTTCAGCCAAATGTAGATATTTAGCTAGACATAAGGGTATGAATCCCAGAAGAGAAATCTAAACTGTAGGTACATTTTTTAGAGGTATGAACTTGTAGTTAGTAATTAAAATGAATGAAATCTCCCATAGAGATCAAACAGATTGAGATGTTGAGAGGACATATGACAGAACTGAACTGACATTTAGGGAAAGCACATGAAAAAGTCCAACAAAATATATTAAATCATTCAAAATTCAAAAGATACTTGAACACCTAATATATGCAAGACACTGTTTTAGGCAATGGACATACATCAATATACCAAAGTGAAAATCCCTGCCCTCATGTAGTTTACATTCTAGTGGGAAGAGACAGATAATAAACAAAAGATATAAGGAAAATAAATATTAGTTGGTAATAAAAGCTATGGAGTAAAAATAGCAGGAAAGGGAAATTTGTAATTTTTAAAATTTTTAGTCATTGCAAAATATATATAACCTAACACTTAACCATCTTGACCATTTTTAAGTGTGCATTTCAATAGTGTCAGGTACATTCACACTGTTGTGCAACCAATTTCCAGAACTCATTTCACCTGGAAAAATGGAAACTCTATATCCATTAAGCAATATCTTCCTATTCCTCTCTCCCACAGCCCCTAGTAATCACCATTCTACTTTCTGTCTCTAAATTTGACTGCTCTAGATACTTCATGTAAGTGGAATCATACAGTATTTATCTTTTTGTGACTGGCTTATTTTAGCATGATATCCCATGGGTTGATCCATGTTGTAACATATGTCAAAATGTCCTTACTTTTAAGGCTGAATAATAGTCCATTGTATGTATATATTATGTTTTGTTAGTCTGTTCATCAATGCACATTTGGGTTGCTTCCCACCTTTTGTCTCTTTTGAACAATGCTGTTGGGAATGTGGATGTACAAATTGCTGTTCTAGTCCCTACTTTCCACATCCCAAGGAGTGGAATTGCTGGATCATATGGTAATTCCATCTTTATTTTTTTTTTATATATCTCCATATTGTTTTCTATAGTGGCCGTACCATTTTACTTTCCCACACAAATAGTGTACAAGTGTTTTAACTTCTCTATATTATCAACAACACTTGTTGTTTTCTGTTGGGAATTTGCAGTTTTAAATAAGGTGATGAAAGATAGTCTTATTGGGTAGGTAAAATTTGAATAATAACCTTAAGAAAGTGAGGGAATGTGCCATGTGGATATCCGGGGAGAATAGGTAAATGACAAGAGAAGACAGAAAAGGAAGAACAAAAATGAGCCACGTAAGCCAAGAAAAGAGGAAAGAAAGATAATAATCAACATTTAGAGGCAAAAATCAGTATTAACAATGTCTATCTCCTTAAGTGTGAAAGAGCTACATGGAGATCAATTGGTGACCTCAACAAGACCCATTCCGGTGGAGCTATGTAAGCACCAATTCCATTAGAGTGGATTGAGCCATGAGGAGGTATGCTCATGTAGGAAGTTTGTTTGTAAAAAGGAAGAGAGTGTTAGTGATATTGCTGGATGAGAATGTCAGCTGAACAATTCCTTCTAAAGATAGGAATGCCTTGAGCAGATATAAATGTTAATGGGAAGAAGCCATTAGAGAGGGAGAGGTAGTAGCAGAAGATATAGGAATGGGAAGATCATCAATGGGGTAAAATAGTTTCTGGGAAGATAAGAGAGATAGAGATTTAGGTAATGAGTTAGTCTTTGATGAAAGGTGCAAGGAGGAGACCTTGGGTGTGGCAGAAGGGGTGTAGCAGACATGTGGTGGCCTTTGGATGGTGATGTTGCTTCACTACGAGGTCAGATGAGCTCACCTGCTGGGATGATGGGATTTGATATTTAAGATGAGGAGATAAAATCTTATCATTTTCTGTGGGGGAACCTAACCGGGGGGAAAAAAAATATAAGGATTTGTGGCCAGCACGGTCCACTTGAGATCAGAAACCATAGCTAAATGTTTATGCTAGCTATTTAATGTAGAATTGTTTTTATGGGAAAATTATGCTTTAATGAATAATTTACACACATTTAATCACACCCAAAGAAAGCCTAGATCATTGGTTCATGCATCCCTATCTTGAGTTCGAGACCTCTATATATCTGATGACAGCTACCTGAATTGGAGGAATAGTGCTTAGAAAGAAAGAATCTGGTTTGGTAGGCTCGATTTTTCAAAATCCTTTGAAGGAAGAAAGTGATGGGAATAGCACAAATGTGAACTCATAAGAAGGAAGAGTACTTTGATTCATAATAAACATTTAGAATTTAAATGAATACTTGCCAATTTAGAAACTGCGCTTTGAAAACATTTCAGTTATCTGTGCTGCCCTAGGAATTTCTTGGTGAAAGACTGAACCAGCAATTACAAACTTTACAGATGAGGAATGCACATGTCCCCTGCCTGGTATCTGTTGCAATTGCCCTTTATTCAATCACCCACAGCTGGAGTAATTGGATCTTTAGGTACAGGTTAATGGGATAATTAGGCAAACACGATCAAACTTGTATACTATAAGGAAACGGATGACTGCTGTCTCCCAGCCACCGTGCTTGTGCAACCTGTTCTTCATTTCTATGGGCAATAAAGTAGGAGATGGATTAGCTGCAAGTGATTTCGTCTGTCTGTAAGGGAAAGTGTGGTTTGATTTAAATGATTTTTTTTTAAGAGGCAGCTACTGGGATAACTAGCTGGAGACGAAATGGATGAGGTATGCCTGCTTCACAAAAGCCAGTGTAATTCAGCCCTGGTATTTCATAGAGTCCGTTAAATACCATTTCTCCCTGCTATATTAATATGATTGATACAATTTCATGGAGTTTTTTGAGTACCATTTCTCCCTAGTATATTAATATGATTAATATGAGGCTGTTTTTGTCATAGGTCTTATACAGGAAATAGGAATGCCACGATTTCATAGACAAACTTAATAGGAAGCATACACCCAGCAGTGATCTCCCAGGTAGACCTAAACCCATAAAATAGTCAAGGTCTATGATGCTGTCTCCTGAAGACTAATGTGATTTGTCTTTTTCATGGCTATTTCTAGGAGTTCTTACCAGCGGGTCCTCTGTATTATGGGGAGTCTGGTGACTGACTTCCCATTGCCTTTCCAGAAAGGTGGACCTACATTAGGTGCACAACTATGCATAAGGGAAGAGGGACCGAGTATCACCTATCTCAATAGCATCTGCTGTTGAAGCCATCCCCACCTTTCTTGTCTGACAACCCCACTGTGAGAGTCAATGAGGGATGAAAGTGTCTTGGCTCCCAATGACCACAGTTGACACGTTGCTCAGTTAACAAAAGCTTTTAAAAGATTAAAAGCAATTAATCTTTTACCTTTTGCTGTTACTGTAGATTTGCTTATCAGATTAACTTGCTGAGGGCCAGTGTGTAGGATAGTAGCATGAAATGGAGAGAGGAGTCTGATAACTGGTAAGAACACACCCTGTTAGGGAAAAGTGCTGAGATATGGATACCAAGCTTAGACTGATTGTGTTCTGGAGTGAGAACTTAAGTGGTCAGTTTGGCATTTCATACAACTTCCTATGTTTGTCTCTGTCTAGGGGCAATCTCACTTTTGTAAGCATTTAGCAGATTCAAATGAGAATATTCTATTATTTTTAAAATAGACTTTTAATCTTGGGACAGTTTTAGATGTACAGAATCATCCTGAAGATTCTATGGAGAGTTCCTGTTTACCTCATAGTCAGTGTCTCCTATTAACATCTTACCTAAGTGTATTACATTTGTCACAATTCATGAACCAATATTGATACATCAGTGTTAACTAAAGTCTGTAATTTATTAAGATTTCCTCAGTTTTTCCCTGATGTTCTTTTTCTGTTCCAGGATCTCATCCAGGAACCACACTGTGTTTAGTTGTCATGTCTCCCTATGCTCCTCTTAGTTGTGACAGTTTTTCAGATTTTTCTGGTTTTTAATTGACAGTTTTGAGGAGAGCTGGTCAGGTACTTGGTAGGATGTCCCTCAGCTGGGAGTTCTCTGATGTCTTTCTCGTGATTAGACTGGATTACGGGAGAGGAAATTCACAGGTGAGATGCTATTCTTATCACATCAGATCAAGGGTAAATGCTATCAATATAACCTGGATTGATGTTGACCATGATCACCCAGGTTGAGGTAGTGTTCTTCAAATTTTCCACATTAAGTTACTCTTTTTTCTCCTTCCTTTCAATACTTCGCGATTGGGAAGAAAGTCACTGTGCAAAGCTCACACTTAAAGAATGAGGAGTTGTCTTCTATCTCCTTAAGTGTGAAAGAGCTACATAAATTATTTGGAATTCTTCTTGAACTATTCTCCCTATGTATTTATTTATTAAAAAACATATCAATATGGACTAATGGATATTTATTTTAGTCTATGGGTTAAAATCCAATGTTACTGTTATTTATTTTGTTACTCACATTGTTCCAGCATTGACTATTGGGAGCTCTTACTTGCTTTTTTCTTTTCTTTTTTTTTTTTGTTAAGGATTTATTTATTTATTTTAGAGAGAAGGTGGGGCAAGCATTAAGGGTGAGGGCTTGAGGGAGATCAAGAGAACCTGAAGCAGACTTCCCTATGAGCGCAAAAGCCTATGGTGGGCCTTGATCTCACAACCTTGACATCACAACCTGAGCCAAAACTAAGAGTTGGAACACTCAACCAACTATGCCACACAGGCACCCCCCGACTGGGAGCTCTTTCACACAATTTGTCCCTGTGTTACTTTGAAACACTTGGGTTATTATGGAGTTTTTGTTTTGTTCTGTTTTTAATTTGTTTTTGGCACATTCTAAATTCCTGGCCCTGTAAGACAGTCCAGGAATATCATGTGTATTTCCTTCTCTAGTCTTGGAATCAGTCATTTCTCCAGGTAGTCCTTTATTGGAGAATAGTACTAAAAACCAGATTTGGGCACCAGGTGGGCAGGTTGCTACTGGGATAGATGCTAGATAGATAGATGTTAGAGTAATAGATGCTGTATCAAGGAGATTGTGTCAAGGAGATAATCTAAAGATTATCTAAGCTTTCAGTGGTTGCCCTTCTTGGATTACACACCCCATTGTGATCACTCTGTGCCCATCTTAGATATCCTTCATCTTTGCTTTTTGGCTATTCCGTTGCCAGTAAGACTTGGGTACAGCCAGATAGGGAATTTATTTTTTTTCTGCATCACTTTAGGCTATTCCCACTCTCACACTGAAGTTGTACCATCCCTAAAATGACAAATTTCAAGTCAGAAGAAAAGAGAACATTTCAAAATGAGCAAAAACTACTGTTAGTTTGTCCCAAGTCTTTCCTGGGCTTTCAGCTTTCTTTCCTTTATTTTCAAGACTTACTCTTCATGAATTCACTGATGTCCTGTTTTTGACAACCCAGGAGTAACAAGCATAAGCATTTGAGAGCAATATGAATCGAATAAAAAGATGCCATTCAAAAGTTCATGCTACCTTCTCACAGGTCTCATATCGATAATGCCATGAGAGACCAAAGACCAAGCCATGCAAACAACTCCAATAAGACTTGTAGGTCAATCCCTGAGAAATGTAAGGAGAAATGTCGTAAGGATGATTTCATGAGGATAATACTGAATGAACCCAACAAGGATACTTCAGGTAAGACCTAGGAACTTCACTCTACTTCAAATTCTATTTAAGCCAAACCTGAGCAATAACATACTTACTTATGATCCATCAATAGATAGAAATCTAGTTCTTATTAACTGTTTCTAGAAGTCATACCAAAGCATTGAGATGTGTAAATTTGACTCAGAATTCATGGTTATCTTCTAAACAAACCATCCTCTTCCAAGTTCTTTGCTAGAGAATTTTATTTTATATTTTTTAAGGAATGGGGTTCTTGTTGTGAATGTCTTTCTAACTGCAGGTGGAGGCAGTGTTCTATTACAGAGGATTGCTATTTTAATCTGCAGTTTTGAACATCTGGAGAAAGTCAAGAACTTCTTGGAATACTGACTTTATACTAGTGCATTCAAGAAAATTATCTTCCAATTCTGAGGACTTATAGATATAAAAAGTTGAAGTAAGCAGCATACTGACATAGAATATTCTGTTCCACTTTCAAGTCCATTATCGCTGCTGTCACCCTGATAAAAAGTAGAGTCAAAACTAGATTAGCCAAAAGGACATCAAGACTTTTTTACTGGACAAGAGAGAAAATGGAGTATGAGTTAATGGTTCAGAATGCACTGCCTAGGGATGCCTGGGTGGCTCAAAGGTTGAGCATCTGCCTTTGGCACAGGATGTGATCCTGGAGTCACGGGATCAAGTCCTGCATCAGGCTCCCTGCATGGAGCCTGCTTCTCTCTGCCTATGTCTCTGCCTCTCTCTGTGTGTGTTTCTCATGAATAAATAAATAAAAATCTTAAAAAAAGTATTATTAAAAAAAAGAATGCACTCTCTAGATATAAATTTGTAACCAACCTCCCGTTTCCTATTCTTATACTTTTGAGGGCTTTACATTTTATCAGCTTTCTTTTTTAAAAACATATTTTATTTACTTATTTAATGATTTTTATTTATCAGGGGAGCCTGATGTGGGACTAGATTCCAGGACCTCAGGATCATGACCTGAGCTGAAGGTAGACACTCAACCACTGAGCCACCCCAAGTGCCCCTTATCACTTTTCTTAATAGTGCGCAAAGGGGAGATGTGGTGGAGGCCACTTGCAAAAGGCTGATTGTTCAATCACAAAGACTGGGGCATGCCAAATAAGTAGGGGCATAGTAAGATGCTAAAAGAGTCAGTCTCTCCTTGCTGCATAGCCAAATCCCAACAGTCACACAGAGAAGGGAGATTCGTAGAAGTGGGTATTTAGCCATCAAAGGAGAAGTGCCAAATACACCACACCATTCATGCGAGATAGGACTAAAGCAGGAAAATTCGAGGGGGAGTTGTATGAGAGCAACCTCCTGAAATAGGGAAGGTGTCCTTTCTCTTTCTCCTTTGTGCCATATCCATACAATCATGCGAAGGAGGATGGGACCTGGACAGAAAAAAAAGTGAGTGGGTTATAGTCCCAGTGGAGAGAAAGGTTTCGGATAATGGGTCCAGTGTAGGATTGCTCAAACTTGGTGGCATGATTGACATTTTGAGCTGGTTAATTCTCTGCTGTAGGAGACAGTCTTGTGTGATATAGGTAGGATGTTCAGCAGCATTCCTGGCCTCTACCCACTAGATGCCAGTAGTATTCCACCAATTGTGATGACCAGAAAATGTCTCCAGAGGTTTCTGAATGTCCCCTGGGGAACAAAATTGTCCCTAGGTGAGAACCACTGGTCTAAAGGCTTCTGAGCATAGGTTTATTTTGGACTGTGAGCTTTTAAGAGTATAATGGGGTCTTATATATAAGGGAAGTAAAATGAGGATAATGGAAACGTCCACATCAAATATCCTGTTTAAAGTGTTTAGTAAATAGCAAGTGCTCAATTAATTTTAGCCAAATATAGTATAATGCAGAAATTAAAGGTTACAATATATGTAAGAGATCTGGCATATAGTAGGGCTTCAATAAATGGTATTAATTTTTTGCAACTCTAATTTTATACAATAAATTACCATGTAAAAGCTTAATATGAGTGCAAAATGGTGTAATTATTTCACCTAGAATAGCATTTTAAGTGCTAAGAAAAAAATAAACAAAATATGTATGAATACATAAAGATGCATATTTATTTTCAATCTAAATATTTATTGCTTTTAACAACACAGTATATAAATTTCAATTGTGTTTGTGTGGTCAAACATATATTTTGTAGAGGAGTGGCAGACGTATCTTTAACTTTTTAAGAAAAATAGTTTTCTAAGTTATATTACATTTTCACAGGATTTCCATATCCTCTCCAATACTTGGTATGGTAAGTAATTTTAATTTTAGCCATTATAATGGGATGTGGTGATATTTTGTATGGCTTGAATTTGCATTTTTCTGATGACCATTGATGTTGCAGATATTCTTTGGCCACTTGTGTGTCTTCATTTGTGAAGTCTCCGTTCAAATAATTTCACCATTTTTTATTGAGTTGTTTGTATCCTCATTATAAGTTGGAAGAGATTTTTTTGAAATTGTGGCAAAATACACATAATATAAAACTTATAATCTTAACCATTTTTAAGTGTGCAGTTCAGTAGTGAGTACATTCACATTATTGTGCAACCAGTGTCCAGAAATCTATCTTGCAAAACCCATTGAGCAGCAACTGCTGATTCCCCCTACCCTCTGACCCTGAGCCACTACCCTTCTACTTACTGTCTCTATGAATTTGATTATACCAAGTACTTCATATAGGTGGAATTATACCATATTTATCTTTTTACAATTGGCTTATTTCACTTAGTATTGTGTCCTCTGAATTCATCCATGTTGTGACATATATCAGAATTTCCTTACTTTTAAAGTCAAGAATACGACAATAAGATGACAAATGTGTGTGTGTATACCACATTTTGCTTATCCATGCATCCATCTATGGACACTTGGGTTGCTTCCACTTTTTTGGCTATTGTAAATAACACTGCTGTGAACATGAGTGTACACATATCTATTGGAATCCCCACTTTCAATTTTTTTGGTATGTGCCCAGAGGTGGATTCACTGGATCATATAATAATTCTACTTTTGATTTTTTGAAATTTTCCTGATAGGTAACAATTACTTGCTTCTAGTCAATGTACTATTTTAATATGTTGGGTTTTTTTTCTTCCTTTCACTTCCCTTTTTCCTTCTCTCTTTTGGACTAGTTGAATATTTTTAAATATTTTAATTTACCTGTTGACTTTTGGGGTTCTATTTCTTTGAATTAGTTTCTATTGATTGATCTAGGCCATATGATATATATGTCTAATCTTTCATAGTCTACTTAAAATTAAAATTGTACCACATCACATATGTATAGAAACCTAACAGAAAGGCCCCATACCCACTCTGTTTGTGTTAAAATTTTTATACTAATTAACTCCATATATATTGGCAAGTCAACTAGATAATGGTATATCTTGTTTTAAATGCATATAGAGAACTTTTAAAATTAAAGAGTTGAAGTTACTCTTTTATATTTGCCCAGATATTTACTATTTTTGATCTTCTTTCTTAAATTCTGAAAATCCTAGATTGTCCTAGATTGTCCTTTTCCTTCGTCTATGAAAATTCTTTTCATCGGTCTTTATAAAGCAGGACAGCTGGTGACAAGTTCCCTTAGTTTTACTTTGAAAATGTCTTTCTTTTGATTTCATTTCTAAAGGATACCTTATATGGGTATAGAGTAATGCTTTGACTCTTTTTATGTATAGTCCTTTAAAGACATGGTTCACTGTCTTCTGATGATAAATCTACAATTATATTGGGACGCCTGGGTGGCTCAATGGTTGAGCATCTGTCTTTGGCTCAGCACATGATCCTGGTGTCCTGGAACAGAGTCCTGCATGGGGCTCCCCGCAGGGGGTCTGCTTTTCCCTCTGCCTGTGTCTCTGCTTCTCTCTGTGTGTCTCTCATGAATGAATAAATAAAATCTTAAAAAAAAATAAACCTACAATGATATTAATCATTTTTTCCCTGTATGTAATGCATCATATTTTCTCAAGCTCTTTTCCACACTTAATCTTTGATATTTAACAGTTTTATTGTGATGTATCTAGGCATGGGTGTTTTTGAAATTAACCTGTTTAGATTTGCTGAGATTCTTGAATTGGAAAGTTGTATCTTTCACCAAATTTGGAAATTTTCCCACCATTATTTCTTCAAATTTCATTTCTTATCAATCTAGTCCTGTAGTATGTAGAACCTTTGAAAGGTATAAAGTGTCTTTTCCATGGTAGCCATCCAATAATTTGGAGAGCAATTTTTAGACTTTTATATCACCTAGGCTGCACTGCTGGTATCTAGTAGGAGATTGTATTCCCTGCAATATGTGGGACTTTCCTACAGGATGAAGAATTTTTTCTTTCTTTCACACAACTTTGAAATGTCACGTTGGACGTTCATTTAAATTATAGCTGAATTATAATGCTTGGAACCTGAACCTTAAATCTATTTTATACTTCAGTGCCATACTGTTTGCTATAACAGTACATCACATTTCCCAGGAATACAACTACAATGCAAATAAAAGACTTCATGCATTGGCAACTTTACCATAAGTCTTATATGTATTAAGGAAATTATATCATCAATGGCAGTGTTTCAGCAGCCCACATAAGTACACTGGACCCCCATCTGTCTATCCACTCAGACTCTACATACAAGCAGTAGTTTACTTCATTATGTCTTCCAGTTGGTGCCTGATATTGATTGGTGCCTGAACATTTTTGTATTGAAATGTCCATTATTTTGCAGTGCCTGGGTGGCTCAGTTGGTTAAGCATCTGCCTTCAGCTCAGGTCATGCATGATCCCAGCGTCCTGGGATTGAGCCCCACATTGGTCTCCCTACTCAGCCCAGAGTCTGCTGCTCCTTTTTCCTCTCCCCCTCCCCCTGCTTGTGCTCTCTCTCTCTCTCTCAAGGAAATAAAATCTTAGAAAAAGAAATAAACATTATTTTACTATAGCTTACTGCTGTTTCATCTTTATTATTTTTACTGATTTGTTTTGAAATTAAATGCATTGATGAGTTAAAATATCTGTCAATTTTACTTCAGGGCAGTACAAATACACTACAAAAATCAATCTCATGTAAAGGGGGTATTATGTTCCATAATGCCAGTGATTGAAATCATTGTTGTAATATCCATAAAAATGATTCTGATAGCTGTGTAGCAAACATATCTGTGAGGGACAAAACTAAAGGCAGGATAACCATATTAGTGATCGTTATAATAGACCATGCAAGACAAAGTTCTGAACAAATCAGTGAATATGGGAATGGAGAGAAAGAGGTATATCAGAGATACTTTTAGAAAGAACAAATGCAAAGCAAGTAGGAGTTGGAAAAATGTTTTGTCCTCTATAAACTCCAGTACCTCTATTTTTTAACCCAAAAGGTGAGGTTTGCTTAGTCTAGAAATGTCAATGTACAGGGCAGCTTAGTTTTGTATTTCTAGCTCACTGGAAACTCTTGTTGCTACACCTTGATGTCATCTATAGACTTCAAAACTATACATATGCCAGTAGAACTCAGTATCTTTTCACTATGACATTTATCTTTATACTTTTCTGTCACAATTGCTGACTGGGGACATAATCAATTGGCTGTTCAAACTAGAAATCTCAGATTTATTAGTTTTTCTCATAAACATCACTCATCCTTCCTTCATCAAGTTGTATTGAACATTCTTTGGAAATGACTATTATATATCACATGTGTCTCCTTGCCACCTTCTCTACCAAGGTCCTCACCATCTTTTGGGTAGCCTCTTGCAACTGCTGTCAATAGAATTTACCTGCTTCCCAAACTTAAACCAAAACTGCTCTGTACATTGCTGCAGAATTGTTTAAGATCCTGATCTAATGAGGTTTTTCCCTGTTTGACATAAATTTATCAGAGCATCGTTCTTGACTTTTTTCTTTAAAACACTTTTGATGTTTTATACTATAAAATTGATTCCAAACACCTTTTTTTTTTTTTTTAAATTCTACACTCTGTTCCCTCTCTGCCTATTCCTTGACTATTATTATAGTGGATCATTTTCCCCAAACACATCCTGGACCACCATATTCCTGTGCTTCTGTTCTTTGTGCATTTTAGAACATTAGTACTGGGTTTATTTTCCTTTGTCAATTATAGATTAAATAGGGTATTTATTATTACTTCAATAAAATATATTGGACATGATGCTGTTGGTAGGGGACATAATTGCATATTATAACACCTTATTGCTACCTGACAATAAAATTTAACTTGTATCTTTTGATCGCCCACTCTTTCCTAAAATAATATTTTCTTAAGACTGACAACTGTATCTCTCACCAAAATCAAAGTAGTAAATTATTCCTGCTTAGCAGATTGTGGTCCTCAACAAAGCGCATAAAATGTGTTTAGCTTAATCAACTATTATTGGAAATGAGAATAATTTTCAAATCGCTCCAAAGGAAAACAAACCAACAAACTTGTAAATATGCACTTGGCACAGAAATTCAGCTTAATTGAACTAAATTTTTAAAGAGAGAGAGTGAAAGAGAGCTGGAGTGAGAAGCATGCTTGATGAAGGCTGGAAAATCTACATGTCAGCAATAATAAACTTGTTATTTAATAAGGTTAATAATAGATAAAGTCCCCGAAAGATGAATTGTTATCACAGTTGACGACCGTTTTATTAAAATGTTAATGGCCTGAGGCAAAAGCAAACTGTTCTCTTAATCTGCCAGAAGAACTGCTTTTTCAGGAATTATCATACCCCGCAGCACATGGGATTTGAGCAAGCCATAATAAGCATATTTGAAATTTGGGCTAGACACAGATCCTGAGATCTTAACTCAATCTGACTCTACTAAGGATGCGATCCACATGCTCATTCCTGGTCAGACTCCTTCCTCTTAGTAGCCAAACATGTGACACTGAATTTTGTACTGGGAAATCTACTGAAAGAAGTTTCTATAGATTAATTTTCTTTTTCTTTTCAAGGTTGAGGGAAATAACAAGTGAGTTTTTTTTTCCTTCCCTCACCTCCGTGTACATAATAAACAAGCAAGCCAAGGGCATTTTCTAGTAAATGTGATTGCCTGCACCATACAACGCTCCTTTTCCATAATGGCTGGAATAAAAATGAAAGTATGCAACAGCACCTTCAAGGGAAATCGAGAGAGTAAACCTGAAGCAGACTGTGAGTGGATGTGATGGATTGCGTTGTGATTTGTTTGGAACCGTAATCAGAACCCCCGAAGACCTCCACCAGATAATGCTGTATTTCTACCAAGGTAATATTAGCTCAGATCACAAAAGAAACAGAGTTCAAATTCAATTCTTTCTTATCAACATTTTCCCCAGATTTCTTTTTCTTATGTAACTACACCTGTATGTGGTGTCTATCAGTGAAAAAAGATTGGAAATCATAAATACACCGCATGGTTTATTATTGTATTGTGTTTCTGAAAGGGGACAATAGGAAATATCCAGTGTCTGCTAAGTGACTTTAAGGGGCCTGGTAGTGGCAAGGGGGTGGGAATGAGAGCTGTGAAAGCCTGTCATACTAGGCTAAGTGCAGCATAAACTCAGAGGGGATCTGGAATCTGCCTAATGTAGTGAGGTCCAGGGAGTATCAAACATCTACAAGTGCTAGGGTTTAGACACAGAAATCCAGCAAAAAGCAAGAGAAGCAAAAATTGTCATAAGGCCAAAAAGGAAGAAAAAATGGAAAATCCAAAAAATTGCAGGACTCTGAGGAGGAGTGTGTAGTCTATAACCAGTGCTAGCAAATTGGACTGTGGTGTCTGATCCCGTTCTTTGCTTTGTATGGACTGAAGTAAGGGTTGGACAGAAAGGTTCTGGAAGCCATAGGTGTTGATCTGTATTCTTAATGATGACATCTTTATAATTGATTTTTTTTACTATAAAACTAGTACCTTGTTTTTTAAAAATATTAGGAGCTTGGTTATGTGCTTTTTTTCACAGAATAATATTCCATGGATATATTTCCATGTTAATAAATAAAGCATTATGTACTGAGTTAAAAAGAAAAGTATGACCATGATGTTTTTCAGGATCTACCTTCAAAAGGTAAAATTTCCTTCCTCCTTCCCTCCCTCTTTCTCTCTCTGCTTCCTGTTGGAGTTATGAAGTTTTAATTTCAAACCCCAATTTTTGTTTAGTTTGTATTTTGCTTGCTGTTTTGGAAGCTGTAAATATATATTTTATTTGCATATTTTGGTAAGGCTTACTAAAAAGGTATTTAAAGGCTTAAATACAAAATTGTTTAATGGAAAACATAACAGATGCTCTCATACCTATTAACTACTAATAAGCAATAAAAAAGTAACTGATAGAGTTAAAGCCTCTTTACTACTAGAATCTTCTTTGTATACCAATTGCTTAGTAGGTATGCCACAATTCATGTATCCATTCTTTCTACCATCTGTTTGATATTTGGATTGTGTCCACTTTTTGGCTATTACTTATAGAGCTGCTAGAAACTGTCATTTCCATGTACTTTGTCAATCCTTTTTAACCGCACTCATTCTAATTGATTCTGCGTACTTTCTTGAGGTTTTAATTTGATTCCCTTGCATATAGTGAGATTGAGAACATATTCTTGGCTCTTTGACCATTTGAATATTTTGCTTGTATAATTAAAAAATATTGCATGCTTAATTTTAAAAATTTATTTGAAGACTTTTTAATTTTTTTCTTTTTTTATAATAATAAATTTATTTTTTATTGGTGTTCAATTTGCCAACATACAGAGTAACACCCAGTGCTCATCCCGTCAAGTGCTCCCCTCAGTGCCCGTCACCCATTCACCCCCACCCCCCACCCTCCTCCCCTTCCACGACCCCTAGTTCGTTTCCCAGAGTTAGGAGTCTTTATGTTCTGTCTCCCTTTCTGATATTTCCTACCCATTTCTTCTCCCTTCCCTTCTATTCCCTTTTACTATTATTTATATTCCCCAAATGAATGAGAACATACACTGTTTGTCCTTCTCTGAATGACTTATTTCACTCAGCATAATACCCTCCAGTTCCATCCATGTTGAAGCCAATGGTGGGTATTTGTCATTTCTAATGGCTGAGTAATATTCCATTGTATACATAGACCACATCTTCTTTATCCATTCATCTTTTGATGGACACCAAGGCTCCTTCCACAGTTTGGCTATTGTGGACATTGCATCCTTGGGGCAAATCCCCACAGTGCAACTGCTGGGTCATAGGGCAGGTCTATTTTTAACTCTTTGAGGAACCTCCACACAGTTTTCCAGAGTGGCTGCATCAGTTCACATTCCCACCAACAGTGTAAGACAGTTCCCTTTTCTCTGCATCCTCTCCAACATTTGTGGTTTCCTACCTTGTTAATTTTCCCCATTCTCACTGGTGTGAGGTGGTATCTCATTGTGGTTTTGATTTGTATTTCCCTGATGGCAAGTGATGCAGACCATCTTCTCATGTGCGTGTTGGCCATGTCTATGTCTTCCTCTGTGAGATTTCTGTTCATGTCTTTTGCCCATTTCAGGATTGGATTGTTTGTTTCTTTGGTGTTGAGTTTAATAAGTTCTTTATAGATCTTGGAAACTAGCCCTTTATCTGATACGTCATTTGCAAATATCTTCTCCCATTCTGTAGGTTGTCTTTTAGTTTTGTTGACTGTATCCTTTGCTGTGCAAAAGCTTCTTATCTTGATGAAGTCCCAATAGTTCATTTGTGCTTTTGTTTCTTTTGCCTTTGTGGATGTATCTTGCAAGAAGTTACTGTGGCCGAGTTCAAAAAGGGTGTTGCCTGTGTTCTCCTCTAGGATTTTGATGGAATCTTGTCTCACATTTAGATCTTTCATCCGTTTTGAGTTTATCTTTGTGTATGGTGCAAGAGAGTGGTCTAGTTTCATTCTTCTGCATGTGGATGTCCAATTTTCCCAGCACCATTTATTGAAGAGACTGTCTTTCTTCCAGTGGATAGTCTTTCCTCCTTTATCGAGTTGACCATAAATTTGAGGGTCCACTTCTGGATTCTCTGTTCTGTTCCATTGATCTGTGTCTGTTTTTGTGCCAGTTTTTTTTGTGCCAGTACCACACTGTCTTGATGATCACAGCTTTGTAGTACAGCCTGAAATCTGGCATTGTGATGCCCCCAGCTATGGTTTTCTTTTTTAAAATTCCCCTGGCTATTTGGAGTGTTTTCTGATTCCACACAAATCTTAAAATAATTTGTTCTAACTCTCTGAAGAAAGTCCATGGTATTTTGATAGGGAGTTCATTAAATGTGTAAATTGCCCTGGGTAACATTGACATTTTCACAATATTAATTCTGCCAATCCATGAGCATGGAATATTTTTCCATCTCTTTGTGTCTTCCTCAATTTCTTTCAGAAATGTTCTATAGTTTTTAGGGTATAGATCCTTTACCTGAAGACTTTTTTATATATTAGAAAACAAAAATTTACATTCTGTCTAGTAAACTTTCTAAGTGTTTGAATTAATGCCAATATTTTGTCTATAGACCTTTTTGTGTTTTCTATTGTTCTATTTTTTCCTTCTGTTCTTCCTTTTTCCTTTTTAAAGACTTTTTCAACTAGCTGTGACTTCTAATAAAATGTCAAATAGATGTAGTGACTTAGATCTAAGAGGACAATTTTTCTATATTTTACCATTAAACATGGTGCTTATTATTTTTATCATTAGGTATCCCTAATTGGGTTAAAGGAGTTTTCTCCCACCCCCACACCGCTAGTTTGCTAAGAGTTTTATATGAGTGGGCAATTGTTTTTAATTAACTTTTTTTTTTTAATCAAAATGTAATGTACATACATAAAAATGAAACAATTATAAGGATACAACTTAAGTGCACTTATAAATCTATATTATCACTAAGACTGTTACCTTTATTTTGGTATTATAGTGGTTGTGGAGAAGTTGTTTAGTTTAATTTGTAATTTTTTATTAAACAATGAAGTTATGCTTCTCCTTCCGTCTGTGTCTCTGCCTCTCTCTCTCTCTCTGTGACTATCATAAATTAAAATAAAAAAAAATAAAATAAAATAAAAAAAATAGGGATCCCTGGGTGGCGCAGCGGTTTGGCGCCTGCCTTTGGCCCAGGGCGCGATCCTGGAGACCCGGGATCGAATCCCACATCGGGCTCCCGGTGCATGGAGCCTGCTTCTCCTTCCGTCTGTGTCTCTGCCTCTCTCTCTCTCTGTGACTATCATAAATTAAAATAAAAAAAAAAACAATGAAGTTAAACACAAATTTTCTATACTTATCAACAATTTGCATATCCTCCTTGGTAAAGTGATAGTTTTTTGCCCATTTTTCTATTTGGTTTCCTGACACTCTCTTATTGATCTGTAGGTTTTCTTTATGTATTCTCATGTTGGTCCTTTTTAGATACAGGTATTGAAAATTTCTTCCTCTACCCTGTGGCTTGCCTTTATACTTTTGTTAACAGTTTCTTTTGATAAACAGCCATATTATTTTATAGTAATTTGATTAATTAAAAAAATTTTTAAGCTTATTGATTTTGGGTTCTGTTTGTTTTAGTATACACCAGCATCATGAAATTTCCTCCTAAATTCCCTTTTAAGCCCCCATCCCCTTCTTTAACTTTTCACATTTAGACCTGTAATCTATTTGAAATTGATTTTTGTTTGTATAGTGAGATAATGGTCAAGACATTTTCCTCATATTGATATCCAGTTAATCTAGAACCATTTATTAAAAAGGCAATCCAGTGAATACCTGCCATTTACATCGACATGGATAGAACTGGAGGGTATTATTATGCTGAGTAAAATAAGTCTATTGGAGAAGGACAATCATCATAGGTTTCACTCATATGTGGAATATAAGAAATAGTTAAAGGGACTAAAAGGGAAAGGAGGGAAACTGAGTGGGAAAAATTAGAGAGGAAGACAAACTATGAGAGACTCCTAACTGGGAAACAAACAAAGGGTTGCAGAAGGGGAGGTGGGTGGGGGGTGGGGAAACTAGGTGACAGGCGCTAAGGAGGGAACTTGATGAGATGAGCACTGGGTGTTATACTATATGTTGGCAAATTGAATTTAAATAAAAAATTTAAAAAAAATTTTTAAAAGGCAATTCAGAGGTGCCTGGGTGGTACACTTGGTTAAGCATCTGACTCTTGGTTTAGGCTCAGATCTGATCTCAGGGTCATGAGATCAGGCCTGCAATTGGCAGAAGTCAGCTTGAGATTCTCTTCTCCCTCTCCCACTGCCCCTCTCCCTTGCTCTCTCTCGCTCTAAAATAAATAAATCTTCAAAAAAAAAAAAAAGACAATAATACATGCCTATGCTCTGCTCTGCATGGTCACCTTTTTCTTGAAATCAAGTGACCATGTATGAATAGGTTTGTGGCTAGATTTTTTTCTCTTGTTTTGAGAAAGAGGCTGAGACCCTGGGGGTGGGAGAGAAGGATAGATGGAGAGAGAAAATCCAAAGTAGGCTCAGTGCGGAACCTACGTGGGGCTTGATCATGACCTGAGCCAAAATTAAGTCAGACACTTATCTGACTGAGCCACCCAGGTGCCCCAACGCTAAATTCTTTAATCTATTTCACTAGTCTATTGTACTTGCTCTATGTACTTGCAACATCAAACTGTCCTAATCATAACTTTAGAATAAATCTCCTTATCTTATTAAGTCCTCCTGCTTTGTTCTTTCCTTTTTTAATTCCTAAATACTTTATTTTCTTTCACTAATTTCCGAATATAATTGTCAACGTAACAAAAAATCCTGTTGAAATTTTGAATAAATTACATTTAATCTATGATCGTTGTGGTTAGAATTGATGACTTTACAATACCAGGAAATCAAAAATTCACAAAAGCAAGAGAAAATGTTGACAGTAGAAGTTGGTACATGGGAGTTTAAGTTATTGGAATATTCACCACAGATTTATAATTATTAAGATTCATACGTAAGACAGAGAATGTTAGCAGAAAACTGTAAGTTCTAAGAAATATTAAGTCAAAAGGAAACAATAAAAATTTAAAACTACAATAACTAAGAATAAAAACTTACTATCCGTATAGAAGCTCTGCTTTGGGGGAAGAAAGTTCAAACTGAAGCTCTGAAAAAAAAGGATAGAAAATCCTGATAAAAACAGGAGAGACATGTGGGACACATGTTTGAAATGAGAATAATTGGAATCCAGGAAAGAGAAAAAACCACTCAAAAAACAAATAGGTGAAAGATTTCCAAGTTTGACTAAACACATTAAGGTACAGATTTAGAAGTTCTAGAGTAGGGGCACCTGGGTGGTTCAGTCCAGACATTAAGCATCAGACTCTTGATTTCAGCTCAGGTCATGATCTCAGATTTGTGAGATTGAGTCCTGCATAGAGCCCATCATCATGTTCCATGCTGGGTGTGGAGCCTGCTTAAGATTGTCTCTCCCACTGCCTACCCTGCTCCCCCCATCATCTCTCTCCTTCTCTAAAGCACACACACATACACACACACACAAGTTCTATATTCCTCATGTATAATAAATTGAAAGGAAACCCTGTCTAGGTCCCTTACAACTAAATTGTCATTCTTATTCCTGAACGTAGATGCAGAAAGTCTAAAACAACAACAACAAAAAAATAGCAACTCAAATTTATAAATAAAAGGATAATATATCATTATAAAGTTAATTTAATTTTTTAATTTTTATTTTTTAAAATATTTTATTTATTTATTCGTTCATGAGAGATACACACAGAGAGACAGAGACGCATGTACATTCCCTGCAGGGAGCCTGATGCAGGATGCCTGATGTAGGACTCAGTCCTAGGACCCTGGGATCACAACCTGATCTGAAGGCAGACACTCAACTGCTGAGCCACACAGATGCCCCACAAAGTTAATTTTAGTTCAGAAATGCAAGGTTGTTTGAATATTATCAATATATTCATCAAATATAGGAAAGCCATATGATCACCTAAAAGATACAGAAAAAAAATTGATTAAATTGAACATGTGTTCAGCATAAAACATTTAGCAAACTAGGGTTGGAAAAAGTTTTCCTTAATTTGGTAAAAAGGATCTTAAAAAATCTACAGAAAACATTCTACTTAATGGTGAAATCGTGAATATTCTTTTCTGAGATTTGGTATGAGAAAGTATATCACTAACACAATTTTCATTCTTTATGGTCTGGAAGTCCTTGTCAGTGCAAAAACACAAGGAGACAATGGTACAGGGGTTATAAGTAAAATTGTTGTATTGGAATTGAAATTCACAGTTGCGAATTTAGATAACTCCAAATAATTCATAGTTAAAATGTTTGAACTAACAGTTTAGCAAGTTTCTGACCTACAAGTTTAATATAAATATTCAGTGAAGTTCTACATTCTGCCAACTACCAAATACTACTACTTAGGGTAGCATCAAAATGTATATAAATAAAAAACCTGGGGCGCACTTGGTTGGCTCAGTTGGTTGAACATCCGACTCTTGATTTTGGCTCAGGTCATGATCTCAGGGTCCTTAGATCCAGCCCTGCATCATTGGGCTCCATGCTCAGCAGGGTGTCTGCTTGAGATTTTCTCCCACTCTCTCTCTCTCTGACCCTCTCCTTGCTTGCTCATGCTCTCTCTCTCACTCTCAAATAAATAAATCTTTAAAAAATAACTGGATGGGGGTCCTTGGGTGGCTCAGCAGTTCAGCGCCTGCCTTTGTCCCGGGGTGTGGTCCTGGGGTCCCGGATCTAGTCCCCTGTCCGGCTCCCGGCATGGACCCTGCTTCTCCCTCTGCCTGTGTCTCTACCTCTCTCTCTCTCTCTCTCTCTCTCTCTATGTCTATCATGAATAAATAAATAAAATCTTAAAAAATAAAAATAAAAAATAACTGGAAGCAAAGTAGATATTTATCAAGTTACATACAGTTTGGCATTTCCATATTTCAGAGTTGGTAGGAAGAAAAAAGTTGAAAAGAACAGGGCAGATCAATATCTACCTTAAAAATCCATTTTAAACGGATCAAAGAAGCAAGTTGCAGAACAATACCTATGGAATGATAAAGTTCATTTAAAATAAAACATAATCATAAGAGTAAACTCTGTAATTAATTACATGTATTCAAACATTTGTAGAGAGGCATAGAAAATGTTGGCAAGTGATAGTTTTCCCTGCAGACAGACTTTCATTACTACACGATTGTGTTGTTCATTAAACTTTCTTCATTCAAAATAACGATTTTTCTCCCCTCCTTGGCATACAAAGAACATCTTATTTCCTCTTCCTTTGAAATCAACCATGTGACTGGCTTTGTTCAGGGAAATATAAATGGAAGTGACATATGTGGTGGTTAGAAGCAATTAACTGCTATAATATTTTCTGTGATCTCTTTTTCCCTGCTATGGTATTTGCAGAATCATGCGTTGATATACAGTCATCTACAGATCAAAGCAGACAGAATACTAAGAAAAGGAAAACAACTTTGGATTGTTGCTCAGACCCAGGAAGATAAATTCTGTTAGGTTAAACTATCGAAAATCTAGAATTTCATCACTGTCACTGTAGTATAATACAACCTCTCATAAATGGTATGGGTGAAGGAGGACATGCTCTCATTTATATGACTAGTTAATGTAAATATTTTATATATCCTTTTATTAAAAATGTTGAAAAGAATGAAACTTAGAAATATGGATGCATTGCCTTGGATATAGGTTTAGCTCCTTAAAGCTTAAAATAAGAATAGGGAGAATAAAATTAATTATATAGGCTTTGGGGATGAAATTTGGCATTTTTAGGGAGCATATGTACACTTTATAAGCCAGCCTTTGTCTTTACCAATTTGCTGAGTTACTCAAATGCAAATTAAATTAAATTAGGTGTAATAGTAAAACGTTTGCATATGCAATTTTAGACCTTAGGTACCATATTATGTCTCTGTATGAATGTTTCCTTCATCCCCATATCTATGAATATTCACACTCTGCTCATCTTCCAAAGTAGCTCCTGTCTCATGGCTTCAATGAATCTTTTTTCCTCCGTAGCTAGGGATCTCCATTTTCTGAATGAATACTGCATTCTATAAATTTATCAACTAAGAATATTTATTATTGAAAGCTTCTCTAATTACTTTCTATGTGACAATCTGAAGACTTGGATTTCACCTGGCTGGGCCTCTGGGTTGAGGTGACACTGCACTGTGACTCTGTCTGAGTGGGCAGGTGGCAGGGAAAGAGATATGGGTGTAGACTGGGGGTTTTTAGCCTCTTAGGATGAGGCTGGCACAAGGGACTGCCAGTACTTGGGGTATCCAGGTGTTCTTCATCCCAGGACTCCTCTGCCTGGCCCTCAGAGAACCCCAGACATCTGTGCCTTGGGCCTGATTCTATTCTCAGGGATAGAATAGAAGGGAAGCTACCCTTCCCCACTCCCCTTTCTTGAGTAAGCTCCATGGGAGCCCAATGTGGGGCTTGAACTCATGACCCTGAGATCAAGACTGGAGCCAACATCAGGAGTCAGATGTTCAACCCACTGAGCCACCCAGGCACCCCTTTCTGAGCTACCCTTTACTTTAGGGCATCCCAGTCCATCCTTTCCCAGCCCCTCCACTAGGACTAGCACTTATTCTTCCCTTGACCCTGAAGCCATGTAGTGTACCCTGTTTTTTAATGTTATTTTATTTTATTTATATTATTTCATTTTTAAAGATTTTATTTATTTATTTATTTATTTATTTATTTATTTATTTATTTATTTATGAGAGACACAGAGAGAGAGGCAGAGACATAGGCAGAGGGAGAAGCAGGCTCCCTGCAGGGAGGGACTCCCTCCCAGGACCCCACAAACCTGAGCTGAAGGCAGTAACTCAACCACTGAGCCACTCAGGCATCCCTAGTACACCTTGTTTAGAAAAGAAAAAGTGCATATTTAAAAAATTTACAGTGGTTTAACTATCCAGTATAGTGTAGCCAATAAATAAGTTTATTGTAAATGAATGAATGAATGAATGAATGAATAAATGGTAAGCAACCAATACTTAGTGACTTCATCTATAGCACTTTTTTCCAAAATTTTTTTCTCTACTTCTTATAAAGGTTTTTTCCCCCTTCCCTAAATGGTTGGACTTTCTATATTAATCTGGTCCTCCTTTATCAAGATTAAGACGGTCTACTATAGAAAACTAGAGTATCCATTAAAATGTCACAATAATAATTCTGAGTTGAAGTTTAAGGGCAGAAGTTATGTAGATTGCATGTGCAGGGCAAGGGACTTACTTTGTATTATTCTATTTTGAAAGCCCATAACTTCTGGAAAGGTGACAATGATCATTCATTGAAAAATTCTGGATTCTAAATCCTGTGCTAATTAAATTCTTTATATGCATTAGCTAACTTCAACTTCTTGACAATCCTATAATGTATAAATTATTATGCTCCTACAAGAGAAAAGTATGATATTTTAAAAAAATGTGAAAACTTGTCTAACTTCAAAAGTCATGAAACTTGAATCTGAGATCTTGTCTAGAAACCCAGGCTCCTTTCTTCATTCAAAACCTTTTTACATGTTCACATACATCTGAACCACCTATGGGTCTTGTGAAAAATTTAGATTCTCAATCAGGGCAGAGTACAAAATACTGCATTTTCTAAAATGTCTGAGGTGACATCAAAGCTGCAGGTCCAAGGACTACATTAGCAGAAAGCAATTGAAATGCTTTGTAGGAAAATTGAATTAATAAAATAACTGGGATGCTAAATAGCATTAGAACCCTAAACAAAAATTATATAAAATTTACAAAGTAATATGTTCAATGTATACAATTGTTATATTTAAAAAGTCAGGTGTTTTCACAGAATTTTCAAATTGTCTTTATGATTCTAAGTCTTAACTGCTCTAAAATTTCGATGTTTGCTTAGTCATCACAAGTCATGGATTTTTTCCCCCTTTTCTGGTGCATCAATCAAGATTAATTTTTTCATTTTCCATCATTGACTTGATTAGGGATGATCATTTGCTAAAATAAAAGTAAAAAGGAATGCAAAAAAATAAAGGACCACACTTAGTAATTCAGGAATTATTATAGTATGAACTACAGGGGAAAGGAACGTATTCCCTTAAAAGAAATATTTTACCTTGAACTTCTTACAAGTTGCTGTTATGCATTGCCTAGGGATCACTTTTGAGTTGAGAAAGTAATATTTTTATATATAGTAACCCAAGAATCACCCTGACCCCTATTCCTTACAGCTAAATAAACTGCAGAGCATGCAGTCTTTGGTGTTCTGCCGGCAGGAGCATTAAGATAAGAATTCCCACTATGAACACTGTGTTATCCTTTTGCCACTATCTACTGATTAAACCTCAAAGGCCCTTTCAAACTGTCAGGAAAAGCACACACAAGGTGTTCTATGTGGATATGTATGGCAGGAAAGGACAGGGAGTTCTTGAATTCTACATTTTGTGAATGCCTGACTTTCATCCTTAAAGCACGTGTGTCTCTGCTTTTGGATATAGCACAGGATTTTGCTGCTAGGAAAGCTTCTGGTAATAAAGGAAACACCAGGTGCATGCTGTAACTAGAACTCAAGGGAAATTATTAGACTCTAGCATCTGAGGCAATGGAGGGTCAAGTCCAGGGCTAAATAGGAGAGGGCTTGGAGTCGATTAGCAAACAAACACTTAAACCTATTGGGTCACAGGTGGCAGGAAGCATCTATTATCGCCAAAGGGAAACTATCACATGGGGAACCCTCAGAAGTGGGACATGTGATACTGCTTCTCAGGTTGATAAGGATGGCTAGAGAAGGTCAGAGACAATTGAGAAGATATACATTGTTCATGTGTCCGTGAGGAACGGGTTAACTCCAAATCTCGATCAGACCTACAGAAGTACCTTTGGATTTGAACACAAGGAATACAGTATAGAAATCTCAATCATTTAATGTCATCAGCTAGGTTTAGTGGGGTGGCGGAACCTGGCCATGGGGATTCTTGATTCCTGGAGGGGGCAATAGTTTTTTGGAGTATCTGTCTGGTGGACAAACATTCCCTGAGACCTCACTTACCTAGAGGTTGTTCTTGACTTTTGAGGTTTCTCTGCTCAAAAGTCCTGACCAAGCAGGTGTGATTTCTCGAAGGGGTTACTTAATGGGAAAGAAGGAGAAAAATGATGTATTACTAGGTAACAGCTTGATGTTCTATCACTAACGAGGCCCTGGTGGTTACTCCCTGCAGCAGGATAGTCCCTACTCTGCCCTAAAGCAGAGACATAGTTGCTAGGTCCTTCCTTCCCCAGGGGTTTTGAAACAGGCATGAGATTGTATTTCTTGCTTGACTTTTCTTCTGGATTTCTTAACAAATACCGTGTGGGCATTGCTTATATTGCTTTATGCCACCTGATGGAGAGACATCAGGGAAGAAGATGTCGACTCTTTTTCTCATCCAGATGTCAAGCTATATATTTTCAGAAAGGAGAAAAACCACTGGTTGGGGGAAATTGCTATATGCAAATGATTATATCCAACAGAAGCCAGTCTTCCTCAAACTCATTAGAATGTTAATTTCTGGCTTATGGTTTTTCACCTAATTGCTACTGTCTCTTTGGTCCCTACAGACAGCAATCTTTGACTTACAGGTGGAAAGATTTTAGGTTTGATCTATTTCAGCAATGGTAAAGAAGGCTTAGATGGCATTCCAACTCTGATCCATCGGTTACCAGCTTTGAGAGCCCTGGATTGAGAAGCCTTTACCTCTCTGCTTGCAGGTCAATTGAGAATAAAAATGTCATGATCAGCTAGCATAGTTTTTTACATAAGGAAATAAGAGAAATGGTGGTGTAGGTCCTTGATCCTGACCAAAGCTATTATTGTATGGTTGAGGAAACCTCAGACTGCCAGGAAATAAAAGAGATAAAATTAGATTTAGGGAGCCTTACTCCAAGTTTTGTGTTCTTTTCATTGCACTCTCCAACTGATATATTTTACTTTTCTCTTTTTCTTAGAGAGGGAGAGCATGCATGAACAGGATGAGGGGAGGGGCAGAGGGAGAGAATCTTAAGCAGACTCCATGCCTAGCCTAGAGCCTGACTCAGGGCTCCATCTCACCACCCTGAGATCATGCCCTGAGCCGAACTCAAGAGCTGGATGCTTAACTGACTGAGCCACCCAGGCACCCCTACTCTTGATGACAATGTAGAAAATAAGATTATGACCAAGTCACCATTATATACTAATGGGAAGAGAAAATGGGGTCAGCTCACACATACTTATTTCCTTTTCACTCATACATACCCTCTCAATGAAGTCATATTATATTATTTGAAAAGATTTATAAGTGCCAAACACTCTGGAGATAACTTGATATTGGAATAAAACTGACATTTTTTCGTCACATTTTGGAAAGTGAGTGGGAATTCTCGCTTTTTGGGTGCACTGGTTAATGGTTCACTTTATGAGTACATGTAGATATAAATAAGAAAGCAGAATAGTGGAAAAAACATTGACCCAAAAGATGTAAGTCCCAACCTCATCTGTCATTTAGTTACCTTTCAAAGCTTTAGAAAGTCATGAAATTTCTCTGGACTTTGGATTCCTCATCTGGAAAAATTTGCAGTAATAAATTCATGCCTTTATAAAAGTTGGAACAGCATCTCTTAAGCTCATGGCAATGGGACTGTTAAACATAGGTACTCAATAAATATCACTTTTGCTATAATAATTTTACATAAAATTGAACGAAAAATAAAATTCCTGTTACATGAATTTGTAGAGCTATATTTTTTTGAGTCCACCTGATGCTGTGTTATAACAGCCATTCCTAAATATATTTAAAACAACATTTCCAGGATCATCATGGGAGCCTACTGCATTACTATTTGGAAATCTGGTTAAAAATGAAGATTTCCAGGAGTTGTCTCACCCTCAATATATTAAATCAAAATATTTGGAAATGAAATTTAATTACTTGTATTATTTAACAAATTTTGTTCTTGTTGGGAACCTCAATGACCCTCTTCACCTTCTGAGTTCTAAATCGACTCTGAGAAATAAGAAAAATGGACTCAGCATACAGCATTGGTTATTTTTAAGATTGAAACTGGAGGAGGTAGTTTTCATCTGTGTGTAAGTCTGCTTTCAAATGCTGACCCCAGAATTAGAAAAGCATTCCCTCAGTCATAGGCAATGCTGGGCCAGATAGGCCTTACCATAGATCTACAGACTTTTGGAATGGAGGAGAGGAGAATATAAGTTCTCTAGGGCCATCTTGATCCCACGAGGAAGTGGCATCATCATTGGGTATACCACCATGTTTCTCCCCTCCTTTCTGAATCACTACTAAGCAATTTCTTTTCCCAATGATAAGCAAAGGGTAGGGATGCCGACCAGGAATACCACTCTGATCTATAGCCCTGCACATGAAAGGGAACCTCAACGTGAGAGAAAACATCTACTACAACTACCTCGCATCCTGAGAAATTCCTATGAGTATACTTTTTAAAACTTGCTGGGCTGGAATCTAAGTTTCTGTTCAGGAACTCTCCCTAAAGTATATTTCCTATCCCTAACATAGGCTGAATCACACTGTATGCTGGGAATGGTTGCATGTGCAAGTGACGGTAGAGCTAGGACAATGCAGCTGCTGTGGTCCTAAGCTAGGATTGTGTGTAATGACCTTCCCTATCACCAGAGCACCTGCTCTAATCTTCTTTGAGAATCGTGAGAGGCCATGGGGAATGAGGGCTTGACAGGTCCTTGTCAACTGACCATCTTTCCAAACACAAGCACCTTAGAGAATAAGAGTGATAGGAATAGAAAAAAAAATCAACATGTACATAAAATAATAGGTATGAGAAGAAAGAATTAGTATTTCACAACACAAATGACATGGAAAAACCTAGGTAATCTTTGGTTTTCTCACCTAGAAGCCATAATATGCCAATACCTGTGATAGTTTTCCATTTGTGTAATTTTTCTTGTGCAGAGTGGTTGCAGTAAAGGCCATGTTAGGACTACTGTTACCATTCCTGCTAATGCTGTGAGTTGCAACATAAAAATAGTAAAAAATGGTACTTTCCTCTTGAAAAATAAAACCTAGAAATACAAGGATAGAATGTTTTAGAGGTCCTGAAAAGGCAAGGAAGTGAGGGAGCCACATGTCTGTTACATCCAACACAATGTCTTTTACTGACTAGAATTTCTTCAACAGTAGACAAGTATGAATTATTTAAAATAGAGTTTGTCTGGGTGCTTGGTTGCAAGGAGCTATTTGCAGCATCTCTGACAAAGGATTTACAATATGTAAGAAATAGTTACAAAATATACAAAATAAGAAAACCCAATAAGTGGGTGAATCATTAGTTTACAAAAGAGGAACCTGAATGGCTGAGAAATATATGAAGAGATGTTCAGTTTCACTGACAAAGAGACAAAGGAAAATAAAGATAAAATACCAGTTGGCATCTATGTGATTGGCAAAAAAGGAATTTGGACAATATCAAGTGCTGGCGAGGTTGAAGAGAGACTCATAATCTCAATAGCTGCTAATTGTCATGAGGGCTGGTGTAGTCTTTTGGAGAGCAATTTAGTGAAATTAACGTAAAAATGCTCTGTGCTTTAACAGTTCTTTTCTGGATTTTTTTTACAGGGAAGATTTATACAGTTTTCCTGGCTTTGTACAGTTTTCTGAAAACTGTACAAAGGTGAAATAGTTTGTTGAAGAGCTATTGATAGTAGCTCTTGAGAGTTGAAGAGTTGAAGACAATGTAGTCAACCACCATGGGATTAATAGAGTCGTAAAATATGGCATGTGTGCAAAAAGGAATAATGGTCGGATGGATTGAACTAAATCCAGGAATGGAAGCATGAACCGATTTGAGGAACATGCTGCTACCATAAAAGATAAATATGAAATGAGTAGCAAAATAAAATTTACATTAAAAGCTATACAGACTATAATGTTTTATATTTTCATAGCTACTCACATACGAAACAACGGCCTGAAATTTATACTGACTAAACATACTTAAATACTTGAGAATGGGTGTCTTTGGGAAAGGGAATGGGATTGGATAAAAGAGCATGCAGTGAAGGAGGAGGAAGAAGAAGAAGGAAGAGGGAGGAGAGGAGGAAGAAGAGGGAGAAGAGGAGAGGAGGAAGAGGGAGAAGAGGAGAGGAGGAAGAAGGAGGAAATGGAAAGAAGGAGGAGGAGTTGCATGAACTGGTGGTAGCTAGCTAGGAGCAAGAGATGTGGTTACTGTGATTCTATGTGTCTGTGGCTCACAAACATGTTCACACATTATATATTACATATAAAATATAAATCAAACAGATCAACTATCATTTTTTGACATAGCATCTCCCAATTTTCCAATGAAATACTAACATGAGCAAAGAACAATACACAAATCCTGTTGCCAGACTCTAGAATGAATTTCTACTAATTCTTAGGCCAAAGAAGTTGGAGCATATCTGGATTATGGCCTAGTCATGTTTGGCTTCATGGGACAGAGCACCCCCATTCACTTGACAGCAGTTAGGAAGGTGTTTTGACCTGTGTCTCCAACCCTGCCCCCATCCCTGGCTTCTAACCCAATGACCAGTGTGTATATTGAGCAGTGTGTATATTGAGCAGAATATTGGGCCACTCTCCCTAGATCACAAAGGGCCTGATGCTAAAGATAACCAGAAGTAACCTCAAATCCCACTTTCTATACCAGATGCAATCATGAAGCAGCAAAAAAAGAAAGGAAAAAAAAGAAAAAAGCCTCAATAAACAACAAAACAAAGCAACAACAAAACAACAACAACAACAACAACAACAACAAAAAACACCAAACCAGTTTTCTTTGCTGCAGCATTGTTTTTAATAGTAGAAAATCACAAGTTGTCCTAAGGCTCAGTCAGGCAATGGCAAAGCAAATCCTATTACAGCCATAGGGTAGTATATAATATCCCCATTATAATTATGCTTTGGAAGACTACTAAGGACATAAGAAAATATTCATAATATTGAGTGAAAAGAGCAGCAAACAAAATTATCTAGCATGATGCCATTTCTATTTTAAAAATTTAAGATTTTTACCAAATATCAGTTACTGATTCAGTAACTGATTTGGAATCAGTTAAATTGTTAACTATTCCAAAATATTGAAATGGGTATCTTTGGATGCTAGGACTAGATATGGTTTCCATTGTCTTCTCTATTTCTCTGGATTTTTTATAATGAACAGCAATTCTTTATAAATGATAAAAATAAAGAAACAATAGTAACAAATACTTACTAATTACTTACTCTGTGTTAGGCACTGTTGGCAGTGCTTCATGGATACAAACTCTTTGTATCCTCACAACAGATCTGTGAATAGGTACCCTAATTGCATCTATTTATCTTGTGCTTGAAGGTCCCGAAGACAGAAATTGAGCAGGTTACTCAGCAGCACTTTGGCTCTGGAGTTGGAGAATAACCAGTATACATACTATTTCCCCAGTTCCCTTATTCCACACCTGGAAATAAGGCTTAATGTCACTTCACGATGTAACATGGTTTCTTAATAACAGCTTGGGGACCAGTGAGGATCCAGTACCAGGTGAGGGAACAAGTGAAGGAAATGGGAAGCAAGAGCCTGAGAGAAAAACCTTTTCAGAATAGTCTCCTCTATTCTATAGCTAAGTAATATACACAGTTGCTTGAAGGAGAAAATAATTAGCTTACTTATTTTGCAATTTTGTGCTCTTCCTCTGAGAAGAGAATATGTGGAGCAAAAGGGACTTCTATTAGCTCCACGGTTAGCCACACAAACATCTGTGGGGTTGTATGCTTTATCAGGCATTGATAGTGGTTCTTGAAGGGAATACTCTGTGGGGGGTCTTACTTGGGAGAAATTGCTGGATGGGAAGCTCTTCACCATTGGGATGACCAGCAGGCTGCTAGTCTTCATCTCCAGTGAGATACTGGCATCATGATGGACCAGTGAGTGAAACTATGCCTCCCATCCTTCTAAGCCCACTTCCATTTGTAAACATCTCCAGTTAAGCCATTGCTCTCATGGTTTTGCTCCCTTTATTTGCAATTTTGTGATGTGAAACCCTAGATTGTTAGTTAGGATTCTCCAGAGAAACAAACCCAATATGTAAGAAGAGATTTACTACAGGGATTGGCTCACACAGTTATGGAAACCAAGAAGTCCTGTGATCTGTCATCTGCAAGCTGGAGAAGCTGGGTGTATAATTCAGTCCCTGTCCGAAGGTTGGAGAATTGGGAGACTGCTGGTAAAAGTTCTGATCTGAGTCAGAGCTGGATGCCTGAGGGCAAGAGATGAATGTCACAGCTCAGACAGATCAAATCTGCCCTTTGGCTATTTTGTCTGTGTGGGCGCTTGATGGATTGGATGATGCTCAGGGCACTGGTGAGGGTGATCTTCTTTATTGACTCTTCTGATTCAAATCTAATCTCTTCCAGAGACACCCTCACATGCACACCCAGAAATAATGTCTTACCAGCAATCTGGGCATTCCCTAGCCCAGTCAGGTTGAAGCTGACACGTAAAATTAACCATCACACCCAGTAAGTGTCAAGGTTCTAACAGTAAGTTGGCACAAGATAAACTAGCCCATCAGAGCAAAGCTTGCCTTTCACACCCAAGTAATGATCCCTTGTCAGAATTTGAACCCATTCTTTGCTTCTTCCACAGTGAGGTGTCATTGATCATCACATATTTGGCGACCTCTGTCAGAGCGAGAACTGTCCCATTATCCTTCTCCCTAACCACCCAGACTGATTCTATGTGCACAAAGCTCAGTTACTGGGCTGCTTTACTGCCACAAGAACCTGATTAAACTTTTAGACCTTTCGCTGGGGCTGTAGGCTCTTGTCAACACTAACCTGTTATGGTGCCCTTCAAAATACTTTTTCTCCAGTGTTGTGGTGAACTGGGAGATCTTATTTAGCATTTATTAAATAGTAAATAGCTAATTACTCAAAGTAGCTATTTACATATTGAATTTATTTTTCTTGGCATCTTTAATGTCTGATTAACATTTTCTTCCTACAGCTGGAAGATACTTATACAGAATAAAACATTCCCTTATTTAATCTCAAGTGGAATATACGATAAGTGTGATCATTTTAATTTGTGTCATTTATTAGCAGGAGAGAGGTATCGTACAGGTGGGATGCTCCATCACATGCCAATTAGCAGGTGGCTTACAGGGCAAGAGGGAAAACTCCTTCACCAAGGGGATTATAGAAGTCACAGAAGTAGAAGTTCAGCTATAGGGAAAACAGAGGAAATGACATTGGGGTGCCTGGTTTTGGAGACTGGGGACACAGCTTAAAGCAGTAATACTAACACTGTACAGATAACCTAAGAAGATACTTAAAACAGAAAGTCTGGCACCTTCACTGTAAAAATAACAATTTCTTTTTCTAATCATATGAGAACCACAGAAAGTGAGAGCTAAAGGAAATCTTTCTGATTTAAGGTGCATTATCCAGGCAAGGAAACTGAGGCACAAGAAGTCTTGCTTCAGTGTAGTTTAAGTTAGTAAGGTGGAAAAAAAAAAGTTAGTAAGGTGGGGACACAGTATCATTCCAAGCCTGCTGGCTGCTATTCCATTGGATTTTTCAGAAATCTCTATGGAGAGGAATGTATGAAGCCTAGATGACAGGGGAAGGGACCGAGAGGTCCATACCCTGCTTAGAAGCCTTTCAAAGTGCTGCAGTGGGAGTGGTATTACCTAGGCCAGTGCATCAAGTCAGGTGTCTGGGAATTGTGATGCTTCCTTCTTGTGCACGTCTTACTCCACTTCTATGAACTCATAATGTTCATCATTTAATAATAACATTTTAATTTTTTTTCAAGTGAATCTCTTACTATTACATAATACATTTGAAAGCTATGTAATACAAAGAAGCCTTGTATCTCTGCCCTGAACGTATATAAGAAATTTGATAAATATTTGTTTCATCATTTGAACATATTAGATTGTAAAATTCTTGGCAACAGGAAGTATGACAGTCTCTTTAGTTTCTAGCACAGTGTGGAATAAATTTTATTAATTATTCTTTAAAGATATATATAGAGAGAGCATGCGTACACAAAAGAGTGAGTGGCAGGAGGGACAGAGGGAGAGGATCCTTCAAGCAGGCACCCTGCTGAGCATGGAGCCTGATGAGGGGCTAGACCCTACAACTCATGAGATCATGACCTGAGCTGAAACCAAGAGTCTGAGGCTTAACCCACTGAGCTACTCAGGTGCCCCTAAATTTTATTAACTACTTGAGGACAACTGTTGGACTGCCTGAATCCAACACTGCTCCTGGATGCTATGGGAGACTCCAGCCTTCTTCCCCAGGTTGATGTGTTGTGGAATGATTTTCCTTGGGTTGCTGGATGTTTTCAAATGGAGGTCTGAGACTGATAGGGAAATAATTTCTGTCGGGGTCTCTGTCTTTACTCGCCTCCATTCTCCACCCTGTGCAATGAGAGGCTGATTCATATGAACTGCAAAAAGGAGCTCCCATGCTCTCTGGCTTCTGGTCAGGGTCAGTCAATGGGGAGCCATGGTGGGAAATTAGGAGGAGGAGATTGAAGCCTGGTTATTCATCCCCTTGACGAGTTGCTTCAAGATTTTCTGTGTCCCTCATAAGGTTTCAAGGTGGTCTTCTAACCCTGTTCTCTGCTTCTAAGTACCAATGACTGCCCAGGAGTCATAGTGGCTCTGCTGTCACCTCTGGCAGGACATTGTGATATTCCCCCTTCTCTCCCAAACATCTTCATCCCCCTTTGCTGCTCTCTTTTACAACCCTCTTATTTGCTCTTCTGACTCCTCTCATCTTTAATCCCATATTCAGCTTTTACATCTTGGTTTACCAGCTTTTTTTTTTTATATATATTACCCTCAGCTCCAAGGTCTGGGGCAAAGTTAGCTTCTTCCCCTTGGTTCAGTCATGTTTGGAATAATTTTGCTCCCCTACTATGTGTTCCTGGAGGACATTGCCCAGAGTTCTCTGAGTCTGCTTTCATCATGAGACCAGTCCCTGAAGATAGAAGATAGTGTTCCAACGAGTTATAGCTATAGTAAGAGTGAGCGACTCATGTGTCCCTTTTTTAAATTTACAACAAGGACATCGTTGCAAGTGAGTCCTCCCTCTTCCATTTATGAGAAAACCATTCCCCCCTATATTGTATCAGCTGAAACTTTGATCTGCTCTCTGCCACTCAAGGTTGGTGTCTTGCCATACATATTTATGAAGTTACTGGCCCTTAGACTAACATAGTAATAACTTTAACAGATGAATTCCTTAAATTTGGGACCTTGGGTCATATAAAATTAAATGAGTTCCCTGATGTTATCAGTTCTATAAATCCAAAGTTTTGTTGTATTTACATAAAATGAAGGTTCATTAAATTTTATCCTCTTTGTACTCTATCCCCAGAATGGTATTATAAATTTTCTTCTCCTGGAGTTCTTAATGATCCAAAATTTATTCTTCAAGGAGATCTGCTAACAGTTTTCTAAAATATATAAATGCTGCCCCTTCTACAGATTTTTTTTCCCCACAGAAGGTCTGGCTGCTGTTTTTCATAGATTTGACTTGAACTCTGTGCGTGTCAAATAGTAAATGCCAAATGCTGAGATGTGGTGCATTTCTGTCTGTCTATCTGCACACAGACGAGGCACCTTGCTCAGGGAATATCTGTGAGAAAGTAAAAGGCTGTTGAAACAGGGTTCATATGCTCCTTAAATGTCAAGCCAGAAGCCATAATAGCAACGAGACTTCATTGTAGTTGGAACAAAGGATGAAAATTGGGTGCTCTCCAGTATAGCCTTCTGAAGGGAATGAATGGGGAGAGTAATTGATGAGGAGCTATCAATAAAGTATACTGGTGGTTTTGAGTTCAAAACTAGTAATTGTTAGACACTGAAGAGTGAATTTCTAACAGACATGAAGATAAAAAAATCTGATAGAGATGTCACTGAAGACTATTATGAGTCACAACTACCCTCTAAGAGGTTGTGTGGTTCAGGAAGTGTCCCCAGGTTCACTGGCCTGTGAGAGATGTATCCTTTCAAGAACAGGTCAAGTAAATTTCAGGCTACTGGTAAACTACCCCATCATCTAAAAGTCTCCAATATATTAGGAATGCCCCTAAAATGACTCCTTGAAAGTTATTAGAGTTTTAAACTGTAGGAAATCCTTTTACCCCAGAGTCTTCTAAGCATTGTTTGCAGGGAGGAAGGAAAACACCCACTTATCTGCTTCTCAGTCTAAGAAAGTGCATTATGATGGGTGAGAAGTAGCTAGAAAGAATTTATAAGAATGAGTATTAGTTGGCTGGGTCTGATCATGACAGTTGGTTAGAGAGTTGGAGAGTATGACAGCCCTGGGAACAGGTTGATAGCGACATTGCCAATGGCGTGCTTGGATCAGGACTCAAGCATATGGTTGACTTTGGAATGTGCTTTTATTAAAACAAAGTAAGAAGACGACATCTTACTAGCAACCATGTCCAGTTCTATAAGACTGGCACTGCTAAACCCTACAGTTTCTCATATCTGCAGTCCTGAGTCCAGTCCGTCCACCTCTACAGAGCCTCTCCTGACAAACCTCCTGCACTGTCCCCTCCCTGCATCCCTTGTGGAGACTCTCCTTCAGCACTTATGTTCCTATGTTGTATGTTTAGATAATTTACAATTAGATTATAATCTCTTGAAATGAGGCCCAGCATTTCTCTGTCTTCTTTAATTTTCCAACATTAATGTCTGAATCTGCTTTATGATAGTAGGTGTTCAATAAAATACCCTGATTGGCAGGCTGATACAACAATGCTGAATAGTACATTGGTTATTAGGCTGATTCTGACATTGCCGTTGTTTTCTAGGATATTCCCGGCTAGTGAAGTCACAGTATTTTGACCATTAACATTGCTTGGTTCTCCATTTGTCTCTTGCTGATATTGTGTCAAATATCTGACCTTTAAGAGGCACCTGAAGCAAATTGTACGTGCATTTAGTTTGTCAGCTGTTTTCCGTAATCTGATACTTCATTTACATACATATTGAATTATTGAGCAGAAATGGATACTTTCCCAGAATGGTCTCCACTGTGAATGCCTATTGAATGAATAAATTCAGGAAGGAAGGAATCAATCACTGAACCGATGGCCCTTTATCCCTCCAATCCTTCTAATCTTTGAAACTGAGTCTCCTACACTCTAGGTGGAGCCTCATCCTAGATAGATATTGTTATCTAGGACAGGGGTTAGAAGGGATCATGTCTGGAGATTTAGCTCAGCCTCAAGCTAGTCTTTGTTGGTCATGATCTGAACTGCGGCCTTATATTCCAGTAACTCACATTTCTGTGATGAGGTCTTTGTTCACTGCTGTGCCCCAAACTGGATTTCTTTTCCAGTTACTTTAGGCATCTGTTGATGGTGTGTCTGATTCCTGATGCTATTCTTCCTCGTGCCATATTAGCCCAGTTAAGGATATTAATTAGGTTTGATCTTAATGCCACTGTAGAGTTTTAAATTTAATTTTGTTAATAATCCTTTAGGGAAAGCCCACTGCTGTTGGGTAAGATCCCAGCTCCCTGGAGTCACACACAAGGGCACCTAGCGTCCGGCCAGTGCCAATCTGTCCTGTTTCTTTCCTTGATGTTCCTTATAGAAGGGTCTCCGTCACTCATAGAATTTACCACGTTCCTTTACCTGTGGTTATTTCTCCTTGAAACAGATTTCCCTCTTCTCTTGCTTGACTCCTATTCAGTCTTTGGCTTTCACCTAAGATGTCACTTCCTCTGCTAAACTCATGGTATTATACCCTCTGGTATGGTCCCAGGGCACCATACATCTGCCCTATCAAACATAATATCACATTGGCTCTGGATGCCTTATAAGATTTCTGTTTTCTCCATTTGATGCTAAGTTTCACAAGAGCTGAGACTACAAGTCTTCTACACCATTTTATCCCCAAGGATCAATATTCTTTTAAATGAGAATGAATATATAAATATAAAGGGATAGATGAATATCAGTTTCCCTTACTTAGCTCTCCTCTGATTAGATTTTGGATTCCTGAGATAGTACAGAATCTAGCTGTGGTCCAAAATAAAGGAACATATCTGGTTTTCTTTGTAGGCGTTTGGAAAGAATGATCTCTGTCTCTGTCTCTCTGTCTCTGTCTGTCTCTCTCTCACACTCACAAAGGGAGGGAGGGAGAGAGAGAGAGAGAGAGAGTGAGAGAGAGAGAGAGAGAGAGAAATCGATAGGAATGAATGTCAAGAACTCAAGGAAAGGTTTGCCTTACTTAATGGAAAATATATTTTCTATAAATGTTCTTGGTAAAATGAATTATTACTAAACTAAATGAAGCTCCTTAAAATTGAGGATCATTTGACAGATTCATGGAGTTTGGTGCTTCCCACCTAAGCCCAAGTGTCATCTTATTTGCCTGTTTTCTCAATGTGTGAAAAGTTTTTAGAACACTCACAGCTTGTCAAATGACAAGGAGTCACCTGGTTTGGGAAAATGTTCAGATCCATAAATTGCAGAGCCCTGCTTCTTTAATGAAACAGAAACCTACTTCTTTGATTTGCAAATTTGGAACTTTGCAAAATGGATTTTCATGAGGGGCTTATTCACAACTTAAAAAGACGATTGTTGAATGAGTTGATGGAGGTGGGAAGGTTGAAGATAAACAGATGTGAGGAACAAGCAGAGGCACACTAGCCTTTTGAGTGTCTTCTGAAAATATCACAGAGCAGAAGCTCAGATGGGTCAAACCAGTAATTCTCCCCAAATTCTTATTTGGTTCTGGAACACATAGTTCTTGAAAACAGTCTGTTTGTGATATCTTAGGTATTTGCAGTGTGTCAGAGCCTTGTCTTAGTGGAAAAGGGAATGAGTTCTAAAAGGAAAGGATTGGAGCTTGACAGCCTTGGATGACTGGGCAGGCTTCCATTTCAGAGGCTGCCCTGTGTCCCAAGCAGAGCAACATTGTTGGCAACCGTACTGCCTACAACAGATGCGGCTTTGAATATGGCTGTCTTCTCAGCTTTCAAGAAAACAGGTTTCTGAAACCCACCTACCTATCCTTCCTCAGCTGGTGTGTACAGTACACATAAGCTGTTGAGAGGAAAACAGAATATCCTGAAGGGAAAATAAATTGATGTTTTGTTCTTTGAGATATTATATAACTCTCATATCCAGGATGTTAGAAACCTCATGTTTCCCAAACACTTCTTCTCACTTTGAAATATATACCATGGCCATGCTGAGGCCCTGCGGGCACTGGCTTTCCTTTTTGACTTACTTCATTCTTTTCTGCCATTGTATGAGGTGTGAACTTGGGAGCTTGGCTGTCTGAGACATGGGGGCCTTCAAGTCATCAGATTGCCTGAAAGCCAGTTTCCTTCCCCTCCTGACTGTGGCTCTGAACTTAAGTGCATGCAGCCATCTCCTAGAGCTAAAGGACAGAGCTGTCCCCATCTGGGACCATGACTCCAAGACCCCTTTGCTTTACTATCTGGCAGCTTTCCACTCTCAGGCCACTCTCTACACTTTTCACTTCTACAAGCACTTCTAGTTCAAAAAATATGAGGGAAATCCTGGATTCCATGTATATGCAGTTGAGGTGAATTGAATTTAATATAGTAGCTCATGTGGCCTAATATTTTTAGTTTGGGTTTAAGGTGTTACATTTGTTCTTTCTACTTCTAGTCCCTTTAATCTTTTCTTTTTTTTAAAGATTTTATTTATTTGCCATGAGAGACACAGAGAGAGGCAGAGACATAGGTAGAGGGAGAAGAAGGCTCTTTGAAGGGAGCCAGATGTGGGACGTGATCCTGGGACTCGGGTAATGACCTGAGCTAAAGGCAGACCTTCAACCACTGAGCCACCCAGGTGTCCTTCTTTTTAATATTTAGACCCTTCTCTCAGTTTCCAGTTCCTGCAGGGGAAGGTCTGGTCAGCTCAGTATACTTTCTCTCTCTATCTACTCTGAGGCTGCCTTTAATCTGATTTTAGCTTCTGGGGGAATAAAATCATCTGGGTACTACAAACTCTTGGATTCCCCAAAACCACCCTCTTTCTCTCTCTCTCTCTCTCTTTTTTAAGATTTTATTTATTTGTTCATGAGAGACACAAGAGAGGCAAAGAAAGGAAAGGAAAAGGGAGAAGCAGGTTCCCTGTGGGGAGCCAGATGCTGGACTCCATCTCAGGACCCTGGGATCACCTCTTGAGCTGAAGGCAAACTTTCAACTGCTGAGCCACACAAATGCCCAACCTCTCTTCTGACATCAGTTGTGAGTTCGGGGATAACCAAGACTACCTTCACATTCAATAGTTTGCAAGAAGGACTTGCGGAACTCACTGAAAAAGCAGTTATAATCACAGTTACGGTTTATTACGGCAAGTGAATTCAGATTAAAGTTAGCCACGCAGGAAGGGGCATAGGGCAGAACCTAGGCAAGTTGCAAGTGAGGATCTTCCAGTTGCCCTTGCTCAGTGGAATTATGCAGGCAGCATTTGCTTGTCATAGAAAATGATGTATATTGATATACACAGAGTATTGACAACCTGTGAAGTTGACTTCAGCCTTAGAGCTCAGGTTTTATTGGAGCTCAGTCATGAAGACATGGCTGACTCCCTGTGTGTCTGACCTCAGATTCCAGCCTCTTCAGAGGTGGAGCTGATACTACATGGCTGAGGCTACTTCACCATAAATCATATCTTTAGCATAGACTATCTGGCATGGCCCAAGTTTGTGAACACACAACACACTCTCATCAGGCTGGACATTCCAAAAGCTTGGAGATTACCTTCTAAAAGCCAAGGGTGAAAGTCAGGCCTATCATTCATTGGGCAAGGTTAATCTTTTGTAGCCTAGGTGTTTGATGCTTCCAGCTGAAAATGTTGACAGGTTATTTAGCTGTTTCACTAGTTCAACTGTTACCTGCCACTTCATTGTGAAATGATTTTGGTCTTTCCCAAATGTTAAGAGTCTTTTTTTTTTTTTTTTTTCCTTCTTCTTGTAACCAACAGAAGCTTTTTTGTTTGAGATAAATGAAGATTTGAGGTCTCTCGCTACTGGGTGGTATGTGTCCAAAGGCAAGTCTCAGACTGAATTCTGGTACACTTACAAACCCTTATTAGCAGGCAGGCAGGCAGGCAAGAAACCAAGTTTTAAACATAGAAATATTTTTAAACTTTGAAAACATTGATTTACTTTCTCATATCACCAACTATGAATATGAGTGATTAAGCCCTACATTTCCTTAGGAAAAGATGAAACTATTGAGTGAACATTACATCCTATGGAGAAGTTCAGTGTTAAGAGTTCTTGCTTTTGGTTCCACAAGCCCTCTTTGAAATGACCTAGCGAAATATATTTTTTAAATTCAATAAAGTCTTTAAAAATTATTTTATTTTTTAAAAAGATTTATTTATTTGAGAAGAGAGAGAGAGAGAGAGAGAGAGAGAGAGAAAGTGAGTAGGTACATGAACTGGGGAGGGCAGAGGGAGAGGGAGAGAAAGAATCCCAGGCAGATTCCCCACTGAGCATGGAATCCCCCTCAGGGCTCAATTCCATGACCCCTAGGATCATGACCTGAGCTGAAATCAAGAGTTGGATGCTTAACTGACTGAGCCAACCAGGTGCCTCAAAATTCAATTAAGTCTTTAAAAAAAATCCATAAAGTCTTGGCTCTGTCCTTTTAAGGCACTCTGCCAACTGTGAGCAGAAAGTCCACTCAAGACAGATGTGAACATATTCTGGCTTCATGATTCAGATTAAGTACTTAGGTGACAGGATCATTGTGAGTCTGAGCACAGAACCCTGTGTCCTGGGCACCTGGGTGGCTCAGTGGTTGAGCATCTGCCTTTGGCTCAGGTCATGATCCTGGAGTCCCGGATGGAGTCCTGCATCGGGCTCCTCCACAGGGAGCCTGCTTCTCCCTCTGTCTATGTTTCTGCCTCTCTCTCTCTGTGACTGTCATGAATAAATAAGTGAAATCTATAAACATAATTAAAAAAAGAAACCTGTGTCCTAGGCCCAAATCACCCCTTCTAAAGGTTGTGGTATGCCATTGTCCTCAGAGCCTTACACTGTGTCCTGCAAAGGCAGAGGTACCTCTGTGATATTCTGTCAATTTTAAACTCATTTCACCAATGGAAAGCCATTTCTTATACTAATCATACAATCTTTCATGGTAAACCCTTCAAGAGAGTTGAGACTGGTAACTCTCTGGAGTGTGGACTCTGGATTAGTCTTTCAGATGTTAACTAAACACTCTGTAGTGGGTATCCTAATTAAAATATGTCCATTGTTAACTAATTGCCCTGAGGATATACATGAAAACTAACCTGTAACTGTAATACACTATCCATGCTGAAATATTTTAAGGTACACTTTAAACAATATAAAAGGCCCTTCTAGAAAAGACTATTGATTCAACACTGATTTGTTCAGTCCAGGTTCACCTGGATTCTTTGATTTTCTTTTTCTTTCTTTCTTTCTTTCTTTCTTTCTTTCTTTCTTTCTTTCTTTCTTCCTTCCTTCCTTCCTTCCTTCCTTCCTTCCTTCCTTCCTTCCTTCCTTCCTTTCTTTCTTTCTTTCTTTCTTTCTTTCTTTCTCTTTCTTTCTTTTTCTTTTTCTTCTTCCTTTTAAATCTGCCACTTATTTCTAAACACCCCTTGGCTCCTCACATCTTTCTCTCACCATTGCATCACTGGTCCAATTTGGGCCTTTCCTGTTCAGTTTCTGAGAGGTATTCACTGGTGGGAAAGCATTACTTATTTGGCAGATTTTACTGATGAGTGGTCCTTAATGCACTTAGAATATCCCACATTTACAGCTTCTTTATTCACTCAGCAGATGTTTATAAGGGCCTACTCCTTGTCATTCTGTTTTTCTTTTTTTTTTAAGGGCAATGGTTCTCAAAGAGTGGTCTATCCATCTTTAGTGGCCCCTGAGATATATTCAGAGGGTCTGCAATTTCAAAATTATTTTTATAATAGGCCCAAAATATTATTTGCCTTTTACATGGTACTGAGTTTGCAGTGATGGTGAAAAAGAAATGGTGGGTAAAAGGTTTAGCATCTTAACATTAACCAAGGCAGTGGCCTCAAACTCAAGAGGTCCTTGTAGTCTTTGCATTTAAAAAGAAAAAAAACAACTAGTTTCTCTTATTTTTTTTTAGAAAAAATGTCTTTAATGAAGGAATATAATTTATTAATTTTATTAAATTTTGACCCTTCGGTAAACATCCTTTTAATATTTTGTATGACAAAATGGGAAGTATTCATAAAGCATTTCTGCTTTATACTGAGGTTGTCTTTTTTCTTTAAAGATTTTATTTATTTACTCATGAGAGACAGAGAGAGGCAGAGACATAGACAGAGGGAGAAGCAGGCTCCATGTGGGGACCCTGATAGAGAACCTGATCCCAGGACCCCGGGATTACCACCTGAGCCAGGCAGACGCTCAACCACTGAGCCCCCAGGCATCCCTGTACAGATGTTGTCTTGAGGTTGAATTAAGTTGTGAACTGAGCTATACTGGCTTTTTGCATGACATGCCATTTTTCCTTGAAAGACTCACTGCCACACCAACTATGGTTGCTCAAATTTGTGTATTTCCCAGATATATTCTTGCAAATGTCAATTCAAAAACAAACTATAGTATTCATTTCCAAGGAGAAAATTTAAAATCTCAAGTGAAAATTTGAAGTTTTGAAAAATTGTATCCGTCATGAGCTTGAGAACTTTCCAATTCTTAAAGATTTTTTTCTGATGAGCCCAACGGTGATATTAAAAATGTGACTTTTTGGTATTGTATCATGAAATGTGGAATATTTAGAAGATCAGCATAACTCAGTCAACCAGTATTTTCTAAAATATTAATGAATGGTGTCACAAAACCATGTATGGTAAAAGAACTCTTCAGTGTATGAGATAAACCAACATATTTTAATGTATAGAGTAAAAATGTTTATTTACATGATATAAGATTCCACATTGTAAGTAAACTAAAAAAAATTGAGTTTTGGTGTAGTTTTAAAATATATCTACAGTTATCTGAAAGGGATATTAAAAATACTCCTCCTTTCCTCAAGTATATATCTGTCAAGTCAAATACCTTTCAAATACTTCATCAAGAGCAGCATAACTCAGCAGATTGAATATGGACCTGTGTATGTTTCTATTAAGCAGACATTAAAGAAATTTATAAAAATGTAAAGAACATGGCCATTTTCTCACAAATTATCATTTCTTTAGGACATATAATTATTTTTCATAAAAATACATCATTTAAAAATGAGTTTTGCACCATTTGTTTTAAATAAGTAAACAAATACATTTAAACTTTTAAATTTTAGCTTCTAATATTGTAACAGATATAATATAATATATATAATATAATTGTGACAGATATAATCCACATATACAAAACTCTTTGAGGCCCAGATAATTTTTTTCGGCATGTAGAGGTGTCTTGAGACTAAAACTTTGACAGTGCAGTTTTAAGAAACTGCATTTAGTAGCGAGTTTCCACCCTCATGTTAGGGGGGAATGATTGGGTTTTTCACAGGTTGATTGTGATTTCAGAGGTGGAGATTCAATGTGTTCTGAAAAAAAGCAACAGACCAGAATGATGAGGCTATGGGGTGCCTGGCTGGCTTAGTTGGTAGAGCAATATGTGACTCTTGATTTCAGGGTTGTGAGTTCAAGCGCCATGTTGTGTGTGCCTACTAAAACAACAACAACGACAACAACAAAAACTGGAATAGCACAAAAGAGATTTTGAAGATTTTTCTTTGCTTATTGTTTTTACCCTATATAAAGCAAACTTTTTGGGAAGCAATTTCAGTTTTTACTTACAAAATGATTTCTTCCAAAGTATATTCCCATTTAGACTCCATTGAGAATCACTGTTAATAATTATGGGTATTTCTGTACTTTTTCTACTCCTGAACACAAGACCCATCACATTTTGCCGCTGTAGCTCTCTTTTTTTTAAAAAGATTTTATTTATTTATTCATGAGAGAGACGGCGGGGAGGGGCAGAGACACGGGCAGAGGGAGAAGCAGGCTCCATGAAGGCAGTTTGATGCGGGACTCGATCTCGGGACTCCAGGATCACACCCTGGGCTGAAGGCAGGCACTATACTGCTGAGCCACCCAGGGATCCCCCAACATTTTGCCTCTGTCTTGAATATTTCTCTGAAAATATTTGTTTCTCCTAGATTTTTGTTTTATTTTTAATGCAGCATATTAATTAAAGTTACTGACATATTTGATAAAAATCTGTGTTCACCATCATTCATTATCTCTGTGGGTTCAAATTTCTTTTTGATGATTTATATCTGTTCCTAATTTTTTCAGACAGGTTTGACTATACATAGTAAACTCTCTCAGTCTTTGGATGCTTCACAAGTAAATTATAATTTAGTATGTATTTTATTTTCACAGATACATATTTTATTAAATCCGTGAGAGATAGTTTAATTTTTGTTGTTGTTGTTAAGTGTAGGTGGTCAACATCAGATGTTAGAAAAATTCTATTATCTGATTCTGTTTGTTTAGAATAACACTATAATTCTGTTTCTTTTCTTTTTTTTTTTTTAAGAATAAAAAAGGTTTACAAAATACCTTGCTTTCCTTTTCTCTCAGTCTAGGTTATTGCTCTGAATTCTATCTTCTCTGGTGGGTTGCTGTGGTTGATTGAATCCTACTATACTCCTTGATCCTACTCTGAGTACTAAGGTCAAAAGTGGTTTCCTGGTTTTGGTGTAGTCTGGAGATGGCAGTGTACATTTGCTTTTAGATTCTTTGCCAGGAAAACCTTGGTTTTCCTTAGAAGTTGGCCAACCCAGCCCCCATCTTACACCTGCTTCCAGCTGCCACCTTGCATGAGCCTGCTGTGTTAAAACACATTACAATGGCAGGCGCTGACAATTTTACATGGTCCTGAAAGCCAGGGAAGCTGGATCAGAAGGTTTACCCTGTGAAAATCTTGCTAAAGAACAGGGGAAAGAATGTAGCTCTTCATTAGCAGTTTTGAGTTCTCTTGCCTTGAGGAACTGAGAAAGCATGCCTCCCTAAGTCCGAAGCAGAGAATCAGGCACGATGTTCTGAGTGGTTGGTAGTGGGATTGAAATTTATAGGCAAAACTCAGATGTGCAGAAAGGTGGCCATGTTTCTCCAGAATTGAGACCATTTTTTCCCAAACTGCTAAGTTATTTTAAAATCCTAGTCAGTGAATTTTCCTCTCCCAGGTATCATCCTTTCCTCTCCTTCTGGGATAGTGTCCACGCTATAGGGAGTCAGAAGTCCCATGGCAACAAGGAGGAAGTATCAGCTTTGCAGGCTAGCTTGCTCCTGTCCTTGTTGGCTTCTGTGGAAACACCTCTTCTCCCTGGGGCTGTGGTTCCCAGGCTCTGGCTCTTATGCAACCCCAGCTGAAGGAACACATTATTGCTCCTACCCGATGCACCATGACTGCTCTGGGCTCCTTCCTGGGCCACCTGCTTACCAGGCAGGTGCCCTGTGTCAGTTCTCATGTACTCTTTGAAGTTCAATGATATTATCCACCTGGCTCCTGGAGTCAAATTGAGCATCCTGCATACTCTGTTATGAGCTCCTTCTGCCCCTTGCCATGGCAAATGTCTGGGAAGAATCATACTCCAAATTCATAGGTAATTCTCTACCCATCTTGGGCAGGTGGGTGGAGTGGGCAATAGTATTGTCTCCAAATCTTCTCCTTGCCTTGTGGGTATTATGGCAGACCTAGGAGAGGTATGTAGGTGGCTGTTTCAGGCTCTCTTTGCTCATACCTGCCTTCTAAGGTGCTTGCTCAAGGCTGGGCTAGGCCCCTGCTAGAGGTGAGGGCTTGTTTTGTTCTATTTACCAGCAAGATCTCTTTGACCTACTTGGGCTCCATGGGAATTGGGAGGAGCCTACTTTGAATGAGAATAAGAGGAGTATGAGTACTGGAAACTTTGTCAAACACAGAATTCGATATCCATCTGTACATCGTAAGCAACATTTCCTGAATCCTCTAGACCAACGTCCATCTTAAATTCAAGATTCTAAGTTCTTAATATTCCTTGGTGGTTCACTTCAATTTTTAAATACTTAATTTTCTCTTGTAATGCATTTCATTATCTATGATTTGGTAATTTGCCTATTTTTTTTAATAGCAGGAGGAACATTTAAAGTCCCTGTACCTCTGTGTTCTAGAAGAAAAATTAATTTCTGAAAAACTAGAAAGAAAAAAAAGAAAAAAGAATTTCTGAGAAACTTGGCCACTTGTATTAAGTCATTTGCCACACAATCAGTTATATAAAAAATTCACCTCAGCAGAAATATAACAGAAAAGGATGGGGTTCAAATAATTAAGGCAGAGAGATGAGGAGATGTAGAATTTTTAGAAGTGAACATCTGCCGGATGTTCCCCAAACCTGCAAAACACAGAGTTTCATATGTGGACTCTTGATCTCTTGCCAGATACCCCTGTAAGCTGCAGAGACAGTGGTCTCTTTTGATTTGATAATGTTCGTCTTTGATCACAACAGTGTTCAGAAAGGATGTACAGTAAGTTGGGGAGAAATTAAAATATATGCCAAGAGAACAGTCTTCCGTGACCATAAATTACTTTATATGTGACCTGTATATGGTAGCTTTTATTGAGAATAAGGTACTATGCTTGGTTCCTTGCCAGATGATAGAAAATATAGGATATGTATGAATATATGAATGTTTAGAATGGTGAATCTAGGAGTACGCTTCTTCTTCTGAGTCAAGGACTAACAAGTTCATTGCAATTAGGAAATTGACTGCCAGGTAAGAACCAAGTCCTAGAAGTTCGGGTTATAAGTGGAATTTGTATAAGTTATGATTATAAAGAGCAACATATAATCTATAAAATGTGATTGCTTCTTTTGATTCTCCCAATAATGTTTTGAGGAAAGAGTTATGTTCCTCCTAATTTACTAGTGAGCCCAGCTGTTAAGTTACAACCAAACAATAAAGCGAGGATTCACATTTTACAATAATTATTTTTATTAGGTCAATTCTCTACTAATAGATCTTTAGGTGCATTTGTGACATTCTTTTATTTAATATTTTAAAAAGACTGAAAGAATGTCATCTCTGTAAGACTCTGTTAGTTGTTAATGTAGATTCATTTGCTTTCATAACTTTCAAACCTATAGGAAAGTAAAGACAATAGTATAAGGAATAACTATGTATTCATGAGCTAAATTTAGTAATTGTATGTCTTTCATTGTATTTTCTTTATACATTTTTTGCTGAAATATCTAAAATAAGTTATAGGCCTTATGATATTTCATCCCTAAATACTTTTGAAGGCATTCTCCAAAAATAAAGACATTTTCCCTAAATAACCATTACATTATTACAGGGACATTCTTACTAATATCCGTTTCATATTGAAATTTGCTACAATAGCCTTTTTTTAAAAGATTTTATTTATTTATTCACGAGAGACACACAGAGAGAGGCAGAGACACAGGCAGAGGGAGAAGCAGGCTCCATGCAGGGGGCCTGATGTGGGACTCGATCCCAGGACTCCAGGATCATGCCCTGAGCCAAAGTCAGACGCTCAACACTGAGCCACCCAGGCATCCTTACATTAACCTTTAATACCGGTTAATGTTGGTGTGTTTCAAGTAGGATCCAGTTCAGGTCCACACATAATATTTGGTTGTTGTATCTTAACAGCCTTTCCTGAGGACTCGGTGCACCTTCCTTTTGCTCTTTCCCTTGTGCCATATGCCTGTTGAGTAGAGCTGGCTGGTTATCCTGCAGAAAGTTCTATCAGCTGGATTTCTCAGATTGCTTCCTTGCTTATTGTCCATCTCATGGCTGCTGTTCTATTCACTGAAAATCAGATCTAAAATTTCGACTAGGCTCACATCAGTCATTTTTAGAAAGACTGTTTCAGGGGTGAGACACAGGAAGCACATCCTGTTGACCCACCCTTAGTGACACTGATGTTCACTACTATGTGAAGGTGATCCTCACTTACTTCTAAAAGACTATATATATATGGCAGTAGTTTTCATACTTCATAATTAACTTCAATTAATTCTGTACTCTAACTTGGATGGTATATACACTGAATTGCTTAGGTTCCATAGAACACTCAATGTAGGTATTTAATCAACACAAAAAAGATATGAGATGCTTGGGAGAGTGCATTTAATATATCTTTGAGAATAAACTGAAGTTAGTATTATTTGCTAGTGAGACAGTGTGGATTAAAGAAGAAATGGCCCCCCTTTTTAAAGATTTATTTACTTATTTATTTGAGAGAAAGAGAGAGAGAGAGGGAGAGAGAAAGAGAGAGAGAGAGAGAGATGCAGACTCCCTGCTGAGCAGAGAGCTCAATGTGGGGCTTGATCCCAGGACCCTGAGATCATGAGCTGAGCGGAAGGCAGACGCTCAACCAACTGAGCCGCCCATGTATCCAAACTATTCCCTTTTGATTCATTTTTTTTACCCTCTGTAACCTTCTATTTTGTCATCTCACTGTATCTCCTCCTCACCTGTGTGTGTGCTGCACATCTTATCAATACTTCAGAGATCATAAGAGCAAATTTAAAGAATAAAGTTTATCCCCTTCTTCCTTACTTTCCAACACACACACATATACACACACAGAAAAGATAATTAAGATATAAATGTCACTCATTTATACAATTTTATGACACATTTTTCACATAACACTGATTATTAGGATCATTATTTTTAGGAAAGGTATCACTCTCCATGGGTATAACTTTGTACATGTGGGTGTGTTCAAAAGCGAATTTGGATATAAGGTGAGCCTTGCAACCGATTGCATTTTAGAATTGCAGGCCTGTGTAAGCCCATGTTAAGATGTTATAAAGAAAAGTCTCTTCTATATTCTGTATCACTCACATTCTCCTCTATATAGTGGTCTTGATATGTCAATAATTTTTAAAGTAAGCTCTGTTTTCACCAAGAGTAGCACTTTTAAAGCTCTTTGGTGGAGGGACATGTGGCCTGGCTTCACTGATCTGCAAACAACACCCCCTCTGAGTACTATTATCATCCAGACGGTTTTCTTACTGAGCAGTTATGAAGGTTTATGGGCAAGTTATAAACAGGAAAAGGGAGCTTATGTTAATGAGGTCAACACTGTTTCTGTTATGCCTTTGACTTATTAAATAGTTCCCCAAAGGGAATACCTTTTCCAAATGGGCTAAATAGAGAAACTTTCGCCAGCTGAAGACATACACCGCAAGTGTAGTTAATGGTGTGCAGCTGGATCTAAATCCACATGGAGCCATTCAGTGATACCTATCCCACCGCAGCTATAATGTCAGTATTTACTTATGTATTTGTATATATGGTCACTTCTACCATTATTTCTTTGTCTCAGTCAACTTGCGCTTCCGTAAGGAAATACCATAGGCCAGGTGACTTCAACAACAGGAATTTATTTTCTCACAGTTGTGGAGGTTGGGAAGTCGGAGATCAAGGGCTAGGTAGTTTGATTTCCTGTAAGAGCTCTCTCCTTCCTTGCAGATGGCTGCCCTTCTCACCATGTCCTTTTAATTTTTTTTAAAGATTTTATTTATTTATTCATGAGAGACACACAGAGAGAGGCAGAGACACAGAAGCAGACTTCCATTAGGGAGCCTGATGTGGGACTTGATCCCAGGACCCCAGGATCATGACCTGAGCAAAAGGCAGATGCTCAACCAACTGAACCACTCAGTCCCCTCACCGTGTCCTCCCATGGCAAGGAGAGAGAGAGCAAGCAAGCTCTCTGGTGTGTCTTCCTAAATAAGGATTTCGTCATGAGGGCCCTACTCTCATGACCTCATCTAACTCTAATTAGGTCCCAAAGGGTGACCCCACTTCCAAATGCCCTTATATTGGAGGTTAGGGCTTCAACACATGAGTTTGCAGGGAGGGGAGCAAATATTCAGCCCATAACAATCTTCATCCGGAGAGTGAGTGAATGAGGGGAAAAATTATATCTATTTTGTTAGATCATTTGGTTTACAAATCAGCCTCTGAAGATTTAGGTTGTTTGTGCTTTATTCCCCAGCTGCTGGGTTTGGTGTCAGAGGAGTTGCTTCTGTTATGGTCTGGTGATGATACTTGATCGAATGAGAACATACATCTCACCACTGAGTTAGAATAAAGGCAGGCATCGCAGAGAAGTTCACATATTGTGTGAAGGGTTGATAGTTGATATAGCTCATTCTAGCAACAATGGGTAAGGGCATGCTGGTTGCATTTTGTAGTCAATGTTTCAATGTTTTATCAATTTGCAATTATAGTCCTAGCCCCAGATTTGTATAGCCTTTGATAAGGAAGTCACCAGCTTGCATTGGGTGGGGTGGGTAACCAGACAGCTGCTCATGCATACCAATGAGGGTTTTGTCAATGCAAATTTGGAGAGCCCTTTTAAAAATGTAGCCCTAAGTGTCTACTTTGAGCTTCGGTGTGATATGTGATATGAGACCACTTAACCAGTAAGTTTACCTCTAATTTTAGCTGCACCTGAATTAAAGCTGGTGTGATAGCGCATACTGCTACAGACATTAGCAACTTTATTTTTTTTTATTTTTTTTTAATTAATTTGTATTGGTGTTCAATTTACCAACATACAGAAAAACACCCAGTGCTCATCCCGTCAAGTGTCCACCTCAGTGCCCGTCACCCATTCCCCTCCAACACCCGCCCTCCTCCCCCTCCACCACCCCTAGTTCGTTTCCCCGAGTTAGGAGTCTTTATGTTCTGTCTCCCTTCCTGATATTTCCCAACATTTCTTCTCCCTTCCTTTATATTCCCTTTCACTATTATTTATATTCCCCAAATGAATGAGAACATACACTGACATTAGCAACTTTAAAGTGCAGGGAGAAAGAACCTGAAATTAGACTCAGTTCAAGGGAAGAATCACCGGAAAGTCACTGATGGTTTTGTGTTGTTTTCAAAATTTCAGGAAATCTCTGATGAATATTAGGGTAAAAGAGATCATTTGCTTCTTCATAGGAACACATTTTTAATGCCATTTATTTCCTACTTTGGCAGTTTAAGACAATCAGCCTACATACAAAGGAAGCCAAACCAAACAAAACAAGCTGTTTGGGGAATGGATTCTCCAACAAATCCCTCTCAAATGAGCCAGGGTCCTCAGTAAAAAAAAGGATGCTTTACATCTCCTGCTTACTCCTCAACTGTCTGACCACCAGGCTGCTGAAATGTTTGAGCAAGCGAGGCAGCTGAACAGTCATTGTACCATTTTGTTCTGGATATGTGGCCAGCGCAGGCAGAGAAGCATTGTTCTTTGTGTGAGGGGAGAAAGAATGTAAACTCCCCATATCCTAATCCAAGTGACCATTTCACTAATCCAAGTGACCACTTCATATATAAGCTTAGCATTTCTGCTTCTCGTGTATAAGGCCGGCATTCCTGACTTCATCTGCACTCACAACAATGTTCACATCCATGTGCCCATCTAGACTACTCGTTCTCATTGACTGTGACTGATGCAGGATGATGACAGGAAAAAGGGACAGCTACCCTGAGGACAGCAGTCACGGAGCGACAAAACAGAAAATTAGCCAGTGAGTGAGGGCTGCCTCTGCAGGAACTTATGGTATCAATGAATCAGTTTGTTTGATTACAAACAAATATTTATTTTGTGCTGAGAAGTATTATACTGTTTAAAGACTCAACGATACATTACAGTGTTGACTTTGCCTTCAAGGGATTGGCAGAGAGGCAGATGGATATGCGGAGGAATTAGGGGTTATGCACACATTATATGAGTCTGTCCTGCTGTCAGACAGGAATTCTGAGGACTGAGCTAGCTCCTTTACTGGGGAGGTCAGGAAAAGCTTAAAAAAAAAAAAAAGGGCAGCCCGGGTGGCTCAGCGGTTTAGCGCTGCCTTCAGCCCAGGGCCTGATCCTGGAGACCCAGGATCGAGTCCCACGTCGGGCTCTCTGCATGGAGCCTGCTTCTCCCTCGGCCCCCCGCCCCCGTATGTGTGTCTCTCATGAATAAATAACATCTTAAACAACAACAACAAAAAAGGGCAGAGGAAAAATGTTGGGGGTATAAGTTGCCAAAAAATAGTACAAGGCAGTATAGTGCAAATAAGAATGATGGCACCAAACATCTATGTAATTAGGAACTCAGGGAAAGGAGAATGAACTTCTGTTTAAAGTGGAAAGGAAATATAACCTAAGAAAGGGAGTTGAGTAATATTGGTTGTGGAGTTTGAAGATGGAGGACCCCGAACTATGCCAACACTGCTTTAGTCTGTTCTTGCACTTGCAGTCTTGGTGGGGTCAGACCTGGAGCTCTAGGACACTTGGAGCAATAGCCAGTCATAACCTTCTCGATGACTCTGGAGATGGGAAGATAGAGCTAAATCAGCCCAAACTGGGCTTGTAATTGCCATGTCATTTCCAGTCTGCACAGTATTTCGTTACTGTTGGTTCTTTTTTTTTTTTTTAAACAGCAGCAACATACCTGAATAGAAATACATATAGAACTAACTTCTTCACTACAACATAGCTCCCTATAAAACGGCAAGAGGTAAACTACATAACCAGCAGCACGATGGTACTAGAGAAGAAGAAATGTGAAGTTTTATTTCCTCTAAACATAAATTCAGGGAGGAAATATCAATTTGCATTTTGAAATAGATTCTATAGCTCTTAGATGGTTCCAAAGAAATGTCTGAGTAAATATCCTTGGATTCCTGAATGAAGGACTTCCCTTCTGAGTGACTGGTAGTATTATTCTTACCACTGTGTAAAGAATGGATTCTTGGCTGGGCAGACCGTGTGATCATAATGATCACTGATGCACTGGTTTTTAGTTTGACATGAGAGAAGGGATCGGTTTGTCAGATTTCTTCAAAGATATCTATTTCCAATTGAAGGAATTCTTCATGCTCAGGCAACTAGCCACCCACATGTGCAAGCCCCAAATAGGAATGTCTGAATGTGGGTGTGTGTCTCTTCTGGATGTCTGTACCTTTCTGTGGATACACACAAAAAAACAAAAGCCAAAGATCTATAAATCGGTTGATGGATTAAAAAGAAGCCTAAATCAGTACATCATTAGTTACATTTTTATCAATGCCTCTTTGTCAATCTTAGAATAATTCTTTCATATGCAACAGTACAAGCTTTGTAGGAAATTTTGTTACGGTGGTGGAAAAGACCCAGAGTTTTAAAGGATGGAGCCCTGGTTCCATAGCTGTGCCTTGAATTACCTCTGAGACCCCAGATGAATCCCTTCATTTTGAAGGACTTTGTTTTCTTCCTTTTTTTTTTTTTGAGAGAGAGAGAGAGAGAGAAAAGAGGGGACGTGCAGAAGGAGAGAGAGAATCTTGGGGCTCTATCTCACAATGCTGGGACCATGACCTCAGCTGAAATCAAGAGTTGGATGCTAAATGAACTGAGCCACCCAGGCACCCCCGTTTTCTTCCTTTTTGAATGGAGTGAGTTAAATTAGTGATGTATACAAGTCCTTCACATTCAATATTCTATGATTCTAGATTCTATGAATAAACCAGAGTGATCTTAGTTTCAGAAATCTATTGTTAGGAACATTTGCGTCATTTGATTCCTACAGTGCCTAATTCAAGCGGGCTACCAGAACACAGCCCTCTGTCATGTCATTGGGAGACTGATAACGCAGTGTGGCAGCATTGCCTGGATTTTGAAGTTGAGTCAGCTAGAACACAGATGGGAGGAGAGGATTTATGTAAGGTCGTATTTGTCACATGAGCAACAAAACCTGTTCCAGGAGAAAGCCATCTTTTCCCTGCAGCTTCTAGCTACCTAGGAAGGTTGTGGGCTCCACTAGAGTTTTTACTCTCTGAATCTGTCTTATGATGGCAGAGAAATTAATAGGGGATTATGACTCCTTGATAATTTGGGGCAGCTTTGTTGTGTCATGGTAGGGAGCTATTGGCTGTCAGGTTGAATTAGGACCTTTTATCTGGAGTTTTGGGGGGAGCCAGTTTATAAGATTCATTCCACCCATACTCTGCTTAATTTCATATGTGTTTGACCAGGTATATCAAGAATTGTTTTCACTCTAACAAACACAGAGATGATCCTTTTCCTCAAAAAAAAAAAAAAAAAAAAAAAGGAAATCAAATGAGGATGGCTCAGTTTATTGTAAGCTTGTAAGCTTACAATAAACAATTTATTATTATTGAATGACCTAACTGTCATCTTGATTTTGTAAAATAAATGCTTATATTAGTTATATGGTTAAAAAATGCCTAAAAACCATGACAATATTTGGGTTTTATTCATAAGTGATATTAAATTCTGTGATGGGAAATGACCAGTTATGCTCAGAAACTTAATCTAGTTCATGCCTAATGGATAGAATCCAAAGTGACCCCTGAAAAATATTTGTGTGTTAGAACTACTTTTTCATTCGATAGGGAAATGGCTAATTTAATTTTGCTAGGTTGAAATATGTAGGGCAAATTATGATAGACCATTTTACTTCTTAAGAAATTTTAATTGTTTGGCTTACATGATACTCTACCATGTAAAATGTTTTCACCCTACAGCTTTTTAGTTGTTCTAGTTCAATTTAAAGTCAGAACATGAGAGTACTGGTACTTTTGATATTGATATTTCAATTAGGGCTTAGGATGTGGACAATGATGAGAAACTAGAGGTATAATTTTTTTTTCCTGGTAAATGTAGATTAATATTTGAACCTGACTCCACAGTTCAAAGAATATTATGAAAGAGTAAAACTCCATGCCCTATAAGCATGAAAGATGTTATGTTTCCCAGGTAGCTTGGGTGACATAATGACTATGGTTACAAGGCTTTCCAATCCTTAAATTTATGTTCTAAATTTAAACACCAGGGAAGAAATTCCTAGTGTTCTACTCTTACTTAAAATACATCTGAAACTATGTAAATAAGATGGACATACTCACCTAACATGTTTGAGCTATCTCTACTTAGAATGATTTATGCTTTATAGTTACAGTGTGTAAAAATCTGGTCACCTTCACCAGCCTTCAAGAAGTACTTGTTTATACATAATGTGGTTCAGGAGCCATGCAAACTCCTGTGACCTTGCAACTATTTTTCTGGCAGGTTCATTTTTCTATGAGATTAAAGAAACCTGAGATTTAAACATACTTTTCTCACTGATATTTTTTTTCTTCTTTCTTTCCTTTTCTCTTCTTTTTTGCTTTTCTTTTCTTTCTTTTTTTCTTTTTCTCTTTTTTATCCCCCAAATACCGCGTTGGAATATTTTTTTTCTCTTTGATTACATGAAAGTAGAACAGGTATAGAATAATATTCAGGTGAAACAAGTGCCCTTTTCAGTGATTCAGACAACTTGAGCATCAATTTTGTCTTGTTTATAAAGGTGCACTGGGCCTTCTGCTGGCTCATGGGGGTGGGGGGGGAGGGGGGATGTTGCTTCCCTCAGACTACAATTTGTGGCTATGGAAAAGATCCATGTAGAGATCTGGCTGGCAAAGGGGCAGCTGTTCTGACTGGTCACAGGAGCCTTGCAACCATGGAAATAAGGAATATTCCACTACATTTCCGTTACAGAGCATTTCCATTGAACAAACCTCTGTTCTGTGGAAGATTAAATGAAAAACAAGAATCTGTAGATAAAAGTATTTGCAGAATACTTTTTTTTTTTTGCAGAATACTTTTAAATATTAAAAGCAAAGGATTATATAAAGTTGATAGGTATATGCTTATGTTAGGACTTCTCAAAGTCATTAATATGCTAATTCTCTTAATGAATATCCTGGTGGGGGGATATTGTGGGAAGGGTCTTCTAAATGTAGTGGACCAGAATCCCTCTTTCTGTTAAACGTCTATCTGTTAAATGTTGTAAAAGAGTCAAATTTTGAGGACAAGTGTTTGGACAAAGCTGTCTTAGCCACCACCAACTTTCTTGCCTTCACTTAGAGGCATGTGTGGGGAGAGGGGCGTAGAGAGTCCTAGTGGCTTGTTAGTGGACACACCTCTCTTAGGTGGAGACTTCCCAAAGCTGGTCTCCTGTGCCTGCGGCTGCTTCAACATCCTCTGCTGCCTTTCTCCAGTCTCTGTTGGCACAGAAAGCAGAAACTTTTCCATGACTCAACTTATCTCTAAATATGAGCCTTCTGTCTTGAGGGTCATGTCAACACTCTGTGTAAATGGAGGTATCATGTGGTTAACCTCTCTGGTCACTGCCCTGTTACAGCTTGTCTTTATTTCATCTTTCATTTTCATCCTAGGCCTTGGGAACTTGTTGCCAGAGCCATTTTTTATTACTTAAAAAAAAAACAAAAACAAAAACAAAATAAAAAACCCCAGGCATTTAAAACATTTATCTGAATTCAGAAAAAATGGTTGTTACTGGTGTCTTTTTTTCCCAATAAACATATTTCTAAAAGTGCTCCTCTCTCTCTCTCTCTCTCTCTCTCCTTTTTAAAAGATTTTTTTTTGTTTGAGAGAAAGAGAGAGTGAAAAGGGGGAGGGACAGAGGGAGTGGGAGAGAGAGAATCCAAGCAGACTCCTTGCTGAGCCAGGAGCTGATGCAGGGATAGATCCCAGGACCCTGAGATCATGACCTGAGTGGAAACCAAAAGTCAGACACCCAATGCTCAACGAGTTGAACACCTGAAAGTGTTCCCTTTCTCTTTTGATGCCAGATCATGAAATATAGAGCAACAAATATGAGCTTGTGCACATTATGTTACCAGTGACCAGTGACTGTGTAGTAAGGTAAGAACAAGAATGGTCTCCTCTGTCCTCCCTTCCCTCATAAAAATGGGCCTCCAAAGGCAGTGAGTGTCTGCTTTGACCTCAGGGTTTTGCACCTACCTGGCTTGTAGCCTAGGGAAGTTCAGCTCTCTGAGCTTAGCTTCTTCACCTGAAAAGTAAGAGTAATTGCACCTCCCTCTTGGGATATTTGGGAAGAGTGGATGAGCCTGGGAAGCATAGAGCCTCGGGCCTGAAACACAGCTGGTGTTTTGCCTTGCATCTGTTTTGCCTGCATTGTCAACCTTGCCCACGATGGGGTCCAGAAGAAGCCTTGGCTTTTTAGTGAAGCAATTTCATAGGTTTCAAAGTAAGCGCAGAGCAGCTGGATCCTGGGAAGGCCGCTGATTTTGAGCTGCAGGCTCCAAGATCTCGTCATGGGCAAGGGCTTCTGTAGATGTGTCACATGGCTGGACTACAGCATGGCTCTCAGGACACAGAACTGTGTCAGGGATTGGTCAGGGCACCTGTGAGGAGGACTTGTGGGGCTCAGACTGTGCTGGGAGGTAGTGATGGGGCATTGAGCACTCAGTCACCATCAGGGGATGTCTGGCCATTCATTCCCTTGCCCAATGTGAGACCTTTGTGTATTACGCTGTCCATTCACTGCACAAGCTGAAAAAAGCTGCTAGATATAAAGGTACACACAGATCAGACCAATCCTAGACCAGCCAGAGGGTCCAGACTTCTTCCTCCCAGCAGGTATAAAGGAATATTATTTGTCACTTCTTAAGTAGGACATCTTAAACTGTTGGAGGTTTAATGGAAAGTGATAGCCAGGATCTTTCAAGCTAACACAGGCAAGATATACATATATATATATATATATATATATATATATATATATATATATATATACTGGCTCTTCCTCTAAGATGTTTTATTTCCTTCCTTCCTTTCTTCCTTCCTTCCTTCCTTCCTTCCTTCCTTCCTTCCTTCCTTCCTTCCTTCCTCTATTCCCCTGTGGTTGTCCATCTGTTCTGTTTCTGTCTTTCTCTCTCTCTCTCCTACATGGTTCTCTTCCTCCCTCTCTCTTAGCACATGAAGACATCATTTAAAAATCTGGCAACATTTGAAAAGGAATATTCTTTTACCTGTAGCTGCTACTTACTAAGCATTGCGAGGCAAGCAACACCTTTCCTGTGCCCAAGAGAAAAAATGGGTAATCTTTTGGAAACAGCCAACTTTTTGAAAATAATAATTTTCATTTTTGTGGTGCTCCTGTACAGTTTACAAAGAATTCCCACGTGCCTAATCTCATTTAATCCTCCCAGATTCTGTTATCATCTCCCCATTATAGATGAGGAAAATTTAGGGATTTAGGGAAGGCTAAATGAAGTAATTTATGTGAAGTGTTTTAGCAAGAGGTTGGAGCGTGGTAGGTGGCCCCACATTTCCTTTGTCTTTCTTCAGGTAACACGTCTAGTCTCCATCAACAATCCTTTTCACTCCTCAAAACAGGCTCTTTCCCCTTTAAACCACAGCCCCTAAGACAGAGCAGTTGGCAAAGCCGTACATTTCTGGACTAGAAGGGTCAGGAGGTTGGCTATATGATTATTTCTTTATTTCTCTATGTCTGCCATCAGAAAGCATTTCTTGGCATAGAAAGGGTAAGAAGCCCTATAAAAAAGCAATTTCATAGGATAAAGAAAATGTACTATTTTGCTTTTATTTGTAAACTTCAAATTCCAGTACACACACATCTATTTTTTTTTTCTATTTGCTTCCCCCCGGCCCCGCTCTATTCACTTATCTTAGGTGAAGCACTGGGCAAAAAAAACACAATGAATTACCTTGCCTTACAGTGCCCTGAATTTGAGGCACACTGGGGAATGTGACACACACACACACACACACACACACACACACAAATACGATATAAGCAGTGGCACAGATGAGTGAGCGCCAAGTGGTCATTTTGTTGGAATGCTTCACAGAACAGATGGGCTTTTATGAGTTTTCTGAAGTTTGTTATTATAAATCTAAACTGTTGTTCTGAGGATTCTTTTCTTCTACATACATTTTAATATCTCTATTTGTATTTGGTGCTTATGAAGTGCAAGAGACCAGCCAGAGGGTCCCCTTAGAACTGGGCATGTCAAGGCAGTATAAACTTCCCTTGTTAGGCTCCATAGAAATCCTCATGCCACATATTCAAGCCATGGGGTTGGGGGAATGGATTTAATAGTAGAGTCTGTGACTACATCTGAGGCATTGTTCAGGAAGCTATAAAAACAAGTTAACTGCTAGATTTCATGGTAAGTCCAGTGTTGTTTATTTCTTGCTTACACATGCTAATGCAGGTTGTGGAGGTACAGGAATGGGGAGGCAGAGATACTCTCCTCGACATGGTCCCTCAGGATCCAGGCCAACACAGGCACCAACATTGCCACTCGAGTTTTGCTAGGGCAAGAGAAGGAAGCTTGGAGATGCACAAAGAGAATTTTCTTTGTCATAGCTCAGAAATGACACATGTATTCCTTCCCAAATTTCATTAACCAGAACTGGTGACATGGCCTTGCCTGCCTGCCAAGGGATTGGGAAGTATGGTTTTCCATAAATCAGGAAGGAGGAATAGGAAATAGAATTTGATGAATGAATGAAGAGCTTTCTCTCAGTCTTCTTAGATGTTTGCAGTAATAGGTAGTTCAACGTTATTGGGGATTTTGTCATGGGCATGTGGTGTGTAGCTTTTCCTCAAAGAACAAAAATACATATAATAAGAACAATTAGATAATAAAACTATCTTTGCCTTTAATTAAAATAGTAATTATTTTATATATATAACTAAAATATCTATATGACAGTCACTTTTTAAAGGTCATTTTCTTTAGTAAAACTATCTTATGTTATCTAAGGATATGTTAACATTCAGCCAGAAAAGACCCTAAAATTGCCTGGGTAGGTAGGACAGGCCAAGGGTGCATGAATTAGACCTGTCTTTGGTATTGGCACTCTAGACATTTAAAAAACTAATGTGATAGAATTTGAGATAGAATTTTTGAGACTTCCTTTGTGGCTTCAGGGGGAGAAGGGCACTTCTTAATAATTTTTTATGCAGATTTTCATCTACTTTTATATATTAAAAAATTAAAGGCAAAGTCCAAACATTTGAAGGTGAAAGGAAATCACTCATCTCATGCACTCTGGCAGCATTATAAATTAGTATAGTCCTTTGGGAAAACAATCCAGCAAAAAGTATCAAAAGCTTTGCTGGTACAGCATTGCTACCAATATGTCAAGAGTCATAAAATGCTTATAACCTCATTAATCCCACCTCTGGGAACCTAACTCAAAGAAATGTAGTTATCCTCGATCAGTCATCTCAGGTAACATTCATGAAAGGCAGTATGATTGGCTGCCACCCCAAAAAACTACTTAGATAAGGTCACAATTTCATTAAAATTAATGGGGTAGGAATAAAGATCATACAGCATTCATTTTATAATTATTCTCAAAATTAAGTAGGTAGAAATTCTAGACAGCATCTATTTACCTAAATAAACAAGGTATTTGTCATAAATTCCTGGTTCTTCCATTTTTCTGCAAGATCACCATTGACTTTGTGAGCTCCTCTGGCAGATTCCTCCAGAAGTTTTTTATTCTACAGATTGTGTCTCTCCAGTTTTCAGATAAATACTTATAGCATGGAAGTCTAATTTTTATAGCTTAAGCGTTGGCAAAATACTTAAGTAACCAAGTGGCCTTAAAAAGAATTCATGCTTCATATTGGCACATTTTTCTAGGTCTGGTCTCCCATCCATATATTGGATTTTTTTTTCACTTGAAACCAATATTTATTAGAATACCTGTAGCATATTAAATTGGAAGCCTTGGATACAGTTTTCTGCAAATTCCAAAAATAGAGTTCTATCTCTTTTAAAAAATTAACAGTGGTATTAACATATTAGGATAAATATTATGTATTACAGACATAGAACTCTTTGAAAAGGCAATCTACATTTTATAACCAAAATATATTATGTACAAGAATACACTTGATGTGGTGACCAAGTAGTGTCAAGGAGGAAATCATATGACATATGGACTTTTTGATTTCATGTTACTTCCATAATCAATTACATAGAGAGAGGAAATTATCTTGTTTCTTGTTTGCTTGTTTGTTTGATTTTTGTTTTGTTTTGTTTTATTTTAGGGGATTGGTTTGAATGGCCTATTTGTAGAGAGAATGCCAGCCTTACATTTTTTGTTCATGCCTACACTGCAGTTTGTAAGAAATCACTATTTCATGATTTGGGCAAAAAAAGGCAATTTGTGTAAAGAGCATCATCGATTTATTTCAGCATTATCTATTTCAAAAAAAAAGAAAATATCACCCAAATATATAAAGAACAAAATAATAAATTACCCACTATATGGAATATTATGCAATTTAAGATAATTGTTATAAATTCTTTGAATCACCCTATGATGATAGGGTAATTAAAAAAAAATGTACAGAGAGACAGTAGGAGGGGGAAAATGGAGACAGTGAGAGAGAATCTTAAGCAGACTCCATACCCAGCATGAAGCCCAATGTGGGGCTTGATCTCACAACCCTAAAATCATGACCTGAAATGAAATCGAGTCAGTCACTTAACTGACTGAGCCCCACCAAGTGCCCCTTTGGAAAATAAAAATAATAGCCACTTTCTATTGCCATCTCCTCTGTGCTAACCATGCTGTTTCCTCCCCCATTCCAACCCTAATGTCAGACATTGATCCTAAAAGAAATTCCCCACTGCACTGACAGATCTGAGGTGAATGTACCTAGGATTTCGGCAGTGTCTCTCCCTCCCTCCTGAGCTTTCCTGTGCCACTCCCCATGTAAATCTTCCTGGATTTCAAAGAGCTCAGGTAGATAGTGAATGTGGTGTAGAGGAGTGCCACTTCTGCTTATACCCTTTTCATGGATCCCAACCCCAACTGTAACCCTGAAGCTACAACCCTGAGAGACCTTGATGAATTACTAGCTGAGCAATTGAGCAGTGGTTGGCTCTGCTGGCTCTTCTAGGAGGTATAGGACTCAGTTTGCATGTTTGTATCTGAGGGAAGACTAGTTTAGACAGGAGCTGTGTGGGATGCCTGGGTGGCTCAGTTGGTTGGGTGTCTGTCTTGGGCTTGGGTCGTGATCCCAGGGGTCCTGGGATCGAGTCCCATGTCATCAGGCTCCCTTCTCAGCGGGGAGTCTGTTTCTCCTTCGCCCTCTGTCCCTTCCCCCTGTTCATGCTCGCTCTCTCTCAAATAAAACAGGAGCTGCGTTAGTGCAAGATGATTGCAGTGGCAGAGTTAGGAGGCTAACCCAAACTTTTGTTTTGTTGTTTGATTAGCTTTTTATTAAGATATTAATTTTTTAGCTTTATTGAGAAATGAGTAACAAATAAAAATTGTGTATATTTAGATGGTACAACATGAATTCTTAAGATGTACAATGTGATGATTTAATGCATGAATACATTGTAAAATTAACACAAAGTAGTTAACACACCCATCACCTCACATAGTTATCATTTATCTGTGTGTATGCTGAGAACATTGAAAATCTACTTTCCTAGCCAATTTCAAGTCCACAATATAGTATTATTAACTATAATGACCATGCTGTACATTAGCTCCCCAGAACATATGCATCTTTTCACGGAAAGTTTGTACACTTTGACCAACATCTCCCCATTTCCCTCATCCCACCAACTCCTAGCAATAACTGTTCTACTCTGGTTCTATGAGTTTGACTTTTTTAGATTCCACATATAATAAGTGAGATTACAGTATTTGTCTTTATGTGTCTTAACCAAAGCTTTTTGACTAATTTGTGATGTTAACATACACACCAAAATTGAATTTTTTAACACAAATGGACTGTAAGCTAAGCAATTACAGTCATACACACTCACAAAAAGTCTGAATAGCTTTCCTTCTGTAAGTATCCATGGGTCTTTTTAGTTTCTCTGGATGTGTTTTTTTTTTTTTTTTAAGATTTTACTTATTTATTCATGAGAGACAGAGAGAGAGGCAGAGACACAGGCAGAGGAAGGAAGAAGCAGGCTCCATGCAGGGAGCCCGATGTGGGACTCGATCCTGGGTCTCCAGGATCATGCCCTGGCCTGAAGGTGGCGCTAAACCGCTGAGCCACCGAGGCTGCCCTGGATCTGGTTTTGTTTTGTTTTTAAACCTCCATTTTTTTAAAAGATTTATTTATTTATTTATGATAGACACAAAGAGAGGGAGAGAGAGAGAGGCAGAAACACAGGAGGAGGGAGAAGCAGGCTCCATGCCAGGAGCCTGACGTGGGACTCGATCCCGGGACTCCAGGATCACGCCCTGGGCCAAAGGCAGGCGCTAAACCGCTGATCCACCCAGGGATCCCCACCTGGATCTGGTTTTGAAGAGATCCTATGAAGCTCCTGTGCAAAACTTTGTGTATGTGGTCTTCTTTCAGACTTTCAAAAGCATCTGTGATAAAAACCTTCTCACCAATGTCCGAAGAACCATGCATGATCATGTCCTAATCCTTAAGCAAGGTTCATTTCATTCATGAAGAATGATGTAAATACCAATGCCTGGTTGTGATCCGTTTTTAATGAAGATTTAACCACCTGAGTCACAGACAATCCCTCTGCCCCAAGACAAGGATTTCTAACTTGGGAGCTAAGCTAGACTTGCTGTTTCTATCAAGTTCAGTCATCTCGATGGTTTAACAATGAGGAAGACATTGAGCCTTATTACATGTTGCAAAGTTTTATACTTCTTCCTAAGTCATATGCCTAAATAATTTAATTCAAATGTATTTATCATGAGATATGTAAAAATATTGACATTTCTTTTTATCGTTTCCCCGGAAAGAAACTATCTTTGTCTCCTTCACATTCTCCTCTGACCCCAGAACTACCACAGACTGCATCAAGAATGTCTCATTTTGATTACTTGCTTTGTGTTTTGTACTTCTTAGGAAGTAAACCCCTTGTGATCCCATCTCCTGATAATTACATTTCCATAAAAACTCTGGTCTGCAAATATGCATGATATTAGGAGCTCCTAGTAAGCTGAAGGGAGAAAATCTGTTCAATTAATTACTTTCCTATTAGAAAAGAGAGAGAGACAAGCATTGCTTTGAACTGAGAAGTCATAGAACCAACCGTTAGTATAATTAGAACGTGGAGAAAACAGTGGGTTATATGTATGAATCACAAGATACAGATTCTCAAGGAAGGAATCATATTTTATTTATTTTTGAAACCCAGTGCCTAGGTAAGACTCCTAGAAAAATTCAATATTTATTGGTAGAGCAGATAAATGAATGTTTGCCCAAAAGATTCATGTGTGGCATTGATGGTGAGGGATGTGAAGGATGCCAGACACAGCAAGGTAGTTAGAATCAGTGCAGATATATTTTCATTAGTTTAGATTCTTACCTCTTCATTGTTCTTCCTAAAAATAAAATACTGCCATCCATATTATTCATGTGATTTTAAATCCCATAGAAATTGATGATTTTCAGATACCTCTAAGCAAATCGTGTAATTTTTGATGGGTCAAAAAAAGCAACATACATAATGCAGTGGCAAGTCTTCGTTTCTTCCCTGAAAGCCAAGAGAAAAAGAAGAAATAAAACAAATTATGTGTGTATTTTTGGTGTGTTTCTGTATATGTGCACTCTCTTTCAAGCACTATGTTGAATGTTATACAAACATAACACATTTAATGTTCTCTATGACACTATGAGGCAGTTACTGTTCTTAGATTTTACAGTTTTTTACAGAAACCTGAGACTGGGATCGTTTAAATAACTTACACAGAATCGTATAACCGGTCAGTGGTAGAGCTGAGTTTTTAAACCAAACAGTCTGATCCTAGGACCCAAGCTTTCAGCTACTCTACTATACTTTCTCTCTCTTTTAAGACTTATTTATTTATTTTAGAGAGAGACAGAGGAGCATGAGCAGGAGGGCCAAGAGGATAGGGAGAGAGAATCTTAACCAGACTGCCCATTGAGTGCAGAGCCTACCACCCAGGCACCCATATACTCTCTTTATATTAGGAAAATAATACTTTTATGGGCTCCTTGGCCGGAAGATTACAATTTTGATATTGTATGGCAAGGATGAGAATGAAAAAAAAATCAAAGAGAAAACAAGAATTGTAAAAATGAAACATTGATATTCTAGAAATAAATAATAATCTCTTTTTTTATTTTGAATCCTTAAAAACTCTGAATGTTCTAATATTTCTGTGCTTTAATTAGCAGCTGTTTCCAAGTGTGATAGGTGATTCATGCTAGTCTTAATATTGTATATAATTGGATCTCTAAGGCAAATTTATCTGTCAGAGTAAAATTGATCTACAAGTAGTTCCCTCCAGCTAATACCTAAATTAGTTTCACCTGGACTCTGCCCTCTGATTCTTTCTGAATTATACTCAAGGAAGGAAAACTAACAGCTGGTGTAGGAAGCAGTGATTTTATCCAAAGGTTCTAAGGTAAGTCCAAGCTGAGTAGGAATGGAATAAGAAAACGAAACATTTTTATAGGCCAACTTTGAGAAAACCAAGCTTACAACCCATTATATTTAAAAATATGTAGAACCCACTATTCAGAATGGATATTTGAACACTGAAGACTCTTAAATCAGCAATAGAAAGCTGTGATGAGTTGGGAGTTTGAAATTCCATCACACATTTTTTTTTATTGTATAAACATAGATTCTGTATATATATATCTGTTTCCTCAGTTTTCTGTCTTAATTTTAAACAGCTCCAAGGGAGTGTCCAAGTCTGCTTCTGAATCTCACCAGGATAAATATACATTGGTTTCTCATTAAATAGGTAATGAGGCACCCTTACTCAGAGGTAGAGTCAATCGGAGCTTTTGGTGTAGGTCTCAGGAGTCTTCCTCTTCCCAAGTTTGGCACCCAGGAATGCCCCACTTCAGTAGGACAGCACCTCACAATGATGTAGACAATTGGTCACCTGTGCTCCATGGCTTGGTTCCTACCATCACCTTCAGTACCTCACCACAATCATCATCTCTCTGTATTATAACACTTACCATATTGTCCTTATCACTTATGTCTTGTCTGTTAGGCCATGAATTCTCTTAAATTCTCCTTTTTTAATTTTTTTACATCTAATTCCAAGAACAAATAGTCACCCTAAGAGTTGAGAATTCTTATCATCACCTTTGAACGGAATGAATCCTAGGCAAGAAATTGGAAGACCCAGTTTTAATGTCAATAACCCACTGGGAGTTTGCCTCGGGTCACTCTGATCAACAGTTTCTTCCTCTCTCCAGTGTGAGAAATTGGTTAGAACCTATAGATACAGAGATGAAATTAGTAATACTTTACCTAAAGGAGTTTTTGGTAAAGGAGGAGACCAAAGTATAAACTATGAGAACGGTAAAGTATTCCAATGGAATTAGATATGGAGACACAAGGGATGTTTGGCCAAGTCTGGGCAAAAGTTGGAGGCATAAGCCCTGATTGGCATCATTATAAGAAAGTGCCCTTCATAATGACTTTTGAAAAAAGCCAGGATTTATCAAGGAAGGGCAGAAAGAAAAGAATGAACAAAGGCTCAGCAGCTTGATAGTCTGGCTCATTCAGAGGTCACCAGCAACATTTGCCAGAGAAGTTTTAATGGAGTTGGGGGGATGGAGTCCCAATTTCATTGAAATGTAATATGAGTGGAGAGGTCAGAAACAGAGACCCATTTCAAGAAGACTGTCCATGCAGGAAGTGCAAGGGATAGATTGGCAACTACAAGGGGGGGATTTCCTGCGCATGAGTTTACCAGAATGCAAGCCTCCTCAATGGTGAAACAGAGCAAGAAGCAGTGGTGGAATGTTGGAAAACTGCTAGAGGAGAGAAGTTTGAGTATGTTGCTGAAAAGAGAGTTGTGGGGTGAGCAGCTCTTTCCCTTTAAGTCAAGTAGCTTCAAAGAGGGCTGAGAAAGTGCTGGAGACACAGTGTGGAGAAAGTGTGGAGACACATTTCTCTCTACAACTTGACTGTGATAAAAAACAAAACCTGTGTAACAAATTCTGATTTCTCACTTTAAATATCCAGAAGGCTTGCTTTATATGATTTAGTATAAAAGGATGACATTTCATTGAGCTACTTCATAAAAATAGGAAATTACCTTTCCTATTTGTCTATGCTTATATATACCTTGAGGGTATCCAAAGTGTTTCTGAGCAGGCTGTATAATTTGTTGCTCTGAGCTATATAAATCCAAAGATGAAGCAAAATATAACCAAGCACAGAGGTCTGACTTGAGTTTAAGAACTATTTTCTGGGGAAAGAAAATGTAATTCATAATATGCATTTTTGAGGAAGTAGCATTCCCAGCAAAGAGATCTATATTATTGTAAATATCAAGCAATCCCAGTTCCCTGCCTTCTCTTTACAATTTATCCGCCTCAAGTTGATAATAATAATAATATGTTCACTTCTCCAGCATCTCAAATCCAAGGATTTCCAAGTGCTTTGTAAATGTGAATCAAATCTTAAGACACCCCTGTGAGGCAGGTGAAAATTGTTACTAATATTTTATAAAGAAAGTAATAGATGAGGGATTTACCAAGTTCACAGTCATTTGTTGATGCCTGAGACTCTAGAATGAAAGTGTGTGTGTGTGTGTGTGTAAACACACACACACACACACACACATACTGTGGGCTCTGACTTCTGTGAAGCCACCAGATGGAAAGAAGCACATGTATAAAGAAGTCATTATGATAAAATAGAAGATATATACAGGATGCAGTCCTGAGTCGAGGGAGAAAATGTCACGCCTACTTGTAAAAATCAGGAAAAATTTCAAAGTGGACAAGATGTTTGGTCACAATTAGGAAGGATGATAACACGGATTAATTACTTAGCAGGCCTAGAAGGGGACTGGGACAAAACTATACCATATATACAGCCATGAAGTTAGGAAATCGCAAGATGTGTATAAAGAACTCAGAGGAGTCCTGTTTGGCTAGGACAGAAGTCACCAGGTCGATACTCACCAGGCCAGCATGTCGTGTAAATGAAGTAAGGGCTCTACGTGGAGATGCTGGTGACCTGTCCGCTGTGTTATCTGTAGAGGGCAGGGCTTGCTGCTAGTTTCTAGCTAGGTTGTTACCATGTCATGTGGTATGCCATATAATCTTACTTCAAGATAAGCCAGAGATCAGGATTTGAAATGAGTTTTATTTATTTTTTGAATGTATTTCATTTTTTAAAATTGGCTGTGCAGACCAAAAATATCCCCACCATATCTTTAAGGTAAATTCAGCCTATTGGAAGCTATGTTGCCACATTATCAAATGTCCAGAGAAAGGTTATCCCAGCTTTCACTGTCTCCTTTTGGTTACAAATAACAGAAGTCAAATCTGACCAGGTTAGTTTTGAAAGCCGTATCTGGAAATTTGGAGAATCTATGGGCAGGCTAGAGAATAAGGCATGGAAAATGCAAAACCCAGGGGCGATCAGACAGATAGAACATGGCCATAGTCACAACACAGACAGAGTCACCTCCTCTGGCCTCCTGATGGTGCTGTTGCTGTCTGTGAACTCTGAATGCCAGGATTTTTACCTTCCTCTGTGGTCCATTCTTTCCTCAATAGTTTTAGTCTCAGGATGGAGCATCCAGTTGATAGAGTCATGGTAACATGCCCAAATGCAAGTTGCTGAATTAGAGAGCGAGGAAGATGATATGACCCATGCAATTCCAGACTAGGAGATAGACTCTATTGCCTCTTACCAAGACTCACACAGTGAGGACTGGTGTTTATTGCTAGGTAGCTCAAAAATGACAAATGTTTAATATACTGAGATGATAGTCATCACTCTCATCTTGGCTCAGAAATGTTGCTTCCTATATGCTCCTGGGTTAAGTCACTTAACCTTTCTGGTTTTACCTTCTACGTCTATAAAATTAAGGGAGCTTGAACCAGAGGGGCTCTAATGTTCCCTAACAACTCTGTAATTTAATAGCTTTCATTGCCATTATCATACATATGCAAAAAAATCCAGAAAATGGACATGACTTCTGCAGAACTGTCATAGTTCAATTATCTAGAGAGTAGTGTAGCTGGAAAGACTAGCATATGGGAGGTCTAAGAGCTTGTGGCCTACTAATGCCTTTATACTACAGAACATTTCAAGAGACAAACCATTCATCATGCTTCAGCTTTCTTTCTTTTTCTTTCTTTTTTTTAGTTCCACCGTAATCAGCAAATATGCTGTAAGTGTGAAGGAATAGGTGAGAATGCATCTTTTAAAGGTAGAAGTTGTCACACTAGATGACAAATAAGACCCAACTATATACTATTTATAAAAATGCACATTAAATATAAATATTCAGGTGAGTCTGAAGTAGAATAACGGGAAAATATATCATGTGATCTCTAAACATTAGAATATGCTGGATGCTGAGATGGCTATTAAAATGCCAGGTAGGGGTACCTGGGTGTCTCAGAAGGTTAAGCATCTGACTCTTGACTTCAGCTCAGGTCATGATCTCAGGGTCATGATCTCAGGGTTGTGGGGTTGAGCCCCACATTGAGCTCTGTGCTCAATGAGACGTCAACTTCTCTCCCCATCTCCATCCTTCTCCCTCTGTTCCTTCCCCCTGTTGCACACTCTCTCTCTCTAAAATAAATACATAAATCTTAAAAAAAATAAAAATGAAACGCTGGGTAAGGTAAACTTTTGCAAAGGAGTATATTCAAGAATAAAGATAGGAACTTTATAATGACAAAGGAGTCACCTCATCAAGAGGATATAATATTCCTAAATGTTTATACATGTTATAAAAGAAGTTAAGAGTATATGAAACAAGCTGATAGAATGTAAAGGAGAAATACACAAGTTCATAGAGTTAGAAATATCTATACTCTTTTCTCAGTATTTGCGTATAACAGGTAAATAGATCTAATAGTATATAGAAGATCAAACAACACTGCCAACTAACCTGACCTGTTGACAGATATAGAATGCTCCCACCAAAACCAAAAGAACACAAATTCCTTTCAAGAGTATGTGAAACAGTCACCAAGAGAGACCATGTAGTGCTTCAAAAAATTTTAAATGATTGAAATAATCAAAGTATGTTCTCTTACACAATAAATTAAATTATAAATCAAAAATAGAAAGATACCAGAAAAAAATTCAAATACTTCACATTAAATAACACTCTTTAAATAATCCATAGGTCAAAGAAGAAATCACAAGAGAAATGGAATCCAAAGTTGGCTCTTTGGAAGGATAATTCAAATTGATAAAACTCTAGGTAGATTGATGAAAGAAAAAAGAAGACACATTTTACCCATATGAGGAGTTTGAAAGGAGGCAAACACTACACTTCCTACAACATTCCTTCCTTCGACATTTTATTTTTATTATTATTTTTGTATATTTTTTTTATTGGAGTTCAATTTGCCAACATATAGCATAACATCCAGTTGATTTAACATTTTATTTTATTTATTTATTTGTTTGTTTATTTATTTATTATTTATTATTTTTTTGATTTAACATTTTAAAATCAGTTTCATCATTAACTATATTAATAGAATAAACTATAAAGCCCACATGTATCTCAATATATGCAGAAATATTTGACATTACTTGACAGAAATGAATACAGATTTGCAATAAGCTCTTGAAAGAGCAACTGGAACTTTCATATCTTGTTTGTGGGAATGAAAATCTTTACAACTGCTAGTGAAAAAATTTTCAATTTCTTTTATTTTTTAAAAGATTTTATTTTTATTCATGATAGATGGAGAGAGAGATAGATAGATAGATAGATAGAGAGAGAGAGAGAGAGAGAAGCAAGCTCCATGCGGGGAGCCCAATCCAGGACTTGATTCTGGGACTCCAGGATCACACCCTGGGCCAAAGGCAGGCGCTAAACCACTGAGCCACCAGGGATCCCCTGCAATATCTTTTAAACTTAAGGATACACGTACCATATCACCCAGTAATTCTCTCCTAAGTACTAAAAGAAATGAACATATGTGTCTACATAAGACTTTGGCATGAATGTTCAGAGCAGTTTGACTCATAATAGCCTTAAGGCATATGTAAGTCAATATTCATCAACAGGTAAATCGATAAACAGATTTAATTTTGTTTATAATACAAAGGTACAAATATTTTATAATAAAATTTGTGCATGTGATAAAAATAGACAATTATATTAGTAAATATTAATTAATAAAATTAATTTAATAAAATATAGCCAGTAACATGGATAATTCTAAAAACATAACAAAAACAATAACAACCATAAAACAGAGTGAAAGAATTCAGACATAGATTCCATTCATAGAAACTTCTAGAATAGACAGACCAAATTTACCATGATAGATTTGTTTAAGGTCAGGGTAATTGGGAAGGGGCACGCACACATATAATTTTGGTGGTGATGGAAATGTCCTATATTTTGATCAGTTTTGGTTACTTAGGCATATGTATTTGTTGAAACAGATGTATACACTTCAACTGGGAGCATTTTATTATCTATGAATTTTGCTCCAATAAACTTGAGTTAAAGTGCAGTTTATCATGGAGTCAGTGCATGGCTTGTGACTTGAATTGATAGGGAGATTCCCAACTGACATGCCTGTGAATGATTTGCCTTAAAAAGTAATGGTATTGAACTAGTTGGTGATTTTCTCTATTCTCTTACTCTTACTGAATTCTTTCAGAAATCATTGAGTGATATTATAAGGCTAAAGATAAACTATTCCTATGAGGATTGATTCCAATGGTGTTTGTAATCTTGGAAAATTCTTGAAAAGCTTAAAAATGCTTTGAAAGTTATCCCATTTTTGGAATATGCTATTAATAGAAAGACACAGTCAATGAAGGCTCTGTCAGAAAACTCTGGGTGAGCCTACCTTTTTCTACTGGGGTGCCACCATTTATTGTTAGCCATATACTTTCAAGTTGGGGGAGAGCCATGCTTCTTGATTTTGGAACAAGATCTATTCTTAAAATCATGAAATTTAAAGACTGTCCTAGGGAATAGTTTTCTGTGCTCCCAAAAGAATACATTCTTGTTCTTTTAAACATTTTAAACATTCAAAGCAGCAAAAGCAATGTGTTGATGTCATCTCTTTTATCCATAGTATGTGTTTCTTTATAGATAAAAAAATGGGATCTGACTTCAGTTCATTAGGCCTCCAAAGAGAATGGTGCAGAAAAGTTTATGAAGTACAGCAGGTGGGGTGCCATTTGGCTACCTCTAACTTTGGATCCACTCTCTCTCATTTACAATTTAATCCATTCCAAACAGGTATCTACCCAGCCACCAACCCCCATCTCTAAGTCCATGGAAATTGTGTAGACCACAACTGGTCTCCTTAGTTTTAATGCAGTGGGCGCTGCTGAGGCTCCATCTTTCTTGAAAACAAATCGTTTTGTACAACTAACAATTTGTGCCTTCTGAAACATTCTCTTGACCCCCAGAGTACTACATTCTTTTCTTTTCTTTTCTTTCTTTTTTTTTTTTTTTTTTTACATTCTTCTAGTCTTCTCTCATCTCTGTGTCTTCCCTTTTTCAGTGTCCTTTGTGGCTTGTCTTCTTCTACTTAACTTCTAGATTTAAGAGTGTTCAGTGTCTTATGTCCATTCCTTCTGTATTGCTATAGCTTCTCCTTAGCAGAGAAAATAATTTAATCCCAGGCTTCTAGGTGTAACAAATCTGCTGAAGGCTAGCACATTTATATCTTTATTCTAAAAACGCCCCAGATTTATATATCCAATGTTTACTTTTTAAAAAAAGATTTTATTTATCTATTTATTCATGAGAGACACACAGAGAGAGGCAGAGACATAGGCAAAGGGAGAAACAGGTTCCCTGTAGGGAGACTGATGCAGGACTCAATTCTGAGACCTGGGGATCAGGCCTGGAGCCAAAAGCAGATGCTCAACCACTGAGCCACCCAGGGGTCCCTATTGTTTACTTTTTAAATCCACATGGATGTATAGTAGACAATTCCTGCTTAACACGCCTAAAATGTCATTCTTTCTTCTAGCCACATTTTCATAGCCTAATTTCTTCCTAAGAAGAGATTTTCCTGTGTAAGGTAATTCTATCACCATGGACTTGATTGATTAAACTCATATCCTATGTGTAATTTCTAACTACCTTTTTCTTACATCTTATGTGGAAAATTGTATATGGTCCATTTTTCAAACAACACAATGAAAACAAATTTTTAGCCTCTCTTGATAGTCTATTAACACAGTAAATGTCCTGAGCTCTCTCTTCCTGAAATTTAAGTCTTCTTTGGTTATCCTCCAGATCATTCAGTAAAGGAATTAAACTAACATGACCTTGTGATGTCTCATCTTAGTCTATAATTGCCTCCTCTAGTTGAATGTCTACCACTTATAGGTCCCAGCATGTTAGGCACTTCATGTATGCTATTTAATTCCATGTAATTAATGTATTTAATTTAATTTTCTCAACAATTTAGAAAGATAGTATCTTCTCTGTTTTCTAGAAGGGGGAATTGAAGCTTGTAAGGTTACAGAAATAATCCAAGGTCATTTCACTAATAAGAACAGGTATTCAATGATGTCAAAATAATTTTTTTCTCCAGGATCCCATGAAATATATATATATATTATATTATTTTATAAATATATATATATTTAAATAGTGTATCTCACAATAGTGTGTGTGTGTATGTGTATAAAATTTCAAAACTCAAGCAACTATTAGCCACTAGAAAATCAGTTTCAATCTGGCATAGTGTTTGGTGGTGTTTTAGCAGTGACAGTAACATATACAACTTGTGAGATGAGTAGAAGATTCTAAAGCTGCCTTATTCAAAACTGTAACCACTAGCCACATGTAATTAATTTAAATTAAAATTACAGTAGAATAAAGTTAACTAAAATTTAAATTTAGATTTCACTTCTTCAATCACACTTACATTTAAGTATTTAAGTACTCAATAGCCATATGTGACTAGTGGCTACTATACTGGATGTTCTCATCATCAGAGAATGATCTATTGGCCAGTGCTGTTATAAACAATTCATGACTAGTGTGTCTCCCCAAATTATTTGAAAAGGAAGTGAAAATTAGTGCTGATGTTGGTCAGCAAGGGCATTGCTAGTGACAAAGGAGATGGAGGCAGGATTTGAGCTGAAGAAAATTGGAAGTGAAAGGTTAATTTAGCTACATAGGTTATTCCAGAGTCCCAAAAAGATAGGCCTGAACTAAAAAGGAAATTATGGAAGAAAGCAAAATATTGTCCATTTGCAAATTAAATTAGTGATACTTTTTCACAATGTCTTCAGTAATACATGTAAGGGCTTAAGTAATTTGACATAAGCTTGAGAAGATTTACTGACAACAGAGAGAAATAATGCTATAATCAGAATTTAAAAATAAAAGTATGAGCAGAGCGCCTGGGTGGCTCCATAGCTTAAGTGGCTGACTCTTGGTTTTGTCTCAGATCATGATCTCAGTGTCCTGAGATCCAGCCCCTTGTTGGGCTCTGTGCTCAGCAGGGAGTCTGCTTGAGATTCTCTCTCTCCCTCTGTCCTTCCATCTCACTTGCACATTCTCTCTAAAATAAATAAATAAATCTTAAAAAAAAAATAAAAGTATGAGCAACATGGGCATTTAATAACAATCCTAAATTAATCCAGACAAGGACAAAGTTCTAATATGCTATTAGAAAGAACTAAGATTGACTTTAAGACACACTCTTTTACATCATAAATGGGTATGGGATTCAGGACAGAACACTTGTTCATCTTGGGAGGTTTAGTTAACTACCCAAATCAGAGCTACACACTAAGCACCCAGTATCCCTTCAGTAGAAGCACCAGCAGCTGCATTGAGCTGAGGCCCATTGAGATCTCAGTAAAAGCTTTCTGGGCATTGGTAGTCAAGGAAAGAATCAGGAAAAGTATCATCCTAGAGAAGCAGCTAGTGAATTTAAGAGCAAGTTTCTGAGAAGTGCTCCTAGCCTGGCTGTAGGCATCATGTGCCTCTTAGCAAATGGGCTCTCTTGGCTTTCTTAGAGCTGACATGGTTGAATGAAAACAATTGTTAACTCTAAGACTTATTAAAGAGATTCCACTCTATTGGAACCATTTTTAATGGATTCCTACAAGAGACATAGCTAGAATTGTGAACCTTTGTCCCCTAAATTATTATAAGCCCTATTTCTTGCTCCGACTCTGATATCTTCCCTATTCTGAATCAAAATTAGAGGTAGAAGACTCCATGACTAGATAGTTGTGACCCCAATTCATCTCAGTCATGGGCTGAGATAGAAAGCTCAACCATAACTCAACTCCTGCCAACCAGTAAGTCTCAGACTCTTTTCTACTACCTTTTGCTGGCCCTGCATTTATCATGAAAGCAAAAAAAAAAAAAAAGTAGGTCTAGCCAATCAATATCAAGTGTTACATTGGGTCTAGTGGAAGTAGATCCTTTTCTAGTAGATTTTCATACAAATCTCACCTGTCTTAGGAATTGTGATCCCTATTTGAGAAATATTTTTCTAGATTCGTGGTTTAAAATTTTTATTCTTAACTCACCAAAAATGTAGACATTTAAAATTATCTTCAATATGTAGAAGCCTGGATTTCAAATGAAACCCAAGAATTTAGCACAATTTCTTCCATAAACTGAACAATAATATTAAGATCAGATGTTTAGGAAAGATAGAAAGTGTGAGATGTGTTTCACAGATTTTCATCTAAAACTATTAAAAATATATTTAACTTTTTAACTATATGAAGTTTTAAACATATGGCAAAGTAGAAGAATGAGATACTTATGTACCCACCACCCAGCTTCAACAATGATCCATGTACTTAATCTTGTTTCATCTAGAGCCCTTCCCTTTATATTCCTACCTCTCACTGTACTCATTTGTTGCAAATCTCAGACATATTTCATCAGAATTCATCTTCAGAGGATAAGGACACTTTGTTTTTTAACATCATGAGCTTCTAGTTGTGACTATAGAAAATATAGGAGAGCATATTAACAGATGCCACATGGGTATCATTGGCAAGATTCTGAATGTTGGAAACTCTACTGGATAAACACTCAGTTTTTGTTTGTATTTAAAAGAAAAAAATTGCAAAGGATAAAATAGGATTATGGATAACCTTAAATTGAGAGAGACTAAGACACTCTTTGATTCTAACTAACAATTAGGAGATAATTGGGGAAATTTAAACACTACATTGATATTTGATGATAATAAGTGATATTAAAGAATTACTGCTTTCTTTTTTGTTCTTTCCTTTCTCTTTTTGTCTTTAAGCAGCTACGATAATGGTATTGTGATTATGGGAAGAATTTTTTTTTAATTGTTTGCCACAAAAAACAAGAGTAAATCTTATCTAACTGGAAACTTTGGTAACTCAGAATGATTCATAACTTAGGAGTTCTGGGTAACTCCCTTCTTGTGGCAATTTTTATTTTTTGAAAAACAAAAAGAGAAAATGTTACAAAAGGGAAGTGAAATAAGATAAGCAAATCCTGAACTCAAAGGTAAACCCACTGACTCCAGATTCCTTCTGTTTTCAGGAACAAAGTGCCATTGTCTTTTTCAGAATTAAATAACAAAGCAAGGAACCATTAGTCTCTAAACTCCTTTCTTTGCTTCCCTTCCCTTCCCTTCCCTTCCCTTCCCTTCCCTTCCCTTCCCTTCCCTTCCCTTGGTTTTGCCTTGCCTTGCCTTGCCTTGCCTTACCTTTCCTTACCTTTCCTTTTACAAATATATCTATCAAACAATCCTGGGTTCAGCAGAACTTCTCAGCTTTTGCAATTTTTGCCTTGTTAAAAGTACAGGGACCCATTATTTTATGAATCCAGTTCATATGCTCTCCTCTGTCCCACGTGGGTGATGTAGGCCATTGGAAAAGGCACAGAGAAGACTCCTTAGACTTCCCCCCCAGCTTTTCACACCATGCCATATATTTAAATAACAGGCTGAGATAGGAAGTGATGAGTCTCTCAAGGAAATAAATACGGCACACTCATTAGAAGACTCATTAAGAATAAAGTGCAGGAAGGGGGCTCTGAGAAACAGACTCTTATTCTGGTATTTATTAGGACAAAGCACTCTTTTTAATGGGGTACCTGAAATGCTCTCTGCTGCAATCATTATTAGGCATTAGTGCTTTTACTAACTTCTTGGGATCAGCTTTGCCCTTCTCTCTGCCTTGGTAAACAGTTGACAACAATGCCCTTGTGTTCCAGGCTCCTGTGGAGAATTTGTTCTCACTTTCCCTGTCTTTGCTCAGGAGTTCTGAGCTTCTACTCTGTGAGGGCATTTAAAAATTGGGCCTCTCTTCCAAGTGTGAATTGAAGGATATAAGCACATTTTATTGCTCATCTCCTCTCCTGGATGCTTCTTCCCTTCCTCCACATCATGTACATCTCCCCTACTCTCCATTACTCCTTTTCCTTTGGGCAAAGGTTGCCAAACTTTTTCTTTTAAGGGTCAGACAGTACAGATAGTAAATATTTTAGACTTTGTGGTCCATGGGATCTCCCTCAAGACTCTGCTGTTTTAGTGCAAAAGCAGCCATATACTATACGTAAATGAATGGGTGTGGCTGTGTTCCAAGAAAACTTTATTTATAAAAACAAGCGGTGTGCCAGATTTGCTCCACAGGCTGCAGTTGCTGACCCTGGTTCTGAGATCTAAAAAAGAAGTTCCCATTGCACTTATAAGATGAAAGTAGGCATGTGGTAATCCCAGACAGTTTTAACTTCGTTTATTCAATAACTCATCAAATTTCAACACCTACTAAAATTTTAATACCCATTATGTGCCAGACTCTGTGCTGGGTACAGAATATCAAAGCATCAAAACAAACAAAAAACCCCAAGTAACTCACAGTCTTGTGAATAGTCGAGCAGAAGGGCGAGCAACTACACTGTGATATATTTGATGTTATAATGGACATATAGGCATTTGAGATCACAGGGTAAGGGAATTTAAAAGCATCTCTTGAGCATTTGAGTGTCACCGCAAGCCTTCCAGAAAGGAGACCATGGGAGGGGAAGAAAGAATGATTAGAAGAAAAGGGGGCTAGTGGAGGTGGGAAAGTCTGGAGCTTCTGAGTATGATCGGAGGGCTTCTGAAGGATCCCTTTGTCCTGAAACACCATCCTCATCTACCTTCTGTAGGATCTAAAATTATACAACTGGAGATTTTATTCCTTTAGGTTGGATATTACCATCTCTGGGTAAGGCATTTTAAAATGCAAACAGTCCCAGGAAGAATGACACACTATGTCAATCATAACCTGGTTAGAATGAGGATATAAATCTGATAGGGACTCAGGAGAACAGAGACCCCTGAAACGGACAGCAGGAGGAGGCTTTTCAGATAAGGGAAGGACTATAGAACTGGGATGTAGAGCGTAAAGGACAAAGATGAACTTGCCTACTTCTCAATATCGCCCAGGGCAGCGTGAAACGTAATAAGGTGGATGAGGACAGGGCATAAAATAGCAACTGATTCATAAACATGGGGAGGAGAAGTGTGTCTTTTTCAGACTCAATGGAATTTTTACTGCTTAACGTTTCCAGAGCCAATTTGTAAAGCTGTCTGGGAGTGTTCAGTGTGTGCAAGGCAGACACAGAAAGGGGAGGGAGACAATTAGGAGGCTAAAGATGCTTCAGACCCAGGATGGGCTGCAAGTGACAACAGAATGAGCCCCATCCCCCCCTTACTTCTGGCAGCTCTTATTCTTCTCCCAGCAAGCCCCTGCTTGCTGCTTTGTCTTTTGAATGCAAAAGGAAAGTGCCTGGGTGAATAAACAAGAGCTTTCTTTCTCAAGGAGATACAGTGCCCAGTCTCTTTGGGCTTGCTGTGTGTTCCCGTGCGATGCCCATTGATTAGAAGCTGGTGAGAGATCGGAGGGCATGGTGCGTGGGTGATGACAAAGCAGCCACTCTGGGACCACAGAATGGAACTCCTCAGGAGTCGTCCTACTTCTGGTATGGTCGTGTGAACTGCAGGAAGACACTTCTGAAGCCAATTCCTGCCTGGATAAAGGCAAAAAATGAACAAACAAACAAAAACCCCCATCACACACACACACACACACACACACACACACACACACCAGAAAACTTTCAAGGATTTCTTGATTGACTCATGCATTAAATATTAACTATTCATTCGTGCGTTCAGCATTTATTGCAGACCTACTTTGCGGGAAGGTTCTGATCAGGGGGAAGGTTCTGATCAGGTGCCCGGGAGATTCAAAGGCACATGCAAGAATGATTAGAACACAAGAGAGGTACGTGGGGGGGGCGGGGGGGGAAGAAGTTATTATCTGAGTATAAAGGAAGGAAATAGAATGTCTTCCATTCCTCAGCTGTGGAAGCAACCCGAGACTGTTTTGAAAGAGTTTATATAATAGTCCAGTGTGTCCATCAGGTGACATGGGGGACATCATACAGGGAACAGTGTGAACAAGCCCTGATTGGAACTTGGAATGTAAGGTACTAAAGGACGTGAAACCACGGCCTGCTACATAATTTGCCTGGCCCGGTACAAAATGAAAAGGCAGGACTTCTTGTTCAAAAATCAGGAGAAAGTGTGCCCTTACTTCATACTAAATACTAAAAATGTGGACATGTTTCTTTCTTCCATGTTCTCTTTCTTGTCCTGTCTTTGTTTCAATGTCCTGTTCCTGGGGCCCAGGGATACCAGCTGGGTGACTATACTCCTCACAGACACCTAGGGTCCTGTCCCGTGGCTCAGCGTGTGAACACATGGCCCCTGCCGGGTACCTGGTTGTACCAGCCACCTGACTGATGCATGCTGCTCCAGCTGGGTCCCGCAGGCCAGCCGCCTGTGCATGTGCAATCTCAAAGGATTGCAGCTGCTGTGCTGGGACATACTCAGTACCTGGATGGGGTTAAATGAGAAGTTGGGTGAGGGCCAGGAGGGAAAATCTGGGTGGGACCCTCGGTGTCAGGAAATGGGAGTGGCAGTGGTCACTGGTCAGAAACAGGAAAGCAAGACAAGTTGGCACCAAGAGGCAGGAGAGTAGGTAGGTGACAGGGAATCTTTTTCCTGGAGGCAGCATAAGGAGGGACTGTCTATGAGGGGAGGCTTTAAGCCGTGGGACATGTTTTAGTGTCCTACTGGGCTTCAGTTACAAAACACAAATTCAAAATTAACATTATCAAGAGTTTCAAGATGATGACTGCAGAGCATTACACACCAAGTGTGACCCTTCCTAGTGCGGGGGGCTTTGTATGACTGCCCTGGTGTCTCCCTACTGACTGGTTGAAACCTATTCCATTGTACTGTGTCCAGCCTGACAAAGAGATGAGTTGAAGAGGGTGGTGTTTGCAAGGAACCTAGAAAGAAAGGCAGTTAGAAAATAAACATGGGCAGTGTTTCCCAGCATTGATCAGAGGACAGTGAGGTTGATATTTAGGACACTAAAGGGATGGGATCAGTCATGGGCAAGTGTTTTTCTTTCTCCTTCACCAAGAGACACAGAGAGAGAGAGGGGGGGGGGGGGAGGGAGAGGGAGACAGAGACACAGGCAGAGGGAGAAGCAGGCTCCATGCAGGAGCCTGATATTGGACTTAATCCCGGGTCTCCAGGATCAGGCCCTGGGCTGAAGGTGGCGCTAAACCGCTGAGCCTCCCAGGCTGCCCCATATTAGGTTTCTTATAGCTGAACCTAATCCCAACCAATGTGCCAAGCAAATTCACCTGGCTTTGCACAAGCTCTGGAGAAAGTACACCTATTGTAAGTCAACTAGTAGCACTGGAGTTTACGTGTGATATATCTTATATGAATTTTGCCAGCCTGAATTAACATTTCTAGGTCAATCAACTCGGATAGAATGTCATTTCTAGGTCTGAAAAGCAGAGGCCTGTATTATGGATCTTTGTCAACTCCACAGTGATGTCTTCATCCCACCAAACAGAGTTATGTGGTCAGCTAGCACTTTGGTTTTCTGGCATATGTGGGTACATGCAGGTACAATAGACATAATATAGCCCCAGTGCTCTGAAAATGCAGGAAAGGGAGACACCATTGCAGCTGGTTCTTTTGAGATAAGCAGAATTAAGGGAAGCAGAATATAGAGAAACATGTAGAACTGCTATATGATGAGCAAAGTTAGGTTTTATCGGACAAATATTCATTCAATACCTACTATGTATCATGCTTTGTGCTAGAAGCTTGGGGAATATCAATGAGCAAAACAAAGATCTTTGACCCATGGAGGTCAGAGGCTGGTGGGAAGAAACAGTCAGTAGAGATAAAATGTGATGCATAATTAGCAAACATAATATAAAGGAGATAAGGACTGTTTTTTTATTTTTTTAAAGATTTTATTTATTTATTTTTGAGAAGATGTAGAGAAAGAGGCAAAGACATAAGCAGAGGGAGAAGCAGGCTCCCTAAAGGGATCCCGAGGCAGAACTCGATTCCAGGACTCCAGGATCATTCTCTGAGCCAAAGGCAGATGCTCAATCACTGAGCCACCCAGGCATCCAGGCATCCAGGACTATGTTGGAAAGAAAGAAAGAAAGAAAGAAAGAAAGAAAGAAAGAAAGAAAGAAAAAGAAAGAAAGACAAAGGAATAAAGGAAAGAAAGAAAATAGAGTAGGAGGAAGTAGAGTAGGTGAGGACCCAGAGTCTCTCTTCTGGCCAGTGCAAACACACCCCCAGCTGGCTGCGCCCTTCTCAAGAGCCCCGTCTGGCAGCCAGTGCAGCTGCCTTGCACAGATACACCTAGGAGCAGGTGAGAAGGCTGGGATCTAGAGCACAATGCAGGGAGCATAGGTAGGAGAACAGAGTCCATCTATCATAACTGACAGGAACATACAATATGAAGATAGGCATGCTGGTTAGGTCCAGCAGTTCCAGTTGCTTCCCTGATCTCTAACGAAGGAGGGGCAACATCACCCGCCTAGAGAGGGAAGAGAGAATGATATATGGGAGACTGAGAATGAGGAGGTGGTCTGAAATAGTCCAGTTAGAGGGTGACCAAGTGAATGGATCAGGCCATATTCTGTGCTAACGTGGTTGCATGGATGCTCACCTGAGGTTCATGATCATGAATTCACATCAGGATGGTGGATGTGGTCCACCACAGGACGTCAGCATGCCTGGGCAGAGGGTACCATTTCTCAAGGTGAGTGTGATGCAGTGAGCGTGGATGAGGGCATGCAGGGTGTGTGCAAGGAACTGATGAGATGTGGCTAAGGAATTTTAATGGAATAAGGAAGGAAGTGAAGATAGCAAGAGGGCAGTGAGTGAAGGGGATGGGAAAATCAGATAATAAAAAGGAGTGACTAGCAAGACTAAGGATGAGACAGTGAAAAGGTCAGTGGTTGCCAAGGATCTGGGCTGAGGGAGGAAGGGATGAATACAGGGGATTGAAACTCTTCACTTTGATATAGCAATGGTGGATACATGACATTATATATTTGTTAAAACCCTAGAATGTGCATCCCCCAAAGTGAACTCTAATGAAACTATGATTTTGGTTAATAATAATGCCTTAATATTGGTTCATCAATTACAACAGACCACAATTATGCGAGATATTAATAACAGCAAAACTTGGGTGGTGGGATGGGCTGTGTGTAAGTGGCTGTATAGGAACTCTGCAATTTTTACTCCATTTTCTTCTCTAAATCTATAGTGCTTTAAGAAAAAAGCTACTAATCTCTCTTCCCCTATGCTCCTCTGTTTTGTTTCTTAAAATCCACATATGAATGAGATCATATGATAATTGTCTTTCTCTGATTGACTTATTTTGCTTAGCATAATATCTTCTAGTTCCATCCACATCATTGTAAATGGCAAGATTTCATTTTTTTTTTTTTTTTGGTGGCTAAGTAGAGGAAAAAATAAAACGAGACAAAATCAGAGAGGGAGACAAACTATAAGAGACTCTTAATCATAGGAAATAAACAGGGTTGCTGGAGGGGAGGGGAGTGGGGGATGGGATAACTGGGTGATGCACATTAAGGAGGGCACGTGATGGAATGAGCACTAGATATTATGACTGATGAATCACTGACCTCTACCTCTACCTCTGAAACCAATGATATATGTTAATTAACTGAATTTAAATAAAATAGAAAAATGCAAAAAATGAAAGGATAAAAAAAGCTATTAATTTTTTAAATGTAAGACTTAACATAATTCTCCATGAGACTAGTTTTTTTTTTAAGCAATTTTCTTCATCTCCTGAAGAAAGAAAACAGTGCTAGGCTTCTATTTAGATAATTGGTATTAGTTAAATGCAATTATGTTAAATCCAAAGTCACTTCCTCTAGATCAAAAAATGAAGAGTCATAAAGTAGACAATAGATAAGTTAAAAAAAAGGCATTTTTTAAAAATTTACTTTTGGGGTTACAAAGGTCACACAATTTATTGGTACCCAAATTGGAAAAACAATATAATTTTAATCAGGAATAGCAAGGGAGGCAATGATCTTGAAAGAGGAAGCTATGCTTATGCTAGAGGAGAAGCACTTTGACACCTTCCCCACCACCCCTCTCTTGTGAGACCAGGAGAAGGAGGTAGGAGAATGGTGAGCCCATGTATTACAACTGTTAGGAATGTAAAGTATGAAGATATGCACACTCGTTAGGAGCAGCAGTTCTAATTACTCTATCCATAAGATACAGACATGGATCATAATAATTTTTTTTTACATTTAGAAGGTCTACCAGAGTCATGTGATTATCAAACTCCACAGTTCCTTGGTGAGTAGCATACATAGCAGTTTTGACGAACACTATATGTGCTTTTCCCCTTTTTTGAGAATTTAAAGGTGAACTTGTTTTACATGTATGGTGAGGCTGGTTTAAACATCTTGCATAACAAGGGCTCTCAGTGCTACATTCTGTGACACTCTTACCTCACTTTAAGTGAAAAAGCCAAGGTATGGTCATAGTAGCAAATGCACTAACATTTGCTAATGTAGTCTATAGACTACAAATTAGGCGCTTGGGTGGCTTGTCCTTAAGCATCTGACTGGTGATTTCAGTGCAGTTCATAATCTCAGGGTCATAAAATGGAGCCCTGAGTCAGGCTCCAGGCTCAGTGGGGAGTCGGCTTGAGATTTTCTCTCTCCCTCTACTCCTCCCCCCTGCATGTGCTCTCTATAAATAGATAAATAAATAAATAAATAAATAAACAAATAAATAAAATATTTAAAAATAAATGGATAAATAGACTTTAAATGGACTTTATATAGGAAACAATTGCAAACGTGGTCCTTAAGTGACCAAAGTACATTAAAAGTACATTGAATGAAGTTACTCTAACTGATTAGATAGTTGTAGGTATAATTAACTTGTTCTTTCATAAAGCTGTTAGAAAATATTTTCTCGAGCATTTTGCCATTGATTAAGAAATCATTGTATTTCAAAAATTAAATGGAGGAGATGATAAATAAATTAATAGTGACATTAGATGCATATTAAGTTATCTCTGCTGTCCACACATGCAGGCACATTAGCACAGACTCATCATTCAATTAATTGCCTTTTGCTGCAGTGAACCTCTAATCTCGGAAATGCAACGATCATACACATAGAAAACCAGATAAGCGATTTGGGTCACATTTTAGAAATAAGAAATCAGGTTTTCACTACCAATGCATATGGGATCTCTCTTTGAGTGACCAGAAGATTGTTTTTTAGTAAATACTTTCAACTCTTGCCATGTATTCATGTATTCTGAAGGAACACAGCAACGAGGCAAAAAAAAAAAAACCACAACATATTTACCAGAGAGAATTTTATTCCTTGTTTGTTTCTTTTAGATTAAAAATCCATTGGGATGAAGGAAGAGACAAAAGATAACCAATTCAGTCTTGCTAAGATTGGGTCTGGGCTTCTTACATGCTTTAGAATGAGAATTTGTTCAATTTCCTTTATGATGTGGTATTCCAGGACATAGCCCAAAGTCTATTAATCCTTATGTATATCTCATCTCAGTTCCCCCTGCTATTTAGCTCATATATTCTTTTCTGGTTATTAGAGGTAGAGAGTAGGCTTGCACCAATCTCTAAGTGAGAATCTTGATGTATTTGAAGATTTGTTATTAATTCCCTATTCACTTTTCTTATTCTGGTCCAATAACTCTTACTTTTTACTGTTGGTTTTGAAAATTTTAATCATTTTCATGACTTGCTTTATGTTGGCTGTCTGGCTTCTGTGTCTTTATTGTGACATTTAAAATTAGACTTGAGTTTAGTGGAATGCTAAAAATCTAGTTTCAATGTACTTTAGATATTTTTAAACAACATAACAACACTGGTTAGGGTAGATATCATTCTAATGGCTTCCAAACTCCCGCTTTGCTGCGGTGCTATTTTTTCAATCATTGACAATTCCTCATATTTCATTTTTTTTGTCTTCTATTTTTATGTGTATTTATTCCAAAATTACTAAAAGACACTCAGAACCATTGCTTTTGGAAAATCACATATAATACAAACAGCTCTAGAACTGTGAAATTTAGTGGACAAGCTCCTTCTTTCAATGTTATATCTTTGCAGAAAATATGAAAGCGAGTCCCAAAACTTTATTTGTAATGGCATCTTTACAGCATGTCGGAAGCAATTATAGAAATGCAGATGCATCTTTTTTGTCACATTCATTCAGTCAACAAATAATAATATTTTTTAAGCAGCAATGCCTTGTTTTTATCAACAAATAATTATTGAGTGCATCTTATGTATCAAGCAGAGATCAAGACAGACACTGTCCCTTTATCAGATGGCTTTCTCAGAAGTGTACTGGAAAATCTTCCTACAATTTTGGTCATATTCCAGATTTAAAAGATCACAATGTAAAGAGAAGCTTGGTGACTCTTTTGGTAAGGGGAAGACTCCCCTTTTAAAGTCATGTGTATGAACTAGTTTTTATAAAATTAGTTTTGTTTCCAGCTAGACAGCGAGCACAGGGTGTCAGGACACAGTGTCTTAGATTTTCATTTACAGGTTCTAGAGGTCTTCCAGGCACAGAATTGCTGTTGATCACATACTATAACTTGCAGGACAGTAGACTTTAGTGTCATATGTATAAATCTAGTGGAAGCTGTGGGTCTCACTGCAGAAAAAACAACAACAACAACAACAACACAAAAACGCAAAAAAAAAAAAATGCACTTGGGATCTCAGAAGCACCTGTACTCCCTAAAACCCATTTATGGACTCTAGGGTAAAGATTACTGACAATTCAAAGTCTTTACACTTAATCCATGTTCCCATGATGCCAATGGAAGGTTGGGGGCTGCTAATATGGGCCATAGTCCAAAATAAGGCTTCAAGGGCGAGTATGGGATTTCTGTAAGAAGGGGAGATAAATAATCTCACAGAAATAAAGGAAATCCATTTTATCTTCCTTCACCCATTAAATGGTAAGATGGGAGAACGAATGAGGACTAGAATGGGGCCCAGGAGAATGTGTCGCACAGCTGGATATTCCATCTTGTTTCAAATCAAAGTTTGGAGCTAGAGGGACTTTGAGGTTAATATATTAATTCTAACTGGGCATCAGGTCTTCCATTCATTGATCAGATATTCACTGAGTGGCTACAAGGTGCCAACGCTTGGGAATACCTAGTATCTGGTCTCATAGAGCTCATTTATCCACACTTATAACTCACTGGGGTAGTGGCGGAAGAAAGCTGCTTAGAAGCACCATTGGGCCTGATCTTGGACAGCTCTGGCATGACCAGCAGAAATGCTCAATAAGTATTGGCTGGTTGATTAGTCTATTACTTCCCCTGGCGAGTTAGTTTTGTTGCAGAATCAGAGAACAGCTGGGGTTAATAAAAGAAAAGTTTAGTTTTGAGAGGGGCACAAAGCTACATATACTAATTATAATAAAATATTAAAAATCTACTTAGGGTAACATAGTTATGAACATGAAGTGCATACTAATGTGAGATTCATTTTGATGTAAAGCGTTTTCAAAATCAGCTATCTATCCTCAAAGTGGCCAAAATAGCAGTCCAGAGACGGACAAGGAGCATTTCAAATTCAGCAGTATGCTCTCTTATTGGCCCAGGGATGGCAATAACACAAGGAGCAGCTGGTAAGAATCTGAGTCTATTCTGACTAGATCATGCTGCCTGAGAGTCTAATTTTGCTTTAAAAATGGTCTAATTTTGCTCACAGTGGAAAAAGTGGTATATTCCTTTAGTGTCAACAGACCAGATTGCATCTCCAGTTTGTTTGATGGGGGAACTTGGTTCGGTTCCCAGATATGGCTCTCCTTCATGGATCATTGAATTACGCTAAGTGTTTTGAACAAAGTCAATTTCAATACATGCTGCTTTCTACCCAAACCTTGGAATTTCTCTTCATACCAAAGTTCCAAGAGCTCGTGTTTGTAGGAAGAGAATATCCTGCCAGTACAAGTCACTTCAGCTTTAGTTGTCAGCTTCTTCAGCCTGAATAGGTAAACCCGAAGTACCCTTCAGGATTTAACAGTTGAGTATTTTTATGGGGAGTCGTAGATGCTTCAGTATTCTGAAATTTATGCAAAAATATGTGTGCAATCGATGTACAAACCAGGGCTTAAAAATATTAGGCTCTTTCTGTCCAAAAATATCCCCAATTTGGGTATTTTGTGTTTTTCGCTTTCAGTGAAGGGACTTCTGATATTTTCTTGTTTATGTTCCTTTTTTTCTTCAGGAAAAAGCAATATGCGAAAGAGCTTATTACTTCATCAGTATTTTTTTTTCTTTGACGGTATTTCCAACGGAGAGCCCATTACCTATTTCTAATTCACTTAGTTTCAAACTCTCTGGTCCTAAGTAATGAGCCATGAAGGAGACCAGGTTGGAGAGTGACTTGGTGAAGGATTTGCAGCCTCATGGGGGGGTGGGCGGGGCTGGGTCTCTCTCTGAATAAGAAGCCCTTTCCTCCCAGCATGTGTTCCCTCACACAGCTGCCTGTGGCAAGGACAAATCCAGGAACTTTGCTCCAAGCAGACCGTGTTCCACTGAAAACCCAAGTTTCTTAAAAATGAACCCGGAAAACTTTGCAGATGATATATCTGTCCCTGTAATACATACCCTGGGAGTGTGAGGCTGCAGGAGGAGGATGGGGAGGATTGATGAGCAGCTCTATTTATGTTCTACTGATGGGCTAATCTCACACACACCTGGATGTGATCTGAGTTCTTGCCCACACAAAGGGATCTTGGCGTTGGCTCTGGTGCTAACAAGTACAAACTGAGCTCAGACTTCAGTCTAGCTGGAATGTGCAGGTGTCCTACCTGGATTCTCATGGAGAACCAGCTGGGATCTCCCCAAGTTGGCAACCAGTCTTATGTGGGTGGGATGGAGAGTATGGTAGGAAAGGGATGATAATTTGGAAAGGGAGCCCCATGGGAGAATTTTAAGGAACAGAGCATTCCACTTTTCTTTTCCTATTTTTTTCCTTATATCCCATCTGGTCTCCAGATTTCTGGTCCTTTCACTTTTCTCTTTAATTTTTAAGAGTCCATGAAATTGTGGCACTTAACTTTATTGTGTAATGAATGAAGGTTTTCAAAGAATGAGCTATTTGCTTCACGTGGTGTCATCCAAAATGGGTGGTTTCTTCTATGTAATACCTGGAGGTAGGATTTTGCTCAATCCTGTTTCTGAAATCCATTGTATATTTTTAGGCTTCTTTCTGGAATTTCTAGTTGGACAGGACACACACAGGGGGAGAAAGCCTGCAAACCAGCCTTAATGCTGGTGGAAAGGCTTTGGCATGTGATAAAAAGCCTACCTCATCATGCTCACTTTGCTGTGCTGGCTGTTCTCTGATGACTTCTTTGGATTGAATAAAGCCAGCTACAGAAGTGGGTGAAGCTATCCCTCACACTGACATTTAATTTACCTAGGAGTACAATAATCTGAGAAAGCATCAAATACTTGAAAATTTTGCTTCAGTGAGCAGAAGCTAAGTGTTTATACCATATTGAAAAGTGATACTTTTCTTCAGAATTTAAAGTATAAAAACGGGGGGGGGGGTGACAGGTTCATGGTCTTAAAGCAAAAGGAAAGAACAAAACTTTTGTTCGGCATATTCACAATTCTGACGTTGGAGAAAACTCTGGAATTTTGCACACCATGATATTATTTTATCAGCTATAGTTTGATAGAATGAGGTCAGTGGGGCCTAGGAAAAGGATGTGGTTGTAAAGCCTTAAAAAAGGAAGGATATTTTTAAGTGTGTTACAGAGAAGGAAGCAGCTGGACTTAATAACTAACACTATGTGGGAGGTGAAAGTATGTTGAATCTTGTACAGAAGTTTGATGATCAGAGAAAGGGCAGGCAATGTTGCTGTCCAAATCAAAATAACCCTCTATAATTAGCTCCACCTGTGCTAAAAAATTATGCTCATATACTCTTCCCAATTTATTGAAATTTATGACCATGCAATATGTTATGTGAGTAATAGTCACTACTGAACCAATATGCAGTTCTCTACTGACAAAACTGGGGTTTATATTTTATTCATGTTTGTGCTCTCAGTAACTAACATGATGTCTGACATCTAGATGATGTTCAAATGCTGAACACATGGAGAAAATGGCAGATCTGTGGCCTGCTTAAGCTTTCTGATTTTCCTTTAAAACATATCTGGCTAGGCTCAATTATTTGTTTGCTTTAATGAGTTGGATGATTAATTTTGTTTATCGAAATCTGGCACTGTATGTCATATTTCTTTGCAATGCATCAATAGCCAGGCATTTAGAAATTAATATCTGTTTCAGATTAGCTTACAAGGTAGTCATGATGAGAACTGGAGTGTTTTGGTGAGATGACCAGATATTCAGTATGCCAAAGCATGGACTGCAGCCAATCCTACCTCTCCTTACCTTTTGTTTCTTGACCACATGATAATTTAGGATCATGTTCCCAGATGATATGAGCAGGCGTTTCAGCCACCACTCCACTGCATATGCCTTCCTCTCCTATTGAAAGCCTTTCTTGGATTTCCTGGATTTCTGGAAGTGGCATATACTAGACCATCTCATATGCCATTCCCATCTCTTCCGAAGGTAAGTAACTACATGTCTTGCAACAGCTTAGAATATTTCTAAAGGAGCCCAAATCTATGTCAGATACAAATAGACTGGCTGCATAGCTATCCTCCAAATCAGGAATGTTAGCCTCTCTGTGTGTGAGTTGTGCAATTCAGTAGCCATGACTTCTCATCTCTTAGATAACTCAAATTCTGGCTAAGAAATTAATCTACTTAAGATGTGAGGCATCTAATGTAAAGAGTCCTAGAACTAGGCTAGACATATGGTTTCAAGGGATTGTTAGCCCTAATCTACTAAAGCAGTGTGACAAAGAGGTTAAGATCGAGGTCTTTGGAATCAGACAAACCAGGCTTGATCTTCAACCCTGTCACTGCATAGCTGTTGGATCTTGGACAAATTACTTAAGCTCTTTACATTTCAGTTTGCTCGTGTGTAAAGAGAGAATAATATCAATTTACTAACATTGTTGTAAGGATTAAATGAGGTAATGCTTATGAAGCACTTAGCAGAGCATCTAGAATATAGTCATCAATAAAAATTATACAACATCATCATCATCACTCTCACTCTTTTACCAGGACATGAACCTATGAGAATTCCTAATGGCACCCTGGTAGCCTGACTCTGAATTTACAAAGTGAAAGCGTTTCCTGGAGATGGAAAAGCATAAGGGCTGCCTGGGATGGAAGGGTTATCTTGGGTTTCCTACAGTCGCCATCACAAACACCAAAAGAAGCCACTTGCTGAGCAGAACTTTCCATTGTGGGGGAAGGGCACCTAATGGCCACTCTACTATGGTTATTTTCCTAGGGCATGGTGTCTGCAATTTACAGAATCATGCACATGAACCACTCCAACAGCAAAGAAGCCCCATGTGGACATCATCTATAAATTGAACCAAAGAAGTAACCATGTAATCAGTTTGTGAAATGACCAACCCATTTCAAGAACTAAAATAAAATTTATTCATAAGCATAACTTAAGCCTATCAACTATTTACTGTGTCCAGATCAATTTTCAGCTACAGAATCTGTGGACAATAATAATTTCTGGAAGAACAGAGAGAAGAAAAAAACAAAACAAAGCAAAAAACCTTGAGAAGGCCTTATATAAATAAGAAAACCTTAAAAATGAGAATGTTCTGAAAGTGTTTTAGTCAATGTCTTTATGCAAACTGCACTAATTAATCTCATACAAACATGGATATTTTTGTAAAGCATAAGCCCAAGTGCCATTTTATGACCATGTAATTTACAAGTCCTCAAATTACATTAAAATCACCACACACAGTGTTTACAGTTTAATTACATGGTTATTTACCATTCCCAATCAAGTGTTATTCATTCAGTACCTCTTTGCCTGATCTTACCTAAAAAAGAAAACACTTTTATGCTGAATTTGAGTGGTAAACATTCAAACATGCCAATACTTAAAGGCAACAAAGATGTAATTTGGAGTAAACAAACTCCATTGACAGATTTCAGAGAACTTCTGGGGGGAAAGAGAATGGAAAGAGATCAACATTTTACTAAAATAGTATTTCTCTGGTTGTTTGAGTTCTACCGAAAAAGAAAAGAAACCAATCACTATTCGCTGCCCATTCTTTATGTAAAAAAGCCAACTGGGTCTATTATCCTTATTTTGCATTATAAGGAAGGATATAGTTCTTCAGTCAAGAAGTGTTTCTTGAGTACCATATGTGTTCTGGATCCTGTGATAAGTATGAAAAACAAGGCATGGCCCCTGGATGAACTCAGGCTAGATATCTACTAGTACATTATAGACATTTCAACATGTAGAATATATTTACTTCTAGTTTTCTCTTTATCATTTACCAATACCATTTTGAAATGACAAAATCTCAGTCCCACCATGGACTATCTGTCTTCAGGCAATTGCATAACCTTTCTGAACCTTAATCTTTTCATCTGTAGAGCACGGCAGTGGGGAATATAATAATAATAATGCCAGTTTTCCCTCCATGATAGTGTGATTATAAAGATGAGTAAGTCTGAAAACACTTGCGGATTATTTCTTTAGGATCTGCCCCTGCAGCTAATTCTCCAAACCCAGTCCAACTGAGTCCTTGTTTGCTTCCCTGTGTTACCTCAGAGTTTGTGACGCCTCACACCCATTGTGGTAGTAGACATTTATATCAGGACACAGTTATTTGGTGAATTAACTGGGATGACCCTTAAATTTCTAAGACATAATTTGGGAACTCAAATTTTAACAGAAGTGGTCCTCATTGGGATATCCTTGGGCCACCTTGCCTCAGCATTACCAGAAGGGCTTCTAAAATTACCTATTTGTTGGTAATTTGTTCCACTCCAAACTTAATGAATAGTCTTTAGTAGTGGAGTCCAACCACACAGCTGTCTTTTAAATAAGTTCCTCTGATAATTTTAAGCACAATAAAAATCCAGAAATCACTGTATTTACTAGGATCGTTTGCAGATACTTTAGTTCCCTTCTTTGGGGAACATGATAGAATTCCCATTTCTCTGACCACTTGGAATTAGGTGAGCATGTGGCACTTATTTGGGCCAGGGGGATATGGATGTACATGGCAAGGCATGTGACATGAAATGGAAGTCACTTATCTGAGGTCACTTTGTATTTCTCATAATTAAACCATTTTATTCCTCTTTCCCATTGGTTAGAAAACAACGTCTGACTAGTTTCCCCAAACATGATTTAATGGTGGTGGCAAAAAGCATTAACAAACATCAGACTGTAAATCAATCCACCCCAATCATTATGACATCATTCTTGATGGAGCAAACCCTGAAATGGCAGGGTTGTTAACAAGATGTTTTTATCTTTCCTTCAGATCTTCAATATAGAAGACACAATAACATTAACATATGGAGATTTTATATGATTTCTAATTGGGGCATGCTGATGTATCTAAGGCTGAGTTTATACCAGCAAGTAGAAGGTAGAGATAAGTGCATGGGTTTAAAAGGATTCATTTAATATATAGAGCACCTACCATATACTACTTCTGTTGCTCAATCCATTTGAATTTAACCATGTTTAACAATTGTCTTAGAGACATTGTTTTTTATACATTTTGAATGTGAACAAACAATTAAGCTGGTTAAATAATTTTCCAAAATTTACCACATTAGAAACTGAGATTCTAGCTGACATCTGTTTGCTCACCCACTCACAATGTTTTCGCTGCATCATGTCACCTATGGGGAAGTCAGACAGTCTTTTAGCACACTGATAAGCATACTAGTTTTCCAATTAATTGCTCAATTTTCATGAGGCTTATGCATCTTCATGGATGTTAATAAATGTAGCTTTTTTTCAGTACCAAATCAAAAAACTATAGACCATACACAGCATGCATGCAATGTGTATCTATACTCCCATATGCATTTTTGGTTAGAAAATTAGGAACAGCACATGTAAAATAGTACTTATACTCTTTAATACCAATTTTGCAAACCAGTGTCTCCTTCTGTCTGCAATAGACACAAGGAAAATGTAACAGATTAAACTAGGGTGATCACCTTTGGAAATTGCTGGCCCTAAGATATAGATATTTAAATGATTTTCAATCTGGAAAACACATTAAACATATGACACGTCATTACCATCCAACAATTATCCAAATGGAATGTGAAATATGAAATTATTTCAGATATTAAGGCTTTGGAGAAGCTGGGGAGAGAGAAGCATGAAGGAATATAGGCCCATTTTGTGAAGTCAATTTTGATAATTGAGGCAAGAATGTAGTTACAAATTCTACTCTATCTCTGCTCCTTTCTGTTTGTTTCTAAATTAGGGAGACATCAAGTGAGACAACAGAATTTATAGTCTGGCAAAAAAATGAGTAAAAATTAAAATAGGCATACTCCTCACTGTGTTTGTGGAATATCTATCACTAAGAATTTTCTCTGGGCTTTGGTTGTGGAATATTACACATCCATTGGGCAGTTATCGTGTTGACAGCCCTTGAAATGATACCTGTATGCATCAGACACATACATAGCAGCCTAAGCAGAAAATACTGAGTAACCAACCCCAAATCGGGAGTAACCAAAGATGCTTATTGGTGTAATTGGAGTGGTTTTTTTTTCTTCTAAATATGTGTTATCAAATTGAATTTGTGGACAAGCTGTAACATAGCTCAATTTGAACACCTTATCATTAGGACCAATTAGTATTTTATCCCAGTAAAGAAAAATTACAATGAGAGTTTTCAGAGCAGGAATACCATAGAGATGATCTTTGCTGACTCTGATTTCACAAGTTTCACAAGTAAGGAAACACACTCAGGACAGTAAATGGTTTGTCTAACGTCACTTGGCTAAGAGACAGAGCTTGCATGATCTCCCCTTGAAGAGCACTCTTTCAAGTCCACATTTGCTATTAAAAGAATAAATAAAGGTAAGAAGACAGCTTTAACCAAAATTAAGTTAAAAATCATAATTATTACATAAAGATCTTTTTCAAAGTCTATTAAATCCATACTGAATGTTGTATGAATACACATATCCCCAAAGAACTTACTGGATGTTAAATGGTCATATTTATATCTGTTATATTAGTTACTTTCATGTATGTGTTGAGTTTTACACTAGGATTATTATACCACTACAGCTGAGAAAACAGAAATTAACACAAATGATATTTTCCCCCCAAATTATACAGTAAATGAAAGACCTAGAGTTTGTACTTAGGTCCTTCTGATTCTAGAACATTCATCCTTTCTACCTGGCTACCCTACCTCTCATCAAGACATTTTTAGAGGATGAGAACCTTATAACAACCCTATACTTTTTACATTTTACATTCACCTCTCAGAACATTTAATGATACCAGTTAATGATGATATATAAAAAGCTCACCAGCTGCTTGAAATGGCTGCAAATTTTTACCATGTACTGGTATTAAAGTGGTTTGAACTCTTTGGAAAAATTGGTGTAACATTAAGTACCGAGATTTCAAATTCCCAGATTAGAAGATTTTTAAGTCAGGAGGAAATTTAGTAAAAATTCAAGGCCTTAAAAGGAAATGTTAATAGAAAAACAAAAACAAAAATACTGTAAAAAATAGGATTTCCCCCCACCCCCAAGTTAGGTTAAGAAAAAAAAAAATGCAACCAACCCCAACCCATCCCCAATATTTCTCTTAGAAAACTCACCCAATCCTGAACCAGATCTGGTTAACAAAGAGATAGTGTAAGAAATATATTCAAAACATAAACCACAGAAAACTAAAGAAAGACAAAATGAAAAGATGTGAAGTAAACATTGGCAATGGGAAGAGATTAGGGTGGAGCCGGGGAGAGCCATCCAAATGAACTACAACAGGCTTTGTCTTTAGTATCAAGATTTTCATCAACATAGAATTCATTTCCAGAAGCTCAATACTGTGCAAAATGTAGACTATTACAATCAACTTAGGAGTTATCATAATAAAACCCCCAGGAAAAATTACAATTAACTTGAGTCAATTAGATTTCTCAAGGATCCCTGACTTTAGCTCTGGCTAACAGGAATCTTAATGAGACAATTAATACTAGCTAATATCAGCTTGATTGATTTAAAGGGTATGTATAATTATATAGATGTGTGTATATAGAAGTGTCTCTGTGTACGTATGCTACAGCTATCCATGGCATTCAAAATTAAGTCTCAAAATATTTTAATAGAAAAAGAAACCCCATTCCATAGGTGAAAAACTGAATTTAAAAAAAAATATATTTGTTCTGAGAATCAGAGACAAAGTAAGCAACCTCAGAAAATCAGGTTTAGGCATGAGCTAGACAGTTAAATGAATAAAAAAGTTTGATAAATATTTGTTGTGTGCCAACCAAGTATCATTTTCAGTAAATTATCCCTTTACTACTCACCATCTTGAAGGGCACTATTTGTTACCCCTATTTTACAGATTAGGAAGCTGAACCTCAACTAGTTTAAGTGATAACCAAAGAGAGTTCTCAGGGCTGCCATGTATGGTTATACAGTTTGTGTACTGCACAACAGCATCTGGTATAAGAAAGGAACAAATTGGGACTGATATACATTCTGTGTTCTGCTGCCCAATGATGTACCTTAATGAAGGGTAATATCATCCCAGAGAAAGAGGATGCCTTTCCCTAATTTCCCCAGAGGCTACCTGCCTCACTGAGTTATGGGATTAAAACTTTAATCCACAAATATGAGAAGCAAAAATCAGGTTCTTTCCACGATGTCTTGAAGCCTCTCCCATTATGAAGATGCAATCAGAATAAGTTATGAGTAGCTGGTGCCCATTTCACAATAAAAGGGCTGGATGTTCTGAATATCAAGAGTTAACACAATAAAGAGAAAAATGGAAAATTCTGGGCAGCCTGAGTGGCTCAGCGGTTTAGTGCTGCCTTCAGCCCAGAGCCTGATCCTGGACACCTGGGTTGGAGTCCCACGTCGGGCTCCCTGCATGGGGCCTGCTTCTCCCCCTGCCTGCGTCTCTGCCTCTCTCTCTCTGTGTCTTTCATGAATAAACAAATAAAATCTTTAAAAAAAGAAGGAAAAATGGAAAATTCTTCATAACTTCTCTTTTTTAGACAAAACATTATCCAACTTTGAGGTTTGGGTATGGATAAAGGGTGAAGAAAAAATTTCTAATTGAGCTGTTTTATTTGTTTGATCTTCTAAACTATATGAAGCCACTATGTAGTAAATCAGTTTTGGTTTAACAAATAAATCTATAACAAGAGCACCAGCACCATGACTGGCACAAAACAAGCACTTGAGTCACATCATCACCAAATTGTACCAAGTGAGTTCCGAGGTTTTCATCAGCAAAAGTGTCTGAGGATGATAATGTCACAGGACTTCCATTGCCACTCATGTTAGAAATTTCAGTGACTAAAATCCAATTCAGTGTGAAAGCTATGGTGGCTGCACTGGGAAGGGAAGCCTAGAAGAAGGGCTGGGGCAGGGGGGGTCCCATTGTTCTTAGCTATGGCACCTTGGCTTCTCCTGCCTCCTCTGGTGGTCAGTGAGTTCCTTGGAGGATAAAGTGCACGGATAACCTACTCCAGCTCCAGCATTTTTGGACAGAACAAATGGTTTGTTCATAACAGGTGCTTAGTGAAGGCTGCTGAAGAAATCACTGTTTCTCTTTCCTCCCCCTCATAATACTCAAGGCCATTGCCCTGTAGACACTCAGGCCTTTAATTGTGTGTTGGGTGTGGGGATGTGGAAAGGAGCTACAGAGGGAGCCTACTCGTAAAATGAAATTTCAAAGAACAATAGAAACAAATTGTGGTTTTATTTTCCAATGCATGATACAGAAATAACAAAAATTATTGACAGGTAAGGTGGCCAGAAGAAGTCAAGCCAAGCCTTAGAGGTAGAAATGATGGGAACCAATTGGGCAAGAAGGAAGAACATCATGAATGTAGACAGGAGTGTTCAGAAGAATGAGTGCTTGTGGAAGGATGGGGAGATGTGGTTGATGGAGTAAAAAAATCCTCATCAGAGGATGAAAGTTCGAATCTATAAGCCATAGGAGCTTTAAACTTGACCTTTCACTCTAGTGAGCAGAATGGAGTTGGGTTAGGAATGGCCCATGGGAGAAGCTGAAGTCAGCTTTATTTGTTAATGTTTAAAACAAAGTTTTGGGAAGATGGAAGCAAGATTTACTTAATCTTGTTTTACTCCACCCAGATTAAGATATCTGTATTTTAACAATGACTTCTTCGGAGACATCATCCCAAAGCCAGGATGATCATAGGGGGACGAGTGGATAGTCTTGAATGTTTGGACTTTTTGGAGCCTTAAACTCACATCTTGGAAAGGAAAGTAACTGCAAATACGTACAGCCTGATGTAAACTTTCTTAAATGGATCATAACATGGTGGCCTGATGCAAACTTTCGTAAATGGATCATAACATGGTGGCCCACCATATAACAGGCAAAGATGTGTATAGATGTGGAGTGTCATGTTGGTATCACCACCATGGGTAGTGGCAGCAGCTCATGAGTTACAAGAAGAGTTGTCTGTTCGAAGCTGTCACTCCAGGGGTCCTGATCTTTACCTTTCCACTCTCCAGTTCCCCCGAGGCTGAAATGGTTCTTTTATAAATCAGTTTAAAGATGATATGAATATGACCAAGCCTGGTCCCAGATCAGCAGTCAGTACCAAAGAATGCTGCTCTCTTGACCCACTAGGAGAGGATGTTGATAAAAAGCCAGATGTGGTAAAATGAGTACTAGCTTTGAAGGGGGGTGATGTAGGTTCTCATCCTGCCTCTGTCATGGACTCATCATGGGGTCTCTGTGGCACTGGCAGTGGGGATCAGAGCCACCTGAGTTGAATTGACCTAAAGTAGGAGACCTTCTAGTGCTACCATTTTGGGGAAGCTAATTCAAGTCTGCTCTTGGGTCTGTATATGCTATACTGCATTCTCATTATAGGTTGATAACAAATTTGAAATCCTAGTATGTTTGGAGACATATGGATACGAAGAGTTGTCATTAGGCATCATTTCTCTATAAATTTTCTCTAGGGTCCGGGAAAGCATGTTACAGAGTGTTTTGTACAGATATACTGATGGCTGATACAGGATAAGCTGCCTCTTCCTTTTTGTATTTAGTTGGACAATTTTCATTTCAGAGAAAGATGGAAACACAAGTTTTAAGTTTTATTAGGCAAAATAATACCATAGATCCTGAGCTATGTATCTCTTAGTGGATGTAAAGAAAATATTAACCTTTGGAATTGTCAATTTTAGGAATTGAGAGTCTTCCAGAGAAAAGACCTGTCACTTGTGTGGGTAGAGAAGACTAGGTCCATTTAGGACCATAACCAGAAGGATTCTCAGAATAAGCTTGGGGCCTAAAGGCAGAAAACTGGTTTCTCGTTCAGACTCTGCCATGGTCTCTAACACCCTGGACCAGTCCTCTCTTTGTTGTTTTTATTTTAAAATTGAAGGAGGGGGTGTACACCGGGCTAGGTGATCTAGTTTTAACACTTTCTGCTTTAGAGGCGATTCCATTTTGGGATGGGCAAAGAAATAGAGCCTCATAAAGAGACTTTAACACAATTATGGTTGCTCTTAGAGTGGGGTCCATTACCAACTTACATGCCATCTGTTGACTCTGGACTTCTAAAACTTCTCATAATGAATACCTCTTTGGTTCTTGTAATATGAAATAGGTCCCTTTAGTGTAAGTATCAGTAAATGTCCTCAAATGTCATGGTCTAAGTGCTCTGAACAGGTCAGAGGTAGTGAATGTTGTTATAAAATCATTATCTGATTTGGCCTATGCCATCCAACCCACCTTCAAAGGTTTTCAAAGCTCACTGTGGCATACACCTCACTTTCTTTGATGTGAGTCTTATAGGAAACCCCTTGGATTCTTTATGGTCCTTCACCTGTGCTATTCTTTCCTCAGCCATTTAGCACAGTAAAGGAATCCCTGTCACAGAGTGGTTTGTCTGGGTCACACTGTTTCTTTCCCTAGGCTTGATTGTCTTTCCACCGCGCATTCCAGCGTGTCTGGCTCTGCTGGCAACACAGTAAACAGCCGGTTGGAGCTATATTCTTCCTGCAGGAAAGACAGATGACTGTGTTCTTTGTCTAGCTGGTTTGGTTATTATTGTTCTTTTTCTTACCCTCTCCTTTTATGAACTGCTTTACTGCAGCTAGCTTGTCTCTGGGTTTTCCTTTCCGGTAGAACTGATTTCACCTCCTTCCCGCCTTTGGTGAGTACATCGCCTACCTCTAGAGAAGTACTTAACCTTATTAACGATGGCTTCGATTCCATGACTGTTTAAGATAAGAGGAAAATGGAGATAGTATTCCCTGGAAACACAAACCCAGGCCCTGGAGCTTTTAAGGCTGGTTTTCCTATTTTTTTGCCTGCTTTTATAGAGCATATGTGAAATTTAAGCAGACAGGAATGATTTCAAAAGTGCCTGTTCAGAAAGTCCAGTGTGAGGTGGAGCCTGTAAACAACTGAACAGATGTAGCAGGTGTAAACATGTTTCCTTATCTTGGTTCCTGGGTTTTACATCCTCCTAGAAGACTCTCTGTACTGCAAAAAAGGGTTATCGGTACAGATGGTAAACTGCTAAAATGCCCAGAAGGTTCAAGCTCATCTGTGCTTTTAAAGAAGGGGAGGAGTGTGTGTTATCTGACTCACAGGTGTTTGGAAGGCTCCAAATTACCTTCAGGTTTTTCAGTTTTTACTTTGCTTGAACAGATGTCTTGGGTTATATGTGGAAGTATCCACTCCTTATGGTGTCCAAGTGTTTAAAATTGGAAAGAGGGTCCCATGAGCAAGGGGGTGGAGTTCAGCTTTTGGCACAGGAGCCTCTGCCGTCCTTGCAAATTGAGGCTCTGACCTCTTCTTTGTCTCTACGCTGCTGTCACCGATTATTTTCTCTGGCCACTGGATCCTCACTTTCCTGCTTTGCAGAGTTCTTGTTGTGCGATGGTTTTGGCACAGACACTCTGTAATTCCTGAGCCTTACCGTCCATTGTTCCTGTTTCAGTCCCTCCCAGCCTGTGGTGGCAATGAATGCCAACAGGCAATGACCACATGCTTCAGGTGTTCGGCTCCAGCAGCTTCTGTGAAGCGAGCGGCACAGATATTGGTCAGCTTCCCTTCTCAGAGCATGAGGCTTTTGTCCTCTGTGAGAAAAGCAAAACAAAACTAAATTAGACTAATGTCAATGCCTGTGACATCGCTCAACCTGCTATGTTTGCCCTCCTGCAGTCTCTCTCTTCCTACTTTCAGTAAAAAGAAACATGTTCTCAGAACTGCATTTCCTAGACTGTATCCCATGGGATGTTTAGGTAATACTTCTTGGGAAAATCCTGTACTGACAAGGAGTGTAAGAAGTCCAGTGTTTTTTTTTTTAAGACTTTATTTATTTATTCAAGATAGACACCAGAGAGAGGCAGATAAATAGAGGGAGAAGCTCCCTCCTCACAGGGAGTCTGATGTGAGGCTCCATCCCATCCACCCCAGGATCATGCCCTGAGCCAAAGGCCCACGTTCAACCACTGAGCCACCCAGGTGTCCCAAAGAAGTCCAATGCTAAATAAAGGTAAACATTGTGTTAAACTCTGGGATTTGGATGGGGGCATTTAAATATGCTAATTTGTAAGTAAAAATCTTTATAAATATGTTATGCAGGACTTCCCACTATTTATTTAACCAAGATATACTTTTTTTTGTAGAACATGTCACCAGACAAGTACTCCTTGGACTACACTTTTGGAAATGTTTGCTTAGACAAAACAATAAGGCCCAAGAGATCCAAATCTAGCTGCAGTCTGCCCTAGGGAAACTCAACACTCTGCGAACGGTGTTTTTTGTTTTTAAATTAGGGACAAATTGACTTTAAGGTGTTTTGCAGATTGTAATGGACATTTTGGCTAACTCTCCAACATCTCTTTTCCTTCCCAATATTGTCATGGTTCTCCTTGAGAGGGACCATCCCCATGCCTAGCACCTGTTATGGACTAAATTGTGTCTGTCTCCAAATCCATACATTGGCAGCCTAACCCCTAATAGGACTGTATTTGCACATACTTCCATCAATAAGGTAATTAAGGTTAAATAAGATCATATGGGAAGCCCCTAATGTAATTGACCCGTGTCTTTTAAGAAGACAAAATTTGAACAAAGAGATGCCAAGAATACACATGCACACAGGGGAGAAGCCAGATGAAGGCCGCAGTGAGAAGATAGCCATCTGCAAGCTAGGGAAGGAAGCTTCAGGAGAGACCAAACCTGCTGGCACTTTGGTCTTGGAATCCCAGCTTCCAAAACTGTGAGAAAATCAGTTTCAGTAGTTTAAGCCACCCCACTTCTGGTATTTCATTATGGAGGCCCTAGCAAACTCGTATAGCACCCACTGTCCCTGTCCTAGAGTATCAGGGCAGTCCACCCCATTACCTCACCACAACAAAGTTTCAGATAACCTTCACCTAAGCCAGACGATCTTAGGATGTTTCCCTGGACACAGGGATGAGTTCAGGAGTACTCACCTAAGCCTAATACTTGGAACTTTGTCTGACAGTGTTTGAAAAGGGACCTTTTATTCCTGATGCGTGTGGCTGAGGAAACACACACAGCTTCAGTCGCCATGGGCAGCCATCTTGCAAGGACAGTTAGAGGATGAGAGAGGAACAAGAAAACACACAACAAATGCATTTGGAGCTCTGATCAATCCATGCCTTAAGGCTGTGCCTTTCGATTACATGAACTAATGAGCCTCCTTGCTTACTAACACTGTAGTGTCAGCCTCTATTTTCAGTGAAAGCCATTCTAACTCAAACATGGAGCATATTATACGTGAATCAAAGTTCAGTCCCAACCAAGGGGTTCTAGGGTAGGTCTTAGTGTCCAGATTATTGTGTATCTGTTTAATCTCTGGAGTTCCTGAGCAATAAATTCAGTTTGCATGTCACTATTCCTCTCTATCGCCTCCTATATCAGAATGTGTACCCCAAATCGTGGTTCTCTAGGGCTTTTCGTTAGCTAGATTTTTGTATCACTTATAAATAAGTGATTAAGTGATAGGCTTCAAAGTGTGATCCTTTCCATGAGTAAGGAGACTCTCAAAAGCAGATGTGCCTGCAGCAACCTAGGGAATTTCTAATGCTGAAATATAAGGCTACCAGTGTTATTCTGTATGTTGGCAAATTGAACACCAATAAAAAATAAATTTAAGGCTTTATTTATTTATTTATTCAAGATAGACACATATTAAAAAATAAAATAAATAAAATAAAAGGCTACCAGACCATTTCATAATGGACATATTTTGGGGTGGGACTCATGTCTATTAAGGGTCAGCCAACTATAAATAAGATCTAACTGTAGAAACATAAGAGAAAGTGTGTCCTACTTAGGCTGTAGGAACTGAGGCCTTTTCAAGGCATTTAACAAATGAATTCTCAAGACATTGACACCATGTGCTAAAAACACATATTCCTGCAGCTTAATTCCTGGGTTTCCATGGGTAAACATCTGACAAAACTAGGTTCCTCCACATTAGTCCCTCTTATTTTCATACCCTGAACCACTTGTAAGCTTTCTTGAACCTAAAGACAGAAATAAGGCTACCGTTGGTGGTAAATTGAGTCAATTTCTTAAAGGGCAGTGGCATGCTAGCAGGCCATCTTATGCATCGGCAGACTGTGAGGTCTCCAGTGATGACTTGGTGACTTACTTTGTTTCTTGGTACTGGTCACTTATTCACTTCTTGAACCTAGATTTTGTCAATCATAAATGAATGATTCTGACTCAGGTTTTGACCTCAGGTATAGATCAAAGGCTAGATATAAAAAGTTCAATCAACCATTATTCATTGAATATTTACTATGTCAAGCATTGTTCTAGACACAAATACATTTAAGTCCCATAAAAATAGGTTTGTTCAGGGTTCTTGGGTAGCTAAGTTGGTTAAGTGTCTGCCTTTGGCGCAGATCATGATCCTAGGGTCCTGGCACTGAGCCTTGTGTTGGGTTCCCTACTCAGTGGGGAGCCTATTTCTCCTTCTCCCCCTGCTCCTTCCCCAACTTGTGCATTCTCTGTCATTGTCTCTCTCAAAAATAAATAAATAAAATCTTGTAAGAAGAGAGGATTGTGCATGTGTGTGTGTGCACTTGCATATAGAGATAAAAAAGGAATATGTAATTAAAGTTTAAAGTATGTCAAAGAAGTTAAAGACTGTGGTAGTTTTGTACTATGTCCAGTTGGTTAAAGGGGAACCATCTTTCCCAGGATCCCTTTCCTTGCATGGTTCTCAGTCAAAGTTGGCCAGAAATGAAATTTACACAAAGTTGGGGAACCAGAAGTGAAGCAGCAGCCATTCTTTGTATTTTTTTATTTTTATTTTTTTTATTTTTAATATATTTATTTTTTATTGGTGTTCAATTTGCCAACATATAGAATAACATCCAGTGCTCATCCTATCAAGTGCCCATCACCCAGTCACCCCCACCTCCCGCCCACCTCACTTTCTACCACCCCTAGTTCATTTCCCAGAGTTAGGAGTCTCTCATGTTCTGTCTCCCTTTCTGGTATTTCCCATTTGTTTTTTCTCCTTTCCCCTTTATTCCCTTTCACTATTTTTTATATTCCCCAAATGCATGAGACCATATAATGTTTGTCCTTCTCCGATTGACCTATTTCACTCAGCATAATACCCTCCAGTTCCATCCACGTCGAAGAAAATGGTGGGTATTTGTCGTTTTTAATGGCTGAGTAATATTCCATTATATACATAAACCACATCTTCTATATCCATTCATCTTTCGATGGACACTGAGGCTCCTTCCACAGTTTGGATATTGTGGACATTGAGCAGCAGCCATTCTATCTTATGATCACTATGATTTGATGCCGTGAGAGACGCAGAGGAGCCAGCAGATTCTGCTTGGCTTCTCTCCTCTCCTGCTGTGTGTCCAACCCTAGTAGTTAATGGTCTGCTCTGATGGCCTCAGCAGCCTCAAGTTGACCAACAAAGCACAGACAAGAGATTCCTGCTGGCTTTTCCACCAGCTCTTCTGTGCTGCTCTGCTCTGCTCCAGCTGGACATATTCTCTTGGGAGCTCCTACTTGTCCATCTGCAACTGTGCTTCAGAAGGGTTGGCACGGGACCGTTTTCTGATCTCCCAGTTCTGTTGTCGGCCCCTTGTCGGTCCCAGCTTCTCCCACATTCATGTAAGGTCTTAGCCCTATAATGCATTCATATTCCATACTACTGTTGGCGGTGCTGCTTCCTATGAACCCTGGTGCATAGGAGCATTGTGGGAACATGGAAGCACTATGGGAAAGTGAAGTGAGGTAAGGGCAGAGGGAGTGCTGGTGGGGCGTGCATGGCACTTTAAAATATATAATCAGGGAAGTTCTCACCAAGAAGGAGACACTGGAGCATAGACCCAAGGTGATAAAGAAAATAATTGTGAAATATTTTCTGAAGCACGTGGACACTACTCAGAGGATAATCAGAATAATGGAAGACTTGGCCCAGAGACACTGACAACTCAGTATCTTATAATACTGCATAAATACAGTAATCACAAAAAGTACTCTATGATTTTTCTTTAGAGCCTTCTTTTGGAGTTTTATTTTCTTAAACCTTATGGCATCTTGCTGAGACAAAATCAAGGCCAGAATTGTTCTGTGAGCTTTTAGAAGGAAAAGAGCTCTGTAGGTATGAAGCCATTAGAATAAAATATCCTTGTTAAGTCACATTGCTGTGCTGACCACTGGAGCTCAGCCATTGCTTCTTGCAAACACACTCCGCCAGCTCCGTCTTGTGTTTGCAAGGGCAACAGTGACAAAGCAACTTGGGGAATAGGAGGAAATTGGGGGAGCCCGCCTCTGAGAAGGAAAAAGTGTTATAGTGAAGTTCCTCCACTGAGATTCATGGAGATGAACTGCTTGGTTTCAGAGCGTTAAGAAAGGATCTAAGCTCACCAGGTGTGTGAGAGAGAGATGACACCGCCTCCCCATGCACAGTGCATGACGGGGACCCTCTGCTCCTGTGTTTTGCTGTTAGCAGCACCAGGGGGTTAGTTCCCTGGCAACCTGCCACAGAGTCTTCCCTCTGGAAGGCTCATCTGCCCCTAGGGGGAGCCCATCATCTATCAGCCTCCAAGGACCGCCCTGTTTGAGCTCCCTCGTCCTGGGAAGGCAGGCTGGCTCTCTCCACACAGAGCACAATTAGAGCATCTGCTAGAAAAAGATTGTTTTGAGGCAGGTATGCATTTAATAAATTGGTGTTGCCGGCCTCCCGCGCCAAGGCATAGCTCACTGCTCACGGGTGACTGGGGACTTTCTTTAGGTTTTGAAGTCTAAAGCAAATAGAAGGCCAGTATCTGCAAACAGTTCTCTTCAGATCAGGGCAAATTGAACTCTTACCTGTCTGATAATCATAATCCATCTGCAAAAATTCGATTTTGCAATGAAAAAATGCCTGTTCATTTTCAGTTGGATTTTTTTAAACCCTGGGTATTCGTTTGTTGAAATGAATGTGTAATCATTTTCTGCACTGTAATGCTGTAAGACCTATGACATTTTGCAGACGGACATATGTCCCTACCATCAAAGTTCTCTCATGGAAGCAATGTGCACAAAGTAGAAGGAGGCAGCCAAGAACTGAGAGTTTCTATTTTGAGAAGCAAAAGCTGAACATGACCTTCTGTGTACATGGAAGGCAACTTAGTAAAGGAAAATGTGTCTCCCTGCTAGTGGCCCAACATTTCCCTGGCTCTCCTAATATATTTTTTACCCATGAACATCAGTTCAGAAGCAAGCTGTCCCCACACCTGTGTGGATGCAGCTTAAATTCAGTGAGAAGGGAAGGCCTGAGGGTTGGAGTAGGAAAGTACCTACCCTTCCTCCAGGTGAACTCATCCAGTGACTTAACAGCAATTTACAATGGTCTCCATTGACTAAAAAGTTTGGACAGGAAGAAACCAAGAAATGTACCTGGTACCAAGCCAAGTTCATGGCAAAGTTTAGTGATGGGAAGAGTCTTATTACTTTGGTCTCCTCCTACCTTTTTGGTTTTATTTTTCAGACATCAATTTATTCTTCTTAAGTACCAGTGACGCTTCTGGCATAGGCCAGGACAATAGTCAATAGTTTCAGAGATATCACCCATTGAACTGAATTAAGGTAAATACACTTGAAAATACAAGCCAGGAGTCCAGTGTTTGTACTTGTAAACATCCAGTTTCACAAAAGCCAGTAGAAAGAACCAGGTAGAGTGGGAACATCACAGCACTGCGTTTTTAATCTGACAACAATGCTGATGTATATTTTTTCCCCAATATCTAGTGCCAGTTTGTTCTAGGAAAATACCCAATATTATCCTTTGGTTTCAGAAGTCTCACTACACATGCTAATGTTCTAGACTGCATCTTAACGAGTGAAAGTCTAACCTTTGAGCCTAAGACAAGTACACATAACCTGATTTTGTACCTGATTAGATACATTTTGAATAGCAGTGAGTGGGCATCCTTCACTCTTTTAAAGAATAACTCTCTTAAATGCTAGCTTCTTCCCTTCCTTCAGTAATTACTGGCATAGAGGAAAGGAAACAGTCCAGTTGTCTCCACTGCCTTGTCCTCGGGATCCCATCGGACTACCTCTCTATTAAATTACCAAAACCATGTCATGAGAGTGAGGGTGAATTTTGTAGACAGCAGGAGAGAAGGACATGAAGCTGATGTTTACCCATTTTTTATTAAAGAAACAAAATAGAGATCTGAAGTACAAAACTGACTTGAATTTGGAGCAAGTCTTGCCTTACGACTGAATAGATTGAACTTCACTTGACATATTAGGAAATCTTCCCTCTCTTTTCCATCTTGTCTGAGAATTAGCTTTAAGGAAGGATAAAAAGAACCACATCTTCCTGATATTTAATTAGAAAAGGACTATGCTCGCTCATCCTCTTTTATTTTTGAGTTAGTTTATGTCGAAAGTATACGGAGAGTAAAAATGCCTTGCCAGCATTTACTTTTAGAAATACAGTCATTTCTTCTCACTAGCAATGTGGCAGCATTAGAATATATGTTTGGGAGGGAGCACAAATTGGCTTTACTTTTTTTCCTACCTTTCCCTTGCTTTTCTTTTAATGTCTGCAATGTTTACAAGGCTTGAATACTAGAAGCTTTTTTTTTCTTTCTCATAATTATTCATGAAATTCAATTAACCTGTCATCAGATGAACAATTATGTTATCCTGGTCTTTTTGCCCTCAATAGCTAGACTTCCTATGAGTCATCTCAGTCAAAGTTTTACCTGATTTTCTAATAAGTTATGTGTTTTCTTATGAAAAAAAATGAAGATATCTAAACATCATTTTAGACTCTTTGTAAAATCAAAATGAATTAGAGCAATACTTAAAAAAATATCAGCAGATATACTTAGCTCTCTAAACTAACCCTTATTTTCCACAGAGATTTTGTAGAAATCATCTTTAATCTTGGAGTCTCTGATGAAAATTTCCTGGGCTGGTGTGTGGCTCCAGTCACATTTTTCAGGCATTTTTAAGTTAATGTTGAAAACTCTTACACACTGTGTCCCTTCAGCCTGTTGGTCCTCTAGTGGGAAATGCCTGTCTTTAGCTTGCCTCTCAAAAGATAAGAAGACCTGCTCACCCTTCTGCATTACTCGGCTATTCCCCTTCCTCTTTTCCAAAAAGAGAAACAGAAAAAAAAATCCAAGAAGGAATAAATTAAACTATGGGAAACAATAAAGGATGAGGAGAAAAGAAAGCCTCTAGACAAAAAGAAGAAGAAATGTTATGATGGTACTGGTGTGCATGGAAAAACCCTAGGATGGTCTTTTCCCAATCACAGGGAGTAACCTTCCTTCTCTGATGAGAGACCTTCCTAATCCTTTGAAACGAGAGTTATGTTGACTAATTAATTTATATAGAATGGTCTCTTAGCAGCCATTTAAAATGGGATCTGTTACCTCTGCTCTCTGGGTTTAAAGCTATATAACCTTCTCTGAGGCATGGGGTTTGTAGAGGCATGTAGAATGCAGCAGGTTTCTAAAGACAGGTGTCAGGTGGGACTTGCCTAAACCCTGGTGGATTGAGAGGTCTTGGAAGTTCTGACTTTGTGATTTGACGTTGAAATATGCTTTTTCTGGAGACATGGGTGACTCAGTAGTTGAGTGTCTGCCTTTGGCTCAGGTTGTGATTCCAGGGTCCGGGGATCTAGTCCTACATCAGGTTCCCCACAGGGAGTCTGCTTCTCCCCCTGCCTATGTCTCTGCCTCTCTCTGTGTCTTTCATGAATAAATAAATAAATAATATTAAAAAAAAGAAATATGCTTTTCCCCATCATTTAATGTGTTGCTCTTATTGTACCATATGGAAAGACCTTTAAATCACCAAAGAATTATCATGTGCCATGCCATCTATCGTTACTTAGTTGCCCGTGGTCATCTCCCTCCTTTATTGTGAAATATGCCAATTACTAGGAGGAAATCCTCACCTGTCTGCTCTGCCCATGGCATCCTCAGCAGTGGGTCCTCAGCATAGAGTTAACTCTCGTTACACATTCGTGGACTGAAAAAATGAATCTATAAAGAAAGATTTCTTTCAAAGCTTGATAAGGGGACAAAAGACAAAAAGGAATAATATTTACCAATTTCTCAAGTTCCCATTTGAGGGGACTCTGAATGAATGGCCAAGTACAAATGCTTCTTTGGGCTTCGAGTAATTTGTAACTGAAATTTGGATCTCATGTTTATTGCAGGATGCTCAGATGAGATTCTCTTGTGATGATGGTCTTGCTGGCATTTTACCCACACCTTCTAGTCCTTACCTCTAATATGTTTTTTTAATGTTATCTTCACCCAGTTTTGAGGTCCTGGTTGGAAGCCGGTCAGTTCCTTTTCTGGTCCTGCCAATTAAGGCCCCTCTCCTAAGTGCCTCCTTGACTGGGCTCTTGCATCTGGGGCTCCATTCCACCTGCCCTAATCACCACCTGAGGGCCAGGTAGCAGACAGCTAGAGACAGCTGATCCTGAACTCTTCATCCTGCCTGGCCCATTTCCTCCCCTCACCCCCCGGAAACCACCATGAAGGTGGTTGTCCACTTCTCCCTTCTGCCTTGTGAGTGGCTCCGAATGCCCTGCTGTGTTCTCTGCAGGGAGGGGTGAGCATAATAAAAAGGAAGACTCTTTCTGGTTTTCCTTTCTTGATCTCTGCCTAGTTTCACCAGACCTTCCCCAAGATAGTCTAGTTAGGATAGGAACATAGTGGCCAGACCTCCAGCTAACAGGACTTACAACTTCTTGGCTTGGGATCATTCTTTGGCATCTGGTGTGGACTTTGTCATTCAGATGGGAGCTGGAAGCACTGGGGGGACTAATGCCCCCTGAGAGTTATCTTCAGTCAATAGCTAGTTGGAGTAGATATACAAGGACCCCCTCCGTTTCCCCTGATCCACGAGCTCTGAGGCATGGGTTTTGTGCAGGGTCTCAGGCTCTCCCGGCAATATTAAGCTCCAGTTGCTCACACTGATACCTAAACAGTCTTTTTCTTTTCTTTTCTTTTCTTTTCTTTTCTTTTCTTTTCTTTTCTTTCTTTTCTTTTCTTTTCTTTATCTTTCTTTCTTTTTCTTTTTCTTTTTTTTTTTTGACTGGCTTCTCCCTCTCCCAGATCCCCAGCCATATTTTCTTTTACGGCCCAAGTAAACTACCTGGACCTCACTGAGGTTTTCTGCAGCTGCTATAAAAATCATCAGAAAAGAAATTCGTTCGCCCATAGTTCTGGAGTCCAGAAGTCTGAAATGAAGGTGTTGATATGGCCATGCTGCCTCCAACAGCTTTAGGGGAGCCTTCTATTCAGGGAACCCTTGCTTACCTCTTGGGTTTTTGGGGGCCTCCGGGTATTACAGGGATGGTGGCAGGATAATTCTGATCTCTCCCTCTGTCATCACATTACCTTCTCTTCTGGAGAAAACATTCCATCTCTCCCTTTTAAGAGCATTTGTCATCGGATTTCAGGCCCACTCTCATCCAGGATGATCTCATTTCAAGAGCCTAGACTTACATTTGTAAGAGTCCTTTCTCTAAATAAGGTCACATTCATAGGTTCTGGATGGACCTATCTTTTAAGGGGATATCATTCGACCCACTAGAGCCCTGAATCATTGTCATAAGGCCTACTTTTAGGGAGACTAGAATGAAAACTTCTTTGTTGGCAAAATAAACTGAGATGGTTTTAGAATAACAAGGAGTCCAAAGTCGAGATGCCGGGGTCCGAATCCATCCTTTCTTTACTGATGCTTTCAGGAGGCAGCTCTCCGTACATGGAAATATTTTCTGTTTCTCAGTCCAAGCTTGGCTTCTATCCAACTGAAATGAGTAATAAAGCAAAATTTTATTCTTATCTGTGGATTTTTACAGCCCTTGGAACATTTCTACAGTGATGGAAGAAGTGAAGCTCATAATTCTTCAGAGAACTTCTTCATTCCTTGTTTCTCCTTTTTCTTCCTCTTCTTCTATTTGGTGACTGTTTCTTCAGTTTGGGTGATGGCCATTACCTTTATCAAATAATTCATACCTCTACACTGAGCTCACTGATCCAATTTTCTGGAAAAAAAATGTATTAAAGCTCACTTATATTTGTAAGTTTATTTTGCTAGAGAGGGGATGGTCCAGAGATTTCTAGGGTACTGAGTTACTGATACCCTTAAATATCATCTCATTTGATATTTATTTCTTAGATTTCTCATTTCATTTATTTCTTAGATTAAAAATAATAGTGATGATGATAATGGTAAGGCCTATAGCACAAAGGAAAACCAAGACTTCACAACTGACGATTCCGGATAGTGTTGTGGATGACGAGGTAATTTCAAGCTTTGATTTGCTACATTCATTTAAATGAATATTAATTTAGAAAATACACGTGGTTTCCCCAAGGAGGACTAAGTTTGGTACTAAAAATAAGCCCCCTTTCTTCATTAAAAACTGAAATCTTTGATCTCAAGGAGTGACTTTTCCTAACCCACATGCTAGAATTAAAGAGTTCAGTCTAATTATGGGGCCTTCTGCATTGCTTCCTGAGTAGTGGATACTTTTTTTCTCTGCCAATAACCTGGAGTGGTCTTACATAATAATCTACCCAAAGCAGCCAATGATGTCTAGTCCACTTCTCTCCAGAAGCTCTGAAGATTGAAGGTCTGGCTTACTAGACATTGCTTGGGCATGAGAGAGAAAAGCTCTTACCAATTAAAGCCTTTATAGACAGGATTTTCTTCTTAGATGCTTTGTTCACTGATATGTTTTCTGTCTTTCTTCTGGTATTCCACTATCTGCAGGCAGTTCTCTATCAAATTTCCCCATCTGATAACCTTAGCACTTTCCTTAAGAACCCCCATCTCCCTTGTTCTAGAAGATGTCTAACCCTCGTGGCTTTCTTGTGGCTCTTGACGAGTCTAGCAGCCCTCAGGCCTAGGCTGTCTGTATATCAATTTTTTCTTCTATATATGGTCCTCTCAGACCCCCCAAAGCCCAGTGTGTGCAGATGAGGTGAGCCCATAAATGTCAGTCCAGTATTTCATCTCTCCAAGTGGGACGCTCTGCTTTTATAATGTAGTCACTTATAAAATAAAAACAGCTCACAAAGATAAACAATTTTTCTCAAGGACAGAACTATCTAATCACGTATTGATGAATGATGGTAACATTTCTTTATCCTCCCCTGAATTATAGAGTTGAAAATCATTTACCTTTTTCTCCCCCCATTTGAGGCATGCTTGCCATCTCTGATGTATCAGGGTTTTGGTTTTTTTTTCTTATGATTTTATTTATTTACTGGATAGAGGGCAAGAGAGCACAAGCAGGGAAAGCAGCAGGCAGAGGGAGAGGGAGAAGCAGACTCACCGCTGAACAGGGAGCCCGATGCAGGGCTCGATCCCAGGACACTGAGATCATGACCCGGGCTGAGGGCAGATGGTTAACTGACTGAGCCACCCAGGTGTGGCTTTATTTTAGTTGTAAGGTATTTCTGAATGTACCAGTTTCAATTAAATTGTTTTGATTCAAGATCTTACTTCAATAGTTTAGTTTAGATTCTCATACAGGGCAGCCAGCATCTAGCCTTATAGATACACCTGGTTCACCATATACAGACAATATTGTGGGGTGAATCTCATGGTTTTAGGATGTATGATCATGACATCTCCCACCCAAGAAGCACACACACACACCTTTTACCCCAAAATATCCCTACTGATCTGAGACTTCTCAGAGGTGTTCTATAGGCTCGAACAATGTTGTCTTAGAATCAGAAAAAGGGAAGATACAGACTAACTCACATGCTATGGCAGCAGCCTAATCAAATGCCTACTTCATGCCCAACTCCCTTCTCTCAAAGGTTTCAGTTGGATCTCCTGGATAGTGTTTGCACTGCTGTTCTCTTCCTTTCTCTAGCTTCTTCTGGCTGGGCTCAGGTAGGGGCTAGAGTCTCCCTCACAGGCCGTATTGTGGGTAGTAACTATTTCTACCCATCACCTTGAGGCCTGGGGCTAATCTTGTGCACACATTATATACGATTCAACACTGTCTTGTGGCATCTTTCCACCTACTTGCTATTTTGGGCTTCCCAGGAACCACCCAAGTTGCCCAACTAAATGGGAATACCTGCAGTGAGAAGCAAGTGAAAATTTCTCACTCAAATATATCTGAGAAATTTCATTTCAGCTGTGGTACAGCATGCCTCGGAGGAAGGGTGTGGAGACTGGTGAGGGATGGGGCTGGAGAAGAGGCAGGTGCCAGACCAGGTGCTGAGGATACCGAGAAGGGAATTTGGACTTAATCCTCAGGGTATCATGGGGCCCGTGAAATGCTTTAAGTAGAATACAAGATGACATTCTTACCCAATATATCAAAATGTGTCTGAATCTGGACCCCCCGACCTGCTACTTTTAGGTAGGTCACTTCTCCTTAGAAACAATGTCACCGAAGGTCTTGCACAAATATCTCTAATCAGTATCAGACAAATACCAATCAGGTTCTTTGTGCTCTGGCTCTGTACAGTACTATTAAGATGATTGAAAACCAGGCCTGTGCGTCGTGCCAACACTAGTCTTGACCTGGCCAATCACGTCATGCTGATCTTCTCTGCTTCTCTCAGCTGTCAGCTTAGCAGAGCTGATCATCTGAAGAAAAGAGAGTATTGCAACTCAAACTGTGCCATGGCACAGATTTATTTGTGAAACCTCAGGTTGGAACTACATTGTGTTGTATTGACATCAAAAGCTGCTGATAGTAATAATATTCATTCAATTTTTGTTGTGCTTGAAGAAAAGAGATAGCCAGAAATTTTACCTGTAATGTATGTGAAAACATATTTCATAATTTAAAAGCTATTTTGGCATGCTACACTAGGCAGAGTGAGATGACACATCCAAGAGACTACATAATAATCATTTCTATTCTAAGAAACAGAAGGAGGGTGACTAATTTTTAAAATGCCCTTAAATATACATATATAAGGATATATATTATATATATATTATTTTTATATATACATATATAAAAAGATATATAACTCAATAAGTATGCATATATATGTATACAATGTGTATAATAATAAATATACACATATATTATATACATTACGAATATACATGTACATACAGACATACTATATATTACATACAAGTATTGTATTATACTTATGCATATGTATAATACATATATACTTTTTTGAATCTCAGTCTCCTCATCTATACAATGAGGACTGTGATGCTCAATTAAAAGATTGGTTCTGAAGGTTAAGTGTGCTTGACGCAGGCTAAGCATATAGGAGGGATGCGATTGCAGTGAGTTTCCTTTCCAGAATACTTAAGCATTAAAGCCAAATACACAGAGAATTACACATGTAAAAAAATTGTGAATACATATTTTTCAATGATTAGTAGAGAAAGATCAAGAATCATGTTTGTTTTTCTAAGTGGAAGAGGCCAAATTGGTTATCAGCACATCAAGTCTTCAAAAATAATTGAGTTTATTTCTAGTCTCTCTCTGCTCTTCCCAGTCACTTATTTTTATGCCATCTACAAGTATCTAGAAACTTCTATTTCATTTTTATTCTCAAATTTTAATTCCAGGTGCGACTTGGTCCACATCTAGATACAATCATCTACTATTTTGAAGGAAGATTAATATACCTTATGAAATTTTACTATTTTCAGATTTGCTTTTATTTTATTTTGGGGTCTAAGTTGGTACACACAAATATTTAATATGCAGCATCATAAATGATGTATTACTATTACATGGATTATTATTACAAGGATTAAATGAAAACCTCAGAATGTTTGACACTTCTCCCCTCAAGAATTAGAGGTCTATGCTTCCTCTCCTTGACCTGAGTAGCGTTTGTGGCTGCCTGACAAAGTGATGACAGCAGAAGTAATGTCATGCCCTTTTTTAGGCTGAGGCTTAAGAAACTAGCCACATCTACTTCCTCTGTATTAGCACACTGTCTCCAGGAATCCTGAGACATTACACTGGTCTGACTACCATAGACCACCATGTTAGGGAAGTCACTTGCAGGTACTCCAGTGAGTCACAATTGAGCCCAGCCTTCCAGTCATCACTACCAAGACTGAAAACCTGTGAGAGAAATCTCTCTGAACCCTCTGCCCAGTCCATCCGCCAGCTGAATACCATTAGTAACCTCCATCAATGCCACATGGAGAAGAAGATTTGCCAGCTCAGTCCTGTCAGCATTCCTGATGCCCAAAACTGTGAGATCTAATAAAATGGGGATTGTTTTAAGCCACTAAATTTTGTGGGTAATCTGTTACATAACAATAGATTGCTGGAACGATGAATTTACAAACAGGGATGTAGAATGTGTTTCTCTCCTAAGTGGATATTGTTAGTATGTGAGCTCCATTAAACTGTGATGGATGACTAGGCTTCAGAAGAAAACTATAATATTTTTAACAACTGGGATAATTTTATAAGTATTTGTTGATCTTATACAAACCTGGGAATATTTCATGTTCCATGTTGATTTAAAACTGCGGTTCTCAAAAAAAAAAAAAACCTGCGGTTCTCCTCAAAAGTAATTTTACAGAGATTATTATGAATATCTGATTCAGACGTCTGCAATTCACTTGTGAGGCTACAGACATGATATGTCAACATCCGTTTTATTTTAGTTGTAAGGTATTTCTGAAATAACTGTCATAATAACAATCTAATATTGTTTTCTGGTAATACTATGCTCAGACCTGAGTGACAAATGAAGCTTTGTGGAATACCAGCTACTATTTCTGATGCATCTGAAATCATTCTTGTATTTAAAAAAATAGATATTAAAGGAGAATGAAGAGTGTAAGAATTATGGATGAAGAGTAAAAGAATGCCGTAAGTCATTCTGGGTATGTAGCTACATCAGGGATGCTTAAAAACAGTTAAATAGCAAATGGGCTCCTTGCTTGAAACCTCCTCCTGAATCATGCTCCCAACTTCTGCTATTCTTTCTCCCTTCTCTTCATTACATCTTTGCTCAGGATTGAGGCATTGCATCTATTCTAAGGGATTTACTCATAAGACAGAAATTTGGAACATAACACATACATTGGAAGAGGGGCACCTTGGGTGGCTCAGTCAGTTGAGCACCTGATTCTCAGTTTAGGCTCAGGTCATCATGTCAGGATTGTGGGATCGTGCCCCTCATTGGGCTCAGTGTTCAACATGTAGTCTGCTTGAGATTCTCTTTCTCTCTCTCCCTTCGCCTCTGCCCCTCCCCCTGCTCTCTCCCTCTCTCTAAAAAGAAATAAATAAACAAAATCTTGAACACACATGCATTGGAAGAGAGCCATTCCATTTCTACTCTTGACCTTTTTACTATATTTCAGACCCATATTTTCAATTACATAAAACTGTATCCATTTAGATAATCCTCTAAACCTCCAAACAAACATATCCAAATAAAAAAGGAGGTTCATTATATTCAACTACATAATCATTCAAATATATCAAGCTAGAAACCTTAGGGTCATTTTTATCTTCAATTTCCCTCATCCTAGAGATAATTTCAAGTCCTGTGATTTCCTCCTGTGTTACATTGCTTCTTTTCTGCCTAGTGTCTGTATTTCCACAGAATTTAGACTCTCCTTGTCTGTTTCCTGCATTTACACAATCATCTCTTCTTTCTGTTTTAAGGCAAATGGCTTTGTTATTTGTTATTAAAAATGCTGTCCAAGAGGAAACAAGAGTCCAGAAAAATGTTTTCTTTCAATGTAATCCTAGAAAAGGCTATGTCCCATTTTGGAAAATAGCATACTCCTCCATTTTAATTGAATTCCTGTAAAAATGTTTAAAGTTAAAATTTATATTAAATTATAGCATAAATACATAAGTGTGCAATGTTCAATTCAATCAATTTTCAAACAGTGAACCCATTTGAGTAACCACCACACGTGAAAAAAAAAATTCTAGGAATCCCAAAACTCTTTCATGCTCCCTACCCAAAAGTAACCACTTACAGGATTTCTATATGATCAATTAATTTTGAGTATTTTGAACTTTATCTAAATGGACTTATGATATGATATACTTTTGTATCTTTCGTCTGTTGCTCAACTATAAAGTTGACATTTGTTTATATTGTTGTATATAACAGTAATTTGCTTATTCTCATTGTATGATATTCCTTTGTCTGGATATATCACAATTTACTTATCCAATCTGCTGTTGGTTGTCATTTGAAATTTTCAGTTTTGGGCTATTTTAAAGAGTAGCTATTATGGACATTTTTAATATGTCTTTTGGTACAAATATGGATGCAACTGTGTTGAGTATATTCCTTAGGAATGCAATTAATAGATTGTAGGACCATTTGTCTTTATAAATATTACCAAACACTTCCTGAATGGTTATACCAATTTGTATTTCCAGCAGTATATGATCCAGTATATGATCCAAATCTTGTATCACTTAGTATTGTTAGTATCTTCAATCTTAGCCATTTAGTGAGCATATTATTGTATTTATTATGGCTTTAATTTTTACTGAATAGGGAGATTGGCCACATTTTCATATACTTATTGACAATTTGGATATCTGTTGAAACATCTTAAACATTTTTAAAAACTTGGTTGTTTGCTATTGCTTAGTTTTTTATAGAATTTCTTTATGTATTTGGTACATGATTCCTTTGTCAGATATATATGTAGCAAGCATTTTCTACTCTGTGGCCTGTCTTATCATTCATATAACAGGGTCTTTTGGTAAATGTAGGTTTTTAATTATAATGTGTTGCAATTTATCAAGGTTTTGGTTATGTTTTGCAAAAAAAATCTATGCTCACAAGATGTTGTTTTGTAGAATGTTTATTATTTTATCTTTAACTTTTTGATCTAAGGACCATCTGGAATTAATTTTTATTCAAGGGATGAGTTATGGGTAAAATTTATATTTTTCTATACAGATATTCAATTGGCCTGGTACCATTTATTGAGAAGACCACCTTTTCCACACTGTGGTATAGTGGTGTGTGCTTTATAAATCAAGTGATATTGTAATTGTGGATTTGTTTGTAAAATTTCTATTCTATTTTACTGGTCTATTTAGTTATCTTTATGATAATACCACACCATGAGTTATTACAACTTTATAATAAATCTTGAGTAAGACCTCTAACTTTTCTCTGCTTCTTCAAACTTATCTTGGTTATTCTTGGATTTTAGCATTTGTACACAAATATTAAAATAGGCTTACTGAGATTTGAAAACTGTGGCTTTCAATTTTGATTGCTTTGCCTTTATAGTTAAATTTAGGAAGAATGATTATTTAAAAACCATTGTGAAAAAAAATAAAAATAAAAACCATCGTGCCTCCTAATCTGTAAATATGGACTGTTCTTCCATTATTCTGTCATTCTTTATTTTGTCTCAGTAATGTTCTATGCCATACATGATTGAACTCAAGGTTCTGATTTTGCCATATAATCATATAATGCTCTTTATAATATGGTATCAAGGATATCTCCTGTCCACCTTATTTCCTACCACTTCCCACCATCCATGCTTTTTTCCAAAGTCTTTGACCTTCCTAATATGTCTAGACTATAAAGTTTTTTGTTGTTGTTGTTGTTTTTGTTATTTTTTAAGAGAGAGAGAGAGCATAGGAGCAGGTGGGAAGGGGCAGAAGGAAAGGGAGAGAGAATTTTTTTTTGGGGGGGGGATGAGAGAATTTTAAGCAGGCTGTCTCCATGCCCAGTGGTGAGCCCAATGTAAGGCTCAATCTCACAACCCTGAGATCATGACCTGCGCTGAAATCAAGAGTTAGATGCTTAGCCAATTGAGCCACTCTTAAAAGGCTATTTCTTAACTCTTTAATTTTGCATGTGATTTTTTCCTATTTCTCAAAATGTTCTTCTCTTCCATGCCTTGCAATTTTCTAGCAATAGTCTGAAGCAAAGCTCAGCTTCTATCATCTCTGTTAAATTTCCCCTTGCAGAGTAAATTGCATTGCCCAAAATGCATTGATAACACTTTTTTCACATAACTTTAATTAATTCATATTACCGTTCCTCTGTGAAACTGAACTCATCAAGGGCAGGGACTGCATTTTATTTGTCTTTGTGCCAGTACCTAGTGCAATTCTCACAGCTAAGCAAGAGTTTAACTATTATTTACTGACTGAATGGATGTGTCACCAATATCTAATCCTTGTCAGTTCACGTACAGAGACACACAAAAATAGAAAACTCCAGATGCCCTTCAGGTTTCAAAGTCTCAGGGTTACCTGGTATCTAAAATAAGCTAAGAGTACAGATAACAGATATACCTTAAAACTCACCTTTGAAGAAACATCTAAAAAATTATTGCTGTATTTCTAAGCCTCTTATAGTCTAGGTTAGCAACACTCAGTGTGTCTTCCATAGACCAATTATGTCAGAGTCATGGGCAGTAATAATCAGGTTCCCTCACCTCAGGTCTGAACCCAGGCCTTCTGAATAACCAAAAAAAAAAGGTGAGGGGGAGATGAGAGTCTGCATTTCTGACAAGTGTCCAAGGTGATGCTTATGGGCATTGATATTTGAGATTCATGGACCCTGAAATCGCCTTTTGGTCATTCTTTCAAATGGAAGCCCTGGATTTCCAATAAGTGTTATCTTACTGGCATTATGGCCTTAGGATCTCTTCCTTAACTTCTGTTCATCTTAGAGGATCTTCAGTCATCTGAAGGTAGGATTCCAGAATTAGAACAGTCTGAAAGCTTTAGCAGCAGGTGATTCCCATTGAAAACAGAGAATATACAAGACTGATAAGAGATCAGGATAAGGGGAGGCATGAAGGAAACTCTATCTCTAATATTGTGAAAATCTTCCACGTTGAATATTAACCCAGGTAAGGGTGGTTGGCTCTTTCATTCCTATTTATCCTACTTTAATCATTATATTTCCACCTGTGGCATCATGGGAATGATCCAGAAATTGGCATTGACAACTGTATTTCTGTTGCAAGAGAAATTGAAGACTAATCTCTTGAGGGTCATACCTAGACCTTTGCAGTGGCTCACATAAAATGCAGAGGAAGCAGTAAGTGTATTTCTTCCCCACTCAAGGAACAGTGGCCTTCTGAATTGTGTGACATACTGAGGTATAGAAATCTTTGTACTGATTTTTTTTTGGGGGGGGGTGTCAAACCTAGAGGAAACCCATTTTTTCCCTCTTTCTGCCTTAGCAATGAAAGCCACTCTATTCTGCCCCAGAGCTTTATAATTAAAAAGGTCCCTCATTGTTTGGTCTGTCCAATGAATGGCAGAGAAGGTTAGTCTATGATGCTAAAATGCTGATCAGTAGGAAAATGGTGAGAATACAGCTAACTTCACGTAAACAAATTTAGAAAAAAGTAAAACCTCTCCAGAACCCTGAATAGAATACAAACCAGAAGAATATTTTAGCCTCACTTTTTTTTTTGATGAGGATGCTGTTTTATTTCTTCATTGTAAATATCACTCTACACCCTTTTGAGCCTCCTGAAGTTTGGATGTTCATAGATAGATATATAACAGCAAGAAGGGAGAAAATTGCTGAATTTGGAACCACAGAGTTGTTCAAATCATTGGGAGAATGTTGTCCCTGGGACATATGCTGAGACAGTCAGGGCTGATCCATTTCCAGATGGAGCTCTCACACCAAAACCGCAGAAGGACTGTGAATTTGATTTCACAACTAACAAAGCCTCATTTCAAATCCAGATGCCTTAGGATTCTGTTCCAAAACAGATTTATAAGAGGGCCAACAAAGACCAGGCAATAAAATTTTTTCTAGGCAAAGACCACGTAAGAAGATGTATAAAAATTCTTAGTACTAAAGATCACTCTAGTTATTAACAAGCCAAATTACTCAAGAACACTCAGGTGATGCTTCCATTGCTCATTGAGGAAATAAACAGAGAAAAATGATGACAGTTCTACTTTAGGGACAGGTGATACCAAGGTGCCAAGAAAAGCTGTAGCTTTCCTGTAAGTCCTCTGATGTTCTGGGCATGATTGAACTTAGGAAAAAAGCAATGAGCTTAGAAAAAAATACCCTCCAACAAGATATTAAAAGGATTCTCATGGGATTGGCAGACACTAAAGAGTGGTGAGCATGAAGGGTATAGATTTACCTAAAGCAACCGCATAGTTTAAAATTCCTAAAACGTAATATATCTGTAAGGGTGAGAGACCCTGATGCTCATGAAATCATGAATTGCCTAAGGCCAATTCCGGACAAAATTTGCTCACATGGAATGATATTAATATTTGCTCACAGCAGACTCTTAGTTCTCAAAATATTGTGAAAGCAAATATGTCAGAGACACTAGAGGCAATTCTCTGATCACTGACACAATATTCATCTTAGTAAAGGTATGATAGAATTTGAAATTAATTTGTTAATTCCATATGTGAAACAAAGATGAGGAGTCTAATATGAGTCCCAGCTGCAGTGAGTTGGAATATAAAGCTGCATAATGGATCATTTGATGCCTAATGTACATCATAATCATTACTCATTGGCATGGTGTAGGCAGTGGTTCTCAACCCTGGTGGCACCTGCTGGGGAGCTTTAAAAAATACAGACCCCTCCCCCACCCCACAGTCTTATTTGATAGACCTGGTGTGTGCCTTGTATCTCAGCATTTTTTTTAAAGCTTCCCCAGGTGATTCTAATGTACTACTGGGCTGCAGACCACTAAACCCTTGGTGTTGGTCATTTATTTCTCAACTTTGGCTATTCATTAAAATTAACTGAGAAACAAACAAACAAAAAAATTCCTAGTGTGGCCTGAGACCCATTCCAGACCAATGAAAGCAGAATGGAGGGCCCTTCTGGGTATAGATATCTTTTAAAGTTTGCCTAGGTCATGCCATTTTGCAACCAGGATGGAGAATTGCTGGCAGAGGGATAGCTCTCTCAAAGGCAGGTTAAATGCATTTTGGCAAGTTTTTAATGTAAAAACCGTATGGTAAATTCTATCTTGTAAAAAGACTTTCTTGCTTTTCAGGAATCTGATAGCTAATGTATATCACATATATGTATACATATATATTTATAAAGATATATAGATGTAAAATACATCTTTACTGTGAATTGGAATATGGAGGATATAAAAGAAAAGGGCATCTCTTGCCTTCAAGTAGTAGTGAAAAACTTGCGTTGAACTTGAATGTTTCAATCAGAACTCCAGTATCAGAAAAATATTGGCAGAAAAGGAACTGGAGATTTTTTTTTCTAATTCATAAAACTGGCACAGATGATTCTTGTCTCAGGTTCTGTGAGTAGAAAAATCTCTCTTCCAGGAGATACTGTCATTCAGCTGTTCCAATCCTAATGTGCTTAAAAAACGCTGATGTGCTAGATGTTTTTTCCTTTCCAAAGGAGTTGGTTATGAAACATCTAAAAATGAAGCATGAAACAAAAGAGAGAGTTAACTTATAATTGCTCTGTTGAAGCATTTTGTGCAAATCTTGGCAGATTGGTAACTCCATTTGCAAATCTCAAAATTTGAAAGTCAGCAATTCTTAGGTGTGGGGAATCATTATGTTCAAGGACTGTCACTGTATTTGCAAATGCCAAGTAGGTTTTGGACCAACGAAAGGATGAATAAAAGACTTTTCATTTACATTGTTTGTACCAAACACATCACTAGGTGTTTGGTGCTTTTACAATCTTTCCCCCTATGATATAATACTGATAAGCAGTTCTGAGATCCCATAATTTATTATACAAGCCTTTAAAATGATAAATGCTCATAAAAGTTAAGGAACGTTCTCAAACCACAAGTACAAGGTATCACAAGATACTGGTTTAATCTCAGGTCATTTGCTCCTTGAAGGGCCAATTTTCATCAATGTCTCTGCAAAAATTTTTCTTCAGTGAGGGATAAAGTCCTTATTGCCTCCCTCTTTACATATACAACAACAGGGTAAGGCCTTCTATTCTTTGGTTCAATTGGTTGTTCATCCACAACATGCTGTTCATTAGCCAGGACTCAAGGGACTGTGAACTTCTGCTGGTGCCAGTTCTCTTCCTGTTCTAGTTTCTGTTGAATCTTCCTAATCTCTGCCTTGGTAGCAGGATGGGAAATAAGACAGATTTTGCTATGGTGAGTTAGTGCCTTCCAGGGACTTATCATCGTTGGGAAAATCAGGTGCCACTGAAAAACTCTATAGAATAGAAAAAGGTAAACTTTGGGGTCATTTACTAGTTCTTTCTAAAAGCAGTGCTCAGAAATAAAAAGTTGATCAAGGTATCACATAAGTGGATGGTATTGCATTGGGGGCAGAAGCAAGATTAATTTATCTGTGTAATTTTCTCTGTCCTTAGGGCAAAGTAACATGCCTTCCATGCAGCAGGCAATTGGCAAAGATTTGTGGTAATGAATGATGGAGATTTGAATGTTTATTTTATTGCCTGCCTATACCACCTCTGTTTCTCTATTATAAATATTTTTTAAATCTCAAATATATGCCTATATACAGAGATGCAGCAGTATGGAGGGGAAGAAAAAGTTCTTGCTGAAGTCTGTTACCATGGAGAAAAATCTTCATTGTTCTGAGAGGGCTCATATTCAAAGATTTTAAAGGGAATCTTTCTAAGTTTGAGCAAAGGATAAAGGTAATCACCTGAGAATAGCTATTCATTTCCAACAAATGCCTTATCTGTTCATCTACACCATATTTGTTCCCCTATTGCTGCTATAACAGATCACCGACAAACAATGGTGTCCATAACACACGCTTTTTATTCTACAGTCTATGGGTGAGAAGTCCAAGATGGGTCTTCATAGGCTAAAATCAAGGTATTATCAGGGCTCTATTCTTTTCTGGAGGCTTCAGTCTAACATCTGTTTCCTTGCATTTTTCAGCTTCTAGAGAATATCTGCATTCTTTGGCTAGTGTTCCTTCCTCCATCTTCACAGACAGCAGCTGTACATCCCCCTGACCTGTCTGCCATTGTCACATTTCTCTCTGACCACCGTCAAGAAACATAGTGGTTAGGTTGGGTCTGCCTGTATAATGTAAGATGATCTCTGCATCTCAGTGTCCTTAATCACATCTGCAAAGGGTCCTTTGACCTTCTGCCATGTAGGGCCATATATCCTCAGGCTCTGGGACTTAGGATGTGGTCTTGTGTGGGGAGAAATTTGGGGTGGGGTGGAATGGGGTGAGGTGGAGGTGGGGTGAGTATTATTCATCCTACCACACCCACTCCCTGTCCTGTGTTCCCTATCCTCCTCTCTTCAAATCTTTTCAAATTTGCTGTGATGCTATAAGGAAGACCAGACATTTGCTGCAGCTAAAAGTGGCATTATTGGTAAAATGAATTCACAACTATGTTCTTAGTGATCTACAGTTTGGGAACTTGGGAAGTTTGAAGAACAGAAGTCTCAAAGGCACAGTGGTTGTAACTACCAAGGGGAGAGAAGATAAAAATTGCAAGTGATAGGCGATGACTGAAGTGCTTCTGAGCAACGGACATGAGTCATAGGGCTCCCAGAATGGGAGAAGCAATAGTAAAACCTTCCCTGATCCATCCTCTGAGGTATTCTGCCCCTTAATTTTGAGGCTGTCAGGAGAGAGCCGTCCATGTCCCTTCAGATAGGTGGTAGGATATTATCCCAAGGAGGTCCTCAAAGCTTCAGATACTTTACAAGACTTAGCTCCAAAAAAATAGAATGAAGTCAAAAAAGATTTGGAGTAAACAGAAACCACATCTCTCTTTTCTTCAAGTTAATCTTCCTAAACCGCATCTGTAAAATTACAAGGGCCTACTTAGGCTCTGTAGTGTTTGCCAATAAAATAGACTTGCATTCTGAGAGATAGAGAGAGAAAAGAGAGAAAGAGGGAGGGGGAGGGGGAAGGGGAGAAGTGGAGAGGGGGAGAGGAAGGGAGCGGAGTGAGGGATTGGGGGAGAGGGGAGGAATTGAATTAAATGAACATGCACTGAGTGCCTACTGTGTGTTGGACTCTCCATATATTTTGTTTCTTTTAATTTCCTCTATTGGTTATGAGTCAGATGTTGATAAATCTGTGTCATAGGGAAGAAACCTCAGGTTGACTAACGTATTTGAAAAGCAGCAGTGAGAGATTTGAATCTAATTTCTGTGTCTTGAAAGCCCTGTTCTATCCTCTGCCCGACTATGCAGCAAAGTATGTATTTGCTGAATTTCAGTCTATAATATAGACTGAAGTTAAAAGGTAGGCACGAATGAATAGTTAGGTACTTGTTTTTCTTAACTTACTTCTTTTGTTAAATATTTAGAATATTATTTGGACATAGAACATACTCAATAAATGGTAGCTGTTCCTATTTATAGTATTGATCAGAATTACAGTGAAACCCATTCTTCATGCTCATTAGAAAAGGAGCTGCAGTGAATATACATTAACTTCTTTTTTATTCAGCTCATTCAGTGCTGCAACTATTAAGTGCTGGGAATTAGTCTTGACAGGGACATGAATTTAAAAGGATATGCTTTTAGACCTCAAGGGCTGGATGATATAGCTGAGGATAACACAATTTGAAAAAATACCTAAAGGAAACGTAAAATATGATAAATGTCATAAGGGTGGTGGTGCAGGAACTATTGAAATATTAGGGGCTCAGAAAATATTTCATTTAGTAGTATTTGCTTGAGGGACACCTGGGTGGCTCAGCAATTGAGTGTCTGCCTTTAGCTCAGGTCATGATCCTGGAGTCCTGGGATCAAGTCCTACATCAGGCTCCCTGCATGGAGCCTGCTTCTCCCTCTACCTGTATCTCTGCCTTTCTCTCTGTGTCTCTCATGAACAAATAAATAAAATATATATAAAAAATAGTAGTTTCTTGATTATAGGTTATGACATCTTTGCAAGATTTGGCAAAAATAACAATAAGAAGGATGGAAATAGTCATGGGCAGAAGCTAGAGTAGACTGATACAGACGGCTGATTAATGAGATTTCCTTGTGTTCTCACTGCCCATATGCTAGAATGAGTCATCACGATTAGTGAAGCTCAGGAATGAAAACTTCAAATCACTGTAATCTTTCTGAGCCTAGTTAGTCAGTTTCCTAAAATATGATCACTTTGCACAGGTAAAATTTATATAGTAGATGGATTGTAAAAACGGCTCCAACTCTGCACGTCTTCTTTTAATCCAGACCCTTTGTTATATATATGATTTGCTTCTCTTCCTATCAAGAAGTCTATTTCTCCAACTCTTGATATAGCTGGTTCTGGCCAAAAAAATGCAGCAGAAGTCTGTTCAGGTCCAAGAAGCCTTAACAACTCCATTTGCTTTCTTGGAAAACTGCCACCACCATGATATCAAACACAGACCACATGGAAAAAGTTGAATCAGTCCGTTTGTTTTAACTGAAGCCCAAGATATGTGAGAGCATCCAACTGAGAGTAGGAAAGACCGTCAGACCAGCAGCTGAACACAGGCCAACGACAGAGCCACAGCAAGCCCAGTCAGACCAGTAGTGCTGATTAATCTGTTGATTAATCAACCTACAGATTCATGAAAAAAAAAGTTGCTATTTTAAGCCACTGAATTGGGGAGATGGATTGTTACATAGTAGTAACTAACTGATATATAATAGTCAGATTTTTTTTTTCCTGTACAAATTGTATGGATGACAGAGGATAAGCTCTGCTTTCCAAAACACAAAAATAATGAAAAAATGTACAGTTTGTTGAATATTTTCCATTTGTCAAAGATGTAGTAAACTTTGAGGTAAGCAGTATTTTCTGCTATGTAAAGGTAATGTTTTCTCTCTTAAAAGCAAAGACATTTTGGAGAGATCATTATACAGTATGTGTGCTTGCAAAGAGAAGTCAGACTTCTACCTCCAGCCATGATGGATTAACAGATTTATCCTTATGCCATAGAAATCTAGAAAGGGGGAAAAAAACTAGAAAAAACCCGACAAAATATATAAAGCAAATGTTTCAGATATTAGACAAAGAATAAAGCAGATAGTGATCCTAAGAGAAGGAAGCAAACAAGGTGAGGACTATGATCACCCCCGATTTCTGCTTAAAATCATTTTCTAGACCATTATACAGGCATTACAACCTAATCTAGAGAGAGGTAACTCTAGACCTGTTGTGACAGCATATAAAACCAAGTTTTTAAAGTATCAAGCTGAACTGCAAGTTGCTTAACTTCTTGCCCTAATGAGCCAAAGTACTCATCTGGTAAAGAAATGTTAACCTGAATAAAAGGGAACATTTTATCAAGGAGTCAGTTTATCAAGGTAATATAACAACCTCAAATGTTTATGTACCTAGTAACAGAGCTTCAAAAGTACCTGAAGGAAAATCTGACCAAACTGAAATTAGCAACAGAAAAACTTTCTATTATGGCTGGATATCTCAGTCATCCTTTTTTCAGGAATTAATAAGATGAGTCATCATAAAATCAGTAGGATATGGAAGTCTTATAACACACAATCACTAGCTTCACTGGATTAGCATTGTTGATGGGAATGTAAAAAAGTTCAACCACTTTGAAAAACAGTTTGTGAGTTTCTTATCAAGTTAAACACGCACTTAATATATAACCCTACAATTCCACTGGTAGGTATTTACCCAAGAGACACAGAGACGTATATCCACCCAAAGACAAGTACATGAATATTTTAAGTACTTAGAAGTTTTATTCACTGTAGCTCCAAAGGGGAAACAAATACATCACTAGGCAAATGAACAAATAATTTGTAGTGAATTCATGTGGTAGAAGCTACTCAGAATAAAAAGCAAGATCTATACAACACAGTGATTTAATTTCAAAAGCTTCATGCTGCACACAAGAAGCCAAATCTAAAAGAGTGCATATGGTTTGCTTCCGTTCAGATGAAATCCCAGGAAATGAAAATTTCACAATGCAGGTAAGTGTTTTCCTTGAGATTACGGAGGGATGAGGGGCCCTGATGCAAAGGGGCATAAGGAAATTTTGGGGTCTTATGGAAATGTTCTATACCTTGATGGTGGAGGTAGTTACACAGATGTATTCAATTATCAAATTTCATTGAACTATGTATTTAATAAAACAGATGTAGTTTCCTTCATGGGAATCACACCTTAATAAAATTGATTTAAAAATGATGTCAGTTTCTCATCCTATTCCTAATACCCATTTAGATGAATACTATATATACCTAACATATTTGTTAGGAAATAAGTCTTTAGGGAAGAGCATTCTATGGAATTAATGTCTGACTAAGTGAATTTATGTCTTAAAATTTTTAATTAAAGTTGATACAGCCTTCCACTTTTCTGATATAAGAATGTGAACACAAATGAGTTTCAACTGGAAGGAAAATCTACAGTCATTACAAATTCCCTCTCTTGATGGGACATGTATGAAACATCCAAATATAAATGTAAATATGAAACACCCAATTATAGATGCAAATGTAAATAAATATAAGACTTAAGGGAGCTAGCTAGGTATGAAATATAGCAGATTATATTTCTCTGATTCTCTACATTGACTGGGTGCCCAATAATTCAATTTTATTCTGACATGACCTGGAGCTGGCATCAGGCTCTGCAGGTTTAAAAACTCAATCCCACAAGATTGCCCCCAGCTACCTACACTTCTGTTCACTTCTGTACCGATAGTTTTGCTGTTCCTGAGTGTCAGATGAATGAGCTTTGTGGTTAGCTAGATATCCCAGCTAAATGGAAAGCCAAGCACTAAACCAGTGCCTTATAATTCTTTTAATCCATATGGAACATAAAAATAAAGAGACAAAACTAAGGATAATTAATCTAAGCAATGTCTTTAACTGGGTTGGGAAATAGTGGAAAAAGCAAATATTTGAGTAAGGAGGAGATAATATGTCCAGATTCAGACACATTGAGTTTGAGATGCCTATAAAATCTCCAGTTGGAAATATTCAGTAGGCAGATTAGGTAATACAAGCTTGGGGCTTTAATGACAATCATATATGCTTCTAGGGATATAGATGTGGAGGAGAGATTGGGGGGAAAGTAGAGGAGAGCAGGGGAAGAGAGAGAAGGAGAGGAGAGATGAGGAAAGGAGAGGAAAGAAATGGTTAATATCTATTGTGGATTTCTCTTTCAAGAAGTTTCATGGTTAAAGGGGAGAGGAAGGAAGGACGGAAAGAAGGAAGGAAGGGAGGGAGGGAGGAGAAGAAAGAAAGAAAGAAGAAAGAAAGAAAGAAAGAAAGAAAGAAAGAAAGAGAAAAAAGAAAGAAAAAAAAGAAAGAAAAAAGAAAGAAAAGAAAGAAAGAAAGAAAGAAAGAAAGAAAGAAAGAAAGAAAGAAAGAAAGAAAGAAAGAGAAAGAAAGACTTAAGGGAGCTAGCTAGGAACGAAATATAGCAGATTATATTTCTCTGATTCTCTACATTGACTGGATGCCCAATAATTCAATTTTATTCTGACATGACCTGGAGCTGGCATCAGGCTCTGCAGGTTTAAAAACTCAATCCCACAAAATTGCCTCCAGCTACCTATACTTCTGTTCAACTTGGCTACAAATTTCAGGGTTTCCATGACCTCCTCAATCTCTTGAGGAGGGATTTGCCAATATACTTGAATGCCTCAAAGAACCCAGGAAAACACTACTTACACTTACTAGATTATTCCAAAGGATTCAACTCAGGACTAGCCAAATGGAAAAGAAGCATAGGGCAGAGTCTGGCAGGGGTGCGTAGGGCAGAACTTCCATGCCCTCTTTGGGCATGCCACCCTCCCAGGATGTTCACCTGTTCACCAGTTAAGAAGCTCTTCAAATCTCACTCTTCAAGAGATTTTATAACCCAATCTGTAGCTCCACTCCCCTCTAGAGGATGGGATGGGCCAGAGAATTTCCACGCTTTAGTTACAGTTGTTCTTTCTAGTAATCAGCCTCCCATCCTGAGGCTATTTAAAAGCCCCACCCTCACACCAGTGAGAATGGGGAAAATTAACAAGGCAGGAAACAACAAATGTTGGAGAGGATGCGGAGAAAGGGGAACCCTCTTACACTGTTGGTGGGAATGTGAACTGGTGCAGCCACTCTGGAAAACGGTGTGGAGGTTCCTCAAAGAGTTAAAAATAGACCTGCCCTACGACCCAGCAATTGCACTGTTGGGGATTTACCCCAAAGATTCAGATGCAATGAAACGTCGGGACACCTGCACCCCGATGTTTCTAGCAGCAATGTCCACAATAGCCAAACTGTGGAAGGAGCCTCGGTGTCCATCGAAAGATGAATGGATAAAGGAGATGTGGTTTATGTATACAATGGAATATTCCTCAGCCATTAGAAATGACAAATACCCACCATTGGCTTCAACGTGGATGGAACTGGAGGGTATTATGCTGAGTGAAGTAAGTCAATCAGAGAAGGACAAACAGTGTATGTTCTCATTCATTTGGGGAATATAAATAATAGTGAAAGGGAATATAAGGGAAGGGAGAAGAAATGTGTGGGAAATACCAGGAAGGGAGACAGAACATAAAGACTCCTAACTCTGGGAAATGAACTAGGGGTGGTGGAAGGGGAGGAGGGCAGGGGGTGGGGGTGAATGGGTGATGGGGCACTGAGGGGGACACTTGACGGGATGAGCACTGGGTGTTATTCTGTATGTTGGTAAATTGAACACCAATAAAAATTAATTTATTAAAAAAAAATAAAAGCCCCACCCTGAGTCATCTCAGTAGCAAAGACACCGGTGGTGCATTCCTGAGGGGCTTGATATGAATAACAAAAGATTTCTATCGTTAGGAAAATCCAAGGGTTTGGGGAGCTTTGTGCCAGGAATATAAATCGAAGGCCAAATGTATTTTTTAAATTATATCACAATATCTATCACCAAGGCATAGAAACCAGCAAAGAGAATGAAGTGTATGATAGAACAGGAAAAATTGGATTTGCACCAGCTCCATGGAAATAGGAATGTGATAAAGAGGCCAAGTGATTTTTGAAAAGAAGGTAGAGAGATAGAGATTGGAAAAACACAGAAGAGAAAGAGACATGGATGGATTCATCTCTCTCTCTCTCTCTCTCTCTATCATCTATCATCTATCTCTCATCTGTCTATAATTCATCTATCTATATGTGCACACACACTTGAAGTCTGATGACAGAAAAACTGAACAAGGGACTTGATAAAACAGGAAAACTGACCAAAGTCAAGTCAAGGCTTCATGTGCAGCTTCAGGGGTCCTACAAAGCTGAAAGTCATAAATTTGTAGGGTCCTCATTCTATAATATTACATATATTCCTTAATATTGATGACTCAGAAGAAAGAGCAGAGAAATTGAATGTTGACTACTGGTTTGTTTTGAATTTTATTTTGGGTTCACTCTAGTGCTATTAGAAAAGGAAATTTTCATATGACATTTTGCGTTTGAAATTTGTCAAGAATTTATTGATTGGGATTCTGAAAATTATAAAGCAAGGCTTTAAATTTAGAAGGCTTCAGCAGTCTCCCTTTATCTGTGAGGAACATGTTCTAAGACTCCCAGTGGATGCCTCAAACCACAGGTAGTTTCAAACTCTATAGACAGTGTTTTTTTCCTATATTTATATACTTATGATACAGTTTAATTTATAAATTAGGCTCAGTAAGAGATTAACAATAATGAATGACATAATAGAACAATTATTTTTTAAGATTTTATTTTTAAGTAATCTTTATACCATGAGTGGGACTCAAATTTACAACCCCAAGATCAAGAATTGCATGCTCCACCATCGGAGTCAGCCAGGCACCCCTAAAATAGAACAATTGTAACCATATACTGTAATGAAAGTACTGTGAATGTGGCCTCTCTCTCAAAATACCTTATTGTACTGTACTTATCCTCCTTATGATGACATGAGATGATAAAATACCTACGTGATGAGATGAAGTGAAGTGAATGACATAGGCATGGGACCTACTGTTAGGCTGCTACTGACCTTCTGATGATTCATTAGAGGGAGGCTCATCTGCTTCCCAACTGTGGTTGACTATGGGTAACTGAAACTAAGAAAAGCAAAACCATGGATGAAGGGGAGCTACAGTATTAGCTAGAGAAAGACATGAGGGTATTGAGTATGACCAGCTTTTAAGATAAATGTGCTAGCCAGAGAAAGGGAAATTTACTAATTCTATTTTTTAAAGATTTTATTTATTTATTCATGAGAGACATAGAGAGAGGCAGAGATACAGGGAGAGGGAGAAGAAGGCTCCTTGCGGGGAGCCCGATGTGGGGACTCAACACCAGGACCCCAGGATTGCGACCTGGCTCAACCATTGAGCCACCCAGGTGCCTGAGAAAGGGAAATTTAGCTAGAGAAAGGCTATAAATATGTTTAAGGACTGCAGGCTTTGATGACTGGGCTCAGAACTAAATTTATAAGAAAGGAAGGAATTAGGGCTGATCACAGACCTTCAGAAGCTTATAAAGGCTTTTCATCTTTTTTTGTTTCCTATCTGTATCCCCAGCTTCAAGTCCACCTTCTTTTTTGCCTCTTACTCAGCACACTGGGATAATGGATGAGGCAGAGATGGGGGTGTGAGCAGGGGAACAGTGATTGTCATACTTTCTCTTATTTCTAATTTATTTTTTAATAAATATCTTATTTATTTATTCTAAACAGGGGGTGGGTAGGGGCAGAGGAAGAGAAAGAATCTCAAGCAGACTCCACCCTGAGCATGAAGCCTGAGGAGGGTTTGATCTTACAACCCTGAGATCATGACCTGAGCCAAAGCCAAGAGTAGGACGCTCAATGGATTGAGCCAGCGGCACCCTGTCATATGTTCTTTCTGACTTCAGGGGTAAAAACAGACAACTGGGGTGGGTGGAGGGTCAGGAATGGGAGTGGAGAGCACAGGACAGAGCAAGAGCTGGAAATGAGGTCTCAGTTCTAAAAGTGATTCAGTGTCAAAGACAATGGGAACAGTTTTTGGTTCAGGCATTCCTAGTCAGAAATGGCCTTATGTTGGATGTGTATGTATGTACCTCATATTGACTTCATTCTTTTATTTGCTCCCATCATAAATATTTTATATAAAATATTAGAATTTTAGTGTCACTGTTTCCAAGACAGACTAGTTAAGTGGTGCCAGGATTCTACTCACCACTGAGCTGGGGCTCTGGTCACCCCTGAGGTAAAACATTTTTTCAATGATGCCTTCTCTAGTCACTTCCAATTTTCTATATTTTCAGTCAGTTTTTTAATATTCATTTGAAGAGAAAAAAATGTGCATGCATATGTGTGTGTGCATGTGTGTGTGTGCGTGTGTGTGTGTGTGTGAGAGAGAGAGAGAGGGAGAGAGAGCCAAATGAAGCTAATTTTGCAAGGCTGAGATATGAACTCAGTTTTATTGTCATTTAAATTGTGTTCTGTATTGAAATGTCCTTTTGAAGAGGCCAGGGCCCTAAGGGTCATACTTTCTTAAAGCAAAGACACTCCCATTATGTATTTCTGTGTCTTAAAATAAACCTACAAGTTATGTGTGTGAGTATGAAGAATAGTTATAGTGAAATGCATCTTATTCCTGAAGGACTTTTTACAGTTATGAACTACTCATTTTAGACGATTCAAGTTGATTTTTTTTACCTCTATGAAGTAGTAATAGAGTCTTATGCCTTTCTATAACCATAGTATAATGGTGGCCTGAAATAGAACAAAATTCCCATAAAATGTCAAATGGTTCACAGCCACTTTATGAATTGAGATCCTTATTACAACTTTTAGAAAGTAAATATGGATGTGTAAATGAATGGGAGGCAGATCCTTTGGAGTATCCTCACCGATCCTGCTGCTATCAACATTATAACCCCTAACAGCTGATGAATATAGAGAAAGACATATGTAAATTGAGAAAGTTGTCTTTTAACATATTATACTAATGTCTCTCTACCTAGTCATTTGGTGAAATAATTTAGCAAAATGCGTCCACAGTAAATAGGTTTATCTTCAAGCCTAATGCTCTTTTCCATCTTAACTGAGCATAAAATTATATCTTTAAGGATCTGTGGGTAAGAAAGGCTTGGTGCCTCTTGAACAGTTCAGTGTGACATATGGTTTTAAACGCAACAATTTTATCTGCAGCACACAGTATCTGCAAATTTGAGCTAATGTTCCTGTGAAAACAAGAAGGGATTTATGCCCAAAAACTAAAGAAGAAAAATCTTTTTAGCTACCATATGTAGAACACTGAAAACTGTGTATAAATAGAAAACAATATTGACATTTGTGCATCTCTAATTTTTTAGAAACATGTTTTTCCATGTAGCTCTCCTCTTAGAACATTAATGGTAACAGGGGTATTCAGTGCAGATCGTGCAGGGGTCGGGAAGGTAATGTGCGCTAAGAAAGCAGGCCTAGTGAGGAATTAAGGGGAACCTTATAAGGGCTTCCCTGTCTTCAGCAGGCAAGTGCTTCACGAAATCCAGGAGGCTGTCGCCATAGATTGCTGCTGGCCCAGGGTGGCTACGTCTGCCAAATTTTCAAAAGAATGTCCCATAATTGGATTTTGCATAAAATCTCACAATCGTGTTGGCAACAGGATTTTTTTTTAACATGATTAGTCTTAAAACAGCTCTGTAGGTCAGCATTGCTTTGTGGGCTGCTAATTTCTTGCCTTGCCTTCTGATGCATGTAGTTAACCCAAAGAGAGGGCAGATGTGGGGAGGGAAGAATGTCAAGGAGGAGGAGCTAAAGAGGAAAGAGAGAGGAGCACAGAGAAAAGAAGAGGGAGGAAAATAAATATTCCAAAATATGTATAAGGATTTCATTTTGCGGATGCCTGAATGGCTCAGTGGTTGAGCATCTGCCTTAGGCTCAGTTCAGGATCCCCTGGTCCTAGGACCAAGTCCCGCATCAGCCTCCTATAGGGGAGCCTGCTTCTCCCTCTGCCTGTGTCTCTGTCTCTCTCTGTGTGTCTCTAATGAATAAATAAATAAAATCTTTTTTAAAAAAAGATTTCATCTTAATCTTAGTAAAGAAGTGTATCCAAGGTACTGATCTCAATACAAATGAAAATAAAACTTTTTAAAAGACATATACCACTGATTAGATTTGTAGAGAAATACACCTGATAAAGCCTTGGGTGGACAGTGGAATTGATTTTGTGTGTTGTGTGAGATAGGGATCAACATTTATTTCTTTCAATATGGGTGTAATATCGACATGGCATCATAGGTTGAAAAGACCATCTGTTCCACAATCCTCAACTGTGCCACCTTAGTCGTGAATCAAGTAGATACAGATACAGATACAGAATTATTTACTCATCTATTTGTTTCTGGACTCCATATTCTAGTTCATCATTTATTTGCCTATTGTGACAGTATCACATTGTCATTATATTGTAGTTTAACAAATCAAACTTGGTATTGTATGTCTTTCTACTTTGGTGAGGTTTTTCCCCTAGAATGTCCTGGCTACATTTGGCCCTGTGTTTTAACACATACATGTTAAATTATCGTGTTCATTTCCAATCCCCTTGGAAAACATTTTGGCATAGCTGAACATATGAACCCAGGGAGGTCACTTTAAGTACATTCCTCAAAAAAATGCAAACGCAGTGCAACAAAAGACATATACAAGAAAGTTCCTAGCAGTCCTCTTTGCATTGGGCAAAAATCTGGAAATAATCCAAATTTTCAACCATAGGAGAATGAACAAATTGTTCTATATTAATTCAAGTGAGTGCAATGAAAATATACAGCAATAAAAATGAACTACTACTGTAAGTAATGATGTGGGTAAATCTGACAATATGGATGAATGAAACCAGACACATGTGAGTACCATGACTCAATTTGTGTAACCTTCAGAAAGCAGCAAAATAAAGTGATGGTATTAGAAGTCAGGACACTGGTTTTCTTTGGGATGGATTGAAAAACCAGGTGTAGCAAAAGGGAGACTATTTGGTTGCTTTGGCCTGGGTGCTGGTCACATAAGAGAATTTACTTCGTGAAAATTCCTCAAGCTGTATATTTATGATTTATGTACCTTTATATATATATATTGCACTTCAATAAAAATATTATGTGAAAATGTGCATGTAAAAAAAAAAAAAGAAAATGCGCATGTAGTACCTGAGGCATAGTTAGTTTTTTTCTTTTTTTCTTTTTTTGTTCTGTTTTGTGTGTTTCTCTGCAAAGCAAAATTTGGGAGCAAATGGAGAGAAGTCTGTGAGTCCAGCAACATGGTGTTATAGTTTATGGTATAACAAATAAGGCTTTTATTTTTATATCAAATTTGTATATGTCAGAAGAACCCACGAAGAATCTACTGGGTTGCCTTGTGTTATAGTAAGACAAGTGCCAGGACAGCTGACTACCAGGTAATCAGAAGAAGAAACTGGAGGAAAAGACAGCATCAGTGGATCAGATGCAGTGCCTGCATCTTGGGGAGCTCATAGGAGTCCTCTGATCATACTTTTTTATAAAGAAATTCTTTCCTTCTTTCCTTTCCTTTTCCCTGTGATTATAAAGACTCACATTGATACAGCACCAACTAACGAAGTCAAATTTTGCAATAACATCCTAAGATTTCAATCACCTCTAGGGTGTTTGCATCCAGCTACTCAGCATGAGCCCTCACTTGGTCACACAAAGCCCCTAATGACAACTGTAAGGATAGAGTGATTGGGTCTGGCTGCAGGGCTCGTTGCTATCAGTTTTATGTTATATTAACAGCTAATACTAATTGTGTGCTATTTGCTCAATAATTGTGATACAGACCAACCCTCCCACACACACACTCAATTTTGCAATAATGAACTATAGGTCCTCGCAGGCTATACCAGTAGTGAAATTCTAGCCCTTGACTCCAAGTGTTGAGCTTTTTCTATGAGATTATTTCCAAGTGTGTTTTTCTTCTGAACTTTATTTTTAAGGGAAACAAAATGAGAAAGTATAATATACAAACGGGTTGAAGTGGGGCCCCTTGGAGGAAGCAGCATTGGGACAAAATACCCAAGGCTCTACTGCTACTGACAGCCCCAGTCCCTCAGGATGTCCTTCTAGAACCCTTCCTCAGTCTGGATTTTCCCCAGTAAGCAGGCTGCCACAAAGGCTTGCCTATAGCTAGTTGACTTTTGGATAAGATCCCAGGGGATAGCATTAGGAGACTGAGAAGGAGGGAAGAGGAAGAGCAAAGGGCATTCTAGGGCTGGTCATCCCTGCAGGCAGCTGGGGATCTTCCTGCCTGGACCCTCTGGGGAATCACATAGAATGAGCTTCCGAAAATGGTGCACCCAAGGGATGGAAAATGAGAATCTTTACTTTTTGACCCCTGCCTCCATTGGTCAAGGAGGCCTCCTCGGAGTGTGACCCTCCCCCCAATATGTTTCCAGCTTTGTGCCTGGTGCCCATGCGACAGATAGGGTCCTGCAACCGTTCTGTGCTGCAGCACCGGAGGAGAGAGATGCATGTTTGGATTTGATTGGGCTGCAAGGACCTGTTGGCTTAAACATCCAGACTGGCATTTATGTATAAAGGGCTGAGACTGGTCTTCCTCAGGCAAAGCTGTTGCTGTTACCACCTACTATGAAACAGGAAGGGGGCCCAACGATCATTTTGTAAATATACACATCCCACCTCACTGTTTTCAATAATCTTCTCTATCCATTCCTTCCTTCCTTCCTTCCTTCCTTCCTTCCTTCCTTCCTTCCTTCCTTCCTTCCTTCCTGTCTCCTTCTCCCTGTCTCTCCAGTCCTCTCTGCCCCCCCTTTCTCCCCTCCCCCCTTCCCCTCCCTCCTTTCCTTTCTTTTCTCCAACATACTTCAGCTTCAACCCTTTTGGGCTTGTTGAAATTCTCTTGACATTTATGCTTGGATGCTTGAAAAGTTTCTTCTCTTTACACTATTAAGCATTTTCTTGATGGATTTTGGCCTTTGTCCTTTCTCCAAATCTATCCCCTCCTCCCCACACCACTTTCTCACTCCTCAGGGTATTTCAGGTCCAAATGTTGACCAAATAATTCTCTACACTCTAATTTATAAAATATTTCCTCCTGGGACCGGGAAGTAAGAGGTTTTATTGCAGCTCAGATCCAAAAGTAGTGGACAGAGCCTGGATGTTTAAACAGAGCCCGAAGCAAGGTTTTGCCAACCGTTCAGAGGCTGCATAACAAATATTTATTTGCTTCTTCAGGTGCTGGAGTTAGTATAGCTTCTTGAAGGTCATCTGTTACCCTGCCTTCCCTGCTGCCCATACCAACCTTTATGAGTCTCTTGTGAAAATAAAAACCACCCCAGGAAGAATCATGCTAAGCTATAATAGTTAATACCATACTTTTCAATTAACACTCAAAGTCAATTGAGAATAGGAATAAGGGAGGGGGGTTGGTACCTGAAACCTGTTTAGAATACAACAAAAGAAAAATAAAGAGAAAAAAAAGGGGATCTTTACAATTTTGTTTAAGACCGGCAACTGGTCAGAGAACTTCAGATCATTCAGGCCACCTTCATTTGCCACCCTAGGGTTTAAAGGCACATGATTCTGAAATTTTGATTTTTAAAAGGCTTTGAGGTTTTCCTTCAGGGACAAGGAATGCCATGGATCATCCATCCACTTTCTCACTGGGGTTACAGAGTGATCCTGTGCTTCCATCAGTATATGGCTACAGTGTCCAGAAAAAAAAGATCTTACAATTTCCAAGTTTCATTTGCCCTGTGTTTGTTGCCAATAGAGCTCAAAGGTAAGGGGCGCTTAGGTCCACGGTGTTTGCTTGGGGGATGCTATTCTAGTGGACTGCCAGGAAGGAACACACTGGACAAATTACACCTCATTTGGAGCCTGTGTCTCCACAGAAATAGCAGCAGCTCCTTTCCAAAAGGATGACAGTGAGTTGGTTGTCCTAATTTCAAGAAGTTACTTGTGTAACTTGTGTATATTGTACAACCACCCCACAACTTCTGCCCTGATTTTTTTTCAGTTTATTTATTCTTTAATATAGTACTCAATACAAAAGGATATATGTGACATAGATATATGTACGTATTATATAACTTTGTGCCTAAGTGTGATATAATGCAATAAACAAATGTGAACCCAATTAGCCAATCCAAATTTCAACATGTCATAAAACTTCCCTCTGGGATGCTTGGGTGGCTCAGTGATTGAGCATCTGCCTTCAGCCTAGGGCGTGATCCTGGAGTCCTGGGATGGAGTCCCACATCGGGTTCCCTACATGGAGCCTGCTTCTCCCTCTGCCTGTGTCTCTACCTCTCTCTCTCTCTCTCTCTCTGTCTCTCATTAATAAATAAAGTCTTAACAAACTCCCCTCTGCTTATCTACCCCGTACTCCCTATAATCTCCTTGTCTTGCGCAAAAACTAATCAGTACCTTGAATTTTGTCTTATTGTGGCCTAGCCTATTTTTATAGTTGGATAATATGCTTATAGATATGCCTAAATAAGACATTTTTCAATTTTTCTTGTTTTTGAGCATTATGTTAAGTATAGCACATTGGGTATCTTTTTAGGAGACTCGTTTTTCTTTTGCATCATATCACTAAAATTCTTTCATGTTGTCATTCATTCAATAACATACATTTCACTCAATGGCTATGTCATGTTGATTTGCCTATTTCCTTGTCAAAGGGGAAATATTACTTCTACTTTGTTGCTGCTGTGATGAATATATTCTTATTTAAGTCCTGGCATAGCTATGAGCAAGAATTTCTCTAGGGTCTCTAATTAGGATGGGGTTTCTTGACTGTGGCACATGTAGGATCAGATAATTCTTTGTCGTGGGGGTCTGTCCCAGACGTTGTAGGATGTTTAAGAGCATCCCTGGCCTCTACCCACCAGATGCCAGTAGTATCCCTTTGTTGTGACAATCAAAAATGTCTACAGACATGGCCACATGTTCCTTAGAGGTCAAAATCACTGACCCAGGAATATAGCTGTTGGGTGGAGATTAGGTGTGGGAATATTCACCTTTACAGGAGAATACCAAGCGGTTTTCTAAGGCGATTATAAAAATTTAATGTCCTCTGCCTTTCCTGTTAACTCACTTCCTCTCCAATACTTGGTATTATCAAATCTTCCGATGTGAAGCAGCTAAATAGGTGTAAAATGGCATCTCATGATAGTGGTCATTTGATTATTTCCTTGATCATTAACTAGATTGAAAGCCTTCTGATTTCTGTTTGGGTGACACTTATTTCTTCTTCTGTTAAGTGCCTATGTTTGGCACCTCGCCTGATCTTCTGTTTTACTGATTTGTAGAAATTATTTATGTATTCAGGGTACTAATCCTTTGTTTATTAAATGAGTTGTAAATGTCTCTTCTAGTTTGTCATTTGTTTTTTCATTCTTTTTGTGATGTTTTTTGATGACCAGATTTTTTTTTAGTTTCTGTTTGCTGTTGCTAAACTATAATTGCCATAATATTATGTTAGTTTCAGATGTACAACATAGAGATTTGATATGTGCATGTATTGCCGAATGATCACCATGGTAAGTTCAGTTAACATCTATCACCACACAGCTAAATGTATTTTTTTTTTTTTGTCATGATGGGAACTTTTCAAGATCTACTTTGCTAACTCATTTCAAATATGCAATACAGTATTATTAATATAGTTACCATGTTATACATTACATCCATGATTTATTATTTATTGTATAACTGAACATTTATGCCTTTTGACCCCCTTTATTGATTTCACCCATCCTTCACCCCCCACCTTCCCCCTTAGTCATCCATTGGGCTATTCTCTCTATGCATCAGCTCCATTTTTTTTTAAAGATTTATTTATTTATGATAGACAGAGAGAGAGAGAGAGAGAGAGGCAGAGACACAGGAGGAGGGAGAAGCAGGCTCCATGCCAGGAGCCCGATGTGGGACTTGATCCCGGGACTCCAGGATTGCTCCCTGGGCCAAAGGCAGGCTCTAAACCGCTGAGCCACCCGGGGATCCCCCATTTTTGTTGTTGTTTTAGATTCTACTTCTCAGTGAGACTATTGGCATTTATGTATTTCCTTCTGATTTATTTCACTTAGCATAATACCCTTGAGGTTTCTCCATGTAGTCACAAATGGCAAGATTTCATTCTTTTTATGCTTGAATAATATTCCATCATGCACTCTTGACCCATTTATCTATTGATGGATGTTTAATTTGTTTCCATGTCTTAGCTATTATAAATAATGCTGCAGTGAAAATGGGGCGCATATATTGTTTCAAATTAGTATTTTTGTATTCTTTGGGTAAATGCTTAGTAGTGTGATTCCTGGATCATATGGTTGTTCTATTTGTAATTTTTTGAGGAATCTCCCATACTGTTTTCCATATTGGCTGCACCAATTTACATTCCCACCAGTAGTGTACAAGGGATTCTTTTTCTCCACATCCTCACCAACACCTGTTGTTTCTTGCACAGGAAGAAAATAAAGGAAAAAAAATCTGTTATTGTTCATACTAGCAACTAATAGATACGTATAAGGAAGTAATATCTAAAGATATATTATTTGATATGTGTGAGGTAACATCTCATTGTACTTTTGATTTGCATTTCCCTAATGATGAGTGATTTTGAGCATTTTTTCATTTGTCTGTTGGCCGAACATAAGTCTTTATTGGAAAAATGTCTGTTAAGATCCTCTGCCCATTTTTAAATTGGATTGTTTTTTAGCTACTGATTTGTACATGTTCTTTATATGTTTTGGATATTAACCCCTTATCAGAAACATGGTTTACAAATATTTTCTTACATTCAGTAGGTTGCTTTTTCATTTTGTTGATAGGTTACTTTGTTCTACAGAAGTTTTTTTTAGTTGGATGTAGTTCCACTTACTTATTTTTGCTTTTGCTGCCTTCGCTTCTGATCCAATAAATTATCACCAAGAGTAATGTCAAGGAGCTTAGTGCCTATATGCTCTTCCAGGAGTTTTGTGATTTCAGGTCTTATATTTAAGTCTCTAATCCATTTTAAGTTAGTGGTCCAGTTTTCTCAGCATCATTTGTTAAAGAGACTGCTTTTTCCCCATCATATATTAGCTCCTTTGTCATAAAGCAATTGACCATATAAGCGTGCATTTATTCCTGGGCTTTCTATTGTGTTCTATTGACCTATGTGTCTGTTTTTACCTCATTGCCATACTATTTTGATTACTATAGATTTGTAATACAGTTTGAAATCAGGGAACATGATGCCTCCAGCTTTGCTTGAGTGAGTTTGGAAATATTCCCTCCCCTATTTTTTTGAAGAGCTTGAAAGGATTGGAAATAATTTTTCTTTATTTTGTAGAATTTACTAGTGAAACTGTCTGGTCCTGGATTTTGTTGGGGGGTTTGATTACAGATTTAATATCCTTACTAATAATCAGTCTGTTCGGGTTTTCTGTTTATTTATGATTTTAATATTATCAAATTTGTTGTTATTACTTTTCTTTCATGGTTAACCTTTTTTGACCCAAGATTACAAAGAAATTTTCCCATGTTTTCATCTAAGTTTAGCACATAAATTGAATAGCTTCCACCTGATTTGATCTCTCCTGAATTGTTCACTCTGGGGAAAACCAGTTGCTGTCTCATGAGGACACTTAGCTGGCCTGAGGGGAGATTCATAGGGAAGTGATCTGAAACCTCTAACCAACAAAAAACACCAGTATGCCAACCCAGTGATTAAGGGCATTTGGAAATAGATCCTCCAGCCACAGTCAAGCCTTCAGATGACTACCACTTTCTGAGACACCCTGAGTCAGGACTCAAATTTCAGCTACTTTAATTCCAGACTCTCAGAAACTAGGAGAAATAATGTATGTTTATTATCATTTTGAACTACTAAGTTTTGGGGTAATTTATTATACAGCAGTAGGTAATGAATACAGTTTACCTTATTGTTTGCCAATGATCTTTAATTGTGATCACATTACTTGATCTATCTATTGAGAATCCTGCAAGTCAAAAATTGAGAATTTTTTTTTTTGAACACAAGTGTGCTTTGTTCCTATGGCTTTGGGTGTTATAGATGAAAATTTCTATTTACCTTGACAGCCTTGGGTCAGTTTAAGAATCCTAGGCTCAACTTCCTTACTTTGATGTTTGCTCAACACTCAGCACCCAACAACAGCAGTGCTGCCATCCTGTTACACCCTGTTCTTCCTGATGACCCCTAACTATCCCAAGTTCACTGCTGTAATTTACATGGGCAGGGCTTAGGAGAAGGCATCTGAAAATCTCCACCTATTCAAATAGTAAACTACATTTGAAGACTCTATCCTATATAAGCTGTACTACCAACAGAAGGCTTTCAGGGTAAATGGTCAGCCATAATGTTAAAAGAAGATAGCCAAAGAGATTTTATCAAGGTTTTCTCATCTAGGAGGTTAGAACAGGTAGTTTCTTTCCTTCACATCGATGCTCAATATCATTTTATCCAGGGCTTTGTGGCTCCACAGGATTAAGTTAAAAGACTTCTTTCTTTTAAGCAACAGTTGATGTATTGATAGACATAAATCAGCTGAATATAGATATCCCATCAAATGTGGGAGTACATAAGCTAGACATATTCCTTCAGCTTTCCCAAATGACATATGCTAAGTTGTTTAGCTTGCCAAGTGCCCAAAATTTAGGGCCTCTGAGGAGTGTTAGTTTTCCCAAGGCAGGATTCTCAAAACTACCATCTGGGGAATCTGTTAGGGGTGGAGATTACCTCTAGCAATAACTACCTTGACTCTCTGGGTCTCAGTTTCCAAATATATAAAATGTGAAGAACGTTTGAGATCTTCACAAAAAATTTAGGATCTTTTCCACCTCCTAAATTTTTGAAAATATCTATGGATAATGTCTTTTGGCAGCAGAAATTGGTATATAAAATAGACCCCTCTTGGCCACCATGCTGAGAAGGCCAGGAAATAATGCGATGATTTTCATATTCCTGGTGACCAAGTCCACCTTTCAAACTGAATTACTCAGTTTTTTGAGGATCCTTTCACTACTCCTAAAAGGTCTCAGTCATGGTAGCATTTGTTAAATACTTATCTCTGACAAGAATCTAAACCTGTCAGGGACAAAAGAAATGAGAAATTTTGGAATGGGACAAAGAGGAGAAAGGGAACATGAATAGAAGGGAGAGGACAGCAAATCAAGCTTTCTTAAACCATGTCTTACTCAAGGGCCAACTCTGACTTCTGAAAGGGTTTTTACCAATTAAAAAAATTGCCTTTGTATGTGCTTGTACATATCTATATATGGGCAGATGTTCATGTGCATATGTATGTATTTATAAGCAACAAAAATTAATTGGCAGTCTTGAGGTTGTAATGGCAGAGACCTTCTTCCATTTAATCATGATTTAAATCTCTCATCCTTTCTAAGCAGAGAGTGTTTCTTGCAAAACAAATATGAGGAAGTAACTAGAATTTAGGTCTGCCCAAAGGAGCTTTGTCTTTACTTGTTTTGGTGAGTCATTCTTTAGCTGGCAGCCCCTGAACAACCTCCCAGCTGTTTTGCCTGCAATGAGAGACCTGCTTTGAGCACATTCCTCCAGGGACCTCAAGGGCTGCTGTGAGAGCTATACACCCCTTATGCACATGGTTCCCTTCAGCATGCCAGTCAGATAGCAAATGCATTCACGATGACTTGCTCAATTAAATGTGCCTTCATTTATCTAGTGGCATTTTCTACTGCAGCCCACAAATTCCCTTAATTTTGCCACTTCCCACCTCAAAAACAAAGTTGAAGAAGGAAGATTATAAGGAGGGTTTCACATTAAGGATTCTGGTGACAACAACCTGGTGATTTTTCAGTCAATCAGGATTTTTTTTTTCCTTGGGAAGAAATAGCAAGTAGGTGGATAATTATTTAGTTGAGCTTAAAATGTTTCTTCTGCATGAGTTCCAGAGAAAATGAAGATGCTTTTGTTATTAGCAAGGTAATGAAAGGAGGGCCTAGGTGCCAGGTAGGTAGAGAAACTTGAGAGGAGGTGGAGTTGAGGGGGAGTTTTTCAATGCGGTGTTAAGGAAAGGAGAAAATGAAGGAAAGAGAGAGGGGAGAAGTGTCTTTTTAGAACAAAACCTACAGCGCTGGGTGGCAAGAAGGTGAAAATTTACTAAGCCAAGTTTAAAGTTGCCATTAGAAATAATGAATTTAAAATTTACCATACTTCGGGCTAGTTTTATGTATTCTTCGATGTGGAGTATTGCATATCCTAATGCCACAGAAACTGATCTTTGATTAAATGAAAGCTTTTCAAATATCAGAGGAGAAAAAAGTCCAATATACCATTAAACAAGCACACATGTCATTAAGTATTTTCTTGACTAACAAAAAGTGGATTCAAGTCTCTCAGGGCAAACCCTGGATTCATTGGGGATAGATGCTAGGACTCAGGTATTTGTGTCTAAAAATTCTAAAGTAACTTCTTTGTTGAGATGCATTATCTCCCTCTAACATAGGAACAAGACATTTGTCATTTCACGATGACATGTATTTCCCCGAGGTCTCTTTCTTAATATTAATATTAGTGCATAAAAATTGTGACATATTAATGCTGGAAATAACCAGCCCATCTGGTCTTTCAAGTTGATTGACTTGCTCAATTTCCATGTACCTGTGTATATTTAAATTCTTTGGGTTCTCAGTTTATTTCTAAATTGAGGAAACTTAGAGTGGATGAAGTCTTGGATCCTTCCTCAATTAATAATTTTGAATCTTATCTAACATCTTTAATTGAGTATAAGACATACATCTTTTTCACATTTTAATATCTCAGATATTGAAGTGTATCTTAAATAGATATTCCTTAGTCATTGTGTCACAGCATAATCAGAATGTTTTACTTCTCTTTTTTGAAGGTATATAAAATAATGGTGTAGATTGTAATTAATGTCATCTTAGATTTGATGAAATATGCTGTGTAATTGAGACATGAATCCCAAACTTACCAAACTTAGCCAATGTCATCATCCATCACCCAATCATTCCCAAACTGACTTATTTTACATTATTGGGCACTTTTGGAAGGCAGATTTTGATTCCAGAAAAGAATTCAGTTGATGGGTGGGGATAAAGAAACCATTCTTTTCATTTTCTTTGGACATCTATTTTGGAATAATCCATTCCATTATTATTATTATTTTTTAATGAAGCTGTCTCATTCCTTAGTTTTGTCTTAGAGACTATCCATTTAATTCTTGATTGTGCTGGTGTAAAATGTACACTAGGCAATGAGACAGACTGTTCTTTCCTATGGTTAAATATATTTATTTAAAAGTGAATTAATTTAAAAAAGCATTTATTGAATTTCTATGTATTATGTTACATACCCATCATCAAATAGTAAACAAAAGCAATATTTACCCTCAGAGAATAGGCTGTTAAACAGTACAATGCAGCAAGATCTGTAGTGAGGAAGTGAGAGGAATTACACAGATAATCCTAAGTTATTAGAAAGAGTTTTCTGTAGACGGTGATTTCTAAGCTGAGACCTAAAGGACAGATACAGTTAGTCAAGTAAACAATAGAGGTGGAAGGGGAGGAGGGTAGGGGGTGGGGGGGAATGGGTGACGGGCACTGAGGGGGACACTTGACGGGATGAGCACTGGGTGTTTTTCTGTATGTTGGTAAATTGAACACCAATAAAAATTAACTTATTTAAAAAAAAAACAATAGAGGATAAAGAAGTAGGAATCAGCAAGGAAAGAAGCACAATGTTCAAAGACCCATGATTCAAATGGAAAAAACAAACAAACCCAAAACACCACGGTGTATTCGGGAAACTACATTTTGTTTAGAATGGCTAGAGGTGCATGACAGTGTCAAGTTTTCCAAATCAATCCTTCAATGTACAGTGGTCCCGTTACTAGTGGGACCTACTTGGTGGGAACTATTGTAACAGAATTTTATCTAGTCTGAGCTAAACTCTGTATCAGGTTGATGGGATTGCAAAGAGATTTCAGAATGGATTGAGGGGGCAAGCTGGTGGAGGAGTAAGGTCCTCACCTCACCTGCTCCCCCGCCCCCCGCCAAATTACCTAGATAATTTTCAAACCATCCTCAACACCTACGAATCCGACCTGAGATTTAAAGAGAGAACAGCTGGAATGCTACAGAGAGAAGGGTTTTCCCTTCTAACAAGGTAGGAAAGCAGAAAAAAATAAAAAGAGAATCCAGTGGGGGATGGGCCCTGTGAGGAGCCGGGCTAAGGGGGATGGTGGGAGCCTTGGGACAGGAAAGCCCCGACCCGGAGAAGTGAGAACGTTAAAAATCCTTACTGGATTCTTCCCGGAGGGAAAGGCTCTGAGCGATATACAAGATACGGTTTTTTGTTTTGTGTTTTTTGTTTTCTCTGACTCATTTTGTTCTACACTGGTAGAAGTTAATACCTTTTAAACATGACCAGCATGCTCCCAGAACCAAGTGGAATACCTTGCTGGTCCATTGTGTAAGATTATATTCTCTCTTCATTCCCATTCTGTCCCCTCTCCTTTATCTCGTTTATGTTTTGGTGGTCAATTTGGGGCCTTCTACAAGTATTGCTGGTTTATATAAATTTGGGACTGAGCATCTTCTAACATACAGAACTTAATACACTCAGAACCAAGAGGATCACCCTCTAGGACCCCTCAGGTAGACTACATTCTCCCTCTACTACAACTTCTTCACCACCACCATGTCCCAGTCCTCCCCTTTCTTCTTCTCTTTTTTATTCTTTTTTCTCTTTACTTTTTCTTTTTTCTCTTCTTTTTCTTTCTTTTTCTTTGGGATTCTTGGCCTTTAATTTTTTACTACTTTGTTTAAAAATTTGTTTTTCACTTTAGTGGTCCTTCTGTTTTGTTCTGATCTTTGTTTTCATTTTCTGATCTCTGACCTCGGCAGAATCATCTAGAGTGAAATTTACTTAGGTGTGGTTGATATTCTTGACTCAGCCCCCTCATACAACCACTCTGCACTGAACAAAAAGACTAGAAGGAAGCATTTACCACAAAAGAAAGAAGCAGATATAGTACCCTCTGCCACAGAGTTACAGAATATGTATTAAAATTCTATGTCAGAAAGCCAATTCAGAAGCACAATTATAAAGCTACTGGTGGCTCTGGAAAAAAGCATAAAGGATTCTAGAGACTTCATGACTGCAGAATTTAGATCTAATCAGGCAAAAATTAAAGAACAATTAAATGAGATGCAATCCAAACTGGAGGTCCTAATGACAAGGGTTAATGAGTTGGAAGAAAGAATGAGCAACATAGAAGACAAGTTGCTGGCAAGGAAGGAAGCTGAGGAAAAAAGAGAAAAACAAATAAGGGACCATGAGAAAAGGTTAAGGGAAATAAATGATAGCCTCAGAAGGAAGAATCTACATATAACTGGGGTTCCAGAAAATGTTGAGAGGGCCAGAGGGCCAGAAAGTATACTTGAACAAATCATAGCTGAGAACTTCCCTAATTTGGGAAGGGAAACAGGCATTCAGATCCAGAAGATAGAAAGGTCCCCCCCACTGATCAATAAAAACCATTCAACACCTTGAAATTTATTTATTTATTTTTAAAGATTTTATTTATTTATTCATAGAGACACGAGAGAGAAAGGCAGAGACACAGGCAGAGGGAGAAGCAGGCTCCATGAAGGGATCCTGAGGCGGGGCTCGTTCCTGGGTCTCCAGGATCACACCCCGGGCTGCAGGCGGCACTAAACCACTGCACCACCAGGGCTGCCCAACACCTCGACATATAATAGTGACACTAGCAAATTCCAAAGATAAAGAGAAAATCCTTAAAGCAGCAAGAGATAAGAGATTCTTAACTTAAATGGGGAGAAATATCAGATTAACAGCTTACCTCTCCACAGAGACCTGGCAGGCCAGAAAGGACTGGCAGGATATATTCAGGGTTCTAAATGAGAAGAACATGCAGCCAAGAATACTTTATCTAGCAAGGCTCTCATTCAGAATAGGAGGAGAGATAAAGAGCTTCCAAGATAGGCAGAAACTGAAAGAATATGTGAACACCAAACCAGCTCTGCAAGAAATATTAAGGGAGACCCTGTAAAAGGAAGAGGAAGCCCAAAGAAATAATCCACAAAAAAGATTGAATAGATATTATGAAGACACTAAATTCATATATTTCAATAGTTACTCTGAACATGAATGGGCTAAATGATCCCTTCAAAAGACACAGGGTTTTGGACTGGATTAAAAAGCAAGACCCATCTATTTGCTGTCTACAAGAGACTCATTTTAGACCTAAGGACACCTACAGCCTGAAAATGAAAGGTTGGAGAACCATTTACCATTCATAGGTCCTCAAAAGCAAGCTGAGGTAGCAATCCTATTAGATAAATTAAGGTTTATCCCAAAGACTGTAGTAAGAGATGAAGAGGGACACTATACCATACTTAAAGGGTCTATCCAACAAGAAGACCTAACAATCATGAATATTTATGGCCCTAATGTGGGAGCTGCCAAGTATATCAATCAATTAATAACCAAAGTAAAGAGATACTTAGATAATAATACACTAATAGTAGGAGACTTCAACATGACACTTTCTGCAAATGACAGGTTTTCGAAGCACAACATCTCCAGAGAAACAAGAGCTGTAAATGATACATTGGACCAGATGGATTTCACAGATATATATAGAACTTCACATCCGAACGCAGCTGAATACACATTCTTCTCAAATGCACATGGAACTTTCTCCAGAATAGACCACATACTGGGTCACAAATCAGGTCTCAACTGATACCAAAAGATCGGGATTGTCCCCTGCATATTTTTAGACCACAATGCTTTAAAACAGGAACTCAATCACAAGAAGAAATTTGGAGGAGACACAAACATGTGGAGGTTAAAGAGTATCCTACTAAAAGATGAATGGGTCAACCAGGGAATTAGAGAAGATTTAAAAAGATTCATGGAAACTAATGAAAATGAAGGTACAACCATTCAAAATCTTTGGGATACAGCAAAAGCAGTACTAAGAAGGAAATACATCACAATATGAGCATCCCTCAAAAAATTGGAAAAAACTTGAATACACAAGCTAACCTCACACCTAAAGGAACTGGAGAAAGAACAGCAAATAAAACCTATACCAAGCATAAGAAGAGAGATAATAAAGATTTGAGCAGAACTCAATGAAATAGAGACCAGAAGAACTGTAGAACAGATCAACAAAACCAGGAGTTGGTTCTTTGAAAGAATTAATAAGATAGATAAACCATTAGCCAGCCTAATTAAAAAGAAAGGATAAAAGACTCAAATTAATAAAATTATGAATGAAAGAGATCACAACCAATACCAAGGAAATACAATTTAAAAAATGTATTATGAGCAGCTATACACCAATAAATTAGGCAATCTAGAAGAAATGGATGTATTTCTGGAAAACCACAAATTACCAAAATGGGAACAGGAAGAAATAGAAAGCTTGGACAGGCCAATAACCAGGGAGGAAATTGGAGCAGTCATCAAAAACCTCCCAAGACATAAGAGTCCAGGGCCAAATAGCTTCCCAGGGGAATTCTATCAAAAGTTTAAAGAAGAAATAATACCTGTTCTACTAAAGCTGTTCTGAAGGATAGAAAGGGACAAAATACTTCCAAACTCATTTTATGAGGCCAGCATCACCTTAACTCCAAAACCAGACAAAGACCCCACCAAAAAGGAGAATTATAGACCAATATCCCTGATGAACATGGATGCAAAATTCTCAACAAGACACTAGCCAACAGGATCCAACAGTATATTAAAAGGATTAATCACCATGATCCCCTGGATGCAAGGGTGGTTCAACACTCGTAAAACAATCAACGTGATAGATTATATCAACAAGAGAAAAATCAAGAACCATATGATCCTTTCAGTAGATGCAGAGAAAGCATTTGACAAAATATAGCATCCATTCCTGATCAAAACTCTTCAGAGTGTGGGGATAGAGGGAACATTCCTCAGGATCTTAGTCATCTATGAAAAGCCCACAGCAAATATTCTCAATGGGGAAAAGCTGAGAGCCTTTATCCTAAGATCAGGAGCACAGCAGGAATGTCCACTCTCACCACTGCTATTCAACATAGTACTAGAAGTCCTAGCCTCAGCAATCAGACAACAAAAAGAAATAAAAGGCATTAAAATTGTCAAAGAAGAAGTCAAACTCTCCCTCTTCACAGATGACATGATGCTGTAGATAGAAAACCCAAAAGACTCCACCCCGATATTGCTAGAACTCATACAGCAATTTGGCAATGTGGCAGGATACAAAATCAATGCCCAGAAATCAGTGGCATCTCTATACACTGACAATAAGGCTGAAGAAAGAAAAATTAAGGACTCAATACCATTTACAATTGCACCCAAAAGGATAAGATACCTACAAATAAACATAACCAAAGTGGTAAAGGATTTATACCCTAGAAACTACAGAACACTTCTGAAAGAAACTGAGGAAGACACAAAGAGATGAAAAAATATTCCATGCTCATGGATTGCAAGAATAAATATTATGAAAATGTCTATGCTACCCAGGGCAATTTACACTTTTAATGCAATCCCTATCAAAATACCATGGACTCTCTTCAGAAAGTTTGAACAAATCATCTTAAGATTTGTGTGGAATCAGAAAAGACCCCAAATAGCCAGGGGAATGTTGAAAAAGAAAACCAGAGCCAGGGGCATCACAATGTAGGATTTCAAGTTTGTACTACAAAGCTGTGATCATCAAGACAGTGTGGTACTGGCACAAAAACAGACACATAGATAAATGGAACAGAATAGAGAACCCAGAAACGGGCCCTCATCTCTATGGTCAACTAATATTCAACAAAGCAGGCAAGACTATCCACTGGTAAAAGAACAGTCTGTTCCATAAATGCTGCTGGGAAAATTGGACAGCCACGTGCAGAAGAATGAAACTAGACCATTCTCTTACACCATACACAAAGATAAACTCAAAATGGATGAAAAATCTAAATGTGAGATAAGAATCCATCAAAATTCTAGAGGAGAACACAGGCCACACCCTTTTTGAACTTGGCCACAGTATCTTCTTGCAAGATACATCTATGAAGGCAAGGGAAACAAAAGCAAAAATGAACTATTGGGACTTTATCAAGGTAAAAAGCTTCTGCACAGCAAAAGAAAGAGTCAACAGAACTAAAGACTACCTACAGAATGGGAGAAGATATTTGCAAATGACGTATCAAATAAAGGGCTATAAAGATCTATAAAGATCCAAGATCTATAAAGAACTGATTAAACTCAACAGCAAAGAAACAAACCATCCAATCATGAAATAGGCAAAAGACATGAACAGACATTTCACCAAAGAAGACATAGACATGGCCAACAAGCACATGAGAAAAGGCTCAGCATCACTTGCCATCAGGGAAATACAGATCAATACCACAATGAGATCCCACCTCACACCAGTGAGAATGGAGAAAATTATCAAGACAGGAAACAACAAATATTGGAGAGGATGTGGAGAAGCGGAACCCTCTTGCGCTGTTGGTGAGAATGTGAACTGGTGCAGCCACTCTGGAAAACTGTGTGGAGGTTCCTCAAAGAGTTAAAAATAGAGCTACCCTAGCACCCAACAATTGTACTACTGGGGATTTCCCCCAAAGATACAGATTCAGTGAAAACCCGAGACCCCTGCACCCCAATGTTTATAGCAGTGATGTCCATAGTAGCCAAACTGTGGAAGGAGCCTTGGTGTCCATGGAAAGATGAATGGATCAAAAAGATGTGGTAAATATATACAATGGAATATTACTCAGCCATTAAAAATGATGAATACGCACCATTTGCTTTGACGTAAATGGAACTGAAGGGTATTTTGCTGGGTGAAGTAAGTCAATTGGTGTAGGACAATCATTATATGGTTTCACTCATATGAGGAATATAAAAAATAGTGAAAGGGATTATAGGGGAAAGGAGAAAAAATGAGTGGGAAAAATCAGAGGATGATAGAACACGAGAGACTCTTAACTCTGGGAAATGAACAATGGGTAGTGGAAGGGATGGTAGATGGTGTTTGGGGGGACTGGGTGACGGGCACTGAAGGGGGCACTTGATAGGATGAGCAGTGGTGTTATACTATATGTTGGCAAATCAAACTCCAATAAAAAATATACATTAAAAATTTCAAAAGGGAGTCATATGCCAAATATGTGCCAAACTAGCCACCAAAGATATCTTGATTCTCTCATCATCTTTATTATATTTTATTTAAAGCTGTTATGTATTTATTCATGAGAGACACAGAGAGAGATTCAGACATAGACAGAGGGAGAAGCAGGCTCCCCTCAAGGAGCCTGATACAGGGAATAGATACCAGGACCCCAGGATCATGCCCTGGGGCCAAGGCAGATGCTCCACCACTGAGCCACCCAGGTGCCCTCTCTCATTATCTTTAAAGTTATAATATTCCAAATGAAACTCATTCTCTTTATATTCCACATCTGTTGTGTCTTCCTTTTTCCTATTCTTGGCAAATAACCGTATCTGCCAACTAAGCTCCAAATCTTGAAATCATATCAATATGTTTGATTAACATTCCACAAATCTAATGCACCATCAGGTTCTGTAGTTTGGACTTCTTCACCCCATTCTTTAGATACAATAATACCAAAATGGACTTTGAAATCAAAATCTTTACTAGAGACAACAGTGTATATTTTATAATAAGAAACAAAGAAGGACTTTTTTCTTAATAATGAAAGTGTCAATTTATGCGCCCAATAAGAGATCTCCCAAATATATAAAAAATTAATAGAACTGATGGGAAAAATAGACAGTGACACTTTGGAAGAGGCTATAAATTAGGATGCTCTAATGGAGATCTGTTAACTTAATTGGTTTGAAATCCCCACTTCTTAATAAAGTCCCTTTTTTTGTAGTAACTCATGTCACATGGTTCACGTGATGCTAACATACTTTTCCCAACTACATGGATGGACATATGGTGTATCTCACCAACTAGGGTACCATAGACTCTGAAAAGTTAACATATAACCCAAGATAGGTCAGTTAGAGAATTCAGTGAAAATTCAGTGCTGTGCTTCCCTGTATTTTTTTTTTTCAAGATTAATTAAGCTAGAACAGTGTGATCCCTTATGCCTACAGCTGAGAAAGAACAGGAATACAAAGTTAAGCCAAGAGAGACAAATGGATTTCATTTATCAGAGAAAGCTGGTGCCTTGATAACATTATTTTGAGGTCCTAGATTATTCCTGAACCCAAACTAACTCTAGACATTTTTACTGCATGAGCCATTCTGTTCCTCTTCTTAAGTCTATTAGAGTCAGAACTCTGTCTCTTGCAACTGTAAAAACCCTGAACAAAACAGCAGTTGGTAATTACAGCTCTGGTCACCAATCCCAGGGCAGGGGTTTCCCACAGGCAGCACTTCTCAGACACCCACTGGGTATCTTACAATTCGACTCAGTTCTGGCACTGCCTACCTGGAGATAGCATCAGATCCCGCAGGTTAATGGCTCAGTCCTACAAGATTGCCCCCCTCTGTTACTTCAGATAGCAATTGAAATTCCAGCTTGTCAACTGTGTTTCAGGCTGATGAGCTATAGATTAGAATCCAACAGCCCCTGCCTTGGGTTTGATTAATTTGCTAGAGTAGTTCAGAGAACTCAGAAACATATTTTACTCCTTAGATTACCTGTTTCTTAGAAAAGGATATAACTCAGGAACAGCCAAATGGAACAGACACATAAAGAAAGGAGTTCAGAGCTCCATGCTCTTTGAGAGGGCCACATTCCCCAAATCTTCATGCGTTCACCAACAACCTGTCCTGTTTTTGTTTGTTTGTTTGTTTTTACCGAGGCTTCATAAGATAGACATGATTGATTAAAATCATGTTCATTGGTGATTAATTCAACCTCTAGCCCCTCTTACTTCCCCAAAGTTCCAAGAGGTCAGGGACCAAAAGTTACAACCCTCTAAGCACATGGTTTGTTCTCCAGGCAACCAGGTGCCATCCTCAGGTAGGGTTCAAAAGTCATCTCATTAACATAACAAAAGACATCTTTTATGGCTCTCATCATTTAGAAAATTCCAAAGGTTTAAGGAACTATGTGCCAGGAATAGTGGACAAAGACCAAATACCCATTTCTTATTATAAATCATCTGGGCACCTGGAGGGCTCACTTGAGCATCTGACTCTGATTTCAGCTCAAGTCATGATCTCAGGTTCCTGAGATCAAGCCTGGAGTGGGGCTACCTGCTCAGTGCAGAGTCTGCTTGAGATTCTTTCTCCTTCCCCCTCATCTCCTTCCGCTGCTCAGGCAAACTGTCTCTCTAAAATAAACAAATAAGTAAATTTAAAAATTATTTTTTAAAAAAGAAAAGAAACAATCACAACATCACCATAATAAAAATGTATTGGTAATTCAAATGGTTGAAAACAAGAATAACTAGATTCCAAGCAGAGGTACACAGAGAAAATATCTTTTTTTTTTTTTTTTTTTTAGCCTCTGTCTTCTAACATGGCTTGTCATAGCTTCATTTCCATCCTACAATGTTTTGAGATGATTCCATAATTTCCTTGTGATTCTACATTATAAGAATATCTAGGTACATATCACTCACTTTCAGGGAGTAAAAAGAAAAAAAAATTCTAGGCAAGTTTAAATCAAAATTCTAGTCTCACATCTAATTTGATCTGAGTGTCTTTTCTTTTCACAGCTCAAGGCAGATCCATGCCTCTGGCCCTGCAGGAGGGAAGAGACCATGCTTTCAGCCTAGAGATTTCCTCTTTCCTCTGTCAAGCCTTTATTTTGCTGCTGTTTTGTATAGTTGTCCCTTGACTAAAAGAAAATGACCAGTGGGTTTTTTATTAGAGTAAGCTTCTAAATGCTGCTTTCTCATATATAACATTTTTTGTCCTGAGTTCTTCAGCCAATATCCAAACATTTTTCACTGAGATTGTTCCAGATCATTGCTTTATGACATGGGTGGTATACTTTCCAGCTAACCTAGAATGACATCATTTCAGCCTTTGTCCCAAAGGATCTATCCTGGTGGGATTCCCTGACCCCCAGCAGGCTTTTTTTTTTTTTTTTTTTTAAGTAGGATCCCATCATGACAATTCAGGCACATTGGTTCTAAAGGAAATTCATGCCTTGCTTTTGTGCCAGACTGTGGGTAGTCTGCTCCCCTAGCCACTCACTCTTTCTTGTCTTGCCATGGAAGACAGCTGCAGCCAGCCATTTATCTTCTGATTTTTTCCAGTTTGGCAACAGACTCCAAGTATCTATTTTTATGTACTCTGTCAAACTTCAGGGGACACGCATAAATTCCTCCTAAATGTCAAGTGCTCCCAAGGCCTTCCTGATCAAATTTTAATGCACCAAGTAAGACTACAAATTTTTGCATCTTGCAAGTGTCCGATGAGAGGATGATCTGCTTTCTTTTTGCAGACATTCAAAGTCACCAAGAGGGGCTGTCTTGGAGTCCTTCTGACTTGGTTAGGTGGAGAGAGCCCTTCTTCCCGTTCCTCATGTGTATTCCTCCCGGTAACCACACTTGTTACTAGGCAGATAATTCTCTCCTACAACTTATCTCTCTCTCCAGGAACTCCTGCTTTTTGCTTTTATAGGATGGATGGGAAGGAAAGTGGGAGAATGAAGTTCCAGTCTGATCACTTAGCAAACACTCGAGGATATCTGTTTAGCTGTTCTTTAGACCAAAGAGGCACTTATGGACAGAAGTGATATTCAGTGTGTTTAATAGCCATTATGGTAGACCACAGGAGTGGATTTAGACCACAATGTTGAAACAATATTCTGGAAAGGCCTTGATGATCCAGGATTTAATCTTATTTCCAGATTATTAGGAAATCAGAGGGTTCCAGAGAAGAGGCCAGGGTGGTTGAGTGGCAAAGCCCTGGGAAATGGCTATTTATCAACTGTCTGGAAGTATTTCTATAAATTAACCAGGTGATTATCAGCCCTTCCTATGGCCTGTTATCCTTGGGATTAAAGCTTGAGCTGTCATTCTCAGGCAATAAGAAAAGTCTTATTTCATATCTCGTTACATCTGGGCTGTGATGGAAGCAACATTCAAAAATTAAAAAGTTTGATAAAATTAGCTTTACTGAGTTAAGGAAGGAGACTTGGAAGGTGAAGCAGTAGAGCAGAAATCACAAAGAGAGGGAAATCAAGATAGTGTGATAACCCCAAAGTAAAAGTTTTATCTTGAAAGGAGGGCTTTTATAGCAGAGAAGACAATGAGACTGAAGGTGAGGGAAACATCCTGTGTTTATTGATGACCTTTGTAAGTTGAAAGCAAGAGAAGAGGGATAAGAGAGCAAAAAGCAGAGATGTGGAAGTGACAGTGGATGACACAGACCATTCAGGTGTGGAGCACAAGGATGGAAAGAAGTTGTGTGGTAGTAAGAAGTGTGGGAGAAGAAAGCTTCATTGGAAGTTTTCATTGTTGTTGTTGTTTAATCCATTAAGTGTATCTGAAGGCAGAAGAGTAGGAGTTGGCAGGAAATACGTGGCTGTGGCCAAAAGGGAGACATGGAGCACAGTCCCTCTGATTCCGGAAGGACTCTGTCAAGAGCTCATATGGATGGAGGGGTTGGCTTTGGAGCAAGTTCACTTCCTTCTAAGACTGAATGGTGACATCAGAGTATTGACCAGCGTGTGAAAAAAGAGTGTGAGCAAAAGTAGTAGCTTAAACCAGAGAGCTGTGTCTTCTGAGTCAAATAGATCCCGAGAGTGGCAGAGTGAAAAGAAAGGTCTAGGGATGCCTGGGTGGTTTAGCAGTTGAGGGTCCGTCTTTGGCTCAGGGTGTCTTCCTGGCATCCCTGGATCGAGTCCTGCATGGGGCTCCCTGTGAGGAGCCTGCTTCTCCCTCTGCCTATGTCTTTGCCCCCTCTCTCTGTCTCTCATGAATAAATAAATAAAATCTTAAAAAAAAAAAAAGAAAAAAGAAAGGTCTAAAATATTCAACAAAGGGCAGGAGAGAATTTGTAGAACTGAGTTATTACCAGGCTGCAAGGTAGGTTCCAGCTATGACTGGACACCAGGTTGTGTGTGGGGCTGGTGGTTCTGCATAGGCCAACAAGTTGTGAGGCCGAGGAAATGAAATATGTAGGGATATGGTGCATATGACCCAGGAAAAACACTGACATAGGTTCGGGATGGCCAGGGTGAGTGGGGGGAACTGAGCAGAGCTGAGTGTCGATGGGCTCCCTCTGGGTACACAGTCCAGGGAGGAAACCGGATGAAGTACAAGGCTCTAAGCACAGGCTCTGTTTGCAGGGGAAGCAGATTGTCTAACTGTAAAATGAGTGGAGCGGGTGACATACTGGTTATTCTTTGGAAAAGGGAAACAGGTTCTATGGTTGTTTGTGCCTTGAAAGACCTCACCAAATTGTAACTGGTAAGGGAAGTCAGGAGGGAATTAAACCCTTCGTTGATTTGGCTTTCGAACTGCAGTAAGTTTCCACAGTGTGATATACTAAGGCAGAAAAGGGGAGCAGGCCTAGAAGGGACAAGAGTGAAGCCACATAGACATATGCAAATATGTGTGTGTTCACTCGCTTTTGAAAGCAAACATTTTGTTTTCAGCAAACAGCTTGCATTTTGTGCTTCCTTAATTTTTTTTTTTTAAAGGAAAGTTCACACACAAAACAGCCTGTCACTGCTGGTTTCACAGAGCAGGAAGACAGGCCCTTGAGTGTTTTCCAGTAACCAGCTCTCTAAGCTGGTTCTCACACGAGAAAGAAACTCAGAGTCACAAAAGGTGCCTATGAAAGGTTCTTTTAGACTAAAATTTGGTGGACATTAAAAGAGGGCAAAAGTTCAAATGAGAAGGAGCCACTGCCAAGTAAGCAGGAATCTCAGCCAAAGGGAAGGAAAAGGAGACACTGGTTTAAAATGCAAGTAACCATGGCGAGCCAACAGTTCAATGCTAGAATCTGGTTAAGAAGTAATATCACACAGAGCTGTGATTGTTTATTCAAAGCAGGCCATGAGAGAACAGTTGTCTCCAATGGGTACTCGCACAGCTTGGATTCAATATTATAAGTGCATTTTTAAAAGCATCCAGCGCTTCTCCCTGACCCATTTGGTTTTAAGCAAAAAGAAAAGAAAGCACAAAGTTTATTCTCAATGTCTCTTGTGGGTTTAAGACAGCTTTACATATGGAAAAGCATTTTGGTGTCAGCTGTTGAGCTGGTTTCCTGCAATTCTGCTTTCATTTGCCACTGGAAACTCTGCCTTTCTGTGTGGTAACATCACCCACTTCCCAAGGTCCAGAAACTGAAGCCCCTCTAAAGAGAAGCAGAGCATTTCTTTCTTTACAAAAACACGTTGTGCTTTGCCCTGGATTCTTAGCGAGACAGGCCTGCAAGTGGCTAAAGGACTGTGAGAATGCGGATGAGGTCTGGAAATCTGACATAAAGATAAGCCCGATATAATATAACAAGAAGTTCTACAATGGCCAGAAATGCACCTTCACGTTCTTGCCAATTCTTACATTGTAGGTTATCCATTTGCTGTGGTTACCACCATGCAGAGGGGAACCAGGATGGTTCCGTCCTTCCTGTGTAGATGGGATGACTATCAATATAGCAAAGGCTTTGGGGAGGGAAAAGGTCCCTGATCTTCTGGAATTTTTACAAATGTATCTATATCATTTGGCATGTGAATTTTTCTAGAGAAATACATCTGTAAATATCCCCAGGTTATCAGAACGGGCCATGACCCCAAATGCATTAAGAATCAATGCACTGGGCACCTGGGTGGCTCAATGGTTGGGCATCTGCCTTTGGCTCAGGTCATGAGTCCTGCATCAGGCTGCCCGGAGGGAGCCTCCTCTCCCTCTGCCTGTGTCTCTCCCTCTCTCTGTATGTCTCTCTATGAATAAATAAATAAAACCTTTAAAAAAAGAACCAATGAACTAAAGTGTCACCAAGTAAAGTATGCTGGCCACATTCAGACATATGGAAAGAATGGTTTTGATTAGGACAATACAATAATAGGGATAGTGTGCTGGAAGGCTTTCTTGCTGGTTAATGGATACAAGATGGCCAAGGAGAAGAGATTTTCAAGAAGATATTGTACTGGAAGCCGAGAGAACTGGTGCTCCAGTTCTGTCATGACAGAAGGATCATTTTCCAGCTCTAAAAGATGTCATGTCTCCATTCCTCTCTTTTTCAAGTCTTGAGGCACTAAGGAGTCTGAGAGATGCAGGAGAATCTGTTTAGTTAGGAAGGGAAGAGTTGTGTTTCAGACCTCAGCCTGATGATCCCACATCCCAATTTAGCAAAAAGAAAAGGGCAGCCTATCATGTGGTCTCATCAGGGGAGGTAGTCTAGCATCGTGTTCCAGGGGTTAAAACAAATAATCTGGAGTTAGACTGGTTGGGTTTGAAACCTTGTTCATTAAATCATAGATATTACAATCCTGTGCTGGTTACATATTACCTTCATGCCTGAGGTTCCTCAGCCTTATAGCTGAGTTATAACAGTTGGTTCTCATTGTTTTAGTCTACTTGGGCGGCCATAATAAAATACCATAGACCGTTTGGCTTACATAGCAGAAATTTATTTTCTCACAGTTCCAGGGGACAGAAGTCTAAGATCAAGGCTCTAGGTGATTCAGTTTCTGTTAAGAGCCCTCCTCCTAGCTTGTGGATGGCTGCCTTCTCACTATGTCCTCATGGCTTTTCCTCAATGTATGTCAGCTATACTGGAGAACTCTCCAGCATCTCTTCCTATAAGGGCACTAACTATCAGATCAAGGTCTTACTTACCCTTATGACATCATTTAACCTTAATTTACTTCCTCAGAGACCCCCATCTCCAAATACAGTCACACTTTGGGGGATAGGGCTTCAACAGATGAATTTTGGGGGAAATAGATATTCAGCTGATACTCTCATTATTCAGAGATTCTGTATTTGTGAATTTGCCTACTCTACAATTTATTTATGTCTCCAAAATCTGTACTCATAGCACTTTTGTGGTCAATTGCTCACTTGCAAAGAAAGGTGAAAAATTTGAGTTGCCTGGCATGCACGTTCCCAGCTGAGACTGAACAGGGCAATGCTCTGCCTTCTTATTTCAGCTCTCATGCTATAAACAAATATCCTTTTCACAGTCTATTTAGTGACATGTGTTTAACATTGTGTGCTTTCGTCGGTGATTTCACTGTTTAAAATTGCCCCAAAGCATAGTGCTAAATGCTATCTAGTGTTCTTAAATGCAAAAGGGCTGTCATGTGCCTTACAGAGAAAATATGTGTATTAGATAAGCTTTATTCAGGCATGAGTTCAGGTCTGCATGCTCTTATTCATGAGTTCAATGTAAATTAATCAACATTATATATTAAATAAAGTGTCGCTTAACAGAAACACACATAAAACAAGATTATGTCTCAATCAGTTGATGAACACTGAGACTTATAGGAACCTCACCCTTTATTTCTTTTAGGAGCGGCACTTCAGTATTATAGAACATAACTACCATGACTAATAGAATTGATTGCATATGACTCATTAGGCTATGATGAGGATTAGATAAATTATTATATACAATGGCCTTGTGAGACTGCTGTGTCAGTTCGGGCTGCTAAAACAAACACCACAGACTAGGGGGGCTTAACCAGTAAACATTTCTTTCAGTTCTAGAGGTTGAGAAGTCCAAGATTAAGGGGCTGATTGGTTAGGTTCCTACTGAGGAGCCACTTCCTACTTTGAGGAAGAATGCCCTTTAACTGTATTCTCACATGATGGAGAGAGAGATCATTTCTGTTGTGTTTCTTCTTTAAGGGCTGAGAGCACTGATCCCATTCATAAGGTTTCCACCCTCTTGTGACCTAATCACCTCCCAGGGTTCCCACCTCCAAAGTTCCTACCTCCCATTACTTTGGGATTAGGACTTCAATTTATGAATTGTGGGTGGGGTGGACATGCAACATTTAGTCCATAGCAAACGATTAGCTCAGAGGCAATGCCCAGTAGATGTCTTCTAGTATTATTTCTCAGGACTAGAACAGCAAGAGATTACTCCACAGGTGGAAACAATAATATTCAGTATTAACCCTTGCCCAAACATTATGTAAATAGAGTTTATAATGAGGCCAAAAAGAATTTAGGACTTGTTGGGTCATCTACCGCACCATTTCACCAGAAATAGCCAAAGATGCTAAAATGTTAGTCACAGATATGGCTGAGGTTATATTAATTAGTTTACTTATTGTTTATATCATCTGCCTGACATTTACTTTGCACATTTATGTAGTGCATTAAATACTATATGTATTCCAAGATGGACAAAACTTGTGCATAACTAAGTAAATAAACATATGATATCAGCAGTGGCTCAATGAGAATGTAAAGCATATATATATATATATATATATTATATATATATATATATATATAAAGAGAATGTAGAGTTGGAATGACTTCCCTGCTAGTTCTCTCAGCATTTTCCTGAGAACTTCCTAGTCTTAAACCCTAGGTGATATTTATCACAACTATAGAAGGGCCATCGTGGTCTGCTGGGAGTCCATTTTCTGCACTGATTAAACTATAACTTGATCGGGGCACCTCGGTGGCTCAGTTGGTTAGGCATCCAACTCTTGGTTTTGGCTCAAGTTATGATCTCAGGGTTGTGATATGAAGCCAGTGATGGGCTCTGCACTGGGCATGAAGCCTGCTTGTCCCTCATCCTTCTCCTTCTGCTCCTCCTCCTCTTGTGCTCACCACTTCTCTCTCTCTCTCTAAAATCACTCATTCACTCACTCACTCACTCACTCACTCACTCACTCACTCACTCTTTAAACAAACTATAATACTGTCATCAACACAGCCTGGTGCTTGAGAGCCCAGATTCTGGAGCCAGACTGCTTGGATTCAAGGTCCATTTTTTTATACCACCAGCTCTGTGACCTTAGGCAAGTCACTGAATCGCTCTGTGTTCCAATTTCCTTACTATGTAAAATGAGCATAGGGATAGTACTTTGTAGCACTGCTATGAGGATTAAATAAGTAAATACTTGACAAGCACCAGAGAAGTGCCTGGCACATAATCTGCTTTGTTTTTATATTTAATGAATGACTAGATCATCATCTCTGAATGTCCCATACCAGACACATACTAAGTGGATAAATAAAATAATTAACAATCAATTGTTGAATGAATGTAAATGACCTTGGAAAATGTGCATAGGAGAAAAATATGAGGAAATGATTTAAAAAGAGCTGATTGGATAGTTAGGATATTTTCAATTGTTCTTGTTCTCCTCTGTTATAAAAACTTTTCTTGTTTTGATGCCATAAATATAAAGCCCAAATCTTAGGGTATGGTATACAAAAAGAAGTCAAGCATAGGATCTGCGGCAGTAACATGTAAATCTCCACACCTCAGGGGCTTAGAAATAGCAAAGCGTATTTCTTTCCCTAGAAAAGTATGATGAAAAAGTAGTTCCCATCCATTTGATCACTAAGAAATTCAGAATATGTTTATCTTGTGTTGTTACCATCTTGTGTCACCATGATGGGAAAAAAGAATGAAGGGAATGAATTCTTAATTGCCATGGCCCAGATAGGGCATGTCATTTCTGCTCACAATCCGTTCCTCAAACTAGACCAATATCCCAGATGCAGTTGATGCAGGAGGAGCCTGGGGAAGGTAGGGACTCACATGGAGATCAAGTGAGCAGCTGTCTCTACCACATGACAGATGAGGCCCTAAATACTCTGATCACAACTGTTTCTACTTTGTTTTTCAAATGAAATGAGGATTTGAGGTCTCGTAAAACTAAGGAATAATCACTAGATGTGTACAACAGACATTCATCACAAGGAAATCTAATTGTGTCAAGAAGAGTGCTCTGTAGACTCCCATTTGGCTGTGTGGGGAGGCAAAGAAATGCAGGATGGGGCTCCTGCTCTCAGTAGACTTGCAGCATAGTTTCGGAGATGTGAAAGGAGAGTCAAGAGGGTCAGGCAGCGTAGAATCAATTGCAACTAAGTGCTAGAGATAAGGTAGGATTTTTTAGGTTTTAGTTTTGTTTTAAGGATTTTATTTATTTATTTATTTGATAGAGAGGGTGAGAGAGATTGGAAGGGAGAGAGAGAGAGAGCGCGCGCGCACAAGTGGGGGAGGGGGGCAGAGGGAAAGGGAGAAGCAGGCTCCCCCTGAGCAGGGAGCCCTATATGGGGCTTGATCCCAGGATCCTGAGATCATGACGAGCTGAAGGCAGACACTTAACGACTGAGCCACCCAGGTGCCCCAAGGTAGTCTGCTTTTATATAAAGAGTTTGGGATTTGGCATCACACAGTCCTGAGCCCCAAAGTTTACTACTTGTAATATCTCAAGGAAGCCACTTAACTTCTAATAGTAGATATACACAGACATACCACTATGTACATGTACACACACACACACACACTAGCTCAATAAGTAGTAGCTGTTATTTATTTATTACTTGTCTGTTTCTGTAACAAAACATCTTTCATGTGAAATATATTTATTTTCTTCAGGTAAAAGATAAAATAGGATATTGCACCCATTATTCTTTGTTAAGCCTCTATTGAACAGCAGACCTGAAGCAAAGGTAAATGTGTCACTCATCTTGTCTGAAAGAATTGCTATCAGGTCAAGTTCTAAACCTCAGCTTGGAAGTCTGGTCCTGCTATATTTCAGGGGGGATAATATGATCACAAGACCTACGTCCAGCAAGAGGGCAGTAGCAGTAGATTAGGGCATCCTTGCGGTGGCAAGTAGCCCAAATTTTATGCCTCAGCCCAGCTGTCCACTTACATCCCTCTCAGAGCCATGCACCTGGAATAAAGGTGTGGTAGGGCATACAGAGTGTTGAAGTCACCATTCCCCTTCCCATTTCAGTAAATACTTCCCTGCTTTCTAGCCTCTGCGTTCTGGAATATGGGGGCACTTCTTTTTCCAAAGTCCAAATTATAGTTTACTGAATTATCTCAAAACTTATGAAATGGGGGAGGGAGTGGTTATTATCTGCTTGGTCCTGTAGATGGTTCTGATTTTCAGTGTCAATTTAGAATAGCAGATGTCCCATCCCTTTTCCTGAGTCCTGTCCATTGCAGATCAGAGACCCTGGGAACTTATGGAGGGTGTTGACAGATGTCTCATATATATCCTGATCCATGATAAAGGAGTCTGGCTAAACGGAGCCCCACTCATTGGCATCGCACTATTGATCACTACCAAACACCAGTAGATCCTTTTTATTCTACAAACATTCTCCACTATTATGAATAAGAATATCATCTTACCATCTCTCCCAGAGCACAGAAGCAAATACAAAGGAAGAATCCTGTAATTTTAACTGCATCAAGCTGTCCTGAGCTCTGTTCATCAGAGAATTCAATTCTGCTGAATAATTCTCCATAGGCACGAATGATAAAAGAGGGGATTATTACCCATCTGTTTGCCCTCTCGGCTTTAGTCCAGCCCTTATTGTCTTCTCAAGCTGGATCCATCTGATTAATTTAGTGACGCAGGAAGGCATCACCAAATATGAGCACATTCCCAGGCCCTGGGAGCCTCTTGCCACACTGAGGCAGAGTGACACAGGGTATTCTGCCTTGGAGCATTTCAGCAAACTGGGGCTGGAATAAGATATTTAAGATCAAGGCCATGACATCTGTGGTTGGGAAAGGGCCAACAGAGATCATTTTTATCTTCTGCTGCACACATGCAATCTATTCATCACAGGCATCAAGATCTTGACTGAGCAGCCAGAAAAAGCACAAGAGCTCTCATCTCCTCTGTTTATATTATTTTGCCTTGTTTTTCCTTACAAGCTAATATAAGGTTTTTTCAAGTCTGCGCAAGACTTTGCCAGGGCCCTTGTTTCCGGGAGACAAATTTAAATGGGATTTGGGCAGAAAAGAAGGGAGACTCTGAAGCATGAGTTCCTGATTTCCAGGTTGTGGAATTCAGGGGTCATTCTTTTAGGGAAATGGATGTGATTGTCAAATGTTCCAACCTAAACAGAAAATAAAATAATTTGTTTACATGCAAACACTTCCACTTAAACTTCATGTGAAAAGCCCATCCATTTCTTTCTCTAGTCTATTCTCTTTGAGGCCAGAATTCTAGATTATAAAAGTTTACATTAGAATCAAAACATTTTCATTGGTGAAAATCGTCTTTTACTCATTTTGTGACTTTTCTGGACCCTATTATAGAGTAGAAATTGTAGCTGTACTTACATGCTTCCAACTCACACTCTTAGATCCAGTAGGATGTATGATAAGAGAACCACTATGTTGTTAGAGATTCTGAGTTCAATTCCAGGCTTTCAAACTAACCACCATGTCTGCCTCCCTTCCCTGGGCTTCCTTTTCCTCGCCTGAGAAATGATATAGTTAGACAACATTGTTTCTGAAGTCCCTTACTGTTCTGAAAATTTCTTTTCCTGGAGGGCATTTGCTTCTAGTGGCATTTACACTATGTATTAACAATTTCCCTGTATTGATTTTGTGGCTACTCTATTAAATAGAAACATGCTTATCTTTGTCTTCATGAGTGTAATAGAGGCTAAAGTGGAGAAGGTGACATGACCTTCACCCTTTAAAGGCACATTATCCTGAGCAACTTCTGAGCTCTGCTTCTAATCTACTTTTGATCATGTCTCTTCTTTCACTAAAGACACAGCAATAAGAACTTCAGAAAGAAGATGCCTATTATGTTTTCACACTCCCCCACTTTCATTTAAAAATGTGCTGCTATCATGCACTTATTTTATAATTTACCACTAATCTCTGTGACACTGCCGTGATCAGGATTTCAGAACATTTCTGAAAGGTGCATTGTCTCATACTGCTTTTGTACAGTGAATTGCATTTTGCTGCTATCCACTTTCAAGATTGCTGAAGCGCACTCATAATGGGTTATCATGATCCCAGGTAAAAGCAACCCAGCAACACCGAATTACACACTCAGGCTTCTCTACCAGGGTCTTACTTTACTTTTCAGATGTAAAGAACTGGACTCGCCCTGTACTTTTTCAGGATCTACGGGAATAGTATAATGAACTATTAAGATCAAGCCTCAGAATTCAGCTCTTCTGAAGTCCTGGGTAGTGATACTACCTTTGTATTTACATTTTTAAGGACAAAGGGGAGAGGAGTAGTAATTGACATTTATTATGTCCCTTCTATCATATATTCCAAATGCTACATTAGGTGCATCTAACTCACCGTTGCTCACCCAAGCCCCTCCAGCAAACTGTGAAGCAGGGAGTATTATGGCCATGCTACTGACAAGAGACTAAAGTTTGGAGATGTTTTGCAAATTACTGAATATTGCACAAGAAGGAAATACAGAATCTTGACTTGAACCCAGGTCTATTTGTTTAGCAAAACCCATATGGTGGGTTTGTGATTTCTTCATCCTTTTTAACTTTTTAAAATGTCCATTCTGCATACATAATACATTTCTTACATTTGTTTTTTTTTATTTTTTTTTCATTTATTCTTATTTCTTTGTTGTAGTAGCATGATTTCATTTTCTACCATGCAATCATCCACCAATATACTATGCAATCATCCATCTTTTGGAGTTTGCTGTTCCCTTGTCTGCCATCTTACAAGGACCACGTTTCTGCAAATATTTTTAGATCTGGCACAGGGTCTTTGTGAAACCAACCATAATGGAGCCTGTAATTCATGTGTCTGAAAGTCCTTCCCTGATATAGACAGGTCTAGTTGTCCTGCCTCTTTAATCAAACAGGGGGATAGAAGGGATGAAGAACAGAGGCAAGTCTGTAAAAGAGCTGCTGGTAGAGAATAACCACTGGAGTCTTGTGAACATGTTGAATCAGCTTAAGAACTTAATTTTTTAAATCAATAATAAAGAAGGTGAGAGTTTAGGGTTTTTTTTCCTATCGTGGACACAGTTGTCTATATGAATAAAAATTGAAAACAGAGATTGTGAAAAACTGCCAAATGACCTAAAAACTATGGAAATTTCTTGCAAGCCCTAGACAACGGAAAGTCAACACCAAAGGCAGTCTACAGGCTGCACGCAGGTGGAAAATACTGAAGGTCACACATAATGTCATTTTACCAGATGTGCACATCAGCATAAATATATGTTCTCAGCAATCCTTAAGGCAGAGTGCTGGTGGGTAGAAATGTAGACAGCATCTAAGGACACATCTTTGGCTTGTGCCATCAAATACTGAGATTCAATGTTCTTTTCACTCTTATTAAGTTAACAGACACTATAGTTCTAAGACAGAAAATCCTGGGAATAATGTACCTTCTGAAAATTAATAGTTTTTACATTTTTTGACAAGATCCATGTTTCTGGGAGCAAGGAATCCTTTGCAGGGTTGTGTGGGGGTGTTTTTGTTTTTGTTTTGTCATTTATGGTCTACAGCTGGAGCACTTTTCTCAAGATCCTATAGCCTCTGCTGTTGCTAAGCCACATCTCAGATATAACAGTGATCTATAATCTGGAGTTATTATGAAGATTCAGTATTTTGAAGCCATTCTTGAGAATTTGATGAATTTCATTTTCTGCTTAGGAGATTCTAGTTGCAAATCTAGAATTAGATAGAATAGAGTTATTGTTCATATTCAAGTGATTACCCAAAGGAAATACTCCCTTCTTGCTGTTTCTCTAGGAGAAAATAATGAATTCACACACACACACACACACACACACACACACACACACACACAAAGATATAAAGAAAAACTGCCAGATATGTTTAAATCCAAATTCCTGTTGGTACTTTGATACTGGCATTTGCTGTTCTTTGTGCTAAGAACAGGAAGTCCCAATCTTTAAAACATTTTGAAGGTAGTTTTATCAAATGACAAATTATCTCACAGCAAAGAGCCTATCTCCCATATAAGAATCAAAAACCTGCTTGAAAAGTCGATAAATAACATCTAATCCTTTGTTTCATTTCACAAGCAGTTCAGAGAGAAAGATGCTCTGTCTCAGTATTTCTGAAGCCTGGCTACACATTTGAATCCCTCGGGTCTGTTTGTAACCTAGCAGATTCGACCCGCCCCAACGATTTGGTTCAGTTTCTCTGGATGGAGCTTGGGCTTTTTATTTCTAAAAACTGCTCAGGTGAGTACAATAGGCAGCTAGGCTTGAGCACTGCTTTGGGGGGACACTCATCAACGGAATGCAGGGCAGACATGGAGGCTGGAAACATGCAGTAGCAGCTGGATGTCGGGGAGAGAGAGAGGCAAAGGAAGGCAGATACTAGTTAGATTTGAGCTCACCAGCAATTACTGGAAATAATTATTACTTAATTTTCTTACTCCATGGCAGTTACATGGCATAATGGAAAGATCTTGCCCCTGGCATTGAGCAAGTGCCTAGGTTTCTGATGTCAGGACCATCCCGTTAATTCAGATACAAAGACTCAGAGGCAAGCTTAGTAGAATTGCTGCTTTAGTGATGCTATTTCCAATAATATGCACAGAACCATGAGTATGAGGTCAACCTCACGTTGGCTAGAGCTGGGGGAACCAGAGGTAAAAAAAAAATACAAAATTGTATATGAACTTTTTTTCATATACAACGGAATGTTACTGTGTCATGAAAAAGAATGCGATCTTGCTGTTTATGACATCGATGAAACTAAAGGGTATTATGCTAAGTGAAATAAGTCAGACAGAAAAAGACAAGTACTGCATAAATACTTATATGTGGACTCTTAAGAAAACTAAAACAAAAGAGAGAAACATACAAAACAAAACATAACGTTTCAGAAAACAGAACAGACTGCTGGTTGCCAGAGGGAATAGGGGTGGAGGGATGGGAAAAATAGGTAAGGAAGGCTAAGAAATAAAAGCTTCCAGTTCTAAAACAAATAAGTCATAGGCATGTAATGTACAAGATAAGGGTTACAGTCAGTAATATTGCACATACTTTATATGGTGTCAGATGGTTACTAGACCCATTGTGGTGATCAGCTTGTAATGTATGAAAATAAAGAATCACTATCTTGAAACCAATGAAATATTGCATGTCAAACAAAATTCAATAGAAATACATATTTTTTATTCTTATCTCTTCCATCCTCCAGCTTATGGCATCCATCACCACCACTCCCCATTCACCGCTGCTGGCTCCCTCTTGGTGGGTACCTCTATTTCTGGTCCATTTTCAGATTCATATGTATATTTTTAAATATCTGTAGCCATCACTTTCTTATCCACCTTCTACCTTCCCTTCCAGACTAAGAAAAATGTCTGCATTTCTTTTTTTTTTAAGTTTTTATTTATTTATTCACGAGATAGGCAGAGGTATAGACAGAGGGAGCCTGTTGCGGGACTCGATCCCAGGATCCCTGGATCATGACCTGAGCCAAGGCAGACACTCAACCACTGAACCACCCAGGTGCCCCAATGGCTACATTTCTTATCCTGCCTTGGATCTGTAATGCTGCCCTCCTTCCCAAGGATTCTTCAAGCCCAGTTCTGTCTGCTTCAAACTAGTTTCTACGTTTTCTGATGTCTTTTACTATTAAGTCACAGGACCATTTCTCTAGTGTTCCAGTGTTTTCTCCTTTTCAAGGCCTCTGGCTCAGTTGCTAAATTTTCTCATATAATTTGAGCAAATAACCCAGGGAAAATTGGTGCTCCTGTCTCCAACTGGGAAGACTGGGTACCTGGAGAATTAGGGACTCCCAAACAAAACATGTCTGTAAGGATACAGCCTGACACTGACTCATGCAAAACATTAATAAATTAGGGGAAAATAATACCTACTTAAAAGTTGTCATAGAGAGTACAGTGAAATTATACATCCCCAGTAGCTGGCATACATTGGCACATCCCAACTTTTGGCATCTGCCTCCCCTGTATTCCCTAAGGGCAAGGAACTGTGATATGGATCTCATCCAGATTGTTAGTAGTATTTAGTATCTCAGGTTTGGAACATATGGGATATATTCATATGGTTCCAAAGAAAGAAGGGTAAGAGGCTTTTCTCATTTTCTCTTAATTACTCAGAAATTTTTAAAAATTTTTTGTATATTTTTTATTGGAGTTCGATTTTCTAACATATAGTGTAACACCTAGGGCTCATCCCGTTAAGTGCCCCGCTCAATGCCCATCTCCCAGTCACCCCATCCCCCTGATCACCTCCCCTTCCACTACTCCTTGTTCATTTCCCAGACTTAGGAATGTTTCATGTTCTGTCTCCCTCTCTGATATTTCCCACTCATTTTCTCTTCTTTCCTCTATAGTTTTTTATCTCTATTCATATTCATTATTTTTGACAAACTATTGGGGTTCATGAATATAAAAATAAAAATACACACAGGTGGATGGTAAGGGTGCATTTATGCTGATGGTTTCTGGATTGCACTGAAGACTTTAATACTTGTTCCACAAAGTTCTGAGTATCCCTACCCCACTTAATTTTTTTAGAGTAGTTTTAGGTTCATAACAAAATTGAGCAGAGAGCACAGAGAGTTCCTATTTACCCCCTTCCTCACACATGCATAACCTTCCTTACTATCAGTATCCCACACCACAGAAATCCTTTTTTTTTTTTTACAACTGATGAACCTACATTGACATATTATTATCATACAAAATCCACAGTTTACATTTAGATTTATTGGTCATGTACATTCTATGGATTTTGACACATGTGTAATGGGATGTGTTCACCAATTCAGTATCATGCAGAATAGCTTCACTGCCCTAAAAACTTCTATGCTCCACATATTCATTCCTCTCTCCCTAGAACTCCTGGCAACCACTGAACTTTTCACTGTCTCCATGGTTTTGCCTTTTCCAGAATGTCATAGAGTTGGAATCATACAGTATGTAGCCTTTTCAGACTAGCTTCTTTTGCTTATTAATATTCATTTAAGATTCCTCCATGTGTTTTCATGGCTTGAGAGCTAATTTCTTTTTAATGCTGAATGATATTCCATTGTCTTGTTATCCATCCACCTGCTGAAGGACATCTTGGTTGCTTCCAACTTTTAGATATTATGAATAAAGCAGCTATGAACACCTATGTGCAGATTTTTGTTTGGACATAAGTTTTTAACTTATTTGGGTAAATCCCAATGAACACAGTTGCTGGATCATAAAAGCTCTATATTTTGTTGCTTCAAAATTCATTGTCACGGACATTTACAACATGGTAGACTAAATCCACTTTAGAATGGTAAGAGAACTTTTAGTCAGACTCAATGATCAATGCAAAGTGAGATCCTGCACCCCAACAGTTGGCTCTTTTGATGAATACAAATGTTGCAATTTCAGACACTTTTATTGTATTGAATAGCATGTGTCATGCTATGGAGGGTTCCCAGTAAAGAAATTCGTTGTTCTATTTCTCATGTGTCATGATTTTCAAGGTGTTATACCCCAATTTATATGCTATATAAATGCTATGCCTCCTTAAACCCCACTTTAGGTATGAGTGATTAAGCATATCTGCTGAATTGGTATGGCTGGTCCACCAGAAAGGTATTTAAAGAGAGAAACGAGAATAAAAGGTCCTGTGTGGGGGCGGACTGACTTGACCCTAGGTAGATGGGCTTTTTATAATATAGATTTGATTATAAGAGGGGAAGTGATTCTGAGTGCAGCATGATTGTAGTCTCCTAGGTGCATCTTGCAACCTAGCTCCCCCTGGATGCATATTTAGAGCAACAGAGAGCAGAGATGTTACATGAAAGCTTAAATGCTGTTGTTTTGTCTTGTTTTTTTGTTTTTTGTTTTTTTTTTTTCTAAAAGAAATTGCAGACTAACGGAACATGAGCAATCTTATTTCAGGAACTTTAGGCCAGAGTGTAACCAAAGGGAAAAAATGCATTCCCCCTTCCATGTAGCCACAGATAGCCCTGCAGATTTAGTGAAACAAACCCCTGGTGGGTGGTGAAGAACATGTAAATCCATGAGTCCCAGCATTACAACTCACTGGATTTGTAGCAGGAACAACAAGGATGTCGTAGTTACCAGGTAGAACAGCCGGGGAGCTCAGCTGAGCAGACTTGTATGAAAGCACATGTCTATCAACACTTGGGAATTCTTAGCTATTAACAGGGAGACTGAGGCAGGGCAAGACCCCAGGCATGGGGAGGAGAAAGATGGAAGGGGCCTGGGTCCCTGGCTGGCCTCATGAAGCCACCCCACAGTACTGGCCTCCTCCAACTCTCCTTATGCCATTCAGTGAGAAGTAGTAATCTCTAACCAGCCAGTGTTATAATGGGTCTCTGCTAATGGATCTTGTATTCTGATATCTCTCTTTCTCAGTGACACCCCCCCCCCCCCCCGCCGCAGAGTATGTTCATCCTACCTCCTGGCCTCCTCTGTAGATCTTCCTCTGCAAAACATACACCCCACGTATTTCCTAAACACCCTCTTGTCTGGGGATATACATGTGATTTGGCAAATTCACTCAGGTCTCTATTAGGACTTTCCTTAGGATACTGAAATTTTCTTAGATGGTTAATATTGTTTACATTTTAACAAAGGTTTTTCTTATGTTAGAAAAATAAGTGACCAAAGGTTTGAGGTGTCAGCCATGGTGACAGACTTTATGGAGGTGACATTTTCATGCACTAAGATCTATAGGTGTCCCTCCATAATACTTTGATTGCCACCCGCCCCCTCCCATGTGTATGGCTGACCTGGAGAGAAGAAATCCACAGTACTACCCCACATGGGCCCTTTATAGCAATGTCAGCATATTTCCTACAGTATGACTAAACTGAGTTGCTTCCACTCTGGAAACTAAATACTTCCAAGATATAAGATGAAAAATATTAAAATAATAAAGAAAGTAAAAGGCATTCACATGGACTCAAGGACGTTCAAGTAAATACAGTTATGAATACAAAGTCATTTAATTCAAAACCAAACATGCCTGGAGATTGCATCTCTGCTTCAGCTTGTACCTGGTGAGCCCTTGATTTGCACAATATAAGATTCCTTGAATAGCGTCTCTTACATAGTAGGTGACTAACAAATATTATTTAATGAATGATGGATGACTCTGCTATGTGAGCAATATTGGTAAGTAAGTAAATCTCCATTTGTGAAACTTCTTATGCATTTCTAATCCCTAAGAAACTGGGTGTATAAGACTGGTATAGAAAACATGCCAGCTAGAAAAATAAATGTGAAAGGGAAGTCAAGGGGAAAAGGTGGCAGAAGCATCCAGAAAATTATATAAAGACAAAATTGATTAATTCTCTTCTGTCACTTGGCACCATATTTCTGGAGTAAAGTTTTCTTCATTCAGCAGCAGTTCATTTGAACCCCCTGAGCCCAGTCTGAGCCATCAGAAGGTGGGAAAGTGTCACATATGGGCATGGAGAGAATTTATTTCCTCCACGAACGGGCAAACACAGACACAATTGCTTGGAACAGCTAGCGGTGGCTCAGGACCGCAGTAGGAAGGATTCCTAAAGAAACACAGGTGACCATGACAGGCTTCAGGTGGGTGGGATGTAATTTTACTCCTTGCAGTGGGCGTGAACAGGAAGAAGGCACCAGCTTTAACTTGTAAGGCTCACTGCAGCTAAATCAGGCCTGTTCAGTTCAAAGGAATGCGTTAATTTTCTATTCACTGAATTCTGCATGCCTCATGAATTGTTTATGATTTATTTTTATTTGCTCAATCTCTTCTGAGCTATATCATCTCAAACTCTCTCCTACTGATCAATAGACAGTCCTGACCGATGAGCTTCCATTCATTTCAGTCTTTTCAGGAAAAGCACACCTGTAACCTGCTCAGTGGGTGCTCACCCCTGGTGAGGGGGGGGGGGGGGTTCCTCCTCTCATAAAAATGTCCTTGCAGGACACCATCCTCATTGCTTAGCGCAACGGCGGCATACTCTCCAGTTGAATCTTTAAAGGAGATCAGTATTATGCTGGTAAAGGTTTGACAACAATAACAACAACGCCCAGGTGAAGGTGGGACCCTGGTTTGCAGCATTTGTTCATTTCTGTGGCATGAACACATCCACCACAACCTGTGTCATGTTACCAGTATAACCTGTTTCATGTTACCAGTATGAAGCCACTGAACCCAGAGTTGGAGAGAGACATGCACAGCTGACTCTCAGGAGCTGGTATGAGCCAACTTGAGCACACCATTACATTTGATGTTAATCATTTTCTGGGTCCTTCTGGAAACCTACTCTCATGTGGGCCTCTGAGATCAGACAGCTAAATTTCTCTTAAGACTGTAGACCTAGGAAGGACTCCTGGTGGGTTTTCTTACCTACAGAACCCCCACAGAATTCATCTATGTTTGGAAAACCTTCCGGCAAGAGGCCTCTCTCGTGCTGCTATTGAAAAATTAGCACCGTAGGCTGTCAGGCCCACCTCGCAGCATCCTTAATATCTCCTTCTTCTTTGCAGTGTCCCATCTCTGCCACTCCACTGCCACCTTCCTGTCTGCCAGTCCCACAGATATTTGCCAGGAACTCTGAGTTGTGAGCTACATGGCATTCTTGTTATTCACCTTATAAAGTGAAAAGAAGGAATCAGAGAGCTCCTTTCTCCCTCCTGCCTCTTCTGGGCTGCTGTTACAGTGATATTAATTTTTTTTAATATATAGAGAGTGCACAAGCATGGCATGGGGGGCAGGGGCAGAGAGAGGGAGACTCGTAAGCAGGGCTGGATCTCATGACCCTGAGATCATGACCTGAGCTGAAATCAAGAGTTGGATGCTTAGCTGACTGAGCCACCCAGGCACCCCTACAGTAGTATTTCTAAATTTTTTTTTTTAATTTTATTTATTTTATGATAGGCACACAGTGAGAGAGAGAGAAGCAGAGACATAGGCAGAGGGAGAAGCAGGCTCCATGCACCGGGAGCCCGACGTGGGATTCGATCCCGGGTCTCCAGGATCGCGCCCCGGGCCAAAGGCAGGCGCCAAACCGCTGCGCCACCCAGGGATCCCTACAGTAGTATTTCTAAAGCTAACTTACCTTTTTGTAGTACATCTTTTTTTTAAATGTCATTTCTCTATCCTTGTTGCTGTCATCTGCTGATTTCCAGGAAAGGCAACAAACTTTCCTGATGAGTTAAGTACCAGGTGGACAAGATTTTTCCCGCCTCTTCCCTTGTAATTATTCTCATGAGTTTCAACAACCACTTGCTTTTATTTATATGCACACTCTGGCTTCTCATTCTCATATATTAGTTATTCTAGTCAAAATGAATCATTTGATTTTTTTTTATCATAGTCACGCTTTATTCTCTCCCAGCTCCATAGCTATGGCAGTTGTCTTTCATTTGGCCCCTATCCCAATCCATTTTCTACCTTGAGCTGTGCTCCAGGGAGCTGTTCCTGGAGAAGTCACCTAACTACCTTGCTCCTTTGCTTCATGTTGGGACCAGCAATGGGCATCACATCACGAGATGGAGAGTGGGAGGGAATGGGTTCGGGAGTTTTTCTTCCTGTTGTTGTCTTCCTGCTTGAACATCATGGCTCTTGCAGTGATTAGCCCCTCCCAGACTACAGCTCTGTGAGGTGGTCCTTCCTCCATGGCTCCAGTCTTCAGCAACTCCTAAAACTTTCCTCCTCCTCCTCCACCACCTTCTTCTTCTTCTTCTTCTTCTTCTTCTTCTTCTTCTTCTTCTTCTTCTTCTTCTTCTTCTTCTTTCTTCTTCTCCTCCTCCTCCTGCTCCTTCCTCTTCCTCTTCTTTCTCCTCTCTCTTCCTCTTCCTCTTCTTCCTCTCCCTCTTCTTCCTCTTCCTCCTCTTCCACTTCACCTCCTCCTCCTTTTTCTTCTTCTTTTAAGTATAGTTCACATGCAATGTCACATTAGTTTCAGGTATACAACTTAGTGATTTGTTAAGTTTATACATTATGCTATTTGACCACAAGCATAGCTACCATCTGTCTTGTAACATTGCCATTATAATATTATGGACTGTATTCCTTATGTTGTGCCTTTTATTCCCCTGACTTATTCATTCCAAAACCAGAAGCCTGTAAGGTGTAATCTCTCATGTGTTATGTGTTATGTGTCCCCAGGCCCTCAACATCTGTATGTGTCCCCAGGCCCTCAACATCTTTGTCCATCCCTTAAGCCTACTAGGTCGTATATAAATAGTCCCTGGAATCAGTCACTAAAAGCCTTTCCAGAACTTCATGGGACTGTGCCTTAAAGTCCCCACTATTATAGAACCGCGGCTAATATCAATTTTTCCATCTGCCAAATCTCCATGACAGCATTCTCTCCATTGGAAAATGTTACTCACCTTTAAGATCCAAATGCTACTTGCTATATAAAATAATATTCTCATGTATTTCCCAGTAGAAAGCAAAATCCCTTTCAGAGTTCTCAAGGTTTTTATCTACAAATCTCTTGATATACATAATTAACCAAGAAAATAAAACAAATACTTATCATATCTCTGTCACATTTAAAGATGGAATGTAGGTTTAAACCTCCTAAAGTTCCAGTTCAATGTTTTTCAGTAAGTACCATTTGTTAAATGCGTGAACAAGTTATTTCTCTACCCCTTATATTTCACCTAGTTGATCTTAACTTTTAACAAATAATCTTGTGAGAGTTAACTTTATGCTGTGTTTTCTATTCTTCCTCTCAAACACACACACACAAACACACACAGAGTATGTGCCCCTTGTAGAGTTCCACCAATCACTTCTATAAGATTGAGTCCTAAACTTATGTTTTTTTGTGTGTGTCAGATTTCCATTTCTAACTGCCAATTTATCATCACTGGATATAGGCATCACTACTTTACCCTCCCATATCCTATGCTGATATAATGATCTTTTTAAAAATACCTCCTTGGCATGATTTCCACACTTCTGAAAATCACCTATATCTTTCTATAACACAAAATAAGACACTTGAAATCATCCTGAAATGCAGTTTCTCCTACTTCTCGATCCTACCTCTGCAAATTCCCTTGAATTACAAAAATGTTTTCTATCAGTTTTCCAATTGCCTTAATTCATTCCCCATTTATTTGTACAAAAATCATTACTACATACTAAAAACTCTTCAAATTCCCCATGTTTTCCCCATTACAATATACAGAGCTGTGCTATTGGAGAGCAAGTTCATCACCTTTATTTTATAGACAGAGCAATGGGGCAAAGAGGGGGCAAATAACTCACTTTACCTCACACATCTGAGTGGTGTGAAAAAGCTGGAATAAAAGCCTGTCTCATGATACCTACCATGGCATTTCCCCACTATCTCGAGATTCAGTCTTTATCTTCCTGCTAGATTCATGCTAATGAGGATCAGTAATCTATTCACATGATTTGAGAATACGTAATGCTCCCTTGAAGATGATCAGAATCGTATTTGCTTCTCTTTCCATTCCCATGATCCTAGTTAACTCACCTATTTAGGATAGTCCAGGCTGTTAAGCCCACATATCCACTTACTCATTTTTTTAAAAGATTGATTGGTTGGTTGATTGATTGATTGATTTTAGATAGAGAGTGAGAGAAAGTATAGAGCAGGGGTTGGGGCAGAGGAAGAGAGAGAGAGAATCTCAAGCAAACTCCCCACTGAGCATGGAGCCAAATGTGGGGTTTGATCTCACAACCCATGAGATCGTGATGTGAGCTGAAACCAAGAATTAGACGTTTAACTGACCGAGCCCCCAGATGTCCCATCTACTTATTCATTTTAATATATTAGTCTTCACTCTAGTTACTTGAGATGCATATCCATAAATACCGTTGGATATAACTCTGAGTCTGAGTAATAGTGATACCATGAAGTTGTGGTACAGAACTTCCCTCCTCCAATAAACAAAAGTAAAAATAGAACAACCCTGCCAAGAATTTTCCAACATTAGAAAGAAATACAGAATAATTATAAACTTCAAAAAGTTATGACTGGTGAAAGGACAGAAAATTCTGGTCTATTGGCCAGGCTGACAGGATTCCCAAGCTTGCTTCAACCCCAGAAAGCAGCACGGAAGATATGAGAAACTGCAGAAATCCTGCAACTTCTGCATATTCTCTTACTTGAAAAGGAGTGGGCTAAAGAGATGGGTAGATATCCCTGGGAAAATCAAGATAAAATATTGTGAAAATGCTCTACAAACCACATCTGGACCTTAGCAGAAGCAGAAAGGGCTCCTGATTCTCTTGCTCCAGCATGTAGTGCTAAGTCAGGGGAGTGAGCCAAAGACCTCAAGAGTTGAATGCATGCCAAGCTGGGTGGAATGGAGTATAATAGAGGACATCTGCTGAGATATCAGCAATAAGAGTGAACTCAGGACCTCAGCTCGGACTGCAGCTGGCCTCAGCTGTGCTTGCCCCTTCTCCACATCCTGCTCTTGGTGCCCGCTAACTCAGAAGGGAAGTCAGATGATTCCAGACAAGGTAGGGATGATATCCAGGAAAAAAAATCACACAAACTATTTCAGAGAAAAACTAAAATCTGAACGAAGGTGGAGGAAGAAAATAAATGATTTCAGAGCCATGAAATCATTACAGTAAAAAAAAAAAACCCAAAAATCCATCAAAATATGTAAGTGGAGGAAGACATTGAGTTTAAAAGATAGCACAGATGATTCAATGGAAAGAATATATAGTTTATGAAATAAAAGAAATAAAAGCAGATTCTCTGCTGGTACTTTAATCTCTTGAATGATCCAATGAGAACTGGATTTAGTAACCCAAGGAAAACACAATAATATAATAAAAGAGAGAAGGAGAAGAATGGAGATATAAAGAAAAAAACTAAGATAAAACAAAATCAGTACAGATAAATTAGAAGCAGCAAAAAGCAAAAAATTATCATGTAAATCAGGCTTTATACTGAATGAAACTAAAGAGACAACAAGTTTAAAATACATACTTAGGAAGGCAATAGATATGGAAACTTATGGAAACTCTTAGTCCATCCACCATAAGGGTGATTGATATTGCTCAAGTAGACTCTGGCAAATAGGACAGAAAATAATCAGAGATATCATATAGGAAAATTCACCTAAAGTAAATAGATGATAGAGCATTCCATATACTAAGAAAAATCAATACAAAGCTGGTGATATAAAAACACATTTAGTTAAGTTACTGAATAAAGCTTCCCTTAAGTTTTTGGGAAGAAAAAGCAAGGAACATACATGTGGAAGAAATTTGTCTCAGAATAAAAACTCAAGTTTCCAAAACAAGGTAACAAAATCTCCGTTGGACCAAGTTAATGTGTTATTCATATATAAAAACAAACAAACAAAAAGCATTTCATATATGAAATAATAGGTTTGAGGAAACTTAGGAGCAATGAAATTTTATCGAAGTTGAAGTTTCTTTACTGAAGAAAATGCAACCGGAGAAGAAGTGACTTAAAATAAAAAACACAGAAACTAAGAAGCCATGATAACAGGACAGGAGTTCAAATCTTAATTCACCTAAATATAACTATAAGATAAAACAGCTGAGTAAATGTTATTATACCAGATATAAGCCATTAAAAATTAAGTATTATAGAGGCAATAAACTCAGAAGAAAGGAGACATAGAGGTTACTAATTACCTCATCTATCTCAGAAGGAGTTAATCAGTGATGGTGACTAAACTTAAAATATGTAAATTAAATATATCTATGCTGACTGAAATGTATTGATGGTTTTAATCAATTTTTTTTCCTGAAACTTAGAGGTGTCTTTTAGTATGTATTACCTCTTACAATGGAAAAACTGAAGTTCTATAATTTTTTCATTTACGTTAGTTGCTTTACTGGTCACTAAATTCACATCAACATTACCAGCTGCTATTTTATAATAACATTTATCCAAGTATTCTATCTTAAAATTATTTTTGCCTCTTCCTCTCCTCATCTATCTACTTTTTTTTATCTATATTTTCCTTTCAATGTCTACCGAAAGACTGTTTAAATAATTCAGAGTAATAATGTCCATTTTAAGTAATTTATTTTTACAATCTTACTTGTTTTGGTGTGGCCAGATTTAGGTTGAATGTGAAACATCACTTTAAACAATCATGGCATCAATTTAAACTTTTTCAAGAAATTAATCATTAAAGCTATTATTATTATTATTATTACTATTATTTTAAGTAGGCTCCATGTCCAGTATGGAGCCCCATGTGGGGCTTGAACCCATAACCCCGAGATCGAGACATGAGCTGAAATCAAGAGTCAGACGCTTAACCTACTGAGCCACCCAGGCACCTGAATCATTGAACTTATTTTTGAAAGTCCGTAGGAAATCAGTGGGAAGACCAGGTTACAAAAGACTGGCCTTTTACTGTGCAGTAATGGACAAAAGGAATCAGCTTTAAGGAGCCTCCTGAAGCAATTCAAAAATACTGGGATTTGCAGCTACCTCATTTATTACTTCCAGAATATTTTTTTTTCCTTTTTCACTCATTATTTTTTTAACTCTCACAACTATTTGTCATCAAGGCTAATTGTTTAGCTCACTACCTACCTATTGGCTGTAGGATTACAATATTGTCTAAGAAAAAATTGAAGAAGAAAACAAAATAAATGAAGGTTGGTACGGATTGGGGGAGTAAGTGAATACTCATCTGTGTTAGTCAGGATAAAGTGGGTGCTGCTTTAATCCCAGAATCTCAAGACAGTGCAACAAAGTCCAATGAAGTCAGGGAGCTCATCTACCAGCAGCTGTCTTCAAGCTGTTGACTCAGAAAGCCAGACTGGTACCATCTTGTCACTCTGCCATCTTGACAGATGATCCCAACAATCACTGAAATAAAGCAAGAGAGAATGGAGAGAACTTGTGCTTGCACTTTTTGCCTATTGACCTAAAAGTAAAAACAACAGTTTATTTATAATTTATTGTCCAGGACTAGCTCATGGCCCTGTCCTAACTGCAAGAGAGCCTGGGAACACGGTATTCCTGTGTATTCAGGAAGAGGACAATAAAGCAGAATTCAGGGAATGCTTAATATTACCACTTTCACATGACCTGAAACTGAAACAGTTATGAAGTTAAACAATAATGATCTGAGAAATTAAAAGAAGTGAGAAATAATTATTATTGCATTTACATAATAAGACATGCTATGTTCATGAGTTGGAAGAATTAATACTGTTAAGATGGAAATACTGCTCAAATCTATCTGCACATTCATTTAACATGGTCCCTTACACAATCCAAGATGATTAATTGCAGAAACTGAAAATATGATTCTAAAATTACCATATACCGCATACAAATATTAAATCAAAATGGATCAAGACATAAGTATAACAGCTGAAACTATAAACTCTTAAAAGAAAACATAGCCACATTTGTCCTCTTGAATGAAGCAATGGTTTCTTAGATATAACATCAAAAGTACAAATAAAACAAAAACATATAAGTTACAACAAGAAAAGGCAGATGTCAAACATAATTGAAATTTAAAATAATTTGTGCATCAAAAGACATTATCAAGAGATTGAAAAGTCAATCCATATAACATGAGAAAATATTTGCAAATCATATATCTCATAAGGGTCTGATATTCAGAAATATATAAAGAACACAGTTAAACAACAAAAATACACAATCCAATTTTTTAAATGGGGAAATGATTTTAATAGACTTCTGTCCAAAGAGGATGTACAAGTGACCAAAACACATGACAAGATGGATCAACATCATTAGTAATTAGGAAAATGCAAGCCAAAACCATAATGAAATACCATTTCACTCCTACTAGGATGGCTACAATCAGAAACACAGACAATAGTAAGGGTGTGGAGTTATTGGAATCCTCATACACTGTTGATGGGATGATAAAATTGTAAACATATAAGCATACATCTATAGAAAAATTTGTACATGAATGGTGTTATATTCACTCGTAGGAAGACACAAACTACCAAAACTGACCAAGCATTATTTATAATTGCTTAAAAATAGAAACAACCAAATATGGATTGAGAAATGGATAAACATAGTTGGTATATACCATACAATGAAATATTCAGCCACAAAGAGAAATAAAGTACTGATGCCTCACACTACATGGGTGAACCTTGAAAACATTATGCTACACGAGAAAAAGGCAAACACATAAGGCTACAGATTCTATCTGATGTAAAATGTCAAGAATGGGCACATATGTAGAAACATAAAGTAGATTGTTTTCCGGGGATTGGGGCAGGAGAGAAAGAAAGTATCTGCACATAAGTAAGAGGTTTTCTTTGGGATGATGAAATGTTCTGGAATGAATATCCTTGACGGTTGTACAACTGTTTGAACATACTAAAAACTATTGCTTAAACTGGACATTTTTAAGTAGGCTCCACATCCAGTGTGGAGGGCTTAGATTCATGGCTCTGAGATCCAGAATCACATGCTCTAACAGCCAAGCCAGCCAAGTGCCCCAGAATCGTGCATTTTAAATGAGTGATTTAATCGTACATGAATTGTATCGGACTAAAATATCGTGTAAGAAAAAAAAATTAAGAAGCCAAATTGTTGGTAGAGAAAATAAAGTTACAGGATGAAATAGACTCTAACCCCACCTATTGAATATGTATGCTGATCTGTTTTCAGGTTTATATATAAAAATGTATAGAGAAAGGACTGGAGTAATATAAAAATAATTGTATTGGGGAGATTTCAATGTGGGGGACTTTTTATTGTCTCTGTATTTTGCATCCTTTGAATGTAACAAGAATATATTTATATATTATGTAAAACTAAACAAAAGAAAATGAATGAAGTTAGAAAGTATGAGAGACAAACACTATTATATTCCATCTTCAATGCCCAGTTCCATTTCCTCTGTTATATGAAGTCTTCCTCAACCTTTTACTGATTTGTCTTACCTGCACTCTTGCAACCCACACATTATGTGCTAAGTATCTTAGTACCTAATCAGATATTTAAATAATTCAGCTACATGTGCAAATACTGGCTACACTGTAAAGCACAGTAAAAATATCATGGCAGCATGTTGGACAGCCTTTTGGCCCAATCCGTGTGAAATTAAGGATAGCAAAGCCAAAATTGGAGGTATACAGTCAGAAGCTGGATAAAGCTTGCCCTGGATGCCAAAAGAAGTCCTTAAAATAGTAGCCATGTCAGAGATCTGAGATTGCATATTCTGGATTTTTACATAAAGAAACACCTTAAATCTAGCATTTTCTGAGCAAATTGATTTCAAGCGAGCAGTGTTTGGTAAGCAAGCAAGCAAGCAACTATAGAAGTTCCAGAGTCTACATAAAAAATGTCCTTCCAGTCTTGGAAGCAAACAAGCAACAAAATAAAACCCACAAGACTTAAGAGAATAGGTGCACCTCATCATGGTCTTAAAGGTTAAGTTCTTATATAGTATTGCTTTTATCTCTGCATTCATACTATTTCCTACATGTTGGCCTCAAGTCCCCAATAAGACTTCAAGAGTGCCATCCACTGTGATTTAGAAAGAATGCTTGTATTTATCCTACAACTTCTAACATTTATGAGATTGAGCACCTGATAGATTTTGTTAATTTAATTGATAAAATGACCAGTTACACAGTTCTTGACAAGTGAAAATTCATTTTCCAAAAATATTAAGGGTCTGTTTTGACCAAACCCAAAATAACAAACTGAATGGTCACAGTCATCAAATAAAACATGGAGAACTAATTTCACAGGGTTCATAATAAATCTGACATGAAGAATAAAATAGAGAATGGAGTTCATTTGACAGTCTCAGACAGCCAGAATCTCAGAAGGGAGTCAGACTGGACTCTTAAAAATACTAAGAATCCCTCTGCCTAGCCTTTACTAATATGACTGTGTTTGTTATTAATGTTCTATTGGTAGCAGATAATATGTATTGAAGGTGTATGCCAGGAGCATGGAGCTAAACATTTTTATGTATATTATCTCATTTGATAATCATGATAATCCTATGCAGTAGGTGCTATAATCACACATATTGTACAGATGAGAAAATTGGAACTGAGCATAAAGAACTGTCCATGCCCACACAGATAGTTGGTAGTGAAGATATGATTTCATTTCACTTCAAGCCTAACTCCCAAATTCATGTTCTTTACTAATAATAGCGTTCTCATTAGCTATACCAAGAATTGAATATTGAATATTCAATTGAATATTTGAGTATTACCAAGAATTCAGGATTCCCATGCTATCCTGCCATGGTAGTTTGTTTCTCAAAGGAAACCTATGTCCTCAAAGGAACTGTATGTCCTGAGGACTAAGTCAGTTAGCTAGAGGTTTAGTCTCCAATCCTAATAAAATATTTGCTGAACTAGTCTTGGTTCTGTGATGACCCTACTTATAGAGCCTCATTTGACCAAAGTGGCCTCCTTTTTCCTTTCTTCCTGATTCCAGCCACTTGCTATGCCAAATGCTGAAGAAGCCTAAGTCTAGAGGAAATGACCAACTGAGAGCAAGCCCATCAGAAACTCATGTTTTCTCTCTTGTTTTCCTTCATTTCCTCCTTTTTGCCCTTCTCCGTTGGTGACTGTATTAAATAGGTCTCATGATTAAAAATATATTCTAACACATAGAATGTGTGTTAGAAATCAATATGTTAGGAATGAGCAAGAATATGTTAGAAATGAGCAAGACAGTTTGCCCTTAAGAGGTTTTCTTTTCTTTTTTCTTCCTCCTCCTCCTCCTCCTCCTCCTCCTCCTCCTCCTCCTCCTCCTCCTCCTCCTCCTCCTTCTTCTTCTTCTTCTTCTTCTTCTTCTTCTTCTTCTTCTTCTTCTTCTTCTTCTTCTTTCTTCTTCTACTTTTTCCTTTTTTTTTGGCATAATGACCAGGAAGCTTGTTCAACACAAAAATGCTGACATCAATCCATCAAAGGGTACCCCGCAAACTTGTCTCAGGGATTGTAAGAATCCATTTGATTCAATGATAAGAAAGCAAAACTTCTAAGATTCAGAGAAATGGGAGTAATTTTTTCCAAAAGGTGAGGGTTCCAGACTGCTACTCATCATTTCATGCAGCTCAATGGTCCTGGAAGGCAGGAATAGACTCTTTTAATTTGTCCGGAACTGATGACACCATGATATATTGGATATATAATTAGTCTACTACTTTATGATGAGAAAACATAGGTTTCTGTTCCCATCAGGCCTGAGAGGGAGATCCAGAAAGGCAAGACATTCATCTGTGTAGAAAATTCATGCGAGAGAAAAAAATGACCTTACGCTCATGATTAGGAAGGAAAAGAACTTTCAAAACCCTACTTTTTTTTTTTTTAAGTGACACAATAAAGAAATTGCAGATAAGGAAAAACAAGGCAAAGAAGAAGAGTTAAGCTACCCCTGAGAGCTCAAAGTTGATTGGACCAAAAATCAGAAATGATACTAAATTTTAAAAAATGAGTCCACATAAATCAGAAAGAAAAGATCTCACTATCTGGAGAGAAACACACAGACAAAAACCACTGGCGCACAAAACAACAAATCCCTCAGTATGCCATCTTTCAAGCAAACCATGAGACAGCGAACGAGAGGGAAAACCTCACAGTAACACTTGCAGCTGAAACCGTGCCTGAAAGAATGTATTTTTTCCCTTTCTCCATGTTACATTTTCTCATCATATTCCTCTTGGAACTAGCAGCTCTTTAAAAAGAAGATACTTGCAAACATTGGCCTAGCCTTTCACTGAGTTACATTTGTCTGTCTCCCCAGTTCTTCTGGGATATCATGGAACATGCCCACATATTTCCTTCTTTACCCTTTTTCCTGATAACTGAAATACACTCCTCAGAGCTTCCAGAAGCCCTCCTCTGACATCCATCAGAACAGATCTGCAAACATTTCTCAGTGAGTGTGTGTGTGTGGGGTGACTTATGGTAAGATGATGTAATGGATTCACGTCTGATGATTTTCAAAAATATATCTACATATTTGTAGTCTGAGTAGCACAGTAGAAGTGGCAACAGCAAACATCCTATGTCCTCCCCCACCCCTATCCCACTCCTGTGACAGATTTCTGTGATTGGAATTAGGATCCCATTTGTATGTTAGCCTCTTGAATAGATTATGGGTTTCTTTTCCTTCTTTTCCTTGCTTTCTTCTCTTTTTTTTTTCCCCTTTTTCTTTTTTTTCCATTGGGGCTAAAGACAGCAGGGGGTCTTCATTAAAATTCACCATAAGGCCCATTTGTTTGCCATTTCCCTTCCCCCAACTCCCATATCCCTCCTACCCGCTGTGAACTCTTTGCAGGGGCAGAGGAATGACCCGTGGAAATCTCACTGCCATGTCGAGGTACACAATCCAGGGAAGCATTCCAGGCTGCTCCTGTCTGTCAAATAAAGATGACAAATATTTACTGTCTGTGGACACCCCTCCAGGTAGTTTTTCATTCATAATTTCATTTTATTATGCATTTTAGGAAACAAATAGGTGCAAATAACTGCTGGCATTTAGAGCATTCCTCAAAGACAAGGACTGAGAGGATGTAGAGGTGCGTGATATTAGTTCTTATGGGAAACTGGGATCAGAGGATGTTTCTCGAGGTGGTTGTTACTGTTATTGGTTATCATGCCTTCCCCTTCGTTCCAATGAGACATAACTATGCCAGAGTCATACTTCATATTCATCTATAGGAACATCTGGCCCATGTCTAACATTTAATTTCCACACCATTAGAGTCAAACAATACATGTACATCAGTAGATAATGTAATGCATTATCACGCAAGGCAGAGAGTAGCAATTTATTAGCCTAATTTAAAATAGCCTTCAGCGAAAAATAGTGCATCTTAATTCAGAGTTCTGAACGGAATGACATGTTTTCCAGTAAAATTCAAAAGTATATACTCAGACATGCCTTGGAAAAACTTTCCTGCATATATTACCTCCTGCATTATTCAAGGATGAAATATCAATTGTGGGTTTTTTTTTATGTTTAAACCAATTTCATCCATAATAACACAAAAAGAGATAACAGCCTTAGGAGAAAAGGAAAAAAGGAATTCCCTGGAACATAAGTAGGCCTCACATCTTTATTTCTCAGAAATCACGACTTGAATGTGTAGGTTACTCTGAATTTCTTTGCATATACTTAAAATCACAGAAAATGGCTTGCTTTGAATGTAGAATGAATTTTGCTTCTATTTCTCCCCGTTAAGACATTTTCATTACTATTTTAGCTTTATAGACAATGGATAAATAGAGCCTTAGCTTGTCTTTGTTGAAGAATAGTAGGCCTTTATGAGGACTTAAATGATATAACCTTAGGAAGTAGCTTAAACCACATAGCCTGCATGAATTATTGTTATTATTAAAAGCAGAAATATTCAAATACCTTCTCAGTTCTTGTTAATTAAAAATTGATGTCTAGTTCCTGACTTGGACATCTGATACAAAAGGGGGTGCGGTGCTTATCAATATAGATAGAAAACATTTTCATTCCCCTAAATGGTACTAATGGAAATAACAATATATACTTATAACATGATCTGGTAATACACATTCTGAATTTTGTGACGCTAACCAAAACACACTTGTAAGGCACATTGCATATGACAAATCAATGAGGTGGGCAAAATGGGTCATCTTGGGGTCCTCACATAGCACTTGATTTGCTGTTGAACCTTCTTTCACTAACGATGTGCAAGGTCCATGGCTGGTCCCTACGACGAATGTGTATCCCAAATTGTCATGACATCTTAGATTAATAAGGGAAGTAAGAAATGCACAAGTATAACCAGAGTGTGTGTATGTGTGTGTATGTGTGTGTATATATATATGTATGTGTGTGTGTATATATATATATACATAAAAGCATAATATAAAGGGCTAAATGCCATAAGAAAATTAGAGAAAGGGCTTTGGGAGATCAAGGAGGGAGGGATTATTTCTGGTTCTGGGCACTATAAAGGTTTTTTTTTTTTTAAGTTTTTGCTGGAACTTTCAGGACAGGTTGGCATGTAGAGTAGATATGTTCAGTGACAGCCCAGAAGACAAGATCCTGACCCATTGAGAGGGTTACTGAGAAAGTCAGCCAATTGTGGTGAATCAGAATTAATATGGATTGCCCTGTCTCCAAATCCCCATATCCCATTACCAAATTCTCTCCTGAAAAATCCTAATCCTTAGCTCTGATTCACCAGTTTGGTTTAAAATATTTGCTCCTGTTTTGCTGTTGGGATTTCTATTTGAAACCTATGATATGACTAATATTTTGTTCCCTCTATTCTATTCTTTCATTGTGATATGTGACTAATTTGATTTGGTACTGCTACCACAGGAGCAAATGTGAGACCACCCAGGACACTGATGTTTTGCCCTGGTCCCCGACTGCCTAAACTAACTCCAAGGAACAAGGACATCTTGCTCTATGAATTTTCAAAACCTGTTATTACCCTTGATAGTCTTCAAATCACTTTATAGTTTCATTAGTTCACTTTACTTGAGACTTGAATTTGTCATAGACCTAGGAAATTTGTCAACAAATTTCTTACTCTACACCCAACCCCTGAAACTGGGGGAGATGTGCAAATTAGCTTCTGCTGTCTTCCAAAGGATTCCCAAACTGTGTATGTATAGTAACCTTGGGTTTCATCTTTCAGTTATTTATTATAATACATGTTTTGTAGTACAATAAATTAAAAATAAGGGTAAAAAGTGGGTGGCTCAGTTGGTTAATTATTCTTGATTTTAGCTCAGATCATGAGATCAAACTCCACATTGGGGTCCACACTCAGCAGAAAGTCTGCTTGAGGTTGTCTATCTCCTTCTCCCTCTATTCCTCTCGCTATCCCCAATGCATGCACACGCATGTGCATGCATACACACACACACACACACACACACTTAAATTAAAAAATCTTTTTAGGGGATCCCTGGATGACTCAGAGGTTTAGTGCCTGCCTTTGACCCAGGGTGTGGTCCTGGAGTCCTGGGATCGAGTCCCATGTCAGGCTCCCTGCATGGAGCCTGCTTCTTTCTCTGCCTGTGTCTTTGCCTCTCTCTCTCTCTATGTCTCTCATGAATAAATAAAATAAAATCTTAAAAAAGTATTTTTAAAAAATAATAAAGTAAAATATTTCAAGTAAAAGTCTACCTCCCCAACTCCATTCCCCAGCCCTAGCCTCGTTTCCCAGAGATAATTATACTTAAATGTCTCTAATTTTAGTTCTTTTCTTGATTATCACTATAAGTACTAGGCTTTTGAGTCCATTCTAGAAAGAAGGGAAATTTGGTTTACTTACTAGAATCTTCTCCTCTATTTCAATTTGCATTATATTATTATTTTCTGTTCCTCGGTTGCTTGCCTTCATAATTTTAAATGACATTGGTTCTTCAATTTCAAAATTATCTTTACCATGTAAGGTTTTTACTTCAGCTTGACAAATATGTATTTAGTGCCTACAATGACCAACTGCTATGCTAGATTCTGGCAATAAAATGGTGAATAAAAATGAAGATAAACTCTGTCATCATGGAAATTGCCACCTAATGAAAAAGGCAAAGGTCAATCAATAATAACACAAACAAATAATTTGCAATAACAAGTGCTGCCCAGAAGTTCATAGAATTATGAGGATTTATATTAAGGAGATCAGGGATTGTTTCTCCAAAGTGATTACCTTTGGTATGAGATCTGCTGGATGAATGGGATTTAACTATGTGGAAACTGGGAGAAAAGAGCATCCTAGGAAGAAGAATAGCTCTTACAAAGGCCCTGTGACAGGGAAGTCATGGCAAGAATGATGTGATAGGAGCCATTGGGACTTAAGTGGAAAAAAGTGGAGAAGATCAAAGAGTTAACACAGGGAAGATAAGTAGAGACCAGCCATACAGAGCTTTGCAGGCCTTATCAAGGGACTTTGCCTTTATCTTAAGAACCAGAGGAATGGTTTTGGAGCAGAGGAAGATCACGATCAGAATAGAATTTTGAAAAGTTTACTCTGATTCTCGTTGGTGAATATGAGTAAATGAGCCAGAGTATTATTTTTCTCCCATTGAATTTTGTCTTTAACCCTGCTGTTAAATTACCAAGACTTTTGCTATTTTCATTTACTTTAGTACTATACATGAGTCTTCAATGTTTTCCTTATAGCTTGAACATAAATGTTTAAAAGCAGTAAAAATATCTACTATCCTATGGACCAGCGATCCACTTGTAGGTATTTGACCACATGCAGATGAGTGGAAAAATACCGTGGAGAGTTATTCACAGCAGCTTTTTTCATGGTAGCCAAAACTCAAAACCAACTGAAACATCCAAAGCGACAATGGCTCTGTTGTGGCATATAAATGAAGTGATCTATCAAATATTAGGAAGCAATGACAAGAGAATGAACTAGTGGCCCACACAATGATAAGAATGGCTGTCACAGCAAAAGAAACCAGGCGCAAAATAGTACACATTGTGGGATTGCATTTAGATGAACTTCCAGATCTGAGAAAACTGATGAACGAGGGTAGAAGTGGGGGTGGTGGTAGTCATGTCAGGGGGTAAAGGCACTTTCCAAGGGTCTGGAAAGGTTCTATATTTTCATCTTGGTAGCCATTACCTGCGTGTATACATCTATAAAATTCCCCAAACCTTATCAAGATTAGTGAATTTGAGGCTTATTAATATGTATATGTTTTACTTCAATAAAAATGTAAAAAGACCAGCAGCGTCTATAATATTATGATATTGCATATGCACCAGGTCCAAGTGACACATCTGACACATACTCTTGTGTACCTCTCAAAGGAGACTATTCCAAGAGTAAAGGTCAAATTGATTCTTTTTATTGTATATTCTATGATTTTCTCAAAATCGTGCCATATGGACATTGTAATCTCAATGTCCTTGCATGTCAGAAAATGTCTTTATTTCACTCTTTCATTTTATCCATTGGTTAGCTCCAAATTATTTTTCCTCAGAACATTGGAGGAACTGTCCCATTGTTTTCTAGAACACCACAGTGTTAATGAAAAGTCTAAAGTTATTCTTATTTTAATAATATTAAAATTCTCCTTTGAAAGCATTAAGGAACTTTCCTTTATACTTAGAGTCCCGAAGTTTCACCCTAATATGTGTAGAATTTGTATCAGATTTCTACTGCTATTTAACAGAGTACCACAAATTTAGCAATTTGAAGCAACACTTGTTAATTAGATCATAGTTTCTACAGGTCAGAAGTCCAAGAAAGATAACTAAATCCTCTACTCGGGGTATCCCAAGACTAAAATCAAGGTGTTTACTGGGCTGCAGTTTTATTTGAAGGCTTGACTTAAGGAAGGATTTACTTCCATAGTCCCTCAGGTTTTGACAGAATTTATTTCTTTGATGCTATAGAATTCATGGCAGTTTGCTTCTTCAATTGCAGCAACAGAAAGAGTTCCTTCTAAGAAGTCTCTAAGCACAAGAAAGTCCTCCTAAAATCACTTTTATTTTTTTTAAGATTTCATTTATTTATTTTAGAGAGATATAGAGTGCATGAGCAAGGTCAGAGGGAGAAAAAGAGAGAACATTAAGCAGACTCTGCATTGAGCATGAAGCCTGCCACCGGGCTTGATCTCACAACCTTGAGATCATGACTTGAGCCAAAATTAAATGTTGGATGCTTAACTGAGCCACACAGGCATCCTTAGAACCACTTCTAAAAGGGCTCACTTAATTAGGTCAGGCATACCTAGGCAATTATCCTAGGTATGGATAACACAGTTCAAAGGCAAACTGATTAGAGACCTTAGTTATAACTGGACAATCTCTTTGCCTTTACTATATAGTATAAACTAGCATAGAAGTCACATCCATCACAGTCTTAGGTCTTTTCCCATACTCAATGGGAGGTCATTATATAGGACATGGGAAATTTGAGAGCCACTTAAAAATATAGCCTACCACAGATTTTTTAAATTCTTTTTCATTCTTAATACTCATTTCCATTTCCACAACATTCTGAATAAACTGAGCTCGAGGGGCATCTGGGTGGCTTGGTCTGTTAAGTATCTGCCTTCAGCTCAGGTCATGATCCTTGGGTCCTGGGATGGAGCCCTGAGTCTGGGCTCCTTACTCATTGGGGGACCTGCTTCTCCCTCTGCCTCTGCACCCACCCTGGTTGTGCTCTTTCAAATAAACAAATAAAATCTTTTAAAAAACTGAGTTCCATAATTATTTGCTGAATAAATAAACAACAAATTAGTACACAGTAACTTTATAGCCCATTTTGAATCTGAAGATTTAACCATTGCTTCCACTCAGAAAAATTTTCCTCTGTTACATTGGCAATTTGTTTTACTTTGTTTCTGAGCATTTTATTTAACCTATTTTTGTGTTTTTAAAAGGATTTTATTTATTTATTTTAGAGAAAGAGAGAGTGAGTGAGCAGAGGGGCATAGGGAGAAGGAAAGGGAGAAGGCTGACACAAGGCTACGATCCTGAGATCATGACCTGAGCTGAAATCAAGAGTCAAGACACTCAACTGACTGAACCACCCAGGTGCTCTTTAACATATTTTTAATAAATATTATTCATGTCTTAATATTTTCTTGCATGCTTTTCATCTTTTTGTTGTTTTGCTTTGTGTCCTTAGACATAGGTTCACAGAGGAATAAATATGAATCTTTCAGAACACAAACTTTGTTAACATGTGTCCAAGTTATTCTTCAGTTATCCTGTTCAATGTTTTATTTTGATGACCATATTTATTATTTCCAAGAACTGTTTCTAGTTTTTTGGTCCTGTGTAATTCTGAATAAGATAGCTTCTCAAATATCTCTGAGAATACCAAAATCATAATTTTTAAGTTCTCTTTCCCTTCTCTGCCAGAAAGAAGAGTTTCTACTTCCACTGCAGCTATTGATGTACCTTTTAGCACTGTCTTCATAGTTTATTCATTAGTATGATCCCTTTTCCTTTCCATATTTCAGGAGGATGGTGGGTCAGAAAATACCTTATTGATTGGAATAGGACTTGAAAGATAAGCAAGATTCTTACATCATTATCTTATTCATTTAATCAACATTTTCATAGTTTGCAAAAACTAGTAGGTACTAAAGTAGATTTTTAAAATGTCTTCACTCTGGGACCTTAGAATTTAGTAGGATTTAAGTAATAATAGTGTAGTGCAAGGATATTTAAAGTCAGGAAGAAATAAATGAGCAGGTCGTGAATGATACAGATTCAAAGATATGAACTGACTACTTTGGAACAGCCTGCCATGTTGATGAATTAGGGGCCATGCCAATGAAGGACTTCCAGTACCTCATTCCCAAGCTATGAGTGGGTTGGGTGAAGTTGCTAAACCTGGGTTGCTAGTAGCTTAAGAAGATAATGACTAACAGCAACAGCAACTGAACTAATGCTTAAATAGATGGGATGAGACTTCTGGCTGTTTCCAGGTATTGCTTGGGTATCTCTGTAAGCTCTTGTATATCGCCCAACATGTATTAGTTTTCTACTGCTGCTCAATAAATTGCTGCAAACCCAGCATCCTAAAACAACAAAAATTTCTTACATCATGGTTTCTATAGGTCAGCAATACAGGCATGGAATGGCTGGTTTCTCTGCTCAGGATCTCGTAAGTCTGAAATGAAGATGCCAGTTGGACCCTGAGATCTTATGTGGGGGCTCTGGAGGAAAATGCACTTCCAAGCTCATTCGTGTTGTTGCCAGAATTCAGTTTCTTGCAGTTGTGGGTCTCTCTTATTTTCCTGGCTGCCAGCAGGGGACCCCTCTCAACTTCCAGAGTCCACCCATATCCCTTGCTGTGTGGTCCCTTCCATGTTCAAGCTAGCAATGATAAGTCAGAGCCTCTCATGCTTCAGATCCTTAACTTTGTTTATCCTCATCCTCTAGATACAAATTTAAGGAGCTCATGTGATTAGGTCAGGCTCACTCAAATAATCTCCTTTTTGGTTAACTCAAAGTCAACACATTAATAATTGAAAATACATTTGCAAAACCTTTCTTGTCATGTAACTTAATGGGAATGATGTCTTATTATACTCAAGGGATCCTCGCACAGTGAAGGGGACAGTGGTATATGAAAGTGGATCCTTGGAGATCATCTTTGAATTCTGTCTACTGTAGAGTCTCAGAAACTATTTCCTCCATGGTACCACTACCAATAAAGAGGGAAAATATCAATATCTATCTTTCCATTCTCTCCCCCTTCCTTCATTCATATCTATCCTTATCAATTTAACCCATGCACAGCCAAACTACTCTGAAAAGAGATAAGCAAGAAACAATTGTGGGCAGAGGACTTTGCCTTTAAGCTTTGTATTTGGGTCTATTTTTTTTAGTCCAAATAAATGTAATATACACACTTGGGGAAATAAATTCTTTTTTTTTCCTATTTTTAACTTGAGAGTCAATCTGAAACCCTGACTTTCCCACTAAGAAAGGGAAGGGAAATGAGTCGAGTTTACATTTACAAAGTGTCTACTATAGGCATAGAGCTTTCCATATTTATATGTTAAGTTCACTTGCATCATTCTCACAGATCTCTGAATATCTTTATCTCCATTTTATAAATGAGAAACCAAGAAAGCAAAGTGATGTGCTCAAGACCACACAGCAAAGAAGCTAGTACTTTAATCTAGGCTGAGGATTTTACAGATGTTGGTACAAGCTCTGAGGTGCAAGCAAAAAAGGAAAGACAACTATTTTGATTAGCTGATGTGAGAGACTTGAGTGTGATGATGCTTGACTTGCTTTGCCTGGCGTCACACACAAAACTATTTTGACCTGCAGGGCAAGTGTCTAGATATCTAAATTTAGTTTCAGGATTGAACCTCCTAAACCATCCATCATCCTGGGCAAACTCTCATTCTCAATAATCCATGGGTCATAGGTCAATGTCATAGTTGAGGAACTTGAACATAAGGGTCTGCAATGATGACTGGAGTAGTACTGGGTGAACATCATTGCTTCTTTCCCAGTCAAGGGGACTCCAGTGACAGTGTGAGAAAATATCCAAGACCTTAAGACCTGATAGAGGAGGCATTGTGATCATGGCAACTGTCTTAGTCTAGTCAGGCAGCTGTAACAAAATATTGCAGACTGAGTGGCTTGTAAACAACAGAAATTTAATTCTCACAGTTCTGGAGGCTAGAATTTCAAGATCAGAGTGCCAGCACAGTTGGGTGAGGGTCCTTTTCTGTTCTTTTCTGGGTTGCAGACTTGCCATTGTGTTTTCAAATAGCAAAGGCGGTTCAGGAGCTCTGTGGGCTCCCTTTCCTAAGAGTGCTAAGTCTATTCCTGAAGGCTCCACCCTTGTGATCTAAGAACTTCCCAAAGCCCTACATCCTAATACCATCACATTGGCATTAGGATTTCACATATGAATTTTGAGGGGCACAAACCTTCAAATCACAGCAACAGTGTTCTAGTTTTATCTGTATTTATTCATCTCCTCATTTGAAAAAAAAACTATGGTGGTTTGCACAGATACAAAAAATATGGTAAGATAACATAAGTCATAAACATAATTGAATAAGAATGATTGAATTCTTATCACTCATCACGTGCCATATACTTTCCTCCAAACAATGTTATTAGCTAGGTATCAATATTGACCTCATCTTATAAATGAGAACAAAGAAAATTAAGGAGGCAAAAGAGCTCACTTGAAGTTAACAAGCTAATCAGTAATGGATGCAGGACTCAAACTAGCTCTGTATGACTCCAAAATTCATGCTAAAACAGAAAGGAAAATAAGAGCAAAATCATGATTTGGAATCAGGAGACAAATATATACTATGAATTACTATGATTTGGGAAAGAACACAAATTGGGCTTTAAACTCTATCAGATGCTGAAAAGACGGAAATCTGTCAACCACAACTCTCAATATTGATTCCTAGGATAAAATCAATTATTCTTGACAGTGACCAGTAAGAACATTCTTAGACTCTTTGCACAGAGGACCCTGCACAACTGTGTGTATATATGAGCTAATATTCTGAAGATTTTATTCAGTCAGATACTTTACATACTTTTTATCTTTATTTCTTATAATAAGCCTGTGCTTTGAGTACTGTTGTTATCCTCATTTGACACATGAGCAAACTGAGACTCAGAGATGCTAGTCAACACGCCTAAGACACCAGAGTAGTGAGTGAAATGTCAAAATTTAAATTCAGATACCAGATGAGACTTGTAATAATTGCATTATGGTGCCCCCAATGACAATTTTATTAGTAGCCTTAAGTACTTTCATGTGCTATTTTTTTTATAGCATCACTAAATATAACCATCACTCCAAAGTACAAGGCAGTCAAAAAAAAAAAAAAGCTATTGAGAGACCATGTAATGGGGTAAGCAGGGAAGTATATAGCTGAGTCCAGGGATAGATTTTAGAGGGTTTAACACATGAGTTATCAATGTGGGCAATATCATCCACAAGGGGGTAATGATTGGTTCTTGAGAGGCAAAAAATTCCTAGATATTACAATAGTTGTGGCCTTCCAAGGGCTGCAACACACAAATATGTATATATATATATATATATATATATATATATATATATATATATATATACAGTATATCTCTGGTATTCAAATTTCCCTTGAAGCTTGGCAGGGAAGCAATTGAAGGGGGTGGGATGCCAAAAAAGGCTCTGTGAGGGGGCCGTTAAAAAAATAAAAAGTTGAGAAATAATGGTTTAGAGAATTAAATGGACTTCATGTTCTTTGGATTATCTTCAGAGATATTATTTATCCCACTTGTGGATTTGATAGCTATAGAATATCAACTCCAATCACATGTACAGTTAGTATGTCACCAACTGAATACAAATACTTCTTTCCAAACAGATATACGTGAACTGATGCAGTTGGCATTGTATTGAAAACCAAGTTGACTAACAGAGCTAGTAAGGACCCCAATGTCTCTTCTGCTATAAGATGACAAAGTCTATAAACCATGTTATGATTCTGCGTATGATAGATTAAGATTATTTTAAACCTTATAAACACAAATTCTATTCTAAATAGTTTGGCAAAATAATGTTAGTCTAAAATGTTTCTGCCTAGGGGAAAAAAGAAACCCTCATCTTGTGAAAGAGCTAATATGTACCTTTGGACAATTTTATTTTTGCCCTTTTTGTATGTGCTTTAAAATGTTTTACTTGCTTTTAGGACATCTACCAAGGTAATGGCTTCAGATTTAGAAAAATTAAACTATACTCTCTTTTCCAGCAAAAATCAGATCACAGTTTTGATAGTATATTAATGCCACCTCCAAAAGGATGTAGGGGTGAATTTAACAACTTCCTCCTATCTGGTGTGGTATTTTATCCTACTTACAAGCTAATAAATAAGCCTGCTACAGTTTCATGGATGCTGTCAAAGGCACAAGATTCCTGGATCAGAGACAAAGGACTTTATTACTTACAGCAAAGCAAGAAGCATAAGCACCAGCATGTTTGAATCCTTTCCCCCTTGTCCACCGTGTCTCACAGGGGTAATGCAGGATTCCACATTGATGCTACATCTGCAATGGCTTTACCTTATAGCCAAGGGACACTGATATTGGGAACCTGCTATTTTATAGCAGACAGTAGGCAAGTCTGCTCTTTGTCTCAGAAGGAGGCATTATTGAATTCCCTAAGGTTGCTCACTACAAACACAACATTGAGAAATGGCAGGTAAAGAGCAACTAGGGCCTCCAATTCTTTTCATACTCAGCAACACACTAGAAGCAAAAGACACCTAGGGAGTAGCATCCCCAATATCTCTCACCTTGAGATCTCCATAGCCTCAGTTCAATGGGATGTGCTTCTTCCAAAGATACTGTAGGTATATTTCATTCTTATACTTAATTCCTCTTTCCAGTTCCTTTATTTCCTCTGGGACTTCTCTGAGTTAGGCAGAGGAACACTCTGAAAAGAGTAAGCTGCTATAATTACCCACTTTGCTATGGTATTTATTCATTGCCTAAATATAAACTAAATTATTCATCTTGTAAAAGATGCTAGCAAAGTTGAGAAAGCAATCATCAACTATATTTGAGTTGCATCAAAATTTAGGAGTACTGAAAGATTAGATAGAAACATGTTTTCAAATTAACTTTTTAATATTGTAAAGAGAATCTCTAATTGCATGGGAAGTTAGATAAGGTAAATTCTAAGCTCTAGAATCTGTGTTTCTTTGATGTTATGAAGGGGCACTACCTAATATAAACTCACAGATACCTGTTATTGTTCTTACCCACTCAGTTTTTTGAAAAATCATAATGTTACTCAGAAGGAAGTATTTGGTGACACTAGATTAATATTATCAAAATGATATTGTTTATCATATCTTAATACCCTCTTCCACAAGCAGAACAAGTTCTAATAGCCCTCTTTTCCTACCAAACACTAGCAATTCCCATATATTCAATTTTATTTTAAAAGAGATTTACTAACGGTTTAAACATAAATAACTAGCAAAATAACCAGAAAGAATTATTATCTCTATGAAGGAAAGAGGGTGGGAAGGGAGTTGCAATAGATTTTATTTGACCCCTGCAACATCTCTGCACTAAGGCACAGATATTTTATGAGGTGTGTGTTTGAGCCAGAATGGAAAATAGGACTCTTGGATCCTAGGAGAATTTCTGTTTAATTTAAAATATGTAAGCCTGTTGCTGAAGACTTATTTTAAAGCAACACTCTTTGTGGTTCTTGTGTTTCTAGTATGATCTCTTTGCACCCTGCCAGGTATAGATAAGTTCTTGTGAAATCAGATCAAATACTTGGCTTTATTCAGTCTGAGTTTTACAGACACAGTCTTATGTAGAAGTTTGCTTTCGCTTCTGCAATTGAAGTTTTGTATTCTTTTCTTGATTTTGTAACTACACTGAGCTCTTGTTTAGAAATTATCTGTGGTCAACAACCCAAGGATTTTAGTACCAAGGCACATCAGACTCATAAAACAGGTGGAGCCAAACACCTGAATCCCTTAGACTGAAAAAATAAAGACAAAGAGAAGGTGGTTAAGTTAAAGCTGCCTTGAGGCACCAGAAAGTTATGGGTTGGTGGGTTTTATAAGACTACTTACTATGCTATTCAATTAAAAAAGAGAGAGCAGTTACCATGGCAACACCACATCTAATGGGGCTTATGCTACCTCTGAGACACAAAACACCTTCTTCCAGGGACACATTGACCAATACAGCCTGTTATGGGAAGTTTTATGTCTAATTTTAGTCTTGCAGGAGGAAAAACACACATTTCAATAATATGAGGAACATACATACAACGCATAATCTTCACTGGCAATATTCATTTATCATAAAACAGGTATAACTCATTTTTTCTTTAATATTTTTAAAAATTCTATTGTTTTGCTGAACTTCTGTGAAAATGAGACCCATTTAAGAATAATAAGCATGGAGTTCAGCTGACATATAGATATGGACTGATTTTCAACTCTTTCCTGACAGCCACTAAATTTATATAATTTTTTATTGAAACAACACTTTGACTTTGTTACTGTTAATATAGAAATTCAGGTATTACCTGTGTTTCAGTAAATTAGATTGTAATTGTTGGCCAGAAAAACAGATAAGTTCCTATTCATTTAAAACAAAACAGAACAAAACAAAAAGCTCTTGTATAAAATAAAACAACAAAATAGTTGTGTGAAGTAGTAGAGAAGATAGCCCTCTAATAATCTCATGGACTAATTAAATATCAAAGAGAATATGAATGCAAAACAAACATTATTTTAGTGTAGAAGAGATTGCTGTCCCCCTATCTTCTCTAAGATAAATTTCAAAAAACTAAATGATACACAACCCTAATATTGCTTTAAACAACTACCAATAAATGTACCAATAAATATTTTCTTTTTTTTAAATGGTTTTAGATCATTTTTTAGCAAAGAAATCCACATAACAACTTTCCTTCTGGTTGTCCAGACATTGGAGTATTGCACTCACATCTACTGTATATACTATGTACTAAACACCTTTCTTGTTCCGTATAAAGGACTACATTTAAATATTTACCATTTACATCTTCCCTACTTCTGAAAACAGGGCTTAATGTGGTTGTTGCATGGATACTAAGATGTTATTAGTGAAACTTGGTTTCTGGTCCAACGTTTTAATGATTGCTCAGAACTCTATATATAGACTGTCATCAATGTCAAAATTAATTTTGAATTCAAAGTTTGTTGGAAAGTAAATTTTTTGTTACTTGGACTACAGACCACATTTTCATACAGAAACAAGGTAATAAATACCGTTTAGGCTCCCTGGAAGACTCATAAAGCCCATTTGATCTAGGATATAACAGAACTGCTTTAGACTTGCAATAAAATATAATTGGCTATACTATATATGAAATCAAAACATAAAGCCAAAGAATAAATCATTTTTATTACAGATGCTAATGCTTGAGAAATTATATTTTATTTCGAGAAAATAATAGATTAATTAGACCTTTTCAGAACTTTGCAGGAAATCTTAGAACCCTTTCAAAAATGTATTTATTCAATAATTATTCAGGAAGCACCTACTTTAAGCCAGTATTGCTCAGAGAACTACAGAAGTAAACAAGGTAAGGTTCCTCAAACTTCATTACAGTGGTGGAAGTAACAATACACAAAGTGAACAAAAATGAAAATAAACAAACAAAAAACAATTTTGCATTGTCACATGCATTGCAAAGTTAATAAGCTATATGCTATGACAGAGAATAACTGGGGGTCACTTAAGATAGAGACATAACATGGGGAGCAGAGAGATAATTATTGAATTGATGCTTAAAAGAAGAAACGTAGGAGATAAGCTATGAGAATTGTGAAGAGAAGGAATAATAATGTAAAGAACCTTAGGAGAAAAGAAGCCAGCATGGCTGGTGCTGGATAAGGAGGGGGGTAATAAGCAGATCAAAGAGGGTTCTGTGGGCCATGGTAAGTAGTTTATGATGAGCACAATGAGAAGCTACCAAAGCTCTGGTACAAAGCCTTTCAGCAGGGCAGTAATACTACCAGAATGCAAGGCCACTTCTTACTACAGAACATTTACTTGTCTAGCTCCTGACTCATGAAAAAATGTAATGCTTGGATTACTTTTTGCTTATTTATCTTTCCCAAGCTATATTTGCTATTCTCAGCTCCTATGCACAACCTTTACATTTTGAAAATGTTAATGTTGGAACCAGGTAGAGAATGGATTGAGTCTTTGCTCTTTCTGCAATCCAGGTTTGATGTTATGGTAAAGGCGTGGCTGTGGTGGTAGAGAGAAGTAAAAGGATTCAACATATGTTTCTTAGGAAGCGGGTAGGGTAGAAATTAAAGGTGACTCTCAAATTCATTTCTTTAGTAACCCAAGTGGATGCTAGTGTCCCTGATAGAAAGTTAGAATTCAGAAAGATGGCTAATTTAAGGAGACAGTGTGAGGAGGGCAAACTTTCTATTTAGAAATAAATAATTATGAGAGGACTATTATCTTTTAGAGCAAGGATCAGAGAGTCATTCAGATAAATTTGTCTGTAGTTCAATAGAGGATTTATGTAATTTGATATAGCCAGAATTGAGATCTTGTCATGTGTGTGACTAAAGGATAGCAATATAATAATTCCCCAAATAGGAATAATTTTGAGGGTAAAAAGTTACTACTACTACTAATCACTGAGGAACAATTGGCAAAAACTAGAACTGTTCTCAGTGGTCAACCCCCTGATGGAGATAGAGTAAAATTGTTGAACATATTTGAAAGCAAATACTTCTAGTGATGAATAGAAAATCTAAAGAAGGACATGAACCAAAAGATCATGATAGAAAGCCTAAAAGTGGTGAAAATACTACTTTTTGGTGGTGGATTTGATGTGTAGAGCAGTCCAAAAAGTATTGCTTGGGGTCAGAAGGTTTGTGGAAAAAAATAAATAATTTTAGGGTAGGTCTGATGGCTTTCTTTCTAAATTTCTTCAACATTTATGGCTACCCTTTTCTTTAATACACACACAGACACACACACATAGAAATTTAGTACCAATCCTATGCTTATCTCTATTATTTGATCATTTTATTACTAATAGAATGAAGAACATAATGAAATTGAGGGAAAATTGTGGAAAGATCTAGTGAGGAGAAAATTTTAAAAAATTAAGATACAAATATTTTTAAAAGATTTTCTGAATAAAAAAGTTTGTGTAAAGGAAAAAAAAATTCCTAGAGAACAACAGGTAGAAATGGGATTAAAATATGTATTCAATGAAACATATTTGAAGACAGTAGAGATCAACTAAAACCAACAAATGTCATGAGCTAAAATCTCAGAGAAAAGGAATAATTGCTGAATGGAGGTCTATACTCAACCACCTATTTTCCACTTTGTTCATTTGTATGGAGAGGCCTAGAGCCTAAGGAGAAAAGCTCGTGCTTGTGGCAGACTTGCTAGCCTCAAGATACAAAATTAAGCACCCTATGTTCAGGAAAGGGAATCCTGGGGAAGGGAAAACAATAGTGAAACTAGACCTACGTTCTGTCTTCAACTTTGTTCTCAAGAAATTTGCCAGTTCCTGAGCTCCATAGGCCAGGGGCAAGAGTTAAGAAATTAAGCAAAAGTAGCTGATAAGAGGCTAACAAGCAGACTAAGGATTTACCTGACTCATAGTTCTGAAGAGATAAGACTTGGGATTGAAGTCTGTTCATGAAGGAGAGACCACAGTAAAACTGCAGGCTTTTGGTTGAGACTTCCAGAGGGCTCCATTATAGGAATAGAGGCAAATTAGAAACAGCAGAACAGCAGAAAGCTACAGCATAGCCTTGAATGATCTAAATGCCTGATTGTATTAAAATGGTTTTCTCATATCTGTTTGCTGCCAGAAGGTGATTAACTTCTCTCTGGAGAAAGACAACTTCAACCAGAGCACCTATAATTTTTCATATACAATGTTTGGCAGACTATCTGAAATTACTAGGCTTGCCAGTAAACGAGACCAAATGACAGAAAGCCAAGAGAAGATTTACACAATAAAACATATCTGTGATGATACAGATATTGCAGTTATCCAAACCAGATTTCCAAATAACTGTGATTAATATAGTCAATGATCGAGTTTTCTGAAATATGGTAACTATCACAAGAGAATTGAAATATATAATAAAGAATCAGATGGAAATTCCAGAACCAAAACCAAAATAACCTAACAGTGATGATTCAAAATATGAGTTTAACAGTAAGGAAAGTGAGAGAACATTAGTGAATTAGAAGGTATAACAGGAGGGGAGATCCAGATTGTAGTATTCAGAGGAACAAAAAAAATTAAAACACAGAAAATGACATGAAACATATGGAAGTTGGTAAATAAGACTAACACAATGTGTATTTGGAATCTCATATGGAGAAGACAGAGACAAAAATGTGGAAAAATATTATTTAAAAAGATATTTTAAAGACTATTTCTAAACTTATGAAACATATCACAGGGCAAAGAAACATGGCATCTGGGTATGCCTGGGTGGTTCAGTCAGTAAAGCCTCCAACTCTTGACTTCAGCTCAAGACATGGTCTCAGGGTCATAGAATTGGGCCCCACATCAGACCCTGTGTTGGGCTCCACGCTTATTAGGGAGTCTTCTTGAGATTCTCTTTCCCTCTCCTTCAGCCTCTCTCTTGCAAAAAATAAATAAATCTTAAAGAAACATGAGATCCAAATAGGATGCATACAAAGAAAATTACAAAATACAGTAGAGTCAAGTGGCTGAAAACCAAAGACAAAAAGAAAATTTAAAAACAGAGGAAAGGGATGCCTGAGTGGCTCAGCAGTTGAGCGCCTGCCTTTGGCCCAGGGCCTGATCCCAGGGTCCCAGTATCCAGTCCCACATTGGGCTCCCTACAGGGAGCCTGCTTCTCCCTCTGCTTGTGTCTCTGCCTCTCTCTCTGCATGTGTCTCTCATGAATAAATAAATAAAATCTTTAAAAAAAATTAAAACAGAGAAAAATTATACAATACATCAAAGTACTAACAGACTTTTCAACAGGAACAGAGAGGAGTCAGAGGACAATTGTACTCATTTGCTGTGGTTACTGCAACAAAGTACTACGAACTGGCTGACTGAAAGAAACCAGATCGAATTGTGTTACAGTTCTGGAGGATAGAAACCTGAACTCCAGGTGTCAGCAGCCATGTTCCCTCTGAAAGTTATAGATGAGTCCTTCCTGAACTTTTCTTGGCTTCTGGTGGTTTTCTGGCAATCTTTGGCATTCTGCAGATTATAGATGGGTCACTCCAATCTCTTATTTCCCCTTTTTATTAAAACACTCCCAGTTACATTGCATTAGAGCTCACCCTAATGATCTCATTCTAATTTGATTAGCTCTATAAAGACCCTATTTCCAAAGTCAGTTCACATCCTAAGATGCTAGCAGTTAAGTGTTCAACATACTTTTTTGGAGGACATAAATAATCCTAACAACAATAAGATGCCATCTTCAAAGAGCTGGGGAAAAAAAGCGCCCACCTGAAATTTATACCCAGTAAAATATGTGGAAAAATAAAACCCAAGTAAAATTATTCAGAGAATAAAAGTCGAGAGAATTTACTGACAGCACATCTGAAGTAAAGAAATCTTAAAAAGAGTTTTTTTTTTTAAGCAGTGAAAAATGACTCCATATGGAAAGCATCTCTATGCAAAAACAAAAGAGAAACAGAAAGGTGAAGATGTATGTACATATAAATTAATATTGACTGTATAAAACAATAATGAAAATAATATCTCCTGATGTTTAAAGTGCACACTGAATTAAGAGACTAAAAAAACAGTAGCAGAGAAGCTGAAAGATAGTAAGAGAAAATAAACTGTTCTAAAATTCTTACCTTGTGTAGAATGAAGCAAAAGGAAAACAAACTTTTTTTTCTAGTAAGGCATAAATAGGCCTTGTAATTTACAGAATAATCACTAAAAATAATAATTAAAAAACCCAAAGGTAATATAGGAGAAAAAATGAAACGAAACTGTATAATTAATTTGAAATAAAGGAAAAAAGAAAAGGAATAAAGAAAAAGTTGAGCTAAAAGAAAACAAGTGATAAAATAATAGAAATAAACTTAAATATATACTGATGACTACATTAAAAGTAAATAGAATAAAAATAAATGTAAATAAAAATGAAAGAATGGTGGCAGAGAAAGAATATATGTCACTTATATGGTAAACACTGAGTATAGTGATACATAGATTGAAAATAAAAGGATGTAAAGAACATATCCTACAAACATTAAATTTTATAAAGCTATGATAATATCAGACAGACTTTAAAGCAATAAATATTACTAACATTATCATTTAAATAAATTTAAAAGAAATAAGATTCTAAATTCATATGCACCTAAAATATACAAAATACATAAAGAAAAACAGAGAAATAAAAGGAGATATAGACAAATAGAGGAAGATTTTAATAGAAATTCTTAATAACTAATAAAATAAGCAGCAGCCAAAAATTAGTAGAGACACTGATAATTAGCCAACAGAATTAATATACCTGACCTAATGGAAACATATAAAACACTGTACAATATAAGTGCAGAATACATATTCTTTTCAAGTAGATACGGAGCATCAATAAAAACAGATCATACATTGGAGCATAAAATAGTTCTCAACAAATTGTATAATATTAGAGCCATGCAGAGTATGTTCTCTATACCAAATGCTATCAAAGCAGAACTAAATAGGAAAAGATAACTATAATCTCAAAATATTTCAAAAGTAATCAACATACTTCCAAATATTCCATGATTCAAAAAGGAAATATTAATTTAAAATATTTAAAAAATCAAAAACAGCAAAAGAAAAAGACTTATCACATACAACAGATATTAAATAACATTAATAGCATTATTTCTCACCGGAAAAGCAGAGGCCAGAAGGCAGTGGAATGACATTTCAGAGGTTTGAAGAAAAAGATACAAACCTTTTAACCAACTATTGTATATTCAACAAGACAATTTTTTTAAAATAAAGAAAAAAAGACATAAAGACATTCCCAGGTAAATAAAAATAGAATTTGCTGCTAGCAGAATTGTTCTCCAGGAAATACTGTAAAAAGTTCTTCAAAGTGAAATGAAAAGACACTAGACAGTAACTAGAACACATGAAAAAATAAACAGCAACAGTAAAGGTATCAATATATGGAAATATAAAAAAAAAGATAATACATTTTGTTTGTAACCCCCTTTTTTCTATTATCTGATTTAAAAGACAACTGCATAAATAAAAAATAATACATCTATTTTCATGAGTACACAGTCCCTAAAGAGACATAATTTATGACAATAACAGCATTAAAAAAGGGGGGAAGGGAGCTTTATAGAAGCAAGTTTTTATATACTATTAAGATTGAGTTGGTATTAATCCAAACTACACTGTTATAATTTAAGATGTTAATAGTAATCCCCAGGGCACCACTGAAAAAAATAATTTTAAAATTATATATTTATAAAAATACAAGGGAATACAAAGGAACAGAAAAAAATTAAAACTTTTGTACTTCAAAGGACACTATCGATAAGGCAAAAAGAAGACACTGGGATAAAATATTTGTAAATCATATATCTGATCAGGGCCAAATATCTAAAATATATAAAGAACTCTTACAACTCAAAAAAGCCAATTTTAGAAGTGGACAAAGGATGTAAATAGACAGTTTTACAACTAAGATATACGGATGGCCAATGAAAAATACTAAATATCATTACTTATACAGAAATGCAAATCAGAACCAAAATGCACCACCACTTCATATGAACTGGGATGCTTATCATCTTAAAGAAACAAAACACAAATATAGTGATGATGGGAAGTTATTAGAGGCTTCATGCATTGCTGGTAGGAATGTAAAGTGATGTAACCACTATGGAAAGTTATTTGTCAGTTCCTTAAAAAAATTAATCACAGGGTGATCATGGGACCCAGAAATCCCGATCGTAGGTATGTACCCAGAAGAATTGAAAATAGATGTTCCCAGAAAAACTTGCCACGTTTAATAGCAGAATTATCCATAATAACCTGAAATGGAAACAACTCAAATGTGTATCAACTGATAAATGGAGACACAAAACGTATGATCATATAATGGAATATATACTTAGCCCTAAAAGAATGGTGCACCTACATGTGCTAGGACACGGATAAACTTTGAAAACACTATGCTAAGTGAAACAACTTGGCACTCAAAATCATACAGTCTATGATTTCATTTATTTGAAATGTCCAGTTTATGCCTGTCGCACCAAAGTAATCACTTAATGTACTTCCTTTCATACTCAAAATTGTCCCCATGTGAATGATAAACCACAAGATCATCCTCTCCTTGAATGCAATGTGTGTAGAGTATAAAACATGTCTGATTTACCTGAGGGGGAAGAGTAGCAAAGTTGTTGGGACCGAAGACTAAACCAAAAACAATCAAAAGAACAGCAACACATTAATAATAATAACAATGACAACAAAATATTGTGGGGATTCTCTTCATTTATAGGGGATAATTGTATATGTGATGATCATGACTTAGGAAGTATCAGGGGGTGAAATTTTCCAAATAATACTAAAGTATCGAAAAAGTAGAAAATGCATTTTATAGCAGTGCTTTAAAATAGTCCGAAGTGTTTTTGTTTAGATTGATCACTACTCTTCCAGAATGATTCTATCTGGTCTTTTTTTGTTTTTATCATTAGGCACATTAAAGAGACTTTCTTTGTATGGCTATTTCATTTCTGAAACCAGAAAATACAATATTGACAAGATCATTTGTGGGGATCTCTGCTCTTCCGGGGATTCTAGAAAATAAAACACAATATTTCTTACCTTTCCTATTTCAACAGCTTCCCATATCCAGAAATGCACTATTCATTTTAAATAAAATATGAAAACCTTTCTTAGTTCTATATTACTAAAACAAAACAATTCGGATGTACTTCCATGAGTGAAACTGCACATATGTCTGAAGTGTCCAATTTCATCTGAGAAAATTAACAAAAATGAAAATTTCCTGTGTTGAATATTTAAAAATTTGATGACAATCTAAAATTATCATTTACATTAATGTATTCTAAAATATGAATTATTAAACAAATCATATTGCTATAACAAAAGGCAATCCAAAATACCTGCTCAAGCATTTTGAATCTTCTTTTTCTCTTTTTCAGCCTAATTTGAACACTACTAAACATGAGAAGGAAATTTTTCTAATTGGAACAGTATATATGTTATGCTTATTTTTTTTTCAAAAAAAACTACATTTTCACTCTTTTTTATGTTTTCAACATTAGAAAAATATAATTCAGAAAATCCAGAATCTTTAGTATGTCTGGCATCTTCTTTGCAACACCTCCTTATTTTAGAACCCTATATTGCAAAGAGTACTTTGCCTCAGTCAGTGTTTAATACTATCTGTTACATTCCTGGTCATCACAGGAGAGGGTCTGGCCCAAGAAAAAACTGAGTCACACTGCTCAGTGGTGGCTTGTTTGCCAGACATCTTCCAGGAAGGGTGTCTGGAATGATTCCAGAAGCATCCAGGAGCCTCCCTTCATCCCTCCCAGTCATCTAACTAGATAGAAAGACCAACTTCTTTCCCTCAGGAGACAGAGAATTAATAAGAAATGCCTCTGATATCAAATTTCCTTAAAGCAAGAGGGAAAAAAAAGAGCAGAAGGCTATTTTGTCAAGTATTCTCAAGGTGAGCTCTGCTGGAACAGTGGAAAGCCAGAAGAAAGCACATGAAACAAAAAAGACTGAGTGCCTTTGCCTTACATTCAGAATGAACTTGTCTAAAAACAAGCCTGTAATGAAGAACAGTGTTGGAGGACCGGCACTACTCAACTTTGAGACTTATAAAGTCTTGGTGGGCAGCCCTGGTGGCTCAGTGGCTTAGCGACACCTTCAGCCCTGCATGGAGCCTGCTTCTCCCTCTGCCTGTGTCTCTGCCTCTCTCTCTGTGTCTCTCATGAATAAATAAATAAAATCTTTAGAAAAATAAAAAATAAAAAAATAAAGTCTTGGTATTAGGGAAAGAATAGCCAAATAGATCACTGGAAAAAAATGGAGAGCCCAGGACTAAATCCACAAAAAAATAAAACAAATTAAAATAGGAATAAAATAAAAGAAAGAATAGAATAAAATAAAATAAGGAATCTACACAGAGACCCTACACCATTCACGATAATTAAGTCCATATAAATCAGAGACCTAAGGGTAAAGTGAAAAATCATAAATCTCCTGGAAGTTTATATAGGAGAAAAGCCAGATGACATTTTTGAGTTTGGTAATGACATTTTAGGTACAACCTCAAAGGCGTGATCTATGAAAGAAATAATAGGTAAATTGGACTTAAAAAAAATTCTGGGCAGCCCTGGTGGCTTAGCGATTTAGCGCTGCCTTCAGCCCAGGGTGTAATCCTGGAGACCCAGGGTTGAATCCCATGTCAGGCTCCCTGCATGGAGCCTGCTTCTCCCTCTGCCTGTGTCTCTGCCTCTCTCTCTCTCTCTCTCTGTGTGTGTGTCTAATAAATAAATAAAATCTTAAAAAAAAATTCTACCCCCAGGAAAGATTCCATCAGGAAAATGAGAAGACAAACTATGAACAGGGAGAAAATATGTTTAAAAGATATCTCTGATAAAGGACTCTTAACCAAAATATACACAGAACTCTTAAAACTCTACTGCAAAAACAAAAAACAAAAACAAAAAACCCAACTATACAGCCCAAATAAAAAGGGAGCAAAAGATCCGAACAGACACACCAAAAAAGATATACAGATGGCAAATAAGCATATGAAAAGATGCTTCACATCGTATGTCTTTAGTGAATTGCAAATTAAAACAAATTGCAACTACACACCAATTACAATGGTGAAAATCCAAAACACTGATAACATCAAATGCTGGCAAGGATGTAGGGCAACAGAAACTCTCATTCATTGCTAGCGAGAATGCAAAATGGTGTAGCCACTTTGGAAGACAGTTTGGCAGTTTCTTACAAAACTAAACATACTCTTACCATATGATCCAGCAATTATGGTCCTTGGTATTTACCCAAATGAGCTGAAAAATTATGCCCACACAAAAACCTGCACACAGATGTTTATAGCAGCTTTCTTCACAATTGCCCAAACCTGGACGCAACCAAGAAATCCTTCTGTAGGTGAATGGATACGTAAACTGCAGTCCATACAGACAATGGAATATTATTATAGCTAAATATTATAGCTATTATAACGAAAGAGAAATGAGCCATGAAAAGACATTCAGGAAACTTAAATGTATATTTAAGTAAAGAATGTAAAAGAAGCCAACTGAAAAGGCTACAGACTATATATGATTCTAACTATATGGCATTCTGGAAAAGGCAGAGCTGTACAGTACAAAGATCGGTGGGGGTGGAAGGGTGGGGATAACCAGGTAGAGCACAGAGGATTTTTTTAGGCCGTGAAACTACCCAGTACAATACTATAGTGGTATATACACGTGTCGTTATGCATTTGTCAAAACCCAAAGAATATACAATAGGACAAATGAACTGTAGTGTAAATGATGGAGCAATAATGATGTCTCGGTGTAGGCTTGTGCGTGGACTTTAACAAATGCCCACTGTGCTTTGGTGTGTGGGTAGCTGGGGAGGCTGTGGGAGAGGTGGGTCAGGGAGCAACTGGGAATTCTGTGTACTTGGTACACAGTTGTGTCATGAACTTAAAACTGTTCTACAAAAGAAAATCGATTTAAAAACCAACCAACAACAAAAATAGCTTGTCCTCTCCATGTTGCTTCACCTAGTAACCAAAAGGGTCAGGCCTAGAGTTGTTTCTGAGGTCCAGTACCAAAGAGGTGATGCAACAGGCTATGGTCGCCTGCCACCAACCTTCACATAGTCTGCAGCCAAAGTTAGCGACACTCCTGTTTGCCCTGGGCTTGGTCAAAATCGTGTCTGAAACTGCACTGACTCCTCTCATAGCCCTGCTCTACTGACTCTGTGTTTGTATTTGTGGGTTTCATTTTCATACGTCCCTATGCCTTGTTCCCAAAAACTTCTGCTTTATTCCAGGCTGTGGTTTTTATTCGCCCTACAAAGTGGTCCTACGGCAGAAATCAATAGGAAGACATAAACAAACAAAAGTGTGGAGAAAACTTCTTAGAATTATTTTTTTCATACGTAACTTTCAGAAGCGTGGCATTATGCCATACTCCAGATGATAAAGTTGTTCCCCACAGGGTCTGGGTTAACAATTCTGATATTGTTAGACATGTATCCTGGAACAGAAGGATGGAGTAAATGGATGGCAGATGGCAGAAGCCAGGTTTCTCACTGTTGGAGAGGGACTTTATAGATAAGCAAGGGGAGGAGGCTAGAATGATCCATGCAGTGACAGATTAAAGTTGGAGACATTGGTATGAACTCATGTTTAGCTTAATATAGACATAGATGGCTACATATAGAAATATTTATAGATATGTGTATAAACAGGGGTTAGCGTGCAGTCATAGATTTCCTTGCTCAGTCAGCTTAGAAGCAACCAGTAACAACGAGCACAGCTGGCACCCAGATCCTGGTTTCTAATACTATTCTCCAATAAAAGGAACTAGAGCTCCTTCAGAAAACGGTTATTTCTAGAACTAGGGACAGAAATACACAAGATGAGAAGATGAGAGCCTGGAGCATCTCTAGTGCCAGAAAGTAAAGTAGTGCTGAAAGCAAAACAAAGAAACAAAATCTCACAGTGACAGTGTGCCAAAGGGATGTAGGAGCCAACTGGAAGAGATCTCGGTGACCAAAGCTGGAAAACTTTGAGCAACAAAATAAATAAGTATCATAGAGTTAAAAAACCAACATATAAGATTAATATCCACAAGTCCATATTGATATAAATAAATGATACATGGAGAAGAAACAAATTTTCCATGCACAAGAATTCCAAATATATTATTTAAATAATCCATCTTAAGTCAGGGTGTGCAGAGTTGCCCAGTCCTTAAGTGTAGTAGAGAAAGCGTAGTCCCTTTTACCAAAGAGCAGAAAATGGGAAGGGAGAGAAAACTTTACAGTGGAGAAACCTGCTATATGACCTTGATGTATGACCTTGATTCTCTAGCTTACATATGGGATCAAAGTCAACATCAACAGTGAAAAATCGTGTTGATCGTTACATGCATTTGGTGGGATGTGTTGCATATCTCTTATTTCTGTGGTCTTCCTCCCTCAAAACCATAACCCCAGGCTAAGCATGAGAAAGGCATTAGCCAATTCCCCATTGAGGCACATCCTACAACATAATTGAGCAGTCTCAAACCTGTCAAGGCCACCAAAAAATAAGAGAAATCTAAGAAACTATCACAATCATGAGGCGCCTAATGAGACAACTCATGGTGTTGTGATTTCCTGGATGGAATCTTGGAAAGAAAAAGGACATCAGGCCAAAATTAAGAAATCGGAATAAAGTATGGAGTTTAGTTAATAATAATGTATCAATGTGGGTTCATTAATGTAACAAACATGTCATCCTAGTATAAGATGTTAATAAGAAAAGAAATTGCATGTGGGGTACGTGGGAACTTGCTGTACCATTGTCACAATTTTTCTGCATGCACAAAACCATTCTAAAATTTTAAAAAGTTGTTAAATGTGATGTTTGGTTGTAGTAGGGAAAATGGTACATAAAGGTGATATTTGAGATTATTTAGGACATATCGTAATAGAGATCTTAGAGATGGAGATAGATTCTCAAGAAACCTGAGCACAAACAATCTATAAAGCATTCTAAGTGCAAATCTTAGGCTTCTCCATCTTGAAGAGACTTTCTTGGAAAAAAGTACTATGTTTAAAACACTTCTGTGCAGGATGAATGAACGTCTGTTTGCGCATTTCACAGAGTGGATTTTCACCAAAAACTCCTGATGATGGTGATATTTCAGAAGAGGGGACAAGCCAGAAAATAGTTGAGATTAGTGGAAAACATCACAAAATAGATGGTGAAACCACCCTGGGGTCAGGTGAGAAGGTAGATGAAGAGCACAATTTTGCAGCAAGGAGCATGACTAAAATGGCTTAGAGCAGAAGATTTGATATGGGGAAGACCAGTATCTGGGGGTCTATAAAAGGAGGGAAGGGTGCCGGAGTTCTGGAAGTCATCTGAAGTTAAGAACTCAGAATCATGAGTCCCAGACCTGAGCTCATTATCTGTTTCCATCCCTTACCAGCTATGTGACTTTAGGTAAGTTAAGGCAGCTCTCCTAAGCCTTCATTTCATCGTCTGAAAAATGGGAATCATAAGGGTGCTTATCTCATTAGCTTGTGGTGAATATTATATGCCATATGGTTTTAAATGCTTAGAATAGTGCTTGGCTCATATTTAATAGAGGACAGCTGCAATTGTTATAATTACGTTATTACTCATATCCTTTAAAGGGATGCTTGCAGGGACCAACAGTATAGGAGAGTAGGACATGAGACCAGGGCTGGCACATACTAGGGAAAAGGTAAAAGTGGTAGTTTAAACGCCTTTTCCTAAAATGATGACTTGGCCATGTTATTTGCAGACTGGGCTTTCAGTCCATTCACTTTCACTGCTGTCTGTTCCCGATGATCTACGGTGGTATGTGCATGTCCTTTAGGGCATTGTTCATTTTCTCTATCCATCATTTTTTCCTTTTTTTTCTCTGCATTGATATATAAGTTTAGCACCACTAGCCACAGTTAACTGTCAACTGCATTTTTAACTTTTAAACCCACAATCATAGCAAAGTCTGTCCTTAATGCTACAAACTATTCCTTTTCTACCTCAACTAAAAAGCATTCGAGGAGCAATGTGGGTATATTGGATATCATGTGTGCTTGTAAGCTTTCTCAACAATGGTTATTTAAAGTTTTCCTTGGGGAAAGAAGTCATAGGAACCAGTAAAATTCTTTGTTTTTGTTTTTCAAATCCTACTTCTAGGCGTGATGTGTGCTAAAAAGACGATAAAACGACAACATTCATGATTCACTGCAACGTTCTCACTCTCTGGGGCAGAGGATCAGATTTGCATCTGGTCCTGACTTTAGCAACTAAGTATCTTAGTCTAGGCTCACCCAGAAGCAGATATGAGATGTCATATGTGAGGTAGTTGAGGTAGTGTGTTGGATAATGTGATGGCAAGGAGAAGTGTTCGGGGCAGGGGGAATGAAATAGGAAAGAGGAAAAGCCAATCCAAGGATGTGTGTTGGGTACTGGAGAGGGTGACTAGAATCTCATCCTCTCAGGATCATTAAGAGATACATCTCAAACTGTTCAGTCAAGTACAGGATAGCGAAGCCTTTAGCCGCCAGCACCTGATACCCCTCTGTGTTTTCTCATCTGCCCTTCTGGGTTGCATGTGTGTGGATGCTGAGTGGGTTCCCAGGAGGTATTTCATACCCTGGCATTAGAGAAGTCCCAGGATGGAAAGTGTGAAATGTATACTCCTAGCCTAAGGTAGAGCTTTGCGTATTGTTCCTTCATAAATCTGGACAAAGCCAGCATGAAAATGGTCCCTGAGACAATGGGGTGGACTGAGAGGTTAAGGGCAAGTCTTTTAATCACCAATTGAGGAAACTTCACTATTTCTCAAATTACAAATCTGTCTGAACAAAAACTTGCAAGAGTTCTGAGAAACACAGATTTGAAGTTTGGAGATAAGAATGCCATTGTCTGTTGATACAACTCATTCATTCAGTCATTACAGGCAATACATGCTGATTTATTTATTTGTTTTTGTTGAATTTTTTTTTTTATTTGGAGAGAGAGTGAGAGAGAGAACTGAAGGAGAGAGAGAGAGAGAATCCTAAGTAGGCTCCACACCCAGTGCAGAGCCCAATGTGAGGCTCAGTCTCCCACCCTGAGATCATGTCCTGAGCCAAAATGAAGAGTTGGACACTTAACTTACTGAGCCATCCAGGCACCCCAATAAATGCTGATTTATTAAGCTTTTCCTTTCTGTAAGGCCCTACAATGAGTACTTAGGAAAAAATAACACAAGCAAGACTCCTGTATTCCCAGAGCCTGCAGAGTAATCAGGAAGCTAAGAAATGCTTGCTATAAAGTAGATGTCAGGTGCTGATGTCATACTCATGCCCCAAAGGTAACTATGTAAGGAGATGATTTGACTACTTCTTAAAGAAGTAGTTGACTTAAACTAGTAGTTGAGTTTGACTAGTAGCAATCATTTCACCATGTATATGTATATAAAATCATTGTGTTTGCATCTTAAATATGTATAATTTTTATATAAAAAATTAAAAAACATATTCAGTATTATAAAAGAGGGACAAAGAAAATATTACAAGGATTTAGAAGTGAAAGAGGTCACTCATATCTAAGGGACTCAAGGAATGTTTCAAGATGGAGGAAGCATTTTGAGTTATGCCTTTGTCAAAGTAGGCTGACTTTAGCTTTATGGGGACTGGTATGTAGGGCCAGGTAAGGACCATATCGAGATAGGAAATAGGCTATCTAAACTAGAGGCAGCAAGTCACTTGGTCCAGAGCCACAGAGTTTTAGAGTTGAATGGACCTACTTGCTTAAAATGAGTAGATTCACTTATTTGTTAGTAAATTCAACAAGCATTTTTTTAAATATCTCCCAAGGACCAGGACTGGGAATATAACTATAAATAAATTTTCTATTCTCTCTGCTCTTGTGAACTCTCTAAGTCTAAGGTAAGATAAAAAACTAAACTGATTTTTAAAATAAAGTGTGATGAAGAGTAAGAAGCAAGGATAGTCTCTGTGAAAGCTCAGAGCAGGGCTCTGTGGACTCCAAAAAGGACTCCCAGAGGAAATGTCATGCCAAGTAGGACCTGAAAAATGATGTATGGTCTCATCAATGGATCCTGGATGCCAGGCTGAGACTTTTGAACAGCATAGAATGATGTAACTATGTAATGTTTGCATTGAAATTTGAACAAAGAAGTGATATGATCTGGACTGTTCTTTAAGAAGTTTGATCTTGGGTCACCTGGCTGGCTCAGTCAGTGGAGCATGCAATTCTCGATCTCAAGATCTAGAATTCAAGCCTCACGTTAAGCATAGAGCTTGGAGAAGAAGAAGGAGAAGAAGAAGAAGAAAGAAGAAGAAGAAGAAGAAGAAGAAGAAGAAGAAGAAGAAGAAGAAGAAGAAGAAGAAGAAGGAGGAGGAGGAGGAGGAGGAGGAGGAGGAGGAGGAGGAGAAGAAGAAGAAGAAGAAGAAGAAGAAGAAGAAGAAGGAGGAGGAGGAGGAGGAGGAGGAGGAGGAAGAAGAAGAAGAAGAAGAAGAAGAAGAAGAAGAAGAAGAAGAAGAAGAAGAAGAAGAAGAAGAAGAAGAAGGAGTTTGATCTTGCTGCTATACAGGATGCGTATAAGAGAAGAATAAAGACTAGAAGAGACCAATTGGCATACTTCAGGTGAGAAAGAGTGAGTCTGAAGAATTTTATCTAGGAAAATTCAGATAAATGGGTAGATCTGAGATGTATTGAAGCAATGGACCTGAGAGGATTTGTCAACCGATGTTATTTTAGATGGCAAAAAGAAAAAGGAGGCAAAGATTGTTCACCTAGGTAACTTGTATCATTTGCAAAGAGGAAATTCAAGGAAGCAGACATGCTTGGAAAAGAGAGGGCATAGACAGATATGCCCAGTTCTTCAGAGAGAGATAGCTAGTGACACCAACTCTGGGTGCATTGAATTTGAGATGCATGAAGGATATATTGATAAGAATGAGTTTTGGATAGAATGTTATAGTTTTGGGAGAGCATGCCAGAGCTGAAAATAAAAGTTTGGAAGTCTTGTACCACGCTGAAATATTAATTGCAGCTGAGATTGTCAAATGACACCAGGTTTAGAGAAAAACAAGAAAAGGCAAGCCAATAGTGAGACCCAGGTGACATTGGGAGGGAGTTGGAGAGAAGGTGGAAGAGGTAGGGGAGGAACAGGTAAAGACAGGGAGGAAGAAAGTGCTAGAAAGTCATTAGGGTGAAGTTTCAGGAAAACAGAGGATGACGGGTTCACAGTGCGAGATGTGGCCAGAGGTTCTGATATTAGAGTCCTGCTCAAAAGATATACCACTTTTCTAAGCAGACTGCCTTGGGGCAGGCAGTGTGTGAAGAGAGAAGAACTAAAAGTGGTACTGCTTTATTTGATATTTTCCCCAAAGTCAGCTTCCTGTGTAGTGGGATATTTAACATCTTCAGCCAAACGCTGTGAGCACATTTTCACTAAAGCCTAGACTTCACAAACCAACCATTTGAAATTGGTCATTTGGGTGCAAAGATTTTATAATTCCGCCTTAGTTTCTTTATATAAAACAATTCATTAAAAAATTCATTTTAATGTCAACTTATGCTAGAAAGGCAATAAATACCTTAAAAGCAAAATTTTTTATTAAAAAAAAAAAAGCCTACGACAGCACAAAATGAAACCAAGAGTAAGGTGTTAAAAACTAGGTAAAGGCAAACAGGTATGCATCTCCAGCAGATGAGAGGAAGTTGCCTATGTGGGAGTAACAGTCTCCCTTTTGTAAATTTTGCTGCTGAAATTCAGGCTGAGTTGACAGATGTTAATACTAAGTGGTTCCAGGGGCTTCTGGGTGGCTCAGTCCATTGAGTGTCTACCTTCAGCTCAGGTTGTGATCCCAAGTTCTGGGCATCAAGCAGCATCAAGCTCCCTGCTCCATAGATACCCTGCTTCCCCCCCTCCACTGCTTGTGTTCTCTCTCACTCACACACATATTCTCTCTCTCTCAAATTAATAAATAAAATGTTTTTTAAAATACCAAGTGGTTAAAGATTCATCATTCTCAGGCAGGTATACTTCTTAGGTCAGCTCCCTCTTTTTTTTTTTTTTTAACTATTTATTTATTTATTTATTTATTTATTTATTTATTTATTTATGAAAAAGAGAATGAGGGAGGGGCAGAGGGAGAGAATCTTCAAGCTGACTCCCTTTGAGAGAGGGAGAAAGTGAGCAGGGGTAGGGGCAGAGGCAGAGAGAGAAAGGGAATCTCAAGTAGGCTGTCCACTGAGCATGGAGCCAGAGGCCGGGCTCGATTCCATAGCTCCCCAAAATCATGACTTGAGCTGACATGAAGAGTTGGACACTCAACCTACTGAGCCATCCAACTGTCCCAGATTCCATTATTTTCTAAAATTATTTTTGGCAAGATTTACTCTTGAGCAAGTTTTAACCTCCCTGGGCCTCAGTTTCCTAAAATGCTAAATAAGAAAAGCAATAGAACCTTCGGAATAGAGTTACTGTAGTAAAGTGATGTCTCTTAAGAGTTGAAGCACTTTGCCTGGAACATACAGAGACACCCAATAAGTGTTACCAGTTATTAATAATCTTATTATTTCTGTCATCCCCATCTAGAGCACTTTCCCAGACTGGGGTTTATTTGAAGGTGTGACTATTTAAAATCATGATCTCCTCAAGTTCCAAAGGGAGTGCCTCTTTGCCTGTGCCAAGGCTCCACCGCAGTAAGGAGTACCCTTAAAGATCTTTCAGCCATGTGGCTTCATTCCCCTATCAAGCTCACTATCTGTTCATCAGCAATCAGCAATAGCTCCTGGAAACACTCTGAAGTGAGGACAGAAATACAAGTAACAATTACAAACACACTCAACAAATGACTTAACCAGGATACTGAGTCCACGCCATGTACATTTATAAAGTAATTTCCCTGCCTTCACGTGTGTTGTCACACGTATAACGATATGAATCCTGTGAGAATAAAGTATTTTTCTTACAGTTCAGAAATATGAGTCTTTGAATCCTCTGCCTGCTGCCACTTGAGTCGACTGACATAGCTGCGTGCATCTAAAATTTGAACCAAATTACCCTGGATTTTTGCACTGCCTCAAAAATCAGAAAATGTGCAAAATACTCTTTTGCCTAATATCGATTCCATTATCCATTTAAGCCATGTCTGTGTCTCAAAAATTGTATGACACACATCATACAATAATTATAAACACGACTTTTGCCTCCATCACCCCTTTTCTGCAGAAGGTCTTAGCACCAGGTCCTCTTTGGTCAATGAAAGAATTAGATTCCTAGAGTCTCACTTAATGAAAGTAGGCATTGCTTCAGCATCGCTAGTGGCCAGTGTCCTGTCTGATTTGAAGAACCATAGAATTGCCTGATAGCCTCAGACATCACTGAGTGTGACTATTTTTAAGCCCTCTACATGCATGCTTTGAATTTCTCTCATATCTCATCTGAATGGATGATGTTGATGTTTGTAGACATTCGTGATTGCCTGTTTGTGAGAAAGAGAGCGAGTGAACCTCAGGATGTTCTTAACTGCTAGTATTAATTCTGTTCCTGTTTGTTTTCAGCCCCGGGGTGGGTGGGGGGCACCTCATGAGATCCCAGGGTACTGCTCCTACCCACTGGAGGCTCAAGTCCTCCAGTAGACACAGATTTCCATTGTGCCTTCCAGAAGTCTCAGCTCTGCACTCTGTCCCCTTCTTCTCACAGGGATCTACCAGACTAGAAGCAGGCCACAGCAAAAAGGAAAAATCGCTCTTAAAATTTAGATTCTGGAGGTATTCTCCAAACAATATATTATTCATTGTTCAAGAGACTACAACAACTCAAAAATCTCGTCTTTTGATTGCCTAAGGCTCACCCACCTCAAACAAGGAGTGCATTATTTCCCCCAAAATCTTTATAGGCAGTGCAGGAAAGTGGATACGACCCTATTCTTTCACCAAGAGGGACCTAAGAATGAATTCTGTGGTTGCCACCAGCAAATTGGGTAACTTCAGACATGCACCTGAACTTCCTAATCTTTACAATCGTGACCGTGAGAGCGGCTACTGCCAAAGACTGCAATGAGGACCACATAAGATGAGATGAGCACTTAGTCCAGAGCCCTGCCCACAGTGTCTGCTGAATGCTGGCCTTTACAATATGTTAACTAGCATTTCGGGGGTGGGGGTGGCTACTGATTCTCATAACTGTCGGGGGTCACCCGACAGAGACTCCACATGCCATATCACACCAGGCCAGGCTTGGTCGAGAATATAGTCCAGGCCTCTACAGGTTATCTGCCTTGGGAAACATCACTGCTCTGAAGACAGCGAGCAAGTGCAGAAAGGCCTGATGATAAGTGAAGGAGCTGGAAACCAAAGGGTAAAAAGAATGCATTTATGAACACACAGGTTTTCAAAAACCTCTCAGCACATCTATGGGACTTTATTTGGAACCACTGCCATCTGTTTGCCGGATGTCTCTGACAGAAATGTGTCCATGAATTTGGACCCTACTTTTTTTCCCCCCCCCTCAGCTGTGCTGGGGAGCCAGATGTTCTTGTGTTTCAAAAGCAACCACATCCATCAACCTCTTTGCGGGACTGGATCATTCATGCTTGTGTGACTTCATTTCTCCAGCAGCGGGACTAGTGGGCTTGTTTATTCACCTTTTTTTTTTTTCCTGATTTTTTTTTTCTCATGTTGCTTCAAATTAAATTAAAAGCCAGCACTGTCACTAATTAACCAAGGGTGGCACATTTGTAAACCTGGATTTGCCGGGTTGCCAGTTGAGAGGAATTCCTCTGCGTTCTTTGCCAAAAACCGTGTTTACCAGTCACCATTGGTGTCTTGGCAAAGCTGCTTGGGTGTTGTCAGAACATAATGTAGCTGTGTAAAAGATGTCCTTCGGAGATGTTAGCTGACTTGCGTTGTTCCCAGACTTAAATATGCTGTGAACTAATTAACACCAGCGTGAGAGTAAACACTCAAATATCGTTACCTTGCGAATAACAGCACACAAATTTCTGTGCATGGGTTTCTGTCTCCTAAAAAGAGAATGATGATGGTTGTTATCACAGGAAGGGAAAATATTGAGGAAGTAAAGCATTGGCATCTGCTAACAGGCAGTCTCTCATCCCAGCTTCTAACAAGCTTGCAAACTCCAGGGTAGAACCATATTATCAGAAATGTGTGTTGAAAATATTTGGCGGTAGAGGAGGTAACTGTGGATTTGGGAACATGTATGCCATCAAGAAGGTTCCATGGAGAGGGCCGTTTGAATTCATGCTGGAAGGCAATAGTTCCTTGCTTTCCTGCACCCTCTCACCCCGGTCGGCATAAAAGCTCTGCTGCTATCAGGGTCGCTTAAATCCAGGGACTCCTGACCTAAGATAACTATATTGCTTCTGGACACCCTGAGTTGGGCACCCTCTGAGCTGTGGGGTAAGGAAAAGAGAGCCTGCTTTCTCCACACCTTGATCTGAAGTGGCCCTGACAGTGGGAATCTGAGATTCCAAGTGCCCAAAGGAAGAGAAGTTGGAGAGAACATAGACCAGCTGCATGGAAATGATGTTGATTTTTATACATTCCAATAGAAATATGATTCAGTTTCTTTTCCTTAAAAATTTGTCTTTAACATAGGAACACAGACCAAAAAATCACCATCATACACATAGAACTGCCCAATAGAACTCTCCAGAATACTGGCAAACTGGGAATGTTTCCAGAACACCGGGAATTAATTCTGGAATACTAATATAGGCAGCCTCTGGGCACATGTGGCTATTGAGCACTTGAAATGAGCCTAGGAAGACTGAGAAACTGAATATCTAATTGATTATTTTATTTTATTTGTTTTATTGATTAATGATGAATTTAAATGTGAACAGTCACATGTAATGTCCTCTACCTTGGGCAACACAACAGCTCTATGGCATATGACATGTGGCATTATTTTACATGTTTGCACACCTTTCTCACATATATTATAATGAATAGAGGATGGTTGATTCTTGCATCTGTTTCTGGATCCTATCTACTATAATAGTTTTGGTTGAAGTTTATGAAGAAAATCTAGCCATTCCCAGAGATACACGCTTAAAGTGAAAAATATGCTCAAGAATCAAGATTTAATAAAATTAACATTTCTTTATGACCTCTTTGAAGACATTTTTAAATGAAATCGGCTTAAAAAAATGCTTGGTGCCATTGCTGAGATTCATGCTAAGGCACCAGCAGCTTTACCCACACCTGCCTTTGTTCCAATAGTATAAATGACAAGGCCATGAGTAAAAATAAATAAAATCTAAGCATTATTTTATAAATAGTTTAGACTTTTCAACCCCCCGAGGCAGTATCAAGGACCTCTAGAATTCTACAGACCATACGTCAGAGTGCTCTGGAATCTTCACTGTCTTCCCCACACTGCATACCCCTCCCCTCCACTGAGTCACACACACCCCAAAAACCAGAACAGTCTAGCTTTATTTTTGGAAACCTTGGCTCCAATCAATAAGAACCTTCTTCCCCAAGAACCTACATTATATTTTCCAAAAACCATAATTTCCACCTAAAGATGGATTCTGGTACCATTTGCAAGAATTGTCACATTTCTGGTTACTCTCTCCCATATGAACAAACCTGAAAATATTTCATTCACCTCTGAGCTCAGCATCTCCAACCTGTCTTCTGGGAAGCTCCACCAGGGTACTTACCTTTACATAATTGTCTGTTTCTTTGACTCTTTGGTTATCTGTTTCTGTCATTAGGCTGTGAGTTCCTTGTGAAAAAACAGTATTTACTTAAGAAATATTAACTGGATGAATGAATGTGTGAGTTAGGTTAGTTAGCCACCAGTGTGGCCCATTCACAGTTCTTCCACACTGAACTGCTTCTCCTTTTCCGTATCACAAGGTATAGCCGGTTCTTAGAGTCAATAAATGCATGAATCCAAGCCATCTGGGTAGATGACCACTTGGTAATTATGAGTAAAATACATCTAATTGGTATTTGTAATTGAAGAAAAGAGTTGTGGCCTCATTTAGCTTTCTAGCACTTAATGTAAGAGTTAGCTGAAATGGACTCTACCCATATCATGTGGCAATATGAATAATATATTTTAAGAAATTGCCAGAAACTTTAGAAGGATTCTCCACAACTGGGATCTATTTATAATTTAAGAGGGCTTCAGTTGTCCTCCCTGCCCTGGATTTCATTGTGCTGAAACGTACAGAGCCAAACATCACAGACCCCACTCTTGGCAGAGGACCCATAGCCTCACATTATGTGGGGATTCAGTGTACCATAGTTTAGTTACCAAGTTTATTTCTGGACTCATTACTGACCATCTAAATTCTTTAAGGCCCCACAGCAAAACCGGTCTCCAAGGGATTATAACACATTCTGAATTTGAGTTGCAAGGGAGTATGGAGACTGTTACTTTCGGCCAAAGCCCAGAACCACTGCAGTGAAATAGTGTTATTTTTTCACATAAATGTATTTTCCTAACAATCATTAGGAAGAAAGTCCATTTTATATGATTAAGATGTGTTAGCTATCTATCTATATGAAAATCTAATATTCTAAGGGAAACATGTGTGGTAGAGTAAGAAAAGAGACTGGAAATGAAAAGATCTCTCTTTTATTCTTGGTTTTGTACCTGCCTACACTGGTGCCCCCTTATCTGCAGGCGATATGTTCCAAGAACAACAGTGGACGCCTGAAACTGCAGTTAGTTCCAAACCCTGTATATACTGTTTTTTTTCCTTATGATAAAGTTTATGCATTAGGTACAGTAAGAAATTAACAACAATAACTCATAATAAAATAGAACATTATAACAAAATACTGTAGTAAAAGCTACCATAGATCTTGGCAACCTCAACATAAACTGTTGTTTCAACTGTTGTGAAATGGGGAACATTTTTCTTTCCACTTAATGGAAGCATATTTGAATCACCAGCATCACTGCCCTTGGTCTTTGGGGTCATTATTAAGTAAAATAAGGGTTATTTGGACATAAGCATTGTGATACTGTGACAGTTGATCTGATAACTCAGCTGGCTGCTAAGTCGCTAAGGGATGGCAACAGATGCAGAGTGGAGATACAGAGTCTCTTAAGACGCCGGACAATGGGATGATTCCTGTCCTGGTCAGAATACAGCTGGACAGTGCGAGATTATCATCATGCAGCTCAGAATGCACAATTTAAAAGTTATGAATTGTTTATTTCCAAAATTTTCCATTTAATATTTTCAGACTGTGGGTGGCCATGGGTCACTGAAATCATAGAAGGTGAAACCATGAGCAAGGGCAGATAACCGTAGTCCTAGGAACTTGGACAAGTAATTGAACTTCTTTGGATTTCAGTCTCTCTCTCTCTCTTTTTTTTTTTAATTTTTATTTAAGTCTCTCTCTTTTTTTAAAAAAATTTTTATTTATTTATTCATGAGAGACAGAGAGAAAGAGAGAGGCAGAGACACAGGCAGCAGAGGGAGAAGCAGTCTCCATGGGGGAAACCTGACATGGGACTCGATCCTGGGACTCCAAGATCACACCCCGGGGTGAAGGTGGCGCTAAACCGCTGAGCCACCCGGGCTGCCCAGATTTCAGTCTCTTAATGTGACATAAACCACAACTCTCTTTTCCATCTTTGGATTCTGTAAATCCATATAATCCTTTGCTTTGCTACTCTGATGCACCAGCTCATACTCTTGTCATTTTGCCTTTTGCAAGCGTATATTAAAAATTAAGCTTTTAATATACCTGGATATTAAGCTCAGACAGTTAAGCATCTGTCTTTAGCTCAGGTCATGATCCCAGGGTACCGTCATCAAGCCCCACGTTGGGCTCCTTGCTCAGCAGGGAACCTGCTTCTCCCTTTGCCTGCAGCACTCCGCCCCCCCAGTGCTGTCTCTCGGTCAACTACATAAATAAAATCTGTAAAATATTAAACCAAATTTCATTTTGCTTGGAAACTATTTACTAACGGACAGATTATGAGATGCAAGTGTGAGTTTTACAGTATATGTGATTTTGCTTCCAAGTGCACTAAGCCAAGTGCAGTATTAGAAACCTGGGGTCAGAGTCAGGGACTCTTCATTTTCCACCCAAGGAATAACTAGGGGTTAGACAATAACCCCTCAGTAATGTCTAAATTTCAGTGACATGTAATTTACAAATACATTAAGATGAAAGTTACTTCTAAGTTTTCTGGCTCACCAATAGTACTAATTATTTGCAAATATAGATTCATAAAGTCATTTACTTGGTTAAAATGTTACATGACAGATACACAATGTAACAGAGCACATGATTTTCCCAATTCCTTATTTAATTGAATGGAACACAATGAATGCCCAATCATCTTGGTTAAAGTACTCAGGCAAAGGCACTCAAATACATGAACACTCCACAAAGTACCAGCACTGCCTCCTAATAACTCTATCAGAATTGGGAAAAGTACACCAAACATCTCCACCTAACCAGAATCTGGTTTGAACCTTGGCGTAACCATTCCATCTGCAGTGAGGATGTGTTTCATGTCAATAGTTTAATGCACCTGTGCCTTTCTTCATGCCTTCATGATCATTGTGCCATGTGATCAAACACTGTCGTGTTATGGGTGACGGAGAGGCAGTTATTAGTTTTAGGCCATATGGTGATATACATTGCAGTGAGTCGGCATATCAGGTTTGTCTGGTAAGACTTTGAAAAGAATGCTATGAACCTAAATATGGAACAAATTCAGAGAAGGTAGACTCCTGTCCAGGAACCAACAGATCGAAAGAATCAGCTATTGTCTCTTAAAAGGCAGTGGAAACTGGTTTGTTAGTGAGCTAGGCTAGGTTGGTGGGTGTGAGTTTTCTACTAGGGCAGCTCATTGCATTAAAAAAATGCAATTATAGCTATGACAATTTTTAGAAATTGAATTTGCATTTTCTTATGAACCTTCTGTGAAGTGTCTTTTACTAAATATCATTTTTGTCCTCCTCTAACAACTTCAGTTTATTACTTGCTAAATCAGAGGACAATAGTTCCAGATTCATCTCCAGTGAGTAACTTGACTCATCACAGTAAATTTAACACAGTCTGGTTAATACCTACCCCCATTTCCAGGAAACTGAAGTTTCTACAGGCACTCATTAAACTACAGTGGGACCTTTGGTTAAACGACAGTGGCCACCCATTTATCCACCCTTCACCCTTATTACAGCTTCAAGAAATCTGAGTTACAAGATGTCATTGGTTCTATAGCCTAAGATTACATTGAGAACAATGGGTCTCCCTCTCATCACTCACTTTTTCAGGTTTATATTTCCTTACCTAGAAATTTCAAGATGACACTAAAACATGCTTGCATGTCTATTCTCCTTTTTGGGATATTGCTTCAAAGTATCTCTGTCCTTATACTTTGAGGACCAAGAAGACAAGAGAAACAGGAAGGGAATGAAAGAGCAATCCAATGATTATTGTAGGGGATGCCTGCAAATAAACTGAACTTCACCTAGTATTTAAACTGACTGAGGAGAGCATCGCTTAGAAATTAAGGACAAAAGCTTTCAATCTGGCAATGACCAGAAATGAAACCTTTTCTGTAAAAACCCTACACCAAGTGCTTACCAGTGGGGTGATATGTGTCTTCCTTGTCTCCCTCATCAATCCTTCAAGGGGACATGGCTTTGTTTAATTTATGTGGCTAGCTTGTGAGTCTGAGAAAGAGCTGTTTGTAAGAATAGTAAATCAAAATAATGTCAGAGTCACTTCGAACAGTGTTTTCGAAATTCAAGTTCGGAACAAGTAGTTCAGGCTACCAGTACTGTTAGCCTCACATCTGCTTTCTGTCCCAGCTGTGGCTTCAATGACATCATGCAAGAAACCAGAAGGGCAACTCCATTTCCATAGGTTACATTGACCTTGCAGAAGTAGAGAAATTTTAAAAAAAAAGAAAGAAAGAAAGAAAAAAAAAGAAAACCTAAAAAATAAAGAAAGAATGAAAAGAGAGGAAAGGAAAAAAGGAAAAACAAAACAAAACAAAACAAAAAAACAAGCCATCTTGGTTCGGGCTGAGGAATTAAATAAACCCAGATAAAAATCACAGTTGAAGTGAGTGTCATTGAAATAAAGTGATTTTTTTTTTTTTTTATCGCAAGGCTATTTCCAGCCAAGTTCACTCTAATTCTTATCTTTATTCATCCTACAGGTTATAGATAATGCATGACCATATTAAAATTCTCTTCTTGATCTGAATCTCCCTATCTCTGGTAGACAAGCAGGGTCCTTGACAGCTTGATTGTATGTGTGTTGTTTTTTAAAAGACAATAACACAAAACCTTTAAAGTTGGAATTTCCTGATTACTTCAAGCCAAGTTCTATAGACTGCATCAATCTTGCACAACAATTTTAGAAAGCAACAATAATTGGACAAAATAATCTGGAGTCAATAGCAGAATTAAGGAATAGGCAATCTGGTTGTTTTTAAAAAAAATGTTTACAGAAGTATAATATATATATATATATATATATATACACAGAAAAGTTAAAAAAAAAAAAGTTTGGTGAATCTGCACAAAATGAACACAGCCCCCTAACCATCAATCAGATCAAGAAATAGAAGGTTGGGGTACCTGGGTGGCTCAGTGGTGAGTGTCTGCCTTTGGCTCGGGTCGTGATCTTAGGGTCCTAGAATCAAGTCTCACATGGGGCTCCCCTCAGGGAGCCGCTTCTCCCTCTGCGTATGTCTCTGCCTCTCTCTGTGTGTCTCGCATGAATGAATACAAATTTTTTTAAAGAAATAGAATATTAACAGGTACCCATGAAGACTCCCTGGCCCTGCCCATACATGCAGTCTTCTCCAAAGTAATCACTCTATGGCTTATTTCTCCATTGTCCAGGTTAGACAGAATTATACAGCATGTCTTCTTTTGTGTCTGGCTTCTTTTTGCTCTACAGTGTGTTTGCAGAGTTCCATTTATATATCTAAAATATATCAAGTGGCCATTAATATTTGGCTCTCACAAATAGCACCATGACCAACATTGCTTTGTCACAAATACATAATCATTTCTGCTTAGCACCTACTTTGGGGTCATAAAGTATGTGCCTTGTACACATTTGTAGATACTGCCAAACTGTTTCTCAAAGTGGCTTTATCAATTCACACGCCCATCCAAAGTGTGGGAAGCTTCTAGTTGTCCTGTGTCCCCATAATCCCTTGGTTTTTGTCAGCCTTTGTTATTTTAGTCAATTTGATGGGTGGAAAGGGCTTTCACATTTTAGTTTTAATTAGAATTTCCTTGACAACTAATGAAGGTGGACAATTTTCATATGTCTATAGGCCATTTGGATGTGTTATTTGGAAGGGCTTGTTAAAATCCTGAGCTCATTTTTCTACTGACATGTCTTTTCATTATTAACACCCAGGAGTTTCTTTTTTTTTTTTTATGTTTTTCTGGTATAAGTCTTCTGTGATATATATGCATTGTCACTAGACTCCCCCTCTCTGTACCTTGCCCCGTCACTCTTCTAATGGTCCTTTAATGAACATGTGTTTTAATTTTAATTTTTCCCAATTTACCAAAATTTTCCTTATAAGCAGTGTTTTCTGAATCCTATTTAAGAAATCATTTCCTGGGATGCCTCGATGGCTCAGCAATTGAGCATCTGCCTTTGGCTCAGGGTGTGATCCTGGAGTCTCAGGATCGAGTCCCCCATTAGGCTTCCTACAGGGAGCCTACTTCTCTCTCTGCCTATGTCTCTGCCCCTCTCTCTGTGTGTCTCTCATGAATAAATAAATAAAATCTTTAAAAAAAAAAGAAATAATTTCCTATGCAAATTGCATGGAAATACTCTGCTATCTTCTTGGGGCCTTAGGGTTCATACTTTTCTCATTCAGATCTATATACCACCTTGAATTATAAATCATACTGATTTTCCTTTTATAAATATAAACCTCACCCAACACCATTCATTGAAAATATAATCCTTTCCCTCACTGCATTGCAGTGACACCTTTGTTATATATTTCAAGAGACTGTATATTTGTGGGTTTATTTCTGGATTCTCTATTCTGTTCCATTGGTCTATTTGTCAGTAAGTCAATCCCATACTGTCTTAATTATACAGCTTTACAATAAGTCTTGGTATCTGGTAGTGCAAGTCCTCTGACTTTGTTTTTTAAGGTAGCATTTCATTGACATATATGTTTTTGAATAAACTTGACAACCCCACCACAGCAATACCCCAGCAACAAGAAAACTTTTTGTGAACATGGAATCTGCTTTTATTTATTTACAGACTCTGATTTCTGTCAACAGTTTCTAGTTTTTTAGTGCAGAGGTCTTGCACATCTGTTCAAGATATTTGACAATTTTTGAGCTATTGCAAATGGCACGCACATATTATATTTTAAATTTTATAATGACTTGTTTCATTTGGTTCATTTTGCCCATATCTTATCACTGAACAATTTAGTCTACTATAAAGTACTCAAAAGTGAAAATTGAGGGGTGCCTGGGTGGCTCAGTGGATTGAGCTTCTGTCTGACTCTTTATTTTGGCTCAGGGCATGATCTCAAGGTCTTGAGATAAAGCCCCACATTGGGCTCCATGCTCAGTGGGGAGTCTGCTAGAGATTCTCTCTCTCTCTCTCTCTCTCTCTCTCCATCTTCCCCTCCCCCTGCTCACACACACACACACACACTCTCTCTCCCTCTTGTTCTCTCAAATAAATAAATAATTTTTTTTGAAAAAAGATTTCTTTTAAAAAAAGAAAAGTGGAAATTGAGACCTACTTAGATTACAAGTAACTATTTTGTTAATAGGACAACCTTTGTACATATGAAAAGAAAAACGTGCTTTGCAGAGACACTAACTATTTGCCCCATAGTAATCCTAAAGGTAATGAGAGAGGAAGTGAGGATTTTTGCTCCACACTAAGATTGTCTCTTACCATGAGACTGTGTGTGGCAATCTCAGAATAACTCAAAGTGAAGCATTAAGTGGACTAAATCAGTGGCTACAATGAAGGTACAAAAAGTGGGCACATAACTACCCCGCCGTGCAAAACTCCTTCAGTGTAAATAAGCCAAACTGCTAGTTATTTGTCTACTGCTCTATCATTATCTTGTGTACATCCATCTCCACAGAGGCTGTCAGGTTCATATATGGTTGCGTGTGGTGAGGTGCTGTATCTCTCCTAAGTCATTCGTATCAGTTATGGAACTAACTGGTTGGAGAATAAAACAAGTGGCCTGTTTGACAATGAGCAGAATAGGGTGATGGAATGTGGGGAGCAGAGAGAAATGGAGGAAAGGCAGCAGAGAATCATAAAGAATCAAAAGTTGCACACTCGATGGTAGATTCCGTCTGTCTTGCAGCTTGCTTGGTAAGTCCCACATTTCAGCAATGGGACTCTTACTATTCTTTTCTTCCTGGCTAATGCACATGGAAAATATGTACAGCACAACCAGTAAAATAAACCCTAGCCCAGGGAACAATCTTCTTTAAGCCCAGAAAAAGTAAATGTAATACGTAAATAAAATTTCTGTGCCCTTGTATGTATACTTCTGACAATAAGAGCGAATATATGAGTTGTGCTGAACAGAGTAATTCTCATCTTACAAGAAAACTGACACTCAAGGAAATTAATGACCAAAGGCTTCATCAAGAACTGGATTTCAGGACTTTTGATTCTATTTTAGAACTCTTTCCTTAAAACTATTTTGATATTTTAATTTTATTCTTCCAAGAAATGCCTCTTGGCATCCAAAGCATGAAAGTAGTGACTTAGAACATTTCTGAGGTGCATCAAATGTCTACTCTTCTTCTTTCAGGGTAAGCATTTGTCTACTTTTGGGTATTTCTCCATTTCCAGAGGCATGGCCTTTAGGTAGTGTCTTCCCTTAGGCCTTGCATTTTGGCTTTCACTCTCTGAGAGGGGCCAGAACAGTGTAACAGCAACTCAACTACACAGAGGACAGAACGTGACCCTTTGTTGACAATGGGGCATTATTAGTGATATAAGCAAAGTGGTTAATTAGATCCAAAGCAACTTCTGAAACACCAAAAAGAAAAGATTGAAACAGAATAAAAGTGCAAATAAACATGATCAGAACTGACAAGCACGTACCAGGGGCCTGAAGCATGGCAGACATAACTGAAAAGCAGAAGGCTTGCTTAGACAAACCCTATATTTTATTTTCCTTCCTTCTTGCTTTAGTTTGCTTGGAGGTTTTTGTTTTTCATTTTTGTTTGTTTGTTTCCTGAAATCAAATTAACAGTATTTATTGGCTCGGCAGCTATGGGAAGGCTAGGGTGTAAAACGATACCACAAACAGGAAAGAAATGACTGAACCATGGGTCTGGACATGTCATTTCTCAGTCTCTCTTCTAAACGCTGTGTGACTTCAGTCAAGGTGCATGACCTCTCCCACCTGCTGCAGACTCATCCCTACAGTGAGAGTGTTCAGCTGGATGTTATCCAGTGTCCTGGCTAGCTCAGTGATCCTATGAACTCTAGAATAGTGAGGAGGAGAGAAGTCGAGGCATAAAGTTGTTGATGATGACCCTAGAAGGGCTTCTGGAGGTTTGCCTCCAGAGGACTTATTTTGGACTTATTTTTCCATTCCCAAAGCCTAGAGGTGAAGTTTTAAAGGCCACAAGCTGAAAGGCTTTGGAGAAAAACTATTTTGAATGTTTGCATGAAGTCCTTGAGATACTATGTGGAGTATAAGAATCTCGATTGACACAGTCTTGTCGCAGAGGAGTTTCACTCTCCTTGGAGAAGATGCGCTGCACAAATATGCACTAATGCTGCAAGAATCCAAATAAGGCTGAATGAAATGCTTATGTTACAAAAGCGTAAACATTGGCCATGGTAGGAAATCAGAGATACATGGTCTACAACTGGAGAAGCACTGAAGATAACCTTGAAGAAGAGGTTCGGAGAATAAACTTCTCAATAGACAGATGTATAGAAGGCAGAGCAAACTGTTGACAGGAACAAGATGATCGAGGTTTTGGATGTATAGAAATGAAGGTGACATCTCCCAAGAAGAGTGAGAAGAAAGTAACTTTGGATCAGAGGGACAATTTGCAGCCCTAGAGGGAGGTAGTATTGGAAGAGTCAGGGAGCGTATTTTGTAAATACCCAGGCTGAAGAGGATCGACTTCTCCTGATAGTTTATAGGAGCTAGCAATGGGAAAAGATTATGGGAGACAATTTAATCTTTTAGAAAGATTGAACAAGGGCCAATCGGAAGAATTGATTAATTAAAAAATGAGATGGATTACAAGGGTCAAATTAGTTACCTATTGCAATTGTCAGGCATAAATGAGGACCTAAAGCAGTAAAATGGAAAAATCTAATATTGAAGGGTCTTCCTCATTACAGTCTCCCTTTTGTTGTCCCCCTTTCCCTTCCTGATCTCAAGAAGCCTCTGAGTAATGAGGTAATATAAAATTGTACTTTCACTTATCAAGCCTAAACAATGATCCCACCCCCCGTTGGTGGTCTTCAGTCAGATGACACAGAATTGATTTTGTAGCTTGTCTCATGGGGGCCTCTGGGAAAGTGTTCGTTCGAGTGACCTTTTGTTTTCACAATTATGGACATATGACCCAATCCCCACCCTTAGTTCAAAAAGAAAACAAATCCTCTTCATTACTTGGTTGGCTCTCCTCACTTCTTGATCTTGGCCAATTTTTTTTTTTCCAGGGTCTCCTTCTATCTGTTCTCCTCCCACAATAATACTCTTAGATGTTTTGTTTCCTGGGAGCCAAAGACAGACTCTTTATGTGGTGAAAAAGAGTAGATCTCACCAAAATCACTCCGGACTAGATGTCCATAGCCCAGTGATAATCATTCCACTATCTGAAAGAAAAATGTGATTTCACCACAAACACTCCCATGATGATTCAGCCTTAAACTCTTGCCAAAGGAGGACTGCGCCATATTTTCCCCCTCTCCTCAGCATGCAGGCTGCTGTGAAGAAGCATCTGCTGCCTAATTCTTTTCTATATTAGGATAAAAAGCTTTTTGGCTTGCTGATTTCAGGCCCTGAGGAAAAGAGAGAGAGAGAGTTTCTCATAACGTCTTTATTGCACAACCAATCGGTCTGTGTCCTGGGAACCCCAGGCATGTACTCAGGGATGAGCCACAAGACCGATAGCACAGAGATGATGGGGTTGAAAGCTGGACAAGACACACTCACTCTGGGGATACGGATGGTATCTATTAGCTAGAATCCTTCCACTGCGGTTGCTTTAACACCCAGACCATTTTAACTGGCTTCTTATCATATTTGGGAAGGCCTGCTTTTCCTGAAGATTAACCAGACATGGCTTTTGATCCTCACAGTTCAAATAAGGGATTGGAGAGCCAGATGAAAAAGAATGGGGTCTGGGAAGAAAAATATTCATTCAAAGATGGGTCTGTCCTTGAGAACACTGCTGAAAGCACCTTAAGGAAAAAACGTTGAGGGGGTGGGCGGGTATTTCCCAATTATTTCTATCTGTGCCCCTGGGGCTGCTTTTGCTGAAGACAGTGGCTTGATGTTTATGTTAAGATTCCTGACCCAGGGCATGATCCTGGAGTTCTGGGATCGAGTCCCACATCGGGCTTTCCGCATGGAGCCTGCTTCTCCCTCTGCCTCTGTCTCTGCCTCTCTCTCTATGTGTGTCTCATGAATGAATAAATAAAATATTTAAAAAAAAATCCTGACCGGATATAGAGCTGGAAGCTGAGGGAAGGTAGGATTGCCCGAGGGACCATGGATCTGTTAGAGGTTGTTGGCCTATGTCTCTTGTGAGGAGACTAGGTAGGGAAGCGCTGGCAAAACGATTGTGTCTTGCTATCTTTCCCTCTCATCCTGCAGCTCTCTGCGTGCTGGTGGCCTGCAAGCTGCATGCTGCAAGCACTGGCAAGCTGCATCGCATCTCTGGACACCAGAAGTGAACAGGGAGGCTGCAAGAATCTCCCAGAAAACGGTCGCATCTGTAGGGCTGGGAGTTGTGTTTTTGTTTTAGTCTCATAAAATAATGGTGACAAGAATAGTTGTCGTTGTTGCTATGATTTGTCAAATTGGCCCATTTGATGTCTTTCCTATCATGCTAGAATGCCCTCCTGGACATGAGATGGGACATGCTTTGAGCTAGCAAATCCCATATGTCATACTCCTTGAGATTATTATTTAAGCACTAGAGAGAATGCAGCTATTTTGTTTGATAAGGTGGAGTTCAAAGCCACAGTGAGGCATATCACAAAAGGACTCAGAAAAAAAAAAAAAAGAAAGGAAGAAAGAAAAAAGAAAGAAAAAGCCAAAGTGATGGAGGAGGAAGAGTTTATTAAGTGGTAAACATACACTTCTCCACAAAGCTCATACTTGATGCCTCTAGTCATAACATACTAGCTCTGAGCTTAACATGCAGCTCTCAAAAGACTTCCCCTTTGGATTGTGGGCAATTCACAGATTTCAGCTTCTTGCTCCCTGGTTGGGGTTGATGGGCCAGGGAACAATTTTTATTAGGTTTCAATGCATCTGCGGTGCTTAAATATGAGACCGAAACAGGCACTTGTTCCGGGCTGTAGGGTGATAAGTTGCATTAATTTTTATTTTAGGCTGTCTCCAAACATGGCTTTTATAGACTAATAAAAAAGCAATTTTTATAAGTTCACAAAAAACAATGAGCACAGTCAAGCATAAATATCTTACAACCAGGGCCAGAGGAAAATTATGAACTAAAAAATCTGCTGAAAATGGCACAAAAAAACACAATACCTGGATGCTGCCTTTTCAAGGTAAATTACACTCTCACCTAATGGAAGATTCTATCAATGCAAATTTCCACTAGTGATTCCTCCCTGTTCTCGTCTATTTGTGGTCAGAACTCTGGCTCCTAACCCTTCCCTAATTTATGAACATCCTACTCTGGAGGATGAACCTCAAAAACTCCGCTCTTTGGGTAATACCACCCATGAATATCAGTCCTCACACTTCCATATACCTGTTCAGAATATAGTAGGAAACATTGAAACCTTAATAGGAAATCTTTCAGCCAAATTATTCCATTGTCATATCTCTGGCGAGACAATCTTATACGTGGATGAGCAGAATCTCTGTGACCATAAAAACATGTAAAGTATTTTTGGATAACTGTCTTATTAAAGCTATTCCTAAAGGTTTTCACACAGCAGCAACCACTACGTTGTTATACAGTTATAATGTGTATGTGAAATGCATGATCTCAATTAAAGCTTAATGTTATGTATCAAAAGAACTTTTCCAGAAGTTTAAAAGAAAAATCAATGACTCTACAAAATCTTTTGTTTACTTATTGCCAAACATCCGATGACCCCAGAGGGCTGACAACGGTTTTGATTTTTGATTCTGCTAGTCTGGGATCATGCAGTTACCCTTTACCTTTAGAACATAAATCATTGCTCTTACTACTTCCACGAATTTCATGTTTCAGCCACACTTTTAGCCTGACGTGAGGATTTTCCATCTTCATGTCATGTAAGGAAAAGAGGCAAAAACAGATAAAATATCCAGGAATTTTATACTTAGACAAAGCATCTTGACTATCTTAGGCTTTCAGCTGGTTAAACTTTCCTAAGACAGTGCTCATTTTTGTGGTGTTTTGTTTGTTTTTTAGAAAGATAAAAGCAGTACTTAGGGTTCCTGGGTGACTCAGTCTGTTAAGCGTCTGCCTTCAGCGCAGGTCATGATCTCAGGGTCCTGGGATCGAGCTCTGCATCGGGCTCCCTGCGTAGTAAGGAACCTGCTTCCTCCTCTCTCTCCGCCCTTCCTCTTGCTTGTGCTCCCTCTTACTCTCTTAAATAAATAAATACAATCTTAAAAAAAAATAAAGATAAAAGCAGTACCTAGAATTGAGTTGGAGGCCCTACTCATAAGGTAATCCATGCACATGATACCTTTGTATCTGACATTTTCTTCACTTTTGTAACCCTTAGTGGAAGCATGTGGGAGGTAGGGGGTCTTCTATATGATTTCTAAGTAAAAGGGATGTGGGGTTATCAGTACTTATTTGAAAACTGGCTTTATCTAGCAAGCACATCATTTTACTTAAGTTGCATGTTTATTTTGAGAAGTCTTATACAGATTTCTGGAGATTATAATTGTCTATACTATTTAAGGTGATGCTAGCAGCTGAAACTAACAAATTTAAAATCTCAATGGATTCACACAATGCAAGTTCACTTCTTATTCATATAAAAGCCTACCGTATTTTCCTGGTCAAGTGGATTTTCTCCAAGTACTCATTCCTGGCCCAGGCCCCTTTAATCCTGGGGTACAACTTTAACAAATAATAAAGGACACAAAGATTTTAGCATCAAGCTGTGAAAGGAGAAGAAAAAGGAAGGATTTCCTTCTCAGTAGATCAGGTCTACAAGTACCCTATCCCCTTGCCAGGTACTCATTCCCATGGCCAACTCTAACCGCAGCAGAGGCTGGGAAATGTAGTCCAGCCGTGTGTCCAAAAAACTGAAAATCTCAGCTATAGACCTCAACTCCAGCCTCTGAGTCTGTCCTAATAATTTCACTGGAAGGAATGTGCAGCATGAACATTAGAGTCGAGTTTCTAACTGCCCACCTTAGAGGTACCAGTGATGACTATGGGATTCCCAAAAAGCACAGTAACCATACAGGGGGCCCTCCCTCTGAGTCTCCTGTCAACCATGCTCTATTCCACCCCCTGATTCATAGTCCATGCCACTGTAGAGATCATCAGCTAACTACCAGGTATTACATTTAAAAGATGGGATTCATGTGTACAGGAGTTACATTTCAAACCTTCAAAATTGAGTCTTCTCATTTCCTTTTTTCCTAATTTGGCATTGATTTTCTCCATGCTTGAATAAGCATTTTAATTCTGCCAAGGTGGAAGTTCAAATTTGCAACATTTTTCATTTCAAAAACGAAAGCTAAAAACGTCTGATTAATTTTCAAGAGCTAGAAAAGGTTAGTTTTTTCCCACCCCCATATAACACAAAAATGGATGTGCTAATTTAGCTGAAATGTTATGAAATATGTACTATTGGGTTGAAACCAAGTATGGAAATTCCATGAACATTTCCCACTGTGATATCTCTTCAGAGACACCTGTTCATATCCTACCAAACAGATTTCTATCCCCGTAATTAAAATGTAAATACATCCAATATCAGTAAAAGAAACTCACCTACCAATTTGGGGATGCCTTAGCTCTCTGAACAAGTTTGATCCTTTGCAACAGCATCGTGGATGAGTTTAGTACTGGAGCAATACATTATATACGTATACATGAAAATTAGCAGTAACTGCTAAGATTCTATTAGGTTTATCCTCAACTAAGAATTTCAATCTACAATTATAATTTCACTATAGTTTAAATTTTCTTCCATAAATACTTTTCAACGACCAACTAGCCTTATGAACACTTTGATTCTTTAATGAAATGATTAGTACAAGGACAGTTGCATGTCAGATGTCGTAGAACTTTTTAGAAGCCAGTTTCCCACAGCATTTAAAGTTCTTGGAATTCCATTGATGATGTTCTCACACTATGCATGCTGAAATATTCACTGGCAACACACATCTGTGTTTACCCTTCTAATCATGACAATACCCACAGTACTTTTCATATTCCTAAAGGATTGAGTAATACCTTCAGAATCTTAGAAGACAAACATGACTTATGTCGGACCTGAAATTATCCTACCATCCATAATAGGAAGAATCTAAAATTGGAAATCACTTACATACAGGAAGCAGAAGATTGTCAGAACTGCATATTTCTAGCTCAAGAGTAAATTAATATGATAGAAGGATCTGCAAAGTAATGAACAAAAGACATAGCTCTGGATATATGGGCCCTTGGAATCCTTTTTTCTTTCTTTCTTTCTTTCTTTTTTTTTTTTTTTTTTGCTCTTCATCTGCATTCTAAATCAATTCTGTTTGAGTTACGGAATTTTTTCAATATGTGGAATATATATTGTCTTGCATCTTGCCCCATTCCTGACAACAATAAAAACACATAGAGGCAATCACAGTCTTTCCATGTTTGGTAGAGAGACAAAAATGCTTCACACTTGATTAGCTTTCCTGATAGGGACTTAGAAAAGGAATATAGGTACCAAACAGCTAATTCCCTACAACTCTGGGATATAATCCGAATCAAAAGACCAGAAAGCACTTGAAACCAGACATGCTAAATACATTTGTCACCACTCTTACTTTCTTGGCTAATATTGTTAGTAAACCACATTACTCTTTTCCATTGGGCCCAGGTATGGGTGAAAAATTGTTCTCAACTTATCTACCAGCAATTGACAATTGATCCAAGTTGTAACTCAATGTAAAAATCTATTTGTCATTCTTGATATTGAAGGTCCCTGAGTGAGAATCAGAGGGAAAGCAAAGTTACAGATACCCATGACCTTGGAAATCTCTCTATAGTTTCAAATGGTCATCTCTACACTAGTAGTTGCCATTTACATTATTTCTGAGGTTTTCTTCTGGTTTGACTTTGCCTCAAGAAGCTTTCGATGCCTTTCTGGCAGGCATAATTGTGATGACCACATGAAGGGTGAAGAGCGTGTTAGAAACAGAAGTTGAAATTTCGTTATTTACAGAGTAACATCAAAAACACAGACCAGGATACCAACCATTATGGCAGGGTGGGGGGACAAGATAGAGTTTCCAGGAACTGATTTCTCTTTTCTGAGTCTTCGAAAGTAAAATCTCGGCTAGGTCCATAGATTTTTAGTCGTCTGGTTACCCACTGGAAACTAGTTCTGGATTAGAGACAAAAATAACACCTATATAAAAACCACATGGCCAGCAGCTTTTGTTCTAACCTCAAATATATCTTATCTATCTTACTCTTACTTGCCCTGAATATCCTCACTAAGGCTTCATTTTTTAAAATCATATGATGTTGTTTTTAGACATCTTAAATCCTTTTTGGAACAAGGCAAGACATAAATACATAAAAATGAATTCAAATATAAATACATCAAAATCTCCACCACTAGTGATCTTATGTTTCACAGTCCACAAACCTTACAAGACGGTTAATATCTTCTGGAAATTGCTTACTTGTTTTGGTATTGTGTCTACTAGCCAAAGAAGTCTGTTTTTCAAATTATTCAAGAGAAATATGTCAAGAGCATGCTAATATACCTAAAAATAACATCACGGATATTGCCAATCTTATGGTTATAGTTACCCACTGGGGCAAAGTCCTTCATTCTCACCCTTAAGATATTGCTGGACCTCTTTTTCCACATGGAGAAGCTAAAGCTATTAAAAGTGTGCCATATTTAACCAATGTCTCAGAAAACACCAAAGGTATGAGAAACTATAATAAGTTGGCTCGTGTCTCCAAGGATTAATATTCCCTTGAGAGAAGACATTTTTCTCTCTCTTTATTTATGTCTGCGAAATCTTGCTTTTAACTTGACTAAGCTGAAGAAAATAATGTCTCTCAGTCTGCCGATAGACTGGGAAATTAAGTTCAAGAAATCAGATCACTCGAAGGAGCAATCCTTACCCTTGAACCTGTCCTGTCATCACAGACTCCGAGAAATCTGGCTTTGAACTCATCCATCAGTTTTGTTTCCTCTATTCATGTTTGCAAATTAGTAGAAGAAATTGGTGGTTTTGAGATTGGCAAGAAAAAGGTCAAGTGAAAACAAAGCCTTCTTGCAGGCTTTTTTTTTTTTTTTTTTCTGGCAATAGTGTCCTTTTCTCCTTTGGAGTCCTCAATGCATTTCTTAGTTTTGAAAATATTTTTCCTTTTGAAGCCTTCTCACCAAAGCTGTCAGCAGGATTTATGACAAATGTAACTTGCAGCAGACAAGAGCTGTTTCTTTATTCTATACCTGCCAAATATATTGCTTTTTACTTGGGTATTTGTAACCATTGGTGGTTTCAATGATAATGTCGAAATGAACTGGGTTCCAGGCAAAGAAGCAGCCTATTGTCTTGTTGACAAGAGGTGGCCTCTTATCATCCTACACAACAAAATTAAACCTGTTATTTGCTGTGCACATTATTTATGTGTCAGGTGCAAGGTGTCCATTATTTCTAAGTCAAATAAAAACAATATGGAGTTATTATTACTATTATTACTCCCCATATTGAATAGCTTCAAACACAATCTCAGAGCTATTAGCTAGCAATGAAACAGGTGACTGAAAATCAGACAGAAAATTAGAATGTAAACCCAGGAAAATCTGAATTCAAAACGTGGATTCCATACCACCCCCCTTGCACCACAAATGCTTTCTGAATACATTTCACCCAGGCTTCAACTTTTCAAAATACAAAGTTAATGCTAGTTACAGCTTACTGATCTCTTTATGAGAGTCACCTTAGGGGGTTCACATTCACTCCCCTTTCAAGGAGAATTGAAAATGCCTTAAAAATAAATCACCAAGTCTTATAGCAGGACTTGCATGTGGCAATTTTCAAAAACACAAATAAAATTAATTGCCAAATGTGATGGCATATTAATAAAATCAAGTACCTTATTTGGACTTCAGTTATTTTCATTTTAATAATTTCATGAAATTTTTAAAGGTATTTGAAGGAATTTTGCCTTCCGTGCTTTATTTAAACTTAAATTAACTTTTTGCCATATCTGCCTCCACTTTCTCTTCTATTCTGTTTTTTCTTTGTTCCAATTTTTGTTTGCTTTTTCACATTTGTGAAATATGGTTTGATCCAATAAGAATGATATGGAGCTTCTATAAAAATGTGTCTGTCAACCAGAAGTAACACTTGCCCAATGTAGTCTTCTTTTTACTTTTCATAGAACATTATGGACCTTGAACACTCTCACAAGGCAATAGAGAGATCTGCATGCTGTTTTAGAAATATGTTATTTCTGTTCATTTTTCTTACTTCTTACCCAGACATATGACAGCAAATAAATACGTTGAATTTTCTGGATTCTGAGAATTGACACCTTCCAGTCCAGGTTGTAATTGTTCACTGATTTAATTAAGAGCAATTTTTGAGTGCTTTGTGTCTGTGCCAAGAGCCAGATAGGCATGGGGGCAATGGCATTGAAATAGAACTATCTAGGTCCTTAGGATCACAGGTCAGAGAGTCAGGCAGAGAGTACTTGAAATCAATAGGGGAAGATGAGGTGTTTTTTGAATTAATGAGAGAGGACTTAATTTACTCTGGAAGCTTGGAGGATCAGAAACGTTTTTCCTAAGGAAGTGCTGACCATTCTGAGAAATACAGGAATTGGCCAGATGGGAAGTAGATGTGGAGGGATAATCAGGCTTTCTAGCAGCATAAGCCACTTTTGTAAGGGATGTTAGATGAGGTAAGAAGCCAGTGTCTTCCCATGTCTAGAGTGCATTGCCAGCACTCAGGACATACTTTAGAAGACCATTTTGCCAACATCTAAAATCAAACTTTAAGGAAATAAACTTGTGGTGCTGTATCCCCTTCTTCCCATACTTTGGTTATTTTTCAACTCTTGGCTAAGAGAAGCAAAAGATGAGGATAAAAAGCCAGAAGAGGTTTCTGCAGTCTTAGCAAGGAAGTATTTCAAAAAAACGTCAAGGAGACAGGAATCATTTATTATTTCTTACCACAGACATTGTGATAAATTCTTCTTTTGATTTGATACCGAGTATAAATCTATGAAATCAATATTTTTCCTATTTTTTCCCCACAGAGAAAACTGACACTTGGAGAGTGTAAGATGCTCAGTCTGTATGAAGTAGAGCCAGAATTTGAAACCAGATGTCTTGGACTCAAAAGCTCATATTAGGGCTCTCCAGAGTAGCAAAGGCACAGAGGTGGCTTACCAACAACATGTTTAGGAATGGTGATAGTTCAATGTAACTAAAGGCAGCAAAGCACACAGAAAACAAGGCTGGAAGTTAGGACATGATATGAAAAGTATGGATTGGAAATCATTGGCTGTTTACTCAAAGCTCACTTTTGTTCCAAGTAGGTAACTTCCCATCATCACCATCCCATGCAGATATATCTGATCATCCCCAGCAGAAGGGGCTTCCTGTTTCTGGAATCACTTCAATTCCCTTGTCAGGAAATAGTTTAGGAACATAGACCAGAACCAATTAGCAGTCATTACTCCTTGGCCCACTGGGATGTTCTTAGGAATGGCATGTGAATCGCCTCAATGGGCATGATTCAGGTGGGCCAGTGAGATGATGGCAGGAGGCAGTTTATGAGGTGATCAGAGAAAAAGATCTATTGATTAAAAAGAAAAAAACTACTGGAAGAAATGTCAAAGCCAGAACTGTGATAGTCATTTTACCATCTGCCTGGGGGAGAACCCCACTCATGTGTGATCTGTTAGATGGGGATATTAATAAAACCACCTCATAGGGTTTGGGGGAGGAATGAATATATGTATATATATAAGTGGTAGTTTTATAATTATAAATCAAGCCACAGTGAAACTTTTGTGTCTCTGACAAAGGATGAAAAGTTAGCAGTTATATTTGTCTTTAAGGGTTTTAATCCTTACATTTATTTTTTTTAATCCTTACATTTAATACCTAATATCATAAGTCATGTTTCAGTGTAGATTTGCTATGTCTGCTTCTTATTTTATAAGAAACAGAGTCTGTAAATTTACCATTTCTCTAGATTTGGGCCAAGGAAGAGAGATCAGCTATGAAACCGATCGTGGAATAAGAACTGACTAACCCATATCAACTGGAATCGGTATCCAGTTCACGTTTTGTACCTCACAGCACGTCTGTGAACCAAAAAGAAAAGAGATCTTTCTGTGAAATCGGCTTAAATAAGAACTTAGGCCTTAGCCCGGTTCTGATTCTGAAGGTCTGCCTTCAGTTCCATAATCCACCCAGCCCTGAAGCAATCAGAGTAACTCAGACTAATCTATGGAACATCTCTTGATTGTCAACTGCATCCAAGAACAAGGTATTTGATTCCAGAATGAATTCCAGCACAGAAATTGAAAAAGAAGGAGGAACACATTTCATGAAACTGCCACAAAGGAGGCTTGCATATTTATGCTGTGATTTGGCAAGTGAATTTTTTTCTGTTACCAAAAGACAGATATTGGAGGGGAGGGGGGCAAGCAACAAATGGACACGAGTTTTAAACCTGGCACGAATTTACTTACAGCTCACGATCTTGGCCCCGAAGAATGCCATTGTAACAATGAACTTATATATTTCTCAAGTTTTTAATGGGGATAACAAGATATAGAGAACAATAATCTCATATTAAAAATTATTTTTAATTTTCTAGCGTACTTTAAATTTACTTTTTATATCCTTGGGAGTGGTGGGAGTATGCATAAAGGAAAGGATCGTGATTTTTTTTTATGAATTGCTAATACTGGTAATAATTATTATAGAACCTGGTGTTAAACGTGTTACACAAAGAGTTTTCATTTCATGTACAGGAGAGGAGCAGGCCCATGTCACTATAGGCCATCTCAAGCCGTTGACAGATAAGAAGAAAGGTGTGGAGAGACCAAAATGTAGAAAAGAAGTCAGAAATGGAGAAAGCAAGGAAAGAAAGATTGAGGTCAAGCAGCAAGCCAGAAGCACACTTCTCAGGTGTGAGTCAGGCTTGCCCAGTCTCCATCTCTGCCCAAAATGAGGGCCTGAAAACAAAAATAATAATAATAATAAAAAATGAGAGCCTGCCTGTTCTCTCTGGTAATTCAAACTACCTATACTGATAAATTCAATATACTGTGCAGAGAGTGACTATTTTTTTTATCTTACCAAAATGCAATTATAAATGTGCAATTATAGATATAGTGCCCCATCCCAAAGGAAATCTCTGAACTCACAGCAATAAGCATCAAGCCATATGAACCTTCGGGGTGACTCTTAGCCTATTCTTGTTTACCTAGTCATCAACTAGGGCTAAAAAAAAGCTTTGCAAACTTTAACCCAGTAGTACTGCGTAAAGAGCTGGAGTGTGTGTGGGATGACCACCAGCCCCTCTCAAGCCCTCCTGCCTGACAACTCCTCATATTGTCTTTAGAATAATTATCTTCAACATGGGATCCTATACCACGTAAGTCAGATTCAACTGGCTTGCTTATTAATTATGCAGATTTCCAAATTCTGGTGGGCTGGGCATGGCACTTACTTGTCTGCATTTTCGACAAATGATTCAATTAATATGTAAAAGTTTTTCCTAAGTCCTTTTTTTTCTACCTAACTACCCTTCCCAAATTTGCTCTTAGGTGGCTGTCTATTGATCTTTGCAGAGGTATTAAAAATAGCCACAGTGTTCACAGATACTATTTCAAGGAGTAACTTCTCCCAGAGGCTTTGCATTTTTTTTAAGGGTGTTTTCATTTTTTAAGTGGTCTCCAAGAAAATCAAGTATCCTTTTTTGATGAGAAAAATGGTATCATAATACTAAAAAAAGATAGTTTGTCAATATGTGGTAAGCAGATGCTCAAACAGTAAATACAAGGTAATAACTACAATCAAGAATTATGGAACATCAATTTACTATGTGTCAATGTCCTTTGTTGGCAATATTGCCATTTCTTATTATTAACCATGGGAGAAGTAATATCCCCTTTTTAATGAAGAAAGAAACTGAAAGTTGAAGTTGTAAAATGTCTTGTTCCAGGACCATACAGCTAGCAGACGCCTAAATCAGAATTTTAATTTTATGTGGTTTTGCCCATCTAGCTCAGTCTCTTTCTATTAGACCCTACTTCCTTCTGAAAAACAGCCTTTCACAAAGTACACAGTAGACACCATCTTAGAGAATTCCCATGACATCCATTTGGCTAAAGTTGCTGAGAACCCTAATTATATTTATGAACGATTAAAGCGTTTTACATGTTTCCAGACATTTTTTAAATCAGGTTTAGCGCTGCTAGGTTGAAAATGTGTCATTTTCATTAGTGCCCTGAGATCCTCTCTGCACCCAACTCTTCTGTGTTTGCTGCTTCTGTCTCATTTTTATCACCTTTCAAAGAGCTGCATGGCTGAAATTTATTATTTTTTTAGGTTGTTTTCATTGCTACAAATTAACTCCAAAAAAAAAAAGGTTATGGATTTTCAGAAGTGTGTAGGAAGTGTGGGGATTTATTTGTATAATTCTTACTTATTGACAGGAGAATGAATTCCCAGGGTTTATTAACTTGTTCTGTCAGTTTGACATTTAGTTGAAAGTGTTCACCACTCTGATTCTCAAGGAGACAGTCTCCTTCCTACATTCATCTCTCGGATATATTCTGAGAAGACCTCCTACATGCTAAATGTAAACGCATTTGTCCGACTACTTTGGTTTTGGTTTGTTTTTCTCCAGCAAGGACACAAAGCTAAAAGTCTCAAACTAATTAGACATGCTTGGAGGTCTTAGGTAGCAATTTTTAAAACTGAACATAACTCTTCCTCAAAGACATAACTGGAAGGATTTGGAATCCTTTTGAATTGGCAAGCATTGTATAAACAGCTACATGGAGGGAGACCACCACTTTGTGTTGTGGGAGGTAGCTCAATGGAGAACGTAAGCCATACGTGATACTCTTCCTTGGTACATTCACTACGTCTGCTGATCCTGGGCCTGCTCACCCTGAGAATTATTCCTCTTCCCTCCCCTGTCCTCTTGCCTCCAGAGGAAAATCAGGTGTTGAGCATTTACCAGTCTGTCTGGCAGGCCCTTTGGCCCTGTTTGGGCAGGACCCTGTGGGAAGTGAGGAGAGGGAAAAGCCATGTGTTCCTCCTTCTTCTTCTTTGCCTCAGGCATGTTCTTGGGCATTGGCTTTAAACACTCCACATCACCAGCTCCTGGGGGAGACACCTGCTCAGGCTCCAGCTTTCAGCTTGTGACCTGGTCCCTGGGCGGAGAGACCACCATCTCCTCTCTTTGTTTCTCCAGCCTCTGAGTGGGAGTGGCTTCCTGCTGTTGAAATCTCTTGGGTTACCTCACTGTTGCTTGTTTGGTTTTTCAGGTCCTCTACCACCTGTATAACCATTTCCCTGAAAGTAAATATTTGAACCGGTTTTGCATTTCTGGTTAAACCCTGACCTATCCACCTCTATGCATATAACATTCATCAGACCATCAATAACATGTTGAAGGCTCTCTTAGTGCCTTGTAATAGTGACAACCTAGGTGAGAACTGGGCTCATTGCAACAAACCCAGCTCTTGCCATGACGTGGAACTATAATTAGTGATTGGGTATTTGCTATTATGTATTTTTGAGTGAACCAAGGAAACATATTTTGCTGAAAGGATTTGTAAATTGTACTTTAACCAGACAGTAACCATCTATTTCTATTTCTATGTAAAGGAATTTGGGGGGAAGAAAATAACATGCCAGTTCTTTTCTTTTAGGGTGTTTGCTTGTTTTTGATAGTTTAAAGTTACTAAATCATCTAGTAAAAGAATTCTATTCCAGGTACATTCTAAATAATGCATTTCTATGCAAATCTCTTAAATTTCTAAGCCAGCACAAATCTAAACACTGTATCAAATGTTTTCATAGCAGTCAACTTTATAAGATACAAACTAATTTATAAAACCTCTTCACCTACGTTCAAAAGATTAATTAATAGTGTACTTTATGTGTTTGCACAGAGTGCAAAAGAGGGTTAAAATTCCTTTTACCACATGGCAGTTGGAATGGAGGAAAGCTGACTAGAGACTCCCATAGGTTGGCTGGGCACTCCTTTGTCATCCAGCCAGGGGTGGGCTGCTTGGGGAAGAAAACACTCCTAGCTCTGGTCCCACACTGTTACATAGACAAAGCTAGTTGTCTCCAAATGCTCTGCTCTTTCCTTTTATTCCTATTTGCATAACCAAAGTATATTTTCAGCTTCTATTGCGGATTGATGAGATCAGGTGTCTGAGTTCTGGCCAACAGAATGTGGAAGGAAGTAACATAGGCCCCTTTCACTCCTGGTTCTTAGGAACTTCCTGCTATGTTCTCCACTCCAGCTGGATTTTCTTTCATTTTGTTGAGGGCAAAAAAATAACATAATCGAAGAATCTGAGCTGGGCTCCTGAATGACTGTGTGGAGCAGAGTGCCCTGCGTTTCCCAAAGGCTTATGTGTACTGACGGTGATGGGGCTAAAGATTTGCTTTTACTCTAAGTCCGTGAAATGTCAAGGTTAGAGAAGCACGTGTTTACCTTGATAGTACATGGACAAATTAAGCCCTGACAGAACAAAATTTCAGAGATATACTGTTAATCTGAGATCTAAATTTTTCCTTTTGCATCCTTTTTTACTACCTCATCCATCTTTTCCTCTCCTTTTCCTTCTCCTGATTTCCCTGTGTTCATTTTAATATGGAAAATAGGCTCTATTGAAATATAAATTAAGCAGGGCATGCTGCCAAAGGCTTGTCTTAGGGTGTGCCTTGAGGCTTTAACTTGTATTTTATTTTCCACCGCTAGAGCAAAAAAACCTTTTTGTTGGTCTTTTGAGGGGTGAAACATCAGGAGCAAATAACAGGGATTTGCCCCACCTGCTTTCCAAGCTGGACAAAAGACTAGCTCTGCGTTTATAGCTATTGGGCCTTTTTAAATGGGCCATCAATCTCCTCTCTTCTTTGGCAGGAGGAAAGGCATGAAGGAGCTCTTTATATTAGGACCTTAAAAAATATCTAGTGTTGGCAGGACCTGAGGACAGAGTAGGAAAAAGAAATAGGTTCAGGATATTAGATGATATTCTAAGGCCAGGGGCATGCTGAAGCAAATAGACCAAATGAAGTCTGCAGGGAGGTCTCCACATAAATGCTTAGGACCAGAGGATGGACTACAGGACCTGTCTTATGCTTGTTCCCATGTTTCCCTAATAGTTGACTAATCATTGCCTGAGATTCTACCCCAAATTTCCCAAGACCACTATGCATACCTTTGTCCCAAAACTAGCCCCAGGATGACAAGGACCTAATTTTCAAATTTTGATCCAGGAATAGCCACTGTCATTTTGAATTTGTATAAGAACCTCAAGGAAAAGGCATATGATCTCATTTGTGTTTGTCTCAGCCTATTCATAATGATGCCATGACTAGGAATGCCTGGGGGCACTCATCTGGTCATACTACGTGTGGCAAGCTCACCTCCCCACCTCCCCCTTAATCAGGAACTTTGAGCAAACAAGGTTTATTACTCACAATTCCTGGAGGCTACCCAGCACACAGAGGCCACTCAAGGAGATCATGGTGGGAGAGAGAGAGACAGAGAGACAGGAGAGAGAGAAAGAGAGTGAGAGAGAATGGACCTGGAGTTCACCTGTATTGGGACTGGGCTTAGGCTTTTACAGGGTTACTCTTTATTGGTGAATTTAAAAAAAATAAGAGTGGGAATTAAGGCATGGGTCACTTACCTAGATTATGTAGAGCTTCCTAAAAGGGAAACTTTATGGTGAGCTGCCTGGCTCTTATCTAGTTGTCTAAATGGCAATGTGTTTATTTGAGATGGATGTCCTTGAAATGGATGGTTCAGCAATCAAAAGCTTAATGCCAGGCACTTGCACTACAATTAAAAATGCTTATAATGAGGCACTTGGACTATAGACCTTTGTCTCATTGATGAAGATCTGAGATCTTCAGTAAGGTAGCTTCACTAATACCACATAGCAAGCCAAAGCTTTATGTGGTATTTACAATCAGGACATCTTTTATAACATGACTTAAATATTTTTTATTGGAGTTCAATTTGCCAACGTATAGCATAACACCCAGTGCTCATCCCACCAAGTGACCCCTTCAGTGCCCGTCACCCAGTCACCCCAAGCCCCCGCCCACCTCTCCACTACCCCTTGTTTGTTTCCCAGAGTTAGGAGTCTCTCATGTTCTGTCTCCCTCTCTGATATTTTCCACTCATTTTCTCTCCTTTTCCCTATAATCCCTTTCCTATTTTTATATTCCCCATATGAGTGAAACCATATAATGTTTGTCCTTCTCCAATTGACTAACTTCACTCAGCATTATACCCTCCAGTTCTATCCACGTCGAAGCAAATGGTGGGTATTTGTCTCTTCTAAAGGCTGAGTAATATTCCATTGTATATATATCTATATCACATCTTCTTGATCCATTCATCTTTCGATGGTCACCGAGGTTCCTTCCACAGTTTGGCTATTGTGAACATTGCTGCTATAAACATTGGGGTGCAGGTGTTCCAGTGTTTCACTGCATCTGTAACTTTGGGGTAAATCCCCACAGTGCAATTGCTGGGTCGTAGGGCAGTTCTATTTTTAACTCTTTGAGGAACCTCCACACAATTTTCCAGAGTGACTGCACACCAGTTCATATTCCCACCAACAGTGCAAGAGGGTTCCCCTTCTCCATATCCTCTCCAACATTTGTTGTTTCCTGTCTTGTTAATTTTCCCCATTTTCACTGGTGTGAGGTGGTATCTCATTGTGCTATTGATTTGTATTTCCCTGATGGCCAGTGGTGCTGAGCCTTTTCTCATGTGCTCGTTGGCCATGTCTATGTCTTCTTTGGTGAAATGTCTATTCATGTCTTTTGCCAATTTCATGATTGGATTCTTTGTTTCTTTGTTGTTGAGTTTAATAAGTTCTTTATAGATCTTGGATACTAGTCCTTTATCTGATAGGTCATTTGCAAATATCTTCTCCCATTTTGTAGGTTGTCTTTAGTTTTGCTGACTGTTTCTTTTGCTGTGCAGAAGCTTTTTATCTTGATAAAGTCCCAATAGTTCATTTTTGCTTTTGTTTCCCTTGCCTTCATAGATGTATCTTGCAAGAAGTTGCTGTGACCAAGTTCAAAAAGGGTGTTGCCTGTGTTCTCCTCTAGGATTTTGATGGATTCTTGTCTCACATTGAGATCTTTCATACATTTTTAGTTTATCTTTGTGTCTGGTGTAAGAGAATGGTCTAGTTTCATTCTTCTTCATGTGGCTGTCCAATTTTCCCAGCAGCATTTATTGAAGAGACTGTCTTTTTACCAGTGGATAGTCTTTCCTGCTTTGTCAAATATTAGTTGACCATGGAGTTAAGGGCCCATTTCTGGGTTCTCTATTCTGTTCCATTGATCTATGTGTCTGTTTTTGTGCCAGCACCATACTGTCTTGATGACCACACCATTGTAGTACAACCTGAAATCTGGCATTGTGATGCCCCTGGCTCTGGTTTTCTTTTTCAATATTCCCCTGGCTATTCGGGGTCTTTTCTGATTCCACACAAATCTTAAGATGATTTGTTCCAACTCTCTGAAGAAAGTCCATGGTATTTTGATAGGGATTGCATTAAATGTGTAAAGTGCCCTGGGTAACATTGACATTTTCACAATATTAATTCTGCCAATCCATGAGCATGGAATATTTTTCCATCTCTTTGTATCTTCCTCAATTTCTTTCAGAAGTGTTCTGTAGTTTTTACGGTATAGATTCTTTACCTCTTTGGTTAGGTTTATTCCTAGGTATCTCATGCTTTTGGGTGCAATTGTAAATGGGATTGACTCCTTAATTTTTCTTTCCTCAGCCTCATTGTCAGTGTATAGAAATGCCACTGATTTCTGGGCATTGATTTTGTATCCTGCCACACTGCTGAATTGCTGCATGAGTTCTAGCAATCTTGGGGTGGAGTCTTTTGGGTTTTCTATGTACAGTATCATGTATAATATGACTTAAATATTTGATGTAATTTTCTGATTTTCCAAAACACTTTTCATCTGTCCCAGCAAAGGCAAACAGAAAGAAGTATTCTTTCTTTCTTTCTTTCTTTCTTTCTTTCTTTCTTTCTTTCTTTCTTCTTTCTTTCTTTCTTCTTTCTTTTTTTTCTTTCTTCTTTCTTTCTTTCTTTCTTTCTTTCTTTCTTTCTTTCTTTCTTTTCCTTCCTTCCTTCCTTCCTTCCTTCCTTCCTTCCTTCCTTCCTTCTTCCTTCCTTCCTTCCTATTTCCTTCCTTCCTTCCTTCCTTCCTTCCTTCCTTCCTTCCTTCCTTCCCTCCTTTTTCTTTTATCTTTCTTTTTCCTTTTCTTTCCTCTCCAGTATTTATACCATTGGCAAACCCCCCCCTCCCGCCCCGAACGTTATCTTTGTGCCTATGGACTATTTGTAAGTCTCTAACACACCCTGGAAACAGTGTCCATTTTCCTAATCCTGGTCCAATAATTCAGCCTCAGAGCTGTTCAGTACACTGAGCATCATAGCTCTTCCCTCTCTACAGAGAATGACCACCCATCACAGTTACCTTCATCCAAGTACACTATAGTAATTTTCTTTTAGTACAGTGAATTGTGATCAAGAAATAATGTTTCAATCATCTGAATAACAATTTGGCTGAAGATAAGCATTTTGTCCATTTGTCAAAGGTAAATACACAGGAATGTCTGTTACATGTAAGCTATTGAATGAAAAGATTCAGAGATGTAGAAATCAATTATTTTTGTTCATGAGTATTGTGGGATAGCCAAGTATAACAGCCAAGAAAGAATTTTTGGGACTTGTGTGGTGTAATTTAGTAAGTTTATTTAAGTAGCATGGGGACAGATCTGTGGGCAGAAAGAGGTACACTTTTGCTGGTGGTTCTATGCTTAGTGCTCAAGGGGCAAAGGACATGCAAGGAGTACTAGATCCTAAATATCTTCTTCAAATTTATACTCATAAAAATACTTTTGCAAGATTTTTCCAGGGCTAATCATTGAGTTCGATATTAACTATTGGTGAGATGCACAGGGAGTCATGAGACCGTTTAAGAGTAACAGCCAGCACATGTTTGATCCTTAGAGAAACCATGCAGGCTATAGATCAGCCTTCTGGGATAAAGGTGAACATTTTTCTGTTATTCTTTGTCAATGAGGATGACATGTATATAACATTATAAGATAGTATATGCACAATTGTCAAAGGAGAAGAATAAGCAGAAAGGTAGAGATCAAGGTATGATGAGGTGATAATGTTACATATTATATTCTTCCTGGAGGGAGGGCACTGAGAGATGGCTTGGTTTTGAAAACAGAAGGTTAAGGAAGTGGGATTTAGACCTTGAAAAGTTTATACAAAAGCATGGATTAAAAATAAGTGCAAGGAATGGTATAGAAATTAAAACAAAAAAGCTCATCAGAGTGAGAATCAATTTGAGCAGGAAAGAGAAATAAGTTCTTAGGTTAGGTCAGCAGCTTATACAATAGGGAATGCTAAAGAATGGGGTGGGACAATTGGGCATCATCCGGTGGCTGTGGGGAGGCTCTGGGGTTTCGAAGTATAAGAGTATGATGAAAGGCATGTTTAAGGAAGACCAAAAGGTCAAGGGCGGGGGCAGGGGTGGGTATCAAGACAGAAAAATTTGTTAGAGATCATTTCAATTTTCCAGGAAGAGGGATTGAATATCTGGAAAAGCAAAAGAAATGCAGCAGTTAAAAAACACAAAAACCATACAGTAGGAAGAAGCATCACTTAGAGTCAATGGTTGAAGGATTATGTGCATGCACTAGAATCTTCCACAGTGCTTATTAAACCACAGATTTCTGGGTCCCAATGCAGTGATCTTCCTTATGATGGCAAATTACAGGGGCCAAGAAGCTCTCAAGATTCCACAGAATGTAGGATCATGATGAACCTAACACTTAATGTCAGGCACCATATTGTATAGATTTCATTTCTCATGATTAGAGCAAAATGTACTAAAGTCAATACTTATTAAATCTCACATGTCATTTGGACATATAATATCAAATCAAATTTCTTTTGCAAACACCTGTTGCTGCACTCACACCCCCTTTCTGAGATCAGAACAGTGATTTAACAACCACATCTTCCAGCAGTGACGTACAATGTAGTTTCTGAAATTAACCAACATGAGAACTCCTTGGTACATAATGCAGATCTCCCCTTCCACCATGTGCATGATTTCCTTCATCTCCTATTTTGCTCTTTGGATATGTACTCATGCAAATAACACAAATGAACAGCTTCACTCAGTGAACCAGATGGTCACATGTGGGAACAGAGATGGGATGGTGACAACAGAAGAAACAGCCTATAGAGTAGGTTAGTGCTACTGAAATTCTACTTTTTTTCTATTAACACCAAGTGAGAATTAATCTCAGAGGCACAGTAAGAAATTTTCAATGAAATTCCATGACTGTTGATTCCAAAATTGGAGAGGAGAGTGATTGAATGTATACTGGAGAGCATGATGGGAACAACAAAGAGGCTTCCAGACCACCACTTCCTTGACACGTATGGCTAAGTTTGTAGGTGGTTGGGAAGAAGATAAAGAAGGAGTATATTCCACCTTCTTTCTCAGAATTGAGCTCTCATAAAACAAGATAGTCTTTTGGTTTCCAGATGCTCTACTCTGAAATTCAAGGCATTTGAAATAAAGATATAAACTCCTATCATCTGTGCACAACATGGACCATGTTTAACATGGGTTATATTATTTATTTTTTAAACACTCTTTTTTAAAATATTTTATTTATTTATTTAAGAGAGAGAGAGAAGGAGAGCATGAGCGGGCCAGGGGGTGGGGGAAGGAAAGGAGTAGAGAGAGAGGAAGAAGAAGACTCACCACTGAGCAGAGAGCCTGATGTGGGGCTGATCCCAGGACGCTGGGATCAGGACCTGAGCTGAAGGCAGGCGCTTAACTGACTGAGCAACCCAGGCACCCCTAACGTGGGTTATATTTAAAGATGCCATGTATGCTTTAATATTTGTAGTCAGAGAAATATTTGCAATCTTTCTAAATTTTGCATAACCATGTTTTACTTTCCTCTTAAAGAAGTCCTTCCTCAGGGCACATAGTATATGTATAACATCTTAATTTACAATATCGCATCTAGTCATATTTCAATATCTATGAGGAAAGACAAATGCATTCTCATTGTAGTGGGCACTACTGCTTTGCAACTTACAGATCCACTCACTAAAGAACCATAAAGTTCATGAATGGCAGTTAAAATTCAGGATGACAGTAATTCATCCACCCCTTCATTAACATAAAAATCAAAGTTGATCTATCACTTGGCTCTATATCTTTTACAGAAGCATCTAAGGCCCAGTTCTTTTGTAAATAGTTGCATAAAATAAAAAAGATACCAGACCCCACTGTATATTGGTGCTTTGAACAACAAGGAGATATAGAAAATAAAAGAAGCTAAATAATACTTCTATAGCAAAATAAGCCTTTGGCTCCATTATTAGAAATCAAAAGAAAATGTTTTTAGTAAAATTCACTGAATAATAAAAGAAAACCATGAAAATAGAAAAAAATAAAAAAAGAGCAGAGCAAAATGCTTGATTCTATTACATAAAATATTTTAATTATATATTTATTATAAAATTAAGCCTTGCTTATTTGTTATCAATTTGGAAAAGGGCCAAGAATATAAAGAATAAAATAAAAACTGCCCATTATTCTCAGGATAATCAGTATTAACATTTTGCTATATTTTCTCCTGATGACTTCTTTACGCACTAAACATATGTATAGTTATATACGCATATTCAAGATAACCTATATTTAAAATAGTCCATGTTTCTTTTAAAAATGTAACATTATATATTATTCTTGCCCATAATAATCAAAGTTCTTTTCAAGCACTATTATTTGTCAAAAAATGATATTGCATAGTTATATTATGACTATATGCTTAATTATTTCCTTATTGAAAGGGCTGTTACCAAATTTTGGTGCCACTAATAATGATGTGCTGTACTTCCTATTATTGGATTCTTACTAAGTTTTTGCACTCTGATGAGAACAGAAGTGTAGGAAGCAATTGATCAGAGCCAGAGCTAAACAGAACTTACACTGATTTTATAGAAGATACAGGAGTTAATAATTCATTCATTCAAGTATTTTTGGGGAAATGCCTGGGTGGCTTAATCAGTTAAGCATCTGCCTTTAGCTGAGGTCATGATCCCAGAGTCCTGAGATTAAGCCCCACATCAGGCTCCCTATTGAGCCTGCTTCTCCCTCTCCCTGCTTGTACTCTCTTCTCTCTCTCTCTCTCTCTCTCTGTCAAATAAGTAAATAAAATCTTTTTAAAAGTATTTTTTTAAATAACTGTTCTTTTTTGGACATGGTTCTATTGAGGACACATCAGTAGACCAAATTTCTAAACATCCCTGGTTTCATGGAGCTTGGGTCCCAGTGTTCTCATTGATTATGATAGAGATAAAAAGAATTAGAAACAGTGTTTTGTGAGTTTTTTGGTGGAGAAGAGAAGCTGGTAGAGTTGTGTAAAATTCTGATTCAGAGATGTTGAATTTGTGGTGCCAGTGATGTATGCAAGTAGAAATTCACCAAAGGGGATCAGGAAATGAGTCTGGATTCTATACATTGACTCGGGACTCATCAGCATGCAGATGGAGCTTCCACCAGGGGAGTAGATGTAGTCATCCAGGAAAAATTGCTGCCTGAGAATTACCAAAAGTGGAGGATATGACGCCTGTGGAACACCAACATTTCAAACAGAGGTATTTGCAAAAGAAATGGACAGAGGAAAGAAGGAAACCCCTAAAATTAATTGTGCAGCCATGGAGCCGAGGGGAATGTATTGCCAGGGAAAGGAAATAGACAGTGCTAACCCTTCTGAGAAATCCATCAAAATAAAGACTGACCAAGTGCACATTGTATTTGGATACATAAAGTTCTTTACAACACAGATTAGAAATACAATCCATGGGGAGACTACACATTTCTTTGATCTCTTAGTTTCATCCTCATCCTTCATTTTAGCCACCTCCTGCTCTGGCCATACCTGCCAATTACATTTTGGTTTGTTACTGTGCCATTCCTGAAATCACGAAGTCAGACGCTACACTGTGTACATCTCATGCACCAAATGCTCCCAATGTACAAAGCTACTTGACATGAAGCCTCCTGATAAATATACTCCCTTTCTTTCTACCCATTAGCCCTTTCCATTCTACAGTCCAGCACTCTTCCAAGAATCCTGAATGACTTTGACCTAGGAAAACCGGAACACTTCAGAGATATTGATCCTGTGACAATGTGCCTCCACTTGGGAACCAAAGGAAATGTTAGACTGAATAGGAAAATGTAGTGTATTCTGTTCTTATAAGATGTGTGTTTTTTTAAAAACAAGTGAGAGATGAGTTCTAGCAAATCTCCTTTAATTGCAGAACACATCAGGAGGCATACCTATGGTTCCAGAGTGGAAGGTGCAACTAAATTTCCATGAAAAATTCTTAACTGTCCTGTGACATCCATTTTAAAAAGTCGACCCACTCACTTGAAATTGCCACTTATCTCCTAAGTTCATTTAGAAATCTGCTAGAGAGTGATAAGATCTGAATCTATGGAAACCAGAATGGTTGGGCTAGATGATGTTGTCTTAGTTTGAGTTCCTCTCACATCTTGAGATAAGGATTCAAGTGTGAGTGGTTTATTTGGGTGCGATAGTAGGAAACAACAATTAGAGGAAATGGTTTGGGGTGCAAGTGAGACAGAAAGAAAGGCAACCAATAAATAGTGTGTTATTGTACCAAGTAACCCATTATGTTTCTGGAGCTTAGTCCTACTGAGGAGCTGCGGGATTCAGTGTAGAACCTGTGACTCAGAGTTATCCCCACTTCTCCTTTGCTCTCAGGAAGGAGCTGGAGTTTTTATATTCACCAATAATCCTCAGTTAACAGTGCCCCATTTGGGGTGTGGGTGTCAGTAGGGACAGAGGAGAGGTAGAGAGGAAGAAGAGGGACAGGAAAGGCCTCAGAAGCAGACATCATGCATTGTAAAGCAAAGACAGCCTCTGTTCCAGCCTCCCCAATGATGCTCTAATAGCTCTAACATTTTATCTCCAAGGTATAGGATTCTGTAAAATTGCATGGGCTCCTATTTTGGGAAAGGGTTTTGTTTAAAAATTGTTATTTGAATTTGAAAAGTTCTAGATGAATGATATTCAAATTGTTCCCAGTTATGTTAATCAGCAGACCCCTTTTCTGCTAAATTTCATTCAAATAAACCAATATGGGGACTGCTGGTTTTGTCTAATGATATAACCCAGTAGAAAGAGATGGTTGCACACATGCAGATGGTTAAATAAGACCAAACACAAGAGTTTGACCTTGTTCTCCTCATTTTGTTCTCCTTAATGCCCCTTTAAACAACATAGGCTAGCGTTACTCTAGCATAAAAACTAACCCCCAAATTCTAAGAACTTAACATATCAAAGGGTTATTTTTCACTCACACCATGTCCATTACGGCACCACAAGGATCTCTGCCCCATATAGTTATTTGAGGACCCAGGCTGACAAGGGGTCCATAATCTTATAGCTACACCCTGTGCAAGAGGCAGCCTCTTTAAACACAGTAGCAAGGGAAGAGAATATGATGAACCACATATGCGTTTCCTTTGTTACAACTCAAAGGAGACAAACTTTTTTGCCCATATTGGCCAAAACCAATCACAATGTGATGTCTAACTACAAGGTATAAGGAATATATGGAGCTAGAGAGAGCACGTGATGATCATTATGGTTTTTGCCACACGTATCAAATAGAAGACATCTTGACGCTCATCCACAGGGAGGTTCCAAGTGTGCATTCCAGAATTCTAGTGCTCCCAGCACCCCCTGGGGGTAGAACAGTTATTCCACACACACACACACACCCTGGCCCATGTTAACCAGAAAAGCTTTTTCTTTAGTATTGGTGTACATATTAATGACCCTCACAAGATTTTTTTTGAAGAAAGGATTCTTAAAGAATATGGAATACAGCAAATGTCCAATTGCTTCATTTTTAAGATAAGAAAAATTGAGAACTTAAGCAAGAAATAATTTAGGAAAAGAAAAGTGAAATAAGAAAAGAAATCAGGAGAGAGGGGTGGGGCAGGGAGGAAGTTTTGGCAAAGTGAAAAAGGGATAAGTGAGAGAGCCAGAGAGAGAGAGAGGTACAGGAGGCGTGAGAGGCTGAGAGCCCAAATGAGAGAGCCACTCAGTCTAGACTCCAGATGTGAATACATGGCTTCAGTGAGTTCAGTACTGGGCTCTGCAAATACTCCTGCCAGATGTCATGGCTGAGCTACAAATCCTTGGATGGGTGACAGAATTGGCTGTTGTTCTGTTCAATGTTTCACTTCTTATTGTGTGACTGGTCAGTCTGCTGGTTGCTCTAAGGTTATAATACCAGATAATGACTTTAATACAAAAGTTAACATTTTGGCTGACCTCAAAGAAGCAAAGCACAGCACTGGAGCCCTCTTGAATGTCCAGAGGTGGGTTGATAGACTCAGACTAGCAGGTATGGTCACCTCAGAGGGAGGTCAACCTAACCCCAAGAAAGGTCAAACTATGGAGAGACACAGAGTACATAAAATAGAAAGAAGCTACCCGCTGGCAGCAAGATCTTAGGTAAATTGCCTTATCTTTCTGGGACTCTGTTTCCTCTAAGAGATTTAATTAAATGGTCTTTAGCTTCCATCTGAACATAGACAATCCATAATCCTATGCAATGACACCATGAAAAAGGATAAACGAGGAAGCCATGTTCTTTCCAAGCTTATATGCTAGAACAGCAAAAAGCAAAACATTGCTTTGTTAAATAAACAAGGTAAAAACTCGTGTTTGCTCTCTTCAAGTGAGCAATTTGTACAATCTAGTGATGAGTTTAACATGTGAGAACTAAAATGGAACAGCTCTAAGGACAAAGAATAGTTCTAGAAAAAGGAAAATATTAAAGGTCCAGCCTCATGCAATAAATGAGAAGTCCGCAGAATTTGTGTTTCTAATTCTTCCAATATTCTTCCCTTCTTTATAGCAATATGTAGTACCTGTTGTATTCCATGGCCTAGAAATTTGATGACAAGGGAGATCACTTGGTCTTCATCTTTGTCAAGCCTATGATGCAGTGGTGGGCACAGGCTTAAGCAAAGCTACAGTCTGGTGCAGATGGGGCCATCATAGGGAAAGAGATATGGAGGATGGGGTGGGAGAGGCATGCAGATCAGGCTTGGAAGACCTGAGATCAGTGGAGGAAGTGAAATTTAAGCTGAATCCTGAAAGAAAGGTGAGAAATAGTCAAAGAAGTGGAGAACAGTTGTAGGCAACCACTTGAAGCATGTTCAGGAAACTGAAAGTAATGCATTATGACTCTGAGACTGTTGCCCGTGTGACATGAGCATGCTACTTAACATTTCAGAGCCTCAACTTTCTCATCGGAAAGATGTAATAGTAACAGGTTGAGCAGAGGCCTGGTCTTAGCATTAAATGAGATGGTATATATATCACCTACTAAGAGCCTACCACATAAGAGGTGCCCAATAGATAATAGCAATCACAATATTACACTGCTAGATTTGGAAAGGACAACATAAGAATCAAATTTAGCCCAACTTTTTAAGTTTGGGGGATTGGTTAAATGGTATCACCGATACTCATTTAAGGAATATAGGAAGAAAAGGTAGTTGGAGGAGGGAAGAGCAACAAGATAGCAGATTCAATTCTGGACATACTGAGCTGGTGGTATATGTGTACTAGTGAATAGAGTGTCCAGTGAGTGCCTTAGTATATAAATTAAAGGAGAAAGATGAGGGCTGAGATGTATATTCGACTTAGTACATGTATTATTAAAAAACAATCCTCCCATTTCATTTTTCGTTGTGTCATGTTGCCCTTCTGGAAAAACCCCTTTCTCTGATCCATGTTGTTATTGCCTCATAGCTGTCAACTCCTGAATTATTAGCTGATAAAGAATTGCATTTTTAATAGTGAGAAATTGAAGACATTAAGAAAACTGAAATTCTTTCAGGACCCCAAGAGACAGAGTACCAGTGGACAGTCACCTGAGGTTGAACTCTTCAGCCAAGATGGACAGGCTACACAATCAGTTGGAGGCTCCGAAGCAGAGTTTTCTCAACTCTCATATTACGTTCTGACAAGAAAGTGGTGGTGGGTTAATAGGAGGCAGCAGACATCATTGCTAACGTGAATCCTTAAGATTTCCCTGACATTTCTTCCTACCCAATAAATCAAATTAGCTACAAAACATCATCAGTGTAGCAAATCTGCCCGCCCCTTCTTTTCTGTTTTTCAGTTCAAATTAATATCAGATGAAACAATTAATGCCTCTCAGAGCATTTTAAAGATAAAAAAACACGCACTAATCACATGACAAAACTGGCATTTAAAGAGGAAAAAAACCCCACAACTTTATTTAACGTAAAACTTATTGAAAAATTCAAAGGCTGCCAACTGGGCAGGAAATGAAGGTGAGCTCTCTGAAAAGTCTCTCTGCTCATCAATAGGAGGGAACAGCAGGAGGCTTGGCTGCCATTCCCTAGATGTTTCCAACGTGAAGTCCTTGTTTAGTGAGGCTATAAACTGTCCCACATATTATCTCCTTCCCTCCCACTGAGTATAAAATCTTATCAAGCCTCTACTCTAGAATTAAATTCTCAGCATACTAGGGTTCCTTTTCTGCTCTTTCCTATGACCTCACACTTTCTGGAACAGCAATTTCTGGTTTACAAGCCCCTTTCACTTAGTCCCTGAGCTCTGTCTTCAGTGCTGGGTAAGCAGTAGCAGGAGAAAGCTCAGACTTAGGTGGAAGGCTTTTTGTTTTTCTATCAAATGGGGGTGGGGATGAAGGGTGTTACATCCTTGGAAGAGTATTTAATTAATAAGTGTTTATTCATCCTAAATCTGATATGTAACCAGAACTCTGAGCCAATGCCCACGGCTTACATTGAGGATACAGCTGCTATTGTTGCTTGCAACAGCATAAGATTTCATGTGGAATGTGTATCCCAGCTCTATCTTTGATACCTGTTTGAAATTGGGCAAGTCCTTATCGGGACTTTGCAGTTCAATTCTCCCCTCCCTAAGAAAAAATGGAGAGCCAGATTTTCTCTCTGTGCTCCTGTGTCATTTAATTCATGTCTCTGTTTCAGAAATTCTCCCCTTTAATTGCAGTGATGATTTGCATGTCACTTTGATCATGGACTGTACCTGAGACACCTCTGTCTTCCCAGGATTTAGAACATTGCATGTTGTAGATGCTCCAGGAGGGCTTATAAGAAGAATGAAAAGCATTCCTACATCACAAAATTGTCAACTATATTAAGAACAAGCATTACAGTTGCCTGAACTGAAATGTGGATTTGCCTTGTCCTTCAAACCCTCAGAAATATGGGCTATAACAAAATGATGCTGAAAATAAAAGGAAGGAAATCTTCATGTGGTTAAAATAAATAAGGAAGTCAAAGCCAGAATTTCTAGCTTTGCTAATACTAAGGTTATGAGAATATATACCAAACGGCTAGCTAAAGGGGTTATAATACCTATGCTGGAGAAAGGAGATGTGGCCTTTTAGAAAAAAAAAATTATTGGGAGAATTTACTATCCACTAACCCTTCCATAAAAACTCTAGAAGAATGAGTATGGAGAGAATGGAGAGTATGGAGAATGGAGAGGAATCCAACCCAAAGGAGGAAGCAAAAGTTCAAGAATCAAAAGTGATCACGTAGCTCAGAGAGCAAAGAAACTGATGAAGAAAACTAAGGAAGCATGGGTTCTGAACAGCCATAATAATTCAAATAAATGGTTTTAGTGGGGTTTGTGAACAAGGTAGAAGTAAAACACAAAATTGTAACAACAAAATCGAAAATGCAGTTTAAAGCACTTAATGTCCTTAGTTTTGTGGGGCTATAGTAGAGAAATTGTTTAACTCTCAGCATAGTTGAATTAAGAATGCCATAAGAAAATAGAAATAAAATGAATAAATGTATAAATTCTAGCCCAGTACAAAAAGATAAAAAAGGAATGAAGGAAGGAAAGAATTAAATTTCTATCAGTGCAGTTAAGTCAGGAAAGGAGAATACTATAGCAAAGAAAAAAACATAGTTGCAGGAAACAAAAGGTTCCAAGTATATTAGTAATTTCAATAAAAGTAAATAGACTTAAATTGCTTCTTATTTTTTTTGTCAGTGATCATAATATAGAATTGAACTCAGCAACCGCTGTTTTTGACAAACTTAAAATGTAAGCACACAAAAGGTTTGGAAGTTAAAGGATGAAAAAGATATCTGAGAAAATATCATTAAAACTAAAGCTTGGTTAGCCACATTAATAGCAGATTAGAGAGAATTCCAGGTAAAATTTATTTAGGACAAAGACAATTACTATAATGAAAGAAGGAAATGTTTGCAAGGTTTACATAGCAATGCTAAATTCTTTTGGCACGGACAGCCTCATTTTTGTTCCATAATGATCTATTATATAAATATAAATATATTGCAGACAGAACTGCAATAAAAACTGAAAAATAAAAAGTTAAAAATGTGGACCAAACTCACAAATAAAACTTTGAAATTCTTAGAGAAACAAATTCAGAACACGTAAGATTTGAATAAAAAAATGACAAGCTAGACCTAGTGGACTTACATTGAGCTCTGTAATCAACAATTAGAGACTACACAATCTTATCCGCCATGTAGTGAACGAACATCTCTTAAGTCACAAACAAAATAACAAAAAAAATTATATGAAACCATGCATTCTGATTTTAAAGCAGGAAAATTGGCGTCGGGTTATAAAAAATAGCTGTAAATTTACAAATTTGAAAATTTTGGAAATTCATGGGTGAATAATCTTTGGGTCAAAGAAGCGCTAATAGAACTTGCAAAGTATTTAGTACTAAATGATGAAATACCACCTAGCAAAACTCTGTAATGCTAGGAAAAATACTATTGACATGTAAATTTATGGCTGACCTGTATAGATTTATGTAAATGAGTCCCAGTGCCCTCTGGCTTCATAGTGGAGCCACAGCAGGGGATCAGACTGAGTTTGGACATTGATGTTAGGGGATTTGTTCTCCTGGCGTTTAGCCCAAGAGGTAGGCTGGCCCTGTCCCACACAGTTTACTGCTCCTCTCAAAGGACCAGACTCTGCTTCACTCTCTGGGCTTCTGGGTTCCAGCAGGGGCTCCCTGCTCTCATCTCTTTGGGCCTGCAGGTTAACTACCCAGCTGCTATCAGCTCTGGATTACTTTGCTGTCCCTTGCGGTTCCCTCTACCCACATCTTTGTAAACAGTCCTGTTGTAAATAAACCCTCCTCAAATTATACTGTTTGGAGAGTGCCATCTGTTTCCTGTTGGGACCACGACTGAATCAGTGATACAGACTTAATTTAAAAGACCCGCAGACTCTTGGAGAAAGGGAGGGAGGAAAATAAGTACAGGAATGGCCTGGCTTTTCTGGTAGAACTATAATCTGGACACTGGTGCTGGCTGGGTCTGGCAGGTGCACAGTCGATGCCCTTTCTTTCCCAGGGCACAGTTATGGATTCTTCAGAAACTCCCCACCCTGGATATCTCACCTGTAGCTTCCTTGGCCTGGCACCTTTCTCCCTGGCCACCCTTAGGCCACCACTGACTCACCACTCAGGTGCTGTGCTTCTGGCAGGGCAGGCAGGCAACTCCCCTGTTTCTTCAGGTCAATGGTAAGAATAGAGAGAGGAAATGTAATTGGATGTGTGAAAGGCTAGCATTTCAACTGAGTGTGTAATATTTTATTTCTACATCTCAAAAAAAGATTTTTAACAATCTCAAAATATTAGCATTAATAGTCATATGTTCAAATGTGGATGGGGAGTAGAGTGATGTTATATTATTTTCTGTGTGTTTGAAAATATTTAATACTTAGGAAAACAACAACGTTGAAAAAGACTAAGGTGACAAGGTATGTATGTGCCACAGGAAGTGGCACAGAGGGATTTAGCACATTTCTGTGACATGCTGCCCCCACCCCATCCCACTGCTGCTACCACCATGTACCTTCTGCCCACTGCAGTACCTTCTGCCCACTGCATCCCAAAGATCCCTCACCAGTTTGCAAACGAAATCGCTCCTCATTCTTTGGGTTGAGATTAGATTGGGAAAGGAGGAGAGGAAGATGAGATAGGGTTATGGGATTTCCTAAAGAGTTTGAGCCCTCAATTTGGGCACTCTCCAATCCCATAAGCAGACACCCTGCTGTGGCTGCTTCTTTCTCTTATTTCTCTTCCTTTAATCGGATCATCTTCACCCCAGCAGCCACTGCTTCTCTTTGGGGAAACTTCAGCTCCTCTTTATTTCCTTATCTCTGCAAAACCACACTCCAGTTCTCTGTAATTTAGGAAATCTCCGAGCAGTGGGAGGTGTAAGGTTTGCCTTGTGGCCCGGGTAACAGGACATAGAAGGTTCATTGGGAACGGTTGAAGATTGAATACAAGGCCCCCCATCAGGATTTAAAACAAGAGCCTGATAGCACTTTATATAATTAGCTCCAAGATTCTTCTGCATTAAAGAGATTGTCATGAACTTGAATCATACCTAAAACTTGGCCCATACCATCTGCAGACTCCAAGATTTTCCCTTAACTAACAGCCAGGATATGTTTATTTGTATGTATTTGTATAAGATTACATGGCATGTAGAAAAATAGAATATTCAGGCCGAATCTTTCAATTTAGAGATAAAGACATTGAAATCTTACAGTTTGTTCGCAGCCAGATTTTAAGTCAGGTTTTTCTCTGACAGTAGGCCAGTGCTTTTTCCAACTGTTAGATAAGATATGTGGATATCTGTAAAAGCATATAAGAATTTTCTCAGTTAATAAGTATAATACTATTTTGAATGAAATACAAGAAATGAGAAACCACTGACCCAAGTTATACAAACTTTTTTTATTAACATACTACTTTATCAAAAATTATAAAGGACCTATTACACACCAGACGCTGTTGTCCATGGGTCATACAACTCCTGAAAGAAGCCATGGTGCATTTGCCCAAGATATATGGGCTTAACTAACAGAAGTAGTTATTTTAGGGACTGCTTATAAATTTAATACATTTATTTTTATGAGCACATCATAATGTTCTCCCACTTTTTCGGAGAGCAATGTGCGTTCAACATCTTGGTGCTCTGATGTTATCCAGGACACTTCCCAGTTTATTTTCTAATAATAAATGTATGAAGAGTTATCATTGGCTTCTAAGGTCCTTCCTTTAAAGTGGCCAAATACTTTCCTGTATCCATGTTTGGGATCCATTAGAAACCAGTCCTGTCTAGTCTATCCCTTGTTACAAGAGGATGAGAAGAAAGATGACACCTGACTGTAGTGTGCTGATCACTGCACAGCGAAGTAATGCTTTCAATCGGCTGCCAATCCTTCCTAGTGATGTACTGAAATACGGAGGAGAAATCAATGTGCATTTCCCAGCAAGGGCTTGTGGACTAATCCAAAGCTAACGATGGACAAATTTATGTAAGTTGGGAGCAGCAAGGAGAATCAAAGCTAAAGAGGAAGATGGTGAACAAGAAACAGGTCTTTCTTTCACCTGTGGGAAGAAACTCACTTACCACTTGCCCTCAAAACTCTCCATTTCAAGTGGCTTCTATTTAGCTAACACTGTTACTTTTCAAGGCACTTGCCAGCATATCATTGCCATCTGGTCCTTGAGAAATCATATAGCATTGGCCAGGACGTTGGGGCTTACCAAAGCTATATAAGTCTCAAGGATAGAGCCAAAATCTAACTCGAAAGCTCATAGATCAAGACAGGTAGAAGGTTAGAAGGCCTAAAGGAGGGGAGCATGGCATGAAGCAGAACTGGGGGAACAGAAGCAGTTGATTTGGGAAAGTAATTCTGAAGACTTAATGGAAATTATTGAGATATTGATGGTTACCTAAGGTAGTGATACAATTTGGTGCTGATAAGGACTCAAAACCTATTCAAGTGTATTGCTTCCATTGATTAACCATTTGGAGCTTCTTTTTGAAGTTGGCTCTAATGAAATGCACTTTTCAGGCATTGCAGCTTCTCAAGAGACTGGTCAGTCCTGGGGACCTTTCTTGACTTCAAAGCCCCAAAGTCAAACCATATTCTAGGACATGCTGACTTTATTACTATTTTCATATCTCCCATATCTCCTTTAGCCCTGGCATCCTGGTCCCTGCTGTGATGACTAATACCCCGTGAGTCATGGTCAACGACCCAGCAAACCATTTCCCACCTGGACTATGAACTTTAAACTACCCTCCTCTTTAGAAAACTTTGTGATGACTCTTGGAGAGAAGAAGGGAATTAAAGTGTATTACAGTTCAATCAGGTTCTGGGTTAGGTACTTTTCACATTTAATCCTGTAACATTTGTTTGAATTGCCTGTTAGTATACTGTTTTGCATTTGACGAAAATGAAGCTCAGAGTGGTAAGTAACTTGTGTCTGTCACACATGGGTGGGCCAGTCCCACAGAAGTTATAACATTGCAATTTGCTCGTATAAACATAATTTCATTATAAAACCACTATCTCATACTCCCAAGTAATTAGTGCCTTAAGTTTTGGCAGAATTATAATGGTGGGAAGGTACACTTCTCTTGCATCTTCAAGTTAGAATGAACACACAATGACATTTATAGAAGAAATGGGTCCCAGAAGCCTCTCCAATAACTTCTCCTTTCGTTTTTGATGCTGACTTCAGCCTTCTTTTCCACAGAGTTCCTGGATTTCATGCCCTCCTATCCACCTTGCCTTGAATTCAGATTTTACTGAATTGAGGTTTTACTTAAGTTGTGATCAATTTCTCCCTGCCTTGATAGGCTTTTGTATTTTCCCCAAATAGAATTTTACTAAGGCTGTTGAGATAATCTGATGTAACCTGCATTTGGGGGGTTTTCTAAAGGCTTTTAAATATTTTACAACCTAGAGTATTGGCTTACACTCCTATACCATGTAGAATACCCAGCACCTCATCTACTATTGCTGAGGATTTCTTGGGGAGTGATATTTCTCCCAATTACCTGGCTTTATATCCTGCTTCTGTTCTCAGTCTCCACACTTGATTTCCTTAAGATGCTCTTCCTTTCAACACTCTACCTTATCATGGGAAAAGCCGTGGTGCCTTCAATTTCCAGAATAACAGTGGCCTAAAGATAAGTGTACTGCAGATAATCCTGATGGCCTAAGGCTACATACTGCTATTACATTACAGAACAATCAAGAAAGCTACTTGTCCTTTATAATCCTTGGCCAATCTCACATTCTTGCCTCTAGGAAATGTTGTCTATCTTCCTCATCTTCCTGGATTCAGTGTCCCACCACGATGCTGGGTTCTCCTTTCTCTCAATGAGTCCCTGCTCTTCCTCACTATTTTTCTGTTGGTGACCTTCCTACAACCACACTGTCCCTACTTATATTAACAGCAAGAGCCCTTGTGCTCTGTCCTTACAGAACAGAAACACTTTTCAACTATCATGATATTGTTTGTGGGATGACATAAATAACTAAGACATAAATACTTAAATAAGTAGATATCACATTGGTGTAAAATGAATCCTACTACCAAAAGAGTTAAGAAATTATGGATTTTGAATAATCAGCTATCTGATAAAGAGAATTCCCAAGAGTAACATGTATGGGTTAACATTTTTCTTAAATTTTAGAGAATAACTAAAGTACTCTTTCCACTAAAATTACACTGAATAGAATCTGCTTGTTTTTGCAAAGCATAGGAGTATTTCAGCATCATAGAGTACTTCCAATTTATGTATGTTGGGTTTTGCATTAAGAGCACACAAATGTGTTAACTAATAAATACCTTTAGATACTAAAGCTCTGAAAGCAGAAAATACAAAAGGCAACTGATAAATGTGTGGGTTAAAATATATATGCAAATGTCCCCCAGTGACAATAAGCACACAAATGAATAATTGTGACTCCAGATATCTGGAGAGACCGACAAAATTACACAGGGGTGCAAATTTTGCCTTCACATTGAGCTAAGTCCAAGGAGCAGTTGCCCTGGGCTTTAGTACCAGAGACTGACATTAGAATTGCCAGAGTATGCACATTGCCTGGAAAAAAGTGGTTGATTCTGTATAATGAATTCTCAGACTGAGAAGTATGTGACAAAGACTCTCCCCACACTGTACAGCAAGGCCATCCATGGGCTTTAGCAGACTTGACCCTATTTGAAGGTTTTTTTTTTTTTTTTTTTTTTTTTTTTAAATTAAAGCCCTGATACCACATTTGAAATGTGACAGGGCCAAGCTTTCCATAGATTTTTTTTTCTCCATCCATACAAAGCCCCTGCCCAGTTGTTTTAATTTCTCTTTCTACATTTATTTTTACTATATTGTATTGCTTCAAATCATTTCAAAATGTTTTTAATACAATATATCTTAGAAAAAATAGTTCTGAATTCATAAGCAATCCCTATGGCATGTCCTTGGCATCAGCTATAAAATTCCAAAGTACCTAATTTATTTGATTGATTGATTTTTCAATGATTTAAAGGGTACCAAGCACAACAGTGTATAATCTTTCTCTTACTAAGTGGAATATGAATGAATAAAAGATAATTGCAATTTTTTTTGTATTTAGTCTGTTGTCTTGTGAAAGATTTTTTTTCTTCTATCCTGCAGTTCTGAAGTGAATGAGAAGGATTCTTTCTCTTTTTATAGCAGTAACAGCTCCCCCCGCCATTCCTCAACAAGGTTTATAGGCAGGCCCAGCCCTCTTATGTTACCTCAACCCAGATGCTGCGAATGGCCCACGATTCCAGTGAACACCGCAAACTAGGGAGGGACTGGGGCATGCTTGGACCTTTCCTGTTTAGTGGGAAGAAAAGCTCTCCTCTACATTTTTTTTTTCTAGTTGAAAGATGCATCTCCATTCTCTCAGAGTTTGCAGACCTAAGCACAATGCAAAGAGATTAGGTATAATTTTCCCAAGGAAGCAGGTGGATACAGCCTATAACTTAGATAATGGCTACATAGCATGACCTTGAAGAAGCAATTCTTTTCTTGTTTTCTCTTCTCTCACTTCCATCCAGCTTCAACTTGGTTAACATTATGAGGTCGGCCAAACAAAAAATCGCAATACTTATCTTGCTGACCACAACAATTGCTCTTTGTAATCCCAGTAGAGGAGCATCAGGTGGTTATGAAGGGGACAGAAGGCTGAAGGACAGGAGAAACTATTGCTATAAACCCATTTTGTTAACACCAACATCTCCATGGGCAGCTGCTTGCCACACACGAAGCTGTCCTATCTGCAACTCTGGAAATCCATTACCTTAGGAGAAAGTTGGACAAAATCAAGCTGATTTTAAGAACACTTTCTAGATATGATAATGAACTCTTCTTTCATCTTCAAAAACCAGGAAGAACTTCAACAAATTATTTGAAATTTTTATTTTGTAAGTCTGTTTTGGACAGGAATGATAATGACAGGAGCAAAGTAATTCTCTCTGAAAAATCCATTTCAGGTTTTGTTTATGATTATAAGTACCCTCTTAAATTTGGTTTGTCACAGAAGCAAAATCAAACAAAAATGTGAATTTTTCATTCCAAGAATAATAAATTGGTTTGTTTTCATTTCTCTAAACTTAATAGAAAAGCACACTAGGGTGAGGTTAAGGGAAATGATCCTGTTATTTGTTTTTGCCATAGGCCTTTGTAAGGTTTCAGAAGGAAAATTAATCAATTATGGAGTATAGACGGAGTACTGACACTGTGCAACACTAGACCAGCAGCTTCCAATGTAATCTTCAGGGTTCTCAAGTTTTCTACAAGATTAATCTTCAAGGCTCAGCACCTCTCATGGGATCCTTATGCAGATCAACCAGTAACCTCCAAATCTGTGACAAGACTGTATTTATATGGCCTTCTCAAAGTACATTGCATCACAACTATGGAGAAATACAGCTGCAAGAGGGTTTAGCAGTATAAGTTTTGGCCCAACACTGGAAGCCAGAAGCACTTTGTCAGTGGTCATGTCAAAACAGCAAAAGCAGAGAATATCTGAGAAAGCATCTGGCTAATGTGTTTATGTAGTGAGCTGAGCTAAGGTGCAGACAACCTCCTAGATTAAAGACCTACTTGTGGTGTGCTCATCGTCCCCAGACATTTATAAGAATCAGCAACAATAAAGCACATTTTTCAGAGTGCCATTCTAAATTTCACCAGAAATCATTTTTTAATAGTTCCCTCTACCACACATTCATTTTATGTACTGGAGTGAATGAACAGATTTTTTTTTTAGGGCAATTTCTCATGTTGGGGCCAGAGACTTGTTGAGGAAAGATATTTTGTAATTAAAGCTCATGGTTTGCACTTGAAATGACTGTGCAGTTCATTTGGTTTTGTTTTTGTCTTTCAAAGAGTCAGGCTTCACTAGACTGGGGAGCAGGATCCAGTGCAATGATGGTGTTCTAAAAGCAGTACTGCAGGAATCCCTCACATTGACCCATTATGAAAGGATGACTTAATGTCATAAATGTCAAGGAGCAAAAACCAAGGAAACAAATGGAGGAACTTGGCATAGAGGCACAATGCAAAAGAGCTTAGCACCAGTAATTTCTATATTCACCTGCAAACATTGTACTGATGAATCAGCTCAATCTGAGCATTGTCACCAGTAATCTCAAGTCTGAAAGATTTATGCTGAGTAGATATTCTTATTTATGACTTCCCTTCTCTTCCTAGAAAGTGGTAGCAACAGCTGCTGAGGAGATAGAAATGAAGTGGGAAGGGTCCAAAGGGACTGCAAGAAAGATGTCAAGGCTTCAGGGCCTTATGTCCATCTAAGGGAGATATCTAGATGCTGAGAATATCCTTCTCGTGGGAATGGGTCACACCTCCCAGTAGATGGTGTGAACTCTGGCATTTGATAAATTACCTCAGAAGATTTACTCACATTACATAATTCCATATACTATTTTGTTCCATAAAAAAATCTTCCCAAGAAGACAAACTTAATATATACAGCATGGAAAGGGAAAGAGATTCCAGGCCTACAAAAACAAATGAGGGACAAAAATAATATCATTAAAGAACTAACAAATAAATTAGAAACAGCAAGAACCACAACCTACATAATTGTCAATTACAAAGAGAAATGTCTGAGGTAAGTACAGTGAAGGCTCATAGAAAAAAAATGTAGAAATGAAGGCAACAGAGAAAAGCTAATAGGAATGGAAGACAGAGAAGAATGATCCTAAGTATAGTAATTAAGCATCCATGATTTTTAGAACTCAACAAATTGAGAAGAAAATGCATTCAAAAGTATTAAGAGAAGTCTTCTTTTGGAAAAAATTTCTAAGTTTGCAAATTAAAAAGGCACACTATAAGTCAAGACACCTCTTACTGTATTGGACTTCAAGGAAAAAGAAAGAATTCCTCTGTAACCCTGACAGAAAAAAATGAGTGACCTCCAAGAAGAAAGAACAGATTTCTCTTCAGCCATGTTCAGTGAGGAGAGTCAGATATTTTTCAACAAAGTTCTGGATGAAAGAAACTGTGACAAAGAAAATGAAGCCCCAGAATGATGCAATTCAAATCTAAAGGCAAAAGGCTGCATTCAAGAATGTGAAAGAAATTCAGGGATTACCACTACAGAACCCAGTCCAGTGCTCATAGTAACTTAAAAACAGCAAAACAGAGCCAAACCCATTCATATGAGGACAAAATTTAAACGAGGGGTGAAATTACTGAATAAAGAATTGAGGCAGATAAGATTTAGAGAGTTTGTGTATAGAATCTTCTTTAATACTGAATTAACTCTAAAAATCTTGCAGCTTATTGTTATAGAATGAAAACAAAGGAAAATTTGAAAATATGAAACAAATAATTAACAAAATCAGGAGGAGGAAGAGGAGGTAAATGAAGAAAGTGGCACGAGCATTAATATTCTCATCTTTCACTGCTGGGAGTCAGTCTGCAAGGTGTCCAGTGAAAACATAACCAAAAACAATACTGATACTTGTTTCTCAATTTTTCATAGATTACTTTCTTATTCTTAAAATTATCTTTTAGAAAATGATAAATCTATCTGCTGCATGGATTAATAAAGCAGAATTTCTGCTTTCTTTCTGTCTTCCTTCAATTTTCCTTCTAGAATTAAATTCAATGTAAGATTTACCATATATTTTAAATAGTATAATAATATGTTGATATCTTTCCTTTTGTTTCATCAGGTAGGATTTACATAGAGTAAAATTCACCTTTTTTTAAGAGAAATATTCTGTGGGTTTTGACAAATGTCATGTAACCACTGCCATAGTCAAGAAGTATATAAATATTTCTATCATGATGAAAATTTCTCCTTTTAGGTCCCTTTGTGGTCATTCCTTGCTCAAATCCCCGTCCCCCCTACGCCCCCCACCCCCACCCCAGCAAATGTCTCTGGCCAAACTAATTCAACCACTGATAAATTTCCAGTCTCTCTAGTTTTGCTTTTCGCTGAATGTCATATAAAGGGAATCATATGGTACATTTGTTGTTTTTTTTTAAATTTTTTAAAGGTTTTATTTATTTATTCATGAGAGACAGAGAGAGATAGAGAGTGATAGAGAGAGAGGCAGAGACACAGGCAAAGGGAGAAGCAGGCTCCACGCAGGGAGCCCTACGCGGGACTCGATCCCAGGTCCCCAGGATCACACCCTGGGCAGAAGGCGGCACCAAACCACTGAGCCACCCGGGCTGCCCATATAGTACATTTGAATTTGATTTTTATTTTTAGCATAATGCCTTTAAGATTTATGCAAGTGGTTATTATGTGTATTTATTCTTTTTTTATTGCCACATACTATTCTACTGTAGAGATACCACCATTTGAGGGACATTTGTATAGCTTCCATATTTTTTAATAAGTCTGAACATTCACATATAGGGTTTTCTGTAACACTTATTTCCATTTCTCTTGGATATTTAAAAATTTTTTTTCTTGGCTATATAGTAAGTACATATTATTGAACTTTATGAGAAACTGTCATACCATTTCCCAAAGTAGTTTGATCATTTTGTATCACAACCAGCAACATCTGAGAATTCCAGTTGTTCTGCATCTTTGTCAACACTTAGTATCGCTGTTTTTTCAAAGATATTTTTGTAAGTGTTTAGGTGCTAGTAAATGAAAATTGAATTTTATAGTATAACATCCTAATGAACATGTATCACTTAGAATCTAAGATCAATCGCAAAAATATTGGGGAGGGAAGAGCCATGTAGCATTTGTATTTGATGCTTAACCATTGACAAAGTCTTCCAGAAAAACTAACCTAAAAAGAAACATTAATTAAATTCATCTTTCTATGTATTCCTTATGGGAATTATCTATATCAAAGCCATACAGAAAAACAGCAAACTCCAATTATTTGATGAATCTCATGCTTTCTTAAACAACACAAATCTGCAAGGATGCTATGACACCAAATAGGATATTCCTTTAATTATATGAGTTATCTAGATAGATTTTCTAAAGATATCATTAACATGTCTCTCAAACATTTATTAGGAGTTTTGTATATGGAAAGTATTGCATAGGCATTGATAAAAAAACAAAGATGAATAAATCATAGTCTTTCATTTCAAGGAATATACAATATCTGCTATAGAATGGGTGTTTGTAGTAAAATGGTAGCAGCTTTGGGTTTAGAAGAATCCTAGGTGAGCATAAGGTAAAATAAAAACAATCCACTTTGAGGGTTTATGTGTGTTACTAAACCAATTCTACTCAGTGTTATATTATTTAAATAAGAGGCAAACTTCTATACACCACAATACATGCCTTGCTATGTCCCCATTATAGCTCTGTCAGATGTAATCCTGCCAACAGAGTCTTTAAAAAAGTGAAACAAAGGACAGGGTATTGAGTCAAGAAACCCAAGTTATAATTTATTTATATAAAAGGCATTCAGCTGACAAAATAATATTTAAGCTGCTTTTCACTCCAAGATTCCTGATGTCACTCAGGTTAATATTGCTTCATTTAACCAATTAGTTCTGCTAGTCTGTCTTGGGCCATTATTTTTGCCACAAGCCAAGAAGCAGAACTTTAAAGGTGCTATGCATGCAAAACGGAGTACCCAGGCTCTGAAAACACTTAATATAGTTTTCTTACTTTCTGAGACACTGAAATGAAGATTTTAGCTAGAGTTCTCATTCAATCTTTACACCATAAAGAAGTGTGTAATACCTACATGATGAGATGTCATTATTCCTATCACACAACTGGTGAAAATGAGACCCGAACACACATATACATATATTTCTAGTGATAGATGTGCATATGCCTATTTCTAACGATACTTATCTATATACTAGACGTCTCTGTCACTGGGATACAAATTTTTTACTATGTTATGAAATTTTCTCTAAACTCCCAGACATATATATTTTTGATCAAAACAGTTTATATCATGACAGATGGTCTATCCACTATGGTACATTTAATAATCCAAGGCTTGCATTATACAGTAGATTATTTAATTTTACGTTCACTTGAGATAACATTTCATCACAGTAGTCTTGGAACAGATTGAGGCTGAAAAAAAAAAGTGGCATCAGATACCTCAGAAGCCCATAATCAGATAGCCAGGACTCCAGAGATGCAGCTTAGACAGAATTCCATCTAATGACACTCAAAGAAGTTATCATCGTGGACTGAACTCAGATGGCAGGGAGGCAGCTCAAGAATACCTGCCTCTTGGCAAATTGTATAAAGGCCTTTCACCAGAAGGTTTGCAGAACAGCAAGAGGAGCAGTGAGCAAGGCGGCCACACTTCTGAGCTTAATTTGAATTATTATGACAGTAAAATAAAATTTTCTAAATGAACATTTAATGGTATTGGGGCAAAGAAAAGAAGCAAAACTTACATCAGTAGAATCTGAGACAGCTGCAGCCCCTCACAAAAATATCCCCTGTGAATTGTCAGACTTTGGTAACATGTGACCTTGTGCTATTTATAAAAGGAGCATTCCTCCAAGAGCCAAGATCTAAGGCATAAAACACAATTGAAGTATCATAGAGTTTCAAGGGAGTAAAATGAACCTCGGAAGTTAGAAAATGTTACCAATCTGATGGACTTTTGCCCCAAGAATTAACCTCTGCCTTCCTTCAATGTAAACATTATGCGTTAATGGGAGGAATTTGCCTTTGGATTCAGACTTTTTTTTCCTTCTCTTATTTACTGTGTGCTAGATGTGTCTGATGTGGGTCATGATGACATATTAAGAGAAAAATAATAGCACCTGTATCCTTGGCACCTGCTATTTTTTTTTTCCTGCACAGCACCATGCAAGCAGCATCTCGTTATTCTCACGACACCCTTATGAGCCTGTATTTAAGCTGATTGGGACAAGAATCTGAAACATGGGGATGTAAGTGGTTGATAGAGCTCGGACATGGTGTCTAGTCATCTGACTCCAAGGCATTTGTTTTCAGTCACTGCATTGTCCTAATTTAAAACCAGGAGACAGAGGGGGCCTGGATGGTTCGGTTGGTTAAGCATCCGTCTTTGGCTGAGGTCCTGATCTCAGGGTCCTGGATGGAGTCTCACATCGGGCTCCCTGCTCAGTGGGGAGTCTGCTTCTCCCCCTGCCCCTCCCCACTGCTTGTGCTTGAGCTCTTTCTCTCTCTCTGTCTCAAATAAGTAAAATCTTTAAAAAAAATAAAATAAAACCAGGAGACAGCCTGTCATGCTAAGCCTTACATTTAGTTGAATTTTGAAAAATAACTAAAAGATCAAAAAACTAGTTTGGTGGTTGTTCTCCAACTTAAGTTCAAACGCAATAGGTCCTACCTTGCACTTTTCTAGGCACAGTAGAGAGTGAAGAAGAAATGTACAGTAGAGCTTCCAGGTGTTTGTGGGCTTTGGTCGGGGGAGGGGGACATTATTGATCATAACAAGACTTCCATAACACAAAGGGTAGCTAACACTTAAGGAACAATTTCTAAGTGGTACACATGCTCCCCTATGCTCTAAATGTGCTAAATCTTAGGTGTGCTCTGAGGCAGGTAAGATTAAGGTCTCTCTCTCTTTTTCTTACTGATCTTGATTTTATGGCAGTGTAGGAACATTTCTTTATCTTTTTCTTAAGATTTCATTTATTTATTCACGAGAGACACAGATCAAGAGGAAGAGACATAGGCAAAGAGAGAAGCAGGTTCCTTGTGAGAAGCTTGATGCAGGACTCAATCCCAGGACCCTGGAACCATGTCCTGAGCCGAAGGCAGACACCCAACCACTGAGACACCCAGGTGTCCCTGTAGGAACATTTCTAAACACAGAATCTGGACTCCTACCCGATAGGCTCCCCTAAAGTCTGGGATCTCCATACCTCCCTATTGCCTTAGAATAAAGATTTGACTCAACTTTCTATCCAAAAGTATTAATTCTAGCTTTTGTTAAAAAAAAATACTATCAATATGAGGCTGCTTTGAACCTGTTTGAGTGGAAGGCAAATAGCTCAGAAAAGGGCCTAGTCTCTTTTCTACTTAAAACATCAGACCAGAGTGCACCATTGCTAGTGGCTTGGGGAAAGTATTTTAGGGGGACATTTGCCCCCTCCTGACCAGGACATGCCCTGAGGGATTCAATATACATCCCTTTATGTCTGAAAGTTGATGTCATGGTTGTTTTCACCGATTCTATTGCTTGTCCTAAGTCCTTGTTTTGGAAATAGGTGCTGCTGAATGGTTTCCATTTTAATAGTTTCGATACTGTAATATAGTTAATGGTTCAAAAAATCAAAAACTGCTTAAAAATACAGAAATACATATGGTGAAATGTCTTGCTCTAACTCTGATCCCCATTCACTTGTTCTCAATTCACATCACCTACTCCAGGAAAGCACGGTCTGCTATGTATCCTTCCAGATTTTCTTAATGCACATGCCAACAAATATGAATATATATTAATTCTCTCTGTTCTTAGACAAAAGCTAGCATACTATATACTGCTCTGTATCTCCATTTCTTGATTAATAATATACTTGGAGATCTTTCTATATTAGCCTATAGTTTTTCTTTCTCCCTCCCTCTCTCTTTCTGTTTTTTTAATGTCACTGCCTAGTGGCCCCTTGCTTGGATGACCATAATCTATCTGATCCCTGGTAAACACTTTATGGACATTTGGATTCTTTCCAATATTTTGCTATTACAGATACTGATATACTGGATGATATATCCAGTGTATATATGATGCCAGAGACCTGAGGAGGTCAGCCCCTTCCAGCACAGAGGCTGGGAAGCTCTGGGACAACACATTTCCGTCAACAATAGGTGAGAGCGCCTATTTCCCACTCAGCTTCTCTAGTGAAGAGCCATAAGCTTTGGCATTTGAGTTAACCCTATAGATCAAAAAAGTGGTATATCTGTGCAGTTTTACTTTAGTATGAGTGAAGGTGATCATATGTTATACGTTCAAGGGTGTTTGTAAGCTTTGTGCATGTAAACTATTTAAATCATTCCTCTCTTTTTTCTATTCAACTTTTATTATTGATGTGATGAAGCTAAATATTAAGAAAAAAATCTCTGTGCCTAAGTGATATGAATTGCAACTCTTTTCGGATTTCTGTCTGTATCTTGACTTTATTCATGGTGTTTGCTTTGTTTTGTCTTGTTTGCATTTGCTTACGGAAGTTTCTCTTCTATTTTCTTATGGTGTCTTTTACAATTTGGATTGGGAGTTGTTAGTTAGAAAGGACTTTTCCACATTGGGTTGACAAATGAATTGTGCCCTCCCCCCCCCCCCCCAATAACTTTTAGTACTTCATTTCTTTAACGTGAAAAAAAGATTCCATGTGAAATTGATCCTGGGACGCCTGGGTGGCTCAGCGGTTGAGCGTCTGCCTTTGGCTCAGGGCGTGATCCCGGAGTCCTGGGATTGAGTCCCACATTGGATTCCCTGCAGGATCCTGCTTCTCCCTCTGCCTGTGTCTCTGCCTCTGTGTGTGTGTGTGTGTGTGTGTGTGTGTCTCATGAATAAATAAACAAAATCTTAAAAAAAAAAAAAAGAAAGAAATTGATCCTGATGTTGAGTACGCAATACCAATGGGTTTGAAAATTTTCCCCAGATGGTTTATACTAACACCATTCATTGAAAGGTCCATATTTGCCTTCACATTTGAGAAGAGTTTTAATTTTTCTTCATATGGGTTTGTGTACTTTTATTGTTTATTTCTAGAAATATTCGTTTGCTTATTTTTGCTGTTTGAAATGGTTTTCCTATTATGTGTTCTAACTGCTTGTTTTTCGTACATAATACATTGATTACTTTCCATTTATTAATATTTATATCCTCTAACTTCCCTGAGTTCTCTCACTCTTTGGTGTTTTAATTGATTTTCAAATGTACCATCGTATTATCTTCACATTGTTATATTTTTACAATGTTTATGCTTCTTATTTTCCTTTATCTTGTCTGATTTTATTGGCTAGTAATGCCCATACTTTGTGGGATAATGGAGGTGGCAGCATTTTTGTCTTGATCTTGATATTAGTAGGAATACCTCTTAGTATATCTCCACTGAGCACAATGCTGACTTCTGGATTGAGATGAAAATATGTTTACGGCTTTAAAAGGTGTCATCCATCCTGATTTAACTTAATGCGTTTGTGAAGAATGGCTATTGTATTTTATCAAATGACTTTTCGGTATGTATGGAAATGATAATTTTTCCCCGACATTATAAGCTATATTTTAACATATTTCTTAATAATGAACCATTCTTGGACTTCCAGAATACATTCCCCTGTCAAAAGAATTATTCTTCTTATGCTTTTGGATTGTATTCACTACCATGTTCCTTAGCTCAGTTCCATCAGTATTTAAACAGAGATTAATCTATAGTTTTATTTGTGCATGCAACATCTTTATCAGATTTCACTATCAATTGCATTCTTTCTTTCCAAAATTGGAAATTTTGGAATTGGAAGGTTTTCTTTTGTCTACCATTCTCTAGAACAGTTTAAATAACATTGGTGTTCTTTGTTGTTTAAATTCCATTATGAAAGTGTCTAAACCTGCTGCTTTGCTGGAAATAAACTTCTGATAATTGTATCCATTGCTTCTATTGAAATGATTCTAGATTTCTTATGTTTCTTGATGCTATTTTGTATAAATTACAGTTTTCTGAAAAAATCCTTTTCATGCAAGTTTTAAAATTTAGTCTATTCATAAATCTTAAATTTCTTCAGTTCCTGTGTAGTTAGTTCTTTTTCTGTTCAGTTGTGTTTCATTGTTTGTTTTTAATTATAGTTTTTCTCATTTTTTTTCTGAATAAGTTAGTTAATGATTTGTTATCTTTAAAAAAACCAAACAAACAAACCAGGGATGCTTGAGTGGCTCAGTGGTTGAGTGCCTGCCTTCAGCATGGTTGGTCCAGGGGTCCTGGGATCAAGTTCCATATCAGGCTCCCTGCAGGGAGACTGCTTCTCCCTCTGCCTGTGTCTCTACCTCTCTCTCTGTGTCTCTCATGAATAAATAAATAAAATATATTTTTAAAAAAACCAACATATATTGGAGGTACCTGGATGGCACAATCAGTTGAGCAACCAACTCTTGATTTCAGCTCAACTCATGATCTGAGGGCTGTAGGATCTTACCCCACTCCAGGTTCCCTGTTCAGCTTAGCGGGGAGTCTGCATGTCCCTTTTCACCTGCTCACTCGTGTATACCCCCTCACTCACACACACCCTCTCTCTTTCAAATAAATAAATAAAACCATTTAAAACAAAACAAAACAAAACAAAAAACAAAACAGATTTTTGTCTTAACATATTAGATCTATCATTTTTCTTGTCGGGATGAGCACTGGGTGTTATACTATATGTTGGCAAATTGAACTCCAATAAAAAAATATACAAAAAAAGATCTATCATTTTTCTAATTTGCTGCAATTGGAAAATACAGACCATGGAGTCTCTGTCACAATTAATCAGCTTTTCCATTATAACACAAGAGTAGCCAAAGACAATATGTAGATAGATGAGAATGTCTGTGTACAAATAAAACTCTTTTATGGATACTGAATTTTGAATTTCTCACATTTTTCACATATCATGAACTATTAACTTCCTTTTGATTTTTTTAACCATTAGAAATAAAGCAAAAACCATTCTGATTTTGTAAGCCATATAAAAACAGGCAACGGACTAGATTTTGCTCATAAGCTGTGGTTTGCTGGTCTCTACTTTATCTTAATGTCCAAAATATATAAAGAACGTATACAACTCAATACCAAAAAACAAATAATCTGATTAAAAAATGGGCAGAAGACCTGAATAGATATTTTTTCAAAGAAGACATACAGATGGCCAACAGACACATGAAAAGATGCTCAACATCACTAATAGGGAAATGCAAATCAAAACCACAATGAGATAACACCTCACACCTTTCAGGATGATATGTCTTTAGTATATATATTTTTTCCCTCTTATTTAAATTCAATTTAGTTCACATATAGTGTATTATTATCTTCAAAGGTAGAATTTAGTGATTCATCAGTTGTATATAACACCCAGTGCTCATCACATCATGTGTCTTCCTTAATGCCCATCACCCAGTTACCCCATTCCCCCCATCTTCTCCCCTCCAGCAGCCCTCAGTTTGTTTCCTGTAGTCAAGAGTCTCTTATGGTTTACCTTCCTCTCTGTTTTTATCTTATTTTTCCTTCCCTTCCTCATGGTCATCTGTTTTGTTTCTTAAATTCCACGTATATGTGAAATCATATGGTATTTGTCTTTCTTTGACTGACTTGTTTCACTGGGCATAAAACCCTCTAGTTCCGGCAGCCATGGTGGCTCAGCGGTTTAGTGCTGCCTTTAGCCCAGGGCCTGATCCTGGAGACCCAGGATCGAGTCCCATGTCAGGCTCCCAGCATGAAGCCTGCTTCTCCCTCTGCCTGTGTTTCTGCCTCTCTCCCCCTCTGTCTCTCATGAATAAATAAATAAATAATCTTAAAAAAAAAACCTCTAGTTCCCTCCACATTACTGAAAATGGCAAGATTTCATTCTTTATAATGGCTGAGTAATATTCCAGTGTGTGTGTGTGTGTGTGTGTGTGTGTGTGTGTGTATTACACCTTTGTTAATAGCAGCAAAGTCCACAAAGCTAATATATGAAAAGAGATCAGATATCCATCAACAGGTGAATGGATAAAGTAGATATATATTTTTTATGCAATATTTAGTAGTTACCTAATATGAATAATAGTAGGATATTTCCTGTATTTTTTCCTGTACCTTCTTTCCTTCATCTTATTTTCTTTATCAATATTCTCATATTTGTTGTTGTACTTTGTGCTATTAAAAAAACCTCTATTTTCCTTATGTGAGTTATTAACATTTATTGTCAAGCTTTGATCCTGAGCTATCACAGAGGAGTCAACTCAGAAATGTATCCAGTTTCTTTCACTTCTCCAATTTTTTTGGCATCTAATATCTACATTGTCAATGAAGATATGTATACCCACATTCTACCCACATTTGTTTTATCCTCAATCCTATGAGTAAATAAATTCAATGCTGACCACCAGTTTTGTTGACATAGTTCCTCCTCTTCCTTAGCTGAAGATGATCTACTGGTAGTTTCCTTAAAAGAAGCTTAGGTTTTATACCCTTAAAATCTTATTCTTGAGGGTAAATGTATCTGGATAAGAAATATATGCCTCATCTTTTCTTTTTTTTAATATCTTTTATATGTTCTCTACTGACTTCTGACTTTGTATATTGCTGTAGAGAAATACGCAGACAGGCGCACCTGGGTGGCTCAGTCATTTGAATGGCCAACCCTTGGTTTCAGTTCAGGTCATGATCTCAGGGTCATGAGGTCGAGCCCTTAGGCTGAGTGTGGAACCTGCTCAGCCCCTCTCCCTCCCCCCCCTCATTCACACTCTCTCTTTCTCTCTAAAAAAAAGTGAGAGAAATATGCAAACAACCTGATCATTATATCTTGTCTCATTTGGAGATTAATCTCTTTGCTTGAGCACTCAAATGATCCTCTTGTTTCAATCTTGAAATCCCAACAGCATTATGAGCATAGTTCTGGTGCTTTTCCTCTTGTTTCACTGCTCAATGTTCATTGTCTTCCTGGCATAAGAACTCAAGGCAGATTCATTTCGGAGAAATTTTCTTTAATTATTTCTTAACAAATAAGATATTCCCATTCTGTTGTTTTTGTTTCTTTCTTCAGGGATTCTAATGATACGTAATATTGGCTTTTTACGTTTGCCTGCTTTCTACATTGATCATTTTATTTCTGACCTTTAACACTGTTTATTCTGCTAATTCTAACACATTTCATTTATATGTCTCATTTCTATTATCTGTTTCCTTTACTGTATTTTCCACAGTGTATCCTGGTAATTTTCATCTCTAGCTCTATGCTGAATTTAGTTTTTCTTCTAATTCTTCCTGAGTTCTACCAGGATAATTTTTATCTCCTCCAACTTCAATTCCCATATTTCTCTGAGTTTTAGTATTGCTGACTAGTGATCTAAATTTTTAACAGATACTGTTTAATTAATTAATTAATTTTTTATTTACTGGAAAATTTTGAGGGCAAATATTCACTATGTCACCATTTTTCTATATGAGTTCCTTGTGGGGTAAGTTTTGATACTATTCTTTGCCTGTGTTTTCATGTAAGAATTTTGTATGGAAAAAAAAAGATTTTTGTATGGTTGCTGGGCTGGTTCTTTTCACATTCCCTGTCATTGAAAAAGCTGGATATTCCTGGATCAGTACCTATAGACATTTGGTGAGAGAAAGTGGAAGCTGCAGCCAGAGTGATGTTTGAATTTTCACTACCAAAGGTGAGGTTCTATCAATAGCTTGTTGACTTCACTTCCACCCGAATTAAAAAAAAAAAAAAAAGAAAGGTTATAATTTTAAACTCCAGATGAGCCCCTCACTTCCAGTCACTACAATTACATTACTACCCTCTGAGGTCCGCTGCTGTTGGGCTCCTTATCACTCTTGGTATTTCATAGATTTACTGTCTCCCAAGAGAGTTCTGACAATTGCTTACAATTCCAAAATTCCCCCCCCCCTTTTTTTTAATAACTGCCTTCTGTGTTTGATAAAATTAGAGTTTCTAGAGGTTTTTGTTGGTCATCTGTTGCTATTATATGATTTCCAGGAGGGAAAGAAGGACCATGATGACTTTCTTAGCCATGTTTATGCAAGAATTCTATAATGCTATGCTTTGGAAGAGTTAAGCAAGACAGGGGCACTTATGCCTACTTTTCAACAGATGGAGTGTAAACTCTGAGAAGCAAATACAATGCGATGATGAGACCGTGAAAACCTGAAATCTCCAAGGATAATCCTGGAGTAAAAAATCTAAAGAATCAGCCTAAATGATGGAGATCATAAAAATCATAAGAATTCAGATGAAGAGAAAATTGTGTGTTGACAGGAGCAATGACTGAAGGGGTTATATGGGAACAGAGATCAGAAGGAGTCATTGGAAGCTTTAGTAAAGCTAACGCATGTTCTTCCTTTAATTTTTTGGTCTAAGAACTTTGGAAAATTCTTTCTCACTACCATTCTGTGTTACTGGTTGCTTTTCACCTACTTCAGGATATGTCAAACTGTGAAGAAAATGGAAAGAGATAGAACTAATTGAGGGGGAGGAAAAAAGTTTTGGAATAAAAAAATATTTTTCCTCTCTGTAGTCACCAGAGCTTATGCCAGTTCCCCAGAACCAAGCCAGGCTCCCAGAGGCATTCTGGACCAAGGGTTCTTGGCACAGACAAGATTCCAAAAGACAGAGGTGCCTTTGAGCCATACCCAGGAACCTGAAACCAAGCCAAGATAGCTCGGAGAGCAAGAGCAGGGAAGTGGCTTCAGAACATTTTGTCAGATACTTTTTGCTGGTCTCTTTGCTTTATAATCTTTTAAAAATGATTTTTTTCCTTCTGAGTATTTTCATCTATTTTAACTAGTCATTTCAAGGAGAATCATAGAAAGACCTGGGGAAGGCTGAAACCACATTCCTCTTCCCGCCCTCTGGTGCAGCCCTCTGCCTTTTGTCTCTCCATCATCGTTTACTTATAAGCTTGGTTTTGGCAGCCAGTAAGTTTATTTTACATTTTACTGAAGTGTGAGGGGAAATACTGATAGAAAACTAAACAAAATCCCTCACAAAATGGTATCACCGAATAAGCAAAGTACCTGAAAGAGGCAAACATTCGGGTGCCTAGAACTCAAAGCCTGATATTTCTTCCCTATAAGGCACCCTCAGAATCTCTTCCTGCTCTGGCTGGTGATCAGATCATCTGAAAATTAATCACTGGTGGAGAGAGGGCTGTATTCACTGTCGAACTATGATGCAGTCCCTGCCTCTGAATCCCTGCCTCTCCAGGTTTCACGCTTGTGTTACCATAAGCTTTTCAAAACAAGGTGCATAAACTCCTTTGTCATTCTTTTGAAGATATGAAAATGCTAGTTATAGTGTAATTTTTTTTCTTACTCCTGCCTCAACTATTAGCAATTATTGAAAAATAACATAAAAATAATTTCTGTCTTATGCGTAATTATGTATATCACCACAAAATACATATTTTTAAAGGGAGAGTTATGATGGCCATACATAAAACTGAAGATATATAAAAGGACTTTGGAAAGCATTAGTTTACATAATTTTTCACAGCAATTCAATGAGAGTAGACATTAATCAGATGTATGTGTGGGGGGTGGAGTATGTGGATATATATGTGTGTATGCATATAACTCAAAATAAATTATGTTTTCCTTTAAGTATGCCAATGGTTAACTGATACACATCCCCATAACTTTTTTGGAGTAATGTGCCAATTTCACACAGAAGAAGGATAAACCTTTTTTCTTTTCTTTTCTTCTTTTCTTTTCTTTCTTTACTGGATTCCATTCCCAGTGTGGACCTCAGTGTGAGACTGAACTCACAACCCTGAGATCAAGAGCTGAACTGAGATTAAGAGTCTGATACTTAACTGACTAAGCCACACAGGTACCCCTGAGGAAGAATATAACTTTCAAAAGTGAACACAATAGCTAGAAAAAGTTATCCCCAAAGAATGTAAGAGAGGGATAGGTATTATTTGTTAAATGGAAAAGGAAGAGCAACAACTTGGAGATATTTGTGAAAATAAAAATACACACAAACTGAGAAACCCTACACGTAAAGAAATCTAACAACCATTGACAAGCTGTTTGTAGAAAACCACTGCCCACTTTATTTCCAACTTTCTACATCTTTGGGTGAAACTTGAGGACTTCATGAAAATTTCAATGCATTCTTTCTACAATGAAAATATCAACTCAGAGCTCCTAAGTGGCTCAGTCAGTTACATGGCTGACTTTTTATCTCGTCCAGGTCATAATCTCAGGGTCCTGAGATTGAGCTCCACATCAGGCTCCACGCTGAGAGCAGAGTCTGTTTAGCATTCTCTCTCTCCTTCTCCCTTTGCCCCTCAATTGCTCTCTCTTGCTCTCTCTCTCTCTAAAATAAATAAATAAATAAATAAATAAATAAATAAATCTTTAAAAAATAAAAGAAAATATCATGGGTTGTTGACAACATATTTGTAATCTGGCTTGGGCCTTCCACATTCAGAGGTGGCCCAGATGTGAGCTGAGATGTTGATTACACTGATGAAATTCATTTCCCTGAGGAATTCAATAGTTTTAGTAAGAGTAGCTAAATAGATAATGGAGAAGTAAAAAGCACACATGTCTAGCAAGAAAAAAACAAAGCAGGAGGCATCACAGTTCCGGGCTTCACTCTGTATTACAAAACTATAATCATCAACATAGTACAGTACTAGAACAAAAACAGACACATAGACCATGGAATAGAATAGAGAATCCAGAAATGGACCCTCACTTTATGGTCAACTAATCTTCAACAAAGCAGGAAAGAATATCCAATGGAAAAAAGACAGTCTTTTCAACAATGGTGTTGGGAAAATTGGACAGCCACATGCAGAAGAATGAAACTGGACCACTTTTCTTAAACCGTACAAAAACAAAATGGATGAAAGACCTAAATTTGAGATAGGAACCCATCAAAATCCTAAAGGAGAACACAGGCAGCAACCTCTTTGACCTGGGTCCAGCAACTACTTGCTAGACATGTCTTCAAAGGCAAGGGAAACATAGCAAAAATGAACTACTGGGATTTCATCATGGTAAAAATCTTCTGCACAGCAAAGGAAATGGTCAACAAAACTAAAAGGCAACCTACAGAATGGGAGAATATATTTGCAAATGACATATCAGATAAAAGGACCAGTATCCAAGATCTATAAAGAACTTATCAGGGACACCTGGGTGGCTCAGTGGTTGAGAATCTGCCTTTGGCTCAGGTCATGATCCTGGGGTCCAGGAATTGAGTCCTGCATCCGGCTCATGTCAGGGAACCTGCTTCTCCCTCTATGTCTCTGCCTCTCTCTCTCTGTGTCTCTCATGAATAAATAAATAAAATCTTCAAAAAAAAAGAACTTATCAAACTCAATACCCAAAAAACAAACAATCCAGTCAAGAAATGGGCAGAGGAAATGAATATATATTTCCCCAAGAAGACATACAAATGAAAAAAAAAAAAAAAAAAAGAAGACATACCAATGGCCAACAGACACATGAAAAAAATAATCAACATCACTCAGCATAAGGGAAATACTAACCAACACCACAATGAGATACCATCTCACACTGGTCAGGATGGCTAAATTTAACCAATCAGGAAATGACAGTTGGCAAGGATGCAGAGAAGGGGGAACCCTCTTACACTGTTGGTGGGAATCTAAGCTGGTGCAGCCATGCTGGAAAACAGTACGGAGGTTCCTTAAAAAATTGTAGAGCTACCTTACAACCCATCACTTGCACTACTCCATATTTATCCTAAGGATACAAACATTGATTTGAAGGGACCACGCCAACCCCAATGTCTATAAGTAGCTATGTCCACAATAATAAAAATATGGAAAGAGCCCAGATGTTCATTGACAGATGAATGGATAATGAAGATGTGGTATAGATATACAATGGGATATTACTCAGCCATTAAAAAGATGGAAATCTTGCCATTTGCAACAACATGGATAGAGCTAGAGTGTACTATGCTAAGTGAAATAAGTCAGTCAGAAAAAGACAAATACCATATGATTTCACTCATATGTGGAATTTAAGAAACAAAACAAATGAACATAGGGGAAGGGAAGAAAAGTAAAATAAGATAAAAATGGAGAGGAAAGCAAACCATAAGTGACTCTTAACTTTAGGAAATAAACTGAGGGTTGCTGGCAGGGAGATGGGGGGAAGGTAACTGGGTGTTGGGCATTAAGGAGGGCACATGATGTGATGAGCACTGGGTATTATACACGATTGATGAATCACTAAATTCTACCTCTGAAAGTAATAATATAGCATATGTTAATTAAACTCAAATTAAATAAAAATAGAAATAAAAAAGTGTGAGCACAGGTCCTTAGTCATCCAAAAAGGGAAGCCCTAGCTTTCCACAGGGAGTACAATATACTCATCGTTGTGGTGCATATCTGGCCATAATAACCACCCCAACAGTGTTTGTTGGAATAAATTATAAACTGTCAGTTTCAAAAAAATAAAACCTCATTAAACTTTTCTCACTTTTTAATATTGTACCAAAATTTCTAGCTAATGTAATAAGAGAAGGAAATGAAAACTACACAGGCTGGGAAAGAAGAACTACAACTGTCTTGTCCACAGGTGATATGATCATCTCTGTAGAAAATCTGAAAAAAAAAATCAAGAAGAGAACTGGAATATTCCATTATAACAAGGTTGCATGATACAAAATTAATCTAAAACCAACTGCTTTCCCTGTATAAATAACAATGAACAAATGGAATTTGAAATTTAAAAATGCTATGTCATTTACATGAACACCTTTAAAAGGAAATATTAGGTATAAATCTATCAAAATATGTATAAGGTATATAGGAGGAAGGTTATAAAACAATGATAAAAGAAATCAGAAAGAAAGAAATAGAAAGATAGTCCGTGTTCCTAGGTAGAGAACTCAATATTGGTAAGATGTCAGTTCTTCCCAACTTAAACTGTACATTCAATACAATACCAACCAGAATCCCTGCAAGTTATCTTGTGAATAACAAAACAAATAACAATATCAAAAAATTGATTCTAAAGTTTATATAGGGAAGCAAAAGATCCAGAATAGCCAATAAATATTGAAGGAAAAGAACAAAGTTGGAGAATTGACACTATTTGACTTCAAGGGTCACTATAAAGCTACAGTAATAAAGATAATGTGGTATTGGTGCAAGAATAGAAAAATGGATCATAGGAACAGAATAGAGAGCCCAGAAATATACCCACAAAAAAACAAAGGCAATACAATGAAGAAAAGAGTCTTTTCAACAAATAGTGCTGGAACAACTGGATATCCACATGCAAAGAAAAATAAATGAACCTAGACACAGATCTTATATACCTCACAAAAATTAACTCAAAATGCATCACAGACCTAAATATAAAATGCTATAAAAAACTATAAAACTCCTAGAAGGTAAATAGTAGAAAATTTAGGTGATCTTGGGTCTAGCAATGACATTTTAAATACAATGCTAAAAGCAAGACCCATGAAATAAAAAATAATAAATTGGACTTTATTAACATTAAAACCTTCTGATCTGTTAAGAACATTTTTAAGATAAACAGAAGTCTGGAGAAAATTTTTGGAAAATACAAATCTGATTAGGAACTGTTACCTAAAATATATAAATAGTTCTTTTTTAAACTCTATAGTAAGAAAAAAAAAAACAACTTAAAAATGGGCAAAAGATCAGAACTGTTACCTCACCAAGGAGAATATACAGATGGAAAATAAGCAAAGAAAAGATGTTCTACCTCGTATGTCATCAGGAAAATGCAGATTGAAACAGCAATGAAATACCACTTACATACCTATTAGAACAGCCAAAATCTGAAATACTAGCAACACCAAATGCTGAAAATCATGTGGAACAACAGAAACTCTCATTCATGCTGATGGGAATGCAAAATGGTACACTTTGAGAGACAGTTTGGAAATTTTTTATAAAACTAAACATACTCTTACCATGAGATCCAGAAATCACACTCCTTTGTATTTATCTGAAGGAGTTGAAAACATGTCCACACTGAAATCTGCACAAGGATGTTTATAGCAGTTTTGTTCATAATTGACCAATCTTGGAAGCAATTAAGACGTTCTTCAGTAGGTGAATGGATAAATATACAGTAGAATATTATTCAGTGCTAAAAAGAAATGAGCTATCAAGCCATGAGAAGACAGGAAGGAATCTTAAATGCATAGTACTAAGTGAAAGAAGCCAACCTGAAAAGGCTACATACTGTAGGATTCCAACTTTATAACATTCTGGAAAAAGGCAAAACTATGGAGACAATAAAAATATTGGTGGTTATCAGAGGTTGGGGAAGTAGGGATGGATAAACAGATAGAACATAGATTTTTACATCAGTGAAAACACTCTGTATGATACCAGAATGATGAATATATGTCATTCTACATTTGTCCAAACCTGATCAGTGAGTGTGCAAAACCAAGAGTAAGCCAGAATTTAAACAATGGACTTCAGGTGAAGATAATGTGTCAGTGTGGGTTTATTGATTGTAACAAAATGTATCACTCTGGTGGAGAATATTGATAATGACTTTTTAGCAAAAATTTATAAGTTGATCCTAAAATTCATATTGAAATACAGAATATATGTATATTAAAAAAAACATTATTCCAACTTCAAAACTTACTACAAAACTATATAATCAAGACAGTGTGCTATCTTCATAAGGATAAATATATCGATCAATTGAACAGAATCACAAACCCAGAAATAAATCCTCACACTTATGGTGGATTTATTTTTTAACAAGGTTGCCAAGACCATTAAATGAAGGAAAGAATAGTTCCTTTAATAAATGATACTGGAACTAACTGGATAGCTACCTGTTGAAGAATGAACTTGGATGCTTTGCTTTTACCATACATGAACATTAACTCAAAGTAAATTATAAAACTAAATGCAAGAACAAAAGCTATAAAACTCTTAAAACAGAGAGGCAATACTTGCAACCTTGGATTAGACAAAGACTTCTTAGATATAACAGATGAAGCACAAGTGATAATGGGAAGCACAGAGAAGATGAAATTCAGAAAATTATCCACACAATGGGAAAAAATACTTGCAAATCATTTACCTGACAAGAGAATCTTAAATCAATAATAAAAAAAATGATCAATTAAAAATGAGGAAAACTAAAGGCAAACATTTTGCTATAGTTGGTAAATTTGTCACACATTCAGCAAATATATTTGTATGTTACAAATAAAGAGGAAATCCTGGGACAAACTTAGTGGAGCTGGACTGGAATCAGAAGTATTAGGATAAATTTATGATTAGGTAGATGGTGAGGGATACATGATAGATTATATAGATAGATAAATAGACAGATATAGATAGATTAGATATAGATTCATGAGTATATATATAAATTAATACACATGATGTATTTTCTACTCCTGCCTGGTAAGAAGGCCTGGAAACACTGACACTCCAGTAGCAATAAGCACCCCCTAGTGCCTAAATACCCCTAGCACCAGTATCCAGTAAAAGAAACCAAGTTTCCTTTGATAATTGGTTGGTTCCAGGGATGGAACAGACAAAGCACAAGTTGAGCCTGGAAGATTGTATGGTACCAAAAAGAAAGAAGGAAAAGTTGGGGACACATTGAAAGGACACAGAAGTAAATCTGAATGAACTCCCCATGGCCAATTGTTCAAAGCTGGAACAACTTGAATAATAGCATTAGCATTAGACTGTAAGTTAAATAATAAAATGAATATCTATGTGCCCATATTGATATAAAACATATATAGAAAAATTCCAATTAATACATGTAGAAGAAATGATAAAAATGGGAAATCAGGGATCCCTGGGTGACGCAGCGGTTTAGCGCCTGCCTTCCGCCCAGGGCGCGATCCTGGAGACCCAGGATCGAATCCCACGTCGGGCTCCCGGTGCGTGGAGCCTGCTTCTCCCTCTGCCTGTGTCTCTGCCTCTCTCTCTCTCTCTCTCTCTCTGTGTGTGACTATACATAAATAAATTAATTAATTTTAAAAAATTAAAAATAAAAAGCAAATGCTTTAAAAAAAATGGGAAATCACCACTAGAGCACCAATAGTGCTGTAATAATAATAGTTGCTACAGGCATGATCATCTGATGATGCTAAAAATAGTGAGTGATATTTAAGGAAAAACAGGATATTTGCATAGTCCCAAAGTCCCTCCACACAAGATACCTACTAATTATAATAGGGAAGTAACAACTTTATAGTGAAGAGACCTGGCAAACACCACCTTGACCCAGTGATCAAGGTCAACATCACCAGGAATAAGATATAGTGACATCGTGTACTTCCTGACATGATGCACTGAGGAGGCATATCACCTCTGTGGTATTCTCTCCCAAAATACAGTCTCAACCGCAGCATGAGAAACTAATATTGATGGACATTCTACAAAATATTTGAGGACTTGGAACACATGTCAAAGTCATGAAAGACAAGGGACGACTGGGGGATTATCACAAATTTGAGGAGTCTAAGGAGACCTGATGACTAAATGCAATGAGGAATTCTGAATTGGATATTGGAACAGAAAAAGAACATTAATCAAAAAGCTGGTAAAATGTGAATAGAATCTAATGAGTTAACAGTATAATACCAACAATGATGTCATTTTGAAGAGTGTACTATGGTTATGTAAAATGTTAACATCTGGGGACGCTGGTTGAAAGGTACATGTGCACTCTTTGTAAAAATTATTTCAAAATAAATTAAAAAAAACTTCATCTAACTCAAATGCTCATCAACAGTAGAGAGATAAATTATTGTGATGGTTTCTGAGGTGCTGGTGACATTCTGTTTCTTGTTCTGCATTGTGGTTGCAGTTTTTCACTTTGTGAAAATTCACTGAGCTATAATTCAATTTTACTCTTAAGTCCCAAACATAGCACTGGCTTCTAAATTCGAATCGTTCTATTACGATCAAGATTCATTGGTCAGGTTTACATCTAAAATTAAAGGCTTTAACTATGTTAGAGAATGATCTGGTGCTTAAACAAAAGTCTCATTACAAAAGTAGCGTTCAATGAATGAACACACTGGCCCCATAAAGGGACAGTCTCAGGGGTGCCCACCAGATACCACCTGGGTTTTCCAAGAAGACAGTAATACTATTGGCAAATAATAAACATGCTTTCCTTCCTTTTCTAAAGTTAAAGATTTTCTATCAAAATCTCAGATAGGTTTTTTTTGTCTATTTTACCAGTTTTATTTAATTTGTTAATAATTTTGGTAAACATGGTATATCAATGGCTTTAGCCCTACATACTAGAAATCCCACATAAAAGTGGCTTACACAATAAATAAGATTAATTATTTCATGTCAAATAACCCAAGGCTGGCTATTGTATCTCTGCAACATCATTAAAAAGTCCAGATTCTGGGGCACCTGCATGGCTCAGTCAGTTAAGCATATAACTCTTGATTTCGGCTCAGATCATGGTCTCAGGGTCATGAGATGGAACCTCATATTGGGCTCCTCACTAAGCCTGTAGCAACTTGAGATCCTCTATCTCTCTAAAAACTAAAAAAAAAAAAAAGTCTAGATTCTTTCCATCTTTCCTCTCTGCCATCTTCAGGAAGTTGGCCACTCCTGGTTGCAAAAAGGATGCCTTCATATCAGGTTTTGAATCCTCCCACCAAAACATACTAAAACCAGAATACAAAAAAACAAAACAACAACAAAAAACCCCAGAATATGGTGACTTTCATGCCTCAATTTCGCCCATTTCCCCAGAAGCCCCACAAGAGATATCTCCTATTTCATTTTTAGAATGTTATCATTTGCTCTATTTTAGGTCAGTCTTCACCCAAGCAAACCGAATATTACCAGGATTGGCTCAGGCTTCCAAAGTTTGGGCTCTGGAACTGGAGAAGAACCCAGAATCTTACAGAGTACATGACAACTTGGTGCCTGAATCATATTGAGGTTCTATTAGCAGAGGGAAGAAGAAGCATTTCTTGAGTAGGAATTCACCAGCTGCCAGAGTGGGTATGATTCTATTATTCATTACTGTAATGTATTCTTTACAGGAGCTCTAGTGTTCCTCTGAGGAATGATGCAGCTGTTGGTTGAGATACTCATTATGATATTAAGAAAGTACCATTTTATTTCTAGTGTACTGAGAATTTTTATTGGGAACTGATGTAGTTCTGCAACAAATGACTTGTTTTGTTTCTAAAGGTTTTTGTTTGTTTGTTTGTCTTCCAAGAGGGCAAGTGTTTGCCTTGATCTAGAAAATATATTTTAGCTTACGAACATGCTTTATTTTATTAAGAAACATTATAATATTAAGTCCTCCTTATATTCTCAGAATATATCTTCCTCAGGCATAGGGATACTTGGATTTGACCTAAAATTTTTCTTCCAAATTTTTCAAATACACATTTGCACAGTATGTGTTTGATCAGTGGTTATAATAATAATCATAAAAGGATTTTAAGGTTTTCCATTTGTTTTGTGTTTCATTTACTTCATGAACTATCTGGTCCTTAGAATTTTGAAATATCTTTTCTATAATATCATCAGGCCCTGGAATCTTTAATAGATCTTGGCTTCTGGTTTATGTAGGTTTATCATTGTTTAGGAAAAGGGATGAATTTTGTGAATTTATTATTTTTCTCAAAAGCCATGGATTTCATCAAAACACACAAAAAAAGGTAGCCTAAAGGTATAAAAAATATTAGCGTATATTTTTCTCTCTTTAGTTATATCTGTTTTTCTTTAAATTTTTAATCTTGAGTATTTACATTTTCTCTAGTCTTCCCAAAGTGTTTTCCATTTTATCAAATTTTTCAAAGAACCAATGTGTGGGTGTATTTGTTAAATCATTAATTGTTAACTTTCATTTTTAATATTTTTATTAAATATTTAATATATTTAATATATATTATTATTTTTTCTTAGGGTTGCTTTGTTGTGAATATTCAATTTCTATTATTGAATAATGTGTTTACATATTTTCATTCTTTCTAGTATAATGTTGGCATTTAGGGTTCTGACTAGATATTTGACCACATACCATAATGATATTTTTAAATCATATTATGATTATTTCCTAAATAGTCTAAAATCGAAAACACTACCTTTATTTTATTCCTTGTTAACAATGATAAAATTTCAAGTGGTACAGAAATATATACTATACCTAAAAATAAATTCTCTTGTCTTCCTTACCTCAAACCAATTTTTCAAAGTGCCAACTGTTAAGAACCTCCTTATTCTTTCAAACATTATTTTATTCACACAAAATACATTACATTAAAAAGGCTGTAAGAATTCTTGTGTTCAAACTGTTGCCTTCATGGTAAATACTTCCCTACAATAGATTCCAGGGAGTGGGTTTCCTAGGTCCAGGAGTATGTACATGTTTAATAGTTTTTTTTAGGATTTTCTTTATTTATTCATGAGAGACACAGAAAGAGAGAGAGAGGCAGATACACAGGCAGAGGGAGAAGCAGGCTCCCTGCAAGGAACCTGATGCGGGACTCAATCCCGGATTCTGGGATCAGGACCTGGGCCGAAGGCAGATGCTCAACCACTGAGCCATCCAGGCATCCCTGTACATGCTTAATTTTGCTAAGTACACTCTCGCACTCCACAAAACGCTCTATCAGTTCACACAACAATAGTATATATTTATGCCCATTTTCCTACACTCTGGCCCACCTTGGTATATAATCAACATTTTAATTTATAATTTGAACTCAGTGGTATTTAGCAGATAAGTTTTAATTTTTCTGAGAAGCTGGACATTTCTGTTAGTGGTGGTTGCTGTTTAACCTTTTATTATTGTTCCAGAATTATTTTTGCCATGTTTCTATATGAAAATATGATTGGTTAAAACTTTACCTTCCAAAATTTATTGTGGCTTCCTCTGGAGATTTTTGAAAGAGCTATATACAGTAAAATATGCCATAAGTGCCTAAAAAAGATGAAGTCTTGTCTCCCTGTCAGGTACAATTCTAATATGTGTTCCATATTAATATATTACTGTTATATTTTGGAGATTCTATATATCTATATATTTTTTAAGATTTTATTTATTCATTCGAGAAAGAGAAAGAGAGCTCGAGAGAGAGCACAAGCAGGGGGAGAGGCAAAGGGACAGAAGAGAGGCTCCCGGTCAAGCAGGGAGCCTAATGTGGGGCTCAATCCCAGGACCCTGGAATAATGACCCGAGCTGAAGGCAGACGCTTAACCGACTGAGCCACCCAGGTGCCCCTACATATCTATATTTTATATCTAGTTAATTTTCTACAGAATTTGCCTAAAACTTTTACTGCTATGTTAATTTCTTATCATGTTCATAATCATTTTTGTTCATTCAAAATTTCCATGTATCTCTGAAATCAAATTAAAGATTTCTGATCTGGCTAAGAAGTAAGTCAACATATTTCTAGTTTACATATGTATAAATGATATATATTTATAAGCAAACAACAAGTCCAGGCTTCTGGCTTCCTCCCTTCAACTCAAATCTGGAGATACCACAGCAACTAACAAAAGGTTTCAGTAAATACCTTGAGGGGAGTTAGAGGTGAGCATGTCCCAATATGTGGGGAGCAGCTGCCAGTGGGAGAGCTCCAGGATGCACACTCGTGGCCTGACCTAGGGACAATTTTCTAGGTGTGTTTTTTTCTCATTGTTTTCTCCTTAGCTCCACTGGGCAGCCAACAGTAATATATGTCAGCATGTCTAAACCATTTTCTTCCCACTCCCTAAAGCAGACAATATTCTCAGATGGCAGCTACACTTGAATTAAAACATAGCTTGGGCCAGAGGCACTGGGTGCTTCTCTCTATAGTCAAGAGATGCCTGGGGAGACAAAGAAGGAAGGAATGTAGAGTAGAAGTTCTGTCCTATGATGCTCCTTCCCTTCAGCCTCACTGAGGTAAGTACAAGCGAAGGCCTAGTTTTCATCAATTCGTCTAAAGTAGACACTACTAGCCTTTGTAGGTGATAATGAAGAGAGGATAAAATTTAGGTTTCTGGGGAAATCAGAATTTAAGAGAATATTAAAATAAGTGGTAAGTACGGGAAGCTGTAGAAAAGGAAGAAGACCTAATGGAATACAAAAAATAGGAATTTAAAATATGTATGGGTGGAGGAAGATACTGGAAACATGAAGTAGAAACAAGCAGCCAAGAAGAAAAATTAATTGGACATATCTTGTATAAGAGATACAATTAGTGAAATCATCTCTAAGGACAGGCTAATGAGCTACTTAGGGATCAGGAGGTTAGCTCAAAGAACATTCCCGAAGGGCATCAGGAAAGAATAAACGGTGAACAAATGGTGAAATGGCAACAAAAATAGAAGGAAACAGAAAACATTCAGTAAATATTCAGAAAACATTCTAGAAGTTCCAGAAAAAGAAGAGGAAGCATTTGAACTGATAATGGGAATTTTGCAAATAGTAAATGATGTTGTAATATTTGAGATTAATCAGGCTCAGATTACCTAAGGAGATAAGAACTCTAGGTGGATTTCAGTAACATTGAAGACAAAGAAATATTATAAAAGTTTCTAAGGAGAAAAATCAGATCTTTCCCAAAGCAGTAAAAATTGGATGGACATTAGATACCTTAACAGCAACATTGGCTTGAGAAGATAATAAAATTTTATTCTGAGAGTCCCAAAGAAATGAAATTTTCATGAATAACTTCATAGACAACTGAATCTGCATCTAATGCACGAAAGGATCAAAGATACTCTCAGGCACGGTGAGTCTCAGGTAGTTCCAAGAAGATCATCTTTGAAAGCATTCTTAGAAGTCATTTTTCAGGAATAGGAAAAATAAATGGAGGAAGAGACAACAAGAGAGAACAGGGAGGGGATGACCTTACTAAGGTTTATGTTTTGGTCCAAATAAGCCCCTATTTATAAAAATTAGGTCAATTCCTATAATCAGGTATTGAAACTCTAGAAAACACGAACTTGACTGGAACCTGATGGTGGTGATCAGGGCACCAATAGAAAGTGAGAACATGATGACCTGCCTGGAAATATAGAGATGCAGCTTAGCTTTTTAGAAGTATGCACTTGAGTCTTCATAGATGAGAGGAATAGAGAATGTGTGAGTCCAAGATAAGTAGGGGTAAAGGTGCCATTTATCCAGTGGTAAATATGAAGTGGCATAAGAAGAAAGCTTAAGAAACAGAAAACAAAATAAAATGGCAGGAATTAAGGCCCCAGCATAAGGTGGCAACACCAGTACCAAAATAGTTCATTTATACCTCATGAGAGTCTAGAAATGAATTGTGGTGACTTATAAAGAAAAAATGTGTACAGTAAGATAAACTAAACCTAACTGGGAGAGGAATTCGGGCAATGATACAAGTACGGGCAAGGCACATGTACTCAGTGCTGTCCTTGAACAAGACCACACAAAAAGGTTGATAATCAACACCTGTTAGAATAAGTGTATAAACTCAAGTACATGATATTACTATTTCCTTCTGACATGTCACCTCACAGGACCCTGCTTAATTGGTCTATGGCTCCAACTTCAATTGCTACTCCCTGTCAGCTGCTAAGGTTTGTACAGTGTTAACTACCTGCACTAAAAAACAAACAAACAAAGACAACAACAAGAAAAAGCAACTACCCACACTAACACCAAAATGCTACTAGGTCAGGGTAGTCACCTCACTAAAAATATGTTCCATCTGTTTGCTTTAAGCAGGTTACAGTCAGGGCACCTTGGTGGCTCAGTGGTTGAGCATCTGCCTTCAGCTCAGGGTGTGATCCCAGGGTCCTGGGACTGAGTCCCACATCAGGGTCCTTATAAGGAGCCTGCTTCTTCCTCTGCCTATGTCTCTGTCTCTATCTCTATCTGTGCCTCTCATGAATAAATAAATAAAATCTTTAAAAAAAAAACAGGTTACAGTCTATCTCTCTGAAATATCAATGCTGCTCTATAGTCCATGTCATAATGATCTGTTCCTACAATGACATAGTTGTGTGTTATCACATAGTGCCAAAGAAGAGAATGTCTGATATTTCTACAGGATCATTTCTTCGTTTTCTTAATCCTATATCCATAAGAAAGCATCACAGCGAAAACTTTCCAACACATCATTTTAACAAGTTAGACCACCACAGAGATTTAAAACCTGTACTCGCACTGGACAAGTCACTTCACCTTTCTGGGCTTTGAATGTCTCCTCAGTAAAGACAGAGGTTGGACTAGATGACATTTAAGATTCCTTTTGGGGATCCCTGGGTGGCGCAGCGGTTTGGCGCCTGCCTTTGGCCCAGGGCGCGATCCTGGAGACCCAGGATCGAATCCCACGTCGGGCTCCCGGTGCATGGAGCCTGCTTCTCCCTCTGCCTGTGTCTCTGCCTCTCTCTCTCTCTCTCTCTCTCTGTGTGTGACTATCATAAATAAATAAAAATTAAAAAAAAAAAAGATTCCTTTTGGTCTTCATATTTTATAATGACTTCCCATGTCAACCTTGCCCTAATTTATTCATGCTAATAACTTACTTTAAAACTAATGTTGATACCTTTTTGTTTTGTTGTATTTGTTATAGAAAACAAGAGCAAAAATGTGAACCAAAAAACTCACCTATAAATCTGATCATCTCTGTCTCTAAACATCAGTTTATATTTCATTCCTTCTTGCTTATAGATTTATATGACTGAAATCAGATTTCCATAAATTTTGCAATATGTTTCAGTTGCTTAATACTATTATAATTCACATGCTACATAAATCTTTACACATTTCATTTAATATTCTATAACACGGCTGTATGATCATTTGCTTATTTTTTCTTTATTCTCTTATATGTGGTCATTATAATTGCCTCCATATAATTGCCTCTGTCATAAAGGTTGCAGTGTTTGTCTTTCTGCTTTTATAGCTGTTTGTATTTAAGAAGTTTTTCTTGGGCTGCCTGGGTGGTTCAGTTGGTTAAGCATCTGTCTTCAGCTCAGGTCATGATCCCCGGGGTCCTGGGATCAAGCCCCATGTGGGGTTCCCTGCTCAGTGGGGAGTTTGCTTCTCCCTCTGCCTCAACCCCTCCCCTTGGCTTGTGCATGCTCTCACTTTCTCTCAAATAAATAAATAAATAAAATCTCTCTTTTAAAAGACATTTTTTCTCAATAGAATTTCTATAAGAAATGATATAAATAATGTTTTATATGTTGGTAACATTTTATGGAGGGCTTACTATGTGCCAGACATTGTTTTATGTGCCTCACATAGATTAACTCTCGGATTCCTCACGTCAATCTACTGGAGTAGGTACTATTATTATCATCCCTTTTTACAGAAGCAGAATCTGAGGCACACAGGAGAGAACAAATAACTTCCTCATGGCTTGATGGTAAATGGCAAAGTTGGCGTTCAAATCCAGGTTCCAAGGGTGGAGCACTGCAGAAGCACCTGTGACCAGGTATACCAGCACTGAGTGCCAGCCTTTCCAGAACGATGCACAGGACATGCTATCGTATCAATTCTCCATTAAAGGGGTATCTGGCACCTTCATGGCATAGACAGATTCGAGCTGCTTCAGTGTCTCTTTTAGATAAAAGAGCATGCGTGCCGCATTTCTGTTTGGAGGCAGTCTCCCCCTTCTATGAGGTACTAAACTACTCAGGACGTCTAAGATTCATTTGCCTACATTTCCTTGTGCGATGAATAGAGAAGAATTTATAAGGATCCTTAAAAGCACCCTAGGTCTCAATGCAGACATTATTTCTGGGCAAATATAAAACGGTTTTTAAAATTTATTTATGTTTTTAGCTTTCTTTGCTAATTTATCATTTTTAATAACCTGAAAGCACAAGTCATTTAAATAATAAACTACTCTCTGAAGAAATTGAACATGAACTGTCATATTCCCCCTTTCCTTTTTAATTTCCGTTGGTGTTAAGTGACATGGTCAGTAAGCAAGGCATGGGAAGCATTTAATTCACCATGGATCTAGCCGTACAAATGCAGTCTCAGTATGGCATAAGCAAAACTCCACAGTATCATTTTTATACTTAGGTTTAGTATTTAATTAGTCAAGTTTTCATCCACATCGCCTATTTGTCTACTGAACCCTGCCAAACACACTCTTTGGCAGATGGTGAAATAATGAAATTGCTGGCTTGAAAATCCAAAATCTTGGAGATAATTAGAAGACTTGATACAGGTAACATTTATTAGTCATGAAAAGCTTGACAGCATGGTGAATTTTTCAACCCACACAATTTTGAAAGGGGAGAAAAGATCCTCTTTTTGAATGCCGATCAAATTACACTTCTGTGACAAGAAGAGAGAAATACACTCAGGAAGCTTAGCTGGACAGCTCCGTCATTTAAACACCACCTAAACCGAGAGAAGGAGAAAAGGAAAAAAAAAAAAAAAAACCTTTATAATGGTGATTACACTACAGAGCCACAACCTCACAAAAACATATGAACCACTTTCTGAAAATTTCCTCTGCTCCTAGTTAAACAAATTGCAAGCTCACTAGATAAAAGTGAGCACCAAGAATAATCTTTGTAATCACTAAAGTAGCTGCAAATGAATTAAAATATCTTCTAACTAGCTGTGGTCCTTTTTAATGTAAGCATCATTCTTGGGTTGGGAAGGAGCCCTCTTGTTGTAGAAACTTTCCTGGTTATAGAAGCTTCATGTTTTAACGTTTTACCATGTAGCTATTTCACACCTACCACTCCACACATTAGCTGCAGGGGCAACTTTATCCATATTTTACCAAAGTGCCACTTGTAGACATAGCAAATCGAATTCGATATCGAAACTACAGAAAAGGGGTAAACAGTATAGCTGATTTGGGGTTCAGAACTCAGGGCAGGTCAGACTGCTGTAACTTGATCATGGACATGGGCTGTTTTCCTGGAGTCAAAGCATTTCCATGCCAAAAAGAGCTTTCAAGATCTCCACCTGCATTTTCTCATCTTTTAGAAGAAAAGAAAATCGATGTTTGGTAAAATTAAGTGACTTGAACAAGCTATACCCTGGAAAGCTTCAGACTTGATCAGAGATGTTCTGACTCCCTGTATCTTGTCTTTCCCACTGCATCACTGCTGCAAGTTTGTATGATGCAATATCTGGCCAAATTCATTAAGCCTAGTGACCCCAATCATGTTCTATGAATTGACCTAGAATGAGTGTAAAGCCAAATAAAATTGCAATGTGTAAATTTTTGAAAGTTAAATTCAAAAGTGAATAATCAGTTGAAAGCCTTGGGAAGGAAGGAGAGGAAGAAAGATATGGGAGAAAAAGGGAGGGAATGAGGAAGGGAGAGAGGGAGAGAAGGAGAGAAGGAGAAGGGAGAGAGGGAGGAAGACAGGCAAGCACTTTTTTCCCCCTGTTTTTCTAGTTGAAATAGAATGACCCTTAAAAGGGAATTTCAGAAGAGAATGGCTGACTCTATATATGTTATCAAAGACTGAGATGAATTCTTCTGGCTTCTGAAAATGGAATGATAAGCTGGCAAGGAATGAAATATAGCAGACAGGAAAGATGTTGAGGCAAAACAAAGTAAAAAGCCAGTGGAAAAGAGAAATCTCTCTTCAAAGGTTTGGACATGTACCATTGAAATCAGGAGGTTTAGCTGGTCATACTCTGTGAAATGGGGCCAGAGAAAGAGAGAATATCAGTGTGCAGAAATAGAGATGAAGCCATCATGGAGAAGGGGGAGAAGGTAGGACAGGTGTGAGTCTGGAAGGGATTTAACACTCCAGATTTCACCTGTTTTGAGGGTCTCACTGCTTTCCTGCCTTTGGACTCCATAATGCTCTCCACCAGCATTTCAATAAAAGGGCTACTTAGAAGTGATTTGTGAGTAAGAGAGCAGCCTTTACTTTGGTCTTTATTTAAATATGACCTAGAAATTTTTTTTTTGCTTTTATATTTAAATTATTTTGCACTTAAATTTGAAATATGTTGTGATTTCTAAATTCCATTTTATGCAAAAAAGAAATGTAATATAATTTTACTTTGATTCATCTCTACCTTCCCCTTTCTGATCGTGGTCAGTGTAGCTTACTGATAACAACCAAGAATGTGGATGCTATTCAATCAATTTGTTGTTGTTGTTGTTTTAAGATTTTATTTATTTATTCATGAGAAACACAGAGAGGAGAGAGAGGCAGAGACACAGGCAGAGGGAGAAGTAGGCTCCATGCAGGGAGCCCGACGTGGGACTCGATCCCCGGTCTCCAGGATCAGGCCCTGGGCTGAAGGCAACGCTAAACTGTTGAGCCACCAGGGCTGCCCTGAATCAATTTGTTTAATATTAAATGTTTTCTTTAAGGAATCACTTTGTCTTTTGAATTTAAATTTTCACCACGTTTACTGGTATTTATATATATATTTCTAAGTGTTTACTGCTATTTCTTCCTTCTTGCATTTTAACTTATAGTTCATGGCATTGATGGCTAGAATATACTTCCAGTAACTATGTCAAGAATCGTGCAATGTAATCTAAATCTTTACATACCTTGAAATGACATATGAATGATACAGTAATAAGTGTAGCATTTGCTATCGATGCTGCATATCCCTTGCACCATGTATTTCCAGCATGTTCCACTTTCCAACTGCCAGGGTCTGTGTTTCTGTGCCTGAATAAATTTTTTCACTCCACAGAAAGCTACTCTTGCTTTGCCTGTGCAGTAGTCTAGAAGTTTTGGGGAATCAACAACCCTAGAAAGAAGCTCTCAACCAATGACTGATGATTGGTATGAGGTAGGGTGTGAATGCCTCAGCTTCTTCACCCCTCAAGTGAAATAACTCTGAGACACGCATTTTTCTAATGTCATAAATCATTTTTGTTGAAGAGATTAAAAAGGTGATGAATGGAGGATCATCAGAAAAATCCAAAGTAAACAGTTTGGTGATGGGGGAGCCCAAAGGAAAGCACTTTGCTTCTAGAGTCAGATATTTAAAGTGCATCCAGTACATCTGATGTGCAGGTGAGCAAACACAGGCTCTTCTTGCTGGACTAAACAGAACCTTCACTGAGAAATAGGACTCTGGCCTGGAACCCAGATCCTGGAGGTCTAGTCTTACAGAGTAGCAGATGTGTAGCAAATTCTGGCAGGAAGCAATAAACTTTTTCTTCTTTTAAATTCTGCTGTGAATGTGATCAGTGAACAGCCAGGCTGAAGACGTTGACACAGGGTTGATACCCCTCTAGAATTGGGTTTTTGAAAACTATTTTGCTGAATACTTTTATTTTTTTAGTTATTTTTTTAATATTTAATACTCACTTCACCCTTTTGTCCTCCCCCACTTGTCTCTGGCAACCACCCCTTAATGTTGTATTTTTATGAGCTTGGTATTTTTTTTTTTTTGGTTTTTGGCTTTTAGATTCTACATATAAAAGAGATAATATAGTATCTGTCTTTGTCTGCTTATTTCACTTAGTGTAATATTCTCCAGGTCCATCAATGGCACAAATGACAAGATTTCAATTATATATACATACATATATATATATATATATATATATATATATATATATGAGAAAGCATACATCTTTTCAAGTTAGTGTTTTTTTAATTTTCTTCAGATAAATACCTAGAAGTGGAATTGCTAGGTTACAATGATAATTCGATTTTTAATTTTTTGAGGGACCTCTATACTCTTTCCCATAGTGGCTGCACGTTCCCACCAATAGTACACATCCTTACAACATCCTCACCAACATTTGTTATTTCTAGTCTTTTTGATAACAGTTATTCTAACAGGTGGGAGATGATATCTCGTGGTTTTGATTTGGTGATGAATGAGTGATGTTGAGCATCTTTTCATATGTCTTGGGCCATCTGGATGAATTCTTTGGAGAAATGTCTGTTCAGATCTTCTGCCCATTTTTAAATTAATTTGTTTGTTTTGTTTTGCTTTTGAGTTATATGAGTTCTTCATATATTTTGGATGTTAACCTCTTATCAGATACATGATTTGCTAACATTTTCTTCCAATTTGGAGATTGCCTTTTTATCTTGCGATGGTTTCCTTTGTCATGCAGAAGCTTTTTAATTTGATGTAGTCCCACTTGTTTGTTTTGGCTCTCGTCATCTTTGCTTTTGATGTCAAATCAAAGAAATCATCTTCAAGACCTGTGTCAAGAAGCTTACCACCTGTCTTCTTCTATAGTTTCAGGTCTCATATTCATGTCTTCAGCCCATTTTGAATTAATTTTTATGTATAGTATAAGATCCAGTTTTATTTTATTTTTTGCATGTCCAGTATCCCCAATACTATTTATTGCAGATACTGTATTTTTGGCTCCTTTGTTGTAAATTAATCAACCATGTAAATGTGGGTTTATTTCTGGGCTCTTTATTCTGTTCTATTCATCTATATGTCTGTGTTTTCATGCCAATACCATACTATTTTGATTACTATAGTTTTGTAACACGATTTGAAATCAAGGAGCATGATGCCTCTAGTGATGTTCTTTCTGAAAATCACTTTGGCAATTTATTTAGGGTTCCCTTTTTGGAATTCTGCGCAGAAAATGATTTCTTATTCTTATTCATGTGGATCGTGATGGAGAATCTTTTTCTTTCCAGAAAAACTTCTAGAGAAAATTGGTTGTTTTTAGTTTCAGCTACTATGACCCGTTTTCATACAGTTTTACGGTCACATCAATGGGAATTGGGAAAGGATCACATTCCAAAACTAAAAAGCAAAACTAAATGGCTGCATGTGAAACTATGAATTTGTATGTCTATGTTTGGAAGATAGTGGGAGGTGGATAATTTAAGAGGACTTTAAATAGAGTACACTTGAGTCACTGCTGCCTTCTCTTAAAATTTGAAGATCATGAGTGGAGGGCACTAAGCTGGCGCCACAGCCCAAGAGAAGGTAATAAAATAATGAAGTAGCAACCTAGAGCAAAAGCAGCTAAATATGCCTAAAGCAGGAATTTTTCTAGCTTAGTCTTTCTCCCACTCCTAACTATTAAAAAAGCAGCTGGCTGTTTCTTTAATCCTTTGTCTATTTCAGAGTTGACAAAGAAAATTCTGTTTAAAGGAGACTTTTACATTTTCAAAGGAGAAAAAATGAGGTAAGGTGGCATATATATGAAGAAACTTTAAAAATCTTCATAAAATACATATTTTCCAAGAGAAAAGTGTGAAGGGGAGAATCAAATGAGTCAAGGTTTCCTTATTTTCTGCATACTCTCTCGACTTGAGCTCTTATCTTAAAGCCCTGCCACATAACTTGGCAGACTATTTCTATCTGTTTGGACAACAGGTACTCCTGATCTTCTGGATTTCCCCATGAGGTTTTTAAATTCTGAATTCCCTCCAGTGACCCAGTCAAATTCCCACATAATGCGGGAGAAGCCTTCACACTGCATTTTGTTCTGTAGGACCACTGGCCTGGGAGTAGATCCAGATTAGTGGTCTTACCATTTCATCTAACCAAAATGCTATATTATTGTCTGCTTTCTCAGCATAAGTGAGGGGGAGTCTTAGACTAAAATGAACTATCTTCATCTCAATCTGGACAAGACAAATACTGCTCAGCAAAAGCAAATATCCAGAGGAACACACACTTTGTCCCTTATAAGGAAAGCACATGTCTTAGTTCAGCTGGTAAACTTTTCAGCCATAAAGCTGTATTGATTTCATATCCACAGCACTGGGAGAGACATCAAGGACTTATCTCTCGTGTGCCTTCAGCTCTTGTAACTTAAGTCGACTATCCTAGATAAGTTGAAACACAGTCAACTTTTGATTAGCCATATACATGCAAGCATCCTTTGGCATAAATGACCCATACCAGCAAAAAATCCATGAATTAAATATATCTGGCCTTGAGATACATTATGTTATTTTGCCTTCATCAATTTATACTTCTGCTTAGGTAAAGAAGGGAAAAAATGCATATTTCATTGATCCAAAGATGCTTATTTTTCAGATGTTAATATTTCTCAAATTAGGGTGCATTTTATAATTGAATGATAATCTTTACTGGTGATGTCATTTGGGGAGATTTTATTAAAATATTTTAAATTACTACATCTTAAAATTGATATGGCTCTTAAACTCTTAGATTAGATGAAATACAAAAATTGAAATTTCTTGGAAAGTTTTATGTTGGTAGTTCTAGGAATAAGGATGCAATAGGAAGTGAACTTGGAAAATGAACTTGGGACTATTAGAGATGAAAGTTTTCTAAATTTTTTTTTAAAGATTTTATTTATTTATTCATGACAGACACACAGAGAGAGAGAGAGGCAGAGACACAGGAAGAGGGAGAAGCAGGCTCCATGCAGGGAGCCTGATGTGGGACTTGATCCTGGGACTCCAGGATCATGCCCTGGGCCAATGGCAGGCACTAAACCATTGAGCCACCCAGGGATCCCTGAAAGTTTTCTAAATTAACCATGATATGTGTTTGGTTCTCTTGCCTCTTGTCAGTTTTTTTAAGTGCAGGGATTAATTGTTTAATTCATTTATTCAGTACAAAACCTAATCTATTATGAATATTTGCTAACTATGTAGTCATAATGTAAATAACAAGTGGTCATTCATTGTGAGAGGACAATATCACTAAAAAGAAAAAGAAGGACCCAGCATTAAATTCTGACTTACCATTTTTACTAACCAATTCTATATAATAGCATTATTTTCCATTATCTTGTACAAGAATCTCCCTGTTATAAACATATATGTTGATTTAGGAAAATGCCATTAAATACCCTGGAATCAAGGATTTTTTTTATACCAGTGATTCTCGTATGTTTGCACAATAATATCACCTAAGATTTTAGAAAATACTGGTATCTGAACTCTATCTCACCCTGAATTAAAGCAGAATACCTGGGAGTATGGCCCTGGCATTTAAAAAACAAACAAACAAACCAATAATAGAGAAAATTGACAATACCAATAAGTAGTTTTTCAAAAAGATAAACAAAATTGACAAACCTTCAGCTATACTGACTAAGAAAAAAAGAGACAAAGCTCAAAATCAGAAATAAAAAGGGGACATTATTGCCTATGTACAGAAGTAAGAAAGGATTGTAAGACAGTGCTGTGAACAATAGTATTTAAAAAAATCATACATTCAAGAGATTGAATCAGTAATCAAAACCTTCCAAGATAGAAAAGCTCAATTTAAGATAGCTCACTGATGAATTTTTCTAGACATTTAAAGAGTTAATACCAATCCTTCCAAGAAACGGAAAAGGAGCAAACATTTCCTTACTCACTTTATGAGGTCAGCATTACCCTGATGCCAAAGCCAAACAATGATATTACAAGCAAAGAAAACTATAGATCAACATCTCCTATGAATATTAATTTAAAAAAACCCTCAACAAATACTAGCAAACCAAATTCAACCACACATTAGAAGGATTATATGCTGACCAAGTGGGATTTATTTCCAGAATGCAAGGATGGTTCAACATTATCAAAAATAATTTACAAACTTAGCACATCACATTAACAGAGTGAATGACAAAAAACACATGATGATCTTCATTGATAAAGAAAAGCCATTTGACAAAATTTAACATCATTTTGTAACAAATACTCAACAAACTAGGAAGAGAAGCAAATTGCCTCAACATACTAAAAACAATGTATAAAAAATCCACAACTAATATAGTACTCAGAAGACTGAAAGGTTTTTGTATAAGATCAGAAAAAGGACAAAGATGCCTGCTTTAATCACTTCTATTCAACACTATACTGGAAGTCCTAGCCAGAACAGTTAGGCAAGAAAAATAAAATAAAAGGCATTCCAATTAGATAGGAAGAAGCAAAATTATCTCTGCTCACAAGCAATATAGATAACTCTAAACATTGCACCCTTCATACAACTGTTAGAATCAATAACTATATTCAACAAAGTTTTGTGGTACACAATCATTATTCCCAAATTAGTGGCATTTCTATGCTACAACAATAAACAATTTGAAAGGTCCTGTTCATGTGCTTTAACAAAATCATCTCTTTGTACAAAAAAAAAAATTAAATGAGAGATTAAGAAAATAATGCAATTTATAATAGCATCAAAAAGAACAAAATGCTCAGGAATAAATTTAACAAAGATTGTAAAAGTACACTGAAAATGATGAAAAAATATTGAAAGAAACTAAAAGGCACAGATAAATGGAAAGACAACCCATGTTCATGGGTTGGAAGGCTTAATTTGCTTAAGATGTTGATACTACCCAAGGTAGTCTTCAGATTCAATGCAATTCCTATCAAATCCAAACTTTATTTTTCAAGGACATAGAAAAAGCCATCTTAAGATTCATAGCCAAGATGGTCTTGAAAAAGAAGAGGAAGTTCTTTCATATTTGCTGATTTCAAAATTTCAAGCTACAGTAATTAAAACAGTATGTTAATATCATAAAGATAGACATATAGACCAATAGAATAGAATAGAGCCTGGAAACAATACATAAAGTCAAATAATTTCAACAAGAGTATCTCTTTTAAAGGTAAAAGACAGTTAAATGTTGTTGGGAAAACTGGATGTCTACATGTAAAAGAATGAAGTTGGACCTTAATTTTACACCATGTTAAAAAATAATAATAGTAATAAAATGGATCAAAGACCAACTGTAAGAGTTAAACTCTATAATTCTTCAAATATATGAAAAAAGCTTTGTGATATCGGACTTGGCAATGATTTCTTGCACATTGTACAATCGTGCATTAATGGACACTGTGAACATAGTAAGAGGGAAACTCTTAGAATGGAAGAAATTTAATACATTTAATAAGGAGTTAATATCCAGAATGTAAAGAACTTCTCCAACTAACTCCATGACAACACTAACTAAAAACAAACAACTTAATTAAAAATGAACAGAGGTCTTGAATTAATATTTCTCCAAAGGAGATATACAAATGCCAAAAAAGCACAAGAAAACATGTTCAACATCACTAATCATTAGGGTAATGCAAATGAAACCCATAATGACATACCACTTTATACTCCTCAGGATGGCTATTATTAAAATAATAATGATGAAAAACCGACAATAACTGGCAAATGTTGGTGAGGACATGGAGAAACTGAAAACCCTTGTGCATTGCTGGTGGGAATGGAGAATGGTGCAGGTGCTGTTGAAAATAGAATGACAGTTCCTAAAAGGAAAATGAAAATTAAACATAGAATTAGCATGTGATCCAGAAATTCCACTTCAGGGATTATACTCTAAAGAATAGATACTTGATGTGGAAATAAGCATAAAGTTAGATAGCTTGTCAAGTGTGTATTTTTGATGTGTCTGGCTCCAAAAGTTTATGTTTTTACCCACTATGGTCTTCTTTGCAAAAAGGAAGAGTTACTAGTTCATTCAGGTGGTCTTCCCACTCACAGAAGACTTGTTGGGGTCATTTTCTACTGACAGCTTGACCAACACTGTCACGAGAGGCCCCTTTTGTTTCTACTAAAAGTACATCTAAGGAATTTGTGTCATGTATGGCTTCAGAGGAAGCTCTTCAGAATCAGAGGGCTTCAGTTCGGATCCTAACTATACCATATATGAGGTCTGCATGTCATTAAATAAGATACTTCCTCTCTCTGTGCCTCAGTTTCCTTAGTGGTGCAATGGGCTAATGACTGTATCTAACCCATAGAAGTATTGTGAAGATTACATGATGGAAATCATGTACAGTTTATAGAATTGTGCCCAGAACATTAAACACTCTGTATCTGCAACTACTGTTACTGTGATGTCTTTAAATATTGGCCCTTAAGTTTTACTATTATCCTCTATTTTTACAGTCAGATTTGGAGTGTTTTTATCAATTTCTAGATTGTGTTTCTCTATCCACCACCATGTTGTAAAATGATCCCGCTGATGCTGTTAGGTGGCAAGACATAAGATGAGCCCTGGTTTCCCATTTATTTTCCTGTGAGCAGTTACATACTAATTCTCCTGCGGGTATAATTGTGGAAGAATGAGTCGAGTTACCCACACCACCAAAATTTATCCTGCAATTTCATGCAAAGTGATTTCGCATAAGAAAAAAAAAATGTTATCCTAAAATATGTGCATAAGCTATTGTAATATTTGTGGTTGCAAAATGAAAGCTATCCCTTCCTTTTGCTACACCCTTCTTTTTTTTTTTTTTTTTTTTTGCTACACCCTTCAATATTTGCTCAGGTGCAATTTGATTTCCACATGAACTGATTCGGAAAACTTACCAGAGAGTTAGAGTGGTTGTCATTCTGGCCTCTAGTAACTTCTCAAACAAAATCATATTCCCGAAAAATGGTTACATAAAATACCTCTAATAAATCTCTGTGTGTTTGTGCCTTATTATAAACCCCATCGGCAATCTGCCTTTAAGCATGAGCACATTTTTAATCAAGCGGTAAAGCATTCAGAATATAAAGGTCATCAAAGCTGGAGTTGCAGTGAACTGTTCTGTCCCCCTGGTGAAGGAGCTTGGCTGGAGAGTTTATGCAGTTGCCCCGAAGTTCTGTTCCCTGTCCGCCTGACTGCACTTCCCCAGTGACAGCGAAGAAGACACTTAAAGGAGACGATGTCGTTTTACTTATACTCAGGCCCCTAATTCCAGATGGAGAGGGTTTTTTTCCTAAGAAAGGAAATGTCTACAAAGTCTCTGCTAAACGTACCTTGCTTCAAGGACCACACAAGTAATAAAATCATAAGTAGTAAAATAAAGCTCAATTAACACCAGAAGTAGATGTTATATTTACAAAACTTAAAAAGAGGAAGTAGAAATAGCAAACTGCAATGGAGCTTAGGTCTCAAGTCACTTCAGCTTGAAGCCAGTGTCCCCAGTTTCCTATTGGATGCAAGACCATCGCCTCCACTTCTGATCTCGAAGTCCACTGCCAATATTATGTCCATTTGTTTGCAGATTTATTCTTCAGTGAATTACATGCATTCTCCCAAACTGGTTGGCAGTGTCTTGCTGACTTTTTGCAAGTTTGCATATGATGACTTAGCATAAAGAGGAATAGAGAGTAAAGTAACCTAAACATACCCTTGCACTAGCTTTAATTTGAGACATGACTAGTAGGTGAAGTGAAATACACTTTGTAAACAAACACATTTTCAGATGCATATTATCTTATTTCCAAGTATGAGATAATTATATCTTCATCTCTATGTCTAGCTATGTGTTTACATCTCTTTCCATGATATTTATCTCCACAGTGTGACTTAAAAATAAATATTTAGACAGAATTTACAGTTAGCAGATCAATGAGGCATTTAAAGCAGTCTGCAAGTTCAAAAGAAAGTACAGGACTCTGCAAATTTAGTTAGTATTCCGAGTATAATCATGAGTCATCACTGATCTAGAATTGATGGCAGTATTACTTTGAAAGAACGTGCAAATGATGAGCCTAAAGAGACAAATTAAGAAAGGAAGGAAAAAAAGAGCTAAGGGAGGCTGGATGCTCACATTTCTATTATGATTGAGTATCTTGGTCCAGAAGATTGGTATTATGCTGACTCTTATAGGAAAAATATGGATGAGACTCATTTTTGATCCCAAATCTTAATTTCCTGTCTAAGTCCAAACAAAGTAAACTACGCCAATGACTACTATGCCTGTCTGGTCATGGCCACTGGAACACGCCTGTCAAGCAGAGTTTGACTTCTCCATTCCTGTCTTCCCAAATGCGGTTCCCAAGCTTATCCATCATTGCCTTATCCATTTTTCTCTTTCTCGTAGAGCCTAATAATCTCTTTTTCTTCTACTTTCCTTTGCTATTTCATTTCCACGTATTTTTAGGACATCCAGACTCAGGAGTATCTCTTTCATTTTCTTTACCTCTCCTTAGATTTATGCTCTATTCACAGCACAGACTAAAAGTGTTCCATGAATACTCACTCCATCCCCCTCCCAACCTTACAAAAAAGCAGCCGGCTACATCTTGTACAATAATATTTTTTTAAAGGTAGAGCCAGAGATGATTATTACTTTTTGCCAGTGACCTGGCTTAATAATGAAAGGCTTTATACACGCTAACAATGAACACTTTTTTCCCCCAATAACAATTTTTAAATAAAGCCACTGAATTGAGGTACTTTTGTTTTTACAGCTGGAAGGGGTCTCAGTGACTATTCAGTCCCACACCTTTATTTAATGAAAGAGGCACCTAAAGCCCAGAGAGACAAAGTGTCTTATCTCTGCATGGCAGCAGCAGGGCTGAGAGCAAGTACCTGGGTTACCAGGTAGGCTCTTCCCACTGCTACACTGAACCTCTCTGAACCTTGCTGTCAAGTGATGAACACCCCTGCGCTGAACCACTAGGGTTGAATACTGAAGTACAATGTTCTTATCTGTGTCCAGTCACCAAATGGTCGTGACTTTGAAGAAATTACTCAGTCTCATTCTTTGCATTTGAAAAAAACTGCATAATTCTTCATTTCTCTACAGTCCATTTAGAGAGAGAATATATGTGTATGTATATATACATAAATGCACACAAAGAGGTCCTTTCAAATAAGCAGAACTTTCGAAGGCATTATTTAGAAACTGAGTTTTTGCTCAATAAGCAAAAGCATGATCAAGAGAGGAAATAAATTGCCTTCAGTCTTTAAGCATCAAGAAGACTCTATTTCTTATCCTCCAAGAGCATCATTTAATTACCTCTAGTGTTACCAACTCAATGGACCACCTATCCCAATTAAACAGCAGTGCATGCTAATTATCATTAGACTTAATTGGTTTCCCAATTCAGCAACTTCCCTGATCAAGTCTGCCCCAGTTAAGTGGCATTTATTGAACCACCTGAATCTTGCTTAAAAGAAACAAAAGAAAATTTCCCATCTCAAGTTCAGCAAATATGACCAAGTCTCACCAAGTCACACTAGCCAGTTTCTAATTAATTTTGCAAAGCATACCCTGAGGTTGAGTATGGTAAGCGTATCTTCTCCAATTAGAGTGCATATTTTATTACAATCAAGTAAGATTAAGCAGAACATTTCTAACAACAATCAGTAAATGTGTGAAAGTTAACAAATATTTACTAACATATATCCCTCTCCTTCTTGTACACTTTTTTTTTTTACCAAGATGTTATGATTATTTCATCCTTTCAGATTTTCCACCCTTAAAACTGTGTTTGGCAATAACACCTGTTCTGAAGAGTAGATAAGCATAAAGAAAGGAGAAATTATGTGCTTGGGCTTAGCCTTCCCAGGGAAATTTATGTGCATAATAGATCCTTTGCATCAGCAAAGTAGATGAATGTAAAATCTGGTACTTGAGAACAGCTCAGGACACGTAGGATCCTAGCTGAATGGTCCTCACAATCTGCATAGATTTCGGAAGGTCAGGGCTGAGGATAGACAGGAAGGAGATGACTCTCCTTCTGGAAGCTTGGCATTTAGAATGGCATATCATATAAGCACATATGTTCTGATGTTGGGGGAAGTGTGACTCTGGAATAATTGTTCCAAGTCTTCTCTGTGACAGCTCAAATGAGCTCATGGGCCTCAAGAAGGTAGATGAGTGTTTTTTAGCTCTTTCTTGGAAGTCTAGAATTCTCACCTCAGACTCTCCCTGCCAAAGTGAGAGCGTAGCAACAAAGAGAAATCTATGATTCCAAGGCTCCTGGTTTCCTAGGTTCCCCCAAGGAAATAATGGGACAAGAGGATAGGTAGGAATTGCTGGCAGAATCAGGTTGTGTTTTGGGACTACATTTCATTCCAGAGCAGTAAAACTGTTCACTGTATCTCTGGGGGGAAAAAAGCCCATGGCCACTGTAGGCCTCTCGGAGGCAGAGGTGGAGATGGGAGTGGAGGCCCTCCCTAGTACCCCAATGCATGGGCACCAGCAATGGATCACCCAGCAGTGAGGTGGCATGCTGTCTAATGGTCTTACCAAAGCCTTGTTTCTGGTAAGTGCACTGGGCAGACAAGGGTTTGAGATCAGCAGTGAAAACAGTAAAATAACCAGTTGCATACTGAGTGGGAGGAAGGGGTACCATCCCATGTACAGGGCAAGTGGTAAGAGCTCCTTGAGTGGGGCACTTCACCACTCTCCTTCACCAGAGCAGCTCCATCCCAGATGGCCTAAAAAAAAAGGCCTATTCAGGAACCCAAGGTTAACCAGAAAGAGGAAACTAATCTCATGAAGTTGGTGGTTACCTAGAAGCTACATTCTCAAAAACATGGAAAGGATGGACATTCCTCAAAAATTGTCTTTTATTTCCTCCTGCATTCTAGTGATATTGCATCAGAGGGGCTTCTTATGCCACCAATAGAGAATAATTAATAATAATAATAACAATCATGATGATGATGGGGAATAATATCATCACATTTGATCTTAGCATTCTTTGAACTGGCTTAAAATGATTCAAATTTGGGCCAAGGGCTCCAAAAAGAAAACAAGAATGTATCACATAGAGCACTTTCCCTTTTCTTGAGAAACTAGTGCACATTTAGATTATATAAGAGTTGATGGAGCCCATTACTAGAGTAGAGCCCTTTATTGGCAGCATGAAAACATGGAAAGTAACCTAAATTTCTAGGATGCTATTTAACTAATTAAATCAATGCTCCTAGTAATATGTGAAATTACCTCCAATACAATTTCTATGTCTGCTTATAATTGAATTAAACTGTTCTGGCCTAAAGCAAAATTGTAAAGTGGAATCATTGGAGGTGGAGCTGGATGAAATCTTACTCCTTATCAGTTACTCCCAGGTTCTCATTCTACATCTAAGGTTCACTTTGGTCCTTTAATTATGAATGGATTTGGCCCAAGAAGAACCAAGTTTGCCACTTATTGTCTAGGAGTGATTCTGTTATTCATGGTGGAAGCCTCTTAGAAACTTCCAACTGGGATTTCTGATTCCTCCCTTCTAACTCAAACTGGAAAAGATCTGCTACCAGTTATTCACTGCTGGCTTTCTGAAGATCTGATTGGGTCAAACAGCAATGTGTCCTCGCACTTAGATGCATTCTATCTGCAGCAGGAAACTTTTCTTAGGACGTGAGGGGACACAGCCAGGTAACAGGAAAGAATGGAGGAACATGAGCTACTCCAACTGCAGGGGCATCACTCTGGTACTTGTCAGGGGGTATATGATTAAAGTTCAACTATTTGTAAGATGAGTGAAAAAAAAAAGCCTCTGAACATTGATGCGTGTTCTTAAACTAGTTAATTAACAACAGAAGATTAAAAGCTATAAAGATCTGTCAAAAAGTAGTACTAATTACGGTTATTTATGTGGACTACTAAACTATTGGCCTGAAATGTCATGGAACAACACGTATCATTAAATATGTGTCAGATTAACTTTGTTGTAAATTGTATTTCATTCATTTTCTGTCATCGGCAATTATCGAACACCTGCTATACGCAAGATTGCTATTTTTTTCTCTTTTTTTTCACTCATCTCCAACTTCCTCCTTTTAGCATCTCCCTGTCTTTCTGTCCTCATCCCTGGTGATCATGAGATAGCCCTGTCATAACTGCATTTATTGGTTGTCTACCAATGCTATTCCCTATCTTTGCTGAGGAAACCAAATTTTCTTGAGATACATTTTTTTTTCCCACCATGCAGCCAAGTCCTTGAAGAAAGGACAGACTTAGCTCCAATAAATTCTGATTAATCTAAATCAATTGTGGTAATTTCATTTCCTTTATCAATGATCTGTTTAGAAAGGACCAAGTGACCCAGCTCTGGCTAATGAAATATGAAAGGAAGATCACTGGAAGAGCTTCAGAGAAACATTTCTTAGCTCTTAAACGATGTCCAAAAGAAAACACAGGGTTTTTTTTCTTTTTCTAAATATTGTATTTTGACCTCTGACCTTGAAATATATAAATGAGATACCTGAAGCTAGACTATGAGGAGAATTAACATATCCACTGAGGGTAGAAGATGAAAGAGATGAAAGGAAACTGAATTATCTATGATACTTTGAATTACTTAGGGATCAGACACTAGAGCCATACCACCCAGCGTCATATGTTACATGAGATAATATGTGCTTATTATTTAAGCCACTTTGGGTTAGATTTCCTGTTACTTGTTGCTAATTGTATTTACAGATATAGCAGCAAATTGATTACATTATAAGATTTGGGGGTCAGGCAAACCTGACCCCCAAATCTGCATAAATCTGTTTTTATCCGTAAAATATAAAATGCGTAATATATGTCTAATGCATAGTATTTGCACAAAGAGAGTTTGTTAATAATTAAATAATGGTTCTGAGTGACATAAAAAATTAACAAAGTAAAAAATATATTTAGATAGGACATCAAGAACAGTATCAAGTGGTATAAAACATGCAACTCTGATTTGGATTTCTGTTTTCAAATTTCAAAATTCACCTTCCCAGATCATGGAGTCAGAACTGAAAATTTTCCAAAAATTATGCCACAGCTCTGAATGTGTCTAGGGCTGAAACACAGAGTAGCAGTAATTGAGGGAAATTTCTTTTGAGCACCTTTTAACACATTGCTATGTCCTTCGGGTTACACAAGAATGAATAAGACACCTAAACAAAAGTTAAGTTTGAGAAAATAAAGCTAGTGTCAAACTTTAATTAAAAGTATACATAATCATGTTTATTAAATGGCAAAAAAAAATTAATTTAAAAGGATTTTACTGGGCAGCCTGGGTGGCTCAGTGGTTTAGCACTGCCTTCAGCCCGGGCATGATCCTGGAGACCCAGGATCGAGTCCCACGTTGGGCTCCCTGCATGAAGTCTGCCTGTCCCTCTGCCTTGTCTCTCTGCCTCTCTCTCTCTCTGTGTGTCGCTCATGAATAAATAAATAAAATAAATTTAAAAATAATTAAAAGGATTTTACTGTCAAATTGTTTATTTGCTTGCCATATAAGGTATTTCTTAGTATAGAAAAGTATGTGTGTGTGTGTATTTCTGTGCATGTGTGCATGTGTGTGTGTGTGTTCTGTGTGCATGTGTATGATACAGCATTCTTTATCTTATCCTTTCATATTAAAAATAAGTCAATTTAGGGGTACCTGGATGCCTCAGTCGGTTAAGTGTCTGCCTTCAGTTCAGGTCATGATTTCTAGGTCCTGGGATTAAGCCCCATATTGGGCTCCCTACTCAGCAGGGAGCCTGTTTTTCCCTTTCTCTCTCCCCATGCACCCTGCTTGTGCTCTCATTCTCACTATCTCTCTTTCTCTCTCAAATAAATAAAATCTTTTTTAAAAAAGTCAATTTATACATGGGACGAACTAAAAACTGGAAGACATATATTAAAATATTTGCCATAGCTAATCTATACCTTTGGCTACCCTCAGTTGTCTTTAAATTATTATATTCCCAAAGTACATCACTTTCTCAGACCATTGTATTTAAAAGATAAATCTTTTTTTTTTTAAGATTGTATTTATTTATTCATGAGAGACACACAGTGAGAGGCAGAGACCTAGGCAGAGGGAGAAGCAGGCTCCCTGTGGGGAGCCTAATGCAGGACATGACCCCATGACCCCAGGATCACAACCTGAGACAAAGGCAGACCACTGAGCCACCCAGGTGTCCCACAATAAATCTTTTTGAAATGGAATATTCAGATTGAAGAAAATAGTGCTTTGAGATGATTTCATTTGAATAACATTTTGTGCAAACTCTTAACATATTGATTTACAAAGAGGTCTGAGAAAGCATTCCAGAATATTGCTCAAGAACAGTAGATATAGAGGAACACCATCTTGGGTGCCTTTAAGTGTCTGTTTGAAAGTTTCCTACTGGTAAGGTACAATGTCACATATGAATGTCTAAGAGGAAAGGCTTATGCTTCTTAAGGTTTAGGAACACACCAAATTGATGCTTATATCCATTCTCCTTATTTTTACTTTTTAAAATTCTTTCCCTTAAAAAATGCCTTCTGGGGGCACCTGGGTGGTTTAGTCAGTTAAGTGTTAGACTCTTAATTTTGGCGCAGGTCATGATCTCGGGGTTGTGAGATTGACCCCTGAGTTGGGCTCCACACTCAGTAGGGAGTCTGCTTGAGATTCTCTCTCTCTCTCTCTCTCCCTTCCACTCTGCTTTCCCTTCCACTTATGCTTTCTCTCTCTAAAAACAAACAAACAAAAATGTCTTCTGTATTAGACAGATGCTCAAAGATGTAACATATTTGAAAGTAATTTGAAGCCAAATACTTAGCTCTGGAATGGTGGAGGATGGAGGAACCTACAAGAGAGATTAAGTAGATAAATTTCTTAGAGGAATAATTATAATTAGATCATATTGCTTATCCAGAAACCAAGGAGTGGGAAGAAATGCATGGGAAAGGGGTTCACTCAACAAATGTCCAGTGATCACTATGTGCCATGCAGCATGATAGGTGTCAGGGACACGTATGTTCTGTTAGAACTTTCTGTCAGATTTACCATTCAACAACCCATTCCACACACGTATCTGGCTGATGTTAATTTCCAAGGTAAAGTGTTAAAAATGAAAATAATGAGTACACGTCAAAATTATTTAAAATATTTATATTGGTTATATCCCAAGAAGAATGTTATATTTTGTCTTATTTTTAATGAAAAGTTTATTGTCAGAAGAGAATCTCTTTACAAGCAGTTGCTGGAAAAAAAAAAGAAAAAAAAAAAACCTGGATCTGGGATATCCAGAGATCTCTGGCTGAGGGACATTCTCTGCTGATTTACAAAGTGGCAATCTGATTTTTCTTTCCCACACCTGGAGGAGCTCAGCAAACAGCAGCTCACAGGTGTCACCCAAGTGTGGCTAAGGCCGGCTCCAGCAAGTCTAGCCAGGATCTGGCTTAGGTATGCCCTGTCCTTGGAGGGGGCCTGCCTCCCGTGAGCTTGGGCTTGAGTACATGCATGTGGGTGGCTGGGCATATGTAACACTCTGGGTTGTAACTCTCCACCTTTCTGCATCTAAATAGTAGTCAAACACTTAAAATAACATTAAGACACATTCCAGCTTGTCCTGCCAGTCAAAGGGATAGCAGGGGGAAAAACTGAAACCCTGCATTTCAGAGCCCCAAGGGCTTGCTGATTTGTTAGGTTTAGCGGTTCAGAGGATTAAAAAGGCAGCAATATTAAGAAGGAAAAAGAGAGAAGAAAGAGCCAGCATATCCATTGAAGCAAATCTAATGGGCTGCTGGAGCACAAGAAGAAAAGGTTCTACTACCTGAGCAAATCTTATTTATTATTCTTGCTTCGCAATTAAAAATTTTTAAAAAACTAATAATAATTTCTTAGACATTTGTCTTTTTTTGCTATGCTAGTCACATTCCCCAAATCCTTTATCAACGCTGCTCTGCATATGAATGGGCTGTAATTGAACTGTCACATTCATGAAGGTCAGTAACCTTTCATTAGTAAGAATGTGTCTTTCTTGATAAATTATAAAGTCTCTGAGGATTTGAAAGCATATTTTAAAAAAAATTCTCTCTACTATACCTTGAAAAACAAAATACAGATTTTTTTCCTGTTATTCTGTGTATGGGGTAGGAGAGAATGATTGCTTATGTTTCTGTTTAATTTGCTTTGTGTAGGTTTCTTCCTCTTTCTTTCTTTCTTTCTTTCTTTCTTTCTTTCTTTCTTTCTTTTTCTTTCTTTCTCTTTCTTTCATTCTTTTCTTTGTTTTTTGAGTAAAGAGTGGAGAATCCTCTCTATACCCCACCAACCTTGTCTATTTTGTTTTTTATTTTTAATCAGCAGCACTATGCAAAACTGTGTAGTGTGAGCTTTTCCTGAGTCCTTCTTATAAGCAAAAACGGAAAACTTGAACTCCTTCTCCAAAAAAAAATTACAGCTAGTTATACTGTCTGCTGCATTAAAAACAGTAATTATGGATGTTTTTCTTTCTCCTTATAGCACACTTCAGCATTTGCCATGGAAAAGACCAAAGTCATTATGTGCAAATGAAGACCCACCTGAGTTATGCATATTCTGCTAATCCCACCCAATGATTTAACTGGTAATTAACTCACACAAGCACTCAGCCATCCCACCTTTGCGTTCAAGATGGCTGACCCCAGAGCATTTCACGTCCTGCCGGAAATGTCTGCTTCTGCTTCCATGTAATTGGACTTGAGACCCCTCTGGGGATTTTCAACCAAAGCTGCAGACTTACTCAACCAGGACCCACTCCCAGCAGCCCTTTAAGTCCAACTGATCTTTGGTCAAAAACTGCAAGTTATGCATGCCTTTTAATGCTCACCAGTATTTTAGATGAGGAACCTGGTAGATAGCCAACAATTTGGGACATAGTTTCTTTATTCAGCTTTATCAACTTTAAATTGGATTAAAAAGATTCTTGTGGCATTACTGACAGTGAAAAGCCCTTAAACCACTTAACATGAAATTTGAAAGACAATGGCGCAAAGACAGAAAATGAAGTGACAGAAAGGACTCCATGCACTATTGTTTCTGCCACATTGACAGCCTGTGTGCCTATTGGACACACTTAGAGCCTCAATTCCTTAAGAACTTGCGTACCACTCAAACATGTGAACAAGCATCAGTGCAAAACATGTAATCTGTGGATGGAAATTTTAAGTTTTCATAAAAGAGACAAAGGAAAATAGAAGGACTTTAGCATGAGATGACTCCAGTTTCAAAGAATGTTATCATCATTTGCAGTTCTATGCAGTGGCATAGTGCGTGTATTAAAAAAAACAACCTTCTTATCAGAAAGATTAATATTTTCCTACAGTATTAGTTAGGTTCCAACTAAGAAAATAAGACCAATGCCAGGTAATTCAAAAGGGGGAATGTAACAGTGGTAAATATTTTCAATGCCGCTAGCAGAGCGGAAGGAGGAACTGGTTTAAGAAGGTGAGTAGCCACTACAGAAAGTTCATAACCACCCTTAGGGCTAGAGGGACAGGAGAGGAGATAGTATCAGTGAGGCCTTAATGCTGATGGCAGGTACCAATACTTGTGCATGGGGAGGTCACAGCTGAGATCTACAAGTGCTCTTCTAAAACATGATTCCAAAGAAATCAATCTAATTATTCAGCCAAGTCTATCCAATTTTATATCCAAATAGTTCAGCTGAGGGAGCTGGAATTGTAGCAGGTGTGTCGGGTGGGAGCTGGGAACTCTAAGGGAGGTACTGAGGAGTGGAAGCTGATGCCACTGGTAAGACACAAAAGAGACCTTACAAAGCAGAGAGAGATGGGATTAATCTGGTATCTCCTTCTTCTGATCCTACAACCTCCCACCAGTGTCTTCTGTTTTAGAACTTACCTCGAAGCAACTTGGCCCAGAAGTCTGGGAAATGTTGGTACAGGGTTCCCCCCCCAGGGTTCCAACGGAAAGGGCATTGAAGACATTTGAGAGCAAAGAGGTAGAAGGCCATCAGGACAGCTCTCCCCCTGGAATGTGCCATCTGGGGCAAACACTATGGTTGCCCTGCTAGGTTCTGCAAAAAGGATACACAAGCAGGGAATAAAAACATTAAATAATGGCATTAGAATAGACAACAAGTTATCTCATTCATCTTAGTGGTCAACTGAAGTCAACCAAAGTTCCTGAGAGATTTCTCAAAAAGTAGAAAAGAGAAGCTCATCAGGTGTGAAGTTCACCACAACAGTATCAACACAGAGTTCACAATTTCCTGGGATGGCCTCCATGGTTCCTGTTGGTTTGGTGGTACTTCCTGCAGCTGCTGAAACATGTGCTTTGGGATGTTGAAAACCATGCCTGCACTTACAAAATATGGTTCCAAAGAAATCAAACATTTAAAAAAAAAAATATGTCAGAATTCACGTGCAAATAGTTTTTCTCCTTTAATTTCCTTGGCAAATTTAAACTTTTTTTAAAAAAATCAAAGTAAAAATCTTTGAATAGTGCACATGAAGGATAGACTCTTGTTAGAAATACATAAAATTCTACTTTGTATTCTTTTTAAATTTTTATCTCTTTAGAGAGGGAGAGAGAGAGAGAGAGAGAGAGAGCACACGAGTGGGGGGAGGGGCAGAGGGAGAGAGAGAGAATCCCAAGATGGTTCTACGCCTGGCATGGAGCCTAACACCTGAGATCGGGACCTCAGCCAAAATCAAGAGTCTGGTGCTTAACTGACTGAGCCACCCAGGAAACATTATTCTTCACCAGGAACAACCTAACCATTGTGGTTACTTCTCCTTCTACAGATAAGAAAGAGTTCATATGACAGACTAAAGCTAAAGGAATCATCTGGTACCTTTGATGTAAGCTCAGAATTTCTAAGCCCTTGAAGAAGGAAATTACCCAGGATTCACACCAAAATGATTCCTTGGATTGATGTCCTTGCTCTAACAGTGGTTTCAAACTGGAATTCAGCAATCTCCTAAGCAGTACAAAGTAGTGTTGGAAGGGTAAAGGGGAATGAAGGGAGACACAAGTGAGGGGAGGACTGTCTGTGCCCTCCACTCCTACCTCAATCGCAGCAGCTTCAATAATTGCTGTATGGATGTTGTGGTCCACTTCCTAAATCATTCTACTAGTCCCTCATTCTGAATTATGAGAATTTTTTAGTTTCTGATTAGTCTGCAAGCCAATCACATAATCTCAAAGTCTCTTTTACTGATTGGTTCACAGACCCAGGCACAACCCAATCAGTGGATGCCATTCCCCTCTAGGTACATGGATCTGGTGGTTCACTGAGACCAAAGGGAAGGAGCTTAACCCATGTTAGGAGAGAATTCTTTCTCCCACCAGTTGTGAACAAGGCAGAACTGGAGCTTCAGTATGCATGTAATCATCTCATGACTACTGAGGAATCACCAGTGGGATAAAATAACACTGGAATTGGTAGATAGAAAGAATGAAAGAACCGGTTCCTTTATGAAACTATTGAACAACTGAATCAATCAACCCTAAAGCTCATTCTTATATCTGGTAGTCTTTTTCTTCTTTTTTTTTTTTTTTAAGATTTTATTTATTTATTCTTGAGAGACACACAGAGAGAGGCAGAGTCCCAGGCAGAGGGAGAAACAGGCTCTCCGCAAGGAGCCCAATGTGGAACTCGATCCTGAGCCAAAGGCAGACTCTCAAGCATGAGACACCCAGGCGCCCCTTACATCTGGCAGTCTTCACACACAGGTGATGATTTCCCTAACCTTTCAGTCTATTCCTTGTGTTGATTTCCAGTCACCAGCAGCAAAAACCATAACTGGTAGCATTCTATCTTTAGAAAGATTGAAAAGTACTGCCCTGGAGAAACTTCTAAGAAACCTCAGATGTTAGATGGTTTTGTTTTCCATTTTCCATCCTCTATCATCCTTTTCTGCCTTATGCCCCTACCCCTTCCCTTCAGCCCAGCATCGTCCTCATTCCGAGCCGGGCTGCCCAGGATCTTGCTAGAGGGTCTTCCCCGGACCTGAGTCTTCACCCGACGTTTAGTTACCCTGTGTTGCCTGAAGCCAGTTGACCGGCATCATTGATGAATTTTTTCATGGCTGGTAATGGCAATGGAGACTTTATGTGGGATCACGGTGCCTTGAATATAATAGAAGATTTATATGTGTTTGCTGGCTCAATAAAAGAATTAGTGAAATAAATACGTGATACCATCTATAGGGTATTTATGGTTGATGAGAGAACTTGTAAAATATTATGTCATAACCCCAACAGACGAACCTGTGATTGAATCTCAGACCCAGCGGCCAGGCATGGGACATTTTTGCAAAGAGGTGCCTTCTCGGAGCTTTTTCAATCATTTTTCAATCAAAGCATTTATTTAACCATGTGCTTCACTTTGCACTAAACCAACCTAGGTGGCAAAGGTATTCATAATAATAATAAAAAAGGCCTGACCACTGGAGACAGGTGTTGGGAAACCCACCCTTCGTGTTAGCATGAACACCGTCCAACATTCGAAGGGCGGCTCACGCGTCTCTGCTGGGGCCTGGCAGCCGGCCCTTCCAACCCCCTTCCCGTTCTGTGCTGCTTCATGTTTATACAGCGAAAACGAAACTGTTGCCAGTGTTAATACAGCAGAATTTATAAGCTGAGAAGAGAACTCAGCATGCATTCCCTTTTCAAGTGAAACAGACTGTTATTTTCGGAACCAACTGAAGGGTGGAGACATTTCTTGGAAACCAGAGGAACTGCTGATTCTCTAGATCCTTTCTGCTTCATGGGACCCACATCTCATGAGGCAGGCAGGACCAACCCACAGAAAAGCTTGGTCTGACAAACCTGTCCCCTGAATTATAGAAGGCAGATTCATCTGATGAGACCATTCCTTCTAGGCTCCAAAAAGTCTTACTTACTCCTCTGGTCCGGAAAGAGGTGCCAGGGACTTGAAATCTGAAACATTGTTATTAGAGGGGGCCCATAGCCCAGAATCTATTTCTTGCCCATTAGGGGGGTGCTGCAAAGCCAGACCCTATCTCCAAAGCCGGACATAGGACACAAAATCCTAATCCCCAAATAAATGTATTGAGATTCTATAATAGACATCATATGTATCCATGTCATATCCATTTTCTTTTGCTTCTAACGTAGCAACTGAGGTTTTTGACTGTAAACATTCGTACACATACACTTCCAAATTCCAGGACCAATCTTAAAGAAAGCAGGAGGTAAGAATTCCTAGAATAACTGCATCAAATCTATCTTGCTGGTCCCAACCCAAATTCAGTAATTATAGCTCTCCAAAATTGGGTTTCTGTATCCCCTCTAGGTCCCCCAGTGATTTTACCCTTTTATCCAGTCTCCTAATTACTGAGTTTATTGTATTTCTTTAAGGCATCTGCCCTCTCACACCTTCCCTCTGAGACTTCCATGGCTCTTTTGCCAGATTACTGGCCTCTCTAGATTGTGGACTTGAAGCGGACTTTGTACAGTGTACCTTGCCACCCTACCTTGAAATTTTAGACTTATTGTTAAGCTTACATTTCTATTTGCCTGCCCTTGCAACTATGTGCTGCCATGTATAGATGCTCAGCTTTGGCCTAGCCTCATGCGATCTATCTGGATGACAACTAAAAACCAGTTATAATAGAATATTGAGCCCTTGAGACATGATGCCCAGGATCAGAATGGGTCAATTATGCTGATTATCCTGCTAATCCCCACCATTAGGATAAAGAGCCATGGTATTCAATGTAGTGTAGGATAGGACTCTCAGGAATAAAGCTGGAGGGTCCCTAATGTCTGGGAAGAGCGTGGTAATGATCCACATCACATTCCACTGTGATGGCTTCAACCTTCACAGCTGGACACATATCACCTATATGATGAACTTGGCTTTGGACACTAAGATCCAAACTGGAGCTAGAAAAGCATGGCTGGAAAAGCATGACAGCTGCTTAGTGCTATTTTGAGTTCCTTGATGTCTGGGTGACTGTCTTACACACATTTTTTTTCCCTCCTATGCTTCCATTGCTAAACCATGCATGTCTTTGACATAAAATATTATATCTATTGTATCTCATATAGTCCCATTAAAGTTTAAAATTTCTGGAGCTATAGGCTTCCAATCTGTTGCTAGTCCCTCAGTACTTTATTGGAAACCGTTCATTCAAGAATTATTCACTGCTATTATTTTCCAGTGTAATTGGTGAATGAGAAGAATGGGACCTAGAACAGATAAATTTTGACTGCAGAAGAGAAATAAGTAATGGAGAAATAAATTTCTCGGAGTTTTCTTTTGGTGGAGAGGGTAAGGCAAAAGCTAACCTGGAATGAAGGCCTGGGAGTGTGCCTCTAGGATTCCTGTAGCACTGTAGCATTGCCAGGGAATAAAATAATCCCAGACACATAGAGGTAACAATAGAGACCGACCCTCCAACTCTGGAGGGAACTGACTACCTCCCTTTATTCTCTATTTGCCAAATACCCAGCTCTTCCCAACCTTCTTCCTATTGGAGTTCTTTCAACCAAACCAACATAGGCATGAAGATGTTTGCTACATTCATCTTAAAATTAACCCAGAAGCCTATAAAATGTTGCAGCTAGCTAGAGAAACCTGTATAAAAGTATTTCGATTTCCCAAGACATACAAGGTGGGATTAAGGCACCATTTTTTTTCCAAGAATAGGCATCAGGACTGTAAGATTAACAATGTCGGTTCAAAGCCCATGGGAAATAAAACCACTTGAGGAACTAATGGATTAGTTAAGCAAATCTTATTGAAGTAAATAAATTTTAAAGAACAAAACAGAAAGACATCTAGGTTCATGATGTTTTTATTTTTTTTTTCATGATGTTTTTAAACAATCCAGTTCATATTCTCTTGATCCCTCCGTCTCACTTATCCCCCATTGTTGTGCTCTATCTGCCCCTCTACAGGAAGGGGCTTCCTGAGAGTTCATGGCAAGATGAGTTTTCCTGGCTTGTCTGCCAGCCACATGAGTTTTTCCTGACAGCCTGGTTAGGAGTCACTTCATGACCTCAGTGTCCCACAGACACACTGTCTTGTCTCTTTGAAAGCCATATGGTGGCAAGAGTCATCAGGCCCTTGTCTAAAATGCTGGCTATTAGGTAGGGGTCTGTTGAAGCAACCCATGGTGGGGAAATTGAAAAATAAAAGGAGGAGGTTATTTTATTTTATTTTATGTTTTTAACATTCCAGCCAACAGGCTTCAGCAAGACTTTCTCATCAGCTAAGTGAAACAAATTTGAACAGAACATTTTTCTTTTTGGTTCTCACAAAACCACCCAACACAAACATGGTAGATAAAACCTGAAAATGCCAGGTTTCATCTTAAAAGTATTATAGGCTAATCCTCTTCCATTATTAATTAAACTATGGGGGCAAAGATCAGAGTAACAGTGTCCATTACCTTATAATAGGCAAGTCTGTGTTCCAGCTGATATGTATATTTTTCCTTTCAGAAAGCCAAACTTAAACTTTTTGTTCTCTTTTCAGGTGGTTTTTAAAGATGTCCATTTGGCCTTTAGAAATATTTAAGTGAACATTTTAATAGAATGATGTTTCTAACTCTAAAAAGTTATAAATATTATTATGTACAAAAACAACACACCCTTACATAACAGGATCCTGTCAGGTCCAGAATTGTTACCAGCTGTAACGCTGCAAAATATATATAACTAGGAACCGTGCTGCATTCTCACTGATTTGAATTTGGACACGTTAACAGATTGACAATACAAGGTAAGTGCCCTCAAATAGATTATGAGGTTCTGGGAAGTATTCAACAAATCAGAAACAATATCCGTTTAAGTGTCTTATACTCTAGATGTCCCGGTAATCAGTTTCAATGGGTGTAAACAAGAGATGTCCTGACTCTTGAAAGCTTTACAAGATTTGGTTAGTGGACATTCAAAAATATATGGACACTCAGAATAAGCTCCCTGCAAGGACAAAGGCAGCCCTGTCTTTCGTTCAGAAACAGTCAGAAAGGCAGAAAGGAAAGCTTCTCAATGTGTGACTAATTTATTGGACCTAGGTAATAATGTCTTATCATTCTTGCTCTTTGAAAATACCTCAGGAGGCATTTGGTTGTCAAACAATTCCAGACACTGTTGACTTCCCAGTTTTCCAGCCCTGCTAACAACAATGTAAACATCTATGAGTCCATGATGACACCAGATTCAGAAGCAGGCATAATCTTTCTTACCTCTTAGAGACTGAGCCACATATTTACACAACCTTCACTCTAATGGCATCAAAGACAAAAAGGGATAGGAGCCTAAGGGAGACTAGAGAGAAATAAGAAAATGTCATGCGTCTTTCCCTACTGAATCTCCTACAGGGAAAATAAAGCTATAATGGCATCTATTGAGACAGTTGGGGGAAAAGGAGTACGGATTTTTTTTTTTAATCAGATAATCATGCTGCATAAATTTTAAATGCCCTGATACTGGATTGTGGTTATGCAGGGGAATGCCTTCGTTGTCGAGTGGATGCTAAAGTATTAACAGATAAAGTGTCATGATGGATGCAAATAACTTCAAATGGTTCAGGACAAAAATGTTGATAGTTGATAGATAGATGTAAAGCAAAATGCAAACAGTTGGTGATTCTAGGTGAAGGCAATGACATATGGCTGCTCATCATACTTTTCTTGAAAATTTCTCTGTGGATCTGAACGTTTTAAAATAAAAAGTTAGGGGAAGAACACCAGTCTGGGATGGAGGAAGTGTAAAGGATTCAGATGAAAAAATATTGGTCATGTGTCAATGATGGATTCCATGGGCAGAGCAGTTCATGGGAAGTTTATCAGATGAGTCTTTCCATTTCTGTGTTTTGGAAGTCTCTATAATAAGAGCATTTTATTTTTTATAGAGCAGGAATATTCCCTCTTCACCCATCTTTTAGTTTCCCCTCCATGCTCTGATTGGCTCGGAGCTCCCTCCCACTTTAAATAGCCAGAAAACCAACCACAAGCACAGCTCCATTTTCAGGACAGGATATGACACTACAGAGTAGGTGTGACATAGGTTGGCAGCAGCTGAATGGTTGACCTGCTAAGCCTCTCTTCGTCTCCCTTATTAATGTCTTCAAAACAAAAAGTATTTGCGGAACGTTGGCTTCATTTGCAGCTAGGAGCTGGAAGGAGAGGACAGTCATGTGAGAACAGTTCAGTTTAAGAGAAAAGTCTTTGCGGAAACAACCCAACTGTCCTGGGTGGATGATTGGATAAAACGTGGTCTATCCAGACAATGGAATATTGTTCAAAAGGCAGGACAATCTGGCACACGCTACAACATGGGTCAACCCTGAACACCCACTGAGTGCAGCAAACCCGTCACAAAGGGACAAATACTGTGTGCATCTTCTCATATGAGGTCCTTAGAGCCATTAAATCCCCTGGGACAGAAAGTAGACTGGTGCTTGCCAAGGTCCAGGGAGAAGGGGAAATGGGGAGTCAGTGATTAATAGAAATAGAGCTTCAGCTTGGGACGATGAGATCTGGAGACAGATGGTGGCGGATGCTTGCAGAGCAATGAGAATGTACTTCATGCCACCTAACTATACACTTAAAAATGGTTGAAATGGCAAAAAAAAAAAATTGTCGTGTGTATTTTATCAGAATGGAAAGGAAGGAAGGAGGGAGGGAAGGGAAGATGGGAGGAAGGGAGGAAGGAAGGAAGGAAGGAAGGATGGAAGGAAGGAAGGAAAGAAAGAGGGAAGGAGGGAGGGAGGGAATGGAAGGAAGCCAGGCAGGCCAGCCTCTGTCCTTAAGGACGATCTCTGGACTGTTAAAGCATCCCTGCTTCATTCAATGTTTGCAACAGCCCCGGGTAAAAATGTCGTGTCTCCCGTGGCCGTGACAATCGCAGCTGCTGGTAGGCATTCCCACTTCAACACAGACCCAAACCTGGGTGCCAGGAGGACAGGAGCTTCCGGATCACAGAAGGCTTCCCCAGCGGCTGCCCTGGGGGGAGAGCCCGCTGTGTGGCCCCAGGAAATCCTGGCTGCCCAGAGTGGGTCGGGGTGAGGGGTGGGGCTGAACATTTCCCGGCAGCGTCTTGTAATACCTTGTTAGTGCTTGTAATCAACGGGGCCAGGATGAGAGAAGTCGGCCTTCAGAACAGAAACGCTGCGCTTTAAATTAAATCAGCTCCCTGCTGTGAGCCACTTACTCCCTTCCTCCCCGCAGCCGGGGACACAATTCAGAGGCTTCTCTGCGCCGTTAGCAGCATGAGTGACCTTCAGTCTTTCCACTTAAAAATCCATTCAAGATGATCACACTGGTTTAAATTAAAGTCTCCATCCCAGCCTCCCTGCCTCTCCTCTTCCCAGTGGCCTGGCTGTCATCTCTCTTTGTGTCTGCCTCTATCTCTCTGCCTATCCTCTGTCTCTGTCTCTGTCTCTCTCTCTCTCTCTCTCTCACACACACACACACACACATACACCCCAACATATTTCTTTTCTGCATCTGTGGATAAGAGTTGCTACACTCACCTCCAAGTGCATTGCCCTTCTACCTGGCTCGGAACTGACAGTGAGATTTTTCACCTCCTCGCTCTCCTTTCTCCTCTCTGAAGAACAAGGAACCAGATGGCCATCCCCCAGTCTCCCAGCATGAGTTTGACTGACAGGAGCCTTTGATAAACCTCAGAAGAATGAAGTCATCTCCAGGTCACTGCTGCTGCCTGGCCTTTAACACCCCACACAGACCACCATTATCTGCTGAATAGGAGACAAAGGAAATTAGCCCTGCTTCCCTATCATCCCCATTATTTCCAGGCTGATTTAAACAAGGAAGCAATGAGATGCCCTTCACTTTCCTCCAAAAGGTACAAATGTCAGCTGTTAAAAAATGCAAACAAGAGGCTTTCCTATGTTAATGGCTGGGTTTCTTTGTTAAGGCTGAGGAGTGGAAAGTGGCATTTTATTCTCTGCCTTTGAGGAAAGACTTAACAAGCTTCTAAACAACTTCCTTAACTACCCATACCTTAGACCAGCTGGTGGGTATTCTTAAGCCTTCAGGTTTCAGCCAGAAAAGGAAGATGGAAGAGAAGCTTCATTTCTAGTCTTTAACAGCAGATAATCACAGAACCTGGAGAGATGAGTGAAAGAAGTTTCCTATCAGTTTCACCCTAAAATTGAAAAAGAAGAAGAAAAGATCCTCTCACCTTTGCCCAAAACATTTTTTTCCACCAGAAACTAAATGTTTAAGTGTCAGCAGAGCTAAAGATAAGGCATGGGTACCATGTGCCCTTGTAGATATGACATCAGAGGAAATTGTTGCTGACCATCTCTCACCATGTTGTGAAGGGCAGATGTGTATGTATGTGTGTGTATGCACGTGTGTACTGTTATTTGTTGTGATGGGTTAGTACCCCAATGTTAGCTAGAAAATGGAAAATTATGACAGAAAGCCCATTATTGGGAAGGAATTTGTTTCACTATTCCACAGTTTCTGAGTCTTGGGGTTTGAAGTAAATTTTCTTTGGATGACAGTCTACACTTCTAAAAAGGCAATGTTTGCTGTTGTCATCATCTAGTCTATTCTACTTTAAAATTGTGGGTTCTACAAAACAGCCCTGTTTTGTAGGAGATTGCAATAAAAAAGCAGATCTCAGAAAGATCATGATAATCTAGATAAATTAATGACCCAATCAATAGACACTTGTTAGGCATCTGAGCCAGACACTGCATGAGGTCATTCAGGAGATACTCATTTGGAGACATAGTCCCCACAAGGAGTTCACAGTCAGGGCACAGGAGAGAGACTATACTTCATTCCTAAAAGACAGATAGGACCTAGATAAGTAAAACCAGGAGAGGAAGAAACAAAAGCCTGGGGAAGAAAGCACTGTGTTGAGAGATTTCTTTGGAATGGGAAGCACTTTTATGAATGAGGTGAAAAGAAAGTAAGAATCAAATTGTTGGTGTCTGGATGAGGAACTCACACTTTTTCCTACGCTAGTTGGCTGGGGCTGCCATAACAAAACGCCACAGACTGGGTGGCTTAAACAATAGAATTGTATTTCTCACACTTATAGAGGCTGGAAGACCAAGAGCAAGGTGTTGACACCTTGTTGGCGGATTTGGTTTCTCCTGAAGATTCTCTCTTTGACCTACAGGCTGCCACCTCCATGATGTAGCCTCCCATGACCTTTCCTTGGTGTGTGATCATGTCTGTCTCTTTTTCCTCTTGTAAGATCATTGATATTACATTAGGACCCTACTTTTATGTCTTCATATAGCCTTTACTACCTCCTTACAGTCTCCATCTCCAGACACGGTCACAATGGGGCTTAGGGCTTCAACAATGAATTCTTAGGGGATGTAATTGTTCCTAAGACTTCCTTAGATAACAAGAAGGCAAGGGAGTGATGGAAGAAGGGATCCACAGGATGAAAAGTTGCCTTAGAAGCACAAGCGATTAGTGAAGAGAGAGGCCAACTAAGAGATAAATCAGGAGGTTCTAAATCAGACAGGGCCTGATTTGATGTTGGCAGTAAAAAGAACTAGATGCAAAGTAAAAGCATGAAGGGAAAATGAATAGGACTTGAGGATTAGTTAGATATGGCGTACAAAAGAAAAGATGTCCTCAGATCATTAGTTCTGAGATACTGGGTAAATAGTTAAAATATAGAATGGATATGTCAGAGATACTGTTACCACTGGACAGAGTAGGAAGAGTAGGAAGGTCTTAAGTTCTGCTGTCAGACCTACTGTGTTAAAAAAAAAAAAAATTAGGGCAGCCCGGGTGGCTCAGCAGTTTAGCACTGCCTTCAGCCCAGGGCCTGATCCTGGAGACCTGGAATCGAGTCCCATGTCAGGCTCCCTGCATGGCCTCTTCCTGTGTCTCTGCCTCTCTTCTCTCTCTCTCTGTATCTCATGAATAAATAAATAATCTTAAAAAATATATAAATAAATAAAAATAAATTAAACTTTATCACCTTTTAGATGTACAGTTATAGCAATTTACTTAACCTACCTAGGCCTCAATTTCCTCTCTTATCATGTTGGGATGATAGAACCAACCACATTGAGTGGCTGATGTCTTATGGCTGAAAGGATATCATCTAATTTAACCATGAAGGGGGAATTCAAAATTACTCCAAAGATTGCAGAAGAAATTTGATAACAATGTATCATTCAAATTTCACTAAGATTCTTTTAGGTAAAAGAGTGTTGAATAAGTAAGACCTACAGCAGCCATGTAGATGTAGGAGTCACCATGAGATAAACATGAGATAAACATGAAAGCTCTAATATAGTAGCTTTCACTGGCAAGAAAATGAGCCTGAGGTCGGGCACACTCAATAGAAACGTATCACTAGAGAAACCTGAAGTAGTTCTTTGCACTGGAAGATAGGACATAGAAAAAGAAGTGAAAGGGATAAAAGAGTGAGCTGAGGAGGAGATGGGATCATCTCACATAAACCAATGAAAAGTTATTGTTTGGGGACTAGTATTCTATTCTCCACCCCTATAGAAGATGGGACAAGGGGAAAAGTGGACCCAAAGCAAATCAGAATATAAATTATCTCTGTGAAAGAAATTCTGACAATGTGGTTAAGTATATGTTATAGGTTGAACTGCTGCTCTCCCCTTCCCTCAAAAACAAAACAAAACAAAACAAAACAAATCACATGCTGAAGTCTTAACCCTTCTTTACCTCAGAATATGACTGTTTAGAGATAGGGTCTTTAAGAGAGATGATTAAGTCAAATGAGGTCATTAGGCTAGATCCTAATCCAATACCACCAGTGAATTTATTTAAAAAAAAAAAAGTGATTAGGACACACAAGGCAACACCAGGAAGGCACATACAGCAAAAAGGCCATATGAAGACATAGCAAGAAGCCAATGAGAGAGACTTCAGAAGAAACCAATCCTGCCTACACCTTGATCTCAGACTTCTAGCCTCTAGAACTGTGAGGAAATAAATTTCTGTTGTTTAAGCCACCAAGTCCATTATATTTTGTTATGGCTGCTGTGTTCAGGACATGCTACCCCCAAGAAAACATGGCACGTTGGCATATTAAATATTTTAAGCTGAAGAGGAATTTGAGAAAATAGAAAAAGCAGGAAAAGCATGTCATAAAACTCTCAAGTGAGAGGTGCCTTTCCTGAACCTGGAAGAAAGGAGCATCCTTACCTCTGAAGACAAAAGGACACTGAGGAGAATCTAAGTTTCCCAATTTGCGACACTTACTTTACACTCCTTAACCTGTCCTATTTCTCCACTCTTCATCTAACCAACAGAATACTGTTTATTCAAGTCTTCATTTCCTTATGAAGGCCCCATGTTATGTAAAACTTTCATGTAAAACAGTAAATTCATTGCATTTTTCCTTAATCTGTCTTTGTCAGTTTAATTTTCAGACCCAGCCAGAGACCCTAAGAGAGTCAAGGAAATTTTTTCCCCTATGGTATCTGGTGCCCAGGTGTAAAATTCCATCAGTTGAAGACACTCTGCTTAGTCCAGAAGCTGCAGTTAAGAGATCCTGGACTTCAGACAGCAGCTGACACAACGTGAGTGTTCTTACCATGTCAGTCTCTTGGGTCTCTGTCTATGGGGACTGGTAGTATAGACTCTTTTCCTTTTCAAATTCAAATTAGCAGAAGAAAAACATTTGTCTAAAAATTGGTTGTTCGGAGAGTGATTCATATTAAAGTTTCGTTTGGGGGTACTCACTGATTATCAATTCCTTCCCCCCAAGGGCCAGTTATTATTTTCCTGTTTGTCTTTGATTTTGTGTCCTTGGCTTAGCTTTCTATCCCTTAGGGCACACAAGTGTTTGTTTATGTGTGTGCAGTTGGCCAGTTGTCAGATTGGAGATCCCAAAAATATGCCCAGACAGAAGTGTGGGTTGTACCCCATTTGTAGCTAATATTATACCAGCTGTTGCCCATTCTCAAGAAAGTTGTCTATCTTTCTTCAAGCTATCTTTGAGAGTGGTTCTGGACCTTAAGAGGGTGGCATCTTTTGCATCTTCTTTGAGAATGCCTCTTGCATTCCTGGTTACATACTGATTTTGGTTTCAAGTTCCTTGATAGATATAACTCTGGTTTAAATACTTAACTTGTTTTAAAAGACTTCTATGGTCAAAAGTTGGCCAAACTGGAGGCTGATACTCAGAGCCTGATAAAACCTATTTTCTCCATTTAGGAGAAAAGGAACTATGTATTTAGAGGGAAAGAACATTCAGAAGCCTATGTAGAACAATTTATTAAAACATTCCAAAGACACATAGCTCAAAATCTAGGTCTTGGGCAGCCCTGGTGGCTTAGCGGTTTAGCGCCGCCTTCGGCCTGGGGTGTGATCCTGGAGACCCAGGATGGAATCCCATGTTGGGCTCCCTGTATGGAGCCTGCTTCTCCCTCTGCCTATGTCTCTGCCTCTCTCTCTGTGTGTGTGTCTCTCATGAATAAATAATAAAATCTTTTTTAAAAAATCTAGATCTTAGTTGGAAAGTTTCTCCCTGATATAAAGAAGTAAGTTGGAGGTAATTAAGATAATGGATGGGTGGGTCAGCCCCTTGATATCATTCAGGCAATGACTCAATACTTGAAGAATTATAAGCGACTGGCCTTGTCTTATAAATCAAGTCTTTACAAAACCAAAAATGTGGCCCTTGAAGCAATTCAGAGCCTACATATCCTTACCAATCTCCAAACCTCCCATATTCATTTCAAAATGCTTGCAGATATTGTAAAAGGTCAGGACACTGGAGACATAACTGTCCTGCACTTAAGAAAAAGAAGGAAATTTATTAGTAATAACACTAGATTTCTGACCTGACACATGTCAGGTACCTGACACACGGCTAAAATTTTAAAACAAAGCTAGAAGTCTTCCATTTGTATCTGTCCATATGCGTGTGTGTGTGTGTGTGTGTGTATCCAAATTAATTTATAAAAAGAAGTTCTACTCAAGTTGGCTTAGATATAAATGAGCACTCATACAAATTAAGTATTTCTAAAACTCTCAGTAATATAGCAACTAACCCAAATGTTTTCTTAAGTTCACATGATCTAGGATAATCTTTGGCAAATAAAGCTAGTTTTTAAATTGCTCATAAAATGAAAACAGGAATGTCTTCAGAGTTGTCAGCATTAAATATAATGCAAACATACAATTCTTTTCTCTACCTAGGTTTACTATTCAAACAAGTCTATGTTATCTCTGCTAGATGTTTATGGTTATAAAACTATAAATCCAACCTAAGAACAAAATGTACAATAAAAATGAATTGCTTGATGCATGTCAAGCATAATAGTTAAAAAAAAAAAGAAGGAAGAACCATATGTTTAACTTTTTAGGTTCTCTGCTTCAGTGAATTTTGATACTTCGCTGCTTTGTCAATGAGAAAAATAAGAAGATGGCTAACTTTGTTTTGTCTCATGAAATTTTCATAAGCAATTCAAATATAGTTCTTTAAAAAAGTAAGTCAAATGGATGTAAGTGGAATAAAAATTTATAAATGAACTTTGTGACAAATTATGTTTTATAACATCTACTATAAAGGTTTCAAAAATCTTTTTGATAACTTTAAACCATAATTTATACAAAGTTAGGCTAAATGATTACGATTCATTAAATATAGAGTTTATAAATAAAATAAAACACTGAAACATTAATGGCTGAACATACATGTTAGCTTATATACTTTTGGCATCTTGCCTTTATATAATATAAAGAAGCTAAATGTAATCAGATCAGTTAATAAATATGATAAATTTTACTATGAAACACATGCCTCTGGAAATTATGAAGTGATGTATTAACAAATTTGCTCCAGAATGATGGAATACGCTAGTTCACAATTTTTTCCTACTTTTCACTGAAAAGAAAGACCATTGATTAAAAATTCTAATTAATATGTATTATTGAAACTAATAAGGATAATAAGGATTAAAAAAATTCCTCTGTATACAAGGAAAATAAGATGTGTTTTATCAAGGCAAAGTGGAATGACTAGTTGTTTCAGAATGAGAAAAAGAAAAGGTATAGGACAATAACTAAATGGTTAAAAAATAAATTGTAGGCAGTTGCAAAAAAAGAAATTTTAGTGTGGTTAAGCTTCTAAGCTTGAATAGATTTATTTATGTTCTTTTTCTTTTTTAAATGGACCTAAATATCAAAGTACATTGGTGCAAAACTAGTATGTTTCTCTTCATGATAAAATAAGGCTTTCTTAGATTATTGATCTGCTCTTGATAAGAAATTATAAAAAACAAAACGTTTTTTGTAAACTTTTAAATAATTTCTCTGAGAAACCAAGATTTTGTATCTTAAATATTTTCCTATCCTTTGTATTGTCTTTATCAGGCCATTGATTAGTTAAAAACAAAACAAAACAAAACATTAACCTTCCCAACATTAAAGAACTAAGTTGTTTTTTTTTTCTTTTTTAACATTCATACAATACATACAATCTATATTTATCTCTGAAATATTTTATTACCCCTTCTTTTAAATAGATAACTAAGTATTGTTTTATAATGAGGTGTGATCCTATTTCATCAAGTCTGACCCTTGTCATTATGTATATGATGTACAGTTTCCCCAAATCAATATCCAAATGGAGTTTTTTGACCACAAACTAACTTTGAGATTTCTCAGAAGGTCCCTAGAAAACCTCAAAAGATTCACATCTTACCACATCAAAGAGAGGTAGAACACTAGTTAGGATTATTTGGTATTATTTGGCATTACCAAATAGGAAGTGATGCTAAACCTTCTTAGGTTATAAATGTATGGATATTCAAGAAATTACACGAAGTTCATAGAGATTTGTTCAAACCCTTATTGCTCAATTACTACATTAAAATGTTGTGTATAAATAACTAAATTTCCTTATCAAATGAACTCTTATCAGATCTTTAACCATGGCCATTTTAAGTCATTTGTCATTCACAGACAGTTATTGATTTTCTCGAACTGTGAAAGCATTTGTGATGAGCTACAGGTGACAATATTCCATGACAGAATCACTGGAACACTGTTGAGACCATTCCACTGGACTGAATAAGAATTTCTAGAATTAATGAAGCTGATGAATTCATAGAACTGCTAATTCAAGATCAAGTGGAATAAGAATTAATTACAGGGAACTAAATGGACTGATGAGGATAATTACAATTTTTATAGCTTTTTGTTTGAAACATTATTGGTTCTTTAGTGTTTTGTTTGCCAGATTTAAGAAAACCTTTTTCTCTTTTCTCTGAAGCTATCTGTAATTTATAGCAGTTTGGTAAAGTATGCTTTTGTGAAAGACGATGAGACAATTACTTTTTCTTCCTACCTGGTCCCACCAGAATTCAGAAACTCTTAGTAAGTATTCTTATTTTCAAGGCAACATAATTATTTGCAACAGTCCAAGAATCTGTTTTTGTAGATTTTTGTGTCCTTGTAACAGGACACAGTTGGAAACATTGCTTATATTGTCAAGGCTTTGACTTGAATGTTATATTTTATAATGATGTACATGGACTTAGATATGACCAGACACCTTTAAGGAAATAAGGTTGACCCTATGGAAGCAACAGAACCCTTTGGAATAAATCACCTGATGCCTTTTTTTCAGAGTTTCTATCCTTATCAGTTGAGTGAAGAAATTCATTTCCTGGCAAACCCAAGAGCTGAAAGTTATTTGGGAGACCTCAAGACGGGAAAAATTCATCCAAGTTCATAAGTGTTATAGGCCTAGGCTGATGCAGAATCCTTGGCTTGGCTTTCAAGCCTCAAGAGGTTTTTAAAGGTCCAATTTCACGTTCTTTATGAAAAGTTTCAGCAAAGCAGACTCAAAAATAAATAAATAAATAAATAAATAAATAAATAAATAAAGTCCATGTGGTCAATTTTTATTTTGTCTGTGCTTACACAAGCCATCAGACCAAGTTAAATGAGACTAGATTTATTTTGCAGATTAGGCCTTGGTCATCTTTGATAGAAATGGGAGACTGTAGAGAAAAGAAAGATATTTGAATGGAAAACTATAACTCAGTCTTTCAGGTATTACAGTCTTTTTGCCAGTTGTCTTTCAGGTTTTGTCACCTATCTGTACACTGGACTGGATCCTGAATTCTTCTAATTTCCTCTAATATCTGGCTACAACACTCCAAATTAACATTTCCACTTTTCCCTCTACCCTTCTGACTTGGAATCACTAAAAGTCAAAACTACAGGCTTTTTCTTAGGTCTCCAAGCTAACGCTGTACGGCCTGATAACATCACCAAAGGCATTCAATCTGCAAATCAGAAAAATCTGTTAGATTGCCACTGCCTGCCTTCACTCCAGAAGATGTTTTGAGTCCAACATCTAGAATCCAACATCTAGAAATCTTAACTTACTGCTCTTTGAACTTCAAAACTGAGTTTATGTTTCATTCTAAACATTAAGCTTGTTTTTCTTCTGTTTTCATGAAAATACCCAGGACTATGAGACTAGTTTGATGGGTTATGGGGAATCTGCTCAGTTTTCGACCTGTGAGATTTTGGGAGCAGTTTCAGACGGCATGGCAGGAGGATGGGGTTCAGGACTTGCTACCAAATGTCCGGCACCCCAGTATATTAAATATTTTAAGTTGAAGGAATTTTGAGAAAACAGCAGAAGCAGGAAGGTGACTTTTACCACCTTCTCACTCTTCTCCCCTGAAACAGGTCAGAAAATCCTGATGTGAACGGTTGCTCTTCCTATATCCAGAGGAAAAGAACATCCTTATCTCTGAAGACAAAGGAATACCAGGAAGAATGTGAACGGACAGAGCTTTCTGAGCCTCTCCCAGTTCACTACACCCACCTCATATTCCTTATCTAATATCTTCCTGCATGAGTTTCCCCTTCATAAATCTGGCATGAAAATATACAGCTCTTTCTGTGGGTCTTTGTTTCCTCAAGAATGTACCCCTGTCTCATAAAATTTATATTAAATAAATTTGTATGCTTTGTCTTATTAATCTGTCTTTGTCAGTTTAGTTTTTAGTTCCAGCCAGGGAGCCCAGGAGGGTAGAGGAAAATATTTCCTCCCCTACACAGCCCTAGTAATATAGTACCCATTCCTTAGCACACATACACACACATATACACACATTACTCAGCTCACATATACAATTCTACATTTGTTTGTGTGTGTGTATATATATATATATATATATATATATATATAATTGAATCCAGTACTCAAGATGTGGTTGACCAGGGCAGCAGATTATTTGGTTTGGGGAATATATTCCCACTGGAATATTTATAAAAGCATATATTTCTGTGTAACACAGCATATGTCAGTGTAGTATCTCTCTGCTTTGTAATTGTTGAGGACAGGATAAAGTGTTCAGAGAGATATTATGAAATCTTCAATTAATTGGTTTATTTCCTGCCTACATATCTCAGCATTGCCAGTTCAGAAAGCTTTCCTTGCCTCTAGTGCTCAAAGCAAGTTTCGAATAATTTGGGTTATGCTCAGTACTACAAAAGCAAATGGTCTCTCTTTGCCACAACTAGTTTTATGAGAGCCCAGAATTGCACAGCACAAAACATCCCTAGAGAATACTCTTTAAATTTATTTTATAGCTTTACTGGGTCAGTTCTAATAGTTTTGCAGTAATCCTTGGGTCCTTGGAAATCCATGCAATTTTTAAGAGTGGTGATTATTGGGCAGCCTGGGTGGCTCAGCCGTTTAATGCCGCCTTCAGCCCAGGGCGTGATCCTGGAGTCTCGGGATTGAGTCCCACATCGGGCTCCCTGCATGGAGCCTGCCTCTCCCTCTGGCCTGTGTCTCTGCCTCTCTCTCTCTCTCTCTCTTTCTCTCTCTCTCTCTCTCTGTGTGTCCCTCATGAATAAATAAATAAACAAATCTAAAAAAAAGAGTGGAGATTATATCATTTCTTATACTAGGAACTACAATTCTTTGTAATGAAATATGCAAAAACTAAGGAAAATTTATGGAAATAAAGTGTTTTGGGATTGCACGGAAATTTAAACATTGCCTAGCCAAATTCTGAACTCAAACCATGAACCCTTTAACACGTCTCCCACCTGATAATTAAACACCTTCAGGGACCAGAAACTCATCTTTGGGAGATGGCCTCTATAATCACATCGAGCTAGAGTCTGTTTCTGTGTCCCTTTCACTGGCTGACAGCAATTTATAGTGGTTATTATTTTAGTCTGCCCTGCCTGCCTCCCCATGCTACCCCTCACCTGGTCCCTGACCCAGACACACTGAGGCAAAGTCTTTTCCAAGTGCTTTTCCAGCTAAGCTGACAGTGAAGAGCTTCCTTTTCTCTCTAGTTGCTAAGATTAATGAATGGTAGTTCAGAGCATCCTGCAGCAGGAGGACAATATGAAATCTGCAGAGGAAAAGAAAGAAGGGAGAAAGACAGAGAACACCTTGGTTCTAGTTCCTTCCATGGGCAATTCTGCTTCTGCCTTCTCCACGATTTGGTTATGTGAGCCAATAACTCCTCTTTTTCCCCCCTTTTGAAGATTTTATTTATTTGAGAGAGAGAGAAAGCACAAGGAAGGGGAGGGGCAGAGGGAGAAGGAGAAGTAGACTCCCCACTGAGCAGGGATCCCAATGTGGGGTTCGATCCCAGGACCCAGGGATCATAACCTGAGCTGAAGGCAGATGCTTAACTGATTGAGCCACCCAGGTGCTCCCCAGGAAGCCCTCCGATTTGCTTAAGATATTTCAGGTTACATTGCTATCACATGCAAATAGGACATTGGTTAAGGAAGAAGGCCAATTCAGCCTCATTGAAACAGCTCTTAAAATGTTTGAAAGTCATCATTAGAGAGATCTGATTTTTATTGTCCAAATTGGGGCACTTTTAGGTGTGAACTAGAACACAATTTGCAGTTATGCTGACCAGGAGCCAGGAACGTTGACTGGTCCAGAAAACTTATTGCTGGCCTTCCTACACTTATTCTTTCCAATCCACTCATCTCTGATTCATTCACACTTTGTTACAAGTCACAGTTCCTAATCCCCAGGCCACGCTGACTGGTACTCTTTGAACTCTGGGCAATTTGCCAATGTCTCTCTTGGAATGTGGCAGCTAGAATTGAATCCCGTGCTCAAGATGTGGTTGACTGGGGCAGCAGATTACTTGGTCTGGAGAATGGACTCCCACAATCCCACTAATGCAACCTTAAATTAAATCTCCCTCTTACTAGTTCTTTCTCTTAAACAACACTTAAGTTTCTGTCTCACATGTGGTTGGTGCTTAAAAGCCAGTGAGTAAATGGCTAATTTTTGAGCTGGAAGTCAACTATACTCCAATTAGGATTCATTTTTTTCAAAGGTTTTTTATCCATTTATTCATAAGAGACACAGAGAGAGGCAGAGACATAGGCTGAGGGAGAAGCAGGCTCCCCACAAGGAGCCCAGTGTGGGACTCAATCTTGGACCCCAGGATCACGCCCTGAGCCAAAAAGGCAGACGCTCGACTGCTGAGCCACCCAGGAGCCCCAGATTTTAAGGATTCAAATATGGGCTCTCCTATTTGTCTGTGTGAAATTTCATCTTCCACATATCAGTCTACTACATTAATTTCCATTTTACAATATCACTGTTTCTACCAACTTCTGTTCTTCAATAAACTTAGTGAGCGTGTCATCTGTGTGTTGCTATTATCGATATTGGTATTAGCTAACACTTACTGCTTCTTGTATGCCAGTCCTTATTCTAAGCATTTTAGGCATTTTTAACTCTCATAACATTCACAATAACATGATGAAACGGATATCATGATTATTCTCACTTTACAGATAAAGAAATTGAGATACAGAAGGGTTAAATAAGCTGCTTAAGGTCACAGGGAGCCAAGATTCAAAACCAGACCATATGCCTCCAGAATCTGTACTCTTGCATCTTTCTGTTCTCAACAAATGCACTGATGACTAAGATTAGGAGCAAATCAGGGCCAAGGACAAAGACCATGAAATCCCACCAGAGTGTGGGTACCCAGCAAGCCCTCAATGTGTGTGTTTTGTTCCATCAATTCCTACTCTAACTGTATGACAATAACCATTTAAAAAGAAAATGTCATGCATCTTGCTGAAGCCCAGATACACTGTTCTACTATAAGTGTTTTAAGTACTTACAAAGCATCATTTTCTTAATCCAATCTAGAATTTTCCCTTGCACCAATGTCAAACTCAATTATTGTCCTGTGGAACCGGAATCTCCCTCCCTCCCTCTCTCCTCCCTTTCTCCCACCCTTTTTCCTTTCTATTTTCACTCCCTTTCCCTCTCCCTCTCTATTCCTATCCCCTACAATTTTCTCTTTTAAGAAGAATTGCATTTGCCTGGCTCTAGTCCACTGCCTCCGGTTCCATAGTTTCTTAAAAAGATCATAGCATTTTACCTGGAGGAACTCTACCTAACACAAGGCTCTAATTTCCTTGGCCAGAGATTTGAATTTACTTAGAGATGATAAATAATCGGTAGCTTTCTCACTTGAGAAATTACAGCTATTAGCAAAATCTGCAAACTTTTATAATATTGTAATTATAATAATTAAATTTTTATACACTGCAAGTTCAACAGAGGCTTGCCAGACCAATCAATGACCTAATGACCTGAATCAATTTTGAAAATCTTTCTTCTTTTGGTGAACATAATTTTACTTTGACAAATTTATATGTCAATCTGACCATGGCAAGAACAAACCAACACAATGCAGTGGTACTGACCAACGTGATGGGCACATGGAAAATGTACAGTGATTACAAGATTGATGGTTTCAAAGATAGCAAAATAATTATTTGAACAACTCCAAACTTGGGACACCTGGGTGGTTCAACAGTTAAGCATCGGCTTTGGCTCAGGGGGTGATTCTGGAGTCCTGGGATCGAGTCCCGCATCTGGCTACCTGCGTGGAGCCTGCTTTGCTTCTCCCACTGCCTGTGTCTCTGCCTCTCTCTCTCTCTCTCTCTCTCTCTGTGCTTCTCATGAATAAATAAATAAAATCTTTAAAAAAATGAATAACTCCAAACTTGAATGTGGAAAATGAGAAATGAATTGTACAAAAATCTGAGAGATACCTGATGCTATGGTCAGTCTAGATCCAAGTCCTCTGAAAGGCAGAGAAAGGCAAAGCCAAATACGGTGGAGTCTCCATGGAAATTAGCCTATACAAACACAAGGCGTTAAATTAATTTGGACAATCCTGAAAGAATTAAAGAAAGTCAAGATATAAATAAAAATGAAAAACATTGCTCCTGACTAGCCTGGCTATCAAATGCCCAGCAGCCTGCTGCCAGGAAGGACAGGGCCAGTGACAAATACTGCCAGCTGAGAGATGAGTTTTTTCACCTCTCTGCAAGGCTGAATAGAAGGAATTTAATTTGCCTGCTTGGCTCTTATGCAATGCCAGGTAACGTTAGAATAACGAGGGCTTTGAGGGAGAAAACCAGACTTCCCAAACACTTTGCTCCGATCGTATCCTCCTCTTGTCAGATGCCTGCAGACACAGCGACCAACATGTCCCAGACTGCTTATTGCTATCACTCAGATTCATAAGGCTCTGTCTCCCACAGAGAAGGATGGGAGATAGAAAGGCTCCAACTGCTCTCCCTGTGAAAACTCCAGAGTGAAATTCCATCAGACAGAAGCCAGCTCGCTGCCGAGTGAATTGAGCCTTTTATCAGTCAGATTTGTATACATTATAGAGACAGCCTAAGAAGGGAGTTACTGTATACTGCGTATATTTTTAGCTCCCCAGGATTCGTTGCTATTGGACTTAACATGAGGGGTAGAGAAGAAAAAAAAATCGTCAGTCTTCTGTGTGTACTGGTGGCTTTTTGAGGTCTCCAAGATTTGCTGGACTTGTCTGCTTGCTTTTTAGATATGTTCAGGTGAATTCCATAGCACAGAGAGCATGCTATCGGTTTCATGGTACAAATTCAACCCCCATTTCATTTACTTTTCAAATGATTTTCTGATGAGGGCCCGTGTGTGTGTGTGTGTGTGTGTGTGTGTGTGTGTGTGTGTGTAAGTACAACACAAACTTGCACAGATCTGATTATAGCTTCAAGACTCATTCTGCTCACCAAACAGCAGCACGATAAAAGCATTTCAATTGGCAGAACCAGCAAGGAAACCTTGCAATCCTCTTACTTTCTTCACTGACTTCAGCTTTTGCTGAAGCAATTCCCTGTGGGGAAAATAAACACAAAAATGAGCAAGCAAGATATGTGGATGTGGATATAGTATTGCCATCACTGGTTTGCAGTAAAAAAACATTTTTTTTAGTTGACCTCCTTAGACTTTTGAGAATAGAAATAATCCTTCTATCATTTTAATCCTTCTACCACTGCCAGAATAATTTCAAGTGTCAGTACTTCCCCTCCAGTGCCCTTTCGATCATTCAATGTTTCAATCACTCAACAAGAATTTATTGAGCACCCATTATGTGGCAGGCAAGTGTGAGGTGCTGGGGACAGAATGGGATGTAAGACAAGCATGGTTCTTGCCCTTCTAAACCTAACAGGGATGAGCCAAGGATAAAATCCCTCAAGTTGTAGACACCACAGGAAATAAATGCCACATCTCTGGGGATGGGAGAGGAAGTAAGGGGATACTTATCATCCAAATAAAGTAATTTCTTCAGCAAGATGTTTCTGGAAGCATTCTGGGATTGCTTTCAAAGGCTGTGTATGAAGAAGCCGTCTTTGCTTTCTTCTTCTGAGGTAAAGCTTATGGAGTGAACACCTATCTCTTTAGACCTGAGTGGCTTCCCGGACTTACAACCTGTTCAGTCACACAAAGTCCCAAACCCTGAAAGACCCCAGGCTTGGTTTAATAGTCTACTGTTGCTGTTTTGAAATTCTTGATACTTTTTGAACAAGGGGCCCCACACTGTCATTTTGCACTAGGGCTTGCAAATTATGCAATTAGTTCTGCCTTTAGAATTAGTGGACAATGCTGGGAGGGGAAGATGTGTGGACATGGGGTAAGGCGACTCTGCTGGGGGTGCTAATTCTAAACTCATACTAGGGTTTAGCTAGGGTTTTTTAGAGACTCAAGTTTGGGAGGTTATGGCACTGGATACATAGTCATAGACGTTCAAGAAATAATTTACCAAGCAATTACTTTCCTAATATTTCTTCAACAAAAATTTACTGAACAAAAGCTTTAAAGATGAACCAAATAAAGCTTAAAGATTTGACTTACCAATCATATCTGGGCTCTTTGGCAGCATTATTTTAAAAGGGAAATAGAGAAAGCTTTATACAAGATTATGAAATTATTTCTAACAGTTCTTATGTAGAAGGCAATATATTGAATATTGTATTCAATACTTTTCAATATGGTATTCAATACTTTTTTGTATCAAAAGTCTGGTTTCATATGCAGGGTTTTTGTCTCACTACTTGGCTTATCTTGTCTGAGATTCTTAAGCATTTGGGGCCTCTTATTTTTTCTATCTATAAACAACAATAATAATATTATGTTCTTGGGTTGCTGAAAGGATTAAATTGATTGGCATAGGTAAGGTGACTCTCAGAGTCCATGCTACATAGTAGGCACTCAATAAATCATTGTGTTGGTTTGATATAATTATAGGCCTTTACTTAGAGACAGAAATAGATTCCCACTGTATGAGTCCATTGAGAAAAAAGTGAATTATTATTAATATATTATTTAAAAGATTATGCTTTCTCAAGTAAAAAGATCATACAAAAGATTATAATTATACTTTTTTATTTCTACTTTATACTTCTTCTCAACACAAGCTAGCATTCCTATCATTAATGCTAGAATTCTTCTCTTTAAATAGCATTTGTACTTTCTACAGATAATTCTTAAATAAATTTTACTCAGATTCCAGGAATTTTTGCTTCTGTGGTACATGTATGTGCATAACCATACACAATTAATAAGAATTTTCAAAGTAGAATTGAATCAACTCACCACCACCATTTCTTCAAAATTACTACTGTCTCTCTTTTTAGAACTTGAGTGGTAAAAAATCTGAGGTTTCATCTCAAAACTCTTTCCAGTCCAGTGCTAATCATTCCTATGTCAGAAAACAATCATTGTTTGCTTTACCCACTGTCCTATTAGCAAACCAGGAAACAGAGTTTGTACTTTTTTTTTTTAATTTAAAAAGCAAAATTCAAGTCAATTAAATTGAATTTTATATTATCCCAAAGAGAAATGCTATCATTCTATTCCACTCTCCTATTACTTTCTTTTGGACTTTGAAAGGTGTACATTTGGATATCATTATTTTGTTGAGTAACACAAAATAAGATCTAGGTCAGATATTAGAGACCACTCCAGGTTCATGGAGAGCACTCAGGGGAATGGACAGCTAGGTGTCTCCAAGGTCATAGCCCTGGCTATTAGAAGAGTTTTGGGGCAGCCTGGGTGGCTCAGTGGCTTAGCACCGCCTTCAGCCCAGGGCCTGATCCTGGAGACCTGGGATCGAGTCCCACATCAGGCTCCCTGCATGGAGCCTGCTTCTCCCTCTGCCTGTGTCTCTGCCTCTCTCTCTCTCTCTCTCTCTCTCTCTCATGAATAAATAAATAAAGTCTTAAAAAAAAAAAGTTTCTATTCGACACTGCTGAGAGTACCTGTGATCACAACCAGAAACCATGACGACTGTTCAAGATGTAAATTCCATAAGTCATGGAAGTTGTTTAGTATGCGTTATAAAATACTTGTAAAGGATTTGTTGAAACAGGTATCGAGTGTTAATTCTTTGCCTAGCACTTTATGTGTAAAACCCAAAAGGACTCCGTGAAGCAGCTCCATTTTACAGAAGATGGATCTGAGGTTTAGAGAATTTGAGTCCTACAAGAATCAGGACTAAAATCCAAGTACGTCAGACACCAAAAATGGTGCTCTTGTCCATGATATTATTAGCCTGCCTCCCACTTTGCCATTTGCCATCTGGTTTGGTACCTCTGCTGACTTTCCTTACCTAGAACTAAGAATCTTGGTAAGTGACCTAACCTGCAGGTATTATCACAAGCAGAAGAGTACCTGGACAGAAGCCAGTTACTTACATTCTCAAGCTCAATGTTCAGAGTCGATGTTGTCTAAATATCCTAATCCTAGAACTGCCCTCAGGCAATAGTACACCCCTAGAATTACATTAACACACAACACAGGCATATGCAAGTGCCACCTCCCACTAATGTTCTCCAAAATGAGAATGAGCCTTAATTTAGAAAATAAATACTTCCAGGACACAGAAACCATTGAAACATGTTATATGAACTAGCTATTTGAAGTAATTAGTGATTCTGGAGCAAAAGTCAATAATTGTCATGGCACTCTCTTTTTAAATAAATGGTTATTTTTCATATTCTAAAAACTCTAAGTAAGCCATTGGTAGCAGAGATTTGCCAAACATTGTGATATCCAATTTCACTCCAAGCAAGTATCTCACATGTGAAGGATCCTTGGTGCGTATGCTGATGTGTTGGCCAAGTTAAAACCTTTATTGCTCTCTGAATTATATGAATGTTTTCAAATGTGTTAATGTGGACTTTGCACCTTGCAGAAGCGGAAGACATTTTAATAAGCTGTATTGCATCTGCTAAAGGAGAATGCAGTTTGCAGAGATATTTACTTTTTAACCGTCAGTGAGAAAGCAGTAGTAAGACAGACAACAAAACCATGAAACTCACTTGGATTGTGCCTTTCTTTCTCATATCTTATTTTTCTGACTTCACCTCCTCTTCTCTGTAATTTTCTGCCCAGGCTGACTGGTATAAAATCCTTCAGCTTCTGCTTCTTGCTAGCAAGTAAAAAGAGGTCAAGCCAGAAAGACAGCAGAATACACACTGGTTACTATGCTACACACACCAGAAAATCTCCAAGAAAATGTTCGGAGCTCTCTCCAAATTGCCACTAAAAGTGCCACATTGTGGGATGCAAGAAAGCCATGTTTTTATGGTTATTTAAACTGAGCATCTTTGAACCAAAATAACTTCCTAACCTTTTCAGTAGGTATTCTTGGCCACCCCCCCTCAAAAATACATACAATTGGTTTCCTGGATTCAACATACAGGTCACTTCATTTAAGCCTCTGCTCAAATGTCACCACCTCAGAGTGGCCTTTGCAAAACGCCACTGTCTAAAATGTCACCCCACACCCTCTACCCCATTCTCTCTTGCTTCACTTTTCTTCTGAGCAGCGATGGCTACCTGACATTTTACAATAATATTTTCTGATCATTTGTTGGTTGGTTCTTTCTCCCTCTGGAATGTATGTGCCATGGGAGCAGATCTGCTTCGTTGGCTACTGTACCTCCAGTGCCTAAAATAGTACCCCACGCATGATAGGGATTCAATAAATATTTGTTGAATTAATTAAATACCTGTGAAAGCAAGCCGGGCCATATGGAGCTGGCATAAGTATCCCGACGTGCTATTTTCTGATGTCATTTGTTCTCACATAATCCCGCCAGAAAGAAACCTTTCCAGGGAGAGGATCTCTGGTCCAAGTTTCTTCCAGTTCTTTTCTTCTGTTCTCTGTGTAGTCAACCCAAAGGATATTTGAGTTCCATTTGCAGAGAAACACTAGAGATAGAAATGATAATGTCCCCTCAACTTAAAAGGGCCGAGCATGTTTTGAAAGTGTTTTATGAACTGGAAACCTTTCTATGAGGTATTTCACCACAGCCCCATAAAACCTTACACCCTGCTGGAATCTCATCCTGTTAAATTTGGCAGGGTTTCCTTCATCAAGTAATGAGTTCAATTCACGTTTTCATTTAAGTTCATACCCAGATACAAATCAGTGTCACTGCCACAGGCAACAATTCGTAGAATTCCCAGGAACTCGGGCTGAGGGAATGGAAGGCCTGGAAGATGGTGCGCCGGATTCTTCTGTGCGCATGGGGGCCCCGTGGCACAGAGCCTCTCAGTCTGCCCGGCTGCCAGGTCCTGTGGAGGCAGTTGGCTGAGTGGGCTTCCGGCTTCCATCTCAACTCGAGCTCCTCTTCTAAAGCCTCCCTGGATTTCCTGTGGTAATCCCTCTTTGTGTCCCTCTGAGAAAGAAACAATAATCGCTTTTTTTTTTTTTTCTGAGAGGAAAGTTCAAGAGCACAAGTGGTTTTAGTTAGGGATTCAATAAACACTTTGGCAGGAATGAGAAAAGCAGTGGAGAAAAGACCTAGTGGCTCTTCCAGTTCTAACCAAAAGTGGATATTCTTGTGTGAGGAAAAACCCAGCAGAGTGAATGCGAAGAGGGAGCTAGGTCTGTCCTTTGCTGATACACCAGGCAACTTAAATCTACAACGTCCTTCTCCTCCCTCGGTGGTTTATTTTATTTTATTTTTTTTAATAAATTAATTTTTATTGGTGTTCAATTTACCAACATACAGAAAAACACCCAGTGCTCATCCTGTCAAGTGTCCGCCTCGGTGGTTTATTTTAAAGAGTTGCCATTATCAAGAAATGATTGTTACTGCAAGGCAGTTGGTAAGGGCGACAGTCAGGGCACCAGGGTTGGGTGTTTGGAAGTTCTTTTCTGCCTGTGGGGAATTTGCCCTGATTTGCATTGACTTTATGACTTCCTGCAGGCAAACACCTGGAGACTCTTTCCCCGAGGTACTGCTGAGCCTCAGGACAAAGCCATCATATTAAGTCTTCATTAACAGCATGGCGGCCAGCTCTTCCCTTCCCCAAGCCAAATTCTCAGACTTCAAAGAGCTCAAAAATAAAAGGGTACTTAAAGGAAAGTTTTGTTTTGTTTTTAAATGTATATATTTGTCTTCTTCATGTTCAGAGAGCGAGCTAATTTACCCACCCACATATGGACCCACACAGAAACACACACACACACACACAAACACAAAGATATTCCTATTTTACTGGCCTTTTGGCTCAGCTGTAAATTTGTGACTCTGAGCTTCTCTGATCTTAGGGTTGAAGCCATAGTTCTAGGGACCCCAAATCTTGGTAATGATAGTGAAATTCCATCACTTTCCTTGATGCCAAGAGAGGCAGCCAACTGAGGACCCCCGAGCTGATGGTTGACATTCCCCTCTGGGAGATCTACCTATGGGACTTTTCCCACAGATAAATGGCTGCATTAGGACATGAGTCCTATTCTTTTGTGTGCAACATTTAAAGGCCTAGTGATGAATGACAGGACTCACTTTATTTTATAAAAAATATTTTTTTTTACTCTTATAGACTCTAATTTGATCCCTCCACTTAATAAAGATCAATATTTGGCATAAAATGGCATATTTTCCAAATTGTCCCATAATAGGCTGAACTATATATGTATACGTTGCTTTCAATAGGATAGCTTTATACCAGTGTGATTCACTTGAATCAGTTAATGCATTAATTCAATAGTAATTTTATTGAACACCTACAAATCCCAAGCATTGTACTAGAAGTCGGACACTGTGAGAAATCACAAATAATACAAGTTCTTTGGTGGTGTATTAAAAATGTGGGGCTAATAAGGGAAATAACCAGTCATTAAAATCAACCAGACATCATGAAGAGGGAATGTATGAAAAACCTACTTAGTCCCCAAAGGCATTTGGTTTAAGGCATAGCCTCTGTATTATAGCTTCTACTTTGTTTATTCACAAAATTCTTGGAATTTTTGAGTGGTTACATTTTACATTGTCATATCGCAACCCAACGTGCAGGAAGTGGCCTCTTTTAAAAAAAAAAAATATTATGTTTTACCAGGAGCTTTGATCTGGCGTGAGACATCAGTGTGGCTGTCACCAGAAACTCTCATAAGCCCAAGGACGAAAACTATCGTCTCTATTATCAAAGTCTTACCTACAGATACACTGGACTTTGTTGGGGGGTGACGGTGGGGGCACTGAAGAGTGGAAGTTCACAACCTAGAGTTTGAGAGGAATGCACTGAATGATGGGCTCAGGTCCCTGGAGAAATGGAAAAACAATCCCCCTCTGAAGACCTGCTACAGAAACCACAGAATTTTCTTTGGCAGCCAAGAGGAAGCAGGGCCTGCCAGACTGTTAAGATATGCACTCCGTGATTTCCAGAGAGAAGATGAGAGGTGAGGCTGGGATAGGACTTAGCCAAGGCTGGGGGGTTGGGGCTAGGGAGGAGGGAACGAAGCGAAGAGAAGGCTGATGCCAAGTTGTCAGGAGAAAGGGAGGATGACGCTCTTACAGCGCTAGAAGAGGTCAATAAATCACCACCCTTATCTTGCAAACAGAGCCTGTGACTTCAAAAATTAGCTCATTTATTCTGCACAATTAAATTTATTGAAGTGTGACAGAAAAGTTTAGCAGGCAGCGAAGCATAAAGCCAGCAACAGCCGAAGCGAACATCTGAGTGAATGACACAATTAGTTGATTTTCATTTTATTTATCAATATAATTATTGAATTGTATTTATCCTTTTTCACAGAATTTTACAATTATTACAGCCCAGGCCTCTGGGGAAAGAATTAGTTCAAATTTTCAGTCTAAATTAATGCGATTATGGAGTTGCTAATAAAAAGAAAGTTCTTTAAAGTGCTACACAATCTTGTATTCAATGTCACTCCCGTCCCAGGGTTTAGCAAGCCAGCCCCTTTTCAAGTGAATGTGGTCAATTGAATTTAAATTTGTGAATGTGACAGATTATCTAGGTGGGGACTGAGCTCTCAGGGGCCAGTGCCCTCACCTCCCAGACTTTAAAGCAGCTCCAGGTTTGTCTGGTATCTCTCACGTTGGAGTTAAGCACAATTTTGTTTGTTTGCTTTGAAAATGATGAAAAACTCTGGAAATATTTTCTGGCCTTAATGAATTTGGAAAAGGAAGAAGCCTGGAGGTGATAGGAATGCTTGCTTTTTTTGGCCTTATCTTAACCCCCTACACCAGCTGGCATTCCAGTGGATCTTGTTTTTTTTTGTTGTTTGTTTGTTTTGTTTTTTGTTTTTTTAAGATTTTATTTATTCATGAGAGACACAGAGAGAGAGAGGTGCAAAGACACAGGCAGAGGGAGAAGCAGACTCCATGCAGGGAACCCGACGCAGGACTCGATCCCATGTCCCCAGGATCACACCCTGGGCTGAAGGCGGTGCTAAACCACTTAGCCACCGGGGCTGCCCTCCAACGGTGCTTCTTTAAGAGAGAGCCATCAAAAATGTAGAACAAATACGACGGGATGAGCACTGGGTGTTTTTCTGTATGTTGGTAAATTGAACACCAATAAAAATTAATAAAAAAAAAAAAAAAAGAACAAATACAAGTCGGTAAGACAGGATTCATGTTCCAGAGGGGGTGGGAGGTGGCCCACCACACAGTTTCTGGGAGCCTGGCTTATCCCCCTGAGGCAGCAGCATATGAATACACCAGCTGTCTGGAGCTGAAGAGTCTTCTCAAAAGACTTCTGGGTGCCCAAGTACACACTTCTCATGAGGTCTGAAAAATGACCCATTTCCCACAGGAAGCACAGTTTCATTCAGCTCCTACAGGCTTCTCAGGGAAATGTGTGTTCTTTGGCATGTGAGAGATGCTCAGCTTCTCTGTTAAGGTAGAGTAAGGTAATTCAAGCTCAACATTCTTTTTTTCAGAGAGAGAGAGAGCAAGCGCACACATGCACATGTGTGAGCAGAGGGAGAGGGAGATAGAATTTTGAACAGGCTCCACGCCCAGTGCAGACCTCCACACAGGGCTCTATCTCAGGACTATGAGATTGTGACCTGAGCCTAAATCAAGGGTCAGATGCTTAACCGACTGAGCCACCCAGGCGCCCCAAGCTCAGCTTTTAAGACACCCAGCATGGGATGCAGTTCCAAAGAGATCTATGAAAGCAGTGATTTTTCAAGCTTAGAATTTCTAAGGATGGGGGAAGCTTCTTAAAATGAAGATTCCCAGGCCTTACTTCCAGGAGAGGAAGGTGGTGTGCAATTGCAAATGAATACTCCAAGAGGTGCCTTTGACTATGGCCTTGTAACCAACTTTAAAAAGTACTGATGGTACTAAATAAATCATGCTCTTGAACAGTGGCAGCTTATTCAGAGATAAGCAGTCCTGCTACCCATAAAACTTGGAGACCGGTTAACTCACAGTGAAAACGAGAGCACTGAATTCTGACCCTAATATGGCCAACTAACATGCAAACTAAAGGCAGACCATCACTGTCACATATCCGTGTGCTAAGTTTATCCAATTATTAGTCACATTTATAGCACTCACGAGGTGTCCATCATGACCCACACGAATTCTGCATCCCGCATTGTCTTCAACCCTCACGTTTAATGTATCAGCAAATCCTGTCTATTATGCCTCCAAAATGAGTCCCAAAACCATCTACTTCTTCCCATATCCACTAGGTAAAATCTTTGTTCCTCACCCTGGACGCTGGAAGCAGAGTGGGTAGGAGGCAGCTAAAGGTTCACATCTGTGAGATAGCCAAGGACTATGTTCTGTAGGGCCTTGGATGCCTTCCACATTGGATTTTATCCTAAATTTGACAGTCACAAGATTGTTGAGATGTCATGGCCATCTAGATCTGATGCTTCCTTTTCAAAGATTTTGCTAGCTAGATGGAACATAGGATGAGTCCGGTTGAAAAAACGAGTCCAGTTGAAACTAAATCTTGAAGTCGCAGGATTGATGCCGATGACATCCAGGGTTGCATCTCTCAAGAAGTCAAACCTTGGGTGTGTTATGCCCCACAAGGGGACATGATCTATTACCGTAGTTGGCACCATCCACCTCCACTGATACCCCATTATTCCAAGATGGTCTTTGAAACAGGAGAGTTTGATGATGCTGAAGATTGAGTGTGCAGCTTCTGGCCTGGCGGGTGGGCATGCCTTCCATATGAAGGTCTCTCTTCCTTTCATGGAGGTGAGAGGTCACATTTGATGACACATTCCCAGCAATCCCCAAGCCAGGCACACAGACTGGCATTAGTTAGGGTCCCAATGTTCTCCAGTTATGCTGTTGTTGTTCTTAATGAGCTTCTCCTTGGGACATGTGAGTGCGTCTGTGTCAGGAGGAGTCGTGTTCTTTATAAATAAAGGTAGAAAAATTTGAAAAAAAAAAAGAATTCAGAAAGATATCCGAGTCTGCTGTTAATTACAACATAAACAGATACTAAAGGGGGTGAAGAGAAACTCTATTCTGTTATGACTCATTCTTTTGCAAATCATGGACTACTTTTGACACGATTCTACTCAATCTTCACGCCATTATAACATAATTTTTGGATATATACTTTGAATCATGTTTCTAATGGTCACAAAGATTTAGCTACCTTTTTTCTACCTTGTATATTTTGAGAGGGGCTAGCAGTGAGCTGCATACTTACATAAGATGGAGAAGATCTAATTTGTGGGAATTATTGAGTTATCTCCATAGAGCATGCGGTCTATCATTGTAATGACAGCCTAGACATCTCATTCATAAAATTCTATCACACCCTGATGCCAAGAAGGAAGTTTTTATTAATGTCAAGACACTCACATTCTGAAGCTATACATTTTTTTTAATGAGGGAGCAGGGAAGGGAGAAAAAAGTGTAAGATATTCATGGGTCATTGGAGAAAGGGCTGACTCGCCTCTATGATGATTGGACCTCACAGGAGAGCAAAAAGGTCGAAATTATGCATGAGTGAAATACATGGGCTTACCCTAAAGTGAAATAGAGAAGGTCAAATATTTCATTTCAAATTAAAAGAGCAGAAGGAGATATGCTGTTTACAAGTCCATCCTGTAGTGATCCAGTTATACCCATGACCCAGGGCTAGACAGTCGATCCTTAATGTAGATTTGAACTGTGTGGGTCCAGTTATGTGCGGATTTTTTTCAATCAATACAGTACAGTACTGTAAATGTATGCCCTGTTCTTTATGATTTTTCTTAATAACATTTTCTCTTCGCTAGCTTACTTTATTGCAAAAATACAGTATAAAATACATAAAACATACAAAATATGTGCTTATTGGATATTTATGTTATTAATAAGGTTCTAGTGAACAGTAGGCTATTAGTAGTTACATTTTTGTGGAATCAGAAGTTCTATGTGGATTTTCAACCCATTTCTTATATTGTTCAAGGATCAACTGTCTATCAATTTACCCATGTCTGCAAATTTTCAACACAGCTTTCAAGCTGTATGGGAACAAGTTAAATGAACCCGATGCCCTTATTTTGAGTGTAGCACTTCTGTGAATTTTTTTGTCCCTGTGGTAGACACCCTAGACCTTAAAATTGTTCTTGGTCAACTTTCCAGTTCAGACTCTCTTAATAATACCCAACACCAAATGTATGTGTTGAAATTTCCAAGAAATTGCCATTTTCTTTCAAATTGGGCTTCCTGGAAATCTCTCATGGGTTTTAATGCATATGCTGTAAATGAATCCACTTTTGCATTTCATTAGGACAATTTCTTAGGCCAGGGGCTGATAACTTCCTCAAAGAATAGGCTATGACCATGTACACTGGGACATAAATCTTTTTAGCCTTCTTGGATTCCCTCAACTCTCTCCCTCTCCCTCTCTTTCTCTCTCTTTCCCTAATCAGTTTATAAATGCTCCTTCCTCCATGCCAGATCACCTTTCCAGTACTGGATTTTAATAAAACACCACACTGTGGGGTACAGGATTAGCATCTGGAAAAGTGGTGGAAGGGCCAGCTGACGTAGCTTCTCCAGAAGACACAGAGTTAGCTTCTCATGGGATGAAAGTTGGACACTTGGAAAGGGGAAAGAGGAAAAAGCTGGACAAATAAGTTTCCCTACTCTTTTTTGTATCCTATAGGTTACTTTGGGGTAATGTATCTATTTGTAAACCTTCTGTAGAATCCCCAAGTATAGCACTAATAATCCTACTAAGTGATTTGCTGTGGCTTGTTGTAAGGTAGTGATTACATTTCATCCCATCTTACCCTGCTTTCCTTATCTTCTGCTCCCACCTTCACTGCTCTGGACTTGTACCTCCAAGGAAAATGTTTGCACCAAATCCTTGTCTCAGGATCTGATTTCTAAAGGAACTCAGGCTAAGACTCCAAGTTTTCTGTAAATGTGGAGGAAGGCAGTTCAACCAGCTTAAAACAGCCATTAGATTCTGAGCCCTGGGTGACCATCAGAATGATTCACGTTTTAATAACGAAGTCGTGTAAAGAAAGGGTAATAAAGCCAGAATGGAGAAAACTGATAGCAAAATGGAGAGTGAGACCCCCCACTCCAAAGCTACATTTTCCTAACTTCAACTTTGGTCTGGAGTTGGCTTGGACTTAGTGGAGCCACTAGAGCCACACTCTCGGGCCTCTAACCCACAAGTTGTAGACCTTGGATGGGGAGACAAAGACTAATTGACAGTGAACATTTCAATTCTGTTTACTCCACTACTTAGGTGACTGAGAAGAAGAAATATGGGTAATTTTTATGTGTCTGGGTGTGTTCTTTTGTGAGCTGTTTGTTATTCTGAGCCCTATAAAAATAACAAAAACTGGAACTTGGAAATGACAGTTCTTACTTAAAACAAAGTCTGGCATTACATCGATTCATTCACCTTGGAGATTAAGAAGAAATATTTTTCCAGAGTTTGTCCTATCAACAATACTCCATTAGGATACACAGCTATCTATCTGAGGGTATTAAAAGAAGTGAGGGCTAATGGGAATCCAAGAAATAGCTTAAGTATTGGGAAACAAAATGGAATTACTCTATGTAATGTGATTGTATGACTCCTAGGCCGCATGTATCATTCTAAACTTTTCATGGGCTTTAAATCATTTAATCACTGACATGATCCTATAAAAAAAGTACTATCATCCTAATTTTGCAGATGAAGAAAATAGGTTGTTGCATAGTTAAGTGAAAGAGTTGGATTTGGAATTCAGCTCCAACCAACCAAAACGCAATTTCTTCATCTTACACTGAAAGTACAATGGCATTATTTTACATATTAGATACATTTTCAGCTATGCATCAAATACCATCATTAAGTAAATTCCTTTGCAGACTAGATAGTATATTTGTTCCTCGTGTAGAACAAAACAACAACAATAACCACAACAACAACTTAGGGATACATTCAATCTTCCTGAAGTCATTTTCAATCTCTTTTCCTTGAGCAACTATAATGCCAAACCATAAATGGCTGTTATCCTTATCCATCTAAAATTAGCTTTGTTTTAGTTTGGTCATGAGAAAGCTGTTAGATATGAATTAGGCTAAGAAATTAGGATACAGATCTCCTACAAGTGAGGAAAAAAACATAGACAAGAATTCCTCTACCAAGAAGCTGTGCAACAGATGTCACATACTCACTGATGCCAAAGCACATCAATCATGGAGCAGTTATGGGAGGATAGTTCTGAAGCAATGTTCCATCATCAGTCGGTTCTTTCTGGGTGAAAGCTTTCCCTTCCCTCAGTTCTACTCTCAGAATCTATTGTGATTAAGTATCACCTCCTCTTAGAAGTCCTCTGTACTGCTACTGCAATGTTCTGGCTTTCTTATCATTGGACTCTCTCCCAATATCTCTTACCTAAACAAGATATACCAAGGCATATAAAGGTAAAATAGGTGTTTTATTCAAGTTTTACTACAAATAATATAACAACCCAAATTTCTTGAACGCTTTGGTGCAAACAGGAATATTGTATACATTTCCTTTTTCAAATTGCCTTATTAATCTATGCATTAACATGCTTTTTCTTTCTCATTTCCCCCCTTCCATCTTTCTTCTCTTCTTTCCTTTCCCTTAAAAATGTTGCAAAATGAACCCCATCAAGTTAATTTATTTGCATATAAACCATCATGGAGCATCTCAAGAAGGCTAGATGAAATACCTTACTGACTGTTGTGGTAATCCTTTGTTCTGTGTTCCAGAAATAGCTGATCTCACTTCAATTTTCTTGAGAATCTGGGTAGGACTGTCAGATTCTATCTTCTTTCACAAAATAAAAACAGAAAAAAAAAAACAGGAAACAGACATTCAAAGTATTTTTTTTCTGCAACCAAATGCATTAAGTGATTTAAAGAGCTTAGTCAGATCTATTTTCTACAAATCATTTCAGACAGTATTTTCCAAGCATCTTAGGAAAAATGTTAATTAATTATTGTGGATAATGTTAGGTTATATTTTGTCTTATTACAATGAGTCCACTTGAAAGAAATTTCCATGAGCCTGAGTAATTATATCTGCCTTTTATACTCTAGAGTCTTGGATGCATACAATCTCTTATAACATTTTTCAAGCTGCACCATTAAAGAGGTTAAAAGACTTGAGAATTTTGGAAGCTGGGGTGTTATCACCGTCTCTCTGGCTCACACCCCCTCTCTGGCACTTTGGGATAAACGTATATGATGGAAATAATTTCTTCACCTTCCATGCGGCTAATAAGTAGCTCTGTCACTACAAGTATCTGTTGATAATTAGAACTCTGTGTTCTCCTTATAGACACTTCATGGACTTTTAATCTTACCTAGAGCCCTGGGAGTGAGCAAAATTAAAAAGAAGAGACCCGGTGAAGTGTAGAGAGGGAGAAAGAAAAGATACTGAACTATTACTCCAATTTCAGACTCAGCAGAAGGGAAGGGATGGAGGGATGAGGGATGAGGAGAGGAATGACAGAGGAAAAAAGGGAGGGAAGGAGTATCAAAAAGAAAAAAAAAAGTTTGTTAGGTGCCCCGTAGTTGGATCTACACAAAGCAAAATGAAACGCTGAAATTAATTAGGCAGGTTAATTAGAAGATAAGACTTTGAAACAGATCCAGAGAATTCTGTGATATCCGGGGAGCATCACACTTCTATGATTCAGAATATAAATGTTTTGGCCTAAAAAGGAGTGGGAGGAGGTGTGGGAGGACTTGGGGATCTGGCTGAAGGGAGAGGAGGTGCAATCCATCTGGGGGAGGGGAAGGGGAAGGAGAAGTTATGGAGAAAAAAAGCAGGGGGGAGTCAGGAGGAACCTGCAAGAAGAGTTGAGAAGCACTCAAGCTGAGAGACTCATTTCTTAAAAGCTTAGCAATATTTTGTATCCTTGGCTATAGTGGTTATTTCTTGATTACTGTTGATAGAAGATTTCCTAGGTCATAAACTTGCTAAGACTGTAATCTGGGTCTCATCTCGCTTCCAAATCTCTCTTCAAAAAATATAACTAGGCTGTTTAATTAATGAACATTAGTATATTATTATGATCTAAGGGTATATGAATTGGTATCACAAACTGTTAAACTTCATACAAATTTCTCTGTGACATTAATAAGGAAAATATCTCATCTAGCCTATATATTTCATAATCATAAATCCAACCTTATTTTTATGGGCACTGATGCTAGAATTATTTTGGAGAAAAAAAGAAAAGAAAAGGAATTTCCTAATTGTAATAATAGTCACTGAAGGTGGCTGGCATTCCTGTCATCCTGGTCTCCCACCTTACTCCCAGCTAACAAAATTTGAATCTCTAAACAAAATCATATTAGATATGAACATCAAGAAAGGCTGAATTTTCTCACTTCTCCACATAAAACTCCAGAGATTGAAATGAAAGGTCTTTTGGAAACTTCAACATCATCACTAGCTCAAAACTTTATACCTTTACACTGTCTCAGAGAATCTATAATGAATTTTGTCAAACACAATATTCCCTTCACTTATTTAGAATTGAGGAGGAAAATATTATTGTCCATCATCTCAAAGTAACAAATTGATGACTTTTAAACATGAAAACCAAAATCATCCAAATGCACATATTTATTTTTCCTGGAATGATACATGTTTTGTTTACGACGAAAGTTCCAGATTAAACTGTTTAACAGATTAGTGAAAATCTGATCATGCTAACATTCTGGTTTTGTGCATTCTGTGTTCCTATTATAAAGAAACAGGTTAAAAAAAGGCACTTGATCTAAAAGACGACTTAATGAAAGGAAAGTAAATTTAGAACTTGACAAGTAGTTTTGTATTAGCAGTGTATAATACATGACAAAATTAAAATTCTTACTGAGTCCTATTCACTGTGAAAATCTGAATATTTTTCCTTGCAATTGTTTAAGCAACTGCTTTTAACTCAAATGTAGAAGGCTTTAGTTTTGTCTTCATGATTACTATAAATCTGTCCATCTCTTTGTAATCATCCATAAATGCTACTGACCTGAATTGTTTGACAGATATTATGGAATGAAAATGACGATAGACTCTTAACAAAAATACTTTCACATGTTTCTAGTTCTTACACTTAGGAGTTAAACTGCTTCAAGTTAAAACACTTTAGTTAGCAATGCCTGGGTGGCTCAGTGGTTGAGCATCTGCTCAGGTTGTGACCTGAGGTCCTGGGATTGTGTCCCGTACCAGACTCCCTGCAAGAAGCCTGCCTCTCCCTCTCCCTCTGCCTATGTCTCTGCCTCTCTCTCTGTGTCTCTTGTGAATAAATAAAATCTTTTAAAAAAAAAAAAAACCCACTTTGTTTACAATACAGAAAATACACCTAAGATACAAAGCAAACCATTGAAGGTCACAAAGCCAATAAGCAGGTGAAGATTAAAAAATACTTTCTTTCCTGAATCTGAGCCCAAACAGCTTCCTTCCCTCAACATAACAGCTAGCTAGCTCTTTTTGGGCCTGGAAAATGTACTTAGATACTGATTCTCACCTTCCAGAAGCTTATATCCCAGTGGGGTCACAGAATTATGTAAATGAGGCCAACTCACCTGTTCCTGTTCTTTTTTAGTTGTCTCTTCTGTACCTGCCTTCAATCTAAGGTGAGTAATAATACCCAAACTTGGGAAATGATTCATGACCCTTTGAGTAAATTGGCCTGTTAGCAGCATTGGTTCATATGGTCCACGTTAGGAGCACAGAAATTGGATTTATGCCTTATACTTTGGCCAACAGTGGATTTAAAATGGCTGTACCCTTTCCAGAACTTCCAACCTTCAAACAAGGGGTGTTCTTTTGCCTTAAAGTCACCTTCAGGTGATTTTTTTCCTAACAGATAAATATAAAGTTGAATTTGAGCTTTTGCATGATTCTTTGCACTGATTTCTTGAAAGGTCAATTTTTTTTCTTTTTTTCACATGTAACAAAAACAAATGAAGAAACATATCAAAACTCAAAATTGGCACAAAGGCTACTACACTAACAAATATTTTTACTTAAATTTACTTCACACATTTCTGAGTTAGAATATTATTTCCTGGAGATTACAAAATGCTTCCTTGCCTTAGAGAAGCCTAAAAATAAATCTGTACATTTAACTCTTTCTAACAATGCAAAATCCTAAGAATATTTAAATTCCATTTACCCCACTTCCCACCTTATGTACTATTGTCATTATATATTTTAATTTTATATATTTTTAAATCCTGCAAGACAGGGCACCTGAGTGGCTCATGGTTGAGCATATGCCTTTGACTCAGTTCATGATCCTGGGGTCCTAGGATTGAGCCCCGCATCAGACTCCCCAAGGGAGCCTGCTTCTCCCTTTCTCTATGTCTCTGCCTCTATCTCTGCTTCTTATGAATAAATAAATAAAGTCTTTAAAAATCCTATAAGACATTATAGGGGTCTTACATAATCTATATCAATTTAGAATTAGCTGCCTATTTACCTTTCCTGTTGCTTTAATTCCTTCTTATTTATTTATTATTTATACTGATTGGCATATATTTTATGTTTTTTAATTAAAAAAAATTTATTGTGATAACATGCTTACCATGAGAGCTATCCTCTTAACAAATTTTGAGTATACAATAAATACGTTACTGTTCACTACAGATACAAAGTTAAACAGTAGATCTCTAGAGCTTATTTATCTTAACTGAAACTTTTGTCCATTGATTAACGGTGGGCGTCGGCGCGCGCCGCGATGCCGGCCGGGCACGTCTCGCGGGTCCGGGCCCTGTACCGGCGCATCCTGCTGCTGCACCGGGCTCTGCCCCCAGACCTCAAAACCCTTGGCGACCTTTACGTGAAGGACGAATTTAGGAGACATAAGACCGTGGGTTCTGACGAGGCCCAGCGTTTCCTGCGGGAATGGGAGGTGTATGCCTCAGTGCTATGGCAACAAACTAATGAAAACAGACAAAATTCAACAGAAAAAGTATGTTTTGGAGCTGCCCTACCAGAAGAAAAACTTTTTTTTTTTTTAATTAATTTTTATTGGTGTTCAATTTACCAACATACAGAAAAACACCCAGTGCTCATCCCGTCAAGTGTCCACCTCAGTGCCCGTCACCCATTCCCCTCCAACACCCGCCCTCCTCCCCCTCCACCACCCCTAGTTCGTTTCCCAGAGTTAGGAGTCTTTATGTTCTGTCTCCCTTCCTGATATTTCCCAACATTTCTTCTCCCTTCCTTTATATTCCCTTTCACTATTATTCATATTCCCCAAATGAATGAGAACATACACTGTTTGTCCTTCTCCGACTGACTTATTTCACTCAGCATAATACCCTCCAGTTCCATCCACGTTGAAGCAAATGGTGGGTATTTGTCGTTTCTAATTGCTGAGTAATATTCCATTGTATACATAAACCACATCTCCAGAAGAAAAACTTAATGACTTTCGTGATGAACAAATTGGACAGTTGCAGGAGCTGATGCAAGAAGCTACTAAACCCAACAGACAATTTAGTATTACTGAATCTAGGAAACCAGAATTTTAATCTATACAATAAAACTTAGCAAAGCAAAAAAAAAATTTTTTTACCCCATCCACGCCCTTCCAATTCCTTTCTCACTCTCAAGGCTGGAGGTAGAGGTGGGGGTGGGGGCTTCCTCAAAGCCTGAAGGAAAAAAAGCCCCTCTCTGTTCCAGCTTTCCAAAGTTGGGGCAGGGGTTCTGAGGTTCTGGGAAGTTGGCAAACCCAAGTGTCAAGAGTCAATGACCTTGGGTTTCTGAAAGCAGCTGCAGGCGGTGGTGGTGGATGGGGTGGGGCTGTGCATAGACGATATTCCCATTCCCCTTCTCCCCAGCCCCTGGTAGCTACTACTCTGGTCTTTGGTTTTATGAATCGATGATTTTAGATACCTCATATAAGTGGAGTCATGCAGTACTTGTCTTTGTGTTTCTGGATTATTCCACTTAACATAATAAGCTCAAGGTCCATCCATGTTACTGCATATTGCAGGATTTCTTTCCTTTCCTTTCCTTTCCTTTCCTTTCCTTTCCTTTCCTTTCCTTTCCTCTTTCCTTTCCTTCCCTTTTCTTTTCTTTTCTTTTCTTTTTTTTCTTTTCTTTCTTTCTTTCTTTCTTTCTTTCTTTCTTTCTTTCTTTCTTCTTTCTTTCTTTCTTTCTTTCTTTCTTTCTTTCTTTCTTTCTTTCTTTCTTTCTTTTTGGCTGAATAGCATTCCATTGTATATCTAAATCACATTGTCTGTATGCATTCACCTGCTAATAGTCACTGGAGTTGTTTCCACACCTTGGTTATTATGAATAAGGCTGCAGTGCACAGGGGGATGCTAATATCTTCTTGAGATCCTAATTTCAATTCTTCTGGCTATATACCCCAATGTGGTATTGCTGGATGGTATGGTAGTTCTATTTTTAATTGTTTAGAGAACCTCTACACTGCTTTCCATGGTGGGCCTATATTCCTTTATGCAGCTTTGAGCTTTTCCTAGAATCATTTTTTTTTCTTCCAAAAAGTGCTCTTTATCATTTCCAATAATTTCCATCTTTGGGTGAAAAGTTCTTTCTATTTTGAAGAGACTCTGCCAGTGTCTTTATCACTGAGAGATATTTTCTGATATCTCTGAGAGATATTTTCACTGATTATGGAATTTTAAGTAGAAAGGTGTTTTCCCTTGTTAATTTGATGCTCTAATTCCATTGTATCAGTTTTTGTTATTTTAGCGAAGACAACTGTGCAATTAGTGGCTGTTTCAATAAAGATACATTTCCCCTTCTGTATGCCCCTAAGATTTCCTCCATGATTTTGGTTTTAGTCATTTTTGTAGTGATGTCCTAGGTGTGATTTCCTTTATATTACCGAAGTTTATACATCTTTTCTAATATTGGGCTTCATGTCTTTTACTGGCTTTGGAAAATTCTCACCTATTATTTCTTGTAATATTGCGTTTACCATGCCTTCTTCTCCTTTTCTACTGCAATGCGATGTTTGTAAGCCTTTTCACTATTTCCTCTTTTTCTTATATTCCATCTATATTCTTTTCTCACTTCAGTTTAGATATTTTTTTGTCATATTTTCCCTGGACTCTATTTCTTTCTTCCTTCAATCTATTTACATTAAATTAAATATCTTCTTGTTTTTGAGGTTTTAGAATTTTCATTCTTTTCTTTTTTTCTTTTTTTTTTTTTTTAATTAACTTTTATTGGTGTTCAATTTACCAACATACAGAAAAACACCCAGTGCTCATCCCGTCAAGTGTCCACCTCAGTGCCCATCACCCATTCCCCTCCAACACCCGCCCTCCTCCCCTTCCACCACCCCTAGTTCGTTTCCCCGAGTTAGGAGTCTTTATGTTCCGTCTCCCTTCCTGATATTTCCCAACATTTCTTTTCCCTTCCTTTATATTCCCTTTTTCCAGTGTTCTGATGAAAGCCTTCATGGGAATTTAGAACACAGGAAATATAGATATCTTAAAATCCTGGTCTAAAAGCCCCATTATCTGCATGACCTCTCGGAATTCTTTTATTCTCTGTTGTTTCTTTTGATATTCATCCTTCAAACATGTTTTCTGATGTCCTTTTTGTATCCCTGGTCCCTTTAAATCAAATGCAGGACATTCTGTTTTTATAAAGCTTGCAGGTAATTTGTAACCTAGAATTCCATCTTCCTTTACAGGGAATTTATGCTTGCTTTTTTTTTTTTTTTTTTTTTTTTGTAACTAAGTCAGGAATATTTGCTTATAATGGTCTGCTTTCCTTGGTGGGCTTGAGGCAGTTAGAGACCATGGAACAAGCACCTACTGAGAAACATAGTACACCTGCTATGTTTTTTTTTTTTTAAGATTTATTTATTTAAAAAAATTATTTATTCATTCATGAGATACACAGATAGAGAGAGGGGCAGAGACATAGGCAGAGGGAGAAGCAAGCTCTTTGCAGGAGCCCAATGTGGGACTCGATCCCGGATCCCAGATCACGACCTGAGTGGAAGGCAGGCGCCAACCACTGAGCCATCCAGGCGTCCCAACACCAGCTATTCTTAACCACCCTTCCTATAAAGCAAAACAGGACGCAGTCAAGGATGCGCCACACATAGAAGCTAAACTTAAAACAGAGGACCCAGGCTCCTAAAAAGAAGAGTGAGCTGCCTGAGCGGCCTATCAATATCGATCAATCAAGACAAAGCCCTGCCAACCAATCCAGATGAGGTCTTGCCAACCAATTAAGATGAGGACTTTTCAACCAACCAGGACACAGCCCTTCCAACCAGTTGGGGCGATGGAACTTTCTCTATATTAGCAGGGCCTCCCACCTGGTCAACAAGGTAGCTTCCTCCCTCCCTGCCTCCTTCTCTCCCTCCCTCCCTTCCTCCCTCTCTCTCTCACAGTGATGTTTTTTGGTTCAGCTCAAGCCATAGATGCAATAAAACCCTGGCTGTGTTTGGTTTTGGGGTCCAGGCTCATTTCTTAACAGGCTTGTGACTTTATTTTTGTTTTTCCAGACTTGTAAATCTGTCAAAAATTTAGTTAAGCTTCTTAGGCTGCCAGCCACTAATTTTGGAATAGGTAGATGACTTTAGGCGAATAGGAACGCTAAAGGCAAGGCTTTCTTCTTTGGCATCCATTCTTCTCCTTAATTTTGGCTCTGTAATTCCTCACTTTCTTGTTAGCTTTCTAACAAGACATAATTTTTACTTTGTCCAGGTTTTTTATTTGGTCTTAGCAGAAGAGGTGGTCCTGATTTCCTGATCCAGCAATCCTGGAAGAAGAACTTTGCATCACTTTAGAAGAAAAACCAACCAATATGAGATGTGTCCATGGTATAGGAAGCTTCACACAGGCTAAAAAAAGGAATTTAGAAACCATCACTAAAAGAGGAATTTAGAAACTATCACTAATTTAACTCTTTTACCGGTGAACAAAATAAGACAACTGGTTAGTCAAAGCTAGTTGAAGTATCTGATATCCAGTCTGGTAATTTATACGAAAAATTACTATTATATGAAATAAAAACAATCGCTGTATTCACCTTTTCTCCAACACCAAGGAAATAGTTATAATATTGTATTATACTGTGTGTAATAAAATAACATAAGGAACAAATAATGACCTAGAAGCAATAATGTTCCAGCCATTTACTGAAAACAGAGAGCCAGCTATCTGTATTTTTTCTTAAAGATATTTGGGAAAGGAAATTCACTAGGTGTTTGGATTTATTATTTGAGGAGAGTGAGGAAATATTGTCTTAAATTCAATATATACTCTATTGCTGTAGCTATTTCTAATTTTTCTACTGTCTTTGGAAAAGATGACAAATGGTTTTTCTCTTCCACTGAGCAATGCCTAAAACACTGAAAACTATTTTTAGGCCAGCTTTCTGGCACTTTTGCTTTAGAACAATTGATTTTAAAACTTTTGAATAGAAAGGAATGAAATACTGATATATATATTTATATATATATACAAATGTGTATATATACATGTATGTACATATATATATCAACATAGAATAATCTTGGAAAGCATTATGTTGGGGCACGAAAGAATACATTTATATGGATCCATCCACATGGAATGTCCAAAAAAAACCCCAAATCTATAGAGACAGCAGATAGCAGATTAGTGGGTTGCCTGGGGCTGAAATGGGAGAAGGGATTAGTGGCAAACTAGTGCAAAAAATCATTTTTGGTAATGAAATGTTCTAAAATGTATTTTGGTAATGATTGTATAACTATCAATTTACTAAAAATCAATGAATTATACCCTTCATGTGAATTTTATAATGTGTACATTATGCCTCCATAAAGCTGTTGTTGTGGCCACTCTGAAGACATAAATGATCCCCTAACCTCAAAATCTAGTTCAGATGTCAAGACTAATGATACCACACATACCCAAGAAAGTATGGCAAATTTTGTTATTCACATCATGTGGCTTTCTGGAAATAGTAGGGCAGGCTTCCCAAGTTGGTCTGAAAAGTGCTCAGAGAGTTGAGAAGGAGATTAGGGTTTTTATTGTGGTTAGGTGGAGGGACGGGGGTGAAGGTGCTCTTTCATGGGCAGGGGTTTGCATGGTTTGAAACTCCCACAGGTACCAAAGAAGGGAGCGTCTGGGATTTCTTATCGGCTTTCCCAGATGCAAGGCAGAAGGGAATGAAAGAGAGGTATGGCTCTAAGGCTGTCAGTAGTTAGACATCAAAAAGCGTGGAATCAGACTCTTTATTAGGGCTGTTAAAATTTATTTTCCCTAGCAGTTCTGTAGCAGTTCCTCAAGTCATCTTATATCCTCCCTAAACATATCAGGGTAAACTATACCTATAGCACTTGTCAATCGTTATTGTCCATTTATTGTCCCCCTCACTAGATGGTGAGCTGCCTGAGTGACCTTGAAAGACCTAATACTTCCATAACATTTGGAATATGGTACATACCATCGTTTTTTTTATTGTTGAAAATAGGTGACAGTGTGGAATGAACAAAGCAGGGAGGAAAAAGATCAGGGTTGTAAGGAAAACCTTCCCCCCAAAGTGTGTTCTCCTTACTCATTCCCTTTTTTGCTCCATCTTGGATGATTTAATTTCTTACTGCAAAGAAAATAGAAAAGTAACAGCATAGTAAAAGTGAAGCTCACATTTTCTTTGTTGTCAGAGAGGCAACAAGTTCATATTTCATATGAATATTAATATATTCTTGTTTGATTACTAAATATGTAACTTCAATACTGTGTTTTAATATACTTAATTCTTACCCTTTTATGTAATCTTCTCTCATGTTCACAAAATAATTAATCTGAGAACTCTGAGCATACACAGTGCCTATTTCTTCCAGTCTCTTACTTCCTAATAAATTCCAAGCTCTGCCACATCATCCTCATCCATTACCTGGTTGACTAGAAGTTACTTCTTATGAAAGAAAGTTCTAGATCACTCTATTATTCTAAAGAAATTGGAGAGAACTCACTCTTAAAAGTGGTTTGGTTTGGATAATAACTCAAACACAGTTATGATACGCATTATCCACAGATAGATTTCAGGAACTTTTTAGATAAGACTACTTTGAGTCATAAGTCTACTTTGAGTAGACTTTCTAATTTTAGGTCAATCATGTATAACTATATATAGTTATGCAATAGCATCATAAATGTATTTAGCTTTTCTAGGTTTATGTGTGTACATATAATACATATACATACACATATGTATCAAATTATATATCATTTGTGACATAAAATTGTTGAGAAAGCATTGGTTTAACAATCAAAATGCATAAGTTCTAGTCTTGGATAAATCACACCCAACTTGGTAAATCATATAATTTCTTTGAGTCTCAAATTCTCTATAAAATGGAAGTAAAATTTGTGATCTACAGAAAACCAAGTAATAGCTAGTAGCTGGAAGCCCTGGAAAATTTTGCAATTTTACACATTTTTAAGATATTTCAAAACCTATTGCCAGCTCCTGAAGAGATGACCCAGATATATAATCACAAGAGAAGCATATACAAATATTGCCAAGAAGCCAAGAACTTATCCGTATGGGCTGTAAATGGTATGTGGGGTTAGATGAAGGACAGTGTACTTAAACCACGTGATCAGAGAAAGTCTTTGAGATGAGTGGCACACACTGCTAACTCATTTACTCAACACCTAGTCCAAACTCATTCTTAATCTATCTCTCTTATTGACCTTGAAGATTTTAAGTACAAATTCTTCATGCCTCTTTGCCATTAATGTGTCAGGCGATACATTTCTCAGTCCATGTGTTTAAAGAGAATGTCTCTGGAGACTCCTGGGAAGACTTTTCCTGACTTGATTAGAGGACGGATATGACAACAGATAAGACACTTCATCCTGGATATGTGGCCATCATGGGAAGATGCCAAGATCTAGCACACTGAACATGATATAGTGGATTGCCTACCTCTAGACCTTTCGTTCCATGTGAAAATTAGTGTCTTTATTGAGCCATTCTTCATTAGATTTCTTTTATTGCAGGCAAAAGTACTTTTAGGGATATTAGACAGGACATAAGAAGTGAGTGATTTCTGCAGTCAAGTACTGGCTCAAAGGAAAACACCCACTGCACTGGCCACACCTAAAACAAACTGAATTTAAAGATGAGGAAGACAAATGTGGTACAACAAATTGTGTTTCCTTCCTGAATTTGCTGCCACTGACCAGGGCTTTATTTAATCCATATTTAACCCAATGTTGATAGGATTACTCACCTGTACTTGACATTTCATCTTGATCTTGGCTTCTTGTTGAGCAAGAGTTTCTTCAGAGAGATGGTAAGTAGATGGATCACAATTATATGGAGATAGATATTTTGTTCAACACAGGACAGTACTTTTTAATAACTAGCGCTACTCAACCTGACCCATATGACGCTTTTGTAACAAACCAGTCCATCAGAGGAGCCATGGAATGGGCTTTCCATCAATGGATCTAAATGGAAGGCACTGGGTCTTTAACCCTGAGAGTCTAAGACTATCTGATTATAAGCATATATTGATTCACATTAGATGCTACCATTATGCAACAAGCATAAGATGCAGTCTCTTCCCATTGGAAGTTTATCACATAAGAAATACTCTTTTGAAGAAGGAAGGACATTAACGTGATAAGGAAATTGCCCACATTATCTTATTAAAATCTCAGTGAAAATTTTAACTTGCTTTACATGTGCATGGATGAATATTAGGAAATGCAAGTTACTTTCCTACAGTTGTCATATCCTCTTGTAGGTGACACCAAATCCTCATTTCGAGCTCTGCCCCAGATAACAGAGCCTTGTAAGTGTCCATTGCTATTTGGTTCAGAAAATAGATTAAGCATAACAAAAGTGGCTGAAATGAAGATTATTGCAGGCAAAGTAGTTGATCTTTCCTCCGAAATGCTAAAGGAACCAAAAACCACTGGGAGTAGTTTTGCCACAACTCCTTCTCCAAGTCTGAACCACCCTGGACTCAGACATCTATAGTGCTGAGACTTCTCAGTTAGTCTCTGAGGATTTACCAAGAGCTACTTTATGTTAGGCACCCTGTGTGCATTATCCACCTTCATTAGTAGGTTTATCATTATCCCCATTTTACAGCTGAGTAACCTTATGCAGAACAGAAGATGCTGTGATCTGACCAAGTATGAATAGCTAATAAGAGACAGAGTAAGGTTCAAATATAGGCTTTTTTTTCTTCCTGATTCTAAAGCTTACACATTGCTCATCTATATTGTCTTTATTTGCTTTCTATTATTGAGCAATGGGTGCTGCAAGGAAGTCTAAGTGGACTACATAGCAGGTCAAATGTGGCACTATGTTGTAGCATACACACTGGCAGACATAGTGTCCTCTCCACTGGAACAGCTCACCTTCCTTCACTGAATGCCCCAAACTGAACTCTGATACGTTCATCTCTCTATATGTTGGAAACCAGGCAATCTTTGTATGAATAAGCCATATTTTATGCATGTAAATCCACAAAGCCAAAGACAGAGTGTATACTTCTCTACTTCTATATTAAAGAATCCCAGATTTCCGGTCCTAGTCCATTCTATAACTTGTTTTTCTCTACTTGGAATTAATGAGTAGCATGTACAAGTTTTGAACTAGGGCAGAGGGGCTTTTGGAGTATGTTAAGGTTAATAACAAAACAAAATGGAAACTACATTAGCAATCTACATGTATATAATATATATCATATATATTTGAAATTTTTTTCAAGAAAAGGCCTCTTTGTTATTATAATTTCAAGACAGCAGTAAAGACTACAGAGCCTAGGATTTCAAGCACTTCCCTGCTGGGCTAGTGACTTAATTTATTTCTTTAATTTGTTATAACCTCACAAAAAATGATATTCTTTGGAGACCTCAGTAGCCTGAGTTTTGCATGTATTATTTGCTGTAAAAGATTAATGAGGGAGCAGAAGCAATTTCTAATGGAATCCCTTGGTTTTCATCTCTGCCTTCCCAACCCCCACCTTCGAACTCGCTTGCCAATTCAGCATTATGAATCTACTAAATGTACTTGGCAGGTTTGATGGGAAAAGGGGAGAAAAGGTTAAAAACCCTAGGCTAAAAATTTGAAAAACCTTTTCATTCTTACCCTCACCCTGTATCCGTTAGGTGCAATGCAATAATTTACTGTCTCATCTTCCATAAGATAAAGTACATTCACAGGCTGCTTGAAATCGTCAATGTTTTTACTTGTACTCTGTGGAGATTTCCAGGGCCTGATCCATACCCCATCTCTTCACAGACTACCTAAACCACCAGATTTTGAGAAGTCATCACCAATTTCCTTTCTCAATGATGCTAACTTGCATGTAATTCAGTATTGTTGGTATTAAGACATACTTTTTAATCATGATACCAGAAAAAAAGGTAAAAGGTCAGTCAAAGCATCGACCTAAGAGTTGTGTGTGTGCTGAATGAGCTATTAGAGGCAGAGTTAAAGATCCATCCCCTCCTGATAATGACCTACAGCACTCCCTAGGTCCATTCTGGCAAATACTCTCAAGGCTAAGTGCCAGGGAATGGCATGGATTCCCCACCCTCAAATAGCCCTGCTAACTCTGTAAAATAAGTGACAGCCAGGTGATAAAAGCCAAGAGGATCTTAACAAAAGAAGCATTTCTCAGAACAGCTGCAGAAGGGTTGCCACAAAAGAAAATTTAAGAATTCAAAACTTCCTCTGACTCCAAGCCCAAAGTTAAGTGGTTACTGAGCCATCATAGTAGAAATGTAAATTGGGCCCAAAAAAGGACTGTTGGGTGGAAACATGTTTACTACATGAGATATTCAATGAAAATAGGAGAATACAGAACTGAATGGCAGGAATTCAAATTTGGAAAAGAACAGAAACAAAGACAAAACAAAACAACAGTGTACATTCGCACGTCTGTGTGTTTGAAAAGAGAATAGGAGTAATTAAACCAAAAGATTAGCAACGAGTGGTAGATAATCTATGGTTATAGTTTAATAGTAATATTTTTTAAAAATTCTGTGTATTTACTATGAAATACAGAATGCATATTTCAAACATGCTTTAAGGAAAAGAAGCTTTTAAGGAATTGAATTAGAGGCTTAACTGGTTTCACCTATTATCTTTGCACCTTCTACATTTGTGCCATATTTCCATGAATTATTTCCGTCCTCCAAATGTGTATCTAGCTTTTTGGATGCTGGCTTATAAGGCACTGATAAGACGAAGGATCTACAAGTTACTACATAGGTGCACCAGAGTTAAGATTAATGCAAACTTTTGGGGCATGTGTGTGGCTCAGTCATTTAAGCATCTGCCTTGGGCTCAGGTCGTGGTCCTAGAATCGAGCCCCACCTCGGGCTCCCTGCTCAAAGGGGAATCTGCTTCTCCCTCTGCCCCTCCTCTCTGCTCTTGCTCTCCTTCTTTCTCTCTCTATCAAATAAATAAATAATAATAAAATTTTTTTAAAAGATCAATGAAGACTTTTGAATGCTTATTATGGACAAGGTATCAGACCTAAGAACAAAAGTTCCTGAAATCATAAAGGACTGGATATAGCATTATGCTGAAAGTATGTTACAAAGGAGTGTAAAAATAAAGTTTGAAAGAGGCCATAATTCAAGAGAAAGCAAGCAGGGCCAGTTAAGTGTCCACATTCCTCACATTCGGGGTGAAGTCTCTGAGGATCAACTGTCCATTCTCTTAGAAAATAATTCACCATGTATATTTTTAACCAGGGATAAGCCTGACATGGCCTCCATGAGCAATAATAACTATTACTAATATTTATTGGTTGCTTACCATATGCCAGATATATTCAGGAAAACTGTGCTACAATATTGTACACCTGTTATCATATTTACTTCTCCCCAAATAGTCCGCTTTCATAATAATGAAATTGTGGCTCAGAGATGAATCTACTTACCTCGAGTCATCCAGCTAAATGTGTGTACTGTGCCCTTGACCCCAAGTCGGCCTCATCTCAGGGCCTGTGCTTTTTCCTGCCTTCTACCTCAGCCTACATAGTGTAATGGGAATACAACGTATCGCCAAAAAGCTCATTGGGTAAAGATAGCATTTCTGTTAGGGAGAGAATTTACTTTCAGTAAAGGAGCCTCTTTAATGGGTATATTTGGCTACAAAGGTTTAACTAGGTAAGATAAGGCAATAGTAAGTCAGTGATTTAAGGACTGAAAAAGTCCATTTCTTGCTTACACGATGATCTCGGGTGGATCAGTTCACAACGTGGCCCTCCTCCGCGTGATCATGCATGAAACCAGGCTGAGGCCATGTCGTCATCCTCAAGAGATGACTTCCAGTGTAGTTCTCACTATGGGGCAGTATAAGATGTGGGGCATCCAGCCATTTTATTGGAATAGTTACTGACACTAGTCCCAGAAAGCTCGAGAATTTGAGGATATTCTGATGATAACAGCTATAGCTGTGGTAGTGAAGAAAGACCACTGGATTTAGAAGTAGAAATCCAGGATCTTTTTCCAGTCCTTAGTGCTAACTAGTTATTCAATTTTCTTCTAGTTATTCAATTTTAAGGCAAATCTCTTCATCAACCCAAGCTCAACTTTCTATGCCATTGAATCAGGAAATAATACTTGCCACGTTGGGTGCTCAGCCAGGGAAATAAGATAATGTATGTAAAAAGTATTTGAACCTATATAATGCTATGCAAATGTAAGATGAGACTGTTATTGGCCTAGAAAATGCACGACCACTTCACATTGTCTGGGATATGTGGTCACATCAGTTAATGGGAGGGTAGGAGAGCAAGAACTGAAAAACACTGTGAGGGTTAAAATAGGGTGACAAGAGAGCTATTCAGGATTAGGAGAAGATTGGGTGCAAAAAGTCAGGTATCCGAATTAGTCATATATTTCAAAGAAAATTTGCCCCAAATCTTACAAGTCTCTTCAATAATGTTTGGTATTTTTAGGCAACGAAAGACCAAGATATTTAGAAATGTAGTGCACAGGAGAAATTAGGCATATTTCAGATTTAAAATCCAGCCAACTACTCATTTTGCTCGTGTGTGCAATTGTGCGTGTGCATACAAGCATGCAAGCATGCCTACATGCATTTGAGCAATGCTTATGGCTGTGACTGTTGCTTTTCCTTTAGAGATGGATTTTACTTGCCTTATGTTCTGTGGAGTTAATTAAATACCGGAGAAATATGTTTACTGTTTCAGGTTCCACATACTTGTGAGGATTTTGTCATTGACTTTGGTCCAAACAGGACACCTTTAGAAACATAGCAACACTTAGCTACTCTTGGGAAAAGCTAATGAGTCATTAACATGTCAATATTGCTATTTTCTGCCCTAATATCTCATATTCCTGCCTTACCCAGTCTCATATATACGTGTGTGTGTGTGTGTGTGTGTGTGTGTGTGTGTGTGTATTGTTAAGCACTCAGGAATTAATTCCTAGGTAATTTTAAAGTATATTTCCTTATGAAGGGTGCACTGAAACTTCCTGTACATTTCTTTGCAAATTCTTATGTATCTGTAATTGCTTCAGAAATAAATATCTTTCCTTAAATATTTCTAATACATAGGAGAGCATGAGCAAGTTTGGAACTTTGTTTGGTTAAAGCATTTCTATTGCCTACCAAATGCAGTACTAGAAATTCTACCCAGTAAATAGGGGATAAAGAGGATTTCCATTTAGATGTTCTCCAAATTATGGTGTAAAAAGGATTTCTTAAAAATGAGGATTCTAAGTAGAAGACATTGTTTGATTCAGAAGAAGCCACTATGGGGGAAAAATGCAGGCATTAGAGCTGGTTCTTATTTTTGACAAAGCCCCTTAAGAGAAGCACAGACACTTTGTAGGGTCATAAAAGTCTATTGGAATGGACTTTTCAAAGGATCGTAAGCCAACCAAAGCATCAATATTTGACATGTATTTTTTTATTATTTTTTAAAGATTTTATCTATTCATGAGAGACAGAGAGAGAGAGAGAGAGAGAGGGAGAGAGAGAGAGAGAGAAGCAGAGACACAAACAAAGGGAGAAGCAGGCTCCATGCAGGGAGCCCGATGTGGGACTCGATCCCAGGACTCCAGGATCACCCCCAGAGCGGAAGGCAGATGCTAAATCGCTGAGCCACCTGGAGATCTCTGACATGTATTTTAACACTTCAAAACATATTCACAGACCTTTTTTTTTTTTTTTAATGTTGGAGCCACTGCAGCAGGCTTGCACAAGAAGTGAAAGACAAAGACGCTGTCAGATACACCCAGTCATTGAAGTCACCGCCCCAAACCCTTCATCACTCTCTGCATCTGAGCCTCACCCAGGAGTAGTAGATTCTATACCTCAGCACATGCCACCCCATTCTGTCCTCTCTCCTCCCCATTCCCACTGAGATTTTTTGAAGTCATAGGACCAGCTTTTCCCAGGATTAAATAACTGTTTCAGGCTCAACTCTCTTTCTTGTCTGACTTCACCATCAGGATGATGATTTTTTTTCCCCAAATATATCATCATGTCACTCTTAAATCCTTTATCAGCTCACAATTACCTATGCTTGATATTTTCAATTCATATTTTACCCAAGGGGGATACTATATGGAAATGGAAACAAAGTAATACCTCAAGATATTGGGGTGCCTATCTGGCTCGGTCGGTAGAGCATGCAACTCTTGATCTCATGGTCCTGAGTTTAAGCCCCATTTTGGGGGTGGCGTTTACTTAAACAAATAATGATTATTTATTTATTTATTTATTCATTTATTTATTTATTTATTTAAGACCTTAAAGTATTAAGTAGTTGGAACCAATGGTATTGTATTACAATGATTTATTTTATGAGTCCCAACTAGTGGATCTTTCTTTTTTTTTTTTTTTTCCAACTAGTGGATCTTAATGGCAGTCAATGAGAACATTAGATCATTACCAAAATTTGAAATCAGGTTTTTGTTTTTGTTTTTTAAATAAAATATCAGCCTTACTTTGGTCTACATGTCCAGTTTTATTTCTGTGTTTGGTTTAGAATTGAGAGAAATTTCAAGTAAAATAGATCCTAACCTATACCAATAAGTACTTGAAATTAGGAACATGTTCTTATTAGCTACTTTTGCAATCTCAAACTTTTTTTAAATTACAGGAGAAATTTTATTCTGAAGTCTGCAGGAGGACGTGAGTTTGGCAGCACAAGTCAATTGTGTTGACCATGCCCAGTGTGTAGTTTCTTAGAGAAAGTATTTCCTTCTTTTATTGTTAAAATAGTTTAAAATCTAATAATACAGAATTCAAATCAATCCCATGAAGGAGAACTGAGTCCAGAGTTCTCATCATGGCCTAAAAGGCTCTCCTTGTCCTTTGTTTTTCCTCCAATTTCGTATCTGCACATCCTTCTCTGCAGATTTGAGCCCGGCCAACTGTTTTGGGGTCTTGGAAAGTACTCCTATATTGAGAAACTCTCCTCTAGCAAATTTGATGTTCCAACCCTGTGATCTAGAACCTTTGGGGTTCAGTTCCACAATCCCCTCCTTACCTGCTGCCAGGATATGTGGATTGGGTCCCAGGACTCTGTCAAAGTAGAGTTCTCTCCTTCCTTACCAAGTTCTGGCCTTACAAATATGTTGTGTAATGACTTGGCCCTGATCTCTGGTGTAGTGGCCATGAAAAGAGAGGAGGGGTAGATATACCTGTCTGAATGCTGTCCTGCGAGGCATCCAGAGGTGTCTTCAATTGTCTTCAGCAAGGAAGGCAGTGTGTGCTGTTTAATAAGGATGAGCGGGCCACTTCTGCAGGCTCCAAGATTTCAAAGTGTCTGGGATTTTAATATATGTGAGGGTATTGATTTAGATACTTTAGAGTTTACTCTTCCCCAACAAGGGTCCTTGACCTTGGGAAAACAGATTTTCCAGAGTTGAGAATTTAACCTTTTCTGGAGCTCTGCTATACTTATAATTAAGTCCTGGGACTGATCTTTGGCCTGTTCTGCCCTCTGGCTATAGTAGATAAGAGTCTCTATGTGCTGCAGGAGAGAGATCCTCTGACTTTCACACTTTGCCTTTAATTGGTGATTAATCATTCTCAACCTTTCATTGTCTTTCTCCTGCACAAAATTGTGTCAGAAGCAGCAGCTGATTCCTTTGTCTTTATAATACTACTGCTCCATCCTCTCAAATGCCTGAGAGAGTACATCTGCCATTGCCTCCCTTCCATCAAGATTCCATCCCCTTTAACCATCAGAGAAATGTTAACAGTGACATAACTGCCACATGCCAGGAACTCTGAATACTTACCTCCAGTGGTGATGCCATCATTACCAGCCAGCCCTCACATGACCCAGCTTCACAATCCTATTTTAGGATCTGCTTTCTCAGAAGATTCCAAATCCCAACTCTTTTACATCAGATTCCCTGAAAAGTGACTATGAGATGGAGATTTTCATTTTAGGAAGAAAATCAAGGACGTTTGGTGGCCATGGGGATGTGTCACTCCCATCTACCCACAAAACAACCTGCTATTAGAGAAAGGTTGACTGAGAGACTCTAGATGTTATGCCTTTAGTTTTTTTTTTTTTTTTTTCCAGCATTCACACTGTGACCATGGTCTCCTCGTTCTTCTCCATGGCAAGGGTCCTACAGTCAGGAAGTTTCTGCACAATTCAGGATTCTTCTAATGGGCAATCATTGCCCTGGGACCCCTGATCAGGCAGGCTTAGGCTTTTTCAGAGACTTTTCTCACTCAATACCACATGTTTTCCTCTCCCCCTTCATAGGTGTCAGACCTGTGGTACAGTCTAAAGGCTCCACTGCTTACTCTTGCTTCCTCTGCCCCATCTTTCACAAACATTTTACCAAACACATATTTGTATGTCTAATTCTGGTTTGGCATCTGCTTCTTGGAGGACCCTACCTGATGCTGGAGTGTTCTCAGGAAAAACCCCCATCAGAGATCCAAGAAGGGATGAGAGAAGGAGGAGAAATTAGAGCATCTGATTTCATGGGATGTTCTGGGGCTGGGGTGGCCCTTAAGAGTTGTCACCAGTTGAGACAATAGAACCAACTATTTATATCTGCATCCATGAGTCATTGGATAAAGGCGGTCACAGGGAAGGGACACAAACTTGGGTGAGCCAGTGCCCATTGGCTGAGAGAAATTCCCAGGGAGAGACTCAGCTGTGAGCACTAGCGGCAGACACTCCTGAAAACTGAGAGAGTAGATGCCTTGGTTGCCAAGGGAATAATCTAAGTGGCACACGACTTCTACTTCAAAGAGGAAACTGAAGACAATTCTTACAGTTAAAGAACAATGGCAATAATTTCTGTGCTCTTTTTGAAGGGAGGATATCACATTTTGTAAAGTTGTGTGGATGAGCAGAGCACCTCTCTGGGACTAGTTTAGGGGGGTCAGGAGAAGAGAATCTCATTAGCAGACTGAGCAAGAGCTACACCTTGTGTTGATGGAGTGTACTTTGTATGGGTGAGGTTTCTTCCTGACCTTCAGGGCTCCTAATTCACATGGGGAAGATGTTTCTTCTTCTTCTAATAAAGGAACAGGAAAGATGTCACCAACTATTCAGCCATGCTAAAGTCAGCCATAAGAGGCCAAAGGGAGGCTGCATTCTTTTTTTTTTTTTTTTTTTTTTTAGATCAGGGAAAGGGTAGAGGGAGAGGGAGAGGGAGACAGAGAATCTCAATAGACTCCATGCCCACACAGAGCCTGACATAGCATCACAGGGCTCAAGCTGAGATCATGACCTGAGCTGAAATCAAGAGTCAGATGCTTAAACGACTCCACATCCCTGGCACCCAATTCACTCTTATTTTTTTTAAAGATTTTATTTATTCATGGGAGAGAGAGAAAGAGAGAGAGAGAGAGAGGCAGAGACGCAGGCAGAAGGAGAAGGAGAAGCAGCCTCCCTGCAGGGAGCCTGACATGGGAATCGATCCTGGGTCTCCAGGATCACACCCTGGACCTAAGGCGGCGCTAAACTACTGAGCCACCTGGGCTGCCCCCCATTTGCCCTTTTTAAGTTCCTACAAAGTGCTTTTTTCACAGCAAAGAGAAATAGCAATAACTACAACTAAACGGGTAGTAAGAAACAGGTATGATCATCCCTGGGGCTTGCCACATCAAGTCATTTAATCCCCAGAAAACCACACGAAATAGAGATTATCATCTTCATTTAAAGGTTGAACCAATTGCTGATTGGAAGGTGAATAGTTTTCCCCAATGTTCTGCAGCCAAGAATCAACAAATTTGGGATTAAACCCAGTTCTCCTCACTACAAGTGCAATTTCCTTTATACTCTCCCGTACTTTCAAATTGGAAATGGGAATTTCAATGGCAAATGCTTTCATTCTCCATCACACCTTCTCACTTTAAAGAAAGGACAAAGTCAAAGCCTCAGAGCCTCTGGACTGTGGTGATCAACTCCATTGATAACGGTGATCGGGAGACAACTGCACAGGTGTTTGGTGGCAGCAGTGGCAGATTTCATCTGAAGACAGGGACGCCATCCTGTGAAATGTGTGCACTCTTTGCCAGTGTGCATTCACTCAACTGCATTTGTCCCACAGTATCTCTATCCCCTCACCTGATTATTTTCCCTCTGTTTGGCAATCCTCAACATATGGGCTGCCGTGGACATGCACACACACACACACACACACACACACACACACACACACAGATTCTCTCGCTCTCCAATTACCAGGCTGCAGCAGGCTGCAGGGGTCTTTCATTCTCTTTCCATATTCAGCCTTTTGATATGTTGCCTGTACCATTCTTTCCCCATGTGCTAACAAGGCTGTCTGCGAGGAAGGTTTCACAGGCAGCCAATTACAGAGAGGATGTGAGGTGGATCAGAGGAGTGCAGCCTGCTGGGGGACTGTCATTTACAGCATGAAAGGCAGTGCAATCATTGCTAAAAGGTTTAGTTTGGACAGGAGCTGTAACCTTCCAGCCATACTTCCAGTCATCTGAATTTGATGAGTTGCTTTGTGTGCTTTAGGTTGTTTAATTTTTGCTGTTTTGTGAGTAATCAATGCTCCTATTTTCACACGTCTAATAGTAATGATGATCTCTCTGCAGTAAAACATGAATGAAGATGGCTTGCTCATAAAATGCAATGCCATGAAAAGAAGCCAACTACCATTTGTATATGTATATATATATATATATATACACACACACACACACATATATATGACTGATGGCTGTGAAGAGAATCTCCACATGCAAATAAAGAAAATTGTGCCTCTGTGTGTGTGTGAAAGCCAGTAATGCCACACTACTGTTGTAAATGTAGGTGCTCCCAAATCAGAATACATACCACAAAAAGCTTATGACAATCAGCTCTGTCCCCACACTCAAATGTATGCAACCGTGGGGGCTGTGGTAGCCTCTGGATTGCTGGCCAAACAGCAGAGCAGAGGGCAAAAGGGTCTCTCTACTTTCATGTCTCCCTTTATCCACAATGAGAAATCTGTCATGATTTTTCTTAATTTACTTGAGTCTTGAATGGGAAACCAATCTCATTTTTCTCAAGGAACAAAAAGGAAGAGGGAGAGAAGTGGGGGGGGGACCAGGGGTGGGGGATGAGAAAGGATCACCCTGTCTACCTGCTACCCACAGCCCACCAAGTCACCGCCTCCTCCTCCCTACCCTTCCCAATTGGCTCCAGCCAGAGTCCCTAAATGACATGACTGAGGCTGTTCTGTGCCTGCAACAATTTCCATCAATTATTAAGGAGTACACAGACAGGCTTTGACACATTCAAGTGTGTTTTCTGACCATGTTGAAACACAAACAGAAGAGTTGTGTGTTTATAACCAACATAAGCAGATGTCAAGAAGTGCAAAAATATGCCTCTTTTAAAGTCGGCCTGTCTGTGTATTTGTGGCAGCATATGCCCAGAACATGTGTATTTTGAGTGCTAAGTGTGAGGAGTAATGGGTAAAGGAACAGCACTCTTTCCTTAAAAAATAATAAATAAAAAGTCTGTTGTAATCTCAGTTAAGTTTAGAGTATTTGAACATGATCATATTCCACCCTCTATTCAGGAGGGTGGAAGATGGGCAGGCTGACATGGGTCCTATTGCGTATGGCGGAGTTGGTGACCTAAGTCACATTGCTTCACTCTTCCACTGGGATGTAATATCAAGTGCCTCTAATATAATAATGAGAAGAGCTCAAGGAATATCCCTCATGGATAGAAGTGTGGAAGCAGGTTAAATACAGGAGGCAACTTTATTTTTTTTTAAATTTCTAAAAAGATTATTCATTTATTTGAGAGAGAGAGAGACAGAGAGAGAGGAGAGAGAGAGCTCATGAATGGGGAGTGGGGGCAGAGGGAGAGGGAGAAGCAGACTCTCAGTTTAGCAGGGACCCACCCCCCTCCACCCCCGAGGCAGGGCTCCATCCCAGGACTCTGAGATCATGACCTGAGCTAGAGGCAGCTGCTTAACTGACTGAAGCCACCCAGGTGCCCCACAAGCAAATTTTAAATAGGAAAAGATGGACTTTAGTTAGGAATCTTGAAGGGAGCTAATAATGTAAAACCAATAGTTCTAGGAATTATCTTTGGAAGGTGGATGAGGAAGCTTCTGCACAAAAAGGCAGAATTAACAGTGGATCAGGGGACATTTTTTAGGCAGCCTAAGTAAGGAGGGTACTGGAAACCAATATTTAAACAGTTGCCATGGTGCTAGGCCCTGGGGTGGCACCTTCCAAATATTTCATTATTTAACCTACATTAACAGTTCTCTGAGGTAGGAGCAATAGTCTACCTTTTACCAATGGAAAATCTAGTGTCCTCATCAGTAAAAGAGATTAGAAAGCAGATTCTTGAAAGTACTGGGGATCTTCCAGACCCTACAGTAGGGTCAATCTAAATGGAAGGCAGATATTCTGAGGAGCCTGGACTTTATCAAGGGAAGATTAGATGGGGCAGGCCCTAAATGACTCTGTCATGTTCTTCCAGAAGCATTTGAGCCCATGTCTGAGCAGGTCAAGAATATTAGAGTCAAACCATTTCTACAAATGTAGAACTGCTCTAACAGGCAGTCGTTGCTTGTGGGCTCCTCAGCAGCTCGGCGGAGACTTTCTCAGAGCTGCTTTATAGTGTGTGGCTCTTCCTCATTCTCTTTCTCTCTCAAGAGGTGTCAGCACTCTGTATCCTGGTCTGAAGCTCTTCTTGCCCACCTCTCTTTACCCTACCATTACACTTCACAGGTGGTTCTCTCTAAAAATCCTTTGTACTTCTAATTCAGTCTTGGCAACAGCTTCCCAGAGGGCCCTAAAGACTCAATCAATCCTGGGGGTGGTTCCAGAGAGCCAGTGATAAAATGGGATCAGGATATGGTCACTCTCTGAATCTAGCTGATAAGAGGACCTCATTTCATGTGTTAGGTGGAGCACCGATAGTCTCAGGAGCCCAAGATGGTATCCGAACTGGTAAAGGCTTACACCCAGGGTAACCTGGGAAGATGACTCAGTGGAAGGGCATGCCATTGCCAGAGGGAAGATTCAGGTACTTGTAAAGTGTGGAAGAAATAGTTCATGTAAAGACAGTGGAGTTGGCTGGCCATTACTAAGTTGCACTGAATAGCAATAAAGAGATAATGAGATTATGAGGTCCATTAACAAACAGTTAGAGATGAAGTATGAGAGCTAGAGGACTTCGTAATTAGCTTGCAAAGAAGTCCTTATCTTGTGCAGTAGGAAAGCAGACACAGCTGAATTGCAGTCTTTAATACTTAGAGACTTGAGCAAGGGTGGTACGCTAAGGTCAGAGTCCTGGCTGGGAAACCAGGGCCCCTGAAACATGGAATAGGATTGAGTGGATGCCTTGATGACTGTGGCTCTGTGGACCTACCTGGATGCTCAGAGTCTACAAGGTACCACCCCCTTGAAGAGTTAGCACTTTCCCTGTGGGGGAAGACACTGCAGAGGTCTCTCTCCTGTAAAGCAACAGGTGTCCACTCAGTACCTGTCACCTCCACTCCTGGCTGCCAGACTGATCACTACAGATAAAACCCAGCATATCCTGCTGGAGGATGGCTTCCATTGGTAAGAGAACAAAGAGATGGCTTCTCAAAGAAGCTAAAAGAATTAGTAGGAGCCATGGTTGCATTTTACAGGTACTTGGTCAAAGGAACCAGGCTATAAAAACGGAGAGGCAAGAATTTATTGATTTGGAAGCACTTTCTTGGGACATGGGATACAGTCCTCTGGCAAGGATCTCAGGGATGTATGGCCCTTAGAAGCCTGGGGACAGCACAGTTGTCCATGTTGTGCATAGATGAAAAGTCTGAGTTGCCACAGCAGACAGCACGGGGAGGGATAAGAAGTCTGAGTATGTGGGCATCTGGAGTGGCCTTATCATGACCCAATAGCTGACCATTCCCCAGGAGGGCCCCGAGGACACACCTGCCACCAAGACCATCAGAAGCGTGCTGGCGAGGGACACCGGTGTCACTAAGGAGTTGCATGGGAACTGTTTCCTGCGGGCCAAGCTTGAGGGCAGAAGTGACCACAGAAGTCGGCCTCTTAATAGCAGTGGGAGAGCAGAGGCCCCTAAGACCACGGTCCGGGGTGCCCACACCCAGTCCAGGAGCTGAGCCGCTCCCTCCTCCCTCTGCGGAGACCCCATGTGCCCAGGGCCACCAGGTCACAGTTCAGTTGCTGTACCTCCAGGATCAGCTCCTACCAGGTGGCTGCTAGCCACGACTACGGTGGGGCAGGCTGTGGGGGGGGGGGGCAGTGAGGAATACGGGGAGGGGCATTTTCATCTGGGGCAGGGCTCCTCCAGCATGCACACTTTACTGCAGGGGCCGCAGTGGCCTGGCTGAGCCGGTTTTTGGAGTTGACCCAAGTGGGAGGCTCTTTCTGTGCAATCCTCCTGCCCCCTCCTCTCTCGCAGACGCTGCACCTGCATCATAGTCGGATACCTGTTCCCTCTGCCCTTTACGTTTCCCCAGTCACTTCTCTCCAGGCATCTCTTACATTTCTAATGCTGTCTTAGTGTCTTTTTCCCAGAGGCCCCAAAGTAACATAAAAACCTTGCGGAAAGGGAGTGAGAGTCTATGGTGTGAGAAAGGGGAGCTTGCAGCCACAGGTGTTGTTGCACTAACACCCCGGGACTCATTCATTCGCAGTCTCCGTGTTGAGCTTTCTGAGGCCCTTGCAACCGGCTTGGTGCTTGCTACTTCTTGCTTACTGCTGCTTGGTGTTGTTGTATTCACTGACAGTAAAAGTTCTTAAGAATTAAAAGCAGTGGCAGTCCCAATTTCAAAGAGAGAGGGCAAGTTAGAAGCCGTGTTCGTTTTTTCGGTAGCCGGGGCAGAGAAGAATCCAGCAAGGAAAAGCTGTTTGTGGCAGAGAAAGTGATGCTCAGCCACAGGGAAGCGGGGAGAGGGAGGAATGAAATACTCATGAAGAAGCAGCTGGGGCCAGGCTGCACACCTGCGCACTGAGTCAGAGTGCAAACATTTACCTTTTCAGACCAGTCTTTGATTTTCTCTGTGCCAAGTGATCTTGAATACAAAGCCCCTGGTACAAAATACTTCCCCGACTCTTCTATCTTGCTCCTGACATTAAGGCAGGGTTCTCTGGCCACATCCACAGTCCATCACAGCCTCACTTGCTGGGCGCCCATCTGGCTGTTGTCACCCTCATGTGCTATGCACACATTCCAGTTTCTCTGTCATGCTTCCCCAGACCTCTCTCTGCAGAGGAGAAATGCCCTCTCCACTTCTCAAAGGCTTCTTGAGTTCCCAGTATCTTGGTAGAGATTTGTGGAGTTCTTTGTTTCTTAAATTTTCTCTATATTGGATCTCCTAGGTTGCTTAATGATTGAATATCTGCCTCCAGCTCAGGTCAGGATCCCGGGGTCCTGGGATCGAGTCCCACATTGAGGTCCCCACAGGGAGCCTGCCCTCCCTCTGCCTATGTCTCTGCTTCTCTCTCTGCGTGTCTCTCGTGAATAAATAAAAAATGTTTTTTAAAAATTTATCTACGTTTCTTTTGATTTTCCTGAGACCTCTCTATCTAAAGCTCTGTGTCAAATTTGAAGGGGAAAGAGCAGAGTTTGAGGACAATCTGAACACTGTACATAAGTCCTATGAACTTAAAAGGTGTCTTCATTTTACTTGCTCCACATTGACTATGTTCTTGGGAAAGCTTCTCGGATCATTGTCTTCCTTGGGGCTCTGTAGTCTCAACCTGCCTCTGGACTTTCCGAGGTGTTTGGATTTACAGTATCTATAGTCTGGGATCCCCTTTATAGCCACAAAAGTCATTTCCCTATGTGAGTGCCAAAGACATGGGACTTTCTGCATTATTTGTCTTCTCTAACAGGAATTTTCAATATTGACTAATTAATGGTCATCACACCAACATTATGGATCTCATCCAACAAATTAAATGAGTACACGATCAATTGCAAAGAACATAAGAGAAGCCTAAACATAGAGAAGCCTAAAGGAAAAAAAAATTAAAAAAGATAAGCTTCTTCTTTCAAATATTATTTCTTGTTCTGGTTGATGGGCAGACATGATGGAAAGAATGAGAGGAAAAATTTCAGAGCAGTATCTACAGTGATACAGGAGTACAGGGTGTGGTGATGTTCTCTGGTCTCCATAACATCATAAGTGGTGAGAGAAAATGTGTGTAATTGGGGTCAAAAGAAACCTTCTTCCTTTCAATCCTCTTTGACCCTAAATTATTTATTATTCTCAGAAGAACAATACAGACCAATGTGATTGACATTACAAGAACCAAAGATTTTTGCTTTCATGGGAACTTTTCAAAAAAGTTGCAGTGAACGGATGAGCTAATCCAGCTGTACAATTTTTCTTCTCTATGAACTTTTGACTAGGCCAGCAGCTGAACGACTCTGCAAGTGAGACTCCATTGTGATAAGATACAAGGTGGTGACTTGACTCACTAATCAAGATGGAGTTGACACGCTCTCACTTCATAGAGATGCAGGTGCCAGAAACACAGTTGGAATTTTGATGGGCAATAATTATTAAATCTGAATAATTAAACATATCTATTCTTAGGGATTATTTGACCCAATAATTATTACCCAGAAAAATTAAACGTGTGTTTGAAATCCACATTTTATCACCAATGATAAGCCTGTCAATTCTATCCCATTAGTCAGTGTTTCCTTACATACCCTTACACAGTCCATGGATTATAAACTCTCAAAATAATTTACCACTTTATGAATAGAACATCGAACAACTTGATTCATTTGAAAATAAATACAGCCTGACTAGATCATATTTCACATTTCTCACTTCACTATGAGAAAGGAAGAGGGGAAAAGATCAACATTCATATGCTGGCTACATTTAAAATGATGAACACTTCGCAAGCATTGTCCCCCTCAATTCTCACATCTGCTTTATTGTTAGCCTCGGTTATAAGGAAACTGAAGATTTGAGAAATAAAGTCTGTTGCCCAGTTCACAGAGCTGATTGGTGAGAGAAGTGGGACTTGAACCCAGATCCGTGTGAGTCAACAACCCAAGCTCATCCCTCACTTCTCAACGTGGGTTATCTGTTTTACTAGGAGAACTCATCCCAGTGCCAGGGACAAGGACACTCACAGCATAATCCAATATATAAAAGAAAAAAAAAAGAAAAAAAAAAAGAAAAAAAAGAAAATGAGGCAAAAGGAAAAGTAAGCCATTCAACTAATAATTAATTTCAAGCCCTATGCGGATCAGAATCCAGCAGTCACACGGATTTTTAAAACTGATGTTTCCATGATATTTCTTGCTTCTGACGTTGTGTTTCCCAATTCACTGGGGCTAAAAATTTTATTATTACCAAGAAGCAACTTTCAAAGGAAAGGGGAGACCACCACCAAGCTGCGGCAGAAACAGAGAAGTCGCCGAGTGGAGGCAGAAGCTTAGGAACATTGGAAGCTGGTGTGATGTTGGCAACAGGCTACAGCAGCATTTACTTTACTCAATCCATTTTATTTCAGGGGTTATAGGAACGATGAAGGTTTGAAGTCATTTTCATGATTTTCCAAATGTTCTATCAAGAAGACATAATTCAGACCTGTTATTTCATTGCATTATTCAGTGGTCACCTCGGTGACACATGTCAGAGACCAAGGACTAAGGTGGAGGGCCTGGACCAAATGCCTCGGTATCCCTCACGAAAGCACCTTGCAGCATGTGCTGTGGGGCACTGAGAATTTTGCTATGGATCAGCCCGTGATAAAGAGCATATGGATTTAAACTCTGAACCCCTTTGGGGACAAGGTTTACCAGTACACGGTAAAAGCAAGTCGCAGCAATGTCATGTAAGATGACCACTTAGAAAGATGACCCCTTATGAGGTAGAAAAAGAAAAGTTCCAGATTTCAATTTCTTTTTTTTTTTTTAATTTTATGTATTTATTCATGAGAGAGGCATAGACATAGGCAGAGGGAGAAGCAGTGGGACTCGATCCCAGGACTCCAGGGTCACAACCTGAGCCAAAGGCAGATGCTCAACCACTGAGCCACCCAGGTGCCCCAGATTTCAATTTCTTTGTCTCCAATCTGGGTCTGTCTGTGTAGATCACTGCTTGTCAAACGGCCATCACACAGTCAATGTGGTGGCACTGATAAACATTACCTTCAAGTGACATAGGATGGAAAATAGTGGAGAATATTGTCCATAGTTAAAGGAACTAAGTATTGTTGTGGTCAAGTTTCACTTCAGTTATGTACGTATATAATGTGTGCACCGAAGTTCCTGAGCACTGGGTCACACTAGTTCTTAGGGTGGGTCACGATTGAATTTGAAAGTCACTGGTCTAGATAGATGACACCTGTGCTACCTTCCAGCTCTAAAACCTCACGATTCTGCGTTTGTCTGAATTGGTGATGTCCGATATTCTGAGTTTCCTGGAGCTTCCTCAGGGGTGGAGTGGCTTGAGGATGGTCTCAAAGGGGCTGACGCATCAGAGCAGGGAGCCACCAAATGCAGGGCAGCTCCACTTCCTTCTCTGGCATATCCCACATTGTTAAGCGAGATATGCATTGAAGAACAATACAGCTACCAGAAATAAAAAATAGCTCCATGACTTGTCTGGGCATATGCTCAAGATTTGGAGCCAGTGATCTCCCAGAAGGGATACTGAAATGTGTTGACCTCCCACTATGGGCCAAACACATTATATATTTTATGCATTACATGTTAGACATATTAGTTTATTTTGCTTTTATAACCCTCTTCGTTGATTATTAGGTCTTTCCCCCCTCTCTTTAAAGTTGGATAAAATAAGGCTTAGAAAAGTAAGTAACTTGCTCAAGATCACAGATCAGAACTAAGCTGGTTGCGATCGGGGTCTGATTATAAAGCACCTCTCACTGTACTGCTGTGTCTCCTTAAACCAACACGTTGCTCAGAGGAACAAATGATGTCGGGTGCTTTTTTGAAAATGCAATTTTCTCTGGGATTACTAAAGGTTTGGGAAGTTTGATTAAAGCAAATATTACTGTTGGAATTTTTTTTTTTAAATGAGGAGTGGCAGAAGAAAAGGAAAGAATGTAGAGGGAATTATAGATAGATAATACCAGATACCAGACACATCCTTTCAGAACTACTCTCTGAAAAACAAAGTAAAAAAAGGGGGGGATGCTGAATTCGGCTTTCACAAAGTAATGAACAGCTGGAGTGTTTCTGCATGATTTATCCTAATGTAACAAGTTTGGAATTTTTAAGTTTTGGGGAGGAGAGATGAAGTGAAGTTCATGTTCATTCTTAGTTATTTTGGGAATATTTACCCTTTGACACCTGGGAATCTTCCACTTGAAAATCTAGATAATTGAGTCATCCCAGAGTCTGGAGCATTAACATTCCCACCAAAGGCCCCACTACATTTGCAATGGGGCCTCTTTTGTGTGGAGGGGCGTCGCAGCTCCTGGTCACCTATGCCTCTCCACCTGCACTGTACTGGCATTTCAATGAGGGCGAAGTCACAGGAGACCTTCTGCAAACACCGAGCTTCTGGCTCCTTCAGATTTCTGTGTGGGCCTCCTGGAAAGCACGGTGGAGACAAGACAGATGTGCCAGGGAGCCATGAACATCTGGAGAGTTTCGCTGAGTGGGTCAGGGTGCGCTCCAGAGGTATGATGACCTCTCCTCATTGGCAGTGACAGGAACCTCTATTTCAAGACTGGTGGGGGCCCCTCCAACCTGCCAAGTCACATTTCTAGGCAAAAGATGAATGGCGCCACTGCAGCCGTGCCATGTTTCAAAGACCTTGTCTGGGCAGTAAATTGGCTTAAATAAAATATGAAGAACCTGGCTCTGATTCTAGTACCGCAGTGAGGTAGTTTCAGAGCCCATGGGGGAAGGGCAAGGAGGGCGTGATTCTCTTCAATCAAGTAACTAAATAGCAGCTGTTCCCATAGGCAAGAAGCACAAATGACTCTACCACCGAGATAGGCTTACAACAAATCCCAACTAATCTTTGTGAAACTGTGCTCTAAATGATTAGTGTTAACAAGCATTTACAAAGACAGTTGCATTATTTTCTCTCCTCGAAACTTCTGAGCCCAGCAAACCCCTCCTGCTCTTCTTATTTTGTCATTCCATTGCAGCATCTTTTTTTGCTTCTACAAAGAAAGAAATGCCAAGAATCTGCACAAACATGTGGCTGTTAGGGAAAACACACACACGCACACACACACGCACACGCACACAGAACTATTAATTCCCATTCCGGGCATGGACAGTAGACTCTCCTCTATGTACTACACATCAGGAGGTGACAGGAGTCCTGTAGGAAGACCAAACTCTCAAATCTATCATCAGTCAGAATTCAAAAGGCGAGAGAAGGAGCCTCAGAGGTCAGACTCAAAGTCTCATTTTGCCTACAAGTATTTCTCTTTTTTTTTTTCTGCCAGGGGACTTTTACTTCAGATTGTGCCAGCTTCCCTACAGCGGTGTTCAGCATCGCTTGCCCCAGCTGCCAGCTTCACTTTTGTGAGCGGAGAAAGCATTAGACACTGGCTGTGACAAATGATTGATTAAAAAATAAAGAGGTGCCAGTCCCAAACAATATCAGAAAGGTGTCGAGGCATTGGGGTTGTTTTTATCTTGCCTCAGGGAATGTTTGCGATTTTGGGGGGTGGCAACTTGGTCATTGGGACAGAGGAATAAAGAGCATTTGGAGGAGTACCAGAGGGAAGAGTGAGGTTTTGGTCACCTACGTGAGCTGGAACAGGCTGGGCCGAGCCTGGAATTGAAGCCTGGAGAGGCTGGACACATGACCACATGGGCAAGGACCCTGCTTTCTTTCACCGTATGTTCTGTAGAGACAAACCAATACCCTTACTCTCCACCTGTTGCTCTGATGTTCTTTCTCTTTCTCCCACAAGCAGACAAATAAAAAACACTACCACCCCAGTTATCCTACTGAAATATGGAAATCATGTCTAAAAACATCTCAGTATAAAAAAAGGGGGGGGGGTGACAGGCATGATCTGGCATCTGGCTGTGCCACTGTAACAGGGCTCCTAGGTGAGCTCCCGAGTGCTAGGAGAACTTTTGTCCACAATGCCTTTCTCCCAGGCACTTTGGCACTATACCTAGAAATGAGGTTGGTTCCATCAAGAGAAATAGGAACATTAAAATGGTTTAAGGTGATCCAATAAGAAAAAAAAAAATCAATGGTACACCTTTTGTCTCTTTGTTTCAGGGTAAGTATGAGTAGAATGTAAACCTGGGTGGCTTCTCTCATTAATTTTTCCTACTGAATGAATCTCTTTCATTCATTCTTTTGGGTTTGCTTCATTTCTTTTGAGTCCATTTTGTGCCCACGCAGCACTTCTCTGCTTTTTGCAAAATACTTTAGGCCTGTCTCCCTCACCGAAGGTTTTGATTCAAGAATGACCTGATGGCTCTATTCACAAATGATAGGACTTTTCTGAAAGTTCAAGGTTTCCACCAATTCCCTCTCACTTTGGAATTTCTGCTGAGCCATCACATGTCGGGAGAGAAGATTGATGGCACGAGATGACACAAGATGGTGTCTATAAGGCATAAAACCCGTGACTAATACATCATTCCTTGGAAACAACTATTCTGGTCCGTGAAGACGTCTATCAGAAAAGTTGCTTCACAAACTGCATGAGAAGAAAACCATCACGAGTGTGACTTTTTTCATTTCTTATCTGTTGACTTAGTGTAGATGCAGACTTAGAAATATAGAAATGAGAGAGGCAGGGTGGAAATGAAAGATAAAAGAAATTCATTGATCATTTCCTGAGATCTGGAACAAAGTACATTTTCAGGGAGCATCCTAAGGATTTGGTGAGTAGGAAATGATGCATTTTGTATACATATTTCTTCATTAGATTTTGATAAAAGAAAAAAATACATGACTTAAAAAAACTAAGACCTTTTCTTCTTTAAAGTGAAAATTCGGTTTCCAGATTTATTTTTGTTCTTTTGACTGGGATTTCCACTTCCTTCCTTCCTCTTTCCTCAAAAGGGTGAAACACCAAAATCCTGGAGTCTAGCATACACATTAAGATGGAGTTGTCACTTAGCCCTGTCCCTTCTGACATGCCCTCCCTACTGAAGGTAAACACCAAGTTTTTGTGAAGTTCTGCCCTCAGTCCATCCTCATTTAAAATGTGAAGGGACCAATTATCCACTGGATAATGGCGAGTACTGTGCAAGATTTGTCTACCCTCTCCATTCCCTTTGCTCCTAATTCTTTCTTCCCATTTACTCCTCCTTAGCCCTGCACTCTGACCACAAATGAAAAAAAGGAACAATAAAAGCTATTCAGTGTTTTGGTAGAAGGATCAACTGTATTTGAAATCAATTTCATCAGGAGTGTCTGAAATGAGTTTGAGATTATCGGTGGCTTTTGCATGTTCATAACTGAGAGCTAGATATATGTCCTATATGTCTAGCAAAGATATAAGAACTGACTCTTTGAGCTGCAACATCTAATTTAATTCTGGGTAGACTCCAAGAAAGGTCACTGTGTAAGGAGATAAACCAGGGTCTTCTATGTTCCCCATTCTCCCCACCCACCTCTAATGAAGGGACAGCCACTCCATGAAAATTTTTAAAAGCAAATTTGAATGTTTTGCCTGCACTAATAAGCACCCAGATGATCAAATACAGACATTACTCACACAATATCAGCACTGCCGAAAGTACAAACACATCATTTTCTATTGCAAGCAGAGCAAGAAACAGCTATTTTTGAGGGTCTGCAGAGTGATTGCGTTGTGTACTAAAGGAGAGTAAAAATCACACCAGAGTGAGAAATGCATTACACGCCTGAAGAAGACAACCTAACAGTCTACGAATATGGAACGGAATACATTTGAGCCCTTGACTGCAACAATGTATTCTAGAACTTTGCCCTGGATATGCAGTGTTTAGAAATAAATATTTTGCTGTTGATATCATGGTGGTGACATGTTTGTTTGTTTTGGTTTTCCATAGTATTTTAGGGTAATTATTATTGGGCTTTGCCAAGAAACTTATCTGAATGACAAGTAATGGTGATTGTTCTTCCAGGAGTTAATCCCTCTCTCATAAAAGCAAAAGCTGAATTTTACACACTGCTTTCTTTGTATGGTCCACATTCATTATGGTATTTGAAAAAGTCAAAGAACCCCATGGGACTCTAATTAAGATTCATTGAAATACTCAACATAAAAAAATTAGAATAGAAATATAAATAAATAGGGGCACCTGGGTGGCTCAGTGTTGAGCATCTGCCTTCAGTTCAGGTAGTGATCTTGAGGTCCTGGGATTGAGTCCAGCATCAAGGTCCCCACAGGGAACCTGCTTCTCCCTCTATGTCTCTGCCTCTCTCTGTGTGTCTCTCATGAATAGATAGATAAAACTCTTAAAAAAAAAGAAATATAAATAAATAAAATAAGAACTATGATAGGCATATATTAAATGCTTTATAAACATTAGCCATAAAGGATAAAGTACTTCCAAAGCCTGGTGTTTCTTGCTATGTGAAATGTTCCTTCCCCTTCATCCTTCCTTCAGTGAGGTTGGGATGTACAAGTGACTAGTCCCTTTTAATCTCAATCTCTCTCTCTGTCTCTCTCTGTCTCTGTCTCTTTCCCTGTAGCTTCCTCTATACAAAATGCAAAGAGTAAAATGAAAAAAAAAATTTACTACTTAGAGAACAATTTACTGAGATTCTTTTCTGAGAAAAATACACCTACTTTTTGTTTGTTTGATTTACTTGGTTTTAAATTGGTTGGCAAAAAGGAAAGAAAGAAAAAAGAAGGGTTGGGGAGAACAAAAGTAGAAAATGAACTCCCAAGCCATTTGCGTGGGCAAACCCATGGCTTAAAATCAACAACTGAGCCCCTAAGGTAAAATGAACTTAGGTTCAGAAGCTGTAATCTCCACTGTCTGTCTCTTCAATTTGCTTCCGGCAATAACACTGTGCTTAATATTACTGGGGGCAACATATATGCATATTAGATAGCATCACCTTCTAATCAGGGGTGCCTGGGTATTAATGACAAAAGCAAAGTATCTGGGATCTTTCTGCTATACCCACCTTTCCTTAAAAAATATATTTTTTTATTTTTATTTATATATTTTTAAAAATATATTTATATATATATATTTATATTTATATTCATATTTATATTTATATATTTATTTGCTTACTTAAAAGGAGGAGGGACCAGCGGAAAGGGAGAGAGAGCCTTAAGCAGACTCCACTCTGAGCATGGAGCCTAATGGGGGGGTTGGATCTCTCAACCCTGACATCACAACCTGAGCCGAAACCAAGCATAAGAGGTTTAACCAACTGCACTACCCAGGCACCCCTTCCACCTGTCTTTACTAACAAAATTGATCTGGCAAGAAGAACCATTTTAATATTATAGGAGATTATATTACTATACTATACTATACTATATTATATTATAGGTTTAGATATGTGTGTGCGTATGCATGCACCCATGCATACATACATGTGCACACTTATGCACTCACATTTAAATAGATATATACATATATTCACAGGAGACATGGCAGGAGAAATTTATATCAAAAGTGCAGTTTAGTACTTTTTAAAAAAATTCAATACCTATCACTGATCTCTCACAGTTGATGTTTTTGACAATCGTAGCCAAGCATGCAAATACCATCCAAACAAGATAATAGAACATCTCCATCACTGGACAAAGCACTCTGGACTCGCTTTACAAATTCCCATTCTCCAGAGACAATGACTATCTAAGTTCTATCATTAAGGATGAGTTTTCCCTGTCCTTGGAATTCAAACAAATGGAATAATGTGTTTTCTTTTGCATCTGGCTGCTTTCACTCAATAGAATATATTTTAGATCATTTCATGTTGGTGAGTTTATCACAAATTGTTCCTTTTTATTTGTATATGGATAATCTGCAAATTGTTTATCTGTGCTCCTGCTGATGAATATTTGGTTTGTTTTTCTTTTCTAGCTATTAAGAATAAAACTATTACCAATATTTTACAAAAAAATGTTATGTGGACACATGTTTTTAGTTTTCTTGGATAAAGATCCAGGGGCGTAGTTATTGAGTTAATGATAAGTATGTGTCTAGCTTCAAAAGAAACTGTCAAACTGTTTCCCAATATGATTGGACCACTCCTACCAGAAACGTATTGGACATCTTTGCAAATATTTGGTATCATATCACTAGTCTTTTTATTCTTTTCTTGCCAATGCAATGGGTGTAAAATAGTACTCCATTATAGATCTCATTTGCTTTTCCCTTGTGACTAATCGATGTTAGATATTTATTAATGTGTTCATTGGTCTTTTTGGAGAAGTGTATGTGCAAGCCTTTTAATCATTTTATATTGGGTTCTTTGCCTTCCATTGCTGTTTTGTAGGAGTTCTTTATGTATTTTAGATAAAACTCCTTATGATATATACACATTAAGAGTATGCCATTTCTCCATACTTCTTATGCGTGGAGGCTTGCATTTTCTTATTTAATGTGATAAGAAAAATGGTTTACTTTAGATGAATTCCAACTTACCGATTTTTTTGGTATTTTATTTAAGAAATCTTTGCCCATCTCAAAGTCACAAAAATATTCTGTTTTCTTCTGAAAGACTAGATGATCAAAATGTAGTTGTCTATATGTGGGTGAATCTATTCCTGAACTCTCTATTTTGTTACATTTCTCCGTTTTTCTCTCTCAATACCAACACCACACTGTCTTGATTACTTTGGCTTAATATAAGTTTTGAAGTTGTGTAATGTTAATTCTTCAAATTTATTCTTTTCCCAAGTATTTTGAATATTCTAGATACTTGGGGTTCCATATAAATTATAGAATCAATTTGTCAATGGAACTTCTACGGAAAAAATAATAAGTCCCGGGATTTTATTAGTTTTGCACTTATACTATGGCCAATTTAAGGAAAATCGACAGCTTATAAAATACTGAGACTTCTGATCCATCCAGGTACAAGATGTATCTTTCCACATATTTATTTAGGTCCTTTTAAATTTTTCTTTTGTTGTTTTTACCACACAAATCTTATGTCAAATCTACCCCTTCATGTTTTTGATGTTATTGTAAATGGCACTGTTTTTGTCATTTCAATTTCCAATGGTTCCTTGATAGTATAAAAATATGATTGATTTTTATACATTGATCTTACATCATGCAAGCTTGCTAAATTCGCTTATTATTCTAGTGGCTTCATATAGATTCAATTGGGTTTTCTACAATCATGTCATCTATGACTAAAGAGACTTTTACTTCACCTTTTCCTTTGTATTTATTTTTCTTTCCTAATTGACTGGCTAGACCCTCTAGTACAATGTTGAGTAGAAATGAATAGTAAGCATTCTTGTCTGTTTCTGATCTTAGGAGAAACTCATTCAGTCTTTCACCATTCGGTATCATGTTAGTTGTCTGTTTTTCTTAGATGCTCTTCATGGGTTGAGGGGGTTCTCTTCTATTCTTGGTTTACTGAAGGTTTATATGAGAAATGAATGTTGTATTTTATCCAATGTTTTTCCCATATATAATGAAATAATCATATGGTTTTCTTTTATAGTTTGCTGTGATGATCAAGTACATTAAGTAATTGATTTTATTTTATTTTATTTTATTTTATTTTATTTTATTTTTTATTTTTTTTAGTAATTGATTTTAAAATGTTACAGCAACCTTGCATTCCTGGAAAAACTTCACTTGTTCATGATGTACTGATATCCTTTTTATATGTTATTGAATTTGATTTGGTAACATTTTGTTTAGAAATTCCACACCTAAGTTTATGAGAAATAATAGTCTGTAGTTTTTTTTTCTTGTAGTGGTTCACCTGGCTTTGGTAGTAGAGTACTACTGGACTCACAGAGTGATTGCAAAATACTCTTTCCTTTTCATTGTCTGGAAGAGTTTGCATAGAATCGTTATCACTTCTTTTCTTTTTTCTTTGGGTTTAATTTGTTGTTCTTTTCTTAGTTTTGTAAAATGAAGGCTGAAGTCCTAATGACTTTGTACATTTTCTTCTTTTTAGTAATAGATATTTAATGTAAATTTTCCTTTACATGCTGCATTAGTCATATCTCATAGATTCTAATTAGATTCTTCAAATTACTTTTAATAAGCAATATTTCCTCAGTCTTATGCAGTCTTGATTTAGTGATTTCGGGGGGGGTTGTGCTTTTTGGTAGTTTTGAATACTTTTCTATGGATTATATTGACTGCTTTTATTCTTTTATAGATATCTGTTGGTATTACTTTCATAGTTTTTACTAGTTTTTTAAAAAATTATTTTGAAATTATTGTATGTCTAAATGTTAACAGCAAAAATAGAATCTATAATTTAACACGCTACTTCATAAAATTTAACATACTTTTAGTTCCTATGCTTCTATTTTACAGTATTTGGATGTATTAGCTAAGGTTTTAAATGTTATTTTTACGTACACTATGAATACATATGCTTTCAATAATTACTTTTTGACAGTTAGTTAGATCTATAAATTTCTATCAGAATATATGCAACATTTGTTCTCTTGCTTTTTTTTTTTATTTCAAAATTTGCTGAGATAAGTTTTATTTTGGGTCCTTCTTTTTTTGAGAGAGAGTTTGTGTGAGTGGGGGAGGGAGAGGCAGAGGCAGAGAGAGAGAGAGAGAGAGAATCTTAAGTGGGCTCCACACCCAGGGGAGCCACCCTGAAATCATGATCCGAGCTGAAATCAAGAGTTGGACACTTAACCGACTGAGCCTTGCAGGTGCCCCTAATTTAGTTCCTTTTTAATTAACTTTGCTTGAAATATAAGAAGTCATTTTGTTTTGAAAACATGGGCCATTGTTTCCCAAAGTGTTTTCTTTGGTTAAATCATTGATTAGTGTATTTTTTCCTTTATTCTTCCCTTTTCAGGAACATCAATATTCTATAAATATGATACAAAGTCTTATTCCTCAATGTCTAACATCATCTTTCTAACTACCTGTCTTATTATCTACATTCTTAGATGGCTTCTCTGGTTCATCTTCTAGATCAGAAAATCCAATTTTCCCATGTATTCTTTTGGTCCCTTGCTCTCTTTGACAAAGATTTCATTTCTGCCATTCTATGCATTGTGTGCTTGCTATGCATTTCCATCTTACTGGGATTCTTTTTGACCACAGTGCCTTCTATTCAGTTCTTTGGCATTCCTCACATCTCTCTCATGTGCCATTGTGTGTTCTGTTGAGCTCATCCAGCGGTTATCTGAAACTACTCTGTTTCTGTAGGACACTACATGAAATATATGCCATTACTTTAAATCTGTTAGTGATATTTCCTTTCTCTTTATTTGCCTTTAAAAATATACTGTATTTCTGTAATGAATTTCTGTAATCTTCATTCTGTAATGAAGATACTTCTAACCAGAAATACTATTTTCAATAGAAATGGTTCACAACTTTCTATTGACCTCATTCAGTGTTGCCTGAGTATTGGTAGAATCTTTTTTCTTATTTTGAACCTGGAAAACATATTCTTGGTCACTTTTCCTCGCAGGAGTTCCAGAACCTAGTAAGTATTGAACTCAAGTTATTCTACTAAATTGTTTGGAGTTAAATCTATCTCTACTATTTCTTTATCACTCTTAACCTACTAAATACACAGCAAAAAAACAACCAACTAACTAACCAACAAAACCAAATGTGCCAAACGTTCAGTGCTTGGTGCATATTTTGTCTATATGCTAACCAACCATGGTCTACTTCTTGGAATTATACTTCTCAGGACATGATATGCCACAACTAATCTTATTTCTCATTCACCCCAGTTGCTATTCTTTTTGATTTGTTCTCTGAGAGTTTCATTTCAAGGTAGATATAGAAGAGGAGGTGCCAATGGGGTGAGGGAACAAGTATGAGGACTCTGATTGTCTCAAGTGCAGTGCCCACAAAGCAAGCAACTTGATTTCAGTTAGCATACAATGAAAGGCTCTGAATCAGTAGCCTCCCCTTTTAGACTGGGAGTTTTTCATGATTTCTGGAGAAAAGATGAGTTCATTACATTCTCTGTTAAGCTCCATAGTTATTAGTAGTTGGATTTGCTCTTGGATTTGGTAAAAGTGGACCAACAAGTTTTGGTATTTGTTTGTTTTCATTTTTTCCTGATATCTTTATTGGTATTTTAGGGGAAAATCAGAGATATTATATTATGGACAGCTTGTCAGGCAACACTTTAAACTGAAAAGCCATTGGAATCCCTCTCTTTGCCATTTAAAACCCCCATTCATTCATTGCAAATGAATCTGTCAGCAACCACCTACATAACATTTGACTTTGTGACCCTGCCTTACTCATCTCTTCAGTGGTAAGTATGATTAATCACTCTTTCTAAATGAGCCAGCCTCTGACCCTTTACAATCCAACTCAGCACTGCAGAAATTATAGAGAAAATACTTTCTTTAGGGGCATCTGGCTGCCTCAGCTGGTTAAGGGTCCCACTCTTGATATCAGTTCACATCAAGATCTTGGGGTCATGGGATTGAGTCCCACATCAGGTTCCATGCTCAGTTCAGGGTCTGCTCGAGAGTCTCTCTCTCCCTTTGCCCCCCACCCCAATAGTCTCTCTCTTTAAAAAAAAACAAAGTCTTTTAAAGAAATCCTTCCTTTAAAACCATCTCATGAAAGTCAGAGAAAGAGAGAAGACTCACTTTTCAACATTGGAGTAAGGTAAAACAGTATATTTTCTCAATTTCCTTCTCATTGTTTTTACAGACATGAAAAATATTTCAACATTACCAGTAGAGACCACTTGTCATTTTGATGAGTTATAAAAGGAACTAGCATGGGGAACTCAAAGGGATATTGAATTAGGAATTTCAAAGTTTAGGTTCTAATCCCGATTCTGTTTCTAATGAGTTTTGTTGCCTAGATCAAGTCTCTTTACTCCACCAGATCTGTTTCTCCATCTGTAAAATCAATATCCCTTTCAATTCTCTCATTCTATAATGAAAGAAAAATATCACACACTTTAGTGGGAGTGAAAGTCGTTGAGAAGATATATCAGGTTATACAGTTATGTCACATATTTTCAAATGTCATCATTTATATAATCCCTAACTCTGAAATAAATGCTTTTCTTAATCTGGTAGCATTTCCCTGAGTTCAGAGGTTCAACATTGAATTAACCTATCTCTCTTTTCCTTATGTCCCTATAATGCAATTCTGGCTACCAGATTCTTTTCTTGACTGGACGAATCATTGCCTAATTCATTTTTTCCTGTTTCTGTATCTAGACTCAGCTTTATGGACATTCAACTAGTGCAGTTTTGCAGTGTCCCACACTTTGGTTTAATGCTCTGCTGTGAGAGTCTTGAGATTCTTAACAGTTTAGTCTTGAACTTGTATTTTGTACGTGAAGTCTTTTGGGACAGTAGAACTTGTATATGAATGTAGGATATATGTATGCCTACCGTGCCTCTCTGTTCACATATAGCATTGATGCCCCCAGGCTCAGAATTCTAGTGGATCCATAGGAACTCTATTGTGTCCTTTCCTACTTGTGTTACTTTCTTGCATTAGTTACTCACTTATGATAAAAAATAATGACAGAAGAAAAGAGAAAATCAGGGCAACCCATAATTCAGTCTTCCTTTCTTCTTTCTTTTTTTCTTTTCTTTCTTTCTTTCTTTCTTTCTTTTTTCTTTTCTTTTCTTTCTTTCTTTCTTTTCTTTCTTTCTTTCTTTCTTTCTTTCTTTCTTTCTTTCTTTCTTCTTTCTTTCTTTCTTTCTTTCTTTTTTCTCAGTCATTTCTTACTCACCAGTAAATGAAAGGCAGAAAGTTTTGATAGAATATGTGCATACCAAGAAGTCAAAAATAGTTGCATTATTTTTGTGCAATGTTTCCACTGTGGTGAGAACAAAATATATATGAATGTATGAGCTATGAAATATGTCATTTTGGCAATTCTGCATAGAAATAAGTGCTCTCATATTTGCATCTTAAACAGGCCTTGTGCAATTTTTAGATGGCAAAATTCATGGTAATAATTTAAAATTTTTCTTTTTCTTCACTTAGATTGGTATTAAGTAAACACTATAATAAGTTGAGAAAGATCATAGAAGAAAGGAAGAAGCTTTATTCTATAGTATATTAATGGCACTTATTTCCTACTTTACTGATGAAGGGGCTCTGCATTTTCATTTTTCACTGGGTTTACAGATTATGAAGTCTGTACTTCCCATCTCTCCATGGTATTTCTTGCCTTTTAGTCTCACTGATCTAGAAGGAGCCATGTTTTGATCTTACTAATCTCCAAAGGAACCAGAAGTGCCAGTCCTTATTGTCAAGTCCTGTTACCCTTTGGCTGATGTCCTCGAATACCTGGTTCTCTGACTCTCTTGCATCATTCCAACATGTTCCCCACCTTCCCCGTCATCCTATTTCAGCTAGGTATCATTTCCCTCCACACATTAGAGTGTGCTTAGTCACCAGCTCATGATCTGTGTCATGGTCAGCCCTCAATTACTTGGGCTCAAATATTCTTTTTTTTTTGGGGGGGGGGGGGCTCAAATATTCATGTGGTCAGAGACACACAGTAGAAAAGCCTTATTCATTGTTTGGAGCTGATCTTACTATTTTATATTTTATTTTTGGTTATTTTAAAGTAACCCAAAACCAATTCAGATGCTGCTGGTTTCAGAAACAACCCCAGATTTTACCTTTTCGATATGTAGGTCATGGCATCCCATCAAATTAGTTACTGAGACAACCATCAAACACATTAACTAGCAATCCCCTTCAGTACAGAGATGAACAAACTGACACCGAGAGGATTCAGGACCAGCTTATCGTCACACAACTTGTTGGTAACAGAATTGGAATTAGGATCAAGATTTTCTAACTCATACTGTTTTATCCAATATAAGTGAGGTTACTGTTTGGGATCATAATATATATATATTTTTAAAAGGCTCAATCCCAGGTATCTACAAGAGGTGGAACAGAAAGGCATCACAGTCACTTGAGAGGCCTTGTGTGTGGACACTCACAACCATCTCTACCAGTTGTGGTCACGTGTTAGTCCTCCTGCTGTCTCTTCGGCCTTTGGCATCATCTAGATAATAGTCCAGGAAGGGCAGCACCAGCATCACCAGGAGGGGAGACAGTTGGAAGTGAAAATCCTCAGGTCAGAATCTGCATTTCGACGGGACCCCAAGGCAGTTTAAACGTGCTTTAAAGTTTGAGAGGTACCAACCTCAATTTAAAATGCTTTTTAAATGAAGAGAGAGAGAATGAAAGAAAGGGGAAAAGAAGAAAACAAAAGTGTCCCTAAGAATCTCCCATTCTATCCTGTTTAATAGGAGAGGCTGGGGACTTAGTTTTATTGTTTCCTTTATTCCTTTCTCTTCTTCTTCTTCTTCTTTTTTTCCCAAGGCTTTTTGTTGCTATTGCACCGAAGAGCTACATGAAACAGAAAGCTTGGCAGCCTTCCCACAATCCTCAGCATGTGGGAATAGCAAGTAACAAAGTGTTAGCCCCTGCCAACTGGTGGTTCGGTGTAAATGTCTCTGTTAACAACCAACACTGCTGCTAGCAGCCATCGGAGCAAAGCGGCAAATCTGTTCCTCTCTCCGGTGTGGAAAACACCACCGAAAAAGTCACCTAATTACTTGATTAAGATGTATCAATCCCGGAAATTGTTGATCTAGAACATTGAGTCTCTGACATTTGATTAATTCTTGATTAAACAGAAAAGTTCTAACCTGACTTTTATGTGTTGTTTCCAAGTACTTGCGGAGGATGAGAACAGTGGAGACTTTTGGGGGGGCGGGTGGAGAAAAAAAGTTTAGGGCCAGATCCTTTTTGGCTGTCTCAAGACAACCTTTCAGTAGGTCCCTGCGGCAATAATCAAAAGAGATGGATGACCCTGGAAAGATCACGATTCTATAAATCTCTGGTAATAGGGGGAAAGTCATTAAGTTTGTGAGCATCCCAATTCTATTTTGAAGAACATTGAGAATAGTCTTCCGTATTTAAGATACAAAGACCCTATCACACCTCTACCTTGTTTAAAAGCACTGTTGAGGAAGAATTCTGACTGTACAATCTCACACCAAATTCCTTTGCATTTTTCACCCCGCATCCCCAGATCATGGCTGGTTATTTCAAAGATGCACTTTCTATTTTTAATTAAAATAAATTGGTCCCACTTTCCTCCTAGAAACACCTTCCTCTATTTAAAAAGGATAGAAATTTGCTTTCGTTTATTGACTTCCTCTTGACATTCAAATCGAGTCATTTACATAATTCCATGTTTTCTTCTTCATATTCCTATTTGGTCACTGTCACATAGACAGAAACACGAGGATGACTGTGTAGAACAACCCCAGCCTTCTGTCTGGTTCCCAAGGGTGATGAAATGAACCAGGTTGCAAGACAGTATCATCCATGGCTTCATGTACATCTAGAAAGTAACCCTGCTTGGTCCAGTGCTAAAGCACTGCATTCAAACCATTCAGATGATCTTGGGCTTTAAAGATAACCGAGTCCCTGTTTGGTGTTATCACCATCTAAGAATCCGAATCCAGTAGTGCAGAAAAGGCTTCAGTGGCTCACTTTAACACTATAAGTATACCAATTTGTTTTGGCTGGCTGGCACAAAGATGGCTTTGCAAACTGGAATAATTCTCACTTTGCCAAAGCAATAGGTACAATTCCCAGCATCAGGCTCCCCTGTCTCACTTGGAAGTGATTATTACAGCAAGATTTACTAGATCTCGACCAATGCCAAAATCTCCTAAGACAAACTTAGTTTTAAATATTGCATCCTATTATCTCAGTCTATGCTCTTCACCATTACAATACCACATCCCTCTCTCCAGAAACAGTGAAAATGCCTTAAGTATCTAAAGTCCATTTTCTAGTGTTCCCTTCGCAATAAGAAATGATCCCATGTCCTCTTTAAATCATGTTCTTATTTTGCATTCAGGAAAGTAGTAATGGTGTTCCACGCGACAGCCAAATAATGACACTTAGGGATACTCATGATCTTTCCAAAAGATAATAGCTGATAAATACTGGCAAGAGGAAACATACTCATTCTTGAACTTTTTACATCCAATATATAGTATATTTGTCCGAATGAACCCTGGATAGGAAATAACTGATAATTCTGGAACAAGGAAATAGCATTTAGATTTCCAAAGCCGTTCGTTTCTATCTTGTCAGAGCAAAATCTTTAGCCAATCCCAGTAGTGCGTCATGTCTGAATGTGTGTCACTGAGCTTTACCATTGCCTACAAAGCAAGAACTACCCACTCATTTAGGGTAAATTCATAGAAAAAATGGGGAAAATTAGTGGAGAGGTTTATGTTTTGTTTTATCTTATCTTTAAATTATGTGTACTTTTCTTCTGGTAGAGGATTATTTTTTTTTAAGATTTTATTTTTTCATTCATGACAGACAGAGAGAGAGAATAACAGGCAGAGAAACAGGCAGAGAGAGAAGCAGGCTTCATGCAGGGAGCCTGATGTGGGACTGGATCCCGGGACTCCAGGACCACGCCCTGGGCCGAAAGGCAGGCGCTAAACCACTGAGCCAACCAGGGATCCCCATCTAGTAGAGGATTATTTATAACAAAAAACAAAGATGCGCCAAATGGAATCCAGGGCAGAAGAAATATCTCTGAGTCTTGGTGTGATTTATAGCCAATGAGATCATTCTTACCCAGAAGCAAGGATAAGAGAAGCTTTCAGTATACCTGACACACCTGACCTTTTTTTTTCAACTTTTTCTTCCTTTTTTTCTCCAGAGTTCTCCTCTTACTTATCCTGCCATGTTTTTAAGTCTCATATGTTAGATTCTTTTTCCTTATTCAGATATGCTATCATTCCCCAGCATTCTGTCATTGATTCTCTTCTATTTGTTCCCCTTGGATAATTTGATTTACTTCCATGACTAATATTGAATCTCATGATTCTCACATACATAGGATCAATTCCATTCTCCTTTCTAGGCCAGACCTCCCACTCATCTGTAGTCTTATGGTCTCCAGATAGTTTATTCTTACCTCTTACCACTCTCAAATCAAATTCAAAATCCCATTGACCTTGAGCTTTTATCTCTTCCTATATTTCCAAGCACATAACAGTATCTATATCTCATCCGTATATTGAGCTAGAAACTTGAGATCCTTCTGTCTCCTCCCCTAGACTCTGAGCTGCATGACAGCAAAGACTTTGTTTTGGATGCCATAGCTCTATTCCAGAACCAATGTTGGAACTCATCCTCTTTTCTCCATTTGTAGTGTCTCTGCCTCTTATGACTTCTTCCTTCTCAGTGCCACAAGGGTTATCTTCCCCAAACAAAAGTCTGATCATACCATTGAACCATGGGCAAACTCTGGTTGGCCTTTAACATGGTATTCAGCATGAGGGTCTAGCTTCTCACCTTCTGCCATTTTCTTATTAAAAACCTTAAATTCTACCCAACTGGACTTACCTCCATTCTTCTTTTTAAGATTTTATTCATTTATTCACAAGAGACACACAGAAAAGAGGCAGAGACATAGAGGGAGAAGCAGGCTTCTTGCAGGGAACCCAACATGGGACTCGATCCCAGGACTGGGATCATGTCCTGAGCCGAAGGCAAGCCGCTCAACCACTGAGTCACCCAGGCATCCCTGACTTGCTTCCATTCTTAAACATGATTCTCATTCTCCCATTCCCCATTGATTTGTTCATGCCCTTCTCTTTGCCCAGAATGCCCTTCCACTGCCCTTGTCTCAGGGCAGGAAACTCAGTGTCACCTCTTTTATGAAGGTTCTATAAATTCTTCCCATCTTGCATGTCCACTGAAATTTGCTCAGCACCGTCTCAAAGAGTTATCATGTCGTTTTGCTGGCTGCGTTGTGAGTTGCTCAAAGAAGGAATCATACTAATTTTTTTTTCTGTCTCTGCTGTCCAGCACATAGTACAGGAGTGGCCATTCAGTATAGGTTTCAAAGCAACTCCTTTTCTGGAATATTAAGACTAGAAATTCTATGTCTGAATGAAATAGGAAGTGGAAGTATGTATTCACCAAAATTCTGGAAGACTTAAGAAACCATAAAAAACAAAACAAACAAACAAAAAAGCTAGCAATCAAACCATTGCAACTATAAAAACCCAGGTCTGCGATGGAACAGGACAAAAGGCTGAGAGAAGGGACAAGTAGAGAGCAGCTAAAAGCTTGTTTTTATGTCTGGAAGAGTTACTTGGACAAATTTTACCTTTCTGACCTTGAACCATAAGCTTCCAAGAAGTCCACCTACACAGGTTCCCTGATGAGATCAGCATGAGACACACTTGAGTGCTAGCTACAGTTGTTTATCTAAGTGGTAGCAAGTAATAACTGGTACAATTCTAACCCCACTGTTAAGTGAAAAAATGATTTGGCACAGACTTCAAGCTATGTCAACATAATTGAGCACTGAAGGAGGGGTACAGGCAACCTTCATTCTACTTTTTTTTTCTGAAAATTATCTATCTTCTATGTATAGTGTGCCACAATCCTCTACATAGGTGACAACAGGTAGGTATACATACAGAATATGTCATGATACACACGTAGCTATATTGTATCTATGTATTATAGATGCATTTCATCTATCTCATCAGTAAAATTAAACTGGTTCCAGGTCTAAGAGAATTAAAACTAAATGGTTTTCAAAAACTGGAAGGAGTGCATTTGCCTGAAATGAGGATCTTTGAATTCAGCCTATATAGAAAGAAAACAAAGGTTCGTAGCTTCACTTTTGCAATTTTAATTCACTTACATTATCCCTTCTACTTAGCGCCCTGTGGTATCCTATATCTAACATAGCCAGTGCCTAGCATTTATCTCAATATCAGACATTTGTATGCTTTCCTCAGGAGTACCTAGTGAGAATCTTCTACTATGTGATCTGAAATTGGTCTGAAAAGGAGCATTGCACTCAGTAGTTACATAGTCTTTTTTTTTTTTTTTTGTATTTCAATGAATGAGCAATATGAAGAGGGCTAGTATCTTTCATTGAGGATATAGGGCCCACTGCTAAGCACTAGCTCACTGGCAATATTGGGATTGGAAGGGGGAAGGAGTCTCTCAGATCCCATTAGAGCCAACCCTCTCGGTGTTCATAGATAGTGCTCTCTGGCAAAGACAACATCTTTCCACTGTTGGCTTGGTGATATTAAGTCCTTCAGTTTAGGGCACAAGTTCTCTCACAATTGGAGAAAGATATAAAACCCAACTGAGAATGGAGTGGATAATAGTATATTGATTTAACATTATAATAAGTAGGAACTTCTAACCATGATCAGATCTTTCAAAAAAGATCCCCTCCCCCTTTGGATGAGTAACATCATCAGAGAAAGTGACAGTGTGAAGGAATAAACCCTAAAAAGGATGGGGAAAGGAGAACTTGAAGGGTAATGAAGAAAGCTTAAAGAATGGAAATAAACTTTCAGCTATTTTAGCCATTTTCTCATGACTGATTGAAAATAGTGATGACAGGGGAACCTGGGTGGCTCAGTCTGTTAAGTGTTTGCTTTTGACTCAAGTCATGATCTCAGTGTCCTGGGATCAAGCTCCATATCAGACTCCTTGCTCAGCGGGGAGTCTGCTTCTCACACTCTCTCTCTGCCCTTCCTCCAGCTCATGTTCTCTCTCTCAAAAATAAATAAATAAATAAATAAATAAATAAATAAATAAATAAATAAATAAAATCTTTAAAAAAATAATAGTGATGACAATAATAATTGAGTGCTATTATATGTCATATGCTATGATAACCATTTTTCATAGGGTTATCTGATTTAATCTCTAAAAGGATCCTGGGAGGCAGTTACTATTAAACTCATTTCACAAACAAAGGTTATAGATGTTAATTAACTTGCCCAAGGTCATAGAGTTTAAGTGGTACAACTGGGATTGAAGCTCAGGTCTGTCTGCTTCCAAATCCCATACACTTAACAAATACCATGTCATGTTTATGCAGTGCTTTCCACATAAAAACTTCTTACATGTGGCCTCTCCTAGCCCAATTCTCACCTTAAGTCATAATAAAACTTAATGATAATTGGGGCAAGATTAAGCTCAAGATGAATTGAGTTTGATCTTGAAGTTAAGAAAGTAATAGGTTGCATACCTGGATTTTGATACCCAAGAATATCCTCCTACCAGCTCCTGGTCATAATGGGGCACTTTATTTGAATTCAGTGGATAGGATAAATTGGAAATTTGGTTTGCGATCTGCTGCAAGGTTGACCCCAGCAGAGGAAATCAGCGATCCTAACTACAAATCAAATATGGCTTAGAGAAGCAGACAAGGCACATTCCTTCAGCTGGAGAAATTGTTCGATTCGATTTTGTATTTAATATTATCAATCACATTAGATTGCCACTAATGAAGACCAACTGGATATTACCATCATCATCATACATTATTGTTAATAAAGAGCAAGCTAGACATTTATTCACTCAAGGCACAATTACTGAGCTCTACCGTTGTGGGATTCAGCAGCAATTATGACACAGGAGATAGAGCTTTGGAAGAAATTGTGGTTGAAGAGAAAAGAGTGACTCATTATAAAATAAGCAACTAACAGGGAAAATATCCAAGAGCTAAAATGGGTTGGTAGGAAGGGGCGTGAGCAGGTGGATAATTTCAGTTGTGTGGTCATGGACAACCTGTCTGGTAAGATTCTTTTTTAGCAGAGCTCTCTATGAGAGAAAAAGTCAGCCATGACAGGGTCGGGGGAAAGGGCTTTATAACCTGTGCTATTATCTTTTTTGGGTGATTCTGATGCATTTAGTTGATTATTCCGGGAAGCAGTTTCCTGCTACCTCATTATCTCTAGCCAGAACTACTTCCAAAGAAAACAAGCCTCTCAGGTTATTTACATACACTTTAAAGTTTGAGAACATCACCTATAAAAGGCTGAAAAATCCCTTTGCGTTTTTTGCAAATGACATGTACCTTGACTTGCCATCAACTTATGCAAAGGCATAAGTCAAATGGACAGATCATTAAACATTCTAAATAATTTTTTTTTTTAAATCACAAAATCCCAGGTCAGCCTGAGTGGCTCAGCGGTTTAGTGCCACCTTAGGCCCAGGGCCTGATCCTGGAGATGGGGTTGGGGGACGTGGCGGGGGATAGAGTCCCACGTTGGGCTCCCTGAAGGGAGCCTGCTTCTCCCTCTGCCTGTGTCTCTGCCTCTCTCTCTCTCTTCCTCTCTCTTTCTCTCTCTCTGTCTCTAGTGAATAGGTTTTTAAAAAAATCACAAAATCCCAAGTATGTTCACAAAACTTAATAAGGTAATGACTAAATCCGGATGTTAAATAAACATTCAGTCCAATCTGTAATAAAGGTATAACAAGTAAGAGGCTACTCTTTCAAATATCACATGTAACATAATTGCCCATCAAAATGATCTAGAAATTGTAAAGTTGTTTCTTTTATTCTACCAAGATCATTGATTATTAATTGCATAGTCATGAGTTTTGATGAAAGAGACATTATTAATTTGGCTTTGTGGGGGACCTTATAAAATTGTGAAAGAGTCAGAGAGCCTGATGAAAAGAAAAGATTAATACCCATGTAGTGCCAAGAGGGTGACTAACACGATTACTTCCTTATGAAGCTGTAGCTCTCAAACTGTTGATTCTGATTTTAACAAAACAAAGCAGATTTGAAGCTGATGTATTGACTTTTCCCCAAGAAGATTTGAAAATTCTTTTTACTGGAATTAGAAACTTTATTCCAGTAATGAGAAAAGCTTTTCCCAAGCAGAATTAGATAATTATCATACTTGTGAACAAATTGGCTTTAGCTACAATGAATAATACATATGGGCACAAGAGACTAAAATGTTACTACACAGTACTTTTTATTTAGGATAGAAATACTAAGCAGCCAGAACTATAAAAACATAAGGAATTCATTTGCTACTGCCATTTCTCCATACTAATAATGCCATGGTAATGAATGTTCTTATGGTATTTATTATACATTTTTAATTTAGATTCAATGTGTCTGCATTTTTTCTTTCTTAATATAAATATCTTTTTATACCTATATATCTATATATCTATATCTGTATTCATACTTGATTTTATCTATACCTACCTATATCTAGAATGAGAATGCATTCTTCAATTAATTATAGCACCCCCCCGCAGTGTAGTCCTCATTATAGTTCCCTTTTAAATATAGCAGGAATCCCATCTCCACTCCCTAAAATCAATGTTTCATTTTGAATTGAAAAGATATTTAACTATATCTTTCCATTCTTGAGAGAAGTCATCTGTTGACCTTCCATACTGTCAGAAGGCCAGGAGCAAAATGGAGAAAACTGAAAGTAGAATTTCTCTCCTAAGATTAAAAAAAGATAAAAGACCTGTTTGAATAAATAAAATAGGCATTTAAAAAATTCCTGTAATCTATAGTTATATAATAAACAATCCTAAAATTTAGATTTATTATTATCTCTCACATTTCTGTGAGCTGGCTGAGCACAACCAGATGGTTCTTGTGTGTGATTTCCCAGGCAGTTGTGGTCAAATCCAGTTGGGCTGGATGGCCAACATGTCACACACCCATGACTGGCAATTGATGCTGGGAGCACAGGTAGGCTTCTCCATGTGACTTGGGACTTCTCACATCATGGCAGCTGGGTTCCAAAAGCAAGTAGTCTGGGGTGCCTGGGTGGTTCAGTGGTTGAGTGTCTGCCTTTGACTCAGGTTGTGATCTTGGGGTCCTGGGATAAAGTCCTGGATCAGGCTTCCCACAGGGAACCTGCTTCTCCCTCTGCCTATGTCTCTGCCTCTCTCTGTGTGTCTCTAATGAATAAATAAAAATAAAATCTAAAAATAAAAAATAGAAAATATTAATAAAATCTTAAAAAAAAAAAAAGCAAGTTGTACAAGAGAAAAAAAGTAGATTAGTTGTCTACTGCTGTGTAACAAAGGACCACAAATTTGGTGGTATAAAACAACATCTATTTATCGTCTCATCGTTTCTGTAGGTCAGAAGTCTGGGCACAAGTTACTTAGTTGGGTCCTCCACTCAGGATCTCACAAGACTGCACACAACGTATCAGCCAGGATTACAGTCTCATCTGAAATGTAAGGTCATTTTCCAAGTTCGATGGTTGTCAATAAAAATCCATTTCCTTGCAGCCGCAGAACTAATGGCAGCTTGCTTCTTCAAGGTCGACAGGGAGGGTCTGACCTTAAAAAAAAGGAATAGCTTTATGGATATAAAATTCACATCTCATGCAGTTCACTCATTAAAGATGTGTGATTCAACAGTTTTTGGTATATTCACTTATTCAACTACCAGCACAATCTGATTTTAGAGCGTTTTCATTATGCCGAAAGAAACATGAGCAGTTACTCTACATTCTACACCTCGCCCCCTATCCCCCAGCTCTGGTGACTGTTAATCTATTCTTGTGTATGGATTTTACTGTTCTAGCCATATTCATGAAATCATCCAATATGAAGGTTTTTATGCCTGGCTTCTTGAACTTAGCATAATGTTTTCAAGGTTCAGCCACATTGTCCCTTGTATTAGTGGTTCATTCCTTTTTATTGCTGAATACTACTCCTTTTTATAGATACATCACATTCCATTCATCTGTTTATCAACTGATGGACATTTAGGTTGCTTCTACCTTGGAGTATTGTGAATAATACTGCTATGAATGCTCATGTAGAAGTTTTTCTGTGGCTATGTATTTTGTTCCTCTTGGTTTTATACAGGAGGTGGAATTCATAGGTCAGAAATAGCCAAACATTTTTCAAAGTCTCTGTATCATTTTCTATAGCCATCAGCAATATATGAGTTCCTACTTCTCCTTATCCTCATCAATATTTATTAGTTTCTTTTTTATTATAATTATCTTAGTGGGTGTTTATTATCTCATTGTAGTTTTGTATATCATTGTACTTTTTAATTTTATTTTCCTAATGACTAGTGATGTTGAGCATCTTTTCAGGTGCCATTTGTATATCTTCATTGGGAATCTGTCTACTCAGAGTCTTTGCCCATATTTTTAATTGAGTTATGTATATTTTCATTATTGTGTTGTAAGAGCTCTTTACATCTAATAGATACAAGTCTCTTACCAGATATATGACTTGCAAATATTTTCACCCTTTTTATTCTGGTTTTTGCTTTTCTATTTTATTAATTATAAAGGCAAGTTTCTCGACTGAAACCCAGAAATTAGTGGTAGATTAATAAAGGAAAAAAACCCTAAGCCATATCATAAAAACCTGAGAGCACAGGTTAAGTGTATATTGGGAGGAGGGAAGGGAGGGATGGGTTGACTTTTCACTTTCTTATGTCCTTTGAATCACAAGTTTAATTTTAATGATGTATAGTTTGTCTATTTTGCTACTTACACTTTTAAAGTTTTATCCAAGAAATTTTGCCTAACTCAAATTCATAAAGATTTACCCTTATGTTTTCAAAGAATATTATACTTTTAATGTATACATTTAGGCCTACTATCCACTCTGAGTTAATTTTTGTGTATTGTATGAAGAGAGGTTCAACTTCATTCTTTTTTATAACTATCCCAGCACCATTTGTTAGAAAAACTAAGCTCACCTGAGTAAAACTGACCTAATCAGGATAATAAACTTTTGATTAACTCAAAGTCAACGTATTAAGGACCTTAATTACATCTACAAATCCATTCACCCTTGCCACATAAGATAGCACATTCACCAGAGTGACATCCATCACAGGCACAGGTGCCACCTCAAATCAAGAGGAGGGTATAGTAGAGGGCATATGATCTAGGGGGTACAAATTTTGAAGGACATCGTAGGACACAGATAGGTCTCAATGTCTTAAGGCCTGGACTTAGATACTGGCAGAGCATCATTGCTCTTCCATTATATTCTACTCACCAGGCAGTCACAAAGCCCACCCAAATGCAAAGGAGGAATTATGAACTCTACCTCTTAATGAGAAGTAAGTCTAAGAACTTGTGCCTATCTATAATTTGCCACAACGTGCTATCACAAAAAGCAGCTTTAGGTAAGGTTGTTTATTAAAATATTTACTTCTAGTTTTCTTTCTTCTATATTAAAATTCTGAAGAACTCTGAAAAAGCAAGAAGATAACATCTGGAACAGAATGCAATAGCTACTTAAGTTCATATACTAAGGAGGAAATAAAAACCCTGTTCTAATGGGAGTTGGGCTGGTTCCTCTATTAATTTGTATTTAGTACATGCCCAGATGAATCACCTTGGCTGTTCCATGTTAATACATTTCCTTCTTTGTGAGCAACAGGTGACCTATGACTGACCTTGGGAAGATGATTCAAATAACGAACAGAAACAATTTTCTCAGAATTAAGGACTCCAGAAAGACTTTATTAGAGCTGAAAGAAAAATCTCATTCTGATCCTTGAGGAGACATTTATAAATCCACTTTTATTTCTGTGGCTTCAGGCTCTGAGCTAGTGCTACTAACAACTCTATGCCTATCTATATTACTTTCCTTCTGTCTTCCAGGTTAGATTCAATAATGTAATTTAAAAAGTGAAATTGACTTTGAGTAATTTATGAGCGTTTTTGTTAAGGTGTCCAGAAAAAATGAGACCTATTTCAATATGCAAATGACACAAGGATAAGCAGCCTATGGTAGTCAAGGCATTGTCCAAAGCTTATCTGCATGCAAGATGACCAAAGTTTTACTTTCCTTCAGATAAAGTCTCTGTATTACTCAATTTTTGCAGCATGTCAATAGGCCTATCAGATATATAAAAATACTCCCTTGAAATACATGAAAACCAATTCTCTTTGGAATCCAAAAGAAAAACTGAAGTGGAAATCCATAAATTTGAGGCACTTTGATAGAATACTATATAAATGAACAAATAGGATATCAAAGTGGATGTGGATTTTGCTCTTTTGTTTGGCAAGAATGTACAGTTGCATCTTTTAGCCAGGCTGGAATAACTATAAATGTCTTTTCCTAGTGGCCACAAGGCAAAAGGAAATAATATACAGATTAACAGAACACTTAGCTGGGTTCCAGAGCAGTTTCTAAAATTTATCCCAATTAGTAATCTCAGTAAATCAGCTCCACATTTCTGAGTTTGAATCCTCATTTTTAAATGACAATGATTGTACCTATCCTACCTGCCTCACAGAGCTATATTATGAAAATCAAGTAAAATATACTTGCATGTCAAATGGGATGCTTTGAGCTGCTTTGAGGCAACCAAACTTACTTGAAAAGTCAGATAATTTCTTGTCACGTGACTTTCAGAGGAATAGCCAACTTGAAGGTAGACTGCTACAAAAACCCCATGATGTCATTAGCAACACATGTTCTTCCAAGACTCTTTTCCGTTGTTCACAGATTTGGCTTAACCCATGGGTTTGTTCTACTACTCATTGTTGTAAGGAAATCCTGGCTTCTTTTATTTATATCCAAAGAAAAAATTGAAATATTTAACTCCAGGCCTTATACATATTTCTGGACCAGTATCAATGATCAGCAAATGATGCTATGATTGATTGATACCTGGATTCCTAAAAGGATCTCTTCAGGAAGCTAAGATAGGAGGAGATGCTTATGAGGTGCAAGAGATAGGTGAGGGACATGAAGACACATGTACAAAACTGTGGTTCTTAGAAAAGGATATATGGGGAGAGAATAAAGGATGAGTAGGCAATCAACAGTGGGAAATCACTTAAAAATACCACATTTTTACAAATATACTAGGAAGTGTTTTAAAATTGTATTTTATTCAAAGGGAACTGGTTTATCTTCCCACAGAACTATCCTGAAATTCTTCAAAACAGATTTCATGGAGAGAATATGGCTCACTTGGTGACTACAACCCAATTTACTTGCTTAAGGTAGATTTCTGAAGGTAGATTTTAAAAGTTATGACATTTTAAATTATGAAAAGTAAAATACAAGCAGGAATGGCCCAAGGCATAAGTATAAAACATGACATTGAGAGAAGAATTTTGAATAGGTAGAAAGATTTTTATATTTTAAGTGAAGAAAAGCAGGTTTAAAAAATAACATGTACACAAAAGAATGGAATTGTAATTTTACCTTACACTATAGACAAAAATTAACTCAAAATCAATAAAGATCTACATGTAAGAGCTGAAGGAAAAAAATATTCATGACATTTAATTTGGCAATGATTTCATGATTATGACACCACAGGCAAAAAAAAAGAAAAAATAAGCAACTGGACAAAAACAAAACAAAACAAAACAAAAAAAAACCTTATGTTCAGCAAAGGCAAAATCAGCAGAATGAAAAGGTAACCCACAGAAATGAAATCTTTGCAAATGATATATCTGATAAAGGATTAATATATAGGGTCTATAAAGAACTGCAACTCTACAACAAAAAGCCAAACACCTTGATTTTAAAATATGCAAAGGACATGATCAGACACTTCTCCAAATGGCCAATAAGCACACAAAAAGAAGCTCAACATCACTAATCATTAGGGAAATGAAAATCAAAACCACAATGAGAAACCATCTCACCACCATTAAGATGGTGGAAAGCAAACAAACAAATAAACAAAAACAAATGCACACAATAACAAGTATTGACAAGAATGAGGAGAAACTGAAACACCTATTACTATTAGTAGGAACATAAAATAGTGCCACTGCTATGGAAAACAGTATAGTGATTGCTCAAAAAATTAACAACTGACTTACCGTAAATCAAGCAATTCTACTCCTAGGTATATACCCAAAATAATTGAAAGAAGGATCTCAAAGAGGTGTTTGTACACTCATGTTCATAGCAGTATTACTGCAACTACTAAAAGGTAGAAGCAACCCAAGTGTCCATCAAGAGATAAATGGATAAAGAAGATGTGGTATATACATACAATGAAATATTCTCAGCCTTAAAAAGAAAGAACATTTTGTCACATACTACAACATGGATGAAATTGAGGACATTATGACAAGTGAAATAAACCAATTACAGAAAAACAAATGTTGTATATGATTCTACTTAATATCAGGTACCTAGAATAGTTGAATTTATAGCCGCAGAAAATAAACTGGTATTTTGGCTCCTTCCTTCTTTGGTTCCCAAGGGCTACAGAAGGCAGAATGTGGAGTTATTGTTTGGGGTTGTACAGAATTTCAGTTGGGAATATGGAAAAAGTTCTGGAGATGGGTGGTGGTGATAATTGTATCACAATGTAAATGCCCTAATGCTACTAAGCTGCACAGTTAAGAATGGTTAAGATAGTAAATTCTGTGTTATGCATTCTTTACCACAGTTTTTTTTAACATTTACCAGCTTATTAAAGGATTTAATAAGAGATACAGATGAACAACCAAATGAAGAGACACATAGGACAAGTCTGGAAAGGTCATGAACACAGGAGCTTCTGTCCCCATGGAGTTGAAATGCATCACCCTCCCAGATACATGGATGCATTCACCTACCTGGAAGCTCTCTGAGTCCCATGCTATTGGGATTTTTATGGATGCTTCATCAGATAGGCATGTTTGATCATTAATTCCATTTCCAGTCCCTCTCCCTTCCTAAGAGAATGGTGGGAAGGAGGAGGGGACTAAAAGCTCTAAGCTTCTGATCATGGTTGTGTCTTCCCAGGGACTAGCCCCCCATCCATTAGCTACCTAGGAGCCTACCCAGAGTTACCTCATTAGAACAATATGCACCCCTATTGTCCAGGAAATTATAAAGGTTTTAGGAGTTCTGTGCCAGGAACTGGAGGCAGAGACCAAAATCTATTTTCCGTTTTTGCAGCTTGAACAAATGAATAGGGCAGAACTTCCAGGAAGAGACTACATTAGTTAAAATGTCATATGTTATCCATTCACAAATGCATAAAATTTATCTACATATTAAAGCTGTTACATGGCTCCCTAAAGTCTGTCCTAGACTATAAATTAAAAGCCCCTCTCTGCAGTTCTTCTTTCTTTCTCAGTAATGTTTCAATCATTCTTCTAGTCTTTATTTTCTATTACTCAATTGTCACTTCTAAATAGGACCCATCAGCTTAGCTGAGTGCATTTTCTGCGTGTATTTTATTTTTTATTTTTTTAACTTTACGTGAGTATACTTGACACACAATGTTACATTAGTTTCAGGCGTACAGCATAGTGATTCAACATCTCTGTACATTATGCTGTGCTCACCACAAGTGTCCTCGTGCTTCCCTATTACAATATCGTTGACTATATTCCCTATACTCTTTTATTCCTGTGATTTACTCATTTCATAACTGGAAGCCTGCTTCTCCTACCTTCCTTCACCCATTTTCCAGCCCTCCATCCCCATCTCTCTGGCGACTACCAGCTTGTTCTCTGTATTTATAGGTCAGATTCTACTTTTTGTTTGTTTTTCATTTGTTCTTCAGATTCCACATATGAGTGAAATAAAATGATATTTGTCTTTATGTGACTTACATAGTATAATACCCTCTACGTCCATTTATGTTGTTACAAGATTGAATCTTTTTATGCCTGTGCAATATTCCAGTCTCTGTGTGTGTATGTGTGTGTGTGTGTGTGTGTGTGTGTGTGTATCTCACATCTTCTTTATCCATTCAATGGACTCTTGGGCCATGTCCATATCTTGGCAATTATAAATAATGGCATAATGAGTATGGAGGTGCATTTATCTTTTTGGATTTCTTTGGGTGAATATCCAGTAGTGGAATTATTTGATCATGTGGTATTTCTCTTTTTAATTTTTTGAGGAACCTCTATACTGTTTTCCACAATGGCGGCACCAATTTGCATTCCCACCAACAGTGCACAAGGGCTCTTTTTTCCCCACACCCTCACCAACACTTATTGTTTCTTATCTTTTTTTATTTTAGCCATTCTCACAGGTATAAGATGATATTTCATCATGGTTAATCTGCATTTCCCTGGTCATTAGTGATGTTGGACATGTTTTCATGTGTCTGTTGGTCATCTGTAAGTCTTCTTTGGAGAAATGTCTTTTCAGGTCCTCTGCTCATTTTTAAAATCATATTGTTTTATTGTTGTTATTCTTGTTTTGGTGTTAAGTTGCATAAGTTCTTTATAAATTTTGGATATTAGCTCCTTATTGAATGTGTCATTTGCAAATATCTTGTCCCATTCCATAAACTTTTTGTCTTGTTGATTGTTTCTTTTACTGTGCAAAAGCTTTTATTTTGATATGGTCCTAATAGTTTATTTTTGCTTTTATTTCCCCTGCCTCAAGAGACATACTAGAAGAGTGTTGCTAGGGCTGATGTCAGGGAAATTACTGCCTGTACTCTATTCTAAGCTTGTTATGGTTTTAGGTCTCACATTTAGGTCTTTAAAGCATTTTGAGTTTATTTTTGTGTATGGTGTGAGAGAGTTCACCACAGTTTTTTTTAAGTGTACAGAAATGTACAATTTTGCTATTTTACTCCAAGAGCTTACAAAATGTATTACATGGATAACAAGGAAAGCACTGATTTAGTGCAAATATCTAGTCTAGGTGCTTATCTGGTATCTCTGTACCTGCTAAGATTTTCAAAAGATTGTTTGAATTCCTATTCTAAATCTGGTGGAAGTTGAAACTTCTTTCCAAGATTTGTACTAATTCTTAATAGTGGAGTTTGCCTCTGGTTCTTAGTTTCTAATTCCATTGAACTATCCCATGTGAAGAATTTTTTTACACACTCCCAAAAATCAATTCCCCTCTGCGTTATATATTCCCAGACTCTCCTCAATTTCACAAACGTGAAATGAAGCATTAAAATGCCTCACAGTCATGTGTATTTGGAGAGTTAACTGAAGGTTTCCAGAGCTGGAAAGTGGGGCTTGCTTGTATCACAACCTAAACAATTTCAAATGGAATATTAGGCACCAGCTCTAAAAAGTCATTGTAGTCTCTGTCCCTTGATCACTTCACACTTGTAATACCCCAACCTCACACCACATCAGGCTCATACTCATACTATCTCCTGCCTTGCTTTTCTCTCTTCACATCTCTTCCACACTCATTCATCTACTTTCTCTCATCTTCCTCAAACTTCCAAATTCTTCTCTATCATATTAGCAATGAAGACTTCTCTAACCTCTACCCTCAAATCTAGCCCTAAGACCTACTAGGACATCTGCAGAACTAAAGGACCTTCATATGGCTCTTTTCCTTTTTAGAAAGCAGCTGTGGTCATGATAGGTATTTTCCCCTTGTTTCCAAGGAAAAGGACCAGTACTCAGACCTTTCCCACACCTTCTTTTCTTTCTCCTTACCTAAGGCACCATGAGCTGGATTCACCTCCTCAAAGACAGCAGGCTATTCTTCTCTGTGGCTTCCCACAGAGAGGAAAAGTTCACCTGACTCTAACCAGTCCAAAGCCTAGTCATACAGTTTCAGTTCAACAAATGTGGTTTATTTCCCAGGTCCTCCACATTGATGCTGGGACTAGTGGTTGGAGTAGAACTTCTGCAGTGAATTCTACAAATTGCAAGAAAATCTCTTCTCTCTACCATCCTAAGAAAGAATTCCATGGTGCCCCTCAAGCCTTGAAAATGAAGACAAAAAAAAGAAGTGCCTCACATTCAGCTAAACAAACCACTGTGTAAAAGCAAGTTTCATTCATTTTAGATGTGTAGGTTCTGTGAGGGCTTATTAGTTAATGTTTATCATTTATTTTAAAAGAAACAATAGCTTCATGTATAGGACCTAATACTTTAAAAATGAATGCACAAACCAATTTGAGTTTCTATACAAGGCTGGCCCGGGTTGACTTTTACTATCCATCTATTTCGAAGGAAGAGGAAAATGTTTTAAGTAATGTCTTTTAAATTAGTAGAAATGGATGATTGCTAATGTTTCAATACAATATTTTAAGATTCCTAGCCATCAAACAAAAAAACAAACAAAAAAACTCCACCGTGCTACTCTGATAATGTAAGGAGACTACTTGAGAAAGATGCTGGATCAGTCATTTATTATTTTCTGAAATCTATTCCACTTATTCTTATTTCCATAAATTAAGTGACTAATTTTTTTCCTTTCACTCGCTGACATAACTCTCCAAAGATGTACACACAGTATTGTATTGTTCGCAAGCCGAAGTAAGAGGAATGTGAAGGTAAAGGATAGAAATCACCAGAATGGTGAATGGAAAGGATTCTGTGACTTATTAGGATAAAAAAATCAGAGAAAAAAACCTATAGTACAAAAATACCCAAATAGATAATATTTTAAAAATATTTTATTTACTTATTCATGAGAGACACACACACACACACACACACACAGAGGCAGAGACACAGGCGGAGGGAGAAGCAGATTCCATGCAGGGAGCCTGATGTGGGACTCGATCCCAGGTCTCAGGATCATGCCCTGGGCTGTAGGCGGTGCTAAACCGGTGAGCCACCCAGCTTGCCCCAAATAGATCATGACCTGCTAATATGAAGCTGTTAAGCTCTCAAACCCCAAAAGAGACATGCATTCAAGAATGGAGGGGAAATTGTTTAAGTGTATGTGACTTATGTGTTTTGGCAGCCAGATGAATAGCAAGAAGACTATTCTAAAGACTCTCTACCAGCATTCAGCAAAGTGGACTCTTATTTATGGCTGTGATCTAGTTTGGAAATGACTGGGCTGGTGCCAGAAGCAGGCTGTAGTGAGGGCTGCCACTTACGAGGAGACCAGGTCACAGTCACTTGATCATATGCATCCATCCTTCTTTGTGGTCCTTCAATACATTTTTCTTGAAATGCTTATTACAAGCACTGGATGTTACACTATATGTTGGCAAATCGAACTCCAATAAAAAAAACATATTAAATGAATGAATGAATGAATGAATGAATAAAAAAGAAATGCATATTACTATGCGTGAACCAAAAATAGTAAATTCTAGATTGCAAGAATTCCTTAAAAATTGGCCAGTGACCTCAAATACCTGCTTGCCTACGTAACAGATATTCGTTGTTGGTCTTTAGCTTATGGTTGCAACACGCACCTGGTGTTATGGGAGCAGAGGGAATCACATTCTTGCACTACATTCCTTGCTGTCAGAGGAAATACCACAGGGCTCCTTCAACCCGAGCACCTCAGTGATGATGCAAATACGCCCCTGAAGATAAAGTTCTAGGTAAGCTGTGAAGGCCTATCCAGACGGCCCAAGTGGAAGGAGTAGTATCTTCAGATGCATTCTCAGGCTGCTGTGTCTGGTGGGTACCACACCTGCAACAGGAGAATTATGAACTTTTCAAGAGTTTACAAAAATGTTTGCACCCTGAAAAAGACAAAAGCAAAAAAAGAAAATAGTCTAGTCAAAAATTATAGCCATTTGTTGTAAAGCAACAAAGTTGTTATAATTTTCCAAATGCAACTCAGTAGATCTGGCAATATGTAAATAATGTTTGAAGTGGGCTGTTTATTTTAACATATTTGAAAAATGTGGGCTGGGGCCCCCAAAAGTAAGAGTATCGGGACTTACGAGGGCCTTTGAATAGTCTCTGCAGAGATGAGCCTGGATTCAAAGCTGGCCTCAACCGCATACCAGTTGGGGACTTGACAAACTACTACCTTAAATGTCTTAAGCTTTAGCTTAGTATTCTGGAACATGGGGATGACATCAAACAAAGCATTATGAATAAATAATACTTCATTACATCAAAACTGCGTAACATAATGCCTGGCACACTTCGGTTTCTTAATATTTGTTGTTTTTCTTTTCTTCCATATATAGTAGGCACCGCTGTTGATGTATTTCTAAACATGAATTTGTGGGTAAGAATGCTTGGAATCAGTTGACAAATAACAACTTCAGCACACAATTGTTCTGGTCATGTGAAAATCAACTTCCCTCAGTGCATATCTGATTGTTGTCATCCTCCCGAACAGGAGGCCCTGAGGAGATTGTTAGGAAAATAATAATATATCTAGAGATGTCTTGACTTCCCAAGGTGGTGCTATTGTGATACTAAGAAAAGGGCTTGCCCGGCTGGGCTGGATGATGTATACTCAAGAGACACTTTATGGTCTCCTCAGAGAATTTCCCACTCAGCTTCTCCCATTCTCTCCTTGTCTTTCTTTTGCCTGAACCTCTGGAAAAAAAATAACAGATTTTGCTTTTGAAAACGGCATCCATCTTAATTAGTGATATGCTGGATCATATGATTTCTTTTTAAAATTATGAAGCCTTGAGTCGTTTTCTGAGAGTTCATTTTTTATTTTATATTTGGTAGTTACAGTCCTGAAATAAATTTCATCTCCAGAGAGATATGAAAATTTGCGTGAGGAACAGATGAGTGAAATTTTCACAACTCAGCCTGCATTTCTCTTCCTTCCCATAGTTCATCATTTTTGTTTCGAACATCGCTGTCTTGCCTGTATGCCCCAAATGCATTCTTTTCTTAGTCTTTCTTAAAAGTTTGATGTGCTTTCTTGGACATATCTTCATTAACTAGCCATTTGGTTAGAAGATCACATTGATTTTATTGATGTCTGTATGGTACGTAACTAATAAAAATGTTATTAAAGCTAATTAATTCCCTTCCAAATCAACCATCTTGTCTCTGTCCACTAAAAGTATGATTTTACTGCATTATGAGCTCTGCATGACCCCTAACACTTTTGATCTCAATGAACCAGTCCAAGAACAGGACTAGGGAGTCCTCTGACTCCATGTCACTCCGAAGTATTACATTAAGCTATCTATGGAGGCAAGAGATTTTTGGCTTTTACAGAACAAGCTCTAGTCACACACAAATATTGTTATCCATAGAAATATTGTACCAAGTGCGTACATTTTCAGTTGAGGTCCATGAAGAATCCAAACTATGAGCCCATGTCAGGAGACTTCCCTTTTGCCCAAGTGTACCCTTTATGGGTTAAGAGAATATCTAGATGTGGGTTATAAGAGACTCATTTTGTAGAGAAGGAAATTCAAATTTAGGAAAGTTGAGTGGGTTTCCCAAGGTAGCCACCGGTTTGATGCAGAAGTAGAAATAGAACGTAAGTCTTCTAGGCTTTTGATCTATGGTTCTTTCTTCTGCATCAAAATGTGCTATAAGCCTCATGGACTTTTTAAGGTCCCTGGTGATATCTGGGAAAGGAGAGAAAGTTGTTATCCAAGAACCAATGAGTTAACAGTCCTGTTTCCTTGGCTCTGACCAACCTTTCAGAGGTCTAAGTTGGCTGTCTTATGCCTTCCTGAACCTCTGCTTTTAGTCTTTTTCACACTAAAAGCAACACAGGAGTCAGATACTGTGTGGCACTGCTATGCTCCTGATTGGAAAGCATATTTTTTCATATACTCAAAATAGGTCCATAGCAATACTTTATAGATACATTTATTATAGTTTATAAATTGACTCCCAGTTTGTTATTTATCTGAATTTAAAAAAAACATTATTTCACTTTACAGTAATATGGAATCACAGAATGGAAACCCAGAAACAGTGAAGCATAGATAGCTACATTTGCTCAGCACTTGACAGTTTAGAAAGTCCTTTTCATATACATTCTCTTATCTGATGGTAGCAACAACCATAGAAGCAGAAATCATTGTTACCATTTTGCACATCAGAAACTAACACTCAGTGAAGTTACATAACTTGGCCAAGGTTACTCAAAGAGGCAATTAGCAAACACTTGTAATCTTGTACACCGTTAGTAAAAATCTAAATATTCATTTTCATGTGTACATGTTTATTTATAAATTGTACCTACATGACACTCTGTTAATAAGTTGACTATGTTAGAAAACCTACTCTCAAAATGGGAATTTTAAGGATGAGAAGAAGATAAAATAACCAAGAATTGTTTAAGTTATATATTTTTATCAATGAAATAAAAGTTTGTGCTAACACAAAAAATAGTATTAATGACATTTTGAGTGAGAAAAATATAGCTCCATATGGTTTATTAGTTTTCAAAATTCTGGTTTCTCATAATTTAGCAATTTGAATTTCTGTTTTTTGGCTAATTTATTTGGGTACTTGATGTTATAGCCAGATTAAGATTAAAATGGAAAGTCACTCATCATTAATATGTAAATAAAATAGAAGTATGTTGTTGATCATACTGACTAAACTGTGGAAATCATTTTCAAGTCCAACTACCAATTATGCAAAGTTTTCTATTAAAATTCTGTTCAAAATTTTCCTCTTGTCTGATTTGAGCTAATTATTCTTTCAAACTAAGCAGAAGATATTAAGATACTGCTATTTCGTGTTTTTAGCAAATGGGCTTGGACTTCCAGTTTCATCTCTGGCATGTCACTTAGAAGTCATCACTGTCATCTGTTCAACAAGATAAAATTGAACGAACTAAAAATCAATGACCTTTTTTGTATCTATGAGAGAACTGATGTCATGAGGCAAACTGTGACTGAAGTCTCATAGCTGAGATCCTTGTCTGGAGCAGAGGTCACTGGAGCCACCAGTAGAAATACTTAAGTGGGGGGCTAAATGTGGACTGCCTGGAGGGTGAGAAACTTCTAGCAGCTGAATTCTTGGGGGACTCCTTAATTTTACACATGAGAGCTCCAACTGCTCAAGATGGAGAACCAAGAAAGAGCCTTTCATGAAATACACTCAGTGTGTTCTCTGTAACAAAGACCTACTCTCCAAGGGGGAATAAAACTTTCGTAGGGCCTTATCCCATCTGGGGGAAGGACATTTCTCCAGTTTATCCTCCTTTAGCCTTCCTAAATCATGTAAGAGGGGAACAAAGACTAAAAAATATTTGTGAAGGTCAAAGCCCAGGAACTCGGGACCACTGCATGGCTAAGGTTTTATCATAAGATGATAGAAAACTTCCACTTTCTCACCTTACCCCTATACCCACAGGACTCAAATATAGCCACAGTTGATCACAGCTGAAAGAGCAGCGAAGCATAGACTCTATATGAGGGGGGCAGTCTTAGGGAAGCCCAAGGGGGTTCAAAAATAGACACTATAGAAATTTAAGGTTGTTACTGCCTACATCTACAACAAATATTCAACAGCACAACTGTAGCCATTACCATAAATCTTCACACTAATTACTTCAGTTCCTTCTACTCAATGTCTGATTTAAAACAAAACAAAACAAAACAAAAAAGATCCAAGGCACACTAAAAGACAATGAGAAAATAAAAAAAAATACAACACAGATTTCAAGAGGCAAAATAATCAGAATCAGACTCAGTTATGACATAGTGTTTGGAATTGTCAAAGAATTTAAAAATAGCATGTGTTAAAAGCTCTGATGAAAAAGGTGGACAACTTCAAGAAAAGATGGGTAATGTAAACATAAAAGCAGAAAGCCTAGGGAAAAACAAATTTGTTCAAATCCATATAAACTTGAACCTGTTTTCATTTAGAAGACATAAAGGATGCAATAAATAAACAATATCACCATCCTTAACCTCTCCATGATATGGAGGTCCCACTCTTTTTCTAGGATTTCCTCTCGAGCCATATATGATGAGAGACATTGATGTACAGATCTAGTGGATAAATTGGTATATCAATCCATTTATTAAATAAATATATATGTACCCATTTTGGAGATGACTGCCCTATAACACGGCTAGCTCCAATTTTACTTTGTGTAACTGATCTATGGAAAAAGAGATAATTCATGTTTTGATACCATTTTCCATTGTGACCCTTGGTTGAACTATGGCCTCCAGTAGTTGAATATTTTTATAGAGAGAAGAATAATACTTTTCACTCAAATTGCCCCATCATCTGATCTGATATATAGAATCAAAGGTAGTAAGAGTAAGCTAGTATTTAAAAGGATGGAAACTGGCCTGACTAAAGGTTAATTCACCTTTCATTTAATATAAAAATAGAGTCGTCTCAGTTAATATTTATTTCCAAGTTATTTTAATTGACACAAGTGAGAATTGAAGAATCTTGGGTTTGACTTTTTCTCTAGTTGATTATGACAGAATTATAGTGCTCATCAGCTGTATATCATTTGCTACCCTTCATGTCTCAGTCCTCTTTGGATACAGCAGGGAATGAGACTGGCTCTGGATGTTGGGTTGTGAGTAGAATTGGCATGGGTCACTTTTAGGTCAAAGCACAGAAGAAGGGGTGTGAATTCTTCATCTGTACTCTTTCAATATGGTAGAGGCTGCATTAGCTGTGTCCTTAAGTTTCCAAGAGTAGAAGAACCTCATTCCACCTCTCTCCACACACACAACTACATTGGGATACAGCATGAGAAAGAAAAGCATTGGTTATGTCACCAAGATCTCAGAGCTTGTTTGTTACACCGGTATAATTTAGCCAATACTCCATGATACAGTGATCCTGAGGCACTTGCAGGCTTTTTGTTTTTGTGCCTTCTCAGCATTAAAAAGAAAACAAGAATTGGAAATCTATCTCTTTACAAGTTGTCATGCAGAATTAGTGGGGTCATTTATAAATCTTGTATATGTAGATGAGAATATACAGCATAACACTATATATGTGAATATTAAATTTTCTGTAGACAGTACCATTCAGAAAAAGATCAGATATCTTTTAGGTAGGAATAGGGATGGCCTGTGACTGTCTTGATATTGGGCTAGCTCTTACTAATCAGAAAAATAAGCTCCAATAAGCTCACCTGATTTGCTGTATGGTGTTATTCCAGATAAAGTTCTTCAATGTGAAGCTGAGTTCTTTAACCCCAATTTTTCCAATGTACATCTATACCCCCTTGCTGCTCTGTGATCTCCACAATCACACATATATCACCAGTCACTTCAATACACAGATTATGAAATTACAAGTCTTGACTGTTTTATTCTCCAGTTATGTTAGTGTGGGCTTGTTGCAGGGAAAGACAACTATGTGGAGAAGACATGAAAAAATGAGAGTAAAGTAGACACAGGCAGGATCAGCCTGCCTTTTTATTTAACTCTGAAACTCTGAATACAACATAAAACTGTCATGAATAAGTGAACACTCAAAGCAGCAAATTTCTCGAGTGACATTTGAGATGACTCACAAGGTAGTTCTTTCAGTAAGTTAAAAGATAAAAATTTAACCACTAAAGCAATGCTTCATGTTGTCACTAATTGTGAATCATAAACTTAAAAATATGCTGAAGGTAGAAAAAGAAAGCAAATTGGTTTTCATTTTTGTCTACTCACACCATCCACCTATTAAACAAATTAGAGTGATTCAGTGGTCTACATACTGGTTTAGAAATATAAGTAACTCAACTGTTCAGAATGAGAAAATGTCACTAATTAAACGTTTTCCTATTTGGGGCACCTGGATGGCTCAGTTGGTTAAGCATCTGACTCTTGATTTCATCTCAGGTCATGATGTCAGGGTCATGAGACAAGCCCAAGCCCCACCTTAGGCTCCATGCCCAATGGGGAGTCTGCTTGAGGATTCTCTACGTTTACCTCTGCCCCTTCTCTTGCTTGCATGTGTGCATTCTCTCTCTCTCAAATAAATAAGCATTTTTTAAAAAGATTTTATTTATTTATTCATGAGAGACGCACAAAGAGAGGCAGAGACATATAGGTAGAGGGAGAAGCAGGCTCTCTGCGGGAAGCCTGATGTGGGACTTGATCCCAGGACCATAGGAGCCAAAGGTAGACACTCAGGTGTCTGGTACTGAGCCACCCAAGTGCCCCTCAAATAAATAAATCTTTTTTTAAAATAAGTTCTTCTATTTTAAGTAGAGGACATCTACAACACAGCATGTCAAAATTTACATAATTAGTACCATCGAAATAACTATTGCACATTTTATACCTGATTCATCCAACACCAAGAGATCTTTCAAAACGTTAAGCATGTGTTACTACAACTTGGAACTTTATGTCATTTACTTCTCAATAATTTAATATTTTAATTTTGTATTGAGTTTTAAGTTACGGATTAAGATAAATAAGTACTTCAGGGTCAATCGATCAGTGAAGCACAAAGAAATTGAGAGAGAAGGTTGTAACTTATAGTTCCACTGCCCTCACTATAAACATTGAATGTTTAATATGAGCATCAGACCTGACCCCAAAGGAAACAATTTAAGTTGATATTTAATATTTTATTTATCCTTAGATATAGTTTCAATTGCCTGCTATGAGTCAGAAAGAGTACTAGATGTAAAAAGACTGATATTGATAGCAGAGAGTTCACACTGGTGGGAAGACAGGCAAGAAAACACATACAGGGAGTGTTCTGCAAAAAAGGTCCATTTAGCAGGCTACAAAATCCACAGGAAGAGCACCTGCCCCGGGTTTGGATGGGGATTAGGAGAAGGTGAGTAGGATGTGACAAGACAAAGATAACTAGGACGCTGGTCGGAGACGAGAGGCTGGGTAACAATATGGAAGAGAGGGGAGTGGACGTGGTTGGAGAACTTCAAGGCAGAGGGCCTACATGCTGGCTATGTGACCTCCAACTAGTGCTGCTGAATGGGACTCTCAGCATAGATCCAAAGGTGCCTGTTCCCCTCTCACCAATGCAGGGCCACCAGCCACACCTTAATCCTTTGAAATTTGGCAAGTATGACTGAGAAATGGAATTTTAAATTTTATTCCATTTTAACTCATTAAAAAATATTTTTGAGTATCTACCTATGGCTAGTGGCTCTCCTACCAGACAGCACACCTATAGATTCTGAGTGCTGAAACTGGGGGGCAGAGTTGTTGAAGAGTTTTACACATCATGTTAAGTAATTTGGATTTTAGTCCAAAGGTAAAGGGGACTCAGTGATGAAGAATTTTAAGCAGGGAGTGGAGTGATGAGATTCCTTGAGAAAAGTCACTCCAGCAGCTGCGCTTTTTACAGGTGAAGAGGCTTAAGGTTCAGGAGAAAGAGCAGATAAACTCGCAGAGTGAAACAGATAAAAATGATGAAGACAGTGTGAGAGAATTAGGAGGAGGAGACAAACATGATCGGACGTGAGATTAAGCAACAATATGAAGAGCCACTTCCTGGTGTTGGGATTGAGCAGATAGAAGTAGGTGTTGGTCACCTGCATGCACAATAGGCATTAAGATTGTGAGGGGCTGCTGTGTTCCAGTGACATTGAGTTTGAGTTGCTTATGGGACGGTGACGCAGAAAAAATGCACAATAAGGTTGGTCCACTAGCCAACAGAGAGAGAAACAAAAATAGCACCTAAACATATTTTGTTATTATATTCATTGGCAGAAATTTGGTGACAATCTGTTGACATCTTGCAACCTCAAAGAACTCCAATTTAATTAAATGCATTTAATACTAAATGCTTGTAAATGGAATATAAAGAGGATCTTAAAAGTGCTTGCAAATTTTACTTTAAACATTATTGTATATGGTTTGAAAAGCATATTATTTAAACTCCCAGACTAGTTATACTCTGGATTGAGATTAGTAATTTCTCAAATGCCAAATTACAGTGCCTTTCCAAAAATGCACTCTAGTGAACAATGTCCTGTATTATATAGGTTTTTTTTTTATATAGATTTAATTTTAGCATAACATGAATGTCCCTTTATTTGCCAATGTAATCAGTATGTGCTCTCTTACAATCTCCCCTTCTTCCATACAAAAGAGCTTTATGGCTTCAGAATTCCTTCCAGAAATTTATAAATCCACTCAGGGTTTCTACAGATAGTAATTATGGCTCATATCAAAATATACAGAAAATAATAGGAAATATAATTTCAAATGTACACAGTGACTATGGCAGTGTCTGAAACTCCTGAGATCTGAACAAAAACCCTGTAAGGGGAGAGATATGACCCACTCAACACATCTCAATCTTAGTCACAAATAATGAAATGATCATTGGTTTCAAATGCCTCTTTGGGCTTTTGACATTATTTCTCCAATGACTTACATACGTCTTTGCAATTTCCATACCACGTGTCTAGGTCTTGTATGGGGGTCCTTTAAATATAGGTCGCCCACCTCCAAATGATACCCTCGTTGTGTCCTAGAAGTGTGGGGAGGCATTGTGGCACACAATATATCTACACCATAGAAACAATGCTGGAAATGTTTGAGAGCTTCCCTGGGGTGAGGCACAAATGCTGACTTGCCATGTGGTCAGAGCAGCACTGCAAAACCAGAAGGCAGGTGGTTTGGGATCCTGAGACCTGGCATGCAGGAGGGATGAACCTCTTTCTCCCTTTCCCCCCATATCCCCTCCCAGAACTGGCTCTTGGAGCTACCCCTTCTCCCAACTGGGCCACATCATGGTGAGAGGAAAGACTGTATACAAATTAAAAAAAAAAATCTTCAAGAACAAAGGCTACCCAGTGAATTGTTTTATGTAGATCATTATAATATTGGCCACTGTCTTCCAGAACAGTTGCCTGCTGCGGTCACACAGCTGTAATGAAGAGATCACGCTGTGAAGTGAAAAGTCTCCTTATCCTGTGGGATTAGATTTAGATTTGCCTTCTTCAGAAGGGTTTCCCATCACAGGGAGAAGAGAAAGAGCAAGATGCAGCAGAAGGAATTGTCTTGTTCTCCGTTTTGCTAGCCTGGAGAAAAGGTGCCTTTGCAGGAAATTCGGTTTGCAAACAATGAACATCTTTTGTGTTCCTTGTTGGCAAAGCAATTGATTCTAGTTAGAGATTGGCTGGGTGCCACCATGCGAGCAGTTTGTCTTTTCTCTTCTGAAGGGTATAGTAGGAAGAGCTGTAGTCCAGGCTTTTTTTATTCTTCTCTTATTATAGCCAACTTTTTATACACTGTGACCAACTGCCATGCCATGCATAGGTGTACTGCCATGCATAGGTCACATTTTAGAACATTATATATATATATATATATATATATATATATATATATATATATATATAAACAAAAATAAAAATAAACCATTTGAGACATTTTTTAAAATGTACTGCCATGCATAGGTCACATTTTAGAACATTATATATATATATATATATATATATATATATATATATATATAAACAAAAATAAAAATAAACCATTTGAGACATTTTTTAAAATAATAAGCTGGGAGAAGACAATTTCTTATAACCCATACCCCCTCCTTGCTCCTGCCCTGAATGTAATTCACATTTACCTCTTCCATCTTAAAAAAGAAACCAAACCCAAACATTATATTAGAGGCAGAAAGGTAATGGGGGTTTCTATGAACTATATAGTGCTGATGTGGATATTACAAAGATGGACTTTGTTGAGAGAACTCTCCTTTTTCCTGGGTAGCACACAAGAAATCCACAGCAGTCATTAAGTTTCTGTTAGGTTTGCTTCAATAAGAGTAAAAACTACTTACTATTGAGTTGTATTTAAATTGTATGTGTTTTCTTAAGAAAGAGATGAATATCTACTACTAAAAGCATATTTCTTAGCTCCTCCCTATCGTTTAAGGAAATGTGAATACTATAAAGTATATATACTATAAAGTGTACAAAGTATATGACCATTGAAGATATTGTACAAATGATTTCATATTACAAGGTATCTAATAATAGACTTTGGTGTAGTTAACAGAAGCAACAGAAGTTGAGGACCTTACAGATGACCACAGACAGCCTGAGGATGCAGAAGTGTGGCTTCCCTCCTCTCACAAAGGGGCCACCATGATGTCAGGGAGGGTAAATGCTGGGTAAATACACTCCCCAGACATTACTGTTTCTCATCCATGAGCGGTGATCTGGACTAACTCAGAGCAAAGTCCATTGTGAGTATCCCCTTGGACGTCCTTGGGTTTGGGATTGGAAGATGAATCAATCCCATGCCTAGAAAGGAGGGAGAGGAGGAAAGCCATTTCCCCCAGGTCTGAGAGGGATGTTGTTTGCTTGATTTCACATAGGGAAGGAAACATAAATCATCCTCCTTTGTAACAGTAAAATGAGTCCTGCAAAATAAACATACAAGCTTATGTTCCAAAAGGCAATAGCCAGCAACAAATGCAAAAAAAGCCCAGCAAGAGGCCAACCAGAAAAGGTTTTGATCATTGTTGTACTGATTAATCGCTATCAATGCCAAGGGTGAAAGAAGAGCCCTTCATTTTAGCAAATATCCTTCCTGATGGCAGCAGAACAATCTTTTAAAGGACTATTATTTAAGTGTATTTTATTAAAATGTTCTAGAATATTTTGAAAATATAGAATTAATCAAAATAGTTTTTAACGATGGGATCATCGGATCACTGTTACTCCTTAAAGAACTCAAGAGTTGAGGGGCAGCCCCAGTGGCTCAGTGGTTTAGCACCTGCCTTCAGCCCAGGGTCTGATCCTGAAGACCTGGAATCGAGTCCCACGTTGGGCTCCCTGCATGGAGCCTGCTTCTCCCTCTGCCTCTCTCTCTTTCTCTTTCTCTCCTGAATAAATAAATAAATATTTATATATATAAAAGAAAGAACTCAAGAATTGAGAACATAAAGTGATCCTACTACATTCTACTGAAGATTTTAATTTAACTATCCGGAATACACATTTGTGAAACGTTCTCAACAAAAGTAAGAAATAAACTTGAGGCAAAAAGATGTATTTTACTTCTCTTAGTCAAATTTTATCTCTGAATAGAAAGACAGAAAGATAAAGGAGTTAATAAAAATTTTAAAAATGTAAATAACAAAATCGTTAGCAACTTAATTAGGACTGCTCATGAGTAACTGAGAGCTAAGATTATATATTGACTTATTCTTCCATTTATATGTGTGTGTATGACAATTCATTTAACCTCTTTTATTTTTTTAAAGATTTTATTTATTTATTCATGAGAGACACAGAGAGAGAATGAGAGAGAGAGGCAGAGACACAGGCAGAGGGAGAAGCAGGCTCCATGCAGGGAGCCCGACGTGGGACCTGATCCCAGGTGTCCAGGATCACGCCCTGGGCTGAAGGCGGCGCTAAACCGCTGAGCCACCCAGGGATCCCCTAATCTCTATTTTATTTTTTATTTTATTTTTTTAAATTAATTTTTATTGGTGTTCAATTTACCAACATACAGAAAAACACCCAGTGCTCATCCCGTCAAGTGTCCACCTCAGTGCCCGTCACCCATTCCCCTCCAACACCGCCCTCCTCCCCTTCCACCACCCCTAGTTCGATTCCCTGAGTTAGGAGTCTTTATGTTCTGTCTCCCTTCCTGATATTTCCCAACATTTCTTTTCCCTTCCTTTATATTCCCTTTCACTATTATTTATATTCCCCAAATGAATGAGAACATACACTGTTTGTCCTTCTCCGATTGACTTATTTCACTCAGCATAATACCCTAATCTCTATTTTAAAGGCTGATTTGTTTTGCTGTAAAAGAATGCATGCTCATTAATGAAAAGAAATAAAGGAGAATAAGAAAAAATATGATTCATAGTTTTGGCACGTGAAGACATTGTAAATAGCGTGGCCTGCTTTGTTTTCTTTATGTGCATATATTTGTGCATATTTATGATATAGTCATCTGTATGCGCACGCGATTTTGTTTTCTTCCTTTTGTTTCTTTCATACCCTTTTTGTTTAAACATTAAAATATATTTAATAAGACTTTTAAATTTTTTTCTGATGATAAATATGTTCATTATTTTGTTTAAAAACTACGGGAGTTTCTATAAGGAAAATTTAAAAGTTGCCATTAATTCTATGACAATGGAGTTAACCACATCTGGTGTAGATCACTTTCACCCATAGTCCACATACATCCAGCCATCCATTCAGATACATTTTCAGGGAAGCTGTTATGTTCCAGGCTCTGTTCTTTGTACTACAAATACAGCAATGGATGAAACGAAAATCCTTGTCCTCACAGAGCTTTACATTCTAGGCAAGTTGAACAGAAAATAAATTAATTAAGTGTGCCATTTGTCTGATGGTGTGAGGAAAAGAAGACACAGGGTAAGTAGGATGGCTTGCAATTTAAAATAGGCTGGTCAGAAGAGAATTCACTGAGATGAGAACATTTGTAAAAGACAGAAAAAAAGGAGAAAATAGGGGAATAGGAAGATGACTATTTGGCAGAAGAGCAAGTGCAAAGGTCCTGAGGTAAAAGGTTAGCCAGTGAATTCTAGGACTAGCAAGAGGACAGAGCATAAAGAACTGAGAGTGTATAAGTTGAAATCTTTATAAAGGGCAAGGGCAGTAAGATCCTCTTTCTTTTTCTCTAAATGAGATGGGAAGCCACTGGAGAATGTTGAGCAAAGAATTGCCCTGACCTGGCTTATGTTTTAAACAGTGCATTCTGGGGGCAACTGGGTGGCTCAGTTAGTTAAGTGCCTGACTCTTGATTTTGGCTCAGGTCATGATCTCAGGAGCCTCATGTTGGGCTCTGCCCTGGGGGTGGAGCCTGCTTAAGACCCTTTCTCTCTCTCTGCCCACAACTCCCACGTACATTCTCTTTCTTCATTCTAAAAATAATTAATAATAAAAAAATAATGAACAGTCCATTCTGGAATCTCCACATACAGAGGACTTGAAGGAGTCTGTTGTGATCGTCTGTGTAAGAGATGATGGTGGGCTGGACTAGAGAATTAGTGGTAAAGGTGGTAAATTAGTGGTAAAGGTGATACAAAGTATATGCCTGCCTTTGGAAAGTCCAGACAACAGGATGTACTAATGGAGGGAGTGAGAAAAAGTGGAAAGTTAAAGGTGAATCCACCTTTGGTCTCAGCATCTAGTAGAATGTTTTTGCATTTTCTGAGATGATAAGGACTCAGGGCACAACAGGAATGTGTGGTGGGGGCATCTAATTCAGTTTTAGCCATGCTAAGTTAAAACTGATGTGTGAATCTACAGTTGAGGGGAGTGGTCCAATAGGAGATAAAGCTCTGATAATTGTCAGAATATTTTCAGTATTTAAGGACATGTAATAGGATGAAATGACAGGTGGGTTGAGGGGCAGTTTCTTTTGGGAAAAGAGGAAAAAGAGAAATGCATAGGAGTGATTAACAACAGAAGACCAGGGATAGTGGTCAGGTAGGATTTTATCCAATCACAAGGCTAGCCTAAAAGAAAGAAACATTCTGTAGTTTTGGATTTTTAATAATTTGATGGACTTTTCAGAAAGTCACTCGAAGCTATCTAGATGACATAGTGGTTTCCAAATATGGTGTAGAGACCTCTGGCAGGTGCCTCAAATAATACACACTGAGGATCAGAAAGAAAGCATCAGACATCATCCTTACAAGGAGTTAAAGTCTAAAATATCTTGTAATAATAATAACATTAGATTGGGGATCCCTCGGTGGTTCAGCGGTTTAGCGCCGCCTTCAGCCCAGGGTGTGATCCTGGGGACCTGGGATCGAGTCCCACATCAGGCTCCCTTCACAGAGCCTGCTTCTCCTTCTGCCTCTGTCTCTGCCTCTCTCTCTCTCTCTCTGTATCTCTCATGAATAAATAAATAAAATCTTAAAAAATAATAACTTTAGATTGTGTGCTTTATGTGAATTGACAGTGATATACGTGCATATATATGCACATCTGAAACCATTTTTGAGGCAAGAGGTTTAAAATGCTTGGAAAACACTTTTACTGTAGTGATAGGATCAGTGCCAAGCTGAAAGGATGTTTTCGCTGTTTATTTGTGTTATGGAGCATCTGGATGCACAATGCCATCCTCATATTTGGATGCGTGGGTTAAGAGGCCAGCAAGTGACCACCCACGTGGCCCCAGCGGGGGAAGGTCCCTCATGTCAACACTAATGTTCATATCTAGTACTTTCCCCACCTCCCGGCCCAGGCTCTGGAGACCCTGGCTTGGGCTTGGACTCCATGCCTGGGTCACACACTCACTGGGGGCACCCTGCAGAGCCTCGGTGGGCCCCAGCCACTAGGCGAGAGGAATATCAGCTGCACGGTGAAATCAGAAGGCCTGAGAATATTGGCCTGCCTCCCTTTGTTGTGTTTCTCTGCAATTATTTCATCTGAGAAAGACTCTCTACGCTTCCACATTTGTCCTCTGAGGAGGGGGCCCGGCCCAGCAAAGTCCAGAGGCTGCTTACAAACCCTGCACGCGACTCTGTGATCATTTCTTGCCATTTATTTTTGTTGAAGTTATGTACCTTTGATTAAACCTGGCAGAGCATTTTAGAAGCCACTGATACACATCAAAGAAGTTAGCTCTCCTAGATCAAAATAGACTGAAGGCCTGGCCTAAACCAGCACTGTTTGAACAGTGAGAGCAGTCCGCAGCGGGAGGCAATTGCTTTTGGACAAGAATCAGGAAAGAACCAAATGGATTTCCTCTATTTTTTTCCTTCATTAGTAACATGGCAAATGCCTTCTTCCTATCAGATGAGAAATCCGTGATGGATTTTCATTCAAAAACCTGTTTGGGAGGTAGAATTTGAGGTGGAAAATGTAAGCAACCTTCTAACTTATTTAAGTTTGTCCTAGGGGTAAACCTAATGTATGTCAGACAAGTAGAATAAATACTTTTATTGTTCCCCTTATTTTTTATGTAACTGTAGCCCAGAGCCCAAAGATGTTTGACGGATGTGGGTTTACGCTGTCTTCTTTTGGTGATCTAGGCACAATGAAAGGGAACCTATAGACACATCATAAATAGGATCGAGTGGCAAAAATTATACACATAGATATGCTTTTGAGAACTTCTTCCAAAAGGTATTTTGCGAGAATGAAGCAGCTTCGTTTCTATATAATCCATCTTCAAGGATGAGCACCAGGTTCATTACAGGCATTCAATAAGAATGTGTTTAGACTCCTTTAAATTGCCTAGTTCTAAATCATGTCTAATCTGAATAAATGTATTACATAGACCATACATCATCTATTTAAAAATAAATTGAGTCAAACTGGTAGAAGGATAAGTCCAATGATCAGAATGAAACAACCAATAATCAATAATTCTGTTTTTACTTTTGCAACGGCTAACAACCAGTAATTCTGTTTTGATTTTTTTGGAAACAATGAGATTTCTAGATGCTGAGAGATAATGACCTCATTTGTTCTTCACCATCGCTCTGTGATGTCGCCATGGTTATTGATCCCTGTCTACAGATGAAGCCACTGAGGCCCTGAGAGTAGATTAACCAGCCCGTGATCAATCAACTGTGTGAATCAGGGATCAGCAAAGTGCTTCTGCAAAGGGCCAGATAGTGAATATTTTAGGCTTTGTGGGCCATATGGTTGCTGTTGCAACAATTCAAGTCTGCTGCTGTTGCAGGAAAGCAGCCATAGACCATGCATAAATGAATGAATATGGCTATATTCCAGGAAATTTTATTTACGGACACTGAAATTTGAATTTCATATAATTTTTGCCTTGAAATACTGTTCTTTTTATTTTCCCCCAGCCATTAAAAAAATGCAAAACCCATTCTTAGTTTGAAGTTCAGGCTCAATGGGGTGGTGAGCTGGATTTGGTGCACAGGTGATAGTTAACCAATCCCCGATAGAGCGGTAGGGTCAGGACTCAAATCTAGATCTTCTCTGACAACTCATGTTTTTTCCACCCTCGCTATGTGGCTTTGTTTCATAATTGAGGAGGGACCCTACTCAGAGACTTGAAATCTGGAGAGTTTTACTGCTGTTCCTACTTGAAATTAAGTATAAGACTCAAACATTAAGCTTTAGCATCCAAAGAGAGAGAGAGAGTAATCACAGGCAGCAGAGCAATTAGCAAAGAGAGAGCCAATAGCAAGCCCAACGAACACTTCATTGTCAGCTAGAGGGTTTGGCTAAAAGTAAATTTAATACTCATTAAAAAATGAACATTGCTTTAATGCCACTTCAGAGGCTGGTAAATTGTAGCTAGCTCTAAGCAATTCAGGAAGCAGTCCCATTGCTTCAAGGCTGACATCTATTTACAAGCAAATCTTTCACAAGGCAGAAAGATTGGGAGAAGCCCCATCTTGGAAAGGTTAGGTGTCCCCTGAAACAGTCCAGACTTGGAATTCTGCTTCCCACAAAGTGAAGTAGGCATGGTCATGAACAGAACAGAGAGTAGCCGTTGATTCTACAGAAAGGCTGGCAGGTGAACTTCACATAGTATGGCCCCACCGAGAAAAAGTTTTGAGAATTGCACCTGCCTATAAAAATAGTGATTCAAAACACACTCCTATCCAGGTACATTTCATCATTTTTATATTTGTTTTCCTCCTCCCATGCCATGATTTACAACCACCCCTCTGAAGCATGAAGCTGAAATCTGTCTCCTTAAACATCTCTTCCCTGAGTGATTTTGTTGGGATAGAGATATTCATAAAAAGTTGAGCAATTGCTCGTGTGCTGTGGAGTAAAACCATCAGTGTGATTTAAAAATACATATTATAGAAAATAAGAAAATGCACTTTCAAAACCTTGTCATTTCATCTTCTATGGTGAAAGAAGGCAGTGACGTGGAGAGTCCAAAATAATAAAAAGGTTTGCAAGGCATTACAACGCTCAAACCGTACCTGTGCCACAAGAACTAGCAGGTATTTGGGTCTCTCAGATCTAACATAATAGGTGCTGATTGCCCAACTGATAGATGATCTCAGAAAAATTGTACTTGTGCAGGTAAATTAGTGAGGACATGGAAAAAACGGGATGAGGGACTAGCCACATATATGTGGGGGGATACTTTTCATTTTTCGGATTTTAGATACAGGAGGTCAATCAGCTTTTATCATCCTCATTTTCCTTATGTTTTGGCTGGTTTTATGACATCATGGAATTAACCTAAAAACATGAAATGCTGGGCTTGTCTTTACATTCCTAGTAGTTTTATACTTGCCTACAATCCATAGTTGAAGAACATTCTCAGCCCTGGGGTTTGTATATGTACACATGGCGGTCTGTGGGACATTCTTTCATCAGAATGGCATTAATATATCTTGTCTCATAATGAATATTCCATTCTGCACTACCCTTTGAAGGGGGAAATGCATATTAATGCACTAGGTGAGTGGATAAGGGAGGAAAGGAAAAAGAAACACATGATCTGCAGAGAAGAGATGATTTTACTCTTGTAATCTAAATAGATGATGATAGATGATAGATGATAGATGATAGATGATAGATAGATAGATAGATAGATAGATGATAGAATCTCAATACATCCCTTAAACATATAAATTATGTATTTGAAGCTTGATAAATAAGTCTTCCCAATCTTTTTTTTTTTTTCATGAAGCACACAAAAAAATGATAATATTATTTAAATTCGCCATGGTAAACCAGAAAGAGTTTGAGAATATCTATTTGGGGATTGGTTACCAATATTCTTTTATTTTACTTATATTGTAAAATTGTGGTAAGAGAAATAAAATGGAAAGTATTAGGAAAGATATCCTTTTTAAGTCAAACTTCCAATACAATTATGTCAAAATATTTAAAGAGAAATTTGAGTTTGCTTCTGCAAATATGTCTCTTTTCTTACCAGGTTGTATTCTTGAAAGGGCTATGCCTACTTCCTAGCCAATGCTTTGCAATGATGGTTCCTTCAAATTCTTGGTATTTGTGATCTATTAAATACATCTAAATGAGTACATAATGTATTTATTTAAAAGATTTTATTTATTTATTTTTAGAGGGAGAGGGACTGAGTTCAGAGGAAGGGACAGAGGGAGAAGGAAAGTCTTAAGCAGACTCCCTGCTAAGCACGGATCCTGACTCTGTGGATTTCACTACTTGAGATCACAACCCTGAGATCATAACCTGAGATCATGACCCCGATATCAAGACATGAGTCAAAACCAAGAGTCTGACGCTTTAACCAACTGTGCCACCCAGGCACCCCTAAAACATCTTTAAAACCTTTCAGTTATAGCAGTTGACTTTTTAAAAGGCTCTAAGGATCCTTTTTTTTGTTTTTAATTTTTAAAGAAGGGCAGACTGCCACATGCAGTGCCTCATTTGGATGTGTCTGGAGTCTTGGAAGCTTGACTACCCTACGTTCTTCTATAAATGGACCTTGAGAGCTTGCTTGGAGATTCTAGCAGAGGAGCACACCTACTTTTATACCCTCGACCCAAGAATGATCCCTTTCTGTCTAGGAAGGTCCTCCACTTGGACCAAGTATGCAGCCTCAGGAAGGATGCACACAGAGCAATGAGAGAGGAAGGGACACCTGTCTAGCCAGCCAGATCAGCCAAATCAACCCTGGCAATCAACAGGGTGACAGATGTCACAGCCAGATCACCCTCACATCCTATGGATCTTTTTGAAGGACCTGTTTTTCTTAAATTATCAATTATATTGAAATTTCTTGAGATAATGTCTTTGGATTTCAAATCCAAGTGAACTTTTTCTGTATCAATTATTTTAGTAAAAATGAAGCACTAATTTGCAAACCATGCCACATCTGTTAAGGTAGTCACTCTATGGTAGCTTATATGTCAACAAAAGGTATATTCAGCAAATGGACATGAGTATACAATTATACATTTTTAACAAGAATTCAGGGCCTCTTTAGGTATGCACCAACCAGTAGCTCCTCCCCTTTCAGCCGATTCCGCATTTCCCACCAACAGGACACATTTTGGAATGAATGCCATATATTTTGTACACTTGATACATTAACTCTAGAAGACCATGGTCCCCTAGTCAGTAATGAGCAACCACGGACTATGTGGCTGGTAGAGATGCATATGTCTGGGAGCTTAAACATCTTCTTGGTTATGCTCAGCTATCTTAGTTGGCAAGGGTACCATGTTGCTCATGGTCTTCTTTTACTGTGGGCTCTTTGAGTGGCCTTTAAACAGCCTACCAGAAGGCCCAAGGAAACAAGTGGCATATGCTTACCCAGCCCTGGCCAAGGCTACACTTAGGTCCCTCTCCCAACCTCCCAAGCAAAAGAACCAATCACCAGTCTGGAATACCCCTTTCTATCCTCAGGTATAATGAGATTCTGAGGGTCTGCAAGTTAACTGAAAGTCTCTATAAAAAAGATGTGCTACCAACCAAGCAATCAACATTAATGATAAAGCAAAGGCTTTCTGGGCAGCCCTGGAACTAAGAGTCCTTTCCATGCAGGAGGGAGCCAACTCCTTACCAGCAATTACATTGCAAATTATTTATGTTGACCATACTCTCAACCAAGGAAGGTATGGTTGTTTATTCCTGGGTTTTTTCACTTGCTTATCCTGACCATGGGGCAATTGTGGAAACAAAAAAACAGCTTGATCAACATCACATACACAAGCTAAAGCCCCAGATTAGGCTTGTTTGTTCATTTTTACACATGGCTAATGATTGGAAAATGCCTTTCTTGTATATAAAGGGATTTTTGTTCTGATTTACTAACATTATAGAAACTGTAAGCTTATCATTATATTATGAAGAAATAAAAAATATCTCTTAAATGCAGATCTCCCTTGACTTATGATGGGGTTACATCCTGACAACCCATTGTAAGTTGAAAATACATAAATTGATGCACTTATCAACCTAAGCTACCAAACATCATAGCTTAGCCTGGTTCACCTTAACATTCTCAGAATACTCACATTAGCTTATAATTGGGCAAAATCATCTAACACAAAGCCTAAGTGATAATAAAGTGTCAAATATTTTATGCAATTTATGGACTCTTGTGCTGAAAGTAAAAAACAGAATGGTGGGCTGGGTACAGAACGGCTGTAAGTATGTCCATTGTTGAACCTCCTGATCTCCTGGCTGACTGGGGGCTGTGGCTGCACTGCCCTGCATCAGGGGAGAGGATCATACTGTACATCTCTAGCCCCAGAAAAGATCAACATTCAAAATTCAAAGTACAGTTCCTACTGAACATATAATTTTTATATCACAAAAAGTCAAAAAATCATTAAGTTGAAGCATCGTAAGTCAATAACTGTCTATGAATTACATCTGTCTAAATGTCACTTTACTCAGAGACTGTTCATAGAAGCTTCACTTTGGCCTTAGTCAATGTATTATATTTAGAATTAAACATTTAAAAAGTGTATGTTTTGCATCAGGTAAAGATGAGATCATTTATAATTCCAATTGCAGGAATTTGTTTTTTAGTGTTTTTTAAATAATCATTAATATATGTAAACTACTTGTTAAAAACAGTCTCCATTCTTCAGAAGCTTAAAAAGGTCTTTTTAAAAAATATTTTATTTATTTATTTTAAGAGAGAGAGAGAGAGCACGAGCAGGGGGAGGGACAGAGGGAGAGGGAGAAGCAGACTCTCTGCTGAACAAGGAGCCCAACACAGGGCTCGAATCCAGGACCCTGAGATCATGACCTGAGCTGAAGTCAGATACATAACTGACTAGAACCACTCAGGGGCCCTAAAATACTCTGCTGGTAGAAAAGTTAGGACCAGTTTGACAGTATGAGATTTTAGGTAAGATCTATGAGACCAGGACAATTTGGGGACATCTAATCCAGCCTGACAAAGCTGAAATCTTTAGAGAGCTACTTGTCATGTCTGAGTGGTCATCACAGGGACCAAAATGAGCTGAAAGAGCCCAAACTATAAGGCTACCCTCTAGTTATTTGGTTACTTAGATACATCCATAAGTAACATAAGCAGTAGTATTTAATAAAAGAGAAAGCAAATTAAAAATGAGTTGGATTGATAAATATGATTAACCCAATTTCAATTTCAAGGCTTTAATATTTTAATAGGCTTAAGTCTTTTGTTCTCAGTCACATGCATAATTACTTTTTCTCATTCCTTTGAATTAACAGCAGAAAAATCTCAATAATCTCTGTAGAAAAATACACAGTCGGAAAAACTGATCTGAGTGAGTATAATTGTTATCAAAGTTCTGCGGTTATGTTATATATGGCCGCCTATAAAAAGAAGCATTTATAATCATGCTGGCTATGGTGAGAAGGAAATACATTGTTTTCTTCAAGTATGATTATGCTGGAGCAAAACAAAGTTTATCTAGTTCGTCTTTAACTCCAGTGGTTTGTGTCAAGATTGAAACAGGAAAAAAGGAAGAAAGTTTTCAGCATATAAATCCCATGATGCAGGCTGACTCCCACACAACAATCTCCCCCTCCCCACTTCTTCTTAAGTACAGGGTATGCTCCAGTCCTAGAAAAGAGGCAAAATTCAATTAGTAATTAGTCTTTGCAAGAATATTTAGACAGTTTACTGTTGTCAAATTTAGACATTCTCAATAAGAGCATGCAGAGTAGCTTCAAAATACATCTTTTACCACAGAAAAATTAGGCACATAAATAAATAATAAACTCACTCCTAATCTTCTCTAGAGGACAACCTCTTAAAGAGAACAATGAAGAAAAACTATTTATCTAGGATTATTTTGTACTTGTGTGTTACATATGTGTGTGTGTATGTGTGTGTGTGTGTGTAAATCAGCCTTTCACCCTACACCTCAGGGCAAGAATTGCCTAATTTGGGGATGCGTTGGTGGCTCAGTGGTTGAACATCTGCCTTTGGCTCAGGTCATGATCCCAGGGTCCTGGGATCAAGTCCCACATCAGGCTCCTTGCATGGAGATTGCTTCTCCCTCTTCCTATGTCTCTGCCTTTCTGTGTCTCTCATGAATAAAAAAAATAAAATCTTAAAAAAAAAAAAAAGAATTGCCTAATTTGATGTTAGAAGCACTCACTTTCCAAGGAGATCCCCATGTGCTGCCTCTCCGCCCTAAGGCATGGTTAAAATGTGGATTTGCCAAGCATCCATGTTTGTTTCGCAGTTAAGGGATTATCACTCTGGCCATGTTTCCCCTCATTCTGCCAGAGAGCTTACCCGAGACCTGAGAAGCAAGGGAGGAGCCAGCATCTGTCCACAATAATTTGGGAGATTCTGTGGCCTCACTCAGAAACCTTAAAACATTCATGCCTGGGTACCTGGATGCCTCAGTGGTTGAACATCTGCCTTTGGCTCAGCTTGTGATCCCAGGGTCCTGGGATCGAGTCCCTGCAGGGAGCCTACTTCTCCCTCTGCCTTTGTCTCTGCCTCTCTGTGTGTCTCTTACCAATAAATAAATAAATAAAATCTTAAAAACAAACAAACAAACAAAAAACCCCAACACTCATGGCTTCTGGGGGGCCAGGGAGTGAAGGGTAGGGAGGGATTGAGATCTCTCAGAGCTTCTCTCCCAGGAAGCACAGGTATCTAAACATTAGCAAGGGTCATTCGGTCTTAATAATGCCTCTGCCACTTTTTGTCAAGGTGAATACAGTCCTTGAACACTTAATTATATGCAATAATTTATTCCTATTCTTTTCTTCCCTTTTTTCTTTTAACCTAAAACCTTCCTCTAGAGAAACAGGACACACTAAACACTGATGAATGTGATCCAAACACTTTGGATCCCCTGGAGAATTTTTCAAAATACCGGTGCCTGGGGCTAACCCCCAGAGGTTTTGCTTTGATTGGTCTGGGGTGAGCCTGGGTATGAGGATTTTTTAAAAACTCCCTCAAGTGATGCACAGCCAAGATTGAGAATCACTGCTCTTTGGAGGAAAACAAAAACAAAAACAAAAACCAAGGCTAAGAGTGAGAGGAATTACATATGAGTAAATTAACACGATCCAATGTTCTATCACCAAAAGAGAAAGACACCCATTGCTACAAGGGTAAATGACAGCCCAGTCACCTTAATGCAGAATTTCAGCTTTGTTCACTGTTTCACAGTCTCCGTGTTATTAATTTTCTGTTTCATAAACCTGACAAACATAATTGTTAATTACATAGCATACACTCCACCCTCACAGTGCCGGTTTCTCTCAGAACCCTCAACTGATATAAAGCTATAGTGCAAGCCCCACTATATTAAATTTCAATTTAATTATCTTTATTATAGCATCACCTCCTAGGAGGAAATGATTAACCCTGAGACGGACTTAAAATAGAAGAGAAAGGTATTGCAGTGAGCCTCACCCTCAAGCCCTGTGCTACTATACAGGCTGCATTTGCAGGCACAAAAGCAACAATAAAATGGTTGAAAAAAATGAGCTTCTTTTCCACTTTCTCTGATCCCTGCATTGTGATCCCTCAAAAGTCCCCACTGGCACACATGAGTGAATGACATAAAAAATGGGACTTTAACCCACAACACACACAAACACACAGGCACACTTTAGTTAACAGCAAAGAATGATTCCTGAATAATCAGCACAGGAGAGAGTACATGGACAGTACACGTTCATTACTTAATATTAATCTTTCCTAGTTAAACTTTACTTAGTACTATATAATCTTAAAAAAAGCTGAGGGTGTTTTACTTTTAAACATTACTTGACGTGACTTTTAGTAAGAATCTCTCTAACCTTGGTTTGCAAATTAAAAGAGCTAGAAGCTTGCAAGGTTAGTCAAAATAATTGTTTCCTTAAATTAACACTAAAGGGGCTTGAATCCCATGCCACTATGATATTAGGTGACTTCGAAGAAACAGATGAGGAAATGGGACCACGGGGCATTGAGACTCCATGTTATTGAAGCAAAACCGTGAAAGGAATTTTATTATCATTAATTAAAGCATTTATGTAGCAAGTATTTACAGAAAGTATTTTGAAATCAAACGCTAATAGGAGTGGACTGGCACCATTCCAGGGATATTTCTACTCGTTCTTGTCTTTGTTCTTTTAAACATGGTAAGGAGGGATGCCTGGGTGGCTCAGTGGTTAAGCATCTGCCTTTAGCTCAGGTCTTGATCCCAGGGTCCTGGAATCGAGTCCCACATCAGGCTCCCGGCATGGAGCCTACTTCTCCCTCTGCCTGTGTCTCTGCCTGTGTGTGTGTGTGTGTGTGTGTGTGTGTGTGTGTATGTGATGAATCAATAAATAAAATCTTAAAAAAAAAACATGGTAAGGAAATGCAGGCACAGAGAAATCAATTGATCCAAATCGCAAACAATGGTGCCCAACATAGGCACAGACAATGCCATGGAAACTTGAACTCTTTGATGAATGGAGAATATTTTATGTAGCTAAGGGTCCAGCTTGGGCCTAGGTTGAACTCACTACAGGATGCCGACACATTTGGTTTGGTGGGGATTTGGGAGGGACAAGGTAAGATCTAATAAGGCTCTTTGGTAAGAAGGCATCTTGAGGGAGAACACACTAAGACATTTAAGCAAAGAGCCAGTCTAGGGAGAGAGTGTTTTGAGTACACTGTGTGCCTGTGACTCATATAACCACCACCTTCAACCCAAGGGAGGAGTTGCAATAAAAAGTCATACTTGAAATAGAGATGTTACAAAAATTTCCATAACAGATTGGAGTGATGGATGCCTTATCTATTTGGGATTCTTCTAATAGAACAGAGATGACCAGAAAAGATAGCTTTCCAGAATCTGCAGCTACAGTACAATGAGGGAAGTAGGAAGGGGCTTCGTGTCATCAGAGTCCTGCTTTTCATGAGTTTTAATGTATTTGATGGAATAAGATGGTGGGAAATGGGGAGGGACCGTAACCGGAGTGCCAGGCTAATAGGGAAGAGATGAGACATGTCAGCTGTTTATTTTTACCATCTGTTTATATGAACAGAATAAAGATAAATGACTAGAGTCTGAACAAAATTCTTGCATCATAAATTAGCAGCCTCTGTAGCCTGAATATACAATCTTTATACTCTTATACTCTCTGTTCCTTGTTAGAACTTAGTACGACATGTTGCCAATGGAAGTTTAATAATATTTGCTCACTGAGACCTGTATGCACGATCAAAGTCCCGTGAGTCCCCATTTGGGTATTTCCCATCTGTATTCTCAGATTCTGCATGGTTTCACAAAATTCACTGGTCAGGGCTCAGTCAGGAAAACAGAAACAACTTTAAGAATTTCAAATGGAGCTAACAGGACAGGAAATTGGTCACTAAATATTGGAGAGGTTAAAGGAGTAAGGCAGGAGGGTTTGAATATACAAGACAGCATTTCCACTCCACTGGCAGGAGGAAAAGAAAAAGTACTATCCAAGACCCATGGTCACTGCTGTGGCACCTGCTGGATAATCTCCCGCTGCTGGAGAAGCCACTGCCACTGCCACTTCTCTCCAAGACCAGGGGATTAAGCTCATTCTTTGGCTGCTGCCACCAGGAGAGCCGCCTGAAGCAAAAAAAGGAGAGAAAATGTCCTCTCTCTTATTCCCACCTTCCAATCTCCTGCTAAGGCCTCCTGCTAGAAGAACAGAAGGACGCCGCGTGGTAAGGGAGTCTGTTAAATAAAGTTTGCAGACTTCCACCCTGCTTGTAAAAGAACACAGATGCCTGGGAACGGACCTGAGAGTCAACAGACAAGCAGCCAGCAAACTGGCCAACCAACGCAGCTCAGAGCAAGGAGGGAGCTGACAATCCTGTGGATGTCCCTCCAAAGAGATTAAATTCCATTGCCCAAGGGGATCTTTTGGTAGAGATTATGCAGCGATTGCCTCACAGTGTAATAGGAAAACCGCCCAGTTCTTTTTTTTTTTTTTTTTTTTTGCTTTGTGATCTATAGACTTTGCTTTAAAACACTTGCTTCTATTGTCTCAGATTTTGGTTGGAAAACATTTATGAAAACAATCAATACGTATAATATATTACAATCTGTAATGCACTCAATATAATTTATTAGACCGTTAACTGGCACGAGGATTACCTGCAAACACTCATATAAGAAAAACAACGCCAACAAAGAAATCGAATGCCTGACACGGGGCCAAATGCGGCATCTGAGGATGAGATTTGATGGAAATAGCTTATGAAAATTCACTCCCATTAGAGAATGGCTTTTTTTTTTTATGTCAGCTCAATAACTTCCAGGAAATAAATGAAGACATTTTAAAAATCAAAGTGATATAATCGTGTAAGTGGAGCTTTATAAAAATTGATAATGGCACAGCATACCAGCTCCAAAGTATGACAACATTAACCACATCAGGAGAAAGTAATGAATTGTAATAAGTCTGGAAACAAGCTAAGAAGTAATTAATATCTCTGAATCAGTTTCGTGAATCTATTATCTTAATTTTGTGGTATTTTGAATAGAATGAAAAATATTGAGTAACAAAAGCAAGACGTTAACTAAATGCTGGAGATTTCTGAGACTTGTGTTGACACACATACCACATCTTTCCTTTTCATTGGAGACTGGAACGTTACATTTCATCTCCGGCAAAAGTCATCATCTATATAAGGAAAGAAAAATTTTAAAGCAAGTTAGTAATCAAATAGCACCTGAAAGACAAATACCAGATCTCCTCAAAGGCTGTACCTACAGACAACACATGGTCTAGGGAGGAAGTATCAAGTGCAAATGATCACATTGTTTTTATTTTACACTCAGACTTTGCCATTGGGTACATACTTCAAAACAAAAGCCAGGGGCACCTGGGTGGCTCAGTTGGTTAAGCATCTGCCTTTGGCTCCTGTCATGATCTCAGGGCTCTGGGATTGAGCCTCGCATCAGGCTCTCTGCTCAGCGGAGACGCTCTGAGGTCTCCCTCTGCCTGCCTGCTCCCCCTGCTTATGCTTTCTCTCCTTCTGTCAAATAAATAAATAACTTTTTTCTAAAGCAGCCATATCATTAGTTTTGAGGTGCTCATCCTGTTTATTTCTAATAAGTATCTGTCGTTCTTAGGCCAAGGATCCAGCTATTCCCTGAGAAGAAGCTAGCATCACTCTCCAGAGCCCCAGAGGTGGCTCTGGTTTGCTAGAGACAATCAAGTCAAGCCCTGAGGGGGCAGAAAAGACAGCTCCCAGACGCACTCCTCTCCCAGGTGGTTAAGGGCATAGCTATCAGCAGTGGGGAACACAGGAGCAGCCACCCGTGTGGCTGTCTTAAAGGCTTAGGAGCTTCGCACAATGGCTATCATTTAGGTAGTGCCTTGCAAAATAGAAGAAGTAGAAGGAGGAGGAGAGGAAGAAAGAAAAAAATAAGAAAAAAAGAACCACAAGCTGCAGAGAAAGAAATATCTGTAATCAGATAAGGATATTGGAAACTTGTGCCTCGCAGGGGCATAAGTAATAGGTTTCTTTTTTTTTTAATTATTTTTTTTATTGGAGTTCAATTTGCCAACATATAGCATATCACCCAGTGCTCATCCTGTCAAGTGCCCCCCTCAGTTTCTAATTTTAGGACAGCCTCTAGCCAAAGAATGTTTTAAATCTTGGTACTCCCATCTTCCCTTTCCTCTTCTGGGGGCTGCCCTCTCCCCAACCTCAACAGCTATCTTGATTTCTCTTTAGGAGGAGACATGTGCCTATTCCCCACAATATTTGTTCTATTTATGAAAAACAAGAGTACAAATTATACATTCCGCAAATGAGAGATATGTTTGTGTTCATGCAGTAGTCTGACACTTGCAATCTCTCTGAGATCCGGATGTGTTTCACTGGCAAAGTGAATTCATAATTTAAATCAGCAATGTTTCTTTTTCGGTCTTATGGTTCCATGAAGCAATGGTATATTTTATAAATCTTTGGTGTCAGAGACTAGATAAAATATAGCACATTGCAAATGTGTGCTCTTGGATGAATTTCAGATTCCTATTCTATAAAAAGTAGGGGCCACCACTAAATGCAGGTGATTTCTTAAAGTTTCTCCTGCCCTTGATACCTACTCCACCGTTTTGTGGATTCTTGGCAAAGATTACTTGGTAAAGGATGTGAATTGTTATTGAAGAATGATAATGAGAGAAAACTAAGCTGTCGCTCAAAGTGAACAGGTACAAAGCAGCTTAGCTGAGGACAAGACTGAGCTCCAAAATAGGGGAGAAGACAGAGGAGCCCAGAAAAGAACTGCATATACTGTAATGTTTGTTTTGTTTTGTTTTTAAATTTCTTTTTATTGGAGTTCAATTTGCCACCATATAGCATAACACCCAGTGCTCATCTGCCAAGTGCCCCCCTCAATGCCCATCACCCAGTCACCCCAACCCCCCGCCCACCTCCCCTACCACTACCCCTTGTTCTTTTCCCAGAGTCAGGTGTCTCTCATGTTTTGTCAACTGTAATGTTTTAAAAGATCAAGAAATCATATTCACTATTGACAAATCAAGTTAGAGATTTTCTGATTGGAAGAAGAGACTGAATTACTCCATGCCAAAAAAGAGAGCTTAACAGTTTCTAATGTGGCGGTGGCCTCAGAGAAAGCTCCCAAGCCATTTATCTGTGGAAGGTATAATTACTTTTGATTCTACAAACTGTATCGAAATTTGAATGTATTATGTATTGTGATAAAATGTCCCTTTCCCCTTAGCCTTTTGAAAGTGAGTGCACTCAGAAGGCCCGCTAGATGCATTACAGGGACACATCAGGCTGTGAGCTGCGAATGTTCCACTTTAATCTCCCAACAAGCGGATTGTGACACAGGGTCCCCACAGAGCGGAATGCACAGCACAGGAGGGTCTTTTAACTGAAGTGCACAGAGGGAAAAATTTATGAGGTTCTTATGAAGTGGTTTGTTTTAGCTCTGAATTGGAGGAAGAGAGGGAGAGAGGAATAAGGGGCAGTTTCGTGACATAAAGATCCAGTTGGGGCCTAGTGTGATTTTTATCTTTAAAACACATTTGAGGAGACTAATCTCAAAGGGTGAGACTGTCTCAGTACTGCACATAAGAAATGTAAGGCAAAAGTGGCTGGTCTGTAAACAACCCACAAAGCAAATTGCCAGTTGATATTTCCTGAACTAAAATTCTTTGAGTTACAATGGGAACAGCTTCTTAGTATATAAAGAGCATAAGTCCTCCCTTTGGTTCCAATAGGGCTTTGTCATGACTTGTAATGAGCTGAACACTGCAATGCATGTTCTTAAAAAAAAAATTGACTATTACTGTGTGTGCAAAAAATACAATGCCCGTGCACCAGGACGTTAACAAAACAGCACCTGCACAAACTAAGATCGCAACTCTATTCTCAGCTTATCTTTGCTCTTCGCTCCCTGGGATCGTTTCTGTCTCAATGGGAAAGGAGAGCCGCACGCGCAAGCATAATTCATATGTTAGACGGCAGCTACCACTTTTGTGTGAATCAGCGCTCTGTAAACAAAACAAAAATCTGAAAAATGTTTAAGTCCAAACATTCTTGGACAGATAAATAGAACAAGCTTCCCAATGACAATGGTAAGAATGGGAGACTGTAGGGAACACAGGCTTTTAAAATTGGAATTTAGGGGAGGCACACTGAAATTAGGAGCTGTTTAAAGACCTTTAAACTGGCTATCCTCTTAAAAAGTGGCAAATTCAAACTTTATTTAAAGACATGGGATGTCTGCCTTTGGCTCAGGTCATGATCCCGGGGTCCTGGGATCGAGTCCCGCATTGGGCTCCCCTTGGGGAGCCTGCTTCTCCCTCTGCCTGTGTCTCTGCTTCTCTCTCTTTGTCTCTCATGAATAAATACATAAAATCTTAAAATAAATAAATAAAGCCATTCTTAAAAATAACTTCATTAAGAGAATTACAGAAATGAAGGTACTCTAGGTAAAAGGATGGAAATCGCAATGATGATTATACTTACTCATCTTTTTTTTAATGCTAATAATTAGCAAAAGTCTCAAAATCAAATCCATCATCCATCTGTGGCAGACGAGTGACAGATCTGCTGACTAATTGAAAACAGACAACCCAGGTGAGTAATCAAAACCACCACGGCCAACAAATACTGAATTTTCATAATTGTTTTCACTAGAAGTGCCTTGCACTAAATCCTCCATAGCTGTTTTCTTCACCTTTTCAGCAGCCCGGGGAGGTAGGTACTGGTTATGCTTTAAAACTGTCAGATAAGCAGCCTAAGGTTTTGGATTGAGGGACCTCGCTCATGTCAAACCGCCCGCTGCACCAAAGCTGTGCTGCGTGGCTGAGGACTGAGACTCAGTACCTCCCTGCTTTCCCTACTTCTGGCCGTCGCCTATTTCTGAGTCACTGTCGCCATAAAATAAAAAGGGCAGAACCACATCAAAAGTGCTGTTGCTTGGCAAATGCCCAAGTAAATCATGGAAAGAGAGAGAGTTGACCAAACGAATTAAAGCTGGAAGTGAATGGTGAGCCTCCGTAATCAGAATCACTGCAATCTTGTTAGTCTGAGACTTGGTACAGAGACCTTGAGATTGGGAAGAGCCTCTAGAGAGTTTGTGACACGTGGCCATGTAGTCTGTGCTTGAACACTTCCAGGGATGGGGTGCTTACTACCTACCAGAAAGCTCCATTCCAACATTGGATAATTTGAATTTTTAGAAAGAACACCCTTAGGGATATCTGGGTGGCCCAGTGGTTGAGCATCTATCTGTCTTCGGCCAAGGGCATGATCCCAGGTTCCTGGGATCCAGTCCCACATCAGGCTCCCCAGAGGGAACCTGCTTCTCCCTCTGCCTATGTCTCTGCCTCTCATGCTGTGTCTGTCATGAATAAATAAACACAATCTTTAAAAAAAGAAAAAGAAAGAAAGGACACCCTTAGATGAAGCTGAAATCAGAGTTGCTGTCACCTCAAATAATTGCTTTTACAACAAGTCATATGAAGCCCTCTATCCCTTGATCATTAAAAGGGACTACTGTTTCACTGTAAACCATGAAAGGTAAAGTACAGCTCAAAGGGCAGCATAATTAGTTCTGTAAGTGGTGTCCCAACGTTTGGATCTGTTTCCATCAGTTGTGTCAAGGCCAGTAAACTCTGACAACCAGCTCGTTTATAGTGCACAACCTTAACTAAAATGTACCAAAGAACCAAGGGCATTGCACATTACAAAATCATTTGCATTTTTTTGTACCAGCTCAATCGGGGTTGTGTTGGCAAAGATGCACCCAGCACCCAACTGAACCAAAGTTCAGAACTGGGCAAGGCAGCGAGTCTGGGTATGCAGTGAGTCTGCGAATTACCACAAAGGGGGTGAGGAGCACAGGAGGGAATGAGTAATAATAATTCCCACGTAGGGCGAAGGGAGGACACAAGGACGGGCTAAAGAGTGACTGGCCAGAGTCAGGTGTCTCTCATGTTTTGTCAACAGAAAGGCCAGGCTTCCTTAAAGGGCAGGGTTTCTGATGGACATGGCCGGGCATGGTGCCCCACTTCCCATGCCCACACTGCACCTGTAGCTACACAGACTTAACTTCAGGGAAAATGTTTGTTCTCAAAGCAAATAGATTAGGAACACACTTTAGTCTATTCTATAGACACACAGTGCCGCTCTTAGCCAGATGCCTCCCTCCTGAGCAGTTCACTGCCCTCTGTAAACCAAATGTCAGACAGGATGGGAGAATGTAACTCCTTCATTTCTAGAAGGAAATGGAAGACTTGCTTGTATCGTCTCATATTTTATATCCATTATGCCTACAATGAAAACTTAGCAGTGACTAAGTCTACGTTGTATTCTGAGTAGAAGCTACATCAAGAGAACTCCGGGGTGTGGCTCCTTAGGGGTGCTTCACAAAGTGATGGAGCACTCTGATCCCCCCCACACCCCTACATCCCTCACCACCCCTCCTCTCTAAGAGGAGCTCCAACTAACCTCCAGACCTGATAGAGGTCTATGGCCTCGCTCTGAATTTCAAAACATATTGCTGGTTGTACTTCATAATTACAGAATCTGTGTGAGCAAGTCAACTGATTTTCGAGCAGCCATAGAAGTCTTCTGATGCCAATTTTATTCAGTTTTGAACTCAAAAGTTGTAGTCATTGTATTGAAATTGCATGTTTTCTATTCTTTTTTTTTTTTTTTTTTAATTTTGATTCTAGGGCACCTGGGTGGCTCAGTGGTTGAACATCTGCCTTCGACTCAGGACATGATCCCAGGATTGTGGGATTGAGTCTCATGTTGGGATCCCTACAGGAAGCCTACTTCTCCCTCTGCCTGTATCTCGGCCTCTCTCTGTGCCTCTCATGAATAAATAAATAAAATCATAAAAATAAATAAATTTTGATTCCAATATTTTAAAAATTAGTGACACTCTGAGTTCCAAAATGATCCACCACCTGTCACAGGCTCTCCCAGAAGTCTGGGTGCAATTTCAAGCTTTAATGACTTCAGAAGCAAAAATGCTACAAATTCAAAAAGTACACTCTTCGTAATAGTTATGGTTACCTTTGATCTACACATAGGCAGTATGGGGAATTTTTAGATTTTTTTTTTAATTTTAATTTCTTTCCAGTCTCTTTTGTGGAAATGGTACAGACTGAGGAAAAAATTAAAAATGATACCAGATTCACAAGATTACATACTTATAAAAGGAACATAAATGATTACTGTTTCAAAAGATTATGATAAAGCAATACATTTAACTTCTGAAGTTAATAACAGCCTCAAAGTAAGCCAAGGCTTTTGAAACACCCTGTGAACCACTGTGAAGTCACAGTATGTCTTGTGGGAATGCCGCCACTGAGATGCCATCCTTGTATGGACGCTTCTTTACTCACTGCCCGACAGTGAGCAAGTATCAAAGAGGATCCCTGCCTTTAAGACACCGTTTCCACTTTGTGAACATGTAAATTCACGGTGGAGGAGCTTGCAAAAGGGCATCTGTTTCTAGATCGAAGCCTGGAGAGCAACATTTCACCCACCGCAGTTACTGAATCTAATCACAGTGAAGATGGGAAGGCAGAGAAGAGATTTTCTTGATTGAACTTTCAAAGGCAGAGCATTCAAAGAGCCTGCTTTGAGAAACTGGGAGTTCGTGCTGACTTGGTTCATTCTTTCTACTCCCTGGACTAGAAAAATACAGAAAAGTTGAGTATGGTGCTCAGATTTTAATTCTCGTTCTTTGCCTTCATTCCTGCCTGCCTTTCTCCTTTCTAGTTCCCCTAAGGGACACCGAATATCACCACCCCAGAAAAATCAAACTGGGCTGCGAGGACACCAACATTAGACTTTATCACTCAACCAATATAGGATAATTGAGCAGAAGTCATTTCCTGGCCTAATCACATTGACTTATTTTGTGAACAAAGGAAACAAAGAGGATGGAGTTTTATGGCCTTGTCTTTCATCAATCTGGGATAAAACTCTGAGTTGGAACAGAAGCTTCTTGCCTCTCAGTAGATACTTTGTCTATATGACCCTGTCCATAGATGGTAACCTGGTTGAAGGTGGAGACTGCATCTATTCCTTGTTCTCCCAGGAGCCTGGAGCTGTCACACAGAACGTCACCAGCAGGTGCTGGCAACCGAACGGAATCATCAAGATAGCAAGAATGCTGACACTAAAGCAAGCTACTAAAGCATGCTCGTGCATTGCTTCCTGTCTATTCTGGGTTAAGCAAGAAGCAAGAGTGCTTTCCTAACAAAAGATGCTATACCATGCTCTGATTTTTGATAGAACAAATTCCAGGAAAGGGTCCACATCGCTCTGGTTTGAATTTTTAAAAGAAAAAAAATGCCAAACATAAGACAAAGTGTGTCCCAACAAGAAAGAAGTCTAGAAACTGGCCCCAAACCCTTAAGAGACACAGAATAGAACACAAAAAGATCCCGGTGGTACCAGGACTTAGAACGACCCCGTGTAAATAATACTTTAAGTGTTCAGGTTGTTTTGTTTTGTTTTGTTCTGTTTTTGCAAAAGGCCTAGAAGATCGTCATCTGCCAACTACATGAAGGATCGCAGTGGTGGACAGGGCTATCCCCCAGTAGATTTTTTTCTCACAAATGTCTACATTTCTGGACAAAAGAATGTAATGCATTCATCTGAACAAGAATGGCCTGATGTCTCTATCTGCTCTTGGTTCCTTTGCTTCCTTGGGATGCTTATCCAAGGAGCAACATGCGGGTAGGAGGCAACCAGAAAATTTTGGCTTTGAGGTCATGGAAACTGGTCGTTAAGAAGTTTCAAACTCTTCTCTGCCTGTGTGGAACTGCTGTGGAAAAAAAAAATACTTTAAAGCAAGACACACATTTTTAGTAGATGGAATCCTAAACAGCTATTTTTATTTGTTTGGACCCTCACATCATCCTATGCCTCTCAATTCCTTTGGAAACACTGACATTTTAAATTCCCATGTTGCCTTCAAACTGCTCCAAGGAATGGCAGTCTTGCTCAATTATCTTTTGCAAGAATGGAAAATAAAAGTAAATCTTTTTTAAACGATTTTATTTATTTATTTATTCGTGAGAGAGAGAGAGAGGCAGAGACATAGGCAGAGAGAGAAGCAGACTCCCTGCAGGGAGCCCGATGTGGGACTCGATCCCAGGACCCTGGGATCACGCCCTGAGCCAAAGGTAGACGCTCAACCACTGAGCCACGCAGATGCCCCTATGGTAATTTTTTTAAAAAAGGATGGTCCCTGTTCAACCTTACATAGACAGCTGGCCATTGAATGACACAGGTTTGAACTGTGCAGGTCCACTTATATGTGGGGTTTTTTACAGCTCAGCACTGTAAGTGTATTTTTCCTCCTTATGAATTTCTGAATAACATTTCCTTATTTCTAGCTGGCTTTACCATAAGAACACAGTATGTAATACATATGACATAAAAAATATGTGTTCATTGACTGTTTATGTTCTTGGTAAGGCTTCTCGTCAACAGTAGGCTATTTGTAGTTAAGTTTTTGAAGAGTCAAAAATTGTAAGTGGATCCTTGACTGTCCAGGGGCCGGGGAGGTCAGTGCCTCTAACCCTCAACTTGGTCAAGGGTCAATTGTACAAGACATGCTTCATTTGTCACTTCTTTATCCAACACATGGAAGCAACACCAACAATTCTCTAGGCCTCTTATAGCAATTCTCTGCTCCTCATGCTGTATTTAGAAGTTTCATAAATGGAACTTGAAGTTTCACATGAAGTGTGAATTGCCCTCAGAACTGGAGACTCTTCAGTTTGCAGTTTTCTCCCAGTCTTCTGTCATCAGTCATGGAACTGAATGTATGTGGAGACTCCCATCATTTCATACATGGTGAAAATGAGAACTAATGTCTGATATTTGCCCAAGATCATGCAGCTGGTTCTGCAGACCCAACACACACCTGGATTCCTCATACTATCTGCTCTTTCTTCTGGGCTATAAGAAAATATACCTCTATTTTCGAGGCACTTTGCTAGATGCTTTAAATGTATTAAAATAATTTTCCTCATTATCTCCCCACAAGATCATTATTATTCCCTCCATTTAGATGAGAGAACTGAGGCTCAGAAAGGTTACATAACACACCCAGTGTTACAAAGCTGGCAAAACCTGGACGCAACACAGTTCAGGCTGTCTGCAAAGCCATAATGGCTAAGCTATCACTACATCTTTAAATCTCTAAATCAAATGAAAATCTGTATATGGAAATGAAGGAAGGGGCTTCCTTGAGGACTGTGACAAGAAAAAATTGTGAAAATCAGGCTGTTTCTTGAAGGAATGGGAAAAAATATAATCTAGACAGAGAACCCCCAGCACTGTTCTGTCAGTTGCTAATGGAGGGAAAATTGGCAAAAATCAGCCCTTCTGGACCTCGGCATCCTGCTTGATGAAGCCAGGACTCAGATCCACTCCACCTCCTTGACTCGGCTGCTGAGAGGATCCAGTGAGAAAGATAAATAGGAAAATAATTCTGAGCATTTATCAGAGAATTACCATTTTAAATTCTAAGCACTGTGGAAAGTGTTTCAAAACTCTGCATTCACCTTTATTAAATGGAGAAACCACTAAGTTGATAGATGAATCGATACAAAACTAAAAAATGAACACATCTCCCACCATGCTGCTCAGGGAGAAAATCACTGAAAAGATTTACCTGCCATCTGAGAATTCTCTGCCATTTATATCATCCAAGAAGCAGTGAAAGTGAGTGAGAGTGTAGTGGGTTGAATTATGTCCACTCAGGATCTCAGAATATTTCCTTATTTGGAAATAGGATCTTTGCAGAGTATAGATCTTGAGATGAAATCATCATTGTGGGTGTTCACAGAACCAATGACTGGTGTCTTTTGAAGGAGAAGAGAAGACACAGGGACACACAGGAGAGAGGATCATGTGAGGGTAGAGACGGAGACAGGAGTGATATGGCACAAGCCTGGGATGCCAGGAACCACCAGAACCTGGAAGACACAAGGATCCTGCCCTAGAGGCTTCAGAGGGAGCATGGCCCCGATGACTCCTTGATTTTGGACTTCTAACCTCCATAACGGCAAGAGAATAAATGTCTTTTGTTTTAAACCACCTCGTTTGTGGTTATTTGTTATAGCAGCTCTAGGAAACTAATATGGAGAGCAATGTGCCTTCCTGCCTCCTATGTCACCAAGGAGACCACCTTTCCTGCATTCCCACCTTGAGATGTATGGGGGAACTTTGGGGGATGGCATTGGTCAGGCTGTGCCAGTTGTTTATAGTCAACCTGCACTCACTAATCAGTGCTTGGCTGTTAGATAGAATAAATATCTTAAATATTATCCCTGCTCACAGGTTTTATAGGGAAACAATATTCACTTACAAATATATGACTTGGTCTAGCCTCTCATCTATTATTACACGATATAATTTTGTGTTCAGAGCTTTTCATGAAAATAAACTGATGCTGGAAGAAACCAGCAACCTGGGCAGCCCGGGTGGCTCAGCTGTTTAGCGCCGCCTTCAGCCCAGGGCATAATCCTGGAGACCCGGGATTGAGTCCCACATCGGGCTCCCTGCATGGAGCCTGCTTCTCCCTCTGCCTGTGTCTCTGCCTCTCTCTCTCTCTCTCTCTCTCTCTCCCTTCCTGTGTCTCTCATGAATAAATAAATAAAATCTTAAAAAAAAAAAAAAAAAAGAAACCAGCAACCTAGCTGGGAAAAGAATAAAAATGTTACTGATAAAAATTATACATTGAACATTTGGATATAGCTTATGGTCTCAGGGGAAGAGGTCTCAATGGATGGAAATTACTTTCACTTTTCACCTTTGCTGCAAAAAGAATGTGAAAGACAGGAAATGGGAAAGCACGGTTTCAGTTTATAAAAGGAAAGAGGATATAAATTAAAACAAAAACCGAAAAACAATCCATTTACATATTAAAGGGATTGAGATCAGGGCGATGGTTCAAGGAATTTACAGAGGGCTCCACATAGCACAGGGAGGTCCTGAGTATTCGAGGGAAGAACAAACAAAAAACAAATTTTTCACATAACTCTTATCTTATTAAAATGCTTATAGGTTACCCTGTAGTGTGTAATCTAGGGACTGAAATATTTCGTAAATTAGAAAGCATTTACTAGTATATAGGAGTGTTGGCATGGAGATTTTTTAGGTAGGGGTCAGCTCCAGACATCTTCTGCTCTTCTTCCCTCTGGTTCCAATTCCTCCCATGTCACCATTATTAGCAATATCTAACATCTAGAGACACAAAAAGGCTACAGAACCATGAGGGGCTCTTGAGAAGAACAATAAAGCTTAGCTGTAATAAAATCATAATGTTTAACACTCTTCACCTCGCTGATCTTGCAAATACAACTTAAGGCCCCACCTCACAAATGTCATACCCAGCAATAATGCAGGCAAAAGAAATGGACACAGGTGTTCCCCATAAAGGCCTGGGCCCTTAGGGCACCACCTGTGTCCACATAAATCCAACGCAAACAGTATCCAGCTAAGTCCTGAGCGAGGTTATAGGATTCATCACATTCTGCTGCCAAGGCAAGAAAACAAGGACAGGTAATTTGGCCGTTTTAAGCATTAGAGACATGCTGCCAAATACAGGAAAGGGGACAAAATTCTCTTCCCTCCTGAAATTCTTCAGGAGAAAAAAATGAGGCATCTTGGCCAATACAAAATGAAACCTCCAAAGGTGCGTTGAAAATATCAAACAGCTCTGAGTTCAACTGACTCTACTTCACTACTTGGCTAACTTGCCAGAATAGGCCAAATTATACATGCCAGGAATTGAGCACACCACCAGCTCCAGAAACAGCACAGAAAGTGCGGTGAGAGTCATGTGTTTCAGAGGACCCTTGGATCATCGGGGTCCACGGTAGTATCTCCCTTCCTTGGGCAACAGATCTAGGAGAAGTGACAGATCCAGTGCACCTCAGATTGCTAAATTCAGTAAGGGGCCCCCACATGGAACCGTGGCAAAACCTTCTCTTTTCTGATCACAGCTTAGAGCCTGAAATGGCAAAGCGCACGAATGTCTAAGAGTAGAGGAGACATTTAGGGAAGATGTGCTAATGGATCCACAGAGTGAATGGTGTCTAATCTTCTCCAACAAACTTCTCAGCATCCACAGAAACTATTCCCTCTCCCAAATCAGACACATGCTATAAAAAATGCAATATTCCACACTCTGGAAAGTCACATTTATTTGCCTAGCTTCCTTAGAGATTTTTGCCTTCACTGGGCGAAGGTGTAAACTTTTTCTATCTCGGGCTGCCTGCTGAGTGGTTGCCTTGATGCTACAAATCTTGAGAACCTAAAAGGAGGATAATTTCTTTAATCTACAGAGAATGCACAGCAAACCTAGACACGTCGAGAGAGGCATTTGGAAAAACATGCAAAGAGCCAGAACACTCAGTCTTGGGTTGTTGGGCTCTGACTCCTCCGGGTTACAGTTATGATTTTCCAGAGGCGATGTTCCCTAGGAAATATGTCAGGTCCTTGCTATTTTTGCAGGGTGGATTTTATGGACACAATGCTGGACCCCACACCTGGGCTTCATCAAGTCCATTGTTAGCAATGGTCTGTGAATGCTTTGTGGTCTTGGGGCATGTGAAGGTGGACTTCTAGTCACATTCTCCTTGTACACTTCACACCCTCAGCTCAAGGTTATCCGTGTGTGGGAAATTCCTGGGGCCTTCCTGCCAAGTGCCATGTGACAAAATAAGCCCTGGTGCTGCAAAATAAGAAAAGAATGTCCAAACTCTAGATGCCTTTCAGAAACTGTTACCATGGCTCAGATCTGTCCTTGTATACAATATTTACACATTTGTAAAAAATGTAAACATTTATGCATGTTCTGTTCACTAAATTCTTCGTTCATTAAATGTTTCACTCAGGAATATTTTATTCATTTAGATACCAGAGAAGACAAATGTCTTGGTTCACCATATTTTCTTAAAATATGAATAGTCACCATTTTGGTAGGCTTCTGCAGAATTCCTGCAGAACAGACTTAATAGTTCAAATATCTATTTTTGTTTTCCACCCTACTTTCAGGCATTTCTTTCCTGTAACTGGGATGACATCTCAGAAAACATCCAGGTCAATGGCTTTCAAAAGTTTTGTCTTCAAGACCAGATTTCCAGCAGCCTTTAAAAAAGCCAAAAGGACACTTGGATAGTGATTTCCAGAGCACATAAAAGTTATCCTGTAAAATGTGAACGGATGAAAAAAAACTAAGAAGAAAACATGCTTGCTAAAACGATCACTGAATATTGCAGAAATTAAATGTGCGAGAAATTCAAAGCACTTAATATAATCAAGAGGCCGTGTGGTTTGCCCACCCCACTCCCGCGGACTAAATGGCTAACCCCACTCCTGCTTTGCAAACCTGATTTCTTGCCCAGAATGCTGCTCATAATTGGCTCCTGGGTTGGCATGCCCATTGAGAGGTATGAAATAGCTCTTGTTGATATTTTGATGCCGAAAAGGGTCTGTCAGATTTTTCTTGCCTGTAACCACTCACTTTCTCTTTCCCTCTTGTCACATTTCCCCCCTCTCCTGCTCATTTTACCCACATTAAAGCTGTAAGTAAATAAATGACAGGCTGTGGCCTATCATCAGGTGACAGATCATCCTGCATTGGCTCTGAAGAACGGAGACGTTGTCATCTATCTGGTCTCCCTCACATCCCCTGTCAGCCTCGCCGCGTCCGGGTGGCATGTCACAGTCATCGGAGCAAGATGAATACAGCAGTGTGAACATCAGCTTGGGAGCGAGTCAATCAAACATGTGACTCTTAGCTGCACAGAAGCCCTTCTGCTGCTGGAAAGGAAAAGCACTCAGAGAGAAAGAAATGCCTTTTAGTGGCCTGCTTCTGCCTCTGGTAGTTATTACTTAATTGAATTTAACAGTCTTTTTTTTTTTTTTTTTAAGTTGAGGGGGAAACATCCTATTTTTCCCCTATGGAGAGTGGGGGTGGGGGGTGGGCACAATACAAATCTCTATGCAGAGATAATTTGCCTAACCGTCCAAAGAAGAGGCATGTCAACGTCATGGTCCTCAAGGGCTCTCACAGAGTTTTCTACCCTCATCCAAGATCAAAGTAGGGAAGTAAGGATTGAGGGCATGAGTGAGGAAGCATCTCATTGGTGACACTAAAGTGGCATTTGGGGGCATTGTTTTGAGGGCTGTTCCAAAACAAATAATGAACCATGTATTAAAACAAAGTCATAAAAACGTCAGGAGGAATGCCAGAATAATAATGACTTCCCAGTGTGAGAGGACATTACAAGAAGGATAATGAAACTTCTTCCCAGATGAAAACGGCCACTCTAACCATCCCCATGGATCTTCCTTTTCCTTCCTGTTATAGTTTAAGAAGCTTTCTGGTGCTGCCATTTTTGGAAGGCTCTTTCAGGGCACATGAGAAAAGAAGAACATGATGGGGAGTTCCTTTTTCCATTGAAGTAAGTCACTGTCAGCCCGCCATGGAGGTTGAGCTGGAAGTAGAAGGACTAGTGGAATGACAGCCACTTTCTGCTGACTTCCTGGACATGAGTACCTCACTGTCATGTTGAGAGCAGCCACTATTTGAGGCCATTTAGTCAAGCATTGATAGTTTATGAAAGCTCGATAGTCTTGTTTACCTAAAGCATTTACGAGACTTTTCCACAATATAAAGCATTGAAGCAATAGTGTCAAAAACTCTGGAATTATCCCAAGTCCTTAGCCATTCTGAAGGAAGGGAATGTGCAGAGACTATCCATCATCTCAGATTAAAAGCCACTGAACACCGAATGCTGATATGCCTACATTCTTTGATCAACCATTGAAGACTGCAAATTCTGGTCCTAGCCCAACTTTTCAGCCTTACTTCTTTATCTTTTGTTACTCAGGGGAGTAAATAAACTTCGGACTAAATGTTTCTCCTCCCAACCCCCCACCTCATAATGTGTGTGTTGAAATTTGAACCTTCAATGACATGATATTTGGAGATGGGGCCTTTGGGAGGTGATCAGGTCATGAGGGTAGAGCCCTCATGAACAGGATTAGTGCCCTATGAAAGAGACCCCAGAAAGCTCTCTTGTCCCTTCCACTAGGTGAGGACACTGGGAGCTGCCAGCTAGGAACCCAGGAGGGGCCTTTCACCAGCTACTTAATCTGCTGTGGGCGCATTGATCCTGGACCTCCCAGCCTCCAGAACGGTGACAAATAAAAGTCTGCTGTTTGTCAGCCACTCAGCTTTTGGTATTCTTGTTATAGCAGCTGGAATGGACCAGGACATCCCCTTTTACCCTAGGTCCTTCAGACAAAACATCATACCCATTATACTCTATCCCTAGTGGCCCAGACTTTCCTATGCCTTGGCTACTGTTTACATTATTCCACCCCTGGGATATAGCTCAGCCTTCTACAGATCTGTTAAAAATATGCACATGCATTGACTTAAAAATTCCACTTCTAGACATTTATCATCAAGGAAATGAATTCATTTTAAGGATTTTGTTTCAGCATAAAACATGACAGAAAAGAAAAAGACAACAACCCCAAATTACCAACATTATAGGATTAGTTGAATAAATCATCATACATCTATCTACAAGATAGTATTCAGGCAACAAAAAAAAAAACGATGCCACAGATCATGAATGAAATCCATGTATGCTTGCTGAAAAAAAATTAAGTCATAAACCATCTGATACAAGTTGGTTCTGTTTTCGTAAAATGAAACATATCCAATTATGTATGTATCTTTTAAATTATACCTATGTTTGTATCTATACTCGTATTTATATTAAGGGAGAGTCTGGAAATACACACCTATGTATACATGTGGGTTATCTGTGGATCAGGGAGCTATTCTGTGTGTGAATGTATGTATTATATAAACTTGCAAAAGTACACGTTAGGGCACCTGGGTGGCTCAGTTGGTTAATCATCTGCCTTCAGCTTAGGTCATGATCCCAGAGCATGGGATCGAGCCCCACATTGGGCTCCCTGCTCATCAGGGAGCCTGTTTCTCCCTCTTCCTCTGCTTGTTACTCCCCCAACTTGTGCTCTCTCTCCCTGCCAAATAATAAAAAATCTTTTTCAAAAAAGTATGCTTGGGGGATGCCTGTGTGGCTCAGTGGTTGAGCATCTGCCTTTAGCTTAGGTCGTGATACTGGAGTCCTGGGATCGAGTCTCGCATCAGGTTTTCTGCTTCTCCCCCTGCCTTTGTCTCTGCCTCTCTCTGTGTGTCCCTCATCAATAAATAAATAAATACAATCTTTTTTTTTAAAGTACACATGGATTGTCCTTGTATTAAAATAACTTCAATGTGAATCATTTTTCAAACTCCAGCTCAAATGCTCTTTCTACCATCTAATGCTTTCCCAGAAACTTCATCAGTAAATTCTTCTTTTTCTCAATTATATCTATATCTATTTTACGCCATTTAAATTTCAGCCTACTTTAAAGACGTTTGTGTATTATTAGACTATAAAGTACATTGGGAACAGGATTCTTTTCTAATTCATCCTTGCATGTAAAGTTGTAGCAAATACTTAACAAATGTCTGTTGTATGAATCAATATGGTTTGCTAAATCAGTAATTCAAAATTTGGCTGCACATCAGAACCACTTGGAATGTACCTTTTAAAGGTACAGATCCCTGAGTCCATCCATACTGTGCTCAATGTAGCCAGCCTTGCTTTGTAGGTCAGAAGTGAGGAATTGCAGTCCTAAGGCTACTTCTAGACTATTCCCTTAATCTAATTAGCATTTCTTCTTCATGCAGGCATGCTTATACTACCTGTCTGCATAGTTGGGCTTTGGATTGTTAATGCCCTGAATTAATTCCTGCCCTTGCAAAAAGCATATAAACAATCATTAACTGATCAGACTTGATAATCAAGTTGCCTGGAACACTGTAAATGTTTAATAAATGTTTGCTGAAGAATGCTTATATTCTCCTATCATGTTCCTAACCTCAGAATGTGTAGATTGCCTAACTCCTGACTTGTGCGGGGTGTTCTCTGTCTAATTGCCTTGACTTGGCCCTTTCTGTCTCCTTGATACTCATCTAATTGTCTTCTTGAGAGCTGATTCACCTCTTAGCCTTATCATAATATTTTTGTAAGTGCAGACTTCTCAGCCAGCCTGGCACAGGAAAATGAGACAAATGTGCACAAGAGGGATGCTTTGAGTATAGGATGAGAGGTTCTTGGGTGGGGAATGGGATCCTTGGGGTCAATCCAGGATCTCAGAGGTGAGTTAGGGGCAGGTAATGAAAATCATCATCTGGCAGTAGGAAAATGGGAGGAGAAGGAAATCCAAACAAGGCTATTCCAACAGCATGAATTTAGGGAGAAAGCTGCACATAGGCATGTGGAAATTCCATTAGGGAGATTAAAGCAGAGAGGTCGTTCAAAGAATAGTGCCAGATGCCTTCTGTTCCCCATACAGGCACAGCTGAGTGCTCATCACTGTCACCTGTTGTCACGGCTGCTTATCAGCTTTGTCCTTTACCCGCCGTTTCTCCTGACCTCACACTTGTCCGGTCCTAAATCCCAGCCTCCCCTCGGCCCTCTGTCACTACTCATCAAGGTCCAGCCCCAGGAGGGACTGTGGTGTGTCTTGCCCAGGCACATGATTATCAGGGGAGAGGGTAGGGACGGGAAGAGAGTATAGCATATGCTAAGGAACATGAATTGCCACTGAGACTATTGCATTGCTATAGACCACCCTTGCCCTGTATAATCATTATATTTAAACAACACAAGCACATGAAATATCTTCGATCACAATATTGCCATCTGCAAATCCCTCCTCACAGAGGTCAAAGTTCACTTCCCGGGTACTCATGAATTATGTGTTTTAAAAGCCCATTAGCCCATGTTGAGCAATACTGCCTGAAGTTTTCTATTTGAAACCAATATCAATGGGAAAAATAAGTTCCAGTCTATTCAGTGGCAACGAAGGGAATAATTTGGTAATTAGAATGTGTGAATATGTGCTATATTATCACTAGCATTTTTTTTTTTTTACTTTCCAGAAATCCCCCATTTTTAACTGAAATGAGAAACCCAACACAGACTTTAGAAATCACATCAGAACACTTTTGAAGACATTTATTTCTTCATGGAAAAAATTGAGCCTTATCATATGATATAAGTATTTAAAAATAAAGTGTAATAACTTTTATGGAAATGAAGTCATTTGATATTTGGAGAGCCTCTGTCTCGCAAGCAGGTTATCTGGGGAATAACAGGTATAGACCACCATCCTTGATCCTTTTTCTTTAGCATGCTTATTTGTAATTGATAGGGTGTGAGTCTCTCCCGCAAAGAATCAATATATTTACATTATCCTTTGATGCCTTCTTACTCCAGACTTCTCTTTCTTTCTTATCAAGCATCTGCTCTGTGCTGCCTTTCCCCCCACCCCCCAACCAGGTGTCAGGTTGGTTTCCATCGTCCCCATGGGGATTTACCTGTGATCACTGTCTTCATAGTAAACATACTGACTCCTTGTTTTCTTTTTCATGGATTGTAATTTTATAAAAGCTGTATTGAATTTTCTCAAATTTGTCTAACATCCTCCCTTCTTCCCTCATCAAGGTAGAAAATACAAAAAAATCCATGGAAACCACATCCACAATGATTATAAACTTATAATTCTCCTCAGGAACGTGTCATTTCAGCTTCTCTTGCTTGTATGGTTTGGGCCAAGTGCAGAGTGAGTATGTGCACACTGAGGCAATGTGTATGTGTGTGTTTGTGTGTGGGTGTGTGTGTTAGAGAGAGAGAGAGAGAGAGAAAGAGAGAGAGTTCCCTGCTTTATACAGACCTATTATACAAAAATCCAACCACTCAGTACAGATATTTGGAAATATCTTTTTTAAAAAAATATTTCATGTATTTACTCATGAGAGACACAGAGAGAGTGGCAGAGACATAGGCAGAGAGAGAAGCAGGCTCCCTATGGGGGGCCCAGAGTGGGAATCCATCCCAGAACCCTGGGATCCTGCCCTGAGTCGAAGGCAGACACTCAACCACTGAGCCACCCAAGAGTCCTGATATTTGGGAATATCTAACAACCCAACAAGAATTCCTACTCTTAAATCCTTTACAATAACATTAAATCACCTACAATAACATTAAAATAGCATATCATTTAAAACAAATTTTATAAGAACTATCCCAATGCCATAAATCTAAGCACGGCTTTTCAGATCTAGGGATCACCTTCACTTTCAAACCATGCTTTCATCTAATTTCGTACAAAACCATGAAAAAAATTAATTCCACTGGGAATTACACACAATCTTATAAAGATTCAAAAACGTCTGTTCTGGATAAGTACTTTAGCTCTAATCTGCCATAGTGTTCTTCTATTTGCATTCTAGTGTAAAGATAGGAAAGGTTACTCTGAGATTTAATACTTCAGAGAAAAATGAAAATTTTAAGGAATGTTCCTTTTTTTTTTTTAGGAATATTCCTAAGGAGTAGCATATGTATCTCTTCTGATAAACTGCATAATGAATTTTCCACATTGTTGGAGTTATTTAGGCCAAAATTAATTAACTGAAATTTTCTAATTGGATCGTAACAAGTGTGGATGCTACTTTCCTGTGTTGGCGTGCAAACCTGAGTCTGCATCTGTTTCCATTCAAACATCCCATCAAGGAGCACTTTATGTTGGCTCGCCCCATAAGGAATTCAGAAGGTGAAACAGCAAAAAAAGATAAGAGGGTTCATTAAGTGATTAGAGTCACTGGAATTGAGAATTATTCATGGTGAAAGATTTCATGGAGAAAATGAGACTTTAGGGATGTTTAGATATGTCATTTCTAACTTTGGGAGAGGGTGAGATGAAATCCAGGGGGATTCTTAAATATCAGTGTGGGCAGTCAAGATTCTTACTTACACAAAGCCCCCCCAAAGCCTCCTGGGAGTAGTGATGACCATGACTTTGTGACTAATCACTGCATCTGAGATGACCCAGAAGTAACCTGCCAACATCAAGAAGGAAGACAAAGAGTTGCTCAGCTTCTGTTTGGGTGGGCAACTTGCATCACATTAGGAACAACTCATGTATGCACAACCTAAAAGGAGAGTGCTTTTGAATTTGACCCAAGATACCTTCACACAAGTGAGTCTGCCCACCGTGGCAATCTATCTGTGCTTTCACACTCTTGTAAGCACAGGTAGAAGACAGCTCTGCTCTACCCTGGCAGCACAGGATAGGAACAGCATGTGCTGAGGGGGATACATACTCATGGCTCCTGAAACAAGATGCAGAAGACTAGAAATGGAACGAAAGATCTAAAACATCACCAACCCATGACTAAATTTATCCGCAGATCTCAGTGCCTCTGAGCTTTCCTTTCCTTAAGGAAGGTGATATTTAATGGTATCCTCTTTATAGATATTTCCTAATGTGTTTCTAGGGATCTCCTAGGGGTCTGTGAGTCATGCATCAGTCTGTGCCTAGCTCTGGTGGGCCAAGTCAGGGCTCTGCTGCCTTGGGCTACAGGAGTCTCCCAAGAAGGCTGGGCTGCACCAGGATGCTTCCCTCACTGTCTGAAGTGCCATCAGCATGTTTGGGTAGGTGAGAAGAAGCTAGACGGTTATCACCACTGTAGCTGATGAACCTCACTCCAAAAGCTCCAAGGTCGTGATGAGTCAGACATCACCGCAACTTAGCATTAGGGAGCTGAACGAGAGAGAGCCGTCTCTTTGCTTTTGTAAAATAAGGTGTATTTCTTCTATTATAATTAGTAGGGGGCCTAGAAAATGCTGCTTTAGCCACAAAGCATTACAGAAAGCTTAGTTACACAGTAATTTTGTCTCTGGGGTGCAAAATGCTCTCAGAATGGCTGAGCCAGAAAAATTGTATTTGTCAATCACCATACTGTACCTAGAACCACCACTCTCCTCCAATGGGAATATATACTGAATAAATTCAGTAGATGGTACTCACAAATAGTGCTCAATATTTCTCACAAGTCAGCAAAAACTGACCTGGCATAATATGGGAAATTTTTATTTGTTGCATATTTACATTGAAAACATATTTATTTTCTAGTTTAAAATTGATGGAAAATACATTCAACCAGTGTGTCTCCTTTTTTGCTTGATTAATTAGAACTTAGAAAAAATATCTTCTTTCCTCATCTTTTTAAAAACTGGTGATTCTGTAAAATTGTAGTATATGAAAGAGACATGTCCAACCTTGAGAAATCATGTTTCTTTATGTAGGAGGCCCCTAGAAGAAGAGATGTCTTGGAGCATGTAATACAGTCTACTCAGAATCACCCACATGAAAATTTGACCTGGAAGTATTTATTTCACTATAGTTTTTGATATTTTGAGCGCCATCCATCAATGAGGAAGCACGATATACAAGGTTGAAAGCTAAAAGATTTCAGGCAATGTATTCTTTAAAAGCTATTAAAAATATTATACAACCTTAACCATATTTCTTTCTAAAATAAATCTTTGCAAGACATTCTTTTTTGGTATACAGATAATAATACAGGGTAGAGAGATAACTTTCCTATAGAATTTCTCTGTTCTCTCTGTTAAATACTCATGAGTTTACGATAAGTCACCTTGGATAAGCTGGAACTTCATTTCCTAGAATGCCCTTCCTGTGTGGTTCTGAGTTAAAGCCCAGGGAGGAACGCCCATGTGATCTGGAAGCACAAGTGAAGCAGCATCACTACTCTCTGAATGAAGGTTGTCATGATTAGAAGGGAGGACAGAAGACGCAGAGATGCCAGCAGGTACCAGGTTATCCTCACTCTCCTCCACGCTGCTTCTAGCAACTCTTTACAAACTGACCCTACTGTTGACCAAATTGGTGGCAGTGAATCCACAGAGGCAGCCTCTACATAGAGGCCCAACTCCCCAAAGCCTCCAAGATCTTCCCCTTCACCATCCCCTGTGCTTGGCTTCTGACTTACTGAACCTCCGACTACCCCCCACCACCCTGATCCCTAGCACCAGCCCAGCTCCCACCACACCACGCTGTGGAAGCCCTAATTCCTGTAATGAATCCCTTATCCCATAATTCACAGTGGTTCTGCTCCCCCGACAGATCCAAGTAAGTACATGCATAGACATCCCAAGTGACAAAGGAAACATAAAAAATGATTATCCAGCATTTTTTGGTAAATGACTTCCTTGTGGGGACATCAAATGAGAACACAAAGTATCTGTCGTTAATCAGTTCTGTTTTTAAGATCCTACACTGTTGCTCTGTAAATCCTTTCCTTAATATGAGAGAAGGCTCGGGAAGGAACCATACGTGTATGGACAGGCTGTCTAAAATGCATACGAGTTATCAGGTTTCTCATGGACTATTCTCTCCGAGGCAGGAGAAAACGTTTCTGCCATCAGGGAACTAGGCCTATTTTGGTGTAGCTTTCTCCCAGTCAGCCAGTTTCTCCCTAGATTTAATAAACAGCTTTCAAAAGGGTATAAAAGTGTCTGCTCAAAAGCTTGCAGTCTGTTATTTGTGGAAGTGCTTGTGGATTCACAGACCTGTTTCCAGAGAAGTGGATTATCATCTTGTGATAACTCATTGCCCAACACTGAGCAATACAGTTCTGTGGGCAAACAAAAAAGCCATTCTGTTTTGGTGACAAAAGATGAAGCTAGTTATTAGCAATTCGATACAAAAGAAGCAAAGAGGGCTGGAAATGAGGAGTCAAGCCAAGTTCAGCATCTATTATTTGCAAAAATCCTTCTAGTAATGACAACCACCCAAATCATAGAAAAATCCTATTCACAGAACCCATTTTCTTGCTTCCCAGTCAAAAGTAAAGATGATAGATTAACTTCCAGTGACTGTCAAAATTAAAATCAAATCAATTTTAATGAAAGAAAATAGACTATTTCTGTTTGTTGGTTCCAGAGAAAATGTGTGATGATGAATTTCTGAAGTCTTTAATTTATCATTTCACCTTAAAAAGAATCTGCTTTTGCAAACAAGACTTCTCTAAAGCATTGACATCCATTTAAAAAATAAAATGTATTTGCTTGAATGTTGAGCGCTATTTTTTGAACTCGTCCACTGGGTTTTTTTCCCAGAGATATTTTTTCTATATTATCTCATAGTTGCAGGCTTCATCAAAGGTCATCAAATCCACTGATTTTTGTCAAATATCCCCATGTTATTTCATCTGATAAATTATAATTTGTGATTGGCCTTTTGAAATTTCAAAGGATGGCAAACAATAGATATATTTTTCAAAATAAAGAACCATTGCAAATAAATACTATACTTCAGGCCTCAAACACGTAAACATCAAAGGGAAAATATTAGAGTGTTCATAATTCAGGTGACTTAATTTTATTTAACAAATTTACTGGGGTTTGTCTTGTTTTGTTTTCCAAACGAACATGTGATCCAATTCTTCATAAATGCTAATGCAACAGGAACAAAGGAGCACATGTGACAACTTCCATCTGAAGTTAATGTTTGCAACGTGAATTTATCTCATACAACAGGGATCACACACTATCCCCAAAACTTGGAAGGCCAAAGCCAATTGTGACCACTAGCCTGATGTGTTATTTTAGTCTTCCTTTAAACAGTACTTACATTTAATTATATGACACTACTATGGTCTTTAAGAACTCTGAAGGCCATGAATACATAATGCATTTTTCTGTTCTTTGAAATATGGAGGGAGACGCCTGGGTGGCTCACTTGTTGCACATCTGCCTTCGGCTCAGGTCATGATCCCAGGGTCCTGGGATTGAGTCCCACATTGGGCTCCCCTTGGGGAGCCTGCTTCTCCCTCTGCCTATGTCTCTGCCTCTCTCTGTATGTCTCTCATGAATAAATAAAAACTATTTTTTTAAAAAAGAAAGAAAGAAAGAAAGAAAGAAAGAAAGAAAGAAAGAAAGAAAGAAAGAAGAAAGGAAGAAAGAAAAAAAAGAAAGAAAGAGAAAGAAAGAAAGAAAGAAAAGAAAGAAAGAAAGAAAGAAAGAAGAAAGAAAGAAAAAGAAAGAAAGAAAGAAAGAAAGAAAGAAAGAAAGAAAGAAGAAAGAAAGAAAGAAAGAAAGAAAGAAAGAAAGAAAGAAAGAAAGAAAGAATAAAACAACAGGACCAGTTAGCATCAAACGGAGTAATCCTTTCTGTTAGCCAGGCCTTATCACAGCTGATCTGAACCCTAAACAGCATTTCATTAATTAGATGTCATTACACTGTTAAGATCCATGCCACTCTGGGGCAAGTCATCTAATATCTTTACACTTTCATGGTGTATGAGTGACTAGCATGGCTCTTGTTACATGCTGGGCAGTCAAGATATGATTAGCTAAAAGAATGGATCAGCAAGAGGAAGCAACTAATATAACCTATTCTTACACCCTACCTTGCACTGAATCATCTCAATGTGTTCTGTTTTTAAAAGAGTTTGCCCCACGCTTTTTGATCACTGCATTCTGTATCTTGCTACTCTCTTTCTCTGAAGCTTCAGAACACCTCTGTGGCTCCTATTTACTGGGAACGCATTGCTGACACGAAAGATGGACCAATGGGCTCACTTCAAAGTGTGTCTCAATCAGCTTTTTTAGAAATAATTTATTAATAAATATCTACTCTAATATATGTGTAATAAAAATATATTTTTTTACTTGTTAGGAGTCTATCACAGGCTGCAATACTAGTGATTTAAAGACTTTAAGCTTCAAAGAGCTCCTTTATATCTGTAAGAATGACATCAGCACTTCAGGAGGAAGACGGGCAAAGGGTAACTGTTAATGGATCAGTCACTCAGAAATAAAATATGCAATATCATTTCCATAGTATTTTTCTGTGTAGGAATTACATGTAAAATGAAACATAATCATTTTTACTACTAATCAAAATTGCAGAAACATTAAGTTTATAATTATGAAAGAAAAAAATGGCAAAGTTTTCCTTTTCTCATCTTTTAATGTTCTTTTCGGCTTCCTTCTGTTATTTTCTTTTCTTCATTGTTGTATTGGTAAAGGGAACCTAGGCTGATTCAAATTTCCTAAGTTTGATTCAAATTGTTGAGCAAGGGCAGCCCAGGCAGCTCAGCAGTTTAGCGTTGTTTTTGGCCCAGGGCCTGATCCTGGAAACCCGGGATCGAGTCCCACATCAGGCTTCCTGCATGGAGCCTGCTTCTCCCTCTGCCTGCGTCTCTGCCTCTCTCTCTCTCTCTCTCTCTCTCTCTCTCTGTGTTTCTCATGAATAAATAAATAAAATCTTAAAGAAACAAAAACAAAAACAAATCATTGAGCAACATAGAGTCAGAGCTTTTAAGTGTCCATACATCATATGAAAACGGGCATTCTAATACACTATTAACATGAACATAACTTGTAAAACTTTCTGAAGGACAGTTTGGAAATATGCATTTACTATTTAAAATGTTTATGACTGATCATTCCCCCTCTTCTATCTGTTTCTCTAAAAGAAATACTCACAGGGACGCCTGGGTGGCTCAGTGGTTGAGCATCTGCCTTTGGCTCAGGTCATGATCCCAGGGTCCTGGGATTGAGTCCCACATCCGGCTTCCTGCAGGGAGCCTGCTTCTCCCTCCACTGGTGTCTCTACCTCTCTCTGTGTGTCTCTCATGAATAAATAAATAAAATCTTAAAAAAAAAGAAATATTCATAAATGTGCATAGATACATAAGGGACTAGATGTGATAACAGTTTCAACAACTCTCAGTAGAGGAAGTGTTAAATTAAACTTTAGTTCATCCATAAGATGGAATTGCAGGCAGCCACTATTAAATGAAGATATAATGAGTACATCAATGGGAAAGTTGTCCAATATATGATAAGTGGAAAGATAAAAAGTAAATCACGCAGCAGTATGCTAACTATAATCTGTTTTTAAGAACTTAATATTAGTAATATAGAGTAGCATATCTTTTCTGTAACATTAAATTTTAGAAAATCCTACTTATAATCAAGAGAAAAATAAATATATGTGTATATGGGCAGAAATTCTATTTCTAGAACTTTTTCCTAATCATAATTAACATGTTCTCATTATAAATGATGATTTAAATAGAGAATGGGTTTGGCATAGTATGTATATAAAACATTAAATTATATTCAGTACATTGAAATGATATTTTAGTTATATTTTTTAAAAATTAAAATGTTTGGGGCACCTGGGTGGCTCAGTAGGTTAAGCATCTGCCTTTGGCTCAGGTCATGATCTCAGGGTCCTGGGACCCTGTCTCATGTCTCATGACCCTGTCTCACGCTGTCTTATGACCCTGTTGGCTCCCTGCACTGGGGAGACTGCTTCTCTCTCACCCTCCACCCCTCCTTCCCTCCCCTCCTACTCATGCTCTCTCTCTCTCTCTGAGATAAATAAATGGTTAAAAAAAATAAAATATGTTTATAATATGTTTTTAACATTTAGATAGAATATAAACTATATGTAAAGTGTAACGTCACTTTGGCAAACAACTCCTAAAAATATTGCTTATGTTTGTAAGCAAAATATATGAATGAATGCAGACAAATGTATACACATATGCAAAGAAAAATGTCTGGCAGCATGTTAAGAGTGGTTAATTTTGTATTGTTGGATTAGGAGTGTTTTTTCTCTTTTTGTTTAATGTTAATTCTATTTTTTCCTCAGAAGGCATATACAGCCTGAAAAGATAAATGAAATCTTTTTTAAAAAACAGATATATAGAAACTGACAATCAAAGTAATAAAAATAGAAATGCCCAAGAAACAAACAAAAAGGTTTACATTTTAGGAAAACCAAGGATATATAAATTTAAAGCAATAAAGACAAGCAAAATTTCACTATTAAAACTGGCAAAGATTTTTAAGAGAAAACTCACTGGGAGTGAGAAATGAAAGATTTCTCCTGTATTACGCAGGGAAGAATATTTTGGTGGTGCCCGCGTGGAAAATATTCAGCAGGAGTTACCAACTTTAAAAACACTCAAATTTGGGCCAGTAACTTCACTTTCATCCTAAGTGACATCTTAAGAGAGTCATCACAGTTATGGGTAAAGCTATATGCCATTTGGGCATTTAAAATCATGAAAAATCTGAAACGGATCTTCCATAATAGGATAGACACATAGTTAAACCATACCAATAATTACGTCAAAGTATTATGAAACCATTTAATATCATGATTTCAAATAAATTAGAATGCAATCGTGTTGTAGTGTGAAGAGGAAAGAAAACTAACCAGGGGTCCAGATGATATAAATAGCATAATTCCAAAAAGAAAAGAAAAACCGAGAGAAAATACATCAACATGTAATATTTTCTTACCCCTTGTGGGAAAATTGAAAGTAATTTGCATGTTCATTGTGATACTTTTTTCTGTTTTTAAAAGTTGTGTCCTTGGGAATCCCTGGGTGGCTCAGTGGTTTAGCGCCTGCCTTCAGCCCAGGGTGTGATCCTGAAGTTCCAGGATCAACTCCCACATTGGACTCCCTGCATGGAGCCTGCTTCTCCCTCTGCCTGTCTCAATCTCTCTCTCTCTCTCTCTCTCTCATGAATAAATAAATAAAATCTTAAAAAAAAAAAAAAAAAAGTTGTGTCCTTAAAAGTTACTTGAAAATCCACTGAACAAGAGGCATGGGTATACACAATTGACCCATGATGCAGCCCCCAAGAGAGACAGTGTGGGGGCTTCCAGGACACACACAGGCCCCCACCTATGGAACCCTGAGCATTTATAGAGGAGTTGTGAAGAGAGGAGGAACTTGAGGTTTTCCATTGCGGTTTACAGCTTTGCTCAGTGGTCCACGGACCAGGAGCATCAGGATTACCTTGAGGACTTAAAATGCAAATTCTCAGGCCCCACCCCAGACTTAATGAATCAGACACCCTGAGGGCGGGACCCAGGAAATCCTGTTTTAACAAGCCTCAGGGTGCATCTGATGCATACTGGAATTTGGGGATCACTGGTCTTGCTGACACAAGAAACCTCCCAGCTTCACAAGCCAATCACTGGGAATTAGGTGCATCCACACTGGTTTGGGCTGCAGACATTGAAGCCAGAGGACTGAAGGGACCATTCCATGGTTAAAGAGCTGGTCTTGCCACAACGGTCATGGTCTCAAATGGTTTAGAAACCACCGACAGAAAGTTGTTTATTGTGTTTGCAGAGCTTTAGTTCTGAAATGCAATTTGGAAATGATTTGACTTAAACATGGTTAAAGATAAGAAAAAGACCCTCAGCACGGTGAAATGATGTGACAGGGTCTCATTGTCATCCAGAATCCGGTCTGAGGAGAGGGATCAGCCCACTAGTTTATACTACACTCTATTGTCCAACAAGTAAAAAGTCAGAATGAGAGTCTTTCAAATTCTTTTTTTCAGGAAAAAAAAAGTCAATATTCTTTTATATCCTAAACAAACAGGAATATTTATTCCAACTAATAATATCTCCCACGTATCTTCCAGGCCTGCCATCAAACATCTGTCTATTTTGGATAGCCTTGGGAAATTATCTACTAGAAACATAGCTAAACAGATTTTGTGAATTGAAAGGAAACCAGGAGGCCAAATAATTCTTAATTTAGGAGGCTAAAATCCACAGAGATTATTAAATGATATTAATATTTTAAAACTGCAAGTCCTCTAGGACCTTGTTAGACTGAGTGTGGTCAGTGGTGCAGGCAGCATTAACTTTATCTGGGAGCTCTTTAAAAATGCAAACTCTCAGACCCCACCCAGACCTACTGATCAGAATCTGCGTTTTAACAAGATTTTCATATTCTTATGCACAGTGAAGTTTGAGAAGTATTGCTTTAGGAGTTTTCCATTTGTCTTTAATGATAGGAAATTGTTGTTTCTTTTGGGAAAATACAGTGCTTTCTATAGAACTAGCTAAGTTCTTACAAGGGCATGAATATTCCAAAAGAAAATGTATCCTTCCCTGGGTGGCTCAGCGGTTTAGCGCCTGCCTTCAGCCCAGGGTGTGATCCTGGAGTCCCAGGATTGAGTCCCACATGGGGCTCCTTGCATGGAGCCTGCTTCTCCCTCTGCCTGTGTCTTTGCCTCTCTCTCTCTCTCTCTCTCTCTCTCTCTCTCTGTCTCGGAATAAATAAATAAAACCTTTAAAAAAAAAAAGGAAAGGAAACGTATCTTATCTGACATGCATGTATCACATGGAGATTTATATGAATCACATGGAGATTTGTTATAGAAAGAGGTTAGAACTTCTTCATGGGGATATATATCACTAGGGTCATCTGGTCTCAAGTAAAAGAGTAACAGGCTAAGCTGTCATACACATGAATACTGTTTGTTGATTCATACAAGTCCGGGGGCGGGGGGGCGGGTAGGATCCAGGCTTTATAAAAATCAGCAACTCAACGGTGTCATCAAATATTGAGTTCTTTAGCATTCTTCCCTTGACTTCTCAGATCTCAGGGTCAGAATCATCTAAAACAGGTGTCCCTCAGATTTCAAGATAACTAACTGTAAGCCAGACTACATAATTTTTGTTTATATTTAGTGGGAGAGAAAAAAAAAAGAAAATATCTCCCCAAGTATGGTTCACTGTAAGGATGAACATATGATTTGTTTCCTAAACCACCAGGCTTTTAACAATGAAGGAGGAACTATGAAGAGCCACACCAAGAAAATGAGCATAAACAAAGACTGTCAGACAGACCGAGACATATAGTCGCTGATCACCCTACATATAAAATCTATGAATCTTCCCATTCAGTCATGTTAGGCCACATGTCTGTCGGTGGTGTGTGTATGCGTACATGTATATATGAACAGCTCTGGGGAATACCATAACATAACTGACTTCTACTAAATTTGGATTCCATCCTACAACTGGAAACAGGATGGATTGTTAATTGTTAAAATGAAAAAGAACACTAGTAGGAAAGAAAAAGGAGATGAAAGGAGTGTTTCTTTTTTTAATTATTTTTTATTGGAGTTCAATTTGCCAACATATAGCATAACACCCAGTGCTCATCCTGCCAACTGCCCCCCTCAAGTGCCCATCACCCAGTCACATGCAACTGACAGCGTTGTTTACAGGAGGCATTGGTAAAACCCTACTGGCCCCAAGAGTTTAGATGGAGTGTTGGGGTTTAGCCACCACAGCACCAAAAGACAGTCCCCTCAGGCACTCGGTGATTATTTGTGCTCAGCACTCACACTCCAGTGAAGCCTCTGCGCTTCATTAAGTATAGTTTTCTGGTGTTGAAATGGTCTTTCTTTTTGAAAAAGATTATGACTGTGCACAGTGGATACATTTCCTTTCTTGCAAATGTAAAAGCCGGCCACCCCATGCCAGCTGCTCATAGTTTTGTTTATGATTTCACTGACCAGAGGAATTTCAAAATCAGGGCACAACCTTGGCAGGGCTTGGTGATAACTTTGATCCTCTCTCAGATAAGGTGTTTACTGTTGATGTTATTATCATGAAACTTTCAAAATGATAGAGGCAGTCTGGATGGCAATATTAAAAAAGTTTTAAAGGTGAAAAATAAATCACGTCAATTTCCTGCCTCTACATAATAAGTAATTTTACCTTAGGGTTATTCCCTTCCAGGTTTTCTCACATGCGTACATATTTTAACACAGATGTTATCGAGGCATAACTGTAATTTTGAGTTCTGTTTTATCACTTTAGCACCATGTTGTAAACATTCTAATTAGCATGCCATTCCGACAAGATGTGTTCAGGGCAAAGATGCTAAGGAAAAGAAACCCTTGAAAGACCCGCAGCTACCTGAAAATGTTCTGTTCAAGCCCGTGTATTCTAAATCACTATGGGATCGGGGAAATTATTCCTTTTGCTTTAAATCTAGCTTTTATTGACAATCCAAAATCAGTAATCATGGATTAAAGCCCCTAAAAAATATGGTGCTGATTTTCAAAGAGAAGATGTGAGTAGCAAGAGGCAAATTGGTCTTTTGGCTAAAGACAAAATTCTCCTCATTCTTTGCTCTTATTAGGGATTTTGTGATCACAGTCATTCTGCTATTTGGTGCTGTTTTTTCATAGATCTGCAGAAATATTTGACATTTGAGACTTAATTGACATAGGTGTCCATATGTACCAGTTTTTAATGGAAAAGAATGCTAAATGACTACCATCAGTCTTTCTAATAGCTGGCCATGGAGAAGAGGTAAACAGTATATAAGGCACCTGATGTTTCCCTTTTTTTTCTGTGCTCACAAGAGCACAGAGCACATTTCCACCAGGTCGTATGTGCAGGCAAGAGCCTAACACATGGGGTGAGGATTCTGAGGCCAGGTCCCCAAGTGTCACCAGCTACCACTCTTCACATGTCATACCCCATGGGGCTGCGAGCTCTTAAGTCAAAGTGAATGTTTTACTCTTGCCTATACTCTAAACTCCTAGCATAGTTCCTGCCAATGCAATGCACAAAAAAGTTATTGACTGGGTGTCTAAATTAGTCATGAAGTAAGTTCCATGGTATCTTTGAAGACCACAGTGTTCATTGCACTGTTTTTGCTAAAGCTATGCTCTCTACCTCTCCAAGATACCTTCTTCATAAGAAGGTACATTTAATAAATCACCTTTCTAATTCAGTGGACCAATCTGTTTAAGCAGATTTTGAGGACCACTGGGGCACCATTTCATAAATTGTCCCCTGCTTCTGCCATGGGAGCTTCAGTGTGCCTACTTAACAGGCATCAAAGTACCGAATGTGTGGCTTCACCAGAGAACTGTACCATTGTTTCAAAACTAACTAGTCTGGATTAATTGTTATGCTAGAAGTAGAGGGAATATTTTCTGGGAAGCAACCACATCCCTACAATAATGTTGAGAATCTATTGGTACAACCATTCTGAGGAAGTCGGCAATATGCATAAAAAGATGTTATCAAAAAAATTCCATCTCCAGGAATTTACTCTCAAGGAATATTTGTGGTGGTATATAAGAGCCTTAAAATAATATTTATGGCAGTGCAATTTGCATGTATTCATTTATGAAAATACTGATCATTTTAATATGTGCAAACACTGAGCTTCCCATAATCACAAAACTTTGATGGGGTGAAGCCTGTGCCTTTTTTTATCCTAAAGGGGTCCTTTCTATGTAATGGAGAAATCTGATGGATCACGGAGCCCTCTCTGTGGACCAGGATGTGTCAAGTGCTGTATTTAGGGAAAATGAGAGAAATATGGGTTTTTAAACGACCAAGGTAACAACTTTTTCTCCCATAAATTTCCAGAGAAATTTGACCTGACATCTGAGAAAAATCCACAGTTAGAAGTTACAAATTAATAGGAATATTTTTGCCACTGGGCAGTAAGTACTATTCAATATACGACACATAATATTCAATATATATACACATATATATGTATAGTTACTATATATATATATAGTAACATGTCTCCAAGGCAATCAAAAGTAATTGCAGAAAAGGTGGAAACAAGAAATGAACCACTTTCATACTATTTGATGTCCCATGGGAATGGGATGCAGCATCTCTGATAGTCCAGTTTGATTCCATTTTAAAACTGACATCTTCTTTTATAGGTCTCTTTTAAATATTATTTATCCTATTACTTTCAACTCCTCCCTCGGATGACTATGTCCATCCAATGCTATGTTTGTGGTAACTATGATGTATAGGGCACTATATCTGTACAGTTTTGTTCCTGAGCAAATAAGAGATCTGGTTTCCATGCCAAAGATTTTACAATCCAATTTAGGCAAATAAAACGTACAAGGGATTGAACTATATTGCCCCCCCCCCAAAATTATCAACATATTTCTTATGGAACCCAACCTTTGTTAAAATAGCCACTTTCATTAGGAAAAATTGAAAGGAAGTTCTGTTAGAGTACGTAGGACTCTATCACCAACCTCTACCCAAGAAAAATCCAATTGCATATATTTTTTAAAATTATGATTTGTTTCAACGTTGAAAAGTCACGTCGTCCCTTTACACTACAGGGACTTAGCAAACAGAAGCCACATTTAATCATTTTCTCTCTATTTACTTCATTCTCAATAGCAAGTCATTACCTCCTCCAACTCCCAGGCCCAAAGTACTTTCTCCCCAGAATATTCCTTCCCGAATACAGGGGATCCCTGGGTGGCTCAATGGTTTGGCGCCTGCCTTTGGCCCAGGGCATGATCCTGGAATCCTGGGATCGAGTCCCACGTCGGGCTCCCTGCGTAAAGCCTGCTTCTCCCTCTGCCTGTGTCTCTGACTCTCTCTCTCTCTCTCTCTCTCTCTCTCTGTGTGTCTCTCATGAATAAATAAATAAAATCTTAAAAAAAAATTCCTTCCCGAATACAGAATATTTAGTCGAATGCCCCATTTTTAACCCTAACACAACTTAAGAGATTTTACAAGACAATGCCTTGCTCCAAGGTCCCTGGGAAACACAGAAAGCACTCTTCTTTCATTTTTCCCTTCTCCTTTAGAAATGTTTGCTTCTCTGCAAGGACCAGAGTTTGAGCCCCAGATTTGGTGTGGAGCCTACTTGAAAAATAAAATCAAATATACTACAAGAAAGAGGTAAAACGGAGACATTTTTTAGAAGGCACACAAAATTTATCTTCTTAAATTTTTAAGTGGTGGTTTAGTAGTGATAAATATATTTACATGGCTATGCAACAGGTCTCTAGAATTTTTTTATCTTAAAAAACCAAAACTCTATGGGTGCCTGGGTGGTTCAGTCAGCTGAATGACCAACTCTTGGTTTGGACTCAGGTTATGATCTCAGGGTCATAAGATCGAGCCCCTGTCAGGCTCCATGCTTAGTGGGGAGTCTGCCTGAGATTCTCTGCCCCTCTACCCCTCCCCCGACTCATATGCAAGCTCTCTTTCTCTCTCAAGAAAAAAAAAAAAAGAAAAACCAAAACTCTATATCTGTTGAACACCAACTCCCCATTTTGTGTTCCCTAGTCTTGGTAATAATCATTCTACTTTCTACTGCTATGAATTCAACTAACTTAGATATTTCATATGAGTAGAGTAATATAGTATTTGTCTCTTTGTGACTGGCTTATTTCACTTAACATAATGATCTTAAGATTAATCCATGTTCTAGCATGTGACAAAATTTCCTTTTTAAGGCTGAATGATATGCCATTGTATGTACATATCATATATTTTTTTAATCCACACAGCCATGGACATTTGGGCTGCATTTCCCTTTGGCTACTGTGAATAATCCTCCAGTGAATGTGAGTGTATCAATATCTCTTTCAGACTCTTTCAATTCCTGTAGCTATATATGCAGAAATAGAACGGCTGGATCATATCATAGTTCAATTTTTAAGTTTTTGAGAAACTTAAATTGTTGTCTATATTGTTGTCCATAATGGTTATACCATTTTATAACCTCACCAAGTGCACAAGGGTTCCACTTATCCTCATCCTCACCAGCACCGGTTATTTTCATTTTTTTGTGTGTGTGTGTTTTTTTTTGTTTTTTGTCTTTTTGTTTTGTTCCGGTTTTCTATCATGGCCATCCTAATGGGTCTGATGTGATATCTTATTGCAGTTCTGATGATTAGTGATGTTAGCATCTTTTCACAAACTTATTAGAGATTTGCATTTTTTTTTTCAAATAGTAAATTACATTTTATTTCATTTACAGAGAACTTGGGGCCAAAAGGTGGTGTTTGGGAAACAGCACACAGGTGAGAAGCACCAACGAGAAGCCTGTTATAAATACGCCAGTGTGCTCTAAGTGGAGTGAATGTGGGTCCCGGGGTGGCCATCTAGGAAGGAGCATCTCTGTGCTGCCCTCTCTCTGGGTTTGGACGGACCCCTGCCCCCCCGCCCCGCCAGCAGCAGCCCTCTCCACACATCAACCGAGGCCAAGAGCACATCCTGTGGACACCACCACGAGTGAGGACAGTTCCCTTTAAAATCTCAGCAGCAGGTGTGCAGGGAGGCGCCTGGAGGAGTGATCACCAGCGGGGAGGCCTGACTGCATTATTAACTCACAGTCCAGAGGCCTGACAAATGAAAGGTCCGTCCCGTTAATCCTGCTACTCCCCTCCTGCTCCACAGACCTAGGCAGCTCTGTGGGGTCCGTCCTGTCCCCCCGCCTGACATTTCTCTTTGGAGAAATGTCAATTCAAGTTTGCCCATTATATTGCTGTTGTTGTTGAATTGCAGTTTTTTTTATACATTCTAGATTTTAACCCCTTATTAGATATATGATTTGCAAATATTTCTCTCATTCTGTAGGTTGCCTTTTCACTCTGTTGATTGCTTCCTTTGGTATGTTTTTAAGATTGATGTAGACCCATTTGACTATTTTGCTTTTCACCTGTGCTTTTGGTATCATAGCCAAGAAATTATTGCCAAAGGCAATATCATAAAGATTTTCTCCTATATTTTCTTCTTTGAGTTTTATATTTTAGGTCTTTATATCTGTTTTTAATTATTTTTGTATATAGTAGAAGGTAAGATCTAATTCCATCTTTTGCATGTAGAAATACAGTTTTTCCAGCACCATTTGTTGAAGACTGTGCTTTCCCTGCTGAGTGGCCTTGGCACTCTGTTGAAGATCATTTGACTATACATGTAAGGACTTATTTCTGGGATTTGTATTGTTCCATTAGTTTATGTCTGTCCATATATCAGTTCTACCTATTTTCATACTATAGTTTTGTAATGAAATCAGGAAGTATTAGGCCTTTAATTCTGTTCTCCTTTTCAAGATTGGTTTAGCTATTCATGTCCTTTGAGATTCGATATAAATCTTAGGATTTTTGTTCTGTTTCTGAAAAAAAAAAATGCCATCTGGATTTTGATAGGGATTGCACTGACTCTGTAGGTCACTTTTAGTAATATGGACATTTTAACAATATTAAGTCTTCCAATCTTGAACATAGGATGTCTTTCCATTTATTTCCATCTTCTTTAACTTCCTCCAGGAACATTTTAGAGTTTTCAGTATACAAGTATTTTGCCTCTGACTAAGTTTGTTCCTAAGTATTTATTCTTTTTGATGCTATGGTAAATAGTATATTTACATATATTACTCTTTATAGAAGAAGCTTGCCAATTCCTGCCTAGAGCATATCATATCTATAAAACACATAATATTTTTTATAGAGTGTAAACACTCAAAGGATTCTGCTTATTTAGTCCTCAAAGCAAAGCCCTATAGGAAGAAATGCTTAAAGCATAGTAGAGAAGAAGAAAAGAGAATCCTCAAGGCTCTGCTGAGTTTGATCATCCAACAGGACCTAGACAGTTGCTGACTCAAGGCTTAAAGCTCGTTTGGTCAATAAGCCTGCTCTACTCTGCATCCACCACCTTTGGGAAACCATCAGGCAATTATGGATGAGTTAAGCCATGCCACTTAAATCAGATGAGAACCATAGTCAATAAAATCCTTGATTACTTCTCACTTTCATGAGAAAGACCTTCAAAGAAATCAAGCTAGTTAAAATATGGTCATATAAAAAAATCTCTTAAGTTTTAGAGGGATTATACTGACTTCAAAATGGTGTATGGGTCATAATGTCTACTTTTCTACATTGGACACTTCCTTCTTCTTATAATCATTTTGCATCCCATTGTCTCTTTTTCTCAGTATGCTACTTCCCCTTAATTATCCTCACCACTGCCTTTCCCCAACCAAAGTCAATTCCTACAGTTTAGTTTTCCGACATGTTGCATTATTTTATTTTTCCCACTCACTTTCCAACCCCAGACACAATTATAAAAATTATTGAAATAGAAAATGGAATACACAGATTCTATTCTGGGCTTTTCCAATGTCTTGCTTGGTATTTTAGGGACATCTTTTTATTCCATGGGTGTTAGATTAACCTATGACTGAGTAGATTGATCCAGGATCTCTAAGACACATTAAAAGTATGTGGGTAAGATAAAATGTAAACTGCTTATTTCTCAGCAAGGAAAGTAACAAGGAACAGGTGTTTTAGATGCTATGAGCACACCATTTCACAGCATTACACCAGATGTATATGGGCAGATTATCTGCAGAGCTGCCAAAAAGATGCACAAAGACACTTCCATCAAGGACTACAAACCATGAGCTAATCTCTTTTAGCCCAGTTGCCAGACATGCTTCTAGGGCCAAGAAAACTTGGTCTGATTTAACATAAACCATCATCCCTGTTTTCAAGGAAAATATGTTCTGTAGATCAGAAAGTAAATAATTTTATATAATATAATTATCTTGTGTATGTAAAATATATACCGTATTAAGAATATAATATATAAAATATTACAATTATATAATTGTAGTCAATTACTTGGTTTCTTCTGGAACTTTGTGTGAAAAATACAGCCATTCATAAAGAGAAGGGAAATAGAGAAGATGAGCAGTGATGAGCAGAACTGTTACCAGAGTAATGCTATGGGCCATGAAAGGAGGTGAAAAAATCAGAGTGTCAGTCCTCCCCTTACAACTTATCAATGGTTTTCCATTTAAACTAAACTCACACATGGTTCTCCTGCCAAAAGGCTCCAATCCTCTGCCATTTGCCTCTCTCTTACATCTCATCTCTGTCTATTCTCACAGTTACTCCCTACACTCCAATCATACTATATTTTGTATTTTGCTTTTGCTGATGGTTTTGTTCATGTCTCAGGCTGCTGTGCTTCCTATTCCTTTTATCTAGGATTAACTCCCATGCGTGCTGGCTCCTTCTTCTCGTTACTCAGAACTCCGCTTAAAGAGTACTTGTCCCCTTAGCATCCAATCTACAGTAAGATTCTTCTAATCATTCTCTACCCTACTGGCTGGTGTTTCATTCCTTCCTTGTACCCCCTCCTCTGTTATTAGGTTATTTTCTGTTTCGTTATCTACTTCCTCCCACCAGAATATAGTTCCATGAGAGAGGAAGAGTCTTTGACTGTCTTATTTATTGTTGCATCTTCATTGACTAAAACAGTGAATGGCAGTGTTTATTAATTATTAATAGAATTAATGTAGTAAAATGACATTAAGTTAGTGAGATCCTAAATCTGCCATATACGTGTTGGGTTTCTGACTTCAGTTTCTGGCCATATGTGTTCCTATAATCATCCTCATTTTCTTTAAATTGATTTATACTTCTGTTCCTTGCCACCAGAGAACATCATGCACATGTGTATGACTTTGAGCAGAGGGCCATCTGCCACCACATCCTGCTGCTGGAGCCCTCTCCCACACAAGGCAAGTTCCATAGCTTGCGTTCATCCAGATTCCTGTTTTATTTTCAGTACATTCCAATATCTGGCAACTCAGAGTCCTCCCTGTCCACTTCCACACTAGACCGAGCTTTCTGAAGTCCAGCCAGGACACAACTCTCGACTGGCCAATCCATTGGGAGAGGAATTCGGATAAATTTTGCTTTATCCCATGAAAAACACTTATCGGATTCAATTGTATCAAAAGTGACAGAATGATTGTGTGATACGGAAAATTCTGTAGTAAAACAACACTATGTTCACTGAGTTTCAAGGATTTGCTCTATTTGCTCACTACTGGGAAAATAGAAGACTTTGGTATTTCCATGGGTAACTGGGGAAGATGAAGATAATGCAGGGCTGGAACATGGTGCTGGCAATGAAAATAGAAAGGAAGAGACAGAAATGAGGACAGTGAGAATAAAATGTGACAAGGACCCTCGTTGTCATCTGAATCTCAGGGACAGGGGCACAGATGTTTCAATGATAATGCAGTATTACCAGCCTGAATGACTAAATGCTTTATAACCACTGGCAAATAGACAAGAAGAGGATGTAAAGCATGAAAGGCATTAATAGAGCCTATCATTTGTTAAATAAAACAAATAGCCAGATATACACTTAGTCGTACATATTAATTAATGTGGGAGTGGTCAGAGATGAAAGAATGGGTTTGATAATTTTACCTATCAGGACCCTCTCTGACTTCCATGAACTGATCTGACACTCTCAGACTGCAGCCTGCATTTTTTTTAACTTATTCATGATAGACAGAGAGAGAGAGAGAGAGAGAGAGAGAGAGAATGGCAGAGACCCAGGCAGAGGGAGAAGCGGCTCCATGCAGGGAGCCTGAAGCGGGACTCGATACCAGGACTCCAGGATCACACCCTGGGCCTAAGGCAGGCACCGAACTGCTAAGCCACCCAGGGATCCCCTGCAGCCTGTATTTTTTTAAGATTTTATTTATTCAGGGAGAGAGAGAGAGAGAGAGAGAGCCCTGGAGCACAACGGAGCAGTGGGAAGACCAGAAGGAGAGGGAGAGAGAGAATCCCAAGTGGACTGCACTGAGCATGGAGCCTCCCATGGGGCTTGATTTTACGACCCTGAGATCATGACCTGAGCCAAAATCAAGAGACAGGGGCTTAAGCAACTGAGCCTTCCAAGTGTCCCCTGGAGCTTATATTTTAACCTACAATCCTTTTAACCTACTAGGAAATAAAAAGCTAAGAAATGAAATAGAAGAGAAAATGCTCAATGAGTTTTAAAAAGCCAAGCAAGTGCAATGCCATGGAAACCAAAATATGTAAGAACTTGTAGAAGTGAGTGAAAAACAGTTGCACTGTTTAAGATTTCGGGATCCTGAAGATTTCAAAAAGTAGAACTAATAAAAAGATGATTGCATTTGTGATTAGATTATTGGAGAGTCAATAATTAAAATTGCTATTATCATTATACAAGAACTGATTGCATCTTTTTTTTTTAATTCTAGGATGATGGCATAATTCACATTTGAGAGAAAGCTCTATATTTAAAGAATTACTTCGATAATCTTTTTGTGTATCTGTGAGAACAAAAAGCCCATTTCTGCCTTTAAAAGAGGGTTTGAAAAACAAAGAATGAAATTTCTCTGTACCAAAGATGGAAAAAATACTGTAGAAAGAGAAGATAAAGAGGCATGGAATAACAGAAATAATCAGGCATGGGAGAATGAGCCAGGAAGGAAGGAAAGAAGAGATGTAGTGCCAAGGTAGGGGTCCTGAGAAAAGAGGAAGCTCACCTCCTATTATCAGAAATGACTACCGAGGGGCACCTGGGTGGCTCAGTCAGTTAACATTGAACTTTTGGATTTCAGCTCAGGTCATAATCTCAGAGCATAAGATTAAGCCCTGTATCAGGCTTCCCACTCAACACACAGTCTGCTTGAGATTCTCTCTCCTGCTCCCTCTGCCCTTCCCCCTGCTCATGCACACACACTCTCTTCCTTTCTCTCTCTCTCTCAAATAAATAAATCTTTAAAAAAAAAAAAAAGAATAAATGATTATTGAGACTGTAATCTCTAAACTTAAATTTAAAATAATGTCCACATGGTATTGTCCTATAATAGCCCACCATTACTGCCAACCTTGGAAAAAGTCTGCCCTTACACAAGACCATTACTGCCAGTTATTCATAAGGGAATGAAGAAATCAGGGTGGTGTTCACCATGGGGGAGACTGGGCCAGCAAGAGGAAAGGAATCTCCAGGTATGGCAAGTGATGTTTAAGAAGGAAATGGCTAAGTGGGCCGATCAAGATTTCTATCCCCCTCAAGTCTGTAGGAACATCAAGGATATTTTCATCCTGAGATGAGGTGGAGTCTCAAGTCACCATATTTGGATATTACAAGGAAAGATGATCTTTGGAATCTAAAGAAGCAGATGACTCTTGGGCTATAAGAGTTTCACAATTTGTGTGTGTGTGTGGGGGGGGGGGGTTCTGTAGCCAAAATTGGAAACAACTGCTTGAACTGACCCCAAAGCAAGCACTCATGTTTTCCTTGGTGTCACTGAAGGGATTTCATGGAACTCAACCCTGCTTAAAATGGTCTTGCTACGCTTCCTGAATCCCATCAGTTGCAGATTAATTATTCCATGTTAGTATAAAAATGACTGCCTTTCCTTTTAGAAGCTATCTGAGGTTATCTGAAAATTTCTAAGAGAGGAAAGAGGGGAAAGAGAAGAGAAGCCTGGAGGTACAAGCCCTGCCCAAGGCGGGAGAAGATATTGGGGTCCATTAATTGGCACTAATGTCCTGGGTGCTGAAAGTCGTGGGGTAGAGCAAAAGGAGGCAAAAGTGGTAGTGCCCAAAATAATTCCACTTATGCAGAATCTCTGCTTAGAGCCAGATTTGTCTCAAACTGTCTATTTCCTAATCTTTTCTTTTGGTGTGTGTACCATTTCTGCCACTCCACCCTTTATTCTTCCAAGGATATCTTCTATTATTTGTTTTAGCCACCCCTCCCCACCCCTTTTGTTCTTTATCTGGATGTGAAAAGAAGCAGGAAAGGGGTTACATTTAAGCCATAGGAGGGGAAGGTGAGACCAAGAGTGTGAGTCATCAGCCACTCAGCACTGTGATGCCTCAATCCTAGAAACTGTCCCCATTTTCCCTGGATTTTGGCTCACATCTCTGGTTCATAGACAATCTATCCATGTAGAGCCAACTCCTCAGTAATACTGCAGAGTAGAGGCTCTGAGACTCATCCAAGGAGAGGGGCACCTTGTCTCAGTTTAATTTCTCACCTCAGCTATTGATTTGTTCTGAATAAGGCCTATAGGATTAGAAAGGCAATCACTTACTCTCTCCCAAAGCAGCTCTTTCAGCTACAGCAATAAGTCGGAGGCCTCATCTTTAGTTTCGATGATTATTAACATCTCTCTAGTCTTCTATGTTGGTCTGAAGCCTCTCTGTGGAGGAAAAGAGGTTAAAAAATTATAAGCAGTGACAAAGCTACTGCTTAGAACAGGTGTGAGCAAATCACAACCCACAGCCCAAATCTGCCCTGTTGTCTCTTTTTTTAAAGTGTAATTGGAACACAGAGAAGCTAATTCATTTACACACTGTGTATGGCTGACTTCACGCCATGACAGCGGAATCGAGTGGTTGCAAAGGAGATCATATGGCCTTTAAAATAAAAAAAAAGGGGATCCCTGGGTGGCCCAGCGGTTTGGTGCCTGCCTTTGGCCCAGGGTGCGATCCTGGAGACCCGGGATCGAGCTCCCGGTGCAGGGAGCCTGCTTCTCCCTCTGCCTCTCTCTCTCTTTCTCTCTCTCTCTCTCTCTCAATCTGTGACTATCATAAATGAATAAAAAAATTAAAAAAACAAACAAACCCATTACACGCCTCACCTTCACTCACTTGCCTAGAAAAATCATATTTCAAGGTTCAGCTCAGAATTTCTTCCCTTTCTTTTAAAAAAAATAAAAATAAAAAAAATAAAATAAAAAAAAATTAACTATCGAATCCTTTCTAGAAAAAGCTTCCCAGCTCAGGACTGTGGCATTACCTCTGCTGGTTATAGCCTCCTTAAATGTGTATAGTCCATCAATCATGCTTAACTGGTTTAGTGCTGCAAGAATCTGAATAGCACGGGAACTAGCTGAAGCTTGGAGTTAAAATAAATATTTGAAGTATCCTTATACTTGCATGTGACACAGTCAGCACAGTGATCCTCTCACTCCCCTTGACCATTCTGAACAGAGCACAGGGCTTCCAAAAGTGTACAGATCTTTAGTGGAGCACATTCTAAACATTTCATGAGCTCTTCAAAGGTTTTCAACTATTATTTAGTAAGCTTGAAGCAACACACTGTTATCACGAGAAAGGATTATAGTTTATGAATAGTGCAGCAATGCAAAAGGTGTAAGTCACATCTGCACTATGAGAGGTATTTACAACACAACCCTCACTGGCCCACAAATTTCAAAACCTTTTAAACAACTTTAGCTTAGTGTGCATTTCGAGTGCATTTTCAACTGAAGACCAATGTTCACGAGTACTTTAAAACATATCAGTTAGAAAAAAAATTCAAACTCTTTTTAAAGGTGTTTAGTTTGGAACACCTGGGTGGCTCAGTGGTTAAGCATCTGCCTTTGGCTCAGGGCGTGATCCTGGGGTCCCGGGATCGAGTCCCACGTTGGGCTCCCTGCATGGAGTCTGCTTCTCCCTCTGCCTATGTCTCACCTCTCTGTCTATGTCACTGTGTGTGTCTCTCATAAATAAATAAATAAATAAATAAATAAATCTCTTTTTTTTAAAAGATAAAGATTTTTAGCTTAAATATAGTTAACATATACTGGTTTCAGATGTCTAATGTAATGATTCAACAATTCTATAGATTATAAAATGCTCACTGTGTTAAACTTAGTTGCCATCTGTCACCTTACAAAATTATTATATTATTGACTATTCCCAATACTGTGCTTTTCATCTCTGGGAGTTATTTATTTTACAACTTACTATTTATAAATTCATAAAATTAGTATTAATACAGCATTTTAATAATATCCATAATTATACTTGGGAGTGTCAGACTCTCTTATTCATTTAATATTTTCTATAAGCAGTTCCCTTGACTACCATCTCTGAAACCTTCCCACAAAGTAGAAAAGAGTTACATTCTTAAAAATAGCATTCTTCTTTTACAGAAAGTATCAACGCTGTAAGCTCTAAGTTTTACAAAACAGAAATTGGTTGGAATAATTCGAGTACAAAAGAAATAAAATTTGTAAAATAGTTCCAAATTCCACTGAGCAGAAATCTCTGCCTGTGCATATGAAATTTTAATACCAAGACTTTACTCGAGATAGGCACTGCTGTGTCTGGCTTAATTCTTTAAGTCATATTTTTTTTTCCTGTTTCTAAAGGCTGTTGCAGACTAACACTAATGTTTGTAAGCACATTGTTTGTGATTTCTGCACTGATGTAACAAACATATTGTTAGGCTGAAACATCCAGAATTGCTTAGAATTCTAAGAAGCTAATTTAAAAATAATTTACAGAAATGATTCTAAGTTTAGAGAACATTCAACCTTTAGCTCGATATGTCTCACAGATCTAAATTTAGCAAACTATAAAACAGCAGTTCTCACCGGTTCCAAAGATGATCTAGTCCAGAGTTGGCTATCTTTGCAAGGTGATATGCCAAATCTTAATGTGTTCATTCTTGGCTTTAAGACAGTCTTGTTATTATGGTTTGAGGGGGATTTTCTGTGTTTAAGAACCTTCTTTCAACTAGCGCAAAGCAGCTTGGTGTTGATTTGCAAAGTCCTTCTACATATTTTATCTCGTTCATTCTTGAGAAGAGGCCACACAGGCAAGCTGTGCCTGTCTCCACTCAAGTCTGGGTAGTCAAGCAGTTGGACCTGCTGCAAAGTCAGGCCCACAAAGTAGACTCACAGCAAGGAAGAAAGACAAACTTCATAACAATATAAATACCAGGAAATGTAGTGAAAGAGAAGACTCAGTAAATAGTGGGGAATCAGGGAACCCTTGGAAATTGAGGGGCAGAAACAAAGTTGATAACCAAAAGTCTTGGAAAAGAGTCAGCACTCAGAAAGTTACACACAGCATGTACACATCACAGCATGTACGCGTGCACCCTGGAGAAGGCCATGTGCTTGCCTGCCATCTCTACAGGCTAGGAAAAGGCACAGAAGGATTTTCCTATACAGGTTTCAGAGAAAATTTGAAGCTGCTAACACCTAGATTCCACACTTCTAGGCCCTAGAACTTTGAGACAATAAACTCGTTTGTGTTAAGCAAACAAACAAAACAAAAACAGAATTGGGAGAACAAAGGAAAGCAGCCGAAAAACAGATTCTTCTACTTATTTGTCAAGCTTTCTCTTTTATTTTATTTTTATTTTAACTTAATTTTCTATTTTATTACATTTTATTTTATTTCAGACACTCTGCTAAGTACTGGGAATGCATCAATATCATACTACCTTGGCTCTTTACAATTTCATAATATTGTAGGAAAGATAGATTAGCCAGGAATCACCTTGCAATGTTATAACTCAGAGAGGCAAAGCCATATACAGAGTTCTGTGGAAGCACAGGGAAGAAATGATACAAGAACACAATGACAAGGGATAGTCCTGGTAACTGCTTCACAACCAGAAGCTTTCACATTGGTCTATGAATGTGGAGGTGGTGGCTGGACTGAAGTTTGTAGAGCGGAACAGTGGGGAGCTCTTGGCTGGTTTGTGGATGAAAGATGCAGATGGGACATTTAACAGTAACCAGTTACTAACCAGCTGTGACAGAATGAGTTAGGATCACACAGAGGTGAGTCTGGGAAATTATGCTGCCAGGAGGGAGGAATGGAGGAGGTCTGATCAATGATGTAAGAAAGACCCAAAGAGGGACTCTCCCCACTTCACAATTTTGCATCAGATCAATCCTGGTGAGAATTAACTAGGGTGATCATATGATGTATGGACTACACCAGGTATTGACAGTCAAGTGAAGCTCTATCAGTAATTATCCACGGTAACCGGGACGAATGGTGATCTTATATCTCATCTGTGGGAATGTGACTGCACCTGCTTTCTGAGCCTCCACTTAAATGGGACATTAATCTCTACCACAGAGTTGTAGAGAGTTTTTTGTTTAATTAAACAACAAGAAAGCAAGCTAGGTGAAATTCCTGATCTGCTGTAGACAACACATATTATTGATGAATCACTAATTTAAAAAATCTAGGGTCTGTCCCAATTCCAATTTGGGTCGTATGTCATCAATACACACTCCTCAACTGAAAGTAGAGACCACACGAGTAATCAAGACCTTTAGAAGTTTGGGAAAGAACTTGAGGACTGTGCTGTGTGAGGCCATTCTTTAGGCTTTTCAGTCTGCCAAGGAGGCTGAACATACCATCAGTTTCTGCAATGGTCACAGAACACTGCAGGCTCTGCCTTGGAATCAGAGGTCATCCTAAGGGAGGTATCTCAGATGCAAAGCCAGACAACAGCAGACGCCCTGGGGAATAGCTTTATGTTTGAATGAAACACCAAAAGCAATTTGTAAGTTCTTGGGTCTGAACATTACAGGCGATCCCTTTGCCCATGTCATCTTTTCCTCCGTCTGTGCTGAGTGTATATCATGGCTGTCTGGACATAGGAGAGCAACTCTTCCAAATGACCAGATCTCATGTGTGCTTCTCTCTCATTTTATTAGAGCTGCCAAGTAAATACTGCAAAATCATAGCAATAAGCAGGCAGGCAGCTCAGCAAAGCTAGGGGAGTACATTATCTTTGCTTCTGTAGGTTACAATCAGGTACTTGGGGGGTCTTCTATACACAAGTGGAAAAATGCATGTCCATCTCCTTTACAATTTGATGTAAGTTTTGCAGAGCTCATTTTACAATATGGCTCAAGGCTAAAGGCACAATGTTGGAGAGAATACAACAATTAGTGATTGTCTCAATCTATGTGATGGTCCTAAAAATCCATACTTGCAACCCAGATGTATCTATAGTGATTTATACACTGCTTTCCTCACTGTGTGTATATATATATATATATATATATATATATATATATATATATATATTATAGGTTCTGCTACTGAGTATCTTTTGACCTGGACCACACAGTGTGTCTGCTTTGCTTCTGCCTAATGGAAACAATATTTTTTTCTAGGCTCTAGAACACATGGTATATAGAGAACATGCTTTAGAAACAAAGCAAATGTACATGAATAAAACATGGTAATGAAGGAGAAGAGAAACAATTTTCAAGTCTTATTTCTTCAATTAAATAGCTATATGACCCTGGACATGTTAACTAATTTCTCTGAGCCTTGTATTTCCTATTTATAAAATAGTGATATCTATAAAATAGAGATAAAGTTCTAGTGTCCTAGGATTCTATCATCTGAAAGTCACATGCCTCAGATAAGCAGAGTTGTGGGCTAGTGGTATGCACTGCCGATACCCTGCAGACATTTTTAAAAAGAAAAGAAAAAGAACATAGATCTGTATTCCTGAGATGACCAGTAGACCTTTGGGGAGCAGATTTTCTCTCTTAATGGAACAAAATGGTTTTTTTCCTTTTTGTGAGGTTCAGAAAGATGCCATGTGCCTCTCTTGGGTGAGCATTTATTTTCCAGAATTAGAATTTATTTCAATGAAATGAAACATTTATCACAAATGATAAAACACAAATGTATTTGTCACAGCCTTAATAATCTATGGCTATATTTAAAGCAGCTCTATTAACCCTGCAGTGACTTGGAACCATTCTGAACAAGAGTAAGTTCTCAAAGCAACAAGCAAACACTTTCACTTTATCCTCCAGAGGTTGATTTAATGCAAAAATAAGAATAACAGAAAGGGAAAGAAACAAAGTTAAGCACACATCACTAGGTAAATGTTTTTAAAACCTCAAGGAAAAAAAAACGTGAAAAAATTGATCATGACATACACGGTTTGAAGAAGGAAGAAATAAGAAAATTCTTTTTGATTTAATAAATACGATTTCAAGTTTTGCAAAGGTAGATGGTGGCTTGTTTGTTTTTTAGGTTCAGCTGTCCGTAGTAGGAAGAAACCTACAAAATTCTTTAGTTTAATCTTGTTTCTCTGAAAATGGTCTGAGTTTGTAGAACAGAAAATGTCCTTCTGCTGCTGCTGAGGAATGGGGGTTCTTGTCCTTGTACCAGCCTAGGGTGTTTACAGGTTGGTGGCACAGGGCTGAAAGCTCCACATTCATGGCTTTATGTCAGAATGTTTTGGGATGCTGCATGGAGAGGATCAGAAGTCCTCAGGAAGGAAGGGGCTCCCTGTCTCCAGCAAAGCCCTGCCACTTCCCTCATCAGACTCAAAGTCCCAGGGACAAGTCCTCCAGGTAGTCAAGGGCAGGCAGGAGGTGGGACAGTGAGGGGAGGGGCATTCTTGGGGTACAGAATCCTTGACTGCAGTGTCCAATAGCTCTGGGCCAACCACCAGGAAGCTCGGCATATCTACGTCCCATGCCCCCTTATACTCAGAGTGATAGCTCTTCCCATATGGGCTGCTACTTTGGGATCCACCTGAGCAAGCCCCAAGGCATCATGGGAAATATGGGGCTCGGGCTTGACCCTGAGCGTGAATCAGAAGTCATCATTGGTCTGCAAAGCAGCATGTTTGAATGCCCCAAATCACATATTCTTTAAACTATTCTAGATAGGTGGATATCTTCCCTTTGCTAAAACAACTATAACTTTAATAATGTTGACAACAGGAGAAACAGGCACCCAGAGAAACATGTTGTACAAAACCCAGCACCCATTGTAGACTGACTCAGGTGGAAAGGACTTTTTTATACCTCATTCTAATCCTTTGCTTTAGCTGAAGTCCATTTCTGTCCCTGAAGAAGACACAATTCTAGTCCTCTTTATCTTATGCCAGGGTTTTCCACAGACACCAAGAGAGTTATTAGTTATGTCTTAGTTTCTTTTCTTTGCTTCTTTCTATTTGACTGTGGAAGGAGATGGAGTCCAGGGGAATTACAGTTTCTAGAAATACCTTCTGCATTTCCAAAAGAACATTCTTAGACCTGTCAAGCTGACTACAGTAAGAAAACAAATACATAATCTAATAAAATGGAATCATGCAACCAAATTGGTAAGAACATTTTAAGAAGGAAAATTCTGGCTTGGGTTCATCTATTTCCTTATTCTCTAAAGTTCATGGCAGCTTCTCTGTGCAATGCTACCCTATGGCCTCTGGGATCATCCATCTTATAGATCTCTTTTCTTTCTTACTATTGCTATTTGGCCAATAGTCAAAGGGCAAGTGCTTTTCCTATGATAAAAATGAAAAGCTGGAAAAAGAAGAAGCTGATATCTACCCTGCCTCTGCTCTCTTATTTTCAAAAGTTCCACCATTACTGTGATCCTTAAGTCACATACATGACATCAGTCATTCAAAAAGAAGGATGGCTTGTTGGAATAACCAGGTAAATAGCTTCAATATTCCTGCATCATCCCAATCTACACACAAATTCATGGCTCTCTGCAATTCATCTGATGCCTATATTACATAAGACAAATATTTTTTTTTAAATTAGAGAAATCATCCCAAATCTGACTGCCAAGGAGTGAGCCACACCTTTTTATTTAAAAGCAAGCAAGCAAACAAACAAAACTAACCTTCCCTACAAGGCTGCAAAGTGAAGATTTTCAGCCAAGGAAATTCTAAAGGATCTATCTACCAGGAAGCTGACATTTTCCTAAACATACATTTATTGATATTTTTGGATACTAGAAACATGTGATTACCTGGAAATGTACAATAATGCTATACAAAGTCCTAGGCCCACTGGAAGAGAAGACCCTGTAAAGTCTACAGCTGTAGTATTTTAAGATACTTTTACAGAACGTACCTAATTATGTCATCATAAGCTTGCATGAACACACATCCGAGCCAACATCTTTACATCATGCACATATGTTTAATATCTTACTAACGCTTGTGAGCAGGATAATAAAGCCTTTGTGTAACAACAAAAGGATCATACTGCTTCCTTCATACAACACCCACTTTTGTGTAGCCAGACCCTCCAACACCGAAGCTTTTAATAAGCCACTTGCCCACAAATTAAACAAGATTCTTCTGCAATTCCATCACTAGAAAAGAATGCGATTGCAGTGTCACAAGAGTAAATAAAATAGTAATCCTAGTGTTATAAATTATGCATCTTTCATCTCAAAGGACAATAAATAAAGCATCTTTCATCCCTATGAATCCCAAAGCAGTTAACAATTTATAAACTAACACACATGGGAATCACTTGATTCATCACTGAAAGACATCCTGTCCTAGGATGCGGTGGTATTTTTTTAATAGCACATACAAAACCATATTGAAAGATGAGAACCAAGGATATATTACACCAATGGCACAGATTTGAGACATTTGAGTAGAGGAGAGAGAAACTTGCTTGAGATTCACTCAGGATAGAAGTTCTTCTATGCTACTAGAGCTCAGGAAGATGTTAATTTCATGACTTCCCAGATACCAAGATATAACTCTTCAAAGCACTTGCTGGAGTTCCCATTTCTTCTCCCTGGACTATTATAATACACATTTCTGAAGCAAATATTTGGTCATATCCTCCACCTTTTGGCAAACCTTGTTACTTTCCTTTCTCTAGAAGGAAACCCAAACTTCCTACAATGGCATGAAGGATCCTCCACCATTGAGTTATGGATTATGAAAGATCCTCCAACATCCAGTTATCCCACCTCATCCAGAGAGAAAAAATGGGCTTCTCCAAAGGTAACCAAAGTAATGTGATTGACACGATTCACACTCAATGTGAGCATTGGAACTACAGAGGAAGTAGATGATATTTGTCCACAAAATCCTATTATTTTAAGGATCATACAAAACCATAGGAAAATTAGATGACTTATCCAAATTCATATAGCTATACAGAGACAAAGTTGGAACTATCCTGGGAGAGTTATTCTCAAATGGAGGGGGGGGAGGAATTAGGATCCAGGTTAAGAATAATGTCACCATATACTTTATCCTTCAAACTAGGACATGTATGAGAGAGAGAGAGAAAAAAAAAAACAGTAATATTTACACTAAGGCAAGAGTAAACTGGGACTATGCAAAGCAAATGGGATTATGAGTCCCCAAGTTAAGAAAACTGCTAGAATTTCCAAAAGGTTGGCATAAGGGGTAATAAGCAGTTTCATAAAGCATATTCAATATACCTACTGCCTTTATAACAGAGATCTACAGGTGGTCAACATCTATTTGCCTGGTTTGGCTTCTCTGGAAGATAGAACGAAAAAGCAGTGCAGGAGTTTTGAACATTGAAAAGTTGAGTAACTCTGTCCTAGAATCAGCACAGCAAAATTCTTTCTGAGAGTCTACCAAGCTCTGTGAGATGCACTTGAAGCCGTGTCTCCTCACTTCAGTGGGATAAGGGGCACTCCTGAAGAGAGGTGACACATGGAGAAAGAAAACTCTTCATCTTTGGCATTGTATGAGCCTCTGGATGGGTGCCAAACGCTCTAAAAAAAGGTTGTATTTTTCTTGTTCACACATTTCAGATATAACTTCATGAGTGATGACTATCACCAGAGACCACATTTTCACCTGCCAAATATGGCATCTCCTTAATGAACTAGGTAGGCCTCTCTACTCATATCAGATCCTGAAGTTGATTATGATCAAATAGGACAAATGACATTTACTGAACTATTAACACCATGATGCAAATGCTTGAGGTTTTCTTTAAAAGACATCTTTTCAAATACACATTGGATGAGAAGACCCTATGATATCAGAATTCAGAGCAATAGGTTGGATTGGCTTCTTATAAGGGCCTCATATCATCTTTTCCCCAGTCTTCGGCTCTGTGTATGTAATAGTTTGTCTACTTTTGGCTTTTTAATATATATATATATATATATATATATATATTGACAATATCAACCCTGTAATATCCTTTACACATGTAAGCATTCAATCAATATATGGGTTGATCCTGAGGATGTGATCCACAGCAGTCAAAAAGAGTAGTGTTTGAGAATGCTAAGAAAGAATGACTTGATTCCAGCCCCGGTTTCTGAATACACTGCAGAGCTCAGAATAGGGTAGGTGTTCAGTAAATATTTGTTGAGTAAGTGTTGAAAGAATGCCTATAAATCTTTCTCTCTTCACAATGACTCAAACATATAAAATGGAACGATAGCCCCTGGGCTAGGAAGGTTGGCCTGCGTGATCTCCCCGTTTGCCTGCCTGATTCCAGGTGGTGACAAAGCAGCTTGGCTGCCTCTGCTTCAGCCTCTAGTTCTAAGCTTTCCTGGAGCCTTATTAGATAACTCATCTTTTCTTCACCCTAAACAGATTCAGGAACAGATGGATATCCCAAGGTGAAAAAGTAAGACTGCTTGGTAAAGACAGCTGTCAAGACAGGCCATGCACTAGGAAAAGCCGGCTGATTCCCAATTTTCACCCTTCTCTGAACCTAACTAGCTCACCGACGCAGACTTGGAAAGACACTGGCTCTCACCCATTGGACCTGTCTTTGCAAATGGATTGCAGGCAAGGACCACCAACAAATTCTGTGTGCATGGTCATGTCACACGTGCCCATTCACCAAAAGCTCTCTTGCTCAAGTGGAATGAAACACAGATCCCTCAGAGCGCTCAAATTGACCCACTGTTACCCACTAAAAGACAAACCAACATTAGCTTAGGACCAAGCAGGTCCTTTCACATCTGGCATTATTAGGGAACAAGGCAGTTCAGATTTACGAATTTGCTAGACAAATGGTTTGGGAAATGGTCGATTCTATATGCAGACCGCATACAAGGGACTTTGTAACTCATGATCCAATTAAATCTGTGCAAGGAGAAAGTAGGGGTCCTAGAAGGTAAATCCTAGAGGATTTAACTGTAAATCCTCAAGAATCCCTAGAGAAATTGAAAGGAATGCTGGTTTTCCCACAACACATAGGTTGTGGGGCTAGATTCACTGTGTTTGCAACCAGTCGCTGGCTCTTTTCCAAAGATCCCTTTGCCCTTCGCCTATGTGAAAATGTGCTCCATCCCCTTGCCCAAGACGGAGCGGAAATTTTTTTAAGCTAACTTTATAAGGGGCGGGAGTTGGGTTTTTACATATTATACATGGAAGAAGAAAAACGTGCTGTACATACTGCAGGGCACGGTTTTGGCTTCCTCCGTTCTGCACGATGGGAGCCCAGGCGGGGAGGGGGCGCAGCCACCGAGGGCCGGAGCCGGCCTGCTCCCACCTTCGCCGAGGTGACAGGCGGTGGCGCGGCCCGCGGCCCCGGGAGCCCCCCGCCCCGCCCCGCCCCGCCCCGCCCGGCCCCGTCCGGCCCCGCGCCGCCGCCTCCCAGAGCCCGGGCCCCGCGCCACCTGGCACCCGCGCACCTGCGCGCTCGGTGGGCCCGGCGCTGCTCACCTGTGTGCTCCGGCCTGCGGGCTCCCGCAGTAGGCTCACTCCCGCCCGGCCCGGGGAAGAGAGCAGAGCTGACTGTTGTCCTTCTCGGTTTCCAGGAGACCGCGGATCCACTGATGAGCTCGCCGCCGCCCGGGAAGGCCAAGGTGTAAGACACCAGGGCCTTAGCCTCCAACACGTGGCTTTTCGGCAAGTGTCCGGTCTTATTTTGGGAAATACATCTGTACCCGTAAGGCAGATCCTTTACTTGGGAGAGAAAGTAAAGAACTCTGAAGAGTTATCAGAAATTTATTTAAAAAGAGAACCAGGGATCCCGGGGTGGCTCAGCGGTTTGGCGCCTGCCTTTGGCCCAGGGCGCGATCCTGGAGACCCAGGATCGAATCCCGTGTCGGGCTCCCGGCACGGCGCCTGCATCTCCCTCTGCCTGGGTCTCTGCCTCTCTCTATGTCTATCATGAATAAATAAATAAAATCTTTTAAAAAATAAAAAGAGAACCAGGGGCACCTGGGGGGTTCAGTGGCTGAGCATCCACCATTGGCTCCAGCCAGGTGTGATTCCCAAGTCCTGGGATGGAGCCTGTTTCTCCCTCTGCCTGTGTCTCTGCTTCTCTGTCTCTCATTGATGAATAAATAAAAATCATAAAAAAATAAAATAAAAAGAACTAAAAGTTATATAACAATGATGGGGGAGTTGTTTTTGCTTTCTTCTTTCTTCTTTTGGTATGTTTTTTGTTTCTGTGTTTTTGTTGTTGTTGTTGTTGTTGTTTTTTTTTTTTTTTTTTTTTGCTTTTATCCGTTTCTCTCTAGCCTCTTTCCACCAGAAGGGGCTCATGGTGTCAAAATTCTGGGAGAGAGTCCAGGTAGTGGCTCTGGGACTGGCCTATCCGATGGTCTCCGTTTTCTGGAAGCAGAGGAACATCTGTAAGCACAGAGATTGAGGCTGCTTCCAGTGCTTCTTCCTTCCATTGCCCCAAGGGCAGGGAAGAACCCAGCCAGATGTGGATGTCTGCATGCTGCTGGGGCAACCTCAGTAAACATTTTGTAAACGTTTCTTCAATCCCTCTTAGTGCATCAAGGAAAAAAAAGAATCTGTTCTCACTTTTCTATGCACCATACTACGAGCTTTGCTGTTTAGGCATGGATCAGGCTTTTTTTTTTTTTTGGATCAGGCTTTAATGAAATCTGACCTCCCCTGCTCATCTAGTTTTCTATTCCCTGATTCCATTACCTACACCACCATCCCCTGCGCTGTACAGTCCCACCCTGCAGCCCAGCCAGTTATTTCTTTTCCTATCTCTCCCCCCTCCTTCTCCTCACCTGGGGCCCCCATCTTCTCCTACTCCTCTTTGTTCTCCATCCCATCCACCCTTATTCCATTCTTCAGCCATTCACTGTTTGGCCTGAGGATGGCCAATTGGGGTGTTTAAACCTCTGTGAAAGGTGTTTTCTGAACCATCCTGTTGTATCATCAAGAAAGCCAAAGTGTAAAGTAAGTGAGGAGTCCAGTGGCTTCCACAGACTTTTTTTTTAGGAGTAGGCAATCTCTCTTGTGAAGGTGCAAATATTGGTTGCTGTTGCTCTCATCAATTCCATTTCTTGCTTTTGGGTGGGGTAGGGGTGAGGGCTCTTTCTGAATCATCCTGTTCCCTTAAATCTTTTGGTGTTAAGCTTTGCACCTAAGGCTACTTGTTTCCCAGCTACTTAATACGTACACCCACCAGTTAAATCCTCATAGGCTTTGAGCTGCTAGAATTTACAGTGAGCTCTCTACCCTCCAGGGCTCCTTTACAGGTACTGAGGGCTGATGATGTGGGGGTCAAGGTGACTTTGAAATTCCTTCCTTTTCTTCTTCCTGCCTTCTCACAAAGACTCAGACATTTTCTTCTAGGCAAAAACATAACAAAACAAAAACAAAAACAAAACCCAAAAACCTGTTATGTTGCTATTATTGATTTTTCAAATGTGTTACTTAAAAAAAAATTAAGTACAGGAATGGCATGCCAAACAAGCTGTTTTTTAAGAAAACGAAATCTCTCCCTTTAGGGGTCTTTTATAATTTACTTTGTTTTCCAACACTGAGATTTTACAAACCTGTTTCTCTCACAATATAACTTTAAAAAAATCTCCAGCTCTCTCTCTTTTTTCTTCTTTCTTTCTTTCTTTCTTTCTTTCTTTCTTTCTTTCTTTCTCCCTTTCTTTCCTTTTTCTTTTTTTTCTGATAGGGTTGATAGTGTTTTGAGTTTTCTTGTTTTAATAAGAAACATTTACATGTTTTATGTGCTGTATATATATAAAAAAGAAATCATTAGCAATGCCCAAAGTTAATAGCCTAAGAATGTATAGCATAATATATTGCAGTGTCACTGAGAGAGTGAAAAAGATTTAACATAGGACTCAGGGGGAGAAAGTATAAACTGTGTGAAACTATTACTACTCCAACTAGTTCTAAAAGAGCTCAATGTGAAACCAACCAGAAAATGATCATCCCACAACTATAAATATAAAGCACTAAAAAAGACAAAAGCTCTCCGGCATTGTGAAAAATCCATAAATAAAAAGCACCCCCAAAAGCATTTGCTGGCAAAAGTATTTAGAGTGGCAATAAAAGAGAGTATTTGTTTTCTTTATATTAAGTGATTTTTTATGGAATCTGTACAATTAAACACTGCATAAGAGCATAAGAATTAGAGTTTGTGTTTGGCACCTAATTGAGTATGGAATCAGGAAGATGCAGAATCTGAAGTGGTTATGTGCCTTAACATCGTACAGTGAAGGTTACTTGCACTATCTTATTAAATAAAAAGCTTTCCATACTGAAAAAAAAAATCGGTTCTTTGAGTGTACTCATATACATATATATATCAATACACAATATGAAAAGGGGATTCTTTTTTATGGTTTTATATTTTGCACACAAATGTTGACGTTGTGTAAGCAAAGTGGCATTTTGTGAGGTAGATAGCTCTACTCCAGGGTGATTCTATCAGGCCAACCTTCATAGCAAAAATATTTTAGTTAAGGGATATGTTATCTGATTTTATTTTGTTGATACTCATGAAGCTACTACATAATAGTGACTTTTTAAAAGATGGATTACCTGTTGTCAGCTAAAAGAAAACCACAACAGTTCTTAAGCACTTAGGACCAAGAAACAGCAAAGGGGTAACTTAACAATTTATATAAAATATCATTTTGATTCATCAAGTCAAAGACTTCTGAGTCAACCAAACACTGTAGGTCATGGAATTGATAACAAACCTAATAAGGACAATAATAAAGGTAGTTTCACCTTATATGTTTTGTACTTTGATGAGACCAAGTAACTAAAGTGTGTAGGTCAGGTGCTCCCGCCCTCACATTCACGATAGGACACAGAGGAAGCTAGGGCACCTGATGGGCAGAAATACTGGTAATGAAGACACAGAGACAGAGGTTGGCATAACCTTTGCCTCCACCCCAATATCATTAGCAAAAGATTCACAAATGCAAAGTCAAGGGTGCCATATGCCCTTCCAATGTCTGGATTCTCCTGGAGCCATGAAAGGGAGGTAAAGTGGGAATAACCACTATTAGTTTGGACCATATGCACTTTCAGTAATTGCCTTTAGAAGCCTGTTAAGAATTGCAATGTCATATGGATTAAAACTGATAGTTCATAGAAGTACAGAGGTTGATCCATTGAGAATAGTTTACTTATTGCAAAAGAGAGGTTCTAAACTGATCTACTGATTCTACTTTTGTTCAAGCTTCCTCTCTCGGAGAGCGAGAACAGCTGGTCACCTCGAAGATTAAATCACAGTATGTCACTTCAGAATTTGTATAGAACTTTCATGCATATTAATCTCTGCAATCTCTATAACAATCTTTTGAGAAAGATATTGTTATCATCTTTTTAAAGACAGGGACCCTGAGGTGAAAAGTAGGTCAGTGATTTGCCAGAGGTCCCAGAGGCACTTTACCTCACAGAGGTAAAGCCTGGTTCAAGTTCAAGTTCTAGTCTTCCTTTCCAGATCCAGTGTTCTTCCCTCTATTCCAGAGCCTATCTCAGAAACTAAAAATGTCCTATAAACAATTACAGTGTGGGAAGCTATGACCTATAATGATTCTACAAAGATGGCAGTGAATCAGGGAAAGGGCAGGTTTGAAGCGGATTCCAGGGTTTCAAATCTACACAAAGAGGGAGGATTTCTCCTGTATTAACAAAAAAAGTGGGGGAGGGTGGGTTCCTGGGAAGAAGTGGGTTTGGAGAGAAAGATGGCAAGCGTAGTCTTAAGCTCGATGAACGTGTGTAAATTATGCAGGTGGAGGTGATCAGCAGACAGTGCTCAGGAAGGAGGCTAAGAATCAGGATCAGTTACCACAGGTCACCGGCTGAGATTGGCCAAGGAAAAGACTGACAGTAAATGGGGAATGGCCAGAATCTCAGGAAAACATGGAGAGTGGGGAAAGAACGCGTATATTCAGAAAAAGGGAAAAAGCCAAGCCCCTTGGCAAAGTGGAAAGATTAGCCTTCCAAATGGAGAAAGATCATACTTTTGCTCAAAGGTAAAAGTCAAACAGGATAGTAAAGGCAGTAAAGGCAGAGACTGTGACATGCAAGAGCTGATAACTTGCTTGTTGGATGATCCCAACATTCTCATGAATGAAAAAGGAAAGAGGTGTCTTATGTTCTCAAAAGTAACATCTGGGGACAGCTACTGGGGGGAAGGTTAGAAGACATAAAAAATGTATCTGACCTGCAGCAAGAACGTAAGTGTTGCTCAGACAAATTGAACCTACGGTGGGAAATCATCAGAGCCACCAGAATTTCTCCCCAGAGCTGAGAAATAGAAGAATTTGAGTGGGTTTCAGGACTAACAAGAAACATATGCTCCCAGGTCAAAAGAATGAGAGGGATTTCAACATGACATGAGAAGTTAGCTGAAACGGCTAAAACATAAAGTCTGATATATGTAAGAAAGAATGAGAAGGAAGAAAGATTGTAGTAATATGGCCAGTGGGGCCGGGCAGTGTGGGAAGCAGGAGGGACACACAGGGACAGCCCATGTGTCCATTTGGTGGCTGGACGTATAAGCTCAAATTCATCAGGTTTTTAGCACTTCTTCCATTTTCATTTTTCACCACTGACTTTACCTGTCTGTCCCTTGAGAATGTTTGTGTGTCTAACCATTCGTCAAAACGTTCTATCTCCATTCTTTTACTTCCCGTTTGCTCATGAATGCCCTTGTTTTGGCTTCCTGTGGCAGTTGTAACAAATCCACACACACTGGGGGGCTAAAACACCAGAAGCTGATTCTCCCACAGTGCTGGATGAGAGAAGTCAGAAATCAAGGTGTCAACAGGGCAACAGTCCTTCTGGAGGCTCTAGGAGAGAATTGGGGGTTTTGCCTCTTTGAACCTCTGAGGGCTGCCATGTGGACATATCTGTGGAGACACCATTCAGTCCACTACACTCCTCAGTCTACCTCTACCCACATTTACTCCAATATAAACACACACGCGACTCCTCTTAACCAATTGTCACTAACAGCATGGATGGATGGCCTCCCATTTTGCAGATCTCACAATCAATTGCCAATTTTCATGAGATTTTCTATAGTATCAGGCATCCTCAGCAGCTATGGACTTCTCTAAACACTCTCCTTGCTGAACTTTTAGGATTTCCGGTATCTAAAGATTATTTTAAAAGATTTTATTTACATATTCATGAGAGACACACACAGAGAGAGGCAGAGACAGGCAGAGGGAGAAGCAGGCCCCCTGCAGGGAGCCCAGTGTGGGACTCTATCCCAGGACCCCGGAATCAGGCCCTTTGCCCAAGGCAGATGCTCAACCACTGAGTTACCCTGGTGCTCTAGGATTTCCAGTTTCCATTCTTCTTCTGACCATTCCAAGGACATTTGCTTGTACCATCTCTCCCGCCATCCACTTCTTGAATGGTGGTGTACACCACAGGACTTTGCTCACTTTTTACTCTCTAGATAAAGCTATCCACTCATAGAGCTTCACCTCCAGCTTTGCGTTCACTAAATCCTATCTTTTACTCCACCCCGACTTCTTGCCTAACACCCACAACAGCACCATCCAATGGAAACTTCTGCTGTCATGTTCAATAGCCACACTGTCTAACACAGTAGCCACTAAGCATACATGGCTACTGAACACCTGAAATGTGGTTTTTCATTTTTTTCTTTTTAATAAGTTCAAGTAGCCATGTAAGGTCCTGGCTACCTTATGAAATGCTGCAAATCTCAAATCCCCTCTACCTTATGGGTACTTCATTCTAACGAACTTCTTGCTATGCACACAATATGTCTTTCCAGTGGGTAGGTAACTGTCCCTAGGACTCAACTACTACCTCCTCTAAAAAGTCTTCCCAGCAACTAAGGTTAAATGATCTGTTTCCACTTCTGTCTTTCCACAATTCATTTGTCACTATATTATTATATATGATATGATAATGTATTATATATTATACATATTATAATAAATATATAACATATTATATATATCCATCTTTTTATACTTTTATCTGCTTGTATCATGAACTCCTTGAAGAGAAAAACTGTATCTTACCCTAATTCATTCTGTAGTCTTTGTAAGCCAACACAGGACCTGGCAACTTTTCAGTGAATCAATACAAAAATGAGCAACTATATGTTGCTTGGAGGTCACCTTGCATTATCAGAGACAAAGCTGAACAAGGCGCAGGATCTAAGTAAAACACAAAGAGCTTCTGGCTCCTTTCACAATCCCTTTAGGAGAATGGCTAAATCCACGTAACTCAAGATGGTTTTGCATCCATCAACTCAATGAAAAAAAAAATAGCATTTTTTGTTTGTCTTTTTGGTTGGGTTTGGGTTGGGTTTTGGTTTTTAATGAGTTATGGTTTTAGGAGCCTTAAAAACTGGAAGTTAACGTGGTTAACTGGGTACGTGAGCCATTTGGCTGTCACCCTTCATGCTTAAAGTGCAAATCATTCTAAGCATTGCTCTTCTCTGAAATCTGAAATATGGTGATTTAGAGAATTCCAAATAGTGGTGCATAATTCTTCAAAACTGTAGTTAAAAGGGGGGGGGGAGCTCATATTTTTGCTAGAGAGGAAAGGAGAGAAAAAGCAAAAATCTTCTCTGATTTTGGCTATAGGATGTGCGTGGGTGCCTGCATCTGTTAATGGGGTGAAGGGTGGTGTGTTAGTAAAGGGTTAGGCAGACATACAGATTGCAGGGAAGGAGACTCATGGAGGCTTTTTTTCTGATCCTGTGCATTCAGCGCAGCCTTCATCGCCTGTGGCTGCTCTTTTTATGAGAACTGGCACACATTTAACTGCTTTAGCTGTTGGCTTCTAGGCTTAGTTTAACCCACAAAGGAGGCACTCATTCACATTTTAGCTATCATTTCCATTAAACCATGCAAATACTAATGGTACCTAATCTAACTGGATAAGGCACAACCAAATAAATATATCCCCTAAATACCCTAATTATGAGGTATCTAGAAACATAGTGGTGGTACTTACTGAAAATAAGTACATTAACTGGAAACTTAAATTTTTCCTTCCTAAGTATATGGAAAAACCAAATAATCTTTGCACAGAAGGCAGGGAGTAGCAATTCCATTAAGATATTACATGAAAAAAAAAAAGCTCTAGTCCCATTTTGTCTATTTCAAGCTCCATTTTGCTCATATTGTAACTTAGAGAATCATTCAGAGAAACAGAGTGGGAGGAAGAATATGAGCTACATTTCGTTAGAACTTCAGATACATTTTTCTTTCCTGTTTTATCTGAGCTTGCAGGCGACATCTTCTTAATGAGGGTCTTCAAATTTCCCTGCCTTTTAGAAATGTCTCCCCTGTGCCCTGGGACAACAGTCTCTGATTTTAGCTTTTAAATATGCTCATAATATAGAGTAATTTTTTTTTCTTAGCACGATTCATTGTTTTACCTGCTTTAGTGGGAATTATGGGTTTGATTAATGGGCTGAAAGATTTGGTCCTTTTAAGTTTCCTTATCTCTATTCCTTCCTGATGCATGATGCTTCCAATAGTCTCTGAATCCTTGAGAATCATAATGGCAAAGGGGATTTACAATAAGAGTAAGAGTAAAAGGGGGGTGGTTTATCCATGATCGTGGTATTTGTGGCGACCATTGACATGAAATGTATTCATACAAGCATGTATATGTTCAGTCATATACTCATTTATTCATTCAACAGACTGTTCAGTCATATACTTATTCTTTCAACAAACAGACTGCACCAGGAATAATACTTGGTCCTGGGAAGAGTCTGCAATGATTTTAGGTTCTACTAAATGAAAATGAGATTGGAGGGGGGGGGGGGCGCTACAATTTTCCTCTACTTTAAACAGTGCAAATAGGTATGGAAAGAGAAAGTAGATATAGCAAGGTTTATTTATTCTGCTTTAATTTTGGTCACTATGTTAATCAAGTAGATAATCAGGAAACACCTGTGTTCAGTGAGTTACTAAAAAGGCATGCTGCATGCTTCTGATGAAACAAACCATCAATCTTGGAATCTGCAAGCATTGCAAAAATAACCACAAATAACCAGGCAACTAACCCCACCATCACTGGGACTGCCAGCTTTGAGTCAAATATGCATATTTATTGCCCTAAGTAGCTCTTAAAGGTGAAGTAATGCTTAGGGGCCTACTAAGGGGCTCAGGGAAGAAAGATTATCTAACAACACAAAGTATTTGGGTTTGAGGAGCACAATTAAAACATCAGGTTTTAGTGATAACTTCTCCTGGATTTATCTAACCAATAGAAATGTGCTCTTTTGGCATGTCCACCCCTTCGCTCACATGCGTGTACAAAACCAGACAAGCAGGTGAATTTCTTTTTTCCCTGGGGTGATCAAACAGAATGACAGGCTAGCACTAGAATAGCACTAATAGCAACTCTTTGGAGAATAGTGTTTTTTTTTTTTTTTCCATTTGGGCAAAATATGCGTAAGTTCACTAAAATAAGCTGGAAAATATTCCTGACTCGTTGAAATGCAATCTGTGAGCTCCAAAAATAAATAAAGATTGCTCCTAAGAAGTCTAGAACATGATATGATGCAAAGCAGTGGTAACAGATTAAGTGCTCTCATGCTCCCAAACATCTGAATCAGCCCATTCTGCCTGGTTAACATGAAAATAAGATGTGCACAGAGATCTTAAATTATAACTTTTCTCACAGGTCCTCAGATCTGGAATTTTAAACATGCATTTGCTGAAACATAAGCAGTGGTCATAACTGTGTGTGTATGTGTGTGTGTGTATTCACTTTAAAAGGTAACAAAAGCACAAACTAGTATTTCATATATATTGAAGGGCATAGGAAGTGTATAACAGTACTGCCATTATAGAAAAAGGTATTCTGTTTAATTGTAAAAGAAATACATTCTGCTTAATAGTACATACATGTAGGTTCATACATACAAGTTCATAGGCCCTGCCCTTCTCCCCACCCACACCTCACTGGATTCTTAATAAAGAAAAATGAGAGCACAAAAAGTGCTTAAGAAGTTGATTACAAAGCAAAACCTCAAGGTGATGCAGCCAGAGAAGATGGCAATGTAGTTCACAGAAGTCTGAGGTTGTTCATGTTTCTGCCCAGAGGAGGAGCCATTTGCAGATCAATTTCAATCAAGTTGTTCTTCACACCACAAGAGCATGTTTTATACATGGCAGAGTAGAACACAAAGTGCACTTAGATTCCAGAGAGCTAGAGCAGAAGAGAAGAGTGCAATCTCCATGGTGACAAGTACTTCCTGGAAAAGGATTTTATCACATGGCCCTGAAAGAGGAAAATGCCATTCGAAAAATATTAATAATGGACTTTGAGCAGATGCAAAAGCTGAGTCTTGCAATTTTGCGGAACTAGTAGTGAAAGGTATGATAGAAGAGTATAACTGCTTCAGCACACAGCTGGATAGAGCAAGAGTAGCACAAGGGCATGCAATAAGGAATGAACAGAAATTGGACAGATGGTAGCAATTCTTCACTCTTGACTCCGAACCATGTGAACTACATGTCCTTCCCCCCACCCAAAGAAAGAAGCGAAGATACTTACTCACTTTGGGTTTGATTGTGGGACTTGCCTTTACCAATGGAATGCTAATGGAAGTGATAGAACCAAAGTTTTTTTAACAAGGTTTGAGCGATTGGGCTGTCTTTTTGCACTTCTGCCATTGTTAAAAGAACTAATAAAAAAAAAAAAAAAAGAAGAAGAAGAAGAAGAAGTACTTGCCCAAACTAACCACCGACTCCAGCTGGAGGAAAAGAGATAATAGGAGGCTATATTTGCTTACAGTGGCCATGGTCATACCTCTTGCCTACCCTCTGCTCTGGAAGAAAGAATGCTTACTTTGTAAGTCACTTAGATTTCTATGGTTATTTGTCATGCAGCACTAGCTGATAGAGAGTAATTATGTTCAAGTATATGAAGAAATTTCCTTTCTTTCCTGGAAATAAGCTACTAAAAAGAGATTCAGGTCAAAAATAAGGAAGTTAGTATCATTAACACATGTTTTAAAAAAGGGGTTTGGGAATGAGAAAGACACGTGCCGGAACCTCAATTACCCTCTAGAAGAAACAAACCAATTGATCTCTGTTTCTTCTTTCTTATTTGATCCCAAACATAAAATTACAGATAAGCTAACAGAAAACAGAAATTCCACCTGATTTAAAACAGATTCTCTGGTAGTTTCTTGAAATAGATAGCAAACGTTTCCTTTATGCCGACCTACTGTACCATGTTACAGAGAGTTATTCTAGTACTTTCCTAAGTCTATGGTTTAATCGGTTCTCATTATCTTAAACACAGTTTCTCAGAGCAAGTGTTCTCATAAGTTAAAAAATAGAGACATATATCAAAAATAAAAGAAAATCTTTTAAACTCAACTTTGAGTTAAATTAAGAGTTTTTATCTTCTTAAATAGTAAGGTGGTGACAATCAAGAAATTTTCAGAGACTATTTGGATAAGTTTGTTTATATTTGCAAATACTGGGTACAGCAGTTATGGTGCTTCGCCTGGAGTTAGAAAAATATAGGTACAGATCTCAGCTCTGACATTTTATAGCTATGTGATCTTTCCTGGGAAGTTAAGTTCTGAGCCCTGGCTGCCTATGAAGTAAGAAAATCATGCACATAGTAAATGTTTAACAAATAGTAGCCATTACCACTGTCATTATCAATACCATCATCATCGTCAAAATCCTCCTCCTCATCATCATCATCACTGTTATCATACAAAGTTTTGGGGAAGATGAGATAGGATCCAAGCTGCACTTTAGGAGATGAATTTGACAGGAGTGCTCAGAATGAACTGGAGAGGGCAAGCAAACTAGAAATGCTAAGATTTCATTTAGAACATCTCCATCTTTTCCATCACCTGCTTGCAATATCCCATGCACTCACACCAGAGCTGGAGTAGAAAACTCAATACTAAAACACAAATAAGAAATGCCAGCATTTCTGCCTGAAGTTAGTCATGGCCGAAGATCTAGATGAAAATATTCCCCATCCCCACTTCGTTCAGGAGCTCAGGGCTAACTAATGGACAGACAGACTGCAGACTCATGCCTAGAGAGCTCGCCCTCAGTACTCACTTGTGATGCTCCTACATGGTCTCTTTGCTGCCTACGCTGCCAGCCATCTGTTATAATGGCAGGATGCCAGCTTACAGGATAGCTTGCTGGCTTTGCAGAAGCCCAAGGGCCAAGAAAAGGTTTTCAACAAGAAGCCCTTATGAAACTCACAAGTGCGCCTGGAGAGAACTCCTGGTTGCCTCTCCTTCTCCCCACACAGCAATGCTGAGGGTGATTTTTTTCTCCATGACATTTTGTTTTACCTGTTGATTTAACTAGTTGGGTCTCCAATCTAAATCTTGAAATCTGGAGAGGAAAAAAACACGAACCATGTGTAGGTACCTGTGGCTGCCAAACAGACAGGTGGTGTTATTGCCTGCTTCTTGGCAGGGCTAATGGGAAGCAGCAGGATTTCCATCAATACTCTGCTACTGCCTCCTCTAATTCCCCAGCGCTCCCCTTTCTCCTCCATGATAAGTCCCTGTTTCCCCGATCCTTACATTCTCTGTAAGAATTAGCAAAGATTTCTTTGTTTTACTTGTCTTCCACATGTGTGCACATTCATTTAAATGTAAAACATGAAAAAAACATATATAGAAGTTATTCTTATAAGACACAGAGAAAGATATGTAAATACATTTGGAGTTTTAAACCAATGCCTCTGTGTGACTAGAACATATTTTATAATTACATTAAAGATCATATATCGTTTGGAGCTGATAGAAGCAGAAGAATAAATGTCAATTTGAAGTTAATGAAAGAAAAATTTTCAACCTAATGACTAAGAGCATTTTCAGTTTATATTCTAGTAGATACTAGCTTTTAGAAAAAAAATAGAGAAATGTACTCAAATATCTAGAATATGTGGTAATAAGTACAACAAAAACACCGTAGCTCATCCTCATAGATATTTGTGCCTGTTAAGGAGAAAGGGCAGACGCAAGAGTTTAATTTTTTTTTTTATGATAGTCACACACAGAGAGAGAGAGAGGCAGAGACACAGGCAGAGGAAGAAGCAGGCTCCATGCACCAGGAGCCCGACATGGGATTCGATCCCGGGTCTCCAGGATCGCGCCCTGGGCCAAAGGCAAGCGCCAAACTGCTGCGCCACCCAGGGATCCCAGAAGCAAGAGTTTAAATGTCACCTGATGATGATAAGAATGTTGATTTTATAAAGGCCAATATTCACTTATTCATCATTTAACAACTATGGACTAGGCATTGAGCATAGGACAACGCATTGGGCTTAAGGTTAATGATAAGAAAGCAAATCAACCAGAACACCCCCAGTCAAGAATTTCACCATGCAGGAGTGCCTGGGTGGCTCAGTCCACTAAGCATCTAACTTTTGGTTTTGGCTCAGGTCATGCTCTCAGGGTCCTGGGATGGAGCTACACATTGGGCTCCACACTCAGCTGGGAATCTGCTTGTCCCCCACTCTCTCTGCCCCACCCTCGCTCACACACATGCACACACCTGCTCTCTATCTGAAATTTAAAAAATAATTTTTTTTTAATAAGAATTTCACCATCTAGTATTGTGTGTGTGTGTGTGTGTGACCAGACAAACATAAAATAAAGCAGAAATGCAGTGATGGAGACACAATAAGTATTATGAGACTGCTTCCTCCAGCCTGGAGGGAATTAAGGAAAACGTCCTGGAAGACATCAGAGGCAGGTTTCCTTAAGAACCTGAATTCATAAAACACAAAAAGAAATAGATATCACTTGTCCTTACTTAAAAAGGTTGGTTGAAATAAAAAAAAAAAGGTTGGTTGATTCTATGTATCTATTCACTATTCAAATATGGCTAAATTTCTGGGTTAGATTAACAAGAATCTATGGAATGGGATTAATTCTTGTCCTCTGTCACCACAAGATGTATGTAAAAATCCATATGCATAAAGGAAGGGTACAGCATTGTATAAATTAAAATTATTATCATTTATTTTTAATATGCCTTTTCATCTACTGAAGGATCAAGAAGGAAAAGAAAAAGAAAAAAACCCACAAATATATATATAATATAGATATGCAAAGTAGTCTTTGCTTATCTACTTCAGAAATGAAGTTGTCCAGATAGTCATGGACTCTAACTTGGGACCAGTAGAAGCTTTGTGGCCATCTGTCCACCTCCCTGTCCTCAGAGGGATGATAGAAGCCCCCAGTAGTGGGCAAACCTGCCCATTCCTTCCAGCACTGGTAAGACTATTTTCTTCTCCAGAAACTTCCTCCCCATTAGGGGTGCCTTATTGTTTACATTATGGGTGGGATACAAAATATAGAAGTTGCAGATGCTGACAGCTGAGCTGACTTCTTAAGAAACAAGCAAACAGAAAAGACTAAATTTCTGATTCCCCAATATAAATAGATAATTACAATCGGTATGTTTTCTTCTAACTAAAATTGCCTCCTGACACTCAGGTTATAGTTAAAGAAGGAGCTCTTCTGAAAATGTGTCTAGTCTCTGAGTAAAGACAATACAAAGGTGTAGGGTGGCAGGGAATTTGCAAAATCGAAAAATACAGTGATAGTATGTGGTATATTACAACTGGCCAGAGGGGCAGAAGACCTGAATTCTGGACCCAACCCTAGTCACTGCTTCGCTGTGAGAACACCCACAAAGCATTCAATGGGATCTTCATTTCTTCACCTATTACATATGGGGAATCAACCTAGCAATTGCCAGGCTTCCTTCTGGTTCTTGGTCATTTAAAATCTTGAACCAAGAAGCTCCATCCATGAGCTCCACCCTTAGTACTGACTTCACTCTCATTGCTCTATGAGGATATACTAATGCACGTGAGAAGCCTATAATGGGCTTCTCTGGGCTTCTTTGTAATTTCTATTATGTATAACCTTTCAATTAACTCCTCATAGATAAAGGATCTTCTTTAAATTTTATGTGTTGAGACATAAAATGATTAACCTTCCTAAAAATTCTGCTGTTCTGCTTCTTTCTATTACTGCCTAGTACTAGTTATATTGTTATCTCAGAAGCAAAATAATTAAATATCATTTTTGCTTTTTTTTTTTTTTTAGAGTGTCCAAGAAGAGTTAAGCTCCTGGATTTTATTTGAGTCAACTTTTAGGATTAGCCCTTTCTCAGACAGTGGGAGGGCCATGGGGGAGGTGATATTTCAACATCCAAACATTTTAAATGAGAAACATGTGAAGATATTCACATAGATACATGTATCATTCCCAAGCATGTACGTATATTTTCCCCTGATGTACGATCTCAGTAAAATATCAGAGAGAAAAAATGTCAGACATACATAGCATAGCAATCAAGGTCTAATGAAGATCCAGGTATTAAATCAATTAAGAAGTATCAAAAGCTACCTAATCATCAAGGAACAAAATTGGCACCACAATATGTAGTGAGTATGGGAAAGCCTAATTTACTAAACATACCCTGCAGTCACATAATTGCATGTAATTTTACCAGCATAATTAACTAATTTAATTACCACTTCTCAAGTGCATCAATTATTGACATTACAGAGTTTTCAGACAGCAGAATTACTGTGTGGTACATCCAGAGAATGCAAAATGCTTTGTACGCCTATTTTCCCCGTCATAGTCAACCACTGAGGAAGAATGTGGAGTTGGAGGCGGATAACTCCTTCAGTGGAAGGCTCAGTTGGTACGCAGGTTTAAAGGATGGAGCACCCACAAATGTGTCTCCCAGAAGGCAGAGGAGGGGAGGAAACCCCAAGATTCTGCTCTTTGTCAGGGTACAGACGAAATGTGTAAAGCCCAGTCAGAGAAAGAAATTACAATGTTCTAATTTTTTGGGAAAAAAAATCTATTCAACAGCAATTCAAAATATGACTAAGGATACTTGCTGGAAGGAAAGGATATAAAAGAAAGAGAAATTTGAACATTTTTTTTTGAAAGAACCGAAGCTTGTCTTTAAGATTTTTCGACTTTATATCTTTTTAAAAATGTAATTGTTATGAAAGCATTAATATGAGGGATCTTCCTGGAAAATTGCTTGAGCTTGTCAAGTCAGAGAGATGTTGTAGCCTACTCCCAGAGGGATCGTAGCTTCACAGCTGTTTAAGAAAAGATAGTCAATATTGGCCAAAATTGTTTTTATGTCACAAAATTTGTAAACAGAGATCGCCCAAACTCCTAAGAGCTGTGGCGTGGTTCTGTGTGTCTTTCCACGTGGCCCTCCTATATCTGAGCTTTGCACTGCTTCCTCCTATCCAGAGGTGGCTGAGCTCCAAAGTCAGTGCTCACATCAGCGAGTATTGTGATGAGGCTGCTTACCATGGAGTAACATGTGAGAACGGGACATCTTTTTTACCTTGGGAATCCCTGAGTATCTACATTATCTTTGGATTTAAATTGGGATTTTAAATGCTTTATTGAGACTGGAAATTTAAAAAAGGAGTCTTTGTTACTTATCTTTTTAAGAGTTTACCCAGTGCATCACTTTTAAGTGACTTAGCCAAGCAATCTAGAAATTAAGAATAGGAAAATATGTTTTCACTCTCATGGTTGAAAATCAGATTACAGTCTCAAGATACCAACTTGTATTGGGGAAAACTTTCTGAGCCTAGAAATAAGTGGTTGCAAAATAATTGGGCCAGGTTCTACAAAGAGTCAGTTTCTGTGAATTACATTTATTTACTTTTTGTAAGAAATTTGGAACTGAGAGTTGGAGACCAGGAATCCTTATCTCAACCTCGGTGTGCCTCACTAAGCAGGGAAACCCTGTCAAGTGTGTTGAGTTGTCTCTGGAGCTTTCAGCAGCCTTGCCCATCCCATCTTCTTTAGATCATGTTTCTTCCTCCCCCACCAGCTTTCAAAGTTACAGAGCTCCTTTTTGTTCTCTCCTACCCTCTATTTTAAAATAGCTTTAACTTAAGTCAATGCATTCCTTCTAGGAAGCGTATTTAATGCAAGTTTTCTCTATGATTTTCTGTGTAAAGTTTTAGGCCTTTGTGAGACTATTACAACTGCTTAATGCTATTTGTATTATTATTATCTTCTTAAGGTTTATTTATTTATGTGTGTGTGTGAGAGAGAGAGAGAGAGAGAGAGAGAGAGAACATGCCCAGGGGAAGGGCAGAAGGAAAGAATCTCAAGCAGACATGGTGCTTGATCTCACGATGCTGATAATGACCTGAGCTGAAACCAAGAGTTACGTACAACCACCTAAGCCAATACTATTTGTATTATTAATAGTCAAGTGAGAACTGGTATTTTGGGGCTGGAGGGAATGGGTGGGGAGAGGGCCTTCCTGGTGCTCCTAAAACCGCATTGGATTAGTAGCATTCTTCCTCCTTGATGAAAGGTTGTTTCCAGTGTTGAGACACTCCTGTGAATTAAGTCTACTGAATTTTTTAGTCCTAACTATAAATTCAGCCCACAGAAGAGTCAATAAAGTATGTTCTGTGTGAGAAAAAGACTTTCCATTTCAGGAATTCCTGTTATGAGAAGTTTATTAACTTAAGTCACACACTCTGTCTTGAGGAAGTCTCTGATAATTAGGTTTTAAATTAACTTTAGTCTTCAGTTCAAACTATTGATATTTACTCTTCACTTCCTGTTACGATTACCCACATATATTATACTTTCTGTAACACAGATCTATGAGGATGGTGATTCAGGAATATGAGTACAAAGGCGGAAAAAGGCCACTCCAGCTCACTGGTGCTAAAATCTTTGGTCCAGTTAGACCAAAAACATCAAAGATCAGATGGAAAGATGCAATAGAGCATATGGATAGAGTAAACGTATAAGGCATATTCCTTCTTCAGCACTCTTGATCTGGCCAGACATTCAGAACAGCCCGTATGTAAGGACAATACAAGGATGAGTCAGTAAACTCTACTAGCTCAGCAGGAGCGAAAACTATAGGAGGGTCTTCAAGGAAGTCTTCATGGGGGGAATGACATTTGTAACAAATCTCAAGGGAAGGATAGCATGCAACACAGAGACGTAAGAGGAGTCCAACAAGCGTAGGAAACACCACGGCAGAAAGCAGAGGGATGGCAAGTTTGTGAGAATATAAGCCTGCAGCGTGGTGGCCGTGTACAAAATCAGGAGGGCAGTGCGGAGAAGGAGAAGGAAGTAAGTCGGGGACTGAGGCCCCAAGGCTCTGTCCCTGCCCTGCTGGTAACTAGTCTGAGATCTCGAAGAGCCACCTCAGCTTTCATGTAAAAATGAACAGGTTTATTTGGACAGTCCCTATGCCCTTCCCACACATACACAAATCCTGCGGATTGGAATTGAGGTCTACCATTTCACAGGCTTAAAAATATTTTTTTTCTTTTTCTTTCTTTTTCTCATTTTAAAAAAATCTTGGCACACCTTCCCAGTCTCCTCCATACTATTACAATTCTTCATTGATATTTGTTTCCCATGCTGGATCAAATCTTTCATAGCAATCAAACTTAGAATATTGCTCACAACCACATCCTTGAGGCAGGGTTACAGGCTCCCTACAGAGGATGCCCCAGTAACAGTCGGGTGAATCAAGGGTGTCCACACACTCTTTAGCCACATAGCTCCTTTCTTTTCTGCCAATGCTTTCAGACAAGTGATTGGTCTCCCTGGCCTCCATATCCTCAAACTATAGTTTTGTTCCTTAACCTCAGAATGTACTTCCGCCACCACACATTTTACCAGAATCTATTTTCAGCGATTTGGGGGTAATATTCTAATCACCATTCTATGTGAATTCTCTGCATATTGTACTATAAAGGATTCAACCCTGGAACAGCCAAAAGGAAGAGATACCCCTCACAAGTATGAGGGTGGAGGAGGGCATAACACTTTTGAGCCCTCTCCAAATGCCCCATCTGCCCAGCTGTTTGATCGATGTGTTTACCAACTGAGCTTCCAAACTCCATGTTCATGAGTTTTTATGGAAGTTTCATTATGTAGCACAATTAATTAAATCATTGGTCATTGGTGATTGAATTCAATCTCCAGCCCCCTCTTCTCCCCAGAGATGTGGGGGGGGGGGGAGGTGCTAAAGTTTCCAAACTTCTAGTCACAGCTTGGTCTTTCTGGGAATCAGTCTTCCTTCAGAAGCTATCTAGGGGTCCCAGCCAGGAGGCATCTCATTAGCACATACACAAAAATAATTGTTACTACTCGGGGGATTTCAAACATCTTAGGAGATCTGTGACAGGAACTGAGGTCCAAAATCAAATGTTAATTCTTACTATACCACGCTCACACTTTTTAATATTATCAGGGCACATCCTGATTTTACCTCCAGGTCCTTAAATCAGCATTTACTGCTTTTGGCCCAGAGGTAAGCCCAGGATGAACCAGGAGAAATTTTTTTTTTCAGGAGAAATTATATTGCTTATGGTGATCCCTCTGTCCAGGACTATATTCATTAACTACTTGAAGTATACAGAGGTGTAGCAACAGCTAAATTGGCATTTCTAAAAGATTGAGGATCAATCAAAAAAAGGAAAATTTTTCATCAAGAAGCCAGGTGGTTGGACAACGTTCATTCAATCGTTAGCCCTCTGCTCATTTCACTGTCCACATTTCCTATAGATCTCACCTAGCAGCAAGGTTTCCACTGTGGAAATGATGCTTTCTTTGAAAAAGTTGCTCAAATCCAACCCCAGGCTTCAACATCAGCTGACAACTGTGAGTTATTCATTGAGTATTATAATATCATTTCCTGCTCCACACTCTAAAATGAAACATATCATGTCCCTTGAGATAAGATTCCTACCAATTGCTCCTACTTTTTCTTTTTTTTTTAATAGTAGGACAACTATGATTATCAACTTATCAAATTCAAAATTTAGACACTGACTTTTTTAAGTTTTTATTTTAACTCCAGTTAGTTAACATATAGTGTAATATTAGTTTCAGGTGAACAATATAGCGACTCAACCCTTCCACACAGCACCCAGGGCTCATCAGGATAAGAGCACTCCTTAATCCCCAACACCTGTTCAAACCATCCCCCAACCCATATCCTCTCTGGTAATCACCAATTTGCTCTCTATAGTTAAGAGTCTGTTTCTTGATTTGTCTCCCTCTCTTTTTTCCCCTTTGCTTGTTTTGTTTCTTAAATTACACATGAGTGAAATCATATGGTATTTGTCTTTCTCTGACTTATTTCACTTACCATAATACTCCAGCTCCATCCACGTTGTTGAAAATGGTGAGATTTCAGTCTTTTTATGGCTGAATAATATTCCATTATATATATACCACTCTGCTTTATCCATTCATCACTTGGTTGATGCACACTTGGGCTGCTTCCATGTCTTGGCTATCGTAAATAATGCTTCCATAAACATAGTGGCGCATGTAGCCCTTTGAATTAGTGTTTTTGTAGTCGAGTACATATCCAGTAGTGTAACTGGATCATAAGGTAGTTCTATTTTTCACCTTTTGAGGAACTTCCATACTGTTTTCCACATTGGCTCAACCAGTTTGCATTCCCACCAACAGTGTATAAGTGCAGCAGAAATCCTTTTTCTACACATCCTTGCCAATACTTGTTGTTGTTTCTTGTGTTGCTAATTTTAGTCATTCTGACAGATATGGGGTGATAGATCATTGTAGTTTTGATTTGCATTTTCCTGACAATGAGTGATGTTGAATATCTTTTCATGTGTCTTTTGACCATCTGTATGTCTTCATTGCAGAAATGTCTATTCATGTCTTCTGCCCAATTTTAAAAAAATGGTTTATTTGTTTTTGGTGTGGGAGCTTAATAAGTTCTTTACATATTTTGGATACTAACCGTTTATCAGATATATCATTTGCAAATATCTTCTTTCATTCCATGGCTTCCCTTTTAGTTTTGTTGATTGTTTCCTTGGCTCTGCAGAAGCTTTTTATTTTAAAGTGTCCCCATAATTTATTTTTGTTTTTGTTTCTCAGGAGACATATCCAGAAAGAAGTTGCTATGGCTGATGTCAAAATAGTTACTGCCCATGCTCTCTTCTAGGATTTTTATGTTTTCAGGTCTCATATTTAGGTCTTTAATTCATTTTGAATTTATATCTGTATATGATGGACACTGACTTTATTCTTACCCTTTTCTCTAATTTCATATCAAAGCAGTCATCAATATGCCAATTATTTTTCAGTAAACATTCTCATATTTGCCCCTTTCCCCATTCTCTGGCAGCCTCTAGCCCTGAAAGTGAGCTCGCTCAATCTATTTTGGAGTAAACTGGGTTGTTACTTGGTGGTGGGATAGTGGCTAATCTGTTGCCAACAATTTCTCCATCTCGCCCTAGGTCTGTGTAGGATCATAGGATTCATTTTTATGAAGGTATTACTCCCTTTACTAAGATTCCTTCATTCAAAATTTACTGGTTCCCATTGTCAAATTTCTTAGCCTACTTGTGAAGAGTTTGTGAAGTCTCAGTCTTAGCAAATTCTCTATCTAGAGAGATATCTTTCCTACTTTTCCTATACATGAAACCATCACTCCAGTTAAACCCAGTAGAATACTCTGATGTAGTTTGAGGTGGTAAAAGATCTGAAATCAGAAGAGGAGAGTTTAAGCCTGCCTCAGCCACCATATTTCTGTGGGGCATTAAACATTCATTTCCCTCTCTGAAAATATTATTCATTAAAGTAGGGGTAACAAATATCATCATCTTAAGGTTGTGTTGATTATGCAGGTAAATATCAAATACCAGAAGCATTCCATAAACTCTTCCATACTACACAAATTAAAGGATGTATTACTTATTATTGAATCAGGAAACAGGAACTGCGCCCTGCTCATTGGTTTATATGTAGCACCAGGCATAGTGCCTAATACCTAGGCCCTTAATAAATATTAGCTGAATAAATGGACAAATGAATGATAATATAATTGTCTTTGCTGTCTCCTGAGACTCATGAAGAACTTCCCTATCACCATTACTTCCTTCCTTGGATTCTTATGCATTTGTGGTCTGTAAAATTTTAGCTATATTTTCATATGAATTTGACTTATCTTCCCGGCTAGATCATAGTTGAATTGAAGGCAGGGATTCCATTATATCTCTTTGTGTTTCTTACAGTGTGCTTAGACTTAACAATAAACTTAAATATCTTAGCAATAGCATACAAATGTTGCAATTTTCCCTAAATAATTCTTTAAATTATCAGAAAGGAGTGTGTGTGTGTGTGTGTGTGTGTGTGTGTGTGGTTGTATGTACCAGATCTAACTAGACCAGAGAACTACACTTTTGAGTTAATTGGACTCCGAAATCTCATCCTTATTAGCAAGTATTTCCAGATGCAGTGTCTCTCTCTGCTACTAATTTGAGGAAAATACCTTTTGTTAACAAACCTTCATTCTACCCATCAAAATGATGTCTAGAATGCCATCCTTGGACAAATATGCTCTTCATTAAAATTTTCTACTTGATATGTGCTTCATTTTGTTTCTTTTTATTCCTAAGCATCTGAAATAGTTGTATCGAAATATGAGCTCCTCTTATATATGATCACAGACTTATTTGTTTGTTTGTTGGTTTAAAATAAGTCCATTTGGTGGAGATAAGTGACAGAGCATTCAAATAGCTGTTGTTTGGAGCTTCAGGGCTATGAGAAGGAAAAAGCTTTCTGGGCTTGGAGACCAAGATGAATAACCATCAATCTCCCATCTTGCAAGCAGAGAATTTCATCCATGCAACTGACTTCTTCACTTAAGCTTGTTCCCACCAACATGACAGAGCTTCTGGTAGAATCAGAACAATCTACAACCTCTTCTGTCATCATAGTGGCTTTTCATTTTGCTGCAGTTGAGGCTGGAGAAACCTAAGAGTTAATTTTAATAAGACTCATCAGCCCATCTTGACAATAGAGGGGAAGGAACAGGGACAGGTAGATAACTGAGTGTTTTGACATTAGACCATTAACATGCAAATCATATGCAAAATCATATGCTAACAAGTGTGAGCCTTTGTTTGTGGATGGACGCTTTCCCCCCCAAATGGACAAGAGCCCTGATTCAATTCTATATGGGAAGGCACTTAGCAAGGCATCTGGTATGCACAGGAAAAGTGTAAAATGCTCTCTGAGCTCTTATTTTGACCTCTTTGGAAGACCAGGATTCCTTTAAATTTGACTTTATTGCCTGCTCACCGGAAGAGAGCACTGAAGCATGACATGGAACAGAAGCCCGTGTAATGCCCACACTCACCGTACATAGTAAATAACAGTAGTGAGAACACAGGGCAGCCGGCACAGACAGTGTCCTTCACATCACCCAGAGGCCACTGCAGAGCTCCCAGGGACAAGCAGCATTAATTATAGACTAATGATGCCATTTGCATGCACATTTTAAAAAACAGTAGTGAATGTAGCCCTAATAATTGAGGATGAGTGAGATGAGGCTGCATTAAAATGCTCTATTGAGTCTCCTATCTCATTTTAAAAAAAGACCTCTATCACCTTGGTGCTCATCAGTACACATTAACATTGGGTAACCATGCGACATGGAACATTATGCTGGTTCTTTACAGATACAATCACTTCATCAACCTGCTTTTGAAGTGTTTCCCCCCATCCACAACCTCTCATGATCACAAACTCAAGATTCCGGGTTGGGGGGGGGGGAAGAAAATATAACAACTTTTGATGTGAATGGAAAGACAAATGAAATGTCAGAAATTCTGATGTAGGTGAAAAGATAGGATTGCATAAATAATAAATCAGGCCTCATTTTGTACGAATATTGGGATTGTGCTCTGGGGTAATGAAGTACCAGTTTATGTGGTTCAGGCAATTATTGAGCTGGAGGACTGGAAGGAAAAAATCAATTCAAGGAAGTAACTTTTCTGTTTCCACAAAGCCATGGAGAAGCTCAGTATTGTTATGGCTCAGGAGTGAACATGGTAACCCCAGTGGAGGGTATCAGCCAAACTCTCAAGGAACTGAGACTTGCATCTTAGAAGGCCTGGAGGCCCTGGATTTCATAGGATTTCTGCATCATGGTCAGCGAGGTAGCCTTTTCTGCAGAGCACTTTGTGTTCTGAATTGAAACTAGGGAGATGGGGAGCTTAAGGAGATACTTTCAAAGTTTCTCCTTTTCAAAAACTTATCTTATAAGGCATGTTATAGGCACTCTATTAACTTCATTTTATTCCCACTCAGATAGTACAGAAGCATTTGACACAAACTCAAGGGTTGATTCGAAGTCCATTTGGGCAGCATCTCCCACTTGACTTCCTAGTTCTTACAATTCCTTTTACAGAATATATATATTTTATATATTTTACATATTTATGTATTTTATTTATATATACATTTACTTGTAAATTTATAATATTTATAAAATATAAATTTTATATTTTTATATTTTATATATCTATTTAAATTTTTTTCTCATGGAATAAACAAAAGAAACAAAAGAAAAAAAGACAACAACCCCTCTTTGTCCTCCTGACAAAGGTATTTCAATGTCCTCCTAATGTAAGTAAAACTGGCAACAGAATGATGACAGCTTCAGTACTTACAATGCACAATTCCTTTTTTGTTTTTTGGGGGGTTTTCTTGAGGGAGAGCCTGTGCATGAAAGTAGGGGCAGCCGGCGGGGGGTGGGGGGGTAGGAGCAGAGGGAGAGGGAGAGAGAATCTTAAGGTGTCTCCACACCCAGTATAGAGCCTATCAGGGGCTCAATCTCAGGACCTCAAGATTGCAACATGCGTTTATTTTTTTTTTATTTTTTTTAAGATTTTTATCTTTTTATGAGAGACAGAGAGAGAGAAAGAGAGAGAGACAGAGACATAGGCAGAGGGAGAAGCAGGCTCTATGCAGGGAGCCTGACATGGGACTCGATGCCCGGTCTCCAAGATCAGGTCCTGGGTTGAAGGCAGCGCTAAACCGCTGAGCCACCCGGGCTGCCCCATGACATGAGTTTAAATCAAGAGTCTGACACTCAGCTGACCAAATTACCCAGGTGCCCCTACAACATACAATTTCAATAAGACATGTTACTAGAAATCATGGCATAGGGAATGAAGACCTGAGATATGCTGTGTGGGGAGGTGTTAACTGATGTGTCAGGACTGGGAAGACTTTGCACACCATGGTTAGAAGGTGGCTCAGGAAATCAAAAATCCTTACAGATAAGAGATAAGAAATGAAATAAGTGAATGGCATGTTCACAATTGATAAAAGCCTTCAAGATCATCTGTTTCTACATTTTCATTCTCATTTTAAGATAAATAACCTGGAATCCAAAGGTTATTCTTGGCAGGAATTATAAAGTTTACTCGTGATAGAACTGGAACCAGAATAGAGGTCGCTTGACATGCACTCTGGTTTGATGCTGTTCTTTCCCCATGTGAAACAGGTTGTAATCAATGTTTTCCTAGGACAAAGAAGCTGGGAAAGGTCCCTTCAGTGTTTCCCAGTACATTATGTGGTAACTCTTGTGACCACACTGGGTATGTTTCTCCTCCAGTGGGAGATTGGCATGGGGACCTCATACAAGAAAGCTTTTTGGGGGATCCCTGGGTGGCGCAGCGGTTTGGCACCTGCCTTTGGCCCAGGGCACGATCCTGGAGACCCGGGATCGAGTCCCACATCGGGCTCCCGGTGCATGGAGCCTGCTTCTCCCTCTGCCTGTGTCTCTGCCTCTCTCTCTCTCTCTCTCTGTGACTATCATAAATAAATTTAAAAAAAATTAAAAAAATTAAAAAAAAAACAAGAAAGCTTTTTGGGACTTATTATTAATCCTATGAATACTAATACTTTATATTGCTATAGGTTTATGCCTTTTTTAAAGTACTTTCCTGAGCTTCATTCATTCACTCATTCACCCAGCTACTTCTTCCTATGTACTATGCACTCTAAGCCTTTCTGGATACTGTTTTATTTAATTCATGTATTAGGCCTATGAGGAGGTGTTAGGTGTTACTAGTCCATTTTATAGACAAGAAACAGGCCAACAGAAATAATGTAACCTGCCCCAGTTTACTGTTACTAGTCAATAGGAGAACCAGCTATCAAACCCAAATCTCTCTAATTCTGAGAGAGTTAGTTCTTAACCATATTGCAGGGTGATCTCTGCAATGGCATGAGTATGTATCCATCTAGATTAGGTTATCTAATTGCTGCAAAACCACCAGAAGGTCTATGCTACTGTAGCCATCTTATCGATCATTCATTCAACAAATATATATGGGTTCCTACTGTTGCCAAGCACTCTTCTGGTCATGGATGAACAAGATACATAAAGTTCCTGTCTTCATGGAGCTTTCTTTCTAGGGAGCAAACAAGCTATAAGCAAGTCGTTGTATGAATAAATAACACAATATCCAAGTGAACACAAAGAAGGAAACCAAGTAGAACGGGATGACAGAATGGCACTGGAAATGGAGACTATTTTAAATATGGAGGTCAGGGAGGCCCATTCTCAGCAGGTGATGTCTAAGCAGAAACCTCTATGATAAGAAAGAGCGAGCTATATAAATCTCAAGAAAATGAAGCCTTACAAGATTATGATGAAACCAAACCATAGAAATGAGAAATCGCCTTGCCTGAGGTCATGTAGCTAATAAGCAGCAGAGTGGGGGAGTCAAAGCCAAGTCTCTAAGCTCTGCCCTCTTTCTACTACAACACATATGGGTTTTTGCAGGTCAACTGCAAACCAATCAGCCACGTCGTTTTCATTTTCTTTTATTATCTGCAAGTGCGTTCAAAAACGATTTTCATATAGAAACAAATAAGGACAATACATGTTTTCCTTAGCCAGCTAGTTTAACCAAAAAGAATTTACTAAACACTTCAGTGGGGGCAGTTCTCAGAAGATGTCAAATAGTAGAATGCCCGATTTTCACTAAAAACAGGGGGATAAAGATATTCCCATACTTGATATGCATTCCTGAATAGTATTTCTTCTTACTCTTAAGTCTAATAAAAGATGTTTTATGTATACTCAAATGTATATCTAATTTGTTTTTGAAAGCAAACTAAATAATGTGTGTTCCATACAAGCCAAAAATTGAAGGAAATCCATACTGATATCCCCACTTTCCTGAGATTATCTGAAGCCCTGGGCTAACACAGTCCAGGAGCCATGGGGAGGGACCTTGGCTTTCTATTCTTTTCTCTCTTTTTTTAAAAAGATTTTATTATTTATTCATGAGAGACACACACACAGAGAGAGAGAGAGAGAGAGAGAGAGGCAGAGACACAGGCAGAAGGAGAAGCAGGCTCCACGCAGGGACCTCGATGTGGGACTCGATCCTGGGACTCCAGGATCATGCCCTGGGCTGAAGGCAGGTGCTAAACTGCTGAGCCACCCAGAGATCCCAGGCTTTCTTCTTCTTCTTCTTTTTTTTTTTTTTTTTTAGGCTTTCTATTCTTGATAGCCTCCCCAGAGATGCTCACATGGCACACAAATAACTGGGTGGCTCTGGTAGCAGTGTCTGTACGTTCTAAGCCAAACTCATAAACCAAGATCTTCACTGACACTCTGAAGGCTGCACATCTAGTGATTGGTCTCCAGGCCTCTCCTCAGACATTCTGACACCTACTGGGACATTCCATGTACATGGGAACCATTTGCCAAGTGCCCTCTTCTCTCTGAGAATAATCCAGGAAGACATACTTGGATGGGTTCAAAACACAAAGGTTATCTCCTCTCTCCACACCTTCTCCAACTTCAGAGTTCATAAAACTCACTTAGAGAATTTATTAGAACACAGATTGCTGGTCTCCACCTCAGGGATTTTGATTCAGTAGGCCTGAGGTAGGGCCAAAGAATACACTTTTCTAACAAGCTCCTGGGTGGTGCTAATGCTGCTGGTCCCTAGACCACCCTTTGAGTAACACGATTTATGTTACTTTTGCTTAAAAGGGATACAAATTTATCTTCTCATTCTTTTTGTGAAAGGGTATAGGGCAGCAAAAAGGATAGGACCCCAATTAATTTTTTTAAGATTTTATTTATTTATTCATGAGAGACACAAAGAGAGAGGCAGAGACATAGGCAGAGGGAGAAGCAGGCTCCCACGGGGAACTTGATGCCGGACTCGATCCAGGACCCTGGGATCACAACTTGAGCAAAGGCAGATGCTCAACCACTGAGCGACCCAGGTGCCCCCCAATTAATTTTTCAGTAACTCACACTGTTACACCGGTAAAGACAGAAGAGAGAGAAAATAGCAAAGGAAATTATATTTCCTGAAACAGGCGTGGTGGAGAGGGATTTCAGTGGTGAGAGCTTGTAACAGGGGTTGCCACCCCACCCCAGATCTTGCCTTATAAACCCACTCTGAGGTAGACCAGCTGCAATAGGAGCCGTTGAGAAATTTCTCCCAGACAAGTCTAGGCATTTCCTTTGCACTACCAATTAACTAGCCACAACTAGAATGCTCAGGCGCCCTGGCCCAGAATGCAATCCACACAAATACTCATTGTGTGGCAGACCGTGTCTCTGGCAGCATCAAGAATTTCATATTGCAAATACAAGGGGAAGCAAAAGAAATGAATATATATATATATATATATATATATATATATATATATACGCTTACACATATATGTACAACACATTTCAAACACCAAGAGCTTTGCCTTGCCATCGTGCATTTTTCACACTTTTTTTCTGCATTACACTCTAATCCTGTGTATGTTTGCCCTCTACCTTCCACTACAATATTCTGCTGAGACTATATTCTGTTTTCTTTGATGTGCTGCCTTTTGGCAAGAAGTAGCCTGGAAAAAGAACACATTTATATCTGTTGCCTCCTTTCATAACCTGAACTTTTACCAAACCTCATTTTAAAAAAATGGTTCATGAGTCATGCAAGAAATGCTATAGAAGATGTGCAAAGAAATAAAGAACTTGAACAGAGAGTGTGTCCCATCCATTATTTGAAAAGTTTTCTCTTCCCCACCATGGATCTATGCTTTCATATCAAAGCTAGGCAAACCGGGATGAAAAGCGTGTTCTGGAGGTACCCAAAAGAAGCAACTTGCGAATCAATTCAGTCCCAAATCACAGCTTTCTCTAATGTAAAATAACCTTAAGCTGCTCTGGGGAGCTTAAGTTGCATTTGAGGATATATAAACAGACAACCTGAAAAACGTTCCCACAATGCCCAGGCTAGCGAGGATGGACACAAAAGTTTTGAAGAGGTGGAGAAATACCGTCATTATTGCTGTAGAGCTTTGAAGGGGACAGGAGAAAGTTGGAGAAAGATCCACCAACAATAACAACACTGTTCAACCAGAGCATCTCTGATTACAACAAGGTATCTTCCAAACTTAGGCTCTTAATGGACACAGCTGGGAAAGCGGAAGAAGGATCTACTTGCATTTTTCCTATCCTGAGGCTATACTCAATTCAGATACTCCTGTCAGCCAAATCCTGCACTTGCCCTTCTTCAGCAGCCTGTAGTGTAAGAATGCCAGGTATCACAGTACATTGTTCAATCATTCATTCACTACTCAACCTTCCCTCCACTATTCTTCTCTTACGTCAGGAATCATCATCATGACAATAACATTACTGATGGGGAAAGTTTGCTGAAGAGCCACCAGGTAATTCAATTTCCCTCAACAACTTGAAGGAGATGGAGGAATTATCTATTCAAGAGAAATGTGTGTGTGTGTGTGTGTGTGTGTGTGCGCGCGCGTTGTATGTGTTTGTGATTTCATATTCATTTTATATGTGAGAAAAGGGAACTGGGCATTTCAGCCATCTACTTGCTAATTAATATTCTAGCCCAAAAAATAAAAAAATAAAAAATAAAAATAAAAAAAAAATATTCTAGCCCAAAATGCTCTGCTATAGATATTAGAAATCAAGTTTCCCATAGGACTGTCACATTGTTTTTAACCCAGAGCTATGATGCTTCGCCTTACAACTAGGAAGGTTTCATTACTGTCTGCTGTGTCTTCATTCTCCTTTGGAACTTCTCCAATTTCCCCAGAAACACAGGTGGTCTTTTGAATAAACAGAACTAACATATTGAGCTCCATAAGCTCTATGATGAGATGCATTTCTCTCGTTCACAGCTGTTGCTTGCACAGTTGGAATAATGCACAACTATGAGGTGGCTACTTAGTGAACTGGAGGTTCCTATTCAGAGCATAAATTCATAGAAAGGCGTCTTCAGGTAAAGAAGGAACAGAAGATAAGTGGCACTCCACAGGGGTCTGTATATTTTTCATTATCTATGTGAGGGACATGAAAACGTGTTTAAGGATCCACTGAAGAATTTGATGGTATTCATCCTACTTCAGAGGAAGCCTGTGCTGAGTGGATTTCATTCTATCACAAAATAATTGGGATAAAGGTCCTTGAATCAGCATGCTCTATGCTTCTGGCATTTAATCGAACTCAAATGGTAGCTGCGATAAAATCATTTTACCATTTCCTTCCTGTTCGTTTAATACTAAAAATATTTGAGGAGTCATGGTATGATGCAAAGTCCATTTCACAATGACACCATGGTCAGTGTTCAAGGGTTTAAATAACATAAACAGAATAAAAAAAACAAGCAGGAACAATGAAGTTTATACTGCAAAGTTGTGACAGCTCTGTTAGCACGTAGCAATCTTGAATTTTTTCTCAGCTTTTCCCCTGTTGGTCTAGCTGGTCTTCTGGGGGAGGGGCCTGCTGTGCTGGCACTGAGGTGGGCACTTGACGGGATGAGCACTGGGTGTTATCCTATATGTTGGCAAATTGAACACCAATAAAAAATAAATTTATAAAAATTTTAAAAAAAGTAAAATTAAATAAATAAAATTTTTTTAAAAAATAAAAACATAAAAATCATAGGATGGTAGAATGTGAAATTTTTCTCAGCTACTGTTCCTCTCCAAATAGAAATTTAATTATGAAGACTTTTAATGGCTTTACTTGCTGAACTGTACATTAGTACTTATAACAATACAAGAAAATGCTTTGGAAAATGAGATAATGTCAACATATGCCAAAAAGGTAGAGGGGACTTTTAATTAAAAACAAACAAACAAACAAAACCGGGGCACTGGAGTGGCTCAGTCAGTTAAGCAGCCAACTCTTGATCTCAGCTCAGGTCTTTTTTTTTTTTTTTTTTTTTTTTTTCCGGCTCAGGTCATGATCTCAGGGTCATGGGATTGAGCACCACGTTGGGCTCCAAGCTCAGCAGGGAGTCTGCTTCTCTCCCTCTTCCTCTGCCCCTCCTGCCACACTCTTTTTCTGTCTCTCTCTTTTAAATAAATCTTTTTTAAAAAAGAAGAAATTAGGTGTGTAAAATATAAGTTATTAAACAAAAGTAGTACTTATGAAATAACAACTATTTATAGGAACTAATTAGGGATCAGAGATGTGACTGGAATAATTCTTGAAATAAAAGATTCATAATCAATGTATCATAAATGGACATTGCTATGGGGGATTTACTTTCTCACAGTAACTAAACCCTGGGGGAAGAAAAACTTATTCTTGGAGGTATTGTTGATCTTACAAAAGGGGGAAACATTCAGAGAAAGAAACATAAACACCGTCGGTCAATCTGGGTCTAGGGTCAGTTGTTAACTGAGATAGAAGAGCTCAGGAGTCAGGATAGGAATACAGGAGCTGAGGCCAGCATTGAGGAAATGTGCTAGGGTGGAAAGGTGATGAATTATCATGGAGCCAGAGAGGAACTAGTAGAATGGAAATTTATAAGATGTAAGTGTGAGGGAAGACAATCAGATGTAAAATGTTCTAAATTTCATATATTGTTTAGGATACAGATAAAGGTATTGTTTAACTTCAGATTTTACTATGTTAAACATGCACCATAAAGCTCAATAACCTGAAAGAGATAAAAAATAAAATGTATGGGGATCCCTGGATGGCTCAGTGGTTTAGTGCCTGCCTTTGGCCCAGGGCATGATCCTGGAGTCCCAGGATTGAGTCCCACATCGAGCTCCCTGCGTGGAGCCTGCTTCTCTCTCTGCCTATGTCTCTGTCTCTGTGTGTGTGTGTGTGTGTGTGTGTGTGTCTCATGAATAAATAAATAAAATATTTTAAAAAATAAATAAAATAAAATGTATAATGTTGAATGAGAGAAAAAAATTGAGGAAGAAAAAAAAAGATAAAAAAAAATTCAACCCGGGGCACCTGGGTGACTCAGTTAAGCATCCAACTCTTGATTTTGGCCTAAGTCATGATCTCAGGGTTGTGAGATCAAGCCCTGCATTGGGCTCTGGGCTCTGTGAGGAGTCTGCTTGAGATTCTCTTCTTCTCTCTGTCTCTGCCCTCCCCCCATGCTCTCTCTCTCTAAAATAAATAAATAAATCTTTAAAACATATTCAATCTAAAAGGCTAAGAGAAAAATGGAGCAGAAATTAGTAGAGAAATTAGTAGAAATAGTTGCCTATAACAACAATGAAGACTACCAAATGGACTAAACTCAAGTTTGAGGAAAAAGAGAATCACACTGGATTTAATCAATATGTTAGTCCTGAAGGACTCATCCCAGTGAAGACCAAGTAAATAACTTATGGACAAAATCACCAAAACCACTACTATTAGCATCAGTAATTATAAACAAGAAGTAACAGATTTTGACTGACAAAAACTACAGATGTTTAACTTGATGCATATATTTTATGGCTACATGAAATGATTGAGTGAAATAGTCAATATAAATTCAATATGTAATTCAATATATATTTGATATAATTTGCTTTCACCAAGAAATTATTGACAATAGAAAGAAAGATTTAGAAGAAAAGTCTTCCAGGACTGAAAAATGTATTCATAGAAATAAAAGATTTGGTGGATGTGTGATACAGCAGTTTTACACACTGAAAAGAAAACTGGTAACCAGAGGATATAGCTACAAAAAAATATATAGATAAGACACCTGGGTGGCTCAGCAGTTGAATGTCTGCTTTTGGCTCAGGGTTTGATCCTGGGTCCAGGGATCAAGTCCTACATCGGGCTCTCTCTGAGGAGCCTGCTTCTCCTTCTAAGTCTCTGTCTTTCTCTCTGTGTCTCTCATGAATAAATAAATAAAATCTTTAAGAAATATATAGATAGATGGACAGGTGGATGGATAGACAGATATATCTTCAAAATACAATAAAAGAGGAATAAGGATTTAAGAAAACATGAGAAGTTAAGAGATGTTGGAACATAGAATGACAAGGACCAACGTGAGTTTATTCTTAGCCCCTTGAGGACCGCATGGAGGGAACGGAGGAAAAGTAGCATCTAATCTCAGAAAAGCATGGATCTGTAGAAGTAGTAAGCACAATTTGTCCCAAAGGGGATAAATCAAGAAAAATTCCTTATGACATATCTTTGTAAAACCAGAAGACTCCAAGGACAAAGAAAATATCTTGAACAGCCAGAGAGAAAAGACAAGATCATATCTTGTTTAGCATGAAGATAAAAGGTATTTTTATGTTTGGATTTTGTTAATTTAGATAGGCATGATAAAATTTCAGTGGCCATCAATAAGGTATTAAAAGTGGAATGTCTACATTTGAAGGACAGAAAAAAGTTGAGGAAGAAAATATAAAAAAAAAGAAAAGGAAATATAAAAAATATTAAATCAAAAATTGGTAAGGGAAAAGAAAAATAGCACAAGAAGAAAGTAATTGAAAAAGTTCCAAGAAATCAGGATAACCAAATGGGTTATATTAGAATTTTTTTAAAAAGAAATCACAGTGAATTTAACAAATATCTCTTCCATAGCTAAAGACAATGGTGCCTGTGTAGTAATCGACCTCCCCAGTTTCCTTCCCAGTATGTAATGAAACAACTACATAACTGGGAAAATTCTACCCAAGATTGTGCCCTTACCCTGCTCAGATAGCCATAACAAAATACCTCATGCAGGTGGCTTAAACAATAGAAACGTGTATCTCCTACTTCTGGAGGCTGGAAATCCAAGATCAAGATCTGGCTGGGCTCTGTTTGGGGTTACAGCTCTCTTCCTATCTTGCAGACAACTGCTTTGTCCTCACATCCTCTGAGCATGCATGGAGAGAGAGAGATACAGGGCTCTCTGGTGTTTTTTTCTTCTAAGGACACTAATCCTATTTGTCAGGGCCCCGCTGATATGACCTTATCTAACCTTAATTACTTCCTTACTTCAAATACACCCACACCATGGGTGAAGGCTTTATATATGAATTTGGGAGAACATATATATTCGGTTTATAACATTCTACCCCAGGCCCCCCTTAAATTCATGTCCTTCTCACATGCAAAATACATTCATTCTATCCCAATAGTCCCAACAATTTTAATTCATTTCCACATCAATTTTAAAGTCTAAAGGTCAAAGTATCATCTAAATATTTAAACCAGCTATGCATGAGTCTGAACACATGATCCATCCTGAGGCAAAACTCCTTGACAGCTGTGAGCCTGTGAAACTAGATGAGTCATATGCCTCCAAACTCCAATGGCAGGACATTCACATTACAAAAGGAAGAAATTGGGAAGAAGAAAAAATCTAGCAAGGCAGATTTCCATTGGATTGTAAGGCTCAAGAATAATCCTCTTTGATTTGATGCTCTGTCCTCCATGCCCGCTGGGGTGGCAGCATCATAACGAGACTCTGTGAGGATGGCCCTGGGCCGTGGCATCCAGGTCCCTAAAAAGGAAGAGGCCCAATTCTTTGAAACAGGACTCTGGGCCAGTGGTGGGAATGGCTTCCCTGCTGATGTCTAAAGCACCTTTGGGGTGATAAAATATTATAATATATGTCATAGACAAAGAGAATATATGTAACTATTTCCTTATCTTTTATCTTAGTTTTTAGCAGCTTCCCATAATGGCTTAAAATTAATTTTCTCTGCCCTTCATCCCACTGGGAATTTGATGAGATTCTCACATTCATGGGATGATATTTTTAAGTCAAATATGGCAGACTGTCAGCCATTATTTTACCTCTTTCTCTGGAACTCCATTTGCCTTATTTTTAGATTTTTTTCATACTGTCCTGTAGGTCATGAACACTATTTTTAATTAATTAGTTAATTAATTAATTGTCTCTCTGCTATAGTTTACATAATTTCCATTTGCCTAGTTTTATTGCATGAATCCTTTTTTCTGCAATGTCTCTTCCAATATTAAGTCCATCTAGGGAATTTTTGTTTTTAGATATTGTATTTTCAATTCTAGAACTTCCTTTTGGTTCTTTTTAGAGATTCCAGATCTCTCATGAAAACCTCTGTCTCCTCACCTCCTATAGCCACCTTTTCTTGTATATTTACAAAATATTTAGCATGGTTATTTTTCTGCTATTTCCAAAATGTAGGTCCTTTCTTTCTCTGCTTAGTAATTTTTTTTTTAAATTTTTATTTATTTATGATAGTCACAGAGAGAGAGAGAGAGAGGCAGAGACACAGGCAGAGGGAGAAGCAGGCTCCATGCACCGGGAGTCCGATGTGGGATTCGATCCCGGGTCTCCAGGATCACGCCCTGGGCCAAAGGCAGGCGCCAAACCGCTGCGCCACCCAGGGATCCCTGCTTAGTAATTTTTACCGTATACTAAATATTCTGAATGATATATTTATAGAAGTTCTGTGTTCTATTTTCTTTCTCTAAATCTGTTAAGGTTTTGCTAGTAGATGGTGAGATCACTGGCAGCTCCCCTTAGTCTTGTGGAGACTTGGTGTTAGGTTTTTGTTGAGCAGGTCTATTTTGGTTTTATCTGTATCTCTTAGTCAGAGTCCTTTGAAGATTCACAGAAAAGTTCAAGCTGTAGATCATGTACCTCTAGTTTGAAAGGATTTTAACTCTAAATTCTGTCTCCCTAGCTGTGGAGAACCACCAATTCAAGGCTCATCTGTTGCTCAGTCTTCCACAGCTGCTGATCCCAGAGCCATTTTGAGCCTTACCCTGTGCTTGTGCAATCTGGGAGCTGGCCCAGAACTTTGTGGAAGTTCATATATGGATTTGGGAGCTCCCCAAGGGTGGCTTCTTCTTTTCTAGGATTTAATTAATCAATTTCTAGTAAGTGTGACAATGCCTAAGTCTGACTTCTGATTTCTGATACCTTTAAGACTATTGATCTCTTTCCTTGTTTTGTTGTATGAATAGACATGAATGCCTTGGGAAGAGAAGTCAGATGAATGTAGGTCTCACCATTGCAGTTACTTTCTTACAAACGTTGTATTTTATCTAGTTGATGGCTGTTTTCTATCTTTCCCAGTGCTTTAAACAAGTTTATAATTGTAGCAGCAGGAGGGTTAGTCTAATACAAGCTACTATGCCATTATTAGAAGCCACAAGTCCTGTGTTAATAATGAATATTTAATGATGTCCTAAAAGTTAGTAAGATTAAAAAAAACACAATAGAAAAAAATTAAAGATACAATCAATTGGGCACTTCACAGGAGAGGAAATGGGTGAGAAATAAACATATGAAAATATGAGCTTCATTAGTAATTAGGAAAATACAAAGTAAGACCATAATGAGATATTGATTCATATCCATTTGAATAACAAAAATAAAAAAAGGTAGGTGATATGAAATGGTAGGGAAAATGTAGATCAATAGTAGAATATCACATATTCTGGTGAAAATGTAAATTGGGAAAGAATAGTAGTCAATGTCTTATAAATTTGAATATTCATATAACCTAGGACCTAGCATTTTTCACTTCTATTCAAGAGAAAATCTTATGCATGTTGCAATAGACTTTTTTTGGTCAACTTAGTATTATCCCCACTCTTTTCTATACTTCCTATGTAGAAAGGAAGCAGCATAGTAACTATATATTTCCCAGATATCTTAGCCAACAGAATTATGGGTTAGATGATACCATTATGAACCACTTCTGTGAAATTAGAAAGGCCAAAAAGAAAGAGAAGCCATTAACTTTCAAAAGCGCGGTAAGCAAAGCAGGGAACATGGGTAGGGAATAGAAACCAGGTTTCGTCAGGGCAGCTGATAATCCTGCTGAAAACATCCCACTTCACTAATGCCTGGAGGTGAAATCATTGAAACCAGCTTCCCTCCACCTCAAGATTTCCTGGAAGCTAGCTGCAGTATCTCTGACCTTCACAAGTCCTTTAAACAAATATGTAAACACCTAATGCCCTGTATTAAATCCCTTCCTATTCAATACACTCTAAATAGAGGTGTTTTTTTTTTTTAATTTTTACAATAAAAACAATGTGATGCTGTCAACCCAAGGACAGATATATAAGTAGTGGTATGTACATATAATAAAATATTTTACATAAAAAACATGGACAAATCTCAGAATCTTAATAATGAATGAAAAGTAAGTCTCAGAGGATTTCATATACAAGTACCCTTTTAATAAAGTACAAAAATGTGTAAAAGCAAGCCATTTATTTTAGGCATATATCTCTGTGCATAAAAAAAACTTTTAAACAGCAAAAGAAAAATAAACACAAAACTTACAACAGCTGAGTTAGAGAAATAGAGACAAAACAAAAAAGGAACATAGAGACATATGTAAGTTATTGCATAGATTTCTGTTAACAACTTACTTTGGTGGCATATTCATGGATATCCACTGTAGTGTGAAAATAAATTAATTAAAAATGATACTGGCTATGGGGCACCTTAGTGACTTAGTTGGTTAAGCATCTGACTTTTGGCCCAGCTTAGGTCTTGATCTCATGGTCGTGAATTCAAGCCCTGGATTAGGCTCCATGCTACACATGGAGCCCACTTTAAAAAATAAAATAAAAGATACTGGCTAGAGCAATGTTAATGTGTTCATGAACCCAGGATTAAACAAACCCAATTTTGTGCACCCATACTCTTAAAATAAAACCTCATACATGGTCTCTGGGTGGCGCAGCGGTTTGGCGCCTGCCTTTGGCCCAGGGCGCGATCCTGGAGACCCGGGATCGAATCTCACATCGGGCTCCCGGTGCATGGAGCCTGCTTCTCCCTCTGCCTATGTCTCTGCCTCTCTCTCTCTCTCTCTGTGTGACTATCGTAAATAAATAAAAATTTAAAAAAAAAAAAAAAAACAATTGGAGAGTACTAACTCAGTCACTTGGAAGATTGGACGGAATAATTTTTTAAATGTAGCACAAAGAAGGGGTGGGGGGGGGGGGAAGGATGAAAAGCCATAACAAAATTTAAAGCATTTCGAATAGAAACTCCAAACTGAATATATATGTATAATGATATTTCTAGAAGCAAATAAGAGAAAGCATGAATGATAGGCAATACTAGAAAATATATAAAATAAAATAACAATAGCCAATTGTTTCCCAGAACTAGGAGGAAAAAAACATGAGTTGATAGGTTGTCAGTGCTCAGTAAGGGCCAGGAAGGGAAACAAATATAAAACCTCACTGAAAATGCCATAGTACAAACATAACTCTAAAGAGAAAAAAAGAGGTGCCTGGGTGGCTCAGTCAGTTAAGCATGCAACTATTGATTTTAGCTCAGGTCATGATCTTGGGGTCATAACATCGAGCCCTGTGTCGAGCTCCATGCTAATGTGGAGCCTGCTTAAGATTCTCTCTCCCTCTGTACCACCCCCTCTCACACGCTCTTTCTCTAAAAATAAATACATAAATAAATAAAATCACAAAATCTACCAGAGAAAAAGGAAGAGTATCCTTAAAAATAAAAATTGGACTGGCATCAGATCGCTTATCAGTACCACAGACTATAAGAAAGCAGTTGGAAAAGTATTTCTAAATCCTGAGAGAAAATAACTTTGAACCTAGAACGCAATGCACAATAAAACTTCAAGAGTAAAAGTTTAATGAAGATATTTTAATATGCTTAAAAGACTTAAAATCCTACTCCTTATACACTCTCACAGAGGTAAACAATTCTAACAAGAAAGGAAGTAAACACAAAAAGAAAAACTTAGATTCAAAAAATGCACTGGCAAGCAGTATATAAGCAGGCATGTCTATTAGTAATAGCTAAATATTGATAAAACTATTTTAACAATTAGTTCAAATTAAAAATTAGATGATAGCATGGGCTATGGTGGTTCTTGTGAGGGGGCTTGTGGTTAGTGAGTAAAACCCAGAATAAAAAAATATTCTAACATGTTTAAATTCATGGAAGGAAGAAAGTAATTGGAAGGAAGAAAGTAATTGGAAGGAAGAAAGTAATTGAGTAACACCAGACTTTATTAGGAACTCTAATAAATCTTGAACAATTCAACAAAAGCACAATGGAGAAGAAAAGGAAACAATGACCAAGCTCATACAAGCACACCTCATTTTATTGTGCTTTGCTTTATTGTACTTCACAGATACTGTTTATTTTTTTTCTTTTACAAATGGAAGGTTTATGGCAACCCTGTGTCTAGCAAGTCTATCAGTGCCATTTTTCCAACAGCATTCTCTCAATTCGTGTCTCTGTCACATTTTGGTAATTCTTCCAACATTTCAAATTTTTTTTTGTTTATTATCATATTTGTTGTGGCAATTTGTGATCAATGACTTATCTTTCATGTTACTATTACAATTGTTTTGGGGCTCCGTACCCATGTAAGATGGCAAAATTAATTGATAAATGTGTGTGTTCTGATTGCTCCACTGACCAACTATTCTTTCCCCCATTTTCTTTCCTTGCCCTCTGAGACACAGCAGTATTAAAACTAGGCCAATTAATCAACCTACAATAGCCTCCTGTTTGAGTAAAAGGAAGAGTCACAGGTCTCTCCCTTTAATTCAAAAGCTTGAAATGATCAAGCTCAGGAAGGAAGGCATGTCGAAAGGCAAAATAGACTGAGAAGTAGGATCTTATGTCAGTTAGCCAAGTTGTGAATGCAAAGAAAAGTTCTTGAGGAAAATAAGAAGTGCCACACCCTTTTTGAACTCGGCCACAGTAACTTCTTGCAAGATACATCCATGAAGGCAAAAGCAACAAAAGCAAAAATGAACTATTGGGACTTCATCAAGATAGGAAGCTTTTGCACAGCAAAGGATACAGTCAACAAAACTAAAAGACAACCTACAGAATGGGAGAAGATATTTGCAAATGACGGATCAGATAAAGGGCTAGTTTCCAAGATCTATAAAGAACTTATTAAACTCAACACCAAAGAAACAAACCATCCAATCATGAAATGGGCAAAAGACATGAACAGAAATCTCACAAAGGAAGACATAGACATGGCCAACAAGCACATGAGAAAATGCTCCGCATCACTTGCCATCAGGGAAATACAAATCAAAACCACAATGAGATACCACCTCACACCAGTGAGAATGGGGAAAATTAACAAGGCAGGAAACCACAAATGTTGGAGAGGATGCGGAGAAAAGGGAACCCTCGTACACTGTTGGTGGGAATGTGAACTGGTGCACCCACTCTGGAAAACTGTGTGGAGGTTCCTCAAAGAGTTAAAAATAGACCTGCCCTATGACCCAGCAATTGCACTGCTGGGGATTTACCCCAAAGATACAGATGCAATGAAACGCCGGGACACCTGCACCCCGATGTTTATAGCAGCAATGTCCACAACAGCCCAACTGTGTAAGGAGCCTCGGTGTCCATGGAAAGATGAATGGATAAAGAAGATGTGGTTTATGTATACAATGGAATATTACTCAGCCATTAGAAATGACAAATACCCACCATTTGCTTCAATATGGATGGAACTGGAGGGTATTATGCTGAGTGAAATAAGTCAATCCGAGAAGGACAAACATTATATAGTCTCATTCATTTGGGGAATATAAATAATAGTGAAAGGGAATAGAGGGGAAGGGAGAAGAAATAGGTAGGAAATATCAGAAAGGGAGACAGAACATAAAGACTCCTAACTCTGGGAAACGAACTAGGGGTGGTGGAAGGGGATGAGGGTGGGGGGTGGGGGTGACTGGGTGGTGGGCACTGAGGGGGGCACTTGACAGGATGAGCACTGGGTGTTATTCTGTATGTTGGCAAACTGAACACCAATAAAAAGTAAATTTATTATTAAAAAAAATAAGAAGTGCCACTCCTATGAACACATGAATAAGAAAGCTAATATGGAGAAAGTGTGAGTGTTCTGGACAGGAGACCAAATAAGCCACAGTATTCCCTTCACCCAAAACCTCATCCACTGCAAGGCCCTAACTCTCTCTAATTCTATGAAGGCTGAGAGAGGTGAGGAAACCATAGAAAAATCTGAAGCTAGGAGAGGTTGGTTGTTCATGAGGCTTAAGGAAAGAAGCCATCTCCATAAGGTAAAAGTGCAAGAAGAAGCAACAAGTGCTGCTGTAGAAGCTGCAGCTAGTTCTCCAGAAGATCTAGCTGAGATAGTTCATGAAGGTGGCTACAATAAACAATAGATTTTCAGTGTAGATAAAACAGCCTTCTATTGGAAGAAGATGCCATCTAGGACTTTCAGAGCTACAGAGAAGTCAATGCCTGCCTTCAAAGGACAGGCTGATGCTCTTGTTAGGGGCCAATGAAGCTACTGACTTAGTCGAAGCCAATGCTCAGTTACCATTTTGAAAATCCTAGAGCCCTTAAGAATGATGCTGGATCTACCCTGCCTGTGTTCTATAAATGGAACAGCAAAGCCAGGATGACAGTACATCTGTTTATAACATGATTTGCTGAATATCTTAAGCCCACTATGATCATCTGCTGCTCAGAAAAATGATCCCTTTCAAAATATTAGTGGTCAATGACAGTGCACCTAGTCACCCAAGAGCTGGTGGAGATGGACAGTGAGATAAATATTGTTTTCATGCCTGCTGACACAACATCCATTCTGAAACCCAAGAATTTTTCCTTCCAAATCATATTACTTAGGAAATACATTTCATAAGCCCATATAGCTGCCATGCATAGTAATTCTTTTGGTGGATCTGAGTAAAGTGACCTGAAGACCTTCTGGAAAGGAGTCACTATTCTAGATGCCATTAAGAACATTCAGGATTCATACCTAGAGGTCAAAATACCAACATGAACAGGAGTTTGGAAGAAGTGACTCCAAACTTCATAGAAGATTTTGAGGGGTTTAAGACTTCTGTGGAGGAATCTTGAGGTCTAAATTGTTGCCATCTTTTGATAAAACTTGAAAGGATGAAGAGTTGCTTCTTATGGATGAGTAAAGAAAGTTGTTTCTTGAGGTGGAATCTACTCCTGGTGGAGATGCCATGAAGATTGTTGAAATAACAAAATATGGGATCCCTGGGTGGCGCAGCCGTTTGGCGCCTGCCTTTGGCCCAGGGCGCGATCCTGGAGATCCGGGATCGAATCCCACGTCAGGCTCCCGGTGCATGAAGCCTGCTTCTCCCTCTGCCTGTGTCTCTGCCTCTCTCTCACTGTGCTCCTATCATAAATAAATAAAAAATTTAAAAAAAAAGAAATAACAAAATATTTAGAATATTACATAAACTCAGTTGAACAAGCAGTGGCAGGGTTTAAAAGGATGCACTCCAATTCTGAAAGAAGTTCTACAAAGGGTACAATGCTACCAAACAGCATCACATGCTACAGAGAAATCATTCATGAAAAAAAGAGTTCACTGATGTGGCAAACTTCACTTTTTTCTTGTTTTAAGAAATAGCAAAACAAACAAACAAAAAAATAGCCACAGCCACCTCACCTTTGGTAATCACCACCCTGAACAGTCAGCAGCCAGCAACATCAAGAGAAGACCCTCCACCAGCGAAAAAACCAGGACTCATTGACTTCTCAGAAGATGGTTAGCATTCTTTACCAGTAAAATATTTTTAAATTAAGCTACCTGCATTGTTTTTTTTTAGACATAATGCTATTTCACACTTAATAAACTACAGTATAGTGCAAACATAACTTCTATATGCACTGGGAAACCAAAAAATTCATTTGACACACTTTATGGCAATATTTGCTTTGCTGTGGTGGTCTGGAACCCAACCTGCAATATCTCCAAAGTATGCCTGTTAGTAGAAAACACATGGAAAAAGAAACTAGATATAAACCTAAAGATCTTATTAACTATAGCAAATGTTAGTACTGTATTAAAAGATAGAGAACCTCAGAATGAATAATATAATATGCAAATAGAGGCTATTTATAAAATGCACATAGCTTAATGAAGAGGAATCAGAGATGTTGAAAATAAGAGAATGGAAAAATGCAAAACAGTCAAATATTAATAAAAAGAAGGTATAATGATATTAAATCTGACAAAATAGAATCCAAGGAACACAGAGAGACATTTTATATATCAGTAAATGGAAAGTTGCAGTAATGAGATAGAAGGTTTTGAACTTGAATGAACCCAAATAAAGCTTAAAATATATAAAAGCAAATCTGATAGAAACACAAAGAGAAACAGACAAATCCATAATCATAGTGTAAATCTGTCATATAGTGACAGATCAAGTACCCAAAAAAAGCAAGGATGTTAAGAGATTTGAACAACATAATGAACAAATTTGCTGTAACAGATTTGTATAGAACTTTGCATTCCTAAAAACAGGGAATGTACACTCTTTTCATCTACACAAAGGCCGTTTACAAAGACTGCTCTAGACACAAAAGGAAGTCTCAACAAATTCCATACTGTTAGCATTAAGATGGCCACATTACACACAATAAAATGAGAAGTCAACCAGAAAACAGCCCCTTCCCTACTAACTCTATATATCTAGGACTTTTTTCCCTGTGTGTCAGTAATTAATGAGTTAAGTAGGAAACCAGTGTGAAAATTGCAAATTATTTAATAATGTAAAACAATAATATATATCAAGTCCAGTGAGATAAAGGCAATATAGCCCTCAGAGAATTTATACACTTCAAATTATTTCTTAAAAACACTAAAGATTAAATAAATTAATATTTCTACGGAATATGCTAGAAAAGGAATAACAAAATGAATCCAGATAAAGCAATGGTAGGAAATAAAGCTACCACCTTGTAATGATAATAAGTATACAAAAAAAAAAAAACTAGAATTAATTAAAGCAAACCAGTGCCTCACTTAAAACTAATGAAATAATTTTGTGGGTATATTAAAGGAAAACACATGAAATGGTAAAAGAAAAAAATAAGTTAAAAAAACACAAGTAGATAAATGTCTCTATAAATCAAGATATTTTAAATTTGTTACATTGTGACAGGACATTTAAAAATTAACAAGAATCTTGAAAATCTGAATGACAAGGACAGTTTTCTAGAAAAATATAAATTATCAAAGAGAAGTAGAAAACCTAAACAGACTAATTAGCACAGCATAAATTGAAAAAAAAAATTGCCAACATCATCTGATGTCCCAGTGTTACTGGTATCATATCAAACAAGGTTTTCTCAATTTAAGTGCACTTAACCTTGACACTACTAATTTCTAGTAGCAAGGTTTTATGGACACTAAAATGAACTATGAATAGAATTTACTCAGCACATACAACTGTATAGACAACTAACACTGTGTTGATCTTTCAAATATGGCAGCCTTTACTAAATGTGTGTTTTTTAAAAACCTAAATACTAAAAAATGGATGTAATAAAGGAATTGCTTTCATATCCAGTGGCATTCTTAGTTAACCCCATTAAATTTATAATGTCCTTAGCCTTGGAATTGTTCATTATTTCACTGGGACCTTGCTTTCGCAGGTTTCCAGGTTTAATAACAAATGCCTAAGTTGTACTTCATGAGGAAATTGTTAGAGAATAAACTTACAGAACAGTTTAGAAAAGCTTTTCCTTTCAGTAATCCAAGTTTCTAAGTGAAAGACAGACTGAGAAGAAGACAGAGAGGTAAAAGTAACCTTTTAAAGCTACTATTAATATAAACTATTGATGCTGATAATCACTACAGTAGGCAGAATAATGGCTTCCCAAGGATGTCCATGCCCTAGTCCCTAGACCACTCACTCAGTGTGTTACCTTACATGGAAAAAGGACTTGCAGATATATTTAAGGTTGAGAATTTTAAGGTAGAGAGATGAGCATGAATTATCCAGGTGGATCCAGCTTTACCACATGAGCCCTTCCTTACAGTCCAGAGAACTTACCCTAGCTGGAGTCTGAGAGAGTCAGTAAAAAGGAAGGTCAGAGAGATTCCAAGTGTGAGCAGAACTTGACACCCCATTGCTGTGGTTCTGAGATATAAGAGGACCGTGTACAATAGTGGCAGAGACATTTCTAGATGCTAAGGGTTACCCCTGTCTGACAGCCAGCACGCAATGCTCCAGTACAGAGGCAGTAGAATTCCACCAACAACCCAGATGCAGTGGGGCTCCCCAGAGCTTCCAGAAGGGAATACAGCCCTCCAATCACCTTGATTTGGGTCTTATGAGACTCTACGGAGAGCAACCAGCTGAGCCACACCATATCCAGACTTCTGACCCACAGAATCTGCGAGATAACAAAGAATCACATGAATATTCTGTTATGTCACTGAATTTGTGGTAATTTTTACAGCAACAGAAAAGGAATAGACCCACCAACCAAAATAACAAATACAAAGGTGCAGTGATCTTACTCTTACCCACAAAAGAGTGGGTACTCAAACCTTCCTGAGGCTATCCCCATGACTTGGAAGAGGCATTCCCCAATATTGAACTCACCAATGTGAAGAACTTTCCAAATTGTCAGCCATGTCTTTGCTTGCGTAGCAAGTTACAATGAAGTGAAACTACTCTTTGTTCTGCTGGCAATCCACCATACAGTAATGGATCCACGTTTGCTGTGATGTGCCAGATGGCATTGGGACACCAACCGCTTACAGCGTCATCTAAAACACAGAGGTAAGCAAAAACTTAGGAATCCCTGATGTTAAAATTGGAGGCAAGAAATTTCATGACCATGTGGAAATCTGTGAGTTTTTATTTAAACTGACCATGGGCCTGTTTTAGGATTTTTGTCCAGTTATGAATCTATGCCCTAAATTATACCACTACTACACAGTGCTGAAATCATCTTCATTATGTATGACACATTACCAGTCATTAAAGCAATTTGAAATACTGAGGTTCCCAGTCATCTGCCCCTAGAAATACCCAATTGTATTATGCAACCTACTTAGGAAACTTTTATGGTGCAAGATCTCCCTAACTCACATCCGCAAGTTGATAAAAAGTCACATATTTTACTATTCAACATTTCATATTGGCTTATATCTGATACCAGCTGTACAGTTTCAGAGGTAGAAAAATTTCTAAAAAAATTAAGGTATTCACCCAAAATTGGCATGAATTCTTTGCCATAAATCTGACTTTTTTGAAAGACATACACTATTATAGATTTTTGTCATCATATTACCCTAGGGATGTCATCTGCATCTAGGAATACTTTTTTTTTTTTTTAGGAATACTTTTTAACAGGATGCTAAGATAAATCTGAGATTTTAGGTCAGGCTGTAACAATGATATAAACAAACTAGTTCTAGAGGTGTTTTCAGAGAGGATGCCGAGAATCAGTATGTTGCTCAATAATTAAGAACAGGAGTCAATCTTGAACTGACTTGCAAGCCTTGCCAGTCTCCATCAGTTAGAGGGTTAGAGATTTATGAGAAAACGCAGCACCTACTCTGAGAACTTTCCATAACCCCGTTGCTATTAGATAGGAAACTGGCTTTTTGCCTCAGGACAAGAGGGTTCCAAGTCTGTCAATTTGGTCCAGATAATGATAAGTCTAGTCTAAGATTTACACTAATCCTTTGCTAATTAAGAGTTCAGCTCTTCAGGGAGATGAACTACATAGCCATTCTTCCAGATGAAAAAAATTACAAGAAACATTTTCTGTGTGATCATCTCACACTATTGCTTTTTCTCAAGCAGCGCATATACGTAATTCATTTTAAGATAAAACATAATAGTTTGGAATTTCTGTACTCACAAATACAGCACAGAGACAGCCTAATAACAAAGGACAAATTAACTGGTTACAACTTGATGCTACTTTTGGGGCAAGGGTTGTGTATATGTTAAGAAATGCTGCTGGTCAAAGCTTGTGCTTTCGCTTCTTTTGAGTTCCTGCAGTGAGCTGATCAGCCAAAGGGCAATTTCACAGAAAGAAAATGATGACTTGTTAGAGAACCCTCTTTCCTTTTCTGTTTAATCACCTGCTCTTTGGCAGATCTGAAGATATACTTTCTGTGAGTGATAGAGCCTGATAAACTCTATTTATTCTTTCTTTCTTTCTTTCTTTCTTTCTTTCTTTCTTTCTTTCTTTCTTTTTCTTTCTTTCTTTCTTTCTTTCTTTCTTTCTTTCTTTCTTTTTTTTTTTTTTTGAGAGAAAGAGAATGCACATGTGGAGGTGGGGGCATGGAGGAGGGGTAGACAGAGAGAGAGAGAGAATCCCAAAAAGACTCCATGTCCAGCAAGAAGCCTGATGTAGGGCTCAATCTCATAACCCTGAGATCCTGACTTGAACCAAAATCAAGAGTTAGATGTTTAACTGACTGAGCCATCCAGGTGCCTCTCTATTCATTCTTTTAAAAACAAAAATAAATGCTTACCATGTACTAGATGATGTAAGAACAAAAGAACAGAACACTGTTTCAGTTACAAACAGTATGTTTTCACAGCTCATAAAGAGACTCTGCATATACCATTATAATAAATAGAATATGCACAGAAATATCATGTCTCTATGTTTTTGAACAAGTTCACATGATTCATTTGGGAACCAACCCACAATTTAAAAAACCCGTTTCCGTACACTTCCAAAGCATACAACAATTCCAGGTTTTATAATCATTTTTCTGTGGCATACATTTTAAGTAGGCTTATAACAGAAAAGGAAATATATACTTTAATCAGAATACTCTAAATCATATTGTAGGATACTTTCCATGGAAACATTCTATAGGAGTTCATTGCCCAATACTAGAGTAGAGCCACCAGTGATACGTGACCTTTTATATTTAAATTGTTTCAAATTAAGAACTCAGTTCCTCAGCTATACTAATCCATTTCAAGTGCTCAAGAGCCACCCGTGGCTACTGGCTACTGTACTGGGCAGTACGGAATATCTTATTTATCACAGAGAGCTCAACTGGATAGCTCATTTATAGTTGTCCTTGCTTTTATCTTAATCCACAAGAGATGATATTTTCTTGTCTTAGCTGTTTCGTACAATTATAGATTGTAAAGGATGTCTGAGAACAAATATATCAATGCTTATTATTACCCGAGAGAACTAATGCTTAGAAAGTTTTAGGTGACAGGAAGATCACTCAGGGCTTTCCTTTAGATTCTGAGGTCCATCTTGCATTGAAATCCTTATCCGTCTGGTCCCTGACAAGAGTATGGTAGCTGATTGAAATCTAGGGCTGAGATGATCAGATTTTATCTACTATGACAGTGCTGATTGATTCGTAATAGCTGCTTGATTCAAGCTCCAGAGCTCAGAGAGAAAAAGTGGCTTGGTGTGTTAATGATGACTCGCAGGTCAAGAGCTGATGTTGTGCTTGCTGAGCATTTTCTATCACTACAAGCATTCACGCACAACTAATAAGCACACACACAGTGGGAAGATACACATGCAGAAGTAAAACAATTTTGAAGAAGGTGATGGTCTATTTCATATCTCCTGGACTACTTGAAAATCATCCTTTAGCTTTGGCTCTCTAACTTTAGAAGGATATAGATGGAACTCTGGTGATAAAAGGAAAAACTTTAAATTACTCTCATACACGTTCCCCAAGCCCTGAATAACCTAGCCCACCTTGTCTCCATCTTTTATAAGAGATATGAGTCCTGTCTGGACTAAGAAAAACCTCTTTGGGATGGTTCTGTGAGAGAAACTATAAAATAACCTTCCAAGAGAGTCTTTTATGGAGAAAATGAAATGTCACCTCTCCTGCAGTGGCTTAAAAAATATGTTTTCCTGAAAATCAGAAGACACATGGAAGGCTCCTTCAGGCCACATGATCCTGCAATAGCCTCTAGAGGATTTAAGAAATACAATTTCTCATTCTTAGACTCTTGCCTGTCCACCGCATAAATTCCTAGTGTACTCTGTCCCTAGGAGAAAAATGTATTATTCTGCTCACAGGAAATGAAGTTTGAGATGTGCTTTAACTCCAACTTTCTCTTTGGAAGGCTGAGTTTTATAAAGATTTCCAAGCTTATCCATCTAATTCTTCACATTGAAAATTCTGGTTCAGCCACTGTGAAGTTACACGAAGGTTGATTCCAGTTTGAGAGTTGTCTGGGAGCTTTGCTTCATCTTAGACTTTTGTATAGAGCTTTGGCCACACTTCCACAGCAAAGAAGAAAACATCTACTTTTTCCTCTTTGTTAGCAATGCTCAGAGAATATATTGGTTAAAACAGAAGTCTCTTTGATGAACTGTGATTTTTCAACAATCTGTATGAAGTTTTTTTTTTTTTTTCCATTTTCTGGGATAACTGTGAGTTGGTAGCATGAAAACAGAAGTGGTTTTTAAAGCAGATATATTAGAGAAGAAATTGTCCAAAAGCTTCAATGCATACTGGAAGAATGTTGTGTCTTTCGTTATAATCAGGGGGACCACAGTTACATGAAAGAGAGATGATCAATTTAAATAGGAAAAAAACTTGAAGGAAAAGGATTCTATTTCATTCTTATTGAAATGTTTACATTACTAAGATTTTAAGATTTTTTTGTTCTAAAATGTGATTTAGCACCACAATTCATATGGCTGTCACCGTGGAAATCTTGTTTCAATTCATTTAAGAAAATTCAACTATTCAATGACAAGAATATCTTTGATGACTTAAGTTAAGGCATCAGGTATTAATCCATGGTAACCTGCCTACTGGATAGAGGGCTTCCCTGTACATTTTAAAGGTGCAACAGTGACATAAAGCAATGCACAGGCCTTCTACCAGAAAATTCAACGATTCAATGACAAGAATATCTTTGATGACTTAAGTTAAGGCATCAGGTATTAATCCATGGTAACCTGCCTACTGGATAGAGGACTTCCCTGTACATTTTAAAGATGCAACAGTGACATAAAGCAATGCACAGGCCTTCTACCAGCCAGACATCATTCCAGCGTGCACAAAATGAGTATCTGCTGATTTAAAGATATACCTTCAAAAACTCAAAATACATAAAAAAGTAAAAGAAAATATAGAAACAACTATTTTATACAATTTTATGCAACTTCTAAAAAGAATATAGTAGTTACAGGCTTATGTGACAAAACATCAATACAATCATAAATATAATGCAGTCCCAAATAAAAAATATGTGTCAAATATATATATGTATATATACATATGTGTGTATACATATAAACACATACATATATACATATGAAGTCTATATATATAAACTGGAGAATTCCTATGTAGAGTATTTTTTACAATGGGACATAGATGCTAATTACTAGCCATTTGCCAAAAAAAAATGCTAAAAGAAAAAAATGTGTAAATGAATTAACTTGGAAATGCAGGTAGAATGTCCAGCTAATAACATTTATTGAGAGCTTATTATGTGGCAGGTATGATGTTAAACACTTTACACACATTAAGTCATTTGATCCTTACAAATCAGTAAGGTACAATTAATGACCACATTTCATATGAAAAGACTAAGATTCATAGTGGTTTGCTAATGTGTCCAGTTTCATGGCCAATAAATATCAAAGTAGATGCCAAATCTGTCTGATACCAAATTCTCTCTTTTGGGATGAATAGGTAAGAATTATTTTACATTAACATTTCAAAGCACCAGCTTATGAGGGGTTGGTCGCTGCTCACTCAATTATGGTGTTTTATATATATAAATGGTTATTTCCCGAGTGCTTAAAAATACACATTTATTTCAAGTGAATCAGTGCATATTGAATATGTACTTTGTGTTGGGCACTGTGCTGGGACATGAGAACAAAAAGATGAATAAGAGGTTGTTCAGGCCCTCAAGTAGGTCAGTCCATTGGAGGAGAAAAGCACATAAACAAACGTTTACAATATACCATGCTAAATACCATGCTGCCAGGATCCAAAGTGCTTCAGCAGAAAGAAGATGGCCTATTATTTGGGGAATCCATGTCATTTTAAAAGCCTGTTTGCAAGATTAATTTTCTTAGCAAGCTTTTTACTACACACCATTTGTACAGAATTCTAATGTAAATTTTCATAAATTTCCGAATAGCAGAGTTTTAAGTAGTATTGTTAATACTATCATTCCTAAGAGTATTTCACAAATAAGCTAAGACACAGTCTAGTTATTCTAGAAGGAAACGCATCAAAGTCACATAACATAGGTAGTACATTTTGGAGAAAGAAAATTAGGGTAAAATGTGGTGGGAATATTTCTTTGAGTCACACGTTCATGAAATTCTTAAATAGTTGGATAACAATTTGCTTCTGCCTTGTTGAAATATCTATTAATATTTTGAATGTTTAAATATAAGCTATAGAATATTAAAATGGTATTTTATTGATGACACTAGGAATATTTAAGATTATAACTAGTTCTCACACACAAAGCACATTTTTCAAAATAAAAGAAATCTGACTCCTGGTGAAGTAAGGGTACTTAAAAGTTGATCTCTTCTAAAGGAATTTTTAATTAAATCCCTATTATCTTCTTGTTCCAAATAAAGTGGTGATAGCTCTCAAAAATTTGTTCCACCTTATAGGATTTAAATTTTTTGTTATGTACTTAAGGGATTTTTAAATACAGCACTATAAAAACATATTGTCACACTACCAAGAGGCAAAATGCAGGATAATAAGTGATTCTCAGTTTTTACAATTACAACTGGTCTTTTCTTCATGGGCAGACTAGAAGACTAACCCTTTCTTTCTTCTCCATCCCTATCCACTCTGTTCCTAATTCAGTGTCCCCATAAGCTGGAATTAAGCAACCAGAGAGGAGAGAGAGGTAAATGGCAGCACAGAGGAATGTGTCAATTAAGAAATCCTCTGGGAGGTCAGATAAACCTCTTGATCAATGTATCTTTGCAGATTTCTCCAAACCCCATAAGATAGAGGATTCCACAGCCATTCTTTTACTGTAACTGGGGCTTTGGATTTGAGTCAGAAATTATCAGAGCATTACTAGAACTATGAGAACTGGAAATAGCCTTTTCACAAAGTAATTGTATCTATAAAATGAGAACACTAAATTTGATCATCTGTAAGATCCAGCTCTTCTACTTCTGAGGTCTTGATGTCCAAGAAGCAATTAAGTAAAATATCTACCTATGTGTGAGCAGAGAGATCCTACCTTTTTCTTTATTCCAGGCATTTGAATGTCTCCTATTTTCCCATACAATTTAGATAAATGAGTTAAAAACCTAGAGGAGACTTAGAAGTAGGTTGTTGGGAAGATTTCTATGACTTTCTAAGCCCATAATAAAATATTAGCAAAAGGAATTAATCAAAAAAATAGTAAAGCGATGACAAAAAGCTTGTATTTGTTGGTGAATTGATGAAGCATGCAGCAACCTAAGATTTATTGTTTGGGAAAAACTAAGACAGGCTGTCTTCTCATTCTTTTCTACATAAGGAGAAATGTATAGATGCATAGATATATTCATAGATCCCAAATATGTACATTGTAAAAAAGGTGGTAAACAAATGAAACAGCCTTCAAGGGTACTTACCTCTGAGTGATGGAACAGACAAATGCTGTTTTCTTCTCTTTTTATGCATTCCCCAGATTTCCTTTTATTTATCATCAGAAAAAGATATTTTGATACAACTAATTTGTTTCTGGATATGGTCTGCTTGACATGTGGCCTCCTTTTTAGCAAGAAATAATGTTAAGTAATTTTAGCATATAAGAACATCTATGGCTGATGTGCCTATGCTCAATAAATATGAGAAGTTTGATCTAAATACAGAAAAGCTGAATTCACATGTCACAGATGGGGCACTTAGAACAAAAAGAAAAAATGGGGGATCCCTGGGTGGCGCAGCGGTTTAGCGCTTGCCTTTGGCCCAGGGCGCGATCCTGGAGACCCCGGATCGAATCCCACGTCGGGCTCCCGGTGCATGGAGCCTGCTTCTCCCTCTGCCTATGTCTCTGCCTCTCTCTCTCTCTGTGTGACTATCATAAATAAATAAATTTAAAAAAAGAAAAATGGCAAAAAAAAACAAACCAAAAAAAAAACAAAAAGAAAAAATGTATTATGGTCAAAAGTGATGGTGGGCAGAGTTTACATTTCATAGTGCAGAGCAATAGATTGTGTTTTGCCAACTTTGCAAGACCTACTCATTACACGATGGGATGCACAAAGAGATAGAAACTATAAACTATCCATTGAGAATTTATGGAGTATTTTTAAGGAATTGAAGCAGGATGTGGTCATTTATTTTATTTTACGATATTCAGAAAACATTGTAAAATTTTGTTGAAGAAATTTACTCAATGTCTTCCTCAAAATGAAGACTTTTTTAGATTCAAGATTCTCAAAAGTCCAATTTCTTAGCTTCCTGTTGGCTCTTCAAAGACATAATGCTTATTGATGTGATAAAGCATTTGAACAAAATGATATTGAAACTATGGAAATATAAAAACACATGATTTGGTTTCACGAAGAAGATATGAATATGTTCAAAGTCAACACAGACCCCTGGATGGAGTTGTTCTGCATTCCCCCTCTTCTCATTGCTGTACTCCAGATAAATAGAATCACAGTCTTAGGAAAATTGCAAAGCTATGTTATGGAAATTAATGTGTGATTTCAGAAGAGAGTTATGGGAGGAAGGAAAAAATTAACTGCTTCTCCAGTCTTCCATAAATTATGAGCACCTGATTGGAGAAGCAGAGGGCCAGAGGGATAGAAAATAGGAAAAGGGACTTCAAAGATGAGCAACCAGGAAGCTGAATGTGTCCTATCATCTGGAGAATGAAATGGACCCCAAATCAACAGATTGCAGGCACATTCTCAGAGAATGTGTTTCTTCCTTTGGATCAAAATAAATGACAAGAAAAAAGTCAACTGTCTGTTATGATATGTGTCCAAAAAGGTTTTTGAAACTTTTGTTTTTATCATTGAAGAGCTTATCTGGAATTATCAGAAAGAGAAAGAACTCATGTAACTGGATTATTTGGAATACGTGTTACACATTCATTGACTTCAGCTAAGTATATGTTCAAATGTTTCCCGGTTTTGTTTTGTTTTGTTTTTTTCAAATATGTTTGGGTGGCTAAAACTCCAGAATAGGCAATATTTTTTTTCAACAATCATTTACAAAAATCCAGTAGTAAGTGGATGTTTTACATGTATTTTTAATCACATTAATCCTTCTATGGCCGCCATTACTAGCTTCATTTCTCAGATGAAAAGTCTGAAACCCAAGAGTGAAGTGATGTGACTCAGGTCTTACAACTGATTGCATTTTCAGCATCTATTGTAGAAGTACGCTCCCTTACATGAAATGAAAGGGAAAAAAAACTGTTCTCAAGGCCACCAATACTCAGGCCACAGGAGAACAGGGGAGGATGGGCACCCAGTGAGCCCCACTGGGGAGGGAGGAAAAAACAACAAAGAAGAGAGTATTTGGGTGCAAAACACAAGCGTTGTTTATGTCCCAGAGCTAAGAATTGTAGAGGAGAGTGTAGCTGTCTTTCAGTATCGTGCACAAGGTAGGCTTTGAATACATTTTGAATTTTCCTTTAAGGTTGAATGGATTAAAAATGGAAGATCAATAAGGGCTGGATGCATTCATGACAACCCAGGATAGGAATATTTGAGAGCACACCTTATTTTTCTGATGATAATCTCAAAGAATATGGCAGTTGACTTTTACAACCATCCGGTTGGGGCTAAAGACCAGGTCTAAGCCCGCACATTGCAGTGGTTTCATCATTGCTCCACCCACATGGGATGTTTTACACTTGAGACCCCAGGCTCCTATAGGGATTCTCCTTTTCCTTTATTCCTCTTCATTATATTAATCCATTTATACTATTTTTCATCATAGGGATGAGAATGGCTGACATATGGGAACAGAGGTTATTTATCGTGGAATGGGGGGGGGGGGGGAACCCACCTCCAATATGGCCATAAAGAGTACCAAATCCTTATTGTCCTTTGTGTTAAGTGTGTTACTTAGGCTTACCTCATCAGTGTTAATCGGCCTCCTTCATACTCTCTCCATGAAGCCAAAGATGTACATATTAAACACAGGAGTTTTTGACAGCTTCTCCTTCCCTAGGGCAGCTTGCTCAACTAATAATAACTAAGATATCTTTTGACAAGTGCAGCTAAGAGCTGGTAAAGCTTCGTCAATCTACATCAGCCTTGTTGGCACTTTCTTTCCATTTCAAACCTGCCTTACCTTGAATAACGGAAGCTGGACAGTGACCAAAGAAGTTCTAAAATCCAAGAAAGATGGTGGATAAAATCGAGCAAGGAGGATTAGGAAGGATGAATGCAAAACCAGACTCATATTGATCAGGGGAAGGAAAATACTTTTTCCAACTGCAATTGCAGCTGAAACCCATAAATTAGATGATTGAAGTAATAAGACACGTGAAATGGCTTTTAAGTCCACTACCCACTCTGTGTAATAAATTCCGAGTGACATCGAAGCTTTTAGTGGAGAGAATGATTTATTGCCATCTGCAAGAAGGAAGCTTTCAGGGATTATCTCTAACGTGGCAAAACACTATTCCAAATTTCACAAAATTAGCAAAGCTTAGTGAAGCTTGGTGACTGAACTGACAAGCAAGCTCAAAAAGACAATTTTAATGGAACAAAAATACCGCAAATGCGCACTCTCACATACCAGTACTTAGGCGTGTATTATCTCCTTAAAAATAATCCAAATTTCATATTAAAGGAAGATCTTTAATTTTTACAAAGAAATTCCTGAGACTGTTAGATTTATTTTTGGTTATTTTTACTATGTGTACATATCGCTAAAAGATACATAGAAAAGCATAAATATATTCTAACTTACTTTCATCATGGAAGGGCCAAAATCCTAAACTGATTTAACTTTTCTTGCCTCAGGCACAACCCTCTATTTAGTCCTTCATTCGAAAAGAGCCACACAGTTCAACCATGAACTACCTGAGCAAGGAGGAGAGAGGACCATCACCGGAGTAACTTTACATCTCCATCTTTAAAAAAAAAAAAAAGTGTGATTAGGCAACTTGAATAAAATCCGAGGGGTTCTTACAAAAGCACTATTACTTGCCAAGCAGATGACATGATAGGAGGTGACAGAGAAGTCTGAGGATTGTGACAGGAAGCGATAAGGATGATGCTGTGAAGTCCTGAAGTCTAAGACCTGGAAAGACTTCCTAGATCTGGGATGTATCGCAATTTATGCTTTCCTCCCACCCATCTAGTCCTGCTTTTTTCAGCAGGTTGCAAAGAATCAGAAAGTGGGGAATCGGGAAGTATGCTTTCTGTGTAGACAACAGGCTCTCGATGCCAGAATTGTCAGATTCTAAAAATTGAGATATCGGGGGTTGCTTTATTTATTATTTATTAATATCAATATTAATAAATAGCAATATAATTGCTTATTTATTTATTTATTTATTTATTTGGTCCTGGTCTTAGATGAGCGGTACCTGGCTTTCAAGAGGGGCATCTACCATGTCACATCCAGTGCCATTCCTTCCCGTCTTTACCCAGAGTCCTCTCATTTCCCTAAGACATATACTCAGTCCTGCCTGAGACATACTTGGCATTCATTCATTAACCATTTCTTACACCTCTGTTTTCCCTCCATGTCACCAATTTTACTGCCACAGAGATTCAGATTTAACTATCTCATCTGTCAAAACTACAGTCTAAGAAAGGAAATGTTTTGGTTATTAACACGGCCTCTCCCCCCCCTTCTAAATTTAACGGAACTGTGTTCCAATTATTAATGATTTCTCAATTACTGAAAGATAGAAAAATAGTAGGGAAAAAAAGTGCTTCTCGATTACATAATTAAGAAGAGTATCTTCCTTAGATAATTTTCAGGTTGCCAATCTAAGAACTTACATGGTTTAATTGTTAAAAAGTGGTACAATGGAACAAATAACTGAAGCAGAAGAGAACTGTACCATTTAATAGTGAGTTTTCCTCCAAATCCTCCTCACAGAAGCAAACTCTTCCTACAAATAATAATTAGTAATTAAAAGTCACAAAACACATTATGTTTGCAGTAGCCAGTGTCTCTGGATATGCCAAGGCATACTCTCCCACTAATCAGTTACTAAAATGTGGTGTCTCATAGCTTTATGATATGAATATCAAATAAATCACCTCTTTCCAACATTTCTATTTGCACTAAATCCAAAGATGAAGAAAAGTAATCTTCATCATAAGAAAGAAAATATTCCTTGAGAAAGCAGACCTATAATTTTACAAATGTGAAGAAGTATTTCAGTTGGGGATGAGCTAGCCAGACCCTGTGATTTGCATTTAGAAAGTAATTAGTGACTAAATGTTTTCTCAGTTTCTGAGTTAGCAGAAAGACCTGCATCCAGGAATACTGGCACCTCACCACAGGCACTATTCAAAAACAATATTATTCTTTGAAAGATAGTTCTTTCTTTGAATCCATTTGTTCTAATCATCTACTGCTATGTAACAAACCACTCTTCAAACCTAGTGACATAAAAATAGTGGCCATTTTATTGCGGTTATGGAGTCTGCAGGGCAGGATTTTGAGCAGAGTACAGTGGGGATGGCTTGTTCCTGCTCCAGGGCATGGGGTCTCTGCTTGAAGATTCAGGTGGGTTGAGAGTGACTCAGTCATTGGGGGCTGTAATTGTCTGGAGGCTTCTTCACTCACATGACTGGTGCCTGAGCTATGATGACCCATAGGCTGAGCTCAGCTAGGGCTGTTGACCAGCATGCCTGCATACAGTCTCTCCATGTGGCTTGGTCTTATCCCAGCATGGCAGCTGTGTTTCAGAAAAAGCCCTCTGAGATGGAACATCTGGTAAATGAGTATTGCAGAAGATAAAGGCTGATATCACTCAGCCTTTCCTGGGCCAGCCTCAGAAGCCATATAGCATCTCTTCCACTAAATTCTGTTGGTTACAAGCAAGTCCTAAAGACCAGCCCAGTTTAAAGGAAGTGCCATGAGACTTTCTCTCGATGGGGGAGTGGCAAGGTCACATTGCTGAAGGGCCTGAGAGATAGATGTTTTTGCAGCCATCTTAGGAAAAGACATCTGTCATGCATTCAAAGGAGGAAGATGGGATATAAAATGCACTTAGCATCTTTCACATGACATTCTTTATGCTAGGCAATACACACAGGATACCACTGAGTTATCAACTGCTTCATGTGTGTCAGTCCTAGCATTTGCCACGTTATATGGAAAACATTTGCTTTTAATCTTTCTTCCCCTACTAGATAGTAAATTTGCCCACAGCAAAGACTCCATTTTTCTCTGTCTTCAGTGCCTTGCATACCTGGCATATAATAGATGCTCAATTATTCATGTGTTAAATTTTTAAAAATTTTTTTCTAGTAGGATTTTTCACAAGGTAGTTATGATCATTTATACATGTTTTCTCTGCTAAACTCTCTGCCTCTTGATGATTCAGACTTTATCTTCTTAATCTCTTGACTAACACTCTGTCTGGCACAGAGTCATTTCTCAATAAATAGTCATAAAACTGAACAGCTATTTTCTATGAAGATGGCCTATATGGAAACTAATAACAGACCTAGAATGAGGTTAAATATAGTTAGCTACATTCACACCTATAGTCATGGAGATCAAAAGAATATATCTCCCCTGTGTAATTGCTTTATTACAAGTGACTTCAAAAGCTACTGACTTTAAGACACAAATGTTTCATTATTGTTTGAGATTATATATGTTGAGTAGGCTGTTATGATATTGGCTGGCCCTGCAGTTACCTGAGAAGGCAATCTAGAGTGAACAAGAGGGTGAACCAGTGAACTGGTACGGGGTGCTGGCTTGTTGGGTGGGAGCTCAGATGGGAGCTCAGATGTTCTCTGGAATACCTGCAAAGAACCTTTACTTCTCCCAGTGGCTTGAGCATCTCAGAGCATGAGGACTGGGTGCGGAGAGGCAGTATCCTGGAGTGAACATCCCAAGAAAAGAGAAAGGAAAGCTGCCAGTCCTCACAAAAGCTAGAATCAGAATTGCAACAGTATGACTTAGGCCATCAACTGGTCAAACCATCACATCTCTAGTGAGATTCTAGGGTAGAAAAAAAACAGTTTCATTCTCAAAAGGGATCACTCAAAGTGATCAGTCAAGAACGCATAGACACATTTACCCATCATGGAGTAAGAAGAATGATAAAGGAAAAACAAATAGGAACTATTTTGGTATCACTTCTATTTGTGAGTAATTAGGTTCATCAGACATAATACAGTTAAACAGAGCTTAAGGCTGCTCTTGATGCAGACTTCAGAAACAGGAAACCTGATCTTTTCCCAACTTTCAGTAGGGCTGGTTGCTCTACAAAGGGATTTGTATCATTTCTTCATGAGGCATTTGAGATAACCCAACTGAAGACTGCAAGTTCATTGGACACACACACCAGTGAACATCCTAAACATCTGCCCATTTATTTTAACCAGTGCAAATTGAAATTAATAAGTTACAATGGGAAAAGGGTCATGATGCTAGTTAAAAAGAGAAAGAGTTATAAACCTGTATTCATATCAGCATTCTGATAATGTTTTTGCTTAGATGTTTTTTGAGGTGTTGGCATTTAATGCAATAGTATATGAAAACTCTAATTTACTGTCTAGTAAATTAGAGTTTTTCCTGCTGCTTCTAGGAGAATATTCCTATACATCCTTGGAGGATGAGTTTTCAGAGATTAAATGTCAAGACTGGAGATTCTTAGCTCCTGAGAAGCTAAATAGTCTGTAGCTGGGTCAAAGGACCTGGGAACTGGCCATCTTAAACATGAAGTCATCCAGGCAAGACTTCAAATGTCATGATACAACCAAATGAGAAAGAAAGTCTGGGTATTTATAAAGATTGGAGGCCAGCATGTCTGATCTAGGGACTAGAAAGAGTGGGAAGATTCTTCAGAATTGTGAGAAAAGGATGAGAGGGTTGAAAACACCTTCACGGAAGGAGTCTAGATTGCAAGTGTTACGTGTGCTTGAAGAACAAGCTGGAGGTGGAAGGATCCTCACGTGGGGTGTGTAGGAGGCCCACCAGGATCAGAATATTGAGAACATTTAGCTCCGTGTGTCTGAAAACCATACCAGGTCCACAGGTCGCACAGGACAAGAGACACTGAGAGAAACGGTCTTTAAATCACCTGAAGAACAGGAGTGCATCCTGATTTCCTAGACTGCAGAGATGCTGGTGTTCTGTGTCAGCCCAAGGAAGGAGCTAGAAGAGGCTGAAAATGACTGAGTGGATTTCAATCCCAACCAATAAGGACAGAGTCAGACGAAATTTGATTGTATCCAGTATTAAGAAATGTGAGATTACTGAGATGACTTTTGGCTGGGGAGCAATTTAGACCTTTTCTGCCTTCCTCTCTCTCTTTCTCTCCCCCTCTCTCTCTCTCTCTCTCTCACACACACACACACACACACACACACACACAGAAAAGAGTAGAAGAAAACAAACTATAACTATTAACAGTGGCGATTTATATGCTGTTAAATTACAGCTGACATTGTTACATTTTCCAGTGTTTTGGGGAATATACATTTACTTCAAAATTGCAAAAGTGTAAGGAAAAAACAAAACCTAATTAGATGACAAGCTAAAACCTAAAGCATATCCTACTCCCCAGTAGTACTCCTTAATCTAGGAGCAGGCACATGGCTCCAAGCTAAATCGAAGGAAATGAGTTTATATGGTCAAAAACAGAGCAGCAGGACCAGAACCAAAATACTTCTAAGTAGTGAAGAAGTAGCAGCCCAGTGTTTACCAATGCTGGCATAAGCAGCCAACAGCTCTTATTCTAGCATGCTTACTATCTGCTCTCTCCACTTTCAAAGGATAGAAGATTGCTCTGAAGCAGACACTACAAACGTGTCTTTACTCTTAGTGAAATTAAGCTTTCTATGAAATAAGGAAAATAAAACATTTGGAAGCTGGAACATCTCTGACAGAGGTAAATGCTAGGGTGAGTTCAGGGGGAGAAGGAACAGGAGAGAGTCCCAGTAAGTCAAAATATTGTTTTCAGAAAAGATAACAAAAAGAAAAAAAAAAGAGAAGGAGGATGTGGTAACTCATTGAATAACAATGATATTTGGTGCTTTGTAGAGAGCACAGGATCTCTTTAAGTGCTGTAAAAGTGGAGTGAGCTTCTTTCATGAGAATAATATTTCCAACCCATTTTATATTAAGGATCCAATATATAAACTTCCTTCTCTCAGATTCAGATTAAAAAGAGAGACAGTGTAGAGGAAATATGTACTCTTTTATCAAGTAAGTGAAGGCTGATGATGGGGGAGAGAGGAGGATAGGAATCGGGGCAGAAAAATATAACTCCACGACTTCTGGGCTCATCAGCTGGATTTTAAAAGTGTTGCATCAGAGCTGTTTTACTATGAAAAAACAACTGAGTTAGGCTTCTCCAGAGAAATAGAATCAATAGGATGTATGCGTGTCTTTCTTTCTTTCTTTCTTTCTTTCTTTCTTTCTTTCTTTCTTTCTTTCTTTCTCTATCATCTATCCATATATTTAGAGATTTAAAAAAATATATTCATCTTACTATGTTGGCTGGAAAGTTCAAAATCTTTAGAGTAGGTTGTCAGGTTGCAGACCCAGGGAAAGTTGATGTTGCAGCTAGAGTCCAAAGGCAGTCTTTTTTTCCAGAATTCCTTCTTTCTCAGGAGATCTCAGTCTTTTTTTTTTTTTTTTTTTAAGGCCTTTGACTGATTGGAAGAGGCTCACCCACATTACAGAAGGTAATCTGCTATATTTGAAGTTTGCTGATTTAAATGTTAATCATAGCTAAAAGCTACCTCACAGCAACATCCAGGCTGACGTTGACCAAACATCTGGATGTCATAGACTAGTCAAGTTGACACATGAAATTAACCATCACAGAAAACAAACACTTCACAGAACGCCAAGAGAACACAGGACAGAGTACAAGTTGACTCACTCAGATGAAGTGATGTCATAGTGAAGGTAACTTTTTCTAAACGAACTGCTTAATAACAAAAGGTGGAGTGTCAATTTGCATGAGGTCATTCCACAGTGGGTAAAGTCTCAGCTCTCTGTCAAAAAGAAAAGGCTTCGGGTTCCATCTGCTTTCTGAATCAGATAAACATTTTCAAGTATCTTTTCTCTAAGCCTTCTTTCATTGGAACAGAAAACATTCTGGTTTTCAGGAAGGATCCTTATTTCTTGTGGCCACCTTGTTGTCACTCTCTTAGTCTCAATTGTAACTGGGTCTCAGCAGAAACCTTCACCTCCATACCGAACCTCATTTCCTTCAAGTCTCCAAGTGAGGCTTTCAGATGCAAGCAACACATCCCTTTGTAGTTCCACAGAATCTCTATCCTAGTCCCACACTGAAGCCATATTTATTTTCTTCTCATCTACAATTTTTTTCTTCTTTTTCCTCTGTCTGTTCAGCAAGGGAGAGATCAAAGTAAGCTCTAGCTATCAATCAACTTCATCTATGAATTCCCTACTTTTGCTAACCGTCAGTGCTCAGTACATCTTCATTAAATACTTTGTAATATGATAAGGCAACATAAGATCAATGATACTATTGCAATAAATTCATATCTATTAAATTTTTTTTCTAAATTTTGCTGATACAAAGAGGAATCATGTACAACATCCAAGGAACTGCACTGCTTTCCAATCAGTACACAAAGGATTTATAGTGATAGAATTACAAAATTTTATTTTCAATAAATAAAACATCTATTGAACTCATATTGTATGCACTAAGAACTGGGGTAGACTCTTGAGTTAAAATGAGAAATGAGATCACAATCTGGTAGGGGAAAAATGAAACAAAAATTAAACATCTTTTTGATATAGCATGATACTTGAATAATAGAAATTTAAAAAAATACTTAAAAACCATCTCATGTGGCTCCTTTATTTTAAAGCTGAAGACACCAAGGCTCAGAAAATTTAAAAAAGCAGCTTCTCCACAGTTACATGTATATTTCGGCAGCAGAACCAGGTACTGGACCCCAAGCCATTTACTGGTGGCTTCAATTAATTACAGCAAATAGAAAATCACCTACAGAGAAAAGGTTTACCCAAATAGCATGGCAAATGAGCACAGCTCCAGATTTCACCTAAAAAATGTCTCATCAGGTTCTCAAGCCAGGACTTTTTCTTTCTTTCTTTCTTTTTTTTTTTTTTTTCCTTTTTTTTTTTTTCTGTAGAGCAATGGCCCAGCCTAGTAGCGGTAGAGCATTAATCTCACCATTAAGGCCCTGACATTGCTGAGATCTTTACCACCAGTGAGTAGCAATTATTTTTGTAGTAGAGGTCCATGTACAGAGAATTGATTCCCAGTGCATATGAATATCCCCTATTAGCCCCACTTGATAAGTGGGAGCTGTGCTCAGGCCTGCAGTGGAGGGCTACAATTGCCCAATCGAACAGTCTCTCTTCATGCATAAACATTACTCCTGCTATCACTAATGGGATAGGGTTCCACAGTGCTGTGGAAAATAGAGCCCACAGTCTTGTGATAAATCTGTCAAATGTGACATGCTCTATGTGAAGAGCAGCGCCACGGCTGATTAAATGAGCAACCCGGTGTACAGTACAATAATGCGTCAAAGCACTTCGGTGCAGACAGCTGGTTCGAAGCTCTGGGAGACAAATCAGGACTTCAAATATGAGTCATTAGAAGTAACCCAGGTAAAAAAAAATGCCCATACTAAACACGCAGTAGACTTCTCTCATTAACATGCCCTTCACCCCTCTTCTCTGTGTTGCCTTGTTTTGGTCACTTTCTTAAATCCAGACATGGAAGGCTGGACAAGGTGTTGCATAGTACTGAGGTGATTAGCTAGAGAGGGGTACATGGCTCATTTGTGGTCTGGCTGGATGTGACACAGGCCTACCGCTGGTCTCTGGCTACCCTTCCACACTGACCACTGAACACACCACATACCATCCTTGATAAAATCCCCACAGATCAAAGCTCTCCCTCCCCCCACTTTTGCACCCCCTTCCCACACCACACAGTGATATGGTGACATAACATGAAATATATATTTAGTGTCCTTGGTTCCTGGCCCTGAGCTCCTAAAACTTTTGGAATTTCTTGAGTGGCAAAGGTGAGAGGAGCATCTCCTGTTACTCATAACAAGCCCCTTTCCACCTTGAGTTTATGCTAATGAGGTGACTCTTGGAGGAGGGAGGCTGGTTGCCAGGGGAACCAATCACACCACTAGAGGAACTTTCTCTCCAACCCCCAACCTTTGAGGGCTCCATCACCTATGGCCAATGACTTAAACAATCCTGCCTTCATAACAGAACCTCTGTAAAAATCTCTAGGTGACAGGTTTGTGAGAGCTTCTGAGTTGGTGCTGGGATAGGGGTGCACCAAAATCCAGCATGAAGATCTGAGGTCCTTCCCTATACTTTACTCTATGCATCTCTTCCATGTGGCTCTTCCTGAGTTGCATCCTTTATAATAAACCAGTAATAGTAACTAAAGTGTTTCCTTGAGTTCTGTGAGCCATTCTAGCAAATTATCCAACCCAAGGAAGGGTCCTGGGAACCCCTGATGTATAGAACTGGTCAGTCAGAAGTATAGGACAGGAGGCCTGGCCTTGAAATTGGCATCAGGTAGTTAATGTCAGAATCCAATTAAATTTATGTGCAAAGGACATTTCAGTTCTGCTTCAGATAATACTCCATCAACTCTACCAACTCAAGGTTGGCAAATCCTGTACACTTCTGGAAAGGATTTCTTACAAAGCGTTCATTAAAAAATTTTCTTTTAAAGCCAATTTGAAAAAAAAAAAGTCCTTGAAGACTTTTTAGATTAATCATTTATTTGTTTATTCATATTCATTCATTTACATAAACTATATTTAGAGTTCACTGTGTAGGTATTATGCTAGACTGCAAGGGTCTAATGTCTGTTGGAGACATTTTTTTCTGTCCTCAAGGAGTTTACTATCTCAACAGGACTCAGTACACCTTTTCTGTAAAAACCAGATAGTAAATATTTTAAGCTTTGGAGGCCATCAGGTTTCTTCTACAGCTCGTTAACTTCCATTGTAACACCAAAGCAATCATAAATCATATGTAAATGAGTAAGCAGGTTCTAATGAAACTTTTTTTATGGATCTGAAACTTGAATTTCATATAATGTCCACGTATCACAAACTATTTTTCTTCTTTTGACTTCTTAATGTGTAAATGCAAATTTAAAAATGTAAGAACCATTCTTATCTCACCAGCCATACAAAAACAGGAGGTAGGGCACCCCTGGTGGCTCAGAGGTTTAGCGCCACATTCAGCCCAGGGTGTGGTCCTGGAGGCCCAGGATCGACTCCCACATTGGGCTCCCTGCATGGAGCCTGCTTCTCCCTCTGCCTGTGTCTCTGTCTCTGTCTGTCTGTGTGTGTGTGTGTGTGTCTCATGAATAAATAAATAAAATCTTTAAAAAAACAAAAACAGGGATCCCTGGGTGGCGCAGCGGTTTGGCGCCTGCCTTTGGCCCAGGGCGCGATCCTGGAGACCTGGGATCGAATCCCACATCAGGCTCCCGGTGCATGGAGCCTGCTTCTCCCTCCGCCTGTGTCTCTGCCTCTCTCTCTCTCTCTCTGTGACTATCATAAATAAATAAAAAATTTAAAAAAAAATTTAAAAAAACAAAAACAAAAACAGGAGGTAGGCCAGATTTGGTCCATGGGCTCTAGTTTGGCAACCTCTGGTCTACATAGGGAGGCTTGGAACTCAATAGATCTCTCTGTTCCCATCAGGTATGACAAGAAGAAAAGAAGCCTGTGTACATTACCACGTTCAGTGATACAAAGCAAGCTCTGGGTTTGACTATGTTATCTATCAACAGAAAGCTATACAGTTCCTGGAGACCAAAAAATATTTTTCACCTGCTTGTGATGGCATTGTTCTTCATCTGTTAAATGAGATTAAAACTCCCTCCCTCTCGATGTTATTGCCAAGATTAGAAATAATGCTCATAAAATACCCAGCATGCTGCTAGCCAATAGAATTCACTCTATACTGGATGCTATGAACAAATCAACTTTGCTGTGCTGGACGCATAGGGAATTTGAAAGATTGTTGTTTCATTTTAATTTGTATCAGGGCACTTCTTGGTGCCCTTAAAGTAAAGGCTTTTGATTGATTAGGTGCCTGGTTGGCCAATATTTTTAAGTTAGGATTGTAGTATCACTATCATTATGGTGAAGAAAAACATAAATATAGGTCACCCTTCTCTATTACTTGAGAGTGTTACTACCCTAAAAAGATCTCCTCAGGTTTGGGGTAGTATCCTTGGCTGAAGAACAATCCTTTTGATATAGACTGAAGGTTTGCATTCTCCACCACCACCCCCAAATTTACGTGTTGAAACCTAATCGCCAGTGGGATGGTATTTGGAGGTGGGGCCTTTGGGAGGTAATTAGATCATGAGTATAGGGCCCTCCTGTAGGGGGTTAGTGCCCTTATGAAGAGACATTTCTCAGCCCTTTTTCTACTGTGTGAAGATACAGCGAAAAGATAGTCATTGTGAACCAGAAAGCTGGCTCTCATCAGACACCAAATCTGCTGACACTTTGATCTTAGAATTCCCAGCCTCTAGGACTGTAAGAAATAAACTTCTATTGTTGATAAGCCACTCAGTCTATAGTAATTTGTTACAGCAGCCCATTTGGACTCATACACAAAAGCACTGATTCTGACTTGTTCAGCAAATTCCTGCTTTCCCATCCACCCTCCACACGTATGCTTGCCAGACTCCAGTGAAACAGTCAATTAAGCCCTAATCACAGTACCTAATCTCTGAGCTCTCCTTATACTTAGTACATGGAAACTGCCTTTTATGAAGGATGGTGCTCACCTAAACCACTCTGCCCAGCATTCATACTTTTTAAAACTCAGCTAATGTCCAAAGAGTTTCTAAATTTAGTAGAATAAGGCTGCAGCCTTATTGTTATTCTTTTGTTTGTTTTTTTAAGTAACTTAATAAAACTCTTTGTATGAATTGGTTTAAAGCACACTGATCCTTACAATTCTGAGAGTAGCAAACCTCTTCTTATTCAATGCAGTGACTTACTAACACTAGCTTAGAGTAATGTTGACAAATCACTGGACCTCATGGGTAACTGTTGTCAGAAATAACACTTGGGCATTAGCTGTGTTAACACAAAACTAGCATATTTCACAAACATTTTTCAACTGAGCAGGATTTTTAAAAATAGGTAACCTCATTTAGTCACATTCCCAGTTGTGAGAATATTTTTTTCACTTAATAATTATAAATAACAGGTATTGAGTACCTAACTCACACGACACCATGCTAAGTGCATCACTATATATAATCGTCACACAGCATCCTGGACTAGGCAGCACTATTGTTTTTATTTCATGGAAAAGGAAAATTAGGATTAAAAGAGTAATTTAAAAAGAGTAAATTGCCAACAATCCCACATCTAATAAGCAATGAATGTGCAATGTGGAATTTGAATTTTGGTCCATCTGACTTAACCACATCTGGTTAATGGCTAATGGCTAAGCAACATCATTTCTCATGAGCCAATTCATGCCTGTGAACCCTAGAGAAGGATGCAGAGTTTTCCTAAAGTCAAGTGCTCTATAAGGCTCCTGGATGGTGTAAGTGTCCAATTGGTAATAACAGTGTTTGCATTTATTTCTTAGGTTAAAAACTGCTATATTATATATCCAGAATGCTGGATCTCCTATGACTAATAGTTTGAGCACACAAAGAGACTGAACTCCATTTTTTAAAAATAATAATGGCCTTATTTCTAACTATTCTCACGTCCATCTCCATAGGTAAGAATGAAAGCCATATCCAAACATTTCACAACATCTGTATGTCCGGTATCTAAAGCATATAGGTTTCTTCAAGGGTCCATCCACTAATGAATAGAAAAAAAGGTGATACACACACACACACACACACACACACACACACACAATGGAATATCACTCAGCCATAACCAAGAATGAAATCTTGCCATTTGCAACAATGTGGATAGTATAATGCTAAGTGAAATAGTCAAAGAAAGACAAATAACATAGGTTTTTACTCATGTGTGGAATTTAAGAAACAAAACAAAAGAGCAAAGGGAAAAAAGAGAAAGAGAAATAAAGGAACAGACTCTTAACTAGAGACTGATGGTCACAAGAGGGGAGGTAGGTGCGGGATGGATGAAATAGGTGATGGGGAGTAAGGAAGGCACTTGTCATGTGATGAGCATCAGATGATGTATAGAAGTATTGAATCACTATATTATACTCTTGAAACTGATACAAGACTATATGTTAACTGTACTGGAATTAAAAATACATACATACATACATACATACATACATACATATGTACATACATACAGAAAGCATATGAGTGTCCTTTTAGTACAAAATGCAAAGGTTCTGCCCTTAGTCTGGCTAGATCATTTAATCAAGCTTTCACTTTGATACTGATGTTGATTAACTCTAATATTTGAGCTAAAGAGCAAATGGAAACTTTTTTGCTTAATTAAGTTTGGACATCAAAAACAAACAATATGGATTCTATTAGCCTATATTTTATAAAAATGTTTTATCTGAGTTAATATCATGTCATAACTTTAGCTTTTACAGTTCATATATACTAGTTTCCAATTTTGGAAGGACTCTTCATCTGTTACAAAATAACTGAATACATACATTGTTTATCATGTTACCCAATATCCTTAGGTAGAGATCCAAATGATAGAGTCCATCCAAAATTTATTGTAATTGTCTTTCCAAAATAACTTGTAGCCTCCCTAATTACCACTCAATAAATACCATCCTAACCCACTGGGTTTCCTATATTGTTTTTGTGCCAAGCCTGTATTGTGCTTTGTCTTTTGTGAAACACAAAGTCAAATTCAGTTTCAGATATAGTAACCAACTAATCATAAGTTCCTGTTAAATTTCTCCTATTTCTCTGATTTTTTATATCTGCTATTTTTCCTTCTTAATGTTTATCTGCACTGTACAACTGTCTTTATATCCTAGTATCATAAAATATTGCTTATACTACAAGGCAAGGTCAATCAACAACTAGAAGATGGATGCATAGTTGCACAATTTACATAACATACATACATATACATATATATGATAGTATGGTGAAAATAAGATTGAAGGAGAGGATTTGATTCATTAGGGAGGAATTTTCTTCTTGGGGGAAAAAAATCTCCTCTGCATTGTTAGATGCTTAACAGTGGCCAGCCATTTACCATGAACAAGACACAAGTGTTTGGATGAGTATGTCCAAGTCATCATTTCAGTGGAAAAAACAACTTAAAATGCATATCACACTGATGAGTCCCCAGTTACTGCTCACATCATAAGAAAGTGGATGGAGAACCAGCAACATTTGTATTCAACTGAGAATACTAAGGGTATTCAATAAATGGGGGGTGATGAGATGATTAGTATCTATGTGGCACTCTTTGAATATGAGAATAGATTATATATACAGATTTAGTCAATGTTTAGGCCATATTTGCCAGTCCTTATTCTTTTATGTTATCTTAAAATAAAGGCCATATGTTAAAATAAAGACATAAATTCTAAATCAATGTAATCCATTTTGTCACTGATATGGAATTGAGTTTTAAAAATATGCCCTCCCTACAGTTCAGGTCATTTCTAGCAAGTGGATGATGCTGTCTATTTAGAATAGTAGTTTCAACAGGTAGATTTCTCCAGTTGTAGATAATTATGGAAAGAGTAAAAAAGTAAATAAATATGCTATCGTGGGTCATATTAAAATAGTATAATCAACTCGACAAATATAGACAAATAAAGAGACGGATTGGGGAGCAAGATCTAAAAGCTAGAAAACATTTAAGCACCAAGGGACACTATGTCTACCCAACTCTTTCTCTTCATTTAATCAATCAAACAAATGTAACAAATTGCTGCTGTATATAAAGTATTTTTTTCTGGAAACGAAGAACACAAAATTCAATTAAGCAGTCTTTGCCTTTAAGGATTGTATGAGTTAGTTAGCATTTATAACCATCTTGGGTACAAATATAATTTTAGGGTTCGAAGCTTCTGAAGCTATACCTGGCTCTGTCCATCCTCACAGTTGTATATGCTCCTGCCTTACATCAGTTTGATTTTGTTTTACCCATCCTACTTTTTTAATGTCTTACCAGATTCTATTCCTATTTAAGGTAAGAAGTTGTATGTATATTTCTCCATTTCTATATTTTGTCTCTTCCAGGCCAACTGACAAAAGCCTCCCAGGAAACTTTCCTAAGCAGGCATGTACCTCTGCAGTCAGGTGAAAGTACCAGTTACTCAGGATCGACTTTTTTATAGAAGACCCTCTTTAAAGGTCAGTAGAATCTCGCCACACCAAACAATGCTAACATGTTTAATATATTAATAATTGAATGCTTCTTACTTTTCAAAGGGGGTATTCTTTGTCATTTTGAGAACTGGTTTCAAACAATATTATATGGTAATTATTCCTTATGATGCAATGAGCACCTTTGGCCTCTTTTGTCATTTCAGACAACTAAATGCACACCTGAGACTTCATTCCTCTATCACAGGTGTGTATGTTAGCATCACAAGTAGAAAATAAAGGATTTCAGAGTTTGAGTAAGATGAGAGATACATTTTTTCTTACCAGATTAAGTCCTATTTAAATCATTGTCAGCCACATGTCAGATTATTTCAGAAAGGGTATATACAGGAAAAAACAATAAGAAAAAAAAAGACAAAAATTCCCAGGACCCTGGGTCTGCTAAAAGTTTACTTTAAAATGTGATGGATTTGTTCTATTTGTTATAATTCTGAATTATTCAGCAGCACTTTTGGATGCAGGGGAAAATGCACAAATATTGAGTTTTTGTATTTGGTCTACTTAATGTCACAGGTTCTGTATAATGTGACAGCATTGCATGATGTACATTGGAAAAATACACGTTCTGCTCACTTTATTCTCATAAAACCCTATTTCAAATTTTAAAGTGAAGGCAAATTTAGTGGCATGGTCCCTATGGGCTGTTATTTGAAACTCTGCAACTTTGGGCATGTAATATATGACTATTCATTAATAAGATTATTTAGTTTGCAGATCATAAGAGTGTTCTGAAATTGATTTCAAAAGAATTACTACAGGATTTCCAGTTCCAACAATATGACCAACTCAGTCTGTAGGTCCTCCCAAAAGAAACCCTTAGAAATAATGGATAAAAGAGAACATAAAGACTCCTAACTCTGGGAAATGAACTAGGGGTGGTGGAAGGGGAGGAGGGCGGAGGTGGTGGTGGTGAATGGGTGACGGGCACTGAGGGGGGTACTTGACGGGATGAGCACTGGGTGTTATTCTGTATGCTGGTAAATTGAACACCAATAAAAAATAAATTTATTATAAAAATTTAAAAAAAAAGAGAGAACCAAAAGTCTTCTAAATGCTTAATTGGCTTTCGGGAATGAGAAAGTAATCTGTAGAAGCCAGGGGGGAGCCAAAGGGGGAACTAAAAATCAAAGTGGTAGGACCTGAGTGAACTTGGAGGGGAAGACTCTGTCTTACTCAACTAGGAGCTGGATGTTAGTAACCATGTGATGACTGAAGGTAAGCCCGTCCACTACGTAAAAAGGGGAGTTAGAAAAGAAGTTAGCTCATAAAACTGGGATCCTTGGAGATACACGAGGGAAAGAAGACAGAGAAAAAATCTGCCAGAAGGCAGAGGGAAAGAATAGGAAAAAAGAAAGATTATCTATCTTTTCCCTAGGCTCTGCTGGAAAAGCAATGCACAAAAACAAAAAGCCTCTTTGAAATACAAATTCAAATACACTTTCTTCGTGGTCAAATATTACCACATTTTCTGGGAAACTTCAATCTAAGAATTAATCCAAAGCTTGATCACGAACCACTGACAGTCCACTGACAGCACCTAGACACTTCTAAAACTCAGGCCCAATGGATTGTCATGGAAACAGTAAGCCCTACCTAGAAGATGTGGGCACAGTGAGAGTTACCAAACACAAAAAAATTACCCCAACATGTGCAAGACTATACAATATTAGAAGTGCAAAGACTTTAGACGATAAAATAATAATTAGAAGGTAAAATTTATAGACTAAAATACAGTTGGCTCCTGGACAATGCAGGGGTTAGTAGTACCAACCCCTATGGAGTCAAAATTCCATGTATATCTTTTAGTTCTCCCAAAACTTAACTACTAATAGCCTACTGCTGACCAGAAGCCTTACCAATAACATAAACACTCACATATACATTGTATGTTCTATGAATCATATTCCGTATTCTTACAATAAGGGAAGCTAGAAAAAAATATTATTAAGAAAATCATAAGGAAAATAAATTTACAGAACTGTATGGTATTTATGGGTGGAAAATCCACTCATAAGTGGACCCACACAGTTTAAACTCATGTTGTTCAAAAGTCAACTGTAATTAAAGGTATAAAATCCAATTGCCAAGTTACTTAGGCTAGAAATAAGACATTAGAAATAAGCCAATTAGAAGCCATAAAAATAAAAATGTAATCACTGAAATTAAAAACTCGATGGATAAATTTGAGAACAGATTAAAAATAGCTGAGATAATATGTGGACTGTAATACATATCTCAGGAGATTGCACAGTGTAATGGACTGAAAATCACAAAGATAGAAAATATTAAAAGACAGCAAAGAAATATATTAGATAAAATGAGGAATTGCAACATGTGGCTAACATAAGTTCCAAAAGAAAAAGAGCGAGAGGTAGAATGCAAGGAGATGATGGCTGAAATTTTTTTAGAAATTATGAAAGACATAGGTCTTCAGATTGAAGATGTCTGTCCAATGGTTATGGAGTAGCATAAATAAAAATCTATCCACACCCCAATACATCAACATGAAATCAAAGAATACCAAAAAAGAGAAATTTAAAAGCCAACAGAAGGATGAGTGAATTATCTACAATGGGGCAAAAATTAGACAATAGATAATAGAGTCCACATAATAATGGAATATCCTTTTTTTTAAGATTTATTTATTTATTCATGAGAGACACAGAGAGAGGCAGAGACACAGGCAGAGGGAGAAGAGAAGCAGGCTTCTTGTGGGGAGCCCGATGTGGGACTCGACTCCAGGACCCCAGGGTCAGGCCCTGAGCCAAAGGCAGACGCTCAACCACTGAGACACCCAGGTGCCTCAATAATGGAATATCTTGATAATATTTACAGAAAATAATTGTCAAGTAAGACTTTGCATCAAACTAACAATTTTTGAAGAGTGAGAAAAAAACCAAATCATTCTATCCAAAAAAAAGAAAAAAGAAAGAAAGAAAAGAAAAAGCTATGGAAATTTACTTAACAAACATTCACTGAGACTGAGAGACATATTTAATGAAAAAATAAACTGAAACTGAATGGAAGAAATAGGATGCGAGAAACAATGGTGAGCAAATAAATTAGCAAACAAGCATTGACTTATAAAAAATAACTAAATGTGCTATAATAAAGACAAAATGTAAATTAAAATATTGCACAATAATTACCCACCTACTGTGGGTGGAGAAGGGTTGGGAGGTTGAAGAAAAAGAAATCTAGTTTCTTTTATTATCTTGAAAAAGAGATAAACAACTTTAAATATTTAACAACTTTAAATATCTTCTATTCAAATTTTATAGCCATTAAGAAATACATTTGTAGCCATTAAGAAATACAAACAAAACTTTTATTTTTTCAAAACCAGTAGAAGAGAGAAAAATGAGCATAAACAAAATTCAATACATTTAATAAATATTATAAAGAAAGGGGGAAAAGGAAGTGAAGAAAAATGTAATAATAAAGTAGCATAAAAATAAGTAGTGGGGAAAACAATCCAAATAACTCTAAATGAACAAAAAGCTGAAATAGCTGAAAAACAGTGATTCTTAGATTGTACTTTATTGTTTTTTAAGGTTTATTTATTCACTTGAAAGAGGGCAAGCAGGAGCAGGGGGACAGACAGAGGGAGAGGGAGAGAGAGAATCTCAAGCAGACTCCCCAGCTCAAGGCTCAATCCAATGACACTGAGATCATGACCTGAGCTGAAACCAAGAGTCTGATGCTCAACCAACTGAGCAACCCAGGAGCCCCAGACTGTATTTTTATTTTTTTAAAGATTTTATTTATTTATTCATGAGAGAGGCGGTGGGTGGGGCAGAGACATGGGTAGTGAGAGAAGCAGACTCTATGCAGTCCCGGGTCTCCAGGATCATGCCCTGGGCTGAAGGCGACAATAAACCATTGAGCCACCCGGGCTGCCCCCCAGATTGTATTTTAAAGGTTAAACTCTGATGTAGTTAAATTAACCTGAGCACTATTGATGCCTAGCCCTGCAACCCTGCACCTTGTAACTCCTCCTCCCACCTGAATTCCTCCACAGCTGCGGTTGATCACCTGACCTAGAGAGTTCCCCCATCCCACCCCATTCAAGCACCTGTTCTCTTCTTCCCCACCTGAGGGCTTTTGTAAGTTTCCTAACTGCACAGAGGGTCGATCAGGATATGTGAGGGACTTAACATCCAGAGCAACCCTCAAAAGCACAGAATCAGTATATAAACTGCTCAGCCACGTGGAAAGTTTCTCAGAGGGTCCTCAAGGTGATTGAACCCCAGTTCTAAACCCTGCTTACTCACAAACTTCATTGTCTTTCTACCCATCTCACTTCGCACCCATTTTTTCACTTAAACTTCTTGTCCTCAATCCCCAAATAAACTAGCTGAACCCAAATACAGGTTGCAGAGTTTGCTTTGGAGGAAGTAAGCTTCCTTGTATCATAAAAAAGAAATGCTTTAAACAACAAACAAGTATGATAAGACATAAATTCAAAGGAAAGTAAATAGAAGAGGGTTTATCAGGCAAATACTAAACAAAAGTGATGGATGGAAGGAAGGATGGATGGATGGGAGGATAGATAGATGGTAGATAGCTAGATGTCACTATAAAAAGATAATGATTCTGAGCTTTGCACTCCCAAAAATATAGTCTCAAAAGTATTAAAGAATTCATAAAATTACAAAGAAATTGACAAAATAGCAATTATAGTAGGAGCTTGTAAGAGAATGTCTTTTAATTATTGATAGACCACACTGACTGAAACTCAGTAAAAGTAGTAAATAAATTTAGAGCCCAACCTTAGAAACATAGCTAGAACATACTAGACCACAATACAAGTTTCACCAAATACCAAACAGTATATATCAAGTAATTCTCTGTGATGCAACAAAATTAAAATAACAAAAATATTACTAAGTCCTCTCATCCATTTGGAAATTTGAAAAAGCATCCCTAAATTACTCATAAGTCATAGAAGATATGAAAATGGAATTAGAACAAATGTAAAAACTGAATGACAAGGAGATATATGTAAAGCAGTAATTTGAAGAAAACTATAATCTTCTTAAATTGATTATACTAACATGAAAGGAAAATTAAAAATTAATGAAATAATCATCCAGTTGGAAAAAAATGAACAATAGAATATACTTGAAGAAAATTGAAGAAAGAAAAATGTTAAAGGCCAAAATGTTATAAACAGAAATGAAAAACACCAGAACTAATTAGAGCTCTACTGTCCAATCAGGTAGCCCCTTGCTTTGTGTGTCTATTGAGCACCTGAAATGGGATGAGTGTGGCTGTGAAACTGAATTTTTATTTAATCTTATTGATTGAAATAGAGATTTTAAAACTGAAGCAATACAAAGTAGCTTTCCATTCCATATTATTGTTTTGGTAGGATTTTATTGTTTTAGCAGAGTTACATTTCACTGTAACTATTGGAAGTGAATCATCCTATTTGAGTTTAAAATACATTCCAGATTTTGGTGGTTTAGTATAAAAAAGAAGAAAATATTTCATTCATAATTTATATATTGGTACATGTTAAAAATGATATTTTGGATATATTATATTAAATATACTATTAAACTTAATTTCACCTGTGTTTTTTTTTCCTTGTGTTTGAATGTAGCTAGTAAAAGATTGTAAATTACTTATGTGGTTAACATTACATGTCTACTGAACAGAGCTGACTTAGAGTTTAGTAGTGTTATTGAGTACAAGGTTAAAATACAAAATGCAATAGCATCTCTATGCAGCAAAATAAATTATAAATAAAATTTAATTATGATACTATTTGCAATTGCCACAAAATTATAAAGAACTAGGAGAAAAAGTACAGAAATACATGAAAGTATACCTAGATAAAAGGAGAAATATTCCATATAAAATTATTAAAAGTTTAAGTGTCTTAAAGATGATACTCTTCTCCAAATAAATGTATAAATTCACTGCAGTTCAATGTTTCTATATACTAGACATGAACAGCTGAAGGCAGAAATTTAAAAGCTGCACTGTTTATACTTAGATACAAATCTGACAAAATATTTGCAGAATCTGTATGTTAAATATCTGCAGAAGAACTGATGAAAGAAACCAAAAAAACCTATTAATATGAAAATTTCCCTCATATTGGTCTATGACTTCAACAAGATCCCCATCAATATCCCATTAGGATTTTGGCAGATAACAATGAGTGAATCTGAAATATATATGGAAACATAGAGGAATTCAAATAGACAAAACAGGGGCATCTAGGTGGCTCAGTCGGTTAAGTATGTGCCTTTGGTTCAGGTCATAATGCTTGGGATCAAGCCCTGTGTCAGATTCCCTGCTCAGCAGAGAGTCTGCTTCTCCTTTTCCCTCTGCCTGTCATTCCCCCTGCTTGTGCATGCTCTCTGTCTCTCTGTCAAATAAATAAATAAACAAACAAAGAAATCTATCTTTAAAAAAAAGAGTAGTTGAAACAATTTTGACAGAAAGTTGGAGTTCACACAATTGTATTTTTATCATCTACATAACTGTAGCTTTCTACAGTTATCAGTGTAGTATCAAAATAGGCCCACACAAATCTGGCGAATTGATCTAGACAAAGGTGCAAAGACAGTTAATGGGAAAGAATAGTCTTTTCAACACATGTTCCAAATAGTTGGACAGTCATAATCAAGAAGCTGAACATCAACCAATTCTTCATGCCCTATTATAAAAATTGAATTGGAGTGGATCATAGACCTAAATGTAAAATGTACAACTATAAAATTTTTAAACATAACATAGGAAACAGGTCTTTGAAAGTTGGGTTAGGCCACGAATTTTTACACATGAAACTATAGACACAACCAGTAAAAGAGATAAAGATGGTAATGTGGACTTTATCATAATTAAAATGTTTAAAGACATGGCTAGTAGAACAAAGAGCTAATCATCAAGTGAATGAACATATTTGCAAGTCACATATCTGATGGACTTGTATCCAGAATATATAAAGAACTCTTAAAAGTCAACAATAATGAAACAGACAAATTAACAAAAGAATGGACAAAAATTTGAGCAGATATATCATAAAAAAGACATACACATGGCAAATAAACACATGAAGCACAATGATATACTATTACATACCTATTAGAATGGCTAATATAAAAAATTCATAAATAGGAACTGACTGTGCCAAATCTGGTGAGGATGGAGATCAAGTGAAACTCTTTCATACATGGCTGGTGGGAATGCTAAATTGTTCAACCACCATAAAAGGCTGTTTGATAGCCTCTTAGAAGGTTAAACATACACTTCTCATATAGCTGAGATATTTCACTGCTATTTGCTCAATTAGAAACAGGCTGTTAAATATAAATGAGTTTGGTATACGACAGAGATACCTTACATATCACTGGGGAAATGATGGACTAGTCAATAAAATGATGACAGAAATTAATGATGTATGATCATTATATACATCTAGATATGTAAGATCTAGAGATACAACTAGATCCTTACCCCACGTTGCATCCACATGCTGATGGCCACACACGAATGAAGTCCCAAACATGAAGAATTAACTTTGTAATATTTTGGGGTAAAATATTAAAAAATAGATCTATATGATATTAAGGTAAAAGAAAATTATTTTTATTTTTTTATTTTTTTAAGATTTTATTTATTTTTTCATGAGAGAGAGAGAGAGAGGCAGAGACACAGGCAGAGGGAGAAGCAGGCTCCATGCAGGGAGCCTGACATGGAACTCCATCCCGGGTCTCCATGATTAGGCCCTGGGCTGAAGGCAGAGCTAAACCACTAAGCCACCCGGGCTGCCCAGAAAATTTTTATATAAACACAAAACCGCAAAAGAGAAAAAAATGCTAAATTTGAGAACATTACAAAAAACAATTCTTCAATGTGAAAGCACTTCTTAAATTAAAAAAAAATCAGATTGGAAGATTTTGTCTTACATTTAACTGAGAAATTAATACTATCCAGGACATACAATTCCTTTTAAAGGCACCTGGGTGGCTTGGTCGGTTAAGTGTCTGACTTTGGTTGAGGTCATGATCTCAGGATCGTGGGGCCAAGCCATGCATTGGGCTTCCTACTGAGTGGGGAATCTGTTTCTCCCTCTGCCCATCACCCCACTTATGCACACGCTCTCTCTCTTTCTCTCTCTAATAAATAAATATAATCTTTCTAAAAACTAGAAAAAATTCCTTGGGATGCCTGGGTGTCTCAGTGGTTGAGCAATAGCCTTTGGCTCAGGTCATGATCCTGGAGTCCTGCGATCCAGTTCCACATCAGGCTCCTTGCAGGGAGCCTGCTTCTCCCTCTGCCTATGTTTCTGCCTCTCTCTGTGTCTCTCATGAATAAATAAATAAAACCTTCCTCTCAACTTTTTTGTAAGTCTACATGGCTCTACAAAGTCTATTTTTTATGCACAGAAAAGATTCACAACCATTTCTCATGAGTGGCATCCTCTGAGGAGAGAGAGAGAACAAGTGGGGTGAGAATTTGGGTGTATCAGTAGAGTTCTACTTGTGTAAGAAGGGGTGGGGGGAGAGAAGGAGAGAGAGAAGATGTGAACTCAATATGGTGCATATTAACAACTGTTTAAGCTTGGTGTTGTGCCTATTTTCTGCGTGAATTTTTTCATAATCTTTAAACAATTTCTCTACAGAAGCACAGCATTTCATAAATGTGTTAAACAATGTTAAAGTTATTAGAACACACATTTCTCTTCTAAAATAGCTTTATTGGGGGATCCCTGGGTGGCTCAGCGGTTTGGCGCCTGCCTTAGGTCCAGGGCACGATTCTGGAGTTTTGGGATCAAGTCCGCATTGGCTCCCTGCATGGAGCCTGCTTCTCCCTCTGCCTGTGTCTCTGCCTCTCTCTCTCTATGTCTATCATGAATAAATAAATAAATAAATAAATCTTAAAAAAATAAAAAAATAAAATAGCTGTATTAAGGGGCAACACTCATTTACTTAATGTACTTCTGAAAAGTAAACTCTATTGCTATTACATATATACTCCTCAATGAAAGATTGGAGTAAAACACTGAGCAGTAAGTATAGAGTTCAGAATTTACCACAAAGGGAAAGGGTGATGGATTATTGGATTATCTCAATTATGATCTGTCTCTGATGTTCTTATATATATTGCTGATTAGGTATTTCACATTTTTTTCAGTAAATATCAGACTTCTTTCTTTCTTTCTTTCTTTCTTTCTTTCTTTCTTTCTTTCTTTTTTTTTTTTTTTAGAGAAATTGAGCGAGAGAGCACAAGCAGAGGGAGTAGGCTCCTTGCTGGGCAGAGAGCTCTACACAGGGCTCGATCTCGAGACCCTAGGATTATGACCCCAGGAGGCAGATGTTCAACTGACTGAACTCTCCAGGTGCTGCTATTGGACTAACATTCTAAGAGCATTTCTTCATTTTGCCTGAGGGGGCGGACCCTTAGATAAGGAAATGACATGAAAACTGGAAGCTTAGAGAAGCTGAGTCTCTCACCCTATGTCCTGGTGTACTTGTTCCTACTGAAGCCCACAATATATTGTAAGTTGTCAATGCCCAACCCAGGAAATGATATTCAGAAAGGTCTTCATGCCTCCTCCACTCTGAGCAGGATACCATGAATTATTTAATTTCCTATAATTCCTTAATCTTCTTTTTACAAAAAAAAAAAGTTTTTCCTCTACTTTGACAGTTATATCACTTTTTTTTTTCTCCCAGTGCCTTCACGAAGTTCTTGATATGAAAGCTTAGCCTTCCTAGATGGCTGTTATTTGAAATGAAAAGCTGCATGAGTCTTGTCAGCCTCCATCTTACACTATTTAATTTTCACTCTGGAGTTCACAAAATGGCCATTTCTATAATGCATTCCATGTTTCAGGATAGAGAAGATTGCTAGCACAGTAAATATCCATCTAAGCCTTCATTCTCATCAACAAAACATGTCGTTTGTAGTACCCACACATCAACAGAACTTCCTCAGCCCGCCACTACTGCTTTTTCATAATTATATTTTATAATCCTCCTTTACACACGAGAGCTCAATTCACTTCCTCCTACAATGCATTAGCATCCTCTTCAAATCCATTAGTGGTATCACAAGCTCCACAGCATCGTTCCCTCTTCAAAATATTTTATTATTAAGTTACTGTACTGTGAGCTGGGAGTCTATGAATATTTAAGCAAGGTATTGTATGTTTATGTACACTCTGCCAAGACAAAAAAAAAAGCCTATTTGCCCTAATATTTTGGCAGTGGTATAAAAGCTGCTATGTTTTTGAAAAGAAATGTTTGTTTAAGTTGAAAATGATTGGTTATAAATAAGTACAGAATACATTTTAAAAAAGAAATCTTGGTGATTTAAACATTACCTGTTCTTCAGGCCTCAAGTTAAGTGTCAGTGCTAGTTAACAGCTAGGATAGGAAGAGGCAAACAGACTCCAGTGGTCTGAAGCCAGAAAACTTTAGTAGCACTGCTAACTCATTCCAGTTTTGCTGGCTCAATGTTCACTTGTCAGCATTTGAAACCAATTAGCCCTACATCTCATTAGTGGTTATGGTGACATCTCCACTATCGTTCATAAATTTTTAAGATACACCATTCAAGTTAGTTGGGTATATGTATGGACATCGATAATCCATTGATTTCATCCAAAATAACATTAATCACATGATTTGGAACATTGCGTAGTTGAGATGCAATGATCAGAAAAAGCCAAAAGTTTGAAATGTCCATCAACGAATAAATGGACAAATATGGTACGTTCACATATGGAATATTTTTCAGCAATAAAAAAGGAGCAAAGTACTCCTATATCGTACAACACGGATAAAACTTGAAAGCATTATACTAAGTGAAAGAAGCCAGTTACAAAAAGCAACATATTATACAATTCCATTTATATGAAATGTCCAAAGTAGATAAATCTATACAGACCAAAGGTTCATATTAGTGGTTGCTTAGTGTTGGTGGTGGGGAGGAGGATAGGGGATGGGTTTATTAGTAATAAACAGAATCCGTTTGTTGAAGATGGCATCTTCAGGAATGCTCTGATCTTAAAAGCTCAGATGGTCTCAAGCTGATTCCTGTTTGGGCTACGTATAGTCCCCAGGGAGCACTCCTGTGCATTTGTCTCACCAATGCCAGATAATGCAGGCCACATAACACAGCAGTTGTTTGTTGCTCAACTTGTCCAACTGGAGTTGGCCAGCCTGTTTGTGTCTCAGGGAGGATTTCTACCATCCACGGGGGTCCCTGCACCACGGAGAAGATATATCAAGGGTTGTCTCAGTAAAACCCTTCTTATGAAGTTGAAGAATTGAACTCGGTTTCTTACTGAGTTGGAGTACAAAAAGGGAACTCAGAAAACACACAATAGTGTCTCCAAAAATTCTCTCTGTCTGTCCATTTTCTCCTTCTTGTATCCATTTATCTCCCTTATTTGGTAGAGGGAGTTAAAATTTTTCTGAATGATTTTTGCCACTTTTTAAATCTTTGTTTAGCACAACTCAGTTTGGCATTTGGTACCTAAGACATCGTATGTGTGTCTGTGTGTGTGTGTTTATATATAAGGATATCTTTATGTTTATTTCTGATTCTTCTATAGAACTATTAGTTTGGCAATGGCATTGACTAGGTCTGTTATATTCATCATGCCATACACAGTATTTATTTCAGTATGTGGCACTTAATAGGCATTCATACAATATTTGTACAGTGAATGAATGAACGAACACAATTTTTTTTACTTATTCTTGAAAATATATAAAGCTAATTCAGAAGATCCCCTACCCAGCTCTAGCCATGAAACCATACAAGTCCCAAAAGCAATTACCATTTTTTCCACAAGAAATGCTTTTTTCATTTTGAACCTTTCCTGTAAATGCATCAGTTAAGTAATAAACATTATTTCCAGAGTTCTACACAGTTCTGCCAAAATGTCAATCATACTATGACACAAACAGGCTTTTTTTAAAAACTAAAGCAATTTACAATACAATTGTATACTAAGTGCCATGAATTCTCAGTTAGCTATACAAAAATATCAGGCCTCTCTGCTAATGAAATGAAGGGAAATATAATTGACAGTTATCTTATGAGATTTCATTGTAATGCACATGATGTTATAATAAATCTAGTTACGAGAAATTCTGTGGCACACTGTTTAAAGTATATCAATTGATTGCCTTGGAGTCAGCTTATTTTGAAATTCCTGATTGTGAGCATTGAAGTGAGTGTACTACACATATGAAGTATATTAGAATAGGCCTTTTCCAAATCCAATACATATGATCAGTGTAGGAGCCCCACAAAAACCTCTGTTACCATCTACTGTCAATTTGTAACAGATGCTGTGGCAATAAAAATTACAATTTGAAACAAATAAAAAGACTTTTCATATTAGCCTTTCCATGGTGCCTTCTCTGAGTTAGTCATTCCAGACAAAGAAAAACCCCTAACTCTTTGCAAAACAGAACCATTCAAAAATCAAGAACAAACAAAAGTGAAGTTCTATGTGAAATTAATTTGAGAACTGTATCTTGAGTGAGATTTTATTTAACTTTTAAAAAGCAGGGGTTTTGTTTGTTTGTTTTTAAGAAGAGCAGAATGATGGCATTGTTTTTGTTCCTGCTGCTGGTATTTAATCAGCAATACCTTTAAAAGATCCATTAACGTGAAAGTCCACTAGGTCTACAGAAAGCTTAAGATAGCTTAATTTGTGACCGAATTTATGACCAAGTGAGAGAAATATGTTTCTTTTTGTAAACTGAAGTGTTCAGAATATCTATACTTAAAGTGAAAATATCATTCAAAATGCAAATTTATTTTGAGCATCGTGTAGGAAAATATCCAGATGTTTAATGAGACTATTTTTAAAATTAGGTTGTCTTTTTATTATTCAGTTGTAAGAGTTTTTCATTCTAGATACAAGTCCCTTATCAGATACATGATTAGCAAATATTTTTCCCATTATGTGGGTTGCCTTTTCACTTTCTTAATAGTATTCTTTGAAGCACAGAATGTTTAAATTTTGAAGTCTAGTGCATTATTTTTTTTCTTACGTTGTTTGTGCTTTTGGTGGTATCATATCTAAAAAACAATCACCTAACCCAGAGTCAAAAATATTTGTGATTCCATTTTCTTCCCAAAGTTTTATATTTCAACCATTTAAATTAGAAATTTGAGTTAATTTTTATATATGGTGTGAGGTAGGGGTCAAATTTTATTTTTTTACATATAGACACCTGGCTGTCCCACCATTAACCCAGCACCATTTGTTGAAAGATTATTCTCTCCTCTATTGGCACTTTTTAAAAAGATTTTATTCATTTATTTGACACAGAGGGAGAGAGAACAAGCAAGGGAAGCAGTAGGCACAGGGAGAGGGAGAAGCAGACTCCCCACTGAGCAGGGAGCTTGATGGAGGACTCAATCCCAGGACCCCAGCCGAAGGTAGATCCTAACCAAATGAGCCACCCCAGCCCTCCCCACTGGCACTCTTGAAGAAAATCTCTTGACCTTAAATGGACTTATTTCTGAACTATTAATTATGTTCCATTGATATATATGCCTATCTTTATGCCAATACCACACTGTGTTGATTGCTGTAGCTCTACATGAAGGTTTGAAATTGGGAAGTGTGAGTCCTTCAGCTTTGTTCTATTTTTCCAAAAACATTTAGCTATTCTGGGCCCTTTGCAATTCTATACGGATTTTAGGATCAAGTGATTTGTTTCTACAAAAATGAAACTACAATTTGGTAAGTATTGTATTATATCTGTAGATCCCCTTGGGCATTATCATCAGCTAACAATATTAAATTGTACTAACCATGAACACAGGAAGTCTTTCTATTATTAGATCTTCTTTAATTTTTTTCATGATATTTTGTAGTTTTCAGTGTACAAATTTGTTGTCTACTATAAAAATTACCACATACTGGGCAGCTTGTAAACAATAAATATTAATTTCTCACAGTTCCAACAGCTGGAAGTCCAGGCTCATGGTGCCAATATGGCCACATTCTGATGAAGGCCCCCTAGTTAGCACCTTCTGGCTGTGAGCTCATCTGGTAGGAAGGAGCTAGGGATCTCTCTGGAGCCTTTTTCATAAGTCACAAATTCCATCCATGAGAGTTCCACCCTCTGACTTCACCTCCTTAGGGACCTGCCTTCTAATACCATCACATTGGTCATTTGCATTTTAACATATGAGTTTTGGGGAGACATAAATATTCAGACCATAGCAACAAGTCTTTCATTTGTTTTAAAACGTATACCTAAGTATTTTATTATTTTTTGATATTATTGTAATTGGGATTGTTTTCTTATTGTTTTTTTGTTAGTGTTCAGAAATATAATTGATTTTTGCCTACTGATCTTGTATCCTGTCACATAGGTGAACACATTTATTAGTTTGTTATTTCCTCTTTAGCTTTCCTGAGGTATAACTGATGATTAAACATTGTATATATTTAAAACATATAACCTGATAACTTTATATACATTGTGAAATAATTACTACAATCAAGCTAATTAATATATCCATCACCTCATAGTTATCATCGTCTTTTGTGTGCATGTCGACAACACTCAGACTGAACCTATTTTTATATTTCCAGTCCTACCTTCGGCAGTATTTAGACATATTCTGAGTTCAGAAACCAGTCATTGGGAAGAGTACAGAGCAAAGACTAGGGAGAAACAAGAGAAGACCAGTCAGATGTTACATCAGGGGGAAGAACAAAGGGACAGAGTCTACCTACAAATGTGTGGATGTTTAAGCATTCTTCAGAGTCCCACCTTTGGCCCCTTCCTTTCTCAATTTGGTTTTCTTTTTTCTTTCCCTCTTATTTTTGTATTTTTTCCCTGGATGAACTTATCCACTTCTCTGGTATTACAGAGGCTAAGAATTGCCTCCAAATATCCTCTTTTCTCCCACACTTTTAAATAAAATTCCAATTTTTTGCTGGGCATATGCCCATCAGTTGAATTTCTACATTACCTAGGGTCCCTTGAACCTAATTTAAAACATGTGACTACATTATAGCAAATGAGATGTAAACAAAGATGTGATACTTCCAAGGCCCTTATTATTATTATTAATTATTATTATTATTATTCCAGTATAATTAACACACAGAGGTATATCAGTTTCAGGTATACAATATAGTGATCCAACAATTCTATACATTACTCAGCCAAGGGTATTTTTTTTAAAAAGGACAGTCAAAGCCTACTTTTTTCCCTGTTATGAATAAACAAATAATATGTCAATGTTAGAACTCCAATAGCAGTTTTTGACCTAGAGATATCTAAGCAGTGAACTGGCAGTAGACAAGGTATTTGTAAAATTGCCATTCTCTGTCTCAATTATGGAATATATATATATATATATATAATTATTTTTTTTGTTTCATTAAGTCACTGTTACCTGAATACAGTAACACTGAATCCTGACTTATAAGTGTAATATTAGGTAGTCACTTCATAATCAATGTTCCCTGTCCTGCTTTCTCCACAAAGGTTTTGTCCTAAATATCCAGCCACCTACCAGATAGTTGACTTGAAAGTATTTAAACAAACAGCAATAAGAAACTTAATTTTTTTTAATAAGAAATTTTAGCAAGAATAGCACAAAACTTACATTTCCTCAAAAATATGGTCTGTTCCCTGTATTTCCTAGCTCATATTGAGAGAACATCATCCATTTATTTGCCAAGTAAAATGCCTGGAAACTCTTCTGCTCCCACATACTCACCATTTGCCAATAACCAGCATCACTCTTCCAAGGCTTACAGGGTCTTCCCAACTATTTCTCTTCATCCCTATTTCCATCATTCAGGTTTTGACCCTCACCTAGCCTTGCCTGAATTACAGTAACAGCCTCTTAACTGATATGCCTGCATCTCAGCTCTATTAACTTCTACAATCCCACATAAATATCTGATAGCATCATATCCCTGCTGAAAATCTTTTAATGGCTTCCACCAAGAATGAAATGAACCCAAATTTCCTGGCAGGACATACAAAGCCCTTCAGGATATAGTAAGCACTGACTCCCCTAATGTAACTCCTAATACATGACCTTTCCTGTACTGTCTACTGTCTCCTTCCTTTGCCTATAAAGCAGTTGCCTTTGGAAAGCCACACTGTTCCAGGCTTCTAAATCTTTGCCATGCTGTTCTCTCACCTAGAATGACCTTCTCCCTACTTACATCCTTAGAGAATTCATCTAAATATGCATCTCAGGTGATAATACTGCTACTAAGCTATTACTGAAATCTATTTAATAAAATTCATATATATCTTTAAAATTGTACTTTTCAAATTACATGGCAATTGTTTATTTGCACATTTGACTTCTATAATAAACAGTAATGCTGTTGAATTAAGATTTATATCTTTTCATCTTGGTAGCTCCACTGCCCAGAAAATAATAGGTATTTATTACAATAGTGGTAATAACAGCTAACACTAATTGAAAATTTACTGGACACTGATATTGTTCAAAATACTTTATTTGTATCTCCATGAATCATCAAAGCAACCAAGACACTACATCTCAAAGAACTAGAAAAGAACAAACTAAACTGGAAGTTAGTAGAAGGAAAGTTATAACAAAGAGCAGAGGAGAAATAAATGAAATAAAATGAAATAGAATCTGAAAAGATAATAGAAAAGATCAATAAAAGAGTTGCTTTCTGAAAAGAAAAAAATAGACAAATCCTTAATGAGATTATCAAGAAAAAAGGAAAGGGCCCAAATAAATAAAATTATAAATGGTAGAGGAGACATTAAAATTGATGCCATACAAATACAAAGGATTATAAAAAGGACTACTATAAACAATTATATATCAACATACTGGACAACCTAGAAGTAATTTTCCATTACTAGGATAATTTATCCAATTCCTAGAGGCATACAACCTACTAAGACTGAATCATGGTGAAATAGAAAATCTGAACACATGGATTACTAGTCAGGAGACTGAATTACAATCAAAAATATTCCAGTAAACATAAGTCCAGGACCAGATGACTTTATTAGTGAATTCTACCAAACATTCAAAAAAGAATGAATACCTATCCTTCTCAAACTTCATAAAAAACAGAACAGGACAGAATACTTCTAAACTCATTTTATGAGGTCACCATTATCAAGAAAATGGTATCAAGATACCAAAACCAGGTGAGAACATCACAAGAAAAGAAGATAATAGGCCAATATTCCTGATGATCATAGATGCAAAAATCCTCAACAAAATACTAGCAAATCAAATTCAACAATACATTAAAAGGATCATATACCATGATCAAGGGCAATTTACTTCAGGGATCCAAGGATGGTTCAACATCTACAAATCAAGATGATACATGACATTAAAAAATGAAATATGAAAATATATGATCATCTCAATAGGTACAAAAAAAAGCAATTAACAAAATGCAATATGCATTTATAACAAAACTCTCAACAAAGTGGAAGTAGAGGAAATGTACCTCAACACAATAAAGGCCTTATGATAAGCCCATAGCATCATGCTCAATGGTGAAAGACTGAAAGCTTTTCCTCTAAGAACAGGAACTAGACAACGAAGCTCATTCTTGCCACTTTTTTTCAACACAATATTTGGAATCCCATCCAGAGCAATTAGCAAAGAAAAATAAATCAAAACATCAAAACTAGAGAGGAAGAAGTAAAGCTCTCAGTATTTGCAAATGACATAATATTATATATAAAACCCTGAAGACTCTACCAAAAAGCTGTTAGTGTAAATAAAAATTTCAGTATGTTGCAGGACACAAAATCAACATGTGAAAATCAGTTGCACTTCTATACACTAACAATAAACTGCCAAAAAAATAAATTAGGAAAACAATCCCATTCCATTTACAATTTCATCAAAAAAATATAATACCTTGAAAATTTAACCAAGAAGGTGAAAGATCTATACAATGAAAACTATAAGACATTGATGAAAGAAATTAAAGATGTGAATAAGTGAAAAAAACTCGATGTTCATGGATTAGAAAAATTAATATTGTTAAAATGCCCATACTACCAAAAATGATCTACAGATTCAAGGCAATCCCTATCAAATTCTAATGGCATTTTTACAGAAGTGGATAATTCTAAAACTTCCATAGAACTACAAAAGGTCCTGAATAGATAAAGCAATCTTGAGAAAAAAAGAACAAAGTTTGAGGCAACATACTGCCTGATTTCAAACCATATTACAAAAATATAGTAATCAAAGCAATATGATATTCTCATAAAAACAGACACACAGGGAATCCCTGGGTGATTCAGCAGTTTTCCTCCTGCTTTTGGCTCAGAGCTTGATCCTGGAGTCCCAAGATTGAGTTCCGCAACGGGCTCCCTGAATGGAGCCTGCTTCTCCCTCTGCCTGTATCTCTGCCTCTGTGTGTGTGTGTGTGTGTGTGTGTGTGTGTGTGTGTGTGTGATGGATAAATAAATAAACTCTTTTAAAAACAAAACAACAAAAAAACAGACACACAGATCAACAGAACTAAAAAAGAGCCTAGAAATAAAACCAAGCATAATTACTTTTTGACAAAGGTGCCAAAAATACACAATAGAGAAAGGATAGTCTCTTCAATATATGATGTTGAATAAGATGGAAAGAATGAAACTGGACCCCTCTATTATACCACACATAAAAATCAACTCAAAATGAATTAAAAACTTGAATGTGAAGCTTAAAACGGTAAAACTCCTAGAGGAAAATGTGGGGGGTAAGCTCCTTAACATTGGTCTTGGCGAAGAGCTTTTGTGATTTGACACCAAAAGCAAAAGCAACAAAAGCAAAAATTAACAAGTAGGACTATATCAAACTAAGTTTTGCTCAACAAAGGAAACCATAAGTGAAATGAAAAGGCAACCTATGGAATGAGAAAAGACATTTTCAAATAACATATCTGATAAAAAGTTAATATCCAAAATATACAAGGAATTCATACAAATCAATAACAAAAACACCAATAACTCAATTAAAAAATAGGTAAAGGACCTGAATAGACATTATTCCAAAGAGGGCATACAAATGGCCAACAGGTACATGAAAAGGTGTTCAACAGCTAATCATTAAAGAAATGCAAATCAAAACCACAATGAGGTGTCATCTCACATTTGTTAGGATGTGTATCATTAAAAAGACAAGAGATAACAAATGCTGGCAAAGATGCAGAGAACTGAAAACTCTTAGGTAGTGATGGTGGGAATGTAAACTGATGCAGCCACAGTGGAAAGCAGTATGCAGGTTTCTCAAGAAATTAAAAACAGAACTACTGGAGTGCTTGTGTGGCTCAGTTGGTTGAGCATTTGACTCTTGGTTTTGGCTTAGGTCATGATCTCAGGGTCCTGAGACGGAGCCCCACATCAAACTCCTTGCTCAACATGGAGTTGGCTGGGATTCTCTCTCCCTTTCTGCCCTCCCTTCACCCCAGCTCTCTAAATCAATCAACCTATCAATCAATCAATCAATCAATCTTTTAAAAATAGAACTACTATGCAATCCAACAATCCCACTTCTGGGTATATATACAAAGGAAAAAAAAACCTTGTCTCAAAAAGGTATCTGTACTTCTATGTTCATTGCAGCATCATTCACAATAGCCAAAGTATAGAAATAACCTCAATAACCTCAGTGTTTGTCAATGAATGAATAGATCAAGAAAAATGTATACATATATATATTGTATGGAATATTATTTATCCTTAAACAAGAAGGAAAATCTGTCATTTGCAACAACATGGATGAACCTTGAGGACATTATGCTAAGTGAAATAAGCCAGACAGAAAGAGGCAAATACTACATGGTATCATTATATGTGAAACTGGAAAAAAGAAAAAAAGCAGAATTCATAGAAATAAAAAGCAAAAAAGTAGTTGTCGGGCTTGAGGGTGGGGGGAAATGGAGAGGTTGTTAAAATGGCATAAACTTTCAGTTATAAGATAAAGTCTGAGGATCTAATGTATACAATGGTATTTATAATCAATATTACTGTATTGTATAAATGAAAATTAGTAACAGAGTAGAACTTAAATGATCTCACAAAAAATAGGGGGAATAATTATATGGGGGATGGATGTTTTAATTGAGTCAATTGGAATCCTTTTCCAATGTATACATGTATCAAATTACCACACACACTAAAAATCTTACAATTATATTTGTCCTTATACCTCAATAAAGCTGAAAAAAATAATAGAATACAAATTCCTGGTCTCAAGATCTACTGAATCAGCTTTCCAAAAAAGAAGAACATTGATTTAAAATATATGCAAAACTTCTGGGAATTTTAAACGTGCTCTGATATTTTAATTCCAATCCAGTATTGCAAGTATGCTAAAATTTCAATTTCCCCAAGCCTATCAGGCTAATAAATCTCTTAAAAGGTAAAGCTTTGGTAGTACTCATTATTGGTGAACCCATGCTGGCTCCCAGTACTACTGCTCCACAAACTATTCCTTTAATGAATTACTATAGAAAGTTTCCAGATATCAGCTTGCAGTTTTAAAACATATTTTGTCTCCTTCTGATGACTGAGGAAAAACTTTCTACTCAATAGTATTCTATTGTTGCACAAATTTTCTATTTCTAGCAGTAATTCTACAAATTACTTCTATATTGTAAGATGCATTGCATCTGAACCTAATGTGTGGAACTCATTTCAGCAATCTGGATGTTTTCTTCCTCTTAAAAATGTTTGTCCTATCCTTTTAAATGGTTGAGAATTTAATAGTAATATTTTTTGAATATTATCTTTTGTTGACTAAGATCCGTATTATTTTAAAATGTCTCTTTATGCAAACTGTTTTATTCGTAATTTTTAAGTATGTTTCTTCACGTAAATTAACTAGAGAATTGTCAATTCAGACAAAAGCACAATCAGGAGGGAAGGAGTTTATACATCACATTGTGCAGAGATAACTTCTACATCTTAAAGGGTTGACGTCTTTAAGCCTATACAATGTAAGTTTAATTAAATTCTCTTTGTTATTTCATGAGCAAAGTGAGATCAGTTCTAGAATTAGAACACAGATTTCCCAATTCTAATCCAGGACCCTTTCCATTTTACCATGAGGTTTCAAAGCTGTAGAACGCTAACATAACACAAATTTCAGCATTTTGTAAGTTAGAAAGAATGTGTCAGACAAGCAGGGTTCAAAAATTAGTTGATATCCTTTGGACAGTTCCTACATCCTCCCTTAGGTCAGCTGCCTCATCAAAAGTATTCTACACCTCATGTTCTATTTTTGTAAAATGAAATGAGTTGAAGTACATAGTGCCGGGGAGTATTATAATTAGTCATATGATATCTTCTTATTATGACTAATAATGACAGAATTAATTTTTTGGTATAATGATATGGTCTAAAGGAGAGGAACTTGTTCTATTGTCTGAAATATTTATTCTAAATGAATTTAAATCTCTCTGCCTTTTATATCTCACAGAATTTTATGATATGGTACTAATATTTTGCATTTTGAGCTAATGAAAAGTAGGATACTTAAGAATATAACTCAAATTAAAATTAGTGTTGCCACTTTCATACAGATGGTATAAAAAGTTATGATGTTACTAAAGACTCAGCTGGATTCCTGTCAGGGCTAATAATGCTTGAACTTCATCAGTTATTCGTGCAATTAAAAAATCCTTTCAACATTTCTTCACAAACCACACCTCCTCTCAAATAATTCCTCTTCTTCATTTCAAGGCATGCTTAGAGCCTGCTGACTTGATCAATTTATCAGACTGAAGAGAACAAACAAGGAGAGAAGTCCTGACTCCTCACCCAATCACACACCAAGTATTCCATCAGATGACAGAGCTTCTGTATTCTCCAACAAGAAATACTAAGGTTTAGATATAAGGCACCCAATTGGACCTCTAATTATTACAGAGAAAATTAAGCTTTGTTGCATTATTTTTTCTGCACCCATAATTAAATGTTTTAAAGCAACAGAGTATGTGCTATATAATATGGTTATATTGCAGACAATGTGTACCATACCAATATTGATGCAGTTGTAATTTTAAAAAAATTAAAAATCAAGCCTTGACATGATGCAGTTTAAACTTTAGTAATAAACTCTGATAAAAATCAGACATCTCTCTCCAATAAATTTTATATCTTCTCTTAAATGTCCCATGTCATCCATTGTGACAGAGCAAAAGTGTGAGGGTGTATATAACACATTAAATATGATAGTTGTCTGACTTCAAGTGGAAATACTTTTCAATTCAAAAGAATACAAAAATAACCCTTCAGGGATGCCTGGGTGGCTCAGCGGTTGAGCATCAGCCTTTGGCCCAGGGCAAGATCCTGGGGTCCCAGGATCAAGTCCCACATCAGGCTCCCTGCATGGAGCCTGCTTCTCCCTCTGCCTGTGTCTCTGCCTCTCTCTCTCCTTGTGTCTCTCATGAATAAGTAAATAAAATCTAAAAAAAAAAAAAAAAAAAAACCTTCAAATGCGATTGATCATTAAATCTATCAAAGTCACAGTTCAAAACTGAACTTTTTATCACTTTGTGATAAACCCATCTAAAGAAAACTAAAGTTAAAAGAAAGGACACGAAGTATTCCAGTTTCCTTTGGGGGATATACAAATGTAGGTCAATACTTTCCAGCAGTCAAAAAGAGGTTAATAATGCCAGCTCTGGACTCATTCAAAAAAGGTGCATGTGAAGCTGTAATGATTTAGATAGCATGGCAATAATTTCCAGACATTCCCCCAACCTCACTGTTTTCTCAAACCTTGAGAAAGCTTTCTGATTCTCCCCATATATGCCACTTTTGACAAAGGAGCAGAGCCTTTGAAAGAAAAACATTTTTGGCTCTGTTAATGCTAGTGTATTCTTCGAGCCCAGTATTCAGTGTTCCGGACAGGCAATTACATGCAAATTTGTTGGGAGCTAGGAGGTTCATTTACTACATTCAACTCCATAGAAGAAGATCAATAGGAGTGCAAAACCTAATCCTAGATGAAAGCACCATGATCAGGTAATGGTTATAGAGTTAAGGCCCTCAGAAGAATGTTAGGAATCAAAGGGCATGCTAGAGAAAAGCATTATGCATAGTGCTTTTTTGAACCATATGGGAAAGACAACAGACAAAGTGAACCAAAGAGTTGGAACACAAGAAGGTAGACATGCAGTTCAACACAAATTGTTAGGGTTTTTCAAAAGATATGAATGAGGATTTGACCAATTAAAAATGGCTGCCTCAAAAACCTTTTGTTGGCTATTTAAAGAATAGTGGTGTGCAAACTCATTTCTCAAACTTACACCATGCAAGCCAGGCTTGCATTTAACTCTTAAGGAAAAGAGGAAATCTTTACTGCTAGCTTTCCTGTCTTCTAATTTTTGTGGGATTTCTTCCTGATGTTTTCCCCTAGCCCAGGCCACATACCCTATTGATGTTTAGTAAAAGTCCTGACTCACCTATTAGCCCTCGTTGATGTACAGAGGAAACCGTTTTGTGGGAAAACATGGACATAAGTGACTCTGAGTTGAAAAAAGAATTCAGAAGAGTCAAACTCTGATGCTTTGAGCATACCTTAATTAGTACATTTATTTCTATTTTCCTTTTTATGAATCTCTAAGAGTGATATGTAATTAAAGCATCCATATCTGAATCAGTCTAAAAGTTCTTTCAACAAGTATAAAATTTAAAAATTAAGATTTTATTTATTCATGAGAGACACAGAGAGAGGGGTAGAGACATAGGCAGAGCGAGAAGCAGGCTCTCTATGGGACTCGATCCCAGGACCCTGGGATCATGCCCTGAGCCAAAAGCAGATGCTCAACCACTGAGCCACCCAGGTGCCCCTAAATAAAAATTCTTAATATATATATTCTTATATTCTTAATATATATATGTGTATATATATATATATATACACACACACACATAGTCAGGGTTTAATCAACAGGTTTTTTCCTGTCTTGGTACATAATAGTACATCTTAAGATGAGTGGTGTTAGAGTTGACGAAATAAAGCACTACTGAAGAATATCGTTACATGCTTTTTAAAACTCCTTAATCGATATCAAAAGAGATGGGAAACCTATTAAGAACAGTGGCCCATCAGCTGGAAAGTAGAATAATGCAGAAATTGTATAATTATCCATCATTTTAGCAGCAGAGGACTGTTCCTTTAGCCCTAAGATGAGTTAACCTATAATGAATTTATTCCAAACTATCCAAGGAGAGTAAGCAATTCTCTTGTAAGCAAACTACTTGCTGCTATGAGGTAAATTAAGTCTTTCCAACACCTTTTAATAAATTGCTTCTTACAGAGCACTAAATTGAACCCCGATGTTCTGGGATGTTAATTTGCCACACAGGACAATTTTTCTCCTGGAGGGCATTTTATTCCTTTTACCTCACATCACTCATGTAGAGGCTAGGAAGCCATTTAGATTACTATGACACTCTAAACTTTCATTCATTTCAGTGAATTACATGATGACTTCAGTACTGTTTGGGAACTTGGTTGAATTTCTTTCAGGCAACAATTTCAGGGTTTGTGTTTGCTTTTTAAGGAAAAGAATTTTGGGTAGGTTTAGGGTTTGATGCTTTTTTTAACCCTAGTTTTCTATAGATTCTCTATTTTAATGTTTTGTTTCCTCTCCTCTTTTTGTTGCTAAGCAGATGGGACATGTTGCTATGTGACATTTTACACAACCACTTTTAAGCAGCTTCCACAGTAATGACCAGAGGTCATGAAAACATAATCATTCACATTGAAAACTGGAGCACTTGCCTTTTTGTTCCTGGAAAACTGTGGAAAATGTACAAAAAAAAAAACCCACACCTTTTGAAGAATATAATAATTAATAATTATATTTATTCAGTGAGTTTTTCCATATATTATCCTATTGGAGATTCACAAAAACCCAATGAAGTGTTAAGGGAAAGTATCAACACCAAAGCCATAATCATCATTGTATTTCAGGTCAGATAAATGAGACTCTGAAAGCAGGTCAGATGATAAACACATGGCAATGATAGGAAATGAGTTTGACTCATTTGATTTCCCAATCAGAAAATAACAAAATGCTCTCTGAAACATATGAAGGCTGGAAGTTTGGCACCTGTAATAAATGCTCATTTAAAAGCATATTTTGAGGGGTGCATTGATGGCTCAGTTAGCTGAGTGTGGGACTCTTGATTTCAGCTCAGGTCATGATTTTACAGTCATGGGATCCAGCTCCACATGGGGCTCCATGCTGAGTGTGGAGTCTGCTTGAGACTCTCTCCCCCTCGCCCCTCCCCCTCCCCCCACCACTCATTCCCACACGTTCTCTCTTTTAAAGAAATAAATAATAAATAAATAAGTAAATTTTTGTTTCCCCTACCTCTATCTGCTAATTTTGTATCTTTCTTACTCTTTTTTCCCCTAGATTTTATTTATTTATTCATGAGAGACAGAGAGAGAGAGACAGAGAGAGAGAGAGAGAGAGAGAGGCAGAGGCAGAGGGAGAAGCAGGCTCCATGCAGGGAGCTTGACTTGGGACTCGATCCTGGGTCTCCGGGATCAGGCCCTGGGCTGAAGGTGGCGCTAAACCACTGAGCCACCCGGACTGCCCATCTTTCTTACTCTTTAATAATAATTAAAATAATAAGATTAATAGCTGTCAATTATCTAATACTAACTAGGCACCCAAATAAATGCTGTCCCCATACCCGTCTATGAAATCCCTACAATAACCTAATCCATTATGAAGAATCAGAGGCTCAGAAAGCGAATATGCAGGCCAAGGTCAATCATTTAGTACAGAGTAGAGCAAAATGAAGACTCACATGCGTCTCTGACTTCCAAACCTGCACTCTAACCATCACACCCTACTGTCACAGCAGCCAGCTCCTTCCAATTCATTCTGCAGGTTGCTTTTTTTTAAACTGCTGTTTCAATTAATGTTTCTCATTCTCAAGAAACATAATTTTGAAAAGCAATAAAAGGTTTGTATTTGGTAGGCATGACAAATTAGCTGGGTGAGAGAGAACTGGAAGGCAACCACCCTACAATGCCAATCACATGGGTATATGTGTATAATTAATTGTTCTGTAACACACAAAATAGAGAAAAAACAGTGACCATGTACATAGTGCACTGGAATGAGCACTACAACGAGAATCAGAAACTTGGATTTTAGTCCATTTTCTGAAATACCTTCTTAAATATTGAATAGATGGAAAGAGACATTTATAAATATTTGTAGCGTAAAGAGCCACAGTAAAATTAAGACCTATCTATCCAGTTACAGAAATAGAGCATTACCATTCCCAGTGTAGCCTCCCTTTCTACTCCCTGCACAGGTAACCACACTCTGCTCCTGAATTCTTATTTATCATTCCCTTTCTTTCTTCGTATTTTATCACACAATTTGCATACCTAAACAATGTATTGCTGGGTTGTGCAGATTTGGGAACATGACTTTTTCTGTATGCATCTGCAATCTATGTAACTTGCTCTTTTTCACTATACATTTCTGAGATACAGTCATGTTGCTTATAGTTGTAGCCATTCTGTGTAAATGTATATGGACACATTTGTCAAGTGTATGATTATATCATAATGTATTTATCCATGTTAATTGTAATGGGCATTTGCATTCCTTCCAATTTTTTGCTAATATAAAAATTACCACCCTAAAGATTTTTTTTTATCTTTCCTCTTTTTTTTCCCCCTCAGGTGCAAGAATTTCTCAAGAATATATGTCTACAAGTAGACATGATGGCTTATAATATAGGCAGATGGACAAGGACAAGATAATGTCCAATGATGTTTCAGTGTTCCTACAAATGAAGCCTCTTCATGCAGTGTGCAAATGTTACACTTGCCCCACAGACTTACCAGTAATTGTTTTGTTAGCCTCCTAATGTTACCTATTTGCTGAGTGTGAAATGGTATCCCATTGTGGTTTCAATTTGTAGTTCCCTGAAAACTAATGAGATTGAACGTCTTTTCATTTGTTTATGACCAAGTTTCTTCTGTGAAGTACCTGTTCAAGATTTGTGTCCATTTTTATACCAGGCTGTTTGCTTTTTCCATTTCTAATTTGTATAATATTCCTTTATATTAAAAAATGAATCTATTTTTAGCTCTATGTGCTAAATACCTTTTCCCAGTCAGAGGCTTATATTTTCATATTCTGTAGCAGGTCTTTTTATAAACTTAAGTTCCAAATTTTACTGAAGCCATTTTTTTTATGGTTTGTGCTCTTGCTTCTTTTTAAGGCAATCTGTTCCTGCACTAAGATTGTCAAGATCAGCTTCGACATTATCTTCTACACATTTCACAGTTTTGTCTTACACACTTAGGTCTTTAACCAGCTTGAAATAGATATCTTTATATGGTGTAAAATAGAGGCCTAATTTCATTATATTATTATATCGATATGGTTCTACTGCCATTTGTGGAAAATCTGTTTTTCTTGTTGTCCTGCAATGGCTAACCAGGTCGTAAATCAAATTTTCATACACATTAGGCCTCTGTTCAATTCCACTATTTTCTTTATTGGGCAATTTGCCAGCATCATATTGTCTTAATTATTCTGTTCATGTTAATTCTTAGTATCTGGCAAGAAGGTTTCTTCATCTAAGTTTTGTGTTATTAACCAGTAGGTAGCCAGGTTCAACTTAGCTTTTGATTTTTCCATATAAACTTTAGAATCAGCTTGCAAGACAACACAAAGAAAATTATGTTATGATTTTTATTGAAATTGTTTTTAACCTCTACAGAAATTTTGGTATTTAATATTATAGTCTAAAAATATTATATAGTCTTCTATCTATTTAGGGCTTTTTCAATGTGCTTCCATAAAGTTTTAACATTTTCTCTGTAAAATGTTTATAGATATTTTCCCCAAATGCTTAATATTTTTGAGGCTATTATAAATTGTATTCCATTCTTAAATATTTTCTAATACTTTAAAATTATAAATAGATAAATACTGATTTTGTACATTGATTTTATATCTATCTAGCCACCATGTAAATCATCTTGCTAATTCAAATAAAATATCTATATATTGTTTTCCATATAAATTATTATATGCAGATAATAACTATATTTACACATCTTATTTAATTTTTCTTATGTGTCAGCTACAACTTTTAGTACTATATAAAAAAAGAAATAATATAGTATGCAAATCTGTCATATTATTAATCTTAAGGGAGTTAATTCTAATATTTTTCCATGAACTGGATTATTGCACTATAATGATGTATTTTTCTTTTTTTATAATGATGTATATATTTTTTTAAGATTTTATTTATTTACTCATGACAGACACAGAGAGAGAGAGAGAGAGAGAGGGGCAGAGACACAGGCAGAGGGAGAAGCAGACTCCATGCAGGGAGCCCAACATGAGGACTCGATCCCAGGTCACCAGGATCACACCCCGGCTGCAGGCGGCGCTAAACCGCTGCGCCACTGGGGCTTCCCTAATGATAAACTATCTACCTTTAGTTCACTATAAGTTATATAATAGATAAATTCTATATTTCATCAAAAGCTTTTTCTCCATACATTGAGATGATAATATATACTTCTCTTAATTACTAATATGATAAATTAAAGTTAATTTATGTAAAACCAGCCTTGCATTCCTTATAGTTAGAGGAATGCCAGCTTTGTTATGTATTATCTTATTTATGCATTGTGTGATTTATTTTATTTATATTTTGTTTAGGAGAGAGTCATCTCTATCAGCAAGGTGAGATTTTCTTTTTTATTCCCTAGATTAGTTTGTGTGAAATTAGAATAATTTATTACTTGAATATGACATAAAACCTCGTTGACTAAATCATCTGCATTAACATTTTGTTTTTCATTTTGTTTTGTTTTGTTTGTATGTGCGTATGTATGGAGAGGAGAGGTTTTTAATTGATGAATCAATTTCCTTCGTGGTTATAGAATTATTATGATTATCTATTCTTACTCTGTTAATTGTGGTAAATTATATTTTGGGAAATTTTTCTGAATCTAATAAGACTTCAACACGAACAGAATGTTGTTCATTGTTCTTTGAATGTATGCAGACTCTGCAGTACTGTTCTCTTTTATTTCTAAATTATTATTTTTGTGTTCTCTTTTTTCTTAATCAATTTGGCTAGTGGATTCTTTTCAAAGAACAAACTTCTGGCATTATGGATTGTGTTAAGCATTTGCTTTCCATTTCATTGTAATTTCCATTTGATCTACATTTTTATGTGATTTTTTTTTTCTTGTGGTATTATAAGTTAAATCATTAGCTCATTAATGTTCTTTTTTTTGTAATGTAATCATTTAAACTTTCCTCTATCAATTTTGCTATAGGCCATAAGTTATGATAATAAGGTCTTTGGTTTCTTTCTGTTCTAAATATTTTCTACTTTTATTATAATTTTTTGTTTGGCACATGCTTTACATATAAATATGTTTCTTACTCTTCAAATGTTTATTGGTTGTATTTTGTTCTTAATATCTAACTCAACTATTTTGTGTTCAAAAAATCACCTGAATGAACTCAATTCTTTGGAATCTGTTCACTTTTTAATTCTTTTCTTTACATCTGAAATTTCTAACTTTACTGATTTCTTGATTTGCTTGATTAGACAATTACAAAGAAGTTAAGTTTTATTTTTTTTTAAGATTTTTATTTATTTATTCATGAGAGATACAGAGAGAGACAGAGAGAGAGAGAGAGAGAGAGCGACACGGGCAGAGACACAGGCAGAGGGAGAACCAGGCTCCATGCAGGGAGCCCAACGTGGTCCTCGATCCCGGGTCTCCAGGATTACGCCCTGGGCTGAAGACGGCGCTAAACTGCTGAGTCACCCGGGCTAGTTAACTATTTCACTTAATGTCCATTTTATCTGATAGTAATATAACCATCTCACCTTTTTTTTTTTTTTTTTTTTACTCTTACTGGTCTGGCCACTTCTTTATATATGTTCAGTCTTTTTCTACTTTTAGAATTTTCTTTTTGTCTTTGGTGTCATGATTTTGCACTGTAAAGTGTCTAGAGCTACAACTATTTTAAGCATCCTGTGGCATTTGCTTTGGTCTCTGACTCTGAAAACTGTTGACCTTAAACTTCTGGAAAATTCTCAGCCATTATTTTTGTAATGATTGCCTCCCTTTGTTTTCTCTCTCCTTTCCTTAAAAGCCCCAATTCTTTTTAATCTCTTTTTATTTTATATCTGTTTTTCCTTTTCCTAGATTATAAATACTCTTCAAATACATCATGTCAACATATCCTAATGTGTAGAGATGTAATCTTCTGTATCATGTTAAATATTTAATTTTAAATATTGCATTTTTTTCTTTTTTTTCTTTTTTTTTCTTTTTTATTTTTTTTAATTAATTTTTATTGGTGTTCAATTTACCAACATACAGAAAAACACCCAGTGCTCATCCTGTCAAGTGTCCACCTCAGTGCCCGTCACCCATTCCCCTCCACCCCCCGCCCTCCTCCCCTTCCACCACCCCTAGTTCGTTTCCCCGAGTTAGGAGTCTTTATGTTCTGTCTCCCTTCCTGATATTTCCCAACATTTCTTCTCCCTTCCTTTATATTCCCTTTCACTATTATTTATATTCCCCAAATGAATGAGAACATACACTGTTTGTCCTTCTCCGATTGACTTATTTCACTCAGCATAATACCCTCCAGTTCCATCCACGTTGAAGCAAATGGTGGGTATTTGTCGTTTCTAATTGCTGAGTAATATTCCATTGTATACATAAACCACGGGGCTCCAGGAGCATTTTTTTCATTTCAAAAAATTATAGTTGAATTTTTAAAAATTTACTTGACTATTGTTAAGACTCTTGCTCATATTCAATCTCCTTTTTATCTCTTTAAGCCTATTGATAGTATAGATTTTATATTTCCTAATAATTCTAATATTTGAAGTCTTTGGGATTCGGTCGTTGTTTCTGCTCTCATTCATAGTGCCATTTTCCTTGTATGTTGTGCTATGTTTGTAAGCTTATTTTCCTTAGATATTTAGCATATGGGAATTCTTTAAGACCTGGACTCAATGTGAGATTTTTCCCAGGGAATTTGCCTTTGCTTCTCTCAAATGCCTGGTCACATTGTTAACTAAGGTTCACTTTATGTTAAATTAGTGATTTGAGTTTATTGAAACTCAACATATAATTCAGATATGAACTCTTGGGGTGGACTTCCTCCCTTTCCCTCAGCTAACACTAAGGTCTGATATAGGAAATTTGTATTGCTATCAATGCTACTCTCTTCCACATATACAATCCAGAATAGGGGCAAAGTTTAATTCTAGTTACCTAAACAGTGAGGATGTAGCTTTCTGGATTCCAACTCTTATTCAATGGATCTCCTATTAAATTTTCTCTCTCTTCTCTCCTGTGGGAATGGAAAAGTCAAAGGCCAAGGTCATCTGGATTCAGCAAGTATTTTCATTGTGAAATCAGCTTTAGTTCTAGTTTACTTGTCTGGATTCCTGCTTCCACTTAGTTTTTAGCCTCTGAGTAGCTTGTCAGATTTGGCAAATAAAAATACAGGATGCCCAACTAAATTTGAATTTTAGACAAACAGTAAATAATTTTAGCATAAGTCTATCCTATCGATATTTGGCTTATACTCCTACTGAAAAGTTATTTATGGTTTATCTGAAATTCAAAGATAACTAGATTTCCTGTATTTTTATCTTGCAACACTACCAATGGAATTCTCATTTTCTTGCCAGTTCACTGATGCATCTACAGAGCCTTTTAAAAAAACTAAGCAGTGTTCTTCATTGTTTTCTTCAGGAAGATCAGTCAAGTTACCAAGTTTGCCATGTTGCTGGAAGTAAAACTAGTTCCTGTCCTTCTCCTTAACCTTAACCACCCACAATTTTTCTTCTTCATATCTTGGAATTTGTAAAGGATCTGAGAAATCATCTCTTATAATCCCCTTATGTGAAGATAAAGAAAACTGAGACTCAGATAAATAAAACAATAAGGCCAGCATTATACCCAATTTCAAAGTAAAAACCCTGTCTCCTCACCCCTTCAGCCTTCTTGCCACTCCACCATGTTGACTCTAAGGACCAAGTGAACTAATGCCATGAAGGTACTCACTGGGGGAATATAAAGCATTGAAGGTACATCAAGTAGTAGAAGAAAAGTAGATAAAGTATTAAAAAATGATCACAATTACAGAGTCTAATAAATAATTGGGCAGCTTAAAATGTAAGATTGATTGTGGAACAATATTTCCGGAAGGAATCTCATAGCAATATAATAGCATACTTACACTTTCTTTTCTTCCAGCAATCTTAAACATAACAATGAGAAATTTTCTATGAATATTTAAAAAAACAAATAAATTAATATTAAAATAAAATATCTGGCCAGAAATATATTTCATCAAACAAGAATTTCTGACCTAGAATATAATATATTCTCCATAACAAATAAGACAAAAAAACAGAACTTAATTAACAAAAGCACTCTCTTCTTTTTTCCTTCCTCTTTTCTTACAAAGAAATGCTTTCAGAATGCTTAAGACGCTCACCATGCTACTTTCTTTGCTACAATCAGTGCATGATTGCCACTCAAATTGCTATACTGGTCCTTTTTCCTCTAGCTCTGCATAAAAAGAAGATGCAGATGAATGGATTTTCTGTGGGTTAATTTATTAGGAGTGCAAAGCAATTATCAGCAAGGTAAATCATGGAACATGAAGTACACTGTTACACGCTGGTTGCTGTATAATGTAGGTCCCTTGGCCACAAATGCAATTAAAGTGTTATATTTTATTCCTTTTAATTTTATCTCCCACTCTATCCTTTGCTTAACCTCGACAAGTCTGACTGTACATCAATATGTGATCAATAAGTAGAAATGTATAATAACTACCACAAACAATTTTGTATTTTTGATGCTATGAAATACATTTTCATGATACAATAGCATAAATCTTCAAAATGAGGGCTGGGAAATTTAAGTGTAGGACTCCATTCCCAGGGCATCAGGCTGTCAGTTTCTCGTGTGGCTGTGATCGGGTGAAATTATATTACTGTCATGTGACCAGAGACTGATGTGAAGTGAATTAAGCAGTGCTTGCAAATGCCTGTCACATTAATAGTATCTAAATCTTCTGTTTTTAATTTTAAAGGGCAGGTCCTAAGAAAGTCATGTTTACTAGGCTTTCAAGACTCATAAAAGAAATCCTTGACAACAAAAGCAAGCCTTCTCCCTACGTAGACCAGTACAAATGTGGATAATATGGAAGTGATAGAGAGGCAGGGTTTTAACAAAGAGAGCGAGACTAAAATCCCTGCTCCTGCCACTTGCTAGCTAAATTTGGTCAAGTTTCCTAACCCCTGTTTGCCTTGGTTTTCTCTTTGACAATGCAGGGATAATGATAAACTGCCTGGTGCAATTATTAATAATGTATGAAAGATATGTAGCTTGTAGTAAGGGCTCTATGAAAGGAAGCTATCCCAATGATGTTGGCGATTCCTTGTTTACGAAGAACTGCAAAGTAATCACAATATTAAATTTTACACATTGGCAGCAACATATCAGGAAATACCTGGCAATAAGCCATACCATTTAAGAAAGCTATGACACTGTACAGAAATGGTGGGTGATCCAAACGGGCAGATTTAGAAAGAAATGATGGTTGAGAAGAGTGGGTCTGTACTCTGAAACACCAGACACGGATCAGAGGATTGGTGGTGATACGCATGAGAATTTAGGGGACCTGGGGGTAAGTGTCGCTTGGATGGTATAGAGACATGAGGTACCAGAAGGGCTATTCAGAGTAGCTGAAGAAGAATCTTCAACCATCACTAGCTTGAAACATTCAGATTTGTCCTAATGGGCAATTTGAAGCCTCCTGAAGATTTTGGAAGAACAAAGTGGGTAATAATTTGAAAATTCTTCTGACACATGTGCTTGTGGAATTTTTTTAGCCTAACTAGGTCCTGTTTGTTGTAAGGAAAGGCTTGAAAAATGAAATGAGCAACCAGAGGGCTGTTGTCACAGGATAGGTAAGAAGTGAGGAAGGCGATAGGCACAGCAGGTGACTCTGTCCGTGATGTGAGCTCAGGGGTGAAGGAAAGATCAGCATCTGCTAAGATTGCTACTTCCCTGAATGGCTGGAGCCTGGACATCCAAGCCAACCATTTTCCTTTAGCAAAAGGCTCTCGTCTAGTGATAATGTGAATGGTCTGCACAGAGGGACCTAAAACTAAACATGTCACATTTTAGCACCTCAGTGTGAATTGATTTGTTTGTCTTTCCTAGAGCAGGTGTCCAGGAGGGATTGTCAGGGAGGTGGTAACAGCTCTGAGCCCCACGGGGGTGGGCAACCATGACCAAAGCAGAGAAGGATTTGAGAGGAGAGCCTTGGGCTGAGAGCATTGGTCTACTGCAGAGTTTGGCCTGGGGCTGCCCTTGAGGATGGTAATGAGGATGGAGCTAATAATGTTTTAAATAATTAAATGTGGTAGTGGGAGATTATATCAGTTACCTTGGGAATTAAAAACTAATGTTATAAAGTATGCTATAAAAAACAATGGCATTAAAATGTTCCCCAAAGTCACCCCTTTTGCTTTGTTTTGAGAATCCAGTCCTTGTGTGTGTCACACACAAACACACCCAACCCCAGCCCCCTGGAATCCTGTTCTTTTGTGTGAACAAGTTTGGGTTTCAGTCCTGTATTGCACTGCACTCTGTGGCACAAATGTCTTTTTAGCTTCATCTCCCTTCCTTCACTTGAGATAACCCATAATTATTGTCTCAGCTTATCTATGAAACATGTGTTTTGTGTTTAACTTACATGTACAAATTGAAATGAGTTGTCAACATCACTGTGGACAAATACATTCTAAACTAAATACGGGCAGTGATAATCGGCTCAGTGTTGGAAGCACCCTCCTTACATCTGCAACCGTCCCAGCTAATGCACAATTGTGTTTTTTGAATAATCTAATGCTTTTGTTATTTAAAAATGGGATGCATTCACACTTTGATAGTCCAGCTCCAGTGCAAGCTCTTGGAGGCCTTATTCACCTGTGCATCCTTCCCTGTGTGCACCCTACCTACCCCTTTGCCCAGGAGAAGACCGGGATTTTCTGGGTTTAACCATCAACTCCTCACATGGGTGGGATGGCTTGCTCTTTTTTGGAAATGATCACTTTACATTGTGTGACACTTCAAGTAATTATGTTCACAGACAATTAATGGGGAAGGGTGATGAGGGGCGTTTCAAAACCACTTTTGAGAGCATAGTGAAACGTGATTACATCGGATGCCATAACTCTGAAGTTGGTATAAATCTGAACGTGATTCACGTGTGTAGCTGGTGAGTTCCTACCCACCAACTTGTGGTACAAAGCAAGGTCTCATATTCAAAATAAAATTGTTTGGAACACTCGTGCCCTCCCCATCATACTCAAAGCTGAATTCTCTTCTGCCCTTCAGATGCAAGTCTGTAAGGAATCTTGGGGGACCTCGAGGAATTCAGTCACCATTCCTGATTCTGTCCTCTCCACTGCTTATCTTTCGTCTGCTGTCACCATTTCTAGCATGTCCTACTCGTGTGACTGCATGGACCATGACATCAGTAGGTCCTGGTAACACCACCTCTGGTCTTGTCAATGGCTGCAACTACCTCCTCTATTTCTTCTCCCATCACTTCTTACTTCAGGCTTGATGCAGCTTCACATGCCTGCCATGGCATTCAGACATCCACCACTTCATCTAAAGCTGTACCCTCTGCCTAGTGTGTCCCTTATCCTTGGTGGCTCCCTTGTTCACAGGAGCAAACATTTAAATCTCAGCTAAACTACTTTCTCTACCATCACTTATCCCTGAGCCACATCCCCTCCTTTCTACAGTCCTCACAGCGCACCTCCAATATCATATGTATCACACCAGATTATAATTTTTTTTCCTCCTGTTTTTCTTCTTGCTGTATAGATCATGAGAACCATGGTGGCAGTGGATGAAGAGCAGCTCTGTAGAAATAAAATATGTGCTCAGCTAGGCAAACTCATTTAGATATTTTACCAGTTCACCAATAACCAAACCTTTTGTTCATTAGTAAGACAGGTAGGTAGGTAGGTAGGTAGGTAGATTGATAGAACAATAGATAGATAAGAAAGAAAAAAGTGGGAGCACTTGGGTGGCTCAGTGGTCTAGTGTCTGCCTTTGGCTCAGATTGTGGTCCCTGGGTCCTGGGATTGAGTTCCACATCAGGCTTCCTGTAGGGAGCGTGCTTCTCCCTCTGCCTATGTCTCTGCCTCTCTCTGTGTGTCTTTCATGACTAAATAAATAAAAGCTTTTTTAAAAAAAGAAAAAAATTTCTTAAGAGAGAAAAAATTTAGTTCTCAATTAGAATAAGCTTTAAACCATAATTTAGAATTTGACCTTGATTCAGTCCAAACCACATTCTGAGAAAATCTGCTTAAAGTGAAATACTATGTGGCTACTAAATTAGTATATTTGAGAATAGCAGAGAGAATAAGACTCTATGTGTTTAAAGTCAGTTGTATGAAGGATAGGAGAGCTGGATAAAATTAACTTACCTATTTAAATGTTCCAGAAAATTTGAAAAACTGAACTGTCAGAAAAAAAAAAAAAGCAAAGAACCCACACATTGCTACTCAGCATAATTTTGCTTAGAAAATAACATTATTTCTGCTTGATTTGATTTTGTGTGGTTAAGTTTGGAGGAAATGTTATTTATTATATACACAGCTAAGCTTATGTAATTACCCTCAAATGTTCTAGCGTAGTACATACAGCCAAGAACACAATTGCTTGTTGCATCAATTTGGAAAAGAGAGGGAAAAATTAGCCATGTAATAGTTAATTCAATTTATAAAATTAAATGTGTATTGAAAATATGCCTGGTAAATATTATGCCATCTGCACATGCTCAAACAGCAAGCCTGGTTAATATTTTATAGTTTATCTGATAAAGTTAACAAAAGAATTTAGAGTGGAGACATACACTGAATATTTCATCGCCTTCTTAATTGCAGAATACAGACAAGACATTTTTTTCCCTTTGGGAAAAATAAATGTTAAAAGTTATTACAGATGGAATCAGTTTGGCAATTAAGTTGAAATCCAACTGAACCAAGCAGAAATTGACGGCTACAAACATCACAATACCAAAGTATTTTCAGCCAACTCCATCAATTTACATGATGAAGCAGAAATGTTGATAGCAATGCTGTATAACTCAGCTAGCAGAGGTTATATTAACACAGAAGAAAAACTGGCTTTGTGCCTTTTTTTCCCAATAGTTAATTCACAGCCATCAAGAGCTGTCATTCTTATGCACAGCAGACAATATGATATACCTAAGCCTTTTCATTCTGACTTCTGATTTAAAGGTCTTCAGCTTGTGCTGTGGACCTTAACCTTGAAGCCAAGTGCAAATTAGCTTTAAATCAATGAAGCTGATTAAAGCTCCATTGTGGTAGAGCCCTTAATAGAAGAAGGGAGGGGAAGGAACCACTTGAAAACAGCAAAAGATTGGCCTCTCTTAACTTGGAACATATGTAATGCTTTTCAGCTCTTCTCTACCCTGACAGAACCATGAATGGTTTTAAGGCTATTTACCTGCTAAGAGAATGGAACCAAATTTTCCAATTCAGTGGAAAAGGCCAAGTGAGAATCAAAGGTATTTTTTTTTTGCAAGTACTAGAATATAAAAGGTTATTTTAAAAAGAAGTAAAGAGGGGAACATCAAAACATCTCCCCAGTAGAGGCCAAGAGAATCAAGTTTATATCATGTAAAAAAGAAATTCCCATATTTAAAAATACTTTGGGTTTCTATTTATTTTTGTTTTGTTTTGTACTTTATAATATACGTTTCTCAAAAACAAGAGGTTGCGGCCAATTTCTGACCATTGAAAGAAAAATCTTTTCCTCCGTCACAAGTGAATATATCTGCCAACAACATGTCTCAGAAGTTCTTTGCTTTGAAAGTGGCCAGAATGAACTGCAGCCAATAGGCAGGACCATTTGTTTCTCTGCACCCCCTCCACCAGCACCACCCACCTATCACCACAGAAACTGTCTGACAGATTTACCAGTTCTTCCCAATATCCTTGTGGCTGTCAGACTCAGGACAATTTTTTTTTTTTTACCAAAGAATGATTTTTATAGCATTTTCATAAACACTGAAAGTGATAGACTAGAAAGAATATTTTAAATAGAGAAAGACTTATTTCTACGTAATTAAATTCTTTAATGCAGCCATTCAGTTATTCTTCATGGGAACACCATCCCACTGTCACAGTGACCTTCTCCACCAACATGTAGATGAATTCTTATTCTTATAGTTCAGGCATGATGAGTTTGAAATTATGGGAAGGAAATTTCTACCAGGAACCTCAGGGAAAATAAAGCAAATGTAGAAAGGAAGATCACATCAACTTCCTACATTAGTTAATATTTATAAAATACTTTCAACAGTGCTTGGCATACAGTGCTCAACGAAGATGGGGAACTGGCTATTATTCTACTGGGTTTGGATGAACACACTGTCCACAGCCTTCAATCTTTCCTCTTACCTCCCTCTTAAATCATGCACCCCAAAAGCTCTACCTTGAAATCCTCAAGATTTCCTCTCCTACTCCAATTTCTGTAGAATCTTAATGGAGAAAGAACAAGGGAGCTGACCTAGAAAATAAATCTGTCACTCTTGGGTAACAAAAGTGGCTAAAAACATGCTAATAGTCAACCAAAGGTGGATGAATAGAATTTAAAAAAAATTAAGACACAAAACATGTATACTAAAAACATAGCAGAGCACATTCTTCCCTACTTTTGAAAGTTAAAAAGCTGGGGCACCTGGGTGGCTCAGCCGGTTAAGCATCTGCCTTTGGCTCAGGCCCTAATCCCAGGGTCCTGGGATGGAGCCCTGTATCAGGCTCCCTGCTGAGCAGAGCCTGCTTCTCCCTCTTCTTCTGTCTACCACTCCTGCTAATGCTCTCTCTCTCCTGTGCTCTCTCTCTCTTTCAAATAAATTATCTTAAGAAAGAAAAAAATGTTAAAGAGTTGTTCCCTACATGCATCGCTAGGTCTCTAGTTTATCTTGTATAAACTTCCAAGGAAAGGCAGACTAAGGGACAGGAGAGATCTGAACTGACCAGTGGTAGTAGAAAAGGAGCAGAGAATGGAGGTGGGAGAGGCAGTAGAATGCTAGGAAGGAGAGAGAAAGAGAAGACAGATAGCTGAGGGAAAAAAGGACAAGATGGCAGAGAATGAGCTGAGATCTACCATAATGTTCCCCAAGGTGGGAGTGAGCGACAAGCGATGGAGGACTCCAAGTCAGGAGGAAAGGCAAGGAGAGAAGGTTGGGGCATCATCGTGACTAGACAGCCAGAATCCAGAGAGTGATAACCAGGACTTCTAAAACCACAACTGCCCTCTGTCATCAACAGGATGTTGTGAAAGCAATCAGCTGACATCTCTGGAAAAAGGTACCATTGAAATGTAAACTGTTATTATTGATGGTGATGGTGGTGGTGAGAGAACACAATGCTTGCTTTCATTTAGGATCTCCTTAGCTAGAACTGTCTGCCTGGATGGGGCCTAGACTGTTTTCAAATCTCATTAAAGCTTACCTGTAATTAATGGTCATTTAAAATAACCCCTGTAAAGTATTTTAGAGGTTGCTGATAAAATGAAAAGCATAATTAAATGATTAGGAGCAACTCTCATCTGGCCGCAGGATTTTGATCACCTTATTCTGTTTACTAACAACACCATTCATTGGAAGACACTGCATCTATGACTTAGACTAACCTTTTTTTTTTATATAGCCCCCCCCCCCAGATTAACCTTATAAGCAGATAAAAACAGTGGTATAATCCAGTGCCAAAGTGGTATAATCCAGGAAACTTTCCTTCCCTCAAACTATCTCCTTTGCCTCGATATCAAAAATGCCCAAAAATCTGTCCTTAAAGGTCTATTCCTCTGGATTTCTGAGCAACCAGATCTCCTTCCTTCAAATGCAAACGCTTCTGAATTTTATCAAGAAATTCAGCTATCTTTGCACCCCAAAAATAGCTGTGGTTTTGTTGGCTCAGGTTTTCATCTTCTTTGAGGAGGGATCCCTGGCTACATGGAATGATCAGTCATCTGAAAAATTGGGGTGGCACCAAACAAAGTAAAAGATATTTTAAAAATTAAAACATAAATAAAAGGAAGCAGCATGCCCCTAAAACAAAGTCATTCATTTCAAGAGTTTGCTTAGTTTCACCGTGGGTTGTTCTAAAGATCCAGCACGAGAATAGGCAAAACTGCAGATTCAAAGAGGACTCAAAATAAAACCTCTTCTGTAGCTCTAAGAAAAACAGCATCCAGTGAGCGCTGGTAGTCAGGCTCAGCTTTGTCCTGCTACAATTCAAAGCAGAGGGATGAGTGATTTGTCTCCTCCCATTATTTCTGGCTCTCAGCTTTGCAGCAAAGGGAGGAGGGAAACAGTTCTGGAACTGCCAGCAGGGAGACCAGGACCCACGGCAGAGGGACCAGGACACATACCCTGCATCTAGTCATTGCACCCTCATTGCCAAAATGCTCCTCAGCAGGACTGGGGTCCTCATACCTCACAGAGGGCACAGACAGGATGAGCATCTTTCAGAGGACTTACTGTACTTCCTTCCCAACGAAGGTGCCAAGAGGCTTTCAGAAAATTTTTTTTAGCCCTCTATGCATCATAGAAAGCAGAGAGAAACTTGTTTGAGACTTGAACTCCTGGAGGGGAAATAGGCTAGCCTTCCCCAGACTTGGATAGAGTTCAACACTTGGTTAGGAGAAAATTAGTTATTAATCAGGTGCACAGGCTGAGATGGCTCACCAGTCAACCTCAGCTTGTCGCCTCAGACAGATCCTCCAAAGTTCATTTTTTAGGTGTAGAGGCATGCTGCCACAGACAACTATGACAAATAGGATGTGTACTCTGCTCACTTTTCATTAGCATCTTGAAAGTCCCTATGTGTCACCACCAAGGGGCTGCTGAGTGTGTGTATGTGCGTATGCCTGCACACGTGTGTGTGTGCATGCTTGGTATGTAACTAAATGTAAATATGTTTCCCAACAAGTTGATTTCCTGCATTACAAGGAATGTACCCATCTCATGAGCACTGTGAGGTTGTGTGTGTTCCTGTATAAGAGGCTCTATCACCCACACCAGTGGACACACACTGTCAGGAGAAATCCGACTGAATCATAGCACAAGATCCATCATTTCAAGCATCCTTAAACTCTTTATGTTAGCAGGGTTAGATCATGCCCTTCGGAGTCTATTTCTCATCTCCCTAGATTGTCTACATCCCCAACACTCACCACTGTCCCTGGCCCACAGATATCTCAACATCTCCCAGGGTCTGTTGTTAACTCAATTCAAGGCTTATGTTCTCATAGGTTTCAGAAATAGTTCAACGGATGTTGAAAGCAAAGTGAATCCTCCCAGATCTTGCCTCCTTCCTCAGATGTCTCAGAATTTACTATGAGTGGTCCGCATTTTATCCTCCATGTTTTCGCTGAGGTCACAGTGTCAGTAAGCACTGAGCTTCTGACTTTGAAACATCTTGATGAATCCAGGATGAACTATAGCCCGATGCTGATGGCAGACCACCTGTCTTCCCTCCACAGTCAGACATGTTTACAGATGACAAAGGCCAACATCTAAGCAGGCAGCTTTTTTACAACAACAGCAGGACCACGGGAAGTTGGTCACTCTGTGTCCTCTTCGACCAGATGGCAAAAGTGTGGATTGCTCTTGGCAGCCACTGTCAGGTTTCATAGCATTTTACTCAGACTCCCCAGCTACATGAAGAATGTACCTACTCCTACCTATTCTCCAAATAAGAATCTCAACAAATCCCTTGTGAGATAGTTTTTTTCCCTGGTACCAACGTGCCACCATTCTGCTCACAAGACTGTTTTCACTCAGTATGGGTTCTTATCTATATGATTCTTCGGGAACAAGGACCCATTTTTCAATGTAGGATGACTGACTCAATCTCTTTCCAAGTAGCTTATGAAAAGAAAAGAAACCAAGAGGATATTGTTTTTGTAAGTTGGCCTTAGGGAAAACAAAACAAAACAAAAACTATTTTCTAAGATAAAGTTTCTCCTGGAACAAACTCAGTATGTAGCTATTGGGATAGTGTGCTCTGTGGCATGCTCTTAAAATAAAAATACAGATGAAACATTGGAACAGGAAACCTTCCTTCTCAGATGCTACTTAAGAACCTTGAACCCCAGAATTAAAATTTAAACATTTTAATGCCTTTTTACATCACTTCTGCCCCATTCCAGTCTTCAAAAACAGATGTTGCCCTAAGACAGAAAAATATACCATCTCACAACAAAATGTTTCATAATTTACTACGAGGGATATATTATTGTTCATTAGTTGATTAGATTTGGTAAAAGACTTCTTGTATGTATTTGGCTTTTGTGTTGACGTTCATTACCACCGAGTAGGAACTTTCCAATACCCTTTAAGTATCTTCCAAATATTTAATATAAGTTCAAATCAACTACAAATGTAAAGGTTGTTTATATGATCAAACAGCATACATGATGGAAAATAAAATTACTTACATCTTAGCCTACATAAAATACAGAGGAACTTCAGAAAACATAAAGAGCAATGTAATCACTTGCCCCTGATTTAGGAAACTATTATTTGCTCTCCCCACAGTCCATCTCCAACCCCCACATCCCTGACTCAAAATACCATTTAAAATAAAGCAAACCTCCTGGAAATGTGACACAGTGTGGAAAATTGTTTTGGATAACTTTTTTTTTCTAAGAGATTCTTCAAAGCGCGGGTCAGATTTGATCACCACTCCATTTCATTGTCTTAAAAATTATAAGTAATTTAAGAATTTCACGAGATCCTAAACCTACTCGGTTGCAATTTGATAGTTTTAATGAGAAAAATCATCGTGTTCGTGTACAAGTCAACCCATAGGAAACATTCATTATGGGAAAAAAAAAAAAACTAAGACAAGAAAAATCTATTTTTAGGAAACGTATGACCACTAAATTTTAAAATTAAGAAAAATAAAATATCCCTCCCGCTACCTGGAATTAGTGAACCATCTCTATACAAAGTGTCTCAAAAGTTTCCTTTATTTTCTAGAGTGGACATTCTTAGGACTTAATTAAATACAAGTCAGTCAAGGAATTGTGTGCCAACAGTAAGAGAAATGTGAAGAAATTAACCTTTCTGTTAGTAGAAAGTCCCACCTCCATGGAGGGAAAATAAAAGTGCTGGGGGGGAGGAAGAGGGAAGAAAGCCCCAGTGTGTTTAATAAGTGCCATTATTGCTGAGAAATCTAAAAGGGTGATAATATGAATCACAAGAGAAGTGCAATAGGGCAGCTATTTGAAATTTGTTTTTCACACATTTCGTGCAAAAATGACTCTTGTAAGAAAGGTCAATCTACCCACACGTTAATCTCCAATCAAGCAGCACTTTGAGAATCCAAATGTGATTGCAAATCTCTCACATGCCAAGATAAAGAGATTTTTCATTTCAACCTATTACTACCAGCATTTTACATTCATTATGGTCAGAGGTTGAAGTGCACACTGGGTATTTGGCTGGTGCTGAATTCCAGCACTCCCCTCATTATATGAGAATAGAATTAACATATGAACACATACACACACACACACACACACACACACAACTACGAGATAGGAGCGTAGAAGCATATGACTTACCCTCACCCAAGTAATGAGATTCAGACTGAGGTTTCCTCTTCAACCTTATTTCACCCCCCCTGAAATTAGGGCAGGGGCTCTCCTCAGCGTGCCCCAGCCTGCTGCATGTGCCGTAATAACAAGGCGCAGCAGGATGAGTGAAGAGCAACATGCAATTAGCAGAGGCTGTTCTTGTTTTTGTGAATTCAAGTCAGACCCTGAAACTTTCTTTATATCAACACCTGTGATCGGGCCTTAATTTCCTTTTTAAAAATAGTTCAAGAACTTTATTTTAAAATATCAAATACAGGGGTGCCCGGGTGGCTCAATCAGTTGAGCATCTGTCTTCGTTTCAGGTCATGGTCCCAGGGTCTTGGGATGGAGCCCAGCATCGGGCTCCCTGCTCTCGGGAAGCCTGCTCCTCCCTCTGCCCCCACCACCGCTCATGTGCATGTGCTCTCTCTCTTGCTCTCTCTGTTGAATAAATAAAATATTTTAAAAAATAAAATGTCAAACACAATACACAGACAAAAGTGCAGGAAACAAATGTACACCTAACATAACCCACACTCATGGCAAGACAGAACAGACTCCCAGGCTTGTCCCTTCTTGAGTATAAATACCTCTCTCTCTGAAGCTCTAACCAGTATTCCTGAAATGCATTATATTTACTTCCTTGACTTTCTTTGAGGTTATATTATATAATTTTATATGCCTAAGATACAAATTGCTCCTGTTTTTAATGATGTAATTCAATTCATATAGGATATATGCCATCATGTCTGCCTTATTTTGTTCAGTATCATACCTTTAAGATTGATCTACCTTCTTTTGTGTATTTGTAGTTCCTTTTCTATTTTTGCATACTATTCCAATGTATGGATATGTCATTAAAAACTTACTTGTTTATGAATGGGTATTTAGACTCATATATATTCAATGTAGCTTTGAAAAGTCCCCTATATCAGACATATTCCAGTACCCATTTGCAGGAATTTATGGGGGATGTATGCATGCGAGTGAAATTACTGAATCACAGGGTATATGTATGTTTAACTATTAGACAGAGGCAAAAATTTTCCAAAGTTTCCATCCCACCAGCAAAGCATAGAGTTCTTGTTGCTTTACCTTCCCAACAACACTTAGTTGCATTTTGTTTTTTGTTTTCTTGCTTGTCTGAAGGGTAGTCCTTACTTTTTTAAGTAGAATTTTGAGGAAGAAGCCTTCATTGGACTTTCTGAGACTCTTACAATTCTCAATCATTGACCCACTCCAAAGGTCATCAAAACATCCTGGATCTTGTCAGCATCCACTATGGGAAAGCCCCTTAATTTAGAACTTCTTCAGATGATATACTGTATTAGTTCTAAAAGAGCTATTGCATTTTATAAAATCTGGAGAAAAGTCCAGAGAAAAGTCTAGATCAAAGATCCAGTAGATCTGTAACTAAAATGAGAGTGGAACAGTTCTGGGCTATCTGTAAATCAAATAAATAAAGACCAGATTCTGTAGGAAAAAAAAAATCAGATCTTATTAATGCATCTGAGAAAGTTCATCACAAAAAAATAAATAAATAAATCTGGGAAAAGCAGTGTGGGAACATGGGAATTAAATAAAGAAAAAGCCTGCTCTTTCTTAATTTCTGTCTCCTCCTACACTCTCACACAACACACACACACACACACACACACACACACATTATTTCACTCACCACCTCCAGCACTAATTAGTGAGTGACTTCTTTCCCTTGAAATGCTGACAAGTTCCAGTTGAATACATTAAAAAGAGAAGATTGAAAATTATTTGCATATGAGTATTTTTCCAAGAACGTATTTCTCTCATGACTGAGTTCCATATATACAGAGCTCTACCCAAATTGGTCTCTTTCTTCACACGGCTCCTACTGAAGATCCCAAATATGCTTCCTAAATAGCTTTTTTTTTATTTTCCACTTAGAAAACTGACAAGAACAATAAATGTTCATGTGAAGTTGTAGAAACTTGATACAGTCAATGAGTACCTCTTAATCCTCGATGAAGAATTTGCTTTCCAAGTTTCCAAAATCAGAACTATGATTTTTCCTACCTAGATGTATTTAGACACCAGAATTCATCAAAGAGTCAATGTAGTCTGTATTTGGAAGATTACTTATTATTGTATATTTCATCATTCCGGCAAGATCCTACAATGTGTAGACCAGATCAATAGTTCACTGGGAGATACAATACTGATAACTGATTGCCCTTCTGAGATGAACTCATTTCCAAACACAAGCAAAAGATTTGAGGTGGTATTATCAGAAGGGATAGTGGTTCACTCACCACATTTATCACATTTTTCTAAGGGAGTTTTGAAAATTCAGATATCGTAAAAATTCTGATTTAAAGGTACGGAGGTATCATATTTTTTTTTATATTTTTTAAGGATTTTATTCATTTACTCATGAGAGAGAGAGAGAGAGAGAAGCAGAGACACAGGCAGAGGGAGAAGCAGGCTCCATGCAGGGAGCCCGATGTGGGACTCAATCCTGGGTCTCCAAAGTCAGGCCCTGGGCTGAAGGTGGTGCCAAACCGCTGAGCCACCTGGGCTGCCCTCATATTTATTTTTTTTTAATTACCCTGGTTCCTTTGAAACCTATTCAATGTTAAAAAATCAATGAAATAAGGTGGGAGAAGAAGCCTAGGAAAATCAAATGCCAAAGGACCAATCCCTTAACTTTGAGACTTTTTAACATTCGAGTTAGTAGATCAAATTTATGGTGACATAGGCTCATTATACTCCTCCCACTATCTTCCATCCCCTCTCAGCCACCATAATAAAGAAATATGACCATGAGTTTGTCAGTCTGAACTCTATTTCTATTCACAAGGCCTATATATCAGTTGAGTTCATTTCCCCCTTTTTCCACAATGTGCAAAGACCGCATTTCCAAGGGATCATTGTACTTTACCATGTTCTGGGTTATGATAACTTTCTTCTGCATACCCCCAATACATGCAGACATTTGCGCTTTTTTCAAATGTGAAAGAACTAAGGAGCCAAATAGGTCAAATGTTAGTTTCTTTTAAAGTCACAACAGGGATCCCTGGGTGGCGCAGCGGTTTGGCGCCTGCCTTTGGCCCAGGGCGTGATCCTGGAGATCCGGGATCGAATCCCACGTCGGGCTCCCGGTGCATGGAGCCTGCTTCTCCCTCTGCCTGTGTCTCTGCCTCTCTCTCACACTGTGTGCCTATCATAAATAAATAAAAATTAAAAAAAAATAAATAAATAAAGTCACAACAATGTTGATGTACCACTTTCTTTGAAGAAAATATGACTGTGTGTGCTCTTAAAAATGGGACAGTTTGCAAAAGAAACAAAGAATAACTGAGATTAAAAACCTGTGTATGGGCAGCCCTGGTGACCCAGTGGTTTAGCGCTGCTTGCAGCCCAGGGTGTGATCCTGGAAACCCAGAATCAAGTCCCACGCTGGATTCCCTGCATGGAGCCTGCTTCTCCCTCTGCCTGTGTCTCTGCCTCTCTCTCTCTCTCTCTCTCTCTCTCTCTCTCTCTCTGTGTGTCTCATGAATAAATAAATAAAATATTTTAAAAATAAATAAAAAATAAAATAAAAACCTGTGTATTTTATCAGTCTTGCAGATTTTCAAAATTTTACTAGGATAATATGTATATTTACCAAGGGAAGTAAACCCAATATCCAAGTTATACTTTATTCGAAACAACCAAAACTCCATGACTCCTCAGACATATACACTGGCCAAGCTGCAACCAAGACCAAAAGCAATGCATCTGGCCACTCCTATCAACCCCAGCCAACCCTCTCTAAGAGAAACTGATGTTTCCAATGTCAAAATTATAGTAACAAGAAAAAATAAGCCACTAAACTCAAGCTATAAGATAATTCATTATTATTTTGCATTTTACCTTTTAAAATAATAAATAATAGTATTTTGTCTTCTGGACCAAATCTCATAGTTTCTTTTAAACTAATACAAGCTACAAATATCATCAATCTAAAAGACTACAAAGAACAAAGCCCTAAATGATTCCCATATAGCCAAACTAGAATTTTATGATGGGTTCTATAAAGATAATAATTAATCTTCTGAGTTCTAAATGGCAGACACTAGTCAGAATAAGAGAAAACAAGGACCGCAATGATAACAGAGCATTAAGAGGCAATATGCTTTTCTTGAATAATAACAAAATGTTGTTTTCTTCTCGCTAAAAACAACAAAACTATTAGCTAAAGCATTATCTGAATGGCCTATTAAAGCCAAGGAATAAAAACTATTAGATTATCTTCAATGATTAAAAATCACCACCCATTATAAACATATCTAGTCATCTGAAATTGCTTAAAATGAAAATCAGAAATACACCCCATTTTACTAGGATGAAGGCAGAGTTCTTCTTCTTCACTATGAAAGTACTTTCTCTTTCACAAGCAATCGTTTCCCCCCACAAATAAAGAAATAAACTCATTCATAATACTTAGAGGCCAGTGCAATGATAACCAGTCTTCATTGTAAACAGTGTCAATTTTAAAGAAACAAGATGTTCAAGTTTACCAGGTAAAGTCATTCTCATCCCCTTTCTGTGTTCTATACACTAAATATACCAAAGTGAAGACACTTTAAGTGAAATATGGTCAAGAAACACTCAAGATAAAAATTTGATTCTCAGAATTAAAATATGGACTTTGTTTCCCCGGCCAGATAATAGTGCAGGGGGCATTGCTCTCCTTGTGGTCAGCAAATGGGATAAAGTTTAGTATAGCTTTTCCCCCCAGCTACATGTGAGATTCTAAAGAGCCCTCTCTATAACACTTGAAAACAAAGTATTCCCTTATAGCCCTAAATGGAAGCAACAGCTATATGTTGAGAAAATAGAATGCTGAAGTTATTTTTTTAAAACGTTTTTGTTATCATAAATGTGACTATATAAACCAGGAGCTAAGAGCTAGTGAATTTCTCTGAACCATATAAGATAAATTCAAGTCTTAGTATTGGCTTTTCACTTTGTGACTTTTTCTTTTTTTAAAAAAAAGTGTATCATAAAACTATATAGCATGAAAAAAATCATTTCAGATGCAGAAGTATAATATATGCTTCACATTATTTTATTTTTAAGATTTTTTATCTTTAGGTAATCTCTACACCTAACATGGGGCTCAAACTTAGAATTCTAAGATCAAGAGTTGTATGTTCCATTGATTGAGCTAACCAGGCACCCCAGAAGTATAATATATGTTTTAAATATTTAAATACGTAATTGAACTTACAAAAAAAAATAAATAACCCATAGGTATTGCCAAAGGCTGAAAACATCTAGAATCTTGAATCTGTAGTTAACTAAGCACTGAAATTAGCCATAACCTTAGGACCATCTACCAAATCATGATGTCATGTAGCTCTACTCCTTCATGGAAAGTAAGAGACCAAGCTACAGTTATCCCAAAATAGAATCTAAATCAGATTCTCCTGTGAACAGATAGCCAAGAGTAAACTAGAAGACCACAACAAAAACAAACAAACAAAAAAACAACCCACAAAGGAAGACGGTGTGGAACTTTGCTTATCAGTTTCTGGACTTGGGATAAAGAGGGCCAAGTCTCCATTAAGATTTCATAATCATAAACCAGACTTCATGTGGTATTTGGGCTAGAATTCATACTATTTGCATAAGTCTAAAAACCTCAAGTTGAAAATTATTTTTAAGTCATGCTTAATTGGTAGGGATTCCAAGAGGTCAGCATAAACAAAGGTAAATTCTCAGAGGAACCATTTTCAGCCTAGGCCTCTTAGAACACCCATGCTCAAGTTAAATTCCCACGATTAAAAAGAAAATACACATTGTATGAGCCATGAACTAGCCCTCAGAGAAAGAGAAATAACAAATAACAATTCAGGCCTACAAACACTACAGATATTGCAGATATAGAATATAATGTAAATAAATTATTTTTAACATGTTTCAATAATAAGAAGCTATTGGGATTCTTTCACAAGAACATGAGACTATCAAAGTGAGACATATTTGAAAAATAAACCACTTAAAGGAATGAAATATATAGTAACCAAAATTAAAAACTTAATAAACAAGTTAAACAACTGAAAAGAGGGCAGCCCAGGGGGCTTAGCGGTTTAGCGCCTGCCTTCTGCCCAGGACGTGATCCTGGAGACCCAGGATCGAGTCCCATGTCGGGCTCCCTGCATGGAACCTGCTTCTCCCTCTGCCTGTGTCTCTGCCTCTTTCTCTCTCTCTCTCCCTCTCTCTGTCTCTCATGAATAAATAAAAAATAACATCTTTAAAAAAATTTTAAAGAAACAACTGAAAAGAGAAAGCTAAAGACAAAATCAATGCACTGTGAGATAAATCTGGAGAAATTATGCAGAATAAAGTCCTAAAGGTAAAGAGAGAGAAAATAGAAGAGGTTAAAGGAATGGGTAATAAAAAGATAATCTAATATTTATTGATTGACATACTAAAAAGAAATAGCAGAAGAATGTGGGTGAGACAATATTTAAAGAAATATTGTATAAAGTTTGTTTCAGAATTTTAAACAAATGTAAATTCTCAGATTCCCAGTATATCCAAAGCAGAATAAATAAAAAGAAATCCATTCTGGACATATTGCAAAAGACTAAATATCTTAAAACAAACCGAGGGTTAAAGGTGAATTAACAAAAATAAGAATCAGACAGGTGGCTGACTTTTCAATAGCAATAATAGGGCATCTGGGTGGCTCAGTGGTTGAGCATCTGCCTTTGGTTCAGGTCATGATCCTGGGGTGCTGGGATCAAGTCCTCCATCGGGCTCTCTGCAAGGAGCCTGCTTTTCCCTCTGCCTATGTCTCTGCCTCTCTCTGCGTGTCTCTCATGAATGAATGGGTAAAATCTTTTTAAAAATTGTAATAACAAAGTCAGAAAATAACAAAATGATATCCACACATAAGGGAAAATAAATGCCAAGACAGAATTCTATATTCTCTAAAATTATAATTTAAAAGCATGAATAGAACAAACGCATCAAACAAACTCTGAGTATGTACTATTAACAGAGCTTTACTAAAGACATACCAATAAGATTTAACTTAGGAAAGATAAAACTGAATTAAAAAGAAAGTATGAAAGACAGAAAAGAATGGTCAGAAATCCAAGATGAGAAATGTAAGTATAAACCTGGGTTAACCTAAAGAAAAAAGAAAAGACATTACATACATAAAACTGTAGTATCTATTTTGTGGTATTTGGGGGGAAAGCCACTGGAAAATAATAGCAAATAAGATAGTAAAAAAGTAATGAGACTTCACGTATTCTAAAATCACTACATTGTTGAGTGAGAGAGTGATTAAGATTCTTAAGTTAGAAGAAATGGATAATTTCCTAGAAACATGTAATCTACCAAAACTGAAGCAGGAAGAAATAGAAAATTTGAACAGACTGATTACCAGCAATGAAATTGAATCAGTAATCAAAAACTACCAACAAACAAAAGTCCAGGACCAGATGGCTTCACAGGTGAACTTTACCAAACAAAGAAGACTTAAGACCTATTCTTCTCAAACTGTTCCAAAAAATAGAGGAGGAAGGAAACCTTCCAAGTTCATTCTATGAAGCCAGCTTTACCCTGATACCAAAACCAGATAAAGAGACCAAAAGAGAGAGAGAGAGCGAGAGCGAGAGAGAGAGAGAGAGAACTACGCCAATATCGCTGATGAGCATAGAAACAAAAATCCTCAACAAAATATTCCAAACAGAATCTAATAATACATTTTTTAAAAATCATTCAACACAATCAAGTCAGATTTATTCCTGGAAAGGAAGGGTGGTTCAATATTCTCAAATCAGTCAACAAGAGAAAAGATAAAAATCATATGTTCATTTCAATAGATACAGAAAAAGCATTCTACAAAGTTCAACACCCATTCCTGATAAACCCTCAACAAAACAGGTTTAAAGCGAACATACCTCAACATAGTAAAGGTCACATATGAAAAACTCATAGCAAACATCACACTCAATGGGGAAAAACTGAGAGCTTTTTACCTAAGATCAGGAACAAGACAAGGATGCCCACTCTTACCATTTTTATTCAACATAGTACCAGCAGTGCTAGCCATGGCATTCAGATAACAAAAAGAAATAAAAGGATTCCAAACTGATAAGAAAGAAGTAAAACTTACACTACTTACAGGTGACATGATACTATATATAGAAAACACAAAAACAGAAACAGAAAACTACTAGAACTACTAAATGAATTCAGTAAAGTTGCAGGATTCAATATCAATGTACAGAAATCTATTGCATTTCTATACACTAATGATGAAGCATCAGAAAGAGAATTTACAATTTACAATTGCACCAAAAATAATAAAATATCTAGTAATAAATTCAACCAAAGAGGCGAGAGACTTGTAATCTGTAAATAAAACACTGATCAAAGAAATTAAAGATGACACAAAGAAATGGAAAGACATACCATGTTCATAAATTAGAAGAACAATTATTGTTAAAATGTCTATACTACCCAAAGCACTCTATGCATTTAATGTGATCTTTATCAAAATATCAATAGCAGTTTTCACAGAACTAGAGCAAACAATCCTAAATTTATATGGAACCACAAAAAGACCCCAAATAGCTAAAGCAATCCTGAAAAAGAAAAACAAAGCTGGAGGCATCACAATTCCAGACTTCAAGTTACATTACAGAGTTGTAGTGATTAGAAAAGTATGGTACTGGCACAAAAATAGACATGTAGATCAATAGAGCAGAAGTGAAAACTCAGAAATGAACCCACAATTAAATGGTTAATTAATCTGAAACAAAGAAGGAAAGAATATACAATGGGAAAAAGTCTCTTCAACAAATAGTGCTGGGAAAACTGGACAGCAACATGCAAAAGAATGAAAGTGGACCACTTTTTTACACCATCCACAAAAATAAATTCAAAATGGATGAAACATTTAAATGTGAGACCTAAAGCTATAAAAATCCTTGAAAAATGCACAGGCTAGTAATTTCTCTGACATCAGTCATTGCAACATTCTTATAGATATGTCTCCTGATGCAAGGAAAATAAATTATATGGATAACATCAAAAAACTTCTGTACAGGAAAGGAAACAGTCAACAACACTAAAGGGCAACCTACTGAATAGAAGAAGATATTTGCAAATGACATATCTGATAAAGGGTTAGTATCCAAAATATATAAAGAACTGATATAACTCAACACCCCAAAACCAAATAATTCAATTAAAAATGGACAGAAGACATGAACAGACATTTTTGCAAAGAAGAGATACACATGGCCAACAGGCACATGAAAGACGCTGAACATCACTCATTATCAGGGAAATGCAAATCAAAACCACAATGACATATCACCTCCCACCTGTAATAATGGCTAAAATCAAAACTAAAAGAAACAACAAGTGTTGGAGAGGATGTAGAGAAAGGGGGACCCTCTTGCACTATTGGTGGAAATGCAAACTAATGCAGCCACTGTGGAAAACAATGTGGAGTTTTCTCAAAAAGTTAAAAACGTAACTACCCTACTATCCAGTAATCACACTACAGGGTATTTACCCCCAAATTATAAAAATACTAATTCAAAGGGATACATGCATCCCTGTGTTTATTGCAGCATTATTTACAATAGCCAAATTATGGAAGTAGCTCAGGAGGTCATGGATAGAAGAATGGATAAAGAAGATGTAGTAAATATACTCGATGGAATATTGCTCAGCCATACAAAAGAGTGAACAATCTTGCCATATTTTAGACAGTAAATATATGCTCTAAGTAACTCAGGAATATTGGTAAAATGAAATGTAGAAAGAAAATTAATGCACTAACTGTCTATATCAAAATGAAGGAAAGACTAAAAAATACTGGGCTTAGCAGATAACTTAAGTTTTAAAAAATAGAATGGGAAGTATATGGGATGAAAAATACAAATAAGTCAGCAATTAATAAAATAAGGGGAAAAAACAAACAGTAGATGATCACAGACGTAAGTTGAGCTTTCAGAGAAGACCAATTAAATTGACAAAGCTCAGGAAGGCCTGATTAATAAAAGAGAGCAGACAAATAAACAGTATACGAATAGAAAGGTGTATAACTACTGGTGTTGCAAACATCAAAAAAAAAGTTAAAAAAATATTATTAACTTTCTGCTACCAAATATGTTGAAATCGATTCTTATGGGGGAAAGATATATATATTTATATACCTTGCCAAATGGACTCAAGAAGAAATAGACCACATGAATAGTTTTAAAACCATTAAATAAATTTAATCAGCAGTTTAAAACATTCCCACAAAGGAAACACCAGGCCCAGACAAGTACTATTCATTATTCACAGACAGATAATTCCAGTCTTACACATAATATTTCAGAAAATATAAAAGGAAGGAGCATTCCTCAACTCATTTTATGTGGCAAGGATAACTTTGATACAAAACCAGGAAAGGAAAGTATAAAAAAAGGAAAGTTAGTTACCAGCCAATTTCACTCATGAATACAGATACACAATATCCCTTAACAAAATATTAACAAAACAAATCCAGCACTTTAAAAAATACCAATTTTACATCAAAAGCATAGTCAAGAAAGTAAATATAGCCAAACTGGACAACATCAAAGTAAAAACTTCTTTATCAAAGAAAACAATCAACAGAGTAAAAAAGGTACCCTACAAAATGAAAAAAAAAATTTGCAGATCATATATCTGATAAGAAGTGAATGTCCAGATTATATAAAGAATTCCTCCAACTAAACAACAATAAAAATAAAACAAATAACTTGATTTAAAAATGTGGGAAAACCTCAAATAAATGATACATAAATGTCCAAAAGCATATGAAAAGATGCTTAACGTCACTAATCATTAGAGACATAGAAGTCAAAAACAAGATATTATCTCATACACCTTAGAATTGCAACTATCGATAAACCAGAAAATAACAAATGTTGGCAAGGATGGAGATAAAAAGGAACCCTTATGAACTGTTGGCAGAAATGTAAAATGGTACAGCTGCTATGGAAAACAGTATAGTTGTTCCTCAAAAATTAAAAATAGAATTACCATATGATCCAGCAATTCTACTTCTGGTTATATATCCAAAAGATTTGAAAGCAGGATCTCAAGAGATGTGTGCACAACCATATTCACAGCAGTACTATTCACAATGGCCAAGAGGTGGATGCAGTCCAAGGATAGATGAATGCATAAACAAAATGTGATTTATGCATACAATGGAATATTATTCCATCTTTAAAAGGAAGGAAATTTTGACACATGCTACAACATGGGTGAACCTTAACGACATTATGCTGAGTGAAATAAACTAGTCACAAAAGACAAGCACTGTGGTTCCATCTCTTTGGGGTATCTAAAGTAGACAAATTCGTGGAAACAGAAAGTAAAATGGTAGTCGCCAACTGCTTGGAGATGGGGAACATGGGGACTTGTTTGATGGGAACAGAACTTCAGTTTTGTAAGATGAAAAAGTTCTGGAGATCTGTTTCACAATAATGTGGAACATACTTTTCACTACTGAATTGTACATTTAAAAATGGTTAAGAAAGCAAATTTTATAGGTTTTTGAACACAATTTAAAATGTCTAAATGCCAATATAATTTAACCCAGGAATATATAGTTGGTTCAATTTTAGAAATTCTATTAATATAATTTGCCACATTAACAAATTAAAGGAAATGGTATTATCTCAAAAGATGAAAAAGTTGATAAAATCAAAACTCATTTTTTTAAAAGATTTTATTTATTTATTCATGAGAGAGAAGCAGAGACAAAGCAGAGGGAGAAGCAAGCTCCCCGTGAGGAGCCTGATGTGGCACTCGATCCCAGGAGCCCAGTATCATGACCTGAGCCAAAGGTAGACACTCAACCACTGAGCCACCCAGGTGTCCCAAAATTCATTCGTCATTCACTCTGCAAAAAGGCCTAATGATCCTCTTTTCAAAGGCTATCTCCTACACATGCACACACTTGAAGCTTACAACTAACATATTTAGTGATGATATTCAAAATGATTCCTGTTGTAATCACAGATAAGGCATATTTACCTGTTGTCAGTACTTCTCTATGATGCCATTCCCGAGCTCCTCACTGGTGCAATAAAAATGGTGGGATGGAGTATGGGAGGCACGGGAAGGATAGGGGAGAGGAAGGAAAGAATGAAGGGTGAAAGAAAGGGAGAGATAGATGCACACAGGGAGTGAAGAAGAAAAGCAAAAGGAAAGAAAGAGAAAGAAGAAAGAAAAAAAGAAAGAAAGAGAAAGAAGAAAGAAAGAAAGATGTTATAGCTATAAGGAAAGGAGGGAAAAACTATTATTTTCTCATAACAATGATTTTTGTATGGCATGTAAATAACCAAAATGAGTCTACAAATAAATTAACAACTTTAGTAAGGCAGTTCTGCAAAGTAGCTAGATGTAGTTGTTACATAAAAGTCAACTGCATTTCTGTACAATAGCAACAATTAGAGCCTTTTGTTATTTCAAATATACTATTTTTAAAAGATTTGATTGATTTTAGAGATAGAGAGTGCACGCACACACAAGAGGCAGGGGGAGGGACTCTTTCACAGAGTAAAAGTGTTTAATTGTAATGAGATGGGAGAAGGAGAGAGAATCCCAAGCAGGCTCCCCACTGAGAGCAGAACCCAACTTGGGGCTTAATCTCACAACCTTGGGATCCTGACCTGAACCAAAATCAAGAACCAGAAAGATGTTCAACCTACTGAGCCACCCAAGTGCCCCTCAAATATGCCACTTTTAATAGCATTGAACATTAAGTATCCAGAACAAAAGTCATGTGAGACCTTTTAGAAAAAAGTATCAACTCTCATCTACAGACATTAAGGAAGGCACAGATACATGGAGATTTCTCATATTCACAGATTAGAAAATTCAATAGTGTAACACTGTGAGCATGTCAATTTTCCTGAAGCTGAGCTATAGAGTCAAGGAAAATTTCAAACAAAATTCAGAAGAAACTTTATATAGAAAATAACACATGAATTCTAATGTGTACTTGAAAGAGCAAAAGACCAAACAAGGTCAAGTCTTTTCCTGAAGAAAAGTCTAGTGAGAATTCATCCTTTGTCTGATGTGAAGACTAAAAAGCCATTTTTAATTAAAATAGTGTAGACTGAGGGCATATATAGTCAAATAAACTAACAGAATACAAGTGGGAGTCATGAAAGAGATCCAGGTGAACATGCAGGCTGAAAATATAAAAGTGACGTCACACCAATAGAAAAACAGGCACTATTTAATAAACTGTGCTGGGATAGCCCCTGTAGGGAAAAAAATGGAACTGGATCTCTTCTTCACACCTTATAAAAAAACGATTTCAGGTTGATAGAGGGCTTAATACTTTTATAAAAAGAACGTGATGATGTCTTTTTGATAAAAAGGATTTCTTCAACAAAACAAAAAGTAAAACATAAAGAAAATGATCAGTAAGTTATTTAAACCTAAGAAATTGTTTATCAAAAGATACCTAAAAAAAGAGAATGAAAAATCTCGGCTACAAAGTAAGAATAAGCATTTGCAATGCATATAATCATCACAGGATTAGTATGAGAAAGTTCCTAATAACTTAGAGAATAGAAGGGTAGGAAATTATATGGGAAATAAAACAAAACATGAATGGACAACAAACATGGAAAAGGATCAGCCCCATTAATAATTAAGGAGAAAAAAATTGAAAACCAAAATAAGGTGAAATTTCACGTCCTGAAGGTTGATAAAATTTATAATTTTGATAGTGCAGTGCATTAGGAAAGATACAGAGCAACAGGAACTCTTATACACTGTGGTAGGAGTATGTACTATTTGGAAAACAGTTTTGCTTGCGAAATTGAAGAGCTACACATCCCTCAATTAACAATTCTATTGTGCAAATACATGGTACCAGTTTAGGGATTACTAATTTGTTAATAAAAAATACAGGTTAGACAGATAATGCATCACAAAAGGAAGATATCCTAGAGAGAATACGGCATCTTTGCACCAGGAAACAAGCATAATAATGATTATTGCAGCATTATTTATAATAGCAAAAATAAATGAAAACAACCAAGATGTCTGCCATCAGGAAAACTGGTAAATAAAACAGACATACAATGAAATAAATGCATTCAAGTCTTACCATTCTTATCTAATGGAGTACCCCTGTTCCAGAGGCTTCTGCTGTGGTCAATTCTCTCTTTCCTTCTGGAGATTAAAATCTGCTATTTCTGGAGCCACCTGGGTGGCTCAGTGGTTGAGCATCTGCCTTTGGCTCAGGTCATGATCCCAGGGCCCTGAGATCAAGTCCCACATCAGGCTCCCAGCAGGGAACCTGCTTCTCCCTCTCCCTATGTCTCTACTTTTCTCTGTGTGTCTCTCATGAATAAATAAATAAAATATTTTTTAAAAATCTGTTTTTTCTGGATATCTGCCCTCTATACTATATTTATATATAATTGGCCCATTGGATTTAAACCATGGTTTTATTTCAAAACAAGAAAATATTCTAGAGCCCTATTTATACTATCATTTCTCACTTTGTCTCATCTGATTTCCCACTTCCATTTCATTGCCACACAATACAGACACACACACACCTTATTTGTCACACTCTGCATTTGACCTCCCCAAAATTCAAGTCTCTTAGATACCTTAGAAATACCCACTGCCTCTCTGTGATGACATCTTAAACATTTTAAAATCCTAACTCTACATTTAAGACCAAGAAAACAATTTTTCAACACCTGAACCAAGCAAGAGCACAGGATGATTAAGATACAAATTTTATATGCCAGTTTATTTTATTTCTAATTATATTCTTAGTAAATGATGTTAATATTTAATAGGAATGACTTTGCCACTCAGTGCTTTGCCCAGTAAAAACCAGAGCCCTTAGCATTTTATTGGCACTAAAGCAGTCAGCTGTAACACAGGATAACGACAAGGGTAAAGAAATTCTGCTCCGACCCTAAATGAAATGTCTCCTCAATGACTTGAATGCTTAGGTCGAAATAGCAGTTGCTCAAAGAAATTGGCTCCTTTACAATGAAAAACAATCAACATGGCATTTTCTCCAAATCCAAGGAGACTGTAACATATGTAGAGGAGGTGACAATAATTTTAAAAGGTGTCGACAATATTGTTTAAACCAGTGCTCGCCCTCTTGTTATGTGGTTTAAGTAAACCCAAGCAGACCCTATACATGTAATCCAGAAAGAACCACCAGGATCATCCATCCCTCATGACTGTCATTGAAAGAAAGTGAACATTACTTACTCAACAAAGCATACTCAACATCGTCATCCTCCATCCTGAACACACAACGTCGCAGAACTAGTTACCGGTGAAGCTCTCCAGTCTCCTAGAACAGTTTTCCTCAGCATGTTAAGATGCCTCTTCAACCAAAGATTAATTTTAGGTGTTTATTTCACAAAATTATTTACATATGATTTCTTGGGCTACATATTTCCTTAATGCATATAAAAATATAATTTGAGAAAAATCCCTCCTGGATTTAAGTTTACTATTTGTCTTACAATTACCATAGCATGTGTCCATAGTCAACTGGCTGATACAATTATGATTTTACACAGAAGGTATATTTTCATCCATATATTTTAGTAGCATGCAAACAGAACCTAACTTAATGTCATGTCACTTAATGAGACAGGATCATCATCACCATCGAAAGATTTTGCTTTTCTGTGTCTTTTTCCATGTGATTCTATACCAGCTATTATGGAAAGTCAGAATTAAAAAGTCTCTCTCTCATAGGATATGCAATTTAAAGTAAAACGAGAAAATGTACATATTAAAGACGCTAAGATGAAATACAGACACCACACAGAAGCCTATAAGTATGTTTAATTACATTAAGTGGCTAGATGAATAAGGGAGTTTTAGTATTTTTTTTTCTTAATGGTTAAGGTTTCATAAAAATCTCTACCTTTCTGTCTTGAAGCAACCGAGTTTGAAGAGAGATCTTAACAAAGGAGAAAGAGCCTGTGGAGGATTTCAGGGAAAGAGAAGAACCAAAATGTAGGCTAACAAAAGAAGCACAAACGCTAAGATGGCCAAGGGGCAAGTTCAGTGCAGGGGACCTTGAGTGTCTCAATATCAGAAAATAAATATATTTCATTAATATACCAACCATCTCTTGAGAACCCCTTCATCCAGCTAGCAGGCCTGAATAGTATTTTTCTAATGCTCATTTTTCCTTGGAAAGACATTACTTACTTTGAGTTCCTAAATAAGTCCAGCCAACAATCTTTAAAAACTTATATTAGAGAAATATTTAAATTTAATAATAGTTCTTCAATCTTAATTCCTAGTGTGGATAGTTCATCAGTTGCTGATGAACCGTTTTTCTCTAAGCTATTCTTGTAAAAAAGGAAACTCTTTTATTATATTGAGTTCTCTCAAAAGTATACACTTCTATGATTCTCTTAGGCTGGTGCTTCTCCAAGTCTGGTCCTGGAAAGAGGGCATCACAGCATCACCTGGCAGTTTGTGAGAAATGGAAATTCTCAGGCTTCACATTAGACCTGCCGGATCAGAGACTCTGGAGGGGAAGCTCCACCATCTATATTTTTAACAAGACTTTCAGGCAATTCCAGGATCACACTTAGGTTGCAAACCGCTGCTTTGTACCTGTCAGATAATAGCACATACATGCTTGCCTGGGTCCCACTGTTAGGGCAGGTATTTCAGTTCCCCTGTAGAAATACTGTAGGGAAAAAAAAAAAAGATTTTTTTTTTAGCTTAATCTTAACATTTAAAATGGCACATTTTTGTCAGTCAAGAAATGCTCCTTGAATGGCATAATATTGTTAAATACCAGGCACTCATGAACTCCCAGAGTTATAGGCATTGTAGATTGTACTGTCACAAAACATGTGCCAATCCATCGTCCATGAATCCGATAGATTCAATGAGCTCTCAGGGGTCTCCATTCTCTCATGGGTCTCAAGTGAGCAGGACCCTAACAGGCTGAGACCTCACAGCATCTTATGTGAGAACTCTCCCTTCTGTGTGTGACAGGTGGAGGATGGCCCCAGGAGGAAGGTCTGGAGAAGTCTCCGGGAACATCTAAGGGTAAAAAAGACAAAGAAAGAAAGAGAAAGAAAGAAAGAAAGAAAGAAAGAAAGAAAGAAAGAAAGAAAGAAAGAAAAAAGAAAAAAGAGAGAGAGAGAGGAGGGAGGGAGGGAGGGAGGGAGGAAGGAAGGAAGGAAGGAAGGAAGGAAGGAAGGAAGAGAGAGAGAGGGAGAGAGAGAGAGGGAGAGAGAAAGAAAGAAAGACCTGAGATTTCCTTCTTGCTCATCAGCAGGCCTTCCCTCCTGGTAGATCTGGGTCACCTCTAATGGGCCCAGGCTCATCCTCACTGTCAATGTCTGGAAATTAATGGATTTATAGTGAGAGAATGTCATCCCCCTAAATCTTAGTCTGGTACCCAGACTAATCAATGGTGTTTAACACCCAGAACTCCTTATTGAAATACCAAAGAGTAGGGATCCCTGGGTGGCGCAGCGGTTTGGCGCCTGCCTTTGGCCCGGGGCGCGATCCTGGAGACCGGGGATCGAATCCCATGTCGGGCTCCCGGTGCATGGAGCCTGCTTCTCCCTCTGCCTATGTCTCTGCTTCTCTCCCTCTCTCACTGTGTGCCTATCATAAATAAATAAAATTTTAAAAAAAAATGAAATACCAAAAAGTAAATAAATACAAAAGAAAAAAGAAAAAAAGGAAAGTAAAACAAGAGGTCTAGGCCGAGTCCAAAAAAGAAAAACCTAAAAAAAAAAAAAAAAAAAGAAAAACCTTTTTATTTATTTATTTTTTTTTTTAAAGAAAATGAACTTCTAAACGAAAGCAAACTAAAGGATATTTTCATGCATGCCAGGCCCACACCTCACCGCGCCCCTGGAAAGGCCTGTACCTGCAGCAACCCCACCCCCGTTCCCATCGTCCGCGTGATAAAGACCTTCCTCCCCATCACCAACATCAATTACCTCACCCAAACTTCACGATGAAAAAGGGGGGGGGGGGGATCACTATGTTAGCGGCGGTCATTTAAGAAAGAAAGAAAAAGTAGGGGAAAAAAGAAAGGAGAAAGAAAAAAAGAAAGGAAAGAAAGAAAGAAGAAAGAAAGAAAAGAAAGAAAGAAAAAAAGAAAGAAAGAAAGAAGAAGAAAGAAAGAAAGAAAGAAAGAAAGAAAGAAAGAAAGAAAGAAAGAAGAAAGAAAGAGAGAGAGAGAGAAAGAAAGAAAGAGAGAGAGAGAAAGGAAGGAAGGAAGGAAGGAAGGAAGGAAGGAAGGAAGGAAGGAAGGAAGGAAGAAAGAAAGAGAGAGAGAGAGAAAGAAAGAAAAAGAAAGGGAGAGAAAGGAAGGAAGGAAGAGAAACCCCGCGCACCGGCCGCAGGGTCGAACTCCCTCCAAAATCAGCCCACGCCGTCACATAAATTGGTTTTCTTTGTGATCTCAAATTGACTTGCAGCTCACTAGTGAGAAAATAGTCGCTGAGAAGCGGGGGCCTCCAGCTCCCGGATCCTGCCCGCCTTTCATCGTGTAAACAAACGCATCAGATTTAAAGCTTTCCCATAATTGTTATGCTAACCTTGGAGCGAAACCTCTCCATTTGCATTTGAAGGAGCTAAATATTAGGCAGGAAAGAAAGTGCCCTTTTTGAAAGCCTGAGAAAGTGTCCCCGCGCGGGGCTGGCCGGCCATCTGGGCCGCAGGCCGGGCGCGCACCCCCGCCCCGCACCCCGCACCCCGCCCCGCACCCCGCCCCGCACCCCGCCCCGCACCCCGCCCCGCCCCGCGGCCGCCCAGGCCCGCGCCCCACCGGCCGGGCCCCCCGCGCGGACACCGGGCCCGGGGCGTCGGAGCACCGCGGAGCGCCCGCTGCGGCCCGTCCGGGCAAGGGGAGCAGCGCGAGCCCACGGATGCACGTTCATTGCGGAGTAATTAAAAATAAAAACACTGCACCGTGGGGGTTGTTTCAAGAGAGGAAGGCGGGCTCCGACTTCCCATCAGCCTATTCTGGGCGAATAAAGAAAAGCCAGGCATCCCTCCACCTCTTCGTGCAACCTGAACACAAAGCATGTCTACACGGACTCACGGGGAAATCAGTCCTGGGGGAGTTATCTAGGGCGTCGTAAACCCGATGAACAGAGCTGGGGGTGGGAGGCTGGGCGGCTGGGGGTGCAGTGGGGGTGGCGGGGTTAAGATGCTGAGAGAATCCAAGAACGTAATTATTTCCTTACGACGCTTCTCATTTTTAATTTCATTTCTGATATAATTCAAAGGTGCTTTGGTTTTTAGATGATTTTACTGCTGTCAGAATTAGCATTTTTTCCCCACTAGTCCTAGGAGACATTCCAGAGGAGAACGGTATTTTTATTTTCCTTCTCCCCCTGCCTAGGGTTTGACAAAGGCTTCTCATGCATCGCTGGGCTGTGTTACAAAGTTAGGGGATTTTTCCCTCTCTCAAAAGAAGATCATTGAGGCTGCAAGTAACCCTGGTAGCTGCTAGGAGATGGAATTCTTTAGGCTAGAACTGCATGTTGCACAAATAACTAGCAAAAAGAGGAATGTGGGACAGCACTGGAGTCCCCCACTGGGCAAAAAAGGAGGCAGCAGTGACCCCACGGGTATCACGATGGAACACGAAGGTTTTTGTTTTCCCTGGTCACAAACTAAATATCAGTGTTTGACAACTTCCCAACATGTGCCAGTTACCATGTGTTCTATTTACTTCATAAGTATTTATTAAATGGCTGCAAGTTTGTTTGTTTGTGTGTTTGTTTGTGGAGTCAGGACCTTGGCCTCAGACAGACCCAGGTTCCAGTTCTGTATTTCCACACTTACTACCTTGATGGTCCTAATCGAGTTAGTTTTTTTGAAATCCCAATGTTCTTATCTGTAAAATGGGTGTATTATCTCCACCTCAGAGGGCTATTGTCAGGATTGAATAAGCACAGCCTGGCACATAGTAAGCTCTCTATAAATTAGAGCCGTTCCTAGGTACAGTATCATCATATTCATCATCATCGTAGCTCTCATTGTCTTTTCTCTGAAGACCCTAAAATGGATCTTTAAAAATATGCATTAAATGAGGCAAATGCAGGGGACACTCAAAAACCTTAATTCGTTGCCAGGTTCTGTTCTAAGTGCCAGAGGTAACAGGTAAAAGACAGTAAAGTTCCTTGCTCTCATGGAGCTTGTGTTCTAGTTATGGAGATAGACAACAGATCAGGGAAGTAATAAATACGATCACTGTAGACAGCAATACATTCCATCAAGACAAGAAGCCAGGGAATTGGGAAGGAGAGTGATTGGGACAGGTGCTGGCGGAAGAGCAAAGGGCCCGCTATCATGAAGTGGACAGAGCACATCTCAGAGGAAATAACAATGGGGGTCAGCCCGACAAAAGCAGGCTGGAGAAACAAGCAGGGCCAGATTTCGTAGGGTCTGGAGCTTCCAGTTCTTCTCAGAGCAATGAGAAACCATGAGAAAGTTTCAAGTGAGGGAACGACATGATCTGATTTATTGTTTAGAAAGGTCACTCTGGCTCTTCTGTGCAAGAATGGACAATGGAAAGTGGTGGAGGAGGATGGGGTGAAAGTGGAGCCTTAGCCTGGCTGCACCTGCGAAGCTTTAACAAAGCCAAGCCCCACCTGTGGGCATGGAGTAGCGCCCAGGCATTTTTTTTCCCTTGCTTTGTTCTGATCTTAAACTCCCACATGATTCTAATGCAGAGTAAGACTTGAAAAACATTAATTTTGAAGATATTTTAATTGTCCAGCAAAGAATGATATGATAAAAGTAGAGATGCTAAGAGGTGGTCATAGTCAGGATAGGTCTTGGAGGAGAAGCAGATTAACCTGTTAATGGATTGAAAGTGACAGAGTTGGTGGGGAGAGAAAGATAGGAATGGGGAATGACCTCAAAGTGGGGACAGTAGTATAGAAGGTGATTCCATTTACTTGGAGGACAATAATGAAGTCAGAACAGGCTGGGATAAATGGGAAGCCAGGTTGCTGAAGACTGGACTCGAGAACACTCACCGTGTTTTGTATACAACACTTACTTGGTATATATTAATAAAATAATAATCCAGTTTTTCTGTGGAGGCATCTAGCAGGCAGTTGATTTGAGAGACTAGTAGGACAGAACTCTAAATGTGTCAGTGTGGCCCAATAAAACTTTCTGCAACTATGGAAATGGTCTGTGTGGGCACTGTCCAAAGCAGTAGCCGCTCAGCACCTGTGGATATCAAGCACTTGAAATAAGGCTAAGCTAGTGCAACTGGGGCATCAATTTCTTATTTTGTTTTAATTAATTTAAATTTAAATAGCTCTAGGTGGCAAGTGGCTGCTCCCCTAATGGAAAAATGTAGGTATGTGTGGATGATTCCCGTATCTGTCCATCTGGCCTGAACCTCTTCTTTCAGGCTCAGATACCTTCTCATCCCTAGCCCTGGAAAAGATCAAAGCCTGTCATCTTCAGCTTGGGTTATTCAACATTAGATTACCGGCCACATTGTTTCTCTCCGATCTTCTACCATATATTCTCAAAACAGCAGCCAAAACCATCTTCACAATTTGAGCCATATCCTGTATTCTTCGGTTTAAAGCCTTCTAGTGGCTCCCTATCTCAACATAGTAGAGCCAAGCTCATTTGACTAGTACACCAACACCCCTGCATCATTGGGCCCCTTCTCTGCTTCTCCAACTCCACCTCCCATCTTTTTGCACTCCTCTTCTGTGCCCCAGCACTTCTACCTCCTATTGGGCAATGAAATTAACACAGCTATTTTGTTTATTGTCTGCTCTCTCTTTCTCAGAAACAGGCTCTATTAGGTGGGGATTTATGACAGCTTTGTACACTATTGGAAACTTTAGTCAAAGAATACAGTAGCTTATCAGATATTAGGTACCCAATAAATACTTACTAATGATTAAATCAGAATAGAGATAATATATGCTCACCTGGGTCACCTAGAAGAACTGACACAGAGGACAGAAATGCCTCCAGGACTGAGCCCTGGGCTTCTCCAACACATATACTGTTGCCTTGGCCAATATGGTAGCTATATGTGGCTTTTGAGCCTAGTCCATATTTTTTTTAAGATTTTATTTATTTATTCATTAGAGACATAGAGAGATAGAGAGAGAAAGAGAGAGAGAGAGAGGCAGAGACACAGGCAAAGGGAGAAGCAGGCTCCATGCAGGGAGCCCGACATGGAACTCGATTCGGGTCTCCAGGATCACACCCTGGGCTGAAGGTGGCACTAAACTGCTGAGCCACCCGGGCTGCCCAAGACTAGTCCATATTAAGTATAAAATACCAAATTGTGAAGAATGCAAAGCATCTCATTAATTATTTATATAGATTATTTACTGAAATAATATTTTGGGTATACTAGGTTAAACAAAATATATTCTTAAAATTGATTTCACCTGTTTATTTTTACTTTCTTTAATGGGAAAATTAAATATTAGGAACTTTAAAATCATCTGTGTGGCTCCTGTTGTATTTCTCTTAGACACATTACTTCAGAGACTGAGAGGAGAACAAAAACCAGCAGGGGATGTGTCCAGCAAGCAAGGGAAGATATTAAGCAAGTATGGTGCATGGGAGATTAGATAAATAGTTGTGTTCAGAAGGAGAGAACAGTTAACTAGATCACATGAGTAATGTGAAGATGGAGAATTGGCCAAAGGATTTGGCAAGGTGAAGAGTACCGCTGACCTTAAGAAGGGTGAATTCAGAGAAACGTGTGGACAGATGCTCAAGTGGAGAGAGTCAGAATATAAAATGATGAGGTAGAGACAACCCTCTCAAGAATGATTGCTTTGGGAAATGGGATGATTGCTGATCACAGAGAGAAAAAAATTAATGATGGAAGATATTTTGATAGCTGAAGGAAATACTCAAAGATAGCCCCAAACTGGAAAATATAGGCTCAACACAAAAAGTATACAAGCAGGGCAGCCTGGGTGGCTCAGCGGTTTAGCACCACCTTCAGCCTGGGGTGTGATCCTGGAGACCTGGATCAAGTCCACATCGGGCTCCCTGCATGGAGCCTATGTCTCTGCCTCTCTCTCTCTCTCTCTCTCTCTCTCTCTCTCTCTCTCTGTGTGTGTGTGTGTGTGTGTGTGTGTGTGCCTCTCATGAATAAATAAATAAAATCTTTTTTTTAAAGTACACAAGTATAGCATTTCAAATCTGAAAGTGCCCTTAAAGTTCATCATAGATATTATAGGTAAGAACTTTGAGGTCCAACCAGATTAAGGACTTGTCAACATCATACAACAGGTAGGAAACCAGAACGAGAAACACGGTCTATGAACGATAACTTGCAAAATTCCATTTCCACAGAGAAAAACATATCCAAATTCTAATATATTTGACCCAAAATATTATTCCTCTTGTAAATCAGAAAGTTTTTGTGATTGTGAATGGTCCATTGAGAGCTAACTCAACACCCCAAAAACAAATAATCTAGTCAAGAAATGGGCCAAAGACATGAACAGACATTTCCTCAAAGAAGATATACAAATGGCCAACAGACACATGAAAAAGAATGCTCCATATCCCTTGGCATCAGGGAGATACAAATCAAAATCACAATGAGATACCACCTTACACCAGTCAGAATGGCCAAAATTAACAAGACAGAAAACAACAAATATCCCCGAAGATGCAGAGAAAGGTGAACCCACCTACACTGTTGGTGGCAATGCAAACTGGTACAGCCACTGTGGAATGAGTATGGAGGTTCCTCAAGAGTTAAAAATAGAGCTACCCTACAATCCAGCAATTGTGCTACTAGGTATTTACCCTAAAGATACAAATGTAGTTAAATGAAGGGGCACCTGCACCCCAATGTTCATAGCAACAATGTCCACAATAGCCAAACTGTGAAAAGAACCAAGATATCCATTGACAGATGAATGGATAAAGAAAATGTGATATATATAATATAATATAATATTTAATATTTCATTATATATATGTAATATAACTCAGCAATCAGAAAGGATGAAAACTTACCATTTACATCAACATGGTTGGAACTGGAGGGTATTATGCTGAGTGAAATAAGTCAATCAGAGAAATACAATTATCATATGGTTTCACTCATATGTGGAATACAAGAAACAGTACAGAGGATCACAGGGTAAGGTAGGGAAAACTGAATGTAAGTCATCAGGGAGGGAGAAAAACCATGAGAGACTCTTAACTATAGGAAACAAACAGGGTTGATAGTGGGGAGGTGGGGGGGGGAGGGTAATTGGTTGATGGGCATTAAGGAGGGCATGTGACGTGATGAGCACTGGGTGTTATATGCAACTGATAGGTCGTTGCACACTATATCTGAAATGAAGTATGTACTTTATGTTGGCTAACTGAATTTAAATTGTTAAAAAAGAGCTAACATATAAAAATAATATCTAACATTTATTAAATATTGTGTGCTATGTGGCTGGTATTTTACATATAATTAATAGCAATCCATGGAATAATCCCATGATGTAGATAACGTATTATACCAGTTTTACAAATTAGGAAGACAAAATTTCAAGAGGTTTAGCTACTCGTACACATAACTGCTTGGAGCCAAAGCTTACAGTCTTTTCAATATATTATATGGCCTCAAGATCATACATTTTTTTTAACCTGGAAATCATCCCCCAATAGAGCAAAATACCCAAATTTGCCAACTGATATAAGTGAAAAGTAATATCCAAATTAATAAAATAATACTCACTTGCAAGTTGAGTATTTTTTCTCCAAATTATTTGTTTGCCACGATGCATCCAAGGTCTGAACTTAAAATTTTCAACCAGACCAATCTTACAACTCTGAGCAAAAACAGTGGCACAATCATGGCAGGATTTGCTTTCTGGAATTAAGCACACTGGTTTCCTAAGGAAAAGTCCCATCAGGTGAAAATGACGTATGTGCCACTGGTATAGAATGACTGAATGCCTCCACTGGAATAGCTTCAATAATTCTCTGTAAATTGGATAAGACAAAAAGATTCATGTTCAGGAATGAAAACTCATCTGCACTTTATACTTAAGACATTTCTTACCAGTGACCATGTATAACTCCTCTATAATAGAATAGTAGAATAAAAAACAACTCTGGGGACACCTGGGTGGCTCAGCTGGTTAAGCGCTGCCTTCAGCTCAGGTCATGATCTCAAGGTCCTGGGATCGAGCCCCATGTCAGGATCTCTGCTCAGCAGGGAGTCTGCTTCTCCCTCTCTCTCTGCCTCCTCCCCTCTGCTCATGTTCTCTCTCAAATAAATAAATAAGATTAAATTTTAAAACTCTGGGTAATCACTGTTTCCATGTACAAAATTTAAATTAACTGGAGTGCTCAGAGAAGGGGAGAAATGAGAGGTTCTGGTAAATTTTATTTTCTGCTTAACCTGAGGTCAACAAAATAAATATTTTTGTATTCCAGCTTTGCAGAAAATCTTTAAATGCCTACGTCTTCTTTCCTTACTATGTAGGAAATTAAACACAATTTGATCTTTTCTTAATGATTCAGTATTTTTCAGTGCTTCAGGAAATGTTCAATAACATCTCACAATATCTTTCTATAGGACTTATGTATACAGAGTGGGAATGTAGGAAAGGAAATTTTACAAGGTATATTTCCATGAACTTGGTAGGAGCATGTTTATTTATGATTTCCTTCTTTTCGCTAAAATTTGGGTAGAATAAGCTACAAGTAATGAGGTTATCTGCTGATTCAACTTTTACCACCCAGTTTTTATCTCTTGTACACTAAGATGATACAATACTGCTAACTCACAATATGGTATACATTAAAGGATTTTGGTTTTGGATTTGTTATTGTTGTTATTGCCGGTGGGTTTGTACTAATCTTGCCATTGTCCTCACTTAGGAATTGTTATGAACAATGATGATATAGATGATTAGTCTGGGGTGATAAGTCTGTGGCCACAAAGACTTTCACATATAAGCGGATTGAACTAACAACCAACTTTCATATATAAGCAGATTGAATGACTAGCCTGGTCTCACAGAGAGGAAAGATACGTTCCATGTGTGAACCCCATCAGGTACCTCCTCTCCACTTTACCTCCACATCAGGACCTATCCTTCTCCAACTCCAAGGTCAATGCCTATATTACACATTCTCTGCACTCGTTGCTCTTTATCAGTATACAAACTAGCTCAGTTCTTGCCACTTACGAACTTTGCTCACCTCGATTCTACCTCTTACCACCCTTTTGCCTACCAATCCACTTTCTCTGGTTCCTCTCAAACGCTCGTCTTGAGGACTTTCCATCTTTACTTTTCTTTACTTCCTATGGGCCTCTGACATAGTGGGATCCTTCCATCTGGAAACTCTCTTCCCCAGTCTACCACTTTACCTTTTCTTCCTCTCTCTCTTCCTCCTGCTCTGACCACAGCTTAGTCTCCCTCCCTAGTTCTTCCCCTTGTGCCCTAGAGATTAGTGTTCCCAGAGCTTCATCCTCAGCTCTCTTGTTTTTTTTTGTCTATTTCTTCCTTCAGTTATTTCTCTCATTCCCCAAACATTAACTGCCACAGATCCACTGATAACTCAGAAGTTCAGTAGCATTCCTGAGCTCCAAAGGCATATATCTGAGCAGCCTCCTGAGCAAGTTCAGCTGGATATTCTGGAAGTGATCTTGAAAGTAATCCAGCCAAAGGACATCCATGAGCCCAAGATTTTCCTTTATCAGTTAACGAGGCCAATTAATTATGTAGTTACTCAGGTCAGTCCCCTGGAATCCCATTTTTCCCTGACACACTCAACTGATTTTAGTTCAGACATATAGCAAATCTGTCTGCCTCAAAGCTGGTATATAACCTTAGTTCAGATTTGCAAACTTCCCCTCTGCTTTTCCTCTTTCCACCTGTTCATTGTTTCCGTCCATCCTATACATGGGGTCACAGGAGCATCTCTCCAAAACTCAAATTTGATTTACTACTGCTCTTCCTTTTTGGACCACCTCCCTCATCTTTGGGGACCACTTCTTCAATCCAACCCATGGAATAAAGTCCAGAATATTTTTCAGAGCATGTCATATCCTTCACATCTGGCTTTAACCTGTCACCCCACCACCACCTCCCAGTGCCTTTGCACACACACCTATCAAGCACCACCTTCTGCTCAACACACTCCTGACTGTCTCATCCCCCTGGAACTCCTGTTCAACCTTCAAGACACCTTGTCAATATCTCTTTTATAGCACTTGTAATATTGCATTGTAATTATTAATTTACACAACGCTCCTTATGTTGTGTTGTAATTATTAAAATATACACACTGCTTAATGATAGGGATGATGGTGTTTTCCCCATTGTATCCATTATCTATCATGGTACTTGATAGTACTTAGTAGGTACTTGATAGTACTTGGTAGGTACTCAACAAATATATTGGAATTAAATGGCTTGGTGGTGAACTCAGTCTAAATGATGTAAGTCTGGTCCAATGAGCTAATCGTCATCGTCTACTCCTTCATTGTTTATGACAGGTATTTTCCTGGACATAAGGGAAAGGTGTTTTCTAATTTCAGACACTGTGTGTCTTCCCGACTTGTGAGAAAAAAAAAAAAAAAGCCCCTGTTTGCTTCACTTTCTTGGGGGAATAAATTGCATTATGTAACTGTGTAGCCAACCTGCTTTTTAGGGGCATACTTTGTTGACCTGTTCAAATCTTTCTTGTCTCTCCTGTTATTCTTTCTGTGAGCCTATCTGCCCTTTTTCAAAAAAGAAAACATCACAGAGCATTTCTGTAATAATATGGTGTATATTATCACGTTAGCCACAGTTATAATAAAAGTAGCTACATAATCAGATTATACTTTGCCTCATAGCCATAGAAATAATGGGGCTTTATCAGGAAATTTTTATAACCAAATGGAAATTCACTAATGCAATAGGAAGTTATCAAATGTAATATAATTCAGGAGTCCCAAACTGCTAATGTCTCGGTAGGTGAAGGGGAAAAAGAAAGTTACTTTATTATAATGAATCTCTTAACAGAGACATGCTTATTATTTTTGTAAAAATGCTCAGCATATGTCTTTTTTTTCTCTTATATAATCATTTCTGGTCTTGTTTCATTTTGTTTTCATTTGGATGCTTTTTTATGAAGAGTTTTTTTTTGAGTATCAAAAGCAAATTAAAGTGATCAGTGTTCAGGGTATTATTAAGTAGAAGAAATCATACCAATTTTGAAAATATGGACATGTGCTTTCAAACTGCTGAGAGCTTTATTTTTTAATTTTTTTAAAAAAAGACTTTATGTATTTATTCATGAGAGACACAAAGAGAGAGGCAGATACACAGGCAGAGGGAGAAGCAGGCTCCATGCAGGGAGCCCAATGTGGGACTCGATCCTGGGTCTCCAGGATCACGCCCTGGGCCGAAGGCAGGCACTGAACCGCTGAGCCACCCGGACTGCCCTGCTGAGAGTTTTAAAAAGGCTTCCACAAGTGTAATATACACAATGGAATATCAGTGTGACCACATGTTGTGGAAAGTGACTAGCTTTCTATTCACATGCATGAACTAATGAGCAAGAAAACACAGTATGTTGAATAGCCAATGTTCAAATCCCATTCAAACTTCTACCTCAGTTTCCATCTAAAGACAATGAACAAATATGCAAAATCAAAGTAGGTAGAATTTTTGCATTTACTAAACAGTGGCTTCATGACAATCATATCAAATTCAAAGAAAAATATTAAATGGCTTTCCTGCTTCATATTAAATCAAATTCTTGCTGGAATTCAAAGGAATTTTTCTTTGAATTCCTTTTCCTTTCTCTAAAAACATTTCTTCCTGAGTCCAGGACTGGAAAAAGAGGGTAAGTGATTACACATAATACACGCATACGCATACATATATATACATACATAATAGATAGCTGGTGATCTGTTATTCTGGAAATTTTGAAAGGGAATATAGTTACTTCTAACCTGAAATCCAACCACTTCGGAACACACAAAAATTAGATAACAGTTGTAAGCCATGAAAATATACTTAAGATAGACTAGAAATACACATTTGTAATTTTGTCATTTTGATCAATGTTTTCTCTCCAATTTTGGGTCCAACCAGAATATTCCTACTGCTCAGGTTCAGGATCTGATTTGTGCTAGGGGTCTACAGCTGTACATATCAGCTCTTCCTCTCTAGATGACACACATTCTCCCCTCCAACATCTAAGTGTCACACAAAAGGAGGATGTGACCTGGTAACAACACAATCAGATGTAATTAAAATTTTTAGGATAATGCTTTCCAAATAGAGCACAAACCTATTTTTAGTATGTCATTCTACATGGTGGGATATATTGGTGGAGGTGTTTAGAGGATCCAGGGAAAAACGGAAACCAATTTGGGGTGGGGACAGGTGGTGTTAATTCAAAATTACATATCTAAGAAAAAAATCATCTTCACCTGCAAATTGAGGAGAAAGTGAAAGGAGTAAACACACTCTTCAGGAAGTGTCTTTGTATATGCAGAATCAAAAAGAAAGCCAGTTTTCTGTTCTTCAAAACAATCCCTTCCTCCAAGCAAATAGGAATTTTAAGATTCCAGAATGTGTTCAATGTCTCCAAACATATTCTCACTTCTCAGGTTCTTTTCCTTTGCCACCTGATATTGTTGCTTTAGTCACCTACGTGTACTTCTGCCCTGGTTTGGATTCCCTGCCCTCTTCTACATATACATTTCATGATCTGCTTCTCAGAGCACTATGGCCCAGTGTGGGGCGGAGTGATCACGTGGCAGTTCATGTAAATGACATTATATTCTCATTCAAGTGACACTGTACTTAAATATCCCGATATGATGAGGAGTGAAGATTTGTTGTTGTTGTTTTTTAACATTTTATTTATTCATGAGAGACACAGAGGCAGAAACACAGGCAGAGGGAGAAGCAAGCTCCATGCAGGAAGCCCGATGCGGGACTAGATCCCAGGTCTCCAGGATCACGCCCTGAGCCAAAGGCAGGCACTAAACCGCTGAGCCACCCAAGGATCCCCAGGAGTAGAGATTTGTAATGAATCATTCCTTCAGTAATATGGACTTCTCAACCCCAGAGTTCTGAAACTCCTGTATGAGTAAAAGAAAATTGAAAACCATAAAATTCCTATAAGAACAGATAGGTGGTAAGCTCCTTGGAGATGACTTTGTGGATTTGACACCCAAAGCAAAAGATGACAAAAGTAAAAATAAACAAGAGGGACTACATCAAACTAAAAAGCTTCTGCACGGCAAAGGAAATCGTCAACAAGATGAAAAGGAAATCTACCAGATGAAAGCAAATATTTGCAAATCATGTAACTGATAAGGTGTAGGGAGTTAATATTCAAAATATATAAAGAATTCATACAACTCCATAGTAAAAAAAAATCTATTAAAACATGGGATGGGTATCTAAATAGACATTTTTTCCAAAGAAGACATACTTTTTTTTTTTCAAAGAAGACATCCTAATACCCAACAGATACATGAAAATGGGCTCACATCCTAATTATCAAGGGAATACAAATCAAAATCACCGAGAGATATCACTTCACACCTGTTAGAACGGCCATTATCAAAATATAAGTGATAATAAGTATTGGCAAGGATGTGGATAAAAGGGAACAATTGTGCACGTTGGTGTAATGTAAATTGGTGCAGCCGCTCTGAAAAACAGTATGGAATTTCCTCAAAAAAAAAAACTAAAATTAGAAATACCATATGATCCACCAATTCCTCTTCTAGGAATACACCCAAAGGAGATGAAATCACTCTTTCAAAGAGATATCTGCATCACCATGTTCATTTCAACATCATTTACAATAGCCGAAACATGGAAATAGTAGGTTTCAATTGATGGATAAATGAATAAAGAAAATGTGATATACATATACTATATACTCATATATACATATGTATATAAATACCACTTATTCTCATATATATAAGAATATTACTCAGCTATAGAAGAAAATGCTGAAAATGGTACTATTTGGGACAACATGTGGTCATTATGCTAAGTGAGATAAGTCTGAGAAAGACAAATACTGTAATATCTTATTTATATGTGAAATCTAAGAAAACTAAATTCATAGAAACAGAGGGTAAATTGGTGGTTGCCAGAGGTGGAGGTTTTGGGGTGGGGGAAAGCGGTGAAGATAGTCAGAAAGTACAAGCTTTCAGTTGTAAGATAAATAAGTTCTAGACTTATTAATTACAGCTTAATTAATGTACAGCATGGACTATAGTTACAATGCTGTTTAGTGTATTTGAAAGCTGCTAAAAGAGTAGGACTTCAAATTTCTTATCACAAGAAAAAAAATGCAATGGTGTGAGATGATAGATATGAATCAAACTTATCGTGGTAGTCATTTTGCAATGTATACTTTATTTCACAATAATCATTGTGCATATGTCAAATCATGATGTTGTACACATGTTATATGTCAACTATATCTCAGTAAAACCATGGGAGGAAAGATTATAGGCACACGAGTCACAAAGGCATAGACTTCCTTTTTCCCATCTCTCTGTATTTTGTGTGGTATAAATTTCTTTATTTTTTTAAAGATTTTATTTATTTACTTATTCATGAGAGACACAGAGAGAGAGAGAGAGAGGCAGAGACACAGAGGGAGGGAGAAGCAGGCTCCATGCAGGGAGCCCGACATGGGACTCGATCCTGGATCTTCAGGATCAGGCTCTGGGCTGAAGGCAGGCACTAAACTGCTGAGACACCCGAGCTGCCCTATAAATTTCCTTAGTACAGAAATCACTCTTTTGGAATTGCTGCCTGCTTATCAGTCACCCAGAGATTCAGAGGACAGTCTCTGGAATTGTAATGCCTCAATTTGGTACCCTGCTCGTGAACTTTCATGGGGGCAAGATCTTGGTCATTTTGTTTAAACTGTATACACTTCGGTTTCCTAATCTGGAAAAGAAAGATGTAAAAATAATAGCCACAAGGGCTTATTATGAATATTAAATGAGTTACTGTGTGTGATGTTCTTACTACAGTACAAGGCAAGCAAGTGGCAAATGTTAATTATTATAAGAAATTAAAAGATGTATTGCTAGTTAATAGTGAGTCCTGTTGTTAGTTAATTGATATTAAGAATACATTTATTATATTTATTTTTTAAAATTTTAGTATTATCGCTAAAATATGTAGCAGTTTCATGTTATTTCAGCTATCTCAAAAGATATACTTTGCATAATCATTCAAAGGAAATGAAAAGATCAATAATTACCAGGCATAAAGCTCAGGATGCCAAACAACTTCACAGAATCACAAACTGCCGTAATGATTCCCCATCATTTCTCTTGTGGCTGCTACCTTATAAAAATCTTGCCAATGGGGACGCCTGGGTGGCTCAGCAGTTTGGCGCTTGCCTTCAGCCCAGGGTGCCATCTTGGAGACCCGAGATCGAGACCCACGTCAGGCTCCCTGCATGGAGCCTGCCTCTCTCTCTCTTTGCCTGTGTCTCTGCCTCTCTCTCTGTATCTCTCATTAATAAATACATAAAATCTAAAAAAAAAATCTTGCCAATGGACTCATGTCATACCCAGATGCAGGTTTTCCCTGGCCTCCCAAGAACTTCAATCACTTGGCTTCTAGTAGATGTAGGCCTCTGGGGTAGAGGAGGGAATACCAGCATTTTCAAAATTGGAAGTATGTTTCTCTGCACCCAAAGAGAAATAGACCCAAGTCTAGCAGGAGGACCATGCACTTGCTGCAAGAATATAGAGAGGTTTCCCCTAGAAGAAGACAAACTAGCCATGAGAATGGGAGGCTGGAACATAGGAAGTATCCTAAAGTCAGAGGCTCTCAGTAGGACCTGTCCTTGGCTGATGAGGCCATATAAGGCAGACAGGTTAAGAAACTAGAGAAGATCTTATGCAGAATTTGAAATAGGAAAAGAAATAAAAAAGAAAGAAAGAAAAGACATTCTTAGACATTAGACACTTCGGCTGAGAAGATTCTACAATTGACAGAGGCTCTGATGAAAAAAATAAACAGATCAGGGCATTCATTGGGTAGTTAAGCTAGTTTTAAAAGGTGATCAAATAGAGACAGTTAGTACTTGGATCCTGGCTTCAAAGTTGGGACACTATGCCCTATAGGTCCTCTGACTTCCCTTTAGGGTACTCTGTTCTTCCCTAAGTGAGTATGGAAGCAACGGCCTGTACAACTGTTTTAATCACACACCATTGATCATTCTGAGAAGAATGCTAACCATTCACTGAGAGTAAGTTTTGGTTCTATTTAAAGATGGTGAGAATGATTGCGGTATCATAATGCTAGAAGATTCCACTTGGAATCAAATGCTCTGCATTGATGGTTCTCCTTTTCTCCATTAATCTGACTACCTTAATGACCTATCCAAAACTCAAACCAAGGTCTATAGTGTTCAGATCACAGCAGGCATCATATATTCCCATTATTCTTCTACTGCAGTTTTTACTAAGGACAATTGTGGTTCTCTATTGAAGGGATTCCTGAGATTTTACAAGTATTTTGTTTGGAGAAGGGAAAATAGAAGCCAAAGGTCAGAGAAGCTTTATGAAGTCAGTTGGGCAATGGGGCATATATGAGCATGCATGCTTTTCACATAACCTTCACATCTCATTCTCTATTCCACACTTTCTACCCACAAAGTGAGCTCTACCACTGTGATTCCACTTTTGTCTCTTTATGCTTCATATGAAAATTTGGAGAAAATGTGTTGATTACTTTGCAAAAGACTTTGATGGATTTACCTCCACCAGTTTCCATGAATTTTAAGAATGAGCTCTCCAAAACTCTAAAGCGGGGATTCCTGTTTTACAAGACCAATCTTGAGACAGTCCTAAGTCTTATGAAATTTATGGAATCTCCAAATTTGTACCCTCTTTCTTGAATGGTGTTAGAAGGACCATGCTTTTAGAGGAAGGATTTGGTGCTTATTGAATGGTGGATGGTGAGTCCAGTGCTGGGATTATGTAAACAAACTTGAGCTTAGCCTACGTCAGATGTTTATTTCAGATGGCGCTGCAGTCAATGCCATTGAGTGTGGGTGTTTTGTTTTCCTCACGACCAACACTTACTTGGCATTTTCAGAGTTCTCACTGCTGCTTCTTAGTTTTCCAGTCCCAAGAGACACAGTGGCTTTCTCCTCCATGTCTGCTTCACTGGTGCCAGGCTTGTTGAAGTCTTCAGTAAAAACTAGATTGTCAAATCTAGAGTGTCCATGGAGTCAGTAAAGCTAGAAGCCATGGTGCAGTCAAAGAGCAACAGCAAACGTCTTACCATGGTAGTCCTTTCTTAACTAAGAGATGAATACTATCATTGTACAGATGGGGATCACTAGAAGTCACCACCACTCTTTGATTTAACAAACATTTATGGAGTTTCCGCATGATTGAGGTGCTGAGGAAGATAGAAATATGATGCTGCTTTCAAGAAAAAGTTGATATTATTAAATGACAAAGGTACTATATTTTACACACTTTATTCCAACTAATTCTTACAACAGCATTTTGAGTCTGGGAATATTATTTCTGTTTCACAGATAAAGAAACAGGCTCAAGGTATTTAAGTAATTTGCTCAAGATCCTTCAGCTGGCAAGTAATAGAGACAGAACTGTCTGACTCCATAATATAAAGTCAGTTTAATGTAGATGAAAAGGCAGTTGCTTAGACAACTAGAATTTAAGGAAATGTGTGATAAGTGTAGTAAGAAGGGAACATTTTAAAATGCCATGAGAGGGATGCCTGGCTGGCTCAGTTGGAAGAACATGCAAGTCTTTATCTTGGGGTCATGAGTTTGAGCCCCTCACTGGCTGTCAAGATTATTTAAATAAACTTTTAAAAATGCCATAAGAATTTTCAGTTAAGAGATAAGAACTTTATTCGCCCCCCCCCCCACACACACACAAATGAGCCCCTTCATACATACCAGTTGGCATAGAGCAGAACAACCTAGAAATACATTAGAATACAGTGTTGAGTCTACTTAGGTTAAAAGTTTAGGGATAAGATTGTTCACTTTCTATGCATGGATGCTGTCACATACTGGGGTATCCATTTCTCAAGTTGCCCTGATCAGAAGACCAGTTGGGGCTTAATGGGGTCAGGCCAATAAGAGCACTTCTTACCCCCAGATGGTTTTCTGTTCTCAGGAGCCAATTCTGTTTTCCTCTTATGGAAAGTAAACATCTACAAATCTGAAGGATATTAATTTTCCATCCTAGATGAAGCAATTATTGGTAACTAGGTATGGAACAATCTGTAAGCTATGTGAGAAAAAAAATGCAAATCAGGGACACCTGGGTGGCTCGGTGGCTGAGCGTCTGCCTTCAGCTCAGGGTGTGATCCTGGAGTCCCGGGATCGAGACCCATATCGGACTCCCTGCATGGAGTCTGCTTCTCTCTCTCTGCCTATGTCTCTGCCTTTCTCTGTGTGTGTGTCTCTCATGAATGAATAAATAAAATATTTTTTAAAATATGCAAATCTATAAAATATACTGGAATAAAATCATTTTTCCATATTTGATAGCAAACATTAATTACCTTGCACCTTTTGGTACCTACTTCTCATGTTTGAATCCAAAATCATATAGTAATGGTAATACATTTTATACAGTACATCATAGTACAATATGGCACATTTATTCCCCCAATCCCTTTGAGATAAATAGGATTTTCCCCAAGTGAGAGATGGGGAAAATAAAGGATAGCACTTCAAATAAAGTATATTTCCAAGGTTCAAAAAGTATCTTTCCAGGATTACAGAGCCAGTGAGTGCAAAGCTATAACTGTAGGCCAGAGCACTCTATTGCAAGTTACATGGTCTTTTCTACACAAGGTGTGGTTTTGCAGTAGGTATGATATTATCTCTTTACTACTCTCTACCATCAAAAGGGATGCTCTAAGAAGGTGATAGCCTTTGCCAACTTTGCCCGTGGCAAAACTCACATTAATTCACATATACCTCAGCATGTCTTCTTTGAATATGGAAACCTTCCATTATAACTGACTCTATCTATATTGCTGAATTTCCGTTATTATGACTTTTCATTGTTTTCTAGAATCTGTTACTCTGAATTTGTTAATTCCCAGCTTTTTCTTCTGTCTACACCAAATAATCATACATAGAAAATGACGCTGGAAGAACTGGATCCACATCTAGACACAGGAATGGGTTATTATTTCAGTAGTAATCTTAGAAAGCTAATCCAAAAAAAATCACTTAAGCAAAACTTAGCTCATTTGGGTAAAACATGAATTAAGTGGTGAGTTTTCCAAACAAACATTTGAAATATTAATATCTCCACAGTTCTTAGAGGAAGCAAATGGGCAGATAGAGACCATGTTTATATATTTGCATCTGCAAATAAGGACAACTGGGTACAGAAAATCTCAGAGTTTTAAAAGATTTCTTGTATCTGACCAGTTTTCAAATAAAAATTGTATTTTTGGACAATTGTATTTATTGGACATCTATGATGTCCAGCATGATGATTTGATATACATGGTGAAGCTTTTACTAGAGTTAAGCTAATTACCATATCTTCTCCTCACATAGTTACCTTATTGTGAGTGTAATGAGAGTACATGAAATCTACATTGAAATTTTATGGAATTCTCTCCTCTGACCCCCACCATGCCATGCTTTGGGAAAGTATTTTTCTTCTAAAGATATTGGGTATATATTCACATCTTCTGATGATATCTATTGGGTTTGTAATGTCTTACCAGGCCAAGAATGTATCAACTGGAGACAGTCTAGAGAGGCAATTAAAATGGCCAGTTTACGCCAAGCTGCAGAAAAGAGAAATGGAGTTAAGGGGAAAGAAATTCAAAGAAATGGTCTTTCCAATCCCACTCCTATTGACTACAGGATTCGTCAAGGGTGGCTAGAATTCTGCTCTCAGTTTTCCAATCCTGGGCCTTAGCAGATTCAGAATGGAAAGAGAATCCGAAATTGTGCTAGTAAGACACATGAAGACCATATTTAACACTTCCTATTCATCAGGCACAGTGTGATCTCTTCACATACAGCCTCTCATATAGCAAATAACATAAAAATCAGTTTGTGAGGGCATATCCAAGGAACAGTGATATTTCCTAGAAATTAGTATAGACAGAACTCCTGCTGAATGTAATTCATCAGTACTGCCCACAAAGTGACCATTCATGAGACATTTAGCACCTGTGAGATACAACATACAATATGAATGTATTGGGTTATTCAAACCCAAACATCTGTTGGCTTTTAATAACTAATAACGTGACTATTTACTCTAAAGATTTTTGACTTGTCACTCTTCCTACCATCTTGTCACAATTTTTTAAATGGAAAATCTAAAACCAGATATGTAAAAATAACCTAGTTTTCCCCTTAATTCATGGAAAAAACTCTGAAAAAAAAATTGTTGTTTAAGAAACCAACTAAAATAATTATGAGGACCTAAAATATTGGATGCAACTTCCTAACTTCTGTACCTCAGTCTACCTATCCCTAAAATAGGATTAACAATATCGCACTACACCTGCAAAGGAATATAAATTTAATAAGCCTTTTAAACTTCCACTTTGTAATCCTCAGAGGAAAAGGCACTATGTAAATATCAAGTAATCTTATCTTTGTGCCTCATTATCTGAGCTAACATTAACTGTAGAAAAGTTATGTCAAATAACATAAAATGGATATTAGAATAAAACTGCAGTTTGATTTTGTTGTTTTACCATTCATATTGGCAAGTGAGGATAAAATATGCACAAAGGAGGACTAAATGGCAAACACTCATTATATTATCTCACCAAAATTCCAACAGAGAAATAATATCTAATAATAACATAGCACAGTTCCTGGTTCTGCCAACTTCTAAAATAAAAACCAACTTGGATTAAGCATGCCAGCTGAAAATAAAGTAATACCTTAAAAAAAAACTCACACCTACTTCTAAAAATCAGAAGGCAATCCTGATAATTGGCCAGTAGCATCATTTCCCACTATTTAATGGCACATCATTAGCAAAAAATAAAATTATCAAGAATCTCATATTGATACTGTTTTCACTTTTATGATTTGGCCAAGTGATCCTCATGCCGGGACAGCTTACTCTGTATTTCAGATCTGTGGTCTTTATGATGCAGCAGGAAGGTTCCATGACTGACCCAAAACATTAGGCAGCTCAGGAATGGCGCCCATGTCTCATGACCTTCTTGTTAACATTGCAATCCTTGCACGTTCATTTTGGACAAGCTTCAAGTCTCTTAGTCCATGGATGAGTGTCAGAGTATTTGCAAGATGATCTGCAAAATCCAATCTGAAGCTCATCCTAATACAAAACGAGGAGCTAATCCTCTGTGTTGGTACAGTGCTGTGCAATTTTTACTGCTTTACGAACCTTCATTTACCTCCCTCAGAGTAGGGAGGACTAACTTATTTATCTTATTTATCTCTATTTTTCTTGTGGTAATGCAGTGGCTAGGAATCAGCAATTATTACTGTTATTTAGTTGGGACCCTAATTCATTAATCTTATTATAACCAGATTTTACCTCAGCTTTGCATTACTATTTTCCTAGTTCAACTTGTCTTTTTCTTTCTCTTTTCCTTTCTTTCTTTCTTTCTTTCTTTCTTGGCATTTTTCCCCCATTTGTATCTTATCCATAGTTACATAATTCCCTTGGCAGCTTCCAAAGTTGTCCAAACTCCTGCAGCTTTTTTCTTCATTGGGGATTTAACAGCCCAGGCAAGGGTGTTTACCCCTGGGACTGCTTTCTGCTAACTCAGCAAAGACTTTAGATCAAATTTCCCAGGGCTCTTGATTGTTCACAGAGCACCAAGGTTATTTTCATTTCTACAGCCAGAAGTAGGGAAGATAAAGTAATAATGGTCATTTGCAGGGTGTACTTCCCAGTAGGGTAGCTTCCAAACTTTCCTTTTGCAATTATAACATTTTCCTCCTTAACCACCCTACCTGTTAGTTCCTTAGCCATTGAAACCAAAGGTCCTATTATTTATATACTGCATTGAATCTTTAAGGGTTGTTGTTGTTGTTGTTTATTTTTTTTTAATGAATCACTAATGCTCAGGTGCCCTTAATAATAACCTCTAACCACTTTCTAGCTTAAAATCCTGTTTTGGAGTCTAAAGGAATACAGTAAGTAAAACTGTTTATAAGGCATTTTTTTTCTTACCATCGTCATAAAGAATTTATTAGAGATTGTGTGAAACTGTGCTAAGTATTTTAAGATGATATCAGAATCATAGATGGCCAACGTGACCAAAGACCAGACTGTCTTCAAGAGTAAGGGCAATGCAGGGGTACGAGACCAAACGCCAGGAGATCTGGTTTTAAGTGTAACACATTCTCAAAGCTTGGTTTCCTCACTTTTCTGCCTTTAAGGATTGGTGTGAAGAGGTGGGTGAAATTAATTTATAAATGGTAACACTCATGTAAGATTTTTATACCTTCCCATCCATATATGTTTACATTGAACAAGAGAAATTGAAGTAAGATTTTCAAAGGGAAGTTGAGGAATGTTACAGGTATGCCAATAAATCTCTACAAGATTTCCTTTGACATAGTTCTTTAGCAATATATTCTACTGTCTAACAAACATTTCTTTCAGGAAAATTCTATCTCTAACCAAAAGCCCTCATCATGAAATAATGCCCAAACATCATAAATAATTTGTTTAGACCACTACATAGGCTACTTCATGGTTCCTACAATAAGCCCCAAATTATATTACAACCCTAATTAATACTTGCAGTGATGGGCAGACTCTACCTTGGTATATGATGATCAAGCATTCCAACCCTTAATTGGCAATTTTGCTATACTCACCAGTATTTGTTGCCCTCCGTCATCCAAATTACTTTGCTCAAACGCTGTCATCCCATTTGGCTTTAATGCCTATAGAGTCAGAACAATCCAGCCTAATGCTTTCTTGGTGACTAGCTGAGGTTCAAAGGTCAGCATATCCCCCAGGACATAGAGGACCTCAGCTCTACCAAAAAGGCACCACCACGTACTACATAGTTTATAAGAGAAACTGATTGGTGACTTAAATATGAAGTTCTTTTTCTCAGGGATGGGGGTGTAGCAAGGAGCACCCAGCTTTTCTGAAGCAAGTTCACAGCCTCAAAGCTTTGGCCTTATAAACAATCTATCTTTTGACTTGCTTTTTTTTTCCCCTCAAAGGTGTTCTGAAAAGCAGAACATGTGGGAGCATAATAAAAATGAGTCATATGGGGGTGGAGGACACCCCCCCCCAGGGGACTGACATTTAGAGATAAATACAGCATGAGAAGGTTACTGAAATTGCATTTCCACTGACCAAGTCCTTTTTCCGTGGAGTAGAAATGTAAAATAAAAATGCAACACAATGACCACGCAGGATTGTTTGCAGGGATAAACAGGACAGGAGACAGACTCCCCTGTGCTGCATTTTTCCCACTGCAGATGAATGAAAGAGGCAATTATCTAATAAAAAATTTACTGTTAATTGCTACCAGTTAAGCAGTACTACTGTCAGCACTATTAAGTACTATTTGGACTGAAGAGATTTATTTCACCTTCTTCTGCTTGGAAATTTGACATCATTCCTGGCTTCTACCTCACCCCCCAATTATAATCCACTGGAAATGGGAAAGCGACAAGAGCCATTTAATGTGTCACAACAAGAGTGAGGGGGAAGAAGTGCTGGAAGTGGAGGCTTTTCAAAGAGACTGGGGGAAATAGTATGGCATGATGATTACAGAATCTGGGTTGGTTTTTGTTTTTTTTTTTCTTCTTCTTCTTCTTTCTCCCTCCTTTTCTGTATGGACTTTTGTTTTTGTTTTTGTTTTTGTTTTCTCATTTATGCCCAAAGCCTTATTCCCAAAGGGTGTGTTCTTTCAGGTTTATGGCTCTGACTAATGGAATTGCTCTAAATAACATTTTGATCTCGCAAGGTCACCCAGAGTGCTATACCTTTCCTTTAATGATTCAGGTCTGGACCAGGCATTTCCCAGAATTGAGATGGTAATGAAGTCATTAGTTTCTTCCTACTTGAAGCCCTGGCTAGAAAGCAGAATTCTATGGGCAAAGTCTGAGTGGGCTTTTTTCATAAATCTCACACCCAGCTGAGCTGTAACACCTGTTACATTTTCCCAGGAGCCTGAGCCATAAGACCATTTCCAATCTATTTGCTCTTCTTCTTCTACAGGACACTGACAAAGGCAGGGGTCCCTGCTTTCTAAGGCACTGCTAATTGAAAATCTCTGGCTGGTGCAAATGTGAACTCAAACCCACAAGAGTTCCAAATAAGGCTCCAATGATTATTTCCTCCTCTTTTTAAAAATAGCCTTTATAATGCAGGTTATGCAAGATTAATTTGTTGGAGAGAAAAATTGTCATTGAGCCTCTTGCCCCCAATAAACTTTTACTTTCCATGCATTTTTTTTTAGAGAAAGAAAAGAAAGGGGAAAATAATAAAACCCAGAGATCAGCTAACCCTACAGGACCTGTACTTGTGAGAATTGGAGGGTGGGGGTAGGTTAGCATTAAAGTGTATTTGCTTTTGTTGGTGTGCTTTTAAAATCTTCTCTATGTACTAATTTTGAACATAAAAATGGAGAACAAAGTTGAGTCAGATGATTGAGCAAATGTAAAGTGATTACAACGGCAGAGCAGGTTTAAAAAACTGTGCTCGAAAACTGAATAATTAAAAGAAGAGGAAATTTTCTTGTAGGATTCTTGAAAGGAAAAAGAAAATGCATTCATTCTATAGAAAAGATGGGCATTTCTGGCCCTCATCACAGTCTGTGGGGAAAAAAAAAAACAACCTAAATAACAAGGAGAGGCTTAGGAGATGCAGCTATCAGGCTTCAGGTGGCATTTGACAGAAAAATAAATGTTCGAAATAAAGTAGTTGTAAACAAATGAACACTTATGTATTCCTCTGGGAGTCTGAACACCCTAAGAATTCGAGTCTTAAAGACAAAACATAGGAGACCTTAGCCCACAAATGACAACAGAGCCAGTGATCAGGCTGTTCCTTGTGATCCCACCATCTGTATTCTACCCCCAAATCCACTAAAGAAATGGACTATCTGTGAATTCTGTACTGTGCTTTTTTGGTGTTCTGTAGTTTGTTGGTTTGGGGTTTGTGGAGTGCATTGCTTGTAGCCATTGTCATTGTTGGAGCTAGGTATCTCTGCATGCCTCATTCTTAAGGTGCATTCTCCCTAGGGCTACTCCTCCCATGCCAGCAGTTGAGAAGATGGTCTATTACAAGCTTGCAGTCATGAAGGGGTATGTGTACCAGTAGGAAGATGGCTATTATTTCATTGCAAGAGGGAAAAAATAATGAATGAGTTTTTAAGTAAAAGTCTAATGAGCTGTATTCCTATAGCATAAATTATTTGAACTCTACTGTGAAATCTGCATGTGGTTCTAAATACAATTTCGAGAAGAGCTGAGACACTCAGAACCTCTAGAGAACATTTATTCACATAGGTCCTAAACGTATTTGAATCCATTAAAAAATAAATTTGGTAGCCTATTTGTTGAAAAAGAATGAGGTTCTCCACATATCCTTGAGTGAAAAGCTTTTAAATTGCCAACATTTTTGGTAGGTCAAAAATAGTCAAGTATCTGCAATTTCATATTTCAACTTAAATACTGTGTAAGATAATATAAACATGATCTTATTTTGTCACTGTTTTATATACTCTGAAAAGTTTCTAGCAGTTTTCCCTAAAAGTGGGATTAAGGGTAACATGTACTTCATTTCTTCTGGCTTACCTTTATTTTTTACTTTTTCTAGAATAATCTCTGGGTTCTCCCTCAGAATTCCAGGCTGAAGCTAAAACACTTGAGAAAATGTTAGCCATTCCCATTGGACTGTTATTAATCTTTTTCCCAATTCTTCAATTCTTACTCCATTTATACTACTCATAGCAGGTGGGGACGGAGGGGGTGGTGTTCTCACCTATATTTCACCAATTCTGACTTTGTCCATATAAGCTATAGAGTCAAACAATTTAATAATAAATTTGGATTGGTGATTTTTTGTCCCACTTCAGTCTACCATAAAAACAATGTGTCACATTCTGTTCAGAGAATTTTATGTTCCCTTTCACTATCCTAAAAATTAAAGATATGGAGGAAAAGTCAAGCAACACAAACATTCTCAACAGACTGATCCTAAATTTCTAGAAAAAAATATATGGTTAAGGTGGTGACCGCTCATTTGTTAGGAAACACCAGCGACACTGATTCTATCAGACATACCTTCTCTGACTTCCAGAGTTTGGGTTATTTCTAGATTCTTGCATCTCCTTTCCAGCATCCACTCCTTTGACTCCCTGCTTGTCAAGGAAAGGATTTTTTGACTCTGTATTGATCATTGTCAATTCTTACCTTTCCTGCTTCCTCCTTTAATTCAGTTATTTATGTCCAGGAGAAATGGTCTTTACCACCCTGTTTCACCAATAGGTGCTGCCACCTATTGCAATATTTTCTGACTTACAGTAATACCTTGCTTGATCAATTTTCTATTTTGTATGTGCTAGTGATAAATATTGGTATTCATAATCTTTCTAAGAGCTCAGAATTTATTTTAAAAGGGACCATTGTATTATTTAGGTGGTGATATTGATCTATATTTTAATTAGGGAAGCTGAGCAAAAATAATTTTAAACCCCCCACCACTGGGGAGGCAGCATGAAGTAGTAGGAAAAAAGATCATCAGTAAGTTAAGGTTGTAGTCCAGGTTCTATGACTATGTGACTTTGAGCATGTCACTTAAGCCCCATGAGACTTAAGTCATCATCTGTAAGATAAAAGATTTTCAAGAGATGGAACGTAGCTCCTGAAACCAATATTGCACTATACATTAACTAACTAGAATCTATTTATTTAAAGATTATTTATTTATTTATTAGACACACACACACAGAGGCAGAGACACAGGCAGAGGGAGAAGCAGGCTCCATGCAGGGAGCCCGATGTGGGACTCGATCCCGGGACTCCAGGATCATGCTCTGGGCCAAAGGCAGGTGCTCAACCACTGAGCCACCCAGGCATCCCAACTAACTAGAATTTAAATAAAAACTTGAAACAAAAGAGAGAGAACATAGGTGTCTCTATTCGTACTTTTGTTTGGCTCTCAATCCATTAATCCATAAATTCCCTTTGAATTCCCATGTGGCTCTGGTGCAACACCAATTTTCTACAATGACCAACAGCCAAGAGTAGTTGAGCCACCAGCCCTGCGATTTCCAAAGCTCTGGGACTAGGATGAATCTTGAGCTGCTAGGCATAGAGATCTTTTCATTCCTTTGCTGCTCTTGAGTCATTCAAGGCACAGAGTGAACTCTACTTCTGGCAGGTGCCTTGGTGGGTATAGGTAACCGTGCTTGAATAAACTCGCAGAAACACTTGATAGCTCCGAGTTTCACTGCGTCCACTGATGTCCTATATCCTATGCAGGAATTTCCCAGACTCATTCCTCCATAAATTCCCACCCAAGCTAATGGAATAGGAATGGAAATCAACTATGAATGGCATTCAAAATCAAATGGGAAAATTTTCTCAGCTTCAGGTAATAAAAGTAAAAAGGCAGGGTGATCTTTGAATTCTCCTGGAGAAAAATTAAAATGTTCTTTATTAGTTGCTCCAGGGCCCCAGGAAGGCATCCCCCTCCCCACCCCTTTTAAAATAAGAGCTTGCCCTTCCCTACACAGCCCTTTTAATACAAGTGAAAAAATTCCAAATTCCTCATTTGTTTAGCCTGAAAATCCCCTGCACATTCCCACAAACTACTTCCTTTTCTCTCTTTTTAGCAAGACTCCCCTCTCTCTCTTTAATGAAGAGAAGTTCAGAGGGTTTTTCCCATGAATAGATGGCAGGCACCTGGGAGTTATGAATTTTAAAGTGATCATTTTCTTTCAGCCATGCCGGACAATGGGCATCTCCTTTTGACTCACTTTCACAGCTTTGAGAGGCTCTCAGATCAGCCACATTCCAATCGGACTGGAGTCAGCTCAGAGCTGTGCTGGACCGCATCAAGGTCTCGCACAGAAAGACAAGGAGCAGATGGCCGGCACCGAGCTCTCCTCCCCCTTTCAGTGCGCAAAGGCAGGCAATGTGGGAAAGCGTTCGCCCGGCATTGCCTATTGATCCCTGAATAGAACCACCGCATGCCACCAGCCTGTAGGTATGAACCTCTGTTAACAGATGGTGAGATCATTATGAGCAATTAATTCCTTTAATGTATCAGTGGGAACATGTTGGAAAGGATGACGCAAACACTCAGTGAATAGTGTGAACTCCTCGCTCCTGGGGGAGCAAGCTGATGCTACCTTGGGGGGCGGCTGGGAATATCTCCCCAGGCTGCCTGCAGCCTTATGGCTCAGGACAGGGTCTGGGAACGGACTGCCCAGAACTGAGGTGTGGTTTTCATTAACTAATTGCGAATCTTTCCCTTCCTTTCATGATTAATGCCAGATTTGTCTCTAGGTCATTTTGATACACAAGAACCATCCAAAAATATAGAGACAAACAAAAACAAGACTTGTCAGTAAATCCGAGATGCATAGGGAATTATTTCACAGAAATCAGCAGAGGATCGGGTCATGGGGTCACTTTTGCTAAACACAACTATGGCTGTGACAGTTCTCAATTGAAAATAAATGTTTCTTTCAATAAAGATAAAGCAGTGGTAAAACTATGCACATTCCAGGGTTTGAGTCTGGAAACTGAATGGGTGCCGTATAAATGGGTAGATTTAAAAGAGGATGTTTTTAAAAATATGAATTCACAAATAGAGTGAATTTAAGCAAATGACACATTAGCAAATTATCTCTCCTTGTATCAGTGAAATAATTCTTACATTTCAATGACAATGTAAAAATGATGATCGGGGCCAACTGGGAAAAATGGGCACCTCCTTCTTCAGATATTGCTCTGATTTATAATCAAGAGATAATGATATTTTTACATGTTTTTCCTACTTTTAAAAATAATATTTAGTAGTAAGGGCTTTTTTGTCCTACAGGAAAAAAAGATAATCTTAGGATGCACTATAGATCCTTGGATAGCCCTTAGATTTTAAGAAGATAGAAAATACAGGAACAGGAAATACTGGCAACTATTCACTTAATTCATATTTAAATGACACTTTTTGCTTGTAATTAAGACACTCAGGCAGTGTCTCTGTTCATGAAATTTACATAACTGTACAATAGCTTGCCTAAATGAACAGCAAATGGCAGTTAACCTTGAAGTGTATTATCTTAATTGAATAAATCTGGCTTTAATTCAATAAATTAAAAACAGAAATAATATCGCAAAAGACTTTTAAAAACAGACTTGCCATCACCCCCTAAATACAGAATGGTACTGTTTATAGTTGTGTTGGAATGCTCGGACATTTTCCAGTATGATTTTAGAACTCTAAAAGCATTCTGGTACACATTCGCTATTTTTCCATCATTGTTTCCAAAGCAAATCAATGTCACTTTTTGGATATCATTGATAACAATATCTGAACACTGAATCAAAATTCATAAGCGTGCTTATTTAAAGATGATTCTTCATCTGGGTTTCCAATTCCTCTACCTCCATGGGAAATTTGGTCTTCCTTTTTTTTTTTTCTATTCTTTCTGAGTGTCCTACGACACACAGAAAAAGACTAAATAGGGGAAAATAGACTTCTTACATAGAAAAGAGGCATTCCCACTACTTTTTCATTTAAATCAGATTTACATGGACTGCAAATCCCTTCACCATAAGGGAACTGACAAAAAATGCTGAATTCTTCCCTCTCAAAGTTTGTTGCATTAATCAGCACAATCATGTTTCAGTGATTATATAGTTAAGGAGAAGAAATCATGCAATATGTTTTTATTTGCATGAAATAAGTTAATGAGGCACCACCTGTGCCTTGTATCAGTTTATGGGGGGAGAAAGCAGGAGAACACAGGTGTTCTAAGAGCATCATGGTAGACTTTATACATTCCTTTAAAAACCCTAAAGCCTAAAAGCATTTATCAGAATCTACAGTGCATATTGCCAAGGAATAACCTATACACACAGAGACATACATAAAAATTATTGTGAAGAAATTCCTGGTTTCTTGGCTAGCAAGGGAAAAAAAGCCGTAATTCATTCTTTCCTCGTTCTCACAGAGTTTGCTATTGTACCATCTGCAATATACAATGTACATGCTCAGCCATAACCCGTACGGCTGGAAAAGAAGCATTCACACTGTGAATTACCATTTTTCCCAGCATCTAGCTCTAGTCAAAGACAGCACAATAATAAACTAGAAGCTCCTTTGTCTGTTAAACATTGTTCTTCATTACTACATGAAAAGCAAATTGTCTTTGTATAGAGGAAGAGTGGCACATACAGCCATGGGAGTGGGGGGAAGGGATTTGCCTCTCTCACTGACCACCTCACAGACACAGAGGCCACTCATCTATCTTTCCCCACTGGCCCACCCAACTCTGCTTTCCAAATCATTTCGTCAACCAGCTCGTTGGAGAGAGATCCCTTGTTCAGCTGAGTGAGATGCTAGTCAGAGGCTCACAGGAAGCTTTTACACTGAATATCCTAACACGTCCACAGATTTCTTTTTTTTTAAATCACTTCGGTGTGTCCCTTTAGGATGTTTGGGAGAAATGAAGCTTATCTGAGATGCTCTTTTTTCCTGACTCTAAATATACTCCACAAGTTATTGAGCGTTTTGGGGGGCTCTTAAGAGCCAAATGAAAAGAAAGCAAACAAAACATTTAGAGCAGCAGATTAGATGATAGATAGATAGATAGACAGATAGATAGATAGATATAAACATACACCAAGTACACAGTAACAGTTACCATCAAAGTTAAGAAAATGTTAGAAGAACTAACCATTCAAGGAAAGGGTCCTCATAATGGAAATTAGTTATCTACAAGAAATGAATAGTTTTCTGAGGGCTTTTTAAATCTTTTGAATATAATAACTTCCAACAAATCTTACAGCATAAGGGTGCTTGCAAAAGCCTGACTAAATTAAAAAATCATAAATCTCTCCTCATAGGGAAGGCAATGGGCAAACCCAAATTCTCATTTTAAATGTCAAAGAAAATTACCTCTTAGTGACATCTGATATGACCCTCAGTGGATCATTTCCTTAGTGTGTCGCTGGAGAGGACTGCCAGGAAAGGTTGTAGAGCACTCTGCTAGACATGATGTGAGGAGTCAAAATCACATCTGTAAACTTCCCTGGACAGAGACTGGCTGGATGAAATAAATTTCCTGCATATCAATCCAAAAGTAGTTCAGTTTATGTATTTATTGTTAAAAAGAGGTTGAGATCTCATCAGAGAGTGGTAAAAATCACTGAGGGAAGAATGTCCAAAGATCTGCTTTGGACATAAAACATTGTTTCCATATTGTTGGGTTTTGCAGTATAATTATGTGGGCGATTGCTCGTTTTTCTCTCTGGCATATGAGAATAATACCTAGCTCACCGAACTGTCATGAAGCTTTAGGGAAATCACATCATAAAATAACCACATTAGTTTGCTGTATAGTAGGCTCTCAATAGATGCCAAGTTGTCTTTTCAGGTATAGATTGACATTTGATTTTAATATAGGGGGGAAATCCATAATTGCCAAGTAGTATATTCACATTTGTTCTCTGCTTAGGAGAAACACAACTTTTATTTTTAATGCGCGATACCTGATGGCAACTTTCAAGTCATGAAATGTAATTGTGACAATCCCTCTCAACTCTGAAATTGTTATTCTAGCACATTCTCAAATATCTAAAGTTCATATTTGCAACCCAGAAATCAAGTCTTATCTGAGAGCTTGCAACCATATTCTATCTAAAAAGAAACCCGCCTATGTATTTTTACCATGCATCACGTGATGGGTTAGTTTTGACTTAGGCAGGCTCATTCTGTGTAAACAAGACACTGACATCACCAAGATACAGAGAGGAATAAACTCAGTCCATGCCCATGAGAAAGTGGTAAAAATACATGAGTCATATCAGAAACATCTGTCTTCAATCCCAAGTTAAGCACTTCCCAGGCTAAGGGGCAATTTGTGAATCATATGATCTACTATCCAATTCAAACACTTGCATTTGTCTTAATTCTACTAACATGTAAAAGGATAACTGATGGTTTATCTTTTTTTAATAATACTGCTTTTCCTTGAAAGTTTGCATATATGGATTTCCAAATTGTTGCAATAAATACGTTTTTTTCTTTTTTCAGTTTGAACGCTTTCTCCTTAATTCAGAATGACAATATTTGTTCCTAAACTCATAAAACAAAGTCCATAAGGACTACTAAGTCCTTATGGTTGTGTTTTTTTTTTTTTTTTCACTTTCAGGGAAAACATGTTGAATTTCCCATGTGTAACTCCTCAACATTTAGACCCTTCCTTTCCGATATCTGTTCTCTTTCCTTCTCCACAGGCTCTTTCTCCATCATTTCAAACATATTCAGGCCATCTCAGTTTGGGGCAATTGTTCTCCATCGAGGGTGATTTTTTTCTCCAGGGGATACTTAGCTATATCTAGAGACAATTTTAGTTGTTGCAACTGGATGGAGGGGATGCCATTGTCATTGAGTAGGTACAGGTCAGGGATGCTATTGACTATCCTATGGTGCATAAGGCAGTCCCCTCGCCCACTCCACACAAAGAACTATCCAGCCCCAACTGTTCATTGTACCAGGTTGAGAAACCTTGATCTGGAAGGGGGAAACAAACCCAAAATCCACTTTTATATCATTTTGTGCCCAACTACTTCCTTAGCCATCCTTTCCTCTTTGCTAATTAAAAAAAAAAAATCTCCCCTCTATTTCCTCTTACTCCTTAACCATATGCAATTTATTTTCCTTCTACACAAGTCACTGCAACTATTCTCTTCAGGGTCACTAACCTGCTTAAATGCTAGATCTCACCATCCAATGAACACTTCCCTGCCCTTTACTTTGACATTACTGCTGCATTTCAGTTGTTGGCCATTTCTTCCTTCTTAAAAATCTCGCATCCCTTGGTACCATTGACAACAATGGTCTACAAGTCTTTATCATCATCATCTTCTTCTGTCTCTTCTTCAGCAATCATCATCATCATCATCATCATCATCATCATCTCATCCATCATCACCACTGCTAACACCTTGTGCCTGACTTCGTTCCATTCTCCATTTAAATATTCCCTCATCAGAGAGGTTTCCCTGTCTGCCCAACTCAGAGTAGCACCATGTGATCTTCCTATCTCTTTAACTTGCTTTGGTTTTTATGACTATATAATATTATATATTTTAGTTTGTGTCTTGTCCTTCACCCTACTCCCTCTTCCCTAAGAATATAAACTTGAGGATAGAGGAGGGTCAGTGCTTGTTTTGTTCACTTCTATGTGATTACTACGTGGCACCTGGCTACACGTGTATATTTCTAGAATGGATGAATGAATGAAATAATTAATGTGTTTGGGAGGAAATCCCTAAATCTTTGAAGTGCTTTCTACCTGCTAGTGCTGTGCTTAGTGCAGTATCTGTTTCTCAAAACTCTTTTTTTTTTTTTTTTTTTTTGGTTCTTTGTTTTTGTTTCTTGTCTTCTGAGACACTGCCTTGGGCAGATACTCCTATTTCCGTCGTCATTTCTCTGTCTCCTATAATGCCTCCCCTCTCTGCTTGACTGTTATTAAGACTCTGTCCTCAAAGGCATGCCACCCCCTTGTTCTGCTCCCTCCTTGACAGCATGTTCCAAGGTCTCACTTGACTGACCCTGATGAGATTCTCTGTGTCACACCCCACATCTGTAGAACCAGTTGTATCATGGGTTGTTCTGACGACCAAACATATTCTAGGTCAATGCGTATTGCTGGTGAATGCTTCCACAGGTATGACATTTACAAAGATCTTGAGGGAAGAAGAGACCTTGCATATTTGGGAAAGTGAAAAAAAAAAAGGCTGTGTGCTGGAATGAAGTGATTAAAGGGCATAATGCTAATAACATATGATTGCAAAGAAATTTTCACTGGAGGTCTCTTCAGGTACACCTATCTACATATAATTGTCCAAGACATGTGGACAAAGAAATTAAAGATGAAATGAGATCCCCTTCATAGCTAAAGTTATGTGATGTAGTAATCACAAACACTCTGTTTAAATAAGGCACACTCCGTTTTATTTCACCGCATTTTATTGCACTTCATAAATATGTGGTTTTTTTTTTTTACAAATTGGATGTTTGTGGCAACCCTGCTTCGAGCAAGTCTATTAGTGCCATTTTTCCAACAGCATTTGTTGACTTCATGTCTGAGTCACATTTTGAAATAATTTTAAAAATATTTCAATTGTTTTTATTATTATTACATTTGTTATGGTGATCTGTGATCACAGATCTTTGACTTTACATTCTGATTGTCTTGGGATGCCATGAACTGTACCAATATGAGCCAGAGAACTTAATAAATGTTCTGTGTTCCAACTGTTCCACTGACCAGTCATTCCCCCATCTCTCTGTCTCCTCAGGCCCCTCTATTCCCTGAGACACAGTAATAAAGAAATGAGGACAGTTCATTACCTTACAATGGGCTATAAGTGTTCAAGTGAAAGAAAGAGTCACATGTCTCTCACTTTAAATCAAAAGCTAGAAATGATTAAGCTCAGTGTCAGGAAGTCATGTCAAAAGCCAAGACAGGCTAGGTAGACATCCTGTGGCAAAGAGAGAGCTCGGATATGCAAAGGAGTTAGTTCTTGAAGGAAATTAAAAGTGCTACTCCAGTGAACACATTGAGTGTCTTGTGTGGTCTGGACAGAAGATCAAACCAGCCACAACATTCCCTTAAGCCACAATCTAATCCAGAGCAAGGCTCTAACTTTCTCTTCAATTCTATGAAGGCTGAAAGTGGTGAGGAGGCTGCAGAGGGAAAGTCTGAAGCTGCCAGTGGTTGGTTCATGAGGTTTAAGGAAAGAAACCATCACTAAAACACACAGTGCAAGGTGATGCAACAAGTGCTGCTGTAGAAACTTCAGCAAGTTCTCTAAAAGATCTAGCTGAGATAGTTCATGAAGGTGATTACACTAAACAACAGATTTTCAATGTAGATTAAATAGCCTTCTACTGGAAGATGCCATCAAAGACTTTCATAGCTAGAGAGGAAAAGTCAATGTCTGGCTTCAAAGGACAGGTGACTCTCTTGTTGGGCACTAAAGCAGCCCCTGACTTTAAGTTGAATCCAGTGCTCATTTACCACTCTGAAAATCCTAGGAATTTAAGAATGATGCTATATCTACCCTTGCCTGTGTTCTATAAATGGAACAACAAAGCCAGCGTGACAGCACATCTGCTTACAACATGGTTTGCTGAATATTTTAAGCCCACTGTTGGGACCTACTGTGCAGGAAAAAAAAAACAAAACAAAACTTTCAAAATATTATTGTTCTTTGACAATGCACTTTGTCACCCAAGAGCTGGTAGAGATGGACAACAAAATATATGTTGTTTTCATGCCTGCTGACCCAACATCCATTCTGCAGTATGTGGATTGAGACGTCTTTTGGACTTCCAAGTTTTATTTAGGAAATACATTTCATAATGCTGGGAGCTTCCATAGATAGTGATTTATCTGATGTATCTGGGCAAAGAAAACTGAAAACTTAAAAGGATTCACCATTCTAGATTCTATTAAGAACATTCATGATTTATGGGAAAAGATCAAAAAGCAACAGGAACAGGAGTTTGGAAGAAGTTGATTCCCATCCTCAAGGATGACTTTAGGGGGTTCAAGACTTCCATAGAGGAAGTAACTGCAGATGTGGTGGAAACCACAAAGGAATGAAAAGTAGAGTCTGAAGATGGGAATGCATTGCTGCAATTTCATTATCATTCATTATCTATTCATCATTGAATAGATGAGGGGGTGCTTCTGATGGATGAGCAAAGAAAATGGTTTCTTGAGATGGAATCTACTTCTGGTGAAGATGCTGTGAGGATTGTTGGAATGACAACAAAGGATAGAATACTACATAAACTTAATTGATAAAGCGGGTGGCAGGATTGAAAAGGATTGACTTCAATTCTGAAAGAAGTTCTACTCTGGGTAAAATGCTATCAAATAGCATCACATGCTATAGAAAAATCACTCAAAAAAGGAAGAGTCAATCAATATGGCAAACTTCATTACTGTCTTATTTTTAAAAATAGCAGGGGCACCTGGGTGGCTCAGTCAGTCAAGGGTCCAACTCTTGATTTCAGCTTAGGTCATGATCTTAGGGTCATGAGATTGAGCCCCACGTTGGGTTCCATGCTCAGCACAGAGTCTGCTTGAGATTCCCTCTCTCCTTCTCCTTCTGCTCCTCCCCCTGCTCATGTGCTCTCTCAAATACATAAACAAATAAAATCTGTAAAAAAGAAAAATAAATGGCCACAGCCACCTCAACCTACAGCAACTTCCACCCTGACCAGGCACCAGCCTTTAACATGGAGACAAGGTCTTCCACCACTAAAAGATTATGATCTGGCTGAAAGCTCAAATGATGGTTAGCAGTTTTTAGTAATAAAGCATTTTACTAAGGGTGTACATTTTTTAGCCATAATGCTATTGCACACTTAATATAGACAGACTTATACAGTATTATGTAAACATAATTTTTTTCAAAGATTTTATTTATTTATTCATGAGAGACAGATTGAGAGAGAGGCAGAGACACAGGCAGAGGGAGAAGCAGGCTCCACAAAGGGAGCCTGATGTGGGACTTGATCCCGGGTCTCCAGGATCACGCCCTGGACCAAAGGCAGGCGCTAAACCGCTGAGCCACCCAGGGATCCCCTAAACATAATTTTTATATGCATTGGGAAACCAAAAAATGCTTTTGATTTATTTTATTGCAATATTCACTTTATTGTGGTGGTCTGGTACTGAATCTGCAATATCTCTGAAGTTGTCTGCGTTAAATAAATAGATGTGAATGAAAGCAATAAAACACATACTCTTTGATGGAATAGACTTGAGAATGGTGCTGGTCATTCTCTAAATCAGTTCTGTGCCCTTTCCTGGCCTGCTGTGTGCCCCCACCTGACGACCCAGGCCTTAGGTGGCTGCTACTTGTACCAGCTGTAGATGGGAGGACAGGAAGGAGGAGGGGGGGTGGGGCCCATCTTCCTTGTTCCCTCCTGTTTTGCCTGTCATGAGGACAGCTCTTTACTGGGCCCAGATGACCCCCTTCTCCCTCCAGGCCCAGGAATGGGAACAGACTCTCCTATTGCTAGTTTCTGGAAGTCTCCCCATACCTCTCCTCCCCCCATCAATGCCACAGCTGGCAAACTGAGCCTTCATGACGGTCTCTATCTGTACCATTTGGGATGAAGTGTCTCTGGTTGGAATCTTGTCCCATATTCAGGCAACTCTGTTTTTATGTATATGAACTAAGTATCTTCTGTGTATATGCATATTGTATGAGCATGATTTTCCTTTCTTTTTACTTTCTTTAAAATTTGCAGCTTTCTTTATTTTTATATTATCCCCTGATACTGCCATACTAACTAAAAGTGACTCATATCTGCATTGTGTGTGTGTGTTTGCCTTCAAGCAAAAGCTTTTATTTTAATTGTGTAAAAGTTAAAAATATTTAAACAAACGATATCTTAAAACAAAAAAGTTTTTAAAAATAACAAAAAAAATTGGTTACAATACTTAAACTCCCCTAAACTAACTTATGGATTTAGGTCTAATTTAATAGAAATATTATGAAGTTAGAATGAAATGTTCTTGTTATTTAGGGGCTTTTCCAATTAAAAAAAAAAGACAATCAAAATTCATTCAGGTATATTAGATTTCTTGTACAAAGTTCTAATACATGTTCATGTATTTAAAAATGGCATACAAAAATGCTTATGCCATACAAAAAATGGTCTTTATTGTTTTAAATGTTCATATCCATGCCAAATTTTAATGATAGTTAAAGCCATAGTGGATTTTTTATTTAAATCAAAATACAATACTTACATTATCTAATTCTAGAGGGTCCAATGATGTGAAAATGATGAATTCATAAGAATTATATTAACTGAATCTTTATTTGAAAAATATTATCTTAAAATTAGAATGCTAGATCTACTTGAATAAGAGTGATTGTAGCTTCAATTAAATTACAATTCTAAACCAAAAAGAGATCAATGAAAATTGCTGTAAAGACAGAAAACACGTGCAGATGTTGTGCCCTGGCTGGGGGTGCTCGGGACCTGGCCGTTGTGAGCTGAGTCACACCTGCAAGTGACCCTGGGGACCCCTGGACACTTGCAGCCTCTGCGGGCTGCAGGAGCAAACGGGCCCCTTGGGAGAGGCTGGAGTTGGACTCGGCAGTGGCCAGCGTTTGCCTGCGTGATGATTTTCTTCTCTCAGCTCCTTGAGGATTCTCTCAGTCAACAAGAGGCGGCCGCCTCGCTGCTTGGGCCCTTTCCTCATGGGAGAGGATCTCCTTTCGATGGTGCAAGTGCTTCTCTCGGTTCTTTGCCTGTGTCTTCAGTCATCTTCTTGCAGAGGCTGCAAATCTGATTTGCACAGCTCATGTTTCTCCACGCGCTGGGAGGTTTCTTACTGATCCCCCAGCAGAGTCCTTCCTCCTCAGACACTTTTCTCTGACGTTGCGTGATGTGTTCCTGGTGTAATTCCGGCAGAATTTGAAGCTTCGGCTTTGGCTGCTCAATCTCACTTTCAAGCTGTGAATTTTCACGCTGCAAAGATGCTTCATTGGCTTGGAAGCTTATTTGTCCCTAAACCCCTCATTCATTGGCTTTCCTTCCCACGATGGTCCGGCTAGTTCTTCACTTTTCCTTTCAATACTTTGAAGGGACACGTCAGCATCCCTTGATGAGCCTGATGTGGGACTCAATCCCGATACTCAGGGATCATCCCCTGAGCCAAAGGCAGATGCTCAACCGCTGACATCCAGGTGTGCCTAAATTACTTTTTAAGAGAAAATTTGGGTTTAAAGAAAAACTGAGTATATATATAGTTCACCTAGCAGCACTTTTGTTTGTGTCTGTATGAAACACCTTCATCTCACCTCACATCCCTCCCCGCCCCATTTCCTTTTTGGGGTTCCCTGTGGTCATTCCACCCTTCCCATTTCCTTGAGAAAACAATTTATCAGTTATTATTTTTTTCAAAGAGTGATCTATATTTAAGAGTAATCAGAACAAGAAAATTTATTCCAAAGTGCTAAGAATCTGCATGGAACTTAAATTATATGTAACAGAGAAAAGCACCGGTTCGGGAAGTAGCCATCTAACTACAAGAGACGTCATTTGCTTTTCCCATTTTCTTCTTTAAACTTTTTTTATTCCCTCCTCTGATTCATTTTTCTTCTATCCAGCCTCTTTGCCTTTAAAGAAAACTCCAGTGGTGGGCAGCCATTGAAAGCAATCAGACATAATGTGAGTTATCAAGGGAGATTTGAAAGAAAAGTAACTGATGATTGGGAATAACAGCCAAGACAAAGATAAAAAAAGCTGTGTGTGTGTGTGTGTGTGTGTGTGTGTAGGGGGAGAGTGTGTGTAATATGGGGGAAGGTGTGTGTCATATGTGTGGGGGGTATATGAGTGTTGTGGTGTGTGTGGTGTGGAGGAGGGTGTATGTGGTATGGGAGAGGGTGTGTTGGGTGTGTGTAGTATCTGGTATGTGGTGTAGTTATGTGTGTATGTAGGTATGTGGTGTAGGTATGTAGGTATGTGTGTGGGTGCATGTGGGTGAGTGGCTGTGCATGATGTGTGTATGTGGGGTGTGGAGGAGGGTGTGTGGGGTGTGGGGGAGTTTGTGTGTACTGTGTGGTATATGTGTGTGTGTTCATGTGCCTGCTCATGGTAGTGTTATGCACCCTGGAATCTGAGCTTCTGGAGTATCCTTAGACATCATCTACTTCTTAAATTTTCACACAGACATGACCCCAACAAGGGCTAAATGAATGAAGATGAAGATGACTGCTATTTTATTTTAAAGATTTTATTTAACCATGAGAGACACAGAGAGAGAGAGAGAGAGAGAGGCAGAGACACAGGCAGAGGGAGAAGCAGGCTCCACGCAGGGAGCCCGACGTGGGACTCGATCCCGGGTCTCCCTGGGCTGAAGGCGGCGCTAAACCGCTGAGCCACCCGAGCTGCCTGATGACTGCTATTTTTTTTTGATGGTTTATTTTTATTTTATTTTTTAATTTATTTTTTATTGGTGTTCAATTTACCAACATACAGAATAACCCCCAGTGCCCATTCACCCCCACCCCCCGCCCTCCTCCCCTTCCATCACCCCTAGTTCGTTTCCCAGAGTTAGGAGTCTTTATGTTCTGTCTCCCTTTCTGATATTTCCCACACATTTCTCCTCCCTTCCCTTATATTCCCTTTCACTATTATTTATATTCCCCAAATGAATGAGAACATATAATGTTTGTCCTTCTCCGATTGACTTACTTCACTCAGCAATGACTGCTATTTTATTTTTTTTATTTATTTATGATAGTCACACAGAGAGAGAGAGAGGCAGAGACACAGGCAGAGGGAGAAGCAGGCTCCATGCACTGGGAGCCCGACATGGGATTCGATCCCGGGTCTCCAGGATCGCGCCCTGGGCCAAAGGCAGGCGCCAAACCGCCGCACCACCCAGGGATCCCAATGATTGCTATTTTAATAGCAAGACAATTACATACATTATTTTAAAGACCTTTGAAGAAAAATAACCAGGTATTGTGAAAAGTGAGTTTAAGCACTTTGGAAACTGTAAAGCATTAGATAAACATAATATATTAGTGTTATTGATAAATAGTTATTGATAAATAATTATTCATAAATAATTATTTTTATTTGGCTTTGCATGTACAGATACACTGTGTGATTTAAATAGTATTATTGGGAGCTCTTATGTCTGAGTGGGAAATCAATTCTAGAGAGAAAATAAAAGGGAAAAAAATTAGTTTTCTGTTTCTGCATTTGTCCCAAGAGTTTATATTTGGAGTTTTTTTTTTTAAATCTCTGTTCCCTTCTAATGATCTTCTGTATTCATTTTTTTGGACATTGAGATATAGGCTTATATTCTGCATAGAGAGAGTCTTATATTTGTCACCCTATACAATGAATTTAACTGATTAATGAAATAACCAACTGGCAACCATGGGTGTTTGTATTACCTGGGTGTGTTTTAGCATATTTTTCAACTAAGAGGGATGAAAGAGATAGTAGAGATCACTTAAGAGTTATTAATAAAAGCATACATTTAGATAAAGGAAGTGTGATGTTAATTTTTAGAGAAAAGAGTAAAAATTTTGCAATATTTTCTGTGGAAAGGGGAATAGGTGGAGTCCGGAACTTTGGTTATTTGACTAGCCATCGACTTTAAGACTGATCCTTACAGAAATCGCTTGGTTTGCAAAACTGTCAAGGGACCAAATGACTTAATCAACCTTTCTCATTTTTATCTGCAGTCAATCTAAGCTTATTATTATCAAACCACTCAAGTGATGGTCCCTGATTGAATAGAACATTCCACTGGGAACAACATGAGTAGCCTTCCCTCCTGGGAGGCGAATATTCACAGGTGTTGCAATATTCCTTTTTCACCTTCAACCTCTATAGGTAGAAACTTAAAAGCCCTTTTGAACATTATCTCATTATCCCTTCATTCTTGAACTAGGAGTTGATTATCCTTAATTTACAAGGGGATACTATATTGAGATACCATTTCTCTAATGTCATATACAAAGTACTTAGTGTGGGGCTAAGAGGAGAATTCAAAGCTTCAGGTCATAGTTTAGCTTTTGCTTCAGCATTTACGTAGCATAATATTATGACTAAGGCTGTCCCCACCTTTGAAAAATAATGAGATATTATTAACAAACAAAAATCCTTTTGTCCACATTTAAATCCTCTTTCCTAAATCAAAGGTGGCTGTTTTTGAAAGAGAGACATATTCGGACATTCAAATATAGCAGTGGTTTTATTTTATGTGTTTATTTTTTTAGTTAGAAAGCTTCTCTGTTTAGTAGGAGCCCAAACGGAGTACATTCCTCAAAGAGACAAACTAAGGTAACCCTGATTGTTTTGTTGACTTTGCTAAAGGCAATGGCCCAAAGCATTAGTAATTAAAACCCATTTAAAATTAATTTAATTTCAGGAGCTCCACAAACCTATAAAATCAGACACTTGCAAAATTAACAGCAACAGATGCATTTTTGAAACCAATGGTTTTCAAAGTGAAAAGACAGACAGCAGAAGGCAGGAGGCACACAGGAGAAAGCAAGGGAGTAGGGAGAGAGCCAGAAAAGAGAAAGTGCTTGGATTATCTTGAGAAGCTGCCTTTCCAACCCCAGCCTCCTGTTTCAAAGACCGGATTCCCCAACTTTGTAAAGTTTCAAGTCACTGAACCATCACTCTGTTTCTCCCCAGAATGGAGCCCAAACTGGACTGAAACATTTGCATATGGTTCTCTGGGCAAACATCCTATTTGTATACATTTCTCAAAACAAATCGGAGCTTCCACAGACTAATCATAACCTCATAGAAATTAAACAACTACTTTTTGCAATGGAGTGTGCCCCAAGCTCTGCTTTCATGGAAACATCAACTGTCACTCACAGCTTTAAGACACAGGCTTTTAGATCATCAAACATTGGTGTTTGGGGAAGTGGTAGATATATCTAAACACTGGTCCAATTCTTGTTCAAAAGGAAAAATGTGGAAATGGCCTGGCCCAGATGTGGATAAGAACGCCATGGGCAGTAAATTGCAAGTATAGAGTTAGAGGTGGGGTCAGAGGGTTGGGTTTGGGGGGAAGAACCTAAGAATGAAAGAGTCTCTCTCTACCTATCCCTTTCTCTTGCCAAATAGACCATTTCCAAATACTGAATGACCCAGCACTGAAAATAAAATTGCCTAAAAAGACCTAGACCATTTACAGACCCCTATTGGTGGAAAAGACTAGAAATGACCCAATTTAGGTCTGATTACATACAGCGAGATCAGCCACATGTCCTTGACAGTGATATTCATTACCTCTAGCCAGTTGCTCACTTGTAATTGGGACAGACAAGACTATTGTTGGCACAGACAAATTCTTAGAAAGTTCTTCTAAATCCTAATTCTGCTTTCTTGAGGAACAGAGGATACAATATTATCCTCTGGTGGAGCACACAAGCAGTAGTGTGGCAGTGAGCCCTGGAGCTCTGGGGTCAGACAGACATAGGCTCATGCCCAGGACTAAGGAGGATGGGTATGTGGCTACAAGGAGGTTACTCAAACACTTTGAGTTTGAATTTCCTTACCTCTGAGATAGAATAATAAATATGTCCCACTTCATAAGCTTTTAGTAAGGATTATTCCTGGCATATAATAAATGCTTAGACAAATTAATGATTGTCATGGTGTGAAAGGCATAGACCTCAGAGTCAGATGGTCCTGAGTTCAAATCCCAGAACCACTGTTATGTCGCTGTCCAGAGGCTCATTAATTTCCCTGAGCTTCAGTTTTTCCAATGTTGACATGTCTCCCTCAAAGGGATTTTGTAAAGATTTAATAAAATAAATGAAAGTGTTTAGTATAATGTCTGTCCCTAATTCTTTTCATCATCATTATTGTCATCCATGTGCACTTAATGTCCTCCCTAATACAAAGTGCCAGGAACTAATACAATATTCCCCCCACTGTCAGAAACAGTACAGAGAATAGTGTGAAGACAGTCTCCCTTGACCTAAACATGATACAATTATTAATGCAGTTTAATGTTGTATTTGTCTCTTTTCTTTCAGCCCCTCAGAAATGAGTATGAGAGGAGAAAATAGAGGTTCAGGGATCCATTGGTTCTATCTGACTCATTCAGAATAAGTCAATATAAACAAAGTACATCAAGTCAGAATGTTACTAGTAAAGGTAGGTGATACATGACATTTTCTTTAGAGAAAGATCTACTTATACTTAGTTAACTTAACACCCACTATTGTTCTGCAAACACTTGTCAAGTACCTACAGACTGCATCAGATATAACTGTCCTCTTCTGGATCTCATGGTTTAGTGGCATCTGGCTTCCTAAGAGCTGCTCGATCAAATGCTATTTGTCATCGTAAAATGACCTCTAGGTGTTTCATTCCATATAATCATCCATGTTCCCACGAAAGGTAAGATGATCTATTTCTTCAAAATCCAGATGTCAGATTGAAAGGATGAACTACCTCCATCAAGATGGTGGCACATAATGGGAGAGTACATTCCCATTCCTAACATGACTGACAAGCATCCACATTGTTTGGACTTTTTGTTCATCTGTAGAATAAGGGCACCACACTAAGTCACCTAAAGAGTTCATTCTAGTTATCTAGCTCTAAAATTGTAAAATTGCATTATTCTATCATTAAAAATTTCCTATAGACAAACAAAGCTACATATGTCACTAAGACAATATCTTTTGGATCACTGATAGAAGGATCTCTCAGCATGAGTTCTTTTTTTAACCCTCCAATATTCAAGAGGAGATTCTTAATGTCACAAGAAAAATGTGACCAGCCTCATAAAAGCTCTTACAGCATACACTGTTGTTTTTCTCACCACCTATCTCCCCTATGCACCTTTATTTCTTCCAAGTTAGAAACAATTTTGTTCAGATATTTAAGCCATGTGCTTCAAAGGAGGCTAGGCTCCTACGCGGTTCCAGAGGTTAAATGTTCATTGGCCTTAGCCAATCATCATTATCCCAACCCCTTTGCCAGTAACCAGTTAAGGAATAGGCGAGTGGCTCCAATTCTAGACAATCAGATATGAAACATGTAACATGAAGGGAACTCTATTAAGTGGCTTTTGGAAAATGTTTCCTTGCTGTTAAAAAGGCATATAGAAGAGTAAGCTTCCTTTTCCTACCCCTTTTCTTGGCTGTGCTAGGTAAAGCCTGGAGCTTCTACAGCCATCTTATGACCACAAAAGGATAAATCTGAGTAGGAAAGTAAGTAAACTCAGCAGAACAAAGCAGAAAAATGGAAAATATGCCAGCCTTTCTTGACATTGTTTGGTTGGTTGGTGAGTTAACCCACCCCTGAAACACTTAACTCTAGCCTACTTGTTATACGTGTTCAAAAAAAAAAAGTGTCCTTGTTTAAAGCTGTACTTTCCAAACTATAATGCACATATGAATAACCAGTGTCTCCTGTTAAAATGCAGATTCTGATCCAGAAGATGGGGGGGGGGGGAGCTGTGGCTTCCACAAGTCCGACAAGCTCCCAGGCGATGGTGATATTGCCAGTTCTAAGCCCAAACTTTGAGTAAGAAGGGCTTGTGTCATTTTACAGAGATTTTCTGCTAGGAGTAGTTGAAATTATCCTAAATGCTACAACCCTCAATCTCGCCTTCTTGTTCATCACCTCTTACCTGTGTTGATGAAATCCAATTGACGACCTGAAAATTTTAACATTAATTTCAGTCTCTGTGAACCTGTAATTCATGCTTTGACTCAGTTCCACACATTTCAATACCCCACCGTCACCAGCACCTTCTCATTCTTTCCCACCTTAAATAAGGCATTCATGGCCCAGGCACCCAGAGTGTGACAAAGGCGCCTGTGAATGCTGGGTGCATTTGCCCTGCTCCACCTCGGAGAGCTTGCCAGCGCACCTGGCCCAAAGGTGAAGCAGCTGCGTGCACGTTGGTTCCTTCCTTGCCATCTCCAGCTCTAAGGAGAAATGCTTGAGCGCTTTTGCAAATCAAAACCTTTTCATCCTGAATTTGGTGATTCACCCTGAATGGCGTCTTCTTGGAAAGTCTGTAATGCACTATTGTGTAAGATGGGTAAAATTGGCCTGTCTCGTTGACAACGCTCTTCTCATGGCTCAGGGCTGGGCTGGGGGAGGTGAAAGAGTCACAATAAAAAGAGTTCTTTACAAACGGCCTCCCTCCCCAGTTAGTGCAGCCATGCCCGTGTACCTGCGTGGGCTGGGCTGTCTGCACCGCAGTTGATATTACTGCCCCCTTTGTTCATCAGAGCCTCTGGATGAGAATTAGGTTTCAGCAGGTATGAAGATGGGGCTTGTTTTTAACAAGGCAAATTTACAAAGCTTCCATACTAAAAAAAATGTGGGGGAGTCCAACGTTCAAAGGCCATGCCAAATTTGCTTTTCCCCAAAGCAGGGAGAGACAAAGGAAATCTCAAGCATACCTCCCAGACACAAAGAACATGTGTTTACCCTCCAAATTTAAGCTGAGTGAACTCAGCTCATTATCCCAGGAGCTGGTCACTAATTCTACTCAGTTAAAACAACAACAATGACGACAAAAAAACAAAACAGAAAAAACAAAACCTACAGTCGCATTCAAATAGTGAAGTATTATCTTTGCATTTAGGGTTGACTAACATTTCTTTCAGTGCCAGACAACTCTACACCATGAACTTTCATGTATATTATCTTATTTAATCTTTTCGGAAACTGTGTTAAGTAGATGTTTGGATTAGTAAGAAAAAAGTCTAGAATCTGAAATGTGCATATTGAGCCCAAGAGATTTTTACAAGAGGAAAAGGGGAGATTGCATTGAGAAACTATATTAAATGGTGCTAGGACAGTTTTAGAGCATTCATACATTTTTTCCACAAGCTGAAGCAGAGTTCTGGCTCCTGTCTCGTAGTATGGTCATGGTCTTTGGGAACAGGACTGATGGCCAGAAATTTCCTGGTACTTTGAAGCCCTGTATTTATAACCCACACCTACACAGCTGGGACAAGACTTTCTTGGACAGTGCTTGTAAGTAGCCACTGAGAAGCCACGTCTAGTGTGGCTCTCTTAACCATTGTTCATTTGTACTAATTCCTGCTATTTTTAAATGTAGAAATTTTATGTAAAAATCTGAATTTTTTTTAACTCTCCAAAGAAGTCAGAAGATCTGTCTACACTGGGTCATGGGACAATAACTTGATTGCTAAATAGTAAGTGCCCTTTATTCAGGGAAGGGGGTCTCCAGTTGGCACGCTGAAGCTCTCCACGCTGTATCTCCAACATAGGGTCCAGTGTCACTACCAAATGCATATCACTCTACACCTAGCTTCCTCTACCTTGGAACTATTGGTATTTTGGGGTCAGATCATTCTTGGTTATGGGGGTGCTGTCCTAAACATTGTAGGATGTTTAGCAGCCTCCCTGGCCTCTACTCACTAGATGCCAGTCATAAGTACCCTTCACACCAGTTAGGACAACCAAAAATGTCTCCAGAATATAGCCAAATGTCCCCTGGGGGAAAATGTCCTCTGGTTAAGAACCCCTGCTTTATATCCAGCCAACTATCTTTTCTTTTCAAAGATTTTATTTATCCATGAAAGACACAGAGAGAGAGAGAGACAGACAGACAGACGGAGAAGCAGGCTCCATTCAGGAAGCCCGACGTGAGACTCCATTCCAGGTCTCCAGGATCACACCCTGGGCCAAAGGCGGTTCTAAACCGCTGAGCCACCTGGGCTGCCCAGCCAACTGCCTTCATTCATTTATTTATTTTTTTAAATTAATTAATTAATTAATTAATTTATTTATTTATTTATGATAGTCACAGAGAGAGAGAGAGAGAGAGAGAGAGAGGCAGAGACACAGGCAGAGGGAGAAGCAGGCTCCATGCACCGGGAGCCCGATGTGGGATTCGATCCTGGGTCTCCAGGATCGCGCCCTGGGCCAAAGGCAGGTGCCAAACCGCTGCACCACCCAGGGATCCCCCTTCATTCATTTAAGATACCAGTCAAGCCCTCATCTACATCAGAGTTTGGATCTCCTGCCGCCTACAAACAGTCCCTCATCCCACCAACAATGGAAAGTCTACGAATACATGTTGATTTCCCTCAATCTAAGGTTTTGTGTTCCCTTTAAAATGAGCATCAGTCTGAGTGAGCTAGTACATTAAGTATCAGCGATTTATATCTTGGAGTTTCCAGATCTTTTCTTAAGGGCAAATTTTCATCAGAAAGGGGATAAGGGACACATGAAACCACCATGTTCAGGTTCAAGAAGGTTGATAAGGAAAAGTGACCTTAAGGAGGGATGGAGCAGGGAAAGTAACAAATGGACTCCATTATTTCCTTAAGCACCAGCCCATCAGGCATCCACCTGAAACAAAGCTTTATGAGGATCACCTGTGCTCATGCTGAACTTTGCTGCTCTGAATGAGTAGGAGAATAGATGTTCACAAGTCCGCCCCCCTCCCACCTTGCATAATGATGCACCTCATCATATTCTGATGAAATCTGGATGCAATCACATTCTTGTTTTAACTAGTTGTTCTGGCAAGGGGTCTTTCTCCAAGCTCAATTTCTCATGTTGGCAACACAGCTAAGAAAAACATACCCATTTGCCAGCTCCCCTCATTGTCTGCCCTCATTAGAGAGAATGTTGCTACTACTTTCAAAATGGCTGTGGAGCACAAAGGGACTTTGCAAGGAGGGTTGCACTCTGCGGGAGCAATTGCTCCAGGTGTCCTCTTAGCAGGAACGTCAGGACCTAAAAAGATCATTGGGAGAATTTTAGGGCAGGACAAACCCAACTTTACAAGTTGTTTATAACTGAGCAACCACAAGAACCTCATACCCCAAAACTTTCGATGTGTGGTTAAAACAGTACCCAGAGGAAATGTATAGAGTTAGAAGAATATACTAGAGACAAAAAGGTTGAAAATGAATAAACTCAGAAAGCTATAAATAACACAAAAATCATTTTTTAAAGTAGAGGTAATTGATAATAATAAAAGAAGATGTTAATAAAAATAAGAATCAATAAAATAAACCATTTTTACAAGTATGATAAAGAAAAAGAGATCAAAGTCATAAATAAATGACATTATGTATGAATAGGGGCACATAATTATAGCTATCGATGAAAGATTTTAAATACTAAGGCACGAGAGAAACTTTCTGCTCAGTATTGGTCAAACCCTACCTGGAACATCTTGCTTAGGTCTGCACAAAAAAAGACAAATGATTCTCCCACAATATTCTATGCATATCCCTATTATAAACTTATTCTGGTATATATTTTTCATTTTTCTCACCCACTAGCCCCAGAATGATTTCTGGGAAGAGGCTGAGGAAATGTCATGAGGAAGGCTTGAAAGAAACAGGAATATCTGATCTTTAAAAGAGATCATTACAGAGCACACTAGCTGCCTTCAACAGTGTCGCTTGTCATGGGGAGGAAGGATTCGATTTTTCTCTGGAGCTCTAGGGAGTAGAACTTAGAGCAGTGGACACAACAGAGACAACTAAGATCCAAAATGGTGGAAGAGCCAGTTGGATTATTTGACTTCATTAAGATGCTTCTTTCCCAGAAAGTTTCTATTTAAATTATTTAAAGGTAGGAGGTAGCTCTTGCTTCTTTTAAATTAATTGTAAACTTCTCTGCCTTTCTTCCCAGATTAGCATCCCCATCTCACCCCAAATCACCTGAACATAGTACAGGGCTGTATGCAGTGGATGGTCATTGTATTCCAGCGAGCAGCTTCCTTTCGGCCAGCTTCGGGTTATAACCATGCACATTACCACTTCCCATATCTCCATCAGATTCCCAGTTTCTGAAATAAACCTCGTCAGGTTGGTATGAAGCCCGATCTAGCATGGCTAAATATTCCACTGATCTGCCTGCCAGACGCTGCTAGTATCAACATTCTGTTCCTCGTTCTGAATTGCAGTTTAAAATCAATCGGGCTTTTTCCCAAATATCATGCCACCTGTTTAAATCCTCTTTTTCTCCATGCCCAGCATGAATATATTTCTCCAAAAATTTGAATTAATGACTTTTCTTCATCAACTTCATTAAATGTAGAGATTAGACTTTTTAACCTGATCACAGCTCACCCACTATCTGCAAGGATTTTGGTCTTCAGGAAAACAAAACTCCTGATATGCTCACCTAAAGTTATATTTTCTACGAATACCACTTTCAGACAAGAAATGCAATTACTAAAATTGCATCTGATATTTGTAATTACTTAGGTCTATACCTGTGGTGAATTGGTTTCACACTAGAGGAAATGCAAATTACTTTACATCCAGGTGGAAGAGTATTCTCAGAGGTGTTTATTGAAAATCCTACAGCACAACAAACCTAGCAGTTTAGAGAATTAGCAAAAGGTAGGGAGCCGAAAGTTTTTTACTTGCTCAAATTAAAGATATTGCTGTGTATGTGTGTGCCTATATATGTTTATAATGTATGTGAATATGTAGCACACGCTCATCTAGAACAGGCATGGCTAGATGATCATGGTCCTCAGACTGTTTTCCTGGAATACCAATGTTGCTGGCATATCTATCTCCTCCCTCCTCCCTCCCCCAACCTGGCTCCTTACAGGGCCAAATCTCTTGAGAGTACATGAAATATGCAATGAATGTTGTGTGTCAAGCCTCTTGGTTTCCTATCGAAAACTCACTATCACTAGGATAAAAGTTAGTTAATAGGAACTTATGTTTAGTAAGCCAAATTAACAAACAGCACACCAGACTCCCAAGTGTATATCAGCTAAAGAAATGACAAGCTTTCTGGAATTAACTTCTCCTTGGGTATGTTCCTTGATGCACCACCCCAGGGTCTTCTACTAAACATCACACATACTCCTTACAGAAGCTGAGGCAAGTCCATGGTTTATCCAAAACTTTGTGCTCAGTTCTTGGAATTATTTGGAAAGATGATGCTTACTCTTCATTTTAATGAAGGGGAAGGTGGGAGAAAGCATTTCTTTTTTCCTTTGGGGGATGCTGTGTTTTCTTCTGTAGGTAGAGTGATCATCTCTATCTCATTCTGATTTGTAAGTTTTTGATTTGTTAGAGTCCTCTGGTTTCCTTTGGAATCTGTATTTCTAACCACTCTGCTGTTCACACTCCCTCTCACACACACACACTTTTCCAGAGTGTCTGCTGTGTTATACTATTGTTTTACTAGTGGTAATACTTGGGCATACTGTGAAGTATGTAGGTTTACTGGTAGGGAAATGATATATTGATGAAGAGAAGATAGATGATAGATAGATGATAGATAGATAGATAGATAGATAGATAGATAGATAGATAGATAGACAGACACCATGTACCCTCTTTTGGAAGTAAGCCCTTAAAATTTAAGATTCCCTAAAAATTTGCCTGAGAGGAGAAAGACAAACTATTTAAAGTGGTCTATATTTTCATTAGAAAGTGACCACAGTATATATCTGATATTCAACATCTGAATAACATTCCTAGAAATTAGACTGTGTTTGCCATATGAAACTTTACAGAAGGCAGAGGCCATCTCCTCCTTTGCTCATTTGTTTGCTACCTCCACCAAACTGGCTGCCGTTCATGGCACACAATCTAGTCAGCCAATCAGACCCCACCACCCAAGACACTGGGCCCACTGGCCATGATGAAAAGATACAGGGACAGTGGACATTGCCAATTATGTCTCATGACCACCATGGCAGTGAAGGCTGTGCCAGCTGGGGCTTAGCAGCATCGTCCTCCACAGGACTTCCTTGTTCCTGCCCAACTACCAAGCATAACTCTCCAGGCTTCCTGGAAATTCTGTAAGACAACCAATATCCTTTTCTTTTCATTTTCTGGCATTTCTTTTCCTTTATTGCAAAGATCTATCAACACAAAGCATGTGTAGAGTTTAAAATTTCAATAGAAGTAAAAGACATTTGAAGAAAAACAACCATCCCCTGCTACGTCTCTCAGCCCCTCACCGCTCAGCTATGCTCCCTGGAGGCATCTCTTTCAACCTCTTTGTGTATCTCCTCTGGAGTTTATCTCCATATTCCTCAGTAATTTCCCTGCTAGTCCCGGATTTCTCAGTATTAGACACCATCTGTTGACTTCTTTATTTTTTCTGCTAGATGATGGATAGGTTCCTTCACCTCTATCTGTCCTCACGAAATCCTCCAAATACAGTCATAGAAAAATTTTATTTAACCCAACATTGAGTGGTCACATTATAAGATCCAGAGAAATGCCATGTAGTACATTCTGATGATCTTTCTCCCACACCATCAATTTTTGTCACACTTTTTGAGACTTGCAATGGTTTTCTACTTACCGGTCATTAATATTATTTCAAATGCTTGATTGTACAAGAATTTCAGAAGCTTTTTTTTTTTTTCTGGATGCATGATCATATCAGATAATCTCCTTGTGCTCCCTGTTTTCCCTGGGGATATGATGTTTATCCGACTGTTCTCTTTTCAGTTGGAAGCTTTCCTCTCATGTTTGCAGGTAGTTAGTTGTCTGTTTATAGAGTGAAGCCCTAAAACCGATGGGAAGTCCAGCATACACGGGAGGGCCCATACCCTTGTAGGTGTTTCTGTAGCATGAATGAGGGGAAAGCCCACTCTTTACTGGTGAACTCCTAAGATAATGAATTTTTTTTCTGAAGCTGTTCAATGTCTCCAGAGTAGAATCCCACCAGTCTCCCTTACCAGAGCATGAACCTACATGCTGGCCTTCAGAAAAACAAGCAAGGCATCCTACCAGGGCCACTTCGTGCATCGTGTGGCCCAGTGCAAAATGAAAATGTGAGCCCCTTGTTTCAAAAGCAGGAAAAATGCCATCAAAGTTCCTAAAATATAAAGCTTTCTTCTGCAGTCTCTCTCTCAATTTGTCATTGTGGTTTTTTAGTTGCTATTTAAAGTTGTTCTAAATTTTAAAGAATTAAAATTTTAAATTATTAGCATGATTTTTACTGCTCATCTTTACATCATGCAATGCCAGTTTTAAATGCATCTAACTCTGAAGCAGAATCACTGAAATTACACAATTTTTATTTCCTGAGCAGGTACTTGCATATATATTTTTTGTTCTTAACCAAAACAATGGAAATGCTCCACACACACACAAAAATAAATAAATAAAAATAAAAATTGTTTTTCCTTTCACTTTTTGATATGCACATATTCTACTGAACTCTCCACCTTCATGATGAATAATTAAGGACTGAAAAGGAAGGCACTATGGATTGCCCTATTTGTTCTTTTGCTTCTTTGACATTGGTTTAATTGTAGGTGATTTGACAAATACAGGAAATGAACAGGGATAAAGGAAGCACACATGATAGGGTTCCTTGGTGGTCATGTTTCTTAGAACACAACTGTCCCTTTTCTGTGTTGAAAGTTCTGATATGAGCAGAAAGCAAGGCCCCTTGCAGCTGTCAGTGCTCACTCTGTGCTCACTTTGAGTCTTGCTAAACTATCGCGTGGCTGGGTCCACTGAACCTCTGTGCTCATGGGCAACAACACTGGAATGGCAGGACGCCTGGGTGGCTCAGTGGTTGAGCGTCTCCCTTTGGCTCAGGGCGTTCCCGGAGTTCTGGATCCAGTCCCACATTGGGCTCCCTGCTGGGAGCCTGCTTCTCCCTTTGCCCATGTCTCTGCCACTCTCTGTGTCTCTCATGAATGAATAAATAAAATAAATCTTTTTTAAAAACCAAAACAAAAAAACAAAAAAACACTGGATGGCAAAGAATAGTGGATGAGCACATTATGTGTATCTCCTCTCCTCATATTAATGCTCCATCATCCCACAAAACTTTACTTGCAAAACACAAGCCTATAGATAAAATGATTAAGAATTTCAGAACGACAACAGTGTTAAGTCAAGCACAAGACTTTTTTGACCACTTGGTCCCGTGATGGTAGGCCCATGTCCCATGCGTCATTATTTAGCCCTTAACTCAAAACCCTTTTTCCAACCCATGGCTTCTCCCTCACCTATGATGGTGCTTGGTTTGAGTCTGCAATTTTTCATGTTCAGTTTGTTCAGAGAAGACATGTCTTCTAAGTTTAAGAAATATACCTAGAACATAAAACAGATCCATAAGGCATGTGGGAAGCAGGTCCACAGTTGATAAGGGTCTCAGTGTGACAAACATGAATATAAAGTCAGATAGGTTCCTATAGCCTGAATGGAGCAAAGTAGGGTAGGTAGGGAATTGGCTAGAAGGGGATATAGAAAATACCTGACTAGTTAACATCCATCAGGGCTTAGAAAAGTAATCTGTTATTGACATATCAATTTATTTAGCTGAAGACTATCGCTTCAGTTAAATGACATTTTGCACTTTAAAAATTGCCTTTGTTAAGTCTGGCACTGCAAAAATGTGTGATTTCCCCAAAGTGTTTTTGTTGATGTAATGGAAAATAGTGCATTTTGGAGTCTACAGAGCTGGCATTGAACCCTGGTCTTGGTGCTCCCCGAGTGTAGCTATAGATAAATTATTTAACCTCTCTGAGCTTTACCTTTCTCTTCTGTAAATAATGGAGGTAACAATATCTGATCTCAGACCACAGTTGCAAAGATAAAATATAGGTTGAAATTATAACATAGTGCCTAACACATTCTTGATGCACAATGAATATTAGTTTTCTTCCTTGCTTTTGATATTATAAAAATCTCTTACAAAGATATATAAGTGAACCAAATATTAAATTGGGAATGATAAGGGGCCAACACAAATTTTTTATCCCCCATGGATAACAGATAATAGATGATATATCTGTAAGTTTGTCCTTATTACACTAATGACTTTGCATTTATATGTGGGGTTAAACGTAATGCATAACTGGCTTCCATTTAAGCACTGTACACATATGAATTTGATTGGATTTGAGCAAGCAGAAGCACTTTAGAGTTTTTTATGAACTTGTTTTCAAAGATATCTCAAATGTGTCTAATTGGATATTTCTAATTGTTTATTTCTATCAATAGTTACATATTTTCTTATCTTAGTGGATTTGATGCTGCTGTTTGTGGTTAGCCCATTTCAGGTCCCCAAATAATGGCCATCGTGGGGCCATGTTATGGTCCATTCATGACCCATGTCTACACTGGGTATCTATCTGCAAGCATGTCTTCTGTACTCGTATGTTGGATGTGTTGCAGATCCTCACTTCAGCAGCTATGTTTTCACGTTTTTCACATTAAGATCATGACTGCCAAGATGGTGAAGAAATGACTCAAGAACCTATATATGTCTATATGACTAGCCCAAGATTTAGAGTTAAGCAGCATTCTGAAGCCCTGTACTTGTCATGTTTCCTATTTAATCAGAAGAATAATGCCTTATAGAAATGTCATAAAGGGGCAATGCATATTCAACATAATGTAAGTGTTAATATAACAAACTAATACCAATACATTATTTAAGTGCCAGGTATTTGACAATAAGAATAAGCGATGTGAGAAGTGATCGATCTGGGTGGTGGAGTTTGGAGGGGAAGGCCAGGACTTGGCTAGGTAAAAAAGCCATTGCATAGTTATGAGACAATCCATATCTCATAGGAAAAGCCTTAATGATTCTCAAAGTTAGGAGTAATCTTGTAACACATATTCCTTATACACAATGAATTTTGGCTTTATGCCTTACTTTTGGTATTATAGATATCTCTTATAGAAATGATGGCTTCCAGTGCAAAGAGTAAGTAGGATGGAAACACTTGACTCTCGGTGGGAAACATGAGAAAGTTCACTCTGCTCTCGTCTTCCTCCATCTGCTCTGCAGGAAAATAAATGCCCTTGGTACTGCCACTAAACTTCTTCAAAAGAATGTGGGAAAGGGAGTGGAAAACTTTCCAGATGTTCCAGAGCTTCAGAAGGCAATAAGGAAATGTATATCATGCCTTGCCAGGGAAACAGGATATAAGTAAAATCTAAAAAGATCTCCAGGAAAGAGTCCAACCAGAAAGACCAGAAAACCATGATGCAAATTAGAATCTCTGTTTTTAACTTCTGATAACAAGGGGTACTCCAGAGTTTGCCCATGATCGCCTACAAAATCATGATCATCTTTCTTTCCATATATTCTTAGACCCAAGACTGGCCTTAATAGTACATAGAGTAAGTGACCAACCAAGTCTAAAAATACTGGGAATGTTTCCCCTACCACTTATTGTTTTAAAGATTTTATTTATTTATTCATGAGAGACATAGAGAGAGAGGCAGAGACATAGGCAGAAGGAGAAGCAGGCTTCTCTCAGTAAGCCTGATGTGGGACTCAATCCCGGGACTCCGGAACCATGCCCTGGGCTGAGGGAGACGTCCAACCACTAAGCCACTCAGGCGTCCCACCCCTACCACTTATAATTGTAGTTCCATCATTGGAAATTCCTATCTCTGGATTTAGATTTGTTTTTATCTGTAGGAACCCACAATAAACTTTTAATGCCCTTTAAAAAAAAAAAAAACTTTAATGCCCTTTAGAGGCCTGTCTAATGTTGGAATCAGCTAACATTCAGAAAGCCTGCACTCCACTGGTTCTTTAAATGAGAGCATAAATTAAAATAAGTGTCAAAGTTGACTGAGACCCAGATGAACAAAAGGCCCCAAAGGAAACAAGGGAGAATGATCAAAATAACCACACATCTCCTTCTTCACTATGCTCCCTAGAGATGGCCGTCCATGGACCGCCTCTTAAAAAAACAGAAAATAGACTTGTTTCACCTCTAGTGGTTAGACTTACCTGCAAGTATTAACTAAAGAAATCTTGTCCAACAATGAGCCCATTTCACCAACAAACTATCCAATAACCCTTTTGTTCACTGCTTACTCCGCAGCTCAAAAAACTGGGCCACAGAGAAACACCTGCTTAAAATTGCATGGATCATCATATATAGGAACAATTACCCAATTCCCAATCCCCTGAGCAAGAATCTCCCCAGAGAATGGGAAGAGTGTTAGGATAATTTTCCAGTTCTGTTACTAGTCCCTGCTTTTAAATGAGCTTTCTCGGCACACTGGCTTACAGAGAAATAGGTCTCCCATTGTGTGTATGCATAGAATAGTACAGGAAGTAGTCTTTTTTTTTTCTTTCTTCATGATAAACAAAAATAGCCATTCTTACATCTAGGCAAAGTAACTGCTTGCATTTTTTCCAGTCTTTGGATCTGCCGTTAGAATCTACCAACAGCAGTTGGATGATTTTTTTTTTTTTTCAAATGGACTGGCACAGATGACCTTGCGTTTGACTCACTGCAACTGACAGTATTTTCTTTGGTTGAGGACCAAATGGAAAAGTATGCTTGCTTTCTGAGACACAGGAGCTCTATTTTGAGAAGGAATCAGACACCAAGGGACATAGCTAGTGTTCTCAGGCAAACCTGAGTCAGATAAGCCCTTTCTTAAATCCTCAATTTCAGCCAAAAATAAACTTCTCTAAGGTTTAAGTCAGCATGAAATGTGTGATGTACCTCTTCCTTCCAGCATCCCTATACTGATGGAGCAAAAAAAAAAAAAAAAAAAAAGGAAAAGAAAAATAAGGGGATAACTGCCTCTTAGAGGATATTCATGAAAATCAGGAGAAGAGTGGAAGATAGGTGCATAAAGAAAGTTGAAGGGGATCCCTGGGTGGCGCAGCGGTTTGGCGCCTGCCTTTGGCCCAGGGCGCGATCCTGGAGACCCGGGATCGAATCCCACGTCGGGCTCCCGGTGCATGGAGCCTGCTTCTCCCTCTGCCTGTGTCTCTGCTTCTCTTTCTCTCACTGTGTGCCTATCATAAATAAATAAAATTTAAAAAAAAAAAAAAGAAAGTTGAAGTAATTAGGATTCTTATACAGATAAAGGCAGCCAATGGGGTGAATTAATTCTTGAGTATGTAAGGGATGAATACCTGCAAGATGCCATCTGATTTTTTCCAATAAGGACAGAGAAAATTATTACATCTGAATTGCTGCCACTATAACAAAATTGGGCAGTAAGGAAAGTGTAATCAGAAGTTAAATCAGAACTCATCTGATCTCTCTCTCTCTCTCAACTGGCCTGTCAACATATTAGGAATCAGATACTCTAAAGAATACAAAACAGATCCCCTTGTGCATACTTTACGAAAGAAATTTCTGAGAATTGGTTGTGTAACTTCTGAAAGTTCTCACTTATTTTGAAAATATAAATGGATGGACATAGGAGAGAGGAAAACAGTGAGGAGATTGTGTGGAGATGGTGGTGGTATGCCTTGAGTCTGACACCCAAAAAGGAGTGGATCTGAAGGGAAAGCCTCCTCTGTCATCTCAGCCTAGACATCAGGCTTCCTTGGGACCGTGAAGATCCTGAAATGAATTATCCTCTGTCAGGAAACACAGAGGATTTGATCATGCCTCATCCCTGAGAAGGCAAAAACGTTCTAAGGAAGAAGGATGGACATGATACCAGGACTGGTCTTCATCCTACAGCAAGAAGTATATAATTTATCCCTATGGACCTCATGTGAACTAAAGGGGTTTGCAGAGGGGCCCAAGAAGTGAGATGCTAGAGATTAAATCCATCATAACTACATCCTCCCTTCTATTTTGTTATGAAGACTTAAAAAAAAAAGACATCTTGGCTCTAAAAACTAAAATAAAATTGGAAGATTTAAGTGAGACAAAAAAAGAAGTAAATAACTTGATTGTTCTTAGATTTGTTCAGAGCAAGGCAAAAGAGGAAAAAAAATCAGTTATAAACTTTAATGTAAGGTGCCATACTACTGATAGAGAAATTAAGAGTTTTGATGCAAACCCAGCTGTCAGACAGGTAGAAAATATGATATAGCTCTTGAGAAAAGAGAATGCTCCTGGAACAGATGGGCGTACCTCTGAGCTTTATAAAGCATTAACTAGCTGTTTAAATAAGTCCTTAGCAGATGTTTTCAATGTAATTTTGGAGGTGAAATGGAAAAAAACAAAGTCCAAGGCACAAGGGGAATTGATATCACAAATAAGAGACATCCTTGAATTCAGAGAGCAAATTATTGTCAAAAGTTTTTCTTTTTTTTAAAGAATACCCGCAGTATTTGTAAAATCACAATACATTACCAAAATGCAATTAAAATAATGTATATTGTGGTATTAGCCTTTAAAAGAAGTAAAGAGACATATTTAAAGAAAAGGATGGTTTACAGGGGAAGCTACGTGAGATCTACAGCTACCATCCAGGACCAAAAAGGCAAGCAAATGCCCATATCTTCACTCTGATACGCAGGAGATTTGTTTTTGTAACAGTACCCTGTACATAATGTTTACATGTAGTAGAGGGGAGATAAATCACAGAGAGAAAGGAAAAGATGCTCATAGGTCTATGTTGAATATATGATGTTTATGTGTCCAAAATATGTAAAAAAGAAAAAGTCATATCACACAGAAAATAAAGGGAACAGTGACTTTTCTCCTACAAAGGCTCACATACATCCATACTTCAAAAGATCAGTAAACATTTCTCAGGTGCCTCTCAGTACCAGCCAGTGAACTAGGTGATGCAGAGGGAGATGAGTAACACCCAGTCCCTACCCTTGAGTAGCTGGTCTTCCTTGAAGGCTTCTGACTACAAGTCCCTTCACCTACAAGTGCTAAAAACCCATACCTTTACCTACTAACTTGGAGAGATGATAGAGGGAGGAAAAAGACGGAGACCCAGAGAGACTCAGGCTCCACATGAGAGAGAGGCTAGCGCAGAAAATGTCTAAGACCATCACTCTGCTGGGATGGAGACCCATATGTCTAACCACTCAGCACATTCACCTCAACAAATGACTGCATATCATCATTTAGTGTGGAAAGAGAGGACAAATGAAGAGAGAGGAGGAAGACACATGCATGCCTGCCAAATCCAGGCATGTGTGTTGAGAAATGACATGGGAAAACCCAGGAATGAAAAACACACGTTTTTGACAGAATTCACATCATTCAAGGGTTCATTAAATCCAGCACGGTGGCTTAGAGCAGATTTTTGCCCCTAAATAACCCAGGACTAAGCCAAGGCTTTGCCAGTCACAAGATGTATGACTTATAAAGTTTATTCATCAGCAAAATGGGAATAAAAACACACCCACAAAGCGTCGTGGCAAGAATCAAATCAGATAATTCACACAAAGTGTATTTATCATGGTGCATGAGACTAACAAGAGCTCAACAAATGTTTTCTATCATTACCATTACAAATACCAAACCTGCTTATATTCATGCAAATTTTTTACTTTATTGTGTAGCTATATCTACCTTTCTGACCTCTCAGCGTATCTTGTTTGCAAGGTTTATCACTGGTGCATTCCTGAAGTCCTTATTGAGCATTTGTTCTGTGGCAGACCCTGTGCTGGGGACACAGCAGGGGGCAAGACAGGTGTGGTTCCTGCCCTCGAAGTTCAAAGTTTGGGAGAAGAATTACTAGAAACATGATATTATTGCCAACATTCTTAGCATCAAAAAATTTCAGAAGAATCCTTCCAAGACTCACAGTGATCCAAATAGCTCTTACAAAATGGAAGAGAAACTCTCCTCCACAGGAAAGCTAGAAGGGGAAAACATGAGCCTAAAGATGGTGAGCATGAGACAGGATGAACACTGATCCTGGCACTGAGTCTTCTGCGTTAAAGTAATTCTGATGACCACAGATCTTGCCATTCCACACTCCATTTCTCTGATGGTTCTGCTCTTCTTTACCTTTGCTGCTACTATTCTAGTTCCTAAATCATCACCTACCAGGCACTACCGCTAGAGGCTCCTTAGTGAGTACCTAAGCATTCCTCCAACCTCCCCTGACAGCCTTGCAAGACTTTCCCAATCATCTCTACCCTACTCCAAACTTGGCAACAGTCTCCCATTACCCACAGGGCAAAAGCCAATGACTCTCCCTGGCAAACAAATCTGTTCATGAACCAGACTCTTCTTATATGTCAGGTCTTGCCATTTGCTCTAACCAAATTTTTACCCTGTTTTAATTTCTTTCTTTTTTTAAGATTTTATTTATTTATTCATGAGAGAGACAAAGAGAGAGGCAGAGACATAGGCAGAGGGAGAAGCAGGCTCCCTTTGGGGAGCCTGATGTGGGACTCCATCCCAAGACCCCAGGATGACAACCTGAGCCAAACGCAGATACTCAAACACTGAGCCACCCAGGTGCCCCAATCTGTTTTAATTTCTTAAAGGTTTCAAAATGATAATATTACCTCTCATCTGTTTTTCCACAGGCCAGCCCCTCTGCCCAGAGTACTCTGTCCCCCTCTCTTGGGCTCCCTAGTATTATCTTGGCTCCTCAAACCTTGATTTTAGGAATCTTAATGGCTTATCACATTTTTTGTTTCTGTGTCTATCTCTCCACTGGATGGCAAGGTTAATGTCTTGCATTTTGGTATCCCCACATCTGTGATATTGAGTAACTCTAAATAGATGCTCAATGAAAAAATACCTGTTTTTGCATTCATTATATCTTATTGGATATTCATTGAAACTGTGCCTTTTAGAAACTATGTGAGGCTGGCAGAGCCAGTTTGGGATTTTTGTCCTGTTGTCAAATGATAAAAACCAAAATCAAGAAATATTCAGAAGTGATGGTCCAGGTAAATAGACGTAATACAAGTTGTTTCTTAAACAACCTTCACATTCTCTCTTCTACTAGTCCATGTGACCTCTGAGTATAGGGATGTGAAGCAAGAGAAATAGATTGAATAATAAAAGTAAATAATATAGCAAGAAAGCAAAAGAAGGGATTTGCAGGTGTAAACCAAAAATAAATTAGATCACGACCGTGAATTTGTTAGTCACTTTCCAAAAAATTTACTCCTAAAGAAGAATTTTCTACACGGCTTTCCATTCTCAAACCAAACAAAAAACGTTCATGCTTTTTGATCTACCTACCATTTAAAACTTTTGTTCTTTCACTGTTTGTAGTCCTCAACTTTCAGTTTCCAAAATGACATCAGGTATTCAATTTAGCTATAAAACAAACCTACAGCTCAGGTAGGATGTTGCCTATAGGACTGCTTGGCTGGTGATGCCTGCAGGATTCAAACAGGGAAACAATATTGCTTTAAGCTACATCCGCTCTCCAGACAGTGTCACTGGTCACGGGTAGAGAGGCAAATTCACGAGCAGCATTGTGGGAGTTAATGAATGGCTGGCCAGATGGTGCCTGTCAGAAGGTGTTGACTCTTTAGACAACTGGGACTGTTTCCTGAGAGTAAATGAGAAGTGCAGCAGAAACGGATTGCATCTCAATCACACAGAGGCAGACAGACCCACTGCTAATGAAAATAATCACATAGCCAGGCATATTTTTCCTCTTTTGATTTTGTTTGTTTGTTTTATATGGTAGACATGGAGGAGGATCTCGCTGAAGATATAGTTTTCATGTTAAGTTATGCTATGGAGAAAATATGAAAAGCTATCTATAAATTGCATATTAGTATTCTTAATTAGGAAGTATCAAAATACAACAAGGAAAAAAATTTGATATAGGGGTAAACAAGCCTGGAAATAATGAGAGCATTTCAGCTACTATAGCATGAGCTGCTTGGAAAGAAAGACAAGTTAAAATCCAAAGACCTACAGAGGTTGAAAGACGCTTAAGCTGATAGAGCCCGCTAACGAAATACTGACATCTTAAATTTCTGACAATACACCTTGAAATAAACCACTTTGACCAACTTGACCATATTCATTTGTTGCCTTATTCAACTGGTGATATTTTCCTCCTACGTGTTCACTGACTTCTTTAATGGGCAAACTCTGATACTCAATGCTAACCTTTTAACAGATATAATCAGGAGAAAACTTCATTGATGTTTTGTTGTTATCAGACAAAATTACCTGAACATATATATCTGCCTGTTGTGTCACCATTAGATATTGCATAAAATCAGCTAAATAAATGCTGTCCCTGAACAGCAGTTGGATGGGGCAGTTGGCAGGCAGTTGGATCTAAGTGAAGAAGTCAACAGACTGGAGAATCTGCTCTTTGTCAGCTATGTGACATTGGGCATTTGCTTCGACCATCCATGCCTGGGTTTCCCATTGTAGTGCTGATTATATGAAATGAATGTAAAGAACCTGACACAGTAGCTGGTATGAAGTTAACTCTCATATCAATTGCTCCTCTTTCCTGACTACAAAGAGCACTCAGTTGAATTCATTCATTCATTTCATTTTTATTTTTCCATCCTCCTTATTGCAAACTCTGGGTTTGCCTTTGGCCCTGCCTCCATCCTGAACAGTCCTCTAGAGCTTCATTGATGTATCCAGAAATTTATCTTGCTTGTTACTTAACAGGAAGCAAGGACCATATGAGTACTATGTGGATAGATATTAAATATCTTACAATCATCATTTTGCTACTAGAGTCACCTCCATTGGTAGAGGTAGGTGTAATGGGTTTTTCCATTACAATTCTATGTTGGAGATTGATAATTTCCTAAGGGCAGACATTTCTTGCAGTGAGTTTAAACAATGCAGTCAGCAGAAAAAGTCAAAGTTCCATATTCCACGCATTGACCAAAATATGTGTCATTTCTTTCTCTTTCAAACATGATTTTTAAAAATTTGTTGTGCGTGAGACATGCATCAGATTACATACACATACACATTTCTCATTACATGGGGTTAGGCTTTCATTCAGCCTCCATCTCCTCTTGCATGAGAAACTGAAGCAACTATCAAGATGTGGAGCCAGGTTTTTGCGCTTTTTTTGGACAGGATAACAATGGCATACTTTTTATCTCCAATAGACTTAACAATGAAATATAATAAATAACAGAATGAGGAAGGTTTTGACAAATTATACAGGAGTATCCAAAAATGAAAAAGAAGCAAAGAGAATACGGAAATCAGGAGAGAACATTAAAAATGTTCAGCACATCATGGAAGAACGTGATTAGCATGGCTCAGAATACAGAGGTGACGTTGACATTGTTCGCAAGATTTAGTTCAGCCAGCCTAGAAAATGATGTGTGGTGACCACCATTTAACCATAGACTTTAAAAATCATGATGTCTATCCCAGAAACGTCTCCAACTTTTAGAACTTACCTAAATTTCAACTCAAGACATTTAATTGTGAGGCAAATATCCTGAATATTAATTCAGAGAGATTAGAATTCTTAACTATGATTTAGTTGAGTTATGTAAATGCTTTGTGCAGATAATGAACTGAACAGTATGATTAATAAGAAAAAGCAACAACGTTTCTACATATATGTTTCTTGCCACTACTCCCTGAATACTATCCTTTTATCTCTCTCATGGCATCATCTGTCAGGGTCACAAACAACATTCAGACTCAGATATACTCAGCACTCCGCTGATTATTTTCACACTGAGAGTGATGCATGCACACCTGTGGGTCAGTTGCCCTCTTAACTGTAACCCATTAAATTTGTCACATGTCCGTGAGTGAGTACCATTTACAGAACTCGGCAGGCTCACTCACCAACACTTGCAGGCCATATATGCCTGGTTATTTAGGAATGCTTTCTTGCTCTTGCTTGTGAGATGACCATCACAAACATACATGGCTTTTTCCACATTGAGCTGTCAGATATACACATGTGAAATAGAAGTTGAATTCTAACATGACCTTCCTCCCTAAGGATCCGTGATTTTCACATTTCAAGTTAGAAGCTAGGACCCAGGGATCCCAGCGGTTTAGCGCCTGCCTTTGGCCCAGGGCGCGATCCTGGAGACCCGAGATCGAATCCCACGTCGGGCTCCCGGTGCATGGAGCCTGCTTCTCCCTCTGCCTGTGTCTCTGCCTCTCTCTCTTTCTGTGTGACTATCATAAATAAATAAAAATTAAAAAAAAAAAAGAAGCTAGGACCCACTCTCTCTTGAATCCCAGTTTCTCAATAGGGAAATAGCTTTTCTCCACTGGGCTGCAAAAGACTGGAGAGCAATACAACACTGAATCATTTGGGCCAAAATCCACTTTAGCTTCATAAATTTGTGACCAACAGCACTTTTGCCTCAGTTCTTCTTCACTTTGCATTTGCAGACCCGAGTAAAGAACTGAATACTGATAATGATGTCAGCCAAGGTATTATTGGGCAAGGTTGTAAGAATACACTCGAGTTAGCTAAGTCAGAGAAATCCAGTGTACATCATTCACCATAGATTATCAAATGAGGCTGAGCAATTTAAAAACTGGAATTTCTGGGCTTCTGTCCCACTATGATAGAGCTACTTATAATTAAGTAAAGTAAATGTGGAGAATCCCTGGGTAGCTCAGTGGTTTAGAGTCTGCCTTCAGCCCGGGGCGTGATCTTGGAGTCCTGGGATCGAGTCCCACATTGCGCTCCCTGCATGGGACCTGCTTCTCCCTCTGCCTGTGTCTCTGGCTCCCCCGCCCCCCGCTGTGTGTGTGTGTGTGTGTGTGCGCGCGCGCGCGTGTCTCTTGTGAATAAATAAAATCTTAAAAAAAATAGGATAAAAATCTTATTTAAAAAAAAAAGGTAAAGTAAATGTTTCACTTCTGAGTCCAGTGACCTAGAGTAAATATCCCTGCCACCCATTCAATCCTCATCCTCCTCAAAAATATCTTCTCAAATTGCTTAAGAATTCTTAAAATTCTTTTCACATGAAGCAAAATTTTTCATTTCAAAAATGCCACTAGGAGAAGTTGCATGTTTACTTAATATTGCAGTAAGGTGTCAATATCCTTATATGGGATGCCTGTCTCTTAGTACAATGTAGACCATTAAAATTTAGCACTGGAAAGAAGGTTGGCTGGTCAAGTATTGATCCTTCCTCACTACTCTCTTCACCAGAGCTTTATGCCTCTTGGGGTTCTCGTCTTGTGGTTACCATGGCCACCTCCAGGAATGGCATGCTCTCCTTCTAATATTCTGGGTCATGCATTGACTAAAGCCTCTGTTCTTAGTATCTCTTAGCAAAGCTTATACTGACTGGAATACTCAAGTAAAATGGTGGCAGGAACAGGGGAAGTGGAGAGAATGGGAGAGGGAAAAAGGAACAGAAACTAGTACTCTGTGACTCCAGTCTGGGAGCTTCACATGTCTAGGAGCTATTTCATTTAATTCTCACATCAACCATTCAAGGAAGATTGTATTATTAACACTTCATAAGTAGGACAATAAGACCTAGAGAGATTTAGTAACTTGCCCAAAATAAGCCATTAATAAACAACAGAGCTGGAATTCCAACCCAGATCTGCATGACTTTATGGAGTACACCTGGCTCATATCCAGGGAGGGCTTGCTCCTTCAGAGTATCAAAGGATCCCCAAAACTTTTCTGTTAAGTCTCTTGGCCTTCCTAATTCCACATCCCAAATCCAGCTCTATAGGGAGAGTGCCAACACCTTCCAAAGGGAACATCTCTAATATATAATTAACTCTATGGGTAAGCCCAAGAGAAACATCCTGCAAGCCCATCTGGATTTGACACTCTGGTTTCTGACCGTCTAGCCTGAGACACTCCTTTTCAGGTGACTGTTTCTCCCTCAAATCCAATCTGAATTTTATAGACCACAAAACCAAATAGTACCTCATAACCATGTGATCTTTCACGTATCTTCCACACAAGAGTTACACACAAATATAATCAGAGGGAGTAGATCTCCTACACATTATAGTATCATAATCTTTTCTGAGGAAGTCATCAAGTACAGAAAGGAGGAGGAATGAAGAAGAAAACACTATGAATGCAAAGGTTAAAGAAAAGATAGGCCCGGCCAATAAAGCCCTCTTCTATTAAGATCCTGCTCATTTCTGAAGGCTCACCACAGATTCTTATTCCTCATGGGGCTTGTTCTGATAGTTCTGTGTAATCCAAATTTACCCAATTTCTATTCCAATAGTTTGTTTCTACCTCTATTATTGCCCCCAAATTATGCTGTCTTGTGGCATAATTAGCTGCTTACATTCCTCCACCCCAAGCAAAGTGAAAGTTCCTTATGAGCAAGGACTGTGCCTTATCTCATGCAGTTCTTGAGGCATTTTTGAGCCAGTAGCAGTGGTCATCATATTAACAGTAACCATTACCACTTACCGAGCTCTTACCTTTGGGTTTCCGATCTGTACAACTCCTGAGATAAGGACTATTAGTCTTTAGATAGATAGATAGATGATAGATAGATTAGATATAGATAGATAGATAGATAGATAGATAGATAGATAGATAGATAGATGTAGGAATCAGTGTTTTAAACAGTTAAACAACAGTTAAATATATGGCTTTGATCCAACATATGACTAATTCCCAGAGGATGTGAGCTTTTTTTCTTTCCCAGTGACCACTAAATAAGTGTTTACTGAAAGAATGAGGATTGTAAAACTTCACCTGTTTCTCAGTTTTGGTCTGCAAATGCCCCAAAGTAAATCAAACAGGTAAGGAGGGTTTTTTTGTTGTTTTTAAGATCCAATAAGGGCTTAAGTAAACCCAACTCAGACATGCATTTCTAAGATGAATCAGTGGTTCAAACAAAAAAAAAAGTATGTATATTAAGAGTATGAAAATAGAGGGAAAAAAGAATCTGGAAATAGAGATAAGAATATAAGAATAGGTAGAGGTGGTCAAAAGGTATAAACTCCTAATTATATAAATAAGTCCTGAGGAGGTAATGTACACCATGGTGATCATAGTTAACAATGTGGTGTTGCATATTTGAAAGTTTCTAGGAGAATAGATTTTAAAAGTTCTCATCACACACACACAAATTGTAACTATGGTGGTGATGCATGTTAGCTAAATATATTGTGGTGATCATTTCACAATATATACATGTCAAATCATTATGTTGTAAAAACTAATATAAAGTTATGTGTCAGTTATATCTCAATAAAAAAGAGTAAATATGCATTTGAAGATATAACTTTTATTTTTATCTCTGCTATGATTTAGGAGGTCCTTTTACCAAAGATATTTTATGTCTCAGCAAACCAGCTGACTCACTACTAATCTAGGATAGTCAGTCTCTCTGTCAACCTCTATAGATAATCTGTGGATACTCAAATGGTTTGGGAAGGGATAAAACAAAACAGAAATCTATATTAGTATGTATTAAGCCATGTGAATTCAGTATTATCATTTTTAAATAGAATTAAGAGTCTGTAAGCGACGAAGTAGTCTTCAGGTTATTTTCTGTGGGGAAGAAATAATTCTTCATTCCTCCAGAAATCAAGTTTCATGGTATTGTGCACAAAACCTGCTTGTCAGGGGTCAGTGCTGGGAATATTAAACGGTTTCTGTGCTAGAATATTTAGATTTATCCTAGCTTTTGGATACAAAGACTGTCCCTGCTCCACTGAGGCAGAGACAAGCCATGGTGATAATGTAAATCAGACACGAATAGATAAACAATGAGGGATATGAAATTAGCATTATTGATGTGATGAAACTGGAAAGAAAGAAAAATAAAGATAAGAAGGGTCACACAAACACATGGCATACACTGAGGAGAGAATAGGAAAAGGAAAAAAGATGTTCTGTTCAGTATATCATACAGGGCAGCTGGTACCACATGGCCACTAATATGATGGGCAACAGCACTATTAATCTCAATAGATGTTATAAGACTAAAAATGGGAGGGGTTTTTGCTCATTTGATTAATCAACTAATCAAATTAGTTGGTTCTAATAAACTAATAATCTATAGATTATTAGTTATTCACTGTGTTAGGCTGTGGTGGTGGAGACCAGAAAATACTAAAAGCTAGTTGCTCCCTTCAGCTGCCTATAGTGTCCTTCACTGCACACTTACTGAATGCCTACCATGTGCTGGGCACTGTTCCCATGTCTCTCTGTCCCACTAGACCAAGAAATCCTTGAGTGTAGGAACAGACAACCATGTAAGAAAAGCATTATGACGCTGCATCATCAGCACTAATCAGAAGGACGGCCTTTGGGAAGGTTTCCCAGAAGGGAACTTGATGGAGATGATCTTCATTAATGAGTAAAAGCTACACATTTGAGGCAACATGGGCATAAGACAGTATGCCACTTTTTTAGCAAACAGTAAGAGAATCCACAGGGTGAAGGAAACAGAGTCTTGAAGGAAATGAAGGTGAGGCAGCTAGAAAGGAGGGCACAGGGTAGGCATAAATGGCCCCAGATCCTATGATCTGGAACTTGAGCAAAATGCACATGCAGAAAAATATAACCAAGAGCATAAGAGAGTAAACATGATTGATGATGAAGATCTACAACTTTAGAGGACCTATCTTGAAGGCTGAGAAACCAGAGAAATGAGAAACCACTCTGGCAGACAAAACAACCATTCCTACCTCTCCATTATCTTGCTTGCCTCCCACCACAAAAACAAAAATCAGGACACTGGCTTTCTAGCTCCCTTTACAGCTATGTCTGGCCATGGGATTCTGATCAGGCCAATGAGCTTAAGAGAATGACTGTTGGTGCTTCTCTCTATACACAAACACAAGCAAATTGTGCATGCTACTTATTTAAAGATTTGTCTTCCCTAATTAAAGACCTTTACCAAGCAAGGTTGCCTGCCCCTCATTCTCCTACAACTACCTATTCTCTGCCTTTGAAAAGGCCTTGTAACCTTGTGAATCCCCACTAGCCAATTTAAGATCATGGGAGAAGGTTCAGGGTGCTGTTTTCTAAGCTGAGATCAATCTCATCAAATAAATCATTCCTGCTTGAAATGTCTCTTCCACTGAACAGAAGATCACTAACCATCCAATTACAATTTATTTCCAAAGATAAGTAAACAAAATTTCATTTTGCTGCATCATCAGATTCAACCATGTAAGAAAATACAAATAGCTAAAGGCAGATAACATGGGGTTTAGAGTGAAGTCCTGCATGGGTTTTCCTTCAGGTGGCCATACAAAATCATTTAATAGCATGAGCACTAGACAGAAAGTCAGATTCTATTATATTAGATGAGGAAGTTAGATTAGCTACAAAATGGGGACACCAACTGGAAGTCATGACCTAGAACCAGAACCATTCCCTTGGTCGAAGACATGGTGAGCACAAAGATACCCATGAGTAAGGGCCCAGGAGTTTAGGACCAGGGATAATAAGGATTACTAGCAAGGTAGCACTTGGGCATCAAGAGCTAATCAGAAATCTATTGCTATAATTGAGTTCTAAGCAGAGTGATACTAACAGAAAGTGTAATGTTTGAGCTTGTTAAATCTAAAGTAATGGAGCCCTGCCTTTCTAAAGCTGGGACTAGTCTTAAAGACTGGGAGGCTGTTTGCCTCCTCCTGGGGGACAGGTGGTACAGCTGTGTAGAAGGATGGCTACTCACCAGGAAACGGGCAAGACTTGACAGGCCTATTCTTATCTGGTTAAATGAAGACCTTGGATCTCTTAGCTTACTCATTCCTGACTGTCCTTCAACTAGTCCAAGATCCATGCAGAGATTTACCAGAAAGTAGAGCTACATAAAATAGGGATTTTTCTGTACTTAAATTTAATGGGGGACACTTAGAAGTAGCCTTAAAGCCCCCCCCAACCAAAAACAGCACCACCATCCAATGTGTATCAGACCCCCTGGGGAGATATTAAGTAAGACAGAGCTTAATTAAAAACAAAAACAATTACCTAATTAGCTCTAGACCAGTTCATTTTATACCTTATCGCAAAAGATCCATAAACCCATAAGCAGTATGTTAATAATAGTGAGTCACAAAGTCATATGACACTAATATCGCCCCAAATTTGAAAATTGGTTTTGTAATACCTTCCTAGTATTGTTGCAGGCTTCATTGTTTACTTTTTGTATGATTGCTAATTGTTACATAGTTCTCTGTTGGGGTTTTGAATCCCTTAATGCATCTCTTAGAAATTCTTAGTCTCACAGCTTCTGGAATGACAACAGAGCTAAAACAGAAGGAAATACAGTATGAAAACCCCTGCTGGTGTGATTCTATATAGCTTTCTCGGAATGGAAACATTGTGTTTATCCATTTGCATATCAACTCCAACCTGTGCAGGAATATCAATTGCTTTCCATAGCTGTTTTCCTCTTTGTTTTTCTGAAAGTAAGGGATGCCAATGGTGCATGCTGATGAGCTAGTATCCTCTCCCCCACACACAGAGGGATTGTACTAATCATTGAACTTCAGTCTGTTTCAGAAACAGTTTTTTTTTTTTATTAGAAGATTTGACAGCAGGTGTAAAGTTTTCTATTTATAAAACACATTGACAAATCAATACAAGATTTTATTTAGAACAAATGTATTTTTAATGTTTATTTTGACAAGGATACAGTATGCTATCATCACTGATTCTGATTAATACATTGGTACTGAATGAGATGCCAGAATGTGGAATGCATTAGCTCAGTTATCCTATTTCAAGGGCTTGAATTTTGTTAATCAGAATATAATAATTTAAGTGCCTTTTACATTGTCAATGTCTGATCCACAAATACGATATATGCCAGAAAATATGCATTCTAAACAGACCAGAGGATAAAAATCTCAATAAATGGATAGCTTCTATCTGCTGGAAAAAAAAAAAAATCCAACAAGAGAGAAGCACTAAGGAAGATGAATTAAAAAAAAAATAGATCTAAGTCCTGGCTCAACATGACTATAATAAGGAATAAAGGGGTCAGTTTAAAGAGGACAGTATCCACAGCTGCTGCTGTAAAGGCCTCGACACTGTAACATCGCCCTACATACTCGAGACTAATAATGAGTGCTATGAGTATGTTAGAGTTGTGACCACAAGAACTTCAGTTCTTTCTACTCAGGAGCAAGAAAGAATCCTTTGACTTCTGGTTATAGCAATGATTATCAGAAGCTGGATACTGATTCTGTTTAAAAAGGTTCAGCCTATTTTTAATATAATGCATCAAGATCCTGATTGCTTTATGGCCTGACATGCCCCCATGGCTTTCTGGATCTAGGATTGCATATCAAAGGTGTGTTTGCATTTCTAAGAATTTTAAGAATTGTCTGAAATATTCTAGAACCACTATGAGCAACTTTAATCATACAATCGAGAGATGTGCTAAAGGAAGAGAGGATAAGCCTGAAAGAGACATGACCTGCCTCCATCCCATCCCCACCCCCATGCTATAAAAATATATTACATATTGAGAGTTCTTCATACATTCTGGATAAAAGTCCTTTGTTGATGAAATTCAAAAATCAATTCTAAAATTCAAATGGAAATACAAAGAACCTAGAATAGGCAAAATAACTGCAAAACAACAAAGTTAGAGTAATAACATGGCCTGATTTCAAGACTTACTAAAGAAACTATGGTAATCAAAACAGTGTGCTATGTATGGTGTCAAGGTAGAAACTGAACTCAGTGGATGAACTAAAGAATCCAGAAATAGACCCACATATATATGGCCAATTAGTTTGGGGTTTTTTTTGTTTGTTGGTTAATTGGTTTACCCATATCTAGGGCAATTCAGTGAAGGAAATAAAAAGGGTTTTAATAAATGATGCAAGATAAAAACTGGATAAATATGCAAAAAAGTGAAACTTGACATGGATTCATATCACATCCAGAATTTATTTCAGATTTTATTTTTTTAAGCAATCTCTATACCCAATGTGGGGCTCAAACTCACAACCCCAAGATCAAGAGTCACATGCTCTTCCAACTGAGCCAGCCAGGCAACCCCAGAAATTAATTTTAAAATGGATCATAAATTCAAATATAAAGCTTCTAGAAGATTATCCAACTTCTAGAAGAAAATATAAGAAAAAAATCTTACAGACTTTGAGTTAGGCAAATATTTTTTACCTAGGACCCAAGAAGAAAAAAATTGATTAAATGGCCTTCATTGAAAAAATTTTAAATGTCACAACTTTGCTATTGAAAAGGTACTGTTAAGAAAATGAAAAGGTGGGGAGTACCTGGTGGATCGTCAGTTAAAGGTGTGATTTTTGGCTCAGGTCATGATCTCAAGGTCCCGGGGTTGAGCCCTGTATCAGGCTCACTGCTCAGCAGGAAGTCTGCTTCTCCTTCTGCCCCTCCCCCCTGCTCATTTTCTTTCTTTCTCTCTCTCTCTCTCTCTCAAGTAATTAGATACATCTTTAAAAAATCTTTGAAAGGAGAAAATTAAAAGGTGGGCTACAGATTGAGAAAAAAATATATGCAAATATCTGGTAAACTTATAAATATATATCTGAGCTCATATGCAGACTGTGTTAAAAATTATTCCCATAAGGAAAACAACCCAATATAAAAACGCAAAGGATTTTAAGGAAAATATAAAGCTGACAAATAAGCACATGACAAATTTTCAACACTGTGAGTTATTAGGGAAAAAAGTGGTCATTAAAGCCACTAAATATCACCAAAAAAATACCTAAAACTTAAAATAAATAAATAAATAAGATGCCAAGTGTTGGCACAGAGGTGGAACAACTAGCCTTTTATTTATTGCTTGTGGGAATGCAATATAGAACTGCCACTTGGGAAAATAAATTGGCAGTTCTTTCTCAAGTTAGATACACACATACTATATGGCTTAGCAATTCCACTTCCAAGTGCTTATCCAAGAGAAACAAAAATGTGTTCATACAAAGATTTGTACTCAAGCTCAGGGCTGCTTTATTTATATCAATAATTGTCCAAAAATTGGAAAGAAGGCAAATGCTCATCAACTGTCAAAGAGATAAACTAACAACGGTATATTCATACAATGAAATATTCTTCAGCAACAAACAGGAATGCATATATTTACATCAAAGCATAGATACTCTGGAGAGGCTTATGTTAAGTGCAAGAAGCCAAACATAAATGATTATATGATTCCCTTTATATGAAATTCTAGAAAAGGCAGACTAAAGTGATCAGGATTACCAGGAGTCAAGAGACAGAAAAGAGGAGATTGACTACAAAAAGACACAAGGAAACTTTTAGGCTAATAGAAGCGTACCATATCATGATCCCAGTGTGGGAATAGGACTGTATACACTTGTCAAAACTCATGGCATTGCATACTTAAATTGAACTTTATTGTAGATAAATTATACCTCAATGAAGCTGACTCCTCCCCCCAAAAAAGAAGGATGCCCTCAGTCTTTTGTGTATCAGATCGGATGAGCAAGTGAGATGTGAAGGCTATACAATATATGTAGTTTTTGGATATAAGTATGGGTTCTTCTGGTAGAGAGATCATGGAGATACTGGTCCCAAATGATATCCAATCCTAGGAAAACTGCTTGAAATTTTGTGCCTGTAGGCCTTTTTGAAACAGTGACTAGAAGTGAATTAAGAAACTGGTACTTACATTTTATTATAGTGAACAAATTGATCAATGCAATTTTGTTAAAAGGTTATGGACATATCCAAATAATATAAAGGAACAGCCAGTGAATGAATGTTTGAAGCATGTAGCAAAGCAGACACATTTTCTCTCCATGAATTTTTAGTGCATGATGGGCCAAAAGTCTATAGATAATCAGAAAATGAAAAGTGAAATGCCTGTTGGCTGCCAAGTCTAAAATTTGGGACTCTATATTTGCTGTAGTTAGTTATGACTATACAAAATTGATTAATAGATGGAAAGTACAATAATGAAAGGTATTTTAAGAAGTGACAAAATGATATGTACACATGTGAATGATCTTTTAACATGCACAGGAAATCAAAAGACATACCTAAAAATGTTGACACTGATTGTCCATGAACGGGTTGTTGATTAAAAAAAAAAAAAACAACTATTCTATAATTTCAAATTTTAATGAGAATGTATTACTTTCATGATATTGTCTTAAGCTGTATGGAAAAGAATGCAAATAAAACATACAAATGCCTTTCCAGGAAGAAATTGCCAGCAAATTTATCATGATAGGTAATTTGTTCTGTATTATGTATTGTGTTTGCTTGTTCATGTTTTTCTTACTACTGAAGAACTTTGCAAAAATGTTTCCTCACCTTGCAAGTAATGCTGAACTCCAAATAGCTCAGCTTCCGCAAAATGCAGGTCATTCGAGCAAGACAACAATGGCTAGGAATACTACCTAGGCAGGCAATTCACAACTTAATATCAGCCGTGTTCAGGAATGGAACCCTCTCATCACAAACGGTTTCTTCAAATGCTATATTCCGTCTGACACAAAGATAGTTTCCTACGACAACAAGCTCATTAGTGTATTTTTAATGTGAGTTAAAGGTACAAAACCATAGAAGTCATTTTCTTGAAAGTAATTGCAGAACAAGACATTATCTGTTATCAAAGCATATGAAATGTGCTGAAAAACATACAAAGAAAATTGATGCTGTGGGAAATTTTAAGTACATTTCATATTGACAACCCAAAATATGAGAAAAATGTCTGGTGCATGTTTGGGGGAATGTTCACGCAAGATAACAGACTTTGAATATAAACGAGTACCTAGAAAACACTTCTGAATGGCTTGAAAGGATATCTGTTCTTTTAAAAATGTATGGATTTGTGAAGTAACTACCAATAAATACCTGAGGGGCTAGAGTTATTGAGCAGGGCAGCAAAGCAATGATGCATCTCTCCAAAGGCATTCTACTTTTAGTCACAAAAATACAAAAATGAAAAAGATAAAAGCTTTTTGCAATGGGCAAATATATTATACAGGATCAAACTCAATCACCAAACATTATGCATTATATAGCAAATTCATTTGAACCACTACCTGAAACACAAGCCATTACTCTATCAAAGAGATAACAATAATATCCAATATTTGGTGAATTCTTAGAATATGCCAATACGTAGTCTAAGAATTACTGTTTTGTATTAGTTCATGGAATCTTACACTTAGAAGTAATATTTTTTTCATTTGACTTTACCTGGAAACATTAAATTGTATGATTGGTCCTTCTTGCCCACCTCTCCCTAAATCCATATAAAAGATATTCAAATTAAGTGTAGACACTTAAAAAAGTGTAGACACATTTTTTAAAGTAAACTCTGCCCTCAAAGTGGGGCTCCATCGCAGGACCCTGAGATAAAGAGTCATATGCTTTCCCAACTGAGCCAGCCAGGAACCCCAATGTAGATACTTTTTTAATGTGGCCCTCACAAGGAGCAAATTAACTCTTTCAAATACCATTAATACCAGGGGAAATGCTCTTCTCACATAGTCTTTGTTACTACTCAAACCCTACCTGACACTTTTCTGACTGATCATTGCTCTACATTATACAGCACACTTTGTCAAATTATTTATAACTATTATTTTGCATTACTTATCCTATCTTTTCATAGTCACATATTAGTGTCTGTCTAGAAAATGTCTATCAGTTTCATTTGAATGCAACGTTTCCTCCAAAGCTCAAAGCTCCCACAGGATAAGTGCTGGTTCTAATTTACCTTTATTTTCCTGGGGCCCAGAACAGTGCTAGGTACACTGTAGGAGATTCCGTTGCTTTGAGCTAAAGTCCATTAAGCATGAATGCTTAAAAAGAATTTTCCTCACCTCAGGACGCAGTCTAATAACCTTGGGAGAGTCTCAGGTGCGAGGTGATATTAAAGTGCAGGGGCTGCCTGCACAGGTAATTAAGCAGAAGGCAAGCAGGACTCAGCTCGTTCACGGACCAAGTTCAATAGAAGCATCTTTAGTAGTGCAAAGCCAGTTTCCAAGCACAGTGTTCAGTGACCTTCATTCCTGCCCTGGCTGAAAGTAAATGGGATTAAGAAGTGTCAAACATGCACACTTCTACGTGGCATGCCCAGGCCCTGCTCTGGCTCATTACTAAGTAGATAATTTCAGACATCTCCATCCACCTCACCCAGCCTCATTTTCTCCCTCTGTAATTTTGAAATAATCTCAGAGGTCTTAATGAGGCAATCTAAATAAAGTACTTTCTCTCCTAGTAAGCCCGCAACCAATGGCAGCTGTTATTACTACCTCTTAGTAGCCCACTGGTAGGGCAAAGCTGAGTGGACGTTTCATTAGATGGCAGACTCTTGGGCGGAGGGTCCCTCTCCAACTGAGAAATGACTGAACCAAGACAATGATGGCTGGATTCCTTCCACCTGGTGAATCTGTAGGGCATACCCATCAGAGACTTACTATTTGCAAAAGGGTTTTTCCTAGCCTGGCAGGAAAAGAGCTACTTTTTCTGAGGTGGTGGGCATCCCACAGGGTCTTCTTCTAGAAGCTCCAAGTAGATGTGAGCCCCACAGGAGCCAGCCCAGATTCAACTCTAGCTGCTGTGAACTTGAGCCTTCCCCCCATGAGTGTATAAGGTAGAGGATTCCCTCCAGGCTCCTGGTAAAGCCTTAAACTAGCTCAGGAGTTGGAGTTAGGGGAGGATATTCCAGAGAGAGGAGCTGTGTAAAGGCGAGCAGGTGAAAGTCATGGCATATAAGGAACAGGATCCTGGGGCCCAGGTGTCTGGCTCCCATGGCTGAATAGTCATGGCACTCAACTCCATGGCTTCCATTTTCTCAGCTGGGCACATTCATCATAACAACACTTGCCTTCCTCAAAGTATTCTTTGATAATCAGAGAAACAAGGAGACTCACAAAAATATAGTTTGCAAATATAAGCCCTCATTATTTCCTCAAGACACTACTTGAGAAATATTTAAGAGATGTGTCTCTCAGCCTCCTTGGGGATCTTTGGACAAGCCACTGGACTCAGCTTGTCTGGAAAATGGAATACTAACTCCATCTCACTATATCAGTATGAGATATGAAAATAAAGATACTGCCACAGCCTTCTGCGATTTCCAAGGCCAGCAGAAAATGGGCATTAACTAATGAAATGTTTCTCCTAGAAAAGCAGCTCAACTTTATGTCTGCTCATAAAGAGTCAGCAATCTTTCTACTGCAATACAGAAAAACAGAATTAGTTCTGCTGTCTCTCTCCCTCATCCTGCCTGGCTGCACCTTTGGCTCTTTGTTTCTCTACTCCCATATATTTTTCTTTTAATTTATCTAGAGTGTTGAACCCAAACTTTTGCCATTTCTTGCCCCTCTTTTTTCTTTAGGCTGTTCTTTTTCTTTTTCTTTTTTAAAGATTTTATTTACTTATTCATGAGAGAGAGGCAGAGACACAGGCAGAGGGAGAAGCCGGTTCCATGCAGGGAGCCCGATGTGGGACTCCATCCCAGGTCTCCAGGATCACACCCTGGGCTGAAGGCAGCACTAAACTGCTGTGCCACCTGGGCTGCCTTAGGCTGTTCCTTTTCTAATAGAGTCTCCATACCCCATAATACCACGTCCCTTAGGAATTAGGAAGACAAAACAGTCCTCCAGGGGACCAAGCTCTGTGCCCTGCTTGCCTCAGCCCTACTCACTCCCCAGTCTGGCCTGGATGTGGCTGAGGCACCATTAAGTTCCTGGTCCCCTTGGAGATTAGGGTTGCAAAGTTCATAGGGGGTGCATTCAGCACACACATTCTTTAGATCTCTGTAAAAATTAAAATGCAGCAGGTATTGTTCCTGCAAATCTCTATGCAAAAACATTCTGCCCATGCTGACCAAGGAAATTAAGTCCATTAGAGCTACTGGTGCTCATCCTTCCTTTCAAGAAGAAAAGACTCATAAATACCAGACTGCTATAAACAGCAAGCAAATTGTTTTTAATGCATTCTCTTTGGCTCTTAAATCTCTTTGGCTTTTGAATATGAGCAAATTAATATGGTCTTTGACATCAGAAGAGTGAAAACAAGTCACTAAGAAGTGAGTGGATGAATATTTGAATAGAACCAAATATTCCATATCTTATCAGAAAACATGAGTCCTTCCCACTCTATTTCTCCCCATGTCTAACACCCCCACAACCATATATGCTTCTCTACAATAACAACCCAATGAAAAAAGTCATTTAAAAGATGCTTTTTTTAAAGGCGGCACGCGGTGGCTCAGTGGTTGAGCGTCTTGCCTTTGGCTCAGGGCGTGATCCTGAGGTCCTGGAGTCCAGTCCCACATCAGGCTCCCTGCAGTGAACCTGCTTCTCCCTCTGCCTATGTCTCTGCATATCTCTGTGTGTTTCTCGCGAATAAATAAATAAAGTCTTTTTAAAAAGAACATTTTAGGGGATCCCTGGGTGGCTCAGTAGTTTGGTACCTGCCTTCAGCCCAGGGCGTGATCCTGGAGACCCGGGATTGAGTCCCCATCAGGCTCCCTGCATGGAGCCTGCTTTTCCCTCTGCCTGTGTCTCTGCCTCTCTCTCTCTTTCTCTCTGTGCGTCTCTCATGAATAAATAAAACCTTTGGGGGAAAAAAAAGAACTTTTAAAAAGATGCTTAGATACAGCATTATATAGGGTATAAATAGTAAAATATTGGTTTATATCTAACTAAACCCCCAGTGCCTTATGAGGCAGCAGCATAGCATAGCATAGCTGTTAAGACCTTAGTCTGGGTTTGACTCCTGACTGGGATCCTCAGTATCTGGTGACCTTAATGAAAGTCTTTTAATACTTCTGAGGCCATGGTACTTGATTAGGGACATGCATGGTACTTGTTTAGGGGCATGCAATTACAATAATTTTACTAATCCTTTTGCTATATCTTTCCATGGACTGCCAAGCATCAATTAGAGAACTCGTCCTGAAGATTCTCTTCTTTTAGAATCATCTCTAGGACCAAAATCTGTATCAGCATTTAACCAGAAAAGAACCAGTAAGAGATAGATGACAAATAGATAAATAGATAAGTTGGTGATAGATACATGGATAGAGATTTACTATGTAAAATTGGTTTGTAGTTGTGAGAGCAAAGTAAGCAAGTGAGAATTCACAGGCCAGGCAGTCAGGAAGGATCATAAGCAAAATGAACCTCCATGGACCAGAGCTGTCATCCACAGAGAGAATTTCTTCTCTCTGAAAGGGAAACCTCAGCCCTGATTTTAAGGTCTTCCAACTGATGTAGTCAGGCCCACCCACATAATTGCCCTTAAGGTCAAGTGATTAGAGTGACTAATTACATATGCAAAATGCCTTCACAGCAAGACCTTGATTAGTGTAGGAGGGACTGTAGTCTACTCAAGTTAACACATGAAAACATTATCACAGATACTTTAAAAAATTGAATAGCTAGGTATCCATCTAAAAATATAAAAATACAAAATTGCAAAGCCTCTGCATTGGAAACTACTAGGAGAAATATGTTAAAAGATGTAAAGAAGGGACGTATGGGTGGCTGAGTCGCTTGAACATGAAACTCTTGATCTCAGCTCAGGTCATGATCTCAGGGTCATGAGACTAAGCCCTACACTGGGCTCCATGCTGGGCATGTAGCCTGCTTAAGATTCTTCCTCTCTCTCTCTCTCTCTCTCTCTCTCCCTCTGCCACTCCCCGACCTCTGCTCACATGCTTGTGCTCTCTCTCTCTCTCAAAAAATAAAAAATAAAATGTAAAGAAATGGAAGGTTATACCATGTTCATAAATTGAAAGTCCTCAATATTACACAGCTAAAATGCTCTCCAAATTTAATGATAAATACAATTGTAATTAAATCTATAGCAGATTTTTATATAATTGACAAATAATTCTTTTTTTTTTTTGACAAATAATTCTAACATTCATCTGGAAATACCAAAAAAAAAAAACACAAAAATCACCAAAACAATCTTGAACGACAAAAAGCTGGATAATTTACACTACTGATTTGAATTTATTGTAAAGCTATATTAATTAAGACAGCATAAATTGCCATAAAAATAGAGTAGTAAATTAAAAAAAAAAAAAAACATTATAGAATCCAGAACCAGAAACACACAAATGAGATCATTTGATTTATGACCAAGAGGCAATTCACTGAAATACAGTGGGGGAAATTACAGAATTTTCTACAAATGGTTCTGGGTCAGTTGAATAGCCATGGAAATAAGTAAATCTTTATTCCTGCCTCATAACATACACACACAAAAATCTGTCCCAGAGGGACTGTAGATCTAAATGTGAAAGGTAAAAAAATAAAGCTTTTAGGAGAAAATATATGAGAATATCTTCATGATCTTGTAGTAAGCAAAAATTTTATAAATAGCACCTAAGCACTAAACTATAAAGTTTAAAAGGAATTTCTATTCATCAAAGGAACAGAATGCTGAAATAGACCGCCCACAATATGTAGTCAACTGATTTTGGCAAATATGCCAAGATAGTCTAATGGCGAAAGGAAAATGTTTTTAATAAATGGTACTTAAATCATTGAATCACCATATGAAGGGAAAAAATGATCCTTTACTTCTACTTCAAATCTTATTAAAACAGCAACAATAGCAATAAAACTAAGTAAAAGCTAAAACTAAGTGCTGAAAATGATCCACTTCTTGATCTGAATGCTGGCTAAAGGGTTGTATGTGTATTGTGAAAATTGTCCAAGCTGTACGCTATTCTTTTCTACATGTGTATTATGCTTCTATTTAAAAGATACTATATGTGTGGGCGTAGATAGATAGATGATGATAGACAACTGATTGATAGATAGATGACAGACAGATGGAACAGCAGGATCTTTTTATTTTTATTTTTTTAATTTGAGCCCTAACCCATGTGCCATCATTACACGCTGTCTGGAATCCACACCCTCGTTCTACAAAGCTAGAATTTATTCCCTTTACCCTTAACTTCAGTCGATTTTATTTGTGCCACTGTCTGTTTGGGCTGCTACAACAAATATACCACAGACTGAGTGGCTTCTAAACAAAAATTTTGTTCTTACAGTTCTGGAAGCTGGAAGGTTCTAGCATGGTCTGGTTCTAGTGAAGGTCTTGCAGACTGCTGACTTCTGGCTGTGTCCTCACATGGTGGAAGGGGTGAGGGAGCTCTCGGGAGCCTCTTTTATAAGGGCACTAATCCCCTTCATGAGGGCACCACCCTCATGACCTAATCACCTCTCATGCCCCACTCCCTAATACCATCACTTTGGGCATTAGGTTTCCAATGTATGACTTTCCAATGTATAACAAGTTATAACCCCTTAATGATACACCCTAATTTTTTCCCTATAGCAACATTATCAGGTACAGATTTTATTTCCTCACTAGAATGTAAATGTTTCCATCAAAGAGAGAATAGCATTTTGACCACAGTCGCTGCTAGGTAATTTACATGTTGAAGGAATGAATGAAACTTTAAGTTAGTTTTAAAACAAGCCTGAAAACCTCACTTGTATTTTCTTTTTAAGCAGTCATCATAGCATTGAAACATTTATGATTAAATGAATTTCTGACAGTGTGAATTCATTTCAGGCATAAATTCTATTTTACAAATTATACGAAGCACATATATATTTCAATAAAGCAATATACTGGTACAATTTTTTTAAGACTTGAATATCAATATATTTTATGTTTTAATTGAAATGTATATTTGAGCCTGAAACAGTGGTCTCTACTAGTATGTGTAAGAGAGGCATTACGGTCCAGCGCTCAATATGTTTACCAAATAAGTGGACTACTCTCAAATGTCCACATTAAATTGTGACTATTTTTGTACCTCTCACTTTCCTCACTGGACTGGGAGCCCCTTGAGGACAGGGACCACATCTTATCCATCTTTGCATGTCCAATATCAATTCCACATCTTCATTTTGTATACACACATAGTACTTACAAGTTACATATAAACTCAGAGTCTTGATAAATAAATAAAACTAACTGAATTACTTGAAATCGAGAGATGTTCATTTTAAGCCCAATCCAGCTTTGAACTCTTCTATGGCCTAAGAAGGATAGGATATTTCTTTTCCTTCCTTCTTTGTTCCAATCCTTCCTACCTGCACTGATAGCAATAACATTAATACTGCTATGTAATTTATGGATCATTTCTATGTTCAATCCTCTCCTTATCAATTGTTCTCTTATCACACAATAGGTTACACATTGTAGTCCTACAAAACAAAACTGATATGTCTTTTGGGGAAACTCATGTCTTTGGAGTCCTGCATGTCCTGGTATGTTGTAAACATTGAAGATTATCCAGGGTTAACAGACCCCATATAAGGGTCATGCCCATCATGAGCCCTCCCCTTTTAATTGTTCACTCTCTAAATATTTCAGGACTGCAAATATGCTTTCTTTTAAATGAACTCCAGTTGGCTGATGGGGATATTTTGGGGTCCTGCACTGAGAAAGATACCAGGGTTACCCTCCTTCTCAGCAGGACAAAAAAGCTCTAATCAAATAATAAGGGAGGATAGACAAGTGGTATGCATGCCCCATTATTTGCTATCTCTTTTCCATGGCCTTTAATTATTTAATCCAGATGTGAAAATTGAAATAGTCATTCATTTATTCATTAGTTCTTCCACTTATTCAAGATATACTTATCGAGGACTGACTGTGTCAGGCCCTTAATAGCCAAGATTAGGGAACTACCTAAGTGCTCTAGAACATTTACTCATAGGGCTGTTGGAATCTGACATTCGTTTTGTGATTTGAACAATTACTTAAACAGTGTTGATGAGTTGATGAGTGATATTTCAGAGTGCATCCCTTGGCTAAAAAAAAAAAAACACTATTTTTTTAAAAGATTTTATTCATTTATTCATGAGAGATACAGAGAGAGAGGCAGAGACAGACAGAGGGAGAAGTAGGCTCCGTGTAGGGAGCATGATGAACGACTCAATCCCAGGACCCCAGGATCACAACATGAACCAAAGGCAGAGGTTCAACCACTGAGCCATCCAGGTCCCCCAACACTATTGTTGTTTTTTTTTAATAATTATGCTATTTCATTCAAAGCTGTTCTCTTTGCTTTTCAGGGTGGTCACAGGGCATTAAGAATGGCCAGCCCTGTTGGAGGGCACACTGGGTAAAGGAAATGCTATGAGGTAGGTACTTTATCTTTAAAACCTGGTATAGGGTGTTTTTCTGTATGTTGGTAAATTGAACACCAATAAAAATTAATTAAAAAAAAAAAACTGGTATATTTTACCAGCTGAGGGTTGGTTATTGCTCCCTGAAGCCAAATTTATTTTCATTTTCTTGTTCTATTTTCCATGCAACTTCCTATTGAAAGAAAGAACAAGAAACTGTATTTCCTGGGGCCAAGTCAGGCTCTCAGGAGTGAATATTTGGATAGCTAAGTCTGGCCCCACACCTCTTAGATCAAATGACATCCCTGCTGTAATCTAAATTTGGCAAATTTTGACTTGTGAATGTCAGAATTTCAGAGTCTGGAATGTTTTTCTGGGCCCTATCTTCCAATTCACTCCTTTCAAATTAAGTATTTTTTTTCTCCAACTTGAGATGCTTAAACTATTGGCCAATTATTTCCTGGTAAGACATTATCCCCTATGCATTTCTTAAAGATTTGGCTAACTCTTGAAATGACCGTTCTACCAAACACTTGTAAATGTAATTAATTCATTTTCCTGATTTCATAGGTGTGATATCACACGTACAAATTATAATATACAGATCCGCTTCTTAGCAGGGAGCACCATGTGTTTAGCACAGCAATCTATTACGCCACACACACATTATTCATTAACACTAATGGACATCATGTGCATAATGCCCACTCATTAATTAGAATATTAAATCCCCTCGTGTATAAATAAATCACACATTCAGCTATAGAAAGGCACTTATTTTTATCTTTAAATTCGTACTTTGGTGCTTGTCTAATAAACATAGTTGGACTGTTCTATATCTTTTATTGCAGCAAAGATTTAGCTATGCTCAGAACAAGTTCTATGTCTTAAACGTGTCCATTCCAAGCTGGACATAGTGCAGGCCTACATCTGAGGGCCTGGGTTCAGTTCTAGACTATTGCAATAAAGCAAATACTGCAATAAAGTGACTCAAATTGCTTCTTTTTTTGGTTTCCCGGTGTGTATAGAAGTTATGTTTACACTATACTATGGTAAATTAAGTTTGCAATATCATCATGTCTAAAAAAGCAATGAATATAGCTTAATTAAAAACACTTTATTATTAAAAAATTCTAAGTATTATCTAAGTTTCAAGCAAGTTCTAATCTTTTTGCTGTGGGAGGGTCAAGTCTTGATGTTGCTGGCTCTTGACTGGTCAGGATGGTGGTTGCTGAATGGGGGTGAGGGGTGCTGTCACAAGCTCTTAAAACAAGATAACAGTGAAGTTGGCCCCATCCATTGGCTTTTCCTTTCACAAACAATTTCTGTGTGTTGCTGGTTGATAGCCTTTTACCCACAGTAGATCTTCTTTTAGAATTGGAGTCAATCTTCTCAAACCCTGCAATATTCTAAACCCTTCATTGTCATTCCAGAATCTTCCTATCATTTTTACCAGAACAAGAGTCCATCTCAAGAAACTACTTTCTTTGTTTATCCATAAGAAAATTGATTCCAGTTCAATCATGAGTTTGCAGTCCTATCTTCTAAGTCTAGCTCTCTTGTTTCTACCACACCTGCAGTGACTTCCTCCACTGGAGCCTTGGATCCCTCCAAGTCTATAGGAGGGTTGGAGTCAACTTCTCCCAAAGCCCTGTTCGTGTTGCTATTTTGACCTAGTCCATAAATCATGAATGTTCTTCATGGCATCTAGAATGGTGAATCCTTTCCAGAAGGTTTTCAATTGACTTTGCCCAGATCCATCAGAGGAACTGCTGCCTATGAAAGCTTTAGCCTTATGAAATGTATTTCTTAAATCATAAGGCTTGAAAGTCAAAATTATTCTTTGATCCATAAGCTACAGAATAGATGTTGTGTCAGCAGGCATGAAAATAAGGTTCATCCTCTTATTCATCTCCATCAGAGCTCTTGGGTGACCAGGTGCATTGTCAAAGAGCAGTAAGATTTTAAAAGGGATTTTTTTTTTTTTCCTGAGCAGTAGGTCTGAACAGTGGGCTTAAAATATTGAGCAAATCATGTTGTGAACAGATGCGCTGCCATCCTGGCTTTGTTGTTCCATTTACATAGCACAGGCAGGGTAGATCTAGCATCATTTTTAAGGGCCCTAGGGTTTTTGGAATGATGACTGAGAGCACTGGCTTCAGCTTTAAGTCAGGAGCTGCGTTAGCCCCTAACAAGTCAGTCTGTGCTTTGAAGTCAGGTACTGACTTCTGCTCTCTAGGTATACACGGTATCTTCTTCTAATAGAAGGCTGTTTCATCTACATTAAAAATCTGTTGTTTAGTGTAGCTGCTTTCATTAATTCTCTTAGCTAGATCTTCTGGATAATTTGCTGTAGCTTCTATATCAGCACTTGCTGCTTCACCTTACATTTTTGTGTCACAAAGACGTCTTCTTTCTTTAAACCTCACGAACCAACCTCTGCCAGCTTCAGACTTTCCTTCTGCAGCCTCCTCACCTCTCTCAGCCTTGTTGGAATTGAAGAGAGTCAGGGCCTGGCTGTGGATGAGGCTTTGGCTTAAGGGAATATTGTGGCTGGTTTGATCCTCTGTCCAGACTGCTCAAATTGTCTCCATATCCGCAATAAGGCTGTTTCACTTTCTTATCATTCATGTGTTCACTGGAGTGGCACTTTTAATTTCCTTCAAGAATTTTTCTTTTGCATTCACAACTTGGCTAACTCTTTGGTGTAAGAGGCCTAGCTTTCAGCCTATCTTGACTTTCAACATGCCTTCCTCACTGAGCTTAATCATTTCTAGCCTTTGATTTAAATTGAGAGATATTTGACTATGCCTTTCACTTGAACACTAGAGGCTATTATAGGGTTATTAATTGGGATAATTTCAATATTATTGTGTCTCAGGGAAAAAGGAGGCCTGAGGAGAGGGAGTAAGGTAGAGAAACTCCTGGCTGGTGGAATAGTCAACACACACACAGGATTTATCAGTTAAGTTTGACATTTTATACTGGCCCAGTTTATGGATCTGCAAAACAGTTACAATAGTAAAATCAAAGTTCACTGATCACAGAGGACCCTAACACATATAATAATAATGCAAAGTCTGAAATATGAGAATTACGAAAATGTGACACGGAGCTACAAAATAAGTAAATCCTGTTGGAAATATGCCAATAAACTTGCTTGACACAGGATCACCATATGTCCCTGTGTGTAAAAGGAAAAAAAAAAAGCAACATCCGCAAAGCACAATACAGCAAAGTGCAATCAAACTAGCTATGCCTGTCGTGTTAAAACTATTATCCTCTACTTGGTCATTAATGTTCCCTGCCAAAAGACACATGGTTAAGTGGGCAAATGTTTTGCAAGCCGATAGTGACCCCCATAAATCCTAGTAGTAGGAAAAACTTTGGTTGACTTTCAGGAGAAAAAAAAAAAAACAACGCCTTTTGAACTCAAAGTGTCACCCTCACCTGTGTATTTCTGTCTGAAATGGCAAATAAGCTACCCTCGGTCTCTGTGTTCTGATTTCCTCCTCTGTAAATAAGATAATAACAACACCCACGTCACACGGCTGTTGGGAGGATAAAAGAATGACATGATGTGCCTGCCAAGACCTGCTAAGATCTGCCATAGCAGAAACAAGAAAAGGAAGCCGAGATGTCCTACCAATTAACTGAAGACATTCCAGTCATGATAATGAAGCCCTACTATGTGTCAGCCACTCTAAGCGACGCTCTCTTTACTCATCCCAAGCAATGCTCATGATTCTAACAGACAGTTATCATTCTTCCCATTGTGTACATAAAACAATGCTACAGTTTATAGCCCTCTGGCCCAGAGAAGTTAAGCAGTTCTCTTCAGATCCTGGCACCAAGATTCTGTGATTAAAGTCTGTGTTCTTCCTCTGATCAGAAAAAGCTCAAGAGCAAATGCAGGAGAACTTTGGTTTGGGAAAAGCAGCCAAAACCCCATAAATTGCCATATCTTTTTCTTAGCTTCTCAATTTTTATGGTTGAGAGTTTTATAAAACTGGAAATCGTTAACAATATCATCAAGTATAGGTAGATTGCAGGAGAGAAACTAGAATATTAAGCATCCTGAGAACAAAATAATGAATGTTAGAGCAACTTTAGGACTAAACACACTATCTCAGCTCAAACTTACCTTGCTCCATCCGTAGGGGAAGAGATATCAGTCACATTTTTCTACATGTTTGTAAAGATTTCCTGGTAAAATGGCAGAATGTCTAACCTAGTATAAAAAGAAGAAATAAAGAGTTGATTTGGAATACAAACTGCAAAAGAACAAGTATGCTTTTATCCGCATTTATACAGAGATTTTTTAAATGTTTACTTGTAATATGATTAGTGTTTGAAAAGATTTATCTAGTATAAAAATAGTTTTAAAGTTGTAAAAAATGTTTTAAATAAATAAGAGGCTCTGAGAACCATCTAGCATTTACAACATTGTTAGTACTGATTGAAGTGTCATTTTAGTAATGCTTCTAAAATTTCCTGCATAAACTAGTGCCCTTATATGTCTACACAAACAGTTTCTCCATCGCAAACAGTATGTATTCTTGGCTCTTAACAAAGACGGATACCTCCAACAGGGGATTAGTATTAGCATTTCTTCAGCACATGGTAAAAATTCATTATGACCTTCTCTTTTAATCTATCCCTACATAATCTACTTGATATTTGGGCCCAAGAAAATAGTGTAAGAGTTTTCATGGGGGAAAATAGTGGCATTTTATTGTAAGCCAGATATTTTTTTCCATACAGGAACTGCTACCCTTCCTGTATGCAAAAATTAATAGGCAATACATTCTTCAAAACTTTACCATTTTAAAACACATATCATCTATATGCAAATATAGAGGACATTAATATTTTCTATTTTTTCTCAAATCCAATTCTCATATTCTTTGATTTTGTATTTGTTACCACTTAGAATACCTAAGATTCTAAAATGCTGGCATTCTGAAACACAACCATTAGGAGAGTTCTTACATATTTAATTTCATGCTCCACTCAGCATAAAGCAGTTGTGGGACTACAGACCAAAGCAAATTAAGTGGCTTCTTAGATAATTTCCTGCTTAATTGAAAGCAGGTACCTTTTTAAAAGTAATAATTAGCATTTGTTTCAAAATGATTGTAAGGTTATTTCTTTTTTTAATACATGGTTGTAGGATAACTTTCTACTGAGTCCAAGCACAGTAGGTTGGGAGCCCTCCCTGCCCAGAATCTAAGGGACATGAATGTGGCTTGGTGCTGACAGCAAATGACTGGGAGCACTCCATGAAGATATGTGGATGTGGGGATATGGACCAAAGTGAGAAAAAAAATACACGCACACACAGACACACACACATATATACGTGTGTATATTTATCATTGACATGTATAATAGACTGGATTCCCTTTTATATCATTCTGCTTAACTTTAAGCATTGGTTTAATATTAGCAAATGGTCTATGATAAGGTTGGCACCCCAGTTCATATCCAACAGGTCTTCCTCATTACAGTATAAAACTGGCCATCACCTGTGATACATTCTCTCTTCTGGAGACATAGTCCTAGCAGTGAATGTGAGCATACCAATAAGAAAATGTGAAAGGAATTGATTTGACATAAATGCCTATAAAATGAGTGTAACTATGGAGTTCTGTTTTGTCAGGAGTCAATTTTCAGACATTTTCAAATATATTGAACTGCTAAAAAGCTTTTAAATTACAGAAAAGAGAAAATGCTTTCTTGTTGCCTAGATTTAATAGAAAAACAGAAAGAGAGAGAGAGGGAGAGACAGACAGAATGAGACACAGAGGGGAAAAGGTATTCTTCAGAACCAAACATTTTAAAACACTCAAGGAAAAAATATACACTAAATTTTATATTGATCAATTGCCATGGTGATTCATACAACTAACAGGGAACATCAGCATCCTAGAACTCCAGGATAAGGTCAAAGAGATGCACTTTGGGTCTTTGCTAAAACTCTAATTTGTCTACAGTCTCTTCAGACTCGGATTCTATTGTCTGTGCATCATCAGATTACATTTAGAACCACTAGCTAGGCAGTTACAATGCAATGTATTAGCAAATCAATCTTTTTTCAATATTTGTAACAATCCTATAGTACTGAGTGCTTAGCCTCCCGTTTTTTCAAGAATTCCAGGAATGTTTTTCTAGTCATTTGCAAAAGGTCAAAGGAAGGAAGGAAAAGAAGAAGGAAGAAAGGGAGGGAGAGAGAGTATGAGATGGACTGAGGAAGAGGGAAAGGGAAGGAGAAAGAAGGGGAGAGAGAGAATTGCCAGCAGAACAGCCTTGAATGAGTCATTAGAGATGTTCACCAGCTATGCCAGTTCTCTATCCTCATGGCATATAGAGTAAAATGACACTTCCCAACCTACTGGAAGTTGAGCATGGTAATGCGGCATGCTTTAGATGAGCCCAATTGATGTTTATCACTGCCAAGCAGAAACCTTTCAGAGTCGATGTAGGATAACCTGCTTCACCACTTTTTGTGGCACAGCAACAGACAACTCTCCAGATGGTAGAGGCTCCATAAGCCTTACTCAAATTTGGAAGAAAAAGACTTGGAAGAAAAAGACACAGAGCAGTGTCTTTAACCAACAGAGAATGGATATGCAGCAGAAGCAAGAAATAAACCTTTGATTCTACTAAGATTTTCTTTAACATAATCTACCAGGTAACTAATACAGTGAATGACTAGAGAAAAGTAAGAGCTCCACTTAGAGCAGTGATTACCATAAAGCTGAAAGGAGAAACAAAAAAACAGAGAAGGTATATGAGGATATGGAGTTCTAGAAAGAATATGAAACTAAAAATTCAAATACTAGCAGTAACTAACTGGTTTTGATGCTAAGAACAATACTTACATTTCCATCAGGTATCCCATAACATATACAGATGGTAGGGGGATATTAGTTTTGAAACTGGGGGAGTTATTTTAGTTCCACTCCAACATATTTTGGCATCCTTCCAACATTACTTCCCTTAGTGCTCAATATAATTTTTGAGGGATTCCTGAAGGAAAAACCAATAGGAGTTGACTGTCGCCTAAAAAAAAAGATACCTGAGTTTCATCTTTGAGTATCTGAACTAATGGAGATGCTGGTTAATGAGACAAAGAACACAGATGAGTGGGAGAATCTGGACATGATGAGACTGGAAAGCCAGTGACACATTCAAAGAGAGACCTCCAGGGATAATCAGAGACCCACTACATGAATCTAGAGTTTATGGGAGAGATTTTGAAGGGACAATATAAATTGAGAACTTTTAGCTTTTTTGTACTACTTTGAATTGGATACGATTATCCAGGGTCAGTACACGTGGGGAGGAAGACAAAACCTCAAATTACACCAACATTTAAGGAACTGGTAATGAAAAGGAACTCACAAAAGAGAATGGGAAAGTGAAGTAGGAAGAATCTTACATAATGAAGCTTCCAGGTCCTTAACTTCTAACTGTTCTTCCAGTTCTTGAATTCCTGTTATGGTTTTACTTTCTTCCCTATTCATTTAGACCACAGTCACTTTTACCTCTTTCTTGCAATGTCAATAGTCTTTCTTATTGATTTACACCACTACCCTACATACCTTCTGCCTTGGGTCAATAAAAAATAATAATAAAAATCCACATTTCTATTCTTACAATACCTTCCCCAGAACTATTTTTCTGGCTATCACTGAATCTGAGGTTAAAAGGCTTCCAGGATTAAGTCCTCTGATTCAAGAACCCAGCCTAAGTATGCAGCTTCTATAATCATATATGCAAGTACTATATTGAGCATGACCATGGGAAGAAAGACCTAATATTTGAGCATATATTATTTGTTGGTCTTGCTCTGTGATATTTTTTTATATAGACCATACTTAATTTCAGAAATAAGGTGAATTAATTTTTATTGCTTTTTTAAAAGCTAAGTAGCTTACGAAAAATGTCATTAAAATATAGTTACTCTCCTTCCAAAAGTCTTAGCCATACCACTAAGCTTAGCTGCCTTCCAAAGAATAAGAAGGTGCTGTTCCCTCCTTCAAAGTATCTTCAATTCTGGCCTCCTTCAAAGTATCTTCAATTCTGGCCAAGAGAAAATCCACTTATGTTAGAATTATTTGAAAATAGTCCCAAACCTAATAGAAATAGAAACTGAGACCGCTTCATAACCTACAATGTTACACAGATAGGCATAGCTCAGCAGTTCTTAACTCTGACTATACATTTTTAGAAACACCTATGCTGCTTTTAGAAAACACTGGGTCTTCTGTTTCCAGAAGGATGGACTAGAAGCACTTTTCTGTATTCCTCTCCCCAAGCACAACTAAAAGTTCTAAGCATTATGTAAAAAAATAAACATGAGAATACTGAAGACAAGGCAAAGAGAAATGGGCAAACCAGCTAGGGAAGTTGGCTCCTAAGGAACAAGATGCAGTGCAATCTCTGGGCCTTTTTTTTTGCCTCAAATATCCCAGATGAAATGCTAGAAAGCTAGCAATCCAGAAATGCCAGAAAGCATAAACCAAAAAAAGTCTCAACAAAAGCCTGCTCTCTCTAGGCAGAGGACAAGGGGGCATTGTAGCCAGAGAGAAAATGCTTAAACAGTCATGGCTTTACTTCAAATACCATAGAGAAAACTGTGACTCCATCCCCTCCCCCACTAGCAAACACTGAGCAGAAGCCTAGATCTCTCCCCTTGCCAGGTACCCCAACACTCTTACCTGAGTAGTGTCAGAGAAAGAAAGTACAAAGCCAAGATTCTCATCCCCACAAGGAAATAAGGGGGTCTCTCTCCCCAGTGGTATCCATTGAGACCATGTGAGGAACCTGGACCAGCACTCCACTCAGAATTAATAGTGTTCCTTCTTTCCCCACTGGAGTGGTATCAGAGAAGACTTACTGGAGGGTCAGGACTTTCGCCACCACTCAGCAATAACAAGACCATCCCAATTCCACAGTATCAGTGGAAGCCACAGTAATGAACAATAATGAAGAGTAATGAAGCCTTCATGCCCAACAGAGACCTAGTGGGGAGCCATAACTCTTAGTGAAAGGCCCATTCCTTTCAGGTGTCAACACAAGCATGGATTTCAACCCCTACCAGCAACAAGACAGCACCTTTCTCCCTCCCCCCCTACCCTACTTCCTCTGTCACACCTGTGTTAGAGACCTTCTAACACAGAAGTTCTAAGTAAGATCCAGAGTCCCAGCATAGTACTCCCAACATCCAAGTTTCAACAGAAAATCATTCTTCATCACAAGAATCAGAAAAATCACAACTAGAATGAGAAAAGAAAACGTATAGACACCAACACTGTAATGACAAAGTTGTTAAAGTTATTGATCACAGACTTTGAAGCAGCAATCATAAAAATGTTTTAGTGAGCAATTATGAATGTGCTTGGAACAAATAAAAATTAGGAAGTCTCAACAAAGAAAACAAAGCTATAAAAAAGAACCAAAAGGATATTGTAGAAATGGAAATACAATAACAAAAAGAAAACAAAACAAAAAACTTAATGGATGACCTCAACAGCAGAATGGAAGGACAAAAGAATCAGTGATCTTGAACATAATCATACAAATTACCCAATCTGGAAGATAGAAAGGAAAATAGACTTTAAAAATGAGCTAAGCCTCAGATACTGATAGTACAATAATAAGATACCTAACATTCACATCCTTGGAGACCAGGAAAGAAAGGAGAAAGAGAATGGGGCTGAAAAATGTATTTTAAAAAATAATAGCTGGAGCAGCCTGGGTGGATGATAGGACATCACATAATAATAAAAGGGTGGATTTACCAAGAAGATATAGTGAGTCTAAATGGTATACACCAAATAATAAAGTTGTAAAGTATGTGAACAAAAACTGGTAGAACTGAAAGGAGAAATAAGCATATTCACAATTATAGTTGGAACTTCAAAACTCCTCTCTCAATCACTGATTGAACAACCAGAAAGAAAATCAGAAAAGGTATAAAAGAACTTAACAACATCATCATCCAACAGAAGCTGACACTCTGCCCAAGAAGAGCAGCATTCTTTTCTAGCAACCATAGAACATACATGAGGCTAGGTCAAATTCTGCGCTGTGAAACAAACCTCAAGGAATTTAAAAGAATTAAATCATACAGAATGTATTCTCTGATAGTAATGAAGTCAAACTAGACATCACTAGCAGAAAGATAACCGAAAAATAAGCCAAAACTTGGCAACTAAACAACACCCTTCTAAATAATTCAAGAGACAAAGATGAAGTTTCAATGAGAATCGAAAAACACATTGAACTGAGTGGAAGTGAAAATACAACATACTAAAACTTATGGGATGCAGCAAAAACAGTGCTGAAAGGGAAACTTACAGTATTGGAAACTTATATTAGAAGGCAGGAAAATTCTCAAAAATCCAAGATCATATCTCAAGAACCTAGAAAAGAAGGAGCAAAATAAGCCCAAAGCAAAGAGAAGGAAGAAATAATACTGATAAAAGTAGAAAGCCATGCAACCGAAAACAGAAAATAGAGAAAATTGGTAAAAAACAAAAAGGTAGTTCTCTGGGCAAAATACAAATAAAATTGACAAATCAATGGCAGGACTAGCAAAGACAGAGGAGAGGACATGAATTAGTAATATTAGGAATGAAACAGTAATATCTGATAGCACTACAGATCCTGCAGACATCAAAATAATAATAATAAGGGATCCCTGGGTGGCGCAGAGGTTTAGCGCCTGCCTTTGGCCCAGGGCACGATCCTGGAGACCCGGGATCGAATCCCACCTCGGGCTCCTGGTGCATGGAGCCTGCTTCTCCCTCTGCCTATGTCTCTGCCTCTCTCTCTCTCTCTCTCTCTCTGTGTGTGTGTGACTATCATAAATAAATAAAAATTAAAAAAAATAATAATAAGAGAATACTACACACAAATTTGACAACTCGGGTAAAATGAACCATTTTCTCAAAAAGTACCACCAATCCCAACTCCCACAACATAGAACAGATATTATAAATAACCCTATACCTATTAAGGAAATTGGATGTGTAATTTTAAAGTTCTAGGAAAAAAGAATCTCCAGGCTCAGATTGTTTCATTACAAAATTCTACCAAACAGTTAAAAAAAAGAATTAACGGGATGCCTGGGTGGCTCAGCAGTTGGGCATCTGCCTTCAGCCCAGGGTGTGATCCTGGAGTTTCCGGGATCGAATCCCACATGGGACTTCCTGCATGGAGCCTGCTTCTCCCTCTGCCTATTGTCTTTGCCTCTCTGTGTGTCTCTCATGAATAAATAAATAAAATCTTTAAAAAAATAAAAACTAAAATAAATTTAAAAAGAATCAACACCAACTACTATGCACTTTCTTCCCTACATTAGAAGAAGTAGAACAGTTTCCAATTAATTTTAGGAAATCAGTATTATCCTGATATCCAAATCAGACAAATACTGTCCCTCCCTTCCCACCCCCCAATAAAAAGAAAGAAAAAGAAAAAAAGGGAAGCTATAGTCTAATATCTCTCGTGAATATAAATGCAACAATCCCTGACAAAATATTAGCAGACAGAATTTAGCACTATTTCAGCTTAGAATTTTATACTGTGACCTAGTGGGTATTTATTTCTGGGATACAAGGAGGGTTCAACATTTGCAAATCAATCAATATAATCTACCATATTTATAGGCTAATTAAGAAAAACTACATAATCCTATCAACTGATGCAGAAAAAGTTCTTGACAAAATTCAATATCAATTAATGATAAAGACTCTCAGAAAACAGGAATAAGGAAGAACTTCCTCAAATTGATTTTAAAAATTAAAAAGTAAATAAATCTATAACACCATACTTAATGATGAAGAGCTGAATGCTTTCCTTCTAAGAACAGGAATAAGGCAAGGATGTTCCATTTCACCATTACTACTCAACGTAGTAGTGGAAGTTCTAGCAAATACAATGAGGCAAGAAAAAGAAAAAAAACAAAGAACTAAAACCCCCTGTTTGCAGATGACATGATTCTCTATGTAAAAAAATCCCAAGGAATCCAAAACAGATCAACAAACTACCAAAAAACCTCCCAGAACAAATAAGTAAGTACAGCAAGGTCATGGAATAAAAGATCAACATACAAAAATCAAGTAAATCTCTACATACTAACAGTGAGCACATGTAAACAGAAATTAAAAATACAGTAGGGTTTGCAATTGCCCAACAAGGTGAAACACTTAGGTATAAATCTAATTAACATGTTCAGAGCTTATATGATAAAAACTACAAAATGCTAATGAAAGAAATCAAACAAGATCTGAATAAGTGGCAACACGTACTGCATTCATAAATCGGGAGACCTCGCATAGTAACTAAGATGTCAATTCTTCCCAAATTGATATATAGTTTATAAATTGGGAGACCTCGCATAGTAACTAAGATGTCAATTCTTCCCAAATTGATATATAGTTAAACACAATACCTATCAAAATCCAGGCAAGGTTTATTGCAGATATACATAAGATTATCCCAAAATTTGTATAGAAAGGGAATGGAACTAGAATATATAGACATATATTCTATATTTGCATACACACATACACACAACACACGCAGGGATAATCTCAGAGGAAGCAGTCTACTAATTTTAAGGCTTATTACATACCTACAGTTGTCAAGACAGTGTGGTATTAATGGAGAGATGGATATACTGATCAATAGAACAAAACAGAGAAACCAAGAATACACCTCACATAAATACTGCCAACTGATTTTTGCAAAGATGTGAAAGCAGTTTAATGGGGGGAGGATAGTCTCCTTCAACAAACTGGATATTCAGGAGCAAAAAATGAAACTTAATCTAAACTTCACACATTATATGAAAATTAACTTAAAATGGATCATGGACTCACATGTAAAATGTAAAACCTTTAGAAGAAAACATAGGAAACAATCTTCAGGACCTAGGACTTGATGGAAAGTTCTTAGGCTGGAAACCAAAGGCATGATTCAGAAAGGAAAAATCAAAAGATCAGATCTTATCAAAATTAAAAACTTTGCTCTCCAAAAGATCTCTTTAAGAAGATGAAGAGGCTAAGACAAAATACTTGCAAACCAAATGTCTGATAAAGGACTCACATCTAGAATTTCTGAACTCTCAAGACAACAGCAAAACATGGACAAAAGATATGAAGGACACTTCATCAAGGAGGATATATGAATAACACATAAGGACATGAAAAGGCATTCAACATCACTAATAATTGGGGAGATGCAAATTAATAATACCACAATGAGATATCACTACACACCTATCAGAATTGTTTGGAAAAAAAGTACTGACAAGGATGGGAGAAACTGGCTCTCTCATACATTGCTGTTGGGAAAGGCAAATAGTACAGCATTCCTGTAAAACAGTTTGGCAGTTTCTTAAAAAAACTAAACATATATGATCATGTGAGCTAGCAGTCCCCCTCCTGGGCATTAATTTCAGAGAAATGAACATGTATGTACAAGCAAAAACCTGTATGTATATTAATGTTCATAGCAGCTTTATTTGTAACAGTCCCCAGAAAGGAAACAACCACAGTGTTCTACAATAGGCAGATAATTAAACTGTGGTATATCCATACAATGTAAGACATCTCAGTAATAAAAACGAATAAATTGTTAATATATGCAGCAACTTGAATGGATTTCAAGGGCATTGGGCTGAGTAGAAAAGAAAAAAAACCTCAAGTCATAAGCTTGTAAGAATCAATTTATATGGCACAACATTGTCTCAAAATGACAAAATAATAGAGATGGAGAATAGATTGGTGGTTGCAAGGGTTTAAGGATAGTGTGGGGAGGGAGGTGACTAAAAAGGGAAGAACCTTGTGTTGGAATAGTTTTGTCTTGATTGTAGTAGCAGTTACAGAAGTCTACAGGTAATGAGCTGACACAGAATTACACAAATACTTTACAACAAAGTAAAATCAACTTCCTGATGTTTATTATTGTACTATAGATATATAAAATGTAACCAATGGTGAAAACAACCTGAAGGGTAAATAGGACCTCTCTGCGCTACCTTCTGAACTTCCTGTGAATTTACAATTCAAAGGAAAATTTTTGTTTTAAAACATAGGATGTTGAGGCCACACACCAGATCAGGTGAATAAGAATTTCTAGGGAAGGAATATAGCCAACAGTATTTTTTCAAAGTTCGTGGGGGTAATTCTAAAGTGTGTTTAGGATTGGGAATCCCTGGTAGCTAGTGGTATTACTGAAACTACAAGTGAGCAGCATACCTGTAAGTCTAGTGGGAGAAGTGAAGAGATAACTAAATATGTGATATATTTTAAGTCTCCTGAGGGTGGTTGTTTTTTCCACCCTAATGATGAAGCCTGGCATTTAAGCTGAATCCAAATAATGCGGATGGGATAATCAGCTATCCATTATGTTATAGACCATTTTATACAAAAATGCCAAACCCGATAGACTGTTCTTTGGATTCTAAAGCATTTGGTACCAATGTTATAATTTTAAAACGCTAAGGAGCAATTACAATCACATTTAAATAGGCAGCAATTTTAGAAAATTAATGTTTCACGGAGTCCTCATTTTTGATGGGTAACAAAATGGGTTCAAGGGTGTTTTAAAAAAAATTAACAAACTGTTGACAACTACCAACTATAACCCTGGGGGAACATATGACAATTATTTCCTATCTTGACCAGGGATTCTAATATATTAGTTACTTTTATTAATAACCGTCAACCATTGCCTAGTAACTCTTTGTAATTAACTATTTGGGAAGCATGTTGAAGACATTGAATCCAAGGATTATTATGAGCCAATAAATGACAACCTGACCAACTAAATGCCTTGTGTCCTTAGCACCATCATCAAAAGATACTGCACTACGCATCTTCCTCAGCCAGGCCAGATTTAAAATTTTTCAGAGTCCTCTGCTTTCAAAGGGTTTAAAACCTGTTTGAGGACTAGACGAAATATATAAACTTAAACAACAAGGCAAAGAAAGGGTGAAATCTGGACTAATAGAAAGTAGAAAGGGGCCAAAGTGCTTGTTTTCACTGGAGGTATCTTTATGAGGTGGGAAGGGAGTCTGCATCTCCTGGGCTCATTCATCCTGCAGATAAGCAGCTTCAACAATGTAGATCTATCCCATCCGTAGGAGGGTTGGTTGCCCTTAGTTCTCACTTGTGGACTTAGATCCAAAACTGCAGCTGTTTTGAACCGAGAGGTTTGGCCAAAAAAGTGAAATGAGGCATAGGAAATCACCTCCTACCTAATTCTGGTCAACAGTTGTGTCTTCTTTCCCCCTAGCTCCAGAGTTTAAAGATTTTGCCTTACTCCAAAACCACGAATCCCTTCCATCTCCTCGTTTTCCTCCTCCTCCTTGCTCTTTCTCCCTAGCTCACTCCAAATAGGATCCTCACATACTCCCCATGCTAATTTAGAGCACTACAATTTCCCAGATTTTTCCGCCTCTTCTGGGAAGATTTATCTTTTTGGAAGAGCGATCTCATTCCCAACTTTAAGTTTCTGTCATAAAGTACGACTTAAAGAGCAAATGAGAACCACCGCGCTTTAATAAGGGATAGTGCGAATTCTTTTAAAGCAAGTTGTTTTGTGCTTGTGGGAGGTAATCGACACCTACTCAGACATTCTTCTCTAAGACAGCTGAGGTTTATCATTTTCGTTATTACGGCAATGAATTTTTCCTCCTTTGCTTTATGCCTTTTGGCAGGAGCCTCAGCTCTGCAGGTGTTAGCGCTGCAAGGGCTGAACCCAACCGCCAGTAGGTCAGGTCGGCCGAGCCTAGCATGGGGTGTTGCCCAGCAAAACAGAGCCCAGGGAGACCGCGACTGAGGAAGGGCGCCTGCAAGCGCGCTTCGGAGGAGCCTGGGACCAGAGCCCTGGAAAACTAGAGCGAGTGCCCTTCCTGGCAGGGGGAACCCGCAGGAGCCTAAAAAGACGGGGAGGGAGAGAAAGAGAGGGAGGGAGGGAGAAGGAGAGGGAGAAGAAAAAGAGAGGAAAAAGAAGGAAAAGAAAAAAAGAAAAGGGAAGAAAAAGAGAAAGGAAAGGAAGAAAAAAGAAAAGAAGAAAAGAGAAAAGAAGAAAAGAAAGAAAAGAAAAGGAAAGGAAAGGAAAGAAAAGGAAAGAGAAGGAAAGAGAAAGAAAGAGAAGGAAAGAGAAGGAAGAGAAAGAAGAAACCCACCCCCGCGCTCCCCAGCCCCGCGCTAGCTGCGAGCGCGCGGGCTGGCGGGGCTGCTCCAGCTGGAAGTCATTGTGCCGGCTGGCGTCTGCGTTGTCAAGACGACCGCCCGGCCGGCGCCAGCGGAGGGGGGAGGCGGGCTCGGTGAATGGGTGACGTCACGCGGCCGGCGCCAGGCAGTCTGGGCTGCGGAGCCAATGAATCAGCTGTCGGGGGGAGGGGGCGCGGCGCGCGGGAGGAGGCGCAGGAATGCGCCGCGAGCCGCGCGGCCTGGGCGGGCGGGAGGCGCCTGCGCCTGCTCCTGCGCCTGCGCGCGCCGCCCCGCCCCGCCCCGCCCCGCCCCCCAGCGGCCCGAGCCGCCCGGGCTCGCCTTCCCCGCGCTCCGCGTGCCTCGCGCCGGGGCCGCGGCTCCACGCCCGCGAGCTGGGCCTGGCTGGCTGAGCGAGCATCCGCTCTCCACTCGTTTCCACTCACGCACGAGAAAGGGAAAACCAAATAAAACTTGTCGAGAAAGTGGGCTTTGAAGGTGCCGATGCGGTAATTCACAGGGGCCCTAACCGCGTGCCCTGCCGTGTGCTGGTATCACTACAAAGGACCCGGAGGTTTGGAAAAGCTCAGACTTGCACAGGGAAGAACGAAATGTAAAGACTTGACGATCCAGGCCCGGAGCCGGCTGCCGTGGCTCCCGTGACTCCCTTGTGCCCTTCCTGGACGGTGCCTTTGAGGGTCTGGAAGGCAAGTGCACGACTGCAGAAGGCGCCGGGGTTTCGGTGCTTCTGTGCTTTGTTTGCCCTCTGTCTTGCTGTCTGCTGGGCAGTGACCTCCAGAAGACCACGGGTCATGGCCATTTCTGTATCCCCAAGATGCAGCGCTCTCAGGCGGCTGGTAAAGACAATGTGATGGATCATCTACACTGCAAGAGCCAATGATCTCTGGGTAAAGGCTTGAGTAAAATGAATACCCTTGGATTCCTGAACATCTATTTTGGGCGCTTACTTACTGGTTTTTGGCGGCGTCCAAGATTGATGATGCATTGCTACTGACGCTGGAAAACTGGGGAGTGTGCCCGAGTACTACAGAGGATGTTAACTCTGCCCTCCCTGCTGTAGGCCTTTCTCTGTCTGGGTCTCCTGTTTCTTCATCTGTAAAAGAAGTCGACTCTGGGAGATGTTCTCTCAAGGCCTCTAAAGTGCCTCTCCCTCTCTCTGTCTCTCATGAATAAATAAATAAAATCGTTAAAAGAAAAAAAGACCTCTAAAATGCTAGAAGCCCACCACTGTATCAGCCTTTAAAATTAAAATTTTGAGTTCACTATTCCTCCAGTTGCATTTGGTAAACACGATGGTTACTGTTTCATTCAACAAACAGCTCACGGTGAACTGCATGTGAATAGTAAGTACTTAGAAGGTTTAGTTAAATGTTTTTAAAGTTAGAAGTTCCATACATGCAACTCTCAAGGACGAATGAGAAAAACCTACCCAAACACCAAAGAGCTGGAACACTATGAGATTTTACTGCTGTTGCACATCAATAGAAATTTCATTTCATTCCCTGTTTCTCTGTCTTCTAGGATCCCTGAACTGAAAGCACATCCTATGCAAGAAAGAAAGAAACTAGAAAACAAAAGTGGGGTCCCTGGGTGTCTCAGTTGGTTAAAGATCTGACTCTTGGTTTCAGCTCAGATCATGATCTCAGAGTCCTGAGATCAAGCTCCATGCCCAACAGGGAGTCTGCTTCAGTTCTGATCACCCTCTCCCTTTCTCCCCCTCTCCCTGCATGCTCTCTCAAATAAATTGTTTTTTAAAAAGTCAACAAAAGAAGACGCTAATAAACTGTTATAGACCAGTGCATCTCCAAGTTACAGGTGCACTGAATCACCTGCCATCTGCTTGAAACGCAGACTGTGGTGAGGCCTGGGATACTGGATGTATATAACAAGCATCCAAGTGATGCTGGCTCATGGACCATACTTTGAATAAAGAGGGTCTATACTACAAAGTACCAAGGAACTCCTAAATCAAGAATATGATGGAGGTAAACCGGTAATGTGTCCCAAAACCTCAAGGTGAACTTGAGCCAGGTAACTGAGGATGTGTTGGAGGAGGGGAATGAAAATGCTTATAGGAGAGCAAATGGCATAAAAAAACATCACTGGAGGGAAAAGAGCATGGATTAAGTGACGCAGTGGAGAGGATTTTGTTTGACTTCAGTTAAGAAATACTTTAGGGAACTATAAAAGATGAGATATGTTATTTACTAGTGGGGTGAGTAGTATGACAATAAACCAGGGAACTTACAATTTCAGAGCTGAAAAGCTCTCAGAAGTTCTCTATCCCAACAATTTGGTGTGGATGAGGAAACTGTGCAACAAAATGATTTCATTAGGTAATGGTAGGGTGGGGTGAAGCCAAGCTGAGGAATTTAGGTTGCACACATTCTGTAGACAGCCAAGTCCTTGATAGAAGGAAAACCATTTGTATTGTGGTGCAAGGTGGAACCATGCAGGAAAAAATGAAAGCAAGAGAGACAGACCTATAGGAAATAGTTTAACAGTTGAAGCATGGGTTTGAGGGCAAGGTCTGTTCTAGGGAGATGAGGAAATAAAAGGAAAGGTTTAATCTGAAAAACTTTGTGCATAAATTAAAGGCTGGAAGCAGTTGATTAAGTCATCTTTTACTATAAGAGAATTTCCTCCATCCCTCTCCATTCTAACACAATGTTTTTCAACCCTGACTCCATATTAGCATCACCCCTAGGAGCTTAAAAAAAAAAAAAAAAAAAAGGAACACACCTGGGCTCCACCCCACATGAATTTAATCAGAATCTCTGGGAGTGGAGCCCTGGCATCAGTATTTTTTAAAGCTCCCCAGATGAATATAATGTGCAGCCAGTGTTGAGAATCACTAATCAGATATATAGTCACCAGCTCATTTCATAGACTTCATTTCTGTCCCTGAATATTTCCCCAAGTGTTAACTATTACACTGGCACTAGATCATTTTTGATACTTGGTGTGTTTTGTGGTGGGTTTTGATGCTTTATGGCATATTCCCTAAGTTCAATGTCTTCTACCCCTCATTAACTGTCATGACTTAGTTGTGAGTATATCCTGATACCTCTCATTTGCAAGAAAAGGAAAAGTGATTTGGCATATTATTGGATGGAAACGATAGATCCGGCTTATGAACCTATATGGTACCATAGTGTGGCAGTGCATTGCCTTGCAGCCATTTTATTTGATTTTCCTTTTGCCTTAATAATCTGCATTAACAGGCTCTTTAGGATTAGAGTTGATGAAAGAAGTACTTAAAATCGCTACTTGGACTCTTGGAACTTTTTGGTCTTCTCTCAAAAATTAGTTTTTGCCAAAAAAAAAAAAATCATGAAAGTGAGATATTCTTGTGGCTTTTCCCTTGATTACTAACAACTTTTAAACCTTCACGGATTCATTTATTCTTCTAAAATTGAGTACCTACTATGTGTCAGATACTTTTTCAGGCTTGAGGATTCCAAGAAGGAAAAGCATTTTCTCTGTTCTCAAAGAGGAACAGATAAGCACAGTTAATTTCAGGCATTCTATTTATTCAGTTTGGACACTTAACAGGTACTTGGTTTTTCTACATGATCTTACAGTTCCATTTTGTGAGTACTTTACAAAATTCTTCAAAAACCAAAATATAGAGAATATTTTCCCCTCTCATTCTCTTTCTACATTTGCCTAATTTCACAATTACACCCCATGAAAGTCACTATTCTTAATTTTTGAGATATCCTTCCAGAGTATTTTTATGAGTAAACAAGCAAATGCAAATATATTCTTTTTTTTTTCACTGTTCCGTATCTTTTTAATTTAAAAGTATTGGTGAAGGGGGTTCCTTCTATATCAAATATATTCTTTTTCATTTTGTTCTTCCTCCATAATATTCTGTTGTCTGGAAGTACCCATAATTTATGTTACTGTTATTGATGGTGAGCTAGGTTACTTCCAATCTTTTATTACAAAGCTACATAAAAACCCTGTATCTGTGTCATTTTACACATGTGGGAGTTTATTTGCTTTTGTTTTGTTTTGTTTTAATGAGATAGAGAGGGAGAGACAGAGGGAGAGAGAGAGAGAGAAAATCCCAAGGAGGCTCCATGCCCACCACAGGGCCAAAACTGGGGCTCGATTTCATGACTCCCAGACCATGACCCATGCTGCAATGAAGAGTTAAGACCATTAACTGACAAAGCTACCCAGGCACCCCCTTATGAGTTTGTGGAGTAAATTCCTACAAGTGAAGTCACTAGGTCTTTAAAGAGTATATGTTAATTTCCTCAAGATAAATTCATAGGCATGAGATTCCTAGGTTGAAAGGTGTAACTATTTTTAAGTTTTCTGATACTGACAAATCATCCTGTACCAATTTATTTTCTCATTTGCATAGTACATAAGTACCCATTTCTCCGAAACCTTGCCTGTACTAGAAACCATCTTTATCTTTTTTTATGAATTCTTGTTCATTTGATAAGAATGATATGTATTTGTATAAATATATATTATAAATAATATGGTATATCATTTAACTATATATATATACATATATACTAACATATATGTTTGATATGTGTCTTTAATCCTTATTTAAACACTATTTTCACTTAAAAATCTATAGAGGCTTTAAAAATCATGTGATAATATCAATCTTTTATGGGTTTTTTTTTAAAGATTTTATTTATTTATTCATGAGAGAGACAAAGAGACAGAGAAAGAGGCAGAGACACAGGCAGAGGGAGAAGCAGGCTCCATGCAGGGAACCCAATGTGGGACTCGATCCTGGGACTCCAGGATCACGCCCTGGGCCAAAGGCAGGCACTAAACCACCAAGCCACCCAGGGATCCCCTCTTTTACGGTTTTTGTTTGTTGTTTTAACACATAAAAAAGCCTATGCCACTCTAAAATCATAATAGTATTCACCTTTATCTTTTTCTAGTACCTAAGGATTTTAAGTAGTGTTTAAAACCCAAATAAGCCATAAATATGAGTACATAACTCTGAGTACTTACAAATGCTTTATACCTACAATGTAACTATCTTTTCTGTTTTAAGAAAACTTTTGTGTCCTTTTTAAAATACAGATAACTAGAAAAGGTAGCAAGGGGGACTAAGACTATCTAGTGTCCCATCAGCCTGAGACAATCCCTATTAACATTTAGAGCAAATCCAGTTAGTTTTTTATGCATAAATATACACACACACACACACACACACCGGTTTTCTTTCTTTTTTAAACAAAAAAATTGGTATTATGCCCTGCATATATTTTATGCTTGCTCTCCACCACCCCCATCTCAGCCCGTTAGCCACACAAGTGAATATCTTTCTATGTCAGTGACTCTACATTCCCATCACTAGTAACCCATTGTATGTTGGAGAACCCCCTGATAAGATCATTTCAGCTCCAAGAGAAAGAAGCCTAGGCAGAAGCACTTCAGGGAAAACCTCACCTGTCTCTTTGATGTTCATCTGGCCAGAATTTCTGGCAGCAGTTTAAACCTATTGTTTCCTCAAAGAATTTCAGTTTCTTTGAGGGAATAACTGCCAGAAAAAAAAAAAAAAGAAAGGAAAGAAGGATAAGAAGAAAAAGAAAGAAAGAAAGAAAGAAAGAAAAAGAAGGAAAGAAAGAAAAAGAAGGAAAGAAAGAAAGAAGAAAGAAAGAAAGAAAGAAAGAAAGAAAGAAAGAAAGAAAGAAAGAAGAAAGAAGAAAAAGAAAAGAAAAAAAGAAAAAAAAAGAAAAGAGAAGAGAAAAGAAAAGAAAAGAAAGACTGTCTGGCTAACATAGTGGTCAATCATTAACCTGCCCTAATAAGCGAGACCACTGTGAAAGAAAACAAAAATCACTTTCTCTGCAAGACATGATTCAAAATATTCTTCTAGACTTGTGTGCTTCCTTTCACTTTCCCACACCGGTTCTTTTCCCCCTACCAGTACATCTCCTTTCAGATAATTTTAAATGTATGTCCCTTATGTATTTCTTACCAAAAATAATGACATGCTTTGCTCTCCCAGAGATCTGACCTTAAGTTTGTTCTAGTTGCAATACTAGTATAGACCATCTCATCAATTATGAATGTATTCATGTGTGTGGAAGCAAGAGTAGGCCAGTGATAATGTTACCTTTTTCTGGAGACTTACCCTTATAAATAAATAATGAGATGTTTCTGCGAAGTGCCTTTAGCAAAGGCAGGGGAAAGCATTACTTCTCAGACTGAACATTTTAAAGATTAAAAACTGATATTAAACAAAAGTAATACCAAAGTTTTCTCAAATGGATATAAACAATTTATGTGGAAAAAATAAACAAAATGAACTGGAAATTCTAATGCTAAATTGTGTGGCTAAAGTTCTCTAGCTGGCAAGTATAAAATCAAAGTGAACAAATCAGAAGATCTAAAATAGATATGCTGGGAAATTTATGCTTGGATATGCAGGGAAATTTATCTACCTCCAAATATGCTGTTCATTAAAAATAAATAAACCGCACTAAATTTTTTTTTTATTTTTTTTTAATTTTTATTTATTTATGATAGTCACAGAGAGAGAGAGAGAGAGAGGCAGAGACACAGGCAGAGGGAGAAGCAGGCTCCATGCACCGGGAGCCCGACGTGGGATTCGATCCCGGGTCTCCAGGATCGCGCCCTGGGCCAAAGGCAAGCGCCAAACCACTGTGCCACCCAGGGATCCCGCACTAAAAATTTTTAATTAAAGATATCATTTTTGATACTAGCTACATTCTTACCTATTAAGTATAATACTGAAAAACTCTCTTTGAAAATAATTTCGATGAGTAATATAACCCAGCAGTATGTATGATACATTTTTATTATTATATATCTATAACCTCATATTAGGTTTATATATTAAGCTAGATATTCAAGTCTAGGAACTAATTCAAATAGCTTTCCGAAGTATAACAAGTGCTAGTTTCCCAAATGGATCTGTTCTGTACTGTAGATTCTAGTCCCATTGCTAGCAAAGTAGAAAATGCTTTGTGGTTGCCACTAGAGGGCAAATAGCCTCCTGGACTTCTCTTTGACCAAGGAGCATCTCTCCAGGCAGCCAAAGTTTCAGTGTCTCATAAACCTAGTTTTAATTCTGGCATTGCCAACGTCTAGTCAACCCAGTCTCAGCAAGCTAAGAACTTTTTAAGTCAAGACTTAAATGTGCTCTTTTACCATTTTACCAAATGGATAGATCTTTTGCCTGAGTGCACTAACTCCTGACCTTCTTATCCTAACCCTTTCCAATCTAAATCTTAAACCTCACTGCTCTGCCACTTAGGTGAGCTAATATCATAGCGTTCTTAGATCTCAGAGTGGCCCAAGACACCCTTTCCAATCTGACCAATCTCTGCTTACCTCTCCAATCTCATCTCCTACTGCTCTCTGATACTCCCTCTGCCTTGTAACACTTTACAATTGTTGGCAGGTCCTTAAACATACCACATCATTCCATACTCCCATTCAGGCTATTTCCTCTACCTGGGATGCTGGCATTATCCACCACGTTTTTGAAGACTTAGTTCAGATATCACCTGTGAGAAGCCTTACAGTCTCTGCTGATCCCTTTCTTTCCCTTCTTCTTTTTCCTAAGCAATAGATTTAGTGTCTCCCTTCTCTCTACTCCTCCAGCATCTTGCACACACCTCTGTTAACAATGCTAACTCTACTTACTATTGGGATTATGTTTGGCAGAGTATGAACATTCAGTCTCAAATGTTTTGTCTTTTCTTTTTTTATTAGAAATTGTTAGGCATTCTGAAAGGATGAAATATGAACACCCCCTTTCCTGTCCAGGATGCAGATTCCCACAATTGTGGGTTTTGAATACTCTGCTCTTTCTGCCTTTAAAAAGGAGGTACAGGATTTCTGCTGATGAAAAATTGGATGTCACTGCCAATTAAAAGAAATATTTGGAATCTGGAGAGACCGAGGAAAACTGGAAAAGGTTTTGAGAGGCCAAATATTACTGCCCAGAGTCAAAGAAAATGGTCTGAAAGTACAGCCACTGTCACCGCCAGGAAGTGTCCCAGGAGGGGCACTGCTGAAATGTGCCCAAGCCCTAATGAACTAACTCTTTGCAGCTCCCAAGAGAGGACCATCTAGTTGAATCGGAGTCCTGCCTTTACTAGACAAATAATCATGGGGTATGATTCTCAGCATGATTAAGTATTTTAGTTTAGTTTTTTTTTTTCCCAAGCACAAACAACTCCTCAAAGCTATCAAAGAACATTGAACACAAGAAGTATCTGAGAAATCATCCCAGGCAAGAGACATGGCAACTAAAGGTAATGTGGTATTCTGAGTGGGATCCTGGAACAGAAAAAGAGTATTACCTGAAAACTAAGGAAATGTGAATAAAGTGTAGACTTTTGTTAATAATAATTATCAGGGTTGGTTCATTAATTATAATTTTATATATATATATCATATGAAAGTAAGATACTACCAACAGGGGAAACAGTGCGTAGGGTTTATGGAATTTTCTGTATTCTCTTACCCAATGTCTCTGTAAATCTAAAAGTGCTCTAAACATTAAAGTTTATGAAGAATAAACAAGGAGGAGAAGGAGGAGGAAAAAGAGAAGGGGGAGGAAGAGAAAAAGGAGAAGAAAAAGAAAAAGAAAACCCTAGCCTGTGAAAATGTCTCCTTCAAAACTCTCAGGACACTGGAAGCATTCAATGCACCTGCAGCCGTGAATCCCATGAGTGCGGGACCAATTCATGCTGATATCTGCAGTGCCTGGTTTTATTTATTTATTTTTAAAGGTTTTTATTTATTTGAGAGAGAGAGAGAGAGAGAGAGAGAGTGAGAATGCGAGCAAGGGGAGGGGAAGAGGCAGAGGGAGAAGCAGACTCCCCGTTGAGCAGGGAGCCAGACACAGGGCTCCATCCCAGGACCCTGAGATCATGACCGGAGCTGAGATCAAGAGTCAGGTACTTAAGCAACTGAGCCACCCAGGCATCCTCCCAGATCTGGTTTTAATATTTGGTACATGCAAAGTTGTTGAGTTAAAATTTCTTTCCAATAAGGAAGTAGCAAGGCGTGGTAAAGGGAACGTTTTTTTTTCTGCTGATACATAAAACTATAAAATATATTTTGTTTGCTTAAGTCGATAAAAAAAAAATTTGTAGGCCTATCCAGTTCAACAGCTTTTGCCCTGACATTTAGAAAAAATGTTATAAAACAAACTAATATCTCAGTGCAGAAAAAAAAATCAAACTCCATTCTTAAAAATGTTACCATTTTTCTGTTGTTCACCTGGAGGAAAACCATCCTTATAATAATGAGATATTAAAATTGAGGCAGAAAATACATAGAGATCTGGTATAAAATGTCTAAATAGTTTTAAGTCAAGAATGAAGGTTCAATTTCTTTTCATATAAAAGGGAACAAACATATAAAAATTATCCTAAGTACTAATATTTGAAGTACATAGAGTAAAAATAGAAAGTGCTCATATATTTTTGATATAAAAATTGTTCTCCTGTATGTTTTTTAGTTTAGTGAAAAATCTCTTGGCAAGTGATACTTACACAAATAGCATTTCTTCTATGAGGGATATTTCAAAATAACTTGGAATATAGACATTGTATTTTTAAATTTAAATATCTCATGACCTTTGTCTTTCAATATGGCAATATGGTAGACATTTACACGAAAAGAAGAAGGTGTGGAAGAAAGGACTCACATGTGGAATATAATAAATAGTGAAAGGGACTAAAAGTGAAAGGAGGTAAACTGAGTGGGGAAAAATTAGAGAGGAGGACAAACCATGAGAGACTAACTCTGGGAAACAAGGGGTTGCATAAGGGGAGGTGGATGGGGGATGGGGTGACTGGATGACAGGCACTAAGGAGGGCACTTGATGAGATGAGCACTAGGTGTTACACTCTATGTTGGCAAATTGAATTTAAATAAAAATTTTAAGAAATTAAAAAAAATTAAATTAAAAAAAAAAACGAAGAAAGGAAACAAGGCCAAAAAATAAAGGTTCCAGATAATGAATTCAAAAATGTTTCTTCTGCCAGCGTTCTGTGCAATGACTGAAGCAGTTGGGGTCTTGCTGATGACTCAGGACTCTGCTAAGCTGTCTTGCTTATCACTAAAGAGGCTATCAAGCACACAAATATAAAGCTGTAACTCTCTTTCCCTGGCAAGGAAGTAAAAAAAAAAAAAAAACCTAATAGAATTTTTAGTTTGAACAGACAATCCATACTGATATTTTTGATACAGTGTGAGAAAAGTAAAAAGGTCATTTTTTGGTACTCTCAGAATAAATGTAAATCAATGATGTTTCAGAATATACTTGCTTCCAGGTATAGATTAAAATATATTCCAGATAATATATTAAACTATATTAATCTCAGAAGATGCTAATTAACTCCATGAGATAGATGTGCTAATTAATCACGAGATGAATTTTCCATTTCTCTTTTAAAATGAATAAAAGGAATTAGTAAAAGGAGACAAGGAGGAAATGCATGTGATGAGAGGCAACAGGTTGGAAAGAGCTCTAGGTCATACAGAGGAAAGAAGACCAGGTCCTTACCTGTGCCAACAAATCTGAGTGAACTATCATGTTTACTCTATGTGCCTACTGTGCTTGGGTATTACATACGCATTTTCTAAGTTTCTTGAAAACTTCAACAAATTGATTACCCATATTTTAGAAATGAGGACTATAACATTCAGAGAGCTTAGTACTTGGTCCAAGTTCATCCTCTTCCCTATCCAATAAGAAATAGACCCAGGTGTCAAACCTAGATCTATCTGATCCCATAGATTATTATATTAGTACCTACTGTACTATCCCTCAGCATTTCCCTGTTAAAACATTTCAAGTTTGATTTTAGATTGGAGATTTTATAAGTTAATTCATATTTGTTAGAGTTACTGAAAGTCTAAACTCATTTTATTGACGCTAATTGCATCATTTCCAGGATGCCTGGGTGGCTCAGCGCTTGAGCACCTGCCCCTGGCTCAGGGCATGATCCCGTGGTCTCAGGATTGAGTCCCACATTGGGCTCCTTGCCTGGAGTCTGCTTCTCCCTCTGCTTATGTCTCTGCCTTTCTCTCTCTCTTTCATGAATAAATAAATAAAATCTTTTTTTAAAAATTGCATCATTTCCCTCATTTTTTTTGATCTATAACCTTTGCTATCCTTTCTGGTCCATAAAGAAAGATTTCATTACTTTTGCCAAATGCTTCATGCTATATATACCATAAACCAGGACAATTTTTAGTAGACCATTATGCTATAGCTACACTCAGAATGTGCAGAGCAGTAGTTAAAATCTGATTTCCTATATATGTTTTTATGGCTCAGTTTTAATTCTGTAAACTTCTTGTGGTGGATTATTATTGTTTCCAGTCCTCTGTAGATATTTTTCATCTTGTCTTTTACCTTCTTAAAATATGAGTGTTGGTTGTTTTAAAGTCTTTGTATGAAAACTCTATTAGGGATCCCTGGGTGGCACAGCGGTTTGGCGCCTGCCTTTGGCCCAGGACGTGATCCTGGAGACCCGGGATGGAATCCCACGTTGGGTTCCCGGTGCATGGAGCCTGCTTCTCCCTCTGCCTATGTCTCTGCCTCTCTCTCTCTCTCTCTCTCTCTCTCTCTCTCTCTGTGTGTGTGTGTGTGTGTGTGTGTGTGTGTGTGACTATCATAAATAAATAAAAAGAAAAAGAAAAGAAAAGAAAACTCTATTATCTAGATCACCTGTGAGTCTGTTTATCTAGGCTACTTTTCTTCTGGATTTTGATGACATCTTGTCTCCTTGTTTCTGGTTACAAGGCACTGTATGTGAAATGTATCAAGAGACCCTAAATAATGCTATTTTCCTCCAGAGAGAATGTGCATATGCTTTTGCCAGGCAGCTAGGTTAGCGGCACTAGGAACCCCTACACACCCTAGCCCAGTTGCCAAACGGAGGTCATCTGATGTTGGGCTCCCGTTCCTCCAAGAATTGATCTATTTCCAGCTCACTGTCATTTCTGGAGATAGCCTTTCTCGATCCAAATTGACTGCCTGAAGTATTTACCAAGATCCTTGGCAAACGATGATCTCTAATTTTTGGTCTCCCGCCTCCATGAATCTGCCCAAAGCTTTGTCAGATTGCATCCTCTCAGCCACAGATTTCAGAATTAGTAATCACCTTTAGGGAAAAGGACATCCAAATATCAGGCTCACCCCTAATGACTCTCATCCTTTGTCAGATCTTGCCCTCACAATTCTTCATTCCTTGCTGGTTCTGCAATTATTTTAGATTTTTTATTTTTGTATTACTTAGTCCAGCTTCTCTAGCTGCTCTTGGTGAGAAAGTAGATCTAAAACAACCCCGTCTATCATTCCTGGAAGTGGTTTTACCCATACAGTATCCACTGTGGGTTTTTAAAAATTATTTATTGTCAATACAAAAATACAGCTCCCTTTAAAAATTTAGATATTTGGCTTCTAATAAAAAAATAAAAGTTACAGCAAACTGACCCCAACTCCTGCATGTTACAATCTGTTGATTGGAGTAAGGGCTGTCATCTTGAGATTGATCAGGAATGATTCTATTTCATAAGAGTTTCCAACACCCTAGTTCGATACACCAGTCACCTTTGTTCATTTCTGCTACTTTCCTGGCTCCTAATAACATTTGCTTTTGTGACCCCTGGTCCAGTGACTGTTTATAAACTTGCAACAGGGGTCCAAAAAGGCTAACTAAAGTTCTTTTCCCAGAATACAGATATTTTGCTTACTCCCATTGATAACCCTCAGAACTAAAGAAATTTCTGTCCACAGAATATGGTTGAGGTAAATCACACAACATCATTTTTATAATGTATTCTGCAACAAGTTTGCATCCATAAACATCTCTCTTACTTGCTAAGTCACAAATTTTGATTATCTCACTCATGACCAAGCAATTCTAATCTGGAGATTGCTTAAAGACTTACAATTTCTTCTTTAATTGAGTCTCATTTCCTTGTTTCCTCAATTGAACTGATTAAATATTTGTGCATGGAAATTTTGCAAAAATTAATTTGTGTGATAGTGAGTGTTCGGTTTTGGAGGAAAGGCCAACTTTCCCATGCATTCTATCCACAGTTGGCAAATATTCATTCTGTCTCTAAACCCATCAAATATATATAAGAAGACACCTTGTACCAGGCGCCAATCTAAATGCTGAAGATGCTAAGACGAATAAGACATAGGCCCAGAACCAGAGAAGCTCACTGTAATAGGAAGACGGACACAGAAAACAATATTTGGGTTTTTGTTTTGTTTTGGTTTTTAGAAGACAATATTTGTAACACTCCAGGATGACTATGACAATGGAGTTGTGAACGAAGACCTATGGGAGGTATGTCTGAAGAGTAGGGGTAAGAAAAAAAGGCTTCTCAGAGGAAGTAGCATTTCAATGTGCCCTTAAAATGATGATATTGGTGTTAAGTAGAGAATAGGAAAAAGGTTTTTATGGTTTCTTGTGTAAACCATCTTTCCTCAAAACTCCCCCTGGCTCCCCTGCCTCAAATTCTTTCCTCTAGCAATCTATTCTCTAGATTGACATTTCCAAAGCAAAATCAGAGCATTGGTTTCCCAACCTCTTCATGATTAATTCAGACCCTTCAGGTGACATACAATGCCTTATCATTTTGGGCCCTCTCCCATATATCAAGTCCCAGCTCCTGCTTCCAGTCAGGACATGAACACCCAAAAGACGATGCTACTTCATGCTTCCATGTCATCTGCATGAGTTTCCTCTGCCTTATCATGGCATCCATGCTTCCTTCTACAGTTCTTCAGGAATACCTTTTTTAGTACCTGCCCACTGTGCAGTAAAGCCCGACTATCTTACCTTGGTTCATTTAAAAGACTCTGGATCAAATAGTTCAGCCCAGTGCTTAGCACGGAGAGGTTCCCAATATCGTTGGGTTGGGGGTGAATGAATGAACCAAAGAAACAAACACTGTGATGCTTATTGTAACTACAGGTCAAGGGAGAATGGATAAGTTGGAAGGAGATGAAATACACAAGGTACTATCTATGTATGAAGATAACTGTATCTCAGGATATTATATACACATGTTCCTTTAGATGATACTACTACACCTCTGAGATACTGTCCTTCACTTAACTCGAGGAACGTTTCATGGTAGACAGATTTTTCAATATTTTGACTTAAAAGAACCTTCTATATTCTGATAATAAAGGAAAATACCAGCTGACCTGACAGCAACATCACAAATATAAATGGCTTGAAATAAAACATAATGATGGTTACATCCTTGAAGTCAAGGTTTCTCCAAGGCTTACAACTATGCTATTTCTATTTACTCTTCCTCATTCCAAATCTCAGTCACTATCCCGTTATAGCTCTAACTCTGGTCCTAATTTTTCTCAACAGTTGGAACTTTAGGCCCAATTTGGTATCTTGGATTGGATCCTTGAAAGGGAAAAGAACACTACTGAAAAACCTGGTAAACTCCAAATAAAGACTGTAGTTAATAGTAAAACAATAAGGTTAAGTTCTTAGTCAACACAAATGTACCATAGTTTTGTAAGATGTTAGCATCTGGGGGAACTGAGTAAAGGGTACACAGGAACCCTCTGTTCTATCTATGCAACTTTTCTGTACACCTAAAACTATTCCAAGTAAAAAGTTTTTTTTTTTTAAAAAAAAAGTTGGAGTGTGGCAAGAATTATATTCAGAGCATACATATCACCTACTGAGAAATCAAATTCACTCAGTGATTGACCCATGATATAATCCTACAACCTAATAGGTCTTAAGCACCCCAACAATGCAGGGTATTAATGGCTTCCTTTATAAACATCCTTCTGTGCCTCTCTTTGCCTTCCAGACTGACTGGATTTTATATTTGTTTTCTGTTTGGTTGGTTTTGTGTAGTCTTGTTTTGCTTGTAGCTTTTATTTAAATTTCAGTTAGTTTACATACAGTGTGATATTAGTTTCAAGTGTACGATTCAGTGATTCATCACTTCTATACAACACTGGTGCTCATCACAGCAAGTGCCCTCCTTAATTCCCATCACCTATTGTATTTGTATTCCAGGGAAAATTCACATGTATCTCATTTTATATGCTTATTGTCTTTACCTAGAACTGATATTCCCAGGATCCCTCATTAAACTAGAAATATTACTAGGAAATAATCCATACTCTTTTAATAATAACACTAAATAAAGAACAGCAAAAAATAAAAACATTTATAGTAAAAAATTCTTTGGTGGCATATTTTTCTTCTTTTTTTCTTTTTTTTTTTTTTTGTACCCAGTAATTCACATTTCATGTTGTAGAATTCATGTTGTGAAAAATTCAGGAAAGGAAGACAAAAAATTATTTTGTTGTATTTTTTAAAAAAATGAACCCTTAATTTGATAAAGGGAAAAGGAAACATTCAATGCATTGTCATTATATGGCATTTAAGGTGACTGTGGAAACAGAACAAAAGGCTAATTTATGTTATGCTAAGCAGATGTTTCTGGGTAATGTCAGGTAAACAGTACACAACTTAACATAGCGGGAAGCACATTTTACCAAGTTACTTCCATGGTCTGCACCTACACAAACACAATCTACATAACTGAGAACCCAAAATTTTAAAAATCCAATGACTTGACAACTCAGATAATTAGCAAAACTAGCTGCATAATCTGCATTGTAGAGAATCAAAGTCTAATGATAAAGTAGTAAAATGATTACACCAAAAATCACAGGCCAGTAAAGGCGCCTCTTCTTCCAAAATCTACCAGGAAGATGCATTCTCTCCAAGAACATGAGAAAATATCACGCTCCTGAATGTGATTTGGAAATCCACGGGCAAAAAGGATCAAAGAGAGGAGGGGCAAGAGACAATGACTTACATGGGAAGAATTTGGTTTGACCCCCTACAAAACAAACAGGCAAGTGAGGAGATGAGACCTATAACCCAGATTTTCTGGATGGCTGTCAGAGCCATGTCCTGCCCACAGTGGGGAAGTGCAGAAATACATGTGACCTCATAGACCACCTGGCAAACACCTGATAGGGCCAGTCAGAGCTGAAAGGAAGGTGACAAATAAAATAGGTGTTTTAAATGACAGATCTCAGTGTCACCATGTGCTGGCTGCACAAGGTGCCCAGAGATCTGTGTACATGCCACAGATCCTTGTGAAACCGAGCCTAGCATGTATCCTTTAATTGGTAGACACTATTAGAGCTCATGCACTCATTTCATGTACCCTATTTACAAGGAAAGAGTTGTAATGATGAATAAGAACAAGAAGGAAATTTTTTTTCTTAAAGATTAAAATAAATCCTTCTACAATGCCTTCTTCCAGTTGGAAAGTAGGCTCTTTGGATAGCTACATCAAGTCCATCAAAATACTGAAAATACAGAAATACATAATTTCTTCTTGGAAGAAGTTACTACATGGTAACCTCACAGACCAAATGTAGAGGGAGGAGGTCTTTTTTTTTTTATGCGAATGGATATGTTTTCATCTGAATACATCAAATTTAACAGTCTTCCTTTTGTCCTATGCTTGTTGACCCAGGGTACGAAGGATAAACCAGAAGATGAGTTAGATAAGGTTTTTTTCCCTTGTGAAGTTTCTTTCAGCTTGTACCATAGTAAGAGCATTTGACCTGCCTAAGGCAGTCTCTGCCCTTTGAAGCTATTTCTTCCCTTGGCTTCCATATTTTCACTGGTCATTCTTCTCACACTATTTTCTGCTTATTCCTCATCTCCCCAACCACTGAGCATTGAATTGATACAAAACATGATTCCTGGACCTCCCCCTCTAGTGATTCTCTCTCCCTAGATGGTATCCAGCCTTCATGTGGAGATGATCATCTACACAAACATCTCCCTTGAACTCCAGATTTAGACATTCAGTTACTTACTCGACATCGCAATCTGGATGTTTAGCAGGCATTTCAATCCCATATGGGCAGAACTAAACTGTTTTTATCCCAATCCGGCTCCCCACATAGTGGGATTCTCCACTAATAAACGTCAACTCTGTCCTCCCACTTGTTAAGATAAAAAACTACAGAAGATTTTCACTTCTCTTTCTTCTAACAACCCGCATTCATTCCATAGGTCATAGTTCAAAATAGATCTAATTACTTCTTACCACCTCTGCTGAATCAGCCAGGTCAAAGCCTGGATTATTAAAGTAGCCTCCTGCCTCCCTCTGTCCATTTGTTCTAGAGAATGGGGTCATCACAGCAGCTATAGGCTCTCTGCTGACCAGTACTTAAAAACTAGCATTAAGGCTTTGCTATTATTCTTCAGGAAAGTAGATCACGATAGCTCACAACCTAACACTTTTTGAAAACAACACGCAAAGTGAACAAATGAATTAATTAATCATAGGCATCAAGTCCTGGGGTTACATGGAACCTTATAGATTAAGCAAGTCTAGCCTCTCATTACACTGACAGATGGGGAAGCTGTAGAATCAGACAAGCCTGACCCAGTCAGTGGTACAGCTAGGACTGAAGTTTAGGGTATAGGCCTTATCACTTCTCCAGAGCTAGGAATCCACGGATTTTTCAGAATATTTTGTAGATTGTAAGTCACACCCTCCCTCCCACATCAGCCGATTTTTTAATTTTACATATTTAATGTATAATAACTTGATGAGTTTAGTGATAAGTATACATCCATGAAACCATCATTGCTATCTATGCCACAAATATATTTTCACCTCCAAAAGTTTCCTCCTGCTCTCCTTATTTTATTATTATTATTACTATTATGTGTATGATAAGAGTACTTAATGTAACATTTATCCCTAGAAAATTTTTAAGTATACAATACAGTGTTAACTATAGACACTATGCTTTACTTCTATCTATAAATCTCTAGGATGTATTCATCTTGCATAACTGAAACATTGTGCCCTTTGATTCTATCTTCAGTTTACTTATTAATTATAGAAGTCACATAGTTCACCTTTATAAAAGGATGTTGTTATATGCAACTTCAGTTTTAAAATAAATACTAGAGTTAGTAATATGTTTTTCATGACATAATTCTGCTGAATTTTGAGATCTTTTAGGGAGTGAGCTCATGTTGTTCTCACCGAACTCTGTGAAGTGTTTTCATTGTCAGAAAAAGCGCTCCACCCTCCCCTTTGCGGGCTACAATAAACAGTAATGCCAAAGCTGCCATGGTGGTTACTCTGTACTGGGAGTTCTCCTCCAAAGTGAAACTTGGCTGGGTAAATGCTACTCCTCCTTTCACGTCTAAGAGTCTATATTTGGAGAACCAGTTTACCCTGCTCATCTTGGGTTTTTTTGTATTTATTTTTTGACAATTTCTCCCCCGTGGTTAATGCTTGGCTTAATTCTAAACTTGAAAATGCAGCATGCACATGAATACTAGTATTTACATGATTCATGTTCAGACTTCTGAAAATGAGTACTTGGGTATTGGCATAGTTATAGATAGAGATTATTAATCTCTTTGCCTCTGATTCACTTTTTTTTCTTTTCCTCTTTCAAAGTTCTTAATCTACATTTACTCTGTTGATTGCAACTGCTAACTAATTTCACTCATCCTTCATTTTGGGATACCTCGGAGGATTTTAAGAATTACATATCCATATGTGAAGGTAGATCTCATAGTGCCTAGTACATAATTACAGTTCAATAAATGATAGCTGCTATGTGCTGTCATTTCATCATTGACACTTGTCTCCACTTTGTTCCCTCCCCAATTCATTTCCATTCATTTCTCACATCTAACACTCGAAAAATTCTGTCTTGAATTATCTACCTTTACCTATAGGCTAAGGACATCTCATATGTTCATTTTTTTTCAAATTTATTATTACATTCACTATTAACTAGACAGTTATTTTTCAAAATGTGGCCCTTGATTCACCACATTTGAATCACCAAAGCAGAATGAGGTAGAAGTGTTTCTCAGATATCTGTATTTAAAATAAGGATGCAGCAGATCATTCTGCACACCAACATTTGGGAATCAGCTGTTTCAGCGATGCCATCACTTTTGCCAGTGATTTTTAAGATGGTGAAAGAGAGTGATCTTACCATATCCTTAAAGTAATCCATATTTGTAGAGTATAATTCTCTATAACTTAATAATTATAATAAAATACGTATTACAATTGTAAAGATTTAAATCTTCAGAGGAAATAGAAGGACCTAGTACAAATTGGTAGATATTGAATGAATGATAATACAAATGGATTCAAAACCTCCTCGGGTTTAACTACATTTGGTATTTGAAGAGATGAAAGAGTGAATGCATGCACTGCCCTAAATTGTGAACTCCAAGTGACATAGTTATAGGGAAACTGGCTACTTATTTCCCTGCTTTAATTAGAAGATGAGTCCAACAATGTGCTGTTGTATATGAGGTGAGTTGCTGCAAATCCTTTCGAACTATATAGACACTCTACTTCCTAAAAAAAAAAAGTCAATAAAAATGTGGAAGATAACCAGGATTTATCTGTGCAATAGGACTATGGAGTAATGAGACTAGTTTTCTCAGATGACTTATGGAAATCAGAACTGATAATAAAGACTCATACTTTGTATTTCAAAAATATAGCCACCACATGAATATAAATGTCTACCAAGTTATAGATGAGACTCTTGTGCTAGATGGTAATGTACAAGGCATGCACAAAGCAAACAGGATGCTTTTAAATAAGTGCTGAATCTTCTGCGAGATGAAATATTTCTATTATTGACATAGGCCAAGTACCTTCATCACCAAGGTACCTGTTTATCTCTTTGCTGCCTGTACTAAAGTGGTATTAGGCATTTAAAAGTGAAGACCAGTGAAGCATTTTACTAAAACTATAATTGCAAAGCTAATTGGAGATTGCAAATTAAAGAGGAATAGCATGCATGGTGATAAAAGAATGTCATGAAATCAAGAAATTTACATCTGGAAGGGGCCTAGATAATTTCTACTCCAACCTTCTACCCAGATCATTATATTCTGCTTTAAATATGTGAATACGGGGAAAATTCTATGTTTATCTAGTATCACATTCTAGCAACTCTCGTTAAAATAGCTCATTCATTCAAAATACCAACTCTAATATTTTTTCCCTCCTTGTATTTACTTTCCTAAATGTCAGACCTGGATTCTTGCCCCACCCCTCATATTTTCTTTTCTATGTGATCTCTGAAAAGTTTGCTCTGAAATATTTATTTGCTCTATTAGTGCCCAGATATCTCCTAGTCACTAATTCAAATGCTTCTGCTAACTATAAAGTAGCCTTTAGTTAGCATGTTACAGTCACTGGTAGAAATCTAAAGACTAAATATCCAAGATGAAAAGCCATATTGGTTTAGATGTGTGATTTTTACTCATGACAAGGGAATGAGAACCAACAGGGTGACCTTCTGCCAGTTTCCTTCCTCTGGCATATATGATCCCACTAGTAAGCTGATGCACTATTTAGAAAGGGTCTTTGGAGCTGGCTCTCATATTTGCTCCACCTGCTTACTCACCTCTAAAATCTGGAATTGTCTGAAAATCCAGTGACAAGAACTGAAGAGATAAAGCTGTGGTCAACACTTTTTTCACATTTTTTGAAACAAGTCTAAGTTTGATCAAGACCTAAAACAGATAACACTTTTTTTTTTTTTTTTGGTTACCCAAGTCAGAAGGAAGGAAGAGATCCTTGTTACTCCTGCCGTAAAAACCTTAGCACCACCATTTCAGTACACTGACAACCACTCTTCCTCAGTTCAGCAGGACAGATATAAAGATCGGAGCCTGATGGCTCAGCAAATATACTATGGCAGGATTAAAAAGAGTGCTCTGCCTTTGCTATTTCATATCCTTTCAGAAATTAAATAATGGATTTCTGACCACCTGGATTATAAAACTGCTGTCTCATCAACACATTAATCATATTACAATTGAGAAAATAAAGACTCGTCCTTATACTAAAGATGTTTCTATTCCAAGACAAATTTTGCAAAATAAACAATTATATTGGTGACATTATTATAATAGGCATTTCTTAAACTCATACTACTGAAGGGGATCCTTATACCTACTTGAGTTACATAGCTCTGTCCTTGGTTGTTCAATGAAATGAATGAATACCTGAATCTCCAAAAAGAAACTTTTCTTTTCTCCAAAAAGAAACTTGATAAAAATTGCTTTCTCTACTTACTTATCCCTCATTTACATTTTGACCAAGAGGACAGGTAGTTTATCATTTGCTTTTGGATTACAGTAGGGTGGTGACTACAGATGTCAAAAGAAAACTGGTTTGACCCACAGGAATAAAAGGGTTTGGGTCAATGTGGGTAAATATAATGATTAGTTGGTATGCAGAGGGGACATAGACTTCATTGTCAAAATTGTTTGTAACTGCATTTAAATTCAGGTTGTAGGAGATGATTGGGCAAGAAAATAAAGAATTGAAAGAAAGGAATGGGAGGCTCAGCCTAGAAATAAACCCTGAGTAGAGAGAGAACCAACAGTAGCAGAAGCACTGACATGATCCGACTCATGGTACACATAACAGTTCCATTGCTCACTCACGCAGGTCACATTCTCTGCTTTCTATCCCATGACTTCTCCTTCCCACCATTTACCTCCCTTGAGAAATCTCCAGCAAATTCATAATTTAAAGTTTTAGCAGCTCTGCTAGAGCTTTTTTGTTAAGTAGGCCAGAACGTTCGTGGGATGTCAGCGGACCCAGTGGATCCACCATTACTTGGCTCCAACACTTCTCATTTCAACAAGCCAGCCACTCTCTGAGTATGTGCAAAATCTGCAGGTCACCCCTGAACAGCTCTTCATTAGAATGTATCATAGGGGACTGTGCCAACCCACCTGAGTAGCCACTTGAGTACTTTCCACATGAATAAATCTCCTTACCGACCAATAAAAAGTAGCAAAAGGAAGAAATGGCCTTGCCATAAGATGCTTCTATCCTGACACGACTTGAAGAGAACTGCACAGTAGCATGCCAACAAATGCAAAAACTGCCATGTAACACTGAGTTAAAACAAGTGCATCAGATGTAATGAGAATACACAGCCAAAAGCTGGAAACAATAAAAATATTTGTAATAGTTTGTTAAATATGTTATGGCATGTCCACATAATAGAACCATGCAACTATAAAAATTATGACAAAGAAAAGTAACTACTGATAGGAAAATGTATCCATGCCATATAAAGTGAAAATTAGATTTCCAAGAAGTATGTACTGCACGTTACAAATTTTTGCTCAAGATATTATATCTACATTCATGGGGAAATATGCACGACAAAATATGAACAGTGGTTATTTCTAGGTGTGGGTTATTTTCATCTTTATGTTTTCCAGTAGTTTCTCCATTTCATTATAAAATGATAAATCAATAAAGTAACTTGTAAATAATTATAGTGAGGGAATTAATGATAGATAGTTTCATGGATGCAGAAACCATGTTTTTTAAAGGAACTTGTGACCACAGATTGGGAGAAAAGAAAAAGAAAAATGGTTTCAAAGGGAAGAGTATGATGGGATGAGGAAGAAAAGTACTAGTTGAATATAAAGCAATGGATGTTGAGCGTTTGGACTGAGGGATGAAGAATGACAAGGGAGACCCCTGCTTTTCGCTCCTCTGAGCCTCTACTGCCATGGCCACTAACTGGAAAGCCTTCACCACTGATGGAAGTCATCTTTCAGGATGGAGCTCGAGTAACTCTTCCTCTTTCAAGCTTCCTTTGACTCAGGCTTTGCTTTTTACCTCCCCTGTGGCTCATCCATGCCTGTTCTATGGCACAGAATGTGTTGTATTTCTTTAATTAATTTTTAATTTGTGTAAGCCATCATCTCAACAGCAAGCTTCATGAGGGCAAGAGACTTCTTTTTCTTGAACACAGTCTTGTCATATAACAAGTGTACAATACGTGTTTTGTAGGCTTTCAAGTCAAGTAGACTTGAATTGAAACCATTTGAGAGAAGGGATCAGTTGACAGAGAGCCTTAAAAGAAAGGCTAAAGAGTTAGGTCTTATATAATTCATAATACAGAATGTTAAACATAAATCTCTTTGGGATATTAGGATGCTTTTCCTCGAAGCTGGATAAAAAGAAAGCATTATTATTCTTCCATGTTCACCAGAGATCAAGAGTCGGCAGCTCTGGAAAGAGTGTTGATGGACAGTATAGGAAGGTGCCAAACTTGCCCACTTAATAGTCTGCTAAAGGGCAAACTCATTTTATGTAGTACAAGTTGTAGATTTCTGATAAAGACAGAACAGTGGGTTGATGACCAACGTTAAAGCATTTTCAACAAGTTATTGGATATCCTACAACTTCAACCTTATTATTCCCCAAAGCCTCAAAGACAATATATGTAGCATGTTTACAACGTCACAGTAATTGTCTTAATTTTCCCAATAATATGTGTCTTACCCATTTTTAGAACATGAATCAAACAAAGAGAATCATACATTGATGTTGACCTAATGAACAAGATATTTTAAAAATGGTATATAGGGTTCTCTCAGACCAAGTAGTATTGTCTAAGGGTTTATCAGGTTTTTTTTAGATTATTCTGTCAAACAGACTTAAAAAAAAAAAAAAACACTTTCATTCAAGCTTTCAGTCTTTCAAGACTATAAATATGATTTAATTCTATTCAAAGGAAAATAGGCCTAACTATAACCCCTCCCAAAGGGAAGGTTTGTTTAAACTGGACAATTTTCACATACAATTATCAGTGCTGATAAAGTTCCGAGTTAACTCAGTCCCTTTTTCCTTTAATTCTGCATCTTTAATTCCTTTAGTGTTTTGTCGCACATGTTTGGTAGGAGAAAAATGTGCTAGTTTAATTATTTCACATACAAATGGTTTTCATGCTGTTCATCTACTTTCCAGAACCATTTTCCATGGCAGATACATAGTTCATGGACATCCGGAGCCATCCAATGACAATGACAACTGTGTAACATCTGCAAAAAATGTCTCAAAAATTCTACCTCAGGGAAAAAAGTGCAACTGTTTCTTGAACATTGTATCTGTTCTTAGGAACCATGACCTAGATATCAACAAAATGGGAAAGTTCTCCTCAGCAAAGTCAGATTTACTGCGATGGGCTCCTGTCCAGCCATCAAATCCCAAGATGTGAAGCAAATTACTGTTTGGCTAGCACCTTTCCTTTAAGAAGTTAAAATACATTTAATTGTGTTTTTTTTTCTATACTGGAGGATTATTCTGTATTCACTGTAGAAGAAAGGAAAATGTAGCTGACACGCTTCATCAGTGAAAGTTTAGTACCAGTTTGCACTTTATAGAACAGATCTTAGCAGTGATGTCACTTGTGGCATTCCTGCTCAAAAGATGCAGCAGATGGATACAAGTCAGTATTTATCAGGATGAAAGGTTTTATAGATTTTATTTATTTATTTATTTATTTATTTATTTATTTATTTTAGAGAGAGATAGAGTGTAGGCAGGGGGCAGGGCAGGGGGAGGAGTATCTCAAGCAGACTCCCCTCTGAACCCGAAGCCTGACACGGGGCTCCATATCACAACTCTGAGATCATGACCTGAGGCAAAATCAACATTCAGATGCTTAACCGACTGAGCCACCCAGGTGCTCCTACTAGGATGAATTTCAAATAATACATACACATGTACATACATACATTCTTGTCTTGAATTTCTTTCCTAAAGAACAGTGATGAGCTAAAACAAGAACTTGTTTCTTTGGCATCTTTATAATTATTTTACTGAGTACAAACCCCTTTTAATAATGGCACAGACTCCAGTGGACACTGAGTATCTATTATACACAAGTCTACTACCTCCTATTGTTTACTTACTGCCCTTCTCCTGGAATGTCCAATGCAACTAATCCTCACTCCATCCTCCTAAACCCCTCCTCTTGCCGGATGAAGAAGTTGAAGCTACAGACTACGCCATAAAATTTTAGAGGCCAAACTATGACACCAGCTGGGATTTTTTTTTTTTTTTTTACTCCCTTCTCTGGAGGTGAATGCATTTAATCCTGTTAGATTGTTTATTTTCTTGAGACAGAAAGGGTCAGCAGAAGAAATGGTAAGCCATCCTGAATACAGAATGATGGAACTTCTTATCCTCCCCATCCAGTGTGATTGTGCCCCCAAGGTAGCTGCTAATACAGGTACCTGAGGCAGCAGAGGCTACAGCTGGAGTGAAACCCAGAGCATAGCTTTCACTTTGCACAAGGGAAAAGTATTTCCAATAATCAGGTTGAGTCCTCCTCAGATCCATGTCACATTAGAACAACACACACAGTTGAAATAGTCAAGCACACGTGTCTCATGCCTGCTTTGGAGGACACCTTACCAGCATTCAGTTAATGCTATGATCCCTGACTGACACCTCTATGATACAAAGTTTAAGAGAGAGAGAGAGACTATAAAGCACCTATTGACGGAACTTAAAGAACAAATGCTGGTGGATTCATGGAGGAAGCTCTTCTGAGATCCAAATCATAATTTAAAAAATTATTTTAAAATTAATACTTTTAAAAGGCTTTACAGAAATATAATTGTCATACCATATACAATGACAAACGCTATATATACACACACACACATATTCACATATATACCTACATAGATACATATATGGCACAACAATGATACATTCTGATATCACCATTACCTATGCATATACAAATATATACGTACAAACCTACATACCTTTATACATAAATATCTACATATATATGCATATATAAACATATATATATGGCACAACTTGATACATTTTGACATTATCATTACTACAATCCAGATAGTAAATGTACCCATCGTTCTTGTGTCCTTCGATATATTATTTTACTTCTCTTAGATAGACACCTCACAGTAGAATGTTACACGGTGTGCATAAGTTTAACATTTTAAGAAACTATTTTCCAAAGTAATTTTTCTCATTTTACATTCCCACCAGCAGTATTGAGAGTTCCAGGTGTTCTGAACCTCACCAATATTTAGTGTGGTTAGTCTTTTTAATTTTAGCTGTTTTGACAGGTATGTAGTGCTATCTCACAGTAGCTTTGAAGTGTACCCCAAATGCCTAGTGATATTGAGCATCTTTTCCTGTGCTCATCTGTCACTTGTATATCTTATTTAGCGGACTGTCTGGTCAAGTCTTTTGTCCACATTTTATTTTTTTTATTTATTTTTAAAGATTTTAATTATTTACTCATGACAGACACACACACAGAGAGAGAGAGAGAGAGAGAGAGAGAGAGAGAGGCAGAGACACAGGCAGAGGGAGAAGCAGGCTCCTTGCAGGGAGCCCAATGCAGGACTCGATCCCGAATCTCCAGGATCACACCCTGGGCCGAAGCCAGCACTAAACAGTTGAGCCACCTGGGCTGCCCTGTCCACATTTTAATTGGGTTGTTTATTTTCTTGTTATTGAGTTTGGGAGATCTTCACATGTTCGTGGTATATGTTCTTTATGTATTCTGAATACAAGCTCTTTTTTGAAGACATTCACAAACCGATTTTAACATTCATATGGAAATGCAACATATGTGCAGAATAGCCGAACAACTTTGGAGTGAAGAGCAACAAAGCTTGGAGGATCAGTCAATCAACACCACCTGATTTCAAGACTCACTATAAAGCTACAGTAATCAAGACAGTATGGTGTAAAAACAGACAGACTCATGAAACACAATTCAGAGGCTAGAAACAGAACCATACATATACACACAACCGATTTTTGACAAAGATGTAAAGCCAGTCCAATAGAAAAAGGACAGTCTTTTCAACAAAGGGTGATGGAACTATTGGGCATGCATATGCAAAAATATAAACTTCAATTCATATCTTGAACCACATACAAAAATAACCACAAAATGGATCACAGACTTAAACCTAAAACCAGCCCTGGCTACATGTGGCAAAATGAAAACACATGCCCCTTTGTTCCAAAATTACTGCGAATTTCAAGATGGTAACATTAGAACATTAAACCAAGCACAAGACCATTCTACGTATGGGACCCTATGTGGCTGTATATACTGTGTGCCCGTGAAACCAACCTGGCCTTAAAATTATAAAATGTCTAGAAGAAAACACACGAGGAGACCTTCATTTTCATGGATAATGCAAAGATTTCTTAGATACAACACCAAAGCATGCTCCATAAAAAAAAAAAAAAAACAAATTGATAAAATGAACATCATCGAATTTAAAAATCTGTGTTCTCAAAAGATTGTTAAGTGAACAAGAAGACAAGCCACAGACTGGGAAACAGCATTTGCCAAAAATAATAATGAAGTTTAACAATTATTAAGTGTCAGATACTGTTCTAAGAATTTTATACAAGTTTAAGTATATATGTGAACACATATCAAAGCAGATACAATTTCTATTCTCATTTCATATAAGAAAGGCACAGAAATTTAAAAATCCAGCTTACTGATATAAAGTGACTAACCCAAGGAGCCAAAATTGGGGCCCCGGAGTTCTGACTTTTAAATCCACACTCCGTACATATCCTAAGGTAAAAAGAAATGACACCTCTTTCTTCTCCAAATCAGCTCCTTATTTCAACAAACTACCTTTCAAAACTGCTGAGGTAGGCATTTTTGATGGCCATGTCTGGTCGTCTGTGCTCAATATATAATGTCCCTTTTTAAGGGACATTAAGTTGTCCCAGACTTTTCCAAGACTGGGCAAATCGAAAGGTTATCAGTGCTTCCGGGACTGGTATCAGCAATCCAAGGGTAGCACAAGTAAGTCTGTAACACTCAGTGCCAGATAAAGCAGCCTTGAGCATGAACTGCCACATTGCCCAATTTGCTTTTTTGGAGCAAGGGATGATCCCACAGCAGAGTACATACTGGTTCCTTGTGCCTAGAAAGAATGCGCACGCCTCCTTCCAGTGACCATTTACATCTAGAGAGGCACCAAGGCATGGGAACGCTCATGTTTATCTGTGTGTCTGAGCCCACCCACTGCTTCACTGCAAGCCATGGGGAAAGAAGTATCAAGTCCTAAAAAGGCATTTGGACTGAATAGCACAATATGCTTGGATACCCTTGCTTCATGTAAACACAGGGTGATTGTGAATTCTAAGAGCCTGGGTGTTGCAGTTCAGCGAGGCTCTGATTAGCGTCTAAAATGCATCCCAAGAAAGGGCTGCAGAATTCTTTGTCTGGAGGAAGGGTGTACACATGACTCTGGTCACCCGGGCTCCCTAACGATTTTCCTGTGACTATTTCATCCCAGGTTCCCTTTGCGGAACATTCTGGGAGCCTCCAGCACTTTCATGGCAAAGGACTTTTGGCTAGCCCATCTTATTTTTACAAGTGCAAGTGAAGGATTTTGATGTAAAAGGAAGAGTCGTGGGAAACTAAGTTTCCATCTCCCCGCACAGTAGAAGTAATGTGGCATGCGAGGTTTTCCCAAAAGCTAGTAATTGCTGAGTAAACTCTGGTTTGAACTACCAGTGCCGGGAGTCTCTTGTGACTTCAGCTTTGACGTCATGTAAATGACTGTGTCTGAGAATCAGAAACATACATTGCTTAGCCTCTGGTACTCTCAGGATTTTTAGGCCAAAAAAGGACAGGATTGGATTCCTTCTTTCCATCGTATCATGTTTTCCTAGCCTTGAATTGTTTAATTGTCTTCCAACCTTCAAAACGAGGAATATAATAACTGCTTCTACCTATTCTCCTGGCAGGATCTGGGGGATCACATTTTTCCTGGGTGTTCTTGATCATGTGGTCGGAGTACATTCCTTTGAATTTAGGCTGCACACTACCCCAGCTATTCTGACTTTAAGCTACTCACACAGAGCAACTCCAACAAAACCTGAAACTCTGGCATTTGGCACTTGTCACACCCAGGGTACGCCTCTCTGAGATTTATCAAAGTCCAACAAGATGGATGTGTCTGTCCCTTTGTGTCACGTATTTAAAACTTAAATTTTAAGTGTAATCAACTCAGGCTCTGTAAAGTTCTGAAATGAGTGTGCCCCGGGTATATTAGCATGTTCAATTTTCCCCGAGGGGAAAAAAAAATCAGGTTTTCAATGTTGGAGCAGCTTTTAAAGTTTAACCAAGAAAAAAAAAATCAATGGAACAGAAACATCTGTACATACATCCACTTACTATCATCATCTGGGACGACAGGACAAGCTCCATGACAGTAGCTAATCCCCATGAATCCTACTTGGCCCACCTTTCTATCTAAAATGACAATATTCTCTGTGTTTATTTATTCTAATTTAAGAATATACAAAACTACGCCTGTATTTAGAAGAAGGTTTTCTGTGAGGTTTGACAATTCTCCCTTTCTTGGTAAGTGCGTAGGCCAACCACGTAGGTATGCATATGAGTGAGAATGTCCCTCGTTTCCAAACCATCATTAGAGGCAGTAATGTGTGAGTATTATGGGAGAGGAAGGTTGTTGCATCTTCCTGTGAAATCAGCATTACATAGTTACTCCTCATTTCATCAGGAAAAAGGAATGTGCTCTGGGGAAATAGTAGTGCGATAGTTATAAAATATCCACGTGGCTAAGCAAAGTACCTACCTGCCTGATGCAGGTATTTCGGTTCTGGGCAGGGAGGGAGGGCTTCCTTGCAGAGGGTAGACGGGGGGGGGGGGGGGGGGGGGGGGGGAAGAGGTGAGGTCCGTATCTCTTTCTCTTAAGGATCTATAAAAACGAAGGCACCAATCTACATCATGTCACAAACGAGAATTCCGGAGGTAACTCATCTCCTAGCAAGGTGAAGGCACTCACAATCTAGACCCTCAATGACCGAAGGGGCTTTATACTCACTTCTCAACCAAAGGGGTCGATTTTTCCTTGACGAGCACACACAAGAAGATCCCATCAAAGCGCATTTTGCAATTTTGTTCAAACCCTTGTGGGACAGCTTTTCTATTAGAAGCCACAGAAACGTTCTTAATTACCAGACTTTTCTGCAGGGTGTGGCCGGACCAGGACTCCAGGAACTGCGAGTGTGAATTTTAATGCTTTGCTGCAAAAGGAGACTCTGGACATTCTCAGCATCTTATTTAAAAAAGCGGGGTACAGTACCACGTGAGGCTCTCTGCGCTAATGGCCTACATTAAGTTACAGGTATGAATTTTACATAAAACGGATTAATATTATATGTCATGGTGGAATTTTAAACAGTCCGTGCCCATGCATTTTTAATATTTACGTGCCCTCATTTAATGCTTTGAGGCAAATGTATTTCTGGAGCTCACTTGTGCATCATTTGGATGGGTCAAAGAAAAGAAAACCCTGCGACGTTTTGATTTGTATGTCCCTTCAAAAATCTCTGCGTTCGGCACTTTTTTTTGTTGTTGTTGTTAAGCTTTAACCTTTAAAAAAAAAAAAGAAAGAAAGAAAGAAAAATAAAGAAGGAAAACGGAACGGCTGCACATTCCATTCCATCATAATGGGCTTTTTTTTTTTTTTTTTTTTTTTCGGAGATTGTGTAAAGGCGAATGATGAAACGGAGAGGGAAATACCGAGGAGGACGAACGCGCCTTCTGGTCCCCGGGCCCCGCGCTCCGCAGTCTCCGCGGGAACTTCTCCCGGTCTCGTCCCCTCCCTGGGCGCACACCGGCCCGGCGCGACTCCGGCTCCGGTCGCCGTTCTCGGAACCGCGACCACAGCGCTGACCCACCGGAGGGCCCTTCCCATTGGCCCGAGCGTCATTCCCCGCGGTGGCTCCGCCCGCCCGATTGGCTGGCCGCCCCCCGCCCCCGCCCCCCGCCCCCCCCCCCCCGGAGCCTCCGCCCTCGCCGCTCCCTCCGCGCACCCGCCCGCGCGCCCGGCCCGGCCCGATCCGCTCGGCTCGCACGGCGACCCCGCCAGCGCGCAGGCCCCGCCCCCGGGGCGCGCGGCTCTATAAATGCAGCTGCGCGGCCGGCGGGGCGAGAGCGTACGGGAGGCGCCTGGGAGCCGGAGGCGGCGGCCGGGCTGGGGTCGGCGCTCGGGAGCGGGACGAGGGAGCCCGGGGCCGCTGCGCTTCCGCCGCCCCTGCGTGGTCCCCGCCTTTCGGTCCCGGCCGCGCGTCGCCCCTGAGCGGAGGTCCCGTCGCAAAGCCGGGGCGGCCGCGCCGTCAGTGGTGGGGCGCGGGGCCGCCGGGAGCTCCGCGGTGCCCGGAGCGCGGACCGGGCGCGAGAGCGGGGGCCCCGGAGCCCGCCCGCCCGCCCGCCCGCCTCGCTCGCGCCGGCGTGTCCGCTCGCGCAGGGCGCAGGGCGCGGGGCGCGGGGCGCGGGGCGCGGGGCGCAGGGCGCGGGGCGCGCGATGAAGGCGGTGAGCCCGGTGCGCCCCTCGGGCCGCAAGGCGCCGTCGGGCTGCGGCGGCGGGGAGCTGGCCCTGCGCTGTCTGGCCGAGCACGGCCACAGCCTGGGAGGCTCGGCGGCGGCGGCGGCGGCGGCGGCGCGCTGCAAGGCGGCGGAGGCGGCGGCCGAGGAGCCGGCGCTGTGCCTGCAGTGCGATATGAACGACTGCTACAGCCGCCTGCGGAGGCTGGTGCCCACCATCCCGCCCAACAAGAAAGTCAGCAAAGTGGAGATCCTGCAGCACGTTATCGACTACATCCTGGACCTGCAGCTGGCGCTGGAGACGCACCCGGCTCTGCTGAGGCAGCCGCCGCCGCCCGCGCCGCCGCACCACCCGGCCGGGACCTGTCCGGCCGCGCCGCCGCGGACCCCGCTCACGGCGCTCAACACCGACCCGGTGAGAGGCCGGACGCCGGCCCGGGCGGCGCCGCGGGGTGGGAGGCGGGGGCCGCGCTGCCCCGGGAGCCCGGGGCGGGGGGGGGGGGGGCAGCGGCGGGCCCCGCGCGGCCGGCGCAGGTGGGAGTGGGAGCGCGGGGCGGCACCGGGGCGGGGGCGGGGGTCCCTGCACATCCCGCCCGTCAAGTGCAGCCTGCGCCCGGGGGGGGGGGGGGGCCTGCGCATCCCGCCCGTCCAGTCCAGCCTGCGCCCGGGGAGGCGGGGGGGGGGGCCCTGCGCATCCCGGGCCGTCAGGTCCAGCCTGCGCCCGGGGGGGGGGCCCTGCGCATCCCGCCCGTCCAGTCCAGCCTGGGGCCCTGCGCATCCCGCCCGTCCAGTCCAGCCTGCGCCCGGGGGCGGGGGGGGGCGTCGGCGCGCCAGCCCGGCTTCCGCGCACAAGCCAGGACCGTACGGGGCGCGACGCTCGCGCCCGCTAACCTGTGCCTCGGTGTCCGTTGCTGTTGCAGGCCGGCGCGGTGAACAAGCAGGGCGACAGCATCCTGTGCCGCTGAGCCGCGCGGTCCAGGTGAGCGCGCCTTCCCCTCCCCGGCGCGGGGCCCCGAGACGCCCGGCCCAGGGGCTTCGGCTGCCCGGCACCGCCGCGTCCCTGGCCCCGGAGTGTCCGAGGGCAGGCCCCGGGACGTGGGCATCCCCCGTCGGTGCCGCCGTGCTTCGCTTTACTAACGGGGGGCGCGCTCCGGAGGGACGCGGGCCCCCGCCGCCCCCGAGCCCCTCCCGTGACCCGCGGGCTCCTACCGCCTGCCTCGGCCCCGAGGGAGGCCCCCCGTGGGCGTGGGAACTGCCCGGGGTGCGCCCCCACCCCCACGCCCCGGAGCCGTCTGACACCCGCGAAGCGGGATGCGCAGGGCCGGGGAGTGGATCCCCGACCCCGGCTCCGCGGGGCCAGCCGCCAGCTGCCTGCTGGTCCGCCGGGCCGGCCGCGGGCCGAGGGTGTCGTCTGACCTGGCGGTGTGTTTTGGGTTGTTGATCAAGCATGTCTTGAGTTTGGTCGGTGGCGCCAGTTAGTCTGCAGCGGGAAGGTTCACACACCCCCTCTATTCATTCGTCTTCCACAGGTGCGCGGCCCGCCTGAGCCCGAGCCAGGAGCACTAGGAAGGGAGGGGGAAAGAGCAGAAATTGCAGAAAAAGCCACCGAGGAAAGGAAAAAAAAAATTCAGCAAATCCTAGAAACGTTTCATTCGTCATTCCGAGAGAGAGAGAGAGAGAGAGAGACAGAGGGGAGGGGGGGAGGAAAAATACAATTTTCATCCTTTTTTTTTTTTTTTTTTTGCACGTTCATAAACATTCTGCATATGTATTCTCTTTTGTCACTTCATTTATAACCGCTGTGAAATGTACATTTCTGTGTTTTCGGAGGTGCAGTTAAACTTTTAAGCTTAAGTGTGACAGGACTGATAAATAGAAGATGAAGAGTAAATCAACTTTAGAAGCCTACTTTGTGACCAAGGAGCTCAATTTTTGTTTTGAAGCTTTACTAATATAAAAGAGCATTGTAGATATTTTTTTTTTTGACATCTATTGTTTAAAATAGATGATTATAACGGGGCAGGGAACTTTCTTTTCCCTGCAAGAATGTTACATATTGTATAGATAACTGAGTGACATTTCATACCATGTATATATAGAGATGTTCTATAAGTGTGAGAAAGTATATGCTTTAATAGACTACTGTAATTATAAGATATTTTTAATTAAATATTTTTTTGTAAATATTATGTGTGTGTTTTTTTAATCTATGGGAATATTTCTTTTGGAAAATTATTTTTCAGCTCCGTTGCAGAGCTCCTGATATCTTGAATGTCTCTTCTGTTTGGCCTAGCTTTTAATTTGTTTTTTGTTTTATCCAGTGTCATATAGACTCGGAAGTAATCGTTATATATAGCTAGTGGTCCTGCATGACTGCATGAGATGTTTAATCACAAAATAAACTTGCTCTGAGTCCATTCAAATGTGTTTTCTTTAACCTAGATTGAAATCTCTGTATTTGAAGCATACATGTTGGGAATATACTTTATCAGTTCTTAAGTACAGGGTTTGATAGTGTAATATATAAAGACTAAGTGTTTGCTTTTCTGTTTTTTAACTGAGGTCAAAATGGATTCTGAATGGTTTTGCATATGGGATGGGGAAATGCTTGGATCCTAAAAGAGTTTATGAAATCTACTGTTTTATCAAAGTGGAAAAAAAAATGCTTATCATCCTTCATTTTACACTAAAGCTTAATGTCCGTACGTTTCATGTCTGTACAGATTATTTAAATCATAGAAATGAAAAATGTTCTCTGCTTGCTACCAAAGGACAAACTCTTGGAAATGAACACTTTCTGCTTTCCTTCCTCCAAAGAATATTAATAGGCGACAGTGGGAGAAAAAAAAAAAAAAAGAAAAAAAAAAAAAACAAGGCATAATGGCAAATCCTTCAAGCAGGGATAAAAGTCGATCTTCAAACGTTAACTTAAGTAGACCAAAAATTCTGATGACCGCATCTAGATTATTTTTTTATAAAAATGATTTTCACTATAGCTATGTTAGTTATGGCTAAACTACTGTCCAATCTCTTGTGATGTGTAACTTTTACATGTGCATATTAAAGTAGATTTATCTGTCTTGTACTGTGATTTCTGGTCTCGTTTCTTCAAAACGCTTTACTTACTTTTTAAGATTTTCTTTTCTCTTTAATGAAGTCAGTATTTTCTAGGTTGGATAGGGACCATCAGGGCCTGTGAACATGATGCATTTAATGTGGTCAGTACTTTGCACACCAGTTAGATGGAATTTTTAGAGTGAGAGAGAATTAAGTAGGATTTAATTGGGTGCTTTGTAAATAGTTAGTCAACTGTGTGTGTAACGTGGTCTGTTTGATTTTTAAAAGGAAAGGATTTGTTTCAGATTATACAAGAATAAAAGTATTATAGACCCAAGGGACTTTTTATGAGGTCAAAGTCAAATATTTATATGAATATGAAATCTCATGGTCTCCAGTAGTCTGTTGAAGTGGCAACTATGAACATAAAGTTAATGCTAGTAGGTTCAAATAAATCGAAAGACTTAAAAACCTGTTCTATCCCCAGCATGTTATCCCCTCAGCTTTGACATTTCACTGGTCTTTGGTATTTTTAGAATTTGATGTATTTGATGTTGAGCCTTATAAAGTCAAAGAACTGCTTGTTTACATGAGGTTTATTTTTATTTTTTATATTATTCGTTCTTGTCACACATCAAGAAGAAAACAGAAAAACACTGCTGGAATTCCAAATCTGGAGAATTCTAACGATAGCATTCTTTGTTATTAAATAAAGAGCACGATTCCTCCTTTTTCCTTGGCAGTTTAATTTCAGGAGGAAGCAGATCACATGTGCTCTGTTGATTGGAGTTAGGCATCTGCCAGGCCTGACTGCCAAACGCTACCTAAGCCGTTAGATACAGTTTAAACTTCTAATGGGAGATTATGAACCGTAAAACAAATGGTTAAATATTTATGTTTTTGAAGATAGATGTTGCACCTTAGTTCATTTTAGGTTTAGGGCATGAAAAACCACGGAAAGGGAAGAAAAGTATAATGGACATCATATTTCAGAGACTTGGCATTTTACCCTTGGCCACTTGCATAGCTTGGATATCTCTAAAGACACTGCCATCATTTTTTTTTTTTTTTAATTACCTGGAGTTGTATAAGATATTACATTCTATGTATGGCCTGTGACCTAACCAAGCAACCAGACAACAAAAACATTTCAAGTTGTTTAGTCCTAAGTATTCAGATACTTGGTTTAACTGATGATTAGGAAAATGTCCTAACTTCTTAGTTTAGGTAGTTTTCATTTTATAGGGACAAAGAGTACAAAGCATTTAAAACCTGAAAAGGAATAAAAAAGTATCCCACAGTGGGATGTCATTTCTAATATGGTTATAAAATCCTGAATACCTCAAACATCTCAAGTTAAAGGAATGAGAAAAATAAAAAACTAATATACTTTGGTACTGTATAAATCTGTTGGTTGTCAAGCTCTAACTGAATTTTTAGAAATTTAAAAAATTTTGACCTCCATAATCTATCGTATTAAATGCCTACTATAAAAATAAATCTTCACTGAGCAAAGGGGTCTGAAGTTTGTGGTTTTTAATTGACTTCTACTGAGTTATGCAATTTTTCATTATCAAGAATGGGTCTTTTGATGGATCACCTCAATTATTTACAGTGTTTCTTACCCTGTGATGAAAAATGTGGCTTAAAAATGTTGATATGAATGGAAAGAAAATCTAGTTTGAATGCTAGGCAAAGCCTGTCTACTCTTTTTTGTCTGCCAGGATAGGAAGCAATAATAATAATCCTAAACAAGGCAGTGGAAGGATGTCCAGGGAAGCTAGACCCCTCCTCTCCCTCCCCCACACAGACACAGAAGGTAAATAATGTAGAGAGAAAGAAATTATTCACAGAAGTACAGAGCCCAATAAAACTGGTTCTGCCTTTCTAGCTGGTGCACTTTAATTACATATATGTTAATCAGCCCAAATAGCCCTTAGGGTCTCAACAGGGCCAAACACCAAACCCTCCAGGCTTATAAGGAAGGAAAACCTTCCCTCTCCTGCTTTGCAAGTCCAGGAAATTAATCTACACACCTCAGAGTTAATCCTAACAGGGCTGCCCTCAGTAGGTATTCTTCAGACCCAGGTGATTTCTTTCAGGTATGACCCATGATGTTTTACTAAAATATTAATTGTATTATTAGAACAGTTGCCCAAAAGGCGTTAGGATTGTAATTGGACCTAGTTCTACCTTGAGCATTGATTTAATCAATACTTTAAAAGACAAAACTCTTAACAAAAGCGAACTAATTTGTTCAAGGGAGACAATTGCAGTCCTATCGACTTTCATTGAAAATGCTCTCAAATTTTCAATGAATTTTTAAAAGTGCATATTGTGTTCAAGTGCCTCCTTCGTATTGATTCATAACTTGGCCTGCTCTAAAAACTTTTGCTTCAGTGCTAAAACTCAGGCCTGCACCGCATTGCCAAAGGTTCTCAACACTCACCTAAGCCAACCAATTCACTAGTGGGCTGCTGAGTGCAGTTCCATCATTCCTAAGTCTCCACAGCAAATTCACACATGGGATATGAAAAAAAGGGCCGTAAAAATTTGAAGTTAATTTGAAAAGCCCCTCTGAGTCCATAAAAGTAAACACACCAGTTTCTGGGGAAAGAACAAGACGTGTTACCTGTATTCCAGTGGCTAAAATGTTAACTGATGAAGAATTGGACTTAAAAATGTTTAAATAGAGAGAAGCAAGACCAATTTTTCTATGCTAATCCCCTTGTATCTGAATTTTTTTCCTAATAAGAAATCTCACACTTTAGAAAGGAATTTCCTGAGATCAGAATCCATAAGCATTAGCAAAATATGTAAATTCCTAGTGGGACAAGACACCATTATTTGCTTTAAATTAAGGTTCCTCAATTCCTTATGCTATAAAGTGTGACTTAGCACTTTTAGCATATGTATTAAGTTCACATTTTGAAATTTTCTTTTTTTTTTTAAGATTTTGTTTATTTATTCATGAGAGACACAGAGAGAGAGAGGCAGAGACCTAGGCAGAGGGAGAAGCAGGCTCCGTGCAGGGAGCCCAGTGTGGTACTCTATCCTAGGGTCCCAGGATCACAACCTGAGCCAAAGGCAGAAGCTCAATCACTGAGCCACCTAGGCACTCCTGAAATTTTCTCTTTAGTTGCAAAGTTTCATTTCCAATGGAAATATTGGAGTCTACATACAGTCCTCTGGCAAATTCATATTTTAGGACATTTCTTAAGTTTTATTTAAATATTTGCTTAAATGTTTTAAATATTTTCTTAAATATTTTAAATGTTTTCTAAAATATTATTTTCTTCACAAACTTTGGCAGTCAACTGAGAGACTGTAGTTGTATATATGTCTGTGTGTGTTTATCTAAAAACAGTTAATGAACATACAGAAAAGTATTTTTCAAAAAGGAGTTACACTTTAAAAAAAAAAAAACGAACTGCATTAACCTTCCATTTTCTCTACACTCTAATTGCAAAGATTGAAAATTTCCATAAAAAATGCACTCCCCATCTTTTCAGATGGCTGTAAGTCAATCATGGTATGTTTAAGCATAAAGCAGGCTGGAAAATAAAGAAGGACATCAATTATCATAACCTAGAATTTGTTTGAAATTCATAAGTAACCTGAAGAAAAAAAAAAGAAAGAAATTCATAAGTAATCTGAAGGAAAATAGAAAGAAAGAAAAAAGGACCTATACGTCAAACTCACAGAAAGCCCAGGAAACAGACCTAGATTTGTAGACATGAATTTGACATCTTATTGCAGCAAGAATTCTTAGAAACACTTTTCATTGGTGTGGAAACCTGAGTCCATGGCTATAGTTAGAACAAGGCAGGCTCTTTGAAGGAGAAGGCTCTGTGTGATTCTCCTTTGCATGTCTTTCAGTGCCTAACCTTATAAAATATTTGTTGAACTGAATTAAGAACATTTCCCCTAAGAGAGTCTCTTGGTACTGCCCTCGGTTATTCTTTCGTTGCCTATTTATTTTCGTGGCTCACAGCTGAGCTTCAGACCATTCTATCTAACTGCCTTCTGGTCCTTTCCACCTCTGAAGCACACTGGATTTGAAACCGATTTCATGGACTCCCTGCCAAACCTGCCACCGCTTGTAGATAGATCCCTTCTTCACTCAATCAGTTGGGGCAGCTGTAACCAAGTACCATAAACCCGGTGGCTTAAACATGTATTTATTTCTCACAGTTCTGGAGGCTAGGAAGTCCAAGATCAAGGCACCAGCCTATTAGGTTCCCGAAAGTCACTGCCTGTTACCAGATGAGCAAGTCACATGCTTCCTTCAGATCCCCGCAGTCACACCTGGCATGTGATCTCCTCCTTCAAGCTGCACTATAAGATAGATGCAAAAGGAACCCAGAGGCTAAGCTAAGGTCCTCTACCTGCCCCAGGACCTGGATGTAAGGATTTTTTGAATGTCCCACCCCAGCCATCCTTTCTCTCCCCTACTTCTGGCCGCCCTCAAGTACACATTCTATGCCTTTGCCACAACTATGCCATGTCCTGTACATGCTACACAGCAAAACATGCTTATCTCCCTAGACTTGACAGTGTAAGGTTGATCTCCCAAGAGAAGGACACACATGGATCATGGGTAGGGACACCTGCCGAACCACCTGAACCAGCTAACTTGCCCATCTGTGGATAAGGGTTAACCTGTCCACTTCCAAAGTGATGTGCTCATGCTCATGTATGCTTCCCTTCCTTTGCATATGGTATTACTTCTGTCTGGAGCCTTTGATCCCCACTTTCAGTCTGGCCAGCTGTTAAACTCACCATCCTTCTACTATCACCGTTTCTGCAAAAAGCATACGATGCCTCTCTTCCTCACCCCCAAAACAGCCACGCCTCCCATGCTATAGTGTTATTATTTTCACATGTCTGCATTCCCTGTAGATCCCTGACCCTCCAGGGATTCCAGACCACAAAGTACCAGAAGAACATTCCTGTAACTCTCTGTGCCAGCAAATCTAGCAAATTCTTTGCAACTCAAAATTGTGGTTGAGGGGTTTTCATTATCTCGTAAAAAGCCTTTGGCTGCCTTAAACATGAAAAAAAAAACAGATAAGCTGTGGGTTCTTGAGAATAAGGGAGTGTGGTCAGCCTTAGGCAAAGAGAGTTGGAAGGAGAGATTGAGAAGAAGAGAGAGGCAGAGCAGATCCTGTATCCCAAAGAAAGAAATATGACAGACCCAAGTTGGGGTGAGTCAACCAAGATGCCTCAGTGATGAAAACATGCAGTAAGGAGGGATGACTCTGCAGAAATAGACTGAGATGGGTCTGTGGTAGAAGCAGCTGGCAGGGGGCACTCAGGAAGATTGTATGCTCAGGTCTCTACAGATGTGCTTCAGGTCTCTGTTCTCATAGACCAGGGAAGACGCATGGGATAGATCAGCCATAGTAGGTGCAATGAATCCTCACAGTCAGTTCTAAAGGATGAGGCTTGCCTCTCCAATGGGAAAGAAAACCTTCTAGGGATGAGAATTTCATTTCCACTCCTATGCTCTGGGGCCCTAGAAGTAGAATCAGATGATTAGCAACCTGGAATATGTCTGGTAACCTGCCTTTTATTTTCCAGTGTAGAAGACAGAAGCCTGAAAGGTGGAGTGGTGGATTCAGATGGTTTCTCTGTCTCTAATCCAAAGGCCACAAACTCAATACCGATGGATTCTATTCCAGTTTACTCTTAAGTGGTTTATCTCGCTCTGTATTCTAATCTACAAGTTGCCTCGTGTTCTCTCCTAAGAAGCTGGGGTTCAAATCTTAAGCAAATAACCATTAAATGTAGGACTGATCCGACTGACTTTTAAAATAAAAAACAGGGGTAATACACTTTTTTTTTTTTTTAGATTTTATTTATTTGAAAGAGAGAGAGAGAGAGCACACAAGCAGGGGGGAGGGGCAGAAGGAGGGAGCGAATCAGACTCCCCTCTGAGCAGGGAGCCCCACTTGGAGCTGGATCTCTGGACTCCAAGATCATGACCTAAGCCTAAAGCAGACGCTTACCCGACCGAGCCTCCCGGGTGCCCTGGTGATGTGCTTTTATAGCACATATCGAGTATTTTAAAGTCTGTTGACAAAGGAGCACAGGCAATTCAATGCAGAAAGGATAGTCTTTTCAACAGCTGGTGCTGGAACAATTAAAGGTCCACATGCAAAAAGCGAACTTTGACCAAGACCTTAGACCTTTCAAAGAGCTTGACTCACAATGGATCTTAGTTAGACCCAAATATAAGTACAAAAGTGTAGAATATCTTGAGGAAAACATAGGAGAAAATCTATGTGACTTTGGGTCTAATGATGAATTTTTAGATATGGAACCAGAAACACAAAAGACTTTCAACCCTATTGTCCTGCACATTTGTGCGTGTGGACCCCTGTGGTCTACGGAGGCAGTGTGGTGTGGCGGAGGGGCACAGACCGATGGGCTCAGAGCTCCTAAGCCTGCTGTGTCCCCTCAGGCAAGTCACTTCTCCAAGTTCCAAAGGCCTCATCTGTAAAATGGCTGGATATTAATAATTACCCAGCACAGAGGGCTCCCGAAAGAGACAAAGAAAGTAACATAGATGAAAATACTTTATGACACTGGTTATAATTTGGATAATTTGTATATATATATATATATTATATATACATACATATATATAACAATTACCTCTAGAGATTTTTAAATTTTGGATTCCTGACTTCCACCCATCCCTTCCTCCTAACCACTGAGATTCTGATATACATTGTAATATATACAATGTTACAGAGTCTTAGGCTGTTCTTGTTATGCCATATCTGGTGTATTTGTCCTCCTTTTTGACATCACTTTCCAAAGTCCCAGAAGCCCTGACTAAGTGAAGAAGAGAAGTTAATATAATATCAATAGAAGATCACGGCAAAAATATCCAACAGGAGAAAGGAAGTCGGTACTAGTAGGGGACGCCTAGGAGGGAGCTGCTTGGAATGGGAGACTGTGGTATGGTCCCTGGGACAAGTGTGCCATCAAGATGCTGAGTCCTCCATACTCTTATTTCAATCTTTCTTTAAATCAAAATATTTGGGGTGCCTGGGTGGCTCAGTCGGTTAAGCATCTGCCTTTGGGTCTTGGGATGGAGCCCTGTATTGGGCTCCTCTGCCTCTCTCTCACTCTCTCTGTCTTTCATGAATAAATAAATCGAAAAAAAAAACCCAAACCCCAAAATATTCAGAATAACCTTTGCTTTACCTATCATACTAAATCTTAAATTTTCCCTTTTTTTTTTTTTTTAAGATTTTATGTATTTACTCATGAGAGGCACGGAGGGGGGTGGCGCGGGCAGAGACACAGGCAGAGGGAGAAGCAGGCTCCATGCAGGGAACCCGACGTGGGACTCAATCCAGGGTCTCCAGGATCACGCCCTGGGCTGAAGGCGGCGCTAAACCACTGAGCCACCTGCGCTGCCCCATATCTTAAATTTTCTAAAGAAAAGCACGAAAGAAAGAGGACATCTTCTACCTTCCTCTATGTCATTCCAAATCATGACATTCTCTCGTTACATCTATGTGATGACCTAGCAAATGCCTGGAGGAGGTATGCTTGTGTAGGCAGCAATAAGCAATATTATTTTAATGGTAAAGAGAGTCTTCTGCGTAAACAAATTTAGAAAAAAAAATATGTCATTTTCCCTAGTATATTATGTCATCCTAAAGCATGACCTAGAACATGGTGTTGAAAAATAGTCTCGCTGGTCTTGCTCCAGCTGCTGTGCTTACCTTTGCGCTGTCCTCATTAATGGCTATCAAACATTCAAATACTGTACTCATGAAAAATTGGGAAAGAATACAATTGTGCCTTAATTTCATCTAACAGATTTCTCTGTGGTAAAATTGTATATGACTTTAAAAGGAGTGGAAAGAATAGTTTTAGTTCTTCAAAAATTGAGTAAGGACTCTATGAAAGGAAACAATGGTAAGTCTGTGGAATTAGATTGGGAGCTCTGCCATTGACTGTGTGCCCTCAGGCGAGGTACTTTACCTCTCTGAACCTTACTCAAACTTCCTTTTATAATGAGGTCACAATACTTAACAATAGGAGTCTGTATGCAAATCATGTGTGCGAAGCTCCTAATGCAGCAGAGGGGCCATCCCCTGATCATTTAGTTCCTTTGCTCCAATCATTCCTGCCCCTACTCAACTTGTAAGACCTACACATGTGCGTGCCCTCTAACGGTAGGAAAACGGGGTTCACGAGAATGGAGGAGCAAGAAGTGTACATGCACCTGGGTCCTCAGTGTGGAGGACAAAGAATTCCATAAAGGCTCCAACATTTCTGGGAGAACCCCGATTTCCAACCTTCTGTGTCATTTCTTTCTCTCCTGAATAAACCAGAGGGACTCTGCACCCAGAAGTCATAAATGACATAAACGTTGATGAAAGAAGAAGGGTTTGAGGGAAGATGGCAGTCTGAGTAGCAAGAAGGAACTGCAGAGGAAAAGAGATGATTATGGAAAATGAAAACGGGGGCCTTCATCTGCTGATTTTGCTGGTCGCATGGTCAGGTGCCCTGCTGTTGGCTCTTCCGTCTACGTTCTGATGCATAGCTGACGGCTGCAGGATGGAGACAGGTGCTGAGGATGGGGTCAGGGGAGGAACTCCAACCACAGACTGCCACACTCAGGGCTAAATACACTGGGATCCCAACAATAATCTCCTGGTAGAGAAACGATTTTGAAACCAAAGACCTAACACGGGCGCAGGACACAGCATACTTACAGTATACAAGCGACAGAGTAAAGTTCAAAAGAGCATAAAACCTGTGCATTTCTGCATGGCTTAGCAAAGTATGCCTTTTATCATAGATGTTTCACATAATCTCTGGTAGCTATGCTTGGCCATAAATAAAGCCAAGATTAATTCCGCAAAGTAGGGAGACCAATGTTTGGGAGCTTGCTGTGTCAGTTGCAACACTCCAGTGAATCATAAAATAGAAATTTGAAGTAAAATCAAATGCCCTCATTTTCCTGATAAGGAAACTGAGGGTCAGAAATGTAAAAATGTGCCTTTTGAATGAAGACGTGAGGTGAGGGCGGAGCTGCCAGCAAAACTCAGGTCTTCCAAATTGTAGCCTCCTTAACTTTCCTAAGTTCAATAGAGAATACGGTTGTTTATATTATCAGGCTCCTATTTATCTTGAGCCATGTATTTTGCATTTTTTTTTCTTTCTTGCAGATCATTTTCCTCTTAAAAAAATTCTGTAAACACAGCCTTTTGTTTTTTGCATTTGTAATTTGAGGACTGAGGTCATTCCCAAGAGGGCTATGTTCCTAAGAGAACAAAACTTTTTTTTTTTTTTAATTCTAGAGATAACTGCTCTGGAAAAGAGAAATGTATCTTTTAGTCTAGAGTTATTTTGAAGTGAAAGATCTCACGATCATTCTAGATTACAAGCAGACTCCAAGGATACCTACAAAAGCCCCATAAATCCTTAGTGATCCTTCAGGACATTAAGGACCTTATCAATTTGTTTATCAATTTGCGATTCTAACTTCATGACATGTGAAACACCAGTAAAAAATAATCTCCTGCCTCATTATTTTAGAGAATACAAAGAAATGCACAATCACTGCAGACCTGCTCACTCTTGCCAAGTCTGGTTTTTATTATTATACATATAAAGAGAATCCTCTGTTCACCAGCATCTATAAAGGGGCTGATTTTCTCAGCTCTGTAGTAATTGTTTAATATTAAATCAGCCCAAAGTTTTAGGGCATGTTTCTCAGAAACCGTTTGTCTAGCATCAGGTGTACATCTAGGCAGTATAGCAGCTGTTAATTTTTAGGTGAAAAAAAAAGATAATATGCATTTTCTCAAGCCTTAATGGCAAGTCTTCACAGTTTAAATAGTCTAACTTGTTGATGAAATTAAAAAAAATCTTCAATTCTTTCTAGAAATCACAAACATGCTAAAAATAAACAGAGTTCAACTTTTCAGAGGCAACGTCTTCTAGATTCCTTATGCAGTTTGATGCCCCCTTGGTAGATCGACAGGATTTTAAAATGCTTTTTTAAAAAATCCAGGGTGAAAATAATTACTTCAAGCCAGGTCAAATAAAAAAAGACTATCATAGATGTCAGAGACCCTGGGATCTCATTTCAGGGTTTATTTTAATATTAAGATTTCCTTTTTGTTCTCTGTGACTCCTTGCCAGAAGACACAGAAGAAGTTCTCCGTGAAGCTGTGTTTGGGGTCGATGCCTCATCACCACTCTTTTTAGGAAATAGGATCATAAAGCAGTGCACTGAGTGATCCCAGGGATGAAACCCTAATACTTTCTCTGCAGGATTGGGTTGAAGACTGTGGTTTCCACTGAGAGCTTCATCCCTCTTCCCTTCAGCAATTTTCTCTTCTCTTTCATGTGCCCCTAACCTCCCCCCAAATCCCAGTCTCCAGTTTTGGATCCAGATTGGGCCTGTCCCCGCTGCCACGAACTTTCTGTCCTCTGGAAGCCCTGGAAACATCGAAGGGAATCTGCTCTTCCCATATCCTTCGAATCTCACACTCTGTGGAATTTACCAGATAGGAAATGATTACACACACTTTGTGGGGAGGGTCCTGCCCATTTCAAAGGATCAGTAAAAGTACTTGCAGGAAAGCACAGAGCTTATGGGTAGGTCTCTCCACCTCACACCCTCGTCCCGGGCCCTGACATCCTGACATTGCCATCACAGATTTTACAGCACTAACTAATGTGGCATGGGGCTGCTGGGGTGTGCAATAGGCCTACACTTGCCCTCAACGCCACCAAAGCTCATTAGATTCCATTACTCAAATATTTGCTTTTACATTAAACACACGGTCTAGAAACACAAATTTCTGGCATGGCTAACTCTTGCATGACATGAGTTTTGATAAACTAGCAAATTTTCCTGCTGACATTCCTCAGGTTACATGCCTGCCTGGTGCTACTGGCAGTGTCAGTTATCTGCTGCCCTCTTTTGAATTTTAGGGCACACTGCACTCATAAATAGGGCCTGTTGACTGCAAGAGCCTCTTTTCCCTGTCCTGGGGCAGGTGGGATCTTCTGGCTTAGTTTTCTGAGGTCCAGCAAAGGCTAGTCCGGTGCTGTTAGAATAGCACTTCAACCTCCCCACCCCTATGAATACTACTTTCTCTGCCGGTGTTCTTCTGGGGTGAGAGCAAAACCCATTTTCTGTGACAACAACGCGGTACATGGATTACAAGACATTCTGTTGTGTTTTCGGTTTTGTTTTAATTTCCCTATCTTAACCAAATTTATCACCCAGACCACTGCTCCCTCTGGGCTGATCTATTCATTCCCTGAAATTGCATGCCTACAATTCTGGTGATAAGGAATCGGGAAGAAGACTTATGTGTGAATCCATTCCGGAGGGCAGCTAAACACATCTGTCCTCTGAAGACAACAGCGAGGGGTGGAGGTCCTCACAGAGGTGGCAGGGTCACTGAGAAATCCGAAGGCCTTGCAGGAAGGTAGACCTGCAGGGCTGGGTAGAGCTCACCAGCACCGCTGTCCTGCTGCCCGCCCCCCTCCACCAGCCATGCTCTGCTGTGATTGTGTACCCCCCAAACCATTAGTGTGATGCTTTCTGTCCCTGCCCTCCCTCCTAGCATCTTACCCACTCCATCCTCACGGCCTCTGGTCATCCTCCCCACTTCAGACACTAAATTCATATATGAAGGAATAAGTGAGAACATGCTCATTAAAAAGAAAGAAAGAGAAACTCTTGTCATCTTTCCTTCAAAATCACAGTTGTTTGGGGAACAAGAAGGCAGCAACAGTGCAGTGCTCAGGAAAACCAGGAGACTGTCTAAGATCAGAGTCTATGAGTAAGTTGTTTTCTGTTGTTCCGTGGTGCTCTCTGTGTGTCTGTCTGCCTGTCTCATGCTGCACTGAGCTCCGCGCCAGCCCCACAGCCTTCTCAGACTAGATGGCGAATCTCGAATCTTCTGTCCTCCCTGGGTCCTCCCTGGGCCTGAGCAGTCTCACCCTGGGAATGGCTGCTCTTGGTGGAGATGGGAGACACGATCCATCCCTCTGTGGCTTCTACTGGGAAAAAGAATGGGTAGCACTGTCGTTCCCTGGGCAGAAGAAATGCTGAAAGTACCTGATGGCCCCATTAGGCTGCTAGCAGATGAAAAGACACCAAAAATACAGAAACCCTCCCAAAGCGCTGGGCGGATGTCCCTCTGCCACAGGGCCGGCTTCCTGGGGGTACAGCCCATGCATTTGTACAGGGCCTGCACTTGGGGCAATGCTCTGCTATCGCTGTCTCAAAATTCTGCACAATCGGTGAATAATTGTGAACGGCTGTCTTTTTGCACTGTGCCCTACAGATTACATATCTGGTCCTGCACAGCATTCAGGGGCAACCCTGTTCTGAGGCACCCTATTTCCTCCCCAAATGGTGGATTTGTAAATATTTATGTTTGGAGAAGGGCAGGGGTTTGTGTTGGTGATGTGTGTGTGTGTGTGTGTGTGTGTGTGTGTGTGTGTGTGTGTGTGAAATGACGTGTGCTTTGCCTTGTACCTGTTTCTGATTCTTAGCTGGAATGGCTGCTGGTAAGAATCACACTGCGTGGCTGACTGGCAGCTGCATTCCCAGGGACTTGCAGGCTTGGGCAATTGTGGAAAGAGAAAGTTTCCATGGAGAACCATGCAAAGTGCCTAGAAGGAATCATCAGGGCAGGTAGGAAGATACGGAGAAATTCTGCATCGAGGAGATGGCTCAGTAAGAAGAGAGGTGCACAAGCAAATCCCAGGGGCGATCCTGTTGTGTCTAGAAGGAAGAGACAAGAAAAACCTTTTCTTCCAGATTCTTTTTTTTTCCAGCCGAAGCCACAAGGCCCCTGGCACATACACACTCAGCTGATATTTTTTTATGTGTCCTACTGTTTCCTCTGAATTCTTCTGAGCTGCCGTAGAGAAACACTACATCAACACAATTTATTTGATTACAATGCCATGTCATCTCATATATCTCGTGTTCACATTAAGTTGACATGGCACTGCGTTTGTGTATGAGCATATATGGATGCACATTATCACAATCACTGCAGAATAGCATTTGTTCAGGGCCCACTACCCTAGAAGATGCTACACACAGAGCTGGGAAGGCACACAGAACAATTTAATAAGAGAGGGGGAAAAAAAGATACTTTCTATTTAATTCAACTTGCAGAAAAACAAAACAAAACGAAAAGCTACTTGATATTTCCTCTCCATGCCTGCTGTATGGTGGCAAGAAAGACCTCTAAAGCACATAAAGCTCTTATCTTTGTTCATTCCCCAAAGAATAATAGACCAGTCAGAGCTCTGATGCTGTTTTAATAATGCACAATTTACAATTCATTGGTTACCAAGCACTCACAGTATAATTAATTTTACAGACCTGTTCAGCAAATCCACATGGTTCTGTACAATCTGGGGGGAGGGGTAAGGGAGGGGAGGGCAAAGGGGGAAAGGCATCTTCTCTCTCTTTTTTTTTATATCAAAATAGCCAAGCCCTGTGCCAGCTGGGCAGAGTGACAGTGCTGGCTGTTATGACTGTAGGAGGGACAGGGTTTGATGTACAGTCTCCCCACCAAAAAGTTTTGAACCAGCAAAAACTGCCATCCTTATGGGTACTGTGTTCAGTCCCCTGGGAACATCTCACTAAGGAAGCAAGGTGACTAAGCCACAGAGCTATGTCAAGAATCACTCTTTCAGGAAAAAAAAAAATGATCTCCGTCTCCTACTTCTATACTCTTGTAAACACAATTCAGGCTGCATGTGATCACTCCTTCCCTCTCAAAAGTCTGTAGCAAGAGCACGGGTACCAAATGACGTAAGGGTTGGGGTAGCAGAGACAGAGATTCCCTGCCTGCTTTCACGATCCTTCAGAGAGCCATCATTTATTTAAAGGGGTTTCTGGAACTTCACAGAAAATTCTCAAAACTGAATAAAATTCATTTGCAATATGTCTGAGTATATATTTTTTCTATCAATGGGCTGCTTTGTTTTTAGGATCTCTGCTTTACACCTTTTGGATTTCCCAAATATATGCATAATGTTTTAACTTAGAATCAGACTGTCCAAAAAAGGAGAACCTGCTTGATTATTGCCACCCTTAAAAACAGAACATAAAGAAGAAGGTGCAAGTGAACTCCACATACTTCTGTTTATTCCTAAAGTCTGGTTTTTCTTTGTGGTGCTTTCTAAGATCTCCAGAATGGGCCTCACACACATGTCAGCTGGAGATTCTACAGAACTGCTAAGTGGTTACCGCCTGGGTCACCATGTCTCATGCAGTACAGAGGCCAGGGGCTCGGGCTCCCAGGGCAGACAGACTTGGGTTCAGATCCTGGCTTTGTCACTTGCTCGCTGTTCAGTTTGGACATGTCAGTGAACCTTTTGAAGCCTTAGTTTTCCCATCAATAAATATAAATTTGGGGGCAGTCTGGGTGGCTCAGCGGTTTAGCGCCACCTTCAGCCCAGGGCCTGATCTTGGAGACCAGGGATTGAGTCCCACCTCAGGCTCCCTGCACGGAGCCTGCTTCTCCCTCTGTCTGTGTTCTGCCTCTCTCTCTCTCTGTGTGTGTCTCTCATGAAAAAATAAATAAAATCTTTAAATAAATAAATAAATAAATAAATAAATAAATAAGAAAACATTTACCTCACAGACTTGTGGAAAGACAAAAGGAGATAATTTGTATAAAGCAGTCAGTATAATGCCTTGTTTGGGGTGGTTATATATAATAAATGGTCATTATTACCTCACTGATGTTACTCAGCCATGAGTAATGGACTTGGCCAAAAAGCCAAGTCCTTTTATGTTTAGCTTTTTGCTCTTTTTAGCAGCTCAGATAATAACCAGAGGATATACTGATCAGCATGGCTTCATTCTGAGCTAGGATGTTGACACAGTGGCCATTGCTTATAGTCTACCATTAGGTTTAATGGGGGAAGTGAGGGTCTAAGATCATTTCGAGGGTATAAATGCCAAGCATAATCCTACTTTGAGGAGCCTGAACTCTTTTTCATTGGAATTCCAAATGGGTTGGTCAGCAAAGTTGGGACATTGTTTTCAGAAAATCAAAGATAAAATGGACTCCATTTTGCAGTGGAAGGAGAAGGCACTCAGCACAACAAGGATGTTAGATCAAGGACATTAGGCCTGCCATAAAGGGACACCATCACTTCCAATAAGCATCCAAGTTAGAGAGGTGGCTGGGTGCATTTATAAAAGGAATGGAAGTCCCTGAGAGTAGAGGGGGGCATGCAAGACAATCGCTCCTGTGTGTTAACAGTTAAATACTCCCTGGATACTCTCCCAAATGCTTTACCTGGGTTTATTCGTTTATTCTTTTCTCTATTCTATTAATTCTTCATAGTAATGGTTATGATCACCATTTTACAGATAAGGATTATGAGGCACAGAGAGCGTAAGTCCAAAGTGATGTGAACATCTTTTTTGTAAACCCAAGAGTGGCTCTGCAACTACCTGAGTTACTGCTCAAGACCATCTGGATAGGTGTTCTACTTGGGACTGGGCTGAAATTAACAATGGCTTAAAATATTATTGTGTGATTATAAATTATAGCCACCTATAGTTGGAAGCCTGGGACAGCTGGCTTCACAAACCAGGAGGCTGGTGGGAGGGGTGGCGGGGGAGGGGGCTACGCTGCAGAACCAGAGAACAAACAGCCCCAAGAAGATGCCCAGCACACTGCTATGGCACTCCAGACCTGTCACTATGGTGACCTATTAAGGGTGTTGAGAAGAGGGGGGATTTTTCTCAAGTGCCCATTTACTAGGAGCCCTTCCCACTGGGAACCACAAGGGCTTTGTGCCCTTCTGTTTTCTTTGGATGCTTGTGGTTAGGGCAACAGAGATCCATTCAGAATACAAGAAAAGGGGGCAGAGTGTTGTTGTAAGGATCCTCACGGACTGGAACTGGACCACAGACTTCAAAACTCTAGAAATTAACACAGCTCCAGGGATCAGCGACTCTCCTGCTCCAAGGCAGCATTACCTCTTTTCTTTCCACGTCTCTTCATTTCTTAGCACCATCTCTGCCACTTTACTTTCTACCATCAGCTGCCTTTGTGGCATCAAGGCTTCCAACACCCCCTCATCAAACACAACCCATCCTGGCCTCTCCCACCCCTATTTTACCTTGAGCAGCCTCTTTCCCACCATCTGAATATATTTGTTACAAGAGAGAAGTCTGATGGACTCTGTTTCTCTATTTCTGAACAGCGTTACAGGTAGGGGCTAGCCCAAGGGCTTTCTGTCCTGTAGGAGGATACTCATCTCTATCCCAATCAGCTGTGAGATGGGAAGGGCAGGGTAGTGAGGGGTCACAAGGTACAAAACACAGGCCTGGGAGCTGCTCCTTCTGCAGCGGCACTGGGCAAGGCAGGCCAGTCCGAAGAGACTGCCCAAGGCTGGTGCTTCACACCCTCCTGGTACAACTGCTGATCTGAGTCTGGATCAGACAACAAGTCCACACTCTCAGAGGAGGATCATGGGGTCCTGGAAGGAGGCTCTGACTCAGCAGAAAACTGTCCTATAACTTCTTCTGTAATTGTAGCATGCATTTCCAAGTTTTTCTTATGTTACATACTCCTCAATTCCTGCTGCCTTTCACCTGGGATCATCCTCAACACACACACACACACACACACACACACACAAATGCACACAGTAGGGTTTAACATCTATTTCCAGTCAGACCCTGACTTCAGCCCTGCTGTCAATATGCTCCTACTCTTCTTCCTATGGAGCTTTGGCACCTGCTCTATGTCCTCCCTGGCATCTGACCTCAGTCAAAACTGTTCTTAGCATAGTTATTTTCTCCTCAGGACCAGTGCTTTAAGCAGTTCCCATTTTCTGAACTACACAATCCATGACAAATGAACAAATATGTCCTGCTGTAAGGCCACATCAGGTAACAATGCAGGTCACCAATGATATGGAGCCAATGTCTATCAACTGTCCATCGTTGGTTTACTCAACAGCATTTGTCATTTGATTTCAGCCAACTTTTCTCAGAGATGCCAGTCCCTCCCAGTTACTGCTTGTCACTCAGACATATCAAATTCTTAAGTTTTATTCGGTTTGCAGCAAAAAAAAAAAAAAAAAAAAAAAACCAGAACAAAACAAAACTCTCCTACCAAGCTAAGCTTAAAAGGTTCATTGGCTCATTTGGTTCATTGGATTCTTCTTAATATTTTCATTTCCATCCCACTTGATCTTTTTTGTGAAAATTTTCTTTCCTTTGACCATTTTTTTAGGTTAGCCTCTTTCTGCCTTTGGTTTTTCCAGATCTCCTGATAATCATTTATTTCATGGCAACTCCCTGATGTACCCATCTGGCCCAGCAGAACATAGTCTATTTTATTCCTTTAAAAAAAAATGCTTTCAATACTATACAGTCACATCTGATTTTTTTCCCCCAAGGCAACTGTCAGGGGCATTCTAAGTGTCCCTGAAATATAAAACCCTGATTTATATCGGGCAGTAGACAAATTTGTTACCACTAGAGGAAGATGGACTCTTCTCTCACAGAAACGATGCATCACGGATAGCTTTGGATATGGGCACGTTAGGACCCCGGTGTAATTAACAGAGTATTGGGATGACCCTTTGCTCCTCAAGAGACACTTTTGCATATCTTCTGACTCACTGCTTCTCTATCCCCCAGGGAGGTTTAAAAATTATGGATGCCAGGCTCCCACCCAGATCAATTAAGTCAGAACCACTGGGGTTGGGGTCTAGGCATGAGTAGGCTTTTTTCAATTCTCTAGGTGATTCTAATGTGCAGTCATGGTTGAGAACCCTTCCTTAGTTCAGTGGTTTATAAACTTGGCTGTACTTTGGAATCACTAAGGAGCTTTAAACAGTACCGATGGCTGGGTCCCACCCTCGGAGATTTTGATTTAATTAGTCTGGGTTTTGGCCTGGCCATTGTGATTTTCAAAGCTCCCCAGGTAATTATAATATGGAACCATGGTGGAGAATCAATACGTTAATAGATGCCTGAAATTTCAACATTAGGCTCCCTTCTTCTCACCTCAGTTTTTCTTTCTTTCTTTCTTTCTTTCTTTCTTTCTTTCTTTCTTTCTTTCTTTCTTTCTTCTTTCTTTCTTTCTTTCTTTTTTCTTTTCTTTTTTTTTAGATTTTATTTAGTTATTCATGAGGACACACAGAGAGAGGCAGAGACATAGGCAGAGGGAGAAGCAGGCTCCCTGCAGGGAGCCCAATGCACGACTCAATCCCAGGACCCGGGGATCATGATCTGAGCTGACGGCAGACGCTCAACCCCCGAGTCCCCTCAGTTTTCTAACTGACACAAAAATATACACACTCTTGGGTGAAAGATGATGCTTTTCTCAATTATGTATACCTAAACATGAATGTGTTTCAGAAGTAGGGTTGCCAGATTGAATACAGGACAATGGTTAAATTTGCATTTCTGATAAACAACAAATAATTTTTGGCGCAAGTATATTCATGTAATATTTAGACGTGCTTATTATACTAACACATTATTCACTGCTTATCCAAAATTCAAACTTAACTGGGCAGCCTATATTTTAGTCTGCTAAGTTTGGTTAAGCCTATCCAGAAGGCTTTCTGAGAGCAGGTTGTGGAAGGAGGGCACAGATGACAGAAAAAGCAGAGACATAGGGACCCTGAGGGGAGTCAGAGGAGTTCTGTAGAAAGATCACCAAACAAAGAAAGGCTGTGCCAAACAGGAAATTATTTGACTTCTCAAACTCATTCAGGTACCACACTGCCAACATCCTTGTAAAAAATCAAGAGAATCTCCCCTCCCTTAGCAGCTTGGATGGCAGAAGGGCCGGGGCACACATTATCCTTCCAGACATGCCAGCAACGACCCACGGCAGCTGACAGCGTCAATCTAGAATCCCATTCCTGCCGGGACAAGAGCAAGGTACAGGTGTCATCCATGGCGAACTTATTCACTAATGTTCTGAGGGTTTTTTTTTTTCTATTTAAAATGCACTACATTGAGAATGACAAATTTATGAAAATTCTAACTATAGAATTTAATTAAGAATTTAATTAAATCTCAATATAAAATTTAATTATAGACGAAGGTTTCAAAATAGTTGGCTTTGACTTAGGATCATTGTAACCTATTTCATGAAAGTTAGGCAGACAAAAATGCCTTCAAAATTAGGAAAAGAAGGTAGGTATGTAAATAAATATGATAAAGGCTCCCTATACTAAATTCCTGGTAAGCCTATTACAAGGTCTTGTATTCCTGTGTGTGCTAATCCCATCCTCTACATGAATCCACCTGTCATTTTCTCAAGGACATTCTTTGTTTCACTTTTCTTTTGAACCCTTCCTTTTACATCTGTGGATACCCAGGGGATTGTCTTCTCACTGGTTTCCACGTTATCCAAACAGAACGTACTTACATCTGGTAACGCGAAATGTTGGAGCACCTAAGAGAAATGGATCTACATCCCAAACCTCTCCTTAGATTTCCTAATTCAGCATATTTCAACGCATTGGATTCCCAGGGTCTAGAAAAACAAATTTCCTTCTTTATAAGCATCTTCTCCTTTTGCTGCTGATATTTGGATTGTTAATCTGAGCATGAAGGAAATACCCCCAGATGAAAATAGAAGACATTCCTGTGATCCCACACAAGTTCCAGAGAATACCAAGGCACATAGGATACTCTTTCTACTCCAACATCCCACTGCCCCAACCTCCCTTCCTTTCCACCTCCACCAATATTTATGTACTTTAGTACATAAAAGAATCTCTTATCATGACCTCATCGTCTCATCTGACAACTCCGAGGAACGACACTTCCCAGATGTCTTTGAGGTCATTCAACCCTGGGTCTGACTGCTGCCTGAGATGCACAGGGCCCCATGGCCCCTCCATACCCCTTACCTTAAAATGGAAGTATTGCTTTCCAAAGATTATCCAGAAAAGAAAGTCGGGAAAAGAGTATCGCTTTCTAGCAAAGCTAAAGACAGTGGTACTCTATTCTGCAGCAGGGCAACGCAAAGTAAGTGTTTAAAAGATAAGAGACATCCTACCTTTTGCACTGGGCACTCCAAACCTCCCATTGACCTTGTCGCATCCCCAGGATATAGCTAAGTGGACAGGAGCAGTCCGTCTGCTATAAGAATACCAGGTAACTTTGCTGCTCAGCTTATCAATACTTACCCAATCAGCCTCTTGCAGGATCTCTTCTTGTCTCACCCTCTGCATAAAATTTAAACCACTGGAAGTCAGAGGAACTGAGCTAACTGCCAGGGAGGGCATGTTTGGTCAAGTAAGGAGCTGCCAATCATTTTAAGACCTGTTGGATGAGCTTATCAGGTTCCCAATTTCTCCAGTATAAAATGCCTGGCGGTTTCAATGATCGAGATAAGCACAGCTGTAATCTACCATGATCCAGAGCTTATTCACAGATCACAGCTGTGTAATTTCAGGTAACATGCTTCCCTTGTTTGGATTTGTTTAACATTGTTAAATATATAGTCAGACCATCTGCACAGTATTTTTTTTAAATTGGAAATTACAACCATAACTTCCTTTTTATATATCAATAAACTAAACAGCAAAATTTCAAAGGGATCCTTCTGCACCAAGCACTGAAGCAGAATGCCTGTCCCACGCCACACCACTGCCTAATTGCACACTAATTGGACAAACGTGATTAAATATTTCAAGATCTTTACTAATTGCCTCTATTTTAGCTTTAAAATTTGCTTGCCACCAACAAATTTAATGACACTGGTGTCTAGTCATCAGCAAAAAGCCCAAGAGTTGCTCTTTAAAATGTACCTAGTCAGAGTATTTACTGATTGTGCATTGTTTCCAATGTAGCTTAATTAGAAATCCAATCAGTTCGCTAAGTCTAATTATACTTGATTTGTAGATTCAGACTATGATACATAATGAAGCCAAGCAGCTAACAGTAAACGTGCCTGAAATGTAACAATAAGAGAAATATTTTTTAATGTACGTCTTGTCACTTTAGAAAATCAAGTAATACACACGATCTTTCATGATGGGGATTTTGGAGGTTTGAGCTTTTCAGTTTCCATAAGCCAGGTTCCAATTCTATTGGTAAAACCTGCTTTGAAAGATGATGGCGAGAAAATATTTCTATGTCCCCATATTAAAGACTAAAAAAAAAAAAAAAGAGAGAGAAACAATTACTTCCTTGCCATTGACTCTGTGAGAAACTTTGCTGCATTATTTTACAGAAATTGCCTTGATGAAGCTGATATAGTTAAAATGGACACATTCATGTAATTCTTATTAAAAAAAAAAGTTGTCTTCCCAGAAGTTTAATTTTTCTGTTTCAAAAAATTCTTATCCAATGCCTAAAAATCAGTATTCATAGAAGCTCATATCAAATATGTGAGGATATAATTTTGTATATGCACAGAATTTTATTAAAGGGAAATATTTCTAAACATTATGGCATATGTACAATAATCTGCAACTGATTCTTGGTGGGTGGGTGAAAATAGGCTAGGTGAAGTAGAGAAAAGAAGCTTTAAAAAAAAAATAATGCAGACCAAGATGACCATTACTACGGCTTCAAGAATCCAAACAATTTCAGACAGTGGAATTTAGAGGGCCCTAAATACCCACCACACTACACCCCAGAATCCCAGCATTTCCATATCGGTGTGCACGAGGCACACAGGCTACCTTCACAGAATAGGCCTGTGTTGAGAAAGGTCCTTCTTGCCTTGCAGTTGTCATCCACCAAAAACTGCAGTGTTTTGGAACTGTCAAGCTGCTAGTGGTACTGTTGGTTCAAAACAAGCCTCGAAAGTTATGATCATTTCACTTCCATTTTGAACACGGTGGGAAAAAAATCAGTAGGTGAATCAGAGCGGAGAGCAATGGGTAGGAAAGAAATGTAATTTTTAAGCATAAACATAATGCAGGATGACTTAAAACATTGGAAACTCTAAATTAATTACTGTTGACTGTGTAACAATAGACTATTACTTTAGCACAGTTATCTTCCCTTGAATGTAAAACTTATCTTTTTCTAACAACTCAGCCTAAAAGGAACATTGGAATATTCGTAGCTGAAAGATTCTGCACAAATGCAAAATGTGAGCAGTTTTCATTTTTGCATTAAAGACCCATTATTTATGTTTATCCTGGTGTTGCTTTTCAAAAGCTTTGCAATAAAACTGCTCCTTGTGACGGTGTGCACGTGTGTATATGTGGGTGTGTAAATTGTATATACATTTTAAAGACTGTGACAAATATCTTTTTCTTTCTCCCTTTTTCAAAAGCATCTCATCGTGCCTACTGAGTCTGGAGGGTTTTCCTTTGCCTTTCCTTCTTTGCCTTTTGACACAATCCTGAATCAACACAGCCTCTAGTCAAGACCCTCATTTTTACTCTTCTGTGTGTTGTCTTATTTTCCCTGTACTCTGGAGTCAGCCTTTCTCAAAATTTCTCAAAATTAAATTTCTCAAAATTTAAGCAAAATGCTACTCATGGAGCTGGTTTTCCCCAAGCAAGATTCATCACAATGACATTGGGGTTAAGAAAGCCCCTAGTTTGGATGTCAACACCACAGAAAGCCTCTTCTTTCCTTTCCTCTCCAAGGAAGGATTGTTTTACCAGTATTACCGCTCAGATTTTCTAAGGCAGTGAGGTGGGGAAGCTGGGAGGAGACACAGATCCTTTTATTTCTGTAGGTTGTGGGCAGGTTCTTTCCCACCTTCATTAACTGACAGTGTGGGAGAAGGAAGACAGGATTGAAATGCAAAACCCGACTCCAGAACAGCTATCCAAAAGCAAAAGTTAACAACCACATCACCCGTTTAAAATAACATTGTTTCTAAGGAATATAAAATAAAATACATAAAATAACATAGTTTCTGTACTATTTTACATTCACTGAAACAATATATTTATATTTTTTTACGTATTGCAAAAAAATTAGAACTTAATAAAGGAAAATATCCATATTCGCAAATGTCTAGGAAATCAGGAAGGAAAACAATCACCCCGTGCAGCCTTCTCCCTCTTAAATGCTGGAGAATTTTTAAAGGCGCGTTCTGCTCCTTTATTTTCCTCGAAGCTGAGTTTTTATCTTTTCCTCTTCTTATTAATAAGGCCTGGCCCCTCGTTAACATGCAGCCAGAGCCTAATGAGCCTTGCAGACTCCTGTAATTTCTTCACTGTTGAAAATGCCTGACACTAATCTATGCCATTTATACTAATAAGAGGTGGATCAGCTGATATTTGGTGCAATGAAAATATGCTAAATATACTTTATTGAATTGCACGTACTTAGTTCTTCCCAGTTCACTGTATTATGGCAACAGATGCACAATCATTACCTCTGTGCTCTATGTGGAGCAAAACCTTTGGTTTGAATAAATGAGGGAAGAAGGAGTCAGACATTTCCTCTGTTAGCTTCCCCCCCCCCTTTTTTTTTAAATGCTGACAATATTGACTCTCAAACTTCCATCTCAGAAAAGCCATTTTTCCCCCCACGATTTCCAAAGCACAAATACAGGACTTCCCACGGAAATGGCAATGAACTGAAGACCTGACCTACAATATGGCGTTCAATATTAAGTGGGCTTTAATGAATGCTCAATTTGGTTAGATTTTGCGTAGAGCTTATTAATTATATCCATAAGGATTCCCAAAGAGCTCTTGGTGATTAGTCATTTTCTAATGACTACCAAAGAAATTTTTACCAATCTGAATATACATTGACCATTGTGTTATTACATTAGGTGAGAGCGACTGTTTTCGTTTTTGCATTGCCAATCTAATTTTTTGATGACTCTGTTGTGTTCACCCATCTTCTCTTACTTGCAGAGAGACATGTGACTGAGGAGCCTGACTGCAGGTGTTGGTAAATGTTTCCAACACTTGTGTCAATACCTGTTTTTGGCTCAGACATCACAAGCCAGAGGGTGCTTTTAAAAACCTTATTTAAAATCTACATATTTATTCAAAACAGCCAGCTCTCACTGCATCCTCTAAGGTGCACTAGTGAATTGTGGTGGAAGCTTCAGGGGTCTGAGTAAACAAACATTTATACCTGTGGACCCCCCCCCCCATGCCCTGGAGCCGAAGGGCAGCCAGTAAGTGAGTTCAGCAGGGGAAGATCAGCCCTTGGAGGGAACTGGATTACAGCACTGAAATTCCTCATTAGCGTTGCTCATATTTGACCAAAGATTTAGGAGGATAGACTGCATAGCGATTTGGAAGGCAAAGTGAGGGTCGCGGGGTGGGTGTGCAGTATCAAACATCATTCGGAACCTCAGCTCCCCATCTCACCTAGTTTTCTTTCTCCTAGCAAGACTCCCATTTGACAATATACCTAAACCACTCAATGGTGAAGAGGGAAGACTATAATATGTAGTGTTGCTTAAACATATTTCATGTGCCTTTGACTATCATTCATTGGTAAGCCAGCACCCTTGACTGCCTCCTGACCAATATTTTCTTGGAATGTGTTTTGTGTTTGTTTGGGTGGTACATCTAGCACTTATCTACGAGCATATTTATCAGATTTCGAAACGTGCTTTGATTTATCCCCTAAGAGAGTTATGTGTCCCTTCTATCGCTACCCCTTCCCCTGGACAATTGCTCTATCTCTGCCTTCTAGAATCTCTTGCTTCTTAACCTTTGCCAGCACAGGTGCAGTAACTCCCTAAAGATTAACAGTCTGGTTGGAGGTGTGATTGAAATTGGCTTGGCCTGCCTTCAGAATCCATTGCCCTGGCCTACTAAATCACCTCCCATAATCTTGTGCACTTAGGCAAAGCAAACAAAATAATCTGCCAGGAAATACTAATGGGGCAGTGTCAACACAGACATTGTTTGTATTAACTGTCCCATTATTATTACCTTGCTCCTTAAATCCAATCAAACTTCAGTTCCTACTCTGCAGGGGTTGGATGTTAATTAGAAAGGCTGTGTGTTTGTATGTACCTACGTGTACACACACATGCCCCTTCACACACCCACTTGCCCCTCGTGCATGCACGCCTGTATCCATGCAGACACGGGTCCCAATGCTAATTAATTTAACTTGCAAGTGCTGCCCATGTTTCCGGTTTGTTGTTCCAACTCGCGAAAGCCTACATTCTGCGCACATGTCTTCAGCCCTGCGTCTCGACATTTTCCAACAGATGTTAGCTAATGTGGTTGTAGAAGGTTCACAGTGGATGCTGCGAGTCCAATAAATCTTCCTCTTAAATGCAGGCACTCCACCATCCCGGCATCTTCTACCTATAATACATTTTAATTACTTGGCTATTCAAATTACACTAAATTAGATCTGCGCAGAACAGCACCACGGATTCCTCAATTTACATCTAATCCACCACGAACCCCATAAAATCGGCAAGTGCACTTTTATTAGAACTTGCAGGAGACCCCGAAGCCTGATACCTTTAAAATTATTAAGTGACAAAGACGACTAGCACTAAGGTTCTACTTTGCTTCCCCATTAGCCGTTTAGGTGACAGCTGCTGGATTACACATAAAGATGAACCGTTCCTTGAGGGATGATAGTAGCTCCACGGTGACACCGCTGGCACAAAGCCTTATCAGACCCTGGCTGCTCTTGGAGCCATGACAGCCTCCTAGGTCCCTATCAGTACCCTCATTATCTGCATCACAGAGGGCCGAGAACGAGCACTGCCAGGCCTCACAGCTTCGCAGCTCATTTGAGAAGCGGAAATTAAATGTCCCAGGAGGGAAAACAGGCGCACTGTAGCAGCCCCGGCGCTGTACACCAATAACAGGCCGGCCGCTGCAGCACGGACTTCTGTCTCATTAATTTAATAGGCTCCTGGAATGAGGATGGGAAGGTGGAGAGGCAGGCTTGACAAGTAGATCACGGAGCGGCCCTGGCAGTGTGTGTCTCGCCAGCCCATCCCGGGATGCGGACTTTCTGCACGTATGGCAGCTCTTCAGATATTTGTTGGGGCTTTTAGAAGCACTGAGCAGCAGAAAGAGATGAAACATGGGAGGGAGAGAGAGAGAGAGAGAGAGATCACCGAACAGGGGCAAAATGAGCTGATCATAAACATGACCTGTGTTTATATTATGCAGCCTTCCTATGTGAGGTGAGAGGAGCCCGAGAAGCCTGTAGATACCAATAAAGACACTCCTTGCACACATCACAAGTATCCCTAATTGTGTGTGGAAAGCCTATTTCACAGAAGTCCTTGCCCTGCTGAAGATTGCTTTTTTTTTTTTTAGAACACTATCCCCCCCCCACACACACACACACACAGAATTCGTACAGGGTTTTGCTGCAAAAATATCAGCTCCTCTATGATCAGAGTGACACCAAGCAAAACCAAGCTGAGAAAGAGGGGATTAGCCAGATAAGCCAGACCAAAGAAACCTTCTCTTAAGAAAAACAAAATGCCTGAAGTCTGCAGGTAATAGAAGCAATAGTGCTTTTTCACCTTGAATAATCTGATTAATGGCCTCAATTCCCAGCTGGGGAGACTGCCTGTTTGGATCCCTGCAAGCCCAAAGAGATGCAAGACAGTCAACTCCGAGATTATCAAGACAGATTTTTTTGTACACTGGAGTTTTACTTTTAATAACTGTTCTCCATCATTGTCATTTGTTTAAAGGCCTCGGGAGAAAGAAACAAAGATGGAGAAATCCAGTCTGCTGCACTTTTTGACATTGCTCACAATGGCTCTTCTTGGCCTCAGGTTCTGGTTAAAGGGAGCTATAACAGAAGCAGGGTGCTGGGTGGTTATGAGGCATTGTCCATCCAGCAGAGGTAAGCCTCTGCTCACCGTGATCATTGTCTTCTTGCTCCAGCCTGGCAGGATTATGGGGGGCAGTGGAAAGATAGATAGCCTGCTCTTCCCAGCATCAGAGGGTAGCGGGTGCCTCTCGGTTCAGTATGGACTTGCTGTGTGTCTTCGGGCAAGCTGCTTTACCACTCTGAGTCTCAGTTTCTTTGGCAGTTAAAAGGAAGAATGACAATCAGCTCTTAGGAGAGTTGTGAGAATTAAGATAAGTTAATGAAAATCACTGGTATGGCATGCCAGGGCTCCATGCTGTCTGAAGCAAATCAGACTCTATATCACTGACTTATACTCCCCGTGTTTTCTAAAATGGATTTGCCAGAGAATCCCCCAGGGCAGGAGCAGATGGGGGAGGGGAGCTTTTAAAAAGCAGGAACCTGAGGAAGGGAGCAACATGAATAGAGAGGCCTCCCTCTGTCACACATCAGAGTGCTGCCTCTCTCAGCACTGCTGTTCTCAAGCCACGCAGGTCACAGACTGCACGGGGCAGGGGGTTCTGAAGAAAGCTGAGGATTTCCTTGTTAAAGAAAAAAAAAATTCTCTAGTGCTTATCATTATAGAGAGTCACAGATTTCCTGAAGCCCACGTGGACCCCAAGTCAAGGACACTTGTTCCAGAGAATGGAAAACAAATCCCTCTAGCCCTTCCTCCCAAAACACATGCACACATGCACACCCGCACACAGTTGCACAGGATAATCCTGCAATCATATGTAAGGACACAGGCCAGCTAGAAAGCAGAGTTTTGAGAATCACAGGCCATCAGTGTTCTTTCTCTTTTCCATTTTGTTCAACGCTATTTTCCTCTTCTACCTATAAGGGGAGGGTATGCTCAGATGTCGCAGTCCTGAAGGCTTGGGGCGAGTCCTGTCCCTGAACCACTGGAATGAGTGGGAGCATGGGCCAGGAGCCAACGTAGCTCAGGATCCATCAGGCTTAATGATGGCTAGTGAGCAGCAGCAGAAACAGCAGAGGCTTTTACCTCTAAGAAGAGTGTCCCTGCACTGGGCAAGGAGCTGTGGTCTCCGCCAGTTGGGGACCGGCCCCACCCAGTCCTGGTCACTGGTTTGTTCTTATAGGTCTTTTAATGGCTAAGTTGCATGGGACTTCAGTTATTTTGCGAGGCGTCCCTGTCAGGTCTTTTTCCCAAAAGGGAGCTAGATCCTTGACCCCAATTCAGATTGAAGAAAGGAGGTTAGGGTTTCTGCCCATGTCCAGATACCAACCTCCTCTTCACATCTCACCTTTCTGTCCTGGATTCCTTCCTCCCCTGCTGATCCCACCTGGTGGCCTGAGAGAAGCACAGAGTCTTTAGGTTCTGGTCCTTCTTGGTCTGACAGGCTCTGCAAGTAACACTCAATAATTATCTGTTGAATAAATAATATGACAATAATAAAGTAAAGAGATAGGGAACAGGAAGAAGAAAAGAATAAAAGGTGGACAGAGACCAGTAGGAGATGGGGCTGGGTGCTTACCTGCTAAGGATTTGAATTAATGGAAAATTCTTCCCCAAATCTCTAAATGTCATGCTACTTTCTAATAGTCCATATTGACGGGAGTAAAGGAAGCCAAGATGGTAACTTGCAAGAGAAAGCCCATGGAGGGATCCTATGGCCTTGGCTCCATTTGGATGTCCCATCCTGTCCTCCCCATGGGAGGGTTCATCATTTATGAGAGCATCATGATTGCAGTATCAAAGGACAAGCATTTCCCTAAAATGTGTCCGTCACCCAATCCAAATCTGCTGTTAATTGCAAATATGAATGTTTTCCTCCTGGATTTAGCAGATTACATTTTGTCCTCCTTGAAGATGCAGAGAATGCTTTTCAGGAAGCTTGCCACACCAAAGTAGAGACCTGCTTTTCCAGGACTTGTCTCCAGTCCTCCATCATACCCACAGAGCAGCCAGGAGCTATCCCTTCCAAGGAGAAAAATAGTGAGAGGCGCTGTGTGACTACTCTGCGTTAGCATGGGGCAGCTGCAAATTCTAGCAGGAAGACCTCACTGCTCTGTAGTGACTGGTCCTACTGAGAAAAACAAGAATGCAAGCAATCAACTAAGAGTATATGATTAAAACTACTAAAGCAAGAGACACACCTGCCTGAGCAGGATATTTTGTCAGAAATTACCTCCACGTTATCCACAGAACAAATAGACAAACACCCACGGGTGTTTGACCCTCTAACCCAGTGGTTCTCAAGGGGACGTTTGGCAATATCTGGAGACATTTCTGGTTGTCACAAACTGGAGGGTGCTACAGGCATCTCATAGGCAGAGGCCACAGCTGCTGCTACAATGGACAAGACAGCTCCACCATGAAGAATTATCCAGCTCGAAATGTCGGTAGGGCTGAGATCGAGAAAGCCTCCTCTGGATGAGCTCTGTTCACTAACCACATTTCCAGTCACTTCCTCCCCTGTTCTCTTCCTCAGTCCCTGGCCTGTGCTGTCGTTAACCATACTGCTTCTCCGTTCTCTGATCCAGGCTTCAGCCAAGCCACATACGTACACATTTGCTCCCTGCACCAAATCTTTTTACTTTTTCCTTTGGCTATATTATGGTGACTAAAATTTCTGCTTTGATCACTCTTTGAGGTAAAAAAACAAAGCAAAACCAAAACAAGAACAACAACAACAAAAAAGAACACGCTCCCAAACACTTAAAATATGTGTTTTCTATGAAGGAAGGCATAGTTACCCACTCTCATGCATTTACAATGAAGATTAGATTGTGTAAGATCCTACGTTAGTAAGTGATAGATTGGGCTGATTTCAATTCTTGGTAAATACCCCAAAGATAAAAAATTTGCATCAAATACCTCCAGCTTCCTGTAATCTTACATTGTGGATCTATCACTTATTAACCTAAGTAAATACTTCTAGAATATATTTATATATTTTAAATATCCTTTTAATTTTGGAGTAGTTTTAAATTTATGGAATAGTTGTAAAGATAGTAAATACAGCCTATATGACCATCATTCAGCTTCAATTTTAACATCCTATGTACCAAATATGTTTGTCCAGACAAAGAAATTAACATTGCTACAGACCTGGTATCTAAACTCCAGACCTACTTGTATTACACTGGTTTTCCTACTAATGCCCTTCTTCTGTTCCAAGATGCCATTGGATTGCCTTTAATTGTCATATATTTTTGGTTTCCGCTGAGCTGCAAGTTTCTCAGACTTGCCTGTTTTCCACGACTTTTGACGATTTCGAAGAATACTGGTCAGATACTTCGTAGAATGATCCTCAATTTGGATTTCTCTGACGTTTTTCTCATGTTTAGATTAGAGTTGTGAGTTTCTGGAAAGAATACCAAAGGGTAAGGTGACCATCTCCTCACAAATTAGAGGTACATGATGTGGACATGGCTTATCCCTGGTGTTGTTGACCCCGATCACTTACTTAAGCTTGTGTCTGCCAGCTTTCTCCACTGTAGGGTTTTTCTTTTTTCATTCCTCATGTTTTATTCTTTAGAATTAAGATACTGGGATCCCTGGGTGGCGCAGCGGTTTAGCGCCTGCCTTTGGCCCAGGGCGCGATCCTGGAGACCCGGGATCGAATCCCACATCAGGCTCCCGGTGCATGGAGCCTGCTTCTCCCTCTGCCTGTGTCTTTGCCTCTCTCTCTCTCTCTCTGTGACTATCATAAATAAATTAAAAAAAAAATAGAATTAAGATACTAAGTCCATGCCACACTTCAGAGGGAGAGAATTAATAAACCCTCCTTTCTGGAGGGGAAAATATCAATATGTAATACTTGGAATTCTTCTGTAAGGAGGATTTGTCCCTTCTTTTCCATTTATTTATCTAGACCATCATTTGTATTATCATTGTAGACTCATGGGTGTTTATTTTATTCTTTGGGCTATCCTCCAATGCAATCATTATTTATTTTGTGCTATTTATATTTTCAGTCTGTGCAATTTTTTTCAGAAACTGAGATCTATCTAGGATTTTCTTATGAACTCTGTTAGAAATTATTTCATTTATCTTAAATTTGTATTTTCCCAGCTTCTACAGCTGCCTCACAGTTCCAGGTTTCTGAGATTTGTTATACAAATGTACGCCATCTCCAGGGCTACCACATTGCAGAGCCCAGGGAGTACTGATCACAATGTAAATGATGCTTGGCACCCCTGGAGTCTTGCAACATGGAAACATAGGCTGGCTTTTCTTTCCATGTTTTTATAAAATCTGTCCTTTAAATCTTCATTTTAAAAGCTTCAGATTAAGAAGAATCTGAATTTCTTTTTATTCTATCACAATATCATAAGTTGTAAGGCATATTTAGATAGACCTAAGTTCTCAAACCTGAAAATTCAGATTTTAGCCTCTATTCATCATACAGATCAACTTTAGTCTTGCCACTAAGACCTGCCCCATGAATGACTTCTTCCAGAACATTGCATAAACAAAATTGCAGCTAGCCCAATGTTTGCCCATCAGTAATCAAAGCAGCAACAATTGATGGTTAGGTTAGGGGATGGGAGGAGGCAGTGAGGAGGGGTCAAATATCAACAGATGGAGTCCATGAGATTGACTCAGATATTAAATATGCAGTGTCCCCCAAAGGGAGTTAATCTCTTTTATTATTTGAATTACTCTTCTCTAAAATGTCCCCAACTTTTCTATATCTTTCTTGAATCAACTGGAGTGACACACAGGGGACTTGGATACTTTTGAGGACTTTCTGTTTTCCGATCAACTGTGTGCACCCAAAGTCACTAGGCCTCTGCTCTGGTATTTTGAGGGAGCAGTTTGCAATTACCCCCAGGTCCTTCTCTGGGCCAAGGCCCATGTCAGGTGCCATCACACCCAACAGGCTTCAAGACCTCTCTCTCTCTGTTTAGTTCAGGGGCCCAAGGAGCTCTCAGGATGCCCTGCCCTGTTATAGCACATGTCATAACCCATTGCTATTATTGGTCTGATTAATTTTTTTTATTATTATTTTTTATATTGGTCTGATTATTTAGCTTCCCTAAAGATTGTGAGTTCTGGGGGCAGGAAACCCAGTTCTTTCTACAACAATCAACATATACTATATGTTTTTGTATAGTAAATGAATGAATAAAGAGTTAATGACTCATCCTCCATCAAAATTCACCCACAGTAAAATTCATCTCCTTAATTTTCCCCACCAGCTTTTACAAGCAGGTCTTAAAATTTCCTGACATTTCACTATTCATAAGAGCTCAGGATTGTGTGCATATCTGGTGATTTCCCTGTCCACCTTCCCTTCCAGGTAATTTAAAACTATGTTAAATCATTACAAAACAAACAAAAATCTGGGGATTCGGTAACCAGTAATTCATACAGAGATGTGTCGACTTGACCCCATCTTTTGTTTGCTGCTCTAAACAAGATATATCAGTAAGTAATTCGATAGTAAGGTAACACTTATTTTAAAAGATGTCTGTTCACTTGTAACAGGTCAGCCCTCCAAAAAGAGGATAGGGTGGGCTCTAAGAACCTCTTCTTTTCTTTGTTTCCCCATTGCCCTTCCAATGCTTGTGCAGCACGACTTAGGCGTCTGGGAGATGGAGAGCAGGCAATTCTATTTAAGATACAAAAGAAAGCCTCTTATTTAAAAGTAAAATGTGTGTGTGTGTGTGTGTGTGTGTGTGTGTGTGCATGATTTAAAAAGTAGATTTTGTATTTGGAGCAGTTTTAGGTTCACAGCAAACTTGAGTAGAAAGTACAGAGATTTCCCTCATATCCTCTGCCCATCCCCCAAGTCTCCCCTATTATCAACATCCCCCACCACAGTGGTACTTCTATTATGGTAGATGACCCTATGCTGACATGTCATTTTTACCTAAAGTCCACGGTTTATATTAGGGTTCACTCCTGAGGTGGTACGTGCTATGGTTTTGGATAAATGTATAATGACATGTATCCACCCTTGTGGTGTCTGTGAAACAGAAGTTTCACCACCTTAAAAATCCTCTGTGCTCTACTTGTTCATCTCTCCCTGCCCCCAAACTCCTGGCAACAACTGATCTTTTTATGACCTCCAGGGCTTTTTTGGCCTTTTCCAGAATGTCACATAGTTAGAATCACACAGTGCGTAGCCTTTTCAGGTTGGCTTCTTTCCCTTAGTAATATGCTTTTAAGTTTCCACGGCTTGATAGCTCATTTCTTTTTAGTGCTGAATAATATTCCATTGGCTGGATGTGCCACAAAAGTAAACTCTTTCATCGAGTATAACATACCTGCACCAATAATTAGTTCACAGCTTGATGAATTTTCACATGAACACATCCACACAATGAACACACACATCTAGAAGCAAATCATTTCAGTTCAGAAGACATCTGCTGTCCTGTTCTAGTCAATACCCCCAAAAGGCTCATCGCTATCTGACCTCTAATGCCATATATTAGTTTTGCCTGTTTAAGCCAGTTTGGTGTCGACTTTGGAAATGTTTCTTTCGATCAGTAACTAAGAAGGCACCGGACAATTTTCCTCCTAGAATGTGGCTCACATCTACATTAAAGAGAAAATCTGAAAGATAACGAACAGAATAGTGTTTCTTTGTTTTCTCAAAGGACACCCACAGTGCCCTCCTAGAAGTGAAGAATGGATTCAAAGTGCTTGTTTCCTCTCGAGACTACATGGCCGAGCTTGTACAACACCAAAACGAGCTGTTGACAAGTGGCAAGTTCAAGCATATAATTTATTTGACATTGTCTAGGCCAGAGAGCAGTTGTCTCTTTGAATCTAACATGTTAAAGTAAAACACTTTCGGATGGAATGTGGATTGGATAGCTACTCGATGAATTCATTTGTTCTCAGGATTTAAAGTGTATTTAGGGTGGGTAAGAGCTGGCCTGAGCAGACCTACCCCAGGACATTGTGTAGGACATAATGTATCTCTCATTATTGTGTATCTCTCATACCTATCACCCCTACCATATCAGCCAATGTTCCTAAGGCAAACAAGTGGAAAGGTTTTAAAAGTGGACTAAAAAGTGTTGATACATGCATGCTTACACTTATATACACACACAGAACATATAAAGAGACAAAAATCACCCATAAACTTTCTAGATGCAATGGGAAAAAAGCAATAGATACTTCTTTGTGTTTATTACCACAGTGAATTACTATCCTATAACAGAGCAAAACCCACAGAGCCTTACCTATCATAAACGTTAGAACTGTAGCAGCTCAAAATGATGATCTAGAAAACTCCCACCCGTCTCCATCCTTGGACATTATTGCTATAGAAGAATGGATTGAATTTTTAATCATAGCCACATGATATTTTGAAGGAAATACAAAGTAACTCATCATGAAAGATCAGTGGACATTTTCTGCATTAAATTCAGATTTGTTATTTGACTTATTGGAGAACTTGTGGCTCACCTCAGCAGAAAGGGATAGAAGCTATCAAAGAGTCTACCCAAAGGTCCAGAGCCTCCACCTCATCTGCCCAGGAGGGAGAGAACACTACCTTGTAACACTTGCTTAGGAAACACAAAGGGCAGAAACCCAGAAGCCCAAACTGACACACCTTATAATATAATGCAGACCCCTAAAATAGAAAATATATTTAACCTTAATAATTATAGCTATGAAATCTGGTTTTTATTGAGCATTTACTATGTGCCAGATATTTTACTAAGCACTTACAAACATTCTCCAATTCACTCTCTCAAACAATCCTATGAGTCAAATATTATTGTTATGGTCTTTTTTTACAGATAGGGAATCTGGGGATTTAAAAAGGGAAGTAATTTGCCCAAGTTCACATACCTAGCAAGTTGTAGAGCCTGCTTCATCTGTTCCCTTAGACCCTGAGCAATGTATTTTCATTATATTACTGTGAACCAGGAATGCAGGATGATTCTGAGACTTGTTCAAGACAAAGAACACAATCATACTAGAGCTAAAATGAGGGTAACTTACTCTTTACTCTTAAACTGATTCTTTGTATTAACCACTTGATCCTAATGAAAAGTAATTGATAATTTAATATAGACTAAAAACTAAAACCTTCATTAATTAATTGTCCATTAATTCCCTGGACAAGCCTAGAATTGCCTGTAAATATCCCCATAGCAGTGACAAGGGTCAGCTGTATCTAAAAAAGGAAATACACATGAAGGCTATAAGTGACAACTCTGCTGTCCCCATGGAAAGTATCTTTTTTCATGGACCTTGGCTACTCCACTTCCCCTCCCACTGAGGCCCAGGGTTCTCATACTCTTCCCCTTCTGTCCTATTAACCTATGCTCCCTATGCAATAAAAACAATTCATCACAGAAAACATAAGCAATTATTATTATCCCAAGTACAATCAAGAGGATGTTATTCAATGCAAACTGATGAATTCAAAATTACTTTGAACTTGGATATCTTGGTGTTTGTGTAATTTTAAAAGTCTAAGAAAACATTTTGATTTGTATAATTTTGTTCTGTGTGTTTTAAAAACATATTGATTGATATACCCAGCACCCATACCTTCGTTTCTAAATACCAGGCTCCAATGAAAGGAAACAGGGATCTTAGTGAAATGGCTGATTCTAGGGCTGGGTCAAGAAAAGTACAAGGTAGACTTGGAGCATAGTCTAGTGCCAGAATATAAGAAAGTGCTCAAAAAACAAATCAAAATAAAAAGGTGGAAGCATATCAAAGGAAAATAGGAGCCAACCTGAAAAAGCTCTCAAACCAAAGCAAGAATGATTTGAGCAACAGCATATTGATACAAATGGATGAATAAATAAATAAATACATAAATACATAAATAAATAAATAAATAAGAAGTGTATATCTTCCCTAGAGAAATTTCTAAATGATAATTGCCAAATAACATATGTCCATACATTTTCTCTAAGAGGCAAAAGGCTGGACTTAGTACTTGCTTTCAAAGGGTAGTGTTTGGAAGGGATAAAATAGTAACTTTACAGTAGAGAAAACCAAAAAAAACCCACTCCTCTTAACTAATAAATTGATTTTAATTTCATCACTGATGAAATTGATATCATATACTTCCTGATACAATGTGATGATAATGGCACTTCACCAGTAGCATTCTTTCTAAAATTCACAACCCTGGTCTAATCATGAGAAAAATATCAAACAAGCCCAAAATAATGTACATCCTACAACATGTGACCAGTTGAGATCATGAAAATAAGGACAGACTAACAGATTGTCACAGACCAGAGGAGACATGGTGTATAAATATGACATCCCAGATGGGATCCTGGAACATAAAAAGGGCTTTAGTGGAAAAACTCAAGAAATATAAATAAATTTGGGAGTTAATAGCCATATAACAACTGCATTTTTGACAAATATACTATGATGATATAACATGATGACATTAGGAGAAATTGAAAATAGATGATATTGATAACTTAGTGAAAAATCATATGAGCAATATAATAACTTAGGAAAAATAATATAGATTAGAAATATGACTCATGCCATGTTAGTTTAAAATGAGGATTCATTCCAGGTATTAGAAGATGTGTGCCACGGTAAAATCTGCTCTTTTTTGAGTGCACAAAGAAGCCTTTGTCACCTGAGATATGATTGAAGATTTATAAGGAACACTTAACAAAGCTGTTAAAATCGTTCATCAATTAAGACCAACTTACTGGCCTCTTGAATTTTTTTCTCAGGTAAAAAGATGAGCAATGTTTGTAAAAACATAGTTTCGTATCAATGCTCATTGGCAAAGAAAATTTATCAGTCACCTTACTGAGTCACAGTGAAAACTTCAAGTGTTTCTGGATGAAACCTTTAATCTGGGGATTGTATGCATGACTGAAAATGGCTTTGCAAATTAGCATCTTTTACCTATCTTTACAAAGCCAGCTCAATTTAGTATTCCAGGTGTAAGTCAAAGTAAACAGTAATTCTGACCTGGAGCTGTAGAGTATATACCCTAGGGAGGTGAGTTGGATTCTCTCCATGGTCTGAACCACCTGGTTATGTACTCATCTGTCATATTTGCTGATAATGTGTTCAACCTTGTTTAGAAACCCTTGAGAGATCTGATGAAAGATCTTTGTAAGTATATTCCCAATTTGATGGCAGAGATGAGATAAGCAACACTTTCCCATCACTTCATAGATATTAACAAATAATTTCATACCTTTCATAGAAGAATGGATGACTGGAGATGACTTTGAATAGCTTCTTGAAACACAAGTGACCTGGAAAAATGTGATTAGTGGTGCTAACATTCGTCATTTTGGGCTGCCAACATTTTTGAGCACTCTTCTCATATTTTGTTAATTTCTACATAGGTAGAAGCTCTGTATAATTCACATTCCCAGAATGCCTTGTGGCTAGTATATAAATGATTAACCTCCCTTCAGCTAACTAGAATAGCCACGACAGACTTAAGTTCACAATTAACCAATATGAAGGAGTGGCTGGGGAGGCATACTGATTCAGGGGCAAGGAATATTTTTTTCTGCTGGAGTAACAATGTCCAATGCTAAGAGTCATGTTTGCTCAACAGCCAGTAGGCATGTTTCATAAGTGCTGCTTCAGTGTGATTGGCATTACTCATGGCTATATAACCTCAAAATCTGGCTTTTTGGATCAAATGAACATTCTGAGAGTTACTCAAAACCTTTCAATAAATTCCTTTTTGCTTAAAGTAGTTTCAGTGGATTCTGTTGTCTGCAACTAAGAGCCCCCACCTACAGAAAACATAATATTTAAGTAATTTTTTTTCTCTTCTCTAGTCATGTACACAGAATCTTTACCAGATTGGGTCAGCACAACACTTTCTTTGCTCCAACTATTTTTATCCAAATTAGAATGGAGCTGCTGTATTTATCCAGACATCTCAGGCTGCTTGAGAGAGGTAGGTAGACAATTTTAACTATCTATCTATCCAACTGTCTGGCCTTCTCTTTTCCTAATTCTCTCCTGTGCCTTCAACTTCTGGCTGAACAGTGAAATAGTCAATCAATTGTTTTGTCCACATGGTATGAAGAAACCACTGAGATGAATCTTTTCTACTAAACTGACATCAATGTTTACATATACAGAGATATATACATACAGATGTAGATGTGCGTTACATATGGCTAGCTAGAGATGTACAGGAATGAGTGAACTAGCTGGCTTTAGCACTGCGGTGATTTGTTACTAACACCAAAGGTGTGATTACTGGTAACTACTGCCTAGGCTTTCCATTCTGCCTTTGGCTATTATAAAGTTCTTGAAGGAAATCCACGTGACTAAGTGATCTTCTATTCTACTTGTTCCCATTAATTTTGAAGCAATCATACTAGACATTTAAACCAGCCGACATTTAAAAACTTCAAAACTAGATGTTCCAGCAGCCCCAGTGGTGCAGCGGTTTAGTGCCTCCTGCAGCCCGGGGTGTGATCCTGGAGACCTGGGATCAAGTCCCACGTCGGGCTTCCTGCATGGAGCCTGCTTCTCCCTCTGCCTGTGTCTCTGTCTCACTCTCTCTCTCTCTCTCTCTCTCTGAATAAATAAATAAAAAATCTTAAAAAAAAAACCTAGATGTTCTTACTTTATTCATTTACTTTCTGTGAACCCAAAATATTTAATTAAGATCCCAAGTGTTTGCTAAGTACCAAAGAGAAAAGCTCCACTAGGAGGAGAAGCTGATCAGTGTGTAATTGCCACCTGATAGCCATATATAGCTATCGATCTTCTGCATTGTATTTAGGTTCATCTTCATTTTTCAGGTAAATATTTGGGGCTTGGGTCCTATCCAAGTTGGAGACAAAATCATTGATCTTTGATCTGCTTGTCTAATTTCTGTTTTTTAATTTCACAATGTTCATTGTCATAATGTGCTCTGAGTCGGGATTATGCACACACCCTGGCACACAGTGGAAGATCTGTAACCCAACTCCCCTTCCCAATGTCCAATGTGCCATCTTATAATTGGGCTGTCATATTTGATGATCAATGCCAATTTTCCCCTTTTTTGTTTGATTAAGTTGACTCAATTTCTTTGCAGACACAATTAAATATTCAAAACCAACTGGATTCACAATCAACAGAGACAATGTAGAGAAACAGAAAGTTATAAGGCTTTACGTTAAATTAGCCTACGTTTTGACCATATGCAATGCAAATAACCCCCATAATACGCATTATAAATCTCTTAGAAATAAAAAAGATATTTACTTAATTTGAATTCAAATATACCATATATGAAGTATATATATTGAGTCATTGTTTATAATCATTTAATTTTTACACTAATTTCTCTTAGAATTTTTAAATTAAAATTACTATTCTTTTATTTTTATTATTATCTTTAAAAAGATTTTATTTATTTATTCATGAGAGACACAGAGAGAGGCAGAGACATAGGCAGAGGGAGGAGCAGGCTCCATGCAGGGAGCCCGACACAGGACTAGATCCTGGGTCTCCAGGATCATGCCCTGGGCCGAAGACAGGCACCAAACTGCTGAGCCACCCAGGTGCCCCAATTACTATTCTTTTAAAAGATTATGCATGCTTGTTTTTAAAAAGCAAACAACACTGAAAAATATAATAAAAATATCAGCAAAGACCCCAAATCCAACCACCCAGAAAGAGCTAACATTTTATGCCCTTCCTACCAGACATCTTTCATGCATGTAACACACAAATGGTTAACTTATAAAACAGAAATAATTTCATAACAATTGGAGCATACTGTAATTGTTATTCATTTGTTTTCTTTTTCTACTTCAGGGTATTTCTTAATTGTTCTAAACACCATTTTGTAGTTTTCAGCATACCAGTATTTTCCATGTTTTGTTAGATTTGTCCTTAAGTATTATTTAATTTTCTTTTGGATGCCATTTTTAATGGTTGGTGGTGTTTTAAAATTCAACTTCAGATTGTTCATTGCTAGTATATAGATACATAATTGATTTCTGTGTATTGACTTATATATATTGTATATTGATCTTGTTTCCTTCAATCTTGTTAAATTCACTTATCAGTTCTAGTAACATTTTTTGTAGGTTTAATCATATTCCCCAGACAATCATGTCTTCTATTAAGAAGATAGTTTTATGTCTTCTTCCCAATAAGTATGATTTAATTTCTTTTCTTACCTATTGCCTTGAATAAAATAGAAAAATATCCTGTTCTACAGTGTTGAATAGAGGTAGTAAAGCAAGCATCTTTGTGCTGATCTCAATGTTAGTGGGAAAGCATTCATTCAGTCTTTTACCAGTAAGTATATTGTTATCTGTAAGTTTTTTTTGTAAATGTCCTTTGTCAAGTTGAGAAAGTTAGTTTCTTTTTTTTTTTTTTTTAATTTTTTTTAATTTATTTATGATAGTCACAGAGAGAGAGAGAGAGGCAGAGACATAGGCAGAGGGAGAAGCAGGCTCCATGCACCGGGAGCCCGACGTGGGATTCGATCCCGGGTCTCCAGGATCGCGCCCTGGGCCAAAGGCAGGCGCCAAACCGCTGCGCCACCCAGGGATCCCAGAAAGTTAGTTTCTATTCATAGTTTGTTGAGAGTCTTTATCAGAAATGAATGTTGGATTTGGTCAAAATGCCTTTTCTATGTCTATTAAAAAGACACTATGGTTTTTCTTTTTCAACTTGTTAATATGGAGAATTACACTGAGTTCTGAATGTTAATCTATCTTTGTATTCCTGGGATAAACCCACTTGATCCTAATGCTTTTTGTATATTGGTGTATTCAATTTGCTAAAACTTTGTTTATAATTTTTGCATCTATGTTTATGAGTGATATTAATCTGTGGTTGGTTGGCTTGTTTTTCTCATATATCCATCTGGTTTTGGTATCAGGTAATGCTGGCCTCATAGGATGAGTTGGATAGCAGTCAATTCTAACTTTTCTGGAATACTTGGTTAGGATTGGTGTTATTCCTTAAATGTTTGGTAAATTGACCAGTGAAGTAATAGGAACCTGGAACTTTCCTTGGAACATGGTTTATAATTACAAATTCAATGTATTTAATAGATATAGGGCAAGTCGAGTTACCTATTTTTTCTTCAATGAGCTTCAGTAATTTGTGTCTTTCAAGGAATCTATCCATTTTATCTAAGTTGTGAAGTTTATGGCATAAAGTAGTTTATAATATTCACCTGTTATTCTTTTAATATCTGTGGATTCTGTATTGATTTTAACTCTGTCATTCCTATTACTGATAATTTGTGACATCATTCTTTTTTATTTCCCAATAAATCTGGTTAGAGTTTTCTCAAGTTTAAAAAAAAAATCATTCAAAGGACTAGCATTTGGGTAAATTTTTTCCTGTTTTCTATTTCTTTATATCTGCTGTGATCTGTATTATTTCCTTTCTTCTACTTTGGGTTCCATGGGCTCTTTTTTTTTGTTTTTGTTTTTATGTTTTGTTTTTTTAGTTTTAAAATTTTAAAGATAGAAGCTAAAGTCCTTTTTTTTTGAGACCTTCTTTCTCTACTACAAGCATTTGGTGCTATAAATATCTGCTTAAATGCTCCATTAGTGGCATTTTCACAAATTTTGATATGTTTTGTATTTGTTTCTACTTCCCCTTTGGATTTCTCCTTTGACTCATTAGATTATTTTGAGTTATGTTACTTAATTTCAAGTATTAAGTATCTAAATTGAAGTTAAATATTGGGGGATTTTCTAGAGATCTTTCTGTTAACTATCTGTAGTTTAATTCCCTTGCAATTAGAAAATATGCAGTACGACTTGAATTCTTTCAAATTTGTTGAGATTTAACTTATGGCCCAGAATACAGTCTATTTTGGTAAATGTTCCATGTGTGCTTTAAAAAGAATGTTTACTCTGTGGTTGTTGAGGGGAGTTTTCCATAAATGTCAATTAGATTTAGGTGGATGATAGTGTTATTTAAATAGTCAATATCCTTATTGATTTTCTGTCTAATTATTTTATCAATTCTTGACAGAAAGATATTGATACTTCTGATTATTTTGAAATAAATTCATCCGAAGACACTTGGAGGCATATTGAATAATTGAATTAAAGAAAAGGACCACATAATTTTATTTTTAAAGAAAAAATTGGGGGGCAGGGATGGCAATTAACACCATAAAATGAATGACTAGGTATAGAATTGAGGGCATGGGAGGAGATCCTTGCTGAGCCCCGAAGAATCTTTAGTTAGGTGGCCAACTATTTTACTTCTGCATTAAGATGGACCCTTCTATCAGTGCCAGTGATGAGTTTTCTAATGAAACAAGTGGAGAATATACGAGACTAACCCACTTGAAAAAGGAAGAATTTGCCAATAATGACAATCTTTAGGGACACCCTTAGCTGCAATCACAAGCAGCGATGCTGTAATGTCATTAACCTTATTCCTCTCACTCTGTAAAAGGTCACTTTATTCGTGAATTGTGCATCCACACACTCACACAGATAAGGAGCCATTAACAAAGCGTGTGTGTTGGCGGCCCCACCAACTCTATCTAACCCCGCTAGCACATTTTCTAGCATTCTGTCATGAAGTCATTGGCAGTGTTGGTGTTCAAAAACTGCATGGCTCAGATGTTTCTAAACCCTTTTAATCCATGACAAAGGCCTCCCTTTATTGTTGTTTTGTTTTCCTTTGCTGCCCTACAGCATGGCAGCCAGTGTGCGCTCCTGATAAGCAGTGAGCCATGCAGATGCGGTTCAGTCTCCTTGTGCACACCACCATGCAAACTGCCAAGGCCCAAATGTGGGCTGCAGCATGGCTTTCCCTCCCCACCCCCCCAGAACCCATGCCAATGGCACCCTGCGCAATGGTTAGCAGGCCACATATCTTCAGAACACAAAATTATTTTTGTGTGTGTCACAAAGAGCATTTTAGCATTGTCTAATTTGGGGGATGCAGTATAGCTAATGTAAATCATTTTATTCTAAGTGAGATATTATCGAAGCGCGATAGCAGGAAGCTTCCAACTGGAACAAGAAGGAAAAGAAATTGCTACTCTGGGAATGGATTTTTCTGAGAGGTTATTTTCTCTTTCCCTTCCTGGGTTTGTACAGCAGGGACCAAGAGAGAACTATACTGTTTCAGGACACAATGCTGATATTTGCTACTGTTAACAAAAGAGGCCCCTGTGTGTCCAGGGGAGTGTGACAAAGGATGCGAGAGCAGACTCTGTAAATGGCAATAGCCTGAATAAACTGGGTTGGGAAAGAAATGCACGAAGGAATTGACAGTCAGTTGACTATGTGGCCTGGATGACGATCCCGACTGCTGAGTTTAGGCAAAGAGGCAAGTCAGAGTACACGTGGGGGAGATTCAAAGGGAGAGCCCCAAGCTGCTGATAGTTCAATTATGGGCTAGGTAGAGTCTTGTTCAAGATAAGCTAGAAAATTGGTGGGACACAAAAGTCAAGGCAAAGGGCAATTTAGCATCCAATGGGGAAGACCAGTTGCCAAGAGAATATTAAGAATCAAGGAGATTAAGACATGGAGGCCTGTTTCTTGGGGAAGAGGTTAATCGCTAAGTCTGGATTAGAAGATGAGAATCAGTAGGATCTGTGGGATATTGGAGGTAGGGGATCAGTTGTTAAAACCCACCCAGCTGTGGCTGGCACCTTGTAACTGTAATGGGAAGTCCCTACCACCACCCCGGCTCCTAAAGGAGCTGAGAAGATTTTGAAAGCCACTTCAAGTTCTGTGTACACTGCAGATCAATATCCTTGAACAGGTTGTGACAAGAGCTATGGTGCTTTTTCCCATTCTCCTTGGTTTTCAAATGGACCAGAGATACTGCCTTTCTTTCTCTGGAAACACACAGTAAAGGCCAGGGAGCTGGAGAGAGCAGAACTACATCATGGACATTTTATTTTCCTGCGAACATCCTTTTTGCAAAACATAGTCCAGATTTCCAGTTCTCAAGCTTCCTACCACCTTTTGCCCCTCAGCGCTGTCCAGGCCATACCTTCCCTGGCACTTGCTGCTATCCAAAGACAGGACCAGAGATGGTCATTCCATCATTTGAACAAGAGAGCTGTCTTTTCTCAGTCGGGGAGGTAAACGCCCATTTTCCACCAGATCTGCAGTTGATGACTTGGAGTTTCTGTCCATCTGCCAATCAGCTTTGCAAAACATTGTTTAAGTAAATGATAGAGAGACACCTCCAATTCCCTTGAGATTCCGGAGTCACCCACTGTGTCCCTGCTTCAGCTTGCTTCCTAATCCAGCCCCTTCCTTATGCAAATTAACCCCTGCAATTCCACACAAGTCTTGAGCTCCTTTCCCCAGACCCCGCCTGACCTGTCACATCCTCGGGTCCACTGCTGGAAGCATGCCTTCTGAACTTGGGTGACACCATTGACTATGTGCTCTCCAGGATAGTCAACTGGCAGAACTGGTTGTTCAGAGGTTCTGACTCGGAAACCTGCCTCTCCTTCCACCAGCTGTGAAACCACACCTCTGCCATCTATTTTTTTTTCTTAAGATTTATTTATTTTAGAGAGAGCGCATGCATATGAGCAGAGGGAGGGGCAGAGAGGGAGAGGGAGGAGAGAGAATCTTATTCAGACTCCCCACTGAGCGTGGAGTACCACGCGTGGCTGGATCTCAGGACCCTGAGATGATGACCAGAGCGGAAATCAAGAGTCGGAAGCTCAACCAACTGAGCCACCCAGGCATCCCACTGCCATCTTTTAAGATATAACTCAGGTCACAACTCAATAGATTTCCCTGATGGTACAAGTCAACATCTCATACCTAAGATCAGCTCTCAGCATCTTCCTCTTCCTCTCTCACACCCTTCCTCCCTCCTTCCCTTTTTCTCTCCATCCCTCTCTCCCTTCCTTCTTTCTCTTTCTTACAGTAAATATTTAATGAACTCCCACTATACCCCAGGCACTCATTCTTTAAGGAACTGGGTTTACAGGAGTGAATAAAACATACAAGGTGTTGGATCTTAAGGGGTTTACATCCTAGAAAGGTGGAGACAGACAATAGAAGATTAAATAAAGAAGACTGTGAGGTGGAGGATAAAGGGTGTGTGGACTATGAATACAATGAGGAGTGCTTGTAGGTACTTTATCTGGGCGGTAGGAAGGCTTCTTCGAGGAGATAATGTTGAACCTATGATATAAAGGATATAAGAAGGAATCCATGCTCCATGCTTCCTTAGAGAAAAGAGCATTCCATTGAGGGGAAATTACCAAAGAAAGGCATTAAGATAAAGACAAACAGGGAAGTATAATCTTTTTTCTTATTGCTTTGCTGTCGTATTTGTATACATCACATGTAACATAATATATAAAGGATATACACAATAAGCTTTATATCATCCTGTGAGGAATATCTGCCTTGATTGCATGTTTGTAATTTTTTTCCCTGGTGGATTCTCTCCAGGACATCTAATAAACCTACCTAACCTAGTAGACTCTCAATCTAGATTTGAGGATGATACTAAGAAGCAGATCCAAACCTCTCATATTTAGGAGGAAAGTGGCCATTTGCAGGGGGCAGGGGGGCCATAGTAACTGAATCTATTTCACAGCTGGTTTCTGGACTGTACGATGCTTAAACCCAAGAGAGAAATTAATACACAGGTCATCAAGATTTACACTTAAGTACACACCTAACTCTTGACTTTTTCTCATTAACTTTTATGACACAAGTTCTTTTAACTGCCCCCTTTCGCAGGATGACCCCATGCTCCACATCATCCATTAACCAGCTTCCCCTGACTCAACTGAGCACATCATAAAATTATTTTCAGTATGAGTGAGAGCCCACCTTCACATTTTATGACTTGTACAATAAAGAAACAAGAAAAATATGCAATTTATAAAATGATAATATGCAGTAATATGGAGCTTTTAAGTTAATAGGATATACAGGGAATGATGTCATTAACAACAACAAAAAGCAGCAGCAGCAGCAGCAGCAGCAGCAGCAGCAAGAAACATGTTACCATGCAACTAACTGCTGCTGGCTGTGGTTGGATCCACAGTGCAAAGAATGGAGCAAAACCTAAAACAAGGAATGTGCCTATGTTGTCACTTTGCTCCTTTCAACTCCAGAATTTTCTGAATTTGAGAAAAAAAAAAAAGTAACAGCACAGCTTCCATCAGTGAACAGAGGTGTGTGAACCTGCTCGTCTTGGCTTTCCGGCTCGAGACATCAGGAGAAATGCAACCAGAAGAACCGGATTCGGTAAGGCTGAGTCACCCCAGCAGCCGCCCTGGGATGGCTGGGGCACCGTGGGGCCCGGGGCCTCTGAAACAGGTGTGAGCTGTGGGGTGGGTTGCAGAGAGCAGATCAGCTGTTCTGCAGTCTGGTTCAGGTTTCACACAGAAACAAGAAAGTGGTGATGAATTGGCAAGTACACAGGCACAAAAGGTTCTCACCCACAGCTGGTGTGTCTCCTCCTCTTCCCAAAATCAAGGGCCATGCTGGTTGTTATAGAGCCTTGTGATTTTCATCCGCCGAGAATAGCTGAGAGTAACTAAGATACCAAAAAGCGACGATAAATTGTGAATCTGTTACCAGTGTTTTATTACAAACACGAACTACCGATTTCATGAAACAAATTTCAAGTACTACAGAATATAAGCTCAGGAGTCAGAATGCCCAAGTTCAAAACCTGCCTCTGTCATTTCCAGGGTAACTTCAGTGAAGCTATTTAAATGTGGCATTTCTCAGTTTCCTCGGCTATAAAATGGGAACATTAGCAGTATCTACCAGAGATGCTGTGGGGACAACTGAGGGGATTAATTAAAATGCTTGGGGACATGCACAGCTCACAGTAAGTACTCAGTAACTCTTTTCTGGTGTCCTCACAGGAAACCATGGCTGCATTAAACACTAAGCCCCCTACAGAGCCGCAGTCCTAGAGCAAGAAAATCACATGCAAATGCACACACGCGATTATATATATATATATAGAGAGAGAGAGAGAGCACCCTAGGTTTGTAATATAATCCCTATATTGTATATGTATTATATATAATATATATATCATATTATTATATATTATGATACCCACTCTCCGAGAAGAAATGGATTTAGAATCAGATGATGACTTACTTGTCCTGTGAGAAATGCTTTGGGAGAAGCCACACTGCTCGTGGATCTTCAATATATTAAAGTGGATCAGAAAGCTCCATGCAGCACCTTGTGGCTTCATCATCTCTCACCAGGTAAAGCAAATCTGCTGTTCCCTGTTAATGTTAATTTCTGAAATGGTAGATCAAACACTGGTGGCCAACTTCTCCTTCATGGGGCCTTTGTTTTCATTTTTTTAAAAAAGATTTTTATTTGTTTGAGAGAGTACATGCATGAGCAGGGGTGTAGGGAGGGAGGGGGAGAAGCAGATGCTCCACAGAGCAGGGACCCCGATGCAGGGCTCGATCCCAGGATCCTGAGATCATGACCTGAAGCCAAAGGCAGATGCTCAACCAACTGAGCCACCCAGGTACCTCTCACATGGCCTGTAAAACAGCCTTGTGGACGTGTCACAGGGAGGGCTGCTCATCATTTGTGGAGGGGCCCAGATAAGAAGCGAGCTCTTTAGCCACACAACTTCAGAGCTATGCCCACAGCAGCATCACCTCAGAAGCTTGAGATGCCCAAAGCCAGGGCCCCACGCCAGGCGAAAAGTCATATTTTTGTGGATGGGGCCCAGGCACTTGCATATTATAGACTCCCCAGGGGGTTCACATGCACAGAGATGGTGGACAACTGCTGAACCAACTAATGCTCTTATTTTAGAAATAGGGACATCGGGCAGCCCCGGTGGCACAGCGGTTTGGCGTTGCCTGCAGCCTGGGGTATGATCCTGGAGACCTGGGATCAAGTCCCACATCGGGCTCCCTGCATGGAGCCTGCTTCTCCCTCTGCCTCTGTCTCTGCCTCTCTCTCTGTGTCTATGAATAAATAAATAAAATCTTAAAAAAAAAAAAGAAATAGGGACATCAAGGCCAACAAAGTGATGTCAAGGCCATGGGGTTCATGAGTGGCAGAGTCAGGATTAGTCCAAGGCATTTTTAATGCAAACAAAGTGCCTGTGTTCTCAAATGGGGAGAGGGAATTGCAGAAGAAGAGAGCATATGAGAATCACGTAGAATTTTTAAGAGCCACATCTGCCCCATTCCATCTCCCACCCCTCACATGGCCTCCGGATCTGATCTAATTCTGATGTACCTCTGCTGCTCAGCTTATGTCCCCAAACATCCGCACCACCTGAGATGTGCTGGTACTACCCCATCCTGAAGCTGCAGCTGGGATCTTTACCTTTGAAAACCACCTCAGCTAATTTCTTAAATGAATCCAGGTTTGAGAAACACGCCTTGGACGCACCCATGGTCTGTTGAAATAGGAGCATGTCATCCATGATTAATAAAACCTGGGGTAAGAACTGGCAGTAATGAGATTCTTAAAAGGGGAATGGAGGAGCCCGGAGGCAAAATCTGTGGCAATAATCTGAGATCGGCCTCCTAGGATTCGGTATGACTTCCTGCAATTCCCTTTTATCTCCCAGAGAATTTAATTGGAGTTAAGATTCCTTATTTCCCCCTTATTTGCTCTGTCTATGCAATCTTGGTGTTCGCTTTATCTTTGATGTATTGACACTGGGCATGGAGGGGGCAGTGTGGACACGGACATTTTTGAGCAGAACCCAGCCGTCAGTGCTTTGGAAGAATCCTGATACACAAGGGCTTTTTATGGAGAAAACTAATATTGCATTTCATAGCACATCAGGGTAGGAGGAAGAACATACAGTGCCTGAGACCCCACATGGCAACCCCACCGAGGAATCCTCCCCTGGTTGCTTGATAATAATGAGCTCAGCTTGGGGGCACCTGGGTGGCTCAGTGGTTGAGCGTCTGCCTTCAGCTCAGTCATGATCCTGGGGTCCTGGGATCGAGCCCTGTGTCAGGCTCCCTGCTCAGTGGGGGAGTCTGTTTCTCCCTCTCCTCCCCATTCATGCTCTTTCCCTCTATCTCCATCTCTGTCTCTCTCTCAAATAAATAAATAAAATATTTTTAAAAATCATTTTGTCTTGTTACAAGGTGCCGATTGTTTGAGTGATAATATATTGGCTGAGGATACTGCTACTCTGTGGGGCACGGTGAGTGATGCTGTTGTCGGGAAGGGGTTTGGCACTTATGGGTTGTGAGTGCAGCTTGCGTCTTTTGAATGCCCATTTCCACAATGCAGGTGGACTCGTGAGAAAGGTCTCCCTTCCATGCAGACCATGGGAAAATTTATTTTCCTAGCAGCCTGATCAATGGGGGTGAAATCTATTTCACCCATGGTGGGGTGGCATCTTTCTAGAACAGCCAAATGGACCAGTGCAGCCCCAGCTCACTGCCCTCCACAAAGACCTTCTGAGTGTGGCTTGGGTCTGCAGGAGACAGCGGTCTAGATGGGGCTTCTCCCCAGGAGTCAGAGTCCTGCTTCTCAGGGCAGCAGCCTTACGTTCCAAGCGTGCTGCAATATAAAAAAATCGGGCTTTTGCTGAAAGCCTCCTTTTGTTTTCTAACCTCGTTTGCCATCCGAAAGATTCCACAGAGTTGATGTTTCCGTTCCTTTAATTCAGTGTTTGGGATGACCCAGCCCCAGCCCAGCTGTCTCCCCAGCAAAGGGGTGTGTGTAAATGTTGCCCACTGTTCTCAGCTTCTCTTCTTTCTTTGGGTCGGAAGCAAGGCTGTCACGCTGTATGTTGTTATTTAAGGGATATGCTGAGATGTTTCCTTTCTGTGGTGGAAAAGATCTTTTCAAGGGAGCCTCTTTATTCCTCTGACATTTCCACTCTTGAAAAGCTGACCCAGTTCCCGCAGAATAACAAAAGAAGCACACAGAGAAAACAGATTCCCCTGGGGGACTGATAAACCCAGGTGAACTCTGGCCAACTGAGTTTCCCTCTGAGAACTGGGCAGACTGCCAGAGAGCTGAGGAAGATAGTCACATCTCAAAGAGAGATGGACAAATTAGGATCTGCTCAACTTTGAGCTGCCTTTAACTCCTTTGATAGGAGTCCATGAGGGGAATGCAGACAATCCTACAACCAGTCTATGTGTATGTGTGTTTACATGTGCTAATGTCCAGACATCTGGTCTACCGTTTGTTTGTCTTCCTGCAGGCCTAAAGGAGCCTCCTTGGGCCCGAGGGCTCAGCCTTAGGCCCATGTTCCCTAGTCAATATGAATGAATCACAGTAGCTTCCAAGGGTCCCAGGACTTGAGCTGGCTTGAGTTCACGGTAGGTATTGGCCTCTGCAGAAATTAGCACAATTGTGAGTTGTAGAATCTGGGAAGAGGAAGGAGATAAAGGGGCATGGCACCAAGTCCTGTACAGCTCACACAGCTTTAGACATTAGTATTATTTGTCTAGTCATTGTTCAGAATATTCTGAATACAAGTCAGTTCCTCAATTTAACTCTATCTTTTCTCCGGTAGTTTCTCTTTACTAACAGTTCAGCCTTTTCCTTCTGATAACAGAACTAGAGAGAGGCTCAGGATCTAATTTCACTCTCCTCTGTTCTCCTCTGTTTAGGGTGGGTCTGAATTATAAAGCCATGACTCGCTTTTGTGACTGGCCTGTAATTAGCTTTTCTAAGCCATAAGTCGTTTGTTTGGCCTTGTTATGTACAGAGCCAAGAGGAATTCCTTAGAGTATGTGTTCTTTTCACCAGAGTTTGTGAACAAGGACCAACAGAGATAGCCACTTGACTTATGTAATTGTTTCATATCTTCTTGTCGATAATATCCCTTGTCCTTTACATTTTCAACCTAACTCATTGCCTCTTTGTGGCTGTTTTTCACTGACTCATTCAACAGTTTCCTTACAAATCTGTAGGTATTGCCCAAGGGAATGGAAAAACAAAGAGGCTCCCAGCCATCTGAGAGTTGATGGTCAAGTGGAAGAAAGCAGCAGAAGATCATCACAGCATCATCAGTATCAGAACCAAGCACTGGGAGGGAAGCAGGTACAAAGTGCCTCCAGGGCAGAGGAAGTAAGAATCCCTTCTTCTACCAGGGAAAGACTGGGAAAATTCTACAAATGAGGCCCCTTTTGTAGTGGCCCTTAAGAATAAATAGGAGTTTAGGGGCGCCTGGGTGGCTCAGTGAGTTGAGCAGCTAACTCTTGATTTCTGCTCCGGTCCTGATATCAGGGTCATGGTATCAAGTCCCATGTCAGGCTCTGCGCTCAATGGGGAGACTGCTTGGGATTCTCTCTCTCCCCCTGCCCATCCCCCACCTCTAAAATAGATAAACAATTCTTAAAAAAAAAAAAAAGAATAAGTGGGAGTTTGGTAAGTGGAGAGTGTGAGAGCATCTGAGGCAGAAAGAATGGCTCATGTCCAGTCCCAAGGTCAAGATAGTGTGTAGGCTTCTTTGAAAGCTGCTAATGATTGAGGTGTGAGCCCAGAAATGCATCAGTGTAGATGTGTTCTAGAAAGGGCATTGTAATTACAGTGTGGGAAATGGGCCTGGCTGACCCTCATATTTCTTACACAAGTGTGCATGGGATGCTTCCATGTGCAGGGTGCTGTTCTAGGTGATAGCAGGACAGCCCCAAGCAAAACAGTGGGTTAACTTGTCCTGCCTACTCCTTCATAGTCCCTAGGAGAAGTAGAAAGTGAAATTGGGATTTTCCTCTGTTTGAACTTGAATTAATTTTTTTAAATTTATGCAGAATTCATGTATAACAGAAAGTAATGAGTTCAGTGGCATCAAAGCTATCAGATGTCCCCAATGAGGGAATCTTGCTGATACTTTTGGAAAAATGTGTTCACACACACACACACACACACACACATGTGCACACACATGTATGCACATGCACAGTTATTTACACACACATATCCATTCTATACTTTTTTTAAAAAAAAGATTTTGTTCATTTATTCATGAGAGACGCAGAGAGAGAGAGGCAGAGACATAGGCAGAGGGAGAAGCAGGTTCCATGCAGAGAGCCCAATATGGGACTCAATCCCAGGACTCCAGGACCCCAGGATCATGATCTGAGCCAAAGGCAGACTCTTAACCACCGCGCCACCCAGGCATCCCCTATCCATTCTATCCTAATGGCAGATTCATGAGTGGAAGAGGCAGGTATGCCGCAACGACTGTACAGCCATGGCACATCATCAAATCACTCCTCAGCAGCCTATAGACCCTCTGACCCACATGTGTGTACACCTCCTGATGCCAATGCCTCCCAATGTCAGGGAAGCCATCTCCAGTCCCATGCCAGCTCCAACAGCAGGCAGGAATAGTCCTGCTGCTTCTGGCCCTATCTCCCCACCAGCGTATTTATCACCCAGTCAGTTTCCTGAGCACCTAAGGCATAGTCAGCTCTAAGGAGGTGAAAAAATTTTTTATTTAATGCTTTCCATGTGCTAGGATCACACTTTTGCTTTCACATATGTCACCTCATTTAAGCCTCCCGAGTATCCTGTGAGTAGGTATTGCCATTCTTAAATTTCGTTTCAGTCAACTGAGGCTCAGAGAAGTTAAATTGCCAGGTTGACATCATGTAGCTTATAAGTAATCATCCTTTACCATAAAAGGGATATGGGTTAGAAGTGAGAGCACCTGTGTTGGGGTTAATCCTCAGATCTGGATCCTAGCTCTGGGATAGAAATATAATATTGGGTCACCTTGAAGAAGCTTCTTACTCTTCTTTAGCCTCAGTACCTTTATATGCAAAAAGGGATAATGATTTCAGAGGTTTGTCAGTATTCTATGAGACAATGTAATAATGTGATTCATTCAGTACACAAGATCTATCCTAAACAATGGTTAAGTTGGAGGCCAAGGACTCTCTCCAATATGTTACCTCCAGAGGAAAACTTTCCTCCAGTGAGTTTTCTTTTCCATTTTTTCAGCTCCACCCTTAATACCAAAGAGATGCTACCAGTTCAAGGCCAGAGCCTAATAGACCGTGAAAGAACAGTTTTCAGGTATGAGCTGCCAGCTGGGAAGCTTGTCGCTCATAATTTGACCCTCTCTCTCTTTCTGCAGCTCAGTCCCTATGGGCTCTCGAGGATGAAGAGAGCAGCTATTCTGGGACTCAGAGCATGGTAGGGTGTTTTCTCTTCATTGAGAGGCACAGGCAATCATCCAATCCCAAATAATACATAAAACTAAATGATGGAGCCAGCTCAGTATGCCTGGAGAGGCCAACATTCAACAAATGATGAATAAATGCCTACCTAGGACCGACATTAGCCATACAAAGAATTCACAGCCCAGTCTACAAAGGGCTCTGAGTCAAGTTAGGAAAACAAGTGCACAGGCCTCACTCAGGGTGTAGAGCACTGGGAGAAGACAGTGAAGGGGCATCCAGAACAGACTGGGGTCTAGGGAAGGTGCAGGAAAGATGGTCCTCCTGGCCACCACCCTTCTCTGGCACTACCTTTACCCTACAGAAGGGAAAAACGATCAGCCTTGCAGAAAGAGGAGAACTGTGATTGGGGGTGTGAGCGTCCCCATCCAGCTTCCTGGGCAACCCAGATCAGCATGTAGATGGCACATGAATGGTGCTGAAGACACTTGGCCGAGCTTGTCTACAAGCTTCAAAAGCATCTGTGATTGAGCTCTATTCATATTAAAAAGTGAATATTTCCCCCAAACATCCTTGTTTCCCCCAAACGTCCTTGACTATTTGTCTTGATCTATTTGTATAATTTCCTTCCACTTGAGTACTTAAGCAAAATTCAAATATAAAATAAATTCTGTTGGTAAGGTCCCACAAAGTTACAAAACATGATCCTTGGCAGGATGATGAGACTTTTTCTGTTCATTCTGGTGGAGGAATCGGAGGTGAGAATCAGATGGAGAGGCACAGAGGGGGAGGCCATGCCAGGACCTGCCACATTGCCAAAAACATGAATCCAGTTTACCTGACTGTGGGGATGGCCGTGAGAGGAAAGCATTTTCCAACGGAGCCAGGGAGATCTGAGCTTTACAGTGGGACTTAAGAATACTTGCATCAGAATTACTTAGATTTATAAAAATGTTTTCTTATGAAGCTTTGGTCATACCTAAAGAAGTTTAGTTGTGTGTATGAGTGTTTTTCTTTTGGGAACTGTGAAATCCCAAAATGCTTGATACTACAATGCATGAAGCCCCTGGGGTCGCACTCAGCTGTTATGTTCTTGCCTTTGCCAGTACAATTTGGAGATAGTTCCTTATACCTACTCCTCTGCCTGATGTTGTGTGGGGTGCTGCAGGGCTGTGGGAGACAAGCTGTGTCTTCTGAGCCGCTTATGTGCAGAGGCTGACATGGAGATCCCACCTACCATTGGAAAAACTTTGAGCAAGTATATAAATCAATGATGAAAAAGAATAACACTCTGAGCCAGCATGGGGTAAATGCTGCATATAAATCTTTGCATTACTGCAAACCTCAGAGGTACTGCAACTGTCCTCAGGTGCTTTGGAACCATTCCAAAATGCATAGTTTAGTTAAATGCGCCTATCCAGATGTCAAGATAAAATTAAGGCCTCTCTTCGAACTCCATACCAGAGAACTCCATGCCCATCTCTACATGACTCAGTCACTTCCTGAAGTATTTACTGTCACATGAAGGGTCTGTGAGAGAATTTCAGAGAAGCTAGAAACAGCTAAAAAGTTTAAAAAAAAAAAAAAAGGAGGCATTACAAGGAAACATGACTAGTGGAGACCATCCTACTTACAGAAGGGAGGTAAGTGGAAATATAATCTCCCTAAGGGTGGATTTAAACTAAAACTCCCAGGGCCCCTGGAAGCCAGAGGGAAGCAAGACAGACCCCAAGTGCAGAGAATAAGAATTGAAGTCAGCTAGTGGGAAGAACCAGAGCATGAATCCAATTTTGTACTTAATCTACAGGTAAATTGGAATAGATCCTCATTTCCCTAGTACTTGTCTCCAGAATCATGGGGAATCCAGCCAATATTTGCTCCCAGTGGGCCACCACACACTGCCAGCAGGCAGATAAGATATTGGAAGATATGGGGTCTCTCCCAAGCATACTAAAGTTTTTGGGGATGCAGGTAACAAAACTTTAGCTAAGAGGGAATTTACTTGAAGGTACTGGAATAACTCCTGGATGCAAATGAAACCTGAACCAATCATATGAAATGAGACAAGTTTCGGGAAGAGCAAAACCATAAACCTCGTCTCTAAGGCCCTGGCATTAAGGAGACTCCAGTCTATCATTCCAAGGCTTGTCTCCAAGGCTTGTCTCCCTTGCACCGGGAGAGAGGATCTGGTGAGTGCAGACCTGCACAGATTGTGAAGCCAAACAGGGACAGGGACACAGTATGGGCATGCTAGCTGGGCATGTACCAGAGAAGAGGGGTATCCTTGTGAGCATCCCCAGAGATAGATCACCACTGTTCTCTCAGGCGAGCTCTTTGTTACAGCAGCATATGGCAAGGAGTGGTTTCCAAAGTCCACAGGCGGGAGGGGCAGGGAGTGGAGAGAGAGAGAGAGAAAGAGAGAGAGAGAGACATATCAGAGGAAGAGTCATTTAGGTTGATGCTAAGGAAGAATATTATGATGTAGAAAATTGTTAAATATGGACTGTATTACCAAAAAAAAAAAAAAACTGAGATTAGGAGCTGGTCATGCCTGAAAATAGGATATATTCTCCTCTATCAAAAAAAAAAAAAAAAAAAAAGGCTAAGTTGTGCTCCATCCAAAAAACAGGAGGACCTCCTGAGCTCCTTTTAGTACTAAGATTCTGTGATTCTGCGGTAAAATGTCTTCTCTATTGCAGATCGGCATTTCTCAACTTGTGTCCATTAGAGGTTAACTGATGTTCTATGAATAACAGAATTCCATTTTCAATCAGGTTTGAGAACTACAGAAAGAAAGTTAAAATTTCTGTCTGCAGTTGTTACTTATGTTTGTATGTTTTGCTATAGAATTTCTCCCAATATTAATAGAGACCATAACTTTCCAAAAGAGGAATGGGATTATGAATGTAAGGTTTCCCAAATGATTTGACACCAAATCCTTCCATGGAGGAGCGACTTGGAAACTCTCCCCCACCCCTGTTTTTTGAGCATCACCTAGTGACATATTTAGGGACGCTTATGTTCCACAGAGCATACTTTGGGAAACATTGCTGAAGACTATGTCTTTATATCCCCATAGTCTTCTCAGTGTCTCTATACAAAGAATGATTGACCCATAAAGCTGCCTACTTTCTTGATAATGTTTGACTGCAGATTTATTTTATACAGCTTTTTTTCCAGTTAATTGATATAAAATAAAATTCACTCTTTGTGGTATATGGGTTTTGATTAAATGCATAGAGATGTGTATCCATCCCCACAGTCAATGATATAGAAGAGTGTCATTACCCCCTAGATTCCCTCATGCTGATTCTTTTGTTTTTTAAAGATTATTTATTTATTTATTCATGAGAGACACACAGAAAGAGGCAGACACAGGCAGAGGGAGAAGCAGGCTCTCTGAAGGGAGCCTGATGCGAGACTCAATCCCATTACCCCGGGATCACGACCTGAGCCAAAGGCAGATGCTCAACCACTAAGCCACCCAGGTGCCCCCCCCATGCCGCTTCTTTATAGTCAATTCCTCCCCCAGTCCCAATCCCTGGGACCCACTGACCTGTTTTCCATCCCTATAGATTTGCCTTTCCAGAATGTCATTTAAATGGACTCATACATCATGTAGTCTTTGAGTCTGGCTTCTTTCACTTTAGCAAAACGCATTTGACATTCACCCATGTGATTATGTGAATTAATAGCTTGCCGCTTTTAATTGCTGAGTTGTGATCCCTTGTAGGTATGGATCACAATTTGTTGGCTCATTCATGCAACAAAGATGATACAACATTCTTACCAAAAATGATAAATCAAAAAGAGCATTTGTTCATTGTTAACAAATGAAGTGAAATTATGTCTCAAGTGAATATTATGTCTCAGTAAAAGAAAATATCTGACAAATTGGGACATGATTGTATTTTTTTGTTGTTGTTGTTTGACAGTAAGAGGCCAGGAGAAGAGACTGGGTTTGTCCATATCGTTATTAAACATAAAAAAAAAAAATCCCCCAGTAAATTCCCATGCAGCTCAAGAGACTTTCCACAGAAGCAATCCCTGCCAGATAGGGAAGCTGCTGTCAAGTGGAATCTCCCAGAGGTATTAGAGGGTTTATTGGTTATTTGGTCCTATACCATGACCCTATTTGCAGGACTGAAAAAAATAGCTCTTTTAGAAGCAGGAGGTGATGGGCAGAAATGAAGTTCTCAGAGAAAAAAGAAAAGCAACACAATATTACTTATGAAGATCAGAATAATGAATTACATTCATTTATCAACTTGTTATCTCATCTCATTCTGAATATCATCTAGGCTCCAGTAATTCTTGTAGAAACTGTTAGGATTGGTTTTATAGACCAGGTGTGTCTCTTGCTGCAAGATGAGACAGGCCACCCTCAGATGACTCAGTTCAAGACAACTTGTCAATACAAACTCTCCATTCTGCTGTGGCCTCTAAACCCACTTTGGTCAAGGGAGTCTGATTCTATTTCTACTGACCATGGTGCATTTCCTCCATGGCTTTAAGAGAGATCTGAAGTCCTTGATGCTGTCTCCCTAAAGAAGAACTGTTTGGTGTCTCCAAGCATCTCTGAAGACAAAGAGGTACACAGATACCTTTTATTTCTGCTGACATTTTGCTTTCTTTTGCTCTTTTTTATTTTTAATGTACTTTCTGGAGGTCGAGTATACTTCTCTAAATATCTGTGACTGTTTCTCTTGACACTCCCAGGACCCCAAGAGTAATTCCATTTAGAAGGTGGAGGGTTCTCAGAACTTCACAAAGACAAAGAGAAATATGGTCTTATTTTACCAGCTTGAAACTCAGTACTGAACAATTTCTGTTGTTCATTCAATAAATAATTGAATACGTTCCTAGGGCAGAGAGGACAGAGCAGTGAACTGGACAGATAACTGTCTCTGCCTTTATATACCTTATAGATACACAACTGACAAATTTTAAAACAATTAGTAGGGCTAAATATGTTTAAAACTATCTTCACCCGTCTATGACAGTAGCATCAAATTGTCTACTTCAAAAATATTCCAAAGGATATCATAAGAATTTTAAAATAAAATGGCTGCAGACTTCCACTTCCTCCAAAACTGTAATTTATTGATATACATCCTCCATAAAATCATGTTTGTCTTTTTAAAAAATATTTTATTTATTTATTCATGAGAGACACAGAAAAAGAGAGAGAGGTGAAGACATAGGCAGAGGGAGAAGTAGGCTTCATGCAAGGAGCCCGATGTGGGACTCAATCCCAGATCCCGGGATCAAGCCCTGGAACCAAAGACAGACGTTCAATCACTGAGCCAACCAGGCATCCTTCATCCTCCAAAAAGTTAAAAGTGTATGAAAACTGTTTGGATTCATAATATTTAAGAGGAATTAATTTATAGTATTAAGTCTGCTTTTTATTTGAAATTAGCAAATAATATATGTACCCAGGATGGCCTTTGCATTCCCTTGCAGAGAATTTTTTTAGAGATAGCTAAGAACTCAGAGGTATAAAGTGAAAAAAACAGAGTTTTAGAAAATTCAGATAATAGGCTAGATGTCACCTGTTTAAGATGTTCCAAACTCTATTTAATAAAAGAGGACAATGAGAATTCTGGTAGGTTATTAATAAGCAGAGGGAGATTTTAGTGTGAGACAAGGCTCTGCTGGGTTTCCAGGTGGATATTAACTGCCCTCACTTCTAGCCTAGAAAAGAGGGCAATCGCCACACCACTGCATGCGAAGATGTCAACTTTAGCCACACTCTGGATACGGAGATGGTTAATCAGAAGTACTAAGCAAGAGGTGATCCTGAGAATGGTGAGTAGTCACAGAATCTCAGAGTCTCAGAGATACCCCCACCCCATACCCATCACAGACCATGGTCTGCAGCAAGCTTCACATGAAATAAAATTATGTTTCAGGCCTTGTTCTGAATTGTGGTCCTCATTAACTATGAGTATCACCCCTGAGAGGCTGAACTGCCATCTGTAGGAGTCAGTTTGTGGCTTTCCCTCAGCCTAAATAGATTGGCCAAGCTAACTTTTAGAATAGCTCACTTTCCCTGTAAAGAGTCCAGCAATGAATTTAGAGATAATTTGTACCATGAGATCACAAGATCTTTGAAGAAGAGGGAAAAGATCAACAGAATAAGACTCAGAGGACCTAGGTAACTCTCATGATGAAAACCCACTAATGGTTTCCCACTGGCTTTAGGAAGCACTCAAAACTACTTAATCTGTTCCCAAAATCCTTTATGACTCCTCCTTGCCTCCCTTGATACACTCTGGCTACACCGGCCTTCTTTCAACCACCCTAATGTCTAAAGCTCTATGTGCATAAGGTCCTTCCAAAAGGCTGCCCCAGCACATGCAATGCTTTTTCCTCCAGACCTGGTCCCTTCACCTAATCATCTCAAACTCCTCCACAACCTTCCAACGCCAGCTGAACTCAAGTCTTAGGGAAGCCAACCATAGCCTTAGGATCTTGAGGCAGTACTCTGGGCTGGCTGCCTAACACCCAGCTTGAACCTTACCCCGGGGCCTTTCCCATATACAAATGTTAGAAAGCTAAACAAACAAATAAATATATATTTCCTAAACTTTCTTGCAGTGAAGTCTGGATATGGCTTATGTTCTTTGGAGAAGATGCATCCACTGCTGTAGTAGTTCTTGGCAGTCCCATCCTAGCTGGTTTACTAGTCCCTCCGGAAGCTCCTGTGAACTCATTATCCTCTAACAAATCACTTTCCTTTTAAGCTAAGCTAAAACAGATTCAGTTCTTTGCAATTGATGAATATCGGCTTCCTACTCTATACCCTTGTCGTTCTCTACACTTTTCCTTCATAGTATATATGATAGCTGCAAGTAAATAAGTGTTTAGTTTTTAGTGTATAATGTGTCATCTCCACTGGACGAGATGAACTCTTGAAGGACAGCAGTTGGGTTGTATTTTCAGCACCTAACATCACACCTGTCACATAGTAGGTACTCCATAGGTATTGGTGAATGAATGAGTGAATGAATAAGTGGCTCTTTGTCCCAACTCTATCCCTTACTAGCTGTTTTGAGTAACCTGAGTAACTTAGCTCACCTACCAGAGCCTCAGTGTTCTGAGGAGATGGTGCTCTAATTCAATGACATTGTATAGCTCAAATGGGAGAACATATTTATAAAGACTTTATAAACATTTTATTCAAATGTTAAAAGTTGTTATTCTGGGCTGCTAAAAAACAAAGAGTGAAGAAAACGAACATAGTCAATAATTCTTTCTGAGTCCAGCTGTAATAGATCTTTTATTTTCTTGATATTGCTCGTCTATTCAAGTCCACATATATAGAACTAGTTGGCAAATTCCAGTGTCATCTTATGAGTTCCCAGATGTCCAGAATTCATAACATAAACATTAGAAAGCAATATTAAATTATAGTAAGGACATGGCACTGCTCTTTATAGCAACCCAAGGTCAAATAAATGTCTACTGGGACACATGGAGACTCTTCTCTTGGATGATTCCAAAAAGGGTTTGGGGATATGAATGTTTGTACAAAACGTAAGAAGTACTCAAAATATAAAAGTGAAATGACATCACAACTTTGGAGCCCAAATTCCATAACTAAAATAGTACTTAATCTTGAATTAAGTGCAATAAAATCACCCCCATTCCTTTAGTCTGCCTGTAGTGTGCATCAAGTTGAATTATGTAGGGCAAAGTGCAAGCAGTCATCAACCTACCTGCCTGGGGAATGGAGCTGGGCTTGCTGTTTTTTCTCTCCTGTTTTTTTCAGGATCTGCTTTGACTCTAACCCTCTGTTGAGCTGCTCTGACGGCGGGGTGAGGGAACTGAGGACTGAGGAGAAATGATGGCAGAGCATCTTCCTTTGCAAGAGGGAAAGAAAAAATTAGTAGCAAAGGAAAATTGAATAGGCTTGTAAGGTAATTAGCAATTTTCAAATGCAGCAATGGGCAAAGGAAACAAAACGTAGAACATGTATTAAAAGTCAAGCGGATGGTTTAGAAAATACAGCTGTAGGATCACACAGATTTTGACCATCCAAACCAAATTCAATTATCATGTCTGTGCTGCTTTTCTATTTCCGCCACTGAAAGGCTATTATTAGGTGCTCTCTCTCTTTTTTACATCTCCAAGTAATGCCTTCATAAAACATTCCAAAAAGTAAACATTAGCTTTAGGCCATTTGATTACTGGTTTCCCAGAACGCTATGTTCTGTCCTGTTTCTCTCCATATTCCTTTAATATTAAAAATAGGAAATGACTGAAGGCAGTTGAATGGCTCTGCCTTAGAGGCTGTTTCCCTAGCCAGCCTCTCAAGCATTGTTGGGTCCTCATCCCTCTAAAACCCATTTCATCCTTATTACACAGACAGCCTGATGCCAAGCAGGAAAAAACAAAACCAAAAAAAAAAAAAAAACGAAAAAAATAGTAACCGAACATTTCTTTCCTCTCTGCCAATTATTAATTTTTTTTTTCCACAAAGCGCCTATGCTTTGTTTCCCACACCTCCTTAGCTATGGCTCCTTTTAGGAAAGGGTCGTTTTATTTTTTTGTCCTAGACTATCTTTGGGATTGGGAGAATTGGCTACGAAAGTGTCTTTGAACAGGTGAGGAGAGCAGAACCTGGGACGAGAAGGAAGCACAGGTGCACACGCACACAGGCCTGGGTGGGCAGCACCCAGGAATGATCTGGGCTGATGGAGGTATGGGTTCTGCATATGCAAAGCAGGTGGCGCTCTTTCTCACATGCTACTTCCTCCAGCTCTGAGCTGACCTGGTGGAAATGACCTATGACAGGCCCTGAGAACCCTAGCAATCATTCCTGGGAGCCTCAAAAGAGAATCAGCCAAGAAGCCAGACCTGCGTCTTCCTTCTGGCAAAGGAGATGAACAGGAGTTGAACATCCGCACCTAGACAGAAATTTCTCCTGTATTCCTCAAAAGCACCATAGAGCAAAGCTTGCCCAGGGTTGGTTGGTTTTCCCTCAATACACACCCCTAAAGCAAAATAAAAAGGGAAAATGTGAAGAAAAGTAATGGTCACCACAGTCACAAGACAGAACTGAATCCTGAAACCAAATCCATTTTAACATAATAGGCTTCAGTAACATTTCAGAAAACCTTAAATCATACATGGCTTCCCATTCTCTTCAGGCTTTCTTTCAGCAATATTCAAATATACATTTGTACATAGTTGTAACTGTTAGACACAGATTATTTTGTCTTTTCTTCCTGAAATGTAACATTATTTTGCACATTCCCATACATGCGTCATCACTATTTGTGGACTTGGTATGTGTCATATAGATTCAGAGCCCGTTCTGTTCATCTACTTAATCATTCCACAAATATTTATGAGCACCTCCAGTTACTAGAGACCTATCTATACGACCACAGAAAAGATGCTAAAAGATAACATGCTGAGGTTGCTTTTCAATTGTCTTAAAACCAACCTCTTTTCATTTTATTTATTTTACAAAGTCAGACTTCTACATCACTAAATAGAGACCTTTCTCCTAAAGAAAATGGGAGCATAATGTACAAGATCTCATTTCACTTCTCTGGGCCTTAATTTTTTTTAAGATTTTATTTATTTATTCATGAGAGACACAGAGAGAGAAGCAGAGACACAGGCAGAGGGAGAAGCAGGCTCCATGCAGGGAGCCCGATGCAGGACTCGATCCCAGGACTCCAGGATCATGCCCTGGGCTGAAGGCAGGCGCTAAACCGCTGAGCCACCCAGGCATCCGTAGGCCTTAATTTCTTTAATGTAAAAGGAAGAAGGGATGCCTGGGTGGCTCAGCAGTTGAGTGTCTGCCTTCAGCTCAGGTTGTGATCCCGGGGTCCTAGGATCGAGTCCCACAACAGGCTCCCCACAGGGAGCCTGCTTCTCCCTCTGCCTATGTCGCTGTCTCTCTCTGTGTGTCTCTCACGAATAAATAAATAAGACCTTTAAAAAAAAAAGGGAGAAGAAGTGAATTTGATATTGAGGCTCTCTTCCTTCCCTGGAATTCTGTGATCTAGATTTAAGGCGATAGTAGCAACATAACACACACTATCTCACCAGACATCTTACAATTGCCCTTGAGTCCTGATGCTTTCTAGAATCCTCTAACTCGCCAGTGACAAACAATGAAGCAAGAGCGTAGAATGTATGTCTTAGAGACCCCACCGAGTCCTCAGCTTCAGTATGTGCATCCACAGCGGCCGAGGCCAGAGATCTGAGAAGTGGGAACACACCTGCAGACATAAGCAGTACAGTTTTCTGTTTCTTTCACTGTGTTAAGGGAAGACCAAGGAGGGCACTGGGAAAAAAAATAAAAACAAAAAATCCTTCCTGTGATTCAGAGAGGAATCAGACATGTTCCCTCTTTAATAAATATGATTTTATTTTTATTCTGGACACCTATTAATCCAAATTTAAAAAAAAATGTTCTTGGCACTGGTGATTCCGTCTGAGCCCATTGCTGTTCTGATTTCCCACTGAGATCTACAAGTGATCAAGAGATCAATAATTCCAAATGGTGTTTTCACAGGAGCATTTCCTTCCATAGTACGTAAAATGTTCTTTCATGAAGACAGATGGACACAGTCTGCAGGACCCTGCTTACTCGAGAGAAACCGTCTTTGAAAACTTTTGACAACCAGCGGGATAGCACGTCTGTTTCTATTTAAATGAGCTCATTATAGTTAATATTTTTGTGACTTCCAACCAGTTGTTCAATCATTTCTCAAGTGTGATACGTTTTAATCAAAAATGAAACACTTTACGGCACAAATATTGTTAAAACCTCATTTTGGCTATATCGCTTTTGGAACAAATTTTCTGGAGCAAGGTACTCTTTACCAAAAAGGGGTGTACAATGCTTGTGATGTTTCTTTGCTAGAATAGATATAAATGGAATAATAAACAGACCCAAGTTAACATCAGAATGACATGTTACCCTTTCTTGTCTGACTTGGAAGATTTTATGTTATTGACTAGTTTAAAAGCTATAGTAAATCTATAGCCCATCTGATATTTTAATGACAAAAATTATGTAGTAAATGGCATTTCTAAGTTTACCAGCAAAATGATGGTTGATACTTACAACAATGATAGAGCGCAGTGAGCTTTAATCCAAAAGTCAGATGACATCCAAAATGTCTGCTCCAGGACAGGACACATCAGAAAGTGACATTCTTTGAAGAGAAAAAAAGCTCTCCTCTCCTGTTGTAGGGACTCCAGACTGATTCTGGGGCATTTTAGTACTGGAATTGACGGGCCTCCTTTAGATATTATTAGGAGGTGATGCTTTAGTTAGTGCACATTTGTAACAGAAACCTATTTGAGAGAACAGCCCTGTGGGGTGACGTGTGATGAGGTATTGCCATGACAAACAGACCTGAGAGGCACAGATCTAAATGGATTTCAGAAAAGACAGAGGTGGAGAGCAATAAATTCTTATTGTTTCTTTTCCAGTATAAGGATAAAGCTCACTGGAGCACCAAGAGTATTGTGGAACATGCCAGGTGCATTTGGATAAATTCTGTAGGTCACCACCTCTCCAAGAAATGCCCTAGAGATCACTCAACTCCCTATGTTCCAAAACCAGCCATCATCTTAATTTGGTTTCCTCATAAAAGAAGGGAATAAATTGATTGAGCCAAGCAAATATATCCGTTCCATTTGGTAGTAAATTACGACTCATAAATTAGTAAATTGAAGTTCAGGTACAAATTCATCTCATATAAGTTGGATGACCACTGGGTGAGGTGTGGACTTGCAGTCTCGATTCCCAGTATGTGGGGAGGATCTGCTTAAATCGATATGTTGAGTCCCTAACTAACAGAACTACAGTCATGGAACCAAAGTATTGCCTATCTCTGAACTCATTACTCAAGAAAAATTAAATAATGTTAAATGAGAATTGTGTTATATTTTAATTCCTTGAAAAGCATGATTCACATAATAATAATACTAGTACCTGTTCATTATTAAGTATTTGCTAAGTCCATGTAACCTTTTAAGTTTTTTCCCATATATATCATTTGTTTAAATCCTTATCACATCCCTCAGAGTATCCCCATTTTCCATATGAGACAATGGAGGCACAGAGAAGTTAAACATATTGCCAGGATCACACAGCTAGGAAAAGGCATTGTCAAGATTTGAACACTGGTAATTGAGGTCTGCAGTCCATCCTCTTAATCACTAGGCATAATCTCTATTAAATAAGTGTTTTATTGAGTAGCTTGTACCATTCTCCAACTAAGCCAGACAAAAATTTCATTAAGTTAAACAAGATTTCCCTGTTCCTAATAGCATTCCCTAGCAGTTCTTCAGCCTGCTTTGACTTTGGTCATCGAGAACACATCTTTCTTCGTGTCTGAGGTCAGGATTTTCACATGTGGTACAAGCACTCCTTCCCAGATCAACCCCTTGACTTCCAACCACACATTTACTACAAGTAATCTAATACTCTGCGATGCAGAGATCATCGCTGGGCCAGACAAACTGGGGAGAGCCTGGAACCAGGCTGCAATTCTTATTTGTTTTTCGGCATGGCTACTGAGACTACCCAACTGGCAGCTTTCACCTCCAGCATCATTTTTCTCCTTTGCCAATTATTGACCCTGGGAGCGTTAAACAAAAAAACTTTTCTCCCTTGCTGTTCTTGAAGCAAACACACAATTAAAGCACAGGTGTGTTTATCTCATTGGAGTCTTTGCCATGGAAATTCTAAGATATTACCCAGGGAGAGTAATGTAACCTCACTGTGTCACCAAACGAGAGAGATGGGGAGCTCTAAAGAGAGATACTAATCTCAGAGCATGCCCTTAACAATGCATTCTGCAGGGTTATGAGGGGCACCTACACAATGGAGTGTGCAAACCAGGTGCTTGGACCACAGGCGCTGCCTAAAGGGACGATCTTTCCAATGCGAAAGACCAAAGCAGCCAGACCAAGGCCGAATGAACAGTGGAGACTTCAATTTGTTTCTAATTGACATTGCTCAAGGGCAGTAATAACCCCAGATGGGTGAGGTGGGGCTGGGGAGCAGGAGATCAGCTAGCCTGGAGGGATGGGACATCTTCCACAGTGCAACCTTTATTCAATCATTCATTCATTCATATAAACACATTTTTATTGAAGGCCATCTATGTGCAAGCACTGAACAAGAAGAGCTCTAGCCCCTGCTCTTGGGGAATGTGTAGCCTGGCTCAGAAACTGGGTCAGCAGAAATCACATTGTAAACAGCCGGCCCACCTGGGAGAAGAGCAAAGCGAGTACTAGTGATACGGCCAGGTGAGTGGTGTTGGGGGGAAGAGAGGTCAGAGCATGTCCAGTCCAGGAACTGTGTTTGTAGGAACACCTGCAAGCACACAAAGATTACTGAAAAGGTTCAGAGTCTGCGAGGTCAGAGAGTCAGTTAAGTTTAGAATGGCCAGCAAGTCACCTAACAGCAGACGCTGAGCCAAAACAGGCTGTGTGCTCCCTGCTCAAACTTGACGTCCTGCTGCAGGGCAGCCAAGGCTCCACCGACCTAGACTCTAGATTAAAGCTGGTCCCAAGCTTGCAGGTAAACTGCCCTACCTACCGACAGGGGCAGTGGAGCTGGGCTTGGCAGGCGGTCCTGCTGGTGCATTCGAAATTCATGGGATGATAGGTACTTTGGGCGTCAGATTAACTTTTCTTTAAATACTTCTCACTTACGGATGTGAAGATAAGCTTGTATACTTGGAGAGCACACCAAGTCATGGCAAAGGAAGGTGGTCCAGATGAATGCTGTGTGATAAGAAAAAGAGAGACAAATAGATGCAAACACTTCACATTCAGCTAATAATGAATTAACCGAAAATTAAAGGCCAGTGATGCTAACCACAAATTCATTTTCATTATGATAGATAGCTAGAAAGATAGAGATACACCTATATGTATAGTATGTATAGACGATGTTTAGAAAGAAATAAAGATACAGATATGGATGTATATCTCCAAATAGATTTGCTTCTACTCTCAGCCTGACCACTCTTCCTGGCATGTGACAGACTATAGAAAGGTATGGAACCTTTCAAGCCAAATTGTTGCCCATTTTGCAGATGAAGCAATTTTATTTATTTATTCATGGGAGACACAGAGAGAGGGGCAGAGACATAGGCAGAGGGAGAAGCAGGCAGAGGGAGAAACAGGCTCTGTGCAGGGAGCTTGATGTGGGACTCGATCCCGAGCCTTCAGGATCAGGCTCTTGGCTGAAGGTGGTACTAAACTGCTGAGCCACCTGGGCTGCCCACAATTTAGTTTTTAAATCATGTTAACTTGCCCCTCAAAGGTTCACAGTGAGGATCAGGTAGATAGATGCCATGTGTTAAGCAGCACGATGCTTGGCACATAGTAAGTGCTCAATAAGTGCAAGGCAGCTTTCGGATTGCTGAGTCCCATCAGCTGGTAGCAATGAACTTGGTGAGGATTAGACACCTGGGATCCCTGATGCCACAACTCGCAGTTAATTAGAAAATGGGAAACCCATCCCGCAAGCAGGTAGAGGACTCTGCTTCGCCCCGGGATCCTTTTGCATCTTAGGGCGCAGCTGGAAGGAGGAGGCCGCCAGCCAGGTGTGACTTCCAGGACCAACAATACGTACGCAGGCAAATGGTATTAAACTAAGCGTTTGAATTATCCTGACACAAGAGACTGGGTGCAGGAGTATCTTCTACCCTTTCGTAAGCGCTGCTTGGGTTTCCACCCAAGTTCACCTTGGCTGAACTGTATGGACAGCAACCCGAGGCCAGCGAGGCCAAGGCCAGCGAGGGAACGAGCTCCTGGGGGCTGCGGACAGGAATCTCAGCCCTGGTGTTCAGCAGGGAGGCCTACAACAACGCCTCCCCCCGGGATTCAGGTTGTTTCATGTCAGAATTATTTTTCCCCGAGGTTTGTTGCCATTACCCCTTCTTCCTGGCCTTATTTCCCCCTTGAAAGAACATTGACTGGCTCTCTCACAGTTGCTGAGGCTGGTAGCAATCCTCCTAAGTTGGAATGTCATGCAGGCTCCTTGTTCTTCCTTGTAAAGCATAACCCTGCTGCCCTCCGTAGCGGGCTCTTTATTTCTTCCACTAATCAGGAACACTTAGCTGCTTTCCTGCTCCAACGCCGAATTAATAAATTACAAATGCCAGTTATCAAAGATTTGGAGGTTTTGACAAGTGATGCAGTTGATCGCAAATGCAAGGTTGTGTCAGGGAGAGCCTGTGTTTTCAGGATGTAGAAGGTGGATCAGCCCTGGATTGGAAAAATAAACAGGCGAGTTTGATGAGCTGAAATTCATGGCAGAGCTTCTTAATATTTCCTGAGGTTTCTAATCAAAGGAGCATCTTAACTGGTCCCAGAGGGAAATGGGAGATGAAAGGCACTGACACTGATGCCCACTCTACCTTGCCTCATCCCAACATTTGTTCCTTCCCTTTTTTTTTTTTCCCCGTTTCTAAAAATATCCTGGCAGGTAAGAATTAGCGGTAGGATGTTATTTAGTCAAAAACAAAAATCCACTGCATAATGCACCATGCCTTTAAAATTTTTAACATCTATTAAATTAAAATCAAGGAAATTGACATAGATAGGATGAAAGAAGATACAGCACCTCTAGCTTATGCCAACTAAAAATAAGAATTATTAATGAAGCTCGGCTTTCTTCTGCTGTGCACATTAATTATTTATGATAATAATACTCTGCACTGCCATATTAAAGAATTTTCTTCACCCAGCTTCCCAGAAAACTCTATCTTCTTGAAAAAAAAAAAAAAGGAACCTCAACATGTTAAGCCCACAAAAGAATACATTCCTCTCGGTGTATTTATTATACTGGAAGATGAATATAGTCTTGGGTTATTAAACTGGAATGAAAAACACATCTTATTAGAACTTACATGGTGATTTTTATTCTCACTAGTTTCATATAAACTTAATGATGCAGACTGCATTTTTATGCTCATCTATTTTAAAATGGTGCCTGGAGCAAAAAAAGCTTCCATTAATGCCAGTTTGGTATTTCAAATACAATTTGATGTAATTTACTTCAAATATATGTGAACAGAGAAGGATAATGCCAAGTGCATTTTCTAGATTCAAATGTGGGTTAGCTCATGGCCATGATTTATTAAACCTAAGTTTTTTGCAAAAAAAAAATTCTTTTAGTTATAAAATTTTTAAAAGATGAAACTTCACCTGGTTTTATTTTTGGGGGAGAGGGGTGGGAGAAAGAAAGTGGTGGGCTTTATGATAAAGGACTAGCTTTAACTTTATTCTAGGTTTTAATATTTATCAACTATAAATGAATAATAATGCATTTCCCTCCAGTGATACACTGAAGCTATTTAAACCCATTGTTTTCTTAAATTCACACACTGTAGAATTATATTCATGGATATGTCAATATAAAATCATCCAGTTTAGAGAGCTTTGGTATGTTTCGAGTTTGACAGGTTGGTATTAAATAAATGCTTAAATTTCCAATCTTTAAATGGTCTCTTGATGATTTTTAGAAGAACTATCTTTGAAAAGAACTTTTAAAAAGAGGTTTAAATTTTATTGCCCAAAAACTTGTGTCTGGATCTAAGTCAAGCCTGATTTTTGTGTGTGAATCTCAAAAGGGGAAGCCATGGCACCTTCTCCTTTTTCTTGCACTTGATTCGTTTCTAGTGTGTTCTTTGCTGCTCCATGTGGACACTGGGTCAGTGTCCACACGAGGGCATGGCTGGGGTGGCTGCTGGCTGTGTTCACAGAGGCATCTTGAAGGGCCGTTATTGTGTGGGCTTCATCCCTAAGTAATGCTCTCTAATAACATTGCAGTGCCTTTGTTGCCTTAAAGCATCAAATCTTCTGTGCTGTCACTCCAAAAACAAATAATAGGCCTTGGTTTTTTTCTTTACTCTGCTTCCTGTTTGAAATCAGTTTTTTTAGGGTCCACCAATCACTGTCCCTGAGCCCCAAAATATGCCTTCTGGCTGAAAGAGCAGGGATCTATTTGTCTTTCAGCCTCATGGTACATCCCTGTGACACAGAGAGGATGAGTATTTTTAACTTGGGCAGCATTGTCCTTTTTCTGATGGCTTAGGTTTGGGGGTGGGCACAGTGAGGAGGACCAGGCAGGCAGTCTAAGGAGTGAGGTCCATCCCTGGCAATGAGCAGGCAAAGAGTGTGTAGACTCTTCCAGAAGGCCAAATTCCAGGAGGGAGAAAGATAAGGATTTGGAATACTGTCTCTGGCTTAGGGGGGCCTGGGTTTAACCCAGTCAGTCCCATGGAATGTCTAGGTTCAATTTCTCAGCTTCCCAGGCTGGGAGCAGAGAGCAGAAGAGATGTACAGAAAGAGGCATGAGAAGACTTGGCTTTTGCTTTTCGTAGGCGTGCTGGCAACCAATAAATGTTGCTCCTTTGCTGCCACTAATGAAGGCAGTCGGAAGAAAAATAAAGAAGCCTATATTTTGGGAAGATTCCTACATTTCCAGGAGTCCTGGCTGTGTGTCCACCTCCTTCAGATACGCAATGAGCTCTGTGCTCCCCTTTGTCCTTGGAGAGAAAAAGAGAATATACATATTTTTTACATTCTGCAAAAACCTTAAGAATTTTTTAAATGACTTTTTAAGTTACATTATTTGTATCTTTGAACTAGAAACTAGAAATGACTAGCAACATGACTATGTCAAAATTGGACAACCCACCACTGGGTCATACACTTAGTTTGATGAACACAGGGTCAAACGGACCAACCCCTAATCCTGTGGCACTTTAGCGTTTTCCAGAGTCCAGTCCCATCTTCAATTCCTTGTAATCGGGGAAGAAGAAAGTGCTTTTGACTGATGGGCAAAGATACCTTTGAGAGAATAACTGGATTGCCTTCTCCACTTTGATCGGGGAAGGAAAGAGCTGAGCATGTAAGGAGACAAACTAAAAGTCAGCTAACTATTTTGGATGAGGGGCGAGTAGGAGGCTGAGAAGCAAGGCATTTAAAAGACCTTGAAGAACAGGAAGGTTCAATGTCCGTTTTATGTGGTTTGCCTGCCTCCAGTGTAACCCTTTCCATATACTGACATGTAAAATCTGATACATTCAAATAACCTTAGTGCTGGGCTGGAAGTCAACAGACCTGAGCAGTGGACTGAAATTCGAACTGCCCACATTCACTTTCCACTGACTCTAGTGTGCAGGAACAGAAACCCGGAGGGTCCATGTCCAGCCCTTTAGAAAGTGACCATTGGGGGCACCTGGGTAGCTCAGCGGTGGAAACTCAGGTCGTGATCCCAGGGTCTTGGGATCTAGGCCTGCAAAGGCTCCCCCAAGGGAGCCTGCTTCTCCCTCTGCCTGTGTCTCTGCCTCTCTCTCTGTGTCTCTCATGAATAAGTAAATACAATCTTTTAAAAAACAAAAAAGAAAGAAAGAAAGTGACCACTGGCAAAACACTGAGCTGGCTGTGTTCAGGAGGAGAGTGAGACTTCAATTATGACCTGGCCTCGACAAGCCATCCTGGCATACATTTATTTAAATAATTAAGGGTTTATGTCCTTTCTTTTCATGATTACCATTTGTCATAAATCAAAAGCTCCTGCCCTTAACCCAATTGAAGCATTCTTTTTTTTTTTGAAGCATTCTTTATTTGAATGAATATCCTCTTTTTTTTTTTTTTTTTTTGGTATCTTGGTATCAGGCAAATTATTTTTATTTTTTCCCCAGTTTTATTGAGATATCATTGATATAATATCATGTAAGTTTAAGATGTACAGTGTGGTGATTTGATCTCCGTACATATTGTGACGTGATTACCAAAATAAGGTTAGTTAACACATTTATCACTTCTCATGGCTACCATTTGTATGTGTGTGTGTGTGTGTGTGTGTGTGTATCCAGAACATTCAAGGATAAAATACAGTCCTGTTACCTGTAGTCGCCATCCTGCACATTAGACCCCAAAATTTATTCATCTTATACTGGAGGTTTGTACATTTCACCACCTTCACTCATTTCCTCTCCTTGCCCCTTTCCACTCCCCCAGCAACTGTCAATCTATTCTCTCCCTTTCTGTTTCTATGAGTTTGATTTTTTAAGGTTCCATGTAAAAGTAACATCGTACAGGATTTACCATTCTCTGACTTATTTCACTTAGCATTATTCCCTTGAGCTTCTTGAGCTGGGTCCACATTGTTAGAAATGACAAGGTTTCCTTCTTTTTATAAAGTAAATAATACTTTATTGTATATCCATATCCATCTTTATACATCCGTCAATGGACAGTGAGGTTGTTCCATGTCTTCATTATTGTAAATAGTGTTGACATGAACATAGGGATGCAGATATATTTTCAAGACAGTGATTTTGAGATGCTTTGGTGGCTCAGCAGTTCAGCGCCTGCCTTCAGCTCAGGGTATGATCCCAAGGTCCGGGGATTGAGTCCCACATCAGGCTCTTTGCAGGGAGCCTGCTTCTCCTTCTGCCTATGTCTCTGCCTCTCTCTGTGTCTCTCATAAATAAATAAATAAAATCTTAAAAAAAATAAAAGACCGTGATTTCACTTCCTTTTCATGCACACCCAGGAGTGAGTTTGCAGAATCATAGGGTAGTTCTATTTTTAATTTTTAATGTAGCTCCATACTGTTTTCCAGAATGACTGCAATGGTTTGCATTCCCATCAACAGTGCAAGAGGATTCCCCCTTTTTCTGCATCCTCGCCAACACTTGTTATCACTTGTCTTTTCTATATTGACTGTCCTAACAGGTGTGAAGTGATGTCTCATTGTGGTTTATGCTTTTTCTTGCTGATAATGATGTCGAGCTACTTTTCATGTAGCTGTTGCTGGTCATGTGTATATCTTCTTTGGAACAAATGTCAGTTCAAGTCCTTTGCCCATTTTCAATCAGATTATTTGTGTTTTTTTTTAATATTGAGTTGTATAGTATCCTTATACATTTTGAATATTAATCCCTTATCAGATATATGATTTGTAAATATTTTTTCCATTTGGTAGTTTGATTTTTATTTTCATTTTGTTGATCAATCTGCTGTGCAGAAGCCTTTTAGTTTGAAGTAGTGCCACTTGATTATTTTTGCTTTCGTTGCTTTTTTTTACTTCAACAAATATGTGTTAAGTAATGTCTTAGCTATTGGCCACCATTCTAGGGGCAGTGGAGATACACAAGGCCTGGTCTCTACTCCTAGTGACCATTGTATCCTAGCAGAAAAAATGTTTAAGTATCCAAACTACTAAAAAGTGATAATTGCCACAAACAGTATACCATAGGGATTAAAAAATAGATTATTTCTCATTGTTGAGATCAGGGAATGTTTTGGAAAGGACTAAAGACATTACAGTTGGATGGTATTTAATATTCAAAGACTGGGAGGTAGGAGAGACCCAGCACTGGCAAAGGAATTAGAGCAAGAACATGGAAGCTGTATGATCATATGTAAAATTGCATCTTAAACTCTGCTACCATGATGCCTGGTCAAAAGTAGGTGCTCAATTAATTATTTTTGAATGAATTAATAAACAAAAGTTTGGCATCTGAACTTGTGGCATCATGCAGGGCAGGCCTAAGTACTCTGACTTCATCTCACAGGTTTTTGATACCACAAAAGGACCAAAGCCTTGTTTTAAGAAGATGAATTACACAGCCTTGGGAAGGGGAGATGAGGAATTATAAGGTAGAAGGCTAACTTAACATTCCACCAGATTTTTACCAGGGGAAAAACAATGAGAACAGAAGGGTAACAGATAGATTAAAAATACACTTTGGAGGTAGAATCAATCAGAAATTGTAAATATCTAGATGTAAGGAGCAAGTAAAAGAAAGAAGCCTTAGATTTTAAGCTTAGGTGACAGTTAAAAAGGGAATTTCCATAGGAGACATTGATCTGATCATTTAGCTATCCTACGTATAGGATATGGTTACACATACTCACATCAACATAGAATGGTAAACCCCTTCAGTGTTGTGTCTCTCTATATGTACTTCCCTTCCTGCATTCCTGCTGATTAGCTGTGGGTGGGAAAAAATAATTTTGAACTGTTCTGTGAGGAGAGAGTGATAGGTTTATTGATGATGCAGCCAAATCTTAGACTCAATAATCCCTATGTATTTCTCTATGGAAAGTAGTTAGAATCAGGGCTGTAGACTGAGCCCATCAACCAGCAGTTAGGTGGTCCACATAGAGAAAGGATTCTAAACCCTAACTTCTTCATCCCTGAATAAGGGAACCACAGTCCAGTGTTACGATTCTGAAACAAATGGAAGAAAAGTGAAATCATTACTGAAACATACTGAATCAGAGATGAGTTTTTAACTGATTATTTTTTACCTGCTTTGATGGATTTTTCTTTCACTAATGATCTGGCTGCCCCAGTCCAATTTCTTATCACAATTATCTGGACAGATTTTTAGAGCTGCAGACTTCCTGGCACCCTCTCAAGAATTTTGGTTCAGTGGGTCTGTGGTAGGAACCCCTTATCTGAGGGGAGAGTTACAATGTCTTCAACAGTCCTTTGTCAGCATGGTGATACAACTGAATTTTGCTTTCCTGACTTGGCAGTTGATCTTTATCAAACACATTTTTATTTTATCTACTTTTTTTCAAAGATTTTATTTATTTACTCATGAGAGACACAGAGAGAGAAAGAGAGAGAGAGAGACATAGGCAGAGGGAGAAGTAGGCTCCCTGCAGGGAACCCCATGTGAGACTCGATCCCAGGACCTCAGGATCACGACTGAGCCAAAGGCCAGATGCTCAACCACTGAGCCACCCAGGTGCCCCTACATTTTTTTTTTACACACCATCTAAATATGCCATGAATGGAACAAAGTAAAATCTGGCATTCTCAGTGAACTTGTTTAGGTAATTGAATTTTGCAAACATCGTCATAGTTAATGTTAATGACCCTGAGGCTCATTGAAACTACTGAAAACTGAAGTTTCTATTTGTGCTTTTCTAAGGACTTTCCCATCCAGGACTTGCATAATTAGTCATAGTTGTTTTCAATTTAAATAACAAATTGTACCTTTACCCCAGCTAAATTGTATTTTGTTGAATTGACTCATGGTGTCTGTAAATGGTAGAGGTTTTGTTGATTCACTCAGTTATCCACTGAATTTGTGAGCTCTCTAGACTTTTCATTATCTGCAGACTTGATATTAAAAAAGAAATATTTTCTTTGTCTTCATGAAAGTTTTTAATAAAGAATGTAGAACAGAACGTGGTAGAGAACAACATCCAATGCCAGTAGAAATCTCAATTGATAGCCATATCAAACCATTCACCAGCACCCTTTGAAGATGGACCTTCTACTAGATTATCCACGTTGGAGCTAGCAAATAGCTTGCCCTTGAAAAACCCTTGCTTCAACCTGCTGGTAATAGTGTTTGCAAAGAATTGTTTTAATATTCAAATCCAGAATCTGGTCTGAGATTTTATTCATGAAGGGCATGCTCTTTTAAAGATTGGTGCTAGTCATCCTTGACTCAACCATACGTCCATGGACAGTCTGTCCAGGTTTTTTGAGTTCACTTGAGAAAGATATAGATTGTGGCCATGCAGCAGTGTTATTCTCTTGTGTGAAATCATCATACCTATATAGAAATTAGATACCAAGCTTTGACCTGGTCAGTGCCATGATCCATCAGTTGAACAGGAATTCATCCATATAAAGATCTGGGTAAACTCAATGTCTTGGTCCCAGTCAATAAAAAGACACTAAGAAAGTATTTCATGTTTAGTTCCTACATAATAACATAATAACTCTGCTTTTCCTGTTGGCCCGCAAAGTCTAAGTACTTACTATTTGGCCTTTTGAAGAAAAAGTTTGCTGTCCCTGATTTAGAATAGCCAAACCAGTCATAAAACTATTGCAAATCCATGGAAGTTTGAGATACTTTACATTTTACCTTTAAAAAAAGTATTGGGTTAGTACTTCTCACCTCCTTGCCACTGAGCAATATGCTGAAGACAACCCAATATATTCAGCCCTTGTTTAGGGTGTAAAACAAGACTCCAAACCATAGGGCACCAGGAACCCAAGGTCTCTGCCTCCTGGTTCTGTGAACAGCCCTGTTGGGTATCCATTGATGTGAATTAGTCAACAACACAAATGAGAGAGCCGGTTCTGTGAACAGCCCTGTTGGGTATCCATTGATGTGAATTAGTCAACAACACAAATGAGAGAGCCCGCCATAAAACAGCACCCTCTCTCCATGGTTACAGAGAGAAAGTCTCAAGGAGGCTAATCAGCTATATCAGAATGAAGACACAAATCATTGATACGAATCTGCAAAAAAAAGAAGGATCAGAGTTCCTCTCCTTCCATGATAATTCGAAGTATCTTTCCAAGGTTCTTAACTCTAATAAATGTAAAGCGAGGAAAAACACAGAAACTATAAAATAGGAGACTATATAAATAAAATTGGAAAATATTCTCCTAGTCTCATATTCCCTGCAAATGTTTGCTACCATTCACTGATCCTGAAGCAAAAGTTTCGTAGGATCCTTAGCTAAAGGTATGGGTGAAAAACACCCACGTTATCCTTCACGTTACTATTGCTGAGTTAGTGGAAGACTAGTTGCTGTCAGATCCACTGATTTGGGACTCATCCTTCGATGAAGTATATATGCTGATGAAAAGCTGCTTTCATTGCAGAGAGACTGCTAATTGTTTGATTATACAGGTCTTCACATTAATGAAGCACTATTCCATGGGTTTGGAGCATGGCGTGCAACCAAATTACCACCCCAGCACTCATGCTGTGAAATCTGATTATTCATTAGCCAGTCAGTGAGTGGTACCGACATCTTTTCTTTTTTCAAACCATCAAATGAGAATGACTGCTGTTCTCCCCACCCCGCCCCACTTTAAGAATATGAGGATTTGAATTTGTTGCCTATTGGGGAAGGGGAGCAGCAGAGAGAGCTGGGGTTTCCATAAGAGTTGTTTCACACATTTAACGCGATATATGTCATGACAAACTGAGAGCCAGATGGATTGGCATTTCCTGCAAAAATGGATTCCTGCTCACATCGTCCAGCTTCACATGCACTTGATCCTGGGCCTCCTTGAAAGATGCCCTCAACCGCCAAATGCGGTTGCTTGAATTATCTGGGATTTTATCACCTCAGGACTGTCTGATGAGAATCACTATAAGGCAAGTGTCCAAATCAGAAAAAGGGAAGGAGGTCTTTTGTTTGTGTGTGTGTGTGTGTGTGTGTTTTGTTTGTTCTCTTGTTTATTTAAAGTATTTATATTCCCACAAACAACAACAGAGTAATCAGAAGAGGACATAATTACTAGATTCATTTATTAAAGTTCTCTTAGATCTTTTGGTAAGTGGACAAAATATTTCCTTCATTTAAGATGCCAAAAAAAAAAAAAACCCCACAAAACCAACATTTTTTAAATTATGCCCTTTCTATCTATTGCTAAGACTGATAAAAACTTAGTGTGATGGTTTAAAGAATCACCTTGTATATTCTAATGTTGATATCAAAAGTCAGAGGAAGAATTCAGCTTAAGACTGCTCTATTTCTAACTCTAGCTGGATTGGGTTTCCAAAACAAATGATAGAAATCCCTGCCTCAGTACCAAGGAAAGATACTGACACTGGCAAATGGGATTATCCCTAATGAGATTACACGCAAAATGATTAAGATGTGAATTGACACTCCCTGGGAGGGACAAGGAGGTTCCTAAGGAAGCAAAAACAGAAGAGGGTAAAGTGTAAGTAAGAGAGTCTTTCTTAAGAAAAGGTACTCTTTTCTCAAAGCCCCAAAAAGAGGAACAAGAGGCCAACCTGGTTTTCTCTAACCAGTCCAGGAGAAAATCAAAGCTTTGGATTCATCATTAAGAAGGGTCTCAAGCAAATGAAAATGGACACAAAATCTGTTTCAGATGATTTTTAAAAACAAGACATTTAGAGTCTTCTCTTCTAGATTGACAAAGCATCCCTGCAATAGATTTTTGCCTTATTATACCTGTAACATGAACACTGTCTTGAAGGGATCCTCTCAAAGGAGTTCCCCCTACTGAACCATGTACTCTCATTGTAAAGGAAACGTAGAGATGATAAAGCCAGTGTGCTCATTTATGGATGAAGAAACTATGGTTCAGTTGCTGGGCTCAGGGACTTGCCTGGGTCCCACGATTATTTAGTGGCATTGACGGCTGGGACTAGAATGCATGTGCTCCAGGTGAGACTGAAGAGGCAATGAACAGGACAGGGTGAAAATAGCAAAAAGCAAGTCAAATCCGCAAAAGGAAAAACAATGACGGGAAAAGAATGGCAAAGGGAATATTTCCCGTTTTGAAACGTTCTTTTAGAATAAAAATAAAACAATAGATCCATCATTGAATTCCCGCAAATCCTCTGAGGCCACCATAGAACACTGTATTTCTCTGTGATCGCTTCAATATTCCAACAGCACCAGATCCTATGGCCATGAATCAATTCTAAAAGAACGAGACTCAAACCCCACAGGCACCAGCAGAAGAACAGGAATTGGGGGAGGGGGATTTCCAAGTATCACTTTAGTTTCTATTCTTATCTTGTTATACGACCTTTAGAAACTCTTTTATCTAAAGGTATAAAATAGGTATAATAATCCTTACTTGTCTCACCAGAGTGTTGTGAAATGTCACTAATTAATGTTTATAAAGCACCTGGAGACTTTCAAATGAAAAGTTCCACATGCAATAATTATGAGTATTAGCATTGTTATTAACATAGCATTATTAGTTACCAGAATCATTATCATTCATGCTTTAGATTTTTTACTAAGAAAGACACTCCCAATATTTTTTGTGTGCACACACACACTCTCTCCCTCTCTTTCATATTCTTCTAAAACTGGTCTTCACAAGCGAGATTTTTAGGCATGCCAGTACATGAGTCAAGAAACCATCCAATAAGACACATTGTCATGATTTCACATGTTTTTTTTTTTCTAAGTAAATTATTTCCAAGAAATCCCCAAATTGACTACATTACAGGTTGAGCATAATAGAGTGGTTTTAGAACTGGTTTTGATCACAATTCCTTTTGATTATCTAATAAAAGGTAGGATACTGCTTTCTGGAAAATCACATATGAACACTCTGCAATCAATTTCAAGGTGTTTATGGACCTCTGGATGTAGGAAATAATTCTTCGTCATCTAGCACTGGTCTAACCACCTGAGACACATCAGTGAACAAAATGGACAAAGATCCAATGCTGGATCTTACACAGGTAAGAGGAAGTAGATAATAAAAAACTAAATACAATAAATCATCAAAGTTATGTTATGTTATTATGTTAGAAAGGGAAGAGTTTATACACTATGGAAAAAAGTAGAGCAGACTAAGGGAAATAAATTGCACTTGGTAGGGATTCTGTTTATAGCGAGCAACAGAATAGTTCAGGTAGGTGTCACTGAGAAGTTTTGAACAATGATTTAAAGGAAGTAAACTAGCCAAGTGTGTATCTGATGAAGAAGTATTCCAGGAAGAGGAAAGAGCCAGTATGAAAGCCATAAATTGGGCCACTATGCTGGAGACAGTGAGCAAGAAGAGAGGTAGTAGGAGATGATGTCATTATTGCAATAATGGTGATTTTAATCAGGAAGGTAGCAATAGGGTCAAAGTAGTCAGATGGTCAGATTCTGGTTAGATTTCAATGAAGAGTCAACAGAATTTTTTTCCTGTTTGGAGGTAGAGCATGTCAGAAGGGGTAGTGAGCAGATCAAAGCTGATTCTGAAGATTTGGCCTGAGCGACTGGAAAATGGAGCAAGTCTGGGGGGTAAGCCTATTCAGAGACCCCTGCACCATCTCTACCCTCCAGCATTAAAAACATGACACCCAGAGCATTTCCCCTCTGAGAGCAGGAGCTTTTCTTTTCTGCTCACTGCAGAATCCTTAAAGCTTAAAACATTGCCTGACTGAATAACATTTATTAAATGAATAAAAGGAATCCAATAATGGGGAGTATTCCCTTCACAGAGGTGCCCAATCATTCTTCCAGTACCACCTCTTGGACCCTAGGATTTATATAAAGAGTAAATTTGCAGGGTTTTAGTGACAGTGCTACCTTCCCTCCACTCTACTCCTGCCATCCCCACTTTATCATTTTTCAATAGGCATGTAAAGGGGATCTCAGAAACATACAACAAACTAGCAATAGGAATGGCAAGAAAAGTTGTCCTTTCCTGTCCATCACCAAAATCCCATGTAGCTTTATCACTAGTGTCATGAACATCAGTTAATACTCCTTTCTCCTCTCTAAAGATAGCCACTTCTGGTCCAAGAAGAATATTTCAAAGAACAGTAAGAGTCCAAGCCTAGGGGACACGTGAGGTAGCTAGGTGGCTGGGTAATGGTTGCCCTGTGCTGTTATTATATATATATAAAACACAGAAAATTTAGAAACCCCCAGACATGCAAATATTCTGTTTTCTTTTTACAAAGGACTGTCTAGTAGAATGTTTCAATCAAACACATGAGGAACTACAACATCAGAAATGATTCCCATTGAAGCTAATAGTGTCAAGAAGAGTTGAACAATGCAGAAGATGGAACAAAGCGTTGTTACAATCAACTCTTTCCCACAGACACCAGTACAATTCACCTGCTAATCATACCTTGAAGTTGAGTTAACCTCAAGCTGCTCATCTCCAACCCTAATATAGGCAGGTGAGTTGTATTCTGTGGTGGTGATAGAAATATTTTGCTCAGGTGAGTAGTCTTGGAATTTTTATGGATGCTTATTACATTGGCTCACCTCCCTAGCTGAGCTGTTGGTTAAGATCTCCATCCCACTGTGATAAGCACTGAGTGTTGTATGAAAGGGCTCAATTACTAAATTCTACACCTCAAACTATTATTACACTGTATGTTAACTAACTGGAATTTAAATAAAAACTTAATTTAAAAAAAAAAGAAATCCAAAAAGAATTTTCACTTTTATGAAGAAAACTGTTACTGTACTAAAGTGGTAAAAAAAAAAAAGCAAAGCAGGGGATACATTCTGCCTTGTTCCGTTTCAGCTTACAAAAGGTTTCATAGGAACACTCTACTTTCAGAAAGGGATGGAAACCTCCACCTAACTAATGAAAAGTTCTTTTTTCCTTTGATGTTTCTGTAATTGCGAGAAGCACAGGGTTCTAAATGTGGTTCTACTGTTGGAGGGCTGGATAATCATACACAAGTCAGAAAATGGTGCCTCTATTTCCTCTTCTACAAAAGAAAAGTGTTCTAATCCATTCACTTAAGGCAGTCTTGCAGGTTTAAGATGCCAAGAGTCCATGAATAATCTCACTGAAATAGTACTGTCTTTGCTTATTCGAAGATTTATAGCAATTTAGCACCTCCCTTCTCTCCATGAAAATAATTTTAGGAAAGTGAATCAGTACATTTTGACAAAGGAATATAATAAAATAGAAAACAATTTTAGTGAGACTTGCAAAGATTAATAATAATGCAGGAAATTCTTTTGTTATGCTGTAACTGAAGAAATCAGAATGAGATTATATATATATGACATTATCCTGAGTATATGTGTTTTCAACTTGTACAACAGTAAAACTTGGTTGGCTCTGACAGGTGGGATCATGGGTGGATCTTTATTTTAAATTTATTTTCTTCTTTGAGATTTTTTTTTCTATTTTCCATGGGGAACAAAAAACCTTTATTTTCAAGGAAAATAAGTTTTGTTTTTTAAAAAGATTTATGACCCTGGCATTTTGCAAGTACCTGAAAATTTATGCATTTAGTGTACATGGCCACGAGAATCTGCTCAGAGTATAAATGAGCCCTGATAGGATAGAATGTTTCTCATGCTTCTTTCAAATTCCAGTAGTTACTTAACAACTCTTTTGCCCTTGATTCTGGTGCTAGAAAAATCTAATCATAAGAATATGAAGTTAGAGCTGAGAAGTGGAATCTTTTGCAAAAAGTCACAGGCCACACGATTCTCAGCAATCAATTTGAACCACTATATCGTATAAGACACATTTTAGACAATAAATAAACAGTAAGCAAAATCAGATTAATTAACTGACTTATGACCAAAAAAGCATCTGGCTTCAGCTTTCCTCTTATGCCATTTGTCAGGTCTGAAGCTCTGGAACTGTTGTGCAGAACAAGAGATACTTACTAGTCTATGGGCTCCTAATTAATGATGTAGACTCAAAAACAAGAGTCAGAATACTTAGACATAGATGGCAAATGTGAAGTTTATGAACTACCTACTACTGTTTCCATTTCCCTATCAAATATTACTGATAAATAAGGGCTTATACCTTTGGACACAATGTCAGAGACTTGGAAACAATAGCAATTACTACCAACCAATGGGAGCTGACATGTGGGAAAAGTCCAATTCACCATCTCTTTCTCAGGTGAAGTAGTTAGGTAATTACACAGCAATGTCTTTTGGGGAACAAATGAAAGTTTTGATGAATATGTGAATGGATGTGAATCTTGTAGGAAAAATTTTGACAACCCTAAAGTGCAGGCATCAAAACCTTGATTGAGGATGGAAGGAAGATCCATTTCAAGGTGGCTTATTCATGTACTTGGCAAGTTACTGCTGGTTGTTAGCAGGATACCTCAATTTCTAGTGAGATGGATCTCTTCACAGGGTTGCTTGTGTGTCCTTGCAACATGAATACTGGCTTCTCCCTGAGCCTGTGATCCAAGAGAGAACAAGGTAGAAGCCACAGTGATTTTTACTGCCTAGCCATACCTACAGAAATCACACCGTAGTATTATTTCAATATCCTATTGGTTATACAGGCCAGGCCTATTCAAAATGGGAATGAAATACTCAAGGATATAAGTACAGGAAGTGGGGAACATTGAGAGCCATCTTGGAGAATGGTTACTACATAAACCCTTGTAGTAGATTTAAAGAAGACAATCCTTGCTCTTAAGGAGCTTATAGTTGAAGAGGCCCCATATATGCAAAAACCCCACAACCTGTTTAAGAAAAACCCAAAACTATGACAGATTGCTGGTATTCATCAATATGTATAGTCTCTACTTCTTGCTGGATATGCTGTTAGAATTCATTTACTATCCTCTTGGATTTTGGGATAGCCAATTACTAGTTCTTGGCAATAGAGTAGAAGAGATGATACATATCACCTCCACACTATGGCAGTAAAAAGAAGTTTTGCCATCTCCATGTTATTTTCCTTTATTTGGTGATATTAGGACATAGAAGAGTGCTTTCGGATAGGGGTCCAAATTCTTTCTTTTGCATGTGAATATCCAGTTTCCCCAACATGGCTTATCAAAGAAGCTATTTCTTTAAGAATAAAAAAGAAATTAGAAGAAATTTAAGAAAAAATAAGAAATAAGTATTAAGAAATAAGACACTTTCCCTATTGAATATCCTTGGCTCCCTTGCCAAATATCTGTTGGCCATATATGCATGAGTTTATTTCTGGACTCTCAATGCTGATCCATTGGTCTATGTGTCTGTTTTAATGCCCATACAATACTGCTTTGATTATGATAGCTTTGTAATACAGCTTAAAAAAGAAAGTGTGATTCTCTAGCATTGTTCTTTCTCAAGATTGTTTTGACTACTCAGGGCCTTTTGTGTTCTAAACAGATTTTAGGATTGTTTTTTTACTTCTGTAAAAAATTTCATTTAAATGTTCATAGGAATTGCATTTAATACACAGATAGTTTTAGATAGTGTGGACATTTTAATGATATTAATTCTTTTTTATCCATGAACATTGGATATCTTTCTATTTATGTGGGTCTTCTTTACATTCTTTAATGAATGTCTTATATTTTTCAGTACATAGATGTTTCATTTCCTTGGATAAATTTATTCCTTGATGTTTTATTCTTTTTGATGCTATGCTGAGACTGTTTTCTTTATTTCTTTTTCAGATAGTTCATTGTTAGTGTATAGAAATGCAACTCATTTTTCTATGTTGACTTTGTATCTGGAAACTTTACTGCATTTGTTTATAAGTTCTATCATGTTCTTTTTTTGTGCAGTTTTGTGTCAGTCTCAGCCTATTGATACTGAAGCTATCAGCTAGGAATGCCTGGGACACTCAGCTGGGTCCATACTGCTTGTGGCAAACTTTAGCAGACATTTATCACACTGGAGTCAATGTTGTGGCTAGACTGGCCCTTGTGGTTCTTATTATGATTGCAAGAGACAACTCAACAAAAATGATCAAGGAACTTTGAAAAAACAAGGTTTATTACTCACGAGTTCTTGAAAGTACATGGCATACCCAGAGCCACACAGTGAGATTGGAGGGAGGGAAGAAGGGGGGGGGGATGGAGATTGAGGGGAGAGAGAATGTGTATTTGGGGTTCTGCCTTTATTGAGGTCTACAGTGAGGTGCGTGAGACTTCATGGGTTGACTATTGGCAAATATAAAACATAAGAGCAGGAATTGAAATGTGGTAAGGGAAAATCAGGGTCACTGAAGTGGTCAATTATCTACATTACTCAGGGCGTTCTAAAAAGGGAATTCCACAGGTGGGGCAGCCAGTTGTGTGTAATTGGTAATACATATATATCTTTGAAATGAATGCCTTGGAATTTAGAAGACTAACATCAGGCTCTTACATCATAATCAAAACAACTTATTGTCAGTTATTTACACTACAAGGGTTTTCTATATATAATCTCATGTCATCTGCAAACAGACAATTTCTTCATTTCCAATTTGGATGCCTTTTATTCCTTTTTCTTGCCTGATTGCTCTGGCTAGGATTTTCAGTACTACATTGAATAGGAATGGTGAAAGTGTGTACCTTTGTCTTGCTAGTGATCATAGAAGAATAACTTTTAACTTTTCACCATTGGGCAGGAAGTTAACTGTGGACTTGTCATATGTGGGCTTTATTATGTACCTTTTATACCTAATTTGTCAAGCATTTGTATCATGAAAAAATGTTGGGTTTTGTCAAATGCTGTTTTTGGAATCTACTGAGATGATCATATGATTTTTATCTTTTATTCTATTAGTGTGCTATTTATTGATTTGCATATGTTGAGCCATCCTTGCTTTCCTAGGGTTAATTCCACTTGATATTGGTGTGTGATCCTTTTAATATGATGTTCAATTTGGTTTGCTACCATTTTGTTGGAAATTTTTACATCTATATTTGTCAGGAATATTGACTAATAATTTTATTTTCTTTCATTGTCATTAGCTAGCTTTGGTTTCACGATAATTATGGGTTTGTAAAATAAGATTGAGAGTTTCCCTCTGTTTTAATTTTTGGAAAAATTTAGAAAGGATTAGCATTCTTCTTTAAATTTTTGGTAGAATTCACCAGTGAAACTTAACTGGTTGTGAGATTTTCTTCATTGAGAGATATTTTTATTTCTGATTTAGGTTCCTTACTCATTATTGGTCTGTTCAGATTTTCTATTTCTTCATGATTTTGTCCTGGTTGGTTGTATAGCCTAGGAATTTATTCATTTCTTCTAGGCTGTTCAATTTGTTAGCATATCATTTTCATAGGAGTCTCTCCTAATCCTTTGTATTTCTGTAGTATCACTTGTAACATCTCCTTGTTTATTTATAATTTGACTTATTTGAGTTATCTCTTTATCTCTTAAAAAAAGTTTAGCTAAAATCCATCAAATTGTTTTATCTTTTCAAAGAACCAATTCTTAGTTTTGTTTCTTTTCTACTGTTTTCCTATTATCTGTTTTAATTATTTTTGCTCTAATCTCTATTAATTTCATTTTTTTCTGCTAACTTTGGGCTTTGTTCTTTTTCTGTATCCTTGAGGTATAATGTTAGGTTGTTTATTTGAGATCTTTCTTTTTTCTTGATGTATATGTATACATTTATAACTATAAACTTCCTTGTTAGAACTGTTAATTTCCATGTATTTGTGAATTTTCCACCTTTCCTCTTATTATTGTTTATTGGTTTTATACCATTGTAGTTGTAAAAGATATTTGATATAGTTTTTGTCTTCTTGACTTTGTTGTGACTTGTTTTGTGGCCTATCATATGATCTATCATAGGAAGTTCCATATGTGCTTAAGAAGAATGTATATTCTGCTGCTGGTGGATGCTCAGTCAAGTCAGCTGTTGACCCTGTTGAATTCTTCCATTCTAGGATTTTTGTTTGAATATTTTTGTGGTTTCTATTTCTTTTTTAATTCATTTTGTATGTGCGTTGTTTTCATAATTTAGTCTAGTGGTCTATTTGCATGTTTTGTAGTTAACTAAACTCCATTAAAAAGATTATTCTGAATTATTTGTCAGACAATTCACAGAACTCCATTTCTTTATGGTCAATTATTAAAGCTTTATTAGTTCCCTTTGATAGTATCATGTTTACCTGATTCTTCATGATGCTTGTATCTTTGCATTGGTATTTATACATCTGAGTAAGCAATCTTTTCCAGACTTTACAGATTCATTGCAACAGGGAAATATCTTTCAGCTCAACTTGAAGTACTGAACAGGTCAACTGGTAGTACCCATGGTCAGATTGAGTTTGCTATTAGTGTCTCTAGTATGGTCACACCATTGCATGCTCTGAAGTGGTAGGAGATGAAGGGGATGCTGTTGTTGACTGTATGGTCAGGGAAACCATTAGTTGGGCTCTGTAACCACCCTTGGTTGGATGGCACCTCAGATTGTGCTCCCCAACCAGATGATGCTGCTGGCTGAACCCCATGTTCAGGCAGGGATGCAGATAGGGCTTTACAATTGGATGAGACCTCAGGTTGTTCTCTGGAATTGGGTGAAGCCACGGGCTGTGCCTCAAAGTTGGACACATTCACAGGTTAGGTTTCATAATCAGGTAGGCCACTGAGTGTATTTTGCTGTTGAATGGTGTTGTTGGCCAGGTTCTCTGGTTGGGTGAGGCCTCCAGCTATGCCCTGCAGTTACATAGGGCTTGAGACTCCATGGTTGGACAGGGTGACTGGCTGGAATCCATTGCTAGGCAGGTTCCATGGATTGGTGGTATCATAGATTGGGCGTCAAGGCTGCCCAGAGTCACTGTTCAGGCTGCATGGTTAGGTAGGGCCAGAAACTATGCTCAGCAGTTTGGCATGGTTGCTGGCTTGAATTTCTGCCCAGGCAGGCTGTAAGATAGGTTCCATAGTTGCTGAGTTCTCTGGGATGGGACTGGAAGCTATGTTCAGCAGTTGTGTGAGGCTTTGAATTTGCTTCTCTGCCTGGGTGGGGGCCTAGAATAAGTTTCATGGCTGCCATGGCCCATTGGCTGGAAACCACAGTCAAGTAGAACTGCCAACTGAGGTCCCTGACCATAGAGGACCACACACTAGCTTGATTCTGCAGATGGGCAGAGTGACTAGCTAACATCTCTACTCTGGTACTTCTGGAAGGTACTTGGTCCACAAAGATTTGAGGGCTGGTTGCTATAAGCCCTGCCCCCCTCTCCAGTGATCCTCAGTAGTCTGGCCCAGCAGAATCTTCCAGTGATCTCTGTGAGATAAGACCTGAATGTGTTTCCTGGAAGGAGTCTTTCCACACTGAGGAAGCTGGTTGTCCATCTTGGGTCTCCTTTGCCCCACTGGAGAAACCAAAGGCTCATTGTGGCATCTATGCTGGCCCTGGAGGAGGAGTGATGCCTCCAGAGTGAAGCTCATCTTACCCTTCTAATGTGGTCATCAATGATCTCTATGGTCTAGGGGGTGCTTCAGCCTTATTCTTGGGATTTTCAGAATAATGTCTATGAATAGTTGCTAATTGGTCTTTTTGTGACAGGTACTTGAAGTCAGGAATGACCTATATCACCATCTTAATGACATAAACATTTCTCTTTTTTTCTGTATGACCTTGACAATTTTGAAGAGTACTGGTCACGAATTTTGTAGAATGTCCCTCAATTTGGGTTTTCCTCTGTTTTCTCATGATTAAACTGGGGTTGTCGGTTTGGAGGATAAAATGCCTTTCTTGTCACATCATATCAGAGGGTCCATGATATCAATATAACTCATCCTTGGTGATGTTTACCTTGATCACTCCAACAAGGTGGTGTTTGTCAGATTTTTGCACTGTAAAGTTTGTTTTTCCCTTCACCTTTTTTTCATTTGGAAACAAGTCACAAAGTCCAGACCACACACAAAAGGAGAGGAATTATACTCTTCCTTCTGGAGAAAGGAGTATCTGTATATATTACTTGAAATTCTTCTGTAAAAAGGCTTATCTACTCTTTTGTGCTTGTTTGTTCAATTATTTATTTATATCAATGTGGACTTATAGATAGTTATTTTATTCTTTGAGTTGTGTGATGTTGTGCCATCTCTAACCTAAAGTTCATAGATACTTGCTTAGAGTTTTGCACTAAATTGAATGCAGTCTTAGAATCTTTCTTGACTGTAAACTCTTCCAGGTAAAGGAAAGTACTGTACTCTATTCATCATCTATATTAGATCAAATGTCACTTTCTAGATACTTTTATTGACTATTCCATCTAAATGACTACTTCCCTTACTGCTACCATCATTTTTATATTATGTTGTTGAATTTTCTTTATAACTTTGCTGCTACTTGATTATCACTTTTATTTGCTTACTTACTTGTTTATCATCTGTCTTTTCCCAATGGAGTAGCAACTCCCTGAGATCAGGAGTCTTGTTTCTTGTTCACCTCTATATCCCCAGTGTTTCAGTGTCTGGCACATAGCTTATATTCAGTAAATGTTTATTGAATAAATCAATAAATCTTCATATTTCCCACTATGCTTAATGACTGGCCTTAGAGTAATCAATAACTATTTACTAAACAAATGGAGTTTCTAACTCCCCTGACACTTGCTAAATATGGCTAAAATACATTTTTATTTTCAAAATTGTGATTTATAAAAATAATTTTTCTGGACAACATTGATATTACAAATCCAAATGACAAACATGGAATACATCTTCCTTGTCAGGGAGCTGACTTAACTTCCCAATTGTGTTTTCTTCCTATTAGCACTGGAAAAAGTTAGTACTCTGAGCCTACATCAGCTGGTTGTGTGATGGAGAAGAATGAAAACAAAGGGAATTGTTTCAGGTGTCAAGGGGATTCTAGTGGAGGCATAATCAACAAAACAGGCTCTGAGATGTGCCTAGGTGGTCATAGAATGAAAAGACTGTCATAAGATGATTTAAGAAAAACAGAGTGGGCCACTATGGCCAACTACCTAAATTAGAGTTTGGTAGGGGAGAGCCATTTTGAGTCTCATGGAGCAATTTACCCAGATAGGGAAGAAGAAATGGAACAAGTAACAGTCTTTTTCCAGGACCAAAGAGGTGGTTGAAGCCTGATAAAAATTTGGGCTTTTTTTTTTCTTTTACCAATGTGTTTGGTAAAAATTATCAACGGCTGACATTTAAGAGAAATGAAATCTGATGAGGCAGAGTAAATGCAGTGTGAATGATTTGCTTTTCCCCGTAACTGAGTGGATAAACATGATTATTTACCTAATAAAGAATTCTTTGATGTTCCCAAAACAATCCTATTAGTTTAATAAATGGTTGAAAAATTATGATTTATACTAGCTTGGTTAATAAATATACTATGCAGTCTCTGTCCATTTATCATTGATTTCCATATGTTTGTGGAGACAGCTGAGTTCTTTCTTTTCTTCTGAATGCTGCATTTGCAGAAAAATCAGGATTGAATTTAAAACATGAAATAATCATTATAAACCTCCTAGGTAAATACTACTGACTCATTACTCATATGGTGAAAAATCCAGGGCCAGTATCCAGTAATGAGAACTTTTCCTACTTTCTCTGTCTTATGGAGAACAAAAAACTGACCCAGGGTATATCATCACCCCAAAGTCAGTGCCAGAGTTGCAAAGATAGTAGAAAAAAATCATCACTTCATGATTATGTCTGGTCAAAAGTACTTATCAAGGTATCCAAAAGAGCTCCCTAAAAGACTTAGACCAAAAATCTCTTACCTGATCTCAGATACAAAAAGCAGTTCTAAGTCATATTATGAATTATGTTATTGACTGAATTTATCTCCCTTAAATTCATATCCTGAGACCCTAACTCCTAATGTGATAATATTTGGAGAAGGGACCCTTGTGAGGTAATTGTATTTATGAAGTTGTGACAGTACAACCCTTATGATGGGACTAGTGTACTTATAAGAAGACACACTGCAGAGCTTGCTCACTCTTCTGCCATGTGATGACACAAGATGTGGCCATCTGCAAGAAAGCAAGAGAATTTGTATCAGAAACTGAATCCTACTGGACCTTGATATTGGAATTTCCAGCCTCCGTAACTATAAGAAAATACATTTCTGTTGTTTAAAGCACCAATTCGGTAATATTTCATTATGGGGGCTCAAGCTGACTGACACAGATTACCACAGCATTATTGATACATCTCATAGCTTACTGTTCTTGATATGACAGGTTTCTAGGGTACAGAATCATTCTTGATGAAGAACTTTCATAGAACACCTTTACATGGCAGTAAGGTAGTGAGCCCTTCTGAGTAGAAGTATGGAAGCAGGTCCTGAATGACCACCTGTGAGAAATACTCTATTTTTATTTTTTTTTAAAGATTTTGTTTATTTATTCATAGAGACACAGAGAGTGAGGCAGAGACACAGGCAGAGGGAGAAGCAGGCTCCACGCAGGAAGCCCGATGCGGGACTTGATCCCGGGGTCTCCAGGATCACACCCCAGGCTGCAGGAGGCATTAAACCACCGCGCCACCGGGGCTGCCCGAGAAATACTTTAAAAGAACATGTGGAGCAGATGGAAGGTTGACTTGTGGACATGTGGATGCTAGTAAATACTGAGAATGTGCAATTAAAATAATTAAAGTAATACATAAATTAGGTGAGAGCATCTGGACATTAGTTGGAAGGTGAGGGAAGAGGACATGAACTGTAACTGGAAGGCACTGCTAAGAAGGAAATAAAGAAACAAAGAAATAAAGAAAAAGAAAGAAAGGAAGAAAGAAAGAAAGAAAGAAAAAGAAAAAGAAAGGAAAGAAGAAAGAAAGAGAATTCTGATGAATGACAGATTAATATCTCAAGAGTTTTTTAATAGTAGGAGGTGTGACAGAGCTGTCACTGCTGCAGCCACAGCCCCTTAGGCTTTGTTATATCAGTGCTTGCCTACCCAACTTTCAACTTTCAGCAGCTGCATCTCTATCCTTAAGTGAACTGAGCGACTCACTTCTAATGAATACAATATGGCCAAAGTGACAGTGATTGACTTCTGAAACTAGGTTATGAGAAGTTTTGTGGCTTCCTTCTTGCCTTCTCTCTTGGATTAGTTACTCTGGGGAAGGTAGCTCCTATGCCATGAGGATACGCAAGCAAGCTATGAGGAGGCTCATGAGGTGAGGAAGGGAGGCCACCTGCTGAGAGTCTCATGAGTGAGCCATCTTGGATGTGGAACTTCTAACCCTGGCCAAGCCTTCAGATTATTGCAACCTTTGGCAATATTCTAATGGAGACTCTTGAGTTGAACCACCCAGTAAAGCTGCTCCCAAATTCCCAATCCAAAGAAACTGAAATAATAAATATTAAATGTCTTAAGCTACTAAATTCTGGGATGATTTCTACACAACAGTAGGTAACCAAAACAGTAAACTGACCTAAAATACAGAAAATGAACAGGAAGGCAGAGGCCTAGGAAATTAAGAACAAGACCAAATATGGCTCATATGTTTTAAATAAAAATTAAGATCCTTGCATAGATTGTTTTGTGAATTATTTTTTAAACTGAAGCTCAAATAGGCATAATTTATTAATCATAATTCTTGGATCATGACATACACGTATCCTTTATTTACCCATAGCCCTCTCTTATTTCATTTTTGTTTTTAAGAACATAATGAACCTAATTTCCAACCCAAGAGTTAGAATATTAACTAATCATTACATTTACCTATGTACCCAGATGAGAATTTTTCCACTGGAAGGTACATTCTATCATATCCTCATCTTACTAAATATATTTCTTCACAATTTTTTTTATGTCTACATAGAATTCCATCATGGATGGAATGTGTCAGAATTTGTTAAATCAGTTCCTTATTGTTGGCTATTCAAAATATTTGTATATTTTGTTATTAAAAACAAGATGGTGGTGAATATCCTCAGGCATAAATTGTGTGCCATTGTGATTCATTCCTTAGGATAAGTCATCAAAATTGCATGTCCCTAAGAAGCCAACATCCAGCAATACCACCGCCAAATGGGCAGACATGCCTGGCCCATCAGAAATTTCCCATCTTTCCCACATGACACCTCTGGACTACAAGCTTGGGCCCCAGAAACATCCTTGCCTCCAAAACGTGAACTAAATCCAAAACATTCCTATTCCTCTTTATCTTACTCATCAAGTAGCACATACCTCTCCAGTTTATCTTCCCATCACTCATCCCCAAACTGTTCAGTAAATCCCCAAATCTGTTCCACATCTGCCCTCATAAAATGAAATGAAAAATAAAAAATAAGTCTTCCACTGTGCCTTTTGGAAACTTCTCTTCAGTCATATCTCATAAATTTTAACATTCTCTCTGAACCACTACCCCCGCCCATCTCCTTTCCTTAACTGAACCTTGAGTCTCTCTTGGGAATACTGTTCTCCTATCGCCCTCTTAGGTGGAAGCTATTTTTTCTTCAACTTACTCCTTTGAGACGACTACTCCTCCTCTGTCTTGAATAATAATCATTCTGCTATATATGGGAATTTTTTCCCTTCTCACAGGAATCATCTAGCAATTTATTGGTCATTCCTCTCCCTCAGTAAGACATAAGATGGGTCTTCTTCACCACAACTCCCAACATCATGTAAACATAGCCTGGAGCTCCATGTGAATAATCTGACAGCCTGGCTTTCAAATTCTGGGTCTTCTCATCTTGGATGTCCTTTTTCTCTATGCTGTACTTGGTTACATCCCTGATATCATCACCAGAAACCACACCACATGCAGGATTGTGAATCCAAATGATAGGAACCACAAATGGAAGCTACAGGGCTTGAGTTGTGTTGATACAGACAGTGGGCACAGCTGAAAAGTGAGATGGAGCAAAGCGAGGCTTGATTGATTTATGTTTTAAAGGGCCCGAAGCTGTTCCCTGCATAACTGAGATGGGGAAGGTGAAGACAAAGAGGAGAGAAAAGCACTGGAATGGCAGGCTGGAGTTCTACATGGGTGCTGTAGCAGAGGTGAGAAGGAGACATTGGGAAAGTGAGAGGCAAGGGGAATTTATGGCTTGCTGTGGCAAGGAATGTACTTCTTCTCTCCCTTTTCAAGCCATTTCAGTAAAAAATTTAAAAATGCTTTTTATGCTTCCTTGCAGGTTAGAGTGCTGTTTCAAGTTTCAAAGAATGCAACACTATGCTGAAACTGGTCACTCAGCAGCCCAGTATCATTCGGGGTTTACAAATGCTCCCCTCTTTGGCCCACCCTTCCTACTCACTTTCCATATAAGGAAAATAATGACTTGAGATCTTCAATCCCCTTCCTGTGTTCGCTATATCCATCCTCTTTTCTTTGAATATCTTCTCAACTTCAGATTCCATAGTTGAGCAATATAATTACCCTAGACTTTTGTGACCCTCTTGGACAGATGTCCACAGAAGGCCTTCTCTGTGTCAGTATTATGTAGGAGATATTGGAGAGATGCCCAAAATGCAGAAGATTTTGACACTATAAATGTATGACCACCATCTTCAAATGGGCAGTCAGTACTGCCAGTAATTACAATGATTTTCTGGGCTTGACTTCAATCTCTCAGGAAGGACCTTCATACTAGTTTATCCCCAGGCTCTGTCTCTACTTCACTGAGGTACTGGGTTCATTACTTAGGTACTCACTCATCTTCCTATCTCTGAATCTGTGCAACTGCCTCCATTAACACCCATCACTTTCTCTCCAGTTAATTTCAACAGAAAAGGGGTCCTCAAAGTGCCCTTCCTCTGCAATCCCTTTCCTTCTGTTGTCTTTTTTTTTTTCTTTATGTTTTCAAGTCTGTCTTCTGCATCTTCAGTCCTCAGCATCGAAACATGCTCCAGGCTAGGAAAATGGTGTTTTCTGGAGTTGGGCATCGTATGCAGCAGGGAAGCCAGAATCTTCCCATCATCAACTCAAAATAAAAGAGACAACTACAAAAATAAATCTCTGTTGAATCCACAGTTACCTTCAAGTTCTATCACCTAGCTATTCTTTTTCATGGTCAGACATCTCAAAAACTTTCTACTCAATTCCATCACTTGTCATTTTTATTTTGCTATTTCAGATACACAAAAATATGTGGAGAACAATACCCATCACTCAATTTAAGAAACAAGATATTACACACATATTTTAAAATACATGGCATATTCCTCCTAAATATCAACTCCTTTCCTTCCTCTAGGAAGTAACCACTATTTCAAACATGGTGTTCATCACTCTCATGTATTCTTTATTCTTTTACTCCTGTGAAGTGTTGTTGAAATGTACATAGACTTTATTAAAATGGTGTTATATTGGATGTATTGTTTACCTTGTCTTTTTCACTCAATATGATATTTGTGAAATTCACCTATGTCTTTAAAGATGAATGAGTTTATTAATTTTGACTACTGTATGTATACTCATCCATTTTCTTTTTTTTTTTTTTAATTTAATTTTATTTATTTATGATAGGCACACAGTGAGAGAGAGAGAGAGGCAAAGACATAGGCAGAGGGAGAAGCAGGCTCCATGCACCGGGAGCCTGACGTGGGATTCGATCCCGAGTCTCCAGGATCGCGCCCTGGGCCAAAGGCAGGCGCCAAACCGCTGCGCCACCCAGGGATCCCCTCATCCATTTTCTTAATGATGGACATGATGGGAATCATGTACTGCTACAAGCAATGTCATATGAGCATTCTTGCAAATGACTCCATGAGCACATTTATAAGATTTGGGGATAGTTATGTAGAAGTAGAACTCTCGGTGGTAATTGTGTGCATCTTCAACTTTACCAAGTAGTGCCAAGTTCCTCCCCCACCTCAGAGAAAGCAAGTTACCAATGTTCCACATCCTCATGAAGCAGTATAGTCAAACTTGAAACTTTTTCTTTCTGATAGATGTGAAATGTAGGTCATCATAGTTCTAGTCTTAAACTGGATTCTCTTGAATATTGAGAAGACTGGGTACCTTCTCATATCTTTATGGATGACTTGACCAATTACTGCCTATTTATATTTTTTGCCCTTTTTTTTCTATTGAGTTGTTTGTATTTTTATTATTGATCTTAAGAGTTTTAAATATATATTGTAATATTTATCCTGGGATTGCTATATATATTACATAAGTCTCTTTCAAGTTGGTTATATTTTTAACTTTCTATGGTGTCCTTTGATGCACAGAAGTATTAATTGCAATATAATTGTATCTATCCTTTTTATTATTGTTCATCCTGCTTGAATTTTGTTTAACAAATTCTTCCCTTACTTGAGATTATAAATACGTATTCTCCAATTTTGCCTTTTAATAATATTATAGTTTCCCTTTCATATTTAAGTCTTTTGTGCATATCAAAGTCTTTTATTTTGGAAAAAAATCTTTCATTTTTATTATAGACAATACTATGGATTTTTATTATTTTACATGTATAACAAATTGCTCCAGAACCATTAATTTATTTATCCATCCCTTCTCCATTGAAGCAAAAATTAATCCTATTCTGCATCATGTCTCCATATACATGTGGTGTCTACTTCTCTTTAGGTTTTTTTCCTACTGTTTTTTTTCGCTCATTATCTTGTCAATACTAGACTGTCTTAATGACTATAGGTAGAATTCTATGGTATTGCCAATATCCTACTGATTATTACTAATAGAAAAGAAATAAATTTCTTATGATTCAACCTAATGCTAGCTCCTGATATAAAGTTATTAAGCTTACTCTCCCTTGTTCTTCTTTTACAAAATTGTTTTTCTTAATCTTGGCTCTTTGTTTTCAGTATAAATTTTAGAATTTATTTTTAAGTTTCATAAAAACAAAACTGAAACCTCTTAGGATTTTATTTATATTGAATTTATAAATTGATTTTAGTGTTAAGACATCTTTACAATATTGAGTCTTACTTTTTATAAACACATATTCATTTTAATCTATTAGGATCCTTTAGAATGTCTTTAAAAAATTTTTTTTGTCTTTTTAAAACTTTCAATAAATTTCTCCATAAATTTCTTGCACATTTTTTAGATTTATTATTTAGAATAATAGCTAGCCAGATATCCCTCTATAAATGTTGTCTTTGTAAAATTACATTTTCTAAGGTTGTTGTTCTTGTACATTGATTTTGTGTTTTGCATATCAGTATTATATAATAGTCTTGCTGAACTCTTTTATTGATTCTGATATTTTGTCTTTAGATTCTCTTGGATTTTCTATTTAGACAGTTATGCTCTTTATCAATAATGACAATTTTGTTTCTTCCTTATCCTTTCCTAAATAATATTTCTTTTTCTGCCTCTTTTTCTTGACTAACTATACTACCTAGGATCCCGAATATAATGTTGAACTCTGATGTCAGCATCCAGCAATCATTCCTGACTTGAAGGAAATGCTCCTATTACCCTTAAGTATATTTATTAAAAAATTATTTATCAGAGAAGAATATTCCTTTCTATTTCTAGTTATGTAGAGTATATTTAAATGTATATTGAATTTTATCAACTGTTTTTACAACATTTACCAAAAAAATATTTCTTCTTAAATTTGTCAATGGAGTAAGTGGTCATTATTATTTTTTAAACTATTAAACCTCCCTTTAATCCCTCAGATAAATAAAATAGTTGAATACATTACTGGATTTTATCTTTTAATATTTTGTTAAAAATTTTAGAATCTACATTCATCAGAAAGATTGGTCAATAATATTCCATAAATGCACTATCATCAAATTTAAGTTAGTTTAATTTTAAAATGAGTTTGAGGGCATTCTTTTTCTGTTCTATGGAAGTGTTTTACAGTATTTAAATACTGATCATTAGGGGGATCCCTGGGTGGCGCAGCGGTTTGGCGCCTGCCTTTGGCCCAGGGCGCGATCCTGGAGTTCCGGGATTGAAACCCACGTCGGGCTCCCGCTGCATGGAGCCTGCTTCTCCCTCTGCCTGTGTCTCTCCTCTCTCTCTCTCTCTCTCTCTCTCTCCTCTGTGTGTGTGTGTGACTATCATAAATAAATTTTAAAAAATAAAAACATTAAAAAAAATACTGATCATTGGATGTGTTTTAGAACTTTCTTGTTAAAAGGCCTAATGTTTTTATGTAAAAATTTAAAGAACACACATATTTAACTTTCTGTTCAATTTATTTATTGGTTATGCTTTTTCAGAGTTTCCATTTCTTCTTGAGTCCATACTAGTGTTTATATTTTTCTAGAAAAGTTTCTGTTTTGAATGTCTTGAAATTTATTAACCTAAACTAATTACTATGGCTTTCTTGTTCTTTATTATCTTTACATCTGTAGTTATATGCCCTTTTCATTTTTAATACTATTTGTGTGTGCCTTTTCTTTTTTTCTTATCAGAATTTAACAACAAAAAAACTTTGGGGCCTTATTAATGTTCCCAATCATATCTTTATTACTTATTAATAAATGCTCTTTCTATTTCTTTCTTCTACTTATTTTGGTTTCCTTAAGCTAAAAAAGTCATTTCTATTATTATTATTATTAATTATTATTATTATTATTATTTTAAAGACTTTATTTATTTATTCATGAGAGACACAGAGAGAGAGGCAGAGACAGGCAGAGGGAGAAGCAGGCTCCATGCATGGAGCCGGATGTGGGATTCGATCCTGGGACTCCTGGATCACACCCTGAGCCAAAGGCAGACGCTCAACTGCTGAGCCACCAGGCATCCCATTTCTTTTTTTTTTAAAGCAAACTTATTAAGGTATAAATTGTATACAACAAAATGCACACATTTATATTCATTGAGTTTTGATAAATGTACAAATACCACTGTAATTGTAATGTAGATCATTTCCAATGTGCCAAAATTCCCTGGCGCCCCTTTGCAATCAACCCCACCACCACCACCCCAACCTGGCTCCACAGCAACTAATCTGTTTTCTGTCAATATGGTGTGACTTGTCTTTTCTAAAATTTAATATAAGTGGATTCATACAGCATTTGGTTGGGGTTTTTTTGGGCGGGGGGGGGGCGGTATTTTGTTTTGTTTTGTTTTGTTTTGTTTTTTGCTTAGCAGAGTGTTTTTGAAATCCATCCATGTTGTCACATGTATTAGTAGGTAATTTCTTTTTATTTCTGAGTAATATTCCATTCTATGAATTATGTTAGAATTCTTTTCATTCATCTGTCAATGGACATTGGGTTGTTTCCAGTTTGGGGCTATTACAAGTAAAGCTGTTAGAAATATCTGTATGCAAATATCTTTGTAGATGCATGTTTTCATCTCTCTTGGATAAATGCCAGAAGAGGGACTATTGAGTCATATGTTAATTTTATGTCTAATTTTTAAGACACTGCCAATCTGTTTTCCAAAGTAATGGTACCATCTTACAACCACTTTGAAAAGTGCCAGCAATGTTTGAGATTTCTATTGGCTCCAGTTCTTCACCAATACTTGACATTGTCAGTCTTTTAATTTTAGGAATTCTCAAACATGTGTAACGACACTTCATTGTGGTTTTATGTTTCCTCGAAGTCTAAGGATGTTAAGCAACTTTTTATGTGCTTATTTGTTATTCATACTATTTATCAATAGTCAATAAGACCCATTTTTTTGGTCTTATAATTGAGTTGTAAAAGTTGCTTTTATATTCCAGATAAAGCACCCTTCACATTCATTATATGTTTTGTATAAACATTTGTGTATATTTATTTACATATATAATATATATAATTACCCACAATCTTGATTTTTCTAAAAGTATGCTACCAGAAAGTGAGGCTAAAGTAAAACATAGCCCACCTTCACCATGCAGAATTATCCAGTCCTGTAAGGGAAAGATGAAGTTTGGCTTAAGAGTGTGGATTCTCAAGCCAGACCTCCTCAGCTCCACCATTTCAGGTTTTCTGAACTTAACCCTTCTGTTCCCTAGGTTCCTCATCTGTGAAATGAGAGAAATAATAGTACTCATCTCTTAGAATTTTTGAAAGTATTAAGCACTTACAGCAGTCCCTAGCACATACTAAGCATGACATAATTATTACCTGTTAAGATTGTTTCTATTATTACTTTGGTCTCTATACCCTTCGTCTGCAGCCAGCCATACCTATTTAGGGTAATCTAAACTGCGCAAATATTTTCAACATGAAGATTGGTCAAGGTGACACTAGTTCTGGACAACTCCCCCCCACCCCCAACTCGATAAATGGAATAATCTCAACTTCTGCTGAGCTAGCTTCTTGCTAGATAGATGCTTTGGAAACCCAAAAAGAATGCAAAGAAGCAAAGAGTAACTAGTAAGTCACTAACATTTTCATTTTCTTTAATGAAAATTATTAGGTAATGGAGTTGTTTAGCAATAATTAGGTAATAGTCTGGGGTAGTGGGCACCTCAGTAGATTTCTAATGAGAGGACAATGAGTTAATGAGAATTTTCTAAGCTTAGCTGATCCTCCAAGACACTTAGCTGAGATATTCCTAATTATTTCATTCCAGGGGGCTTCTGGAATATACTTAAAAGACATACTTAAAAGATATCTGAGGCCATATGCTGGCCATTCCCATGGTGGAATCTACCACAGTAAGCAGCAAAAGACTATTAGGAAGGCACAATCAGCTTTGCTTGAGTAATGAGAGCCAATACTTGGTTGTTGCCACTCTGGATTCATACGCTATGGAAATGTATTAAGAGTTCTGGGAAGTTCTCCCTGACCTTTCTGATATGGTTTAGGATAAGTTATGAGAATGGACAAAACAACTGTCCAAAATAAACCCTATTAAGTAAACATGGGGGGGGGGGTCAATTCTGGACTCTGTACCTCATAGTATACTTGGGCTATCTTGGCTGTAAGGACTTATCCCCAAGGCTGAGGACTTCCAAACAATACTGCTAAAGAGAAATATGAAGAGAGGTCCCACAAAGCTGGAAGGAACTGGTACAAGACCTAAAGGACTTACTTACAGGTGCGTACAGGTGACACAAAAATTTTGAACAAAAGTTGCAAAAAAGAAAAAAAAGTTGCAAATGTAAGAGCCTGCAAGGCCAGGTAGGTAATATAGATGCCAAGGAGAGGTTAGGTCAGTCTGAATTTGGAAAACGTGCCCGGTTCCAAGGGGCTGCCACTGATCAGCTTCAGAGGCATTTTTCCTTCTATCAACAGAGGCCCAAGGCTGATCTAATTCTTCGAAATAAGTCAGAGATAAAGTTGTTCTATGAAATCTCTCAATTTTTAAATATCGGTAAGTAATTTTTAAAAGGCTGATCAAAAGCTCCTAAATGCAGGCCATATTTGGTTCATGGCTGCCAATTTCCACCTGTGTTTTAGAACATGAATCTCCTAACATAGGTATGAGAGGAAAAGAATCATTTCAGCACAGAACAGGTTGCAGAAAGCCTCAAAGCACAAGTAGCATGTGATTCTTCTAAAGGAATGAGATTCATTTTTCATAAGTTGTGTTAAAATGCATATAACATGAAATTTAGCATCTTAACCATTTTTCAGTGTACAGTTCAGTGGCATTGAGTACTTTCACAATATTGTGAACCACCACCACCATCCATCTCCAGGAATCTTTTCATCTTGCAAAACTGAAACTCCATACCTATTAACAACAACTCTCCATTCTCCCCTTCCTCCAGGCTCTGGACCCACCACTCCACTTTCCATCTCCATAAAGTCTGACTGCCCTAGGTACCTCATATAAGTGGAATCATTCAGTATGTGTCCTTTTAGGACTGGCTTATTTCACTTAGCACAACGTCCTCAAGGTTCATCCATGTTGTCACATGTGTCAGAATTTCTCTCAAGGGTCAATAATACTCCATTGTATGTATATATCACACTTTGTTTATCCATTTATCTGTCAAAGGTTACTTGGGTTGCTTCCACCTTTTGGCTGTTGTGAATAATGCTGCTACAAATATGGGTGTATAAATATCTCTTCCAGGACACGTGGTGTTTCAATTCCTTTGGATATATATTATTTTTAAGTTTTGAGAAATTGCCATACTGTTTTCCATAATAGCTGCACCATCTTACATTCCCACCCACAGTGTCACAGAGTTCCAATTTCTCCATATCCTCTTCAATACCTGTTACTCTCTTTGGTGGGGGGGGGGGGGGGTTGATAGCAGCCAGCCTAGTGGCTATGAGGTAGGGAATGGATAGATTCTGAACATAAATATACGAGGCATTCTAGAGAGGGGAAAGAATCTGTATAAAGAGAAAGAAGCAAGGACCCCAAAGACTATGAAGGGGATAGTTTAGCTGGGGACAGAAAGAAGTCTTTGTAGAAAACACTATTCAACTCTGTAGGTGCTTGAAAAAAAGAGTGACATACCAAGAGGGAACCATCGAAGATCCCAATTAAATAAGGAGCCTTCATAATGGTCATCCACCAGTAAACCTTGGGACCTATTTCAGGTGAGAGAATGAACCTCATGTAGTAAAGACATTCATGTTGGTGGGATTTTGTTACATGTGAGCAAACCTAATTTGAATTATATAACTTGATTATGTTTTGTTATTAGATAAAAGAAGACTTTTTAGTGAATCTTATGAAGTAGAGATTTCTTAGGTGTTATCATTTAATATAGAAAATTCAGGGAGTCAGCAAGGGCCAGCCATAGGCTCTGACATGTTTAGCCAATTGACTAATTGTTTTCTTTTTCTTTCTTCTTTTTTTGAAGAGACTGTTTTCTTCAGTCATTTGGCAATGGCCTTGAATTTAGAAGAGTGAACACATGTGGACAGTATATGAAAATTATGTTTTCTGAGGATTTGGAGGCCACTTTTCTAAACACTGTCAGCAGCTCTCAAGGAATTTACAGAGTTGAATAGTCGACACTTCCCACACTTTTCCCATCACCTTCATATTCCCCTCTTGAGACTTTTAAGTTTATAACTGTTAACATGTTTGGCTAAACCTGAAAATGATCATTCTGAACTGCTTTTAAGTAATAAATCAGGTTGTCTTTTCTTTTTCCGTCCACTCTAGAACACAGACTTCTTGAACTAGATGTCCCCATGAGTTTAAAAATGACTAGAAACATTAATGTGACCACAGACACAAAGAAAGGCCTTAGTAATTATGTCGGAAGTGTGAATTGTACAGGAAAGATGATTCTATAGTGGGAACCACCTACATTTATCCTCAACCAGTCAAAGCAGAGACGCATGACTGTTGAAAAAGCATTTGAAGGCAACAAATAAACAAAGCACACCAATTTCTAAAGATGGATGTAACCATCCATAAAAATAAAAACTTCCATCATTTAATTTATTACACTAAATGGTCTAAGGATTGTTATAATAAACTAGGCACTCTGATCATCTGAGGGTAGGCTGTAGATGGTTTTACACTATAAAAGAGAGATAATATACTGAGACTTTTCACAGAAAAAGCTTTGTTGAGGATATTAAAGTATATGTTCTCTTTCCCTTACCCCCTGCTTCCTGCTGGGTGAATCCGGTAGCTTCTAGATAAAATGCCTATCCTGAAGTCTTCAAATCCATTAAATGAGGCATCATGACTCAACTTGGCAAGGCTTTTTTTTCCCCCTTGCTTCTTTTCCACCTCAAACTGTTTTGATTCATTTGTGAGAAATTTACTTTTGCCAATTGAAAAACCCTTTTGTGGCTGCCAGTCACTAATCTCCCCTCTGACACATTCATTCAACCAGACTAAATCCAATATTGACATTTGTATCTAGGGGAAAGGAGGTTAAGCACCGGGAGGAAAAGCAGCTCCAGAGCCCTGCCAAATACTGCGCAGCATCTAAATGAGCTATGATGGTTCCACTCAAGGGGGAACCCCAGAGAACTCAGGATGGGGGTGAGAGGGCTTTGATCACATCCAGGGGCCATCATTCCCCACCAAAGCAGTCAAGTGGAAGTTGTTTGATGCTATCTATAGGTGTCCATGGGAGTCTCATTTAAATTCTCCCCAGCTCTCAGAAATCATTTTCTAGTACCATCATCTCAAGGGACTCTCTTGACTGCTTTTACTGGACTTCACTTTCTCTGGCATTAAAAAAAAATGCCAACTGTGGTCCCTTGAAAGTGCTGCCCAATAGTAGAACTAACATTCCCTTTCTTAGATTCTTGCTTTAGGAGAACCTGAAAGTAATAAGGGCGCTTCCTACCAAAGCTATGCTAGATGATTTCTTTAGTTACTTGGTTTATCCCTCCTCACCCCTGCCCATGGAGTATGGCTAAGCCTTCCGTATACAGTGATACACAGTGACAGCTTCTTATCTAATACAGGCATTGCTAGAAAAACAAACACTTTCTTTTTAGTAAGAAATAAAAATATAGATTGGATTGCAATGTAGGAAAATAAAACACTTGCGATGTAAATCAAATGTAAAAGTGTGAATCTGAAATGACTGAAGAAGAAGAATGAGAATCCAGGCAAGAAAAAGTCAAAGTCCCAATTTGCAAACAAGGGATATGACCCAGTATTATTTACAACCAATTTTTTAATATCTTCTGTCAGCTGCCCTGCTTCATCACTGAGGCACGACACCCCATTCCTTAGGTCCCTTACCAAACCAAACAAAAACGAAAATATTAGACACAGAAGATGCGATCCGTACAGCCTTCTAATGTTTACTGAGCCTCAGTGTTTTTTCTTCATCATCAAGAATGTTCTCAAGGTAAACAATATCAGACTGCAGTAACATGAAACTGCTTAGCCCCTCTGCCTTCTTAATAATGTATTGCTACAGTCTGTTGCTCTAGGAATGTGCTAATTTTGTCTGAGTGGCTGATGGGGTGTGAGTTTGTCCACGGAATTCTAACACAATACCCTTTCATGTCTTCCTGCAATTATTTACATATTCCTGTTTGTTTAAAACCACCACAGTTTACACTATAGGAACATAGGACATAGTCACACATTTTTTAAAAAAATTTTTATCTTTTTTTTTACATTTTTAAAAATTTAAATTCAATTTGCCAACATATAGTATAACACCCAGTGCTCATCCCATCAATTGCCCATCACACATTTTTGAAAATGTATTTATCTGATAATATAAATTTCATCTCCAATCCTCTTTGAAAAGGAAAGTCGTTGGTAGTGACATCCTCTCTTGATGTTTAAACCAAAAGCATTTAACCTTTTTTTCCCCTCCAACAGTTTATGACGTAAGCCTAATTTAACCCCTCACACTGCAAGCTGGCTTCACTACCCTATCAATAGCCACATCAGTTTCTCTTTGCTCCTAACGGTCCAGCCAGACATGCCAACTCCCTACAGCCCCCAGCCTGCTAGGTTCCCCTTTCCTGCCCACCTTTTATTTGCACTGATTGTCAAGCTCCATTAGGTAAGTTATTATTATGTAAATGTTATAGCATGCTCTTTCAGCTAGTCATCACTATCGCCACAAACTCCACAGATGGGTCAGAAAAATGGTGATGTATAGAAAATTAATAGTGTTCGGGTCAGAAAAAAACCTGAAGCTTCAAGATTTAGGCCAAAAAAGTTCAATTGACATTACTTTTCCCTGAGAGTGTAACATTGGTTGGGAGGACAGGTCAGAGGCAAGGATCCTCCTACATTCTTACAATTGGGAGAAGTATTGCATGTCTACTAAGCCAATATACTTTACTCCTGAGCCACTTGATAGAGTTTAACAGGCGAATTCCTTGTCAATGTGTAATTATCAATAAGTTAAAACCACGACTCTCATACAAATAGAGCATCAATTTGTGTTCAAAAGGTATCCAATGGATTGAGTTTAGCCATTAAAATGGTAAAGCCAATGAAGATGAGAGTAAGAGGACCACAAACTAGGAGAGGATTGTAAATTGCGTTTGCTGAATGAAATTTGATGTAAAAATTGACAAATAATTAGGTCCAAGAGATGACTTCTACTGAGTTAAAAAAAAAAATCTAGTTGATCACAAATAAATAAGCAAACCAAAAATCCCATTTTGTTGAGTTTGCAAGTTTAAAGAAGAAAACCAAAATGTTTCATAATGCCCCCCAGCAGTATGCCTGCATGATTAGTACAGTCACTCCTAAACTCAGTAAGTATGCTTTGAATTTTCTTATTTAACTGGATCTACAAATTCTGTTATGATACACTATTTTCTACTATGTATACATAGCCATAGAGCAGAATTTCTTGTTTGAATCTTCAATATTGATTTCTCAAATGACTACATTCCTAAACTTTATCGAAGTTACCTGTTCCAATGTTTTTGGGGTGGGTTTTTGTTTTTTGGTGTTTTCTTACTACTGTTTTTTTAAATCCCAATTTCCTAGCCATGCCCAGAAGTTTGTTCAGTGCAGTTCTGATTAGCAGGGTTTGGGTATGAGTGGTCTGTCCTAACCAGTGTCTTCTGCAGACCCTCCAAAATGTTCTCATAAAGAACTCATATACAGGATCACCTAGATGGCTTAGTTGGCTAAGTTTCTGCCGTCAGCTCAAGTCATGATCTCAGGGTCCTGGGATCGAGCCCCACGTCAGGCTCCCTGCTCAGCGGGGAATCTGCTTCTCCTTTTGCCTCTCCCTCTGCTTGTGCTCACTCTTTCTCTCTCTCTCAAATAAATAAATAAAATCTTTAAAATCAAAAAAGAGTTGTCATACAGCTGGCAAGAAATGGTGTCACTTGGACTCTCTTGCCTCTCCAGCTTGTCTTACACCTGTTGTCCTTACACTCTGGGGTGAACCTCACTGTATGTCTCTACCAGCAGGTGTTCACCCTGCCTGGGCACCCATAGCCCAGGTAACATGCTCATTCTTCATACTCAGTCTTAGATGTGGTCTTTCTGGGGAAGTCTACCCTGAGCTTCTGATACCTAATTTCAGAGCACCCCCTTTTCTCTATTACAATTTATTTTCACTTATTGACTGTAAGGTTACTGGAAGTGGGGACAATGCCTACCCCTTCATCCTTTTTTTAGGTTCTTTAGCCCAGTCCACTCATAGTCTGCTGGTATCTGGACAACCCTCTGAGTGGCCCTGGCCAGTAGAATAAGGATGGCCCCAAATTCTCTAACTCAGCCCTCCTTACTCACTCCCACCTCAAACACACCTGAAATGTTTGTGAGTTCTGGAAAGAGATAATTATAAAATAAATTATCTCATGAAATAAGACTTTGGGGACGTGTGTTAAAAGTCCAAATCCCTAAGTATTTTTCATGAAAAGCTCAATGTAGAAATTATGGGTGGGAGCAGGTGTCTATACTTTTCATGGGTGACCCAAATAATTTTGTATGATTTTTCAAGCGTAAGAAAAAATCAGTACAAAGGAGAAATCATGTACTAAAAGCATCATAGTCATGCTGTGAAAAAATCCTTCAAAAGCACAGGCAGCAAGAAGCAGAGGGACATCTCTGTTGGTTAAAGATGGAGATTGCCGGCCGTTTTGAATCTGGCATAGATCAGGGGAGGGCGGAGTAGTGGGAAGTCTTTCAGAGTTTCAGCAAGAGCACCAGGAAGGGGGTAGAAGTTGGACACTGGACAGAGAGTCTCCAGAAGGGCAGCTGGGGTCTCATGTTATAAGAGAAGACCTTCCTCTCCAGGTGTCCTGGAAGGATAGGAGAACCGGGGTCTGGACCCTGCCCCATAGTGTGAGATGTTGGTCTCCTAGGAGTGAAGCTTGTGCCTTGCTAGTAAGAGTGTGCTGACTCATGGCTCTTGCCACATCCCACATCCTATGTGGGATCCAGCCAAGCTCCCCAAGTCAACAAAGCAGGGTGAAATAAGTCCTTGCACAAAGGAAGCTCCTGGCTGGACCAAGTTGAGTATCTCATTCTGAGGGGATCATTGTGAGCTGGCTATTGGTCTATATAAGGAGACTCAGCACATTAAGTCTATCTGATTGGGTGAGGTTAATCTCTGAGCCAATCAGTTGAGTTGAGGCACCTAGATGGCTCTGTTAGTTGAGTGTCCAATTCTTGGTCTCAGATCAGACCTTTATCTCAGGGTTCAAGCCCTGTGTCGAACTCCAACCTGGGGGAAAAAATAAAAAAGAAGGTATAGGGTAGTGTGGCCAGGGAATAAGAAGAAGTACAGAGGCATGTAGAGAAAAGCACGAATGCCACAAAGTAGAGATCCCAGGGGCCACGAGAGAATGAGAAGGAAAGCAGCTGCCTCACCCTCCTGAAATCACCAGACTGCTTCCCAAAACCAATACCAGAATTTAATGCATTTGTATAGTAAGTTCCCTTCTCCTAAGGTGGCCTGAGGAAAGCCAGAGCCTAAGAACAGCAAAGGCAAGGTGCCCCTAGAGAAGTATAAGATAGAGGTTGTGCACAGGATGGAGGTGGGGAGGGGTTTTAAGAGAACTTAAAGCCTTGCTGTGAGGAAGAGCCTCATTAACAAAACTCCCTCTAAAATAGCTTTTAACTGAGCCATTACTACATTCCAGGCACTGTTCTAAGTACTTTACAAATATTTTAAAATTTATCTAATTCTCATAACTATTTTAGGAGATGGTCATTACTATTATCCTCATTTTATAAATGAAGAAACAGACACAGAGAGTTTAGGGAGTATGCCTGAAGTCACACAAGGAATAAGTGAGAGAACAGGGATTTAAGGTGGGGCACGGTAGCTCAAGGGCCTATGTTACCTTCCTCAAATCAGGTACAAAAATAATAATGATGCTTGTGACTGTTAAATGTGACCCAATTTTTGTCCCTAAACTGTGGTGCTCTAACAAAACATACGTTGTATGTGTAGCGTTCATCCTCTGGTATAATTATTTGTTTACCTGTCTGTCTCCTAAATGCAGAGACTATCTATCTTATGTTTGTATCCACAGTTCCTAGTAGAGTAGCTGGTGCATGCCAGGAGCTCAAGTTTTTAAAAAATTGTGTTTTTCAAAGAAAAAATATTAGATCTGGAGGTGAGATTATATAAGGTCTTCAAAGAATGGAGTTTTATCTTGAGGACAGTTGAATGTACTGGGTGGTTAGGGGACACATGTGACAGTGGTGTGGAGATGAGCAGGAGAATGGACAGAGATTTTGATAGAAAAATTATCTAGAAGAGGTAGATTCTGGACCAGTCAGAGGACAGTAGGTAATCAGAACGTGCCATCAGTGAGGCAAATAAAAAGACTTTAATGGAAGGATTTCCTTTTTTTTCTTTCTTTTTTTTTTTTTTTTTTTTTTTTGTAGATTTTTTTAAAGTAATCACTACACCCAACTTAGGGCTTGAACTCTGAACCCTGAGATCAAGAGTCACAATCCCTACTGAGACAGACAGACGCCCCCTAAAGGACTTCTTACAAAAGCGTGATCCCACCCAGAAACCATTAGTACTCCTAGGATTGAAGAAATAGGGGCAGCAAATCTTAATAGGAGCTTAGTAAGAACTGGAGAAGCTATAGCCCCAGAGGGAATAGCCACAACTGGACACACTGAGGCACATCTTGAAGACATGTCCAGCTTGCCTTTTTCATGCCCTCCTGTTTCCTAGTGGTGCCTTTACTGGCTGAACCAACCAGCATCCAATTGGCACTAAGCTCAGGAGATTAGCCCCACAGGGCACGGGGCCAGGCAAAGGCAGACAAACCGATCTGGAGGGGAGGCAAATAGAATGTAGAGAAGTTTTAGAACATTTGACAAATTTGTTTCACTATTATTTTCCTTTTGAAGTATATATACACAGAAGTAAGAAATGACAAACATAAAAGTCTAAATACATATAAAACAGTTTTTGCCCTGAATAGAGAACAAAAATTCCAAGTAACAAAAACATCATATGAGTTAAATTGGCAGATCTTTCTCCCTTAATAGTTTATAACATATTGTTGAGTCATACAATTAGTAGCATCTTGTTGCCTTTTTTTGTTTTTAAGTTATTTGGTAAGCTAGGGTGCATTCCATTGCAAGTAACAAAAAAATCAATGCAAAGTGGTAAACAAAAGAAGCATTAATTGATTCCCATAACTAGAAAGTCGATTGCTAGGCTGAAAGATTGCGTTGGGTAGATTTGGTGGCCCAATGATGTCACCAAGTACGTGGCTTCTTTATGGCTCCCTGCCATGTCTTCCATTCTATTTATTTTGGAGCTGGCTTCCTACTTGTGGTTGATACATCTCTCTTGATATGCACAGAGAGAGAAAGAGTTCTTTCTGGAAACTCTCTGAGATCTTTCATAGAAACATCTGGAAGGCTTCCTCCTATATCTCCAAATATTCGCTCAATAACTATGACTAACAATAGAATTACATTGATTAGCATCATCTTGAGCCACGTGACCTGTCCCTAGAATCAGGGTAGAGTTAATTTGGCCCCAGTCAGAAGACTAAGCTACAGAATCATGGATCACACCATCTTCCCCACAAAGTATCAGGGATTACCAAGAGAAGGGTAAATGAATGCTTGGTTGGGGGAGGACTCCTGCCTCCACCATACTACTAAACTGAAAATTTTGCATTATGCTTAATGAAAATATGTAACACATGTGCAATGGTCAAGAGTCTTAATAGCAAACAAGAATCCATTCTGGTCAGTGGAAAAAAAAAAAACACCTTTCTTAAAAGGTGTTTGGTAGCTCTCAGAATCTTCGGAAGGGTCAGAGATCTAGACCAAGTTGTTTGCTATCAAAATACTCTCTGAATGCCATCTGGTAATATGATATTCAGACCTGGATGTTAGAAACTGCCAGCACCAGGGCCAGAAAACTGAAGACCTCTGCCACCATGCTTGCCATGAGACTGGTCTCCAGTGATGCTTCAGTGGCATCCAAATCTCACATGTACACATCTGATTGGCGAAGCCCAGGCATGTACCTGAACCCTGGCTTCCAGGTAGGATGGTGATGAGGTGTCTGGCATCTACTTGGGAAGATAGGATTCAGTATGGGAAGTGTTGAAAGTAAGAGTATCCAGAATTTTTTTTTTTTTTTAGGATTTTATTTATTTATTCAGGAGAGACATACAGAGAGGCAGAGACAAAGAGAGAGGCAGAAGCAGGCTCCCTGCGGGGATCCCGATGTAGGACTTGATCCTACTTGATCCTAGGATCAAGTAGGCGATCCTACTTGATCCTAGGACCCTTGGATCATACCCTGAGCCAAAGGCAGACACTCAACCACTGAACCACCCAGGTGCCCTGAACATCCAGATTTTGAGCAGCCACAAGTACTTATCATATACTATAATATGCACCACTATCCCCTGCTCCCAAAGGTCCAGGACTGTGCTCTAAGGCAAATGAATCAGGGCCACAGAAAGGGGGCTTGCCCATAAAATGAGCACAAAATTCTTCATGTGCAATTAATAAAGTGGTATTATGAAAATAAAGTGGTATTGAGGAAAAGCTCAATCTATACCTCTGTCCAGCCCCAAATCCATTTATTACAGGACCGACACCGATCCCTGCGATGACATTAACTCTTATTTAAACAATTGTCCTGTGTATTATCTCTGCATCACTTAGTTTCTTGGCTCCTTCTGACAAAATCTTCATCTCAGATACAAAAACCTACTAAGAACAGCAAAATGTATGTGGGGTTCACTAATCTTTTCTGATGTAGTATGCTCACTATGGGGGTTCTAGAAAGAAGAGAACTGCATGGATTAGCTGGCATGGCCTTTACTGGCATTTTGACAAGAGTAAACAAATTACTTGCAAAGAAATATGACAGCGTTATCATATATTTGATACCAACTCCAACTCTGTGTATCTGTATTTTCGGCAAAAACTACCTCATGCAATCTTTCCAAGAAGGGGAAGCTAGATATAGATATACCCATTTTACCAAAAAGGAAATTGAGGCTCAGACACATTGCCCATCTTGCCCTGGGCAAGGCAAGTAATCTGCCTCCTAGAATCATCCACTTTCAACACCTTGTCACGTGGAAGCACAGAGACGACCTCCCTCTGAGACAGGGGTGCAGTGGGGAGGGGGGTGATTCTTATACTTCCCCAAACTCTCCCAATGTGTGCCTCCAACAATTGAGTTCTCCTGCACCGGGATACCATGTCTGGTTTCAGTGTGGATCTCGGATAACAGTTCCTCCAACCCATCTGGCCTTGGTTTCTTCCAGCCTTCATTAACTCTAATTTCATTATCACCTGTTCTGTTGTGACCCTGCGTTCCCTGCATGCTCCTCTCCTTCTCTTGGGAAATGAATTTCCGTCTCTGCATCAGCTCTCTACCCAACCGTGTGAGCCCCGAGGCAAAGCTCTCATTTGTATGTGAGTACTGTCCATCTCCCCTGTCGTCCCAGCCACCTCCTAAGGCTCTGACTCTTCGGTCATCTCTGACTGCAGATGAGACCGAGGGGAATTTCTTAACAAGCATGGGTGTGTGTGTGTGTGTGTGTGTGTGTGTGTGTGTGTGCAATGTGCTCATGCACGCATGCAGGTGCTATCTCTCAGATGATTTTTATTGCATTTATGATTCGTATTTCTGCTTTGGATTGAAATCTCCTTTCACCCTTTTAATTTCATTTCATGAATTCTCACACCAGGATCTAATATAGCTCACATATCCTTTGGGAGAAATAATAAAATAATTTTCTAGTTTGGTAACAAATTAGGTGTTGTTTGGCAGCATTATTTGATTAGCTCGGTGAGGCCAAATTTCTCAAAAACAGTACATCAATGGGAGGTTATTCCAGCAATACCAATGGGGCATATGTCGAAAAGCTCAGAAGTCAGACCAAATGGAAAAAAGACACAAAAGGCAAGAAAAGAGGGGAAAAATCAACCTCCTTCTCCTTTCCCCTTCCTCCCCATCAAAACCTCCCTCCACCTGCCCTACCTGGCCATCCCTCTGCAGCAGGAATGTCCTCTGAGTAGAGGCCAGATAAAATAGCAGGGCGATAATGTTTTATTTCTGTTCTGTTGCCAATGAGCTTGTGCTAAATCTCTGTATCCCCAGTCTTCTCTCTTCACATAAATGTACCTCCAGCAAAAAGGGAGGGGGGCAGTGAGATTGGAGTGCATGATGTCAGAGGAGATATATATATATATAGATATGGATATACACACATATACATACACATTCATGTATAACACACATATGCATGTGTGTATCCATACTATTACTGTAATTTCCATTCTTTTTAAGATTTTATTTATTCATGAGAGACACACAGAGAGGCAGAGTCAAAGGCAGAGGAGAAGCAGGCTCCCTGCGGAGAGCCTGATGTGGGACTCGATTCCAGAACACGGGGATCAGGCCATGAGCCAAAGGCAGACCAACCAGTGAGCCACCCAGGCGTCCCTCTTTTTTTTTTTTTTTTTTTTACAAAATGCAAAGCAGTACTTTTTGTGATCTGATAGCATTTTAATAAGCTTGAATTTCTAACTACTAAACTTAACATTACGTTCTGTACTAACTTATGTGACATAGAGTTCCATGACTAATTGCTTTTTGCTTTTCTTATTTTTCCCAAGAAGTAAATTGTCGTCACTATGACCATGAGCTCTTTCTCTGTAGCGCTACTGGATAAAAGAGACATTAGGAGGGCAAACCAAGGAAGGAAAGATAAATAGTTTCATTGACATCAAAAAGTAAACAACCAGAAGATTGAACCATTTCAATAGGTCTTAAGGAAGAAAGTCCATAGTACTGGGCGAGGGGAATGACAAAAAGCAAAGTTGCATCCCTCCAAGAAAAGTTACGTTTGATTAAATTTCTCTCTTGATTCATCCTGAGAAATTATTTCCCTCCCGAGGCCTGGAATGGACCTTTTGAAGGACAGGCGCCCGCTCTTGGTATTGAATTCAGCCCCAGCGCACTATTTTTAAAGCGGTCACAGTTGTAGCTGCACGGCAGTGTGCGTCCAGCCTTCAGATAAGCAATTGACCGTGAAATAATAGTACATGGCTTTTAATATATACCCTCTGGTTATGGGTGTGCATACTAAACATACAGTATTTAAAAATATATGCCTATACATATAAACACACAAACCCTGCAAGCTACAGCTCTCTTTATCTAAATGGACTGGCAGCTGCTTGAAATCTCCCCTCTACTCTCCCTAAGGTCTCAGGTGTAGGATTCATGAGCCAATGTCTCAGCTAGAACAGGTGTCTATCGCTGGGTAAATAGCAATTAGGCCCAAATTTCAGACTTTTTTTTTTTTTTTCAAATCCCTTTCGGAGGAAAAGCCCAGGAATAAATAGTTGCTGTAACGGCCAGGGGTATTGTGTAGCATTATAGCCTCCAGCTGGTCTATTACATACTATAGACAGGCAAAGAATACGAGCACCTGACAGATGTGTTCTGTTAGCTTCATTAGGAAAGAAACAAAGAAACTCCTCAATTAATAGCAGCGGAGCCAAATGGGGGTGGGAGGGGGGAGCTCGAGGGGAGAAGAATCATAGCCTGTTATTTAAACAGAGTCAGGGAGCCTTTCACTAGTGGCTTAATATGATTCATTAATAAAAACAGCTTTTTGAATGCCCAGTTTAAGTCAAAAGAAATCACCAGCATTTTTTTTCCCCAGCAAAGGAAGGGCAAAATGACAAATTGCTGCTGTTAAATTCATTTCATGTGGGGATGGCCTTTCTCAAAGATCTCTTAAACTGCAAGGCTGGATGTTTGTCACATTAAGTGGCAGAGCGGCTCTCAAAAATCGACTGTGGCACATCAGGGTCTCAGATGAATGGCCAGCAGTGGCCATCCAATAATTTTATATATCCAGACCAGGAAGCATTTAGTGTTGTTTAAATGAACGAGCATTTTTAAAGTAATGAAATGCAGCTCTTACCCTGAAGAAAGGAAAATCTGTCCACGGAGTCACTTTTAATTTTTTTTTTCTTCTTAGAATGGTTTGAAACGCCAGGGAAGCCCTGCTAACTGAGGGTTCCATTTCTTACAAGGAGTACAAGTCCAGTGGTTTCTCCTTTTGTATTTCTTTCTCTGAAGATATACAGTGAACCTACGTGCGACATAATACACAATTGTGAACGGGTGAGCTATTTCTTGTGTTAAGATCTGAATTCTGAATGAAAATGGTTCTTTTTCCACGCAAGCCAGAATCTGCAGCAATAACACCCCTTTTATAATAATGATTCTCTAGTTAGGATTTTCCTGTGAGATTTTAAAGAACACTGTTGGCTACCAGGAGGCTAAAGTAGACATTCTGACCCACTTACTGGATGTAAGGAGGGAAAAATAAATTCCAGACTCTTTCCCTTCCACCCCCACCCCTTCACCTCCACTTGATTTACATAACACAAGTGAAAAGCACTTGGAAGTAAAGAACTTAGAAACTTCAGGGAAAATTCTAGTCTCTTATCCAGGTAATTAGGCCATAGTGCTGGTTAAATTATCATGGGTGTATCAACCTGCATGGTTTTCTTCTATGCTAAGAACTCATGGGAGCAGTCACCATGGAACAGTGAAAGACCCCAGAGCCCTGGAGTAACATAGGCCAGCAAGGATATGCTCCAAAATCAGAACGAAACGCTCATCTGTCTAATTGGGGTGTTGTCCCGCCAAAGAAATAGAAATCAAAACATAAATGGTCATGGCCAAATATGATGGGCCAGGCTCTTTGTGATGGAAATGTAATTGTAAATCTTGATGGCCAACTCAGGCTGTGATGTCTTGATGCTCTTCGATTTTTAAAATATACTCTTGGCTTCTATCTGTATTCCCACCTCCCCATCCCCTCCCCCCTGCCCGCCCCAGAATAATAGCCGAAGAACTAAAAAGGCTAATATCTACTCCCACGTGAAGAGGAATGAAAAGGAAAAAGCAGCAAGCCTTCCTGGAAGCAAAGGCATTTTTCACTCAAAAGTCTCTTCTTCAACTGCTAATATTTCACATTTGACATCCAAGAACTGAACACATGAAGGATGAAAAGTCAGAATGTGAACCTATTATGTTCAGACTCTATGTCATTATGGATGCTTGTATTTAGAAACTACCAAAGGAAACCTTCATTGCCATGTGTTGGCAGATCTTCACAGAAGGAATCTTTCTGACCTAAAATTAGCTTTTGTGATGGTGTAGGTAATGTACAAAACTCCCACTCAAAGATGCGGTCAAAGCTCAAAATCACACCAAAAAAATCACCTGGTCCAAACTAATAAATTATAATCCCAGCCTGCATGTTTGAATCACAACATCCAGTGTATTTTGGCTCATTTAGAAAAATGCACTTTGGGTTTCTATTATTTTTCTTTTCTCACCTCCATCTCAGGTGCACACTTCCTTCTTGGTGCTTTGAACAACTCAGGATCACTGATGCACATTTGGTTTCAAACGATGCCAGGCACCTTGAACATTATCTTTGACTCCTCTTTCTCCCTTGCTCCCATATTCATTGTACCCTGATACCTCTGCCTTCTACAGGAGATCCTCTCTGCTCTCCATCCACCCCCGTTCTCATTTAGTCCCACATCATTTCACACAGGAACCACTGAAAAATTCTCTTAGTTGGCCTCTTTGCTTATTGTATCAAACTCTTGAAACCAGTCTTCAGTCATCTGCCAGAAAGAGTGTCCTCAAATAAGAATCAGACCAATTACTCCTCAGTCCAAAGATATTCCAAGGCTCCCATCACTTAGAAATTAATGCCAAAGTCTTTAGCATGGTATACGGTGACCAAATGGACCTTCTCCTCCCATCCCTAGGATTATTGGTTCCAACAGCTTTTCTAGAGATTTTGTAAGATAACCTACACACACTGTCATAAGTATGGTGTTAGATGTAGGTTTTACGTAGCTCCTCCTTGTAAAGTTGCAGGATTTCCCTTCTATTTCACCTTACTGAGAGAATTTTTATCATGAAGGGGTACCTCACAGAAGGTCCCCTAGGAACTGATGCTCATCACAAATGGCCCATATTACACCTACTATTACATATATTAGGTGAATCAACGTACATCTCCTCTGATTTTTATGTCATGTGTGGTGTTCTTGGTCCATTCTTATATTGACTTAATATCTTTAATATTTTTATCTTACTTTATCTCTTCCATGTCCCTTACACCACGCACTCAGCACAGGCTCCTGCATTGTACATTCCTTGCAGCCAGGTGTGGTGTCTCTATAATTCTTTGCTCAGCACATTTATATGCAGAACCCATGGCTTCATAACTTTCTTATATGCAGAGAGAAGTACAGAATTTCTGGTTTGATTTCTCTTTCTCTAGAATTAATGTCTGGAAAGAACATTTTAAAATAAAGATTGTTCTCAGATGAAAAAATGCCTTGCTCAGTGAAATTTGTGAATGTGGCCAACTATGTTTGTTGGGGGTGGGGGCGTGCAGGGCAGGTTACAGAATTTGCTTTAAAGAGTATTGAGATAGACTAATTGGGACCATAAGCTGAGAAAGACTCTTCAGACTGTTTCCCTATTAGTGTAAGGAAGAATCACATTCTTAGAGGTTTCCTTCTGTTGGGAAATCATTCGTCTCTCTTTGGCTGTTCACAGATTCACTTAGATCTGTCACAGGCAGGCTCAGGCCAACGCAAATAGGAAAAGTGTTTGAGAGCAGCTAAGTCTGGGTAGATGTGCCACTCACTATACTGTCCCTTGTTGTCTCAAATAGCTCCTCATATAACTAACTCATAGTTTCTCCCATCTGTCAAGAAGCCTGCTGGTTTTAACGTTCCATTTTATTGTCAGCAACTCTTTCCGATTCTCTTCAAGCCTTGAAACCACACAATGAAGTTCTATGGGCATTTGGATTTTTTAAGGAAAAACAAACTTATGAATCATTTTCATTATGTTTGAGATTGGTATTCATGATCTTTTCTTCCTTTTGTTCTCTTAACTGGAATCACACACACACAAACACACACACACGAAATAACCGGCTTTTCTTGGTACAGTATAGAACCCCTTTGGGTAGCAACATTTTCAAATGAAAAAGGAGTAATAATCCCAGGACTTTCTCCTAAGGGATAACTTTAAGAGAAAAGAGATCTGTAAGAAGGGAATAAATACAACTGTAAAATTTTAAAGCAGATGTATAAAAAATTTTTAAATAAAGTAGTAAAATATTCACAGTGATATGACCAAGTGTTTATCTTCTCTATAGAGAAAGTACATTTAAATGGATTGGAAACTATGAGGGTCCCTACAGCCAAATGGGCACAGAGTGTGAACAAACAATTCACAAAAGGAGAAAGCATTCAAACACAGTAATAAAGAGATGCAAATTAATATAGCAAAAATACCACTTTTCATTTTTGCAAAACTTTTTCAATAATACTGTTCAACATTCATGTGGTAGAGGTGAAACCAGGAAGTGAGGCTCTCATGTTGCTGGAGGGATATAAATTGACCCAATTCTATAGGAAAGCAGTTTGGCAATGTTTCCAAAGTCCTAAAAATGTTCGTATTCATTTACCCTGAAGTCTATTTACAAAAAGCACTTGGAAATTAAGTACATTTTTGAAAACATGTGAACATATTTATCAATGTCAATTTCAATAACAAAACATAGAAAATATCCTGTTTATGACATATAAGTGGAAATACAATCAATAAAAATTAGATGTGTCAAAAATTTTGACTAATATAAGAAAATGCTAATGGCATTTTATTCAGAGAAAGAAAAAAATACCATGTTGCAATTGTTTTGCTCTCATTCGAATTTGAAAAGCTGTCTAATTTTAGAAAAGATACTTTCTTGCTTTAATTATATACATACATAATATCTAATGTTAAAATATTTTTTAAAGAATATGATAAATGCAGAAAATTCATAACCTACAACTATGGTGAGATTATGGATAATACTGCAATTTGCCTTATCCATGGGGGATACATTCCAAGACCTCTAAGTGGATGCCTGAAACTGCAGACAGTACCATGCCCTAGATATGCTACATACATACCTACAATAAAGTTTAATTTATAAATTAGACATAGTAAGAGATTAACTGCAATAACCAGTAATAAAATAGAAATGCAATTATAAATTAAAACAATTGCAATCAAAACCATATACTGTAAAAAGAATTGCATGATTGTTCTCAAAATATCTTATTGTACTATATCACCCTTTTTCCTCTTGTGAAGATGCAAGATGATAACAGTGCCTCCGAGATGAGATGAAGTGAGGTGGATGAATCGGGCATTGGGATGTATCCTGACCTTCTGACAGTAAGTCAGAAGGAGGACCATCTGCCTACAGACCGTGGTTGACCTGGGGTAACTAACACTGTAGAAAGCAGAAAGCACAGATAAGGGAGACCACTATCATTTTTTTTTCTTTCAATGTCTTTTATTTTAATTTTTTGTTAGAGTATGTGTTACTTTCACAGTTGAGAAAGAAAATTATAGGCTTAAAAAACTTGAAAATCTGGGACTTTTTACTTTTCCTCTTAAAAAAAAAGATTTTATTTATTCATGAGAGACAGAGAGACAGAGGCAGAGACATAGAGGGAGAAGCAGGCTTCCCAGGGAGCCTGATGCCAGACTCAATCCCAGGACCCCAGGATCATGACCTGAGCCAAAGGCAGACACTCAACCACTGAGCCACCCAGGTGCCCCTACGTTTCCTCTTGTAGGTCTTCTATGAGAAATGAAATCTAATCTAAATATTAATTCTTAGAAGGGAAATTATTTGTGGCCAGCACATGTTGGTCACTACGCTAAGCAATTGAACGTATCTCATTTAATACTTACAGTAACCCTGAAAAATAGATGTTCATCTCATTTTTATACAAGAAAAATCGGAGGCTCAAAATGTAAGCATCTTGCTCAAGATCACATGGCTAATAAGCACTAGAGCTTGAATTTGAACACTGTTATTTCCACATTGTTATCAATGCTAGACACACCTTAAGTGACCTCCCTTCCAGACTAAATCATTTATTAAGAAGAGGGAAAAAATGACGAGTTTAATTATTTAAGGAACGAGATTAAAATGCAATTTTAATTTGAGCTTATGCATCGCCTTCGTTTGTTTTGTTTAGAGATTTAAAGAGCAGGGAAAGGACTTCAAAGAGTGTCTTTTCTAAAATCAGCCAACATTGTTTTAGCTGTTCAAATGACAGCCAGAGAATTAGCGGTGTATAGGAACAGTTTCAGTTATCAACCGTGTCTGCCTTCTACAAACCTCGACTGACCATACTGCTTCTTAATGCAGTGTGTTCTTCACTAATACACAAAATAAGCTCTCGGGATCTTTCCTCCAGCCTTCTGCTGCGGTACTTGATGATTGATCTAAAAGCAATAGGAAATGGCCCCCTTCAAGGTGTGTTAAATGGCTGAGTTCCTATTTCTTCTTAAACTCTTATACCCATTCATCAGGAAAAACTCATGGACATAGGGTCACCTGGAAGGTCTGAGATAGCTTTTGTCTCATTTTCTTGTGTTTTTGTTCCTTTCTCACTTATTTTATGCCTAGCTGACTGGAAGCCATTTCAGGCAACTTCCTCATTCTTAGGGCAAAGCTCACAGGTGAGGAAAATTGGAGTCACCACTCATGTAGCACTTTATCAGGTTTGTTTCAGGATTATGTCATACCCACGATCCAGAAGCCAGAATCTCATTAGCACCCAGAAGAAGACTTCCACCCTTTCTTCTCTTTCTTTATTTTATATTTTAGATTTTATTTTTAAGTAATCTCAACACGCAATGTGGGACCCGAACCTACCACCCCAAGCCCAAGAGTCACATACTCCACCAACCGAGACACCCAGGAACCTCTGTTCTATTTACTTTCTTTAAAATGAGAAGAAAATTGCTTATTCCTCCCCACTCACATGTCTTCCCTAGACAATGGAGACAAAAAAATTATAGCTTAACTCTGTCCCCTTATTGTATTTATCGGTGAGTTCTTGCAATAAAGGAATTAATACAACCAGAAAAGTCTGTTCTAATCTCTGTGCGTGTTTTAAAATTTTTAAAAAATACATATTTTCCTCTTTCATCTTTGCTTCACACACTTCTACAAATTATGCTGGTTCTATTCCTCTAGTGCATTAAGCTAGCGTGTTGCTATGTCTCAGCTCTCCATGTGGGTTCCGGCATCAAAGCCTTGGGCCAATTTTATTTCATTTGTATTTGCTGTCAGAACAATGTCTTTATTCTAAAATGCCCTTCTCAAATCACCTCTCAGGTGGCTTGGTAGAAGCAGCATGCAGTAGAAAAATAATATCTTTTTTTAAATCCATGTTATTTCTTTTATGTTTTACCCTGTGAATACTGAATGCACAGCACACTCAAACAGCGTCCTGAGTTCCATTTTTAAGATGAAAAGTACCTTTTATTTTAAATCTCCCAGAGACAACTGATCTGCTTCCTTTCTTTATAGCAGGTTTGGGGGAAGGGTGGATATTCAAATCCCCACTCGATGATAAACATTTCTACAATTTCATTTGTTTTAGGCTGCCGGTGACACCCAGATTGATTCAGTTTTGTGCAAAAGTCTCACAAAATAAAGATTAAAGTGCATTTAGGCGGTTGACAAGGCTGCAGAATTCCACTGCTTCAAATTAGCATGAAGGGGCGATGAGGGCAAGAGTGGACTCCGGAACTCAGAACCCTATCATCTTGCTTCTCCACACTGTGTAATAGAGGAGCATTTGCAGGAAAATGCCTTTTCTTTCCTGCATAGTGTAGGAGGAGAGAGAGAGAGAGAGAGAGAGAGAGAGAGAGAGAGAGAGAGAGAGAGAGAGATTTAAGGAGAAATTGCTGCAAGCTGGCAGGTAGCGGGCAGGGGATCAATCCAGTTTGTCACATTAAGGATTGTAAAGAATCCATCTCAGAATGACACTGATGATTCAGAGTATTAAGTTCAGTTCACAGCAAGGCACATGGCAGTGGAAGCCCAGAAGGGAATTCAAACCCAAAGAATGTTTGGAGAAAGGAAGACAAGACCCAGCATAGGGGCCAGTTCTGAAAGGCAGCATCTGCCAAGGAGTTAATAATAGCTCTCCCTTACCCTGCTTCCCCTCACCATTTCCTTCTGACTGCAGTGTCAGCAATCCTCAGTTGTTGAACCTGTGGATGGCTGGCCTTTCCAGACATCAGTCAACTGGATGGTGAGAAAGTAAACCGTTGTGCATGCAGCCTCATGTGCCACTCCCAAAGAAGTCATTGGTGTGAGCCTAGCTAATGCAAATGACCTCCTGCCTGCCATTACTTCCAGCTTCTTCAGAGACAACCGTTCATTTATCCCCATCCTCCCCGCCCAGGGGTATATCCTCAAGACCTTCACCAATTCCTTTGAACCTCTCTGTCTGGTAACTACTAGGTGACAATTCCTCTTTGTCCTTTATTGTACTTATCCTAATTAGCAGGTATATATTGATTTGTCTGTTTGTTTGGCTTCTGTCTTTCCCCTATAGAGTAAGCCCCATGAGGCACATCACATTCACCCTGTATCACCTCTGCCAAACACCATGACTGGCACAATAGGCTGTCAATAACTTTATATGATATATGTGGGATGAACAAATGGTTGGGTGGATGGATGAATGAATGAATTTAAAAGATAAGTTTTTAGGAAGTAGAATATAGAGTATTTATCTTATAGAATCTGGTCAAGTCAGAAAAGAAAGATATTTTGTCACATTGCTTTGACTGAGATTTTTCTTGTATTTTAACATCTCTCTAATTGAATGGATCTTTATGGACCCTTAAAATTATAACCAGCAGAGTCGATTTCTTTTTTCTTTCTTAATAGTGCACAATATAATGGTGCATTTTACAACCACTGGTGTCCTAGAAGAACCATAATCATGAACCATAGCCAATAGAAAGGCAAATAAGAACACCTGGATGGATGCTGTCACTCATAAACTTCAGAGGGCTCCTTCAGACTGGGGCTTATCAAGCTTTACATCAGAATCACCTTGGTAAAAATACAAATTTCTGGGATCAACCCCAGAGTTCTTGTTCAGTAAGCCTGAAGCAAGATTCAGGAATCTACTTTCAAAGCCTTTCAAGTCTTGGGATGCAGGTGATCCTCTGCCCCCACTTTGATAAAAGGTTTTCATATGTTTCTCCACCCCTAGCAAGGTAAATGCAAAGGTTTCAAGGATTCTTTACAAATCATTGAAGGTCTAGTCTTCAAAATAGAACTAACCAGTGAGACATGGGTCCCTTGCCCAAGGTCATTTATTACTGTTCCTCTGGTAAGACACATCAATGAACTGTGATATAACTAGAAAATATAACCGTATTCCAGACTATACAGTGTTCTATGGCCCAGTTCACGTTAGAAAGCATAATAGTTGAACCACAGGAACATGTTCAAGAGGCAACATTTGGGTGGATTCACAGAAGATGACTTAGCAATTCTCCAGGTGCACAAGGGCTGAGAAGGAAGCCATTCTAAACAGGAGGAATAGAGTATATGCAAAGCAGATGTGGACGCCACTTCAAATCTCCTATAGGAGCAGAGAGTCAATCAATAGTGATAAATGAAGATATTAACACCTCTTCTTTTTGTAAAAGCCTGTCATTCATTAAAGCAAGCATACATCTAATATCTAATGCTTTCCTTGTAACTATGATAGAACTGAGAATAATCTTTGCAGTAGGAACCTCTGAGATGGACACAATGGTCCTCATCTCCCAATATTGGCACCCTTGTGTCATCTGTGCTCTTTGAGTGTGGGGACCTAGTAGCTCACTTCTAATAAATAGAGAACAACAAAGGTGATGGGATGTGCCTTCCAAAAGGAGGTTACAAAGACTTGCTTCCATCTTGCTCATATTCTCTCATTTTCTTGCTCACTTGGTCTGAGGAAGCTAGCTGCCGTGTTGTGAGCAGTCCTATAGAGACATCCACACACAAGGAACAGAATCCTGATAATAATCATGTAACTGACCTTAGAAAAAGACCTCTCCTGGCACTCCCCCAAGTTAAACCTTCAGATGACACCAGGGGTTTGTTTATTAAGGAGCTTATCAAAGACCACAAGCCAGAGGCATCCAGTTACATTGGGTCTGGATTCCTGATCCACACAATCAATGAGACAATAAATGCTTGTTCTTTAAGCTGCTAAGATTATTACATGACAATAAATAAATAATGCAGTACCTTTTTTTGGAACTTTATGTTTTGTTATCTCACTAGATACCCATTAAAGCCTTGAGAGGTAAACAGGGCAGGTGCTATTACCTCCACTTGATTGATGAGGAAGCTGAGTTCGAGGACGCTGTTACTTGAAAGGGTCATCTGGCTCAGACACGAGTCTACCGAGACCCCAACCTAGCCTCTGAGTTCATGCTGTCTGACCACATTTGCAAGAGCATTAAATAAAAATCTGAGAACCAAGTCCTGCCCCTAACTCTACCAGTATTATCTGTGCAACTAAGTAGCTCAATTAATCCATCTGGATACTAGAGTCTTCATGGTTATGATGAGATGATTAAGTTGGGATCACTAAAATCCCCCTTAGCTCAAAATTTCTCCATTTTATATGAGGAAAACAAAACTAGCCAAGTGAAGTTATTTCGATGGTTAGGGGTTATAACAAAAAAAAAAAAAAAAAAAAAAAGGAAGGAAGAAAAACTATGTCTCAGCTCCAGACTGTCCACTATCCTGTGCTAAGCACAATGTACTAACCTTGTTTCTTTCACTTCCAACTGCAGGAGGAGTGTAAATCTACATTATCCTGACATTGAGCTTTCTCTTGTGGGACAGTTACTCTGCCACGACCTCCCCGGAACCAGAGCTGTCCAGCTCTGCAGGCCATAAGTGCCAGGTGACATTTAGAAGGCCAATTTTTATTAGCAGGTTCTATTCACTAAAGTATTGAGTTATCTATGCTCAGAAAGCCATAATCTTATTTTGCAACTTACCTTTTAGTAAATACCTAATGATTTAGGGAGCCAGAGGCATCACCAAGAGAAAATCAATGTAAAATATATTGCTTGAGTACTAACTGAAAGAACTTACCATTACATGATGAGTTAACAGTAAGTTATCGGAAATGTGACTACCTTTATTGTAACTGGTTTTTTTTTTTATATCTACACAGGAGAGAGTGGGAGAGTAAATGTAATGTGCCATTATGAACCTGTCAGTCATGTATGTATGAGACATCAGCTCCATCTAGAACAAAATTTCCTGCCACTCAGAAATCATGTTTAACATTAATCTGTTATTCTGATCTGTACTCACTAGATTTTTGATGGACAGATGAACTTATGAAATTTTTAATACAGTCATTTTCTAAAAAGCTAAAAGTTGGAGCTAAATTTACTTTTTGGTAAGAATTGATCATGATCTAATGTCCATTTCCATTGTTCATTCTACTCTTACCCATCTTATCATGATTAAATGCCTAGAGAGACTACAGAGACACCCAGGGTATAGACATTCTGCCAAGACTGTGGCCCAGTAATTGCTGGCGGCAAAATCAAGAGTAAGAAAGTAGACTATGGCACCATTGCAAATAAGTACTAAATTTATCTACTCACAGATGAAGACAACAATGCATTTTAAGTACTCGTTTTCCCTCAGGCAGGATAAAGATGGACAAATAAATAAAAATCAGCAATGCTGTGGCCAGGGCACCAAATAAAAAATCTATTTTTTATGAGCTGACATTTTAAACAGCAAAGATTTAAAACACAAATGGGAGACCACGAGCTGATGAGCAAACAGAAAAAAGAGAAGTAGAAGAAAAGACATTTAAAATAAATCACAGGAAATATAATTCACCTGAATAGGAATGATGTCATCCTCTTGCGTATTAATAGCTCTAGAGGTATCTTCACCATCTACCCAAATGGACACTCTTTTGTGCACACCTTGAACTACAAGGACCATCACAACCTGATGATTTCACTGAATTGATGCTACCTTTGATACTTAGAATCCGAAAGTAACTTCCTTGACAAGGGTTACCTACTATCTGTTCTCCTAAATCGCTAGGGGTCACCCACAAGTCAAGAATATCTTCTTAAACAATGCAACCACTTGACATTTCAAAGTATTTGCATATTTCGGGATATTTTAACATCTTATCTCAGCATGGGACACACTTTTAAAAATCTTTGTTGTTTATTGGAAATTCAAATTTAACTGAGAAGCCTATATTTTAATTTGCTAAGCCTGACAACCCTATCCCTGAGCCCTAAGAGGCAGTAGGGCAGTTAGCCAGCTAGCTAGATGGTGCACAGCTGAGATTAGAACTCAAATCTCAAGACACTTAACCACGAGCACTTTCCAAAGAGTAGTAAACCCAGGAGGAAAGTAACGGCTAAACTAATCTGAGGTGCAAATCGTTAATCACAAAAATAAATGGGTCAGGAGAAGTAGAAGAGGGAATTTATCTTCCTAACTGCCTATGAAAACAAACAAACAAAAAAAAACCCTTTAATGGCAATTGCAATTATTTGAAAATTATTTCAAAACAAACATCTCTCTTATTTTCTCAAAGTATCCCTGTAAAAGTAGTCTCCCAAGTTCATGTTAGATTCTCTTCTCCAAAACATTCTCCTTTACCCAGATCTGAATGTCTGGGAGAGGTAGACAGAAGTCACCAGAATCTGAAATTAAGATATATAAGCATGTGCTAACAGGCAATTGATATTCAGCACCGCAGACAGCGGTTGCCACTTATCTGCCACTGTGGTAGAAGACACACAGCCCTTCTTTCTCACTCTTTGTGAGTACCCTGGATTCTCCCTCTATGCAGCCAGCTGTGCGTTCTCTCAGGTTTCCAAGCAGTGCAATGAGTTAGCTCACCAAAGTTTCCAATCAGCGCCATGGGTCTGCTCACCGCTCTGACAGACAAGGTTTTCAAACAGCGTGGACAGCAACATCAAAGCACCTTCTATCACAACTATACACCCTTCTTTTGGTCTTTCTTTTTCCCTTCCCTATATCCTGTCTTTTCTTTTCCAGTTCTCTTGCACTTACTTATTTTTGCCTAATCCTTTTAAAAATAGTTTATAGGTTATCACACATCTTGTGTAATACTAACAAGGACCCTCACAACTAGAATGATATTGAACTTCAGCATTCAAGATGTCATAGAAGAAGAAAGGTAAAGCCATAGAAACAGACAATGGATGAGTGGTTGCCAGGGACTGAGGATGAAGGGTAGGGTTGGCTACAAAGGGCACAGGTGGTGACAGAGCTATTTCATATGTTGATTGGACTAGTGGTTGCCTAACTATATGCACTCATCAAAACTCATAGGACAGTATATTATCAGGGGTGAATTATACTGCATGTAAGTTAGACCTGAATAAACCTGATGAAAAAATAAAAGAATGTCACAGAAGAGAGAAATATATCCTTAACAACTAGCTCTTTGATATGGATCATGGTCCTGCCCATGTCCGGCACGGCTTTCAGATAACAGCTGAATTAATTGTGTTTGCTCTGGAAACTTCACTTAAAGAGACACATTCACAAATCATAAGTAATCCAGATGTTGGTGACTAGACCTGTTAGTGTGGGTCCACTCATTGAACCAATGAGTGAAATTGAGAAGAAGGTGGAATTGACTTATTCAAGAAGAGGGTGGGTTGCTCTTTTATTGCTGGGGGAAGATATTCAGATAACAATGAGATAATCTTTCATCAGAGACTATCCTGAAGAGATTTGGGGTTACATGGGAGATTAGGCTAGATGGTAGCTAACATCCCTAACAACTCTAAAATTCTCTGAAATTTACCTGAAGTCACATTTATTTGTCACACTTCATTCTCTGTGTGCTTTTATCCTGCATTGCTTTTCAGAAAGCAATTCAAGTATACTCTGAGAAGCAATCATGACTGCTTCCTCCTTGGAAGACAAAAATATATTTATTATTCCAGATCAGTTTCTCATTACATCAATAATTACTACCTTTATATAAGAAGGACAATATTTGCATTCACCTTATTCCTTAAAAGTATAGAATAAGTGGGGTGCCTGTGTGACTTAGTCAGTTGGGGATCCGACTCGTGATTTCAAGTTGGGCCATGATCTCAGGGTCCTGAGTTCCAGACCTGAGTCAGGCTCCCCAGTTAGTGGGGTGTCTGCTTGTCTCCCTCTTCTCTGTTCACTCTCTCTCTCTCAAATAGATAAGTAAATCTTTGAGAAAAAAAGTACAAAATAAGTTGTCCTGTGCATAATGATGATCTATTAAGAATTTGTTTATCTATTCCACAGTTTCTACAGAAATACTACTCAGCTAATATCTTAGATTGTTCAAAAAAGTAGCCATCCTCACCTCAAATCAAGAAAATCTCATTACACATAGAATTTAGACTGATTTGAAATCTTAAAGTTGACATTCCAACAACCATTACATTTTTCTTTTCCTTTTACATTTTTCCTTTTGTGGAAAATGGAGTCATTAACCTCCTATTCTCTAGAGCCCAAAAGTAGAAAATTTTAAATGTTTAACATGTCCCAGTGGATCTGAGGTCTTTTGATGCAATCTTTTGACTGGCATAAAATTGTCAGTGGTAGGAATGTTAAATATCTGTCCTTCTAAAATTATTACCAAAAATAGGATAGACTCTTCCCTAAGTTAGCTACATATTTTAAGTAAATAAATGGTAATTGCTTTAATATTAAAAGTACTCAAATGACAAACAACACAAAGTATCATGAAAGGCATGAGTTTAGATTTGCACTTTATTACATTCTAGGAAAATCACTGCAAGAACTTTAAAAAAACTGAAGAAATCAAGCTTCTCTGAAGAAATCATATATTTTATTTACCCTTGGTTCTTATTATTTTCATGTAAACTAAGTATATGAATACTGGCTAAGGTTGTTTGTTAGTATTATATAAAAAACAGTCTGCGTCTCTTCCTTAATTATTACATATTATATATATCATATTCATGATGATATCCATCCCAAATTTTAATAAAAAAATTTCTGTCCTGTCTTTAAATGTTTTAAAGTCCTGTTAAGGATTCCAAAGAGACTACAGAACTTCTGGAAGGATTTGGGGCAAATGCACTTTTTGTTAAAAATTCCAGTCACTGTACAGACAAAATTCAAATTCTTTCTTATATTCGTGTTCAGTAAAAATATAAAAATATATGTATAAACAAGTAAAGTAAGAAAACTAATTAAGTTCCTCCAAATTAAAAGATGCATGCCAGCAGATTTCAGGTTAGTTCTCTTTGTCTGAAGTGGCATTTCCTATACAGAACACAGAAATCATTGAATATTGATGGAGAGACAGAGAGTCTATCACCCTTGTTATATAAATACCTTACTATATAAAAATCTATTAAGCAACTAGATGAGCCATATAAGAAGCAAAAAGACAAGTACAATGTTTACTCGAAAGCTGTGGTTCTCAGACAAGAAGGTGGATCAGGATCACCGAGGAATTTGTCAAGACATAAATTATTAGATTCCCCCTCCCCCTCCTAAGTGTCTGATTCAGCAGGGCTGGGTGGGACCCAGGAATCTACATTTCTAACAAGTTCCTAGATGACGGTCTAGCTGCTGGTCTGGGGCCACACTCAAGCACTGTCACAGAGAGAAGATAATGGTTATCCCCGGAGCAGAAAAGGCACTGGTGTGAGAATTAAGAAACGCCAATGCCAAACGCAGGTTTAAGGGTGGAAGCTCCAGAGAAGGATGCCTGGGTTTGAATCCTGGCTTCTAAGCATCAGTTTTTCCATCTGTATAATGAGGATCGTAATAACTCCAATGTCATTAAAGTATATCATTCATTTAAATTATTGGCATAGGGGTGCCTGGGTGGCTCAGTTGGTTGAGCAGCCCACTCGATCTCAGCTCAGGTCATGATCTCAGAGTCATGGAATCCAGCCCTGCACCTGGCTCTACACTTAGCAGGAAGTCACTTTGGGATTCCCTCTTCCTCGCCCTCTGCCCTTTCCCCCACTCCATATCTCTTTAAATAATTAATTAATCTTAAAAAAATACATTACTTGGCCTAGTCCTGGCATATTCTTAGGAATCGTTAGCTCAAATTATCATTAGCTGTGATTATAAAAAAGGCACATAGCACATGTAAGTTACCATTTCCATAGTAAGAAAGGTTGTATTAAGTGAAGTTTTAGAATGTATCACTCTTAAAACTCTCTGATTCTAAACCTACTTTCACTTCTCCTTATTTAAGACAATTTAATATTAGTACATTTAATATGTTATATTACTACATTTTAGTATGCTCTCCTCTGCTAAGTGATCAGGGGCACAAAGAGAAGGGTAACACAGGGTAACACAAGTTCCCTGCTCTTGCCCTTGAGAGACTCCCATCTGGGAGAAAGACCATGCACACATGAAACAGTTAAACAACAATTGTGATAGTATATAATGAAGTACCATAGTTAGTGGTTCAGATAGTTCAGAAAACAATGTCAACTCTCCTAACTTCAAAGAGAATTTGGGCCTTAACGCTTCACACTGAAGGATATGCAGGATAATAATAACACTTGTATGGTCTTATGTGCAGCTATAACAATTATATGTAAGAATAATAATAAAGTGTGTGCCACTTGCAGGGCAATCTACATATGTTATCTCAAATGTTATCTCATTTCATAAATGAGAAAAAACAAGCCTCAGAGATGTTTAGTCATTTGACCAAAGCCACACAGCTAACATGAGTATGAGTCTCATGATCAGCTCTTTGGACACTCTGTGCTCTTTCCATTATGCCATAGAGTAGATTTAATCAAGGCCATGGAGGAAAAATATGAGTGTATAATGTTCAAGAAATGGGTCAATATATATCAGCCAGGAGATTTAATTTAGTAATCATTAGCCCATAAGATTAATTAGAGATAGAGCTGAGATAGGGCAGTTGATGATTATGGGAATTCTTGGAATCCACTTAGCAGGTTTACATTTATCTTGAGGTCAGTGGGTGGTTACTGGAAATTCATTATTTATGTAAGTACGGGATAGATTTAAGAAGAAGCAAGGTGATCTTGCTCATTCATCCATTCATTTATTCCAGAGTAATTTACTGGGCACTTTCTTTGCAAGGTCATAGGATTTCAAAGACAAATAAGACATGGTTCTGCCTTCAAGGAGATCTTTGTCTAGTGGGTGAGAGAGAAATGTACATTGAAAATTATAATTCCATGCAACAAATATAATACTAAAAGTAGAAAGTGGTCGAGTATAAACCTATATTTGACTGACAAAGATTTATTTGTAGTGTTTTCTCCATTTAAGTGCATTTAACATTAAATCAGTCACCAGTGAGTGTTTCTCTTTCATGTCAGAGAATTCCAAAACACCCTTTGGTACAAATCCTAGCATAGCAGATACAATTTCTACATGAAGAAGAGTAAAATCCCACCCACAGAGTAAGGGAAGGAGAGCAGGAAATACTGTGTATAATGTAGGATACTTCGGCTAGACCCTAAAGAAAGTAGAAGTACATCTGGCAGACGAAGGGGCAATGCATCCTAGACATTGCAAAGGCCCAGGGTCCTGAAATAGCTCAGCCTATTAAGAGATTTGCAAGAAAGTTGGTTTTGCTGGAGCTTAAAAGCAAGACTGTTAATAGCTGAGGGCCTGGACTATGGCGATTACAGTGAAAAACAGATAATAAAAGATAAATGTGCTTCTTAGAGAATTAAAATGAAATTATCTACGTCAAATGCCTAATACCCTCTCTGGCACATCTTAGACTCTCAATATATGTTCGTTCCTTTCCTCTATCTTCCTCTTCACAACTACTTCTTTTATAAACATATAAATGGTTTTGAATAAACACTCTTACCTTTTAATTCTCTGATGTCACAACTCAAAAGTGGCAGAGGTGACTGGGACCAAATATTGTCGCAGCTTCTTAAAAATATCCATTGAGATCTAAACCCTCACATGTACCTTAAGAAGCCCTGGAATTTATTCTTAGGGCACCTCATTGGCTCTGTCAGTTGAGCATCAGACTCTTGGTCTCAGCTCAGGTCCTGATCTCAGGGTCGTGAGATTGAGCACTGCGAAGAACTTCTTGCTCAGTGTGGAGTTTGCTCGAGATTGAGATTCCCTCTCTCTCTGCCCCTCCCCACCCCCTACCATGAATTAAAGAAGAAGAAGAAGAAGAAGAAGAAGAAGAAGAAGAAGAAGAAGAAGAAGAAGAAGCAGAAGCAGCAGCCCTGGAATTTATTCTGAAATGTAGATTCCAAAACCACCCCAGAGTCAGAATTTCTGGGGGTAAGTCAGCCCCAGGCACCCATAGAATACAAGCTCCCCAGTAAGGAACTAAGATGAGGCCAGGTTTGAAAATCACAGCTGTAGAACCAGGGTTTATAAAAGAGCCCCCACTGTGGGACCCTGCACCTCACTGGCTACACATTTTTTAAAAATATTAGTTTATAGTTATTTTTCATTTTGAGTTAAAATTTATATTCCGTGAAATGCAAAATGAAGTTTTAAGTTCACTGAATTTTGACCAATATAAATCCCATATTACTTGTACTCCATCAAGATTGAGGACAGCTCCATTGTCCTAGAAAGTTCCTGATGCTTCCTCTTAGTCAACCCCTACTCTCTGGTCCCCCAAGTCAATTTCTCTTCTGATTTTTTTTTTATCACTAATGATTGGCTTTGCCTGTTTTAGAAAATTGCATAAGGGAAATCACACAATATATACTATTTTGTGTTTGGTTTCTTTCACACAATGTGATTTCTCTAAGAGTTATTCATGAGATTTAATATACCTATAATCTACACCTTTTTATTCGTGAGTGGTACTTCATTATACAAATAGTCCATAATTTGTTTATCCATTTTTCCCACTGATGCTCATTCGGACATCTCTAGTCTTGGGCTCTTATGAATAAAGCTATAATGGACATTCTTGTAAAAGTATTTTTGTGGACATATGTTTTTGTAGCTCTTGAGTAAATACTTTTGAGTGGGTTTGGCAAGCCATAGTAAGTATAGGTTTAACTTCATAAGAAACTGCTGAACATCTTGCTATTGACTTTTGACCCATTCTGTAAACTTGACACCTATTCCCTTGGCCAAAGTTTGCTTCACTATAGCTTCTTCCCAGGAATGTAGCTGAACAAAAGTTGCAACCCATCCACCTGCAACCATGAGACTGCCATTCACTCTGATCATGACGTTTACATCTGAGCTTTATCAAGCGTCTTCCCATCAGCTGTGGTATTCTGTGATTCATGAGTGAAATGTATATGGCCACAAGAAGAAAGAGTGGAAAATCCTAAAATTTCAATATTCTAAAATGGTCCTTTACATTGTCAAGACAAAACCACTTACCGTAACAGAGGTCAATGTCTTTATAAGGTAAAAGTTTTAGAGCACCAAGAATTGAATTCGAACAAGTGATATGTAGCTGCCCTGGGAAGTAGCTTTAAAAAGAGATAATAAAAGGTCTGGGTCTAATTTCATTATTTTATTGGCTTCATTTGCCACCCTAACCACATGGTTTTCTTCTATTTGCTCCAGAAATAGGTTTTATTACATGATCTACGTTAGGGTGGGAGAGAGAGGAGTGAGAACATCTGCAGTAATGACTATTCCTTCCTCCCTTCCAGGACATGTAGTTTAGTAACAGTGACAAACTCTCGTGCTTTATCATAATTCCCCCTTTCCGGAGAGTGGACACATTACCTGAGTTTCATTTCCCCAAAGTGCACTCCTCAGCACTTCAATAATGTGCTAGAAGCATACTTCCTTTATACCACAGCATCCTCAAATGAGCCAAAACAGAAAAGGAAGGGGGGAAAAAAGTCCAGTCCATCTGCCAGATTTGTAAGGGAAAGGGGCTTAGAGGGAAAATGTTTGCATGCATATGAAAGAGAAAATAAAAGGAGAATGTTCTGGAAATGTTAAAAGGTCTTGTAAGTGGGAAGTGTTACTAAGGGTAGTATGTGAAGCACAGCCTACATCCCCTATAGAGCAAGGGGCAGGGGTGGAGGCGAGGACCTCATTCTCTGAGGCAGAATAGAAATAAAAAATGTATGTTTAAGGAAAAATCTGTTTTAGCATCGTATTTTAATGTCCTCACTTTATGGTCATTAGTCTATGTTATAAGGTAGCTTTTTTGTAGTTGAGTTTCCTGCCCTCACCCCAAGGTGATGAGTTCTATCTTCTCCCAATTAAAAAAATAAGTAAGTTTTGAAATATATACACATCAGAAAAAGGGAAAATTATTTACAGCTCCCATCCAGGGAGCAATACAAAAAAAGCCCACTCTTGCAAGTGACTTTGCTCAAGGTGTGACCAGAAAGGGGCAGATTTTCGAGATGAGAGAGCCATAGGCAGCCTCCCTCCTGAAAGCAGCGAGGACAGATAACCTCTTTCAGCCTCCCTGAGAACCACAAGGGCCCCCTGGGGTGCCACAGCCTCCGTCCCTGGGCCTGGGTGACTCCCCCACTTCTTTCTTTTTCCTTTGCTTTGCTTTTGTCCTTTATGGTCTGGTCCAGCCTCATCCTCCCTCCGCCTGCTCAGCCTGGGGAAGCAGTGCAGGGGCAGCAGCCTGAGGGGCAGGATGATGAATTCAGAAACACAGAATCAGCAGAGAGATTAGGCTGTCAGCCTCCGAAGCACTTTCCTGCCGAAGAGGAGATAAGCAGGAGAAGGTGAATGAGAACACTAGTCAGGCAGATGGTGCGTGAGATTCGGAGGCGAGAGGGGAGAAGGGAAGCTGTGGGGTGTGGGAGAGAGGAGAGGTTTGGGGAACAGGAAGAGGAGAGAAAATGCGTTAGGCAGGCAGTGTCTGGGCTGAGCCTTTCCTCTTCACTGAGTGGCCCTGTTGACCTTAGGAGTTCGGAATGGAGTCGAAAATGCCCAGGGCCCATATGGGAGAGCTGTGCCTGGTCAGGTCCAGGTCAGACACACGAGGCTGAGATCACATTCTAGCCCGGAGCCCCATTCACGTGGTTATTTCCCAGGTGGTAGATTCCATCCCAGACCAGCCGTTCTGTTTTATCTGTAAGCAATTCCATAAGATCAAGACAGTGTCTGGCACATAGTGGACATTCCACAATTATTCATGGAAGTGAACTGAACAATGCTTCCCCTCAACTCACTCCTGAGAAATCGATTCAAAGCACATAGCAGCGGGTCTTGTTTTCAAACAGCCTGGAGCACAGAAAGGTAATTGAGGCCAACCTTATCCCTGTAACCAGTGTTTTGGAAATTTTTTCCAGCAAGAAAACATTAAATGTCATCTTAGGGGGAAGTTCCGATAGGTAAGCTGGGGAAAAATAGAACTTCTTTGCCTGAAGCAGGAGTCGGTTCTAGCACATCTCCTCTTCACCATCACCCCTCAACCTTCTCCCTTCTGTCTCCCCTATCAACTCCTGAGGGCACAGGGGGTCATGATTGGAAAGTCGCTGCTGCCAAACAGACTGAGATCCAACAGCAAGCTTCAGTCCCTTGAACACGATTGGCTAAAGAGAGAACCAGAATTGTGAGTGCCACATCTTAAATAGGAGGGAAAGACTTAACAACAAAAACACAAAGAAACTGATTTAAAAAATGGGCCAAGGGATCCCTGGGCGGCGCAGTGGTTTGGCGCTTGCCTTTGGCCCAGGGCGCGATCCTGGAGACCCGGGATCGAATCCCACATCAGGCTCCCGGTGCATGGAGCCTGCTTCTCTCTCTGCCCCTCTCTCTCTCTCTGTGACTATCATAAATAAATAAAAATTAAAAAAAAAAAAAAAAAAAAAAAAATGGGCCAAAAGTTTGGAGAGATTTACTCTAAAGAAGACATACAAGCACACTAAATGATACTCAACATCAACAATCATCCAAAAAAATGCAATTCAAAACCATAAGATACCACCTCATACCTATTACAATGGTTATTATATGGAAAGAGGAAGGAAGGAAGGAAGGAAGGAAGGAAGGAAGGAAGGAAGGAAGGAAGGAAGGAAGGAAAGAAAGAGAGAAAAAATAAGGAAGGGAAAACAAGGGAACAGAGTTGGTGGTGATGTGGAGAAATTGGAACACTTGAGCACTATGGTGCAGCTACTATGGAAAATAGTACGGCAGTTGTTTGGGATGCCTGAGTGGCCCAGTAGTTGAGCATCTGCCTTCAGCCCAGGTCATGATTCGGGGGTCCTGGGATCAAGTCCTGCATCAGGCTCCCGCAGGGAGTCTGCTTGTCCCTCTGCCTGTGTCTGACTCTATGTGTCTCCCATGAATGAATAAATAAAGCCTTAAAAAAATAAAATGGTAGTTGCTCAAAAATTAAAACTAAAATTACCATATGATCCAGTAGTTCCACTTCTGGGTATATACCCCAAAGAGATGAAAACAGAGACTCGAAGAAATATTTGTAGAACCATGTTCATAGCAACATTATTTACGGTAGCCAGAAAGTGGGATCAACCTAAGTGTCAGCTGACAGATGACTAGGTCAATGAAATGTGGTGTAAACAAACAATTAGTATCTTAGCCTTAAGAAGGATGGAAACTCTGATACCTGCTGCAACAGAGATGACCCTTGAGGACATTCTGCTGCATGTCACGAAAGGACAAATACCGCCTGAGTATACCTACGTGAGGCGCTGAGAGCAGTTAAATGCATAGAGATAGAAAGTAGAAAGATGGCTTCCAGGGGCCAGAGGAGAGGAGGGAATGGAGAGTCAGTGTTTGAGAGTCTCAGGTTTTTAAAATATTTTTTTTATTTATTCATGAGAGACACATAGAGAGAAGCAGAGACACAGGCAGAGGGAGAAGCAGGCTCCTTGCAGGGAGCCCCACGCGGGATTCGATCCCAAGACCCGGGATCACAACCTGAGCCAAAGGCGGATGCTCAACCACTGGGCCACCCAGTGCCCAGTCTCAGTTTTGCAAGATGGAGTTCTGGAGATGGATGGCGGTGATGGGTGCACAATAATGAGCATGTAGCTCATGCTGCTGACTGGTTAAAATGGTAAATTTGTGTGTATTCAATCGCCATTAAGCATTTTGAGGGGAGCAGGGGAGGAAAATATTTGTGTATTTTGAGGGGGCCCAGTGCTGGGAGACCATTTTTTGTGGTTACAGCCCTAGCCTTAGAAACCATCGAAGTAGTTGAGTTCACAACCCACACCTCATCCTCATCCTGCCCTCTTCACGCTCCGTATCTCACAGGAATCTGAATTTGAATCTACTATTCGGGTCAGGTTCCACGGCTGCCACTCATTGCCCTACGTGGACAGAATTTGAAATCTTCTCATTTTAGTTTTATTTTAGCCTTTCTTCCTGCCACAGCAACCCCCATTAAGGAAGTGGCAGACAGGTACAATTTTAACCTCAAGGTGGTCCTGTGCCTGTCTTCTTTCGAGGAGTCCAGATATGCTCCCTTCTGAAAAATATCGATCTACCCTTTCTGCTCACTCGGACTGAGCAGAACACGAAGTATGAGGATTCCAGCTACGCTTGCATTATAAGTTCTATTAACATTATGTTAATTAACTGAAAAGCCACACATTGATTTTCCTTGAGAGGTTCCAAGGATCAAATATCAATGAATGGATCCAGCTAAGCCTAATTTACTAATGGATTTTTAACTTATGTGGAGAGAAAAGCTTTAAGGGAAAAGTGATTTTCTATTTGACAGAAGAAATGAAGAACGTACCTTTTCCAACTGATTGAGGGAATTTCTGTATTCCAAAAGAGGCAAAAAAAAAATATATATATATACTTAAGTCTTATGTTTTTTTCTTTAATTGTTGTAGAAAACGTCTAATAGAAAGAATCAATCTGGGATCCCTGGGTGGCACAGTGGTTTGGCGCCTGCCTTTGGCCCAGGGCGCCATCCTGGAGACCCGGGATCGAGTCCCACGTCGGGCTCCTGGTGCATGGAGCCTGCTTCTCCCTCTGCCTATGTTTCTGCCTCTCTCTCTCTCTGTGTATGACTATCATAGATAAATAAAAAAAATTTAAAAAAAAGAATCAATCTCAAAGCACAACTCCAAGTTCAATTAATGATGAAATATCCAGGAATCGTGGAACAAAGTGAACATAATTTGTGGACATTGGGCATTATTATCTCTTCTTCCAAGGCTCTGAACAATGCTATATATCAAAACATGTTTGGTGCTTATAAAATGGTTATATATTTAGGAGAATAAAGGAAAATCCTTTCGACAATCCATTAGAGCCCCCTGCTAGGTGCTGAGACCCAAAAGTAGATAAGACATGTTCACTCCTGGAACTCCTGGTCTGACAAAAACAGTCATTGGGAACTCCTTGGGTGAATGGCAGTAGGTAGAATTTAGTGATATGACTTTCCAAACTTATCCCCAAAAACCTCTATTAACTCACAGTATTATCATCATCCAGTTTCCAGGCAGTTTTCCTGGATGCAAAGGGAGTGCAAAATATGCAAAATATGCAAAATATCAATAGCAAAACCATAGTTTCTGTGAGCTCCCATGACACATATCTCCTGCCATAGCCCTAAAAAACATCTTCCCTGATTCAAGAGGATATGGGGGGTCACCCAGGAGCTCTTCATGGCCTTTCAGTGCTTCTTGTGGCTCTAGCACTGTCATCTTGCCATACTTGTGTCACTCCGATGTCAATTAAGGGAAAGTCTTGTCCCCTCTTGGATCAAAGACAAATGTCATTCACCAAAACCTGTTCCATCTTTCCCTTAGATACACGGCTAGACCACATTTCCCAGCATTTTTTTGCAATTGTATGGAGCTGAGTGAGTTCCAGCCAAAGACTGTGGGAAGAAGTGATGTATACCACTTTCTGGCCTGGCCCATAACACCTCCTATGTGCTCCCTTGCTCTGTCTCTATCTCTTTCCCCATCTGGCAGCTACTTGTCAGTACCCAAGGCAATCTTGGAAGGTACATGTTGAAGATACCAGAGCCTCTGTCATCCTGGTCCCTGAATGACTGCATGGAGTAAGGGATTCCCTACGCTGCCCCTCCACATACACCACTCTACTCAAGTCTACTACCACCACCCACCAATTCGTCTTAATGTCAACAATATACAAACTATTGTGTAAAGCCACTGAAATTCAGGAGGTTTGTTTTTTTTTAAAGATTTTATTTATTTATTTGAGAGACAGAAAAAGAGTGAGGAGTAGCAGGGGGAGAAGGAGAAGCAGACTCCCCCCTGAGCAGGGAGCCTGACCCAGGGCTCCATCCCACGGCCTTGGGATCATGACCCAAGCCAAAGGGCCACAGTTAACCGACTAAGCCACCCAGATGCCCCAAAATTCAGGAGTTTTTCTGTTTCAGCCAGAGGCATACTTCCTCAAAAGATAATGAGGCTTCAGTTTTGAGATTCCCTCACTTCCACGGTCAGCATCTAAGAACCCAGAGAAGTCTCTGACAGTGAGTTCATGTGGTCATTTTTTTTCTAGAATTTGCAGGAGTGAAATGTTTTAGCTACAAGTGGCCAAGATCACATGCCCTTTCCTCTTTGATTTGCCCTCCATTATACTTCACTTTGTCTCCAGTGGCACTGGAGTGGCCAGGGGCGTTTTTGGAATCTGGTAAAGGGAAGTTTATTTTGGAATTAATGGGAATCTACTTAATCTGGCTCAAAGTCTATTCCAGGTATATTTAAGTTGCAGTGTAAGTATAGAAATGACTTTCCAGTGACTTTTCTACTACCCTTGTGCCAACTCACCTGGTATGCAAACATGAAGGAGCAAGACCAAAGGCTCTAACTCAACATGGACAGGTCTTATGAGACCTGGCATCACAGGGGCACATAGAAGAGAATGAAGTTTGAAATGCACCTGACAGAAGCTTCTCTGTGGGAATTCCTTGTAGCTGTAGACATGTAAACATGTAAGCAGACAATTTGTTCTCATCAACACCTAGTCAAAACAGAGACTGTCTTTTGTTGGTATGTACAATTATGAACGTGCCATGTATTTTTTCTTTTTATTATAGGAATCACTCAAAATGAGATCTTTCAGGATTCTTGTGTTTGTTGAGCTCAAGCTGTAGGAATCCCACGCAGAGTACATCATTTGCATTGTCTTCATTCTTTTATTCATCCTAACAATCAATAATTGAGAATTAATTTCGATTAACCATCCTGGAAGACCAAATTATGTTTTCATTCTCCCTAATAGAAAGTGATAGTCAAAATCATTGTCATATGAAGAGATGATCAAAAGGTGTGTCACCAAAGAAAGCAAGAAAAAAAAAAGATACTAAAGAGATGTGTCAGACAACTGGAAAAAAAATATATTGTTATTTTCCTGGGCTTTGTACTATTTGTCAGCTTTTTAAAAATGCACATTATTATGGTTTATTTTATCATTCTAAAGAAATAGTTCCTGCTAAATTTTACATGTGTATATTCTTCTCTTAATGAGAATGCCTGACATTTCACAACCTCAGGACCCACTAAACTTAAGTCCAGCCCTGACGCTGCAGCTAGCATCACTCTACTGAATCAGCTTTAGTGTTACCCGGAGTTACCCTATCTCACAGGGGAGAGGCCTCTATCCCTTGGCCCACTCCTCATACCAGTTCCCTCTTTCAAGGAACATAGTGTGAGTTCTCTGAGGCAAGAGGACAATATGGAGGCATGCTCTCACCTGTGCACACCATCCCCTCTCCCTTCCAACCAGCATTCCTGGACGCAGCATGAACACCTGCGTTCTAGCTCCCGCTCAGACACCGTGCCAGGTGTTACTCTTGGGGGCCAATTGTCGGATTCAATAAAATCAGTCATTGTGCCTCCCCTGAGCTGGTCAGACAAGCCTGAACCTGGTCAACGTGCCAATTAAACCTCCAGACATGCCCGAACATGTCTGAAGTGGCAGCAGCTACCCAGCTCAGACACTTGGCTTCCAGTCTTTCTAGCCAAAAAGTGCTTCCAGGTAATGAAATCTCACTCAATCCTGTAAGCAAGGGAACAGGATTCTTCCCCATGTTATAGATAAGGGGACTAGCTCGGAGAGCTTCTGTGACTTTCCAGGGTCATGTAACCAACAAGTCATAGGCTAAGTGCGGAAACCCAAACCTTCTGTCTCCTGAGCCTGTGCTCTTGCCATAAAGCTCCTCTGTGGCCTCAAGATGTGTTGAGATACAAAGCACTGACTTCCAAAGGGTTGGGCAAGGTGCAGACGCTGAAACATTAGCACAGCTGCAGAGAATTTTCAAGAGATTCAGGGCTGGTTTGCTGTTGTTGTTTTAAAGACATAATAGAGAAAAAAGGACTGGCACTTTCCAGTAATAATAGATATGAAATGGGCTACTTCTTGCTTGACCCATTTAATTCTTGACTGAGATACAATCAGAAAAATGACTCTATAATGTTTTTCTACTTGAAACAATCATCAGTACCATAGAATCAGGTTGAGAAAGTGTGTCTCCTTTTTCCTTACCATTGATATTCACACTACACAAAAATACCAAAATGTACTCCAAGCTGTTGTAACATCAGTTCACCTACATCACAGATGAAAGAGTGGTGCCTAAGGCCATCGTACAGAGTGTAGTTAAAGGAGTAGATGGGAGAATGAGACGAGAATGTGATTTTAAACAGAGAGAGCTGCTTTAACACACTGGAGGCATGATTCACAGTGGAAGAAATGACCTTTGGGAATATTTCTCTATGGGTCTTAGGTTGAGGAAGGTGAGCCCCACTTCCCCTACTCCTCCTCCCAGTGGCCACCTCAAAGGAAAGCAGAAACTGGGATGAGATACAATTCTGCATAAGAAAATAATGGGATTTTAGGAGTCATTTGCTGACAGCTTGAGATACTGGGGTGGGGTATGTGAGAGCATCAGGAAGAAAGAAAATAGAAGGAAAGTTTGAGGGAAAGAAAGGAGTCCAACTGGTGGCCGGAAAGCAGGAGCCAAAGTGGGAGGTGGTGGCTTGGCAAGAGATGCTCTGAAATAAGAAAAGGTCATAGAAATTTTAAATAGGATAATCCATGATTCAACTTGAAGATTTTTCCCTGGAGTGAAATGTAATGCTACCACCCTTGCATTGCTACCCTTTTCCCCAAAACCTCCAGTAAAATTCTGTCTTAAGTCCTCATTGGATGCTTCTGAGAGAAGGGGCTATGAGAAGAGTCTCAGAAGCCGAGGAGCAAGGACCAGGGGCAGCCCTGGGGGCCCTGGAGAATGAAGCCCCTCAGAAAATTCAAGGAGTAGCAGAGATTACTTCTACAACATGTAAGACAGAGACTCAGACCATCTTATCTTGCTACTAAAGGACGACCACAGAATTCTGCAGAAATTGGAGATGTCTGGAATGCATAAGCATAATATAAAGTACCTCCCTAGCGAAGCTGATATTCTCTGAATCTTAGCATGAAGCAAGACCAGAAGCTGAGAGATCCAAGACTAAAAGTGAGGGCCATAGCTAGTGGCAAGGTGAGGATTAACTCAGGTGATCTGCCTCCTGGTTCACAGCTTTTCCCAGAATACCACCTGTTTGTGGGCTGAATGGTGTCCCCCCAAAATTCATAGTTTGCAGTCCTAACACCAGCATCTCAGAATGCACCTGTATTTGGAGATAGGGCTTTTAAAGAGATAATTAAGTCAAAATGAGGTCATGGTAGTGGCCCTAATCTGACTAGTGTCCTTATAGGAAGAGGAGATTGAGACAGACACACAGAGGGATGACCATGTGGGGACACAGGGGAGAAAGCAGCTGTCAGCAAGTGAAGGAGAGGCCTTAGAGAAAACCAACCCTTCTTACCCCTTGATCTTGGACTTCTAGCCTCCAGAACAGTGGGACACTTATTCCTGTAATTTAAACCACCCAATCTAGGTACTTTGTTACAGTAGCCCTAGCAAATTTAGCAAATTTATACACCATACTCTATTCCATGGTCACAGGTCATTGAGGTCAGACAAGTCCTGTCCCCCACATGCCAAAGTGGCCAAAAAAAAAAAAAGGATCTCCTCATATGTCCCCGTATTTTGACTACCTTTCACTTTTTCATTCAGGAACTTTTCTGAAAGACCAGTCATTCTATACTTTTTTGATCTGTAGCAAATTCTTCTTCAAGCCCAAAGCCACCTCTTGGGCCCGGCTCTCATCTTAATATTACAACCACCACAAGATCCCCCTAACGATCTCATCTTGCCACCTCTCCCCTCCCAAAACCTTCCCACTCCAGGTTCCTTGTCCTAAAGCCTGTTCTGGGCATTTTACATATAAAAGGAGACAACTTGCTTGCACATGGTATAAATGAGTTCATGCTGATAAGCGTGCATTTGCCTATAGAGAGAATCAATATCTTTTCTAGCCTTGTCCAAAACAGGAGACAATAACTACTTAATTTCCTCCTGATACCTCCATTAAGGACTCAAGCCCAGGCTGTCCTCCACCCAGGTTACTTCAAGCAGATTTCCAAAAAATTATGTCTCTATTTACAAACCCACTTATTGACTGCTCCAAAAGGAGCTCAAAGTTCCCATCAACTCAGATTTGCTCCTGACTTAAAGCCTCCTGTTTCCTGCTCATCTTCGCCTCAAATAGCATGGGAGCTTTGCTCTGTTCTGAGCTACTCTGTTCTTAAAACAGTGTTTTGAGTTCAGCATCTCCTGGATAGCTAGACACAGACGGGCACCCATGTGCCTGTGCTTCGCTACCATCTCTCCCAGCCGCTCTTGAAAATAGACTATAGTTATCGGTTCTGCCAAATACCACAGACATGCTGTCTCCTTCAGAGGGTCACCTCTAGGTCATTCTCATGAAAGGAGGGGTTATGTTGAAGTGAATGTGACAGCCAGAGAGCTGGTCTCAAATTGAGATGTGAGTCCCTGGGGTCAACCCACCAGGGTGCCTGCAAGTGTCTAGAGAAGCAAAAAAAAAAAGTCTCTTCAAGGACAGGGTTAGAGTCAGCGCAAGGGTCTTTCCAAATGAGTACCCCCTACTCTGCAGCCTGTGAACTCTGACCCACTGGAGACAGTGTCTGAAGGGGTCTTGACCCATTCTTTTACCATGGAAGACACAGACTCGTCCATTTACCGGAAGAATGTGGGACTGGTGGTGAGTCTGCCCCAAGTCCATTGCCCTGTCTTCTCTCATCCTAGCCCCTCACAACTTGGGGGTTGGTGGGGAGCATATCTCACTAATAGATTTGAATCATATAACCTTCTGAAAATGCTAATGAGAATGGAAAGGGCCCCAGGAAGCATCAAAGTGCTGACATGACCAGGGATGTGTTTGAACCTGTGCAGGGCAGTGTGGCATATTTATCAGGCAATTTTCCGAGCATGCTGTGTCTCCTTGAAGATGCAACAAGCATATGAGCTTCTGGATAACATGAATCTTGTTCAATGGCAGGATTATTTTAAGTTTCTTGGCTCCATCATCTATTGCTATAAGTTTTCCAAATCTTTTTCTTTTAGAGGTTGTTTCTGTCGGAAGGAACGGCAATGGGGCAAGAAAGTCTATAACTAACTTTTCTTTCTTTTTGTTTTTTTAGCTTCTGTTTGCTTTACATACACGGCTTATTCTCTGATTCCTTCTTGGCCTAACCATTCTGCACTATCTCACAAACTCATAGAATCAAAGAACTGATCACTGAAGAAGGACTTTGGAAACCATATGACCCATATGCCTCATTTTACAAATAAGGAAACTAAAACTCAGTGAAGAGAAATGAGTTGCCTAAGGTCACACTTCCAGAGGGTGGCAGGTCCCCTCAACCACAATGCTCTTGCCACCAGCCAGTTTACCTACAGACCACTACACTTTCCCTGACCACTCCTTTGCTCTGCTTTCTTCCAGTACTTCAAAGACTATGCAACCCGGATGTCCTATATAACACATATGACATGATATAGAGTCCTTCTCTGGCTTTTTCACAAATATGAACAAAAACAAACTTGCATCTTAGTCTCCAGAAATCCTCCCACCCTGCACCCTTGGGTCTGAGCTTATTTTGGGCTCCCAACATTATAAGCAGTCCTCAGGGAGGGCAGTGCTACTGTATACTGGTTTTACTTTTGCAGTTAGACTGTAAGAAATTGAAGGGGTAAGGTGAAGTCAAGTCTTTTCATGTATTTTGCATAGAACCCAATTACAAGTTATGCCTATTTTTACAGAATCCAGAATATTTTCCTCTTCCATTCTCCCTTTCAAGCAAATAGAATATATATCTGCATATATTTTTAGACAATAATAGAGCAGAGTGGTTGAAATCTTGGGGTTCTGTTGTAGGACAGATTAGAGTTCAACCTCTATGCCACTCACTAGCTGGGTGATCTTGGATAAATTATTTTATCTATTATGCCTCCATTAATTGTTTACAATGAGTTGATAACAGCAGTCTCTACTTCATTAGGTTGTCACGAGAATTTATGAGGCCTCATAAGTGTGTGTTACAAGATGTCTGTATACACACACAAGCACACACACTCACACACACCCACAGAGTATATAAAACAGTACAGTACCTTAAGTCAATGCTCAGCAAAGGTTAATCATTATCATCTATATAAATATTTTTAAATTAAACCTTATTATTCCTATGGTTTATATTGAATAGACTAATTCTAATAATAAGTTTTATTGAACAGACCAAAATCCATGAGGGATAAACAGGAGACAGCTTTCATTTTCTTCCCCAACCACAGTCTTGAAACATACTCTTTCATTTTAAAAATCTATTTTATTTAAATTCAATTAATCAACATATAAAAAAACAAAAAAAATCAACATATATTATTGGTTGAAATATACCCTTTTAAATGCCCCTATCTTCCCTTGACACCATCTCAGACTGTAGGTCCATTAGCTTTCCTTTTTAATTAAAGCAAGTCCCATTTAATAGTTAGGATTCATTCTGGTGTCAAATTCTAATGCTCACCCGAACCCAAGCCTCTCTTCTCCCTCCAGCCCATCCTGAACCCTGGCTCGGACACCTGCACTTCTTCCTCTTGCCTTGCTCTTCTGGCAGGCAAACCTTGAGGATTTCCCCATGAACCCCTCCCTCCAGACCCCAACACTCCCCACTAGGCTGCTACCTCATTATTCCTAATTCCCTTCTTCAGTGAATTCTAGGATTTTGCTTAAATAGGCTACATGGGGTGGTAGGTGAGGTTTTAAAGGATGAGCTGGGAGACCCTTACCTGCCCCCCAGAATAGGATCGTGGCAGCCCCTTGGCTGCTGCCCGATGATGTGGGGGTGCTCAGAGCCTATAAGCCTAAGCTTCAGGGTGTTAGGCAAAAACCTAAGGCAACAGAGAACATCCCATTTCATATTCTGTTACCTGTGTTTCTTCTGGCTCAGCTGAAATGGAATGCTTTTCTCTGAGGGTGAAAGCAATACCTTTTTGGTAGCCCTCTGGAAATAGAACCACCAACCTCTTATTTGCTGGGAAAGCTGGCAAGGAGAAATGCTGAGAGTTTCACCCTTTAGTAAAGACCCATCATTGTCTGAAAGGTTTCTTCCACCCTAATACCAACCCATTACACAGGCAGAAATCCCTGAGCATCTTGCTAACCTTGCTAATCTGCTACTGTATCCTCATAGGTTTGTGTAATAAGAAATGGCTTCCTGGTTAAGGATCCAAGCCTTTGACACAGTTCACGGGGGCATGAAGTACTGGCACCATTCTGAGTGCCATCTGAGCATCTCCGAAATGAAGAATGCATGAATGCATCTGTCATTCATGCATGCCTTCCTTCAACACATATGTATTACTCTGTGCTAGATTTGGCGGCTAAAACAATGACTAAGATAGACAAAGTCCATGATAGAGCTCGTAGAACACCTAGACAGGAAACTGATACATAAATCATTACAAATAATGACCAAGCGATAATCAAGAAGTTGTCACTATAAAGGATAATGTTAAAACCTGTATTACATATGGTTCCAGGAGATGACATTTAAGCTGGCAGATACAGAAGAAATGGAGCCAACCTGAGGAAGAGCAGGGGTAAAGGAATTTCCAGATTCAGGTTAGAACATGAGCCATAAAAAGCCTGAAGATGGACAATGCTTGGTGTGCTCGAAAAATTGAAGGGAGGCTTCTGTAGCTGGAATGCAGTGAATGATACAACAATCATGAAGACCAGACTGGGCAAGGTCTTATTAACCAAGGTCTTATTCCTTATTAACCAAAGAATCTATAATTCTAAGCATAATAGTAAGCCAGGGCTGGGTTTTGAACAGGAGAATGCCTTATCTTGCTTTTAAACATTGAGGCAGGTTTAATGGTGGTCCTCAAAAAGATATGTCCAAGTCCTAGCCCCCAAAACTTGTGAGTCAGACCTTATTGGGAAAAGGGGGTGTTACAGATGTCATCAAGCTAAAGACCTCAAGTCTGGATTTCCCTGAATTAACCAGGTGGCCGCAAATGCAATGACAGGTTCCTTATAGAAGACACGAGAGGACACCAGAACAAAAGAGAAGACAGAGACAGAGACTGAGTAATGCAGCCACAAAGCAAGGAATGCCTAGAGCCACCAGAAGCTTGAAAATGAAATGAAGGATCCTCCTTTAAAACCTCTGAAGGGCATGTGGCCTTGCCAACACCGGTGGCTTCCGGGGAGCCACCTCAGAGTGCTGGTGGTTTGTAGATTTGTGCAGTCAATTCCAAAGCCAAACATAGGAAGTTAGAACTGAGAATTTTTAAAAGAATTTTTAAAAGATGAGCTGTATCTCATCTCCGAACAGAGTCAAGAACTTTCAATCCATCAACTGCCTTGCACCATACCACTGCACAGTGGGAAGATGAGAACTCATTTTTTTTTCTTGAAATGCTGACAATAATCAGTAACACTGTGTGTATGTGTGTGTATGTGATGTGTATGTCTATGTGTGTGAGCATGTGTGAGCATGCCTGGGTACACATGCCTGTGCTGCTGGGAGGGACTACACCAGCATTCATTCACTTCGGCCACTAGAGCAGGTTCTTAAGGGGGATGACTCTTCAGGAGCAGCAGGAAGTAAATGGACCAGAACACAAGACTTAAGACTGAGCCATACCCAGCAAGAGAGGTGCTTTACTGACCATTCATCCCTCAGTATAGTCACTCTTTAAAGGAATCCCCAAGCCCACCACGTCATGCTTTTCCTCTTGTTCTACTTTTCTTTTCAGAAGCACTCTTCCTTCCCTGCTCTTCACGCAATATTCAGTTTGATGGCTGAATTGAAGCCTGCAATGGAAAGAATCCAAGCAAATGAGCTCAGAGCCCTGCACAAAGGAGGGGGTGGAGGGGGGAGAGGATGGTGAAGATGAGGGGGGATGTGGAGGGGTGATGCTATAGAAACAGAAGGTTTGGGCTTCAACCTTGTTGCCATAGGCAGAGGATCCCCATACAGTTCTGCTGTCCTCACAGAGATGGGGTTTGCCTCAGCCAATAGTCATTTTCATTAGCCCTCCATCTCCGGCCTGGGGCTGAATCCCACAGAGCACATAAAAGGCATGCCAACAGTCGAGGATTCCCTATCCTGGAAACAAATCCAAAGCTGTTGCATCCTGTGGCAAAAGCACAGACTGAAAAAATGCTGCCCGGTCACCCCCTCTCATTCTGTTCAGGCCACTGGACACGGCATTTGCCAGCTCCAAATTCACTTTTTGTCCAAAGACTCAATACACCTATTGATAGGGTGTCCAGGAATGGCCTCTCCTTCATCCCTTCCCGGTGCCCCCAGGCAGAAAGCCCAGCAGGCTCAGTTTGTGAGCAGAGCCCCAGCCAACAGAGGACAGGGCCACATGGGGAACCCCGCTCATCTGCATTCAGCTTTCTTGCTTTGTGTCCTGGTCCTCTGCCACGAGAGCGCCCATTTACTGAGATCACCTGTGCACAGCACTGTGCTGAGTACTGAGAGAAGCAGGATAAAAAGAGGAATTCTGAGTCACAGTAGAATGTCCAAATAGGAACACTCAGAAGTTTTGTGTAGATGAAGGATTCCCAGCACCACGTACCACCAGCACGCATCTTTCTGAAGGGGGTCTTCTGTGCACTGCCTGTAGGTAAACTGGTTTTTGCTTCCTAGTCTCTCCAGTACATACAGTTGAGGATTACCTCATGTCTACTTGTTATTTGCTTATGTTTGGGGCGAATTCCCCTTTTCAGTGATCTATGTTTTTCTCACCTGTCATATTCTGTCTCTCTCCCAATTTTCTCTCTCTCTCCTGATTTTCAATGTTGGAGACATCTCTGTTCACCATCATATGAACACATACAAATACTTACAAGCTTACATACAAAGGGATTTTCCTTTGGGTACTTTTTTTTTCCAAAAATGGACTCATACTATATACATTGTTTTGCCATTTGTTTTCGTATTTACCAATGCGCCATGAACATTCTCCTAGTGAACAGTGAGCAGATATACTTCTATCTAACTCATTCTTTTTCACAGATACATTACATTCTATGATTATATGTACAGTGGCTCCCCCTTTATCTGTGGGTGATATGTTCCAGGACCCTCAGTGGATGCCTGAAACCGTGGATAATACCAAACTCTATATATACATTGTTTTTTTTCCTATGCATACATACTTATGATAAGGTTGAATTCATGAGTTAGGTATAGTAGGAAATTAACAATAATTACTACTTATAAAATAGAAAATTATAACAATAGGACTTCCTGGGTGGCTCAGTGGTTAAGCATCTGCCTTTGGCTCAGGGCATGATTCTGGGGTACAGAGATCGAGTCCCACATTGGGCTCCCCTCAGGGAACCTGCTTCTCCCTCTGCCTGTGTCTCTGCCTCTCACTGTGTCTCTCAAGAATAAACAAATAGAATCTTTAAAAAAGAAAGAAGAAAGAAAGAAAGAAAGAAAAGAAAGAAAGAAAGAAAGAAAGAAAGAAAGAAAGAAAATTATAACAATATAGTGTAGCAAAAATTATGTGAATGTGGTCTCTTTCAAAATGTCTTACTGTACTGTACTCAACCTTCTTGTCCTTATGATGACATGAGATAAGAAATGCCTATATGAGGAGATGAAGTGAGGTGAATGACGTAGGCATGTTTCCTAGCATTCAGCCTCTACTGACCTTCTGAGCATATGTCAAAAGAAGGATCATCTTCTTCCAGATTGCAGTTAGTTGACTGTAGGGAATTGAAATGTTAGAAGCAAAACCACAGGGGCACCTGGGTGGCTCAGTCAGTTAAGTGTGTCCGCCTTCAGCTCAGGTCATGATCCCAGGGTCCTGGGATCCAGTCCTGCATCAGGCTCCCTGCTCAGTGGGAAGCCTACTTCTCTCTCTCCCTCTGCTGCTCCCCCTGCTTGTTCTCCTCTCTTTCTCTTTCTCTCTCTCTCTCTCTCTCAATAAATAAGTAAAATCTTTAAAAAAGAAGAAGAAGAAGAAGCAGCCAAACCACAGATAAGGAGGGCTGCATACCTCAACTTATTCAATCATTGATCTACTGATGGTCATTGGGTTACTTCCAATACAAATACTGCCACTATGAAGAATCTGGATGAAAAGTCCTCTTTCCCATGCCCTTCAATACTGAGTCTGTGTTTCCGGAAGGGGTCTTCCTGGCCCAATGAAACAGATGTTGTTGTTAGACTGTTTTTGAAAAACACTACAGTGTCTCCTGTTCCCACTAGCAATAAATGAGAATGCCCTTTTCTCTCCACTTCTAGCCAGCACTGAGTTTTAGTGCTACTTCTCAATTTTTGGCAAACAATTTAGTGGAAAAAAAACTTTAATTATGCTGCCACATGAATTTGCATTTTCTTGATTAGTAGGAAAATTACTTGCCTTTCACAGATTTATTGGCCATTTGGATTTTCTCTTCTGTAAATTGCCTTCTCGTGCCCTTTGTTTATTTGTTTTTTATTGAGATGTTACATTTTTTTACAAGTAAATAGGAGCACTTATGTGCTATGGATGTTGACCTACAGTCATATTTTTCACAACATGCAATTTATCATGTGCCTTTTTTTGTCTTGTAAGCTAATGTAATCTTACACATGCTTTTCTTTTATACATTTAAAGACTGTTTTCTTGCTTAAAATGTCTCTTTCTCGGGGTGCCTGGGTGGTGTAGTCAGTTAAGCATCCAACTCTTGGTTTCAGATCAAATCATGATCCCAGCATCCTGGGATCAAACTCCATGTGGAGCTCTGTGCTCAGGACAGAGTCTGCTTGAGATTCTTTCCCTCTCCCTCTATTCTTATGCTTCTCACTCTCTCTTTCTTTAAAAATAAATAAATCAAGTCTCTTTCTCACCTAAAGTTACCTAATTTTACTTTATATTTTCTTTTAAAAATCTTTATCCTTGTATCCTGAAATATTTACTCATTTTTTTAATGTGGAATTTTTTTTTCTATACGATGTGAGGGAGGGGTACAACTTTCTTTTCTTCTTGATGGATAACAATTTTGCCAGCACCAATTTTTTGTAGCTAAACTGAAAATCCACTGCTGTCACATACTTAAGTAGCCTTTGTCTCTATTCTGTGCCACTGATCTGTTTGTCTTTTCTCATGCCCATATCACAGTGTTTTGATAACTGTGAGAGATTTGAATTTTTTTGAATATATATTAAGCCTCGTATCCTAAACATCTTCTCCATAGTTGTCTTAGGTATACACAGTATGTAGTTAGCATTCCTATAAGGCATTTCTTGCTACTTTCTGCTTCTGTTAAGCTGAAGGTGTAGCATCTCCACATCAGTGCCTTAGTTAGAAAGATATATCATGATTATAGAGTAAGGCATAAAATCTAGGATCCTAGAAACAGAGTTCATCATGAAAATCTCTGGGCTAAAAAATCATTCATTTTGCAAAATTTTGTATCTTAGTGCAAATATAGTCTTCAGTCTTTCTATTTTTTGAAAAGATCAGAGAACATACAAACACATGGGGATATGGTTCAAACCACACAGCAAATAGAGTGCTATTCCACCAGATGGAGACTGAGCAGGGTTAGATGTCAGGCCAATCTGTGGTGGAGGTAAGTTCTGGGGAGTCTTGCAAGGTGACAATTGATGAGGAAATCACTGCTGTTTGAGTTCCACCAGCAGGGACCTCAGAAAGCACATTTAACGAGCCATTCAATTGGGGATATTTCTTTGCTTACAAAACAAGCTGGTGTCACCTAGTTGCTTTCAGCGGGATGCATAGAGCATTGTGATTGAAACCACAGCTCTGAAATCACCTGGAACTGGCAGCAAGTTCAAGTTTAGCCACTCCTTAAATTACTTTGGAAGTCTTATTTACTCTGTTTTCTTGTATGTACATTTAAGATGTAAATAGTAACTATATCACTATATCACAAAGACTTGTGAAGTGGATGAACAAGACAAAGAAAACAATTTGGCAATAGGAAGGAGTGGGAAAAAAAAAAAAGAAAAAAAAAAGGAAGGAGTGGGAACCGGTGCCTGGCAAGTAGGAAGCACACAATAAATGCTGGTTATTACCACTACTATTATTATGTGTCTTGAGACACTGCCCCTGCAGGGACTGTCCCTCTGGCACGGAAGGGGTTGTGAGCAGATGGGATGCCTGGCCCACTTCGGCTTCACTTAAAAGAAATGAACCTTAAAAGGGCCATTTACCTGTTTAATTGGGATTCTTTGAAGCAAGGCCACAAAAAGAGCCTGAAAGCCAACAGACTGGATGATCACGAACTTCATTTCTAGTTTTGACCTGTCAATTATTTGTCTTCACCATTCCCAGTGGCCCATCCAAGATGGAGCCTAAAATGTTGACCTGAGCTATTTTATGGAATAGGATCAACATAATTCACACAATGACAGCCATTCTGAGTGGACTTGGGATGCTGATTCACCTCACCAGATTCAATTTATGCTCTGTAACTTCATGAGAGGCAGAAATGTCACATATTTCAATAAAAATAGCAACAGTAACAACTAACACTTGTATACTTCCAGGTACTGTTCTAAATACACAAAAACCCAGGAGACAACAAGTCAATAAAGGTGATAGAATTTGCAGTGCAGGGAGGTGATATGATTTTTGTCTTGGCCACACATCTGTTAGGTAGTAGAACTGGGGCTTGAACCCAAGCAATGGGTCTCCAGAATCTCTACCTCTTCATCACCCTACCTCTCCCACAGTTTTGACTTGGAATCCATCATTTTCTTTCTTTCCATAAGACCTAGAATCTCCATCCCCAGGCCCTGGCTCTTCCGGCTGTCCCCTTGGACTGCAGCCAGCATGACTGGTTGTACAGCAATTCCTGTACCTATGTGACATGTGTCATGAGTTACTTGTGCTATATACTGAAGACCTACCAGGCTCCTTGGTTCCAGGCACTCTTTAAAGGTATCACATGTGTTATTTTACTTATGTTTACACATTACATGCATTATTATACTTATTATTTGTTATTTTACTTATTCTCACAACAGCCTGCCTATGGAGTGAGCACTATTATTCTGTCCGCCTTTCAGAGAAGAAACCCAAGGTGCAAATTCAGTGTCCAAGGACACACAGATCTATGTCAGCCAGATTCCAATGACACTGCTCTTAGCCACTACTCTGCACTCCCCCAGCATATAAACCTACAGAATGCTCTGGTTGCTAACTAGCCAGCTTCCCCACCAAGGGAACAACATTGTACACTCATCTACCATCCATGCAAGAAACCTTGGACTACCCGTTGCCTCCATGTCTCCAAGTCACACAGCTAATATGCCATGAAATCCTACAGCTTCTTCTTCCTTCATCTCTTCCCACGAGCTAAAACTTTCCCAGAGCAGGACATGTCTACAGTCAAAAGCTGTATTTTCATGTAGTCATGTAGTCACAGGAGAAATGGTTTTGGATAATGATTGTGCTGTATGACCAAGTAATATTATTTCTCTGCTGGCTGCTTAGGCAAATGTATGCTATTATCTTTTCATAGGCATGACTTCCAGAAAACATTTTATTTCTCAGGTAGTGAATCCAGAGGGTAAATTCTTAGCTGGATGAGACATTAACCATAATCTGGATTTCCTTAATATTTACCGGGTTAAGATCATTTTTTAAAAAAATTTTTTTGGTAAAAATTACCCTCCTACTGAGTCATTTAAGAATGTTATCCTTCTCAAATAATAAGTATTGATCAGTTAATTCTGTCAATGTATTCAATCATGATAGTGTGAACATGAATGAAATGGCTTTCACATATTTTATCGCTAAATGTTTGGGTTTTTTTTCATTCTACTTATATGGAGTCTTAAACAAAAAAGCAAAAACAAATAGCTGCAAGTTCCTGTTGAAAATGCAATAAATGGTTTTGCAATGAGAACTTTAACAAACTGGAGTTTATATACAAGAAAATCCATATTTTCACATCCAAAAGTTTGACTGTCCTGAACTAATCCATTCTTCCCCCACCCATTCTTGAGCTTTTTAGGCAACTAAAATGTAAAGTTAAATTTTAACTTTAATTTATTTTACTTAGTGAATAAAGTTCACTAGTCTGATCCCGCTATGTGAGTACATTTTCTTCTTTAAATTAAAAAATCTTAAATTTTCATGTTTGAAAAATAAAAGCATATATTTGTATTTCTATTTCCTTATAACTGCATCAAGAAACTCTAGAAATATACCTTAAAAACTAATTTGAAAAGCTAACTATAGTGGGTAGGATAAAGAACTCAATAGATGTGGGGAGAAGAATGGGTGAAAGTTTTCACTGAATTCTTGATAGTATTTGATCATCAAACTACACATTTATTCCATGTTCCAAAAATAAATTTAAAATGTCAAATCAGGTTGTTTCTCTACATTTCCCTCTGTGGGTCTGAAATACACACACACACACACACACACACACACAAATAATTCTCTGCTCCTGGTATAAATCTTGATTTTATACAACATGTCATTTATGAAATTAGAGTTGCAACAGAAGAAGAATCTATTTTTCTTTGATATCAAAATTTGCCACTCTCGTGTTATTTTTCTCAGAATATTTGTCTAGGTAAAACATATTATAGCTAGATAAATATTTCCTGAATGACAGCAATTCCTTCAGAGTTGCCTAGAAAGTAATCAGTCTTTGCCTATATAAGATATAGTTAAATCATGTGTAATGATACGTGTCAACTTTGGTGGGCAATGGTGCCCAGATAGTTTATCAAATATTACTCTGCATGTTTCTGTATTTGGATGAGATTTACATTTAAATGAGAGGACTTTGAGTAAAGCAGATTGCCCTCCATAATAAGGTGGGCCTCATCCAATCAGTTGAAGTCCTGACTAGAACAAAAGACGAAACCCCCTCAAGCCAATTGGCTGCCTTTGGACACTAACTGTAACTTTTACTGAGTCTCTAGCCTGCTGGCCTCCCCCATCAGATTTTAGACTTGCCAATCCTTAACAATCACATCAGCCAGTCCTTAAAATAAACTTCTCTCTCTCTCTCTCTCTCTCTCTCTCTCTCTCTCTCTCCCTGTCTCCCTCCCTCCCTCCCTCTCTCTCCTTCTTTCCCTCTCTCTCCCTCTCTCTCTATCCATGTTTCTCTGGAAATCCCTGACTGATACATCATATAATGGAATGCATTCATTCAACAAACTATGATTTATGACTCAGTGCCAGTCATGTGCCAGGTAATGTATTAGTGCTGGTGGTACAAAGATGATGGTGGGTCAGGGCCCCCATCATCAAGGAGCCCCTGAGTAAGGGAACAAATAAAATAGTCGGTAGAGTGAAGTGTAGCAGATGCTACCCTAGTAGCGATAGAGACCTCAAGAAGGAGTGATCAGGTTGGAGGGTATGCATAGAGTTGGGCAGAGAAAAGGACAAGCTGAACTGGTCTTTTGTTCCTTTTTGGTGGAAGGAGAGGGCAGTGATGGCCTACAATGCCCAAACCCGTGCCTGGATTCACCTGCCCTGCTTTGTGCCTATGGCCTGATAGTTACACAAGAGAACTGAATACAATGACAGTGGGACCCATCTGCTGGGCTTGGAATTTATCAGATAAGAGCACACCTACAAATATCAAGTAGAAGTAAAATTAGTAAATAACACACCTCTTCTGTTTTTCTGGTCTTCTTTCAAAGTTAATTTAAAGAAAATGATAAGAGCCATGTCCTGATATTTATAGAAATCCAGCTCATAATATATTGATGCAATATTTATAAAGTTCATTTATCACACATATACATTTAGAAATTGTCACTAAAACAATTCATTAATTTTTTAAATCAATGACATACTTATTCATTATTCATTTATTTACTTTAGTAAAGTTTATTAAAGTTTTAAAATGAAAAAAATACTACCACTTTCCTTTTGCCATAATGCTGTTATAAATCTACATGCCATGCATACAGAATGTAAAATGTGCATGTAGTATGTACTTTCAGGGATTATTAGGTGAGACATCTTATATTTTTAGAAGAAATGCCTAAGGATGTACACCCATCTGTACACTTCATGAAAGAGAAAACTGCCTAAAAATCTTTCTCCGGTATCCAAAGCTAAAATATTTCTCCAAATCAAGGTCAGATTTTTTAGTAGAGCTAGGGTTTGCCTCGGAGTAAGAAAGTGGAAAAATCTAAAATGAAGGAAGGTTAATATTATTAACATGGAGGTGTTCCAGACAACAACAAAAAATAAGATTTGGAAAACAGAAAGCATAAGCTGTTTGATAGCAGGTTTGATGCTAAATTTACAGGATGTAAATGCTGCCCAGCACATAAAGTAAGTGAGAATAAAATATTCCCCGAGCTGCCCTCTGAGAGTCATAGGTGGAACAGGATGGGGAGACAGCATAGCAGCCCCAACCAAGCCTTCCAAGAGGTGTGAAATAAATCATAGAGGAAATGAAATACCTGTTTTCCAGCTGTCTGGTTCCTGGCTCCGACAAGAGAGACAACTCTATACAGCACAAAAGGCCCGGCAGGCGGCAGGACAAGCAGCGCCCCGGCCCTTTCAAGCCCCGAGCATCCTTCATTAGGCCTGTTAGAACATCATCCAGTTAGAACATGAAATGCACTGGACATTTGTTTTGCTGATACACACAGATGGTTGAGGATTTAAACTGAAAGAGAACCAGGCAGACACTGGATAAGCTATCCCTTGCTGCAGGCAGATACATCTTATCATTATCACAATGATTTTTATTTTTCCTGTTAGTAAAAAGTATGGGGGTGGGTAGAGGCTGCCCTGCACATGTGTGTGTGTGTGTGTGTCTGTGTGTGTGTTTAATGGTTTAGCTCTAATCAAAACTAAACATTTTCCGCAAGCTTCCAGAATGAAGTCGTGCTCATGAAAACACTAAAAACAAGAGATAAGAACATGTTCTAACCTTTCAATCAGCCCAAGAAAGGATAATACCGAATACTATGCTATCATCAGATTTACAGCTTTTTTGACATTGTGAGTACTTTGGGAATCCTCATTCATTTCCATTGTATACAGTTTATTACCAGCTGAAATCTAAAATGATAATGCCTATTTTTAGAAGCACACGGGAAACATCCACCTCAGACAAGGAATTTGCTAGATGTTACCCTCTCTAGACTGCTCCATGAAGCCAGGGCGAGCCCAGTGTACAAGCCCAAGCCCTCACACAGTGCTTGGAGAATACGGTCACCCCAATAGCACCTGTGTCACCTCATTTCATACTCAGCAGCCCTTGAGGTAGGTATATGTATCTCCAATTTATGGAAGAAAACACAAGTTCAAAGCAGTTACATAGAGCGAGTCCCACAGCCAACTAACTAGTGACAAGTGTGACATGTGACAATCTTTATTCATCATGCTAAATCCCAAGTGAAATCAGAATCCTCACATTACTAGTTTTCAATATAAGGGATTACTTGCCTTGATGAAAATGAATAAGTGGTTGATCTTCACCTGGGGTAACTGTCACCGTGACAGGTGCGTTCTGTGAATATCTGAGACGCAGAGAAGCTGGTGGCCCTCCTGCCTTCTCGCTGCCCTCCCCACAAAGCCAGCATGCTTTCAGGCTATTTACCTTCATCATCCTCTGAGACCTTGTTAGTATCAAGTCCAAGCCCAGAAATGAGCAGCATCCCTGCTGGGGATTTCTCTGACTTCCTCCAAACTTCTAAAACTATTTGGGAAGAAATTCGGGAGGCAGTTCAGGAAAAGGAACTTTGAAAAAACAGCAGTGAGATGTACAAATGGGAAAGAGCCAGCACAAGCATGGCAGCCAACTGTCTGCAGACCGTCATCTGCCAGAAGATTTACGATTTAATCAGAGCTTTCCTCCTGTTGATGAGAGTAGTGAACACTGGCCCTTGGAGGAAGGATTTAGTGGATTATTGGATCCAGGGAAGAAAGGCGGGGAAGCACATAATCATAGTCTTCAGGTACCCAAGGAGATGAGTCTCCATTTCCTTGGACTGCAAAACAGAAAGAAAAAAAAGAAGGAGGGGGGAATAAACCCATGCCAAAGCAGGAGGCATTAAGACTGCCAATAAGAAAACCTAATTTCGTCAGTACCCCGGTGATTCTCAACCTGTTTGGGCTTGTCCTTCCTTGTTTTTGTTTGTTTTTATGACAGAGTTTTGAAAATCACCCAAGGGGAAAAAAGACTGGGTGACATATGTACACACGTATTAAAATTAATGGGAATTGAAATTAATTTCGCTGCTAGTGACCCAGCCAGGGTTTTAATGCCACGCTCTGGCTGATGGGGCAGGCAGGTTTTGCAGGGAGGGACAATTCGAGATAAGGCTGTCCCAACCCGTTCTCGTGCCTCAGCTAACACTTCACACTGGCACTTTGGAAACTGTCTCTGCCTTGCCCCTCAGCCATGTTACCCCAGCAGCCACACACTCAAGGACCTAGTGCCTGCCCTCCTGGCAGAGGGAAAGCCCCAGGTGAGGTAGATTTCCTGTGGAAGCAGATTTTCCACTCCTTGAGCATGACTGAGATAGCAGGGTGTTCAGGAAACAGCCCAAGCTGAGGTCAGGCAAATGTGGATTCAGATCCCTCCTCTTCCTTTGGGTTTATAACCCCAAACAAGTTATGTAGCCTTTCTGAGCCTCAGTCTCCTCGACTGTAAAATGGGAAGATAATGTCACCTTTGTTGGGATGCGGGACTCATGTGAGACTAAGCACAGAAAAAGTCAGGCTGTATAGGATGCTCAAATATGAGCTACCTTTCCTCCCTCTCCCCCTCACCTCAGTTAAGTTACCTCTGGGGTCACCATGGTATGGGCACTGCCTGAGCAGAAGGCAGCGTCCTCATGATCCTGGGATATTCATTTTCCTATTGAAAATGAGAAGACACAGGTTCTGTTTTGCCAAGCAAAGAGAGTGGGGAAAAAAATCAGCCCTGCTTACAAAAGGTAATGATTTATGCAAAGTATACATGATTAGAGAGCTAGCTAACCATCAAAAATACCTTTCTGACACAAAAGGAGCACTCAGGACTTTATTTTATATTATTTTTTAAGTAGGCTCCACATGCGGCTTGAACTCACAACCCTGAGATCAAGAGTCAGATGTTGTACTAACTGAGTCAGACATGTCTTCTGTGTCAAGGGAAACAAAGCAAAAATAAACCATTGGGACATCAAAATAAAAAACTTCTGTATCGTAAAGGAAACAATCAACAAAACTAAAAGACAACCCCGGCAATGAGAGAAGATATTTGTAAGTGAGATATCTGGTAAAGGGTTAGTATCCAAAATGTATAAAGAACTTATAAAACTCAATCCCCCCCCAAAAAAAATAACAAATAATGCAGCTTAAAAAGGGGGGGCAGAAGACATGAATAGACATTTTTCCAAAGAAGACATGCAGATGGCCAACAGACACATGAAAAGACACTCAAGATCACTCATCATCAGGGAAATGCAAATCAAAACTACAATGAGATGTCACCTCCCACCTGTCAGAATGGCTCAAATCAACAACACAGGAAACAACAGATAATTGACAAGGATATGGAAAAAGAAGAACCCTCGTGCACTGTTGGTGGGAATGCAAACTGGTGCGGCCACTGTGGAAAACAGTGTGGAGGTTCCTCAAAAAGTTAAAAACAGAACCAGCCTATAATCTAGCAATTGCACTACTAGGTATTTACCCAAAGGATACAAAAATAGTGGTTCAAAGTGATACATGCACCCCTATGTTTATTGCACCATTATCTGCAACAGCCAGATTATGGAAAGAACCCGAATGTCCATCGACTGATGAATGGATAAAGAAGGCGTGGTATAGATATACAATGGAATATTACTCAGCCATAGAAAAGAATGAAATCTTGCCATTTGCAATGATGTGGATGGAGCTAGAGAGTAGCATGCCAAGTGGAATGAGTCAGCCAGAGAAAGACAATTACCATATAATTTCACTCATATGTGGAATTTAAGAAAAAAAAACCATCAAACAAACAAATCAGGGGTGGATCGAGGCAAATCAAGAAACAGACTCTTAAGTACAGAGAACAAACTGATGGTCACCAGAGGGGAGGTAAGGGGGGTAGATCCGGGAAATAGGTGATGGGGATGAAGGAGGGCATTGTTGTGATGAGCACCGGGTGATATATGGAAGTGTTGAATCACTATATTGTACACCTGAAACTAATGTTACACTGTATGTTAACTGACTGGAATTTAAATAAGAACTTTTAAAAGGGGAGGGGGAGAAACTTTCCAGTTTGAGGTCAGGGACCCCCTGGCACTGCAAGCTGTCCATTGCTCCCAACTCTGGAGGAAGCCAATTTCACAAAGATCCTTAGTTGCCCACTGGGGACGTTGGGGTGTTTGGCAGAAAATGAGTCCAGAAGTTGATTTCAATCTACCCTCGGGTGCACTGGTGAGGTTGTCCAATTTCAGCCTCACAGGCCACTCTGCACAGACACGCATGTACATTCACACACAAAGCGGGAACTTAGTCACGGATGCAGGTATTTCAAAAACTAGCTTCCGCAGGTAAATCTTAGCAATGATAGTGTTGCATAAGAATCCTCCTTACCAGATCTCCACAAACAATTCCTGTGCATCTACCACTGCCCATCATGGCTATACCCAAAATCAGTTTGCTGGTCCCTTACACCAGCATCCCAGAGCTTTTGTGAAGATGATAAATAATCTAGATACTCACTAATATGTGATCTGAATATGCCAATTCCTTAATCAGGCAAAACTTCACATACTTTACGAGTATAAGATCTCCTTCTACATGTCTCCTTCAACAACTCACAAGGACCACCTCCAGCACGGTGGTTATACTTCGACTCTCTACTGATTGAGATTAAATAGGACAAAAAGATATAACACCTTACATACTCACAAAAGCATCCATGCCCAGTTTATACTTTATCTGTATCATATCAGTCTACAGAAAACACATGGCATGCCTATGGAGTCTCAGGTTCCACGTGCAGTGATTCCAATTCTTCCTGGAAGTCTGATACCCACAGGCCAAGAACTATTAATACAGGATGCACATACTTGCAGAGCTGCTGCATGCTCTGTACAACTAAAGCAAAAATATGCTGTGACAGCAGTAAAATTAAACTTCTCAGAAATTCTGTGGTTTGAAACGCCATGGTCCACCTTCAAGATCCCAAGCCTTAACCAGGGTGTGCTAGGCCCACTGGGGATGGTAATGTTTCATCTCTCACCATGGGATGCAAATAATGCAAGCCTCCTTGATTAATGGACATGACCAGCTTTAAAAAAATTGAATATGGTAAATTATTAGTAGGTCACAGTGATGTTAACCTGACATGAACTCAGCATGTCAACTTGGTTTCAATTTGGCTCATATTATCAGTGTTTCTAGGCAGCCTAATTTGGTTTAGATGTTTATTTTTAATTTGGTTCTGTAAAGCACTGGGGGATGAACATATTTCCCAAAAGGAAACAAATAAAGTTAATTCCAAGGGACTTTACACTTAGCAGCAAAGCATTCTCCAGAACAGGAGAGATGATAAAGGAAGCTGAAAATTTGTGTTCCATTTGCTTTGCTACCCTGTAAAAAAAAATAATAATAATAAATAAATAATAAAACCTCACTGTGAAATATGCTTCAGGTTCTTTGCTCTGGGAGGTCTGGTTCTTGTTTGTCTCTCTCTTACTCTCTTACATTTCCCAGTGTGCCCTGCCTTCCTCATATACTCTTGCTACTCTGTTCTTCTTTCATCCCCTTCTGTATACAATGTTCCCTCCTACCTCAGGACCTTTGCACATACTCTTCATTTTATTTGGAATGTACTTTCTTCTCCTTTTCACTCTGTTAGTACCTACCTCTCCCTGAGACTCAACTCAAAAGCATTCATGCTCTAGGAAATTTTCTCCAATGTCCCTGTTGTGAAAAAAAAAAATTGTGTGTATGTGTGTGTCTGCAGGGCTTGGGGGTGAAAAGGCAAGGGAAAAGATATAACTTCTCCTGGTATCCATGTCTCTTACCCTCTTTGCCCTTTTCACAGTTTCTATTTTACAATCATTTGTGTAGTTATACTATTTATATGTGTCCCCCACTAAATTCCAAGTTCCATAAGGACACAAACCAGGTCTCTATTTGTTCAGTATTTTTTCCCCAACATGTGAGACACTGTCCAGAACATAGAACAGCCTCAAGAAGAGCCATGGCCTCATTTGTTGAATGAATGAAACATATTATTTGCTCTATGTTGAAAATCATAATCAATAAGGGAAATGGAAGAAGTGGTACTGAGTGCTCCTGACATTGCTGGGGGCGACGCGGTATGAGGCAGGTGGGGTTGAAAGCCAGACCATGACTCGGGTGTTTCCCAGCAATGCCAACTCTAGCAAATACATTTAACCTCTCTGAGCTTTGGTTTTACCTCCTGCAAATTGTAATAATAATGTCTACTTCAAAATATTGTTGTGAAGGTTGAACAAGATGTATAAAAGATAAAAAGTGATTGGTTTCTCTCAATTGTATTATTTTCTTACATTTTGCTTTGCAAAGACAAAAGTGCGAAATTCGCCTGTGCAATATCATGTCCCCAAGGGGACCAGTCTAGCTGGTCAGCCTCTGGGGAACCCCCAATACACGTTCTACTTCTTTCGGCAGAATAGACAGATTTTCAATACGGGAGGACACAGAATGAGACTTCTTAAGACAGAACAAGCTTCAGGAGTTAGACACCACGTGCAGACCACTCCCTGAATTTAAAGACACTTTGAAACTGGGAGCCCTTTGTACGGAGGGACTACGGAGGGACTTTAACAGCATGTCTTCAAGTACCTCCTGGTTTCTCTCTTTCCAAATTCATGTGTCATTTTGGAAAAAGCTTCAAAATAGCTTTGGAAACAACTTTAAAATAGCATCAACGATTCCATTTATTTTTAAGTACACACACAGGCTAATCTAGGCTGTCGGAAGTGGGGGCAGTGGTGACTCTTGGGGGAGGGGCCGTGACCAGAAGGGAGAATAAAGGGCACTGGAAGGTTCTGTTTACTGATCTGAGCGCTGGTTACCCAGGTGTGTTCCCCTTGTGAAAACTCATAGTGCTGTTCTCGCAAGACGTGCACATTTTCCGTACATGCTATGTTTCATTTAGGCTCTGTGAAAACTGTTGAGACTTGAAATTGCCCTGTACCTCTGCTATGATGGCTGTCATTTAAATAGTAGGGTCTGGAAGTCAGTTTGTGATATTCTCTCCCTCCGTCCCTCCTTCGCCCTCCCTTTCCGACCCCCACACCCCTGCAGAAGCATGAACACATACGTACATGCACACACACGGGTCTCAGTCACTCACCATGAGGACCCATCTGCTACCTAGATCCACAACAGACCCTACCTGTTTCCAGTTCTAACTCACCAAGACCCAGAATCTAGAATATTGTCCTGTCCTCAGTAAAAGGGATTTATTATAAAAGTTTAAGTAACTTAGTATCTCAGACCTTTAGCATCCCCTCCTGCCCCACCTAGCCCACACATACCTATCCACACCGTACATACATATCCACCTTCATCCACACCGAGCAGCCAACGGATAGTTCCAAAATGTCAAGTCACCCCTCATTACGGAGGAAATGTCAGCATCTCCCCAGATTCATATGCTGAAGCCCTGACTTCCAGTGTGATGCTGTTTAGAGGTAGGGCCTTTGGGAGGTAATGAGATTTAGACGAGGTCATGAAGGTGGAGCCCCCATGATGAGGCTGGTGTCCTTATAAAAGGAAAAGAGACCAGGGCTCTCCCCTAACACCAGCATGAGGGCACAGGAGGGGGGGAGCCATCCGTAAGCAAATCAGAGGGGCCTCACCAGAACCCAACCACGTTTACCTGACCTTGGATTTTTAGCCTCCAGAACCATGAGAAATAACTTTCCACTCCTGTAGAACCATTCTCAGTACCAAAAACCATCCTCTTTCCTAAACTTTCCCATGGCTTTCCATTTTGCCTTAGAATAAAATTCAAATCCCTTGTCATGTCCTACAGACTCCATGAGGTCTGGCTCCTGCCCCCTTCTTCAGCCTCATCTTGGAACACAGACTTGCGTCACGGTCCTCCTCCCACCCCTCTCTCCTGTCAGTTCCTCACTGGGCCTTGTCCTTTCCTCCACCTGGGCCTCGTCATTTCTTCGGCCTGGACCTCACAACTTCACACACATGGCCATGTCCTATCCTTCCAGTCACAACACAGAAGGTTCTGCTCCTGCCTGACCTTCCTTGGCCACCCGATGGTCCCTCTCATTATCCAGCATTACTTCCTTAACAGCACTCACCTCTGTCTGATATTTTTCCTCGCCTTTTTTCCCAGCTTTATTGGGGGTGTATGATTAACAAATAGAAGCTGTCTACATTTCAGGTGGATGAATAACTAGATGTTTGATACATCTGGTATTTCCCAAATTATTGACATATTTACTTTTCTATCTTATGCCCTCTCTTGCTAGAAAGTGGGGGTCCATGAAGTCCAGAATCTTGCTTTTCTGATTGCCTTTCCCCACCCTTCTGGTCTAGTAACATGCCTGGCACATCTGGTCCACAGCTGAAATGTATGGAACGAGAGAAGGACTGAATAAACATCAAATCCTGTTTTACTCTTGCCTCTGCTTTTTATCTGTGATCAAGTCCCCACCCTGTACCCAGCTTCTTATCTGACACTTCCATGTCTGGGTCTCTGCCCTAAAAATCCTGCCCCCTCTTCTATTCTCCCAAGCTGGTCCTCATCTCACTCCTGCCAGGCCCCGCCCAGGAGGCCCTCCCATCTGCTGCCAGTTCCCCAGGGAGCTAATCCCACTCACCCCCCCTCTTCCTGTGCTCTACCCCACCCACCTCAGCCCTGCCTCTTCCCCACGCCCACCACCTGCCCGTGCTTCCACATGCCACCTGCTTCGTATCTCCGCCCCAGGGGCCCCACCCATCGTCCTGCGCGCTCCCCACAGCCTGGCACTGACAGGTGGGGCCCGCAGTTTGGCCTGCTGAGTCCTGACCCGGCAACCCAAAGGACTCAAAACTCCAAGTTGACCAGTACCATCTGCTAAATGTCACCCACCTCACCTAGCTTCCTCTTGCCCCACTGTCACTGCTTTCATGGAGGCTCCATCATTTCTCCTAAACTCTGGCAATAGCCTCTTTACAGGACTCACTTTTCCTGTTCCCCAGTTTCTCAACTAATCTTTGAATTACTTTCAAAATTAGAAAAATAATCTATGAAAGCATTTATTGAGCATATATTTTGTATGATGTCTATTGCTAGGCACTAGAAAGGGTGCAAGGAGGGTACAAGATATGTCCCTTGCCATTCTGGGCTTCACAGTCTAATAGGGGTGGATTAAACCAGCCTTAAGGAGCTGGTTGCAAGGAAAAGATGGCAAGCAGCATAAGAAGGGAAGTAAGCTAGACCTGCAAACATGAGAAAACGGGTTGGAAAGGGGTAGCAGGGATGAAAAGAAGAAGAGCAGATTGTGAGTTCCAGCATGGCGAAGACCAGGGCTTCCCACTGCTTCCCTCCAAGTAGGTGCTCAGTTAATGCATGGAAATGAATGAGTAACTCTAGTACAAACCCTTTTATTTTATGCATTAAAAGAGTCCTGAGGTCCCCAGAGTTAAATGACTTGTTAAAAAGTCATAAAACTGATTAATGTATGACCAAAGCCCAAATCTACCTCCCAGTCAGAGCTCTGTCATCTGCACAGCACAGCTGACCTCAGCGCCGCCTTCTCTGAGCTGAGGCCAATTTATTTTTCATCTCAATGTCATCTTCATATCCCTTTAAACATCTTCTGCAATAGAAGAACAGTTGGGATCATCCTTGGCACTAAAAATAAACTTTTCCCGTGCTCAAAAAGTTGATTATAAAAACACAGGGTATCATGCTTTCATTTAGCACACGGCTTTGGTATGTGAGTATTAAATATAAAATAAATTCAACTGGACGTGGTGCCACTTTGCTGGAAAGAACTTACACACTTTAATGCCCCCCCCCATACCAACTTCTCTCCTTTTGACAGGGTGTTTTTCCAGAAGGGGTCTACATCACTGTAATATACTACTTAATCTGCATATAATGAGCTTTCAAAGCACACCCACTAACATACCTGTGTGTTGTTTATTTTTATTGTGGTAAAATATACATGACATAAAACTTACCCTTTTAGCCATTTGTAAGTGCACAGTTCAGCGGCATTAAATGCATTGACAAAGTTGTGCAATCATCACCACCATCCATCTCCAGAACTTTTTCATCTTCTCAAGTAGAAACTCTGAACCCATTAAGCAGTAACTCCCCCACCTCCCATAGCCTCCAGGTAACCCACCATTCCACCTTCTGTTTCTTGAGGAGTTTGACCATTCCGGGTACCTCATATCGGTGAAATCATGCAATATTCATCCTTCCATACCTGGCTTATTTCACTTAGCACAATGTCCCCAAGCTTCATCTATGTTGTGGCAGGTGTCAGCCAACACACACAACAACTTCCTTTTGAAGGCTGAATAATATCCCCTTATTTATACATATACATCACATTTTGTTTATCCTTTTATCTGTTAATAGTTAATTTGTTTCCGTCTTTTGGCTATTGAGAATAAAGCTGCTATAAACATTGGCGTACAAGCGTCTATTTGAGTCCCTGCTTTCAGTTCCTTTGGGTATATACCCAGAAGTGGAATTGCTGGATCATATGGGAATTCTATGTTTAACTTTTTGAGGAACCTCCATGTTACTTTGCACAGCAGCTGCACCATTTTACATTCCCCCACCAAGGCATAAGGGGTCCACTTTATCCACATCCTCATCAACATTGGTCATCTTCCTTTTTGTGTGTGTGTGTGTTTTTTTTTTTAATAATTACCATCCTAGTGGGTATGAAGTAGTATCTCATTAGTTTTGATTGCCTGAGTGTTTCTCTGTGTGTGTGTGTTGTATGTGCATACAAAGATAGAGATAGCTAAAGATAGAGATAGGAAGAGAGCAGCTGACTCTCTTGAGGCTGGAAAAGACCTCTGTCATTAGATCTGGAGCCCCATCCTCTCAGTAAGGCCAGGACAACAGTCCCCAGAGAAAGGACATCGCTTTTGATCTTGACCCAGGGGCCGTGAGCAAGTCCACAGAGCTTCCAGAAGCATGTTAGGCTGAGAAGCTGGCATCTTTCCATGCCTTTACAAAACTCACTTCCTGAAGATTGTTCAGAACCTTGGGGTGAGAAGGAGAAGGGAAGAGGAGACAGAGGATTAGGAAGCATGTCAGAACCCAACATGGCCACGCAGAGGGTCATGCAGGCCCATGAGTATCTTCATTAGGGGAAGGGACTGGGCTTCTCAGTTGCCAAAGCTAATCATACAACAGCCAGGGTCCAGCTTGGACTCAGAGACAGAATCAAATACTAACAGGGAAAAATTCAAAATCTGGATAAAGTTACTCTGGAGGTCAGAATCTCAGAGATTAGGATCTAGAGGGAAGAAGGGGCAAAGTAACAGGAAACAAGGTCAAAAAGCTAAAAAACCCAGTTTGTGCTTCTAAATTGAGATCAGTGAGACAGGAAATGAAAGAAAAATTGAGGCAGGATGGTTCAAGTTCACTAAGACCTGTGATGTAGAGAGAAGCAAATCAGGACATGTTGATGGAATCCCCAACACCTCTGGCTAGGCCTGGTGGCGTGCCTTCTCTCCAGCTGACAGCCACTCCTACTCTTGCCCTGGAGGATAATAATACCCTCGAAGTCTTTCTGAGTAGCTCTTAGGCAAACCATAACATTTATTTCCCATTTTTTCAGTGGAGTGAGCAAACAGATCAACCAAGGGTTCTACCTCTGTCCAAAATGAGTCTGCCCCCACTGCCAAACTAAAAGGAGAAAAAAATTTAGACTGGTTATAGGAGGCAATGGACCCTAGAGAGTAGTTAGTAGGGAATTTGGAGACATGGCATGGTACGTGAGATGCCCACCTCCTAATGTGTGCACCCTGTATAATCCCCTCTCCTTGAGGATGGGCGGGATCTGGGAATATGATGGGATATCATCCTCATACAAAAGGGGGACAATCCTGGGTGGGTCTGACCTAATCAGAGGAGCACTTAAAAGCAGCCATTTTCCTGCTAACCACGTTGTGAACTGCGGATAGAGGCCACATGACAAGGAACAGTGGTAGAGGCCACATGACAAGGAACAGTGGTCATCCCCCGGAACCTGGCGGCCTTCCTCTACCAAAAGCCAGCAAGAAAACCAACACCTCGGGCTTAAACCACAGGGTGGTGTATTCTGTTAAAGACCTATGAGCTTGGAGAAAGGACCTGAGCCCCAGATGAGGGCCCAGCTCCTGCTGATACTTTGACTTCAGCTTCAGAGACCCCTGGTGGAAGATCCAGCTAACCTAAAGGTAGGCTGCTGACCCATGGAAACTAAGTTTGTGGTAATCTGTTATGCAGAAAATGAAAAAAAAAAAAAAAGCCCCCAGAAAATGAATGCACCTTGCCAACTGGGATGAGAGACACAAGCATCAGGTAAACCTGAATCTTGAGCTTCTTTGATTTGCTCTTTGTGATGTAGAACAATAGATCAATCCCCACTTCATAGATCCGTAGATCCACGTGAGACCTTAGAGAGCATCTCATCCACCCCTCGGAGAGGTTTAAGTGGCGTGCTCAAGGCCACGCTGCTAATGAGTGGCAAACACAGTGGTCAAACTTAAACATGCCCATATTTGGAAGGAGTTCTGCTGCAAAATGGGTCAAGGATGTAGAGACTTAGAAACTGCAGGAGTCCTAAATATCATCCTCTCGAAGCTCCTCTGTTTCAGGCAGGAAGAAACTGAGGCATAGGCGATGAGGGAATCTGCAGCGTCCCCTCCAGGTAACAAACCCAGGTCAAAGCACCAGGTGCGGCTGCATAACCACCCCATGCACGCAACTGCCCTTCCAAACAGAGATCAGTGTGTGCCTCACCATCGATCCCCAAATAAATAAGCAGCAAGTAAGATGCAGAAGAGATACACCGGCTCCTCGACAGCCAACCGGGTTGTTTCCAGCTCACGTGGGACAGAGTTACAGGGCCACCAAAATGGCCAGGGCTTTATCCTTTGCAGGAAGGCTCAGCTGCATCGAAGGACAAAATGGGGAGGGCTGGGTGGTGCAGGGAGGGGCAGGCTTGTGAGGCTTTTTCTTTTTTTTTTTTCTAGAAGCTTAGAAACAAAAGACAATATTGCAGCTTTGCTAGTCAAGGACCTTTTGTGGAGGTTGATAGGCGTCGGTCAGATTTGGGGTGTGTGTGTGTGTGCATGTGTGTGTGTGTGTGACCGAACAGCTTGTCAGAGCCTCATTTTCCACGATGCAAGTCTCCCGAACTGATAACACTCTAAATAACAGGTGAGTGACTCCTGGCAGGAAGGAGATTGTCTGACCTCATTGTTTGCCTTTTCCCCCCTCTTTGTTCTTCACAAATAAAGGTTTTTTAATAAACTGAAAGGTCCTCCGCTCTTGCCTGATGATAAAATGAAAGGAACCAGTGAGGTATGGTACAACGTGGCAGCAAAAAAGGAGAAGCTCATCAGAAAATAACAAAGGTGCAAGGTAAAGATAAGGCAGCTGTCAGAGATTAATCCTGCCCGCCTGATTGTTTTCTTTAATACCAAAGCCTGCAATAGCAAGCGATAAGTTTGCTGAGTAATTTGGTTTTTGGTGAGGAAATAAAATTCAGGTAGGCCCCATAATTGATTTCCCTTTCTTTAGTTTTCTAAACATTAAACAACAACAACCACCACAGAAAAGCCCTGCTCCGGCGACTCTCGCTTCTCCCCGGCGGCACTGCCCCCGCTGCCCTCTCCACCCAGCCCACCTTCTCCATCAGCCTTGAGCTTCTAGAAGGCCGGTAGGAGCAGCAAGGAGAGGTCCCCCCTCTCGTGGCCACATTCGACCTTCAGTGCCGTTTCTATGCAATCCCGGAATCCAGGTGTGTTATGGACTGAATGGTGCCCTTCCCCCCCACGATTTTGGAATCCTTACCCCCAGTTCCTTGGAATATGACCTTATTTGGAAATAGGATCTTTGCGGGGGTAGGTATCAAGTTAAAACGAGGTGGGTTCTGGTCTACTAGGACTGGTGTCCCAGACACGTGTGCACGGGGCAGGGAAGAGAGGGGTCATGGGGACATCCGGGCACACCTGCACACCCCAAGACAGAAGGGCCAGATTGCCAAGAAACCACCAGAAGCTGGGAGAGAGGCACGGACAGGTTCTCCCTCGGAATCTCCAGGAGGAACCAACTCGGCCAATGCCTTAATCTTGGACTCCAGCCTCCTGAACTGTGGGACAATACATTTGAGGCAAAATGCTGGATCTCTGACTCCCCATCTCCTGAATTTGCGAGATCCTCGTGAGCGCTTATAGACCAGCGCTCTCCAGATTTGAGTGTGCGTAGGAATGAATCACCTGGAATCTTGGTAACAGGCCCACTGACTCAGTCTGGGGTGGAGCTGCAGAGGCTACAGTCCTCACTAGCACACAGGGGAGGCAGAAGCAGCTGGTGTCTGGGCCACACCCGAGGAGCACCTTAGATCATTGCAGAGCGGAGGTGCCAGTAAGGAGGCTTGGGAGAGCGGGACCTGTGGTTGCTCAGAAGCAAAGCTGAACGGGGCTGCACAACTCAGCCGATTCGGAGGTCTTTAGGCTGCAAAAATCTTCAGTAGGGTCAGAGGGAAAAACACAACAGGCAACATCTGTAGGGGTGAAGCTGGGAGCTCTCAAATGAGAAAGCGTGGCGTGTGCACACACACCCGGGTGCACACTCGCAGCAGAAGCCTTATTTATTGTGACAAAATGAACAGCCCCCAGGTTGCTCATCCAGCAGCTAATTTCTCATCTTATCTATTATGTGAATGAGATGGGAAAACAGTTTCCTGTTTCTCACAGATATCACTGACATGAAAGATACTGAACGAATTCCCTGGAAAGCCGTGCAGTCACCTCCATCCACAGGCTCACTGGTTTTAATAGGAGGCACTGATGTAGCCAGGGCTGCTCCCAGATGGAGAAACGAGGACCGAAGCTTCTTTGCAGATGCCCCATGTTGAAACCACCTTGGAAGATGGCTGAGAGGACGGTAGGTGTTTTTCGGTGGTAATACTCCACAGCAGATACTTCTTGAGGCCAGATGATTGGCCTGGGAGTGGTTTGAGACCGAGGTCCTACATGGCCCACCTCCAAGCTGGCTGTGTGATGGGGTGAAGGATCCGCATCAGGAAGGAGGGCCAGCTAGCAGCCGCCACTTCCTCCTCCACCCTCCCCTCCCACCCATTCAACAAGCCCAAACAGCCCCCCATACACTCTTCCCAAGGCCCCAGTGTTCATAAAACTCCCCCAAGAAGATTGATGCCTCTGCTCTGGTCCAACTTAGCATGCCTTGGGCAATCGTACCTCTTCACGAGCATTTGGTTCAGTTCTCTTATTAATAATGAAGAGACTGAGGTCCAGAGTGGTAGAGAGATTTGCCCAAGAACATCTAGCAGGTAAGTGGCTGAGCCTTTGGGGTCCACGCAGTGGTCAAGGTCTGCCACAAAGGCAGGTCAGAGATAGGGAACAGCATCACTGGGGGGTGAGAGGGTTGTCTAAAGAAGACAGGACAGCCAGAAAAATCCTCCTGACTCAAGAGGCTCCAGGTTTTGACCCAGAAACATAACCTATCTGAGAACAGATAATGATGTGGAGAGAGAGCAGACAATCCCACAGGAAAGACTCTGGTTTGGGCTGCTCACTGCAATCATTTGAGTGGGTTTTTTGAAAGCTGATGCCCGGGCTCCACCCAGACAAAATTCATCTCAATCTGTCAGGCCTCATGGCTGGTGAACCTGTGAGAAAGGCAGACTCTCAGGCCCCACCCAGTCCAACTGAATCAGAATCTGGGTGATCCCCAGGTGTGCTAAATTTTGAAAAGCACTACATGGGCCTCATACTTAAACTACAAGATGCCCAGGTGTGAAATTGTGATTTATAAGAAATGTCTTTGGTCTCCCTCCCCAGTTCTGGCACAGAGCCCCTAAAACCTTTGGAATTTCCTAGGCGATCAGAGTGATAAAGTTGTCTTTTGTTATGTTAGTGAGGCAACTTCAATATTGCATCTAAGGATGAGAGCTGGTTGCCAGGGGCCCCAGGTGCATAAGTAGAGGGCTGGAACTCTCAGGGGAGGCTAGAGGGGCTTGATAAATGGATCAACCATGACCGAGTAGTGAAGCCACCATAAACCCCTAAAAGAATGGGGTTCAGAGAGCTAGAACTAATATCTGATGACTCGATGTTCATTTCGAACCAGGGGAAGAACAGAGAAATAGCTCGGAAGTCCCAGCATATACCACGTAAAGGTCGTGAAGCAGCTGCTAGAATCAAAACCAGGTTTTAATAGTTTCTGCAGCAGCTGTAGGACACTGGGCAAATTATTTACCTTGTAAGCCTCAGTTTGCTTATCTGTAAAATGGAGAGAACTCGTGGAGTCCTGGCAACCTGTCAGGAGAGCTAAATGTGTAATAAAGCTCTTGACAGAGTTTCTGGTACGGATGCTGAAAAACAGTAGTTTCCTCATTGGTGATTCAATGAGTGATTCAATTTCAACCCCATGGTCTTTCTGGGGAAGATTTTGAGCAGAAAACAGACAAGATGTGAACAATAACCCCTTCGCAGAGTATAAACACTAATGTCGCGGTTTATAAATAACTCTGGTGGCTGTGGAGGACTATTTGTCTCCTCGAGGCAAGCCTCCCTTAATCCACCACGCTGGCTTGCTACAAATGTAAAAAGAAGAACAATGACAACGAATATTACAAGAAAACATAGGGAGGCATGAAAATCAAAAAGGCCTTAAGTGATAGGAAAAAGGAACAGGAACTAGGTTAATATTATGCAGAAGACCCTCTAGATAAATACCAGAGTGAAAAGACAGCTAATTGAAGAATGAGAGAGTTTTCTTAACCAGTGCTAGCTGAGTAAAAATATAATTATCTTTGATTCATGAAGATTGCTACAATATGACTCATTTACCAAAACAGTTACTAGCAGAATTACATTTGTTACTGCGGGGAGGCCACGTGGGAGCTAGGGCTGTAGTAAACACCAAATCTGTTTGTACTTTCACTGAGGCACCTTGAAAGAGACTTTTGTTTCTCCTGAGCAGTTTTCTGTGCTGCTGGGGCTCTCAGGTGATTATCAGGAAGGCAGGGGCCTTCCGGGGAGGTGGGAAATGCTAATGCCACTGCTCCCAGCTGGGTCCTGGGAGGACTGGGTCTGCTTTCCTGGCCTGGGCAAGGCCCTGTCTCTGCATCTCCAGCTTCTTGCCTTCTGCAAGTGAAGTCACAGCTTCTCAGCAGCTGTGCCCTTGGCTTTCATGCATATCCAGTTGATATCTCTCTCCTCAGAGATTACACACAAACCTAGAAACTGGGAGACACTCCTTTTTGTTTATTAGTTGTCTGAGTGCTCTAAGAAGAAGAAAACTAGCCTCTGCTGTTCAGATGTTAACCGGGGTGGGCTGGGTGCTCATCCGTGTAGCCCAGAGCCATTTAAAGATCGAAGCCCTCAACAATCAGTGCGTAGATGATGACTGCAAGGTCAATGCCCTCCAACAGGTGGGAACATGCTGGGCAGAGGGAATCTCAAAGGTACAGGGGGTCTTAGAGGTGTTCTGGCCCCACCTCCCAAGGCTGGGGGTGGTTCCAGGGGAGTGATGAGTGTGTAAGTGATGAGGGGACCCGTACGATTTATAAAAATAGAATGAATGGCACAGGAAGAAATAAAAAGTTGCATTTCTGACACAGTACAAGAGCACTGCAGGGAGAATGGTCCAGAAAAAGGCAGCGGCAAACAGTTCTGCATGTACAAGAGTAATGAAAATAAATACAGCTTACAAGCCTAATGACGACCATTTCAGAGCAGGTTGGGACCCTAACTGATACAAATGAGGATCATTATCATCCCTGAGCTCTCCTGTGCAGTGTAGGACAAGAACAGAGCAAATAGAAGGAAATGACCAGGGCTATCGTGGTAGAATGATAACCCCACACCAGACCTGGGTCTCTTAATAAGAAAAACCATTTTCATCTCCAATCCCAAAGCCACAGGAGGCCCCAAAGACCATCAATATAAATGCTGCTTAGCTTGTCCTCATCCTAGGGTAATTAATGTTTTAAGAACCACCCACATCTCTTTGCTCCCAATATGCATGAGTACGCATTTCCTTTCGGCCTAGGAGCTGAAGATGATTCCACAGATGATTCTCTCTTGGGCTGAGACTGACCCAGGTGCTAGGCAACACCTTAAGTACCTTAAATACATTATTTCACTAATTCCAAAGCACAGGCCTAAGAGGCAGGTGTTACCAATATCCCCATTTTATAGAAAAGGCTATATGAGGCTCAGAGAGGTCGAGTAACTTGCCTAAGGCCAAACAGTAAGTGACAAGTCAGAGATTAAATCAGCTCTGATAGGCTGTTTTTAGGGTCAACCTCTGTGAGGAGGTGACAAAGACTTAAAGTAGCAGCTATGTCAGAGCAGACAGGAAGGGAAGAATCATTCTATGCAGAGAGAGGACCTATGCAAAGGCCCAGGAGTAGAAAGGAGTTTGGAAGGTATGAGGACCATTCAGGTGGCTATCACTGAATATCAACCCACTCTAAAACTGGGGCTTAAGACAACAGCGCTTGTTCACTTGGTCCGAGTTTTTCAGTTTGGGCAGGGCTCATAGGGACAACTTATTACTGTGCCATGTACTGTCAGTCATGACAACACAACTGGAGCTGCAGCATCCACTTGTTTTAAATTATTTTTTAATTAAATTCAATTTAGCTAACATATAGTGCATTATTCATTTCAAAGGTAGAATTTAATGATTCATCAGTTTGCATACAACACCCAGTGCTCATCACTCACTTGCACTGCTTAAGGCCCATCACCCAATTACCCCATCTAACAACCCTCAGATTGTTCCCTAGAGTTAAGAGTCTCTTATGGTTTCCCTCTCTCTTTTGTTTCTTTTTTTTTTTTAAAGATTATTTATTTATTTATATGAGACAGAGGCAGAGACACAGGCAGAGGGAGAAGAAGTCTCTCCCCATGGGGAGCTCCATGTGGGACTCAATCCCAGGATCCTGGGATCACAACCTGAGCTGAAAGCAGATGCTCAACCATTGAGCCACCCAAGTGCCCCTGTTTTTATCTTATTTTTCCTTCCCTTCCCCTGTGTTCATCTGTTTTGTTTCTTAAATTCAACATATGAGTGAAATCATATAGTATTGGTCTTTCTCTGACTGACTTATTTTGCTTAGCATAGTGCCCTCCAGTTCCAACCATGTCATTGCAAATGGCAAGATTTCCTTCTTTTTGATGTCTGCATAATTTTCCATTGTATATCTCTACCACATCTTCTTTATCCATTCATTTGTGGGTGGACATCTGGGCTCTTTCCATATTTGGGCTATTGTAGACATGGCTGCTATAAACATTAGGGTGCATGTGTCCCTTCAAATCACTATTTCTGTATCCCTCAAATAACTAGTAGTGGAGCATCCACTTCTAATGTTGCTTACTCTTGTGGCAGGAAAGTTGGTGCTGGGGGCCTTGCTTTTCCTTCACCCGGCCTCTTCACATGGCTGCTTAAGCCTCCTCCTGCATGGCAGCTGAATTCCCAGAGGGAAAAGGTGGAAGCTGCCAGTTCTTTCAAAGGCAGGGCTTGCAACTGGTAAAGTGTTATTTCTACCATGTTCTACTGGACACCTCAGTCACAAGCCCAGCCCCAATTCAGTGGGAGGAATGACACAGTGAAGGGGAGCATAGTTGACTAGGGGTGGAGGAGCAGGGAAGGGGTGGGTCCTGGAACATGACAATGAAGGAGAGATTTTGCAAGGCTTTATTGGCCATGTGAAGGAGCCTTGATCTCACCGTAAGTTTAGTAAGAAACCTTGCTTCCTTCTGGGCCCTTGCTAGTATCTCAACTTTAGTAGAAGACTAAGGAAGTACTCAAGGGATTTCAATTTAAGGCCATAGAGCAAATCTGTACGCACATAAGATGCATTTAGTTCAGGCATTAATGAATATCAGGCATTAGTACACTGTCATCCTCACATACTAGCTCCCCTCAAATTTTACCTCTTGCTGAGTGACCCGGATGACACATCAGGTTTCCAGGATGCAGAAACAATGTCAGTATGCCTCACCAGATACCATAGAAGGTCACACCACCTTCTCGTGGAGAAATGACTGCTACACATTTCCTTGTCCACACACCACCTTTAAATATGTTATACTCCTGAAAACCAAATTCAGTGCCTTCAGTTTTGTCAGTCATCTGTATACAAGCATCCCTTTGAGGTCAGGAAGCTTGGCTGTGCCCATGCAATCTAACTCTCAGATCCAACATGACCCCTCAATGTCTCAGTATCTTCAGGGTTTGAGAAGTAGGTCCATTTGTTCCGGTTAGAGTCGTTAGATGAGAGAGAAAGAGGAATTGTTGTTTGTTTTTAAGATTTTTACTTATTTATTCATGAGAGAGAGAGAGGCAGAGACATGCAGAGAGAGAAGCAGGCTCCATGCAGGCAGTCCAACGTGGGACTTGATCCTGGGTTTCCAGGATCATGCCCTAGGCTAAAGGCCATGCTAAACCACTGAGCCACCTGGGCTGCCGAGGAGTTTTTTTTCTTTGTTGATTGGGACCTGAACTTTTCTGAATACCAGGGGGTATAGATGTTATGATACTATGGAGACCAGAATGATGCTACTTACCCAGTATTAAATATCTTTTGCACTGAGGTGCTGAAGATACAGAGATAAGTTAGATACCACCCAAGTTCTTGAGCTGCTAAGTACAGTGAAAGCAACTACCCATAAATAGAATTTTTCAATATAGTGTAGCAAATGTAGCAGCAGAGGCTTTCAAAGGATACAATGAGAGCAGAGAAGTGGGAGACCTACCTTAACTTTTTGGGAGTAATGAGGCTGGAGACACTTTCTGGAGAAGGTGATTCGGGCCTGAATTTAAAAGGAGGAATAGTGGTTAGGAAAAGTAGTTGAGGCAGAAATAAAACTGAGAAAGAGACTTACTAGTGTGAGACATCAGGCATATGTGTGTTTAGAGGAAAGGGATTCATGGCAAAGCAACAAAACTAAAAAACTTTAATGCAGATCATGGCAGGGAATGGAGAAGGCTGATCACAGAGGGTAGTGCATGCCATGTTAATGAACTTAGCATTTATTCTGTAAAGATCAGTGATTTCTTAGATCTGATTTTTGTTGTAGATAAATTATTCTGGCAGAAAAAGGAAGAAAGACAATATTGAGGCAAAAGTGAAGGAGGGGGACCAATAGGAAGTACTAACTCAATTCAAAAGAGAAGGATCTATGGCAATGATGGGGGAATGGAAAATATGATATAGATCTGAGAAACATTTATGAGGTTGAATTATCAGAATTTAGCAATAGATTTGATACAAGGGGAGATGGAGAAACTCAGGAGACTCCTGGACTTGAGAAAATAAAAAGAAAAAAATGAGAAGAATGCACAGGGAAGGAGTTGTGTCTAGACTAACACATTGAATCTGAGGCATCTGATGGTATTTCAAATTGGAGATGGCCAACATTCATTTGGGTGATGAGTTCAAGGTTGAAAGTAGATGTTGAAACTAGAAAAGTAGGGATGGATGTGTGCTCTCATAGGATGGTTGAGACTCTCTAGACCCAGAAGACTAGTGACCATAGAATGGAATCCTGGAGCTCATAAAATTTTAAGGGAGTGGCCAAGAGGAGAAAAGGTCATAGAAGCAGCAGAAGAATCCTCACAATCCTGCATAATTAAACCCAAGGAATTCAAGATTCAAAAAGGTAATTGGGGTGATCAGCAGAACAGAATATACCAGAAAAGTCTAGTGAAGCAAACAGTCGATGTAAAAGTGACCACTGGATATATGGCCTGATGGAATTAGAAAACAGATTTTAAAGGTTGAAGAATAATAAGTACGAGATGAAGATGTTAAGATGAAACAGCATAGGATAGACTTGAAAGAAATTGGGCTGTGAAGGGGAAGAGAATACTAGCAAAATGGGAGTGGGGTAGTCAATTGAATTTTTTGCTTGTTTTTTGTTTGTTTCTTAAGGCTAGGAGAGACTTCCTCATTAATGAGATGAGGGAAATTAGCCACAGAAATGGGAGACATTTTATGACACAAGATCCAGAAAGGATATGAAAAGTTGGAAGCAGAGGGTAGGCTTAAAGAGCCTTCTGAAGAGCACCCTGTCCTCTGAGGCAGGAGAATAATGGGTTCAGATCTACTTCAGCCATGAAGCAGAGGAAGCTCCTACCTGGTGGCATCCCACCCCTCACATTTTCTGAGCCCAGGGCAAGAGTACAAAGAGATGCTCACATATCTATGTCCAGATATCTAAAAATTAGAAATCAATGAATGATTAACTTAAATGAAACTTGTTTGATAGATAAGATGCATATGCTCAATAGAACACTCCTATCTTGATAGAAATGCCTTCTTTAACACTTGGGAATTCAAGTTCTAATTTAGGATCTTGTACTCCTCTCAGCTCCAAACTGAAATGTGAAGGCAGATCAGGAGCCACCACCAGCTTATGGAGCCATGTCTCTGTTCCCACCACTGGCCAGCCCATGGGGCCACTTCTCTGTTCCCACCACTGTCCAGCCCAAGGGGCCACTTCTCTGTTCCCACCATTGGCCCCACTGTACAGGGCAAGGGAGCTGACAAGTACATGTGAGGACACCCAAGGCTATGTGCCCAGGGTCTGTCCACATACTTGGATCTGTCCATTCCTTGGCCACTGCTTGGGCCTAGAGCTTCATCCACAGTGGGTTCATCTACCTTGAGGAGAAAGGATTTGGGGAAGAAGCCCACACAGGCCATGGAAGCAGGCTCATGGCAACCTGTGCAAATCACTCTGGGTCCTGTGAACTTATCACATGTGGGAAGAATGCACCAGGAAGTGAGGGGTGGCCCTGGGTGAGCATGTCCCCTTAGCTCTACACACTCCTTGCTCTATAGGGAAGAGCCCAGGTGACAGAGGCCAGAATGATGCTCTCTAAAGCACAGGACGCAGGCCAGGGGCCCCTCTTGCCTAGGCCCAGGGGTGGTACAGACTGAGAGACTCATTTTCTTGATGAAACAAAAAAGCTAAGACTCTGGTGGGACCAAAGTTGGGTGGGAATCCTTCCAGAGCTATCAACACCACCTTGCAGATTTGGTTCTCTTAACTCTTGAGAAATGGTATGCAAGCTGTTTGCCATGAGAATTTGTTTAACTTGAAGTAGACCCCCATACCAGGCAAGCAAATGTTGATTGGAATCTTTGAGATACTACAACTTGTAGGCATTTGCTTGGAAGACCTTTCTCTCTTCCTTGCCAACTTGAATGGGCATGTAAAGTTTGCTTTGTGACAAACATGTAAACTGAAAGAAAAAAAAAATGTGCCTCACATACTCCACTTCAAAGCCAGAGGGCTATTAAACCTGATTTTGGCTCAGGAGTCCCCAGGCAGTGTTGAAAGCAGGTCACCTTCAGAAAGAGATCTGAGGGGTGCCTGGGGGACTCATTGAGTTAAGCATCTGACTCTTTATTTCAGCTCAGGTCATGATCTCAGGGTTGTGAGATTGAGCCCCATGTGGGGCTCTGCACTGGGCATGGAACTGCTTAAGATTTTCTCTCTCCCTCTCCCTTTGCCCTTCCCTGCCTTCTAAAAGAGAGAGAGAGACAGAGACAGAGACAGAGAGACAGAGAGACAGAGAGAATGAGAAAGAGAGAAACAGAGATCTGGTCATCCTGAAGGCTGCAGGAGAGTCTTCTCTGAGTTTAGACGACACCAATGGCCTGCAGAGACAGGGACCAACAGAAGATGGGATGTCCAGAGAGCATTTGTTTTTAAATCTCAAAACATATTAACTTTCTTACAAAGAAAATGAAATTGTTTGAAAAGAAAGACAATGGCATAAATTGAATAGTGCAGAAATGACAAAACGTTTAAAATATCTTCATATATTTATAAAATTTTCATAATGTTTCTTTAAGGATATTTTATCTCCCTGTATAATTATACCTGAACACTGACCAAATGATGCTTTTCAAAAAAATATTAGTTTTCAAAGATCTGTTCAACCATTAATTTCCTGTAACAGCTGCTGAAATCTTATAATCTGCATTTTATTGCTATGAAAACTAAAATATGAAGCAGTTAAGTGACTACCCAGTGAACAAGTGGCAGAATTGGAAATAGCACCCAATATGTCATCCTCCCTATTAAATCATGCTTCTTGCTAACCTACAGGTGCCTCTTCCCACTCTAATGTACTTTCGAGTCATGACTACTAAATGTGCGAGCCTACTAGGAACCTACAACCATGCTGTATCTAGCTATATGTTAGATGCTGCTAAACAGCTTCATCGCAAGAGTCTGAGGATAGAATTTGAGACTTTTTCTTTGAGGACAAAGTAATTTAAGACGTGTCATCCAATGTGCCACATGTCAATAAAAGGGAGTCCTGGTTTAGGATAAAGACAGTAAGGAAAATATTCAAAAAGGATTTAGATAAATTAATGTACAATGCAGGCACCTGGGTGGCTCAGTGGTTGGATGCCTGTCTTTGGTCCAGGGCATGATCCCGGGGTCCTGGGATCGAGTCCCACATCGGGCTCCCTGCATGGAGCCTGCTTCTCCCTCTGCCTGTGTCTCTGCCTCTCTCTCTGTGTCTCTCATAAATAAATAAATAAAATCTTTAAAAAAATTAATGTACAATGCGTTTACAATATACGGCTTCATATCAAACATCTCTGTTGTCTGAATACCACTCCCCAACTTTAATTTGCCCCTCTCACAGCAATTATTATCAACTACCTCATATGTAAGTCTATTTATGCACATTTTATTTTCCCTACTAAATCCTAAAAGCAAGGATTGTGTGTCATATCCTTGTGGGTCCTTCACAGTACACAACAATGCCTTTCTCGTGATGGCCGTTCAGTAGGATGTGCCTGAATGACAGCAACAATAGAATGACTATTTTGGATCACATCACTAGTCATTTGAAATTGATAGCACACAGACCCAGCCCTCCCGATCACCTCAATCTTGGGATCCCTGTCAAAGAGCACTGGGTAGGATGAATGGCAAGTCAAAACCAATAGCAATTCTCATGCTCTTGAACCACAAGCCCAAGGAAGGGTTTTGCTTTACAGAAATACTACTGTTGAGATTTCAACAGTCAACCAAATGGATACACGTCCCTCACTTTCATTTCCACGCTGACTCATCAGACCAAAAAAGACAACTAACATAAGAAAACATAACATAAAAATCTTAAGTGAAAGATATTTATTTCAACTATATGGGGGACTCCTTACTGGTGAACTTGTAGTCAGGGAAAATCTGTTTATTGTGAAGTAAAAGGAAAGTCCCAGATCATTAGGAAGCATCCTGCAAACCCAAAGAAAGGAAGTCAATAGCGATGTTCCAGTGTGTGTTGTATCTAAACTAAACTACAAAAGTAGCTTTTTACCATTGCATGTAAATGATGTCTGGAAAATAGCCTCGTTTACATAATTGCACAGCTGTGGACAGTCTGGCTTCCAAAATTCAGGATGCATATTGATAGCATGTGTCAGACCCATAAAAGGGTTAATTTTGAAAACAGCCACTTTCATATACAGATGGAGACAGAGTGCCATCATCAATGTTTAATCAATCAATAGGCATTTATTCCTATGATATAAAGTTTACATTATCCTCCATCTGGAGCAAGTGGAGGAATAAGGAAGAGAATCTGTCAAAAGCAAAATTACTTCTTGTTAGCTTTGCCCCTGTAATTTCAGTTCAGCTTAGTACATGTTAATCTTTTTTATGACTTAAATAAGGCAATGAAAATGATTATACTTTAACCCTCTTGTGACTTTCTCAAACACTTTAATTGAAACCCAACATTTAGATCAGGCTCTGGGATAAGCTGTCAGACCTCCGTCTCATATCATGATCAGATAATTGGCCATTTACTTGGTAGGTTCCGTTTCTTTACCAGTTTGGTTAAGCTCTGTCGTTCTAGATTTCTCAACCCCTCTCTTTCTGCACTAACTCTGCTCTCTGTTTAACTTCTAAGGCTGGGAGACACTGTCGTAGAGTACGTGAGTGATCATGTTAGGTTAAAATAAACCCATGTTTAAATTCCAATTCCATAGAACTGCCTGTGTGAGTCCCTAAATAACATTCCAGCCTCCCTAAGATTGTTTCTTGATCTGTGGAATCTGTAGAATGGCTACACAAGTGCCTGCCTCATGAAGTTGTTGAGATTAAATGAAATCGCATATATGAAATGCCTGACACATGCAGACTACTTAATTCATGACAATCTTTCCCCTACCCTCAAATGGAACCACTTGTTTTCTCTGCATGTGGAGTAGCATTTTGTCAGTCTTGTTGTTTGTTTGTTTCATTTGCTAGACTCTGTCTCATTAATTCACATGGTCAAAGCACAGTGTAGAAGAAGCACATTTGTGTCTTTCATTTGTGAAAAGACTAATTAGTAAAGGGGGGGGGGGAAGGATCAACCATGCAAATGTGGTTAGTTGATCACCAGGGAGGATAATTATTTATTATTATGTTGATATATTGTTTAAATTATTATTTATTATATAAGTTTGATAATTGCCATTACTGGGAATTGAGTTGGGGTGAGAGGAGGTTAGTAAAAGTCTGTACCCTCCAGACAGGGTAAATAATACAGAGAAAGGCACATTGCCTAAATGCATGTATCAGAGAATACACGTGCTATTCTCCATCGTATCTTAGCACCTAAAATTCTTAGTAAAGAGTCAAGTGGATAGGAATTTATAAATTCTCACTGTGGCTACTAGGATTTGTCCATTCATGTGTAGAGTATTAAAGACTCCCAGAGGAAAGGTCTTGAAACCCCCTGTACTTTCAGTGACAATCGTCTATGATGTGCAGAGAATCTCCAGGAGGAACATAGAGAGCTCCCACCATTGTGTTTAAGCTCCCAGATCAACACGGGCAGTTTAAGATAAGACAAAAACCTAATTCTCATTCTAGCAATTTGTGTGTGGTTCAGGGCAACGTGGGCAGCCACTGCAGTGCAGCATAAAATCAGGAGGTACTAATGAATAATGAATAAAGGTGCACTCCCAAACCAGACCATCAAATGGCAAGTCTAACTTGATTTCACAACCCAAACCATTGTTCACCCACATGGTCTGCTTCTTACGATCTCTACGCCCTACTTCTCTGTTCACCACCTGCTAAACCACTAAGCCAGCTGATCACAACAGATTCAACCTGTTTCTTTCCTCAAACCTAGACTTTGCATCACAATCAGGAATTCTACAGTAGGAATCCAGAGTGCAGCTTCTTAATATTTGCTAATTCTGATGCTCCGAGGGTCCCACGAGGTCATCCGCTGGGCATTGCTCACAATGCAAAATCAAACGTGTTGAGGTGGAGTGGCTGTAGTTTTATTTCTGAACACCCCACCCACCCCTGAGAGATGCACCGACTGAACAGAGTGTAGCCCATAACCAATCCCCCAGGACAGAGAACGCATGAAATAATTGCATTTCTTCATTTTTCTTTTAGTCAGCCTAAGTCAAATTCTAAGCTCTAGCCCCGCGATGAGTAGAAAAGTGGAATTCGGTCATTATGAATGAATTCAGTTGGACCACACAAAAGTCACTGGATCTTAAGTAGGACAGAACCTTATTGAGGCCCCACTGGTCATGAGACATTGAAGGACACAGGATATGGTGGGGTCTCCATGGTTCTAGCCCTTTGGGATACAGCAGCTCACTTGCTCTGCTCCACTCATGGGACTCAGAAAATCTTTGATGTACTGGAATCCCCATGCTTCCTGATGAGTGTTCCAGGCAGACATCTCTCTGAGTGGCACCCCTCCTTTTGGCGACTGCCCCTGCTCCCCGCCACTATTGAAATCCATCAGCCTCCAATCTGCTTCCAGTCCTTGGTGGAAGATGTCTCACCTCCCCTCTCAGTGCTCTCAAAAGCACTCTGGCTCTCCCCTACTTCTCTGGAGATATCTGATCTCCTCTGAGCGTAGGCATTTATAAAAATCAGGAAGAGCTTCCACTTCTGAGGCAAGAGAGGGCAAACCCTGAATTTCTGTTAGAAAATTCTAGGAAGGGTGGAAATGACCCCAAAAAAGGAAGTAAAGCTAAAATCTTAGAAAATTATCCTGTGCCACTGGTCCCATAAGCAAGCAGGCGATAAGTGTTGTCCTTGACTTTTTGGCCTGGGAACTGGCTAGGACCAAATGTTCCCAACGGAGAGATAGGAGCCACAGTTAAATGTCTCAGCTCCAGGGATGCTGGCTGTGTGAGAACTGAGAAACAATCACGGGTGTTTCAGGGCAGTGCCCCTGTGTGCCTTCCCACCCATCCCTCAAGTGATTCTGGGGAGAGGTTCACATGGATTGGAATGGGAGTGGATTGCATGGAAGAGGGAAGATGAAATAAAAGAGTCGTAATACAAAAAGCATGGCAGGAATCTCCAAACACAAGCCATCCTGGGATGCTTGGAGCCTGAAATCCATCAGGATATTTGGAAGGGCCAAAGGGATGACCAGTTAGATGTCTGCCAGCAGGGGACTCTGAGAAGGAAGAGAGAAGCCTTGCCACGGAATCCTGTTACTGCGCAGAGCTAGCCTGGAGCCAGAAAAAATCATGTTTCCCTGGAACTACACAGAACCATGCAACAGATACACGGAGGACAAACAGCAAAGGAAGACCACAAGGCATGGATCAAGAGGACAGGTGAGGCAGACACACTCATCACTCAGAGACTCCATCAGGGAACTGGGGCTTCCGTATCCTGGGACCCATTTACAGAAGGTTCTGGAAGAGTCCACATCGACTGCCATTTGCCAATGCAGAGACTTCTGACGCTGCCCTGTCAGTCTGGTATTGTTTAAAACACACTGCACTCGATGCTTCTCAAACACAAAAACCTCTTAATACTATCAGAAAACAGTTAATCTTCTTAAATGACAAAGTATCTCAGCCTGGTGCTGATGTGATTTGACAGAGATTGAACTTAAGCAAATGTTTACGGGAACAGGAAGCAACGATTAACAAATTCATTAATTCAATTACAGCACAGGGTAGCTCCTCAATAAATGTTTGTTGTCGCTGCTGCTGATGATAATTAAAATCCTGTTTATAGATGGGTTGTGATGTATAATCATTTCATAGCTATCTAAGTCCTTATGCCTTGATGAGAACTATCATTATGTGTAAATATTGACTAAGGCTGAGCCTCACACATGCCATTGAAATTCAAGTTTTTAATCTCCTACTAACCAACAATAATGAACTAAACTGGGACCTCAGTCCAAACAAACAACAAGCTGGGCTGGTGGTGGAAGTGCAGACATGATCCTGAGTCAGTGTATCTTGTGGTCATTGCTCCATATTCTACAGACAATCTGGACTTGTCTGACAGAAATTTTACATGAAGAAATACTTCTGGTATTTCTTTGTCATTTAGTGGCTTTGGGGATTTCTCGGGGTGAAGTTCTCTCTCCAGTTGGGCTCCTCCACAAAGTACCAGGAGGAGGTTGTGAGGCTCCAATGGGCTGCTGGTACTCCCACTGCCACCAGCTGGAATCTCCTTAGAGGTAAAGAGGAGCAGTAGGTTTTTCTTTAGGAGACTGTCTTGGGCTCAGCAGGACCCAGAAAATTAGTTTCTAAATGCCAGCCCAAACTGGTGAGAATCTAAGTAGCCAAGTTTGGTTCCTTCAAGCATCCACACATTTCCTAATTTTGAGCAGCAAGTTATAGATCACATGGATAGAAATGGGTCCCCTTTAGACGCACACGTAAACTGGTTAATAATTCACTGGATAGAAATGATTTACAGGCCACCATTTGTAAGGGACCTAGAATAAGGCAGGCAGCAACTTTAAAAATCAATAAACTCAAGCCCAGACTCACAATATGCCACAGGTTACCCTTCAATGTCATCCACCCCTGAGAAATGAGCTGAGGTATTTGCACCACCAGGTCTACCAGAAAGGAGTAGCTGCATTTCCTCTGCAGAGAGTTTGAGGGAAGGGGGATGGTCTCTTTTACAGGCATGAATGAGATTAGTATGAAGGGGGCACTAAATATTAATGTGCTTTTCTCTTCTGCGTTTCTGTACACATACCTTCTCTCATTTGGAAGTACTTATTGAAGGGAAAGGGTAGGGAAGAAAGCATTAGGATTATTCGAACAGAAATTCTAAGAGAAATAAAAGTGTTTGTATTTAGCTTTTGGCATTCAAAGCTGAGAAACACAATAGGTTGAAAAACAGATTTTGTAGTGAGGGGAGAGAAAGAAAGCACACTTTCTGATTTCCTTTAGTATATCAGAAACCAAGCCTAAGGGCTCAGATCTTAGTTTTTTTTTTTCTTCCACAATGCAGAGAAAATTCCCTTTCTGCTAACACTTGTTGCCCTCACAAAGAAAGAGGATGTGTCATAGAGGAAGACATAGAGATGGAAGATTCTGAGCATCTAAGAAAAATTTAGAAGTTGCCTTTTCTAGGAGGGAATTATGAGAAGAGCCGAGAGAGGCCAAGAAAGCAAGTACCAACATCAAGAGTCTCATGGCCTACTCCTTATCCTCGGGGTGACATAAAACTTGTGAAATAGCCAGAAAAAGTATGGGAGATCCAGCAAACTCTGGGCTAGTGGCATATTCCCAGGGTATAGAAGGGAGTGACAACAAGTCTTCCCCTTGGCCCTGCAGAATGAATAATCCCATCAGTGGAAATGGTATGATGGGTTCTCTGACTTCCCCCTTCCTATTGATGTGCAAGGGGACTGAAGAGGAACTTTTTGCTTCATGCAAGAATTCAGAGGGGGTCGGGCAGCCCTGGTGGCTCAGCGGTTTAGTGCAGCCTTCAGCCCAGGGTGTGATCCTGGAGGCCCGGGATCGAGTCCCATGTCAGGCTCCCTGCATGGAGCCAGCTTCTCCCTTTTAAGTTTTTTTTTTTTAAGTTTTTTTAAGTTTTAAAAAAATTCAGAGGGGACCAACAGAGGTGGGTTGAAGTAATAAGGCTCTCAGATGAGGGCTTTAAGAGAAGGGGCAAATGGCCCAAACCAGTTGTAGACACTAGTACACCAGCACCCTGGGAGCTGGATGTACCCAGCCACACCTCAGTGGTCACCAAACCCATAAGACAGGAAAGGCAATCACTCCATCTTGGAAGACAGTAGAGATACAGAAGACCTCACTTCCAGGAGGCCATATGCCATCTGGGGGACAAGCAGGGCCACAGATGGGAAATCTGAGAGACCCAAAGAGGCAGAGGCTTAACCTATTCATCAGAAAAGCTTAATGGAACTTTACTACAAGGTGGGGTCCCCTGCCCTCCCCACACTACCTAGTAGACTAGGGTTTGTGATAGATAAGAATAATAAAGAGGTCATATTTTCTTTGGGCAGAGGAAAGCAGCATGAGCAAATTTGCAACTTAGGTCAGGAGCTTCAGGAAAAGTCTAAATCAGTTATATGTCTAGCTGGAAGATTCTGAGCCTTGGGAAGAGTCAATGTTACTGATTTCAAGAACATAAAATCCCATTCTTTTCATTCATTTAATAAAAGTAGCATTTTATATTGTCGTATTGGTTTTATAGTATATTATAATCTATGTATAACCCATAAGTTTTTAAGTTCTAATTTTTTTTCCAGTTGATGAGCAAAGGTGCCAGGACATTTCTTCTCCTCCTCTTCCTTCATGCCATGGCTGGGCTGTCCCATACAAACACCTCCTCTGGGGCAGATCAGAACTCTCCCCGTCTACCCAGGGATGAAACAGGAATGGAATAATTGGCCACTTGGTAACGTGGGGCCAAGGAGAGGAAAAGGGACCTCAAGAGTCTGTAGCAAAGAAATGAAGGGAGAGGATACCCTCAGGATGAGAACTCCCAAGGTCCAAGGGAGAGGTGGCCGGGCAGGTGGCTGGGAGAAGAAAGAGGGAAGGCTCCCATGTGCAATATGTGGAGTGGCTGGAGCCATCTGAACAGGTTGAGAAGCTACTTCCTACTCTCTGGCCAATGGGAATTAGGAGTTACAATGGAGATTTTTGAGCCAGAGGTAAGGAGCTGTATTGTACATCTACACATCCTCCTGGAAACTTGTGTGTGTGTGTGTGTGTGTGTGTGTGTGTGTGTGTGTGAGAGAGAGAGAGAGAGAGAGAGAGAGAGATTGAGTACAGTAAAACTGGCCAATAAGACATTTCCTGGGAATAGCCATAGTGTCGCTCCTTCCAACATGAAGAACAGGGTCACGAGTTATACAACACAGAGAATCACTCCAAATACATTTAAAAATGGTCATCTTATTTTTTGTTGTTGCTATAATTTGGAGCAATTTCCATAGCTAAATAATATTTAACTCTAACTTTCTTTTCAAACCAGGAAAGCAGTATATATATATATATTGCTGGTCAGAAACAAAGTCATACAATTTTTAAAGTTACTTTAAACCAGATCCATTGGTGTATCTGGATGTGTGTTTATAGTTACTGTGCTTTCCAAAAATTAAAATATATTGAAGAAGAATGGAGAGTGGAGGTAGCAGAGATGTTGTAAGGTGGGGGGGAGAAGAACACATCAACATTCCCAATTCCTGGATCAGTGTTCCCCAACTTGCTAGTGAGATGTTGGACTGCGTGCAGGATTCCAAATGTTCGTGCCTGGACACCCTGTCCATTGTTTTATTTTACTACCTCAGTTCAAACAAATGTCTCACACCTTTCTGGTTTGCTCCTGAATCTCTATCGCAGGAACAAATATTAAGAGACAGGCAAGCAGTCCAATAGAGCAAAGAGTGATTACTGCAAAGAATGATCTTGAGGTTCACTTGGGTTTTTCAGAAAGCAAGAAATGGTTCGTGGGGCTGTGAGCCGGCATCTGACTTAACTGCTATAAACGTAAGTGGCTCTTCACCGCGACACACTCTCCAAAAAAACACCCCTTTTCTGGTGCATGGGACATACGAGGAACCACCTAAACTGTCATATAAATTTATTTCAGCATCAAATCATTCCAGCATGAAAATCTTGACAATTTAAATCTCTCCAGAGAGAAAGAGGAGAGAGAGAAAAACAATGTTCTTCCCTTTAATTTGGTGAGAATAAGCAGCAAGTATGATGTGAGGAACCTCCTGTTTTGTGCTGTGCCTTTGAAGAAAGAACAAAACACAATGTCCAGAGATAAATTGTCGTGTTCTGAAGCTACAGTTTCTTACAGATTCTTGAGGAAATGTTGCCACCTTCTGGACAAAAGCGCAATAAGCAGTCATCACAACCTTGACATCCAGCCTGTTTATAAACGCATTTACTGGGTTAGTAAAGAAGGATTTTGCTTTGGCTTTCCTTCTCTTCTGTCATTATGCCTGCACAACATTGATATACCAAAAAGAAGTCCCTATAAAAGCACTGATCACACACATAATAGAACAGAAAGCCCATTTCACAAATTAAGCAGATTCTTCAAAGGAATAATCAATCACGCTGACAAAGTTTACCAGATTTTTAAAATATCCTTTGCAGACTTCTTAACTCTTACAGGATTTGGAGAAGGGTAGATAGATTCTCATCCAGATTTTCTCTTTGGTTTTCTTTTATTCATTCTTTCTATCTTCCGAAAATGGGTTTAAGTAGGCATAACTACATGGCCTTGAACTTGATTTTTTGAAAATCTATTTTACTTTTTTAAAGTCATCAGTAATATCTTGAGCATCAAAAAAAAAAAAGAAATGCCAGTAGTCATATCTTGATCAGTTGTAAAATATTTATGTCTCCTTTGCCCTTTCAGTGGGTCCCCTTGCATTAGTCAATCTCGAATGTGAAGAAGTCCACAAGTCTAGCACCTTTCTTTCTCAGCTGAATGAGCACAGGATAGAGGACCTGCATCCCTGCTCCCCTCATCCTCTCAGCATGTAGGACCCTGTCCTCCCTCATTCAGAACCTGGCAGGGAAGGTGGCCTCATCCTTCTGAGAAGTTTACTCTTGTCTGTGAGGCCACAGTGGGTGGTGATTGACAGCCCCGTGCACCTGCAGAAGCACTGTGCCTACTTATACCAGGGGAGGGCCCATGCTGGGGTCCATGCTCACTCCCCGCCCTGTGTCCCTGAAGCTGCGGATGGATCGTCCTTGTTCCCTAAACTGGGGGGGGGGGAGGCGTCCAGAGGCCTGTCACCCCATCCCAGAGGAACAATTCAGCACTAGAACCGCCCCCCCTCAATTTCTTCTATGCTGGTCTCCTGGCTGGAAGGCAGCAGGAAGTTTCACAGCATCCTTGTGAATGAGGTAAGTGGACGGGAAGGAGGGGAGGCAAATTTCTTCCACCAAGTGGCAGGCAGTTCTTTTTGTCGTCCACCAGACACTCGCAGAGATAACTACGTCAAATATCACCTGCGAGGCCAATGCTCGGATTGTGTGTCAGGACAGATTCCCTGGAGGATGGCGGGATCCTGCAAGGGGGTGGGGGTGCTTAGCATGCCTGCCTCCACATAAATCTCAAATTGCTAGCTGCAGTGCTGACTTTAAAAGCACAACCACAAAGGCCAACTAGCAGCCTTTCAGTGGCTGTAGCATCGCATGGGAGGTTTGAGTGACTGCTCGGAAAAGCACAAAGAGAAGGAAAGAGGGAAGTAGGGGGGAAAAAACGTGTCCTTTTTAGAAATATTCTTGTTTTGAATTGGGAAGTCCCTGGTACAGAAACATCTTTGGTGCTGGTGATTATTTGGACCTGCAAGTGCTAAATTGATTCACTGTCCTGCAGACACCCAGGGGCTGAATATCAAGGAACAAATGCATTAATCACGGCAGAGCCTGTGTACCAACGTGCATGAAGACCACTGCTCCCAGCCGCGGCGATAGCGTGAACATTTCCACAGACCACACGCTCCCAAGTAGCTCTCTGAAGTCTCATTACTGAGTGTGTGGGTTTGGGGCAGGGGGTGAACTTGACTTTCTCTGAAACATGCATTTAGAAATAAATGTATTTACATTTAGGCTTGTGTTTTTTAAAAAAGAGAGAGAGAGGGAGAGAGAGACTCTTTGGACCAGAGTCATTACAGATGAAACAAACACACGGACATACACACGCGCGCGCGCGCACACACACACACACACACACACAAGTGCACGCGCACAAAAGCTTTCAGGGAGATACAGAAAATAATGTTTAGCAATTACAGTCCACAGCTGCTGCAGCTCCAATATGCGCGTGCTACACAGGTGCGGCCATTATAACAATGAATAGCACACATTAAAGGTGCCATCCATAGGGGTAATAATACTAGGGTTGAAAAGGTATTTTCATTTGCAGCCTGATGTTAGGCAGAAAATAAAATAAGGTGTTTCACAGCCAGCCTGATGGCTCAGCTGCCACATGGGAGGCCCAAGCCTGAGATTAATCTAGGACTCTTATGTGTGTGTCTGATGGTGGGAATCTGGCAATGGTTACCTGGAGAGCCCACCAGATCTTCTGTTCTGGGGTGGGGGTGGGAAGCTGCTGATTGGGGAAACTGAGGCACCTCCTCACAGGTCATAGAGTTAGTAGCATCAGCCAATATGACCTCTATCCCTGCCTAGTACTTCCTAGTCTCTGAATACTAGAAATATTGTTGGGAAAGCAATATCATTTTAAAAAAGCAAAATAGAGTCCCAATGGATGGGGTAGTATAATGGCTCCCACAGGGAAGGGAGGCTAAGAAAGGGTACCTCACTCCTCCTCAGGCTTTGTCTCTGGATGGTGCCATCACTGTGCCCACTTCCTATCACAAAAGTGCCCTTCCCAGGGTCTGGCTTTGAAGGTTTGACCAGCCTGCTTTGCTCACCTCTCCCTTTCAAGGCCCAGAAGCTGATGGACATAGTATCTCCTTGGACTCACTGGCCAGAGCTTCTCATATCACTAAACTCTTCAAACACGGTAGGAAAATAAATTTACAGCAACCCACACATTCTTGCAGATTGACAGCTTTAGAATCCAAAGACAAAGGACCAGCTCTCTGAGCTCCCACATGCCACATCAGTGACCTCAAGCAAACTGTTTAAGCACTTTGAACCTCTGCAAAATGGGGACAGTTGTGTCTGCTGCAGAGGGTTGTACTGAGGTTCAGATGAGACCCAAGTATATAAAAATGCTTGACACTGCGCGTGGCATGTGGTACACACAAAGTAAATGGTAGACATAATTTCAGTAGCTTCCATTTATCTGTATTTATCTTCCTGAATAACCTATAAGTGATGCTAGGCAAGAACGTGGAAATTGTTTTATCAAAGAAGAAAAAGTGCACTTTGCATGTTTTCAGTGCCATAGAATCTACTTCCGACAAAAGCAGACTGTAAAAAAAATTTTAAGCACAGCAGGATAATTATTTTCATATTGTCTACTTTTAACAAGGGCTGAAAGCAAAAGATAAATAATTGTGTTGCGGGGTGAGTTCTGAAAGCGGAGGTCCGTCAGGCGCAGGTGGCCATGGGTCTGGCTGCTGTGGACTGGCCTTCTTTCCCAGGGCCCAGGTGGAGAGCTGCCCACAGCTTGGAAGTCTGGAAGCTGGCCTGGCACGGAGAGGCCCCGGGAGGCAGAGGCACGCAGCCCTCGCCAGGCTGAAAGCTGTCCTAGGGAATGGGATAGGCCCCAGCTTACCAACGAAGGTGGGAACACCACCTCTTTTTAGAGGCCTTAAAAGTGAGGAGAGGATTAAAATTAATTTGAAACTTCCCAGGAAGCCTGCATAATGAAAACAAAACTCAATTGCGGTGCTGGCTGGCACACTCTGGATCTGGAAGGGCTCACAGCAGAGCCCTAGTCGGTGGAAGCCTGCTGGGGAGATAAACAACAGCACAACTGTGGGGAAGGTGATGAGGATGAGGAGCGTGGGCAGGGCAAAAAGTCTTGGTCAGGCTCCAGTGGGCCACAGATCCTTGAGGCGCTCTCGTATGTTCATTCATTCATTCAACAAAAGGTATTGGCCATATAGTATGAACAGGCACTACCACCCCAAGCCCATTAATATGACCTCAGGCTCCGTGTTTAAGAAGCAGAGTCTGAAAGCAGAGGCAGGCGTATCAACACATGATTATAAGATTGTCTGTTTAAGTGTCTGACCGGAGAAAGGGGTTCTGAAGAACACTTAAGAGGGGTACCTAATGCAGACTGGGGCTTGAGGAGAGGCTTTTAAGAGGAAATTGCACCTGGACTAGGGAGGGGAGATCTTTGAACCAAAGTCGCTGTAGATAAAACACACACTAACGTGCACGTGCATGCACACGTGTGTGCAGTAGTAACAGATTCTAAGATCCCCACCTCCTGGTATGCACGCTCTTATGCAATCTCCGCCCATACAGTCTTGGAATTGGTCCATATGATCAGTAGAATATTCCTGAAGTAATGGCATGTGCCCTCTAAGATGAGGTTATAAACGATATTGCAGCTTTGCTGTCTCTGTCCCCTCATACTTGGTGAAGCCCACTGTGGTGTCTGGAAGCAACCCTGTGCAGATACCACATGCAACATCTGAGGCCTCGTGAGTTTAGAAGCAAATCTTCTGCCCCAGTCAACTTTCTGACGCCTCCAGCCCTGGCTGGCATCCTCACTGTACTCTCACGACAGACCCTGAGCTGAAACCCCAGCGAAGGGGTGCTTCTGACCCTCAGATACTGTGTGAGGAAACAAATGTTTATTGTTTTAAGCTGCTAAGTTTTGGGCTAATTTGTTACATGGCAACGGATAGCTGATACACCTAATTATATGAAACAAAAACATACATTGTTATGTGTAAAAGCAAGTTATAAAGAAAAACCTATGCCAGATAGGACCCTACCTTTTACACGTAATAGACTGGTGTGTTTCATTGATCATGATGAAGTTTCTTTTTTATTCATCTCTCTATCAAATGAAACATAAAAGTAATTTTTTGACCTAAATCTCCATGATAATATAAATTAAGGTTCATAAATAGCATTAAAAAGTGGATCACCAGAAGCATTTTACAACTACAAGGTAATGCTTTGCAGTGTTGTTAAGCTACAGAGGAGGCCTGCTTCCTCCATGTGCTGGGCCTTGGTTGCAAGTGGGAGGCTGGGCGCAGAGAGGAAACCGCTTTTTCAGCAGGGAAGAATAGTAACCAGAAGAGGCAGGAAAAGAGTGCTAGAGCCGGATAATTCCCAAGGCCATTTTTGGGAGCTGAGAGGCAGGGCAGGCACCAGGAAAGGACCGCATTGTTTCAGAGAAAGTGAGAAGGGGCATTGTTGGCAAAGGAGGAAAGCAGACCTGTTCAAGGATTCCCAAAGCTGAGAAAAAGTCAGCCCTTACCTGCTGGCCTCAGCGAGAAGAGCCAGCAGTCCCAGGAGCTATGAAAGCACATGCTCCTGTGTCACAGAAATGCCCCTCAAGGTGGATCTGAAGGCGGTTCAACATGCCAACCTCTCAGATGTCGCTCAAAAGCTGTTAGCCTACATACCCTTCTACCACATTGGGCACAACATCCCTTAGTTGTCAATTGATTAAAATGTTAAGTAAGGGTTTCCTTGGCATCTCCGTATCTTTTCTCCTGAACACTTTTGTCAACTATGGAACTTTTTTTTGTAAAGATTTTATTTATTTATTAATGAGAGACAGAGAGAGAGAGAGAGGCGCAGAGGGACAAGCAGGCTCCATGCAAGGAGCCCGACGTGGGACTCGATCCCACGACCCCAGGACCATGCCCTGGGCTGAAGTCAGGCGCTAAACCACTGAGCTACCCAGGGATCCCTATGGAAGACTTTAGATGTTACAGAAGTGGTGTTTGGGGCTCCTGGGTTGCTCAGTCAGTTAAGCAGTGACTCTTGGCTCTGGCTCAGGTCATGATCTCAGGGTCTTGGGCTCTATGCTCAGCAGGGAGTCTGCTTGGAGATTCTCTCTCCCCTTCCCCCTTGCCCCTCTCCCCACTCATGCACGTGTGTGCGGGCCTCCACTCTTTTTCTCCCCACTCCTTTCTCTCAAATCTTTAGAATATAAGCTGGTATTAGTGCTGACATTTTTTTTTAAAGTGGTGTTTAAGTTCATACCAGCTCTTCCTTTTTGGGGGGGATGGGGGAAGGAAGTTCTTAAAGTGTATTATTGGCCACAGAGATTTGAGAAACTCTCCCCAGCTGGGCCTCTGAGTGAAGATGTCCTGGTCTCAGGGCATTGAGGTGATGGATCCTCCTCTGAGCCCCAAAGCCCTGAGAGTAGAACAAACTGCATTTAGCAGACAGGACGTTGCCACAGTGGGTGAGCTGCTGTCATTCCCCACCACCACCCCCTGCCTGAGCAAACTGGGGAAAAGTGAAGCCCTACTCTGGTCCCAGTTTAGAAAGCCCACTGGCCAGCAGATGCCAAAGTCTTTGGTAGGGTTTCAAGTGTGATTGTGAATGACAGTGTCCACAAAGGAAAGGTGGAGAAGGCATTAATTACATGGGTATTAAATAAATCATGGGCATATATGCCAGGAGAAGACTTTATTAAGTTTTTAGCTACTGTGCTTAGAACAAAGCCATGTTTTTCAAATTAACTTTGAATCCATCCTTAGCTTCAATAGCTTTTGCCCTAAAGACCAGGCTTTAGAAATATGTGCCTAATCCTTTCTCACTAAATAGAACTCTATTTTCTAGAGTAAATATCAGATTTATTTTTACTTGGGATAGAGATATCATTAATCTCAGGTCATGCCATCATGCCTTCTACAAGGTACTGGGAAAGCCCTCAGTCCCCACAGTCCGAAGTGTGTACCTACCAAATTGCTGTTTTCCTTAAAGGGAAGAGATCTTTGGTCTGATACCTTACATTAAAATGGCACAAATATAGTGAAACCTAGTTAAATCACACAAAACTTTAGTAACTACCCAAGCAAATACTACTGTCAACATAAAAGACCATTAAGAGAAAAAGGAGCTCCTTAACAGTGATGGTTCATATTAGTTATGGACTTAATGACCACTTTAAATGAAAAAAAAAATCCTATATTTTTCCTTACTATGACTATACCATTCTTTGTCATCGTTCTCCAATATACATAGTTGCATCATGTCCTTCAAAAGGACCACAGAATGAGAGAATTTTGTATTCTTTTTCCCCAAGTGTGATAGGCTTCCAAATGTTTTTCTCTTTAAAAATGCCTGAAAGGAGTTTATATAAAGTATAGTGAGTCTGTTAAATGAAGAGGGACAAATTTTGCTTCATTCCATATATAGGCCAGTGGTAGAAGCTGGCCTCTCTCAGATGGCTTTGTTGTCATTTGGTGGTGATCAAGATTGTGGTGGGAAGAGGGGTTCTTCACCAGATATCTTGACTTTCAAATTTGACTTACATTGAAAATTCAGCATGTTTGTGGTACATGGCGATGAGTTTTCTCTTTCTCACCTATGCCTTTGTTTCATTTATATAAATATGCAGTTCTCACTATTATTGGTAGGAATGTTAGTGATAAATCACAAAACCTATGGTCTCTTAACCTAATGTGACATTAGAGCTACTAAAATTCCTTTAAGAAGCAAAACCCAAAAACCTAACATTAGCATGCTTTGAAATAGATTCAACTCAGATGGTGATGAAAAATGTCAGCATTTGAAAGACCTGGCTGGAATGAGTAAAGTCTTTGCTTCTTGGATGTTGCCTGTTTCTGGGAAGAAGTGTGAAAGCTGAGCTTGGGGCTGCCAGTAGAGAGGACTGGGTATGGTGACACTGTGGAGCTTCAAAGCTGCTAACCAAACACTATAATGTCCTGTTTAACCAAGTTCTCAGGGGCACCTGGGACTTACTGCCTCCTTGTTGTAAGGTCCATCACAAGTTATTAAATATTAAATTAAATTTCAGCTTACACAGTTTATTAAAATCCTTCCTATAAAGCAGCTTTAGCAGTAAGCTGGTAACTTTTCCCACCTAGCAGAGCCCACTAGGGAAGTGGCATTGTTTCTTGGCCATTGGGACATACTCTCTGTGGGAAGCTGCTTAGCCACTTAGGATTGATTTATGGCCTTAGTGTGATAGGCTTATGTTTTTTCATTTCACAGATATTGAGACTTAATTCACTAAAGTTTATTCTAAGTGGGATGGGGATATTTACTTCTATACTTTTTAAGATATCCTGTATTTTAGCAGCTTCAAGGGTAATGCCTCAGTTTCCCCTGAATGTGGCAAATAAAGTTGTGTTTGTGAATAAGCACAAAAATCTTGGCGACAAAATTAATTACCGGTGCATGAGAAAGAACAGGAGCTTCTGAGTCTGGCAGACCTGGTTTTTAAATCCCAGGTATCCCACGTGTCTTCTCCGGGCCTCAGCTTTCTGATCTATATGATGAGATGGAGCCCTTCTTTATGCCTCTCGGGCTATCTCCATGATGCTCCTTATAATACATGCTACTGTGGATGAATTCTTTTTTTTTTTAATTAATTTTTATTGGTGTTCAATTTACCAACATACAGAAAAACACCCAGTGCTCATCCCGTCAAGTGCCCCCCTCAGTGCCCATCACCCATTCCCCTCCAACACCCGCCCTCCTCCCCTTCCACCACCCCTAGTTCGTTTCCCCGAGTTAGGAGTCTTTATGTTCTGTCTCCCTTCCTGATATTTCCCAACATTTCTTTTCCCTTCCTTTATATTCCCTTTCACTATTATTCATATTCCCCAAATGAATGAGAACATACACTGTTTGTCCTTCTCCGACTGACTTATTTCACTCAGCATAATACCCTCCAGTTCCATCCACGTTGAAGCAAATGGTGGGTATTTGTCGTTTCTAATTGCTGAGTAATATTCCATTGTATACATAAACCACATCTTCTTTATCCATTCATCTTTCGATGGACACCGAGGCTCCTTCCACAGTTTGGCTATTGTGGCCATTGCTGATAGAAACATCGGGGTGCAGGTGTCCCGACGTTTCATTGCATCTGAATCTTTGGGGTAAATCCCCAACAGTGCAATTGCTGGGTCATAGGGCAGGTCTATTTTTAACTCTTTGAGGAACCTCCACACAGATTTCCAGAGTGGCTGCACCAGTTCACATTCCCACCAACAGTGTACGAGGGTTCCCTTTTCTCCGCATCCTCTCCAACATTTGTTGTTTCCTGCCTTGTTAATTTTCCCCATTCTCACTGGTGTGAGGTGGTATCTCATTGTGGTTTTGATTTGTATTTCCCTGATGGCCAGTGATGCAGAGCATTTTCTCATGTGCATGTTGGCCATGTCCATGTCTTCCTCTGTGACATTTCTCTTCATGTCTTTTGCCCATTTCATGATTGGATTGTTTGTTTCTTTGGTGTTGAGTTTAATAAGTTCTTTATAGATTTTGGAAACTAGCCCTTTATCTGATATGTCATTTGCAAATATCTTCTCCCATTCTGTAGGTTGTCTTTTAGTTTTGTTGACTGTATCCTTTGCTGTGCAAAAGCTTCTTATCTTGATGAAGTCCCAATAGTTCATTTTTGCTTTTGTTTCTTTTGCCTCTGTGGATGTATCTTGCAAGAAGTTACTGTGGCCGAGTTCAAAGAGGGTGTTGCCTGTGTTCTCTTCTATGATTTTGATGGACTCTTGTCTCACATTTAGATCTCTCATCCATTTTGAGTTTATCTTTGTGTATGGTGAAAGAGAGTGGTCCAGTTTCATTCTTCTGCATGTGGATGTCCAATTTTCCCAGCACCATTTGTTGAAGAGACTGTCTTTCTTCCAATGGATAGTCTTTCCTCCTTTATCGAATATTAGATGACCATACATTTCAGGATCCACTTCTGGGTTCTCTATTCTGTTCCATTGATCTATGTGTCTGTTTTTGTGCCAGTACCACACTGTCTTGATGACCAAGACAGTGTGGTACTGTGGATGAATTCTTAGGACCAGAGATGATTTGGATATTTCTAGCGCAGACCAGGCATAAAGTAAGAGTTCGAAATGTTTGCTGATTTGAATTAAACTGTTGGGCCACTGGGAGGCTGTGAGTTCATTTTCTCCCTATTTAAGTGCTGGTGACAGATTTTCCTGCCAAATAGACTTATGACAAATAGGACTCCATGCTCCCACCAGTAAAACAGAGGAATAATGGCTCCAGGGAGGGTCCTCGGGTCCCCCAAAAGTCATTCCAAATTTCTAGTGGCAGCATGAAACAGTAGGTTGGTTTGTTTACATAAACCTCTGCCAAGTGTGAATTTAACACCCAGAAACAAATAAACAAAATAATGGCTACATGTATCTGGACCAAAGCTCCACTCCTCTAAGGGTTTTGGCACCACAATCAGAAGCAGGGAAGTTCACAGGGTCTGTGTCAGGGTATCAGAACCCAAGATTTAACTTTTGGTTTTAGCTCTTGGATCAACAACTATGGGACCAAGGGAAGGCTATGTAATCATGGCAAAGGTAAGTGACCAGAGAGGCATCTCTGTGTCAGTGGAATAAAGATTATCACCCTCATTTTCAAAATGAAAAAATGCCAGGTCATTATGCAGTTATTTACCATGCTCAGAGTCTCTTCTCAAAAAGGAATATAGGCCTTGGGTGCCTTAAAGATAAGGCAACTATCTTAAAAAATTAATTCTCAAGCAATACATTCACAGTGTTTAAAGCTATAGATATAGATAATAGACACTTCACCAAGGATATAAGAAATAAGAATGGCAAAGGACCTAAAAATGGCAAATAAGCACCTCATAGTCCACAAGGAAAATTCAAAATAAAACCAAAAATGACCTATTAAAATTGCTAAAATTTGAAGTAACTGACCATACTAAGCACTGTCGAGGATGTGAAGCAACTGGAATGTTCATACATCATTGGAGGGAATGGAAAAAAGGACAGCCCTTTTGGAAGAGAGTTTGCCAGTCTCTTTAAATGTTTATATACACTTGCCACACAACCTACCAACTCAACTTCTGGGTTTTTACCCTACAGAAATGAAAACCTGTTCCTACAAGAACACCTATGTACATGTTTATAGCAACTTCATTCACAATTGCCAAAAATGGAAATAAGCCAAACAAACATCTTTCAACAGGTGAATGGATAAACTATGGAACATCTCATGAAATAACTACTCAGTAACAAATAGGACATACTGTTTATACACACAACAGCTTGAATCTCAAAGGCCTCCTGCTAATAAAATAGTTGTCTATATTTCTGCTGTCTCAGAAGATTATGTGTAATATTCCATTTATAAGATATTCTCAAAGACAAAACTATAGTGATGGATAACTGACCAGTAGTTGCCAGTTTTTGGGGGCACTGAGTGTAACTACAGAGGAAATTCTGAGAGAGGATAAAACTATTCTGTATCCTTACTATGGTGGTAGTTTCATGATGATCCCATGTATTAAAATTCATGGACCGGGACACCTGGGTGGCTCAGCAGTTGCGTGTCTGCCATCTGCTCAGGTTATTATCCTGGGGTCCTGGGATCGAGTCCTACATCCAGCTCCCTGCATGGAGCCTGCTTCTCCCTCCACCTATGTCTCTGCCTCACTGTGTGTGTGTGTGTGTGTGTGTGTGTGTCTCTCATGAATAAGTAAAAAAAAATTTTTTTAAATAAATAAATAAAATCCATGGACCTATATACCCCAAGAGTCAACTTTACAGTCTGTTAACTTTTATTTATTATTTTAAAGATTTATTTATTTATTCATGAGAGACACAGACTGAGAGACAGCGGCAGCGATATAGGCAGAAGGAGAAGCAGGCTCCTCGCAGGGAACCCAATGCGGGACTCAATCCTGGATCCTGGGATCATGACCTGAGCTGAAGGCAGGTGCCCAACCCCTGAGCCACCCAGGCATCCCTGATCTGTTAACTTTTAAGTAAAACTTTGAAGTACAAAAAAAAAAAAGAATGAATGAAAAACATTTCTCATCTTTTTTTCTTTAATTGAAGTATAGTTGAGTGTTTCTCTTCTTTAACCTCTGCCTAATTCCACATTATCACCCAGAGAAAACTACCAGTTTTTCTCTCAAAATCTTTATACCTGTGCAATCAGAAAATTTCTTTCTTCTTTCTTTTAACACAAAAGGTAGTTTACAATATATTCTTTTCTGAACTTTGCATTTTCACTTAATATATCTCAAAGACCTTTTCATATCAGTACATATAAAAGAACATTCTCCTTTTTTTTTGTAACTGTATAATATTTTGTTGTATGGATGTACCATAATTTATTTAATCCCTTAATGGTAGACATCTGGCTTGTTTCTAACCTTTTGCTACTAAAAACATTAATATAATGAATAACTTTGTATATATATAATTTCACATATGTGCACATTTATCTATAGAATAACTCCCCAAAATGCAATTGTTGAATCAAAAAGGTAAATACATTCATAAATTGTAATAGATAGGGCTAAATTGCCCTCCATGGAGGTTGTATGAATTTACACTCCCACCAGTGACATTTATAACCCAAGAAGCCATTTTTGAGAACTAAGAACAAAGAGGAAATGAAAAACCATGGAATAACTTACATTTGGAAAAGTATTTGTTACAGAAATTAAATGGTAGGTAACCTTTCCTTCAATAAATTGTAACAAGTGTCCACTGTATTCTTTTTTAAAAATTTTTTATTTATTCATGAGACAGAGGCAGAGACACAGGCAGAGGGAGAATCAGGCTCCTTGTGGGGAGCCTGATGTAGGACTCGATCCCAGGACCCCAGGATCATAACCTGAGCCAAAGGCAGACACTCAACCACTAAGCCGCCCAGGTGTCCCTAGTGTCCACCTTATTCTTTAGCAGAGGGCTTACTTCAGATGAGATGCAGTAAGAAAGGTAAGAAACCATCCTATCCCTCAATTTATAGTGTAGGAAAGCAACAAGATACTACAGAAAGCTATTGATAGTTCAGTCACTCACCACCTCCAGAAAACTCTCTCTGACCAGGTCTCTTTGTTGTGCTCTTCTAGCAAAGTCTTTTAACTCATCATACTTTAAATTATCTAGAAGCTTCTGAAGTCAGGGACCAATTCTTTTGCATCACCACATCTTTTGGGGAACGTTTTGGGTTATAAATATGTGTAAGTAATACAGCACTGTAACACCTGGCACAGTGCCTGGCATGTACTAGGAACTCAATGTTTATCCAATTTCAACATTGGATGGAACAAGGAGGAAGGAATTTGAAAGCCTAGAATCCTGTCATAGTGATAACTAAAGTTTGGATTTTGCAATCTCCAAATAATGCATGAAAATTTCATAGTATCCATCAGTTGCCAAAGTTCCTGCCCACCCATTGTTGCAGCATCTTCTCCTCTTCCCCTTCCCAAAAAAAATGCATAAATTTCAAGCACCCCCAGAACCACTGGACAAAATGTCACATAACATGTAAATCTGTTAATGATAACAATGGTCCTTGTTTTTTGAAATACTAGGAAGAGTCTTTTTGTTCTACTTGCCATTCCTGTGAAATCATAGACTGCTATTACTTTTTTACAAGGTACCCGGATTAAGAACTCATAAAACCCAGTATTCTAGACCCTGGGAGCTTCTGATTACTCTTTATTCTCCATACTGCTTCCACCTTAAAGAGATTCCTCTAGAGCTACTTGAAACAGTGCAAAATCTTACCTTTTAACTTAATGACAATCTTACAAATGCTTTGGCAGTTTCAGAACCTGGTTTCTGGTGGTGGTGATGGTGGTGGTGGTATGAGCTTTGGCAGTATCCATATTGGCAGCTAAAAGCCCCTGATTCATAATCCTGTGCTTTATTTGCCAAGTGTAGACACAACCCAAATGCTAAAAGAGCCCAAAGGAAGGGGGCTGGTCCCTTCAGCATTGTGTGCTTTGCAGAGAAGAAATGAGTGCCCATGAGGCCAGCTTCTTCCCCTCACCCTATCTCCTGAATGCAGTTTTTCCAATAATTTAATAACATTCACAGGGATATTAGATTAATTGGATTTTAATTCCAAATGACTGTGAAAGCAGAAAAATGAGTCACCAGCTCATACTAATGAGAAGATCTATTAAGGGCTCTTCTCTGATAGACACATACAGCAGGGTTATAAATATTTCATATCCAATTAATTGAATTTTGCCCCCTATATATGACACTGCCCCGAAACATCAATCAAATCGGCCCAGAGAAAGAACGGAGGGATAGAAGAAAAACCAAGAACTTCTTTGGAATAGCAAATACATGATGATCAGCCTTCCCCACCCCCAGCCCCTGAAATGCCCCCCCATCTAGAGAACCCCTGCCATTCACACAGGGCCTGCAGAGAGAAGCTGGAAGCGTTCACACCAACTGCAGCTGGTTCCATACGGCGGGGAAATTAATGTTAATTAATCAGACAGCAGTTTTATACAGAGCTATGTGCAGAAGGTTATTCAAGTCCTGCTGCAAATAGATTTATAGGTGTAATTGCCATGTTGAATGACCCTCTGTAAATAGGCTCATTAAACTGGCCATCAGTCAAAAAGTCTAATTGAAGCCATGCAGTAGCCTGCAATCGAGAACATGCGGCTCTCGATAAACAGAGCTCGCCCATGGCAGCCTGCACTCTGGATGGTTTAGATAGGACTGCTGGCCATTCTTCAGATGGCCCCAGCTTCTCCTGCCTCCTCCAGTTCATTATCTCATAGGAAGGCAGAAGCATGCCTCCTGCATGGCCTTACCCTCTTGCCTCCCTGTCAGCAACCAAGAGAGCCCATAGAAGTCTAGTATGGCAAGGACAGAGTGGAAACTCCGTGTGTGGCAGGCAAACAGCATTTTCTGAAAGGCATGAATGATCACCACCTCATGCTCCATTATCTTGCCAGTGTGGTAGTGGTTGGGCAGGGACAAGTGGTGGGATGTGTACAGGCCCCATTTCTGTACATCCCCACAGCCATTTACAAATTCCTTGTCAAATTCCTATTCATTCTACTCCCAAACTCTCATGTATGAAGAATAAATGCAAATTATCTTTCTCGGTAATATAACAAAACAAGCTATTGGGAATCAGAAAGCTTTTGGGGGGTGAACTGTGTGTATTAAAATCCTTTTCATTGATGTTCATCACAGCATTTCGTATAAAAGTGAAAAATTGGAAACAACCTAAATGTCCATCAATAGGAGTCTGGGTATTCAAATTGTGGTATTTATAGACCATGAAATAATAAACAAATATTAAAAATGACTTTTAGGGAGAACTATATTTATTAGTCCAGAAAGCTGTCCGTGATATATGTTTGTATGGAAAAATACAAGACAACAGAACATTAATAGTGTGATCACACATAATAAATCTTTATCTGTGACTGAAGATGCTGAGAAAATGTAAATTTTATTTTCTTAGCATTTATCTATTCCCTCCATCTCTCATTTAGTAGTCAGTGGGATGAAAAGAAAAAAATCAAGTCTCCAATATTGATTAAATATAATCCAATCTGATCATGTGAATAGCCCCTTCAGCTAATATTCTATCTCTTTTAGGAAAACTTCTGTTTCTTGATGGCTCCCTGTGATACAGCTAATTTTATGTGCTACCTTGATGGGGCCACAGGGCACCCAGAGATTTGGTGAAACATTATTCTTGGTGTTTCTGTGAGGGTGTTTCTGGATGAGATTACGATCTCGTCGTAGACTGGGGAGAGCAGATTGCTGGGGAGGCCTCGTCCAATCCGATAAATACCTGACTGGAACAAAAAGACTGGATAAGAGAAAATTTGCACTCTCTCTGCCTCTTTGAGCAGGACATCAGTCTTCTCTTACCTTCAGAATCAGAACTACACCATTGGCTCTCCTGGGTCTCCAGCTAGCTAACTGTAGATAGCAGGAAGAGAGACTAAGAGAGACACAGATACACAGAGAGAGCTATCTCCTACTGGTTCTGTTTCTCTAGAGGACCCTAACTAATAGGTCGCCTTTGCCCACTTCCCTTCCTCAGGCATATGAGCTGAGGGCTCTGTATTATAGTACAGAGAAGAGTAAGGTCTTTAAAGGTCTTTTGAGTCTGGTCTCTGGTGCGTTGTCTCCTTGCCCCCCACCCACATCCTTAGCTAGCTCTGGTGGATGCTGATCTCTTTCTCCATTTACTCAGAGGTTGGATCTCCTTCCTGGATGACTTGGGCTTTCATAGTCCTCAGACACCTGCAAAGGCCTCCAACCACTCTCCAGGCCTAGGGACCCATCCAAACCTCTGCAGCTGAGTACTTCAATTCTCCTTGCAAAAACTCCCAAAGCAGGTTCTCTGGACCTCCATCCAGGATCCGCCTCACATGGGAGTTCAGAGGGATCAGGAAACAAACCTCAGGCCTCCCTTGGCTTGACTGCACTCACCTCCCAAATGGCACAGTTGTCTCTAGGCTGAGTAGGCCTTACTGAGAGGGAGCCTCTTCGCACAGTCCTACATAAGGAGTCAGGACAAGGGCTACCTTCCCTTATGAAAAAAAATGAACATTTCAGGGACTAGATTCAGGGACATCAGGACAAGATGGTCAGAGTGTTATATATTTCATTAATTACCCTCGAAGAAGAGCTTCATTAGCTGTGCATGTGTCTCTCCCCTACCTATATGCCACTCTTTAATGCATTTGCTCCTGTCATTTATTTAGGACAGTGAAGCATAAAAATCTAAACCACATGTTCATAAGCGCACAAAGGTGGGAGAAATGATGTCTGAATCCCAGTTTACAACTCTAGACTGCCCCATTGTTTACCACAGCTAGAGGTGAAGGATGCTTTTCACCAGTCATACAAGAATAACTTGTTTATTATTTTTAAAAATGTTTTATGACATCTGCCCATTGTAAAGAATTCCGAACAAAACAAAACAAAAGTATATTTTCTTTTGGTTACAGGTAATGTATCAATTTCAAACTCATTGAAATAAAAAAAAAAGATGGAAGGGATGGAAAACTAGAAGAGAAATTAAAATTCCTGGGGTTAAGCTCCTATAGTCCAAGAGCAGGAAGGAAATATGGTCTCCCAAAAGAACTGGGTCAACCAAAATCTCTGCAAAGAATAAAAGAAGTAGTATAGATGTCCAATTTTTCAGGAAGGGAGTTGGTTGCCTATATTCATTGATTCAGTCAACATTGATTGAGGGCATCTCTATGCCAGACACTGGGAACACAAAGACAAATAAGTCATGGTCCTTGCTCTTAGAAATTTCACCATCTGAGATCTAGGTCCCTCTGGAGCTGTGCCCTTCTTTCTTTGGGACTACATGTAGGTTGATGACTGAGCAGGCTGCAAACACCACCTAGACCACACCCATTCCAGAAATTGGGCCTCCTTGCTCTCCCTACTAACCCACTCCTCTTAGATGTAGGGCCTTCCAGTTATAAACTAAGTCACAGAGATGAAAAGTACCCCATAGGAGTATAGTCAATAACATTCTAATAACTTTCTATAGTGACTTCACTTATGGTGAATACTGTATAATATAGAATTGTCAGATCAATAGGTTGTACATCTGAAATATTATGTTAACTATGCTTTAATAAAATAAATGGCAAAAAAGTGTGTTTAGAGAGTGATGTGAGAAAGCGATCCGGTTTCATACTTTTCAGGTAGTTGTTCAGTTTTTCTACCACCATATTATGAAAAGGCTGTCTTTTCCCTTCATATATTCTCCCCTCCTTTGTCATAGATTACTATATAGTTGTGGATTTTTAGCATCTTGAATATATCATGCCACTCTCTTGGGCTTGCAAATTTTCTGCTGGATAATCACCTGGTAACCTTATGGGCTTTCCCTACCATGGAAGCCAAGATATGTAATGTTCTTCTATTCTGTGGCTACTTTTCCAATTTTCTTTTTATCAATTTTTTTGCCTTTTTAATTTTTTATGTATCTTGATATGGACCTCCTTGGATTCATCTTGTTTGGGCTACTTTGTAATTCCTGGGCTTCAACATTTCTTTTCCCAGATTTGGGAAGTTTTCAGCTGTTATTTCTTTAAATAGGATTTCTGTACTCCACCTCTTTGTCCTCTGGGATCTCTATAAGGCAAATGTTATTATACTTGATGCTGTCACTGAGTTCCTTATCTTATTCTCATTTTTTATTTTTCCTTTTGCTACTGAGCTTTGTTGCTTTTCATTACTTTGAATTCTTTATCAGGCATATAGTTTATCTCCATTTCATTTAGCTCTTTTATTGTGATTTAGTCTTGTTCTTTCATCTGGGACATGTTCTTTTATCTCATTTTATCTAACTCCTGTGTTTGTTTCTGTATATTAGGTAGGTCATCTACATCTCCTGGTCTTGAAAGTAGTGGCATTGTGTAAAAGAGATTCTATGGTGCCCCCATAGCACAATCCCTCTATAGTCACCAGAACCAGGCATTTCAGGGCTGTCCCCTGTGTGGGCTCCATGTGCCCTGCTTTAAGTCAGACAGGTTGGTTGGGATGAGTTATCATCCAACACTGGAGCAGGGCAAGGCACATGAAGGGTGTTACTGATGGCTCCTACAAGTGTCAAGCTATCTGGGTAAAAAGGAAAAATGATATCTACCAACACTTTTGTTTTAGGAGAAATCTCCTGAAGATCACTGCCCCTTTAGCACATGTTCTTAAATTAGTCAATAAATCTCTACAGACACTCCAGGTACTTTAACTACTGCTTCTGTGCTGTGCCTCTGGCCAACTTATTGATTATGCTGGCTCTTCAAGGATAGAAATTCAGTTTTCTATTACCCTCCAGCACTTCCAGAGTTAAGCCTGCTGATTTTTAAAGTTCCCAAAGATAATCCCCACTGGTTTTCAAAAACCAGTTATGAGGATGTCTTTCCAGATCTTCTAGCTTCTTAGTTAAATTTATTCTTAAGTATTTTATTGTTGATGCTTTGTAAAGAGGATCTTTTAAAAAAATTTTTTTAGATAACTCATTGTTACTCTATAAAACCACTACCAATTTGTAGGAAATTTTATATTTTAATTTTGTTTAATTTTGTTCTACAACTTTACTGAATTTGTCAATTAGACCTAACAGCTTTTTTGGAGATGTGAAGATTTTCTATATATAAAATTATATTACCTGTAAATAGAGATAATTTTACTTCTTCCTTTCCAATTATAATGCCTTTTCTTTATTTTTCTTGCTTGATTACTGTGTCTGGGACTTCCAGTACTATGTTGAATAAGAGTGGTGAGAGTGAGTTCATTTGTCTTGGTCTTGTTTTTATAGAAAGAGCTTTCCACCTTTAACCTTTAAGTATGTTAGCTTTGGGTTTGTCCTATATGGCATCTATTGTGTTAAGAAGTGTTCTTTCTATCCCTAATCTGTTAAAACATATTGCCATAAGTAGGTGTTAAATTTTGTCAATATTTTTGGCATATGTTGCCATGATTTTTTCTTCCTTCATCCTGTTAATGTGATGTATCATGTCGATTAATTTGTGTCCTTGCATTCTGTGGATAAATCCCACTTGATTTTGGCAAATGATCCTTTTAACATGCTGCTAAATTCAGTTAACTAACAATTTGTTGAGAATATTTGCATTGATATTCATTAGGGATATTGACCTATAGTATTTTTTTCTGGCTTTAGTTAGGGTAGTGCTGGTCATGGAAAATGAGTCCTGAAGCTTTCTCTAATTTTTGTTATTTTTTGTGAAGACTTTGAGAAGGATTAGTGGTGAATTTACCAGTGAAGCCATGTGGTTCTGGACTTTTCTTCCTTGGGAGATTTTTTTTTTTAATTAATTTTTATTGGTGTTCAATTCAATTTACCAACATACAGAAAAACACCCAGTGCTCATCCCGTCAAGTGTCCACCTCAGTGCCCGTCACCCATTCCCCTCCAACACCCGCCCTCCTCCCCTTCCACCACCCCTAGTTCGTTTCCCCGAGTTAGGAGTCTTTATGTTCTGTCTCCCTTCCTGATATTTCCCAACATTTCTTTTCCCTTCCTTTATATTCCCTTTCACTATTATTCATATTCCCCAAATGAATGAGAACATACACTGTTTGTCCTTCTCCGATTGACTTATTTCACTCAGCATAATACCCTCCAGTTCTATCCACGTTGAAGCAAATGGTGGGTATTTGTCGTTTCTAATTGCTGAGTAATATTCCATTGGATACATAAACCACATCTTCTTTATCCATTCATCTTTCGATGGACACCGAGGCTCCTTCCACAGTTTGGCTATTGTGGCCATTGCTGCTAGAAACATCAAGATTGCTAGAACTCATACAGCAATTTGGTAGCGTGGCAGGATACAAAATCAATGCCCAGAAATCAATGGCATTTCTATACACTAACAATGAGACTGAAGAAAGAGAAATTAAGGAGTCAATCCCATTTACAATTGCACCCAAAAGCATAAGATACCTAGGAATAAACCTAACCAAAGAGGTAAAAGATCTATACCCTAAAAACTATAGAACACTTCTGAAAGAAATTGAGGAAGACACAAAGAGATGGGAGATTTTATATTATAAATTCAATCTCCTTACTATTAATGATTTGCTGAGATTTTCTGCTTCTTTCTGATTTAGTTTTGGAGGTTGTATGTTTTGAAGAATATTTGTACTTGTTTTAAGTTGTCCAGTGTGTTGACATAGAGTTGTTCATGTTATCTTTTTAAATCTGTGGTATCAGTTGTCATGTCATTTTTGTTTGTTTGTTTGTTTTTTCATTTATAATTGTTGATTTGGGACCTGTTTTTAGTTTAGCTAAAATTTTGTCACTTATGTCTTCAAAGAATTAACTGTTACTTTGGTTAATCTTTTCTATTATTTTCCTCTATTTCTGCTCTCCTGTTTATTATTCCTCTCCTTCTGCTAACTTTGGATTCAATTTATCTTTTTTCCTGGTTCCTTGAGGTATAGAGTTACTTTATTTGAGATCTTTCTTGTTTCTTAATGTAGGCGTCTATTGCTGTGAACTTCCATCTTAAGACTGCTTTTGCTGCAACCCAGTAGATTTGTTTTGTTTTGTTTCCATTTTAGTTTGTCTCAAGACCCTCTAACACCTCTTCAACTTCATCTTTCATCTATTGGTTGTTCAGGAGGGTGTTAATTTCCATGTCTGTATGAAATTTTTCCAATTTTCTTCCTGTTATTGATTTCAAGTTTCATACTATTGTGTTCAGAGAAGAATTTGGTATCATTTAATCTTTTTAAATTGCTAAGCCTTGTTTTGTGGCATAACATATGGTCTATTCTAGGACATATTCCATGTGCTGGTGTCAGTGAATTTCTGCATAGGCCTCTTAGGTTCATTTCATTTATAGTATTATTCACATCTGCTGTTATTTCATTGATTCCCTGTCTGGGTAATCTATTAATTGTTGGGGACTTTAATATCCCATTCTCAATTATTATGGTATTGCTATTTATTTCTCCTATTAACTCTTAGTTTTTACCTTATATATTTAACTGGATGCATAAATATTTACAATTGTTCTATATTCTTGATAAGTTGACCTATATGCTATCATGACCTTTTCAATTTTACAACTTTATTGCTTTTATTTTTTATTTTTTTTTTAAATTAATTTTTATTGGTGTTCAATTTACCAACATACAGAAAAACACCCAGTGCTCATCCCGTCAAGTGTCCACCTCAGTGCCCGTCACCCATTCCCCTCCAACACCCGCCCTCCTCCCCCCTTCCACCACCCCTAGTTCGTTTCCCCGAGTTAGGAGTCTTTATGTTCTGTCTCCCTTCCTGATATTTCCCAACATTTCTTCTCCCTTCCTTTATATTCCCTTTCACTATTATTTATATTCCCCAAATGAATGAGAACATACACTGCTTGTCCTTCTCCGATTGACTTATTTCACTCAGCATAACTGTGGAAGGAGCCTCGGTGTCCATCGAAAGATGAATGGATAAAGAAGATGTGGTTTATGTATACAATGGAATATTACTCAGCGATTAGAAACGACAAATACCCACCATTTGCTTCAACGTGGACTTTATTGCTTTTAAAATCTATTCTGCTTGCTATAATTGTAACTACCCATACTTTTTTGGTTACCATTTCCTTGAAATCTCTTTTTCCATCCCTTTACTCTCAGTATATATATCTCTTTAAAGCTGAAGTAGGTAACATATTGTTTTTTTTAATCCATTCAGCCATGTCCTTTGAATAATTTAATCCATTTGTGTTTAAAGTAATTACAGATAGGTAAAAAGTTACTATTGCATTTTTAATTGTTTTCTGGCCATTTTGTAGATTCCTTGTTCTTTGTTTCACATCCAACTGTCTCTGTATTTTGATGTCTTTTGGTATTGGTAGGCTTTACTTCTTTATTAGGTTTTGTGTAATCACTACATGTTTTTTCTTTTGTGGTTATTGGAATGATTCTAAGACCCAATTATAAACATCTACCAAGAAGTTCTCTGTGACATCAGCCGAGAATCCTACAATTTAAATCAATTCTGACACTACCTACCTAGAGATAGTGTCAAGTCCCACAAGTTAAGGTCTCAGTCCCATGAAAGTTCTCCAGGGCCTCTTGAGATGTTAGTTGCTACTGCAGGCCCCAGGTTTCCTAGAACTACTGTCCAAATTGGCTATCAATTAGGGGCTCCCATCCCTCCCCTAGTTTGATTAATCAGCCAGAGCAGCTCACAGAAACTCAAGGAAATACATTTATCAGTTTATTAAATGATAAATCAAGGGACTCCTGGGTGGCTCAGTGGTTGAGCATCTTCCTTTAGCTCAGGGTGTGATTCTGGGGTCCCACAATTGAGCTCTGCATCAGGCTCCCCACAGGGAGCCTGCTTCTCCCTCTGCCTATGCCTTTGCCTCTCTCTGTGTGTCTCTCATGAATAAATAAATAAAATCTCTTTTTTTTTTTAAAAAAAAAAAGGATAAATCAAAGGATACACGTGAGGCTGTATCATCATATCCTTATAATCAGCCAGTTGAGGATATATGTAGGACAAAATCTGTGGGAGTCACTAGCACAGGGGCTTCTGTCCTTGTGCAGTTAGGGTGAATCACCTGCCTGGAGTGGATGTGTTCACCAAACTGAAAGCTCTTTGCTTTCCATTCTATCCAATTTTTTATGGAGACTGTATCATATAAGCATGATTGATCATTAACTTCATTTATAGCCTTTCTCCCTTCTCAAGATAATTGAAGTAGAGAGAACAGGACTAAAAATACCTAGCTCCTAATCTTGGCTTGTTTTCTCCAGTGACCAGCCATTATCTGGGACTTATCCAGAAACCCACCCAAAATTTTCTCAGTAGAACAAAAAAACATTCCTATCACCTAGGAAATTATAAGTGTTCAGAATCCCTCTGTCAGGACCTGGGCTGGGGTCACAGACCAAATATTAGAACAAAAAATGCCCCTAGTGCTGTTATCACTCAGGGTATTACAAGGGTTTGGAAGCTCTGTGTCAGGAACCTGGAATACAGATCAATATATGTTTTCTGTTCTCATAATTATCATCAAGTTCATATAAGATATATTCAAAGTATAATACCATATTTTAAATAACAAGTGAAAAATCGTTTTTAAACTTGACACTTCTCCCCCTCACATTTTAGATTATTGATGTTACAGCTTGCAATTTTTTAATATTGTGTATTTAATAACAGCTTATTGTTATAGTTATTTTTGCTGCATTGGTTAAGCTACAGTGGTAAGTGACTTAATTCACAACACCATTACTATATTATAGAATCTAACTCTGCCTATATCTACCATTACCAAGTTTTACAAAATCTTACTGTATTTTTACGATGTTAATTATCATCTTTTTACTACCACTTAAAAATTGACTTTTTGTGGGTGCCTGGGTGGCTCAATCAGTTGAGTGTCTGCCTTTGGCTCAGGTCATGATCCTGGGGCCCCAAGATCAAGCCCCATATCATGCTCTGTTTCTCTCAATTTCTCTCTCTCTCTCTCTCTCTCTCTCTCTCTCTCAAATAAATAAATAAAATCTTAAACCCTTCACTCTTGAAATTCTGATAATGCAGATCTACAGGTGATAAACTCCCTCCGCTTTTGTTTGTTCATAGAAGGTTTTATCTCTCCTTTATTTCTGAAGGGCTGCTTCACCAGGCATAGAATTAACAGTCGACTATTATTTTTCCTTGCAATATTTTAAATATATCATTCCATTCCCTTCTGACCTGAAAAGTTTTGTTGAGAAATTCACCAGTGTCCTATGGGAATTCTTGTGTTTGTAACTTCTCTCTTTTGTTGCTTTCAGAATTGTCTTTGCCTCTTAACAATTTAATTATATTATGCCTCAGTGTAGCCCTAATCAGGCTCACCCTATTTGAAATCAGTTAAACCTCTTGGATTAGGATATTTATTCCTCCCAAATTTTGGGAGGTTTTCAAACATTATTGCTTTATTTTATATATATATAAATTTATTTTTTATTGGTGTTCAATTTGCCAACATATAGAATAACACCCAGTGCTCATCCCATCAAGCGCCCCCCACCCCCAGTGCCCACCACCCTGCCTCCACCACCCCAAGCCCGTCTCCCAGAGTTAGGAGTCTCCCATGATCAGGGAGGGACACAGAACATGGGAGACATTATTGCTTTAAAAATACTTTCTGGGATGCCTGGGTGACTCAGCAGTTGAGTGTCTGCCTTCAGCTCAGGGCGTGATCCTGGTGTCCCAGGATCAAGCCCTGCATCGGGCTCCCTGCATGGAGCCTACTTATCCCTCTGCCTATGTCTCTGCCTATCTCTCTCTGTGTCTCTCATTAATAAATAAATAAAATATTTTAAAAAAATACTTTCTGTTCTTTCTTTTTTCCTTTGGAATTTTCATAATATGCATACTGTTTGTTTTCATTCTGCCTCATAAGTCCAATAGGCTTTTTTCATTCTTGTTGTTTTTGCTCCTATAATTTCAAATATTCTATCTTATAGATCATTGATTCTTCTACACAGACAAGCCTGTTTTGAAGTTCTCCATTGAATTCTTCAGTCAATGTACTTTTTAAGTCTAGGACCCCTGTTTTCTTTTTGTTCTTTTGTTTTTTGGTAGTTTCCATTTCTTTGTTTAACTTATCATTTTCTCATGCATGATTTTCCTAATTTCATTTAGTTGTCTATGTGCTCTTGTAGCTCACTAAATTTCTTTAAAAAGATTACTCTAAATTCTTTGACCATCTTATAGATCTTCATCTCAGTTATTGGAGTTTTATTAGTTTTCTTTGGTGGTGTCATGTTACCAGATTTTTTCATGATCTTTGATTCCTTATGATGGTGTCTACACATTTGAATAAGCAATCTCCTCTTTCAGAATTCACAGTTTTGCTTTGGTGGACAGTTCTGAGCAGTCATCTCACTTTGGATTTTTGAATATGTCAGCTGGTAACATCTTTGAGTGGGTGGAGCTTGCTATATGGGTTTATTTTTGGATAGGGCCACTGCTTGAGTTGAGGTAAAGGGAGTCTGCCAGTGGCTAAGAAAAACTGAATAGAACTGCTGGCTTGGTGCCCTTCCCAAGCACGCTTTAGGATAGGCTTCACAGTTGCCTGGGTTTTTTTGGTCAGATTTACTAGATGGTAAGGACTGAGTACTAAACTCAGCATTCTGTGGGTCCATCAATGATCTTCCTTGCCCTTGTAGATCAGCAGGACAGGCCCCAGAGTCAGCGTGGCCCATTGTTTGAAGCTCCTGAATCAGGAAAGACTGCACTGAATACCATGGCCAGATGGGGCCATTGGTTTTGCTCTCCAGACAGGGCTGTGAACTCTGTTCACAATGCCACAAGCAGGGCTCTTTGTTCCCTGTTTAAGTTCCCTGGTTGGGCAAGATGAAGGCTATATGCAGTATAGGCAGGACTACTAAATAGTCTCCATGCTGGGGAGGAATGGAAAAACTGTAGGTCAGGCCAGAAAGACTCTTTATTTGTGGTCTTGACATCCCAAGTTCCCAGAGTGAACAGTGCCACTGGCTTTTCTCTGCAGACAATCAGATCTAAGTGCTGTTCTCTCTGCTTAAGCATTGTTGAGCTACATAGCTTTCAGGTGATCTAGCCAAGCTTTCTGATCAGGAGGGATTAAGAGCTACACCAAACAGTGAAGTTGTTAATTTGTTTCCCTGTGTACATGAAGCTGGAGAACCAATTCCAAGCCTACAAAAGGTCTTTCTTCATGATCTTCACTCAAGCTGACCTGCTCCCCCAAGTTCTCTGGCCAAATGAAGCCATGGGTTTTTGCTCTGTGGATGATTAGTCTGCATCCTAGAGTGATGCTGTGCTACATAGATTTCAGGTGTTCTGGCCAGAATTTCTTATCAGTCAGGACATTCTGAATTAGCTTCCCTGCCTAGGTGGAATGAGGGAACTCACTCCGAGGACCTTTCTGAGTGTTTCTGATCAGGTAGGAACTGGAAACTAAACTCATTAGTAGGTGGGTTGTGGCTATGAATTAGCTTCCCTGACTGGATAGAGTAGAGGAATCACTCAAAGCCTGGAAAGGCTCTTTGTGGTCTTTACTTAGGCTGAACTATTCCTCAGGTTCCCTTGCTGCATGGTGCCAATAGCATTACACTACAATTATCTCCACTTGCAATACTCTGTGCTCCAGTGTTGCTGAGCTATCGAGTTTTTAAGTGTTCTGAATAGACTTTCTGGTCAGGTAGGGCTGGGAACTCCCAAAAAGTGACCCACAATGATGGGGGAGTTAAATATCCACTCTAGGCTCTCTTCTCCCACTTGTAGGAACCATAAGCTCAATGGAGACTTCCCCGTGAGGTGCTGCATCAGCATGGGGTGGGGAAATGTGGTCAGATAAGTAGCTGCTTATCTAGATCTTATAATGGAGTCTGTCTTGGTCTCCATGGTTCAAGGGATGCTTTGACCTCACCCCATGTTCTAAAATTTTATTTGTGTCTTTTTCATTAATAGTTGTTTATTCTTCTTATAGGGGGAGGTGAAATCAGTAATGACCTATGTTGCCATGTTGGTATCATCACTATGAATAAGGTTTTTAGTTTGTTATAGACCATTTACTGATTTTTGCTTTCATTGTTTGTGCTTTGGGTATCATATTCAAGAAACCATTACCCAGACCAATGTCAAAGAACTTCTTCCAGGAATTTTACAGGATTAGGTCTCATGTTTTAGCCTTTAATCCATGAGTTAACTTATGTGAGTGGTGTAATTAGGTGTCCAATTTAATATTTTTGCATATATTCTCTAGTTTTCCAAACATCATATGTTGAAGAGACTATCATTTCCCCTTTGAATGTCCTTGGTTCCTTTGTCAAATATTAGTTGATTGTGAATGCATGGGTTTATTTCCAAGCTCTCCATTCTGTTCTATTGATTTATGTGTTTATTTTTATGCCAGTAACATACTGGCTTTTTTTAAAAAAAATTGAAGTATAGTTGACATACAGTATTACATTAATTTCACATGTACAACATAGCGATTTAACATTTGTATTATGAAACAATTGCCAGTTTAGTTATCTATTACCATACAAAATTATTACAATAATACTGACTATATGCCCATTGTACTTTACATCCCCATGACTTATTTATTTTTATATCTACAATATTGTGCATCTTAATCCCCTTTACTTATCTTGCCCATACCACACCCCCACCCTCTGACAACCACAAGAAGTCTCTGTATTATGATACTGTTTCTGTTTTGTTCATTTGTTTTGGTTTTTAGATTTTATATACAAGGGAAATCTTATGGTCTTTGTCTTTCTCTGACTTATTTAGTATAACACACTATAGGTCCATCCATATGTGGCAAATGCCAATACTTCATTTTTATGGCTGAGCAATATTCCATTATATATGTATATACCACCTCTTTAATCATTCATCTGTCAATGGACATTTATGTTGCTTTTGTATCGTGGCTGTTTTAAATAATGCTTCAATAAACATATGGATGCACAGGTATTTTGGAACCAGGGCTTTCATTTTCCTTGGATAAATACGCAGAAGTGGAATTAACTCAGTCATTAGGTATTTCTATTTTTAATTTTTTTGAAGAATTTTCACACAGTTTTCATAGGGAATGAACCAATTTATATTCCTATCAATAGTGCAATAGGGTTCACTTTTCTGTGCATCCTCAGAATTACTGGTGATTTCTTATCTATTTGATACTAGCTATTCTGAAAGCAGTGAGGATATTTCATTATTATTTTGATTTGCATTTCCTTGACAATTACAGATGTCAAGTATTTTTTCATGTGCCTATTGACATATCCACATATCTTTGTAAAAAATGTTTATTCATGTCCTCTGCTGATTTTAAAATCAGTTTATTTGTTTGTCTTTAGGTGGTATTGTGTGAATTCTTTATATATTTTGGAAATTCACCCCTTATCTGATATATCATTTGCAAATATCTTTTCCTGGATAGTACTTGCCTTTTCAATTTGTTGATGGTTTCCTTCACTGTAAAAAGACTTTTTCTTTTGATGTAATCTGTTATTTATTTTTGCTTTTATTCCTTTGCCTGTAAAAACATGTTCCAAAAATATTGCTAGATTTATGTTCAAGAATTTACAGCCTAAAAAAAAAAAAAAAAAGAATTTACAGCCTATATTTTCATGTAGGAATTTTATAAAATCTTACAGTTAGTTCTTTAAGCCATCTTGAGTTTATTTTTGTATATGTTATGAGAAAGTGATCTATTTTCATTTGTGGGCATATAACTGTCCAGGTTTCCTAACACCATTTATTGAAGAAACTGTATTTTGCCTATTGTATATTCCTGCCTTATTTGTCCTAGATTAAATCAACAGATAATGTGAGTTTACTTCTGGGCTCTTTGTTTCGGTGATCTGTGAGTCTATTTTTGTACCAGCACCATGCTGTTTTGAGTACTAAAACTTTGTAGTTTAGCTTGAGTTCTGTGATACTTCATTTATTTTTTTATTTCTCAAGATTACTTTGGTTATTCAGGCTCTTTTGTGTGTAGATACAAAATTTAGAATATTCCAATTCTATGAAAAATGCTGTTGGGAAAAAATGCTATTGGTATTTGGATAGGAATTGGAATAGACAATGCAATATGGACAGAATAAGTATATTCTAATTCAGGTTCATGGCGTACCTCTCAATTTATTTATGTCATCTTCAATTTCATTCATCAGTGTTTTATCATTAATTTACAGGTCTCTCACTAACTGGTTAAATACTCCTAGGTATTTTACTCTTAGAACAATGATAAATTGGATTGTTTCTTCATGTTAGTTTCTCCTAGTTTGTTATAGTATAAAAATATAACTGATTTCTGTTTATTAACTTTGTATCTCCAACTTTACTAAATGCATTTTTTCTAATAACTTTTTTTTTGTGAAGTCTTAGGGTTTTCTGTATGTGGAACTATGTAATCTGAAGATTGTGACAGATTTACTTCTTCCTTACTAATTTGGATGACTTTTATTTCTGTTTTTTGTCTGATGCTGTGACTAAGAGTTCCAATATTGTGTTGAGTAAAAGTGGTGATAATGGGGGATCCCTGGGTGGCGCAGTGGTTTGGCGCCTGCCTTGGCCCAGGATGTGATCCTGGAGACCCGGGATCGAATCCCACGTCGGGCTCCCGGTGCATGGAGCCTGCTTTTCCCTCTGCCTGTGTCTCTGCCTCTCTCTCTCTCTGTGTGACTATCATAAATAAATAAAAATATTTTTAAAAAAATAAAAAAAAAGGTGGTGATAATGGACGCCCTTGTCTTGTTCCCATATTAAATGAAAAGCTTTTGACTTTTCACTATTGTCTGGTATTATATTTGGGTTTGTTATATTGGCCTTTAACATTTTAAAGTATGTTCCCTCTGTACTCTTTTCACTGAGAGGTTGTTTTTTGTTTGTTTTTCTACCATGAATAGATCTTGAATTTCGTCAAATGCTTTTGTTTCATCTGTTGATATGATCACATGGCTATTACCCTTCATTTTGTTAATGTGGTATGTCATGTTGATTGATTTGATGATATTAAACCATCCTTGTATCCCTGGAATAAATCCTACTTGATTACAGTAAATGACTGTTTTCAAGTATTGTTGAACTCAGTTTGCTAGTTTTTGCATGTATGTTTATCAGAAATATTGGTCTGTAATTTTCTTTCTTTTTTTTTTTTTTTTTTGTAGTGTGCTTTTCTGGTTTTGGTATCAGGATAATGCTAGCCTTGTAGAATGAATTTTGGGAGTATTCCTTCACCTATTTTTTGGAAAAGTTTGAGAAGAATAGTTATTTATTCTTGCCTAAAAATTTGGTAGAATACACCAAAATCTATTACTCTGGAGTTTTCTTTGTTCAAATATTTTTGATTACTGATTCAGCTTTGTTACAAGAAATCAATCTGCCCATATTTTTTATTTCTTCCTGATTCAGTTTGTAATATTGTATGTTTCTAGGAATATATTGATTTCTTCTAGGTTATCCAATTTGTTAGCATATAATTTCTTGAATGATATCTCATAAAGCTTTGTATTTCTTTCTCTTATTTTCTATTTTTTATTTTTAAATATTTTATTTATTTATTCATGAGACACACACACACACACACAGAGAGAAAGAGGCAGAGACACAGGCAGAGGGAGAAGCAGGGTCCATGCCAGGAGCCCAATGTGGGACTTGATCCCGAGTCTCCAGGATCACACCCTGAGCTGAAGGCGGTGCTAAACTGCTGAGCCACCCAAGCTATCCTCTTATTTTCTATTTTAAAACCAGTATAGTTAACATACAGTGTTATATTAGTTTCAGGTATACAATATAGTGATTCAAAAACTCTATATGTTTCTCAATGCTGACCATGATAAGTGCATCCTCTAATCTCCATCACATATTTCACCCGTTACCCCCACCACCACCTCCCTTCTGGTGACCATCAGTTTGTTCTCTGTAGTTCAGAGTCTGTTTCTTGGTTTGTCTCTTTTTTGTTGTTTGCTCAATTTTTTTGTTGTTTCTTAAATTCCACATATGAGTGAAGCCATATGGGATTTGTCTTTCTCTGACAGATTTATTTTGCTTAGCATTACACACTCTGGCTCCATCCATGTTGTTGAAAATGATAAGATTCATTCTTTTTTGACTAAATAACATGCCATTCTTTATAGGTACCATCTCTTTTTTATCTGTTCATCTATTGATGGACATGGGCTGCTTCAATATTTTGGCTACTGTAAATAATACTGCTAAATGTAGGGGTGCATGTATCCCTTCAAATTAGTGTTTTTGTATTTTGGAGGTAAACTTCCAGTAGTACAATTATTGAATTATACGGTAGTTCTATTTCTAGCTTCTTAAAAAAATTACATACTGTTGTCAGAGTGGTTAGACCAATTTGTATTCCCACTAACAGTGCACAGAGGTTTCTTTCTCCACATTCTCACCAAAAGTCATTTCTTTTTTTTGTATATTTTTATTGGATTTTGATTTGCCAATATATAGTATAACACCCAGTACTCATCCCATCAAGTGCCCCCCTCAGTGCCCATCACCCAGTTACTCCATCCCCCCCCACCCCCCCACCTCCCCTTCTACTACCTCTTGTTCATTTCCCAGAGTTAGGAATCTCTCATGTTCTGTCACCCTCTCTGATATTTCCTACTCATTATCTCTCCTTTCCCCTTTAATCCCTTTCACTATTTTTTATATTCCCTGAATGAATGAAACCTCTCTGACTGACTTAGTTCATTCAGCATAATACCATCCAGTTCTACCCACTTTGAAGCAAATGGTGAGTATCCGTCCTTTCTGGTGTGTGAGTAATATTCCATTGTATATATAAACCACATATTTATACATTTATCTTTCAATGGACACTGAGGCTCCTTCCACAGTTGGGCTATTGTGGACATTGCTGCTATAAACATCGAGGTGAAGGTGTCCCGGCGTTTCACTGCATCTGTATCTTTGGGGTAAATCCCCAGCAGTGCAATTGCTGGGTCGTAAGGCAGATCTATTTTTAACTCTTTGAAGAACCTCCACACAGTTTTCCAGAGTGGCTGCACCATTTCACATTCCCACCAGCAGTGCAAGAGGGTTCCCCTTCTCCACATCCTCTCCAACATTTGTGGTTTCCTGCCTTGTTAATTTTCCCCATTCTCACTGGTGTGAGGTGGTATCTCATTGTGGTTTTGATTCGTATTTCCCTAATGGCAAGTGATGTGGAGCATTTTCTCATCTGCTTGTTGGCCATGTCTATGTCTTCCTCTGTGAGATTTCTGTTCATGTCTTCTGCCCATTTCATGACTGGATTGTTTCTTGGGTGCTGAGTTTAATATGTTCTTTATAGATCTTGGATACTAGCCCTTTATCTGATACGTCATTTGCAAATATCTTCTCCCCTTGTAGGTTGTCTTTTAGTTTTGTTGACTGTTTCTTTTGCTGTACAGAAGCTTTTTATCTTGATGAAGTCCCAATAATTCATTTTTGCTTTGGTTTCCCTTGCCTTCATGGATGTATCTTGCAAGAACTTGTGGTGGCCAAGTTCAAAAAGGGTGTTGCCTGTGTTCTCCTCTAGGATTCTGATGGATTCTTGTCTCACATTAAGATCTTTCCACCATTTTGAGTTTATCTTTGTGTCTGGTGTAAGAGAATGGTCTAGTTTCATTTATCTGCATGTGGATGTCCAATTTTCCCAGCACCATTTATTGAAGATACTGTTCTTTGTCCAGTGGATAAAGAACACTTTATGTTCTTTCCTGCTTTGTCAAATATTAGTTGACCATAAAGTTGAGGGTCATTTCTGGGTTCTCTATTCTGTTCCATTGATCTATGTGTCTGTTTTTCATGCCAGTACCACACTGTCTTGATGATCACAGCTTTGTAGTCCAACTTGAAATCTGGCATTTTGATGCCCCCGACTCTGGTTTTCTTTTTCAATATTCCCCTAGCTATTCGGGGTCTTTTCTGATTCCACACAAATCTTAAGATTATTTGTTCCAATTCTCTGAAGAAAGTCCATGATATTGTGATAGGGATTGCATTAAATGTGTAAACTGAAAAAACAAAAAACAAAAAACCATGTAAACTGTTCCAGATAGATAGCATTGACATTTTCACAATATTAATTCTTCCAGTCCATGAGCATGGAATATTTTTCCATCTCTTTGTGTCTTCCTCATTTCCTTTAGATGTCCTGTAGTTTTTAGGGTATAGATCCTTTATCTCTTTAGTTAGGTTTATTCCTAGTTATCTCAAGCTTTTGGGTGCAATTGTAAATGGGATTGACTCCTTAATTTCTCTTTCTTCAGTCTCTTTGATAGTGTATAGAAATGCCACTGATTTTTGGGTATTGATTTTGTATCCTGCCACACTGCGGAATTGCTGCATGAGTTCTAGCAATCTTGGGGTGGAGTCTTTTGGGTTTTCTATGTACAGTATCATGTCATCTGCAAAGAGGGAGAGTTTGACTTCTTCTTTGTCAATTTGAATGCCTCTTATTTCTTTTTGTTGCCTGATTGCTGAGGCTAGGACTTCTAGTACTATGCTGAATAGCAGTGGTGAGAGTGGATATCCCTGTCGTATTCCTTATCTTAGGGGAAAGACCCTCAGTATATCCCCACTGAGAATGATATTTGCGGTGGGCTTTTCGTAGATGGCTTTTAAGATGCTGAGGAATGTTCCCTCTATCCCTACACTCTGAAGAGTTTTGATCAGGAAAGGATGCTGTATTTTGTCAAATGCTTTCTCTGAATCTATTGAGAGGATCATATCATTCTTGTTTTTTCTCTTGTTGATATGATCTATCACGTTGATTGTTTTATGAGTGTGGAACCAGCCTTGCATCCTGGGGATAAATCCCACTTGGTCATGGTGAGTAATCTTATTAATGTACTGTTGGATCCTCTTGGCTAGTATCTTGTTGAGAATTTTTGCATCTGTGTTCATCAAGGATATTGGTCTATAATTCCCCTTTTTGGTGGGGTCTTTGGTTTTGGAATTAAGGTGATGCTGGTCTCATAAAACGAGTTTGGAAGTATTCCGTTCCTTTCTATCTTTTGGAACGGCTTTAGTAGAATAGGTATTGTTTCTTCTTTAAACTTTTGATAGAATTCCCTTGGGAAGCCATCTGGCCCTGGACTTTTGTGTCTTGGGAGGTTTTTGATGACTGCTTCAATTTCCTCCCTGGTAATTGGCCTGTTCAGGTTTTCTATTTCTTCCTGTTCCAGTTTTGGTATTTTGTGGTTTTTCAGGAATGTGCCCATTTCTTCTATATTGCCTAATTTATTGGTGTATAGCTGCTCATAATACGTTTTTAAAATCATTTGTATTTCCTCAGTATCAGTTGTGATCTCTCCTTTTTCATTCATAATTTTATTAATTTGAGTCTTTTTTTTCTTTTTAATAAAGAAATAAATACCTGATAAATAACTGATTTGTGATCCAGTATGTGGTCTATTCTGGAGAAAGTTCCATGCAGACTTGAGAAGAATGTGTATTCAGTTGTGTTCAGATGGACAGTTCTGTATATATCTGTGAAATCCATCTGGTCCAATGTATCATTTAAAGCTCTTGTTTCTTTGGTAATATTGTGCTTAGAATATATGTCATTTGCAGAAAGTGCCGTGTTGAAGTCTCCTACTATTAGTGTATTATTATCTAAGTATCTCTTTACTTTGGTTATTAATTGATTGATATACTTGGCAGCTCCCACATTAGGGGCATAAATATTCATGATTGTTAAGTCCCCTTGTTGGATAGACCCTTTAAGTATGATATACCATCCTTCTTCATCTCTTACTACAGTCTTTGGGATAAACTCTAATTTATCTAATATGAGGATTGCTACCCCAGCTTGCTTTCATTTTCAGGCTGTAGGTGTCCTTAGGTCTAAAATGAGTCTCTTGTAGACAGCAAATAATGGGTCTTGCTTTTTTATCCAGTCTGAAACCCTGCATCTTTTGATGGGATCATTTAGCCTATTCACATTCAGAGTAACTATTAAAAGATACGAATTTAGTGTCATCGTAATACCTATTCAGTCCCTGTTTTTGTGGATTATTTCTTTGGGCTTCTTCTTTCTTTTACAGGGTCCCCCTTAATATTTCTTGCAGAGCTGGTTTGGTGGTCACATATTCTTTCAGTTTCTGCCTATCTTGGAAGCTCTTTATCTCTCCTCATATTCTGAATGAGAGCCTTGCTGGATAGAGTATTCTTAGCTGCATGTTCTTCTCATTTAGGACCCTGAATATATCCTGCCAACCCTTTCTGGCCTGCCAGGTCTCTGTGGAGAGGTCTTCTGTTAATCTAATATTTCTCCCCATATAAGTTAGGGATCTCTTGTCTCTTGTTGCTTTAAGGATTTTCTCTTTATCTTTGAAATTTGCAAGTTTTACTATTAAATTTTGAGGTATTTGTCGTTTTTAATTGATTTTGGTGGCGGGAACCTCTCTATCTCCTGGATCTGAATGCCTGTTTCCATCCCCAAATTAGGGAAGTTCTCAGCTATGATTTGTTCAAATCATGCTTTCCGGTCCTCTCTCCTTCTCAGCACCCTCTGGAACCCCAATTATATGCAGAATTTTCCTTCTGAGACTATTATTTATTTCCCTTAACCTTTCCTCATGGTCTTTTAATTGTTTTTCTCTTTTTTCCTCAGCTTCCTTCCTTGCCATCAACTTGTCTTATATGTCACTCACTCTTTCTTCTACCTCATTAACCCTCATCATTAGGACCTCCAGGTTGGATTGCATCTCATTTAACTGATTTTTAACTTCAGCCTGATTAGATCTAAATTCTGAAGTCATAAAGTCTCTTGAATCCTTTATGCTTTTTTCCAGAGCCACAAGTAGCTTTATAATTGTGCTTCTGAATTGGCTTTCTGACATCGAATTGTAATCCAAATTCTGTAGCTCTGTGGGAGAGAGGACTATTTCTGATTCTTTCTTTTGTGGTGAGTTCTTCCTTCTAGTCATTTTGCTCAGTGCAGAGTGGCTGAGTCAAGAATATCAACCATGACCTAAGTAAATTTCACCCTAGGTGATTCTGATGAGGTCAGAGACCAGAAATTGAAAACAAAGATCAGAATGAGATAAAACAAAAGGACCACTAAAGTGAAAATAAAATTTTAAAACAAAGTAGAAAACAATAAAAGGCCATGAATCCCAAAAAAGTAGGGAAAAAAAAGAAAAGAGAGAGAAAGAAAGCAAAAGTAAAGAGAATAAAAGAGAAGAAAAAAAGAGGGGAGGACTAGGAGATGTAGTGGTGATGAGGCTGTAGTGGAGGGAGAATAGTCTACCTAACAATAATTTATTTGTGCTATTGTTTTTCTTGCTTGGGAGACATAGCTAGAAAAATATTGCAACAACCTATGTGAGAGATATTACTGTCTACACTCTCCCCTGGTATTCTTATGGTTTCAGGTCTCACTTTCAAGTCTTTAATTCATTTTTGAGTTTATTTCTGTGTATGATGTAAGAAAGCTGTCCAGTTTCATTCTTTTGCATGTTGCTGTACAGTTTTCCTGTTGGATATTGAAGAGACTATATTTTTCCCATTGGATATTCTTTCCTACTTTGTCAAAAATTAATTGGCCATTTAATTGTGAGTTTATGCCTGGGTTTCCAATTCTGCTCCATTTATCAGTGTCTGTTTTTGTGCCAGTACCATATTGTCTTGATCACTACAGCTTTGTGCTGTAACTTGAAGTCTGGAATTATAATACTTGCGGTTATGCTTTTCTTTTTCTTTTTTTTTTTAAGATTTTATTTATTTATTCATGAGAGACAGAGAGAGAGGGAGGCAGAGACACAGGCAGAGGGAGAAGCAGGCTCCATGCAAGGAGCCCCGTGTGGGACTCAAACCCAGGAATCTGGGATCAGGCCCTGAGCCAAAGACAGGCACTTAACTGCTGAGCCACTCAGGTGTCCCTGCTCTTCTTTTTCAGAATTGTTTTGGCTATTCAGGATTTTTTATAGTTCCATATAAAATTTAGGGTTATTTGCCCTAGTTTTGTGAAAAATGCTGTTGGTATTTTGATAGACAATTTATTAAATCTGTAGATTGATTTGGGTAGGATAGACATTTTAACAATACAATCCATGAGCATGGAATGTCTTTCTATATCTTTGTGTTATCTTTAATTTCTTTCATCAGTGTTTTATAGTTTTCGGAATGCAGGTCTTTCACTTCTTTGGGTAGGTTTATTACTAGATATCTTATTATTTTGGGTGTAATTGTAAATGATATTTTTAAAAATTTCTCTTTTGCTGTTTAATTATTAGTGTGTAGAAATGTAACAGATTTATGCATGTTGATTTTGTATCCCATGATTTTACTAAATTTATTTTTGTCAGTTCTAATAGTTTTTTGGTAGATTCTTTAGAATTTATACAAGTATGTCATCTGCCAATAGTGAAAGTTTTACTTCTTCCTTACGAATTTGGATTCCTTTTATTTCTTTTGTTGTCTAATTGCTATGACTAGGACTTCTAGTACTACGTTGAATAAAAATGATGAGAATGGACATCTTTGTATTGTTCCTAACCTTACGGGAGAAGATTTCAAGTTTTTCCCCATTAAGTATGATGTTTGTTATGAGTTTTTCATATGTGGTTTTTATTATGTTGAGGTTACCTCTAAGCCTACTTGTTGTGGGTTTTTATCAGGAACGGATGTTGTACTTCATCAAATACTTTTTCTGTGTCTATTGAAATGATCCTACAATTTTTGTCTTTTATTGGTGTGATATATAACGTTGATTGGCAAATATTATCTTTTGATGACAGCCATTCTAAGAAGTAAACATATATCTCATTGTGATTTTGATTTGCAAATCCCTAAGAAGTGATGCTAAGGTAACTGTTCCAGTACCTGTTGGCTGAGAAAACAAGTCTAATTAGTTCCTCTGCCTATTTTTCAATTGGATTTTTTTGTCATAAGTATATGACTTCTTTATATATTTTGAATATTAGAGGGTGTCTGAGTGGCTCAGTTGGTTAAGCTTCTACCTTTGGCTCAGGTCGTGATCTCAGGGTCCTGGGATCAGGCTCTCTGCTCAGTGGGGACTCTGCTTCTCCCTCTCCCTCTGCCCCTCACCTCCTTGTGCTCTCACTCTCTCTCTCTTTCAAATAATAAAATGAATAAAATAAAAATAAATAATTTTTTTAAAAATAAAATATATTTTGAATATTAACCCCTTATCACATGTATGATTTGTATATATTTCCTTCATTTAATAGGTTGCCCTTTCCTTTTTGAGGATGATTTCCATTGCTGTGCAGAAGCTTTTCTAGTTTGATGTAGTCCCACTTGTGTATTTTTGCTTTTGTTGCCTTTGATTTTAGTGTTCTAGAAGGAGTTTTAAGATTTCAAATCTTTTATTCAGGTCTTTAATTTTGAATTTATTTCTGTGCATAGTGATAGGCAGGTGTCTAATTTCATTCCTCAGCATATGGCTGTCCAGTTTTTCCAGCACCATCTACCTAAGAGATTATCCTCTATCATTTTTCTTGGCTTATTTGTCATCAATTAATTGACCATACATGAATGGATTCTTTATGGGCTGTTAATGTGTCTGATTCTATGTTTTGATAAGTATACTTCTGTAATATAGTCTGAAATCAGGAAGTGTGATGCTTCTACTTCTTTCTCAAGACTGCTCTGGCTGATAGTTGGGGTCTTTTGTGAATCTATACAAATTTAAGGATTGTTTGTTTTATTTCTGAGAAAAAGTTATTGGAATTTTGATAGAGATTGCATTGAATCTGTGGATGACTTTGGATTTTGTGGAAATTTTTTTTTTTTTTAATTTATGATAGGCACACAGTGAGAGAGAGAGAGAGGCAGAGACACAGGCAGAGGGAGAAGCAGGCTCCATGCACCGGGAGCCTGACGTGGGATTCGATCCCGGGTCTCCAGGATCGCGCCCTGGGCCAAAGGCAGGCGCCAAACCGCTGCGCCACCCAGGGATCCCGATTTTGTGGACATTTTAACAATATTAATTCTCCCAACTTATGAACACAGAATATCTTACCATTTATTTGTGTCTCCAATTCTTTTGTAATTAATGGCAGTTTTCATCTGTACAGATATTTCTCCTCTTTGGTTAAATGAGAAACATACCTGGAAATAAATTTATTTTAAATGAAATTTTTATTGAGATATAATTCACATATAACATTTTATTGCTTTCAGGTGTACAACATAATTCAATGTGCGTATACAGTGTGAAATAATAATCATAATAAATCTAGTTATTTATCAGTCTGCATAGCTATAACTCATTTTTCTTGTGATGAACGTTTAAGGTCTATCTCTTTACCATTCTGTATGTTATATATCCTGTTACTTCTTTTATAACTGGAAGTTTTTACCTTTTGAAATTCACCTATTATTCCCACTCCCAATCCCTGCCTCTGATAGCCACCAATTTGTTCTCTATATCTATGAGTTTATTTTTGTTTTTTAAGAGTCCATATATTATTGAGGTTATATGATATTTTTCTTTTTCTGTCTGAATTATTTCACTTAGCATAATGCCCTCAATATTCATTCATGTTGTTACAAATAGATTTCCTCCTTTATGTGATTGAATAATATTTTATGTGTGTATGTATATATGTATGTGTGTGAGTATGTATATGTATATATACATATGCACCGTTTCCTTTTTCCACTCATCTTTGCATAGACCTTGCTTTCTTGTCTTGAATATTGTTAGGTAATGCTGCAATCAACATACAGGTGCATTTATCTTTCAGAGTTGGTGGGGTTTTTTTATTTTTGTGGGTAAATACTCAGAACTGCTACATTACATAATTCTATTTCCTTAAGGAACCTTCATAACAATTTCCATAGTGGCTGCACTAATTTGTATTTCTACCAACAAGTCACAAGTGTTTCCTTCTTGCCACATTCCTGCCAACACTAGTTCTCTCACGTCTTTTTTTTTTTTTTTAGATTTTATTTATTTATTCATGAGAGACACAAAGAAGAACAGACACAGGCAGAGAGAGAGAAGCAGGCTCCATGCAGGGAGCCTGAGGTGGACTCGATCCCTGGTCTCCAGGATCACACCCTGGGCTGAAGGTGGCGCCAAAGCGCTGAGCCACCCAGGCTGCCCTCTCCTGTCTTTTTGATAATAGTCATTCTAACATGTATGAGGTGATATCTCATGTGGATTTGATTCACATTTCCCTGATGATGAGTGATATGAGCACATTTTAATGGCCATACATTGGCCATTTGTATGTCTTCTTTGGGAAAATGCCTATTCAGTATCTCTGTCCATTTTTATTCAGATTGTGTTTTTGCTATTGCGTTGCATGTGTTTTGTTTTTTGTCCTTTTAGATATTAACTCTTTATAGGATATGTTGTTTGCAAACATTTTCTCCCAATTGTATGTTGCCTTTTCATGTTTTTGATGATTTCTTTTGCTGTGCAAATTTTTTAGTTTGACATAGCCCCAATTTATTTTTGTTTTTGTTGTCTTGCTTTTTGTTGTCAAATCAAATAATCATTACCAAAGCCGATGTCAAGGTTACCCCCCTAAAACTTTTATGAGTATTTTGGTTTCAGGCCTTATATTCAATCTTTAATAGATTTTGAGTTAATTTTTGTGTATAATATATAACAGCCATTCTTTCCCAAGCAGCTGTTGAGTTATCCCAGCACCATTTATTGAAGAGACTGTCATTTCCCCCATTGTATATTCTTGACCTTCTGTCTTAAGTTTGTTGACTCTGTATGAGTATGTTTATTTTAGGGACTCTCTATTCTGTCTCATTAATTTATGCATCTATTTTTATGTCAATACCATTTTCTTTTGATAAATACAGTTCTGTAATATAGTTTGAAATCAGGAAGTGTGCTGCCTCTAGCCTTGTTCTTAAGGTTGCTTTGGCTACTTGGGTTCTTTTTTTGCTCCATTCAAATGTTATGACTGTTCTATTTCTGTGAGAAATGCCACTGACACATTGTAGGGATTGCACTGAATATGTGCATTGTTTTCAATAATATGCACATTGTCACAATCTTTTAACAGGTGAGCATAGAATATCTTTCCATTTATTTGTGTCATCTTCGGTTTCATTAATGTCTTTTTTAAAAAAGATTTTATTTATTTATTTGAGAGAGAGCACAAGCAGGGGGAGAGGCAGAAGGAGAAGCAGCAGGAGCCTGATGCAGGCTCCCTCCCAGGACCCTGGGATCATGACCTGAGCTAAAGGCAGATGCTTAACTGACTGAGCCACCCAGGGGCCCCTCATTAATGTCTTTTAGTAGCCCGTGGACTTGTTTTACACCTCAGTTAAATTTATTACTAGTATTTTACCTTGGATGCAATGGTAAAGGAGAAAGTTTTCATAAATGTATTCTCTGGTCATTCATTATTATTGTATAGAAATGCCTTTTTTTGCATGTTCTGTAACCTGCAACTCTACTAAAATTTTTAGTTCTAACAGGGTTTTTGGGTGTGTATTTGGATCCATATATGGTATCATGTCACTTACAAACTTTAATAGTTTTACCAATTTAGTATCTTGTATTTCCTAACTCTTTGTTGCACCTAGGCCTTCCAGTATTATGTTGAATAACTATGGTGAGAGTGGACATTTTTGTCTTGTTCCTAGTCTCAGAGGAAAAGCTTTTGTTTTTTCCACCAATAAGCATGATGTTAGCTGTAGATTTTCACGTATAACCTTTATTATGTTGATATAAAGCCAACTTGTTGAGGGTTGTTATCAGGAATGGATGTTGTATTTGTCTCATGCTTTTTCTGTAACTATTGAGATAATCAAATGGATTTTATTCTTCTTGTTAGTGTGATGTATCACATTAATTTATGGATATTGAGCCATCCTTACATCCGTACATCACATCCTTACATCATCCTTACATTACATCCTTACACACTCAATCGTGGTGAATAATTTTTCTAATGTATTGTTTAATTTGGTTGACTAATATTTTATTGAGAATTTTTGTACCTATGTTTTCTTGGGATTTTGGTCTACAATTTTGTTCTTCCTTGTCTGATTTTGATATCAAAGTAATGCTGATGTCATAAAATAAGTTTGGAAGTGTTTCTTCCTCCTCAGTTTTTTTTGAAAAGTTTCAAAACAGTTGACATTAGTTTTTGTTTTTGTTTTTTTTTAAATCAATGTTTGGTAGAATTCACCAGTAAAACCGTCCCTGGACTATTTTTTGTTGAGAGGTATTTGACTACCAGTTTAATCCCCTTAGTAGTGGTTAATCTGTTCAGATTTTCTATTTCTTCATAATTTAGTCTTGGTAGGTTGCATGTTTCCAGGAATTTGTTTCATTTAGGTTGTCCAATTTGTTAGCATATGATTGTTGGTATTAGTGCCAAGGCTTTTTAAAATCATGAGTAGATATTGAATATTTTAAATTGCATTTTATGCATATGTTAAAATGATCGCTGCAATTTTCCTTCTTTAGCCTATAAGCATATTAATCATACTGGCTAATTTCTGAATACTACACCATGCTGGCATTCTCAAACCAGTAAGAGCAAGATTTATTATCCTTTTCTTATATTGCCCAATTTACTTTGATAATACTTTGTTTAGAGATTTTGAGATTCAACCATTGTCTTTCTTAAAATATTTTTCACATTTTGGCATCAAGAGTATTTAGGTATTGGGAATTTTCTTTTTAAATCTCCAATTTTCTGGGATCCCTGGGTCGCGCAGCGGTTTGGCGCCTGCCTTTGGCCCAGGGTGCGATCCTGGAGACCCGGGATCGAATCCCACATCGGGCTCCCAGTGCATGGAGGCTGCTTCTCCCTCTGCCTGTGTCTCTGCCTCTCTCTCTCTCTCTCTGTGACTATCATAAGTAAATAAAAAAAATTTTTAAAAAATAAATAAAAAAAATAAATTTCCAATTTTCTGAAAGAGTTGTTCAATTTAGCATTAATTCTGTCTTAAATGTTTGTAAGAACTCATGAGTGAGAATTCTGAGCCTAAAGTTTTCTCTATGGGAAGGTTGTTAATTACTAATTCACTTTATTTAATATTATTCTGATTTTTCTTTTTTTAATTTGCTTTTTTAAATTTATTTTTTGTAATTATTTTATTGGAGTTCAGTTTGCCAGCATATAGTATAACACCCAGTGCTCATCCAGTCAAGTACCTCCCTCAGTGCCTGTTACCCAGTCACCCCATACCCCCTCCTGCCTCCCCTTCCACTACCCCTTGTTCGTTTCCCAGAGTTAGGAGTCTCATGTTTTGTCACCCTCTCTGATATTTCCCACTACTTTTCTCTCCTTTCTGCTTTAATCCCTTTCACTATTTTTTATATTCCCCAAATGAATGAGACCATACAATGTTTGACCTTCTCTGATTGACTTACTTCACTCAGCATAATACCCTCCAGTTCTATCCACGTTGAAGCAAATGAAGCAAATGGTGGGTATTCGTTGTTTCTAATGGCTGAGTAATATTCCATTGTATATATAGACCACATATTCTGATTTTTCTGTTTCTTCTTGTATCAGTTAATGTCAGTCACCACTGACATTTTAGAGGAATGTATCAATTTCATCTAATTCATCATACTTATGATACCTAAAATGTTGTGGCAGGAACTGTAGAGTTGTCTCCTTTTATAATATGAATATTAGTTATTTGTGTTTCTACCTGTTTTGTTTCAAATGTCTATTTTAGATTTTATTAACTTTATTAGTCCTTTCCAAGAACCTACATTTAGTTTTATTGATCATCTTCCTTGAGTATTCTGTTTTATTCTCTTACTTTTGTTATTTCCTTCTTTCTAATCTTTGGTGAAGTTTAACTACTTTTTCTTATTCTAACTTGCTTAGATAGATGCTTAGCTCATTCATTTTCAGATTGTGTTGTTTAGAAACATAAATTTAAGGTTGTAAACTATACTCTGTGCATGGCTGTAACCGTTATTTCACTGATCTGTCTTATTAGTGGTGGTAGTATCTTTGTGTCTTTGTATGTATAAACCTATATTTCTTCAGGTAAAAATCCAGCAGTGGAGTTACCAGATTGTATGCTATTTCTATTTTTAATTTTTTGAGGAACCTCAGTATCCTAATCCACATTGGCTGTACTAATACACATTCTCACTGAGAGTACATGAAGATTCCCTTTCTCAGCCTTCTCACTAATCAGTATTTCTTCTTTTTTTGATACTAACCATTCTGACTGGGAGAGGTGATAGGTCAGTGTGGTTTTGATTTGCATTTTCCTGATGATTAATGATGTTGAGCATTTTCTCATGTCTGTTAGCCATCTGTATGTTGTCTTTGGAAAAATGTCTATTCAGGTCCTCTGCTCATTTTCATTGTATTATGTGTCTTTTTGGTGTTGAGAAGTATGACTTGACTTTATATATTTTGGAGATTAACTACTCATCAAATAGATCACTTCCATAAAAATTCTCCTATTCAAAAGGTTGCCTTTTTGTTTTATTGATGGTTGCTTTAACTGTGTCTTTTTTTCCTACATTTTGGCTTCCTTTGTCTTAGATTTGGTGACAGATAAAAGTGTCTGGTTTATTTCTGGGCTCTCTATTTAATTCCATTGATTTATGTATCAGTTCTGTGCCAATTTCATCCTTTTTGTTTAGTTTGAAATCCAGGATTGTGCTACCTATAGCTTTGGGACTTTTTATTTTCAAGATGGCTATGGATATTCAGGGTCTTTTGTGGCTCCACAGAATTTGGGGGATTATTCTATTTCTATGAAGTACTGTCAGGATTTTGATAAGGATCATGTTAAATCTGTAGATTGCTTGGTGTAATATGGAAATGTTCACAATATTCTTCTAATCAATGATTGCAAAATATCTTTCCATTTATTTGTTTCATCTTCAGTTTCTTTCATTAATGTCTTTTAGTAGTCAGTATAAGGGCTTTTCACTTCCTTAGTTAAATTTATTACTAGTATTCTTTATGATGCAGTTGTAAATGAGATTTTTGAATTTTTCTCTTTGATCTTTATTATTATTGTATAGAAATGCAACTTTTTGTATATTGACTTTTTTTTATCCTACAACTGTACTGGATTCATTTATTAATCCAAAAAATTTTTGGTGGTTTCTTTAGTGTCTGTATATAATATCATGTCATCTACAAATTGTGACAGATTTACTTCTTCCTTACTAATTTGGATGTCTTTTTTCTTGTTTGATTACTGCAGGAAGGATTTCCAGTACTATGCTTAATAAAAGTGGTGAGAGTTAACATCCGTGTCTTGTTCTTGATCTCAGAGGGAAAGCCTTTGTTTTTCACCATTGAGTATGATGTTAGCGGTGGGTTTTTCATTTATAGCCTTTATTATGTTGATGTACATATCAACTGTAAAGCCATCTTATTGAGAGTTTTTACAGGAACAGATATTCTATTTCGTTTAATACATTTTCTGCACCTACCAAGATGATCATATGACTTTTATCCTTCCTCTTGTTAATGTGATGCATGACGTTCATTGACTTGTAGATATTGAGCTATCCTGGCATCAGTGGAATAAAACGTACTTGATTGTAGTGAATAATTTTTATGATGTTAAATTTGGTTTGCTAATACTTTATTGAGAATTTTTACATCTATGTTTACCTGGATATTGACCTATAGGTTTGTTTTTGTTTGTTTTAGTGTTTTTGTGTGAGGCTAGCATCACAGAATGAGTTTAAATTTTTTTTCTTCCTATTCTATTTTTTTAGAATAGCTTAAGAGTAGGTATTAAATCTTCTATAAATGTTTGTTGAATTCCTGTGAACCCATCAGATGCTGCACTTTATTTTGTTGGGAGTTTTTTGATTACCAACTCAATTTCCTTACCATTAATTGATCTATTCACATTTTCAATCTCTTCCTGATTCAGTTTTGAAATATTGTGTATTTCTAGGAATTTATCCATTTGTAGGTTGTCCAATTCATCGGCATATATTTTTACACTATTTTACATTTACATTTCTGTTAGTCATTATTGCTCCTTTTAAATTATGATTTTATTGACTTCTTAAACAAACTGGCTCTTGGTTTGATTCATCTTTTGTGTTATTTCCTTTCTTTTAACTTTGGGTTTTGTTTACTCTGTTTTTATAGTTTCCTTAGATGTAAGTTTCAATTGTTTATTTGAAACTTTTCTGGTTTCTAAAAGTAGGCCTGTATCAGTATAAATTTCCCTCTTAGTATTGCTTCTGCTGGGTTTCCCATTGCTGTGTTTTGAGCGACTGTGTTTCTATTTTCATTTGTCTCCATGTATTTTGTATTTGTCCTTTGATTTTATCATTGACTCACTTTTTTTAGTAACATGTTTTTACCCTCCACATTTTTTTTGTGTGTTTCCAACTTTTTTCCTGTTTTTTTTTTTATATATATTTATTTATTTTAGAGAGAGAAGGCATGCTTGCAAGAGGAGGGGCAGAGGGAGAGAAGCAGAGTCTCCACTGAGCACAGAACCTGACACTGGGCTCAGTCTCACAACCCTGAGATCATGACCTGACCCAGAATTAAGAGTCAGATGCTGGGGCAGCCTGGGTGGCTCAGTGGTTTAGTGCCACCTGCAGCCCAGGGTGTGATCCGGAAGACCCGGGATCGAGTCCCACGTCGGTCTCCCTGCATGGAGCCTGCTTCTCCCTCTGCCTGTGTCTCTGCCTCTCTTTCTCTGTGTGTCTCACGAATAAATAAATAAAATCTTAAAAAAAAAAAAAAGAGTCAGATGCTAACCAACTGAGCTACACAGGTACCCATCAAATTTTTTCTTATAATTAATTTCTAGTTTCATTCTGGTTTGGTCAGAAAATTATAGGAGTGCAATGTTCTTAAATTTATTGAGACTTGTTTTACTTCCTAACGTGTGATCTGTCCTGGAGAATATTCTATGTGCACTTGAAAAGAAAGTGTATTCTGCTACTTTGGAGTGGAATGTTCTATGTATGTTAAGTTTCTCTGCTCTAAGGTGTCATTCAAAGTCAATTTCCTCATTAATTTTTTTGTCTGGATTATCTATCCATTGATGTGAGTGAAGTCTGAAAGTTCCCTACTATTATATTATTATCAAGTTTTCCCTTCAGGTCTGTTAATTTTTACTTTGTTATATTTGCATGCCTCTAAATTGGGTGCGTAGATATTTACAATTATTGTATTATCTTGTTGGATTGATCCCTTTATAACTATGTAGTACTTTTCTTTGTTTCTCACTACATTTTCTTTAAAGTCTATTTTTTCTAAATAATTGTAATTATTCTCTGTTCTATTCTTCTTTTGTTTCTCTTTTCCTTATGGTTTGATTTTTTTTTATTTGGTGTTATGCTTGAATTCCTTCCTTTTCCTTTTTGTGTACCTGTTTTAGATTTATGGTTAGATTATGGTTACATTGATTCTGTATACAACATGTGTATAGCAGTCCACATTGTTGATAGTCACTTAAATTCCAACACATTCTAAAAGTATAAATTTTGACCCCCTTTCCACGTTTTTTATATATAGTATCATATTTGCATTTTTAATGTATGTATCCCTTTAATAATTTTATTATACATTGCAATGGATAGAGATGGTTGTCCTCTGTTCACTTTGGGAGAGGTGGACCCCAGAAGTGCAGGTCCAGTAGCATAGGGCCCTCCATTCAAGGGCACCAAAGTGGACAAAGTCAGCTATCCTATATCCCCTTTGGGAGAGGCAGACCCTGGGAGGGGACAGGACAGAGAGAACTCTACTTCTGCTGGGCACCCTTCAATTAGGACAGATCAGTGCACCCGTGCCTGCCCCCAGGAGCATCGAGGCCAGTCTGGACTAAGAAACTGGTTAGTTACTCACAGAGAGCTCTTGGACCAGAGCTGGGGATCTGGCCTATGCCATTTTTCCCCTCTTCTTTTTGCCTTTCACCTGGGAGAGACAGGGCCTCTAGGGAACAAAGGCCTCCCAGGATAAACAGCTCATACTAAGCCTGGCACCTGACAAGCACAGGGCATCTCCTCCCAAGCACAGACACCTGAGAATCAGTGCAGTAGATTCTCAGAAGAACTGCTGGAGGAACAAGGAAAGAACAAGTTTACTGAACAGCACTGGAAAGCTCCAGGACTGAGGAAAAATAGTATATAGAACTAGAGGGGTTCTTTTCCTTATGGCTCATTTTTATTTCAGGTTAAACATTTCCAATATTTTTTCTCTTTTCCTGCCTTAAGGATAATATTTTACCAACTCTTTCTTTCTAAGTTTTTTTCCTTTTTGACTTTCATAGTTCTATAATTACATGTCTTGGATATATTTTTCATTTTTGGATCCCCTTAAACATACTCAATATAATTTTGGTAGATATACGGGTTATGGGTTTTTGTTTTTTGTTTTCTTCTGTCTCCTTTTGTTTTATAATGGTAGAACTTAGTACCTGCTAACACATGGACCAAAATACACCGAGAACCAAGTGGAACACTATGTTGGTTCATTCTGTGAGACTATATTCTCTCTTCCTTCCCATTCTTCCCCGCTCTGTTATCTTGTTTATGTTTTTGTGATCCATATTGGGGCTTTAAAAACGTTTTTCTGGTTTATATAAATTTAGAATTGAGCATCTTCTAACATATAGAACAAAATACACTGAGAACCAAGAGGATCACCCTATAGGTTCCCTCAGGGATACAATGTCCTCTCTCCACCACCATTTTTCACCACCAACAACCCTCTTTTTTTTGTTTTCTTCTTCTTCTTTTTGTGTGTGTGTGTGTGTGTGTGTGTGTGTGTGTGTTTTATTCTTACATTTTGTTTTAAAATTTGTTTTTCACTTTAGTGGTGCTTTTGTTTTATTTTGTTCTGTTCTTTTTCTTTTATTTTCTCTGATCTCTTCAGAATCGTCTAGGGTTTTTTATACTAAGGTTGTGATTGAAATTTTTGACAGCTTGCTCATACAGCCACTCTACACTGGATAAAATGAGTAGAAGGAAGAATTCACCACAAAAGAAAGAATCAGAAGCAATTCACTCTGCCACAGAATTGCTGAACATGGATTTATTTATTTTTTTTTTAAATTTTTTTTAATTTTTTATTTATTTATGATAGTCACAGAGAGAGAGAGAGAGAGGCAGAGACACAGGCGGAGGGAGAAGCAGGCTCCATGCACCGGGAGCCTGATGTGGGATTCGATCCCGGGTCTCCAGGATCGCGCCCTGGGCCAAAGGCAGGCGCCAAACCGCTGCGCCACCCAGGGATCCCTGAACATGGATTTAAATACAATGTCAGAAAGGCAATTCAGAAGTACAATTATAAAGCTACTGGTGGCTCTGGAATAAAAGCATAAAGGACTCTACAGACTCTTACTGCAGAATTGATATTTAATCAGGCTGAAATTAAAAATGCTTTAACTGAGATTCAGTCTAAACTGGATGTTCTAACTGCTAGGGTTAATGAGGTGTAAAAGAGAATGAGTGACATGGAAGACAAGTTGATGCAAAGTAAGGAAGCTGAGGAAAAAAAGAAAAACAATTAACAACCCACAAGGAAAGGCTTAGAGAAATAAATGATAGCTTCAGAAGGAAGAATATTCCTCTTATTGGGATTCCAGAAGAGGCTGAGAGAGAAGACCACAAAGTATATTTGAATAATCATAGCTGAGACTTCCCTGATCTGGGGAGGGAAACAGGCATTCAGATCTAGATCCTAGATCTAGATCTAGGAGGTAAAGATGACCCCCCAAAATAAATAAAAATCATTAAACACCTCGGCATTTAATAATGAAAATTGCAAATTTCAAAGATAAAGAGAAAATTCTTTAAGCAGCTCGATACAAGAGATTCTTAACTTATATTGCGACATATATCAGATTAACAGCTTACCTCTCCACAGAGACCTGGCAGGCCAGAAAGGGCTGGAAAGATATATTCAGGGTCCTAAATGAGAATAACATGCAGCCAAAAATACTTTATCCAGCAAGGCTCTCATTCAGAATAGAAGGAGAGATAAAGGGCTTCCAGGATAGACAGAAACTGAAAGAGTATGTGACCACCAAACTGGCTCTGCAGGAAATATTAAGGGGGACCCTATAAAAGAAAGGAGTCCAAAGAAACAACCCACAAAAACAGGGACTGTTGGGATCCCTGCGTGGCTCAGAGGTTTAGTGCCTGCCTTCCGCCCAGGGCATGAACCTGGAGTCCCGGGAGTGAATCCCACATTGAGCTCCATTCATGGAACCTGCTTCTCCCTCTGCCTGTGTCTCTGTCTCTGTCTCTGTCTCTCTCTCTCTCTGACTCTCATGAATAAATAAATAAATAATCTTAAAAAAATGGGAACTGTACACGTAATACTATGACATGAAATTTGTATCTTTCAATAGTTACTCTGAATGTGAATGGGCTAAATGAGCCCATCAAAAGACTCAGTGTATTGGACTGTATAAAAAACAAGACCCATTTATTTGCTGTCTATAAGAGACTCATTTTACATCTAGGGACACCTCCAGCCTGAAAATGAAGGGGAGAAGAACCATTTACCATTCAAATGGTCCTACAAAGAAAACTGGGGTAGCAATCCTCATTTCAGATAAATTAGAATTCATCACAAAGACTGTAGTAACAGATGAAGAGGAACACTATATCATACTTAAAGGGTCCATCCAACAAGTAGACCTAACAATCATGAATATTTATGCCCTTAATGTGGGAGCTGCCAAGTATATCAATCAATTAATAACCAAAGTAAAGATATACATAGATATAGATAATAATGCACTAATAACACACTGTTGAAAGAGACTTCAACATGGCACTCTCAGCAAAAGACATACTAAGCAGAACATCACCAAAAAATCAAGGACCTTGAATGATACACTGGACCAAAGAGATTCCACAGATATATACAGAATATTCCATCCAAATGCAATGGAATACACATTCTTCTCAAGTGCACATGGAACTTTCTCCAGAATAGACCACATACTGGGTCACAAATCAGGTCTCAACTGATACCAAAAGATTGGGATCGACCCCTGCATATTTTCAGACCACAATGCTTTGAAACTACAATGCAATCACAAGAAGAAACTTGGAAGAAACTCAAACATGTGGAGGTTAAAGAGCAAGCATCCTACTAAAAGATGAATGGGTCAACCAGGAAATTCGAGAAGAATTAAAAAGATTCATGGAAACTAATGAAAATGAAGATACAACCATTCAAAATCTTTGGGATACAGCAAAAGCAGCCTTAAGAGGGAAATACATCGCAATACAAGCATCCCTCAGAAAATTGGGAAAAACTCAAATACACAAGGTAATCTCATACCTAAAGAAATTGAAGAAAGAACAGCAAGTAAAGCCTACACCAAACAGAAGAAGAGAGATAATAAAGATTCAAGCAGAACTCAATGAAATAGAGACCAGAAGAACTATAGAACATATAAACAAAACCAGGAGCTGGTTCTTTGAAACAATTAATAACATAGATAAACCCATAGCCAGCCTTATTAAAAAGAAAGGAGAAAAGACTCAAATTAATAAAATCATGAACAAAAGAGGAGAGTTCACAACCAATACCAGGGAAATACAAAAGATTTTAAAAACATGAGCAGTTACATGCCAACAAATTTGGTAATCTGGAAGAAATGAATGCATTTATGGAAACCCACAAATTACCAAAAAAGGAACAGGAAGAAATAGAAAACCTGAACAGGTCAATTACCAGGGAGGAAATTGAAGCAGTCATCAAAAACCTCTCAAGACACAAAATTCCAGGGCCTGATGGCTTCCCAGGGGGAATTCTATCAAACATTTAAAGAAAAAAAAAAACCTATTCTCCTAAAGCTGTTTGGAAGGATAGAAAGGCAGGAAATACTTCAAAACTCTTTGAGGAGACCAGCATTACCTTGATCCCAAAACCAGACAAAGATCCCATCAAAAAAGAACTATAGACCAATATCTCTGGTGAACACGGATGCAAAAAATCTCACCAAGACACTAGCCAATAGGATCTAACAGTATATGAAGAGGTTTATTCCCATTACCTGGTGGGATTTATTCCCAGGATGCAAGTGTGGTTCAACATTTGTAAAACAATCAACGTGATAGATCACATCAACAAGAGAAAAAACAAGAACCATATGATCCCCTTAATAGATGCAGAGAAAGCGTTTGACAAAATACAGCATCCATTCCTGATCAAAACCCTTCAAAGTGTAGGGATAGAGGGAACATTCCTCATATCATAAAAGCCATTTATGAAAAGCCCACGGTGAATATCATTCTCTCAATGGGAAAAAACTGATAGACTTTCCCCTAAGATCAGGAACACTACAGGGATGTCCACTCTCACCACTGTTACTCAACATAGTACTAGAAGTCCTAGCCTCAGCAAACAGGCAACAGCAAAGAGCAAACAGGCTTTTCATACTAGCAAAGAAGAAGTCAAACTCTCCCTCTTTGCAGATGACATGATACTGTACATAGAAAATCCAAAAGACTCCACCCCAAGATTGCTAGAACTCATACAGCCACTCAGCAATGTGGCAGAAAATCAATGCACAGAAATAAATGGCATTTCCATACACTAACAAAGAGACTGAAGAAAGAGAAATTAAGGAGTCAATCCCATTTACAATTGCACTCCAAACCATAAGATATCTAGGAATAACCAAAGAGGTCAATGATCTATACTCTAAAAACTACAGACCACTTCTGAAATTGAGGAATATATAAAGAGATGGGGAAAATATTTCCTGCTGATGGATTGGAAGAATATTTTGAAAATGTCAGTGCTGCCCAGGGCAATTTACACGTTCATTGCAATCCCTATCTGAATACCATGGATTTTCTTCAGAGAGTTGGGACAAATAATCTTAAGATTTGTGTGGAATCAGAAAAGACCCCAAATAACCAGGATAATGCTGAAAAAGAAAACCAATGCCGAAGGCATCACAATGCTGGATTTTAAACTGTGTTACACAGCTGTGATCATCAAGACAGTGTGGTACTGGCACAAAAACAGACATAGGTAAATGGAACGGAATAGAGAACCCAGAAATGGGCCCTCAACTCTATGGCCAACTAATATTCAACAAAGCAGGAAAGATTATCCATTGGAAAAAGGACAGTCTCTTCAATAAATGGTGCTGGGAAAATTGTACATCCACATGCAGGTGAATGAAACTAGACCATTCTCTTACACCAGACACAAAGATAAACTCAAAATGGTGGAAAGATGTAAATGTGAGACAAGAATCCATCAAAATCCTAGAGGAGAACACAGGCAACACCCTTTTTGAACTTGGCCACCGCAACTTCTTGCAAGATACATCTATGAAGGCAAGGGAAACAAAAGCAAAAATGAATTATTGGGACTCATCAAGATAAAAAGCTTCTGCACAGCAAAAGAAACAGTCAACAAAACTAAAAGACAACCTACATTATGGGAGAAGATATTTGCAAATGACCTATCAGATAAAGGGCTAGTATCCAAGATCTATAAAGAACATATTAAACTCAACACCCAAGAAACAATCCAGTCATGAAATGGGCAGATGACCTGATCAGACATCTCTCCAAACAGGACATACAAACGGCCAATAAGCACATGAAAAAATGCTCCACATCACTTGCCATCCAGGAAATACATCAAAACCACAATTAGATATCACCTCACACCATTTAGAATGGCTAAATGACAGGAACCAACAAGTGTTGGAGAGGATGTAGAGAAAGGGGCACCCTCTTGCACTGTTGGTGGGATTGCAAGCTGGTGCAGCCACTCTGGAAAACATGTGGAGGTTCCTCAAGAAGTTAAAAATAGAGCTACTCTATGACCCAGCAATTGCACTACTGGGGATTTACCCAAAGATACAGATGTAGTGAAACGCCAGGACACCTGCACCCCAATGTTCATAGCAGCAATGTCCACAATAGCCAAACTGTGAAAGGAGCCACAATAGACTTAAACTGAATGGATAAAGAAGATGTGGTCTATATACACAATGGAATATCATTCAGCCATCAGAAAAGACAAATACTCACCATTTGCCTCGATGTGGATGGAACTGGATGGTATTATACTGAGTGAAATAAGTCAATCAGAGAAGGACAATCATCATATGGGTTCACTTATATGGAGAATATAAGAAATAGAGAAAAGGATGTTAAGGGAAAGGAGTGGAACTGAGTGGGAAAAATTAGAGAGGGAGACAAACTGAGAGACTCCTAACTCTGGGAAACAAGCAAAGGGTTGTGCAAGGGGAGGTGGGCGGGGGGTTGGGGTAACTGGGTGATGGGCACTGAGTTGGGCACTTGACAGGATGAGCACTGGCTGTCATACTATATGTTGGCAAATTGAATTTAAAATTTAAAAAATTTATTACATATACTTGAATTTATTGTTTTAGCCACTGTGCTTTATGATTATTCTAACCTTTGCTGTATGTTTACTTTCACCATTGAAATTTGTTCCTTTCATAATGTTCTTACTTCTAGTTATGACTTTACATTTTACACTTTAAAAAGTCCTTTTAACGTTTTTTATAAGGATATTTTGGTAGTGGTAAACTCCTTTAACTTTTGTTTGTCTGGAAAAATCTTTATCTTTCCTTTAATTCTGAATGATAACCTTGCTGGGTAGACTATTCTTGGTTGTAACTTTTTTTCTCTCGGGACTTGAACTATATGCTGCCACTCTCTTCTGTCCTTCACAGTTTCTGCTGAAGTATGAGCTAATGGCCCTATGGTGTTTCAATTATATGTAACTATTTTCTTTTCTCTTGCTGCTTTTAAGATTTTCTTTTCTTTTTTTTCATTCATTTATTACAATAGTGTGGACCTTCTTGGGTTTATCTTGCTGGAGATCTTTGTGATTCCTGGATTTGGATGTCTGTTACCTTCCCTAGATTAGGGGACTTCTCAACTATTATTTTTTCAAATAAATTTTCTGCCTTTTTTCATGTCATTTTTCCTTCTGGGATCCCTATAATATGAATGCCATTGCACTTGTAGATGATCAGTCTATCCTCATTAATTTTTTCTTTTTCCTTTCAGTTTGTTTGCTTTCCATCACCCTGTCTTCCAAATTGCCAATCTTTTCTACATCTTCTAATCTCCTGTTGATTCCCTCTACTCTAGTTTTCATTACAGTTTTTATATTCTTCAGCTCTGAGTGTTTTTTTTTATATTTTCTATCTCTTTGTTGAAGTTCTCACAGAATTCATACACTCTTCTCTCAAATCCAGTGAGCATTTTTATGACCATTATTTTGAATTCTTTATCAAGCATATTACTTATCTCCATTTTGTTTAACTTTTCCTGTGATTTAATCTTGTTCTGTTATTTGGAACATGTTTTACTATGTCCTCATTTTGTCTCTATGGTTGTTTTTATGTATTAAGTCGGCAACACCACTTTGTCTTGGAAGTAGTGGCCTTGTTTAAGGGGGTCCTGTGGTGACCTGTAGCACAATGCCCTGGTCACCAGGGTGCTCTGGGGGTGTCCCCTGTGCAGGCTGCATGCACCATCCTGTGTGGTAAAGTATAGTTGTTGTAATAACACTGATGAGTAGGGCTGGCCTTCTAATTGACCGCAAAGGCCTGTTTCATCTTCTGAACTTCTGGGAAGACCTGTTTCATCTTCTGAACATCTGGGAGACGCTACTGCAGCTGCTGCAGACAACCTTATGGGTGACGTTGGCCATCATCAGCCTTGCTGGCTGTGATTATCTACTGCTGAGCAGTAGGCACACTGATGGGCAGGATTTGCTTCCTGAACGGCCAGCTGAGTGGCATTTTCTGCAAGAACAGTGGGAGCACTAGTGTGTAGGGTTAGCTTTTCTTTTCCCCAGGCAGGAGTCACTTTGGAGTGGCATTGGTCCTGTCCAGCACTGCCTGCTGGGTTTAGTAGTATAGGAACCTACTTTTGAGGGCTTCCTGCAGGGTATGTTCACAGGTGAACACAGAGACAGAGCACGTGCTACTAGCAAGGTAGATGGAGATTGTTACATTTGGTTCCCACAAGTGTCTGGCTGTTTCATCTGTGGGAGGGATAGAAAAATGACACCAGGAGGTTCCTCAAAGAGTTAAAAATAGATCTGCCCTATGACCTAGCAATTGCACTGCTGGGGATTTACCCCAAAGATACAGATGCAGTGAAACACTGGGACACCTGCACCCCGATGTTTATAGCAGCAATATACACAATAGCCAAACTGTGGAAGGAGCCTCGGTGTCCATTGAAAGATGAATGAATAAAGAAGATGTCGTTTATGTATACAATGGAATATTACTCAACCATTAGAAACGACAAATACCCACCATTTGCTTCAACATGGATGGAACTGGAGGGTATTAAGCTGAGTGAAATAAGTCAATCGGAGAAGGACAAACATTATATGGTTTCATTCATTTGGGGAATATAAAAATAATGAAAGGGAATAAAGGGGAAAGGAGAAAAAATGAGTGGGAAATATCAGAAAGGGAGACAGAACATGAGAGACTCCTAACTCTGGGAAACGAACTAGGGGTGGTGGAAAGGGAGGTGGGCGGGGGGGGGGGGGTTACTGGGTGATGGGCACTGAGGGGGGCACTTGATGGGATGAGCACTGGGTGTTATTCTATATGTTGGCAAATTGAACACCAATAAAAAATAAATTTATAAAAAATAAAATAATAAAATAAAATAATATTTTAAATAAAAAAAAAAGAAAGAAAGAAACATGACACCAGTACTTTTCTTCCTGGAGAAATCTACACTTCCCTACCCCCAGGCACATGTGATAAATTAGTCAATAAATCTCCTTTATGTATACTCTAGGTACTTTTCAAACTACTGCTTCTATGCTGTGACTCGTGCAGTTATTTAGCATGCTGGCTCTTCACGGGAAGAGACTTGCTTTCCTATAGCCCTTCAGCTCTTCCAGAGTTAAGCTCTGCTGATTTTCAAAGCCAGACATGGGGACTCATCTTTCTGGTACAGGTCCCCAGGGTCAGGGGTGCCCAGTGTGGTGTCTGGTCCCTTTGTTCTTCTGTGCTTGTGATGTCTCTTCTATTTATGATTAGTCAATCTGGGAATTTGCTACATGTCAAGATATCTGCCCCTCCTACCCTTTTTAGGAGTCTTTCTCTCTACAATTATCAGTAGAAGATTTGTTCTGACAGGATTCAAATCATTTTCAGAGTGAGTTGTAATACATGTTGTTGCCTTGGTGTGTCTGTGGGATGAGATGATTTCAGGATTCCCTTACTCTGTGATTCTCCCTCTCCCTCAGCTCTTCTGTAGTTTGGTAGAATTTACTTACCAATGAAGCCATCTGGTCCTAGACTTTTGTTTCTTCAGAATTTTTTAAAATTACAATTCAGTTTTGTAATCAGTCTGTTCATATTTCTTCTTTATTTCTGATGTAGCCTTGGAAGATAGTATGATTCTAGAAATCTATCCATTAGTTATCTTGTGTGTTTGCATATAATTTTTTATAGTATTAGAATCATTTTCATTTCTATTATATGTTGTAACTTCTTAATTTCTCATTTTATTTGAGCTTTCTCTTTTTATTTTGTTTATATTTTTTCTTGAAGTATAATTAATGGAATATTTTATTAGTTTCAGGTGTACAACATATTTATTCAACATCCTATACATTACTCAGCCCTCACCTTAATAAATGAAGCTACTATCTTTCACCAAGCAATGTTATTACAATATTAGAGATTATATTCACAGTGTTTTACTTTTCAATTAGTCTTTCATCTTCAATTTATTTTGTGAGTGCTTTATAGCTTTCAGAGTATAGATCTTTCATCCTCTTCATTAAGTTTATTGCTAGGTATTCTATTCTTTTTGGTGCAATTTTAAGTGGAATTGTATTTTTAATTTCTCTTTCTGCTGCTTTGTTTTTAGTATATAGAAATACAACATATTTCTTTAATTTTGTATCCTGAAACTTTACTAAGGTTATTTATTAGTTACAATGGTTTTTGGTGGAATATTTAGGTTTTTTACACCTATTATGCTGTAATCTGCAGCTAGTGATGCTTTTACTTTTTCTCTACCAATTTGGATGCCTTCTAGTCTGATTGTTGCAGGAGGACTTTTGGTAATAGGCTGAATTCAAGTGGTAGGAGTGCACATTCTGTCTTGTTCCTAATTTTAGAGAAACCAAGCTTTCCATTTTTCACCATTGAGTGTGATACTAGCTGTAAAGTTTTTGTATATGTTCTTCATTATATTGAGGTTTGTTCATTCTAAACCCACTTCATTGAGAGTTTTTATTATGAATGGATGTTGTATTTTGTTGAATGCATTTTCTGCATCTAAAGATAATCATATCAAGGTTTTTTAATCCTTCCTCTTGTTAATTTGATATATCACATTGATTGACTTGCAAATTTTAAATCATACTTGAATCCCTGGAATCTTACTTGATTGTGGTGAATAGTTTTTTAATATGTTGTTGAATTTAGTTTGCTAATGTTTTGTTCGGGTTTTTTGCAACTATAGCTTCATAGATCAGCCTATATATTTTTTATTGTGTTTTTTTTCTGGTTTTGGTAGGAGGGTATTGCTGGCCTTGTAAAATGAATTTAGACTTTTTCCTTCGACTCCTATATTTTAGAATAGTTTGAGAATAAAAATGTATTAACTCTACATGTTTGGTATAATTCACTTGTGAAGTTTCTGATCCCGAACCTTTCTTTTGTGGGGAGTTTTATTACTGATTCTAATTCATTACTAGTAATTGGTCTGTTCAAATTGTTATTTCTTCCTGGTTTAGTTTTAGAAACACTGTTTCTAGAATAGAGAATCCAGAAGTGGACCCTCACCTTTATGGCCAACTAACATTCGACAAAGCAGGAAAGACTATCCACTGGAAAAAAGACGGTCTCTTCAATAAATGGTGCTGGGAAAATTGGACATCCACATGCAGAAGAATGAAATTCAACCATTCTCTTACACCAGACACAAAGATAAACTCAAAATTGATGAAAGATCTAAATGTGAGACAAGAATCCATCAAAATCCTAGAGGAGAACACAGGCAACACCCTTTTTGAACTTGGCCACAGCAACTTCTTGCAAGATACATCCATGAAGGCAAGGAAAACAAAAGTGAAAATGAACTCTTGGGACTTCATCAAGATAAAAAGCTTCTGCACAGCAAAAGAAACAGTCAACAAAACTAAAAGACAACATACAGAATGGGAGAAGATATTTGTAAATGATATATCAGATAGAGGGATAGTATCCAAGATCTATAAAGAACTTATTAAACTCAACATTCAAGACACAAACAATCTAATCATGAAATAGGCAAAAGACATGAACAGAAATTTCACAGAGGAAGACATAGACATGGCCAACAAGCACATGAGAAAATGCTCCACATCCCTTGCCATCAGGGAAATACAAATCAAAACCACAATGAGATACCACTTCACACCAGTGAGAATGGTGAACATTAACAATATAGGAAACAACAAATGTTGGAGAGGATGCGGAGAAAGGGGAACCCTCTTGCACTGTTGGTGGGAATGTGAACTGGTGCAGCCACTCTGGAAAACTGTGTGGAGGTTCCTCAAAGAGTTAAAAATAGATCTGCCCTATGACCCAGCAATTGCACTGCTGGAGATTTACCCCAAAGATGCAGATGCTTGAAATGCCAGGACACCTGCACCCCAATGTTTATAGCAGCAATGTCCACAATAGCCAAACTGTGGAAGGAGCCTCGGTGTCTATCACAAGATGAATGGATAAAGATGAGGTCTATGTATACAATGGAATATTACTCAGCCGTTAGGAACAAATACCCACCCCATTTGCCTCGACATGGATGGAACTGGAGGGTATTATGCTGAGTGAAAAAAGTCAATCAGAAAAGGACAAACATTGTATGGTCTCATTTATTTGGGGAATATAAAAATTAGTGAAAGGAAATAAAGGGAATGAAGAGAAAATGAGTGAAAATATCAGTGAGGGTGACATGAGAGACTGCTAACTCTGGGAAATGAACAAGGGGTAGCGGAAAGGGAGGTGGGCAGGGGGTTGGGGTGACTGGGTGATGGGCATTGAGGGGGGGCACTTGGCGGGATCAGCACTGGGTGTTACGCTAAATGTTGGCAAATTGAACTCCAATAAAAAAAAGTTTAAAAAAATAAAAATAAAAATCCTGTTTCAAGAAATGGGGGACAAAAAGAAACCGTTTCTTCAGGGTTGTCCAATCTGTTGAGACATAATTTTTCATAATATTCTCTTCTAATCCTTTCTATTTCTTTGCTGGTTATTTCTCCTTTTAATTTCTAACTTTATTTGAGCCTTCTCTTTTTTTCTTGATGAGTCTAATGAAGTATCAATTTAAAAGAAAAAGAAAAAAGAAAAAAACAGCTCTTCTTTTTAATAATCTTTTCTATTGTTTTTTAGTCTCGATTTATTTCTGCTCTAGTTATTATTTTTTCCTTTCTATCTTTAGTCTTTGTTCTTTTTTCCACTTCTTTTAGGTGTAAGGCTAGGTTGCTTGAGGTTCTTCTTATTTCTTGAGATATGCCTGTATTGCTATAAATGTCTCTCTTAAAGCTGCTTTTGCTATGTTCCAAAGATTTTGAACCATTGCCTTTCATTTTCATTTGTCTCCATGGTTTTTTTCTCTCTCTTTTCTTGGTTGAATTATTTATTGTTTCGTAGCATGTTGTTTAGCCTCCATGTATGTGTGTTCTTTCCAAATTTTTTCTTGTAACTGATGTCTACTTTCAAGCCATTCTGATGAAAAAAAAAGATTATAGCCTCCACATTTATGTTTTCAATTTTTTTCATGTAACTTATTTCTAGTTTTATACAATTGTGGCCAGAAGATATGCTAATATGATTTCAATGTTCTGAAGTTTATTGAGTCTTGTTTTATTGCCTAATATGTAATCTATCCTGTAAAACATTCCATGTGCACTTGAAAAGAGTACATATTCTGTTTTTGGATGCAGTGTTCTGTATACATCTTAAGACCATCTGGTCTAGTGTGCCATTCAAAGGCACTGTTGATTTTCTGTTGGGTGATATATCCATTGATATAAGTGGGAAGTGAAAGTCCCCCCTATTATTGTATTACTATCATTTTCTCCCTTTATGTCTGTTTATATTTGCTTTATATATGTATATGCCCCTATGTTGGGCATATAGGCATTTACACTTCTTATATCATCTTGTTGGATTAATCCCTTAATCAGTATGTAATGCCGTTCTTTGTCTCTTGCTACATTTTTTGTTTTAAAGTTTATTTTGTCTAATATGTAAGTATTACTTCAGTTTTTTTTGTTTTGTTTTGTTTTTTGCTTTGACTTACATGGTATATATTTATCCAACCCTCACTTCAGTCTGTATGTGTCTTTAGATCTGAAGTAAATCGCCTGTAGGCAACCAGTAGATGGATTTTTGTTTTTCCATGCATTTAATCACCCTATGAATTCTGATTGGAGCATTTAGTCCATTTACATTTAAACTAATTATTAATAGGTATTTATTTAGTGTCATTTTTTCCATTGTTTTCTGGTTGTTGGGGTTTTTTTGTTGTTATTTGATTCATTCCTTTTATTTACCACTTTTCAAAATAATGTGTTGTTTAAGTTTTTATTTAAATTCCAGTTAGTTAGGATCCCTGGGTGGCGCAGTGGTTTGGTGCCTGCCTTTGGCCCAGGGCGCGATCCTGGAGACCTGGGATCGAATCCCACTGGGGCTCCCGGTGCATGGAGCCTGCTTCTCCCTCTGCCTATGTCTCTGCCTCTGTGTGTGTGTGTGTGTGTGTGTGCGACTATCATAAATAAATAAATAAAAATTAAAAAAATAAAATGAATAAATTCCAGTTAGTTAATATTAGTGTAATATTAGTTTCAGATGTATAATACAGTAATTAAGTACTTCAATAAAACAACCAGAGCTCATCAGAATAAGTGCCCTCCTTCATCCCCATCACCTATTTATCCCATTCTCCCACCCACCTCCATTCTGGTAACCATCATTTGTTCTCTATACTTCAGAGTCAGTTTCTTAGTTTGCCTCTCTCTACTTTGTTCCCTTTGCTCATTTGTTTCTTAAATTCCATATATGAGATAATATATTTATCTTTCTCTGACTGACTTATTTTGCCTAGCATAATACTCTCTAGCTCAGCAATTGCACTTCCTTTGTGATTGGATGTCTTCATTTTCTGTTAAATTTGATGTCTTTATTTAGTGCTATATCCCTTACTTTTTTGTGTATGTATCCTACGTTTTTGTTTTTGGTTACCATTGGGTTTATATAATTTTTTTTTATGATAGTCACAGAGAGAGAGAGAGAGGCAGAGACACAGGCAGAGGGAGAAGCAGGCTCCATGCACCGGGAGCCCGATGTGGGACTCGATCCCGGGTCTCCAGGATCACGCCCTGGGCCAAAGGCAGGCGCCAAACCGCTGCGCCACCCAGGGATCCCCCTTTGGGTTTATATATAACACTCTATGTGTATAGCAGTCTATATTAAGTTTACAGGGAAGGTCCCTGCGTGGCTCAGCGGTTTAGTGCCTGCCTTCTGCCCAGGACGTGATCCTGGAGTCTTGGGATCAAGTCCCACATCGGGCTCCCTGCATGGAGCCTGCTTCTTTCTCCCTCTGCCTGGTCTCTGCGTCTCTCTCTCTCTCTCTGTCTCTCTCTCTCTCTCTCTCTCTGTCTCTCATGAATAAATAAAATCTTAAAAAAAAAAGACTTGCTGGTTACGATAATTCTATGCTTAAATTAAAAAATTAAAAAAAAAACTTCTTTTACAGGTGACAGTTGCTTAAGTTTAAACACATTCTACGTATACAAATTTCTGCCTCCTCTCTTTATATTTTAAGTATAGGATGTCGTGTTATTCATTTTTTTAATTCTATGTATCCCTTGAATAGTTATTGTAGGTATGAATAATTTTACTACTCTTGTGTTTTAATCTGTATTCTATCCTTGTGATTAATCTACTATCTTTACTATATGTATGCCTTTGCTGTAATTTTTTCTATTTATTTATTTATTTATTTATTTATTTATTTATTTGGTTATGACATTTTCTTCCCACTCAAAGAATTCTTTTTGGCATTTCTGGTGAGGCTAATTTACTGATGAATTTCCTTACCTTTTATTTATCTGAAAAATTTTTATCTCTCCAATTCTGAATGATAACTTTATTGAGTGTTCTTGGTTTCAGGGTTGGTTTGTTTTTTTTCAGTACTTCGAATAGATTATGCCATTTTTCTGGCCCACAAAGTTTCTGTTAAAGATCAGCAGGAAGAAGCCTTATGAGGTTTTCCTTTTGTGCAACTGTTTTCTTCTCTCTTGCTTTTAGGTTTCTCTCTTTATCTCTGATTTTTGCCATTTTAATTATTATGTGCCTTGATATGGATCTTCTTATATTTATCTTATTTTGTACTCTGTTCTTTCTGGACCAGGATGCCTTTCTTCCTCAGAATTTGAAAGTTTTCAACTGTTATTTCTTCAAATAAGATTTCTGCCCCCATACCTTTTTCTTCTCCTTATGGGATCCCTATATTGCAAATGTTATTATACTTCATGATTTCACTGAGTTCCCTTAACCTATTCTCATTTTTTATTATTTTTTTTTTCTGTTTAGCTTGGCTGCTTTTCATTACCCTAATTTCCAGATCACTGACCTGTTTTTTTGTATCCTCTAATCTGCTACTTATCCCCTCTACTGTATTTTTTATTTCAGTTATTGAATTCTCTATCTCTGATTCTTTATATTTTCTATCTCTTTGTTGGAATTCTTAGTTCTTATTGGAGGTCTTCCACTTCTTTCTCAAGTTCAGTGAGAAAAGTAATGGTCATATGACCAAGTAATGGTTATAAGGATATCTGATAACTATATCTTTATGACCATTACTTGAATTTTTTGTCAGGCATATTTCTATCTCCATTTCATTGAGCTCTTTTGCTGTGACTTTGTCATGTTCCTATATTTGGGACATATTCATCTGTCTTCTCATTTTGTTTAACTCTGTTTGTTTGTTTCTATGTATTCAGGAAGTCAATTATGCCTCTTAGTCATAAAAGTAGTGCCCTTATGTAAAACAAATCTTCTGATGCTCTGATCACCAGAACAACGCACTTCAGGGGTGTCATCTGTACAGGTTGTGTGTGCCTTCCTATTGTAGCTGAGGCTGTATTTTTCTTCAGCTCAGTCAACTACAGTGACCTGCATTGCCTGCTGTGGATCCACTGGGCAGGGTTTGGTGTCTGTACTATTGATGGACCTTCGGAGGCCACAGAAGGTTTGTAGGTATGTGGGGTCAGGTCTCAGTCTAGTTGTATGCAGTCAGCCTATGTGCAACAGTTTTGTGGCAAAACAAATAGCAGAACTTTCTCCCCATGAGGCCAACCGAGAAGTATTTGTTGCAGGGCAGGGCTGACAGAGTAGATGTCTGTAGTTACCTCTCTATCACAGATGCATGCACACAAGTGGTAGAGCTTTTTTTTTTTCCTGCACAGCCAGCAAAAGGCTCTGCTTCTGTAACCACAGGTGTGTTAGTATGGGGGAGTATCTCCCTCTTTCTTCAGGGCGGAGCTACTCAGAGTAGCACTGATCCCTGCCAGGGTTGCTTATGTGGTGTGGTGGGGAAGTAGCCACTTTGAAGGGATGTCTAATGAGACAGGTAGGTTGGATGTGTTAGGCTTGCAGGGGAATGTGGGAGCAGAGCATGTGGTGCTAGCAAGATAGTGTTCATGCTGGCTCCCACAAGTATCTGGCTATCTAAGCTTGGGAGGGGAAGAGAAATAGTCCCTGATAGAATTTTTGTTATTAGAACAATCTCCTGAATATACTTGGCCCTCCATAAAAATTCTGAGCTTATAAATAAATCTTCATGCATACCCAAGGTGCTTTTCAAGCTACTGCTTCAAAAGCAGTAGCTTTTGAAGTGCTACTTTTGAAGTGCTGTGTCTTCAGCCAAGTTATTTATACTGGCCTGTTATGGGTGAGTACTTTGTTTCTTATTGCCCTCTGGTTGTCCCAGAGTTAAGCCCACTGATTTTTAATGTATTTGGAATTAAGCCCCACTGGTTTTTAAAGTGCCTGGAGAGAATGCCCCATTCATTTTAAGGGCTAAGTTAAACCTAACTGATTTTCAAAAAGTTGTTATGGGGACTCATCTTTCCAGTGTGGGCCCCCATCACCTTGGGTGCCTCTCACTTTTCTGTGCTTGGAGCATCCCTCACATTTATTAGTCTTGCCAGAGGTTTGGTTTCCAACCACACCTCCATGCCTCCTCCCCTTTTTGATGTGGCCTCTGTCTCAGTTAACTGTGGATGGTTTATTATGCCAATTTTCAGGCCATTCTTAGAGTTAGTTGCAGAGCATAGAATAGCTGTTTTAACAGTGTCTGTGAGACAGGATTAACTCAGGATGCTCCCACTCAAACATGTTGCCTGAACCTCTTTAATTTTTTCTTGATTTTGCTCTGAGGAAGATGTTTTCCCACTTTTAATGAGATATAAATCATTTATAGCACCAAAGTTTAAGGTGTATATTATGATTTGACTTACATATATTGTGAGGTAATTATAACAAACGTAGTTAACATCCATCATCTAATATAGATACAAAAAAAAAAACACACAGAAGAAAACTTTTTTTTTTCCCTTGTTGTTAGAACTCTGAGCGGGGGGGGGGGGGGGGGGATGGTATTCCCTTAACCATTTCCAAATATACCATATAGCAGCGTTAACATTATTCATCATGTCCTACAATACATCTTTAGTACTTGTATTTTACCTTCTGACCACCTTCATCCAATTATCCCTCCTATAATCTTTCACTTCTGTTAACCATAGATCTGAATTCTTTTTTTTATTATTTTGGCTTTCAAGTTTTTTGTTTGCTTTTTTATTATTTTTCTAGTGGAAGAGTATTTATTTTTGTTTTTATTTAAGTTTTAGTAAAAATACACTATGGAAGACATACAGATGGTCAACAAACACACAAAAAGGTGTTAACATTACTCATCATCAGGGAAATGCAAATACAATCAGATATCACCTCATACCTCTCAAGAAACAATAGGTGTTGATGAGGATGTGGAGAAGGGGGAAGCCTCTTGAACTATTGGTGGGAATGCTAACTGGTGCAGCCACTCTGGAAAACAGTATGGAGGTTGCTCAAAAAGTTAAAAATAGAACTACCCTATGAGCCAACAGTTGCACTACTAGGTATTTACCCAAAGTATACAAAAATACTAACTCAAAGGGATACATGCACCCCAATGTTTATAGCAGCATTATCTACAATAGGCAAATTAGGGAAACAGCCCAAGTGTCTGTCGACTGACGCTTGTTTTTTTTTTTTATGCTTGTTTTTTAGATTGCATATATAAGTGAGATCATACTGTATTTGTCTACCTCTAACTTATTTGCCTTAACACAATGTCTTTATAGTTCATCCATGTTTTCATAAAGGTCAGATTTCCTTCTTTCTGACCAAGTAATAGTCCATTACATGTATGATTGTGTATGTGTGTGTGTGTGTGTGTGTGTGTATCACAACTTATTTATCTATTCATCTGTTTATGAACACTTGGTTGTTCCAGTGTCTTTACTATCATAAATAATGCTGCTCAGGACATGGGAGTGTGGATATGTTCTCAACATAGTATGTTTCCTTCAGATATATTCTCAGAAGTTAAATTGAGAAATCATATAGTGAGTCCATTTTTATTTCTTGAGGAACTTCCATATTGTTTCCCACAGTTGCAGTATCAATTTATGATCTTACCAACAGTGTACAAGAATTTCCTTTTTCCACATCTTCACCAGCATGTGATAGCTATGGTCTTTAATAATGGCCATTCTAAGAGTCATGAGATGACATCATTGTAGTTTTGATTTGGATTTCCTTATTGATCAGTGATGTTGAATACCTTTTCATATACCCATTGGCCACATATGTTTTTTGGGAAAATTATTATTCAGGTTTTTTGCCTATTTTTAAGTTGCACTGTTATATTGCTATTGAATTGTATGTCTTTATAGATATTAACCCCTCATCAAATATATGGCCTACAAATATTTTCCTATTTCATTAAGTAGTTTTTTTTTCATTTTTTTGATTATTTCTATTGCTGTACAGCAGCTTTTTAGTTTGATGTAGTCCCACTTGTTTATTGTTTTGTTGTTTGTGCTTTGAATGTCATCCAAAAAATCATTTCCAAGACCAGATTAAGGAACATTTTTTTCCTGATTTCCTCAACAATATTTATGGCTTCCTGTCTATAAAGTCTTTAATCCATTTTGAGTTAATTTTTATGAGTGGTATGAACTAAGGGTCTTTAATTCTTTTAAATGTGAATATCCGATTTTCTCAGCACCATTCAGAAGAGACTCTCCTTTTCCATTGAGTATGTTGGGCTCCCTTGTCAAATGTTAGTTTACCATGTATACATGGGAATATTTCTGGGTTCTCTATTCTGTTCCATTGGTCATTATTTAATTTTATGCCAGTGCTCTACTGTTTTAAATACTATAAATTTATACTATAGGCTAAATCAGGATGTGTTATACCTCCAGCTTTATTCTTTCTCAGGATTGTTTTGGTTATGTGTGTCTTTTGTGACTCCATATACATTTTAGGAATTTTTTTCTACTTCTGTAAAAAAAAAATTGGGATCTTCATAGGGATTGCATTGAATGTATTGGCTTTGGATATAATGTACATTTTAAGAATAATCTTCTAATCTATGAAAATAGATACCTCTTTGTGTCTTTGATTTCTTTCACTAATGTTTTGTACTTTTACAATGTTTTGTACTTTTATTTCTACCTCCTTGGTTAAAATTACTCCTAAGTATTTTATTATTTTTGAATAATAATAATATTGTAAATGGAATATTTTACTTTATTTTTCAGAAAATTTATTGTTAGTACATTAATTCTGTTATTTAATTTGTATGTAAATTTTGTTAATTTTGTCATCCAATTTCAATAGAGTTTGTTGATTTAACAATTTTTTGTGGAGAGTAGAATATTTTATATATAAAATCATGTCATTTACAAATAGAAAAAATATTTTCTTCCTTCCCAATTCTGATGTCTTTTATTTATTTCTTTTCTTGCCAGATTAGTCTAGCAGGGACTTTCTGTACTATGTTGAATCACCCTGGCCAGAGTTCTCTCTTGTTCTATTCTTTAAAAAAAAATCATTTTTTCACCATTGAGTGTGATATTTGCTGTGGATTAGTTATATATGGCTTGTATTATGTTGAGTTTCTATATCTAATTTGTTAAGAGTTTTTATCATAAAGTGATTTTCAATCTTGTCAGATGCTTTTTCTTCAACTCTTGAGATAAATACATGAATTTCTCTTTCATTCTGCTAATGTGATATATCATGTTGACTTTGTGCATGTTGAACAATTCTTGTCTCTCAGGGATAAATCTCACTTCATCATGGTGAATGATTGATCTCTGTAACACGCTGTTGAATTCAGTTTGGTATTCACTATAGATATTGGCCTGTAATGTACTTTACTTTTGGTGACCTTTCTCAGCTTTGATATCAGTAATGCTGGTTTTGTAAAATGAGTTTGCAAGTTTTTCCTTCTGCATGATTTTTGAAGAGTTTAACAAAGATTGGTGTTTATTCTTCTTTAAATATTAGATAAGGTTCACCATTTTATCCTAGGCTTTTCTTTATTGAGAAATTTTTAATTACTGATTCCATCTGATTACTATTAGTAGTCTGTTCAGATTTTCTATTTTTTTCCTGATCCAGTCATGGAGGTTGTGTTTCTAAGAATTTTTCCAATTCATTTAGGTTGTCCAGTTTGTTGGCATAGTTGTTCATATTGGATTTTTATTTCTGTAGAATCAGTTGTAGTGTCTCCTGTTTCATTTATAATTGTTGATTTGGGTTCTTTCTTTTTTTTCTATTTGGTTTAGCTAACATTTTGTCATTCTGTTCATCCTTTCAAAAATGAACTGTTTGGTTAATTTTTATTGTTTCTGTATTTCATTTTTTTCTACTCCAATCTTTATCTTTTTTCTAACTTTGGCCTCAGTTTGTCTTTTTTCTGTTTCCTTGAGGTATAGAGTTACTATGTTTGTCTTCTCGTTTCTTAATGTAGATGTTTATTGCTGTAAACTTCCATCTTAGAGACTTTTGCCACATCCTGTTAGATTTGTTGTGTTTTATTTCCTATTTTGTTTTGTCTCAAGTTATTTTTAAATGACACTTTAATGTCTTCTTTGATCCATTGATTGTTTAGGAGATATTTAATTTCCATGTGTGTATGAATTTTCGCATTTTCTTTCTTGCTTTCAAATTTCATACCATTGTGATCAGAGAAGGTACTTGATATGATTTAATCTTTTTAAAATTGCTAAGACTTGTTATGTGGTATAACATATGGTCTATCCTAGAAAGTATTCCCTGTGTACTAGAAAAAAATGTATATTCTGTTGGTGTCAGGGAATGTTTTGTAAATGTCTCTTAGGTTCATTTTGTCTACAGTATTGTTCATATCTGCTGTTACCTTATTCTCTGTCCCATGTTTCCTGTAAATGCTGTGTGACTTGGCTACAAGTTCCCAATACTAACATCTCAGGTTTGCTTAATATGCTAGAATAGCTCCTAGAACTCAGGAGAACACTTATATTTACCAGGTTATTAAAGGATAACTTAAAGGGTACAGATGAACAGCCAGATGAAGAGTTACAAAGGGTGAGGTCCTGAAGAATCTTAAGCACAGAAGCTTCTGTGATTGATTATTAACTTCATTTTCATACTTTATCCATTCTCAAGAGAAGAGAATGAGGGATAGGGGAGGAAAATAAAATTCCTAGCTTCTAACCATGGCTTTTTATTCCAGTGACCAGCCCTCATGCAAAAGTTATCCAGGAGCCCACCCAAAATTGCCTCTGTACAACAGAAAATAGGAAGCAAGAAGGGTTTCATGATCTCTGTGCCAGGAACCAGAGGTAGACACCAAATGTTTTATCTCACAATTACCGTGAGGTTTATATAACATTATAATATCTTATTTTAAACAACCTCAAAAGCATTCATAACCTTTAGATTTCTCCTTCTCCTCACATTTTATTGATGTTACAGGTCACAATTTGTTTTTATATTGTATATCCTATAACAGATTAATGTGTTGTGGTTATTTTTGCTACATTTGTTTTTTTTTTTTATTTTACATGGAGAGATGTAAGCATGCAGCAATTATCATAATTAAAGAATTTAATTTTTACAGCAAATGCACAATACCAGGAAGTTTTCACTACTATCTTATGCTTTTATGATGCTATTGTCCTTTCTTTCTTTTTTTGTATTTTTCTTATTGGAGTTCGAATTGCCAAATATAGTATAACACTCAGCGCTCATCCTGTCAAGTGCCCCCTCAGTGCCCACCACCCAGTCACCCCATCCCACGGCCCATCACCCCTTCCACTACCCCTTCTTCGTTTCCCAGAGTTAGGAATCTCTCATATTCTGTCACCCTTTCTGATATTTCCCACTATTTTCTCTCCTTTCCCCTTTATTCCTTTCCCTATTGTTTTTATATTCCCTGAATGAATGAAACCCTATAATGTTTGTCCTTCTCCAATTGACTTACTTCACTCATCATAATATCCTCCAGTTATACATATTATATATATTATATATGACATCTTCTCTATCCATTCATCTTTTGTTGGACACCGAGGCTCCTTCCACAGTTTGGCTATTGTGGACATCACTGCTATAAACATCGGGGTGCAGGTGTCTCAGTCTTTCACTACATCCATATCTTTGGGGTAATTCCCCAGCAGTGCAATTGCTGGGTCATAAGGTAGCTCTATTTTTAACTCTTTGAGGAACCTCCACACAGTTTTCAGAGTGGCTGCACCATTTCACATTCCCACCAGCAGTGTAAGAGGGTTCCCCTTTCTCCACATCCTCTCCAACATTTGTGGCTTCCCATCTTGTTAATGTTCACCATTCTCACTGGTGTGAGGTGGTATCTCATTGTGCTATTGATCTGTATTTCCCTAATGGCAAGGGATGTGTAGCATTTTCTCATGTGTTTGTTGGCCATGTCTATGTCTTCCTCTGTGAAATTTCTGTTCATGTCTTTTGCCCATTTCATGATTGGATTGTTTGTGTCTTGGATGTTGAGTTTAATAAGTTTGTTATAGATCTCGGATACTAGCCTTTTATCTGATATGTCATTTGCAAATATCTTCTCCCATTCTGTAGGTTGTCTTTTAGTTTTGTTGACTGTTTCTTTTGCTGTGTAGAAGCTTTTTATCTTGATGAAGTCCCAAGAGTTCATTTTTTGCTTTTGTTTCCCTTTGCTTTCATAGATGTATCTTGCAAGAAGTTGCTGTGGCCAAGTTCAAAAAGGGTGTTGCCTGTGTTCTCCTCTAGGATTTTGATGGATTCTTATCTCACATTTAGATCTTTCTACCATTTTGAGTTTATCTCTGTGTCTGGTGTAAGAGAATGGTCTAGTTTCAATCTTCTGCATGTGGCTGTCCAATTTTCCCAATACCATTTATTGAATATACCGTCCTTTGTCCAGTGGATATTCTTTCCCGCTTTGTCAAATGTTAGTTGACCACAGACTTGAGGGTCCATTGCTGGGTTCTCTATTCTGTTCCATTGATCTGTGTCTGTTTTTGTGCCAGTACCACAGTCTTGATGATCACAGCTTTGTAATACAGCTTGAAATCCAGCATTGTGATGCCTCCAGCATTGGTTTTCTTCTTCAATATTCCTCTTGCTATCTGGGGTCTTTTCTGATTCAGTACAGATCTTGAGATTATTTGTTCCAATTCTGTGAAGAAAGTCCGTGGTATTTTGGTAGAGATTGCATTGAATGTGTAAATTGCCCTGGGCAGCATAGACATTTTCACAATATTTATTCTTCAAATCCATGAGAATGGAATGATTTTCCCATCTCTTTACATCTTCCTCAATTTCATTCAGAAATATTCTGTAGTTTTGAGAGTGTAGATCATTTACCTCTTTGGTTAGGTTTAATCCTAGGTATCTTATGGTTTTGGGTGCAATTGTAAATGGGATTGATTCCTTAATTTCTCTTTCTTCAGTCTCTTTGTTAGCATATGGAAATGCCACTGATTTCTGGGCATTGCTTTTGTATCCTGAAACATTGACAAATTGTTTTTGAGTTCTCGCAATCTTGGGGTGGAGTCTTTTGGGCTTTCTATGTACAGTATCATGTCATCTGCAAAGAGGGAGAGTTTGACTTCTTCTTTGCCAATATGAATGCCTTTTATTTATTTTTGTTGTCTGATAGCTGAGGCTAGGACTTCTAGTACAATAGTGAATAACTGTGGTGAGAGTGGACATCCCTGTTGTGTTCCTGATCTTAGGGGAAAGGCTCTCAGTTTTTCTCCATTTGGAATGATATTTGCTGTGGTCTTTTCGTAGATGGCTTTTAGGATGCTGAGGAATGTTCCCTCTATCCCTACACTTTGAAGAGTTTTTATCAGGAATGGATGCTGTCTTTTGTCGAATGCATTCTCTGTATCTATTGAGAGGATCATATTGTTCTTGTTTTTTCTCTTGTTGATGGGATCTATCACGTTGATTGTTTTACAAATGTTGAACCTCCCTTGCATCCCATGGATTAATCCTACTTGGTCATGGTGAATAATTTTCTTAATGTACTCTTGGATCCTGATGGCTAGTATATTGGTGAGAATTTTTGCATCTGTGTTCATCAGCGGTATTGGACTATAATTCTCTTTTTTGGTGGGGTCTTTGGTTTTGGAGTCAAGCTGATGCTGGCCTCAACAAGTTTGGAAGTATTCCATCCCTTTCTATCCTTTGAAATAGTTTTAGTAGTATGGGTATTATTTTTTATTTGAACTTTTGATAGAATTCCCCTGGGAAGCCATCTGGCCCTGGATTTTTGTGTCTTGGGAGGTTTTTGATGACTGCTTCAATTTCCTCCCTGGTTATTGGCCTGTTCAGGTTTTCTATTTCTTCTTGTTTCAGTTTTGGGTATTTGTGGGTTTCCAGAAATGCATTCATTTCTTCTAGATAACCAAATTTGTTGGCATGTGGCTGCTCATACTACGTTTTTCAAATCTTTTTTATTCCCCTTGGTATTGGTTGCAATCTCTCCTCTTTTGTTCATGATTTTATTAATTTGAGTCTTTTCTCCCTTATTTTTAATAAGGCTGGCTATAGGTTTATCTATGTCATTAATTCTTTCAAAGAACCAGCTCCTAGTTTTGTTTATCTGTTCTACAGTTCTCTGGTCTCTATTTCATTGAGTTCTGCTTGAATCTTTATTATCTCTCTTCTTCTGCTTGGTGTAGGCTTTACTTGCTTTTCTTTCTCCAATTTCTTTAGGTATGAGATTACCTTGTGTATATGAGTTTTTCCCAATTTTCTGAGAGATGCTTGTATTGCGATGTATCTCCCTCTTAGGGTTGCTTTTGCTGTATCCCAAAGATTTTGAATGGTTGTATCTTCATTTTCATTAGTTTCCATGAATCTTTTTAATTCTTCCCGAATTTCCTGGTTGACCCTTTCATCTTTTAGTAGGATGCTCTTTGACCTCCACATGTTTGAGTTTCTTCCAAATTTCTTCTTGTGATTGCGTTCTAGTTTCAAAGCATTGTGGTCTGAAAATATGCAGGGGACAATCCCAATCTTTGGTATCGGTTGAGACTTGATTTGTGACCCAGTATGTGGTCTATTCTGGAGAAAGTTCCATGTGCACTTGAGAAGAATACACATTCAGTTGCATTTGGATGGAATGTTCTATATATATCTGTGGATTCTATTTGGCCCACTGTATCATTCAAGACCTTTGTTTCTTTGTTAATGTTCTGCTTAGTATCTTTTGCTGAGACTGTCGTGTTGAAGTCTCCTACTATTAGTGTATTATTATCTAAGTATCTCTTTACTTTGTTTATTAATTGATATACTTGGCAGATCCCACATTAAGGGCATAAATATTCATGACTGTTAGATCTTCTTGTGTGGATAGAGCCTTTAACTATGATATAGTGTCCCTCTTCATCTCTTACTACAGTCTTTGGTATAAGCTCTAATTTATCTGATGAGGATTGCTACCCCAGCTTTCTTTATAGGACCATTTTAATGGTAAGTGGTTCTCCTCCCCTTCATTTTCAGGCTGGAGGTTTCCCTAGGTATAAAATGAGTCTCTTGTAGACAGCATATAGATGGGTCTTGCTTTTTCATCCAGTCCAATATCCTCTGTCTTTTGATGGGCTCATTTAGCCCATTCACATTCAGAGTAACTATTGAAAGACATGAATTTAGTGTCATGGTATTACCTACACAGTCCATGTTTTTGTGAATTGTTTTTTTGTGTGCCTTCTTTCTTTTACAGGGTCCCTCTTAATATTTCTTGCAGAGCTGGTTTGGTGGTCACATATTCTTTCTATCTATCTATCTATCTATCCTTAAAGCTCTTTATCTCTCTATTCTGAGTGACAGCATTGCTGGATGAAGTATTCTTGGCTGCATGTTCTTCTCATTTAGGACCCTGAATATATCCTGCCAACCCTTTTTGGCCTGCCAGGTCTCTGTGGAGAGGTCTAATGGTAATCTGATCTTTCTCCCATTATAAGTTAAGAATCTCTTGTCTCGAGCTGCTTAAAGAATTTTCTCTTTATCTTTGAAATTTGCAAGTTTCAAATTGCAAATTTGCTGTTAAATGGTTTTGACTGATTTTTGGGGGGGATCGTCTCTATCTCTTGGATCTGAATGCCTGTTTCTTTCTCCTGATTTGGGAAGTTCTCAGCTATGATTTGTTCAAATATACTTTGTGGTCCTTTCTCTCTCTTAGCCTCTTCTGGAATCCCAATTAGATGTATATTCTTCTTTCTCAGGCTATCATTTATTTCTCTAAGCCTTTCCTCATGGGCTCTTAATTGTTTTCCTCATTTTTCCTCAGCTTCCTTCCTTACCATCAACTTGTCTTCTATATCACTCACACTCTTCCATCCCATTAACCCTAGCAATTAGAACATCCAGTTTGGATTACATCTCATTTAATCTATTTTTAATTTTGGCCTTATTAGATCTCAATTCAGCAGTAGCGAAGTCTCTAGAGTCCTTTATGCTTTTTTCCAGAGCCACCAATACCTTTATAATTGTACTTCTGAATTTAATTTCTGACATTGTATTTAAATACAAATTCTGTAACTCTCTGGCAGACAGTGTTGCTTCTGGTTCTTTCTTTTGTGGTGAATTCTTCTTCTAGTCATTTTGTCCAGTGTGGAGTGGCTGTATGAGTAGGCTGAGTCAAAAATATCAATTACGACCTAAGTAATTGTTCTCCTTAGATGATTCTAAGGAGGTCAGAGACCAGAAAATAAAAGAAGAAAAAAAAAAGAACAGAACAAAATAAAACAAAAGGACCACTAAAGTGAAAAACAAAATTTAAAACAAGTTTTAAAACAAAGTAGTACAAACAAAAATCCAAAAATCAAAAACAAAGAAGAAGAAACAAAGGGGGGGGAGTAAAGAGTAGGAAAACGGGGGGGGGGGGGATTGTGAGGAAGTGGTAGTGGAGAGAGAATGTAGTCTACATGAGAGGTCCTAAAGGGTGATTCTCTTGATTCTGAGTGCATTTTGTTCTGTATGTTAGAAGACACTCAAACCCAGATTTATATAAACCAGCTATACTTAAAGTCCCAACATTGACCACCAAAACATTAACAAGATAAAATAGGGAGAGGGCGGGATGAGAAGGAAGAGAGAATATAATCTCACAAAATGAGCCAACACAGTGTTCCACTTGGTTCCAGGTGTATGTTGGTGGTGTGTTAGAAGGTACTAACTTCCACCATTGTAAAATAAAATGAGACAGAAAAAAACAAAAACCCATATCTCATATATCTACCAAAATTAAATTGAATATGTTGAAGGGAATCCAGCAGTGTAAAATATATCTAAGACATGAAGTTGTAGAAATATGAAAGTCAAAAAGGAAAAAACTTAAAAATGAAGTTGGTAAAATATTATAGTTAAGGTGGGAAAAGAGAAAAATATTGGAAATTTTTTGTCTGATATAAAAACGAGTCATAATGGAAAAAGAAGAAAAAAGGTCCCTCTTGTTCAATATACTATTTTCCCTCAGTCCTGGAGTTTTCAGTGCTGCTTGTAGTAAACTTGCTGTTCCCTTGTACTTCTGGCAGTTCTTCTGGGGGAGGGGTCTGCTGCACTGTATCTCAGGTGTGTGTACCTGGGCAGAGATGCCCCACCCCCCTGCCAGGTGCGGGGCTCAGTGTGAGCTGTTTATCCTGTGAGGCCTTTGTTCCTTAGAGGCCCCACCTCTCCCAGGCACAAGGTGAAACAAGGAGGGGGCGAAAATGGCAGCAGCCAGATTTTCAGCTCTGGAGTTAAGCTAATCACATTCTCCCAGTCCACACTGGCCTAGATGCTCCTGGGGGCAGGCGTGGGTGCACTGATCTGCGCAGCTTGTGGGGAGCCCCAGGGCAGGAGAGTTCTCACTTTCCTGTGCCCTCCCCACTTCCACCTGTCCCACAGGGAACACAGGATCCCCAGCTTTGTCCGCTTGGGAGCCCTGAGATCCAGGACCCTGTGCTTCTTGAGCCGTGTTCCCGGGGACCACCTCCCACAAAGGGAATGGAAAACGGCCACCTCCATCCATTGCCAGCCTCTGGGATAAAGGCAGCTCTGGAGCTGGCCCACCTAACTGACTGGTTTGTCCCAAACGCCCCGGAGGGCTGCAGTGCTCTAGCCACTTGCTGATATCAGGCCTTGGTTTGCTGTGTGCTTTTCCCTCTTCTAATAGTGACCCCTGGAATCTTGAGGCTTTACTGCCCCTCCTGTGATTCTGCCCAATTTCCTGGCTAAGCACTTTTCAATCGGGGAAAACTCTGGAGCAGATTTTAAAATTCCTGCTTCTCAGGGCTGGGCTTTCCTGTCCCGGAGGCTTTAGTCCTGCTAGTCACAGTTCCCCTCCCTCACTTTATTCTTTTTTATTTTTATTTTTTTCTCCTTCCTACCTTGTTAGAAGCAAAAACTTTTCTCTGTAGCATTCCAGCTGTTCTCTCTTTAAGTCTCAGGTCGAATTTGTAGGTTTTCAGGATGTTTTGAAAGTTATCTAGGTAAGTTTGTGGTGCCAGATGAGTTGAGGACCCCTACTCTTCCGCCATCCTGCCCCTCCCTCTCCAACCATAATTGCTTTGAAAATACTTTCTTTTTGTCTCCTTTCTCTTCTAGAATTCCCATGAGAATATTGGTTTTCTAAAAAGTATTGTCCTATAAGTCACACAGACTTTGCTCTTTTTCATTATTTTTTCCTTTTGCTCCTGGATATTTTCAAATGTCTTGTAGTTCATTGATTCTTTCTTCTAAATAGACAAGTTTCATTTTTGAAGCTTTATACTGAATTCTTCAGTATTTTTTTTATCTCTAGGATTTTTTTATGCTTTCCATTTTTTGGTTGAAATTCTCATTTTTTTCTTTTACTTATTTAGTTGTCTGTGTTCTTGCAGTTCACTAAACTTCTTTAAAGGGGTTATTCTTCATTCTTTATCTAATAGCTTGTAGATGTCCATTTCTTGGGATCATCTGTTCAAGCTTTATTAGTTTTCTTTGATTGTGTCAAGTTTACCAGATTTTTCATGATCCTTGATGACTTACATTGTTATCTATGCATTATAGGAGGTGATGTCCTCTCCCAGACTTAACAGTTTTACTTTGGTAGAGACAGTTATTCACCAGTCAGCTCAGCTTGTATTACTGAACATGTCTGATGTAAAATATTTAGCAAGTAAGGCTTGCTATCAAGGATTATTTTGGGATGAGGCCACTGCCTGAGCTCTGAAATAAAGAGAGGTGTTCACTGGCTGAAAACAACTGAACAGGACTGCTGGCTTGATTGTCTGCCCAACCAACTTTTAGGATGAGCTTCCCAATCACCTGGATTTTCATTAAATGATCAGGACTAGGTACTACACTCAGCAGGAGGTGGGACTATGAATGAGCTTCGTTTCCCTGGTGAAGCAGCCGGAGAAGTCCCAAAACCTGCATGGCTCATAGTTTGTAGATCTGAATCAGGCAAGAGTGTGCACTAAATTCCATGGCCAGATAGGGCCATTTGTCTTGATCTGCAGACAGAGAAAGCCATGGTCTGTGTTCTCTATTCAAGTGACACTGTAAGTAGAGCTGTTGGATGAGCTTTACAGCTTCCTATGTGTCCTGTTTAAGTTCCCTGGTTGGGCAAATTGAAGACTATATTCACCATGGGCAATACTACTAATTAGTTTTTTTGCCCAGGAGTAATGAGAAAACTGACTTCAAGGGCAGAAAAGGTCTTTATCTGTGTTCTTGACTCACACTTAACAATGTCCCAAGTTCCCTGGTTGAACAGTGTCAGTGGCTATACTCTGCAGATGATCAGATCTATCTGCTGTCCTCTATGCTCAATTATTATTGGATTAAGCAGTTCCAGGTGATCTTTCTAGCTTTTCTGGTTGGGAGAAAGTAGGAGTTACACCAAAAAGTTGGGTGGGGTTATGAATTGTCTCCCTTGCATGAGCAGAGCTGGGGGATAAACCCAAGTGCAAGAAGTCTTTGTTCATGGTCTTGAGTCAAGCCAATCTTCTTCCTGAGTTCCCTGGCCAAATGGTACCAGTGGCTTTGCTCTGCAGATTATCAATTCTGCTTTATGTAGTCTCTGTCAAGTGTCAAGTGTTATGGGTTTGGGTGTCCCTGGCCAGGCATTGGGCAGAATGGGAGGTCCAGCTCCAAGCAGGCTAATAGGTGTTCCCAGCCAAGCTTCCTCTTTAGGAGGGCACAGAAACTACACTCATAAATGGATTGGGCTATCAGCTACCCTGCCTGTATGGAATGGAGTAATCACTCCAAACCTAAGGGTCTTTGTCCATGGTCTTGACTCAAACTGACCCAGTCCCCAAGTTCCCTTTCCAAATGGTGCTACCTGTGTTACTCCACATGTACTTATCTCTGACTGCTCAGTGTTGCTAAGCTGTCCAGCTTTTTAGATGTTCCAGACATCTTTCCTGTCTGATCAGGTGAGGCTGGGAGCTATACTCAACAATGAGCCAGCCTGCCTTAGTGGGAGCAGGCCATATTCCAGAACCAGAAAATCTCCTAATTTAAAGGCCAGAATCAGCCATATATGTACTCCACTAGGTTCCCAGGTCAGACCACACCACCATTTTTATTCTACAGATGAGCAAAGATGCTGGTTGTGAATATTACTTAGGCAGTGCAGGTTGGACTTGGTCAGCTAAGATCTGAGTACTGGTGGTTGCAAGGCCCTTGCCCATTCTCCATCACAGTAGCATTAATGAGCACTGGATGTTATATGCAACTGATGATCACTGAACTCTACCTCTGAAACTAATAATATACTACTTGTTAACTACTGAATTTAAATTAAATTTTTTTTAAATCAATAACATTCCCAGTGGTAAATCCTACATATTCCTGCATAATCTCATTGGAGCAAGACTGGAGTGGGGGCTCCCAATAAATGACCTACAATGCTGGATTGTAGATGTGGAGCTGGATGCCCAACATGAGCTTTCTTCTCTCACTGTAGGAACCATAGGCTCAGGGGAAACCTCTCAGTGGAGTGCTATGCCAGCCTGGGGCATGGAAATGTGGTCCTCAAGTAGCAGTTTCTGTTTATTTTCTAATGCCCATTTCTGGTCTCTGTGGTTCAAGAGGGTGTTTCAACCTTACCCCCATATTTAAGGCTTTTCTCAGTGGTATTGTGTCCATTTGATAGTTGCTTGCTTTGTTGAGTTGAGTATATATATGTTGAGTATATGAAAACAAAGTCAAGAATGACTTCCATTTGTGTGATGGTGATGTCATGAATAAGCTTTTTAGTTTGATTTACTCCAATTTATTGATTTTTGCTCTTGTTTGTGCTTTTAGTGCCACATTTTTTTAATTGTCCAGACCAATGTCAAGAAATTCCTTCTCTTGGTTTCTCTAGGATTTTTATGGTATCAGGACTTGTTTCAGTCTTTAACCCATTTGAATTAATTTCTGTGAAAGGTGTAAATTGAGGCTTCAATTTCATTTTTCTCCATGTGTTCTCCAGTTTTCCAAACACCATTTGTTGAACACACTATCCTTTCTCCATTGAGAGTCCTTGGCTCCTTTCTCAGATATTAGTTGATTATCCATGCATTGATTCATTTTGGGGCTATTCTATTCCATTGGTCCATGTGTCTACCTTTATACCAGTAAGATACTGTTTTATTTTTAATCAAAGTATTGTTGATTTAAGATATACTAATAAATTATAATTATATCATAATTAATTATAAGACTATGTCAATTAATTGGTTGTTATAATATATTAAATAATCACATATATTAATTTATAATATAATTAATTTGTGATATATTAATATATTAATTGTAATACACCAATATAATATGTGTACAACATAATGATTCAACATTTATATACATCAAAAATGATCACCAAAATCAGTTTAGTTACTGTCTGTTATCATCCAAAATTATTATAGTATTGATTATACTGTCATTGCTGAACTTTCTATTCCATGACTTACAATATGACTTAAAGATTGTACCTCTTAAGTCCCTTCACCTATTTTGCTCACCCCTCAACTCTCTCCTTTCTGGTCACAAGTTTGATCTTTGTTTAATAAGTCTGCTTCTAATTTTTGGTCGTTTCTTTTATTTTTAAAATTCTATATATAAAGGAAATCTTATGGTATTTGTATTACTTCCTCTAACTTACTTCATTTAGCATAATAACCCTTAGATCTATCCATGTCAGAAATGCTATAATTTCATTTTTATGACTAATATTCAACTGTACATTTATACTGTGACTTCTTTATCCATTCATCTATTGAAGATACTTGGGTTTGCTACCATATCTTGGCTATTGTAAATGATGCTGCAATAAACATAGAGGTGCACCTGTCTTTTCAAATTAGTGTTTATGTTTTCTTTGGGTAAATTCCCAGGAGAGGAATTACCGGATCACAATGTATTTCTATTTTTAATGTTTCCAGGAATTTCCATTCAATTTTCTATAGTGGCTTCACCAAAATTACATTGTAGCCAGCAGTGCGCAGGGATTTGCTTTTCTCTATATCCCTACATACCATTGCTATTTCTTGTCTTTTTTATACTAGCCATTCTGATAGAAATGAGGCAATATTTTATTGTGGTTTTGGTTTGCTTTTCCTGACGATAATTGATGTTGAACATCGTTTCATGTGTCTGTTGGCCATCATATGTCATTTTGGAAAAAAAAAGTCTATTCATGTCCTCTGCCCATTTTTTTAAATCAAATTATTTGCTTTGTGGATTTTATTGGCATTGAGGTATATGAATTTTTAAAAATATATTTTTCATATCAACACTTTATAAGAAATATATCACTTGTAAATTCTTCTGCATTCAGTAGGCTGCCTTTTAGGTTTGTTGATATTTTCCTTTGTTGTGCAAAAGCTTTTTACCTTGACTAGTCCCAACTGTTTATTTTGTTTTTGTTGTTCTTGGCTTAGGTGAAAGATACCAAAAAATATTGCTAAAATATATGTCTAAGAGTATAAAACCTGTTTCTTTTAGGAGTTTTATGATTTCAAATCTTACATTCAGGTTTTTAGTCCATTTTGAGTTCATTTTTGCATATGGTGTAAGCAAGTGGCTTACTTTCTTTCTTTTGCATATAGCTGTCCAGATTTCCCAAGAGCATTCATTGAAGAGATTATCTTTTCCCCATTGTATATTCTTGCCTCTTTTGTCATGGATTATTCATCATATAAATGTGATTTATTTCTGGGCTCTCTCTTTAATCTGCTGATCTGTATGCCTATTTTTAAGCCAGTACCATACTATTTTGATTACTATAGCTTGGGAGCTTAGTTTGAACTTTGTGTGTGGATACCTCCAGCTCTGCTCTTCTTTCTCCAGATTATTTTTTGGGCTAATGGGCTAATTTTTGCTTTCATACAAATTTTTTGGATTATTTTTTCTAGTTCTGTGAAAAATGTTACTGATATTTTGACAGGGATTACATTGAACCTGTAGATTGTTTTGAGGGGCATGAACATTTTAATAATATTCTTCCAATCCAGGAGCATGGCATATCTTTTCATTTATTTTTATCACCTTGAATTTCTTTCATCAATATTTTAGAGGCTTATTGTGAAGATCTCTCACTCCCTTGGTTAAATTTCTTGCTAGGGAATATAAAAAAATAGTGAAAGGGAATAAAGGGGAAAGGAGAAAAAATGAGTAGGAAATGTAAAAGGGAGACAGAACATGAGAGACTCCTAACTCTGGGAAATGAACAAGGGGTGGTGGAAAGGGAGGTGGGCGGGGGGTGTAGGTGACTGGGTGACGGGCACTGAGGGGGGCACTTGATGGGATGAGCACTGGGTATAATGCTATATGTTGGCAAATTGAACTCCAATTAAAAAAATATGTAATAAAAGTTTTTAAATCATAAAAAAATAAATTTCTTCCTAGACATTTTATCTCTTTTGATGCAATTATAAATGGGATTGTTTTCTTAGTGTCAATTTCTAAAAGTTTATTATTATTCAAGTTTATCTGTATAAATTACTATACTTTTATCTGTATAAAAATTACAAGTTTGTATAAGAGCACAGAGACTTCTGTATATTAACTTTGTATCCTCCAACTTTACTAAATTTATTAGTTCTAATAGTTATTTCATGAAGTCTTTAAGATTTTCTAGATATTGTATCATTTCACTTGCAATTAGTGACAATTTTACTTATCTTATTTCTTCTCATCTAATTGCCATGTCTAAGATTTCTGGTACTATGTTGCATAAAAATGGTGACAGTGGACATTCTTGTTTTATTCCTGATCTTAGAGAAAAGCTTTCAGCTTTTTATCATTGAATATGATGTTAGCTGTGGGTTTGTCATATATGTCTTTGTTATTTTGAGGAATGTTCCCTCTATACCGGTATTTAAGAGTTTTTCTCATGAATGGATATTGAATTTGTCAAATGTTTTTACTGCATTTATTAAGATAATTATATGATTTTCCCCTTTATTTTCTTAATGTTGTGTATGATGTTGATTAATTTTTAGACATTGAACCATTTTTACAACCCTGGAATAAATCCCACCTGACTGTTGTGTATCATTCTTTTAATATATTGTTGAATTCGGTTTGTAATTTTTTTTAACAGATTTTTTGCACCTATGTTCCTCAGGGATATTGATCTGCAAGTTTCTTTTTTGTGGTGTCCTTATATGGTTTTGGTATCAAGGTAATATTGGCCTCCTATAATGATTTTTTCAAGATTTTAGAGACAGAGACATAGAGAGAGAGGCAGAGACACAGGCAGAGGCATAGGGAGAAGCAGGCTCCTCACAGGGAGCCCAATGCAGGACTCAATCCCAGGACCACAGGATCACACCTTGAGCCAAAGGCAGACATTCAACTGCTGAGCCCCCCAGGCATCCCTGTAGAATGAATTTGGAAGGATTTTTTCCTCTTCTGTTTTTGGAATAGTTTGGAATGATATAGGTATTAAGTCTTCTTGAAATATTTGATATAATTCATCTGTAAAGCCATTGGCTCTTATTTTTTAGAGAATTTTTTAATTACTAATTCAATTACATTACTAATAGTCTTTTTAGACTTTCTATTTCTTCCTGATTCACTCTCAAATGGTTGTATGTTTCTGAATGTATATATTCTTATAAGTTATCCAATTTTGTTGGTGGATAATTTTTTTGTTTTGTCTCTTATAAGCCTTTGTATTTCTGTGGTGTACTACCCTAGTATGTATTTTAGTTGTAACTTCTCCTGGATTTCTGATTTTAATTACTTGAGTTCTCTATCTTGCTTTCTGGACAAGTTTTACTAAATGTTCATTAATATTTTTCATATTTTGAAAGGAACAGCTCTTAGTTTAATTGATTTATTTTTAGCTTTTATTTCATTTATTGTGCTCTGATCTTTATTATTTTCTTCCTTTTTCTAACAGCTTTGTGGGCTTTTTTTCTTTTTAGTTCTTTTAGATATTAACATACATTCTTTAATTGACATATTTCTTATTTCTGGATATAAGCTGGTATCACTATAATTTTCCCTCTTAAAATTGCTTTTGTTGCATCCTGAGGATTCTGGAATGCTCTGTGTCCATTTTCATTTGCCTCAAGGTACTTTCTCTTTGATTTCTTCATTCACCAATTTGTTATTGAGGAGCAAGCTGTTTATCCTCCACATATTTTTTTCCATTTTTTTTTCTTGTAATTAATTCCTAGTTTTATACCACAGTGGTCAAAAATGATTGCTTCATAGGATTTCATGTAGTTTTGTGGTTTAACATGTAATCTATCTTGAAGAGTTCTCCATGTGCAATTGAAAAGAACATGTATTCTTCTCTATGGAGATGGAATATTCTGTGTATGTCTGTTAAGTCCATCTGATCTAATGTTATGGAATGCCTATTTCCTTATTGATTATATTTCTGTATGATCTATCCATTGATGTAAGTGGGATGTTAAAATTCCCTATTGTAAAAGAATACATTTAAAAATACAATAAAATACCGTATTGTTTTACTGATAATTTCTCCTCTTTTAAAATTTTATTTATTCATGGGAGACAAAGAAAGAGAGGCAGAGACACAAGCAGATGGAGAAGCAGGCTTCCTACAGGGAGCCTGATGCAGGACTCGATCCCAGGACCCCAGGATCATGGCATGAGCTGAAGGCAAATGCTCAACCACTGAGCCACTCAGGCGTCCCTAATTTCTCCTTTTATAGCTACTAATATTTTCTGTAAGTATCAAGATGCATCTATGTTGGATGAATAGATATTTACAATTGTTGTATCATCTTGTTGGACTGAATGCTTTACCATTATGTAACATCCTTCTTTGTCTCTTGTTATAGCCTTTGTGGGGTTTTTTATTATTTTATTTATTTATTCCTGAGAGACACAGAGAAAGAGGCAAAGAGATAGGCAGAGGGAGAAGCAGGCTCCCCACAGGGAGCCCGATGTGGGACTTAATCCCTGGACCAGGATCACGCCCTGAGCCAAACGCAGATGCTCAACTGCTGAGCCACTCAGGCATCCCCAGCCTTTGTGTTGAAGTCTATTATGTCTCATATAAGTATTGCTACTCAGATTATTTTTGTTTCCATTTTCATGGAATATTTCATTCAGGTTTTTTTTTTTTAAATCTCCAGTCTGTATGTGTCTTTAGGTCTATAACAAGTCTCTTGTAAGCAGTATATCAATGGCTCTGGTTGTTGTTATGGTTCTGTCATTCTACATCTTTTGATTGGATTTATTTCCTCCACTTGCATTTAAAATAATAATTGGTAGGTATGTACTTATTGCCTTTTTGTTAGTTACTTTTAGGTTGTTTTTGTAGTTTGTCCTTCTCTTGCTCTTTCCCCTGTAATTTGATGGCTTCATTTAGTGATATATGTTGATTCCTTTCCTTTTTATTATTTGTGTATCTATACACCTTTATGACTTGTGTTCAATGTTCATATATAACACCCACTATGTATGGCAGTTTATATTAAAGTTGATGGTCATTTATGTTCAAACACATTGTAAAAGAACTACATTTTTACTCCTATGTATTTAGTGTATTTGACATCTTTTTATTTTGCGCATCCTTTAACTAATTATTGTAGATAGAATTGATTTTTTTAACCACTTTTGTCTTGTATACTGCAATAAAATAGGAGTGCATCTATCTTTTTGAATTATTGTTTTAATTTTCTATGGGTAAATACCCAGGAGGGGAATTTCTGGGTCATAAGGTATCGCTGTTTTTTAATTTTTGAGGAAATATAATAGTTTTCCATAAGGGCTACTAACACCAATTTACTTTATGACCATCAATTCATGAGAGTTTTCTGCACATCTTTGCAAAGACTATTTTTTTGGTCTTTTTGATACTACTCATTCTGACAGGAATGAAGTGATAGTCTATTGTGATTTTGATTTACATTTCCCTGAGGATTAGTGATGTGGATACCTTATCACGTTGTCTATAGCCATCTAGATCCCATTTTTTTTAAATTAGAGTATTTGTTTTGATGTTAAGCTGCATGAGTTTTTATATATTTTGTATATTAATATCTTATCAGTAATATTATTTTCAAATATATTTTCCTATTCAGTGTGTTTTCTTTTATTCTTGATGGTTTCCTTTGCTGTACAAAAGCATTTTATTTTGATATAGTCTCAATTGCTTATTTTTCTTTTGTTGTTCTTGCCAGAAGAAACTGACACAAAAAAATTGCTAAGACCACTGTCCAAGAGTTTAAAACCTCTTTTCTTTCATGAGTTTTATGGGCTCACATCTTACACTTAGGTCTTTAATCCATTTTGGTCTTGCATATGTTATAAGAAAGTTGTCTACTTTCATTCTTTTGCATATAGCATGTCCAATTTCCCATCATCATTTTTTTAAAAGACTATCTTTTCCCCATTGTATATTCTTGCCTTTTGTCATAGATTAATTCACCATATATTTGCGGATTTATTTCTCCCTTTTACGATCCATTGATCTGTGTGTATTTTTGTGCCAGTACCATATTATTTTGATTGGTATCACTTTTAGTTTAAGTTGAACTCAAAAGGGTGATACCATCAAATTAACTCCTCAGAATATTTTAGTTATCTGGGCTATTTTTGGTCTCATACAAATTTTATTAGTATTCTAGTTCTGTGAAAAATAATAGGGATTGCATTGAATCTGTAGATTGGTTCTGGTAGTATGGACATTTAACAGTATTAATCCTTCCAATCCAAGAAGCACGGTATATCTCTTCATTTGTGTCATTTTTAAAAGAATTTATTTATTTATTTATTTATTTATTTATTTATTTATTTGAGAGGAAGAGAAAGACAGCATGTACAAGCAGGGGGAGTGGTAGAGGGAGAAACAGGCTCTCTGCTGAGCAAGGAGTCCAATGTGGGTTTCAATCTCAGGATCGTGGGATCATGACTTGAACCAACGGCAGACACTTAACCAACTTAGCCACTAAGAAACCCCATCATCTATGTCATTTTTAAATTTCTTTAGTCAGTATCTTATTGTATTCATTCTACAAGTCTTTCATTTCCTTGATTAAATTTATTCCTAGGTATTTTTGATGCAATTATAAATGAGAGAATTAATGTCAGTACCTAACATTCATAGTTAGTATATATAACAGATTTCTATATATTTTGCATTCTCCAATATTACTAAATTTAATAGTTCTGATAGTTTTTTGGTAAAGACTTTAGGATTTTCTATATATAGCATCATTTGACCTAAAAATAGTGACAGTTTTACTTCTTCCTTAGCAATTATGGTGCATTTTATTTCTTATCTGACTGTTGCAGGTATGACTTCAGTACTATATTAAAGTGGTGACTGTAGACATCATTGTCTTGTTCCTATCTTAGAAGAAAAGCTTCTTACCAGTGATATGATGCTAGCTAGCTCTGTGGGTTTGTCATATATCCCTTTATTGTTTGGAGATATTTTTCCTCTATATACACTTTGCTAAGAATTTTTTATCATGTATGGGTGTTAAATTTGTCAAATGTTTTTCTACATTCATTGAGATGATTATATAGTGTTAATCTTTCAGTTTGTTAATGTGGTATATCATGTTGATTGATTTGCAGATATCGAACCATCCTTGCATCATTGCTATAAATCCCATTTGATTGTGGTACATGATTGTTTTACTGTATTGTTGAATTCAAATTGCTAATTTTTTATTGTGGATATTTTCATCTCTGTTCCTCCGGGGAATTGCTTTTTAATTTTTTTTTGTAGTGTCCTTGCCTGCTTTCAGTATCAGGGTGATGATGGTATAGTAAAATGAATTTGGAAGCATTCCTTCATTTTTTAAACAGTTTGAGAATGATGGATTTTAACTCTTCTTTAAATATTTAATAGAATTCACCTATAAAGTCATCTGGCATTGACTTATGTATGTGTTTTTTATTAATAATTAAACTTTATTCTGGTGATTAATCTGTTCGTATTTTTTATTTCTTCCCAATTGACTCTTGGAATATTATATATTTCTAGGAATTTATAAATTTCTTTTAGGTTGTCTGAATGGTTGGTATATAGTTTATTTATTTTTTTGGTATATAAGTTATTGTGTAGTCTTTTATAACCTGTTATATTTCTTTAGTGTTGGTTATAACTTTTCTTCTTTCTGATTTAATTGACTTCTCTCTCTCCTACTTTTGTGATGAATCCAGCATCCTGCTCTGTGTCCATTTTTATTTGCTTTAAGGTATTTTTTTACTTCCTCTTCAATTTCTTTCTTCACCAATTTATTGTCTATGAGTTAGCCATGTGTTTGTACCATTGCCAGTTTTTTGTGTGTGATTGATTTCTAGTTTTATACTGTAGTAAAAAATAATGCTTAATATGATTTCAGTTTTCTTAAGCTTATTGAGACTTGTTTTATGGCCCCAACATGTAATTTATATTGAAGAGCTCTCCATGTGCACTTGAAAAGAATGTGTATTCTGCTGTTTTTGGATGGAATGTTCTATATACACTTGTTAAATCCATCTGCTCTAATGTGTTTAGATGTATCTAATCTGTTAGATCCATCTGATCAAAACTGCGGTTTCCTTATTTATCTTTCTGAATGATCTATCCATTGATAAAATTAGGCTATGACAGCCTTGTACAGCCACCTGGGTTTCCTCCAGCTTTTTTTTTTTTAACTCCCATTTATATGGAATATTTTTTCCATTCCTTTATTTTCAATCTGTATCTTTAGTTCTAAAATAATCCCAGTATATAGATGGGTCTTTTATGTTTATCTATTCAGGCCTGCTATGGCTTTTGATTAGAGTATTTACATTTAAAGTAATTATTAGGAGCAGCCTGGGTGGCTCAGCAGTTTAGCACCAGCTTCTACCCAGGGTATGATCCTGGAGACCCAAGATTGAGTCCCACGTTGGACTCCCTGCATGGAGCCTGCTTCTCCCTCTGCCTGTGTCTCAGCCTCTCTCTCTCTCTCTCTCTCTCATGAATATTTAAATCTTTTTTAAAAAATAAAGTAATTATTAGTAGATATGTACTTTTGACTTCTAGTTAATTACTTTTTGGTTGTTTTGTAGCTTTTTATTCTTCTCCTCTTGCTCCCTGCATTTAATTTCATGACCTCCTTCAGTGCTATGCTTTTTTAATTTTATTACATATCTATTGTAGACTTTTTATTTCTAATTACCATGAAGCTCTTATATAACACCCTATATATATAGCAGTCTATATTAAGTTGATGGGCTGTAAGTTCAAACCCATTCTAAAAGCACTATATTTTTACTTCCTCCAGTGTATTTTATGTATTTGATATTTTATTTTATATTTTTATTTCCCATATCCCTCTATTATTATTGTAAATATAATTACTTTAAATATAATTGATTTTACTACTTTTGTCATCTAGCCTTCAAATTCGCTTTATAAACGATTGATCTACTACCATTTTTAAAAAGATTTTATTTATTCATGAGAGACACAGAGAGAGAGACAGACATAGGCAGACAGAAAAGCAGACTCCCTGTGAGGAGCCTGATATGACACTCAATCCCAGGACTCTGGGATCCCAATCTGAGCCAAAAGCAGATACTCAAACACTGAGCCACCCAGGAGACCCTGATCTACTACCATTACTATATATTTGCTTCTACCAATGAATTTTTTAAAAAAATAATTTTCTTTTACTATGACTTTATCTTTTCTGCTTAAAGAAGTCTTTCCTTAAGATTTATTTATTTATTTTAGAGAAAGAGCATGTCAGCAGGGTGAGGAGAAAAGGGAGAAGGACAGAATCTCAAGCAGAGTCCTCACTAGTATGGAGCCCAATAGAGGGTTCCATCTCACAATTCTGAGATTATGACCTGAGCTGAAATTGAGTCAGATGCTTAACTAACTGAGCCACCCAGGTGCCCCTAAAGAAGTCTTTTAACATTCTTGTAAGGCCAGTTTAGTGGTGATGAACTTCTTTAACTTTGATTGTCTGGGAAGTTCTATCTCTCCAATCTGAATCATAAACTTGCCAAGTCCATATTCTTAGTCATAGGTGTTTTCCTTTCAGCACTTTGAATATATTAGGCCACTCCCTTCTGGCCTAGAAAAATTCTGCTGAAAAATCAGCTGATAACTTTATGAATTTCCCTTGTATATAACAATTTACTTTTCTCTTGCTGCTGTTTTGTTGCTGCTACATTATGCTGTGCTCACAAGTTTAGTTACCACATTTCATCATACAATACTATTACAGTACCAGTGACTATTCACTATGCAATACCATTTATCTCATAAATTATTCATTCCATGGCTGGAAGCCTGAATCTCCCACTCCCCTTCTCTAATTTTCCCCATCCCTCTACCAACCCCCCACTCTCTGGCAAACATCATTCTCTGTATTTATGGTTCAGCTTTTGCTTTTTTGTTCATTGGTTGTTGTTTTCTGTTTCACATATAAGTGAAATCATATGATATATGTCTTTCCCTGTCTGACTTATTTCACTTAGCAAAAACCCCTCAAGGTTAAAATATGTTGTCACAAAAGGCAATCTTTTATTTTCTATTATGGCTGAATAATATTCCATTTTATATATAAAATGTGTGTGTGTATTGTATATATACCCTACATATTCTTTATCCATTTATCTATTGATGGATTCTTTTGCTGCTTTTAAGATTTTCTTTATTTTTAATTTTTGACATTTTAGTTATTATGTGTCTTGGATGAAGATCTCTGGTGCATCCTTTTTTGTGCGTTTCTGAGCTTCCTAGACTTAGATGTTCTGTTTCCCTCCCCAGGTTAGAGAAATTTTCAACTATTATTTCTTCAAATAAGTTTTCTGCCCCTGTGTCTGTTTTCCTTTGGGGTAACCTAAAATGTGAATATTAATATAGTTGATATTGTCTCAGAGGTCTCTTAACATATCCTCATTTTAAAAAATTCTCTTTTCTTTTGTCAGCTTGGATGATGTACACTACCCCATCCTCCAGATCACATTTCTTCCACGTCATCTAATCTGTTGATTCCCTCTTGTGTATTTTTTATTTCAATTATTGTATTCATTATCTCTGAATTTCAAAAAATATTTTCCATATCTTTGAAGTTTTCATTGAGCTTATTCACTCTTCTCTCAAGACTGCTGGATATCTTTATCAGTACTTTGGACTTACTACCACATAGAATGCTTTTGTCCATTTTGTTTAGTTTTTTTCTGGAGTTTATTTTATTTCATTTGGAAAATATTTCTCTCCCTTGTTGTCTATTTTTATCTACTAGATAGATCTCCTATTCTTGAAGGGTATGGCTTTACATAGAAGGTGTCCTGTTGGGTCCAATAGTGTAATCCCTGATGGTCACCAGGGTCAGCCTCTATGGGTGTCTCCTGCATGGGCTGCATGCACCCTCCTTTTGTAACTGGGCCATAACTGCTGCTGGCACACAGTTGGGTGGGGCTGGCCCCTGGCCCAGCTGGCTGAAATGCCTGGCCACAACTACTGTGTGCATGCTGGTATGTGGGGCTTGCCTCTGGCACATCTAGATGAGAGGCTCAGCTGTACCTTCTATGGGAGTGCTTCTGGCTGGGATTGTCATCCTCCCAGTACGGCTGGCTTCAAGACTCAGCTGTGATTATTATAAACATGCTGGTGGGCAGGATTGGTCCCCTCCTAACTATAGCAGGAATGAATTTAAAAGGGCACCAGTCCCTATCAATGCTATTCACCATGTGTGGCAAGGCAGGAGCTGTGTTGGAGGAGTTTCTGCTAGGGCAGGTGGGTGAACAAGGTTGGTCCACAGGAGAATGCCAGGGCAGGGTGAGTGGTGCTAACAAGTTAGATGAAAAGCATCAGAATTGGCTCCTACTAGCATCAGGGCCCCTATGCAGGATGAAGAGCAATAAAAATTCCACCAAACAGTTATTCTGTTCCCAGAGAAGTTTCCTACAGATCCCTGCCCATCCAGCACATGCTCTAAAATTAGTAAACAAATACCCTTATGCATAGGCCTGGTGCTTTGCAAAATTCTTCTTCTGTGCTAATTTCTAAGAGAAAGTGATATTGTGCAGGGACCCATTTTCCTCCTGTTATTGATTTCTCATTTCATTGCATTGTGGTCTGAAAAAGATACTTGGTGTGATTTCAACCTTCTTACATTTGCTAAGACATATTTCATGACCCATCATGTAAACTGTACTGGAGGATGTCCCTGTGTGCTTGAGAATGGATACTGTTGCTATTGGGTAGAAATATGGGCACATATCTGTTAGGTCTATTTAGTCTAAAATGTCATCCAAATCCATTATTTCCTTATTGATTTTCTACCTGAATAATATCCATTCTTGGAAGTAGTGTGTTGAAATCCCTTGCTATTATTGCATTGCTATTTTTTGCTTCACATCTGTTAACATTTTTTAAATATATTTAAGTGCTTATATGTTTAGAATCATTTTATCTTCCTGATGAATTGATCCCTTTATCAATATGTAATGACTTTCTTTCTTGTCATACATTTTGACTTAAAGTCTATTTTGTCTGATATGAGTAGAGCTACCCCTGTGTTCTTTTGGTTTCCATATGGCTGAAATATCTTTTTTTAATCCCTTAACTTTCAGACCATGAGTGTCTTTAAACTTAAAAGAATCTCTTGTAGGCAGCATATAGTTGTATTTTGTTTTTTTTTTCCATTCATTCAGCCACTCAGTGTCTGAATTTAATTATAGAATTAAAACATTTACATTTAAAGTACTTACGTTAAGAATTTACTATTACCATTTTACTGTTTTCTTATATCTTGTAGTTTCTCATTTCCTTCTATTCTTGCTACCTTTCTTTGTGAATTGATGATATTTATTGTAGTGGTATGCCTTGGTTCTTTCTGTTGTTTCTGTACATATTATAGATTTTTGCTCTGTGGTTATCATGAGGCTTTTATAATATGTCTTATAGATATAACTTCTATTTTAAACTGATAACACTTTCTATTGCATAAGTGATTTCTATACATTACTTTTAACCTTCCCACAATATGGTGATTTCTGAATTTACATTTTCATATTGTGTGCCCATTAACTAATAATATAGTAGCTCTTATACTTATTTTCGACATTTTTGTCTCAACCTCTATTTTGATTTCAGATTGATTTAAATGCTGCCGTGACAGTATTAAACTGTTTTGAACTTGACTACATATTTGCCTTTACCAGTGAGTTTTACACTTCTATATATTTTCACTTTACTGATTATCATACTTTTGTATTTGTTTGAATATTTCCCTTTAACAATCCTCATGGTGCAGGTCTAGTGGTAATAAATTTCCTCAACTTATATTTATCTGGGAAGGTCTTTATTGTTCTGTCATTTCTGAATGACTACTTTGCTAGGTAAAATATACCTTGTTGACTTTTTTAAAAAATTTGATCATTTTGAATATATTATACTACTCTCTCCTGGCCTTCAAGGTCTTTGCTGAGAAATCTGCTTTATAGCCTTATTGGGATTCTCTTGTATAAAATATTTTTTTATTTTGCTCCTTTCAAACTTTTTTGTCTTTTGATTTCTGAGAACTTGATTATAATGTGTCTCCGTGAAGATCTCTTGGGTTGAATCTGAGGATCTTTTAGCTTCCTGTACCTAGATGGCCATATCCCTTTTAAGATTTGGGAAAATTCCAGCTGTTCTTTCTTTGAATGAATTTTCCTTCCCTTTCTTCCTCACTTCTACTTCTGGGACTCTCATAATATAAAATCTCTATTTCTTTGGGATCATTTACTAGAATATTATTTTGTTTCTTTGCTCATATCATGTTTCCTCGACTTTTTCTGTTTCTAATGGCTTTGTATTTGATGTCTGCACATCTAAGGGTGTATTCACCTCTCCCAGTATCTTTTTTTAAATTTTTTTTATTTATTTATGATAGTCACACAGAGAGAGAGAGAGGCAGAGACACAGGCAGAGGGAGAAGCAGGCTCCATACACCGGGAGCCCGATGTGGGATTTGATCCCAGGTCTCCAGGATCGCGCCCTGGGCCAAAGGCAGGCGCTAAACCGCTGCGCCACCCAGGGATCCCAACCCAGTATCTTTAGCCTGGCTGCAGTGAGTAAAGACTTTCACCTAGCAATGGCCATAAGAGCACCACTTTCATGTCTTTAGTTCCTGAGAAGGCACAGTGGCAGATTCTCCATTCCACTCTATCAGCTGAGGTTGATGTTTGTCTGAATGTAAAGCTTTTCCGTATTTATGACTACAGAGGATCTGTAGATGGTAGTAGCAGGTAGAGCTATTGAGATCTTCAGAGTAACAATGGCTGTATACTTTCTGTTCCTTTTTTTTTTCTGCCCCTGTGGACATAATTTCTAGCCAGGCAGGTCTTTCATGGTACCTGGTGTGTAGTATGCTGGCATTGAGAGGGCTCACAACAGTATTGGAGCCAGGATTCTAGAATCTGGCACACATGGAATTACCATAGCACCTGGGTCCTAGAGCACAAGTCTTTTGCTGAAGTTGTGGTACTGGTATCTAGTGTTTAGATATCCCATGGTACCAATACTTGGATATCAGCAGCTCACTACTGATACCCAATGACTCTGGCAAGGGGAAGGAAAGATAGAGCAAAGGCCTGGGCCCTGGGAGGACAAAGTACAGTGGAGTTCAGCTTAGAAGGCACAGTACAATAGCACAGCCTGGGATTTGGGGTCAAAGTCTCATTTCTGATCCCAGGAGACAGTCACAAAATAGCAGCATGACTCCAATGATCATCTATTACAGTGATGTGATGGAACCTGGAATACTGGGAAGAGAATAGCAGTGCAAAGCCCTGGAAGTATATTTAGTGCTGTGAACTGGGACCCAAGGGACAACTCTGGCACAGGATGGAGCTTAAGGCATCATTATCACCCCCCACTCTAATCAGAATGAGCCAGCGCCTTGATGTGGGATGGAGGGCAAATTTCAGGGCAGCAGCAGTAGTTGTCCAAGTTCCTTTGTGGGCTTGGAAAAAGTTGTCAGTTATTTTTTCTAAATAATTTACCTCCCTATTTCTTCTGAAATCTCCTTTTTTTCTACTATTTGTTCTTCTATTGGAATCTGTAGATTACAGAGGTGGTTTTTTCCATTCTTTCTCATTCTTTTTATTTGTTCTCCTTTGGGTTACTTCAAACGTCTTATTTTCTGACTCACTTATTTTGTCTTTCATTTGCTCTAGTCTGCTGCAGATTCTATCTATGGAATTTTATATTTCATTCATTAAATTCATTAGCTCCAGAATTTGTTTGGTTCTTTTTAACAAATATATCTCTTTGACAAATACATCATTTTATTCATTTTTTCTGATTTCAGTGAATTGTCTGCCTGAGTTTTCTTGTAGTTCATTGAATTTTCACAAAAGCATTCTGATTTCCTTATCAACTAAATCACATAATTCCATGTCCCTGAACTTGATCATTTAATTATTGCTATCTTTTGGTAATGACAAGTTTCCTTGATTTTATTGATTTCTTTTTTTACTGTTTTTCATAGTTTTCTGTTGCTGCATTTACATTTGAAGTACTAGACACCTTTTAAATCTTTACTAGATGCTTTCAGACTGAATATACTTCTAATTGATATTGTATGTCTTGACTTTTCTCAACCTTCTTGGTTTTCTAGAAGGGAGTGATATGGCTAAAGTTTGTGATTTCTCTATTATCCATGGATATTGTCTGTCTTTCTGACAGCATTCAGTACACCAGACTTGCTCCCACTGCAGTGGGTGGTGCACACAAGAAATTGGCCATGGAGGTATGGGTTTAGCACTTGGGCCATCGGGAGTTCCTGTGAACTCACTGGGGAGTTCCTTGGGTGTGGTACTCCCAGAGGCCCGTGAGTGTAGTCTGTGCTGAAGTCCTAACTGCAATCAACAGGAACTGTACCTTTTAAAATATCCTTTGATATTCTAATCTTTCCCAAACTTCCTCCCACCCCTACTCAGTCATAGAGGTTCCACCTTAGTGTCCTGGGTCCTGCTAGAGAGAGATCGGTTTTTCCAACATGGGTCACACAACTAGGTAGCTAGGTACTCATTTAGTTCTCTCCTTTTCCCTGTGGGAGAGGTCACCTCTGATAGGTCAGCCTCGTGCAATGTTCACTTGATGGAGGTGGCAGTACAGGGAAAATCCTCTTACCATTTCTACTATATCCAAACTCATTCATAGATACAGATATAAATATACATATATATACAGATAGAAAACACATGGGGGTACATATATAATCTTAGGAAAGCCACACTTCTATAAATTCTGTCTTGTTTGTAGGTACCTGCCCAGGTCAGCACACTCCAGGTCTTTCCCCAACATGCCAAAGGGGACTAGAGCTGGTTAGCTTGCTCTGCTTGATCTACAGCTGGTGCCAAGGTCTGTCTACCTGTTACCAGATGTATATGTAGGTAAGACTATTCTCAGATCCCTTGGTATATGATGCTAGATCCTACAACAGGCATAAATATGCTTGTTTACAGATAGATGTCTCATTGTTTGAAATGGTGCACCAAAAGAAAGAACATCTTTCACCACCATGATGCTGATGTCACTCTTGATCACCATTTTATTTTACAGTTTGGGGAGCTTGATAATGTAAACTTAAAGTATTTTTTCAATTTCATGTCCTGGTCCAGAATAATATAGTGAGAAAATTATGTACCAAGTAAGAGCTTCAGGACCCATGTGTGTGTCCAACTCCCACCCCCACCCCAAGATCTAGTATCAGAAACTGAACTCTGCTTTCAGAGTGGCCAAGAGCAAAGATCAGCAAAAGGAGATTGTCATAGCTCTCCAAATCAGGTCTAAAGTCCCACACAGTCACCCATGGTCTCTGTCCAGTCTCATTGATCCCAGCCACTGCATAGCCTGAATATCTCATAGCCTTCTTTTACTCAATGAATCTTTTTTGTTATAACTCTTATTACTTGTTACCGAGTCTGTTTCCAGGGTTCACAGGTCTAAATCCCATGAGAGTTTAAACTAGATTGCCTTTTACAGTGACACCATTTTACTTCAAAGGGCTTTGCAAATTAGAGACGGAGGAATTAGCCCTATTCCAAGCACAAGCTCAACTTTTTGAAGACACTTGGGCCCAAATCTTTTATGGCAGATTCTTAGAAAATAAGACTATAACTGGTCCTGCATCTATGTATTACAACATTTCTCTATAATGCCTTGCAGATGTTCCACATTAAGTAGCCATAAGTGTGAGGGTCCCAGTCCTCATGTTCTGACTTGATCCAGTGTTAGAAATATTGAAAACTACTATCACTGAGTATCAAGCAGGGAATGTTTACTATGAATACTAATGCAGAAACTGTGCCATAAATCAGTCCTCCCCTGACTCTGTTGGTTACCATACCATTAATGTTTTATGTTCTCCTCTTAATTCTGTGATCATTATTTCCTAGTTTTTCATTTTCCCCCAAATAAAGTGTGTTCCCAAGGTTAAGACCTTAGAAACAGAAGTTTTCTGGTTCTGGAGTTAGAAAGAACTTGATTATGAAAAATATCTTAGGCATTGCTCCTTTTTGCAATAGAAAGTGGATTCTTAGTGGGCTTTACAGTTTTACTATTATGGTCAATCTAAGTTATAATTGGTAATTTTAATTTTGCTAGAAAATTATCTATTTTCTCTACATTTTCAAATCTCTCATGAAATTGCATATAATGGTTTTTAGTCTGTGTATGCTTGTGGCTGCATCTCTGTTTCATCTCAAATGCAAATATATTTGTTTTCCTTTACACCCAACCTTTATATGTTGGGCTTTTCTCTTCCACTTGCCTTTTTAGAAGACCTCACCCATACTCATTGTTTTAGTTTATCTTCAGTCCTAATCTCTTCCTTGAGCTCTAAAACTGCAAATCTTCACTGCCTAACCTAACTTTCCTTATGGACCTTCCAAAGGCACCTCATATATGTTGTACAAAATGAAACTCATCACTTCCTGTTAGCCTAGATATCTCTACTCTTTTATTTCAGTGAATGGCATAACCATCTGTAAGCCCTATATTCTCATTAAATCATGTTTGTTGTATATCCTAAATGCATCTTAATTCTATCTACATTATCTACATTATCTCTATTGCCACCACTACTGAGTTACCAGAATTGCTTTCTTGAATGTCGATACTGCCTGGTACATGGGCTCCATAAATTTCTTTTGTCTTCTCACTAATGGATTCTCTTTATATAGCCTAAGCAATATCTTTTTTATTTTAATTTTGAAATAAATTCAGACTTATAGAAAAATTGCGTAGATATTTAAAGTTATATCTTCTTGATTTCTTTAACATGTTTTTATCTTTTTGTCACTTTTTTATTATTTTTTGTTTAAAGTCTCTTTTGTGTGACACAGTTACCTTTTGTTGAGTTTGGGTGGTGGTTTGCTTGAAATATTTTTTTGATTCCTTCACGCTCAGTCAATAGGAATCTTGGCTTTTTCAATCCATTGATCCATTCTATGTTTTTTGATTGGATAATTTAATCTATTTACATTTAAAGTAATTATTGATATGTAAAGACTCCATATTGCCATTTTTATTGCTTTCAGTTTTGTAGATCCACTATTCTTTGTTTCTTGTCCTGCTGTGTCTTTTGTGTGTTTTGATATGCTATAAATGTGCCTTGATTTTTGTATCATACAGATACAAAATCTGTGGAATAACTACAGATTTTGTCCTGGGCTAACATGAAACTTACAGAAGATATGTTGAAATTATAACATTCTATTTTAAACAGAGTGAAACCACAATTTCAATGGAATTCTTATGCTTTCCATCTCCTACTCTCACATTTTAGATTTTTGATGTTACAATTTACATGTAATATATTTTATACTGTATAACTAGCACAGATTATTATAGTTATGATTATTTTTCCTACCTTTGCTTTTAAAACTAGAGTTGTAATTGAAATATGCACAACCATTAGCATATTACAGAATTTAACTTTGACTACACATTTGCTGTTACCAGGGAGGTTTGCACTGTCATCTTATGTTTTTATGTTGTTAATTGGTGTCTTTATTTCCACTCAAATAACTGTCTTTAGCATTTCTTATAAAACATGCCTCATGGTAATGAATTCCCTCAGCTTTTGTTTATTCAGGAAAATCTCAATCTCTTTTTCATTTCTGAAGGACAGCTTCCTTGGGTAGAGTATTCTTGGTTGATTTTTTTTTCAATATTTTGAATATCTTATCCCATTCTCTTCTAGCTTGAAAAGTTTCTATTGAGATACACTGTTAATTATGAGGGGTTCTTTGTATTTAATTTATCTCTTTTATCTTGCTACTTTCACAATTCTTTGTCATTGATTTTTCACAACTATTATTATTATTATAGATAATAATGCTATCTATAGGCCCATTCTAGTTCAATCTATAAAGTTACTTTGGGCCTCTTGGAACTGAATGTCCATTTCTCTCCCCAGGTACATTTCAGCCATTTTTTATTTAAATATACTATCTTTCCCTCTCTCTCATTTTTTTGGAATTCCTATAATGCAAATAATGTTCTTTTCATTCTGTCCCATAAGTCCCACAGGCTTTCATTCTTGTTCATTCTTTTTTTTTTTTTTTCTTTTTTGCTCCTCTGACCAGTGTCAATCAAGTGTCCTGTCTTCCAGATTGCTCTTCTGCCCCATAAGTTCCACAGGCTTTCTTCACTCTTGTTCATTCTTTTTTTTCCTTTTTGCTCCTCTGACCAATTCCAATCAAGTGTCCTGTCTTCTAGATTGCTGATTCTTCTATCATGTCAGCTTTTGAATCCCTTATTAAGTTTTTTAGTTCAGTTATTGTATTTTTTTAAGCTCTAGGATGGCTCGGTATATTTTTTTATGGTTCCTGTTTTTTCTTAAACTTCTTGATTTGTTCATGCATTTTTCCCTAAATTCATTTAGTTGTCTGTGTGTTCTTGTAATTCATGTGAATTATTTAGAGGGTTATTCTGAATTCTTTGTTCTTAAATATCCACATTTTGGGGGTCAGTTATTAGAATTTTATTAGTTTCCTTTAGTGTTATCATACTTACTTGATTTTTCATGATCCTTGATTCCTCACAATTATAACTATGCATTTGAGTAAGTGGTCTCCTCTTTCAGAATTTTCAGATTTGTTTTCACAGAGATAGTTCTTCACCAGTCACCTCTGTTTGGGTTTCTGGGTATGCCATCCTTGTACAGTTGGGGCCTACTATTAAGGTATATTTTCATACAAGAAAAATTGTTTGAGCTCTGAGGTTAGGGATGGAGAGGTGGGGAGGTATGCCCCTCTCTCAGAACAATTGTATAAAACTGCAAGCTTTGCTCCTGCTCAAGTGAGGCTCAAGAATGGGCTTCAAACTTTCCTGGATTTTCTCAAGTTTTCCATATGATCAGGACTGGTATTACACTCAGCAGTAAGTCAGACTATAAATTAACTTCCATGCCCTAATAGGGCAGCACATCAGGTTCTAGGGGCTGCATGGCTTATTGTTTGGGAACCCAAGACAGGCAAGACTGTTTACTGAATATCCTAGTCAGGTGAGGCTATTGGTTTAGCACTACAGACAGAGAAAGCCATGGACTATACTTTCCACTATAGTTCCACTGTAAGCATGACTGTTTGATAGGTGATGCAGCTTCCCATGTATTCTGTAAGGTCCCTGGTGGTGAGTTAAATTCTGTATTCAGCATAAGTGGAGCTATGAATTAGTTTTCCTGCCTAATTACAGCAGGAGAAGCAGCTTCTGAGGCACTAAGGCTCCTTGTTTGGGGTCTTGATTTAAGCTGACCCATGCCACTGGCTGAGCACCGTCACTGGCTTGGCTCTGGGGATGATCAGATCTGCCCACACGACTCTTGCCTGGTTTAAGCATTTCTGGGTTATGTACCAGTTTCCAGGTGTTTTCATTGGCCTTTCCTGTCAGATGGGGCTGGGAGCCATGTTCCATAGTGGGTAAGGCTATTAATTAATGCCACTGCCCGAACATAAAAGGGAAACCCTCTATGCCAAGAACTAGATTTTCTCTGAGGACAGTCAGTTCTGCCCACCATCTTTTCAGTTCAAGCATTGTTAACTTAAAAGCTTCTGGGGGTATATGCCAGCCCTTCGTGTCAGATGGAACTGGGGCAATGCTCTGTAGCAAATGGGGCTATGACTTAGTTCTCCTGCCTGGGTGAACCTGGGAGGACCCACTTGAGGCAACTCCCAAATTTCTAAAAAAGATCTTCAGGGGCAGAGAAGGAGGAGTCATGCTCACTCCCCAGTGGTTATACCTATGACTAGCTCTTCTGCACTGACATGGGTACACCATGCTCTAGAACTAGTAAAACTCTCTGAGGATCTGCAGGAGGCTGACCTGTACCCCATGAGTTTCCTGGTCAGACTGTTCCACTGATTTAGTTCTTTAGGTGAGAAAAGACACAAGTTGGGACTACTACTGGGCTCTGTAGGTACGGACTCAGTTTGCCAAGATCTGAGTGGCAGTGTTTGCAAACTGGAATAGGGGCTCCCATGAAATGACCTACAATACTTGGGGAATGTTTTTACATTGGGTTCTCTTTTCCCACCAGGGGAACTATTGATTCCAGGAAGACCCCTTAGCTACTGGCATCTTGGAGAGTCAATGCAGTCAGCTTGTAACCATTCCTCTTACCCTTCTATTGTTATTAGGTCTTCGTGGTGGAGGGGTTGCTTCAGCCTCACTCTCAAGCTCTAGGATTCTCTCACTGATGTCTTGTCCATGAGTAGTTGTTAGTTGTTCTTCTTTTGAGAGGAAATGATGTCATAAACAGTCTACATTGCCATCTTTGTGACCTCATTCCTGGCACTCTCTTCTTCTGTGTCCATGTTAGGCTTGTTCGTTTTTGTATTGTTGTAGCCTTATGTTTTCAGCATAATTTGGTAGTAGAATTATATGGTGATAAATTAATGTTTATTTATTTTCTTATATTGCATTCCAATAATTGAATGTTTCTGAAACAAAAACCATATTTTATATATATAATATTATAAATTATGTTTATAGAAGCCATCGCTTAATAAACTGATGTATCTGGCTTTTTAATTTTATTATTTTAAGTTTTAACATGCATGAACATAAGTGGACAAAACGTTGTAAACATATTGCTCAACTATCACAAAGTGAACATTTGTGTAACCTCCATCTAGATCAGGAAGTAGAGTATTGCCAGCATGTTAGAAGGACTTCTAATGCCTCTTCTCTGTTTCTTAAAAGTAACTACTATGACTTTTAATAATATACTTTGGGTTTTCCTGTTTCTTGAACTTTATATAAATATAATCTTATAATATATACTTATTTTTGTCTAGCTATTTTTGTTTGCTTTCTGGTTTTTTATTATAGAAAACCTTTTGTATATAGACCTTGTATTTAATGACCTTACTAAGCTTATTTATTGATCCTGATATTTATCTGTATGTATGTACTACAGAGTTTACTATTTATAAAATTATGGCATTTGCATTTAATAAAAAATTTATTTCTGCTTTTCCTACCCTTGTATCTTTTTATTGCCTTATTTTAATTACTAGGAATTCTAGTACATATTTTTTATCTTCAATTTCAAGAGGAAAGACTTCAACATTTATCTTTGAAGCCCAATTACTATAGATTTTTGTATATGTTGATTAAAGGAAGCTGCTTTCTATTTCTAATCTTCTAAGGCTCTTTTGTTCTTGTTGGGTGGGGTACTTGGAGTCAGATACTTAATTTTTTTCTAGTTGTACTGAGATATAATTCACATATAACATTGTATTAGTTTAATAATGTATTAATAATGATTTGATATTTGTATATATTATAAAATGATTACCTCAATAAGTCTAGTTAAATCCAATAACTCACAGTTACATTTTTTCTTCTGATGCAAACTTTTTTTTAAAGATTTATTTATTTATTTATTTATTTATTTATTTATTCATGATAGACACAGAGATTGGGAGAGAGGCAGAGACACAGGAGGAGGGAGAAGCGGGCTCCATGCCTGGAGCCCGATGTGGGACTCGATCCCAGAACTCCAGGATCACGCCCTGGGCCAAAGGCAGGCGCCAAACCGCTGAGCCACCCAGGGATCCCCCTGATGCAAACTTTTAAGATCTATTCTCTTAACTTTGAAATATAAAATACACTATTATTAACTATAGTCAGCATGTTGAACACTACATCCCCAAAACTTGTTTATCTTATAACTAGTGGTTTGTATCTTTTGACCACCTTTACCTATTTCCCCACCACTCAGCACCTATATCTAGCAACCACCAATCTGTTCTCTTATTTCTATGTTTGGCTTTAGATTCTGCATATAAGTGAGATTGTACACTATTTGTGTTTCTCTGTCTGACATTTTTATTTAGCATAATAACTTCAAGGTCCAACCATGTTGTCACAAATGAAAGGATTTCTTTTTTTCTTTAATACCTGAATAATATTCTACTTTGTATGTGTGTATACACATAGAGACACATAACATATTACATCTCCTTTGTCTATTCATCTGTCAATAACACACTGTTTCCATGCCTTGGCTCTTGTAAATAATGCTGCAATGACCATGGGGTTGCAGATACATCTCTGAATAATGATTTAATATTCATTGAGTATATGTACACAAAAGAGGATTTCCTGGATCATATGGAAGCTCTACTTTTAATTTTTTATAGTACCTCCATACTGTTTCCCATAATGGTTGAATGAATGAACATGCCCATACACAATGCAGAAGTGTTCCCTTTTTCCACATTATAGACAATATTATCATTTGATCACAGCTCTTTTAACAGATAAATACATGTCTCATTGTGGTTTTAATTTGCATTTCTCAGATGAAAAATGATGTTTAATAATGACTCTAGTACTTATTACTTTTGGGAACAAGTCTATTTAGTTCCTATGCCAATGCCTTATTAGGATTGCTTGGTATATTTATTTTTTTGCTATTGAGTGTATGACTTTATATGTTTTGGATATTAAATCCTTATCAGATATATCATTTATAAATATATTCTCTCATTCAATAGTGTGACTTTCCCTCTTGTTGATTATTTCATTCACTATGTAGAAGCTTTTGAGTTTGATACAGTTATGCATGCTTATTTTTACTTTTGTTGCATTTGATTTTGTATGCTAAAAGGAGTTTTAAAGTTTCAATTTCTACATATATTTTGAGTTCATTTTTGTGTATGGTGATATAGGTCTAATTCAATTCTTTTGCACATGGCTGTCCAGTTTCCAGCACCATTTGTTGAATAGATGGTCCTTTCCTCAATGGTATATTCTTTGACACTTTATCATAAATTTATTGACCATATATGCATGAATTTGAAGGCTGTATTTCTGTTTCATTAATATGTGTGTGTACATTTATGCCAATTCCATACTATTTTGATGAGTGTATTTTTAAATGTACTTTGAGGGATCCCTGGGTGGCGCAGTGGTTTGGCGCTTGCCTTTGGCCCAGGGCGCGATCCTGGAGACCCGGGATCGAATCCCACATGAGGCTCCTGGTGCATGGAGCCTGCTTCTCCCTCTGCCTATGTCTCTGCCTCTCTCTCTCTCTCTGTGACTATCATAAATAAATAAAAATTAAAAAAAAATAAAAATAAAACAAAAAAAATAAATGTACTTTGAAATGATGAAGTGTGATGCATCTAGCTTTTTTCTATCTTGAGTGTTTGAGGTCTTTTGTGGATCTACATATTTTAAGATTGTTTTATTTCTATGAAAAAAATGCCATTTGAACTTTGATATGGATTGTGTTGAATCTGTCAATCACTTTGGGTACTGTGGACATTTTAATAGTATTTATTTTCCCAATCCATGAGCTCAGAATATCTTTCCATTTTATTGTCTTCATTTTTTCCATTCATGTCACAGTTTTCAGTGTACAGATATTTCACCTCCTTGAAATTATTAAATTTATTCTTAGGCACTTTATTCTTTTCTCAATTTTAAGTGGGATTTTTAATTCAGATATAACTGACATAATATTTTGTTACTTTCAAGTATACATAATGATTCAATATTTGTGTATATATTGTGAAATAATAACCACAACAAGTCTAGTTTATATTTGTCACCATGTTCAGTTACATTTTTCCTTGGGATGAAATTTTAAGATCTATCTCAGCAACTTTCAGATATACAATACAGTATATTAGCTATAATCACCATGTTTTGCCTTATATATCCTGTGACTTATTTTATAACTGGAAGTTTTTACCTTTTGAGCCCCTTTACCCATTACACACACTCCACACCTCAGCCTCTGACAACCACGAATTTCAACCTGTGACTTCATGGGTTTTTTCTTTAATATTAGAGAGATTATATGGTATTTTTCTTCCTCTGTCTAAATTATTTCACCTAGCATAATGCCCTCATGGTCCATTCAAGTTATTACAAATGGAGAGATTTCCTTCTTTTTGTGGCTGAATAATATTCTTTGGGGTGTGTGTGTGTGTGAGAGAGAGAGAGACTATATATATACCACATTTTCTTTATCCACTCATCCTTTGATAGATACTTACATAGCCTCCTTGTCTTGGCTATCATAAATAATACTTCAATGAACATGCAGGTGCATATATCCTTTTGAGTTAGTGTTTTTGTTTCTTTTGGATAATTACCCAGAGGTGGAATTGCAATATCACATGGTAGTTCTACTTTTTATTTTTTGAGAAAATTCCATACTGTTTTCCATAGTGGCTCCACCAATTTATATTCCCACCAACAGGGCACAAATGCTCCCTTTTCTTCACACTATTGCTAGTACTTGTTATCTCCTGTCTTCTTTATGATAGCCATTCTAATATGTATGAAGTGATATCTAAATGTGGTTTTGATTTGCATTTTTCTGATTAGCAATTTAAAGCATATTTTCATGTACCTATTGGTCTGTGTTGTCTTTGGAACAATGTCTTTTCATCTTCTCTGCCCATTTTTATTCGAATTGTTGGTCTAGGTGGGGTTTTTTGCTATTGTCTTAGGTTTTAAAAATATTAAAACCTTATTAGATATGTGGTTTGCACATATTTTATCAAATTATATAGATTGTTTCTGCTGTTGGTGGTGGTGGCTTCTTTTATTGTGCAGATTTTTAGTTTTGTTTATGTTTATGTTTATATTTGTTGCTTTTTGGTGTCAAATTCAAATAATCAACACCAAGGCTGATGTCAAGGAGCACACCTCTTAAAACTCCTTCTAGGTGTTATGATTTTAGGAGTTACATTCAATCTTTAATGAATTTTGAGTTGACTTTTGGGTGTGGTGTAGCCATTCTTTCGCATGTGACTGTCCAGTTTTCCAAGCACCACCTTTATCAGACTATCACTTCTCATTGTATAGTTTTGACTTTTCATCATAAATACATTGACTATGTATTAGTGTGTTTATTTTGAACTTCTATTCATTAATGTGTATGTCTGCTTTTATGTCACTATCATACTCTTTTGATCAGTATAACTTTGTAATGTAGTTTGACATCAGGAAGTATGATACCTCCAGTTTTGTTCTTTCTCTAAACCACTTGAACTTTGTAGGGTCTTTGTGGCTCCATATAAATTTTAGGACTGTTTTTTCTATTTCTTCCAGTAGAATTTTGGTAAAGGTTGCATTGAATCTGTACCTTGCTTTGTTAATAAACACATTTTCACAGTATTTTTCCAATAAGCACAGAACATCTTTCCATTTATTTGTGCAATCTTCAATTTCTTTCATTAATGTCTTTAGTAGTCCCTGTACAAGTATTTTACCTCTTTGGTTATATTTATGACTAGTATTATATTCTTTTGATACATTATAAGTAGAAATGTTTTTGTAATTTCTCTGATTATTATTATTGTATAGAAATCCAGTCCATTTGTATATTGATATTGTATTATGCAACTCTACTGAATTCATTTATAAGTTATGTTTTTTGTGGTCTGTATATATCATCCACAAATTCTGACAGTTTTACTTCTTCCTTACAAATCTGAATATACTTTATTTCTTTTTCTTGTCTTATTGCTGCAGCAGGTACTTCCAATACTGTGTTGGATGAAGGTGGTGAGTGCATATTCTTGTCTTAATCTTGATCTTAGAGGGAGAGCTTTCCTTTTTTTTTTTTTTTTACCAGTAACAGTGTGTTTTTCAAATATAGTCTATTATGTTGAGGTATATTTTCTTAACCCAATTTGTTGAGAGTTTTTTTTTTATCACAAACAGATGTTGTATTTTGTTTAATGCTTTTTCTGAACTTATTGAGATGATCATATGACATTTATTCTCCCTCTTATTAATGTGATGTGTCATGCTGATTGATTTGACTATATTGAACCATCCTTGCACAGCTAAGATAAATCATACTGTATTATGATGAATAATTTTTTAATGTATTGTTGAAATTGATTTGCTAATATTTGGTGAGAATATTCACATCTGTGTTTCATCAGAGATTCTGGCTTGCAATGTTCTTTTCTTGTAATTTCTTTGTTTGGTTTTGATCGTGGTAATTCTGACCTCACAAAATGCATTTGGAAGTATTTCCTAATGGATTGAAAATTTGGAAAAAGATCGGTATTAATTTTTATTTAATATTTGATAGAATTCACTAGTGAAACCATCTGTTTGTAGGGAGGTTTGTAGGGAGGTTCTTATGACTGATACATTCTCCTTAGTAGTAACTGTCTATTCAGATTTCCTATTTCTTCCTGGTTCAATCTTGGTAGGTTAAATGTTTCTAGGAATTTATCCATTTTGTTTACATTGTCTAATATATTGGCATATGATTGTTTGGAGTGTCTTATCCTTTATATTTGTGTGGTATTGCCAGGGACTTTAAAAATCATGAATAGATATTGAATGTCTTTAATTGCACTTTATGTATCTGTTAAAATGATCACTGTAACTGTCCTCCTTTACTACATAAGCATGTTGATTACACTGATTGGCTTTTGGATACCAAACCAAGCTGGCATTCCCAAAATAAACCAATAAGACCAAGATTTATTGTCCTTTTTACATATCCCCAATTTACTTTGGTATTTTGTTTAAGATTTTTGAAATTCAACTGGTATTTTCCTTATAATATTACATTTTGGTATCAAGATTAATTAGGTGCTGAGGATTATCTTTATAATTTCCTATTTTCTGAAGAGTTATAAAATTTAGCATTAATTCTTGGAAGATAGCATTAGTGAGACTTCTGAGCCTAAAGTTTTCTTTATAGAAAGGTTGTTGATTATAAATACAATTTATTAATATAATTCTGATTTTTCATTTTTCTGTCAGTTAAGATCAATCATCATTGACATTTTTGTGAAATGTGTCAATTTTGTCTAGCTTACCAAACACTCTTTATTTAAAACATATTTATTTTAAACCTTTTAAATGTTTGCAATGGGATATATATTGTTGTCTCCTTTTATAACCCTAACATTAGTTATTTGTGGTTTCTACCTATTCCCTTTTAATGAGTCTATTCTGGATGTAATAGACTTATTATTCCTTTCTAAGAACTAACTCTTAGCTTTATTGAATTTCTTTCTTGATTGTTATTATTTCATTAGACTTTTCTCTTACCTTTACTCTTTCTATTTGGGAGAGGGACTTTCAATTACTTTATCTTATTCTAACTTCTTGAGATGAATGCTTAATTATTTTCAGATCTTATTCTTTACAGATATATTAATAAGGATATTAAGAAGCATAGCTTTAACTGCTTCTCATTGATCTATTTGATTAGTAGTATATTATTGTATATTTGTATGCATAGGCCTGTATTTTATCACTTAAAATAATATTACATGTGCTTTTATTTACCTTATAAGCCTTTTAACTATTTTATTTTAAAATTTATGTTATATTAATTTGATAAAAATGACAACAGGGTACTTTCAACCTCCCACTGAGGAAGACAGATCAAAAAGGTGTCCACACTTATTCCTTTTTGTTTTGTTTTGTTTTCAATTTTATTAGTTTCAGGTGTAAAACAGTGATATGACAATTATATGGATCACAGAATGATCACCACAATAATTGCAGTTAGCATAGTCACCATACAAAATTATTATAATATTATTGACTATATTCCCTATGCTGTACTTTGATCATTGTGACTTATTTATTTTATAACTGGAAGTTTGTACCTTTTAATACCCTTTGCCTATTTTGCCCATTCTCTCACCCACATCCCCACTGGCAACCACAAGTTTCTTCTCTGTATTTTGAATTTGTTTCTGTTTCTTTTGTTTCTCTCTTGATCATTTATTTTCTTATTTAGATTCCATATATATGTGAAATCATTTGAGATTTATCTTTGTCCGACTTTTTTTCACATAGTATAATATTTTCTAGGTCCATCCATGTTGTTTCAATGGCCAGATTGCATTCCTTTTTATGTCTGAGTAATATTCCATAGTGTATGTGTACCACATCTTTATCTATTCATATACCAAAAGATTGCTTTTATATCTTGGCTATTGTAAACAAAGCTACATAGTGGTGCATCTGTTTTTCAAATTAGTGTTTTCATTATCTTCAGGTAAATATCCAGGAGTGGATATATTAGATTTTATGCTATTTCTATTTTTAATTTTTTGAAGAACCCCATAGAGTTTTCTATAGTGTTTGTGCAAATTTACATTCCCATAAACAGTGCAGATTCTTGGCAACACTTATTTTTTCTTTTTCCTACACTAACTGTTCTGACCAACGAAGTAATATATCATTGTAATTTTCATTTGCATTTTCTCAATGATTAGTAATATTGAGCATCTTTTCATGTGTCTGTTGGCCACCTGTATGCTTTCTTTGTAAAAATATTTTTTCATCTCCTCTGCCCATTTTTAGATTATTTGTCTTTTTGGTGTTGAATTGTATGATTTGACTTCTTTATATATTTTGGATATTAACACCTTATGAGATAGATTTTTTGCAAATAAGCTCTCTCATACAGTAGGTTGTATTTTCATTTTGTTGATGGTCTTTCTACTGTGCAAAAACTTAATGTAGTTCAATTGTTTATTTTTGAATTCATTCATTCATTTATTTATTTATTGCTCTCAACTGGAGACACAGAGCCAAAGAAGTGTTCCAAAGGCCAATGTCCAAGAATTTATTGCCCATGTTTTCTTTTATGAGTTTTATGACTTCAGGTCTTACATTTAAGTCCTTAATCCAATTTGAGTTTGTCTTCGTGTATGGTGTAAGGGGTCCAATTTCTTTTTCTTGCATGTGCCTGTTCAATTTTCCCAATACCATTTTGTTGAAATACTATCTTTTCCCCTATATTACATTCTTGCCTCCTTTGTTGAGATTATTTGACCATATAAGCATAGATTTATTTCTGAGATCTCTGTTCTGTTATGCTGATCTATTTATTTTTGTACCAGTATCATACTGGTTTGATTCCTATAGCTTTGTAGCATAAAATAAAACATGGGATTATGATATGTCTAGCTTTGTTCCACTTTTTCAAAATGGTTTTGGCTATTTGGGGTCTTTTGTGGTTTCATAAAAATTTTTAGGATTATTTGTTCTAATTCTGTGAAAAATACTATTGGTGCTTTCATGGAGATTGCATTTTTTTCTGTAGATTCCTTTGGGTAACGTGGATATTTTAACAATATTAGTTCTTCCAATGCATGCATGTATATTTTTCCGTTTAATTTGTATCCTCTTAAAATTTATTTCTTCAATGTCTTCAGTTTTCAGAGTACAGATCTTTTGTTTTTCACTTAAAATTGTTCCTAAATAATTTTTCTCCTTTCAAATGCCATTTTAAATGGGATTTTTTCTTAATTTCTCTTTCACTAGTTCTTGTTACTCTATAAAAACAAGACATATTTTTGTATTTTTTATTTTATACACTGCAACTTTACTGAATTCATCCTTTCTAATAGTGTTTTAGTGAAGTCTTTATGGCTTTCTATATGTAGTATCATGTACCCCACAAATAGTGTCAGTTTTACTTCTTTGCTATCAATCTGAATACATTTTATTTCTTTTTCATTGCCTTGGCTAGAACATCCAATATTGTGTTGACTATAAGTGGTGAAAGTGAACATCTTTGTCTTCTTCCTGAATCTTAGAAGATAAGAAGATAGGAGTTTCACCATTAAGCATTACGTTAGCTGTGGGTGCCCTTTATTATGTTGAGGTGAGCTTCCTCTAAACCCACTTTATTTAAGGGTTTTTATTGTGAACAGATTTATATTTTATTAAATGCTTTTTCTGGATCTATAAGATGATTATATTTTATCCTTCCTCTGGTCAATGCATCACACTGACTGATTTGTGGATATTAAATTATTCTTGCATCTCTAGAATAAATCCCACTTGATCATTAGTAATGATCCTTTATTTTTTTAGGTATGATTCCTTAAATGTATTGTTGAATTCAGTTTTCTAATATTTTGATGAAGACTTCTGCATCTAAATTCATCAGGAATATTGGCCTATAGTTTTCTTTATTGTACTGTCTTTGGTTTGGGGATCAGAGTAGTGCTGGTCTCATAGAATGAGTTGGGAATTTTTCTTACCTATTTTTAAAAATAATTTAAGACTAGGTAATAACTCTTCAAGTGTTTAGTAGAATTCCTGTGAACCCAACTGTTGCTTCACTTTTGATTTTGGGGAGAGTGTTTTTATTACCAATTCATTTATCTTACTACTATTGATCTGTTCAAATTTACTAATTTCCTGATTCACTTTTAATTGATCTGTTCAAATTTACTAATTTCCTGATTCACTTTTAGAAGATTTTATGCTTCTTGAAATTTATCCATCCCTGGGCTGTCTCATTTGTTGGCATATGATTTTTATCATATTCTCCCATAATCTTTTCTATTTCTGTTGGTCATCATTTCTCTCTTTCATTTCTTCTTCTATTTAATTGAGTCTCATGTCTTTTTTTCTTGATGAGTTTGGTTAAAGGTTTAACTTTCCAAAGAACCACCTGTTGGTTCCATTGATCATTGCTATTGTTTTTAGTGTCTATCTCACTTATTTCCACTCTACAATTTATTATTTCCTTCCCTCTACTAAATTTGAGCTTTGTTCATTCTTTTTGTCCTAGCTCCTTTAGGTGTAGGGTAAGGTTCTTTATTAGATATTTTTCTTTTCTTGCTTCCTGTGGTAGGCCTGTGTTGTTATAAACTTCCCACTATGTAGCATCCCTCTTAGAACTGCTCTTGCTGCATCCCAGAGGTTTTGGACCATTGTGTTTCATTTTTATTTGTTTCCTGTACTTTTTAATTTCTTATTTTATTTCCTGTTGACCCATTAATTGTTTAGTTGCATGTTATTTTCCTCCACAAATTTGCATTCTTACCAGACTTTTTCTTGTGGTTGATTTCTAATTTCACAGTGTTGTGATCAGAAAATATGCATAATATAATTTCCATCTTCCTTAATTTATTGATACTTTTTTGTAATCCAATATGTGATCTCTCCTGGAGAAAGTTCCATGTGCACTTAAAGTTGTTCTCAGCTGTGTTTTGGATGGAACGTTCTGAATTTATCAATTACATCCATCTGGTCCAATGTATCATTAAAGGCCACTGCTTCTTTTTGATTTTGTATTTGGATGATCTGTCTATTGATGTAACTGAGGTGTTAAGTTCCTCTACTACTGTATTACTATCGACTTAGTATGATGTTAATGAGCATATTTTTATATTTTTATTCAGAAATTACCTATGTTGCCATCTTTGTGACATCACTATTGGCATTATTTCTGTATCAATATTTGGTTTGTACATTCTTATTGTGTCCTTATTTTTTTGACATACTTTGGTAGAATCATGTAGTGATAAATTAATTGGTTTTGTTCTATTGCATTCAAATAATTGATTATTTCTGAAACCAAAATTATGTATATTGTAAATTATGTTTTAGGCACCTTTCCTTTTATTTATTTTTTTAAAGATTTTATTTATTTATTCATGAGAGACACACAGAAAGAGAGAGGCAGAGACACAGGCAGAGGGAGAAGCAGGTTCCGTGCATGGAACCTGATGTGGGACTCGATCCCGGGACTGCAGGATCATGCCCTGGGCCAAAGGCAGGCGCCAAACAGCTGAGCCACCCAGGGATCCCCACACCATTGCTTTTAAATTGACTTATACGGTTTTATAATTTTATTATATTAAATTTTAAAATTCGGATAAGTGTACAAAACATTACAGCTCAACTGTCACAAAGTAAATATTTGTAAAAATCCTCCATTTAGATAAAAAAATAGAGCATTGCCAGCATTCTAGAAGGACCCTAATGCTCCATCCCTGTTTCTCAAAAGTAAGTACCATGACTTTTAATAATATACTTTGTTTTCCTGGTTTTTGAAATATATGTAAAATAGGATCCTATGATATATATTAATTTGTGGCTAATTTCCTTTGCTTTCTGTTTATTTGTATAGAAATACTTTTTTAAAAAGATTTTATTTATTTATTTATTTATTTATTTATTTATTTATTTGAGACATAGGCAGAGACATAGGCAGAGGGAGAAGCAGACTCCCTGTGGAGACTCCGATGTGGGGTTCGATCCCAGGACCCCAGGATCACAACCTGAGCCAAAGGCAGATGCTCAACCACTGAGCAACTCAGGTGCCCCAGTATAGAATTACTTTTGTATCTAAACCTTGTATTTCATGATTTCACTAAGCATATTTTTATCTCAAAATGTATCTGTATATTTACTACTGGATTTACTATTTATAAAATTACAGCATTTGCATTTAATATTTAGTTCTTCCTTTTCAACACTGTATCTTTTTTTCTTTTTCTTACCTTATTACATTGACAAGGAATTCTAGTACATATTTTCTTATCCCTAATTTCACTATCAAGTAAAACAGTTGCTACGGTTTTTTGTATGTGTTGATTAGATCAAGGGAACTTCTTTCTATTTCTAATTTTCCAAGGCTTCTTTTGGTTGGGGTGGGGTGCCAGAGTGACATAAGTCATTTTTTTCCAGTTTATTGAGCTATAATTCATATAACATTGTATTGATTTAAGGTATACAACATAATGATTAGATATATGTATATATTGTAAAATGACTACTTCAATAAGTCTAGTTAAATCTAACACCTCATGTACTTATAATTTTTTTCTTGTGATGCAAATTTATAAGTCTTTTAACTTTGAAATATAGATTATACTATTATTAACTACAGTTACCACATTGCCCATTATATTCCCAGAACTTATTTACCTGGAAATTCGTATCTTCTGACCAACTTCAACTTTGTCCCCATTACCCACCACACACATCTGGCAAACAACAATCTGTTTTCTGTCTCTGTGAATTTGGCTTTTTTAGAATCCATTTATAAGTGAGATCATACAATATTTGTCTTTCTGTCTTCTTGCTCTTAGCATAATACTCTCATGGTCCATCCAGGTTGTTGCAAATGGTATGATTACCCTTTTTTATATGCCTGAATAATATTCCACTGTGTGTATGTGTGTAGGTGTTTGTGTGTGTGTGCACATGTGTGTGTATATGCCATCTTCATCCATTTATCTGTCAACAACACTTAGGTTTGCTATATGCCTTAGCAGTTACAAATAATCTTGCAATAAATATGGGGATGCAGATATCTATTTGGAATAATAATTTCATGTCTTTTGGATGTATATCCAGAAGAAGATTTGGTGGATCTTATGGTAGCTCTATTTTTTAATTTTTGAAGAACTTCCACACTGTTTTCCATAATGCTTGAATCAATTTATGTTCCCACTTACACGGCACAGGGCTGCCTTTTCTCCACATTCTCAACAACACTTGGAATCTATCTTTTTGATTACAACAATTCTAACAGAAAAAGAGATATCTCATTGTGATTTTGATTTGCATTTCTCTCATAAGTAATGTTGAGCACTTGTTCAAGTACTTGTTGGCCTTGAAAAAAAAAGTCTATTTAGTTCCTTTGCCTATGTATTAATTGGATAGTTTGTTTGTTGTTGTTTTTGCTATTGAGTGTATGACTTCTTTATATATCTTGAATAGTAAGCCCTTATTAGATATATGATTTGGTAATATATTCTCTAATTCAATAGGTTAGCTACCTTTTGTTGATCATTTTATTTGTGGTGCAGAAGCATGTTAGCTTGATGTTGTCCCACTTGTTCACTTTTGCTTTTATTGCCTTTGATTTTGGTGTTCTAGATGAGTTTTATGGTTTCAGATCTTATATCAAGTCTTTAATAAATTTAGAGTTATTTTTGTGTATGTGTGATAGAAAGTGTTCTAATTTAATTATTTTGCATGAGGCTGTCTAGTTTTTCCAGCATTGTTTATTGAAGGAATTGTCCTTTCCCCACTACATGTTTTTGGAAAGTTTATCATAAATTTAATCACCATATATCCATAGGTTTATTTGTGCGCTCTCTTTTCTGTTTTATTACTCTATGTGTCTTTTTTTTATGCCAGCACCATACCATTTTGACAAGTACACTTTTGCAATGTACTTTGAAATCTGGAAGTGTGCTGCCTACCTCCAACTTTCTTCTCTCTCAAGAGACTGTGACCATTTGGGGTCTTTTGTAAATCCATATAAAGTTTAGGATTTTGCTGTGAAAAATGCTATTAGGATTTTGGTAGGGATTGTGTTTAACCTGTAGTTAGTGGTAGTGTTGACAGTTTATTTTTTTAAGATTTATTTATTTATTTGAGAGAGTGAGAACGAGTGAGGAGAGAGGCAGAGGGAAAGAATCTTCAAGCAGGGCCCCCACTGAACATGGAGCACCATGCAGGGCTCGATCTCACAAACCATGAGAATTATGACCTGAGCTAAAAGCAAGAGTCAGATGCCTAACCAGCTGAGCCCAGAGGTGCCCCAGTGTTCACATTTTAATATTAATTGTGCCATTTAATGAGCATACATATCTTTCCATTTAATTGTATGGTCTTCAGTTTCTTTTTAATGTCTTTTCAGTACTCAGTGACAGGTTTTTTACCCACTTGGTTAAATTTATTACTGGTATTTTGTTCTTTTTTATGCAATTGGAAATGGACATTTTCTTAATTTCTCTAATTATTCATTATTATTGTATAGAAGTGCAACTGTTTGTATATTGATTTCATATCCTTCAGCTCTACTGAATTTATTTATCACTTCTAACAGTTTTGGGGATGGTATCTTTAGTTTCTGTATATAATGTCATTTATGATTTGGACAGTTTTATTTCTTCTTTACCAATTTGAATATTTTTTATTTCTTGATGCAACTAGTATTTCCATTACTATGTTGGACAAGTGGTGAGAATGCATACCCTTGTTCTTGATCTTATAGGATATGCTTTTAGTTTTTCACCATTAAGTATGCTGTTAGCTATAGGTTTTTCTTGTATTTCCTTTAGTGTATTAAGGTCTGCTCCCTCTAACTCTGCCTAATGGAGTTTTTATCATGAACAGGTATTGTATGTTGTCAAATGCTTTTTCTGTACCTATTGAGATGATCATATGACTTTTATTCTTCCTCCTGTTAATTTGATGTATCACACTAATGGATTTAGGCTATTGAACCATATTTGCACAGCTGAAATAAGGAACACTGGGTCACGGTGGATAATTTTTCTAATGTGTTGTTGAAATTGCTTTGCTAATATTTTGTTGAAGATATTTGCATATATGTTTCATCATGGATATTGGCTTGCAATTTTTTTTCTTGCAGTTTCCTTGTCTAGTTTTGTTATCAGGGTAATACTGACCTCATAAAATGTGGAGTGTTTACTCCTCAATTATTTGGAAAAGTTTGAAAAGTGTTAATATTTTTTAAATATTTGTTAGAATTCACCAGTAAAACCATCTATTCCTAGACTATTGTTTGTAGGGAGGTTTTTATTACCAATTCATTCCTGAGCAATAATTGATCTATTCACATTTCCTATTTCTTCATGATTCAACTTAATAGATTTTATGTTTCTAGGAATTTATTCGTTTTTTAGGTTGCCCAATTTGTTGGCCTAAAATGTTTTATTGTAGTGTCTTATAATCCTTTGTATTTGGTGGCATTGCCAAGGCTTTTTAAAGCTGTGGGTAGATGTTAAATGTTTTAAATTTTATGCCTCTGTTAAAATGATCATTATAATTTTTCCTCTTTATTTAGCCAAGCATGTTAATCACATTGGTTACTTTGAATACTAGTCCAAGTTGACATTCCCAGAATAAACCAATAAAAGCAAGATTTATTATCTTTTTCACATTTTCCCCAATTCACTTTGATAATATTTAGGATTTTTGAGATTGAGATTGAAATTTATTTTATATTTTTCACATTTTGGTGTCAAGTGTCCTTAGGCACTGGAGATCATATTTTTAAGTTTCCTAATCTCTAAAGAGTTGTAAAATGTAGCTTTAGTTCTATAAAAAGTTTGAAAGAACTAATGAGTGGGACTTCTGAGTCTGAAATTCTCTTTCCGAGAAGGTTGTTATAAATCCAATGTATTTAATATTATTTTGAGTTTTATATTTCTTCTTGTGACATTTAAAGTCAGTCACCCCGGACATTTTTTAGGAACATGTCAATTTCATCTACCTTATCAAACACTGCTTAAACTGCTCATAATATATTATAATTTTTTTAGTGAATGCAGCAGAATCTCCAATGTTTTCTCTTTTTTTATTCCTCATGTTAGTTATTTGTGTTTTCTACCTGTATTCACTTAATCAGTCTATCCTGGATTTAATAAAGTTTACTAATCCTTTCCAAGAACCAACATTTATTTAATTTCATTATCTTTCTTATTTTGTATTGTTAATTTTTTCTTTTACCTTACTATATCCTTCTTTCTACTTTGGGGGGAGTTTAACTTCCTTATCTAATTCTAACTTATTAAGGAGAATCCTCAGCTGATTTATTTTTAGATTTTATTCTTTATAAATACATAAATTTAAGGCTATAAACTTTAAGCATGGCTTTAACTCCTCCTCACTGACTGTTTTATTAGTAGCAGTAGTGCCTTTGTATTTTTGAATGCATAGGCCTACATTTTACCACTTACTTGAAAAATAATTATTACATCTACTTTTATTTACATACCATTATAAGCCTCTGAACTATATTTTTATCTCAAGCTCTATAGAGCTTAAGCTATATGGAGCCAGATATCAGGAGGTGATTTGTACTCCTATGCTATAGCAACAATATAGAGAGCAACATGAGCTTAAGACCAAAAAAAAAAAAAAAAAAAAAAAACACACACACACACACACAACAACTTAGAACTATAGTTCCCCAATGATCAGGTAAAAAGGCATACCTTCCAGTGAAGACCTCAGAAAAAGAAAAAAATATATATATGTATAGAAGATTATATATATTCTCTCTATGACCTTTTGCATATGTTCTGCTTTAAATTCAACATTCTGTAGACCCAGTATTTCTTATTCTTGAGGAATAGGGTGACTCTAGCTACTTCCTGCTGGAAAAGGATATAGGTCAGGATTTGAGAAATGAAACTGCCTTGCATTCAATTGCAGATATTCCCTAGTACTATGTTGAGCCCCCGTCCTTTATAGAGCCATTATTTTGGAAATCTCACATGTACGTAGTCTTAATATTTTATTTCACATTCCATAACAAAGTAAATTAGGTCAATTCAGTTAAACAATTGTCTCATTTTAAGAGGCAGTTCTACAGGTTGGCTTGCAAAGTCAAGCCTATAGTGTGTAAGCAGTGGATAGAAATTAGTCAGATATGCAAGGAATCCATACAGATTTGTGATCTAGTGCAGTTTTAGAAGTAAACAACAAGCATTCAAGAACAATTCATCAGAACTGGAATCTAACACCCCTAAATGTGTGTTACTGAAAAATAGTTTTTTTCTCTAATACTATTTCCATCAAAGATAGCCAAATTAAAACTAATTTGTAAAACAAGTTCAGTTGATTTTAACCCCTTATTGGTTATATCATTTGTAAATGTCCTCCCATTCAGCAGAGTGCCTTTTATTTTGCCTTTCCTTTTGGTAGTTTCCTTTGTTGTGCAAAAGTTTTTCATTTTGGTGTAGTGCCAATAGTTTAATTTTGCTTATATTTCTCTTGCCTGAGGGGGCCTATCTAGAAAAATATTACTAAGGCTGATGTCAAAAACATTATTGCCTGTTTTCTTCTGGGAGGTTTATGATTTCAGGTCTCATATTTAGGTCCTTAATCAATTTTGAGTTCATTTTTGTGTATGGTGTGAGAAATGGTCCAGTTTAATTCTTTTGCACATAGCTGTCCAGTATTTTTCATTGTATATTTTTTGTTTCCTTTGTATTATATTAATTGACCACATAAGTGAGGAATGGGGGGAGAACTCTATTCTATTCCATTGATCCATGCCCATTTTTATGCCAGCACCATACATTTTTATTACTACATCTTTGTACTACATCTTGAAATCTGGGACTGATATCTCCAGCTTTGTTCTTTCTCAAGATTGCTTGGACTTTCAGGGTCTTTGTAATTCCATACAAATTTTAGGATTGTCTATTCTAGTTCTATGAGAAATGCTGTTGGTATTTCGATATGGGTTGCATTGAATCTGAATATTTCTTTGGGTAGCATGGATATTTTAATAATATTTCTTTTAGTCCATGAAAATAGAATATCTTTCCATTTTTTTGTGTCATGACTGATTTCTTTTATCAGTATTTTATAGTTGTCAGAGTACATGTCTCTCACCTCTTTGGTTATGTTTATTTCTAGGTATTTTATTCTTTTTGGTGCAATAGTAAATCGAATTGTTTTCTTAATTTCTTTTTCTGCCACTTTATTATTAGCATTTAGAAATGCAACAGATTTCTGTATATTAATTTTCTATTCTGCAACTTTACTGAATTCATTTATCAGTTCTAACAGTTTTCTAGTGGTTTTTTGGGTTTTCTATGTATAGTTTCATGTCATCTTGAAATACTGAAAGTTTTACTTTGTTACCAATTTTAAGGCCTGTTATTTGTTTCTCTTGCCTGATCTGCAGCTAGGATTTCCAGTACTATGTTAATAAAATTAGTGAGTGAACATCTTTGTCTGGTTCTTGATCTTAGCAGAAAAGGTTTGTTTTTCTTCATTCAGCATGAACATTCATTCATGTTTGCTGTGGTTTTTAATATAAAGCCTTTATTTTTTAAGGTACGTTCTCTCTAAACTCACTTTATTGAGAGTTTTTAATCATGAATAGATATACTATTTTGTCACATGTTTTTCTGCAACTATTGAAATGATCATATAGTTTTTATCCCTTCTCTTCTTAATGTGATACAGCACATTGATCAATTTGTGAATATTGAATCACACTTGCATTCCTGGAATAAATTCTACTTGATGGTGATAAATGATGTTCTCACGCATTGTTGGTATTGATTTGCTGATATTTTGTTGAGAAATTTAGCCTCTAAGTTTATCAGAGATATTGCCCTACAGTTTTCTCTTTTGTGTGTGTCTTTAGGTTTTGTATGAGAATGAATTTGATTTGCTGATATTTTGTTGAGAAATTTAGCCTCTAAGTTTATCAGAGATATTGCCCTACAGTTTTCTCTTTTGTGTGTGTCTTTAGGTTTTGTATGAGAATGAATTTTGAATTTTTCCTTCCTCTTCTATGTTTTGGAATAGTTTGAAAAGGATAGGTATTAATACTTCTTTAAATGTTTGTGGTATTCACTTGTGAAGCCATCTGGTCCTGGACTTTTGTTTGATTGGAGTTTTTTTGGTTACCCACTCAATTTCATTACTGGCAACTAGTTTGTTCAAATTTTCTTTCTTCCTGATTCAGTTTTGGATAATTATGTTTCTAGGAATTTACCCATTTCTTCTGTATTGTCCTGTTTGTTGGCATATAATTTTTCATAATAGTTTCTTATAATCCTCTGTTTCCTTTTTGTTGGTTATTTCTCATTTCTTATTTTACTTTGGTCCTCTTTTTTTCTTGATGAGTCTGGGTAAATTTTTATCAATTTTGTTTATCTTTTTAAAGAATCAGTTCTTGGTTACATGATCTGTTTTATTGGTTTTAGTCAATATTTCATTTATTTCTGCTCTAATATTTAGTATTTACTTTCACTACATGTGGGCTTTGGTTTTCCTTCTTTTTCTAGTTCTTTTAAATGTAAAGTTAGATTGTTTATTTGAGGTTTCTCTTATTTATTGAAGCAGGCCTGTATCACTTAAACTTCCCTCTTATAACTGCTTTAGGTGTATCCCAAAGACTTTGAACCATTATGTCTACTTTGTCTCCGTTTTTTAAATTTGACTTCTTACTTAACCCTCTTATTTTTTAGTAGCATTTTATTTTGTTTCCATGTTTTGTGTTCCTTTCAGATCTTTTCTTATAATTCATTTCTATTGTAGTCAGAAAAGATGCATGATATTTCAAAAATAATAGTAAATACATTGAGACTTGTTTGTTTGAGGCTCTCATATGATCCATCCTGGAGAATGTTCCAAGTGAACCTGAAAATAATGTGTATTCTGCTATTTTTATATGGAATATCCTGTATATAGCTTTTAGGTCCATCTGGTTGGTGTTGTTCAAAACCCCTTTTTCTCAATGATTTTCTGTCTGAGTTACTTCTCTATTGATGTAGTTAGAGTATTGAAGCCCCCTTTTATTATTTATTATTGTACATATCTTCATTTATGTCTATTAACATTTGCTTTATATATTTAGGTACTCCTAAGTGGAGTGTATAGATATTTACAATTGTTATATTCTTTGTTGGATGATCTTTTTATCATTATGCAGTGCCCGTCCTTGTCTCTTGCTACAGTCTTTGTTTTAAAGTCTATCTTGTCTAAGTACTGATACTCTGGCTTGTTATTGCTTTTGCTTCCATTTGCATGGTGTGTTTGTCTAGCCCTTGATTTTCAGTCTGTATGTGCTTTAGGACTGAATTGAGGTCCTTATAGTCAGCCTGTAGGTGAGTCTTGTTCTTTATGCAGTAAGATACCCTATGTCTTTTGATTGGAACATTTAATTCATTTACATTTAAAAGTAATTATTGATGGGTATAAATGTATTGCCATTTTTTCTTTTCTGGTGTTTTCGTAGTTTTGTAGTTTCTGTGTTCCTTTCTTCTTTTTCACTCTCTTCCTTTGTAGTTTGATAACTTTCTTTAGTGTTACACTTGTATTATGTTTGATGACATTAGTTTGCTTAACATATTTTCATTTTTTATTCTTTTTTTCTGTTTATCTTAGTTGCTTTCATTACATGTCTTCCTAATTTGTTCTTTTGCATTCTATAATCTGATGTTGAGTCCCTCTAGTGTATTTTTTATTTTGGTTATTGAATTATTCATGTCTAACTCATTTTTTTATTAAAGATTTTATTTATTTTCTCATGAGAGAGAGAGAGAGAGAGGCAGAGACACAGACAGAGGGAGAAGCAGGCTCCATGCAGGGAGCCCAATGCAGACTCTATCTTGGGACCCCAGGATCACATCCTGAGCCAAAGGCAGATGCTCAACGGCTGAGCCACCCAGGCATCCCCATCTCTAATTCATTTTTTTTTAAATATTTTTTATCACTTTGTTGAAGTACTCAGAGTTCTTCTATTTTTTCTCAAGTCCAGTGAATATCTTTATGACTATTACTTGAGTTATTAGGCATATTGCTTATCTCCATTTCATTTAAGTCTCTTGCTGTGATTTTATCATGCTCCTCATTTCCTGTGTTTGCTCTATTTGTCTGATTCTCTGTGTATGTTCCTGTGTCTTAGGGAGGCCAGCTACATCTTCTGGTGGTGAAAGTGACAGCCTATGTGGCGTCCTACTTTACCATCTCCCCTGAACCACTTCATCTGTTTCATTGTTTCTTTTTAGAGGAGGGGTGTTGGAGAAGCAGAGGGAGAGAGGGACTATTATGCAGGCTCCATGCCAACCGTAAAACCCAACACTAGGCTTGATCTCACAACCCAAAGATCATGACCTGAGCTGAAATCAAGAATTGGATGCTTAACCAACTGAGGAAACCAGGCGCCCCTGTTTTAAGTTTTCTTATGCTGTGAAGGAATTTTTTTGTATTTTTTTCAGTTTTAATAAGATATAATTTTATAGTGTAATACAAGTTTAAGATGTACAGCATGCTTTGACTTACATATATTGTGAAGTAATCGCTACAAATTCAGTTAATATCCATCATCTCCTATAGACAAAAGAAAAAAAAAACATTTACGCACACATGCACGTATGACAAAGAAAGAAAACCTCCTTTTTACTTTGTGATGAGAATTCTTAGGAGGTATTCTCATAACAATAGTGTATGGTATGTTTGGAAGTTGTTAAGATCAGTCATCAAGTTGTACATTACTTATTTACCTTATAACTGAAAGCTTGTGCCTTTTGACTAGCTTTATCCAACTTTCCTTCCCGCAGCGTTCCTCCTCTATTAGCCACAAACCTAATCTGGAATTGTTTGTTTGTTTGTTTTTGGAGGGGGCATTGTTTGTTTTTAGGCTCTATGTATATGTGTGGTCATAAAGTATTTATCTCTGCCTGATTTATTTCACTTAGCATAATGTCCTCAAAGTCCATCCATGTTGTGATAAATGTCAAGATTTCCTTCTTTATGAGTGATAATATTCCATTGTGTGTGTGTGTATGCGTGAGTGTATACACCCAACTAATGTATCTATTCATCTGTTGTTGGATACAGGCTGTACATATATATATATATATGTAGTAAAGCAGATATCTTCTCAACATTGTGTTTTTGTTTCCTTCAGATACAGTCGCAGAAGTGGAATTGCTGAATTATATGGTAGGTCTATTTTTAACTTTTTGAGAAATTTCAATACTGATTTCCATGGTGGCTCTACCACCGTACAGTCATACTAACAATTTCCAATGATTCCCTTTATTTTACATCCTCACCAGCATTTAATATATCACATCTTTTTGATAATGGCCATTCTAACAGGCATGAGGTGATATCATTGTGGTTTGAATTTTCATTTCCCTCGTGATACTGATATTCAGCGCCTTTTTATTTACCACTTGTCTATATGATATATCTTCTTTGAAAAAAATGCCTAGTCAGGATTTTTACCCATTTTTAAATTTGATTGTTTTATTGCTATTGAGCTACATGACTTTGTTGTGTCTTTTAGGTATTAACCCCTGATCAGATATATTCCCTATTCCATAGGTAGTCTTTTTATTTTGTTGATCATTTCTTTTGTTGTGCAGAAGGTTTTATAGTTTCATGTAGTCCCACTTGTTTGTTTTATTGCTTGTGCATTAGGAGTCATCAAAAAAAGTCTTTGCCAAGACCATGCTAAGGAGCTTTTCTTTTCTAGTAGGATTTATATGATTTCCAGTCTTATACATGAATCTTTAATCCATTTTGAATTAACTTTTGTGAGTTGTGTAAAATAGGGATAATGTTTTTTTTTTCTTTTACATGTGATTGCCCAATTTTTCCACCACTATTTAGAAGAGGATGTTGTTTTCCATGAACTATTCCAGGCTTCCCTGTCAAATATTAGTTGACCATGTATGCATGGGTATACTTCTGAATTCTCTATTCTGTTCTTTGGTCAGTGTTTGATTTCATGCACTTACCATACTGTTTTGATTACTATACCATTACTATACCATTTCTCAGGATTTTGGGTTATTTGGGGTCTTTAATGGTTTCCTGTGTATTTTAGAATCATGTTTTGTACTTCTCTAAAAAATCCTATTTGAATCTTGATAGGGATGGCATTGAATCTATAGATGGCTTTGGATACTATGGACATCTTAACCAAATTAATTTTTTAATCTCTGAATATGGTATGCCTTTCTTTTTGAGTCTTTGACTTCGTTCACCAGTGTCTTATAGTTTTGAGAGTAGAGATCTTTCTGTCTCCTTGGTTAAATTTATTTCTACATATTTTATTGCTTTGATGCTGTTACAATGGATCTTTTATTTGTATCTTTTTCATATAACTTATTGTTAATGATATAACTCTACTGATTTTGTAGTTACTTTTGTATGTTAATATTGCATTGTTAATTTCGTTGTGCAACTTTACTGAATTTGTTTATTAGATCTAACAGTTGCTCAGTGGAGACTAGGATTTCCTATATATGAAATCATGTCATCTTCAAATAGAGACAATTTTATTTCTTTTTTTAAGATTTTATTTATTTATTCATGAGAGAGGCAGAGACACAGGCAGAGGAAGAAACAGGCTCCCCACAGGGAGCCCAATGCAGGACTCGATCCCAGGACCCTGGGATCATGACCTGAGCCAAAGGCAGACACTCAACCACTGAGCCACCCAGGTGCCCTGAGACAATTTTATTTCTTCTTTCCAATCATGATGGCTTTGATATTCTTTTTCTTGCCTGATGGCTCTGGCTAGGTCTCCCAGTGCTGTGTTGAATAAGGGTAGTGAGAGTGAGATTCCTTGTCTTGTTCTGATCTTATAGGAAGAGATTTCTATCTCTCACCAATGAGTATGCCATTAGCTATTATCATATATGGTTTTTATTATCTTGAGATACATACCTTCTATATCTAACTGGTTAAAATTTTTTGACATAAAGGGTTGTTAATTTTGTCAGTTGCTTTTTCTGTACTGAGATAAACATGATTTTTTTCTTTCATTTTATTAATGTGATGTATCACGTTAACTGATTTGTGCATGTTGAACTATCTTTGCATCCTTGAGATAAATCCCACTTGATGATGGTAAATGATTCTTTTGATATGCTACTTCACTCAGTTAACTGGTATATTATTGAGAATATCTGCATTTATATTTATTAGGGATATTGGTCCCCAGCAGTTTGTGTGTCTTTGGGTTTTTTGTTTTGGTTTGATTTTAGTTGTTTTTGTTTGTTTTTTGTTTGTTTGTTTACTTGTAGTGTCCTTTTCTGTCCTTGGTACCAGAGTAATGCTAGCCTATAAATGAGTTTGGGAATTTTTCCTCTTCTGATTTCTTGAAGGGTTTAAGAAAAATTAGCATTTATCCTTCTTTAAGCATTTGATAAAATTCACCACTAAAGGCATCTGATTCTAGGCTCTACTTCATTGGGAGATTTCTGATTACTGATTGAATCTACTTGCTATTAATGACCTGTTCAAATTTTCTCTCTTGATTCAGTTTTGGAGATTGTATGTTTCTAAGAATTTTTTTTTTTCTAAGAATTTTTTTTAGATTATCCAGTTTGCTCACATATAGTCACTTATTTTTTTAAGATTTTATTTTTATTTATTCATGAGAAACACAGAGAGGAGGGAGAGAGAGAGGCAGAGACACAGGCAGAGGGAGAAGCAGGCTCCACGCAGGGAGCCTGATGTGGGACTCGATCCCGGGTCCTCAGGATCATGCCCTGGGCTGAAGGCGGCGCTAAACCACTGAGCCACCCGGGCTGCCCCCATATAGTCACTTATAATCATCTTTCATTTCTGTGGTGTCAGTCTCTTTTTTCATTTATAATTTTTTATTTTGATCTTCTATTTTCTCCTTTGTTGGTTTAGCTGAAGTTTTGTAATTTCACTTGTTTTTTCAAAGAATCAATTTAGTTAAACTTTTGTTTTCCTCTATTTTGTTCTTTCTACTCTTTATTATCTCTTTCCTTCTGCTAACTCTGGGCCAAATTTGTCTATTTTATCTGGTTCCCAGAGGCTTAGGGTGATATTGTTTCAGATCTTGTTTCTTAATATAGGTGTTTATTGCTATGAACTTCCATTTTAGAACTGCTTTTGCTGCATCCCATAAATTTCACTGTTTCCACTTTGGTTTCTCTCAAGGTATTTTTTAATTTGCCTTTTAATTTCTTCTTTAATCCATCAGTTCTTCAGGAGAGTGGTGGTTAATTGCCACATATATAAATTCTCCAGTTTTCTTCAATGATTTCTAGTTTTATACCATTGTGATCAAAGAAAATACTTAGTATGATTTCAATCTTCATGAGTTTGCTAAGACTTGTTTTGTGGCATAGCATATGGTATATCCCAGAATATGCTCCATGTGCACTTGAGAGGAATGTGTATTCTGCTGTTATTGGAGAATTTCCTGTATATGTCTATTAGGTCCATTTGTTCTGTAGTATTCAAATTCATTATTAGCTTATTGATTATATTTTTCTGGATAATTTATTGTTAATAATGGGGCATTCAAGTCCCCAATTACTACTGTATTGTTTTTTTTTCTTTTTAGCTTGTTAATTTTTGCTTTATATGTTTAGCTGCACCTGTATTGGATGCATAAATATGTACAATTATTATATATTCTTGACATATTGACCTATTCATTATTACTTAATGACCTTTTTAACTCTTCTTATCATTTGTAGCTTAAAGTCTATCTTGTTTGATATAAGTAATTATTCATGCTTTTTTTTGTTGTTACTATTTCCTTGCAATATCTTTTTCCATCCCTTCATTCTGTGTATGAGTCTTTAAGGCAAAGTAGATCTCTTGCAGGCAACATATTGTTAGATTTTGTTTTTTCACACATTCAGCCACTGTGTCTTTGATTAAAGAATAAAATCATTTACATTTTTTTTGTTCATTTACATTTAATGTAATTGTTGATAAATTATAACGTACTTTTACATTTTGTTAATTAGAAAAGTGTTGTTAGGACATCTACCAATAGGGCAGCCCTGGTGGTGCAGCGATTTGGCGCCGCCTGCAGCCTGGGGTGTGATCCTGAAGACCTGGAATCGAGTTCCGCATCGGGCTCCCTGCGTGGAGCCTGCTTCTCCCTCTGCCTGTGTCTCTGCCTCTCTCTCCCTCTCTCTCTCTGTCTCTCTATCTGTCTCTCATGAATAAATAAATAAATAAAATCTTTTTTTAAAGAAAGGAAATCTACCAATAGTCTTATGGAGATTCCCTCGTATATAACTTCTATCTTTTCTCTTGCTGATTTCAAAATTATTTCTTTGACTGATTTTTGACAATTGTAATGTGTCTTGATGTGACTCTAATTGAGTTCAACACATTGAAGATCCTGTAGGCCTCTTGGATCTGGACATCTGTGTCTCCCAATGTTTGGGGTGTTTTCAACCATTATTGTTTTAAAAATATTTTTGTCCCTTTTTTCCTTATTCTGGATTTCTCATTATGTAAATGTTGCTTTGTCTCACTATGTCCCATTAGTCCATTAGACTTTCTTAACTCTTTTTCATACTTTTTTCCTCCTCTGATTGGATAACTACAAATGCCTTTTAGGCCATTGATTCTTTTGATGGACAAGTCGGCTTGCTCTTTTTAAATTAAATTAAATTAAATTAAACTAAATTAAATTTTTTAAATTTTTATTTAAATTCTAGTTAGTTAATACACAGTACAATATTCGTTTCAGGAGTAGAATTCAGTGATACATCAATTAAATATAATACCCAGTGCTCTTCATACCGGTACACTCCTTAATACCAATCATCTAACTAGACCATCCCCCACCCACCTCCCTCCACCAACCCTCAGTTTGTTGTCTATCATTAAGAGTCTTTTATAGTTTGTGGGGAGCCTTAACAATTGGTTAAGGATCAAACTCTTGGTTTTAGCTCCGGTCATAATTTCAGGGTTGTGAGATCAAGCCCCACATTGGGCTCCATGCTTAGGGCAAAGTCCACTGGGATTATTTTTACCTGTCCCTCTACCCCTCTAACTTGCACTTGCTCTCTCTCTCAATAAATAAATAAACCTACAAAAAGAAAAGGGTCTCTTATGGTTTGTTTCCCTCCTTTTCTCCCTTACCCATATGTTCATCTATTTTATTTCTTAAATTCTTGAATGAATTCTAAACTCACTCTTAAATATGAGTGAAATCATATGGTATTTGTCTTTCTCTGAATGATTTCACTTAGCATAATACACTCTAGCTCAATCTACTTCATTGCAAATGGCAAGATTTCACTCTTTTTGATAGCTGAGTAATATCCCATTGGAGTAATATCCCATTGTATACATATATACCATCTCTTCCTTATCCATTCATCAGTTGATGGATACTTGGGCTCTTTCCTTAGTTTGATTACTGTTGATAATGCTGCTATAAACATCAGGGTGCATGTAACCCTTCAGTCTACATTTTTGTATCCTTTGGGTAAATGTCTGTGCAATTGCTGGATCATAGGATATTTCTATTTTTAAGTTTTTGAGGAATCTTCATACTGTTTTTCAGAGTAGCTGCACCAGTTTGTATTCGCACCAACACTATGAGAGGGTTCCCCTTTCTCACCATCTTCACCAACATCTCTTGTTTTCTGCATTGTTAATTTTAGCCATTTTTTTTACACTCTACATGCTCTTTATTACAAGACTACCGAGCATACATGGAAAATTCATCATCCAGGAACTACATCTAAAACACAAATATTTGAAAAAAAGAGAAGAAAACAGATTCATTAAATTATATGATTAAATCATTGGCCGAATAGAAAATTTATATAATAAAGCCAGGAAAAAAGCTATAAAATATAGTTTACAATAATTATTCACATTCAAGGCTGTACATCAATACATACAACAACATGGCCCCAAACATGAATTCAATCCAAATAATTCATATATTAGATTTTAAATAACACAGACTGAACTAGAGGCCAACAATAGCTGGCAAATAACCTTATATAAGAATAAAAATACAAAAGTGTATATCTTAATATCATTGCATTATTTGTTTTCATAAGTTTTAAAGGTGTGAGGTGGTAGGTGTGAGGTGATATCTCATTGTGGTTTTAATTTGCATTTCCCTGATGATGAGTGATGCTGAGCATCTTTTCATATGTCTGTTAGCCTTCTGGACATTGTCTTTGGAGAAGTCTATTCATGTCTTCTGCCCATTTCTTAACTGGATTATTTGTTTTGGGGGTATTCAGTCTGATAAGTTGTTTTTTTTTTAAGTAGGCTCCACACCCAGCATGGAACCCAGTATGGGGTGAGATCAAGATCTGACCTGAGATCAAGAGTCAGATGCTTAACTGACTGAGCCACCCAGGCACCCCAACAGGGTTTTTACACATTTTGGATGCTTACCCTTTATCAGATATATCATTTGCAAAAATTTTCTCCCATTTCATAGGCTGCCTTTTAGTTTTATAGGTTGTTTCCTTTGCTGTGCAGAAGTTTTTGTGTTTGATGAAGTCCCACTAGTTTATTTTTGCTTTTGTTTCCCTTTCCTATGGTGATGTGTCTAGTAAGAAGCTGCTATGGCCAAGATCAAAGATGTTGCTTCTTGTGTTCTCCTCTAGGGTTTTCAAGGTTTCCTGTCTCACATTTAGGTCTTTCATCCATTTTGAACTTATTTTTGTGTATGATATAAGAGAGTGGTCCAGTTTCATTCTTTTGCATGTTGCTGTCCAGTTTTCCCAAAACTGTTTGTTGAAGAGACTGTCTTTTTTCCCTTGGATATTGTTTCCTCCTTTTTTGGAGATTAGTTAACCATATAGTTGTGGGTCCTTTTCTGGGTTTTCTATTCTGTTCCATTGATCTATGCATCTGTGTTTGTGCCAATACCATACTGGCATGTAATCTTGATGGTTATAGCTTTGTAACATAGCTTGAAGTCCAAAATCATGATGCCTCCAGATTTGGTTTTCTTTTTCAGAATTGTTTTGTCTATTCAGGGTCTTTTGTGGTCTGCTTTTAAAGCACTGTAAAGCACTGGGATGCCTGGGTGGCTCAGTGGTTTAGCACCTGCCTTTGGCCCAGGGCGTGATCCTGGAGTCCCGGGGTCGAGTCCCTCGGCTGGGTCCCTGCATGGAGCCTGCTTCTCCCTCCGCCTGTGTCTCTGCCTCTCTCTCTTTCTGTCTCTCCTGAATAAATAAGTAAAATCTTAAAAAAAAAAAAAAAAAAGCTGTCTATTTAATTCTTCAGTTCAATGTCTGTTAGGTCTATTTAGTCTAAATGTCATTCAACTCGATTAATTCCTTACTGATATGTGGTCTCAATAATTTGCACTGTAAGTCATGTATTGAAGTCCCCTACTATTATTGCTTTGATGTCCATTGTTTTTGCTTCAGATCTGTTAATAATAATTTAATATATTAGGTAGTTCAATTTGGACACTTATATGTTTAGAATCATTATATTTCCCTTATGAACTTACTCCCTTATCAATATATAATGACTTCCTTTCTCTCTTGGTACACTCTGACTGAAAGTCTATTTTGTCTGACATAAGTATAAGTTATCTCTGTGCTCTTTGGGTTTCCATCTGGCTGAAGTATCCCTTGATTTTCAGTCTGTAAGTGTCCTTAAAGCTTAAGAGAGTCTCTTGCAGGCAGCATATAGTTTTGCTTTTTCATCACTCAGCAACTCTGTCTTTTAATGGCAAAATATAAGCATTAACATTTAATGTGATTATTGATAAAAAATTACTATCATCATTTTATTGTTATCTGATTGTTTTGTATTTGTTTTGTCTTTTCCTTTCTTACTATCTTTCTTTGTAAGTTGATGATTTTTATGCCATAGTATGCTTTGGTTCTTCTTACTTTATCACTTTTATGCGTATTACAGGTTTTTGTTTTGTGGTTACCATGAGGATTTCATAGTATATTTAATAGCTGTCTGTTTTAAGCTGAATACAACTTCAATTGCATAAGTAATTTCTATCCATTTATGTTTCAACCAGCCCCTATGATTTATGCTGGTGTCTCAAATTACATCTTTTATTTTATGTGTCCATTAATTAATAATAATAATGTAGGTATTATAGTTATTTTCAATATTTTTGTCTCTCAAGCTTTTCTTCAAAGTGATTTACAAACCACATTGCAGTAGTAGACTATTTCGAATTTGACTATGTATTTATTTTTACCAGCGAATTTTATACTTTCCTATGTTTTCATGTTACGAATTACCATCCTTTTGTTTTACCCTTTGTTTTACCTTGAAGAACTCACTTAAGCATCCCTTATAGTGCAGGTCTAGTGGTGATAAATTCCTTCAAGTTTTGTTTGGAAAAGTCTTTAATCTTCCTGTCATTTCTGAACGAGAACTTTCTGGGCAAGATATTCTTGGTTGACTTTTTTTCTTCGAGCATTTTTAATATATCCTACTATTATTTCCTGGACTGCAAGGTTTCTGCTGAGAATAAGCTTATAGCCTTATTAGGATTCACTTCTATAAGATGATACTATTTTTTCTTGCTTCTGCCAAAATTCTATCCCTGTCTTTGATTTTTGAGAACTTGATTATAATGTATCTCATTGAAGATCTCTTTGGGTTAAATATGAGGATCTTTTAGCTTCCTGTACCTGGATGGCCATATCATTCTTCAGATTAGGGAAGTTTCCAGCCATTATTTCTTTAAATAGGTTTCTCTCCCTTTCTCCCTCTCTTCTACTTCTAGCACTGTCATTACTTCTTTGAATTGTGTCTTACAGGCTCATGGTTTTTCTCCACTCTTTTTCATTCTGATTTCTTTATTCTCCTCAAACTGAATATCAACAGATGTGTGTTCAAGCTCATTGACTCTTTTTTTCTGCTGGAATGAACCTGTCTTTGAAGCTATCTGTTGCATTTTTTATTTCACTTATTATATTTCTTATTTTCAGAATTTGTTTCTTATGACTTATTTCTTTTTTTCTGTTTTTTAAAAGATGTATTCATTTGAGAGAAAGCATGCTGAGTGGGGGTGAGGGGCAGAGGGAGAAGCAGACTCCCTGCTGAGCATGGAGCATCTCAGGGCTTCATCCCAGGACTCTGAGATCATGACCTGAGCCCACACCAAATGCTTAACTGGCTGAGCCACCCAGGGGTCTTTGACTTCTATTTCTTTGTTGAACTTCTTGGTTCGTTCATTTATTGCTTTCCTGAGTCCATTCACTTGTTTGTGTCCTTTGAATCTCACAAAGCTTCCTCAAAATAACTATTTTAAATCCCTTTTCAGATAACTCACAAATCTCTCTTTCTTTGTGGGTCATTTACTGGGATATTATTGTTTTCCTCTGGCGATATCATGTTTCTTTGCCTTTTTGTGTTTTTGATTGCTTTGTGTTGATACCTATATATCTGAGGGTTCAGTGACCTCTCCTACTCTTTTCAGCCTGGCTTCACCTAGCAATTTCTATAAGGGCACCAGTTTAGTGGAATGTGCCATCTTTTGTTGCTCAAAAGGCACAATGTTGTAATCTCCATTCCACTCCATCAGCTGAGGTTGATGCTTATCTCACTGAAGGGATTTTTGTACCTATGACTTCAGAGGACCTGTGTCAGTGACAGGTAGAGCTAATTGGGATCTTCAGAGGTGAGGCCTGCTGGATGTTTCTCTTCTTTTTTCCAATGGGCAAAAGTTCCAGTCAGGGGGATTCTTCTTGGAACCTGCTCTGGTGTGCTGGCACTCAGAGCACTCATAATAGTGTTGGGACCAGGAGCCTAGGATCAGCATACATGGAACTACCATAGCACCTGGGGCCTAGAGCACAGGCCACTTGCTGAGGCCACTACTAGGTCTTGAGGGCTTACCCCTGTGACTCTGGCTGGTGGGCAGAAGGGGTAACGCAGCAGTGGCATAGGCCCTGGGATGGCAAGATGGAGAGGTATCTTGGGACCATGCACAGGGTGCAGTAGTCGCACAGCCTGGGGGATATTGGGTCAAAGTCTCAATTCTGGATCTAGGGCACAGTCACAGGATAGCAGCATGATTCCAGTGGTGGTCTATTACACCCCCATGAGGAACCCAGAGTGCTTGGCTCTGAATAGTACCCTCATGGCCCTGGCAATATTCAGTGCTGTGATTTTTAGACCTATAGAGTTGACTTGGCCCCAGTGACTCGCAGAACCCAACATGCATCCCAAGTGGGGCTTAGGGCAGTAGTACCACCCTCGGCAATAACAATTTAGAGCATGGATCTGGGGGAGGGGATGGTTTTTAGGGTAGTAACAACCCAGTTCTAAGAGTGATGGACTCAAACCGCCAATGTGGGGATAGTGCTTTGGGCAGTTGCAGTGCCCTTTGCAATGACAATTCAGACCTATGACTTGAAACCCAGTGGTGGGGCCCAGGATGACAAAAGCAACCAAAATGGCAGCCAAAGCATGACTTGAGGTCCTGGATGTGGAGGTTAGGGTAAAGGAGCTGTCCCAGTAATGGTGGGGGATCAGAGGTGGGACCAGAGGTGGGTCCCTGATCTTACATATGGTGAGAAGTTGTGTGTGATACCCAACCCCTGAATACAGGGTGCAGTAGCAACTGTGGCTGCCCAGGACATGTCTCACTTTAGTGACAGCTCCAGCCTCTGGAAGTAGAAGCAGAGGGCATTTCAGGCCACTCTCACTAGGGTTAGTGTTGGTGAACACTGTGGGTAACCTCTATGGCACAGGCTGTAAACTTCTACAGTGGTGGGGCTTGCTTCTGCTGCTCTCCTTTTTCTCTGTGGGGTGTACATTCTCTGAGGGAATCTATACCTTCCACCCCCACCCCTGCCCAGGGTGACTTCTGACTAGAGGATGGAGAGACACAGAAAAAGTACTTCCTGTCTGTTCTATGCTGCCATCCTTAATTTTAGAGCTCAAATGGCTTTTGCTTGTTCTGTGTAGTCCAGAGATTTCCCCGAGCTCTTTCTTCAGTCTATATTTATTTACTATCCTTAATGTTTTGTGCATGTGAAGAGGAGACAAGAATTGGGACCTCCTAACCTTTCATCTTGCTGATGTCACTCTGGTTCCCTTTTTCCTTTTCTTCTATGAACCTTTCCTATGTTTTTGCTTTGTAGTTACTATGAGAGTTATGTAATACATCTTATAAATAAAATAGCTTAATTTAACTCAACTTTGATCACCTACCAAAGCTGTACCCTTTCTTTCTCCCTTTTATATTTTTGATGTCATAACGAATCATGGTAACTATAATTATTTAATACTCTTCTTTAAACTTTATAGTATAATTAAGTGACTCATACACCATCATGTTACAGAATTAGTTTTCTGAGTCTGACTATATATTTACCTTTATTAATGTGTTGTGTGTTCGCTTATGTTTTCATGTTGCTGATTTGAGATAACAGATACCACATTTGAAGTAACAGACACCACTTTAATTTCATCTTTTAATTTCAGCCTGAAGAATTCCTTTCAGCATTTCTTGCAAGGTAGATCTGATCACGATGAATTCCCTCATCTTTTGTTTGAAGGAGAAGCTCTTTATTTCTCCTTCATATGTGAAGGATAACTATGCCAAAGAGCATATTCTTCATTGGCAGATTTTTTTCCAATTTATTGGATATGTCAGTCTACTCTTTCCTGATCTGTAGGGCTTCTGCTAAGAAATCTAGTGACACATGACCAAGTAGGATTTATCCCCAGGATGCAAAGCTGGTTCAACACTCGTAAAACAATCAATGTGATTCATCGTATCAGCAAGAGAAAAAACAAGAACCATATGATCCTCTCAAGTGATGCAGAGAAAGCATTTGACAAAATACAGCATCCATTCTGGATCAAAACTCTTCAGAGTGTAGGGAGAGAGGGAACATTCCTCAACATTTAAAAGCCATCTACGAAAAGCACACAGCAAATATCATTCTCAATAGGGAAGCACTGGGAGCCTTTCCCCTAAGATCAGGAACAAGACAGGGATGTCCACTTTCACCACTGTTATTCAACATAGTACTAGAAGTCCTAGCCTCAGCAATCAGACAACAAAAAGAAATAAAAGGCAGGCATTCAAATTGGCAAAGAAGAAGTCAAACTCTCCCTCTTCGCCGATGACATGATACTCTACATAGAAAACCCAAGATTGCTAGAACTCATACAGCAATTCGGCAGTGTGGCAGGATACGAAATCAATGCCCAGAAGTCAGTGGCATTTCTATACACTAACAATGAGACTGAAGAAAGAGAAATTAAGGAGTCAATCCCATTTACAATTGCACCCAAAAGCATAAGATACCTAGGAATGAACCTAACCAAAGAGGTAAAGGATCTATACCCTAAAAACTACAGAACACTTCTGAAAGAAATTGAGGAAGACAAAGAGATGGAAAAATATTCCATGCTCATGGATTGGCAGAATTAATATTGTGAAAATATCAATGTTACCCAGGGCAATTTACACGTTTAATGCAATCCCTATCAAAATACCATGGACTTTCTTCAGAGAGTTGGAACATTTTAAGATTTGTGTAGAATCAGAAAAGACCCCGAATGGCCAGGGGAATTGTAAAAAAGAAAACCATATCTGGGGGCATCATAATGCCAGATTTCAGGTTGTACTACAAAGCTGTGGTCATCAAGACAGTGTGGTACTGGCACAAAAACAGACACATAGATCAATGGAACAGAATAGAGAATCCAGAAGTGGACCCTCAATTTTATGGTCAACTAATATTCAACAAAGCAGGAAAGACTATCCACTGGTAAAAAGACAGTCTCTTCAATAAATGGTGCTGGGAAAATTGGACATCCACATGCAGAAAAGAAACTAGACTACTCTCTTGCATCAAACACAAAGATAAACTCAAAATGGATGAAAGGTCTCAATGTGAGACAAGATTCCATCAAAATCCTAGGTGAGAACACAGGCAACACCCTTTTTGAACTTGGCCACAGTAAGTTCTTGCAAGATACCTCCATGAAGGCAAGAGAAACAAAAGCAAAAATGAACTATTGGGACTTCATCAAGAAGGTTTTGCACAGCAAAAGACACCGTCAACAAACTCAAAGACAACCTACAGAATGGGAGAAAATATTTACAAATGACCTATCAGATAAAGGGCTAGCTTCCAAGATCTATAAAGAACTCATTAAACTCAACAGCAAAGAAACAAACAATCCAATCATGAAATGGGCAAAAGACATGAACAGAAATCTCACAGAGGAAGACATAGACATGGCCAACAAGCACATGAGAAAATGCTCCACATCACTTGCCATCAGAGAAATACAAATCAAAACCACAATGAGATCCCACCTCACATCAGTGAGAATGGGGAAAATTAACAAAGCATGAAACCACAAATGTTGGATAGGATGTGGAGAAAGGGGAACCCTCCTGCACTGTTGGTGGGAATGTGAACTGGTGCAGCCACTCTGGAAAACTCTGTGGAGGTTCCTCAAAGAGTTAAAAATAGACCTGCCCTATGACCCAGCAATTGCACTGCTGGGGATTTACCCCAAAGATACAGATGCAGTGAAACACTGGGACACCTGCACCCCAATGTTTCTAGCAGCAATGTCCATAAGAGCCAAACTGTGGAAGGAGCCTCGGTGTCCATCGAAAGATGAATGAATAAAGAAGATGTGGTTTATGTATACAATGGAATATTACTCAGCCATTAGAAACGACAAATACCCACCATTTGCTTCAACGTGGATGGAACTGGAGGGTATTATGCTGAGTGAAATAAGTGGAGAAGGACAAACATTATATGGTCTCATTCATTTGAGGAATATAAAAAAAAATAGTGACAGGTAGTAAAGGGGAAAGAAGAAAAAATGAGTGGGAAATATCAGAAAGGGAGACAGAACATGAGAGACTCCTAACTCTGGGAAACGAACTAGGGGTGGTGGAAGGGGAGGTGGGCGGGGGGTGAGGGTGACTGGGTCATGGGCACTGAGGTGGGCACTTGAGGGAATGAGCACTGGGTGTTATTCTATATGTTGGCAAATTGAACACCAATAAAAAATAAATTTATAAAATAAATAAATAAATAAATACAAATAAAAATAAAAAAGAAATCTGGTGACAGCCTAATGGGAATTCTTTGTAGGTTACAGTCTTTTTTTCCCTTGGTTGCTTTTAGGATCCTCTCTTTATCTTCATTTTTCACAATGTCATTATAATGTCTCTTTGAAAAGATCATTTTGCATTTAGAGAGGAATAATCTCTTAGCTTTGTGAACTAGGTCCTTCCCCAGGTTTAAGAAGATATCAGTTATTATTTTTTAAATATAGTTCTTCCCCTCTTGTCCTTTCTGGAATCCCAATTGTCCTAATATTTCTTTTGATGAGGTCCATAGATCACATAAGCTTTTTCTACTTTTTCATTCTTTTTTCATTGTTCTGCTTTGACTTAGTTGTTTCAAATTTCCCGTATCCTAGTTTACTTATTTTATCTTCCATTTGTTCTACTCTGTTGCAATGCTTCTTGTTGCATTTTTTTCATTTCATTCATTAAATTCTTCACCTATAGAATTTTCTTGGTTCTTTTTAATGATTTCTGTCTCTTTGACAAATATCTCATTTTGTTGATGTTGTTTCTCACATGATTTATTGAACTGAGTTTTCTGTAGCTCATTGAGTTTTATCAAAAGTATTTTCATTTCTTTGTCAGCTAAATCACATGATTCCATGCCACTGAGTTTGTTTATTAGAGAATTATTGTCATCTTTTGGTAATGACAAGTTTCTTTTTTAAAAATTTTATTTGTTTATGAGAGAGAAAGAGAGAATGAATGGGGGAAGGTAAGAAGGATAAGTAGACTTCCTGCAGAGTGGGGACCCCAATACAGGGCTTGATCCCAGGATCCTGGATCATGACCTGGGCCAAAGGCAGACGTTCAACCAAATCAGCCACTCAGGCACCCCAGTAATGACAAGTTTCTTTGATTTTTTTATGCTCTTTATAGTTTTGCACTGCTACTTTCATATTTGAAGTAAAAGATACCACTTAAATCTTTAATAGTTGCCTCCATGGTGAATACTTTTCACTAATGCTGTTATGCCTGGGATTTCCTTCACATTTTGGGTTTTTCAGAGGAGGTACTATAGCTCATGTTTGTGAGCTTGTTTCTTCCCCCCTTGCCCATAAATCATGGTCTATTTTTCAGATATCATTCCCTTTACTAGGCTTGCTTCCACCACCACACTAGGAAGTACACACAAGGAGCTGACAACAGAGTGAGGAGAAGTGTAGGTTTAGAACTTGGGGTATTTGGGGTGCCTGTGGACCTAGTGGGAAGATCTTTGGTTGAGATACTCCCAGAGACTCATGACTGCACTCCCTGCTAAAGTCATGGGTATAATCAGAAAGAACTGCACCCGTTTAACTCTTGGATATTCCCACCAGGGGAATATCAGTACTCTGGGGTCTGCTGGAGAGAAATAGGTTTGTTCAACCATGTCCCACACAAATCACTGTCTGTTCTTTTCCACTGTGGGAGAGGTCTCCACTATTGGATAGTTCTGCTTCATGCAGTGTTGCCTTTGGCAGTGCTGGAAAAATTCCTCTTACCATCTCTACTATGACCAAACTTTAAAAAAAAATATGTATATATACATGTATATGTGTATATATGGAGGCTGTAAATATATATGTGTATAGATTATCAATACAAGTATATATTTCTATAGATTATAAATATATACACTTTTTTTCTTTTTGCTACAATGGCTTTCTGGATCTCCAATTGGGAAAGATGGACTCCTGCAAATTCTTTCTTGTGAGTATCTGCCTAGGTCAGCATCCTTCAGGTCTTTTACTAACCATGGCAAGAGGAGTTAGGGCATGTTTCTAGCTCTGCTTATTCCACATTCAGGTTTATCTGCCTATTATCAGATGTATAGGTTAATGAGATTTCCTTGGCCTAGTATGTTGGATCCTACTACATCCACAAGTTACCTTTGTTCATGAGTAGATGTCTTATTCATTGTTTAAAATGGTGGACAAAAAGGAGTGTCTTATACCACCATGATTCTAATGTCACTCAACCACCTCTGAGAACTTAATAATATGAACTTAAAACAGTTTCCAGTTTTATGTCCTGGTCCAGAATGATACTATGAGAAAAGCATGTACCAAACAAGACGGGCTCCAGGACCCATATTTGTTTCCAACCCCCACCCCCACCCCAAGATCTAGTATCAGAAACTGACCTCTGCTCTCAGAGAGGCCAAGACCAAATATTACCTGGGAGAGACTCTCACAGCCCTCCAAATCAGGTCTACAGTCCCGTACAGTCACCCAGTGTCTCTACTCAGCCACACTGATCTCAGCTGTTTCACAGTCTGCAAATCTCATTGCTGTCTGTCCTCAACCAACCTCCTTTGCTAGCACCTTGCTTATTTGTTACTGTGGCCTGTTTCCAGGGCTTCCAAAATAGGTTTCCAAGTTCTCCATCCAATGAGAGTTCAAACTATGTCACCTTATACAATAACACCATTTTTATTTTGTCAGACTTCGCAAATAAGAGAGAGAGGGGAATCAACCCAACTCCAAACACAAGCTCAACTCTTTGAAGATACTTGGACCCAAATATTTTATGGAGGATTCCTAGAAAATAAGATTATAATGGTCTTCAATTTATGTACTACAGCATCCCTCTATAATGCCTTGCAGATGTTCCACACTGTGTAATTAGCTACAAATGTGAAGGTCCCAGTGCTCATGTTCTGACTTGATCCAGAGTTAGAAATACTGAAAACTACTACCATTGGGTATCAAGCAGGGAATGTTTACTATGAATACTCAGGCAGAAACTAGGCCATGAGTCAGTCTTCCCCTGACTCTGTTGGTTACCACACCATTAACATTTTATGTTCTCTTCTTGATTCCCTAGTTTTTCATTTGCCAAGTTAGGTGCATTTCCAAGGTAAAGACCTGAGAGACCAAAGTTTTCAGTTCTTGAAAGGTTAGAAAGAACTCAGTTATAAAGAATATCTGTGCATGGCTTCTTTTTTCAGGGGTAAGTAGATCTTTAGTTGCTTTAACAATCTGTTCTGTTGTTATGGCCTGTTCATGTTTTATAATTGCTAATTTCTATTTTTCTAGAAAATTTTCCATTTCCTCTACATTTTCAAATAGCTCATGTAATTGTAGATAACCCTTTATAATTATTTTCACCATCCATACCTCTGGCTGGATCCTTGTTTCCACTTCTAATGCCATATGTTTGTTTTCCTTTCCTTTCCACCCAACCTCAATATGTTGGGCTTCCTTAGTCCTCTTCTCTATGCCACGTGGTTTCTTAGAAAACCTCACCTGTAGTCATGGCTTCAGCTACCACCCATGTTCTAAACAGTTTCAAATTTATCTTCAGGCCCGAACTCTTCCCTGAGCTCTAGAACCTCACTGTCAAACCTAACTCTCTTCATGGACATTTCAAAGGCATCTCATATATATTGTATAAAATGGAACTCATCATTCTAAGCCTGGGTACTCTACTATTTCTTATTTCATTGAATGGCATCACTGTCACCTATCAGCCCTTTCTGCTTATTAATTCCTATCTGCTGCATGTCCTAAATACCTCTTGATTCCATCAACTCTTCTCCATCACTGCCACCATCAAGTTATAAGAAGCACTCTCTTGGTGGATGACTATACTGTCTGCTAAGTGGGCTCCACATATTACCTTTTGTCTTCTCTCTAATGGATTCTCTTTCTGTGGCCTCAGCTATCATTTTTTATTTTAATTTTGAACTCATTTGCAAAATGCTCTCCCATTCAGTAGGCTGCCTTTTAGTTTTGTTGATGGTTTCCTTAAATGTGGGAAAACTTTTTAGCCTGATTCAGTCCCTATTGTTCATATTTGATTTGTTTTATCATTTGCTAGAGGAGAGAGGCTAAGTAAAATTTTGCTAAGACTCATGTCCAACAGTTCACTACCTATGTTTTTTTCTAGGAATTTTATGGCTTCATATTTTACATTTAGATCTTTAATCCAATTTGAGTATGTTTTCGAGTATGGGATAAATGGTCCAGTTTCATTTTTTTCCATGCAATTGTCCAGTTTTCCCAATAACAATTTTTAAAGATTTTATTTATTTATTTATTTATTTATATTTATTTATTTATTTATTTATTTGAGAGAGAGAGAGCGTGCAAGAGTGGAGGGGAGGGGCAGACAGAAGGAGAAGCAGGCTCCCTGCTAAGGTGGGAGCTCAAGGCAGGGCTTGATCCCAGGACTCTGGGATCATGACGGGAGTCAAAGGCAGATGCTTAACCAACTGAACAACCCAGGTGCCCCGACAGCATTCATTGAAGAGGTTATCTTTCCCCATTGTGCATTCTTGCCTCCTTTGTCATAGATTAATTGACCATATAAGCGTGGGTTTATTTCTAGACTCTGTTACATTCTATTGGTTTATGTATCTATTTTTATGCCATTATTATACCATTTGATTCCTGTAATTTTTAGTATAGTTTGGAATCTGGGAACATGGTATGTCAACCTTTGGCTTGTTTCTCAAGATGGCTTTGGCTATTGGAGGTCCTTTTTTGCTCAACAGAATATTTATGATTATTGATTCTTTTTTATGATTATTAATTCTAATTCTGTGAAAAATACTGTTGGTATTTTCATGAAGATTGCATTGAATCTGTAGGATGCTTTGATAATATGAACATTTTGATAATATTAATTCTTCCAATTCATGCACAGTATATCTTTCCATTTATTTGTATCATCTTAAATTTCTTTCTTCAATGTCTCACAGTTTTCAGAGTATAGTTATTTACCCTCAGTTAAATTTATTCCTAAGTATTTTATTTATTTTATTTATTCATTAATCCAGTATGTTGCATGCCAAATGTGGGGCTCAAACTCATGACTTCAAGGTCAAGACTCACATGTTCTACTTAATGAGTCAGCCAGGTGCTTCTGTTTCTAAGTATTTTATTCTTTTTGATGCAATTGTAAATAGGATTTTTTTCTTATTTTCTCTTTCTGCCAATTTGTTTTTAGTGTACAGAAATACAAGATATTTCTTTCTGTTGATTTTATATCCTGGAACTTTACTGAATTCATCTATTAGTTCTTTTTTTTTTTTTTTTAAATCTTTTTTTTTTTAATTTTTTTTATTTATTTATGATAGTCACAGAGAGAGAGAGAGAGAGAGAGAGAGAGAGGCAGAGACACAGGCAGAGGGAGAAGCAGGCTCCACGCACCGGGAGCCTGATGTGGGATTCGATCCCGGGTCTCCAGGATCTCGCCCTGGGCCAAAGGCAGGCGCCAAACCGCTGTGCCACCCAGGGATCCCTCATCTATTAGTTCTAATAGTGTTATAGTGGCATCTTTAGGAGTTTCTATATATAGTATCATGTCATCTGTGAATAGTGGTAATTTTACTTCTTTGTTAACAATTTAAAGGATTTTATTTCTTGTGTGATTGCTGTGACTAGCATTTCTAATATTGTGTTGAATAAAAGTGGTGAGACTATACATCCTAGTCGTGTTCCTTTTCTAGAACAAAAACTTTTCAGTTTTTTACCAGTGAGTATAATGTTAGCTGTGGGTTTGTCATGCCTGTAAAACATTTTCTGTATTACACTGAGGTATGTTCCCACCAAAATCACTTTGTTGGGAATTTTTAGCATGAACACGTGTTGCATTTTAAAATGCTTTTCTGTCTCTATTAAGGTAATCACACGATCTTTCATCCTTTCTCTTGTTAATTAGATGTCTTTTCTAGTCCTTGAGATATAACTTTAAATGGTTTATTTGAGGTTTTTCTTATCTCCTGAGATAGTTCTGTATTGCTATAAACTTCCCTCTTAGAACTGCTTTTTCTGGGTCCCAAAGATTTTGAAGCATGTGTTTGCATTTTCAATTCCCTCCAGGGATTTTTTTTAAATTTACTCTTTGATTTCTTCACTAAACCATTGAATTTTAGTGCATGTTTTTAGCTTCTGCCTGTTTGTTTGTTTTTTTTTTTTCTTGTAATTGGTATCTATTTTTATACCATTGTGGTCAGAAAAAAATGCTTGATGTAATTTTAATATTCTTAAATTTATTAAGACTTGTTTTGCGGCCTACCATGTGATCTTAGATAATATTCTATGAGTACCTGAAAAAAAATGTGTATTTTGCTGTTTGGAGATGAAATGCTCTATATATATCTGTTAGGTCCATGTAGTCTGATGTGTTTTCAAAGCCTATTTCCTTGTTGATTTCCTATCTGAATAACCTATCAATTGATGCAAGTAGGGTGTTAAAGTCCCATAGTACTATTGTATTACTGTCAATTTCTCTCTTTATATCTATTAATATTTGCTTTATATATTTAAGTACTCCCATGTTAAGCGCATAAATATTTACAATTATTATGTCCTCTTGTTCAATTGATTCTTTTATTATTATGTATGCTTTTCTTTGTCTCTTGCTACAATCTTTATTTTAATAACTATTTTGTCTGATACGGTATTGCTACCCTCACTTTTTTTCTTCTTCCATTAGAATATCTTTTGGAGAATATCTTTTTCCATCCTTCACTTTAATTTTTTTTTTAATTTTAATTTTTTTTTTTTTATGATAGTCACAGAGAGAGAGAGAGGCAGAGACACAGGCAGAGGGAGAAGCAGGCTCCATGCACCGGGAGCCCGATGTGGGATTCGATCCCGGGTCTCCAGGATCGCGCCCTGGGCCAAAGGCAGGCGCTAAACCGCTGCGCCACCCAGGGATCCCCCATCCTTCACTTTAAATCTATATGTGTTTTTAGGTCTGAAATGTCTGATATGCAGCATACAGATGGGTCTTTTTTTTTTTTTTTTTAATCCATTCAGTCATCTTATGTCTTTTGATTGAAGCATTTAAGTCCATTTACATTTAAGGTAATCATTGACAGGTATGTACTTATTATCATTTTGTTAACCATTTTCTGCTTGTTTTGTCATTTTTCTGTTTCTTTTTTCTTTTCTTCTCTTGTAGTTTTATGTCTTTCCCTAGTGTTTTGCTTTGTTTTTTTTCCTCTTTATTTTTCATGTATCTATTAAAGGGTTTTTGTTTTTTGTTATCATGGGTTTTATATGTGTACAGCAGTTTATATTCAGTTGATGGTCACCTAAATTCAAACACATTCTAAAAATACTAGAGTTTTACCCCTCCACATTTTATGTTTACAGTGTCATATTTCACTTTTATATTATTTGTATCCCATAATTAACCTTTAAAAAATATTTTATCTATTTATTTGACAGAGAGAGAAGAGAGCACATGCAGGGGGAGTGGTAGACAGAGGGAAAGGGATAAGCAGGTTCCCTGCTGTGCAGGGGGCCCTATGTGAAGCTCAATCCCAGGACCTTGGGATCATGACCTGAGCCAATGTCAGATGCTTAACCACCTGAGACACCCAGGCACCCCCTTCCTTGACTAATTTTTGTAGATATAATTGAGTTTATTACTTTCATTTTTTCACTCCCATACTCACTTTATAAATGATTAATCTATTATCTTTATGTTTGCTTTTACATATTAATTTTTTCCCTTCCATATATATAATTTTATTCTAGTTATGGCCTTTTCTTTCTAGTCCTAGAATTTCCTAATTTAACATTTTTATCAAGCTGATTTAGTGGTGATGAACTCCTTTAACTTTTGTTGTCTGTGAAGCTCTTTATCTCCTCTTCAATTCTGAAAGATAATCTTGGAGGGTAAAATATTTTGGGGTGCAGTTTTTTTCCTTTCAGGACTTTGAATATATCATGCCACTCCCTTTTGGCCTGAAACATTTTTGCTGAAAAACCAGCCTTTAACTTTATGGGATTTCCCTTATTTGTAAATGTTTTCTTTTCTCTTACAGCTTTTAAGATTATTTATCTTTAATTTTTTCATGTTAATTTTGTCTTGCTATAGACTTCCTTGGTTTTATTATATTTGGGGACTTTGGGACTTTCTAGACCTAGAATGTCTATTTCCTTTGCCAGATTAGGAAAGTATTCATCTATTATTTATTCAAATAAACTTTCTGCCCCCTTCTTCCTTTTCTTCTGGGATCCCTATAATGTAAATGTTATTACTGACTGATTTTACAGAGATCCCTTAACCTGTTCTCATTTTTACCATTTCTTTTTCTTTTTTGCTCTTCAACTTGTTTACTTTCCATTACTCTGTCTTCCAGATTGCCAAGCTGGGATTTGTTGGGTTGTTTTTCTTTGTTTGTTTGTTTGTTTGTTTGTTTTGCATCCTTTAATGTGCTAGTGACTCTCTCTGGTGTATTTTTTATTACAGTTACTGTATTTTTCAGCTCTCACTGGTTCTTTAATATTTTCTATTTCTTTGTTGAAGTTCTCACTGAGTTCATCCACTCTTCTCTCAAGTCTGGTAAATTTTTTTATGACCATTACAATGAACTCTTTATCACATATATTGCTCTTCTTCATTTTGTTAAATTCTTTTTCTATGGTTTTGTCTTCTTTCACCTGGGACAAATTTCTCCATCTCCTCATTTGTCTCTCTACGTTTTTCCATATATTAGGCAGGTCACTTATGTCTCCTAGTGTTGCAACTAGTAGCATTGTGTAGAAGGGTCCTGTGGTCACTGTAACCAGGTGCTCTAGGGTTGCCCCTGTGTTGGCTCCCTTGTGGTAGATGCTGGCCTTCAATCCAGCTAGCTGTAATGACATGCTTCACCTTCTAGGGAGCACTATTAGGCAGTTTTCTCCCCTCCTTGCTGAGAGGCACTGCTGCAGCATGTTCCTGGAAGGGATCAGCTCATAGCCTCGCTGTCTACAGTTAGTCACTGTGACAGTTGTGAGTGCACTGAAGGGCAGGACTTGTTCCCTGCACACCCAGCTGGAAGGCCTGTCTGTAGGAACAGCAGGAGTACTGCTGTGTGGGGTGGGTTAGCTTCCCTCCTCCCCAGGACTGGAGTCCCTTTGGAGTGGTGCTGGTCTTGGCCAACATTACTACCTGCTGGGTGTGACAGGATAGAAGCCACTTTGGAGGAGTCCCTTCCAGGGCAAGTGGGTTGGGTAGAGTGGATTTGCAGAGAAACACTAGAGCAGGGTGCATGATGCTAGCTAGGTCTTTGGAGAACAGTAGAACCAGCTCTCATAAGCATCTGGCTATTTAGGCTGGGAGAAGGCAAGAAAAACCACCCTACCAGCATATTTGTTCCTGAAGAAATCTGGTGGAGTTCTCTGCTCCTGTGGCATTTGTCCCAACATTAGTAAGTAAATCTGCAGGTATATCCCAGGCACTTTTCCCACTGCGCTCTGGGCTGTGTCTCATGCTGTTATTAGCACACTATCTCTTTAAGGGCAAGAGACTTGGCTTCCTACAGTCCTCCAGCTCACCTGGAGTTAAGCCCTGCTGGTTTTCAAAGCTACACATTATGTGGGCTTATCTTTCTAATGCAGGTCACCAAGTCCACAGGTGCCCAGTGTGGGGTCTGATCCCCTCACTCTTCTGTGCTTGTGATGTCTCTCTAGTTTGTGGTTAGTCAGTCTGGGGATTTGATTCCTGACTGTATCACCACTCCCACTCTTTTTGATGTGGCCTTCTCTCTATACTTACCGGTGGAAGATCTGTTCTGGTAGTCTTCAGATTATTTTCAGAGTGACATGTAATACATGCAGTTCTTGTTTTAGTGCATCTGGGACAAGGTGAGCTCAGGATCCTCCTACTCTGCCATCTATCTATCTTTCTTTCTTTCTTTCTTTCTTTCTTTCTTTCTTTTTCTCTCTCTTTCTTTCTCTTCTTTCTTTTCTTTCTTTCTTTCCTTTCTTTTCTGATTTTATTTATTTATTTGAAAGAGAGCAAGAGCACAGAGGGAGAGGGAGAAGCAAACTCCTTGCTGAGCAGGGAGCCCAATGGCAGGGCCCTGAGATCATGACGTGAGCTGAAGGCAGGTGCTTAATTACCTAAACCACCTGGGTGCCTCCTTCCCTCTCTTTCAACTCTTATTTAAATGTTTGGCCAGGGGCGCCTGGGTGGCTCAGTTGGCTAAACATCCAACTTGATTTCAGATCAGGTGATGATCTCAGTCATGAGATTGAGCCCTGTATTGGGCTCCCTGCTAGATGTGGACACTGCTTAGGATTCTCTTTCTCTCTTTCTGTCCCTCCCCACCCTCACTTGAACACATGTGTACACAGTCTCTGAATGAATGAATGAATGAATGAATGAATGAGTGAATGGTCAGAATTTACCTATGAAGACATCGGGTCCTGGATTTTCATTTCTTGGGAGATTTTTGACTGATTCAATTTTGTTACTAGGAATCAGTCTGCTCATATTTTGTATTTCTTTTTTATTTAGTCTTGAAAGATTGTGTATTTCTAGGATTTTATCCATTTCAATTTTTCATTCTATTGTCTTATAATCCTTTGAATGTTTGTGGTCAGTTGTAACTTTTGTTTCATTTCTGATTTTGTTAAGAGTTCTCTCTCTCTTTTTTATGAGTCTGGCTAAAGATTCAATTTTGTTAATTTTTTTCAAAAACAAGCTCTTAGTTTCAGTTATTTTTATTTTATCTTTTTAGTCTCTTATTCATTGCCACTCTAATCTTTATTATTTTTTTCTACTGATTTTGGGCTTTGCTCTTCTTTTTCTAGTTTCTTTAGATGTAAGGTTAGATCATCTGAGATTTTTCTTGTTTCTTGAAATAGTTCTGCATATAAATTTCTCTCTCAGAACTGCCTTTCCTGCATCCTAAGGGTTTTGAGCCATTATTTTTCCATTTTATTTTGTCTCCAGGGATTTTCTTACTTCCCTTTTTTTTCATTAACCCATTAGTTATTTAATAGAATATTGTTTAACCTCCATGTGTTTGTGGGGGTTTTTTCCCAGTTTTTTTCTTGTAATTGCTTTCCACTTTAAAATAGTTGTGATCAGAAAAGATAATTGATATAATATCAGTGTTCTTAAATTTATTGAGATTTGTTTTGTGGCCTAAGTACTGATATATCCTGAGAAATTTTCCATGTGTACCTTCCTATACTTTTTTTTCAATCTCTCCTCCCATCTTCACTCTCTTTGCCCAAATCCCATCATTCCTTTGAGTTCTTCCTCAGAAAGGTTTTCTGATAACTCTCTTCTCTGAATCTACAGGGTTTGATATCTCCTTTACTCATTTTGACACTAAATAATAAACTTCATGTTACTTTTTTTCAAGTGTGTATGTATTCTTGATTAGCCTATTTTGATATGTAGAGATCCTGTATCTTTAAATTTATTTTATGTCTCTCATCATGTTGTATGGTGCCAGACATGTGAATCACAGTGGTAATGATATCAGATATAGGAAGAGCAGGTGTATCTGTGTGGGGATATAGCAACTGCCCATCCATTTCCTCTCAGCACTCAACTCCCTTGTGCATGCAGAAGCTTCTAATGGAAATCCCCTATGAGCATGCCCAGGACACTATGCGGCTATTAATCATGCCTTGCCTGCTTGCAGGACATGCCATGGTGTTGGCAAGTTGTCTCAATGACAAAAGAGATTTTGTCCATCAATACTCCAGCCTCCTCTATTCTCAGGTGGCATAACTCTGGGATGTGCTTTACATGGTCTCCCAGGGATCCCAGCAGACTCTGTCCCACTTACCAACAGAGGCAATCTACTAATTACAATGCACTGTGTCTTATTTGCCAACGCGTCCCTGTCTCCCACATTCCAGATCCTTCCTCTATCACTTCCCAAACAAATTTCTTCCCCTTAAAGTGAAATCCCCATCACAAGTGTGCTTCTTAGGAGATGAAACTCATGACCATTTATGGACATTTCTGTGTTCTTAAAAGGATCATTTTTCATCTAGAAATTAATAAGGCTTAAAAAAAACAAGTCCCAACTATACTTTATTCAAACTAATAGCACAAGAAGAGTTTCTGATAGAATTCTCAAAATTAACTTAGTTTGGCAATACCAGACTTCAGTCCAAGAGATCAGCCCGATGATGCAAAGCTGACACTATCACTCACTGATTGTCCATGGGAAAGTTGATCAACTTCTTCAGATATCAGGTTCCTAACTTAAAAATGGATAGTGACACCTTGTTTGTTTTTTCTAAGGTAGAGAAAGGACAGTGCAGAATTCGACCCTACAGGAACACAGTCATCAAACCTTTGCTCCAATAGACTGTCATTTGCTGTTTAAGTGTTAAGAGTGTGAATGAATGAACTAATAAACCTACCAAGGAAGCAACAGTGGGCAGAAAAAAATGAATGAAAACTTGGCTTTATAATGCAATATGAGTTGCCTGCAATTACTGTAAATGTCCACAAGATGTCATTACTTTCCACCAATTCAGAAAAACCATCCCCTTTTAAGTCAAGACCGAGATCTTTGGACAGAGATAATTTATGATTTATAATTGAAAGAGGTGTCACTTCTAATGCCTTTGACTGCCTCCTTGCCTTATCTTAAATCTCTCTCAAGAAATACTATAAAACCTAGACTTTAAATAAAGTTTGAGACTCAATGCTCTCCTGTTGGGAAACATTAAGAGGACACCCACTCATGGGGTCCTTATATGACAGCAAAAATAATGGAAGCACTGGAGACCTTGCTTTAAGCTTTTAACCTACTCAGTTACAAAGCTTCTCTCAGCCCTTTCTTGTAATTCTAGCATCCTCCCTGCTTCAGACTCTTGGGAGACAGTGATTCTGCAACATCCAAAAAGCAACACACTGGAATTTTCCCTCTTCAAATACTTGTCACACTTTTGCTCACCAGGACCGATGTTCAAATGACTGCAGTGAGTTTATGTGTGGTATGTATGCCTTTATCCAGTTCAGAGCAGTTCTATGCCTACTGGGTTTTTTTTTTCCAGCATAGTTAGCATCTAGTTTGCAAATTATTATTATTATTATTATTATTATTATTATTAGTTTTTACACATTTTAAGAATACCAAAATTATGTTAACCAGGGTCAATATTTTAACTTCAGCTATATTTAGTATTGACATACTAAATAGGTTTAATTTAAATACCTTATTCATACAAGATCTACTAATGCAAAATATGCTTACAGATTGAAGATTTTTAAAGGTCTCAGATAGCTTTGAGGTTTTGTGTACTTTATTACTCTTCTCTACTGAGATTCTTTCTCCTAATCTTTTTTATTGACATTAGGATAAATTATCTTTATTAATAGCAATTCAAATCTGGTGAGCCAGAGAAGGCCATGAACTCATTCTGTCATAAAAAGATGTTTCTTTGCAGGTTTTTAAAAGATCATTCAACTTTATGGACGAAAGAGTGGCTTTGCTTTAAAGGACCATATTTCCTTTACAAACACATCCCACTTACCAAGAAGCTAAATCAAGTCACTTAGCAGTGGACAGGTTAAATGAGGCCTCAGAGAAGCAGACTTCAGCCTCATTTTCTGATGGATTCTGAGATATCTAAAACATTTCTAATATGTTTATTATTGAAGTAAAATTGGTATGCAGTTATATTAGTTTCAGGTATACAACCCATCTGACAATTCTGTATGTTACTCAGCACTCACCATGGTAAGTATAGTCACCATCTATCACCATATAGTTACAATATTATTGACTACATCCCCTATCCTATACTTTTCATCTCTGTGAATTATTTATAACTAAATATTTATAGCTCTAAATCCCCTTCACCTAGTTCATTTATCCCCCAATCCACCTTCCTTTTGGCCACCACCAGTTTGTTCTCTAGGAGTCTGTTTCTATTTTCTTTGTTCATTTGTTTTGGTTTTTAGCTTTTACATGTACACGAAATCATATGATACTTGTCCTTCTGTCTCTGAATTATGTGACTTTGCAAAATACCCTCTAGGTCTATCTATGTTGTTGCAAATGACAAGACTTCATATTCTGTATGGCTGAATAAAATTCCATTGTGTGAACATGAAAAGCAACTTTAAAGGGATTGTTAAATTATTTTTCTGCTTCATTAGTGTAATGAAATGCATCAGAATTTTGTATATTAATTTTGTATCCTGCCACTTTACTGAGTTCATTTATAAATTCTAACAGTTTTTTTGGTGGCATCTAGGAATTTATCTGTTTCTTCTAGGTTGTCTAATTTGTTGGCATATAGTTTTTCATATTTTATAACCCTTTGTATTTACATAATGTTGGTTGTTATTTCTCCTTCATTTCTCACTTTGAGTTATTTCTCTCTTTCTTGATGAGTCTGGCCAAAGGTTTATCAATTTTATTTTTCAAAGAACCAGCTCTTGGTTTCATTTACCTTTTGCATTTATTTATTTACGTGTTCGGTCATTTATTTCATTTTATTTTAGAGAGAAGTAGAGAGCATGAGTTGGGGGAGGAGTACAGAGAATTCCAAGCAGACTCCACACGGACCATGGAGCCCAACACAGGACTCAATCCCAGGACCCTGAGAGCATGACCTGAGCCAAAATCAAGGGTCGGACGCTTAACTGACTGAGCCAGCCAGGTGCCTCTTGTATGCATTTAGTTTCTATTTTATTTATTTATGGTCTAGTCTTTATTATTGCCTTCCTTATATAATTTGAGCTTTGTTTGTTCTTCTTTTCTAGTTTCTTTGGTGTAAGGTTGGATTATTTATTAGATTTTTTTCTTCTTTCTTGAAGTAGGTAGCCCTGTATCACTATAAACTTCCTTTTTAGAATTGCTTTTGCTGCATTCCAAAGATCTTGTATCATTGTGTTTCTATTTTTGTCTTCATGTATTTTTTTATTTCCTCTTTGATTTCTTCATTTAGCCATTGGTTGTTTAGTAGAATATTGTTTAGCTTCCATGTGTTTGGATTCTTTTCTAGGTTATTTTTTTTTCCTTGTAATTGATTTCTAGTCTCATATCATTGTGGTCAGAAAAAATACTTGACAAGATTTCAGTCTTCTAAAAGTTCTTGAGACTTGTTTTGTGGCCTAACATGATGTCTTCTGGAAAATGTTCCATGTACACTAGAAAAGAATGCGTATTCTGGTTTTGGGGGGAATGGAATATTCTGTATTTATCTATTAGGTCCATCAGGTCTAATGTGTCATTCAAAGCCTGTTTCCTTGTTGATTTTCTGTCAAAATGGTCTATCCATTGATGTACATGGGGTATTAAAGTCTACTATTAATATCAATTTCTCCTCTTAAATCTATTAATATTTGCTTTATGCATTTAGATGCTCCAATGTTGTGTGCATAGATTTTTTTAAAAGATTTTTTTTACTAATTCATGAGAGACACAGAGAGAGAGGCAGAGACAGAGGCAGAGGGAAAGCAGGCTCCCCACAGGGAGCCCAGTATGGGACTCAATCCCAGGAACCTGGGATCATGACCTGAGCCAAAGGCAGACACTTAACCGCTGAGCCATCCAAGTGCCCAGGTGCATAGATATTTGCAATTACTATATTCTCTTGATTGGTCCCTTTTTCATCCTGGAATGCTTTTCTTGGTCTCTTGATTCAGTCTTTATTTTCGTTTTTTGTTTGTTTTTTAAAAGATTTTATTTATTTATTCATGAGAGACACAGAGCGAGAGAAAAGCAGAGACACAGGCAGAGGGAGAACCAGGCTCCACGCAGGAAGCCCTACACAGGACTTGATCCCGGGTCTCCGGGATCACAACCTAGGCCGAAAGTGGCGCTAAACTACTGAGCCACCAGGCTGCAAAAAAAAATTGTGAACCATAAGGGAGTGGAATGATATCATTCAGTCATTGTTTTAAAGCATTTTTTTCTCTGATGGAAGTATAACTTCCCTGGCTTCCCCAACCCCGCCAACTTTTACTTACATGGAATATCTTTTTTCCATCCCTTCAACCACCGTTTGTATGTGCTTTAAGTTAAAAATTAAAGTGAGTCTCTTGTAGGAAGTATATAGATGGGTCCTGTTTCTTCATCTCTTCAGTCACCCTATGTGCTTTGATTGGAGCACTTAGTCCATTTACATTTAATGTAATCACTGGTAAATATTTATTGGTATTGTTTTTTTATTTTTTTCTGATTGTTTTTGTAGTTCTTAGTTTTTTTCTTCTTACTGTCTTCCCTTGTGGTTTAATGTCTATTTGTGGTTCCCTTGTGGTTTAATGTCTATGTTGCAATGCTTGCATTACTTTCTCTTTATTTTTTATACATCAATTATAGCTTTTTGTTTGTGGTCATCATTGGGTTCATATATAACATCCTATGTGTTTGGAGAATATATTAAGTTCATATATATTCTAAAAGCATTATATTTTATTCCCTTCCATGCTTTATGTATATAGTGTCATATTTTACATCTTTTTATTGTTCATATCCCTTCACTAATTTTTGTAAATGTAATGATTTTATTACTTTTGTGTTTTGACCTTCATACTAGTTCTGTAAGTGATTAAATTACCTTAATTATATGTTTGCTTTTAACAGTGGAATTTTTTACTTTCATAGGTTTATTCTAATTATGATCTTTTCTTTCCATGTAATTCCCTTTAACATTTCTTGTAAGCTGTCTGAATGGTGATGAACTCTGTTAACTTCTGTCTGGGAAACTCTTCATCTCTCCTTCAACTCTGAACAATAACCTTGCCTGGTAGAGTATTCTTGGTTGCAGGTTTTTTTTCCTTGCAGCAATTTAAATATATCATTCCACTCCCTTACGGTTCACAATTTTTTTTTGCTGAAAAATTATCTAGTAACCTTATGGAACTTTCCATGTATGTAACTGTTTTTCTTTTCTCTTATAGCTTTTAAGATTCTATCTTTAATTTTTTTCATTATCATTATTATGTGATTTGCTGTGGACCTCCTTGAGTTTATATTGTTAGGAGCTCTCTGCTTCCTACACCTGGGTGTTTGTTTCTTCCACAGATGGAAGTTTTCAGTTGTTATTTCTCCAAATAATTTTCTGTACCCTTGTTTCTTTTTCTCCTTCCAGTATCACTATAATGTGAATGTTATGCTCAATGATATTCCTAAACCTATTTTCATTTTTTATTATTTTTTTCTTTTTTGCTCTTCAGTTTGGTTGCTTCCATACCATTGATCTGTTCTTTTGCCATCTCTAGTTTACTAGTGTTATTGTGTTCCTCAACTCTGACTGGTTTGTTTTTTGGGAGGTTTGTTTCGTTTTATTTTTTAGAGAGTGGTTTTTTAGAGGGGAAGGGAAGAGAGAGGGAGGGAGGGAGGGAGGGAGGGAGAGAGAGAGAGAGAGAGAGAGAGAGAGAGAGAGAGAGAATTTTAGGCAGTCTCCACTTCCAGCATGAAGCCCTACACAGGGCTCAATCTCATGACTCTGAGATCATGACCTGAGCTGAAATCAAGAGTCAGATGCCACCCAAGTGCCCTGAATGGTTGTTTTTTTATATTTTCTATATCTTTGTTTTTTATATTTTCTACATCTTTGTTGAAATTCTGAGTTTGTCTACTCTTTTCTTTAGTCCAATGAGTATCTTAATAACATTACTTCAAAGTGTTTATCAAGGATATTTTTATCTCTATTTTGTTTAGCTCTTTTTCTATGATTTTGCCTTGTTCTTTCACTTGAGACATATTTTATGCCTCATTTTGTCTAGTTCTCTCTCTTTTTTTCTCTATATTAGGTAGGTTATCAGAAACTCCTGGTCTTCAAAGTAGTGGTCTTTTAAAGAGAGGGTCCTGTGGTGTCTTATAGTGCAATCCCCTGGTCTCTAGGACCAGATATCTAAGGGTATTCTATATGTGGACTCTGTGTCCTCTACTGTTGTGGCTGAGCCAGTTTCCATGGACACACTAGTGGATAGTTCTGGCCTTCAGCCCAATTGGTTGCTATGACCCACTTCATCTTCTATGGGCACATTGGCATGATTTGCTTCTCATGATAATGTGAGGCCTGGCTATGGTCACCATGAGCTCACTGTTAGGTGCCTGGGATCCAGCTTAGTTGTTTGCACTTAGCCTCTGTGAGGGCTGCGTGTATATCATAGGGCAAGACTTTCTCCTTGTAGAGCCAGCTAAGAGGCTCTGCTGCAGGAACCGAATGCCTGCTGGTGTGTGGTATTATTCCCCTACCTCCTCAGTGCAGGACTTACTTTGAAGTGATGCTGATCCTAGTTGAGGCTACCTGCCTTGGAGGGATGACTGGCTGGAATAGGAACTGCTTTGGAGGGATGCCTGCCCCAGTGAGTGCGTTGGGTTGGGACAGGTCTGCAGGGGAATGCCAGGGTGGGTCATGCAGTGCCAAAAACTTAGATGGAGAGTGTTAGAATTGGCTCCTGCAAGTAACTGACTATCTGAGCTAGGTGGTGAGGCAAGAAAAATGTCATTTACTAGCACTTTTGTTCCCAGAGAAATCTTCTGCAGATCCCCGCCCCTCTAGCACATGCCTTAATATTACTCAATAAATGTTTCATATAAACCCCCAGGGTCTTTTCAAACTACTGCTCTATGTTGTGTCTCCCACCAAGTTATTTATCATGCTGGTTCTTCAAGGATGCAGACTTAGTTTCCTATCACCTCCAGCTCCCCTGGGGTTAAGCCCTAATGATTTCTAAAGCTCCCAAAAGTAAGTCCCACTGATTTTTCAAAGCCAGAGTTATGGGGATTTGTTTTCCCAATGAGTATCCCCACAGCCAAGGGAACCTAATGTGCATTCTGATCCTCTACCTCCTCTGTGTTTGTGGTGTCCCTCCTATTTGTGGTTAGTTGTGCTGAGGGTTTGGATCTCAATGGCATCTCCACTCCTCCTACCCTTTATGATGTGGTCTTTTCTCTATGACTAGCTGTGGAAGATCCATTCTGCCCGTCTTCACGTTGTTTTCTGATTTTGTTGCATAAATGTAACTGTTGCCTCAGGGGGTCAGCTTACCATGGGACAAGGTAAGCTCAAGCTCCTCCTAGTCTGCCATGATCCCTCTCTCCTGTCAAAGTGTCTTCTTACTGATAGTAATTTTAAAAGACAAAGTTGGCAATTGATTTATCTTTTAAATTTTTTTTAAATTATAGACCGTGTTCAAGCCAACCCCCATCGTGGCCTCACTAGTTTTCATTCCTTGATGTGTTCACTGGAGCAGAAGAGAAAGGGATGGAAGATTTTGATCACTTGGGGTATACTCAACTGTAAAGTTAAATAAGAAAAAAAAAACCCCAAACTCTCTAGTAAGTATTAGACTTTTGTAAAAATCAGTGCCTATAAAAAGAATAACTAGAGGGGCATTTGTGTGGCTCAGTCGGTTAAGCATCCAACTCTTGATCTCAGCTCAGGTCTTGATCTCAGGGTCATGGGTTCAAGTCCCATGTTGGGCTTTATGCTGGGCATGGAGCCTACTTGAAAAAAAAAGGAAGAACAACTAGAAAAGTTCTTAAACTGCAAAAGAAAAACTAGAAATACAATAAAATGTCAACAGTTTCTGGGATTATGGGTGCCTTGTTCTTTTCATGAATTTAAAACTTTTCTAAAAGGAGTTTTTCATTTCTGAAGCAATAATCAATGCCCAATAATTAGGGGGATGTTTTCAAAACTATGGCACATTTATTCATAGACTAGTACACACAGCTATTAAAAACAACTTTTAGGAAGTTTATATAATAACATGGGAAATGCTTATATTTCTGAAAAGCCATATGCAGGGTATAGAATTTCTCTGAAAGACTGAAAAAAAAAAAAAAAAAAAAGATAATAGTGGCTCTCTCCAGGGAATGGGACAAGAGAATTGAGGATAGATGTAGGTGGTAGAATTACTTTTTCTCTGTAAATTTTTTTTAACACTGATCAGATTGGCAAAAACAAAAATATAATCATACCAAGTACCAGTGATAATGTGAACAAATACCTACTCTACATTGCAGGGCAGGAGGTAAATTCCTATAACCATCTGGAGAGCAATCACATGTAGACAAGCTCAAAAATCTATTCCTTTATACCGAGATCCTGTGATTCTACTTCCCTATATTTACCTTATTACCCCATGTGTGTACAGAGAAATCCAAAAGGGTGTCTTCATGGCTTAATACCATAGAAACAGTAAGAACAGCCTAACGGTCCATTGTGGACAGAATCATGTGCCCCCAAAATTGTTTTGTTTGAGGTCTTAAATCTCGGTACCTCAGAATGTGACTATATTTAGCAATAGGGTCTTTAAAGAAATAAATTAAAATGAAGTCATTGAGGTGAGCTCTAATCCAATATGGTGTCCTTATAAGAAGAGATTAGGACACAGACATGTAGTGAAAGAAAACCATGTGAAGATAAAGGAAGATGGCGATCTACAAGCCAACAAGAGAGAAGAAATCAACCCTGGGATGCCTGGGTGGCTCAGTTGTTTGTCTAATTCAACAACTTCTTAATTTTGGCTCAAGTCATGATCTCAGGGTCATGAGATCGAGCCCCAAGTCAGGCTTCATTCTGAGTGTGGAGCCTGCTTAAGATTCTCTCTCCCTCTTCTTCTGCCCCTCCCTGCCCCTACTTGTGCTCTCTCACTCTTTTTGTCTTAAAAAAAATTTTTTTAAGTAATCAACCCTGCCAACACCTTAATCTCAGACTTCTAGCTTTCAGAACTGTAAGACAGTAACTTTCTGTTGCTGAGGCCATCCAGTTTGTGATACTTTGCTATGGTAGCCTGAGTAGATGAATGGAAAATCCATCAGTAGAAGATGGAAAAATAAAGCCATGGTTATGCAGACCAAAGTCCCACTGACTACCAAAAGTTGTAAAAGATGAGAGTCTCAGAAATATGGAATCCCATTAGTAGATAACCCCCAGGAATTTAGTTCAAGTATGTTGATCCTATATCCCACCTGAACCCCAGTGGCCAGAAGTTTGATCTAACACCATATTCAAGGGAAAGCCTGGATGTTAAAGGTCAAAGAAACATCGTGCCTTTGGTCATTACTAAGGCCATTTATAGGGTTGTTCTCCAAGTAGAGGACAGATGCCCAAAGCCAGCTTGCTTCCTTGGGATTCCTCCTCTCCCTCACCCTAGAGAAAGAACCCTGTTAGGGTGAATGGAATTCAATCCTTCAATCATTTGTTCAATCAACACTGACGCCAGTACCCCTTTGGGTCCAGAGTCTTGTTAGGTATGAAGATATAAGATAAACACAACCTGTCAGGCAGCTGGCAGTCTGGCTGGGGAGAGACAAATGAAATCAAGTCGTGGCACAAAGTATTACTGGGGATCTGTGAGCAGAACCGAGGTGAGTGGAGAAAGACATCACAGTGAAAACAGCATCTTGCACTTTGTATTTTCTCTGCCAGAAAGGCCTTTTTTACTTTGGGAAACATCTGCTCAAAAAAGGAAGGTCTTTCAGGCTGCAGCAATAAAAGATAACAAGGGCACAGAGTCACAAATGCCCCAGGCAGCTGGGGCAGGGCTCTAAGTGGGTCAGCTGCATTGCCTGGTAGGAGGGGTGGGAACCAGGCTGGTCAGGGTCAGAGGCGAAGAGGTAGGTTTTAAGTTGCAGACAGTAGGAGTGGACAGAATTTTTTATGAAGACTGGCCTGATGGGCTGTCCAGGACGATTCTCTGGTAGTAGCTTGCAAAAGGACGAGAGGGAGACAGGACTGGTAGCCAGGCAGAAAACCTGTCCCAGCATCCAGGGCTTTTCCAGGCCGGTGCACACAGAGCTAGTTGTGACTCGAGACTGCAGCTGAAAATGCTGAAAGGTCATTTTGCCTCTGAAACACAAGGCAAAAGACAGAAAAAAAGGCCTGGAAAGAATGGATGATTGTAGCTGGCAACTGCTTAGCCTGTGTACATTTTAATGTCAAAAGTGCTTATTCTGTGTGAATTTTCTTTGAGAACAAAAGGGGCCATTTGATCCCCAGGGCTATGTGGATCCAGAAAGCCATAGAGAAAAGTGCTGTGCTATCCAGAAAAGTGCTCCCGATCTGCCTCCACTGGTTGTATCAGCATTTCAGGGAAAACTGAGAGGCTGATATTATGCCATGGCACGTAGAAGCCAGCTGGTACCCAGGGAAGGCAGGTGTCCAGGTCACTGAAACACCCAACTGCTCACCTGTGCCCCCATTTTTAGGCCTTAGAAGGGCATGCTCATCTATCATAGAAATTATAGGAAATTTAGGAGGCTCATCCCAAACCCATTTTCCCATGAGATGCACTCTGCTGGGTCAAAGAATTTGCTTCTACCCTCAATTCTGCTACAGAAGAGCTCTGTGATACAATGAACCTCATCAGACTCCCTGGGCCTCCGTTTTCTCAGATGTTAAAAACATGAAACCAGTCATGCCCACATCTGGCTGCACATCAGAATTCTGTGGGGAGTGAGTTAAGAATACTAATTCCTAGGCATAACTACCTACAGATATCAGGTTACTGGGGAAGGGGACCCTGGAGATTATAACCACATATCTGTTAGCTGCCAATCCCCAAGGTCTTATCCAAGGGTGATCTATATTCAGTTTATAAGATATAAGTTCACTTTATAAGATATCCTTGTACTTACAAATTCAAATTATAGAAAGCATAGCACCACTTCCAACCCTATGGTCAATATTTTGGCTAGAATTCTGCACGGTTCTCACAAGAGGCTTAGATGACTCCTGGATATACCCTGCTCCATTCTCTAGCACTTACTGAATTCTCCATCACACTGGGTCTGTCCCCTTCTCCCTTCCTATGCCAGCCAAACTGGAACCAATTCTACCTTCTTTAAGATTAAAAGTAACTCCAGCCATGGAGGTAAGAGATGAATATTCCATAATAATCCAGAATTCTATCACATCCAATTCTTCAAGGTCACCCTGGCCAATCCACCTACGGGGATTTCCCCTTCTCAGGCCTTGTCACTTCCGGCCGGGACATTCTTCTGCTGCAGAGCAGTGTGTGCCTAATTTCCTCCAAGTTCTGTCCATTTCTCCCCTATAGCAGTTTGCTCCATACTACCTACATCAGGTATTGAAACTAGGCCAAACTCTGCATATTTCAAAATGCACTAAGGATCCTCTTAAAAAGTCCTTGAGGACCACAAACACTGACAGAAGCTTCAAAACACCTTCTCTTGAATGGAATCAAATGATATAGTTTGACTCTCACTTCACCAGTTTGCTCCTTCCCCTAACTAGCAGAGAGTAAGAGAAGATGGAAATAAGGGCAGTTGGCACTTTCAACAGTGAATCTATTTCCCCACTCCTTGCATATGTTTAATAACTCCCCCAAGTGGCAGGACCAGGCAGTCTGCTGCTAAAATTATTTTGTCTCTCTGAAAACGTAAGTGCTTCTGCACCAAGGGGAAGATGGATTTTGGAGTTGCCCAGACTAGGACTTGAACCCCAGCTCCTCCACTAACTAGGTGGGCGACCTTGGGAAGTTATTTAAAATCTCTGAGCCTTGGTTGCATTATACTCTTGCTTTCCTATAAGTACGGAGCTACCTCATTTCGTGGTGCCTGATGGTGGCCCAGCACAGCAACATTACTGTGTTCCAGCCTCATGTACAGGACTCTTGTCCTGTCCTTTGGAATCAAGCTTGCCCTTGTGCCCTTCCACATCTGAAAAAAAAGGGGGGGGGATAATACCAAGTTCACAAAACTATATGAGGTAACATTAGATATGATGGGAAATGTCAGTAAAAGCTAGCTTTCATCTTCTAGCATCCGGTAGGCAACCTTGAAAAGTTTAGGGAATTAGACAAAGCTCATGTGGGATGAGCTTTCTGCAAATACCTCTTCCCCTGGGCCTCATAAAGTCATTCACTGAGCATGGGACCTTTACTAAACATCCTCCTGGAGGAAGATTAGATGCCCCACTACGACTACAGGCAAGTATGAAAGCACAGTCTGCTCCTTTGGGTGGCCACTGCATTAACAGGTAATGATATGTTGCAATGCCAACATCTAATTTCAGGACAAGGGCAAGCTTGATTCCAAAGGACAGGACAAGAGTCCTGTACATGAGGCTGGAAAACAGTAATGTTGCTGTGCTGGGCCACCATCAGGCACCACGAAATGAGGTAGCTCCGCACTTATAGGAAAGTAAGAGTATAATGCAACCAATCACTGAATAATTCTGAAATCCAGGGTTGTCCTGGGCACACACCTAGATCATGTCTTTTTAGTCATAGCTCTTTGAGCACAGAGAATGGGTCTTCAGCATCTTTTACCTGCAGTATCTAACAGAGTATCAGGCCCATGCCAGACCTAACATTTAAGAAGTGAATGCATCTGTTAATGTCCATTGATGGCCAGATGAGGGAGTTTCAGACTACTTAAACTGACTGCCCAAGTGAATATTTTATATAATGGGCATTCAGGATCCCCTGAAAACACAAGCCTTTATTTCAAAAACTAGTTCTGAAAACCAGAAAATATTTCGCAGTTCAAAAGTGACTTCAACAGAACCTTCTAGTGCAATGATGCATTAAACTAATTCATTCAATCCCTCATTCATTCAACAAACACTTACTAAATCATTACATGCCAGGCACTATGCCAAGTTCTGGAGACAAAAGAAATAAAATGTGGTCCCTTGAGAGGGGTTGCACATTGGTCAATATTTTTAAACTTCCCATGTGGTTCTGTGCAGCCAAAGTGGAGAGGCTGCCCAGGATGACTGTCTTCTCAGAGCCTGTATAGTATAGCAGGGTGCACTCATACCAGTTCTGGAGACCACCTGCCATGCCCTCTTTTCTCCTCCCAATTTCCTAGTTTCTGCCTTCTTTCCCTTCAAATATATATAAAAAAACCTCACCGAATTATTGCTTTTGCAACTATTGAATAATGTTCCTTGTTGTTACCTTAAAGAGGAAAAGAAAACCCCCCAAATAAAATATTTTAGATTTGGCTTTTTTCAAAAACAAACTATGAAATCTAGTTCTTTCATTTTTTTCCTTTTAATTCCAGTGCAGTTAACATATAGTGTTATATTTGTTTCAGATGTACAGTCTAATGATTCAACAATTCCATATATTACTCAGTGCTCATCATGGCAAATGTGCTTTTAATCCCCTTCACCCATCCCCCAACTCCCCCACCCCTCTGGTAACCATCTGTTTGTTCTCTATAGTCAAGAGTTTGTTTTTTGGTTTGTCTCTTTTTCCATTGTTCATTTGTTTTACTTCTTAATTCCACATGAGTAAAATCATGGGGTATCTGTCCTTCTCTGATTTCACTTAGCATAATGCCCTCTAGCTCCATCCATGTCATTGCAAATGGCAAGATTTCATTCTTTTTATGGCTAATATTCCATTGTGTGTGTGTGTGTGTGTGTGTGTGTGTATACACTATATCTTCTTTAACCATTCATCATCAAATTGATGGACATTTGGGCTACTTCCATAATTTGGCTATTGTAAATAATGCTGCTATAAACATTGGAATGCACGTATCCCTTTGAATCAGTGTTCTTCTATTTTTTGGGTAAATACCCACTAGTGCAATTTCCGGATTGTAAGGTACTTCTATTTTTTATTTTTTTGAGAACCATCCATACAGTTTTCCACAGTGGCTGCACCAGTTTTCATTCTCACAAACAGAGCAGGAGGGTTCCTTTTTCTCCACATCCTCATCAACTCTTTTCCTGTGGTTTTTATTTTAGCTATTCTGACAGGTATGAAGTGATATCTTGTGGTTTTGATTTACATTTCCCTGATAATGAGTGATGCTGAGCATCTTTTCATGTGTCTGTGGGTCATCTGTATGTTTTCTTTGGAGAAATGTCTGTTCATGTCTTCTCATTTTTAAATTGGATTGTTTATTTTTTGGGTGTTGAGTGTATCAGTTTTTTATATATTTTGGATATTAACCTTTTATTGGATATGTCATTTGCAAACATCTTCCATTCAGTAGGTTGTCTTTAGTTTTGTTGATTCTTTTACTCTGCAGAAACTTTTATTTTGATGTAGTCGGAAAAGATTTTTTTTGCTTTTGTTTCTCTGGCCTCAGGAGACCTGTTTAGAAGGATGTTACAGCCAATGTCAGAAATCACTGTCTGTGTTCTCTTCTAGGATTTTTATGGTTTCAGGTTGCAAAAACAAAGCTGGAAGTATCATGATTCCAAATTTCAAGTTATATTACAAAGCTATAGTAACTGAAATAATATGGTACTGGCACAAAAAGAGACACATAGATCACTGGAAGACTATAGAAAGCCCAGAAATAAGCTGACAATTATATATCCAATTAATCTTTGACTAAGGAGGCAAGAATATACAATGGGAAAAAGACAGTGTCTTCAAGAAATGGTGCTGGGAAAACTGGACAGTGACATACAGAAGAATGAAACTGGACCACTTTCTTACATTTCACTTTGAGTCTGTTTTGTGTATGGTGTATTTCTTTTAAACCAAAAGCTCACTGACCCAAAACTGTTTAATCAATGTATATTTAGGACAGTGTGGAACTCTACAAATTTCAGTATTTTTTCTAGTTCTGTGAGAAATGCTATTGGTATTTTGATAGAGATTGCATTGAATCTGTAGATTACTTTGGGTAGTATAGACATTTAAATAATATTAATTCTTCCAATCCATGGAAATGGTATATCTTTTTATTTTCTTGATCATCTTTCTTTCATCTATGTTTTATAGTGTTCAGAGTATAGATCTTTCACCTCCTTGGTTATGTTTCTTCCTAGGTATTTTATTCTTTTGGAACCATTGTAAATGGGATTGTTTTCTCAATTTCCCTTTCTGCTACTTCATTATTAGTGTAATGAAATGCAACAAATGTTTATGTTAATTTTGTAACCTGCAACATTACTGAATTCATTTATTCTGATAGTTTTCAGAATCTTTAGGGTTTTCTATGTATACTATCATGTCATCTGCATATAGTGACAATTTAACTTTTTTTCTTATTAATTTGGATGTCTTTTATTTCCTTTTCATCTCTGACTGCTGTGGCTAGGACTATGTTGAATAAAAGTATTGAAAGTAGGTGTCTTTGTCTCTCAGCTTTTCACCAGTATGATAATAGATGTGGTTTTCTCATATATGGCCTTTATTATGTTGAGGTATGTTCCCTCTAAACCTCTATTCAGGCTTTTGATCATGAATGGATGTTGTATTTTGTTAAATGCTTTATCTATTGACATGATATTTTTATTCTTCATTTTGTTAATGTTGTGTATCACATCTTGCAAATATTGAGTCATCTTTGCATCCCAAGAATAGAACCCACCTGATAAGTGAATAATTCTTTTATTATATTGTCAAATGTGGTTTGCTAATGTTTTGTTAAGAATTTTTGCATCTATATTCATAAAGGATATTGGCCTATAATTCTCTTTTTTGGTTGTATCTGTGTCTTTATCAGGGTGATGCTGGCCTCAGAGAGTGTATTTAAAAGCTTTCTTCCATCTTCTATCTTTTAGAATAGTTTTAGAATAGGTATTAAGTCTTCTTTAAATACTTGATAGAATTCACCTGTGATACCTTCTGGTCCTAGAATTTTGTTTGCTGGGAGGTTTTAGATTACTGATTCACTTTTGTTACTACTAATTGGTCTGTTCCAATTTTCTATTTCTTCCTGATTCAGTTTTGGAAGATTGTATGTTTCTAGAAATTTATCTATTTGTTCTAGGTTTTTCAATTTGTTGGCATATCACTTTTCTTAGTAGTTTTAAATAATCCTTTGCATTTCTGTGTTATTGGTTGTCACTTCTCTTTTGTTTCAAATTTTATTTGAGTTCTCTCCCTCACTTTTGTTTCCTTGGTGAGTCTGGCTAAACGTTTATCGACTTTATCTTTTTAAAGAACCAGATTTTGGTTTCATTGATCTTTTGTGGGTTTTTAAAAATCTTTATTTCCTTCCTTCAACTAACCTTTGGGTTTGTTTGTTTGTTTTCTGGTCCCTTTAGGTGTTAGGTGGATTGTTTGACATTTTTCTTGTTTCTTGAGGTACACCTGTATAAATTTCCTTTTTAAAAAAAAAAAAGATTTTATTTATTAGAGACACAGAAAGAGAGACACAGGCAGAGGGAGAAGCAGGCTCCATGCAGGGAGCCCGACTCGATCCAGGGTCTCCAGGATCACGCCCTGGGCTGGAGGCGGCGCTAAACTGCTCAGCCACCAGGGCTGCCCTAAATTTCCTTTTAAAGACTTTTATTTTAGAGAGGTAAGAATGAATGAATGAATGAATGAATGAATGAGAGAAAAAGAAAGAAAGAAAGAAAAAGGAAAGAAAGAAAAAGAAAGAAAGAAAGAAAGAGAAAGAAAGAAAGAAAGAAAGAAAGAAAGAAAGAAAGAAAGAAGAAAGAAAGAAAAAGAAAGAAAGAAAGAAAGAAGGAAGGAAGGGCAGGTGGGTAAGGGGCATAGGGAGAAAGAAACAGCAGGGGAAGAGAATCCTACAGTAGATGCCACCTGAGTGTGGAGTCCAATTTGGGGCTCAATCCCAGGATCCTGAGATCATGACCTGAGCTGAAATCAAGAGCAGGATGCTCTACTGACTGAGCCACACAAGTGCCCCTAAATTTCTCTTTTAAAACTGCTTTAGTTGTGTCCCAAAGATTTTGGCCATTATAGTCTCTATTTTTTTTACTTCCTCTTTGATTTCATTGGCCCATTGGTCATTTAGTAGCATGTCGTTTAGATTCGTGATTGTATTATTTCCAGTTTCATTTTCATGATTGATTTCTAGTTTCAACCCATTGTGATCAGAAAAAAAAATGAATATAATTTCAACCTTTTCAAATTTATTAAGACTTCCTTTGTGGCCTAACATGTGATCTATCCTGGAGAATGTTGCATATGCACTTGAATGTGTATTCTGTTGGTTTTGTATGGAATGTTCTGCACATATCCGTTAAGTCCATGTGGTCTAATGTTTCATTCAAAGATACTGTTTCCTTTTCCTTTTTTGCCTGGATGATCTAACCATTGATTTAAGTGAGGTGTTAACTGTCCCTTATTGTCAGTTTCTCCCTTTATGTCTATTAATATTTGTTTTATGTATGTAGGTGCTCCCATGTTGGGTGCATGAATATTCACATTGTTATATCCTCTTGTTGGATTGATCCTTGTATCATTATGTAATATCCTTCATGGTCACTCATTACAGTATGTATGTACGTATGTATGTATGTATGTATGTATTTATGAGAGACAGAGAGAGGCAGAGACATAGGTAGAGAGAGGAGCAGGCTCCCTGCAGGGAACCCAATGCAGGACTCGACCCCCGGACCCCAGGATCACAATCTAAGCTGAAGGCAGATGCTCTACTGCTGAGCCACCCAGGTGTCCCCAGTCTTTGTTTTAAAATCCATTTTTTCTGATATAAGGATTGCACATTGTGGGTTTTTCTCTTCCATTTGCATGGAATTTTTTTTGGTGGGGAGGGCTTTCCTTTCAGTCTGTATGTGTCTTTAGATCTGAAGTGAGGCTCTTATTGGCAGCAGATGGATGTGTCTTTTTTTTTTTTTTTAATCTTTCAACCACCCTTTGTCTTTTAAGTGGACCATTTACATTTAAAGTAATTATTAAAAAAATAAAAATAAATAAATAAATAAATAAATAAATAAATAAATAAATAAAGTATTTATTGATAGGTATGTGCTTATTGCCATTTGGTCATTGTTCTCTGGTCATTTTTTTGTAGTTTTCCTGTTTCTTGTTCTCTTTCTTATGATTGGTGACTTTATAGAGTGTTATACTTCTACTTCTTTATTTTTTGTATATATATATATTATAGGTTTTGGGTTTGTGGTTACTATGTGGTTCACATGTAACAGCCTAAGTATATAGCACTTTATATTAAGTTGATGGTCACTTAAGTTTGAACACATTCTAAAAGAACTTTATTCCCCTTTTCACATTTTATGTATATGTTGTCCCATTTTACATCTTTTTATTTACATTTTCCACTTTAACAGTTCTTGTAGGCCAGTTTAGTGGTGATGAACATTTCAAATTCTTGTATATGAAATTCTGTCCTTCAATTCTGAATAACCTTGCCAGGTAGAATATTCTTGGTTGTAGAGGGTTTTTTTTTTTCCATTTTCCTTTCGGATGGGCCTGGATTGTTCTGTGGTGCTTTGTGTCTGTGTCACCTTGGTGAGAAGGCTAAAGCTGTAGTGAGTGCCAATCAGGGGTGTCCTGGTGTGTGCTATGCAATCATGTTTTGAAAGGAATCTTTTTTCCTGAGCTATAGGTCTCGACAGTGGGCTTAAAATGTTCAGGAAACCATGCTGTAAATATGTGCTGTCATCCAGGCTCTGTTGTTCTGTTTATAGAGCACAGGCAGGGTAGATCTAGCATCATTCTTAAGGGCCCTAGGATTTTCAGAATGGTAAATGAGCGTTGGCTTCAAGTAAGTCAGCAGCTTCATCAGCCCCTAACAGGAGAGTCAGCCTGTCCTTTGAAGGCAGGCATTAACTTCTCCTTTGCAGTTATGAAAATCCTGGATGGCATCTTCTTCCAATAGAAGGCTGTTTCAACTAAATTGAAAATCTTTTGTTTAGGGCAGCCACCTTCATGAGCTCTCTCAGCTAGGTCTTCTGGAAAACTTGCTCCAGCTTCTACATCAGCACTTGCTGCTTTACTCTGCCCTTTTCTGTTATGGAGACAGCTGCTTTCCTTAAACTTCAAGAACCAATGTCTGTTAGCTTCAGACTTTCCCTCTGCAGCTTCCTCACCTCTCTCAGCCTTCACAGAATTGAAGAGAGCTAGGACCTTGCGCTGGATTAGGCTTTGGCTTAAGTGGAAGCTATGGTTGATTTGATTTCTCCAGACCACTAAAACTGTCTCTATAACAGCAGTAAGACTTTTGCTTTCTTATCTTGTTCACTAGAATAGCACTTTTCATTTCCTTCAAGAACTTGTCATTTGCATTCAAGTTGGCTGTTTGGTGCAAGAGGCCTAGCTTTCAGCCTATCTCAGTTTTCAGCATGCCTTCCTTGCTGAGCTTAATCATTCCTAGCTTTTGATTTACAGTGATAGATGTGTGATTATTACTCTTACTTGAATGCTTGGAGGCCCTTGTAGGGTGATTAATGGGCCTAGTCTCAGTATTTTTGTGTCTTGGGAAATAGGGAGGCCTGAGGAGAGGGAGAGAGAGATGGAGAACAGCTGGTTGGAACAGTCAGAACACACACACTTCTCAGCTAAGTTCCTTGTCTTATCTGGGTGAGCTTCATGGCATTCTAAAATAATTAAAAAGTCTGAAATACTGTGAGAATTACCAAAATCTGACAGACATAAGTAGAAAAGGGTGTCGGAAAAATGGTGCCGGTAGACTCGCTTGACATATGGTTGCCATGAACCTTTCATTTGTAAGAAATGCAGTACCTGCAAAGCACAACAAAGTGAAGTGCACAAAAAGAAGCACGCCTGCACTGAATAAAACCCTGCAATAAGAAAAATGTGCTAAGGGCCCAGCACTGTCTGACATATAACATCTATAAGCCCAGAATGCAAATGCTTCACTGACTCCATTCTGTAATGAATTCTTAGCAGACACTAAAGGGACCTATGGTCCATGTTTCCCAGGACTGAAGAGTAGAGTCAGCAGAGTCATTAGCATGACAGGACAACTGATCACCCTAGTGATAACCTCTCTTAGTGATAATCTCTACCAAAATTCTTCTCTCAGAAATGAAGATGTTTAGCAGCATCTGGGTGGCTCAATCATTTAAGCGTCTGCCTTCAGTTCAGGTCATGATCCCAGGGTCCTGGGATCAAGCCCCATATGGGGCTCTCTGCTCAGTGGGGAGTCTGTTTCTCCCTCTCCCTCTGCTTGCCACTCCCCCTGCTTGTGCTCACACACTGTCAAATAAATAAAATCTTTTTAAAAAATGAAGATATTTAAGTACAGTGAAGCCTGATTATAAGTCATATTGCAAGTTCAAAGATTTCACTATAACATGGATTACTCAATATACTTTGTGCTCCTGGTGATATGTACCATTCTTACTAGTGTGCATTTTTCTTGGTCTTGAGCTTCGAAATGTTCCTGTTGGAAAAAGACCCAGAGAGATTTTTAAGCACCTATATCTCCTCTCCCATAACATCCCTCATGGACCAGACAGGTAGGATTTCCCCTAAGGTTACCTCGTTAAATTGGGGTGAGCCTCAAACACTGGCCAAAATGTGCTACTTTTTAACTTCCATTACCTTACATAAGGCCTAGAGTTCGGATTCTGGTATTCTTCTCTAGCATCATAAAACTCTTCAAGGGACAAGCACATCACTTCACATTTTTTTGTCCTAAGAGAAGCAGCAGCAGGATACCTCATGGAAATACCAACTGCCAACAGCTCTCTTGGGACTACTGTGGATTTTAATCTCTGCTTTTTCACTTACTTTGGGACTGTGGGGACAGTTAGCAAACATCCCACTGATTTTCTGTTTCCTCATCTGTAAAAGGGGGTTTAAGCCTACCTGCAAAGTTGGGAATGAAGATAGGAAATCAAACCAAAAACCAAAACCATTCAAGTGCCTGACAGGAGAAGGATAAATTGAAAATGTTATAAATGCTCAAATTTTAAACAAAGTTTGTTAAAACCTAGAGAAACACACAAATATACACATGTGCTTCATAATCCCAAGTCTCTACTCACAGAAACAAACAAAAAAACTAATTCGTCTGTTCAGAAATATTTCCTTTATAGAGAAACATTCATTCAGTATTCATTCAATATGAAACCAAGTTTTGACCATCTGATTTGAACAAATTCTCTCCTCCCAAGGCATTTATTTGAGGGCACACCATTGTAACATATAATTTATTATCAGCATCATCATTATTATCTTGCATATTTAATACCATGTTTCTTTCTCCCACATAGAATATTAACCAATAGAAGTCCCTGAAAGGAACCACAGCACATTCATAACAAAGATAGAAGATGGTTTTCAATTTCTGCTTTCCAATATGATGATTCAACTAAAACAGTCAGATTTAATCAGCTGCAAAATCAGAAAAGTGAAAATCTGCCCACATGCGCATCATAGCCATGATCAGTAACACTTCTATGGAATGAGGGGAGCAAAGACAAAAATGCCTATTGCTTCTTATCAGGCTTCTATATAACTTTAAATTACTTTTTTTAAAATGGCTTATTTAAAAGACATTCTGCTGCCTTTGATGATGCAAACATTTGGGTGTTTTCTCAGGGTCATCCCTGGGCAAGCAGATGGAGCATGTGGAATGGAAAATAGTAGGCTTTCCTAGACTCCTGGTGCCTGTGTATAGGAGACTTTCTGATTTCCAATCTTGGCTCAGTTCAAAGAAAAAAGGGAAGAGTTCTATTCCTGGAAAAAAAAAAATCCAGCCTACTTTAGGGCATGCCTGACCTTCAATCCATTCAAGTGTTCACAGCAAGTCCTCCTGGCTCCTCTTTGCAGGATCCCTCTCCTCCATGGTCTTCCACATAGTTACTGTGGTCAAAGTTCTGAGGCTTCCCAAGGAAAAGCTGTATCTGGGTATGTTCTGAAAGACAAACTCCGTCAGCAACAACCTTCTGCCTTTTGGAGCAGATGCACAGGTTCCAGAGGCTGGAAATCATGCTAGAAAAGCAAGGACCCAGCAGCCCAGAATGGACTGTCTTTGCAGCACTTGCTCATTCTCCACACACCTCCATGCCATTCAAATGTCCTAGGAAATATTAAATCAACTGGATGTGGCTGACTTCATCCTATAAAAGGCCTTATAAAATACTCCCTGCACTTAAAAAAAATGCATGTAAACATCACTTCTAAGTCCCTGGCAAACCTTTGAGCCTTTGATCTCATCTTTCTGACATTTTGCAGTTTTACTTGCTCAGCTTCCTTGGAGGTATCAGTCTTTTTTTTTCTTATTAACGGAGTTCAGAGTCTGAGGCTGCCTCTGAATATGAGCATGTGGTTTGATTGGCAGAAATAGTATTATCAGGAGACTTATGATATGTAAATAAAAGTACATGGACCTGGAATAAAACATACACAAAAATTATATTTCACACAAGGATACCAATAGGAAATGTTTCATGCATGTGATTACATCATCTACAGTCCAGCAACTAAAGGCACTGCTTTTGGCAGAAGCAGATGTGTTTTTACTCAGGCTTGCCTCAGTCCACCCCACAGACATCCCCAGGAGGTGAGCAGGCCAGAGATAGACTAAAACCACAGGACTGGGTAGAGTAAACCCATCAGCCCATCTGCAGATAGACACACAGTACTGCCATAAGCAGACTGAGAACATTAATCCCATAAGAGCCAGAAACTCCTACTATTCAAAATGTAAGGACACATAGGAAAATCCAAACCTTATACTCTGTTCCCTAGATACATATGCAACTTTAGCCGATGTACTCAAGTATAAGGGGTTCTTCTTGTGTGTGTTAGGAGCCAGAAGAATTCAGATTTTCAAAACCTACTCCACAACTCTGAAAACAGCTTTCATCCAAATTAATAAGAAACAAGTGTTGCTTTTGAGTCTGTGGACTTTTATTGCGTAAATGTGGTATTCAACATGCTGAGCACAATGTAGACAATAAATATTGGGCATATCTGGAAATGCAAGTAATTAGAAACAGCTCGCATTTGTACAATTGTTCTGTACCCTTTTGGAAAGGCTGGACTTAAACTTTCTCCAATGCTCTTTGAAGATCAAAGGAAAATAATGTTAAGAGGAGGAAAAAAACCCCACAATGGATTCATGTATCATTCTCAGCTTCTGTGATCACGTCAGACACATTAGAATCAGATAATTTTCATATCCCCTAAACGTCCCTGAACATGTCTACAGAATAGTCAAGACTTCTAACAGCAACAAACACATTTTCATTCATTCTTTCAATAAGTATTTACTGCTTAGGATGTACAAAGCATTAAACTGGGATTTACAAAAAGGCAAAGCCTCTATCTCTTTCTTCAGGGGAATGGGAAACAAGACAAGTATACAGGAGTAAGGGTACGTGTCCTCCACCCCTTGGCTGTAGGGCATGTTCCAAAACCTACAAGTGGATGTCTGAAACTGCAGATAATACCGAGCCCAATATATGCTGTTTTTTCCTCTATATACCTATCTATGATATAGTTTATAAACTAGGCACAGTAAGAGATTAACAATAAGTAATACAACAATTATAACCATATTAACCACTGTAATAAGTTATGAGAATGTGGTCTCTTCTCTCTCAAAATACAGTCCAACATTATTATACTCACCCTTCTTGTGATGATGGGAGATGATTACACTAGAAGCATTAGACTACTACTGGCCTTCTGACCATATACATCAGAAGGAGGATCATCTTTCTGGAGAGCAACTGAGTGTGCATAACTGAAACCATGGAAGGTAAAACTGGGAATAGGGAACTCCTATAATTTACCCAGCCCCAGGCAAGTGAGCAACTCATTTATTGTCAAAACCAGAACACTTGAGAATGCAAGAGTTCTACAGACAGAAACACCAGCTCAGGCAGCTCAGGCAGCCCAGGTGGCTCAGTGGTTTAACACCACCTTCAGCCCAGGGTGTGATCCTGGAGACCCGGGATTGAGTCCCACGTCAGGCTTCCTGCATGGAGCCTGCTTCTGCCTCTGCCTGCTTCTACCTCTGCCTCTCTGTTTCTCGAATAAATAAATCTTTAAAAAAAAATGCCAGCTCAAGGTGTAAACTAGGGTTCTCAACAGGCACCCCAGCCAAAGATTTTAAAAGCTGTAGACCTAAAATATACTGTGTCTTGCATTTGCCATAACCTTTGAAAGATGGCCATATTTACACTGGAACAATTATGTGGATTAAAACCAAATATTTTGGGAGTCAAAGGAAAAATATTTCAATCCCCTGGCAAAGTTTAGGAAGCTATTCTGACATGCCACATTTTCTAAAATTTTAACAACTATTTCATTTTTCTATTATGGAAAAACTCAACATTTATTGAGCACACTGGGTACCCCGGATACATAGATGAATGAGGCATAGTTCCTACTCAAGGACTTTGTTCAAATTCTAACATCCTTGGGATCCCTGGGTGGCTTAGTGATTTAGCACCTGCCTTTGGCCCAGGGCATGATTCTGGAGTCCCGAGATTGAGTCCCGCATCAGGCTCCCTGTATGGAGCCTGCTTCTCCCTCTGCCTGTGTCTCTGCCTCTCTCTCTCTCTCTCTCTTGATCTGTGTCTCTCATGTATAAATAAATAAAATCTTAAAAACAAAAAAGAGTCATCTATTTAAAGACAAATTAACACATATGGATTTGCTTTTCAAAATGAGTTCACAGAAAGGTTCTGCTATGGACTACATTTGTACCCCAACCCCCAATTCATGTGTTGAAGCCCTAACTTCCCACATGATGGAATTTGAAGAAGTGGAGCTTTGGGAGGTAATCTGGTTGGGGTGGGGTCCCCATGATGAGATTAGTGCCTTTATAAGAAGATAAAGAGAAAACAGAGTGGGAGCTGTCCCTCTGTCTCTGTCTCTCCTATATTCTCCTATATATGTCTCTGTCTCTCTGCCAGGTGAGGAAACTGCAAGAAGGCAGTCTTCCATAAACCAAGAAGAGAACTTTCACCAAAAACCAAATCCACTGGCATCTTGATCATGGACTTCCCAGCCTCCTCAACTGTGAGAAATGTCTGTTGTTGAACTCACTCAGTCTGTACTCAGCCCTAGCATCCTGAGATAAGACGAATTCTTTCATTTTTCACTTGGGACTCATTTACAACTTAAAGAAGATTAGACAGGAATTTATTTTTTTAAAGATTTTATTTATTTATTCATGAGAGACACACAGAGAGAGAGAGAGAGGCAGAGTCCCTGTGTGGATCCTGACATGGGACTTGATCCCGGGACTCAAGGATCATGCCCTAGGCCGAAGGCAGGCGCTAAACCACTGGGCCACCCAGGGATCCCCCTAGACAGGAATTTAAAGTTAGGAAGTCTCACTGTAGATGGAAAACTGACTACACTTAAAAATAAAGCATGTCTGAAATTTAAACGTTAAGCAGTGAAGGATGTGCTGAGAAGTGGATTTGCACACACCTGCCATTCATTTCCAGTTACAGAAAGTAGCCCCAAGTGAGGAACAGATCTAGAATACAACCAGACCCATCTCCATTAAAAGAGGATTCAATTCTCATTTCTTTCATCAGATTCAGTGAATCTCTTAAGAGATACTAAAAACACCTTTTGAGATGCAATGTAGGATTCACCTTTGGCAACATGTGACTCTTAAAATTCAAATTGATTAAAAATTGATAAAATTAAATTGACGAAAAATTCAATTGAATAAATTGATAAAATTAAAAATTCAGTTCCTTAATCACACTAGCCACATTTCAAATGCCCCATGGCCACATGTGCTGATGGCTAACACAACTGGATGGCATTCCTGTCATGGCAAACACTTCTACTGGACAGAGCTGATCTGGATAGGGAATGATTGTGTTTGAAATGAAATGGAAGTCTACTTGGGTAATCTGGGTTGGTAACTATTAGATTCTTCCCCTAGAGCCCCAGAGTGTAGGGATCAGCATACTTTAGTCAGTTAAATGCATGTTATCTTAAATCACTATTTAGCATGATCCTCCACCAGTAACATTCTTCCTAAGTAGCTTCTCCTAAAGAAATGTTTAGTGACTGCATTACTGTTCTCACTGTAAAGGAATTCTGGGTCTGAAAGTCAGATCTAGCTGTGTGAGTTTTGTTCAATTACCCTCTCCGAGCTTCCACTTCATCATATGATAAATGGGGATACTGATACCTACTTCTTTCTCTCCTCAGCCCACTGCTATCTACCACAGGTTCTACGTTCTGCAACACTCATTACTTGGGGCTTCAGTGCACAGACCTCCTCGTAGCCCAGGGGGCCTTTTCTATGCTGTTTCCTGTGTCTGGAGCACAGTTCAGAATGCCCCACCTTGCCCACCACCCTCCATCCTCACACACACTATGCCTGTTTGACTCCCCTGCTACAGCTTCCACATCCTAGCCCAGAGGCCACTCTCACCCAAAAGCTGCCCTGAATGTCCAGTATGAGTCAGATTCCTGCTACCCGCTCTCATAAGTCTTTGTACCATTCACTCAGAGTACGATCTCAGTGCACATATTTATAAATTTGCCCATTAATACCTGTCTCCTCCAACAAGCTATCGCCTCCAGAGTACCAGGACTGATTTCCATATTTTTTTCCATATTTTTCTTACCATCTTATCCCCAGCTTCTAGGACAGTACCCAGCAAATGGAAGGTATTAAGTGGTTTTGAGTTGAATGCAGGCATTTCTGATAAAATGTGATACATACATTTTTGGGGGGGAAAATCTGGCATTTGGCAGTATCATGCATTTAAAATACTGGGGCATACGGAGGTTTGGGGTGGGGGGGTTCATGTCAGAAGCAGACAACTCATAACCTGTGAGACTTTGTAACAAAAACAATTAGCACCTAAGCCAGGCACATTAGCTTACTGTGAATAATATAAAAGACCAAAAGGGGCAAATATTGGCCCAGAGAGAAGGGGAAAGAAGGCACTGTGTGCAAGTGGGGCTGTCCTGAGGCTGGACAAGGTGGAGGGAAACCAGCTAAGGAGGGAAACCAGCAATCCAGGAATCCAGGGCGGAGCAGGTGGGGGAAGAGGGAGGGGGCGCCTCTCAGAAGAGGGAGCTCGGGGAAGGGGCACTCAATTTCAATACTCTAGAACTTAACAGGTCTGTGCTCCTAGGACTGTAGGACCTGCACTGAGAGTTCTTCTTGCTGAAGATTCTAATTCTTTCCCACTATTCTGGCAATCCACCTCTAGAAACATTGGTATATAAACCAGCTCAACTTCCATGCTATACTGACAGAACACCTATGACCTAACAGGTAGTACAGAAACTGACTTCACGGGTATCACATACTTCCCTCCACTTCTTTTCCTATAACCCTATGACCCATAGGGCGGTCGGCGAGGGTGGAGGGGATCTCTCTACTTATAGACCTTGCTATCTGTGTATTGAGTAGTAAAAGCTACTTTGATCATTTGACCAGTGCAACAACTACCCAGAAATCCCCACTTAAAATGGGACATGTTTGCATTTATTTTGAAGTCCGAGCTATGCTCCAAAATCAATCTACCAAAACCTGTGCAAGCACTGAACAATACCAAGTCAGCCTTTATTAAGCACAGATTATATGCCAGGCATAAGGCTAAGCCCTTTGCACATTTATTTCATTCCAATCCGAAAAACAGTCTTTTGTGATAGAGTATATTCTTAAACCTCACTTACAGGTGAGAAAAGCCAGTTAAGAGAGGTTAATTATTTGCCCCAGGTCACAAACCAGTTGACAATAGTAGAAAAATACTAAATCAATCTGGGTGAAATAATAAAAGTTAAGCAAGAATCGGTTTAGAGTTCATCAGGACCACTGGGGGTTGAATACAAAAGCCGGACACTCCTTCCTTAAAGGTCTCTTGTTTCTGGTGTGAGCCATCTTTTTCCTCCATCCCGCAGCTCAAACCATCAATCCCCCATGTGCACCACCAGTGCTACCATCCCACTAGCACCCCAGGCTCCCCCTGCAGACCCCTCAGGTCATCCCACCCAGCTCCCGCCCATTTCTTTCCTGCTCTCAGAATGCTCCCCAAGACTCCAACATAACCCCACATTCATCCTCTGAGTTGATAATCCAGACAGATTGCTGCAAACTTCATGGTCACAGCATCCCTTAATTACGTTAGGGATGTCTGAAAGGCTTCCTGTCAATTTTGCTCAGATGTATGGTTATATGTTGCTGGGATCCCTAGGATAACCATTTCCTCCCAGAGCTTTCTATGGGCTGTATTTAGAAATCCTTAATACTGAGTGACTCACATCAAACCTGTATTTAGAAATTCTTAATACTGAGTGACTCAGTTTACCAACTCCTGAGTCAAACACAGAGAAAACAGACCAGTTTACAAAACAGCAATTGAGAACAATGGAAACTTACTTGTATAAGCTGATGGTTGGCTCAACTGCCAACAGGACAAAGGGTGCAACTGTGTAAGAGACAGCCAGCTGAGTGACTGCCCAGGTGACCACATCATACACAACCTTGAGGGCTCTGGAGGAAAGGAAGCAATGTCTGTAGTTGTTCCTCACCTGCGAGCAAAGGAAGGCAAAGCCAGGGGCAGGAGAAAGTATGAAAAATAAAAACAACTTTTATTCTGTGCATGCAGGCAGTATACTTCAGGAATATCAGTGATTAAAAGTACCATTGTGGTTTTTATTATTATAAAGATATATATTTATGTTCACTGTAGACAAATGTTCAAAGAACAAAGAACTAAGCAAAGAAAGAATTTATTTTTTGACATCTCCCAGACAAAGGGAGAGGTTTATAAACTTGGTACATATGCTTCCTAGCCTTTCTCTATTCATACATAACCATATTCGTATTTTCACTGATGGCATGGATTTATTTTCTAGACTGTTTTTGTCATTTAGTAATGCATCAAAAATCTTATTCCAGTGATTTTTTGCCAGTAAATATTAACCTGATATAATTTTAAGTTAATTATGAAAAAGTTAGCTTTTCCATAATTAATTTGTAGGTCTTTTGTCATACTGGGACTAGATTTGCCTCCAGAAAGACACCTAATTCCCAGCTCCAAGAAACAAAGGCACAGCTGAAACAGTGGCTCGCTTAGAGGTAGGTGAGCCCCAAAGCAGGTTAGGCTTCCCAAGGCTGCCTTGGTATGCTAAAAACAGCTTCTGGGCCTTGAGTTCAAGGGTGAGCCAGAGCTCCATCCAATGGAGGAACTTGGTATCAGAAAGCCCATAAGGTATTTCATTACCGAGTTCATTCTCCTGGGAACACTGTTCTACTAAAGAAAGGCTTTATATAAATCAGTGGTTTTATACCAGCTGAGATCACAGAGCTAAAGACATTCTAAGGAATAATACTCTGGATATATTAAGAAACAAAATTCTGGTCTTTGTCTTAGTTTGTCCTGGCCATTTGTTCTTTAGTTTTCTTTTCTAATCTAAGTAGGAATATGAATGGGAGAAAAGAAAATGTGTTATTTTCCATATATAATATATACTTTACTTTAAAAGTATACTAAGCAGTATGAGTAGTGATCAATTATCATTCTTGTTCACACATATATTCCAACAAACATTCACCTAACTAAAACAGAGATTCTGTGGGGAAGGGACTCCTATTCACTGTGGTATCCCAATGACTAGAACACAAACTGGCACATAAGGAGGGCTCCTGAAATATTCATGGAATATATGAATTAAAGAATGAGTGAAAAAAAAAAAAGAATGAGTGAGTGAATAGCTCTGTTGGGGCTCCTAAGTTCACATCCAAAATACAGTTTGGCAAATACCAGAAAAAATTCCTGGCACCTGAATAACAAAGGCCCCAATCATTATCAAAGACTGCAATTAAATGAAATACCAAACTCCATCTGACAATCAGAGCATGCTAAATTGCAATTATTTACATACGTGTTCATCTCACTCATTAAGGACAGGCATATTTTTTCTTTCTTTATCATCCTGCTCTACAACCAGGAACACTTGAAGACAAACTGAAGTCTACCCCCAAAAACCTAGAGAACCAAATTTCTTTTTTTTTTTATTTTTTTATTTATTCATTCATGAGTCATACAGAGAGAGAGGCAGAGACACAGACAGAAGGAGAAGCAGGCTCCTCACAGGGAGCCTGATGCGAGACTCAGTCCCCAGAGGATCATGCCCTGAGCTGAAGGCAGTCACTTAACCACTGAGCCACCCAGGTGTCCCGAGAACCAAATTTCTAAAATTCACAGAGAATTTTACACAGATTAATATACCAGATCAGGCATAAGAACATGAAAATTTAGAGCAGTCTCTAACCCCACAGTTTCTGTGACTGCAATTTTACTGGCTGCACAGACTTTGTGAATTATTTCTAAACTTAGGATAATGAAATGAGAAATTGAATATAAGCAGAATGAAGCCTATGAGCCTCAATTAGTCAATTACTCATCTGTATTGGTAGACTCTCTGTGTAATGATTAAACATGTTTTCAGCCGCAGAGATGGGGTGCCTGGGGCTCAGTCAGTTGAGTTTGACTCTTGGTTTGGGCTCAGGTCCTGATCTCAGGGTCAAGGGATCAAGCCCCCACATATTGGCCTCTGTGCTCAGCAGGGAGTCTGCTTTCCCTCTGCCCCTTCCCCCATTCATGTATGTACTCTCTCTCTAAAATAAATCTTTAAAAAGTTTTACTCTTCTAAAGTATTAAACGTTCATTACTCCTAAAATTTCTTTTGTTTTGCCAAAACATCTGTAAATAACATGAAAATAGTTCATCATTTTATGGCTCAAAATTGCTATATATTGAAATATTTCTCTAATAGGAAGACTTCTGTTGGATTTTTCACTCCCAACTCCACCACGTCCTAATAGGATCAGAACACAACAAACATAGAGGCATCAGATTATAAAGGAAAAGATCCTACAACCAAAGGAAGCTTACTGTTCTGGCTGCTACTGTGACAAGGATTCCAGTTAAGAAAGTAAAATAGTATCCAGGGTAGACACCATGCCACAAGGCAGACAGGAAGAAGGTTAGCACCGTGGGGTACCATGGAACCCGTTCATAGCATACTCTGTGAAGAGAGGAAGATGCAATGAGTCACAGGTGAAACATAGCAGAAACGTTTACCTACACTTGTGTCTTCAGACCATGCAAAAATCATCTCATCAATTCCCTATCAGGGACTTTGAATGCAACCCTAGCTGCCTAAACTCCATGTCCTGAATGCTACCAGACAGGAAATTCACAGTCATTTGGGGAGAGGGATATGAAGTTTTAACCTGCATGGAATGAAATGATCTAGACCCCATCATACTACATCTAAAAAAGTCCAAGTGGTCACTCTATGCAGTAATAGTTCCTGCTTTGGAGAAGCTTACTCCACCAATACCCTAATTTACCAGAAAATTTATGGATAGGTGCCACTGGCACTACAAATTTTAATATTAAGATAGCATCTTTAGAAGCAGATATCCTCATTTAGTCAAAAGTAATTCTTTCCAACATGGCCCCTATGCCACCTGACTAGCCAACGCTGCAAACCCTTTCATCTCTTGTGGCAATGACTCCAGTACAAAATCAGTGTGTCAACTATATGAATTTTCAGCTCTTACGGTGTCCGTTGGATTTCATTCCATGAATTTGTTTGAAAAACTGATATTGTGAGGATGTAGAAATTGTTCTCAAATACCTTGGAGATCTTTGACTCTTGTTGTTTTACTAAATTCAATCTACAAATCACCAGTGGCACTATAAGGAAGCCACTATGTGGTTTACTAAACAAGAGGACCCAAATAAAAAGATAGGAATTAAATAATCAACACTAATCTAGCTCTGCATAGGTTGTCAAAAGTAATGGATTTGAACCCAAACTAAGGATTATGGCTCCCATTTCATACAAAGAAAGAGAATGCATTCGGGGAGAGAAAGACAGGACTGGGATGCCACTTGGCAATGTTTCTTTGAAATGGGGTAGTTTGCCCGGGTATTTGTTTCTTAGTGTCTGTGTCTATCTTTTTGTACAAATAACATATTTCATTTTCTAAAATGATATTTTAAAATATTTTTTTCATTTATTATGTGCTCATATATGTTCAGTCATCTTAGAACATAAACTCCTAATGGAGATGGTAGGATTTTTGATCCATTGGGACTACCCAATATAGAGAAATAGAGTTTTATGCTAAAATTATTGATCAGATTAATAGCAAAAATAAGTGCAAGTTTTCCAAAACTGCATGTTCAGATCAACTTTCAGACAACAGTGCATGAGCTTACTTTGAAGGGGTTACAATACATTGTCTCTTACCCCAATGTTGTGGCCCATGAAAAATGCTATGGGTCAAAAACAGAATCTATAGCCTGATAGAATCATACTCTCCCTGCATTCATATGATAGGAATATTCATTAGCTAGAATTTGTTGCTTCAAAAATAGCATATTATTAGTTCCATATTAAGTAATGTTTCCAATTTTGCAATGTGTAGGGAAACAAAATGATAGAGAAATACGAACAAAAAACACAAAGTTAAAAAGCATAAAGGTCTAGGGTACCATAGAACTCTTAATGCTAGGGATAAATGGAGATCATCAGTGATTCGATGCTGATACTGACCTTCCTTGACATTTGAGCAATGTATTCTCTAGGTAAGAGGTGGCACAACACAGAGGTTTAAGAGCCTGGCTCTTGAGACAGTCTATTGGGATTCATGATAAGCATTAGCTGTGTGACTTTGGACAAGTGACATAACCTCTCTGCTCACTTTCCTCATCTGTAAAATAGGGATAACTACCAACATCTCATGGGATTGATATGAAAGCTAAATGAGTGGCTGCTGCACAGGAATGGCACTATTCAGTGATACACTAAAATATGGTACATAGTGACCTTCTCACATCACTGTATTTCTACTTTTCCATTTACAGGGCATAGATGTTAATACAAAACAACAGTGTCAGATGACACATTACTACTGGCAGACTTGCGGCTCATCTGGTGACTCCCATCTAAACATATCCAAGTGCCATGAGTAATGAGGTCATTCTTATTTTTCTTACCGCTTTAGCCAAGTAGCTGTCTGAATATTCCAGTTTTCTAAGTACATTTTGAAACTTGTGGCAGTCTAGAAAGAAGAAAATAACACCTATCATTAGCTTTAAAAATACCCCAAGTAATGGAAAGTCGTCCCCAGAATTTCCCTGGCAGCAGATGAGATGTGCTATTTCAATAGGGACTATTCCATCAAGAGTAGATCAGCTGTTCCAACCTACACAGTAAAATTTTCTGGTATTTATAAGATTTACTTTGCACTAAGACTTGGCTTACAAAGTCTTCATTTCCCTCAAGATTTATTTTCAAATGATAGGAAAATTGAGGGAATGTCTTGTAGGTTTTTCTTCTACTCTGGTTAAAAAAAAAAACTTAAGTCATCTGAGTTTTAAAACTAAACACTCTAAAAAGGGGTTTGCCACAGGAAAAGTTTAATCATGTCAATTTAGGGCCTTTCTGGAGACAGCCTAAATTTGTCATCGTTCACTATGTGGCCATCTATAAACTAGGTCAGTCTTGTGGAGTTATGCTACAAATAGCTGCTCAGGTTCAAATGCTTCCAGTTGTATTTAGAATAGTGAGAGATTTCATGCATGAAGGGGTCTCAATACAAAAAAGAAAACAGACATCACCCAACTGGCAATGACACTGGTACTATGGAAGAGAGATTCTAAATTAAGCCATCAATTGGGTTTTCTCATTAAAAAAAAAAAAAAAAAAAGTCTTATCAAAGGCTGGTAGTAGAAAGCATGAAGCAAACATTCAAGAGCCAGAATTCCTAACAAAGGTGAAAGTACCACTTTTTTTCTATTTTAACCATAAGAAAATCTCAGTCCATACACTAGTACATTTGGAGGGAAGGAGAGAGATAATAGAGAGATGGATAGAGGGATGGATAGAGGGATGGATGGAGCTATAAATAGAAGATAGATATTGTATTATGACTTTTTATTTCAAAACCCTAAGGGGTTTTATTTATGTTCTCTATGGCTAATAAAATGCTATATGCACAGCTTCAATGTACCTTAACTAAGTCAGATGTCCTTGGTTTTCTTTAGTTCTTTGCTCTCTATCAACTCTACTGAATATCCAAACTCCCTCTTTCTGGTTTTCTTTGATAATAAAGATATAACTTAATAACTTAGCCCTTCACGCTGGCCACATACTCAGTGAAAGGACTAGGTCTTGGTGTACTGGTGGGCAGCCAAACGGAAGGGGAGCCACCCTAAAGGACATGTGCCCACAGTGCTCTGAAGCAGCTAACAGTGGTCCATGACTTTTGAGGAAGAGAATTTGAGTGGGAAAAGGGAGCAAAGTTATAACACATTTGAACTCTTTTGGATTATCATCTGTATAGACATGAGAACCTTGTAGATGATCCACATTGCTTTCCAAAATTGAGAAAAGTGGCTCTGGAGGCTACAGTTTATCCATTGAAGATGAAGAGAAGTCTCAGGGATCAAGAAGGTGGAGAACATCTGCCATGTCTCCTTTTGGCCTACTGTCCACCTAATGGGAAGCAGGTGGTCAGTCTCCACATCCCTTGTTTCTTGCTCTACATGAATATTTCCTTCGCTTGCTCTCCAGTGGCACTCTGCCTGCCCTGTGGTGGGTGGGAAACCACAGCCAACAGCAAATATGAGTCACCTGGCTAGAGAACCAACCCTTCTGTATATTGAGAACCATGACTTTACTCCCAGCAGCAAGGAGGAAAGGGTCGAAGACTGGGCCTCCCTATGAGTCCCGAGTGCTAATGATATAAGGACCAAGAATGATGTGGCCCCAAAGAGACCACCTCTGAATATGAGGACATCTTGAGAGCTGTGGTCCAAGAACAAAGCCAGTGGAAGACAAACAGCCACACTGATTCTAGTGATCTAAAAGCTCTATGTCGTGACAGTTCTTCTTAAAATAAGATGGATTAGAAATGTTTCAAAAGGGTGACAGAGGGCTTGCAATATTAAAATCTCAATACAGGAGCCTCCCGGTCTGTATTCCTGATTGAAGAAAGTAGAATGTGAAACAAGAGAAAATGGCATCTGGACTTTCTAGTTGAGAGAACAGGAATATAAACAACAAAAAAAGATTTTCCTGGATCTTTTTCAGATTTCTGCATGTCATTTCTTGAACCATTACAACTGTCAAGAAAGTAGGTATCTTTAAAAAAAACAAAACAAAAGAAAAAACAGGAAAAATTCCAAGATGCAAAATGTCCAGGAAGCTGCTGGACCTGGCATTCCCTGATGGCTCTCCCTCAGACACTCTGAGGAAGAGCTTCCGGGGATACTGCACTCAAAACACACTATTTGCTTTATTCACCATTATTCAATAATGGAAGCTTGATTCAAAAACATAGTAGACTCACCTCAATTTTCCAGATGTTTAGGTTAGAAAGCAGATCCCAACAGAAATTTCCATTCTTATCCACTCCACTGAACCCAAAGCCAGCTGCATTATTCACTGCATCAGCTATGGTTTTTAAAACAACATATTAGGATATGGAACAAAAGTCACATTGCTGTTTTAAAAGATATTAAATGTCTGTCTTGCTTTAAGATTGAGAGACAGGCAGTAGTTTCTCCTTGGAAAAGAAACCAAAACAACTAAAAGGATCCGGTACCATTATAAATCAGAGAAACCTTTTGAGCTCCTTGGTAGCCTTAATTTTTATTCATTTTTTATTTATTAACTAGCATTTAGTGAGCACCTGCTAAGGAAGAAGGCACTAGATGCTCCTAAAATGCAAAATGAAAATAAAAGAAAAATGAACTGGGACAAACAATAGGATTTAGTGACCAACTTCATGTAAGAAGAGAAAGGAAGAAGGTAAACATACATCTCAGCTCAGAAGCAGGGGCCAGAAGAAACAGGGGAGCCAGGTGACTTGGACAGGTCCAGGAGCTGCCATTAAAGATGGCACAACATGAATGGATAGCATTAGGTCAGGAGGAGAACCAGCTCTGCAAGAGAAATTGGAGCTCATTCTGGACATATTAAGCATGACATGCCAGTAGGTATCAGCTGGGGCTGCCAAGATATAGTTAGAAAAGTTTAGAACACAAGACAAAAGACAGAGCTAGAGATGTGAATGTGGGGCCAGCCACCACAGAGACCACACGTGGACCCAATTACCAAAGCATCCTACCCATAAAGTCAGTTTGAGAAAGGTCAGGTTTCCATCTTTATTCCACTTCACTGAACTATAAGATGTCCTCCTACATTGAGTATAACATTTCTAATTCCTCAATTATGTGATTCTGTAACCAAATAGAAACCTGATGAAATCAACATACTTTTATTATGATGACCAAAAGGCTAATTCTCTCTCCACTTAGTTCAATTCTGTCAGAATATTTTCTTTAAAAAAAAAAAATAAGCTTCAACACCCACAAAACAAATAATCCAATTAAAAAATGGGCAGAAGATATGACAGACATTGCTCCAAAGAAGACATACAGATGGCCAACAGACACATGAAAAGATGCTCAATATCACTCATCATCAGGGAAATGCAAACCAAATCACAATGAGGTATCACCTCACACATGTCAGAATGGCTAAAAAAAAAATAAAAAAAAAAAAACAAGAAACAAGAGGTGTTGGCAAGGATGTGGAGAAAGGGAAACTTTTGGTGGGAATATAAACTGGTGCAACCACTCTGGAGAACGGTATGGAGGTTCCTCAAAAAATTACAAATAGAACTACCCTATGATCCAGTAATCGCACTATGGGTGTTTACCCCCAAAATACAAAAATACTAATTCAAAGGGCTATTTGCACCCGTATGTTTATAGCAGCACTATCTACAATAGCCAAACTATGGAAACAGCTGAAGTAGTCCATCAATAGATGAGTGGATAAAGAGGTGGCATGTATCTACAATGGAGTATTACTCAGCCATAAAAAATGAAATCTTGCCATTTACAGTAACATGAGTGGATCTAGAGAACTGTAATGCGAAGTGATATAAGTCAGAAAGACAAACACCATATGTCTCACTCGTATGTGGAATTTGAGAAACAAGACAAAAGAAAAAAAGAGACAAGCCAAGAAACAAACTCTGAACTACAGAGAACACGCTGATGGTTCCCACTGGTGGGGGTGGGGATAGGTGAAATAGATGATAAGGATGAAGGAGAACACTCATCATCATGAGCACCAGGTGATGCACAGAAGTGTTGAATCAGTATATTATATACCTAAATAACATTGTATATTAACTATACTGGAATCAAAATAAGAAGTAAACTAAACCACAACACTGTAAGCTCTTAGATCTAGGGAGATCTTAGAGAAGTCTGTCTTGAGGCTTCATTCGTTTTTCTCCATAGACATTCAGGTCCAGCTCCAGAGGGACTTCGGAAGAGTTACTCTCAAGAAAAACAATCTATGTTTGTCTCCTTTCCTTTTGGCATAGTTGGGTGATTTAACACTGCTTATCTTATGCTTGGCTTCACTGGGAAATTATCTGGTTTCTTTTAGAAGGATGAGAAGTTCTGAGTGCTGCTAGGTCATTCTCCCTAGCCGACTGGATGGAAACTCCATGGAAAAGAAAAAAAGCAACTTAGCAGGGGTGTGCCAGTTAGGAAACAAAATTGTTTGTTTGTTTTTTAAGATTATTTATTTATTTATTTATTTTTAAAAGATTTTATTTATTTATTCATGAGAGACACACAGAGAGAGAGAGAGGCAGAGACACAGGCAGAGGGAGAAGCAGGCTTGACGCAGGACTCGATCTCGGGTCTCCAGGATCATGCCCTGGGCTGAAGGCGGTGCTAAACCGCTGAGCAACCTGGGCTGCCCAAGATTATTTATTTAACAGAGAGAGAGTGAGGATGCACAAACACATACCCAAGCAGAGGGGGCAGCAGGCAGAGGCAGAGGGAGAAGCAGGCTTGGCCCCAGGACCCCAGGATCATGACCTGAGTTGAAGGCAGATGGTTGAATGGCTGAGCCACCCTGGTGCCCCAAGAGATGAAGTTTTAAATGTGTGGGAAGACACTGAATGACAAGATGAGCTGAACCAGAAGGAGAGGAGCCCTTCGGGGTCTGTGTTGGAAACTAAAACTAGGCTGGTGGATGGTATGAGACCAGGAGCCCTGCAATTGCTTCTCCTACCTCCAGCCTCATCTAAAAAGCAGAATAGCAACAACTTCTCTGTTTGGTGCCTGCAATCTTTCTAGGATTTTACAAAGCACTCTACAGGCATTCTCCTCCAGTGCTCCCAGCGGTGTGAAGATGGTGGGTCAGGGCGGGCTCTAGAGGCAGAGCCCCTGGCTTCCCATGTCCACTGAGCAACATACAGAACGTACAGCCTCGAGAGAGTGTCTAACACCTAGAAATCCATTCCGTTGAGAAGAAAATGGAGATATGAATGGTACCTATCTTAAAGCCACATTGAAAGAATTAGATGAGATGTGAGTAGAGCTCATGGCACAGTGCCTAGCCCAAGTCAGCACTCAAGAAATGTTAGCTGCTGTCCCCATCTTCCCAAGGCTTAGCGATGCTAACATTCTGATCACTCAGGTGGTAAGTGCCAGGCTCCAAATGCTAGAAAGAATTCTGATCCCACTACCTGAGTGTCTGGGAGCCACTATTAAAGACAAAGGAGGGACCAGAATAGTGGCTCTCAGATGCTGCATCCAGAGCCTGGCTACTCAGCCTGTACCCCCTTTTCCTTCCACCACCGTTTATCCAAGACGTGTTTTTTGTCTCCGAGCAGTGAGAGGTTCTAAGTTCGCCAACCCCAAACTGGCTTTACTTGTATTGTCTATTGTATTATTACAGATAAATGAGCTTGGACACCCATATTTTGGAGGTTGTGATCCTTGGAACACAGCCTGGGCTGAAGTTGAGTCTCACTAATTAGTACTAATTAGTAAGAGAAAAACAACCAGAATTGTACACTAGATCCAAAGAAAATTGCTTTTATTATTTTACTATAAACAGTAAGGAGAGCAAGGCGAACACCATGCGGATCGGCTGAGATTCATGAAGAGGCCAGCTTTAAGGATTAAATTTATAATCATGTATAATTAGTGCATCAATTATATGCAAATGATATTCTAAGGAGCTGGATAAAACAATCATTCGGTTAAGCAGTTTAAATATTCCCCGTTATGCTATTCATTGCTTCTTTATTCATAAATAATACAAAGGTTAATTTCAGACCAGCCTATGCAATCGACACCGTAACAAAGTTCAAATTGAGGCCGTACAAATTAATGAAGTGTGTCTCTCCTGAAGCTACCCAAAAAAAGATAAAGGGAAGGACGTACAGAAAAGAGCCAAGTCCACGGAGAAAGCTACCCACAGAAAAGGACACTCCCAATATCTGGGGCAGTCCCAAAAGGGCAGACCGATGCCAGACGCCCCCTTGTTGTCTAGAGCCACCCCTCCTCACCCCCACCTCCGCCAGCACAACCCACCTCGTGTTAGACTTTCCCTAGGAGGCCACGCATGGCCTTGCTTCCCTCCTAAAGCAGGAGCTGATTTAGTCCAGAAGCCAGCCCTGAAGCCCTAGGACACAGAACATGGGAGTGGGAAAGGTAGGGAGAAGGGAGAGAAAAGGAAGGGTAAGTAAAGAAGTAGAAGGTAGAAAGGAGAGGGAGATGTTCTCTCTTCCTCTCACTCTCTCATTTGCAAACACACACAGGTTAGAGCAAGGTGAAAATAATAAGTATCTCATGTAGAAAAGTAAGCCTGGTGTTCTAAACAGATTTCCAGCCATAGCACGCATCATGCCTACCTACCGAAGATACTAGCATTCTTAATAAAGCCACTGCAGAAAGAGTTAGAATAAGGCTTTTGCAGCCTTCCAAAACAACGGGTCTATATTCAGCATCCCTTTCAGTATTCCTGGCATTGAGACAGCTCTCCATGGTGGGCACACACATCTCTATGCCCACAGACCAGAACAGTCTTGACGGCAGAGAAGAGGCCTTATTCACCTTTGCATTCCTCCTAGCTCAGAACCTTCCTATCAGCAAACACTCCCTGCATTAAACCAAAGGTGGCCAAATTTCCCACACTGCAAATTTTTTAAAAGCTGATCTTTCTGGCCAAGTGTTACATAAACACTGCACTGGACTGAATTTCTCCCTGAACATGTCAACTTTTAAAAATAATCTGGACCAGGACTTGAGGAGAGAGAGGAATGAGGAGTTATTACTTTTTTCTTAATGGGTACAGCGCTCCTGTTTGGGGTGATGGGAAAAGTTCTGGACATGGATGGTGGTGATGGTTGTACAACACTGTGAGTGAACTTGATGCCATTAATTTGTCCACTAGAGATGGCTAAAATGACAAATTCTATGTTATATTTTATCACAATAAAAAAAATAAAAATCATTTAGCAGCTACAAGCTTTAATTTAGGGATTAAAAACTTGGAGCATGAAATGAAGGAAACAGAACTCAGTGAAGTGCTATGCCTTCACTCATGGAACATGGGCTAAGTATTAGGTACTGAGTTTAATAATCTGTTTGACTTAATAAACCAAATCAGTGCTTTCTGACATCAAGACCCAGATCACCTTCAGCTAAGAAGTTAAATTTCCATTGCTGTAAGGGCTCCAAATATGAAGTAGATAGGGCGGCCGTGCCTTATCAAAATTCCTTACCATTCCTGGTAAGTAAATAGGAGGACTTACTGCTCACTCCAGCAAAGCTTTAAACTTTTCCAGTCTAAAATTGTTTGAAAGGAAAGAGGAAAAAAGCAAATAAAGTTGAACTTTCTACCTTAAAAAAATATTTATCACTTGAAGTCAGTTTCTAAGGCATAAAGCTTAACCAACAAATTTTTTTAACCAACTGTTTCTTTAAAAGTGCAACCTAAATCAGCATGTGTGTTGGTAAATTTATTCAAGCATGTACCCTCTATTATGTACCACCCAGAAAAATCACAATACAGCCAGATCATTCTAGAATTTTCCCTTAACTTTCCACTGTACTAATGGAGCTTCAATTGGAGGAGGAAGCTTCCAAGTTTGGACATCTGTTAATAACATTGAGCTGAAATGACAGCCAAGATTGCTTTTCTCTTATCACAGATAATTGAATTTATGGATGGTGGGACATAGGAGTGCTAGCTGGAAAGTACAAAATGATATTGGCTCAGCTGCCTCCATCATGTATTAATTTTTTTTTGATTAGGTGATCCAAAATGCTGTTCTGGGTAAGCCATCCAAGGAGTATCACTCTCCCTCATTCATTCAGGGCCATTCCATCAAACGTACCTAACGTCCAGGCAAAGTAATACTTGGGCTTCGAGGCTTGCATGACAATATATAAGTAGCAGAGCCGAGTCAGAAAGTTTGCTTTGTGAACAAACCAATCATCAACCAGGCAGGTGACCGGGAAGGTCTTGGTGAGTGTCAAAAACAGGAGGAGAGACACCAAGGTCATACACAACTTGTGTATCACAGCTCCCTGAAATGTGGGGGAAAAAAAAATCAGTGTAACCATTCAGGCCTCTGGTATGAGGGAAAAAATTTCAGCAAGGGCATATTTTGAACAAAGCTTTTCCAATAGCTGCTCTGGTAATATTCCCTAGATGGAACACCACCAGAAGGCATTCTTAGGACACAAATTGGATGCTGGGCACATGGGCTAAATGTAAATGAAGAATACACCTCTGACACTTGAGGTCTAAATATATCTAAAATGGAAGAAAATGATCACCAGCACATTCTACCAACAAAAAGAAGGTAGTTTTTGTTTTTTTTTAAAGATTTTATTTGAGAGAGCGAGAAAGAGCATGAGTAGGGGGGAGGGGCAGAGGGAGAAGGAAAAGCAGACTCCCTGCTGAGCAGGGGGCCCAGTGTGGGGCTCCATCCCAGGACCCCGAGATCATGACCTGAGCCAAAGGCTTAACCAACTGACTCATCCAGGTGCCCCAAAAGGAAGGTAGATTTATAACCCAAAACATAAGAGAAAGAGCATTATAGGGTGGCAGTCTTCCATCAGAAAGAAATAACCAATCGCCTTCCACTTCTGTCACCAGCAGAGTCAAGGAAATGGGTTTGAATTACCAAAAGGAGGACAGAGGCTTAGCTAGGAAGGATTCTGTACAAGTTTTTAAATACCTGAATCAAGACATAAGCAGGTAATGGAAAGCTTTAGAAAGCCTTCCAAGGTGGTCTACATGTAGTCTGCTCTAGTATTAAGATGCATTGGCATTTTAAATGCCTCTAGACCAAGCGATTTTGCCCACTTTCTCTGACATTCCAGGGGATGTCATATAACATCAATAGAACTATAGTGCCCAACTTTATTAAAACAGGCCACTTACTGGGGTGCCTGAATGGCTCAGTCAATTAAGCACCAACTTTTGATTTGGGCTCAAGTCATGATCTCTTGGGTCATGAGATCAAGCCGAGTCTCAGGCTCTGCATTCATTGCCAAGTTGGCTTAGGATTCTCTCTCCCTCACTCTCCCTCCCCTACTCATGCTTGCATTCTCCATCGTGTGTTCTCTCTCAAATAAATCTTTAAAAAAAGGGGGGGGCACTTTTTTTTGTAATATGGGGATAGCTACAGCACCTCTCTCAGAGTGGCTAGAGGTTCAGGTGAATGACTATTTGCAAGGTACCAAGAATAGCATCTGGCTCCCAGTCAAGTGCTCACCATGTTTAGCCATGATTATGACAACACATGGGGAAGCATCAGCCTGTGAGTTCCAGCTACCTCCCACCGATGTGTCCTTAGCCAAAAAACCACCTGACCACTTCACTTTTTGCACAAAAATGCAAGAGTCTCCTTGGAGAGTGATACTAAGCCTCTGTGATCATAGTCTCTAAATGAGAGCATGTGAAACACAAAAGCACGACTCTGGTAGATTCAGCCAAGAAACGCCTGTGAGGACTTTGATGTCTCATGGCCATGGCGACCTTACTCCTGCACTGTTTCAATAACACAGTAAGAGCTGAGACATTTGACAAGCCATAAGCTGCCGAAGACCTGACTGTGTCAAAACTACCTGAAAATTCATGCTTAATAAATTACTTAAGTTTTCAAATAATTAATTTTGCCCAGAGTTTAGCATTTACAAATATTTAACTCAATTATCCTGATTTTCTCCTTTTTCCAATTTTCCCTGTTCTTTCAAATAATTAGACTTCCCTTAAATATGGGATATTTGATCTGAATAAATTTAGCATATTTGTAAAGTTCAATAAGTCATCCTAATGTCGACTAATTCGAAATTAATAAAATTCAGGTTAAAATTAAAATATTATTTCCAAAAAAAACATCTTAAACACTCAGTCAATAAAACCAATCTTTTAAGCATGCCAACATAACACTGGTTACCCATTCAAGAAACAGGCTCTGCAATAAACATCACATTGGTTCTGGTTCCCACTCTCTCCCCATCCCCCTTTCATGACATTGTTCTTTGGCTGGATATGAATTTCTATTCATAAGGACAAAAAAAAAACACTCATCAATCCGAATACACTAACTAGCAAAGTGCTGAGCACATTATAAGCATTAAATATTGTCCAGTTGCAGAATGGATCGATTGCTTTAATTATTCCAGCCAATAAGCTCCTCTGTGAGGTAAATGAGGGTGACAGCGAGTTATTGGCCAAGCTTTCTAGTAAACTACTTGGCTTTTTAATTAGAACAATTACTAGTGAGACTCAGCCCTGGCAGCAGAACTCTATTTTCGTGGAGCTCTGGGTAAATACTTGGCACTAAAATCTTACGGTGGGAGAAGGTTCTGGCAGGTTGTGGAAACCTCTCTGCTTCCAGTTCACTTCCAGCAACTTCGCATGTATATGTCTCCCCTCGATAAAGGCTATATAATCCTTGAAATTGTTGCAAGGGCCAGCTATGACACTCATGAAGTTGAGAAGGTAGCTTAAGTATTCCAAAAACGAGGGTTTTACTCTGTGAAAATAGAAAAAAAAAAAAGGAAAAACCTTCAGTCTTGGATTTTTCTTGAATATCTGCGAGTAAGCCACTCCTAAACACAGGTGTTGTCTTTATGGATGATGAACCATGACATGGGGTGTCTTTGTTTCTCTGAAAACCCATCTAAGCTAGAAACCTTGTGGAAAGGACAAGTTAATAGAGACAGGTGGCTCAGAGAAGGCAGGTGGCTCAGGGAAGGCACAGCGCTCCGTGGCGCCCTCTGCTGGTCGACTGCTGCTATAGACACGGAGGGAGAGGTCCAGGGCAACTCTGAGGCTGAGATGTGCTCTTTCTCAGCAGCCTTAGTTTCTGCAGGAGAAAATGGAGGTAATAAACACGAGGTGGGGTGGGAACCTGACCTAATGTGAGTTGACGGAGATGCTGTGAAATGGGAAAGCCCCCTCCCGGCTGCCAAAATAAACACAAAACGGATGATGGGTGGAATCAGTTTCCATTTGAAGAGGACACACAGAACTCCCTCTGTACCTCCCTCTTGTCTGCTTTGGCATCCAGGCACGAGGTCCTGAACAACAGACAAAAGTAGTGGCAGGGGAAAAATTCTGTAGAGACCAGTTCTGGGTAGTATTTTAATGGCATTTAAAGGGCCCGGAGAGTATTGTGGGGAAAGGCTCCCTAAAATGCCATTGCTAACCGGTCACTGGAATTATGCCCTACCAACTATACTTGGGTACAAAGACATTTAGCAACTCGCCCCAGTTTGCCCTGGACTTTCCCAAGTTGGGCCCTGAAGGTCTCATGTCCAGGAAAACTACCCTGTTCTGGATAAGCCAGGACAGTTTGTTACCCTAAAAAGACTCCATCTTTGGTATAAAATGACATCGTTCCCTACAGAATGACTAAATTGTCAAGTATGAACTAGGAATACTCAGGGTCAAATGCCCAGCATTTATACCCCCATAACACTGAGCAAAGAATCTGATTCATTAGTCGTTTGCAGTGGGTCTCCATTGCTTCCAAGTCCTACCCAATCTTTTACTGAGAAAATGAGGCACTCAATCCCATCCTACATTCCCCTCTCCAGCCCTACTTCCTATCCGTCTTCATCGAGGCATTTAATCATTCTGATGCGCGCTGATAATTGTTTCTTGAGGACCCTCAGACACATGGGCCAATAAAAATAACTCTGTAATGGACATAACTACAGTGGTGAAGGAGAATCTCATAAAACTAACAAAATCACAGATCCATTTATTCTCTGGCCCAGTAATCCCACTTCTGGAAACCTATCCCACTGCTATGCCCAAACCTCTTTAAAATGACTTGGGAACAGGGTTTGTAAAAGCCAAAGAGTGGCAGACAACCCAAGTATCTATCCATCAACAGCAGATTCATTAAATAAATAATAATACATCCATCTAATAGGGTTAATATCTATTGAGAAATGAGAAAGATTTCTAGACACTGATATACAAAGGGTTCAAGAATATATTGTTTAACTTACTTTACAGCAAGACGCTGTTGCTCAGCAGAGAGGTCTTCAGCTCTTCGACCTAATCCTACAAAATAAAAAAAATGTAGAAATAAGATGTTTGAAGTAGATAATTCTAAATGAGGCTTCTAAAAGTCATTTGAAAAAAGTGCTTTATTTCACACATCATAAAATCATTTTCTTTTCTGACAGTCTCTACAGGCTCTTGTGAAGCGGGGAGAAAGCAGGGGTTACTCCTATTTAAATTGCATGGGACATGGATCTCAGGGAACTCCCTACATCTCCTGCACTCCTTACCAAAGTACGTATGTTTTCATTGCTACATGAGAAAAAGAAGCCTGCCTTTGCAGCCTGCACCACCTTAAAGACCTCCCTGATTATGCTGGCTGCAGACACCTGGCACCAGCTGAAAGCATGGGTGTGGAATGGGGAAAGGAACAGGGGACTTTCCTCTTCTAAAAAACAGGAAATATAATCCTGAATGCAGGGAAAACATAAAAGATTTATCAGGTGATTCTGCTTCTTTTAAAATTCATCCATGTCAGAAAAGGGGGAGGGAACCAAATCACATTTGTGCTTCTCTTAAAATGTATATGTTAACTTATAGTAAAAAAATCCGACATGTCATCTAAAAGCTACAGAGCTTGACTACAAAGCTGTATATTCAGCTAAAAGTGATGATGGTCACCAATCAAAAAGGCAATTCAGAAAATATGTATAAAGGAAGAGAGTGTTTCTGGAATTTACTTGTTCCTACTGCACATGAGAAAAAAAGAAATGGCAAATAAACACCTTGCTGCATGTAAGGGTTTTCCCAGAAAATCAGGTAAACTGAGAATGCTTTAAAAAGTAAATTTAGGCAAAAAGCCTATTAAAAATAAAGAAGCAGTGTTAAAAAAAATCACACTTTTTTCTAAGATGTCAACCATACATCTCTGGCAGTCCTAAAAATTAAATTGATTTTAGCTATTGGTTTATGTGCTAACATTAGACTATAACGACTACCAACTAGACTTGGGTACAAAGACATTTAGCAACTCACCCCAGTGTGCCCTGGACTTTCCCAAGTTGGGCCCTAAAGGTCTTATGTCCTGGGAAACTACTCTGTTCTGGACAAACCAGGACACTTGGTTACCCTAGAAAGGCTCCATCCTTGATACAAAATGACCCTGTTCTCTGAAGAATGACTAAATCGTCAAGTATGAACTAGGAATATCCAGGGTCAGAATGAAATTAAATCAAATCCCAAGCTTTAAAGAAAAATAAGACTAGCTAGCAGAGATCATAAATCTTCTCAATCTGGTAGCACATAAAGGAGCTTCAACAGTCAGAAAGCGTTTGCCAGAGCAGTACAAATCTGCAAAATATACTTTTACTAATTGCACCTGACACCTCTTCCACCCACTTTGAAATCTTCCACCAGGCTGAAAGTGCCGTCCTCCTTCCCTGCAACCAGGTCTTAATCGTGTAAATCACACTTTCTGGTCATTTTCAGGAAAGGCATGAGCAAAGAAAATGTTCAATTGTACACAAATAGAAGATCCTTCCTTCTTCCAAGGAGAAGGGCCAGGCTAATCTCATTAGATAATCTTCCAAGCCAAACAAAACAAAAACACTAAACAAAACAAAACTAGCATTAAAAATGGTTAACCAGCCAATACTATTTTTTTATTACCTTATGAGCTTCTCATATTAAACCAAAGAAAAAGAATGCCATTTCTTCTCAGCAGATTTGGAAATGAAGGGCAGTGAGTACCATAAATTTAAAATATTACATAAGTAAACAGAAAGCCAACTGTTCTCGGGGTAAATACTTCAGCAAATTTAGACTACAGATTCAGCAGGGAAGTGGTACATAATAGTTGAGAAGAGTTTTGATTAAAGAAGCTTGCAAATTTTTGACAAGTTATAGAAGAACTGCCAGAACTTGGCTAAACTCTGGACTATGGGTAGAGTCCAAACAAAGAGCTCTGAATGTCAGTCTCGCTCTCAGCACCAACAGGAGAGTCATTTTTCTCACCATCATGAACTTGGAATGCCAAGGTCGTGATCTTCTGTGTGACAATCATCAGAGGCCTAAAAGGAAGATAGAAGATAATCGATTGGCAGAAGGACCACTAGAAGAAACATTTATTCTATTTCCCTGCATGGTAGTTTTTTCATCTTGAAGGCTATTCAATACAAAGCAAAAACAAAAACAAAAACAAAACAAAAAAACACTAAATTCAATAAACTCCCTTCAAACCATTTTAAATAAGTAGATATAACAACACTGAACGAGATCATATCAGAAGGCCCCTCTTGCACTGTTACTCAAAGTGTAAGTTCCAGGACCAGCACCATCAGCATGCTCTGGGGCTCATTAAAAATGCAGACACTCAGGCAGCCCGGGGGGCTCAGCAGTTTAGGGCCGCCTTCAGCCCAGGGCCTGATCCTGGAGTCCCACGTTGGGCTCCCTGCATGGAGCCTGCTTCTCCCTCTATGTCTCTACCTCTCTCTCTCTCTCTTTCTCTGTGTCTCTCATGAATAAATAAATAAAATCTTAAAAAAAAAAAATGCAGACTCTTGCACACTCCATTCCAGAGCCAGAAAATAGGAATCTGCATTTGAACAAGATCTCTAGAGAACTCAGATGCACATTAAAGTATGACCACTCCTAGTCTGGGGGATACCTAATCCAGTGCACCAGTTCCACTTGGACGAGATATAATATTCTGGCTTCTTTATCCTAATATGTCCTAAATGCGTTGCTCTATTAAAGGCAATTCTTCCATGCACACATAGCAAAAGATACTTTTGTAAAATACTGTCAATAAACCATTTAGTGACCAAAAAATAACACCCATCCTAATTGAAAAAAGACATCAAATAAAAATTTGCCTATGAAGTGGCACCCATGCCAAGAAAGGTGCCAAGATAATTCAACAGAAGCAAGGACAGCTTTTTATTTTTATTATTTTTTAAAGACTTTATTTATTTATTCATGAGAGACAGAGAGAGAAAAAGAGAGAGAGGCAGAGACACAGGCAGAGGGAGAAGCAGGCTCCATGCAGGGAGCCTGACGTGGGACTCAATCCCGGGTCTCCAGGATCACGCCCTAGGCTGAAGGCGGCACTAAACTGCTGAGCCACTCAGGCTGCCCAAGAACAGCTTTTTAAAATAGTGATGATGCAACCAGATAGCCACATAAAAATATAAAAGTAATTAAAAATGCATCAAAGATCTAAATGTAAGAGCAAAAACTATAAAACTCTTCAAAGAAAGCATAGGCACATATCTTCATGGCCTTAGCTTTGGTGATGGTGTCATAAATGTAACACCAAAACCATAAGTAATGAAAGAAAAATACAGGTTAAATGGGTAGCATTTAAAACTTAAAATTCCGTGCTTCAAATGACACATACCATCAAAAAAGTGAAAAGACATTTCACAGAATGTATAAATATATGTGCAAATTATACGTCTGATAAGGGACTTGGTATTAGAATATATAAAGAACTCTTACAATTCAATAAGAATAAGACAATCACCCAATTCAAAAATAGCCAAAGGACTGGAATGGATGTTCTCGGAAAAAGACATATGAATGGTAAATAAGCAGGTGAAAATATGCTCAGCAATAATCAGCCATCAGAGAAATGCAAACCAACTCATATACCACTTCACAAGCACAAGGATGACTAGAATCAAAAAGATAACAAGTATTGGTCAGGAGGTAGAGAACTGGAACCCTCAAACATTGTTGGTGGGAACATTAAAAGGTCCAGCTACTTCAGAAAGTCTGGCAGTTTCTTAAAACATTAAACATAGAGTTACTGTATTACCAAGCAGTTCCACTCCTAGGTATATACCCATGAGAAATAAAAATGTATCTATACAAAAACTTGTACACACCTGTTCAGAAAAACATCATTATAGCCCAAAAGGAAATAACCCAAGTGAAATGTGGTATGTCTATACATTAGACTATTATTCAACAATAAACACAGTGAAGTACTCACCCATGCTATAATATGGATGGACCTTGAAAACATTATACTAAGTGAAAGAAACCAGACACAAAAGTCATATATCATATGATTCCATTTGTATGAAATAGCAGAATAGGCAAATCCATAGAGACAGGAAATAAATTGCTGGTTGCCTCAGGCTGGAGCAATTAGGAGGGAAATGAGGACTATGGCTAATGCATACAGGTTTCTCTAGGAGGTGGCGAAAATGTTGTATAATTAATTATGCTAATGGTTACACTGCAGAAGGGAAGGATAGCCATGCTCTTCCAGGACTGGTGAGAAGCAGGTGTGGCAAAATAGGGAGCCATCAAGGTGATCATTCTAGTACTGTAGGACATGCTCATAGCTAACACTGATTGTGACCATGCTCAATAAGATTGAAAAAAAGAATTGCTCTTCCAGAGCACAGAGGTTTGGATCCCAGAATAAGAGCTGTATTGAAGCTTTCTACAACAACGTGGTCTTAAAGACCAATATAATTTTGCATCTCACATTCCTGATATTCAACAAGACCTTGGACCCAGAACGTATAACAGATGCCAAGAACTTTTTTTAACATAACTTTGAAAACACGATAGTTTCTTTACAAAGCCTTTTGGACTTTTTTTTTCCTACTAGATCAAAAGTCCTAGGAATCAGTAATAGGACCTAACTCTCAACTTTCCTTACACAAAGCCCAGTACGACGTTTTTTAAAATTTGAGGCACACATTCTGATGACCATGCAATTTGCAAACCAAGTAAGTTTGTACATTCCATTTAATCCATAGCTTCATTTTTAAAGGGTTTAAAAAAATAGATATATCAAAAAAGAAAATGTTATGGAATTAGCCTAACTTTCTGTCTCTATAGAAATATAACATTTGTTTTCCTCTATCTGGCATTACATTTAATGTATTCCATAATAAGGCTCATGTTCAAAAATACAGTAAATAGTCTTATATATGCAATTGCCATGAGCTGAAGTCACTCAAAACTATGAGCTTTGAGGGAGGGAGCAATGATTAGCCACCACTGCTGCCAATTCTATCTCCAACTTCATGCTGAGGTCACGCCCCCTTGAGCTACTCCAGCCAATGACACAGCCCGGTGACAGAGTGTGGCAGGTACCAAGGCAGACCCCTGCAAATGAGGTGTGGTACTCTCTACAGGGCAAGTTTTTCTAGAAGACTGCTTATTGAACTTGATGAAATTGTCTTTGACCTGCACTGCGGTCTTCCTTTCTTCCTTGCCTCTCTCATCTCAGGGGTCAGACATGCATTTCAATCTGATGGCTATTCCAGCCTCCCTAGTTTCCCTCACAGGCATTTTACATGGCAAATCTCTTATGCTGCTATTCCCATCTTCGCATCCCCCTCAGAGAACCTGGACAAATACAATACATAATACTGAATTTCTAGATAATGGTCAATAAATATTCAATATGAGGTCAGCACTATTGGGTCTGTATAAAAATTGTATTGTCATCTTTATTTTGGGGGAAACAATGTCTCTTTTGGAGAGAAAAAAAACTGTGGACCAAATTTAGTTACTTGTCATATAGACTACTTTCAACAATATATTGCTTCCATTTTAAACATCTCAAGAAGTTTCTAGCAACTTAAGAAACAATTCACACATGTGACCATGGGTTTATTAAACACAATACACTACTAACTTGTGAAAAAGCAGATCTAAAATCTGCAAGCTAGAACTAGAACCTGTTCACAAAGAGGAAATGGAGTTAGAATCCTCCTACTTACTCACTTTTCTATGGATGTAAGGAGTGCCATATGCTCTTGCTCAGAAGACTTCCTCTCTCAACACTTTTTCATTGATCAATTTACTTACACTTATGAGTAGATCAGATGCCAAATTTAGAATGCCCAAGTTATGAAATTTGAGAGTGAAATCCAAAAAGTTACTGACTTAAAAGATGAAACTCAAGTATCATCCATGTTGTATTTCAGTCAAAACCTAAAATAATCCAAGACATGTTTGATGGTTTGTGATTAAAATTCATGCGAACTTTTGCAAAAATTCAAAATCCAGGGTACATGAACACATACTACAAGTACAAGAAGGACACAAAAAAGTCTCCTTGGTGTAGCCAAAGAACTTCCTCAGAACAATGAGGCCTTGACACTTGAATTGTACTCAGACCTTCCACCCCCTGAGAAGTGTGCCTTGTCCATGGATTTGTATACATTCACTAGTAGTAGACACTGGACTTGAATCCATGGGAACCATCCGATCATCATAAATCAAGGTTTGCGTCCAGCATGGTTGAGGTAGGGCCATTTCTCTTGTCTTGCAATTTTTTTTTCAATGAATAAAAAACAAAAACAGAAAAATATCATCAGGTCAACTTCTAGGGAAGATGGTAAAGTAGGAAGATCCTAAGCTCACCTTGTCCACAGATACAGCTAGAAAATAGCTAGTGTAAATAACCCCAAAAAATGTCCTGAAGACTGGCAGAACAGACTTGCCACAGCTAAGCATAGAGAAAAGGCCACCTTGAAAAGAGTAGGAAGAGTGGAGACATGGTTGTGAACCAAACTGACCCATGAGACTGCCTGTAGGCAACACTGCAATCACGGACAGGAGCAGACACCTGTTCCTGCTCAGTACCTCAAGCCCTGGGGACCCAGAGTGGGAAAATGAACCCCCATCACATTTGGCTTTGAAAACCAAAGGGGTTAAACTTTGCCACTTCTTAGAACCACCAAGGCTTAACAACTAGAATGTTAAAAATCAGCAGGCTCAGCTCTGGGACAGCTGGAGGGTGATGGGAAACTGAGTCCTGAACCCTAAAGAGACAGCATAACAAACAGCTCTGCTGAGATACAACACAGAAGCAACAGTTTGAGAAATACCTGGGGTATACTGTGGTATATAGATGTATTTACTTATCTCAGAATGTGTGCTTGAGGGGCAAGTAATCTTTAAGAATCTTCTCCAAAAACAAAAGGAGCCATTTCTCTCCCCCACAACCCTGCCTCTTTCACCTGCAAGAACAAGCTCAAACACTCTCCAACTAGCTCGCTAATACTGTACAACCCCCACTCCCCTGCCCTGTCCAATCTGTGCTTGGCAAGAATCCATTCAGAACAGCATCACAAGCTGGCACTGTGAAAGCAGCTGCAACAGGGACCAACAGCACTCCAAGTGACTCCTGGATGGGGGAGAGGGGACAATAACCACACACACCATTTAAATTGTGGCCCTAGCAGTGGACTGGGACAGAAATCTGGTCTGACTGAAGGTCCTATCCACCAACTCGAGCCTGTCAGGAAAAGCACTCTGTAGTTCAATGTGACCACAGCTCTGGAAAATGCCTGGTCTGAACAAATTCAAGCCGAAGGCAGCCCAACTGGTCCATTAGCAGTAAAGGGACCAAATCCTGCCCACAACAGGCAAAGAGAGCCATTGCAGACAACTGGAATAAAGACAAATGCAGTTCAACCACAATAGTAGGGTGCACTCAACACACATAGGAAAACAACCACAGGGACGCCTAGGTGGCTCAGCGGTTGAGCATCTGCCTTCAGCTCAGGTCATGATCCTGGAGTTCTGGGATCGAGTCCCACATCAGGCTCTCCACATGGAGCCTGCTTCTCCCTCAGCCTGTGTCTCTACCTCTCTCTGTGTCTCTCATGAAAAATAAATAAAATCTTTTAAAGAAAAAAGAAAAAAGAAAAAAAAAAAAACAACTCCAAAGCACCAGGTTCTGATGATCTGATGAACAGGGGACACTGCATGACAGGACATCTTCTTCATAAAGCCACTACTCTGAAGAACAGGAAACATAGCTGATTGTCCCAACACAGAGAAACAGAGAGTAAGACAATATTAGGAGACAGAGGACTATGTCCCAAATGAAAGAACAGGATAAAATCAGAGCAAGAGACCTAAATGAAACAGAATAAGTAATATTCCAGAAAGGAATAAATAGTAGATAGAGGAAGCAGAAGAATGGATCAGCAACTGGGAGGACAGAGTAATGGAAAACAATCAAGCTGAATGGGAGAAAGAAAAAATAATAATAAATGAGAAGAGATTAAGGTAACTCAGTGACATCATAAAATGTAACAACATTTAGATGACAGGGGTCCCAGAAGAAAGACAAGAGTGGGCAGAAATTTATTTCAGGAAATAACAGGTGAAATCTTCCCTAATCTGGGAAAGGAAACAGAGATCCAAATCTAGGAGGCACAGAGAGCCCCCATCCCTCCCCCCAATAAAATCAACCCAAGGAAGTCCACACTAAGACATAAGAAATTAAAATGTCAAAATGCAGTGACAAAGAGAAAATTTTAAAAACAGCGAAAGAAAGAAAGAAAATGGTTACATACAAGGGAAACCCCATAAGACTATCCACTGATTTTTTCAGCAGAATGTCTGTAGGCCAATTGGAAGAAGTAGGATATTTTCAAGTGCTGAAAAGAAAAAATCTGCAGCCAAAAATGCCCTATCCAGCAAGGCTATCATTTAGGATAGAAGGAAAGATGAAGAATTTCTCAGATAGGATCAACAAAATTGATAAACCTTTAGCCAGACTCTTAAAAAAAAAAAAAGAACTCAAATAAGCAAAATCAGAAATGAAAGAGGAGGAGAAAGAACAACCAACACCACAAAAATACAAAGGACTATAAGAGAATATCATGAAAAATTATATGCCAACAAAATGGGACAACTTTGAAGAAACAGATAAATTCCCAGAAGCATAGAACTTCTCAAAAATTAATCGGGAAGAAATAGAAAATTTTAAAAAACCAATGACCAGCAATGAAATTGAATCTAAAGTCCAGGACCAGACAGCTTCACAGGCGAATTCTACCAAACATCTAAAAAAGAGTCAATACCTACCCTTTTCAAATAATCCAAAAAAACTGAAGAGGAAAGGGGATCCCTGGGTGGCTCAGTGGTTTGGTGCCTGCCTTTGGCCCAGGGCGTGATCCTGGAGTCCCAGGATCAAGTCCCACATCAGGCTTCCTGCTTGGAGCCTGCTTCTCCCTCTGCCTGTGTCTCTGCCTCTCTCTCTGTGTCTCTCATGAATAAATAAATAAAATCTTTTAAAAAAATGTTTATAAAAACTGAAGAGGAAGGAAAACTTCCAAATTTATTCTATGAGGCCCCCATTACCTTGATACCAAAATCAGAGAAAGCCATTACAAAAAAAAAATTTTTTAGAGACACTACAAAAAAAAAAAAAAAAAGAGAACTGCAGGCCAATATCTCTGATGAGCACAGATGCAAAAATCCTCAACAAAATATTAGCAAACCAAATCCAACAATACATTTAAAAACACATTCACCACAATAAAATGGCATTTATTCCAAGAATGCAAGGGTAGCTCAATATTCACAAATCCATCAATGTGATACCTCGTATCAGTAAGAGAAAGGATAAAAACCATGTGATTATTTCAAGAGGCAGAAAAAAACATTTCAGAGTACAATATTCATTCATGATAAAAACTCAACAAGTAGGCTAAGAGAGAATATACCTCAGCATAATAAAGGCCATATATAAATAATCCACACTAACATCATAATCACTGGTAAAAACTGAAAGTCTCCCCATAAGATTGGGAACAAGACAAGGATGTCCCCTCTCACCACTTTTACACAACATATTACTAAAGGTCATAGCCGCAGAAATAAGACAAGTAAAAAGGAATAAAGGGCATTCAAATTGGTAATGAAGAAGTAAAACTTTCACAGATGACATGATAACACATATAGAAAACTTTTTAAACTGGTAAGGGAATTCAATAAGATCACAAGATACAAAAATCAATGTAGAGAAATTAACTGCATTTCTATACATTAATAATGAAGTAGCAAAAAGAGAAACTAAGAAAATATTCCCATTTACAGTTGCATGAAAAATAATAAAATACCTAGGAAGAAACATAACCAAGGAAGTGAAATGTGCACTTTATAAACTATAAAGCACTAGCATGAAAGAAATTGAAGATGACACAAACAAATGGAAAACTCTTCCATGCTAATGGATTGAATGAACAAATATTGTTAAAATGTCTATACTATCCAACGCAATCTATAGATCTAAAGCAAGCCTATCATAATACCAACAGTTTTCATAAAACTAGAACAAATTATCCTTAAATTTGTGTGGAACCGCAAAGGACTTCAAATAGCCAAAGAAATCTTGAAAAGGAAAAACAAAGCTAGAAATACCATAATTCCAGATTTCAAGTTATGTTACAAAGCTGTAGTGATCAAAACAGTAGGGTACTGTTACAAAAATAGACACATGTTTCAATAGAACACAAAATAGTCCAGAAGCAAACCCACAATTATATGTTCAATTAATCTTTGACAATAGAGGAAAAAATATGCAATGGGCAAAAGTCTCTTCAGCAAATGGTCTTGGGAAAACTGGACAGCTACAACCAAAAGAATGAAACTAGACCCCTTTCTCACATGAGACAAAAATAAACTCAAAATGGATTAAAGACCTAAATGTGAGACCTGAAACCATCAAAATCCTAGCAGAGAGCACAAACAAAATGTCTCTGACATCAGCTGTAGCACCATCCTTCTAGATACGTCTCCTAAGCAAAGGAAACAAAAGTGAAAATAAAACTATTGAAACTACATCAAAATAAAAAGCTTCTGCCCAGGGAAGAAAACCATCAACAAAACTGAAAGTTAACCTACAGAATGGGAGGAAATATTTGCAAATGGCATAGCCAATAAAGAGTTAGTATCCAAAATATATAAAGAACTCCTACAATTCAACACCCAAAAAACAAATAGTTGTGAATGGATCTAAAGAATATTATGCTAAGTGAAATAAGTCAGTCAGAGAAAGACAAATATTATATGATTTCACTCATATTTGGAATTTAAGAAACAAAACAAAAGAACAGAGGGAAAAAAGAGAGGCAACCCAAGAAAGTCTTAACTGTAGAGAACAAACTCATGGTTATTCAAGGGGGGTGGAGTGGGTGGAGAGATCAGTGAAATAGATGATGGGGATTAAAGAATAAACTTATCATGAATGAGCACTGAGTAGTATCTAAAATTTTTTATCTGGGGGAAAATATAGAATTTCCCAGACAAACAAAAGTTAAAGGAATCCATTACCACAAAACCTATCTTACAAGAAATGTTAAAGGAGATTCTTTGGGTGGAAATGGAAGATCATAAGCAGGAACAAAGTAAGAAGCACAAAAGCAGTAAAATTAAGTATATCCACAAAAATCTGTCAAGAGATTCAGAAAATAAAAGGATATAAAGAATGACATCATATATCTAAAATGTAGGGAGGAGGAGAATAAAACTTTAGTTTTACAATGGATTCAAACATATATGACCATCAACTTAATATAGACTGCTAAATGCGTAAGATGTTATAAATAAACCTAATGATAATCACAAACAGAAAGCCAGTAATGCATAGCAAAAAAAAGAAAGAAAGAAAGAAAGAAAGAAAGTGAAAGGAAGCCATGTATATCACTAAATAAATCAGTCAATCTAAAAGGAAGAAAGGATTAAAGAAGAACCATAAAAACAGCTGTAAAATAAGTAACAAAATGGCAATAAACACATACTTGTCAATAATTACTATGAATGCAAATAAGCTAAATGTTCCAATCAAAAGACACAGGATGGGGATCCCTGCGTGGCTCAGCGGTTTAGCGCCTGCCTTTGGCCCAGGGCGCAATCCTGGAGTCCCGGGATCGAGTCCCACATCAGGCTCCTGGGCGTGGAGCCTGCTTCTCCCTCCTCCTGTGTCTCTGCCTCTCTCTCTCTCTATGTCTATCATAAATAAATAAATAAATCTTAAAAAAACAAAACAAAACAAAAGACACAGGATGGCAGAATGGATAAAAAAGCAAGACCCATCTATATCGTGCCTAAAAAAGACCAATTGCAGACCTAAAGACACCTGCAGATTGAAAGTGATGGAAAGGGAAAACATTTATCATCCAAATGGAGGTCAAAAGAAAGAGTCGCAATACTTAGACAAAATAGACTTTGAAATAAAGACCTGTAACAAGAGACAAAGGAAACTACATAATCATTAAGGGAACAATTCAACAAGAAGACAGAATAACTGTAAATATTTATGTAACCAAGGAGAAGTAGGAAATAGATGGGGTAATTGGGTAATGGGCGTTAAGGAGGCCTCGTGATGTGATGAGCACTGGGTGTTATATGCAACTGATAAATTACTGAACACTACATCTGAAACTAATGATGTACTATATGTTGGATAATTGAATTTAAATAAAAAATATTTATGCAACAAATATAGGGGCACTCCAATACATTGAACAGTTACTTAAAAACATAAAGGAAGTCATTGATACTAATACAAAAATAGTAGGGGAGTTTAACACCCCACTTACATCAATGGATAGATCATCCAAACAGAAAATCACCAAGGAAGCAGTAGCTTTGAACAACACATTGGACAAGATGGACCTAACATATATTCAAAATATTCCATCCTAAAACAACAGAATACACATTCTTTTCAGTGTAAAGGGAACATTCTCTAGAAGAGATCACATGTTATACCACAAAACAAGTCTCAGCAAATTCAGAAGACTTAAGTCACACCATGCATCTTTTCTGACCACAACACCAAGAAACTAGAAGTCAGCCACAAGAAAAAAATCTGGAAAGAACACAAATACATGGAAGTTAAATAACATGCTACTAAACAATGAACAGATCAACCTAGATATCAAAAAGAAAATTTAAAAAATGGACATAGAGACAAATGAAAATGAAAACACACTGATCTAAATTATTTGGGATGCAGCAAAAGTGGTTCTAAGAGGGAAGTGTATAGCAATAGGCCCACTTCAAGAAGCAAGAAAACTTTCAAACAAAGAACCTAATCTTACACCTAAATGAGCTAGAAGAAGAAAAACAAACAAAACCACAAACCAGGAGAAGCAAGGAAATAATAAAGATTAAAGCAGAAATGAACAAAATAGAAACTAAAAAACAATAGAACAGATCAATGAAACCATGAGCGGGTTCTTTGAAAAGATCAACAAATTCTGACAAACTTTTAGCCAAATTGATCCAAAAGAGAGAGAGGGAGAGAGGACTCGAACAAAATCCGAAGTGAAAGAGGAGAAATACCCACCAATACCACAGAAATACATAGGATTTTAAGAGAATATTATGAAAAATTATATGCCATTATACTGGACTACCCAGAATATTCCTGGAAACATAACCTCCCAAAACGGAATCGGGGAGAAACAGAAAATGGAACGGACCAAACACCAGCAATGAAATTCAAACAATAATAATAATAACAATAATAATAATAACAACAACAACAACTCCTAACAAACAAAAGCCCAGGACCAGACAGCTTCACAGATAAATCCTACCAAACATTTAAAGGAGAGTTAACACCTACTATTCTACTATTCCAAAAAATAGAAGAGGAATGAAAACTGCCCAATTCAACCAGAGAAAGACACTACAAATAGAGCTGTAAGCCAATATATCTGATGAACACAGATGCAAAAATCCTCAACAAAATATTAGCAAACTGAATCAAACATTACATTAAAACAATCATTCACCACAATCAAGTGGGATTTAATCCCAAGATGCAAAGGTAGTTTAATATTCACAATCATCAATGTGATACATCATATCAATAAGAAAAATGATAAAAACCATATGATCATTTCAATGGATGGAGAAAAAGCACTTGACAAAGTACATTCATTCATGAGAAAACCCCTCAGCAAAGCATTTTTAGAGGGAACATACCTCAACAAAATTAGGCCGTATACAGAAAAACTACAGCTAAATCATACTGAATGGTGAAAAACTGAGGGCTTTCCTCTAAGATCAGAAAGAGGACAAGGATGTCCACCCTCAGCACTTTTATTCAGCATAGTACTGGAAGTCCTAGCCACAGCAATCAGACAAGAAAAAGGAACAAAAGGTATCCAAATTGGTAAGGAAGAAGTAAAACTGTCACTATATGCAGGTGACAGGATACTAAATATAGAAAACCTGAAAGATTCCAAGGGGCTCCTGGGTGGCTCAGTTGGTTAAGTGGCCAACTCTTGATTTCAGTCTCAGGTCCTGAGATCAAGTCCCACATCAGGCTCTATGCTCTGTGGGGAGACTGCTTCAAGATTCTCAATTTCCTCCTGCCCTTTTCTTCTCTCTCTCTCTCTCTCTAATAAAAGAAAAATCTTAAAGGAGAGAGAGAGAGAGACAAAAAGAGAGAGAAAAAGAGAATGAAAACCCAAAAGACTCCATTGAGAAACTACTAGAACTGATTAGGGAATTTAATAAGACCATAGAATACAAATCAATGTATAGAAATCTGTTGCATTTCTAGACACTAATAATGAAATAGCAGAAAGAAGTTAAGAAAACAATTCCAGGGAAGCCTGCGTGGCTCAGTCAGTTAAGCATCAGCCTTTGGCTCAGGTCATGATCCCCAGGTCCTGGGATCAAGCCCCAAGGCTGGCTCCCTGCTCAGCAGGGAGTCTGCTTCTATCTCTCCCTCTGCCCCCCTCCCCAGCTCATGCACACATACCCACTCTCTCTCAAATTAAAAAAAAAAAATCCATTTATAATTGCACCAAGAAGAATAAAATACTTAGGAAGAAACTTAAACAGTAGGTGAAAGACCTATACTCTGTAAACTATAAAACATTAAAGAAACTGAAGAAGACACAAATGGAAAGACATTATCCCATGTTCATGGATTAAACATACTATTAAAATGTCTGTACTACCCAAAGTAATCTACATATTTAATGCAATCCCTAGAAAAATACCAGCAGCATTTTTCTTTTCTTTTCTCTCCTTTTTTTTTTTTTAAGATTTTAGTTAAAGAGAGAGAAAGGGAGAGAGCACATGAGCTGGTAGGAAGGGGCAGAGAAAGAGGGAAAGAGAAAATCTCAAGCAGACTCTGCACTGACCATGGAGCCCAATGTGGGGCTCAAACTCAGGACCCTGAGATCATGATCTGGGCTGAAATCAAAAGTCCAACACTTCACCAACTCAGTCACTCAGGCATCCTCCAATTGCATTTTTCAAAAAACAAATAATCCTAAACTTTGTACAAAACCCATAGATGACCTTGGAGACCCAATGTAAACTTCAAAAAGAAGAATAAAACTGGAGGTATCCCAAGCCCAGATTTCAAGATATACTACAAAGCTTTAGTATCCATGGAACACAATAGGGAGCCCAGGAATAAACCCACAACAATATATGGTCAATTAATCTTTGACAAAAGAGGAAAAAATATGCAATGGGCAAAAGTCTCTTCAGCAAATGGTCTTAGGAAAACTGGACAGCTACAAAAGAATGAAACTGGACCATTTTCTCACCCCAGACACAAAAATAAAATGGATTAAAGACCTAAATGTGAGGGATGCCTGGGTGGCTCAATGGTTGAGCGTTGGCCTTCGGCTCAGGGTGTGGTCCTGAAGTGCTGGGATCAAGTCCCACATTGGGCTCCCCTTGAGGAGCCTGAGTCTCCCTCTGTCTATGTCTTTGTCTCCCTCTGTGTGTCTCTCATGAATAAATAAATAAAATCTTAAAAAAAAAAAAAAGGCCTAAATGTGAGACCTGAAAACATCAAAATCCTAAAGAAAGCACAGGCAAAATGTCTCTGACATTGGCAGTTGCAACATCTTTCTAGATATGTCTCCTAGGAAAAGGACACAAAAACAAAAATAAAACTATGGGAACTACACCAAAGTAAATAGCTTCTGCCCAGGGAAAGAAACCATCAACAAAACTCAAAGGCCACCTACAGAATGGGAGGAAATATTTGCAAATGACATACCCAAAAAAGAGTTAGTAACCAAAATATATAAAGAACTCATACAACTCAACACCCAAAAAACAATCCAATTTAAAAAATGGGCAAAATACATGAACAGACATTTCTCCAAGGAGGACATGCAGATGCCCAACTGACACAGGAAAAGGAGCTCAACATCACTCATCACCAGGGAAATGCAAACCAAACTACGATGAAATATCACCTAACACTTGTCAGAATGGCTAAAATCCAAAACAAAAGAAACAGGTATTGATGAGTACGTGGAATAAAGGAACCCTCTTGCACTGATGGTGGGAACGCAAACAGGTGTAGCTACTATGGAAAATGGTGTGGAGGTTCCTCAAAGTGTTAAAAAAAAGGATTACCACATGATCCAGTGATTCCACTCAATTTATTTACCCAAGAAATACAAAAACACTAAATCGAAGGGATACATGCACCTCTATGTTTATTGCAGAATTATTTACAATAGCCAAAATATGAAAGCAGCCCAAGTGTCCATGGACATGTAAATGGATAAAGAAGATGTAATATACACAAACAATGGAATATTATTCAGCCATAAGAAAGAATGAAATCCTCCTATATGCAGCAACATGAATGGATCTAGAGAGTATAATGCTAAGTGAAATGAGTCAATCAGAGAAAAGACAAATACCATATGATTTCACTTATATTTGGAATTTAAGAAACAAAACAAATGAGGGGTGCCTGGGTAGCTCAGTCTGTTAAGCATCTGCTTTTGGCTCAGGTCATGATCTCTGGGTCCTAGGACTGAGCCCTGCACCAGGCATCCTACTCAGTAGGAAATCTGCTTCTCTCTCTTTCTCTCTCTCTCTCCCTCTGCCCTTCCCTACTTCTCTCTCTCTCAAATAAATAAAATCTTTTTAAAAAAAAAAAAAGAAAAAAAACCAAAACAAATGAACACAAAAAAAGAGAGAGAAACAAAAGACAGACTCTTAAGTATAGAGAACAAACTGATGGTCACCAAAGGAGAGGGAGGGGGTGATGGTGATTAAGGAGGGCCTTTGCTATGGTGAGCACCAGGTGATGTACGGAAATATTGAATCACGATATTGTACACCTGAATCTAATATAACATTCTTTGTTAATTATACTTAAATTTTAAAAATGAGTAATTCAATAAAAGAAGAAAATTTATACACACACACACACAAAGAAAAGCACTTTTTTCTTCCTGACCCTAACATTATTTTTTTTTTAAGATTTTATTTATTCACTCATCAGAGACACAGAGAAAGAGGCAGAGACTTAGGCAGTGGGAGAAGCAGGCTCCCGCCCCCTCACCCCCCGATGTGGAACTCGATCCCAGGACCCCAGGATCATGACCTGAGCCAAAAGCAGATGCCCAACCACTGAGCCACCCAGGTGCCCCTAACACTATTATTCTAATTGGGATAAAAAAAAATACAGGGGGAAAATGAGTAAGGAAAAACAGGCAGATAGATATGTGATTAGAGCAGAAAGACAAAAAAAAATGCCACTCCCCCCAATATGGACTCTGGGCAATTTACCAGAAGTGGTATCCATTCTATCTACTTCTCATATCAACTCCCAACAATAAAGAACCTATCTTTAAAACATTAAACAAAATCTCAATTTTTAACACTATTCCAATAAAATTTCCCTTACTCTCTGGACCTAGGGTGGTTAAGTTCTCTGTCCTGATAAAACTGGGACGGAGCAATAATATTATGCAGTCCTATCAGTTAGAGGTTAAAGAGCCAGCTGATCATACAGCTGGCTGGCCAGCATCAAGCCAGATCTGATATTCAGGGATCTTATTTTCCTGAAAAGGTAATTTTAGATCCCAAAAGTTATGCTTTGTATTTTTATTACTTCTTTCTTTATAATGGAAGTCCCCTTATAATAGTAATACATTAGGAAAGCGAAGAGTCAGGCAAGCATTGCTTTGACAGGATGGGAGAATAGGACCATAACAAACTTGCAATCAGCAGCAACATCGGCTGGGCCTGCCATCTTGCACAACAACCAGGAGAGACAAATGCAACATGAACTGTGCAAATAGTAGCCTCAGCCCAATAGCCGAGGGACACAGGAGGTTCAGATGGTACTTTCTCACCTCCCTATTACTTCTTGCCTTACTGGTTACCCCCCTGCTCCCTGGATTACTGAAGAGGGAGGTGATGGTATTACAATTTTAGTGGAATGCTCCCAAACTCCTTTCAACTGTGCCAGCATCAGCGAAGAAAACACAGGACTCCAGGACCCACAGCAAACAAAATACATTGTCCCATCAGGCTCCCTAGGACTACAACTGAAAGTAGGGGAAACTCCTCTCAACTCATTTCAAAGTTCGCCTGGTATCTTCTGGGAACCATCCACCAGTCAAGCAGAGAAGAATGGGCTTCTTCCTATTAATTTTTCAAAGATATAATCTCCCTTCTTTGGCATTTAATGATCACAACAAAATACCAGTTCTCCATTTTAATAGGAACTTACCAAATATTCTTGGTAGAACTTAAACTCATGCCCTTGGACTTCAACTCCAAGTGACTAAGCTAAGTTAACAAGAAGCTGCCAAAATCCTAAAGAATAAACATGAAATAAGCAAATCATGAAAACTCCCTACAAATATCACTTCTTTGTCCATATCATAGTAGAACCCAATTACTCGCACATATTGGGTTGGCCAGGTAGAAGGGACAGGATGTCGTAAACCAACAGAGGAAAGCACATTTCTGTGGACAGTTAGGCAAATGATCACTTCCACTAGCAAGGGGTACAGACAAGTAATATTTCCATTATTTCTATCAACCTCAATAAGGTAACAGGGAACACAGAGGGCTATTGGTCCATTCCTAGAGGCTATAATTCAGCATGCAGAGGATATGCATTCATAATGTACTTGCAAATAGTTTTAAATAACATTTAGGATGTCTCATTATAATCATAAAAAAAGAAACAATTATTAAAATAGCCAATAAAGACCTCCCCAACAGAACCACTGTCTTAGCATTTTGATTACCTCCTTCCAGCCTTTCTGACACATGTCCATATTCATAAAAAAATGGGAGTCTTAAGTGGATTAGCTTTGCAATTTTGATATTCCATTCTACTGGAAGCATTTTCCAGTGTCATTAAACATTCTTTGAAATCATTTTCAGTAGACACACAGTAGTACCATAATTTAATCATTTGCCTCTTTTTGGACCATGTAGGATGTTTCCAATTTTTCACTACCATTGACAACAGTTGAACACGCTTATGAATAAATTTGATTTCCTTAAAGTAATTCAATTCCTAGGAATTTATCCTATCACACAATATGATCTTTTAAAGACGACATTTATTTATTTGACAGAGAGAGAGAGAGAGAGAGAGAGCGCACAAGCATGCAGGTACACGTAGGGGGAGGGGCAGAGGGAGAGAATCTCAAGCAGACTCCCTGCTGAGCACAGAGCCTGAAGCAAGGCTTGATCTCATGACCCTGAGATCGAGACCTGAGCCGAAATCAAGAGTCAGATGCTTAACCAACTGAGCCACCCAAGAGCCCCTAGAATATGATTCTTTTCAAAAGCAAAAATTCTTGCTTGAAATTTTATTGCCTTCTAGAATGGTTGTACCAATTTATACTCCCACTCTAAGTGTGTAAGAGTTCTCATTTCAAACCGTTTTCGAAAACACACAGGAAATTCAAATTGCCAACATCATAGGAGAGCAATTATCTGCCTGAATCTGGCCTAGCTTGCAAAGAGGAAATAAAGGTTCTTTTTGCTGCTTCCCTCATAAAACTCAATTTGTACCCTTCTGTGAGCAGAAAAGAAGAATCCGTTCACTATCTCAAACTTAAAAGGAATCAAGTACCAGGTTTATTACAAGCAATTGTTGAGCTTCCCCCAGGAGAACAGTAAATGTTCTGGTATTTTTAATAGCCCACATTCACAGAGAAAACACAAAGGATCTACAACTACACGTATTGATATAAACTGTATTAGCAACACCAATAAAACTGTATCTTGTGTGTGATTCTCACCATTAATGCCAGTCCAGCCCATGAAAACTTGATTGCTTTCAGAATGATAAAATTTCAAGCCCCAGAATAATCTAAAGCATGAGTTTATGTGCTCCCCCAAATTAAAAACATATATATGTTGTTTGACACAAATACTTATCTCAACTAATCCCATTCAATTCCTTTCTGGGCTCTTATTCTAAAGATATAATAAAGCATGCTAAGCATTTAGATTTGGATGCGTACTCCAGAGAGAATAGCTCTCTCATCAGGCTGCTTTAAAACACCAGGTTCAACATCAAAACGCTACTTTATTCCTCCAGAAAATAAGATTTTAAAACTGAATCCAATGGCAGTGCTAAACAAATTACATTCTGAAGGGGAGCTGGGGGTTGCCTACATGTTCATCATTATAAAGCAGACATTGGTAAAGAATCTCTAACTGACAATTTGAGATTTAAAACATCTTGTCAATTTCAGGTTGGTCTGTATCTCTCCATTTGTTTATCCGAGAAGATGGATTTATGTCAGTGAGGCCCTTATGCATTTATGGTGGGAGTAGAAAAATAATGCTGCTTAACAATGTTCCGTAACTTAAAAATTTAAAAAAAAAAAAAAGGTACCCTTAAGAGCCAAACAGCATAACCACTGAGAGCTACAGGTAACAGACCTACCTTCTTTGTATCCTTTCCCACAGAGTCCCTTCTAGTTCAAATATTGTCAAAGATTTTATTTATTTAGAGAGAAAGTGTATAAGCAGGAGGAGGAGGACAGGCAGAGGGAGAAAGAATCTTGAGCAGACCTCAAGCTGAGCATGGAGCCTGACATGGGGCTCAGTCTCACAACCCTGAGATCATGACCTGAATGGAGATCAAGAGTCAAAGCCTTCCTGACTGAGCCACCCAGGCATTCCCAAACATTTTATGGTCTTGTGTATAATGTTAGCGACTTCTTAATACAAGGAGAGCAAAAAAAAATGCCCAAGCACAAACATCACTTGAGGAAATGTGTCATGACCATGCTGCTGGAAGTCAAGCTGACAGTGATGGGTTTCCATTGTCCCCTGTTATCAAAGTCCCCAAAACCACCACATTTCACAAGCACATTGCTGTTTTCCACAAACGCCCTTTATGTTTTCCTACTGATAACTTCCGCCAGGTCTGATTATACTAAAAGCGATGTAATAATCATTCAAGAGTTTGTGGTTTTATGGATAGAACCTACAGAGGAGGAGGCGTGATCAGAAGGGGGAGAAATGGGGACAGTGAGGACATTCTTACCCTGCATGATCAGAAGTAAGGCACACCTGTTAGCCCATCAAAAGGTAAGCAGTCATAAAACACTGTGCACTGATGTCCGAGAGAGCTGCCATAACTGATTACCACAAATTGGGTGGCTTTAAACCAGAACATGATGTTTTCTGTTTTCACTGTTTTCTGGAGCCCAGAAGTCTGAAATCAAGGTGTTGGCAGGGCTGGTTCCTTTTGGAGGCCAAGGAGGCCATGCTTTACTCCAGCTGCTGGTGGCTTCTGGCAGTCCTTGGAGCTCCCTAGCCTACAGCTACCTCCCCTTATCTCTGCCTATGTCTTCACCTGGCCTTCTCCCCACTATGCAGCCCTGGCATCTGTGTCTCCTATGGCCTCCTTAGAAGGACCCCACCAGCCATAATGAATTGAGGGCCTACCCTAATCTAGTATGTCCTCATCTTAACTAGTTATACCTACAAAGATCCTATTTCCAAAGAAGAACATGTTCTGAGACTGAGTTCAACCCAGTTCACAATGATATGCTCATGTGTGAATTCCCCATACAGACTTGTAGTTCGTAAGTGTAAGTACCTGTCACAGCCTTTGCTCGTCCCTCCCTCCTGTGACCCGGCCTGGCATGCTCAGGGTTCTCCATCAGCATCTGCCAAGTGATAAATGAATGCACCTCTTGATTCAGCACCAAAGCCTCTCCTTGGAGCTTGGGTCAGCTGAGTGATAGATTCTCCCTTACATGAGCCCCACGTGCCACCTCCAGAGTCACTGCCTCTGATGTGGACTGAGAAGGTAAAACAAAGTCAAGATGCGCACACTGCAGAGTGACCTGAGAACAGAATCCTGCCCAGCTCTAGTCCTCCCCCATTTCCTTCCAGACTCTTACCCACTTTACATTCAGCACCCACTACTTGTAACACACCCAACTTGCCTTAGTCCCTTTCCAAAGGACCCAGCCAAGATTTACAGAAACTACTCTCTCTCCTTTCACATCCACATATAATCAGTTCTACTCAAGTTCAAACCGGAATAAGTCAGTTTGGGAATAAAACATATATGACACTAGACAAGCATATAGATCAATTGGTGAAAGCAGAAGCACCCCTGCCCTCTAACTCCAAACACTGTGCACTGGGATCTCAGAGGGTCGGATTTACAGGTGACAGGCGGCACCAGCCATGAAAGCCATGTGAGAGCCCTCCTCCCACCAGGCAGGGTCCAAAATGCAATGACCAACAGGAGGAAGAAGAAGGGGATGGGGGAAGGAGCAGGTGGGAATCAGGGAAAGCTTTGTAAAGCAGCGATTTTGAGCTGGGTTGTAGAAAGCGCAGTAAGAGATTTCCACGCAGACAAGGGTAAAAATGGGCCTTCTAACCAGAGGAATGAGCAAGGCATACACACAGAGACATGAACCAGCCCAGCGTGCATGCGTGCAGGCCGTAAGCTCTCCTGCAATGCTGCCATATGCAGTACACAGCAGGAGAAGACCACAGGAGAATCGGGTCCAGATCATCATCTGCTTTGATATTTTAGAGCTCGCTCTAGTTGGTATAGACAGCACAGACTGGACAAGGGGTAGGGTGAAATGAGACAGCCAGTTGGGAAAGACGCAGACATGGGGTGGTCCAAAGTGGTGGCAGAGGACACACAGACAGCAGTGTCTGGAGCCTAGTGACAGCCAGGCTGCCTGCCTGATAGGACCTGGGGACAAAGGAATGTGGGAGGTAAAGGAGAGCAAGGCAGGTTCCGGAACCTCGATAGGCACCTGTCACAATTCTGTGCTCTTGTATTGCTGCTTCCTCTGCCTGAAGCACCCTTCCTCCTACCTAAGTGATGGTGCCTTCCACACCTGGCACTGTGCCTAGCAAAGTGGGGTCTCAAAAACTCTTGCAGAAGTAAATGAATGAATATATGTTTCATGCCCCCCAAAAGAAAAGATGATATAGGTGAGAAACAGGTAATAATCTACTTGGGGTTGAAGTCAAAGCTTTTTGTTCACTATCTCAACTCAGTATGCTGGAGGAGCTCCTTAACTGCAGCTCCTGCAGCACTGAAAAAAGAACTGACTAATTAACTCCAGTATTTCACAGAGTCATTTACCAAACACCTAATAAGTGTCAGGAGCTCTTCTAAGGGTGGTGTGTGTGTATGTGTGGAGGGCGAGGGTGGGGGGTGTTACAGTTTGGGAGTAAAACCAAAAAATGAAGTTTGTTGACCAAACACTAGGGTTAGTTATGTTATAATCACTGTTTAAAGATTCATTTTAATGCTATAACTTCCTGGCTTGTTGTCTTTGGTGCTCCTAACATGATTTTTCCAAGACACAGTATGAGAAAGTAAAATGTGAATCTGGACACCTGGGTGGCTCAGTTAAGCTTTAAGCGTCTGCCTTCAGCTCAGGTCATGATCTCAGGGTCCTGGGATCAAGCCCGCATGATGCTCCCTGGTCAGCAGCAGTTTGTTTCTCCCTCCTCCCTGCGCCTGACCCCTGCTCATGCTCTCTTTCTCTCTCTCAAATAAATAAATAAAATCTTTTTTAAAAAAGAGTTTGTGAATTCATCTCAGAAAGACTGAACAACTGCACCCCGCAACTATGGGGAGGGGAATGCAGAAAGGAGACTAGCCAAAGAGAAACGTCAGATCTCAGAAGCCCAAGACTGAGAGAACTGATGCCTGAAAGAGGAAACCACAAACACAGAAAACTTAAGGACAACCAACAGTCTTGGTGCCTCAAAGCAACATCTCTGCCTTCTGGAGCCTCTTCATGGTGGAACTGTGGAGCTGCATGAGCAGCAAGGTTTACAGAAACAAGCTGTGAGTTGCAACCCCTTTATTTTATTACCCATTCTCCAAGAACTTATGGAATGAAGCCCAATCCAACATGAGTGGCGAAAACAGGCTTTCCCTGACCTCGGATTGCTGCAGAAAACAGGCCCGAGCTCCTAGGGAAGTAACATGGCTATCAGACAATGTGTTATGAGGGGTATCTCTGCATTACTGTCCACTCCTCAAGATTCATAAAACACTGTTCCTACACAAAGAGCAACAGAGCACTCTGTTGTGAAAATTTTCACTTCTCTCTCTACAGTCTTCACCACGTGACCATCAGGAGAGGGGTGGTCCACTAGGTCAAGGCCATGGTGACAGAAAAAAGTTTTTACAACTGGTATGGAGACCCTTGCTGTGCTAGGGTATTACCTTCTAGTTGCCAGAAGTCTAGAGAATCTGGGGGAGGGGCCAGGGCAGCCAGGGGACATGCTCAAGGGGGTCTGTTCATCAGCTAGTTTGAGATTTTTTTTTTTTATTATTATTCATGATAGACAGACAGAGAGAGAGAGAGAGGCAGAGACACAGGCAGAGGGAGAAGCAGGCTCCATGCCGGGAGCCCGACGCGGGACTCGACCCCGGACTCCAGGATCGCACCCTGGGCCAAAGGCAGGTGCCAAACCACTGAGCCACCCAGGGATCCCCTCATCAGCTAGTTTGGAAGAATTTCCATATTATTAAAAATTAGGATGAGATAAACACCCTGTGTGAGGATCCTTAGGATAGGGCTTGGAAAAACTTTTCTGTAAAGAGAAAGACAGTAAATCTTTTAAGCTTTGTGGGTCATGGGATCCCTGGGTGGCGCAGCGGTTTGGCACCTGCCTTTGGCCCAGGGCACGATCCTGGAGACCCGGGATCGAATCCCACGTCAGGCTCCCGGTGCATGGAGCCTGCTTTTCCCTCTGCCTGTGTCTCTGCCTCTCCCTCTCTCTCTCTCTCTCTGTGTGACTATCATAAATAAATAAAAATTAAAAAAAAAAAAAAAGCTTTGTGGGTCATATGGTTTTGTCACAACTACACAAGTCTTACCACCGTAAGCCAGAGACAGCACATAAATGAGTCTGTGCCTTGCTGTGTTCCAACGTAACTACAAAAAACAGGCAGCAGGAGAGATATGGCACAGAGACCATATGCAACATGCATGCAACCCCTACCTTGCAACATGCAGAGCTAGTGGTCCCACAGACCAATCAAATCTTCTACCCCAACCTCATCAGTCTTACCAACTGATTTAACCAACCACCAAGGAGTCTCCTGTGTAGGCTTGATCTTTACAGACCCCAAGAGAGGAAGTCAGAGTCTGCAGGCAAAGGACCCCCCAGCCAAATTAAGATACTCACCCAGAAAAATCTGTAGTGAGGATTCCATAGTGGAAGATGTATATTCGGCTGATGTGGCATATGGTCAGGTATCCCATTGCTACGAAAAAGGTGTATCTGAAACCAAAAGCAGGGAGGATCAGATGATGACGCAAGGGAATGACAATTTTCCCCATCCTCTCCTTCACTCCCCATATGCAATCCATCACAAAGTCCTCTCTGCTCCATCTGCGAGCCTGTCCATGCGCTCCCCTCACTTTTGCATTCGTTGCCTGGAACCCTTCATCCTTTGTCACGGGGACCATGACAGGGCAATGGAGTCACCCAGGAAGCTTTACAAACTGCAGATGCCTTGGGACTCGCCCTCAATATTCAGGCTTAATTGGTACAAGTTACACCCAGCAGGTGTAATTCCATTGTGCAGCCGGAGCTGGGAAGCACTGACCTGGAAGGTCTTGCACTCAGATTCTCCTCTTCACAACCATCGCATTTACACAAGATCTTTGTAAAATACAGACCAGTATTACACTGCTGACCACTCCCTTCATGAAACACTTTGTTTTCTTGGCTTCTATTCTTCTTATCTGCTTCCTACTTCTCTAGTTAATTCCTCCATGGCTCTGCTCAGCTTATCTTACTCCGCTTACTCCTTAGGTGTTAGCATTCCCAGTGTTCTGCTCGGGGACCCTCCCTGCCCAAGCCTGAGGCTTCAGTTACCACAGACTCGATCGTTCTGTGGCTTCCTTCAGAGACCAGCCCTGAACACGGTACAAACCAGCAACATGCACACATACACATACACATGCATGGGCACCATTCAGAACATTCATCAATCTGTAATTATACATATGTGACATTAAAGGACAAAAATGCAACTGAGTCAAACTTGAAGATGTAATTATCTTTATTAAGTGATGTGTAGATCTAGCACCAGCACCCCATCTAGGAAGTAGAGGGGAGCTCCAAGGAGTGGTACAAAATGGAAGATTTCTACAGGAAGAAGAGTAGAATGAGGAAGTGACCAAGAAAAGAGAAGAAGGAGTTGTTTCAGGCAAGGCCACTTTCCCTTAAAGGGAAGTGTCTTACCGTGCAGATGGCCTCCCCTTCCCTTTGGGGGCGGGGAGGGCCCACGTGACAGAGCCTCCTTGGTGCTAGCCAGATAATTCCTGGCTGACCGGTGAAGACATATTTCTGGGAGTTGAAACTCTGGGAGGTTAGGTATTAAGCCCCTGTTTGGTGAGTTGGCCTAAGTGACTCCATGTGGGTCTATGGGTTTTTGTTTTTGTTTTTAAACAGATTGTATTTATTTATTTTACAGAGCCAGAGAACACAAGCAGGGGGAGGCAGTGGGAGGAGAAGCGGGCTCCCTACTCAGGACACCAGGCTCGATTTCAGGATCACAACTCAAGTCAAAAGCCCAACCAATGAGCCACCCAGGCGCCCCTAAGGTTTTCTTTTTAACAGTGATAATCTAATTAACCATCGTCTCCCCTACTAGATCAAAAGCCCCATGAAAGCAAGAATGTTTTGTGTGTTTCATTCACAAGAACAGACTACTGCATACTGCATGCACCAACAACTAAATAAATGTTACCAGTCTTAAAAGCCTGTGATGGGTCCCACTGTGCAGTCACATCAAAACTCCTAAATGCAGGGCAGCCCCGGTGGCCCAGCAGTTTAGCACCGCCTTCAACCCGAGGTGTTGATCCTGGAGACCCGGGATTGAGTCCCACGTCAGGCTCCCTGCATGGTGCCTGCTTCTCCCTCTCTCTCTCTCTCTCTCTCTCTCTCTCTCTCTGTGTGTGTGTGTGTCTGTCCTGAATAAATAAATAAAATCTAAAAAAAAAAAAAAAAAAACTCTTAAATGCAGCCTGTGATGTGCTTCACACACTAAGCTCTACCTTTCCCTTCTAGAGACATCTCCTGCCACACTCCACAAACACCTTACGTTCAAACTCCACTGGCTGCTCACTCTCCACAATTACAGACTCCATTTTCAGGCCAAATGCCTTCCTCATGCCCCTTCCCCTGCCTGCAACCCCATTCCCCATCCTCTAGCCCACCTGTGAACTGCCTAATTAAGGTAAGGCTCAGCTCCCAGTCAGGCCCCTGGTGCTGGCTTGCCCCATCCCTTCCACCCCACCTCCAGCACAATTCATTGCTCCACTGCCAGTATTTCTCTAGCACTGCATGCAACATACATAATTATAATGCTGCAATTATATGCACGTGTCTGTTATGCCAACTCCCTGTGACCTTGAGCATCCCAACTCTTGACCATAGAAGGGGTTCATGCACTATTAGTTAACATGAACTGAAATGAGTACATTCAACATTTTAAATGGCTCAGGAACCCCTCAGAAATAGAAAATAGACATAAATGCAGAAGGTATAACATTTTTAAACATGGGTCATAAAACAGGGGAAATATATATTCTCGTATCAAATTATTATTGAACTTCACAAATCCTCATTAAAATAACTCGTGAAGACCAGCGTAACCTATGGAATAGTGAAATAGGAATAATAAAAATTCATTTGGTAGCAAGGGAGAACCAGACAGTGAGTGTGAAGGAGTTCTGTAAACTCTGAAGCACTATGTGACTTTATATTCTTTTTACTGTTATTTACAAAGATGTTATGACACACACACAAAAAAAGACTTGCCCTGCCTCAGGTTCATCCTTAACCCTTTCCAAGACAGGAAGATGGTGAACAAAGCAACTGACTAACAGAAAACAACTCTCTGAAGAGCTGAGTAGAAATAGAATGTAATTAGGCCTTTCTGCCTCCAGCCTCTGTTTCTTTCTCCAGCCAGTTCGTGAGAGTCAAGGCAAAAGCAAAAAGCCAAATCAGAAGACAAATTCTCGCAGGGCCCTTTTGAATGCAACCATGCCTGAGTCCTCTTTCTCCTCAACATGAACTATACCCATACCTTCCTCTGCCCCTTCACCCAGAGAGAAAAGCAAGTTCAACTCACTTCTTATAAAAAGAGCTATCTATCAAGGATGGTGCCAAGTACTATGGCCCAATACAACAGGGCAATGTATTCATCCTCTACACAAACCTGAAAAATCTAAGGAATCCAGGAGTGGTAGAGAAAGTACATATTCGGGAGACAGACCAACATGATTTCAAATCCCAACCATGACCAAACTCATGTGAGAAGTCCAGAGAGTAGTTATTTTAGGAAGAAGGGGTGTGGTAGAGATTGGGGCTGAGCAATGATAATATTTCCCTACTGACCTGGGTGATGATAACATGGATATATTCAGTTTGTGAAAATTCATTGATCTGTATACCTATTACCTCTCTGAGCTTTCATTTCCTCACCTTGGAGGGCAGGGGAGGGGGCGAGTGAGGACCTAAATCCCATAGGACTGTCCTAGAAAGAATATATTTGCAATAATGATATGAAATATTAAATATATTAAATGATACACTAAATAAGACTTTAGATATTAAAAATAATAAAAACTATTTAAAGGAGTTTGGCTTAGTTAGCACTGGGCATAAAGCAGTACCCCCTACAACTGGTCACATTATCACATTCCGTGTCAGTCTTGGGAGATACAAACTATATATTCTGTTCCAGTTGATTCAGATATGATAAATTAACACCTATGATTTCTGTCCAATATAGTGGCTTTGGAAGGAAACAGACCTGGTGCCCCAAGAATTCTCTAGACAAAGACAGATAGGATATGTTCAGAAATGGGTTAACTCCCCATAGCAGCAAAGACTGACCTTCCCCAGCCATACGACAGAACTCTTATAACTCAGCAAGGGGAAGGAAACAATTCACAAAGAATCATGAAATCCTGATCCTGAAGAAAACTAAAGTTCAAGCCCTTCATTTTATGGGAAATCTAATGTGCAGAGAAGCTGTGTGAACTTTCTGAACTCATGCTGCTAGAAAGAGCCAGATTTCCAGTCTAATGCTCTTTCCTTGCATCAATAGGAAGCAACTTCTCTTCGTCATGAATGATGAACCACTCCCTACTTTTGCTGTCTTGGCAACTACACAAGCAAAGAAAGAAGGGAAGAACTCGTTCTGGCGTCCTTTCTGGTCTTATGACACGGCCCTTTGCTACCACAATATTATTATGGTGAAACACTCATAGCCTGTCAGTAAACCACTTGCTTGGCCAAGGCTGGAGTGTTCCATTCCTGGCCAGAGACCAACACTGGGCCCAGCCTGGAACAAGTGTGAGTGTAGCCTCCTGACCCTCCGAAAAATGGTCCACACCCCATCAGCATCCCACAAGTGTGGCCAGAGCTGACAAATCACAATTTGCAAGGCAGTTAAAAATGTGCTATAGAGATGCAACAACATTTTTATCAACTGTTGAATTGCTCTGAAACTCAAGTTTGGGAAAAGCCAGACATTTTCACCCTCCACTAAAAACAGCATTTTGTCATAATATGAAGCATTCCCAAAACCTAGGCTTAGAAATGTGGATTTCCTATTTCCCTTCTGAAGGAGTGACCCTATCCCCTTCAAGGAAGGCATTCAGAAGAGAGGTGATTACCATCCAGTTTTTCAGAGCTCATCTGGACACAAAGTTGGGTGAAAACACAATTCAAAATCATGCAAATATATATTTCCCATGAAAACCAGAAATTTATTTTGAGTACTTTACACAATTATACACTAAAAAGTTAAATTCCAACAATTTTCAAAAGGAAAAGCATCATGCTAACAGCCTTATTAATCAGAGAGCCTTCTGAAGCCGAAGTCAGAGAAGCCATCAGAAAAGAAGTCATAACAGGGCAAATGTCTTTTCAAAGATATTCAGTCATTCATTCCATAAATATTGAGTCTTTACTTGTGCCAGGTATTGTTCTAGGCTCTGAGGATACAACTGTGAACTTTGTTTCCATAGAGCTTACATTCCAGCGTTACTGAAAGGCAGTATTAATACTGAGGTTTTTTACAGACCATGGGAAACAGAGACAAAGCTAAATAGATGATACCCAGGTGTCTGAATCAATAATCCAAGCATGTTGCCTTCAAGGCAGAATTAAGTTGCTTTTGTACTTTTGAATGAAAGTAAGAATTAAGTTGCTTTTGTACTTTTGAATGAAAGTATCATGGTAAGAATACTTCTTCTGCTCTTAACATTTTATTGTACATATTTTAATTTTTTTTTAATTTTTATTTATTTATGATAGTCACAGAGAGAGAGAGAGAGGCAGAGACACAGGCAGAGGGAGAAGCAGGCTCCATGCACCGGGAGCCTGATGTGGGATTCGATCCCAGGTCTCCAGGATCGCGCCCTGGGCTAAAGGCAAGCGCCAAACCACTGCGCCACCCAGGGATCCCCTATTGTACATATTTTAAGTACAGAAAGTTTCGACATAGGTACACCGCTGGAAAACCACAGCCAAATTCAAGGTAACATATCCATCACCCCCACGCTTCTTCCTGCCTCCCTGATCACTTCCACGTCTCTCTGTACCGTCCCACCCAGGTAAGCTCTGATCTGCTCTCTATCACTACAGGTAAGTTTGCATTTTCAAGAACAGAATTTGTGTGGCTTCCTTCTTCCTGCATATTTATTTCAAGGATTCATCCATGTGATTGTGTGTTATCAGTCATTCATTCCTTTCTATTGCTGAGTAGTATCCCACTGTGGTGGCCATTTGGACTGTTTCCAGTTCGTGGCTACCACAGGGCTGCTTCTACTTTGACAACTGAGACTTCCCACCACTTTTGCAAAGCTTCCTCTGAATACTTCCAGTGTTTAAGGGCCTCCCTCTCTCTTTCTGATATCCCAGAGATATGGGATATCCCACTTAGGATATGCCACTGTGGCAGGCAAATAGGGAAGGTGCCCCCTTTATCCTGGAAACACATTTCAGAGTCATGAAAAAGCTCATCTTGCCTGGTTCACTCCCAGAATCTTACCTGTGAATACTGGATACGCTTGCAGTGACCATGATCCCGTAGCACATTAACACCAGCACAAAAAGATGTACAGAGTACCTTTAAAACATTATGGAGAGAAGGGAAAACACTGAATACACTCGGAATTAGCATACCTACTGGATACCCATGCTCCTGCTGCCTACCCCCCCCCCCCCGCCAGCAAAAAGCACGTGATCCATTACCTCGTGTTTATGTAAGAGAAAATAAATCAAGTATTTTTGCTCTGTGTAATTAAGGTACTACATCTTGAAATGACAGGAGGAAGTCATGGCATGGTCTGCCAACTGCAGTGCTAGTGATGTCAAGAGCCCATAAATGGAATGCTGATGCTTTTGCACACATACAGCTGAGAATGCAGAAGAGTTCTTTTCTCAAAACTTATTGTTGTTGTTGTTTTGATTTTAAAACATCAGGACCCTAAAATCTTTAAAAAGGTGGGGGGGGGGGCAGCCTGGGTGGCTCAGCAGTTTAGCGCCGCCTTCAGCCCAGGGTCTGATCCTGGAGACCGGGGATCGAGTCCCGCATCAGGCTTCTTGCATGGAGCCTGCTTCTCCCCCTGCCTGTGTCTCTGCTTCTCTCTCTTTGTGTGTGTCTCTCATGAATAAATAAATAGAATCTTAAAAAAAAAAATCAGGACTCAACTGACCTTTCCCAGATATCAAGATTTTCACCAGACAGCTGATTCAAAATATGTATCATCTTTTCTCAAATTTTTATTGAAGAGTAGTATTCTAGTATTCTGAATAAATTCACAAATTTAGGTTGTATGTTGTATGTCTAGAAATGTTGGTTCCTAAAATTTTTTCCCTGAGAAGTGTCACTCCCACGGTAACCGGTCCATTTATGTAGTAGATGGCATAGATGACACTATGGGCTCTCTCTGTTGAGCTATGACTCGCATTTCCTCAAACCAGCACTAAAACTATTATTCTACTCCAGGCATAGGACTAACACCGATTAGCTCTAGCAGTAACGCAAGAAAAACACCATCAATATCTACAACAGATAGGAAAGGTCCCTCACCCGGAAAATGAAACCTTGATTCATTTACATGACCCAGGATGAAATCAATAGAAGCATAACTTACAGAAAAATTCACTGAACTGACTTCTAACGGGTAGTTTATTGGTTCTAGGTTCTTACCGCTAATGGACATTCCTGGAACATCTCCATTAGTTTATAATAGCAGTAAATATATTTCTTTCCTTGGTGCCTGGGAAATGCCAAGGGTATTGCCACAAAGAGTATTACCCAAAGGATAAAGATTAGTATTCCTGAGGCTCATACTCACCAGCCAAAACAAAAGATGACAAAATAGATGCCAAAAATGGTGACAAGTGCGTGCCGGACATCAGGACTGGTTTTACCAGGACTTAAGTAGATGCGGAACCAGAAAGCAGCAAACAAAGCAAAGAGCTGGCATGCCACAAAATTCACCTGTACCGGGGAAAAAAGAGAGAGAGAGACTCAAAACCTTTACCCTTTTACCTGTGTAAGTTCTCTTTACTCTTTTCAGATTTCCAGAGCAAAGGGCCTCTAAGACTTGGTCTTGGATTTTTTTCTCAGCAGCGTGTTCATTTGGAAAAAAGGTTCAGGGGCTAAAAATTAACCATGCCTTCATCTGGTGTAAGAAGTGAGGAACCTGAGTTATGTTTCCAATCCTTTAAAACTAGCCAAGGTTGCTTTTCCACCCATACAAAGAGGGCTTTTTAATGTAAAAGGACCTCAGTGATGGTGAGGTCAGTTTACTGGGTCTCTTTTGCCCCACCCCATGCTCACCCACAGCATGATCTTAAAATAAAGCACGTGTTCCCTTAGAGACACAAATGAATCAAATCCATGACGCTGTCTTCATTTAATACCTAAGAAACTAAATCCGTCTCTCCAAAGTAATCATCAGCTGTTTTGACTCTAGTTTTTCTCATTTTTTTAAGATTGTATCTGTTTATTTGAGAGAGAGAGTATGGGCATAACTTGAGGGGAGGGGCAGAGGGAGAAGGAGAAGCAGACTCCCTGATGAGCAGGGAGTCTGACACGGGGCTTGATCCCCAGACCCCGGGATCATGACCTGAGCCTAGGGCAGACTTAACCTACTGAGCCCACCCAGGTGCCCCTAATTTTTCTCATTTTAAATTAACACCAAATTAACAAGAGCATTGGTCAAGTCCAAGGGGCAGCATTAAAAATCCATATAAAAAACAAAAGAGCCTTGGGGTGCCTGGGGGCTCAATCAGTTAACCACCATCTGCCTTCAGCTTAGGTCATGATCCCAGGGCCCTAGGATGGAGCCCCATGTTGGGCTCCCTACTCAGCGGGGAGCCTGCTTCTCCCTCTCCCTCTGCCCCTCCACCCTTGTTTATGCTCTCAAACAAGGGCTCCTTCTCAAATAAAGTCTCAAAAAAAAAAGAAGAAAAAATTAGCCTCCCTTTAAACTTCCTGCCAATTATGCAAAACAGGCAGCAAATCCCCTAGAAAAATCCCATTGATCTCTCTGTCAAAAATATTAGACCTAAAGGAATATATAAAATAATTCCCTGATACCCATGGGAAAGATCAGCTGATCTTTCAAGTGATGTAACCATCAGTGACAACCGGAAAAGTGGATCAACCTTCTCAAGAGTATTCAGAATGAAAACTTCACTTTTAGAAGACACTTAACATAAAAGGGAGCAAGGATATAGATATCTATATAGAGCCTCAAATTTAGTCTCCACAGTCCCTTACACTACAGAAAACTGTGGCTGTTGGTGAAACTCATTAGGGCTGTCGCCGCGGTGGGGCTGGAGGGGGCAACATCGGTGCCCCCTGAGTTCATTTTGTTTTCCGAGTAAAAATCAAGGCTACTATGGACTCCTGATAATCCACAGAAATGCTTTTGAAGAATATTTTGTTTCATTTTTTTATTTATTTTATTATTACCATTTTATTAGACTCCATGCCCAGTACGGAGCCCAACTCGGAGCCCGAACTCACAACTCTGAGATCAAGACCCGAGCCAAAATCAAGAGTCAGCTGCTTAACCAACTGAGTCATCCAGGCAGCCCTTCTGTGTCGTTTTTAAAAATTGTGTTGAATTCCCGCCCTCCTCTATTAGAAGATCATTCTTCACTGATGTTTCCAAAAACTATACCTGCTCTTGCCTGCCATCACTTTCTTGTTTTTTCAAAGATTTTATTTATTTTTTCATGAAAGACACAGAAAGAGAGGGAGAGACATAAGCAGGGGGAGAAGCAGACTCCCTGCAGGGAGCCCAATGTGAGACTCGATCCCAGGACCCAGGGATCACACCCTGAGCCAAAGACAGAAGCTAAACCACTGAGCCACCCAGGTGCCTCTGCCATCACTTTCTATCCTGAAAGCCAGAGAGGAGGTGAATTGTGATCCGAGCCTACATGTTACGGTCATACCTTTTTTTTTTTTAACTTAAGTGCAATTGCCAACATACAGTACACCATTAATTTCAGATTTAGAGTTCAATAATTCATTCATCAGTTGTGTATAAAACCCAGTGTTCATCACATCACGTGCCCAGCTTAATGCCCATCACCCAATTATCCCATCTCCCCACGAAGTCCTACCTTTTTATGTAGCCTAAATAGACCAACAACAACCCTCTCTCTCACACACACACCCAATGGAGAGAAAAATAACCATCTTAGCAAGGTTCAAAATATAAAGGAATTGGCAACCATAAAGTTGAAGTTAGGATCATCTGTAGGTGATCAATCAAATATTCTTTCATTCTCTCAGCCACAGAGGAACATAGTCATTTAGGAGAGCATCCAAGGGGAAATCTGTTCCATAACTTTGGGTTGGCCAGTAATTACTGAGTGCCCCTGCACATGAGGAATGATTCAAAGGGTAGAGTAGTGCTTTCTCAAGTGTAGTCCCCAGACCAGCGGCATCAGCATCACGTGGATATCTGTCAGAAATGCAAATTCTTATGTCCCACCTGAGACCTACTAAATTAGACATTCTCAAGGTGGGCTGCTTTAACGGCCCCCCAAGGGATGGTGATGCACAGTCACTTTGAGACGCAGTGAGATAGAGGAGAAAGGAGCCACCGCCCTTGCCTTCAGGAGCTTATACTCTGAGAAAGGATCACTTTGTAGGATCACCTACAAGTGATCATAAAGTAACAATAACATTGGGTGAACTTACTACATTATCATTCTCTTATATTATGTGCCCTTTAGATCCAAAGTAAGTAACAAGAAGTTTCATGGCTAAGGAAGGAGGAGACTCAAGCTAATAATCAGGAGAAAAAAATGTTTAAATAGGTAAAAACTGGAAGGCAAAGGGGGTGGTGGTGGTTAAGGACATTAAAAATACTGCTGCTGGGGTCCTGTCCCCAGGCCTTCTGACATAACTGGCCTGGCATCAGGACTTTCCGAGGCATCCAGATGGTTCTGGTAAGCAGGCAAGATAGAGAACACCTGCTTTAGCAGACTAAAGATAGAGACACCCCCCCCCACACACACACAGAGGTACCCAGAAGGAACTAGGCTTTCCCAGAAAGAAGAAAGGCACAAGTAGAGGATGGGAGGATGGGACCATAAAGGCTGCGGGGCAGGGATGAGATGGAACAGATTTAAGCTTGGTGGCTGTCACTCAGCTGGCCCAGACTTCCTCAGCCCCGCCCCCGCCAGTCATCAGCTGGGTTGTGTTAAAGAAAGTAGGTCCCTGCTGCCCTCCAAGGAAGAATAAGGCTCACCGTGCAAAAATTCCATCTCATCTTGTCATTCCAGCGATCAATAAAGAAATGAAGAAGTGAAGACTGCTTGGGTCACTGACGCTATCTGCCATCTTTCAGCCACCATAATCTCACCTGAACCTGACTGAATGCCCTAGTTCTCTCAGGTATCAGCTGGGCAGCCTTAGGTAATTCCTTGAATAATTCTACAAACATTCACAGGTTGACTCTATATGCCAGGTACTGGGGACAGTGGGCAAGAAACTGTCACTACCACCAAGTCAAGAAGACTGACATGCTCTGGGTTTCAGTTTTTTTGGAGGAGGTTGCCAAACGTGATTTGGTAGACCTGGTCTCTAATGTCTTTTCTTGCTCTAATGGCCCCTGATGCTAATCTAACCTGAATCCTTTAACTGTTAGTAGTTAATGTTTAAATGCAAGACTTCGCTAGGAACTGCAAGCTTCCTCCTCCACACAGACACAACCCACTCGCTCATCCTCTTCCCGGGAGTGAGTCATGGATGGCTATCTGAATGTTCCCTGGCAAACTGTTCCAAGGCAAAAGTGGAAACACAGCAGCACTGCTTAGTTCTACAGGAGGCTTCTAACAGAACTGCTTTTCCACTATCAGATGTATATCTTAAAAGGCACAAGTTGAATCAGTTAGACACCACTTCGCACCCATTAGAATGGCTATTATTTAAAAAAAGAAATACATGTTGGCAAGGATGAGGACATTAGAACACTTCTGCATTGCAAGTAGGAATGTAGGATGGTGCAGCCACTGTGGAAAACAACATGGCGGTTCTCCAAAAAAATTAAACCTACCAATATACATTATATATATGATCTGGCAAATCCACTTCTGGGTATTTACTCAAAAGAACTGAAAGTGGGGTCTTGAAGATATATTTCTTCACCCATGTTTGTAACAGCTCTATTCACAACAGCCAAAAGGTGGAATCAACCCAAGCATCTATCAACAGATGAATGGATAAACAAAATGTGGTATAACAGGAGATCCCTGGGTGGCTCAGCGGTTTAGCGCCTGCCTTTGGTGCAGAGTGTGATCCTGGAGTCCCAGGATCAAGCCCCACATCAGGCTCCCTGCATGGAGTCTGCTTCTCCCTCTGACTGTGTCTCTGTCTCTCTCTCTCTGTGTCTCTCATGAATAAATAAATAAAATCTTTTTTTTAATGTGGTCTAATACACAATGGAATATTATTCAGCCTTGAGATGGGAGAAATTCTGACATATGCCACAACATGGATAAACTTTGAGGGCATTACGCTAAGTGAATAATGCAGTCACAAATGGAAAACTATTGTATGACTCCACTTAAATGAAGTACCTAGAATACAGCAGTTAAATTCATTGAGACTGAGAGTAGAAAGGTGATTCATAGTAGACAGACTGAGGGGTGGGGGAATGGGGTTATTATTTAACAGATACAGAGTTTCAGTTTTGCAAGATAAAAAGAATTCTGGAGATGGGTGGTGGTGATGCATAACAATGGGAATGTGCTTAATGCCACTGAACTGCACTGTATGCTTACAAATAGTTAAAATGGAAGATTTTATATTTTGTCTATTTTACCACAAAAAAATTTTTGAAACTATAGGCTGAAGCATGATACCAATTTCTTTGCATTTGCTACTTCATATCAACTCTAGTAGCTGGAATGAACTATGACCATCTCTGCAGCCGATGGGGGCAGGCACTAATAGGAACAGAATGAGATTATTACTTCTTTCCTCTATATATATAGGACCAATAAAATTGGAAGCATTGTTTTTCAAAAACACAACTCAAAATATGTTTTGATTTAATGTATAGGATCTGCTTCCAAATAATCTTGAAGGGATGGGGAGAGTAGAGGGAGTACAAATCAGTGGTTCTCAGGGGAAGACTTGCTCCCTAGGCAACATTTTTGGTTGTCATAACCAGAAGAAATGCTACTGGTATTTAGTGGATAGAGGATAATATCTGAAGAGGCACAGGACAGCCCCCCACAACATAGAATATTTTGACCCAACAGGTCAGGAGAGCCAGTGTTAACAAATCATGGTATAGATGAAACAAGATTGGCCATGAGCTGAAAAGTGAGTGCTGAGCATAAGAACGCTCATCCTACTAACTTCTCCACTTCTGTGTGTGTTTGAACCTTCCCATAACAAACAGGTTTTTAAAATTACACAACTCTGGAAAGCAAATCACTGGCCTGAGATGATAGATACTAAACTCTGGTGACTACCAGAAGTTGAAACTACCCAAATTGGAGAAACACCTAAGTTAGTGAGGTAATAGATATACGTAAGTACAGAAACAAATCAAAGTGATAAAGGGATCCTGTCTTCTTAAATAGTAAAACAATATTAACAAAAGCCTTTTTGAAATGATCAAACTTCCAGAAGAAGCGTGTCAAATTACCATTACAAAAGAAATAGATCTACCTTCAATAATAACCACATGAAGGGCTCATGACCCCGCATCCCACAACTAAGATCCAGGTGTTGCAAGAGTTGACCTAGAGCCGAATATCTGGCTTCAAAACCAGGATCCACCAATTACTGACTGAAGAGCTACAAGAGCTTGCTGCGCTTCGACTCTTAGTTCATTTGATGGGGGTAATAGTGGTGGTTACCACTTCACAGGCTTGTTGGAACTAAATACGTAAAATTACTTCAAACAGTGCCTGGTGCTGACAAGCACCTGCTATTAATATTATTCTAATTAACATTAATAAATATCACTCTACACTCACTATGATAACGAATTATGTGTAGAATAACTCAATACACAGTAACTATTATTGAGCTATTACGAACTGGCTCCCCAGTGCCTGGTGCTGACAGGCACCTGCTATTAATATTATTCTACACCCACTATGATAACATAACGAATTATGTGTAGAGTAACTCAACACACAGTAACTACTGTTGAGCTATTACGATCTGGCTTCCCCAGCCTCCTCCCTGCTGCCCTTGTACTGGTTCCCTTTCCCACCACATCTTCAGGCAGCGGCCAGAATTTTCCATGTGTCCTTTCTTCCACAGGGAGAGGCAATGCAGCCTATGACAAAGAGTCAATCTCTGGGTTTTCCAGCTCCCAAGTTGGGTTTCATAAACCTAAAGCAGACAGAAATCTGAAAAAGTCTAAGCAGTCTCTACAAATATAGGAAAGAAGTCTGGAGGAATGATCCAAGTATTTCCATAGGACACTGGTTGCCTGGCTTCTCAGAACGCAGCCCCAGGTGATGCCAGCAGTGCTTCCAAGAGGCTCAGAAGGTGATGAAGTACACAAACCAGAGGCATCACTCAGGCCCCTCTCCCAGGCTCCGGGAGCAGCTGAGAGACCGGCAGAGGGCTGACAGGCCTGAGAAGGTCTTGGGGTTGCACTGATGTGGATGCTAAGTGTGAACCTGCCCCCAGGAGCCACAGGAGACACTGCACGGTACAGAGGACAAAGCAGCAAAGAGAGGCCAACCCCCAAAACCAAATTGAGAGGCTCCATTCCAGCAGAGGCCAGCGAGGCCCCAGTGGCACAAGGACCTGAGGCCCTCACCATGGCTCCAAAGGTATGTGGACCCTTCAGGCTTAGCTTATTCCTAGAGGCAGGGGCAGACAAAACTTTAGGGAGCTGCTTATAACTGGCAATTTCGCTTGAAAGCTAAATAAAGTGCAGCAGGGAGGAATTTCAAAGTCACATATTTTTGCATAGCTAGCCATGGCTGTAAATTTTCAACCAATCATCATCGCCGCTATTAGAAATGTGCACAAAATTTTACACAAAAATTTTTACCGCCATATTATTTCCAGTCCCAAGAAGAAGGGACCTAAAAGTTCAACAACTAGTAAAGATGCTGGTTAACATATGAAACAGCTCAAGGATGCACCTTGAGGTATAATCCTTCTTGAAAGCACTGTGCTGGTATTTGCTATAAGCTGCACATTCAACCAATTCCTGGAAATCCATCTGTTGGATAACAGAAGGTGAAATGTTGAGAAAATGTGAAGGTATTACTTATAAAACAAAATAAAGTAAGATCTACCTTTTAAACACAGGACACGGAGGATAGTACTTAGTGTGTAGACCATGCAGTGTAACAGTATTAAAACTGGGCATGCAAAGTGCCTATAATCAGATGAAAAGCATTTGTTATAACTAATTAAAAAACACAGAGTATAAAATTGTATATGTGCTTACAACTATGTCAAAAAAAAAACTAATAGTGGCATTAGGAAAAAAGGCAAACGTACCACGCAAAGTGGAAGTTGGCTATTTTGTCAGGTGACGGGAAACAAAGCAAATTTTCTGTAAATTTATTTTTTTTACAATTTATAGTTGTAAACTCCATGTGGATTTTCACACACACACACACACACACACACCATCAAGGCAATCAAAGAAACTTAAAAATCTGCATTTAGGGGTGCCTGGGTGGCTCAGTGGTTGAGTGTCTGCCTTTGGCTCAGATCAGGATCCTGGGGTCCTGGAATCGAGTCCTGTATCGAGATCCCCACAGGAAGCCTGCTTCTCCCTCTGCCTATGTCTCTGCCTCTCTCTGTGTGTCTCTCATGAGTAAATAAATAAAATCTTTAAAAACAAAATCTGCATTAAAATCCCTAAGCCTCAAGGTTGCATTTATTAGCACCAACTGCAGATAAAGTTCAGGGAAGAATTAGGCATAAGTAAAAAAAAACAACCTGTAACAAGTTTGCTCTTAAAGAAAAACACGTTCTATACGTGGCAAAATGTCAAGGGTAACAGCGTGGATGGCCAGAAAGAATAAAATCTGTACCATGATGCTCTTGAATAAACTTCACATTTAAAAGGAACATGTGCAACATCTCTACTTTTGTGCTGACACACCCCCTCCGGAGCAGAAAAGAAAGCTGCGCTTTCATTTGTGATATTCAACAATATGCTCTGCACAATTAAAGTATTGTGTGGGTCCTTATGCACAAGGAAACAGGAGAGCACAGCTGTTTTGGTCAGTCTCTTCCACACACGCAAGCCTGACATACCTCAGATTCAACAGGAGCTCAGTTTCCACGGCTCTTACAAGATTTCAAAGTCATTGCAAGAAAATAAAACACAAGCCCAAGGGTTTGACTCCCTATTTCACCAAAACACAAGCAAACTGTGCTGCAATTTTCTAATGTATGTCTTAAATCTCAAATCTTTCAGCAGTTATGTGCTGCTACAAAGGCATTATTTGGGGATTTCTGTTCCATGGCCTTCATATCCTTCCAACAAGAAACGAACTTTGCCAGGAGCAAAAAGCATTGCCTTCTTCCTAATGAAGAGATGCAAGCAGTCTATTTTTAACAAACAGCAAATATTACAGTGCAGAATTATTTCCTCTACGATGGTGGCTCACCAATGAGGCGCAGGCGACCATCCAGGCCTGGAATGTTTCTCTCAAGCAACACTGCCTTATATGCTCCCAGACAAAACCGATCTAATTAAACAATTCCTTATTTAAAGGCCAGCCATTCCTCCTCCACAAACAGTACTCTCTTGCATTGCCTCCTACAAATAAATGTGGCTGGGGAAGATGACAAGAAATCCTATTCCCTTCTGCAGCACAGAACAAAAAGTGTTTGTACCATACTCTCCTGCTACTTTGCACTTTCAAAGAGATCCTTGTGACGCTTTTGTTCCAATGCCTTGGAACCTCAGCAAGAAGTCCTTTTAAATGTGTAATGAGCTGATTTTTTCAAAGCTTGTCGATAAGCAAATATCACTTAAAGTTGATCATCCACGTGTGTGGTTTAAAACGAAATGGGCTTTTAGTGACCCACCATAACCATACGTGCCATTCATCCAGTGCTCCCCACGTGTCGGGTGCAGTGCTAAACCCCATGTAAACGATTTGATTTAAGCTTTGTAACAACTTTTTGAAGTAGCTTCCTCCCTATTTCACATGTGAAGAGGATGAAAACCAAAACGGTTATGTACGGTGGCTGGATTCACAAAGGGTTAGGATTTCAACATCTGGATTTGGTGGGGACCACAATTCAACCCCATCATACCGCTCAGTAAAAATCCTTTACTCAAACTGCTGGAATGAAACACACTTCATTTCCCTTGCACCCACATGTGGAAAGTGAGCAAGCCCCAAAGGCAATGCTGTGAGGAGCTGTGAGTCTTTGCATATGTGGGAGCCTCCTACCCTGGAAGGGTCTCTCAGCCCACCCACAGGAGAGGGGTGTCCCTGCCCCCTGACTCCCTGACCCCACAGCTATCAACAGCTCATTGGCAGGGGCGCCTGGGTGGCTCAATTGGTTAAGCATCTGCCTTCAGCTCAGGTCATGATCCCAGGGTCCTGGGATCGGGCCCCACATCAGGCTCCCTGCTCAGGAGGGAGTCTGCTTCTCTCGCTCCCTCTGCCCTCCCCCTTCTGCTCCTGCTCTCAGGCACTCTCTCTCTCAAATAAATAAATACTTAAAAAAAAAAAAAAGCTCATTGGCCTACAATGGCTTTACACAACCCGTAGGCTTTGTTTAAAACACACAAGTTTTAAGTAATAACAATAGGCATTTATTGGGCATGTACATTTACTGAGCTCAACAAATGCTGGCTGTGATACTAAGTGCTTCACACCCATTACCTGACTTAACCTTCTTGGCAAGCCTCAACGTCCTACCGAGGATCTCAGACACAACATAAAGGACTCCAAAGCTCCTCCACCACAGAGCAGCATCAGGACTTAAACTGACATGCTTAGCTACTGCCTGCGATCGCCTCTCAAGATCTCCATCTAGTAGGGTGAGGAGGTGGGGCTCAAAGCCAGTTCCAACAACTCATCTCGGAGACTTCCATAGACTTTCTCTTTGGAGTTTGTATACTCACATCAGAAGCCTCCTTGCCCCCAGTTCAGGGTACGTCATCCAGTCCCTCTGGAATGAGATAATCCTTCTCTTACTTCGAAGGAAAAAAAAATTCCTGTATTCTTGGCTCATTTACACTGCACAGGAAGACTTGCAGCTTGCCCTATTCTGTAAATATTGTGTCATGTATTAGTTATGATTTAAAATTAAAACGCTTTAAAAATGAACTCCAATGGATATAGGGGCAAAAAAAATGTTTATGCTGTCTGTTTAGTCATGGCAGAGTAAAACCTGAAAATATGTGCGTGACATCTTTTTTTAAGGATCTGTCTCCAGCTTATCTCCCACCCCATAAATCATATACTTCTAATCCTGGGCCAAGGAGGCAGAAGACTGAATAGAATTCAGGACCATTTGAGGAGTCCTGAAAACCCTGTCCACAGACAGCCACCTATATATCCTCTGGAGATTATCTGCCCACTAGAACGAATTCCATTGTTAGCCAGTCGAAAGTGACAACAACAGCAACACGATAATAATAACTAGCAGCAGGGTGTGTACTACATCCCAGGCACTGCTTTAAGTCCTCCTGTGTTACTCCTTAACATTCACAACTTCCTGAGGCTCTTTTAGGCACAGTAAATTTTAAACAAAAGTAAATTAAGTCACAGAGAAGTTAAAACATTTTCACAAACATCACATACCTAGTCATTGGCAACACTAGAATTTAAACTCAGGGATTCTGGATCCAGAAACAATCTGCTTAGCCACCATGGATGATTCACTTAATTAAACCTTCACCTGTCATTCCAACATCTCATTTTCCAGGTGAGAGAAGTGAAGCCCAGAGACTGTCAATGACTTGGCCTTGGTCACACAGCCACCGAGTGGCTGTTCTCAGAGCTGTGAACTAAGGTGTCCTGACTCTGGTCCAGTGTACCTGCTTGCAATTCTTTACCAGCCTTGGATGTGGGATGGAAGTAAGATGGGATGCAGGAGGTCTGAGAGGACCGTCTCAGAATAAGGTCTGAGTGAGGAACCCTAAGACTAACAGTGGGAAGAAGGGACAGAAGTACAGAAGGAAGCACCACTTAACTAGGAAGTGTAATGTTTGGGGCAACTTTACCTTACTAAGATCTAACTGACATATAACAAATTAGTTTCAGGTGTACAAAAAAAGATCTGATATTTAATATCAAAACTTCAAAATATATATAATAAAAAAATATATAAATATGTAAATATAAATAAATATATTTTTTAAAGTTTTTATTTATTCACTTATTTAAGTAATCTCCACACCCAACTTAGGGCTCGAACGCACAACCCTGAGCACAAGAGTCACATGCTCTTTTGACTGAGCCAGCCAAGTGCCCCTTGATATTTTTGTGCATTATGATATGATCACCACAATAAGCCAATTAACATCCATCACCACACATTGTTACAGTTCTTTTTCTGGTGACAAGAATTTTTAAGATCCATCTCTTAGCAACTATCAAATACACAACACAGTATTGTTAATGACGGTCACCATGCTGTATATTACATTTCCATGACTGGTTTTCAACTGGAAGTTTGTGCCTTTCAATGCCCTACACCCATTTTGCCCACTCCCCAGCCCCTACCTTTGGCAACCATCAATCTGTTCTCTGTATGAGTTCTGGGATATTTTTTAGATTCCACATATGTGAGCTCATATGATATTTGTCTTTATCTTGTTTCATTAGCATAATGCCCTCAAAGTCCATTAATATTGTCACAAATGGCAATTTTCCTTTTTTATGGCTGAGTAATATTCCATCACACACATGCATATGCACTTTCTTTAACCATTCAAACATCAATGGACACTAAGGTTGTTTCTACATGTTGGCTACTGCAAATAATGCTGCAATGAATATAGGGGTGCAGATATCTTTTCAGGTAAAGAGTTTGCATTTCTTTTGAATAAATACCCAGAAGTGGAATTACTAGATCATATGGTAGTTCTATTTCTAATTTTTTGAGGAACATGCATACCATCTCCCATAGTGTTTGCACCAAATTACACTCCCACCAATAGCCCATGAGGAGAACTCCCCCATGAGGAGAACTCTACTCCACATCCTCACCAACATATATTATTTCTTATCCTTTTGATAACAGCTGTTCTGACAGGTGTGAGGTGATAGCTCACTGTGCTTCTGATTTGCATTCTCTAATGATGATATCAAATATCTTTTTCCATGTGTCTGTTGGCCATCTGTATATCTTCTTTGGAAAAATGTTTACTCAGTTCCTCTGCCCAATTTCTAACCAGATTATTTTTTGCTATTGAGTTGTATGAGTTCTTTATATATTTGGGATACTAACCCCTTATCACATATGTGATTTGCAAAATATCTTCTCTGAATCGCTAGGCTGACTTTTGATGCTGTTGATGATATCCTTTGATGTGTAACTTTTTAGTTTGATGTAGTCCCACTTGTTCACTTTTTGATTGCTTTTGTTTTTTGCCTCAAATCCAAAAGATCATTGCCAAGACCTACATTAAGGAGTTTACTGCTTATGTTTTCTTGTAGGAGTTTTACGGTTTCAGGTCTTACAGTCAAATCTTTAATCCATTTTGTGTATGGTGAAAGATAGTGGTCAAGTTTCATTCTTTTGCATGTGGCTGTACAGTTTTCCCATCATCATCTATTGGAAAGACTGTACTTCCCCCATTATACATTCCTGGTTCCTTTGTTATAAATTAATAGACCATTAATTTGTAACATGGTGTATTTCTGGGTTTTCTAGTCTGTTCCATTAAACTGTTTTATACCAATACCACAGTGTTTTGTTACACCTTTGTAGAATACTTTGAAATCAGAAAGCATGATGCCTCTAGCTTTGTTCTTCTTTCTCAAGACTGATTTAGCTATGGTCTTTTGTGGCTCTATACAAATTTTAAGATTGTTTGTTCCGTTGCTGTGGAAAATGCCATGGAATTTTGATAGGGATTGCATTAAATATGTAGATTGCTTTGGATAGTATGGACATTTTAACAATATTCATTCTTCTAATCCAAGAGCATGGTCTATCTTTTCAATTATTTCTGTCCTCTTCAATCTTTTTCATCAATATCTTATAGTTTTATTTTGTTTTTTAAGATTTTATTTATTTATTCATGAGAGACACAGAGAGAGGCAGAGACACAGGCGAAGGGAGAAGCAGGCTCGCTGCAGGGACCCTGATGCAAAACTCGATTCCAGGACTCCAGGATCACAACCTGAGCCAAAGGCAGACATTCAACCACTGAGCCACCAGATATTGGTGCCCCAATATCTTATAGTTTTTAATATACAGGTCTTTCACCTTTTTGGTTAAATTTATTCTGGTATCTTCTTTTTTATTTAATTGTGAGTTATTTTATCTTTCTGATAGCTAATTATTAGTGAGTAGCAATACAACAGATTTCTGTACATTGATCTCATATCTTGCAACTTACTGAATTAATTTACCAGTTCTAACAGTTTTTTGGTACAGTCTGTAGGGTTTTCTATAGAACATGTCATTTGGAATTAGAGACAGTTCTACTTCTTTCTTTCTAATTCTGATGCCTTTTGTTTCTTTTTCTTGCCTAACTGCTCTGGCTAGGACTTACACTACTGTGTTGAATAAAAGTAGTGATAGCAGGCACCCCTGCCTTATTCCTGACTTAAGGAAAGCATTTACCTTTTCACCACTGAATATGGTATCAGCTGTGGTTTTATTATAATGGCCTTTATTATTGTGAGAATTGTTCCCTCTATACCCACTTTGTCAATTTTATAATAAATGGATGCTGAATTTTGTCAAATGCCTCTGCATCTATTGAGATGGCCATATGATTTTATCCTTCATTTTGTTAATGTGGTATGGTGTATCATGTTGATTGTTTGTAGATGCTGAACCATCGCTGCATCCCTGGGATGAATCCTACTTGATCATGACATCTGAATTTTGTCATATTGTTGAATTTGGTTTGCTAATATTTGTTGAAGACTTTTGCATCTCTGTTTTCCAGAGAGATTAGCCTATAATTTTCTTTTCTAGTGGTGTCTTTGTCTGGCTTTGGTTTCAGGGTAATCCTGGCCTCATAACATTAGTTTGGAAGTATTCTCTCCTCTTCTGTTTTTTGAAAAAGTTTAAGGATTGGTATTAATCCTCCTTTTTAATGTTCAGTAGAATTCACCAGTGAAACCATATGGTCCAGGATTTTTGTTTGTGGAGAGGTTTTATGTGTTTTTGTAAAGATTAGAGAGAGAGAGAGAGAGAGAGAAGGGGCAGAAGGAGAGAATCCTCAAGCAGACTCCCTGCTGAGTACAGAGGGCTCAAATCTCACAACCCAAGAGATCACAACCTGTGCTGAAACCAAGAGTCAGACCCTCAACCAACTGAGCGCCACTCCAGTGTCCCTGTGGGGAGGTTTTTGATTACTGGTTTGATTATGGCTTTATAATCTTGACCAGGGCCTGGATATGTCAAGTTTTACACACAGATAGAGATCACCACCAGAAGCAGGTGTGTGTGTGTGTGTGTGTGTGTGTGTGTGTGTGTGATAGGCAGTTTAGCAAGTCCATTTTAGAGTAATTAAAGATTTTAATTCAGTCATAAAATATACAAGAGAATCTTAGACTATTAGCAATTATCTGGAGCAAGCCCCTCATTTGTAGGTAAGGAAACTAGCCCACAGAGGGGAGACTATGGCAGGAGGCTCCTAACTCTACAGACAGATCTGCTTCCACCTTATAAATGGATTCAGATCTCCATGCCCAACATGACCTACAATATCTTTATTAATACTTTGTTGATACACCTGCTGGCTGACTAACTGGCTACATTTTGGCTCCCTGACACTCATCACCCCATCACAGAAGAGCTTTATTAACTATAGGAAGAGCTACTAAAAAGGTCTAGTGCACTGTACACCCCACTTTTTGTAGGTTTAAAAACAAATTGGAAAACCAATTGATTCATACAGAACAGACAAAAGTCATCCAAAGTAATCAAACTATTATCCTATATTATGAGAACTAAATTAAATATAACAAAAGAATTTCAAGTTTTTCTTCCAGGCATCTAGCAAAACTATACCAAAATGAAGTCAATTGAAAAAAGTAGTGGTTATTTTTCATTTCATTTTATGTTCCTATAAAAAAATTAATAAACACTTATTTTAACAACTGAAAGACACAGAAATATACAGTGAAAAAAACTCATAGTCCTCCCCATTCCCAACCTTCTACACACACCACCCACCATATTTCTTTGCAAACTGGAGTCAATTTTTTAATATTTTTATCTATATCTATAAAAATGTACCCATACATGTTGTTTTTTCCTTTAATATAATCATGGTATTGATTACATGGTAATCATGTAATTCAATGTTTCACTTAATAAAATATCACAGACATCTTTCCAAGTCTACTCACACTGAGCTTGTATGTACTTTTTAAAACTGCATGGTATTCCATAATATGTGTTAGAGTGGGGAATGTTTTAGTTTTCCATAGAATGATTTCCATAAAAATAATTTCCACTCCATTCCCTAGAAGGGAAAATATGAAAGGTATCTAACCTGACCGCCCTCAGTCCTTCCTTTCCTAAGTCCAGTTGACTTAGCCAACTGAATTTGAGAGGAAACACTGAACATGACTAGTTCAGACCTTCCGGGACTTCTCTCTTTAGGGTCAGGTCTGCATTTACAAAGGGCCTTCTCTCTCTATGCTCCCTGCTTTGTCCTTCCGAGGGGGTCTTGTGTGGTTGCCCAGCTACCAGCCAGTGTTCAGGGTTGAAGGGTAAGTCAGTCTCATTCAAGGGTAAAGAGAAAGGGAACCTACTGTGGTTTTTATCATTAATAAAGGTAATCAACTTTATCATTAATAAAGGTAATATTTTGATCTTCCTCTGTCTCTTGGATTTTATTTCCAAGTTGGTCCACATCCAGGAGGAAAGAAAAGGGCCTTATTAGTTTTCCAAAATTTCAATATTATGTTTATGACATAATTTACTCAAGTGGTTTCCAACCTCCAAGTGGTTTCCAGGGGTTTTCGGCCACTACAAACAGCACCATAAAAAAATCCTTGTTGATATATATCTTTATGCACTGAAGATTTTGTCTTTAAGATGAAGTCCTAGGAGTTTAGTCAAATGGTATATATTTTTTTAATTTGATAAGTATGACCAGATACCTTCTCCAAAAGTTGGAAGAAATGTTTTACTCCCACCATCAAAATGCCTATGGTCTTCTTTAACCTTCACCTTTGCCAGCACTGTATGCTATGAATCTGCTTAATTTTTTTTCAATCAGGTAGTAAACATTGGTATTGTAGTAATTCAATTTACATTTTCCTGACTGCTAGTTGATTTATCATTGACCTTTGGCCAATGACTTTATTGGCCACTACATTAACATTTTTAAGTATTTACTATAAAAAGGGAGAGTTATGCAGATGAATTAAGCACACAGATTTAACCAATAGTGATGATATCTAGAATAGAGTGAAGAACACAAGCTATGAACTCAGCCTGCTGGAGACAGATCCCATCGTAACTCAACCCCTGGCTGGACAACCTTAGCCAAGTTACTTAACCTGTTTTTCAAATTCTTCCATAACATAAGCATGATAATAGACCTACTCTCACAGAATTAAATGAGTTAATACATGTCAAGTGATTAGCACACTGCTTGTTCAGTACATGCTAGATATTATCTTTTTTTTTTCCATCAAGCTGTTTTCCCAACACAGTAGCAAGGAGAAAAGCTCAAGTACTAATTATAGTTGACGAATGTCTCTACACATCCTTTAGTAGAAAGGATGTAGATGATGAAACATACCTCCCAAAAAAAATCCCTGATGGCCTATCAAATGCATAATATGCTCCTGTATAGTCAAATATCTGTCCTGTATGAAAACACAATTAATCCATCTTCTTTGCCAAATGAGATGAGCTTGTGACTGTGCTTTTAAAAGGCTACATTCATCCTTTTTTCTAACACTTTTTTTTCCAAATCTCATTACTTATTTTAAAATTCTTAGGCATACACATTGGAAATAGAATTAATCGAGAAACAGAAGCCCAACCAGCATGGAGCATGAATTAACTATATGATACCACAGTGTCATCTTTCTTATAAAAAGGTAACACACATGTGTACTCATAGACACACACTGCATTTGGTTATTTCACATCACTAAGGAGGCAGTGAGTACAAATAGCATCACTGTTTTCCCAGAGGATAAAATGCAGAGGTTAAATAAGGTTATTTAACGAGAGGGAAGGAAACAGACTCACAACTTGCCTCTCTCCCCAACAACTTATGTTGCTCCTAAACAAGAAAATCCAATTTGAACAACTTCTTTCCTGGTGGACTTAAGTAAAAACTTTACCCCTCCAAGGAAGATGCCCTCCACTGAACTATACACTTTCCTAACATCCATAATACTACTTGCTGTTGAAGATGCTACTCAGTGAGATCTTTGGGGAAACGGAAAATGCAAAACCAGGACTATATTTTCTTATGCAATTCCCTAGGGTGTGACCAATTATCTGAGAGTGTTATGAAATTCTCCAAAGTCTCACCACAGAATTAATTTTAATTTAGTTTACACTGAAAGTAAAACACATTACCATTTAGCTTTTATCAGAGAGAGACCTTGTGGGGCCAGGTGGGATACAACAGAGATATAACTGCTCCAACAGTGGAGACTACTGAAGGGCTGGTAGCCCTTGTATCATGGCAGATCATTCTAAGAGGAAAATCTGTGATTTTGCTTGGTCCCTAGGAACAAATCTATTTTCAGCTCCTATTATGTAATCACCTTCTCTAGAATATGTGTTTGTAGCAAAAGGGAAATTGTAATGTGGACCAAGAGTCAAAGAAACCGTGCATCCTGTTTTTTTAAAAACAACAACAAAAACACCTTAGCCTATTCAACAGCAAACTATATACAGTTTTCAAAGGTAGGAAACAAATTTCCAACTAAGGTTAAAAATTTGTTTTCAAGTAATAAGCATGCTTTTCTTTGGTACCTATTAATTCTTCCACCTATGCAGTCATAGGGAAAAGGGAAAGGATGGGATTTTATTTTAAAAACTGAATTCCATGGGACATCTGGGTGTCTCAAGCAGTTGAGCATCTATCTTTGGCTTAGGCATGGTCCTGGAGTTCTGGGATCGAGTTCCACATCGGGCTCCTGCATGGAGCCTGCCTCTCCCTCTGCCTGTGTCTCTGCCTTTCTCTGTGTCTCTCATGAATAAATAAATAAAATCTTAAAAAAAAAAACTGAATTCCAAAGAATCCCTAAAATCATACTCCATTTCTCAACCTCCCCTTCATGCCACAAACTATGGCCTATCCCTAATACCCCACAACTGCTCTGCCCAAATCACCACCATATTCTTGCTTGCCAAAGCCAAGGAACCATATCCAGTCTTTGCCTGACAGGAACATATTTGACACTATACTTGACTCTACGCTCTTTCTTCTTGACTCCCTGACACCACATTCTCTGTGTTGTCTTTACCTTTCTGATCACTTTTTATCTCTTTCCTTTGAGAGCTGCTCCCCTGTCACTTGCTACCACAGTGCCCTTCTGGAGGCCATCCTAGGCCAGCTTCTCTTCTCATACCACATTACATGCCAAGAGACCTCCCTTACTCCTGTGCCTCAAATACCAGCTGGAGAATCCCAAATCATTTTCTGCAGCCCAGAGGTTCTCCCTTGAATTCCTATACGTATATTCCCATGCCTGCTGGAATCTTTGCTTGGATAAACTACAGACACCTAAATTCCAGTATGTCCCTAACAGAGCTCATCATCTTTCCCTCCCATCTATTCCTCTTTCTGGGTCTCTGCTCAAGGGTGGGACCCTTCAACCACCTGACTGCTTTCAGGCCAGAAACCAGAGAACTGTACTTCTCTCTTATGTGCCCCCTCCCAAACAGAACCAATCTCCTCACTCTATTAATTCTACCTTCTAAATCTATCTTAAATCCGCATGTTCCCCTCTCCACATCTACCTTAATTCAGGCTACCATTCATTTCAACTCGACAATTTCCAACAGCCATTTGCTAATCTCCCTACCTCTGATCTTGCCCATCCTTCCCTCCCCTCCTCTGCAGTCCTTTGATTGTAGCTTAGAGGTTACCTCCTCTAGGAAGCCTTCCCTTCTCCTGCTCCCACTACACCTTCAGCTTCCACAATCACATCACTTCTTGTGCTCTGTTCTAAAGATCTCATTACCTGGACCAATAGATTCAAGAAGGCAGAGACTATGCTTATTTTTTATTCTATAAGGAACATAGTGTCATACCTCTGCTAGGCATTCAGAAAATGTTTACTGGAAGGCATTTTTGAGATTACAAGAATGTTTTGGAGCCATGAATGACTTCAAGAAGTGCTGTTCTTTAAGTTCCAAGTGTTAATTCTTCAAATTACTGACTCTTAAAAAAAAAAAAAATTACTGACTCTTGATTTCAGCTCAGGTCATTATCTTAGGGTTGGAGATCAAGCACCACATGAGGCTCTGCACAAGGCATGGAGCCTGCTTAAGATCCTCTCTTTCCTTCTCTCTCTGCCCCTCCCCCAACCCCCACTCCCGCAGGCGTGCAGAAGTGCATGCTCTTCCTCTCTAAAAAAAACAAAAACAAAACAAAACAAAACAAAAAAATACCACAACTTAATGGAAACATGTCCTCAGAAATGATTAATGACTAATTTTGGAAAATATCTGAAAGAGTCAAAATACATTTTGCTGTTCATAAATAGGAGGACACAAAAGAGATTTAAAACTCTGTTTGACTTAGAGACGGACCAGAAATTGGACAACTGTTTAAGTCTGAGTACTACATGCAGAGCTAGGCAGTGCTGGTAAATATTTAGGAATCCTGGGTTTAAAATATAGAGAAATGATAAAGACAAAAATGTTGGGGATGGCATATAAATAAGAAGGGAAAAGACAAAAAGTATATGGTAATGGTCGCTTCTTGCCGCATCACTCTAGAACTCAGAATTGACAGCAAAAACAATTAAGACTCTTGACAAAATCCAATTGTTTCTCCAATAGTATGTGAGGGTCTCATGGACAGAAACCTATTAGCTTGTTACTTTTTGGATCCCTGGCACCTAGTACAGCACCTGGCACATAAGAATTTAATCTCTGTAGAATGAATGAATGTACAACTATTTAGATGGAATTAATACAATCCAAACCTAATGGTAAAGAAGAAAAGAGATATATAGAAGAAAACAGAAATAAATCCAAGGGAAAAGGGGGGGAATACACAGACAGCTACAGCAGGCCTCGCTCAATGGCTCCCACTTCTGGTGGTTCCAAAGAAGGACTCCAACTAGTTCTTTTCCCTTCTGTGCTTTCCAGTAGGTCATAGGCTATTTGGGCAAATGCAAAAATTATACTCAGGCTTTACTGATTGGAAAACTGCTTGATTTCTTGTTTTTTCTCTAGACCTGAAAAGCAAAGACAGTTCTAACCCAGTGTTCTCACCACTCCACCTACCTCTTCTCAATGCCCAAGGGACAGTCCTGAGCAAACACAGCATGGACCAGGCTGTGGTGAAGTTCCTGCCTCCCTCATCCCATGGGCCAACCTCCACAGGCTGCCTGTCAGGCCCCAGTAGCCCTCAGCCAGCCACTTACTGGAGCCTCTATGAATTCAAATGAAAAGCAAAACTAATAATAATGGTCAGTTTTCTGTAAAGATTTATAAATTTTATATAAGATACAGGGTTTGAAGGGACTTAAAAAAATGGTAGCACACTAAACAAGTCTGTGATGGCACTGATTGCAGTTCTTGTGGTGCACTCCAGACCCATCGTGGTGCAAGGAATATGTACACATAGGAGCAACATGCATGGAGCAGTGTGCATGGCTATCAACGGAACGCCTCTTCCAGGTGGCATCGTTGCACTTGCTCTTGTCTCAAAAAATGAGCTTCATGATACAGTGCAGAGCTGTTAGGCATGCCTAGAGAAAATCTAAGACAACAGAGGGAGAAGTGAGGGGTAAAAGCAGTACTGGGGGCCCAGGTCCCCAGGCCACCAATCTATAGAAGCTCCAGGTGGCCACTGCTGGAGTCGCACAGCACAATGGCACTGCTGTGTGCAATCCGGTGGGATGCATCAGGGCTCCAGAAGGAAGAGCTGCTTCCTGTGAGTAGCTTGAAGAAATCAAGACCTGCAAACAGTTCTACTCATGGAACCCACACCAACTAAAAATAATATCAACTAACCAATTAAAGACAATTTTCAAAGCAAAAAGTTACTATTGTCAAAGTCCTTTAATTTCCATTTTCACATCTGGCATGATGGACCCACGGCAGAACAGAGATGGTGACATTCATAAGAGGCAAATTAATTCACCTTGAATATATTATTTACTAAGACAGTCAAGAAAGAAAGTTACAGTAAAGCCATTTTCTGTTAAGTTCTGAAATGCACAATGAAGACTTCTGTAGGCAAGGAAGAGAAACAGAAAAACGCATCAAAACACAATTCCTTCCCCAACACCTGATCCCCTTTAAGGGCTCACAACAAATTTTTCTTTAATTAATAAAAATAATATAGGAAGAAAAGCCCAAGGCAAGAAACTATCTTTAGCCCAGTCACTGCTTCCTCTTAAGTGGAGAATTTAAGCTTAGGCTCTTATGTGACATTTTTATTTTCCTCTTCAAGAGAAATTTAAGAAAAAAAAATATCACATGTTGTAAGACATATGCACAATTGCAACACACATCAAGGAGCCCAATAGCATCATAAAGGTTGTTGCAAGAGTTAATTTTGGAGTTTGCCTGTGAGGGCATGTGTTTTTGGGTTTTGTTTATTTTAGAATTAATATGGTGCAGTGTTGTGGTTGAAAGTACAGCCTGGGGTCTCTCCAGATCCAGATTTTGTATCCACCCACTACTTATTAATGTCTTCATTCATAGACATAAGCCCTCCCACTTTAGGGTGGTTGCGAGGTTTTAGTGAATTAATATATATGTAAGATATTAATGTCTAGAATAGCACTGGCAAATCCAAGGACTCATTATTATCATCATCATAAGTTATTTTTACTTTATAAATAGCTAAGTTTTTTTAAAGTTGAGAGTTTAAACAGTCAGAAAATAAGACCCAAAGGAGATGAGAGCATTTATGACCAGTTTTTTACTCCATTTCAAAGCCAATAAGGAGGTATGGCCTCACAATTATTAATTTTAAAGATGGGTTGAACTTAGGGGCACCTGGTGGCTCAGTGACTGAGCATCTGCCTTTGGCTCAGGTCATCATCCCAGGGTCCTGGAATCGAGTCCCACATTGGGTTCCCCACAGGGACCCTGCCTATGTCTCTGTCTCTCTCTCCGTGTCTCTCATGAATAAATAAAATCTTTATTAAAAAAGAAAAAAAGATGGGTTGAACTGGACAGTTGACAAGTGATTTCATACATAGCAAACACTAAAAATTTTTTTACAGCCTAACCTACCATCAAGAATTACCTGCCCATACCTGGATGAAAACACTAATGAAGACCCCAACTGTTGGTGTTTCAACAATTAAAAAGTCACCTTTTGCCAGTTCATTGGCCTTTGGCCTTCAGGAATTTAAATATTTTTTCTCGTTTCATTATTTTAAGCAGCAAACGGGGGGGGGGGGGTTCAGATCTGCCTTGGGGATGCTATCATAACAAAGGTAACTATTTTTTAAAAATCCACCAAGCCGTATAGATATATATGGGCAATAAAGTGAAGCACAAAGATTTTTCACAAAACTTGGCAAATGTTTCTAATTATCCTAAAATGTTGGCTATCGCTAAAACTTTTTCTCACTTTTATTTGATTCCCACCAAAGTACAACTTGCCTGCCAGCACCTCTACCGCCTCCACTTCCTTTTGCCCTCTTTTCTGATATCAGATTCTCTAAGTCCCTGATGGCAGAAGGAATGACAATTGGGCAGATGTGAGCCGGCACTCAGTGTCACTCACGGAACCCATGCCCTGCAAGCTCACAGTCGAGCATTAAAGGTAATCTGTCCCAATATAGAGGGAAAAGTCCTGTGGGTTTTACCTGTAACCCCTCAGTCCTCCAGAGTCTATAATTTAGCTTTGGCAGTGGTATAAATTTTAAAAAAAGAAATCTACTCACCTTGCAACCCCACTAAGCCAAGATGCCATTTCCTCCTCCTGTGGTGGTTTTTTTTTTTCTATTTCTGTTTTACTTGTGAATTGGGCCATTCGACAGTATAAGGCAGCAGTTACTGCCTGTTGCTGCTAGTTCTCAGGGATATAAATTCTATGGGGAAGAGGAGGCTGAAGGGTACCTGCACATAATGAAACAGGAAGGTTCCTAAAATTCGTACAGAATGTGCACACAGTCACAACTTGTTTATTCAATGAATATACTCCTAGGCCACCCCCAAATGATACCCTTTCCCTCTACAGTGAACGCTGAGCTTGCTATGGCTACCTACTACTACGAAGAGACCATCACTGCAATCCTTATCAAGTAGCTAATGCCACAAAAACATCCCCGGGTTATAAAAGCATCACAGAATTCTGGGAAATAACTACTTAAAAATAAATAGGTATCTTAGATGTGATGGCCCTTCCAAGTACATGTGGAATCAGAGTGAGGCTATCCATTCCCTAACCCCAGACAGGACACTGACTAGCTCTGTGATAGGCTAAACGTGGGCTGCAGTCAACGTCTATTATGTATGAAACATCAGGCAACTCAGGTCATCTGAGGGCCTCAGCTTTCTGAGGCCATCAGGAGGTCACATCGATGATCCATGATTTCCTTTCTAACTCAGATATTCCCATAAATGATTCTAACACTTTTGTTGGGATCAAGTGACTTAACTTACGGGAGCAGGTGGATTGTCATCTGCCAGCTAATGATTAACTAGTTCACTTCATGTAAAAGCACTGGTAACCACACAGACAGCATGAGAAATAAATACATTGCACTGTCACCAACATAATGAGTGGAGCTAGGCTATCCCACCAGCCACTGTTCCTCAAAGTTCAGCTCACCAAACATACACTGGATGTTCAGCTGGTAACAGGGACTTGCCAAGAGTTAGAGTAAAGAAAAAAAGAAAATCAGGGGCACATGCGTAGCTCAGTCAGTTAAGCATTCAACTCTTAATCTCAGTTCAGGTCTTGATCTCAGGGTCCTGGCTCAACATGTTTTGTTTAAAAAAAAAAAAAAAACTTCTATAAGAACTAGGGAGAGGCAAACGCTGAGTCTCCCCCTTCCCTCTGGCTCATGTGGGCCAACTGCACCCATCACGTCATGTCTTGTACCTGAAGTATCCATGGACTGGTCCTCTTCACTAGTAGCCTGTGTCCTCCTTGAAGAGAGGAGCCTTATCTGGTTGACCTTAGCATCGCCCAGAGAGCAGACACTCCTTGGGCTCTTTCAATAAACATCTGAGGTAGCTTGATAGCCTCCAACCTGCTTCAGTTTTCCCCTATTCCTCTCCCAATCACATCCAATCACCCTAGCTCTTTCTGGATCCCTTGCCCATCATTCCTCACACAGCTCCACAATTTATTCACTCTATCAATCTCTCTGAGATGCCCCAGTGCAGACTCTCAGATAGACCTCAAGGGCACTCACTAACCTCTTCTCGTTCTAACAAGCACCACTGGCCATGGACTGTCTACACCCTACTCCCCCACCCACACAGAATTGCTGCTCTGATTTCTTTGCTAACTAAATTCAAGAGTTGTCTGCAGTTGGTGAATCTGCCAACAAAATTCCGCTTTGAGCTGCCCTAAACATTACGTGAATTTCTGGCCTTTAAATAGATTTTCTGGCTTTTAAACACGGCACCTACTCTCCCTTCTACTGCTTAACAAGTACCAATGATTTGTTACTATTTTTTCCAAATTAAAAACATATCATGTATCCATGGACAAGTGAATATAAAGAAAACTTCATTTAATAAATGGCATCCCTTATGTAAACCTGTAAAATATTTTCAAACTAGAGGCACCAAAAGGCTTAATTAGAACTTACTTTTTTTTTTTTTTGCAGTGAAGAAAGGCAATTTGCTATTTATTTATTTATTGGTATGGCACCACCCAGGAGAATGGGGAGCTAATGATCAAAAGTCCTGAACTCCCTGGTGGGTTGCAGGTGAGAGTTTTTTGTTCTTGTGTTTTCTTTTTGTTTTTATTTTGTTGTGTTGTTGGTGGTGGTTGTTTCTCATCATGGTAAATGTTCTCTTTAATCCCCATCACCTATTTTAGCTATACCCTCACCTACCTCCCCTCTGGTAACCATCAGTTTGTTCTCTATAGTTAAGAGTCAGTTCTTGGTTCGTCTTTCTCTTTTTTTCCTGCTGCTCATTTGTTTTGTTTCTGAAATTTCACATATGAATGATATCATCTGGTATTTATCTTTTACTAACTTAGTTCACTTACATTGCTTAGTATAATACTCTCTCGTTCTATTCATGTTGTTGCAAATAGCAAGATTTCATTCTTTTTATGGCTGAGTAATATTTCACTATATTTAGTAGAATATTATATATATTATATATATAGTGGAATATTTTATATAATATATATCTTTATCTATACCCATTCATCATTTGATGGCTGCTTTCATTGTTTGTCAATTATAAATAATGCCATAAATAATATATTCCTTTGAATTAGTGCTTTTGTATTTTGGGGGTAAATACCTAGTAGTGTGGTTGCTAGATCACAAGGTAGTTCTATTTTTAATTTTTTGAGGAACTTCAATACTGTTTTCCTCAGTGGTTACACCAGTTTGCCTTCCCACCAACAATGCACAAAGTTTCCTTTTTCCTCACATCCTCGTCAATACTTGTTGTTTCTTGTGGTTTTTATTTTAGCCATTCTGACAGGTGTAAGGAGAGATCTCACTGTACTTTTGATTTGCATTTCCTGATGATAAGTGATGTTGAACATCTTTTCATGTCTCTGTGGGCCATATGCATGTTTTCCTTGAATAAATGTCTGTTTCTGTCTTTTGCCCAGCTTTTAATTGGATTATTTGGGTTTTGGGTGTTGAGTTACACCAGTTCTTTATATATTTTGGGTACTAACCCTTTATCGGATATGTTACTTGCAAATATCTTCTACCATTCTATAGGTTGCCTTTTACTTTTGTTGATTGTTTCCTTTGCTGTACAGAAGCTTTTTTTTTTTTTTAACATGGTCTCAATAGCTTATTTTTGCTGTTATTCCCTTACCTCAGGACACATATCTAGAAAAATATTGCTATAGCCTATATTAGAGAAATTACTGCCTATGCTCTATTTAAGGATTTTTATAGTTTAAGGTCTCACATTTAAGTCTTTAATCCTTTTGAGTTTATTTTTCTGTGATGCAGAAGAAAGTGGTCTGGTTTCATTCTTTTGCATGTCCAGTTTTCCCAACATCATTTATTGAAGAGATTGTCTTTTTCCCATTGGATATTCATTCCTCCTTTGTTGACAATTAATTGATCATTTAATTGTGGGTTGATTTCTGGATTTTCTTCTATTCCATTAATCTACGTGTCCATTTTTATGACAGTAGCATACTATTTTAATTACTACCACTGTGTAATATAACTTGAAACCTGGACTTGTGATACCTCCAGTTTTGTTTTCTTTTTCAAGATTGCTTTGGCTATGCGAGGTCTTTTGTAGTTCCATACAAATTCTAGGATTGTTTGTTCTTTTTTTTTTTAAGATTTTATTTATTTATTCATGAGAGACACAGAGAGAGAGAGGCAGAGACACAGGCAGAGGGAGAAGCAGGCTCCATGTAGGGAGCCCAACGTGGGACTCAATCCCAGGTCTCCAGGATCACACCCTGGGCCGAAGGCAGCGCTAAACCGCTGAGTCACCCAGGCTGCCCGGATTGTTTGTTCTTGTTCTGTGAAGAATACTGTCAGTATTTTGTTAGGGATTGCATTAAATGTGTAGATTGCTTTGGGTATGATAGACATTTTAACAATATTTTGTTGTTCTAACCCATAATTATAAAATGTCCCTTTCTTTGCATTGTCTTGAATTTCTTTCATTAGTACTTTATAGTTTTCAGAGTGGAAGTCTTTCACCTCTTTGGTTTTATTCCTATGCATCTTTTCTGACCACAATCCTATATAACTAGAAATCAAACATAAGAAAAAATCTGGAAAGACCACAAATACATATAACCTACTAAAGCAGGAAGAAATAGGAAACTTGAACAGACCATCACCAGCAATGAAATTGAATCGGTAATCAAAATAATCTCAACAAACAAAAGTAATCAAAATACTCTCAACAAACAAAAGTCCAGGCCCGACGGCTTCACGGGCAAATTCTACCAAACATTTAAAGAGTTAATACCTATTCTTCTCAAACTGTTACAAAAATGGAAGAGGAAGGAAAATTTCCAAATTCATTCTACAAAGCCAGCATTACCCTGATACCAAAACCAGATAAAGACCCTGCCAAAAAAGAGAACTCTAGGCCAATATCTCTCATGAATCAACAAAATATTAGCAAACAGGGGTGACTAGGTTAAGTCTCTGTCTTTGGCTAGGGTCATGATCCCAGAATTCTGGGATTGAGCCCTGCACTGGGCTCCCGCTATGCCTGGGCTCCCGCTATGTGGGGAGTTTGCTTCTCGCTCTCCCTCTGCCGCTCCTCCTGTGTGTGCTCTTTCTCGCTGTATCAAATAAATAAATAAAATTTTAAGAAATATGTATTAGCAAACAGAATCCAATATACATTTTTTAAAAATCATTCACCAGAATCAAGTGGGATTTATTCCTGGGAGGCGAAGGTTCTTTAACATTTGCGAAACAATCAATGTGATATGTCACATCAATAAGAAAAAGGATAAAAACCATTTGCTCATTTCAATAATATAAAAACAGCATTTGACAATGTACATCTACTCATGATAAAAACCCTCAACAAAGTAGGTTTAAAGGAAACATATGTCAACATAATTAAGGCCTTATATGAAAAACCCACAGCAGGGCAGCCCAGGTGGCTCAGCAATTTAGCGCCGCTTTCAGCCTAGGGTGTGATCCTGGAGTCCTGGGACCGAGTCCCACATCAGGCTCCCTGCATGCAGCCTGCTTCTCCCTCTGCCTGTGTCTCTGCCTCTCTCTCTCTCTCTGTCTCTTTTATTTTTAAATAAAATCTTTATTTAAAAAAAAACCCACAGCAAACATCATCCTCAATGACAAAAAACTGAGAGCTTTCCCCCTAAGGTCAGAAGCAAAAACAAGGGTGTCCTCTCTCACTTTTTTTTTAAGATTTTATTTATTTTAGAGAGATAAAGGGAGATAGAGCACACAAGTGGGAAGGGGCAGGAGAGGGAAAAAGAATCTTAAGCAGACTGCACTGAGCGGGAAGCCTGACACGGGACCGATACCACAACTAGGAGATCATATCCTGAGTCAAAACCAAGAGCCAGGCACTCAACCGACTGCACCACCCAGGCGCCCCTACTCTCACCATTTCTATTCATAGTACTGGAAATCCTTGCAACACTATGAGACAACCAAAAAAAATAAAGGCATCCAAATTAGTAAGGAAGAAGTAAAACTTCACTATTTGCAGATGACATGATTCTATAGATAGAAAAGAAAACCCTAAAGGGGGATCCCTGGGTGGCACAGCAGTTTGGTGCCTGCCTTTGGCCCAGGGCGCGATCCTGGAGACCCGGGATCAAATCCCACGTCAGGCTCCCGGTGCATGGAGCCTGCTTCTCCCTCTGCCTGTGTCTCTACCTCTCTCTCTTTCTCTCTGTGACTATCATAAATAAATAAAAAAAAATTTTTAAAAAAGAAAACCCTAAAGAGTCCATCAAAAAACTCCTAGAACTGAAAAATGAATTTAGTAAAGTTTCAGGCTACAAAATCAATGTACAGAAATCGGTTGCATTCCCATACACCAATAATTAACCAGCAGAAAGTGAAATTAAGAAAATAATCCCACTTATGGGTGCACCCCAAACAATAAAATATCTAGAACTTAAAATTTAAGAATTAAAGGGAAAGGAGAAAAAACCAGTTTGATGTAGCCGAAACTGAGTTTAGTGAGACACACAATTAAAATAGAATAAAGTAGCAAATGATTACCTTGGACCAATCAGCTTTAGGACTAACAGCATGCTAAAAATAGAAACCAGGTGATTTAACCTTGCCTACTTGTCAGCCACCAAAGTACCTGCCTGTTGAGAGCATTTCCCATCTTGGAGGCTGCTACTGACGAATCATGAATGACACTCTGGCAACAAAAGAGGCCACACTGGTCATGGCTGTGGTGATGCCCCTTCCCATGTACTGCCAAAGACAAGGACAGCCAGTGCCCCCCAAAAGGGGCAGGGCTGTCTCAGGTGGAGGAGGAAGCACAATATTCTGTGACCTCTCCTGTCTTCTTCTCCTTTTTAAAAACTATTTTCTTTCACTCCCTTAGTATCATCCCCCTCCATCCTCTCCTTCTTGCTCCTACTTTATTCTATCTTCTCTTTCTGGCCTTCTCTCTCCCTTCCATCCTCTTCTCTCTTGAACTCAGAAGTAGGTGAAGACATTTACTCAATTAAATAACCCCAGAGAGCCTGGGTGGGTTCGGGCACTGTGCTACTGCTACAATATGCAAAAAATAGCAGGTGCTCTGGTACCAGCCTTCTAAAGAAAAGGCTGAAGCAAGCACAAAAGACCACTCAGGTATGAGGCATCGCTGATTCCCCCGCATGTGAGACACGAACCCCATGAGCATCTGAGAGAGCTCACCTCTGCACAGGAACCAGATGTTGAAGGGGTCACGCTAAGTGGATGCTGTGCGTGTAGAGCACAATTAAAGGGTACAGGTACACATATTGACTGTCTTAGGCCTTGGCCTATTGAAAGACTATTTTAACTCATAGTGAATTTAAGGAAGGGTTAGCACCACACACATCCTCTGACAGGCAAACTGGTATGATGGCATGGCTTGGGGTTAGGCATCAGGGGGCCCTGGCTGAAGTCCGTGCCCTCCACATAGACCTGGGTGACCCTGAACAAATGACTCAAATTCCTCAGTTTTAAAATGAGAGTACCAGCCCGCTTCCAGAGTTTCTAAGAGAATGAGTATTTACTCAAGCCAAAGGTTACTCACATCTTTACAAGCCGAAAACCTCTCCTCCTGGGCTCACATACAATCCAAGACTTCTCCTCTCTAGAACACTGAGCAGAAATCCTCTCTTTTTCCCCCTTGCCCTCACTCAGTATGCCCAAAGGAAGGTATGACTGACACTAGGGGGATCCTTCCTTTTTCTAGAGGAGGGATCAGGACCTTGAGGTCCAGACTCCCTCCTGAGATGCCTCCCTAAAGGCTGCTCAGTCTCCCCCACCTCTCGCTGGCCAAGGGGCAACAACATGCTGTTCCACCCCACATTGGTATAAATCAGTTCAATCCAGGTTTGCAGGAGCTCCTCCTTAGCCCCAGAGCCGTACCGACATCTTCATGTTAGTTTTCCCAGTATCAAAGCTGATACCTAGCATCCCAGCTGAGACCTGTGAATATTTCTCAATTGATTCCACTCACCCAGGCAAGGGTGAAAATGGAAACCCTTACACGCCAACAGTTTTTGTAACTCTAGAACATAATGGAGAAGTTATTTATCACTGATGGACAAATAGTTGGAGAACACAATGGAAAGAACTGGTATTACATTTATCAAAAGAGACAGTACTCTTCAGATATTGACAATCCCCTGACCTTATCACTTCTGTCCAAAGAGGTGAGGCTATCATTACAGCCATACAGAACTCCCTGTCCTCTGTTCCCCTTTGTTACTCTCTCACTCAAGGTACTGGCAGGCTGCCCTGTCCTTGAGGCTGGAATGTAACTAAAACAAACCATAATCTAATCCACAATACTATGATCTACCTGGAAAAGATAATGTGTGTACAGAAAGGGGAGGTCTGCAAAGATTCTATTAAACAACAAAAGAAAAAAAAGTTGAGTATGTGAGCACCCTTTGGGGGAACAGGTACCACAACCAGCTGACCCAGGTACAGCCACATGATGCAGCTGGGTCCACCAGCATAGCTCAATCCCCATGACTGTGACGCCCAGACAGCTGACCCCCTTTACGTATGATGAGACTTTAAATTTGCAGGGAAAGTATCTTGTGTAGGATATAAATGGAATGACTAACATCAGTATTTCCATCCTGCATATCTGTTGTATTTGTCATGGTGAATGGATGAAAAGGTATTCTGGTTGGTTGGTGGTATCCAGCTCTGAGCCCCGTCAAGTATAAGTTTCCTAACACAATCAAGACTATAGACTAATTAGCAAAGCAAAGGACAAGAACTAAATAGCTGTGACCACTAAGTTATTGCTGCCAGCACAGTGCTCCCCAAAAGGCCTCCCACCCAGCTCCAAAATCTTTGACATCACTCCCCCTAAAATCGAAATGTATCTTAGGAACTCAGGGGGTCTCTAGCCAGTAACTCGCAGCAAGATGGGCAGGAAGATGCCCCACCTAACATCAGAGAAGCATTCCAGGGTCTGTACCGGTGCTGGCACTGATGGGGAAGTCTAGCCTGTCTGGCAAAGCCAAGTCTGACGATCACAGCATCCCTGGTCATCTTGCAGATGGGAGGATAGGCAGAGGATGGGACACTGTCGACAGTGACACCGTTCACAAAAAGAGGCTAGAGAATACTCGGTGGCAACCCAGGGTTGGAAGCCAACAGTGGCAGAAAGGCATACAAGGAATGGGCAACCACCCTAGGAAAGCAGGACCCTAGTCACTTAGCCACAGCTGATGGCTGGGCCTTAATCCCTAGATGGATAACTAACACCTGCGTGTCTACAAGACTCCCCAAATTTGGGCGAGCCCTCAATATTACACAGAGGGGGCCATTACCTCTATATTTTAAATTCTGGAGGTGGACTGAGGTATGTTGATCTTCTCTTACTCTACTTGACTCCCAAAGGAAGAAAGCAAGAGAGAGCTGCATTTAACAGTGACTCTTGCTTCACTTTAATGAACAAGGCTGAGAAATACCCAGGAAAAGTAAAATTCCTGAGTATTATCTGGGGCTGGCTCTACCTTAAAGTTTCCCAACTTTGCTGGTAGGGATCACCTGGGTTGCTTATTAAATATATCGATTCTTGGGACACCTGGGTGACTCAGCAGTTGAGCATCTGCCTTCAGCCCAGGGCATGATCCTGGAGTCCCGGAATCAGGTCTCACATCAGGCTTCCTGCATGGAGCCTGCTTCTCTCTCTACCTATGTCTCTGCCTCTGTGTGTGTGTGTGTGTGTGTGTGTGTGTGTGTGTGTGTGTCATGAGTAAATAAATAAAATCTTTAAAAAAAAAAAAAAAAATATATATATATATATATATATATATATATATATATATATATATATGTGGATTCTCGGGGCTGGGAATCCGGGGGTTTTTTACAAGCATTCCAAGCCATTCCTTATCTTCAGGCAGGTTTGAGAAACAGTTTACTGCACCAAAAATAGCCAAGGAGTGCTTTTTTTTAAAGTTCACTTTTGCATGTAATACATCAGTAATTTTTCCTTGTTTGAAAATGTGTTAACCCTACAGACAAGTCCCCTTTGACTTTCCAGTCTTTCCCATCCTCCCAGAGGAGGTATCAGTTTGAAGTGTTTATCTCCCCAAACCTTTTCTTTACATTAAATAAATACAGGTTTCTGTTTTCTTTTTCATAAGTAGCTAGTGCATTGTAGTTATCATGCTACAACTCGCTTTCTTTCCATTCAAAGCTATGTCATGGAGAACTATGAGTCCATATAGAGCCAACTGCGTTTTTTTTTAACCTGCTGCATAATATTTCACGGTATGCAATGAGCATGGCTCATTTAGCAATTCCCTTACTGATGGATATATAGCAGGAGCTTGCAGTTTCTCATTATTGCTCCAGTGAGCATCCCCACCCACGTCTGCTTGTGCACATTTGGAAATACTGAGACGTGAAATTGCTGTGTCAACCCATGCACATTTTTAAATTTTTGTGGATTTTGCCAAAAGCTGTCCTTCAAAGTGGCTCTACCAATTTACACATGGAGAGGAGCTGGTTCTCCACACAGGTACAGCTGTCTCACAAAAGCACATGGATATGCATGGCCAAGTGGCGACACCCACTTTCCTTTAGTACTTCCCTTTGGGCATGAACAAGAAGATACTCCTATCACAAAGCTAAATCCCCTCCACCAAAACAACAAAAACAAAAAAACTCCCCAAATTTTGTGACAAGCAATTCATCTGTACATACTCAAACCATCCTGTGTTAAATGAACTGCTTAGAACAATCCAGCCACATCTCTGCCAAGACTTTCAGGTACAGCCCACCCCCTACCATCACCTGACCCCCAATTCCCTACTTCTCCCCCTCCTCTCTCCACCCTCCTACTCCCATCCTTGGACACACATGGTAGACTAGATATCTGCCTCTATGCTACTACCTCTGTACTACTTATATGTACCTATTATTTTAATTGTCACATGCAACTGCAATTATTTGTTTGTGTGCCTGTATTCCAGTTAGGCTTGAGTTCCCTATAGGCAAGGAACAAGTTTTATTCATCTCTGTAAACCTATTACCTAGGACAGTGCCCAACACAAGAGGGTTAGTAACTTGCCCAATGTTTCCCAGGCAGTTAATAAACAGCTGTGTCTGACTCCCTGACTTTACTACTTCACATCAGTAAACTCCGAGGAGGAAGGAAATGGGGGTAGGAGGGTTGGAATTTGCTGAAAGCTTCAGCACCTGCAGGGATTCCATTCATTCTGCAGGTACTCGATCTTCACCCCACCCCTCTCGGCCTCCTGAATAAGAATCTATAGATTTTCAGTATGATTACAGACATCATCAGTCTTTCTAGATTTACACAAAAGTAAAACCATACAGTATTTGTCTTTGTCTGATTCATCTCACCTAGCATAATATCCTCAAGGTTCATCCATGTTGCTACAAATGGCAGGCTTTCCTTTCCTTTTTTGGCTGAACAACATTCCACTGTTGTGTGTGTGTATATGTGTGTGTATCACATTTTCTTTATCCATTCATCCATCAATGGGCACTTAGATTGTTTCCACATCTTAGCTATTATGAACAATGCTGTAATGAATATGGGCTGTGAAGATAACTCTTTAAAAGAGTGATTTCATTTCCTCTGTGCATATACTCAGAAGAGAAATTGCTGGATCATAGGGTAGTTCTATTTTTAGTTTTTTTAAGGATCCTCCATGCTGCTGTCCACAGTGGCTACACCAGCACGTGGTCCATCTTCAATAGTGCTTCTGGTATACCATCCCCACCATCCTCACTCTCCTAAGCACTTAAAAACTCAAGTGCCCTCATTTTCATCATCCTTCCTAAAACCCAAGGTGAGGGTATGAGAAACAGAAAAAAGAGGTTGAAAAAGAGAAAGGAAGAAAAGAAAAGAAGAAAAGAAAAGAAAAGAAAAGAAAAGAAAAGAAAAGAAAAGAAAAGAAAAGAAAAGAAAAGAAAAGAAAAGAAAAAGAAAGAAAAAGTTTAGTGCACACTCTTTCCTGCCTGACCACTGGTCTGAATCTGGAGTCAAAGACACCAGCCTGAACTGCCATGGCTCTGAGGCAGTACACTGGGACAGCCCTTGAAGAAGTAGCACAAACAAGAATATTCTATCAAAGGTACATCTCAGGCAACGTAAAGGGATTTAAACTCTAACTGGGTCTGAGACTTAAGAAAACCACACGAGAAAAAAAGCCATCTACTTTTGAAAGTAAATAAACCAGAAATTCAGAAAAAACACAGAGCCTTGAGTTATTCCCCAAGATCAATTTCTAGTTAACTGAACAAGTTCCACATTCTGACATGTGGAAAGCTTTAGGCAAAACCTGCAGCCTGTAAACATGGCTATAAAACTATTATTTACCAAGTTGTTTGGAACCATGTACTTCAAATTTAAACATCTTAGAGATAAAAATAACCTCTGTTTATTCCTCTGAAACATCTCTGACCATCACAATTTGCTCATTTCAGTTATTAACATAAAGTCCTCCCAAGGACATAAGAGCAAATTCCTAAGCTGTCTGGAATGTTTAAAAACCTGAAACTCCATTTACAGTAAGCTTTTAATTCAAAGGTCCAGCCTTCTTACCATGGACACATCTTACTAATTCCGAAGACATGAACAAAGTAGTAAGCCTGCCATACTGGAAAGCACATGAACCCAGTTCTGCCACTAGCTAGTTGGATGTCCTTGGGCAAGTAATCTAATTTCAGTAAGCCTGGATCTTGCTGTCAAATGAGGAAGGAAATAAGTTATTGTCAGGCTAATCCAGAAAATTTCATAACAAAACATATGTAACATATTTTGCACAAGTATCTAAACGGCTCTTCCACACACACTTAATGGGAAATGTTCTTTGGGGTGGTCTCTACTGTGGTCCCACAGAACACCCTTTCTTCCTCCCACTTTCCCTGTGAAAATAGTTCCAAATTCCTATTTTTACAAATTTAAAATAGTTTACAAAACCAGAAGAGATCCAGCAATCTCTATCTCTAACAAAGAGGAGTAGGAAAGAGTCACATAACTAAGAGTGAGACTTCTGGATTAATTAATATGAAAGAATCATTTCCATTGGTCAGGTCAAGAAAGGAAGAAATTTAACAGAACACTGGTTTTCTCCCTATGTTTGAGAGTAAAATGCGAACACCATATGAAGCGTGAGTAAGAAGCAACCCTGTGAAGAGCACTCAGAGAAAAAGGACTGAGGGGCAGTCAGAGAGGCCTTGGAGGTGAGGAAGAACAAGACATGGTAGGCTGAGAACAATGAACAAACACATATCTGCACATACAGAAGCTGCTCAGCCTGAGAAATACCAGGTTGCCTGATTACTACGGTAGACTTGAAATTCCCAAGTGAGCAAAAATTTAGTTAGAACAAGTCCCTCGAGGAGTCAATGCTCAGACAAGCAAACCTTCACACTATACTCAGAGTATTTACGGTTTGGAAAGTCATGCTTCCTCTTAAAGGCCATCAGCATGTCCCAGGCAGCTCTTGAAGGGTACACTGATTCTTTAAATTCCTAAGAGTCTTAGACTGGGACTTCTTAGGAAATTCAGACTCAGAAAGATCAGGGGTGGGTCCCAGGCATCCCTGTGTTTAAAGAGATGCCCAAGTAATTCCGATGGTGACCACTGTTTGGGAATGAGTGCTGTAAACCACGGATACTGTGAACTGCCCTAGAATGCCTTAGGCCTTTAGGATGCCCTACGTCTTTGGGACACTGAGCCCATTCTGCCTTTTTGATGGCTCCTGTCCACTTCACTCTTTCTGAACAATAAATACTGATAAGTTAGGGTTTTTTAAAGACTATTTATTTTTTTTAAGATTTTATTTATTTATTCATGAGAGACACAGAAAGAGAGAGAAGCAAAGAAAGACATAGGCAGAGAGAGAAGCAGGCTCCCTGCAGGGACCCCAATGTGGGACTCGATCCTGGGACTCCAGGACCATGCCCTGGGCTAAAGGCAGACACTCAACTGCTCAACGGTTGAGCCACCCAGGTGTCCCTATTTATGTATTAGAGAAAGAGAATGTGGGAGGAGCAGAGAGAGAGAATCCTCAAGCTGACTCCCTGCTGAGCATGGAGCCTGTCGCAGGGCTCAATCCCAGGATTCCAAGATCATGACCTGAGCTGAAGGCAGACGCTTAACTGATGAGCCACCCAGGAGCCCCTGGTAAGTTACTTTTCATATTTTTACCCAAAAACCAAAGCCAGAGCTATTCAGCAGGAGCACCCCGCCTTCCCATCTCCACTGTGAAGTAAGTCAGGCCCAATCCCACTTTCCTGGGTGGAGAAGGGACCTTCTGTCAGTGTCCTCAGCTGGCCTAGTGTTCTCACATTTAATCTACTGTATACCACCATGTCTGTTAGCTTCTTCTCCCCAGGTTTCAGCTTCACCGCTATCTTCAAACATGGACAATTCCCATCTTAAAAAACAAACACCAAACTCCCCCTTGATCCTTCCTGCCATTATGTCTTGTCTCTCTTCCAAAGTCACCAGACTGCTCTCATGAGTGGTCTACACATATGTCCATTTCCTCCCACCTGAGGACCCTGCAACACCCCTCCCATCATCACCCAACCCCAAACTACTAGTCTAAATTACCTTTCCTAGGAACACCTGGGTGGCTCAGTAGTTGAGTGTCTGCCTTCAGTGCAGGGCATGATCCCAGGTCCTAAGATCAAGTCGCACACGGCTCCCCGCAGGGAGCCTGCTTTTCCCTCTGCCTATGTCTCTGCCTCTCTGAGTCTCTCATGAATAAATAAAACCTTTTAAAAATAAAAAAATAAATAAACTACCTTTTCTAATCTGCCCTTCCTGGCTCCTCTATGCATGCTCAGTGGAAATGCTGGCCAAGGCAAGTCTCTGTGACCTAGCTTACACCATGCCACCAAGGTCATGCCTTTTCCTGGCTTCCTCTGCCTTCAGATGCTGGTGCTCTCCAAACCTCCATCTTCCCAGCTCTGATCACTCACAGCTCACTTTCCCCCAAAGACATCTCATTTTTTAACGTCTGCTCTCCTCTTTTTTTTTTCTGCTCTCCTCTTAATGTGGCCCAAAGCAGAAGTCACATTGTTTCGCTTTCCTGTCAAAAAGTCCCATTCACCCAGATACTCAGAACTCTAAGTGTGTAAGAACTCCACCTTCTTTGTCTCCTGACACCTTTCTCTGCAACCCTATGGGCTTCAGAACTGTGATAGCCCCAAAGCAACCACCACACCAACTTATTTTGCACAACTACTTCATTCCTTTAGGTCTTGAAGCTCTTTCCTTTTAAAGTTTTTAAATGCCAAATGCTATGTTTAAAAAAAAAGAGAGAGAGATGTAAAAATTTACAAGTTTCCTTGGCCCTCCCCAATCATCTGGATGACTGTTGAGAAGGTCAAGGTCACTGTGACCATTAGCTACATTTTGGTAACTATCATTCCAGAACTGGAGAGAGAGAGAGAGAGAGAGAATTTTGATTTTTTTTTATTTAAATGAGACATGGGATCATAATATACACGTTGTTCAGCAACTTGCTTTTATTCAATGTGATGGACATCTTCAAATCTGCCTTTATTCCAATGCCTGTATATGGTTCCATAGTTTGAAAATACTATGATTTAATCCAACTATTCATTTACTGCTTAACATTTACAGATCCTGTGACCTTTAAATGCCCGCCAAGAAAGGCTGCTCCTTAAGCCACTGTCAGTTAGTCAATTAACACTAAAACCAGAATCACGTAGAGTGGCAGCTGGATAAGCAACAGGACTCAGGGCACGCAGGTAGGGACATGGGGAAGGAAGGGCATAGCTCCTGATGATGAGTCATCTTACAGCCTCTGCTTGAATACTGCCAGGGATGGCGGACTCATGAACACCAACGGTCTTCTTTCATCTACACAACTCTCATTAATAAGGAACTTTATGATGAATTGAAACCTAAAGTTTCTGTCCCATGAGTTTAATTTTGTTGAGGACACAATTATATTCTTCAAATATCTGAAAACTGCAATCATATAAGCTTTTAAGTTAAACACATCTTTCTCCTTTATCTATCCTCGTATGAACCAGGTACAAGGCTCATCTTCCTTCAGCTACACCTCAGTTTTCCAGTGTTCTTAAACTGGAACTGTTTTTAAACTGACACCCAGCACTAAAAACCAGGGCAGAGGGGTTGTGACTCCAACAGCACAGAGTGGACTGTGGCCACCTACCCTTGCAGAGCATCACCTGCTATGGACAGGAGAGCAAAACATGTCCCCCAGGTCATGGTACCCCTGCACAAGTCAAATGGGGCAACTGCAAAACTTCTTTGTAGTCTAGTTCATTCCCAGATTTTCCAAATATTCTCCTAATCATTCCCACTTTGAGGCTGCATTTCATACCCTTAGACATAAAATACAAGAGTGGATAGGAGTCTAGGGTTGGAACTCAAAATTCCTGGGTTGAAATCCTGGTTGTACTGCTGACCAGCCACGGGATCTCACCCAAGTCACATATTTGTTCCCAGTTTTTCATGGGGGTATATGATTTACCAACAGGGTTGTTGTGTGGCTTACTTGAGATAATTCGTGCAGAGTGTGTATTTAGCACAGTATATAGGGAGCACTCATTGTAAAAAGTTTTACATATAGCTAGATTTGCACTATGACTGGAAGCTGGAATGAGAAATATTGCCATATGATAGAATAAGTATACCTATGACCCATACCTCCTCAGGGCTTAAGTTGTATTTTCCTTTGCTTTTTTTTTTTTTTAAGATTTTATTTACTTATTCATGAGAGACACTGAGGGAGAGAGAGAGAGAGAGAGAGAGAGAGAGAGAGAGAGGCAGAGACACAGGCAGAGGGAGAAGCAGGCTCCATGGAGGGAGCCTGATGTGAGACTCGATCCCGGGACTCCAGGATCACACCCCGGGCCTAAGACGGGCACTCAACCCCTGAGCCACTCAGACGCCCCTGTATTTTCCTTTCATCCCAAGAAATCAAAGTTGTGTCTTTTATATACCCAAATGTCTGGTAAATAAGTAAAAAACTATGCCTTGGTGTCTGCTTTAGAAGACAGTTGATTTTCCTAATATTCCCACATGCAAAGCCACCCTGGTGGTTAGGAACACACCCAAACTAACAACCCCAGGTTTCAGTTGATAAGCAATGTTTACCTGATAAAAAGGTTCTTTCACACTTCCTAGGTACACGAAACCTACTCACCTATCAGCTTAGATCTCCACCTTCCCATTTCACTATGGTCAAAAAAAAAAAAAAAAGCTTTCCTTCCACCTGTCGTCCATATCTTCACTTAATCCTTCTGCCCCATCTTTTCTGCCTTGGAGTATCCAAATTCCTTCCTCCTCTAGTATCTGCAAAGTCCAATGTTTTCTTCCTGTTCATCAGATACTAGCTGAACCCACCCACACCCACCTCACTGAAGTGCTAACATTTTTCTCTATTAGCTTCAAAAGAGGGACTGAGCTGGCAATGAGGAAATGACAGCAAATGTCATTTGGTGTCTGCTAACACCTTCCCCAGGGATCACCTACCTCATCTGATATTCACAACAATCCCTTACCGTAGGCATGATTAGCAGTTTCTCAGACTTTCCTTGTGTTTGATGACCTTGACAGTTTGAGGAGTACTAGTCTGATACTTTGTAGACTCCCTCAACTGGGATTTGTCTAATGTTTTTCTCATAATTAGATAAGGGTTATGAGTTTTGGAAAGAAAGATGACGGAAGTGTTACTTTCCCTACACCATACAAAGGGTAACGCACTACCAATATAATTATCACTGATATTGGTCTTTGTCACTTGACGGAGGTCAGACTTATTAAGTTCTTGCACTGTCCAACTATTGTCCCCCACCTTCCGTTTCCATACTATTCTCTTTGGAAGGAAGTCATGATGCACGGCCCACATTCATGGAATGGAAAGTTATACTACTCCTCCCCTGAGGGAAGAGTATTATTTGGAATTCGTCTGCAAGGAGATTTGTCTATTTTCCCCCATTTATTTACTTATTTATTTATATCACTGTGAACTCCTTGATGTTCATTTTATACTTTGGCTTATAATCTGTAGATTATAGATCTATAATCTATACTTTTATAATCTAAGGCTTCTTTACTCCGTTGCTCAAATATTTCCAGTTCTAGCCATTCCAAGCTCTTTTTGGGTGGGCTCCTGTGTCGATTTGAAACATTCTCACACTAGGAGCTTTTGTTTTTGTTTTGGTCTATTTTGTTTTGGAGAAAGGTATTAGAAACCAAGATCTGGGTACAAGTGTACTCACTGCTAGTGGATTGTCACTCCAGCAGACCCTTTGAGCTGACAGCAAAAGAAAATAGGTGTATATACCAACTCTTGAGTATACACACATATTAAAACATTCCTAAAAGGAAATCATCTATGTTTGTTAAGCTAAACATGAGCTCATACTGACATGCTTGATCATTTTCATGCACAACTGAACTAGTGAGAAAGTAAACAAATTCCTCAGAAGCCAGAAATGCAAAAAAGCAGAAATCAGACATGTAAGCTGGCATGTCCTCCAGAGAGTCCAGAGCTTAGGCCCTAGAAACAAAGCAGGCTGCGAAAAGACAAAACTGGAGACTCTGCATAAAGTGAAGACATGTCTTGAAGCCAGGACTGGTCTTAAACTCCTAAAAGGCAACCTCTCACTAGGGAAAATTGTTCTTCCCACAGCCAAGACAGTGGAATGTGTGTTTATATGGGCTGTGACTCTCAGTGGAGAGACAAAATGTACAAAGACACCCCTGAGAATGAGAGCTTGGAGGCCTAAATTTATATGCCCTGTATGACCACAAAAAAAAAAAAAAAAAAAAAAAAATCCAAAGCAGAAAATGTAATTTAAGTGAGCCCAGATTGGGAGTGCTCCCAGGTGCCCTGGCAGAGGGAAACCCAAATTTGCTTAAAAGGTTTGTGCTTTAGATCCAGGTCTCAAAATATCTCCACAGTTTAAGTACAACAGAGCATGAGCACCCAGTCAAAAACCACCAAGATCTTTGAAAATTTAAAAAAAAAAATCACAAAAACATACATTATATGACTCCATATATAGGAAATAGCCAGGATAAGTCAATTTACAGAGAAAGAATGTAGGTTAGTGGTTGCCAGGGCCTGGACAGAGAGAGAAAAAGAGAAGTAGGATTTGGGAAGAAGTGGGAACTGCTAACGATATGGGGATTTCTTTGGGGCAGGAGGGACACAAATGTTCCAAAATTAGATTGTGACAATGGGCACAGAACTCTGTGACTATACTAGAAAACATTTTGAACTGTACACACTGTAAATGGGTACCTTGTAACATACAGGATCCTGGGATAAAAGAGCACATTAATGGAAAAATTGGTAAAATTCAAAAAGTCTGTAATTTATTTAACAGTTAATATAATATATCCATGTCGATTTTTTCAGTTTTGACAAATGTACTATGGTAATGTAAGATGCTGCCATTGGGGAAAACTGGCTGAGGCATATACAAAAACTCCTTGTACTACCATTACAACTCTTCCATAAATCTAAAATTACTCCAAAACAAAAAGTTTAAAAAAAAAAATCTTTTTACCAAAACCTGTGATCCATCTATGATAAAGCAAAGCACACTCTCTGAAAGAAGTGCAAGTCATTTCCTAAAATACTGTGGAGACCCTTGGTATTTTCACTTGAGCTTATGAGGGCTAACTACAAAATAACACAACAAAGGAGCTCTCCACAGAAGCCATCATGTTTAAGGCCTTCTTGGAGAAATGAGATGCATTAGTGATGCACCCCACCTAAGGTTCCTAACCAGCATTTGAAGGTCTTCACTGATGGCCACTCCTTGCTCTGTGGCTTTTGCTATCCTTAGTTTTTTTTTTTTTTTTTCTCAAAGTTATTTCCTTTCATTTAGCAATCTTCACATAATTGTGGAGCTAACTTGTTCTGATGACCATTTTCATTGCCTTTTCCTAACACTCAAATTCTTCTGGAAACTTTGCAACAGAGGACTAAAGTGAGACACATACTACTCTAGTAAATGTTTCAGGGTTGCCAAGCATACAAGATCTGATTCTCCAGCTCTCATAAAAACTCGTGAATGATCAATTTCTAGTTTTATCACTCCCTACCTGCCTTCAAATTCTCTCTGTGATTCCACCTAGCTAAGATGTACACTTATAATTCAGTATTCATTAGTATGCAGAAATCGAGCCTCACCCTAAATCTTGATAAAATGATTATTTTTAGACTACAACCACATTTTGCCCTTCTTTTAAACTAAGATAACAGAACCAGCAATCAAACAAAGATATGTCTAAAGACACTCAAATACTTGAATAGAAAGATAAAAACCACATAAGTCAACTTAAGTTTTGCAATTTAGTAAAGCTAACTATAAAATTGAGGTAATTGTTAACTCCATGAGGCTGATTGTGAAAATACTTTTGTAAACTCCATCTCCAGGTGATATGGAAATAGAGTTCAGAGCAAATGGTCAAGAAGAATTCCTGGGACATTTTCAGTGTAAAAAAGTGGTTTTATTAAAGTGCGGAGACAGGACTGACAGGCAGAGAAAGCTGCATTGGGGTTGTGACAGGTGACTCATTATATACTTTCAAGTTGGGAGGGGGTGAGTGACAGTACAAACCTCCAAGGTATTTTGGAAACAAGCTTCCCAGGACCTTGAGGGGGCTAGCTATCCTTAGGAAGAGGTCATTCATTACTGTCTAGTAAAACCTTAGTCATGAGACCCTTTAGATGTATATCAGTGGGCCATATGCTTGCAGGATAACTGCTAACATATATCTTGGTGGGAGGCAGGGGATGGTAAGAGATAAAGGAAGTTTCCAAAGGAATTTTTAAAGATTTTATTTATTTATTCATTAGAGACACTGAGAGAGAGGTAGAGACATAAACAGCTCCCTCGGGGAGCCTGATGTGGGACTCAATCCCAGGATCCCAGGATCACGATGTGAGCCAAAGGCAGACACGCTCAACCACTGAGCCACCCAAGTGCCCCAAAGGAATTTTTACATGTTAAAGTAGACTTACAGAATCCTGGGGGATTGGGCTAAGATTGTCTTTAGCCCTTAGCAAAATGTCAAAACACAGCTGAACTACCATAGGAAGGTCACTCTGTCTGTTTCAAGGACTTGTCAGTGGACATAAGTAGTAAAGAAATTTAATTTTTCTTTTGCCCTGTTTCCCACACTATACATTAAAAAAAAATTTTTTTTAATCATTTTGTAGGGACGCCTGGGTGGCTCAGAGGTTGAGCGTCTACCTTTGGCTCAGGTCGTAATCCCGGAGTCCTGGGATCAAGTCCCATAGTGGGCTTCCTGCATGGAGTCTGCTTCTCCCTCTACCTGTGTCTCTCCCTCTGTGTGTGTGTGTGTGTGTGTGTCTGTGTCTTTTGTGAATAAATATATAAAATCTTTAAAATAATAAAAAAAAATCATTTTGTCCTTTCCTCCACAATTGTATAAAATGACTCTCTAAATATAATTTCATATAAATGTTGGTTTGCTTTCCTTTTGTTAAATAATCTGCAGACAAATGAACATGTCTGGAGAAGAATGGACAAGGGAGGAAAAACAGCTCAACAGCCCTAGTAGATAAGAAATAGCAACTCTCCTTTCCATGACCTTCTTTCTAGAGGAAAGTACACAAATTCCTAAATTGTGATCTTAGTCTAACAAGGGGGTATGGCGGTCAAGGTCAGGCAGCCCCAAGATGGGCCACTTTGGCATCAAGATGATTTTGAGTTAAAAGCAATCAAAACCCAGCAGGTACAGGAAAAATCCTTCACCTCCTGTCCACTGCCTAAATTTACATTGGGAAGTACAGCTGGTATCAGGAAGAGAGCTGTTAACAGACTCCTCTTTACCTAAGAAATTCATTGCATCCAGGGCAACCTTTGTTTTCCAAACATCTCCTCACCTTTCTGCTAATGGTCTTCCTCCTCTTTGTATCTCCAGACCTTACCCCTCTCCTTAGCTCAGGATGTCATAGAGGCTTCCTGTCATAGAGGCCTGCCATTGGAATTTCCATGTTTGCATGGACTCCCTACACAGACACTATTAAATTTGATTTTCTCCTGTTAATCAGTCTCATGTCAATTTGATTCTTGGTTCAGCTAGACAGACTCAGAAGGACATAGAAAATGTCTTCCACGCCAACAGAGGTGAAAGAAGAAAATTTCAGAACCCCAAATGTTAACTCACTTCAGCCAATATGCACCAAAATGCACGCATTTCACTTACAGAAATAAGATAGTAAAAAACATATGTACATTCCTTTTAGAAACATCCACTAAAAAATGGAAAATAAAGAACCTTGGTTGGTGGGCTTTACCCTCAAAAAGTGTTTCTTTGTGATGTAGAACCAAGCCTTCCTTGCTACTATTGAGGATTCTGCAATCACAAAATTTTAGGGCTAGGTAAGTTCCCAGCAGATGGGCATACTAAGAGGTCTGGAGAAGCACAGTGACACCAGGCTGGTTAGAGATAGAGCCATTTTCATCTCTGGGACTCGAGGATTGTGGAGATCTTTCAGATTCTCATGTTTCAGTCTAGATGTACTTCTCTCCATCTGAGGGGAAACTGGAAACAAACCCCAATCTCTCTCCCCACCACAAGTGCTATTGGATGGGGGGGGGGGGGGAGCATCAGCGCTCTCCATTGTTAAAAAGGAGAGAGCATGCCCAAATTGGAGTCACTTGTGCTAAGCCCCAATCGACAAAGACTTAATACCTAAACTAATTGTAGTTTCACCTCCCCGGGAATGTAAACTTTAACCAATCAACTTGGAATCACTGGCTCACAGCACTGTTGAGATAATCCCTCCCCAGGGACCCTTCTGATTCCCCTGAGGAAGGGGACTTTGCCTGAAATAATGCATTCTTTGCTAATAATTTCCTTTTTCCACTCCCTCTCTGCATTTAAAAATCTTTCCTTTCCTTCAGCTTGGCAGAGCTCCTTTCTGTTACTAGATGAGATGCTGTCTGATTCATGAAATGTTGAATAAAGCCAACTTGATCTTTATATTCATTCAGTTGAAATTTTGTTGTTTATTACTACAGTCCTTGGGATTGAGAACAGAGGAGGCGGTGCCAACGTGGGAAGACCCCTCCCCAACCTCCTCACCCAGCACCAAGAGCACCATCAGCCTTTGCTAAGGGACAAGGCAGTTCCTGGAAGCAAAGAAACAGAACTCTCAGAAAAAGCAGAAAGGAAGTCAAATGTCACAAGAGTCAGAACTCTTGTATATACAGATATGAATCGCTCCCTAAGAGACCACTGTTAAGTTAAAAAAAAAAAAAAAAAAAGGCAAGGAGTGGAAGAACTGTACACTATCAGAAAAACAGACGAAAAGATTCTGTGCACATGTATGCAAAGCCTGCCTCTGAAAGGATGTCACTGCCAGTGGGGAGAGGATCCAGACAGCTGCAAAGGAGGAGAAGGGGGGATCCTTCATTATCTCCTCTTTTCTGTGATTTTGATAATAAGCATATAAGTTACGTCATCAGAAAACTGATTTTTTTACTGTACTTATACAAAATAAAAAGCACAAAATTCATTAGTTAAAAATAATTTTTAAGATTTAAACAAACAGATAAATAAATTTAAATAAAAACAAAGAGTAAAATATAATGCCAGGAAAAAAAAAAAAGTTTTAACCCTGTGACATTCACAGTTAAACCACTTCATGGAATTTCACAAAACGACTTTTGAATTTAGCCACTTCCTTGAGGCCTTAGCAACCTCTGGCTGAATACCTTTGCATTCAGAAGACGGATGGGGCACAGGGGGTGCTGAGGGATGGGGGAACAAAAACCAATCTTTTTCATTTGAATTCCTTGTTTGAAGGAAGGAGTTAGAACCACCTGAACAAAAAGTGTTCAAAGGTACCCCTGCTCTTTTGTAAATGAGACTAGAACCTGAGCTCTGTGCTGTTGTTTGGTAAAAATACCTGAAAATGGAATATGGGTAATAATCAGAGGGTTGGGAAATCCCCAGCAGTATCAGCCCAGAAATCTGAATTCAACACTTAAAACTGCTTTGATGCTGCTGTGGACTTTCCAAACCCTACTTCAAATCAGACTGGTATTACTAACACATAAAAGACGAACATCTCACAAGTGCAGAAAGCTGTAAGCAGAGTCCCACCACTACAAGGGACCAGGGGCACATCTTTTGGATAAACTAAAAAAACACAAACGGGTTAATGAGCTCATCGAGTGGTAGATGGTCAACGTTCGTGAGCCCAAAGGGACAGTGGTCTTTCAATAAAGCACATTTTTAACCGATATAAATGATGTGATATTACTTTTCCCACTGACTACACTGATGTTGGTGAAACTGCTAGAAATGGCCATTAATAAGACTGTAGCAAGTTTCCCCTTTATCTTGTTTACCAAAAAGGTTGACTTACTTAAAATAGAAAGCTTCTGGAAAGCACACAACCAAGTACTGTTATTAAATTACACATTCTGAATTCCTGCTACAAAACATATTTCTAGATTGGATCTCCTTAGAGTCTTTTTCAAGAAATCTTTCTTGATAAATGCAGTTCGGAGGCCGTGCTGCAAAACTCTTGGAAGTTCTTGGGTATATGGCACCATTTACCCATGGGACTTGACCACAGGCTGCTAAAGGAAACTTCCCCGTGTTGTTCAAACAAATCTGAGAAAACTGGCCCCAAACTGACATTAGTATCTGCATCTATCATTCCAAAGAATGCATACATCAACCCCACATGATGAAAATGGGAATGGAGAATTTTATATTTAAACAAGCCAAGCCTAACATCCAACTGTCAGCAGCCGGCTGGGCCTTCTGTTAACTTTTCAATCAGAAATTAGGCCTATCAATCTGAAATGCAGGTTCCAAATAACAACATGCAGACCTAACCAGTTGGTAAAATGAACATGCGCCCAAGTTTAACTTAACTTACTCCTTCATTCCGATACAAGAATGTAAATAAAATCCCACTTCAACAGTTTATTAAGTTCCTACACAGCACGAAGCACACCACGGTGACTAAGATCCATGCTCGGTCACTGCCCACAAACAAGGTGTATCTTTTCTACAGTTGAGTCTCAGCACTTTTGCTCAAACAGCTTCTGCTTCCTGGAATACGCTGCCCATCCCACCTGGCTCCTGCCCAGCACATTCCCCTTCTCCTCCTCCTAAAGCAGCAACTCCCAGGAAGTCCCCACTACCCCACCCAGATCCGCCCAGTTCCCTGGGGAAGTGGCATGTACACACACTCCCTGAAGCATGGAGCTCACTGTATCCTAAGGGTTTACAAAGAATGTGGTCATTTAGGGGTGCCTGGGTGGCTCAGTCGGTTGAGCCTCTGCCTTCCGCTCGGTCGTGATCTCAGGGTCCTGGGATGGAACCCCGCATCATCACATCATCAGGCTCCCTGCTAAGCTCTTCCCTCTCCCACTGCTGCTCCCCCTGCTTTTTCTCTCTCTCTCTCTCTGTCAAAAAAATGGATGAACTCTTAAGAGGAAGGGCAGGCAGGCCTTCCAGAGTCAGGCAAGGCAGAAAGACCAATAAATATGGAAAACATAAGGTAATATCTGCGATGTGGTATGCACAGTGCTGTGGAGACACAGAAAAAAAAAAAAAAAGAAAGGACCCATTTGGCCCTGAAGCCAAGGGAGACAGCAAGGTAAGGGTCACAGAGAGCAGGAAGAGATGGGATAGAAAACAAGAATGGGGAAGAACAAGGCTCAGAGGGAAGGGAGGGTGTGGTTGGAAAGCTGGCAGGTGCAAAAGGCACAGAGCATTTGAGGTATAGGATATCAACAGTCTGCTGGGGGACAGCACATGGAAGTAAGTGGTGGGTGCCCTGCAGTACAGTGCCTAGGAGCACAGCCATCACAGGGTCCTGGGTTCAAGTCCCACCTCTGCCCCCACCTCCAGGACTACAGGCAGTTACACCCTGTAGGCCCACTGTTTAAATGGAAGTTTCTGGCATAGCTTTCAGTGTTGTCATACCAGTTAAATGATATAATCCTCACAGAGAAGGTGACTGAATGCCTGACAGCACAAGCATTCACTATACAGAGCTGTTGGTGTCGTTAAGCCAGAAAGGTAAACCGAGGCGAGGTTGTGAAGACCCATCTCTTGTTCCAGGAAGTACATGGCCACAGCTGCACTCTCTCTGCCTCCCTTCAGTGACTGTCCAGTTAAGCCACCAGATTGCAACACCCGGCAACACTTTCCAGTGGGGCCAGCCCAACTCCTGGACTCACCCAGAGTCCCCTCGAATGGAGACTGCTCATCCTCCTGCTCTGTGTGCACAGGCTCCTGGGGGATCTGGACAGAGGGATGGCCCTAACTCCACGAGCCCTGTCCTCTCAATTCTATGGAGTTTGTGATTTAGTCCTCATAATCTTGCCCTCAACACATCTTACCCTTTGATATTCCCTGTTTCTGCAAGCTGCCCTCTACCTCTGGAAAGCAACCTCCTCTGAACCGCAAAGGAACTTTCCACCACATTTATGTGCAACCCCAGGAAAGACCATAGTATTTGGGGTTGGTCTCTGGGCACCCAGTGACAAGCAGAGCAGGACTCTGGGACCCCAGGGAGTCACCCCTGCCTCCCCAGAAGCCTGCCATCCACTCTGACCCTCATGCCCAGCCACCAGGCCCTCCTTGTCAACTTGCAGCCACATGCCACTCCTGACTTCCTCATCCCCCGTGACTCATCACCCCACCTCAGCCCTCCTCCACACTGCTGACCTCCTCACAGCCCTCCCTCCACTCTACCCTAAACCCCACCCCAAACCCCGAGGTGCCCTTCCCAGCTCTCTTCCTTCCCTCCGAGGCTTGGTGGAGAACTGCCTGCCTCCAGGCACCTGCCTGCGCCTTGTACCGCCCCAACAGGCAAGTAGAGAGAAGGACGTCACTGCCCTTCCAAATCCCCCTCTGCTGCCTTACTTAGGTCATTTTCCTTCCACCTCCCTTAAATAAAACCTGTGCTCCGTCCAGACTCCCTCACACAGGGCGAGGCGGACAGAGCAGGTGCTTGGGCACCTGAGGGCAAGCAATGCCTTCTCCCTCTGGCTTCACACACCCAGAATCTACTAGAAGGCTTTGCTCTTGCAGTGGCTCCAGTTCACATCCTCGAGTTCACCTGCCGCAATCTCTTGGGAGGAAGTGTGCGAAATCTCCCAGTACCCTGCCACTCCGGGCTAAACCCAGCTGTCATCCCTCCTCCCCCACGCACACCCAGAGTTTTGTCACTGCCAAGAGAAGCTTCGCTAGGAATCTTCCACAGCACCGTGCAGGCCCGGCTACCCTCCCCTTCCTCTACACCTGCTCCTCAGAGTCCCTCCAAGCTCTGGCTGTTTCCCTTCTCATCCCCGTCACTTCCAAGTACTTGTCAGCGTCTTTCAACACCCTTCCTTCTTCGCTTTTCAGCAACCTTCTCTGCAAAGGTCCACTGTTTTACTTTTGCTCCTACAAGGAGCCCCGGAAGGAGAAAAAATCACAAATTGGCACAAACTTGTGCCGCTAAAAATTTGCGATTTTCAGAGGGTTGGTTACACTCAGCAACCCGTTACATGGACCCTGGACGGCTCTTCCTCTGCTGCCCCACAGACAATGCTACACCCACCTCAGACCCCCATGCGTCCTCCATCCCTGCCTCCTGCAGCCAGGAGTCCTGCACCACATCACAAAATATCACAAAATGAAAATCTTTTCACAACTTAAGCCCCCCAGGCCTTCCCTTTGATGGCATCAGTGGCCCTAAAATTCAGTAGGCCGGAGAATCCCCTGGGGATCCCCCATACCCTCACATTTGGATTCACCAGTTTGGGCCAAATCCCAGAAACATGCATGGCAGCGGATTCTCACAACAGTCCACGCATCAAACCTGAAGTTCTTCCCTAGCAAAGGTCTGCAAAGTCCAGGCCTCGAGCCAGATCCAGCCCACTGCCTATTTTTGTATGGTCTACCTGCTAAAAATATACATGTGTGTGTGTTTTATTTTTTAAGGGTTGAAAATAATCACAAAAAGAAAATTGCCTGATGGATTTAAAATTATATGAAACTCTGATGTGATGTGCACTGGATGTCATATGCAATTGATAAATCACTAAATTCTACCCCTGAAACTACTATTACACTATATGTCAACTAATCCGAATTTAAATAATTTTTAAAATATATATTATATAAATATATGTATATATATGTATATATTATACATATATAACTCAAATTTCAGAAATGTCCATTAATGAAGTTTCATAAGAATACAGCTGCAGCCAATTATTTACATATTACCTATGGATGCTTTCATGCAATGTCAGAGTTGAGTAGCTGTGACAGGCTGCAGGGCCAGTGCAACCTAAAATATTTACTGTCTGGCCCTCTACGGAAAAGGTTTGCAGACCCCTGGCCTGCAGGATGAAATGCACACACCCCACCAGAGCCCTTTGGCTTCCTCCTGATGGGACTCCTGCTCTCTTCCCTGGCCCAGACCCCGCAGGCTGCACACAGCAGCCCACCACCCACCTCAGTGGGCTCTCAGTTCCCAGAACAAAGCACAAATTCACTCATCCGCTCCTCTGAATTGTTCTTTCTACACACCGTGCCTGATAAATGCCCCTTCATCATCTTGCAAGACCCAGTTTGTGTCCCCCCTCACCAGCGAGAGGCTCTCTCACAAGCATACCTCAGTACCCCCCCATAAAAGCAGAATAGATCTTTCCCTTCCTTCTGCTTCCTCTATGCCTGATTAATTTGCATCCCAGTTAGCTGTGTGCAGCAGTGGTTCACAGACTTTGGCGGGGTTCACTAAGCCAACCCCCGGGGCAGCAGATGAGGCACTAGACAGAGGATGACCATTTCTAACTAGCGTCGGGGCTGCTACTGCTGGCCCAGGCACTACACAGGAGCAACAACTGGTGTATCTGTCCCTGCCTCACCCAGCAAGACTTTGAGGATGGGCCCTATTTTAATCCTGTTTAAATCATCACAACCTAACGCTCCCCAAGGAATTCTTGAGGAGCACCACAGAAACTCAGTACTTGTTTGCAGCCTAATCCAATTACTTTTCTCCTGCTAGCCAATCATTTTCAAAATCAGACAATGAAGGGGAGATTCTACTGGGCTTATGTTCTATGGCCTGCCATATGCCCAACCCATCCTGAGGTGGGATGAACTGGAAAGCCCCAAGGCAAAGAGGAGATTGTTCAAGTCAGAAACCCAAGGGTACAGCCTGGAGGCAGCATCAACGGAAGGGTCCAGTTAGGCAAAGAACCCTTCCCTCTACAAAGGCTGATCTGCTGTCCTTAAAAACAAGCTTTAAGGGCAGCCCCGGTGGCTCAGCGGTTTACCGTCACCTTTGGCCCAGGGTGTGATCCTGGAGACCCGGAATCGAGTGCCATGTTGGGCTCCCCGCAGGGGACTCAATTCTGCCTGTGTCTCTGCCTCTCTCTCTCTCTCTCTCTCTCTCTCTCTCTCTCTGTCTCTCATGAATAGATAAATAAATAATTTTAAAATATTTTTAAATAAATATATAAATAAATAATAAAAACAAGCTTTAAGTATATTGAAGTTTGATAATGTACATCATTACCACTGGCACACTTGTTACTAATGATACATATTTATTAAGTACCTACTACGTCCTTGGAACACAAGGAGGGATAAAATCTCTACTTCAAGGAGACTTTAAATGAGTTTGAAATTCAGCATACAAACACAGCAAGATAACCAACAATCCAAGGTCATGTTAACCAAGTGTCAAAAGTAAACCTGTCAAAGCTAAATAGTAAATTCTACAGGAATCCAACAAGTCCTGTGGTTTTCCCTTCTCTATTCCACTAGAGCACCACCTACAAACTTCTGCTAGCACCTGCACAAGTTGGTGAGTACACACTACTTGTTCATTATATGGGGCCTTTGTCTCCTCTGATGGTCTACAAGCTCTTCCAAAACAGGGAGCTGGATTTTTCTGATCCTTCTATTTCTACTACCTGGCCAGGTTCGTGGCACTAAGAGCATTAAATAAATATTTAATTGATTGAATAATGAGGGTGGAACATGAGCTGAGCGTTTAGCCAAGGGCAAGATTTAGGTACGAAGAAACACGAAGGGGCAGCCCGGGTAGCTCAGCAGTTTAGCGCTGCCTTCAGTCCAGGGCATGATTCCAGAGACCCAGGATCGAGTCACAAGTCAGGCTCCCTGCGTGGAGCCTGCTTCTCCCTCTGCCTGTGTCTCTGCCTCTCTCTTTCTCTCTGTGTCTTTCATGAATAAATAAATAAAATCTTTAAAATAAATACTAATTTCCTTAAAAAAAAAAAAAAGAAGAAGAAGAAGAAACATGCAGGTTGGGCTTTCTAAGGATAGACAAAGGAGCCAACCACTGACCAAAAGGTCTAGGCAATTAAAGAAACCATGAGGTCAGAGGCCCCAATGGAATCATCAAAACTCACTACTGGTATCACCATTAGTGAAGAATGACAGGTCTTGAGAGCTGGTTCACCCAGCCTTTCAAACTCTAATACAAGTTTGCATTAATCGTCCTCAATCTTTGCTGCTTTAATCTCAAAATCATTTCCTGAGTTCTTACGTCCTGGTCTGTTTTTCCCTTGCTCCTTTTTCTGATCAGGTTGCGGGGGAAAAAATGAGACCCAGACAAGGAATCCTAATTCAACAATGAATTGATACTTTATGCGAAAACACAAAAGTTCAGGGTGCCGGTGGGTAAAAACAGCCTTGGCACCCAGAGCTCCCCCACCCCATTTCAACTGGAAATTCCTTAAAGCCAGCAAACTGGCTTCCACAACTGGCTTTCTCAGCTTCCACAACTCCTAGTATATGACCACATACCACGTAAATTAATAACGTCAGCAATATCCATCCATCTCCGTGGCTAAATCAGTCTTGCAAACTTCGTAAGTGATGGTTAAAGGCAGATGGTGACACAAACCACAACCAAAACCAGCTCGAGAGGGCATGAGCTGATGGCTTAAACAGTAAGACAAAACACATCCTTTGTTCCCTGATTCACTCTGAAAGGGAAAGAAAAGTGCTTACCTCATTTATCCTGGGTAAGTGAAGCTTTATATCTGAATAATCCTACTAGTGGCCAGAACTCCGTACTTGCTAGAGATACAGGAACCTGCTGTTTTAGAAATGCAACTTCCAACAAACTCATCTGTGAGGCACCTGTGGGGGTTCCTATGACATCCTTCATTTCCCACACTCTGCATCTGAATTCTGTGCTCTACTCACTTCTAATTAAATAAGATGATCTTACAGTTAACATCTTTAGGAAGATGTCAGACTAGTAAAATCCTTGGAAATTAAAACCATAGACTTTTCCTCACAATCACACACAAGCTTCTACCAGGAGTTAACAGAACAAACGGAAGAGGCAAATGAAAAATAAGAAAAGGGTTCTTCACTCACGTAGCAGAATGCTCAGTGGACATTTCAGTTTTTGCAAATAATAAACTACTTGACATGGGGACACCCAGAAGCCAAAGACATCGTCAGAAGTGCATTCCATTCATAAATTACAAATATAGGAGCACCTGGGCGGCTCAGTGGTTGAGCATCTGCCTTTGGCTCAGGTCCTAATCCTGGGGTCCTGGGATGGAGTCCTGCATCAGGCTCCCCGCAGGGAGCCTGCTTCTCCCTCTGCCTATGTCTCTGTCTCTCTCTGTGTCTCTCATGAATAAATAAAATCTTTAAAAAAAATTACAAATATACGCATGAAATGTTAAGATGGGTGAGAAAAGATTCAATGCCTTCAAGTGGCATGTGAAGAGCTACTTGAGTAACCTGAAGTACATGTGTCATCATGTTTAGCATATCGAAGGCCAGGAACAAGTCACTCTCTAATGGGACAGAAGCAAACATTTATTAAGGACTGTGCTCTTGTCCTTGGATTGTCCTCCAGATCTGGCTCTATCTTTCTCTTCCAAGTTCTGTGCTGGGGGGTGGCACAGGGTGGGGTGGAGCCCCTACAGACTGCATCACCAGGACACCCCAGGCCAGCCACACTTGGGTGGGGTCTGACCACCAAGAGAGAACAGGCGAGAGCTGGAAGGGCTGCAGATGAAGAGGAGAAGCACTGAGGTTCTCTCTCTCTGCTTCCCACCTACATCCCAGAAGGGCCTGGATGCAGCTCTCACTGGGCCATGGCAACAGCACATCCTCCCCTGTCCTCTTGCTAGTCCAGGTTTTGTTATCTGAACGCCCCCTAAATTCTGCCTTACATCCCTCTAATTCATTAAAGCTTCTTCATTGCAACCTGTTGAGTTAAATTATTTTTCCTGCTGGGGCCCTGCCTGAGTGCAGAACCTTTCTGATGTCAGGTATTTTCTATCTACATAAAATTCCTCAACTCCAAAATGTAGATCTGATTTTACCGATGAGGACACTGGGGCTCTTAGAGGCCAGTGGTCACAGAAGCAGTCACCAAAGAAGTTTGCTGGCAGAGCAGGTCAAGTCTGACATCTAAGACTTTAAAAGGCTTTGAAAGTGTGAGGGGAAAAAAACACACCAAGCTTCCAAATTCTCAAGCCACAATTTAGCCTCAAACCACATTACTTATGGTTTGGGATTTGCCCCAGGCCTTAAATAAACAAGCAGGGTCATTGCCCTAGACTTGCTTCTTCTACCAAAAGCCACTCAGATGTGACCCTGTGGGAGGGTGCTGGGACCACCCTAAGATCCACGAGATAACAGGGTTCCTTCCTTGCCCATCGCTCATATCTGTCCTTCAGTTTATTCCAGAAATTCCTTTCTCCCAGCCTTAAACATCCTTAAGGCTCTTTGATTTTTTTTTATAAATTATTTTTTTTTATTTATTCATGAAAGACACAGAGAGAGGCAGAGACATAGGCAGAGGGAGAAGTAGGCTCCCTTGTAGGGAGCCTGATGAGGGGACCCAACCCTTGCACCCGGGATCACGCCCTGAGCCAAAGGCAGACGCCCAACCGCTGAGCCACCCAGGCATCCCATTTCTTTATAAATTAAAAACAGGGTCCCTGAGACAGAAATCCAGAAGATTGGGGATGGAGGTGGTTGCAGTGAAAAAAGTACTCGATAACATCGTACTAGCACTTCCCAGTTGTAACTTGTCAAGGTCTCCTAACTATCCCTTTCCATGCAAAAAGCCTCCCTGGACTCCTCTCTCCAGCAATGCCAAATAGCTTAAAACAAAAACTGCAATTAAAATAAATTCTGATGGGGGTGGGGCTGGGGCTGAAGGGGTTAAGTACAAAACACACTCCCCTTAAGGAAATTCAGCTGGGAGTTACAGTAATTTCAGGACAGAAGAATTCGCTAGCCTCTCCACCTCTGCCCCAGTCCCTGGGTCTCTCTCATCCTCACTACAAATTACAAAAGCACCAGTTAGCATCTGGTACCTCTCCCAATGTGTTAACTTTCTGGATTTTCAACTGATGAGAAGGCAACTACCAGGAGGAGGTGGGGCTCTGAATCAGATCCTTGGAGGGAGCCAGGTGGATGGGTGGCTTAGTAAACAGTATCTGAGTAAGGCAAACAGCCAGATCTCACTTCCTCATTGCAGAAGGAATGTGAGTGGTGAAGGCAGCAGGTATACTCCCGTTTGGGGGGGGGGAAATCACCAGTAAAAAGCAAAAAAAGAAACCTGGAGCAAAACTCAGTACAATACCAAAAAGGAATGTAATCGGCCCTCCTCCACCACTCCCCATTCCACGAAGTCAACTCGTATTTATTGACTCACTATGAAATACACAGCAGCACTAGCTTGCAGCACCTAAAGAGAAAAGAAAATGAGTAGGACAGCCTCAACCCTCAGGCAGGTTTCATGTTCAGGAATTACTGTTCTTTCCTGCCATTCTCAATTTTAATAGGCGCAGACAATTCCTGGACAGTCCAAGTAACTTGCACGAGCCTCTCTTCTCACACTAATGTAACTCACCCAGGAGCCTGGGACCTCAAGGATAAACCCACTGAATAAAGTAAAGCCCCTCAGGAAACCACAGGGTCCTTGTGTAATTCCTCCCCGTGGACGTCATACATGGTACAGAATAACTGTCACCCTGATGTGACGCGAGTTTCACCGCCCAAGTCTAAAACCCAGGTCCCCCTGTTCAAGAGCTACAGGCTACCGCCTACAGTCATCAGGCTTATCTTTTAAATAGAGATGTCTAGGGGCGCCTGGGTGGCTCCACTGGTTAAGCATCTGTCTCCGGCTCAGGTCAAGATCGTGGGGTCCTGGGATCGAGTCCCCGCATGGGCTCCCTGCTCCGCGGGCCGCGGGGAGCCTGCTTCTCCCTCCCCACCCGCTGCTCCTGCTCTTTCTCAAATAAACAAACACTAAAAAAAAAAAAAAAGAAAAAGAAAAAAAGTAGAGATATTTAAATTAAAAATAATAAAGACTCGACCACGCTGATAGAAAAAAACACTTGCTTTATCTATCAAAATACTTTAGAACCTGGTTACAGGAAACGAGGCAACCCAAAACCTCAAAAAGAAAAAAAAGCTCATTTGAACCTGTCTGCCAGTTTTTTTTTGTTTGGTTTTTTTTTTGTTTTTTTTTTTTTGTTTTTGTTTTTGTTTTTTCTACACTTGCAGGACAAAAACATCAAGCCGGGGGGAAAAAAAGGAAAGAAAAGAAAAAAAGGCCGGCTGCGGAGCGTGTGGAGCGGGGAAACCCGCTCGGGGGCGGAGGGCGCCGCGGCCGCGCGCTTACCTGGTCCAGCGGGATGCCCAGGAGCTCGCTGAGCGCGTGCAGGCAGGTGGAGCCCGTGGTGCGCGGCGGGCGGCTGGACGGCGGCCGCGCTGCCATCCCGCATCTTCGGGAGGCGGCTGCCCCGGCCCAGCCCGCGCCGCCCGCTCGCCCTGCCCCAGCCCGAGCGCTCGCGCGCCGCCGCCTCCCTCCCGGGGACGAGCCACCAGGCCGGGGCCGCGACGGCCGCGAAGTCCCGGGGCGCAGACCAGGCGCGGGCTCGGCGGCCCCGGGCGCGGGGGGGGGGGGGGGGGGGGGGCGGGGCGGGGGCGGCCGCGGCCGGGCGCGCTCGGCTTCCCGCTGCCCTCCTCTCGCCGCTCATTGGCCGGGCCGCGGGACGGCCCGGGGGGGGGGGGGGGAGGAGCAGGAGGAGGAGGAGGAGGGGGGAAAGCGGGGAGCGCCGCCCGGCCCGCCCAGCCCTGCGGGGGCCCGCGCCGCGGGGCCGGGGTGCGCGGCTGCAGCGGGGCCTGCGGCCCTGGGCCGTCCTCTCCCTCCTCCCGAGCCCGCGGCCCCCGCGCCCGCCGCTCGGCGCTCCCCCTTCCAGCGCACCCCCCCCCCCGGCGGCCGTTGCCGGCGGCTGGGAGCCCGGGAGAGCCGGCGCCCGGCACCCACGCTCCCTCCCTCTCTTCACCCTCCTCTGAGCCAGACGCGGTTTCCTGCACCCTGGGCCGCGTCACCCCAGCAGAGGCAGAGCGCGGCCGGCTTCTGGTCGCTTCCTCCCACCCCTCCGGACCGAGAATCCCTTGACCTCTGGACGAAACCGGTGTTTGTGCTACGTGCGTCCCGATACACTGTTTCCGTGCGCGGGTTCTCAAGGGGAAACGCTTCCTCTCGGTCCCCAGACGCGGACAAATGTATCCCTGGCCCTCGGGAAGACTTTCACTTGATCCGTGGGTTTCCAGAATCATGAGAGTCTTGCAGAGTCTTCCCAGGAATTGCCGTGTGCCAGCTGATGAAGAAAGCTTCCGGGAAAGTGGTGCCCTGAACTGATGGGCAGAAGACCAGGGGAAGGGGAGCCCACGGAGCCCGCAGGATTCACGGGAACACCGAGCCCAAAGCTTTTGCATCAGCAGTTTACCTGGGAGATGCTATTGAACCGAGGAGAATCCAAAGAGGGGGGCAGTGACGTCCGGGCAGACCTTGCACGGTGATCAGTGTGGCCTCTGGCTTCAGATGCACTTGCAGGCCTGCCAGATACTGGGAACAACTTCCCCTCCGCGGCCCAGCATTCAGTTTTACCTTCTGGAGGACTCCCATCACCAAGGGGCTGCCCTGAATTTTACATCACCAGGCCAGAGTCCCTCAACCAATGTTCCCTCACCAATGGAAGGAAGGAAGGAAGGAAGGAAGGAAGGAAGGAAGGAAGGAAGGAAAGAAGGAAGGAAGGAAGGAAGGAAGGAAGGAAGGAAGGAAGGAAGGAAGAAAGGAAGGAAGGAAGAAAAGAAAAAGAAAGAAAAAGAAAGAAAGAAAGAAAGAAAGAAAGAAAGAAAAAAGAAAGAAAGTAAATGTCCCTACTGCCAGTTCCCATGGAGCTGTTATAGGAGGCCACCAACAGCAGATGACAATCTCTGCTTGACCCTTACCACACCCACACTCACACTCACACAGGCATAGGATTGCCCATCAGCTAGGCTAAGACAGGCTCATGAGATATCACATAGTTCTGGAAACTGAGCAGAACTGAAGCAGTGCTCCTCTTACCTGGAGCAGAATGGCAGCTGAAGTGAAACGTCTGAGGGCAGGAGGGGCTTGAAATCATTGCGTGCGGGGAAAAAAACTAAAGCACCTAGATGGCAGACAGTTAAGCATGTGACTCTTGGTTCCGGCTCAGGCTTGGGTCCTGATCTCAAGGTTGTGTGACCTCAAGGTCCTGAGATGGAGCTCTGCATCTAGCTCCACGCTCAGCACCATCTGCTTGGGATTTTCTCTCCCTCCGTTCCTCCTCTCCATGCTTAGGCTCACACTCGCATTCTCTCCCTCTCTCTCTCTTTCAAAAAATCAGCACTTAGATGTGAACTCCCAGGAAAAGTAGGCCAACTTGGGGCGTATTCATGAAGGAAGTACTCAGACCACTCATAATCTTCTACAAACAAATCTATGCTCTTCAGACACCAAAAAAAAAAAAAAAAAAAAAAAGTCTTCGCATTGTCATAGATGTGAAAAGAGAAGAATAGCCCTCCACAGATTTCCTTCTGCTCAATAAAACAGGTTCCAATCTTCTTTAAAATTTTCTCTTTAGGGACTCCTCAGTGGCTCAGCAGTTGGGCTTCTGCCTTTGGCTCAGTGTGATCCTGGACTCCCTAGATTGAGTCCCACATCAGGTTCCCTGCATGGAGCCTGCTTCTCCCTCTACCTATGTCTCTGCCTCTCTCTCGCTCTGTGTCTCTCATTAATAAATAAATCTTTAAAATAAAATAAAATAAATTTAAAAATAAATTTTCCCTTTATTTTTTTTTAATTTTCCCTTTAAAACAAAGTAACTACGCTTAGATCCTGAAAACAAAATGTCGGAGAACTTAAATCTTAATAGTTCTGTCCTGTTGATACTATAGTACAATTAATGCTAAAAAGAACTATCAGATGGGGCACCTGGGTGGCTCAGTGGCTAATTGTCTGCCTTTGGCTCAGGTCATGTATCCTGCATAAGGCTCCCCACAGGGAGCCTGCTTCTCCCTCTGCCTATGCCTCTGCCTCTCTCTGTGTGTCTCTCATGAATAAATAAGTAAAATCTTTTTTAAAAATTTAAAAAAAGAAAAGAACTATCAGATGGTACAATATCCAGCGAATGAAACAGTTTCACTACAGATTAATTAAATGGGCTTCTGAAGGATGGGCTAGGATTCTAAGGTCCATAAGAACTCCACCATGGACACATCACTCTCTTTTCCTTCACATTTATCTCTGTTCACATCCCTTGTCAACTGTAGATTCATAATAATTATTATTATATAGTAGCTATAACTTTACAAGAGTTCCAATAGCCCATGAGGTAGTTACTATAATTTCTATTCTGTAGATCAGAAAACTGGAGTTTAGAAAGTTAAGTATCATGGTTGGTTTGGGGGGTGAAGACAAAGCATATCTGATTCCAGAGCCTGGGTTCTCAGTCATTATGCCACATTGCCTCCTCTAAAACAAAGCATTTCTCTATTAAAGACCCACTCACACATGTGACACGGGCCTATCATTCCTGTGGACAACAATTACATTTATTGTTCAAAAATGAGGTGGCAGCGGTGATGCTACAGGCGCTCTGTCTTGCCTGTTTTCTTTTTTATTCTTCTTCTTTTTAAGTAAGCTCCACACCCAGAGTGGAGCCCAGTGCAGGACTTGAACTCACCACCCTGAGATCAAGACCTGAACTGAGATCAAGAATCAGACACTTAACCAACGGGGCCAGTCAGGGGCCCCTCTCTTGCCTGTTTTCTATCTGCAATAGAATGACTCTTAATCTCCTTTACAGAACCATGCTCAGGTTGTGAACTCATCCAGAAGATCCAGTGCTCATCCTGATGACTGGTTTAAAATGAAAAGCCAGACAAAAAAAAAAAAAAAAACTGGAAAAAAATCCTGGCATGTTTCAGGAAGGCAGCATGATCCTATGGACTGATACAACTCAAGACCAGTCACATGCACTCCCCAAAACAGCCAAAGATATGCAAACAACAAAACTGAATTAAAACAGTCCTCAAAGTTTACAAAAGTATAACCCAACCCCTCGAGAAGGTAAATTCTAATAATCCATTTAGAAGAGATTCAACCAAAGATAATCACCAACCAAGCCACATTAACACCATCTACAGTGATTCAACCCATGAAAAAATATTAAGATTACCATCTTAATAATTCTATATCATATGCACAAAGTATATTCATTTATATCATCCTTTCTGATCCTCCCAAAAAATTTATGAAGTTGGAAGGGTAGGCAATATCATTTTTATTGTTATGCCACCACCATCCTCTCCATTTTTATCCATAATACTCATTTCTGGTAATTGGCAGGTACTTTATATAGCTAATAAACAGCAAAAGGAGGATTCAAACCTGGGTATTCCATTGTTGTTTTTATTATACAGAACTCTTTTTATTATACAAGGAGTCCACCTTCAGGAAAACAGCAGAAATTGTTGCCTGCATAGGACATTAAACTCCACACTTAACATTTGAGAACTGATCCCAAGAATGGTCTAAAACGACCCACCATGGATATCACTCTGGCTTTGTGAGCACATTCTTTAAACATCATCCATGAAACCTTAAGGAATTTAGATTTTGCAGTCCCATTTCTTCACATTTTAGCTCAATCTGTTCACGCTCAGAAGATATTTTACCACCTACCTGCCTAGCATCTTTCCCGAGCTTGAGATCACAGTGAAACATTGTTTTTATATGTGTACATATTCAGAAAATGAAGAAATTAATAGACCCGAGTACTTACCAAATTTAGCTATTACTGTTGAGTATTAGCATTTTCCCCTAAGGATACTGTACCATTTAGTCCATTCAAGATAAATCAGCACACATCATCTCATTGTGCTAACCTATGTATAATCAAGGAAATGTTTCTTATGTCTAAAGATGAAAGAACCCAAAATAATACCCCAACCTCTGAAAGAAACCAGTTATGAGAAATACAAAGCAGAAATTAATCACTGAAAATGGATTGCAGGAATAAAGTCAGCTAACACAACTCCATGAACTAAAAATACTCAGAGCGATATTTACAACTGTGATTTTTTAGAACTTCCGAATCTAAAAAAAAAAACCAACTTCCGAATCTCAGGACTAGAGCCTAAGAACAGATTAATTAACAAATTAATTAACTCTGCTTAGCTAAAGCTTCCCCTTTACAAGCTGACATTTTATTTTTAACTTTCGTCTTTGGGGAATAAGAGCTTCCCAGAGTGTGTCCCTGCATACTTAACTGGGGTGAGTGCTCACGACTGAATTTTTATCAGTGAGTCAGGCATTATGGGGAATATCCTGCAATTCAACATCTCGGGAGTCCACTAATGTGGCAAAAGTTTGTCCTTGCCCTGAAATGATGCCCAAAAAGCTAAGCTTTCTCAATTTGTGTCTGTTTCCTAGTTTTTCTTTTCTTTTTTTTCTGAAGATTTATTCATTTATTTATTCATGACAGACACAGAGAGAGGCAGAGCCATAGGCAGAGGGAGAAGCAGGCTCCCTGTGGGGACCTTGATGCGAGACTTGATCCCAGGGCCCTGGAATCACAACCTGAGCCAAAGACAGATGCTCAACCACTGAGCCACCCAGGTGCCCCTGTTTCCTAGTTTTTCAATCTCCTCTTCTGCTCTCCTATTTCAGGTGTCACTGCCTTGCCTCACATTTTGGTTCTCCTATGGTCTGGGGAACTCCATAGATTGCCTTCACCACACTTTGGCTTTAGTGTCTAAAGAGTTCTTGAAGAAGCGAAGTATTTCGATTTTAAGTAAACTCCATACTGTCTATCTTAGATATTCAGAGACTTTTTCCTCCCTCTTACTTCCTGCTTCTTTGGCTGTGTTCCAAATACTTACTCTTGCCAAAGAAGCATTCTGTGAATAATAAAGTGTGATTGAAGATAATACTTGAAAGTATAGAGATAGGCAGAAACCTATCTGCTTATGCTGCCAGGATTCTCTGGTTGGCTTCAGTGGAAAAAAAAAAAAAAAAGAGCAGGGTAGGATCTTGTCTGATGGTCTGGAGCCGTTGGGTGTGCTGACATGCTCGGCCCCCACTCTTTCCATCTCCCCACCCCCTCAAGCCTCACTATGGGTGTGGCTGCCGAGGCCACCATCATCTTAGGCTTCAGAGAACTGCACAGCATTAACTCTTTAGCCCAGTCCTTATATTTGTCTTGGGGACCCCTTGGAACATTTCTCAGATCTTGTATTTTTCACCCTTTTCACTTTCTTTTTTTTTTTTTAAGATTATTTATTTATTTATTCATTTGAGAGAAAGAGTGAAGGCATGAGTAGGGAAAGGGCCAGAGGGAGAAGGAGAAGCAGGCCCCCTGCTGAGCAGGGAGCCCAACATGGGGCTCAATCCCAGGACCCTGAGATCGTGACCTGAGCCAAAGGCAGATGCCTAACCCAGGTGCCTCCTTCACTCTCCATTTTGCACCTGACCCAGTGATAGTGCCAGGCACAATCACTTTTTTAATTTAATTTTTTTGGATGGATGGATAGATGAATGGATAGATGATTCCCTAGCAATCAGTACAACCAACAGGACTCATGACAGTCTCTTTCTCTATAATTCAAGTCCTCATGACCCATCTTGTTTGGAGCCTGTGCAGCCTTTGATCAGCACATCAGGCTGGACAGCCCTAAATGCTGAGTGCACAGTGGAGTCTGTTATTTATAGGACTGAAGTAAGTATTGGCCTCTATTCCCTTGGCTCTTTCCTGTATCCCTAATGTGCCATTTCTGCAGCTTTCATACGTTTCTAACCATTTTTCGATCATTCTTGGTCAATTCTCAGAGTATCCTGTAAAACAAGCTTAGATTTTTCACAAAAATACTACTCATGACAATTGTCAATCTTCAAGAAAGGCACATCAAGCTTAGTGGACCACAGGATGTTTTTTGTGTATTTGATGTATCCTTCAGAATTAGCATTCCCCAGATTCACTTGCGGAAACAGTGCTTTCCCTTGTGAAGATTGCTTCAACACTCAGCAAATATTTATTGGAGCTATTATTTATAAAGAATCATTCTAGGTGCTTAGAATACACATCAACGATAAACAGACAAAAATCACTCCCTCAATGGAGCTTCCACTCCAATAGGGGAAGACATAAAAAATATAAAAATATAATATTAAAATGCCAGAAGATGAGAAGTACATAGAATAAAAGAAAAGTACAGCAGGGTAAACAGTGTACGTACATTACAGGGTTCAGTAGGGCAGTCAGGGTAGGCTGCATTGAGAAAGTCATATTTGAACAAAGACTTGAAGGAAGCTGAGGATTTCTGGGCACAGAACATTCCAAAAAGAGGAACAGTCTAGAGCAAAGACCCTAAGATAGGAATAGGCCTGGCAGGGTGGAGAAATGTCAGATTGGCCCAGAAGGCTGGAGCAGAGTGAGTAAGGGGAGAGAGAAAGTAGATAGGCCAACAAGGTATGGGGAACAGGCTCTAGGGATCTTGGAAGTTATAACAATTTAAAAAAATTGAAATTAGGGATGCCTCGGCGGCTCAGTGGTTGAGCATCTGCCTTTGGCTCAGGGCATAATCCCAGGATCCTGGGATTGAGTTCTGAAATGGGCTCCCCTCAGAGAGCCTGCTTCTCCCTCTGCCTATGTCTCTGCTTCTCTCTCTGTCTCTTATGATTATTATTTTTTAATTTAATTTTTTTACCTTAAAACTTCTTTATTACATTCAATCAAATATTATCAATGACATTTGTAAGGAGTAACAAAAGAACAGTAAACTGCATTTGAATAAAACATCTCAATTCTAATTCCAAAACTTAATCAGAAAAAAACATATTTTAGCACAATAATAATCCATTAAATACACATCATCGTAAGGCTGTTTCTGTTATGAAAACACTCATCGATGTTAAGAAAAGCTATTCAGCTGATACTGGAAAACAAAGTTCTCTTAAAAACAATTGCATGTTATCATTGCAATATTGTAGATTTTTTAAAAGTTGTAGATATATACCTGGAGATAAAATGATCAAATATATTTCCTGAAGCTCTTTTAATAGATTGTAAATGCTAAATAAACATTTTAAGAAATCATTCTTAATCATAATCATTCTCTTTTTCCCTCTCTCTAGCCCTGGTAACTACCATTTTACTTCTGTTTCTGTGAAGTTGACTACATTAGATATTTCATATAAGTGCAATCATTCAGTGTTTGTCTTGTGGTTACTGGCTTATTTCATATGGCATAATGTCCTCAAGATTCATGCACGTAATAGCTTGCAACAGGATTTCCTTCCTTTTTAAGGTTGAAGATATTCTATGTATAGACCACATTTTATCTTTTCATCCATCAAGAGACACTTGTTTCCACCTTTTTTGCTATTGTGAATACTGCTGTTATGAAAGTGGGTGTGAAAATAGTCTTTGAGACCCTGCTTTCAATTCTTTTGTGTATATATCCAGAAATAGAATTGCTGAATCATTTAATAATCCTATGTTTTACTTTTTGAGGAACCATCATACTCTGTTCCATAGTAGCTGTGCCATTTTACATTCCCACCAATGGCACACAAGGCTTCCAATTTCTACACATCCTTGCCAACACCTATTATTTTCCATAATTTTTAAAAATAGTATTCATCCAAATGGGTATAAGGTACTATCCCTCATTGTGGTTTTGTTTGTTTGTTTGTTTTTTAAGATTTTATTTATTTATTCATGAGAGAAAAAGAGAGAGAGAGAGAGAGGCAGAGACATGGGCAGAGGGAGAAGCAGGCTCCATGCAGCGAGCCCAATGTGGAACTTGATTCCGGGACTCCAGGATCACTCCCTGAGCCAAAGGCAGGCGCTAAACTGCTGAGCCACCCAGGCATCTCACTCTCATTGTGGTTTTGATTTGCATTTCTCTGATGATGAGTGATATTGAACATCTTTTCAGGTGGTTTTTGGCCATCTGGATGTCTTCTTTAGAGAAATGGCTATTGAGGTCCTCTGTTGATTTTTAAGGCAGGTTGTTTGGGCTTTTTGTTGTGAAGTGGTAGGCATTCTCTATGTATTCTAGATATTAATCTCTTCCTTGTCAGATATTTGCAATTATTTTCTCCTGATCCATAGGTTGCTTTTTCACTTTGTTGATTGTGTCCTTTGATGAAAGTGTTTAAGTTTAATTTAATTCCACTTATCTCTTTATACTTTGTTGCTTCTGCTTTTGGTACTGTATCCAAGAAAATGTTCCCAAATTTAATGTCATTAAGTTTTCCCCTGTTTCCTACTAGGAGTTTTTAAGTTTTAGGCCTTATGTTTGAGTCAGCAATTCATATGGAATTAATTTTTGGATATGGTGTAAGATAAGGGTCTGACTTCATTCTTTTGCATGTGAGTATCCAGTTTTCCTAACACCATTCATTGAAGAGACTGTAATTTCCCCATTGAATGGTCTTGACGCCCATGTGGAAGATCATTTAACCATATATCCAAGGATGTATCTAAATTCCTTTATTTTTTATGTAAAACTATTGAACTATCATTTTGCTAAGTTCTTTAAAATCTATTCCATAAAAGGGCTTATTATTTTCCTACATAAAGACAGTTCTCTCCCTAGATGAATTAATTCTCTTGTCAGCTATGAAAATTTTACATTTTTTCTCAATTGTCACACTGCATGAACCAGACTAAAACCATCTTGGAAAATCAGCTATGATGGTCTTTCTGTGACCTGAAACCATCTTGAGCCCAGCCCCCCACCACACATTCTTTTTGTTTAACCACAGCCTTACATACTTCCTGGAGGCATAATGTCCTTGATCTGCCTTGGAGATATGACTATGACACACACCTATTCTCAAACATTCTCCTTCTGGGTGATCCCCAGCATGTATTCCCAGCCTCGAGGACTATACAAGCAGATCTTAGCAGGAGGTGGGGTTGCAAAGACCTATTCCTGTTGCACCATTCCAAGACATACTTCTGTCTCTAAGTCCCCCTAATAAGCCATTTCTCATCAAGCTGGATGTAAGGAACCTTTCCTTCAGTCTTCCAGCTCCTCTGGCCTTTGGAGGTCATTTTGCACATAGCTCGCTTTCACAGAACACACACCTGTTAATGCGGATGGGCCAGGTCCAAGGACCAGAGGGGGACCTGTAGGACCAACTGAGAAGATTCCTGGCTTTGCCCAGGATGGAAATTAAGGCCAGGACAGCAAGAAGTGAAAGAGTTTATTGGAAGTATAGAGAGAATGCAGGTACAGAGTGTCTCGGAGACTCAGAAAGGAAAGAAGGGAATCTTATGTTTGTTCTGGGCCTGGAAGTTTCTACTGAGGACAGTAGTTTGGTGTGTGTCTCCTCAGGCATCCAGGTACCAGTTAGAACAAAAACAGAGGCCCAAGTCTTGTTTCTTGGAGCCAGGGTCCTTGGTGTCAAAACGTCCCATACAAGTGGCCTAGAATATGCATCTGAGAGCTTTATCTAGTTATTCTCACCTGCTCCTTCCTTAGATGTTATCTATTTTAAAGAAATCATTAACTCTTTGTCCCTTACAAGGAGGACATACACTATTTACATTATGAAGCATGTGTGAAGTGGGATAAGGTGCAGGTCCTAGGAAGAATAGAAGCAGGAAAAGGAGCAAAAAGCAGATTTATATCGAGTCCTTCAGCTTCCCTCTCTCACTACGAACCCAATCTTCCTGGGCTGCAGTTTCCCCGTGTGTGTGTGTGTGTGTGTGTGTGTGTGTGTGTGTGAGAGAGAGAGAGAGAGAGATAAATCTGCCTGCAAATGTCACAGATTTCTTAAACTATATTTATTAAAATATATATCATATGCATATCATATGCATAAATTGCATATATCATATGTAATTTAAATTAAAATAGCCAAGTAAAACAGGTATGAATGTTCCTTCAAGCCATTTTAAGAAACAGAACATTAGGAATACCATCAATAGTGCTCTTCTAATGGAGACTCACCTTCCCACCCCTGGGTACATAAGCACCTACCAATTTCAGGAAGTCTGTTTCTAGATACCCAAATTACATATATACTCTTCCTAAAGCCAATTTGGCTAAGAATTCTCAAGTTCACAATAATCTTTCCACTTAACCAGAGGACCCCTTGCAAATCTCACAGTGGACCACCATCCTGGAGTGGAAACCTTCTCATCTCCAGATGACCAGGTCTCCTGAAGGATTAAGCATGGTACTGCCAACCCACAGAGCTTGCTTTGTTTCCCATTTTATATACATTTCTGTTAAGAGTAAAGCATGAGTCTGAGAATCGAATATTTCAGCTCCTGTGGAGGTGCTCTGAAATCAGATCAATGATGATAATAAGGATGGAAGGGTAGCAATGATGATTTTCACCTCTTCTTTCTCTGGCCCATTTTCAAAGATTGCAGAAAATGTCTTGAGAAGCCAAAACAAAGAGAACATGGACAAGAAATATTCAACACTCAAAACTTGGGCTTTTTTCCCCATATTTTAAAAATAAACATTTATTTTCAGCTATTCTCAATACTCTCTCCTAGAGTATGTCATTTGCTGGAAATAAAAATATCTTGATCAACTAAAGAAACAGAATGATTCTGATTGTTTTCAATGTAACTGGAATGTTTTCTGGGACTGCCAACATTTCAGTTTAACTTTGGGTAAAAATCAAAGATAAAACTTTTATGTAATTTTGTTCCATTTTGATATACAGCACTCAATGGAGTAATTAAAAACTATTTTAATGATTATATTTTGAATTTTTTGTAATTATGGAGATTCCTCATCTTATTTCATCCTATAAGATGCCTATAATTTCTATCTCATTTTTTTTAAGCAATCTCTACACCCATCATGGGACTTGATCAAGAGATCAAGAGTTCCATGCTCCACTGACTGAGTCAGCCAGGTATTCCTCTATCTTCTATTAATAAAAATTTTTAAATTAACTGTTAGTCCTTCCATTTCTTACCAGTAGAAACCTTTTTCTTCATTAAAAGCATAGAAATCAGATCATGATTCTTACAAAGAGATGTATTTCTAATAAATTTTACTTTTTATATTAAATGATTATCAGTATTTATAATATATTTGAATTTGATCTGTATAATAATAATTATAAAAGATAACTCCAACAAGAAGAATTTATTTTATTTTAAAGATTTTATTTATTTATTTGAGAGAGTGAGAGCACAAGTGGGGGGGGGGTGGATAAAGGGAATGGGAGAGGGAGAAGCAGGGTCCCTGCAAGGAACCTGATGCAGGCTTCATCCCAGGACCCTGAGATGATGACCTGAGCAGAAGGCAGATGCTTAACAAACTGAGCCACTCAGGCACCCAGAGAATTTTTTTTTAATCTTATAGCCTTATGCTGTCAAGAAATTAGATGCATGTCAAGAATTACATTTACATGAACTTTGCTTTGGAAAATTTGAAAGGGTAATCAGTAGAGGACTTTCAAGCATACATAAGTATCAGGACGAAGGTTTGTGGAGGAAGTGGAGTAGAAATTTGATTCACAGAGAAAAGGGAAAGATTTACATATATTTTAATATTAAGAGTTTCTTCATGTGTGTTTTAAATGGTTGGTTGGTGACACTATCAAATACTTTTAATACTTTTAAAAGCAAAATATTACAGTTTTATTTTTAAAATGTCAATATTTACAACATGCTGGAAATTACATTCTTTGCAACTTTTTCAACTTGCAATGGAAAAATTTTTATGTTAAGTTTAAAGTACAGGAGCAAACACATGGTTTTTCAAAAATCTTTTAGGGAAAATGCGAACAAAATATTTGAAAGCCAGTGCCTTAAAAAGCCCTGTTCCCCTTCTCAATGCATCACCACCTCACAAAGGTAACAATTATTTGTATTTTATTTTTTTAATTTTATAGTTTATATTATTGTTATTATTTATTATTATTATTATTTTATTTTTAGTATAGTTGAGACACACTATTACATTGTCTTCAGGGGTACAACAGGTGATTCAACAACTATATGCTTTCTGCTATACTTGTAAATTTTTCTTTTTTATACTACGTGTCCTGTTTGCTGCAATTTATTCTTAAAATTGATTTATCATCTTATATATGGCAACCTTTTATACTTTTATTATTAATTTATTTGTACATAGCTTCTTTTGAGTTTTCTATGTAGAAAATCATATCATCTTTAAGGTTTTTTTTAAAGATTTTATTTATTTATTTGACAGAGAGAGAGCTAGAGAGCACAAGCCGGTGGAGGGACAGGCAGAGGGAGAAGCAGGCTCCCCACTGAGCAGGGGGCTCAATGTGGACTCGACCCCAGGACCTTGGAGATCATGACCCGAGCTGAAGACAGATGCTTAACTAACTGAGCCACCCAGGCGCCGCTCATATCATCTTCTTTAAAAAGTTAATTTATTCCCTCCTTTCTCATTGTTCTATTTCCATTTCTTATTCTCATCCTATTGAGTAGGCTAGAACCTCCCAGTACTTTCATATGGAGTTTGATAAGACATAGTCCTTCTCTAAGAAGTTAGGGGAAGGGAAGTTAGCGTATCAATATGATACAGTATGATGGGACATACAGATAGTTTATATAAAGTATAACTAAATGAGACCACATTTAATTTCTCCTTGGTAGACAGAGGTCGAGTCCTGGTATGTGCTTACTATTGTAGCATAAAAGTATAAAGTATTTTTTTGCTAATTTAAGTCAATTATATATAAATTCACAAAGTCTTAAGACAGGTAGAACATTGTTTTTGAAGTGAGTAACCTTAAAACAACCAACAACAATTTTATTCGTACATTCGTTGAATATATATTATAAAAATCTTATCCAAAATTGTCTCAGACCCTACAGATATAGTGATGCACAAACACAGTCTGCTCTCAGTTATTAACTGGAGGTGGGGGAGGAACTCTGTTTAAACAGTGAAAACACTTTCATGTCAACTGGTTCCTCTAAGAAAATAACCAACATATGGGGCTCATATGTAACCCATGACCAACATGGTAGAAAGAGCATATTACCCAAAAATTTTGCTCACATTGAGTTAAAATCTGCCTTTCTGAAACTCCTAACCACTATTCCTAGTTCTGCCAAAGAAAAGAAAGTGATAAAAATAAGTTTTCTTCCAATTGATAGCAATTAAAATTATGTAAAGATCCCCTTTTATCCCCCACAAGCCTTTTTCTTTCTTGTTTAAACTTCTTTTTTTAAAGATATATTTATTTATTTGAGAGACAGAGAGGGCACATGTGTGCATGCACATGTGCAAGCAGTGGGGGAGGGCAGGAATAATACCAAGCTGACCCCAAGCTAAGCCTGGAGCCTGATGGAGGGGGCTCCATCTCACGACCCTGAGATCATGACCTGAGCTGAAACCAAGAGTTGGTTGCTTAACCAGCAGATACATCCAGGTGCCCCTAAACTTTTATTCTTTCTTTTTTTTTTCTTTTATTCTTTTCTTTTTTTTTTTTTAGGAGAGGGGGGTGAGGAGGGGCAGAGGGAAAGAAGAATCTTAAGTAGGCTCCACACCCAGCACAGAGCCTAACCTGGGGCTCGATCTCACAACCCTGAGATCATAATTTGAGCCAAAATCAAAAGTTGGATGCTTAACTGACTGAGCCGCCCAGGTGCCACTCTTATCTAAACTTCTATTCCTTCAATAATAGTGTGATTTTAAGATCTCATGCCACCCTAGCCCCTCTTCTCCTGAGACCCTATTCCTTGTTCCCATCTCTCTTAAAACATTTCACAAAACTGAATATAATCTTCCAAATGAGAAATGGCCAGTGCAGTGTAGGTGGAAACTATCATCAGCTTTTTCTAGAGGTTGATAATATCCCTGCCAGATAGAAGTAAATTTACATTATTTCGTTTGGTTCCTCAGTATAGAACTGACACCTATGCGCACCCGGGTGGTTCAGTGGTTAAGCATCTACTTTTGGCTCAGGGCATGATTCTGGGGTCTTGGGATCAAGTCCCGCATCGGGTTCCCCACAGGGAGCCTGCTTCTCCTTCTGCCTATGTCTCTGCCTCTCTATCTGTGTCTCTTATGAATAAATAAACTCCTTAAAAAAAAAAAAAGAAGAACTGAAACCTAATAGTACCTATTTCAGGAAATCAGATATCAACTAAATATGAGTAAAGAATTTCTACTAAGATCCTTTTTCCAAATGAATAGCTATTAGGCCATGTCTCCCAACCCTGTACTTATCAATTGGCTTTTTGATCAAGTTTTCACTGTTTCTTTCTGTTGCAAGTGACAGAAATCCCACTTCAAGTATTCTTACCCAATTAAAACAAACAAAAAACAGGATAGAGATTCACTATCTCACATAAATAATTAGTCAGATAAATGAAAAGTCTGAGCATTCACAATTCAAACACATCTAGATCTAGGGTCTCAATGTCTTCAGGACTGGTCCAGGGCCATACCTAGGCTTTGTATTTCTCTAAGATGGCTCCATTCTTCTGCAACACTCCCCTTAACATGGCAAGATGCCTGCCTGCAGTTCAGGCTAAAATTCCTCCCCTCTCAGGAACGAGAGTGATTCTGGCCTCTTACCCAAAACCCCAGGACTGAGTCTCACTGGCCCACCTCAGGATGGGTCACTTGGTGCCCCCGCCAACCAAGCAAGGTATGCACCACTCTGATTGGCCAGGCCTGTACCACTGCCCATCCATGGAGCGGGGATTGAATTCACTCCTTGCAACCCCCAGGCTGTAAGTGGAATGCTGTGTAAAAGAAAAAAGTGGGGGTTTGGAGGGAAGAGTAATTTTCCAAAAAAAAAAAAAAAAATAGGGTTCTCTTTACCAAATGAAGGGGCTATGGAAATCAGACTTTTTGTTTTTTAAGATTTTTTTTAATTCATGAGAGACACATAAGAGAGGCAGAGCATAGAAGGAGAAGCAGGCTCCCTGCAGGGAGCCTGATGGGAGACTCGATCCCAGGACCCCAGGATCATGCTCTGAGCTGAAGGCAGACTCTCAACCACTGAGCTACAAGCATCCTGGGTATCAGACTTTAAATAAAAAGAAATACCCATTTCATCTATAAATTTCTAATATATTTATCCCTGTTGAATTGAACCCATTTTTCTCATTCCAGTGTTATGTCCTCATTACTCAACCCCTCTGAGTTAATTTTCTAATTGTAAAATGGAGGAAAGAAGAGGTAAAATAATCACTAAAGCGATGTGCCCCTCTTAATTCCCTCATTTTGTGATACATATGTTAAATGACTGGAGGAAGACAAAACCTTAAACTGTATTCTCAACCAGAGGTGCCTGGGTGTCTCAGTTGGTTGAGCATCTGCCTTTGGCTCAGGTCATGATCACGTGGTCCTGGGATCCAGTACAGCATCGGGCTCTCTGCTTGGTAGGGAGTTTGCTTCTCACTCTGCCTGCTGCTCCCCCTGCTTGTGTACTGTCTCCCACTCTCTCTGTCAAATAAATAAAATCTTTAAAAATAAATAAATAAAATGTATTCTCAAATGAAAGCAATGATAAAATTAAAATTCTTGTGGCTATGAGGTTTATCAAGTATGCTGACTCCCTGGGAATCCCTAAATTAAATTCTAAAAATCTTCATTGAGTGCCTACTATCAATTAATCAGCAAGTACTCCTCTAAATGGAAAAAGGCTCTTGGGATGTATTCAAGACAGGAATTCTGATTTCATTATTGCAAATGATCACCAAAAAGGGTGGAGGTTGGAGGTGGGGACCTAAAGAAATCTTTTCAAATTGCAGGCTCTATTTAACTCAGATTTTTAAAAAGATATTCAGGAAAGGTGGAAGGAAGGAAGCAACCAAGCACAAACAAAATATGACATTGACCTATAAGAAATAACAGGAAGTCTAAAATCCAGAATAATTTGAGGCCTGCCTGTGAGATGTGGTATGGGGTAAAGAAAAAAAACACAGGCCTTTGAATTCAGACAGAATTGGAGGCAAAGACCATCTCTATGCTTACTATTTGTTGCTTTCAGGAATATTAGCAACTTGCTAACCTCTCTATATCCTTACCTATAAAATGGATATAATGATTTTTCTCAAAAGAATGGGATTATATCAAATAAAGCTGCTAGCACCAAGAATCGTTTAGTAGATTCCCCTTCATCATCAATAGGCCTGATCTTATGAACATTTTTATCAATCTCTTGTCTGAAATCACAGAAACATGCACTTGATTTCACAAAGGATATGAAACTAAAGAAATAGGAATTGGACGAAAGCCAGAGGTCAGAAAGGTTTCCCACTACCTTGCTATGTGATCTTTGGCACTTGTTAAACATTTGTACCTGGTTCCCCACTCAATAAAATTAAGATGATCTTATTTACCTACACTACAGACTACTGTGAAGAGCTAATTGTATCACTTTTGTGAAAACTTATCTAAACTATAAAGCATTGTATAAATCAGTGGTCACTCAAGGGTGCCACGATTGGATTTGCAAATGGTGCCCTGCACAAAGGGCTGCATTTAAGAGGGCACCATTCACTTCAGAGACATCATGGATCTATACATCTAATGGAACAATTTCCTGACTGTGGCAACAAAGTGGTTGGTGCTGCAAAATTGGTACATTATCATAATTTTCCATCAGAGGAAAGTAAAATGCCTTGAAAAAAGGTAGTCTCTCTTCTGACTTGCACAAAAGCACTTTATAGGTTAGCAGTGTCCATGTGGCTTTTTATTCCAATTAACTCCAAAAGATAGAATAAAACTAGTACATGGGAACTGGGGAGAAGAGTGTAATAACAATCACTTGGAAAACAAAATGAGCGGAATGAGCTCCCTGTCGCTCAGGGTATTCAAGAAAGGCTGACTCACCATGAATGAGGGATCTATCAGAAATCTTAAGCGGCGCATGGGTGGTTCAGTAGATTAAGCCTCCAACTCTTTATTTTTGGGTCAGGTAATGGTCTCAGGGTCCTGAGCTGGAGCCCCATCAGGGAGTCTGCTTCTCTTCTTCTCCCTCTCCCTCTGCCCCTCCTCCCTTCACGCTGCTCTCTCTCTCAAATAAATATATAAATATTTTAAAAAGAGAGAGAAAAAAGAAATTCCTCGATCGAGTACAAGTTAGAAATGATCATTTGTATAGGAAAGAGAATTCACATTCACAAAGCATCAGCTATGTGTGTATATTGTGCCAGAAGCACACAGAAATTATCACCCTGAATCCTGGTAAGAGTCCTTCAAAGTTTTGTCCTTATGCCTGTTTTGAAAATGAGGAGGTCATGTAGCCTGCCAAAATTCATATAAAGCTCGTAGGTGGCAGTAAAGAAACTGGCCAACTCTATTTTCAATTGTGGCTATAACAAATTGCCCTAAGCTTTGTGGCTTTAAATGTCAGATCTATTTTATCTTACAGTTCTGGAAGCTCAGAAATCCAAAATGAATTTCACTGAGCTTAAATGAAAGTGTCAACAGGGTGGCATTCTTTTCTGGAGACTCTAGAAAATCTATCCTCTTGCCTCTGCCATCTTCTAGAGACTGCCCACATTGGCCATGATCCATGCATCTCTTCCATCTTCAAAGCCAACCGTGGCTGGTCAGGTCTTTTTCACATCACATCACTCTGGCACTGATTCTTCTGCCTCTGTATTTCAAAGGAGCCTCCTGATTAAATTGAGCCCACCTGGATGATATACTTTCAGGTCAGCTGATGAACAACCTTAATTCTACCTGCAACCTTAATTCACAAGTTCCGGGGATTAGAATGTTGCCATCTTTGGGGAGGCCATTATTCTAACTATACAGATTCCAAAACCCATTCTCTTTTCTTTATCATACCTCTCCTTGCTGCCTCTCTAATATCCTCCTCAATTCATTTTTTTTCTTAAGTAAACTCTATCCCCAACATGGGGATCGAATTCACCACCCCAAGATCAAGAGTCTCATGCTCTACCAACTGAGCCGGCCACCATCCTTCTCAATTCTCAATGAAGCTTATGGCAAATGTAGGAAAAACTAGAAGACACAGTCCCCATTCTTCAGAAGTGTCCAGTGGAGTTGAAGCAAGACGAACTCATATATAGTATAAGAGCCAATTTGGGTCTGTGGGTGACAAAGGCCATAATAGTACCACAGCTATAACTCACTTTACACAATCTCTGGGTGTGGAAGCCCGAGTACTGATTTTTAGTTCTATGATGGCTGTGCTCATAAAAACAACTTGCTAAATTTCTTGAATGCAAATGGGGAGGGCATGGAGCTGATTTGGGGGTTGGGCAGTGATGTCCCAAAGGCCAGGGAAGAGGGGGGAAGAGGGATATGGCTGAGGAAGTGGCAGGGTGAAGCTATAGAGGCAGCCAAGGCTGAGGGGGAGGGCAGGAGGATGGGGTGGGGGGCTGTGGCAGGAACAGAGAGGCAGCAACAGACACGTCAGGGGAAGATCTACTTCTAAGTAAAAACACCTCAGTGGTGGGCCAGAGCCTAGAAGCTTCCTCATGAAATTTCAGATGAGAAGCCAGCCCTCAGAATGCTGCTGGTTCATTCGTTGTGAGGGTGGCAAGTCTAGGAAAGGCAGACATCCAACCAAAGCAGTAAGTCATGTTCTCAATGAAGTTGGGACAAATGAAAGAGGAGGACCACTGTGGCTGCTGACAGAACAGAGAACATTCTGTGGGAGAAGCTGCTGGAGAGAGTAGACAGCTGGGGAAGCCTCTCAATACTGTTTTTGGACTGGAACACCAATGACAAAAGAAGCCATATTGCAATGTAGGGCAGAGGTACTCAAAGCCACAGGATGCGTCCAACACGTTTTCAGAGTTGGTCACTGTAATCAAAGATTTGGGAGAAATGCACTATAAACAGAGGCAAATATAAATATGTCGTGACTTAGGACGCTATAAACTGTCTAACGGCTTTTAAATAAAACTTCAAAGAAGTTTTGCTTTGCAAACATTTTGGCCTACACTACCAGATACCTAATTAATTATTAAATTTCTTTAAAACAAAATAAAACAAAACGCAGACTTGGCGTCAGACCTTCAGAATGGCTGGAGCTGGAGGCCAGGAATCTTCATCTTGTGCAAGGTTCTCCAAGGGCGGGAAAGTGAGGGGTTGTGCTGGCAGGTGGCACAGTTTCCTTCACTGTGAGAGACATCACCAGCAGGGACAGGTGATGAACTAATCAGGCAAGAGGAAGAAAACGGGAAGAAAAAGACTCTTCTTTCCCAGTACTGTAGCCACTGTGGAAAGCAGCCTTGAGAAATATAGATGGAGTCGCAGACAAACACCTACCTTCTCCAATCTATCTGCTTTCAGACCCACACTCTGGTGGTGCCAGCTACCTGGTAAGCTGTTGAAGATAGGAAAAGGACTGTAACTTGCTCTGAAATGCTATTATTTTAATAAATCTGAATTTTCTATAGCTAGGTATTAATTGCAGGGGGTGGAGAGAATATGAACTGCATTGAAAGGGAGCAGATACCCTCTCAAGCATATATTAACTTCGTCACTAGTGACTGTTCTAAATTATAGGGAAATTGTAAGAAAATGAATGACATTGATGCTCACTGGATATAGATAAAAAGTTTTTCAGTTAAAAAAAGAAAAAAGAAAGAAAGAAAAATGAGGCACCCAGGTGGCTCAGTCGGTTAAGCACCTGACTCTTGATCTTGGCTCAGGTCATGGACTCAAGGGCATGAGATGGAACCCCCATCGTGTTCTGTGCTCAGCTCGGAGTCTGCTTCTCTCCGTCTCAGATGCCCCTCCCCCTACTCACATACATGTGCTCTCGTTCCCTCTCTCTCTCTCTCTAAAATAAATAAATGAATCTTAAAAAAAGAAAACAACAACAAATATATTACCATATCTGTCATTACTGATTTTACTTCAGATAAGCTTCTGAATGTGGCTGAGGATTCAAAATATATTGTTGAGCCGATGGCCCAACTTTTAAAATCCTTTAAATTTTCAACACTTCTTTTTATCACCACCAGTTTGTGGAGAAGGAAATGCTTTCTAAATTGCACCACACCTGTCTAGAGTATTTTGCCTTCATAGGCGTGGCCAAGACTGCACCTAAGTCTTTCATGTGTTCAAGCCAAGTGAGAACTCCGTGGCTAGACAGCAATTCCTTTCATTCTTTGGAGCTTCATCAAGATTACTTGAGCAGGGTCCCCTGGGCGGTGTAGTTGGTTAGGCATCAGATTCTTGGTTTTGGCTCAGATTGTGATCTCAGGGTGGTGAGATCGACCCCCACATTGGTCTCTGTGCTCAGCGTGGAGTCTGCTCAAGTTTCTCTCTCACTTTCCCTCTACCCCTTCCCCTTGCCCTCTCTCTCACAAATAAATAAGTAAATCTTTAAAAAAAAATTTAGGTGAGCTACTTTTTCAAACATAGGCTTCTACTTCCTTGGATGAGCATTTAGTAGAGACTACCTGGCCACTAAGAGATGGCTGTTTCTCTTCCTTTCACTTATTTAAATTTCATTTCATGATCCATTTTTTTTAGAAGATCCCACCTATTCAAACTTCCAAGCTAACATTTGAGTTCTACACTCTCCAAAAACAATTTTTGTTTAGCTGTGTCTAACTTTAAACCAAAGTTCACAACCTTGGCTATACATTAGAATCATCTGACAGGCGGGAGGTGGCTTTTATAAATCACTGAGGTTAAGGATCTATTGAAGTCCAATTAAATCAAAATTTCCTGAGATGATCTCTAGCAAGATGTAGACAAGCTTACTGTAAAATTTATACAGAGAGGCAAAGAACCTTGAATAACTAAGGCAATTCTGAAAAAGAAGAAAAAATGGAAGGAATCACTTCCACCTGATATTAAGTTTATACAGCTACAGTAATCAAGATAGTGTGGTATAGAGATGCCTGGGTGGCTCAGTGGTTGGGTGTCTGCCTTTGGCTCAGGATGTGATTCCGAGGTCCTGGGATCAAGTCCCACATTGGGCTCCCTTCAGGGAGGCTGCTTCTCCCTCTGCCTATGTCTCTGCCTCTCTCTGTGTCTCTCATGAATAAATAAAATCTTAAAAAAAAAAAAAAAAAGGCAGTGTGGTACTGATGGAGGGATAGATACAGAGATCAAGGGGAAAGAAAAGAAACCTGGAAATAGACCCACATAAATATGCCCTACTGATTTTTGACAAAGATGGAAGAGTAATTCAGTTGACAAAGGATAGCCTATTCAAGAAATGGTGCTGGAGCAATGGGACATGCATAGGCAAAAAAATGAATCTCTGACTAAATCTCACATCATATACAAAAACTAGATCAAGATTGGGGTTCCTGGATGGCTCAGTCAGTTAAGCATCTGCTTTTGGCTCAGGTCATGATCTCAGGGTCCTGGGATTGAGCCCTGCATCGGGCTCCCTGCTCAGGAGGTAGCCTGTTTCTCCTTCTCCCTCTGCTGCTCCCACTGCTTGTGCTCTTTCTCTCTCTGTCAAATAAATAAACAAAATATTTAAAAGAAAAGAAGAGAAAAAAAACTAACTCAAGGCGGATCACAGATGTAAGTATAAAATATAAAACTCTAAATATTTTAGAAAAAAAATAAGAGAACATCTTCAGGACCTTGGTCTTTTTTTTTTTTTTAAGATTTTGTTTATTAATTCATGAGAGACACACAGACACACAGCGAGAGGCAGAGACACAGGCAGAGGGAGAAGCAACCTCCCCATGGGGAGCTGGATGTGGGACTCTGTCCTAGGACCCTGGGATCACAACCTGAGCTGAAGGCAGACGTTCAACCACTGAGACCTTATTGCCCCAGGACCTTGGTCTTGGTGAAGAATTCTTAGACTTGATGTCAAAAGCATGATCCATAATGGAAAAATTGAAAACTTGCATCTCATTACAATTAAAAACTTTTACTCTGTGAAAGACACTCAGGAGAATAAAAAGACAAGCTACAGAGAGAGAGAAAATATTTGCAAATCATATATTCGATAAAAGAAAATATCTAGAAAATATAAAGAAAACCTAGAAAATATAAAGAATTCTCAAAAACTCATGGTAAATTTAAATTTAAAAATCCAATTTAAAAATGGGCAAAAGTCAAAAAAAGAGGTGGGTGGGTCCGTTGGCCAAGCATCTGCCTTCAGCTTAGGTCATGATCCCAGGGTCCTGGGATCGAGCCCCGCATCAGCCTCTCTGCTCAGGGGGAAGCATGTTTCTCCTCTCCCTCTGCCTGCCATTCTGCCTACTTGTGCATGCTCTCTCTGTCAAATAAACAAATAAAATCTTTTTAAAAATGCGCAAAAGTCATGAAGGTACATCTCACCTAAGAGGATAATATATAGATGGTGAATAAGCACATGAAAATATGTTCAATATCATTAGTATCAATATCATGATAATGATATCATTATCATTAGTTCAATATCATTTTTTGCATTAGTTGCAAAAAAACCCCATGAAATATCACTACACATCAATCAGAATAGCTAATAAAAAAAAAAACAGAGATACCACCAAATGCTGACAAGGATGGGGAGAAACTGGACTCCTCGTACATTGCTGGTGGGAATGTACAACCACTCTGGAAAATAGTTTGGCAGCTTCTTATAAAGCTAAACACATACTTGTCATATGACCCAGCAATTCCACATTAGGTCATTTGTGCCAGAGAAATGAAAATTAAGGTCCACACAAAAACCTGTTACATGAATCTTTACAGCAGCTTTATTCATAACAGCCACAAACTGGAAATGTACCCTCAATGGGTAGATGGTTAAATACACTGTGGTACATCCATACCACGGATTACTAGGGAACACAGGTTGATACGTGCAACAATTTATATGAATCTCAAGGGAATTATGCTAAGTGAAAACAGTCAATCTCAAAATGTTTCATACTGCACATTGTATGATCCCATTTACATAACATTCTTGAAATATCAAATTATAGAAATGAAGAACAGATTAGTGGTTGCCAGGTGTTAGAAGGGAGGCGGCATGAACAGAAAGGCACAGTGCTGTATGTTGATTGTGGTGGTGGTCACACGAATCTATACATGTGCTAAAATTGCCAAGAAACACACACACAAGTGCGAGCATATATGAAACTGATGAAATCTGAATAAACTCAGCAAAATGTCCTTTTCTTGGAATTGATGTTGTTCTATGGTTATGCAAGATTATCTATCATTGGGGAAAACTGGGTGAAGGGTACATGGGATCTCCATGTACTTTTTTTTTTTTTGGCAATTATTTTGCGAATTTATAATTACTTCAAAGTAAAACTTTGAAGCAAAAAATAAATTAAAATACATGAATAAAATACTGGGTCCTTTCCAGACTAATTAGATAAAAATGCCTGGGCCCTATTCCAGACCAATTAGATAAAAATCTTCTGGGGTAGGACAGGACGTCAATATTTTTTTAAACCCTTTCCAGATGATTCTACTGCATGCTTAGGGTTGAACCACTGTTTTAAGCAAGCATAGATTTTTTAAAATATGTAAATTAAAAAGATGATAACTTACTTTGTAAAGAGTCTTTGCTCTAAAATACAAAATTGTGGGATGCCTGGGTGGCTCAGCAGTTGGGCTCATGGCGTGATCCCAGAGTTCTGGGAGAATAAAAGATCGAGTCCTGCATCGGGCTCCTGCATGGAGCCTGCTTCTTTATGTGTCTCTCATGAATAAATAAATAAAATATTTTTAAAAAATAAAATAAAATAAAGTACAAAATTGATCACAAGCAGTCTTTCAAATAGCCCTGTAAATGCCTCAAGAAGTCCAATTTACATATTACCTTTTAGGGACATATATACATATATCCATATAGATATAGATATAGATGTAATTTAAATGCATTTTCATAAGAATGTGAATTAAAGTAACAGTTAAAAAGTTAAAAAATAAATTATTTGTATATATGCTTTCCAAAGAAGTCATTTTTCTTCCACACTTTTAAAATCATCTTCTGATGTGAACGGCAGATTACAAATTAAAATTACTGAATACTAAAATTTAAAACAAATATTTGAAATTGAGATTTTTTGGGGTTTTTTTGAGATTTTCATTAAACATTATGAAATATTTGTAAAAGCATAGCTACTCACAACTTTAGTCTTCAATGTCCATTTGTAGCTACTATAAAGAATTAAAATCCCATGCACATTACATCTAAACCCCTATAGATATCTAAAAGTAACGTGAATTGCTTGAAACTTAATATTGCAAAATCATCCTCAGTTAACATGTGTAATTTGTGTGAACTGCTTCTTCCATCATAAGTAGCAACATGAAAAGAAGAGTGAATTAGACAGAGATACTAACTGGGAAATGACACTTCCTAAAGTAAGAAACTATTGCATTCAGTGCTCTAAGAACATGTATTTGACAAGTGTGTTAATCTTGTCTCTTATTAAGCACATCTACTGCTCCAAACCAACTGGCTCTCCAAAGCAGTGTGGCAGCAGTACAACCTCACAGCACTGACACATACCTTTTGTTCAAAGACATCAAGAGTATTGTATAGAAACCAGTGAAGGGTGCCTGGGTGGCTCAGTGGTTGAGTGTCTGCCTTCGGCTCAAGTCTTGATCCCAGGATCCTGGGATCAAGTTCTGCATCAGGCTCCCTGCATGGAGCCTGCTTCTCCTGTGCCTATGTCTCTGCCTCTCTCTGTGTCTTTCATGAATAAATAAATAAATTCTTAAAAAAGAAAGATAAAAGAAAAGAAAGAAAAGAAAAGAAAAGAAAAGAAAAGAAAAGAAAAGAAAAGAAAAAAGAAAAGAAAAGAAAAAAGAAAAGAAAAGAAACCATCAAGAAGTAGCTCTCCAGGGCCTGAACAGTATGATCACAAGGGCAGATGTTTCAAGGATAGGAGTTGTACTGTACAAGTGTGGAACACTAGACCCTGAGTGATAGAAGTTTCACATGTTCTTTGAGTGTATGTGTGGTATTTTCAGGGGCCCAATATTGGGGCTCCCTTGACCCAGGACTAAGGGCAGTATGGCACATATAGTATCATATAAGTCTCATTTTATTGTTTATATTTCAATTGTGTGAGTGACTCACTTGATGACCAACTTGCTTTACCATTCTGGGCTCAAAGTGATTTTCACCCCAAAAAGTATGTCTGCCCACAATGGACTTCTACCATCAAAAGGTTTCCAAAGGATATGCCAGAGACTCAAAAGGAGAATCCAAAACAACTCGAACAAGTGGCAGCATCCTGGAATATTAATGTAGATTCTCAAAATAAAGCACTGCAAAATTGAAATACTGATATATTTATTACACACTGCACATATCTTTTAAAAACCCTATCACAGAAGCTCATGAGTGCCTGGCCAACACCTTGCAAAAACTAGATGAGACTCAGGAAGCTTTGGAGGAGACAGGGAGGCTTAAAGGTTATTACAAAGTGGGGCTGGAGGGTAAAGAAGAGAACGGAGCTCTGAGAGATCTAGCCCACAGACATGTAGCCCATGACAAGAGGGGCAGGTCAGAAATAGGGAAGGGGACTCGGGTGGTGGTAGTGGTGGTGGTGGTGGTGCTGGTTGTGACCATAATTGGGGCGACCAAGTGCTCTTGTTGAGAGGTGGATGAGCAGGTCAGGCCAATGGACCATGCTCAAGTGATTGAGCCTGCTGCAAAACAGCCCTCTCAGCAGAAGGCAAACTCAAGGATAAGAGAGATTAAACCCAAATTGGCAGAGATTAGAGCTGAGCTTGCCGAGAGGCTGATTCATGCTGGAAAACACAACTGATTCAGAAGCTGAACTGAAATGCACCACAGAGAGGCCTGTCTAAATGCAGAATGCCGGGCCAGACTTCACAGAGTCTGTCTGAGGTGTGGCGCTTGCTCATTCCAGCCCTCAGCTGCTCCCTGCAGACTTCACCTGAGCCTACCTGCCCCAAACTGCCTTTGACCTGAGGCTGACCTTTCCCTGGAAGGCTGCTTTCTTCTCTGCCTCTTGTCCCAAATCATCTGTGTCATCCTCCCCAGAGATCCCAGCTAGAGTCTGGGCCCGACGCCCCTGGGAATGTGAGGGAATGTGAGAAGCAGACGAATGTCTTTTAAAACATGTGATGCACACATTGTGCAATTACCTTTACTGATGTTGCTTGTAAATGTTCCAGATCCTTCTACGGTTCTTAAGCTGTATCTAAGCACTTTCTCGATTTAAGAAGCTAACTTTTAAACCTAATGCCTGTTGGCCCCTCTCTCCCTCTTAGAGCCGAACCAGAAACTCCATTGTCCATACCAAGCACCATCCAAACCAGAAGGTAATTCCAGAATGAGTTTGCACACCTCCAAAAGTAAAAACCCCAGGCTTAAGGCCTCGAGGAGTTTTTTTTTTTTTTTTAAGTTGTTGGTTATCCTCCAGAAAGACTGTCACCTCTAAGTGGACTCTGCCAAAAGCAATCCCCATACTCTCAACTTCCTGGAAACTTATTTATTTAGTTTGAGTTGTATTTATTCTTCTGTTCACATCACATCAAAGGCCAGGGAATTCCGTCTGCATTATTTAGACAAGGACAAGCCCAGTTTCTGCCAGGGCCCTAGCCAAGAACACCCTGCCCAGAGCTTTACTGCGTGAGAATAAGAGTCACCAAACTTGGCCACGATAATGGTGTCGTTCTCCAGCAGGAGATCTGAACAGATAAAATAGGACAGAAGTTTTTTTTTTTTTTTTTTTTTTTTTTTTTTTTTAGGACAGAAGTTTTAATGGTAAAGTAGGTTCAAGGGACACTGGGTTAAATCAAGTTTTAAAAATTTCTTTTTTTTTTTTTGCCAGGTACTGCAATGCTTTCACTATGCTATGTTACACTGTGAATCTCTGATAAATTAAATATTCACCACCTCCAGAGCTTATTTGGCCACAACCCCCTTTTTTTCGCCTTTTACAAACATGTCTCCTGACTAATATTCTCTGGAGCTCGTTTCAGGAAGTACTACTCAATATGATATGATGGAAACAACACACATGCATTTTTTCATATAACAGCTTTTTCATTTCACTATGCCTCAGCTAATTGCAATTACCATTCACTGTGAAATTTGTGATCTACCTCTTTCCAGTCTGCTTTTCATCACCATTCCAGTTGTAGCACTAGCTTCTACAGCTCTACTCCATGCTGCATCAGTACTCTAACTTCATTTTATTTTATTTTTAAAGACTTTTTTATTTATTTTAAAGATTTATTTATTTATTTATCTATTTATTTATTAATTTATTTATTTATTCATGAGACAGAGAGAGAGCCAGAGACACAGGCAGAGGGAGAAGCAAGTTCCTCGCAGGGAGCCTGATGGGGGACTCAATCCCAGGACCCCAGGATCATGTCCTGAGCCAAAGGCAGATGCTCAACCGCTGAGCCACCCAGGCGTTCCACTTTTGTTTATTTTAGAGAGAGAGAGCAGAGGAGGGGGGAGGGAGAGGGACAGGCAGAGTCTTGCTGAGCACAGAGCCCAATGTGGGGGCTAGATCCCATGACCCTGAGATCTTGAAATCAAGAGTCAATGCTTAGCCAACTGAGCCACCCAGGCGCTCCCTATCCCTTCATTTTAAATTTAAAATTTTCCCGTGCTTACAAATCTGCTCCTTAAGATTTTTTTTAAAGACTTTCAACTTTTAATAGAGGACATAAGATTTATTCACAAATAACTATAATGTAGACTGCTAGGAAAATGAATTAAATATATTACAATTAAAATAATAATATTTAAAGGTATTTCCCAATTATGATTCATATAAGTATCACTGGCTCTCTGCATAAAATATTTAATTAAACACATTGCAGGGTTACATTGTCCATGTAAAAGGCAATTCAAATTAAATGCACCCACCGACCAATTAGATAGGTGATGTATTTATGTGTAATACTAGATGACCCATATGACACATGCATTACAACACAACAGCTCCTTATGTGATGTCATGATGCAGGTGAAACATAGATCTGCCAAAAATGGTGAGCTTGTATTTAATGGGTGAATAATTTACTCTGCTTCAGTTTCTTAAGTTAAAATGAAAATTAGTTAAAAATTCAATAAAATGAAAAATACACTTCCTCAGTTACACTAGCCTTATGCTAAGTACACAGCAGCCACACAGGGCTAGCAGCTTCTGTATCGGGTGGTAGGTAAAGGGAAACACAGGGTCCCGGGGAGCTTCTCACAGGACAAGGGAGGCCCTGCACACACTGCACACTGAGGTGATGCTTGTCCAGTGATATAGATGAGGCGTGCATTCTACATGATGATGGACAATGTCCCCAAGGAGATCAGCTTGGAGAGGAGGAGAGACATCTTACTCCAGCCCCAGAGCTGCCACCAAGCCCTTCTACTACATTTCCATAAACCCCACCCCCTGTATCTCTAAAGAAAGCATATAAAGTAAGATTAAAGTCTTCAAAGATGAATGTGAAGAAAAAAGGAAGCAGTCTGGGATATCTTACACAAGCATAACCTGAGATGGCAGACAGGTCTGGGTTCAAATCCTGATTCTACTGTGTACCAAGTGACCGAGGCCAGGTTACTTGAACTTCTGAGCCTATCTCCTTATAATGGAAATAGGGAAGAAACTTTGTATCTTAAAGAATGGTGGGAGAGTTAAATAAAACAATGCACACAAGGAAGTGCTTAGCAGAGTGACTGTGTCATCAGAAGCACCCAGTGTCAGGGCACCTGGGGGGCTCCATTGGTTGAGCGTCTGACTCCTGATTTAGGCTCAGATCATGATCTCAGGGGTGTGAGATGGACCCCTGAGGCTCTGTGCTGGGCATGCAGACTGCTTAACATTCTCTCTCTCCCTCTCCCTCTGTTCCTTCCCTAACCCTCTCTCACCCTCTCTAAAAGGAAAGAAAGAAAGAAAGAAAGAAAGAAAGAAAGAAAGAAAGAAAGAAAGAAAGAAAAAGAAGACGCAGCATCCAGCCTCTCATCAGATACTAAGAACCCTCTTCACCTAGTTTACAAATTTGCCTGAAACTGTATTTTTTTATGAATGTACTTTTATTGGTGTTCAATTTGTCAACATATAGAATAACACCCAGTGCTCATCCCATCAAGTGCCCCGCTCAGTGCCCGTCACCCAGTCACCCCCATCCCCCGCCCACCTCCCCTTCCACCACCCCTAGTTCGTTTCCCAGACTGAAACTGTATCTGATCACTATGGAGACCCCCAAGCCTAGCACATAGTAAGTTCTATTCTGCAGAACTATCAGGTCATACACTACTAGTGTCGGACTGAGAACATCCTGGAAGATTTCAACACTTTCTAAACTGCTTTCCCTCAATCACCATCTTTTTAGGTAAGGCTGCTAAATCTCCCGCCTTCACACCAAAACCCACGCTATGAGATAGAACAGGGCAGTTATAAGTAAAAGATTGCCAGGTATCCTAGTTTGGTATCATACAGGTCTTCCTTCCCTGTATCTCCGATAATCTAAACTCAACCAGCGTGACATTTCACAAGGTAATTGAGGGGTTTTGTGGTGGGGACACTTTTCCCAGACCCTTGGAAAGGCATTCTTCAGTTATCTGGTAGGCAGATCCCCTCAGAAAAGTCTCAGCAACTCCTGGCAGGGAGAAAACTTGCTCTGAGTGAGGAGGACCCACAAGACCCACATCCCCCCTGTCCTGCCCCTACCATGCACCTGCCCACAGCACCACAGGCTCTCCTTCTACCAATTACTTTCCCTACCTCCAACTAATTGCTTGGAAGTTGTTGTCACTTTATACTGTCACTTTTGTGGTGTAATTTCCCCAGGGGGGAGTCAAAACCCACATATCAGAGTGGGTGCGCAGAATGATTTGATGACTTATAAAAATGATCAAGTCTTCCTTAAAGCCTGTGGGCAGGTGTTTTATCACGAGGCATTTCAAACAGACAATAAAGGAAAGGAACAAAATAACATCTTAGTCACCACCATTCTGATTATCCTCATTTCCCCCATGTTTTCTTGAGATGTTTCTAAGGAAATATAATATCCCAGATATGAAGCCCTCCTTATATCTTTTCTTGAAGGTGCAGTTATTATGAGTATTCTTTTAACTTTTAACTAAACAGCAGGTTTTAGCACAGTAGTGAACATCTAAAGACAGCATTCAAAGGCTGAGTAACAATTTTCTTCTTATGTTGCCATGGGTTTTAACCTAGTTAGTCTTAGAGTGTGTTGTCTTTCTCACGTACAGCGCATCTCTTTTTCATTTTTCCAAGAATCTCAAAACCAGAATTAGAATTCACCAGGCTATTAGGTTGTGAACAAAAAAGAAAAAGATCTAATTTTACTTTGAAATTTTTACCTGACTTCAGTCTAAGTAACAAGTTTAAAATGCCCTAAGACACATGATGTGATGAGACTGGGTGTTTTACAGCTAATGAATTACTGAAAACCACATCTGAAACTTAATGATGTACGTACTATATGTTGGCAAATTGAATTTAAATTAAAAAATAAGATGCCATAAGACATCCTGATGATCTTGTGTAATATCAAAAACTAAGATATTTGATTTCATATATATATGTGAAAAAATATATGTATGTGTATATATATATATATATATGATTTTAAGACTTTATTTTTAAGTAACCTCTATACCCAATGTGGGGCTTGAACCCACACCCTGAGATCAAGAGTCACATGCTCTAGTGATTGAGCCAGCCAAGCACTGTGATTTCATGTTTTTCTCCCCAGAGAATAGCCATTTAGGGTTGCAAATATCCCTGCAAAAATAACTAGTTGGCTTTTGCCCAGTTGAAAGTCTGCCTATCCAACTGACTTTTTACTGATTTCCATAAAAATTTGAATGTTAACTTCATTCAAATTTACATAACTCAAGGTGAGAGTCCAATGAATGTAAATACTATATATTTTTAGTTATTAACTAAATTTTAGTTAGTCTATAAAATTTTCACATTTTAGAAGCCTGGACTGTCTAGAAATTTAGAAGTTTTTGATATTTTCCAAGGACCCATTTGGAAAATCCGAATTTCCTCATCTTCCCCTAAGCCCTTTAATTCAAATTACTCTTTGATAAAGTATTACACCAATTCTCAAAGAAGAAAATCTCTAGGAGCGTGTGCCCTCTTTCCCCACCTACAGGCCAAAGAGTGAAACAACTCATAATCTTTGCAAGACATTTTTTCCCAGAATTCTTAAGCCTTCTAAACTGTATCAAATTACCTTTTTTTCCTCCAACACAGGAATGCCTGTAACATTTTGTACTTCTGATAATTTGTTATTACATCCTTATCTAATGCTACAGTTATTTATGAGCAAGTCCTATATCCCCTTTTAGACACTGGATATATCTCTTAAGTGATAGGTCTGTATGTTCCCGTTCATCTTTCATGGCACTTAACTCAATGTGTTCACACAGAGAAGAATGAAGGAAGGAACAAATGACCAAACAGACAAACACATTAACTTTAACTTGGAGACAGATTATCATTCATCCCCATTTGGTCTTGTTATACAAGAAAAGATGACAACCATAAGAAAACGCTCCCTGGCAGTGTGAGGTATGGAAAAGTGGTGGAAAGTATGGTGGAAGTGGAAAGAACACAACCCTGAGGGTCAGATTCTTGCTTTTCCAATCCTGGCTTTGCCACTGGCTAGGACATCATTGAGTGACATTTTCTCTTAGCCTTGCTTTCTCTGTGTCTAAATATAATACTATCTATCTTACAAAGGTGTATGAATATCAGTAGTATAGCATAAGAGAAAGTGCCTTGTTCTCATAATAAATAAATAATAATGAACTTGATTGTACCTGGAAAAGCTGCTTACTCATAGAAAGATGAAATATATAGGGGCACCTGGGTGGCTCAGTTGTTATGCATCCAACTCTTGGTTTTGGTTTAAGTCATGGTTTCAGTGAGATCCAGTCCCACATCAAGCTCTGTGCTCAGCACAGATTCTCTGCTTGGGATTCTCTCCCCCTTTCTCTCTCTGCCCCTCCCCCTGCTTCTGTGCATGCACTCTCTCTCTCTCTCTCTCTCTCTCTCTCTCTCTCAAATAATAAATAAATCTTTTTTTTTTTAAAGAAACGAAAGAAAGATGGAAGATCCAGACTCCAGATCTGGCTCTGTCATCGGCTCAGTCAGTCATTCATTCTTTCTGAAACTCCCATTTCTCATTGGTGAAATTGAAAAGTTGTATTTATAATCTTTGTGGTCTCTCTCAGCAATGTGACTTAGAAAATAAACGTCTAACACATCAACTCATTATCATAGTATATCTGGGTTAACAGAACTCCATAATTTCCTTTTAAAAAAAAAATAGCAACACAGTTGACAAATTTATAGTCACTACAACTTCTAAGTTTTGTTTCTGACATGAGAAAAATAAGGATCTGACTTAAAAAAAACTATGCATCTCTCAGAAAAGAGTATTTAATTGCCTTTATATATGACACCATCCACTGAGCATATTTTTGCTTCAACATATTTTTGCTGAATGAATGGATGAATAAGTCCTTAGTGGGTGTTTGCCAAAAGTTCCATGAATAATAATACATATTCACTACTAGGTTGGATTCTTTATAGACAGCCAGCTTAGCTTTAGCTTTTCTTTTTTTTTTTTTTTTTCCTTTCCCCAAATTGGTTTTGAGCCACTCATAGGATTCATAACTTTAAAAAACAGGTTGAACCTGAAATTGCCCCAGCAGGAAATGATCTAAGGAGCATAGTATAAGTGGAAGAGAGATGCCTTCTCCAGAAAAAGAAAAAAAAAAAAAGATAGTTCTTTTCATTTTCTAGTTCCCAAGATGAAATAAGAAAATGTCAACAAGTAGCTTTATTCTCATCTCTCTGATTATATTGGTTGAAGTTGTAAAATCAAATGCAAAGTACAGAGCAACTAAATCTCCAAGATCCACAAGGCATATTTTTTCAGGTAGGGCTGGCCTCCCCACTGCATCTCTGGATGAATCACTTGGCAGGAGGCAGGCAGAGGGGGATGAATTGACATTCTGTGAGCAAAGCAGCACATAACTGGACTCAGAAGATCTGGGTCAAGCCTTGACCCACAAAGAAACTATTGATGTCAGACAGGGAGATACGGAGGGCAATAGCTAAGAGAGCCATTGGACAGAGGTAAAGGTGATACAATGCATCCTATTGGCATCCTTCACAAGGAAGACCAAGATGTACAAGTGCCATTGGGAAGGGAGGTCTGACATAAGGAGCTGCTGCATTTGCTTGTTGTAGAAAATTTGCCATGTTGAAGAAGTATCCAAATATAAGAGGATGGTTTCAGTTCCTTGCTTTCAATATCCTCTCTACAGCCCAAACTTCGCATAATATGCGGAAACAACTTTGGCTATTTTCTCATGAATGATAGCACAGCTTAGTGTTTGTCCAGAAACCCAGAAAAACTATTATTCTAGGGAAGTAAGCTCTCTGGGGGACTATAACATAGTATATCCTATGGTAGATAGGAGTGGGGTGGTTTCAGCCTTAGTCAAGTGCAAAGAAGTTACCTAGTACCTTCCCTGCAATATGGGCAACAGAGGCTCCTGCCCCGGATCCCGTACTTTAGAGAGCTCACTCTTGCTCTTCTCTGGCCATGCTATTCCTTCATGGCCAAAGGGACACACCAAACTGGCACCCATAACCTCTCTCCTAAATCACATTCTGTGTACCCAAGACCCTGGAATTTCCTTCCCCAAATACCCTGAGCCCTCTTCCAGAGCCTGCACTGGTCTATTCTCTGCATCTGGCCCAAGGGTGGACAGAAGAACTGAAATATCCACTCCTAGACCTACAGGTGGCCATGGACAGCTATTGGAGAAGTAGTGAAAGGTTGATAAAGCCCATATGTGCAAGGCATGGCTACCCACATGTGCCATGTTCCAAGGCCCTTCAGTACAGGATGGAGCCAGTAGTAAGAAGGAGAGGGTGCCGGGAGAGGGGAATTGCAGGCATACAATATTAAGTGGTCCAAGAATTCTAAATTTGAGCTTGCCTTCCAATCATGAAAGTGTATTAGTTAATATAAAAGGATAGAACATATTTTGTTGAGAAAGTTATTAGCTTGGTTTATGACTTTAGACCTAAGGCATGTGAGCATCTTTTTGTATTCTTTACTGGGCCCTGCAAATGTTGGAAGTGGGGTGAGCACAACATGCATTTCAACCCGATATTGATTATTTATTGCTTTTGTGGTGACATAAGTGGTCTGAATTTGGTGGGTAGTGAAGGGTAGTTTCTTTGATACATATCAATTTTAAGTCTGTCAAAGAGATTGTTATGCTCTATATCCGGGGTAATTTTTAACCTCATGTCAATAATTCTTGACAATATCAGAAGAGAGGCTATAGTTTTTAGTGCACACGAAAATGAAGGTGTCAGATTAGATGATGGTTTCAAGAAGTCACTCCAGTGATAGCTGCTCATTTTATTTAAATTTCTAAACATTTTTTCCTAAGAGTCTTTATAAAAGGATGTTGTGAAGTCTGAGAATTTAGCAAACTAGTGATTTTCTGTATTTTGATTTGTGTTAGAGAGAGCCCTATCAAAATATTTAAACATCTTTAATTTTTAAAAATGTTTAGTAGATCTCAAAACTTGCCCTGGTTATTAATATAGTAACTCTGCTGGGCTGTCATGTTCACTTGCCTTGCTGCTTTGCAAATCATAAAAATACCAAATAGACACTGAAGTCTTGTTAAATGCATCCTGACACAGTACAGAAGTCTGTTTTATAGTCTGTTTCTAACACTGTTTAAGGCACTTAGTTGCCAAGGAACCTTGTTATCGCAGGATCTTGCCCGTGCTCCAGTCCTAACAGCAATCTTGGGAACAGCATCCTCGTAAAACGCCAACAACCATGAATACAGATGTTTTCAAAGTCTTTGTAAAAAAGGAGTAGAATATAGTTGACTCTTCCTGGCTCCATCATTGGGTTTCATGCATTCAATTAATGTTTTGAAATGGATATTAAATTCCATTATCTTACTGGTTTGGACATGCAAAGTATAGAGGTAAAAGAACATCCTGAAAAGAATACAAGTTCAATCACTATCCAGATGAGACCCTTATAAGGACAATTCCTTTCCAGTGACAAACAATCCAAAATCCTCTCTTACTTCTCCCTTACTTCTCCCCTTCCAAACAAGTGCATGTACCCCAGGTAAATCCTTTCACAAACCCCAGATATTGCTCAGGCTGCTCTTCTTTACCCTTGGGTGCCATGTTGCTTTTATTCTTTTACCACCTCGCTTATGTGATGGTAAGCTGGTATTTACTTCCTGACTGCTGGAACACAGTCACAGCTGTCATAGCTAGCTCGATAGACACTTGGACACTCCCCTGACAGTGACATTCCTCATCCTGGCCCTGCCGGCCAGCACTAATTCTACCACCACTGTCTCTGTTTGTTCTCACCATGTTAGTTAGTTGAAGAAGCTGTGAAAAGCAGGGACATCTGAACTATAGAGTCTCCATTGCCCAATGCAGAGCCTTGACCTCACTCTTTTTTCCTGAAGCAGAATGAGTCAAAGCAGCTATCCAACTCTTCTACAGAGATGGTCTGGACAGTTTTATTTATTTCCTCTGGTCAGCAGGCTACATATTATCCTCTTCTCTAAGATGTTTCTTTTTTACATCTTCTAAGTCCCTTATCATAAGACTTATTTGTATCTCCTTATATTATTTACAAGTGTCTGAGATATTAAGACAACTACTCAAAATTAGGGGTGTGACTAGGAGAGGAGGGGGAAGCATGTTTCTGTTTGGATTCCTAAGGGACACGGCATAAGCTCCCTGCTGTGGAAACTACTCTCTTTCATTATAAGGGCTGCAGCCTTTAACTATGGCCACACTGCATCTACTCACCTGTCTTCGTTGGGTGGTAAAAATGAAACCAGGAGAGATGGATACTACCAAAATGGAATTAAAGAACAAGACACAGAAGAGGTTTGCTTCTATCCTCATTCTTAGCTCTTATTCCAATAAAGCCATCATTAACTAAGTAATAGTTTTATCATCCTCTAACAGAGAATAATTCTAACTTTCTTTCTGGCATTTGCATTTGTAGGTGATAACTACTCAGAAAAATTCTTATCAAGCATAATGTATAACTATACACAGCAAGGCAAGCCAAACCATCCTACTACTCTGAGAAGATATTAACTGCTCCTTGTCCATAGCTGCCATTTACAAAATCAGCATGACTGTTTATAAATCAGCCTCTTTGACAAAGAGCCTTTGTGGGTCAAGCTGTCTTCTCCTACTTACCTCAGGCACAGCCTTGGCTATGGTTCTTAGAAACCAAGTAGCAGCACTACTCAAAATTTTTCTTCAGAGGGTACTTCAAGTTTTTCTTTCATTTCAACTTGATGTCCTATAGTTCTCAAGATGGAAAATAATGATTTTTTTTCAAAGAAGCCTTTATTTATTTATTTATTTATTTATTTATTTATTTATTTATTTTATTTATTTATTTATAGATTTTATGTATTTATTCATGAGAGACACAGAGAGAGGCAGAAACATAGGCAGAGGGAGAAGCAGGCTCCTCACAGGAAGCCTTATGTGGGACTTGATCCCCAAACTGGGATCATGCCCTGAGCCAAAGGCAGACACTCAATCACTGAGCCACCCAGGGATCCCAATAATGATATTTTCTTCCTGACAATTCATTTCAGAATCATTCAGCATTGTGATGACAGCAAGAGAATACGGATGAGGTTCTATCAATATCAGATGGAAAGATAGTGACTCTCAGTATATAATTCCACAAATAGTTACAGAATATATGGCTGGACTCATGCTAGGTGATAAGAACATAAAGTCACACAGCATGGAAGAAGACATACACCTTGGTCTCCAGGGACTAATAGCTTAATGTGGGGGAAAGACTGAAGTAACCCAGCAATGACAGCAAGTTTATTTGGCAAATGTTCTGATAGACCTATATTTGGGTAGGGAGAAATACTTGCAGTACAAAAAGAAAAAGGGTATGCAATCACACTGTGGGAGGCAGTGTCAGGAACTACCTTCAAGAGTCATGCTTACATTGAATCTTGAAGGCCAAGTCTGATATGGAAAAGGTGAGGGGGAAAGGAAAGAGCAGGGGCATTCTGGGGAGAGGCCCTTGTACATGCAAGGGAACAGAGGTACAGAAGCTTCCTATGTCTTCAGAATTGCAAATACAGATAGGAAAGAGGGCAGGTTGAGGGATGGTAGGAGGTGGGCTAAAGAGATGTCTGGACCCAGATCATGAAGGACTAGTAAATTAAGCTCAGTTTAGAGGATCACAGACTGGATTAAGCTATCCATTGTACCATTTGTACCATTGTATCCATTTGGCATTTGTATAAATGCCAAAAAGGACATAGAATGTTATCTTCCTTGTACATTTCTGTATCCTCAGCGTGGTACATGGTAGACTATCAACACGTGTGTTGAATAATTAAATTACTTCATTAATTAAACCCTATCTCCAGGAAGGAAGTATATTTTTACCAATGACAAGGGCAACTTTTATTTATAGTAGCATATAGTTACTGAGGAATGAAGAAAAATAACATAAATCACAAAAGATATACTAAAGATAGACAAATGTTTTGCTTTTTTAAAAAGATGAACAAAATTGACAAACCTTAGCTAGACACAAGAAAAAAGAGATTTCAAATAAAATTAGAAATGAGAGGGATGCCTGGGTGGCTCAGCAGTTGAGCATCTGCCTTTGGCTCAGGGCGTGATCCCAGGTCCTTGCATGGAGCCTGCTTCTCCCTCTGCCTGTGTCTCTGTCTCTTTCTGTGTGTCTCTCATGAATAAATAAATAAAATCTTTTTAAAAAATTAGAAATGAAAGAGGGGACATTACAACAGATACCACAAAAATACAAAGAATCATTAGAGATTACTATAAAACAATTATATGCCAATAAATCAGATGACCTAGAAGAAATTGATAAACATCCAACCTATCAAGAGTGAATCATGAAGAAATGGAAAATCTGAAGACATGATGACTAGTAAGGACGTTCAATAAGTAATAAAAAATAAAAATAAAAATAAAAAAACAACCTCCCAACAAACAAAAGTCCAGGACCAAATGCCTTCATTGTTTTTTTCTCATTGGCAAATTCTACCAAACACTTAATGAAGGTTGGATAGCAAACTCTTCCCAAAAGCTGAAGAAGAGGGAACACTTCAGGATCCATTTTACAAGGCCAACAGTTTGACCTGAACCAGTCAGTTGGGAAATGTTTCTTTTCATCACTGCCAATCAGTCTGTCACCGGGGTCCTCTCTATCCCCAAAGACAGATGAAGTCATCTGCACCTTGCTTTTCCCCTAGCAAACAGCCTCTTCTGGGACAATCCTTTTCTTGTACTAATAATTTTCTTGTCCCCATCTCCCGTCTATAAGAACCTTCCATTGTGTACAACTCCTTGGGATGCCTCTCTACTTGCTAGATGGGATGCTGCCCAATTCATAAATCATTTAATAAAGCCAATTAGACTGTCATATTTACTTGTTTGAATTTTGATATTTAGTAGAAGTGGTGGCAGTGAAAGCATTGGAAGGAAACTTCCAGCAGCATTTGGGGACAATGAGAAACACAGGCATGGTACCTGCAAACTCTGAGCTCACTGTCTTTCTCACAGTTTCCAGGGTCTCTGCTTAAACTCCTCTCAGTCTGAATTGTCACTTTGCAATTGTCACTTTGCATTTGAGCCCCTGATCTAATTGGCTTTCCTTTACAGAGTAGGTGAGCTTGACCTTGAGGACAGTTATGCCCAGAGCCAACTGAGCTGGCATATTTACCTGGAGCCTAACTAAGCTAGCAGAACGGTCTGCCTGGAGCCAAGCCTCTAGCCTTTCAGGCCACAACTCCTCGGCTGAAAATCCTCAGCAAGGTTCCATGGGAATTGGTGATGGTGCACACAGGGCCAGGATGCAATACTGCGGATATAGTAAGGCACTTGTTGGTTTGTCTGGTTTTCTGTAAATAGCAGGCTATTGCTAGTGGGATCTCAAAGGCCAAAAAGCACAAAATCAGTGGGCATGGATCAAGCATTTAAAGACTGTTATACCTCTCAAGAAGACTCCCATGAAAGGATAATTTGGTCATGGAACAAGTTAGATCGACACTGGATCACCTGCCAACCTCAAGAAAACTTCCTTGCAAAAAGGTACACTATAAAACATGCACAATTCCCAGCCCTGAGGCACACCCCTTGTAGGTTATTAGTTCAGCTCCAAGAAACCCAAAGACTTAGCTAATGGGATCTTTAAGTTCCAAAGAGTCCACATACTGCTTTCCAGCACACCTGCTTATTTTATGTCTAAGCACAATAGTCCCAGAAGTTAAATGTACCTAGCAATATAAAAGAAATTATTTTAAAAACTTAGAATTACAGTGGCCATTATGGTGACTGTTCTAAGGAGACAAGATTGTTCATTTAAGAACAATGTACTTGAAAATAAAAGCTCTTAAAAAAAAAACAAAACTCGGGGCACCTGCATGGTGCAGTCAGTTAAGCATCCACTCTTGATTTCAGCTCGGGTTTTGATCTCAGGGTTGTGAGATCAAGGCCCATGTAGGGCTCTGCGCTTGGTGTGGAGTCTGCTTGAGATTCTTGCTCTCTCCCTCTGCCCCTCCCCTGACTCTTGCATGCTCTCTCTATTCTATTCTATTTTACTTGGTATACCGAAACTTCCGAAAGTCTTCAAGATTCCAAAATAGTCGCATTGAAAGATTTGTAACAAAAGGTTAATGAAAGAATTAAAAACATAAAAGGTATTGAGGACAAAAGGCTCTAACACTGCTTGACTCCTACTCCTCTTTGTCCTTATCTGAGGACTCAGTCTTTCTGTCTGAACTGCCTTTCCACTTGGAAGAGATGGTTACCTTTTAAAATAAGACTACCTAAGGTTACAAGTGATCCTCCTTAGAGATCATTCACTCTTCTTAGTCAAAGACTAACTAAGGACCATAGTTAATTTCTTGAACCAAGGGAGAGTGCTCAAAAGTTGTCTTAAACATAGATTACCACCTAAGCCAGCTGAGAAAGGGAAATAAAAATTCATGGTATTCCTTCCTTTCCAAATCCCAACCCATTGGTTATTGATCCTTTTCTCCTGAGAATAGCTGTTTCCTTCTTGCTCATCTTGTTTTTCCTTCTTGCTCATCTTGTTTTACATTCTGAGAACATGGCTTGGCTTTCTGCCTGCCTTGATTCTTTCTTTGGCTCTCTCTGGGAGTGGCTCTAGTTCTTATAAAAATAGTATCTTTTACACCCTCCTTGAGGATGCCTCTTGGGTCCATGAGGTTGTTATATATTGCCAGAAATCTTTACTTTTGTCCCAGCTAAACCCTAACAAGATATTTTTTAAAGATTTTACAAATCTGTAATAAAAAATCTGGCCAAATTAAAAGCTGATATTCAGAGCCTGATAAAAAAATTTTAGGCCTTCCCCTCTAAATAAAGCCATACCCTCAAAACAAGAAGACTTTCTTTTTTTGACTTTCCATAGGAAGATGGATGTGTGAAATATTTGATATGTTTTAGGCAACAGCCCAATTCTTTGAGAAACTAAAAACAGCCATGTTTTACAAATCTAGTCTTTATAGGACCAGAGGTATAGTTCCAAAAATAATTCAAAGACCAATCATTTTTACTAATTTCAAAATCTCCAGTACTTATCTCAAAGAGCATATAAGTGTTATAAAAATTCTGTCCTTAAGAGAATAGAAGTTCTTCTAGAAAGTGCTTTTTTTTTTTCCTCGTGCCTTCACAATATACAATGTTTTGCCTGTTTTTCTGCAAGAATTCTTTATCTAGCCCATTTCTTTAAAATTCAAATTCCAGGGATCCCTGGGTGGCTCAGCGGTTTAGCGCCTGCCTTTGGCCCAGGGTGCGATCCTGGAGTCCCGGGATCGAGTCCCCCGTCAGGCTCCCGGCATGGAACCTGCATCTCCCTCCTCCTGAGTCTCTGCCCCCCCCCTCTCTCTCTGTCTATCATGAATAAATAAATAAATCTTTAAAAAAAATAAATAACTGGAGGGTATTATGCTGAGTGCAGTAAGTCAATCGGAGAAGGACAAACATTATATGTTCTCATTCATTTGGGGAATATAAATAATAGTGAAAGGGAATACAAAGGAAGGGAGAAGAAATGTGTGGGAAATATCAGGAAGGGAGACAGAACATAAAGACTCCTAACTCTGGGAAATGAACTAGGGGTGGTGGAAGGGGAGGAGGGCGGGGGGGTGGGGGGCAATGGGTGACGGGCACTGAGGGGGACACTTGACGGGATGAGCAATGGGTGTTTTTCTGTATGTTGGTAAATTGAACACCAATAAAAATTAATTTATTAAAAAATAAATAAATAAATAAATAAATAAATAAATAAATAAAAGAAAATTCAAATTCCAGGGAGCTAAATCTTATCAAGTAAAAACAAGGGAAAGGTGATTTAAAACTTGATTTGCCAAAGACAAACACAAACCTTAAGTGTTTTCTCCACAAATATATATTAAAAAAAAGCATTAGACATCTGGATCAATAATCTTAAAGTATTCCATTTATCAGAAAAACAAACTCAGATTCAACTTTCATAATTAGTAACTTTGTACCTATTTCAAGGCAGTAATTTGAAAATAAAAGCTATCAGGGGCACCTGGCTGGCTCAGTTGATGAGCATGAAACTCTTCACCTCTGGGTTGTAAGTTCAAGCCTCACATTGGGTGTAGAGATTACTTAAAAAATAAAGTCTATAAATAAATTAATTAATTAATTAATTAATAGAAGCTAGAATGTCTGCATCTATCTGTATGTTCATGTATGTCTATCTGTTGTAAATGTGTTTCTATCTCATGATGGTATTGCTGAAATTTGCAGAAGAATTCTGCTTAGTTGGTTTGAAGGCAAGTGCTTGTAAGAAATGACTATTCTGAAACTCAAAACAATAAAAACTAACCCAAATGCTTTAAGTCTGTGTGACCTGGAAAGAATATTTGATATGAAAGCTAGTTTGCAATTGATGGTATAATCAAAACGTTGGGGAGGAAGAATTTTATCTACCCTTCAAGATTCTTCTAGCTGGACTTACTTTATATATATATATATATATATATATATATATATATATATATATATATATATTCATGAGAAACATAGAGAGAGAGAGGTAGAGACACAGGCAGAGGGAGAAGCAGGCTCCATGCAGGGAGCCTGAGGTGGGACTCGATTCTGGGTCTCCAGGATCAAGCCCTGGGTTGAAGGCGGTGCTGAACTGCTGAGCCACCCGGGCTGCCCTTCTAGATGGACTTAGAATCAAACTGACATGAGACAGATTAAAGGAGAAAATAAAATTTAAGCGTGTATGTACAAGAAATCCACACAGACATGAAAATTCCAAAAATACTCAGATAACAAGATTCATATGAGCTAAAGAGAGGGGCAGGGGTGTGAGAATCCAAGAGGAGAAAGATCACTAGCAGGAAGGTGAAAGGAGGTATAGGGCACACAGGTGCCCTATAATGCAGATAAGTCTCTTAGGTAAAGAGGAATCTGTTAATTACTCCCTTCCTGGTAAAGCAGGTAGTCAAAGGGGTGGTAAGGGACTTCTCCTGAACTACTGGGTTTTGACTACTTTTAATGAAATTAATCAAATTAATCTCAATTTTGACTACTTTTAATCAGATTAATCAAATTAATCTCAATGTCAGAGTGGTCCATCATGGAGCTGCCTTCCCCTGGCCCCTACAAAAATAAATATGTCTTCAGAGCTATTGACATTAAATATAAAATTTTTATTCTACCTGAGTTTACTAGCCAAATAAGTTTATGTTATCTCTTACAAAAAAAAATTATTTTATTTATTCATGAGAGACACAGAAAGAGAGAGAGGCAGAGACACAGGCAGAGGGAGAAGCAGGCTCCATGCAGGGAGCCCGACGTGAGACTCGATCCCGAGTCTCCAGGATCAGTCCCTGGGCTGAAGGCCGCGCTAAACCACTGAGCCACTCAGGAATCCCCTCTTACAAAATTTATTGACAAAAAATAGTAGCTTATAATAATGACTGACTTTGTCTAATGTTTAATTAAGTTTTTGTAAGTAATCTAAACATAACTATTAAAAACAAGTAGGTTGAGGGATCCCTGGGTGGCGCAGCGGTTTGGCGCCTGCCTTTGGCCCAGGGCGCGATCCTGGAGACCCGGGATCGAATCCCACGTCGGGCTCCCGGTGCATGGAGCCTGCCTCTCCCTCTGCCTATGTCTCTGCCTCTCTCTCTCTCTGTGACTATCATAAATAAAAAAAATAAAAAAAAAAAGAGTTTAAAAAACAAAAAACAAAAAAAAAAAAAAAAACAAGTAGGTTGAGGTGCCTGAGTGGCACAGTTGGTTAAGCATCTGACTCTTGGTTTCAGTTCAGGTTGTGATTTCGAAGGTGGTTAGATGGAACTCTGCATCAGGCTCCCCACTGAGCATGGAGTCTGCTTAAGACACTCTTTCCTTGATTTTTCAGGAGGAGACTCCTAACTCTGGGAAATGAACAAGGGGTAGTGGAAGGGGAGGTGGGGGGGATGGGGTGACTGGGTGATGGGCACTGGGGGGGGCACTTGACCAGATGAGCATTGGGTGTTATAGTATATGTTGGCAAATCAAACTCCAATAAAAAAAATATACAAAAATAAATAAATAAACAAACAGCCTCAAACAGCAAAAAAATGACACATTTTCCTTCTCCCTCTTCCACTTCCTCTTGCTCATATGCTCACTCTCTCTAAAATAAATAAATAAATAAATCTTAAAAAAAAAAAACAACTAGGTTAAATTGAAAAGTTTTAGGTAAATGTTCTTAATACTGTAGGGGCCAAGGGCTGACCACCCTAAGATGGGCCATTTTGGCATGAACATTATTTTGAATTAAAAGCAGTCAAAACCCAGCAGATTCAGGAAAACCTCTTTATCTCCCCTCCTCCCCCATATACTGCCTGCCTGTACCAAGAAGAGCTTTTAGTAGAGATTCCTCTTTATCTAAGAAACTTACCTGCATAGCAGGGCAACGTTTGTTTCCAAACACCTCCTTTTACACTCTTGCTAATGATCTTTCTGTTTTGTATACCCTGACTCCTACTCTTCTCTTCAGTTCCAGTTGTCCTATTAGCCTCATGTTGCCTGACTTTAACATTTCATGTCTATGCATGTAAGAAACTAAATTTGATTGTCTCTTGTAAATCTGTCTCCTATCAATTTGATTCTTAGTCCAGCTAGAAGGACCTTAAAGGGAAAATAAAATTTCTCCCTCCCCAACACTAGTTTTCTCCAAACTTTCTGGTAACTTGAAAATTTTTAAAGTTTTGCTAAATTAAATAAGGAGTTGAATTAAATTCATTAAATATGTAAATCATTTCCAAATAAGACAAAATACTAGAATACTAATTACTAAATATAGTTTCATCTGCTTTTGGCTTCTTCTTACAGAGAAACTAAAAATGTTTGTATGCTAATGTTACATTAAAATAAACTACAAAGGCATATGCTTCTAAAAATTCTTAAATATATTCATAAATTTTCACTTTAAAAAAATGGTGAGGGCAGCCCAGGTGGCTCAGCGGTTTAGCACCTGCCTTCAGCCCAGGATGTGATCCTGGAGACCCAGGATCGAGTGCCACATTGAGCTCCCTGCATGGAGCCTGCTTCTCCCTCTGCCTGTGTCTCTGCCCCTCTCTCTCTCTCTCTGTGTCTCTCATGAATAAATAAATAAAATCTTAAAAAAAAAAAAGTTGATATGACAAACTGTTCACAATTGCTTAATTTTCACTAGATACCAAGATTACTAAGGGTTAAAAATTCTAATTAATATGCAATTAAAACTACTAAAAATAGCGTGATAGCATCTTCATGTGCCAGGAAAATAAGATAAAAGATATGTAAATCATAATACTTTTACCTTAAAATGAAGCTAGTTTAAAGTGAAAAATGAAGACAAAATCAGAATATAGAAAAAAATTATAAATTTATTTTTAAATTTTAATGTGTGGTCAAGCTGGCTAAGATTAAAGTAAGTTTTAATATCCAAATTAAACTGGTACAAATGTTAGTTAGGATGCAACTGGAAGTTACTCAAATCAGAGGGCTGAAAATTATTAGCAGAAAAGAGGAGGAGGAAGGAACAAAGGCAGGGAAATAATGTGTTTTGTTTCACAAAACCAGCAGTTCCCACCTACGAGATGCAAGGTTTTCTCACTTGATAGTCCTTTGCTACGTGTGTCTTGCCTGGTAGTTCCTTACATGAGCCAGTGTGACCCTGTTTGGAGCGGAGGACCTGTGCAGAAGTCCCCCTGAGCTGTCCTGAAGTTACCTTTAGCTCATTATAATACAAAGATCTCCTCCAGTGCGTTGGGTTTCCTGTCATCTTTTGAACATATGATGTGTGTACTAGCATGTTGACATGCTAGATTTATACAAACAAGCCAAAGCGCTTAAGTAATAGAGTATGTGTGAGTTCCTTAGTGTATATGTAAGCTCCCTACCCCTTAATACATTGCTTATTAGCTTCCTGTGCTAACTCTACAGGAAAATAGTGCTTTGAGAGCCATCTCCCTGTCTCCTTATTCGTAACGAGTAATATAAGTTCTTTGCCTCCAATACTTCCTTAGGTTGTGTTCAATTTAATTCATCCCAAGCAGCAAACTTCTGAGTTCAGTTACACAAAATTAAAATCTGGTCTTCTGTCTGTTAAAAGGATAAAGTTTTCTTGGACTTTGGTCTGCTTTTGATATTAATTTCTATAAATTTATTTAACTTTTAAAATACTAAGTTTTATAATGATCAATGATCTTATTTAGAGAAGTGCTTATAACTTTTTCTGATATTTTTGGCAAACTGGCCAAAATCAAATTCTAAAAAAAAAAAAAAAAAAAAGTCTTTGAACCTAAAGTATTCCAAAAGATTTATCAAACTAATTAGGCTCATTTAATATGTAAATTATATAGAAAATACTGTCAAGGAAATAATATTAAGACTTTTTCAGATTATATTTACAAAATTGTGGTCCATGTTGATAAAGTCTATTCTACTTCTACAAAAACACTGGCTTCTCCTTGCTAGACTTTTGTTATCCTAATGTCATTGTGACATTGGGGGGGAAAATTAATATAGACAAATAATGATTATAAATTCAGTACACATGAGAAGCCCAAGATGTCACTTGGTTCTTCTTAGTCCCTGACAAACCTCATTCATCAGTTTTTGCATTCCTTCACTGACCATAGTACACTTAAGATGACTCAAATTATGAATAGACATTGGTGTAGAGACTTCTACAAAATTTTAACACCTGCAACTGAACTTAATTACACTACCACTTAGTATGAGTTATTAATATGTTCTTGTATTGTATATGTGTTTTCTGGATGGATTAAAGCCTTTCTTTGTCACAAGGCTGATAGCTTTACAGTTGAAATTTTTTTTTTAATTTTAAAAATTAAAAATTTGTTTCCCAATTGGGTTGTACTTTCCACTATCCCTAGAGATCAAGACACCTATTTTACTTAGGATAAATCATAGGAGTCTTAACAGAAACCTGGTGAAATTTTTGAGTAGGGAATAATTAGAGAGGAAGACAAACCATGAGAGACTCCGGACTCTGGGAAACAAGCAAAGGGGTGTAGAAGGGGAGGTGGGTGGAGGAATGGGGTAATTGGGTGGCGAGCGTTAAGGAGAGCACATGATGAGAAGAGAACTGGGTGTTACAGTATATGAAGGCAAATTGGGTTTAAATTAAAAAAGGAAAATGTCTTTGCAGGGCAAAGCACTGTTCAGGTGTGCCTTAGAATTCTAACTCCATATATTGTATCCCATCCATGCAATATCCCTTATTTCTATTTAAAATTTATTTGTTGCTTATCTGAAATTCAGCTTTAAACTGGGTGTCCAATATCTCATCTGGCAATAATTTTATATGCTTGCAGGGTTGGGATATTCTGAGTTAAATAAAGTGATATAAATATCCTTAATGCTGGTCTTCACGGAGCCACTAGTAAGTTCTGGTATATAAAATTTCTCTGGGAGGAAACCGAGGATGCAGCTTTTCTCAAACTTATTTGAACATAAGTTTTTAAATGAGTACCCCCAAAAGCTACTCTGAACGGCAATTTCTTAATTACCTCTGTAGATTTAGTGTCTTATTCACTAAGTGAATACTTAAGATTTCTTTTTTTAAGATTTGTATTTATTTATTTATTCATGAGAGACACACAGAGAGAGAGAGAGACAGGCAGAGAGAGAAGCAGGCTCCATGCAGGGAGCCCCATGGGGGACTCGATTCTGGGACTCCAGGATCATGCCCTGGGCTGAAGGGAGGCGCTCAACTGCTGAGCCACCCAAGGATCCCAATACTTAAGATTTCCTATTAGATTCTGATCAAATCATTTCCCCATGTAATATCATTACATTATTTCATCCAAAAGAAAGTCTGAAATCCCTAGCATGACACAGTGTCTTCCCAGCATCATTCCCAGGTTCTCCTTCCACACGATACTACCTGTATGGCTCATTGAGCTCCCCTCCAACTTCTGAACATCTCCACACTCTTTCAAACCACCATGGTCTTTGCACTATTTCCTCTTCCAGAACTTCCCTCCTCTAGACCCAACTTCTCATTGAATTCCTTAAAACTCATGAATGAGGATGTTCCTGACTCCCCACTATGCACAATGAGTCATTCCTTGCTTCTCCTTCTCATGACAATTGTCTATTAGTACTTAATCTCTATATTATTCATTTACAGGTCTGTCTCCCCTAGTAGTACAGCTAACTATGCAAGGACACAGCTTTCTGCTACTCGTCTTTGAGTCTTCAGCTCATATCATGGTTTTTGACATATAGCACATGCTCAGCAAATGACTGATGAATTAATGAATGGTTAGTGAATGGGATTTTCAAAAAGAAGATGTAGGGTGTGAACCTTTCCTTTTTCCTCAATCATCTCTCTTCTGATCCTGCAGAAGACCTAGCATGTCATCCAAGAAAATAACTATTTAATAAATAGGTACCATTTTATAGAAATTGACTCAGAATTCCAGTACTCCCTCTGAAAAAAAAATGAGAGGCAATATATTTAGGTAAATCTCTGCAAACATAATATAGTATCCATTTGTGAATCTTGGCCCTCCCAATGATTATAATTATATGATAAATTATTTAAATCATGTCTTTCTTTAGTTACATAGTAACACATTCAAAGAAGTTGACTGACATATAACCTGTCTTCCATACATGAGGTAGTATTATTCTCACCTTAAGAAGCCAGGAAAGAATGGGGCACCTGGCTGGTTCAGTTGGTAGAGCATGCGACTCTTGATCTTGGGGTTGTAGGTTGAGGCCCACATTGGGTATAGAGCTTACTTAAAAAAATAAAATCTTAAAAAGAAGAAGAAGAATCCAGGAAAGTGCAAGGAGGCACATAGTCATGCATTAACCTGTTCTTGAGTGATTTAACTGCCTTCAGCAACTAATTAGAGACCCTAAATGCTACAAGAGGTTTATCTGATTCAGGTATCTCTCATTAAAAGTATATGAAGAATTACTTCAAAACTCAGGACTTTATAAATGCAACAAAAAGATTAGTTGAGAATAATGAATCCATACTATGAATTCATTAACTACAGACATATAAATAGATAGAGTCAAGTACATAGAATCCCTTCTGGACTGGAATTTGCTCTCACACAAAGTTTTAATGCATGGAGATTTATTTATGTACACATTTTCAACAACCAAGATCATTTTATTTCAATATTAAAATGTTCATTAAAAGTTGTGATTCTATCAGGGAATCTTAGAAAGAGAGAATTAAAGGCAGAGAAAAGAAGAAGGAAGTAAAAGAAGTGATATCAAGCACAGTAATTGGTATATAGTAAAACTACAAACAGTATTTACTGAGTTGAGTTGAACCAAGATTGGATGAACATAAAGATTTGTGTAATGAGGCAAAGAAAACATTTATTTAAAAAAATGAAAAGGCTATGGGAAAGTAAACACATTATTAGACTTTAGAAATGCACTATTAGGAATGAGAAGTCTGTGGTGGGGGAAAGAGTGTCTGATGACAAATTGACTGACATAAAGCCACCAAAGGCAGGAGGAGCCATTGTTGCAAAGTGGAGAGAAGCTGCTCAGAAGTATGGACCTGACCAGGTCAAGTAAACTAAGCAAAAGTCACACAGCTTTGCCTACTGTGGGCTTTCAAGTGAGGCTTTAACTCTGAGCCCTTATAAGGACTCTACAGTAAAAGTTTATTTATTTGAGATAAGCCGTTTTGAATCACAAAATGAGGAAGACACTCTCTTAGGGGTGGAAGCCTGGAAAGACACAGAGCAGCCTCTGAGTCCCACTGCGCATCTTCTAGTGAGCAAAAGATGATAAATGGAAGGTAGCTTCACAGACCTCGTGGTCGATAAAGGGCATGAAAAGTATCCTTATTTACTAGGGTTGTCTTTATGGTTTTATTCCAGTGACCTATATGTTAGTAATAGTGATAACTAAGCATTCCTATTCCAAGCTTATTCTAAGGGCTTTACATATCAGACACGTAATCCTATTAACAAACCCATGGAGTTAATAACCATTATTTTCAATTTATAAACAAGGAAACTGATACATAGAAAGATTGCTTGGCTAGTAAATGGTAGAGTAGTCATATGAGTCTAGTCAGTTTGACTACCTGTGTTATACCCCAGGGTGGGGTTCTTATAGTAAATGCCCATCTCTCCTTCTCAGTGAGGTCCTAGGAAGAAAAATGGTATGACTGTCAGGGACCCGACAGAAGGGGTATACAACACAAACAAATGCATCAGCGGTCATGTCCGTGCTAAGCCACCATCTGGCACAGAAGCTTGCTCACTCTCTCCAGAAAAGGGATATGATCCAAGCTGGGTCAACAGAAAGCCACCTCCCAACCACAGTGACAGTCCGGGAGGTGGGCATCAGAAATCCATCTGGACCATCTGAGCTCTTTCCCAGATCTTTCCAATTGAAATTCAGAGACGAAAGACAACTCTGGTTGCAAATCTTTCAGGATGTGATTTTGACGCTTGCTGAAGACCACTTTTCCTGCTAAACAGAGAACTTCTAGCATTATTAACAGAGAAGGAGGCTTAAGTGGAGCAGATAAGAGAAGAGAGAGAGGCAGAGAGAGGAAGAATGTGCTGAGTTCTTTACATAGATCACTCTGTTTAACCTAATTTGGGCTTATTTTCCATCACTTGTTGCTCAGAGTGTCCTGTCTGAACACTCTTCTCTCGTTATAGCTCCATCCACCCCTTCTGGTTCTTGGTCAGCTACTGAGGTGCTTCACTCAAGGAAGCCCACAAGGATCCATTTCTATGCCAGTCCACATCCTGTGCTGATTCACATCAGTCTACACCACATTATCTGCATTCTAATTTGTGCATTGTAGAAAAGATTCCAGTCACTTATACCCACCATTCTCAAAGTTTAGCCTTTCTAGCACCTATGCGTTGTATTCATATTGCCATCTCTCTAGATATCTCCCATTTTAACTGCTATTATACAAAGCTAAGGAAATGAACAAGGGCAGGAAATGCTCCAATATTTGGGTGCTTTTTCTTTCCAATGATGAAATGTCTTTAAGCAGAGAATGAGTACCTTACATGTGAAGGGTAGCATGGACAACTTTTTCCTGGAAGTCTGTCCCTCTCTGATTGATAGTCTCTGATTGTCATAGCTGGGGTTAAAAATTGGCTGCTTCCTTTGGAGTTTTGTTTTTGAACTATTTTGTCTCCACCATATGTGAGCCACAGTGTGAATAAATATTTTGCCTACAAGACACAGTTGGTTAGCAGATAAGCAGGTCTTGTCTTCCCCAGTTTATGTTCTAGTAGACAACACTGTCTCTAAATATATAAACAAAAATCAAAGTTTTTGAAAGTAAAAATTGGTGAGACAAAGGTGACAACCAAGAAAAGTTGAGACCAAACTTACTGGTATTACTTCTTACTACAGTTTCAAATTAAGAGCTAAATCTTGGATTCCAGCCAAGTTATAATTTGTTTTGAATTTTTCTTGTATGGCTTTGTATTCAGGAGTCTTCTCCTAATGGAGACCATGTCTTTAGGTCAACTTCTGGGGTCTCAACACGAATGGAGGAAGCTCCCAGTCCTTCCCTCTCTTGGTAGCTCTGAGGACAAGACTGTTCGCCAGTCTGGAAAGTGATTCCATCTTCTGATCCAGGAGAAAACCTCATAAACTAACTTAGTTAGGCTGTCAGTCAAGAAGTCTTTATTGAAAGCCATCTTCAGACCCTTGAGGAGAGAAACAAATGTCAAAGACAACAGAGGAGGCCAGTGCCAAGGGGGTTGGCTGCATGAAAGGCTTTAAGTAAAATTGCAAAATGGGAAAATCTATTTGCCCTATTCCTTTGCTTATGGTCTCTTCTCCATTCTGTACCTATTTTTTTCTAAGATAACTAGATTTGTTTGTTTGTTTTAAGATTTTGTTCATTTATTTAAGAGAGAGACAGAGAGAGAAATCTACCGGGGGGTTGGGGGGCTGGCAAGGGAGAGAAACAAGTAGACTCTCCACTGAGCCCAGAGCCTGATGTGGGGCTTGATGTGGAGTTCAATCCCAGAACACTGACATCATGACCTGAGCCAAAGGCAGACACTTAACCAACTGAGCCACCCAGGAGCCTCATATAACCAATGTTTTTAGGCTCTCCCATCCACTCCTAGACCTGCCATTCATTCATTCCTCCATGCATACATTTATTCATTCAATAAACATATGATTATCCACTGTTCAAGGCAATGACAATGACTAGATAAACTTCCTGGCCCTGAGGGAGCGTTTATCCTGGCCTTTGGGGAGCTTATATCCTAGTGGTGATAGGTAGAAAGACAGAAATACATAGCAGATCAGATATTAATTAGTGCTGTGAAAGAAAATAACTTGGTTAAGGTAGACAGAGAAAGGTTGTGTGTTGTGTGTGCTATTTTTAATTTTACTTTTTACTTGTTATTTATATTTTTTATTTCATTTTTGGCTAGAGGTACTACTGAAAATGGGGTATTTGGGCAGAGATTCAATAGAAGTGAGAGAGTAAACCATGTGGATATGGGATGCTGGGATAGGAAGTCTCAGCAGGGAAAGAAACCACAAAAGCAAAAACCCATAAGGCAGGAGAGTGCTTGGAATGTTGTAGAAACAGCAGGGAACCAGTGTAGTTGGGATCTCAGTAGAGGGGGAGAGAAAGGAGAGGAGGAGCAGGCCAGATCCTGAGGGCAAGGTGGGAGAGTTTTGCCTTTCTTTGTGAGATGGTAGCCACTGGAGGATTCTGAGAAGAATGACAGGAGCTGATGTCCACTTTAGTGGAATTACTTGGGATGTTATGTTGAGAAGAGATGGGCTGGGGCTGACAAAGACAGGAATGGGGAGATCCAATGGAGGCCATTACATAATCCAGGCACAAGATGGAAGTCATTTTGAAAATCTTGAAAAGTTGTCAGATTTTAGTTATATTGTGAAGGTAGAGCCCATGATATGGGTTGATGGAAAAGAAGATCATGCATGCATTACTCTTTGTACTTTTTAAAGATTTTATTTAAGGGATGCCTGGGTGGCTCAGCGGTTGAGCATCTGCCTTCACGTTCAGGGCATGATCCCGGTCCTGGGATCAAGTCCCACATCCAGCTCCCTGCATGGAGCCTGCTTCTCCCTCTGTCTGTGTCTCTGTCTCTTTCTCTGTGTCTGTCATGAATAAATAAATAAAATCTTTAAAATAAATAAAATCTCTTCTTAAAAAAAGATTTTATTTAAGCATTCCGGAGAAAGAGAGGTTGGGGGAAGGGGCAGAGGGAGAGCCAAGAGGGTTGGTCGGAGAAGGAAAAGGAGAATCCCAAGCAGACTCCACACTGAGTGTAGAGTCCCATACAGAGCTCTATCCCAGACCCTGAGATCTGACTTGAACTGAAACCAAGAGTCAGGTGCTTAACTGGCTACATTATTCTACTAAGATAATAATACTGTGGTGGAGGTTTACAGCATACAGAAAACAATAAGAGAATTTATGCCTAGATCTGGCTAACATGTTAAGTTCTCCACTGAAATATAAACTCTATTCAACACTGTGTCCGAAGCTTCTAGGAAATGGCCTCATATATAAAAGGTGTTCAATATAAATGTATATTGAATTGAATTCAATTAAGGAAGTTAGTAAAAGCTTCATGGAGGAGAACAGTTTTGAGCTGAGACAAGGGTAAAGGAGTTTTCTAGGTAATAAATGGGCTATGAGCTAAATATATTAACCATCCTGACACCTCTCCCCATCCCCAAAATGAAATACTGTCTCCTTGTGTAGCAAAAACCTGGGGAAGGGGCAGAGGACTTAAATCACAGATCTCTAAAAATTAAGATATTTACATCAGTTAGTATCCAAGAATGTGCTATGAGAATATAGGAGAATATATTTTTGCCTTCAGGGTTAGGAAGAAGTCCATAAACAAAACCCAAAACATAGACATAAAGAAAAAAACTGATTCATCTTGGGTATATTAAACAAAATGGCATGACACAGAATGGGAAGATATTTAGACTATAACTGAAAAGGATATACAAAGATGTCTAATAAATAAATGAGAAAAAAACAACTATATATAAAATGAGCAAAGGATATACACTGTTAATATCCAATAAAGGAATTCTAAATGGCAAAAAAATATAGGAATAGATACTCGACTATCGGTAATCAGACAGATGCAAATTTATACAATAAGCAGATGCCATTTCCTACCCATCAGATAGACAAAAATTAGTTTGGTGGTACCAAGTTTTGGCAACAATATCCACCAGTAGAAACTCATTATTTGTTACTAATAAAATGTCACAGGCATTCTGGAGTCAAATTTGGCAATCTCTCATACAGCTGAACATGTCATCCCAGTGGTCCAACAATCTTGCTCTTTGTCATATAACCTAGAGAAATTCTTACAAATATTTCCACAAGGAATAAGACCCAAAATGTTTATGATAGTATTAAGAAAAAATGAATTTGAAATACTCAAAATATCCAATAGTTAAATATATACGGAAACATGTATAAACAAAAAGACACTTAACTGGTAGATAGAGTTGTAGAAATTGCCCATAATTTAGTACAGGATAAAAAGCAGTTGAAAAATATGAAATAATGGTTAAGAGGCATGTATTTTAGAATAAGACAGCCTAACAGTACATGTAATGAGAGTTCTACAGAATAGAAATGATAGTCTTGTCTCAAAGACATAACAGCTAAGAATTTTCTATAAATGATAGCAGGTACATATTCTCAAATTTGAGGAGAAAAAAACAACCCTTGGACACAGTGTAATAAGAATTTAGAAAATCAAAGTTAGGAAAGCACTAAAAAAGCACTCATTGCCAGAGGGAATGCAAACTGGTACAACCACTTTAGGAAACAGTTTGGCATTTTCTTATAGTTAAACATATACTTACCATAAGACCAGCAATCCCATTCCTAGCTATTTATTCAAGAGAAATTAAGATATGTATCTATATATATAGCAGTTTTATAATCACCCAAACTAGAAACAGTTAAACATGTCTTTCCACAAGTGAACAGATATTGAACTCACGGTATGCCCACACAATCAAATACTATCCCATAATAAAAAGGAACAGATTAAAAATACAACATGGATAAATCTTCAAATATTATGCTAAATGAAAAAAAACAGACTGAAGGACTATATACAGCATGATTCCATTTATATGATATCCAGGAAAGAGCAAAAAGATAGGGATAGATCAGTGTTTGTACAGACTGTGAATGAGGGGAAAAAATTTGATTACAAAGGGGGACTAGGGAACTCTTGCAGATGATGGAAATAGTCTATATCTACACTGTAGTGATGACTTATGAGTTATACATATTTGCCAAAATTCATAGAACTTTATATACATTGCATTTAATTTATATTATGTTAAACCCAAGCTTTATTTTTTAAATGTTTATAGAAGGTGGGGGAAAAAAATCCGAAATAAAAGACAGATCATTGTAAAGGAATTAAAATTATACTGACAGCAGACTTCTTAACAAGAAAGTCCAGAAAACAGTGGAAGAATATATACTGAGAGAAAATAACAATCAACCTAGAGTTATGTATCACTCTCAAAAAATGTATATCTTTCACAACTGAGGGTAAAATAACTTTCAGATTAAAAGAAAACTAGGAGGTATTAACCTTTAGTGGGCACTGAGAGGGACACATGAAGAATTCTGCAGAATTCTGCAGACCCAGCCAGCAAAACTGGATAGACAGTTAAAAAAAACAACTACTAACCATTTAAAGTCTCTAGAAATGGACCCAAGGATGTACAGCAAATAAAGAAACATTTACTCAAGAAAATCTGCTAAAATTCAGTAAGAACAGTGATTGTCTGTGGTATTTGAACACAGCCTCCTTACCCTATCCCAACTCAGCAAGATGGAAACTCCACTCCAGACTGGTGCTGCCAAGAATATGGGGCTCATTCTTGTCCCAGCTCCCAGCCAGAGGTCTATCCTCCCAGGCAAAGCAGGATGTCAGCATTTTTTCATGCTGCCCCCCTGCTACTTATTACTGAGGTAAAGTTCTAGCTAAGAATGGCTAAAACGTGAGGTGGATCTCTTCTATCCAAATCCCATTCGTAGGGTGGAGACTCTACCTTCCTCGGTGTAGCACAGCTGAGAATACTGAGACCTTGATTGCCCTTAATTAAGCTCTCAAAACAGCAATTCCATGTCAGGACAAGCTAAGAACACTGCCCCCCCTCTACAACCAAGAACTCAGTTCTCAAAGTGGAATGTCACGCAGAGAGAGCTTTGCTGTTGTCCACAACCTTTTTATCTAGAGCCAGGCTCAGAGATTTGAAGAGAAGCAGGCCATAAGACAGATAACTCCTAATCTCTTCCTAAAGGTACAGACTTCATTTGCAACAATGTGAAGAAGTTCAAGCCTACAGGCACTCTCAAAAACAGTGGAGCTTGTGTTGATATGCAATTGGGAGGTGGGAGGTAGATATATTTGACATATAGGTTAAACTGTAGTCTGACTGGTTTACCTGAGAGAACTGGAGAAAGAGGCAGGTGGGAGGAGCCTTCCTGGATTTAGAAAAAGTCTCAAGCACTGATTTAGGAACTATCTTTTCAAAGAAGAACAGCTTTAATTTGTTTGGTCTGTGGAGCAATTTATGTCCCAGGTCATTGGGCAGGGAGGTGGGAGGTGAGATTAGAGCAATCAGCCAGCAATTAATAGAATTTAATGACTAGTTGTCTGAGGGAGACAGTCACAGAGGGCCCAAACCACTGTCATCCCAAAATCTTTTGGATGCAGCAAAAGCAGTTCTAAGAGGGAAGTTCAGAGTGACACAGTTCTATCTCAAGAAACAAGAAAATTCTCAAATAAACAGTCTAACTTTATACCTTAAGGAATGAGAAAAGAAGGACAAAGCTCAAAGTTAGTAAGTTAGTAGAAGGAAGGAAACAATAAAGATCAGAGCAGAAATAAATTAAATAGACTAAAAAATAATAATAGAAAAGATCAATGATGCCAAGAGCGGATTCTTGGAAAAGGTAACAAAATCAATAAACCTCTATCCAGACTCATCAAGAAAAAAAGAGAAGAACAATACATAAAATGAGAAATGAAAGAGAAGTTACAACTGTCACTACAGAAATAAAAAGGATCATAAGAGACCAGCACAATTATATGCCAACAAATTAACATAAAAAAACTATTAGAACTAATAAATGAATTAAATGCAGTCACAGGACACAAAATTAATATACAGAAATTGATTGTGTCTCTATACATCAGTAATGAGCTATCAGAAAGAGAAATTAAGGATCCCATTTGTAATTGCATCAAAAAGATTAAGATACCTAGAAATAAATTTAACCAAGGAAGTGAAAGACCTGTACTCTGAAAACTCTAAGATATTAATGAAAGAAATTCTAGAAGATACAAATAAATGGAAAGATACTCCATGCGATGAGTTGGAACAATTAATATTTTTTAAGTGTCCATACTACCCAAAGCACTTACAGATTCAAAGGAATCTTTATTATAATACAAATGACATTCTTCACAGAATTAAAAGAAGGAATCCTCAAATTTTTATGGAACCACAAAAGACATTGTATAGCCAAAGCATCTTGAGAAAGAATAACAAAGCTAGACATACTATGATCCCTAATTTTAAACTATATTACAAAGCTATAGTGATCAAAATAGACATATAGATCAATAGAACAGAGCATAAAGCCCAGAAACATACCTATGCATATATTGTCAATTAATCTATGGCAAAGGAGGCAAGAATATACAAAAGGGAAAGACAGTCTTTTCAATAAATGTTGGTGGGGAAACTAGACAGCCACATGTAAAAGAATAAAACTGAACCACTTACACCATACATAAAAACAAACTCAAAATGGATTAAAGACTTGAATGTAAGACCTGAAATATAAAACTCCAGAAGCAAACATTAGCAGTAAGAATTCTGACATCAGTGTTAGGAATATTTTTTTAGACCAGTCCCCTAGGCAAGGGCAACACAAGCTAAAATAAACAAATAGGACTCCATCACACTGAAAAACCTTTACACAGAGAAGGAAATAGTCAACAAAACAAAAAGGCAATCTGTTGAATGAGAAAAGATATTTGCAAATCATAAACCCAATAAGGGGTTAATATCAAAATATATAAATAACTCATATAATTTAATATAAAAACAAACAAAATCCAATGGACAATGGACATTGGAAAATGGACAGAAGACTTAAAAAGAAGTTTTTCCAAAGAAGATACACAGATGGACAACAGAACAGACACATAAAAAGATGTTTACCATCAGGGAAATGCAAATTAAAACCACAATGAGATATTATTAACTCACACCTGTTAGAATGGCTATTATGAAAAAGACAAAAAAATGAGCATTGGTGAGGATATGGAGACAAGGAAACATTTGTGCACTGCGGGTGAAAATGTAAATTGGTGCAGCCACTATGGCAAACAGCATGGAGGTGCCTCAAAAAATTAAAACCAGAACTACCATACAATCCACCAATTCCACTTCTAGGTATTTATCCAAACAAAACAAAAACACAAATGCATCCCTATGTTCATTGCAGCATTATTTATAATAGGCAAGATATGGAAGCAACCTAAGTGTCCATCCACAGAGGGATAAAGATGATCAAAAAAAAAAAGAAAAAAAAAAAAAAGATGATCAAGTGATAAAGATGATAAAGTGTCCATCCACAGAGGGATAAAGAAGATTTTGTATATACATACAATAGAATATTACTCAGCAATAAAACAGAATGAAATCTTCCCATCTGCCACAACATGGCTGGACCTGAGGGTATTATGCTAAGTGAAATAAGTCAGGCAGAGAAAGACAAATATTATATGTGGAATCTAAAAAACAGAACAGACTCATAGATCCAGGAAACAAACCCTTGGCTAGCACAGTGGTGGGGTGGGTATTGAGGGGTGAGCAAAATAGGTGAAGGGGGTTAAGAGGTACAAACTTACAGTTTTATTTTTTTTTCAAACTTACAGTTTTAAAATAAATAAGTCATAGGGATGAAAAGCATAGCATAGGGAATATAGTCAATAATATTGTAATATCTTTGTATGGTGACAGATGGTAATAGGACTTATTGTAGGAATCATTTCATAATGCATAAAATATTGACACTATAATGTATACCTGAAACTAACAGGGAATAGGGTACTGTATGTCAATTATACTTCAGTTAAAATAAAATAATCTTATATTTGACAAAGCTATCTTTCAAAGTGAAGTCTAAATAAACAAAAATGATATAAACAAAAAATGAGAATATTTGTTGACATCAGACTTGCTTTACAAGAAATACTAATGGAAATTATTCAGGCTGGAAGGAAGTAATTCCAGATGATTATCTGAATCTATGTGAAAGGCAAGGAGCACTGAGAAAGCTAATTATGTAATTATAAAAGACACTAATAAATGTATTTTTTTTCTTTTTGTCTTAACTGATTTATAAAGCAGCCATCTAAAATAATATGCATATAATGTATTGTTGGGTCTATAACATATGTAAATATAATATATTTATCAATAAGAGCATTAAAAAAGTGAGTAGGATCAAAGCTGTACTGGACTAAGAAAATGATTGCAAAAAATAATGGTAACTCTACAAGAACAAATGGAGAGAACCAGAAATTAAAATATGCTTATGAGAGTACAACAAATGCTAAATAAGTTTAACATACCAAAAGCTACAGATATATACGTGCTCTCCTTATTACTCTCAGTTTCCTTAAAAGACAAAATAGGGACACCTGGGTGGCTTAGTGGTTGAGCATCTGCTTTTGGCTCAGGGCTTGGATCAAGCCCCACATCAGGCTCCCTACATGGGAGCCTGCTTCTCCCTCTGCCTATGTCTCTGCCTCTCTCTCTATGTCTCTCATGAATAAATACATAAAATCTTTTTAAAAAGATATAAAATATATTATATTATTAGGTATTTATTACATAAAATATTATATATTATATAATGTAATAATTATAACAATGTATTCTTGGTTTTATAACATTTATAGGTATAATATGTATAACAATAATACCATAGAAAAGGAAGAAATGAGAATAGAACTAAGTAGGATTAATGCTTCTATATCTCACTAGAATTAAGTCATGTAAATCTGAAGCAGATTCTGATAAGGTGTTCTAGAGGAATCACTAAAAAACAGTTAATAATTAAATGGAGAAAGGATAATCTTTTCAACAAATGGTGTTGAAAAAACTAGCCATCCACAAACAAACACACAAACAAAAGAATCTAGACACAGACCTTGCACCTGTTAAAGAAATTTACTCAAAATGGATCTCCAAATCTAAAGAGTGAAATGCAACGATTAAACTTGTAGAAGATAACAAAGGAGAAAATCTAGGTGACCTTACATTTGGTGATGACTTTTTAGATATAATATCAAAAGGATGATTATGAAAGAAAAAGTTAAGTTGGGTCAAAGAAGAAATCAATAGGAATATTAGAAACTTGGAGATGAATGGAAATTAAGACACAGCATACAAAAACCTAGGGGATGTGGCCAAAGCAATGCTTAGGGGGAAATTTATTGTTGTAAATGTATATATTAAAAAAGAACAAAGATCTTAAATCGATAATCTAACTTTCCACCTTAAGACACTAGAATAAGAAGTGCAAACTAAACCTAAAATAAGTAGCAGGGAAAAAAATAATGATTAGAAAAGAATTAATGAAATAGTTAACAGAGAAATAATAGGGGAAAAAAACAATGGTACTAAAAGCTGGTTCTTTGAAAAGATCAACAAAACTGGCAGCACTTAACCTAACACTGACAAAGGAAAAAAGAAGAATCAAAATAGCAGAATCAGAAATGAAAAAGGGAAACTACCACCAATCTTACAGAAATAAAAAAGAATTATAAAGGAATGCTGTGCCCAATGTATGCCAATAAATTAGATAACTTAGATGAAATGAACAAATTCCTAGCAAGACATGAACTACTAAAACTGACTCAAGAAAAAATAGACAATTGGAAAGACATATAACAAATAAAAGAGATCGAATTTATAATTAAAACACTACCAATATACACAAAAAACCCAGTCCCAAATGGTTTCACCAATAAAATCTACCAAACATTTGAATAATTAATACCAATTCTTCACATTCTTAAAGAAAAAGAAAGAAAGAAAGAAAGAAAGAAAGAAAGAAAGAAAGAAAGAAAGAAAGGAAGGAAAGGAAGGAAGGAAACATTTTCCAACTCTTCCTATGAGTTATTAAGCTGACACCAAAACCAGACAAAACATCACAAGGAAAGAAAACTAAAGACCATTGTAATGTCATGAATATGAATGTAAAAATCCTCAACAAAATACTAGCAAACTAGATCAGCAATATATAAAAAGAATGACACACCATGGTCACATAGGATTTACCCTAGGAATGTAAGGTTGGTTTAACATCTAAAAATCAATTAATATAATGCACCATATCAATTAAATAAATAGAACTATAAGATCATCTTAATAGATGCAGGAAAAGCATATGACAAAATTCAAATATCATATCAAAATGAAAAAAAAAACCCTCAATAAACTAGGAAGAGGATTTTCTCTACCTGATAACAGCCATCTATGAAAAGCTTACAGCTAAAATTATACTTAAAAATGAAAAACTAGGATTTCCTCTGAAGATCAGGAACAGGACAAGGATGTCTGTCCTCACCACTTTATTCAACATTGTACTGGAATTTCTAGCTAGGACAATTAGGAAAGAAAAAGAAAAGGTATACAGATTTGAAAGGAAGAAATAAAGCTATCTCTTTTTGAAATGGCATGATCCTGTACATATAAAATCCTAATGACTCCACTAAAAAATTCTTGAACTAATAAATGGGTTTGGCAATGTGTACAATACATGATCAACAAAAAAGTAAATTGTATTCCTATATTCTTGCAATGAAATAATCTGAAATTATAGTTAAGAAAATAATTCCAGTTATAGTAGCATCAAAAAGAATAAAACAGTCATAATAAATTCAACAAATAAGAGCAATACTATACTCTAAAAACTACAAAACACTGTTGAAAAATTTATTTAAAGATCTAAATAAATGGAAGAACACCTGATGTTCATGGATCAGAAGACATAATAGTGTTAAGATGGCAATACTCCTCAAATTGATCTAAAGACTCAGTGCAATTTCTAACAGAATTCCATCTGAGGGCAGCCCTGGTGGCTCAGCGGTTTAGCGCCGCCTTCAGCCCAGGGCGTGATCCTGGAGACCCCGGATCGAGTCCCGCGTCAGGCTCCCCACATGGAGCCTGCTTCTCCTTCGGCCTGTGTCTCTGCCTCTCTCTCTCTCTCTCTCTCTGTGACTATCATAAATAAATAAAAATTAAAAAAAATTCCATCTAACTTGAATTCATAAGTCAATCCTAAAATTTATATGGGACTATAAATCACCCAGAATAGCCAAAACAATCTTGAAAACAACAATGTTGGAAAACTCATACTTCCTGACTTAATAACTTAATACAAAGCAATGACAATCAATACAATTATCGCAGCATAAGAATAGACATACAGATTAATAGAATCGAGAGTTCAGAAATAGAACCATGTGTCTATGGCCAAATGATTTTCAACAATGGCCAAAACTATTCAAATGGGAAAGAATAGCCTTTTCAACAAATGATGCTGGGACTACTGGATAGCCACATGTAAAGGAATGAAGTTGAACCGTTATCTCCCAACACACATAAAAATACACTCAAAATGAATGACAGACCTAAATGTACAAGCTATGACTGTAAGATTTTTTAGAAAAAATATAGGAGTAAGTCTTCATAATCTTAGATATGGCAATGGATTCTTAGATAGGACACCAAAACCATGAGCAACAAAGAAAAAAAAAAGATAAATTTGAGTTCATGAAAATTAAAAACATTTGTGCTTCAAAGGACACTATCAAGAAACTAGAAAAACAACCCACAGATGGGAAAAAATATTTGAAATTCATATTATCTGATAAGAGTCATTTATCTACAATATATAAAGGAACACTTACAAGTCAACATTAAGAAAGCAAATAAGCCAATTTAAAAATTGAGTGAAGAATCTGAATAGATATTTCTCCAAGGAGGATATACACATGGCCAAAATATTCAGGAAGAGAAGCTCAACATCATTACTCATCAAGGAAATGTAAATCAAAACCACAGTGAGATACACTTCAGAACCACTGGGATGGCTAGAATCAAGAAGTCAGCAACACATGTTGTTAAGGCTTTATAGAAATTGGAAGTCTCAATCACCACTGGTGGGGATGTAAAGTGGTATAGCTACTTTGGAAAATAGTCTGGCAGTTTTTCAAATAATTAAATGTAGAGTTATCATGTGACCAGTGATTCCACCCCTAAGTATACACCCAAGAGAAATGGAAATATGGCCACACAAAAATTTGTACACAAATGTCTATAGCAGCATTATTCATAATAGCCAAAAATTAAAAAGAACCCAAATGTTAATCAACTGATGAATGCAAAAATATGACATCTTTTTAGAATGGAATAATATTTGGTCATAAAATGGAATGAAGTACTGTATATGCTATAACATGGATGACCCTTGAAAACATTAAGTTAAAGAAGCCAGATACAAGAAGGCACATGTTATGTGATTCCACTTAACAGATTAAATGTCCAGAATAGCCAAATCAATGGAGAGGGAAAATAGATTAGTGGTTGCCAAGGGTTGAGAGAAAAGAAGAATGGAAAGTGTATTCCTTTCATAACAAATTACCACAAACTGGATAGATTAAAACCACAGAAATGTATCCTTTCACAGTTCTGAAAGTCAGAAATATAAAGAGCCGTACTTCCTCTGAAGGCTCTAGGGAAGGATCCTTCATTGCCTCTTCCTCGCTTCCGGAGGTTCCAGGCAATCCTGCACATCCCTTGGCTTGTAGCTGCATCATATAATCTGCCATCACCTCCATATGGTCTTCTATTCTGTGTTTATCTCTGTGTGCCCTCTCCTCTTCTTAAAAGGGCACTAGTCATTGGATTTAGGGCCTGGCTAATTTAGTATGACCTCATCTGAACGAACTATATGTGTAAAGATTTTATTTCCAAATATGGTCACATTCGGAGGTTCCAGGTAGACATAAATTTTAAGGGACACATTCAACCCATTATAGGGAGTGACTACTAGCAGGTACAAGGTTTCTTTTTGAAAATGCTCTAAAATTGACTGTGGTGATGGTTGCATATACATGTAAGTGTACTAAAAACAACTTAATTATATACTTTAAGTGGGAGAACTATGTAGTCCATGAATTATATCTCAAAGAAGGGCTATCTAAAAAGCAAAAATAATTGATTCAAAAACCTTCAGTAAAGGAACTTCTAAAAGATGTGCAGGAGGACGCCTGGGTGGCTCAGTTGTTAAGTGTCTGTCTTCAGCTCAGTCATGATCCCAGATCCTCTGCTGAGTGGGGAGTCTACTTCTCCCTCAACCTCTGCCACTCCCCCTGCTTGTGCTCCCTTTCTTGCTCTCTGTCAAATAAATAAATACAATGTTTTAAAAAATAAAAATAAAAGATGTGCAGGAAGAAGGAAAAATGATCCCAGGAGGAAGATCAGGAAGATCTGAGGTATAGTAAGGAACAGTTAGCATGAGCTGAAAGTTAAGTCCCTGAAGATCAGGGACTTTATTTTCTTCACTTCTTGAGTCCCTAGACCTACAGTAAGTCTTCAAAAATATGTATTAGATAAGTGGTTGGTATGAAAACAAATTGGTAACTAGAGATGTAAATAAAAATAAACATTTTCATAAAATAATAATAGCTGGGTATCCCTGGGTAGCTCAGCGGTTTAGCGCCTGTCTTCGGCTCAGGTTGTGATCCTGGGAACCTGGGATCCACGCTCCCTGCGTGGAGCCTGCTTTTCCCTCTGCCTGTGTCTCTGCCTCTCTCTCTCTCTCTCTCTCCCTCTCTCTGTGTCTCTCATGAGTAAATAAATAAAATATTTTTAAAAATAAAAATACAATTTAAAAAATTTAAATAATAATAGCTAAATTTTCTGGTTTAAAAAAACTAAATAACTAGTTCTGGGAAGATAGCAGAGTAGGAGGACCCTGAACTCACTTCATCTCATGGACACACTGAGATAATAGCCACATCAGTGGAACTCACTGAAAGTGACCCAGAGACTGGCAGAGACTTTCCACAGTTAATCACAGAGAGGCCACATCAAAAAAAGGGGCAGAGATATGGCTAGGAACCAAATCCCTGGTAAGACTAACCACAAATAAGAGGGACACCACAAACACAGAGAAGCAAGATATCAGACCCCACACCAGGACCCCAGGAACAGGGGATGTGCACTGAGATGAGTCACTACACCACTTTGGCTTTGGAAACCATCAGATCTTCACTTCTTAACTTTGCAAATTTTTACAATCAGTGGGGCTTAACTCCAGGGATCTTTATTTTTCAGGAGTAGAATTTAGTAATTTATCACTTCTATGTAACCCCCCAGTGCTCTTCCCAACAAGTGCCCTCCTTAATGCCCATCACCCATTTAGCCCATCTCCCCTCCTCTCCAGCAACCCCCAATTTGTTCTCTATATTTAAGAGTCTCTTATGGTTTGCTTCCCTCTCTGTTTTTATTTTATTTTATTTTTCCTCCTCTCCCCTGTGTTCATCTGTTTTGTTTCTTAAATTCCACATATGAGTGAAATTATATGTTTGTCTTTCTCTGACTGACTTGTTTTGCTTATCATAGTACACTCTTGTTCCATCCACGTTGTTGCAAGTGGCAAAATGTCATTCTTTTTGATTGCCTAGTAATATTACGTTATATGTATAATGTATATATATTGCATATATATAATGTCTTCTTTATCCATTCACCAGCTGACAGACATTCGGCTCTTTTCATAATTTGGCTATTGTTGATAGTGCTGCTATAAATATCTGGGCGCATGTGCCCCTTTGAATCAGCATTTTTGTATCCTTTGAATAAATATCTAGTAGTACAATTGCCAGGTCATAGGGTAGTTCTATTTTTAACTTTTTGAGGAAACCCCATACTATTTTCTAAAGTGGCTGCACCACTTTGAATTCCCTCCAATGGTACAAAAGCATTCCCCTTTCTCCATATTCCCGCCAATATCTGTTTTTCCTGGAATTCCAGGTACTTTGAAAATCAGTAGGCTTAGTTCCAGGAGAGCTTAAGGCAATAGGAAACTGAGTCTCTGCCCTTAAATATACAGTATAGAAGTAGCAGTTTGAAAAGCAGCTAGGTTATACAAGAAGGGGATTCATTTACTAATCTTAAAACATGTTCTAGAAGAACAGGAGTCTTTAGGAGACTTCTCCAAAAATAAAAGAGCTAGTAGACACCATTTCTCCCAACACCCAGCCTAGAGAGCCAGACATCTCTGGGAACTAGCACAAAAACTCCACGTATCTTGCTAACACTACATGCCCTGTCCCTATGTTGTGCTGTGGATCTTCCCTATCCAGGCCACCCCTCTTGCAGGTGTCCCTCCAAACTGGCTCCTGCTTGACACACCTTTTAAGCAATCTCAGCAGGGACCAGTGCCACTCCAAAATGACTCTTGCCCTGGTGAGAGAGAAAGATAAGCACACACCAGTGCACCCACAGCCTCAGCAGCTAACCTTATAGGTGGCAGTACTAGAGAAAGTGCCTTAACAATCAGTGTGACTATAGCCCCAGGAGATAGACTGTGGGCAGGCATCTGGTCTGACTTTGAGCCCCACTTACCAATGAAAGCCTTTCAGTGGACAAGGTAGAGAGAGCACCTGGCAGGTGTTTGTGACTGTAGCCCTGCCAGACAGACTAAGGGCAGGTGTCAGGTCTGACTGCTAACATCACCTAAGTGCAAGCACATGGCCCCGGATAGTTCCCTGAACAGCTCAGGGACCAAACCCTGCCTGGCAAGTGAGCCATTGCAGCTGACTGGACTAAAGGCAAATATAGCTCAGCCATAAGAGTAGGGTGCACACAGCACACATAGAGGCACCCCTGAAGCACCAAGTTCTGGTGAACAGGGACCACTGTGCTATAAGGCCCCACAGGACCTCTTCTTCATAAGGCCACTTCTTGAGATATAGCTGATTTTCCTAATACACAGGAGATGTGGTCAACTTTCCTAGTAGACAGGAAATATAGCTGACTTTCCTAGTACACAAACAAACACAGAGTGTTAGACAAAATGAGGAGACAGAAGACTATGTCCCAGATGAAAGGACAGGATAAAAATCACAGCAGAAGAGCTAAATTAAATGGAGATAAGCAATATGCCTGATAAATAATTCAAAGTAATGATCATAAAGATACTCACTAGAATTGAAAAGAGAAGAGGATCTCAGTGAGACCTTCAACAAAGAGAAAATATAAAAAAGAACCAGTAAGAGATGAAGAACTCAAAAACTGAAATAAGAAATGTAATAGAAGGAGTCAATAACAGATTAGAGGATGCAGAAGAGTAGATTAGCAATCTGGAAGACAGGATAATGGAAAGCAAGCACGCTGAACAGCAAAAAGAAAAAAGAATAACAAAAATGAAGAATAGGTTAAGAGAACTTAGGGACACCATCAAATACAATAATATTTGCATTCTATGGATTCCAAAAGGAGGAGAGAGAGAAAAAGAGCAGAAAATGTATTTAAAGAAATAATAGCTAAATACTTCCCTAATCTGGGAAAGGAAACAGACATCCAGATCCAGGAGGCACATAGATCTTCCAACAAAACTAACTCAAGGAGATCCACACCAAGACACATAATAATTAAAATGGCAAAAAGGAGTGACAAAGAGGGAGCTTTTAAGTAGCAAGAGGAAAGAAAATAGTTACATACAAAGGAAATCCCATTAGGCTCTGAGCTGACTTTTCAGCAGACACCTCATAGACCATAAGAAAGGGGCTTAAAAACCATCTACAAAAAGCCCACAGCAAATATCATTCTCAATGGGGAAACACTGGGAGCCTTTCCCCTAAGATCAGAAAAAGACAGGGATGTCCACTCTCACCACTGCTATTCAACATAGTACTAGAAGTCTAGCCTCAGCAATCAGACAACAAAAAGAAATAAAAGGCATACAAATTGGCAAAGAAGAAGTCAAACTCTCCCTCTTCGCAGATGACATGATACTCTACATAGAAAACCCAAAAGACTCCACCCCAAGATTGCTAGAATTCATACAGCAATTTGGCAGTGTGTCAGGATACAAAATCAATGCCCAGAAGTCAGTGGCATTTTTTTAAAGATTTTATTAATTTATTTATGATAGACACAGAGAGAGAGGCAGAGACACAGGCAGAGGGAGAAGCAGGCTCCATGCTGGGAGCCCGACATGGGACTCGACCCCGGACTCAAGGATCGCACCCTGGGCCAAAGGCAGGCGCTAAACCACTGAGCCACCCAGGGATCCCCATCAGTGGCATTTCTATATACTAACAATGAGACTGAAGAAAGAGAAATTAAGGAGTCAATCCCATTTACAATTGCACCCAAAAGCATAAGATACCTAGGAATAAATCTAACCAAAGAGGTAAAGGATCTATACCCTAAAAACTACAGAACACTTCTGAAAGAAATTGAGGAAGACACAAAGAGATGGAAAAATATTCCATGCTCCTGGATTGGCAGAATTAATATTGTGAAAATGTCAATGTTACCCAGGGCAATTTACACGTTTAATGCAATCCTTATCAAAATACCATGGACTTTCTTCAGAGAGTTGGAACAAATTATTTTAAGATTTGTGTAGAATCAGAAAAGACCCCGAATAGCCAGGGGAATCTTAAAAAAGAAAACCATATCTGGGGGCATCACAATGCCAGATTTCAGGTTGTACTACAAAGCTGTGGTCATCAAGACAGTGTGGTACTGGCACAAAAACAGACACATAGATCAATGGAACAGAAGAGAGAACCCAGAAGTGGACCCTGAACTTTATGGTCAACTAATATTCGACAAAGAAGGAAAGACTATACACTGGAAAAAAAGACAGTCTCTTCAATAAATGGTGCTGGGAAAATTGGACATCCACGTGCAGAAGAATGAAACTAGACCATTCTCTTACACCAGACACAAAGATAAACTCAACATGGATGAAAGATCTTAATGTGAGACAAGATTCTGTCAAAATCCTAGAGGAGAACACAGGCAACACCCATTTTGAACTTGGCCACGGTTAACTTCTTGCAAGATACATTTATGAAGGCAAGAGAAACAAAAGCAAAATGAACTATTGGGACTTCATCAAGATAAGAAGCTTTTGCACAGCAAAAGAAACAGTCAACAAAACTAAAAGACAACCTACAGAATGGGAGAAGATATTTGCAAATGACGTATCAGATAAAGGGCCAGTATCCAAGATCTATAAAGAACTTATTAAACTCAACAGCAAAGAAACAAACAATCCAATCATGAAATGGGCAAAAGACATGAACAGAAATCTCACAGAGGAAGACATAGACATGGCCAACAAGCACATGAGAAAATGCTCCGCATCATTGGCCATCAGGGAAATACAAATCAAAACCACAATGAGATACCACCTCACACCAGTGAGAATGGGGAAAATTAACAAGGCAGGAAGCCACAAATGTTGGAGAGGATGTAGAGAAAGGGGAACCCTCTTGCACTGTTAGTGGGAATGTGAACTGATGCAGCCACTCTGGAAAACTCTGTGGAGGTTCCTCAAAGAGTTAAAAATAGATCTGCCCTACAACCCAGCAATTGCACTGCTGGGGATTTACCCCCAAAGATACAGATGCAGTGAAACGCTGGGACACCTGCACCACAATGTTTACAGCAGTAATGTCCACAATAGCCAAACTGTGGAAGGAGCCTCAGTGTCCATTGAAAGATGAATGGATAAAGAAGATGTGGTCTATGTATACAATGGAATATTGCTCAGCCATTAGAAACGACAAATACCCACCATTTGCTTCGACATGGATGGAACTGGAGGGTATTATGCTGAATGAAATAAGTCAATTGGAGAAGGACAAACATTATATGGTCTCATTCATTTGGGGAATATAAAAAATAGTGAAAAGGAACAAAGGGGAAAGGAGAAAAAATGAGTGGGAAATACCAGAAAGGGAGACAGAACATGAGAGACTCCTAACTCAGGGAAATGAACAAGGGGTGGTAGAAAAGGAGGTGGGAGGGGGGTGGGGGTGACTGGGTGACGGGCACTGAGGGGGGCACTTGATGGGATGAGCACTGGGTGTTATTCTATATGTTGGCAAATTGAAAACCAATAAAAAATAAATTAAAAAATAAATAAAGAATATTTCTAAGAAAAAAAACCATAAGAAAGTGGCATGATATATTCAAAGTGCTGAAAGGAAGAAACCTGCAACCAAGAATACTCTACCTAACAGGGTTATCATTCAGAATTAGAGATAAAGAATTTCTGAAACAAAAGTTTAAGAAGATAAAAGAGTTTATCACCACTAACTCAGCCTTTCAAGAATTTTTAGAGTGGAAAGAAAAGGCCATAATTAGGAATAGAAAATTTTGAAAGAAAAAAATTCACAGGTAAATGCAAACATATAAAAGTAGTAGATTAATGACTTATAAAACCCATATGGAGTTACAAAACAACAGCAAGAAAATCAATGATATCTCCAAAAAGAATCTCTCTCAGTCAAGAGATTCACAAAATAAAAGGATGTAAATTATAACATCATATATATAAAACATGGGGAAGGGAGTAAAAGTTTAGTGCTTTTACAATGGGTTCAAACTTAAACAACCATCAGCTCAATATAGAATGCTATGCAGGGCAGCCCTGGTGGCGCAGTGGTTTAGCGCCGCCTGCAGCCTGGGGTGTGATCCTGGAGACCTGGGATCGAGTCTGGCATCGGCTTCTTGCATGGAGCCTGCTTCTCCCTCTGCCTGTGTCTCTGCCTCTCTCTCGCTCTCTCTGAATGAATGAATAAATAAATCTTTAAAAAAAAAAAAAAAGAATGCTATGCACATAAGATGTTGTATATGAACCTAATGGTAACCACAAATCAAAAACCTATAGTAGACAAAAGAGAGAGAGAAAGGAATCCAATCATAACACTGAGGAAAGCCATCAGACCACAGGGAAGTGAGCCAGAGAAGAAGAATGAAACAGAGAGGAACTACAAAAACAATGGTAAAACAAGTAACAAAATGGCAATAAGTACATATCTAACGATAGTTATTTTAAATGCAAATGAACTAAATGCTTCAATCAAAAGACAGGGCCGCTGAATGGATAAAAAAAAAAAGCAAAACTCATCTATATACTTCCTACAAGAGACTCAATTGAGACCTTAGAAACACATGAAGATTGAAAGTGAAGCAGTAGAAAAGCATTTACCATGCAAACAGAAGCAAAAATAAAGCTTGTGTAGCAATACCTGTATTGGAGAAAATAGACTTTAAAGCAAAGACTATAAAAAGAAACAAAGAACAGTACATAATGTTAAAGGGAATAATCCAACAAGACAGTATAACAAATACAAATATTTATTCACCCAACATGGGAACACCTAAATACATAAAGCAACTATTAACATACATAAAAGAAGAAATTGGTAGTAATACAACAGTATCAGGGGACTTTGGCATCCCACTTACATCAATGGATAGATCATCCAGACAGCAAATCAACAAGGAAACAGGCTTTGAATGACCTATTAGACCCGATGGACCTAACTGATAAATACAGAACACTGCATCCAAAACTCCAGAATGCACATTCTTTTCAAGTACACATGGAACATTCTCCAGAATACATCACATATTGGACCACAAAACAAGTCTCGATGGATTCAAAAAGACTGAAATCATATCATGCATCTTTTCTGAACACAGCGGTATAAAATTAGAAATGAATCACAAGAAAAATTCTGGAAAGAGCACAAATATATGGAGGCCAAATAACAAGGTACCAAACAAATGAATGGGCCAACCAAGAAATCAAAAAATACATGGAGACAAATGAAAATGAAAACACACTGGTCCAAAGTCTTGGGATGCAGCAAAAGCATTTCTAAGACAGAAGTTTTAGCAATACAGGCCTACCTCAAGAACTAGGAAACTCTCTGGATACCTGGGTGGCTCAGGGTTTAGCGCCTGCCTTTGGCCCAGGCCATAATCCTGGAGTCCCGGGATCCAGTCCCACATCGGGCCCCCTACGTGGAGCCTGCTTCTTCCTCTGCCTATATCTCTGCCTCTGTGTGTGTGTGTGTATGTGTGTGTGTGTGTGTGTGATGAATAAATAAATAAAATATTTAAAAAGAAAAAGAGGTAGAAAAAAATCTCAAAAAACAACCTAACCATACACCTAAAGGAGATAGAAAAAGAAGAACAAACAAAATCCAAAGATAGTAGAAGGAAGGAAATAATAAACATTAGAGCAGAAATAGAGACCAAAGAGCTGGTTGTTTGAAGAGATCAACAAAATTGATAAACCTTTAGTCAGATTCACCAAGAAAAATAAGATAGAGGATTCACATAAATCAGAAACGAAAGAGGAGAAACAACCACCAACACCACAGAGATGCAAGAGATTATAAGAGGATATCATAGAAAATTATGAGCCAACAAACTGGACAGCCTAGAAAAAATGGATAAATTCCTAGAAACATATAATCTTCTAAAACTTTATCAAGAAGAAATAGAAATTTTGAACAGATTGCTTACCAGCAATGAAATTTAATCTGTAAGCAAAAAACAACCACCAAACCAAAGTCCAGGACCAGACGGCTTCACAGGTTAATTCTACCAAACATTTAACATAGAGTTAATACCTATACTTCTCAAAGTAGTCCAAAAAATAGAAGAGGAAGGAAAGCTTTCAAATTCATTCTATGAAGCCAGCATTACTATAATACCAAAACCAGATAAAGACTACAAAAAAAAAAAGAACTACAATCTCTGATAAATATAGATGCAAAAATCTTCAACAAAATATTAGCAAACTGAAATCAATAATACATTAAAAAAATCATCCACATGAACAAGTGGGATATATTCTAGAAATGCAGGTGTGATTCAATACTCACAAATTAATCAATATGATACATCGCATTAATAAGAGAAAGGATAAAAATCATATGGTCATATCAATAGATGCAGAAAAAGCATTCGACAAAGTGCAATATCCATTCATAATAAAAAGTCTCAGCAAATTATGTTTAAAGGGTACAAACTTCAACATAAGTAAGGCCACATCTGAAAAAAACACAGCTAACATCCTCAATGGTGAAAAACTGAGAGCTTTTCCCTGAAGAGCAGGAGCAAGATGAGGTTGTCCACTCCCACCACTTCTAGTCAATATAGTACTAGAAGTCTTAGCCACAGCAATTAGACAACAGAAAGAAATAAAAGACATCCGAATTGGTAAGGAAGAAGTAAAACTTTTAGTATCTGCAGATGACATGATACTCTATATAGGAAACCTTATAGACTCCACCAAAAAACTACCAGAACTGATAAATGAATTCAGTAAAGTCACAGAATACAAAATCAATATACAGAAATTTATTGCATTTCTATACACTAATGATGAAGTAGCAGAAAGGGAAATTAAGAAGATAATCCCATTTACAATTGCACCACAAAGAATAAAATACCTAGAAAGAAACTTAATGAAAGAAGTTAAAGACCTGAAATATATATATTTCATTGATATAAATATATCAATATAAAACATTGATGATACAAATTTATATTCCATGATGAAAGAAAATATATTCCATGCACATGGATTGGAAGAACAAATAATGTTAAGATGTCCATACTACCACAGCAATCCATAGGTTTAATGCAGTCCCTATCAAAATACCAACAACAATTTTCGCAGAACTAGAACAAATAATATTAAAATTTGTATGGAACCACAAAAGACCCCAACTAGACAAAGCAATCTTGAGAAAGAACAAAGCTGAAGGTATCATAATCCCAGATTTCAAGATACACTACAAAGCTGTCCTAATCAAAACAATATGGTACTGGCACAAAAACATACACGTTGGTTAAGAGAACAGATTAGAGAGCCCAGAAATAAACCCATGCATATGCAATGCAAAGAATGAAACTGGACCACTTTCTTACACTGTACACAAAAATGAACTCAAAATTGATTAAAGAGGGATGCCTGGGTGGTTCAGACCAGGGCATGATCCTGGGGTCCCAGGATCGAGTCCCACATTGGGCCCCTTACATGGAGCCTGCTTCTTCCTCTGCCTATGTCTCTGCCTCTCTCTCTGTCTCTCATGAATAAATAAAATCTTTTTTAAAAAATCTTTTAGGGGATCCCTGGGTGGCTCAGTGGTTTGGCGCCTGCCTTTGGCCTGGAGTGTGATCCTGGAGTCCTGGGATCGAGTCCCACATCTGGCTCCCTGCATGGACCCTGCTTCTCCCTCTGCTTGTGTCTCTGCCTTTCTCTCTCTCTCTCTCTCTCAAATAAATAAATAAATAAAATCTTTTTTTAAAAAATTGATTAAAGACCTAAATGTGAGACTTTAAACCATAAAACTCCTAGATGAAAACATAGGCGGTAATTTATTTTACATCAGCTATAGAGACATTTCTAGATATGTCTCCTCAGGCAAAGGAAACAAAAGCAAAATTAAACTAGTAGGACCACACCAAAAGAGAAAGCTTTTGCACAGTGAAGGAAACCATCAACAGAGCAAAAAGGCAACCTACTGAATGGAAGACTATATTTGCAAATGACATATCCAATAAAGAGCATCCAAAAAGAACTGATATAATTCAACACCCAAAGATAAATAATCTGATTAAAAAATGGGCAGAAGGGGATCCCTGGGTGGCTCAGAGGTTTAGCGACTGCCTTTGGCCAGGGTGCGATCCTGGAGTCCCGAGATCGAGTCCCACGTCGGGCTCCTGGCATGGAGCCTGCTCCTCCCTCCTCCTGTGTCTCTGTCTCTGTCTCTGTCTCTGTCTCTCTCTGTCTATCATAAATAAAAAAATAAATCGTTAAAAAATATTTTTTAAAAATGGGCAGAAGACATGAATAGACATTTCTCCAAAGAAGATATGCAGATGCCCAACAGACACATGAAAAGATGCTCAACATCACTCATCATCAGGCAAATGCAAATCAAAACCACAATAACATGTCATCTCATACCTGTGAGAATGGCTAAGATCAAAAACACAAGAAACAACAAGTGTGGAGAAAAAGGAATTCTCATACACTAGTGGGAATGCCAACTGGTGCAGCCACTGTGGCAAACAGTATGGAGGTCCCTCAAAAAGTTAAAAAATAGAACTACTTATGATCCAGCAATGGCAACCACAGGGTATTTGCCCAAAGAATACAAAAAAAACTAATTCGAAAAGATATATGCACTCCTACATTTATTGCCTCATTGTTTGCAACAGCCAAAATATGTAAATAGCCCAGGTGTCCATCAACAGATGAATGGATAGAGAAGACATGGTATACATATATGCAATGGAATATTAATTACTCAGCCATAAAAGAGAATGGGATCTCCCCATTTGTAACAACACAAATGGACCTGAAGGGTATAATGCTAAGTGAAATACATCTGTCAGAGAAAGACAAATACCATATGATTTCACTCATATGTGGAATTTAAGAAACAAAACAAATGGGTGAACAAAGAAGAAAAGAGACAAACAAAAAATCAGACTCTTAATTATAGGAACAAACTGTGAGTCGCCAGAGGGCAGGTGGGTGGGGCGATGGGTGAAATCAGTGATGGGGATTAAGAGTGTACTTACTGTGGTGAGCGCTGAGTAATGCACAGAGTTGTTGAATCATTATACTGTACACTTGAAACTAATATAGCACAGTGTACTAATTATGCTTCAATAAAAAAACCAATAAGATAAAACATAGATCAAACTGAGAGAGTATTCACAGTTAAAACAATGAAATATTTTGGAATTTTTAAGGCATAGGCTAAAGTCATTAATTTGGGACTTTGTAAATTAAATATGCATGAAACTATTTCAAAAGGAACAATTACGAGATAAAGAGGGTATAACTTCCTAGCTAATTGAGCAAAAACTCGGAAAAAAAGAGAAAGGTCAGATCAATTAATCCAGTAGAATGCTGAAAAGGAGGGAAGTGTAGATAATGTGGGACAATTAGAAAGCAAAATAAATGAGAGGACAGGAAAAAATCCAAATACATCAGAAATGGGTGGAAATAGACAAAAGCTTCCATTTAAAAGATAGATTATTACATTAACTTGAACACAAATCCAGCTCAATGCTACTTAAAGACATACATCTAAAACATAAGAACACAGAAAAAAAATGCACATATATAACCCAAACCCAAAATGCATCCATTAACCCAAACCCTAGAACCAAATGTGTTTCCAAATTCAGGTTAACCCAAACCCAAAATGCATCCATTAACCCAAACCCTAGAACCAAATGTGTTTCCAAATTCAGGTTAATTTTAATTTAAGAAATTAATATAGGTCATGTGTTATATTTCATGTAACACTCCCATTGGGGTTTGAGTCATCACCTCATAATCAAACACAGTAATATTTCTGGAAAAACATAAATATTCACACTAAGAAGAATAAAACTATAAATGGCTTCGCCTCAGCATAACAGCAGATTTTGCTGTCAAATAAATTATGAGAAAAACTTTGTTTTCAGAGCTTTATGGTTTTCAGAACTGCAGGTATGTAATTACAGACTTAAACCAAGCAAATACTAGCCAAAAGAACTGGCATACCTGGGGCAGGGTCAAACAAAATAGATTCTAAGGCAAACCACATTACTAGGGGTTGCCACACAAAGCTATTTTTTAAAGCCTCAATGTACCAGGAAGATACAACAATTCTAAATTTATATACACTTACTGAGATAGCCTCCAAACATAAAGAGAAATTGATAATATGAGGAAAATGTGTTGTACCCATCAAATAATTTTCAATTTATTATACCCTATTTGTTCCGTATTTTAGTGTGTGTCTATCGTGCCAGCTAGATTATAATAAATGGGTGTCGAGGGGATGTTTTCACACAAGAATGACTTCCAAGGTCACCTTGAAAGGCGCTAGGTGAGGCCCTTGACACTCATGACCTCCTTTGATCCCCCTTCTTGCAATAAGACAGATGAAGTAATTTGCCCAAAGTCATATCGCTAAGTATCAGAATTTGGATTCGAATTTAGTTCTGTTTGACTCCAAAGACCCAGGACCTTTGCAGAGTATCATGAAATAAGCATAAGACACTGTCCCTTGATTTATTGAAGTTAAAATGGCAGCCATTATGCAGGAGAATTAAAATCGGGACAAGGGATCTATCTATCATTTCCCCGGAGGCATCTTCTCAAGCAACCACGCATGAGAGGCTCGTTCCAAAGTTTTACACAATCTTCACCCTCTTGGCCTCTCCCCAAATCTTGCCATTTTCTCCCTGACCTTGAGACAGCTTTGACATTGAGACGAACTCCCAAATCCCCAGACATTCTGATATTCCTCGGCCTGACATCCTATTATGCTTTTTAACACAAACATGCAGAGTTGTTTGGGCAAAGGACGAGTCTATAATTTAAAAATGTGAAGCCTTTCTACTCTCCTTCACCAATCACCCTCCATAAAATGGAGAAACCAAGTGTAACTAAAATGGGTCACGGTAACAGCAGTTGGCATAGAAATATAGAGTGATAAAGTCTAGAAATAAAAACGGCGTCTTTGCCCTTCTGTTTAAAGAACACCAGAGACCGCTCAAGAAGTAAAACCCCTTTGCCAGGGGTGTCCGAGAAGGATCCAGACCTCTGCAGGGCTCACAAAGAACCTTGCAGAGGGATGGACACGTGCGAACTCCCCATCCGCCGCGAGAGGGCGCTCATCCAAAGGGAGTGAAAGGTCATCCTGCCCTCAATTCGCACCGGAAGAGCCACCTCCCTGTCCAAAGGGGTTAAGCATATTTTTATAACCAGGGGCTGCTTGACAGAATGGGTGAAACAAGGATCCAAATTAAGAGTTTTCTCCAATGCCACTTTTGTGGGTGTCACTCCCATTTCTGTAATGAGTGCTCAGAGACAGTACACACAGAATGCCAGGTGTGCCTGTCTGTATGGTAAAACAGAAACCAAACGAATTGTTCACATAAAACAATGCCAACAGGTGCTGGCATTAAGGGAGTCTTAGTTTTGGTGGACTTCGCCAAAAAATGGCGAATAAAGGGGATCCAGCCTGCGTTTCCCTTTTAGAAAGGCAGGGGGAAATGTGCATTTAAACCTTGTAACCCTTATAAACCACCGAAGAATGAAAACCTTAGGTTCAAATTCCATTTTTATTATCTCTCGAAAGTATGCATAGCAGCTGTCTCAGCCTCTTTGTCTCTCCAGATCACTGGTACAAGGTTTCTCTTGGATAACTCATTCCTTCAAATGGCTTCCACTGACAAATCCATCCTGCAGATCTGATTGCTGGTTATCTGTAACCTTGGATTCATTGTGTAACCTGCCTGAGCCTCTGTTTCCTTATCTGTAAAATGGGAATAATAACAGGACCTCCCCCAGCGAGCAACTTTAAGTATCCAATAAGAAAAACAATGTAAAGCATTTGGTAAAGTGCTTGGTCCAACTACATACCCCATAAATGTTCATTATTATAATTCATTTCTTCACAGATACTTCTCGAACACCTATGGCATGCCAGGTACTCTCCTCGGTGCTTGGGGTGCATCGATGAATAAAACTGGGAATGATCCCTGGCATTACACTAGAGGCGTGCTAAGTGGATAACATGCTAGACAGCAAGCATGTTGTGCTTGTGTTGTGAAAAAGAAAGTAAGTAAGCAGAATATAGAACTTGAAAAATTAGTCACAGTCTTCAATAGGGAGGTCAGGTAGGCCTCATTTAAAGGTGGGGCTTAAGTAAAGATTTGGAGAAGGTGTAGGAGATACCACGTGGCAGGCAGGGAGCATTACAGGCCAATGGAACAGCCGTTCAAAGGCTCTGCAGCAAAAATGTGCCTGGCTTGCTTCAGAACAGAACAGGAGCCCAGCGCAGCTGAAGCGAGAGAACATCTCCAGACCGAATGACCCATTCTCACATCAACCACTGTGAGGCCCAAAAACAAACACAGGATCCCTGTCTTTTCAAGCCTGTCACTTTTTCCCTCCTTATAAATGGTACATTCTTCCAAGAAATAACCTTGAGGTCATTTATTTTTATTCCTTCTAGACTTCATTCCTGACATTATATTATTATTATTACTATTATTATTATTATTATTACTATTATATTATTAGGGTTTTCTTGGTGTCTTTAGATTTATCCTTTTCTTTCCATCTCGGCTGTCGTAACACGAAGACAGAATACAACTTGGCCCTAAGACCAAAAAATGTATGGTGCCCTTCTTTATAAGTTGCAAAGGTCTGTGAAATTTTATGAAGCTGAGCATTTCTCATTCTTAGGTGCCCCTGCTTTGTCCCTCCCTGTGTGCTTGATCTGCCTCTCAGGTATTCAAAACTGCCTCGCCTCTGTCTGCACGCTTATCACCCACCTTACTTCTAAGATAGTTGGATTGTTTCTTAAGAGTCTCCCCACTGACCTCCCAGCTATAATCAATATGATGCAAAACTTTCTGATTGACCTTTTTAAGATACCACATTCATTAGTCATCTCTCTGTGTAAGGACTCTGTCGTGACTATTTATTACTTACTGGATACAGTCTAAATTGCAATGCCCATCCTCCTAATTATTAACAACTCGAGATCAGAAACTTCTTCTGTAGTCCAAGAAAGACTTAGCATGGTGAGGGAGACATTACTGAATTGATTTGAAAAGAAAAGAAAATGAAATTTACCTAATGCCAAGTGCTGCCCCTCTGAGGGCTATATTGTTGGGTTTTGTTTTTTATTTTAAAATCAGATTCCTTGAGGTATAATTTACATACAGTAAGATTTATTCGTGTATAATTCTGAGTTTTGACAAACGCATATGGTTATGTCACTACTATTGTAATCAAGATATAGAACCGCTGGGCACTCTAAAACATTCCCTGGTGTACCTTCACAGGCAACCCCTCCCTCTGCCTCCAGCAATTATTGATCTGCTCCATGTTCCTATACTTTTCTCCTTTTCTGCATGTCCTGTAAATGGAATCATCCAGTAGATGAGCTTTTGAGCCTGACTTCTTTCACTTAGCATCATGTAATTTAAATTCACCCCTCTTGTTGCAGGTATCAATACTTTGTTCCTTTTCCCACTTTATGGATGGACCAGTTTGTTTATCCACTTACCAGCTGAAGAACATTAGACTGTTTCCAATTTGGGGTAATTATGAATAGAGCTGCTATAATCATTCACATCCAGGTTTTTGTGTGAACATTTGCGTTCATTTTTCTTTGGGTAAATACATAGAAGTAGAATTGTCGGAGCCTGTGATATACTTAATTTTTACTTTATTATTTATTTGTTAATTTATTTATTTGAGAGAGAGAGAGCAAGCCAGCAGGGAGGGACAGAGAGAGAGAGAATCTTACTTAGTTAGGCTCCATGCCCATTGCAGAGCCCAACATGGGGCTCCATCTCACAACCCTGAGGTCACGACCTGAGCCGAAATCAAGAGTCGGATGCTCAACCAACTGAGCCACCAGGTGCCCCTACTTAATTTTTTTTAAGATTTTATTCATTTATTCATGAGAGACACAGAGAGAGAGAGAGAGTCAGAGACACAGGCAGAGGGAGAAGCAGGCTCCAGGCAAGAAGCCTGACGTGGGACTCGATCCCAGGTCTCCAGGATCACACCCTGGGCCAAAGTCAGGTGCCAAACTGCTGAGCCACCCGGGGGTCCCCCACCTGCTAATTTTTAAAAGAAACATCACACTGTTTACCAAAGGGGCTGTAACCATCTTCCATTCCCGCCAGCAATTTAGGACCGTTCCATGTGTTCTAGTCCACACCAGCACTTAGTATCATCAGGTTTTTCTTTTTTATTATTATTTTACCAAGGCAAACAGGTATATTTCATGGCAGTTTTAATTCACCTTTCCCTAATGACAATGTTGAGCATCTTCCCCCATGCTTACTTGCCATCTATATATTGTCTTGGTGAAATGTCTACTCAACTCGTTCCGTGTTTTTAACTGCTTTGTTTGTTTTCTTATTATGGACTTTGGAGAATTTATTATAATTCTGGATACAAGTCTTCTAACAAATATATGTTTTGCAAATACTTTCTCTTAGTTTGCCTTTTTAAAAAACTTTGCATACAATAGAATTCACATTGGTGAACAATCCTATGAATTTTAACACATGCACAGACTCTTGTAACCACCTCCACAAACAGGACACAGAAGAATTCGCTAAAAGAATTCGCTCATGTTCTCCCTTTGGTCAGAACCTCTCACCACCGCAGCCTCTGGCAATCTGTTCTCTGTTCCTATAGTTTTGCTTTTTTCCACATCTCAAATAAAATGCAGTCTTATAGTATATAATCCTTTGAGATTGGCTTCTTTCACTTAGTATAATGCTGAACAGTGGTCTGTTACATGGATGTATCACAGCTTATTTACCCATTTGCCCACTAAAGGACATTTAAGTTATTTCCAGTTTTTGGCCATAAGGATTTTTTGGAAAATAATCCTTATGATAAATAAACACAAAATATCGGATATTGTTGAAGACAATAGATTTAAGAAACACTGTTAAGTTTGAGAAAGCCAATGAAGAAGAGTTATTAGCAAAGTGGACAGAAAGACCATCATGGGGCGAGCCCAGGGTCATGTATCCTCAGGGAACGAGAGAAGCCCAAAATGAGCATGAGGAGCATGGCGAGCCAGAAAGGCAGCCCATGCAACACAGGACTTTGGCTTGCCGTTGAATGCAAGAGAATTACTGGTAACATTATGAAGCTACAATCATATTAAATATTTTACTTACATTTTTATAATTTCTCCTCTCTACTTCTCAGAAACCATTATAACCAATAAAAAGCGATTTGCACCAGAACAGCTAAAACCTAAATGGGGAGAAAAGTTCAGAAGCCTATTGAGGAAGAGAGCCAGGAAAATATCCAGCTGAGCACCTCAAATGACATGCTTTTTTTGTTCTCTGAGCTTCCCTTGTCTATTCCAGGGGCAGGGAACAGGGAGATAATTTCTAGTGTTTTGGTTGTTAGTTGGAAGAGAATCCGCTTTTCAGGAGAGGAAAACTTTTTCCTGTCACTCGGGAAAATCTCAGATATATCTGTCCCATAAGGAATGCCTGGGTGGTGCAGTTGGTTAAGTGACTCTTTGCTTCAGCGCAGGCCATGATCTCAGGGCCCTGAGGTTGAGCCCCGTATCAGGCTCTGCACTCAGCAAGGAGTCTACTTGGGTTTCTCTCTCTCTCAATCTCTCTCTCTGTTTCAAATAAATAAATCTTTTTAATAAATTGTCACATAATTTCTTATATAAAAGACTCATAAGAAATTGAAAACATTGTGAAAACAGCAGTTTTGCAAGAGATGCAAAGTTTTCTTCATAGGAAATTGCTTCTTTTTTTAAAATTAATTAATTAATTAAGAAATCTCTACACCCAGGCTGAGGCTCGAACTCACAACCCTGAAATCAAGAGGTGCATGCCCCTCCAACCAAGCTGGCCAGAGCCCCCATAAGAAATTGTCTTTTATCCATCTTCAGCATAATCCATCAGAACATAACATGTGGAAAATTTTGATGTATTCACATCTCTTTTTTCAGATGTGGTCAGTGATATCACCAGAGGTAAAGATCACCTAGGGATACTTGACACACATGCAAATTTTTAAGCCCTGTCTCAGACCAACTAAATCAAAATTGGGAGGGGATGCGGGGACAGATCCCAGGCATCTGGCACATGAAAGTTTGAGAAACACTTATATAGAAAAGTATGGTTGCTCTTAGGCCATGTAATAATGCAGAAACAGAAATGGAGAGATTTAGGAAAATGAATAATTAACATGTCCTTCAAGCTGCTTCTGTGGATATTAATTGCTTCCACTGTGCTTTTTGGCAGCCAATTAAGAGCTGAGTTCTTTGGCAAGTGCCTGGGGTGTGCACCTTCTCTTTATTGACTAAATCTTTCTAATTTAAATACTTTGAAGTGTGTTAGCCCACAAAAGAAGTTGTACTGTGGCTCATCTCTTCAAAAACTCTTGATAAGCATATTAATAAAGAAGAGAAGTTGATGATATTTTCGTTTCTACTTGCCCAAACAATCTGCTCCAAGTGTGTTAGCTCTCTGAGTGTTAGTGTCTGCCCTGTCCATCCTGAATGAGACATAAACACAGACCAGGAGGTCCTTGGCTTGGAAACACCTACCCCACATAGTTTACATGTGCCTGAAAGTCATAAACTGCAGTTCCTAAAAATATTCTCAGGTTTGGATTGTGCTCCCACAGTTAGCAGAGGTTACTGAAGTGTTAGACTATGTTTCATGAATCTCCTTATTCTTTCTGCAGGAAATCACTAGGGGATTCGACAATTTTCTCTTTAAAAGCAGCATAAATAGAAGAGGCTAACCAGCGAGAAATAAGTGGAAGTTTCAAGTCAAAAAAACATATTGCATTTATTTTACAAGCCTATTTATGCTTAAATCTAACACTTCCCCAGAGATCTTGATATACATATACTTCATGGAAGAAGATGCCAGCCTGAATAACAATATCCACGGTCACTCTGTGTCTGGCAGCAAATAGCATTTGTTAGGCCCTTGTGGGCATGTGTGAAATGCTGGATGTGTTTACAAAGCCTCTATAAGTGTTTACAATTTTGAGGAAAAAAATAATACCAGATCCACGTTGAAAGATATGTTCGGATAACTTGGATTTCTAAAACCCAACAGAAAAATAGGAAGAATGCTTCCACTGAAAATAACACGATATGGAACTTTCAGTCCATAAAATTAAAAACACCGTCATGCCTATCAGAATGGTATAGAGAAAATCAACAACCACCACCATTGTTTGCTTTGGAAAAATTAGAAAAACAAAACACGTGAACATTATAGTTGATTTGCTGATTAGATTTAACTTTCTTTTCTTTTTTAAAGATTTTATTTATTTATTCATGAGAAACAGAGAGAGAATAGGAGGCAGAGACACAGGCAGAGGGAGAAGCAGGCTCCATGCAGGGAGCCCGATGTGGGACTCGATCCCGGGCCTCCAGGATCACGCCCTGGGCCGAAGGCAGGCGCTAAACTGCTCAGCCACCGGGGCTGCCCTTAACTTTCAATTCTATTTGACCCAATCCTTTTTGTCTTGTGGGCTGAAAATTTCTTGAGTATAAGTTTCTCATTCAATACAGCCCACTCTTTCTTTTCTACTCCTCCACCTTCAACTCTCAAGGAATGTTATTTCCTAGAGGAACCTCATGGTATGCAGTCTCACTTCTGCACCATACATTGTGTTATATATACATATAAATATATACTTTGTGATGTTTGCCCTTAAAGAACTTTGGTTTGGCCCATTACCTTAACACTTTGTATGATTCCTTTTCAATCACGCAGTTGATGATAACTGGAAGTTCCTTTAGAGTTCCTCAATTTTTAAAAATTAAATCTTTTAGACTCATTCTGGGCCATTTCCTTTTCTAGTCCTTGACTCTTTCTTGAAATGACCCCTTTTAGTTCAGCCAAATGTAAATAAAACAGAATTTTAGCTCTGCTCTTAGAAGAGCTGTGTTTAGACTACAATTTGCTTCAGGCCAATGCTTTTCAAAGGGAAGATTTGATCTCTGGAAATCCTTGAAGGTGAAAGATGCCAAGGATCAGGAAGGCAGATTGTAAAATGTATATATTTATCATTCATAACTTATGTTAGAGGAAGAAATAGATTCAGATGCAAGTAAAAAGCACCTAAGCATGGCAGGCCACTTATATAATTCAAAAATGCAAAATCGTCCTATAATTCATTGAAGTATTGATTTATACCCCCATCTTATTTCAAAATGGATGTTATTATATGATTCCATTATATGAAAAGTCTAAAAGAAGCAAATCCATTGAGACAGAATGTAGATTGGTGGCTGCCTGGGGCCAGGAGGTGGTGGTGGAAAGAGATAAGGAATAGCTGCTAATGCATACAGGGTTCCTTCTTGGGGCAATGAAAATGTTCTAAAATTAGATCATGGCGATGGTTACACGACTCTGGGAATATACTAAACACCACTGGATTGTATACTTTAAAAGGCTAAGTTTTATGGTTATGTGCATAATATCCCAGAAAAGCTGTTCTTTTTAAAAACATATTTACATAGTTCCCTTCCATCAACAAGATGACAACCCAGTAGAAAATGGGCAAATGACATCAACCACTTATGCAAAAGTCTTTATCAAAATGTATCCACTAAATTTCTATTTTTTCTGTTATCAGTTTATAAGCTAATTAGAAAGTTTTGCTTATTTTGTTTTGTTTATTAAATGCATTCAAAACCTGGGGGGCAGGGGAAGACAATGGGCAAATGATGTGTCCTGGAAACTCAGTGTAGGAGGAAATTTAATCAGTCAAATAACTATGTAAACAGACAAAGTATCATGAACAGTTGGGGAAAAATGCAAAACAAAACAACAATGTGATGTTTCAGCCCATTCTATTGACAGAATCATAACAGTCCCCAATGATAGCAGGAGGTATGAGTGAGACTCTCATACAGAGCTGGCAGGGACATAAATTGGTTCAACAGTGTTGGAGGGCAATTTGGCAAGATCTCAAAGGGAAGAATAAGTGTAGGCAACAACCCAGCACTTCCATTTCTCAGCACACTCATGCACACAGGGACATCCATTAGCACTGATGGCAAATCCCTATCAATAAAGGGATTAAGAATTAAACTATATCACATATATACAATGGGATACTACATAGCCCCAAATAAATACGTTAGATTCGCAAGGAGAAAAACATTTACAAAACACAGGCCACAGGACTTTTCTTAAGGGAGGAGGAATAAGAAAAATTAGATTTGGGCAGCCCATGTGGCTCAGCAGTTTAGCGCCGACTTCAGCCCAGGGCCTGATCCTGGAGACCCGGGATCGAGTCCCACGTCAGTCTCCCTGCATGGAGCCTGCTTTTCTCCCTCTGCCTGTGTCTCTCTTTCTCTCAGTGTGTCTCTCACGAATAAATAATCTTTAAGAAAAAAAAAAAGAAAAAAATAAGATTCAACTAAGGGTTTTAAGCACATAATGAGGTTTGGCTCACCTGCTAGATAGAACTGGGTCACATTTGGCTCTTCACTTTTAGACGCCAATGCAAAGACGAGAAATCTGATCTATTACACAATTGGACCTTGATGTAGAGACATACGACCATTCCTGACACTAAGATCAGAGAGAAATTTCCTCCAGGCTTTTTAGAAAAAGGCCACCATGTATAGTGCATAATAAGCAACGTCCTCAAACATCATTCTCTCATCCATAGGGCTGACCGTCATTTCTGCAAAGATGAGTCCCTGTACTGCAATCTCTAAGTGTCTGGCTTTATCAGAAGATTCATTTTTGAGAGCAGGGGATTGAAAATAAGGTGCCCAGTATTCTCCTCAGGCAGCACAGTGTTTGACATTTTTAAACTTGAATGCTTTTGGTGGGACATACACTCCTTGGAATAGCAGCATTGAATAGAACTGCTTGGAATGATGAGAATGTCCCATGTCTTCCCTGCACAGTGGGGTAGCCAACAGTCACATGTGGCTGCCAACTGAGTACTTGAAATGGGGTGAGTTTGGTGAAGGAACTGGCTTTAAATTTTATTTAATTTTAATTAATTTTAATTTAAAGAGTCATGTGTGGCCAGTGGTAACCCTATTGCACGGGACGCTAGAAGAGGAGCTCTTGGAAAGCCATGGGTCCTCCACTCACATTCTCTACCTTATTAAACCTCCATTCTGATTGGATTGTATATCCACCTTTATTCACTTATTCAATAAATGCTCTTTCTACTTGGAGGTATTAGGTCTGTGTCAGAGACAGCACTTACCCCCTCAAGAGCAACACAGAGCGAGGTAGGACTGCACTGCATGATGGATAGGCCATGCATACAGTGGGGAATGCAAGGTCCTCGAGGAGCACAGGTTGATGTTAGGAATCCTAACTTGAATTTGGTGGGCAGAGAAGTGCTAAATCTTTTTTGTAGAGATTTAATTTTTTTTTTTTTTTTTGAGAGAGAGAGAATGCACACGAGCTCAAGCACGCACAAGAGAGCACAGGCAATGGAGAGAGGTAGAGGGAGAAGGAGGGGCAGAGGGAGAGGAAGAAGCAGACTTCCCACTGAGCAGGGAGCCCGATGCAGGACTTGATCCTGGGGCCCCAGAATCATGACCTGAGCCAAAAGGCAGATGCTTACCGTGGGAGCCACTCCTCCCCTTTAAAGATTTTATATATTTATTTGACACAGAAAGAGAGACAGAGAGAGAGAGACAGAGCAAGAGAGCAAGAGAGAGAGAGAGCAGGGAACAATTCTCAGAAGAGGAAACAGTATGACCTATTCTGGGGATTCGAAGAAATTCTCTAGAACTAAGAATGCAGTGGCAGGGACTGTGAAGATGCACCAGGATGAGACCGTGTGGGATGTAAGAACTGTGTTCACCTGACTTTGGACTTTGTCCTGATGACCGAAGAAAACCACTGAAAAATAATAAGCAGGGGTGTAGGTTCCTATCATATCTGCTGTTCAAAACAGACCCACAGGAATTAGCATATGATCCTGCAAGTCCATTTCTGGGCATCTACCCAAAAGAACTGAAAGTAGCACAGGGGCTTGACTAGATACTTGCTCACCCATGTTCACAGCGGCAGTATTCACGAAGGTCAAAAGGTGGAAACCACCCAATCCAATGACAATGGTGGATATCCATTGAATGGATAAATAAAATGTATAGACCTACAGTGGACTATTATTCAGCCTTTGTAAGGAAGGAAATCCTGACACATGCTACTACATGGATGAACCTTGAAGACATCACTAAATGAATAAGTCAGAGACAAGAAGATAAATATATGATTCTATTTATATTAGGTACCTAGAATGGTCAAATTCATAGAGATAGAAAGTAGAATGCTGGGGGAGGAGAGAGGTGGGAGATGCTGTTTAACAGGTATTCATAAGTACTTCACGAGTTCCAGTTTGAGAAGATGCAAGCGTTCTGGAGCTGGGTGGTAGTCACACTGCTGAGTGTGAATGTATATAATGCCCCTCAATTGCATACTTAAAAATGGTTAAAACGTAAATTTTATGTTATGTTTATTCCCCCATAATAAAAAATAATAATAAGTCCTCTAAAACTACACAACTGATCTCCTGAGTTCTCTGTGACCATTCTCGATCCTTTACAGTTTATTTTCTACACAGCAGAGGGAATTTTGAAATGCAAGTGCAGACACATCACTCCCCTGTGGAAAAGCTTTTACTGGCCAGACAGGCCTCTAGTCATTGGTCCCTTGTCACCTCCAGGGCCTCACATCCACTCTATCCCTGTTTCCCTCCACTGTGACTCCACTGGCTTCCTTGCTGCTCTTCAGACCCACCAAGCAGGCCTCTCTCCTAGGGCTTTCTCTACCACCTTTCAAGTATCATCCTTGACCACCCTATCTAAAAACATTCCTACCTTGCTTTTCTTTATAGCACTTCCCCCCTCCATCATTTTAATATATATCCATTTGTTAATTTAATTATCTGCCTCTTCTGTAATGTAAGCTCCACAAAGGCAAGGACTTTATTGTGTACACTACTGAATCCCCAGTGACTGGAACAGGGCCAGTCATGTAGGGGACATTCAATAAATATTTGCTGAGTTAAAGAATTATATTTGTGTTGGAATATTGTGGGCATGGGTTTGCAGTGCCAGGACAAAACAGCTGGTAATTGTTTTGGCTCCTGGGGCAATCACATGAGGGGTCAAGATGGCCAGGATGGTGGCAGTGGGGGCACAGAGAGGTTCAGGGACACAGATATTTAGAAGAAAGAATCAAGAGGTTGGATGGAGGGTTCGTTGGGGGAGCAGGTTTGCAAAAGAAGCAAGCTCTGTTTTAAACATTTGCAGTGGGGGATCCCTGGGTGGCACAGCGGTTTGGCGCCTGCCTTTGGCCCAGGGCGCGATCCTGGAGACCCGGGATCGAGTCCCACGTCGGGCTCCCGGTGCATGGAGCCTGCTTCTCCCTCTGCCTGTGTCTCTGCCTCTCTCTCTCTCTCTCTCTCTGTCTCTCTGTGACTATCATAAATAAATAAAAATTTAAAATAAATAAATAAATAAAAAATAAACACTTGCAGTGGGCTATCCCCTTAGAGATATTCGGGGGGAAGTTACGCATGTTCAGCAGAGAGATCTGAGCTAGAAATGTCATTTCAGCAATTCTTTTTTTTTTTTTTAGATTTTATTTATTTATTCATAAGAGACACAGAGAGTGAGGGAGAGACAGACAGAGGGAGAAGCAGGCTCCCCACGGGGAGCCCAATGTGGGACTCAATCCCAGGACCCCGGGATCACAAGCTGAGCCAAAGGCAGACACTCAACCACTGAGCCATCAGGTGCCTCTCATTTCAGCAATTCCTAAATAAAATCTTGGGGAAACTTTGAGGACTGTTGAACAGTAGTTAGAGGCTATACTTTTTTGAATAATTACGTCAACGTACATGTGCAACGCTGCCAATTTCAGACTCATGTACTTCACTGTCAGCCAAGTTGGTCATATTTTTAAAAGTTCTGAGAAACTATTTTAAAAAAGTAAAATAATGCTACTCTTTTTCCATCTTTTTTTGCCACTGCAACTGGGTCAATTTTCATTGATGATATCCAAACCTTAAGCCATATATTCTATAATCCATCTAACTAAATAATTAATGTTCAGCCTTTATGGGAACATCATTTTCTTTTCCATTTGTGAGAGACCTCCGAATCCAGCTTTATCATCGCACATAGGTGGACATAAAATCCCAAGACATTACTGATGTGCCTAAAGTCACACTGCTGGGCAGTAGCAAATTCAGAACTAGACTGGATCCTCCACTTCTATGTAAGTAGTTTATAATTATGCACAGTTGTTTTGATTTCTGTTTTGGCCTATCCTTGGAAGGACTCCTTCAAAATTGCTCATCATGGAAAGATGAATATTGTATGATTTCACGCATATGTGGAATTTAAGAAACAAAACAAATGAACAAAGAAAAGGAGACCAAAAAAATAGACTCTTAACTACAGAGAACACACTGATGGTCACCAGCAAGGAGCTGGGTGGGAGGATAAGTGAAATAGGTAGAGGGGATTAAGAGAACACTTGTTAGGATGAGCCCTGAGTAATGTCTAGAATTGCTGAATCATTATCTTTGTACGCCTGAAATTAATATAACATTGTATGTTAATTATACTGGAATAAAATATACGTACATACATAACATACTTAAGTATATACATACATACATGCAGTGAAGAAGGTTGCTCATCATGACTGCACTGAAGTTGACCAAGAACAAAGCTATCTGGATATCTCAAGGCCATGCCCTATCCGCTCAGTGAAGCTATTGTCAGACACAGTTTGCTCTTTTTTTTACATTTTAGCACAGTTTACCTCGCTGCTAAACATGTAATAGAACTGCTTGAGAATAAAGATTTGACATTCCAGAGTTCCCATTCCTAAAAAGTATAGCCATCTGTACCTCGAGGTTTAAGGCCCAGGCTTTGATATCACTCACAAACTCCTCTTGAATGAGTTTCTTATTTCATGGTAAGCATTATTAAGATGGTGTCCCTAAGGACCAAAATTTAACAACCCACTCCTACAATGAAAATTTTACATTAGAGGCAGAATAAAGTATCACCTCAATAGTGATAGTCAACCAGCCAGAGCTGGTAACTTTTCTTACCATCCCAGAAACTAATTGTGGCAGATTCATGGAATGGCTACTCCAAACGCTTCCCAATGTCTTCTTCTTGTCCTCTCTTGCTGTATATCCTTCCTTGCAGCTGGAGGTGTTCAACTGGCCCGGTTCAGACCCAAGAAACACAAGCAGAAGTCTTCCCAGGCAACTGCTTGAAAGCTGGCCTGTCCCTCTTCCCTGTCTGCTTTCCTGCTGATGGGCAGGATGGCATGCCATAGCAATTACCTTGCATTTATGAAGGAAAAGGCCAAGGGAACCATACAGTGTAGGCCCTGTCATTGTCTAACTGCTGAACTAAACCCACCAACTCCACATTTCTTATTGTGTGAGAAATTTATTCTCTTTTTGTTTAAGCCACTATAGATGTATTTTCTGTTTCCCACATCTAAATGCAATTGTAGCCAAAATACCAATGAAATAATTCAAGTAAAAAGAGTTGGGGGATGGAACCTATCAGAATATCTGTGGGTAGGACCCAGTTATATATATATAACTTACACATTTATATATTTTATATGTATAATATTTATGGCTGGGCCCAGTTGATAGATAGATAGATAGATAGATAGATAGATAGATAGATAGATAGATGATAGAGTCTTCAACACCTCCTCTCCCAATTAGGAACTGCTTGTATAAGATTTTCTTAGTTCAGTTGTTATATAGCAACAATCAGCTATGAAAAAAAAAAAAAAACCTCTAATCCATTCATGATAAAAACCTCCAACAAAGTAGGTTTAGAGGGAACACACTTCAACATAATAAAGGCCATATATGAAAAACCCACAGTTAACATCATACTCAATGGGGAAAAATCTTTTCCCCCTGGTCAGGGAAGACAAGGATGTGCCCTCTCACTACTTTTATTCAATATAGTTTTGGAAAGTCCTAGCCACAGCAATCAGACAAGAAAGAGAAATAACAACTGGAGGGTATTATGCAGAGCACAATAAATCAATCATAGAAAAACAATTACCATATGGTTTCACTCATATATGGAATATAAGCAGTGCAGAGGATCATGGGGGAAAAGAAGGAAAACTGGGAAGAAATCAGAGAGGAAGACAAGCTATGACAGACTCTTAATTATAGGAAACACACTGAGAGCTGCTGGAGGAGAAGTGGGTTGGGGGATGAGGTAACTGGGTGACAGGCATTAAGGAGAGCACATGATGTGATGATAGTACTGGGTGTTATACACAAATTATGAATAACTGAACTCTACATTTACTGCAATCCTTATCAAAATATCAATAGGATTCTTCACAGAGTTAGAACAAATAATCTCAACATTTGTATGGAATCACAAAAGACCCTAAATAGCCAAAGTAATCTTGAAGAAGAAGGACAAAGCTGGAGGTATCACAATCCCAGATACCAAGATATAGCAGTAGTCATCAAAACAGTATGGTACTGACACAAAAATTGACTCATTGATCAATAAAAGAGAAAAAAAAACAAGAAATGAACCCACATTTATATGGTCAATTGATCTTTGACAAAGCAGGGAAGAATATACAATGGGTAAGAGTTTCTTCAAAAATGGTATTGGGAAAACCAGGCAGCAATATGCAAGAGAATGAAATTGGACCGCTTTCTTATATGATACACAAAAATAAACTCAAAATGGATTGACGACCAAAACATGAGACCTGAAACCATAAGAATCCTAAAAGAAAACACAGGCAGTAACTTCTTTGACATTAGCCATAGCAACATTTTTCTAGATATGTCTCCTGAGGCAGGGAAAGGAAAGCAAAAATTAACTATTGGAACGACATCAAAATAAAAAGTTTGTACACAGTAAAGGAAGCCATCAACAAAACTGAAAGGCAACCTATGGAATGGGAGAAGATATTTGCAAATAGCATATCTGATAAAGGGTTAATATTGACAATATATAAATAAATCATAAAACTCATCGCCCCAAAAACCAAGTAACCCAATTTAAAAATGAGCATTAGATATGAATAGATATTGCTCCAAATAAGACATCCAGATGGCCAACAGACACATGAAAAGATGCCTAACGGCACTCATCATCAGGAAAATGCAAATCAAAACTACAATGAGATCTCTCCTCACACCTGTCAGAATGGCTAAAATCAACAACACAGGAAACAAGTGTTGGCAAGAATGTGGAGAAAAAGGAACCCTCATGCACGGTTGGTGGGAATGCAAACTGGGGCAGCCACTGTGGAGAGCAGTATGGAGGTTCCTCAAAAAGTTAAAAATAGAAATACCCTATGATCCAGTAATCCCACTACTAGGTATTTACCCAAAAAGTATGAAAACACTAATTCAAAGAGATAATGCACCCCTATGTGTATGGCAGCATTATCTACAGTAGTCAAACTATGGAAATAGCTCCAGTGTCCATTGATAGATGAATGGACAACAAAGAATGGAATATTATTCAGCCATAAAAAAGAATGAAATCTTGCCATTGGCAACATGAATGGATCTAGAGAGTATAATGCTAAATGAAATAAGTGAGTCAGAGAAAGATAAATACCATATGATCTCGCACATATGTGGAATTTAAGAAACAAAACAAAAGAACAGAGACAAACCAAGGAACAGATTCTTAACTCTAGAGAACAGACTGGTAGTCAGTCACCAGAGGGGAGGTGGGTGGGGGGATGAGTGAACCAGGTGAAGGGGATTAAGAGTACACTTAGTATGATGAGCACTAAGTAATGTATAGAATTTTTTAATCACTCTATTATACACTCGTATCCAATATAACACTATGTTAAGCACACTGGAATTAAAAATAAAGAAGATCGATGTCAAAAAAAAAAAAAAAAGGAAAAGAATCCTAAAACGTTGATATACAAAGAAAACTTCCAAACACATGAAAACTTTTCTAATTTGGTGAGCTCCGAATGTTACCAAAAGATTCCAGAGAATATCCTAGGAGCATGAAATCATACAAAGCGTTAGAGACACTCTTGGAGGACTTGTAAAGCTCTATAGGGCTGCACCCCCCGTGACTAAGTGCTGAGCAGATTAGGGGAAATCTGCTTAGTCCGGCCAGACTCAGGCCCGGCTCCTGTCCTCACACGACCCTGGAACAGCCCACTCCCTCGTCTGTGCGGTATGTTAAGGCCTCAGCTGACGAAGCAATTGCAGGCACTGGGCTCTGTTGCTATTAGCGCCTTGGCCACATCACTGTAAACCATCTGCTGGCTTTCCCTGCATCCGTCATTCTGCAGAGATCATGGTTCAGTCTGTGCTACCACACTGAGGCCAAGCTCCCTGAGCGACAATGTTAGTCAACTCAGAAGTCAAGATCTTGCCAACCATGGGTTGTTTCTTAGATCCTCTGTGGTTTTCCTCCTGGTCTTACAAATCATAGTGATAGTAGGGCCTCTGAAATCCGGAGCCGTTCCCTCGGTTCCCCAACTTTGCAGGCAACAGGGGGGCAGAAGTCTGAACAATATTTTGTCATCCTTCTTGAATTTACCACCAGCCCAGGAAACACTGTGAAATGGATGGAGCTGGCTTTTCCTGGCTCTGTTCGAACACCCCTTAGCACCCTCAGAGCTTCATCTTCTCCCAGCTGCCACGTGGTGACACTCTGCCGGCCTGGAACCACCCTCTGGAATATCTATACCCGCCCCGCCCCCCCCAGCCAATCATCTGCCACACCAGGGAAAGTGACACATCACCAATAAGCTAGGCTACACTTCAGGTTTTCTACTGCCTGGGCACCGGTCCTTTAATAACCAACCCAAACCCAGAGGAATGAGCCGTTGGTGGTACTATTTCAGGCACCAGTGCCCGGCTGCTGGGAGCCAGTTGGTGGCAACCCCAACCCCAAGCGTGCTGACACCCAGCCTGCCTCTTTTAGGGAGGGAGCCTCTGCGTCCTCGCTCTTGAGAGACACTTTTGATTACTCTGGTGCTCGAAAATAACAAAATAAAAATACGCTCTGTCCATGTTTTATTGGGCCTCTTTCCACTATCTGCTATTTCTTAAATCAAGTCACCTTTCTTATTAATCATGTCAAGTCAGAAAATGATGTCAATGTTCTCTGTGGTAGGAAACCTGGACGCTCACTACACCAGTTGACTTGTAGCACGCCACTGTAACCACACACAGGCCAAACTTTTTGTCAAAACAAGCCAGAAAAGCAGCCCGGTGGGTCGCTTTCCTTCAGAGCACTGGCTCTCTCCAGTGGTCACTCAGGGTCATCCAGCTGGTGTCCCAGGGCGTGCATTTTCTCTACCAGGGCCTAGTCTGTATTTTTGTTTCATGAATGAATTTGTCTCTCTGGTCTAATACAAATGAAAGAACACCTGGTTCTTTTCTCATTGAACGCCTCATTAGACTCCCCCACTGATTCTGCAAATATTTTTTTCAGTGGTACGTAGAAGCTGGCCGAATAAGCAATCTGTTGCGTATTTGTCCTGTTGCGTTATGAAGAGAAAAGTGTGACAATGACAATAGCAACGTTTTGAGTACTTAAGACTGATGTCATAACTAATTTCAAAAAGTCCTTGTAACGACAGTGTCCTCTCATACCTCCTGCTAGACGTTTTGGGTCCTTTAAACGAGCCTCTAAAATCATGGGCAAGCGTATTCCAAGTAATTTAAGAAAATACACTTTACACCTTTGCAAAAATAGCCCGTTGGGAATTACTGGTGTCAATTTCCAACCCCCAGGGACTGCCTGGTGTGAATTTCACCTGTTGCTTGTTAGTGCCCTGGGGCTTGACTCAGGGCAGCCTAGGCAGTAAACAGGAGACTGGCAGAAATAGAATTAGAAGGGGACCCCTTGTCCCACGAGTATTTTTTTTTTCTATTTCTTCCTTGCTCTCTGTAGAATGGACTTCTGGCCGAAAAATGCTTCCTTTTACAAGAAGCCTAACAAAGAATGGGCAAATGCACTCCTGTCTGTGATGCAAAGCAAGCCCATGCTGTTCGTTCTTATGGGATAGAAACAAACTGACATGGAGACAAAATGCATTACCAGACCCATGAAGTCATGGATGAAAGATTTCATCTAGAGGCTCTTCTGTCACAGGATGGCAGGTGCTCAAAGACTGTGGTCCTGCTGTGTGCCCTTCTCTCCCCCGTACTCTCCTGGTGAGACTTGGGAGGAGGGCCCTGCTCTTCCAGGTGTGAAACGAGCACAGTGATAACCTCACACATCAGTTGTGCCAGCAAGGACTGGCCCCACAGCCGTGTCCCTATGTCTGTGTCACGTCACTCGCTTGTGCCTGCAAGACTCACTTGGAAATATGGGGGGGGGGGGGGAGGATTTCTGTTTCTTTCTCTGTCTTTATCACATCCTCTTTTCCTATTCTGCTGCTGACACTGTCTCTCTGGTTCTACTGACTTCCATCTGGCTGCCAATTCCTTCCCACAAAGCCAGATGGAATTACAACCCAACACTGCACAGTTTGAATGTGGGTACCTACTTGTCTTATGCATCCTATCTGTACTTTGATAAAATGAGAATCTTTGAACACCATAAAAAGATGATTACCTTTTAGTGTTACATGTTCAAGGGTCAAAAGAAATAGGGAGGGGGAATCTGATCCAGTTTCCTTTTTAAACTTTATGCTTGCAATCAAACTGATGAGATTACATAGTGACTTTGTTTAAGGAGTAATTTTTGCATTTATTGCCCGCTAATCTGGAAAAAAAAAAATAGGGAGAATGCTAGAATGCAGCAAATTAGTTCAGGCTTAGCAGGCTCCTGCAATGACTGCTTTGTTAGGCAAATGATATCCCCAAATGCTTTAAGGATCAGGAAAACCTGGAGCTGGAAGGACAAAAATGGACCTGTCAAAAACTGTCAACCCCTGTCAGCAGTTTTCCTTCTACTTCTGAAGGGAACTGGACCCAGTGTTAATTTCATGACACTTTTTTTTAAAGCTAGGATCAAATCATTGCTGCTCAAAGAATGTTTGAGAAGTAATACAATACATCTAACAATATAATATTTGGAGGAGTGTTGCCTGGTAGAAAGAGCAGAGCAGTTAGAGTGTAGACTGATGTGGGTTCAAATCTTGCCTCTGCTGTTCACCAGCCCTATGAACTTGGACAAATTACTAAGCCTCAGTTTCCTCATCTGCAAAAGGGAAATGAGAGGATTTTTTTGAGATTAAAATGACTGTACGTATATAAAAGAGGCATGACGTAAATAGTGGAGTCCCTCACCTGGGGGCTCTGCCGTTGAGCGTCTGCCTTCGGCTCAGGTCGTTATCCCGCGGTCCCGGGATGGAGTCCCATATCAGGCTCCCTGCATGGAGCCTGCTTCTCCCTCTGCCTGTGTCTCTGCCTCTCTCTCTCTCTCTCTCTCTCTCTCTCTGTGTCTCTCATGAATAAATAAAATCTTTAAAAAAAATAGTGGAGTCCCTGACTTGGGATCAGATCCTAGCATTGCTGTTTACTAGTTATGTGACTTTCAGCAGATTGTATAACCTCCCTGAGCTTAGATGCTATGATACATATCTCATAGAGCTGTTGTAGAATTAAATTAGTACAGGAATCAATAATCTTTTTTTTTTTTTAAATTAAGATTGTAAATAGTTTAGCCTTTGGAGGCCATATGGTCTTTATCACAACTGCTTTACCTTTGTGGCACAAATATTTATTTTTTTATTTTTATTTTTAAAAGATTTTATTTATTTCTTCATGAGAGACACAGAGAGAGGCAGAGACACAAGCAGAGGGAGATGCAGGCTCCCTGCGGGGAGCCGGAATGTGGAACTGGATCCCAGGACCCCAGGATCACGACCTGAGACAAAGACAGATGCTCAACCACTGAGCTATGCAGGCACCCCATGTGGCATAAATGTTTAAATGAATGGGTATATCTGTGCTCCCCTAAAATGTTACAGAAACAAGTGATGAACCAGATTTTGTCCATAAGCCATTATGGGTCAATTCCTGATGATAAATGATAAAACTCTAGTAAGAAACACAATCTTTTTAAAAAAATTTTAAAGTAATCTCTACACCCAACATGGGGCTTGAACTCATAACTCTAAGATCAAGAATCTCATGCTCTACCAATTAATTAAGTCAGGAGCCCCAGAAACACAATCTTTTTAATTAAGGTAATTGGCATTAAATGAGAGATAAAGGAAAAGAACTGAAGATTCCAATCTTGTCCTCAACATCTGTGTGTTTATACACAATTACTCCTCTTAGGTATCCATACAAATTCAATGAGCCATAGTCCAGGTCACCTGTTTCTGACAAAATCTTTAAAACACACAAACACATATGTAGTTATAATTTCTAGGGAAGAAAAGAAAAATATAGCAACAACAAAAACAAAAAAGACAAGCTTCCAAAACAATAAGCAAGTCTAAATATTTTTTTAAGATTGTATTTATTTATTAATGAGAGAACACACAAAGAGACGCAGAGATATAGACAGAGGGAGAAGCAGGCCCTCTTCAGGGACCCAGATGGAGGACTCTGAACCAAAGATCAGGCACTTAACCACTGAGCCACCCAGGAGTTCCAAGTCTAAATATTCTAGTAATGAAAATTAAATAAAAGGAATTACAAACCCGAAGGGGAAAGCAAAATCACAGAAGACAAACTATACACAATGCTGGGATACTCCCCAAATACTCCCCAAAGATGGCAAGGTGAGAAGAAATTATCTGGTACTAACAGGCTATGAGAGATAAAGAAGAGAGTGGGACTACAAAATAAAGAATATGCAGCAATACAGAAAGATCTCAATAAATGTGTAAACACTGAAACAACAAAACAACTCCGGGAATTTGTAAAGAATAGAATTAATGGAGCATTGAGGGTCCACTTAGAAAACAAAAATCACAGCTAAATAACACAACAATTGATAAGAATGAAAAATAAATGGCAAACCAAAAATAAAGAATAAGAAGATCCAACTAAAGGATAATTTAAAAAACTAGATAAGGCCATAATGGAAACCACTGTGTACCAGACACTGCTGGTTGCTAATTCAATATGTACTCTTGGGAGTCTTGAGGGAACTGTGAGAAAACCACATGCTGAGGATAGAAGGAAAATGGACAGAACCTGGGTACTTGCTGACAACCGTGATTGATGACATCATAGAGTTGATAGACCAGCCCAGGACTGCCTGCCTTCATACTTCTTGACACATGAGAAAAATAAACTATATTTGAGTTTCCCAGTAGAGTACATTTTCTTCTATATGCAACTGAATATAATCCCTAACTGATGACCATATATTGTCAAATCTAGGATGCTGTAGATTGTAAGATGCACCATTATTTTGTGCACAACTTACTAAGAAAAAAATGTTGCCAGTTATACTATAACACGATGCCATAACAGCCCTATTAGATATGTGGGTCGGCCATGACACCTCTCTTTCTAGCTTTGAAATTTCTTTCACCTGTTCTGAAGGATTTTCCACTCATTCTAGCTATGCATTCCATTACAGAGGCATGATAAGCTATCCTTTTACACATATGTCAGTGATTAACCAAAATATACTTGTGAGTATATCCTTTTCTTAGGTCCCACAGAGCACTTGGTTGTTGCTTTAGAAGGCCATTGTGTATGGTTGTGTGTGGTCTGTGCTTTGCACAAAAATATCTGACCAAGCAGGGCAAAGGAAGGCCCAATGTAGGCCAAACTCTAATATTCTGGCATGTAACTGCTACCAAAATGAAAGAGAAAAATCTGTTGCTTAGAGAAGAGCCTTTTCCTGATTGCCATAAAGGTTCAGTGTCTTTGCTGTAGCCTTTGCACTAGGAATATAGTGGACAAAAAGAGAGACGTGGTTCCTGACTTCCTAGTTCTTGAAGTCTTGTGAGGTAGAAGGATAGCAAACAATGATGTGTGACAACGAGGGTGAAGGAGAACATCCAGGCTCTGAGAGCACAAAACAAGAGTGTCTAAAATGGGTTCAAACACAAGTGATCATCAACTTAATACAGACTACTATATGCAGAAGCGGTTATATCCAAACCTAATGGTAACCATAAATCAAAAAATACTAATAAACATGCAAAGAATAAAGAGAAAGAAATCCAAATATACCACTAAAGAAAATCAACAAAACATGAAAGAGACAAAGACAAGAAAGGATCAGAGAAAATCTCCGGAAACAACCAAAAAACAAGTAATAAAATGGCAATAAATACATATCTGCCAATAATTACTGTGAATTTAAATGGAGTAAACACTCCAACCAAAAGACATAGGATGTCAGAATGGATTAAAAAAAAAAAACACACAAAACCAGTCTATATGTTGCCTACAAGAGTCTCGTTTTAGATCTAAAGACACCTGCAGATTCAAAGTGAGGGGATGAAGAGACTTTTCTCATGCAAATAGATGTCAAAAGAAAGCCAGAGTAGCAATACTTACATCAGACAAACTAGACTTTAACACAAAAACTGTAGCAAGATACAAAGAAGGGCACTATATAATAAAAAAGGTGACAATCCAAAAAGAAGATAGAAGAATTGTAAATATTTATGCACCCAACCTGGGAGCACCCAAATATATAAAACAATAACAAACATAAAGAGACTAGTTGATAGTCTCTTAATACAATAATAGTAGGGGACTTTGACACCCCACTTACATCAAAGGACAGATGATTTAAATAGAAGATCAGCAAGGAAACAGTGGCTTTGAATGACACACTGGACCAGATGGACTTAACAGATATGGTCAGAACATTCCATCCTAAAACAGAAAAATACATATTCTTTTCAAGTGCACATGGAACATTCTCCAGAACAGATCACATACTGGGTCACAAAACAGGCCTCAACAAATACAAGAAGACTGAAGTCATTCAATATACCTTTTCTGACCACACCACTATGAAACTATAAATTAACTACAAGAAAAAATCGGGAAAGACCACAAACACATGGAGATTAAATAACACCCTACTAAACAATGAATGAGTCAATCAGGAAATAAAATAAGAAATTAAAAAGGGGCTTCTTGGGATCCCTGGGTGGCTCAGCAGTTTGGCACCTGCCTTCAGCCCAGGGCATGCTCCTGGAGACCCGGGATTGAGTCCCACATTGGGCTCCCTGCATGGAGCCTGCTTCTCCCTCTGCCTGTGTCTCTGCCTCTCTCTCTCTCTCTCTCTCTCTCTCTCTCTCTCTCTCTCTTCTCTGTGTGTCTCTCATGAATAAATAAATAAAATCTTTTTTTAAAAGGTGGGGGCCATCTGTCCGGCTCAATCAGTAGAGCATGTTGCTCTTGATCTTAGGGTTGTGGGCTCAAGCCCCACATGGGCATGAAACCTACTTTAAAAAAAAAGGAATAAAAAATTCTCAACAAAATACTAGCAAACTAAATCCAGCAATACATTAAAGAAATTATTCATCATGACCAAGTGGGATTTATTTCCGGGTTGCAAGGGTAGTTCAATATTCACAAATCAATCAACATGATATGTGGCATTAATGAAAGAAGGGATAAGACTCATACGATCCTGCCAATAGATGCAGAAAAAGTATTTGACAAAGTATAGCAACCATTCATTGATAAAAACCCTCAACAAAGTAGGTTTAGGGGGAACATACCTCAACATAATAAAGCCTACATGAAAAATTCACAGCTAATATCATCCTCCACAAGGAAAAACTGAGCTTTTTCTCTACAGTCAGGAACAAGACATGGATATCTATTCTCACCACTGTTATTTAACATAGTACTAGGAGTCCAGTCTAGCAAACAGACAACAAAAAGAAAGAAAAGGCATCCATATAGGCAAGGAAGAACTAAAACTTTTACTATTTGCAGATAACATGGTACTCTATACAGAAAACCTCAAAGATTCCAAGAATGGGCAGCCCGGCTGGCTCAGAGGTTTAGCGCCTGCCTTCAGCCCGGGGCCTGAGACTGGGGAACTAGGATCGAGTCGCGTGTTGGGCTCCCTGCATTTGTCTCTGACTCTCTCTCTCTGTATCTTTCTGTGTCTCTCATGAATAAATAAAAATAAAATCTTTAAAAAAAAGATTCCACCAAGAAATGGCTAGAACTGATAAATGAATTAGTAAAGTTGTAGGATACAAAATCAATGTAGAGAAATCTGTTACATTTTTATACACCAATAATGAAACAGAAGAAAGAATCAATTGATTAAAGAATCAATCCCATTTATAATTGCACCAAGAACAGTTAAGATACCTAGGAATGAGCTCTAACCAAAAAGGTGAAAGTTCTGTACTCTAAAAACTATAAAATACTTATGAAAGAAGCTCAAGTGATGCAAGGAAATGGAAAGACATTCCATGCTCATGGAATGGAAGAACAAATATTGTTAAAATATCTATACTACCCAGGATGCTTGAGTGGCTCAGCAGTTGAAGGTCTGCCTTTGGCTCAGGTCATGATCCCAGGGTCCTGGGATAGAGTCCCATATCGGGCTCCCTGCAGGAAGCCTGCTTCTCTCTCTGCCTATATCTCTTCCCCTCTCTCTGTGTCTGTCACAAATAAATAAATAAAATCTTTTAAAAATATATTTATACTATCCAAAGCAATCTACACATTCAATGCAATCTCTACCAACACACCAACAGCATTTTTCACAATCTTACAACTTGTATGGAACAACCAAAGACCCCAAATGGCTAAAGCAATCTTGAGAAAGAAAAACAAAGCTAAAAGCATCACAATTGTGGACTTCAAGGTATATTACGTAGGTGTAGTAATCAAAACAGCATAGTACTGATACAAAAATAGACTCATAGATCAACAAAACAGAAATGAACCCACGTTTATATGGTCAACTAATTTTCAACAAAGCAGGAAAGAATATCCAATGGAAAAAATACAGTCTCTTCAACAAATGGTGTTGGGAAAACTGGACAGCAATATGCAGAAGAATGAAACTGGACTACTTTCTTTCACCATACACAAAAATAAACTCAAAATAAAGACTTAAATGTTAGGCCTGAAACCATACAAATCCTAGAAGAGAGCACAGACAGTATTGTCTCCAACATCAGCCATAGCAACATTTTTCAAGTGAAGTCTCCCGGAAGGGAAATAAAAAGCAAAGATAACTATTAGGACTTCATCAAAAAAGCTTGTGCACAGTGAAAGAAACAATCAACCAAACCAAAAGGCAGCCAACAGAATGGGAGAAGATATTTGCAAATTGCATATCTGAAAAAGGGTTAATATCCAAAACATATAAAGGACTGGTAAAATTCAACCCAAAGACAAACAATCCAATTTAAAAATGGGCAGAAGATCTGAATAGATACTTTTCCAAAGAAGACACCCAGATGACCAACAGCTCAAAATTACTCATCATCAGGGAAATACAAATCAAGGCCACAATGAAATATCACTTCACACCTGTCAAAATGACTAAAATCAACAACACAAGAAACAACAGGTATTGGCAAAGATGTGGAGAATGAAGAATCCTCTTGCACTATGGGTGGGAATACAAACTAGTGCAGCTACTCTGGAAAATAGTATGGAGGTTCCTCAGAAAGTTAAACATAGAACTACCCTACAATCCAGAAATTGCCCCACTAGGAATTTGCCAGTAGTGTAAAGGATACAAAAATACTAATTCAAAGGGATACATGCACCACAATGTTTATAACAACATTATTTACAAAAGCCAAATTATGGAAGCAGCCCAAGTGTCCATCAACAGACGAATGGATAAAGAAGATGTGGTATACACATGCAATGTAAAGTTATCCAGCCATAAAAGAGAATGAAATCTTGCCAATTTGGATGAAATGAGAGAGTATAATACTAAGTGAAATAAGTCAGTCCAAGAAGACAGATATCACATGATCTCACTCATATGTGGAATTGAAGAAACAAAACAAATGAACAAAGGGAAAAAAAGACAGAGAGAGACAAATCAAGAAACAGACTCTTAACTCTAGAAAACAAACTGATGGTTGCCAGAGGGGAGATGAGGGGGTAGGAGATGGCTAAAGTAGGTGATGGGGATGAAGGAGGGCACTTGGAATGTATGAAAGTGTTGAATCACCATATGTGCACCTGAAACTAATATCACACTGTATCTTAACTAATCTGAATTTTGATAAAAAACTTTAAAGCATAATTTTTTAAAAAGTGTGCCGAGCACAAGGGTGAGCAGGTGAGGTTTCGGGAGAAGCTGAAATCTGAATACTGAGTGGGAGGGAGTCAGCTGGGTGAAGAGCACAGGGTGTTGAGGGAGATTAAGTCATGAAAAAAAAGACATGTTAACAGGCAGAGGCCAAGGGAAGTGGGGTCACTGGGTCCTGATAAGGGTTGTAGGCTCCATCCTGAGGCAAGTGGATAGCTCACAAAGAGCTTTCAGTCAGAGAAGGCACAAACAGATGTGTGTTTCAGAAGACACTGTGGCTACTGTGTGGGGACTGGATGGGGGCCATTAGTCAGGAATCCATTGTACAACCCAGGTACGACGTGCCGTGGTGTGGATAGGATTAGCAGCCGAGGGGATGGAGAAAAGTGAATGTGTCTGAGAAATACTTAGAAAGTACAGTTGAGACAGTAATGTTAGGCTGTCTTTTGGGGAGAAAGGGCAGAGTGATAGTCTGACAAGAGAAGTGGGTAGAGTAGTAGTATGATTGAGGGACAAGATGTTTCCATGTCACACGTGTTGAGTTTGAGAGACCCATGGTGCTCAGGGGAGACAGAGCTTCCCCCTTCTCCTCAGCTGCTCACCTCCCACCATGCTCCCACTTGTCTCCCTTGTTCCCTTTACTCCTGAGCCCAACACCTCCGAGCTTGGTCTTCCTTCAGAGGGAGCACATAAAATTTTTTTTTAAACACATAAAAAACAAGAAGGATTAATATCCTTCTTTTACTATTATATATAATATCTATATATTCTCCAGAGAAGACACTGAACAATTTAACATCAGAGTCTAAGGCATCTGCTTCCGATGGATTATGTCCCCTGGGCTGGAGGTTCTCCAGAGTGATAGTTGGTATTCCTCTTATAAAGGCTGATCAAAGTCCATCTCCAGTGGGATCTGTCTGAGAGGATGGCCAGAAAATCATTAAAAGATAGATTCTAACTTCTTTCCTTAGAACCACCAGGGGTCCCATTTACCCTGGTAGGTACGTTACAACATATTAGGTCATATCATGAATTAGGTCCATGATTTTTACATTGTGTTTAGCGGTGGAACTCTTTTGTCTAAGGAATCCTTTGGTCTAGAAACAGAACCTGAGATGGAGATTCTTGTGCAAATGATCTGTGGAAGAAATGCTCTTGGCGCAGAGACATGGGGGAAGCAGGACAGGACAAGATGGAAACAGTGAATAAGGATGTGGTCTCAGCTGGGCTCTAGCTTCAGCCTCATTCCCCCAGGGAGCCCAGGAGCCAATCTACACTTCAGAGTCCATGACCTGCCAGGCAAGGGGCCAGCCTTTTGTATCCCATCAGTTGGCCATTGGCCTCAGGCTGCTGAGTAGGGTTGTAATCTCCAAGAAGCCCATGCTGAGGGCAATTCTTTGGACAAGGGGCAGCTGGGGGTCAGAAGCAGCCTATGCTTACAGCAGCTGGGGGATGGGTGCACCAGGCTTGGTAAAGGGAATCTAGACAGAGAACCAATCCATGTCTTTCCAAACAAAATCTTACCCAGAAGCCTGATAGATGTAAAGGAAAACACACACACACACACACACACACAGCTGAGAGATGACACCTTCACAGAAAACTTTTTGACTTCTTATCATCCCCAGGAGAGAAAGTTCACCAATTTGCATGAGAAACTTATAGAAGTAAATAAAAAACATTGTGTTAAAAAATTAATATTAAAAAATGTTATAAAAGTAACCAAATGAGATAAGATCATCACCATCATTATCATCATCATCTCAAGAAGATATAACGTTCCAAGGACACTTTTTAAAACCCTATGACTGAAAGAAGAAAGAATAGTAAAAATAAAAATACATTGTACAAGGAGATGCAAAAAAAAAAAAAAGAGTATGACTACTCGGTTTTTGGACCATTGTATTTGGAATACTTAATAAAGATTTGTTGAATTGAACAGAATTGAGCTGAGTAGTCCCCAAAACATCACAAACCGAATATTTCACTTCTTAAATTCATATGTTGTAGTCCCAATGCCCAGGACCTCAGAATGGGACCTGATTGGAGACAAGGGTCTTTACAGAAGTAATGGAGTTAAAATGGGGATTGAGATGAGCCCTAATCCAAGCTGATTGGTGTCCTTATAAAGAGGAGGAATTTGAACACAGAAACACACACATAGAAGGAAGGCAATAGGGAGAGACACAAGGAAGACAGATACCTACAAGCCAGAGAGAGAGGCATGAAACAGGTTCTCCACATAGCTCTCAGAAGAAACCAACCCCGCCAACACTTTCACCACTTGACTTAGCCTCCAGAGCTGTGAGGTAATAGATTTCTGTTGTTTAAGCCACACAGCCTGTGGTGTTTTGTTATGGCAGCCCTGAGCAAACCAATATGTATACCAAGGAACGTGCTTGGGGCAAACATCCTGGAAGGGGTCAACATGGTTTTCCTGTTTGATTTTAAGAAGAATAAGAGTAGTTCTCTCACTGTCTGATTTCAAAGTGAAATGAAGAAAGTCATTAGATAATAATAAAAGGTGCAATAAACAACAAAAGCTTGAGAACACCAGAACACCACGCAAGGAAAAAATAGACAGGAATTAGAATTGTAATTTGAAATATCAACGTTCCACATGACAAATTGGTAGGAACCGGATTTAATGAACAAAGTATGGAGTTGATTAGTACAATAAATTAGGTGGAATTAACAGACATGTAGAATCAAAGAAGTAGTTAATACATTTTTTCCAGTGTAATGGGTCATCTCAAATATCAATCAAAGAAGGCACAAAAAAATTATTTACATGAAGAAAAAAAAGAGAGATTTCTACATACTAAATTCCCAAACTAAAAAGAAGTACAATTTGAAATAAAGAGCAATAGCAGAATTGATTAACATTTTTAAATGTTTCCATAATTATGTAAATAATGTGCAAGTAAATGCATAAGAATAATCATAGATGTCTTTGGTTTCTAGGACTGAGCCATAATTTTGCTTATTTTATAAATTTTCTAGATTATCTGCTTTTTATTTTATTTTATTTTTTTGATTATCTGCTTTTTAAAGAGGAAGAAAGCATCAAGAGAAACTAAAGAAATAGAGAATAAATGAAGCGTAAATAAAGTAGAAGAAAGCTGTAAAATCAATAACAGCAGGTCTGTCGGCAATGTTTATTTTTTCTTATTTTAATTAATTAATTAAGCAGGCTCCACACCCAGTGAACAGCCTGACTCAGGGTTTGAACTCATAACCCTGAGATCAAGATCTGAGCTGAGATCTAGAGTTGAACTCTCTGTCAACTGAGCCACCCAGGTGCCCCTGTTGACAGTTTTTAAAAAGTATTAGTCATCGAAATAAGAGGAAAACCCAAACCATTCATATTCAGTACAAGAAGAAAGCGATTACAACTTGAACCAAAGTGTTTCTGTTTTGTTGAAATGGAAAAATATTATTTTCAGTTACATGTTAAAACACTTGATAACCAAAATGAAATGGGTGAGTTTTCAAAAACATGAGATATATAAGCAAAGAGAACGGGCATAAATACAGGCCTCATTCCCACTGGTACAGTCTCCTGAAGAACATCTCACGAGGCTTCCAGGGAACCTCTAAGAAGTGGTCCACAGACACCAATTATCCCTGTTATTCCGCCTTGAGTGGAAAGATCAGCAAGAGGAGATGATTTATTATAATAGACTTATTATGGCTGAGGGGAAAAGAGCCAATTTGAAATAAAGAGCAATAGCAGAATTGATTAAAATTTTAAACTGGTCTCTTAAATAATAACCTACATCAGAGATGAAATCTACTACATAATTCCAATATACTTTAAACAATATATTCATACTGTATAAAAGACATACATGATGAACAATATGTAAAGTTGTATATTCAATTATTTACATAATTATGTAAATAATGCACAAATAAATGCATAAAAATAATCATAGTTGTCTTTGCTTTCTGGGACTGAGCCATAATTTTTCTTATTTTGTGAATTTTCTAAATTATCTGCTTTTTAAAAAGGAAGAAAGCATCAAGAGAAACTAAAGAAATAGAGACTAAGTACAAAAAAAATAGGCAAAACTATTGCAACATAATGAAATAAAAGAGCAGAAGGAGAAAAGGCACCTGGCTCTGCAGATCTTTAAATAAGAAAGAATTCTATCACATGTTGTTTCAAAAAACTGGTTAAAGACAATACATTTCTGAACTGACTCTATAAGTGAAACGTGCATTTGTTTCTCTAGCCGAAGGCCAGTATCAAAGGAAAAAATTGTAATTATCAGCCCAAATGCAAAGGAAGAAAGGGAGAAAGGGAGGGAGGAAACCAGAGGGAAGTAGGAAGTGAGGAAGCAAAAGTAGGAAGAAGAAAAAATGAGATCACTCCAAGCATCTAAAAATAAATTATCACTGATGATTTTCAGGAGAGCAAGTTTAAGGTGACACATAAAACAACATCAAGGTGTTTCAGTATATTCACAGGAAAGAAGAAGGATTCCATAATGATATGAATAGATAGAAATAAAGCATTTGATTCAACACAAAATATTTTCTTGATTAAAAGGAATTTTTCTGAATTCGATAGAGGTACAGATTTAAAGCTGATAGTAACTATCACACCTAGTGCAGAACATCAGAAAAGTTTAGCTCAAAAGTAGGAACATGTCAAATTTCCCTGTCATTAATCTTAATTCTATACTAGAAAGGCTGTTCTTTGTTATTTTTTTAAAGATTTATTTATTTATTTGAGAGACAGTGACAGAGAGCACAAGCACAGTGAGGGAGGGGCAGTGGGCGAGGAAGAGAGAGAGAATCTTTAGCAGACTCCCTGCTGAGCCTGGACCCTGTGCTGAGCCTGGTGCCTGAGGTGGGACTTGATCCCATGACCCTGAGATCCTGACCTGAGCAGAAACCAAGAGTCAGACGCTTAACCAAATGAGCCACTCAGGCATCTCTGCCATTATTTCAAATAAAATTTAAAAAGATGCAAATACAGAAAAAGGGAAAAGTAATATATCACTTTATACAAAATGTGAGTTTCATGAAGAAGCAGTTTATAAGGAAGATCCACACATTTTAATGAAATTGCCATGAATTAGTGACATAACTTAAAAACAACCAATGAACTAGAAATAGCAAAGGTTTGTTCTAGAAACCAGAAAACAATGACTGGCAATATTAGGAATTATATGAATTATTACCTCAGTTTTTAGTGAAAGAAAGCCTATTTTAAAAACTTAAAGTGAGAGTTCTCTAACCATGGAGGTTTGGTAGTCCCTATTTTCAATCGAAGATAAGGTATCAAAAGAGATGAACAAGTAGCCTGAAAAAAATACAGCAAAACAATACATACAAAAATCCACAGGCTTACCATTCATTATGAAAATCAGAATTTAAATTAAATAACTCTAGGAGCCACCTTTTAAATTAGCTAAAAATCCAGGGGCGCCTACGTGGCTCAGTTGGTTAAGCATCTGCCGTCAGCTCAGGTCATGATCTCAGCCCCGGGTCAGGCTCCCCATGCTCCATGGGGAACCTGCTTCTCCCTCTCCCTCTTCCTCTGCTCCTCCTCCTGCTCTCTCTCTCTCTCTCAAATAAATAAAATCTTTAGAAAAAAATACAACGCGTCAGAACTGTAGGCAGACAGGTGTACTAACAAGAGCTGGTAAGCTACAACGTGGTACATCTTTCCAGAAAGCAATCTGCCAATATTTAAAAGCATTATGACATTGTTCTGCACGTTGACAAAATAGTCATAACTTGGAGATACTGTCTCCTCAAATCTTCAAATTTAATTTAATTTAATTTATTTGAAAACAAAACCTCCAAACTTTAAAAAATAAGAATTTATATAAGAAAGTTCAAGGTACCCGGGTGGCTCAGTCCATTAAGCACCTGATTCTTGATTTTGGCTCAGGTCACAATCTCAGGTTTGTGGGATCCAGCCCTGAGTCCGGCTCTGCACCCATCAGGGAGGCTGCTTGAGATGCTGCCTCCCCCTCTGTCCCTCTCCGCACTTGTGTGCTCTCACTCTCTCTCAAATAAATAAATGTTTGGGTTTTTTTTTTTAAAGAATGTTTATGGCCGCACTTTAATAGCAAGACATTCCAAACAGCCTGAATGCATGACAATAGGGAGATGTTTAAGCAGATGCTGGTACATGCCAAGTGGAGCGCCTCCTTTCTCTCGGAGCTCTTCTCTCCGAGAGAATGGCAGCACCGCCCACACAACAGAGAAACCTAAGACTGCTTTCTTAACCTTATTCCAGCCTCCCCCCATCCAGAGCCTCCTAACTGGTCTCTGCTTCCAGTGCCTTCCTCCTCCAACTCCTTTTCCTCAGTGGTGCTAGGATGCTAGTTCTGAAACCTGAATCTACGTCTCCCTCTGCAATTACCCATAAATGTAAAATCCAAACAGCATGGCATCCAGAGTCCACTGAGATCTGACCCTACCTACCCGTGTATTTCTTCCCTCACACACACCCAATGCTCTAACCATTTGGAAGATTTTCAGTTGAAGTCCATCATGCTGTGGACAGCCCTATGTCTTGGCCTAGAATGCCCCACCCTCCCGTCCTCCCAACCAACACTCCTCATCGTTTAACCTGAACTCAAGCTTCACTGCTATTTTCCTAGCAGGAAATGCATGCACTTCAGCTCAGATGTGCAAAAATACATGACCACGCTTTACCTTCTCTGTATTCTGTATTCCTGCTAATGACAGGAGCAGTAGACTAGGAGCACCTCAACTTGCCAATCAAAGGTAGTGCAGTCTCTTTAGGTTTAAAGCTGTGGCCTTCAGGAAGCTAGGGAAGGTTCCAGTGCATCAGACGATTTCTTTCCTTTCAGAGGAACTGATGCAACCCCCAACACTTCCCAAGATGGCACTGGGATGTGAGGGAATACAGCTCTGTCCTGCAGTGAGGTGACACACGTCAGGCTCCTCCCTGGCTGTGCGGAGATGTCACTTGCCTTACTAAGCTTCTGTAGGTACTGAACTGGTAGCTGCTGAGATACGGCTTGTCCAACTTGGGATTTGGGGATGCAGTGATGACACCAACTGCAGAAATCCATGACCTCTGGCATTGCCCCTGCGTTCCAAAGCCCAGGGGACCTTTCCAGTCCCATTAGCAGCTCTGCTCTGAGGCATGTGGAGCCTCTGGAGCTCTCAGTGCTGTGTGCAGGCTATGGACCCCTGCTAACTGTCTCACCCTCATAAATTTTGACCCTTTCTATTGTTTTTTTTTAAAAATTTTATTTATTTATTCATCACACACACACACACACACACACACACACACAGAGGAACAGACACAGACAGAGGGAGAAGCAGGCTCCATGCAGGGAGCCTGACGTGGGACTCGATCCTGGGTCTTCAGGATCACACCCCGGCTGAAGGCGGTGCCAAACAGATGAGCCACCTGGGCTGCCCTTATTCTATTGTTCTTGCATCATAGTAGATGTGACCATGTGATGAATTGCCCCCAAATAACACCCGAAGAAACAAGGAATCTGCCCCAATATTTGTGGTTGCCTCAACCCTACCTGGCTGGTCCTATACTCTCTGCCAACCCTGAAGAGAGAGTCCACTACTTAGGGCTGGGCTCTCATCCTTCTCATTGCTTTCTCTTAGCACTGGAATAGGTTTCTAATCACGCTTCCTGACTTACAGGAATTACTGACACCAGTGCTTCTCAAAAGTTGATGTGAATATAAATCACCTGAGGATGCTATGAAAATACAGATTCCAAGTCAATAGCCCTGGAGCAGGGCCCAAGACTCAGCATTTCTAAGAAGCTCCCAGGGAACGTGGCCAGGCTGGCCAACCACTCTGGAGAAGCAAATCTGATCAAGCTCTGGATTTTGTCTGTGCTGCCCCCACTCTGCTTCCCTGGGAAGATAATAGCAGACAAGGCTCCCGGGAAAGAACATAGAGCAGTGGGAAGAGATGTCAGGAGCCCAGTGCCACTGACCACCACCACTTTTCCCTCTCCCACTTGAACCTCACTGCTTCTTCGAGACTCATCTGCTCTACAAATTTCAGCCATTACTTCTGTATTTGATTATATGTGTTTCTCCCTAACTATACTATAATTTTCTTGAAAGTGTAGAGTAGAATTCCCAAACTGGTGGTGACAGGCTGCATATGGCCCCACAGATGTTTTGTTTTACCATCACAGTGTTTTTAAAATATATGAGTCGGTTGCCAAATGCAAAGCGCTGATTCTCAACCCTGACTGCACATTACGATCGCCTGGAAAACTTTCCAAAAACGTCAGTTTCTGAGTCCGACCCCCTTAGCGATTCTGCTTTCATTTGTCTGAGAAGGGTCCTAGACATCAGAATTTATTTTTAATAAACTTTGAATTCTAGGACAGTGATAGAGTTACAGAATTATTGCAGATAGTACTGAGTATTTTCCTGTACCGCAGAGCCGGTTTTCCTTCTTAACACCTTACATTACTATGATACGACTGTTAAAATTAGTGAACCGTATTGACGCAATATTATTTTTGTATGAGATTTTATTTAGTTATTCATGAGAGACACAGAGAGGCAGAGACACAGGCAGAGGGAGAAGCAGGCTCCCTGTGGGGAACCTGATGTGGGACTTGATCCCAGGACCCTGAGATCACGACCAGGGCCGAAGGCAGATGCTCAACCACTGAGCCACGCAGGTGTCCCTTGACACAATATTTTACTTTATTCAGACTTACCTCATTTTTTTCTGTCCCGGATCTCATCCAGGTGGCCACATTACATTCAGTTGTCACGTCTCCTTAGATGGCCATTGGTCATCACAGTCGCTCAGACTTACCTTGGTCTTGGTAATCTTGATAGTTCTGACAAATACTGGTCAGGTATTTATAGAATGTCGCTTGCTCCAGATTTGTTTGATGTTTTTCTCATGATTAGACTAGTGTGTTTTTTTTAAAATAAGATTTCTAGATTATTCTGAAGTCCAACTAGCATTTTAAAACCTCTTTGATTCTGAGAATGTGAAGAGTTTGCCTGGAAGTTCAAATTCTGGCTTTTCTTGACAGGTGGGGAGATGTGAAAACATGAAGACTGCAGTCCTTCCAGGAAACAAACGAGTGGCAATGAGAAGTGGCTGCCAGCACCTCCGAGGTCTCCACAAATCACTTCACTACCGACCCTCATGTCACCCCCAGTGTAGACCTTAACTTCATCTTTTATGCCTAGCACCTAGCATGTTGCTGACACAGAGCATGCACTTGATAATGTTGATTAAGTAAATAGGTGAATGAATGAGTGCCTGAAGGAAAGGACATGCAGTTACTGAAAATGGCAAATTTGCGTATGACATCATCAGGTTCAATTATTGGGGCAAATATTGCCAGTTGATTTATTCAACGTTTGTTCTAACCTACTTTCTATCTTATAGGAAGCTGGGCTTCCTCATGGGACACGAGTCCTGACAAACTTGCTTTCCCAAACTTGGAAGGAAGAAGGAAGCCACATAAGGAGGAAGCCATGCACAGGGAGAGGGCTTTTTTTTTTTTTTTTTTTTTTCTTTCCTGGCAAGCCCAGTAGTGGAGACATTTGGTTATTCTGAGACCAGCAGCATCCTGAGTGGTGCAGAGGCAGCACGGTGTGGGGGCCTGGAAGCAGCAGCTAACTAAGCAGGCCGGTCCTGCGGTGTGGTTCTGGGAGCTGGCCCCTATGCAGAGCCTCCTCAAGCTCGCTTTTTCTTCCCCCCAAGACTTTCTCCATAAATTTACACTATGAATTCCATTATCTTCATTTGTTCATTTTGATACAATAATTGGTCAGAGACTGCTAATTGCCTAGCCAGTATTCATGCTGCTCTTCACTAGCTTCTATATTTGGGAAGCATAAATATGGCATGCTTTAAAAAACATATGCTCCATCTCCATGTTCCCCTGCAGGATGAATGGCCAAGGAGTGGAAATGGAAGACGTCGTGCAGGGCTTCTGGGAAAGCTCTTTAAAGGGGTCTGCTCAGCTGGCAAGGACTCATTCATCCTCTGTCCATGCTCCGACTTGGATGTGATGTTTTTAGCACTGACAGCCTCTTGTGAAGATGGAAGCCACATGCGAAGGATGGCAGAGAAGAAAGCCAGACGGAGGCTGGATATTGGTGCCGCTGTGGTGTCATCTTGTCAACCCTTGACCACCTGCCTCCAGCCTTCTCATTATTTGAGAGACAAACAAAATCGTCTTGCCTAAGCTACTATTATTTGAGGGTCCCAGTCCCTAAGAGTTTAAAGCTGTTCCTTATAATATAAATATAACGTAATAGAATATTCAGCTGGAAAATAGATATTTTGAGTGTTTTTAGTTCTCAGGAACGGGGTGCTAGAAAGACAACTTAGCCTTTTCACGTGCCCAGGCTAATCTGTTTTGAGCCACCGAAGTATCTTCCTCCACCTTCGGAGCAGTTCAAGATCTCCAGATGCTTATCTGGACAGCCAAGCTAGGAGGGTGGATAGCCCTATAACCCAGCAAGGGGATTCCTTTCGTGTTTTTCCAAATCTGGACAGAGAGCCCTAGGGAGACACTGAGAAAGGGAAGGTACTCAGGCTCCTGGATTCATTTGCTTACACAGTGCTTCCTCAATATTCATGGTGTGTCTCCCTGACGCCATGGAATGGCCTGGGCATTGAGAGCAAGCAATGAATGAGAGATCGGGACCCTGTCCTCAAGCAGTGTGCACTCTACGGGACCCCTTCCAAGAAGCTGAGCTGTGGTGCAGGATGGGCTGAGCAGAGGTGACGGCACAGATGGAAGCAGAGAAGAAATCTGCCACCTGACCTCAGCCAGTGAAGGCTCTGCAGCCTGGAGGAGACCCCCTCTTGCAAGGAAAGGGGTCTCTCTCAGACCAGCAATCGTGCTATGGTCTGCCCTCCCCACCGTGATCCCACATGGCTCATCCGTTTCCCCATTATCCTGGAGGTTACGAGGAAGAACTTAACACCGAAATGGAAGGGGGTAAGCCAGGGTACCCCACGCTTGGAGAAGGGAGAGTAGAGTCTGGTTAGATATTTACAAAATCTTTTTTTTTAAGAGACAGGATTCAAATAGAACACACACACTGATCATACACATTTATCCCATCATGAACATGGAGCATGGGGAGCAGAGTGTGAGGCACTGGGTCCCGTCCACTCTTCACGGAGACCGTGGGAGTGAGCTACGATGATCTTGCTTTTATGAGTGAGATCAATGTTCACGGCACTTAATTATCTTGATTGGGCACGGTACGAAATCAAAAGAGGTCCATCTGACTCTAAGGTCACGTTCTTTCCACTTCACTACTCTGCCCCCTTGGTGCCAGCCGGCCGCCGCAGACAGTGGTCGCATCCTAGAGAACACTGCCAGTCTTTATCAAGCAAATCTTGCCAATTCACACTGGAGGAGGGCACAACAGCTGTATGAACCCAGGAATTTGGTGGTTTTCAGGAGTATCTCCAAGATCACCGTGTAGCCCACCATAAGAAATATTTGGCCACACCGTAAGTTGCACGTTTTTTGCTGGTGGTGGTGATCTACGTGACCTGTTCTTGCTGTGGAGGGGGCTTAATGCCAATCACTGCCTCCCTATGGAAAGAAAAGATTTTTCTCTTGTCATTTTCACCAGCTCAGGCTTTGACTTGACCAGAAGGTTTATGGCAATATCCACCAGTTAATGGAAATGCACAGACTAGAGGAAATTGGAGACGAAAAGGAGTTGCCAGAAATTCTTTCCAGACCACTGGGTCCTCCTAGAACTAATTAGCTTGAGGCATGTAGGAAGGGAGAATGTACATCTCATGGCCAGTAGGAGTGTGGGCTGATCACCATCCCCCTCCCCAGGCCGCGGGAACTTACTCCCTGGGCAGAATCAGCTTCCTCCCCTGCTCTGCCCCCACACTGGGAATGTCTCTCTAGATTTGCCCTTACCACAGGCCCGAAGCCTCAGTATCAGGAATGATTATCTTTCCACTCTGCCTCTATATCAAAATCCTTTCAGTGTTTGTGGCAAAGGACATACACACTAATTCAAACTGGCTTAGGCCAAGATAGAGTTAAAAAAACAAAAAAACAAAAAAAAAATTGGCTCATAAAATTAGAAAGTTCAAGGCTAGTGCCAGACTGATTTGGCCCAGTTCCAGAGGCTCTAATAATATCTTCAGAATTCCATTTTTCCCTCCATCCTAGCTCTGCCTCCCACGATGTGGGTTCGGGGCTATGCGGTAGGTCCTGGCAATTCCAGCTCACTTCATTCTTGCTGTTAGTAATCCCAGGAGAAAGATGCCTTCCTAGCGCTTCCCTCTTGAATTCTGGCTTTCTTCTGATTGGAAGAACCTGAGGAACTCAGCCATCTCTAAACCGATCACCAGCAAGGGGACTCTGTGGCAACTGGCCCTGAGGCACCTGCTCCATCCCTGGAGCTGGGGCATGGAGACTCTCTAAACCATGTGGGCCAGGGGTAGGAACATGGATGTGGTTCCCTAAAAAATAAATTCATGGAGTTATCACCAGAAGAAAAAATGGGTTGGATAGGAAGTGACCAGACTAACACTCAATGCCCAACACAGCGCTTGGCACATCTAGGAGCTCGGAAGTTTTTATTCAATTTATTGTTGAAGGAGGACGTGCTGCCTGGTGCAGACCTGTCCTTGAAGCAGGGCCCTGCCTCAGGCACCCAGTGGTTTGGGTAACTGATGCCCATCTTGGACTTCTTTTCTCTTGGCTCCTCTTATCAGAGTTCTGATTCCAGCCCTGTAAGCTGCACTTGAGGCTGGATAATTTCCTCTATCTCACAACATGCCTTCTGTTCTCCCATCCTGACCAGCCTAGGCTCTTTCCGCTGAGGTGGAGCTCTTTAGAAGGTAACACCCATGACCTCCTGGCCCGGTCCACAGAACTCGACTGGACCTGAGCTGTCCTGGGTGAGACACAAATTGGACCAGGTGCCTTGCTACATCAGGGTGGAGGACAGGAAGAAAAAGAATGCCAGAACTGAAACTTGATCTTCTAGATGCCCCATTCCATCGTCTTCCCAAGCAGTTCATGGCCTCTTTGCCACAGTGTACCTGGCTGATAGCCTGAGAGTAGGACCAGAGGTTTTTCAAGGTGGCAGTAGTTTCTGTTTCCACAAGTTACAGCTGCATTGATCAAGTCTGATCTCAGAGTATTGTACTAACTGACCAGGCAATATTGTGCCCTGGAAACAGGAAGTCAGTCGCTAAGCCCTGTGTAGTATCTGTGAGAAGACACACTTGTTTCCAGGCTGTTCTGGTTTTGGAGGCCATGTTCCACCACCCTCAAAAGAACTTGCAGCTGACTGCATCTTCTTATATTATAAAACTCATATGCCACGTTAGCATAACAGGATGCCAGCAGTCCTCTTTGTTTTCCTACAATAATTAATTTTCCTATCTTCCTAATCGATGCACTCATTAAAAATTTTACAATGTACATAACAACGATCAATCTTTATCATAAAGTGTGTGCTCCACAAAATCAAAGATCCAATTTTCTATTTTTACCACCCATACTTTAAAAAATAAATAAACCCGAAATTTGAGGTACTAAATGTAGACATGTATTCTTACGCAGGCATCATCCACTAACCTCAGCGTAACGAATAAACTTCTGATTTGTCACGCATTCCAAATAAGAACCTAACAAAGAGAATGGGAAAGTAATTACCCAGGATAGGGAGATTGAAAGAGGGCCTGATGATTTGTCTTAGAATATGACTTTCACACACTTGTCAGAGGAAATTGAAAGTGAAGTATAGCATTGCTTCTAATAACAGAAGTATTCCATATCTGTGCAGTGCCTTTCATCAGAGCATGTTGTAACCCTTATCTTGGTAATCTTTATAACCACAAGGGGAGAGGAGTAGGCGGTCAATGACTCCATTTTACAGATAAAGAAATTGAGGCACAGAATAATTGGGTTTCTCAAAGTCACATACATCAGAGGACGCTGGGAATCAAGTCAGCTTTCTATTCTCAGTCAGTTCAGAATTTTTCCTACTCATATTTTTAGAAACTGAGACCCACCCAACTCGGTTATTAACTTTTATTCTACACGCGGCTCTTCTTTGTGTCTTCTCTGAACTCCTGTTCTCTTTTTCTTCCTGGATGTCCATTCTCTTCCTGACACCAGAATTTTTTCTTCTAATCCTTGGTTGTCTCTCAATATACATCAATTTCCCGTGTGTGTTCCTGAAGCTCATGAGTGCATTTATTTCACTAGCTAAAAGACATGAGCCAAAATTCTTGTGACACACATTGAAATTCAGTGAAGTTGATAAATGGGGCACAAAATGTTGCAAAATGAAAATATAAAGGTTTATGGGTGCCCAAGGTACAGGTCTGATGCTATTCAGCACTGATTTCCAGGAGGCATGTGTCTGTCCTTCCCTGATGTAAGTCTAAATTTGATAACTGTTTTATTATTATTCTTTTTTAGCCAGTGTTAAATAACTCTTCGTTTCCCAGGAGTGTAACTTCCCTTAGGGGTTATAATGAAATGTCTTTGCAATGCCTTGTCATGGCGAAGCAAGAGAAAAGTTGAATCTTTAGGGCTTGGATATGCTTTTGACAGGCAGTAAGTAAAAGGTTCACAACGATTCCTATGGCTTGCACTAAATACTGAACTCTTTCCTGATCATTTGTTCTTTAAACATATCACAACTTGTAAAGGGGACGCATTTATTTAGCATTAATTACCTCCTAGGATGCAGGGGCTTCTACCCACTTCTAGAAGCTGTTTCCCTTATCAAAAATGTATCGTGAAGGGATCCCTGGGTGGCGCAGTGGTTTGGCGCCTGCCTTTGGCCCAGGGCGCGATCCTGGAGACCCGGGATCGAATCCCACGTCAGGCTCCCAGTGCATGGAGCCTGCTTCTCCCTCTGCCTGTGTCTCTGCCTCTCTCTCTCTCTCTATCATAAAAAAAAAAAAATTAAAAAAAAATGTATCATGAAAATCAAGTCCAGAGAATAAAGAGTCAATATTTGATGAAGCCTTTGATAGGAGGGTAGAACGTGTTGGTTAAGAGATTGAGCTTTTTAGCGATGTGGATTCAGAACTCAGCTCCGCTGCCTTGAGAAAATCATTTGGTTTCCTGTGCCTGTCTCTTCACCTGTAAAACAGTGCTGGTGATACCTGTTCCTAGCGTCCAGGTGAAGCCAAAACATGATGAGGTATGTAAAGTACTTATTATATACTCAATGAATAACCATATTTGAAGGTATGTTTAAAAATAAATAAGGCTGGGGCGCCTGGGTGGCTCAGTCAGTTGAGCGTCTGCCTTCGGCTCAAGTCATGATCCCAGGGTCCTAGGATGGAGCTCCATGTCTGGCTCCCTGCTCAGTAGGGGTTCTGCTTCCTCTGCTCCTCCCCCTATGCCTTCTCTCTCTCTCTCTCTCTCTGTCTCTCTTTCTCAATTAAATAAAGTCTTAAAAAGGGGGGGAGTGTCTTGGGCACCTGGCTGGCTCAGTTGGTAGAGCATGCAATTTTTGACCTGGGGGTTGTAAGTTCGAGCCCCACATTGGGTGTAGAAATTACTTTTTTAAAAAATCTTAAAATAAAAAAAATCTTAAAATATAAATAAATAAGGCTATTAATTGTCCCTGCATGTGTGTGAGTATTCAAGGCAATTTGTCACCAATGATTGGTGATAAGTTGACCTCTGCAAAATGTTTATTTTACATACATTGCTACATATCAGGCACCAAGCAGCAAGTCACCAGGTGTCCGTTTATAATTTGAATGAGTACAGACGGTCTGGGTCTCTGGTCTGCATGTGGTAGAGCTTTATGTTTCTGTAAGAAAGGAGAGAATTGATTTCCTATCTTTACAAAGAGGAGGGAGACAGATTCCTTCTACCTCCTCCAGGGTCACAGAAAGGGAGTGGTGTATCTTTGAAGATTAGAGAACTGCACTGGTTACCTTTTCTTAAATAGAAAATCTTTGTAGATGGAATGGAATTGAACTTAACTATTTTTGCAACTGATCTAATCTGAAGCTCCAGGCTAAGGCACACAGAAAAAAAAAAACAAAAAAAAAAAACAAAAAAAAAACCAAAACCTCTCACTAAAAACTGAAGTAGAACTGAAGCTTCTTAGGTGTCCTCTGACACCACCGTGACTGTAAGAGGCTGAGCCATAAGGGCTTAGACATTATCTAAACTCAGTTTCTCCTCCATCTCCTCCTCTGTCTGGTGTATTCGACAAATGCGCACAGAAACCCTGTGGCCCATCTGTACTTCTTTACATCCAGCAAGGCAGCTGGAATTACTAGCAGCCGCCACTAGCCTGTCTTTACTCTGAGCCTCCCAGGCTTCCCTTCTCGTCTATTCTACTACAAGGGTATAGAGCCCCACAGATCCTAGAGATAGAAGATCTGTGTGTTGCAGGCGCTCACACTAGGGAAGGAGCTTATTAGCAATTCCACTTCCTGTGTGAATGGGGCCAACGGCTGAGGTGTTCTATGGGTGGAAGTGAGCTGCAATCAGACCCATGACCAATCCTAAATCACTGACCCCCACCAACTGGCCTGCCTGTGGACAAGCAGCACCACGCCCACCCCACCCCCTCATTCACACAGCCTTCATCACCACTAGGAAGCAAGTCAACAGGACTCCTTCATGTTGGGGAGAAGTGGACACTCCTCCTAGAGAAAGATTCTCAGGCTATCGTCATTGGGAAACAGCAATGCACAATGTATATTAGGAGTAAGGTAGGAAGCATGAGGATGTGTAGCCTATTCAGGAAGCAGGAATCAAAGTAAAAAATATGAGGTAATGCTGGTGAGCTATGATCTTAGTACTTTTCTTAAACCACAAAATGTATTTGTGCATAAATCAAGGCCAAAAAAGTCAACTAGTATCTATTAAACAACAACTTTGATCACGATAGTGAGTTGGATGTGGTTGGAAGTACATTAGAAGTATCTAAATTACGCCCATCATTTAAGCCCTGACTTAAGTACCATGGCTTCTAAAAGCCTAACAACACAAGAAGATCTCTCCCTCCTCTGATTTTCATTCTATTTATTGTCCACCAAGAGATTTCACGTTTTTTAAGGCCATAAAACTCTTTGTTGAGGACAAAAATCCAGCAGTAGCCAACATGGAAACCAGATCTAAGCAGAGGGACTCTGGTCGAAGTGGGAATGTGGTCACCTGGTCTTCCCTCTGTTGACAGCCTCAGAAACACTGGGGTATTTATTATAGGGCACCGTTTGAAAAGTACTTGCCTGTGTCAGTTACTTGGCAATGAATTGACATACATTGTCTTTTTTTTTTTTTTCTTCTGATTCTTGTATGTTCATTACTAGATTACAGATTTCTAAAGGGGAAAGATTCAAATGAGAGGCAAGAGAAACAACAAAGGCTGGGAGGCAGGACATGGCAGCTCTGGGCCTGGCAGTGCCACTCATCAGACCCTGTGCATCAGCCCATTCAGTGTGCTGAGCCCACAAAGCCACACTAGACCATATGTGAGACGTGTGACATGGTTCCCAGATTCTCATGAGAGTCCTGGTTTGTACTTGCCATAGACCAGGTGACAAGTTTCAGGATGTGGTCATTCTCAAAAGTCTCCCAATTTGGATGATCAATCAAATCATATGACCTCTTTATATATAAGGCCACTTTTCTTTTTTCATCCTTTTTTTTGTTCATTGCAGCACTTTATATTCTTTTTTTCTTTCTTTCTCTCTTTTTTTATTCACTGCAGCACTTTACGTCCCCCACACAGTGATGCGTTACTGGGGCCTCATGTTCTCACATGACAGGAGAAAACCAAAATTTGTTGTCATATCTGAAGGAATTGGGAATTGTCTATAGAAACCTTACACAAATGAAAAGGATGAATAAATTTACAGTTGTAAAGGCAAACTGTTTTCCAGCTCAAGGCAATTAACAACTCACAGTGTCCTGGCAGGAAAACATCTAGTAAGAAAGGACAGTGGGTCCCAAGGCTTGGACCTTCCCAATCCTATCAGATTGGCAGGACAGAAGTGACAAGTGGTTCAAGGTTCTTGCTAGTCTCTGGAGAAATTCTGGAATAGGCAGCTCTGACACATGAACAGCCTGCATGGATCAAGAACCTCATGGCCTTGCAGATTCTCAAACCAATGGATTTCTCTTCCATACACGTGTTCTACACTTCAGCCATGAATTGACCGAGTTGCCTATACTAAGAGTTTAAATCAAAGGTACGAAAAAAAAATTTTTTTTTAAATAAATCAAAGGTATGTGCAGGGTGTTGAACCGAGGGGACAGTTAACTTGGATACAAGGTCAAGATCGGCAGCAAGTTCTATGATCCAGAGCTCCTATCAGATACAAACTTCAAGGGCACATTTCTTTTCAAAGGCGTATTCTGGTTATAAGGCCTCTTTTTGATTCATGATGCTAGGCTTCTGCTTCCCCCCACCCACTCACTCCCACCCTGGGATCCAGCATAGGGCTAAAGACACAATAGGACTCAATGTCTATTAAATTAGTTCAGGATAAGACATGGTTATTACCTAAAGAAGCTCAAAACCTAATTGAGGAGATGCTGTACATGTATGAAGCCTCTAGAAATCATACAAGTCAGTGTGTGGAAGGGGTAAACTGTAAGATAAATGAGGAGAGCCACTGGCAGGTCCCATGCACTCCATGCTGCAGGCAGGCAGTCCCTTCCTAGCAATTCGATTTTAAACATCAGAGCCAGGGAGAGAGGCCAGAAAAGGAAGGGCCACAACCAGACACCAGACAGACCAGTGCATGGGACACATGATTGGAGCAACAGGGGTGACAAGGTGGTGAGTGTCAGGGAGGCAGAGGCTGGGCCTGGATGGGGTCTGGCCAGTTGGCCACGCTCCACTGGGGGGTGTCGTTGGGCAGCGGTCCAGGTAGGCAGTTGGTGTCAGCGAGGTCTGTATGTGGAGGACCGACAGCAGTGAGGGCAGCGTGGTAGGGGAAAGCCAGGTGCTGGGCCCTGGAAGCCCATGCAGTCTCTAGATCTAGGGAAAGGGAGTCCGGAGGTGAGAACAGGGCCCTGCAGTTTAGGCAGGGACTGTCTGAAAGGCAGGGGAAAGTGGATGCTATGATTTGGGCCGATTTGGTTACTAGGCATGCAAGATCTCAGTGGTGGGTGAGCACTGGAAGAATGACCTGAAAATTGGCAGCAACCATGCAAGAGGGATTAATTTGGTTTTGGGCATGGCCCCAAGGAGAGGAGCCAGCTGTCCAAACCACAAACTAGGGTCTGACATGAGTTGGTGCCAGTGTTCAAATCTGCCAGCAAGAGCCTGATCCCTGCTTCCTCTGATAGGTAGAAGGCAGGCAAACCACAAGGGCAAAATCCAACAAGTTATGGTAGGTCCTGGGGCATGGCGCATCTTCCCCAGCGTGGTTACAGGAAGTGGGTTGAAAGCAGAGTCTGGGAATCATGTAAAATTTTTAACAAATCCAAAATTGGGCCATAAAACAGGAGTTTGACTGAAAACAGGTTTTGAGTTAAAGGGCCCAATGGGAGATAATGAAATTAGGAAGAGGGGTGAAGAGTCAGGGAACACAGGACACTTCTCATAGGAATTTGATAACAAAGCGTGAGCCACGATGGTGGCGTTACCTATAGCAATCCCCCCGACAAACGTGTGCTTGAGCCATTTAAAGAGGAATCGATTGGTGCAGCCGCTCTGGAAAACTGTGTGGAGGTTCCTCAAGAAGTTAAAAATAAAGCTGCCCTACGACCCAGCAATTGCACTACTGGGATTTACCCCAAAGATACAGATGCAGTGAAACGCCGGGACACCTGCATCCCAATGTTTATAGCAACAATGTCCACGATAGCCAAACTGTGGAAGGAGCCTCGGTGTCCATCGAAAGATGAATGGATAAAGAAGATGTGGTTTATGTATCCAATGGAATATTACTCAGCCATCAGAAAAGATGAATACCTACTATTTGTTTTGATGTGGATGGGATTGGAGGGTATTATACTGAGTGAAATAAGTCAATTGGAGAAAGACAATGATTTTATGGTCTCATATGTGGAATATAAGAAATAGTAAAAGGGACCATAAGGAAAGGAGGGGAAACTGAGTGGGGAAAAATTAGAGAAGAAGACAAACCATGAGAGACTCCTAACTCTGAGAAACAAAGGGTTACGGAAGGGGAGGTGAGTAGGGGATGGGGTAACTGGGTGACGGGCATTAAGGAGGGCACATGATATGATGAACACTTGGTGGTATATGTTGGAAAACTGAATTTAAATAATAAATAAATACATAAATAAAAGAGGATCTGATAGCACATGGCAATAACCATCTCCAGGCGGAGATCAGGAGGTGGTTAATGGTTCACAAGACTCCATCTAGCAGCCGGAGGGAACAGGTGCGGCCCTGGGGGACAGGACATAGGCAAGTCCCAGAACAGAAGTCAGGGTGGGCTTTAGTCCCAGGAATGAAAGTCAGGATCCAGGACAGGAGCATAGCCACATAGGGCACACACATGTAAGGTGCCCAGGAAAACTTGAGTGTGTTGAACTTGCCCCAGCCCTACCAAATATCAGCTGGGGCAGCAAGACCGTGCAGTGGTGGAATTGGGTCTGTGCTCTGGACTCAGAGTAATTGTTATTGTTGGGTTTTTAAAAGATTTTATTTATTTATTTGACAGAGAGAGAAAGAGCACATAAGCAGGTGGAGTGACAGGCAGAGGGAGTGGGAGAAACAGAATCCCCGCGGAGCAGGGAACTGAACTCGGGCTCGATCCCAGGACCCTAGGAGATCATGACCTGAGCTTAAGGCAGACACTTCCCAACTGAGACACCCAGGTGCCCCTAATTGGAGTTTTAATCTTGATCCACCATTTGCTGGCTGTGAGATCGTCAGCTAGTTAATTAATATTTCTGAGTTGTGGTTGCCTCATCTTTAAGATGGGGATAACAACATGTACTTGGCATGGCTGTGTGTAGATTAGGTGATGTAATGTGTGAAGCACCAAGCTCCCTCGGTGCCCACCGCCATTATAGATGCTCCATAAACAGAACTATTACTACCATTAAGACTAAATCCAAACCACACCTATAGGGAGGGAGGCAAATAGGACTTTTACTACGCTGCCAGGCTGGCCCAAATTACCAAAGGGAAACAGATGGTGCTCAGCCTGCAGGTTTAAAGCTGGATGGTGCTGACACAGGCAGGGACTAGGATTGGCCTTGGTCCCATGGAAAAAGCAAGGGCTCAATTTCTAAAAAACAGGACTTCAGGTTCAGAGAAGGACCAACTGTGAGGTGCTAACTTACTGGCCCTCATTTCCAGCTCAAGGAACACTGAGCCTACAGGCAGGGTCCTAATATCCCCTTGCAGAAAGAAGAAAGGAACATGGGATTAGGCAACCAAACAGCTCATTACACTGAGAACCAGTGGATACTGTTATCCGAAAAATATCCTCCTCTCCTTAGAAATAGGATCAATGGTACCTGAAATTCCACCATTATATATTCACTTCTTTGCATTAAATATCCTTCTCCCCTGGCGTAACTGTTTAAATGTAAGCACCATGGGACATGGAACACATTGGGTCACTCATAATTCAGGTACCCAAGTTTCCACCTGCTGAGAACCTGCAACTCCCCCAGAGGACTCACGTGGATGTTGACCCTCCCCAGACATGGGGCAGCCAGCACGAGGGAAGGAGAGGGAGCATTTTTAGGACTATGAAGCCCTGGGAAAGAATCAGGAAAAGGTAGAAGCTGACACAGTGTTTGTTCTCCTCTTTCTGCTGACATCAGGCTTTCCCGGGAGCTAGTTTGTATACCCAATTCTTTTTGTGGATCTGAAGATCCTAAGTAGCATGAGGACTTCAGGCATCTAGTCATGGGGAAGATAGTCTTACAAAGGTAGGGAGTGGGACACTGTATGGACAATTTCCTCTCTCTGGGGCCGCAACCCCCCGAGATTTTCTTCCTCTGGTCTCTGGCCTTCTCCCAAAGAAGCTAACACCTGTAAGCCATGGCTTGAAAGCTGCTAAGGCAGCTTCAAGGTTAGGCACCACTAGTATATTGGAAATGTATGTGTGCGGCTGGCTTGCAACATGTTTGACCAGTGGTGTGCAATTCATGGCAACCCCTCGCTACGTGTGGTTCCCGAGTCCTTGAAACGTGGCCTGACTGAATTGAGATGTGCTGTCATGACGTGTACAATACACACCGGATTTGAAAGCCTCATGATGAAAAGGAAAAAGAATGTAAAATGTCCCTCGATATTTTGTACATTGATTACCTGTTGGAATGATAATTCTTGGGATATGTTGGCCTACTAAAATATATTATTAATTCTACTTTTTTAACTTTTTTAATGGAACTGCTAGACATTTTAGACTCTATACATGATTCACATTATATTCCTATGGGACAGCACTGTTATATGCAAATCGATAAGTCAGTTTTGTTCTAGGGGTGCCAGCTCCTAAGGGTTTGGCCACCCCCACTGTGATTTGTCAGTTGGGTGGGGACCTGACCTTTGACTGGTCACAGAGGGGTCAGCTTCTGTGGTGAGAGGGAGGGTGATGATTGTAGGCAAAGATAACTGAACATTCCCTTTCTCCCCTGTTGGATCCATCAGGGAAGTGCTGTCTCTCTTCTTCTCAGACACTTATCCTCACTTAGGGAGTTGGGAAGCTCTCCTAGTTCTTCCCCCATCACCACCTTATGGTTCCTCCCTGTGATGAGAAATAGAAACTTTTTTTTTTTTAGATTTTATTTATTTATTTGCAAGAGAGAGACCATGAGCATGAGCAGGGTAAGGGGAAGGAGAGGAAGAAGCAGACTCCCCTGCTGAGCAGGGAGCCCGATGTGGGGCTCGATCCCAGGACCCTGAAATCATGACCTGAGCCAAAGGCAGATGCTTAACTAACTGAGCCACTCAGGTGCCCTGAAAAGCAAAAATTCTTAACTCCCTATTTTTCCACCAGCTGGCTCCATTAAAGCACCCTGTGCTTCTCTATTGTAGTGAGCTCAGAAAGCCATGTTAAGACCCTTTCATCTAGATCAAAAAATCTATTCTGGCACCTCTTCCAAAACTCGAAAGTTAGTCCTTTATTAGATTAGTAAGGACACAAGCTTCACCTCATCTGTGTATTCGTTCAACGCACATTCATGTGGCATCTACTGCATGCCCAACATTGAAGAGAAGAGCTAACAAAACAGAGCTAACAACGTGGCTCTGTCTACACATTGCATGAGCCCATGGCTCTTTCCTTCTTGAAAAACTTACTTCACGTGGCCTACACATGGCTTTATCTTACTTCTTCCCATTTTTTCGTCCATTCCCTCTTCCTCTTAACTAGCTCCTACGAGTCCTGGTCTTTGAATACGAGCATCCCCTCAGTCTTCACACCTCATCTTTTTAATTGTCACAAAGTCCTCAAGTTATTGCTCTGTTCCAAGTACAACCAGTACACTGAAAACGTCTCATCTTCATGACCTGGGCTGGTCCCAACCTCTTGCTTGCACCCCAGACTCATAAATCCATCTCTCTTTTCAACATTTCCAGTTGGATGTCTCATAGGCATCTCAAAATGTCACATATCCAAATCTAAATTCTAGTTTCTCTGCCAAAATCTGCTCCAACTTGGAATACTGAGAATGCATCCTTCCGGTTGTTCGGGTTTAAAAGAAAAAAAATTGAATCGTCCTCGACTCCTCTTCCTGTCACATCCCACTTCTAATCTGTCAGCAAGTCCTATTAGTTCTTCTTCGAAATACACCCACATCCTGCCCACTCTTTCCATCCCAGCCTCTATTCCCTTGGGTCAAGCCACTATCATTGCATGTGGGGGATTTTTGCAATAGTTTCCTAGCGGGTCTTCCTGCTATTATCCTTCCCTTCCCATATAATCTATTCTCAAGTCCGAAGCCAGAGTGATCCTTGAGAAATGGAGGATGTTGCATTTTATTCCACTGCTCAGAAACCTGCAACAACTTCCATGTCTCTCTGAGAGAAATCCAAAGTATTTGCTGCATCTACTGGGCCAACCACACTCTCTCCTCACTGTCGCTAGCGTAGTCACACGGCCTCCTCACTATCCTTGAGCATAGGAGCCAAACTGCTCCCATTTCAGAGGCTTTGAATTTGCTCTTGTCTCTATGCAGAAAACTCTCCTTCTAGATATCTGCATGGCCTGCTCCCTTACTCCCTTCAGGTCTCTGTTCCAATGTTACCTCCCCTGGCCACCTCTTAAAAATCAGTACCCTGGGGGTGCCTGGGTGGCTCAGTCGGTTAAGCATCCGACTCTGGTTTCTGCTCAGGTCATGATCTCAGGGTCATGAGATCAAGGCCCCCGTGGGTCTCTGGGCTCAGCAGAGCCTGCTTGAGATTCTCTTTCTCTTTCTTCTTCCTCTCCTTTTCCCCTTCCCCCTGCTCATGCTCTCTCTAATATATAAACAACATCTTTAAAAAAAAAATTTTTTTAAAGCAGCACTCTGCATTGAACCTTTGTATTCCCTTATCCTGCTCGATTTTTCTTCCTGGTGCTTGTCACCACCTGGTATACTGTACATTCACATGCATGTTTATTGCCTGCCTCCCACTGGAACATGAGCCCTCTGACACCAGGGATGGCGCCTTTTTGTTCACTGCTGTCTCCCAGCATCTGGGACAGCCCCTGATACATTGCAAGTGCTCAATCAACACTTATTGAGTACATGATGGTGAAGAAGTGGTTTTCCCTTGTGAAAACTCTGAAGCAGGCACTAAACATGCACAAGAATAAATACACGCCATTACAAACGGTGATGAGTGCAGGGAGGAAGTTAACTGGTCCAGTGATGGAGAACCTACTTTAAATAGGGTTGTCGGAGGGCATCTTCTAGAAATAATGGCATTTGGGGTAGGATTAGAAGGATGAGACAGGGCTGGCCCCACATGTGGTGGGAACACCATTTGGAAGGAAAAAAAAACAAACAAACCCAGCACATTCAAAGATCCTTCAGCAGGAATGAGTTAGACATCTTCAAAGAACTGAAAGGGGGACAGTGGGCAATGAGAAAGGGGACAGTGGGCAATGAGAAAAATAGGAATTGATGTTGAAGAGGCATCCAGAAGCTAAATCATAAAGGAACAGGTGGTAGAGATTAGATTTTATTCACAGTTTTGTCTAAGGCTCCAGGTCAGTAACATGTTGCGAGGAATCTGAGGTGGTATCCAGGGATGGCATTTAGGCATCTGGACCATTAATTTAAGCTTCTGCATAAAGCTCCTTAGTTAGGAAGGGAGTGGTATTTACATGGAGAGAGCAGACTGGTCCTCCTACAAGAAGTCTTCCAAGATGTCATTTCTGGTGCAGGAAGCAACAACATTCTCCCTCTATCGGAAGCAGCCCCCAACTACTCCAGGCTCTTGTGTTATTTTGTCCCTCTTTAATTATGTAGCCTATATGAGTGCCTACTATGATAAAATATATATGACATTTCCAGTCCACTTGGCCTACGCCCTAGTCTCTTCCCTACATCCTCACAGCTGCCCCTGGGCCTTGGCTCATGCTGTTTCCCTGGAAAGAAATACCTGGTGCTTCATCCACATTGCCAAAACCCAGCTCTAGTCCTAAAATAACCATGAGGTCAGATATATAAGCCAGGATCATGATTTCAAATTTACTTTGTTTATTATTGCAGCAGGCTGAATAACGCCTTCCCCAACCCCACAAAAAATATCTGTATCTATATCTATATCTATATCTATATCTATATCTAATCTATATCTATATATCTCCACACTAATCTCTGGAACCTGTGACCATTACTGTATGTGGCAAAAAAGGAAAAAAAGTCTTTGCAGATGTGACTAAATTAAGGATCTTGACACGGGGGACTATCCTGGATTATCTGGAGGGGTCCTAAATGCAACCACATGTATCTTTATGAGAGAGAAGCGGAGAGTGAAAACACACAGAAGTGGGGGAGGCCGTGGGACTGTGGAGCCAGAGATGGGAGCCATGTAGCTCCTCGTCAAAGGACAGCAGCCATCAGAAGAGGGGGAGGCAAGAACAGATTCTCCTCTACAGCCTCCGGAGAGAAGGTGGTCCTGTTGACACCTGGCCCAGTGACACTGATTTCGGATTTCTGGGTCTCCAGAACTATGAAGGAATAAATTTCTGTTGCTGTAAGCTACCAAGTTTATGGCAATTTGCTACAACAGCCACAGCAAATTAATACAATTACCTTGCTCTTTACCTGGGCATCTTGTCCCTCGGGTCATCCTTGCTTCCCGGCCAGCTCTCCCTGTGAATTGCTAGGTACTTCCTGTCCTCTCATGCTTCTTTATGTCAGACCCACTCATATGGGTTGCGTACTATTTCATGGGTTTGTGGAGGTGTTTTCTTCCTCCTGCCCCCCTTCATCTTAAAGCCATATGATCAAGCCAGCCAGTCGCCAGGCACATATCCAGGGTGACCGTCTCGGCGAGCCTGGGCTAGCTGGGAGGCTAGCTCAGTAACCTGTAGGAGAGGTGGTGAGGTGTGGATGAGTGGGTGGCTGGAGCTAGTTAGCTTGCTTTGTTTTTTTAATGTTGACAACATCAGGTGCCTGGAATTGTGATCTGTAGAGGCAAAAAAACAAAAGCTCTGGGCATCACTGTACCAGAGGCTTTGGGAACCTAAAATTTAAGGAAGACATGATAAGACCTAATGGCTGATGGCTCTAGGGGAATGAAGAACATAGAAACACCAGGTTTTAAACATAAATCACTGGAGGAAATAAATAGTGGTGCTATGTACCAAAGTACATATTAGAAGCAAAATATTAGGAAGCAATGAAAGGTTTTTAAAAAATATTTTTATTTATTTATTTATTTTAAAGAAAGAGAGTACAAGCAGGAGGAAGGACAGAGTGAGAGGGGAGAGAGAGAATCTCAAGCAGACCCCCAGCTGAGCCAGGAGCCCAATGGGGGCCTCAGTCTCACAGCCCTGAGATCATGAGCTGAGTCAAAATTGAGAGTCGGCAGCTCAACCCACCAAGGTGCCAGACGCCCTGCAATGAAAGTTTTGGAGAGAAAATTACGAATTCTTTATTTGAAATGTTGAGTCTCAGGTAGCTGGAAATGACCACTAGGAAGCTCATCCTCCACGGAAAGTCCTATCTTCAACTCTGATGCTTCCAGAATCCTCCGGTTATGCAGGCAAGCCTGGGGAGGGGCAGAGGGGAGGAAAAGAGAGACTCCCAAGCAGGCTCCATGCCCAGCATGGAGCCCGATGTGGGGCTGGACCTCACCAGCCTGAGATCATGACCTGAGCCAAAACCAAGTGTCAGGCCCTTAACCGACTGAATCACCCAGGTGCTCCTCTGGTTGTGCTTTTATCGTAGCCCTGATAACCCTATATCATAAATATGGGCTTACTTTTCTGGCTTGCTAACAGTCTGTGAGCCCTTCAGGGAAGAGATCATGTCTTATATCTCTAGTACCAGATAGACTATCTGGCACCTAGTAGATGCTCAATAAACAAATTTTGAATGAATTCCTTGAATGGAATGGAACTCAGATAAAAGGTTCAGGCTGGGGATGACAAGCCACTTTCAGAGGAAAGAGTTGAAGCCATGATAAATAGCACAATGGGGGGGGGTGGCCATTTGATCTGTTATCAATTGGATGCCACAAGTAGAGGAGGTAGTTCTAATGAAGCATGCTTTTAAACTTTGACCTAACATTCAGGCGTCAGGGATCATAATGATCAAATAAGGAGTCTGGGATATTGTCATCCACCCAGGGCTTTCTGAATATGAAAAGTAATTTTTTTATTTGCCAGCCGGCTCAAGGTTCACTCACCCTTATCATGGTTGTCATGTAACATTATAATGAGCATCCGTCAGAGGCATAAAGATACTCTGCATGTGACGTGCCTGCCTTCTGGATACTGGTAATTATATTTTATGCCATATCCAAAATCTGGTCTATAGGGAATATACTTTTTTGTTGGATGTTGTTACTCCTAAAAAGTGGCCAAAGGTATGGAACATTCTTGAAAAGGCATTTCAAGCACTTCTGTAGAAGGCTGCCTCTTAAATTGCCAGCCAGATCCTCGTTTCACTTCCTGCAGGCACCAGGATATGGGGGTCAAGTTCTTCCGAATGCCAAAAGAGACAGATAATAATCCTGGCTGGTTTTGACACTGCTCTTACCTTCATAGCCTAGACCTATAATTGAATTTCTCCAGGAATTTTATGATATATTGATTGAACCTAATTAAGTCAAGGACCTGCTCTCTATTATCTGCCTTAGCAGCCTCAACACAGAACTATTCAATTCAAACAACATTTACTAAGCTCCTAAGCACAAAGCCATGTGCGGAGCCTCTGCTAGACACAAAGATAAATAAGACATAGCCCCTGTCAACCACTAGCCCGGCAGGCCCCAGTGCTGGAACCGTTAGGGTTTATAGACTGATACTCTCACACAGGAAATCTAAACTAAATACTGTAAAAGAAATGTAGAGAGCCATCAGCCGTCATCGCTAATTATTGGGTTGAAATGGTAAAGATCCAAATTATTTGTTTGAAATAGTAATGGCTCTATAGATTTTTAACACTTGTTCTTAAAACAGAGCATAAAGAACACTGACTCACCTGGTGTTAGGTACCTTGGTTACTTCCTTCATGATTAACCCTGACACGTCCTTCCAGTAACCATCATTCTCGTTCCTCCACTTCTGGGTTCTTTGTGTGAACATACGGTGTGGATCATCTCCTTGGGAGATGCACAAACATTTTTAGGATGGCCCTGAGTTTTTGTGACTTTACTTGCATATTTCCTGCTTCACCTTCTTACTTGATTTCCAGTCCCAATGGTTCTAGTATCCTGTCGACCCAGACAGGTTCAGCTGCTAAGTTTCAGCATTCCTGCGTGTGAGGACTCTGCTCCGGAGGACTCTCCCTAGCACCTTGGCAAAGGCAATGTGCTGAATTAACACCCTGCACAATTTTGTTCCATTCCTTCTTCCTGACAGGGTCTATTGTTCTTACGTGTCCCCACCCCAAGCCTATAAGCCAAGCATCCAAGAACTGGATGAAACCAAATTTTCAAACAGACATCACTCTACCCTAATTTTTGAGAGAAAATTACGTTTAAGGAAAATCATAGCCATTTTACTAGAATATCGTTTTACATAATTCTGTCAAAAAACTCCAAGGTAAATGGTACTTGATTTTATACATATTTCTATGTGCATGTGTGTGTGTGTGTGTGTATCCTAATGCCTATATACGTATATATGTATATTTATATATATACATATATGTGTGTATATATATATATATATATACACACACACACACATATATACATATATATTCGATGTGTGTATGTAAACTTGTAATTTTAAACTTCATGGTTATTTTCAGAAACTGCACCACAATTAGAGCCAACTCCAAGTAGGCAGTAAGTGGTTTGATTGCATCACACAGGTTTCCAGACTTAAACGGTACGTGTGGTTAATTTAAAAAGAGATTACCATGCTTTCCTCCACATATTAGCCTGAACAAGTCACTTATGCTAAATCTGAGATACTTTTACAAATGGGAATATCTGCCCTTCTGAATTTTCAAAGTGGTTATGAGGAACAAATAGGATGATGTTGGTAAAACCACTTTATATAAAACAAGGGAGTTAGGATTATTATTCAAAAGTATCTTCTAGGGATCCCTGGGTGGCGCAGCGGTTTGGCGCCTGCCTTTGGCCCAGGGCGCGATCCTGGAGACCCGGGATCGAATCCCACATCAGGCTCCCGGTGCATGGAGCCTGCTTCTCCCTCTGCCTGTGTCTCTGCCTCTCTCTCTTTCTCTCTGTATGACTATCATAAAAAAAAAAAAAACTTTAAAAAAAAATCAATAAAAGTATCTTCTAGGCCTTTGGGTCCTTCCTTTGTTACCTATAAGCCACCAGGTACCTTAGCTATTGTGGATATTGAAGATAGACTTCTTTGTGTCTTTCTATTAATACTACTCCTAGTCTTGAACCCAAATCATCTAAGTCCAGAAGCTGCTCTACTCGTGCAATTCTAGAACCTTACCTGTCATTCCTTCAATAAGAATCATATTAAATGTTCCCCTGTGCCAGGCAAAGCAATAGACCTGGGAGATGCTAAGACAAATAATTCATAGTCTGCATATAAAGAGCTTGGAATATAGCCGAAATAAACAAATAAATAAATGCAGTAAAAATTTTATAGGTGCTATCTAGAAGCCTGTATGGAGAACAAAGAGCAGAGAGGAGGGAGTGGTTGAACCTAGCGTGGGCGGGAGCCCGACAGACTTTGCTGATTGTCTACCTAACAATCATCCCTTCCCTTTCCCCCACCCCAGTTTCCACTAAATAGACTTGAAAGTCAAATGCTCCCTTTCTCACCCTCCCTACCAACTTAGCACACACGTGACCTACATGGGTGCAATGAGATAAAAATCTAACATTGCTGGGTGGTTTCTGGGAAAGCATTGCTTTCTTAACGTAAGGGTTTGTGGTAGTTTGTATTTTTCAAAGGTGGCCATCACAATATCTCCCACTGGGTGTGCTCTTCTTTCAATGTGATTGTAAAACTCCTCCCATTAACAGGTAGAGTCAATATCCTCTTTTCTTGATCCTGGAGTGAGGTGGGTTTGTTCGTTTGTTTCTTTGTTTGTTTTTTTAAGTCTCCCTCAACACAGTGAAAGTGCCATGCATTTCCACCTATTCTTTCAGTGGACTTGCTTCTGGAAGCCAGCAGCCATGCTGTGTGGAAGCCCAACCAGCCTATGCCAAGAGACCACATGGCAAGACTGGGTGTAGATGTTCCGGATGGCAGCACAGTGGAGGTTCAGCCAAGAGTCAACACCAACTATGAGTCCTAGGTGTAAGGACGTGTGATTGCAATGTCAGTGATTGCAGCCCCATGATTGAATTGAGATTTCAAGTCTTCCTTGCTGAGACCCTAGACATCATGGAGTAGGACAATCTTTCCCCATTGTGCTCTGTACAACCTGCACCACAGGATCCGTGAGCATAATAAAATGGTTGTTTTATGCCACTTCGCTTTAGGGTGGTTTGTTTTACATCTGGACTGAGGATATGGCTGGCCTCTTTGTCTCTTCTTTCAGCCTCTACGAGCTGAGCAGGGTGGGAGTAGGGGAGATATTACAATCATGTCGTGAAAGTGTGATGTTGATCTTGAAATTGTTGGTCTGTTAAACCAACACCAGCAACTGTCTATCTCCAGGCCTCCTGGAATGTGAGAAACAATACACTCCTGTTGCTCTGTGCCACTGAATGCCAGGTTATCTGTTCCCTGTAGTTAGAAGCACCCCTTACTCATACATGTGATCCCCACCGGTAAGATTTGGTGGATTCGTGGGGGATAAAACTTTATTTTAATATACTGATGGCTGTCTAATTAGGATAAAAATAGAGATAGCAATCATAGCCTGGTCTTCTGAGAAGTTTGGCTGTGAAGAAAATGAGGGAAATGAATTGGTAGCTAAGGAGATCATGTGGGCAAATTTTATAGTCCATGAGGAAATATCTAGTAAAGCCAAGAGATTAAAGCAGGAAAGTGAATAACATCAGCAATTATTATTATTACAGTCAAACCCTGCTTTGGCCCTCTCCATCTTCAGCCAATCTCAAAGACTCTCCCGGGCATTTTTATTATTTTTATTATTTTTTTAAAAGATTTTATTTATTTATTCATAAGAGACACACAGAGTGAGGCAGAGACATAGGCAGAGGGAGAAGCAGATTCCCTACAGGGAGCCTGATGTGGGACTAGATCCCAGGACCCTGGGATCATGACCTGAGCCAAAGGCAGACACTCAACAACTGAGCCACCCAGGCATCCCTCTACCAGGAATTATTAAAATAGAGCTGGCTTCATGGTGTACAACCTATAGTTACATGAGGGCCTCATGCTTAGAGGGACTCCATGTTTGATTTAATGCTCTACTATGTCTTGAAATTCTTAATAAACAGGGGCCTCATTTTCATTTTGCATTAATTCCTGAAAATAACTTAGATAGTCCTGCCTAAAAAGTTTTCACTCTCATCACCAACTCATGGGTGGTACTAAGAAACAACTTGGGCTTGTATCACCCATGGATCTTTAAGGGCATTGGTTCTGTTTTTAAGTAACATGGCACATGTTGTCATATGGACACATCCTCAGATGACCATCAAGACAGTGACTTTCCATTTGGAGAATATTTTAGCCCTGAGGAATGATTGCAAACCCAGAGAGACTCCTGAATATCCTTATTAATAAAGTTGTGCTGTTCAGGTCCATGGGTCCCCTGCCCAGCACCTGCACCATGGTGGTTGCATCCATTAGCAGAGCTATGAATCAGTTCCTCAAGAACTATAGCACATGTCACCCAGATTACTGGGAAGATTAGTGGCCAGCGGCTTACAAATACTTTCCATATGACCTACTAAAATATTCCTTCCACAGTAATTATGGATTCTCCTGTTTATCCTCCCATCTACCCCAGAACTACAATTATACCTATAGAATAAGCTCCAGGTCAATCCCTGGGACGTACTTCATGGAACAAAGGCTTGGTATGAAATGTCTAAAAAATGCAGCCAGTTAGGGGCACCTGGGTGTCTCCGTGGTTGAACGTCTGCCTTTGGCTTAGGTTGTAATCCCGGGGTCCTGGGAGAGAGTCCCACATTGGGCTCCCCACAGGGAGCCTGTTTCTCTCTCTACCTATGTCTCTGCCTCTCTGTGTCTCTTATGAATAAATACATAAAAATAAATTAAATCTTAAGAAAAAATGCAGCCAATCAAAGGAGATCCTCCATAGACAGAATTACGTTGGTTGCATCCTCTTCGTTAATTTTTAATCTGAGTACAGTTGACGCACAACTTTACATGAGTTTCTGGCATATAATATAGTGATTCAACAACTCTCTACATGATGCTGTGCTCGCCACAGGTGTAGCTCCCATCTGTCGCCATGCAACGCTGTTACAGTATTATTGACTGAATTCCCTATGCTATGCCTTTCTTGTGACTTACTCCATAACTGGAAGCCTGAATCTCCCACTTCCTTTCACCCATTTACCCATCTCCCACCAACCTCCCCTCTGGCAACCATCAGTTTGGTCTCTGTATTTATGGGTCTGTTTTTGCTTTTTGTTAGTTTTGTTTTTTAGATTCCACATATAAGTGCAAGTGCATGGCATTTGTCTTTCTCTGCCTGACTTATTTCATTTAGCATAATGCCCACTAGGTCCATCCATGTTGTTATAAATGGCAAGATCTCATTCTTTTTTATGGCCTTTTTATATTCCATTATAGATGTGTGATATGTATATATCACAACTTTATCCATTCATCTATCAATGGACACTTGGTTTATTTCCATACCTTGGCGAATGCAAATAATGTTGCAATAAACATAGGGGTGCATCTGTCTTTTTGAATTAGTGTTTTTGTTTTCTTTGGGTAAATACTCAGTAGTACATATGATATTTCTATTTTTAATTTTTTGAGAAACTTCCACACTGTTTTTCATGGTGGTGGTACCAGTTTGCATTCCTACCAACACTGCGCAAGTGTTCCTACCATACTGTTTGTATTTTATCTCTCTAGCTTCCCAGAAGACTTTAGGATGTCTCTCTGGTGACTTAGATACCTAAAATTAGTCAGGCAAGTGATTTGATCAACTCTCACTGATGTGGGTTAACAAAACACTATTCTCTCTTTCCTTTCTATGTTGAGATTACCAGAACCTGGGAGTTCCCCCATTGCTTCTCATAGATACCCCCTGAAGCAGAGCAAAAGGGACAACAGAATGTCCTGTGAAGCTGCCATTTTCAAGCCATCCGGGATGTGCCATAGCTATAAATCAAGAATTCCATAGGTGGAGTTCATTCCTTTTCTAGATGGAGTCATGGTGACCAGGTTTCCAACCAGCTGAGTTTCAGTTCTACCAAAAGTTAAAACCAGGAATGGGAGCAGGAGGTCTATTGGGTATGGTGAGGACTCACTAAGGTAGTGAGAGGGCCTGGAATGGATGCTCATGAGGGTGTCATGGTCCCACCACCCCAGAAATAAAGCAGTAGACCACTCCAGAAATAAAGCAGTAGACCACCACACCATAAGGGATAAGGTCCCTTATCCTCTCCACCACTGGATGGTTGGGGAAGTGTGGACATGCACCACATGACCTGACTCTAACTGGCTCAGGGGCTGCAGGGGATGGCACATGGTCATTCCTAGCAGATAGGGATGCATGTTGCTGAGAGATGGAGACAGTGAAGGTGGGAATTTATCTCCTTCCCCTTACCTGTCCCTGTGCTAAGAGCAAAGGACAAGATGGATTTACGTTACCACTTTTATTAGCAGGGCTCAGCAAACATTTTTTAAAAAGTAAATCTGAGCATTTGTTTTGCATCACAAATGGAGAAGTACTAGCAGAAACCAAAAAGCAGAAAATGGAATTTTACACACCCAGAGGAAAGCTGGTAAAAACAAACAAACAAACAAACAAAAAAACTGGGTGTTTGATATATATCTTCAGGACCCATTTCTATGTCCACAATAAAAAAAAAAAAAAGGTTCAATGCCCACATAGCATAGCATAGCAGCCTGAAATAATATCAGCCCAAATACCTGGAAGAGGCATATGGTCCACAGGCATACTTTGCAAAATCCCACCCATTGTCTCACATGCAACAGTTTACCTCTCCTTTCTCAAAACCTTTCAGGAAATAACCTCCTCGTTCTAACCAATGTGCCTCGTATCTTTCTCCCCCTTTTACTTTCCTCTCAGCTCTCAAGACAGAAGCCCAGGAAAGCTCATCTGGCAAGGCAGGTCCTTCCACAGAGAATGAGGGAGAGAGAGAAAAAACCTGCAGGAACCAGTTTGAATTCTTTGCAGGTGGAGAGAAGGACAAGCTTAGTTGTGTATACTGGCAATCATTTTTCTTGTCTTACATATGCAGTGAAAAAGAAATAGATGTTTTTCTACCTCAATAAATATCCTTGTAGGTAATAATTTTGAATGGTATTCCATTGTAAATTCAAATAAATTATTATAAATAAACTACAGTTTCTTTAACCAACCCACTAGTAGTTGCTTTGCAACTTTCACATAAAATCTGTGATGAATTTCACTGTTGTGTAAATCTTTACACATACCCTCAATTATTGACTTAGGATTAATCTCCAAAAGTCTGATGCATTAATTAGGGTATTTTGGGCCACATGTGTGACATGCTGGGACTTAATTAACATGTGTGTATTTATATCTGGGATAAAGTCAGAGCTCGTGTGGTGGTTTTGCTCCATGATTTCAAGGGCCCAGGCTCTTGCAGCTTTGCCATTCCTAGATGTTGCTCTTGTCCCTGGGATCTGTATTCCACAAGGCAGGACAAAGAAAAAGGGGTGAGGGAACAAGAGACCTCACTTTGTCCTCTTACGGCTCAACCTGGAGGTCACCACATCACTTCTGCTCTCATCCCATTGGCCAGAACTTATTCATGAGCTCATTCTCAGCTGCAGGTGAAGTTGGGAATATAATCTTTATTCTGAATAGCCCAGCTAAAAATTCTATTACCATGGAAGAAGGGATTAATGAGCATATATTACTTTTAAGGCTTTAAATTTTTTTAATTTTTTTTAATTTTTAAGGCTTTGATATATGCCACCTTATTGGTCTGCAGAAAGACTGTAGCAATTTATATTACCCTTCCCAACACAGGACATTTAAAATATTTCGCCAAATTAATAACACAAGAAAATGATTGTTGTGCTGTTTTATTTTGCATTTTCTTTTCTTTTTTTTTTAAGATTTTATTTATTCATTCATGAGAAACAGGGAGAGAGAGGGGCAGAGACGCAGGCAGAGGGAGAAGCAGGCTCCATGCAGGGAGCCCGAAGTGGGACCCCATCCAGGTCTCCAGGATCACACCGTGAGCCGAATGCAGCGCTAAATTGCTGAGCCACCTGGGCTGCCCTTGCATTTTCTTAATTTCTGGTGATGTCTGAACCACTTTTTTGTCTGTTGGAAGACAGCTCAGAAGTCGCTTTAGCAAGTGATTCTAAATGCCGAGTGAAGTGGGAAACCCGGATTTCCAGATTATAGACTCAGTAGGCCACGCCCTCATGCCCACCATCTCGAGGTCTGTTCTGTTACAGACAATTCTAATCCTGGTTCTCAGGGGTGGTCCCTTTTTTTTTCACCAGGTATGGACCTACTCTTGCCAAGTGGGTCTGCCCTGGGGTTTTGCTATTTCAAAGACTTTGATGGCATGGTGAGGCGGTCCCTTTGAAGCTAACGGGGAATTACTCAACTTGAAAGGACTGTTGCTTCTGAGAATTCCATCTAGACCAAATTCAGTATTATCTTTGTTAATTTAGTGCTGCAAGCCACCTGGGACCCCCAGTCCTAACTCAGACTGGACAGCCTGGTTCAGACTGGTTCAGGGCCACAGAGCCTCCTGTCCGGTCTGGGAGATATCCGCTGTATCTATCAGGAAAGGCTGGGTTATGCTGAGGTAAGAAACACTCCCAAATTTCAGTGGCTGATTAATAACAACGTTTTTTTCATGTTTACATAATTGTCTATTTTGGGTCAGTGTCAGGGGCTCCATTCCAAATCACCCTTTGCATGGAACCCAGGCTAGTAAAGCCTCAACATCTAGAATATGGCCAGTCACTGACATAGAAAATCATGCATTTGTTCATAAAGGTTTTTTCTCAGAAATGACATATGTTACTTCCACACACATCTCATTGGCCAAAGCAAGTCACATGGCTGCTCTTAATTTCCAAGAGGGAGGGAAACGCAATGGTGCCATGTTCTCTAAAGGAGAACCAGAAATATCGAGGAGTAACCTTAATGACTACCAGACTCCCATTCCCGTGGAAGTAAAGGGTGTGGAGTGGACTTCAGATTTGGGGAGTCTCCAGAGTTATCCTGGTTGGTTTCTTAAGGGGTCTAGGTATGTCTCCCATGGTCCTTATGAACCTGTAGGCTTAAAACAAAATCTTGCCTTACTTGATTTGGGTCTGGGTCCCCAGCAACTGGTGCATCTCTTGGTACATGGCAATTGTTCAACAAATATTTATTGAATGGGGAATGAGAGAGGGAATACCATCCCTGGAAAGCTCTTATATAAAAAGTTCTAGACAGCATAGGACCAAAATGCTAGGAAGGGTGGCCCATTGCTTGCGGCAGTCCAAGTCACTACATTAAAAGAGCCAGAAAAAGCATGTTCATATAGTATAAGTAGGAGATGTGGATGAAATGGTGAGTGGCTAGCCAAAATGACCCACCATTCACACCATCACACACCCATGCTTGTGTGAGTTTGACCTCACACATTCCCAGAGGGTCTGAGTTCACTCATGTATCAGCTTAAGTTCCAATTATCACATAACACTATGTGTCTTCATAAACATGTACACACATACTCTCAGCACTAGTTGATTATAAATGTTTTGTTCATTTTTTTTTAGATATTATTTATCCATTTGACAGAGAAATACAGAGAGCCACAGAGCACAAAGCAGGGGGAATGGGAGAGGGAGAAGGAGTAGGAAAAGCAAGCTCCCAGCCAAGCAGAGAGCCAAATGTGGGGCTTGATCCAGGCCCCTGAGATCATGAAGGGAGCTGAAGGTAGAATCTTAACCGACTGAGCCCCCTAGGCACCCCTGTCTTGTTCATTCTTAAAAGAAGCCTGCTAATAATCACAACGGCTTAAAAGAAGCAAGAATAAAAAGCTAAAAAGTTTCTATAACTCAACTCTTCATGGGCAAGAGGAAAAAATGAATTCATTCTTTATGTTTTATCCTGTGAATCTTTTAAACTAAACAAGTAATACACATTGTGTTAGTAACAATATTTTCATTGGAAACCCCCACATCGATTCAGAACAAAGATGAAACCAAAGACAAATGAACAGGGATGCCTGGCTGGCTCAGTAGGTACAGCATGTGCCTCTTGATCTTGGAGTCATGAGTTTGAGCCCCATGTTGGATATAGAAATTACTTAACGTAAAAAATTTTAAAAATGAACAGAAGTTGCATAAGCCTAAAATTAATTCCTAAAGCCTCAAGAAAGACAGACACCAAAGAAGTTCCACAGATTCTTCTTTTTTTGACATTGCCAGCAGATAATACAACTCCAGAACCCTTCCTTTGTATATGTACTGAGATTCAGATTCCAGGAAGGCATCTGACTGGCCAAGCCCAGAGGATATATATTCACCGTTAGGCTGGATGGGGCGGGGAGGCAGGGAGGTGGGAAGGAAGGAATTCTTAGCTCCCAGAACATCCAGAGTCAAATGGATCAAAGGCAGGGCAGTTACTCAAAGGAACAGACACTGATTAGAACAAAAGTAATGGATGGTTACATGTGTTTATATTTTTAAAGTAGAAAATAAGTGCACACAAAAAATGAAAATGACCTGTATTCCCACTATAGTTTACATTTTGCCTTCCAGACATTTCTCTAATCATATATTTTTTCTTGCAAAAACTGAGCCATACTGTATATTCTGCATTGCAATTTGTCTCCCCCCCCACACTTAAAATACCTTGTGAAAAGTCCACATAAATAGCAGCAGTATTTTTTTAATATTTTGTTTATTTATTCATGAGAGACACAGACAGAGAGAGGCAGAGACACAGGCAGAGGGAGAAGGAGGCTCCATGCAAGAAGCCCGACGTGGGACTCAATCCCGGTTCTCCAGGATCACATCACGCCCTGGGCCGAAGGCAGTGCTAAACCGCTGAGCCACCTGGGCTGCCCAAATAGCAGCAGTATTAAAATATAATTTTTAATTCAGAGTAAGGAGATTCAAATGAATTATAATCAAAGATAGTGACCAACAGACTAATTAGTCAATGTTAGAATAGGAATTTTGGAGTTATGATTTCTAGACCTACCGTCCTATCAATGAACAATTACTACCAGGATATCTGAATTTTTATCTTTTTTAGGTCTGTCTACCTACATATACACCTACCCATCAGCTAGTTAGCTACCTATTTTACCAGTCATGATGGATTAAGTTATATAGTCCAATAACAAATAATCTTGAGACCTCAGTGATTTCATAAATCCATTTCTCCATCCTGCTTCATGTCCAGTGCAGGTTGGGGAGACTGCTCATCTAAGCACTTGGGAACCAAGGTGATAAAAGCTTCATTTCAACCCAGTAGGGGCACGGAATGTGGCAAAGTACATTCCAGTTCCTGAAGCTTCACCCAGAAGTGCTACATCTTGTTACTTCCACTCACCAGTCATCAGCCAATGTAAGTCTCACAGCCAAACTATCACCAAAGTAGCAATCCTGCCATGCACCCTTACATCTCCAGAAGAACTAGATTATTTGTGAGTGGCAAGTAGCAAAGATGACACTTTGTTTGAGTGTATAAACAATTTAGGAGTTCGAAATTGGGTTGGAATGGAGAATAAAATCTTTTCCGATTTGCAAATCCTTTAAAGAGGATCAAATGGTTTAACCATATTAGTCAGAGTTTGCATCATAAACCATTTCCCTTCCTATCCTAAACTATATTTTTGTCTCTCCCCCAGTCCTCTGTTCATATATCACACAAACCAGAAAGTAAGAACACCAACAGCTGGTTCTGGTAACACACAGAAGATGATTTTGTGATATGCTAAAACGCCCAGTGGTTATTAGTTCTAGGCGATCGAAAACAAAATATGAGTAGTTTTGATAACGTAAACCATTTTAAAAACTATCCTGAGGAATTTAATATTAAAAACGAGAGCACTATTATCAGTGAGTCAGACCAGGAGACTATTATGAAAATAATACCAGTAATAATATACAGCCTTGGAGCCAGTTTATTTCAAGTGTTGCCTACTGAATGTATTAACTGATTAAATATTTGAGATCTTTGTAAAAAAAGTCATGTATTATATAGATTATGGCAAAACTATACCTGGAGTTACACTGCATGGTGGGACTCAGGTCTCTCCATTTGTTACATTTATTGATGGCTCCCAAGGGGCTGCAGCCTTGGGGAAGGAAAGATGGCATAGGGCGTCATCAGAGGTTCACCTGAGCCAAGGACAAGCTGGGTACCATTGGAACCACATACAATCATCTGAGCTGGAGGCTGAGATGGGAGCAAAGGTAGCCAACAACTGGAAGCTACAGATTTCAGGCAGGTTCCAGGGAAGCCCTCCAATGAGACTAGACACAAATGCTTGCTTACAACCAATCTCATCAACTCACTGGTAATGGTGCAGCAGGCATGCAGCGAGTGAAAAGAGGTGACCAAATTCAGGGCTGGTAGAGGTAGAAAGCCCCTGGAAAGGGGAGCTGGGCCAGCAGTTGCCAGAAAGACTTACTGAAGATCCAAAGTTCATTGCAGAGAAAACTTCTAGCTGGAGTTTAGCTTCCTGGTCCTGACTTCTGCTCGCTGAACAGATAGGGAGGGTGCAAATGTCTTGTGTCGAACACACACTCTCTTGCCAGATCTTAACTACTCTGAGCAGAGAGTTTTCTCATTCCTAAAAATGGAGGACACAGGGTGTTGGAAGAGGTATAGACCAGGCTAAACTTAATTCAGAAAAACACAGCCAATCCTGCTACAATTCAGTTAGTCCATCCCACTTTTGGAGTCGAGAAGGTATATGCTTGGTGACATAAATGCAAGTTAAATCAAGTCAGCACATATTTTTTCAGTTTAATATAACAAGCATAATGATTAAGAGTCACTATTATTTTTTAATGCATCCAATAAATTAGAATTTCTTTTTGTAATTACAAAAGCAGTACATGCAAATTGCAGAAATTTTTGGAAAAGCAGAAAATTATAAAGAAAAAATTTAAAGTGCCCATAATCTCACTGCTGGGAGATAGTTACTATTAATATTTAATATGTTTCCCTCTGGTCTTTGTGCAATTTTTGGCAATTTAGATTTTTAAAAAAACATTTTAGATTAAATGTTATATACAGAATGAATCCTACATTTATCATTTTCAATTAAAATAACACTTCCCTGTGTGCTAAAAAGCTATCCCTATTTAAGGGCTTTACACAACCTTTGTGGTTTGCCAACATTTGTTTACTCTTTTTCTATTGTGAGTCATTAAGTTTATTTCTAATATTTCATTATTGTAAATTGTACTGAAATATTATATATATATATACATACATGTATCTACACACAAGCCTTTGTTCACATTTTAAATCATTTCATTAAGATAAATTCCTCTAAGTGAAATCACCAAATGAATCAGAAAATATAAACACTGAGGCAGTTTTGAAACAAGACCCCTCAAATCCTCTGACACCCCTCCCATAGAGAGCTGGGGTCTATCTCCTCTCTCCTTGGATCTGGGTGGGCTCTTGACAACTTGAACCCACAGACTGGGCAGAAATGAGGCTGTGTGACCTTTGAACTTTGACGGCTGGAGCACGCACACTTGAAGCCCCGAGCCACCACATCACCAACCAGACATCCAAGGCCACCATACCAAGAGGAGGCCAACCCATGTGGGGGCCCAGTAAGGCACTACTCTGCATCACACCAGTTCAGGCATTAAACTTGTGAATAACCTAACCTATCATCAGAAGATTGCAACCCCAGGTCGCTGAGTCACCCCCATGCAGCCTTCAAGTCTTACCTGCTGAGGCCCCACACACCATAGAACAGACTATCCATCCCTACTGTTTGAATTCCTGATGTATAGAATCTGTGAGCTTAATAAAATGGTATGGGCTTCGGTTTTGTTCTTGTTTTCTTTCTTTTTTTAAATTTAAAAAATAGTGTTTTAAACCAAGTTTCTCGGTAATTTTTCATGCAGCAATAGTAACTAGAAAAAACATGTTTAGGGTTCTTGATATATCCTGTCAGACTGTTTTCCAGGCAGCTTGTAGCAATCTGGCTTCCCACCTAGATTCACTGGCAGCTCCCAGCTCCCTGCACTTTATCCAGGCTGGTACATTTCAGAGTTCACCTCTCATTTTGTTTGTGAATTTTTACTATGGAAAATGAATATGCACAAAAATGAGAAAATAGTATATGAATAAAAAAGAAAATAGTGTATGAACAAAACATCCATGTGCCCATCACCCACTTTATAATTCCCACATTTATTTCATCTCTTCCCCTTCCTCCTCCTATCTCTATCAGCAGAGCTATTATATTTCGATATCACTCTTCCTCAATAAAAGTATATTTGTTCCTCTTAGTCAATGAAAACCAGGACTTGCTGGAAATAGTGAAGTCAGACAATCAACAACAATGAATAGAAGAGGAGATCATAGCTACTCCGATCCCAAATGGTTATAATGAGCTAGGCAGCATTTTATTTTTAAAAATTTATTTATTTAAGTAATCTCTACACCTAACATGGGCTCAAACTCACGACCCAGAGATGAAGAGTTGCATGTTCTTTTGACTAAGCCAGCCAGGTGCTTCATTTTCTTTCTTTGCTTACTTCTTTTTTTTTTCTTAAAGTAAATTCTTTGCTCAATGTGGGGCTTGAACTCATGACCCCAAGATCAAGAGTCAGATGCTCTACCCACTGAGTCAGTCAGGCGCCAGAGCTAGGCACTATTTTAAACACATCACCCATAATCACTCATTTAAGCTTCACAGAACTCTAATAGGGAAGGAGAGTGAATTACCATCATCCCATTTTACAGATGAGGAAATCAAGGCAGAGGGAATGAAGTGACTTGTCAAGTTTGCATAACTAGCTAGCTACAAAGTGGGAGAGACAAAAGTTGAACCTGAGCAGTGTTTCTCCAAAGCCCATGGTGTCATTACTCTACTACATCCCTGCTCTTTTGGGAAACTAACTTCTGTGGCTGGTTATAGCAAATCAGTTTGTATAGCACACTGAAATGATTCTCTGCTCCACTATTACCCCGATTACTGGGGAGAGATTTGAAAGCTGGAGATAATATATGGTGCCATTTGACCAGATGGTTCATGTAGAAGTGTGACTGGCTTATGTGTGGAGCCCCGTAAAGAAAAAGCCAGGCCAGAAAAGAGGCAAATATAGTGTAGCCTAACAAGATCAGGGTTTCTACTGCATATGGAATAGGTCTCATTCATATTAAAAGGGAAAAGTACAACTTCTGGCCTACTATGGAGCAATGAAACTGCCTCATAGCTAATTCCAAAGGAAATAATGTAAAAAGTAAAAGCAAATCCTCCAGAAATTCATCAGCAGTAGTCAAATGAGGAAAGAAGCACATTCCAATGATAGCATCAAAAAGGTGATCCAGAAAGGACACTCGACTTGGGAGCTAACTGGCCCTGCCATGTTGGTAGGGCTTCCAACCCCCTCGCCCCCAGCTCCTTCTCTCAGAGGTCACAAAATTTTAAGCGTTGTCATCAACCCTCCAATCTGCAAAGAGCCGACCTGCGCGGTTCCCTTTATCTTTTCTGATCACAGGGGATGAAAATCGCTGCTGGGGAGAGATTGGGTGAAACATTCCACTGGAATGGCAGGGATGTGAAAGCTCCAGGGGCTGCCCTCTTAATGACAGAAGGGGACCCGAAGCCTGTGGAAGTGGAATACACCAGGTGATATGAACTCTCTGAAATAGAAATGAGCACAGCGCTCCGGGTTTCTATTGAAGAGTGCACGCAGCTGCCCACTGAGCCCCCCTACCATGCCCACAGGGCACAAAAAAACAGGAAACACCAAGCCCGCCAATTATAGCACTTTGGGGAAAACAAACTGGTCTCAGATAAGGTGGGAAGGGAGTCACGAAGTCACCCACACTCCATCAGAGCAAACAGGGGGTTTGACAGAGCTGCCCGAACTTGAGCAAGATGAAAAGAATCAGCCCTGGCAAGGAGGCCCCGGTGCCTGCGGGGCTGGGGGTGGAGTAGGGGTGGAAAGAACAGTCTAACAAAAGACAAACACACCGCAGCCTGCGTGCACACTTAACTCAAGGAAAAGAAAGAATTGCCCTTAGCAGAGGCTCCAGGACAAGACAGAGCCATCCAGTGATCAGGGCCCTCGGAAGAAGGGATCCAAGAGAAGACAGCCAGTGAGAAGATACCCCTGTGAGCCATCCTCTTAAGGCCCACCTCAGGAAGTCTGAGACCAGATTCCTTTGTGCGATTCAAGCAAGTGGGCCAGCTCCAGCCTCGGGACCCTTGCTGAACCTTTCTGAGAGAAGACAGCTATTTGAGTACCACTGTGCTAGGGGCCAAGTTTTTTAAATGTATTAAGTCATTTAATCCTTACAGCAGCCCTATGAGATAGTCACAATTATCATCCCATTTTACAGATAAGGAAACTTTGCACAAGGGCACACAGCCAGCAAGGTGGTCTGGATCCAGAATCTTGCTCCTTTTATACAACTTGCTATCTTGTACTCAAAAAAAAGAGAGAGAGAGAGAGAGAACACGTTTTACTGCTCTAGAGCTGGAGAAGCCCGTTTTGTTTACCAGGTAGATAGGAAACTAATTACAAACTGTCCACCCTGGGAGAGGAACTCTTTGATTTTGCTCTCCACTCCCCTCCCCCAGAGAGTAGCTGGGGAGGAGCAAGGGGCCTGCCATCTGGTTGCACTTTCTTTTGCTAACAAACCTTACTTTACATGTAAATAACCAGTTGAAATTAATCTGATTTCTATTAAGTGTTCAGATCTTTCTCGTAGGTAAGTGGAAATCCCTTTACCAACAGGTTTAGCTTCCCAGGCTGTAGACTACACCCATATATAAAACACCCACACAAGCACACAGGGCTTGCAGCAGTGTCTTAACACAGACATAATTATGACTCACGAATAAGCATGGCTGGAGCATAAAGCACTCAACCAGAAGTTACATAAGCATGGATGTCATCCATTTTCTATTAGGGCATACAAACATGACGCATAGTGGACTGGAGATTAAATTAACAGGAGGCAGAATAGGCCATTTATTGTAATGAATTCCTGGAGGGACATATCTGTCTTGTAGTCACTAGTTTACTGTAGGGAGTGTAATATTCCACCAATTAACAATCAGCTCAATAATAATCCCCAATATTGCTTCCAGAGAGCCATCTGGCTTACAAACCAGTGATTTAAAAGCTTTCTATCTGGACTCGGTGTCTTGTGTTCTAGAGCTTGTTACCCTAAAATAATTCCCACATGTGAAGGATGATGGATTTTGAAAGCTCCAAGAAAGTGCCTGAATTGTTCCAAACTCCCCAAATCATGAATAGGAAAGACAGGCGAAGGCAGGATGCTCAGCTCAGGAGCAGGACGGAAACATGAAACATCTACAGCATGCAGGGCAGCAAAAGCATTTGGCCCTAACGTCTCACTCTCCCTATCATTTAGCCCCTTCTATCTGATTTGCTCCTTGATCCTTCTCTAAATTTGTAACATATGCATGTGTGGAAAACTTGTGAGAATACCTCCAATGATCTATTACTTATAAATGTTTATTGATTATCATCATCATCATCATCATCACTGCTTCATCTACAGCATACCCACCTGCTGGTACATGTAAAGGTGTTAATTGTGAAGATAAGAAGCGGGAGAGTCCAAGTGTCCTGTATGGAGGATAGTAGCTGAAAGCTATATTGGCACAGATAGAACTCCCTCCCCGAGGCATGGAGGTTTGATGTGGCAAATGATCTCACATCCTGGGAGCCTCTGGGGCCATCCCTGAGGCAGTCATGAGAGGTTAGCTTGAATTTAGAACAGTCAGTAAGAACTACGACTATTTAGAACCATGAGGAGTCTGGAAGTACTTCATGTTTAGAGGACAGAGAATGGAGGGACAACGGGAAGAAAGAGGCAGAGTGACAAGACAAGGAAGACCAGGGAAAACAAGTTCATGAAAGCCATGAGGGAAGGGGAGAGTTAAAAGTGTCTAAACATCAAGCTTCTTGAAACTTATATTCCTTTAGAAAGAAGGTCCCCCACACCTTCTCCTTCTCTCTGGCCATCAGTCCCCGCTTGTCTTAGTGACCAGGACTCCCACATCTGTTCCTGCAGTTTAGACTCTTGGTTTTTTTCAACTACTTGCTAAATACTTTCACTTGGATGTCCCATGGACCCAACTGAACCCATCCTTCTTCCCTTTATTCATCCATGCGCAGCAGGAGTTGCTGTCATCTGACAATTAACATGACCTGTGTGTCATCTTTGATAACTCCTTGCCCCCTAATCTTGATTTCCAATCCCTGAGACTTGCCATTCTGTCTCCTCAGCATTCGTCACATTCATCAAACTTTTTCCAGTCTGGGTTCCTGCCACATCATCTTTCCTCTACCATCACTGTGGTTTTCTGTCATTGGTCTCCTCATCTCTGGTCCTGCCTCCCTCAAATCCATGCTTCCCACAACCTCCTAGTCACCTGATTGCCAAGACTACCATTTTACCATCTTCTTGAAAACCATCTGCTGCCCTCAGCCAGGGACACTATCTAAACTACGTAAGTGCCCATGGGTGAATAAATGCATAAAGAAGATGTGGTATCTATGTACAAAAGTATTACTCCATAATAAAAAAAGAAGGAAATCTTGCCATTTGCAACAACATGGATAGATCTAGAGGGTATTATGGTAAGTAAAATGTCAGACAGAGAAAGATAAATACCATAATCTCACTCATATATGGAATCCAAAAAACAAAAACAAAAAACAAGCTCATTGATATGGAGAATAGATTAGTGGTTGCCAGAAAGGGGGAGGAGGCAGCCAAATGGTGAAGCAGGTCAAAAGGTAGAAACTTCTAATTATAACATAAATAAGTCATGGGGATGACAATGTGGTGCCTATACTTACTGCACTGCATTTTCAAAAGTTGCTGAGAGAGTAGATCATAAAAGTTCTATCACAAGAAAAAAAAAATTCAGGACACCGGCGTGGCTCAGTGGTTGAGCGTCTGCTTTCAGCTCAGGGCGTGATCCTAGAGTCCCGGGATCGAGTCCTACCTCAGGCTCCCTGCATGGAGCCTGCTTCTCCCTCTGCCTATGTCTCTTCCTCTCTCTCTGTGTCTCTCTCATGAATGAATCAATTTAAAAAAAGAAAGAAAGAAAAGAAAAAAATTGTAGCTATGTAGGGTGATGGATGTTAACTAGACTTAAGTGGCAATCACTTCACAATATACACAAATATCGAATAATTATGTTGTACCCCTGACACTAATACATCAGCTATATCTCAATTAAAAAAAATTGTCCATTTGCTGCCCATCATCCATTGGATAAAATTTATATGGGCCTTCTGTCATCCAGCCCCTGCCTCCCTCTTCAATATGGTCTTAATGCTCCTTCCCAAAACCCAACAATGAACTTCATTAGGTTCCAATCACACCATTTTATTTCTCTGTATTTCTGCTCCTGCCCCCTCCCTAAACCCAGCCTTGCCCAACTATCTCACACCCATACTCTAGGACCCATCTCCACTTTGCTTTCTCCAAAAAACTTATCTGATCCTTCCAGACTAGTTTCCCTCCTCAGTACCTTATACATTGTAGGGTTTTTTTATTTTTAGGTCATGCAGACAAAATACTCCGAATAGTGCCTGGTATATTGTAATCACATCACTGAACGCTATATAGCTACTCCATCACATTCCATATTGTATTATAAGCACCTGTTTTTATTTCTGTTAGATACTCATCTCCTTGAAGACTCACAGGATACCTCTTGTTTGCCCATCCAGGTCCACTGTACCCTCCTTCTTCCTGCTCTGCTCCAGGAGGCCAATGTATAGACTGCATCAACTGGCTTCCTCTTCCACTGGCTTCCAGTTGGTTGGGAAAGGGCACCTTTTTTTTTTTTAATTTTTAAAGATTTATTTATTTAGAGAGAAAGAGGTTGAGAATCCTAAGCAGACTCCCCACTGAGCTGCGTGCCCAGCATGGGGCTCAATCATATGACCCTGAGATTATGACCTGAGCTGAAATCTAGGGTCGGCTGCTTAATCGACTGAGCTACTTTTCTTTCTTGGGAAAGAGTAAGGTAGGTGAAGTCAAGGTATGTATTCCTCAGCTCCCTCCTTGCCAGATGGCCATCAGTTGACTATGTCCTCGATTGAAGACCACGCTGTCAGGAAGCCTCTCTACATAGCTGGCTGGTACTTCTTCACTTCCTACATTCCCGAAGCTATACCTCCCACCCTCCCTCCACTTCAGGCCAAAGGATGGTAATTCCCAATATTACTAGCCTTAGGGGACTACACTATCCCATGTGGTTTCCCTAACTTCTGTCTACATTCTCAAATGACCCAATATGAAGTGCCATCTATCTTCTGCTGGGATTCTAACTGCTACAAGGACAGCTTCTTATCTATCTCTGAAGCCTCACATCCAACACAGCACTTGGCATACAGTCGGTGCTCAATAATGGTTGAACGAATGAATGGGTCATCTTGCTGCTGTTTGCCAAGTTATGCCCAGCCATGTCTGAGACAACAGATAGTGGTGGTAATGAGTGAACCCATTGAAAATAGGCTCAAGGAGAAATAGCAGGAGGTACTTCCAAAAACACAGGTGGGGGATAAGTCTCAACAGAGTGACTCATAATTGTTTAGGACTAGAGAAAAGAAGTGAGGGTCTGAATCCTCCTGGTAAATTTAGAAGGGAAGCTCACCTCTGGAATGTGAAGAAGGTTGGAGCAATTGATGTGAAAGACAAGATGTGGAAAATACAGAAAAAAGAGGGAAATAGTTGATGCTAGTATTTTTTTAAATTGTTTATGCAACTGCACATATTTATAGTATGTCAGGACAGTGATTCTCTGGCTTGGATGCAGAAACAGAATTCAAATAAACATTGTACTGAGCAGTCCCAAGTGTCAGGCATTGTAGTAGGACCTGGAGTCATAGGGATGAATGAGACACAGTTTCTATTCTTGAGAGAGAGGGAGACAAACACATAAACAGACTTTAAGGCCACCTGGTAAGGACTATAGTCTGTGGAGAGTGCAGACAGACTCAGGATAGGTTATCAAACCCAGCCTGGAGGAGATAACGTGAAAAAATCCAGAAAGACTTCCTGAGAAAGTGAGCTCTGAGAGGCATCCTGAAAGCATCAGTCAGGCAAAGAAGGGTGGCCTAGATTTGGGTATAAGTACAGTGAGCAGAGGAGAAGACCAAAGAGGTGAGAGCACAGGACCCACACACCTGATACCAGGCCTGAGAGCCAAACACTGTGGCCTGAATGGGAAACTGTTGTGTTTTATCATTAGTTTTAATTACAAAAGATACCTCTTTTTTTTTGAGAGAGAGAGAGAGAGAGCAAGAGAGTGAGCACACGAAGGGGCAAGGGCAGAGGGAGAGAGAGAGAATCTTAAGCAGGCTCCAGGCCCAGTGCACAGCCTGACACAGACCCCTATCCCTCAACCCTGAGATCATGACCTGGGCTAAAATCAAAAGCTGGATGCTTAACTGACCAACCACCCAAATGCCCCCCAAAGATATCATTAACATATGTCTATAAACAGTCTAAAGAAACCAAAAGAAGTTTTCAGAGAGAAAGCAATCTGCTTTCACTTCACTACCCATCCCCCTCCATTCCTCACAGGAAAATCCCACTAGTAGCCAGGCAGGTTTCCTGGATTTTCTTCTATGGGTGGTGAAATAATATTTTGGTATTTTAATCATTGTGGTTTTGTCCTCAATATTTGTTGTTGTTATTTCTGATGGCCTTTTTCTTTTTTTTTTTTTTTTTTTAACTCTTGGGTTTTTTTGCCTCCTTTGGTCATACTCCCCAAACACATACACCATTAAAGCACGATAATGAGGCAAGAGCATTGCAGGTCAAAAGGATACATGGTAAAAGCTGTAAATTCCAAAAACCTGAAATAAAAGTATCCTCAGTTCCCAAATCTTGATGTGATGTATTCAAAACAAAGCCCTGAAATATCTGCAGCATAGAACAGTAGTTTGGAAATAGAACACACACAGAGGCCAACTTCTTTGCCACCACAGACTAGCTAGGAAGTGGAGTGATAGAAGGAACAGGATGTGACAAGGGGTCTGTGTGAGTCAGGATGAGGGCAGGACCTGAAGCAACCACATCCATACAGGAGGAGACTCCACCCTCCTCCTTGGGAGCAGCAGAGAGCTACCGGGAGCCAAGGCAATGACTGCAGAGGATCCAGCAACCAACCATTTGAGTATACAGAGCCAACAAACACTTTAGTTGTACTTCTGGCTGTCCTCTGGCAAGGGCTTTCTATAAACAGCAGCCAGCTGGACAGCCATCAACTGTCCAGCAGATATGGTGGCTATTCATGCCTTAGAACTTTGCCCTTTCCAAAGGTTCAGGCCATTTATAGACCTCCAAGATGGAGCCAGGATACCTAAGAGGTGGAGATGTGGTAAAGCAAGTACCTACATCCATACTGGGCAGCCGGGGGAGAGCCAACCCAAGAGCTCCTTACTCCCTGGCAGGGGCAACCACCGCTCAGTAGGCATTTGTACACAGGTGCAGATGACTCTGTAACACACATTGGTCATCCTATGTAGACTATTCCATGATTTAATAGTTTTAACTTTCAGCACCGGGAACAGTTCGGGCAAAGTAAGTCCTCTGTAACTATTTGATGAGTAAATAGCTAATATAAGGGTGATCTTTCCTTGGAGAATGTACAGACTTCCATTACTCTTTTTAACTGGCTGCACAGCACCCTATGATATGATACAATCTACTTAACTATTTCCCCACCTAAGAATACTTCTGCAAGTGTACTGCTGTAGGTTAGATACAAAGTACAACTGCAGAGCCAAAGTACATACACATTTTGAAAGATACTGCCAAACTGTCCTCCAATAAGGATATACTGATTTACAGGCAGCAAAGGTAAATGATATAATAGCAAATGTTGACTTAGAGTTTATTGTACCTAAGGCAACTTCCCAAATATTCTGCGTAGGCTGCTTAGTTTATTCCTTAAAGCAGCCCTTTAAGACAGGTACTTTTGCCTTCTTTTTACATTTTCTTTAGAAACGGAAGCAGAGACAAGTCAAACAACTTGACCAAAGTCGTGGATTAGTAAACTGGCTCCAGAGCGTGTGTCCTGCCCTACAGGAAGGGTGTCTGTTTTCCTACACCTTAAGTAATAATAGGAGATTACGCATTTCTGTCCATCTGTTAAGAGATAATGTAAGCGAACATACTGTATGAGCTCAAAAGGGGACACAACGGATAAAAATTAGAAAGTTGATTCCATGCAGCTATTTCTCCAGTAGACCCAATTTTTAATATTTTTGTGACAAAACAAAAAGTTCTAATGTCCTTGCTGACAGGGTGAGAGTTATCAGTTAGGGATCTGAGTGGTAGACAGCAGAATCCACACAAGCTAGTTTCAACAGAGATGGATTTATTGTTTGTTATCTGGGTTTATAGAACTTCCAAGAGGGCCAGAATGAAGTTTGGCAGCCACATGGCCAGGAACAATACCACCAGGAGAAATACCCAACCACACTAGGATCCCAATGGACACCAAGGAACCTGATGGCTGCCATTGAGAGCATGGGGCAGCAGACAGTTGTGTCAGTGGCTCTTGAAAAATCACACAGGACACTAGATCCTGAGGAGCTGCCAGTTCCTCTTATCCACACCACCTTCTAAGTTTCCAGTAGAACCTACTTGCAAAAGAGCCTGAGATGGATTTTTAGCTTGCTAGACTCTGAGATATAATCCAGAAGGGTTTGGAGTAAGTCCTACACAAATGGCAGCTTCCATTACAAGCATATACACTTAGTCTCCCTAATGATTCAATAAAGTTTTGTCCTCTGTGAAAAGGGTGTGTGTGTATAATGTGATCTAAAAATATCTTTATTTTTCCTGAATTTTCCCTCTTGCAATTTGTCCTAAATACGAGGGCAGTCTGAAAACCAGTGGCTCCAGCTGTAAAGAGAACCAAGAACAGAATTGGACCAGTAAAGATTTAGCATTCTCAGGGCAAGATCATCGATTACCTGTTCAGGCACCTGGGTGGCTCAGTTGGTTAAGTGTCTGCATTCAGCTCAGGTCATGATCCTGGGGTCCTGGGATCAAGTTCATATGGGGCTTTCTGCCCAGTGGGGATCCTGCTTCTCCCTCTCCTTCTATCCCTGCTCATGCGCTCACTCTCTCTCTCTCTATCTCAAATGAATAAAATCTTTTTAAAAATTGACCACCTGTTAATATAGATATAACAGTTAATATAGATATAAAAATAGATCACCTGTTAGTATAGATATAATATCAGTGCATCATCCCCCCAGACTTGACTTCTCTGCTCCTGAGAAGTGCACCCCCCACCACTCCTCCCGTCTGCATGCATGGCTACTATATGGGACCTTCCTTATTCATTTATTCTCCTTATGATTCTTCCACTTCATTTCCCCAACCCAATGTGACTGATCGAGGGAAGGGCACCTGACCCAAATTAAGACAATGGGCTCCTTTACTGGTAGTTTTGAACTTGTGTCTCAGTCTGTGAAGCCCAGAAGATATGAACCTGAAAAGCTGTTGGTAGCCTAGTGTCTTGCATGTAGTGGAAGCCAGTCTGCAGTGACAGAAATGCAGCCAACCCAAAGGAGGGAAGATAGTCGGAGTGAGTCCTGTAGGATTTGAGCTTTTGGTTTAAGTCATTCCTAAGACTCAACTGCATTACAATCTTCTTGTGACTTCCCATATCTGATCAAGTTTAAGATACCATCACTTAAAAGATGCACCACTTTGTTAGTAGGTATGTTATGTAAATACACTTGCAGTGAAAGCATAATGTGCTATCAAGTGTGTTAGACTGATTTTATTGCAGGGATATTTTTAAAAATTGTAATGCAAGTCTTAGAACCAATGAAATAGTTATTCAACTCCTTGGAGTCTAAGCAAATTTAAGGTGGCTTCCTTGAGCGTCGATCAATATAATATCAGTGAAGAAAATGGAAAGATAGGTTCTGACCTGGGAACAGGATAATGTGGCCAAGACATGGCAGTAAGTATTTATTTTCTTCTTCTTCGTCTTCTTCTTCTTCCTCTTCTTCTTTAAGAGGGAGAGATAGACAGAGGGAGAGGAAGACAGAATCTCAAGCAAGCTCCATGTCCAGCTCAGAGCCTGACATGGGGCTTGATCTCAGGATCCTGAGATCATGACCTGATCTGAAATCAAGAATTGGATGCTTAATGGACCCAGGAGCCCTTGCAGTAAGTATTTCTTAAGGGGAAAATCATTTTATTCAAGAATTTTAAAGAGCATAAATTACCCTGAAAGTAATTGCGATTGCCAGTGTCTTCATATGCTCCTCCAGGGTTACTTAGGAGCACTGTAGTGACCCATCATTAGGTGAATGACTGGCAGTAATAGTAGTTTCAAGCAAGTCAACTGAGGTGCTTTCCTATAATTATTATTCACAAATAGAAATTTTGAATATTGGCTAATGTACATGAGCATATTCTCAAGCCAGAAGTTAGAAAGTCCCCAGAATCCACCTTCCTAATATAATTAAATTGTTTTCTAACTAGTGAATGAATGACTCAAACTGAAGAAAGCTTTGAAACTCCACAAAGAAGCAAACTTTTCTTTGGTGAAACAATTTGAAAACTCAGATTTATCTTGGCAGTACACGTAAAGGGCCCTATCTGAAGGCTATGGAAATTTACAAACTATTTACAAATGGTTGTCCCACCAAAAAGAATTTTTGGAGCTAAATGAGAATTCATTCTTATAGACTGAACTGTCCTGTAGCCCACTTTTACTTTAAATTTGGCTGGTGGTATTGCTTCTGCCGTAGTGTGAGCTGTGAACTTCCACAGTCTGCCAGATGGCAGTGGGAAGCCCATTAGATATGCATCACACATCCTGATCAAAACTGAAAGAAATTATGCTCAGATTGAGGAGAGATGCTCGAGAGTAAGGCAATGATTAGAATTTTCTGTATTTTTACAGAAGATTTCACATAATCATTGTCCATAAATAAACTCATTCTTATGATCCTGCAGACCCAGATCTGGGATAACTTCCAAAGGAGCTCCTCTCGTGGTTGGGTCAAAACGTGCACGTTCCCGTGATATTCATTAGAGAACGCCATAGAGCTGGTGCCCTTTCAAGGTTATCTCAAAAAGTCTGAGAATCAGAGTGTAAGCTAATACATTAAATGCTGTGTCTTTCAGAGGCGGTCTGTTCTTTAATATGTACTGGAGAGGAAATAGAGGAATTCAGTTACAAAGGAAGCTTATTAGGATCTTTGAGAGAACAGACTTGATGAAAATAAATGGGAAATGCAGTATATAAATATTGCCGATAGGAAAAGTCTAAGTAGAAGTTTGAAAGGGGCCGTGGGACCCAAAGTGTATAAAATAACATTATCTGATTGTAAAGTTTATCATCTCTGAAATAAAATATAAGATTGTGTTTGCTGCTGAACAAAATCATGAGATCGTATCATAATCATACATTACCAGCTATCTGTGGAATAGAAGACATTTATATTAGGGCTGATTCTAATGCACTGTTGTGAGAAAAGATCTTCCTTTTTATTGCTTAAGGAGAGCCAATCACTGTAAATATGTCCATGGAAGCCAGTTCCCACTCTGCTTTGAATTGTCTTTTTGGCAAGGAGTAAACGAATACATTTTTCTAGTTCTCAGTTTCCCCATCTGTAAAATAAAGGGGGAAAATGCTTCTTTCCTCACTCACTGGGACGCTGTGAAGAATAAAAGAAAGAGACATTTCAAAGGGAGTAAGCTCTATCTTGAATGAGGGGAAGAAAACAAATCTTTCTGCCCTATCCCCAAATTTTCTGAGAATACTGGACTACACCAATAGACACTCACTGAGCATCTGTTATGACCCTAACAACCCTTAGAAATCCAAAATTGGCTCTGAGGGAATCTTGGAAGACCACAAACATGCAGCTGTGGTAGTAGAAGCAGGGAACATAGTGCTGGCACCTAAGATAAAAATGGCCCTCGAGTTGTAAGGGATATAGGGTGCAGACTCCCTGCTCTCATAGAGCATCCAGTCCGGTGCCCTTGAGTTATACTTTCCAACCTGCCTCTGCATCTCCCCAAACACCCAGATCCGCCTCCCTCTAGGTATAAAGAATTGGAGCATCTGGAATAAAGAAGGCAGACTTGGATGACATCACTGGACTTCCCATTTGAACTTGCATTCAAGTGTGGCTCTGCCATTATTTATGTTCAGCAAGATGTTGTTTGAAGAGAGAATTTAACATCTAGAACAACAAAACAAAACAACCCTTTGATTTAAAAAACCATGGGTCTAACGGGTTTCCTCATAAGCAGGAAATTGTTTCCAGAGTTTCTTCCGTTCCTTCAACAAATATTTATTGTATGCCAGTCATGGCGCTAGGGTCTTGGAAGGGTCTACACCCATTTCCAGTGTGGGGGGAGAAGGGGCTCACTCCAACAAGGCTGCCCCCTTCCCACCCCCGCTTCAGATGCCCCTTTATATATATATATATATTTTTTTTTTAAGATTTTATTTATTTATTCATGAGAGACACAGAAAGAAAGGCAGAGACACAGGCAGAGGGAGAGGCAGGCTCTGTGCAAGGAACCCAATGCAGGACTCGATCCCGGGACCGCGGGATCACGACCTGAGCCGAAGGCAGACGCTCAACCGACGAGCCACCCAGGTGTCTCAGATGCCCCTTTATAAACCCAGGTTGTCACCTGAACTTCTGACCGACCAACTTATACGTTTGAAGTTCCAACAACTTCCCCCCTTGAATTTCATTCATTTGCTAGAGTGGCTCACAAAACTTACTAGAATACTGGTTTAGTATCAAAGGCTATAGCCCAGGAAGAGCCAAATGGGAGAGATGTGTATGGCAGGGTGTGGGGAAAGGGTGCAAAGCTTCCAGGCCCTGCCAGGCCCCCTATTCTCCCCAAATCTCCACGTGCCCACCAACCTGGAAGCTCTCTGAACCCCATCCTTTTGAGTTTTTATGGATACTTCATTACTTAGTCACGATTGATTAAATCATTGACCACTGGTGGCTGATTCAACCTCCAGGCCCTCTCACCACCCTGAGGTCAAGGGGTAGGACGGAATAGGAGCTCTGTGCCAGAAATGGGACATAGACCAAATACACATTTCTTGTCATAAATCACAATATCACAGGTCTCAGCTGTGAAAAGGACAAAGTCCCAGCTCTGATGAAGCTATCATCAACATAAACTGAACATCCAGATTTTGTTTTTCTAGGTTTTATTCTTTAACTGAACCAGATGTTTCTCCCATAATTCTACACATTCTTTCTTACTCCACCCCCTCTCCGCCACCCTTTTTTCCCTCCAGAAAGTCATTTCTATTTATTTGCAAACACAGATTTTAACATTTGCTCATCTGAAGTATATTAGTCCCTACATAGCTCTGCCATTGGTTCTGAACCAGGCAGGGCATAAAACAAGTACGTCTGGATAACATGTGCTTCTTCCCAGGCTTTATTTCCTTCTGTTTTATATTCGACATGACATGTCAGAAAAATATCTTGGAGCAGAATGTTTATATGTACATACCTTGGGTAGATTTGATTTGATGGGCCGTGTAGACATAATCAATCAATTGACAAATATTTCTGTAGACATTCCTTGGACGTATAAAACGAGGCCCTCATTCTCAAGAAACATATCAAGCTTCCTGTGAGGGGTATCTCTGTAAGGATAACAGAGGCCTACCCTCTCCCTGCAGTCATCTGAAAGGAGAAGGAAGGAGTTTAAAAGTGACAGACAAGTTATCTCCTCTTGTAGTCCACAGCCAAAATGATGACTACCTCATCGTGAACACCTTCACGTTATTACGTGTGTGTGTGTGTGTGTGTGTGCGCGTGTGTGTCTGTTGCAAGAACAGAACTGGTGGGGTGGGTACCTAAAGGGATAAACTTTTCACTGATCCTGGTGGATAACTTACCAGCTTTGGACAGGATGAAAAAGGTTAGCTCTAGATAAAACCAACTAAAGGGAAGGTGGTCCTCTGAGTTCTGTTCTCCTTTGTTCTTCTCGCTCCTTCTCAGCTGGGCTTGCTCATTAGCACCAACTCTCATCTTTCTGCTCCTAGAACACTGTTACTCCGGCTACACCATGTGTCTTGCCTCCTCACTAGGGTATGAAGGTAGTATTTGTACCCACCCCCACTTCCATTCATCAATAGGGTGACTCCAACTGCTCCTTGGCAGGTGGATCTTCATTCTTTTTTTTTTTAATTTTTTTTTTATTATGTATTTATGATAGTCATACAGAGAGAGAGAGAGGCAGAGACATAGGCAGAGGGAGAAGCGGGCTCCATGCACCGGGAGCCCGACGTGGGATTCGATCGGGTCTTCAGGATCGCGCCCTGGGCCAAAGGCAGGCGCCAAACCGCTGCGCCACCCAGGGATCCCATGGATCTTCATTCTTACTTGCTCCAGAACATCACTCCTAAAGCTGGCTCACCCAAGGGAGAAGATGGCCTTCCCAGATAGCAAAGGACCACTGTCCAAGTAAGAATGTTGTCCAGGTAAGACTGTCATCCATCTTAGGACATGATCCACATATGAGCATCATCCATATAAGGAGCCCACTGGTCTTTCCAACAACCCTCCATGCTCTTGGTGCTTTCTCCACCACCAAATTGAGTCTCTCCAATCCAGATTCTTTGACATTGCTGGTAAATTTTAGCAGATCATGTAAATTATTCCATACTAACCACCCAATGGACAAGAGCCGTGGAGAATCTAAACACTCATCTTTTGCTTCTCTCAGGTGTCTGAATTATTGCAATCTCTAAAGACAATCCCCCCACCTTTGTTCTCTAGACCAACGAAATGACTCTAAGGGAAAGAATTTTAAATCAGGTAGTAAGGATGGAAAATATATTAAAACTAGAAGGACCTTCACCTCATATTATTACATACAGGTCATCACCAGCACAAAATTAGCTCAATGGAAAAAATTCAGTGACCTTCTTGCAAGCCCTCTTTTGCAAGAAGAGAAAAAAAATTAACATATACTTCAAGTAGCATTCATGTTTTATAAATTTTTTGCTGTATTTTAAGTTGAAAAGGCTCTCATACAACAATAAGGTGTATTTCTTTATGTTTCCAACAAAATAGCCTCAGAGTTAAAAAAAATTATAATAAGATATTGAGGAAAATAACCTCAGGGATTAAATATTGACTGTTTGCTCTCGAGACAAGAGCACATTATTTTTCTTTGACCTCTTATATCTTCATTGAGTAACTGAAAGATAAAAATCATATTTCTGGCATTTTACGAGCTTTTATTTTGTTTTGAGCAACTTAAGATATAAACAGAAAATGTCATCCTGACCAAAAGAATATGATCACTTTTTATGAATAAGTTGTTAGCAAGGGCTTTCACCTCTGTTACGTAGAATTTACCTGGTGTACTGGTATCTAGGGCTGCTGGAACTGCAGCCTAAAAACAATCGAAATTCAAATTGTCTCATAGTTCTGGAGGATGAAGACTGAAATCAAGATGTTGGGACCATGCTCTTTCTTAAAATTATGGGGAAATCTTACATTGTCTCTTTTACCTTCTGGCAGTCTGCTGGCAATCTTCAGCACTCCTTGGCTTGTAGCTACACACTCCAATCTCTGCTTTCATCATCAGATGACATTTTCCTTGTGTCTCTGTGTCTTCATGTGGCCATCCTCTTAAAAGGACACCAGTCATATTAAATGGGCTCACTCTACTCCCATATGACCTCATTTAACTACTTATATCTGCAATGACCCTATTTACAAATGGAGTCATATTCAGACATGTTAGGGGTTAGAACTTCAATGTATCTTTTATAGGGGGACATACTTCAACCCATAACATTTGGGATTTGCAATTTTATTTGAGAGTGACTTGGAAACCAGGTATTGCTCTCTGACGAAGCTGGTTACTCAGGTTAAACCTGGGTTCTACTTTCACAGCTGTGTCTATAGGCCACAGGGATCCCCTTTACAGTGTCATGGGTTGTAGAAGAATCACTGAATCAAGACTATGAACATCTGAGTCAGAAATTCAGCTTTGTCATCTAGCACATATGACACTTTGTGTTTGACATTATAAATCCGTCATCCTCTGTGTTAGAGAGGGTAAAAATACCTATGTTCTTCAGAAGGTTAAAAACCTCTATGTATTACAGAGGGTAGAAGCACCTCTCCTTGCTGTTGATTGTGAATATATATGTATGCTTTAAATTTTAAACAAGTATGTCTCCATATATTACTTGTAAATTTAAAATATTTTAATGTAAAAGTATAAGGCTTTAGAATCTGTAAAGCACTCACCAATTAAGATATTATTATATTTGATAAATCATACCCCTTGTCTTAAAAGTATTAATAGTCCTTCCAAAGCACCTACCATTCACCTTAGATTTCACTTATACAAATAAATGGCACTTGAGGCAATTGTACATAGCACAGCAGCAGTTTCACATCCGACCTTTTTCTTTTCTTCCTCTTGGCTTCCACTTTTTGCATTTGCTCTTCTTTTACTTTTCCTGTTTGTTTGCCTTAGCACTTGTTCTCTACCCAGGGGCATTCCAAAGAGCACACAGGGTGCTCTAATGCACCTGTTCACCCCTGACATTAGGTTCTATGTATGTGTGTGTGTGTGTGTGCACATATACCATACAAGAACAGAACTAGTGAGTACCCAGAGGGGTAAACTTTCACTTTTCCTCATGGATATCCCTCCAGTTTGGAACAGGATGAAAGTAAGGTCAACTTTAGGCATTACTAGATTAAGGGAAAGGTGGCCCTATTAAAAGCAAAGATGTAAAAAAGACTTAGGGGACAGGCCTGGATCACATTCCCGCCCCCAGAGTAGGGGTAAAAGGGCTCAGCTTCGACTAAATCACGTGGTCCCTGGCAGTAGGGAATAGGGATCAGCAAGCAAAAGCAGCAGATGCTTTCTGTATATCAAGTGTGTCACAATCATGTAAATCCATATACATCTATTTCTCCAGTAAACATTACTAAGCAAGTACAGTGTACTAACTACCAAAAACAAAGTTAACGGAAGAAAAAATATCCACTCTCAAAAGGTTCACAATTGGAAGAGAAAAAAGAAAGAAAATAAGAAATCAATAGATTATCATTTTAAGTCACATACTAGGAAAAGACGTGACACTCAACCTGCCTGGGTTGTCTGGTCTCATTCACTATAATGTTTCACTTGATTAGAGGTTGGCCAACTTCTTCCGTGAAGGGCCAGATAAATATTTTCAACTTTGTGGATTAAATTATGTTGCAACTACTCAGCTCTGCCCTTGGAACCCGAAAGAAGCCATAGACAATATGTAAATAGATGGGCTTGTCTATGCTCTAATAAAACTTTATTAACAAAAACCAAGCTTTGAATTCCATTTTTCATGTGTCATGGGATATATTCTTCTTATAATTTTTTTCAACCATTCAAAAATATAAAAAGTTAAAAATCATTCTTTGCTTGCAGGGTGTATAAAAACAGACTATGGCCAGATTTGAGATGAAGCCATGGTTCGCTGACCTAGATTATCACCCTAGTGCTGTCTCCAATACATTCCCCATACTGTAGCCAGAAGAGTCCTTCTTAGATCAGATCTTATCATGTCACACATTGTCTCAATGACTTCTCATTGCCCTCAGGATGAACTCCAAATGTCTTGATACTGGCTTATAAGGTCTTCCACAATCCCCTGCTGGACTACCTCTATTTCCATCAAGAAGCCATGCATTCATGTTCTCTGCTCCCATTCTATATATCCTAAATAATTCCTCCTCATTCCTCTATTCCCTCCTCCACAAAGCTTTCCTTAAATTCACCTCCCCTAAGCCCAGGTGAGGTGCCCTCTGCAGTGTTTTGATAGCACCATGCATTGCCTCACATCACAGACTTATTATGTATTATTATTATATATAATTTTAACCATATCATTATTATTATTCCCTATTTGCTAGCCTCTATCTTCAAGCCTTGAAGAAAACACCTTTAAGTCTATCTGTTTCTCACTTACAGCCACAGTTTCTAAATTGGAGTCTGGCACAAAGTAGATGCTGGACAAACATTTATTGAAGGAAAAATCCTGGGTCTGAGGAAGCGAGGCAGAGGAGGTGTTCCCTGAGCTAAGTCTTACAAAATGAATAACAGTGTATAATTTTGACAGAAAGGGATAGGCATTTCCAAGCATCTGTAGCTGTTATGGAAGTGGGAGAGAGCATTTGAGGAACTCCAGGTAGTTTGGTATGGCTGGAGTGCTTGGTGCGAAAATAATGTGAAGTGATACTAGAGAGAGAACGTGAGAACTTGTATGCCACGATAAGAAATTCAGTCTTGGGTAGCCCCTGTGGCTCAGTGGTTTAGTGCCGCCTTCAGCCCAGGGTGTGATCCTGGAGTCCTGGGATCGAGTCCCACATCGGGCTCCCTGCATGGAGCCTGCTTCTCCCTCTGCCTGTGTCTCTGCCTCTCTCTCCCTCTCTCCTTTCTGTGTATTCTTATGAATAAATAAATAAAATCTTAAAAAAAAAAAAGAAATTCAGTCTTACTTAATTCCTCAGGTAATGGGGAGCCTTGGAAAGACAAGGTTTTTTGGATTGACCTTTTAGAAACTTCACTTAGATCTCATTGCCCATGTAGATAGTCCAGATCCAATTAAAGTGTCTGAGATAAAGTAGACAAGATCATCTTGGCAGTAGAATTGACTGGAATTTGATGCCAATTTCACATTAGGAAATAAATTTGTAGTCTGCAGCAAGAGTTCACAAAAGAAGTAAAGACCACACGAATTAAGGATAGGTTAGTGGAAACACAGAGGAAGTTTCATACTTGAAATTCAGAAAAAATGGCCAGATTGGAAATAGAGGATTAGGAAAAGCCATAGCCTGTAAGTATATGCTATCTGACTCACTAGCCTATGCATGGCTATTTAAATTTGAATTTAGGGGAATCTGGGTGGCTCAGCTGGTTAAGCGCCTGACTCTTGATCTCAGCTCAGGTCTTGATCTCAGGGTTGTGAGTTCAAGCTCCACTTTAAGCTCTACTTCAAAAATAACAATAATAAGTAAAAATAAATAAAAAATAAAAATAAATTTGAATTTAAGTTAATGAAGTGAGTGAAAGAGTTCAAAAGTTAATTTCCAGCTATAAAACAAACAAGTCATGGGGATGCAATGTACAGCACACTGACTGTAATTAACAATACTGTGTTGCAGAACAAATAAATAAATCTTAAAAAGCCAATTAATTCATCACAGTAGCTACACTTCATGTGACCATTAGCCACATGTAGCTAATGGCTATATACCTGGCAGTACAGAATTACAGAAATTTCCAACATTGCAGAAGGTTCTTTTTTTTTTTTTTAAGATTTTATTCATTTATTCATGAGAGACACAGAGAGGGAGGCAGAGGGAGAAGCAGGCTCCTCACAGGGAGCCTGATGCCCTACTCGATCCTCAGACCTGGGACCCGCCCCCAAAGACAGAGGCTCAACTGCTGAGCCATCCAGGCGTCCCTGCAGAAGGTTCTATTGAACAACACCATCTAGTCTGAAGCTGAAATTACAGTTAAAGTCAAGACTGTCCAGGAAGTCCCCCCAAAGAGTTAAACATAGAATGACCATAGGACTCAGAAATTCCACTACTAGGTATGTACCCCAAAGAACTGAAAACAGGGACCTGTACAGATATTTGTAGACTAACATCATGGCAACATTATTTAACATATCTAAAAGGTGGAAGCCACCCAAGAGTCTACTTGGATCGATGATAAAGATCCACTTGGATAGCTGATTGGATAAACAAAATGTGGTATATACATCGAATGGAATATTACTTGGCCTATGAAAAGGAATGAAATTTTGATATCTCTTACAACACGGATGGGCTTTGAAAACATTGTGCTAAGTGAAATAAGCCACACAAAGGACAAATATTATATAATTCCACTTATATGGGGTACCTAGAGTAGTCAAATTCACAAAGACTGGTGATTACCAGGGACTAGGGGATGTGGGGGGTGGGCAGGTATTATTTGACGGGTACAGAATTTCTGTTGGGGATAATTTAAAAAGTTTTGGGTATAGGTAGTGGCAACGGTTACAAAACATTGTATGTATTTGATGCCACTGAACTGTACACTTACAAGTGGTTAAAACAATAATTATGTTGTGCGTATTTTACTATAATAATTATAAAAAAATTATTGTCCAGGGAAAATATATTGAACAGGAGGAAGAGAAGGTTGCAGAAATTTTTGAGAGAATAAAGTAGAAAAGGAAGCCATCAAGGAATTCTGGAAAGTACAGAGGGTACAATGGGAAACTAGAGGAATGCTGTCAAAAAAAACCAAGGTGGAGGAGAAAAAGTCATTACCCACAGACCCATTTGTGATGTGCTGCCAACAACGCTCCCTATTTAAAACCCACAAGAAAGAGGTACAACCGGACTACCAAGTGTGGAAAGGTAGCTTGTGTTCTTCTGCTTCCTCCTATTCTAGATCCATTGGAGTCACTGCCTAAGCAAAAGTAAGTAACTCGACTCTAGTTCTCTTCCTCAGTTTGCTTTTTCAAGTTCTATCTGATAACCTGGCAAGTAAACAGCTCATAATTTTCCTTCCCCTCCATGCTTATGGAAATGTGTGGCTGTAAGGCATTATTTTTGTGACAGTCCAATGTGGTGGATTCAAAATCAATTTGATTAAAAGGCAAGGTAAGGATATTTACCCAAAGAATAACAAATAAATCTAGTTCAAAGTGACACATGCACCCCTGTTTATAGCAGCATTTATAGCATACAACAGCCAAACTATGGAAGCAGCCCAAGTAGTCCACTGATATATGAATGGATAAAAAGGATGTGGTATAGGGGCGTCTGGGTGGCTCTGTCAGTTTAGCGTCCAGCTCTTGATTTGGCTTAGGTCATGATCTCAGGGCTGAGAGATGGAGCCAGTGTCGGGCTCCACCTCTCAGCAGGGAGTCGACTTCTCTCCCTCTGTCTTTCCCCGTGCTCATCCCCTCTCTCACTCTCTCTCAAAAATAAATAAATAAATCCTTTGATGTGGTACATATATAAGTGGAATATTATTCGGCCATAAAAAAGAATGAAATTTTGCCTTTTGTAACAACTTCGATGAATCTAGAGAATATAATGCTAAGCAAAGTTGGTCAGAGAAAGACAAATACCCTCTGATTTCACCCTGATGTGGAATTTAAGAAACAAAACACATGAGCAAAGAGGAAATAAAGAGAGAGACAAATCGAGTAACACTCTTAATCATAGAGAACAGACTGGTGGTTACCAGAGGGGAGGGGGATGGGTGAAATAGCCGATGGGGATTGTTGAATCACTATATTGTACACCTGAAACTAATATAACATTGTATTTAACTAAAATTAAAACATGAATATTAAAACAAATTTAAAAACAAAAAAGGAAAAGTAAATCCAAAGGTGGTGAGGAGCAGCACTATTCTTCAATCTCTCCCTACCTCTGCATGAAAATAGAAAGGACACCTAGATAGGAAAACCAGAAACCCACGAGGCAATTTTTCTGACAAAATTTGGTGACAGAGTAACTCCACGAGTCCCAAAATACAAATGAGAGGGAACGGCCCAACTGCCAAAACAGCTGCCATAACATATCGGCACCTGTGTCTGAGAAAGAAGGAAAGAACCCAGTGGCGCCTGTTGGACCTATGAACAGGAGAACTGCCAAAGAGCCAGCAGAGCTTCACAGGGCTGTGAGCAGGGTGATGTGGGAATGGCAGCTGAAAACGTGGGACGTTCTACCCTCCAAAAGCAGGTGAGAGCAAGGACAGTGGTAGGATGGTCTGCAGGGTTGGAAACAATCTAGCCTCTGCCTCTCAAAACCCTCGGGGCTCCGTTTTAAGAAGGGGAGACACCAAGCAGGAAGTGCTGGGAGGGAATCAAAACCGACCAGGACAGTCAGTTGAGCATTCAACTCTTAATTTTGGCTCAGATCATGATCTCAGGGTTGTGAGATCAAGCCCCAAGTCAGGCTCTACACAGGGCATGGAGACTACTTAACAATCTCTCTCTCTCTCTCTCTCTCTCTCCCTCTCCCACTCTCACCCTGCTTGCCCGCTCTCTCTCTAAACCAAAACCAAAAACCAAAAACTGACCAGGAGAAGGACAAGGCAAAAGGAAATGGAAGGTCTACACTAAAGTAGGGGTGGAGGGGATGTAACAAGGAAACCTCAGAAAGTAAGCCTGCACCCTCATGACAACAATGTAAGATGGAGCTCCTGAAGACAGACAAGATTATCTGAACCCTCCTCACTCTTCAAGTCCAAGAAGACAAATTTCACATACAGAAAAGTATTCATAACAAATACTGGGGGAAAAAGAAAATAAGGAGCATGAATGATTGCCAAGATCACAGGACAAGGGACAGAATGGCATTGTATGCCTCAGATTTGCCAAAGGAACCAAACTTGAGTCTGGTCCCTACTGTGCGTCCAGCTGCAAAATCTGCAGGAAATGCAGAAGACAGAGCAACAGGGTCAAGTGCACCATAGTGTGCATTCTGCTAAATTTAGGCCATGAGGTTCAATGCCCCAAATTCTTTGAATGAGTTCCTGGAGCTGCTATAACGAATGGCCACAAACAAGGTAGCTTAAAACAACAGAAATTTATTCTCTCCCAGTTCTGGAGGCCAGAAGTCTGAAATCAAGATGGCAGTAGGGTTGTTTCCTTCATGGAGCTGCTCCATGTCTGTCTCGCAGCTTCTGGTAACTGGCAATCCTTGGTGTGCCTTGGCTTGTGGACACAACACTTCATTCTCCGCCTCTGCTCTCATACCTCCTCTACGTTTTCTTCTCTTCTGTTGTAAAAATAACTGACATTAGATTTAGGACTCATCCTAATCCAAGGTCATTGCATCTTGAGGTCCTTAACCTTAATTATTCTGCAAAGACCATTTTTCTAAATAGGGTCAAAGTCAAAATCAAAGCTTTAGTGGGCATATCTTGTAGGGGCAGCCACCATTCAACCTACTATACACGTCGAGACAAATCGTGAGGAAAATAAAAGGATAGACCAGGAACTATAGATTAAAAGAAACTTGAAAGGCATATCAATATTTTTTTAAATGGGCAAGATGAAACTATAGTTTATAAAGATGCATATTTAGGTCATGATACTTTAAAAAATACAGAGAAGTGAAGACTAAAAATATGAGGCTAATGGTTACTTTTGGTGGGAGGCAGGGGGCTGTGATCAGGATGGAGCATACAAGAAAGGGACTTCCAGTCAATGTCATAGTTGCCTAAGAAGCCAATTGATAGGGCAGAGATTGCTAGATCACGGATGGATGCCCGTGGATGTTTCTCAAAGTGTGTTCTGCAGACGGCCTGCATCACAATTACTCTGTTTATAATAAGGCACATTCCTGGACTCTAATCAGAGATACAGATTCGGTAGATGTGATTGAGAGCTATGCTCTATGCCAGAAGTTCATCCCAGATTTATTTAAAAATGCAGGAGCTTTAGGGGCGTCTGGGGGGCACAGTCCATTAAGCATCTGATCTCAGGTTATGACCTCCTGGTTGTGGGACAGAGACTGCAGTCGGGCTCTACACTCAGTGCAGTCTGCTTCTGATTCTTTCTCCCTCTCCCTCTGCCCCTTCCCACTCTCCCTCTCTCTGTCTCTCAAATGAATAAATAAAATCTTAAATAAAAAAATAAATAAATAAATAAATAAATAAATAAATAAATAAATAAATAAATACACAAGAACTCTATTCAAACAGTATCTTCCTGGACAAAGACCTGAAGGCAAGAAACTCTATACTGGTATCTAAACCATAATCTATAATAACTAGAATGGTCAAGTTTCTAGAATGAGCATCTAGAAATTTTGTTAGTAGTGTGTGATGTGGTAATGGCTTAAGGACATGATCTTCCTAACCAGAAAGATAAAACAGAGAATGTTACTTCTCTATGGGCAACTAACTGAATTGCACTACAAGCGCCTTAAACTCTTAGATGAGTCTTCTCCAGGCCCTAAAACTTTAAAGCTATGTACTCAAAGTCCAATGTGGCAACCAGATTTGACTGAAATGAAATTAGAGGCACAATTTAAACGTTAGCTGTTTCAAAGATTTTCTGGGCTTACGAGCAGTTTCTTCAGCTTCCCGAACCTATGATTTTTTTTTTTTTTTTTGGTCTGATGATTTAATATTGAATTGCCACAAAACTGTTGAGCAGTATCGTTTCTTGGGAATCACTTATATATCGATCTTATGGGTGTTGGCAAAATTGTATTTTGAAATTGAAAACGAAGACTTTTAGAGAAGATTATAACATCCAGCTTCATATATATGTATTACATATGTGTGTGTGAGTGTGTGTGTACGTGAGTGAATAGGAATTCAGAGCTTGTTATGTTAACTGGCAGGATGAGAAGAGGCAAGAGGATGAGAAACAAGAGAATCAAGGCATTTAGGCACAGGAGTGGCAAACTCCAGCTGTAGCTAGAATAGAAAGTAATGGGAAGAAATCCAAAGTCACACAGCTGACTCCAGCTCTCAATATCTAGTGCTGGAAGAAATTACCTGGAGGGACTTGTTATATAAGATTCTTGGGCCCTGCCTCAAAGGATTCCGACTCATTAAATGGTTTGGGGAGAGCTCAGGAATCTGCATTTTTACGAACTTCTTAGGCAAGTCTGCAACAAGTCATACTTTGAAAAGTCCTCCACAGGGGCTCTGGCACAGGCTGACAATTAGTGTCACTGGTGTCCGGCAAGGAATAGTATCTTGGCAGCAGTACAAGACATGGTGAGTAGCGGTTAAGAGGTGTGAGATTCGGGTAGGCAGGCTAGCAGACCAAATTCATTCCCCAGGGCTGCCATAATAAATTGCCACAAACTGGGTAGCTCAAAACAACAGAAATTTATTCTATCACAGGGTAGAGGCCAGAAGTCCTAAACCTAGGTGTTGGCAGTGCTCTGTTTCCTCCAGAGTAAAGCCTATGGAAGATTCTACTCCTTGTCTCTTATGGCTTCTGGTGGCTGTTGGCATTTCTTGACTTTCCGCTGCTCATTCCAACCTCTGCCTCCATCCTCACAAAGCCTCTCCTCCTCTGTGTCCTTCCTTTGTGTGTCTTCTATAAGGATAATCGTCCTTAGAATTTAAGGCTCGCCCAGGTAACTCTAGAATGATCTTGAGATTCTCAACTTAATTACATCTGGAAAGATCCTTTTTCCAAATAAGTTCACAATATAGGTTTCTAGGGATAAGGATGAAGACATGTTTTTGAGGGGCCACCATTCAACCAATTACACAGGCCAATTTTAACAACTAGTTGCCTGGGCCGCTGTCAAAGCAAGATTTGAACGGGGGTGGTGATTGGCAAGGGCAGTGCCAGTCTAGTGTTAGATCAGTCTAACCTTCAAGGAAAGGTCAGGGAGGCTCAGACTTAGGAACCTGCCAGAAGCCACAAACAGATGAGGTGGGAGTGGGATGAGGAGCAGAGCTGACTTTATTTTATTACCCTGAATTTCTGAGTCAGGACTCTATAATCCCTACTAACCAGGTCATGACTGTGCTCCTACACTGGGACAAAGCTAAGCTGCCACAGCAAGTGGACATCCAGGGGTAATAGGAAGATTTGAGGCTGCGAGTCAGATTGGACTACACAGAGCTACAAAGTGCAATCACGCAAATAAATAGAATCATAAACAGCTACCACTTATTGAGCACCTGCTATGCTATTTGCCTGGCACTTTACATTTATTATTGCCTCTTCTCATCATGACCTTGTAATATGGGCACTGCAATAGGAGTTCCCACTGGACATAGGAGAAAACGGGCTTTTAAAGATTAAAGTTATATAACTAGTGAGTGGCTCCAAAGCCCATTATCCTTCTCCTGAAACATGCTGCCTCTCCACAAATCAATCAATAGCCTACCTCAAATTTTAGCATCTTATTTTATGTCACTGCACATGTCAAAACATTTGTTTTCTACCAGGTACCCTATGTTAAAAATATAACGTGGCTAAAGGAGAATAAGTAGTTCAAAGCTTTCTAAACCAGATTCACAGGTGGGGATCTGGATTGTGAACACTTGCTCCTTTGTGACTGTCATATTTATCTTAATGTAATCACTTGTGGGGAGCTCTAGCGGGGATTTTTGTACACAGTTTCAAATCCTGGGTTTGTCTCTAATCTTAATAATGCAGGTCTGTCACCTCTCCCCCCCCCCCCTCCCGCCGCCCCACAATCCTCACTACCACCATCACAAGCATGCTGTCAATGAAGTTCTATAGGTGGTGATGACCAAATAGTTAAAGTACTAGGTTTCTCAGTAGCGCCCAGGGTGGAAAACAGCATCGATAGAACAAGATCAAGGAAACTGCTGATACATTATGCCTCTAGTCCAACAAGAATTGATGCCCTTTGAGTATCACCTAATCTGCCCTAAAGATAGTGTCAGATTTATGGTAGAGCGCCAATAAATGTGTGGGTACTAGGCCATGTGTCCTCAACCACCTTGCATGCAAGACCAAAACTTTCCCGAGCCTGGCGCAAGGTTTAACAGGACTTTTATCTCATCCTGTTTCAGACTAGGTAACAGGGCTGAAGCATTAACGAATCTGAGCCTCAGGCCTTTCATAATACTGGTCAGGCCTTTCATAATACTGACTATGTGAGTTTGGGGAAATTATTATTATCAATAACAACAGTAATAACCTTCTGCATAAGGGCAAGAAGAATCGCAACCCTCATCACCCCGTGAACACCAGCTTGGCAGCTAGTGTGTACAATTCTCGGTGACTGGAATTGCGAATGACACCTGACATGTATACCTTTCCCCACGTTCCTGCTTTTTCCTTTTTCTGTTCAGGCTCACAGAAGCAATCTTCACTTTTAAGACCCATGAACAGCTGCACCAGTACAGAAGTCAAGGGGGCACCTGGGTGGCTCAGTGGTTGAGCATCTGCTTTGGCTCAGGTCGTGATCCCCGGGTCCTGGGATAGAATCCCCCATGAGCTCCCCATAGGGAGCCTGCCTCTCCTTCTGCCTGTGTCTCTGCCTCTCCCTCTCTCCCTCTCTCTCTGTGTCTCTCATGAATAAATACAATCTTTAAAAAAAAAAAATACAAAAGTCAATTTCACAATCATTTAACAGACTTCTGGTGACAGTTTCCAGTTTACTTTAAAAAAAAAAAAAGTCGTTTAAAGGGTTTTGGAATGGATCTGGATCCTTGCGTTTGCTTTCAAGTCCGACAACTTGGTAGGAAACCGAAATTGCAAAGCGCTGATGCCTGGGCGTACGGCGCTTGCGGGGAGCAAGACGTCATCGTGGGAAGCGTGTACTTCTTGGGATTACTGCCTGGCGGATTAGAAACCCGCAGATCAGTCCTAGATGAGCCCTAATTAACTGCCCTGGGTGCTTCTGGGCCAGTGGTGGGCGGGGCGGGACGGGCGTGGGGGGAGTGGGGTTGTGGGGTGGGGTGGCTTGTCGGCTGGACTCAAACCAATGCTCGCGGTAAGCTTTCGCTCCAAACGTTCCAGAGTTAATTTTTGACCTAAACGCAATCCTGGCTAATAATGAAGCTGCCAGGAATGATCTGGAACGCTAACTAAAGTGGTGCCCGCAATCACGACAGGCGAACCTTCTGCCCCCACGATCCCGCCTGCCCACATGCTTCTGTCTATCAGCCTGGGCCTCGGGATCAGCTCTCGCCGCCGCATTGGTTGGATTTCAGGAAAAGAGAAACCCCACGATTTAAAGGGCTCAGTCCCACCTGCCAGGCGTGGTCCGCATGGTCCAACTTGCCTTTGCAACATTATCTGGCAGAATCTCCAGCTGGTGTGCATCTATCACACTGACTGGCCAAAGGAAAGAGAGTTCCCGCAAGTGTCCCCTTGGTCACCTTGACAATTTCTAAAAGCGAAACTTGCGCTCGGGACTGGATGCGCACTGAGTCTGCGGGGCGCGGAGCGCCTGCCCAGGTCAGCAGCGCCCGCCCCGCGCGCGGGCGGGGACCGGGCGGGGCCTGGACGAGGCGTGGTTTTCCGTGGGAGAGAAGGAAGGGCTTTGCCCCGCCTCCCCCCTCCCAAAAAAAAAACCCTGCTCTCGCCCAGCCAATCGAGGAGGCCTATGCAAATGGAGCCCCTGTCGCCCCGGTAACCGTGATGCACGGTAGCCAATGGAGACCAGCAGGCCGCGGCCCCGCGCCGCGATTGGGCCTTAAGTCGGGAGCCAGAGGCCCAATGGGCTGCGGGAACGGTCCTCGGCGGGCTGAGGGGCGGGGATATGCAAATATGGTTTGAAAAGCCGGCGGGAAATCTGAGTTTCGCGGGAGGACCTTGGCGCGTAAACCGTATCCCTTCATTCATTGTCAGCAGCAGCTTCCTGGAGCCATTTTTCAGCTGCCGGCCGCAGCACCCGGGCTGCCGCCGCCGCCTCGCAATCCGTTGCATCGGCCGCCCCCGACGCCTCCATCCCCCCTCGGGGCCCGGTATCCGTGCGGCCGGGACCCTCCTCTCTCCAGAGCCCCGATTATTTTTGGCCCCCGGGGCCCGTGCGGTGCGGAAAAATAAAAAGGAAAGAGAGAGAAGGGGCTCGGAAGCGCCGGGCGGGGAGGAGAGAAGGAGGAGAGACTCGGAAACTCCGGCTGCAAATAATAAAAGAAATTGAAAACAAAACGTTAATATACCGTAGCAATAAAAAGAGCAGGAGCGAGAGATGAGAAAGGGGATCCAGCCCGCCCTGGAGCAGTACCTGGTGACCGCCGCGGGTGGGGAGGGGGCGGCTGTCGTCGCCGCCGCCGCCGCCGCCGCAGCCTCCATGGACAAAAGGGCACTGCTGGGCAGCCCCGGCCTCCCCGCCGCCGCCGCCGCCGCCCCCGCCGCCCCGGGCGCGTACCTCCAGATCCTCACCACGAACACTTCCACCACCTCCTGCTCCTCCTCCCTCCACAGCGGCGCCGCCGCCGCCGCCGCCGCCGCCGGCCCCCTCCTCCCCGGCGCGCCCGGCGCGGAGCCGACGGCCGGCAGCCTCCTCTACACCACGCCGCACGGACCCTCGGCCAGAGCCGGGCTGCAGCAGCCTCCAGCGCCGGGACGCGGCGGCGGCGGCGGCGGCGGCCCTCCGGTAATGCCTCGGCGCCCGGCCCGGGGGGGGGGCTCGCGCCGCGGGGGGGGCGTCTCGGGCCTCGCCGGCCGCCGGCGCCGCGGCTCCATTGTTGGGCGCGCGCGCCCCCCGCACCCCTGCGGCCGGGTCGGGGGCGCGGCCGGGCGCGCGGGGCGGCGGCGAGGGCCTGGCGCCCACCACGTCAAACACTCGCAAAGTTTTCGCGCCCCCCGCACTTCCCGCCACCCCCCGCCACGCGAAGCTTCCTCCTTCTCGGGCGTAGGAAAGGGTCACGCCCCGGATGGAGAGGGAGAGGGGGTGGGGGTGCGGGACGGGGCGGGGGGCCCCGGGGTGCGGCGCGGGGCGCGGGGGGCTGCTGGGCTGGCGGCGCCGGCCGGGCCCCGAGGCCCTCCGGCCGGCGGGGGGTCCCCAGGCCGTGCTCGGGGCGCCGGACGCACTCGGGGGGCTGCGGCTCCGGGCCACAAAGGGGCGCGGGCGGGGGCGCGCCGGGGCGGGGGCGGGGGCGCGGGCGGCCTCGAGGCCAGGGGCCCCGGCCTGGGCGCATCCTGGCGGCGGCCGCGGCGGCGCCCGCGTGGCCCGTGCGCCCGGGCCTGGCTCGCCGGGCCCCGGGCCTGCCCTTGACCCGCCTCTCCCCGGGCCCCTTCCTTCCCCGCCCTGCCCCCGGCCCCCTCCCCGCCCCCCGGCGGCGGAGGGCGGGGGCAGCCGCGTTCCCGTCCCGCCGCCCGGGTCTGTCCCTCTCCCCGGGACCCGCCGGTGACGTCTCGCACACGTGCGCGGAGGACGCGCCTGTGACTGGGGAGGAGGCGGCGGCGGGAGGGGGCGCTGGAGGGGGAGCGGGGGGCACCCACTTCCTCCTGCTCGCCGGCTCCCTGGCCTGGGACGGTCCCGGCGCCCTCGCACCGCCCCCGGCGCGGCCACCCTCCCTCGGCGCTCGCGACCCCCGGGCGCCCGCCCCCGCGCCCGCGCCCGCCCCCGCCCGGCGCCGCCGCTCGCTCGGCCCTCCGGGCGCCCTCGCCCGCCGGCCCCCCGCCGCCCCGAGCCTGGCCGGTTTCGGAAATGCCCTTACAGCAGCAGGTTAGTGACCGGGACGGCGCGGGGGCGCGGGCGGGGGCGCGGGCCTGCGGGGGTGCGGCGCGGGGGGAGGCGGTGCAGCGGGGCTCGGAGTGGGAACGGGGGGTTGGGTGCTCGAGGGAAATGAGTAAGCAAGAAAAATCCAACTAAGTAGATGCCCCGGCCTCTGGGTCCAGGAGCCTCGGGCCGGGAGTGTCCGCCCCAGGGGGCGGCTCTGCTGTTTACGTGGATTTTCTTGTTCCCGGGGGCCGAGGGGTGGGCGACCGGGAGCCGGAGGGGGCTCCTCGCCGAGGGCCGAGTCGGGCTCTGTTTTCCGTCTTCCTTCCCCGGTGCGGAGGGGGAGGGGGCGGGTCAGAGGGTGGGGTGTCTGTAGGATTCCCAGGCCACCCGCCACCCCCTCCCTTTGTCCCTGTAATTTATAAAGCGCCTTTGAGAGATGATTTAGGTCAGGATGCGGCTTCTCTTTTTGTTGATACTAGAAAGAAGTGTGGCCCGGAGGTCTTCCCCCCCTTTCTCCTTTTCTCCCTTTCCTGCATGGCTCCTGTCTTCACCCTCGTGGTGAGGCTTGGCCCCCACGAGGCTGCAGAGGGACCCAGAGTCGGATACGTGGTCAGGAAGACCAGCCGTTGACCTCACCTTGTGTCACTTGCAGATGGATTTATTTTGTGCAGGATCGAGATTTCTGCAGGGCTCTTTGGAGAAAGTCAGCCCTGTAGCCAGCACTTTGGGAACTGAGATGGGTTTCGGAATAATGAACGTTTTTGATTCCCTTAACTCTTTTCCAATTTCGCCCATGGTTGGATCTTAACTGCTTTCCAGCCCGGGAGATACTTGCTGAGGATGTGTGATAGAGTCTCAAAAGAAGCTCATCGTTTTTTTAGTGACAAGGGTCTGCCAGCAGGGGGGAGGTAGAGTACAGTACCTACTTACACATACTGTATCCAGTATGCTGGGTCTCAGTCTCAAGAATATTCCATGCTGTTCACATTAAATACTGTCGCTTGACCTGACCCGAGCATGGTTAGAATATATTTTAAGCCTCTTGGCCCCTTACACAGTTGTGTTACTATATCCTCGACCTAATCCGAAACAACCAGCTATTGACATATTTCTTGGATTGGCTTCAGATTTATGGGAGAGTAGTTTTGATAATGGGAAACTATGAGACCACCAGATTGCTGGGTTTGTGTTTCTTTTCTTTCCTTTCTTTTCTTTTCTTTTTGAGTCTTAGCCTGCTTGTCGAACCTCCAAAGCTATCTGGACAAACTTACATGTGCTTCATTGTATTTCAAGTATAAAGATTATCCTCACTGTCTTCCAAGTTATTTCAAAAACTTTTATCTTTCTTTCCATGGGATTATTATTCCAAAGCCATGAGCACTGAATCTAAAGTTTGATTTTCTTATCGAAAATATGTTAGTTTTTTGTTGTTGTTTTTTTTTTTTAAGTCTTGAAATTTGGTTCATCTCCTTGCCTAAGTGAGAAGACCGCTAGGGCGTAGCTGAGTGATTGCCTGAGCAGAGAGACCATTTAAACACTTGGTGTCCAAGGAGAAGTTGAGAACTCTCTTCTGGTGGCCGGATTTGCAGACCCACCTGGTTCCAGTTCTCAGGAACATCTAAGAACTTAATAGGAGCAGATCCTCACCTCATTTTAATGGGAGAAAATAGATGAGTACTACCTTACTGGCTGTATTGTCTCTATCATTGACAAATTTCATGATCTTAGGCAAATAACTTCTTAAGAAAGTTTCCTTTTCTGTAAAATAGGAGCAATAGCAATACTAACCTAAAGGTTCTTTTTAAGGGTTAACCATGATAATGTGTGTAAAAGACTTTGCACAGTGCCAGGCAAATGGTAGATGTCCAATAAAATTAGTTATTCAGAAATGTGGTTTCTTCTGTAACTTAGAGAAATAGTGTTAAGACTTGGTGCACAGTCCTTTGTTTACATGTGAATAAAATGCTTAAAAGTTTTCTAAGGTGATATCTAATTAATTATACCCAATTAATTTGGGTTTTTATATCCACAAAACATGGCGGTTCTAGCAATGGGTAAAATAGGGACATGTCAGTAGGATGGGACTATGCAGAGATGGTGTCAAACTGTCTGTATATGACCTTGTGCCCTAAGATGTGATAAATTTAGATCAACTCACCCTCACTTTTTCACCTGGGCTCTACTTCTCCCATGACTCCATGGACTGCTAACTTTTGGGTGCAGTCTGTGCTTCGTGGCTCTTGCGGAACTGTGCTCTAAATTGTCACCAAGTCAGAGGCATGCTCCAGGTAAATTCGTTTTCAGATGGTGAGCCCTTGGAAGTGGAAGAATTATAGAGAACCATAGCCAGAAGAACTATTTTCTGGAGCAGAAAGGGTTTCCTCATTTTCTGCCTCTTCTAAAAAGAAGGTGAATTTTATTTCCTTCTAGTCCTAGAAAATTTGGGATGTATTAATATGAGACAGTAGCCTTTCACATCTGATTTAATTTAATCCAGTCACAGCAGCCTACTGATTATACTCTGGGAGAGAACCCATGGTGCTTGAAATTTCGGTGTAAGAATGGAGGAACCGTAGATGCTATAGCTGGGTCTGGTTTTTTGTTGTTGGGTTTTTTTTTTTTTTTTCCTTGTGTGAGTATAAAAGAAAAATGCTGGGTTCCTGTGGTTCTATACTCAATAATCTTGCTTCTGCTGAGCTATATGATTGATGCCAAGTTTAAACTAGGAGAGAATTTTTAGTCACTACATACCCCAAAATGGAAGTTTTAATATACTGCAGTGCCCAGACTCTGGACAGTTCAAATAGCTCCACTATAATCAGTACCAAGGGCGCCACTCTAATCATCCTCTGAAACAAAGCACCCTTAAATGTGGCAGTGTGAGCTAAGGAACTCAAGCTTGCGAACAGGAAAGGATTTTTTGTTTTGTTTTGTTTTGTTTTTCTATAGGTCATCACCTTGTGTAATACTTGGAAGAGGAGATTCTGAGATTAATGTTGTGCTGTGTAAAGCTAACTTGAAAACAGAAAATGATACTCAAAGCTTAGACCTGAATAAACAGCAGCACCTGGAGATTTAAAGGCTGGAGGGGCAGGGCAGATGGGGAGTTGCATTTATTCTCATTTCTCAGAGATCTCATGCAGTAGTTTTGATTCATCTGTCTTGGGACACCTGGGTGCCTCAGTGGGTTAAGCATCCTACTCTTGATCTCAGCTCTGGTCTTGATCTCGGGGTCCTGAGTTCAAGCCCTGCGTTGGGCCCCATGCTGGGCGTGGAGCCTACTTTAAAAAAAACAAACAAACAAAACCTCTTCTGTCTTTATTGCCTTCCAGAAGATATACCACCCACACACCTTTAACCCCCTTTCCACTGGATTGGGACCTATTTGGCAAAGCTTCAGCTACCTCCTCGTTTGTTTTCTGGCTGGTTTTCTGATTTCACAGGATTTTGTTGTCTTCTATTTGTCCAGTTTACATCCAGTTTGCCAGGCTCACTGGCTCCCATTCCTTTGGAACCACCTCCTTTCTCACTAACGTTGTTAAACCAGAATGAGAGAAAACCAACAATTGCCTGTGCTCAGGATATCGAGCCCCACATTGGGGCCATGAAACCACCCCACAGAGGGCAAGGCACAAAAGTAGATTTCAGTTCTTACCAGATTCTCTGTTTCAATTTGGTTTTTCAAGAGGAACTTTCCTGAATTCTTTGAGGTACTAAGCATGTGGTTTAATGCATATTTTCATGCTTGTTAGCTGCTTAAAAAATAGTGTTTTGGGGACTGTATTTACAATTGTTAAGAAGCATTTTTTTTCTGCTAATCATTTCTCATGGGACGAAGAAGGACAGATAAAGTAGGAAAGCAGTAAATATCGGAAACCACTAATGGTATCTCCTTCCTCCTACCCTGATCCGCTCTTTGGCTTCACAGAGTGACTTGGAAAATGTATCTCACACAGAGAGAAGTTTACAACGAAGGCTTAGAAAACAGCCGAGGTGGGGCCAGGAAACCCAGGATGGGTTGATATAGAGGGATAACACACATTGCTCTTGCTCCAATAAGAAGGAAATTGGTTTACTTTCTGTTGTCACTTTTGCTTCAAACACTCTCCCCATCCCCCAACCGCCAAAGAGCAGCGTGTTTGTAGAAGTCAAAGAATGTACAAGTTACAAAAATGTGTTCTTAATCTTCCGTGGACCTTAAGTAGGGGAGGAGGGGGTCAGTCCTGTGGCCCTGGTGGCTGCAGTCATCTGCTGTATCTCTTTGAACAAGAAGAGATAAAGCCCACTGGTTGCCAGATTGTATCACAAAGCCCATGCACTTCACTTTGCTGAAGAACCTGAGGAAAACAGGCCATTACTTAGATTTGTCAACTAAGGCAGGGGTTTCTGACAGCTGGAGTTTGATAAGGAGAACTGACAGCTGATGGAATAGGGAAGGGATTAAAAAAAAAAAAGTTGACCCTTGAATAGCACACACACACACAGTCAAAAATCTGAGAATAGCTTTTGACTCCCCAAAAACTTAACTACCGATAGCCTCCCTTTGAAGCTTTACTGATAACACCATTAACACAATTTTGCCTACATATTATATACAGTGTTATAATAAAGTAAGCCTGAGAAAAGAAAATGTTATTAAGAAAATCCCAAGGAAGAGAAAATACACTGAGAGTACTGCAAAAAAAGAAAAAGACAACCTCATATAAGTGGACCCGTGTTACTTCAAACCTGTGTTGTTCACGGGTCAACTAAAAGTGACTAGTCTGCTTTCTATTGCTGTGGCCCAAGTGTCTGGGGCTATCTGTAGGGTCCAGGTAATACTCTTATAACTTACCAGTCCCTAAGAACAGTACTTTAGGTTTAACACAGGCCACAATCGATGATTCCCACTGGTCTTTGTTCGAATCATCATCTGACCCAGTCCCCTTCATTTTGCAGGTGGAGAAATTCAGCCCCAGTGGAGTTCAGTTACTTGCCCAAGGTCACAAGCTAGCTAGTGGCAAAGCCAGGACTGAAATTGGAGACTTGAATTCTTAGAGGAAGCCTCATTCACCAAGAAAAAGTTAACCGTGTCTCATGGGCCCTAAATAGGAGAATTGGGATTGATTGAGTACCTTTTAGATGGTCTTCAGGAGGGGTTGCTTTTTTTTTTTTTTAATGTACACATATGAATAATAACTTACTCTCAAATATTCAGAATAAGCAAAGCTGCTTTAGATGTTAAACGAAAGGGATTTTTTTTTTTTTAATGGAAGGAATGACTGACTCTACACAAACAGTAGCATTTTTAAAGCTTTGTTACTTACAAATCGGTTCTCTGTGTGTAGCACATTGCTGGTCCTTAAAAGGTGAAACATGTACTTCACAGAGAATAGAACCTAAGAGGATTTTTGAAACTTTCTCCAGGACAGGGGCCCCACATGGATCCAGTGTTGGCATATTTGTCCAGGGCCAGGCACGTCCTGAGTTACTAGACAGGTTTTCAGAGGTCCCAGGTGCTTGCCCCTTCACATTGGTCCGGATGCTGTTCCCGCAAGAAGCCCTCTGGTTTAGCAGAGTGGCTGGTCAGTTAACTCTGTCAGAGGAAGCCAACCATCCCTTAAAACCCAGAACTAATTTCATTAAAATGTCTTCTTTTACAAGTCGAACTGAGAAAGCTTAAAAATAGAAGCACTTCGAGCCTGAAGCCTAAAAGTGAAACATAATCTGAGGTGGCTGTAGCTCACCCACTCATTAGGGGCTCGGATATATGGCTTGTCTGTCTGCCATCTACGGACCAGAAAGGGGTGACGTATGGAGAGAAGGTCTCTTGGCCAGTGAGCGGTCAGGAGCATGATGACAGCAGCTGTGGTTATCAGTGGAACTTACTTTCCCAGAAGGTATTTTGGTAAATGGAGTCTGCCTTTCAGGCGGCGAGAAGCTGAACGCCCTTGGTCCTCCTGGCCAGCTAGTGCCTGGCTACCCCGCGATCCTTTTGGCTCCTTTTGGCTCCTCCGGCATGCTCTTGCCTGAACTGCTGAGAAGGGCTTGTCCATGCTCTAGTTTTCATGACCCCAAATGTTGTGGTTCAAGACACTGGGGTTGTGGAAGGGAACTCCGCGCCATTGGAGCTCACTCCCTCCTTTGCCCTGTGCCATTTCTGATGATCCGAGGCCCTAGAGATAGGAAACCAGAGCTGTGGCCCCTAACCCCTTCTCCTTTGAGCCCTGCTGGGTCTGGCAGCCCTCAGGAGCGAGGGAGGCTCATGTGTACGAAACCATACCCTCACCTTGGAGGCGAGTGAAGGGCAGCTGGGCAGGAGGGGCCGATGATGGAGGCCAGAGCCACAGCGCCTGGGTTCTCATTCTGGCTCCGCGTGTCAGCTGCGTGACTGGGGCTTAACACCAGCAACCTCTGCGTCTTAACTTCCTCACCTGCAAAATGGGAGAATCCCAGCACCTGCCTCCCAGGGTTGGCAAAATCGAAGGAGTCCCTAAATGTAAAGTGTGCAGGGCCAGGCCTGGTGCGCGGGAGGGATCCAGAGAGCGGAGTCAGTAGATTGATGGCAGAACCATCCTCCCCTTCCACGGCCACCTCTTGGGCTGTCCTTTGTGGCCTGTTTGACACACGAGCCCTGTGTTCGTTTAAACCCAGTTACCCCTCCTCAGGTGGCGGTGAAGGGGCGGAGGAGCGAGGCACGGGGCAGTCTGCGCCCGACATGGTCATTAGGGTGTCTCTCTCTAAGCTGTGCTTTGACTTGGGAGAAGGAGCTGCTGCTTCTGAGAGTACTAGCAGTAGTAACAGCGTCGTGACTAAAATCTTTGTTTCCGTGATTAAATGTGTTAATAAAGCCGCACTACCAATATGCATTGCGCGGTTAACACGATTTCACTTCTGCACCGTCTACTGTGGCAGAAATCAGGGTGTCTGAGCACCCTGGGCCTCCGCTGGCCTGGAGGTGCTGTCAGGGTAGGAGGAGGGAGGGAGGGGAGGGCAGGGCTGTGGTGCCCTCTGGAATCGGGGAACCCTTCTGCCTGGCTTCCAGAAGGATGCCAGAACTGCAGCCTTCTCCGGCTGCGTCTGTGACTTACCCAGTTAATTACAACCTTTTCCCTGGTGTTCTTCGGGATACGGTGAAATCTCGCCTTTCCCGTTCGGCCTCCCATTCCTCCCCGCTTGGATGCTGGCCTGGCTGGGTGCTGAGATGGCTGCAGGTCGCCCTTTGCCCGTGGGTTCCTTCTCCTCCCACTCAACCTCACTTCTGCTGCCCTCATTCCCACTGGCCCATGAGGTACGTCTCCTTGTAGCCTTATCATTGGTGTTCTTGACTCACTCCTCCAAGCTCCAAGAAATCTGTCGGTGGTGTTTTCGTGTGATCCCTTCCACGTGAGACCGCAAGTTTTGAGAGGCGTTTTCATTAGACATCTCATCTCTGGTGTGCTTGGCACCCTGGTGTGCTGTTGGGGATGCAAAAGAAGTATGAGGTGTGACCCGCCCACTCTCAAGTTTACAGTCTGTTTGGGGAGACAGGCTTTAAACACAAGGTGATTCTCAAGCAAGACTAAACAGGAGTTGGGAGGAAAACAAGACTCATCCAGTCTTCAGTTGTGTGGTGTCGACAGGAAGCACCAGCTGGGCCATGAGAGTGGGGAGCTCCCATGGTCATCTGTCTTGGAGCACACCGGGGTGCGCATTTGAATCATCTGGGCACTTTTCAAAAAATACCAAAACTCAGGCCCCACCCAGATTAATTATTAGAATCTGTGAGGGTGGGATCCAGATATGGATTGTGGGTTGTTTTTGTTTTTGTTTTTGTTTTTTCGAATTGTCCCAGATCATTTTGCTGTGCATTCTCATTGAAACCACTGAGCCAGGTGGAGAGGGATGATTGAGGAGATTGTTCATGGCTGGGGAAACACCCTAAGGCAGAGGTTAGGGAGCAGCAGATAGGTTACATAAGGAGAGACCAGTTGGATTGAAGTCAATATGGGGGAATGGTTAAGACCTAACATTGGGTATATTGGTAAAATTGGTCTAGAATAGGGACTGGCCTTCCTGCGAGGGTCAGGCAGGGAGTTAATGGGGGTGGAGGGTTAGGGGTGTGGAGGCTATGCTTGAAGAAGAAATGCCCTATGTAAAGGGGGCCATGGGGCCCTGCCCTAGGCAATGTCTGCCAGAGGGGAAGGCAAAGCCCTGTGTGTTGCCACATCTTCAACCTTCTTATAATGCCAGAAATCTACCAGTTTTAAAATGTTGGCTCGATTAAATAGGAAAATGTGCAGGCCAAACAAAATAGGTCTCTAGGACAGATTTGGCTTAAGGGCTGCCACTCAGCAGTCTCTGGTCTATGGGATAATAATAGCTAATGTTTATTGAGTGCCCACGTGTGTGGAGGGCACTAAACTAAGTGCTTTACACACATTAGCACATTATCCATGTAACAACCTATGAAGTGGATATTATCATGGTGCTTGTGCTGCACAGGAGGAAACAGACAGTGAGGGGTTAAGGGGCTGGCTCTGATCCCCACTGATGAGTGGGGCAACCAGAAATGGAACCCAAAGAGCCTGGCTACAAAGTCTCAGCTTCTTCCTGGCTTTTATCCTCTACGGTCTTTGGCGTTGTATTAATTATATAGTAGAAACTCAAGATACCTGTCAAAAAAGAAATAGCCCGGGGTTTTTCCAAGCCTACCTGAGAGTAAGAATTGCCTATAACACTGGTTCCAGGCTCTACCTCTACCCTCCTCAATTAGAGGGAAATACCAAGATCTTCTGATCTCCTGGGACATTTGGCAAACACTGCTGGGAATAGCTGAGCAAAGGTTCTTGAGACTGGAAGGCCTAGGTGAATGAAGGCTGAAGCTGCCTGCAGAATGAATGAATGCACTAGTGTCAGGCTCATTCCACCTCCTTCCTCAATCAGAGGGAAGAGACCAGGCCCCAGCAACCTGGGCCAGGTGCACTGGTACCCCATGCCCACCTCTGTATTTCCAACACCTGTATTTCCAGGTATTTTCCAAGGCAAGCCATCGGAAGATTACCCAAAACCCAAAGTGGGTGAAACAAGAAGGGGTTCCCAAAGCATTGAGAATCTTGGCTCAGGAGGTCCAAGTGGGTGGTTGCTGCATGCCAGGCAGCAACATGGGCTGGGAACAGGGTAATAGAATATGCTGGATGTCCTACCCTCAGGGGATCTACTTTACCCTGTAGCAGGAAGGCTTTTTATTCTATTGGTCTAGGCCTGCCTGGAACAGGTTACCCAGTGAACAGAAAGCCAAGAAATTCCCCCGAGAAGAGAACCAGGTCACACCATGTAGGGTATATAGATTTAATATACCATAAATATAATGAGTGCCATAGATAGGTACCATAGATTTAATGAGTCTGGAAGCAGGATAGTAACTGTGACTGTGAAAAGGCAGGATGGATGTGAGGGACAGGCTCCTGGGACTGTTAGACAGACTGGATGAGGCTGAGCACATCCTTCATCAAGGTGTGCGCTAGGGGGAGGGGATGGTTATTTGGTAGGAGTTAGTTGTGAGTGACACCATAGACAATCCAGCACTGGAAACGTGGCTTTGGCATAGAGATCATAGTTGGAGTCTTGAATGATGGTGAGCCAAGAACTGGCCTCCCTAACTTAAAAAAAAAAAAAAATGTGGTGCCACCAAAACCTTACGTTGTTTTCACTTCTCCCTGACAGAGGGAGAAGAGATATTAATATTAAAATGAGACAGATCCAACAGGTTGATTTGGGGGATCAATACTGTGAGGGCTCACAGAGACAAGCCATCAGATTAGTTATTTATTATGTGCCTTATCAGGTCTGGGCCTGACTCCTGGCTGCTTGGAGAAAGCCCATGGTTTGTAACCTCTGGAAGGCTGCAGCCAGCTAGTGAGTGCTGTGCATAAGGAAAGGTCACATAATCACATCTTGAACTAAGATGGCTCTTCGGACCATAATTTCCTAGGCTCTCTGATTTTGCTGATTTAAAAAAAAAATTCTTGAATTTCCCTAAGCTCTAGCACATCAGCATTTAAAAATGAGTCTTTGAGTACTCCTCTGGAGGAAAGACTCCTGTAAATTCTAAGTATCATTATAATTAATTTTTAAATATGTAACTTGTACTTAAGCCCATTTGTAGCAGTCCTGGAACTGACTGATTTTGTTGCAATCATACCAGTAATGTAAAGTGTCCAACCTTTGACTTTGCTCTTTTCCCTGTGAGCATCTCAGACCCCCTGAATCTGGGATTTTGTAGGACGCAAGGCTCTCAGCCCGGGAGCCCAGTGACATGGAAAGAGCACAGGGCTCGAAGATCTGGCTTCAGAAACTGGCATGAGACCTTTTACCCATTAGATCTCGGAGCACCTAATAGTGAGTGTTCCCTATCTCCTTCAATGTTTGGAAGGATTCATTGAGATAGCGTTTATAGGAAATGTGTTGTGTGTTCCCGATTCAGTGTGTACCTCTCCCCCACCTCCACAGTAGAAACTCTTTGAGTGCTGGTGAGTCTGAATTCTCAGTATTTTTACCCCCTCCAGGGAAAGCAGAGTGTTGGACAGATAGCCCATCGCATACCCACTTTGCGCGGAATGCAGTTCCCAGGACTCTGAGGCTTTCAAGGGTGACCAAGAGGCTCTTGCCCTCATCAGGAGAAAAGGCAAGATGGAACGTGTTTCTTTAGTCACTAAGACGGGATAAAAGACAGCGAAGGCTGTAAGATAGTATCAGTGGAGTTTCTTATGCACCCAGACTTGGGGGGGGAGGACGGAGAAAGCTTTAGGATGTTTGAAAGCGGAGCAGGATTTTGGCACCACTGGGGTTTTGGCCAGAGGCTGCCAGTAGCCCCTCTGATTATGACGATCAAATTGTCTGTGGACATTGCCACATGGCCTCCTGAGTTGGGCAAAATCGACCCCCATTCCCATTGAGAACCACTGTCCTAGACCTTGAGGTTCTAGGACAGAAACAGGGGATCCCAGAGATGCATCTTCTATCTGAAGTGTACATTTACATTTTAAAGTTTGGTAGAGACTTTTAAAGCAAGTAATTTCTCATAGCTGGGTTTTAATTTTGGCATGCCTAATCTCCCGTGGAACCCCAGAGCTGTGCTCCCACACTTCGTAGATGATAGAGAGAAAACGCACTCTGCATAGCCTGCCAAAGCCCTGCCTGGTGTATGGTCAAGCATGCTGTGAATCGGCCCCTCGAAGCCTCCCTGTAACTTCTCCAGAAGAAAGGATCGAAGTCTGCAGTTCAGGGAAGGCCCAGGAAGTTTTGCATTTATCATTTACTGACCTGGGTCATTGAGACAGACCTGCTCAGGACCTACTTGCCACCATGGTTATTGATGCCAGTGTGACCATGCCATGCTTTGACAATTTGGACACACTACCTCCCCTTTCACCTCCGTTTCCGCCACCTGAATTGGGGCTCCTACCTCACAGGACTGTTGTGAAAGTTGAGTGCCATAACATATGTAGTGCTGGCTCCAGGGCCAGCCACATGCTAAACTCAGAAGTGTTTGCCATCAATGTCTGTATGACTGTCGGTAGTAGTACCATCGTTGTTAAGTAGAGCTTCCATCCCAGCACACCACCAACTGTTACCAAGTAAGGTGAAGTGGAGTGAGAGGCACGTACTTCCAGTTACAAAATAAGTTAGTCACAAGGATGAAAAGTACAGCATAGGGAACATAGTCAATAATATTGCAATAACTTCATATAGTGACAGATGGTAACTACACTTATCGTGGTGAGCATTTCCTAGCATGTATAATTGTTGAATCATTGTAAATCTAACATGTGTCAACTATACTTCAATTAAAAATAAATAACGGGGCACCTAGGTGGCTCAGTCGTAAGCATCCAACTCTTGATTTTGGCTCAGGTCATGATCTCAGGGTCCTGAGATTGAGCTCTGAGTTGGGCTCCATGCTCAGCACAGTCTTTAGGATTCTCTCCCTCTCCCCCCTCCTCCATCCTCAATCAATCAATCAATCAATCAATCAATCCCTAACAAATTCTCAGAAGAAAATAATCTTAAATGTACATATCAAAAAAATTAGAAAGGTAAAAATCTTTTAAAAAGAATTGGAATTGTCTGTAGAGATTTAAGAAACACCTGTCAGTGTGCTCTCAATAAGCTAGCAGAAGTGAATCAATGTCCGCTGAGAAACATTAATTTGCATCAAATACTTGATAAGAGAAAAATGCATAATATACATTTTTCATTATATATAGTAGTTGTACAAGCCAAACATTTTGAAATACACCAGCCAACCAGGAAATTTACACATTGTTGAGAACTAGATTAAATTTGTAAACGAAGAGAAAAACTGGTTGTTGTTTTTTTTGACATCATGTTTACTACATTTTGCAAGTGATGATATTAACTATGGTACACACAGAAGCAGATAACAGAAATGAATGAAGTGACACAATTTTAACTTGCACTAATAAAAAAAAGGTACTATATTCACACTATATAGCTCAGTCTTCATTCCAACTTGCACACTAAAACATGCAAAATCTGAGTTTTAGAGTTTTCAGAATGAGATGCTTTAGAAGGAATATGCATATCATTTACTTTGCATTCTAAAGTAGTATTCGACCACAGGACTAGAAAGACAAGAAAATACCACAAAGAGGTCAACTGAGTGGCCCTGGTGTGGACTCTGTACAATGTTTAACTGTGTCCAGGGGTGTATGGAAGTTTTCCACTGCTCACAAGAGCCAACTGTGTTCATCCCTCCCTAACTCTGCATTCAATGATGGCATGTTGATAGCTTGTAATGGACCATGGTAGAAATATTTACACCAAGGAAAATGGTACATGCTACAAATTAGGGCCTTTTTTTTTCCTTTCTTTTTTTTCCTTGAAAGCCAGTTGTGATTTAAAAATGTATTCTGTTGTGACCATGAAAAACAAAACAAAAATTGTTTGCAGCCATTACCATTGTAGCTCGTATGGATACAATCACTTTCCCTGGCTCACTCGTGCCCAGGTAGGCCAGGCTCCAGCTTGGAGCATCCTGATGGATTTGACTTACCTGGTTAGATACGTATGGAGCACCTGGTACACGCTAGCCCCTGTTGTAGGCGCTGGGCATACAGCAAAGGACAAAATACCCTACCTTTCTGTGGCTCGGGTCATAACCAATAAAGATTTTGCCACATAATAAATAACCCTGTTCCTTTCTTTAATGGATTCTGGTTGTTGTTTTTTTTTTTTTTTTTTTTTTCTTTTTAAAGAATAGTGGTTCTTGGTTGTGTGGTCTCTGACAGGCAGCAGCGCTTGGGAGCATGTTAGAAATGCAGAATTTCCGTTCACACCCAAGACCTACTGAGTCAGAAACTCTGGGGTGGGACCAGCAGTGTAGGGTTAAACAGCCCTCCCCTTCCCCCCCCACCCCCACCCCCGCGGCCCATTCTGGTGCACCAGGTTTGAAAGGCATGGTTTGAGAACAGCTGCCTCAACAAGGAAGGCCTGGGGAATGCTAAGGCCTCCATGGTGCTAGTAACAACAGAGCTCCCAAATAATAGTCTTGGGTGTATGAAGACAGTTGGAAACTGGCAGTAAGTACCCCTTGACCTCTTCCTGGGCCTGGCATCCCTCCCTGAAACTGGAGGACTCCGGGAGGATCCTGCACACCACAGCCCAGAACTCAGTAGCACAAATTCTTAGCCTTCTTTGGGCTTTTCATCATCCAGCAAACAGGGAAACTGCTTCCCTTTTCTCCAGAGACTGTTGACATGTTTGCTTGACAAATATTTTCCTCATTTTAATTCCTCCTCTCTTTTCAGGGTCCCCTTATCTGGCACCACTAAAAATCTCTAGAATCAAATTGCCAGCCAGATGTACAGGACTTATCTGGAAATGAAATGGTTGCTCTCCTTACGTGTCTGGTAATTTGGGTATTTAAAGATATTGTGAGGAGCAGATGAAATGAGAGACCACGGGAAAGCATCCAGCTTGGAGCTGGCCTGGCACTCGATTACCAGTCCCTGCAGTTCCTGCCCCTGTCCCCGATAAAGGCATTAAACAGATCGCACACTACTTTGTGTGAAAAGCTTTTGACCACCCACGGTTTGAATGGGTATGAATAACCATTGTGTAAATTATAATCATAATCATGGAATCAGAAATTTTGATTGGTTAAAACTTTTATATAGGTAATTAAATTTAGAAACTAGAAACAAACAAAGATGTTAACCTGATTTTTTTTTTTCCTTCATGAAGAAGGATGAAAAAAAAAGACCCTAATCAGAGTGGCAGAAATTCTTTACATCTGCGCCAGCCTAAGCCAGGGTCTGCTTCTAAGCAACTTGTCCTCAGTTTATAAAGGCTACTGCTTCTGTGTTAAAAGGAGTGTTTGGAATGGAATGATGGTTTCTTTTGATAAAAGGCTGTCTTGAAGATGCATGGGAAGGATCATGTGGCTTTATTATGGCCAGGTGTGTCTTGGTGTTTCTCTAAAAATGTGCCTTTAGCCATGTGGTGGGCAACTCCGCCTCCTTTCCATCCACCCTCTCTCAGCCAAACAACTTCTGGTGACAGTGACAGTTTTAAGTTTGACAGTTTTAAGTTTGCCATTTGCGGTTGAGGATATTATAGAGGTCGAGCAAGTACGGCAAGCACTACTCATTTCTTGCTTCCTGCTTTGCTCGAGAGTGTGAGGATCAGCTTTTCTAAGTCCTTGACTTGCGACGTCTGCTGCTCTGTGTCCTAAGGGTGGCCAAGGCGTGGCCCTAAAACACCGGCCACTTCTGAAGGTCTGGCATGACTCAGCCACTGCCATCCTTCTCAAAACCAGGTCCAGGGTGTGGTCCTCCCGCCTTGCCTTGTGGAGCGAAAGTTAGCCATGCTATCTACTGTAGATGCATTTTAGAAATATTTTTTAAATGGGTCCAGGCCTACGTTGTCACGTTTGACAGTTACAGGCTGCCACACATTGAGTTCTGTTGGGTCTTGCTTTTACCTTTTGCTGTAATACAAGAATAATGGTGTTGAAATGGCCAGCTTGTTGGCTGCCCTTTTTAGGTAAGGAAAGTCTCCTGTTATTTTTGCGCCGTAGAGAAGGGATCTCTGTAGGAAGACACGTAGGCCCCAACTTGACATGATTGGGAACTCGGATCTCTTGCCCCTGAGGAACCTACTTTTTGTAAATCAGACTTCTGAAGCCTGGTAAACTCTCATGTGAACTTAACTCCTTCACCCTGAGACACTGAACTGCCAGTTGCTGACATAGCTGTGGCCTCACATTCCTGATCGGGAGGTCACTAGCAGAGTCAGGTTCACGTTGAATGGGCCTGTCCATATCCAGCCGTGCAAGCTCCTCTCCGGTGCGCATCTGCAGATGTGGCTGGTGTAGGGACATAACGGACCCTGTCATTTACTCAGGTGTCCACCGATGACTGCTATGAAACACTGATTGTGTTGCCTTTTAAAACAAAACAAACAAACAAAAAAACGTGTTTTTAGTACACACTTGGTTCTTTAAAGAAATCAGAGATCATCAGCGGAGTAAAATCTTCAATACCCTGTCCTCCTTCCTAGTCCTGCTTCCCTCCTTGGATGTAACCACAATAACAGCTTGGCCTTTCCCTGTTTTGTGCATCTGCAAATACATATTTTATAGGAAGGTGCAAATTGTGGCTTGCAGTCTGTGGCTGGCAGGGCCATAAACACATCTCCATGTTGGTGTTCGTGCTTCACCATGGCTGCCCTGCTGCCTGTTGTATGGATACACTAGAATATAGTTAGCTCTTCCCGTGTGAGTGTGGCTTCTGTTATCTCTGGTTTTAACTGTCCTTGTACATATGTTTTTGCACGTGTGTTTCTCTGTAGGTGGCATTTCTATATACTGAATATTTCTGTCACAGGGCGCAGATGGTAAAATGCTGATAGGTAAGGCCAAATTGTCCTCCAGAGAGGCTGAGCAAGTCCTGTCCCTGCTCCCAGAGTAAAGGATGCCTGTTTTTCTGTACTCTTTCCAATATTGGGGTAATGTTGGTCTTTGGTGCAATTTTGCTAGTGATGGTTTGGCCGTCTGATTTTTATTTTGTATTTTCCTAATGAATACTAGTTACCACCACCACTGCTACTACTATCACGGCTACTGGCTAGTATTTATGGAGTGTGGTTATGTGCCACGGTTGTTTTAAGCACTTTACATGGCATTTATTAATTTAAACTTCAACATCCCTGTGAATTTGGTAGGATTATTGTACTCATTTTGCAGATGTAAATTTAAGCATCTCTGATTTGTATTTCTGTGAATTGCCTCTTGGAATCCATTATGATCTTTGTTTATAAGGCTATTTATAACTTTCTTTTTGAATTACTGGAACTTTTAAGGAGTTACAGATACTGGACTTTTTCTGGTGTGTGTGTGCGTGTGTGTGTGTGTAGTAAATATTTTTCCCTTTTTGTCATTTTCCTATTAATTTTATCTATGAAATATTTCTCTCTACCAAAGTTTTGCTCATTTTTTAAAATATGTAAAACTATAATCTTAACGGTTTATGAGTTTGGTGGCTTGCTTTGGGAAAGTCTTTCCTAATCCCTAAATTATAACAATATTTTGTAATTTCTTCTCCTGATTTCATAATTTTTTTTATTTTGATCTTTAGCCTCCTTGGAAGGGGGCATGTTTGTATATGTGTGTGTTAGAGATCTAACTTTATATTTTCCCAAATGGATAGGCAGTCATACTGATGCCCTTTACTGAATGGCTCATCCTTTCCCCATGAATTTGAAATGCCACTTTGGGGCGCCTGGCTGGCTCCATTGGTAGAGGATGTGGTTCTTGATCTCGAGGTTGTGAGTTCAAGTCCCACCTTGGGAGTAGAGATTACTTTAAAAAAAAAAACAAATACCACTTTTATCATATGAAAGTATGTGGGTGTGCATGCACATATGGATCTGTATTGGTCTGATTCTGGACCTTCTACTCTGTTCCACTGTTTTCTTTGTCTCTTTCTAAGGAAATAGCACACTGCTTTAAATACAGCAGCTTTAATGGTATGTTTTGCTATAAATAGGGAAAATCTCACCACCTCTCTTATACTGTTTTTTTCTATCATAAAAATGACAGTGTTCAACATTATACTTTCTAGCAGTTTTACAGACTTGGGCTCTATCTCCCCCCTACTATGTGAATAGTATCCCCCTCTATCTACTGCGAATTTAGGGTAATAGGAAAATAATTCTTGTCTGCCTTTACTGAATAGTTTCATATGCCAGTCGTGGCAATGAGCATCTTGTGTATGTCACTACATCTGGTAGAGCAACCCTTCCTCATCTGTAGATGTGGAAAGGGAAGTTCAGTAGTTAAGCGGTGTGTCCCAGGCCCTGCTTCTAGACAGTGGTAGAAGCAGGATTCCACAGACCAAGTGATTTCCAATCTCTTCTTTAATCCTGATGCCAGCCAGACACATCGAGTCACTCCCAGGATGTTTAAGGGCCTCTGGGATGGGTTATGAGGTGTCTCTTGTGCTATGGGGGGTGGTCAGCGTTTACTGTGTGAAGTGGAAGAGCCAATGAGAGCCCCCCTAAGGACTCCCAATCTTAGAGCAGCAAGGCTTGAAAAATCCAGCCTCATAAATACGGGCATGTACGGGCATGTGTTCCCATTCAGGCACTGGGTTGAGGTGGGACCACTGTGCAAGACACAAACTCGAGGGGAGGGAAATGGTTTCGCTAAATGCTTCTCCAGCTAGAAGCACTAGGGTGTGGAATGCAGCCCCTGATGTTCCAGGGCATTCCAAGGGAAAGGCCATCGTCCCAACCCCGGGAGCTTCTGCTTTTTCAAAGAAAAGGTAGCATGTGTGGCTCTGGTGGAGGAATAAAAAAGAAAGGTCTTGGTGGATCTGGAAATACATTGCTGCAAAGGAGAATTTAAACGGGCATCTTTTTTTTTTTTTCCTCGGTGTCTGCATCAATCTCCCTGCTGGGCTAAGCTTACCTCCTTTGCAAGTGGTTGCCCCTTGATTCAATTTCTTTCAGGCACCTTCTGTTCTCGAGGGTTAACATCAGGGAAGTAGTTCTTTAGGAGAACTTTGAAACTGCCTCCCAAACAGAAGTCCAGCTGAGCACCCACCGGGAGCCTTAGAAAAGTAATCCTATTTATTAGTGGGAGTATATTGATTCTGTGTGTAAAATGGGCCCAGAGGCCCATGACAATGAGTCCACCTGAAATTATAATTTAAAATATCAGACTAGCTGTGCTGAACTGCTACTCCAGAATATAAACGATTAGGCGCTTAGTGAATTTCTCATGTACGTGTAATTAAATTGGTAATTGGTAGGGTCAAGTTTGTTTTCAGATCCTAAATCATTTCATTTCCTTTTTTTCTTCAACAATCGCTGGTGGTAAGGATAGAGGAATCGCTATTGAATCCTATAGGTCTTTATCAAAATAGATAATTGTGCCTCCGTCGTTGATTCATGTGTTTAATCAGTCCACGTCCCCTGATCTGTATGTTGTAAAACAGAAGGCGCCTCATCAAAGGACTCTTCCTTTTCACTGCATAACTGCAATCTTAATTTTGTGAAAGTCTGCGAGGTTTCCTTCCCGATTGAGGGGTAAATGAATCTATAATCATCTTATTATCTATTTAGCAACGGCAGCCCTGTTCGTTCTATCTGCACTCTCGTCCGAGCTTCCAGGTTCCGGTGTCTCCCCGGTCACCACCTAGTGTCGCCCCAGGAGCATGGCCACAGGTGGGCGCGTCAGGGTTGCGCTGCTGGTGACCGCCGAGCTAACTGTGGCGTCTGGTCTGTGGCTTCCCCCGCGCTGACCTGAGCTGTCTGTCTGTCACTCCCAGGGCGTCAGCTTTAACTCTGCTCATAGCAGTTTCCTTCAGATTGCCTTTAAAATGTATTTTCACTTCTTCCTTCCCGCCCCCCCCCCCCAACCCCCCAGGACAACGTCCCTGGCATCCCGGATTTTTCCATTCTTGACAAATGATCTGTCCACTGTAACTGTAGCTCTACTATGCTGATATCTGTTGAAATTAGACCCAGAATCTAAATGTGGCTTCATGAAACGATGGGTGGGACATCTTTCTCTTCGAATAGTCTATGGCCTCCTGGCACCCAAACCACCCAACTGTATGTTCTCCACTGTGATGTGTGTGTGAGTGTGTGTGTGTGTGTGTGTGTGTGTGTGTGTTTGCAGAGGGGGGGATGGGGTGATCTGGGTCTGAAAGTGATTGAGGATGAAAACTTTTGTGTAAGAGGTGGCTTTAGCTGTTTTTGCATCTGTAATGAAGTAGAGAGGTGTTCACCACCATTGTTGCCTGCCTCCCCCATGCAGAGTGAACCACCTTCAAACTAACTGCATTTCTTACCATCTAAAAGGAATCCAGAACCTCGCTAGGTTTGCTCCTATGGCTGCTTCTTACCCTGATGAGACTTTGTAACCCACAGATGAAACGTTTTATTTCAGCTTCTCCTGCCAGAGTTACTGAAACACTTTGTATCTGCTCCTTTTCATCTTAGAAGTGCAAAACAATAATTTGGTCCAGAAACTGCTGCAAAATAGGTAGATGACAAATGTGACTCTGTGCTGGAGGTGGGCCAGGCTGCACGGTGATCTCTTACAGGGCACAGGGGGCTGCTTAGGAGGGTGGGTTTGGCCAGGGCCTGGGCAGCAGTGGGTTTGCTGTGTGGTCACACTCAGGGGGACCTGGTATCTGGTGGGGCTCACAGCCTGGATGGTCAAGATCATTCCTTTCATCTCTAGGCTCCAGTTCCTTATTATCAAATGTATCTGATCATCATCATCATCTTCTTCTTCTTTTTATTTTATTTAATTTATTTATTCATGAGAGACACAGAGAGAGAGGCAGAGGGAGAAGCAGGCTCCCTGCCAGAAGCTCAGTACTGGACCTGATTCCAGGACCCTGGGATCACGACCTGAGCCAAAGGCAGATGCTCTACCACTGAGCCACCCGAGTGCCCCAAATGTGCGTGATCTTTAAAGCCTCCTTCCACTCAGACCTTCTGTGATTTGACTACTAAAGCCACAGACACCTAGCACCGTAGCCCTTAGCTTCCTGAGGACCTCGGGGAACTTCTGCTGCTCCAGTGGCCACTCATTTGCCACCCTGCATTTGGCATACCACTGCAGGTGACTCCGACCTTGTGCAAGGCAGGGAGCCCCAGAGTGAGTTGCCTCCCTCCCACCACTCACCACACCCCTCCCCTACTAGACTTGAGGTCTCTGGCTTCCTACACTTTTCAAAGTACTAAGGGTTAATTATGATGTTTACTATTTACATTCCTGATAGTATTCTTTCAAAGTGAGTGGCACTGGGTCATTTTCAAGCCTAAGCAAATCTCAGACTCGGGTGTGGTTCTCCTGGCCTTTGAGATGGGCCCAGCTCCAGCTCCAATGCAGCAGGCCCGACTGAGTGTTACACTCGCCCAGAAATCGCTGCATATCATTGCTCGACGGCTGCCAGGACTTTGGTCCCTTCCCTCAAATAACCCAGTAAACTGCATTTGGCTTCTTAGAGCAGTTCTGAAAAAATACTAAGAAATGTTATTTCCAGGTAACGGGTAAGGAAACAGAATGAAAGTCAGAGACATTTAGTGACTTTATTTTTCCCTCTAGCTGAGATGAGATTAGACTGTGGAGTTACTTAAGTTGAAAATCTCATGAACTCTGGGAGCTTGGGCAAGCCATTTCCCTTTTCAAGGTCCTTATTTCCTTCACCATAACACACGAGAATTAATGACTTACCTCTCAGGGTAGAGATGGAGGGATGAATGAGAATGCAGGCCAGGGATGTAGCAGGTGATCGGAAAGGTTAGCTCTTGCTCTGTCTGGGGAAGAAGTTGGAGAGACAGGCTCAAAGCAGGTCTAGCGTCTAAGTGTCATGTTAGCACACAACTCCGCATGTGTACAGAGGCTCGAAAGTGTCTTTAGATAGACCTGTTTATTTTAATTCCACCGTATGTATATTTAGAACCATTTCGATCAGCATGGCTTTGGTGCAGATTTTATCGTTGCTCTCTCTCTCTCTCTCTCTCTCTCTTTCTTTCTCTTTCTCTCTCACTCTTGTTATTCTAAGCTGCCCTGCAATGGTATTTTTAAAAATCGCTGGAACTCAGGACTGCTCAATTGCCAGGGGAGAGGCAGGACACTAAAGGTTCTCCTAGTCCAGTAGTTCTCAACGAGGGTGCAGTAGTTCTCAACCAGGGTCAAGTCTGCTCCCATTTTTGGTTGTCGTAACTGAGGAGAGGGAAAGCGGGGATGCTGCTGGCATCTAGTGGGTAGATGCTGTTAATTGTGCTACAACACACAGGGCAGCCCCCCACCCAACAAAGAATTATTGGGCCCCAGCGTCCTTTGAGCTGACGTCGAGAAGCCCTGCTCTCTGGTGATGGTCTTCCTGGGGTGACCCAGGCTGGCGGCCTTTTTGGCAAAGTCCTATTCATTCTCTAATGTATATTGGTTTTTCCATATGAAAAATCTTCAAAATACCAAAAATCTAGAACCATCTCTTAACCAACCTGTAAGGGGAGGAGGAAGTTTGAAAGGAAATGGTTTCCTTCTGCCATATAGCTTGAGACCGTAGAAAGCTTTCAGATCCTCTCAGAAATTTTCTCAGTGGCTTTCTATTGACCCACCCACAGGTGTCATTGATATTTTAATGTTTTTGTGAGCAAGTAAGTAAACAGTGGCAAGCTATATGATTAATTACATTGTTAATTACTCTTTTTTTAAAATACAGATGATACGTGACTTTTTATTCTCGCACACACGGATTTCTAGGGGAACTTTAATCTTTGTTTTGGAACTTATTTCTTTCAAACGGAACAACCCAGTTGTTAGAATGAACCATCAGTTCTAAAACGAACCCTGGCTATTGGGATAGCAGCCTGTTCAAGCTAGTCATGCTTTGAACATTCTGCTGTAGTTTATCAAAGTTAAAACAGGAAGTTTCGTATTTTAAATAGAACTCCTACTTTAAAATTCTGACTCTGCTAATTTTCCATTCTGGAATATTAAGATAGGTAGGATTGCCATATAAAACACATGATGCCAAGCTCAATTTGAAATCAGACGACCAACAAATGCCTTTTAATATAAGTATGGCCTATGCAATATTTGAGATATACTTATGCTAGAAATTATTTGTTGTTTGTCTGAAATTGTAATTCAGCTGAGCGTTCTGCTTTTTTATTTGCTAAATCTGGCAGCCCTAAAGATAGGACTCAGGATTGGAAAATACCAGGAAATACCACTCATGTCTGGCATCTCCCTGCATAACTTTATCTTGGATGTTGGACTTGATGAAAGTGTTCAATAATAAATCTCAGGCAATTATTTGCCAAAAAGAAAGAAAAATTTTCTGAAGGGAATTTAGAAAAGTTTGTGTTCTCCAGTCACATTCCTTGGTCTTTGAAGGTGGCTCGAATACACCAGAGTTGGAAATCTCTTAACTCATGTTCAGAAAGTGCCCTGTATTTGACCTAAAAACTCAATTCAGAGGCAAAACCTGGATGGGAGAGAGAATCCTTTTTATGGTTTGGCTCCCAGGCATTACCTGAAACTTAAGTGAGATTGTACAGTATCCAAGCGCGCTCTGTTCATCATTGGCAGAATTTACCTTCGAGCTCAAAGGCCGGTCACAGCAAAGGGAACAGGCTGATTGTAAAAGAACTAGATTAGCTTTGGAAAACAGCAAAAAGGCCCAACCAAAATTCTCATTAACAATAACAGAGTTTGCAGGCATCTGCTGAAGGTGGGTGTGCGCAAGCAAGCATCCCTCAGCATGCCCTCCCCAGTAGCTAGTGATGTCCCTGTGCCCCGACATGGCCACGTCTAGCAGCTGACACCAGCATCTGTCCATGTCCATGACCTCGAAATGGTCCATTACGGTCCTGCTGCCTCCAGCAGCCTGAATGTTGTTTCTGCCTCCGGGGGAAGAACCAGCCGTGTCAGCCGTGGCCAAGTACCTGGACGTTCCTTCCGGTCCCACATGCCATCGCGGGGGCCTGCCTCTACCTGGTTGTGTGAGCCATGTCCTTGGAGCTTGGGTTGTCCCCCGCACTGGTATCTGGGTGTAGGTGCAGGCAGCCTCACTTTCTGCTTTCTCCCCAGCTGCTTCTCTAGGGCTACTGGTGTGCACACTGCCACCCACCTGGAGGCAACCCCGTGCCCTCTGGGAGTGGAAGGGAGCCAGAGGGTAAATCGTCCCTGCCTTCCAGAATGGTTCCAGGGGGCCGCAGCTGAGTCCCCCCCTATCATCCATAGCCATGACCAGGTTCACACACCTTAATAATACACCTGCCCCTCCCGCCCTGTTCCCTAACTCCTGCTTCCTGGGATCGCTTCCAGATAAATTGCTTGCACCCAAGTGCTTGATTTGGTCTCTGTTTTCTGAAATCTCTAAACTCAGACACCTGTCATGATAGTTTGCTAGGGCTGCCGTAGAAGAATAGCACCAACTGCGTGGCTTAAACAGCCAATTTCTTTTTCACTGTTTCGGAGGCCAGGAAGTCCCAAGATCGAGGTTGACTTTAACCAAGGCCAACAGGGTTGGTTTCCTCCGAGGCCGCTCTCCTTGGCTTGCAGATGGTCCCCTCTTGCCTCTCCCACTGGTCCCCTGTACACTTGCACTGGTGTCCTTGCTGTGTCCCCTGTGTGTCCACATCTCTTGCGAGGACACTGGTCTCTTTGGACTAGAGCCTATGTTCACAGCCTCATTTCAAAAGAGTCTGTCTCTGATTGCAGTCACATCGTGAGTTATTGGGGGATTAAGGGCTCCAACATAAGAATTTTGAGGCAGGAACCACTTCAGCCCATAACACCTGTGAGGAAGAGAAACAATCTAGAATACGGGCTACCATTATAGCTGGTCTCAAGCTTGTGGCTGTTTTCACAAAACTTTTCCATCTTGTCTACTCTAGGGCTTTGGGGAGGTGGGTCTGTGAACTTGGAGGGGAATAATTATGCCCTTGGCTGTCTTCCTTTAAATTCACCGAGCAGCCTGTCTCTGCTTCTACTCCATGCATTCTGGAGAGGAAGGCAAGGCTGCCCTGAAGAAGACAAGACCATTACTCGTACATCAGCAGAGAACAGGGTAAGTTTGTTTAAGGCAAGCTAGATGATAGACACCATAAATTTAGAAGTTTAGGGCCCATGTGCCATTTCAGGGGGGCTTGGTTTCCTGTCACTGAAAGAGCGGTCAGATTATCAGATGTATGGTTGAATTAGGTGATTTCTGGAACCTCTGCCCTGAAACCCTCGGATGTGAGAGGTCAGCATGGCCCAGAGTTTGTGAAAGTGGTGTGAGCGATGGAGGGAAGAAGGGAAGGGTCCAGAGCCTTGGAAGAAGCCAGAGGGTTTGTGTAAGGGAGGGGGGTGGGAGGAAATGTTAAACAGCCTGTGCCAAGGCTGTTCTTCCTGCTTCACAGTCTGCGCAAATCCCTTCCTCCTGGAATGGCCTTGCCGCACTTCTTCCCCTGTGACCTTGGCTCCCAGTCATCACAGGCTCAGCTGCCACCCCAGAACGGCCACCATCCAGCTTAACACCCCTCCCCCACCGGTCAGTCCTTACCCTGTCTGCACGTTTTCTTTTCTTAACATTAATCACCATCTGAAGTTAGGCTCTCGTGTCCAGCAGTGCCCAGAATGCTGCCTGACGCCTCCTGGGTGCTCTGTGAATATCAGCTCAGCGAATGAAGATGCTGAAGTAGGCTGGCCATCGGGGGGCTAGCTGAGACTTGGAGTTTGGAAGGTCACCTGGTAGATAAGTCAGAGTTATCTGTTGACTCGGTTCAAACATTTACTGAGTGCCTATTTGGTGCTGTGCCTCTCGCTCATTAGCTCTCAGAAATCCTGGATGAGTAAGACCCTAAGGTGATCTTTGTCCAGTGTGTGACTCCTAACCCGGGTCCCTGAATTGGATTCTAAGTCTCACTCCTTTATATTATGACCCTCTAACTGGAATTTTGCATTTCTTTCTACTCTGAATGTGGTGGCATTCACAACAGCAAACTGCTGTTGTTTTGGCAGCACCCTATGACTTTGTCACCCATAGAAATCACAGATCTTTTCATATCACATTTCAATATCGCTTGTTGGCAGATAATCTCAAAATATTGTGTACCTTCGCCATCGCCTCAAAATTACAGTCATTTGGGGGTGCCTGGCTGGCTCAGTCCGTGGAGTGCATGACTCTTGATCTCAGGGTCGTAAGTTCAAGCCCCACACTGGGCGTGGAGCCTACTTTAAAAAAAAAATTACAGTAATTTTTTGACCTACTGAATTCTTGTATTTAACGCATTAATAAAAAAGTACGTTGATGACAATCATAAAATTTCTTTTTAATATTTTGAGTAGCTGTATTTTAGTACAAAGTGTTTCCTTGGTAATCCTACATGCTATGTTTTAGGTATATAAAAACGTTAGTCTGAGAAGGGGCCTCTAGGTTCACCAGAGAGCCAAAGGAGTCCGTGGCACACACACAAAAAGTTTAAGAGCCGTGGTGGAAATACGTAAAAATAGAGGTCCTATCACCTTGACTTAATATTGTATTAGTGAAGATTCCTATCAGAGCCCACCCCTGCTCTGGGTTTATTGATTCCTTTAGAATCTCCTCTTTCTTTTCTCCACACCCCCCCTCCCCCCGCCCACCCACCCAATCTTTTGTACATTTTGGGATGGACTTTCTGTGAAAGATTCTTTTTTTTCATAGTCTGGTTGCGAGAGGTACTCGCCTCATCAGGACCAGAAGAGGGTATTACAAGCCTTGATGATTGAGCAGAAAGATCTTAGGACAGCTGGTCAAAACAAGCGTGTCCTGCTTTGTGGGAGGGACAGAGCCTTCCAAACGATCTTTTGGTTAAGACCTTAATTAAAAGCAGCCTAAATTCACTTGTGGCAAGAATTTATTAAAGGAAAATAACTGTGAGCCAATGCCTGTTGTGGTATAAATAAGGGAGCGCGGTAGTGGGAGTCAGGGAGCTTGCATTCTGGTGAGCTGGGTTCAGAACAGCCAGGAAACCCCAACGGCGTCCTCAGTTTGTGATCCATATAATTAGAGGGTGGTTGGTCACTAAGATCTGAGAATCTCTGAACTTGAAGACACTGTGATTTGTGGCATAATTAGGTACAATTTATACTGTGATATCAAGGTGTCGGAAGGAAATTTACAAGTAATGCATCTGTTTCGCTTCTCCTGTGCTGCTTCAATCTTAGACCCGCTGAAAGCATCCAAACGCATCAGTGGATTCTTGAGCATTACCCAAAGCATGGTGCTTGCTATTTCTCTGGAAAATATGCAGAGAAACACAGGTTTCAAACTTCCAGAAGACCTCTATTAAGCTTAGCTCTCGTACCTTGGAGCTTCACTTCTTTGTCTAATTTAGGACCAGAAGGGGGTCAGGTAGCTGAATATCTCTTTCTTGTCCAAACACCCTGTTCACTTCTTCGAGCTTTGTCATGCTTGTGCTCATCCTTGGTATGAGCAAGCCCTGGGCAGCACTGAGCATAGCGAAGGTGCGTGCACTTAATTGGAGCCCGGCAGATGACGAGGGGGTGGGGGACCTAGGGGGTGACCGGTGCCAGGCAGAGGCACTGGAGGGGTGGATACAGGAGCCAGAACAGCTGGCACCCGCCCTGGGGATGCTGCACAGCACCGGTGTGCAAATGAGTGTGGCCTTGGATGAGTGAGGTCAGGATGGACCACTTTTCAGAGCATTTTACGGTAGTTGTTATTTGTTTTTCCCACTTGGAAGTAGTTTAGTGGTGTATCCATTTTCCAAAGGAAAAACAGGAGACCTAGGTTGGTTATAATGTGCCCAAAGTTATAAAATTCACAGTGAACCCCAAGTGCGTGGTAACTTGAATACTGCTTGGCCTTTGATTTGATGGTGAGACCAGACCACTGTAGCATAAATGAAGGTAGCTCACCAAGGCAATTTTTTTTTTTTTTTAGATTTTATTTATTTATTCCTGAGAGACAGAGAGAGAGAGAGGCAGAGACACAGGCAGAGGGAGAAGCAGGCTCCATGCAGGGAGCCCGATGCGGGTCGATCCCAGGGCTCCAGGATCACTCCCTGGGCTGAAGGCAGGCGCCAGACCGCTGAGCCACCCAGGGATCCCTGGCAATTTTTTTAACTTGGAAAGAAAAAAAAAAAAAAAAAACAGAGGGAACCATAAACATCACCAAACCTCACTGAATTGCTCAATACCATAATTAAAGAAATACAGGAGGTAAGAAGGAGCTCCTTCTGTTATTATAGAGTAATAATAATAATAGCAATTATTATGACATTTCTTCCGCTTATTCCTCTCAGCCTCCTCTGGGGAAAAGAGCACTTCACCAAACTAAGATTGTACATTGAAGAATTGTCTTCATGAAAAAGGAATGTCTGAGTTTTTCCTATTATGGTAAAATAGAATTTCTCGCTCTTCCTCTGTACCAGCGTGTTAGATGCTCTCTGATGCTGGTAGTAGCCCTGTCCCCCTCCTCTCTTAAACAGGTATGAGGCAGTGGTGAGAAAGCAGGAAGGTGCAGGGAACATGCTGCCCATAATTGAAGCTCTTGACTTCAGGTAAAGCTCAGATACGGACTCACGTGGAATGTTTAAGAGTGAGGACCATTTAGGCAGTGCGAATGTCTTTTGTACCTCCTAAGACATCAGAAGTCAACATTGCCGGGTGGGATGTTCTCCTGAGAAATTGGAAGTCTCCAGCTTGGACCTGGCGTATATGGAAAGCATTTTGCCGTATTACAGGCAACCGGTTGGTGATTTTGAATAGAATTTATCAGCATTTGAAACGACATCTGTTTAAAAGGAGTAGTGTTTGTCTCTAGGGAAGACTATTCTTATTTCGGCCTCCACTACCCCTGATCTATCTGAAGAGTACACAAATTAGTTGATGCCAATCAAGTTTGGAAGGGTGGCTCCCAACTTGGGAAGAACTAAGAAAAGCTACCATGAGATGCTCTGAAAAGTGGTCCATCCTGACCTCACTCATCCAAGGCCATGTAGGAACCTGCAGAAAACCCTGACTAATTCTAACAATGTTGGTTCTGTAGCATTTGTGTCTCGTTTACTTCTTAGGTTGGGCAAAAGTTGGCAAAATGCATTTTAGAACCCTGTTTTCATGGAGTTAGGGTAGGTCGGGAGCTGTGGACTTGGAGAAGCATCTATTAATCCTGAAGGAGGAAGAGCGTTGACACCAAATTGTGGATAGGAGTGCACACACAAACTGAGGCTGGACAATTTTCTAATCAGCTTGATGGTGAAGGGACTCTAGGGTTCTCCACTCAAGTCATTTCTTTACTGATTAGGAAACTGAGTCCAGGAGCAGATAGAGCCAGTGGGAAGCAGCCTTGGTGACTTGCCTTCCTATGCAGCCTATGTATCCTCGAGCTGTGCCCGGTTATAAGATTTCTTTAATGGCATGTGTTGACTCTTAAGACACTGTGATGGCGAGTACCACAGATTTGACTGGGTAACCTGATCTTTTTTATTTGTGTTAACTTGAGCCGTTAGCATGAGATGGAAAGGGCACTCAGCTTGGACCTGGAGGGCCTGGGTTCAACTTTCAGCTCCTGTGTTAGCTCTGTTTCAGCAAACCTGCGGGCCCCATATTCTTCATCCATAAAATGGGAATACACCACTCACCCAGGTTACCTTACAGAGTTGTGAGGATAAATGGTGGAGGGCCTGGTTTAAAAAAAAAAAAAAGGCGCAAAGTGTTACACAAGTGTGAGAGTGTTAGTCTCACACTTTGGTGATAAACTAAAAGGCACATTTTCAAATTTGGGCTAACTCTCATTTGCATAATCTTGCAAATTCTTTCCCTATTTTTACTCTGTTTTTTTTTTTTTTTTCCTTTAGCATCCCTTCTTGTGAGGCATTTAGAGATCTCTCCTCGTGCGAACTTTGTCTCACAGTGTATACACTTAAAGCATTACTTCTGGTGTAATTTTTCAGTCCGTTGGCCTCTTGGAAATTTTTGATACTCTACTCTGTGTATGATAACTGTGTCCTACGAGGCCACAGGACACTTCAGCAAATGGTCAGGCTTAACATTGTGAAAACCCAAGTGTGCTCTTCAGTGGGGAGAGGAGTGATGGAGTACAGTTTGTGATACACTCATCACCCGGCAGCAGCCCACCTAGGCACAGCCTTGACAGCACAGATTGGAAAGAGATTGGGTAATTATACTCTTTAGTTCTTCTCTGAATATAGCCAGTCTGGGCAATTTGGGCACCAGAGTGAATTTTTAGGCATGGATATCTGGTTAAGTTAGCCAGATAATTGGCAGCTGTCTCCTCTGCTCTCTGCTCTGTAACCTCAGCCTGAATAATTGTCTTTTATTTACTCGTGCAAGCAAGTTGCTTGCTTGTTTCAAACAAAAACGAACTACATGTTAGGTTGGTATTTTAATTGAGCTATTTTTGCTGCTGATTCAGAAATGCTCCACCCCTTGCCAAAGGAGCTGCCCAGATCAGAACCCATTAATTTAGTTGATTTGAGGGCTTCCCTTGTTGACTTGGGGAAAAGACTTAAATATACTAAAAGAGATTGGGGAATTGGTGGCATGAGGTTTTGTGAAACATTCAAAACTTATCTCAAATTCTGACCAAACATTTTTCTACTAATTTTCCTCACTAAATGGAGACTCCAGCTGTATAAATAATGATTTTTGTTTGGAAATATTTCTTCCCTTGTTTTTAGAACCATCGGGGGAATTAAATTATAAATAAGTAGCAAAGAACGACTTTGTCAATGTGGAACAGAATGCAGAATGGCTCAGATTTTGCACTGAGTTCTAGAATGTAGAGACCACCCTTGGCATGGGTTGATGAAGCAAGCTGCCCTTTGGGGAGGAGGCACAGGCTCCCTCGGATGTTCCTTTGTGTGTGTGTCTTTATTTTACATCTTAATTTGTTTGCCCATTTCTCTGTTGGATCTGATTTTAATATACTTCCATATACTCATAACTGATGACAAATGCTATGACGTGTGCCTCTGCAACTGTCTTTTTTCCCCTCATTTTTCCTTTTTAAAGAAAGAAAAAGGAAAAAAACAACAAAAGAAAAAAGAGAGAGAGAGAGTTCACATTTCATTAATCTCACAAACTGTGTCTTGCTTAAGCATACATAATGGAAATGCTTAAAGTTTTGACCACTACCGATGTTTTCTCAGCCTGGCCAGGGTGTGCTACCCCCAGTGTCCTCATCTCCTGACCCCTCCACTGCAATTCCTTGGACTCCTGTTCCTACATATCAGCAATTTATCCATGTTGTTACACTTTGGGCTTCATTACATCCTGAACTCCTCTTTTGTTTAAGGAATACTGTCTTTTTTTCACAAGTACTTACCCAGTGTATACTTCGTTACCACCGAAGAAATCATAGTTATTTGAATAGGTTATGCAGAAGAATCATAACATAGGTTAATAGTGTCAGCATTGTCTTTCATCGAACATTTTTCCAGAATTACTCAATGGAAACAAATGGCCGATGTGAATTTTCACCTTGGCCCCTGCCTGCCTCTGGTCCAGGCAGCTCTAGCTAGCGAAGCATACACATCAGCCCAAAGGAGAGGGGAGGGGACATTGCCTCTGAGTGGGGGAGAGTGGATGATTCACTCACGGGCACATGGGAGGCTTGGCCCCTTTTGTCTCTCTGACTTCTTGGTAGGCAGTCAATGATACCAACAGAAAAATCCCACTTGTCCTACATAGGGTTTACTCTGTTCTCTGGAACCTACTGGAGAAACTGAAATTTTCTTTCCAAAATGATCTTAAGTGTTGCTAGTTACCACCTGTGTGAAAACTCATTAAGAATGACTTATTTTCCTTTGGAAGGAGAGGTCACATACTGGAGGTACCAGTGCAGCACAGGACCGAGGATCGTAAGCCTCCTCCTTTAACCCTGGGGCCCAGATTTGTTGGAGCCTACTTGTGCCAGGGCTAATTTCAGTGGACAAGGACAAGAACGGTGACCAGAGAAGGGGGTGGGAAGACCCAGAAGGGGTAAGGGCATCCCTTGGGAATCCTTGTTTTATTTTAGTAGAATACATATAATATGAAACTTATCATTTTTAGATGTATAATTTGGTGTCATTAAGTACATTTATAGTGTTGTGCAACTATCACTAGTGTTCATTTCTAGATTTTTCCCCCCCACCATCCTTAACAGATACTCCACACTTAATAAACAATCACCCCCACGCCCCTCTCTTCCCAGTTCCTAGGCAAGCACTGTTCTACTTACCGTCTCTGAATTTGATTACTCTAGGTGCTTCCTATAAGTGGAGTCAGAATATTTGTACTTTTGTGCCTGTCTTATTTCACTTAGCATAGTATTTTCAGGGTCCATCCCTGTTGTAACATGTCAGAATGCCATTCCTTTTTAGTGGCCGAGTAATATTCCATTAAGTATATGTATCCCCATTTGTTTATCCATTCATCTCTCGATGGGTTGTTTCCAGCATCAGGTTACTGTGAGGAAAGCTGTTATGAACCCTGGCATAGAACTGTGTGTTTGAGTCCCGGCTTTCAATTCCTTTGAGTATATACCCAGAATTGGGACTGTTAAATTGTATGGTATGTCTGTGTTTAACTTTTTGAGGAACCACCCAACTTTTCTCCACAGTGGCTGCACCATTTTATGTTCCCACCAGTACACAAGTGGGAGACCCTTGTGTTGACCCCCTCTGAATGTCACCTAACTGATGTGCTCTCCAGGCCTCATTCTAGGGGGTTGGCTTTGATTGAGGAAAGGGCCATTTTTGTTCTGTCCTTTACTGGTGAATATGCCAGCCTGTGTATAGGGTACCAGAAGGCTTCCTGTGGCTGTGGGGTCCAGTGCGGTGCTGCTTTGTATTCTTCACTTGTAAAGGGAGCCAGCGTGGTGAAGTGTGCTCACCCCGCCTCCTCCAGAAACAATCTGCCCGTGAGTCTTTTCATTATCCTGGTAACCAGCTTCTTAATAGCTGCTGGTTCATCTAAATGAAAAATTTATCTTGCGCTGCTTACCAAAGGAAAGGCTCCTCATATGTCAGATATTATTTTACCAATTATGTTGGAAACTTCTGCACTTTCTTTATTTCTTAAAGTGAAGTTTAGAATTATTTGGGTTCCAATAACATTCAGCTCTTTATCCCTTTTTATCATTATGTAGTAACAATAAATTACGCAGAGTCTCAAATTATTTGAAAAGCTATAACACATTCAATTATATATGTGTTTGTGAATGTGCATATTTATATCAGGACGCAATTCCTTTCATTGATCGATGTAGATAAAGCCTTTAGTAAACATTTAGGTTTCTCGATTAATCATTTTATAGAAACCTCAGTCCACTTTTTATTTAACCTTTGAGACGTTTGTGTGAAGCAGGTGGCTCATGAGCACCTTTATCTTCTTTTGGCAGATTCGGAAACCAGTGTGTCTGTCAACAAGGAAAGTGGGACCTGCCCGAGAATTCCCATTGGGACAGTGTGGGAGGAGCAAGTGTAGACTGAATGGCACTGGAGCTGCCCCAAATGGGAGGGGGGCACAGGTTGGGACAGAGATAATCTGCTTTCATCTCTGGGGTATCTCTCCGTAGGTGTGCAAGCCCCTGGCCCTCATTCTTTTTCTCTTCATAGAGTTACTATGTTGGGTTTGTAAGTGGTTGCCCTGCACCATAACTCAGAGCTGCCCCAGACCTTAAGCTCTTCACAGAATGTACACGTCGTTCATCTGAAATCCCCAGCGTGGTTGTTGATCATATTGCTTGAAAACTGTAGTGCCTCAGATACTGTCTCAGCCTGTGGGAATTCCAGTAGCTTGATCGCCTATGGAAATTATTTGTTAATAATAGTTTGTTGTGCCCACCGATATTACGTCTTCCATCCAGTTAAAAATTATTTTATTTATTTTATTTCAATTTCCTATCGCTACTTTATTCTCATTTAGCTTTTGAAATGATAGAACACTCTTCCCAGCTAGATTGTAAGCTTTCTAGAGATATATGTCACCTATTTGCAATCCTGTGGCATCTCCTATATTGTAGATACATGCCACATACTTAGGATTTGATACGGTGCTTTTAGGCACTGAGATTTGTATTTAAACTTTTTTTAAGATTTTATTTATTTATTTATATGACAGAGAGAGCGCGAGAGCACAAGCAGGGGGAAGGGGCAGAGGGAGAAGCAGACTCTCCACTGTTCAGGGAGCCCGATGTGGGGCTCAGTCCCAGGACCCTGGGATCATGACCTGAGCTAAAGACAGATGCTTGACTGACTGAGCCACCCAGGTGCCCTGGCAAGAAGATTTTTTTTTTAAGATTTTATTTATTTATTCATGAGAGACACAGAGAGAGAGAGAGGCAGAGACACAGGCAGAGGGAGAAACAGGCTCCATGCAGAGAGCCTGACGTGGGACTTGATCCTGGGACTCCAGGATCAGGCCCTGGGCTGAAGGCGGCATTAAACTGCTGAGCCACCCAGGCTGCCCTGGCAAGGAGATTTTTAATACTAGGTACTCATGATTCATAATGAGTTCAGTCTTTGTAAAATAAACTTACTCAAATTCTTAAGATGTCCATTTTTTCAGTAGAGCTACACAGTTGACTCCCCAGACAGATGAAAGACTTGCCTGTTTCTTAGTTCCTTCACAAAAGAATAGTAGCATCTAGCACGGTCCCTGTGGGTCCTCCACCTCCACCCGAAGTCAAGGTATAGACTTGTTCCTCTGCCTTCCCTGGCAGCATCCAGATCCCAATGCAGGAAAGCAGCGTGTGTGCTGGTCCTGCAGTTATGCACGGCTTATTACCCACATGCCCACCCAGAAGCAAGATCCTTGGAAATGAAAGGTTATGTCAAACAAACAAAAAACCCACAAAGCACAGAAAACACATTTTCTTAACCATTCAACACTTAATTGAAAGTCTTGGGAAGTGTTGCACAGTTAAACCAAAATTCACAGGAAGTCCCCCTGCATCCGGGGGTGGAAGGGGTGGTCCAGGCCTGGGCTTTGGACCTTTTGCGCCTGGACCACTGGGCTTGTGTTCTGAGGCTAGGTTCCCTGAGGGCAGGAGTCACACTGAGCACCAGGCCTCCCACAGTCCAGGTCACACCAGGGCTCAATACCTGTCTTCTGAACTGAGCTGCTCGTAGCCCTGGACACTTCACAGTTTTCCAGGCCTGCAGTTCATCTCATGTCAGCGTGGAAGAGAAGGGAGCAGATCATAGCAGATGTTCCTTTCGGATAGGAATGTGCATTTTCTCCATTTTCTGAGACCTACACTTCCTCTTTTATGTCCATATACATCTTACCGTATCTCTCTACATTTGTTTACAAAACCACAGTACATTTTGCAACCAGTTGCTTCTTAGAGCCAAGGACATTGTCTTCACTTTGCTCTTAGAGGCGGATTAGCTATTAGAAAGATGGGTGCAAGTCTCCACTTTGCCACTCCCTGGCTGATGTTCAGTGTCCCCATCTGGGACTTAGAAGTTTGGGGAAGATGAAATAATATTGTCTAACACAGCAATCTGACTTTCAAGAGAGGCTCGGCACTACAATCATTTTGTACAATCATTTTGCCCAAAGGTCAGGGATTCACACTTGAATGCATAAGGATGGCCTACTGGATGCGTACGGGTGTGTGATACCACGTGTCCACGTGGGCAGCACCAAAGGTTGGGAGCATCGCTGACCCCCTGATGGAAAATATCTGTTTCTATACTAGGAAACGGAAAGTGATTGGCAATTTACCCTCTATATTATTTTTGACCGGATGAACAACACGTTGCATTAGAGGGAAACTAGAAAGTTAAAAGTTAAAACAGATAAATCTCAAGAAAAAAGCAGTGTCACGTAATGTTACTGTTCCACTACATTCTTTTTTTTTTTTTTTTTTAAGATTTTTTAAAATGTATTCATGAGAGACACAGAGAGGCAGACACATAGGCAGAGGGAGAAGCTGGCTTCCCTGCAGGGAGTCCGATGTGGGACTTGATCCCAGGACTCTGGGATCATGAGCTGAGCCAAAGGCAGACCCTCATCCACTGAGCCACGCAGGTGCCCCTCTACTGCATCTTTATAAAGAAATGCAACCACCATGTGCCCAAACGATGATCGTTTTTTAAGTTGTCTTTCTTGGGTAATATCAGGATGCAGTGTAATAAGTTAGATTAATGTATTAGCTTGTGTCTCCTTGTCAAGCAAAATAGGTAGGTCCGCAGAGCATAGAGGACAGAGGACACTCCCTATCACCTGTTTAATGTCATTTTGAAGGGAAATAGAACCAGGCAATGCCTGGTGTTCTGCAGCTTTTGACAGACATGGGGGCAGGGCACTGCCTGTCTTGTGAGGTTTCTTGCCCAAGGGACAAATGAGCTAAGCAATACTGCATTATTGTGTATGTATGGAGAGAGGCAGAGCCAATAAGTCTTGTCATTTTGCTTTGTCTCTGACAACCCACCCCCAGCCCTCAACCCAGAAATGTAATCATAACCCCAAGCTACTGCTTTGTCTGCTTGAGCTTCTAAACTCGAACAGGTCCTGGAGGCAATTCACCACTGCATCAGATTGAGAACCACAGCAATCTTCTGGGATTTTTTTTTTCCCCCAGAATGTCTGAGATTTGCACCGAATCAGTCTTCAAGGATAGGGGACAGGATGAAATAGAGAATTTATTTGTATGTTATGTCATCTTGTGCTGTATAATCAGGAGCCAGATATCTAAAGGATTAAGCTCTGAAGTCACTTTATGCATACTTTGGGTTACAACACACCCATTCATTGTAAGCAGTCATCAACAAGAACCCACAGTCACTGACATAATTTATTCCTGCCAGGAACTTGGGTTTTTTAAGTGACAGAGTAAGTTAGCAGAATTAAGCCACCTAACTTTCCAGTCTCTGTTCATGTGGCTGGAAAAAAGATCCTTGTGAGATCTCAGGTACCATCACTGCATTTGGGGGATGAGCAAATGGAGGCCCAGAGAGGGGAAGTGACTTGCCCAGGGCCACACACTCATGGAGTTAGGTCAAGGACTAGAGAACTGGCCATTCTGGATGCTCTGTCCTTGGGTCTTTCCACTCTAATTCCTTGTGACACAATAGCTAGGACTCTCCTCAAGTGTCATTCCTGAGGTTGATATGAAAAATTTTTCTCTTGTCCAACCCCATTCTCTTTTCCCAAGTGGATCACATATGGGAGCTTTAGAAGCCGAGCAAGGGATGCTGAAAAGCTAATTTGTGTAGGGGGCTTTTTTGGTTTGGTTGTCAGGAGTGCTCTCCACGCATTAGCTTAGAAACATCTCCAGATAAATGATAATCAGCTCTCCAAGGAGTGCTAGTGGGACCGGCATGTTCCCTGCCCACTCTAGTATATATGCTCCTGGAAAGTCTGGCATCAAGAATCATCAGTACAGGGAGGGTCAGCAGACATGGCTTCTTTCATTGATAATATGACAGACGATCATAGAATTGTAGCTCCAGAGCCTTGACATGAGCCCAGGGTAAGTTACATGTGTTTGTCTTTATTTCAGTTTTTTACATAACATTTATATAAGGTTTATATTAAATTTTTATAAATTTTATGTAACAGTCTAAATATAGGGCATAATGTTAAAATGTGATGTTTTAGGGAATATGTAAAAGCTGGCATCTCTTCCAGGAGACAGGGAGGTACCAGAAACCCTCGGTTACTATGACTCCTTTGTATACTCTGCGTGGTATACTCTGTACAGTATCGAAAGGTGTTTCCTCATTTTGAGTTAGATAAGAGACAGTCTTAAGAGGTGGGGGAAGGGTTGATTGTATTGCTTGTCTGGTCTGGGGAATTTTATATAATATTAAAGTCAATAATTAGGCACTGATGTTGATTGCTTATTTATTAAAACAAAGGGGGGTGGGTGGAAATGCCACAAAGTGAGAAGCATTCTAGGGCTAACATCTGAGCTTCACTTAAAAGCATGGGTTCCAAAGAAATGTAAATTCATTGGCTTAATTGGAAGAGAGTATTTATAGAAATTGAATGATCCAGTAAAAACTAAAAGCCTGGCTTCTTTCATCTTCTGAGGCCCTAGTAAATGCTGTTCTGAAAGCCCTTGCATACAAAGTGGACTTTGCCATCCGATGTCTGGCCTCCTGGAGGTCAATAACTTTGCCAAGCCCTATCACTTGACTGGTATTTACCAAGTACTTAGGGATGTGTGTGCGTGTGTGCACACACATGTACACTTGGCTTTGAATTGTGCTGAAAGCATGTAAAGAAAAAATATGTTCACATACACCAAAGTTTTCTTGTTGATTATATAACAATTTGATTTTTAATAGCTTTATAAAGGAACTGTGTAAGAAGGTACACATGAAAATCGGGCTCTCAAACCTGGTCTCCCTACCACCACCACCACCACCACACTGTCCTCCTGTGCCTTTTACGGTTCATTTCCCTAGTTTGTTGTGAATTCTTCCACTGTTGATGCAAATTCAAGAAATAAAATATTTTTCGCTTTCTTAGAAAAGATATCTATATGTTATTCTCTACCTCCTTCTTACATTTAGTGATACTCTTTAATGAGCTTTCCAGAACATACAGAACTGCCTGGTATGTTTTATCTTCCCGTGTATGGATGTACCATAGTTATTGAATCAATCTCCTGTGAATAGACGCCTGGATTCTTTCAACTTTCAGCTCTCTTTTTGTTTTTATTTTTTAAGATTTTATTTATTTATTTATTTATTTATTTATTTATTTATTTATTTATTTATTTATTTATGCGAGACACAGAGAGAGAGGCAGAGACACACAGGGAGAGGGAGAAGCAGGCTCCATGCAGGGAGCCCAATGTGGAACTCGATCCCTGAACTCTGAGATCACGCTCTGGGCCAAAGGCAGACGCTCAACCACTGAGCCACCCAGGCGTCCCCAACCTTCAGCTGTTACGAACAAAGTGGCACGTTTCTCAGTTTCTACAGGGGCAAGTGTACCTGTATGGTAGCTTATTGCAAGATGGGTTGGAATTCTGGCCAGAGGATATGTGCGAATGAATTTGTGGTGGTGGTGATTGCCCTTTCTTAGGACTGTTGCATTTTTGCCCTCCTACCAACAACTTAGGAGAGCTTCACCAACAAAAGGGGTCATCACCCTTTTGGTTTTTAGCCAATCTGATATGCGAAGTAGAATATTGATACGGTTTGAGTGTGCATGCCTTTTTGTAAGTGTGAGGTTGGACATCTGTTAGGTTTAGATGCCTTGTGTGTGTGTGTGTGTGTGTGTGTGTGTGGACTGTATGTTCCTGTACTTATTCTTCTATTGGTTTGTTGATCTTATCCTTATTGATCTATAAGGCTCTTTATATAATAGGGAGCTTAATTAGCTCTAAGTCCATGTTACGATTCCCAGACAGTGTTCTCAATTAGTCCTTTTCTTAGTCTTTGGAGTTTTATGTGTCCCGTACAGGCAGTGATATTCATGTAGCAGAGTTTTTCCATTTTTTTCTTTTTTGTCTTCCAGACTCGGAGTAAGTTAGAAGGCATACTCCACTATGCTGCTTCAACATACAACATACAGAAGTTGACCCCCCCCCCCGTTTTTTTGCAGAATTTGTGGGTATTTTTTTACATTTAAATATTTACACCATTTGAGGCTTACCCTCTATTCTGTAACATATGGATTCAACATTATTTTTCCCAGTTATCTCAGTTGCCCCAATCCCTGAGTTTAAAAAAAGCCTACCTTTGCCTCCCCTAAAGTGCCACATTATAAAATAAAACATTTTATTAGTGAAAAATAAAAATAGCCATGACTCCCTTGTGAAACAAATCATAGGTGAACATTTTGTAGAGAGAATGTTTAGATCCTTCTCTTAAGGCAACTCTTCCATTTTCTACGCCAAAGGTGACGTTTCCTCATGAGTTGAATGAATGAAGTTAACTGAACCCATCTGTTCCTCTCTGGAGGGATGATAAAATTTTGCCTCCTGACATCTCAAGATTTATCCTAAGACCATGTATCTTACTCACAAAGCCTGAAGCAGGACAGAACTATTTCTTGATACCACTCAAGAATCACACCACTTGTGAGCCCTTAAAATGGATTCTCAAAGTGTGTCCTCAGACCAGCAGCCTCAGCATCACCTAGGAACTTGTCAGAAGAGCACATTCCCATCCTCCACATACAATCACAGAGCCTATGTGGTGGCGCCTGATAATCTGCGAGGAGTAAGCCCACCAGGTGATTCTGAGCTTGCCCAAGTTTGAGACCCATGGCCTTCCAAGTTATATTTAATCTTGGTGGGAACCTACAGCCCTATCGTGCTGCTTTCCTGGTAGATGGTGGATGGGGTTGGGCCCTTCTTGATATGGAAACGCAAACACCAGCACTAAACAACATCTTGTTCTCCGACAGTGGTATTCTTAGAGTAGAAAACTTCCCTGGATTTTTCCAGAAGTCACAAAGCTATCCCCCTTAGGCTTTGGACTAGAACATCTTACATCCAAAATCCTGCGATTGGGTCAGTGATTCCCTTTGTCCTATAATAAAAAACCAGCAAAACTGGTTCCTATAATATGCTAGGAAGTTTTGTAGCATTGAAGACTTGTCTTACCTCTACAAAAGCATCATTGTTCCTTGTCGTCCTTTGCCCCTCTGCCTTTAAAAATAATTTGATATCCTAACAGAATCCATATTTACCTCTGATGACTGTTAGCCACACCATAATTATGCTTATATTTGGCAGGTTAAGGCGGACTTGCCATAAACAGCTGTAATTGCCAACCAGGACTCAGCTTAGAGCAGCGGTTCTGAAACTCTGCTGTACATGAGAATCAGCTGGGCAGCTTTGAAAAGTCCTGCCACCCAGACCACACCGGTATACGAAAACCAGTCTCTCAAGGGTGGGACCCAAGGCATCAGACTTTTCTTTTCTTTTCTTTTTTTTTTTTTTTTTTTTTTTAAGATTTTAGTGATCCCTGGGTGGCGCAGCGGTTTGGCGCCTGCCTTTGGCCCAGGGCGCGATCCTGGAGACCCGGGATCGAATCCCACGTCGGGCTCCCGGTGCATGGAGCCTGCTTCTCTCTCTGCCTCTCTCTCTATCTCTCTGTGACTATCATAAATAAATAAAAATTTAAAAAAAAAAGATTTTATTTATTTACTCATGAGAGACACACAGAGAGGCAGAGACCTAGGGAGAGGGAGAAGCAGGCTCCCTATGGGGAGCTGGATGTGGACTCAGTCCCAGGACCCTGGGGTCACACCCTGAGCCCAAGGCCAACACTCAACCGCTGAGCCACCCAGTTGCCCCTCAAAATTTCCTACTGAATTCCTGTGTGTCTCCCAGCTCCAGAACCAGAACTTGTACACTTGTTTTAAAGTGATTTGGGTTGTCACAACAAGGAGTGTGACCAGGAGCAGATACCACTGCATGTGAGGAGGTGGTCCTGAAAATGGCAAATGCAATCCAAACAAGACATTTGTAGTTGAAATAGCAACTTGTTTGAAACTCAGATCACCTCCATTTTGGGTGACTTTCTCATCTTCCGAAAGAAGCCATGTTGAGGCAAGCTTTTCTCTGTATCCTCTGCATTTCATCATAATAGCCTTGCTGATTTTGTTATAACTGCAGGGCAAGTGATGAGGACTTGGGGGGAGGGAGGACAATATTGGGCCATCCCACCAACTCTGCTTTGATGCATTTAACAAATTGATTCAAACCCTTTGTGGAAACTTTTGATTCCCACCCCCCCGCCCCCCCAGAAGCTTCTGTTCTCTAAGCTCTGGTCCTTGTTAGACCTTTTCGCACTTTTTTGGCATCAGATACAGCAGCAGTTATAATCCCTCCTGGAAGCCCGTGATTTTATTAATTGACCCCTGCTGTACAAGTTTCCTCTACAAACTAAGTCACAAATTAAGAGACCTCAAGTATTACATTTTCCCTTAAGATTCTATGATGGTTTTCAAAGTAGATTTCTCTAACCTTATGTTGATAACTATAGTCAAGTAGAAATTTCTGGTGAATTGAACGCTTTCCAGGTTCTTGTCGATACACACGGGGGCAAGGAATCTTGCTCAAAGATGGTGAGCACAGGTGGACAAAAGAGGTGAGCTTTATAGGTGGGTGAGGCTTCCAGAGACTCTTAGGGATATTTCTAGTCTTCTGTACACTTTGTACAATGAGGAAGCCACGGCCCAGGAAGGCTCTGTATCTTGGCCAAGGTTTCTTGCCATTTCTCTACAATCTTACAGTTTAAAAAAAAATTTTTTTAAGTTACATTTTGCAAACTGACAGAATTATATAATATGATGGAAATAACACTCATTTTAATGTATCTGTTCCTGTAGTGTCTTATTTTATTCACCTTTATAAACCACTCTGAGAATATCATCATGAAGAACATTCTCCTAAATTGGAATGTGATTCAAACAGCCCTCTTTTCCTCTCTGATTTTTGTGAAGTCACTGCCTACACGTGTGTGCATCCTAGTGAGCAATCATTGTATGAGTACAAATAGAAATAGATTTTGTAAAAGATTGTCAGTCCATTAGTTAAGAAAAGTGTCAAGGTAAATTATAAGACTTATTAATCATGTGATTAATAAAACTATCAAGGTTTTTTTTGGATTGCTTAATTTTGTTTTATAAAGTTAATGTTCTCAGATATGTAAACTTCAAATGATCCATAGAGATCTTGAAGCTTTATTTATCACACAGATAAGCATTTATTTTCTTAGTAAGCAGATATTTTGCATTCATAATAACTAACTGCAAAAAAGTTAACACCGGCAATAGGAAACTCTAGATGAATTCTCAGGTGAGACCTCCTGTAAAGCCTGAGATTCACTGAGGGTCATTCATCAAGAAGGCAATGCATTTCAGGTTTATGAACTCAATTTTGCACACAGGTGAGCTTTCAGGTTGAGAACCAGTGGGAGGAGAGACAGTGGGAGGATCTGATGTATGTGGGGCTTCAGAGATGAGAGGGTTTCTCCTTGGTGCAACCCCCACCCCTTGCCTACATCTGGAAATAAGTATAGATTAGGGAGAAATTGTCCTCCAAAGTGTCAGGTTCCAGTGGAGTACTTTTTGAGATCCTTAGAGCTCTCTTTAGTTTCCCAGTTAATAGTATCAGTTGAGGGACGCCTGGGTGGCTCAGCAGTTTAGTGCCTGCCTTTGGCACAGGGCATGATCCTGGAGTCCCGGAGTCAAGTCCCACATTGGGCTCCCTGCAAGGCGCCTGCTTCTCCCTCTGCCTGTGTCTTTGCTTCTCTCTCTTTCCCTTTCTTTCTCTGTCTCTCATGAATAAATAAAATCTTTAATAAAAAAAAAATCTATATATCAGTTGAGGTAACATCTGATGCCTGGAATTATCCTCAAGTATATAGGCTAGAGTAGGAAGGGGTCAATAAGCAAGGAAAAAAAATCTGCCTGTAGAAAAGGAGGCAGGCCATCAGAGTGGCCACCTAACTGGACATGCTACTCATTCATGTCCCTTGAGAGAGCCTCATTGGCTCCACTTGAGCTTCAGACCCATTCAGATAAACGTTGCTTTTCCTGTAATCATGGAGCTGCTAGATAGACTCAGGTCCTTGATAAATTTTATTGATTTTTTTTTAAAGATTTATTTATTTTAGAGAGAGCATGAGCGGGGGGTGGGGGGACAGAGGGAGAGAGAGAGAGAGAGAGAGAATCCCAAGTAGACTCCCTGTGGAGCCCGATGTGGTGCTTGATCCCACGACCCTGAGATCGTGATCCCAGCTGAAACCAAGAGTTAGACACTGAACTGACTGGTCCACTCTGGTGCCCCTGTTAACTATTTTTTTTATTATTAATAAAGGTTAGCATTATCATCCCTTTCCTATATAACACTAGCCTAGCTTTTTTTTTGTTCAAAACTAGTTTAAAAAACATTTTCTTTGTCCACATGTTCATTTAATTTGGTATTACCAACTTTGTGTATCTTCAAAGCTATTGTACCACCACACTCCATCCTACATTTTTCATAGCATTTATTCCTGGGACGTTTTCAAGATCTTCTATGCATGTGGAAAAGGAACACAATTTCAAACACAGTTCAGTAGCAATCACTGCCCTAGACCTTTCTGGTCTGATTTTTCTTCTTTGCTTCATAGGTTGTGTCTCATTATGAAGTTGATAAAAGCTAAGACCTTGTTCTGAACCTTTAGTGAGTAAGTCACAGGCTCCCAAGTCATGATCTCTATCAGAATGTTGGCCCAGTTATTCCAACAGGGAGCTAATGTCTGATTCATGTAACAGAACCTGGGGAGTCATAAAATTGCAGGATGTAAGTGGAGGATGTGACTCCTTCCAAAGAGTTGTACTTTTTCTGTTTCGATGGTGATGTTGGTCTGCCCTGTAAATCAAGAGGATCCATCCTTGTGTTTTCCGGATAAAGCAGAAGCAATACCTGCTAGCACAGGACTGAAGTCCTGCCTGTCCTCCCAGCCTGGTCTGGCTCCTCTCTGAACCCCCTCCTAGACTATTTCTCTGTTTCCTCAGCCTCAGGAAGTTCATGGGTGGTTTGGAGGTAAATTTCTGTTCCCTGGTGATTGTTGCTTTTATGAAAGTTGAATTCTAATCTTAGGGCCAATCCATGTCTTTTCAGTGTAACTTTACTCACCTGCCCCAGGATTCCATTTGATCCTTTAAACTCTAGGAGATTTCTCAAAAATAGGTCATCAACCTGTTGGTAAAACCCTGCCATGGCAAAGGGGCAAAATTTGCTTATATGTGTGAATAATGCTTTATGAATATTCTTTTCCCAGAAACAAGATTCCAGGATGCTTCTCTGGAAATTATTGGGAAAAAAACAAATAGGATAATGGAGGGGTCTAGCATCTAACCCATTCTGGGTGTTTTAGGGTGATGTACCTACCTCCAGAGTTGCTTAATCCTTTACCTGCCACATTGCAGATTGTGTGAATTGGGGTCTAAGTCCTATTTTCTGGTTGTTTGCTCTTCAGTAATCTAGCTAGGAAGAGGCCCAGTGAGAGGAATGAATGCACAGGGATTATTGATGGGGACTCATTCATCCCAGGAACACCACCTGTGAAAACCAACTATCCCTCATATCGTTAGATGAAGAGACTATTCTGCATTCCTCCTGTTACTGACATATGTGAAATACTGCTTCTGAATAGTCAGGGTATCTGAGGATTGATGTCACTATGTATATATTAATTTTTGTTCCATCACAACTTTTCATCCCCAGGACTTACATATTTTGTAACTGGGAGTTTGTGCCTTTTAATCCCCTTCCCCTATACATTGATCTTTTTAAATGCAGAGAAATTTTCATCTTAACAAGTTAAAGGTTTGTTATAGGACCCACTTTTCCGTAATTAAAATAATCTGCAGTTGACCTTGTGTAGGTCCACTTATATGCAGATTTTTTTCAGTAAATGCAGTATGGTACTATTAAATGTATTTTCCTTGTGATTTTTTTCTTTTCGGTAGCATACTTTATTGTCAGAGTCTAATATATAATACACATGATATACAAAATATGTATTAACTGTTTATGTTGTCAGTAAGGCTTCCAGTCAGTAGTAGGTTATTAGTAGTTAAGTTTGGGGGAGCTGGATGTTATATGCAATTTTTGACTGCCTGAGGGGTCAGTGCCCCAACCCCTGTGTTCAAGGGTCAACCATCTATGAAAGGACACAGTAGGCACTGGATAAATTTTAGTTTCCTTTCTAAAAATTTGGGAACTATAGGAAAGTGTAGAGAAGTGATAATTATAAGAAATGGCCACTAATTCTAAAATCCAAAGGCTCCCACCCCCATTCCTTCCTTCCTTCTTGTCATCCAGCCATTCATTCACTGAACTTTGTCCTTTATCATTCTCCTGGAGAACCTCCATGCCCTGGCCCACAGAACCCCCCATTTCAGGACTTCTCCTGGCATGGCTGGCCCCCACTGTCCCTACCTTTAACTTCTGGTTCCTCGGATTTCTCATAATTTCTTTGGTGCTTGGGCTGTTACTGTGTTTTTAACATGTGTTTCCTTTGTTTATATTCCTTTGCTTTTTGTAATTATTTATTTATTTGAAAGAGAGAGAGAGCACACAAGTAGGAGGAGGGGCAGAGAGAATCTCAAGCAGACTCTCCATTGATTACAGAGCCTGATGCAGGGCTTTATCTCCCCACCCTGAGATCATGACCTGAGCGGAAATCAAGAATTGGCCACAACAGACTGAGCCCCCCAATGCCCCTCCCTTTGTTTATATTCTGGTTTCATCAGTTTAACATGAACAACAGAGATACTGTTTTTTTGCATACCTTCCATCAGTAGACGGTTCTGACTTCCTCTACTCTTCACTTCCCTCCTCACTGACCAGCTTCCTTCCAGGCCTTCTCTGGGTTTGTTTTTACATAGGAAATCCTACTGCAAATTCTGTTCTGGCTTGCTTTTTTTCTTACTAGATAAAGCTAAAGATGGACCCTACCATAGAATATAGGAGCTACATAATGTTCTCCAATGCGGGTATATGACAGAATGGTTTACTTAACTATCCCCCTGTTAATGGACAACAGACATTTAGGGTTGTTTTTTTTTTTAACTTCCTGTGTTAAATATAATGTTGTTACAAACTTCCTGTACATGCCTCCCTGTGTATATTTTTGTAGTGTTTCTCTAGGATAAATTGATTTCCAGAAGTACCATTGTGGGATCAAAAGGACATGCCTGTTTAAAATATTAATAATATTGCCAGATTTTGCTCCAGGTGGTTGGTCACATACCCATACTTCTCCCTTGCCAGCTGACTCCTACTCATTTTGAATTTTTAAAATTCTATTATATTTCAGATACAAAAGGTAGAAAGAATAGCACCATATAATACATCAACAACGCAGTTGAAGATTCTTGTTTCCCTCCCCAATTGCTTTTTCTCTTTTTCTTCTCTATTTTCTGTGTTTCTCATACTTTTCTACCTATGTCTTATGTGTGTATACTCATACCGCGTATGTATTACCCTAATGCTATTTAATAAGGTTTTTAACGTTTTAAATTTTTATGTAAGGGTACCATGTCCATTCTGTGGTAGGTTTTTTCTTTTCTTTTCTTTTTTTTTTTTTTTTTTTTTTTTTTTTACTCAGAATATGTATGATTTATCCAAGTTGATAGCTATAGCCTGGTACAAATTCTAGTTCATGCCTCCAGATGTGCAAGAGTTTATGGTTCATACTGATGGTTTTCATTAAGTATGGATAAAACTTTCATCCAAAGGGTTTGCACCCATTATCCCCCACCCACTCACTAGGAAGGTGTAACAATTTTGCATGTTTGCAACAGCTGGTATTTTCAGACTTCACAATTTTTGCCCCCTGGTGAGTAAAAAGATCCTTTCTTTTTAATTTACATTTCCCAAATGATATATTTTAATAATCTGACTATTTAGTACCGACTTCTGGGAATCACCTGTTCCTACACTTTTTTCTCGAGTTTTATTCCCTTCCACTTTCTTACCAGTTTCTACTAATTCTTTTATCTTTCTCAGATAATAATTTTTAGGGTATTATGTGCATTGTGCATATCTTCTCCTGACCAGTGGCTTGACTTTATTGTGGTCTTTTGATGACTAGAGTTGATTTTTTTTAATATTTTTTATTTATTTATTCATTAGAGACACAGAGAGAGAGAGAGAGAAAGAGGCAGAGACACAGGCAGAGGGAGAAGCAGGCTCCGTGAGGGAGCCTGACATGGGACTTGATCCCGGGTCTCCAGGATCATACCCTAGGCTTAAGCCAGCACTAAACTGCTGAGCCACTGGGGCTGCCCTAGAGTTAATTTTAATGTGGTTTTTCACATGTATGATTTGTGCGTTTCTTTCTTAGGAAAAACCTGAAGCCAATTATTTCTTTTGTTTCTTCTCATAGCTGTAGGATTTAGTCCCTTCATTTAGATTTGCGATTGAATTTTGTATGTGGTTTGAAGTAGGGATCCAGATTTTTTTTTTTCTTCTCAGATAAGCAGTTGTCCTGGCACCATTTGTTAAATAATCATCCTTTGGTAGCTACACTTGTGGTGACCATAGCAGAATGTAAAGGGTTGTTGAATCACTATTCTGTACACCTGAAACTAATGTTGTGGTATGTGTCAACTATACTTCAATTAAAAAAAAAAACATACACATAAACAAAAAATAGTCATCCTTTCCAGCAATCTGCAGTGCCTCATTTGCAATACATGAGATTTCCATGTATGTGTGGAATTGTTTCTGGATTTTCTATTCTGTTCTCTTGGTCTGTTTGCCTATCCCTGTGCCAATACACATCTTATTAATTACTATAATTTTACAGTACAAGTCTGGATATCCAGTAGTGCAAGTCTCTGCCTTGTTCTTAAATTCTTCAAAATTTTCTTGGTTATTCTTGGCTCTTTGTACTCACCCTATTCATTCTTTAGGTATGCTTAAGATTATACCACTTACCTTATGATAATATAATAAAGGCCCCTTCTGGCCTTTATGCTAGTATTGTCTTGTATTTTACTTACACATATGGTATAAATCCCATAATATAATTTACTGGTTTTGCTTAGTTAATTGTCTTATATAGAGATTTAAATATAAGGGGAAGAGTAAGTCACATATGTACCATGTAGTTACCATTTGTGATACAATTTCTTCATATAGATCCATATTTCCAGCTGGCATCATTTCCTTCTGCTTGAAGGTCTTCCTTTAATATTTCTCTCACTATGAATCCACTGGATTTAAGAAAATCCTTAAGCTTTTCTATAACTGGAAAAGTATTTGCCTTTGGATTTTGAAAGATATTTTTGTTAGGTATGGAATTCTAGCTTGACAGTTTCTTTCACTTTTAAAAAAATGCTGCTACACTGTCTTCTGGCTACATTATAACCAATGAGAATTCTTGTTTTTGTTTTTCTGTAACCTATTCCTCCACTCACCCCCACTAACTTTTGAGATTTTTTTCTCTTCATCACTGATTATGAGCAATTTGACTGTGATGTGCCTTGTTACAGTTTTTTATGTTTTCTTGTGTTTGAGATTCATTGAGCTCATTGAATCTGTAGGTTTAAATCATTGATAATGCCTCTTAACTTTTTGAACATGTGGAATACAGTCACATTAACTTTTAACTTTTTTCTATGTCTTTGTCAACTAATTCTAATTGTTCATAGAATTAGGTTCGTAGAATTAGTATGTAGTATGTACAGTATTACATAATACTAATGTTATTAGTATTATGTCAGTTTTGATTGATTTTTCTCCTGAGTCTGGGTCATATTTTCATGCTTCCTTCGAAGCCAGGTAATCTTTGGTTGAATGATAGTCATTATTGGATGCTGGACATTTTTGTATTTCTGTAAATATTCTTCAGTTTTGCTCTGAGATGTCATTAGATTTCTTAGAAACAATTTGATCTTTCAGTTTTTGCTTTGTAGGATGGGACCAGAGCAGTATTATTCTAGGGCTAATTTTGCCTTGCCAATGTACCAACATCATTCTGAGTACTCTACCCATGCCTCTGAGTTATGAGGCTGCTTTTTTATTTGGTTTGGTTTTTTGGTGCTTTTTTCCCCCAGTCTTGTCTGCTAGGAACAATTACAGGAACAGTGTGCCTACAATTTTGTAATTCTGAGTCCTATGGGAACTCTAGGCACTCTCTTTGTTATCAGGTGGCCTACGGTAGTTTCCTCATACATATACACTGAATTCTGCTGGATTCTCAAGAAGGACCTTCTGCAGATTTCAAAGACTCTCTCTGACCAGTGCTCTCCTTTTAGGGCTCCATCCAAATTCAAGCTACTTTGACCTCCCTCGACTTTCCATTCCATCTTTTCAACTCAGGGAGAGATAGAACCCAGAAACTCCCCAACTCTCAGAAATAGGAATCAAGTTTGCCACTAAATGAAAAATTGAGTGAGTGGGAAAGTAGTACTCTTTGGTCTTCAAGTCAGTTGTACAAGTATTAGATATTCCTGACGTGATGCGAGACTACCAAGTGTCTGCTTTCTGTTCTTTGTATTTCTTAAAGCAGCACTTTACTACTTTAAAGAAAAAGTTCTTCAATTAGTTCTTAGGTTCATAAATCTTCCAAAAGTGTTCTTACTTCTTGGAGTCCATTTATCATTCTTCTGTGTCAGGGGACAGTTTGTGAAACTGTCCACCAGGACCAAGTGCCTAGTAATCATTAAACACATGCTCTTTTTCTGAGACTTAAGGTGCTCACACTGTGCTGCAAGCCATTTTAGCAACTATATTCTGAAGTCATTGAAATTCAAAACAGCTACTCTTATGTTTCTGTAATAACTCAATAGGAGAAAGTTTGCTGAGAGAAGATTTTTTTTATACAAGTCATGAAGCAGTTAAATTAATATTCTCTAAAAATTGATCTGTCAAACCCATAGTTTGAATTTGTTTATGGCTCTTCGTTGCATCTATATTATCTCTTTAAATATAGAGATTGAGGACATAGAAAAAGAGTATCTTCATGTGTTTAATTGTTATTTTCTATGGATGGGATGAGGTTCAGCTATTCAAAAGGATCACTTAAATTTGCTTGTATTTTTAGTACTTCTTTGTAGTCCTCACATATAATACAAAGCATGACAGAGACAAAATTCCATTACCCCAAAGGATGATTGGCTTTCTTCATAAAATTTCAGTATATGGTGTGAATAACATAAATATCCTTTAATAAAAACATAAATCAGATTGTAGGGGGATAATGCTTTATCTCATGAGTCCACAGACTGTTGCCCATGGGCCAAATCTGGCCCCCGGCTTATTTTGTAAATAAGTTTTATTGGAATACAGCGAAGTCCATTTATTTATGTAATATGTCTACTTTTCCACTGCAGTAGAACAGTGAAGGGAACTCCAACAGGGCTCGGTACCACAAGGTCTGAAATACTTACCAGCTGGCCTTCTACAAAAAACATCAACTCCTGATTTATTCTGTTGGTGTTGAAGGGAGGTAAAATCCTAAGACCAAAAACTAGGCAATGGAAAGGAACATTGAGATACACTAAATAGTATTCCAGTGGGAGATTCAAGCATGCCGTTGCAGGGAGACATCTGAGTGGCAGAGCCTATGCTTTGTAACTGCCCATCGCTAAATCTAGTTTAAGTCCTTTTTGTCAACCTCCAAGCTGGAAATTGAGCTGTCAGAAGAGAGGAGTTCTTAAATTCTCTTTTATGGGTGGTAACTACATATTTAAGGTTAGCAGTAACTTACAGGAAAACACATTAGGAATTTGGTAATATGACTAAATTTAACACTTTCTTTTCAGTTAGTTTTTTTTTTTTTTGGTTTTGGGTGTTTTTTTAAGATTTTATTTATTTATTTATGAGAGACACAGAGAGAGAGGCAGAGACTCAGAGGAGAAGCAGGCTCCCTACAGGGAGCCCGATGGGGGAGCTCGATCCCAGGACCCCAGGATCATGACCTGAGCCTTTGGTCAAACCATTCAGCCACCCAGGTGCCCCATGCTTTTCCTGGAAAAGCATGTAAAATATAGACTTCAAAGGGAATAATAAAACTTGAGCATTGTGTTGGTGGGGGTGACGGTTAAAAACCTTTTTGCCCCCTCTGTTTGAGAGACCACAAAGGTTATGATTAAAAAGTCATCACGATATTTCTCGTTATTAAAAATATTACTTATTTTCCCTTGCACAGCATTAAGTCTATTTAATTTATTAACTAGGCCCTTCTCATAATCTTCTTATTATTCATTTACTCTTAATTTGGCATAGATAAGAGACGCCTGGGTGGCTCAGTGGTTGAGCGACTGCCTTCGGCTTGGGGCGTGATCCCAGAGTCCCAGGATCAAGTCCCACATCGGGTTCCCTGCATGGAGCCTGCTTCTCCTATCTCTGCCTCTCTCTCTCTCTGACTCTCTGTGTCTCTCATGAATAAATAAAGAAAATCTTTAAAAATAAATAAATATTTTTTTAAAAATCTAGCATAGATACAGAATTAATCTGTAGAAGGTTTTCAGAAGTTTTTTGCTTTTTTATAATCAATAGTCAATTATTGGGGTAGAAACTGAGATAGAAAGGAGCCTTTGCCTTTATCATGGAGGTGCCTAGCATGGTGCCTTACATATGGTGAGTAGCTGGTATCACCTGCTGATAAGTGAGAATTAAATATGTAGACACTTCTGGTTCAGAAAGGCGCACTGTCAAACAGGTATCTCCTTTGCCTTGAAACCCTATGAAAATAATAGTAAACATTTTATTTGTTTGTTTGTTTTTAAAAGATATCATCTATTTATTTAAGAGAATGAGAGAGAGCACAAGGAAGGGGAGGGACAGAGGGAGAAGGGGAAGCCGACTCCCCACTGAGCAGGGAGCCCAATGTAAAAGTCATTGAAAATGAGAGTTGCGTATTTAGTGGACAAGATAATACAGCAGATTTCTGGAACACCGAGAAAGGATGGAGGAGTGGCAGTCAGTAAAGCAGAACACAGGAAGCAGTGGCCAGAAAGGGCGTCAGTCTGCTTTGGAGAAGCTCAGAGGTGACAAAACCAAAGGTAAAAGGGGAATTCCCATGAAGGACTTTGTGTAGAATCTGGGAATCTTTTCCCCAGACGAATGGGTTTTGAGAAATCTTCTCAAAATAAATAGATTAGCTCTGCTCTTGCACAGAAGGCAAGTGTGAGTCCTACAGTTGTCACTGTATCACTTCATTCTTCGGATGTGTTCCAGGAAGTGGGCTCAGGAAACTGACTCTCACAGGCAACAGAAACCAACCCTGGTTGACTTAAGCCAAAAAGGAATTTATCGGAGGATATTGAAGATTAGAGAACCAGGCTCAGAGAAGAGGCAAGAGTGAGGAAGGATCAGTGGCCAGAACCACAGCCAAAATGTCAAACCACCCTAGTGATTTCTCCTGGGCTCCAGCATCCATCACCAACTGGCCTGCTGGCTTTGCCAGAGCAACTCCCAGATTCCAGGTTCCAGGGCGGGTGTGTCTGCCTATCCCGTGTAGGTAACGGGCCTGGCCCTGGTTCTGGGGCAGCTGGGAAAGAGCGCACAGAGTCTTCAGCCTCTATGGTAGAAATGCAGCTCTTCCTCCCACCACAACTGATAAAGTGGGGAGTTTCCTAACCAGAAGAGGGAAGGTTCAAGGCTGGGCAGTCAAATAGAGTGACAGATGTCCCACTCAGTCTTCAACACTGTACAGTGAGTGGAAAATCACAGGACAGCTTTGCAACAGGCTTGCAGAACAATCAGTCGTCTAGCCAGCAAGAGGTCCAAGAGTTTTAGGTAGGAGAAAAAGTAGGGACATATATAGATATGTATCTATAGAATACCTCATATGATGGAGGAAAAGATATGATGGATGTAAACAAGGCGAGGTAATTTTTGGTTGGCTGATAGTCATCATTGGGGGCTGGACAGTTGTGTCCAGAAATAGCTACACAAGCTTATTCCTTAGAGATGCAGAGGTGACCACCAGGAGAAAGAGTAAAATTGATTCCCCTAGGGCAGTAGCCATTCTAAGCTGCCTGAACTAGTGGATTTTAAAAATCATATACATTGATTTCCTTCTAAATTGTCTTAAATTGTTCTTATTCCTTTTTTGTAGGCTCCATGCCCCAGCATGGGGCTTGAACTCAGGACGCTGAGTTCAAAAGCCATATGCTCTACCAACTGAGCCAGCAGGCACCCCATCTCAAATTATTCTTAAAAACAAAACAAATGAAAAAACAAAACAAAACAAATGCGGGACACCTGCGTAGCCCGGTGGTTGAGCCCCTCCCTGCCTTTGGCCCAGGGAGTGATCCTGGAGACCCTGGATCAAGTCCCATGTCGGGCTCCCTGCATGGAGCCTACTTCTCCTTCTGCCTGTGTCTCTGCCTCTGTGTGTCTCATGAGTGAATAAATAAAATCTTTAAAAAAAAAAAAAACAACTTTATAAAAATAAACAAAGAAACAAACAAAAAAAATGCCAATAGAAAGGGATGCAGTCGCCAGCTTATAAGTAAATGGCTTCCATTCCAGAAGTTACGCTTTCTTTTCCTTTAGAAACATTTGTATGTATGTGGTTAGACTCCCAAACCGCCCACAAACATAAGTTATGTGAAGTGAAGATACCCTGAGATCTGTAGTTTAAAAGTCAAAAGAAGAAAAGTGGCCAAGCGTGGGGACCATTCAAGTTGCCCGACAGTGGGGAGATTTAGCTGGGGCAAGGAGGTGTGGGGAAGAGCGCATCTGAGGGAAGAGAGAGACTTCTACTCTCCCATGGGTGGCAGTTGGGATGCAGGATTTAAGGGGAAATCTTCACCAAGATAAAATGCACACTCACTACTTCTGTTTCCACAGGCCTCTGTGGGGGCTTTTTGTGTGCCTGTTCAGTTTACCAGTTTTCTTGGAGATAATTCAGTTTCCAATTAGGCTTCTCCCCTAATAGCTCATAGAGACATTGCTCTTGTTGGGTTTTGAACATGCTCCTGGCTGAGGAAAACTGGGGAGGACCTTTGAACTCTTCATCCTAGGTAACCTCATGTCAAGGAAAATGAGACACAGTGTGCCTCAGTAATCAAATGGTACAGAAGGGACCAAGGGTGTGGTCTGCACCCAGGGCACTACCCACCAGCACCTCTCAACCATGGCCCTTCCAAGTCTCTCTGCTTCTGCTCATGCTTAGACAGCCATCTCAAGACCCCCACTCCCTTCTCTGCAGGACAGAACCCATTGCCTTCCAGGACGTGGTTCAAGCACCACGACCTCTCGCCACCCCCTCCAGACCTCCACCATCTTCTCCATCCTGCCCCCTCGTCCTGCCTTCCTGCCCCCAGCCATGGGCTCATTGCTGTATTCATCATGCATTTCCCATTATTTGTTTGCCTGTAGCCTCTTTTATAGCAGGGACCACCATGTTGCCTTTATAATCAGTGAACTATCCGTGTAGGGCTTGGTATACAGCAAGCACTCAAATATTTGAATGGATTTAAAAATGGTTAGCCAGAGTGAATTACAACTGGAAACTAGGTGTTGCTTTCTTAAAATCCTGCCCTAACCTACAGACCTAATGGCCAGGATCCAAGTGAGCTTCAGCTGTGGTCTGGTCTCAAGCTGGAGATTCTCGCCTTCCGGTTATTTCACTTATGAACCTAAACTGGCCCTCATTTTTTTTTTTTAATTTAATTTCCATCTTCTATTTCTCTTCTTCCTCTGTTCAAAAGCCCTGTCTGATCTTTGGCCATGAAACAAAACATCATAGACCCAGTTTTTTCCCTTGCCCAGATCTTTTATTAACTGAGGTAAAGGGAGTTTGTGGTAGGGTCCAGTGTGTGAACTATAGCAGGCTATGCCTTTTTCTTGATTTAATTTTTTCCTGTGATTCAGTGGAATGGTAGATAAGAACACCACTTCCCTCCCCATCATGAGCCTGGGATGCCTTTCTGGTAGCATATCCCATTTCTGCTTTGAACTCCTGCCCACACCTGAACAGTACGAAAGATTTTCAACAGTCTAAAAAACAAGCCAGCAGCTTTCTTTTGTCAAATCTCAAATGGCCAATGGAAGTGATTTTTGTCTTGTTATGCAAGTAACATGCGCTCACTCTTAAGCGATTTAGAAAGAAGAAAATAGGGCAGCTCGGGTGGCTCAGTGGTTTAGCGCCGCCTTCAGCCCAGGGTGTGATCCTGGAGACCCCGGGTCGAGTCCCACGTCGGGCTCCCTGCATGGAGCCTGCTTCTCCTTCTGCCTGTGTCTCTGCCTCTCTCTCTCTCTCTCTCTCTCTCTCTCTCTGCCTCTCATGAATGAATAAATAAAATATTAAAAAAAAAAAAAAAGAAAGAAGAAAATAAAATCACTGTAATCCTACCCCCCAAAGATTAATACTCTTAAACTATTTGGTACATATCCTTAGATTTCCTTCCTTTCTATGCATATAATTTCCCCACAAAAATGAAATTTTACTATTCAAACCTACTTTTCTCTTAAACGTACATATATAGATGTACATCATTATTAATTGCATAATATTCCATTATATAAATGTACAATAACTTACTGAATTTTTCTCCTGAAATTGGACATTTATGTTGGACATATATGGAAAAAATACAAAAATATTCAAGAAACTAGCTGTGCTGTTTCTAATAGAAAACCCTAGAAACACATGAGTGTTCTCCAAATATACTCCAAAGAGTGCAATTGCTAGTTTAGAAGGTATAACTTTAATATGACACATTGCTTTGTAAAATACCATCAAATATTATAGAACTATAAACATGAAATCATTACCCTGTATTTAATTTTACTTCTCAGAGATTAACATTTGATGTGGATCTTTCTAGATGTTTTTCCTCTATGGATACTTGGAAATCTTTATAGTAAAGTATATATTTTAAAGTTTTTCTTACCCCTGTAAAATCTCATTATACATATCCTTCTACAACTTTAATTTTTCCCTTTTGTATTTCTTTTTTTTTTAAGATTTTATTTTTTATTCATGAGAGACACAGAGAGAGGCAGATACATAAGCAGAGGGAGAAGCAGGCTCCTCAAGGGGAGCCCAGTGCGGGACTTAGTCCCGGGACCCGAGATCGCACCCTGAGCCAGAGGCAGACACTCAACCGAGCCACCCAGGCATCCCCCCTTTGTAATTCTTGAAAACCTTTCCAAACATGTGGAGAGTAATCTCCAGCATATGTATATATATGCACACGCATGTATGTATGTATATATACACATACATTACAACATACATGCCAGCCTTACAGGTGGGTAATGTCAGAGCTTTGTGATTTACCTACCAAGAGACTTTGGGATTTATTCCTTAGTTCATTCAAAATAAATAAGTAAATTGCATGCCATGTGCAAGGCTGCTTAAGACCTGAGTTCATGGTCCAGTGAGGAAACCCAGAGCATATACGTAAATTCTGTTGGCAAAATGATGCCATGGCGCCCTGGAAGATGCTATGGCAACATAGGAGGGACATTTCCAGCAGTCCAGGGAAGTCATGGTCTCAGATCCTCATGTCTACAACTTATTAACAGACTTTAGGTAAATCCTTACCTTGTCTGCCTCAGTGCAATGTGGGTATAGTTATACCTACCCCAAAATGCCATCATGAATGCTTAATTGGGAAAATGATTATAGTTTCTAGAAGAGTGTTGACTGTCCACCAGGAGGTGTTTGGTTAAGTAAACAAATCATGGGGGCACCTGGGTGGCTCAGTTGGATAAGCACCTTCCTTCAGCTCAGTCATGATCCCAGGGTCCTAGGATCAAGCTCCACTTTGGGCTCCCTGCTCAATGGGAAGTCTGCTTCTTTCTCTCCTCCTCCCCTGCTTCTCCCCACTGCTTGTGCTCTGTCTCACTCTCTCAAATAAATAAATAAATAAATAAATAAAATCTTTTAAAAAGTAAACAAATCATAGTGTTTTTTTTTAAAGATTTTCTTTATTTATTCATGAGAGAGACAGAGAGAGAGACAGAGAGAGAGAGAGAGGCACAGAAACAGGTAGAGGGAGAAGCAGGTTCCATGCAGGGAGCCTGACATGGGACTCGATCCCGGGTCTCCAGAATCACACCCTGGGCCAAAGGCGGCCCTAAACCGCTGAGCCACCCGGGCTGCCCAAATCATAGTGTTTTAATTAATCCACTCTTCTGTAGCTATGAAAAATAAGGCCATTCTGTGTACTGATAGGTCAAACTTGAAGATGTGTTACTAGAGTAATGTGGGGTTTGCTATCATTTGTGTACAATTTTTTATAGGGTTCAGTGGTATGTATAGCTATATACATACTTATATTTCCATAGACTGTCTAAAAGGAATGATATCACGGGCTGGGGGGGAGGGGGGGGCGCCTGGGTAGCTCAGTTGGTTGAGCATCTGACTCTATGTCAGTTCAGGTCATGATATCAAGGTCCTGAAAGAGTCTGCTCCTCTCCTCTGTCCCTCCCCCACACTCATGCATGTGCACGTGCACATTCACGCTCTTTCAAATAAATAAATTAAATAAATAAATAAATAAATAAATGGATAGCAAAAGAACTTAACAGTTTTGCCTTTGAGGAAGGGAACGGGATCAGGAGTAGGAGAAAGATATGCTTTCCTCAAATGCACATTGTGTGTGGTTTGAATTCCCATGCTCCTTTATTGTATAAAGGAAAATCCCTAAGAATGATGAATGAAATCAAACTCTTAAGTTTATCATAGAGTAAGATGGCATCAGTTTCATGAAACTCTTCAAATATTTTTCCATGACAGTTTTTCACAATCATTTTGTAAGGCAGTTGTAGGCATGGACTTCGGAATAGGCATATTTACTGACTGGGCTCTTGGGAAGGTTACTTAAGTGCTCTAAACCTCCATCTTTTCCTGTAGAATAGGAAGTAATAATAACTACCTTCTGGGGATGTCATGGAAATGAGATAACGTAATGAAACGGAAAGCGATTGACATGATGCATGACATATTGTACGTACGTACTCAGATGTTCCTTGTGTTCTAGCTGCTGCTAGCAGATCTGTCCGGACTCTGGGTTGCAAATGGTGGTGATCTAACTCCATTTTCTTTTACCAAGAAAGGGAATTTGTTGGTTCACACAAATGGAAGTCCTGCCTCTGGGCATGGCTCTATCTAGCACCTCTCTTAAAGGCTCTGGGACTCAGTTTCTCTCTGTCTCTTTCCTTCCAAGTTGATTGACTTTCCAGTTAGCTCCAGGCTTATGTCTTACCAATAACTCCCAGTGTACAGCCCAGTACTTTCCCACAGTCTCTAACAGAAGTCCCAGCATTGACTGATGCTCCTGCTCTGGCCATTAGCCACGGGACTGGAATACACTGATTGGTTGACCCAGATTACAGTCCTCTCCTTTGAACCCTTGATGGGAAGGGCCAGCCTAAGATGTTGAGCAATATCAGCCTTTTTGCTCATCAGGCTTAGTGACCAAGACACCACCTGACCTGAGAACTATGGAGAAGTTTCTTCCCCAAAGAAAGAGAAAAATAGGGGCCAGACAGGCAGAAACTATAGATGCTGCCCCCACAGCCCACTGCTTGGCTTCCTGACAGTTACTATTATTTTTATATATACGTTTTCAGAAATTTAACAGTACAACTGTTTCGTTACAGAGGCACGACGTCTTTGTTTGGGCTGAGGCTCTAAAATTAGCACATACTTGCTTTATAATAAAAGCTACCCTTGGTAATGCCTCAGGAAGACGGCAGTGTGCATAATCTACGGAGCATCTCTCCTGTCCAGCCTTTACTCTTACCTAGACCAAATGGCTGGCCCTTCGACTGAGCACTAACTAGAAGAGTTGCTTTACCAACAGGGGCCATGTAATATTGAAGGTCTGTTTATAAACAGAATAATTCACAGTTCAGGGAGATGGTTACACTAAGAGCAAACCAAAACTGAACTGACTGAGAGGGATCTCTCTCTGCTCTGGTGTAAGCAGAGACCACCTGTACTGTTTAAAACCTCACATCTAGTTTTTTTGGGTTTTTTTTACCAAGCATTTGTGAGTAAGTATGGAAGTAGGGCTGTTAAGGTAAGTATGGAAGTAGGGCTGCTCCATCAGAGATTGAAACATTTGGCCATTTCCCAAAAGAAAGTCCAGTTAGTATGCCCGTCCTCAGGTCTGGGACCTACAAGTACTAAGTGCTGTGTGTTCCTCTCAAATCCAGTTCAGCACCTGCCCACAACACAACGGAGGAACGGTCACTCACAGGATAGCCTACCAGAAACGTCTGTTCAGGAAAGGGAAATGACACAGTGATCACCTCCCAAAGCATGTCATGTCTCCTGCAGAAGAATTCCAGGCACTTGGAGACTTGGTAGGGATGTGACTGCTTCAGTTTCTACCCTTCAGGAGGATTTGCTGGGGCTGACCTTCCTCCACAGCTCATTTCTCCTTTGGTGTAGACGTACTGGCTTGATGATTGATTTCCTTAGAGGCCAAGCTATCACAGACCTTTGCTTTCTGGACTTCAGGATTCTCTGGCAGTAGAATTGACTTCAGGATCCAGTAGATTTTCTTTCTAGTATTAGGTTGGATCAACTATCCAAAGTCACACAACCTGCCTAGTCGTGGTCCTTGGAGTTAGATCTCTGTTTCTTAGCAGCAGATCTCTGGGAATTTCCCTAGCCTACACCTTACTGCTTCCATAGGTCTTTCTTTGCCTCAGAGCAATTTGGAACACTAGCCTGGATGGGCAGATGAAAGTAATATGCGCCCACCCCACCCCGGCTGCTGGCCAGTGGGTGGTTCTTCATTGTGAGCATTCAGAGCGAGTATACAGACTTCCCGATTCAGGGGCCCAAGAGTTCTAAGTCCCAAGCTCTTTTTCCATGTGACTTCCTTCTGGGGACCTTCACATGGAGACAGTACAGCTCTGTATCCCTTGGATTGCTTTCTGTGGAGACAAAAGGCCTCCACGGCAAAGCTCTTGCCCGCTCTACGTTTAGGCAAGCCTCAAATGAAGCCTATCAGCAGTAACTTCCTGAAGGCCGCAAGAAGTGACCCAACCCCTCTGCCACTCTTGAATGAGGCTTGCCAGCTCCCCATGGCAGCGAGGCTCATCTCTTGACTCAGCCAGTTTCACAGCCTGTCACTTGCAACACCACACTTCCATTTCCCCAGCTCAGAGAGCTTTAAGTAAAAAACAGATGTTATGGCCTAATGCAACTGAGAAGTCTGGGGGAAGACCAACCGTTGCCCCCAGCGTATGACCTGATTCAGAGTTTTGAATGTGAGCGTCAGACCCTCTCTCTCCACTTGGCCCTATCGAGCCTCCATTCTCAGGTGGCTTCTAGCTAAAGTCACCCTTACTGGGAAGGTACAACCCTTTCTTGCCAATAATTCCAGAAGAATTCTCCGGTTGGCCTTTGTTCACTCAACTTTGGTTGAAGTTAAGAAATTTGCTAAATGTCATTCCTAGGCCTTTAGAGTGAACTTCAGCTCGGCATTACCCAACAGAAAGATCACGTATGCCACAAATGCAAGCCACATAGTAAAAAATATATATATAAGAGGAAACAGGTAAAGTTTCTATGTCATGAGGGATTACTTTGAAATTGTGCATCTCTTCATTAGAAGAATGTGCCCTAAGATAACCAAAAGACACATTGCCACATGGAGTGTCTAGTTGGTGCCACTCCTGTCTGAACACCCATCACACTGTACAGGTAGTATGCAACATTCACTTACCTGTCACTCTTAGACTGTACACACTAGGGAGACAGACATTCTCACCTGTCTTGCCTTACCTCTGTTCTCTAAGCCCAGTCACCAGGCCGTAGACACTAAGTGGATATTTTTTAAGTGAAGTTAAATTAAAAGCTTCGATGAAGGGGTGCCTAGGTGTCTCAGTTGGTTAAACGTCTGACTCTTGATTTTGCCTCAGGTCATGATTTCAGGATTGCAAGGTTTAGCCCCCTGTCAGGCTCTGTGCTGGGCATGGAGCCTGCTTATGACTCTCTCCCTTTGCCCTTCCTTACCTCTAAACACACACACACATAGCAACTTGGGTGAAGACTTCTCACTTGCCGGGCTTGATGACAAAAATGGAGACAGTAACACTAGTTGAAGCCCAAGATTGAGCATTTGCAATATTTGTTATTCTGATGAATGACCATTTGTAGTCTATGACTAGCTGTGTTACTGTTTAATCACTCTTCCATTCAATATGAATATATATATATATATATATATATATATATATATATAGAGAGAGAGAGAGAGAGAGAGAGAGAGAGAGTGATTGAATACCTGCAAAAACCCAGGCTCCATGCCAAGCCCTAGGTATACAGAGATAAATGGGAACCAGTCCCCGCCGTAAAGGAAATGAGAAACAGAGAAGTAAAATAACTTCTATGCAGTAAGTGTTATAATACAAATAAACAGGGTTTTGGGGAGCACAAGGAAAGAGGTCTAACCCAGATCAGAGATGAAGGTAGGCCGCAAAGTTTTGCAGGGGAAAAGCGAATTTAGGTTCCATGGTGCCTGCTGTCATCTGTGTGTCCCGCCTCATGCTGGCACATGTGTCAAGTCAATGAATGAGTGAACGACGTGGCTCCTGAACCTCGTCCTAACGGACCTTGGTTGTGACCATCTGAGCCCAGACAGGGAGTCGGTGGCAGGGCGCGACGGGGTCCCGAGGGACGCAGAGCGGAGGCCGGGGAGCTGTCCCCAGCCCACAGCCCTTGGCAGGGCCGCTCGCGAACAGCCCCACGTCTTGTGATCGCCCACGTGACTGGTGACGAGTGCTTGTGCTTTCACGTTGCAGGCAAAGCGAAGGCTGGAGCTGGGAGAAAGCGGTCATCAGTACCTCTCAGATGGCTTAAAAACCCCCAAGGGCAAAGGAAGAGCCACACTGCGAAGTCCAGATAGTCCAAAAAGTAAGGATCCTTTCATCTCGTACTCTCCTCGGTGTGGGCTTCCCACCTTTCAAAGCTTGTGGCTGAGGGGATACCAAGGCGTGAATAATTTTGGCATGTTGTGTCCTTTTTCATTTCTTTCTGTGCCTGTCCAGAAAATAAATACGGTGTCCGTGCAGACACCCCACACACAAAACGTTAAGAGCCCCTCCGGTACCTGAATACTGACTCCGGGGGAGGCCCGTGTAACTGTGCATGGTGTCATTTTTCAACTCAGAATACAAGCTCGCTGGCACCATCCTATAATCAAGTTTATTGACTTTAACTTCCCTTAATGGACAGGACTTTTGAGGCCAGGCTAACCGGGAGTCGGTGATGTCTGGGCCAGCCTCGATCTTGGGCTCAGCAGAAGGCGGTGTAAGAATTGACCAAAACCCATACACTGCAGCTAGTCTTTCTTTCCATCAATTATTTCTCTTGGGGGAGAGAGAGGACGAGAAGTAGATTGGAAACAGCCAAATAGTCCTTCACGTGTCTGTCATTTAATGTAGACGCTAAATTAGACTTAGTTGCCCCCCCTTTCATGGAGTTTGTGGGTTAGGCCAGCCACAAACCCTGTGTGATGCTCAGTGAAAGCCGAGACCGGCATATCCTTGAGACAGAATAAATGCAATATTGCACGAGGACATAACATTCAGGAGGGATGGGGCAATTTGAAAGAAAGACTGCTTCGGTATTCTTCAGCCCCACGAAGCAGTACTTGGGAAAACGGGTGAATAGGCCATAGACACACACACACACAGACCATAGAGCCTGCAAAGCCAGTTGGGGTGTGTCTGAGTCTCCATCATGAAACACAGGAGAGATTCGCAGCCTGGCCCCACCCGGTTAGGCTCCCCGCGTGCGGGTCCTTGGAGGATGTAGCACGTTCTCATGCACTCAACAAATAATGTTGAGCACCTACTATGTGCAGAGATGGTTCGCTAGACCAAGGGAGTAAGGGAAGCCAAAGTAGAAGCCACTGAGAAACTCACAGCAAAACGCTTTAATCGAATAAGAATTTGTGCTGTCCCTTCCTTTTCTAATAGAGCCATTTCAGAGCTTTCTGTAACTTACCCAGACAACAGCAGCGGCTTTGCTTGGACACTAATACCTGGGCTGCAGTGGGAAAGACGGCTTGCCTACCTGCAAAGAAACCCTTCATTTCTTTACCTTTCCCCCTATCCCTCCCCTCCCCACCCGCTCGGCTTTTGTTTTTCTTTAAGCTCCAAAATCTCCCTCAGAAAAAACACGGTATGACACATCACTTGGTCTGCTCACCAAGAAGTTCATTCAGCTGCTGAGCCAGTCCCCTGATGGGGTCTTGGATTTGAACAAGGCAGCGGAGGTGCTGAAAGTGCAAAAGAGAAGAATCTACGACATCACCAACGTGCTGGAAGGCATCCACCTCATTAAGAAGAAGTCGAAAAACAACGTGCAGTGGATGTAAGTACAGGCCATGACTCCCGGTCCCAGATTTCATGCTCCCACCTGTGCTCCATCTCCAAGGCTTCCTCCTCTCTGCCCTCAGCTCCTTAGCCAGACGTTCAGAGTCTCCTTACACACAGGCCTTCTATTTAGACACTGTCGGAGACCAAAAGGTCATTACATTTGATTAGCCTCAAGCAAGGGGATCGCTTGGGGATCCAGGGAGATTCAGTAGGGGGCCCTGCAGATATAAAGTAGGGTGCCGTGCCATTCGTCTGCTGCTGTGGTGCCCAGGTGCATGTCTGTGGCTTGTCTCTAACAAGGGTTTGGAAAGGAACTATAGCTGTGCATTAACACCTCCGTGTATGTGCCCCGTTGCCGCGTATCTTTATCCGTGGCTCTAATAGCAGGTCAGCTCACTTTCTGGGTAAACTGAGGCAAGGCTTAGCTGCCTCGGTTCCTCCTGGAAGCAGGGGTGATAACACCTGTCACCCGTACACCCACACATGCAGTTTGGTGTATGGTTAATTTAGTTTGTTATGGAGAGTTATGGATGGAGCACCAGAACAGCCAGTATTAGAAGGAACTCTGAAAGCATAGTGAGAAGGAACAGATCTGTTATAGGGTAGCTTTGGGCGGGTGGGGGGAAATACTACCTCAAACATAAGATGAGCAGGTAACTTTTTGTACTCTTGGAATTTTGTGACGATTCAGTGACCCATTTGGCCTGTGGTTTGGAGAAACCTGTTAGATATTTGCCTTTGTTCTTGCGTACAGCACACAAATCTCTTCCCTTAACCTCCTTTTCCTTTTTGGTGGTTGGCGTAAGACCCTCAGAAACTACGTAGGTCTTTTTGTGCTTCCCGGATGATATTTTGCTGAATTTTGAACCATTCTTCATCTTTTCTCTTTTCTTTCAGATTTTTCTATCTTTCTGTGTCTCTCTATCCTTTCTTCCCCTTGGTTTTTCTTTTTTTCCCTGAGAGGCATGTGGCAGGGAGTAGCGCTTCCGTGTGCTCTTTGAATTTGAGCCTTCTGAAGAAAGGGGCCTTCTCTAGAGGGGGAAACCTGAAAACTTAACAGCGTTGGAGTTTTTTTGTGTCCCTTCTGCCCCCACTTAATTTCTCTGGTGTGAAAGGTGAAGGAGTGTTGGACAAAAATATGTACATATAAATGTTCTGATGTTAACACTTGGCTAACAGGCAGTGTGACTTCCTATGTCAAGAGGGGACACTTTACTCATGCCTCCCCTTCCACCCTCTCCCCGTTGTCGTGTCCCCCCTCCGCCCCGCCGAGTATCCACGAAGAGTCTGTGTTTGGGTTTCCAGGGGCTGCAGTCTGTCTGAGGATGGGGGCATGCTGGCCCAGTGTCAAGGCCTCTCAAAGGAAGTGACCGAGCTCAGCCAGGAAGAGAAGAAATTAGATGAACTGATCCAAAGCTGCACCCTGGACCTCAAGCTGCTAACCGAGGATTCAGAGAATCAAAGATATCCTTTGTGCCACCTGTTCCTTGGGGGGTTAGTGCCTTTTAGAATAGATCCAGAGTTGACTGGTTGACTCTTACTCACAGGTAGACTTCTGCTCTGGTTTCACACAAGTACATATGTACATGTGCACGTGCATGTGTGTATGTGTGTGTAAATCCACCTATCTGTCTTAGAACTCAGTATTTATGGAAAAATAGTCACTGGACTGTATCCTCTCATGCCTGTTTTGATAGCCAGGTGGGAACTGTTTTTGTTGTTGTTTGAAGCATGTTATTCATGTGTGGTTGGGACATACGGATACACTCATAGTGTAAGGCGGCACTATTCTAAGATATGTAAGGTGTCAGTGTTAATATTAATGACAACATTTAGCAGATTCCTCTTTGTCTCCCCAGATTTTTGGTGGGTGTTAGCTGTCAGTGTTGGGGTTCTCACATTCTATTTTCTTTTCATCAGATATTGGAGCAATTGGAATTTGTTGCATCTGTCTGAGCTATAGCTGAAAGAATGAAGAGTATAGGAAAATCATTCTGTAACTCCTTAATGCTGATTCACGACTTAATGACGTGAATGACTTCATGACTTAATGACTTAATCAACTTAATGACGATTCAAAAACTGATTTCAGAAGTAAACCCCCTCCACCCCCCACCCCCCGCCAAAGCCTGAGACAGACATCTCAGTTTATCCACAGACATTGGTCCCTGGAAATACAAATTTCAAAAGCCAGTTCTTGTCAACTGGCTGACAATATGTTGGCCATCACAGGAAAACTCACTGTTCATCATCCCACTTCCGAACAAAAAGGGAGGAGGATTACTTCATTATGTTGACAAGAAGATTTTGCAATATTCCCAGTTCCAAGTAGAAGACAAAGCCCATATTTAATTTGTGTCACCCACTTCTGATTATTCCACATTATCTTTTATGTCTTCTAGGCTTTCCCTTGGAGGATATGGGGACATTTATTTTCCAATTCAGGCAATTTTTTGAAATTACGACTTCATTTTCTGTTGACCACAGGATTGATCTTGTTCCGCTGATGATTAGTGAGGTGGAGAAGAGGTGTGGTGATTTGAACCCCCAGTGGCAGATAGAGTGGGTTTACAGGGGAAGAAACAAAAATAGCTCTAGTGGGGCTATTTCATTCACTGTTTAGCTGGGGCCCCCCCGTGGAGGACGAGACGGGGTGGTTATACATGATCGGCAGCTCTCTGGAACGTGTAGCTCATAGCATAGTCACCGACATTAGCTTTCTCTGGGGCCTTTGTTGCAGAAACTGAAAGCTTCCTTGCAGGGAGCTGCTAACCCAAAAAGCAAATTCAAGAGGGAGCCACAGTGGAAGTACTTTTAAGTTTGTAAGATTAGAAAATATGTTTGCACAAATTATTTCAATTCACCATTCAGTTCTGAATATGGTTCAGCTTGTTCACAAATGTGTTGAAATTTTCCTTCCTACAGCATGTTGAGTAATCATAGATGAGTTTTTATTTTAGTAAGTTCTTGTCACGTCGGTTTTTTACAGTGGGTTATGGGGTAAGTACCTGGTTATCAGCTTCCCCAGTGTTCTCAGTAAAAACTCAGAACTGTCAAGTCTCATATGAAGGCAACAGTTGGCTTCCTTGATGAGATAAATGGTGACCTAAGACCCAGACTCCTGCATGAGCTATCCTACCAAGCTCAGCACCGAATTAACTATCATCTCAACCATTAAGACTTAAAGAAGATAGTCTGTGATAGATGTACCTAAAGTATATACAGATTTAGGATGAATATGCTTGTTTTTCTTCCCAGTAGGTTCATAGCTTTCTTCAGTTTCTAATTAAAAGCCACTATTCTAAGGGACGTCATTTCCTCCTAACTCTCTAAACCCTATTTCTCTATTAAACGTGTTAGATCACAAACTTTATTTGCTATATTATATTACCTGCAGAAATGCCTTCATTGAGTGGCAATTTGCTGTTTTATCTGAGGCATTTTTTGTGGGTTAACATAAAATATGCAACAGGCTGAAGACATTGTACTTTAATTATGTTACTCCATGTCCCTTAGAGAAGAGAGGTACGTGACTCTTATAAGAGAGCTATCTAAGCTCTTTTAGTGCCAAGTAAAAACTTGTCTCTCCAGGCAAGCTTGCATGAATACTTTTCATCATATAACAAGTACCATATTCTTTTATGATACCCTCTTAGCTTCGGCTGCCAGGACACTTAAAAGAATTACTCAGTGCTCAGAAGTCATGACCAAGGTTACTGAATACTGTTTCACTCTCTTTTCCTGTGATGATGTTTCTCAAATTGATTCAGGTTGCAAAGCACTTGGAAGTTGCTTTCCCTCCCTATGAACAGTGAAATATTGATAGTAATATCATACAAGGGATAATTTTTCTAACAGAGAAATCGGTAGGCAGTATAAAATCACAACCAGCTGGGGTGCCCTTAAGAAAACAAGCTGTCTGTCCGACCAGTCTTCTGAGTTCCTTCACCAATATATCTGTTTGCTACTCACAAATATTCACTTCGTAATGGTCAAGTAGGAGATAGAAGTTATTGTAGTCCCAAAAAATATATGGGCAATCGAGCTTACTTTTTTTTATTTTCCTGTAAATTGGGATCTGCCGTCATTCAATTTGAGTGACAAAGCACTTCACCAGAGTTCACATAATGTCCATGTGAAAATCCCTGACCAAACTGGGTTTTGGTGTTCTTTTGATAGTTCAACTATCTGTTTCCGTGTTTAACATTTTAAATCGCCACGGACTTTTTAGAAATTGGTAGGAGAAAGCTATGCATTTGTCCTGTTGTTTAGAATATCAGCCCCAGGAAAGAAGATTTGCAAGAGGTCTCATATACCTAAAGATCAAGACAAAGAGATGGATATATTCCTAGAAGTCATAAAATACTTGAAAATTTTTCCATGCATCTTCTAAATGGTTATATGTGAGGTAATTCATTGGAATATTTCCTTAACACTCACTACGTTAGCTTATGTTACATATCAAGATATTCGAAAAATTAGTGGCCTTAAAGACCAAACTGTTATAGTTGTCAAAGCCCCTCCAGAAACAAGACTTGAAGTGCCTGACCCAATAGAGGTAAGGAGATAATGTCTTTGTTCATTTTGAGATCTTTTCGGAATGCCTGGAGTTAAAGAATCATTGATGCGTGGTCAAAGTGTGTATCCTCCTAAACACTTGATTGTTCTTTCCCATCCATTTTACTTAATCCAAATTTCAAAAGCATCTCAACAGTTCAGTATGTATTGAGTGTCCCAAAAATCTAATTTTAACATAGCGGAGCATTGAGCTCAGAGTAGGGTGCCCTGTCCCTCTGGTAATTTTCTTTCTCATAATTTGGTGTCTGGCAGTTCTGATTGATTTGAACTGTTGGGGAATTTTATGTTGATTGTCCTGGATATGATCCCCACCGGGAACAGAGACGTAAATGTTTTAAAGCATCTCCCGAACTTAAAAAAAAAAAAAAAAAAAAAAAAGAGTATCTCCCTAACTTATCTTAGCACATTTTAAGAATTTATCTTTTAGAACGTATTTACTTCTATTTACTTCTAAGAAATCACATACAACTTTGGCTGAATTGATAGGCTCAAATATTATGAGAAAGTAGGGAGCATATTTTTGTGATTGGTTGCAGATAATCTTTGCTAACATAAGGCCTGGGCTGTAACTGTAAGATAAAGAAATGTAGCAAAAAAGAAAAAAAGAAATACATAGAAAATAAAAAGAGAATGAGATTCACAAGCTCGCATCTAGGGTAGAGTTCTCACCTTAAATGATAATAATAGCTCTATGACCCAGATGAAGGATTTTAAATGTTAGTGTGCTGCATTCTCTTATTAAACTCTGCTTATAACACTTAAGAATACTGTTCATCCAGTGGTTATTAAAGTTCAGATAAAAAAAGCCCCACCATAAAGGAATAGCAGCTTGGAAATACTGTATTTGGAACACTTAAAGGACCTTTTAATAGTTTACATAGAAGGAATATATTTAAAGAACACAATTCACCTCCTCTAGGGCCAGGGTCAGCAAACTTTTTCTGTAAAGGACCAGATAGTAAATCTTTTTGGTTTTGTGAACTGTAAATCTCTGTTGGGACTACTCAACCACACAACTCTGCCATTTGAGCGTGAGAAAAAAAAAAAAAATCAGAGGCAATCCATAAACAGTGGGAATGTGCATGATTCTATGCCAATAAACTTTATTTACAAAGCCAGTTGATGGACCGGATGTGGCCCTCTGCCTGCAGTTTGTTGGCCCCTGCTCTAGAGGATGCCAGTCATCAATTGATGGAGGGGTAGAGAGGCTACCAATGAAGAAACAAAATGAACAATGAAAATTACCTTCCATTTTTAGATGAAAATGACTATAGCTTTCATTTCTCAGTTTGAACTTGTCTCACTTCTTCTGTCGATAGAGCCTACAAATACATTTGGCAAGTACCCAAGGGCCCATTGAGGTTTATTTGTGTCCAGAAGAGACAGAAACACACAGTCCAATGAAAACAACCAACCAAGACCACAATGGGAATATCCCGAAACCCCCTTCCAAAGGTAAAAATTCCACTTTTGTCATTTGGAAACTGTATTAAAAATGAAGGTGACCACAAGGACCTGGTGTCAGAACCACATGCGTCAGCAAGAAACAAAAACTTCTGTTTTTGAACGTTATGAAGGTAGCTTGCTTATTTATTTATTTATTTGTTTGTTTGTTTATTTATTTATTATAGGCATTCTGACTAGTTACCGAATCAGATAATGAACTTGAGCCAATGACTCCTCCACCCACAGATGGCGTCCCTTGGGTTTTGGCTACGGGCAGACAGTGTTTTCAAAAACCAGCTCCAATGTGGGGTGAAGCGGTGGGCTGTTTGGGTGAAACCTCAGCTACACTGGGCCACTCACCTCCACATTATGCTGCACAGATCATGTTAGAGAGGGAAAGGGCAGGGTTTGGAGAGAAGAGCCTTTTGTCAAAGAAGTTGTGACTTAACTCCTACTCCTCTCGCCGCCCCGCAGTGTCATGGGGGACAAGATGTGGGAGGAAACCCCAGGAGTATCTGAGTTCTCCCCCTTTTTGCAAGGTTCAGACTGGGGCTCTGTATTTAATTCCCCTACCTCTCCCCCCTGCCCCCCCAGGTCTCCCAGTACAGCAGCAAGAATCAACAATTTAAGTGACTCGGGACTGTTCTAGAGTAGTAAAAATGTATAATGAGCACAGCCCCTGAGATGGTCGAACTTTTTTGCACTGTAGAAATTCAAAGCAGATAGGGTTTATTATTCATTTTTTAGAAGGATCTTGTTCAAAAAAGGCTGAATTAAAAATAAGTGAGTCCCTACTAGGAAACCAGCTTTTCAGTATGTATGTTTTGTTTTGTTTTGTTTTGTTTTGTTTTGTTTTGTTTTGTTTTGTTTTGTTTTGTTTTAAATAGTGGCTGGCTGATAGCAGAGACAAGTGTTTGAACTTGCTAGTCTCTAATCTTTTTTTTTTTTTTTTAAGATTTTTTATTTACTTATTTGACAGACAGAGAGGGAGAGAGAGAGCGCAGGCAGGTAGAGGGAAAAGGAGAAGCAGGATCCCTACTGAGCAGAGAGCCTGACAGGGGCCAGGATCCCAGGACCCCGGGATCACCATCTGAGCCGAAGGCAGACACTTAATGTACTGAGTCACCCAGGCACACCTAGTCTCTAATCTTTGAAGCAATTTGTATTCTTGTTTGTGAACAGTAAGCGTTTCAAAGTTGAGTGAGTTAGAAAGGCTGCCAGTCACTGTGAACAGTTAGCCCGAGACGGTCTGGATCGTAGTGCCGTCTGATGGTCCTTAGCAGAGGGTGCATGCTTTTATAGCAGCAGCTTGCAGATTCTTCCAAAAGATTGATTTTGATTTTCCCCTAACTTATTTTTTGGTTTCCTCCAATTTTTATTCTTTCCCTTCCAGACTTGGCTTCAACCAACTCAGGACATAGCGATTGTTCAATTTCTATGGCAAACCTTTCTCCTTTGGCCTCCCCAGCCAACCTCTTACAGCAGACTGAGGACCAAATTCCTTCCAACTTAGAAGGACCATTTGTGAACTTACTGCCTCCCCTGCTCCAAGAAGACTATCTCCTAAGCCTTGGGGAGGAAGAAGGCATCAGTGATCTCTTTGATGCTTATGATTTGGAAAAGCTCCCACTGGTGGAAGACTTTATGTGTAGTTGATTCTGCTTTGTGTGAACTCCCCTTATAAACCAATATTTTTTTATTATGGAACCAGAACATCTGTCATGCAGTGTTGTCCCTTCCTACCTTCTTCCTCCGAGATAGTATCATGAAGTAAACTACAAACTTCAGAACAAAGCTGACATTTTAATGAATTTAAAAAAAAAAAATTTTTTTTTTTTTTTTTTTTTGTCTACACGCACAGTCGCAGGCTCCCTTGGGAAAGCCCTGCTTTGCCCCAGGCTCCAAAAATCTCCTGGATGAGTCAGCAAGTGAGAAAATGTGCAATCAGGTGTCTCTCGCCCGTATTTTTCTTCCCTCCCTCCCGGATTGGCTTGCTGTGCCTGACGGATGGGCTGTAGAATGGGGTCTGGCCACCTGGCCCACTCAAAAAACAGCAATCTTCCTTAATAGCATTTCAAGCCGTGCCTTCTCCGCGGAATGCATGTCTTTGGGGTCTGCTAATATGGAATGGAACGGCAGGAACTGTAAACTTGACGTCATGCAAAAGAATGAAATGGATTTCTTCAGCTCTTCTTAGGAATATTTAAATTACTGTCATAATTCAGTGTAAGCTATGGACCTCGTGTCCCGCCAGGAGGTCAAGAGAACCTGCACAGCCTTTCGGATGAAGAACCTGTTTGCCGATATTTGTTGCAGGTGCAGAAGAACCGGTAGAGTTCTGCTACTCGAAGCTGTTGTGGATTTTCCTGTCTCCATTAACCACTCCCAATCCCCTGCCCCCAACGTATTTGTAAGTTTAAAGTTGATTTGTAGCAAATGCTTACTTAGGAGTTTTCTGTGGATTGTTTTAGCCTTTTTTTTTTTTTTTTTTTTTAGCTGCCATTTAAGCATTCCTGTGGCACCCAGCACCATTTCAATTTAATTGTTTACTTTGAAACGGTTTTTGCTAATTCAAATTATTTAAGCAGAGGTAGAGGACCTCTACTGATCAGAGCATCTAAACGTGTGTGATCCAAGGTTTAACAGCCTCTGCAAGAACCATTGCCCCGTCTCGCTTCCTTTCCCAGGATGGGGAGCTTGGAGCCAGTCGGTCCTGGGGCTCGCGGACATGGGTGGCCCATCTGAGAGGAGAACCAGGTCAGATGATATAGCAGTCCCAAGGAGCAGCAGGTGTGGATCCCTCCGTCCTTGGGCTTCCTGGCCCCGTGACCGGGGCAAGGGCTCTCTTACACTGCACTCAGGGAGACCACTTCTCAGGATGGGGTCAGATAGAGAGGCCTCGGGGGACAAAGACATCCCCACCGTGTGAGTGGCATTCTGTCAGTGGCATTTACTCAAAAGCTGGTGAGAACAGGGCACTCCCACTGCGTCAGGGGCTACAATCGTCCTGGCCCAGAACCCCCATTCCCCTTCCTCTGTGAAGGAGTAAGCTGGACCAAGGGAAGTCTGGACATGGAAAAAGAAGTGATAGAATGCCAGGGCATCTCCCTCGTTGCTCTTCAGGAATGGTGTCCCCCAGTTGGAGGCTTCATGTCAGCTGCACATCCTATCAGTCGTGTCCAGGAATGGCTTGCCCACTGGCCCTGGGGAAAGCCCCTTCTCTTGCTGGGCACATGGCATGGTACCTCAGATCCATTCCTTGGATCCTGAAGACTGCAGGAATGAGGGAGTCATGTTAAAGAAAAAACAAACAAACAAACAAAAAAACCACAAACCTCAAAATGAAACAGTTAAATTGAAATGCTATGTGCCTGACACAGTAGCACTCGATTCTCGATTCGTGTGTTTAATTGAATCGAAAATATCCCTTAGGAAAAACACAAAACAAAACCACGAAAGCCCCAGCCAGTTTACTCTAGGTAGATTTCCACAATATGCAAAGTGGTGGTGGGGTCAAAACAAATGACACCAGCACTTTAAACTATTTGTGTGGGTATGCGTGGGTGTATGTTTGGGAAGAAAAACAAAGGTGCAGATTATCCTCCTTTTTCTTCTTTGGCCTCCTCCGTCCCAGCCTCCTCCCTCACACACACTGGATTTGGTACAAATAGCAGTGTGGTCTGTGATGAAGCATTGGGGTGGGGGAGGGAGGGGGAGCTTTGTGTCAAGTGCCTACTGGAAATGCACTGTGGGGTTTTTTCCTGTACGGGAAACCGTTTATGCCAAGCTTTTCCCCATTTCCCATATTTATCTCATCTGGTTAGCTGCCTCTGCTTCCAGCTTTGTATGATTCTCTTTGCCAGCTTGCACAAAGCTGATTTTTTTCCAAAGTCTAAAGACTGAGCTCACCTGGCTAGGTTGTTGTGTGTGCTGTTGGCTTTCTTGTTAAGCCTTTTCGTCCTGTAATGATGCCGTATTTATTGTTTGAAAAATGAAAGGAATACTAATACTAATAAGTTTTAAAAGTTCCTTCATGCATAAGATTTTTCCAGTTAGTGGGCTGAACTGGTGTACATCAATGAGATGTCCATGCTGTATTCTGTTTGCATTTACCCATTTTTCTTTCTGACATAGTATCTGGCACACAAAGTGGGTTAGTACTACAGTATTTGTGTTACTTTAAGTACGAAGTATGCAGGTTTTCTGGTACCACTGAGTTGCTGCTATTAATGCTCACACATGAAATGGCTAAAAGTTACAAGTGTGCGAATTATGACTGCGTGAGCCTTACAAAATTAAGTGTATAAAGGGCAACACATGAGCTGTCAAACAGTGTTAGGTGTGTGTTCATATGTACAGATCTGTGCATAGCGATTGTTTTATTTAAGTTGATATGTAGTCTACTCACACTTTCATTATCTAGCAATTTTGTACAAAAAAAAATAGCAATTAATTTGTAAACACTGCCAGAATATTTTCTAGCTGGTTTGTAATTTTTTAAGAGTGTTCTATTTTGTTTCTGTTTTGTTGTTGTTGTTGTTGTGGTTCTTGTTTCCGTTTTTTGTTGTTTAAGTGTAGATCTGTAAATAAAACTGCAGTATTTAAAGCTTTAGCTTTCAGGAAAAAGAAAGAACTCGATGTGTGCATGACAGCCTGTGTGTGAGAGGAGGGATTTGAAGAACACGGATTGCAAGAGTGAGTCGGGTGGCAATAGTCAGATTGTGGGAATTTCTTTTCCTATGGGGTACGTGATTTTGTCAAAAGGAAGTATTTCTCCCAAAATTGGGAGTAGGCAAACTACTAATCGGTTTAGCTTTGTGTTGTATGCTAGTTTAAAAAAGAAAATATGTAATATAATGTAAAAAAAAAAAGCTTTTATGATGGATTTTGTAAATAGATTTGTTACAGGGTAACCTGTTCTCTAGCTGTGATCTTACCACTTAAAATGGGTGTAATTTGAATAAATTTTGTATGGTAAAGGATCAATAAAATGATTTTTTTTAAGAGTTCAGACTTGTAAATGGCTTTTCTTAAAAGAATATCTTCCATTCCTATATTAACGTCATTCTTAAAGACCTGCTTTACCATGGGCAAGGGTTGCCCCAAAGCTTAAGAACATCACCTCCCTTGCCCTTTACATGGGGCTTCAGCAACACTGGACAGATATCAGATGATCACCTGTGGGGTACTTGGCACTTTGAGAAACAGAACTTGCCATATCTCTGACCGCCTGCAAAATCCACTTTCAGATATTGAAGGATTTTTATGCCACGTGGCAAGTCAAATTGTAGTTTTCATAACGAATTACGAAAGCCAAAAAATTTTAATTCTCAAGATGGGTAATTACCTCCCTTGTCCTAGATTCTGTGTTTCTTGTAATGCCACGTATGAGCAGGTTAGGATTTTTGGATGGCCATCTCATACTCTTAACTCTGAGCTCATCATCTAAAATTCCAACATATTATGTATTGTACATACACACACTTCACAATCAAATGATCAATACCAGGGTATAGAGTGCAAAAACAAAACCAGCCCTGACATCCCCCTAACCTATTCACCCCAAAGGAAACCACCATTCTCATTTTTCTCATGTGTATGCTTCCAGTCCAGTTGTTTTCCAGACATATACACGTGTGTATATGTGCACATATATAATCCTACCATGTACACTCATCTGCAGGTCTTTATTTTTCTCACTATAATTTGGACATCTCTCCATGTTCGTATTCAACAGACCATGTTCACTCTCTTCAAAGGCTGCATAGCATTCCAATGATTAAAAATTTATTTAATAATTTATTTTACATAGGCAATTTTCTGTTTTCTTTTTTCTTTAAGATTTATTTGGTTGAAAAAAAAAAAAGATTTATTTGGTTGAGAAAGAGAGCACAAGAAGGGGGAGCGGCAGGCAAAGGGAGAAGCAGACTCCCTGCAGAGCAGGGAGCCCAATGCAATGCTCCATCCCAGGACCCCGAGATCATGGCCTGAGCTGAAGGCAGATGCTTAACCAACTGAACCACGTAGGCGCTCCTAGGTTATTTTCTCCTTGAGAGATTTGTGATGTTTTGCTATAAAAAATAAATAAATAAGTTTTATTGAATGCTTATATCATACCGGATACTATTTCTTTTTATTTTATTTTATTTTTTTAAAGATTTATTTATTTATTTATTCATGAGACTAGACAGAGGCAGAGACACAGGGAGAGGGAGAAGCAGGCTCCATGCAGGAAGCCCGATGTGGGACTCCATCCCGGGTCTCCAGGATCAGGCCCTGGGCTGCAGGCAGCGCTAAACCACTGAGCCATCTGGGCTGCCCTACTATTTCTTTTTAATGTGATAAAATACCCATTACATAAAACTTACCATTAGTGACATTCAGTACATTTATAATTTTGTGGGATTATCATCATCACTATCTAGTTCCAGAATACTTTCATCATCCCAAAAGGAAACCCCATACCCATTACCAAACCCCATTCCCCTTCTAGGCCCTGGCAACCACTAATCTGCTTTCTGGATTGGCCTGTTATGGATATTTTCTACAAATGGAATCATACTCTAAGTGACCTTTTGTATCTGCCTTTGTAACTTAGCATAATGTCCAAGGTTTATCCGTGTTCAAATATGTGTCAGCACTTCATTCCTTTTTATGCGTGGATAATGTTGCATTGTGTGGATAGACCACATTTTGTCTATTCACTCATCAGTTAATGAAAGTTCGGCTTTTTCTACCTTTTGGCTGTTGGAATGCCAGGTACTATTTTAATTGATTTAAATGAGTGCTCTATGTTTTCTCAAAGCCTACATTGCTGGCTAATATAAGTATCTGTTATTTCTCTACTTCTAGAATGTAAACTCAATGAGGAGGGGCACTTCATATTGCCCATGGTTGTGTCCCACTGCCTAAAATAGTGACTGGCACATAATAAGCACCTAAAACATATTTGAATGAGTTACTCCTATTTTGCAAATGAGCCTGGGGTTTAAAAATGGTTAAAAAAACAAAACCAAAAAAAAAAAAAAAAAAAAAAAGAGCCCAAAGACAACACAGTGTTGAAGTGAGCTCAAAGTCTTCATCTGTGCTGTCCTCAACTTCCCCATTTTGTACCTAGTACATTTTTCTTTTTTCTTTTTTTTTTCTTTTTTATCTTTCTGCGTTTAATCTTCTTGAGCTCTGCCTAGAATCTCATTTTCCCAGTGTGGTTGTCTGATTTGTTACCCACATAGCTGTTGTCCTACCTAGGGATCTCCACATTTGCTCAGCAGGTATTCTGTAGTCAAGCCAGTGATAAGAGCTGAACAAAATAATGCAGAGATGTATTCTTTCTTTCAGGTAAACTACTGGAGATGGGGGATGGTGGGAATCTAGCAAATGAAACAAGAATTGCCCATATACAAAAGCAGTTGAAAAATGTACACAACACAATTGAATCAATCATGTAGGGCTGATTCCTTTAAAAAAAAGTGAATATAGGGCTGGGATATCTAAAAATAATTCAGAACTCTGCCCAAATATTGTTTTACCTTTTTCTTTGTTAAGTAGTTTCCATGCCCAGTGTGGAGCCCAGCATGAGGCTTGAACTCACAACACTGAGATCAAGACCTGAGCTGAAATCAAGAGTCAGGTGCTTAATCAACTGAGCCACTCAGGTGACCCTAAATATAGTTTTAGAGATGGGCTGTACTCGAGAGAATTTAGAAGTCAGTCTCAGTAATATTAAGAGATAAAAAATAATAGAAAAGTGCATCGCATTCACTCAGTGTCCATTAGAAGAAATCATTAATTCATTTAGTCACTGAAGGAGACCGCAATAACTGTATGCCAGGCACTGTTGTGGTTTCTGGACTCCAAACAGAAAAAGGCACAGTTCCTATCAGTAAGAGGAAGCTTATAGTCTAGTTGGGTGAGAAGCAAGCCTTAGCTGGAAGTAAATAGCCAGATCTTCAATAAGCGATTTTTCTTTCTGAAGCCATATTTGGAGGATTTGGAAGGACAGATGAATAGAGACAGGAACAGAAATGGAGGGAGGATGTAGCCTTACTACCAAAGAGCTTTACAAAATGGGAGATCCTAATCGGGTGGTGTAGGGGCAATTCCCAGTCCTGGACCTAGGCATCCAGGTGCAGGAGTAGTTGCAGATTTCCCATGTGAGTAGATTTCCCATTCTCAAACGTGACTACAACAACGGATTCATTTTCTAGGATCTCAGGAACTAGGGAGCCTTTATCTAGACCAGGAAAGCAACCTTGATATCATGAAGGAAGATGAGGAGTGTAAATGGTAGGCCATGCATCGGGCTATTTAGTGAGAATTCCTACACTGGCTCTTGAGAATCAATCAGCCAGGAGTCCATCAGAAGTTAAAAGAAATAACATTTGTAACGGCAAGTTGGGGTGATCCATAGAATGCACAAAGAAGGCTTTGCATTGTGCCCTTAAATCTAGGACTTGAAGGTTGAAAGACAAATGGAGCAATTTATTAAAATATTCTGAAATGTTTCTAATACTAGGAATTACAATTATGCTTTTTGTGTGTGTGAGGAACACTATCCAAAAGTTCTGGAGTTCCTTCTGATGAAGTACCTGAGAAGTGCTATGGGAAACATAAGGGACAAAGCCCCATGTTATCAGTGATGAGCCTCAGGAACAACACTGCAAAGTCCAGCAGTGCTTCTGTTGTGAGGTTTCGGGACTTGGGTATATACTGTATAATGGAATAAGTGGAATTACATTCTGGAGGAAAAGGAGGCTGTGTCTTCTTTTTCCAACATCACTTTCAGGGACTGACTGCATGCAAGTCAGGAACACAGAAACATGGGAATTAGAACCCAGGGAATTAAGAGAAACAAAACAAACCATTAATCAACTCCTAGTGTTTCAATCAGACAAAGCTATGTCAACTGGTAATGATGATAAAATCCCAGAATTTGAGCTGGAAGGCAACCTTATAACAAGGAACTGGTTTCATCAAATGACAGTACAGCAAGCAATTTTTTTCATCAGGAAAAAAAAATTCTCTAGAATCCTAGGCCAAGGCTCTATTGGCTCTAGCCCTGGGGTTTAGTTCCTGTATGCAGCATGCACATCAGAAACCTACCTCTTACTAGTTTTAGCCCTGGAACCATAGCCTGGCTGTCATGGTTAATTCATCATTTTGAATTAATATAGCTTCTGGAAGTTTCCCATCCAGATTGCCCACTAGCACTATAATTCCTCCTACTCTTCCACACCACATTTCCTAAGTGCACGCTCCTAAATAGGATGTTCTTTTACCCCCTGGAAAGACTCAGACATCTCTTCCTGTGGATACCACTTCAGCTTCAGAAGCATTTAAGACAGTTTTTCGAAATAATCAAAGTCAGATGCACTTGCCTCAGCTGAAGCCTTAACTATACTCATCCCAGAATCATCCTCAGCATTGTGCAGGCCTTTATAGTTTACAGAGCATTTTCATATGCCCCATCTGTTCTTCTAAAGCCATTCATAACTAATGGCAACAACTGCAGAAGGAACTAATCAATCTAAAAATGACAGAGTGATATGTGGGCAATGATGTAAACTGAGGAAGAAAAGCATTTAGCTTTAAGCCATACTCTGGGGTCCCAAAGAGCAAGAAAGAACATTGCAGTTTCACAGGAGGGACCTGAAATAATGACATCAGTAAATAAAAACTAAACCATGCCAACAAAGAGATCATGTTTAAGTGGGTTAGGGCTGAGAATAGAGGCTGGATGTGTTTAGAAATGGGAGGCAGGAGACCCAAGGTGCTTGAAAAGAGTCACTACTAAATTCTGTCCTTGGCAAAAAACCAAGGAATGAGTGTTTCCTTGGTCAAAGAGAAGATACGGTCATTGTCGACTCCAAGTTTGGGTATCTGTCAAGGAGATAAAATGAAGAGAAGGGGAGGCACAGGGCTGTCACAAAGGAAAGGGGAAAGTAGAAAGTATAGAAAACTATTCCCTTACCTGGTCTGGGGAAGGAGATAAGCCAGCAAGTAGAGACCATAATTAGTCATGAGGGTAAAATAAAGAACTGGATAGGACTCCCACCCTAGCAATATGGCAGATTAGATAACCAGGAAACCCTCTTTTTATAAAACTGTGAGATTGCACAGGAAAAAAAAATTTTTATCATTTTTCTGAGATTACAGGAAAGTCCGAATGACCAAAAGAATAAAAAACTGAGCAGAAAACAAAAATGGGAGGAGCATGCACATGGGGAAGCCAGGTATGCCCGAAGACAGTTACCCATTTAATTGCCAATACTGATGCTGGAATTGAGGGGGGAAAAGTCTTGGGTCAACAGAGAAAGACTGAAGAATTGGACCTCAGACTCTCAGATTAAGTCAGAGAAATTGAAAGAAGGCTCTCATGCTCCAGGTGACAGTCATCTCCTGGTTTACAGCAGAGTGAAACCCTCTCTGGACAGACCCTTAATGTAGGATCACAGGCTTGATCTACTAAATCTGAGCTCACAATCAAAGATCATCAAATACATAAGGAAATGAACCAGCATCAGTGGCAGAAGCAGCAATATCCGATTTAGACCTCATAAGATTCATACAACAGAATTATCAGATACAGAATATAAAATGAAAATACATGAAATGCCTCATGCAATGAAAGATGGTATCACAAAAAATGAGTAAGCAATGAGATGATCAAAACCTGCCGCATAGATCAGAAAAAGAATAAAATACCATGCTAGAATTTATAAATAAAATTGTTGAAGAAAAGGGGGAAAATGATGACTAAATCAGCAAATTCGATGTGGCTAAGGAGGTCATAGTAAACTGGAAAGTAAATCTAACACAATTACTGAGAATGTAGCACAGAGAGAAAGGGAGATTTAAAAATATAAAGAAATATTAAGAGACAGGGAGCAGGGATTGGATTTTTTTTTTCCTCTGGATAGAGCCAGATAATAAATGTTTGGGGCATTGTGGGTCCTAAGGTCTCTGTCAAAACTATTCAAATTGCCTGTGCAGCATGAAAGCACCCATAAGCAGCGTATAAATAAATGAGCATGGCTGTATTCCAATAAAATTTAATGATGAGTCCTAAAACTTGATATTCATGTAATTTTTTCTAGTTATAAAATAATAGTCTCTTTTGGTTCTTTTCAAACATTTAAAAAGTGCAAAATGTTTTCAGCTCACAGTTGTACAAAAGAAGGTGGTAGGTGGTTTCTGGTCCAACATGTAAAGAGTGCAGAAGTTGTCTCTCCTGTCCTCACAGCAAGAATGTGAAAATCAACAATTGTCCTTAGATTCATCACAGACTTGAGATCCAGAACAACCCCTTACCCTGAAAACTGGACAGAAAGGTAAATACAGAGAATCACAGGATACCCAGAGCAGAAATGACCACTGGAACTAGCAAACAGTATGAAAACTTAGAAGTCAATTGACTAATTGTTGGGGTCTGAGCATTGAGATAGAATCCCCTGAGGCCCCAGTCTTTGGAGGACCCCTCCCAGTTTTTCCTTCAGGAGCCCCATCAAGTTCTCAGGGTGAAAATCTGAAAATATTTCCCTCATGCTTCTAGCAGGAGAAGAGGGAAACTAGCTATTTTGAAGTATTCCCAGGGCATTCTGGTCTCCTTAACAAATGCCTGCTCTCAAGGAAAACAATTTTGCCAGATCTTAACCAACATGGATTTGGTCAGAGCCTAAATGATATGGGGGGAGAGGACATACCCAATTCTAGCCACTTCTAGTCTTCCTGTCACACCTAAGGGGCAGAAAAAAAAGAACAAACACGCAACACAAAAACAACAATATGAGATTCTTGTGGAGGTCTCAGTCAGAGGCACATAAACAATAAGATACAATCATAGGATTATTGGGGGCTTTCCATCTACCACACCTGACCACCACATCAATAGTACTGTGTATAATAATAGGGAACTACAACGGTAAGACCTGTAAATCTCAGACTCTAAAAGGGAAGAAGTCTCTAGTAAAAATCTGAAGACAGCAGGAAAGACAAAAGCAAGGACACAAGAGGAAATTTTAGCCACTGACACCGCAGCTACACCAAATAACACACACAGCCTAACTCCTAAGCAGATAAACATAAAACCTCACACTAAAGTCCTATCTACCTCACTTCTTTTTACCCTATACATAATGTCTGACTTCTGGCAAAAAAAAAAAAAAAAAAAAAAAAAAATGAGGCATGCTAAAAGATAAAAAACAAATTTTGAAGAGACAAAGCATGCATCAGAAACAAACTCATGTATGATAGAGATTTGAGAATTACAAGACTAGGATTTTAAAATAACTGTGATTAAGATGCTAAAGACTTTATTTTTTTTAAGATTTTATTAATTTATTCCTGAGAGACACAAAGAGAGAGAGAGGCAGAGACACAGGCAGAGAGAGAAGCAGGCTCCATGCAGGGAGTCCGATGTGGGACTCGATCCCGGGACTCCAGAATCACAACCTGAGCCAAAGGCAGACGCCCAACCACTGAGCCACCCAGGCATCCCAAGACGCTAAGGACTTTAATGGGAAAAGTGGGCTTTATACAAAAATGGATGGACAATGTAAGCAGAGAGTTGGAAAATCTAAGAAAGAATCAAAAGGGGATCCTTGGGTGGCTCAGTGGTTTGGCGCCTGCCTTTGGCCCAGGGCGCGATCCTGGAGACCCGGGATCGAATCCCACGTCGGGCTCCCGGTGCATGGAGCCTGCTTCTCCCTCTGCCTATGTCTCTGCCTCTCTCTCTCTCTGTGACTTTCATTAAATAAATAAATAAATAAATAAATAAATAAGAAAGAAAGAATCAAAAGGAAATGCTAGAAGGGCCCCTGGGTAGCTCAGTTGGTTAAGTGTCTGCCATTAGCTCAGGTGAGGATCCTGGGATGGAGCCCCTGCTGGGTAGGAAGCCTGCCGCTGCCTTGTCCGCTGCCCCCACCCATTCATGCTGTCTCTCAAATAAATAAATAAAATATATTTTTAAAAAGGAAATGCTAGAAATTAAAAACATTAAAACAGAAATGAAGTATGTCTTTGATGGACTCATTAGTAGATTGGACATGGTTGAGGAAAGAATCACTGAGATTGAAGATATGTCACTAGAGACTTCCCAAGCTGAAAAACAAAACCAAAAAAAGAAAGAAAAAGGAACAGACTATCCTAGAACAGCAGGAGAACGTAAAAAGCTGTATTATGTACTTGATAAGAACACTAGAAGGAGGAAAAAGAGAGAATGGAGGAGAAGAAAAATTCTAACCAATAATGGCTGAAGTGAATATAACACTGTACCTTAATTATATTAAGATGAGAGCTTTCCAAAAGTAATGACAAACACCAAACCATGATCCAGGAAATTCACAGGACACCAAGGAGGATAAAAGAGCTACACCTAAGTATATCATATTCAAACTGCAGAAAATCAAAAACAAAGTGGAAATCTTCAAAGAAGCTGGAGAGGAGAGGAGACACCTTATTTGTAGAAGAAGGGTAAGTATTACATAAGACTTTTCAGAAACCATGCTAGCAAGATGAGAATAACATGAAATATTTAAAGTGTTGAAAGAAAAAAAGACTAGCAACCTAGAATTCTATATCCAGAATATTCTATATTCTGGAATATTCTATATTCTAGAATTGTTGCCAGCTGACCTATCTTACAAAAACTGGTAAAAGTTCTTCAGAAATAAGACAAAGTATACAGGTCAGAAACTCAGATGTAAAGTAAGAAAGGAAGAGTATCAGAGAAGGAATAAATGAAGGCAAAATATTTTATTTTTCTTATTCATAATTGAGCTAATGGGTAATAATTTGTTCAAAAATTATCTTTTTTAAAAATTTATTTATTTATTCATGAAAAACACAGAGAGACAGAGGCAGAGGGAGAAGCAGGCTTCCGCAGGGAGCCCAATGTAGGCCTCGATCCCGGATCCTGGGGTCATGCCATGAGCTGAAGGCAGATGCTCAACTGCTGACCACCCAGGAGTCCCACTTTGTTCAAAATTATAACAGCCACAATATATTGGATGCTTATAGCTTATGGATAAGTGAAATGAATGACAGCAATGTTATAAAGGATGGGAGGGAAGAATTGGAATACTATGTTATGAGATACTTATACTACATGTGAAGCAAAATAGTGTTATCTGAAAATGGACTTAGTAAATGAGAACCCTATGGCAACCACTAAATTTTTTTATAGAGAAGTACAATTGATATACTAACAGAGGAGTAAAAAATATAATTACACAAAATGCCCAATTAAAACCAGAGAGGAGGGACATCTGGGTGGCTCAGTGGTTGAGCATCTGCCTTGAGCTCAGGGAATGATCCCAGTCCAGGGATCGAGTCCCACATCAGGCTCCCTGTGAGGAGCCTGCTTCTCCCTCTGCCTATGTTTCTGCCTCTGTCTCTCTCTGTGTCTCTCATGAATAAATAAATAAAATCTTTTAAAAATAAAAAATAAATAAAACCAGAGAGGAGAAAAAAGTGAAAGACAAAAGAAAAAAAAGTAATAAGGGCAACAGACAATAGTAATGAATATGGTAGATAATGATTCAACTATTATCAACAAACACTTGAAGTGTCAATGGTTTAAATACATCAATTAAAAGACAGAGACTGTCAAAGTGGATTAAAAAATAAGACTCATGTGTTATCTATAAGAAATCCTCTTTAAATATAAAGACATAGATTAAAAGTAAGGACACAAAAAAAGATATACCATGTTAACACTGATCAAGACAAAGCAAAAGTAGCTCTATCAATTTCAGACAGAGCAGGCTTTCAAATAAAGATGGTTATTAGGGATAGAGAAGACCATTGCATAATGATAAAGAGGTCAATACTCCAAGAAATATAACAATCCTTACTGTGTATGTGCCTAACAGCATAGTGTCCAAATATGTGAGGCAAAAACTGATAGAATTGCAAGGAGAAGTAGACAACCCACTATTGTAGTTGGAGACTCCACTACCACTGTATCACTATTTGACAAATCCAGCAGGCAAAACATCAGTAGGACACAGCTGAACTCAATAGAACTATCAATAAACTAGATCTAATGGACACCTATGGAAAATCTCATCTAACAACAGCAAGCCCACATGGAACATTCACTAAGATAGACTACTTCCTGGGCTACTTAAAAAAAAATGTATAAGAATAGAAATCAGACAAAGTATGTTCTCAGACCACAGTAAAATTAAGGTAGAAATCAATAACAGAAAGAGAAGTAAAAAAAAACCCCTCCAAATACATAGAGATTATACACCACATTTCTAAATAACATGTAAATCAAAGAAATCTCAAAAGAAATTTTTAAATATTTGGAAATAAATGAAAGTGCAAATGCAATTTACCAAAATTTTTGGTTTCAGGGAAAGCAGTTCTTAAAGGGTAATTTATAGCATTGTATGGATATATTAGAAAAGAAGAAAGATCAAAAATCAATAATCTAAGTTTCCAACCTTAGGAACCTAGAAAAGGAGAGCAAATTAAATACAAAGTAAGCATACGAAAAGAAATCATAAAAAGTAGAGCTGAAAACAGTGAAACTTAAAACAAAAACTCAATAGATAAATCAATAAAAATAAAAGCAGTTTCTTTGGAAAGATCAATAAAATTGAAATGCTTTCAGGCAAATTAACTTAGAAAAAAAGGGGGATAATAATACAAATTCGGAAAACTATCTATTGAAGATATTGAATCAATAATTAGTGACTTTCTAAAACAGAAAGTGACAGGCACAGAGGGTTCATCAAATGTTCTACCAAACATTTAAGAAATAAATTAGGGCAGCCCGGGTGGCTCAGCGGTTTGGCGCCGACTTCAACCCAGGGCCTGATCCTGGGGACCCAGGATCGAGTCCCACGTCGGGCTCCCTGCATGGAGCTTGCTTCTCCCTCTGCCTGTGTCTCTGACTCTCTCTCTCTCTGTCTCTCATGAATAAATAAATCTTAAAAAAAAAAAAAGTTTAAGAAATAAATTACACCAATTGTAATCTACAATCTTTTCCAGACAATATAAGCAGAGGGAATACTTTCCAACTCATTTTTGAGGCCTGCATTACCCTAAAACCAAAATCAGACAAAGACACTAGAAGAAGAGATGTTACCATCACATCCACAAGTTAAGAAGAAAGAAGGGCAGCCCCCGTAGCTCCGCGGTTTAGCGTCGCCTTCAGCCCAGGGCATGATCCTGGAGGCCCGGGATCAGGCTCCCTGTATGGAGCCTGCTTCTCCCTCTGCCTGTGCCTCTGCACCGCCCCCCTCTCTCTCTAATAAATAAAAATCTTTTTTTAAAAAAGAAGAAAAAATGATATGATCATAATCAATAAATCTAGAAAGAATGTCTTTTAAAAATCTAACACCTATGGTAAAAAAAAAAAAAACACTCTCAGAAAGTGAGAGATAGAGCAGAACTTCCTAAGCTTGATAAAGAACATCAACAAAAACCCTATAGCTAACATCTTACTTAATGGTGAAAAACCAGATGATTTTCCACTAAAATCAGAAGTGTGACGAGAATATTCCCTTTTATCACTCCTATTCAACAACATATTAAAAGTCCTTGCTAATGAAATAAGACAAGAAAAGTAAATAAAAGGTATACTGGTTGGGAAGAAAGAAATATAATGATCTTTGTTTACAGAGACATGATTGTTTATGTGGAGAATCCCAAAGAATCAACCCAAAGAATCCCAAAGAATAAAACCTCCTAGAACTAATAAGTTATTATAGCAATAGTGCAGGAACCAAAGTTAGTATACAAACATCAATCAAGTTCCTAAAAAGCAGAAAAAAATAATTGGAATTTCAAATTAAAAACACAACACTATTTGCATTAGTACCTCTCAAAAAGGAAATACTTAGGTAAAACCCAAACAAAATATATTTCAGATCTATATGAAGAAGTCTCAAACTTCTGATGAAAAAAAAAATCAATGTATATAAATGGAGAGTTAGGCCAAGCTCATGGATATGAAGACTCAATACTGTTAGGATGTCAATTCTTCCCAGGGTTCCTGGGTGCCTCGGCTGGTTAAGGCATCTACCTTCAGCTCAGGTCATGATCCTGGTGTCCTGGTATCAAGCCCCGCATTGGGCTCCCCACTTAGTGAAGAGCTTGATTTTCCCTCTCTCTCTGCCTCTGCCCCTGTTTGTGCTCTCTCTGTCTCTCTGTCTCTCTCTCAAAAATAAATAAATAATTTTTTTAAAAGATAACAGTTCTTCCCAATTTAATCCATAGATTCACCTCGATCCCAGTTAAAATCCCAGCAAGTTATTTTGTGGATATCAACTAAAGTGAATATCTAAAGTTCATATGGAAAGAGAAAATTCCCAGCATAACCAAGACAATACCGAAGAACAAAGTGGGATAATTGACACTATCCATCTTGGCGACATACTGTTATGCTATAGTAATCAAGTCAGTATGGCATTGGTGAAAAATAGACAAATAGATCAGTGGAACAGAATAGAGGGCCCAGAAATAGATCCATGAAAACACGGTCAAGTGATCTTTGACAAAAGACCAAAAGCAACTCGATGGAGAAAAGACAATCTTTGCAGTAGATGGTGCAAGAATGGCCAGACTCCCAAATGCAAAAAGAAAAAAATGAATCTAGACACGGCCTTCAGATCTTTCACAAAAATTAACTCAAAATGAATCATAGGCCTAAATATAAAATGCAAATCCATAAAATGTGAAGATGATATAGAAGAAAACCTAGGTCACCCGGAGTTTGGTGATGACTTTTGACTTGCAACAGCAAAAGCGTGATCCACGAAGACAATCTTGATAAATTGAACATAGTTTGATGCAACAGTACTGGTGCTTCATGCTTACTTTAAGTGGTGAATTCATAGGTCTTGTTTTATTACTAAGTATCAAAACTTGCATGCTACTACCTATCTTTTTATACATAAAATTATTATACAATTTCAAATTTTTTTAAGGTTGGGCCCCAAGATGCCCAAGGTAGGGGATTGACAGATTCTTTGATGACAAACTGATCTTCAGAACACCAAATGTGATATGTCATTGCCCATTGTATTGCGAATTAATCCTAGAGGAATAATACACAACAGATTGAAGTCATCTTTTTTTTTTTTTTTTTACTTGCTGGGCACTGCAATAAGGGCCTCTGATAGAGAAACATCAAGAATTGGGTAGAACTATGCGAAAGGCAAAGCTTTACAATTCATTTTTTTAAAGCCAAGAAATAAATCAGAAACCAAAACCAAAACCAAAACCAAAACCACCAACTTAGAAGACAGCAAGGAGAGAGAAAAATTTAGTTTTACTGTACTAGGACTACAAAGTGCTGTGCTCAGCCCTTCTCTGAAGTTCTGATGTGTGCAGAGTCAGGCGTGACCCAAAGGCAGATGCTCAACCACTGAGCTACCCAGGCGTCCCCAGGAATTGCTCTTGATAAAAACTGGAGTTTCTCCAGACTACTGTCCAGCTATGTTCAGTCTCCTTCTCAAAGGCCTTGGGCACAACTTGCTCATGGATGGGTTACCAACAGGTAAGACACTGATAAGAACAGAAAGAGTTGAGGAGCAGGGATTTCCACTGCTACTGCGCTGAGGGCCCTGCAGCTTTCATAGTAATTATTTTTTTTAAGATTTATTTACTTATTTTAGAGAGAGAGTGTGTGTGCGCATGAGCAGGGGCAAGGGGCAGAGGGAGAGGGAGACAAGCAGACTCCCCCCTGAGCAAGGAGCCCCACTGAGGGCTGGACTGGGGACCCTGAGATCAGGACCTGAGTGGAAATCAAGAATGGGCTACTTAAAGGACTGAGCCACCTGGGTGCCCCACTTTCATAGTAATTTCATGAAAATACCAAGACTGGGGGAAAACTAGAGTAAGAAAGACCTTTCTGAGCCATTCTCGCTGCTTTACTTCTTCTTGCCCTGTTCCACCTCCAAATTGCATGGCTTACTTCCTAGCATCTCTACTTTCTTTTACTCCTTCCTTCTCTGAGGTCCCCTGTTTCTCAGGCTGTCACCACCTGTGTGGCCTCGGCTTGGATGCACCCACTCCCAGTGACCATCTCCCAAGCCCAAATCCCTCCCTACTGCCCAGTGTTAGCAGTTGGCATCTTGTTCCTGGCTATTCCTGTTCTATCGCAGCACGCATTTCATGGAAGAACAGAGACAATAAAGCAATACTCTATTAAATATTTGTGGAGAGGGCAGCCCTGGTGGCTCAGCGGTTTAGCGCTGCCTTCGGCCCAGGGTGTGATCCTGGGGACCCAGGATCAAGTCCCACGTCGGGCTCCCTGCATGGAGCCTGCTTCTCCCTCTGCCTGTGTCTCTGCCTCTCTTTCTCTCTCTCTCTCTCTCTCTCTCTGTGTCTCTCTGAATAAATAAATAAAATTTAAAAATATATATTTGTGGAGATACACACCCAACCCAGTTTAAAACCTTCCTAAAGGCTCTGCTCTTTTTTTATGCTATTTATTATACTTTGGGGTAAAATGCATATAGCCCATATATACTTTTCATCTTTTAATTGTTAGCTTCTTAAATTAAAAATGACAAAGATACTCTCTCCATGGTAAAATTACCAAGATTTTTTTCTCCTGTTTCTTTTGGCAATTATTTGGCATAACTGAAATAGGTAGTGCTAACTTTATGATGAAATTCTACATTATTTATGAAGGCTTCTCTTGTTTTAGGATGACTATTTTCCTTACCAGGGAAAGGAGGGGACAGAAAAGAAAAGGAAATAGACACCATCCTTTGGCCTCTTCCTACCCCTAAAAGCTGCTACACCCAAAACTGCTTGCAGGACACTGAATGAACCTGAGGTGGAAAGCCCCAACTCTCAGAATTAAGTATAATAATAAAGTTTCTGTTGCTTCAATTATCAAAAATAGAGTGGTTTCAATGTAACCTCCCAAACTTAATTATATAGCAGCATAATTAAGGAGACTTTCCAGACTGTTCAGGAAAATTCTAAGGCCAGCCATGTTTATTGCACAAATTCAGTTATCCTACAAAGACCTTTCTCCTGGCTCTGTCTTGGCTTTCAACAACTCTTTCTTACTTTGCCTCACTATTCAGCCCTGCCACCACTAGACAAAGAGCCTCTTCTAGAAGTTAATGTTTTTATTTATTTATTTTTAAAGATTTATCTATTTATTCATGAGACACACAGAGAGGCAGAGACATAGGCAGAGGGAGAAGCAGGCTCTTTGCAGGAGCTTGATGTGGTACTCGATCCCAGATCCAGCAATCACGACCTGAGCCAAAGGCAGCCGCCCAACCACTGAGCCACCCAGGCGTCCCTAGAAGTCAACATTTTTAAAAACCACAGGAAAAACAGCCTAAGTTTTAAGATGGTAGAAGAAGAGCATTTTAAGCTGGTTGAAAAAAAGGAAGTGCCTCGAGGTATTTTAACAACATATTGCAGCATTGAGCACTTGACTCACGTTATGCTTTGAAAGATAAGAGATTGATAGGTGCTGAATTTCTTCTAAAACTATAAACATGAATCCCATAATGGAAGGGATGTGGGGATCAGATCCTATGATGATTCTTAATATACACACTGCTCATTTTAGATCATGCAAATTGGTCTTTGCTCTATGAAAAGTAGATCAAGAGTATTGCAAATGTTTGCTTCTTTTCTTTACTAATTCATATTCTTTCCATACAGTCCTGTTAAATAAAATAAGCTGAAAAACAAATTAGTGAGGGGAACCCTTGTGCACTGCTGGTGGGAATGCAAATTGGTGCAGCTGCTATAGAAAACAGTATGGAGGTTCCTCAGACAATTAAAAATAGAACTACCATATGATCCAGCAATTCTACTTCTAGGTGTTTATCTGAAGGAAATGAAATAGCTATCTTAAGAATATGTACACATCCCTATGCTCACTGTAACATTATTCACAATAGCCAAGACATGGAAATACCTAAGAGTCAGTCCTTTGATGGATGAATAAATAAAGAAAATGCAATGTATATTTAGCCATGAAAGTTATTCAGCCATAACAAAGAAGGAAATTCTGCAACCTGCAACACCGTGGATGGAATTTGAGGGCATTATGCTAAGTGAAATAAGTTAGAGAAAGACAAATATGGTATGATGTCACTTATATGTGGAATCTGAAAAAAACCAAACTCATAGACACAGAGATTGGTGGTTGCCAGAAGTGGGAAGTGGGGAGGTGGGTGACATGGGTGAACGTAGTATAGATTTCCAGTTATAAAGTAAATAAGTTCTGGGGATGTAATGTACAGCAAGTTGACTATACTTAAGTTGAAAAATAAACAAACAAAAAACAAATTAGAGAGGCAATTAAGAAGTGAAAAAGTAGGCACCTGGCTGGCTTAGTCGGTAGAGCCTGCAGATCTTGGTCTTGGGGTTGTGAGTTTCAGCCCCACACTGGGCAGAGAGATTATTTTTAAAAAGAAGAAGAAATGAGTGTTGTCTTAAAGATAATATGTAGATAGAGCTTAGCAGGCATAATGCTTTGTAGAGTGCTGCATGTTTGTTAGAAAAACTAATCCAGCTCCAACATTTTAGAGCCAACACAGAGAAATATGATCAGTTACATGGTTCAGGGTTTATTGGATAAAACAAACCAGGGCTCATGAGAAGTCCTAGCTATTCCTTGGTTCTGAGATCCTGAAATCACAATTCCTCTGAGAATACTCACAGAAATAACACTGTTTAAACATCATAAACAACAAAAATTATTCAACTCAGTAAATGTTTATTGAGCATCTACAATGTGTCATTAATTTTATGTCTCAATTTGACTGGGCCATGGATGCCCAGATAGATGGTCAAATAATATTCTGGATGTTTCTGTAAAGATGGTTTTGGATGAGATTAACATCTGAACCTGTGGACTTCCAGTAAACCCTTTGCAATGTGGGTGGGCTTCATCCTATCAATTCAAGGTTCAAATAGAGCAAAAGACTGATCTGTGTAGACATATATATACAGACACATCCTACTGGTTCTGTTTTCTGCAGAACTCTGATTAATGTAGTAGAAAACTTTTCAGGGTCTGCCTACCCTCCAACTATCAAAACTCTCTATCAAACCATAGGGGCACAGGTAGGCTCTCTTCTAGTACATGATCCTCACTTCTGAGACTCAGCTGATTGGAAGAGTCTCTTGCCCTGGAATTGGAACTGGAATTAAGAGAAATTAGAGGTATACATGCAAGCAGATAAATTCCATACAGTATAACAAGTAAGGAAATATTTAGTGTAGCCAGATTCGGAAAACAAAAACAAAAACAGGATGCCTAGCTAAATTTGAATTTCAGATCAACAATAGACAATTTTTTAGTAGAAGTGTTCCCCAAATATTTTATCTGGCAACCTCAGAGATATGCTATATACAGAGATGTTAGACAAAGGGGGAGGGTCTTAATCTAAAGTGACGATGTCTCAGAAATCTTTTTTCTTTATTTAGTTAGTTGGTTAGTTCTTTTCTGGAGAAAAGAGTGCTTGGGGTTGAGTTTTGAAGGATAAGTAAGAGTTCACCAGATGAAGAAAGGTGGTAAGAGTTTTTGAGTGAGAAAGAGAAAACCACTGGACTGAAGGCACAGAAGCAAGACACAGCAGTGTATGTGTAGAAAACACCAGCATCTTGGTATCGCTAAAGCTCACAAGCTCCAGGCAAGGAGATGAAAAATGTCAGCAAGTGTATTGGAATTAAGATGACATGCTAAATACAAACAATGATTTTCTTTCCTGTGCACATGCCAATTGGAATGTCAGGAAAGATCGTTTAAAAGCTGTAATTCATGACACTAGAAATCTAGAAGGGCTGTAGGCAGCAGATAAAAAAGAGTTAAAGAATTCCTGGAAAATAGAACATTGGTAGCATCAGATTAGCAGAGAAATAAGACGGAGAAACAGTGGCCAAAACACACATGGGAGAGAGCCACTTCATGATATTTCAAGGGTAAGAATAGATTTTCCTAAGGAAACCCCAAGTTCATTGTCAATCAATAGGAAAAAATAGAAGAGCCTAGACACTTCATGATGATAATTGTTGAAAGACCTGACTTGGAGCAGTAGGAATCTGTTGGACTCCCCTCCGCTCTCCATGTGGCTATCCAACAGTTTGCTCCCGGAATAAAGGCCTGAGGATGTTTTTTTCCTAAGAGTGGCAGGGAAAGGTCAGAATTAGGATTATTGTGTATATTTGGTCAGAAAGCAAAGGAGGAGCCATTGGTGACTCTAGACTATGGCCAATACTATGGAGGGGATAAAATTTCAAAGTGAAGTCACAGGCACTACTCCCTAAAGAGAGAATAGTGTTTCAGGAGATAGGTAGAGGGCCCCAGGTAAGAGTAAGCTGCCTCGTCCATAATCACTTGTTCTCTCTCTCTGTACACGTATTACATATACACAAACATATATATGTATATTATCTTTCTACTTTGACAAGTACACCTGAATAACAAAATATTGTTAAAATTTTTTTTAAGATTTATTTATTTGAGAGAAAGAGAGAGAGGCAGAGAAGTGGGCAGGGGCAGAGGGAGAGGGAAACTCAGGCAGAGCATGGAGCCCAACAGGCGGCTCAATTCTATGACTTGGAGATGATGAACTGAGCAGAAACTAAAAGTCGGAGGCTCAACCCAGTGTGGCTCCCCTGAACTCTAAAATATTTTAAAGTATGCAAAGCCATGGTTTTGCAAAATATCAATAATGTCTGACTTTAATTAGTATTGCACCTCTCTATATATTCTCTAGAAGGACCAATCATATTTAGATGTATAAGAGAAAAAATCTAGAGTTCGTAAATCATTTCTTTTTCTTGACCATTTTTGTGAAATCACTTACTATATTGTTACAATCAAGATTTTTACATAATTTGTCTTCTATTGAAAGTAATTATTTAAATAGGGATTAAAATAAAATGTAATCTTTAAAATGTACAAAATTTACATTGCTTTTATCAAAATGTGTAAATTTAAGTTGATGTGATCATTACTTTTCCAGACATGTTTTCAAAAATGCTATTTTCTGAGATACCTGGGTGACTCAGTAGTTGAGCGTCAGCCTTCAGCTCAGTACATGATCCCAGAGTCCCAGGATCGAGTCCCACATTAGGCTCCTTGTGGGGAGCCTGCCTCTTCCTCTGCCTATGTCTCTGCCTCTCTGTGTCTCTCATGAGTAAATAAATGAAATCTTTAAAAAAATTAAAATTAACACTAAAAGCTAGTTAAAAATTTAGTTTTCACTGTCCATCTGATTGGCAATAGAAAGATTCAGTATCATGTTATATGCCTATTATGTTCTAAACATGTATATATATATATTTAAAAGTAATATTAATTAATCAACATTGCAAAATTTTATTCAGCTGTCATGTAAAATTGTTTCAAATATTGAGCTAATTCAAGAGAACCTCCAGATCCAGAAAGGCAAATGAGAAAACAGATGCTCAGCCTTCTTAGAGAATAATTCTTCATTATGTAAGAAACTATTGCATTCATCTTCAGAGGAAGGATTTGTCACGATAAGTAATTTGTATTTTCTCTTCCTTCAATGATTCTGCCTCTTGAATCCTCCATACTGAAATAACACTTATTTCTGGGTACAGAAATAGGGTACAACTCACAAACCTTCATGGCATTTGGACAGGATTGTCTCTTTTGGTTTCAAAGTCACAGAGGTTTAGACAAGGAAAAGTATTTCTCTGGGGTTTGGATAATGTTAGCATGAGAGTATATGCTAAGGGATGCAGATCTTGCTGTGCCAGAACTGAGTGGAAAAGGTGCCTATGTGTTCTTTAACCATTTATTTTTGTGCAGAGCCTTTTATGTCCAGCTCTTGGTGTGTGAATGCCTCCATATGTTACCTTGTCACATGATTCAATTCTCACCTACAATCATCAAAATAAATGTTCTGTGATCAAAACCTGAACCCATCAGGGGGTCAGAGTGGTTCAGTTGTTTAAGTGTCCAACTCCTGAGTTCGGCTCAGCTCATGGTCTCTGGGTCGTGAGATTGAGCCCCAACATCTGGCTCCATGCTGGGTGTAGAACGTGCCTAAGAGACTCTCCCTCTCCCTCTGCTCCTCCCAATCTCTCTTGCTCTCTCCCTCTCTAAAAACAAAAACAAAACATGAGCCCACTGTGATAGGTGACCAGAGAGCTTCATTTGGGCATGGAAATAAGCTATTCAACCTAGGTCCACCAGCAAATATTAACAAGAAAGAAAAAATAAAAGCTAGATCCACCAAACACTTAAAAAAAAAAATTTGATGCTGTGAAAGAGAGACACCAAATGCAACAAACAAAGAATTGACACTTGGAAACACGGTGTTAATAAGAGGAGAAGCAGGCATTGGCCAGATCTTGATAAGCTTTATTGGTAATGCTAAGGAGCCTGGACTTTATGGAGCTGTCAGAGGGCCAGTGGAGGGTTTCCACAAGGGAATGGCTTTATCATATTTGTGTTATAGATAGGCTACCAGCTGCAGTGTGAGAAAGTTTTTTTTTTGTTTTGTTTTTAAAGACTTTATTTATTTATTCATGAGAGACACAGAGAGAAAGGCAGAGACACAGGCAGAGGGAGAAGCAGGCTCCCTGCAGGGAACCTGATGTGGGACTTGATCATGGGTCTCCAGGATCACGCCCTGGGCTGAAGGCGGCACTAAACTGCTGAGCCACCCCGGCTGCCCGAGAAACAGTTTTAAGGGATCCCTGGGTGGCGCAGCGGTTTGGCGCCTGCCTTTGGCCCGGGGCGGGATCCTGGAAACCCGGGATCGAATCCCAAGTCGGGCTCCCGGTGCGTGGAGCCTGCTTCCCCCTCTGCCTGTGTCTCTGTCTCTCTCTCTCTCTGTGACTATCATAAATAAATAAACAAACAAAAAAAAAAAAAAAAAAAAAAGGAATAAGATTAGGGATCCCTAGGTGGCTCAGCGGTTGAGTGTCTGCCTTTGACTCCAGGCGTGATCCTGGGATCCAGGATTGAGTCCCACATCAGGCTCCTGCAGAGAGCTTGCTTCTCCCTCTGCCTGTGTCTCTGCCTCTCTCTCTGTGTCTCTCATGAATAAATAAATAACATCTTTGAAAAAAAAAAAAGGAATAAGATTAGAAGCAGGAAACAATTTAGGAATCTATTTAATAGTCCAGATGAGAGTTGATGGAGTCCTGAACTAATGCATGAGATAAGGAAAATAGTCTGAAAGTACTCAGTATGATATAATCATTAGAATACAATGATTGATTAGAGGTAAGGAATGAGAATTAAGTCAGTCAAGGATAATACCCAGGTTTCTGGTGTTTTGACTGACAGGATCATTGTGTTGCTAATTGATTTTGAAAAATGGGAGCAGAAGTAGATTTGGTTAAAATTAAAATTCGAAAAATAATAGTCATAACAAATAACAGCAAATAATAATGATGGATGATACTTACTGAGCTTCTACTATATGCTATCTATGACTCCATTTCATTCTTAAACTAGCTATACCTATTATTCCAGTTAATGCTATCCACATTTTGGCAGGAAAAAAGCTGAGGTGTACCAAAGTCAACTAACTTGCCAAAACTCATAGACAATACCCTTGATAAATAGCATTATTGTTATAGTAGCAAATAGGGTATTAGGATTGTTTCTTATCATGTCTGCATTAATTTACTGCTGCATAACAAAGTACCAAAATATATTGGTTTAAACCAACAATAAAACATTCATCGTATCACACGTTTTCTATGGATCAGGAATTCAGGAGCAGCTTAGTTAGGTGGTTCTGGCTTGGCATGTCTCATGTGGTTGTAATCAAGATGTCAGCCAGGGCAATAGTCATCTGATGGCATGACTGGGACTGGAGAGTTCACTTCAAGATGGTGCACTCTCACGGTGGCACATTGGTGCCATGATTGGCAGGAGGCTTCAGTTCCTTCCGTGGACCTCTCCATAGGACTGCTTGATGTCCTCATGACATGGCCTCTGACTTCCCTAGAGTGAATGATCCAAGAAAGAAAGAGATGGGAGCTACCTTGTCTTTTGTCTTCACCTCAGAAATCACATAGTGTCATTTCCTCAGTGTCCTACTGATTAAGGAGATCTGCCAGATTGAGTGTGGGAAGAGAATATAGAGAGGTGAGCATCACTGGGCTCTTCTTGGATTCTGGTGCCATGTTTCCCTTAATTTGCTGGTGTGGCAATATGTCACAATACCTTCAACAGTGCAGTCTGGCTCTCAGCTCATCTGATTTAACTCATGGATAGATTTTTAGAGACAAGTATGCACTCCATACCCTGAAGGCAATCCTTTATTAATATTGAATCTGTCAACCAAGCTTTAGTCAATGTTGAGCATCAGGAACTTTGACACTGTAATCCCTGACCAGTTCCTTGAGGGCAAGAAGCCTCCCTCAGTGGTTAACTGTATAGAAGGCCTAGCATAACCGATTTCTGTCTACGTGGAACCCACATCCCTGGCCACTTTCTGTCCATTCATACATTCCAGTCTCATCCATCCTTTTCCCCACCATGGAGCCTTTGAAATTGCAATTGTTTCTGCCTGGAATGCGTTGGCTTGCTTCCTCTTGCTCTCTCTCTCTCCCTCAGCTTCTTATTCTAGACTTCAGCTTACTTGTCATTACCTCAGGGAGAATGTCCCTGCTCAAATGGGACTCAAAAGGAGCAATGGCCTCTCATAATTGGGGGTTCTGAGCTATGTGCTGCCAGGAAGCAGGTGAAAAGATGTCTGTTTTACCTGAGGAAGGCAGCTACATTAGCACTCTCCTGGGGGAAAAAAATGCAACATTTGTTATGGTTGTCATGAATAATAAAGACAATTATGGCCACCATTTGTCAGTACTTAGATAGCAGTTGTGCTCTTTCCTCAGCTCTTTCAAGAATTTACTTGGATAGGGACCACCTGGGTGGCATCTGCCATCGGCCCAGAGGGTGATCCTAATCCCGGATTGAGTCCCACATAGAGCTCTCTGCGGAGAGCCTGCCTCTCTCTCTCTCTGCCAATGTCTCTGCCCCTCTTTCTCTGTCTCTCATGATAAATAAATAAAATCTTTTTTTTTAATAAATAAAATCTTTAAAAAAAGATTTTACTTGCATAAAACAATGGTGAATCAGAAGGACTTTACTAAAGATGTCACAGGAGAATGACAAGTAAACAATAGATATTCCTTTTGCTCTGACATAGAAATATTTGGTTTGGATGGGAGGTTCTACTTTTTTTTTTTAAGTAGGCTCCATGCCCAGTGTGGAGCTTGACCTCACTATCCTGAGATCAAGACCTGAGCTGAGATCAACAGTCAGACACTTCACAGACTGAGCCACCCAGGCACCCTGATATAGAGATATTTCATCTAGTGTTGTGCTGTAAATTCTTACTAACCAGGTCTTCGGAAGGTGGGAAGGCTCATTTGTAGAGTTGCCAAGTGCCGTGGTATAAATATTCTCACCATGGTTAATTTTACACTGTCAACATGATATCACCAAACACAGAGCTGGAAGGAGATGCCAACAATCAGCCCTAGGAAGCCAATAGGAGTCAGCTCCAGCACATCCTAACACCTTGTCAACACCAGCATTTTAATTCTTTTTTCTTCTTCAGATTTACTCCATCTCTCAGCTCCTAAACATCACACTTTGTCTATCCAGACCCTATTCAACATTCATAAAAGCAAAAGGCCTTCAGTTAATGGATTCACTCTTCCTAGAAGGCAGTCTATTTTGATAACAGAGCTTGACTCTTGGGGTCTTAGGCCAAAGAAGCCCATCAAAGTGTTTCTTCTAAACTCATGTACTACAGACAAGAGTAATTCGAGAGAATGTTTCCTGTTTCTCCTTATAGATACTTCATCTCATTTATAATCTTTGTAACTATCATTTGGGATATTATTTTTTTAAGATTTATTTATTTATTCATGAGAGACATAGAGAGAAAGAGAGAGAGAGACAGAGACAGAGAGGCAGAGACATAGGCAGAGGGAGAAGCAGGTTCCATGCAAGGAGACTGATGTGGGACTTAATTCCAGGACTTCAGGATCATCCCCTGAGCCAAAGGCAGATGCTTAACCACTGAGTCACCCAGGTGTCCCTCATTTGGGATATTATTACCCAATTTTCCAATTAGGAACTTGAAATTGAGGGAGTTTTTTTTCCAGTTTTATACCTTTATTTGACAATCAGTGATTAGTTCTCATTCACAGTAACTGTAGATTTTTTAAAGTGGTGACAAGTGTATAGGTAATCAATGTACAGAAATTGTTTGGTGAATATTCATCCTCCCTACATTTTCTGGACAATGACAGAGGGACAAGATACTGAACATTCTTACTCTTTAGGCTTAGATAGCTTTGTTGTGCCTGGTGTCAATGCACACATCTGGAGCTCCCATCTTCTTAATGGCAAATTTCCAGATCTCTCTCAGTGCCTGAGGGGCAGGCTTCTTGAAACCCACTCCATGGATGCACTTGTGAATGTCGAAGGTGTATTCCCTGATCATTATTTCGTTGATGGCAGAACAGCTCTTCTCGCCACCCTTCTTCAGAGGAGCCATTCGGCAGGGCCCTGGTTGGAAAAGTTGAAGTTGAAAGATTTCTAAAAAAAAGATTTATTTATTTATTTATTTATTTATTTATTTATTTATTTGAGAGAGAGAGAGAGAGAGAGAGAGAGAGAGAATCAGCACAAGAGAGAGGCAGAGGGAGACGGTGCAGCAAATTCCCCCGGAGCAGGGAGCCCCACACGGGGCTCAATCCCAATACCCGGAGATCATGACCTGAGCTGAAGGCAAATGTTTAACCATCTGAGCCACACAGGTGCACCAAAGTTGAGGGATTTTAACTGACTTGTCCAAATTCATTGAATTAGGCAGCAGTATACTAGGATTGGCTAGGGCGGTCTGATTCCATGCCTGTGCTCTTTATCCTTACCTTACATTATGTGCACCTGTGAATCTCTGCTGTCATAGAGACCTGACTGGAAAGCACTGATATAGTTCTTTCCCTGTCAACTACATGGCCTTCCCGGGAAGTTGCTGGAGGATTACAGAATTAACACTATGACTGGAATAAACAAAGTGAGTTGTGGGTTTTTTTTAAAGATTTTATTTTTATGTAATATCTACAGCCAACACAAAGCTGGAACTCACAACCCGGAGATCAAGAGTTGTATGCTCTACCAACTGAACTAGCCAGGTGCCCCCAAAGTGATTTGTGTGTGTGTTTTTTTTTAAAGACTTTACTTATTTAGTTAGTTATTTAAGAGAGAGAGAGAGTGCACATGTACGCAAGCATGAGTGAGGGGAGGGGCAAAGAGGGAAGGAGAGAAAGAAAACTCTTTCCTGAGCTCAGAGTCCAACTTGGGGCTGGATCTCACAATGCCGAAATCATGACCTGAGCAGAAATAACACTCAATCAACTGAGCTACCTTGGCTCCCCCAAAGTGAGTTTTAAATAAGGACATTCATAAGACTTTTCTTTAGTGTGTGTTAACAAAACAGGAAACACAAAGCAAGGTAGTTGTGGATGTAAACGTAGGACCTAACACTTTTTGAACACGTAGAAAAGCAATGAATAAGTTGTTTTAGGCCAAGTCTCATAGGGTGCTTCATGTGGAGAACCTAGGAGATAACTATTAATTATACAAAGCTTTAATATGTCAGGTGGGATCCTTAGAAAATAAGTTCACATTACTTAAAACTCAGTTTTTGGTGGCCAGAATCCATTTGCCATTCTTTAATCACAATGCACATTTTGTTCTGGGATAGCTTGCCTTCCCGCTTTTCAGTCCAGGTGCTCCAGGTGGTATTCATTGTGTCCTACTTCCAAAGAGTTCATGTGGGGTGAATTTTATGGTATGTGAATTATATTTCAATAAAGCTATTATTAAAAAAAATAGAATCCATGAGACTCAGTCAAGCTAATTAGAATATTACATTCTGCTGGCCAGAGTGAATTTGTTCAGGGACAATTATGTAACCCAATCAAGCTAATAAAAAGAAATGAGGCTTTTGCTGGGATTGTTGAAAGGCAAACCTTAACAAATTCTTTTTTTACTTGAACTGGGAAAATGATTCTACAGATAGTTCTCTCATGGGGTCAGAGAACAAGCCCAACCTTCTCAAGACAAACATTTAAATGGTGTTTCCTGATGACATCTTTGTTTAACCTTCTTCCCAACCAGCCTTGATTGAACGGAGATCTTTTCTTTCTCTCTCTCTCTTTTTAAGGTTTAGATCATCTGTACACCCAATGTGGGGCTCGAACTCCTTTCCCTGAGATCAAGTGTTGCATGTTCTTCTGAGTCATCCAAGTGCCCCTGAAGATCTTAATTAAGACTTTTCAGTACCATATGCCAATAGTTAATCTTTCTTTCTTTAAGCCAATTTGGGTTGTGATTTTTGTTATTTGCAACTAAAAAGAAGTTTTAAATGATGACACAACTGGTGTGTAAAAGTCACTCAACTGTAGAATTACTGAGTTAATAGTTTCTGTAAAAATGAACACCCCTCTTTCCTAGACTGGAAGATTGGTAACTCTTATAACTCTTCATTTGAAGTAGGAAACAGCTGGTCAGATGACTATCCTGTATTTTATCTTGGAACTAGGACTATTTATTGCCAAAGAATAGAATGTTAAAAGATATAGTACAACAATATGAGAATTTTAGAGTGTTGACTGTTTCTTGTGGCCTATGTTATGGTGCTCCATAAAGGAGGAGTTAGGTTTAAAGGGGCTCATCTGCTATCTAAGTGCTAGAATCAATATTTTTAAAACACTCCTGATCCCACAGGTCCCATCCAACCAGCTCTCTTAATGTGCTTCTGTTTGAGAAAGTGGGCAATTACCAATTACAAAAATGTGGCGGGAAGAGAGACCTGGAGCAGATTAGCCTCACCTGCCTATCCAAGAATGTTATTTTGATTTTCATAAGACATGTAGAGATGAAGCCATTAACATAAGGGTTATAGAAGAACAACAGAGCACTGGAGTCTGCTGCTAAGAAACAGAAATTCATAGGTCCATTTCTAGACTTGATTAGTTGTCTGGCTTTGGTTTTCAGCTCAGAGAATTGCAGGGAAGCAAGAGCTAACTAAAAACTCCAAGTCTGGCAAAAAGACTAGTGATCATTTCACCCCTAAGTCTCTTGTCATACTATTTGTAGCTGACAAGGTGTAACTTTAGAGAGGGAAATCCTCCCCAATATCCACCTTAAATAGGGCCTTGGAGGAAAAAGGACTATTTGGGCCAATTACTTCACTTCCAACATTGGGGACCTTGCTATTCCTATCTAGCAGTGTATGAATTGGAGACAACTATATATATTTTTCTACTCTTTTTACGTAAGGAAGTGTTGATGGGGGCTGGGTAACAAAAAAATAAAAACAAAAAAAAGAAAAACCAAGATGATGGACAGATCACTATTGCACTTCGTTTTTATAAAGATTTTTTATTTTTTGAGCAACCTCTGTACCCAATGTAGGGCTGGAACTTGGGTACATCAAGAGTCACATGCTTGGGGTACCTGGATAGCTAAATCAGTTAAGTATCCTACTCTTGATTTTGGCTCAGGTCATGATCTTAGGGTCATGATCTCAGAGCATGAGATTGAGCCCAATGTCAGGCTCCAGGCTCAGTGGGGAGTCTGCTTCTCTCCATTTCTCTCCTTCTGCCCACCCAGCTCCCCCAACTCATATGCACTCTCTCTCAAACAAATAATAAATAATAATTTTTTAAAAAGGAGTCACATACTCTACTGACTGAGCCAGTCAGGTGTCCTTCACTACACTTTTATTCCTAATTCTGTTCCCCAGATACTTTGATACTGGGCATAGTGTTGTGTCAATTCCAGTCTATTCGAAAGAGATACTGAGGAAGTTAAAAATGCAAAAAGTTGATTAGTCAGTTGGGTGAGAATCTATAGGAAAACTGATACTCTAAAAAAGATTTATCAGGAGCAATATCTGTAAAGGATAAAGGGGGAGCAAATTGGAGTGGATGGGCAAAGCCTTCAGCTGGCAGTGCCGATCATACGACATCTGAGTCAGTGCAATGGATAGCTCTAGAGCAAAATTGCAGTTACAGTAGTCTGTATTGGACAGAAATGGCTAGATATGAGTAAGCCTGTCATGCTCAATCATTGCCTGGGAGGGTTGCCCAGGAAGAGCATGGCCTCAGCTGAGAAGATGGGTGGGCCCTAAAGGTGCTTCTGATGGAAGCTATTAGCTAGCTGCACTCTTCACAGCTGAGCAGCATGTTCTTTCTTGAGAGCAGACCTGATGGTTGCACTTCCATGGCTGGCACAGTTTTTATTTTCTTTTTTATTTATTAATATATTATTTATTTTATTTTTGTTATTTGTTTTATTACTATTATTACCATAATACATTGGGGATGTTGGTGTGTGTATTACTTTTATCATTGAAGTTGGGCTTTGTTGGATTATATGAGTCACCTAGAGAACTTAGACAAGTATTTCAATGGCGCAAGTAGACAGAGCTTTGAGTTGTCTAATTTTAAGGATGGAGTGGTTGTGTTTGGTTGCATATGGTGTTCCAGTGTGGAAGTACGGGCATGTTTTAAAGCATATGTATGGGAAGGAGGGTATATGGGAATGTCAAGATACAAATAGTGAAAATCCATTTTGCTACCCAGCACTCTTCATCATTCTTCTAGCAAAAGTATCCCAATTTTCCTCTGTGGAACCATTCTGTCCTACGCAACTAGTCCTGATGCTTTAGAGAGAAGCTTATTCCACTCTTGCTTCCAGGAGTGGGTGTGGCTCAGCCTTAGCCAAGCAGTGCACTGCATTCTGTATGCCACCAGGATAATACAAGGACAGGCACAAGATCCAGTCAGAGCCAATAATACACAGTGATACTTTTTTTTTTTGGATTATTGAGAGAAAAATACATTTTGTATTTTCTTCTGGACTTGAATCTGGAAATTGGCCTTGATGCTAATGACAGCCATCTTGACATCTTGTAGTCTAAGAATGAAGATGAAGTCAAGATGAATGATAGAGTCAAGAGGCTGAGAGAGGTGGGGGCTGGCTGAAACTATTTGAGACTCTAAATCCAGTTTTACCTGATGAATGATCCCCCCTAAGATTTGAACATGTTTTACTTAAGAAAATTTGGTATATATACATATATATACATTTATATTTACTATATCTACTGTTATATATTAATAACAAGTTGTTACTGAAATCTCCAATTCAAATCCAATGCCAGAGGGTTCATTCTTATTTTCCTATTTTTATTTTTTTATTTAAGATTTTATTTATTTATTCATGAGAGACATAGAGAAGCAGAGACATAGGCAGAGAGAGAAGCAGACTCCCTGCACGGAGCCCGATGTGAGACTCGACCCCAAGACCCCAGGATCATGACCTGAGCCAAAGGCAGACGCTCAGCCACTGAGCCACCCAGGTGTCCCTTCCTATTTTTTTTAAAAAAAGTAATCTCTAGGGATCCCTGAGTGGTGCAGCAGTTTGGCGCCTGCCTTTGGCCCAGGGCGCGATCCTGGAGACCCGGGATCGAATCCCACATCGGGCTCCCGGTGCATGGAGCCTGCTTCTCCCTCTGCCTATGTCTCTGCTTCTCTCTCTCTCTCTGTGTGACTATCATAAAAAAAAAAAAAGTAATCTCTATACCCAATGTAGAGCTCAAACTCATGACCCCGAGATTAAGGGTCACATGCTCTACCAACTGAGCCAGTCAGGTGCCCCTTATTTTCCTCTCTCTAATTCTTTTATTTTACAGTAAGAAACTTGTCTCCTGGTAGGATGCATATATTAACTATGATACATATATTAACTCCTTAATCCTCCTGTATGCAGCTCATCTTTCATTGTAACCACCACTGCCTCTTCCCCGTCATAGAGCCCTCCTCACCCCACTTGGAATCTGACATCCTCCCCACTTGGCAGACAGTATTCTTACTCTCCCTGAGCTCTGAAAACCCAGCTGACACTGGTGCCGTCCTACATAGATAACCTCTTCACCCAACTCTGACTCAGATATGCTATGCTGGGGCGCCACTGCTGAGTAGTATCTACAGTACGGATGTACTATAGTTTCACCATTCACCTATGGAAGGACATGGGCATTATTTCCAGTATGGGGTGTGTCTCACAAAGTTATTGTGAAAGGTTGTATACACGTTTTTGTATGAACATAGGTTTCATTTCTCTGGGATGAAACCAGGAATGGGATTGATGGGTCATGTGGTAAGGGCATGTTTAATCTTTTAAGAAACGGCCAAACTGGGTAGCCTGGGTGGCTCAGCGGTTTAGCACCGCCTTCAGCCCAGGGCCTGATCCTGGAGACCTGGGATCAAATCCCACCTCATCCCTGCATGGAGCTTGCTTCTCCCTCTGCCTGTGTCTCTGCCTCTCTCTCTCTCTCTCTCTCTCTCTGTCTCTCATGAATAAATAAATAAAATCTTTGGAAAAAAAAAAAAAAGAAACGACCAAACTTGGGATGCCTGGATGGCTCCGAGGTTGAGCACCTGCCTTTGGTTCAGGGTGTGATCCTGGGGTCCTGGGCTCAAGTCCCTCATCAGGCTCCCCGGAGGGAGCCTGCTTCTTCCTCTGTGTCTCTGCCTTTCTCTGTCTCTCATGAATAAATAAAATTTTAGAAAGAAAGAAAAGAATAGAAAAGAAAAGAAAAGAAAAGAAAAGAGCCAAACTCTTTTCCAGAGTGGCTTTACCACTTTCTACCCTCAGGGTAATGACTTTTCACTAAGTAGTTCAGAAAGGGCAGAGCAAGGAAGGAAAGATGAAGGGAGAGAAGAGAAGGAAAAGAGGAAAGGGAAGAGTGAATAATAAACTATGAACTATATTTATGTCCATGTCTGGTTTCTTTAATTTTTCTTTTGATCTTGCTTTGTTTTCATACCATTGACACATCATTTAAATTTTTATTGCTATGTGATATTTTCTTGTAAAAGCACTTTTTACCAGTTCCCTGGGTGGCTCAGCAGTTCAGCACCTGCTTTTGGCCCAGGGCATGATCCTGGAGTCCCAGGATCGAGTTCCACGTCAGGCTCCCGGCATGGAGCCTGCTTCTTCCTCTGCCTGTGTCTCTTCCTCTCTCTCTCTCTCTCTGTATCATGAATAAGTAAATAAATAAAATCTTAAAAAAAAAAAACGCTTTTTACCTGTTATTCTTTAATATTTTCTCCATTAAAAATTTTTAAAAGCCACGTTATTCAGGTATGGTTGCATACAATAAGATTCACCATTTTAAATATACAGCTCTTTAAAAAAAAAAAAAAGATTTTATTTATTTTAGAGCAAATGCAAGCAGGGGACGAAAAGAGGGAGTGGGAGATAATCTCCAGCAGACTGAGCTGAGCAGAGTCCCAGCATGGGGCTTGATCCCAGGACCCTGAGATCATGACCTGAACCCAAACTGAGAGTCAGACACTAACCAACTGGGCCACCCAGGGACCCCTTTTGTATACAGTTCTAAGAGTTTTTGACAAATGCATAACGGCCAACACTATCAAGACACAGAACATTTTCAACACTTTAAAATGTTTCCTTGTACCTTTATTTATTTTTTTAAAGATTTAATTTTTAAGTAGCCTCTAAACCCAACATGGGGCTGGAACTTATAACCCCAAGATCAAGAGTCGCACACTCCATGAACTGAACCAGCAATGCCTATTATAGTCAACCCCCCAGTTCCTGTCAATCAATGGTCTGTTTTCTGCCCCTATCGTTTTACTTTTTTCAGAGTGTGGTACATATGGAATCCTGCGGTATGTAACCATTGAAATATGAGTTTTTTCATTTAGTACAATGTATTTGAGAATTACCCATATTGTATGTTTTAGGGGTTCATTCATTTTTCCTGCTGAGTAATATTCTATTGTATGTATGTACCATACAGTTCAGTATTTAGTGGCTGAAGAACATTAGATTGTTTTTCAGATTTTTCTGGTATTTTTAAAACTGAGTTTGATGAACATTTCCTGATGTCTACAAAAATTGTTATAATATTAATTATTTTCCCTTATAATGTTTTCAAAAGATTTTATCTTTAAGTAATCTCTGCACTCAGTGTGGGGGTTGAACTCACCCTCCCTAGATCAAGAGTCGCACTGACCAAGCCAGCCAGACACCCCTATTTTCCCTTATAATTTTATCTTCCTTTTGATTTATTTGCCATATTTGTTTTCTTATATCTAGTTATTGTGTTTTTTTTTTTTCTCTTTGCTGTGTTATATGTGTCATTTGTTTGTTACATTAATCTCTTAAAAATCAGCTTTTGGTTTTGTCAAATGCATCTTCTATTTCTCTTTTTTCTAAATTTTTTTTTAGAAGGAGGGAAAGGGCAGAGGGAGAGAGAGAATCTTAAGCGGGCTCCCCATCTAGAGCAGATCTGAGCATTGGGCTGGATCCCATGACCTGAGCCTAGATCAAGAGCCGGCCACTTAACCAACTGAACCACTTTGGGGTCCCATGCATTTTCAATTTCTGACTTACACATGTCTTAGTTTTATTTCACTCAGGATTTACAAATTTTCTAAGATCTTAAACTGAGTGTTTATTTAGTTTTCTACTGGTAATAAAATAATGTAAAAGCCTGTATTTTCTTCTAAGAACAGTTTTCCTGCATTTCAAAGCTTTTGAGAAGTACTTTATTATTATTTTCAATGAATTACATAATAATATTGTGAATAAGTGTTGAAGTCCTTTTAACATTATCTTAAAATAGACCTATTGTGTTCTTAGTTTTCTCCTTAATGAGTCTATTATTTAGGAACATTTAAATTCTTTTCATGTAATTAAATGTTTTGTTTTATATTGGTATTATTAATTTCTGTCTTTATCACAAGTGATGGTGGAGAGAACATTTTGTCTGTACTATAAATAGAGGTCTTCAACTTCATTTAATTGATTCCAAATATCAATTAATTCCATATTTGAAGATGTTACAACCTTTTGCACAATACTTCATGCACTCAGTCTCTCATTATTGACACTGGAGAATTAAAATCTCCAATATAATTTTCATTCTGTCAGTTGCCTGTGCTTCCAACAAACACATATACACCAGGGCTTTGCCACTTGATTCATATTCTTCTCTACCTAACCACTGCCACTTTCCTAGGTAAATTGTACTTTCTGTTTCTCAGTGCCAGAGTTCCTGAACCTCCACTCCAACTCTTCAACAGCCCACTCTCCCAGCCACATCCTGGACCTTGGTACAATTTGGGACTCTTCTACCTTTAGTATCTCACTTGGAGACTACATCTTTCCTCTCAATTCCTGGGCCCCACAAAGCAGCAAACTCATCTAACCCTGCTCTTCAGCTCCTCAGTCTTTCCCCTTTTTCTAGTTGGGTTTAGCCCATTTTGGTTTTTCTTTCTTCTCAAACTCAACTCAATCCTTATTTTCAAAGTCACTTCAATTTTGTTCTCTCTGGTACTTTCAGTTTCCTATCCCTCTTTTGTCTTTCTACTCTTTGTGTCCTACAAATTCACAACCCTGGGTTAATATGGTCATCTGCTTTCTCCTCTGCTTACCTTCAGGGGCTGCAGAATTAATACAGATTTTTGACTGACAAGGAGAAACCAACCGGAGCTAGCTTCAAAGAAAGAAACTAATATGAGGATTCTAATTTGTACCTTCAGAGGACAAAGAGTCAAGAATGTTGCTTGTTGGAGGTGCTGGGGTGGCTCAGTCAGTTAAGCATCTGACTCTTGATTTCAGCACAGGTCATGATCTCAGGGTCATGAGATTGAGCCCCCACATCAGGCTCTGCCTTCTTCCTCTGCCTCTCTTCTTGCTTGTACATGGATGTATGCTTGTTCTCTCTCTCTCTCTCTTACAAATGAATGAATGAATGAATGCAGCCTGGCCTTGAGAGGATCAGAATCAGAACTTCTTTCTTCATTTTTCATTTCTGCTTCTTTCTTCCTGATTCCTGACTGCTTCTTTATTCTAGAAGGCTTTCTGTTTTCCCATAGTCACATAGAAGCTCCCTAATATACAACTCCTCTGTTAAAGATGTGTCAAAACTAATCCTGGACATTCTTAGTCTCCATTTCAAAATCATGGGGCAAGAACTCTGGCCAGTTTTGGTCAGAAGTCAATGCTAAATCAACTAGGGCCAGAAATGCATACTCATATTTTACAAAAATGGCAGATGATGCATAGTGGTTTCCATGTGCTCATCCATGAACCTATGGCCAGGGAGGATAGGATATGCTGATGAACCTGGCCAGAGTTATGTGTACTCATGAAATCCAGTACTAGGGTTAGAGAAATATGAGGTTCTGATAGACTGGTCTTACTCCTTTAACCACTAATAGATGCTGAAGTAGTCTGAGGTTACCTGAAACACACAGAATTAGCATAGGTTCTTCTGGATAAGTAAAAACAATGACTATCTGACATAGTTGCTAAATGATAGATAAGGAAGCTGACATTTTTTCCTGGTGATTAATTACCATCTATTTATTGCAAGTGTAATTTTTGCAGGGCCAGGCTATAAGCTAAATAAAATTTTGCTCAGTATATTTTCACGGACTTATTTGAAGTTAAAAAAAACCCTTAGAATGTTAAAATTTTCCACACTCATTGCTAAATGGTGAATTTTTTTCAAAGTCAAATATAAAAGACTTTTAGATTATTTTGGGTTGTTTCCTTCCATTAGTCAAGATAATCAACAATCAACTGAATAAACTCATAAAAAATCTTAAAAACTTAAAAGGATAAAAATAAACTTCTATGTGTCCGTTGTCTAATAAACATCATAGTTATATGAAAACAAATCCACTTTAGGGAGTATAGTTTTGCTTTGAGCAAATTCATTTAGGATATGAATTCTGCCCATATTTATGCATAAAATAATTAAATATGCTTGAAAATGAATGCTGTAATTATTTACTGAGTGCCTTTTTACTAAACATTTTTTCTGCCTCCTTACAAATCATTTATTGAGAAATCATAGAGGGCAAATATAAGAACACAAGAAAAAGTAAGGCAATAAAATCTTGTTTCCTTTATGTTGTCTTGGCTTAGTTTTCTTTTTATCCGGCTCTTACTCTCCTTGAATGAATAACAACCCCGATGGGTGTCTTTGAGAAATTTAGAATAACCAAATAAACCAAAAACGAATAAAATATAATTGAATATTCCTTCTTCTTCCTCCCATCTTAGCTGTTTCAACTTAAACTTGGTCTGTCTGCGGCTTCAGAGAGTAAAATTCTCATAAAGTCAGCTGCTGCAGGTTTCTGTTCTGTTCTCTGGCGGAGTTTCTGAGTAGCAAAGCCCTCCATGGCCTTTGTTACTTCTACTATTCATTCTCAGAGAGATTTGTTCTCAGTGGAATTGCAAATCTCTGAATTTCCTCCATAGATTTATCACTTGTAAGAAATTATTTGGAAAGAAGCCAGTGAGAGATGTGGCTAATAGCATTAGTGAATGCATTTTAAAAAAAAAAACACAAGCCACATATGTCCTATGGTTTAAAAAAAAAAAAAAAGAATTTTCTTTTTCCACATCTTCCTGGAAGTGACCACATTTTGATACTTGCCAGTGAAATATATTTTCAGCATAATATTTTAACTAACTTTTAAAACAAGTTTTATTTATTTATTTATTTATTTAAATAAGTAATCTCTACACTCAGCGTAGGGCTCAAACTCACAACCCTGAGATTCAGATCATGTTCTCCTGACTGAGCCAGCCAAGCACCCCTATTTTAGGTGGCTTTTTTTTTTTTAGTTTTTTTATTTACTTATTTTTAAGTAATCTCTACACCCAATGTAGGACTCAAACTCAGGACTCTAAGATTAAGAGTCACATGCTCTTCCAACTGAGCTGGCCTAGCATCCCTAGTTGACTCTTTTTAATTTTTTTTAAAAGATTCATCTATTTGAGAGGGGGTGGGGAGAAGAAGAGGCAGAGGGAGAAGCAGACTCTCCCCTGAGGGCGGAGCCCATGCAGGGCTCCATCCCAGGACCCTGAGATCATGACCTCAGCCGAAATCAAGAACCTGACACTCATCCAATGATCCACCCAGACTTCCCACCCCTCGGTGACTCTTGATGGTCACTACTAATGTCTAATTAGAAAGTTCTAGCTTAAAAAAAAGAAAGAAAGAAAGAACTAGCTTTTTTGTTCTTTTTAAGTCATATTTTTTAAGTTTAACTTTTAAAATGACATCAGCTTGGGACGCCTGGGTGGCTCAGTGGTTGAGCGGCTGCCTTTGGCTCAGGGCGTGATCCTGGAATCTCGGCATCGTGTACCACATCAGGCTTCCTGCATGGAGACTGCTTCTCCTCCCTCTGCCTGTGTCTCTGATGAATAAAAAAAAAAAAGGAAAGAAAAAAAGAGAAAGAAAGAAAGAAAGAAAGAAAGAAAGAACATTTAAAAAAATGACATCAGTCAAATGTATTAGATTTTTTTTTTTTTTTTTTTTTTTTTTTTATTTATGATAGTCACACACAGAGAGAGAGGCAGAGACACAGGCGGGGGGAGAAGCAGGCTCCATGCACCGGGAGCCCGACGTGGGATTCGATCCCGGGTCTCCAGGGTCGCGCCCTGGGCCAAAGGCAGGCGCCAAACCACTGCGCCACCCAGGGATCCCCTGTATTAGATATTTTTAACTAAGTGAATAACCTTCATTTATTCCCCAAACATTTATATTTCAGGAACTGTGATATAATGCTTGGAAAAGAGTCACTGTATTTCCCCAGGAATATCATTTCAATGGTTTCCACCTCTCCTTACTATATCAACAAGTTCTCTATCTCCATGGCATTGTACTTATTTGGCATATAACAATCCCTTGTTTTCTCCTATCTTTAAAAAAATAGTCCTTTATTTTTTAAAATTTTATTTTAATTCTGGTATATTTAATGTAGTGTTATATAAAACAGTCCTTTATGAACCCACTTTCTCTACCACTCCAGCCCAATATTTCTGCTCCTCTTTGCAGTAAATCTGCAAAGAGTTGTCTATAATTGCTGTCTCCAGTTCTCATCTATCCTTCACCCATGAATCCATTTCATTCGACTTCTACCCACACCATTCCCCCAAAACTGTCCTTTCAAATTGCTCAACCCAATGATTAATTCTCAGTCATCTTGACCTATCAGCATAATCTGACACTGTTGATCATTCCTTCCTTTGTGATGCACCTTTATTATTTGGCTTCTGAGATAGCATTTTGTTAGTTTTCTTCCTACCTTACTGCTTGCTCTTTCTCAGTTTTCTTTACTGGCTCTTCTTCTTCTCCTTCATCTTTAATTTCTTTATTTTAAAAGTTTTTAAAATTTTAATTCTTTATTTATTCGAGAGTGCATGCATGAATGGGGGGAAGGGCAGAGGGAGAAGCAGACTACCCTGCTGAGCAGGGAACCAGATGCTGGGTTCAATCCCAGGACCCTGAGATCATGACCTGAGCTGAAGCCAGAGCTTAACCAGCTGAGTTACCCGGGCGCCTCATAAATTTTTAAATTTTTAAAAGTAATCTCTATATCCAATGTGGGGCTTGAACTCGTGATTCCAAGATCAAGAGTTGTGTACTAAGCCAGCCAGATATCCCCTCCCTCATCTTGATATTGGAGTGCACCAGGCCTCAGTCTTTGGTTGTCTTCATTTGTTCATTCCATAGCTAATCTCATCTAGTCTTTTGGCTTTATATGTCGGCTATACGCCAATGACTCCTAAATTAATTCCTGCAGCCCAAACTTCTCACCTAAATTTCAGAATCATCCATCTAATTGCCAAATTAACAATCCAGTTGGATGTCTAAAAGGTATCTTGAGTTTAAGAAGTTTAAAACTGAGGGACACGGGATCCCTGGGTGGCGCAGTGGTTTAGCGCCTGCCTTTGGCCCAGGGCGTGATCCTGGAGTCCTGGGATGGAGTCCCACATCAGGCTCCCTGCATGGAGCCTGCTTCTCCCTCTGCCTGTGTCTCTGCCTCTCTCTCTCTCTGTGTCTCTCATGAATAAGTAAATAAAATCTTAAAAAAAAATTAAAATAAAGAAAAGGATAAAAAAAAAAAAACTGAGGGACACATGGGTGGGTCAGTAGTTAAGGGGTCTGCCTTTGGCCCAGGGCATGATCCTGGAGTCCTGGGATCCAGTCCCACATCGGGCTCCCAGCATGGAGCTTGCTTCTCTCTCTGCCTGTGTCTCTGCCTCTTTCTATGTCTCTCATGAATAAATAAAAAAAAGTTTAAAACTGAGCTCCTGGGGATGCTTGGGTGGCTCAGCGGTTGAGCACCTGCCTTTGGCTCAGGACATGATCCCAGGATCTGGGACTGAGTCCGGCATCAGGCTTCTCCTGGGGAGACTGCTTCTCCCTCTGCCTATGTCTCTGCCTCTCTCTCTGTGTCTCTCATGAATAAATAAATAAAATCTTTTAAAAAATGAGCTTCTGAAGCAATGACACCCATTAGCAATGAGCACACCTACTGCTCACATCTTAGTTTGTGAGCTCACTTGCTCATTTCTCACTAAAAGGAACCATGCCTCTTGAAGAATTGGCTGATTTCAAGGGGCAGGAAAGTGAAAGATGAGCCTGGAGAATCTGTAGTTCCAAAGAATAAGAAAGTGCTTAAAAAAAAAAGAAAAAGCAAACTTGTCCACAGAACGCAGAAGCCATCCCAAAGGCCAATGGCCAAATCTGGGATAATTGGAGCATCAAAATAATGGCAGTAATGGATTATAAGCCATAGAATAAAATAGATATCTATGAGTTCATATTAATATAAATAAATAATAGAACAGATAAATAAATGATGGGAAGGAACAGATCATCTAATAAAAGTAGAAGGAATGATGGAAATGAAAGCTATCATTTGGCAAACACCAGGGTAATAATTGTTGCTTACAAGAATCATTAAGGGATACTAAAATTAGTGGATGAGTAGATGCTGAGAAATAAGATAGTTATATACTCTCAAAGTATCTTCACACAAGGCAATAGTAGCTTTCCATTGGAGAGATCAAGTATTCAATATAATCACTGGTAATGAGACATTTCAACATCATGTGCCTCTTTGATGTGATGGATTGAGAGGGGGCACAGCATCACTTTTATAGTAGTACTACCATCGCTTCATTCCTGAATTTGTCATGAGGGAACATCAGGCCAACTTAAATTGAGGGACATCTTACAAAATAATTGATTAGTATTCTTCAAAAGCGTTCAAAAAAGACAAAGAACAAGGAAGTGTCCCAGACTGGGACAGTTAATAGTATTGTGTCAATGTTAATTTCTTGGTATTGATGGTTGTACTCTGGTTATATAAAATGTTAACATCTAGGGAAGTGGAGTGAAGGCTGTGCATAAATTCATTGTACTATTTTTTGCAACTGTAAAATAAAGTTGAAATGATTTCAAAATAAAAAATGAGAATAAAAGGTAAAAAAAACCCCACCAAACAAACCCCGAATTCCTGATCTCCCGCTTTCTTTAGCAATCAGTTCCAAATTGTGGTCATTTCATTATTTTCATAGTCCAGGCCAAAAACTTTGGAATCATCCTTTAGCTCTCTTTTCTCCTCCCTTATACTCCAGATCTAATCTACAGGAAATATTATGGGCTGTGTCCTCAAATAGGTCCAGAATCTAACCACTTCTTATCACCTCTGCTGCCACCTGCCTAATCCAGAACACCATCTGTTCTCCCCTGGATTATTATAGTTATCTCACCTCCCTGAACCACTCGTCTCTTCATAACCCTCTAATGGCTCCCATTTCATTTTGAGGAAAAGCCAAAGTTCTGGCTATGGCCCATAAGGCTATACATGATCTGGTATCATTCACTCTCCAATCTTCTTCCTTATTACTCATGCATTCACGTGCTCACTCCATTCAAACCACTCTGATCTTCCTGCTATCTCTTGAACATGCCAGGTGTGCTTCTCCCTTAGAGCCTTTCTACTGGCAGGTGTTCTTTTCCCTAAATGTTCTTGCCGCATACATTCCTTGGCTAACCTCCTCATCTTTTTCAAGCCTTTGTTTAAACATCTTTTTCTCAATAGCCTACTCTGACCACTGTCTTTAAAAAATTCAGGACTTCACTCCTGGTTATCCTTACTTTGCTATGAAATTTTCGCCATTTTTATCACCTTTGAACACATATATAATTTTTAATTATATGTTAATTGTCATTTTTTGTGTATCATCTATCTCTACCTGCTAGCATGTAAAAACTCTTAAGAGGGCAGAGATTGTTGTTTTTTTTTTTTCACTGTGAAAATTCAGAACAGTCATTGGTACAGTATATACACTACAAATCTGTTATTCTATGACTCAGTAAGTTTATTATATATTGAGTCATATATTACTGAAAGACAGAAAAAACATCCTATGTCTCTCTCCCACAGATAGTTAGAAGCAATCAGGGAGTTAGACAACAGATATAAATTATCTTTTTTTTTTTTTTTGAATCAAGAGAATATGTAAAACCAAGAAGTTTAGCTAGTACTCTTTCAATTGCAAGTGAAAGAAACCCACTCAAGTTAGCTTATGAAATAAAAAGGGGGAATTTACTTATCACAAAACTAAACAGCTCGGAAATAAACCTAGCTTCAGGCAAGTTGGATGTAGTGGGGCTTATAGTTGTCCTCAGGATTTACTGATTTCTCCCTTCATTGTTCACACTTACTTTCCTCTGAAATAGCTGGGCCTTGTAGTTTCAGAAGCTTCCACTGCAGGTTCTCTGGGCTGACAGAGAGCCAGTTCACTCTGGCCTAGCGTGGGTTATCTGCCCTGTGGCAAGGGAACATGGGGCTCTCAGAGTTCTGCTCTGGCCCACATGCATAGTCCCCAAATCACTTATGCTAAGAGGGGAAGAATCAAAATATAAAATTAATTACAGAATTGAGCCAAACCTATTTGTGCCAATAGAATAGAAATAGCTGCTATTGCAAATATAGCACTCTGACCCCTAGTGGTTAGATGACACAAAGAAAATACAGCATTCATTCGAAGCCAACAGCAGGTTAATTTATTTCACATCATATTTTTATAAATTTTTTTCAGTTTACTTAAGAATATCAATGTCCTTACTTTTTATCCTTTCCACTGACGCCTTCACCTATTGTGGGCAAAGTTTCTTTTGACATACTTTTTGTCTCCTCTATCTCAACAGTTACCATCTTTCTCCTTGGGTTTGTATTTAGATACTGTTATAATGTCCTAAATTATCTCCTGACCTTCAATCCTTTATGAAAACCAACACCTGAAAAGCTTTCCTAAAAATTGCTTTATTTTTTATAGTTTCCAGCTGGGAGTTTACTCTGACAATCAGATCCCTGGGTCAAACATCAATTTTCATGCCCCCTTTCATTTTTTTTGCTTATGAAATTACAGTTAGCTCCCTGTCACATGCATTGGGAAGCTAACATAAATAATAATACATTCAAGTAATACATGTTGACCTGATGAACTTTACAAATTGAGAACACTCATACTTTTCTGATCTCATATAAGAAACAGATTAATATATTTTAAATTTCATTTTACTAAATCTATCTAATATTCTGCACAGAAAACTTCATTATGCTCCTTAGCATTTTTCAAGGGTGAATTAAGTGCATGATTTATCTCTCATAAAAAGACATCGATTGGTACAAATTTATAAGTATACTAACTAAAAGCTCAGATTATAAGCTAAAACTAAAATATATGTGCCTAAATGTTCATAATTTTCATGTTACATTATTTCTTTCTTGGTTAGTGGCTGAGATAGTAAGAATTCTAACTTCATTATTGTCTACATTTTCTCTTAAATTTTCACTGCAAAGACAAACATAAAAAATGGAGTTGATCACTCTGAAGGCTTATAGATTTTATCGTACATTTCCCTTATTTCTGTTTTTTTCTCTCCAGTGTTTTTCTCTATGTGAGTTTTTGCTTATTTATTTATTTATTTATTTATTTACTTATTTATTATTTTTTAAAAGATCATATTTAGTTATTCATGAGAGACACAGGCAAAGGGAGAAGCAGGGTCCATGCAGGGAGCTCTGGGTCCCACAGCAGCCCCTTGCATAGACCCTGCTGTGGGACCTGATTCCGGGTCTCCAGGATCAGGCCTTGGGCCAAAGGGGACGCCAAACTGCTGAGCCACCTGGGCTGCCCAGTTTTTGCATTTTTAATGATAGTATACAGTTTCTTTCTTCTGAAGTATTCCTATAAAGTTGCTAAATAAGACCGGAGTAGACTGTCTAAGCTTCAGTTTTCTTCTCTGTATAAAGAAGATAAGAGAGGTTCTCCTGGGTGGTATAGTTGGTTAAGTGATTGACTTTTGGTTTCAGCTCAGGTTGTGATCTCAGGGTTGTGAGACTGAGCCCTATGAGGGGCTCTGCACTCAGCTCAGAGTCTACCTGAGTTTCTCTCTCTTTCTTGCTCTGCTTCTCACCCCCATGGTGTCTCTCTCTAAAATACATAAATAATTTTTTTAAAAAAGAGGATAATAGAATAATAATAGTACTACTAATTTATAGGGTTACTTACAGAGTTGTATGCTGAATCCATTTGATAAATTCACATAGTAGGCTAACTGTGGTTACTGGCACACGCTTATAAGTTCTCAAAAACTATTACTTTACAGATTGACTTGCGTTTTTAGTTTGTCTTTGTGCACATAAATTGGTTTGTCTGCCACCAAACATTTGTAAAGTGTTTAATGTATTTGTGGGCTGAAAAAGAAAGTAACAAGATAGTCTATTCTTATGGCATTTACAATCTAATTTGAGAATCAAAGCACAGAGACTTAAAATTTATAAGCAAAATGTGGTATATACATATAATAGAATATTATTCTGCCTTAAAAAGGAAGTTCTGACATGCTACTACATCAACATGATTGAAGACATGCAACATGAAATAAACTCATTAGAGCAGGGCACATATTGTATGATTCTAATTATGCGGAGTATTTAGAGCTGTCAAATTCACGCACTCAAGTAGAACTATGGTTGCCAGAGCTGGTGGAAGGGTAAAGGGAAGTTATTTAATGAGTGTAGATTAGTTTGGGGGGATGAAAAAGTTCTGGTAATTGATGGTGGTAGGTTGCACAAAAATGTGAATGTACTCAATGCTACTGAATTGCACATTTAAAAATGGCTGAAATGGTGTATTTTATATTATGGATATCTCACCAAAATAAAAAAAAAGATTTAAAATTTAATTATTAACATAAAAGAAAATCAGAGTTCAAGAATACAAAATACACACTAGTAAATTATAAATTATCAAGTGCCATTTTTAAAAAATGTATCTTTAGTTTTTGAATAAGTAATTCATATGCATGGTACAAAAATAAAAGTTACAAAAAGGAATACAAGGAAAAGTAAATCTTCCTGTGACATATATATATATATATATATATCCTATATCCTATATATATATTTCAATAACTATACTCATACACTGTAAACACTATGTTGTGACTTTCTTTTTCCACTTAACAATGTCTTGGGTAGTACATTAAAAGCAATCTTGTTCTTTCCTAAGAGCTGTTAAGAGCTGTATAGATACCATAAATTTTTTTAACCATTCTCTATTGAGAAGCAGAAAGGGTTTCTGGTATTTTGTTATTACAAGCAATGTTTCAAAAAATAATATGGTACGTATATCATTTGGTGTAACTGAACATTTCTATAAGATAAATTCCTAGAGGTAGGGTCACTGGCTTTTCAAATAATTCATAATAAAAGCGTCCTCCCCTCTCATTTCCCTATTCTGCACAGCCAACAACTCCATTTAGGTTTTCAATATTTATTCACTTCTGAAGTGTTGTCCTCAAACCCATCTTCCTGAAAGAATCATCGGCTCAGAGATTTTCATGCTGCCTGATACATCCCAGATTAGATCTAATGCCTATTTTAGCCAACAAGGCTAACCTTCATGTTGTCCCTGCATTTTCCCTCTCCAGCCTTCTTACCATCATCCACCTTTACTCTTTTTGCTTTTATAATATACAAGAGTTTATAATTTCAAGTCTCCATGCATTTGCTTTTACTATCTCACCAGCTTGGAATACCTTTTCTATTTCTCTTAATCTCCCCTGGGGAGTCTCAACCCCCTTATGTAAGAGGAGGAATCTCCCCCTTTCTACTCCACAGGTTTCTGTGTATTCATCTTCCACAGTGATCATTCTTCTCTACCGAAACTATACCCTTGATGTATCCTTGAGGTAGAGAGTGGTCTCCCTCCCCCTTTTTAGCTCCAGCGTCCAGCATAGTGCTTGAGGTCATGTGGTGTGCACTTTGTAAAATTTCTTTAAGTGAACTCAACTAGGTCTTGGGAGAAAGGGGGTGGAATGAGTCAGTCTTTGTTCAAGGTATGGTTATGGGCAGGCCATTAAGTGGAAGATTATGTGCTAGGCAGCGGGATTACAGAGAAAGAGATGGGGCAACGTAAATGTACAATTCTGATTTGCTGGGTAAGGACTGCAGTGGACTTCAGGTCACAGTTTAGATTTTTCATGGCTATGGTGAGCAAAGGATGGCATTGTAATTAGAAGGAACTGCCCTGGAATAAAGCTCACTATTTCTGTCTTCTTTTTCATGGCCAACTTGTCATTGTTTAAAAAACTGCCATTTTTTTAAAGCAGAGATGCTCTTTCAGGAAACAAGGTCAAGCACAATGTTTTGGGTAAACAATGATAAAGTGAGAAAACACATGGAAGCAATTGGTCAGAATCAGTCAAGTCCATGAAAGTTCTTTCTGCTAAAATGTCTTCGAAGCATTAAAAAACAAACAAACGGATCCCTGGGTGGCGCAGCGGTTTGGCGCCTGCCTTTGGCCCAGGGCGCGATCCTGAAGACCCGGGATCGAATCCCACGTCGGGCTCCCAGTGCATGGAGCCTGCTTCTCCCTCTGCCTGTGTCTCTGCCTCTCTCTCTCTCTCTCTGTGTGACTATCATAAAATAAATAAATAAATAAATAAATATAAGAAAAAAAGAATTCTGTTTAACGGTCTTAAAAATAAGTGCTTGTTAAGTATCTGCAAATCTCGGAAATAAAACAGAAATGAATCCAAACATGATCTAGGATAATTAAAACAAACAAACAAAAACCCCCAAACCTTGCTTGGTGTTAAACGGTCTACACGGTTTAATCCAATCGGATTTTGTCCTTTTCTACTCTCTTTCCAATGTGACCACTTTTCACCACACGTTGAGGAAGAAAGTAAAATGTAATGAAATGAGCAGGTTCTTTCAGAGTTGGGCAAAGTTGGACTCAGCACAGAGGACTGTCACTACTAGGAGAGTAACTTTAGGCAAGTACTTACCCTCCGTATCCTCTTTCGTAAAATAATAATAATAATAAATAATAATAATAATAATAATAATAATAAATAATGATAATAATAATGAGTTGGGGGCACGTGGGCGGCTCAGGTGTTGATCCCGGAGCCCTGGGACGGGGTCCCGCCTCGGGCTCCCTGCAGGGAGTGTGCTTCTCCCTCCCTCTGCCTGTGTCTCTGCCTCGGTGTGCCACGAATCAAAAAATAAGATCTTTAAAAAAACCCAGCAGGTTGGGAGGGAATATGTTAAGTGGTTAATGCGGTGCCTGACACATAGTAAGAGTTCAGCAGAAGACAGCTATTAGTCGATTCTAAGAACCTGAGGTGTTGCTGCCTGTTTTCACTCCCGCAACCAAAGGAATTCCAAGGGTAACCTTTCACCAAAATAAGCGCGAACCCGAACTCGCACTCTCGGCGACGCCGCAATTTGCCGTCTCCGGGCCACCGTCGCCGAGCATGCGCACAGAGGCGTGGCGGGACGTACGTGTCATGGCGAGCTCCAGCTGAGCGGTTTCCCGTGTCCGGAGGACGGCGTGTGGATCGTCTCCTCGGGCTGGTGTGTGGTTTCCCCATCTCTCGGCGAGCGTGGCGGGTGCGTCGGCGCGGGGCGGAGTGGCGCTGGAGTCCCTCTAACGGCGGAGCTCTGTTTCTCCAGTGTCGGTCACTCGCGGGCCGTTTGCTGGCTTGTTTCGTAGTTGAAAGGAGACTTGGCCGCGGGGGTCGGGGCTGCCGAGGGAGGACGCAGGCGTCGCTCGAGGGGCCGCAGCGCAGGGCCGGCCGCCGGGTGTGCGGGCGACCTGGTTCGGACCCCGGGGGTTCTCACACTTGCTGAGCCGTTTGTGGGATGGGACGAGGCTTTCGCAGTTACGCGGAGTTGCATCTCCAACTGAAGCTGGCGAGACGCGCCAGCGCCTTCTATTTTTGTATTTTCCCACTTTTGTCCCCTTTTGCTCGTACAGCCTCCGAGTCCCGGGGACGCCACGTGTCCCAGTGGTGGAAGGCGGCCCGTACCCCCGCCTGGCTGCCCAGTTTCCGTCTGGTGGTGGGGAGGACTCGGATGTCGCCGGCGGGTCCTAGCGCCGGGCGGGGTCTGCGGCCGCCGCCGGCCCCCGGGTCGCCGTGGCGGCCCCTCCCGGCGGCGGGTAGACGCCCCGGAGCCCCTCGCCGGCGAGGCGGAAGCAGGGCGGGACGTCCTCCAGCTCCGCCTGCAAAACGGTCTCTTAGGAAGTCTCTCGTCTCCTCGAGCTAGTTTTAAGGAGTTCTTACTGTGGTTTTGTGAACTTGCTGGGAGCTCGCTTTTTCTAATCAGTTTTTATTTTCCAGACTTTCCAGACGACTTGAGACTAATTGATCAAGGTGATCAGTTAGGTGACCGAGGTACTCCTTTATCTCGAACCTTCCATGCTGGAGTGGAGCGTTGCACATCGGAACGTTCAGAAAGGCAGCCCAGTTTCCTAGTAACGTTGCCACCCTTGTACGGAAATACCATCTTTTCCATGTGATGCCATAGCGCTGAGTCTAAGAGACTTTTTCGTTGGCTTTAACTCTTCACTTCATTCAAGAGCATTGACCTTCCCGGCCTCATCGACATCTTCTCTTCCGTCGCCTTCTATCACCTACTGATTTTCTCCTTTTCTGGTTGCTGCTTCTTGGTCTCTGTTATACGCTGGTTCTCTTCTATTTGGCGGTTAAATTTGGAGATCCTCAGGGCTTGGTTATTAAACCTTTTTCTTTCTGGGTGGTCTAATCTACATTGTAGTTGATGCTTTTATATCTATTTTAGCCATCCTAGTGCGTCTGGAGTGGTATGTCATTGTGGGTTTTTTTTTTTTTTTTTTTAAGATTTTTGTTTATTTATTCAGTAGAGACACACACACAGAGGCAGAGACACAGGCAGAGGGAGAAGCAGGCTCCCTGCAGGGAGCCCAACGTGGGACTCAATCCTCAGACTCCAGGATCAGGCCCTGGGCTGCAGGAGGCGATAAACCACTGAGCCACCCAGGGATCCCTGTCATTGTGGTTTTGATTTGCGTTTCCCCTATAGTTAATGATGCTGACCTCTTTTCATATGCTTATTGGCCATTTGTATACCTTCTTTGGAGAAATATGTATTCGTATCTTTTGTCATGTTTTGCACTGGGTTGTCTTTTTATTGTTGACTTGTGTAATGCTTGCATTCTGACACTAGATGTTTATCAGATAATATGGTTTGCGGGTCGCCTGGGTGGCTCAGCGGTTGAGCATCTGCCTTTGGCTCAGATCTTGACCCTGGGGATCCTGGGATCGAGTCCCACATCGGGCTCCCTGCATGGAGCCTGCTTCTCCCTCTGCCTTTGTCTCTGCCTCTCTGTGTCTCTCATGAGTAAATAAAATCTTTAAAAAAATAAAAAGAACAAAAATTATTTTTTTATATAATAAATTTATTTTTTATTGGTGTTCACTTTGCCAACATATAGAATAACACCCAGTGCTCATCCCATCAAGTGCCCCCCCTCAGTGCCCATCACCCATTCACCCCCACCCCTCACCCTCCTCCCCTTCACCACCCCTAGTTCATTTCCCAGAGTTAGGAGTCTTTATGTTCTGTCTCCCTTTCTGATATTTCCCACACACTTCTTCTCCCTTCCCTTATATTCCCTTTCACTATTATTTATATTCCCCAAATGAATGAGAACATAAAATGGAGAACAAAAATTATTAAAAAAAGACATGATTTGCAGATATCTTCTCTAATTGTATAACTTGTCCTTTCACTTTCTTGATGGTGTTGTCCTTTGAAGCATAAAAATTTTTAATTTTGGTGAAGTCCAGTGTTTTTTTCTTTTGTTGCTTGTGCTTTTGGTGTCATAACTAAGAAACCAAGAATGCTTGCTCTAACATCATGGAGATTTACATCTATGTTTTCTTCTAAGACTTTTATAGGGTTAGCTTTCAAATTTAGGTCTGTGGTTCATTTTGAGTTAATTTTGGTATGTGAGGTATGTTATGAAAGAATAACTAGGATAAAAATTTTCAAACTTTAGTGCACATCACGATCACCTGGAGGGCTTGGTAAAGATTGCTGGGTTTTACTCAGAGTATCTGATTCAGTAGGTCTGGAGTGGAGCCCAAGAATTATCATTTCTTCCAAGCTTCCCAGTGATGCTAATCATCCTAGCTGGGAACCATGATGAAAACTACTGGTGTAGAACTGTAGTTTACAATATGGCTACACACATGAGAACTGCTGGACAGTTTATCAGTTCCCAGGATCTTTTCCCCAAGATTTTCTTTTTAAAGTAATCTCTGCCCCCAATGTGGGGCTCCAGCTCATGACCCTGAGATCAAGAGTACTGCCCTCTACCTGCTGAGCCTGCTAGGCACCCTTATTCCTCATGATTGATTCAACTGCCCTGAGGGTCAATTTTTGGTAAAAATTTTAAAGATCTTTTTATTTGTTTACTTGAGAGAGAGAGAGCAGGGGTTGGGGCTGGAGGTTGAAAGGCAGAGGGAGAAAGCAGACCCCTGCTGAGCAGGCGGCCTGATGCGGGCTCCATCCCAGGACCTCAGGATCATGACCTGATCCAAAGCTCAGATGCTCAACCAACTGAGCCACCCAGGCACCCCTCAATTGTTGGCAATTTCCAAAAGCTACTCAGGTGAATACAGTGAGCACTCAAGATTGAGAACGTGGCTCTGGGAGAATGGTGGATTTCAATCAAGGATGGAATTACCTGGGCAGGTTTTGCATTACTGTCCTTAAATTCCACTCTTGGAGATTCTAATTCAGAATGAGACTACTTTGATACTTCTTTATTAGCTCTCCTAATAAATCACACATGGAAGTAACACTACTGTAGGATATTTTTTCATTTTTCCTTTCATCATTTTCAGTATCTCCCTTTTCACTGAAGATTTTTTTTTAAAGATTTATTTATTTATTCATAGAGACACAGAGAGAGAGGCAGAGACACAGGCAGAGGGAGAAGCAGGCTCCACGCAGGGAGCCCAACGTGGGACTCGATCTCGGGTCTCCAGGATCACACTCCAGGCTGCAGGCAGCTCTAAACCACTGCAGATTTTTATTCCCTTTCTCAAACTTGAATTCCTCTATCTTTTGAACAAAGACTTCATGAACTTGTTCCCTTAAATATTGTCTTGCTTTCTTTTTTGTCCCAAACTTTCATTTCCTTATTACTCATTTATAAATTTCTGAGGACTTACAATTCCTTCTACCAGTTTGTTGTAAGTAAAAATTTTATTAATGATGAGTGGGATTGTTCTAACGTGCTTATGATATGCAGCCAGATTTACCATCCTCTGCTTTATTTTTATCTCCTTTCTCTAAAATGAATGTCTAGAAATGGAATTGCTGGGTCAAAGGATATATATGTTTTAAAGTTTGATAGGTATTGCTAGAACACCTTCCAGAAAGGATCTGCCAGTTTTACTATACTTTCAGCCAACAATAGGACTTCTGTTGTTGCTGTTGTAATTTTTTTTTTATCAGTAGGGTAGACAAAAAATAATATATTCTTTAAACAGTTGCTATTAGTCGTACTCGAGCATTATTTCCAGTGCTTATTGGCTATTTGCATTTCTTGAGTGCCTGTTTTTCTTTTGCCTCTTTTTCTGGATTGTGTTTATTTCTTAGCGTTGCATTGGACTCTTAACATGGTTTGGGCTTTCCCATTGGGCAGAGCTATAGGTGGGGGAGCTTGGTGTTGAGAGAAGGCCTGGGTTCTAATTCTAGCTCTATCAGTGTACAAATCTTTTTCTTTCTCTGGATTTCAGTTCCGTAAAATGAGAGGCTTAGCAATGTTTCCTACTTCCCTCACTATGTGATATTGTAATGTCTACTTCAGGGGACCCATCTCCTCTTTTTCTGTTCTCTTTCCCTTCTTTGGATCCATGCACAATGCTGTATGAGATGTAAAAATGATGTAGTGAAAAAATAGGGCTTTTAATGGGTCCTTCAGTTCAGAATCCTTCAGTAGGTCTTGGGTAACATTTGAAGACACTACCTGGTCTTAATCTTTCTCCCTCACCTTATTTATTTCATAGACTATAGTGATAGAAGAAACTCTAGGAGTTACTAGCTATTTGTTTCAACCTATCATCCAGTTTAAGAATTTCTTCCTCTGTTATAGAGAGACTAGCTCAATTTGCCGTGAGCATTTTATTAATTCATTCATTTGGTCAACAACTACTGTGTGCCAGCTCTATGCCAGACATTGTTCTAGGTGTCATAGGTAGAATGGTAAAACAGATAATGCCTTCGTTCCTTATGGAGCTTACACTGCAGTGCGAAAGATGGAATTCTATTCTGCAGTTATGGTATCAGGTTAGAGGTCATCGTGAATGTGTGTGGATGCTTGGACTCTGGGTGGTTATTTTAGATGTGGTTAGGAAAGGCCTCTCTGAAGAGGTGTCATTTGATTAGAAAAGTGGTCAGCAAGTCTTACAAATATTTAGGGGATGATATTCCACACAGAAAAAACAAACAAGTGTGAAGACCTGTGAGTCAGAGACTTGTTTGGCATGCTCAGAGAAGATCTAAAAGGATTAGTACAGTTGGGACAGAGGGAGTAGCCAGGGGCCCTATCTTATTAGATGGGGTCATCTACGTAAAAAAAAAAAAAAAAAAATTTCTTGATAACCTGCAATGTGCTAGATGTATTTTAGTCACCACTTGGGATAAAGCAGTGAACAGAGCACTCAAAAAACTTTACCTTTGGGGCGCCTGGGTGACTCAGTTTGTTAAACATCAGACTCTTGATGTCCGCTCAGGTCATGGTCTTGGAGTTATGAGATTGGGCCCTGTGTCCATCTCTGTACTGAGCATGGAGCCTGTTTGGGATTCTCTCTTCCTCTGCGCCTCCCCCTCTTCACACACACACACTTAGATCAGATCTCTCTCCCAGTAAAACAACAACTTCAAATCCTTTATCTTCATGGAGTACATATTTTAGTAGAAAGAGATACCAAGAACTAATGAAAACGTCAAAGCGGGTAATGGAATTGCTGTGGTAAGGAAACAAGGCAGGGAAGGGGGATGGCAGGCAAGCATGTGTGTATACACGGTGAGGTGGGAGTTGCTTAGAAAGATTTCATGTGATGTTTGACCAAAGTTCTGAAGGCATCCCAGGCAAGACTGAGACCTGGGGACGAGTGTGTACTGGTCAGTATGAACTAGCAAAGAAGCCCATCCATGTGTTGGTCGAGTGGAAGGAGAGGGGGAATGATAGGAAAGAGGGTCAGAGAGGTGACAGGAGGCTGATTATATATGTCCTTGCAGATCTTTGCAGCGATTTTGGTTTTTTACTCTGAGATGGAATACGATTCTCAGGTTTTGGTTTGAAGCTTGGGATGAAGTTAAGTTTTTTTTTTTTTAAATTTTTATTTATTTATGATAGTCACAGAGAGAGAGAGAGAGGCAGAGACACAGGCAGAGGGAGAAGCAGGCTCCATGCACCGGAAGCCCGACGTGGGATTCGATCCCGGATCTCCAGGATCGCGCCCTGGGCCAAAGGCAGGCGCCAAACCGCTGCGCCACCCAGGGATCCCTGAAGTTAAGTTTTAAAGGAATCCCTGGCTTCTGTGCTGAAATGTCCTTTGGGAATTAAGGGTAGAAGCAGGGAGACTGACTATGGCAATGATCTATGCAGGAGTTGATGTCTTGGTTATTGTAAATTATGCTGCAATAAACATAGGGTGCATATATCTTTTTGAATTAGTGTTTTCGTTTTCCCTGTGTAAGTACCAGATAGTGGATTTATTAGATCGTGTGATGTTTCTATTTTTTATTTTTTGAGGAACCTCCATACTCATTTCCATGGTGGCTGCACCAATTTACATTCCTACCAACACCACACAAGGGTTCTTTTTTCTTCACATCCTCTCCAGTAACTTGTTCATTTTTGTCTTCTTGATTTTAGGCATTCTAGCAGGTGTGAGGTGGTAGTTCATTGCGGTTTCAATTTGCACTTCCCTGATGATGAATGATATTGAGCATCATTTCATGTGTCTGTTGGCCATCTGTTTGTTTTCAGAAAAGTGTCTATCCTCTACTCATGCTTTAATTGAAAAAATTTTTTTTTTTTTTGGTGTTGAGATGTATGAGTTTTTTATATGTTTTGTATGTTACCCCTTATTGGATATATCATTTTGCAAATATCTTCCCCATTCATTAGGTTGCCTTTTTGTTTTGGTGATGATTTCCTTTGCTGTGCAAAAGCTTTTTATTTGATACAGTTCCAGTAGTTAGTTTTTTTGTTTCTCTCGCCTTAGGAGATGCATCTACAAACATACTATCTTCCAAAACTGAACCATGTCTTCTGTGTACAATGTCGGCTTAACTTCTTCTTTACCAATATGGATGCCACTTACGTTCTTCTCTAGTCTGACTCATGTAGCTAGGACTTCCAGTACTATTTTGAATAAAAGTGGCAAGAATGGACATCCATGTCTTGTTCCTAACGTTAGAGGGAAAATTTTCACTTCCCGTTGGCTGTGGGTTTAATTCTTCATATATGGTCTTTTTTTTTTTAAACTTTATTTTTTTTTAAAGATTTTTATTTATTTATTTATTCATAGATACAGAGAGAGAGAGAGAGAGAGAGAGAGAGGCAGAGACACAGGCAGAGGGAGAAGCAGGCTCCACGCAGGGAGCCCGACGTGGGTCTCGATCCCAGGCCTCCAGGATCACACCCCAGGCTGCAGGCTGCACTAAACCACTGTGACACAGGGGCTGCCCCATATATGGTCTTTATTATGTTTAGGTATGTTCCCTCTAATTTCATTTTGTTGAGAGTTTTTATCATGAATGGATGTTAAATCTTGTCAAATACCTTTTTCTGTATCTATTGAGTTGATCATATGATTTTTATTCTTTGTTATGTTGATGTGGTTCATGACGTGGATTGATTTGTGAGTATTGAACCATCCTGGCATCCTAGGAATAAACCCATCTATTGAAGTGAATGATCTTTTTAATATATTGTTTTATGAGGTTTGCTAATTTTTTTTTTAAGGTTTTATATTTTCATGAGAGACACAGAGAGAGAGGCAGAGACACAGACAGAGGGAGAAGCGGGCTCCATGCAGGGAGCCCGATGTGGGACTCGAACTTGGGAATCCGGGCTCATACCCTGAGGCAAAGGCAAGCGCTCAACTGCTGAGCCACTCAGGTGTCCCAGGTTTGCTAATATTTTGTGGAGAATTTGGCATCTATGTTCATCAAAGATAATGTCCTTTTTTTGTGGTGTCTTTGGTTTTGGTATCAGGGTAGCCTCATGAAATGTATTTGGAAGCTTTCCTTTTCTGTTTTTTGGAATAGTTGGAGGAGAGTAGTTATTAATTGTTCTTAAGTGTCTTGTAGAGTTCGCTCATGAACCCAGCTGGCCTTGTACTTTTATTTTTTGGTAGTGTTTTGATTACCAATTCAGTTTCATTACTCATAATTGGTCTATTCAGGTTACCTATTTCTTCTTGGTTCAATGTGGAAGATTGTATGTTTCTAGGAATTTATTTCTTTCAGGTTGTTCATTTTGTTAGCATGTAGTTTTTCATAGTATTCTCTTATAACCCTTTGTATTTCTGTGGCGTCAGTTGTTACATCTCTCTAGTTTCTCATTTTATTTATTTGGGCCCTTTTGCCTTTTTTCAATTTTGTTTATTTTTTCCAAGAACTACCTCTTGGTTTCATTGATTTTTTTTTTTTTTTATGTTATTTTAGTCTCTGTGTCTTTTATTTCTGCTCTGATCTTTGCTATCTCTTTTTTTTTTTTTTTCTCATTTTGGGCTTTGTTCTTTTTTTTTTTTTAGTTCATATAGGGATAAAGTTAGATTGAGTTTTCTGTTGCTGGAGGTAGGCCTGTATTGCTATATACTTCCCTTTTAGAACTGCTTTTGCTCTGTCCCATAGAATTTGGACTGTTTTTTCATTTTCATTTGTCTTCATGTATTTTTTAAATTTCTTTTTTTTTTTAAAAAAGATTTCCTTATTTGAAAGAGAGAGAGAGAGAGAGAATACACATGCACAAGAAGAGGGGAGGAGCAGAGGGAGAAACATACTCTCCATCAAGGAGGGAGCCCAGTGTGGGGCTCGCCACACCCTGAGCTCATGACCTGAGCCAAAGGCAGATGCTTAACTGACTAAGCCACCCAGGTGCCCCTAAACAACATGTTCTTTAGTCTCCATGTGTGTGTTTTTTTTCCAGTTTTTTTCTTTTGATTTATTTCTAGTTTTTTACCATTGTAATTGGAAAAGATGCATGATATCATTTCAGTCTTCTTAAACTTATTGAGACTTGTCTTTTTGGGCCTAATATGTTATCTATTCTGGAGAATGTTCCATGTGCACTTGGAAAGAAAGTGTGCATTCTGTGATTTTGGATGGAATATTATATATCTGTTATGTCCATCTGGTCCATTGTGTCATTCAGATACATTGTTTCCTTGTTGATTTTCTGTCTAGATGATATATCAATTGATGTAAGTGAGGTGTTAAGGTCTCCTACTATTGTATTACCATTAATTTTTCTCTTTGTATCTACTAATAATTGCTTTATCTGTTTAGGTGCTTTGGTGTTGGGTGCACAGATACTTAACAATCATTTTATCCTCTTGTTAGATTGATCCCTTTGTTGTTGTGTAACGTCCTTTGTTTTTTATTATAGTTGTTTTGTCTATTTTGTCTGATATAAGTATTGCTATCCTAGCTTTTTTTTTTCTTTTGGCTTCTGTATGCATGGCAAATGTTTTCCATCCCTTTACTTTCAGTCTGTGTGTGTCTTTAGATTTGCGGTGAGTCTCTTATAGGCAGCATATAGATGGGTCTTTTTTTTTTTTTTTTTTAAGATTTTATTTATCTGTTAGAGGGCAAATGCAAGCAAGCAGGGGGAGGAACAGAGGGAGAGGGACTAGCAGAATCTGCACTGAGCATGGACCCTGACCTGGGGCCCGATCACAGGACCCTGAGATGGTAACTTAAGCTGAAACCAAAAGTTGGGTGCTCAATAAACTGAGCCACCCACGTGCCCAGATGCTCTCTCTTTCTTTTAATACATTCTTGGGGCACCTCAGTGGCTCAGTTGATTAAGTGTTTGACTCTTGGTTTCAGCTTTGATCTTAGGGTCCTGGGACTAAGCCCCACATTTAGGCTCCCTGCTCAGTATGAAGTCTGCTTCTCCCTCTCCCTCTGCTGCTCCCCCTGCTTGTGCTCTCTTGCTGTCTGCAAATAAATAAAATGTTTTTTTTTTTTTTTTAATTTTTTATTTATGATAGTCACAGAGAGAGAGAGAGAGAGAGAGGCAGAGACACAGGCAGAGGGAGAAGCAGGCTCCATGCACCGGGAGCCCGATGTGGGATTCGATCCTGGGTCTCCAGGATCGCGCCCTGGGCCAAAGGCAGGCGCCAAACCGCTGCGCCACCCAGGGATCCCTAAATAAAATGTTAAAAAAGAATACATTCTCTCTGTCTTTTGATTGGAACATTTAGACCATTTATATTTAAAGTAATTATTGATAAGTGTGTACTTACTGCCATTCAAAGAATTTGTTTTCTGGTTGTTTTTGTAGTTCTTTGTTCCTTTCTTCTCTTGCTCTCTTTCTTTGAGAGATTGATGTGTATCTGTAGTATTTTGTTTGGCCTTCTTTCTCTTTATTTTTTGTGTATCTGTTGTAGGTTAGGTGTGTGGTTACTCGGAAGTTCATGTATAACATGCTAAGTAAGAGCAGTTCATACTAATTTGATGGTCATTTAAGTAAAAAATCTTTTTCCTTTTTCCCTTTCTCTTTTTACTTCCTGCTCCACATTTTGTGTATATGTTGTGATATTTTACATCTTTTTCTTATGTCTAAGTACGTCCATTTCTTTTCCACTTAAAAAAGTTCCTGTAACATTTTTTGTGAGACTGGCTTAGTGGGGATAAACTCCTTTATCTTTTGTTTGTCTGGGAAACTCTATCTCCTTTGAATCTGAATGATAATCTTGCTGTGTAGAATATTATTGATTGTGAGCTTTTTTCCTTTCAGCACTTTAAGTATATCATGCCCCGCTCTTCTGGCCTGCAAAATTTCTGCTGCAAAAAGAGACTCCTCTAATATGAATGGTTATTCACTTGATGTTATCCAAGAGATCTCTTAATCTTTCATCATTTTATAAGAATTTTTTTTTCTCTCTGTTATTCAGCGTGTGTACCCAAGATTGCTGATATGTTTTTCAGATCCTCTAACCTATTGTTGATTCCATCGGTGTGTTTTTTATTTGGTTGTATGCTCAGCTCAGATTGGCTCTTTAAAATATTTTCTATCTCTTCACTGAAGGTCTCAGCGAGTTCTTCCACTCTTTTTTTTTTCCAGCCCAGTGAGTACCTTTATGATCCTTTAAATTGTTTTTCAGGCATATTTTTAAAGTCTGTTGCAGTTAATTATTTTATTGATTTTTTTCTTGTTTTTTTCTTTTGGAGCATATTCCTCTGTCTCCCCATTTTGCTTGACTTCTGTGTTTGTGTGGATTGGGCAAAAGGGTTAGTTCTCCAGAAGCTGAAAGAGTAGTCTTGTGTATGGTGACCTCTATGCAGACTGTGTGTGCTTTCTGACTTGCTGTCTGGCTGGAGCCGTGGTGTATGTGCCTAGTTACTCTTTCAAACAATGTCTTTTTACAGAAAGGATAAGGCAAAAAATTTTAAAAAGAATAAAAAAGGAGAAAAAAAGGGAGAAGAAAAAAAAGAAGGAAAAAAGAACAAGAAAGAAAACAAAACCAAAAAGAAAAAAATAGAAGGAAAATAAGCCAAATTTTATAAAGTTAAATAGTCAAAATTAAAACACACACAAAACATGAACCTGCAGCTTGTTTTCTTTGCCCTGGCACCACAGGGCAGCTGGGAGGCTTGTGGAACTGGGTTCCCTGAGGTCACAAGCTCCCTGTGACGACTGGACTTGCCAATTATGGCATTGGGACCCTCCAGTTAGGGTGTTGGAATCCACTTCTTATGGCAACCAATCTCTTCTGCCAGCCTTGCCTTTTGAAGTGGAGAGGGAGAGACTATTCCTGCAGTTCCTTGGCCCTTTTCAGTCATGGCTTTTTTTTCCTGTGTTCTAGTGTGTCTGGGGCTGATGTGAGTCTGTGGATCCTGTGCTTCCTGAAATCACAGTGTCATTGGGGAGATTGGACTTGCCTACTGTGGTGTCTGGACCCTGTTCTGATCTGGGCTGTAAAGGTGAGGAGAGAGCATCAACTTTGTAGTCCCCAGTGCCTCTGACCTGGAGACCTTTCCTGCAGCTCCTCTGCTGCTTGGCAGAGTTTTAGTGTTGTCTCTTTTATATGCTGCTAGTTGCTTTTTTTTTTTTTCCCTAAGATTTTATTTATTTGAGAGAGGGCACAAGTGAGAGTGATAGAGCATGAGCAGGAGAGGGGCAGAGGGAAAGGGAGAAACACAGGGAACAGGGAACCCTACGTGGGCTCGATCCCAGGATCCTGGGATCATGATCTGAGCTGAAGGCAGACAGTTAATCAACTGAGGGACCCAGGTGCCCTTGCTAGTTGCTCCTTTAAACTGTGGGTTTTTTTTTAAATTGTACCCAAGGACAGAGGGATCTGTTCCTGGTCCTTTAGTACCGTCCCTTCCCCGTGCAACTCACAGTGTTGGGGGTGGGGGTTCCCTGTTACCATGACTCTGTCTTTCCTGCTGTTCTCCTGCCATTCTGTGTTTAGTTGTTCAGTAGTTGCTCAGTCAGCCTGCAGTTCTTCAGGAGGAGTTGTTCTATTAATAGGTGTAATTTGGTGTGTTCTGTGGAGGAGGTAAGTTCAGAGTCTTCCTACATCACCATCTTGATTTGGAACTTGCAGGAGTTTCTCTCTTTTTTTTTTTTTTAAGTTTTTATTTAAATTCCATTTAATTAACATACAGTGTAATATAAGATTCAGGGGTACAATTTAGTGACTCAAAACTTTCATAAAACATCTGGTGCTTATCACCATAAGTGCTCTCCTTCATCCCCCATCACCTCTTTAACCCATTCCCCCAACACCCCTCTGGTAGCCATCAGATTTTTCTCTAGAGTTAAGAGTCTGTTTCTTAGTTTGTCTCTTTATCTCTTTTTCCCCCCTTTGCTTGTTTGTTTTGTTTCTTAAATCCCACATATGAGTGAGATCATATGGTATTTGTCTTTCTGAGGCTGACTTATTCCACTTAGTATAATACACTCTAGTTGTATCCACATTGTTGCAAATGGGCAAGGAGTTTTTCTTCAAGGGAAATACCATCGGGATAGTAAGGGGAGGAAGTGGGGTCAAGATGCGGATTTTGTTTTTTCAGTGGGAGAAGTAACAGCATGTTTATATCTAGATAGTAATGATTTGGTAGAGAGACAGTGATGATACAGGAAGAGGAATCATTGCTGGGACTCTGTGCTTGAGTAAATCAGAGTAGGATTGTTCTTGGGTGGGGGGTGGGGTGGACTATTCATTCACAGGAACAGATTGGTGGGGAGAGTACATGGGCAGAGAACCATTTCCCTGTAAAAGAAGGAAGTTATCCATCTGTGCAGAATGTGGGAGGGATCTGAGGGTCTACTTCATTCAGGCCTTCTGTTTTTGGTACCATCTTTAGCCTCATTAAGATCTGTGAGAAATTAATTTTCAGAAGATTCCTAAGATAAATGAGTTTTAGGTTCTTTACTGCAGTTTTTCAGTCTTTGCTCTACTAATGAATACTGGGTATCTCTGTGGAGGCAGTTTCCTAAATATATTTGACCACAAAACCATTTTTTTCACTGAGCATTTAATATTTTAAATAAATAGAACCAATTTTGGAAAGACTAACCTACTTCATTTCCCCTTCTCTAATTTGCTGAGTTGGCCAGGGCTCTTGTTTGCAAGAGCAGAAAACCCAATTTAAACTAATTTAAGCCAGAAAGGGAACTTACTGGCTCTCATGACTGGGCAGAGCAGGGCTTTGATCCAGGTGCTCAAATAATGTCAGTATGGGTCTTTCTCCAGCTTATATTAAGCTTAATTCCTTATGTAGCTTCTGTCCTATGGCAGGCAACACGGCCTCCAGCATCATCAGTTTGACATCCTCCTCACTTAGCCACTTCAGTGAAAGGGGAAGCCATCTTTCATCTTTCTGTTAGCTTTGCCATAGAAGTCCTCTTGATGATTTTCATTGGCTGGGCTTGTCATGTCCACCCCTGAACCAATTGTTGTGGCCAGGAGGATAGGTTAGGTTACTTTAAAGGCTTTGGTCATGTGTCCCACTCCTTTGTCTAGGGAAGGAGGAGGCCTGTGATTGGCAGCCCCACCACGACTGTGTGGTGTACGTATTAACTACATTATTAGATTACACTATTTCTCATTTTTTACTGTTACTCCCAATGTAAAAGGAGCTGAGCTTTGAACACAGGTTTGTCTGATTTACGAGGCATAGTTTGTCATACTTGTAAAGAGTGCATTACAGTAAAGGTCACAAAATGATCCTGGCTAGAAGCTGCTCTGTTAATTGGAAGTTGTTGATGAAGAGATTGGGATCTGGCAAATGAAGAGAGGGAACATTTGTTAGGCTGAGACCAACAGAGAGTATTAAGATCCCTAATACTGCTGTGGGCAACCCAGATGAGGAGTAGTGGTCATTCATTCATTGTACCTACATTAGGTAGGCAGTCAGGTGCTGCACAGCAAATGGGCTTAGGTTCATTTGGCATGGTTGTACTTCTTTGGGTAAGTCAGCTTCTCTGTTTCAGATGGCTCTTTATTATTTTTTATTTTTTTAAAGATTTTATTTAGTTGACAGAGAAAGAGCGCACAAACAGGGGGAGCAGCAGGCAGAGGGAAAGGGAGAGCCCGATGTGGGGCTTGATCCTGGGACATTGGGATCATGACCTGAGCCAGAGGCAGCCACTTAACTGACTGAGCCACTTAGGCACCCCTCCGATGGCTCCTTAAAGTGAGGATAGTAACACCACCAACCTCAAGGAGTTGCGAATGGTTAATGAATGACCTTGTGAAGCACTTGCTTCATTCATGTCTGAACATAGTAGTAGTATTTTCAGTAAGTGTACTCAAATACATTCCTTTTTCTTTCCAGATAATTTTTTTCTTAATTATTTTCACATAACTGTAGATTCACTTACAGTAATAAAAATTATGTAGAGATGCTGTAAGGTTTATCCAGTTTTCCCTGATGGTAACATCTTACAAAACTGTAAAATAGTATCACAGCCAGGATACTGACATTGATAGGATGTAGAACAACATTTCCATCACTCCAGGGATCTCTTATGTTGCCTTTTTATAGTCACATTCACTTATCTCCTGCCCATCCTCTGCTTAGTTCCTGGTAACCTCTGTTGTGTTTCCCATTTCTGTTACTTTGTTAACTTCAGCCTCAAGTATGTTATATAAATGTAACCAGTATGTTACATTACAACCATAACCAAGTATGTTATATGTATGTAACCTTTTGGGCTTGGCTCTGTTTATGTAGCATAATTCTCTGGAGAGTCATCCAGGTTGTTGTACCTATCAATGGAAAACTTTATTGCTGAGCAGTATTCTGTGGTATGGATGTACTACAGTTTGTTTAACCATTCCACCCACTGAAGGGCATCTGGGTTTGACTATTATAAAGAAAGGTGTTACAAACATTTGTGTTTAGGCTTTTGTGGAAATATATGTCTTTATTTCTCTTGGATAAACCCTCAGAAGTATAATTGCCAGGTTACATGGTAGTTACATGATGAGTTTTTTAAGAAAGTGCCAAACTGTTTTCCAGAGTGGTTATGCTATTTGATGTTCCCATTAAGATTGTGTGAGTGGTCAGTTTCTATACATCCTTGTCAGCTTTTAGTGTTGTCATTTTTTTTTTTTCTTTTAGTCATTCTGATAGGTGTGTAGTGACACCTTATTGTGGTTTAAGTTTATATTTCTCTGATGGGAGTAATGTTGACTTCAAATTTGCTTATTTGCCTTCTGTATATCCTCTTAGGTGAAATGTCTTTGTGTCTTTTGTCTATTTTCTAATTGGATTTTTTTTTTTTTTTGCTATTGTGATTTTATTTTTTTAAGATTTTATTTTTAAGTAGTCTCTGCACATGAGGCTCAAACTCACAACCCTGAGATCAAGAGATGCATGCTCCACCAACTAAGCCAGCTAGGTACTGCTTTACTATTGTGTTTTGAATTCTAGATACCAGTCCTTTGTCAGATAGATGGTCTTTAAAAATTTTCTTCCACTTGGTAGCTTGACTTTTTATGCTCTTAAAAGGGTCTTTTGCAGATTTTGGTGTTGTCTGGATTTATTAATTTTTTGTTTTTTGTGGACTGTGCTTTTGATGTCAGGTTTAAGAGTTCTTTGCCTAGCTCTAGGTCTAAGATTTTCTCTTATGATTGTTCCTAAAAGTTTAAAGTGTTTTATTTTGCGTTTAAGTTCATGATACATTTTGAGTTAATTTTTGTATAAGATATGAAACTTAGATTGAGGTTCATTTTTTGGTCTATAAATGTCCCATTGCTTCAGTAATAGGTTATCTTTCATTGAATTGCTTTTGTACTTCTGTGAAAAATCACTTGGTCATATTTGTGTGGGTCTATTTCCAGGTTCTCTGTTCTGGTGATTCATACTTCTTTTCTTTTACCGATACCACACAGTCTTGATTACTGTTGCTGTATAGTAAGTCTTAAAATTGAGCAGCCCAATTCTTCCTACTATTCCTTTTTCGCAATTGTTTCAGATTTATTTTTTTACCTTTCCGTTATAAATTTTAGAACAATCTTATCTATGGTTACAAAACATCTTGCTGGGATTTTGATAGGAATTTAATTTTGTATATCAGTTTGGTCTTGACTGGGATGGGGCTGGAGGTTCATTATTGATTGGTTGGTTGATTTGGAAGTCCAGGGTTCGTACTTAGCCTTCTCTAATTCTACCCTGGTGCAGTGTGTTGGGGTGCCTCATTACAGATTCAACAGAAGTCAGGTGATGGGACTATACTTTTGTGTTTTGTGGGTTTTGTTTTGTTTTATGGGGTAGAATTGTTATTGTCTAAAAGTTTTCTGTTTCACTAGACTACCTCTTTTCTCGTTCTTTGCAAAGAGAACAGGCTTTTGTGGGGAGCTTTTATTTATTTTTATTTTTTAATTTTTTAAAGATTTTATTTATTTGAGAAAGAGAAAGTGAAGAGAGAATGCACGAGCGAGGGGTGGGCAGGGGCAGAGGTAGAAGGAGAAACACATTCCCTGCTGCACAGGGAGCCCAATGATCCCAGGATCCTGGGATCATGACCTGAGCTAAAGGCAGATGCTTAATGTACTGAGCCATCCAGGTGCCCCTAGTCTCTAATCTTTGTACTCTTGTTTGCTAATAGGCATTTCAAAAGTTGAGTGAGTTTAATATTTATTCTCCAAATATTTAATACATATCTCTAGAAAGATTTCTAAAAATAGTAAATAAAAAGTAAAATCACGTACACAATGTCAGAAATAAGATTTTTAAACATAAGACTACTTTACATCTAATGATTTATAGTAATATCCTAGTATACTCTCACACCCACTTCATATTCTCATGTCCCTAGTTGCCTGCAAAATATCTCACAGCTGGTTGGACAAAGTAGGATATAACCAAGAACTTGAATTACATTTAGTTGTTATGCTTTTAAGTCTACTTTAAGCATGAATAGTCCCATTCCTGTTTTTTTCTCCATGATAGTGATCTGTTGAGGGACTAGATCCAGTTGAACCTTAGGATGTCCCATTATCAGTAGGATTTATCTGATTGTTTCCTTGCATTCCTTTATCTTTTGCATTTTCTGTAAACCTGAGGTTAAATCTAAAGGCTCTATTAGACTGAAGATCAGCCAAGAATGTTTTGTAGGTGATGCTACATGAAACAGATTTCTGATGTGCTTCTATCATTTATAACTTTCCTATAGAGAAGATGCCTTCTGCATCCTGTGACACACTATTGGACGACATAGAAGATATTGTGTCACAGGGAGATTTAAAGCCACAAGATAGGCATTCCGCACGAAAGCACGTTGTTCCAAAGGCACGAAAACGAAATACCCAAAAGTATTTGCAAGAGGAAAACAGTCCACCAAGCGATAGGTAAGCTCTTGAAATTACGTTTAGTATCCTACCAGGGAAGAAACTGGTGCTCCCTTATGTCATATAGGTAATGTCTCTTTCTGAAAATCATTTGAACTTTTGAGAGCAGATATGTAGATTTATTTGAATTGTTTTAAATTTAACATAGTAATTGCTTAAAAAAAATAAAAAGATGTCAGATGGCGTGTTTCTTGAGGACAGGGGCAAGAGCACTATTGAGCACAAATGTGGGAATCCCCCACCCCACGTCCGCTGCCTCAGGATCTTCTTGATGTATTACTGTAGCTGGTATATAGTGTTGTGTTACTTCCAAATTGAAAGCTTTACTTGAATATGTAATTCTTATGAGACACTGTTGGTTTGGGTATTTCATTTTTCTTAACAAATTTACAAATGCCTATGGATCAGCTAAAGGCATTGGGCAGAAATAAATTCATGTGCTGTTTATTCTATTAGGTCTGTAGTTGAGTGAAATTCTAATATAACTTAGCCGGAAAAGATTATGCAGTTGTTTGTCTAAACAAATATGCCTACATTTGTTTAGATAGGAAAGTGTTGAAAGTTTTAATACACTTCATTATTTTGTTTGGAACAGTAAGTTTTTAAAATCTGCAAACTTAAACTTTTCTTATATTTTAATGCCTGAAATTTATCAAATTTGTTTTGAATATGTCTTTAAGGTAATTACTATTTAATTTTAAATTATTATGACAAAGTTGAAAGCCCTTTCCTTTCTTCCTAAAAATATTATATTTTTATAACTCTATTTTTGTGTATGGAATAAAAACTTTTAATTATGCTATAGGGTGATAGTTTTTCTGTTTTGATTCGGCTATTTATAAGTTATAAAAAAAAGATTGTAACTAATATGTAGGAGTCAGCAGGTGGATGTACTTAGTTTTTCTTTCTGTTGCTAGAACCATTTTCTTTGCTATTGTTTGTATTTATCTCTCTAGGAGTTTAACTTTGTGATAGAACTTCAGTAGTACTGAATTTAAGGTACAATTTGGAGAAAAAGGGAGATCTTGTTATGTAGAGAGTCTTTAATTAGAATTCTGTGGTTATTTTATCTTGATTGTAGGCTTGGTATAACACTTGATTGTGGATTAAGTTGGTGCATTTCATGAATAGATTGTGAATGGATTGCTGTGTGCTTTTGAATAATATGCCCGGAAATCATATTGTGTTTTTTGGTTCTGAAAATCCTCTGATGAGACTTATTATTTTTTTTAATTGATTGTTTAATAGCACCATTCCAGGCATACAGAAAATTTGGATGCGAACATGGGGTTGTTCTCATAATAATTCAGATGGAGAATATATGGCTGGACAACTAGCTGCTTATGGATATGAAATTACAGGTAATGAGAACTGTAATGTATTTTATTGATTAAATATTTCAGAGCTAAGTTTTTTAGATATTTTAGCTTCAGCAGTTAAAGCATATTTTAACAGAACTTAATGATTTTAAGGCAAAACAAAATGATAGCTATTATACACTGTCTAGATAATTATAGATATTTTAGAAATACTTCAAAAAACTATTTTGAAATGAATTTAGACTTACAGAAAAGTGGTAAAATTACAGTTTACGTGTCTGTTACCCACCTTCCCCTAATATTAACATGTAACATAATTATACTGTAATTATAAACTGGGCAGTTACCATTAGAGCACTGCTTTTACCTCAACTGCAGATCTTATTTGAATTTTGCTCTTTTCCCATTTATGTCCTTCTGTTCCAGGATCTGATCTAGGCTCTCACTTTATATTTATTTGTAATGTCTTCTTAGTCTACTTCAGTCTGTGACAGTTTCTCAATTTTTTCTTTTCCTTTGTGTTGTGAACTTCTGAGGAAAACCAGAGTTATTAGTTATATTGTAGAATGTCCCTCAACTTGGGTTTGTTGGATGTGATTAGAATAAGGTTCTGTATGCAGTCTTGGCAAGAGGGTACTTTGAGTTCTTCCCAATACATCAGATTGGGGGCGGGGGGCGGAGGAGTTTGTAATGAGTCAGGACCAGTGGACCGTGTCTGCCAGACTTCTCCACAGGAAAGTTACCGTTTTTTCTCATTGCAATTAGTAAATATCCTGTTTCTCCTCAGCCTTTTCTCTATTTTTAGTGTCTGAGAATTTTAGTATCTGTCCATGCAACTAGTTTGCTACAGTCATTACAGTTTGAATGATTATCATTTTCTTCTTCCACAGTTATTAATTGGAATTCTGTAAAGAAAGACTATCCTTTCTCCCCTGTTTCCTTTATATGTATCAGCATGAACTTCCATGTTGATTTTTCAGTTCTTTGGGCTACAGTCCAACACTATCATTGTTAATTTGCTGCTCCCGTTGTTCCAGCTTTCGCCTTAGGAACTTATGTTAAAAAAAATAGGACCTTGTTCAGGCTGGCACCTGTGTCTTCTCAACATGCACCCATTCTTTCTGAGCACTTCCTGATTTTCTGACACCACAAGATGTCCTAGTCTCATATCTTCCCATCCCCAGCTTTGGAGGCAACCACTTTTCCAGGGAGTCCTGATCCCTTTCATAAGAAGACTGGTGTTTAGAACCAGATGAGAGCTGTGGACATTCGGTGTGCTTATTGCCACTGTGAAGTGTCCCTGCTTCTGGTTCTCTCAGTGGACCACACTAGCAAATAGGTATATATAGTACATGGCATGTATATGTATCTGTGTTACTGTATGTATTAGCATGTGTGTTAAATGGGGCCTGAATTTGTGACAAGCACTAACCCAGTGCTTCATGTATGTTAGCATGCTTGATTTTTGGAGGAAGATGAGGAAATAGTGGCATCCCTACTTCATGAATGAGAATGGAAGGATTGTGTGCTGTCCTGCCTTAAATCACCCAGACAGTGTGAAGTCTCCATCATCAAAACACTGCTGTTGACTACTGTTCTGTACCTCACAGTTGCCTCTGCCTGTGTGATCGGCAGAGTCCTAGCCTCCAGATGGCCTGTGAGAATTTGGAAGGATTGGAAACTCACTTCTTCCTTCAGCAGCTAAATGGTCCTAATGTCTTAACTTGTGTTTTTGATAACTTATTCTTTAGACAGTAAAGTCACCCTTAAAAATTTTCTTAGATAAAAGTATCAAAATGTGCTTTTAGAATTATTTACCTCAAAAAGGAATTTTTTTTGTATTCATTAGTAATTTTTAGTGTAAATTAGTGTGAGTTTGCCTTAATACCTTCTGATGGTGCAGTTTGAGTGTTGAGACAATAGCCTATAAGATAATTTACTAAAATATTAAAAAAGATGAGCTTGATTTTTTCCCCCCTAGGTGGTATTAAATACCTAATACATTTTAATTTAAATTTTAGCCCATTAGCAGTTTGTATTTGGTCTTATGGCAATACTTTTCTAAATAATAAAAGTAGAACAATAGTCCTGATGTATTTATACAAGAATACAGAGTTTTGTTATGTATACCCAGTTCTGGCTTCTTATTTGGGAATAGTAAAGAGAGAGAATTAAGGAAGCAATCACTTGAGTATGAAATTTATTTTTCCTATTAATGTGGTATATCACTTTTATATAGTTGCATTACCTATATATATTTCTATTAATGTTATGTGCTGTGGAATGCCCCCATTTTAGAAATTTATGGTCTGTGTCTAATTCTAGGCTGACTGGCATACAGCAGACTGTTGTGGAGTCACTTTCCTCACCAGTCAGGTTCTGTAGGCCCAGAAAGTATGAACAATAGTAGCTTTTGTAAGACACTTAAATATATTTTATATTTCGATTTTATACTTAGATTAAATATATGAGATGAGTAATTTCTGGGTTATCTGTACTAATAGTCTTTCATTATTGTGGAGTGGTAGGATTTTATAAAAATTATTGTCAAATAATTTAAAATGTTTTATTAATCAAGTTAATATTAAAAATTTGTTTTAACTTTATACTTGATTACTTGATGTCAAATAGGTATAAATATAGATTATGTAAAATATGCACAAATTATTGAAAAAAGTACACAAGAAATTAAAAATTAGCTTTCACTTCCCAATAATAGATAGTTTTACTATTTGGGGACAGAAGAGAGATTATATGGGTATATACTTGAAATTGCTTTTAACTTTGGGAATTTGGGGGGAATCCCTGGGTGGCTCAGCGGTTCGGCATCTGCTTTTGGCATAGGGCGTGATCCTGGAGTCCCGGGATCGAGTCCCGCATCAGGCTCCCGGCATGGAGCCTGCTTCTCCCTCTGCCTGTGTCTCTGTCTCTGTCTCTCTCTTTCTCCATCATGAATAAATAAATAAAAATCTTTAACTTTGGGAATCTGGGAACATAATTATCACATAGTGAAATCTCGTAGAGGCTTAACTCTGAGCAGTTAATTCTTGTCCAGTGCTACTTTCAAACCCTTCCTATTTTGAGGGAAAAGATGCTTCATAAGTTATAAAATAGTGCTCGCTAGTTTCTCATTTCAAAGAATGAGACCAGCAAGGCAAAATGATGGAATTCCCTAAAACTCAGAACAATTAATTGTATCATGGATACATAGATGCATGGAAAACAGTGAAAGTGCCCCTATAGGTACCGTGGCTTGCTTATTTATTTATTTATTCCTTCCTTCCTTCATTCATTCATTCATGAGAGACAGAGAGGCAGAGACATAGGCAGAGGGAGAAGCAGGCTCCCTGTGGGGAACCTGATATGGTACTTGATCCCAGGACCCCAGGATCACAATCTGAGCTGAAGGCAGACGCTCATCCACTGAGCCACCCAGGTGCCCTGGTACCATGACTTTTTAAAGAAACATGATTTGAATGCATACATTATAAGGGTGTTGTTTCTTCAAATAAGCAATTTTTATAGACTGAACTTTTTCTCTCCCCGATTATGCTGCCTTTGGGTATTGTTCTTGGATTATTTCTTTGGAGATGCTGGGGAAGTATTTTCAGTGTCCTCTACTGGTGGCAGATCTTCATATTTTCAGAGTACATGTAATGTTAGACTAATCATAGGTCTTTTGTTTTTGTTGTTGTTGTTTTTTTTTTAATCATAGGTCTTTTGAAGCCAATAAATTAAGTATGTGATTTAATGTTGAACAAGGCAGTTTTAGATAAGAGTAAGCTGTTTTTTAATCTTAATAGATTCTGAAAACTGCTGTAGAAGAGTTTCAAAAAATATTTATAGCTGTGATTCTTATTGTTTTTGGGTCTTTTCAGAATCTCACAACTCCTATAATTTCATCAAAGAATTCGTAACTATTGCTTATTCCAGTAGTGGAATAAGTCTCCCAAGGTGACTGCTTTAGGGATAGCTCTCACTTAGATAGAAATATGTTAGGGATATTTTGTTTACTTTATCATATTTATTTGTATATATTTTTTTTGTTTTTTGTTTTTATTGAAGTTCGATTTGGCAACATAAAGTATAACACTCAGTGCTCATCCCATCAAATGCCTTCCTCAGTGCCCGTCACCCAGTTACCCCAAACCCCTACCTACCTCCCCTTCCACACCCTTTGTTTGTTTCCCAGAGTTAGGAGTCTCTCATGGTTTGTCTCCCTCTCTAATTTTTCTCATTTTCCCTCCTTTCCCTTATAGTTTCTTTCACTATTTCTTATATTCCCTGTATGAGTGAAATCATATGATTTTCCTTCTCCGATTGACTTCCTTTACTTAGCATAATACCCTCCAGTTCCATCCACATTGAAGCAAATGGTGGGTATTCATCCTTTCTAATGGCTGAGTAATATTCCATTGTATATATAGACCACATCTTCTTTATCCCTCAACTGTCAAAGGATATCGTGGCTCTTTCCACAGTTTGGCTACTGTGGACATTGCTGCTATAAACATTGGGGTGTAGGTGTCCCAGCATTTCACTACATCTGTATCTTTGGGGTAAATCCCCAGTAGTGCAATTGCTGGGTCGTAGGGTAGCTCTGTTTTTAACTCTTGGAGGAACCATGTGTGTGTCATTTTTGGTGAAATTTCTGTGCATGTCTTCTGCCCATCTCATGATTGGATTGTTTGGGTGTTGATTTTAATAAGTTCTTTATAGATCTTGGATACTAGCCCTTTATCTGATATGTTATTTACAAGTATCTTCTGCCATTCTGTAGGTTGTCTTTTAGTTTTGTTGACTGTTTCTTTGCTGTGCAGAGGCTTTTTATCCTGATTAAGTCCCAATAGTTCATTTTTGCTTTGGTTTCCTTTGCCTTCCAAGATGTATCTTGCAAGAAGTTGTTGTGGCCAAGTTCAAAAAGGGTGTTGCCTGTGTTCTCCTCTAGGATTTTGGTGGATTCTTGTCTCACATTTAGGTCTTTCATCTATTTTGAGTTTATCGTTGTGTCTGGTGTAAGAGAATGGTCTCGTTTCATTCTTCATGTGGCTGTCCAATTTCCCCAATTCCAGTATTGAAGAGACCATCCTTTATCCAGTGGATATTCTTTCCTGCTTTGTCAAATATTAGTTGACCATAGAGTTGAGGGCCCATTTCTGGGTTCTCTGTTCTGTTCCATTGATCTATGTGTCTGTTTTTATGCCAGTACCATACTGTCTTGATGATCATAGCTTTGTAATACAGCTTGAAATCCGCCATTGTGATGCCCCTGGCATTGATTTTCTTTTTCAATATTCCTCTGGCTATTTGGGGTCTTTTCTGATTCCATACAAATCTTAAGATGATTTGTTCCAACTCTGTGAAGAACATCCATGATATTTTGGTAGGGATTGGGTTGAATGTATAAATTGTCCTGGGTAGCATAGACATTTTCACAATATTTATTCTTCCAGTCTATGAACATGGAATGTTTTTCCATCTCTTTGTGTCTTCCTCAGTTTCTTTCAGAAGTGTTCTATAGTTTTTAGGGTATAGATCCTTTACCTCTTTGGTTAGGTTTATTCTTTAGGTATCTTATGGTTTTGGGTGCAATTGTAAATGGGATTGACTCCTTAATTTCTCTTTCTTTAGTCTTGTTGTTAGTGTACAGAAATGCCACTGATTTCTGGGCATTGATTTTGTATCCTGCCACATTGCTGAATTGCTGTATGAGTTCTAGCAACCTTGGGATGGAGTCTTTTGGGTTTTCTGCATACGGTATCATGTCATCTGTGAAGATTTGAATGCATTTTATTTCTTTTCGCTGTCTAATTGCTGAGGCTAGGACTTCTAGTACAATGTTGAATAACAGCGGTGAGAGTGGACATCCTTGTTATGTTCCTGATCTTAGGAGAAAGGCTCTCAGGTTTTCCCCATTGAGAATGATATTTGCTGTGGGCTTTCATAGATTGCTTAAGATATTGAGGAATGTTCCCCCGATCCCTACACTCTGAAGAGTTTTGATCAGGAATGGATGCTGTATTTTGTCAAATGCTTTCTCTGCATCTATTTTTCTTTAAAGATTTTATTTATTTATTCATGAGAGACATAGTGAGAGGCAGAGACATAGGCAGAGGGAGAAGCAGGCTCCTTACAGAGAGGCCAATGTAGTACTTGTTCTCGGAACCCCAGGATCACGACCTGAGCAAAAGACAGATGCTCAACCGCTGGGCCACTCAGGCAGCCCTCTCTGCATCTGCTGAGAGGATCATATGGTTCTTTTTTTTTCTTGAAAGATTTATTTATTTATTTATTTATTTATTTATTTATTTATGAGAGAGAGAGAGAGAGAGAGGCAGAGACACAGAAGGAGGGAGAAGCAGGCTCCATGCCGGGAGCCCGATGCAGGAATTGATCCTGGGACTCCAGGATTGCCCCCTGGGCCAAAGGCAGGCGCCAGACCGCTGAGCCACCCAGGGATCCCCAGGATCATATGGTTCTTGTTCTTTTTCTTGTTGATGTGTTCTATCATGTTGATTGTTTTACGAGTGTTGAACCACCCTTGCATCCCTGGGATAAATCCCACTTGGTTATGGTGAATAATCTTCTTCTTTTATTTTTTTTTAAACCCTTGCTTTTTTTTTTTTTTTTTGAATATTTATTTATTCATGAGAGACACACAAAAGGAGAGGCAGAGACACAGGCAGAGAGAGAAGTAGGCTCCATGCAGGGAGCCCAATGTGGACTCAATCCTGGGACTCCAGGATTACACTCTGGACCGAAGGCAGGCGCTAAACCGCTGAGCCACCCAGGGATCCCCCTGTATCAGTTCTTTATACGATTGGGTACTAACCCTTTATTGGATCTGTCATTTGCAAATATCTTCTTCTATTCTGTAGGTTGCCTTTCAGTTTTGTTGATTGTTTCCTTTGCTGTGCAGAAGCCTTTATTTTGATATAGTCCCAATAGATTATTTTTGCTTTTTTCCCCCTTGCCTCAGGAGACCTATCTAGAAAAATATTGCTATGACTAATGTCAGAGAAATTACTGCCTGTGTTCTCTTCAAGGATTTTTATGGTTTCAGGTTTCGTATTTAGGTCTTCAATTCATTTTGAGTTTATTTTTGTGTATGGTATAATAGAGTTGCCCAGTTTCATTCTTTTGCACGTTGCTGTTCAATTTTCCCAACGCCATTTGTTGAAGAGACTGCTTTTCCCATGGATATTTATTCTTCCTTTGTTTGAAATTAATTGACTGTGTAATTATGGGTTTCTTTTTGGGTTTCCTGTTCTATTCCATTGATTTATGTCTGTATATTTATTCCAGTACCATACTCTTTTTCTTTTTTTTAATTTTTTTTATTTTAAGATTTTATTTATTTATTAGAGCGAGTGCATGAGCTGGAGAGGAGCAGAGGGTGAGGGTCAAGCAGACCCCATGCTGAGTGTGGAGCCCATTGCAGGGCTTGATCCCATTACCCTGAGATCATGACCTGAGCTGAAACCAAGAGTCAGATGCTTAACTGACTTAGCCACCCAGCGGCCCCAGTACCATACTGTTTTAATTACTACTGCTTTGTAATATAACTTGAAATCTGGAATTGTCATACTTCCAGTTTTATATTTCTTTTTCAAGATTGCATTGGCTATTCAGGGTCTTTTGTGGTTTCATACAAATTATAGGGTTGGTTGTTCTAGTTCTGTGAGAAATGTTATTGATATTTTGTTAGAGATTGCATTAAATTTGTAGATTGCTTTGGGTAGTAGAGACATTTTAACAATATTTGTTCTTCCAACTCATGAACATGAAATATCTTTCCATTTCTTTGCATTGTCTTCAATTTCTTTCATTACTGCTTTATAGTTTTTAGAGTATAGGTCTTTCACTTCTTTGATTAAGTTTGTTCCTAGATTTATTATTGTCTTTCTTGTGATTGTAAGTGGATTTTTTCTTAATTTCACTTTTTGCTATTTCTTTATTAGCTGTAAAGGAATACAACAGATTTCTGTACATTAGTCTTGTACAGAATTCATTTATTCTAGTAGTTTTTTGTTGGAGTCTTTGGGTTTTCTATATTTAGTATCATGTCATCTGTAGAGAGTGAGAGTTTTATATCTTCCTTACCAATTTGGATGATTTTTATTTCTTTTTGTTGTCTCATTGCTCTGGCTAGGACTTCCAGTACTGTGTTGAATAAAAGTGGTGAGCATGCATGTTCTTGTCTTGTTCCTAACCTTAGGGAAAAGGCTCTCAGTTTTTCACCATTGAGTATGATGGCTGTGGGTTTGTCATATATGGACTTTATTATGTGGAGGTATGTTCCCTCTAGACCTGCTTTGCAGAGGGTTTTTTTAAATCATGAATGGATGTCGTACTTTGACGAATGCTTTTTCTTTTTTTTTTTTTAAATATTTTATTTATTCATGAGAAACACAGAGAGAGAGAGAGGCAGAGACACAGGCAGAGGGAAAAGCAGGCTCCATGCAGAAGGCCCGATGTGGGACCCAATCCCGGGACTCCAGGATCAACGAATGCTTTTTCTGCATCTATTGAAATGATCATGCAGTTTTTATCTTTTTTGGATGTGACTTATGTCACTGATTGTTGATTGTTTTGTGAATATTGAACTACCCTTGCATTCTGGTAACAAATCCCACTGGGTTGTAGTCTATAATTTTTTTAGATGTATTGTTGGATTTGGTTTGCTAATATATTATTGAGGATTTTTGCATCTATCAGAATATAAAATTTTATGTTTGAATTAAGAAAATTAATCTTGGGGCACCTGGGTGTAGCTCATTTGAGTGTCTGCCTTTGGCTCAGGTTGTGTCCTGGGATCGAGTCCCACATCGGGCTCTTTGCAGGGAGCCTACTTCTCTCTCTGCCTTTGTCTCTACCTCTCTCACTGTGTCTCTCATGAATAAATAAGTAAAATCTTAAAAAAATTAATCTCCCTGTAGAAACAACTTCTAGTTTATATAGTCTAGGAGATAATACTATAATTGAATGTCCAAAGTGGAAGCATATTTCCTGGACCTGGTCATGTAACCTTTTTTTTTTTTTTTTCTGGTCATGTAACTTGAAATACCTTTAAATTTTAAGACAGATTAATGGGATATATTAGTTTGATACACACAGATGTTTCTGTAAGGAATACATTTGAGGACCACACTCATAGGTCAGTAGAATATTAAGGACATTAAAGCCACCTTTTTGTGTTTGAACTTGGAGTTTTTGGAAATCACACTTGTACATAATTAAAGTATGAATGTACATAAAGTTTCTTGAGAGGAAAAAATCATGTTGCCTGCTTTTTTATCTGTTTTCTTTAAGAACTGGTTGTCATTATCTTTCACATTAATATGTTGAGCTTACCTATATAATAAAATATATTAAGATGCATACACCAATTCTATGGGAAGCCGAGAAAGCAGTGGACCTCCACCTTCTTAAAAATGGAACTAAATTAAAAAATGTATATTTTGCCTTTTTTAGATGACATAGTACTTTGTGGTAGCAAATCCTAAGTGAAATCAGAGTTTTTGTACACATCTCCAAGCAAGTGAATTGAATTAGTTGAAAATTAAGCGAAAATGTATGTGTTAGGCATTTCACATAAGTTATTGCAAAGATCAAATGAAGTAACTTTGACAGGAGGTTACTGCATATTTTAAGAAGATTGAGACTGGGAGAAGGGAGACAGCCTTCTTCACCCAGCTACTGTTTGCTGAAGTGGACGTTGACACACAGCCATCTGTCAGCACAACCTCTGCTCTTTGCATTATACCGTGTAGTCTCTCAAACTTGCTTTAAAGGCAGGTCAGTATGGAAATCTTGTATTGGGTAGGTTTTATTTTTTTAATTTTTATTATTTTATTTTTTGTAAAGATTTTATTTATTCATGAGAGACAAAGAGAGGCAGAGACACAGGTAGAGGGAGAAGCAGGCTCGGCAAGGGGAGCCCAATGTGGGACTCGATTCCTAAACCTTGGGATTGCATCCTGAGTTGAAGGCCAGATGCCTTCTTCTGGTGGAACATAATTATGACATCTCCTTTCTTTTTAGCTTTGATCAGCAATAGTTACCTCTTTCCATTTGGGGTTTCCCATGTGCTGGGCCTCATGCCAAGGGCCTTCTCCATATTCCTTCATTTAATCTTCACAGTAATATGTTAAGAATGGCACTGTTTCCATCAAACATTTTTTAAATTTTAGTTGACACACCTGTTACATTAGGTTCAGATGTACAACATTGTGATTTGGTAGCTCTGTATGCTCTTCTCACTACAAGTGTAGCTCCCATTTGTCACCATGCAACACTCTTACAGGACCATTAACTGTGTTCCTATGCTGTAACTTTTACTTCTGAGACTTACTCATTCTCTGACTGGAAGTCTGTATTTCCTGTTCTCCTTCACCCATTTGCTCATCCCTTAACCTGCAATGAAACATCTTGATTTTTGTGTTTTAGAATCTCTAGTGGATTTCATTAAAAGAATCGTCAGCTGTCTTAGTGTAGGGCTTGTGCCTTCTACATATACTTCTTTAATCTAGCCTACTTATTCTTAACTATCACTGGTGTTATTTACATGTACATAGTGCATTATAGTTCATAAAACAAGTTAATCTCTATTGCTTATTTTATATGGATCATCCCTGAAGATAGAGAACAAAGACTTTGTTTTCCTAAGCTTCTTTCTATTATTTATTTATTTATTTATTTATTTATTTATTTATTTATTTAAAGATTTTATTTATTGATTGATGAGACACAGAGCGAGAGAGAGGCAGAGACACAGGCAGAGGGAGAAGCAGGCTCCCTCCCACAGGCAGGGAGCCTGACATGGGACTCGATCCCGGGACTCCAGGATCATGCCCTGGGCCGAAGGCAGGCGCTAAACTGCTGAGCCACCCAGGGATCCCCATGTTTTGCTAAGCTTTTAAAGAATTACTTAAAAACATCCTGACATTTCTGACTTAAATTACATGTATTGTTATGAGTATTTACTTTGAGGTATTAAGTTATGTGCTGAATAGACATTTTAGTAAGTGTAACACAGTGTTTACCTGGAGAAATTCTTTATTCTGCAGCTAAAGTTGATGCCTTCTGAAGTCAGCAGGAAATCTACTTCCCTACTCTGTCTCCCTCTGCCCCTCCCTCTGCTTGTTCCCTCTTTCTCTCAAATCTTAAAAAAAAAAAAAAAGTACTTCCTTACCTTGCCAGTAATTCACTTTTTAATTTTTTTTGAATGATTTTATTTATTTATTCATGAGAGACACACAGAGAGAGGCAGAGACAGAGGCAGAGGGAGAAGCAGGCTCCATGCAGGAAGCCTGTTGTGGGACTCCCATCTTGGCACTCTGGGATCATGCCCTGAGCCAAAGCCAAGAGTCAGACACTCCACTCACCCAGGTACCCCTGCCAGTAATTCATTTTTACCTTCCCTCCCTGGTTACTATGTACATATTTATATATTCGATTATTTGCATGAACCACTAGGAATATTCTTCTTAAGTCTTAATAGTGGCAAAAATAACTAGAAAAATATTATTTCACATCAAAAGTTGAGAGTGTTACTAAAAACCGACTTAGTTTGAGGATCTGACGGCACATGGGTAGTAGAAGAAGACATTTTTTTCAGGCTTTGACTTATGTCGTGTCATAGAGGATGAAATATTGGAATCCTCTGCTTGAAGTTCTGGAATGGCTAGCTTGAGATGGGAACAATTCTTTTGTGATCACAGAAGGGAATTGAGTAAAGAAGGTCTGCTTTTATTAGAAAATGGATGGGGAATGCTAGCAAAGTAAAAGATGCCCTGGTTGAAGTTGAGGAAGACAGAGAATAGTCTGAGGGGGTTAAATTAGGATTCTGAAAGTGGGAAGAGTTGAGAACAGACTTGAAGAGAATTAGCATGTGTATTTTGTGGGTGGGTACTAATGGAAGACTCCATCATTTGGAAAGATATGGACATGTAGAACTGGAAAACCATTTTTGTATAATTTAGTCTTAAAAATGCTTCCACTTGGAAGGCAGTACATATATTATGCATACCTTGTAGAAAGTTATGTCAATTAAAGATGGAGCCTAATAGGTACACCTCTTAAGGAAAGCATTGTGGTAAAGATACTGTGTAGTTTCCTGGCATATTGTGATCAGTGTTTATCCTATTTTTTTTTTTTAATTTTAAACAACTATAATGAAGCATAATTTCCATTTTATTTACCCATACAACTTACCCATTTTACCTGGAAGGTCTCGTAAGGAGGTTGTCTTTATTTTAAATTGCGTCCAAGGTGACTGAGAAATGGAGGAAAATTGCTTTTCATCACATCAGGAATGATAATTACGCTTTATATTGTAAAAACCGAATGGGATTCTCTACTTAAGCCCCTAAAATTTAAGTTTGATATGCTAACAGTTTTGTTTAAATTTTGTGGTGCTTCAGTTGAATGTAACATTTTAAAGAGATGTTTTAATACATTTTCACAGACTGTTGGGACTTCTCATTACTGTGATATAAAATATAGGATGCATGCACATTTTTCTGATCTCTATATTTTAGTTTTCTTTTTCCTTCTTTAAGTGGAGCACAGAAAGATTTAGTTTCTGTTAACTTTTTGTCTTGTTAGCCCGAGTCTCCTTTTTTTGGGGGGGGGGTGTTATATTTTTCTTTTTTAATGAGTCTCCTTTTTTTAAAAAAAAAAAAGATTTTGTTTTTTTGAGAGAATGAGCTTAAAGAGAAAGCACAAGCAGGGGGAGGGGCAGAGAGAGAGAAGCGGACTCCCCGCTGAGCAGGGAGCCCATGTGATGACAGGGCCCAGGACCCTGAGATTATGAGTGAGGGCAGACACTTAACCGACTGAGCCACCCAAGTGCACCCCAAGAGTCTTCTTTGTCATGTGAAGCACAAAACTACATGTATTTGAATCAACAGTTTATTAAGGGGCATAATCACTAGTTTTGATTTTGTACTAAATTGTGGATTATCTATACAAATTAAGTAGTGTCAACCTTTTTCTTTCTTTTTTAAAATTTTTAAATCCCAGGCATTATTTCCCTTCTGATTGAGATTGGATTTGCACAGTCGATGAGAATCTTCACCTTTTAAAAATTTTTTTTTCTTTTTTTTTTTTTTAAGATTTTATACACAGAGAGAGAGAGAGAGTCAGAGACGCAGGCAGAGGGAGAAGCAGGCTCCACGTAGGGAGCCCGATGCAGGACTCGATCCAAGGTGTCCAGGGTCATATCCCGGGCCAAAGGCAGCGCCAAACTGCTGAGCCACCCTGCTGCCCTGTTCATTTATTTCTTAAAAGATTTTATTTATTTGTTCATGAGAGACACAAGAGAAAGGCAGAGACACAGGCAGAGGGTTCAAAGCAGGCTCCTTGCAGGGAGCCTGATGTGGGAATTGATCCCAGGAGTCTGGGATCACGTCCTGAGTCAAAGGCAGATGCTCAACCACCGAACCACCCGGGCATCCCAGAATGTTCACCTTTTAAACACAAAGAGAAAGTCTAGTTCACTCTTGTGAATTCTGCAATGTGTTGGTTCTAGTTCATAATTTTTCTTAGCGTGGTATTATGGTTATATGGTAATTTATTTTGAAAAAGTTTTGAACTCTTTCTCTTAGTTTTCTTTTTTTTTTTTTTTAAGATATATTTATTTATTTATTCATCAGGGAGAGAGAGAGAGAGAGGCAGAGACACAGGCATGGGAGAAACAGGCTCCATTGCCAGGACCCCGACGTGGGACTCGATCCTGGGTCTTCAGGATCACACCCTGGGCCGAAGGTGGCGCTAGACCTCTGAGCCACCAGGGCTGCCCTCTTAGTTTTCTTATTAGTAGATATGGGAAAGGTTTGTCTTTTTGTCTTTGGGAACTTGAATATCATGTTTCATCTTGTCCTACGTTTGGCCTGACCTTTCCTGGTTTTTTGTCTTGTATCGTGTAGGTATTATTAATGCACATGAACTGAAGTCATGTGTAGTTGTGTTTTTGTGAATAAATTGCTGTGGAGTGCTAAATTGTATTGAGGTGACCACTCTTTAAAATTGCTGGCCTTCTGATATTGAACAGCTTATTTTCTACTTTCATATTTTAGACTAATTTTTAGAGAGAAAAATCAACATAGGCCCAAAGATGTTCACAAGCTTGATATTTGCTTAATTCCTTAATGATCCAGATTACCTTTTGAGATTTTGTAAACTTTTATTTTGGATAATATTTTTTAGAGCTAGTCTATGTTTAAATTGTAATACTCTTCTTCCTTCCTTCCTTCCTTCCTTCCTTCCTTCCTTCCTTCCTTCCCTGTCTCCATCCTTCCCTCCCTCCCTCCTTCTCTCCCTCTCTTCCTCCCTCTTCTTTCTTTCTTTTTAAGGATAAGGGCATATAAATTTTCATGGAAGCTTCACTTAAAAATCTGTTTTTTTTTTTGTGTTACTGTCTTTGATTTTGTGAAAAACCTGTTTTTGAGATGTTGAGCCTTGAATATGTAAACTAATGTTGGCTCTTGTTAGCCAATTTAGTGGGTTTGGATTAAAGATATGCTGTATTTTTACCTCTTGGGCAATAGATGGCAGTATTCTATTGCATGATCTCTAGCTATACTATCATATATGAAAAGTGAATTTCATGTTACAAATAGTCTTCGTATTTGTAATACGAAAATTATGAGAAGTCATTAAATTTGTTAGCACTTTATTTTTTTCTAATTTACTTTTTATACTTTGTAGTAGTATTTATGTAAGAGTTGTATGAGTTGACCTTCTCAGAGGCAGCATGGATCGTGTATAATCTATTTGCAACATGTATGCTGGAGACGAGATGTGAAATAACTCATTGATTGACTCACCACTTAACATCTTTGTAGTCTTGCCATGACTGTGTTTGTCCTAGAATGTGATGGTTGTCCTCTTACAGGAGCTAAGGTGGGAGTTTTTATTTATTTTTTATTTTTTTAAATATTTATTTTATTTATTTATGATAGTCAGAGAGAGAGAGAGAGAGAGAGAGAGAGAGAGAGAGAGGCAGAGACACAGGCAGAGGGAGAAGCAGGCTCCATGCACCGGGAGCTGGACATGGGATTTGATCCCGGGTCTCCAGGATTGTGCCCCGGGCCAAAGGCAGGCGCCAAACCGCTGCGCCACCCAGGGATCCCTAAGGTGGGAGTTTTTAAATCTGAGGACATTTATTACCTTTATCATTATTACATTGCTTGGACACTATCTAAAAAACTAACCTTTGCATAGGACGCATTTTCAAAAGCTTAATCCTCAAATCCGTTAACATATACTAGGTTTAAAGAGGTTTAATATTAAAAGAGAGTGCAGTAAACTACAGCCCTTTAAAATTTCCCACCATTCCCACTTGACCAACATGTATTTGATGGTTAATTTAAGGGGAGGTGATTTTAACGTCCAGGCCTTTGCAGAGACTTTCCTTTTAGTCCTTCCTTTATTGTAGCTCCGTGATTCTCAAGTTTAAGAGTCTTTAAGAATTTTTGTAGTGCTATATACATAGATTCATGTATGTCATATATATGGTGGCTTATTGGCTCGCGTGTCTGTGTGTGTGTGTGTGTGTGAGAGAGAGAGAGAGAGAGAGAGAGAGAGAGAGAGATGATTGTGACTATATAAGGTCAGCTAATACCATTTTAGGTCTGACTCCTTGTGTCTACCAGAACTCTGCTTGCGCTCCTGCAGTCAGTTTATTCCCCTGGCTTAGTGGCAGAAAGGAAGTGGTCCTGTTAATTCTGTCTGTTTTACGTGTTCTCTCCCACGGTATGTCAGTTCCTTCTATCTTAGTCATCTTTTTTTACCTTTGACATCCAGAGACAACTGTCGCTTAATTTTTAGGAGCAGACTGTAGCTAGCTATTGCTATTAAGTTAGACGGTAAAACCAGCTACTGCCACATAGTAGCTGTCAATAGTAGCTGTATGACTTTGGACAAATGGCAATATCTCTGTGCCTCAGTATCCTTATTTACTTAATAAGGACAATAGTCTTTTTTTCTAAAGATTAAATACATATATACATATGTATATTGTATTTAGTGTGTGTTTAGATTATCATTATTATCATTAAACACAAGACCTGGTACAGAATAGGAATTCAGGGCAGCTCGGGTGGCTCAGCAGTTTAGTGCCACCTTCGGCCCAGGGCCTGATACTGGAGACCCAGGATTGAGTCAGTCCCATGTCAGGCTCCCTGCATGGAGCCTGCTTCTCCCTCTGCTTGTGTGTGTGTCTCTCTCTCTGTCTGTCATAAATAAATAAAAAAATCTTTAAAAAAAAAAAAAAAGAACAGGAATTCAATGTAATTGCATTAGTAAACAAGTAAAAATGCTATTTTGACTATATCAAAGTAACTTTATTCTTCATATCTTTATAGCAGAATAAAACATCAAAGTATATTCTAAAGGTTAAATAAATGTGTGAGCATGTGTATGTGAATCCCTTGAGATTGTTCAATAGAATCCTATTTAGGTCTGTGTCGCGTCCAGTCTGTGTAGTCTTGACAGGGCTTGGATAAGATCCTCATACTATCACTTTTCCTGACATGGACACTACAAATTATATTGAATCAGAAATCTAATTTAATCCATCTTTATTAAATTGCAAGCAGTAATTGCTTTCAATTTAATGGGATCAAATTCAGTACTAGAAATTTTGATGTTTCCTCAAACTTAGTAAAATTTGGTTATGTATATATTTCCACATATTTGTGTGTATGCCTGTGCCCTTGTAGAGGAAGACAGGTGAACTTGGAGTACTACTTGTATTCAAATGCTGAGTTATTTGTGACAGTTGGTAAGGGTACATAGTATAAGGTTGGCAGCAGGAAAGGCACTTTCTAATTCTTTCTTTCCTTTCTACCCAGAAGTAAAGCAGAGAGAAATAAAACTAAGGATCTTCAAAATGGGATTTTCATCCATTCAGAAATAGGGGAAAGCCATTAAGAGTCTCTAGAAAAGATGCAGAATGTTTACTCTTGAGGGTGAGCATCCAGCCCTTGTCATGAGAAATTTGCTGTGGGGTGAAATGAAATCCTTCTAAAAAACCTTATTCTTAGCCTTGTTTTTGCTCAGTCCTTCCCACGAAATCATTTTTACAAATAGCTCAGTTTACCAACTTTCATGTCTTACTGTACCTTTTCCTTGAATATGTTATGAATAAGAGGTGAGGCTAATTCACGCATCAGATACATTTCTGGGTTAGGGGTCTGACTGTTGTATTGGATCATGGAGTTTTGTTTCAGCAAAGCAGCAGTGCCTGAGGCCCCTCCCTCTGGCTGCCTCTTTGGTTGACTCTTGCAGTGTTGTCCACAGTCATTTTAGCCACCATTGTATTAGCCTTTGCATTCTTTGTCTTTTTAATTGAGTTGCTGTGAAATTTAAGATGGAATCGTTACAAATTAACTGTGATTTGGAAGTCTCTGTAAGGAAGTACTTGAGTGCAGTTTGAATAAAATTCATGCTAACAAGCGAATCCAAGACCAAGATCATTGGGAATATTTTCAGCTCTTTGTCTGAGAGCTAGCTGAGTTGTTAGTTAGCTGGGAAGAATAAAGGACCTGTGAGGGTGTTCTAGAATACATATAGGTCTAACAAAACTAGTCAGGAAATTGCTGAAAGTTGTGAAAACAGAAGACATTGAAAAATGATACATAGACTTCTAAATATGAGACCAAATTAAGGCAGAGAAGCTTTAGGGGAGAGTATATGAAGCTTATCATTTCCATCTCTTTACTAGCAGCTTTTAATCTTGTGATTTAGGTGAGTTGCAAATTGCATGCAAGCCACCAATCACCTGGGGTGGGGCGGGAGGTGGGGTGGGGTGGGGGGAGAGAAGGCTTTGCAGTTAGTTTCCAGTGAAGGTTTTTCTGTCAGCATAGAGATAAGAAGAGTGCATTGGATGGAGAGTTGGTGGTGGTGTTGTGTTTGTGATGTGTAACCTGCTTTATGAGTGTAGTCTATGTGTATCCTTCCTGGAGGAATGTAAACATAAATATGTTTCCATTTGTACATGTCAGCAAAAAACATTCTAAAAAACAAGAACTATTTTGCAAAATTTTACACAGGGTGGAAATGTGTACATTAAGCGCAGCGTAGGATAATTCTGGGATTTGACTTAACTGTATAATGTTTTAGGAATTAATGTGGGAATTTAAAAACTAACAATTTTGAACGAGTGATGGCTCAACCATTCTCACTTTAAGGATGTTTGGATCAGTCATTAAAATTTTCTGAGCTTGGGGCAGCATGGGTGGCTCAGCGGATTGGTGCCACCTTCGGCCCAGGGTGTGATCCTGGACACCCGGGATCAGGTCCTGCGTTGGGCTCCCTGCATGGAGCCTGCTTCTCCCTCTTGCCTGTGTCTCTGCCTCTCTCTCTCTCTCTCATGAATGGATAAATAAAATCTTTAAAAAAATTTTTTTTCTGAGCTTTGTCAGTTTTTTTTTTAATTTAATGAAGTGATGTTTGACCAGCCTCATGAAATTGAAATGAAAACCTGTAAACATGAGGTAATGTTTTAGTTTTTGAAAATATTGGTAATTTAAAAAATAACTCATTTATTAAGCTTTAATGTTATTAAAGTGTAAAATTATGGCTTTTTAATTCCTTGCTTTTTCATTTGTGTTACATTGAAAATGTTTTTTATAGAAGCTCAATTCCTAAATATACCAAAAGGTGGCACTGTTGACCTATGTTTAAATATTTTTAATTTGCTTTTTGATGAGAACATGTGTTGGATGTTTTATCTGCAAATGTATTAAATTGAGGTTATATTTTTTACATTTAATTTTCTGTTTTGTAAATGGATCTTTAATTCATGTTAAGGTTTACTAGGACCAGGTTTCATTTTTATTTTGAAATGGTTTGGAAATTCAGATATTTAACATTTTGTAGACGTAAACTCCTGTATAATCCAGTATAATTAATGATAAAACCTTGTATTAATGTGACAGCTAATGTTTCATGGAAAACATAGTTGCTTTTGTATAGCAAAAACCATTAATTTTTTTTAAGCCTCTAAAAACAATCCAGTGATTAAAACATAACAGCCATAAATAAATGATTTGTGTGGGCTTTTAGGTCACACCATGTAGGTTTATTCCTTCTGGAATGTTACTTTATGATAAAAGTACCTTTGAAAATTTAGCAAAATCTGTCATTGCTTGAATTTCCTGCTGGCAGTAATGTGATGAAAGGAGAATCTAGGTTCTATGAATAGCTTAGCTTCTCAGGTGAGAAATGCAAAAATTAGATAACAGGAATGTGACTAGAAGTGAGGATTATTTATGCAGCATGCGGTGCATACACTACACGCAGTTAGGCGAAAACCTCCTGATTGTTCATTCATGGAGCGCAATCCAGCCAACATCGTTCATGACCTGAGCAGGAGAATACGAGTAGGGTGTTTTTACATCCAGTCAAAGCTATCTGTAGTTGGTTTTCAGTATGAACAGAATTTGTCAATGATTGTCACTGGAATTAGAAAACACAGAACACCTCTGTGACTAATATAAAATGCTTAACCCTTGTCCGAGGGGCAAGGTTAAAAAACCTAAGGTAATTGCGTGTATGCTTTAACACTTTCCTTTATTTAAAACTAGAAAATGTTTCACGTTAATGTAACTTGTACTTCTGAGTTTTTGTTAATTTTCCTTAAATAGCACTTTCTAAGGTGCAGGCCTTAGAAATAAAGAATTTTCCTCTTTTTCTGTTAAAAAGTCATCCTTCTAACTCTGACATGACTGTTTCATTACTGTGTGTGTAGTTTAGGGGAAGTAAGGACACACATAGCAGTTAGAGGTTTGTTTTATGTCCATGAGAGTGTGTGTACTTATATTTAAATGTTCACTCTTGTTGCTGCCTTTGTTGATGTTAGCAATGTGATACATATGTGATTTGTCTGAATTGTTTAAAAATGCATAATTAAAGGAGGATTTGATTATTCAGCAACTGTTCCAGTAGCTAGAGACTATTATTTAGATAGTTTCTTCTGGTATTTGACAACTGTTCTGTGAGCTATGAATAGTATAAAAAATAGAAGGAAGGTATTATGATACTTTAATACTTCAGACCCCATACTCTTAGGATACTATTATTGCAGAACTTAAAAAAAACTTAATTATTTAAAATAGCAAGAAGCTGATGTGCTCTTTCCCCTTTTTGCATGTGTATATAAATATAAAATTCTGTGGGTTTGGTTAATAAAGGTTTATTTGCCTAAATGACTTTGTGCTTTCAGATTTTTGTAAGGAAATTAGAAAATTGCATTCGGAATGATTTTTTAAAAACCCTCTATTTCTGCAAAAATGCAAAGTGGAGAATGACAGCCAAGTGTCCCCAAGGTGATTTAGACAGAATTCTCTTTCTCTACCCTGCCCCCTCCCTGACTCCACACACACCCAGGCTCTCCTTAATTTCAAATTTGCTTCTCAGGGAAGCTGATGTAGTAAAATGTGATATTGTACAGCAAAAATTTTCCTGCAAATACTACTTGTGATTAAAAGAAATCCAATCAAATAGCATTATATATTTGTTATGAAAAGAGGCCTATCATGGAGATTTTATCTGGCTCCTGTAGATGCCTTATAATAATGTGCTAATTTATGCTGATGATCTTACCTTATGACACTTCTGTGTGGCCTAGATATGTTAATATGTTACAGCTTTTTAATTTCAGTAATCTGTATTGGTTGAATGTGCTTGGTAGTCCATGGTACCCCTCACCAGTCTGTGTCAAGGACTGGCAAAGAACAAGAAAAATGTAGCTCAGAATCCTTTTCTTTAAGCATGCATTAGTTATAGAGGGAATTACAAAATGGACATAATTTTAATAAGACTGTTACATCTGAATATTCACTGAGAGCGGTGAGTACTCCAGGTACTGTCAGCATTTAATCTGGATAGAGAGTTGGGTCATTGGTATTATTAAGCAGGCCTTGTTAATACCTTTTGATTTAAAAAAATTTTTTTTAAATGTCAGTGAGGAAATATTACAAGAATGAGAAATAGATGCTATAGGCACTTTAAAAGAAGTAAACCCTTTTATTATAGCCCTTTTTCTGTTCTGTACACTTTGAGGGTTATGTGTCTAAAAGTCCCCATGGTAGGAAACCACTACATGTGGTTGAGAATTTCAAGGCCTCAGGGTAGAAAAAGAGGTAAGAATGACCGAGGTCTAAAACATATGAGAGAACTAAAATATTTTATTAAAAATTTGTTAAAAATCTCATAGAAGTGAAATAAAAATTTGTAGAACTTAAATATAATTAATTAATTTTTTCTTCTTCCCAGAAATTCCTTATAAATTATTTTTATCCTTTCAATAGAAAGTATTTATTCTAGGATTCTAGGAGGGAGTTTTTTTTTTTTTTTTTTTTTTCTTTTAAACTTCTTGTATTTAGCCCTTGCTCTGCAAGTGTAATGCTCCTTTAGCTTTGCCTTGAAATTGTCATTTCCCATTTTTGGGTCTCACTTTGCTCTAAAAGACACTGATCAATTCAAATGTCTGAAAACCTGGGGTAATTTTTAAATTATCATGCTTGGCATAACTCAATAAGTATTTCTCAGACCTCTCTGATCCTGTGATTCCTCATCTCTAAAATGGGTTACAGGGTGATTGAGAAAATTAATGGTTGATAAGTGTTAGTTTTTATTAACTATTAATAAAAAAATTCACTGGTAAATCAGGTGGTTTAAATGTGAATCTCTGAAACAAACTTTATACATGTGTTTAATTCATTTTAATCAACTTAAATAGTTTTGTGTTTCTCTCTTGCACATCTCTTTCTGATGGTGAGTGTTAATTAGGAAATGAGGCTAAATAGGATATTGAGTTAACATATAATAGATGGCTTCTTTGGGGAGCCAGTGAGGCAGAATGGAGTGATTTCATAGGAGGAAAGGGGATTATGAGTTTAAAGATATGAGGTTTTGCTTCAAAGATGGCATTTTTAGTGAACTTATTTATCTATTTTCAGTGAACTTATTTCTATTTTATTTTTCTACTTTTCATCTATGGAGGAACTCATTTTGACTGTTCCATAAGTATGAGGGGTGGGTCGTGTTTTTTCACATACATTCTCATATTTTGATAGAGGTAAAGCTCTATATTAAGAAATGTGAGGTGCAAATCTTTTTCGAACATTTCTAACTCCCCCCCCCCCCCCCCCAATCAACCTCGTCCTTAACACACTGCTGTCATGAAGATTATCTCTGCTTTTAGCACTTACTGGACTCTGTTGGGATTTTGTATTCACAGCCCTCTCTCTGTCCTATTAGACTGAACTTGAGTACAGCTTTTCTAGTCATACGACCAGCTACCATGTTTGGTCTGTAATAAGCTCTCAGTGTTTGCTGAATGAATTAATACCCATATTCGTGTCATTCATGAGGAACATGTGAAGTGTACTGAACAATTATGTACAGAATGGATCTCTCATTTGCATTGCTCTTCTTTTTACCATTAGGTGTAAATCACTGATGATTTCTTGCCACCTGAAAAATTAAGTTTAGCGTTTTTCTAGTTCAAATAGTTCTTTTATAAGTTTTTGGGACTCTTTTATGAGCCTGACCACAGTAAATGGCCTTATTTGTGCTTTACGAATGTTGTGATTCATGGGCACTGTGAGTATAGATTTCATGCTTAAAGTGACTAAATAAAATGGGCACATTGTTCTTTGTTAGTTTCTTCAATTGGTTCTTTTAATTTTCCTGTTCTTACTGGTGATACCTTAAGGCATCTGGCCAGTGTTGAGTATTTCTTCCTGACTCATCATTCCTTCCGCCACCTGCCAAAGAAATGCTTTTTTACTTTGGTCAAGAACACTTGGAGTTAGATTTCATTATGGGTATAGGTCATGGGCCATCTGATAAGTCTAAGCATGTCATACTAATTAGCATTCACTGCCAGCTACTCGAATGCTTTAATTCTGGTGCTATGCTGTTTTAAACCTAAGTGTATTATAGAGGATGGAGAAATCCTTTTATCTGAATATGGAACTAGCTACCAAATTTGGAGGTTCTTCCTCCACTCCCAGTACAATTTCCCTTTGTGTAAAGTTTCAGTGGATTGTAGTAAGTAGATGTTTATATAATCTTTCAGGGCCATTAGATTTTTTTTCCTTAGGTATATTTAAATCACCCCTTTTGGACATAATATAGAAAAGAGGAGGTTGAGGATTGGGAATTCAGAAGGAAGAAAAATGGCTGGTAGGTCCTATAGGTAGAGGTTTTAACCTTTCAGCCTGGAAGACAGAGATACCCTTGGGCCCTAGTATTTACCATCTTGTATTTGAGAGCCATGAGAAGTTGAGATCTGTGTTTAAGTGTCCCTGGGATCTTGTGGGACTCCAGAAATATAGGAATCTATTATAGTACGAAAGGAATCAATTGGACTCATAAATGTTTTAGATACAGTGAAAGCATCTTAGAATGTATTTTATCTGTTGCATGTCAAAAAATTTTCTCATGTTTGAGTGAGACTGTAGAAGGGAGATCCTGAATTTTCTCAAAAGCAAAGAATGGTTAGACAGCCTTAAATATGCAGTATTTGTTATTATGAACTGAAAGAGTAAAATGTCACTTAGTCCTTTCTTTTAATGCAATATCTTTATTGTAGCAAATTAAAAATTTTTGATAGGGGCTTTAATGGGTTCTTTTCTTTCTTTTCTGTGTTTCTGTCTTTCTAGTATGTGAGGCCTGAACCCTTGACCCAATATCAAGACCTGAACTGAGACCAAGAGTCAGACGCTCAGCTAACTGAGCCACCCAGGCACCCCTCCTCGGGCTCTTTTTCTACTTTTGGTCTTCCTATTCTGCCCTTTCCTTAGATTTTAAAATTCTCCCAAAATAGATTCTTCTGCTATGGAAATTTTTAGAAAATTAGCCCCCTGATTGGGAAGAGATTACTTTCCACCTCTGTTTCTATAAGAGGGAAACCTATGTAAATCTTTAGAAAGAAGATTGTGTTGGTCTTAAAGAGTAAGTACTATAGATGGAGTAAGAAAAATGTTGGTGTTAAAGACTAGTATCCATTGAGTGAGACACTGTGTGAGGTTGACCAGCCTGCCTTGTGATTGTAGCCAAGCCATTTAATCTTTCTGAGCCTCAGTGTACTTCTGCATAAAATGAGCGAGTTCAACTCCAATCTTCTTTTGTTCTTTATAAATTCATTTTTTCATTAGTTATTTGTTAGCTGCTGCTAGGTACTGTGTATTCCTCAGTGAAAAGACAGATATGGTCTCATCCTTGTAAGAAGACCCTGCTTCTCCTGTCTTTGTTGACCTATCCTTTCTGTTCTTCCCTTATCTATTAATGGGGTGGATAATGAGGAAATGAAGCAATGTGAAACAATTAATTACAAATTTGGGGACCCTGCCTGCGTTTATGTACAAAGTGAATCAGCATCTTGTAGAGGAAAAACACACTTGCAAAGACAATAGTTTATATATGTTAAAAATGTTATTAAATTGAAGAATGATCTGTTAGTGGAAATAATTGGGTGACTTGGGAGAGAGAGGAATGAACATCTGAACTAGAGAACAATATTGTTTCAGTGTACCAGGTATAAATGGGAAAGATTTATCCTTGATGCAGAAAAGTAATTAAAAAGTATTTGAGCTTTTTAGGGGTAGTTACTCATGCCATTGTATATGCTGACGGTCAGATGTAATTTTTTTTAATATGAGGGAAAAACCTGTTTGATATGTCAGCCTTTAGTCTGGAGAATTGAAATTTATTGTCTCACCAAAGTGGAAAATAATTTGAATAGAGTTAATAAAGATGAAAGGAATAACATTTTACTTCATGAAGAAATATGGCGAGGCATCCAAAATGAAGAAAAGTCCGCATTTGGCTTCAAGATTTAAAATGATCCTCTGGTCTGTGTAGGTTGGTTCAAGAGCATTTAACTCTGTCAGAGAGCCAGGTTAGCTTCATATAATTTAAAACTCAGACTTCTCCCAAGATACTGATGAAAGCAACTAAATTTATTCGTTATTAGGTAGTGAGAGTAAGTTCAATTTTCTCCAGACTTGTGACAATTAGAGGTTGGTTCTAGCATATCTAATTCTTAAGTTTCAAGGCTACCTCTATTTGAGAGCTGTTTTGGGGAGATAACCTTGTAACACATACATTTTAATGAGTACATTACTCTGACCACTTGCTGAAGTAGACTCAGAGTGACTGCTGACCTGAAGTGAAGGCCCGTGTTCAATATTAATACGGCACGTCTGCATCCAGACAGCAATCTTTCATTTTGACATGCACATAGTCAAAGTAAATTAATGTTTAAAACCCGAACACTTTAAGTTCAGCCAGTGTGTGCATTCCATAATAATCCTTCAGAAGCAGTTTACATAGAAATGCTGAGTGCTTTCTTATACTTTATCATATGTGTGGGTCCACATTGTAGTATTTGTAACAAGATTTATCTATCCAGCACTGTTTTTGTGACTTGTCTTGTGGTGGCTGAAGAAATTAATTATTTTAGGATTTAGTCTTTGCATGTTCTAAATAAAATTACACTCTTTTTATATATATTCATGCCTGGCAAGATAGTAGTCTAATTTCGATTATATTATTTTTAGATATTTTTATTAAGTTAATTCCTTTCTTTATTTTATTATTTCAAATAAAACCAAGTTTTTCAAAGCGTGGTACTAATTTTTAATACACTAGGCCTGGAAATAGTGTGTATTTGTGTCTATCTGTGTAACAAGGATATTGCTGGAGGATTTTTCTTTTCTTACATACCATTTTCAAAACTTGCCTTTATTGGTTGAAAAAACATTCATGGCAGATGTAGTAATGGGGAAATTATATTAACATTTAAGTATTAAATTAGCTTTTAGCCAGAGTCTCCTACTAATATGATGACATTTAGTGAGTTCAGGATTTTAAGGACCATGTTGCACAACTCATTGTTATACATTTCCTGTTTGCCTTTTTAAAAAAGTATGTTAGATCTGCTTTTTCAGATTGAAAATTTCCATTGTGGATTTCAGTGTTGTTATTATTTTACCTTGCTTGTCAATGTTGGTTATTGATATATTGAGACTATTATGTATAGTGACCGTATTGAGAATAGTATGCTATTGTTGCTGTGTATTACAAGCCAGTTTTCATAACAGTTTTACAGTTTAATTCCAGAGAAAGATCTCAATGTATATTTATTAACATATTTCAGCTAAGGAGTTTTCTGTTTTCTGAAAAGATGGCAGATGTGGTTGAACCTAGTAAGTGTTGAAAATACATGTTTAAAGTATATCTCTTAAGTTAATATGATGCTTTGTATTTTGTCTCAGCATTATTGTAAATGCCATACTTTTACGATAAAAAAATCAAAATTAGATTCCTTCTATGTCTGATAAAATTTATTTTCTGTTCAGAAATAAATATAATATTTGGTTTAGGATATAGGCCATCAGATAACAACTGTTGGATTATACTTAATACATTTATAGTTTCCTAAATCTTGGATATCCGTAACACCAGAAAAATCTGTGCTTTCCCCATGGTACAGTAGATTTAGATTTGATTTGGAAACATTGTGCAGAGAACACCTATTGTTTCCACTGAATGATGTATGCCCTATAGAGGTGAACTTTGTGACCTACCGCTCTTCCAGTAGTAATGGATTTACACTGATTTGAGCATAGCCTCTCACTCGATCCTATTTTCAGTTCTCCTGTGATGACTGGTTGGCAAAATTAAATATCTGTTTTGTGGCTATGGAAGGCAGTGTAACTAGCTGGCTCATACTTTCAAATTTATAAAGCAGGCTTGATTAGTGTTATGTTGTCACTACCTGAATTAATTAGCTGTGTCTATATCATATGAACATACTCATTTTTGTTCTGCATGGGAAATTTCTGTCCCCCTGCAAGGTTTCATAAAAGCTTATATTAGCTTGGATTAATTAGAAAATCAGCATTTTAACACCACCTCTCCCCCAGGCAGAAACTTTGTGAATTATTTCTATAAAAAGAGAAATATGTAAGAAATTATATGGTTAGGCCAGCGATTTGTGATCTGATTCTAATTTGCTTGCTTTTATAATTCTTCCACAAAAACCAGCCATATTATACCTCTAGAAAGATCAAGGAGTTTAGGTGGAATGTGTACACATGTAGGTTTTTATAAAGTCATCTGTACATCTGTACAAACACACTATAAAATAAGTGCCTCTTGGAAAGTTAGAGTTACTGTGGAGTCCTCAGAGGTCTTGGGCTATTTTGATGGAAGCTGTCCCTGTACCTCCATTGATAGAAATATGACGGAGCAGAAATTTTCTTTGGTGAAAAGCAATGCACAGCAGACTGTGACCTCCATTTCTTGCAGTTTTATGGACTTAGTTCAGAGGGCTGGTTACTGAGAGCAAAATATGTGCATGATTACATATAATCAAGGTTAATTTTTATCAAGGGTCACCATGTTTTTGCTATGGTCTGACAATCATGACCTACATTAAAAGAGCCCTGTGGGTCTGTCTGGTATATTTTTGCTTGATGTCTGGGTAGTTTATTTCAGATGCTTGTCAGTTTCATTATATATTATCGTTTGGGGCTCTTGTTGGATTTTCAGGTATACCATAAACATAGTGCTCTTTGCAATTAGATTGTCTTGAGGGAGCTTCTGTTTTATGGTGTGTAAACATTCTTTAATCTTGAAGGATAAGTAATTTGGGGGACATTTTCCATTTGGTTTTGAGTTATATTCAATTGGTGGGTTATTTTGAAATAGGATACATTTTAGCCCTACAACCGAGATTCCAGATTTGGTTCAGTTAATTCATTCTTCAGTTAGTTTTTCTTGGGGAAAATATTTTCAAGTTTTTAATTCAAATGCATTTTCCTTGCTTAAGAAAAATCCAGATGAGTAGTTTATTTCACAACATAGCAACTAAGTAGGATTTATAAGACAGAAATTTACAAATATTTTCCTCTTTTGGTGGTACAAAGGGAATGGTGGGTAGTGTTTAAAAAACATGTGATTTAAGACATTTTGGTAACTCAAAGACAAAACTTAATGGCTGTTAAAACTGGGTATTTGGTTTTGTAGTTTTGAAATCATATTTAATTTTGGCCATATCTGTCTTGGTAGTTTAAAGGATAAACAGTTCAAACAGTAAGAAAAAAGCAGTTTGTGTTTTGTCAGTTTCAACTTTAGATATCAGTAAATCATTGCTGTAGCCTTCTTTATCTTTTGTTTGCACAAAAAACCTGTTAGAATTATGTCTGGGGGGACCATCTGCTGTGGTTCCCAGTCTTGTCAGTGTGATAAGGGATAAGCTGTATAAACAGGGGCACCAGAAAAAAAAAAGAGAGAGAGAGAGAGAGAGAGAGATTGAAAGAGGAAAAGAAGGCTGCTTTTAGGAAGGAAAAAGTCTGATGTGGATTTAATTTTGTAATGTAGCCACAGAAAGTGATAGGATTTTGCTCACAGTCTGTCAGGATTGATGCTGTCATGTATGTATTTAGAAACCACAGGTCCATGTTATTTAAATGGTTTATCTTCATGTTAATATTATACTTTTTTTTTTATTATAGGGTTCCTGTTTTGAAGGTTGAACTTTAAAAGTTCTTTGAAAATATGTCAGTATAGCACTTGACATTGCAGTATATTCCAGATTGTCTCTTTAGTTAAAAAATTTTTTTCCAGCTATTAATTTTTCTCTCAGTTGAATCCTCGGAAATCATCCTTTTCCTTTTTCATTTGCAATGAGGTCATGGTGCTTCATAAGGAACAAGCTAGTCATTTCCATGGCAACGCACTCTATCAAAACATCACAAATCTGTCTTGTCCCTTACCTTTAAACTCTCAAGTGCGAGAAGTGTGTAAGCAGCACTGCTGTTCTTACAGAATATTGGATTATAGCAGGATTGCAGAAAGGAGAAGAAAGTCAATTAAAAAAAATTGATCCGAAAAGTTACTTAAATTCACTTAGCTACATATATGATGTGTGTATATATGCATATAAAATTCATTTTATATTAGAATATATTTTATATTAAACAGTTTTTTAAGGTGGAAAAATAAAGATTTCAAAAAACTGATTTCTGAAGAGTGATTGTTTAGCACCAGTATAATAATAAGAAGAAGCTGGGTGACATGGTGCATGTGAATGTATCACACTGTTGCTTCAGTCATGAGAAGTCCACCTTTGTTTTGAGGTTCTAGCACTTTCCCTTCAGTCATCTTGGCTTAAGGCAGTGTTATTGTATTATTTTGGTATGATACTAGCACTTTGAACTTTAAATGAGCTCCAGAATTTTGTTGGCTTTTTCCCCTATTAGAAGGTGCTATTGAGATGATGTGATTGTAGTTAGTCGTTGATCAACATGGGTTTGAACTGTGCAGGTCTGCTTGTGCTCAGAATTTTTTTGATAAGTACCGTACAGCACTGTAAGTATATTTTCTTAATAACCTTTTCTCTCATTTACTCTATAGTAAGAATACAGTAGATCACAAAATATGTGTTAGTTGACTGTGTTATTGATAAGTCTTCTAAAGTAGGCTATTAGTAGCTATGTTTTGGGGAGTCAGAAGGTAAATGCGGATTTTCAAATATGCAAGGGTTGGGGGTTCTGCACCCTTAATTTCTACATTGTTCAAGGGTCAATTGTATTTGTTTATAGAACAGAACAATTGATGTATATCATAAGTACTGAAAATTTCATACTTGTTGAGATCAGGTATTAGGGAGTACAATAAAATTTTTAATAATTTTTTTTTCAAAATATGTTTTACTTCTTTCCCTGCACGTATTTTGCAAAATTTCCAAGTTTCATTGGCGTGAGCTGTGAGGATGGTACACGTTGCAAAGCTTAGTGCTTGCAGGTTCCCTGCGTGGCCTGTTTGCTGGGCGTGTGGTGCATCTGTGCCAGTCCTTGTCATCGGGGCTGTCAGCTGTACCCCAGAGGTTGGCTCATCTGACTCCTCCCATGTGGCTGTAGGAAGTTTGGAGGCAGCCACTTTCGTGTCTCTGTCTATATGTGGCATGGAACAAGTGCTCAGTAAATGTTTGTTGAAAGAATAGGGATCAGAATGAATGGAGTTAGTTGTTTGTGATAAACTATTTGTGTCTGTGGCAAAGCTGTATTCTGATTTTTTTCCTGTGTGTTTAAAATGAAGTTGGAATATGTTTTACATAACCATTTTGTATCATTTTTTATCTCACGGTATATTTGGTATCTTGGGTCCACCTCCTCGTGCCTGCCCAGGCCTTATCCTTAGCGATCACAAAGAGAACTTGTAAGCCTGTCTCTTCCCATTTATCTTCATTTTTGATGAGCTAACCTGGCAATTTTAAGCTCTCTGTTGTGGGAGAAGGACCTGGTGGTGGTAGAGGTTTCCAAAGGCTGCACTGCATTAAAAAAATTTTTTTTTCTGAATTATTTGCTAGAGAAAGGGACCAAAGGAATAAGATAAGGAAAAGCTACACAGCCCCTACCTGAATTCAGACACTAAACATTATGCATATAGCTGAAGCTCCCTTTGTACGGAGTGGGGAATAGGTGGGAGACACTTTTCATTCTCCCTTTCTGCCTGTTTACTCCAGAAAAGCTTCAGCCTTCAAAGGAAATCTTCCTCCCCTCTGGTTTCATAGTAGCACCGCGGGCCCATGTGTATTATTGAACCTGCCAGTGTGTCGTAACCATCTGTTCAGATGTCTGCCACCTCTACCAGGCTGTGCGTCAACTTTGTGTTCCCAACACAGCGCACAATGGCTAGGATGGAAATAGGTGCTCAGTAAGTGCTTGTGGCATGAATAAGTGAATGAATGAATAGGGACAGTTCTTTTCTGATGATCCCCATTTCAGTGTAGGATTCTGTTGAGCAAGACTATTTCCTTGTCTAGCCCATAGTTACAGGGGCTTTCTGCTCTCGTTTGAACAAATTGAATTAAACATAAAATCCTGTAGAACAGATGCATTTACAAGTCCCTGCTCACACAGCTGCTGGTCTCTTTAATAAAAACATTGCTGTTTTGATTGAGCATTCATAGTCCTCCTTTTTGTTAACTCTGTTGGTATCGTGATGTAAGTGGAGACTACAGATTCCTGGGATGAGCGCAAGAAAAGGAGATGCTGAGATGCAGTAAAAAGGGTGGATGGGAAACAGGGTTTGTTTTTAGGTGTAGTTTTAATAGAAAGAATAAATACATATGCTTATCCTCCCTAGGCCATAATTTGGAAGTCTTTGGCTCCATATTTCTCAGGCAGTTATTCTAATCTTTCTTCTCCTTAATCACCATGTGTAACATCCTTACTTGAAATTATTGAGAGCATATACATATATATTTGCTGTTTAAAGTTCTAAAAGATTCAGGCGTGATTTATATGCAGTGAAATGTACAGGTCCTAAGCATTCAGTTCAGTGAATTTTTCCCCCATTGTACTCACCTGTGTACCACCCCCTAGAGGAGACGGAGAATATTTCCATCTTCTTGTACCTCTTTCCCATCAGTGCCCCCTTCCCTTTCCCCTCTGCCAGTGGCCACTTTCTGAGTCTGCTGCCTCTTATTTGTGGATGTCATGTAACTAGTGTCACATGCTGTGTCCCCTTTTGTCTCTGGATACTTTCACTTTCGTATTTGAGATCCATTGATGTTGTTGCATGTATAAGTTTCATTTGCTTCCAACAAAGGTGTATACGTTAGCAACCAAAGACAAGTTTATTTTTACTTTAAAGCTGGGAAATTGAGGAGTGCCTTTTCAGGAGTTTTGTTAATAGAATTCATGACAAGAACTCATCTTTATGGAGCGGCAGCCCCTGTGCTGAGGGCTGGGCCTGCGCATTATCTTCGTTTCTTTCCTCCAGTATCTGTTTCCTCAGTTCCCTGTGGAAGACATACTTGGTGAAAGTCTTGACGTCTGATGAAGGACTTGATCTTTGCCCAAAGAAACTGTCTTGTGTTGTGAAATTCTAATTGTTTTCCTCGGGCCTAAGCACTGTTTATGGCAAGTATTGAGGACCTAAAAGTGGAATGGCAATGGAAAAGATGCACCGGGTAGGAAAAGCTGTTCAGGCCGTTCAAATTCCCCTCACACTGGCTGCAAAGAAAGTCTTTGTTTGTAGGAAATCACGTTAACTTTTTCAGAGATCCTTATAATAATGTGGTGCCCTTCTTTGTTCTTTGTTCAGATTATATCAGTCCAGCTTTGAATTTTTATGTGTAGATTTGTTTTGCTGGTGCCTATGTAATGCCTACTATGTGGCAGACACTCCTAATTGCTTCACATCTGTTAATTCTCCTAACTCTGCAAAGCACAATTTTTTTCTTTTGCGTCTGTGTTTTGCACATGAGGCTCTGAGGTACTCAGAGATTATAGGACTGGACCAAAGCTGCATAGGTAGAAGAGTGGAACTGGGATTCCTACCCAGGCAGTCTGGTTTCAGAGCTTTCCCCACTATCCTGTGTGCCACACTCCCATCCCTAATCACATTCCTGACTTTTTCTTGATCCTTGTGATGATGCTGGATGAGTTTTGGTAGGGCTAATAGGGACTGATGATACCAAAACATATGTAATAACGGAGCTTAGTTTTATAATTGACATGTTCATGAAGTCGGTCTTGACATTGCATAGTTCTTTATTATTATTATTATTATTATTATTAATTATTTGGTGCTGGGGAAGATATTTAGGAAGGGACTATTTACATTTGGCATCTGTACCATAATAGAGTGAGTACTTTAAGCCTCCACAAAGCTAATCATGCAACCAACACTGTGCTTATTCAAGCCTGTATGTACAGTGGATCGATGCTTCTCAGTAGGCCCCAAGGGTGGGAGACCCACGAGGTTTATTACAAGGAATGTAGTATGTGTTGTCTTAGTCATTGGCAACTGAAAGTATTCTATCACCATGTGGGGTCCTTGTACTCAAAGATTAAACACACATGTACTAAGTCCTTGACATTTGTGAATTTAGCATTTGGAGTTTCAGTTATTTTTGAGTACCCAGAAAGTCCGTGACATTTAGTAGTTTGTCATGAGAGTATCAGTTTCATATAGTAGTGGGGTTATGATAATTAATAAAGATAACGTATGTAGGCATTGGCTGTCAGAAGGCTGGAGTATAAATTCTAGTCATTTGGTTAGTGAGTGAACCTAGCAGAGGTTCACTCATGTCTCTTCTACTTTTCAATACTAATGAATTTGGAGAGGCCTCGAGATGCATCCATTACCATGTTACGGGGGCACTGTTGTCAACACTCCTGGTCCATGCAGGCCTGTGGAATTTCTTCCCTGGAGTTGGGCCTTCAGGGTTACTTTGCTCTCTTGTCTTTTATGGAAAGGTTACTGTTTACTTCTATTTGGTCTTTAAAGATAAAGTTCCTTTATATTATTTACTCCCCTCTCCAGGCTATAATGTAAGCTATTAATGGTGGTCACTTTTCCTAGCTATGGGTTAAACATTCTGGACAGTAATCTTGGGCAGTATTCTTCCTTTTATTGCTGTGCTCTATCACTCTGTGTCTCTCTTCTTAACTCATGATTAAGTTGGTTTTGCTGACACTTTTTCTGCCGTTTACTTTTTTCATCTTAAAATACATTATTAAAATTTCCAGGAGAACCCGAGGTATTTTTGTAGCTCAGCCTCCATAGCCTAGGTCAATCCTTGATACATTAGGTCATTTTGCTTCCCACGAACTTGGGATGGTGGATGTTATTGGGAAAAAAAAAACCCTTGAATGTGGTTATTGTCATACACCCTTGTTTTTTAAGTCAGACTTCCATTTTACCATGCTTTACTGTAATTTGAAAAAAATGGGTTATTGCATATTTAACTTAGCAGAGGTGCCATTTATCCTCTCATTGGTGAAGGTTGCTTTAAATATATATTTCTCTGATAAAGGAGTGTTTTTCCATGCTAATTCATAAGAAAGGCTGTCTGTATTTGATTTAGTATGAAGCCTTATGATTCTTTGAATTTCATAAGGAACCCTTTTTTAGAACCTGTTTAGTATATACTTACCAGGTGGAGGATACGGAGTTTGATGTTCTGTAGGACACAGAGCTGAAGCTCTCTTCTTAATTCTTTTTAAAAAATATTTTATTTATTGACAGAGCTTCAAGGGGAGTGGTAGGCAAAGGGAGAGGGAGAAGCAGACTCCCCACTGAGCAGGGAGCCCAACATCCTAGGACCTTGAGATGACCAGAGCCGAAGGGAGACGCTTAACCCACTGAGCCACCCAGGAGCCTCTCTAGTCTTCATTTTTATAAAGCATTCATACTTTTGAGACTCTGAAGGGGGTTAAGCTAATGTTTTGGGCAAACCAAATATAATTCCTGTTGTTAAGAGTTTAGGTAAATATTTGAAAAAATTTACATGCTATATGAAATTCTTAATTTATTGCAACTTCATTAACCTTTATTTTTTAATGCTGTTCCTATGAAATGTAGATATTAAAGAGATCCAAGTACTGTGACAGTCATTAATGATGGATGCTTTAGCAGCCTTCAGAATTGAGCAGCGGGAGATTTACGCCCAATACAAAGTGCCTGTGGTAATCGTTAAAGTATGATCTCCATATTTGGTATTTTTACATATCTGTGATTTATAATAAATATCATGCAATTGCAGGTTTTGCTTTTTGCAATAAAGTACAAGTCAGTAAATAATGTTACAACCTTAACACCCTAGGTTTTGGCTTAGCAATTCATGGTAGTATCTAAAACGTACTTAACTTTTACTGTGTGGTAGGCATTATTCTAAATGTTCACATATATTAACTTCATGCTAAGGATTAAGCATGGTTTTCAAAAATGAATACTAAATCCTTTTGGAAAAATACAGCAGAGCTGTCTTTCAGACCCTGGGTTTGGAAAGTCCAGTTCCCACCTCCACACCTCCTTTAAAAACATGTGCATACAGATATGCAGATAAGTATATTTTCAAAAATGAACATAGCAAATTCACAATTACTTTTTGGAGAGGAAGTATTTTCTTTATGTATCTGACCCACAAAGTTATCTTTTTCTTTTCACAAGACATTTTACAGAGACCTATTCAGGTATGTGAAGTAAATATTAACATGTTGCCTAACTGTTCAACTTATCTGAGGTACAGTGCTATGGGCTGAAAGAAATAATTTTAAAAATGGAAAGATTTGGTCCTTGTTCTTTTTTCAGTTATTGTAGGTGGCAAAACATGGATGATGCCAATATAAGATGATGGCATATTTTTCTAATGAGAAGATTAAATGAACTGTTTTGATTAACTGGAATATATAAACATTAGGGATGAAGGTGAAATTGTCAAATGAAATTGTCAAATATCCTTATATTTAGTCAAGTTATATTTGCATAGTTAAAATTGCATTATATGGAATAATTTTAAAGTTGTTACTTTCTTTTCTGGCTTTTCCTCTCTAGAATCAGGTTTTGACCAGTCTGACACAGTTTTCTAGACTCGATTTCCATTTGGCTTTTTGGAATTCAACATATTTAGAATCTATCTATCATGTGGTCTCTAGAAATTTCTCCCAGGCTCCTATTCTTATAATTAAAGAACAGTTGGTTTTGTTTTTACTCCTGTGAAAGCATATATGCTGATGTCTACAGAGTAACCATTTATTATAATGCTTTAAAAAAATTAATCTTTGAAAAGCTTGTTACAATGAAATTCAATACTTGCCAGTGTGAGGTTATAGCCCTAGGAGTTAAATCAGGGTTAAGTCTCGCTGCAGCTGTTTTTACTGATCCTAGTTACTTCTCTAGGCTTCCAGAGATCCTGTTGCTCAGGGTAATGTCTTCTCCAAGTGATAGTCTGTTATGCAATATAAAGGAATGGAGAGAGTAAAAGAAAGAGCTCTTGGTAATAAGAAAGATCTTTGCATGAATTTTATTAGAAATATAAAACAGGGGATCCCTGGGTGGCTCCAGCTGTTTGGTGCCTGCCTTCGGCCCAGGGCGTGATCCTGGAGTCCCGGGATCGGGTCGGTCCCGCGTTGGGCTCCCTGCATGGAGCCTGCTTCTCCCTTTCCCTCAGCCTGTGTCTCTGCCCCTCTCTCTCTCTCTCTGTGTCTCTCATGAATTATTAAATAAAACCTTAAAAAAAAAAAAAGAAGAAACATAAAACAGTTCCATCTTTCCTGAGGGATAATTTTTTTGGAGAAAATAACCTGTGCCTTAGATTTGAGCATTTGTTTAGTAGCTCATAACCCATACGTCTCAGGGAGAATAGATAAGTGGTACTTTAGCCCATTTTTTCTCTTTGTATATAGTCACCTTTGCATACTGCTTTTCCTTGCCATTAATTTAGCTTTTTTTTTTTAACCTATTTCTTCATTTTCACATTTCTCTGTTTCATATTATCTTGTTAGATTTTCCCCCCTTTTAGTCAGATGAAGAATGTTTATCACTATTTATGTCTTCAGAATCATAAATATCTGTAACTAATTCAGGATGTGAGACTAATGTCCCAGTGGCTGAGTCTACCAGATTGACCTCCAGGACAGATTGATGTATTTCTGGAATGAATGTTTCCGTGATTCTTTCTTGCAGATCAAACTTTAATATTTGATATCAAACCTATGTAATTGTGGAAAGACAAAATACACTTTTAAAATTATTTGCATGATAATCTAAAGAACAAAAACATTTAGCAGGAGTGGTGGTAGAAATGTTTCCAGGATCAACACTTGAATGCTATGGGAGAGCAAAATTTTTTTTTTTTAATGGCTGGCAGGTGGCAGAGTTGAAAAACAGGTTTTTATAATGGAAATGCTAAGAGTCTTAGCTATAGTGATGTGAATGGTATTGTTACAATAGATATAATAGATGTATTGCATTATCTTATCTAATCAGACACTTTTGTTAGAAAAAGCTCTCCTCTCCATTAGTTTCAGCATGCTTGTTGCAGAGAATGGTTCTTTTGAACAATTTTGGCTACTCACAAAATATTTGAGAGACTAAGGATTTTTTTTTCATCTTTGTCAAATTTTAACAGATTTAATAAGCCTAAATGTATTTTATTAAAAATACTACTTTAAGCTAGGAAAGTAAGTATAGGAAACAGCCCAGATGTATTCCGGATTAGAGGATATGACTTTGTCCCTTTAATGAATATCAGTAATGTTGGCAGTGTCCGCTGTGTTTTTTTTTTTTTTAATGTTAGTACTCATATTTCACATTTGATTTGTTTTCAGTATCTTTACTCTTAGAAAGGGACTCAGGAAATTGAATTACATTTTGTATATTTAGTTTCTAGTCTCATTCTTATTTTAAAAATCTTTACAATTTCTAAAGGCTTTTGTAAATAGGAGTCTGTAGTGTCTGTAAATCTGGGAGGCTAGGAATGAAATACCACATAAGAGTTGGGTTTGAACACAGGGAGGAAGGTACTCTGTAGTATACTTAAAAAGGAACTCAGTTATTTTCCAAGAAAGAGTAGAACCAGTTGGTCTATTCCAAGTAAGTAGACTAGTGTCTGAGGGGGTCGGTCAAAATCAAAGTGGATAGTTGCCATTTGGGGACTTTAATCCAATGAGCAGGAAGCATTTTCTGTACTCGCAGGCTGGAAATGGACACATCTTTCCACCCCATCCAAGAAGAGTGGCATTGGGTGGGGAGTGGGGATGAATGGGCTGTGATTGGTGACAGCTGTGATGCCTTTTCTTCTGTGTAATGTTGAGCTTCTACAGCACAGAACTGACTAGTAAGTCCTGCTCATGTCAAGGCTTACACTGAGGTCCCTGGGTAGTTCGGTAGTTCTGAGAATATATTTATTTGTTCAGTGGGACTCTTAAATGATTTAATGTGTGCCAGCTTGCTAGTGCTAGATACACAAAGATGCCCCAAACACAGCCCATTCTTTTGAAAAGCTGTCAGTCCAGTGAAGCTCTTTAGAACCACTGGAAGAGGGGATCCCTGGGTGGCTCAGCAGTTCAGCGCCTGTCTTTGGCCCAGGGCATGATCCTGGAGTCCCAGGATCAAGTTCCATGTCAGGCTCCTGGCATGGAGCCTGCTTCTCCCTCTGCCTGTGTCTCTGCCCCGCCCCCTCTCTCTCATGAATAAATAAATAAAATCTAAAAAAAAAAAAAAAAAAAAAAAAGGACCTTTGGAAGAGAATACCCATACATTCCCAATATCACATCCACCTGCCTGTATGAATTAGTTTCATGAAGCACTTGTAGTCTCTTCACTGTACTTGAGTGGTCCACGCCCCTGAGACCAGCTCTGTCACCTGTGTTCCAGGACATTGTTCCTGCAGGAGTTCTCCTTTCTCTGTTAGATGATCTTCTGTCTCTACTGGGTCATTCCTGTTACCAAATATACTATGATACACCTGATCTTAAAACAGTTTCCTTCCTTTCCTTGACACCATATTCTTCTCCAACTTTGACATTTCTTTCTTCCTTTTTGTATTACAGCTCCTTGTAGACAGTTGTTTATGTCTGCTGCTTCCCCTTCTGTTCTCAGTTTAGTCCAATCAGGTACCTTTACTAAAATTGCTCTTGCCAAGTTCACCAGTGACCTCTGTGTGGCCAAGTGCAGCTGTCACTTCTGAGGCCATATAGTCTTCCATCTCCTAACGTTTGACGTAGGAGATAACTCTTTCCTTCTTGAAATACCTTTACTGGGCTTCCTGGACACAAGTTCCTCTTGATTATTAGTTCTTTTCTGATTTCACTGGCTGCTCCTTCCATCATTTTTGCTGGTTTCTGCTAATTATTATGATATCTAAATGTTAGAGCCCTCAGGGCATTTCTTTGTGTTATTTCTCTACATTTACCAATTTGGAATTTTATGGAGTTACATAACTTTGAAGCGCTCTCTGTATGCAGACACTACCCAAATATATATTTCTAAATCAGATCTCTCCTTTGAACCCTGGACTCTCTGCCTATATATCATCTGAATTTGAATCTTAATAGGCATATCTATTTAACTTGTCTAAAAGTCCTAATCTCCCCCACAGATCTGCCACTGTAGTTTTCCTATTTCAGTAGAAGGAATCTATGTCCTATGAGTTGCATGGCGCAAAAATTTTGGAATCAAGGATAACTACTCTTGTTATCATGTCCCATGTTGAATCAGCAAATCCTGCTGGCTCCACCTTTGAGACCTATTTGGAGTCTTGTTATTTTTATCACTTCCATTTAGGCCACCACCTTGGTCTAATTCAGCATCATTTTGCCTAGATTATAATAGATGCCTGATTTATCTTTCTGCTCCCTGCACACCACCCCCACCCCTATCCCCCCACCCTCGCCCCAAATCTGTTTTCTACAAGGCAGTCAGATTCCTTGAATACCTAAACCAGATTATTTCACACTACTGCTCAGATTTCACAGTGCTATCCAATAGAATTCTCTGCAGTGGTGGAAATGTTCTGTTTAGTACTGCTACGGTAGCTGTGACCACATATGGCTGTTCAGCACTTAAAATCCAGTTAGTGCCAAGGAGGTGACTGAATTTTAAATTTTATTTAATTTTAATTAATTTAAATATAAATAGCTACATGAGTGAAAGCCAAAGTTTTTGTTGTGCCACAAGAGGTGTTAGATAAGTGCAACCCCTCTTGCGTCTCTGACTTCATCTTCTGCTACCACTGTTACCCTTATTTTCTTGTGTTCTTTGAACATACCCAAGCATGTGCTCACACATCCCATTCCTATGCCTGGAATGTTCTTCCTGCAGGGTATCTATCCACTTGTTGTGTTCCCTTATTGCAGATCTTTGCTCAAATGTGACCTTATCAGAGAGTCCTTCTCTGAGCACCCTATATAAAATAGCACGTCCCCTCACTTTCTGTCTCCAATGTCCTTTACTTTCTGATCACCACCTGATGTATTTATTTGGTCATGATCTGCTTCTTCCCCATGAGAATGGGTGTTCCAGGGGAGCAGGGGCCTTATACAGTGATACTCTTATAGCCCTGGAGCTTAGGACACTTGCCCAGCCTGTAGTGGGCACTCAGTCAATATTTAGTTAATGAATAGTAATTAGAGTCAAGATATCAAGGTGGTATATATACTTTGTTGGTGTATGAATGAAGGCTTCCTGGAGTTACAGAGGAATTAGTAATGCCTTCAGCCTCAGGACTTGGGAACAATTTCATGGAGCAATGAAGTTGAAATTAGGCCTTAAGCAATAGAAATGTGTCTAATTTTAGTCAAAGGATTAAAATTATGTGACTTTATTTTTATTTTTACTTTATTTTAAATGGTGCTGACATTTAGTACATGAGTTCTGTTGTGTGGGCCCTATGCTGGGCACTGGTGATACAAGTAAGATGAACGGGATGCTCTCACTTCCTTCAGGGAACTCGGGTACTGTATATGATAATATAGTAGTATCTGCCGACCGGAACTAGAGTAAAGTGGTAAAAGTTTCAAGGACAGCTTTATTTCTTCTAGCATTTTAAGTGGCATATTTAATTATTTTAATAATGAAGAGATTGATAGGCGAAAAATGTATCAGTAGAAATGTGTCTGTTTCCATCAGCACCAGGTTTTTGTTGATAGGGATTGAATTTTCTTTCCTTTTTAAAAAGATCTTATTTATTTATTTTGAGATAGAATGAGAGAATGAGTGGTGTAGGGAGTGGGAGCGGCAGAAGGAGGAGCAGACTCCCTGCTGAGCAGGGATCCAAAGGCAAACTGAGCCACCCAGGTGCCCCAAATTTTCTTTTCTACTTCCCTCCTCTGTTTCTCATTATGGGATGGGAGTTCTGCAGAAAGCTGAGACAATAAAATTCATTAATTGTCCTTAAACTTGCAAGAATTACGAATCTGAATTGTTGAGATTTTCATTTTGAAAGAGAAGCACTAGGATTATATGATACTTTTGGACTGCTACAGAATAGGTACGCTGTGAATACCTGATGAGTTTAATGCTGTTAAAATCCATTAGAAACAGATTTGACACTGGACCTTAGTTCCCTTTTCATTACGTGTTGTTGTTCATTTAGGTATTGTGGGTGAGGAATGAGCTTTTCAAAAATACTCTTTATTTTCTACATCCCACAGACTGTATTCTTCAAAGCCACCTTCTACATCCCTCCCTCATCCAAGAAAATTCATCTTTCCTCCTAGCTGCCTGTGTTACTCTTATTTCTTTGAGCCCACCTTTGAATTTAGGACTTGTAAAATTATAAACATTTATAAATGTTTGATCTCTATGTCCATGGAACAGCTTTAAAAATCTTCTTTAATCTCCTAGATGAGGCAGTCAAGAATAAGGCATCTTCGATTACAGAATCTCTTTGAAGTTTTCTTTCTATTTCAGTTTTTCCCTCTAGCACTTCTACTTTCAGTGGCTCAGAGGCGGGTTTTTTTATTAAATTTTCCCCCCTTTTACTTAGGTCTTTTTGGCAGTCATTCAAAAGTTCAGAGGCAAAATTAGTAAAATTGTACTTCGAGTTTTGTTTATTGTTTTCAAGCTCTGCTTTTTACTAAGATAGTTGTTGGGGGTGGAAGGAGATCTCTTTTTAAAATATTTTCATTTATTTTACATTTTATTGCTGCTTCTTGTGGATATAATAGTCCTAAGAATGACCTGTTATTTTCCTTGACTAGACTATGAAGCTTAAATTAATCAAGATGTCTTGAGTATAGGTTAGCAACTATCTGTTTTTGTTTTAAAGGATATTTAAGTTTTAAAATGAAAAGTTTGAAATCTTGAAGTTTTGGACTTTTGCAGCTTTAGTGAATCAAAGTCTTGGATCAGGCAATAATATTAAAAATATCACCACAGAAAGAAAGTATCTTGTTACCTTTCTTCATTCAGGTTGTCCTGTGTGAAATTATTGGTGGTCATTTTGTCTCCCTGCATACCTGCTCTGCTATGTTAAGAAATTTACTTCACCTTTTGTTATCAGATTCACATACTATGAATGTTCAGGCTAGATAGCATCAGAGCCAATAAATTACATGTATCACAGTCTTTTGCATATTTGTGATGGGCTTTTACTTCATTGATGGCTTTAGTGTTTTCTCCTTTATACTTAATATTGTACACACACACATATATTGACACTAGGGAGAAGTAGTTTCGGGTTGCCTTCTATTTGATTTTAGATGTAATCGAAACTCTTACTGAAAGCCAGTGAAAGGCCTAACTTTATAAGTAGAGTTTTTGTTCCTTTAATTCTGTGATTAATAATTACTGTTTCTCAGGTTTCCTTTGGTGGGTATTCTCATGGAACATTCTAGGATCCTGCAATATTTCTTGTTTGATTAGACAGTTATTCATTCCTTGCCTCTCAGAAAGCAGGGGCCTCCTAATTGACATCAGCAGGATTGAATTTCAGGAAAAGAATATACCACAAAAAATACTCTCTTAATTATTGTGTTAGGTGGTTTTTCTCTCAACAAAATAGTAAGAATAAGTCCTAATTTATGTTTTCAGGTTCCACAGAGTTATTTACTGTAGAATTGTGTTGCTTTATTTTAAGCATTAGCAAAGTGTTACAGGAGAGCAGGTAAGGGGGTATGTGATGATTTCAGGCTGCTTTAAGTGCAAAAGCTACTTCATTACTTTCTGTGTGACCTTGAGGATATTGTTTACCTCCTCTATACCCAGTTTTCTCATCTGTAAAGTAGGATAAGAGTAGCTATTCTATACAGTTATTATGAATAAGAGATGAATTTATTTTTTATTTTTTTATTTTTATTTTTTTTTTAAGAGATGAATTTAAATGAAAATATTTAAGATACTTAGAGGAGTGTACTGAGAAAAAAACTCAGTATAATACTAGGAGCCAGCTGCTACAGCTGTTGAATTAATGTTGCTTTGTTAGTATCAACAGATAGGTCTGTGTTTGAATGCCTGCTTTATTGTTTCATAGTTGAGTGACTTTCCCAGCTTACTTGACTTGAAGTCTGATTTTTCATCTTCATAATGAAGGCTATGTAATGTGGTGCCTAATAAAGTCATCTTGAGGATTAGAGATAGGATATGTAAATGGCCTGCTATCAGGCAGTGTAGGTGGGGTGCCATAACTTTACTAATCATAGTGGTAGTTTTAATGTTTTTTTCTCTTGAAAACCCTGCCTGATACCTGTTTTCCTTTTTCCTTTAACATTATAGTATTTAACTGTATCCTGCTGAGTGGATATCTAGAGAGTTTCTAAAAGGAGGAACTCTTTTGGGATTCTGGGGCTTTAGACATGATTGAAACAAATGTCTCTTAATTGCAGGCTGAGAGAGACGTGGTGGGGATCATGAGTCCCACCACTGAGTGTTAAAAAAGGATGTAAGTGCTGAGCCAACATTTTCTTTCTTCTTTATCTCCTGTCTGTTATTCCCTTCTCTCTGTCCATTAATATCTGTTGTGAGGTTGTTATGGTACCTGGAGTCATGGTGCAGACGTGGTAGTGCCTGTAATAGAAATTGCAGGTCTTCTATTTTAGACTGATGGTATGGGGGCCACAGAATGCTGTGCAGGCATTAATGGATTCGAAGAACTTCAGAGGCATCATTGGAAAGATGAAGTTGCATTTCTTTAAATTCTTATATTTATAATGGGCATAGTAACCAAAAGCATTCACATAATTTGGAATCTAGGGAAGGCTATGCTGTGGGCTGGTTTTGTAATAAATTTGCTTTTGCTAATGTCACATACTGATTTCCTTTGTCCCAAAAGGCAAAATTGTTTCTAAACTGAAACCTCAGCTAACTGAGCCTGATACTGATTTTGAAGGCTGTGTAGTGATGACAGAAAAATAGGATAGAGCCATTTTTGAAGAGAGAATATATTTGAACTTTTACATTAAGTACAGCATGTGTTACATGTCTGACACATCTTGCTAAAGCAAGTCATTAATGACATGACCTCCTGTCATGAGCATAGACACATGTTTTAAATTCATAAATGACAGTCTACTGCAAAGTGTCTATTGTGTTCATTAAAATATACATATGAGGCTGGAGTCCCACTAAACATTTCAGATAGCTAATTTTATCAACTCTTAATAATTAATTAGTTTTTAGCACTAAGAGTCAAGGTAATTAGATTTACTAAGGCTATACGATTTCAGCCTCAGGAAGATGAAAGGAGACGTTTATTTTTCATATACTTAAATATTGGCGTTTCTACTTTCACACTCTCACGGTCTGTATATAACATAAGAATTTAGTGAGTTTTTTTATTGTTATAAAACTATAATGATAAAATATACTCAGTGCTTTTTAGTCTGCTTCAATTTGATTGTAGTCTGTTGGAATATTAAAATTCCATCTGGGGCAGCCCTGGTGGCTCAGCGGTTTAGTGCTGCCTTGGGCCCAGGGCCTGATCTTGGAGACCCGGGAACGAGTCCCACTTCGGGCTCCCTGCATGGATCCTGCTTCTCCCTCTGCCTGCGTCTCTGCCTCTCTCTCTGTCTCTCTCCCTGTCTCTCATGAATAAATAAAAAATCTTTAAAAATTCCATCTGCAGTTAATTAAAAAAGTATTTTCTGCTATTGTAGTTTATTTTCACATTATTTTATTTACGTTTTTATTAATTTGATCTTTAGAATGGGTTATATCTTCACATGGCTTAAAGTTCCAGAATATAAAAAGATTATAGGCAGTTTTGTTTCTATCTGAATACCTTACTTGCTTGGTTCCTCTACCCCCATTAGGTACAAACGTTTACTGGTTTCTTGTGTATCATTCCATAGTTTGTAAAAATGCAAACAAATACAACTATATATCTTTATTTTCTCTCCTTTATTACATTTTATTTTTAAAATTTTTCCTTTATTACATTTTAAGAAGTAGAAGTCCAGAGATAATAAGGTAATAGATAGTAAATCTTAGATATTAGTTAAGAACTTGGAAAGAACAAACTCACAGTGTTTTTGCACTTGGAAATCAGTTAATTCAGTTACGTGTACCCCTCCCTTCCCGTTATTTCCGGTTGAGTGTACATTTTGCTTCATTTTCAGAAGAGAAAGTTCCTGGAGAAGACCTACCCTTTCTGGAATTGTTTCTGTTTGACCCATCCTATGCAAACGTACTCACTCCTGCAAACACTGGGTGCTTTATACAAATACTACCACCTGTATTTTTTATTTGTGTTTCTCAAAGGAGTTTCTGGTAAAATTTGCATAATGACTTGGCTCATTTAGTTTTGTATATTGTTAAGAGTTCAAATGCTGTGGATATGAAAGATTATAGTGTGTACTAAATAAAAAGGTCTGTGACAGGCAATGTTCTCAGGATAACTCTGTTTTAGGTATTTAAATCTAATTTGCATATTGAATCGACACCTATGATTATTAACCTAACTCCATTTACAGTTGATGATAATTTGCATAAAATTGGTCTTGATAGCTTAAGGTATAGTGAGCAAATGTTAACTCCTTATGTAGTATGTGCAAGTCTCACTGTCATGGTGAAAATTAATCTAAGCGCATTTGGTATACTGATAATCTTTCCTAGAAATTAACTGCGGTATCATGTCAGAATGTCAGAAACATGTCTGACAATTTGCCTTTTCATACTGGAAATGGTGGATAGCGTATTTAAAATCCTAGCAGCTGTGCTGTATCAAATTCTCTCTATATGAATCTCATTCTTGGTAGGCACATCATTCAGGAGGAGCTTGTGGCTTGTGATTTATTTGATGATTTTGAAAGAAATTACAATGATTTTTATTCATTTCATGTTGGTTCTTGTTTTATTGTAGGCTTTCTTTTCTGGCCTTAATTGGTAACTTGCCAATTATTTGGTCTTTTTTTTTTTTTTAATTTGTTGTTTGGAGAAGGTGATTCTTTTCATTAAGTACAGCGTGGGTATTTATGTGTAATACTTTACTGGGGGCAGTGTGCAGGTACACATCTGCTTTTCAGATGAAGTTCTTGGGTATTTACAAAGGGTGATTACTTAGAGCGTTGATTGCCTTAGATTTGCAAAAGTGGAGGAATATCACATCTCTTATTTTCTCCATCTGTGGTTAAACCTCTGTCAGTATATTGGTAAGGGGATTAGGCCATTTACTAGGCCTCTGTATTTGAATAGTTTGATTCTATCTGTTTCAATGAAGTCATTATTCTTTGTTAGGACGTCAGGATGATACCCCTTTCAGGGTGGTAACTGAACAAACATCAGTTCTTAAATAATACAATTTCTATTAAAAATTTTCTCCTTTTATCAGAAGAATAGTCTATTCCTTTTAGAATAAGATTTTAATAAGATGGTAATTAGATGATACTCAAGATGTTTGATTTTATTTATAAAGTTTTGGTTGCCTTGAGTAAATCTAGTGATGTACAAAAACAAAACACAACAAAAACCAAAACCCTGGATAAGGAGTATATATTTTTAAACAGTATTTATAAATTATGTTTGGCTAGCAAGCACTCTTAGTGTATTTTAAACTATGAGATTTGTAAAATTCACTTTATGTACAATATTAGATTAGGATGTGTGTTATATAAAGTATAAGGTATTCCTCTCTGAAACCTGGCATATTTCTTTATTCCCAAATTCTTTGGTGTGCTGAAAGATAAAACAGTCATCTCCTTAGTCCCATTGATCCTGGATCCCCTGAGGGAACTGGCAATTTCCCTTGGATGGCATTGCTAAATTTTCAGTTTTCTTTCTGCATTGTTCTCCCTGTGGCCCACACGTTGGTCAGATTACTGAGAAAATCAGTGTTACTGATGCTTTGTATATGATTCTAAAATTCTCAGTACCACTGAGAAAGAGCGAAACACACAATTAAATGCAAATGGTGGCATCTTGTTTAATTTTGAGTTAACGTAGATTAGCCCAGTGTCATTGGTCACTTGGGGTAGCACTGCTTGGGAGTCCATGATAAAGATCATAATGATGCTTATTTTTTCTTTTAGGTAAATTAATGTTTGAGGATAGGAAGTTTTTATTAAGTTTTAATAAAAGATCATTTTGGAAGGAGAAGAGTAAGTGGTGAATAAATTTTTAAGTTGAAGGAATGGAAGGAAAAGAAGTAAATTGTGAGTTGATTTAAATTTGTCCTTAGAGAATAAGAGATCAGGGCTCTCTCAGAGCTTCTCCTCTGGTAGCGATCTGGTAGTGAGTAGACGGGGATGAAGAAGATGATGTGAACAAAAATATGAGAGGATCAAGTACTAGCATACTAATAAAGCAGACCTTCAAAATTTAACATGCATTGCATTCTGGAATTATGATGGAAGGAAAAACTCTTGATAACATTTAACATAATCATGTCTTATAGCTAACAAAACTGAGGCCCACATAGAATGGGGTACCTTCGCCTTGTGCCAAGTTATTGAACCCAGTTATTCAGCCCAGCACCTTTTTCTACACTATCCTCCTGTGTTTATTGTTTATACAGAATTTTTACTGGGTTACTGGATGGTTAGGTATGATTGAGAAAGGAGGTGGGAAAACCTAATGCAAATGTGTTTCACAGTGTTCTGCTACAGACAAGGCCACTGACAGTTAATAGTAGCTAACATAACTGTGAGGGCTTGCTTTATAAGAGGCGCGTATACTTTACATGTAATTGTCAAGAGCAATGAAGTCGATATAGCATTATTATACTATTTTGTGGTTGCAAAAGCTAAGTCTTAGAGAGGTGAAGTAGTGTGTTAAAAATACATACCTATTGAGTATGGGAGCACAGATTTGAAGTATCATATCCCATTCAGCTTCCCCATGGTATGTCATTCAGCATATAAAGGAAGGTATTTGAACAAATCACAAAGCCCTTTTCAACTCTTAACACCCTGGGACCACTGGATTTTAACTCTTTATAAAAAATTTTTCTTTTCGATTATAATATGGAAGGTTAGCTTATTGGATTTCACTCTAGCTTCTGAGGGGGGTAGGCTCCTTCATGTGGTAAAGTTCATTCAGGAAGGTCTTCGAACTCTTAGGAAGAATTGAAGTTAGCCTTGCTGTTATTTGGTCCTTAGGATTTCAGACTTTGCCCCATTGGTTAGTGATTTCTTTCTGTAGTGGTCTTAAACCATCTTTTAAATGGTGTAATTATAGTCCTTTGAGGATTGATAGCACATGGGCAAGTTATACAATTTACCTTAATTTGGAAAATTGGAATATATGCCTACCTCTTGTGTTTTCATATTCTTCCTCCGGGATTCTTTAGAAATTACTGATTCTGCAGCTTCACCTGCTTGTTCTGTCATTACTCTGGGATCTCAGTTACCTGGGCTGGTTTTGAACAGTGAGACATTTAGTTCTTCTTACTCATTTTGGTTTCCACTTCCTTTTAACCGAATTCATTATATTATTTTCTAATCTGAAGGAAATTGTCACATCCAGTTTCTCAGGGCAAGGAAGAAAAACTCACTGATAATCTTTTCTCTGGGTCTCCTTTATTATTTGGGACTATAGCCCTGACATACTGATTAAATCTCAGAGGTGTGTAGATTTAGGGAGTGGCATCCATCTGTTTCCATTGCCTTTAGAAGCAAGGAGGATATTGTGAGCAAAGGTGGTATTCTATGACTTTTTCACCTCCTACTTTTTCTTCCTTCTCTCTATTATTTGCCTCTGGCAAGTACCAATAAGAGAGTCACAGTGCAGACCTCAAGGAATTTGATGCAAATCTATGTCCTCTTCTGCAGGTAATGATTTTTCTTTTGAGAAACAGCTCCTGGCTTGTGTGGGGCCTCGTTAGAGACTGAGTACTCAATGGTGAGAAGTCAGGTGACCATGTGGCTTGAGCTTCCTCTCATGAATTAGGTGTTGTCTGACCCATTTTGCCATTGAGTGGGATTGAACAGCAGACTCTATTATCAAATGGAGATGGTTATAACAGGCTAAACTTGGGTAGGTCTGGAAGGTATAGCTAGGTTATACGAGCAGGTGGCTCAGAAACCTTTGAGACCAGCTTTTGTTTCATTGTTTCCTTCAGACCATGCTTATGGCCTCCTGGGAGTTCCTTATGACCAGTTGAGCAAAGAAGAAAAAAACTTGAGCCTGATTTACAAATGAGTCTGTATGACATGCTGGTACCACTCAAAAGCAAACATTGCAGCGCCAAAGCACCACTTGAGACTAACCATGAATGACAATGATGAAGGAAAGTCCATCTAGTGGGCAGAACTTTGAACAATGTGGGCTTTTTTTTTTCTACTATATTTTTAGTAGATGCACCAGAGATAAAGATCTACATTGATTAATGAGTTGTTGGTAATGTTTTGTCTGGATGGTCAGGGACGTGGGTGGAAAAGGATCTGAAGGTGGGTGATAAGGAAGAGTAGAGAAAAGGTGTGTGAATGGACCACTCTAAATATTCACAGACTGTGAAGATTGTGTCCCTTGTGAATGCTCATTAAAGGGCATCTATTGCAAAGGAAACTTGCTAATGAGGTGGACAAAATGATGTGCTTTGTGAATGTCAGTCTCTTTCTGTAGCCACTTTAGGGGTTGCTCAATGGGCTCATGAGAAAGTGGCTGTGTTGGCAGGATGGGGAGTCCATGGTTCAGCAGTATGGCTTTTCTCTTAACAAGGTTCACCTGGTTAATGCTGTTGCTAAGTGTCTAATCTGACAACCGAGAGTTCAAAATTGAGTCCCTGATGCAGTACCATTCTTCAAGGGAACCAGTCAGTTATTTGTTGGTAGTTGACTACAGTGGACCTCTTCCATTATAGAGCTGGCAAAGATTTATCCTCACTGGAATAGCCACATATTCTTCATATAAATTTGCTTTCTCTACCTATAATGCTTTTGCTAGCACCACCATCTGTGTATTCGCAGAATACTTTAACCACTGTCCTGGCATTCTGTATTGTTTTGCTCAGGGAATGATTCCACAACAAGAAAGGTGTAGAATGGGCTTATGTCCTTGGAATTAACTGGTCTTGTCATGTGCCGTGTATCCTGTTCCCTGAAAGTGGCCAGCTTAATTGAAAGGTGGAATTGATAACTCATTACTTCAGTTACAGCACCAGTTGAGAGACAATATCATGAAAGGATGCGGTTCTGTTTTGCAAGATGTAGGATATACTTTGAATTATAAGGTGCTGTCTCTCCCATAGTGAGAATTTATGGTTGTGGGAATCAAGGGTTGGAAGTGAGAGTGGTTTTCTCACTATTATACTTAATAATCATTTGTAGAACTTTTGCTACCTGTCCTGGGAATACTGGGTTCTGCTGGTTTGGAGATCTTAGTTGCCAAGGGGTGGATGTTTCCACTAGGGGACACAACAATGGCTACATTGAATTGGAAGATGAGACTGCAGCTTGGCCATTTTGGGGTCTTTGTATCGCTGAACTAATAGGCAATAGGCTAATTTACTTGCTGATTACTAAGGGGGGAAATTGACTTACTGTTACACAGTGGAGTCAAGGAGACAAAATCTGGAATTCAGGAGGTTTTCTGGGCTACCTTTTAGTACTTCCATTCCCAATACTAAAAGTTAGTGGGAACCTACAGCAACTCAGAAGGGCAGAATGATTAATGACTCAGATCTTTGAAGAGTAAAGGTTAGGGTCAGGTTGCCAGGTAAAGAACCCAGAGCAGCTGAGTTTAATCTCTAGTGCTGCTGCTTCTTTTTTTTTAATCTTTCATTCAGGTCTATGCTTAATTTTTTGAACATATGTAATTTAGTTATATTTTTTAAATCTGTTTGTCTTCTAATTCCAATGTCTGTATTAGTTCTGGGTCCATTTTGATTTACTGATTTTTCTCTGCATTATGGGGATTTTTATTTTCCTTAGTTTTTATATGCCCGATAACTTCTGATTGGATGTTTGACATTATAAGTACTACCTTGCTGGATAATTTTGTATCCCTGTAAATATTCTTTATATTTGTTCTGAGATGTAGCTTGATTTTTTGAATCTGAGTAAAACCATGCTCAGTCAAGGCTGCTACCAAGGCAAGACCCTTCTGTGTACCTTACCCAGTATTCCCATGGATCCTATTTTCCCACGTGACTGGAGAGAACAAACATTACTTCCAGCCCTGAGTGAGCTTTGCACACTGTTACCTTCATTCTTCTGACATCATTCTTTCCCTACCTTTGGGAAGCTTTCTCACTATGCCTTGATCAGGACTCAGACAAAATTTCAAGAGCAACCTCTGCAGATCTCTGGAATTCTTTTGCTGTGTAGCTTGCTTCTCTCCAGTACTCCATCCTGCAGACTATAGCAAATCTTGGTTACCTGAACTCTTGACTCTGGTCTTCTCATTGTGGAGTCCTTTGGACTGTCTTGTTCATGTAACTCAGACTGGAAACTCTTTCAAGGCAGTAAAGCTGGAGCCCACCTCATTTGCATGCTCCCTCTCGGGGGTCAATGTCCTTCATTGTGTGACGTTCAGTGTCTTAAAAACTGTGGGGGCTGTTTCAGGTGGGGGCTTTTTTTTTTTAAAGATTTTATTTATTTATTCATGAGAGACACAGAGAGGCAGAGACATAGAGGGAGAAGTGGGCTCCTCACAAGGAGCCTGATGTGGGCTTGATCCCCAGACTTGAGATCACACCCTGAGCTGAAGGCAGATGCTCACCTGCTGAGCCACCCAGGCGTCCCTTCAGGTGGGTGCTTTTAGTATTCTGTTTTAGATAACATATTCATGTAACATTTAATAGGCTAAGATTAAATAAAAAAATCCCTATGTTGATTATTTAGAAAGTTAAAAGGAAAGCTTTCTACATAATGGGAGCTGGTTTTTTTAGTAATTTATAACCACTTTATCATGACAAGATAATTTTTGTTGAAGGTTGTATCTTTCCAGACTTTTTCCTTATAAGCTGTAGAACACAGAGAAGAGAGAAAGCAGAAGGTTGACCTGATTGCCTCTGTAGGTTTGTATACACAGGGAAGCTGGATGTGTAGAATTTCAAGAAGGTAATAGAGAAGTCTGGGTGTAGTTTATCTGAGCACCAAAGGATCATTTGTAAATAAATGTAGAATGAGAAAAGCAAAGAATCAAAAGGAAAACTTTAAAGCACAATGTTCCTAAGGTCTTGTCATAAGGATATATTTCTGTGTTTATTACCTATTGATTTGAGGTCTGCTTAGGGTATGTTGGAAAATTTTATCAGTTTGAAGGAGCTGATCCTAAAATGCTACAAAAAAGTTAGATATGAAATGGGAAAGAAAGTTAACTTTCATGAAACTTTTCATAGACTGTTTCAGTTCTGGGCAAAAAAGAGCTGTGTGTCTCCCACCGAGGTTTAAAATCTGTTCTGGCTGTTTGTGTGAATTTTATGAAGTTAGGTTTTATTTATTTGGCTTCTTTTTGCCTTACTCTATGCCGGTGCTTTACATATACTATTTTCTCTTGTCCTCCTGGTGAATCCTGTGAGGTATATGGTGTTAATCAATCTATCTTAGAGATGAAGGTTTTTTTTTTTTTTTTTTTTTTTTTTTTTAAGATTTTATTTATTTATTTCAGAGAGAGCAGGATCAGGGGTAGGGGGGAGGAACAGAGGGAGAAGTGGACTCCCCACTGAGCAGGGACCCCACCCCACCCCCTGACAGGGGGTTTGCCTTTGCCTTTGGGCTTGATCCCAGGACCCTAAGATCATGACCTGACTTGAAGGCAGACACTTAACCGACTGAGCCACCAGGTGCCCCAAAGATGAAGGTTTTGAGACTTGTAGGGTTTAGGTAGCTTGCTTAGAGTCAGTGATAGGAAGTAAGTGGGGATAATGCTTGGGATATGGACTCCCAAGCAGATACTCTTGATACCTCACCCATGCATAGGTTGTGTGTTTGTAGTTGCTTTTTCTGAAGGTAATAGACAAATATTTCTTTCATCAGGAAAGAGCAGAAACTGAACTGAAAATAGTTCTTAGATGATCAATTTCTTCTTGTTACCAAACTAACAGAAAAAGGGAAGTATGGAGCAAGCAGCCTGTCTCACCTGGGTTTTGCATTTTCCCTATTATTCCAACATTGTATTTGTTGAAATGCCCATACTTGTTTACTTGAAATGGCCACATGTGTTTCTAAATAAAAATGTTACATATTTTTAAATGCATATTTTAATCAGTTAATTATGCCTTCTTGTTAAATGATCCATAGGCTGTCACAGATGGCACTTGGAGTCATAACATTAGTGTTGGAGGAGAAAGATTTCCAGCATCTCCATTCACCATTAGAATCGCCTGACTTCAAAGCACAATTTAACACTATAATAGTAGAGCTATTAATAGAGGAGGTGATGGCTACAGGTATCTGGCCCTTTTTTTTCTTGGGGTGGAGGTGTTTGTAAGAATAGAGTAGTGCCAGGATGTGCGATGTTTGTGTTTTTTGTGTTTGTTTCAGCCTGTTACATTATTAAGAATGTTAAATACTCATATACTGAGATAGCTCTTCATAGATAGCTCATGGTACTTTAAATCTAGGTGGAGCCTGTTGTTCCTGAAATAAATTAACTTATGTATAGTAGATTCTAAGATATCACCATTTGGACTGATAGAAGTTTCCTGAGGAAAGGAGAAGTTTAAAGTAGATCATACAAGTGATAGTACTTCTCCACTGTCAAAGGCCTGTGGCCAAAGTTGAGAAAGTTCTTGAATTAAGAAAAATAATCTGCATTGATGGTGAAATTGGTACTTTGTGTACTTTTGTTTGGTATACTCTGTATTCTTTAGGAGATTGAAGAATCTAAGAATTTGGAAGGTCTGCTCCTACCTTTTAGCACTTTTTTAGGTTTGTTCCTGGTTCTAAATTAGTATCAGCATTGTACTGTGTTTTAGTCTATCCAAAAATAAACAAGTAAACAAAATCCAGTGTGTTATATCCTTAGTAAGAACACTGTTTTGTTGCTGACATATGGTTAGTCATTAGTTGTGTTCAGTACTATACTTTACTCATCTAACAGCACCATCTGTTAAAACTTTGTTACCAGTCGAGAGAGGAAGCCAGTTATTTTTTTAGCTTGTGAGCAAGGACTAAATGAGAATGTGCCTGAAGTTGCCTGCAGTCAAGTACTCTACAACTGGTTTAGTCAAACAGTTGGAGCTAGTACTACCTTGGGAAGCCAGATCTGGAAAGAACATGATAATGCTTGTTTAGCGCCTATATCTACTCTTAGCAAGGATAATGTTTTATAAAAAAAATAAATAACATAATTTAAGTTACTCAAAAAGATTTGCATGATATGCTTTGTTTTTAATGCTGTAGAGCTACTGGTGTTTGTGGTTTGTAATTGCAGCTAGTGTAATGAGAATTGGAAAAGATGTTTTTGCAATGAGGCAAGCACCTTTACAAGAATGATTTTTCATGGATTTTTTAGATTTGGGCCAGTTTTGTACTAATCTTAAAATTATTAGACATTAATAATTGATTCTTTTTCATGCCTGTGACTTTACGTGTCGTAAAGTAACGTTTTGCTTTGCATGTGTGGGACTCTAGCAGAATGACTGGCCTTGCCGGGGGTGTGTGTGTGTGTGGCGGGGGGGGGGGGGGGCAGTTCCTCACAGCTGCTGTGTATGTATGTTTGTGTTTACATGTGTGTACCTGTGTGCACACATGCTGTCACTCTCATTCTCTCTCTGTCTGGGCTCCTGAAACACTTACTTTTTAGAAATAATGTTGACTTGGAAATTACATGTGGTCTCATTGCTCACTCTTCCTGCCCAAAATGCACTATAGGACCAATAACTGATACTCAGAGTTTTCAGTCTCTTGTTCCCCACCCCCTGTTCTCCCTTTCTCCCTCCTGTGAGTAAATCGTATCCACATGATGGAAACAAAAATTAGCAAAATATAAAAGGTGAGGAAATATGTCAACAAAATCCAACTATAAAATCTGTTTTGAATAATTTTGTCAGAAAAGGTCTGTGGTAGTAAATTCTCTGCTCACGCGTGACCGAAAATGTTTCCTATCTGGTGGAATGGGCTAATTTTGTAGGTTGAAATAATTCTTCCTCAAATCTTTTCTTTTAGAATTCAATCTAATAGAAATGAAGTCTAATAGCAATCTGTTCTCTCTCTGTAGTGTCTTTTTGTATTTTTCCTTTTTAGAAAATGTCTGGGACCTTACTTTAGCCTCAGTCTGAAATCTCAGAAGGGTATTTCCAGGTGTGGATGATTTTTCAGTTATCATGTGTAGTAGTCTGTGGATTATCAGAAGACTCATGTCTGACCTCTAGGAAATTTATTTATTTTTAATATATTCGTGAATTTTATACATATATATATATACACACACACACCCCTACACATACACACACACACACACACACACACAGATACATAATATTCCTTGCATATTAGGATGACCACATTTTAATTTTATCATCAGTAATTTTCTGGGCTTGTCTTTCATATGCCTCTGGAATTTACCCACATTTCTCTGCTGTAGATTGCTTTCTTTTAACCACTTAACTACCTTTTATTTTTGTTGTCTCCTTTCAGCTGAGAACGTGCATTAGTTCACATCAGTCCACCCTAAACTAATTTTATTCCAATTGTGATCATTTCATCAACTTACTTTAGTGTAGAGAAAAATTGCTGGCAAACTATTGTCTCTTGGTAATCTAGACTAGCAAATATAATGGACAGTTGATTGTGCCTTCTACCTTTCTGGATGTAGGAAGGATTCTGATAGTCTCAATGAGAGCAAATTAGAGATGAAAGATTATTTTGAAGTGATAACACTTTTGGGAGGCTAATTCTTTCCTTAGTATATTTTGGATAGGGAAGGCTTTCTCTGTGACTCAGGACCCAACATGTTTGTTAGTATTTCAGTTTAAAATTGATGGTGTACATAATCAAGATTCTGGTGTTTACTATCAATGTCATTTTTTTGGCTCAGGGTAAGAATATTAAAATTTTTTGAATAAATAATTTATTCACATGGTACAGAATTCTAAAGGAGCCAAAGCATATACACTGATATGACTCCATCCATCTGACCCGGGCAGCAACTTTTTCTGAACAAACCCAGTATTATGATTTCTCTTTCTATGAAGGATTTGGGTTTATAAGAATGAATGTATATACACAAAACTGCACATATGTTTTTTACTTTCTCTGTTTATGTAAAAGGTAGCATACAATACGTGTGGTTTTGCACCATTTTCATTTAACAATATAATTTGGTGATCATTTAATACCATTTCATTACAAATTTCATTATTCTGTTTTTTTAAAGTAGTATTGTATTCTATTGTCCAGATATAGGATAATTCATTTAACCAGGTCTTTATTCCAGATATGTGTGTTTCTCTTCTTGTTTTTTACTACTACCTGCATCTGTGCTACAGGGATACCTACATCTCTGTGTGTATCATTTTGCACATGTGTAGATACATCTATAGAATAAATACTTGGCTTAAAAGGTATATAAATTTGTAATTTTGATGGATATTGCCAAATTGTTATCTATAGAGATTGTACTCATTTAGGCTTCCATTATCAACATATGGGCTTGCTAGTTTCTCCAGAGCCTTGCCCATATAGTGTATTATTAGCCTTTTTTAATAATCTTCATTAGACTGATGAATGAAAAGTGCTATCTCAGTGTCTTTTAATTTGCATTTCTTATTAGAGCTATTTTTATTTCCTTTTCTGTGACCTATCCATATCCGTTGATCATTTTTCTGTTGGATGATCCTTACTAATTTGTAGACACTCTCTATTTGGGGAAAGTTAAACCTCTGTGACACAATTTCCAGATTGTCCTCTCTTTGTTATATTTGTTTGCTTATGGTTGTTTTGGCCACGAGGAAAGTAATTATTTGTTATACAGTTGACGTGAATGTTTGGTTTTTACTTCAAGGTGGTGATTATAATTCTTTGAATATTTCTGCTATTACTTTAATGGTTTCATTTTCTTATACTTAAAATTGTTGAGCTATAGTCAATTTATTTTGCATTATCTGTGATTTATGGACACAGCGCTCTCCCCTCCCCCGTGATTAACCAGTTCTCCTGATATTCCCCTCCCCACTGAGGACTAACCAGTTCTGATACCATTTATTGAATCATTTACCTTTTTCCTCTGATTTGAAATGCCACCTTTACCATATGCTAAATTTTTATATGCATTTGTATTCTCTTTTCATATTTAAGAGTTATGTTTATCGTGAAAAAGCTCAAACATACAAGTAGAAGGAATAGGTGAGTGAACACGGACCTATCAAAAGATTGAATAAGATTTATTTTCTTTTTTTTTCTTAATTCTGTTTTTACTGAGGAGTTTTAAAGCAATTCCAGATACCATGTCATTTGACCCTTGTATCAGTTCTGTATGCAGCTCTAAAAATATGGATATTTTAAAAGATAAGTTATATATAATGACTTTTTATTCCAAATTTAAGGGAAAACACTTTTGGGGCTAACATTTGGTGTCTCTCTGTTCTTATTAGTAATCAGTTGCTTCAGAAGGTGATATCATATTGCCTTTTAGATGTTTAGTGTCATTTTAAAGCTTTCTTCCTGCACTTGTTTTTAGCAGGGGCCTGCCTCTGTGTGACATGGGTATTGAAATGTTTTACTAGTTTAGAGCTGTCCAGGTGACTTCACTAGTGGGTCACCTAATGAGCAGTCTGCGTGTAGGCTGCATAACTAATAACATTGTAAGCAGTCTTAAAATATAGCCAAATGTGTAGATGGGAGCAGAGGAGTGATACATAGGCAGTTCAGATATAGCTTAATCTGTTTTTGCCTGTGTAACAGAAGGCTTCATGCCAGAAATTAATAATGTTTTGATTAAATTAATGACTGCAGTCTTGAGGATAAGAGTGTCAGGGCATACGTCCTATTTGATTGTAGAATTGTACCATTACATTTAATGCTCAGTTTCACATTGTCAGTTTCATGTGAGAAAATATACTTCTGTCATGCCAAATGGGCACAAACATTTTGTATAACTATATGTTTCTTTTTAGGTTAGATTTGTCAATTAGATTGCACGTGTAGAATGTTTCCTTTCAATTTAATCTTCTTAAGAAGCTGAGTTAACCTCATAGGGCTTGTTCTGGATAATTTGATTATAACCTCAAATTTGTTCTCCAAAGACAGTTTTGGAAACTTAAAATATGGTACACATTTTTGTACATGTATTAGATTCTTTTGATAATGAGAAAGTATTCTTTTATTAAATAGCTGTGGTATTCACGAGGATTCACCTAGTATTCACTTGCAGTGATGTAAAACAAATACAGATTTTAGTTACCATTTGTACAATTCTGTAAAACAAATTTGAAAAATCTTCATTTTTTAAAAAAGATTCTATTTATTTATTTGACAGAGCATGAGCAGGGGGAGCAGGAGGCAGAGGGGGAGGGAGAAGCAGGCTCCTTGCTGAGTAGGGAGCCCAACACAGGGTGTGATCCCAGGACCCTGAGGTCATGACCTGAGCTGAAGGCATACGCTTAACGGACTGAGCCATCCCTGTGGGAATTCTTCATTTTTTGAACAATTCCACAGTTCCCTAATTTTCTTCTGTTTCAGTGTGTTTATATGTCTGTTTACATTCTGCTGCTGTCTAGTGAGTCCCATAGATACTTGACTGGTTAGGTCTTCTGGAGCCCTGCAGTTCCAAGAAATGATCTGATGAGGCACTGTTTTGTTTTAGCTCATTGGTTTCTACTATCTGGTTATTTGATTGAATTGCATTAATGTTTCCATATCCTCCTTCTGCTTTTAAGTATCCCCCTAACTTGCCATAGCAACTTCTTTCTAGATGTGTCTCCTGAGGCAGGGAAGCAAAAGCAAAAATAAACTATTGGGACTACATCAAAATAAAAAGCTTCTGCCCAGTGAAGGAAACAATTAACAGGGACGGCTGGGTTGCTCAGTGGTTGAGCGTCTCTGCCTTTGGCTCAGGGCATGATCCCTGGATCTGGGATCAAGTCCCACATCGAGGTTCCTGCAGGGAGCCTGCTTCTCCCTCTGCCTATGTCTCTGCCTCTCTGTGTCTCTCATAAATAAATAAATCTTAAAAATAAAAAAAAGAAACCGTCAACAAAACTAAAAGGCATTTGATGGAATGGGAGAAGCTTTTTGCAAATGACACATCCAATAAAGGGTTAGTAGCCAAAATGTATTAAAGAACTTATAAAACTCAATAGTGAAAAATGAATAATCTAATTAAAAATGGGCAGAAGACATGAATAGACATTTTTCCAAAGAAGATATACAGATGGCCAACAGACACATGAAAAGATGCTCACATCTGGGAAATAAACCACAATGAAATATCACCTTACAGTTGTCAGAATGGCTAAAATTAACACCACAAGAAACAACAGGTGTTGGCAAGGATGTGGAGAAGGGGGAGCCCTCATGCACCTTTGGTGGGAATATAAACTAGTGCAGCCACTCTGGAGAATAGTATGGAAGTTCCTCAAAAAGTTAAAAATGGAGCTCCCTATGATCTACTAATTGTACTACTGGTATTGGCCCCAAAATACAAAAAATAATTCAAAGGGATATGTGCACCCCCATTTTTGTAGTAGCATATCTAAAATAGCCAAATTATGGAAACAGCCCAACTGCCCATTGATTGATGAATGGATAAAGAAGATATGTATACATCTATACACACACACACACACACACACATGCATATATATACAGTGATGTGTTAGCCATAAAAAGAATGAAATCTTGTCATTTGTGATGGCATGGGTAGAGCTAGAGAGTATTATGCTAAGTGAAATAAGTCAGTGAAAGAAAGACAACTACCATATGATCTCACACATGTGGAATTTAAAAAGCAAAACAAAGAAGCAAAGGGGAAAAAGAGGCAAACCAAGAAAACAGATTCTTAACAATGAAGAACAAACTGATGGTCACCAGAGAGGAGGTGAGAGGATGGGGGAAATAGGTGATGGCGATTAAGGAGTACACTTGTGATGAGCACTGGGTGATGTATGGACATGCTGAATTACCATATTGTACACCTGAAACTAACGTTACGCTGCGTGTTAACTGACTGGAATTTAAATAAAACCTTGAAAAAAAAAACCCAAATACCATAAACTGGTTTAAAAAATAAATATCTAACTTCTGTGTGTGTTCATTCAACTGACTTGAAAAGGTTGCAGCATAATCTCAATAAGTAATTTAGTAGAAAGCTAGTCATATCTCTCTCTGACTTGAATAAATTGTTAAGGAATCTTCTTTTCTCCTTGTGTTCAATATAAGCAAATTATCCATGGCACTTGTACTCGGTTTTTCCATGTTAAGAATTTCTCAGTATCCTTCTGGTAGGTTTTCAGCCTTATTTTTAATTCATATTTGCTGGCTAAATAGGTAAAACAAAGTTTGGGCTAAAAATCTGATTTCTCACAGGCTAAACACCATAGCTTCTATTTGAGGAAAAAAAAAACCCACAAAAATACCTCAGTCTGTTGGAGGGAAATGGTAATATCTGAGACATTATTAATCAGACAGTGTGTATTTAACAAGATAGCTTGAAGATGTTCTGATTTACATACTTAATATCCTTTTAGAACTACTAAATTTAAAACTGTTGAAAATAATTATTTGTCCAGATTCTCAAAGAACTTTTATTTGTGTATTTATTTAATTTTTTAAAAGGTTTTATTTTAAAGTACTCTCTATACCAATGTGGGGCTCAAACCTCCAGCCTGGGGATTGAGAGTTGCATGTTCTTCCACCCAAGCCAGCCAGGCACCCCTTTTAAAGAATTTTTACAGAATTTAAATAATGTACCAGTTGTTAAGCTTCTACAGTGCTGGCTCTGTCCTAGAGGCAACTTTGCACAGATCATCTTTAATCTTGTCAACAAATCCACAAATATTATCCCTACATCATAGATGAAGACAGCAGAGCTCCAGAGGTTAAGGATCTGACTAATGTCACATAGCTAATATGTTGGTAGAATGAAGATTTGAGTCTTAACCCTGCCATCACAAGTTCATGGGTACTATATTTCCTAAGTTCTTACTCATATGTTTGAAATTCTGTAATTTTTAAAACAAAAATTGGGTTCTATCAGTGAGATGTTTGTGAATTTTCTTATTTTCCTTTTCATCTTCATAGTCTTGCTTTTGGATTTTGGATGGATAATGTGAACCCTTTGTTCACATTATCCATCCAAAATCCAAAAGCAAGACTATGAAAGGGAGCAAAGAAGGGTAGATTATCAAAATATTTTGTTTTCAGTTTCATTTGTTTACTGTGCTTCCAGGTGACATTTTTTAAAAATTTATAGATTAAGTTTGGCTTTTTACCAGGTTAGAATACTTGTGGTGTTTCTCTTTTTTAGTTTCATTTCTTTTGTTCATTGAGATTTGAAAAAGATTGGTTCAGGGGTGCCTGGATGGCTCAGTCAGAAGAGCATGCAACTCTTGATCTCAGGGTTGTAGGTTTGAACCCCATGTTGGGTGTAGAGATTACTTAAAATCTTTTAAAAAAGAGAAAGGGAAAGAAAGAAAGGGGGGGGGGGTGTTTAGTCCTTCTGTATTATTCTTTCACTGCTGTTAACACATTTTTCTCCCAAAGTCATTGCCATTCTACCTTACTGCTTCCTCAAGTTTACAATTTACATTTAAGTATAATTATAATACGGAATTATCTTAACTATTACTTAGTACAACTTTCATCCTATAAAGAAGTTAGTTATCATTTGCATTAGAAACTGATACATAGAAGTGTGTGTGTGTGTGTGTGTGTGTGTGTATGTGTATGTGTGTGTGTATTTGTCTTTACTGTTCTGAAACAAAAGGAAACCACTTGGATTTGCTAGGCTTTTTTCAGTAAAATGTTTTTGTGTCTAAGCATATTTGTAGGGACCAATTGTATTGGTCTTGTTTGGACTTTTTTGGGGAAGAGAGGTATATTAAAAGGCAGGGTGGTTGTTATTGTTGTTTTTGTTAGCGAGGCAATAAACTATAACTGTACATTTCCAGGATAAGACAGGCATACAACTTCTCTTCATGTGAACTGTTTTAGTCAGGTTTCATTGCAGAAAACCAATTCATTTTTAATAACAAAAAGAGGGTTTTCAGTTGCAGTGAAATCTATACCCTTATTTTAGAAAAAGAATAATTTTTGAAAAGTCTTAAGATAATCAGTTTATAAGCTGACTTTGTAAGCAAAGACTAGTAAGCAGACTAGTAAGTTTATGCAGTGATCCATTTAGAATATGGGTAATGGGATATGGCATAACATAGCTTGCCAGCTTAGACTTATTTTATGCATTTACATTACTCAGTGTATTAATGGTTTTAAAATGGTATCTTTTACATTATAACTTTTCCAAACTCATAGGGAAAGGGAAATTGCTATGTTGTGTTCAAAGTTTGTTAAAGTCTGTTTCTATAGTATATAGAAGAAGTAATATACCAATTCAAAAACTTTTCACTCAGTGCAAGATGTTTGCTATCTATGTTTTACAAAGTAAATCAGGGTGGAGATTGGTTATTTAATAGGATATATTTTGTTGGTTTCTTAACCATGGTACCTGACATAAAGAAAAATAGTATGATTTAGTAGACCCCTATTTTATTACTGATATATTTTGATGTGCTTTTAAATACGTTTGGCAGCAGTGGTGGTTAAGGTTGCAGAGTCTATTTGCAAATATCTTTTCTGATTCCACCTGTTGCCTTTTAGTTTTGTTGATTGTTCCCTTTGCTGTGCAGAAGCTTTTTATTTTGATGTAGTCCCAATATTTTATTTGTGCTTTTGTTTCCCCTACCTCAGGAGATATACCTAGTAAGAAGCTGCTACAGCCCATGTCAAAGAGGTTACTGTCTGTGTTCTTCATGTCTGATAAAGGGTTAGTATCCAGAATACATAAAGAAGTTATAAAACTGAACATGAAAAAAACAAATAGTCCAATTAAAAGAACGGGCAGAAGATATGAATAGACATTTTTCTAAAGAAGACATGCAGATGGCTAGCAGACACCTGAAAAGATGCTCAACATCACTCATCATCAAGGAAATACAAAGCAAAACCACAATGAAATATACCCTCACACCAGTCACAGTGGCTAAAGTTAACAACACAAACAAGTGTTGGCGAGGAGGTGGAGAAAGGGGAACCCTTGTACGCTGTTGGTAGGCATGGAAGCTGGTGTAGCCACTGTGGAAAACAGTATAAGGACTCCTCAAAAAGTTAAAAATAGAGGTACCCTATGCTCCAGCAGTTGTACTACTAGGTATTTACCCAAAGAAGACAAAAATACTGATTCAGAGGGATATATGCACCCTATTGCTTATAGCAGCATTATTTACAATAGCCAAACTATGAAAAGAGCCTGAATGTCCATGGACTGATCAATGGATAGAGAAGAAGTGGTATATTAACCACCAAGAACAATGAAATCTTGCCATTTGCAGTGATGTGGCTGGAGCTAGAGAGTAGTATGCTAAGCCAAATAAGTCAATCAGAGAAAGAAAAATACCATATGATTTCACTCCTGTGTGGAATTTAAGGAACAAAACAGATGAACATAGGGGGAATAAAAAGAGAAAGAAACCTGGAAGCAGACTCTTAACTCTAGGGAAAACACTGATGATCACCAGAGGGGAGGTACTTGAGCGGGAGGGGTTAAATGGGTGGTGAGCACTGGATGTTGTATGTAAATGTTGAATCACTGAATTATACACCTGAAACTAATGTTATACTGTGTGTTAACTAACTGGAATTTAAATAAATACTTGGAAAAAAATATGGTTATGGTTGAAGAGTCTATAGCCAGACTGTCAAAGTCAAATTCCTGTTTTGCCATTTGGTAATGTGTAACTTTGGTCAAGTTATTAAGCTCAGCATCCTTATCCGTAAAATTGAGATAACCTGCTGCATGGAATTGTTGTAGGATTGAATTAATTTATGCAAATAAAGTTCTTACAGGCTGGCACAAAGGAACATGCTTAATAAATGGTAGTCAGGATTATGTATATTTAAGGAATATTGGCTACTTAATGTGCTTTCTTTGAGAGACCGGAGAACCTTTTACATGCTGCCTGTTGTGGAATTCTTTTCTTGAGATGAGATCTTTGTAGTTTGGAGAGTTCACTACCTGATTTAAGGGGTTTGTTTTCAGTTTATGAAATAGGTATTTGGTACTACTAAGGAGTGACTACTGAGATGAGGAGCTGGCGGTCAGCTCTTGGCAGAGACTTATTTTGTAGGAGTGTTTAGAGCTGACATCCACAGAGGCAGCTCCTACTGTCCTGCACAGACTGTTCATCCTCATCAGCAGCAACTCATTAGAAGAACTCATAAGTTTTCATTTATCTGTTTTTGCTAAGACTTTCCTCCTTCCCAAAGATGCTTTTTGTTAGCTCTGACTCAGGAGCAAGCTAGGCAGATAGATACTAGGGTGTCCAGTTACTACTCAGTCTTGTATATACAATACAGAAATCCTGCCTTGGATGTAGTTGGATCCCTGCTTCTCTTTACTTCTGTGCTCCTAACACCTCACTGCCACTCTGAGTCCCACAAACTCATAAAACTGGGCTATGATCTCACAGATTAGATCTGAGGGCTAGAATTAACTTATAGGCATCAATTTCTGCAAGTGAAGGAAGTACTGTGTGAAAAAATGAGACAACAATTTGAGAAGTATTCCAAATTATAAGATTACTTAGTACTAACATTTTTTACATAGGCTTTTGTATTTCATACTACAGTATGCCATACTTTGCTACAGAGTGTATGGAAGCCAATTTTTTTGTTTGTTTAATTGAGTTTATTATACTCACATCAACAAGTGGTATTAAACTATGGACTAGAAAGTTTTTTTTATAATAATGGTTCTGTTGGAATGAAATTTTGTCTCATGTTTCTATGTTTTTTGGCATAGATCCTATGATTATGGTTTATAAAATATTCTCACTTCCTCTCTCCCTCTGTTTCTGAGTAGTAACATGATTTCCCAGAATACTTAACATACTTAATACAAAAAGACAATATTTGTTTTTGCTCTGGTTGCAAAAAGATACAACTGAAGCATTCTGGATAAAGATCTTACAGATAGTTAATTCCTAGGAAAAATGATGCTATTTCTATTGGGGAAAGTATAGCCTTTTGCAAGACTAAACCAAGATGAGACTAGTAATTTTTTCTAACTGTAATCTAGAAATAGTTAAATATTCTGTTCTATTTTAGCTAGCTACTTTTAAATATTTACCTGGGTTCTCTTATCTATCAAACATAAATAAAGTCTATTAGAGAAAAATTTATTGGTGAATTAAGTTAAAATGTTCAGTTCATATGTGTCTAACTTTTTTTTTTTTTTTTTTTAAGATTTCATTTATTTGGGAAAGCATGCACACGAGCAAGGGGAGAGGTAGTGGGAAAAGGGGAAGCAGGCTTCCCGCTGAGCAGGGAGTCTGACATGGGGCTGGATCCCAGGACTCTGAGATCATGATCTGAGCCAAAGGCAGACAGTTAACCAGCTGAGCCACCAAGGCACCCCTGTTTAACCATTTCTGCATTCCTTAGTGAACAAGATTTCCAGACGTGTGTGTATTGGGCTGGTATGTTTCCTTCCCACAGTTCTCACCAGGGAAATAGGTGAAATTCACTAAATTAATTGAAAAGTTTTGAATGTCTTTGTGGCTTATGATAAATTCCTGAAAATTAGGATTTTCTGAGTCTAGTTATATAGGTAGTGTGTAAAAAGTCAATATATTGCTATAAGGTACAGTTTAATAAGCCTTTAGACATATTTGGTTCAAATGCGTTCTGTGTATTTTAACCCTCTTAAGTGATTTGTAATATTTAGATCTATTTTCCCTATGGCATTAAGTAGAAGTAAGGCATGTAGAGTCAACGAATTACTTCTGGGTATAGCTCAGCACAAACAGATTTTGCTGTAATGAAGATTTTGAAATAGAAGAAAATGTGGACTGTTACCTTAAAAAAATAAATCAGCTTCTATAAAATTGTAATTGGAGGACTCTCTACCCCTTTGACCTATTTAAGCATATTATCAGACTTCTTTCTGCTTTGAGCTTAAAACAGTAGCCATGTCTCTGAGACCTGCCTTAATTATGTTCTGCTACCCCCAACCATTCAAGTCAGATTTAGGATCAATGTTTTCTTTGCTGCAGTTACTTTGTATGGAGGTGGGGGTTGAGGATGTGGATTGAGTATGCTTCTTTCCCATACTTCTTTTACTTTGTAATTATTTAACTTTTAAATTCACAGGTATTACTCTTCCCCCCTTCCTAGACTGAGTTAGAGTGGTCTCATTCAGAAGCCCCCTTCCGGTATTATCCCACCCCCACCCCCGCCCCGCCTATGTTACACACCAAACCGAGGTTCATTGCCTATTACATATTTGTGTGAGAACAGAGCATTTCATTGCCTATTACATATTTGTGTGAGAACAGAGCATTTCATGCCTTTTTCATGTTGCAAATATGTTTCCTGCTGGAAAGTCAGCTGGAAGGAAGTGGAGGTCTTGACTAAATCTTGATCACTTTCTGTTTTCTTGGATTCTAGAAGAGTGCTTAACATGTAGTAGCCACTTAAAAATACATGTTGAATGAGAGAAAAGAACTGAGGTCCTGAGAGGCTATGTGAAATAATACATGAGATTATATATTATAACACATATTATCAAATTAATATGAAAGTACTCTAAAAGGCTCTAGAAATATTAGGTACAGTAGTATTAGACATATTAGTGTTCATGTGATAGTAAATCATTATTCATATTTTAATCTATTATGAGGTAACAATACCCTCATAATATATTAGGAATGCTTTTCTTTTTTCTTTTTTAAAGATTTTATTTATTTATTCATGAGAGACAGAGAGAGGCAGAGACATAGGCAGAGGGAGAAGCAGGCTCCATGCAGGAAGCTCGATTTGGGACTCAATCCTGTGACTCTGGGATCACACTGAGTCAAAGACAGATGCCCAACTGCGGAGCCACCCAGGCGTCCCGCTTTTCTTTCTTTATTGTAGTTGGCACAGGTTGTTATATTAGTTTCAAGTGTACAACATAGTGATTTGACTTCTCCATACATTATGTGATGCTACCCCCAACCATTCAAGTCAGATTTAGGATCAATGTTTTCTTTGCTGCAGTTACTTTGTATGGAGGTGGGGGTTGAGGATGTGGAGCCCCCATCTGTCACCATACAACGATATTTGACCCATGGTATCATCTATTTTGTACCTTTTATTCCTGTGACTAACTCCATATCTGGAAGCTTGCATCTCCCACTTCCCTGCACCCATTTTGCCCATCTCCCACCAACCCCCACTGTGATAACCATCAGTTTGTTCTCTACTTATGGGTCTGTTTCTGCTTTTTGTTAGTTTTGTTTTTTAGATTCCACATATAAATGAAATCATACAGTATTTGTCTTTCTCTGACCTATTTCACTTGGCATAATACCTTCTAGGTAGACACACACACATACACATCTTATCCATTTGTCTGTGGTTGGACACTTGGGCTGCTTCTGTAGTTTGGCTATTGTAAATAGTGCTGCAGTAGACATAGGGTTGCTTTTCATTGTATGGAACAGAACATGTAATCAACAGTGGATTAAACTAAGGAGGGCTTATTTTTCTCAAGAAAAAAGTTTGGAGGTCAGTATATGCTGACATTGGATTAGCAGCTCTGCAGTGTTAAGGCTGCTGGTCTTTAAATTCTCTGGGCCACCTTCATGGTCACAAGGTGGTTGCTCCTGCTGGAGGCATTACCTTTCTGTTTGAGGCACTGTAAAGGAGCATGGATTGACGGCAGCATCTCTTCATTTTACCAGGAAACCAAAAGCTTTCCTAGAACATCTCTTCATTTTTCTGGGAAGCTGAAAGTCTTCCTGGAAGCCTTGCAGCACAGCAGACTTCCCCGTAGGTGTTAGGGACCACCTGTTTCACATGGCCACGCCTAACTGGATGGAAGGAAGGGGGTTAGCCGTGAAAATGGGGGTTAGCTTTTCCAGCCTCTGGTGGAGTTGGGGGAAGGGAGAAACAGTTTGGAAATAGGGTGCTGGGTTTGCTAACCAACAGTATTTACAAAATCTACCACTCTGGCTGGCCAAAATCCAAATACATCCTTTCTTATATGAATACATTTTATAAGGATACAGTCACCACTTTTCCAAGGGAGAAGATACTTGTTCTTCTTCATGACTGCATTTCCCTCTGAGTCCAACTTGTTTGTTTGATGTACAGCTTTCTCCATCAGGTCTGATAGTATCTTCTTGCTCTTTGGTGACCCTAAAGCCAAAAGAGAAAATCTGTGCTTCTGGTACATCCAGCAAAGTACTGTGGATAAAGGAACAAGGTAATTGTGATAAATCCTCCCACTTAGAAAACAGGTGAATTAGAAACTCATCGCTAGAAACTGGTCCATGAACACACCATACTGTGTGTGAAGACTTCTATTCTGGCAGTGGATTAAATTCCTAGTTTGCTAGTTCACTATTCCTGTTTCTGTTCCCAGGAAGCATCTCCCCAGGTCACAAAGTGTTGACTACCATAGTGATAGAAGTCATCTTGAAATCACGTAGGTGGATTCCTTCCACTTGATTTTTTCTTTTGGCTATTTTAGGGAGTTTCCCTTGCCATATAAATTTTGGAATAAGTTTACCTGTGTGTGCCAGAAACCTTTCTGGAATTTTGATAGGAATTGTGTTAAAACTTATAGATTAGTTTGGGGAAGAATTAACATCTTTATGACTTTTTCCAATCCAGTAACATGATAAGTCTCTCCAGTGATGTTGTCCTTTCATTTCTTTCAACAAAATTTTATAATTTTAGCCTACAGATCCAGTACATATTTTGTTAGGTTTATACCTAAGTTTTTCATGTTCTTGGGGCAATTGTAAGTGGTATTGCTTTTTTTTTTTTAAAAAAAGATTTTATTTATTTATTCATGAGAACACACAGAGAGGATTGAGAGAGAGAGGCAGAGACACAGGCAGAGGGAGAAGCAGGCTCCATGCAGGGAGCCGACGTGGGACTCAATCCCGGGTCTCCAAGGGTCACGACCTGGGCTGAAGGCGGCGCTAAACCGCTGAGCTACCCAGGCTGCCCGGTATTCTTTTTTGATTTTGATTTCACTTATTGGTTGTTGGTATATACAAATGCAATTGACTGACTTTTGTTTGTTGATCTTATATTCTGCAACCTTGCAGAATTCACTTATTGCTAGGAGTTTGTTTTTTGCAAATAACTGGAATTTTCTACATAGATAATCATATTATCTGCAGAGTTTTATTTCCCTCTTTCTGATTGATATTTGTTTTATTTCTTCTTTTGCTTCACCATGTCTTCTAAACCTTCCTGTATTATGTTGAATACAAGAGGTAAGATTAGACATCTTTTCTGGATCCTTGATCTTAGGGAGAAAGAATTCAGTCTTTCACTGTTAGGTATGATGTCAGCTGTAGGATTTTTGGTAGATGCTCTTTTCGTGTTTGAGGAAAATACTATTTTCCCCTAGTTTATGACTGTTTTTATCCTAAATATATCTTGAATGTATTATGGATATATAAAAATACTATGAAGGAAGCTAGATTACTCTTTTTTAGTTGGAAATGAGGTAGTATGTGAATAGTAAAATGTTAAAGTCTGAATGTTATCTAATACAATACTAAAGGAACTGGAGATATTAATTACTTGGCCCTGAATCAACTTCACTTATTTCTCTGTATATAGGGAAAGACTTATGAAAATCATACATGTGAATATTCTTTTTTTTCTCTTTTGACTTTTTAAAATAAATATTCCTTTAAACATTAAAAAAAAAAAACCCACTTTGTCAGTAGCTTTATTGGTCCTGCCACTGACGCTGTTTCCATAAAACTGATCCTTGTTTTCCTGTCAGGGAAAAAAAATATGTCCTTGCAGATAGAGTCATGTTTCTTATTTTATAGTGCTTTACATTCTCTTAGAAGTTTATTTTTGTTTTGTTCTTTTTGTTTTTTTTTGGTATTAGCTATATCTCCTTATATTGCTGAGCAGCCTACTTCTCTAATCTCGTTTCAAAAATAACACTTAAAAAATGGTGTTTATAGTAAAGTTACAAGAGCAATACCAAAAATCTGTTCTTTCAGCCATTTACTGGGAAGCCATTTACTCAATGCCTCATCATTCCCAAATTTCTTCAGTGTCTGCGAAGTTATTCTCTTACACAACCCCAATATAGACATTAAACATGGGGCATTAACAGCTGCACAGCACTGCCACCTGGTCTATGGGCCACCGCTTTCACGTTACTCCTGTGGTGCCCTGTATTTACAGTAGCGGGACCAATTTTGTAATCCCATCTTGCACAGACTTTTCAGATGTCTTGAAGACTCCCTTAATCTGGACTAGTTTTTGTCTTTTTTCTTGGCTTTTTATCTTTGACATTTTTGAGGGGGTGTAGTCCAGTAATTTGAATGTTTGTTCTCTAACTTGTGTTTGTCTGATGTTTCTCACGAGTAGGTTCAAGTTTTGCATCTTTGGCAGGAATATCTTTGAAAGTGATGCTGGTTTCCTCTCCATGTGTCCTGTCATGTGGCACCTGACTTTCATTTGTCCCATTATTGGTGATGTTAACTTTGATCAATTTGTTAAGGTGGTGTCTGCTGAGTTTCCACACTGTAAAGTTAATTTTTTTCCCTTAGGATGTATTTTGTGAGAGTTTTTTTGGGGGAGTGTCAATTTTCTATTCCTTATCAAACCTTGATGTTTCTGGAACTCCTGTGCTCTTGCATATTGCTGTGTTTTTACACGGATGCCTGCTTGTCCTTACTGGATTCCAGTGCATTCTGCACATGTTCTTCTAAAACTGCATGGGGCCATCCTCCTGCACACACACCTCTCTCTCTCACCTTGTGTGTGCTTTGGCAACAGGCTGAGCCACCTTACCTCCCTTTGGTTTTGATACTCCATGCCAGGCTGCCCTTTCATGCACCTGTCCATCTCCTTGTGCTGTAGTCCTGACAACCCAGGCTGGGCCATCCCCTGCAGGGATGCCTGACTTGCTCTTCTCAGTCTCTGCAACTCTGAGCTGAGCTGTCTGCCTTGGTGGGTGCTCTCACTTTGCTCAAACTGTGCTATCTCATGTCAGACCACTCTCCTTTTTGACCATACTCACGCTCTTTGTTTCTCGGGCACTGATACCCCATGCCACCATCCTCCTATACAGATACCTTCCTCATTCTGCTTGTATTCTGACACCCTTTTTACTGTGGATGGGCTCTGATACTCCTTGTACTGCCTCTCACCTTCCCCTAGTACTGTTGCTTGCTTCTTTCAGCCCCACTCAGTGACTTTGTAGTAAATTGTTAGAGAAGGGTAGAGAGGGTAAGGGGAGTTCCAGTTTTCTCTTGGTGGTTATATTCTTAATCAGCTTATATTCTTAATCAGCCCCTGTTACTTGCTTTCTCCCCTCTTCTTTCTACTTCATAACTCTTTTCACAAGGAGTAGAGGTAATTTGTAATATCCTAAATGTAAAATTTATTTTCCTTAGAGGAAAATAGGTGAGTGTATGTATGAATAAATAGCTTAGTTTGGGGCATTATGAAAGAGAAAATGCCTGTACATGGGAGTGAGTGAGGACAGCTCACATCACAGTCCCTTCCTCAGAGGGAAATTGGTAGTGCAGAGTCAGTTTAGCCTTGAGAGTAAGTGATCCATCCTGGCCTTACCTCCCAACTTCCTGCTTATGATGCCTTTTTGCAAGTCACAGCATTTTTCTTCCCTGTTTCCGCATCCAGAAGGTGGAGATTATAAATACTTACCTCATGGGGATGTTGTGGAGCTCAGATGAGATAATGTATTTAAAAATGCTTTGCAAGTGGTAAAATACTATGCAAATGTGGTTATTGAGCTCTAATTTATTGCATAGTCACATTGAAATCTGTAGGAAATCAAATCAAGCATTTCAATTGCACTTGTGACTTCTAGGCAAATGCCCTCTGATTCATAAGGTGGAGAAGAGGTCAGCAGAGTGTTCTGCGCTGCCACTTTAGGTCCATTGTTCTGTCACCATTACTCAATCAGGCGAACACTCCTCTTTTGAAGTCCTGACTGCTTACTATGCCTGTGTGACATATTTCCATCTTCTTGATGATTTTTACCCCTGCTGTAAAATAGCCCTCCTCACCCCATTGCCTGCTGTCTGTCATCCCTGGTGACGTGGGCATCCCTGATCTTAGATGAGTTCTTTCATGTGTTTACAGTTGCTTGTGGTGCGGTCGCTTGGCGTGGATCACTGGATAGTCATCTTAAAGTGAACATCATGTTTCCCACTGAAGCTACATTCTCCTCCTCTGATCTGCTTCTCTGTAGAGCTTCTTCCTTTGTTATGGTGTCTCAGTGTCTCTCTCTCTCTGTCAACTCTCCAGTTCAGAAACCTTTAGCTCCTTCCTCTGTCATTTCCCATATCCAGGCAGCTACAAGTTCTTGTATTTTTATAAAAGCTTCTTTCCTAATTGAGCCTTTGTTTTCCCATAATGAACAGTCTACCTTTGGTCCTATTACCTAATCCCTGAACCATTATTGAAACAGCCTCCTTCAAGGCCAACATGAGAACCGTAGCTTTCCAGGTCTAAGCTTGGGCTGCTGTTGAATAATTAGATGAAGAAGACTTTTGGGGTTAGAGCCGGTTTTCTGAGCAGCCAGCTCTTCCAGATGAGCTAGTCAGGTGATGCAGAACATGTCTCTAGAGCCCTGTAAGAACCTCCAGATGGTAGAGATCAGGCCTGTGGAAGATATACCTCGTCGGGCCTTCTAATTTATTTTTAATGCATAGGGTTTTTTCTTTTTCTTTTTTTTTCTATAATTATTATTCATGTAGGATGAAAAAAACATCTTCCATGATATTTTTGTAAGTGTAGTTTTTTTACTGGTATACAGTGTCCTGTAGATTGAGAGGTTTCCTGGTGTGTGTGTTCCTTTTAGAACAAGCAGCTCTCCTGGGAGAAATACTGGATTCTCTGTCAGACCTTCACAACCACCTCTACTGAAAGTATTTTTCTAGTGGTAACTTTTTGATTGCTGACAAGAACTAGTCCGTTTGCCTCTTGTTTGGTCTTGATGCTTATTCAGTAACATGGCTTTCTGTGTCCTTGATCTTTGCTTGTTTGTTCATTCTTCCTTCCGTTTTCTTTTTTTTCCTTCATTCCTTTGTTCCTTCCTTCCCTCTATCCTTCCTTCCTTCCATCCATCCATCCATCCATCCACCCATCCATCCATCTGTTGACGGTGAGAGCATACTCTCCTCTAAGTCCTGAGGTTGGCTCTGGGAGTGTAGCATTGAGGATCATAGATTGGGGGAGACATATCTAGGAATATTTGCCACGGAGTGCCATGAACTCATTTGTGGGCGTGGGGGAAGCAGTGCTTTTCTTCTTTCTGAAGAGGGTGGGGCAGTCTCTTAGGGCAGGTGACATGCAGCCAAGCTGTGAAAGGTTGAGTAGGAGCCTGCCAGGGGCAGAGTGGTGGAAGAGGCATTTAGGCAGAGGGCCCAGAAATGGAGAACAAAGAGGGTATGGCTCGAGCTTGTCTTTAGTGTGTGTTTTTTTTCTTTGTATTTAAACATTTTTAAAAAATGTATTAAGAACTGCCCTATTATATACCATTGGAAGTGTACAATTTGGGCAGCCCGGTGGCTCAGCGGTTTAGCGCTGCCTTCAGCCCAGGGCATGATCCTGGAGACCCAGGATCGAGTCCCACTGCATTTTTTAGCAGTTGGATTTTTAGGCTCCTGCATGGAGTCTGCTTCTCCCTCTGTCTGTGTCTCTGCCCCCCCTCCCCCTTTGTGTGTCTCTCATGAATAGATAAATAAAATCTTTTTTTTTAAAAAAGGAAGTATACAATTCAGTAGCTTTTTGTATACTCACAGAGTTGTGCATCTATCACTACGTTCAATTTAAAACCTATTCATTACTCCAAATAGAAACTCCACATCTTTCACCCTCAGTCCACCGGGCCTTCGCAGCCCTAGGCAGCGACCAGCCTCCCTTTTTGTCACTATAGATCTGTCTCTTTTTTCTTTTAAGACTTTATTTATTTGACAGAGAGCGTGCGCACAAGCAGGGGTGGTGGGGGGGGGGGGTGGGCAGAAGGGGAAGGAGAAGTGGACTCCCGGCTGAGCAGGGAGCCCCACACAGGCCTCTGTCCCAGGACACTGAGATCATGACCTGAGCTGATGCTTAAAATTGAGCCACCCAGGTGCCCCCTAGTATTGTTTCTTCTTTTTGTTGCTACTTATTTTTGGTCTCAAATTGATAACTCATATTTGTAATTTTAGAAAGTCTGAAATTGGTATTTGGGGAATATTATTTATGGATAACTGTTAATCAGTTGGACAATTACTAGATGCCTACTAAGTGTATAGCCAGCTCATTTTTTTTCTCTCTAGGGATTGTATCAGAATATCTAACATTGGTGTGGGGTGGACTCTTGACACATCAGAATAGACTGGCCTTGGAGTCCTTGACTCCATACATTCAGCTTCACTGTTTTAGTCAGAGATCTTTGGTGTTCTTTGCCCTTTGGAGTCTAGCGAACCTAGACCTAATCTGTAACTTTATCTTTTATCTGGATCTTTCCTGTCTTGGCAGTTTCCTATGGGCTTTTTTCTTTTAATTACCACCAAAGTGGTAAGTTTTGATCTAGTAAGTTTCCAAGATTAAAAATCCAGAGGTAGCTCCTGTATTTGAGATGATATTCAGCATATAATGTAAGCTTTACTTCAAGGAGATATTTCTGTACTCTAGAATTTGTCTTAGAAATTGGTCATCAGGGTGAATTGGTCATTCCCAGCAGATGACTCAAGTTATTGATTTGTGCTGCACAATTGAGGGTTTGTATATCATTCTGAATGAAAACCAGATGTTTTGCATATTTACTAGTGAGTCGTTTTTCTTGGTTATAATTTGCTCCTTGGCTACACAGAACTCTTTTCCAGCATATTACTTTTAGACTATTTGAATCAGGAAGGAAATTTTCCATAGAATACATGAATTTAAGGTTATGATTAGACTGGTTGCTCTGTAAAGTCATCCTGGCAGTTTTCCCCTATCTGGCTCCATGCTTGCTGCATCTATCACCTCCAGCACTCCCTTTGCCAGTGCAGACTCAGGTAACCCTATCACCATAGTTTCTAGGCTCTGAATTTCTTTCTAGTTGGCTGCATTGGATCACTGGTGTGTCCCACCATATCAGATGTGGTTGTGGACACCAGCTCTGTGTCACCATCAAGGACTTACTAGACGAGAAGGAAATAGTGGCAGGGCAGAGGGTAGAAAATCTATATTTGCTAGTGGGGATGCTGATGAGGAAAGTGGGGAGCCGGAGGCCACCAGTGGGGCCTAGGGGCCGGGGAGGAGGATCAAGAGGGTGGAGATGATGATGAGGAAGCTGAGGTAGACTGGAGCAAATGGGCAGCAGGAGATGTTGAGGAGGATGATGTTGATACCAAGAAGCAAAGACCGATGAGGATAACTAAACAGCAAAAGGAAAAATTAAACTTAAAAATAAAGGCCACCTTTACCCACTTATGCTCCACTTCCTGTGAGTGGAGAGCCTGCTGTAGACAGTGCCACCCATGGGTGCTCGGCACTGCAGCATCCAACCACAACTGCAAAGTGGATTTGCAACAGGGAGGAAGACAGAACCCAAACTGCCATGGCCCTGTTGTTTTTCTTCAACCTACTTTAAAAAGGAAAATTTGTGTTTTTAATTTACATTTTATATTTTAGTCCATCTTGTGAGGGTTCAGCCATTAAAAAATGACCTCAGACGATCAAACCAGCTGAGGAGCCTTCTCTGGCCTATTTCTGACTTTGTTTGTGCTGTAACCATGTTCATATAGTCTCTTAAGGAGGGAATATAGCCACAGGTCTAACCCCCAGCATCCCTAGCTTTCCGTCCTGTAAGTAGTTGGCTTTACAACATGGTTAAAAAAGGCCAGAGATAAAAAGGTTTTTTTTTTTTCCCCCTTTTCTGTTTATGCAGTTGCTGTTTATTTTTTTGGTCTGTTTAAGTGTGAAACATTGTTGTTCAACAATATACTGGAATTGTGTTTTGCTGAGTTCTTGAAAAAAAAAGACATAGTTGCATTTTTTAGCAGCTCTGTTTTTTTGTATGTAGTGAATTATCAATAGTGACTTATTCTTTCCCTTACCAAAATAGGTTTTCAGCTTGCTGCCAGTAGGACGTATCTAATGAACCCAGTTTTCATTATCCATATTATAGATTACCTAGGCCTGTTAAAACAAAAAGCTCCAGCTTTTCCTTTGGGTCCTTGATAGGTTTTTTTTTTTTTTTTAAGACTTTATTTATTTGAGAGAAATCAAGAGACAGCATGAGTGGGGGAGGGGGCAGCAGGCAGAGGGAGAGGGAGAAGCAGGGAGCCTGAGCAGGGAGCCTGATGGGGTCTCGATCCCAGGACCCTGAGATCATGACCTGAGCCAAAGGCAGATACTCCACCGAATGAGCCACCCAGGCGCCCGGTTCTTTGATTGGTTCTAAGTCACCTGACTGCAGCTATAGGGAGGCAGGAGGCTGTTGCCTAGCCTGGGAGAGACATCTTGGCTCATACTAAGGTAGTGACAGTAGAAGGAAGTAGAGGCATTCCTATTATTTTGGAGGTAAGATATCTTGGGAATAATTGGATGTGCTGTAGGGATGGTAATGGGAAAGGTGTGATTAAAGGTGGCTCCCAGGTCTCTGGTTTCAACATTTGGGTGGATGTGCTGTTCAGAAAGATGGGAGGATTGGAAGAGGTTACGTTCAATCATTTGCCAGTTGGCTCTCAGATACAGTCCCTTGACTTTCTCTGTGTTGCATGGAACTGCCTCTCACAGTCTTCTCTATCTTTTGGCTTTTGTGGGTCAGAAAGGCCAATGGGAGGCACCGATGGAAGCCTGGAGGGTAGGAATGAGGAGAAGAGAGTGTATTTTCCTCTTGTTTTTTTGCTCCGGATTGTGTCCAGTTTCATTCCTGAGGCTTTGCTCCTTCTTTTCGCTCCTACTTTGGCATGGATCCTTTTTTTTTTTTTTTTTTAGACTTTATTTATTAATTTGATTGGAAGAGAAAAAGAGAAAGAGAGAGAGAACATGAACTATAGGGGTAGGGTGGAGGAGCAGAGGGAGAGGGAGCCAGATGTGGGGCTGGGTCCAGGACCCTGGGATCATAACCTGAGCCAAAGGCAGATACTTCATTGACTGAGCCATCCAGGTGCCCCCTCATGGATCATTTTAATTACTATTGTAAAACAGATTGTGAAAACATGGCTATTCCATTCTGTGCATTACATAGTCACTATGGAGAACAGAGAATGGGATGCAGAAGAAAAAATTAATCCATTGACCAGAACTTTAATTTTACTTTTTATTGGTTTTAAGAAGTTATTTTTAAACATGCACCTTAACAGCACTTTTAAATTCTCTTACAAAAGCATACTATATTCTCTGACTTCGCAGTAAGGCATCCAATGATTGTACCATAAACTCATTCCCTGGGTATGATTAAGCATAATGGACATTTAAACTGTTTGGACTTGTCTTCCAGAGTTCCATGGTAAAGAGACTCCCTCAAAATGCTTGTGGGCTTAAAATAATCAGTGTTTTTTCCCCATCTTCATTTTGTTCTTAGTGAAATTTTTCATTGTTGTTTTTGTATTAGCTCTCTTAGCTGCCTTACTTAAATCCACGAATAGGCTTCTCTCTGTGTTATGTGCATCTCTTCTAGGTGACTTTCCAAAGGAACAGTTGTGTAAGATAAATGTGTTCTGAGTGTGTGCATATGAACCATGGCCACCTCTTTTGTCATGTGGCCGTTATGTGCAAGCCTGCAGGGTGAAGGGAAGATTGGTTGCTGTGAGAGTCAGCCTGTGCTTTGGAGCAATGATCCTCTGCTCATTATTAATTCTCTCTTGATTTGCATGTCTCCCACGGATTACAGAAGGCCAAGAGCTGACATGTTCAAGATCTTGGAAATTTTGGAAATAGCCAAACAAGTTCCTTTTGAAGCCTGTATTAGTCTTCTTAGAAAATACCATGAGGCAACCTCAAGGCCATGTAATACTTCTTTACTTTGTTTTTAGATATTGTCTGTATTATTTTTGATCAAGAGGCAAAGAACCACTAATGAGGCATTCTAATTTCCTTAAGTTTATAGTCTCTGGAGTCAGTTTGTCTGGATTTCTAATCCTGTGGCCCCCCCCCGCCCCCCACACCCCCGCCTTGCTGTGTGATTTTAGGCAAGTTACTTTTTCTTTCTAAGGCTTAGATTCCCTGTCTAAAATTAGAGTAAAAATGAACCTATCTCAAATTGGGAAGAGTGAGTGGGGGAAAAAATGAATATGATATGCGTGTTCATTGCTGGATGCATAATATGTACTCAATTATTTTAGATTTAAAAATAATTTTTCTTGTGTACATAAAGAAATAGTTTGGAAAGTAATGCATTTTGATTAAAACAAATAGTTTGTTTCTCCTTCCTCACCCTCAGAGTAGGTGGTGTGCCAATGCATCATTTTCTTGGTTCAATGAGGACAAAAGCTCTTAGCAGTGGGGAGAGAAGTCCCTCAGAAAATGTATATCCGGTCTCTGTTTTCATGATGGATATCAGCAGGAAAATAGCTTTTTATATTCTCACCTTAAAATGAGAGAACACTATTGATTATAAGCTCTCTGGAAAAGGAAACTTAAAAAAATTTAAAGTTTGATTTCGTTTTCTTAAATGAAAAAAAGTGATACATACTTTAAGAAATTCAAGCACTACAGATGGAAATGAAATATTAACATATTCCTTCTCAGGATTAAACGTTATTCAGTTATAAAAGTAATGCCCATGCAAGTTTGAAAATGGGAAACAAAGAATATAAAAGGGGCACATGAACAGCTTGCCCTTCATCTGACTCCCAAGTCAGTGTTATGTATATACTTCCAGAAATTTTCTTTGCTTAGAATGGAATTTCCCTTTGTAAAAAGCATATACAAGAACTTCTATGTGTACCTTGCTTTCTTTTACCTGATGATTTAATAAAGATTATTATAAATCATTTACAGATGTATCTTGTTTTCTGGACAAATCAGTGATATTTTAGCAGTAGTCTCATAATTTATTTAAACAGTTTCCATATAATGGATATATAGGCTTTCTAGATTTTTTTGCTTTGTCAGTAATGTTCACAGAGATTTAAAAAATTGATTACTTTCTGTATATATGTGTATGTATGTATGTGCATATATAGAGGTGTATATAAATATATACGTGTGTGGTGCAAGTAGTCTATAAGCACGTGTTAGAGAAGTTCTGATGCACATTTAAATTTTTGAGAGCTATTTTCACATTGCATTCCAAAGCTTTTCGTGAGTAGAGATTGCCATCAGCAAAGTTGCCAGTTTCTCCATTCCTTTGCTAGCACTACATAGTGTCATACCTTTTAATATTTTCCAATTTGATATGAGAATATAAGATTTTATTTCATTTTGCATTTAAAAAATTGAGTGAGATCTATGTGTATCAGGATACATTCCTAGCAGATCAACGATCTACATGTAAAACCATGTGTGTATTAGGAGAAAACATTGTCAATCTCCCTAGTGATGGAATAGAGGAAACTTGTTAATTATGACTCAAAATCCAGAAGCAATAAGAGAAGATGTTGATGAAAAGCCCTGTTGATTCTCTTGTCCGCACACCGTCCTCCTGTTAGTAAATGTAAATGGCACCACAAGCACCTGAAAGGCTCAGGCCCAAATTCTTTCCATGTGCTTGTGAACCCTGCTGATTCCTTCTTGTACTGTTCCCATTTAATCTATCTGTGAATGCTCTTGATTCTGCCTCCAGAATAGGCCCGCATTTGCTTCTCACTTTTGCCATCGCTGTAATCCCAGCACAGGTTACCATGCTCTTCACTTAACTCCTTAGACCAATGCACCAGTTTCCAATTGGTTTTCTTTCCTTATTCCCCCATTGCCTTTACTTTTGCCCCATTTACAGTCTTCATGGCACTTCCAGAATGGGCTTTCCAAAGTAGAAATTAGCCGTTTGAAACCCAGTGGTGATTTCCTGTTATATTTACAATACAGCACTCTGGTTGCTGCCTGCCTCTTGGACCTTCCTTCCTATACCGACTTTCCCTGTGTCTTGTCACACTGGTCTCTCTGATACCAGAACACGACAAGCTCTCTGTTTCATGGCCTTTTACTTGCGGGATTTTCTTCTTGAAATGCTCTTTCTTCTGGTCTTTGCATGATCTTTTATTACTTGAGTCTTAACTCAGATTAACTCCTGAGACCAATTATTCTTTGCCCCTTACTGTCTCTCATCACCTTAGTAGCATTGACCAGTACCTGAAATTACCTTGTTTTCATCAGGCTTCTTCCTCAAGACTTAAACTCCTTAAAGGTAGAAACTCTTCTTACAGCCATATCCCTTGTTCCTAGAATAGAGCCTGGCACGTAGTAAATCTTCATTGTGTTATGGTGGTTTACTGACTACATTTATGCTTATAAATAGCATGTTCTGACAATATTAACTGAGTTCGGAAATAACTGGATAAGAAACTCTTGCATTTTTTGGAAAGGACATTCTCTTTTGAGGGGTGGTTAAAAAGTTGTGTAATTTTCTAGGCATTTTGGTATATGCATTGGATTCCTGTTGATTGCAGTTAGATCACCAAGCATAGTATTCCCTTTATTTTGAAAGTCTGTACATTCCAACATTGGCAACATTTCAGACAAAGTAGAATAATTTGCCTTATTTATTGCTGGAGTTCTCCTTGAGAGGGCTCTTGTTATAATATGTATAGTGAGAGTTGTCTTTACAGTGAGAGGTGGCTTTAAGGTGATTGAATAGAAGAATGTGCCAGGATACAAAGCTGGCATCTGACACAGTTCTGTCTTTATGTTTTTGTTTGTTAATTTTTTTAAGTTTAATTTTTAAAAAAGATTATTTATTTTAGAGAGAGCATGCACACATTTGTGCAGGCAGTGGGACAGAGGGAGAGGGAGAGAAGCTCAAGCACACTCCACACTCAGCATGAAGCCCATTGTGGGGCTCAGTCTCACCACCCTTAGGTCATGACCTGAGCTGAAACCAAGAGTTGGACGCTTAACTGACTGAGCCACCCAGGCGCCCCTATTTGTTTATTTTAAACAAATGCCTAGCCTTTATTTTTTAATCATTAGTTAACATCTATGACTCTTTCTTATCTGTGCAATGCATTGCTCAGAGTTTAGCTTGTCTTTTAAAAAATCAGCACTCAGTATTTGATGGGCATCTACCATGTACCAGGTGTAAGTGCTGAGCATGTAACTGTGAGCAAGGTCTCAGCCCTAAATATTTGTTAAATAAATTGGTTACTCTCTTGAAGATAATTCCTAAAGATTAATGTTGCCTTGAGAGCTTTACCAGGATGGGAGAAGTGCCATATGCATGTGGTCCCACATAAGCTATCATCCTTCTCTCTTCCTGAACCTACTTGCACCTTGTTGAGCATTCCATGCATATAAATGTTTATTCTGTGTCCATCAATCGCTGTGTTAGGCTCTGGGCATTCAGGGGGCAGCAGATAAAAACGTTGTCTTCAGGCGCACCTGGGTGATTCAGTTGGTTGTCTGCCTTTGGCTTGGGCCATGATCTCGGGGTCCTGGGATTGAGCCCCATGTCAGGCTCCCTGCTCAGTGGGGAGTCTGCTTCTACCTCTGCCTCTCCATTCATGCTCTCTCTCTCTCTCTCTCAAATAAATAAAATCTTAAAAAATATATTATCTTCTGTATTTCTTAAATAGTAATACAGACAGGCTGGAAAAATGAATTATTTTAATACAGGATGTGAAGTACTAGAATAGTCTGTTCGCAGTCTACCATGGGAGTGCAGAGAAGAGGCAGCTACGACCTCAGGCTGCAGCTGAAGGATGAGTAGGAGTTAGGTAGATAGGAAACAACGATATTCTAGCCGGACAGAGTAGTGCAGGCTTTAGGAATTTCAGGGGATTTGGTATGGCTGGAGGGACAGATGAATGTAGGGAGAAGTTAATATTGAAGCTGGGGAGCTGGCTGGATCTGGAAGGGCCCTGAATACCCTGGAAGTCATCAGAAGATTGATACTAGAGGGATGTCTTCGGGTGTCATTGTGGGGAATAATTGGGAGGGAATGAGGGGCAATATGTAAGTACCCATTGTTTCTGAGTTTGAGCAGGGAAGTGACATAGCTGGATTTTTTAAGTAAAAGGTCCCTCTGACTGTTGGCAGGGAAATTAGACTATGGGGAGTGGGAGGAGGATACACATGGAAGGAATGAGACGGGTTAGGAGGGATAAATAGTAATAAGCACCTTCCCTTGCCTTTAATTGATCTGAGAATTTTTTATTCTTGTCTCTAAAAATATTTCATCATTTTTATGATAAAATGTTTGGTAAAAATGTTTTTATCAATTTACTAAGAGCCTTGCTGTGCTCGCCATCCCTTTGACGTCATGCTTTCCCTTGAAATTCCCTTCCCAGGTAGAGAAGGTGCACGCAGACCTCTGTTTTCCTGGTTCTTCATGTCATTGTACCTTAGCTTCTGTTACTACCTTAGTAAACATTGAGGGTGCTACGGTCTTCAGTGTTGGGTTTTTTTTTTTTTCATTGTGGTAGTCCTGTTTCATTGTGTGCATCCCGTTAGGCAACAAGGTATTGGAATAACCAGTAAACACTTAAGGCATTTACAGAGTCCTTTCATAGGTTTGATGGGTTTGAGTTATTGATTGCATTGTCAATGAGTTTGTCACAGTATGGTGGTAGCATCCCGTCCCTTACCTGCGGTTTCAGTTACCCGTGGTCAATCACAGTCCAGAAGCAGATGATCCTCCCTGTGACATATTGTTAGAAGGTCAAGTAGTAGGCTAATGCTGCATCCCAGTACCTGTGTGTCCACCTCACTTCATCTCACATAGACATGCTATCATCTCATTATGTAGGCATTTATCATCTCATGTCATCATAAGGAGAGGAGTGAGCATAATATAATAAGATAGTTTTACAGAGAGAGACCCGCTCACATAACTTTTATTACAATATATGGTTATAATTGTTTTATTTTATTATTAGTTTTTCTCTTTTTTTTTTTTTTTTAATTATTTATTCATGAAAGACACAGAGAGAGAGAGGCAGAGACACAGGCAGAGGGAGAAACAGACTCCATGCAGGGAGCCCAATGTGGGACTCTATCCCCAAACCCCAGGATCACGCCCCAGGCTGAAAGCAGGCACTAAATCACTGAGTCACCCAGGGATCCCAGTTTTTGTTATTCTCTTACTGTGCCTAATGTATAAATGATACTTTATCACAGATATATAGGTGTAGAAAAAACTATAGCATATATAGGGTTCAGTTTTTTTTTTTAAAACATTTTATTTATTTATTCATGAGAGACAGAGAGAGGCAGAGACATAGGCAGATAGAGAAGCAGGCTTCCTGTGGGGAGCCCAATGTGGGACTCTATCCCAGACCCTGGGATCATGCCCTGAGCCAAAGGTGTATGCTCAACCACTAAGCCACCCAGGCATCCCTATAGGGTTCAGTATTATCTGTGGTGTCAGGCATCCCCTGGGGGTCTTGGAATGTGTCCCTGCAGATAAGATGGGGGGGACCACATACATAATAATATTTGATCAAACCGGTGAGAGGAATGAAAGGCTCACTTTGAGGTAAATCATTAACTTTTTAAAAGACAAATTATATTTTTAAAAACTTCTTAAGCTGCAGAATATTCAGTATATGATAACATCTGTGCCTAAAACATATTGATATAGTCCTAAAAGGGGCAGTTAATTTGCATATTCAGAAGTAAGATTAGGCCAGTTCCACTTTAGTTTTTGGAAGTTTTAAAATACTCTCAAGTATGGAAAAGAAAGGAAGAAAATGCTTATTTGTTAAAAAATATTTTAAGTGAAAAGCTACAGTACAGGTTACAAATTTTTATATTTGTTTCTCACAACTATTCGCATATGTTGTACAGCATTTAGCTAGTGTAATGCAGTTGCGTGCTTACTTGACTGTCCACCTGCTTCTGTGTATCTCAGTGCTGTTGGAGGAAGATCTTGGAGACTTTTGAATGATTAAATGTGATACTGAAATTTCTTTCTTATAATTTGTTTCTTTATAGAAAATGCATCAGAGGCAGATTTATGGCTCCTGAATAGTTGTACTGTAAAAAATCCTGCTGAAGACCACTTTAGAAACTCAATTAAGTAAGTGGAAGTTTTTTTTTTTAAATTTTTTTTTTTAATAAGTGAAGTTAAGTTCAGGAAATCCACTTTAAAAAAATTTCCTAGGGATCCCTGGGTGGCACAGCGGTTTGGCGCCTGCCTTTGGCCCAGGGCGCGATCCTGGAGACCCGGGATCGAATCCCACGTCAGGCTCCCGGTGTATGGAGCCTGCTTCTCCCTCTGCCTGTGTCTCTGCCTCTCTCTCTCTCTCTGTATGACTATCATAAAAAAAAAATAATAATAATAATAAAAAAATAAAATAAAAAAATTTCCTAATATAAATATTTAGTATGTATCAAAAAGAGTATGAATTGGACTTGGTAAGATTCTACTGTTTTGACATAATTTGATAAAGAATGAAACTTTACTGTGGACTTTTCTGATAGGTGACTTGAATATTGGTGACGTTAGCTAATTAAAGGTGATTTGAGTATTTGTTGAGTATCCACGATGTCATTTTGTCAGGGAATCCAGTCCACACTTTGGGCTGACTTGAAACAGTCCTTCCCTCTTTTCTCTTCCTGCCCATTAGCACTATGCTAGATGCTAATAATACCCACTCTCAGGGGAATCACAGTTCACTGCGGGAGAATGTCATGTAAGTCCTTGCTTCTTACTGTTCCCCCAGGTTCAAGGAGAAGAAGGATCCTTTTTCACGTGTACTCTAAATCACCTTCTCAGAAACCTCGCTTTATAAGTTATGTCCTCATTTTTCTGTGTTTTCAACCTCAGCTAACCCCACTAATGCCTTTTCCTTCTTAGTGAAACCTGCTCCAGGACCCTCTTTTAGCTGTTGTCCTTCTTGCCTTTCCAGCCAGACTCCTCCTTGCTTCACATTCAAGCTCAGCCTGTGGGTTTTATTGTGAAATACATCAAATGAAGTATATCATAATTTTATGAAACCTGTACAGTCTATATAGTAATAAACTTAACACCAGTATATCCACCCAGCGTAAGAAATGTAACATTGCCAAGACTTTAGAAAACCACCATGTGTCTCTGTTTGAAACACCTCCACGAAGTCATCTTTACCTTGATTTTTGTGAGTCATTGTCTAACTTTTATTAATAAGTTTATCATTTATGAAGAGTATCTCTAAAAAATGCATGCTTTAGTTTTGTCCTGATTTGGACTTTATTTATTGGACTTCATGCTGTGCGTGTTCTGAGATTTACCTTTTTTCCTCAGCATTAGAATTTTAGTTTTATCCATTTGATGGACATGGTATAACTGGCTGTTCTTACATTTCACTGAATCATTTTGTCATCTTATTACTGATAGAGTTTTCCCAGAGTTTTGCTTTTGTGAACACTGCTGCTGTGAATATTTTGAATGCCTTCTCTGGTGTGCGTGTGCATGTGCAAGAGTTATTTTAGGATATGTACCTCAGAGTTGAATTACTGGATAACAGGTATGTGTGTGTTCAGACTTTAGAAGTGTCAAACTCTTTTTCCTGAATAGATGTACTAGTGTTTACTCCCAGAAGTAATGGAAGTGTGTAGCTGTTCTGCATTCTTCCCAGTTCTTCATGTAGTCAGACTTCTAAATTTTTGCCAGTCTTGTGGTAGAGTTGATATTCCATGGTGGTTTTCATTTGCATTTCCATGATTCCTAATGATGCTGAACATCTTTTTATATGTTTAGTGGGCATTTGGACTTCTCTTTTTTGTGAAATGGTGTTTTGAATATTTTTCCTGCTGTCTTTTTACCATTTATATCTTTTATTTGTCTTTATTTGTATATTTTATTATATGGGTCTTTCATATTGTATGTATGCTCTATACTAATCTTTCCATGTTATACATGGTGCAAGCGTCAATTATGGCTTATCTTTTCACTTTCTTTAATGGTATCTTATGATGAAGAGAAATTTTCGCTTAAAATTTTTTTCTTTTGGGCCTGTGCTTTTATATTTAAGAAGTCTTTCTTCCTTGAAGTTAAGATATTCTCCAATATTGTCTTCTAAGTGTCTCATGGTTTTTACTTCTTACATTAAGTTTATAATACAGGTACAGTTAATTTTTGTTGTTTGGTACCAGGAAGGAGGTCCAATTTTATTTCATTTTTTTCCATGTAGACACTATCATTTATTGTTTTTAAAAAATCCATTCTTCTTTTGTCTGTGTATTACCCAGTCTGTCATGTTGAATGTCTATACATGTTTGGTTCTGTCCCTGGGCTCCCTGTATGGTTCCATTGACCTCTTTCCTTATTCTGGCACAATTCTACACAGTGAGTGATTAATATAGATTCACATTAAGTTGAGATATTTGTTAGATATCAAGAGTGTCTTGGCTTTTCTTGGCCCTTTGTTTTTCCATACAAATTTAACATCAGTTTCCGAGTTCAACAAGGAAAATACTGTTGTGATTCTGATTGTGATGTCATTGAATCTCTTGATGAGTTTGAGGAGAGAATTGGCATCTCTCTTCATTTTGAGTTTTCCAGTCCATAAATTAAGATATTTAGGTCTTCTTTGACTCTCTAGGAATGTATAATTTCTTCATATAGCATCTGTACATTTCAGCTCTTTTCCCTTAACAATGTAGGGACAGCCACATTGTTCCAGTACTATATATTATTATTTTAAAAAAATCTGTCCTCCTTTTACCCGTGTAGAATTTTTTTTTCATTGTTATACTTCTGTACAAGGTAATTTAAAAGAAATACCCATTTTCTAGCCACATTTGCTCCCTTGGTCTCTCGGGATTAATTCCTGCAACAGTATGAAGGGTGGCTGGGCACAAGAAAGAGTATAGCTCAGGGGCCCATACCAGGAGAGAGTTATAGTAGTTCAGAAGCTGGTGGCCTCATCTCACATGGAGGCACTCAGATTTGGAAGGAAGGAATCGACTTAAGAAGGAAGAGTTCTTTATACTTTCAACATCGTTGAGTATGACTTTGAGACCCATGGGTAGAATGTAGTAGGGAATGACCGACAGGGAGTTCAGTTAGAGGGAAGAAGTGTTTTGATTTTGTGCTGGCCATTATTTGAAGTCACGGCTAAATACTCTAATGATGATCGTGTTTGATCCTCATCTAGTGCCTTCCATGTGCTAGGCACTGTTCAAAATGCTTTACTTCAGTTGGATCTCCCCTCGCTTAACTCTTGCAGTCTCACTGAGTTGTAGGTTATAGTTTTATTCTGCTTTACAGATGAAGCGGCATCTGTTTTTCAGAGTAAGTTCTCTAAGGCTGTTCAATTAAAAAGTGGTAGAGTTGGGATTTTAACCTAGGCAGTCTGACCAGAGTCACTGTGTTTAATGATTTTATTATTGTGCTTCCTAAGTAAAGCTGTCAGGTAAGTAGTTATCAGAGACCAATACTAAAAGATAGAGATTTTATGTATTTTATGTTTTTTGCATAGAAGTGATGGTTGCATGTGATGGCATCCTCAACTCAGAAACCACAGAAGGAGCAGAGAAGAGTTCTTACTTGTACCATGGTGGGAAGCAGAAGAGGGTGGCAGTGATGTGGGGTGGCACAGGGGAGTTGAGTTGTGGTGAGGAGGAGGAGTTGTTGTTGTTACAGGGAGCCAAAAATTATTACCTGATGCTGCTCATTTTCAAAGAATGCCTTCCATTTTATGAGAAGTCTCTCATGTCCCCAGGGTATCTACTCTTTCCCTCTAGGAAAGGTAAATACGATGTAAAGATATTTTCATGCTGCTGATACCCTCTTAGTACAGAGTCCAGAGAATTTAGTTTCTGTGATTCTCAATTTTGTAGTATAACTAATGGCTGTGCTGCTAGACTGTTCCTGAAAGTTTATTTAAAAACTCAGATATAACTTATGTCATTGGGTTTTGTTATCTACATAAACCATGAGTGAATGTGGTTCTCAGTAATGATGTGGTGTTTGAATGATTAAATGCAGTAATCCCATAAGAAAATTGTCATTTGAATACTGTAAAGTTGGTGGTAGCGAGCATAGTTTCCTTTAATGCACTCTTATGCTTGATTGAAAGGAAATGTAAAAACAGTATTACAGGTGATTAAATTTTTTTAAAAAATGATTTTGAAGGCTTTTGATAGTCAGAATTAGTTCTTGTTTAACAGAACACCTATGCTAGCATTTGACTTATTTCCAGAATAAATATAATCTGGTAAAAGACACAGTAACAATTAACACTGAGAAGATGTCAAATTCAAGCGACCTGTATACATTTGGATGCCTTCTCCCTTGTCATCACCATCCCTTCATGAAGAAAAATGAAGATGGAGAGTTCATAAACTCTAGTTTACCTTAAGTCATGCAACATCCTTTCCCTTCAGTTTCCTCTCACTTTTTTTTTTTTTAAATGATTGTGGGACAGCATTTACATTGAAGGAGAGTCTGATGGACTGTTCCCCTTCTCTTTTTTCTGCTTCACTTAATCCCTCATGTTCAAATTCAGAGATACACAAAGATGAGCTGAGGTCTATTTTTTTTTAAACTTAGATCTCGTACAAATAATGATGGCTTAACTTGCCACTTATTTCTGAGTGTCATCATTTCTAATCTCCTCCTTTTGTGCCCTTTCCAGTGTATTTCTGGTATTTAATAATTGTTTGTCTTTAATTACTTATCACCTCATTTTTATCTCTCGAGCCACCATGCACTTAGTCATCTCATTTTAACAGGAGTGAAGAAAGATAACTCTAAGGGATTTACTGTCTTTTATGTGATTAATACCACTGATATTAAGGTTCATGAATCATTGATCTCATTGATTGAGATCCATGAATTGTGAAATCCTGACAAGACAGACATGGACTGATAACTCCCTCCCCCCCTCCCCACCCCATGGTGATGGTGGTGAAACTTTACACCATATACAGTATTGTAGGAAGTGTTATTTAATGTTGGTCAGAGAGAATATTGGTTTAAAATTATTTGAAAGTCTTCATTTTATAAACTAGTGCTGATGAGAAAATGTTTAACCTTTAAATAATTCCCTAATCTGGGCAACGTAATGTACCTGATATGAAAATGGCCATCTGTATTAATCTGTAGGCTATACTGCTACATACTTTATATTGGCTCTCTTCTAGTTGATTTAATTATGAGGGGGTATTACAGTGTTTGTATTACTAGTATTCAGATTGATAAAAGAGTAGGAGTTTTAAGTAGCAAAAATGGAGTTGAGTGATTGGGGGGGAGGGGCTGCCTTTTGAACTTTGAAATCTCAAATGCTGTTGCCTTTGCTAATTTTGAAAAAAATCGCTAATGAGCCCCATATTTTGTGATGGCAGCCTATTGAATGTGTACTCTTTCTTCTTGAGCATTTGCTAGTTGCCCTGTCCTTGTTTTATTCATTACACCAATTTGATTTAGACAATATGGCCTTTAACTTGAGGCGCTCTTGAATAAATGAAAAAGATCAAAAGTTTCAAAAAATAAAATTTGCTCTTAATGAGAGTATCAAATAAGAGAACTCCTTTGGTTAATGCTTTATAGAAATGTGGGATCTTTTCTGTGCCACCTAAAGGAGGTCATTCAGAGGCTGGTGAAAATAAACACATCTTGTGTGTTCTATATAAATGACAGAAAGAATAGCCAGCTTGCTTTGATCATGGACTGTCAACCTCTGTTTGACCTTGTGCATTATTAACCCAAACGGGCAGTGCGGTTTAGCCATACCGATAGTGGATGGACAAGAGTCACTAGTTCTTTGAACCACCTTTCCTCTAGAAACAAATGGTCATGTTGAAGGGATGGTTTAGACATCTGAGTGGAATTACTTGAAAGAACAATTAGAATATAAGGAGGAGTGAACAGAGAAGAAAGGTTTGTGTTGAGATGGAGACTGTTTGCTTTATATAACATCTTTTGTCTGTAGGAGAGCTCCTTATATACATTCTGTTGATAGAACATAGAAGTTATTGGTCATTCTTACTGTGAAATTATGTTTTTGCTTTATGTAGATTTAACTTGGGGTCTTCATTGTGAATAAAGATTGGGGAGGTAGCACAGTATTGTTTCAACTTGAATATGTGAAATGTTTTCAAAAAAGCTAACATTAAGACCAGAGAAGTGCTTGGCCTTTCGGTTAGTAATTATCCAGCTTATAAGGAAACAAAAACCTCTGCTGATTCTGTTATTAACCTGGATTCACTAGTAATCAGGTGATCATTTTCCTTTTCAAATAAAAATAATTGGCACTGGGAGAGAAAAATAAGAGTAAGCTTTAGTTTCGGCCTTTTGCAGAACACTGCACAGATAACACAAGCTGTTCTGTTAAACTTAGCTTTTAATACTGTACGTTGTTGATTTTTTTTTTTTTTTAAGCTTAGATGTTTTGATTTTGGGTATTCTAGTTGTATGAGATGGCTTTGGTTCATTGTCAGTTTTAGGTCCTTGTGTAAACTGTCTGGGGCAGCCATCTGAGTCCCCTCACAGCCTCCTTGCTTCAGTTTTCTCTGCTCACCAGAAAGCTTCCCTCCATAGGGAATGTTAATTTAGAATATTGCATTCAGAATATGCAGTTGGGCTGCGTATGTGTCTTACACCAGGTGTGGGTCTCAGAACAGTGCTGGTGCTGAACGACTTTGTTTCCTCCTACTGTTATTTTTTTCATCTCCTTCACTTGTTTAGATACTGGGTGCCAGTGAGTCACACATCTCTATTTCTGACCCCTATCTTCCCATCCAGGATCCAGACCCCTGCATCCTACTGCTTCCTGGACTTCTGTATTTAGATGACTCAGGGGCACCCCCAGTCATTGGGAACCCCTGTGTTAGGCACCTCACCCTTTACCCAGCCATCACATCCTCTCGCCTGTTGCCTTGGCTATTTGCTTGCACTGCCGTCTTCCAGATAGTCTCTGAGTTTTCTTTGATTACTTTGAAAATATCTTTTCCTTCCTCTCTTCGACCTCTCTTCACCCTCTTTTCTTTTGCTCGATGTTATTAGCTCTTTACGTCTTAGGTGGTAATAAATATTCCTCTTGGAACTTGCAGTGAAGCGCTGTGTTCTCATTTTTCCTTGGGCTGCCATGAACTAAACACATCTCTCTCTCTCTCTTTTTTTTTTTTTTTTAAGATTTTATTTATTTATTCATGAGAGACACAGAGAGGGAGAGAGGCAGAGACACAGGCAGAGGGAGAAGCAGGCTCCATTCAGGGAGCCCAATGTGGGAGTTGATCCTGGAACTTCAGGATCACACCCTGGGCTGAAGGCGGCGCTAAACCGCTGAGCTACCCAGGCTGCCCTAGACACATGTCTTTTGAGTATAATCCTTTCCCTCCATTCTGGTCCTTAATGCTGCAGGTATGATACCCATTGTCTCTTCTTAATTTTGCAGTAGAACTTGAGCTTGCTCTCAGCTTCTTTTCTGTGCCCCTCCACGCTTTGCTCTCCTTAACACCCTGCCATGGTTCCTTCCCAGGCGCAGAATGAAGATAAGATTTCTCAGCATAACAAGGTCTTCTTTACAAATTTCTTTCTTGCCTCCCTCTCTAACTTTTCTTGCCACTCTTTCATGGAATTCTTCTTCTCTTTGCATTATATGATTTTGTGTTTTATATACCCTTCCTTTCCCTGGAATATGCTCCCCTTTCTCCTAAATTTGTGCATGTGTGCACGTGTGGCACTTATACCCACACAGGGACAAGTCTGTAAGGTTGTCTCCCTTGTAATTCCCACCCCTTACCTCCAAGGTCTGCAGAGTTAATCACTCTCTATTCTCTGCTACTTCCTAATCCCATACAAACATCTATTGTTGAATATTACATTTTATTGTTTGTTTACATATTTGGCATTCTACTAGATTGTGAGCCTTGAGGTCAGGTTACTGACCTCAGGAAAATTCTTCTCTGTGCAGTTTGTGACCCTCTGACTCTACTGTGTAATGATCTTCTTTTTCTTGGGAAACAGAAACCATTAATAGACTGCTTGTCAACTCTTCCGAGAATGGTCCCTGAAGGCCCCTGTGAATCCCCCGACAGAGCTATCTCTGTCTGTATATTTGCAGAGAGGAGAGACAATATTCTGATTTTCAGATGTCATGTTAAGGGACCCTCTTTTTAAGAAGTCATGCTGTTTCCTTTTTATGTTTTACCTGTAAACTAGGAAGAAACCTGGCTCTTGTCCTAAATGAGGTAAGAAGCTTGTATTTGTCATTGGTACTCTGCATTTTCTTTCTAGAGGGAAGATGTAAAGGGGGTAAGAAATTTTTTTTTGTTTTGTTTTTTGAGTTTTTATTTAAAGTCCAATTAGTTAACATATAGTGTAATATTAGTGTCAGGAGTAGAATTCACTGATTCGTTACTTACATGCAGCACCCAGTGCTCATCACCATCCTTAATCCCCATCATGCATTTAACCCATTCCTCCCACCTCCCCCCAGCAATCCTCAGTTTGTTCTCTGTAGTTAAGAGACTGTTTTATGGTTTGCCTTTCTCTCTGTGCCCCCCTCCCGCCAAGTTCATTTGTCTTGTTTCTTAAATTCCATATATGAGTGGAATCAGATGATATTTGTCTTTCTCCAACTGACTTATTTTGCTTAGTGTAATGCACTCTAGCTCTATCCACATCATTGCAAATGGCCAGATTTCATCCTTTCTTGATGACTAATATTCCATTGTATGTATGGTGTGTGTGTGTGTGCACGTGTGTATGTGTACATATATATATATATATATATCACATCTTCTTTATTCATCAGTTGATGGACATTTGGGCTCTTTCCATAATTTGGCTGTTGATAATGCTGCTGTAAACATCAGGGTGCATGTATCCCTTCGAATCAGTAGTTTTCTATCCTTTTTGTAAATACTTAGTTGTGCAATTGTAGGATTGTAGGGTAGGAATCCTTGTCCCTTCCTGGTCACTTGGTCAGGCTGGCAGAAGTCCAGCTGTGAATGGCAAGACCTTGTTCTCCCTGCCAAACTAAGCAAGCTGGGCCAGCTTTAGGACCTTGACCCTTGACACAATTGAAGCATCTCATCTTGCATCAGAGGATAGAAAAGAAAGGTGTAGATAAAAACCTGGTAGTGTTTGGCTTTGAGTTTGATACACAATTATAATTACTCAGCACATGTTTGTACAGTTAGGTTGAACTGATCCTCCTTTTTTGGGGAAGAGAGTTTAGCATTGTTCTATCTGTACATAAGCATGTCGTCATTAATGTATTATTCTATGTTAAGTGTATAAATTATATACTGTAGCTATATTAATATCATAGCATTTATTTTACATTTGGGTGTTATATTGTTTAGTTTCATTGAATGAGCAAAAAACATCAGGTAAACCATCAAATTTAAAAAAATCAACATGGCTGTTGCAGGGTAGGAAGCAGAAGCACTGGTAAGGTTACCTTGAGAAAGGATATTGTGAAGAAGCCAAATAGATCTATGCAGACAGTGATACTGTTGAAGACCATATTTCTCTGGAGTTGTTTACAAGTTAGGTCTTATCATCATACCATGTGTGAGTTCATATTATTCAAGTCTTAAGGCATGGTTGTTTTTAGTCTGTTTTCTGTTGTTGCAAGGACTTTGTAATTTTTTTCCCCCATCAGCTAGTCTGAGGTTTTGGAGGAACACGCTTTCTGGAAACATGAATGAAGAACTCTCTGTTGATTCCTAAAGTGAAGGATGAGAGTTATAAAGTTCAGAGCAGATTTTGACCAGTTCCTTGTTACAGGCTTTAGGTAGCTTGCCTCCTAACTGAGGGAGAACATGGAGATGAGTGGTAGTATCGGGAGATGATTATGTGGTGCATCCCATTGAGAAACTTGATGGGAAATAAAGGAGAAAATGTATTTTGGGGTTGAACTTCTGATGGATTTAAACAAAGTGAGGGGGATCCCTGGGTGGCGCAGCGGTTTGGCGCCTGCCTTTGGCCCAGGGCGCGATCCTGGAGATCCAGGATCGAATCCCACGTCGGGCTTCCGGTGCATGGAGCCTGCTTCTCCCTCTGCCTGTGTCTCTGCCTCTCTCTCTCTCTCTCTCTCTCTCTCTCTCTGTGACTATCATAAATAAATAAAAATTAAAAAAAAAATAAAAAAAATAAACAAAGTGAGGGAATAGTTAACAGTTGAAGGATTAGTAACTTATTTTTCAAATCAGGAACAGAAAAAGCAGTTCAGATGTAGTAAAGTCATCTTAAAATGCAAAACTGAGTTTTGCAGTTATCTAAAATCTTTTTGGTGAGCAGTATTTTGCATATTTCATGATTACTGTTACATCAACAGTTGCTTTGTTTTGCAATTTTAAGCAAGAGAGTAAGTGAAAGAGGTCAGTGTATTATGTACTGGCAACAGCTGGCTGATAGTGTTGAATACTTACGTAATTAAATATATGTGTTGGCTGTTGTCCTAACGACTCTGTAGGTGGAGGCCCCAGAAAGCATGCAGAAACTTGCTTTAGCAGGATTAAAGAAGAAATGAACATGATCTGAGCCTGTGCTTTCAGCCAAAAGTGATTTCCTATTGTTTTGGTTTCAAAGACATTCTACTTATTCTTGATGTGTATGTTTATACAACAGAGAAAAAGACTCTTGTGTTTTTTTCTCCCCTTATTGTATGCTTTAAGTGCAAGAAACATAATCTTTTTAATTTTTAGTCACTCAGGGGCATTGTTTAATAACTGATAATAAATGAATTAAAAAAACCAACTGACCTTTAAACCTACAGACAGTGATAACTAAGATATTATTATGTTTACTGTTTCTGTTCCTTGCTGTTGATGCACTTAGGTTTAGGTGTTCTCTGGGCCAATTTAAAGGGTTTCTTGGATTTTGGACCACGTTAAGGCATGGTTGTCTGTGATCATGGAAAATTGGATAGTGTGGCTGTGAAGGATAAACAGAATCCACAGGTAAAATGCAACTGTACTGTTGGCTAATAGCCTTATCTGGGGAGGCAAATCCTATTCAAAGTACCCTGTGCTTATTTCTATGACTGTTTTTATAGCTCAAGGGCTGAGGCCAGTCCTTAAGGCACCTTTGAATACAGGCTTTGATGACTAGATAGCACCTTTGTGGGTGTCAGAAAAAGATGGCAGTCCTTGTAGACACAATCCGGCATGGCTATGTGTGGCTGTCCCACATAAATAACCCTGTATTTAGCCGTCTCTTTATGCCATTTCAGAGTTCCTGAGTGGCAGTCACTATGTCTTTTATCTGTATCCTGGCACCTAAGTAACAGCGGTTGACCATGATGATTGAACTAGTGAATGAGCCAAGTCATATGTTTGCTTTCTCTGTATGTTTATTCTTCTGCCCCTACCATCACCTGCCTCTGTCAGAACAAGTGTCTTCCTCTACCATCACCTGCCTCTGTCAGAACAAGTGTCTTCCTCTGTAGTTTTTCATAGAAATTTTTCTGTTTCCCTGCTTTCTATTAGATTGCATCATTTAGAAATTAGGTTAGGCTGCATGTCCTAGAAAGCTCAAAAAGTAGAGGCTTAAATAAGGTGGGGGATTTATTTTTCTTATATGACCCAAATTTATAGTTAGGAAGTTGCTGACTTTGGTTTACCAGTTCAGGGATGTGCATGCTAAGTCTCTGCCATGTTATTGATCTTTCTGTTATGGTGTAAAGTGAATGTTACCCTCTAGCCATTGTGTGTATTTTCTAAAAAGGAGGAAGTACCAGATGGGACAGTGCCCCTTGACTTTGTCTCTCCTTTAAAGGGGCTCTATAGGAAGTCCCACTCAAAACTGTATGCCTATATCCCAGTGTCTGTGGAACCATATCATATGACTATTCTATAAGGGAAGTTAGGGAATGTATTTTTGTTTCAGACTAGTCACATTGTTGCTTCTAACAGAATTGAGGTTCTTTTGGTAAGGAAGAAAGGGAGAACTTTATCTGGGGCTAACCTGATGTCTTTGCTATAGATTGTAAACTTTGGGGACAAAATACATATTTCGTTTCTTATTTGTCATGATCCATGTATTGGATTAGGTTCTCAATATACTTTTAGACAAATGATGCTTCTTTCTCCTGTTTTCTTTTTTAAGAACATTTAAGAAATAACATAGGTGCCACTTGAGAACTTTTTCTCTTTGGTTACCTTGATCCGACTCTGATGAAGTAATAACAAAATATACAGGAAGAGCTTATGGCTTAGATATTGCACACAATAATACTACTATTACTAACAATGATGGTAATGTTAAGGAGTTGGGATTTTCAAATACTTTCTGCTCTTTAGACCTGCAGTTAGCATTATTTGAAATGAAACCTATAAGGAAGGTGTTTCGTCTTTGCTATGATTCAGTTTTGTGATACAATAATTTATGAACCTGGCTTAGAAACTAGAAATTTTTAAAGAATTTAGATAGAAAACAAAAATAAAGTTTAAAATTGAATAGCGTAGAATTCAATGTCCAGTTGGAAGACAGGTTGAGACTTAAATTCATTCTGTAATTAAATGTTAGAAAGCAGTATTTTATATAATTCTGAAAAGTTTGTTTCAGCTGAGAACAATGCTGCTTTTCACTAAAATAGAAATTTAGTATTGTACATCTAATGTGAAAAAAAATGGAGAATTAGAGGTAACCATTAAAAATCTAACCAATGGGAAGAGTCCTATAAAACCTGCTGTAGATTTTTTTGTCAGTTGGTGCCAGTGGATATTATTAGAGGAAAGTTAAGGTTAAGGTTAAGATCAAATTCACACCCTGAAAGCACCCGGAACATTCAGCAACAGTGTCTTTTTGTGTCCCTGCAGAGATACACTGTTAAACCATTGTTACGAACCACCCAGACAAATTTATGTTCTAATGACCCATTCTTCAGTGTTTTTCTTCTTTTGTTGAATGTGTGTGTAAACGCTTGTCTGCTTTCTCAGTGTAGATGCATCGAGAAAGAAAACTGGGAGAATCACATGATAGAAACTGTTCTGGGAAAGTACAAATTAATGTGTATGTCAAGGATCTCTTTCACAGCATGTTCTAGAATCCACAGCTCATTCTTTGTGCCAGGCAGTGACATGTTTTCTAGCTCATAAATTTCTTTTCTAAGGGGTCGGATAAGAAAAGTTTATGTCAAAACTAAAAAGTTTAATTTGATGTTTTCCTTAAACACATGTCAATATTTTATGATAGTTATGGAAGAGAAAGACATTTTTCTTTGAATGAGAAAATGTTGGCATATTTTATAGTTTTTTTGGTCATTTGTGGTTGAAGCATAGATTAATTTATCGTTTTGATGTTCTTACCATTTTAATAATTAACAAAGATTTTGGTATACTTGATAAAGTAAATTTTAAAATGGTAATTAAAAAAATTAAAATAGGGCAGCCCGGGTGACTCAGCGGTTTAGCTCCGCCTTCAGCCCAGGGCGTGATCCTGGCGACCTGGGATTGAGTCCCAGGTCCGGCTCCCTGTGTGGAGCCTGCTTCTCCCTCTGCCTGTGTCTCTGCCTCTCTCTCCTCTCTGTGTTTCTCATGAATAAATAAATAAAATCTTAAAAAAATAATTAAAATAGAACTGATGGGTATTCTTTGAGCAAATCTTGGGCACATGGCATTTTGAGTGTATATTTCTGCTCCCCTCATTATCCTTCCTACTGCCTACCTGATTTCAGGTAAGTGGTTGAGCGTTAGAACTGGATGTCTGAGGAGAACCCTGACGTGGGTGAGACAGTGGGTCTTGGGAAGAAACTTCACTGTGTAGGGGCATTAGAAGAGGAGCCCTTTCTGTATTCCTAGTGGAAGAGAGTAAGGTCAAAGACCAGGAATGAGGGAAATATTTCCTCTCCTAAAACTGAATGGCAGTATATCTGAACCTGTCAGGCAGGCTTTTTTTTCTTTCTTTCTTTTTTTTTTTTAGATGACAGCTTTTGGTAAAGTTCGCAGTGCAGCGAAGTGTGATTCCCCCACCGCCCATTTTCATATAATTTGGGTTCCCTAAACTGTTTAAGAAAATGCCTTGTGTTTATATATGAAATATAGTTAGATTCTAGATATTGCAAATGTATTTTTTACCTACATGAGTGTTCACTGGGACATTCAAAACTTATTCAGGTTGTGAAGAAGTCTTTGTATAGGACAGACCAGTGCATTTGGAGACTGCAAGTGCCACTTAGTGGACAGATGTCCACTAAGATGTCCAGTAAGAGTTCCATCCTTACTGATGGTCAGAGAAATACAAATTAAAATGGGATACTGTATTTTGCTGAGTATTTTAGATTTTTTTTTTCCCCCCAGGAGATCCTGTGCCTCTAAGATTGTGGGTAAATGTTACTCTGATACACTGCCAGCACATTCAAATATATTTGAATTACTGCCATCTTTTGGGAAAGTAATTGTTTGATAAGAAAATATGCCCCTTAATTGAGGAATTCTGTGTTTTATGACTGTCTCCCCTACAGATAGGAAAAGACTTGCCTGTAAGGATAGGGATATAATCACTGATTGCATTATTGTTTATAGCAACACAGAGTGCTACAACGCTCTTACTCCTCCACTCTCCACACCCCTTCCATGTTCTGTCCTCTCTCTCTGTTCTTCCTCCCTGCCTTCAACTGTATATCCTGGAATAATTCCATGGAGGTATAGATAAAGCTTCCTTATCCTTTCATTTATGGATTTAAAGCTTCTTTACTTATTCTTGGATTCATGGATTCATAGAAATAGGGTTCTGTTTTATGTACATGATATTTTATTTAACCACTTAGCTTCTGATGGACATTTAGTTTTTTTCTAGTAATAAGCTATTATAAATATTGTCTATGAACATGTTTTGACTGGGACTTTATACAGCCTTAAAATTTTTTTTAACTTGCATCTTGAAATAATATCATACTACAGAAAAGATGGCAGAAGTAGTGCAAAGACTTCCGATACACCTCTCACTCCACTTCTGTAATATTCAGGTATCTTACATTACCATAATGCAGTTAACAAAGCAAGAAATTAATATTGATTTGATACAATTAACTATTATATGGATTTTTTTTAAGGATTTTATTTATTTGAGAAAAAGAGGGAGAGAAATAGTGAGGGAGAGCATAAGCAAGGGGAGAGGGAGAAGCAGACTCCCTACTGAGCAGGGAGCCTGATGTGGGGCTCTATCCCAGGACCCCGGGATCATGACCTGAGCCACCCAGGTGCTTATACAGATCTTACCTGTTGTCTTTTTTTCTAGTTCTGGTTCCCATTTTGGGTCTCACATTGTATTTAATTGTCATGCCAGTCTCGTTCAATCTGGAACAGTTTCTCTGTCTGTCTTTTATGACTGACACTTTTTGGAGACTAGTGGTCAGTTATGTTGTAAAGTGTTACCTAATTAGAGCTTTTCTGGCATTTCCTAATGATTAGCTTCATTTGTGCATTTTATCAAGACTGCAGTAGTGATAGATACGTGTCCTCAGTAGGTCACTCGTACCAAGGAGATTCTGGGTGTTGTAACATCCCTTTATAGCTAACTTTAACATACAGTAACAAGTGTTAAATTTAGTTCATGAGGTAGTGGCTTTTGGCTTTCTCCACTGTAAAGTTACTATCTTCCCCTTTGGAATTAAAAAGTATTTGGTGATACTTTGGGATTATGCAAATAATGTTTCTCATCATGCTTTTACCATAAAATTTTGCCATTGATTATTCTTGCCTTCTACAATTAATACTGTAGTAAGTATCCAGTGGTGATTTTTCTATTTCCATCATGCTCCCTACATTAATTAATTGGAATCTTGCTGTAAGGAAGAGAGTGGACTCTTATTTATTTATTTCATTATAGAGTCAAATTATTTATTTATTCTGTGGAGCATAATAATCCCTTACTATTATTGTTTTATTGCTCAGAGTGTTCTTGAGTTGACCAGTGGAGACTCCTTTAGGTTGACTCCTTTTTGGTGCTTAAGATAGTCCAGGCTCATCTTGTTCTCTCCTTGCTTCAGTCCTGGATTGAGCGATTTCTTCAAGGAGCCTGGTTCCTTTCATTGGTGAATGGGATAAAGACACCCAGTCTGAGCACTTGTCTGTTCTTTGCTACTGGGATGTCATTGCTTCTAGGCAATATTAGTGGACAAAGTTAGATAATGTTAGTGGACAGAGTTAGGAAATATATATATATATATATATATATATATATATATATACACACACACACACACACACACACACACATACACACACATTTATATCTGTAGGTATTAAAATGCATGAGGTCATATTACTCTCTCTGATTCTATTTCAATTGCATGGGATTTATTTCTAACTTTCCCTCCTTTCTCATATGTAACTCCATTCTATAGCAGCGAAAAACACACCTCTCATTTCCCACCACATGTTATTTGTTCAATCTATTAAGCATATAGAGTAGTTTAGGAATTAGTAACCCAGCCTCCTGTGAAAAAGACATTTTACTAACTAGAACATAATGTTTAAGTTTTTTTTGTCTTTAATCTTATACAACCCAAATGTTGCTTTCCAAAGTTAGATTGAATGTGGTTATGTTATTAATTTGTGATTCAATTAAGTTAATTTGAAGCCACTTCTATTCCATTATGGATTCTGCCCACTTCCTGCCTGGTTTTATTTTATTTTATTTTTTTATGAGGATGAAAAACATTAGCATGGTTTTCAAAGTCAGAACTATGTTAAATATTTTATTGAGAGAAGGATCAGTGTCTTGTCATCCTTCCCACCCTCCCTATTACTCTGTTCTTACCATCCTCCTCACCTCCATCCCCAGAAGCTTCTGGCTTATTCTTCCTTTTTTTTCTACATATAAGCACAAGTCATGTTGTGATTTTCCTGTTTCTATCATGCCTTTTATATTTATTAATTAGAATTTTACTATGAAGAACTGGTTTTTTCTCCCTACTTGTTTATTCAATTATTTATACCAGTATGGATTCAGGGTTATTTATTCCATGGGTTTATGGCCCAAATTCTGTAATTTTTAAAAATTTCCCTTTGTTTTTTACTTAACTGATAGCATATTCTAGATACTCTTTTATTCTGTAATATAGCCTGGGAGCTTTTTATCAGGTGATAAGAGACCATCCTCATTCTTTCATATGGCTGCACAGCACTCCACTGGAGCCATATCAGGGTTTATTCTACTGCTTTCTTATGTGTGTACATTTAGGTTGTTTCTGTTATTTTATGATTCCAAAGTGCTGCAGTAAGTAAACTTTGGCACATAGATTTTTATATTGTTGGAAGTGTGTCTTCAGGATACGTTTCTAGAGTGGAGACTGCTAGGTTTAAAAGGCAAGTGCATAAAGAGATCTTACCAAAATACTCTCCAAAAGGGCTGTGCTAATTTGCATTCTTAATTGACAGTTGTGAGAATTGGACATTCCCATGGCCCCTCAAACAGAGTGTTGTTCCTAGATGTTTTATAATTCCACCATTCAGTCAGGGTGCATGGTGTGTCAGAGTTATCACTTTCATTTCCCTCTTCCTCTTGTTGGACCATTTTTAGATCTTTGTTCATTGTTTGTGTCTTTTTCTTATTTTTTATCAGCTGTCTCAGTTTTTATAAGTTTTTTTTATGTATTACAGATATTTGCCTGTAATATATGTCACAGACATGTTTTCCTAGGTTTTCAGTTACCTTTCTGACTATGCTTATGGTTTCAGTGACTCATATATAACACTTCATTAAGTTTGTAAAGTGTTTTTTTTCCCCAATTTTTCCTGACCTTTGAGTCCTAGTTAAGCCCACCTTTCTGTACACTGAAAGTGAAGAGAAGTTCACTTATGGTTTCTTCTGTTGATTTGGTTTCACTCTTTTGCATTTGAAGAATGCATGCACCCTGATCCATTTGCTTATATGTATGCTTATGTACCATGTTGAGGTATGGATCTGCTTTCATCCTGTTCAAATAGCTACTTAATTGTCACAGCACTCTTTATTAAACATCTTATTTTTATTCCAGTGTTTCGAGATGCCACTGATAAAGATGATGTATGATACAATGTATTACATTTCCAATTTATCTACGTCTAATTTGAGCTTCCTGCTTTATCCCATGGGTCTATTTGTTTACGTTCCTTCTACTCTATGTTTGTGGAAGTCTTACTTAGGAGCTGATATCTGGTAGAGTTAATCTCTCCTTATGTTTTTTCATTTTTCATGTTTTTTTCTCACTATTCTTGAACGCCAGTTTCTTCAAATGAACTTTACTATCATCTTTCTAACTCCATGACAAAAGTAGTTGGTACTTTTCCTAGTAAATAAAAATTAATCTTAAATTAACTTGGAAAGACTATTTTTATGATGTTGATTCATCCTATCCAAGAATAGGAGGTGGTCCTTCTGTTACTTTCAGGAGTGTTTTAAACCTTTTTCCCAATATAGGTTTGGAATGTATCTTGTTAAGTTTATCCCTAAAAATTTTATGGTTTTTGTTGCTATCTTAAATGCTTTTTCTACCTCTGATGAAGATTCTATAATTTGTCTTCAAATTGGTTATTGTTTGTGTCTATAAAGGCTATTGTTACTTTATGTTTATTTTATAATTTAACTTAATTTTTATTGTTAATATTTATCATTTTTAATTAGATTTTCCAGATGCACGGTCATTTCTTCTGCAAATAGAGTTTGGTTCTTTAACCAATTTTTAGCCTTTAATTTATTTCTCTTGCCTAATTACATTGACAGTAACCTCACTGGCTTGAGGATAGGGAGAGCTTCTTGGAGGATATTCACTGGACAGGAGAGAAGTTTCTGTCTTCTGTAAATCAGAATTTACTGGAAATATCTCTTAGCTCCCTTTTTCTGAGGGGTCTTTTGGGACATTTTCCATTTCATACCATCTGGCTCTATTTTAGACTGAAATCCTTTCACACTTGCAACTTCTGTTTAGTTTTATAAGGGTGGTTAGAACATTATTTGGTGCATGGATATTTATAAGTGTTACAATTTTGTTGTCACTTATGGCTTTAAAATTAAAGTGCTCTTTTCAATGTTTAATTCTTTTTGCCTGAATTCTACCTTGCTCTCTTTTGTCAGTTACACCTTTGTATATTCTTTTAATTGTGGCCATTCTAAACTATGCTTAACATGTGTCTCTCCCGTGTAGAATAGCATTGGGTCTTACTTTTATGAGCCAGATTTGAAATTTTGTTGTTTTGTTGATATGATTAATAAATTTGGTCTCAAGTCTGTGGTGATAATTTTGTAATTATATGTTATTTTGTATTTGCACTATTTCTCTATGATATATATATATATATATATATATATATATATTAAGATTAATGACATTATTTAGGAACATTTGTATTATTCTGTGGTTACCTTTCCCTCTGAACCTTTTAAATACCTGTGAGAGGGAGGAGGGGCAAGATGGCAGAAGAGTAGGGTCTCCAAATCACCTGACCCCATCAAATTACCTAGATAACCTTCAAATTATCCTGAAAATCTATGAATTCGGCCTGAGATTTAAAGAGAGAACAGCTGGAATGCTACAGTGAGAAGAGTTCGCGCTTCTATCAAGGTAGGAAGACGGGAAAAAAGAAATAAAGAAACAAAAGGCCTCCAAGGGGGAGGGGCCCGCGAGGAGCCGGGCTGAGGCCGGGGCGAGTGTCCCCAGGACAGGAGAGCCCCGCCTGGAGAAGCAGGAGCTGCACCAACCTTCCCCGCGGAAAGGGGCCCGCAGGGAGGTGGAGCAGGACCCAGGAGGGCGGGGATGTCCTCGGGCTCCTGGGGACACTAACAGGCACCTGCGCCCCAGGAGAGCGCCCCGAGCTCCCTAAAGGCTGCAGCGCGCACGGCGGACCCGGAGCAGCTCGGAGGGGCTCGGGCTGCGGGGTGGGAGCGCGAATCCAACAGCGCAGGCCCCGGAGCACTGGGCGCCGGGACACAGCCCAGGATCCGGCCTCCCCCGGGACAGGCAGAGGCCGGGAGGGCCCAGGACAGCGAGGACGCTCCTGCCCCGAGCTGAGCAGATCAGCGGCCCCGCCCTGGAGCCTCCAGGCCCTGCAGACGGAGAGCCCCGGAGTTACTGCGGGAGCTGACTCCAGGGCTGCAGAGCTGGCGCCGCCACTGTGGCTGTTCCTCCTGGGGCCTCACGGGGTAAACAGCCCCCACTGAGCCCTGCACCAGGCAGGGGGCAGAGCAGCTCCCCCCAGTGCTAACACCTGAAACTCAGCACAGCAGGCCCCTCCCCCAGAAGACCAGCTAGACGGACCAGTTCCAGGGGAAGTCAAGGGACTTAAAGTATACAGAAGCAGAAGATACTCCCCCGTGGTTTTTTTTTTGTTGTTGTTGTTTTTGTTTGTTTTTTTTTTTTTTTTTGCTTTTTGATTTGGTTCTTTCCCCCACTCTTTTTTTTCCTTTCTTTCTTTTTCTTTCTCTTTTTCTTCTCTTTTTTTCTTCCTTTTTTCTTTTTTCTTTTTCTCTTTTCTTTCCTTCTTTCTCTCCTCTCTTTTTCTCCTTTTCCCAATACAACTTGCTTTTGGCCACTCTGCACTGAGCAAAATGACTAGAAGGAAAACCTCACCTCAAAAGAAAGAATCTCTCTCCCACAGAGTTACAAAATCTGGATTACAATTCAATGTCAGAAAGCCAATTCAGAAGCACTATTATACAGCTACTGGTGGCTCTAGAAAAAAAGCATAAAGGACTCAAGAGACTTCATGACTGCAGAATTTAGACCGAATCAGGCAGAAATTAAAAATCAATTGAATGAGATGCAATCCAAAGTAGAAGTCCTAAGGACGAGGGTTAACGAGGTGGAAGAACGAGTGAGTGACATAGAAGACAAGTTGATGACAAAGAGGGAAACTGAGGAAAAAAGAGACAAATAATTAAAAGACCATGAAGATAGATTAAGGGAAATAAACGACAGCCTGAGGAAGAAAAACATATGTTTAATTGGGGTTCCCGATAGTTAATAGTTAAGCTTGCAAATTCCAAAGATAAAGAGATCCTTAAAGCAGCACGAGACAAGAAATCCCTGACTTTTATGGGGAGGAGTATTAGGGTAACAGCAGACCTCTCCACAGAGACCTGGCAGGCCAGAAAGGGCTGGCAGGATATATTCAGGGTCCTAAATGAGAAGAACATGTAACCAAGAATACTTTATCCAGCAAGGCTCTCATTCAAAATGGAAGGAGAGATAAAGAGCTTCCAAGACAGGCAGGAACTGAAAGAATATGTGACCTCCAAACCAGCTCTACAAGAAATTTTAAGGGGGACTCTTCAAATTCCCCTTTAAGAAGAAGTTCAGTGGAACAATCCACAAAAACAGGGACTGAATAGATATCATGGTGACATTAAACTCATCTCTCAATAGTAACTCTGAACGTGAACGGGCTTAATGACCCCATCAAAAGGCGCAGGGTTTCAGATTGGATAAAAAAGCAGGACCCATCTATTTGCTGTCTACAAGAGACTCATTTTAGACAGAAGGACACCTACAGCCTGAAAATAAAAGGTTGGAGAACCATTTACCATTCAAATGGTCCTCAAAAGAAAGCAGGGGTAGCCATCCTTATATCAGATAAACTAAAATTTACCCCGAAGACTGTAATGAGAGATGAAGAGGGACACTATATCATACTTAAAGGATCTATCCAACAAGAGGACTTAACAATCCTCAATATATATGCCCCGAATGTGGGAGCTGCCAAATATTTAAACCAATTCATAACCAAACTGAAGAAATAACCAAACTGAAGAAACTAATACACTTATACTTGGTGACTTCAGTCTAGCTCTTTCTATACTCGATAGGTCCTCTAAGCACAACATTTCCAAAGAAACGAGAGCTATAAATGATACACTGGACCAGATGGATTTCACAGATATCTACAGAACTTTACATCCAAACTCAACTGAATACACATTCTTCTCAAGTGCACATGGAACTTTCTCCAGAATAGACCACATCCTGGGTCACAAATCAGGTCTGAACCGATACCAAAAGATTGGGATCGTCTCCTGCATATTCTCAGACCATAATGCCTTGAAATTAGAACTAAATCACAACAAGAAGTTTGGAAGGACCTCAAACACGTGGAGGTTAAGGACCATCCTGCTAAAAGATGAAAGGGTCAACCAGGAAATTAAGGAAGAATTAAAAAGATTCATGGAAACTAATGAGAATGAAGATACAACTGTTCAAAATACTTGGGATGCAGCAAAAGCAGTCCTAAGGGGGAAATACATCGCAATACAAGCATCCATTCAAAAACTGGATAGAACTCAAATACAAAAGCTAACCTTCAATATAAAGGAGCTAGAGAAAAAACAGCAAATAGATCCTACACCCGGCAGAAGAAGAGAGTTAATAAAGCTTCGAGCAGAACTCAACGAAATTGAGACCAGAAGAACTGTGGAACAGATCAACAGAACCAGGAGTTGGTTCTTTGAAAGAATTAATAAGATAGATAAACCATTATCCAGCCTTATTAAAAAGAAGAGAGAGAAGACTCAATAAAATCATGAATGAGAAAGGAGAGATCACTACTAACACCAAGGAAATGCAAACGATTTTAAAAACATATTATAGGGATCCCTGGGTGGCACATGGTTTGGCGCCTGCCTTTGGCCCAGAGCGCGATCCTGGAGACCTGGGATCGAATCCTACTTCGGGCTCCCGGTGCATGGAGCCTGCTTCTCCCTCTGCCTATGTCTCTGCCTCTCTCTCTCTCTCTCTCTCTCTCTCTCTGTGTGACTATCGTAAATAAATAAAAATTAAAAAAACATTATAAACAGCTATATGCCAATAAATTAGGCAATCTAGAAGAAATGGACGCATTCCTGGAAAGCCACAAACTACCAAAACTGGAACAGGAAGAAATAGAAAACCTGAATAGGCCAATAACCAGGGAGGAAATTAAAACAGTCATCAAAAACCTCCCAAGACTCAAGAGTCCAGGGTCAGATGGCTTCCCAGGGAATTCTATCAAACATTTAAGGAAGAAACCATACCTATTCTACTAAAGCTGTTTGGAAAGATAGAAAGAGATGGAGTACTTCCAAATTTGTTCTATGAGGCCAGCATCACCTTAATTCCAAAACCAGACAAAGACCCCACCAAAAAGGAGAATTACAGACCAATATCCCTGATGAACATGGATGCAAAATGTCTCAACAAGATACTAGCCAGTAGGATCCAACAACACATTAAGAAAATTATTCACCATGACCAAGTAGGATTTATCCCCGGGACACAAGGCTGGTTCAACACTCGTAAAACAATCAATGTGATTCATCATATCAGCAAGAGAAAAACCAAGAACCATATGATCCTCTCATTAGATGCAGAGAAAGCATTTGCCAAAATACAGCATCCATTCCTGATCAAAACCCTTCAGAGTGTTGGGATAGAGGGAACATTCCTCAACATCTTAAAAGCCATCTACGAAAAGCCCACAGCAAATATCATTTTCAATGGGGAAGCACTGGGAGCCTTTCCCCTAAGATCAGGAACAAGACAGGGATGTCCACTCTCACCACTGCTCTTCAACATAGTACTGGAAGTCCTAGCCTCAGCAATCAGACAGCAGAAAGACATTAAAGGCATTCAAATTGGCAAAGAAGAAGTCAAACTCTCCCTCTTCGCCGATGACTTGATACTCTACATAGAAAACCCAGAGGCCTCCACCCCAAGATTGCTAGAACTCATACAGCAATTTGGTAGCGTGGCAGGATACAAAATCAGTGCCCAGAAATCAGTGGCATTTCTATAAACTAACAATGAGGCTGAAGAAAGAGAAATTAAGGAGTCAATCCCATTTACAATTGCACCCAAAAGCATAAGATACCTAGGAATAAACCTAACCAAAGAGGTAAAGGATCTATACCGTAGAAACTACAGAACACTTCTGAAAGAAATTGAGGAAGACACAAAGAGATGGAAAAATATTCTATGCTCATGGATTGGCACAATTAATATTGTGAAAATGTCAGTGTTACCCAGGGCAATTTACATGTTTAATGCAATCCCTATCAAAATACCATGGACTTTCTTCAGAGAGTTAGAACAAATTATTTTAAGATTTGTGTGAAATAAGAAAAGAATTCCCAGGGGAATTTAAAAAAAGAAAACCATATCTGGGGGCATCACAATGCCAGATTTCAGGTTGTACTACAAAGCTGTGGTCATCAAGACAGTGTGGTACTGGCACAAAAACAGACACATAGATCAATGGAACAGAAGAGAGAACCCAGAAGTGGACCCTGAACTTTATGGTCAACTAATATTCGATAAAGGAGGAAAGACTATCCATTGGAAAAAAGACAGTCTCTTCAATAAATGGTGCTGGGAAAATTGGACATCCACATGCAGAAGAATGAAACTGGACCACTCTCTTTCACCATACACAAAGATAAACTCAAAATGGATGAAAGATCTACATGTGAGACAAGATTCCATCCAAATCCTAGAGGAGAACACAGGCAACACCCTGTTTGAACTCAGCCACAGTAACTTCTTGCAAGATACATCCATAAAGGCAAAAGAAACAAAAGCAAAAATGAACTATTGGGACTTCATCAAGATAAGAAGCTTTTGCACAGCAAAGGATACAGTCAACAAAACTAAAAGACAACCTACAGAATGGGAGAAGATATTTGCAAATGACGTATCAGATAATGGGCTAGTTTCCAAGATCTATAAAGAATTTATTAAACTCAACAGCAAAGAAACAAACAATCCAATGATATAATGGGCAAAAGACATGAACAGAAATCTCACAGAGGAAGACATAGACATGGCCAACATGCACATGAGAAAATGCTCTGCATCACTTGCCATCAGGGAAATACAAATCAAAACCACAATGAGATACCACCTCACACCAGTGAGAATGGGGAAAATTAACAAGGCAGGAAGCCACAGATGTTGGAGAGGATGCGGAGAAGGGGATCCCTCTTGCACTGTTGGTGGGAATGTGAACTGGTGCAGCCACTCTGGAAAACTGTGTGGAGGTTCCTCCAAGAGTTAAAAATAGACCTGCCCGACGATCCAGCAATTGCACTGTTGGGGATTTACCCCAAAGATTCAGATGCAATGAAACGCCGGGACACCTGCACCCCGATGTTTCTAGCAGCAATGTCCACAATAGTCAAACTGTGGAAGGAGCCTCGGTGTCCATCGAAAGATGAATGGATAAAGAAGATGTGGTTTATGTATACAATGGAATATTACTCAGCCATTAGAAACGACAAATACCCACCATTTGTTTCAAGGTGGATGGAACTGGAGGGTATTATTCTGAGTGAAGTAAGTCAATCGGAGTAGGACAAACATTATATGTTCTCATTCATTTGGGGAATATAAATAACCGTGAAAGGGAATATAAGGGAAGGGAGAAGAAATGTGTGGGAAATAACAGAAAGGGAGACAGAACATAGAGACTTCTAACTCTGGGAAAGGAACTAGGGGTGGTGGAAGGGGAGGAGGGCGGGGGGTGGGGGTGAATGGGTGACGGGCACTGGGGGGGGCACTTGACGGGATGAGCACTGGGTGTTATTCTGTATGTTGGTAAATTGAACACCAATAAAAAATAAATTTATTTAAAAAAAAGGCAACAGGAAGTTGGTCACATACAACATTAAAGCAAACCACCTTCTCTAAAAATAAATAAATAAATAAATAAATAAATAAATAAATAATAAATAAATAAATACCTGTGATCCTCTGTTACCCATTTAATTGTTTACCATCTGTTGTGTTAGAGTTTAATGATACCCTTTAACTTCTGACTTGCCAAGCAAAGAACTTATTTTACTTTCTCACCTCCTTTCCCTTCTTTGCATTTTTTTGTGTTACTTCTGTTTGTTATAACATATTCGATTTGCATATTAATCTTCAACTTTAAAAGCTTAATGACCCCACCTTTATTTTATTTGTTGATTTACAGTTAGACATATGAATGGCCTTACACTTTTTTTCCTGTCATTTGTTAGGTGCATTAAGCTAGATTCTTTAAGAAGGGATGGTGATTGTTTTATGTTTAAAACTTTTTTTTTTTAAGATTTTATTTATTAATTCATGAGAGACACAGAGAGAGACAGAGGCAGAGACACAGGCAGAGTGAGAAACAGGCTCCATGCTGGGAGCCCAACCTGCAACTTGATCCTGGGTCTCCAGGATTAGGCCCTGGGTTGAAGTCTTAGCTGAACTGCTGAGCTACCTGGCTGCCCTAAAACTGTTTTTATAAGACATTGATACCTGAAGAACAGCTTGGTAGGATATAAAACCCATTATTGATACTTTGTTTCATTGACTTTCTAAACAGTGATGTTTCATTGTTGCCTTGCATTGTGCTAGACAACTCTGATGCCAGTCAGATTTGTTTTCCTTTGTTCATTGTTTTATCCTTCTTTTTGCTAAGAGGGCTTGAGGTTTTTTTTTGTTTGTTTTAATCATTGAAGTCTAGGAGTTTCCTAAGATATGTCTGGGAGTTGATTGTTTCAGGTAAATTCTTCCAAGTGTGGGTTGGCACTTTCAATATGTGGATTCAGATCTTTTATTTCTGCAACATTTTTTTAGATTATACTTTTAAATATTGGTTTTACCTCCCCTCAGTATTTTTGTTTTTTTGCTCTTCTGTTGAGACTCCAGTTTTATGAATGTTATTCCTTCTTTCCTGTTTTATAATTCTACCACTTCTCTCTTTTTTTAGACTTATTTATCTCATTTTCATTGTCTTGATGGTTTTACTACATTTCTTCTATACTCTCTATTAAATTTTTATTAGGATTTTAGAATGGATCTTTATATCTAGATGGGATCATTTGTGGGTGGGCCAGTCGGGAGGGCCCTTTGAATACATAAGGATAAACGTAGACCTCAGATTAATTCTACAATATTTATTCGTAGTCGGTAAGAGAATATCCCAAACAGAGCAGAAAAACACTAAAAAAAAAACCCCAAAACAAAAACCACTTTTTCTTTTTCTTTTCTTTCAATTCTTACTGCTACCATTCTGGTTCCACCCTCTTCAGGCAAGGCTTGGCTTATTACTAGTAATGGAAATTTTTTTTTTTTTAAATTTTTTTTTTTAATTTTTTATTTATTTATGATAGTCACAGAGAGAGAGAGAGAGGCAGAGACACAGGCGGAGGGAGAAGCAGGCTCCATGCACCGGGAGCCTGATGTGGGACTCGATCCCGGGTCTCCAGGATCGCGCCCTGGGCCAAAGGCAGGCGCCAAACCGCTGCGCCACCCAGGGATCCCCCTAGTAATGGAAATTATATGTGGGTAGTGTTTTGTTCTGTTTGGAACTAGTTAACAAAAGGTCCATTATGATCAGTAGTGGTGGATAGAATAAATGAATTATTTTCCATTAGTAACTTGTGGATATGAAGTAGACTGAGAGTGAGTGGCATTGTTTCAATGGCATCGGCCACCTGATAGAATAGCCTGCTGTGTGGGGAGATCCTTTTAGCCATTTCTTGAGCAAATGCTGTCACTCATCTCTTACATGTTGAACACCATAAGAGGCACTGGGGACATGGACCCTATCCTCAGCTGAAAATAAGCCTCTTTACAGAAGATCTTTTGAGAAGTTCTATTCTGTGTTGAATGGCTTATAGAGAGACTTCAGGTATAATTAAATTGTATAGTTCCTGAAAGATGACTGAATATTGCTCTTGACATTTAGTGGAAGAACATCTTTTAGAATACAATTATGTTGAATTTTAAGAACTTTTTATTGTAATAATTCTAGTCTCCCAGGTGTTGGTGGTTTTTTAAAAAATATGACATCGGGGCACCTGGCTGGCTTGTGATCCTTCATTTCGGGGTTGTGAGTTCAGGCCCCACTTTGGGCATAGAGATTATTTTAACAAATGACATTATATTTGAAGTTGGTTTTCTTATAAATATGTGCCACATCAAGAAAAAGTAAGGATGAATTTCCTGCCAGAAAGCACTGTTAGCAGTGTTTGATTCTTTACATTCATTGCTTAAACAATGACTATTCTAGGACTAGTCTTTTTTTAAAGATGGTTTAAAACTAGGACAGGTTGTCACTTGTCTGGAATTGTTCTTTCAATAAGCAAGACTTTATGAAGACTGTTGTCTGTCACTGTCTACATCTGTGATTCTCTTTATTCGGATTGAAAGAAAATCTTTACTTCCTGCAAATAGTTTTATATAGAAACCTGGCACCACAGAGCACTTTTGGATCAATTCTTGTGCCTTAAAAAACATTGAAAAATGTAATTTAACAATGATGTTTCTGTTCAGCAAGGTGAGGCTGTTTATAAGAGGACAACATTTAACCCTGTGTTTCTTGTTTGCTAACCTGCAAAGAGGTGTTTGTTTTATCAGAGTTTTCCAACATCATGATGTGATTTTTTGAAAATAACATTTTTTGATATTAGGGATACTGCTTAGTGCCTGAAATGAACAATCAGAAATGAAGAAGCAGGTTAGGAAGGGTCCATGGTTTCAATTTTGTTTGTTGCATCAGATTAGTGGGGAGTATTTAGCTCAGACCTCTTTCCAGTTGGCCCGCTTTAGCTCCATTGTTTTAGTATTGTAATGAATGCATTTACAGTTGCAGGACGAGATGGCATCTCTGTGTAGATGAATTCCTATAAGGACATTATAGACAGTGTTAAAATAACTCCCACGTGTGATCTGGAGTCTGAACTGTTTCTAGGTAGAAATAGTCTTGTACGTGCTGACCTTTAGGAAATCAGTTTCTTCCTGCTGCTTATTTGCGTGTTTTCCTCCCCCAACTCCCGTGCACCCCTAACTCCTTGACCGGGCAGGCTTGACCTAGTATCTCTCTGCCTGCATCTAAATTCTGTGTTCTTTCCATTTTACTCTGCTTTGCAATTTTATTGAAATCCTACTCTATGGCAGGCATTGTGATAGAGACCAAAGATTTTTTAAAAAATGAAGAAGGCAGAGCCCTTCTTTGACTTGATAGGAAAGACAGTATACCACTTACCAATTTAACATTTCTCAGCCCCAAATACAGACTTCTTTATGGGACCAAAACCTTACCCTGAGATAATTTTCCTTTGTTAGTCACTGCAATATGAGCTCTGTCAATAGGGGGCGGTGGAGAGAAACCAAAAGGTGGGATTGGTCGGAAAGCACTTCTCTGGGCTCCAGCCCTCCTGTTTCTCCTTCTCTACAGGAACCTTATTGGGTATAGGGAAGGTATGGTGTGGTTCTGGGGACGACAGCCTTGACCCTGCCTCCTTGTCGTGCAGGCCACATCCCTTACGTGACTGGTTCCAGCTGTACCATTGCATCTGTGCTTGCCTGGTGTTCTGTTCCTTCTCTCAGTGGATAACATTTGTTTTTCTATCATCCAGATCTAACAGACTTCTCAAAGTCTTCCTTGAACTTCAGCCCCTTATGTTTCCTATGTACTTCTTTAAAGCAGCCTGTATTTAACCATAGCTATATTATCCTCTGAGAGTGTATTGTAACTTTTAGTTGGCTTGTGTTTTTCCCTTCCTGAAAACTGCCAGCTCTTGTTTATTTCAACATGCCCAGTGTCTAGCATAGCTTCTCAAATGCTTACTGAATTGATTTAAATCTTCTGGGATGCTCTTTACTCCTTGCTTCTACTAGTAAACAATGTTTTTGAAGGAAAATAATAGCTATCTTTATTGAGTAATGTGTAAAGTGCTTCTGCATACTTTGTCTTATTTAGCCTCATTTTAAACTTCAGAAAACAAGTATGTTTTGAGGAGTTAAGCATTTTACCCCCAGGTTTATATGGCTAAGGAGTGATTTTTTTTTTTTTTTAAAACCTGGGTCAGTCCCACTTCAAAGACCTGTAAATGTTCAGAAGATGTTAAAACTTGAACAAGTTTTTATATGTTTTTCTCTCCTACTTTTTAAAGATTTGGTATGTTTCTAATGTTTATTTTCATTATATAAGTTAGCATAGAACTAGTAGAGTGCCATACAAGCCAGCATTTGGTTAAAAATTCCTAGTTGTATATATACTCAGAGATTTATCTGTTAGTAGAAAGTTGCTTATGAACAGTGTCTTGTCCTCTTCAAAGTTAGAATTAATAAAGTGGTTCTTTCATCTCTCACTGTTATTTCTCAGAAAAGAAAATCATAGAGGGAAAAACCATAATGTCCATTTTATGATTTATATAATTCCACCTGGGGATAAATGGTGTTTTCTTTGTCATTGATGGTTATTTGTTAAAGGTTTATGTTGTGACATCGATTTTCAAAGTCATAGATGCTTTATCTAGGAACCATTCAGAATTGAATGATAAGAAATGCTGTTTTTATTGTAAAAGGCTTATGTTTTATAAAGCTGGTCTTCGCATAAAATAGCTGATTGCAAAAAATACCATTCATTATTGATCCTTAGACTTTTGAAACTATTTTTCTTGCCAATTATAAAATAGTAGCTTGCAGATTGTAGAACATTTGGAAAATATAATTTAAAAGTTACCTGTACTGCCTTATGTAATGGTTACCATGGTTAACATGTTGGCATTTAACTTTCAAATCTTTTTTCTGTATTGGTTTCTCTTTTACATAGATGAAATTGTTTTGTGGTATTTTTGTATCCTACTTGACAAAAACAATTGAGTTTATTACATGATATATTAATTTTAAATGGCTGCATAATGTTTCATTTTGTGTACATTCTTTGGCCAAGTACTTAGATTTTATCCAGTGTGTCACTTGCTACAATAAATATATTAGAGCCATCAAATAAATCAACATGTTTGGGTATAAGTCTTTGTGTTCATTTCTGGTTATTGTATATTTTTTAAGCAGATTAGATTCTCAAAGGTGGAACTTGGGGGGTCTAAGAATGAGCATTTTAACAATTCTGGATACATTTTGTCTCCTTGTTTTCTAGACAAAATGTATCCATCAGCCTTCTTACCAGTAGTATAGGAGAGTGAGGAGGAGATATTTTTCCCTCCTGTGCTTTTGGAATTACCAGTTTTGTCTTTGCTCATTTAATGGGGATTGGGATGATAGCTCATTATTTTACTATATATTTCTTTGATTATCAATGAAATTAATATTTTTATACTTATTTGAGTTAGTTACCATTTGTTTTGTCTTTATTATAGACTTCATGTTTTTCAAGTATACTCATATGAGCTTCTTGTATATTGAGAATCAGCTGTAAGAGAACTTTCAGACTTAGGACTTCTTTATCATGCAAGTTAGGACTTCTTTACTCATGCAAACAGTAATAAGAACAAATTTTACTTTCAAAGCTTGAGACAAGGTTTTGCAGATATAATATGAATTAATTTAATAATATTCCTATGTACCACCATTGTCTGCTTGAGTACTTTCATGAGTAGTAAAAAAAAAAAATGAAAATAAAAAAAAAGGATATCGAGATTATGGTATGCTATAATTGTTTTGCTCATAAATAATGACAAATATATTTTAAAAATAAAATGAAATATTTAAGGGAATAGACAATATTGACTTTCAAATTCTTAAGGAACTATGGGTAAGTTAGATGCTTTATGACTCCTGCCCAAGAGGTTTTGTGGTTCACAAAAGGTTTTGTGGTTGTAAACTACCATTTGTTGTCCTATCTCTAGCCTTTGAGTGTCTCCAGCTTCTCTTTCCTGAATCCTTGGACTAATTTCTGCAGAAAATATGAGTTCACAGTGGTGCCCTCTGGGCCAGGGCATCTCTGGGCCAGCAGATCGCGAGCAGCCACTGCTGCTGAGCGCAGGTGCATGTGCAGATGGTGTGGTGGGGCCAGCCTGCCTTCTGCTTGGTGGTTCTGGAGAAGGTGATTGATAACACAGCTTACTCCGCATAATGGTCTGAGGCAAGGGGAGCAGGAGTTCCAGGCGAAGTGAAAGTCAGGGCTGGCGGAACAAACATACACACTTAATTTACTCTGTAGTTTTATTAAACTTCCTTATTAATGCTTTTAACCAGTGACCTCAGTGCTTGCTTTTTTGTTTCCTTGCCTCCTCTCTTGCCCTGTATCTTCAGAGGGAGGTGAGAATCATAGATATGGAAAGGGGTGAAAGCAGCCATCCTGAGTTGGATTGGGTATTTTGTTGTCCGTGCTTACACACTGTAGTGTGGACTCCAAGGCAATGTAAGGGAAGCTTGTTATGTGCCTCAATCTATTTTTCCACCCTTTCCTCATGGTTGTTTGCAAAGTGCGGAGTTCATACCCCTAGAGTAGAGAAACCAGTATACTGTTTTCGCTTGTTGTTAATACTAGGACACTGGGATGTTTCCATAAGATTACTGTCTACCTATTAGGAGTTTTTCCTTTTTAAATTTTATTTTATCTATTTTAAAAAATATTTATTTGAGAGAGAGTAAGTGTGCAAGAGCATGCACATGAGCAGGAGGAGGGACAAATGGAGACAGACTCTTCCAGCAGACTTTCCGCTGCGTGTAGAGCCTGTCACAGGGCTTGATCCCACAACCCTGAGATCATGACCTGTTCTGAAATCAAGAGTTGGATGCTCGACTGAGCCATACAGGTGCCCTGAGTTTTTCCTTTTTTAAAATTTTTTCTTCTAAGTCAGACTTAACAGAGCACGTACAATGGCATGAAGTTGAGGACAGTTCACAGTCTTTCTTTGCCAGGACTTTACTCTGAATTTAAAAATGTCAAAATAACTAAAGACTCTAGAAAGGACTAGCATGGAAGTATTTTGAGTTTATTATTTAACCTCAGAGTTCATCTGGAGTTTTATAACTGTTTTAGGTAGTTTTCTGTTTGGAGTCCCAAACATCAGGGGATTCTTGTGAATTCTGTCTACAACTAATAAATAAATGTAACTTGTCTCTGGTTTTCTTCATTTTTACTTCTTTTAAATGCTGATCTATAATGTTCAAAACTACTCTGGGCTTTTGATTTGGTATTCCACAGAATTTCTCTCTGGGTCATAGAGGAGTTAGTTATTTTTTGGAACTCTGAAATTTCCATATTCTAATGGTTTGAAAATCATGAAGCCTAAAGTGAAAGCCACTGTAGAAAGCTCATTGCTAGGGAATATAGCTCTGAGATTTTATAGTAGTTAACATTTTGCATTTTTTCCCTTAGGACAAGTTATTTTTTGAGGCTTCGTTTTTAGGCAGTTGGTGGTGTTTTTAGCAGGTCAGAACGTCTTTCTTTAACGAAACCTCAGCTGCCATCAGGTGGCAGGGGTGGCCTTTCAAGTTCTAAAACAGCTCTCCTTAGTCATCCTGTGTTCTCATTTCCATGACAAATATTTTTAAGTGTGTAAATATTTATGCCTTTTTCTGGTTCGTCAAAAACCATTTCCAATCATTTATCCGCCTGAAATAAGGTGATTCTTGTTCAGATCAGGTCACTGAAATCTCTGAGACTAAATGTGTAGACCTCTCACCTAGCTCTCTGCTGCATCTACTATGAGAATGAAGACCATTCTCAGCAGTGAAACTGTCGACACTCCAGGATACATGCACATCACTCTGAAGGGACGCACTGTTTTCTGCAGTGCCCCAGAGGAAATCTGTGAAGGGCGCCAGTCACCTCGATGTAGAACTCAGTGTCCTTGGAAAGAAAAAGAAGAGGCTCCAGGTTGACAAATGGGGGGAACTGGGATAGCACTGGCTGCCATTCTCACTGTCTGCAGTCATGGACAGAACATGGTCAAGGGCATTGCGCTGGGCTTCCTTTACAAGATTGAGGCCTATGTATATGCTCACTTTCACATCAACGTTGTTTTTCAGGAGAACTGTTCTCCTGTTGAAATCTGGAATTTCTTGGGTGAACAATATATCTGCATGGTTCAGATGAGGCCAGGTATTTGCTTATTCAGTGTGCCGAGCCCAGAAGGATGAGTTAATGCTTGGAGGAAATGATATTGAACGTGTATCAAACTCAGCTGCTTTGATTCAGCACGCCACAAAAGTTAAGAACAGGGATGTCAGAAAAATGTTGGATGGTGTCTGTGTTTCGAAAAAGTTGTTCAGCAGGCTGATAAATGAGAGATCTAAGCTGTTCAGCTACAGAAACAGCAAGATGCCGGATGATTTTTCAGACTTATTTGTGATATTTGAAAGATGCAATGAAACCTGTATTGATTTTGGGTTTTTTCTTAAATCAACAGTAACAACAACAACAACAGAACTCTCAGTTATTTAAACTGTTTTATTCGAGACAAAGAACAACCACCACTTTCCTCTTTCTCAGAAACACAGAGTGAAGAACAGGACAAATGACCAAATTATCTTTCCAGATAGATGTGTTTCTTCCAGGGACAGATGCTCTCTATTTAATTCTTCATAGTTAATATGCCTTATACTGATGTACACCCAGCACTACAGGCAGTAGCAGCCTTATTCTCTTGCCTGTGACTTCCTCAAAGGTCAAGACCACAGACCTACTACTGCCTTTTCTTGTCATGTCTCATCCATTTAATGTGGATGCTTGAAGACTAAACTAAAAGCTTTTCATAAGACCTAGTTATGCTTGAACATGGAGATGCTGACCTCAGAAAAGTTGCTTGTTTCATTAACTTGTAAATAGTCATGCTTGGCATGAGTTTTACTTAAGAGCCTGTGACTGTTTCCCTAGGAGTCACAGTTTTTACTTCCATGCAGGAGGAATCCCTTGAGTTCCACAGGAAGAGGAGAGTGGACACCTCTACTTGTACATCAGGATGTCATCCTTGGAATTGTGCACAGAAGGTTCTACTCCCACATCTTCTGCATATTCTGGATGTTTATATTTTGTTATGAAGCAACTAGGCAGAGGTCATAGGAACCAGGGTTAATTTGATGCCAGAACTAGAGAAGTCCCTTTGTCTTTTCTCCAAACTATCCATGAAGGGAATGAAATATGTCCTGACCCCTTGTGGTAAAATACATGAAAACCAGAATGAAGGCATTTTTCAGTGCTTTTCGTCTCTAGCGAAAAAGTGGAAAATCTTTTTAAGTCCCTGTATAATACAGAGTTACTTCTTTCCCAGCCAGTAATTTTGAAAGATAGAGAAACATAGTATTTGTTTTTAAGGACTGTGTCTGGGGAAAAAATCAAGTTGTACAGTGCCTTCAGAACTGAATGTTCTCATGCTTTTAGACAAATTAGATACTATTAGGAATATCCAGAATTATTTCTTAGAAGATCTGGGACATTTGGCCTACCATCCAGTGGCCCTTTATCACCTATTGGATCTCGTCTCTCTAAGATTCCTGTTAGTTCCACCTGGGTGAAGGGCTTGCTATTAGAATCATCCTTTAAGATGCTCAGGTTATAGATCCATCCAGATACTAATAAATATGCACTGTTTTCTCTTTTTTGGGCTGAGCTCAGTTGTTAGCTTTTAATCAGAGAAAGTGATATTTTTACACCATACAGAGCTTTGGTTTCTTCTTATCTGCAAACTCAGTTGCACCCCTAGTTTCATGATCGTCAATCCTGCTACTTATGTCATTCTTTTTTTCACCTGTTCTCTGGCCATGCAAATGTACTCTGGATTGCCACCCATTCTGCAAGGTGCTATGTGCAAGCCATCCTGGTTTTCACTGATAACTTTATTGTGATAAAATACACATCACATAAAATTTACCATTTTGGCCATTTCTAAAAAGTACCTTCAGTACATTCACATTGCTGTGCATGCATCACGACTACCCATACCTAGAGCTTTTTCATCTTACCAGACTGAAACTCTGGCCCATTAAATAATAACTTCCCATTCCCCTGCACTCCCTCCCTTCAGTCCCTGGTAACCCTGTTCAACTTTCTGTTTTGTGACTTTGGCAGTTCCACATACCTCATAGAAGTGGATCCACTGACACTTCAAAAATAGATCTGAAAAAGCCACTGCCACATTTCTTGAACGTGTGGCTTAAATCACCAGTTCAGTTCACATTTCTTTTTGTAGTTCTGGCCTCACAGACATTCCTCCCTGACTGACCGGCTATGAGCCAGACAAAAGCACCTGGGGAGACCCCACAAAGGATGGGCCTTCCTCCTTTTAGTAAAGACTGATCCTGAGGGATCATCTAAAAATGAAGCTGCCCTTCTTCCCCATAGTTGTATGGCCCTTGTGGTACCAACGTTGTTCTTACAAAATACTCCGCTTTTACCCAGGCTCCAAGGCAAGATTCCAAGAGTTCTTAAGGCTACACTGGGAATTCTTTAAGGAATCAGACAGCTAAAGGCATCTGAAATTAATGAAGAAAATAAAATCCATCCTTAAAAAAACAAAAATTAGAAGTTAACCGAATAGCAAAGCCGTTTTCTTCTGACTCTCTCTAAAGCTAGTGGACAGTCATTTTTTATCTTTATCCATCGTGTTTCATGCTTGAAGTAAAGAAAAAAGTAGACATTTTATTTTTAAAACTATTTGAAATGTTTTAACAAAACTATTTAAATCTTGATCAGATAACTCAAATTATTTCTAATGGGAGATCTATTAAGTTGAAAGATACTGTTATGGAGTAAGAACTTGTATAGTATTTGAGTCAGTGCTGTGTGAGCCTCTTACTAACTTTTGACAACTAATCCACAAACCTGTCTGCTGCTCATATTTTTTAAAGATTTTATTTATATTTATTCATGAGAGACACACACGGAGAGAGGGGCAGAGACATAGGAAGAAGGAGAAGTAGGCTCCATCCACATCAAGCCCGATGTGGGACTCGATCCCGGGTTTCCGGGATCACACCCTGAGCTGAAGGTGGCCGCTCAACCACTGAGACACCCAGGCGTGTCTGCTGCTCATATTCTTTCTAGCATTCCCCAGTTAGGACCTGACTCAACCAGTATATGCTGAAGAGTGTTCTGTATGATGTCAGGACTCAGCAGCCATTCTTCATAATGCTCATTTGTAATAAAATCCATTTTCAATGTTTGCTCATGAGGGTTAAAAACAATTACTCTGTATGGCTTTATCAGAAGTTTGACTACTGAGATGGTACAACCTTTAGTGGCATTTCTGGCGACTATATAGAATGTTGTTTCCTCATTCCAGTTCATCAAGATGAAAAAATACTCACCAAAGAGGCACAAAAATGAAGAAAATCGGTTATTCTTTCCCAGAGTTTTTTTTTAATTTTTTTTAAGTTTTATTTATTTATTTATGATAGTCACACACACACACACAGAGAGAGAGAGAGAGAGAGAGAGGCAGAGACACAGGCAGAGGGAGAAGCAGGCTCCACGCACCGGGAGCCCGACGCGGGATTCGATCCCCGGTCTCCAGGATTGCGCCCTGAGCCAAAGGCAGGCGCCAAACCACTGTGCCACCCAGGGATCCCATCTTTCCCAGAGTTTGATGAACTACACCAGCTGTGAAGATGCTGTAAAAAAGGGCTGAAGTAACTGACTGATTAAAAAACAAAGCAAGGGGCACCTGGGTGGCTCAGTTGGTTAAGCATCTGCCTTCAGCTCAGGTCATGATCCTGGGGTCCTGGGATCAAGCTCTGCATTGGGCTCCCTGCTCAGTGGGGTGTCTTTTTCTCCCTCATGCTTCTGTCCCCCTACCCTCACTTGTGCTCTCTCTCAAATGAATAAATAAAATCTTTAAAGAACAAAAAACAAAAAACTAAAGCAAAACCTAACTCTACTGAGGTTTACAGATGATTCACATCTTTAGGTGAAATGGTTTGAAATAAAAATTGCACAGTGCATCATTGTGTGCAAATAACAGCTCCTTAAAGTTTTGGTTTCTGCTTTGGGTAAGATGTTTGAAATGTCAAGTGAATTGTATTTCCTGGTAGTACCTTTCAAAAACAGATAAAATTGGATGTAGTATTTAGATGAAACAAGAAGGTCACTTTTTTTGGTGGGGGGAATACAAATTGTGTAATTTAAAGGAAAACTGATTTTCAATAGAAAAAAATAATGGTTGACTGTTGATTACTCAGGGCTATGGTTCTTAATAATTTTTGAGTCACAGACTATTTTAATAATCTAAGGACATTCTCCCCTCTACCAAAAAGAAGCATATCCACAAACATGTGAAGTTTTCATATGATTTCTGTATAGTTTTCAGAGACCACACATGGATGTTAAGTTTGAAACTCTTTCCATAAGATGAATTGACATACGTGAGCTTTGTCATTCAGAACACTTAGTTTTTGCCAAACAAGTTCAGGGTGGGGGAGGTACTTCTCCACAAGGCTCACATCACTTTTGTCAACACGAGAAATTTATTAATCATTCATCAGTGAAGCAGGCCCAAAACAATTACTACAGTTTGTTACATAAGCTTAATGAGGGTTCAGATTTCTGTACTTTTAGGTACCTTGTCTACCACTTTGTATGAAAGGTTTGTTCAGGCAGACACTGTGACATTTTAGAAGTAGGATTCTGTTACCTCTGTATTCAACATTAGGCAATGGAGAATCCTACGAAATGCACGACTGGACCTCAGGAACTTTTAGAGTGTAAGCTTTGGAGTCATCTCTATGGGTAAAGTCCACAGGCCTCGCTAATTCAAAAGCCCTGTTCACTCAGAAGTGTGTAGTATCTCTGAATATTTCCATCAGTCTACATTTCTTGAATACCATTTACTTTCAATAAGAGATAATCTGTTTTTAGCAGAATCCCGCCAGCCAACAAGCTACAGTTTTTACCAATAACTCATTTCTGACATTTAGTGTACTGACTAGCACACTTAAGCTGTTATTTGAGATATTGATAAGGAAGTATTTATAAGTAGCTGTTTCTGGAATGGGGAGTCTGCTTAGATTGTCCTGGGCTTTGCATTCTTGAGTAGGGCAACTGTGTGCCCTTAGACTTAAAGTTTGAGCGACATCAGCATCTCCTCCTTTATGCTTAAGTATTTTTAAGGAGCTGACATTGTGGCAGTAGATCATAATTTGTATTTTTTTAAAGATTTTATTTATTTATTCATGAGAGACACACACACAGAGAGAGAGGCAGAGACACAGGCAGAGGGAGAAGCAGGCTCCTTGCAGGGACCCCGATGTGGGACTTGATCCCGGATCTCCAGGATCATGTCCTGGGCCGAAGGCAGTGCTAAACTGCTGAGCCATCTGGGCTACCCCATAATTTGTATTCTTGATGTCAGTGAGGCTCCTTTTTCCATACACAACTGCCTTTAGTCATTTTCCCACCAGTAGTGGTGTTGAGTGCCAGTTCTGTGGTGTCCCAGTGTGTTCCCACTGACCCTGTCTCCTGGTGGAACCCCCACTATAGTGACTAATCAATGAAGTTTGGTTGAGTGAATGAATATTCAGAGTCCCAAGTGGACGCATTTTTAGGCAGTCTTTTTATTTTAGAATAATTTTAGCTTTAGTAGAGAGGTTGCAGAGATAGAATTCATGTACCTGCTTCACCATTTCCCCCACTGGTTCCTGTTCCATCACTGCAGTGCATTTGTTGTGAGAAATGTACCTTGATACATTATTATTAACTAAACACCATACTTTATTCAGATTTCACTAGTTTTCCCTAATGTCCTTTTTCTGCTCCAGGATTTCACCTAGGATGCTCCATTGCATTTAATTATCTTGTTATCCTACTGTCCTCTGGTCTGTGGCACTTTCTCAGACTACCCGTACTTTTGACAGTTTTGAGGAGCACTGTTTTGTTAGGAGGTCAGCCGTTTTGTAGAATGCCCTTCAACTTGGGTTTGTCTGATGGTTTTCTCCTCTTTAGAGTGGGGTCATAGGTTTTTGGGAGGAGGACCACAGAGGTGAAGTGACACTTTATTATATCATAGGAAATACTAAACAGTTTTATTTCTAATGTTTCAGTCTCAAAAAGGAGAGGTGAGGAGGGCAGGAAGGTGCAATTTAAATCAGTCAGTTTCGCCATAGTAGAAGTTGTGGTAAAGACAAGTAAGGGAACTGAATCTAAAAGAAAAATTTAAATTTATCTGGGGGAATTCAGCTCTTGGTATTCCTGTCATGCCTCACTTTGGATGTTTGTGGGTTGGTAATATTTACCTTATTTAAATGCTTGACTGATACAAATCAGACAAATGAAAAAGGCCAGTGGTTTACAGATACACATTAAGACAGAATTGCAATAATTTTTACGAGTCTCTCAAATAACCAGTTTTTTGAAGTGAGAAAAATCCTTAATTGGATTTTTTTTTCTTTTCCTCTGCTGCCATGTTTTTTTTCTTTCCCTGTGTTCTTTTGCATTTGGGTTTATGTTTTTCAAGCTGAGTTAATGTTATTGAGAAACATTTCAAAGCATTTGTCACTGGAGTAGTTTATCCCTTAATTAATGGTGAGGTGGTTTTGCCGACAGGTGACACACTTTAATGTATTACAGAGACTAGTCTTGTTAGTTATTGATTACTGATGAATAAATTACTGCCATTTTTAATCATAAGAAAATTTCTTTTGAGGATAATTAATCAGATTCATGCATTTCTTAACCAGTGTAGGATTATCATCTTTTTTAGTTACAAGAACGAACCTGCCTGCCTCTGCCCTGGGTAAATTCAGGAGAGAGGAAGCAGGTTTCTAGGTTTGCATTTTGATCTTTACTTTTATTAGGCAGATGAAAAGTATACTTGCTTAAAAATTACTTCAAACTGCCTTTCTTGTTGAGTAGGTTTTGAACTACCTGCTTGACAGATGGTGTTGGAAGTAATTACTGAAATCATGTGTTTACCTGTACATGGACATGTGTTCACCAGATGCACCCTGTTTACCCAGGGCTGCTGATTTCTTAAAGAAATACACACCTTCTGGATAGAGTTGCATAACTCAGGAGCAGAGAAGCTGTACCAGCCAGAGCTCTGCCTCTCTCAGTTGCAGAATCAGCTATAGTCAGAAGAGCCATTTATGTCTCTTAGAGTGGTTGGTCAGGAAGGCCAAAGAAACGCTTTCACACTATTATTTACCTTTGCATTTTTTGACCTACTAGTACTTTAATTTTACCTGTCTATGGAATTATTTAAGAAATAGCCTCCCCTATTGTATATTCAACAGCAGTAATAGTGACAGGTCTTTTATTATGAGATGGTTATGGTTTGTTACATTGTTGTATTATTTGTACTCAATGTTTTTAGAAACTTGTTTTCCTGATCACATTGTTAAAGATGTAGCCATCCTCCCTATTTCTAAATTTTGATTTTGGAGGTCTGGCTTTTGGATTGTGTTGGTTATTTATTTATTTATTAACAATTCATGGGTAATTCCTGTACTCCTGAAGATTGAGAATTTATTAGCTTTATTTATTAGCCATCAAAACCTAATTTATGTTTTCCACCTCATTTCTATTTTACTTCTAAAAAAAAAAAGTTAAAAAAAACCTCTCAATGATAATGACCCCTTTAACACGTATTCCTTAAGTGTTCAGTTTTGAAACAGTACATTTAACTGTCTGTAAACCCTGAGGAACAAGGAAAGTCATTGTTTCAAGATTTTGACAGGTGCAAAACTGTAAATAATTACAGGCCTGGGCAGAAACTAGAACAGAAGTTGCATAGCAGCTGGCAGGCCTGACCTGTGACAGGTCTGACCTGAGTTAAGTAGCCTAAATTTCATGGCAAGCTGAGATTTGTTTTATAGTATGAAATTCACCTTCTGCTACAAAACGTTTCTAGTGATTCAGGCTAGATACCAGCTGCAAAGGGAGGACTCTATACAGAATATTAAGAAAGAAAAATGCCCATCAAGCCACCTTTTGTACAACTTCAGGACCAGATGGAACTTGTAGAGATGAATCCTAAAATTGATTTACACTCTGACTGAAATAAATCACTCAACAACAACTGGTATTCAGCAGTTACATCTGAGTTGGGTGGTCTGGGCTTTTTTTTTTTTTAATTTTTAATTTTTATGTTACCTATTTCTAAAACTTTAAACTTTTTACTCTTATGAGCATATCTGACTTATCTAAGATGTTTGTCTTGGGAACACCTGAGTTGTATTTTTTTTTTTTTTTTTTTTTTTTTAGGTCTTCAGAGACGGAAAACAAATTTTTAATGAAATTTTATTGCCATCAGGTCCATTAGGAAGTTGCCCACATTAAGGACACCAGATTTGTTGCTGATCCACAAAGAATCCTCTTCATTGCCAGTGGCTTTCTCTTCACACCCCATGTTTTAACCCCAGAAGGCTGTAGTCTGGAAAGGACAGGATTTCTGCCAGAGCAGATGTAAAAAGCTGATGACTTGTGGGCCCAGTCTAACCTATAGACGAGTTTTCCTTGGCTTCCACAGTGTTAGAAAATTTTGACAGATTCACATTTAAAAATACGTATTTCTGGGATCCCTGGGTGGCGCAGAGGTTTGGCGCCTGCCTTTGGCCCAGGGCGCGATCCTGTAGACCCGGGATTGAATCCCACATCAGGCTCCCGGTGCATGGAGCCTGCTTCTCCCTCTGCCTGTGTCTCTGCCTCTCTTTCTCTCTCTATCATAAAAAAAAAAAAAAAAAAAATTAAAAATACGTATTTCTGGTTTTCTCGGAAACACTGGCAATATGGCAGTACCGGGCCTGCATTCCTGCAATTGGCGGTGCTGGGTAGCAGGTCCCCCCTTTCTGTTTTTTGGTTTGCTGCAGCCCGTCTCTTCCTGCTGCTTATTCACTTCTCTTATCTCCTGAAGACATTTGAGTTGATGCCCCTGGGATGAGGAGATGTGTGGGTTTACAAGCAGACACAAGAAGGAACATCAGGAGAGACGTGTGGACTGTTGATCCTTTTGGGAGTGGTTTGCCTTGTGCTCTGTGCCCCAGTGCTCTTTTGCTTTTATTCCATGTAATATTTGCATTGTTTTCCTCTTCACTGTAGACTACAAGAGCCCTGAGTTGTTCTGTTCCCGCAGCAGCCCTTAATAAAGGACATGTCCCAGTTATCTAGAGGAGGAGTTTTCTGAGTGATTACCGGTCCTTTAACTCACAGGTTAATATGATTTAGTTTAATCAGCTAGTTTGTCTCCTTGGTTTCAGTAGGGATCAGCTTTATTGAAGGATGAGAGTTAAAATAATTAGAAAAGGAATATAGACATTTTTAAAGCTCTGGGAAGACAGAGAGGACAGATTATGGCATAATGCCATGGTGGGTCTTCTTGGTGAGACTGCCAGCCCTGCGACCCTTCTTGTCCCAGAGTGGACAAGAAGAAAAATCACACATGTGAAAATGTTCCTAGAAAGGACAGAAGGGGCCTTTTCTTCCTTCTTCATACCCTTGTACTGTTTGGTATTTCAACTCTGCTTTTTCCCTTGTTTCTAATTAGGAGGAGAGAGGAGAAGTAGGGAACAGTTGAGTTTCATTTGTCTAAGAGTCTCACTACTAAAATATATTGGGTGGGGGCACCTGGGTGACTTAGTTGGTTAAGCGGCTGCTTTCAGATCTGGTCACGATCCCAGGTCCTGGATCGAGTCCCACACCCAGCACCCTGTTCAATGAGAGCCTGCTTCTCCCTCTACCTCTGTCTGTGTGCTCTCTCTCTCTGTCAAATACATAAATAAAATCTTAAAAAAATATATATGGGTAAAAACCCACCTCTACTGTAGGTTGACTTGGCACATAGTGGACTCATAAACTGGGTTGTTCAGAGCTTTGTTGAGTAAAGTTAGTACAGGAGTGGTGTAGCCTAGGAATTGGACAGCTGTGGCCTGCAGACAAATCTTAGCTTGCTGCCTGTTTTTGTAAATAAAGTTTTATTGGAACACAGTTGCACCCATTAGTTTATATATTGTCTGTGGCTGCTTTCACATTATAAGGGCACAGTTGAGAAGGTGTGACAGACTGTCTGGTTTGTAAAATCTAAAGTATTTATTATCTGGCACTTTGCAGGAAAAAAATGATGATTTTGGTGTAGAACGTTCTGTCTAAAAAAGTAAAAAACAGCTCTTTGATGTGGTCTAAGTTATTTTTGTTGAGGGAATTAGATATGTGATTGATTTTCATGATTTATATGGTTTTTTGAAGATTTTGCAAATCTTTTAGATAGAGTTATTGTTCCATTTGAATGAAATGAAAATTTTATAATGCCTAAGACTTCAGCGGGGCTATGATTTTATTATGTCATTTACAACAGCTGTTTCTGGGGAAGATTATAATAGCTAATGGGAAAACACGAAGTAATATAGTTAGTAAAACATGATATAATATTAGCAAAAATTAGTAAAATAAAACATTGGTTATGCTTGGGCTGTAGCTTTTTTGGAAGGAAGAGTATAATGATAGTAAGTATAAAAACATGATGTTCCTTAATTAGCTTTAAACATAATAGTTTGAGGAATATATTTAATGCACAGATGTGCACATATGGTCCATTACACTGTTAATTTAAACTTTGAAGCTGCCAAAAGTTTTAGTTATTAGGGAAATAGTGAACTTTCATCTAATGATCACATTAAACCTTAATAAACTTATGTTTTTATTGTTGTTTTCAACTTGGAGAACATTTAAAAATAGCAGGCCTGTATTGTGGGATTCATTTAATATAATTATTGAGTGTTTCAAGAATCAGCACTGTTCTAGGCACTCTGATTACAGCACTGAATAAAATAAAATACTCAATAAGTGCTTCCCATTGGTGTTTTTGCAGGAGAAAAAACTCAATATACTTTTGAGCTTACATCGGCTGGAGCAGGAAGCAAATGAGCACTCAGCAACTCAGTTATTTATTGAGCTATACCAAATGCTCTTTGAAGTCCTGATCATATAGCAGTTAGTAAAGCAAATTTTTGTCTTTTAAAAGTAGCTTATGTTGCAGTTGGAAAAGAGATGTGCCATGTAAGTTGAGTAACATGCTATGAAGAGGATGAAAGAAAGGTCTTGGGAGAGGTGGGGATGTTATTTTGGATAGGTGGTCAAGATAGGTTTCTCTGATAAGGTGATGTATGAGCAGAAACCTGAATGAAAGGAGGAGGTAATGAGTGATGGGATATTTGAGGGAAGAACATTCCATGCAGGGGTAATAGCAGTATGAAAGCACTGGGATAGGTGTATGTTTGGTTGTTTAAGGGAAAAGAAGAGAAGCCAATGTTGAAGGAGCCAGAGGGAAATGGTAGGAGATGTGTTTGCTTTCTACTTAATGCATGGCTCTGAGTATGTATCCGAGGAGAGGTACATGGGACCAAGCTAAATTCTATATGAAGTGACAGCAGAATAGGAGTAGTAAGGGTCTGTTGAAGATGTCCCTTGATCAGAAGTCAGGAGATAATAGAGTTAATTTGCTCATTGTTCCTCAAATTAAATCTCACTTCTGTGAATCTCTTTGTGATTTGCTCTTTCAAAATGGAATTCTGCATGGTATAGTCCAGTGCCCTGAGGCCTGTATAAATTGTTGAATTTATGGTGTGCCAATACCCATTACGGGGTGGCCATCCGGTGAATTTGTAACAAAGAGTATGAGGTTTGGAATAAATGGGAAGAAAGTTTGACTAAAATGAGAATAACAATTCACATTCAATTAAAATGTGCATAGCCTGCAATAATTTTTTATTGTATTAGGGTTAAGGGAAGAGTAGAAGTAGGATAATAATTAATAGTTGTAAATTTAAAAGTCAGCTTTATTCCAAGTGTTAATTTTTCCTGGAAGTGTTTTACAAAATGGTCAAATTCCTGAAATCGTAGAAACACTGATCATGGTATTTATAACTGAGAGGTCTGCTAGGTAGCTGACCTCAAGTGTGAACTAATTAACTTAGGGCTCGTGTGATATGCTTTAGCAAAAGTGGATATTTAAAAATAATTGACTTGTTTTTTTTTTTTTTCATTTCACAAATGACAGTATTTATGGTGTTTTAATTTATTTTAATGTCACCGAAGGACATTTTTATAGTGATTCTTTCAACTTTAACACAGGTAGTTATCAATAAGTGAATTTTTTTTCTGGCATAATAGGATTATTAAGCTTATTCACCAAATATATATTTTATAAAGAACATCTCTCAGAACAATCATAAGGTTACTACACTTAGAAATAGTACAGGGTTTTGAAAGTCAGCAGTTAGTAATGATTAGTGAAACTCCATACAGAGACAAGACAAATGTGTAGCATTTGAGCAGTCTTTCACTGGGAAGGCAGGCACCTGCATGGAAACAGGTTGGGTTAAAAAAGTTCTTTTGCAAAGACTTACTGGAGTTGAGGATGCATTTTTTCCTTTGGAGTAATAATGTATATGGTAATTTGATTTTCAGGCAAACCCAAAATGTATTAGAAATCTATATATATTTCATGGAGTTTTGGAGGACTCTGGTATAGTTTTCAGCAGATCTAATTTCCAGTAAAAAGCTATAGCTTTTCTTTTCCTTGGTGTACATGTGTTAGTAGGACACACCTTCTTGAGTCTGTTCAGGACTACTATTTCATTTTGCTTTCTGTGTTGCTCTGTGTTTGTGGTGGGTGAGGTAGTCTTTGTTCCTTGAGGAGTTGCTGTATGAGTCGAGTCTAAGTGAGGCCATTATTGACATCCTCAAACACTGAATTCTGTCACTAGCTCTTCCCAGGGCAGCAGGACTTACCATGAATCCCCATGCCCTTGATTATCAGCCACAAGAAGACAAGGTGATGGGGAAGGCCGTGTCCCTGGCCACCCATTTGTTCCCCATTTTATAGGACATTAGGAGGTGGTGAAGACCAGGCACAGTGGGATGGGACCGGTGGGCTCTCTTTACCTACAGCCCTATGCATGTCTTGTGAAGATTCCTTTGCCTTAATTCTGCTACTTTATTGAGGAATACCTAGTGTGGGGAGGCAAAGCTGTTTGTCATGGGTCTTGGCTAGAATGTTGTGTGGTAGAGGAGAAGGCAAGGAAGGAAAAAAAAATCATGCAATCTAACTTGTTTAGCTTTATTACATTATGGTTTTTGGTTTTTTTTTTGTTTTTTGTTTTTGTTTTTTTTGGGTTTTTTTTAGCCCTTTTCTGGTGAATTTGAAGTAATTTTCAAATGCTGATAGGTTGGTCCAGCCAGCTTCTGCCTACTTTTCACTCTTAAATTTCTATGAAAAATATCCTATAATTCAAATTTTCATAAAACTAGACACACTTTTCTCCTTATTAGACCTGACTTTATTTCACAGTTGTTAACATTTTACTTTTATTTACTCAGACCTGCATATTCATTAAATTTAGCTCCCTAATTTTATAGGAAACAGAATACCCTCAAACAAATAACTATATTTAAATATATATGTGTATAACTGTTTATGTATATTATTGATATATATTATACAAAGTAATAAATAATCCAGGAGTACAGCATCTGTCCCACCTGCTGCTGTTCTCTTTATGATGTGAAGCGATGAGTCACATGAGTAATTGTATTACTTGTATAAAGTACTTGGAAGACAGTTTCACTTGCCTAAGTCCTGAGCTGCATGTCATAAAGATGAAAAGTTTGAGCCATCTGTTACTTCAAAAAAAAAAAAAAAAAGAAAGAAAGAAAAAGAAAAAATTACCCTAGTATACCACCTGGTGTTTAACTAGGCCTTGGGATGTGTTCCAGTTACAGCACTGCTTCATTGAACAAATATTGGGGTGAGGAGTGGGTAGGGTTTGGTGATTACTTCTGTGACTTGGGAGGGGCCTTTTTCACTGAATCTTGAACAATGTTATTTGGATCTTTGTTATTTCCTATTGTGTTTTGCCTGTCATTAAAAACAATTTTGTCTTAATTTTGAAAATTGGATGTGAGGAGTAACATTACAACAAAAACAACATTATACAATGATGGAGATAATGTTCTGTGCAGCATGATTTAATTTGGAGCAGGGGATGGCCACCTGCTAGGCCTTTGTTCTTGTGGCAGTCTGGCAAGTGGCCCCAGTGTTTTGGTTTTTTCCTTGGTCACGTGGCTGTTGAGATCTGCCTGGGTTCGCGGCAAGCCATTAATCTGGTAGCCCAGAACGGTGGTATATTTGACTGCTGGGTTTTGAATTAAGACAACAAATCCCTTTTAAAGTTATTATTCAGCAATCACAGAATGCTTTTAATGTGTTGATATAACATCTGAGTCTTTACATTTTATCTAGGGGTAGCTTAGTCTTATCTGCAACATAAAAAAAAAAAAAAAAACAACCTAGTAGTATTTGGCATTCTGGTAAGTAGCTACCATATAGCACCTGTCTGCTTACCTACTGTGGTGGGGGTAATTCTGTAATTCAGTCACTAACTGGGAACACTTTTGAGAATGACAGCCACTAATAATAATGCTGGTATAAGAGGCATAGGCAAAGACGAATGGTTGCTCTATTTATAAGGCATGGTCTTTTTTACCATCCGCTGTGATCAAGAATAACCAAATATTTCATATGTATTTAAGGATAATTCCTATATTTAAATTTCATTAATTGTGACTGATACAGTCCTTGATATAAAGTAGGTGCTCAATCAATATTTGCAAATTGAATAAATGTTCACATTTAAAAAATGAAAACTTCCTGCCAAGTATCTTTAAAAATGTGCATTTTAAAACAACTTTGGATTAAAACTCCTATTTTTCCTGGTACTCAACTTCAGTGTCAGGCTTCCCCATCGTGATGCTATTTTTTTTTTTTTTAAGATTTTATTTATTTATTCATGAGAGATACAGAGAGAGAATGAGAGGCAGAGACACGGGCAGAGAGAGAAGCAGGCTTCATGCAGGGAGCCCAACTCGGAACTCGATCCTGGGTCTCCAGGATCACCTCCTGGACCGAAGGTGGCGCTAAACTGCTGAGACACCCAGGCTGTCCCTGATGCTAACTATTGACTCATGATTTGAACTCTGAAATCATTTTAGGATGTAGTATATTATAAGGATAGGGAAACACTTAAAAATTGCAGTTGCCTATCATTCTGTGTAAAATAAGTTAAACTGTGTACTAGTAGAGGGGGCCATTTAGTCAAGTGCTTATTATGACTTATCCTGGTAACTTACTTTTCCTTATTACTCGAAGTTGTTAAGCAATTTATTGGCTAACTAGCAATTTCTTAAATTTCTTTTGAGAAAATCAGGAAGCTAAGTCAATCAATTTAGTTGTCTTATCGTACTTTGAGACTTTCATAGGATGGAAAGATTGAGATTTTGGATAAATTTTTATGCTAAATTTTAATCTTGTGTTTATCAGTTTGGAAACTTTCAATAATTTTCTTTCTTTATAAGCCCTTATTTATTTCTGATAAGAAAAGGATGCAGGAATTTTTCTCCTTTTCTGTCTGAGGTAATAATGGTGTTTGTTGCCCATCTGGCCATCTCATGAAGCAAGTTGGATTTATTTAGCTCAACACTGGAATGTGGGTTACAGTATTGGGGGGTTTTGGAAAGTCAGTTGTGGTTTAGAAGGACTCTATGATGTGGTTTGGGAACTTTGGTGTTTTCTTCTGGTCTGAGGTAGGTGTTTTTAAAAGAGAGGTGCCGGAAGATTGCTGGTTCTAGACCATGTGAATTGATCGATTTACATCCCATTTATCCTGGTCTCTGTTTCTAACATGAAAGAGTTGAAACAGATGCTGTTTTACCTCCATTGCTTTATCCTTTGTGTGTACATATGTGTCTTGGATGATTTCATAGTCTTGTTCTGTTTGCATCTTTCCCTTTTGCTTTTCCACCATTCTGATCTGATTTCTTTCTCTTGATTTTTTAGTTTTTTTTTTTTTTTCTTCGTGTTTTGGCCTTGCCTCTTTCACCTGAGTGAAATTGTTCATGAAGTCTTCTCATTTGTCTTGACCCCAGTTGTTTATGATATTCAGATATTGGTCATGAGGGAGCTTGCTTGTGTGCTTGACTTTAATATAGTAGAATTAAAATCATGAGGAAGATATTTATTTACATGTTAATTATCTTTCATTCTCTATTGCAGGGAAGCTCCAAGGCAGGCATTCTGCTTTGTTAACAGCTATATCCCCAAAGCCTGGAAGTATGCTGGGCACCCAGTAACTATTTTTTAATAAATGATAGATTAAAGTGAATTAAAAAAAAAAAAAAAGGTAGGGGGAACACCTGGCTGGCTCAAGTCTGTCATGCAACTTGTGATCTTGGGGTCATGAGTTCCAACCCCACACTAAGGGGTAGATTGTACTTAAAATTTTTTAAAAAAGTATAGCTTTCTGATAGTTTACCAAATCAGATATTATTAGGGAGAGTCATAGAGCTACTTTGCTCTGTAGAACACCTTTTGATCCTTAGCTGGTATTTGAACCATTTAATGAGGGAGAAAGTACTTTCAAGTGATTCTTCTTGTAATAATGCAGGTTTATAGTCTTTCCTTTCTAGCACTTATAATCCCTCGACTTGGTTTTACTGCTTTTATCAGTTAGGATCCTTTTTGTTGCAAGTAATAGAAATCTCAGCTAAAACTCACTTAAGCAATAAAGAAGTGGGTTATTATCACAACGAGTCCAAGAAGACTTTGGAGTGGGTTGACTGAACTCAGGTGTTGTCGTAAGGGCCAGGTTCGTTTTGCTCTTTCTCCTGCCCCTTTTGCTCTCTTGGCTTCATCCGTACAGCTTGTTCTTTCTGTGATTGTGAGTGCAGGAGCAACAGTCGAGTCTGTACATTTCTTGTTCATATCTAGTGTGGAAAAGACTGGCTTTTCTTTCCTTGAAGACCTGGGTGTGACCTCCTCATGTCTCATTGGCCCACGTTGACTTGAGATTGCTCTCCTCTGAACATTGGCAAAGGAGGTAGAATTGTAGCATTTGGCTTCGACTACTAAACATCTCAAGTGAAATAAATGTTGGTATCAACTGCAGTATCCATTAAAATCCTATGTGAATTAACCTTTTTAAATAACATTTTTAAAGACTGTTAATTTCCTGAACTCCGAGATAAGACTTCCCAGAGTAATTAGGTTCATAACCAAGAGGATGCTAGGTGAAGTCAACATTATCATCATAATTACTTCATTAGGGAAATTACAGCATTTAAATGAAAAAAGTGAAAATTTTTTTTCTGTCTTCCCAGGTTTGTTAAAAATACGAGCTGCATTGTTTCTGTAGAGTAGAAAGTAGATACGTAGAGATTGGTTGGAACTATGACTCTCCCGTAACTGTGTTTGCACTGATAACAATTGATATGTTTAAATTATTTAAATAAAATGAAATCTTGTTGACTAGAAAAGTGGAAAAAGATAACCAGGACATAGTGAGGCTTACTTTAAAAAATAAGTCAATATATAAGGTAATGTGCATCTGTCACCTCAATTTACTAAAAGGTTTCTGATTTACTTGAACATACAGTAATGGATTATTTTTGTTTGGTGAAGAAATTTTAGTAAATGTTTAATAAGCAGCATGGAAGCATTAGGATATTGTGAAGAAAAGCCCTGAATTAGGAACTGAAATCCAAATTTCTCTAATTTTTCCACGGACATAGTAGGAAAGGATGGTTTCATTTGGCTCAGTGTGTTCATTCACCTGTTCCAGACGATCTAGTTGCTTCTGGGACTTGAGAGGAGTTGAATACTCCTTCACCCTAGAGTGGAATGTCCCACTGATGAAAATCTCCTGGCCCACTTCTCTAACAAAGACCTGAGTATAGATACTTTTTCGGTTCAGGTTTTAAAGGGAAGAGATCATTTTTCTCCCTCAGAAGGTAAAGGGTCTCCTATGTACATTGTATATTCTGTGAGCACTCCCAAGTGCTTCTTTTTGCTTTAACTAGTAGAGACTAATGTTAATTTGTCTCTTACTCTTGTATTCCATCCTCCGGCTCACTTCTCCAAACCCCATTTTCTAGTTTGCAAAGTAAGCATGTCTCTTTCAATACTCAGATTCTTCATGAGGCTTGATGGCATGAGGCAGCACATGCTGTGTGTGTGAAAGTTGTTCTGATGGGGTCCTGGCTGGCTCAGTCAGTAAAGTATGTGACTCTTGATCTCAGGGTCATGAGTTCTAGCCCCATGTTGGGTATGGAGCCTACTTAAAAAAAAAAAAAAATGAAAGTTGTTCTGGAAAAATCTAAAGCAGAATGTTCTCTAGAAATATGATGGATAGTTGCAAAGGACCATCCCTTAGACTCCTGTCATTCATCTTACAGAGACATGTACGTCTCTTTAACCTATCTATCATCTTTTCTTTTCCTTTCCTTTCCTTTCTTTTCTTTCTTTTTTCTTTTCTTTTCTTTTCTTTTCTTTTCTTTTCTTTTCTTTTCTTTTCTTTTCTTTTCTTTTCTTTTCTTTCTTTTTTCTTTTCTTTTCTTTTTTTTTCTTTCTTTTCTTTTCCTTTCTTTTCTTTTCTATCTTTTCTTTCTTCTGCTCTTTCTCTCTTTTCTCTCTCTCTCTCTCTCTCTCTCTCTCTCTCTCGTTGGTTGGTTTGATTTTTTTTTTCCTGTCAGAGTCTTAGTTATAGTGACCTGTGTATTCAGACCTTGATACCTTAGTGTGAGGGGTTGGAGTTTGAACACTGCAAACTGGAGGTGAAGGAAAGGAAACTGAATGTATTGCCTGTTTTTTAATAGTTTATTATTCTGACTTGTAAAAACCACAAGCTTTCCCTCGTATCACAGTTTAACATGTTGAATATACGAATGAACCGGAACTTAAAATGTTATAGTGAAACTTTTTTCCTTACATTTTTATTTGCTGATTTTCAAACCTACTAAAGGAAGTTTCTTCCTGTATCAGCTGGATGTAAAAAAATAAAACTGCACATAGATTGCAGCTCTTTGGGGAGAGTTTTCAAAGAAATTTTACTTTTTTCTCATAAAAAATGTAGATGTTTGGAAAAAGAATTGCTAATGATATAATTCGCTACGTGGTGTTATTTTGCATGAACCTTGTTGAATTTCAGCGGGAAGTACTACTTTTGGGGACAGATATTTCCTATCATAACTGGAGAATTTTAGTGCTAGGATCAGCCTAAGAGTTCATCTTGTTTTACCATTTCCACACATGTATGAGGAAGTGAGCTCGGAGCGGGAGATGTGTCTGACTGTCATTTCATGGCACAGCCAGGACCCAAGTCGGGTCTCTGGGCCGTCAGTGTGGGCGCTCCTCCTTGAGCCCCCCTGCCCTCCGAAGCTCACTGTTGTGCATAGAAGAAAGGACCAGTGAATCTGTGCACACAGTGTGGCACAGCAGACAGGTGTGTGTTCTGTGCACTCTTCAACACTTTTAATTTTCCCGTACTTTCCATGGTAGAGATGAGAATCGGTCACCACAACATACAGAAAATACACAGGTTCTCTTGGCTACTCTCTTTGAAATCTCCTCCCCAAGAATTCTGAAATATTTGCTCTTTTCACTGTCATCCCAGTGACCTCTGACAAGAGTGGTCCGAGGACAGAAGACAATTTTGTTTCTTTAAGCCTGCATTGGGGTTCTTCCCGCCAACTGTGACATCCTGTTTATGTGCCAGGGGTTAAAACCACTTTCAGGTGGCTTCTGAGATATATAGGAAGGTTCAAAAGACTTTAGAGACAGCCACCACAGTTTTATTTTTCTTCCCCTTTTTGTTGACTGGGGAATTTCTGGTTATTTAGTTCTAGAGGATTTTTTTTTATTAGGTATTTATCCTTAACTTCTTTATTATAAAATGCAGTAAGAAAGTTAAAAGTCACAGGACAGTATAGAGGTTAATGAATTATTTTTTTAAGCCAGACATCCTTGTAGCTAGCACCCAGTTTAAGAAATAGTACATTGCTTAGCCACACTGTCAGCTGTGGCCATGTTTCCCTCCCTGCCTCCACAAGTGACCAGGCCCCATCTTGACCTTGCTGGTAATTGCCTCTTACGGCTTGGTCACCCACATTTTCTTTTTAGACACTGAAGTTCAATCTTGCCTATTTTAAAAAGCCTGATACATGTTTTCTAATCTCTCCTCCTCAGTTTACCTGCTAAAGAGCCTGGGCCATTTGATGTGTGGGCTGCACACAGTCTGGATTTTGCTGATTGCACCCAGAGTGCAACTCACGGTGCTCCTCTGTCCTCTATTCTTCCTGCACATGGGCAGCGGGTAGCGGAGCCTTGGCAGGGCTGCGGGTTGTATTGCATTGTTCCGTCTTGTCAGAAAGCTCACTAGGTATGTTTGTTTCTTGATGCTACCATCCATGGATGCTTCATGTCTAAACTCATCCTTTGCAGTTTGGAAAATGGTGATCTTTTGTTTAATTCCCTTTTTGTCAAAAATTGGCTGTAATTTATAAGACAATTCCCCTCATCTACTGTTTTATTCATTAGTAGAGTTCACAGGGAAAGGCACAGTACATTTTAGATTATTTACCTGGTTTCCAAGATAATGAATTAGTTTCTTGTGATTCTCAGAAGGTGACAGATAACTGCCTTTTTTCTTTTTTAAATATGATTAGAAACTCATGAATTGGACTTCATTGAATCGCCATTCTTACCCAGGTTCAAGCTGTTCCATCTTTGGCTACTGTGCCCCTTTCAAGTTGGCTTTTGAGTCCTTGTGACATGACCCTGGTCCTGTTTGACAACCTACTTGTTCTCAGGCAGTATGAAAAGATGTTCTAGGCTCATCCTGTTCATCACCCATCCCAGACCTGGGATCAGCTCTGGTTTCTTTAATGGAAAATGGCATTTCATAACCATGCCTGGGTCCTTTGCTTCTTGTGTTAATCTTTGTTTCTAGGCCTTTTCAGTCTTTTCAGCACACACACTGTCACACACAAATTTTAAGACAATACCTCATGGGTTCATGTTGATATTTCCAATTTACATTTAGGACTACAGATTGTTTTGTTTTTTTTTAATCTCCTTCCTTCTTCACTGAGTTCACTGAGAGTCCTAGTTCATAAGGACATTGGGGATGACAGAATTGGGATTATCCTGTAGTCCTCATGAGTTTTATCCCATTTTACACATACATGCAGTTTCAGAATAATAATACATGCACATATACCATTATTATGATGACTGAAAAAGCTAAAAAGATTTTTTGTCAAATCTTCATTCTTTCCCTGAATATTTACAGTGGGAGTTCTGTATCTACATTGTCAAAACATACAGCCATTACATACTCTCTCTCTTAACCCTTATCTGGTATTTATTCCATAAATAATCATATGTTAGTGCTTGCCGCTGGATAATATGTAGATATCCTTATGTAACTATCCTTTTAGTTAATTTTTTTGGTTGTTTGAAGTGCATTTCTAATAGGTTCTTTAGGAAGGGCATCTGGGAACAACAGTCCCTTGGTTGTGGCATGTTGATGATAATGCTCTTTATACTTGGAAGTCAGTTTTTCTGGATATAAAATCCTTAGGCCACATTTTCGTTCTGGCCTAGTGCAGTCCCTTCAAAGTCCAGGGGCAATGTAATATTTTTCCCCTTAGAAGTCATGTGCTCTTTTTTGCCTACTTGCTCAAAGGAGTTTTTTCTTTTTCCTCAGGGTCCAGTGATTTTATTAGAATTTGTCTTGGTGCTGGTTGTTCTGGGGCAATATTCTCAGGTACATAGTATGGTCTATGTGAATGTATAGTGAAATCTCTTAAAATTTTCCTATGTAAGTTTTCTTAAATTAATATTTATAGTATTCTTTCTTTTGCCTTAGGTTTTTTTGTTTGTTTGTTTTCCCCTTCAAGAGCTTTTCTTATTCATATGATGGCTTGTCTTTGCCTATCTTCAATAATTGCTACTTTATTCCTAATTCTGTGGTCTTGCCAAACTAACTTATTAGGTTTAGTAGCTTTTTGGTAAATTCCTCTAGAATTTTATATATACTCAATCATTTCACTTATGACAAAGCTCTTTTAATGCCTCCGCACCCCGGCACCCTTCCTGGATTGTACCCCTTTTCTTTCCTTCCTGCACTAGCTGGCACCCCCAGGACAATATTGAATACAAGTGGTAAGAGTGGGCATCCTTGCCTTGTTTCTCATTTATGGAGAAAATCTGTTAGCTGTTGGCTTATTATAGATATTCTCTGTCAAGCTGAGGAAATTCTCTACTGATTTTAGTTTGCAGAGTTTTTTTTTTTCATGAATTGATATGGAATTTTGTCAACTGCTTTTTCTGCTAGTGAGATGATAAGTTGATTTTTCTTTGTCAGTATGTTAATATGGTAAATGTGGTTCTGTTTTAGGAGCTTTGACTCTAATTGTTTAGGGGATGATAGAAGGGATGATAGAATCATGAGTGCCTTCCTTTTGGGAATAGGGTAGGTGCTGGTCTTTTATAGGTGTGGTGATTTGGAGTCCTTGTGGTAGCTTGAGGTCATTTGATCGCACATTTCTGCTTGGTTGCAGTGCTAATATGGGCCCATATATAAGAGCTCCTTTATATTGAGAGCTGTGCTTGTAGCCTTAATTTATAGTTCACTCTGGAAGCCAATTGCTGTGAGGGCAGGGGACTTAAATCATTGTTTGTGCATCTTTTATTAGACTGGTTAGCTTTTCTCAGCTCCTTTCACCTCTGACTTCCGGATTTTCTTTGGAAAAGTTGCCTTGTTTTTTTTTTTTTTTTTTTTTTAAATTTTATCCAGTTTGCTCCACGATTTGGGTTACTCACAGTCTTTTTTCCTAGTTCTCCATCAATGCTATGGATTTACGTGTGTGTGTGTGTGTGTGTGTGTGTGTGTGTGTGTGTGTTTTCTCTTCTCAGTAGAATTTTGGTTATTCTGTTCATTGGTTATCTCATCTCTGGGATCAAACTACGTAACTTGGCTTTATCTTTTAGAAAGACTCGGAAGATGGTAATTCACAATCCTCTTGATAGCAATTGTTCCCGTTAGAACTTGCTTTTCTACAGTTATTCTGAATATAATTTTCTTATATTTTTCAGGTCCGATTTCTTTTGTTTCTAATTTCAAATTAACAAATTTTAAATATTATTCATGTCAGCATAACCATTGTTTTCTGTATGTGTAAAAATATAGATAATTTGTAGTACCTTGTTTATTGGTTCTGAGATTGAAAGGAGGTAACCTCAGCCTTGTGGAGTGTTGGTTCTTTGATTTATGTATGTATGTATGTATATATTCATGTCTATGCATCAGTAAAATATGCAGTTACTTAAAAGAGAAATTGACTACATTCAGTAGAATCCAGAGAAAAATCTCCAGAGGGATATGGAACTTCAAAATTAACCACAATTGTTGCTTCTAGTCTTAATTAAAAACCATCCTAAGAACAACATGCTTTGTTTGTACAGGTAGAGGATTATGCAGTTAAAGCAAACCTAATCTTTCTCCTCACCCTCAGCATGTATAACTTTGCATCCGATATACTTGCTACGTTGTGATTGTTCAATAACTGTTAGTTGATTATATAAAGCTTGTTAATTGTGGCCAGTCCTATGTATTGTTTTCTTGTATACACACAGCATTTTCATTGTTATTGCTGTTCCTCCTAGGGGCCTTGAACATAGAAGAGGTGCTCTGAACATGTTCTCTTATGTGCCTCAGAGGGAGCACATAGTCTTTTTTTATATGAGTGCTGAGCTTTTGTTTCTTCATACTACACAGTGGTATTAATGAAGAAAACCTAGTTTTTTGTTGTATTTTACAGTATATTTTCATTTGTTAAGGTCATGTTGCTAAATGGTGAGTGCCATTTGCTTGGTTATTTCCGTTGATAATTTGAATTGATGTGAGTGTGAGTGGTATTGTGTGATGCTAGTGTAAGTGCTGTGACATTTGTCTTTTGGTTGGCATTGCAAACAGTGGAAGCCTGATAGCACCCCCTCTCCCCATTACATTTTGTCCATTTATGTTGGTATTAGGGCATTTTTCACATAGAATAGAGGGCAAATGTGTGTTTCACTGAAATTGCTTTTCCTTCTGGAACTAGAAGTGAGCCAGTAGCTCCAAGATTTGTCTATGACCAACTATGTTAGGTGCTCCTGTAAAAAGAAAATTTTTTTGCCTGGTGAAGTTAAAAAATAGTTGCATTTGTTATCAATAGCTTTCTTATCTGGGGTCAGATTCATCATAAGCAATAGCTGTAATACTTTTCTGAAGATGTAAAGTCAATAGATTTTTTTTTTAAGAAGGAGTGTTGGAAGGGACAAAGAGAGTTAAGAGGAAAATCGTGCTGTTTATAAACACTAAGAAAATAATTCTTAAGGATATGATAATAATTCTTACAAACTGTTTATTTAATCTGTGAGAGTGAAAATCCTGTTAGTTACCATAAAATTCAAGTTTAGATAAACGGTATTGACACTAATTATGTGTGGCTCATCTGACTGGATCATCTGTTTCTGATGATGAAAAAGATTCCTGTTAAATGGTGGCTTTATTAAATTTTAAGAGACATGAGCATGGCTTGTTAACCACAACTTTAGTTATTGATTGATTCTAGCATTATTTCCTGGTCTTAGCTTTTCTTTCACTTATTAAATTGAAAGAAGTCTTTTGAAAATCTATTCTGAGGTGTGTAAAGTGAATCACATCCTGGCATTGTCCTCAAGGGGCTCGTAGTCCTGTAGGGGTAGAGATGTCTGTTGCAAGAACTATAGTACTATAAATCAGTGCTGAACGTTATAAATTGTTTGTCACAAGAATAGGACAGATAATTTAGGACAATGATTTTTCTGAATTAGCTAGTTCACCTAGAATATGTTAAAAATCAGTTGTTGATGGTGTCCTGAGATACTAATATTCTTTGCCTCCTGGCCCTCCAGTGAAACCTCTCCATCATTTGAGTTAAGCTTGCTGAAGCCCAGTTAAGGCAGTTAGAAGGAAGTTTCTCTTCTGTTGCCTCATTCTGTAGGCAGGGATTCCATGACTGTATGAGTTAGTCAGGGAGACAACTCATAGTCTTACTTGGCCTACTTTTTTTATTGTATTGTTTTAAATAACAAAGTGCTTTTGTCCCCCCCTCTCCAGGGCATCAGTCTTTACCTTAACCAATGCTTCTTTGTAAGAATGGCTTTGAAAAAGGCATAAAATTTTGAAAAATTTCGTCTAGCAACTTTTTATTGTAAGTGTCTAATAACTAATACGTTTCTAATAACTTTTTAGTCAGACTGTATCAGCCAATTCTAAATGCATGTGGGTCTTCCCCCAGAAACCTGGTTGGGATCTAGTGGTATTCCAATCCGAGTGGTCTTCAGGATGGATGAGAAAGAAGCCCATGAGCACATTTTCCTTCCGAACTTTGATCCCTTTAATTCAGTTTGTAGCCGGAACCGGAAGTATCTATTTCCGTTATTCCTTTCTCAAAATATAATGTAGATTCCTGTTGTAATTTAATTTTCGTTCCTCTTGGTAAATGTGATAATTAAAGTACAGTGAGATGTGCAAATTGGACAGTGAGTTGAATGTAAGAGCCCATTGGGGCATCTCTTCTCAGTGTCACTTTATTCAGGCCTTCTGATACACTCATAGTCTCTTGAGATTCCTTTCTTACTTTCCTCCCCTTCCTCTCTCGTTTCTTTCCTCTGTCCAAAGGTATCACCACCTAAAGTGTTTGCTAGGAAGACAGTGTCAGGATACTGATCTTATGGGAGGTGAACTAATTACAGATTGGCTTTTTGTTTTATGAAATGAATTCTCCATAATAGGATTTTATCTGTCAGAACCTTAGGTTATTTTTGGTGTTAATCCTTTTAAGGAAGGAATGTTTTACTTGCTTTAATTAGCTTACCAAGGAAATGATTGATTCAAATGGTAAGTGTTGGGAAAGTCTTAAATGCAGTTTTAAAGGTGGTGAAGTGTCCTCTCCAGTGGACACATTTTCATGGACCTCACTCCTCTTACTTTCCCTTGGATCAGAAGTTACACAGAAATACCATTGAACCTTAAACTTCATAACGCAGGGGAGGGCAAAAAAACCGAAACAGAACAAAATGGGGCCTGGGAATCAAGCTCATAAAAGATGGGTTAATAGGGATGCCTGGGTGGCTCAGTAGTTGAGTGTCTGCCTTTGGCTCAGGGCATGATCCCAGTTTGGCGATTGAGTCCTCCATCAGCCTCCCTGTGAGGAGCCTGCTTCTCCCTCTGCCTATGTCTCTGCCTCTTTTTGTGTCTCTCATAAATAAATAAAGAGAATATTTTTTTTAAAAGATGGGTTAATAGGGAAAAATAGATTTAGGTATGCTGGGGTAGTTCATAAAGAAATGTGACTCAAGGGAGATGTTAGAATTTGCAGATTACCGCCTTAACAAAGGTGATAAGGAATAGAGAAGAGTTTAGATAAAAGAGAAAGGACTTGCTGTTTCTTAAGGAAAGGAGATTTATGGTAAGGTGGTTAGGAAATGCATGGAAAATCAGGGTTGTTTAATAGGGCTGGTTATGCATGAAGAGTCAGGCAGTCTGAGTTGTTTCGGGAGTAGTTCTCTTCCTGGTACTGGACTGGACGGGGGATACCTTTACAAGTGGAAATTTACATCCTTCTTCTAGCCCAACTGGAAAGGGGGTCTCTTTTTCCCGAACTTGCTGTTTCTTAATTCCCTTGAGCTCAAAATAATCTTCATGCTAAAGTGCTGTATTTTGTGTTGGCATATTCTGATCCTCTCCAATGACTAAAGGTTCTAGGTGACTGTTAGCATTACACTAGATTTTAGGAGGCTTGCTAATCCTTTATTTAAGCCGCAATAACTTCTCCATTTGAATTTGGAACACCAATTTTCTTTTGCAATAATCCGTTACAAATATACTAATATTAAGGTTTTATAATATATACAACATATTAGTATAGTGCTACATGTGTATGACTTATATAAAGTAGTATATATTTATGCATCTGGATTATTCCCCTTCTGCCCCCCCCCCCCTTTTAACTGGTGAGTTCTCTAATTAAAAGTTTTGGTGGCTACTTTAAGTCTGTAAAAAGTTTGTAAATGTAGTTGTCCTTATTAGTATACCAAGCTTGTATTTAAAGTGTCCATTCGTATTTCTGTTCAATTTGTATATTTCAGGTTTTTCAGTTCTTTTCAACTTCATGTATATTTCTTAAAACACAAATTCCTCTTGATATATGACAAGCTTCTAGGCATATACTATACACATGATAGTCACAAAATATTTCACTAATGACTTTGTGAAAATTTTGTGTAAAATGGGGTTGTTGATTGGTCATCATTTACTCCAGAAGTTTCATAGATTCATTGCATAGCAGTTAGGAGTTAGGATGAGAGAGTTGAGTAGACAAGTTAGAAATGACATGTTGAGAAGTAAGAGCCAACACAAAAGGAAGATAAGAATCCATCTGTATAGCTTCCCGAGGTTATTTATTATGGAGCCACAGTCTTACAGATCTCAGTAACCCCAGGTATGGACATCATTATATTGAAGCAAAGGGCAGCGATGGATGACTGCCTGTCCTGTCTTTACTTTGACCTTGGGCAAGCTATTTCATCTTTCTGATCCTCCATTTTCTCTTTTACAAAACGAAATCACAGGGTTAGAAAGTTTTGGGTGTCTCTTATGGATGTGAAATTCTATATCTACAGCGATGAAGACAATCAGCTACAGGTTCAATTAGATTCACCATATTTTGTGCAATAGGAAATTGTGAGCCTGCCATACACATATTTTAGAGATATTAACTTTAGAATGGTTACATATTGTTTGGACCAAACATGGTTTGGGATGTGGGCTACTGTTAGGGGATAAGACTTTGAGGGTGAAAGAAGGTGAATTTGGGCAAATAAGTGGAAATTATCTGGAGGTGGATTTTAAAAATAAGAACTAATAGACAAAAGCAAGTGATTAAACAGGAAATTGTGAAGTACTGGGCTCCCTGCCTCTGGGGAAGTAAAGCAGAAGCCACATGACCACTTGTAAATGACATTGTAGAAAATATTATTTGGGTAAAATCTGTTCAACCTTGTAACCATCCCATCTAGGAGGAGCTCTACAAGTGTTGGGGAGCTCTTTGAGGCGACCCAAGGTAAGTTAGGAAAGTATGTAAGAAGGAACATGCCATGTATGGCCTCCTTGACAGGTTTTAATCCTGGGATGACACCTTTCCAGGAGCTGGTCTGGATTCTGGGGGAGGTCCTCTCTCCTTCCCTGTTGTAGTGGCAAGCTTTTAATACAGTCTTTGTTTTCTTAATTCTTTATCCAACAGAGGTAGCTGTTGTTTACCAGTTGGAACATTTCTTTTCAGGATTTATTCCTTGCATTTGCCTTCTTAATACCTTCTGTGTATGCATAGGACATAGTTTCCATTTTGTTCTGTAACTTCGTATTTTTTCCTAACCATGTAATGTAGTCATCTATCCATGTCAGCCCTTGTAGATCTCCAGAAAACTCTCAAATAATAGTGAGTGTTGATAAAGTTTTTACTATATGCCAGCATTTTTTAAAGTGCTTTTTATATATTACCATATTTATGTCTCACAACCTCATGAAGTAAGAACTTCTATTACAAATGAAAAAAAAAAAACATAGCGCAGAGAGATTAAGTATTTCACCTACAGTTGCACAGTAAATGGAGGCAGCCTTAGAATCTAGGCAGTCTGGCTTCAGAGTCTGTCAGTCACTTCGCTACAGTGTTTCTCAAGTGACTGTGGTGTTCCTTTCTATGCTTCTATCATAGTTCATTGACTCCTCTCTGGTTGGACTTTTAGTGCTACCCTCCCCCTTTTTGCTACTACAGCATACCAGGTTCTATTTTAAGTCTAGAAATACTTCTGTAAGAGAGCATACACCCCAATCCTTGTCTTTATGATAAAGTCACACTCTGGGAGGGAGTGCAGATAGGGGACATGCTATTTTTAAAAATTTTGAAAATTGTGTGGGAGAGGAGAAGGTGAGAGGTGGTGTGAAGAAGCAAACAAGCAGCGAAGGGAGTTGATGGCAGTGCCATGGTATGCCACAGGTTTCCTGAAGATGATCCATGAGCAAGGACCTGGCGAGGAAGGGAGGAGCACCCTGTGGACTTCTATACAAAAGTGGATCAGCAGAGGGAAAGGCCTAATGTGGGTGCATGTGTGGCACTTTCCGGGAAGACTTGGAAGGCCTGCTAGCTGGAACGGAGTGGGTGGGGAAAGAGTAGAAGGTATCACAGGAGATGAGAGGGAGCAGGGAAAGGAGGAGGGGTTCCAGAGGGGGCAGAGCCTTGTAGGTCGTTTTGAAGAACTTTGGCTTTTAATCTTTATGAGATACTGATCCATAACATTTTGAGGAGAAAAGTGCTTTGTTCTGGCTTACATTTTACAAAGATCACTCTGTCTGCTGTGTTGAGAGTAAACTATAAGAGGACAAAGATAGAAGGAAACAGGGGAGAAGTGTTACTGGTTAGAGCAGGGTGGCAGCAGGGAAGTGGTTGAAAAATGGTGGGCACCTGGACATCCTTCCGAGGTGCCGTTAGCGGGGTTTGCTGATGGATCGAGTATCAGAGAACAAGGTGGATTAAGAATAATTCTGTGATTTTTGAAAGGACAACTGGAAAGATGGATTTGCTATTCGTGGATTTACCATTAACTTGCCCAAGTGTCTTGATGCTGAATTTCTGAATCAAAGAACAAACCTGTGGCTTTCAGTACTTCTGATTCAACCTTTAAGCCACTTGCTTTAGAAACAGAATGGATGCTTGATTGTCTTATGGGATTAGGGTTTCAGTTTTAGAGCAGTGGAAATGTATGTCATGTCAAGCAGGCTTTCCATGTGGCATAACTAGGTGTCATTATTTTTCAGTGTATGATACTTGGTTTTGCAGATTCAGAAACTTTTTCTGTAGATTGGCCTAGAGTTAAATGGGCCCAGGGACTGATTTCATAATAGCCAGTCTCACTAATTCAGTTCCTTATGTAGGCATATCTGACCATGGTCAATAGCTGCCAGCATCCCAGAATTAGAAGAACCACCCCACACCCCCCATTTCTGGAGGAAATAATAATTTTCTGACTTACAGAGGAGAGTGACTTTCAGCAGCTGGCCACAGGATTCAGAGCTAGTTAGGCCTACCTGGTGCTTTCTTACTGTGCTGCTTCCTGTGTCTAGTCTTTTGTCCAGTGTGCAAGAATATCACCCATTTTCTGATTTCCTCCTGCTTCTTCCCAGACTCTCCTGTCTTTGGTCTCACCCCATTCCCCCTATCACTTTTGTCTTGTAGCTTCTTTTAAAAACTTGTGTACACTTCTCACTGAAATTCCCTTTTCTATAATCCAACTTTGCTTATATCCTTAACCTCTTTTTTTTTTTTAAAGATTTTTATTTATTTATTCAGAGAGAGAGAGAGAGAGAGAGAGAGGCAGAGACACAGGCAGAGAGAGAAGCAGGCTCCACGCAGGGAGCTCGACGCAGGACTCGATCCCGGAACTCCAGGATCATACCCCGGGCTGCAGGCGGCGCTAAACCGCTGTGCCACTGGGGCTGCCCTATCCTTAACCTCTTAACAAAAGTCTGTGTCCTTGGCAGGAGAATAAATCTGTTTCCTATGCTCACCTTTTTTTTTTTTTTGTTTAAATTTAAAAACACAAAATCATTTCTTCAGACAAAATCTTTCACAGGTCTTTGATACATGAAGCACATAAACACACAATAACAGGTTGTAGTGGAGGATGAGGAGGAAGACTATGGTACCCTTTGCTTAGCCTCCTCTGCATCTCTGACTGCACCCCTCACGAACCTCTTTGGGAGTCAGGGTTACATAGCCCTGCTTTGTTGAAAAAAGTACCCTGGAGTCTCTCTTCAGGGATGCATGGTGATTCTCCCACAGGGCTACTCACAGTTCTCCTTGTCACCTCCAGATTTCCGTTCTTCCCCTCTGTGCAAAAGAACCTGGGCTCTAAAGCCCATTTTCTCTTCTCACTAGACTGTGAACTGCTGGACATCAGGGACTTTTTATCTTTCTTTTTTTGTATGTGTCTTGGTGTGGGTGAGTGAAGGAGTGACAGAATGAATAAATGAAATGCTGAATTACTGACTTTATTGATAGAAGTTTTAGGTGAACTCAGGAACTTGTCCAGGTAGTAAGCATCATAAAGGAAACCCATTGAAGCTGAACTCACGTGGGAATTTCTTGACTGGTTTTGTATGGCCAGTTCATCAGTGTGGTTTGTTGTGCCTAGATACATTTTGAAGACATGATTGTTTTGTCTGTGATCATCTGCCTCGGGTGTCTGCTCTGCTTGCCACTGTTACAGATTTTGAGAAATTTTTGCCCTTTGGACTCTTCTGGGTTGCAGTGAAGACTACAACCCTTTCTATAACATTCCTTCTTATGGAGCATAAAATGTGTTCTTATGTTCTAGTTTTTGTTTAGTTAAAATACAATCAATTCTTGAGATCCCGAGACTATACCCCTGGTTACTTTGGATTTAAACGTCTGCAACTATCCTGAATTATATTTTTGAATACATGTTAGGATGATTTTTTTTTTTTTTCAGAATGTTAAATCCCATCAAGTCTTAGAGTAACTTTATTTTCAACTTTTGGCAGCCCCTGGCCCAACTCTCAAAGTCTCTCAAAGTCCTGACAGTAGTTATGAGGGTAGACAGTGGCATTGCTACAGGCTACTTCTTTCTTGACTGCTGTTTTCAAATTAGAAAAGGCATCGTGGTTTTTGAAGTTTATCATGCACATAAATCCTTATTTGCTGAAATATTTTTGTGTGTTTCACATGACTACTTAACTATGAATATATACAATAAATGTTCTCTTACTTGAATATTTAAGTACAGAGGATACTCACGGAGTAGTGAAGACTGTGCTTGCTTTGTACAGAAACAGATTAATATGACTCTCTTTTTAGTGCTATTGTGAGGAAGAGTTTTTATGAGTATATCAGTATGCATTTAGACATAAAAATTAAGCGTGCTCAGGTGGCTCAGTCAGTTAAGTGTCCGACTTTTTTTTTTTTTTAAGATTTTATTTATTTATTTGAGAGAGTGAGCGAGTGAGCGAGAAAGAGAGCACAAGCAGAACAAGAGATACAAGTAGACTCTCTGCTGAACAGAGAGAGCCTGATGTGGGGCTTGATCCCAGGATTCCGGGATCATGACCTGAGCTGAAGGCAGACACTTAGCCACCCAGGCACTCTGACTCTTTATTTCGGCTCAGGTCATGATCTCAGGGTTATGAGCTCCAGCTCTGCACTGGGTGTTGGAGCCTGCTTAAGATCCTCCCTGTCTCCCTTTCCTTCTGCTCCTCCCTATCCCCCCTCAAAAAAAAAAAAAAAAAAAAGAACTGTAAAAGTCAGATATATATTTACAAAATAATTTTTCATGAAAGAAAACTTTGGGTGAAGACCTAGTCATTGTTGTGCTTGCTTCAGTAGCACGTACACTAAAATTGGAAGACCTAGTTATTATTACGAATATTTTTATATTGATTGAGCATCGAGTTGCAGGAAAGATGTAAGGAAGAGGAGAAAAGAACATGAAGAGAGAAGCAACATTTCTTGCCTATCTGCTATTTGTTGAGAACTGTGTTTTTCTTGATGTATCCAGGAGTGTATTACTCTGCAATTAGATTGTGTGCAGAATTCAGAGAAACAAGAACTGTCAGATACTGTGTTTCTACTTTGAAGACATTCGATGTGTTATAATCCCTATAAATTTCTGTATTGTTTTCATTAAAAAAACATTTGCTCTGATTTTTATTACACAATCAAAACCCAAGTTTGATTTATGTCCTGAGATCTGATCTTCAAGGAACAGTGAATCTTAGGCATCCATTCCAGCTCCAGCACTAACTCAAAGTGTGGACTTTGGGCCCCAGTTATTACATCTTCTTGAATCTCAATTTTTTCTCTCTTTTTAAAAAAGATTTTATTTATTTAAGAGAGAGAGGATGAGTGGGATGGGGAGGAACAGAAGGAGAAGCAGATTCCTCGCTGAGCAGGGAGCCCTACGTGGTGGGGCTCAGTCCCAGGATCCCAAGATCATGACCTAAGCAAAAGGCAGATGCTTAACCAGCTGAGCCAGCCAGTGGCTCCTCATCTCTTTGGTGAAATAAAGTAAATGACATGTCATCTTTATTTTCTATGCTTCTGTGAATTTTAAGATTCTGTACAAATTATTTTTGTATTTAGTAGTTGGCAGAAAAGAGGGAAGGATTTCTACATGTTTTCTGCATTACTCAAGTTAGTGTTCTAGTCAAGGGTATGTCTCTAATTTAGAAATATGTTTCAAGAAAATAAGGATTATATTGAGTTAGCTTTATGTGTAATTTTTGTTTTAATTAATATTTCAAGGCTATCTAAAATGAGGACTTTAGAGATTCATGTTACTTTAAAGTTTCTTAAGGTGTTATTGTTACCAGCATTCATATTTTGAAGGACAAAAGCTTTTAAAAATGTGTCTGTGTTGGGTATGTTTCTAAAGAAATTGTTTTACAGGCTTCTATTAACCTGAACAAAGCTCACTAAACAAAAAGAACAGGATGTAAGAAGGGAATGTTTAGAAAAAGAGGATTCAGAGAAATTGGGTTAAAAGTTTTCCTACTTTATTTGGTCACATATAAAATGTGGTATTAATATTCCATAACAGGGCTATGATTTTTGCTTTGATTATAGTTTTGGTCTACCCTAGCATTTTAAATCCATATTCAGTAAAAGCATGAAATAATATTCTAAGTAAATTACTCAAGCATCTCTATTTTGAACTTTTCCTCTTAATTCTCTGGTGTTCTGCTTACTCCCTTAAAATCAGCCTTGGACTGCTTTATGACCTGATTTAGTGTTTATTATATCATCAGAACATTTGCCCTGGGGATGCCTGGGTGGGTCAGCGGTTGGGCGTCTGCTTTAGGCTTGGGGTGTGATCCCAGAGTCCCAGGATCGAGTCCCACATCAGGCTGCCTGCATGGAGTGTGCTTCTCCCTCTGCCTGTGTCTCTGCCTGTGTCTCTGCCTGTGTCTCTGCCTGTGTCTCTGCCTCTCTCTTTCTCTCTGTCTTTCATGAATAAATAAATAAAATCTTTCAGAAAACAAAAACAATAACATTTGTCCTGGATTTTTATAACATATTGGCTGTGCTGTTTTCAGATATGTTACGTAGCTAATTATATAATGGTTAACTTGGTGAAATGCTGTGTAAATGCTAGCTGTGATTATTATTGTCATTAGAATATAGTGGTTGGTAGTAATGTTACCTCCTTTTTATTTTTCATACCAACATTTTTATTCTGTGGAAATGTTTCTTCATCTCTAAAGAGCCTTAAAATTTTGTATTCAGTTGGATTCTTTCCACACCACTAAGTTCTATGCACTGTTATCAACTGTCACATTATTAGAGAATGTTTCCAAAATCTCCCCCCAGCTTCTTTCCCAGCCGGTGACTCGAATTTCCAGAAACTTGATGGGCATTAGTGGAACCTCAGATTTAGTGTTTTCTATGTGAATTTGTTGCCTTCCATCTGATTACTCAGCCAGCTGCTTCCTTGAGCCAAATTTGACCTACTGCCTATTTATGTAAATGAAGCTTTATTGGCAGATGCTACACACACACACACACACACACACACACACACACACACACTTGCATATTATGTACGATTGATTTTGCATTAAAGTGACAGAATTAAAACTCTTCCAACAGAGGACCTGTGAGTAGCAGAGCCTAAAGTATTGACTATGTTGCCTTTTCTGTAGGATGTTCTCTGATCCCTTGTAGACTTTTGAACTTCCTTGGGTTTTCCTCAAGTATATTCTAGCAAGAAAACTAATCTCCTTTCCTTTAATCTTTTATTTTTATTTTTATTTTTTTAATTTTTTTATCTTCCACATGCATTCAGTCATCACATCCCTTTTCCTTACCGCTTAGCTTCTGTTCCCTTGTGTTTCATTTTATGTGTTGCCACCATTGTCATGTTCTTCAAGTTTGGTTCCACTCTATGTCCACACTGCTGCCAAACACTTCCCCATTGCCCACTAACTTAAATAGAAACTCTTCAGCCTCTTTCTTAAATCTCCTTCCATAATAGAAGCTTTCCAGTCTCTATAATATATATGAATTCTGTAGTTCAGTACTTCCTCCTTCTTGTCTTTTGCCATGCTGTAACAGTTGCCTGATGGTTTCTCTGCCTCTAATTCTTCTTTCTCCTCCTACTGTCTGCTTTAAAAATCCCCCCAAGTTTGTTTGGAAGCCTTGTACTATCTTTTTCTGTCTATATACTCTTTTGTTCCCCATGATATATATGTTGCCTGTGTGTCTTTCTGTCACTAGAGGCATTTTATTTGATGCTGTGTTGTTGATGTTCTTTTACATCTCGTCCATTATAAACCATAAGCTCGTTGGGTGCAAAGAGCATGTCTTCTTTACTGTGTTCTCTTAAACTCACAACATCATGTCTTAGATGTGCTTAATAATTAAGAAAATGAGTCACATTATAGGAGGCAGGCCTTTTAATTTGAATGTAATTGTTGGTGACCTCACAGACTCTCTTGGATGTTTGCCATGTTTCTAGGTATTATAGCTAAAATTCTTGAGGAAGCCAGATGTTACTTCCTCGTGTAGATTCTTAATGTAAATGGAAAATTATTTTTTGTTTGATAAGGTATTTTGCATTTACCGCCAGAAAACTGTGTACAATGATGTGCATGGCACTAATAAAAAAGTAAAACCAGGTGGTAGAGCCAGGCAGTAATTCTCTTGGATATGCCAAATCTGCCAAATTCAGATTTTTAAAATTCCATTAACAAGTTTCTTTTATTACAGGATTCCAAGTGGAAAAATTATACCAAAGCTCTGTGATAAGTTCTTGAAATGAAACATTTAGAGATGATGTTAAAATAGTATTTTATTCTCTACTTATTCATTTAATCATTCTCTGCATACCTCCCAGAAGGTCTTGATGTGGCTGTTGATCACAAATAGCTGGTTCTGTTAATCCCAGGGTTTTGTTTTTGTTTTTTTGTTTTGGCCGCCAGTTCTGAGTTTGTATTCTTGAAAAGGTTGGAGAAAACATGAATGTGCCAGGTGTAGAGACTTCATTTCACAGTGGTGTGTTCTAAAAGTTACATGTCTTGAAATTGGGCTGCTCATACTCTTAACTTCCTCAGTTTAGAGAGGTAAAGATTGCCAGTGGGGCCAGGAACACAATTTGGTGCATAAAGCCTAGTGTACCCCAGCATCCAGAAAAACAAAAAAAGGAAACAAAGCATCACTGTACCCCAAAACCCATGTACTTGAAAAAGAGTTGAAGACTTGAAAATTTCATTTTAAAATGGGCAAAGGATGTGAATAGTTTCTAGAAAAAGATTTCCAGCACCACTGAATTGACCACTGTTTTCTGGCACACAGTCAGTGTTTGCTGTATATGTGAATGACAGATGAGGGAGTAATGTATAAAATATATCCCAACCCCTTCCTAAGTAAAGATGTGCTTAATAACCAGCCATGTTGACCTTGGAATCAGCATTTCTACTTTTTAGCATTTATGCTAGGGAAATAAGTAGACATCTTAGCATAGATTTTACATCTGGATTTCCACAATCCAGAAACACTTTCTCAAATAATCAAAGATATCTATCCATCCACATATGTACATATGTATGTATACACATGCTCATTGTAAAATCATTTTTAATACTGAAAGATTTGAAACAACCTAACTGCTGATAAGAATAATAGTTAAGCTATAGTATATCCACATTGTGATGGGTAAAAAGGATAAGATTGATGGTTATGTAAAGATGTGAAAGGAAAAAGGTATTTGTAAAGCAAAATGTAGTTTCATCCTTATGTGTAAGTACTGAACATGGGTCTAGTTACACATTATATTTGCATATGTGAGGGCTGGGCTGGCAGTTAGCATAAGCACCCTGTAATGCTTAAGCATAAGTACCTGGGGAGCAGAAGTGGGGAGATGTGTGAATTCCCAGGAGAGAAGGGATATTATACCTTCTGTTTTTTAGACTTCTGTTAGAATTTTTAAAAGTACGTTTAACTTTAATAGTGGTCAAACTCCTGGAAAGTCATAGAATGGGTTTTAGGTACATTTTCATTAATATTTAAAATAACTTAATTGAATGGCTAACTAGAAAGTGGCTTTTAAGCATGATTTATATCCTTGAGAATTCTGTATAAAGTTTTTGCTTTTGTAATGGGATGATAAAGACATGGTCAGGTTGGATGGCTGTTGTATTCTCTAATGGTATGATCAGTAGATATGTAGTACCGGAGTCTCATTATAGTATTTTCTCTTTCAGCAGTTGTTAGAAAATCCAGTTTCATGGTAGAAAGGCTTGTTAGGATTTGGACAGTTTATATGCACTAACATGAGTTTCTAAGAGTACACTTGTGAGCAAAACAATCAAACTGTTTTTCTTCAATCTTTTAGAAAAGCTCAAGAGGAGAACAAGAAAATAGTGCTAGCTGGATGTGTTCCTCAAGCCCAGCCTCGGCAGGACTACTTTAAGGGACTGAGTATCATAGGGGTAAGCTCTACATGATGGGGGAAAAAAGAAAATCTTGTGTTGTTGAAACATGTAATGGATCCACATTTTGATTTTTTCTTTCTTCTTTCTTTCTTTCTTTCTTTCTTTCTTTCTTTCTTTCTTTCTTTCTTTCTTTCTTTCTTTCTTTCTCTTTTTAAAAAAGATTTTATTTATTCATGAGAGACACAGAGAGAGAGAGAGAGAGAGAGAGAGGCAGAGACATAGGCAGAGGGAGAAGCAGGCTCCTTTCAGGGAGCCCGATGCAGGACTCCATCCCAGGACACCAGGATCACGCTCTGAGCCAAAGGCAGCTCAACTGCTGAGCCACCCAGGGGTCCCAGATTTGCTCTTCCTGTTTTATTTACAAACTATGTTGCACTTGGGACTATGTCTCCTCATCATACTTCCTCCATTGCTGCTGAAATTTTGTCATGTCTCTGTCACTTTTTCACTGTAGCACACTAACATGTTCTAGATTCTCTCACCTAAAAAAAAAAAAAAAAAATACCAGGGTGCCTGGGTGGTTCAGTTCATGAAGCATCTGCCTTTGGCTCAGGTCATGATCTCAGAGCCCTGGAATGGAGCCTTGCATTGGACTCCCTGCTTAGCGGGAAGTCTGCTTCTCCCTCTCCCTCTGCTACTCCTCCTGCTTGTACTCTCTTTCTTTCTTTCTGGCTCTTTGTCAAATAAATAAATAAATAAATAACCTAACACAACACGCTGTACAGAATTTAAGTCCCTTGTTAATTTTCTCTGCCTGTCCACTACCATTTTTCTTCCCATATCATTGTTGTTTCTCCATCCCACTGAACTCCTTGTCATCTCCCTAGTACATAGATGCCTTTTTTGGGAATCTGCCACCTCCCTTATATTGCACCCCCCCAGTTGCAGCCCCACCGTTGCCCATCCTGGGACGCCCCCTCTGACCCCTTGTCATTTGCTCTCTCAGCATCTCACAGGGTTATGATTTTACATTTACTTATTTATAATTCTCTGATAAAGGCCACCTTGCCACTTAAATTACTAAATTCACAGTGACTGCGTTTCAGTCTGCTTTTAAACACTGATCGTGTTTCTCCAACCTTCCCCGTGATGCCCAACATACAGTAGGCACTCAGTGAGTGTTTTGTGACTGACTAAATGAGTCTTCCTGCTCTTAGCATCCTTGGGTCAGGGGACTACCGCATGTCATCCGTCTTACTTTTTGTGGCCATTGTTAGTCACAGAGTGCCCACAAGTGGTTAGAATTCCATCAGTATCCGTTGACCACATGGTGGTGCTTCATCCTTCCTACCATTCTACTAGGACTGTACTCAATATGCTCAGTAATCTTCTTTAAAAAAAAAGGGGGGGGCTATATTAATTCATAAAAATGTATGAAAATATAGTACCCTCAGAGAAAAATTATGTGAATAATTGGCATCTGGAATGAGATTCATTGGATTTTTCTGTATTTGATTTACTACTGACAGCTTTTTTTTTTTTTTTTTTTTTTTAAAGTAATCTCTGTCCAACTTGGGGATTGAATTTACTACCCTGAAATCAAGAGCTGTAAGCACTACTGACTAAACCAGCCAGGTGCCCTGCTATTGACAACTTTTTTTAATACTGTATTCTCAGTGTAATGAACTTGTTTTCTGCTGTCAAGTCCTTGCCCACTAGAAAATTCAATAATCTTTGAACAAACATTCTTGTGTTAAACAGAACCTGAATGTTTGAGAAGTTTAGTTTGTTTTCACCATTTGTTTACTTTTTGATTACTCTTGGTTTAAGGAATGACATGAATATGGACTCCTGAGTTATCTATTCATGTGAGACTAACTTTCTCCATAAACATAGTTCTGCTGTGTTAGGGAAATAGGAAACTCGTTCGAATTCTGTTTTAGGATGGAATGTGCGAAAGCATAGGATTCATCTCAGATTTCATCTCTAGGAGTTAAGTTATTGGAATAGGATAATTTCTTTAGTATAACAAATCCTGTTCTCTGTGTACATTATGGTAACACTTTTCTGAACTCTACTGTGTGCAGTTAAGAGCTCTCTGTGTACATTATGGTAACACTTTTCTGAACTCTACTGTGTGCAGTTAAGGAAGTAGGGGAGGTTCTGAGGGAGCATCCCCAGTGCTGCTAATGGGGAAGCTGATCTTCAGGGATGATACAAACTCATGGCTTTGGCAAGTAACCTCTCTCACCTCCCCATTTAATCTAGCATCTTTTTGTTCTGCCCTCCAATCTCATTCTTTAGATTTATGTATTTTGCTTCTTTACAACTGGAGAACTAACTATAGATCACATATTTAAAAATGGGAATAGAAGGAATATTCATAATTCCATCACTGAAATACAATAATTATGACTTTGCTTATCTCCTCTAGACTATTTTTCCCCTGTGGTTTTTGTTTTATTTTTTTATGTTTTATTTATTTATTTTTTTAAAAGTGATATGACTATTCTTTTTTTAAGATTTATTAATCTGTTCATGATAGACATAGAGAGAGAGAGAGAGAGAGAGGCAGAGACACAGGAGGAGGGAGAAGCAGGCTCCATGCCGGGAGCCTGACGCGGGACTCGATCCCGGGACCCCAGGATCGCGCCCTGGGCCAAAGGCAGGCGCCAGACCGCTGAGCCACCCAGGGATCCCCTTTTGTTTTAAATGTAATCTCTATATCCAGCGTGGGGCTTGAACTCACAATCTTAAGACCAAGAGTCACATGCTCTTCCAAGTGAGCCAGCCAGGTGCCCCCCACAAAAGACTTTTTATTTTAATTTCAAATCAGTATGTTGTGAAAAGTTTCCAAAAGTGAAATTGCACTATTTGTAACATAGTTTGAGTTGTAATCTAATTACATCTTCAGCATTTAGTGTAACTTAAATTATAAGATCATTCTTTGTAAACATCATTTTATAGAGCAATTTTTTTGCAGCAATATAACATTTATCATAACTGTTTATATGTGAAAGTCATGTCCACAGAACCTAAAATTTTAAAAAATCTGGGGAAGGAAACCAAAATCATCTATAATTGGTATCTGAAAAGACCCGTTTCTGAAGATAATTTTTAGAATTGCTACAAAAACAGAAACCTTCTGAAATATAGTGAGTTTAATTGAAATAAAGAAATGGATTATATTGATTTAGACGAAAAAATTCTGAAGTGGTTTTTTTTTTTTTTAATTCTGAAGTGTTAAAAGAATGTTTAAATTCATAGATGTAGGAAACTGGTTTTAGGGATTATATTGCAGGTTTTTTGTTTTTGTTTTTTTAAACAGACGAAGTAAAAACTTACTCCTTCACAAAATTTCCCTCAGAGAGTACCTGAGACTCATGGCTTTAACAGAAGTGGAAGAAAGAACCCATGTAACTACATTCTGGGCTTCTGCTCTCTGCTAGGATTTGTCTGTGTCACCCCACAATACAGAGAGGGTGTGTCGGTTCTTTTGACCAAGTGATTGAAATCAAAAGCTGCCTTGAGGTGGGGATCAGTGGGGGAACAAGCTACTTTCTACACACCTGAGTTAAAAAAGACATATTATCCCTATGTTTGCAAGTACTTATGGTGTAAGCCTGTAAAAAAGAAGATACTTAATAATTAAGAAGGATGTTACTACCCTTGTAACATGTGAATTTCCATCAATATCAGCCTCTAGAAATGGGACATTTAATTTGTTTTCATAATCAGAGATAACAATGCAGTGAGGGGACATAGCAATCAGTTGTCAGACCCTGGGCATGTTATTATCATCTTTCCTACTGTCTCCTGAAACTATCTAGTTGTAATTAATATTATTTGTGTGGTGGCTAATGAAAAAAAATCAGAATATCAAAGCCTACCAACCTCTGGGTTCAGAAGAACTGGCTTTGGTGGCTGTAACATCTGTACTTTTCCCATGCTGGAGCACAAAAATGTCTAATTTTTTTATGTTTGGAAAGGAGAGAGAAAAGATTTGGAAACATCCATGTCTTGGATAAAAAGGTCTTTTTATAACCAAAACTTCTTTCCTTGAATGGTTGAATGAAATTTTACTTAATATCTAGAATATGTGTATTTATAGGTAACTAGTACAGAATCAGGATCTTTACAAAAAAATTTTCAGGATCTTGAAACATTTTATCTCAGAGTGAAAAATTTCACATGTCTTGGGGCAAATAGTTATGGTTAACCATCCACCTTGGAATGAGTTTTCATGCAATGTCATTTTTTCAATCACTGCTGTTATTTGTTTACTTTGGTTACTCTGTGTCCAGCTGCAGGTAGTTCCAGGATCTTGTGACTATACCTTTTGGATGTTCCTTTCCTTCTGTTCAGCTCATTTGTTGGCAAGAAAGTTTCTTTTAGATTAGTCAGCTGGAAAGCTCCAAGTTCTCTGTTAAAGTCTAATAGAAAAAAAGAAGAATAGATTGCAGAGCTCAAGAAGCCTGGCTTCAAATCCCAGGGCTGCCACATCAATTTTCCTTTAATAAGTACTTACTGAGGGTCAGTTATGTGGCAGTTGCTGTTGCAGGTGCTAGGAACACGACAGCATCGAAAATCATCCAAGATCTCTGTCCTTACAGAGCTTATGTTTCAGTTCTTAATGATACCTGGTTTAAGCCTAGAACATCCCTTCTCCAAGAAAATGTGGTGGGATGGGTCCTGAAGACTTTAGGGAGATTGGTGAGTTGAGAATCTCCTCTTAAGGCTGAGATGTACTTTGACACATATACTTTGACTCATTAGTTAGAAGTTGTGTTAGGGGATAGGTGGGTTAAACAATTTATTTGCTTAAGTTCTTCTTAAGGTAGTATTATTTCTCCATTTTTTGCAGTAGTCGTCATTAATAGGCGTGACATTTATTAGGAAGGCTGACTCGTACTCCCTTTAGGAAAGCATATTTACAAAATTGTACATTTTGTGTCAATTTCCTGTGCTAATTCATAAACAGGGACTGCATTTGAACTTGATCATTAGGCTTATCTTTGTGATTGTATACTCTAGAAATCCTAAGTAAACTGTGAATTAATACATAGGTTATTAACATTTGAAAACATGCAATTCACAGCAGAATATATCATTTGATGTAAAAAAATTTATAAATGACAAAACTTGCTGATTTCCCAGCTGTGAGCCCTGCAGACAGGTGCAGTTTTCTTTGGATAGCTGAACAAAAAAGTTGCTTCACACAGGTGTCCACTTATCTCAGGGACTATTAACCAGATTGGTTTGTAGTGCTTTAAACATCTTTTCAGGCAGGCTGCCCTAATACTGAAAAGTCAAACAGCATGGTGAGTATTTCAAATGCAGACACTTTAATTTGAAAATTACATGTATAAATAAAGTAGCATTTGAAAGAGCTATATTTGAGAATATTTCTGTCATATATTGCAAAAGGTAAATGAATTCATGAAGTGGGATAGTGTACCAGTAATAGTGGCATTGATATCAAGGGCAAAGATTGAAAAATGATATCTTCTCGCTGTCTCTACTTCATGGCTTTCCATATGTCATCTTGTTATATTAACTTTTGTTTTTATGCCTGTAATTATCAAAAAGGCAGTATCATAACAGAATGACAGGTAAATTTAAAAGCCCGTTGATGTTTATACCTTCTTAGATCTATTTTTATTTCTTTTATGGCCTTTCCTAATTTTACCTGTATGCGTACACAGTCTTCAGTTATTCAAATGTGAAAAGAAGTAAAGAGTAGTGTATTGTAGTATGTAAGAGCATGCACTCAGGAGCTGGATTGCATAGGCTCATATCCCAGATGCACCACTTATTAGCTGTGCAACTGTGTACGAGTCACTTAACCTCTCTTTGCCTCAGTTTCTTTTTATCTTTGGATAGGTGATAATAATAGGACCTAACTCTGAGTTTTGTAAGGGTTATTAATTCAGTTACCTGTAATGTGGTTAGTTAGCATGGTGCCTGGCATATAATAAGTGCTCCCTCTGTATTAGCTTTATGATTGTTATTTTCATTCTTATATAATTCACTTGCTAGTAGAATCAGCATTGAGCATAGCACTGTGCCTGGAATAAGAACTATTTGCTAGAGTTACAGAGCTGAGTAAAATGTCTTTCCCCTAAAAACCATGAAATCTGAAGAGAGGTGCAAATAATCATGATCAAATGTGCTGAGGGATAAAGTCTGGTGGGCACACATTGGATGAAACCATCCTTGACTTGGGCTTCAAAGCCTGAGTTGTGGTTTGATGGAGAAAGAAGGCTTTCAGCGGAAGCAACAGTGTATCTGAAGAAAAGCATGCATGCTTAAGGGCACCAGAAAGGGAGAGGAATGCCAAGTAGTGTGTCCTGACCCCTGACCGGAGTGTAATGCGTAGGGGTTAGGTTTAAGAGGTGTGGTTTGCAGCAATGCTCATGAATGATAAACAGGGTAGTGTGAGGGGAGAAAAGTTTGCATTCCATGTAATGCTTAGATCAGACCCCATAGGACATGGAAAAAGACAGTGGAGAGTTGTATAACCTGAAAAAGTGGCAATTAGAAGCCATATGATCTAGTGGTTGCTTCTATATGCTCTGTATTCATTATTTTCTTGTACGTTATTTATACCGATCTTTTTTCTTACTTTAAGTGAGATTTATTGAGCTATAATAAAGAAATTTATCTTTGATGGATTTTGACAGATGTATACTGTTGGATAAGCACAACTAAGATATAATTAAGATACAGAACATTTCCATTACACCAGAAAGTTCCCTTGTGTCTTTTTACTGGTCAACCCCCCTCCCAACACCAGCCCCCCCTCCCCCACCAAATACACATACCCACCGTCCTTGGCAACTGTTCTTCTGATTTCTGCCCTTATAGTTTTGCCATTTTCAGAATGTCCTGGAAATGGAATTATATGTTACTTTATTTCTTTTTCACTTAGCGTTGATGCATTCAGTATTCATCCATGTTGTTGTGATTATTGATAGTTCGTTACTATTTATTGTCTAGAATTATTTCACTTTAGGGATAGAGCACAGTTTATCTGTTCACAAGTTGATAGAAATTTGTGTTGTTTACAGTTTGGGGGCCCTTAAGAATCAAGCTCCTATAAGCATTCATGTGTAAATCTTTGTGTGGGTACATGTCTGCACTCTATTGGGTCAATGCCCAGGAGTGATACTGCCTCTAGTCATATGGTAAACATCTGCTCAACCTTGTAAAAAATTGCCAAAATATTTTTCAGGACTGCTATACCATTTTGTTTTGCAGTTACTTTGCATCCTCACCTAAAGTTGGTACTGCTGGTATTCTAATCTTAGCAATTGTACTAGGTGTGTAGCGGTATCTCTTTGGGGCTTTTAATTTGCTTTTCTCTGTTGACTCATGATATTCAGTGTATTTTCATATGATTATTTGCCATTGATATATCTTTGGCAAAGTGTTCAAATCTTTTAGCACCTTCCCCTCTATTTTGGTGATGTTAAGAAACTGTTTCTTAGGAGACTGTGTGCGCACGCGCGCGCACACACACACACACTTCTTAGGACATAAGAAAGTTGATAAATTGGACTTCATCAAAATTCAATATTTTCGCTCCTCAGAAAATATTATTAAGGAAATGAAAAGGCAAGCCATAGACTGGGGGAAAAGAGTTGCAAAACATTATTATCTCCTAAACAGTTTATATCCAGAATATGTGAAGGACTCCTATATCTGAACAGTAGAAAATCAACCTATTTTAACATAGGGGAAAGATTTGTCTGTCTTTTTATCATTTTTCATTGCCTTTAAAATTTTTGATATATTAGAAACTTGGAAATTTGGGGCAGGGGATGAGTTGGTAATGAGATTCTTCTGTGGTTTCAAAACTTTAAATTTATATTCCCAGGATCTCAGAACAGGTCTGATAAAGTACGCATTTAAACCTTTAAAGCTTTTTTTTTTTTTTTTTTTTTTAAGGTATGAAAAGGATTAATTCAACTTTTCAGTTTATTTGCACTTATTCTGATGGACACTCCTTTAGAGCCAGGGACTTGGTTTATTATTATTTTACATTTTTAGATATTTTGCACTACTTTCAGTGCTAAGTACGGTGTCTGGCTCAATAAATATTTTTTGAATGAATGTTAAATATAAGGTATGCATTTAACTTAATTTTTTCCATATTCTCTTTTTCCCATAGCACTTGGTTTTAAACTTTTCCTGTTTCATGGTGCTGATGCTGTCATATGTTGGTTTCTTAATTAACACATCAGTTTTGTATGCCACATAACGATTGCCACAAATATAGTTGCTTATATACAATACACAATAAATACTCGGTGTGTATTTATTCTTTTTCAATTCTGGAGACCAGAAGTTGGATATGAGTTTTATTAGACTAAAATCAAGGTGTTGACAGGGCTGCATTCTTTCCTGGAGGCTCTGAGAGTCTTTTTTGTTGCCTTTTGCAACTTTTTGAGGCCACACACATTCCATTGACTTGGGTCCCATTCTTGTTTTAAGCCAGCAGTGCCCTCTCTCTCTGACCTCTTTATCAATGTCTCTCTTTCTATCCCAGGTGGGGAAGACCCTCACCTTTTAAGGACTCATGTGAATAGATGGGCCCATCTAGAGAATCCAGGCTAATCTCATCACATCTGTGAGGTCTGTTTGCCAGGGAACCATATTGGTCCTAGGGCTTAGGACTTGAACATCCTGCCTGTGACAGCGTTATTTATTAGTTGATGTTTTATATCTGTAATGTGTATTTGTGATTTGGTTCTGTTATTACTCTTTTTAACTTTAGTATCAGATCACTTTAAAGTCATTTTTTTAACTCTGTAATAATACTCTATTATTGAATATGATTATAGTATTCTAATGTGTCTCTATACAATTGTGCTTAGTATATTGAGTTTTGTTATAATTGCTGAAAGTTGTTTTTTTCCACTACAGAAAGTTTTATAGGTATCTTAATTGGATTTAAGAGGAAGAAGTTTCTGGTACCGATACTGTTTGCTTGGCATCCATCTAGTCTGGCTTATCTGTCAATTAGTAAATCTTACCTCTTAACCGAGTGTTAGTCACTGGCTGGTACCATTCAGATAGAAAATATGCTTTTAGTGATGTGTAGAATGTGCTGCCATATAATTTTTGATGAAAGGGCTATTTCTACTACAGGGGAAGAATTTTTCTCAATGGAGAGATGAAAGAAAATAAAACTGTACTGAGAAATGAGAAAGTTTTGTTCAAGAAGTTAAACCACATGTAGCAACCGCTATTCTTCTGTGTACCTCATGAGCAAACTTGTTCATAGGCTTGTGAATTCAGTGTTTTTTCTAGTAGGGTTAGCTTAGTGACTACTGTGGACTTCCCCAAATTTTAGAGATTTGGACATTGAGCTCTTTTACAATACCATATGTAGACGTAGGGACTTTCCTTAACAGCCAAGAGAAAAATTTTTAGAGAGAAAAATGTGTTTTTGTTTTGTTTGTTTTTTTACAGAGAAGTCAATATTGAACTTTAACCTACCAAATGCCGATTATTGAATTAAACTCCCATTAACATAAAAGTGAAAAGTTTGGACTTATATTTGATGGAAAGGCTTTTTATAATATAGTTCTTAACAGAGATAGAAAGTTTTTTTTAAAGGTTGATAGAATCTTTAGGTGGTTTTGAAGTTTTGGTCTGAAATTTCTTAATTAGAATGGTAATAACCGATTGTCCTGTTTTATTTTTTTGTTTTGTTTTGTTTTGTTTTTACATACAATCCAAATTAAGAGAGCCTATGAGAGAATTCTTTTGGATCTGTGTTAATATGTACCTATAATGTATTAACCTCTCTTTTAATAGGATTTGAGGTGTCTTGGGATAAAATCTATAAATAGTAAAACCACAGCCAGATCCGTGCAAGTATAAAAAGACTCACCAAATAACAGAGGAATGTAGGAAAAAAATAATCTTTGTACATTTTCAGTAGAATTACGCTGAATTAGCCTGAGTGATGCTGTTGAAATAGTTCTGTTCACCCCACAGTGACTTTCTTGTACAAGTGGAATTGAATCTAATAGGAGTAGTATGATGTCTCCCCTCATCTTCCTCCTTTAACTGACCTTCTTCTTTCCCTTTGCTCTGCCCTTCACTCACCACCATTTCCATCTCAGCCCAGAGGTTCACATTGATGCATCTGTCGTAGGGTTTACCTGGAGGTGCATCTGGATCCCTGTAGCAAAATTGCCCTCTCTACCTCTGGCCACTCCCAGATTTTATTTTTTTCATAGCCTCTGTCATGACGAGAAATGAACATTTTCAGTTGTTTATGTGATTTGCCCCCTTCCCTCATTAGAATGTAAGGCCCATGAAGCGGGGAATTTGTATTTTCTGCCATTAAATCCCCAGAATAGTGCTTTGTTGGTGCATAAGAGATTTTTGTCAGGTGAATGCATGCATACTAGTGGTGATTTGTGGGGCAAAGCTTGGGGGAACAGTTGTTACTGGGGTCTCTTGAGAGTCCAGGTTTAGTCAGATAACATTCTGTGATCATTAGGTAATAACCTCCATGTGTATAGGAAAAGGAAAACTCATGAAATGTGCCATCCACATGCCATTCCTCCATAGGATCTACTAAAAAATCTTTGGCAAGACTTTAGCTGGATATCCTTATTGCCTTGGTTCTCTTAGCCTCGGAAATAACAATAGTATCCACTGCCTAGGAATGTCATGAGGATTAAATGTAATAATGCATGTGATGTGTTAGCACAGAGCCTGGGACATAGTAATTGCTCAAAAAATGTCAGCCATTACTGTGTTATTAGTAGTCATTAACTTATCTAGCTTGTTGTCCAAGAAAAAAAAAAAAGATACTTCCAAATGGATCCCAAAGCAGAACTTCTGGACTGCAGAACAATATCAGCTTACTCCCTAACTGGACTTTTTTTTTTAGCCTCATTGTCCAATTTGTGTCTGAGGTGTGTATACGTTTCCTAGAGCTGCCATAACAAATTGCCACAAACTGCGTGGCTCTCTTAGCCATATTGTAAACCTGTGCTTTCTGGTATGGCTGCCAGTAGCCGCATGTGACTTTAAATTAATTAAAGTTAGTTTCTCATTCACAGTAGTCACATTTCAAGTACATGGTAACTGCATGGGGCCTGGGGCTGCCATGCTGGAAGGCCCAGCATATGACATTTCCATCATGGCAGAATGTTCTGTTGGGTGAGATAGCTCTAAACCATTAGGAAATTCCAGAAGAGCACTTTTATTTGCTTTAGGTGACTTGGTACAGGTTTGTTTCTTCAGTGTGTGTTCAGTTATAAATTTGGAGTGGCTCATAATAGCTGAATAAAATATTTTTATGGATTTCTTTTAAAAGTTCTGCGGCAGAGTGACTCATTAATGTTATTTATGAATTGTTTGTTCACTAACTCCTTTCTGCATTGTTGAGGACATATGGAGTCAGTAATAGAACATACTGCATGTCTTTTTAATTTTTTTTTCTGTATATTTATAACTAAGTGCCTGAAGGACACAAGATACTATTTTATTTGTTTTATTTGAATTATATGCCAGAAACTAAGCTCTTGTGTGTTCAGGGCTACAATTTATAGTATTAATTAAGAACAGCTTTCCTTTTCTCTCCAGAATGAATTCAATATATTCTTCATTACTGTGTATGAATCTTGAGTTTGTTCTCTTGTGATTGTTTTTTCTTCTCCCCCTGCCTCCCACATGTTCTCCTTTTGCCTTCTAACTCCCCTCTTCCAATAACCCCCTCTCCCCTGGCTCTTTTCTCCCTTCCTTCTCTGCTTGCATTTCTTTCTTTTTCCTCCCACCACTTCCTCAGATATCCTTCTCACTAGAAATGGAAACAGCACAATATTTTCTTTAAGTCATTCACTGAACTTTCCCCTTGAGTGTTTGTAATCAAATGCTGTTTTTTTTTTTCTTTGTCATAATATTTGGTACACCCTTCTTTTTAAAGTCCTTAGAGGTCCTCCACACCACCATCTGGTGATTAAATTATGTGTAGGGAGCATTGATTTTTCTGCTGTAAAGCAAATGTCATCAAGTACTTAAAAAATTAGAATTTATTTTTAGCTGCATACTTTCAAGCGTGTCCATCAGCATAAAGAAAAATCTCTTTATTTCTTTAACACATATATGCATGCACACACACATTTTTAAACTTTTATTTTGACATAATTTCCTGCTCACAGGAAAGTTGCAAACAAAAGGAATTACCATATACCCTTTACCCAGAGTCCTCAAATGTTAGTATTTTACCAAACTTGCTTATTCCATATATATATAAAGAATTATATATATATATATATATATATATATATATATATATATATAAAATACACACACACACACATACACACATATATACATATACCATTCATTCTGATCCTTTGGAGAGTAAGATGCAAACATGATGCCCTTTTACTTCTGAATATGCATATATTTCAAAAACAAGGATGTTTTCCTATACTACTATAGTATAATAATAAAAATCAGAAAATTAACATAGATACACTGACATAAGTTAGTACACAGACCTTATTCAGCTCTTGCTAGTTGTCCTAATAATGTCCTTTAGAGGGATATTAAAAACCCAGATGCAAAGTTGGGTGCAGTTGTCAGGTTTCTTTAGGCTTCAGTAATTTGAAATATTTCCTCAGATTTTCCTTGAGTTTCATGACCTTGGCATTAGAACATTTGGCCACCTTCAACCTATATTATTATTAATTTTTTTAAAAAAGATTTATTTATTTATTTGAAAGAGAGTTGGGGATGAAGGCCCAGAGGGAGGGAGTCTGAAGCAGATTCAAATCTGAGCATGGAGTCTGACCTGAGTCTCTATCTCACGACCCTGAGATCATGACCTGAGCTAAAACCAAGAGTCAGGTGGCCCATATTATTATTATTTTTGTAATAACAACTTTTTTGAGGCATAATTGACACACTGTGCAGTGCTTTCATAGAACATGTATAATTTAATGGTTTTTAATATATTCAGAATTTTGCCACAATCACCACAATCAATTTTAGAATTTTTTCATTCCTCCAGGAAGAAATCAGCACTCTGGCAGTTTCTCTCATTTCTCTTACTGCCATCCATAGACAGTCACTAATCTACTTTGTCATTGAAGATTGAACCATTCTGGCCATTTCATATACATGGACTCATACAATTTTTGCCCTTTTTTGGTCTAGCTTCTTTCAGTTAGCTTGATGTTTTAGCATTTAGGAGTCCTCCCTTTATCTATGGGGGATGTGTTCTAAGATCCCCAGTGTACACTAGAAACTGGATTGTACTGAACCCTATGTATACTGTGTTTTTTCTTACATGTACATACCTGTGCTAAAGTTTAATTTATATATTGGTATAACAAGAGATTAACCACAATTACTACTAATAAAAAAGAACAATTATAATCATGTGCTATAATAAAAGTATAATGCAAGGTAATGTATTAAGTAATATAGTGTATGAGTGTGGTCTCCCTCAGAATATAATGTCCTGTGGTCATCCTACTGTACTCATCCTTCTAATTGTGATGATGTGACATGGTAAAATGCCTACTTGATGAGATGAAGTGAGTTAAATGATATAGGCACTGTGATCTAGCATTAGGTTCCTATTGACCTTCAGATGATATGTCATAGAGAGCACCATCTGTTTCTGGCTTGCAGGTAAATGAAACCATGGATAAGGGGGGACTACTGTATATCATGTTCCCCTTTATGGTGTAATGATATTTCATTATATGGATATGCCACTTTTTTTTTAATTCATCAGTTAATGAGACTTCAGTTGGTTCTACCTTTTACTTATGTTGAATAATGCTGCTATGAAGATTTGTGTATGAGTTTTTGTGTAGACATATGTTTTTATTTCTCTTGGGTGTATACTTAGGATTGGAATTATTAGATCATATTATAACTCTGTTGAACTATTTGAGGCTCTGACAGACTATTTCCAAAGCAACTGCACCATTTTACTACATCCCCACTAGCAATGTGGGAGGGTTCCAGCTTCTGTCTTTGCCAACACTTGTTATTATCTGTCTTTTTGATTATAGCTATCCTAGTAGGTATGAAGTAGTATCTCATTATGGTAAAATACATATAACATAAAAGTTACTGTTTTGATTCATTTTAGGTGTATATTTTAGTGGCTTTAAGTGCATTCACCCTATTGTGCAACCATCACCACCATTCGCCTCCAGGGTGTTTTTATTTTTCCAAACTGAAAATCTAGACCCATTAAACAATAGCTCCCCATTCCTCCATTGTGATTTTGATTTGCATCCCCTGATTGGCTAAGGATTTTGAACATTTTTTCATATGCTCATGGGCCACTTGTATGTCTTCCTTGGAGAAGTGTCTATTAAAATCTTTTGCCTATTTTTATTTTTTTAAAAAGATTTTATTTATCAGAGAGAGGGAGTGTGAGCAAAGAAGGGACAGAGGCAAAAGGACAAGGAGAAAGAGAATCTCATGAAGAGTCCATGCTAAGCCTGGAACCCAATGCGGGGCTTGATCTCATGACCCTGAAATCATGACTTGAGCTGATATCAAGAGTCAGACACTTTACTGACTGAGTTGCCCAGGTGCCCCTGCTCATTTTTATTTTATTGTTTTTTTAAGGTATGCACCATGCCCAGCATGGAGCCGAGTGCAGGGCTTGAACTCATTACCTGGAGATCATGACCTGAGCTGAAATCAAGAGTCAGACACTTAACTGACTGAGCCATTCATTTTTGCCCATTTTTCAATGGTTTATTTGTCTTTTTTGTAATTGAGTTGAAGGAGCCCCTTATACATTTTAGATATTAATCTGAATCATGTATTTATGATTTGCAAAAATGTTCCCCCAGTTTCTGTGTTGTCTTGCTACTTTCTTGATGGTGTCCTTTGATGTATCAAGAGGGCTTAATTTTGATGGTGTTCAGTTTATCTTTTTTCTTTTGTTATTCATGTTTTTGGTGTAATATCTAAAACATCACTGTCTAACCTAAGGTTCACCTCCATTCATGGCTATGTTTTCTTCTACGAATATTGTAGTTTTACCTTACCCTAAATTTTTAAATTTTTTAACTATTCCAACAAGTTAGATTTTGACTCTTCTCTAGGGATACTGCTTCTTACGAGCTATAAGACTGGGTGCAATGATCCTTTTGAGCTATTAGACCCCCAGCTGCATAGAAAAGCTTTCATGTTTTTGTTTCACCATTTGATTTTCTTGTATTATACTACTTTTATTCTCTGTCTTGTATCCTCAGCTGATATCTTGGTCATCCCATTCACTGGGAAATTTGATCAACTCTTCCTTTCTTGTCCTACCCATGTCTCCTTCCTTCAGCTCATCTGTCTGTAAGAGTAGTCTCTATTTGGTGTCAGTGTTTTCTTAGTTATGATTCATTACTACTGAACTCATTGCTTCCTCTGAGTTCATTGATTCCCACATTGCTAAATCAGGCATAGACATTCCAGTCTTTATGGTAACTTATAAGCTCTGTAGCATTTAAGTCTGTTGGGTACTTTCCTCCTCTTTGAACTCTATTGTTTTGGCTTTGATCACATTCTATAAGGAAGCCAAATTCATTCTCTTCATAAAGCCAGAACCTAGTGGTTCCAGTGAGGTAGGTTTGTTTGGGACGTAAGATCTAACAGAGGCTACTTTGCCTTTGACAATTTCTCAGTAATTATTGCAACTACTACCATTATGCTGGGCTGAGTGGTCAGAGGCAGAACCTAATCGAAGTGTGTTCTAAGAAGTCTATCCTTATTTCCCATAAGGTACTGAGGCCAAAGGAATATAAATATGTATATTTATATTTTCAAGATTTTATTTATTCATGAGAGACCCACAGAGAGAGGTAGAGTCATAGGCAGTAGGAGAAGCAGGCTCTCTGTGGGGAACCTGATGTGGGACTTGGGATCAGGACCTGAGCCAAAGGCAGATGCTCAACCACCAAGCTACCCAGGGGCCCCGCCAAAGAAATATTTAAAAGGGATTTGCCATTGCGGTTTTATTAAAGTCTTTTAAAAAGGTTCTTGCTCAGTTGAGTTCATTGCATCATTGTTGTATAAAAATGAAAGATTAAAAATAACATAAGGGTCCATTAGTTGGGGAATGGGTGAATGCATTATGGTACATCTATACATGAATACTAGGCAGTCAGGAAAATAAATGAAGTAGACCTATATGTACTGATGGTATATAGAAAAAAAATAAAGAAGCAGGTCTGTCATTTTCTCTCTTCTGTTTCCTAATATTTATCTCATAATTTATAAGAAAAAGAACAGATCTATATATAAATGTTCTGCTTTGGAAAATGTCTTGGGGGGATCCCTGGGTGGCGCAGCGGTTTAGCGCCTGCCTTTGGCCCAGGGCGTGATCCTGGAGACCCGGGATCGAATCCCATGTTGGGGTCCCGGTGCATGGAGCCTGCTTCTCCCTCTGCCTGTGTCTCTGCCTCTCTCTCTCTCACTGTGTGCCTTTCATAAGTAAATTTTTAAAAAAAATTAAAAAAATTTTTAAAAAAAGGAAAATGTCTTGGTATCTATTAGGCTGTTATGAATGGTATCTTAGGAATGGAAGTGGAGGATGTAGGATAATACAGGTTACTTTATTTCCTTTTTATATTTCTAATTTATTTAAATTTTTTCAAAGAGCATGTATTCTATAATAAAGCAATCATTTGAAGATTTTAAGGTATAAGTAATATCGACTTATGACTCTCTCTTTTTTTTTTTTTTTTTTTTTACTTTCTCTCTTCACTTAGCTTCTTGCACTATAATCTTTTTACATTTCCATCTACACCCTAGCCACACTAACTCAGTCTTATTAATGGGTTTCTGCTATCTTAATCCGGCTTATCTCTCAAGAGTCACCTTTCTTCCCTTGATAGCATTCCTGGATCATTCAGTCACAATTTATTTGTTACCTTTTCTCTGTGTTCCTATGGTACCATGGGCAGTCTCCCTTAGTCACTTGTGTCTAGGGTAGGAGCTATTATTATTTGACTTTGTATTCTATTGACCTGAGCACAGTGCCCAGTACATGGTAGACATCCATAAAAGGGGGTTTCAGTTAGAATAAGACAGCATAGTATTTGGGATAGATCTCCTTAATACCAGCATATCCTTTGTGTAGGTTGTCATCTTCTGCCATTTTTCTTGAAGAATGAAGAGAATGTGTGTGTGAAGAGACATGTTTTAATTAAACATCACTTTATATCTCAGGATGTGTTAAGTTTATGTTGATAGGCTATGCTAACAGAACTCCAGGCAGTTTATTTAAATGTATTATGATTTCTTCAGTTATCATTGGAGGACAGGAGGGAGGTAATTTCATACTTCACTGTAACACAAAACATTAGTACAGAATATTTTTTATAATATCTCCAAATGCAAATGCATTAATTAAAGACAACCTATATTCATGTGCTTAGAAAATGTGATACACTGACTCAAGGAGAAAGGTAAACACAAGTTAATGTTTCTTATCCATGTAAATTGCTTGTCTAATGTAATTTGTTTTCTTTTTAGGTTCAACAGATAGATCGAGTGGTAGAAGTTGTGGAGGAAACAATTAAAGGTAATTGCTGAAAGTAGGATAAGCAGATGTATATGGTACTCTGCCCTTCATTATCCGCAGTTTTGCTTTCTGGATACAGTTAGCCACAGTCAGCCGATGTCCAGAAGCAGATGATTGTCCTTCTAACTTATGTCAGAAGGTCAATAGTAGCCTGACCCTACATCACAGTGTCTATCTCTTCACCTCGCTTCCTGTCATATCATCACAAGAAGAAGAAGGATGAATACAGGACAATAAGACACTTTGAGAGAAAGAGAGACAACATTCACATAACTTTTATTGCAATCTATGGTTGTAATTTTTCTATTTTATTATTAGTTATTGTTGTTAACCTCTTTCTGGGCGTAATTTATAAATTAAACTTCATTGTAGCTATGTATGTTTAGGGAAAAACACAGTACATAAAGGGTTTGGTACTATCCCTGCATACTTTCAGGTATCCCCTGGGGGGTCTTGGACTGTATCCCTTGGCTGATAAGACAGAGGAACTACTGTATTGTTTGAACTGTATTATTAAAGTATCAGTTAATATTTACTTACATATAAAAGTGTAACATTTTGTCCTTGACTGATTCATGCATTGTCCAGTCTAATATAGGGGGTATATATTTGATTGGCTTATAAATGAGTCAGATCATAGTCCTTTTTTTAAATCTCATTTTTATTTTTGTATGAAATAGATTTCATTTGCATTTCAGATCAGAAAGACATAATCAGTTTTAAAATAAGGAAATGAGGGCAGCCCGGTTGGCTCAGCGGTTTAGCGTCGCCTTCAGCCCAGGGTGTGATCCTGGAGACCTGGGATCGAGTCCCATGTCGGGCTCCCTGCATGGAGCCTGCTTCTTCCCCTGCCTGTGTCTCTGCCTCTCTCTCTCTGTGTCTCTCATGAATAAATAAAATTTAAGAAAGAAAGAAAGAAAGAGAGAGAGAGAGAGAGAAAGAAAGAAAGAAAGAAAGAAAGAAAGAAAGAAAGAAAGAAAGAAAAGAAAAGAAAGAAATGAGGGACACCTGGGTAACTCATTTGGTTAAGTATCCAACTCTTCATATCAGCTCAGGTCTTGATTTCACAGTTTTGAATTTGAGCCTAATGTTGGGTTCCATGCTGGGTGTGGAGCCAACTTAAAAAAAAAAAAAGGTAATGATTTTACTTATGTGTATTTTTAGCAGTTTTATTGAGATATAGTTGACATTATTTGCATGTTTTCATGTCACCTAATTAGTTGCAGTTACCCTTTTTAAAAATACTTAATTTTTTTTTTTAAAGTAATCTATATACCCAGCACGGGGCTCAAGTTCACAACGAAATCAAGAGTTGCACGCTTTTTCAGCTGAGCCAGCCAGGTGCCCCTAAAAGTACTTTTAAAAGTAGTATTCAATTTTGATATTCTCCTGTGTATAATTTCTGTAGTTACACTAGAGAATAGAACTATGCTTTGTTTCATTAGCTGTGGTGTTTTGAACCATATTCTTATTGAAGTCACTGAGAAATAAATTATCCTCAGTTCTGTGGTTTAATTTTTAAATACTCATAGTCTGTTTTCCTCTGTTAGATTAGTACAAATAAAAACCAGTAATGTAATAATGAAATATTACATGTATTAAGCTTCTCACTTAAAATTTTAATCATTTTCTTATATGTGGGCATTGTGTGTCTAAAAAAAGGAAAACAGACTACTTTCACCAAGTTGGGATTTTTAACCACATACTTTTCCTGCTGACTGTGTCCACTGATCTTCCACATGCTGTTTATTCATTTATTTTGACTCCTTGATTTATTAGCTGGCCATGGATTATGAGAATTAGACTATACCTCAGTCTTCTTTGAAACTCAAAATAAAATGAAATACCATGATTAAAAACAGTGATAATTTTGAATAGTTTGTTAAACTATATGCCTGAGTCCCCATCTTGGAGAATGTAGAAGTGCTGGCATTAATTGTGCAGTTTGGGTATAATAGGCACTATGCCAAAGCCTTTCCCCTGGATCATATCATTTAATCTTCACAACAGTATTGTGAAGTGAAGTGTGGGTATAAATATTTTCCTCATTTTTCAGGTGAGGAAGCTGGGACACAGGTGTGCACAGCTAGTGAGTGGCAGGGTTGGGATTCATATCCAGGCAGGCCTGCTTCAATGCCTGTGCTCTTAAGTTTGATACTGCATTTACACAACTCTGCTGTGACTTCTCTGATCTCTCCCACTTGAGAAACATTGTTAGTGGTTGACTGAGTTTCTGAAAGTAGTGCTTCAGGATGCTTGAAGTTTTGTTGCTTTATTCATCTTAAGTACCAGCCACATACTAGTCACTCAGTATGTACATATTTTTTAAATTAATGGTGATAAAGATAGCACAAGAGAAAATATAGGTGACCTGGGCTATGGTGATGACTTCTTAGATGTAACACCAAAGCCTTGATCTATGAAAGAAATAATTGACAAGCTGTACGTCATTAAAATTAAAAACTTCTCTGCAAAAAGGACTCTCAAGAGAGTGAAAAGACAAGACACAGAGTGCGAGAAAATGTTTGTAAAAGATGTGTTTGGTGAAGGACTATTATCCTAAATGTATAAAGAACTCTTAAAACTCAACAATAAGAAAGTAAACAACCTAATTAAAAAATGGACCAAATACCTCATCAGACATCTCACCAAAGAAGATATATAGATGGAAAATAAGCATATGAAAAGATGTTCTACCTCATGTCGGTGAGGAAATGCCATTAAAATGAGATACTACTACACACTTATATTTATGGCTAAAATCTGGATCACTGACAACCCGAAATGTTGGTGAGGATGTGGGGAAACAGGAAATTTCATTTATTGCTGGTAGTAGTGTGAAATGGTACAACCATTTTGGAGAACAGTTTGGCAGTTTCTTATAATATACTTTTACCATATGATCTAGTGTCCACTCTCCTTGGCGTATACCCAAAGGAGCTGAATATTTTTGTTCACACAAAAATCTACATACAGATGTTTGTAGCACCTTTATTCATAATTGCCAAAAGCATAATTGCCAAGATGTCCTTCGGTAGGTAAATGGATAAACTATATGTTTGTATAGGCAATGGAATATTGTTCAGTGCTGAAAAGAAATGAGATATCAAGTCATGAAAAGACCTAAAAGAAACTTAAATGCACATTACCAAGTGAAAGAAGTCAATCAGAAATGGCTACATACTGTGATTCCAACTCTGTGACTTCTACAAAGGCAAAACCATGGAGACAGTAAAATGATCAGTGTTGCCAGTGTTGGGGCAGGGGGAGAAAGATTATTGGACAGATTATAAGGGAATGTTTTAGGTTGGTGATATTCTTCTATAGATACTATAATGGTGGATACACGTCATTACAGATTTTCCCAAGCCCATAGAATGTTCGGCACCATGAGTGAATTGTAATATGGTCTCGGGGTGCTGGTGATGTTTCGGCGTAGGTTTTTTGATGTAACAAATGTATGACTGGTGGAGGATGATAATAGGGACAACAAGGGTGAGGGTGGCATATGGGAACTTGTACTTTTCTGCTCAATATTGCTATGAACCTAAACCTGATCTAAAAAATAAAGTCTATTAAATAACAACAAATAGTAATATTGTGCTCTGAAGGCTACCAAATGGCTTCTAGAAATATAATTTCTATAGGAAATCATAGAAGGTAAAGGCAAACTATGTTTTTCTATACTGAAAATACTTCTGACACCAAATGTATAGGTTTTCTATACAAAGCAATTTTTAAAATTTAAACGTCACAAATAAGATTTTTTGTTGGTTACCATTAAATATCTGAATTTTAAACAGATGTTTGAACTAATGGCTCATATTCATCAGTTTGTTCAACTTTAGCACGGGTCTAGCTTTTTCAGATACTGCCTTCACCATGAAGCTTAATGAGCTTTCCCAGTTCAAACTGGGCTTCTTCAACTTTTTTACTTTTCTAACCAAGACATCATGGAGTGGATAAATTGATTGGCAGGCCTTTACTGTGTCTTTTCCAGTGCTGTCTGGAATCCGTTTATTGACTCCTCCTTTCAAGTCATTTATACATCTTGGGTCATGATATCCATAATCTTTTTCTGATTTTGGCAGACCTGATGGTGCTGAGTGTAAGAGGTCTTCTGAATGTGACTGCTGTATTTTTAAGTAAAATCAACACAAAATAGACGAAGCAAATAAGCATTGATAGTCTTGATATCAGCATGAGCTTCAATCCTGGTCTGTCATTTTTGACCGTGGAGCACATTTTGTCACTGATAAGATCCATCCCATGGAAATTACTAGGCAGCCAGTTTTGCCCTGAATATCCTCAATAGTTAGTGTGGATTTTCTAAATGCAACTGCTTCATCATGCAGATCAGCAAGGCTCACTTCAAAAACACAGCCCTTGAGGCCATCACATACCAGTTTGGTTCCTTGAGATCTCGTGACTAGTGTTTTTTCCCAATATTTCTTATATTGAATATCACTGGTGCTTTCACATTATACCAGTTTTTCTCAGAAAGTGGATCAACCACTTTCTTCTTGCCTCCCTTTTTGCTGCCTTTCATAAGGTGTTTGTTCTTTCCAGCCACCATAGCGCTGCTCAGAGAGCAAGCAAGCAGATTTGACACTAACTCACTGGAGTTTGCACAGACTTCATAGGTTAAAGACTCAATTCCATTACAATTCCCACCACTTTGGATGCCAACTGCAAGTCCAGACTGTCACTAGCTATCATTTGGGTTCTCATGACCCCCTACTTAGGTTTGATAATTTGCTAGAGTACTTGTAGAACTCAGGAAAACTGGTTTATTATAAAGATCATAACTCAGGAACATCCAAATGGAAGAAATGCTCAGGGCAAGCTATGTGGTAATGGAAGTGGAGCTTCCACATCCTGCCTCTCTGGGTATACCACCCTCTCAGCACCTCAGTATGTTCACCAACCTGGAAGCTCCATCATTTAGGATTTTTAATGGAGTCTACATTACATAGGCATGGTTGATGAAATCATTGGCCATTGATGGTTGAACTCCCAAAGGTTGGGATCTGGTCTGAAAGATCCAACCCTCTAATTACATAATTGGTTCCTTTGGCAACCAGCCTTCATCCTCTAAGAGTTACTTCATTAGCATAAATTCTGATATGGTTGAAAGGAGCTTATGGTGAGAATGCTCCTCACACCCTTATCATTCAGGGAATTAAACGAGTATTAGGGGCCCTATATTAGGAACTGAGGATGAAGATCAGATATATATTTCCTGTTATATCACAGTATCATCAAAGGCCTATCACCTCCAGCTTGAGTCGACTGGGGATGGCTTCTCACTGAAGAGTTTTCGCTTCAATGGATTTATTGGGGGAGATTGAAATTGGATTTAATTTGAGATTCCACAGTGAAAGATGAGTTGAAGATGTAGTTGATGGGGATGTTCATTGGCAGATTGGCTTGAGGGTGGCAAGGCTGATGAATTAAGTATTAGTAATGCAACAGGAGAACTTTAGAAATGGAAGAAATAATTTTGGTAGATGCTTTTAGTTGCAAACAAGGAAGCTGAGCTAGGGAAGCGGTCAAATGACTCATCTGAAAGCTCCCGGCTAATGAAGGTCTGGGCTGTCCATGAACTTCTGTTCTTCACTTTCTATTGCCAATATTTCATTTAGAAAGCACAAGTTAGTGAAATAATGTGGCATTTGTAGCAGCTAATTAGTTCTTGGTTGACTTTCAGCAGGTTGCTTTTCTGAGGCTCAGTTTTCTTAGTGCTAAGTCGAGAGGATTAAATGCATATGACTTTCGAGCTACCTAGGACATAACTACAGGATCAATTTTTGTTACTGTTCATTTCTTACTATCTCCTTAATACCTACACTGCTGGAATAATCTGACTGCTGGAAGTGACTCTCCTTCCCATCTGACTATGTATGCTGCTACCATTATCCTGGGATTATTTTACACTCTTGCATGTGTATCTTCAGTGGTTGCCAATTACTTACCAAACTAAATTGTGACTTTAGTGTTGATTTTAATGATCCTTTCCTCCATCCTGTCATTTTCACTTTTTCTTCCATTGATTCCATATGTACATCTTTTGCCCCAGGCAGATGTACTATTTGATGTTTCTTGTGTGGTATTTGCAGCTTGCTTTATGTTCATCTGAGCATCCTGCACATTAATGGACATCCGCCTTCTGTTTACCCTTACGGACCCATTCTCTACCTTGATGTGTGTCCATGGAGGCTGACCTGTGTGTATTGCGTAGGATTCTTGCTTTTTGGTGCCTGGTTAGATTTTTCCAGCTGGAGTTTAGAGGTGTGACTTGAGTGTGAGATAGGAATATTTGTTACCCTTTCTCACTTTTTCCTTCCCTGTTTCTGCTCGTTTTGTGCTTCTGTCAGCGACAACGACAGATCCTGTCAGATGGCCCACTCTATTCATCTGTTTCTCCAGGTTCTTCTAACTGTTCCCTTCCTTTGCTTTTTCAGGCCCAGGGGTGGAAACAGCACCCCATTGTTGCTAGCCTGAGAGTATTGCATTGTCTCTTGTTGGTTTTCCTACCCTTGCCAAACATTAGTAAATAGTCCCTTTATTAAAACCTCTTCAATTATGCAGTGTGCCATCTGCTTTGCTGGGACCCTGATTTGATAAATGCTCCGTGGAGAAGCAAGTCTTTGCCCAGAAGGGCCAGATGGAATACAGCCTGACAAGAGGATTTTGCCACAACTGTCTTGTTTCCACATTTGATTCCTGTTGGGCCCTCTTCATATGTCTTCCTTGAAGGGGGTTTGGACATACAGCTTCTGCCACAGCCTGTTTACCTTTTGATTATGATATACCAAGTAATGTTTTAAGAATGTATTAATATGCTACATTGATGCCTAAAGCATTTAACTATTCTAATGACCATAAAACCATATAAAGCATATTCCATTTGTGTCTGTCTTGGTGGGAACAAAATGGAAAGTTCCAAGTTATTCTGAATGAATCCTCCCTATTTTAATAGTGGCCTGAAAATTCCCTTCATTTATAGCATTTGCTTTAGGAGAGAATAGATTATAATGAATTTAGGATTTTCTTGTGTATCATCTTGGTAATTCAGCAACACATATAACTGATTCTGAGGAAAGAAGTATAGGGTTTAAAGGATTTATATTTCTTTTTTTCTTTTAAAACATTCATGTACCTTAGGCTTGGTTTACTTAGTCATTAAAACTTTTTTTTTTTGTATGAAGGCAATATAAATTTGTATTTCTTCTGATACATGTATATTATGTCCTCTGAACACACACAAAAATCCTTTAAAAAATTCTTGTCTTTGTAAAAATAGTCTTCTGGATAACAAGACAAATTATTGCAGGTAAATATTGCCTATTGAAATTAGAAAGATGTTTTTACTATTAAGTCATATTTCTTCCTCAGTCAACCTCTAATAAAAGAAGTCTCCATTGTTATTAATATGTTTGCTGGTATTTCATTCAGTCTAATTCCAAATGCCTCCAGTGTCGGTAATTCAAGACTTTCCCAATATGGCACAATCTGCAAGTTTAATTGATTTTCCGTTTCCCTTAACTTCTCAGTAATTGATGCAATCTTGGATTAGACTGACTAAATTCCCAGGATGCTTCACCAAATAGCTCTTTCTTATTTAACACATTGCTATTCATCTTTACTCTGTCAGATTTTGTGCTTTGCATTTGATACAAATTCAGAGTGTAAAGTTTTTGTGAATTGAGACTGGAAGGCAAAACAACCAAGCATGGTTTTTTTAAGTGTCAATAATTCAACAACCTCCCTAAAGTCCTATGGAGATTTACTTGAGGATGGTTTCCAAACTTAATGAGTAAGTGAATTGAACTTGGATATGTAACATGGTCCATCTGGGATGGTACTGGACCAGGAAAGCCCATCTACTTTTTCAGGTTTGTTTTTCCATAAAATAATTTTATTGATTTTTAAAGTATGATTTGAAGGGACACTTCTCTGCATCCTCTCAATATGTGTAATCTCTGACAAAGTTACTATATAGTCTGAATATAGTGGAAGGTGTTGCACATTGATTTTACATATTGGGAATACTTCCCAGTTTCACTGGTGTAATTAACTAAGTGATGACTTCTATCTTGTAATAACTAAAGAAGCCAGGAATTTATTGCTGTGATTTATTTAGTTTTTTTTCCTAATGAGCCTGTTGTTTTTAAGTTTATGTACCATGTTAATATGTGATTATAGTGTTGCAACCATTGTGTTTTGCCACCTTCCTAATAAATATGTCAGTTTGTCTTTTCCTCTTTTTCCTCTCTCTCCCCTCCGGAAGGTTCCCCCAGATTAGTAGTAGGATTTTAATGTATTTGTCTTCTCTACTTCAGTATACATTATTTCTAAAATGAATTTTTTTTAATCCATTGTACCTTTCATTTTGTCTAATACTTTTCTTACCTTAAAGCTTTTAAAACAAGTGTGCCCGCCCCCAGGTGGATTCTGCTACTTAATGATTCAGAATTGTTTTATATGTTATTCGCTTGTCTTTAATTACACTGCTTTAGTATGTTCACCACTTACGTTTCCTTTTCTGTTCAAAGATGTGTTTTCTTATGGTTCGAAGCCACCTTTTATTATGAATGGAATTAATTTTTATGAAGTCTTGGGTCTTTCATTAGCTTTTGTTTCTTCATTCTGGGGTGGGGCTACAAGGGAGGGTACCTGGTATTGAATAGTTTGTTAGTTTGACGATCTTAGTGGAGTTTTCACAGAACACAGTGTTATAATGGTTCAGTGGATTTGATTGTTGAAAACAAGGAAAGGAAATTACTTTCAGCTTGAACCTCTCAGGCTTCCCATGACCCAACCCTCCTATTAGTGGTCTCACTGATCTGTCTGGAAATGCAGCCCCATCCTTCCTTGTTTAAATATTAACAAGGAGTTGCCTACTGTGAAAATTGGATGTACATGTTAACTCTTGCGGTTTTTTTTTTTTTTTTAACACAGGTGGGACCATGTCCCTCCTTCAGTCTGACTTCTGTGATGCCCCCACCAACCCAACCTCAGTCAGAGTAAAAGGCAAACTTGTACAGTGGCCTTTAGGGGTCAGTATGAGCTGCTTCCCCTGCAATTTCATTCTTTTCCCTTCTACTCTGGCCCCTTCTCATTCTGTTTTGGATGCATTAATCCCTTTAATATTCCTCTCCTCTCCTGTTTGATGGAGAAATAATTGACAGACATCACTGTATAAATTTAAGACATACAGCATGATGGTTAGATTTCTATATATTGTGAAATGATTACCAAGGTAGGTTCATCTAACCTGTACCTTCTCATGTAGGAACAATCAAAAAGGAAAGAAGGAAGAAAAATTTTCTTTGTGCTGGGAATTCTTAGGACTAACTCTCCTAACAGCTTTCCTATATGCCCTACAGCAGTGTTAGCTGTTATCATGTTGTACATTCCATCCCTACTACCTATTTATCGTACTAAAGTTTGTACCTTTTGACCACCTTCCTCCAATGCCCTCTTTTTTTCCCACACTGACTCCCTGCCTATGATAACTAGAAATATGAACTCTTTTGCTAAGAATTTGGTTTTTCCTTCTCCTCCTCCTCCTCCTCCTCCTCTTCTTAATCCCCTTATATAAATGAGATCATTCAGTATTTGTCTTTTTTAGTTCACTTAACAGAATGCCTTCAAGGTCTACCCATGTTATTGCAAATGGTTGGATTTTTTTCTTTTTTTTTGTGGCTGAATAATATTCCACTGTGAATGTATACCACAACTTCTTTATCTATTCATTCATTGATAAGACACTTAGGTAATTTCTGTATCTTAGCTGTTGTAAATAATACTACTTTAAATATGGGGGTGCAGATATCTTTGTGAGTTAGTATTTTTCATCACCTTTGGATATATTTTTAGAAGTGGAATTGCTAGATCATATGGTAGTTCTAGTTTTAATTTTTTGAGGAACCTCCATAATGTTTTCCATAGTGGCTGTATCAATTTACAATCCTACCAGCAGTGCACAAGGGTTCCCTTTTCTCCACATGCATACATACCATCATTTAACTCTTTTGTATTTTGATGACAGTCATTCTTATAGGCATGGGGTGGTATCTCATTATGGCTTTAATTTGCATTTCTCTGATGACTAGTGGTGTTGAGCATCTTTTCATGTACCTGTTGGCCTTTTGTATATCTCCTTTGGAGAAAGTCTATTTGTGTCCTCTGCCCATTTTTTAATTGGGTTATTTGGGTCTTTTTTTTTCTTTTTTGCTGTTGAATCATATGAGTTCTTTATATGTTTTGGATATTAACCCCTTAACAGATGTATGGTTGCAAACATTTTTTTCCCATTTTGTAGGCAGGCTGGTCTGCCGGCCTGCCTGCCTGCCTGCCTGCCTGCCTGCCTTCTTTCCTTCCCTCTTTCCTTCCTTCCTTTTTCCTTCATGGTTTCTTTTTCTGTGAAGAACTTTTTAGTTTGATGTAGTCCCACTTGTTGATTTTCTAATTTGCTGCTTATACTTTAGGTATCATATCCAGAAAATCACTACTAAGACTCATGTCAAGGAGATTTGTTCCTATGTTTCCTTTTAGGAGTTTTATGGTTTCATGTCTTACATTTAAGTCTTTAATCCATTTTGAGTTACTTTTTGTGAGTAAAATAAGATACAGATCCAGTTTAATCCTTTTTCACATGAATATTCAGTTATCCCAGCGCCATTTTTAAATAGATTGTCTTTTCTCCATTGAATATTTCTGGCCCCCTTGTCAAATATTAGTTAACTGTATAGGCATGGGTTTATTTTTGGGCTCTCAGTACCATACTGTTTTGATGACTATAGTTTTATAGTATAGAATGAAATTAGGAAGTGTGATACTTCCTGCTTTGTTCCTCTTTTTCTTTGGCTATTTGGGATCTTTTCTACTTTCACATAGATTTTAGGAGTGTTTTTTTTTTTTTTTTCTTCTATAAAAAAAAAAGACAAGCCTTTCTAATCTTATGAGGGCTGCATTGAATCTATAAATGGCTTTTGTTACCATCAATGTTTTAACAACATCAGTTCTTCTAACCCATGAACATGGGATACCTTTCCATTTATGTACGTCATCTTCAATTTATTTTGTCAATCTTATAATTTTCATTGTAGAGATCTTTTATTTTCTTAGTTAAAATTATTTCTAAGTGTCTTATTGCTTGAGATGCTATTGCATATGGGGTCAGTTTCTTAATTTCTTTTAAGAAATTTTATTGTTTATAGAAATGAATTTTTATATGTTAATTTTGTATCTAACAATTTTACTGAATTCATCAATTAGATATGACAGTTCTTTGGTTGAGTGTTTAGGATTGCCTATATATAAAAGCATGTGATATGCAAAGAGAGACAATTTTACTTCTTCCTTTCCATTTCATCTATTTTAAAATTTCTTTTTTTCTACCTTGATCGCCCTATGTAGGACTTCAATAGTATGTTAAATAGTAGTGGTAAGAGTATATATCCTTGTCTTGTTCCTGTTCTTAGAGGGAAAGCTTTCATCCTTTCACCATTAAATATGATGTTGACTGTGGGCTTGTCATATGTGGCCTTAATTATATTGTGGCACATTCCTTCTGTGCCTCATTAGTTGAGAATTTTTAACAGGAAAGGATGTTGAATTTTATCTAATGCTTTTTCTGCATCTATTCAGATGATTATATCATCTTTTATTCTATTAATGTGATTTATCAAAGTGGTTGGTTTGTGGATGTTGAGCCATCCTTACATCCGAGGGATAAATCCCATTTGATCATAGTGAATAATGTGCTCCTGAACTTAGTTTACTTAGTATTTTATTGAAAATTTTTACATGCATTCATCATGGATATTGGCCTATAGATTTTTTTTTTTTCTAGTATCTTTTGCCAGTTTTGTTATCAGGATAATACTGATTTTGTAAAATGAGTTTAGGAGCATTTCTTCCTCTTCAATTTTTTGGAAGGGTTCAAGAAGTATTGATGTTAATATTCTTTAAATGTTTGGTAAAATTCACCAGCAAAGCCATCTGCTTTTGGACTTTTCTTTGTTGGAAGATTTTTGATTAGTGATTCAATCTCCTTACTAGTAATTAGTCTATTTATATTTTCTATTTCTTCCTGATTCAGTCTTAGTTGTATGTTACCAAGAATTTTTCCATTTCTTTTAGGTTGTCAAGTTAGGTTGTTGGCATTTAATTGTTCATAGTAGCCTCTTAGGATCCTTTAAATTTCTGTGATATTAATTGTAATGTCTCCTTTTTCAATTATAATTTTGTTCATTTGGTCCTTTTCTTGTTCCGTTGGTTAGCCTAGCTAAAGGTTTGTGAAATTAGTTTATCTTTTCAGAAAACCAACTCTTAGTATGGTTAATCTTTTTTTCGTTTTGTTTTTCTGTTCTCTATTTCAGTTGTTTCTGCTCTAGCTTTCATTATTCCTCTTCTGCTAACTGGGCTTTTCCCAGATCTTTACGGTTAGAGTTAGGTTGTTTATTTGGGATATTTCTTGTTTATTCATGTAGCTGTTTATTGCTATAAATTAAAATTTAATTTTAGAATTGCTTTTGCCACATCCTACAAGTTCCAGTATGTTGGTTTCCACTTTTGTTTATCTTAAGAAACTTTTTTATTCCTCTTTCAATTTTTTTTCCTGATTTATTGGTTGTTCAGAAGAGTATTTGCTTAATTTCCATGTGTTTGTGAATTTTCCAGGAGTTCTCTTGTTGAAGAAATTCTTTCCCATTGTATATTGATTCCTTCTTTTTCAAAGATTAATTGAACATGTAATTGTGACTTTATTTTGGGGTTTTCTGTTCCATCCCATTGATCTAATAGTCTTTCAATGCCAGTAGTATACTGTTTTAATTACTACCACTTTGTCTCATAACTTCAAATTTGGAATTGTGTGTGATACTACTACTACTACTACTACTACTACTACTTCTTCTTTTCTTCTTCTTTTTTTTTTGGTTTGTTTTTCAAGATTGCTTTGGCTATTCAGGATCTTTTGTGATTTCATATAGATGTTAGGATTGTTCTAGTTCTATAAAAAATGCTATTGGTATTTTGATAGGGATTGCATTAAATGTGTAGATTTATTTGGGTAGTATGGACATTTTAACAATATTTGTTCTTTCATACCATGAGCATGGAATGTCTTTCCATTTCTTTGTGTCATCTTGAATTTCTTTAATTAGTGTTTTATAGTTTTCAGAGTACTCATCTTCACCTCTTTGGCTAAGTTTATTCCAAGATATTTTATTGTTTTTGGTGCAATTATAAATGAGATCCTTTTCTTTCTTTCTTTTTTCCTTTTCTTAAAATGGATTCAGGATTGTTTCTCTTTTCAGAGCCTGCAACAGTTGGTCAGCAATGTTAGCTAAGCTGGTACAATCTGAAGGCCATCCTGACTCCCTTTCTAGTCATTCACCAAAAGAATACCTACAAACAAGGTTAGAGACCATTTGAGATGTATCTCAAAGTGTGGGGAGAGGGAGAAGAGGACTTCCTGTCTTCTCCTGTTCCTTACCCTCACCACTTACTTTTTCTAAGATTGTTTTATAGCCAAATGTAACTCAAACCCATAGCAACAGCACCCAGCCATCTTCAATACCACTGATTCCAGAGTAAGAAGTGAAGTAAGAGTGGGATTGTTTTCTTAATTTCACTTTCCACTGCTTCATTATTAGTGTACAGGAATACAACAAATTTCTCTACATTGATTTTTATATCATGTGACTTTACTAAATTTGTTTATCAGTTCTACTAGTTTTCTGATGGAGGTTTTATGGTTTTCTATATCTAGTATCATGTTATCTGCAAATAGTGAGAGGTTTACTTCTTCCTTAGCCAGTTTTTGGATGCCTTTTCTTTTGGCTCTAATTGCTGTGGCTAGGACTTATAGTTCTGTGTTGAATGAAAGAGTGGACATTCTTGTCTTGTTCCTGACCTTAAGGGTAAAGCTGTCAGTTTTTTACCCTGTGTATGATGTTGGCTGTGGCTTTGTTATATGTGGCCTTTATTAGGTTGAGACATGTTCCCTCTAGACCTACTTTGCAAAGAGGGTTTCTGTCATGAATGGATGCTGTCCTTTGTCGAATGCTTTTTCTGCATCTATTGAAATGATCATATGGTTTTATCCTTTCTCTTACTGATGTGATGTATCATGTTGATGGTTTTGCAAATATTAAACCAACCTTGCATCTGGGAATAAATCTCACTAAATAAATAATGGTATATGATTTTTTAAATATATTGTTGGATTTGGTTTGCTAATTTTTTTTTAAATTTATTTATTCATGAGAGACACAGAGACAGAGAGGCAGAGACACAGGCAGAGGGAGAAGCAGGCTTCATGCAGGGAGCCCGATGTGGGACTCGATCCTGGGTCTCCAGGATCACACCCCGAGCCAAAGGCAGATGCTCAACCACTGAGCCACCCAGGCATCCCTTGGTTTGCCAATTTGCTGATGATTTTTGCATCCTTATTCATGATATTGGCCTGTATATAGTTCTTTTTTCTTTTTTTTTTTTATGGTGTCTTTATCTGATTTTGGTATTAGAGTGATACTGGCCTTATAGAATGAATCTGGAAGCTTGCTCTGTTTTGTTTTGTTTTTGGAACGGTTTGAGAAGAACAGATATTAAAATAGCTATTTCTTCTTAAAATATTTGGTAGAATTTGCCTGTGAAACTGGTCCTGGATTTTTGCTTTTTGAGAGTTTTTTGATTACTGATTCAATTTCATTGGTGGTGTTTGGTCTGTTCAAATTTTCTATTTTTTCCTGTGTTAGTTTTGGTAGTTATAGGTTTCTAGGAATTTATCCATTTCTTCTAGGTTGTCCAATTTGTTGGCATGTAGGTTTTCATAACATTCTATTACAGTTTGTATTTCTCCTCTTTAGTAATTTTGTTTATTTGGGTCCTTACCTCTCTGTTTTTAATGAATCTTGCTAGTGGTTTATCAACTTTGTTGATCTTTTAGAGAACCAGCTCCTTATTTCATTGATATATTCTATTTTTTTAGTTTCTGTATTATTTATTTCTGCTCTAATCAATATTGTTTCCTTCCCTTTGATGGGTTTGAATTTTGTTTGTTCTTTTTCTAGCTCCTTGAGGGTAAGGTTAGGTCATTTGAAATTTTTCTTTGCTTCTTTAAGTAGTCCTTTGTTGCTATAAAGTCTTAGAATGACTTCTGCTGCATCCCAAAGATTTCGGACAATTTCATCTTCATGTAATTTTTGATTTCTTGATTAACTTATTCATTGTTTAATAGCATGTTACCTAACCTCCGTGTATTTGTGCTCCTTCTAGATTTTTTCGTAGAGTTGATTTCTAGTTTTATAGTGTTGGAGTCAAAAAAGATGCATGGTATGACTTTAGTCTTTTTGAATTTGGTGAGACTTGTCTTTTGGCCTAATATGTGATCTCTTCTGGAAAATGTTCCTTCCATGTGCACTTGCAAAGAATGTACATTCTGCTGTTTTAGGATGGAGTGTTTTGAATATATCTTTATATACATTTGGTTCAATGTGTGTTTCAAAGCCTCTGTCCTTGTTGATTTTCTATCTGGATGCTATGTCCATTGAATAAGTGGGGTATTAAAAGTCCTCTGCTGTTATTGTATTATTATACATCAGTTTCTTTAAAAAATTTTTTTATTTTATTTGATAGAGAAAGAGCATGTGTGCAAGAGAAAGCACAAGCCAGAGGGAGGGGGTAAAGCAGACTCCCGACTGAGCAGGGAGCCCGATGTGGGACTCAGTCCCAGAACCCTGGGATTATGACCTGAGCCGCAGGCAGATGGTTAACCAACTGAGCCACCCAGGCACCCTTGATTAGTTCCCTTATGCTTGTTTTTAACTGTTTAATGTATTTTGGTGCTCTCATGTTGAGTGTATAAATATTTACAATTGTTATATCCTCTTGTTGGAGCGTCCCCTTTATGATTATATAGTGTCCTTCTTTGTCTCTTTTTATAGTCTTTGTTTTAAATTCTATTTTGTCAGATGTAACTATTGCTGCCCTGGCTTTCTTTTGGTATCCATTTGCATGATAAATGTTCTCTATCCCCTCACTTTCAATCTGCAGGAGTTTTTCTGTCTGAGATGAGTCTCTTGTAGGCAGCATATAGGTAGGTCCCATTTTTTTAATCTACTCTGTCACCTGTGCCTTTTGATTAGAACATTTAATCCATTTACAGTCAAAGTAATTATTGATAGATGTTTATTGCCATTTTGGTACTTGCCGTTATTTCTATAGATTTTCTCTGATCCTTGCTCTGTTTCATGGTTTGTTGGCTTTCTTTAGTGATATACTTGGATGCCTATCTTTATATTCTTTGTGTATCTATTACTGGCTTTGATTTGTAGTTAACCATTGGTTTGTATATAGCATCTTGTGCCTGTAGCAGTCTATATGAAGCTGATGGTCCCTTAAGTTTGCATCCCTTCTTTACTTCTCTCCCCTCCCCCCATGCACATTTTAGGTATATGGTGTCATATTTTATATACTTTTATTTTCTGAATCCCTTGACTGATTTTAAGAGAAATATTTATTTTTACTCTTCTTGCGGGGTTGTTGTTGTTGTGTGCGTGTGTTTTAAACTTTTCATACTCTCATGGCCTTCCTTTCCACTCAGAGTCCCCTTTAATATTTCTTGTAAGGCTGGTTTGAGAAACTCTATCTCTCTCCTTCTACTCTGAATGATAGCCTTGTCGGGTAGAGCATTTTTGGCTGTAGATTTTCCCCTGTTAGTGTTTTGAATTTATCATGCTGCTCCCTAATGGCCGGCAAAATTTCTCCTGAAAAACTGCTGATAGACTTATGTGGTTTCTCTTTTATGTAACTGTCTTCTTGTTGCTTTAAAAAAATTTTGTTTATTACTACTTTTTGCCATTTTAATTATGATATGCCTTTGTGTGGACCTCCTTGTGTGAAATTAGGGGAGAGCTCTCTGTGCCTCCTGGATCTGGTTATCTGTTTCCTTCCCCACATTAAGAATGTTTTGAGCTGTTATTTCTTCAAATAACTTTTCTGTCCCCTTACCTTTCTCTCTTCTTTTGAGGTCCATATAATGTTGATGTTATTACACTTGATGGAGCCACTGAGTTCCCAAGACTATTCTCAATTGCATAATTTTCTGTCCTCTCCTGTGCTCAGTTTGATTTCATTATTCTGTCTTCTAGGTCATTAATTCATTCCTGTGCTTCATCTAACCTGCTATTTATTTCATGAAGTGTACTTTTAATTTTATTTATTGTGTTCTTGATCTCTGATTGGTTCTTTTATCTCTGTGTTAAGGGTCTCACTAATGTCCTCCACTCTTTCCTTTAGTCCAGTGAGTATCTTAATGATGATGATTTTAAGTTCTTTGTTACATATATTACTTCTCTCGCTTTCACTTTGGTCTCTTGCTGTGGCTTGGTCCTGTTCTTTCATTTGGAAGATGTTTCTGTCTCCTCACATTGTCTGACTTTGTGTGTCTGTTTCTGTGTGTCAGGAAAGTCAGCTACTTCTCTTGCTCTTAAAAAGAGGCTTATAGAGAGGAGAAGAGGTCCCCTAGTCCAGTGTCCCCTGTTTCCCAGGGCCTGGCTCTACAGGGAATGTCTCCTATGTGTGATGCATGTGCCTTGCTGTGGAGTCTTAGGCCTCATTTTCCTTTAGTCCAACTGTCTGCAGATTCTCTCTTTGCCCATTGTGTGGTGATCTGCTTGTGAAATGAGAACTACTCCCACTGCTGCTAGAACAGAGGTCCTGCAAAATGCACAGGTCAGAAGATGTAGGCCTGGCAGGGTTTGTACCAGTCTTCTGCAGGAGGGACCTGCAGTGCTGGAACTAACTAGAGGGTGACTGGGAAGAATGGACCATTGAAGTGGGGTGGAGGTGGGGGATGCTCTTTGCAAGTAAGTTAGGTAAGAAGTATTGGTTCTGCACTGCTTCCCTCAAGTGGTCCCTGTTTATATGCTTGACTGAGGCTGTATTGGGAAATGGCCCCTGTCAGCTCCTTTTTTGTTCCTGGAGGGGTCTCCCTGCTGCACTCAGATGAGCAAATCATTCTTCCTCCCATGTTTTTCAAATTGCTGGCTGTATGCTCTATCTGCTTGAGCTGTTTGTTGTCCTGTCTCTTTAAAGGTGGAGATCCTGCTTCCTCAAATCTTCTAGCCTCTACTCTACCTGAGCAAGGCCCACTGATTTTTAAAATTCTAGGCTTTAAGTCCTGCTGATATTAAGAACTCATGATATTCAACCCCTCCTCTCACTTTCAAGGAAAAATGTTGCAGAGACTTGTCCTCCCCATTTCTGGGCTTCTTCAAGCCACCAGTCCCCTCTCCATCATGGATGGACACATTCCCTTTCACTGCCAGACCATGTCTTTGTCCTTCGTACCCTCTTTGATGTGGCCACTTTCCTGCCACTAGTCATGGAGTTTGTTCCGCCAGTCTTTGGGTCCTTGCCTGATTTACTGACGTTGATTTGGGTATCATCTAGTTTTGTCAGTGGGATGAGGTGAGCTTAGGGGTCCTCCTGTGCCATCTTCTCAGCTAACCTAAAATAATAGTTGATAGGTAAGTATGTACTACTGCCATCCTGTTGATTGTTTTCTGGTTGCTTTGTAGACCTTTTGTTTCTTATTCTACTGTCCTTTTTATGTATTTTGAGATCTTTTTGTATTAGTATGCTTTGGCTTATATATCATGTCTTTTTGCATGTAATTCATTTTTCCCTTGTGGTTACCATGAAGCTTATATAAAATATTTTAAACTTTTAACACTTCATTTTAACTGATAATGACTTATCTTCCATACTTACAGGTTTCCTTTGGCAGAGATAATTCTGCACCAGTCAGCTCAGTTTGGGTTTCTGGGTGTATTCGTTGATAATGTCTTCAGGTGATTGTAGGGCCTGCTGTTATGATCTTTTGTGGATGAGGCAACTCTGAGGACAGGGCTAGCGGTGTGTGCCCCTGTTGAAAACGACTGGGTAGGCCTGATGATCTGGTTACCTACCCAAGTAAAGCACCTATAGGATGGGCTCTGCTGTTGCCTCAAGTCTCTGGTGTGGACTTGGAATTATATTTACTAATAGGTGGGGCTATGAATTAGCTTCTCTGCTCTGGCAGAGGGCAGAGAGGGGCCTAGGAACCAAAAAGCTCATTGTTTGGGGGCCTGAATCATGCCTGAGTGTGCACTGAATTTGCTGGTCAGGTGAACCCACCAGTTTAACTCTGCAAGCGGGGAAAGCCAAGTCTTGCATTCGTGTCTGAGTGTCATTTTATGTAGGACTGCTGAATGGGCTACCCAGCTTCCCGTGTGGCCTGATAAGTTTCCATGGTTGGATGAGCTGAAGCTGTACTCAGCAATAAGCAGGGCTATGAATTAGATTTCCTGCCCAGGCACAGCAGGAGAAGCAGCTCTAAAACTGGTGAAGCTCTTTGTTTTTTGTCTTAACTCAAACTGACTCGCAAGTTCCTGGCTGAGCAGGGCACTGGCTTTGCCCCGCAGTCTATCAACCTTCCTAGCCTTCTCTTGGCTCCAGTGCTACCAGCCATGTAGCTTCCACGTATCATCGCCAGCCCTTCTGTTCAGATGGGACTGGAAGGTGCTTCATACTGAGTAGGGCTTTGAGTCAGTGCTTTGCCTGGGCGTGGGCAAACCTATCTCTGGGGCCAGCAGTACCCATTTGAGAATGAGAATCTGGCAGATCTACACTCAGCCTAGTTCCCTTGCATATTCTGCAGGTGAGCATAGGTGCTTTTTGGAATTACTTCTTGGGCACTGCAAGTATGAATTCAGTCTGCCAAGATCTGTGTTCTGGTTGTTGCAAGCCCTCCCCCCCCCCCCCCCCCCCCGCTTCTCTGTCATAGTCAGATCCCCAGTGACTGGGCCACGCAGATTATTTGGCAACCCCTGTGGCGTGAGATCAGAGTTGGGCTCTCACAAATCACCCACAATATGGGAGAGATTGATTGACCGCTCCGGGATTCTCTTTTCCTACTGGAGAGACCAGTGGCATGGGAAACCTCTCTCCTCTTGGTGCTCTGCTGACGGGGGGAGGGGCAATGCCTTCAATGTGCAGCTACTCCTCATACCCTTCTAATGCAGCCTGTCTTGGTCTTTGGTGTGCACTGGGGTGCCTCAGCGTCACCCCAGTTCTAGGATTCTCCCAGTGATTTCTTGTCCTTGAATAGCTGTTAGTTGTTCTTGTGGGTGGAAGTGAAGTCAAGACCTACATGTGTCGCCCTGTTGGTGACATCTTTTTCCTGCTCATGCAGATCTTTAGAGTGTCTTAGCAGATTGCATGAAGGTGAGACTACAAATATCGTTGAGTTCTCTGAAAGTGTATATAGTATTGTAGTCTTGATTTTGTGAAACTGTTCATGTAAAACAATTTTTAAGTTTGAGCATCCTGATTTTTAAGTTTGAATATTAATCATTTTCATTTCAAGTAGTTGGTATTCTCAGGTATACCAGTTTCTGAATCCCAAGGTCCTGATTTCTATTTACTGTGATAGGATTATTTAGCAAAATATGCCAAGTGGATGATTTAATCTTCTTTTGATGCTCTCAGAAACATGAAAATGAGTATGACTTCAAAAAACTGTAATATATGTAAACATTTTTCTTCAGTGTTCTTCCTTTATTATGACTAAATTCGAAGAGAATTAGTATGTGCTACACTGCTTTTAACTCTGCACACATCTCACACATGCTTTATTATATTCATTAGGAAAACTTGTAATCTTCATTTAAAGAATGCAATTTTTGGTAAAATGTAGTGAGAATCATTGAGTCTATAAACTTAAATAATACTAGCAGCTTCATTACACTTTCAAATAGAGAATGAAGTTGTAAGTTAATTGTGCTATTTTTTCTGTTTTCTTAATACAGTAGTAAATTGTATTGGTAATTCTCCATTAATACTTTGTAGCTGGTTTCCATAAAAATAGTTAGAAAGTGAAAACTGGTAGAAATATAAAGTGGAAGCCAGGTCATGTTAAAGGTGTACTAGAACTTCAATATCAAAATTTTATTTTATTTTATTTTATTTTATTTTATTTTATTTTATTTTATATTATCTAATTTTTTAAAAGATTGATCTATTTATTCATGAGAGACACAGAGAGAGAGGGAGGCAGAGACATAGGCAGAGGGAGAAGAGGCTCCTTGCAGGGAGCCTGATGTGGGACTTGATCCCAGATCCTGGGATCATGCCCTGAGCCAAATGCAGACGCTCAACTGCTGAGCCACCCAGGCGTCCCCAATATCAAAATAAAATATGCATAAAAATCATGATCATCCTTTAGAAATGTATTAAAAAAACTTTTTTTTTTTTTTTTGCCAGTAAAGTCATGTATTATATCATAGCCACATGAAAAAGCTGGCAACATAGAGTAAGTTGACAAGTAAGATATGAATACACAAAGAATTTAAATCTGATTTTCTCTACCCGTTTAACTGAATCCTCTCATCATCATGTTCAATACTTTTTTTGAAAAAAAGATTTTATTTATTTATTCATGTGAGACACAGAGAGAGAGAGGCAGAGGCACAGGCAGACGGGGAAGCAGGCCCCATGCAGGGAGCCCAACATGGGACTTGATCCTGGGTCTCCAGGATCACGCCCTGGGCTGAAGGTGGCGCTAAACCGCTGAGCCACCTGGGCAGCCCAAGTGATTTCAGACACAAATTCACAGTTCCAATGTAGCAGAGGAAAATTTACTTCTATTTTCGATATTCTTCCAACTGGTCTAGGAATTAAAGTGACATGAGACAGATTAACAGAAAAAAAAAATAAATCTGATTTTCTCTTTTTCTTGAAAATTTTGTTTCACAGGAAAACTTAAACAGTAGTAGAATATTTTTTATTGGGCAATGCTATCAACATTTCCCTAAAAAACCTAATATTGATAATAATTGGCATAGAAAAAGAATGCTTCTTGGTTTTACCATTTTGTGTATAATGTTTGGGGATACACATTTTTCTTTTAAAAGTTCATTCTGTAACACTTTACAAAGCATGTAGCATATATGTAGCAATTCTGAGACTGAGAAAATAAATTATTAATTTTCTGTAATTACTATTTCGAGGGAAGAAAACTCATGTGCAGGATCTCCAGTTAGACTATCAACTATGGATAGATTTTTGAGTCGAAGTTTATCAGTACCATTGTTTTATAACAAAACATACATTTTACTTAATAATAAAGATGTAGTACCTAAAATGTCTTATAACAAGTGTTTTCTAACACATGTAATCTTTGTTGTAACTTTGTTTAACTTTATTGTAAAGAATGGTGCAACATTCAAATGCACCATTTCTTTAAGCTGTGCTGAAGTCCGCTGTAGTAGGAATCTTGGATTCAGAGTATAAAGAGCCATGTCAAAATATCTGGTTCTTTTAACAATGTCCTGTTCAGCAACCCATACAACCTCATTGGTTTCGTTGCTTGACATCGAAGGTCCCTTCAGCTCTGAAATTCCAGAAGAGTTTGAGTCTGCAACGTAACACTGACTTTCAGAGTCTTGTCATTAGAATGAGATGTTGACATTTTGGACAGTGATCTCTAGCCAAAGTTATTCAAAGGGGAGAAGGTTTTTCTCACATCCTGATCTCCTGCCAGATTGTACTTTTTCTTTTCCTCTGCCTTCCTGCTTATAAAATGAAGTTGAAAATGTTTGTAAAGGACATACCATGCATTTTTCTGTATTCTGCAGTGAAGGGGGTCTTAAAATCATAAAGTGCAGTTCTATGACTCATTCACCTTTATTCATTCAGTTGCAGTGCCATCCTGGGTGGTGCTGGGCTGTATATTTCCCAATGTTGCTTAAGAGTTTTATGCTTCTTTGAAGCAACTTTCATTTCTACCCTGGGGCATGTTTATTTTTGAGACTTTAAGACAGGCCATTTTAGTCTTGGTGACTAGGATTGCTGGAGAAAAAAGCAACTTGCGAGGATTTAATGTAAGGTGAGAACATTGCCTGAAGCAGGGATTCTCAGGCGTGTTTGTGGAGGGAGGAATGGTAGCTGAGAGGGGCTCCTTGCCAGAGAGGGAGTTGGAAGAGTGTTTTTTTTTTTTTTGTTTTTTTGTTTTTTGTTTTTTGTTTTTTTGGGAAGAGTGGTTTATCAGAACTTGGAGAAGCGAGGCTTGGAGGTTCCCCCATGTGGCCCTTCACCTAGATTCGTTGGCCTGGGGGCCACTGTTGCAGCTTGGTAAGGATCCTGTCACTCAGGTGTTCTGGGTCGGGGAAACAGCTACTGATCCCTAGGCGTAGATGCTTAGACTTATCCAGGATCCTGTGCAGTTCCCTGTGCAGTTCCTGGCACGCTGTTATGCTTTCTTCCTCTTCCCTTGTATTCAAGAAATTGTATCAGGATGCAAGTGAGTGATTTAATAAGAATGACCTTGAATCTACTTTAATTTATATATTTAAAATATTCGCAAATATGATTACCATCATCAGTGCAATTATTTGTGACCTATTTCTTAGCCCTCCAGAGCTTAAAAAATAAATGGGATCTGACTTTAACTTACAGCGTTGGGAAGTTTTAAAAATCTCCTTTCCTCCTTGCTTTTGAAAAACGTCATTAGCGCTATAGATCTTGATAGGATTACAATTGCATTAATTATAGTAGCAACTGTAATTAACTTCTGCCTAGCCCTTTGTAGCTCACCCTTTCCGTATACATTAATTCATTTGTACTCCACAGGAACCCTGGCATTACTGATTACACAGCGAGGCCTCAGTGTGTTATAATTTGAAACCTACCCTTCTAATCTCGTGTTCTTTACTTTCTGTTAAGCTGCTTACCTTGACTGGAGGAGAGTGAGAAAGTGAGGCCTGTTAATTATTCCCCTTCCTCATGCCTGTTGTTGAATGTCAGTCCTCCCCCATTTCTAGTTCTCTTTCATGTCCTGGCTGACATATTTCGTTCCTTCACATTTCTTGTTTCCTCTGTGATCTGCTTTTCCCCCTTCTAGCTCAGCTTTACTAGCCACCCCCATTTTGTGCCAACATCATTTTTTTTTGTAAGGAGCTAATGACGATTTCTTTCATTTAAAAAAAATTCTGAATAGAATATTTGAGTCTTACGCCACTGATAAGGTGCTTAATTTAGGAAATGAGAGAATAAAAGTATACTAAAAGTATACCTTAACTGTAAGCAACCAATAAAAAGCTGATCTAACCAATAAAAAGCTAATGGAAAAATTTTACAGAGAAAATTCTCTTGGGTGTGTGTATTAGGAGTAATTTTCAAAGGTTTTTATTTGAAATGCACTTTATATAGTATTTACTCTCAGATGGGTAGGTCAGGAGAATCCTTCCATATTTCTTAAGGGCACAGACTTTTTTTTTTATCTCAATTTTGTATTTAGGCTAGATAAATAATGAAGCTGTAAGGAGAAAGATTTTGATGTAGATAACTTTCGGTCTGTAGCATTTCATAATGAGCATTAACTGTAATTTCTCAAAATTAAGTTTTAAAAATAATGATTGGTCACTCTTTGTATTAGAATTAAGAATGCATCTCAAGCCCACATAATTTATACTACATAAAGCATATTTAAAAATATTTTCATTTATGAAGGTGTGGTTTTTCACAGTGGGGCTCCTTCATGCCACGTCTTAATAAATCTTTTCAGTGAAATCTGGTTTTAGCGATAGGCTCTTAACTAGATTGGTTTTAAGAAGTGGAAAATGAGCAACAAGCAGGAATTCTAGAGAAGAATTCTACTTGCTGTGTTAGTAGTATTATGTCCAAAGGTACTGTGAAATATATATAATCCTGTATTTAAATTGCATCCTGCTTGTCCAGCAGTGTCACCTCTCTTTGAAGCCATTCCTAATCTTTCCTGGGGAAGTTGACCACTCTGTCATGGGGTCCCACCATTCCTAGAAACATGGATCAGACCAACTCTGAAGCTTCATTCCAGTTATTTATTTACAAATCTGTTTTCCTTGAGACCTTACATTGCTTTAGGACAGAAATCAATGGTATTGGTGACTCAATGGTAATATAGGGTTGGTTTTTTGAGGTTTTTCTTTGTTTTTGCATGTGGGAAGGGTATATTTTGGAATTCTTTATGTTGTGTTTCAGTAATGATAAAAAATATTTCATACACCATTTTTAAAGCTATAATACTGTAGAATGTCTGTTTCTGTTATGCACAGACATTATTATATTATGTTATGATATAAAATGAACATTTTGTTTTTCTTACATTTCTATATTTAGCCCATTGTCATTTTATAGAGAGACAATGATAAGACCTATCATGAGGGGTTGAGGACTAAGAGTGTGAATTTAAAGAGCAAGTTAGCCCCAGGTGCCCCGTTTCCTACCTTCCTCCCATATCAGCTGCCACAGTACAGGCATGTTCAGCTCACGATGAGAGATGAAGTACAGACAAGGTATGTTTCAAGGTCCATAGATGGGACACGTCTCCAACTTTCTCTGCTTCATGTGTCTCTTCTGTGACACTTCATTGGGCTTGAGTTGAATAATTAACAGGAACAAACTTGAAAGTTTCATTTGTGATTGAAAGTGGGAATTTGAACTTCGGTTTTTGAAAGTTCAGTTTGTGAAAGTTCATAAGGAGCTTGTGGCTTACAAGTTCCTTATGTCTACATTTTGCTGTTCTTGTCTCCTAGCTACCTGAATGACAGTACTGTGAGGTCTGTTATTTCTGCTTTCGTCACCCAGTGAAGTAATTTTCTGAATGTAGGTTTGAGCATGAGTGATTGCATTCTGTGTTGCTGCCATGGATGCTTTGCATACCAAAACTGAAGCAGATATAGCTTTATTGCTGTAATAACTAAATTTTTGGAGCTATATAGGAAATTTATAATTCAGAGGAGCCTATTTTGGCAAGACAGCAAATGACCTAAGGAGTTATTTTAAGGGTCTTCCTAATGTGTAGTTATTGATGTGAGACTGTCTCTAACTCTTCAGTGTTTTGATGTACATTGATTTACATTTGAAAAAATAAATTGGCGCCACACAGATCTCCCGCTGTCGTAAAAGGTGCATCTGCTTGTAAAATATGTAATTAAACATAAAATTAAGTGCTTCTGGTCATTTGCCCCCGGACGGTGTCTCCATTAGGGTAAGAAGACATTTTGCTTATGTGGATTATTTTGTTGTGTCTTTTGTTTAATGTGATGACCTTAAACTAACTGTCATTATCAGTTGCGCCAGCAGTGCTGCGCACATGGAAGAAAATGCTGTCTTAAAAAATGTTCCACTGCAGTGAATGCTTTCATCTTTCTATCTTCTGTAGTTTGGGATCATACTAAATTTCACATCATTATAATTACAGCACAGGTACTCTTTCTGTGTGCAAAAAGAGTTTTGATATTAAATAATCCTCAACCTGCTAGGGGTTTAAACTTTATATCATGACCTTATCTTAGCTTCCTCTTCAGCCCCGTTGCTCATCAGGTAAGGTGTTGGCTTCCCTTACACTCTGTTCACCTCTGGAAATACGTGTCGGTAATGTAAGCACCTTATTTAGTAGGGCTCTCTCCACTTACACTGGGATGCACACTTCTGATTCTGTCCCTTTCAGCAGTTGAGTCTTAATGTTTTTTTCCTTATTTTCATATCTTTTCCTAGGTGTCATTGTTCTAGTTAACATTTAAAGCTTTCATACTCGTTTGAAATCTTAAAAGCTGAAATGTGTGCTTGAACGATAATGATTTTGTGTGTTTGAGTCTGTTCTGGTCCTTCATATAAAGTTTTCCAGTTTAGACTTGGGGCAAAACTGCTCTTTCCACTTAATCCAAATTCCTAGTTTTACAAAGCTTTCTTCTTCTAAAATGAAATCATTTCAAGGGAAGGTCACAGCTGAGTGTGACTATCAGAGAATTCTTTCTTGCTTGAGAGGTGCCTGCATATGAGGAATGATATTGGATTAAGCGAGTCAGAGACACCCTTTTGGCCAAATTTTTGTTTTCCTTCCCAAACAGTTAAAAGTGCCTGTGAAGTATATGTCACGTAGTAACACCAAACATTTTGTAGAAGAGCAGGTTAAACTGAGCATTCCTTTCTAATAGTCGCGGGTAATATTCAGATCAATGTGACTACATTTATTTACATGAGAATTTGGCATTGGGAGTAACTTTATGTTCTTTCGTTCTTTCTTGAAATTTCTGCCAATCTTCTGCTACCCTGTGCCCCTTGTATCTTGTTGGGTTGTTTTACTAGGAAGTTTTCCAGTAGTCTGACCCAGAGCTTGGGGTTCACACAGGTGAACACACAACACAGGTGAACAACACATACATTCTGTTGAATGTGTAGCTAATAAGACTGAATTTGTGTGCAGTGAAAGCAGTTAGTAAGATATCAGGAAAACTTGGCATGAGACCTCTCTGGTGTTAATGGAGGGTTGGTTGTCACATATTAAGGAAACAGTGGCCTTTGAAATTAGATGAGATGAATAAAGTATTGAAGGAAAGACTGTTTAAAGAACCTTCAGAAGCACAGAAAAAATTAAAGAGGGGAAAATAAACAACAGGAATCCAAGTTACCAGATCACTGGTGCTTCTGTGATGTATGATATTCTAAAGCTAATTTGTACAACCTACTTTAGCTCTGAGAACCAAAGGAGGGAAGCTTGGTTTTGTGAATCGAAACATAATTTAATTAATAGATACATATTTTGTAGGTAATCCTGTATCTATCACTCAATTAACATATCTGCTTATATTCCAGAGGTTGATTCTTTTCTGTTTGTGAATGACCATTGTAATTGCCTTCCTGACATGTTGACAGACTGTCTTTCTAGTAGACATGGGTGGAATGTTTCCCCTTGATTTTGATAATGTTCTCAACACTTAGCACTGTTGGATTTGGAAAAGATATTTTGTTCTCGAAGATCTATAAACAGCACTGAATATTGATTCAACCAATAGTGCAGTTATTGTACAAAACATGCCTGTTTTGTTTTCCAATCGTTTTTTTCAGTATTATGAATTTATAAATGTGCATGTAATAGTGGATTATACTTTAAAAATTAGCCTCTGGTTCAAAATTTTGTTAATAAATAATAATTTCAGCTCATAAAATGGTTTAGTAACATTCTTTAGTGGATTGGATCAAATGTAAAAACCAGCACAGAATCAAGGTTTTGTAGCTGATTGAAAAATAACTGCTGAAAGCCTCAGGCTTAAAATTAAATTTAGTTTTAACAGGGCTGAATTTTATGTGACATTGGTAAGTAGCAACTTAGGGAGATGTTTATTAAAAATCGTTAATAAACCCACTGAGACACATTTGACCATTATTTATAGGAGATGAAATGTAAATTTACATTTAAAATGGAAAAGATAAAAGATCTCAGAAATACTACATTTGAGTGCGTTCCATTCTGCATATAAAAACAATCTGCTTTTTTGAAATCTTTTTATGAAAATTGCTTATCTCTGTGTAATCACTTCACATCTTTATCACTGTCTCCTCAGTGGTCTCCTGTTATTATCAGTTGATCTGGTCACACTGAGCATCATTATTCCCATCTGTTCCTATTAATACTTCCTCCTTTAATTTCTTGCTCCATGCGATTGAAATGATGTCAAAACTGGTATTTTCACTCCATTTTTCTTTCAGACTCTGTTGTCCTGATTTCTTTTTCCTCCCTTTCTCTTCAATCTGGCCACGAAGGGTGATGAAATTCACAGTAGTCACAAAATAAATCAGTATTCATTGAGCTGCATGTTTTCCCCATCACAGTGTGAGGCATCAGTGGCCAGAAGGGATCAAATGTGCGAGTGTGTAATTGTGTTCCTTGCTCCATGGTCCCTTTGTAAGTATGGCGATTTCATTTGCAGCACAAATTGCTCCAAAAATTTCCTTTTTTGTTTTTTTTGTTTTTGTTTTTGTTTTGTTTTACTTTTCACATCTTTATTCCCTGAGCATGTTTCCCTATTCCAGAGTCCTTGTTTCCTCTCCTTTTCTTCCCAAAGACAACACCTTCAGTTTCATTCTTTAGCCTGTCAAATTTCAGTTTGTTTTAGATGGTTCCAGTGTTGTTAAATGCATATAGACTTAGGTAATGATTTGCAGTATATGTTTTTATTCTGCGGTCTGTACATTTAAGGAATTAATTTGAAACAGCAGCTCTGTTTACAAAAGGATTCTTAAAAAAGAGCTGGTTTATAATAAATAAAAGTTTCATTCCTCTAGTCCATTAAAAAAAATTACTCTGTGGTTGAATTTTCTTCTTTTCATCTTTGGCCAGATATAATGAGGGACTTTTATGTTATTTCTTACTTTGTCTTCAGTGTACTATATTTTTCAATTAAAAAAAACCACTATTGTTAGTTCTCTTGCTCTTTAATGAATCATTGGATTGGAAAATAACTCATTATATCATCAGGCAGAGATATGTTCCTTTATTTGCATGTAGATAGTGAAGATGAATAATTTATCAAATGTTATTAGTGCAGGCTGCATATTACTGAAATCTCAGCAGGATATAATGAAATTTGTCTCATGCTAGTGTGAAGATACCATGCCTTTGCATAGTCATTATTGAACTTTTGGTATCTCTCAGAGAACTATTATGCTAGTGAGCCAGTCTTGCTCACCTCTTCATTAACTGGACTTTTGATTGAAGAGTTGAACTTATCTTGAAAATCTGTGAAATCTGGTTTGCCAAATGCTTGCTTGACTGTCTATGTTTTTATAGCAGAGCAAGAATTTTCAGAATGAATGAAGGACTTAATGTTTCTTATTAAAGTTGATTAGTGCAAAAAATGCTATGACTGATGGTTTTATTACTTCTGGTCATAAGAAGCTGACTATACCAGAGACATGGAAGCGACATATTTTTCTGAAATGAGGGGTGATGAAACATGTATATAATTGCCTTAGAATCTTACGCCTGTACTAATTATGTATGTTAAGTTACTTTAAATAATTGCTTTAAAAAAGATGGCTTTGATTTGCTTTTGAGATGATTGTGTGAGTAGGTCAGCAGACCTCCTCATGAGCAACAGTAAAGGTGGACAGTCAAAAACAAACAATCCCAGCACCCTGAAGACTAAAAGTATTCAGCAAACTGAGAAGTGTTTATTCTTGAAAATAACAGAACTTTGGGTAAGAACAGTGTGAATCTATGGCATTTGCACCTGGGGCTACTACTCCCATTTTCTTTAGACAGCTCTGTGGGCAAGGTTGTTCAGTCAGACCCGAGCAGGCTGTGAAAACTGGGGGCTTTGTGGCTGCTCCCAAGACAGCACCTTTGATTTGAAGAACTGTCCATCAAGGTGGAGATTTTGATGGTGAGTGATAGAGAGGGTATGTGTTTCTACCTGTTTGAAACTGTGGGACTGTCTGGCATGAAGAGTGGACAGGTGGACCAGCTGGAGATTTAACAGAGACTTCCAGGATGTAATGCAGTGATAGGATGCTTGTTGAGTCTCCGTAGAGCAAGAATAGTTGATTGGCGCTTGTGCACAACAGAGACTGGAGTGGGCCTAGGCCACCCACACTCACCTGCCTGCTGGAGCCTGTGTGCACATCCTGAGAAGGAGGGGAAGACTTGAAAGTAGCCCTAACTTTGAGTAACCTCACTGGTTCATACACAGTTCCATCAGAAGATTGAAATCTTACTGGTTTGTGGTGTTTGAACAAATGTGTGACAGTCTTTTCTTAATAAAAAGCTATGCAGATACAGATTTGACCCATTGGAAGTAATGCTTGGTGTTGTTGGGAGCAGATAGAAAGCTAAGAAGGGACGTCCACAACCTTTCATTGTAGAGATACAGACTTTATAGATTTAGTCCAGGTAAGCTCTTAAACAAACAACAATAATCCCTGGTGGGGGGAAATCTGAATTGAGAGTTGCTACAATATATTACCTATAGTGTTCTGAACTGAACAACGTATTATATGATACATGCAAAGAAAACCAAATATACCCACATACAAGGGGAAAAAAAAAACGTCAAACCAGTCAATAGAGATTGTCTTTGGCCAAAAATGTTGGAGTTAGCAAAAACTCCCAAGTACTAAATACCATGTTAAAAGCCTTTAAGGAAAGGGTGATGATAGTGACTTGAATACAGAATCACAAAAAGATAGAAATTATAAAGAGCCAATGGGAAATCTATAGTTGAAAAGTACAGTAACTGAAATGAAATATTCAAAGGGCTCAATTTCAGGTTTAAGATGGCAAGAGAAAAAAAATCAGTAATTTTGAGGATAGATCAATAGAAATGATCCAACCTGAATAATAAGAAAAGTCATCAGGGACTCAGAAACCTGTGGGACAGCATTCAGCACACCAAGTGTGTCAGGGAGCCACAGAAAACGATAGAAAAAGTGATACCCTCCCTCCAGTTTTTTAAAAAAACAATCCTGTGTGAAAACTTCCCAAACTTGATTAAAACAAAACTTTATGGAGCCAAAAAGCCACATGAATTGCATGTATGAAAATCACAGAGGTCTACACTGAGAGAAAATCTGGAAAGCATCAGAAAGAAATGACACATTATATACAAGGGGAGCAACATTAAAATTGATAACTGACTTCTCATCAGAAGCAGCAGATGTCAAAGGTAGTGGAATGTGACAGAACTGACCTCTGAACGACATGGTGTTTGAACTGTGTGGCCCGCTTCTACATGCATTTGTTTACAATACAGTTTTCCTCGTACTTTTCTTAACATTTTCTTTAGCTTATTTTATTGTACGAAATATATAATACATAAGACATATAAACTATTTGTACATCAACTGTGTTATCAGTAAACAGCATAAGCTATTAGGAGTTCAGTTTTTGGGGAGTCAAAAGTTGTACGTGGATTTTCACCTGGATGGGGTGTGGTACTGCTCACCTCTGCAGTATTCAAGGATCAACTGTATTCAGTGCTCAAAGAAAAAAACCTGCCAGCTAATAATTCTGTATCCAGCAAAGGTATCTTTCACAAATTAAGCAAAATATTCTCCCAAGTAAACAAGAATCTGTTGCTAGCAGATTTCCTTTGCAAGAAAGGGTAAAGAAAGTCCTTCAGGCAGAAAAGAGGTAGTATCAAGTGCTAAGTTGAATTCTCAGGAGGGAATGAGTGTTAGAAATGGTTAAATATGTGGGTAAATATAAAGTCCTCTGTAAATGTATGTTTTTCCTCTTTTTAAAAACTATATAGGTGTAGGGTGCCTGGGTGGCTCAGTCAAACATCTGACTCTTGATGTCAGCTCAGATCATGATCTTGGGGTTGTGGGATCGAGCCTGCTGTCAGGCTCTGTGTGGAGCCTGCTTAAGATTCTCTCCTTCTGCCCCTTCTTCTAGAACCTCCCAGTGCTCCACCCAAAAAAACCCCAAAACCACAACTATGCAAAAACAATAATTATGGCACTCTGTTTTGGGGGTTTATACAGCCGTATGTTAACATGTTTGACAACAATAGTACAAAAGAAGGAGGGAAAAGAAATGGCACATGGACAATTGAATATCCCTATGCAAAAAATGAACTTAGACCCTTATACACAAAAAGTAACAAAGTGCGTCCTAGACCTAAAGATAAGACCTGAAACAGTAAGACTTCGAGAAGAAAATATGGAAGAAATCTCTGTGCTCTTGGGCTAGGCAAAGAAGTCCTTAGCTAGAATAGCAAAAGCGTGAGTTATAAAAGAAAAATTTGAGAATGTGCACTTTATTAAATTGAAAAAGTTTACTCTTTAAAACATATTGTCATGAAAGTGAAACTAAGCTGCAGCCTGAGAGGAAATATTTACAAATCACATACCTGAAAAAGGTTTTGAGACAATTCTTTTTTTTTTTTTAATAAGGATTTTTTTTGAAAGGTTTTATTTATTTATTCATGAGAGGCACAGAGAGAGAGAGAGAGAGAGAAAGGAGAGAGAGAGAGAGAGGGAGGCAGAGACACAGGCAGAGGGAGAAGCAGGCTCCATGCAGGGAGCCCGATGTGGGACTCGATCCCGGGACTCCAGGATCACGCCCTGGGTGGAAGGCAGGCGCTAAACCGCTGAGCCACCCAGGGATCCCTGAAAAAGGTTTTGAAGGCAGAATACAGAATTCTTATAACTCTATGACAGTTACTCCAATTAAAATATTGGCAAACTTCTGGAGTAGACATTTATATTACTGAGGATTGTCTAGAGAAACAACCAGTAGGGTATGTGTGTTGAAAAGAAATGTATGATAAGGAATTGGCTCATACCATTATGGAAACGTTGTAGAGATTAAGAATTCCTGAGACTGTAGTCCACAAGCTAAAGATCTAAGAGAGGGGCCCCTGGGTGGCTCTTCAGTCGAGTGTCTTCCTTCGGCTCCGGTCATGATCTCAGGGTCCTGGGATTGAGTCCCGTGTTGGGGTCCCTGCTTAGTGGGAGGTCCCTTGCCCCTCCTCTGACTCATTCATTCTCTCACTCTCTCTCTACCTCTCTGTCTCCCCCTTCCCTCTCTCCCTCTCCTAAGTAACAAATACAATCTTAAAAGAAAATAAAGACCCAACAGAGCTGATGTGTAGGTCCAGTCCAAGTCCAAAAGCCTGAGAATCAGTAGAGCTGATGGTATAATTTTTAGTCTGTGATTGGGCAGCAACAAGATTCAAGAAGAGCCTCTCTTTCTCTCAGAATCTGAAGGCTGGAAAAGAGCAATGACCTAGCTCCAGCCAGGCAGCAGTGGTTCCCTCTTAGCCTTTTTTTGTTCTATTTGGGTCTTTGATTGGATAAGGCCCATTAGTGTTAATCTGCTTTACTCAGTCTACTGACTCAGATATCAGTTAAGACCAGAAACATCATTACAGAAACACTCGAGAGAACGAGAGAACGTTTGGTTAGTGTCTGGGGACCCTGTAGCTTAGTCAAGGTGACACATAAAAATGAGCCATCACCATATTTTGCCAAATAAGACCTGTAGTTGGCTAATAAACACATGGAAACGTGTCCACATCATAATCACTATGGAAAAATGCATATTCATTCAAACCACAATCATATATTACTTCTCACCAGAAGTGCTGCTATCAAAGTTACAGCATGAGGTCTTCATTGACAATGTGGGGAAACTTAAGCCTTCACACATTGCTGGCAAGATATAAAATGGTACCACCACTTTAGAAAATAGTTGTTTCTGATAAAGTTATATACAAATTGACCACACGACCCAGCAATTATTCCTAGGAGTTTATCCAAGAGAAATAAAATTTTATGTCCACATGAAGACTTGTATGTGGATATTCATAGAAGCATTATTCTAATAGATATTAATTGGAAACAATCCAAACATCCACCAGCTGGTCAACCAATCAGAATGTGATATATTTTGGAATGGGAGCAAGGGTGCACTATACATAAACTTAAGGGAATTTTGGGGGTAATGCATATGTTCTAAAACCAGGTTTTTGTAATGACTGTATAACTGTCTTTATTTAAAATCATTAAGTTGTATGTTCACAATGAGTGAATCTTATAGGATATACCTTGGTAAAATTATTAAAAAGAACACTATGTATGTAATGAGAAAAAGACCATGTAAACATGGAAAAAATAATAATTGGAGAATCTCAAGGGAATAAGAAGTCTTAGTACTGTTGTTCCATATTTTCTACAACTGCAATTAATCCAAAATTTCAAAATTATAAATATTTTTGTGACTCTTAGAAATAGTCTGATTTTCTTTTGTAATATCTTTAAAAAATAAGTTCAAAAACTTTTGTTTTAAAAAAATCTGACCCTAAAGTGTTATTTTATCTCAGCTTTTTAATTCTTTATTTCTTTGATTTGCTGTTTGCTTTGAGCAGGTAATCTGCTTCTGCTTTTTTTTCTTTTTTTTAATCCCCCAGCAGTGAGTTGCCTGGCAGGGCCAGTGCCCATGTAAAGCCTTTCTGCTTCACGTACATACCTGGTCAATGCTTGAGAGCACGTATACCTTACGGAATGACATTCTGAGGATGTTTCTGTTGCTGTCATCTGTGCAGTAGAAATGTGCAAATAATATAAGCACAGCACTTTTGACTGCAGGATGCACATGCAGCTGTTTTGCCCTTTGACAGTTTTCTTAGGTGAACGATCACATCCTCTCTTTTATATATATATATATATATATATAGTTGTTTGTTTCCTCAAAGAAGGAGGTAAGTGAAAATATGAACACGTTTGTTGAGAGAAGTGAATGAAAGTGATGTTCTGTGGCCAATGCTAAAGTATATTTATGTGCTTTATTTGAAGGTCATTCCGTGAGGCTGCTGGGTCAGAAAAAGGCTAATGGGAAGCGGCTGGGTGGAGCACGGTTGGATCTGCCAAAGATTAGGAAAAATCCACTGATAGAAATCATTTCCGTCAATACTGGGTAAGTGTCTCTCAGACTCATGCATCCACTATTCAATGTATCCATGAATTCAGGCTTTCCCCCTGGACATGTGACACAGTAAAGCAGCTGAACATTTCCATGGGAGAGAAAAATCAAAAAGCTTGAAACCACATGAAGACAGTCCCCTATTAAATGTTCCCTGTGTGCAAATTACATGTATATTTGCAGCAGGGCTTTAGGTCTTTGATTAATATTATTCTGACGTCTTTTTGGTAGTAAACATAGATTTAATTTTCCAGCCATGCCCTTGGGTTAATATATTTTTAAAAAGGGTGTTTTGTTGTTGGAATGGTTAGCATACCCATCATCTGTTTTTTTCAATAGGGTTATTGTAAATAATGCCCAAGATATTAACCATATTTTGATTACCGACTATCTGAAACACATGTCTTAAAATATTGCCCTTATGAGCTTTGAACTAAAAATAAGCATTATAGCTAAGTAGTAAACGCTCAAAAATTTCACATCTAGGTCTGAAGTTCCTGTCTCTTACTATGATGCTTTGTGTGCTCATTCATCCTGAGTTTTATTTGCATATATGGAATTTGTCGTCAATATTAGTGTAACTTGAAAGTCTGATGAGGCCAAGGCCTTCTGTTGTTGTTGTTGTTGTTTTTAAGAATTTATTTATTCATTCATGATAGACATAGAGAGAGAGAGGCAAAGACACAGGCAGAGGGAGAAGCAGGCTCCATGCCGGGAGCCTGACTTGGGACTCGATCCCAGGACTCCAGGATCACGCCCTGGGCCAAAGGCAGGCACTGAACCACTGAACCACCCAGGGATCCCCCCTTCTGTTCTTTAAATCATGGTAGTCCCTCCACTAATAAAACGTAAGCTAACCTGCTGCCTTTTTTTTTTTTTTTTAATTTAAAAGAGAGCATGAATGGGGGGCAGCATACAGAGGGAAAAGGAGAGAATCTCCAGCAGACTCCACGCTGAGCTTGGAGCCCAATGTGGGCCCAATCTCACCATCCTGAGATGACCTGAGCCAAAATCAAGAGTCAGATGCTCAATGATGGAGCCACCCTGGTGCCTCTTTCCTGCTTTTTGATTTCATCATCCTTCCCTCTTTTCTAGAATTGTTTTCCTCTGTCCTTTGCTTCCTTCATGCTGTTCCCTTTGGAGAGCAGATGAGCTTGTCTTTTCCCTCCAGCATCTTGCCATCTCTAAGCATAGCCTCCCCTTCCTCCTGCAGAGTTGCAGCTCTGTGACAACAGTCACAGGTCACCCTTTCTCTGGTTTTATCACCTTCTGGTTAAGCCTTCCTATCGCTACCAAAGACCAGGGAAGGTTGAAGAAGTCGTTTGTTTTTTTCTCTCAAAGCCCTGTAGGGTGATTTTTATTTGCTTTGCTGAATGGGTATTAGACCACTATCTGGCCTTCAGTGATGAAGATGCAGAAACCTATACTCATCAAGCTCAGAGGCTAGTGATTAAATCAGAATATAGCAGCAAAAAGTGTAGTTATCACATTGACTGGAGCATCTAATATTTTGAGCCTGAGCCAAATTACAAGCATAAGGCTGTTTGCCTCTCCCTCCATCTCTATCCTCCTTCCTTCACACACTGCAGTTTTTCTTTTTACTCCCGATTTCCTACTGAAAATTGCCATATCCCTACTTTCCCTGTCCTCCATGTTTGCCTATTTTCTTCTGTGACACCCCTCATTATTGAAATCTATATGAGTTCATTTATATTTTCATTTTTCCTGTCATTGGCGTGTAATAAGCTCCAAGGTGGCAGGGAGTTTTGTCTCCCTTGCCTCCTACTGTATCCTCAGAATATGGAAGAACGTACACAGCAGGGATTTAATAAATATTTACTTACTGAATGAATGAATCATTGATTTTTATAATTTGAAAGTTTAATGGATTTATGCTAAACTCTCTTCACAGTACAGATTGCCTTACCAGTTGGACAGTGATACTTGGAGTTTGGCTAAGTGTGCTTTCTCCTGAACAATGCCTCCAGGAGAACAAAGTCAAGTGTTTCTGAGAATCTCTTTCTCTCTCTCTCTCTCTCTCTCTCTCTCTCTCTCTCTCTCTCCCCCCTCCATCTTTTTTTTTCAGTATAGGATTGATCATCCCTCATCCTTTTTTTGCTGAGATACATTTCTTTAAGTGTGTTAAGATTTTATGGTCTGTCAAACACTTGTATTTAGGTCCATTGGGTCTCTTCAGGGTGACTTGGCAGCCCTTGCTGACTTCTTGACTATTGCTTTTGACAGTTTGTCTTCAAAGGTACTTTGTCTAGTTTCTCTGTGCCTCTAATATGGTTACTCCCTGCTCAATCACACTGAACAACTGGAGCTTCCCAAACTCAAGGTTGTCTTGTCTCCTGACCTCAGGCCCGGTGCATGCTGTCAGGTGTCCCTGGCACATCTCACCCTTTCCCTATTCACCATGTTGGTAAGCCTTCCCTGTGCAGTTATGTGCTCTCTTGATTGGGCTGAATACATCTCTCTTTGTATTGTGCATCTACCACATTCCCTATGTATCTAGGTTATGGCACTTTCAGACTGTATAATTTATATTTTATTTTATTATTTTATTTTTAAAAAGATTTTATTTATTTATCTGAGAGAAAAAGCACGAGCAGGGGGGAAGGGCAAAGTGAGAAGCAGATTCCCCACTGAGCAGGGAGCCTGATGCAGGGCTCGATCCCAGGACCCTGGGATCATGACCTGAGCCAAAGGCAGGTGCTTAACCGACTGAGCCACCCAGGTGCCCCTAATTTATATTTTAAATTGTAAACTTCTTGGGCTCTGAAAGTGTTTAAATTATTATTGTATTATTATCTCTAAGTTCAGTATCTAGTATGAAATTGAGTATGTAGTAAATATTTGTTGAATACACGTTTTGTTTTGAAGTCATAACTATTGTTTGTTGCCCTAAGAAACGTTACGAAATTTGCTTTAGGTACCCATTTTAAAAGTGATTAAGTTAAAATTTTTCATGTATATTTTTTGAGTCTCCCTTCTTTTGGATTTAGTGTTTCTTTTTTTTTTTTTTTTTTTTTTTTTATTCTTGAGAGATAGAAGGAGAGACAGAGCCAGAGACACAGGCAGAGACACAGGCAGAGGGAGAAGCAGGCTCCATGCACTGGGAGCCTGACGTGGGATTCGATCCCGGGTCCCCAGGATTGCGCCCTGGTCCAAAGGCAGGCGCCAAACCGCTGCGCCACCCAGGGATCCCAAGATTTAGTGTTTCTTACAGTAAAGCTATACTATAAACTTTTTATTTAAAAAAATTAAATTTATTTAGAGAGAGTGCACGCATGTGAGCATGAGCATGGGGGGGGAGGGGTAGAGGAGAGGGAGACAGACTGTCCTCAAGCCTACTCCCCACTGCATGTGGAACTCGACATGGGGCTCGACCTTGTGACCCTTAGATCATGACCTGAGCTGAAATCAAAGAGTTGGACACTTAACTGACTGAGCCACCCAGGCGTCCCTACACTATAAACTTTTTAAAGCTCACTGGATATTTACCATCTCTCATATTACCATATAGCACCAACCCTTAGTAAGTAAATTAGCAAATATGCTTTTGATGTAAAGAGAATTCAGTCCATACTCTCTCTAATTGAGTTTGGAGTTTCTAACCTTCTCTGAGTCCTAATCACTTTCCTGAATCAGTTATAGCCTTATCATTTGCTCTCAGGTGAGGGCATCCCCATAGCATTTGTCACGGTGTCACTCTTAACATCTTAACTTGGATTTTACTTTTTACCTCTGGTGAAGCTCATTCCTTTTTTCTTTTTAACCTACATTCAAATGTTTTAAAAGAAGTATATCCATAATTATTTCTATCAAGAGAAAAATGATCCTTTTCATCAAAATCTTGACAAAGTTTTATTGCTTTCAAACTAAAAATGGACATCTTAAATGCCATACAAATTTTCCATTTCCATTTGGGAAAAGACTCATTTGCAGCAAGTTTTATTGAATGTTTTAGTAAATTGTTGAAATTACTATTAGAGTCTACAAAGTTGTTTTGCTTTGTTCCCTTTCTAAAGGAGTACAAGAAGTATATTGATTGCTTTACCAATGAAGAAGTTAGAATTTTCAGGTCATGGTAGATTCTGGAAGAGCTGAGAGAATTATCTATTTGATTACAGTGTCTATAATGAGGGTGCCTTTTATTTTTTTTATTTTTTATTTTTTTTTATAATATTTTTTTAATTTTTTTTTTTAATTTTTTTTTTTTATTTATGATAGTCACAGAGAGAGAGAGAGGCAGAGACACAGGCAGAGGGAGAAGCAGGCTCCATGCACCGGGAGCCTGATGTGGGATTCGATCCCGGGTCTCCAGGATCGCGCCCTGGGCCAAAGGCAGGCACCAAACCGCTGCGCCACCCAGGGATCCCCGCCTTTTATTTCTTAAATAACATTTATCTTTTCTCCTAAACCCTCTCTCTGGCATTCAGATATTCCTCTTTATTTATATTTGCTCTAGTGAGTATATAAATTTTGGCACACTTGATTCATTGTTCCAGTTACCAGTGCTCTTCTTGTTTTCTGAGGTGAACTTTTTGAGGTTGCCACTCTTCTGTTAAACTCTCTGTTGTGCGGTAGAGATTCCCTGCAGAAGAAGCGTGGGTAGGCATGTGTCTGTCTGGTATGGTGATAAGACAGTGATGTGGCTGTAGCTCTGAAAGACAGGTAAGAATAAAGTTCATGATGATGGTTAACACTTGAGTGCTTACCATGTGCCAGACACAGTACTTTGAAATGTATATTCTTTCCTGTGTTTAATCCTCACAACAGCCTCATCAGACTGTTTTTTGATAGATGAAGAAAGTAAAGTGCAGTGAGGTTAAGGGACTTTACACTGTCCTGTAGCTGGTGAGTGGCTAAGACCGAGACTGACCTATTACTTCCATCAGATACTTTTGTGGGTTCACAGGAGCAAGGAAGCCTATCCAGCATGGTTGTCAGAGAGGGAACTCAAGGGGGGCTGAATAGTCTTTGCATTATAGAGGTTGTTGAAACAAGCCCTGAAAGATAGGTAGAATTGTGGTAATTATGTATGGAGGTGTGTTTGGTTTCAAATGACCAAACTGGGAGGCTCAACAGTATCCAAATTTATTATTTTATAGTTCTAAAAGTCAGAAGTCTGATACAGGTCTTGCTGTGTTAAAATCATGATATAGGCAGGGCTGTGTTCTTTGGGCTGTTGGGGAGAATCTGTTTACTTCCTTTCTTTAGCCCGTAAAGGCCACCCAAATTCCTTGCTTATGGTCCCCTTCTTCCATCTTCAAAGCCTGCACTATTGTATTTATCCTCCTACTCTGAATCTCTCTCTCCCACTTTTCAGTGATTACATTAGAGCCACCTGGAGAATCCAGGATGTTCTATCTTAATGTAGCTGTTTAGCAACCTTCGTATCATCTGCAGCTTTCCCATTTGGCATGTTTTAGTTCCAGGGATTAGGATAGGTATGATGAGAAAAAACTGTATGTAGAGAAAACAATGGACAAAGGCATATGAGTGGACCATATGAGTTGTTGGTGAAGAAGATAATTTTCTCAGGGTTGTAGTATGGTATTTCCAGTAGGAGAATTGGGATAAATCATCTTTTGTGTGAAGAATGTAACTGCCCCACAGTGAGAAATTACAGTTAATTCAGTTAGTAAAGGAAAAGGAGAGCCACTAAAGTTTGGTGCATAGGTGAGAAATAATCATGGTTGGGCATTAAGAAGATTATTCTAGTACCAGCTTGTAATATGGGTGAGTGTTGGAAGGTAGGTATAAGGAGGTCACTGATGAGGTCATTATAGCAACCCCACCAGGAAGGAATGAGGGCCCAAGTGGCAGCTTGGGGAATGAAAAGTAAGGATGCCACAACTGTGTCATCATTAAGAAAATGGGCTTTGGCATTCTCCAGTGGAATTATTTGTAAGCATTAATTTGGAAGTTCCAAAGAATGGCTGGGGGTGGAAATACAAGGCCTGAAAGTAGCTTTAGTTGGAGAGACTTGAGTGCTTGAGGTCACTGAAGGTGAGTGCTCAGTGCCTGTGCATAGGAAATGGAAAGAGTCATCTATGAATGAAGAATAGTTAGAGATGAAGGTGTATGAATAGAGTGTATCATCCCATCAATTGTATTAGATGCCTTCAGGAGAAGTAATGCTGGGATAGGTGAACCGTTTCTGGAGACTGGGAAAAATGAAAAACCAGATTCAAAATTACGAAGTTTTCCTCCAAGAAGATTACTCTTTTGAGGAGTTTAACTGTAAAGGAAGAGAAGTGATCTCTAGAGAATGGAGAGATGTTTCTGCGGGCCCCTGGGTGGCTCAGTCAGTGAAGCAGCTGCCTTCGGCTCACATCATGATCTCCGGGCCCTGGAATTGAGCTCTGCATCATCTGATTCTCTGCTCCATGGGGAGCCTGTTTCTCTCTCTCTGCCTCTGCCCCATGAGAAGGGGCTCACTCCTTCTCATGCTCTCTCTCTCTCTCTCTCTCTCTCTCTCTCTCTCAAATAAATAAATAAAATCTTAAAAAGAAAGAAAGATGCTTCTGTCTGGGCCTGTTTACAGGCAGGGGCATATGGAGTGGAAATACTTTAAGAAGAGTGTTTCAGCAGGACTTTGTATACAGATGGAAAGGTAAGCCTTGGCAAGGAAGGAGATCACTTCTGTGCCTCCTCAGGTATAGGAGTAAAGGACACGAGTAAGCCCAAGTGTAGGACTTAGTTCTTTTTCTTAAAGATCTTAACCGAGGAGTGTACAAGTGTACAGAAGGTATTTCAGTTCTTTCATGCTAGCAGGTGAAATAGAGGGTAGGAAGTATTTCCATGTTTCATCCCCTTATGTTTTAGTGAATATACCATGATCTTTTGAAGGCACTGACTCGAGAAAGGGTAGGTTCTTGACTGGAACACCAACGTCTCTCCTCAAAACTTGTCACTGCTCTTCTTCCCTCTCTTCCTCCCATTGGTGTTGAAGTTCAGTTGTTATTCTACGCTATATATTTTCTGTAAACTGGAAGTGACATAACATGTTAGATTTGAATTAAATATCCAGCCAGAAATAAGCTAGTTTCTGAGGTAAAGATAAAAATTTGAAGATTCATGTTGAGGTGTTTCATTTTTCTCATTAAATTGGTAGAGTGAGGTCATAGTTCTGAAGTAGATATATGTGGATATATATGTAAATTTTAAAAGATCTTTTTTTCTTTAAATTCAATTAGCCAACATATAGTATATCATTAGTTTCAGATGTAGTGTTCAGTGATTTATCAGTTGCATAAAATACCCAGTGCTCTTCACATCACATGTCCTCCTTAATGCCCATTACTCAATTACCCCATTCCTTCCACTCACCTCCCTTCCAGCAACCCTCAGTTTGTTTCCTAGAACTAAGAGTCTCTCATGGTTTGTCTCCCCCTCTGATGACTTCCCATTCAGTTTTCCTTACCTTCCCCTATCATCTTTTGCACTGTTTCTTATATTCCACATATGAGCAAAACCATATGATAATTGTCTTTCTCTGATTGACTGTCTTATTTTACTCAGTATAATACCCTCTAGTTCCATCCACGTCAATGTAAATGGTAGGTATTCATCCTTTCTAATGGCTGAGAAATAAAAAAAGGATCAATCAAGCACTGTAGTCCATATAGTAAGTAGTTTATGTGTATAAACAGAAGAAGTAAAGTGAGGTTAGAATGCTAAGTTTTTGTTAGGGGCTCCATGTGTGTAATTGCCTTATTTTTCCTAGTAGAGACAGAAGGTCCTAGGTAGTATAGAGACATAAGTAAAAAGTTGGAAATTGGGCCATAAAGAAAATCTGTGCCTCATTTTTGCCTTCTCTGTCACTATTAAAGTCATCAGTTTTGACAATCTCTTGGCAATTTTTGTTCTTCCAAAGCCAAGAGCTGGATACTGCTTAGCAGTTCTGATAGAAATTGTAACGCTTTTTAGGTACTACTATCAGATTATCCCTAGTTTGAAGGGATAATCCTCCCCTGGGCTGAACACATCTAAGAAAAATTCTGTCTGACCCTGTAATATTTTACTAATACTTTCTCTTTTAAGATTTATCTCATTTTTCTTGTTACTTGCCATCTGTCAGACATAAAATGATGGTATATGGGAACCTTTAAGAAGGAATCTAATTTTCTTTCAGATTGCATATTTGAATTTATTATCATTTTTTAAAAGTATCTGTTACTTTTTCCCACCAGTAACATCATATCTTTGTGAAAAAAAGCTAATTTGGATGTTTTCACTTTCTTTCTGTGATGTCCAGAATTTATCATCTGTATCCGAGTGCTGGATGCATAGAAGCTCTCTAAATATGAATGAGTGAATGAAAGAATGATAATTTATTTTTATACAAGTGGAGTTGTTTTTAGAGAAATATAATCACAACTAATAATATTTTGTTATCTTTCTAGTTCTAATGACTGCATCTTGAAATAGTTATTAACTAGATACATTTGAAAATACAATTATTCTGTGCTTACACATTACCAGGTATTGTATTAGGTATTATGATATATACAAAGGTAAACATTTCCCAAGTCAGCAGGTAACTAATATGAAATGAACTAATCCAAAAGCACTCCGTTCTAAACCCAGAATTAATTGCAGCTCCTGTATTGGGAGGATTTGGATCTCTTTCTATTCTGTATTCTGGGGAATGCTTTTAGATCACAGCATGACTATCTTTTCTAGGGGCTAAGGGTGCACAGCAGGGACTCACAGACCTCAAATTTGAGAGTTGTGAGATACTCAGACATTTCCTTACTGCCCCTCTATGAGATGCAGTGGCAGCAACACAGTGAAACAGTTCCCTTGGCCTTCGACATTAAACGGACTACCGCCATCTTTCGTACATGTGGAAAATAGAAGCCTCAAATCTTATGTTACTCTTAAGTTAGAGCTTTTAGAAAATTACAATGTATAAAATAAAACATTTTTAAAGGCATTTAATTAGAAGGGCTCTAAAAAGCTTTTAAAAAATGAAGGTTCCTAGGGACCCTATTAGAAGTTTGAATATATGTGGAATCACCCTCACTCATACTAGGGAAGGATCTTTTTAATATTGTGAGTGGATAAAATTTGGGGGATCTTATAATGTCTTTGAAATGACTCCGTATATTAGTATATTCAGTAATGATTTATTGAGGCTTTATATCTTTGCATCACGTGAAGAAATAAGATGTTATTTTTGTAGTTCATGCTAGGTTGTTGTTCAGATGCCCTGATGATGTCAACCGTGGCCGCCTTCTACATGTGCTGTCTGGAGAATAGCTCCCTCCGCTCCAGTGCCATCCTTAGAGACAGCTGTTAGGAGGTCATAACACCACTCCTTAAGCGCCAGAATCTCAATATAAAACATTTCCCAGAAAGGATTTGGCAGACTATATAATCATTCTCTTATTTAAAACTTACGGAGCAGTATTGGCTTTTGGTTGTTTTTTTGTTTTGTTTTGTTTTGTTTTCTTTCATCAGGGCACTGATGACTGCAAATTAACCTAAGCCAATTTCCTTATGTACGACTAACTCTTAGGGTTTTTTCCTGATAGGCAGTAGTCACTACCAATGGGGATTAGTTGCTTCCTTATAACCCAGCTGTCAGGTTGTAATGAAAGCAAGTCCCAGTCCAAAATCTGTAATAAGAACTTATTAAGCAAGCTGGCACAGTCCAGCTGTTCTTACAAGCCTGGTAAAATCCTAATTCTCTTTCCTTTTGGGTGATTAAATCACACCTTGCATGAAAGGTTCACGTGAGCCCAGTGAGACAATATGATCCATCACAATTGACCAGAATCCTCTACCAATGTCTCTGGAGTGATGGTCCTATAGGGACCAAACCAGAATAATATCTCTAATGTTCCAAGCCAGGACTACCCAAAGTGTGGTTCATGGACAATACTGAGTCAATAACTACTGATGGCTGGTCTGTGACAAGTGTAGAGATTTGAGAACAAACATTTTAAAAACTTTTAAGGTAGTTTAACATCGCTGATATGTCTTGTAATTTAAAAAATAATAATGTTTTTTTAAGAGTTTGGAAATCAAAACCCTGGTCTGTCACTATGTTTGAGAAACACTGGTCTCAGTGAGTGTGTTGCAAGATCCTTTACCCTGTAGTGGAGAATATTTTAGCCAATCCACTTATCTTGAGTGTCACTGATTTCACTAATGAGATCTTGTTTCTACTATCTTTTATGCTAGTAGTTAGCCTCTTGTACTTAGTACCTAACCACTACTTCTACAAGTGAAAACTTATTTCGGTCATTTAGTATGCTAATTTGCAAAGCCTCTGCTGTTAACAAAAATAAAAAACTAAAACATACCAGTAATCTTAGGAAGGTAGTCTTTCTGATTAATTACTAGAAAAGAGAGACTGTTCTTAGAGTTATAGCCTAAAACTGACTTGCACATTTTATATTATATACATTAAATTCTTTCAAAAGTACAGTATAAAAGTCCTAACATGGTTTTTGTGAAATCGGAATCTAGAAGTTGTAACTGTTCTCTTAGCACATTTCTAAAATGAGCAGAGAGCTGTTATTATTCTCATTCTTCTATAAACTAATGAAGGCCAAGAACCTTCTCTCTTGATCATGAGCCTTGAATGTGACACCAGCTTATTCTGGAGAAGGCACTGGAGTTATAGACACTGTTGTTTTCTGGCTTCATGACTGAGATAAATTAGATATCTCTTAGAGGTGATTTCTTTTCTACCATGGGCACATGTTACCTATTGTATGTGTCCCCCAACATAATATGGGTACTTTAATAAGTGTTTTTTTTTAGAATTTTTATGTTGCTGTATCCTCTTTGCCAATATTCTCCAGGGCGCCTCCTCCCCATCTTTTCTCTTCATCCTTTTTACTATCTGAGCAAGAAAATTTCTGGTACTAGGATTTAAAGTTAGGGTTCATTCAGTTCACCATCAGCTTGTCAGTTGCCCACTTCATTTGTTTAGTGTTATGTGAGTGACAACTTAAAAAAAAATTAATCTTAATTCTCCCATAGCTTTTAGTACAGTGTCCTGCTGACAGTATTCACTTCATAAATATTTTAGTATTTTAGTGACAGCAGTGTTACTCAAACGCAGAAAATTTTTTCTGGCTGAACTGGAGTGTAATTCTAATTACTTCTCTCTTGCTATAGACAATTGTTTTGTAAAAAAAGAGAATATGATAATTTGGACTGTGAATGAAGTGAAACTTATCTCAAACAATTAAATGTGTGAAATTGGAGTATTTATGGCAATTTTGAACTTGTTACATTTTTTTAATCCAAAAACTAGTTGTCCTGAAATTTGGTGCTTTTTTGATATCTTCAGTGAAATCCCCAAATACCTTATTTTCACTTAAATACTGTTGAAATGAAATTTTAAAGTAACCTTATTTTTTAGTGGATTAAAAAACTGCATTTGGGAAACGTCATTCCTAAGAACAGTGGATGGCACTATTGGTTCATACCTGTGAAGTAGTTATCTTTATTTTTTTTAATTTTTATTTTTTAAAGATTCATGTATTTATTCATGATAGAGAGAGAGAGAGAGAGAGAGAGAGAGAGAGGCAGAGACACAGGAGGAGGGAGAAGCAGGCTCCATGCCGGGAGCATGATGCAGGACTTGATCCCGGGACTCCAGGATCGTGCCCTGGGCCAAAGGCAGGCGCTAAACCGCTGAGCCACCCAGGGACCCCGAAGTAGTTATCTTTAAATAGAACTTTTAAATGCTGGTGTAATAAACGCCTTTAAATAAGTGGCTCAGTTAGAAATTTTAGGCAGTATTAGGATGGGGATTTAATTATAAATTTTGTAAATTCTTTATGTAGTCATTGTTTTATATAAACTTTGAAATGAATATATAACTGTTTTAGCAGCTATATATAAAGAAATGGTTGGTTTTGGGCAGCCCCGGTGGCACAGCGGTTTAGCGCTGCCTGCAGCCTGGGGCATGGTCCTGGAGACCTGGGATCGAGTCCCACGTTGGGCTCCTTGCATGGAGCCTGCTTCTCCCTCTGCCTCTCTCTCTCTCTCCCTCTGTATCTCTCATGAGTAAATAAAATAAAATCTTAAAAAAAAAAATGGTTGGTTTTAAAAAAAAATTCCAAATTCTAACATGTTATAGAATATACCATTGCTTTAACTAGAAAGTATATCATCACGCTTACCACGTTTCTAATTAAACAAAACTATGTAGTTTGAGGAAGGGATAATAAAAAAAACTGAAAATTTAAAGATACTCAAATTTAGGCACAGTGTTAAGGAAACTTTAGATTACAGTTAATTGTAGATTGGTTTAACACTTTCTTCAGGTTAGTTGACAGAATTGTATGGTGAGGAGGTACATTAATTATAAATAGTTCCAGATGTGTTTATGGTTTAGAAAGTTTTTTCATGTGTAGAAGTCTTTTATGCTTGTTTATTAAGAAAACCAGAGTGCCCCCTGTCTGGACATTTGTTTACTCAACAAATGTGATGGAACATATGTTAGGTGCTGAGGATAGATAGATGTGTCCATTTGGTATTGGTCTCTGCCCTTGAGAATCCTACAGGAGAGTGAAACAAGCACAAAACAATTATAATATTGTAAATACAACAGTATGGGCGTAGACAGAGTTATATTAGGACCATGATGGATTGTTGGGATGAGTTAGGGAGGGCTTCCACAGAAAGTGGATATTCAGGCGGTGTCTCAACGTTTATCTCATGGGTGGGTTCAAAGGCAATCTAAGCAGGTGGGAAAACATGCCCGGATAGTGATGTTGAATCATTGCTTATAGGGAATGTATATAGCTGTGTTCTACACAGGGAATGACGAGTTGGTAAGCATGGTGGTATTTAAATAAGAGAATGGTAGAAGAAAGATAGAGGTAGCTTGAGATTGCTTAGGTTCAAACCTTGGCCTCCTGATTTCATCTTTTGCTCTGTGACATTGTATAAATTATTCAACCTCTCCATCAGCCTCAGTTCTCTTATTTGTACAATGGGGTTAATCATAGTTTTGTGAGAATTGAGAGGTCATCTGTTTAAAGAAATTAACACAATGCCTGGCATATAGCATCTGTTCAGTGTAATTATTAAGTTTACTACTTTCACAACTATACAGAAGATAAACCTCAGACTTACTTAGATTGCAGTTTGCTGAAGAGCACAGGGCAGTAAGTGGCAGAGTTGTGACTTGAACCACCTCATCTAACCAGTTCTTTATCTCTAGCTCATTTTTTTTTTTTTTTACCTTTTCATTCGACCTGTAGTTGTTTAGTTAATTGAAAGGAATGCCAGTGTGAGCTAAAGTTTGAGACTAATGTGGAGGATGTCATACTAAACCTGTGGATGATGCTCTGGGCCCCAAATTTTTAAAAAAGAGAATGGGCTGTCAAAGGGAGGTGGGCTAGGATACTTGTCAGGTGCCTCTTAAGCTGCATTAAGTTCATCCAGTGAAATGAGATCTAAGTTCCCTATTTTGATGTTTAACATTTGGGACTGCTAAATCATGCAGATTTAGAGATAGAGGACTCCTGGATCTTCCTGCCCTTTCCTTTTTTTTAAAAAAATTATTTTTATTTTTTAATTTTGCTCTTTTTTTTTTAACCAGTGCTTGAGTTAGGGTGCATGCAAATGAGTTACACTGGGAAGGGCACATTGGGAGTGGATGATTGGATGTATCCAAAGAGCTGCCATCTGTCAATTTTCCTGTTGCTTCAAGAAAACTTATTTTCTAACCCTTATCAGGAAGAGGGGGGGAACCTCCAAAACTTGTCTAGCACAACTTTAATTAAGGATAATTGGCTACACATATGATGGTGGATAAAGGCTTGTCGGTTTTTTTGACTCAAAAAATAGTACATGTCTCATATTTATTTTAGAAACTTTTTTTTTTTTTTTTTTTTTTTTTTTTGCTACATCTTAGCATGGTAGCACCAGTTGTTTTATTTTTTGTAACCCTGACGAAGCAGAATGTTTTGTTTGGCTTTTTAAAAAGGCAATAGTGCATGTAGTTACGACCTCATTTACTTTATCTGATGAAGCAGTCTCTGAGGAATGTCTGTATTTCTGTAAATCCACTAAGGAACCTGAGTTTAAGGCAAGGTCATTTTTAAAAATCCTGCCTGTGTTTTCAAACAATATGTGTAGCTTTGTGATTTGTAATGAATATTTTATGGTTCTTTTCAGGTTCTCCTTAAAATAGCTATTAATTGTGAGAGGTAATAGGGGCTTAGGAAGATCTTTCTACCTTGTAAAGGACCTTTTATGTAACTGTTCCATTACAGTTCTTGAGGAAAACATAAACTGTCTGAAATGAGACTTTAAGGCTTTTCTCTTTTTCCCCTGCCCCTTTTCCCCATCTCTGTTGTTCTTTCTCCCCATGTGCCTCTACAAAATCATGAGAATGGTATGTAAGAATGGTTTTATTTATTTAGGACTGGTAGCACCTTGTGCCTGGAAGATCTCAAGATGGGTGGTCTTCTTGATTCATGGATTTGTCAATGTATTTGTTTGTTCTGTGCTCTTTCACTCACTCAACTGATATTTGCAGACTCTCTGTTTCTATCAGGTACTCTACATGCAGAGAGAAACAAGGCTTGCCTAGTTCACCCCTGCCTCTGAGACTCCCAGCCTAGCATAGTTCACTGGTAAATAATTCTGTTTTGGTCTTTGTGCAGTATAATAATGATCAGTTATTTTTATATGTGTGTGACTTAGGGTTATTTACCTAGAAGTGACCACAAGTATAGAGAAAAATAAGAAAGGAGCTGTATAATATATGATGACCCAAGATGGGCTTGTTGGACACATGGAACGTGTGTGTGTGAGAGACCCTTTTTGGTAGTTGATCACCCTTGATAATTCATTCACCGCCGTCACACACTGTTCTCACTTTGGAGTTTGGGCCACCCCACCATCCCTTGAATGTGGATTATCTGTTTTCCCTGTTAAACTCAGTGCCTCTGATCTTATTTCCAAAGAGTGAAACATACCCCTTTCTGCAAACTCCCAACTTCTTTCTCATTCTTATTTCCACTATTATTTATTTTCCCACCTTAATTTTCAATTAAATGCAAAGTAAGAAGCAGAGCTATAAAGACAAAGACATTGTGTCAATAGTAGCAATAGCAGAGCTGTGTTGACATGTTGAACTGATTTTCGAAAAAGAGATGTCTGTCTGTGTCAGATGTCCATGAGGAGAGAATGAGGCTCTGTGTGCTGCTGCTGCAAGGATCAGGGACACCTAGTAGTGGCTCCTTGGAGGTATAGTGTAATTCTCTTACCTTTAAATTCTATGGTGGATTATCGTAGGTGAATGAAGCAGGGGAGAATAGTATAGACGATTCTGGGTTTACTTCATGTTTGATTTATAAGTTACCTTATTCTTGCATGCCCTAATTGAGAATTCAGCACTCACAATATGCCTGTTGTATGACTCCTAGATAGAATATTTTCCTGGTGATGCTCCACAGTGCTTATTGGAGGCAGCATCACTGTGGCTTGCCTAATTTCTTAGTTCCCTTTCTTTAACTCAGTACTGCTTTGCTTGCATCTTAATGGTTCCTGGACCACTTTGGTTGACTAATCCTGCCTTACCTTTTTTTCTTTGATTACTCTTATCTGCAGTCTCTTTCTCTTCTTTAAATTATTGCTTAGTTCCCTTACCATTCTTCCATCTTTGTGTATCCTGTCCATCCACAAGGGGCCATTATCATTAAGATACTTTGATTGCCTGGATATTTTGGTCTTCAGTATCACCAACATGCTGTTTTCTTCTTTACATCTAATACTAGATGATTAGTTGTGGGTTTTTTGTTTTGTTTTGTTTTTTAAAGAATGGATATTTGCGGGATACCTGGGTGGCTCAGCAGTTTAACATCTGCCTTCCTGGCTCAGGGCGTGATCCTGGAGGCCTGGAATTGAGTCCCACATCGGGCTCCCTGCATGGAGCCTGCTTCTCCCTCTGCCTATGTCTCTGCCTCTGTCTCTCATGAATGAATGAATGAATGAATGAATGAATGAATAAATTAATTAATTAATTAATATCTTAAAAAAAAAAGAGAGTGGATATTTGAAAGAGCTTTTTTCCCTGAATTTAGATATATTGATAGCAGCCAAAATGTAACTTTAATAAAGCTAGCCTAAAGTATCTCTATATATTTTTTTTTTTTAGAATACAGTACTTCATAAATTTACCTTTGTCTTTCCCCCCTTTCTTTTCTGATACTTTTAAGTGCAATTAATTTTAACATGTTTAACATGTGTTATGGTTAACCCTTATAAGACAGATTTGAACCATAGGGGTCCACTTACATATGGATTTTTAAAATAAGTATACATACAGCCTTATAAAAATGTATTTTTTTCTTACTTACGATTTTCTTAATAACATTTTCTTTTCTCGGGGATCCCTGGGTGGCGCAGCGGTTTGGCGCCTGCCTTTGGCCTAGGGCGCGATCCTGGAGACCCGGGATCGAATCCCATGTCGGGCTCCCGGTGCATGGAGCCTCCTTCTCCCTCTGCCTATGTCTCTGCCTCTCTCTCTCTCTCTCTCTCTCTGTGACTATCATAAATAAATAAAAAATTTTAAAATAAAAAAAAAACACTTTCTCTAGCTTATTTTATTGTAAGAATGCAGCATACAGTACACATAACAAACAATATGTCTTTATCAACTGTTTATGTTATTGGTAAGGCATCTCTGCTCAATAGTAGTTAAGGTAAGGATCCCAATCAACAGTTGTTAAGATTTTGGGGAGTCAAAAGTTTGTGTGGATTTTCAGCTGTGTAGGGGGTTGATACCAACCCTCTGTGTTGTTCAAGGGTCAAATCTACTACATATTAAAAAGCATGGATTTTCAAATATATTTCATTAGGATGAGTTAACAGAAGTGGAATTATGTCAAACTTGAGAACCCTTTTATAGGTCTTGGATATAAATTCAAAGTGCTTTCTAAAAGCAGTGTTTTTAGAGGGGTTTGAACTCATGACCCTGAGATCAAGAGTCACAGGTTCTGCTGAATGAGCCAGCCAAGTGCCCCTCAAATTGCTTTCTGAAACATTGCCATTTACAGTGCTAACAGTTAAGAGGATACATACTTTATTCCACTATAAAGTCTTCATTATTATCCCCATTTTAGAGAAACTGAAGTTGAAGAGATTAAGTAATTTGCCCAGAGCTACCATCTTAGCATAAATGTAGCTAAAAATTGCAGCCTCATGTACTGAATGTGAGGGGCCATTTAATGTAGTTAAGGAGCATAATTCTGGATCCAAACTGCTTGGGTCTAAATCCTGGCTCCAGTGCTTACTTTGTAACTCTGAGCAAGTTTGTGTGTGCGTTGGTGTTTTCATCTCTAAAGTGGGAAATGTTAATAATATACTAATATCTGTTTCATAGGCTTGTCTTGGGGATTAAGTGTATGTGTACATAGCTTAGAATGTCCTCTGGCAAATAATAATTACTGTGTAAGTGATCACTATTATCATCATCATTAATTAGACTGTATTCTCTTTACTTTTTTTTTCTTTTTTAAACCCCATGTATGTTTATTTCCTTCTAAAACAATATAGGCATTTTGGGTAATCAAGTTACTAAACCATCCAAACATTTGTATGACTGAGTGAATGAATGGATAGAATAATACCTGGAACCCACATCTTTGACTTTTATATAATTAGGATGTCTTATTAGAAGCCTCCTTGTTTTGGGACACCTGGATGGCTCATTCAGTTGGGTGACCTAGTCTTGATTTTGGCTCAGCTGGTGATCTCAGGGTCCTGGGATCAAGCCCCCGCTGGGCTCCATGTGTCAGGAGGTCTGCTTGAGATTCCCTCCCTCTTCCTTCTTTGCCTCTCTTGCTTGTGTGCATGCATGCACACATGCTCTCTTTCTAAAATAAATTAAAAGATCTTTAAAAACAACAGCTTCCTTGCTTTGATGCAGTAGGTGAGAAAGAACTAGATGAATTTAAATATATGCAAATATCTGGGTTTGTCCTTTGTAATATGTTTCTGCTGAATGTTTACATGGATAGTAGAATAGCATGACAGTTTGCATAGTGAGCAACAGATTGATTCTACACTCTTTATTAATGGGTTATACTGCCTGAGATCTCTTGCCAACTAATGAGAATGGTCTGAGGCCTTTCTTCTAAAAGATGGGGAGGAAACCCGTTTTAATTAGGGGTGGACTTTGCAAACTATTCAGTAAGTTCCTTTATTATTTATAGCCCTGTGGCCAGATACCAACTGCCCACACACCTTAATACAAATCCATTCTTGGATAATTAAAAACCCTTTTGGCAGATTCATATATTCAGAGACTGTGAAAGCTGGAAAGGATTTTAGAGATTTAAAATTTTCTTTTTCATAAATGATGAAACTGAAACCCACTGGGGCCCTGCATGTTGCACCCACACATAGGAGAACTTGGTTTGTGACAGAAGGAGGCTACTCTGATGGGCCGTACACCTTTACCGTTAGGATTTTAGAGCTCAGTGAGAGGATTAGAAGCTTTTGTGATCTGTAAGACATCATAAAAGTTATATTTTATGTAAACTTGTATTGAAGTATATATAGGTTGAAACACCAGAAAATCATATTACTTTGGCCATTAATGTTTGGTGAATGAACAGTGGAACACAGTGAAATTATCTTTCTATTAAGTGAATTGAATTAAATGAGGTAAAGAGGCTATTGAGATTCAAGGCTTCTCTTTTGATTCTGAAAACCTCCACAAGAACTTCACACCTTATATCTCCTTGTGTTTGTCTTCTATTCATGCATTATTTGCCTTTCCCATCTTTCTTTCTTTCTTTCTTTCTTTTTTTATTTTTAAAGATTTTATTTGAGAGAGAGAGAGAGAGAGAGAGAGAGAGAGAGAGGGGCAGAGACACAGGCAGAGGGAGAAGCAGGTTCCATGCAGGGAGCCCAACATGGGACTCGATCCCAGGTCTCCAGGATCACACCCTGGGCTGAAGGCGGTGCTAAACCGCTGAGCCACCAGGCTGTCCTCCATCTTTATTTCTGATTCTACTCTTTCCCTTCCTTTTATTCCTATAGGTTTGTTTGTATCCCTAGCACCTAATAATGACTAGCATATGGAAGCTCTCAAAGTTTTTTATGATTCAGTTTCTAAAAGCCAGTGGTACATTTTTATTTAAAAGTCTCTCTTGCTATTTGTTTCTTCAGTATGTATTTTAGTCTTTCTCAGAGTGTGTTCTCCGAGAGAATGAAGCTTGAACCTAACACCTGAATGTTCTACAGCATTCGCTATGTAAAATGAATTAATTTCTTTCCTAGACTTCTAGATTGATAAATACCTGTGTACTGTCCTTAGGAGAATTTAGAAAATAATCACTTAGATTATTTGCTTCAACGTGGATGGAACTGGAGGGTATTATGCTGAGTGAAATAAGTCAACCGGAGAAGGACAAACAGTGTATGTTCTCATTCATTTGGGGAATATAAATAATAGTGAAAGGGAATATAAGGGAAGGGAGAAGAAATGTGTGGGAAATATCAGAAAGGGAGACAGAACATAAAGACTCCTAACTCTGGGAAACGAACTAGGGGTGGTGGAAGGGGATGAGGGCGGGGGGTGGGGTGAATGAGTGACGGGCACTGAGGGGGGCACTTGACGGGATGAGCACTGGGTGTTATTCTGTATGTTGGCAAATTGAACACCCCCAAAAATAAATTTATTATAAAAAAAAGGAAAAGGACAAACATTTAAATAATAATAATAATAAATAATAAAATAAAAATAATAAAAAATAATCACTTAGATTATTTTCTATAGAAATACTTTAGATTATTTTCTGTAGTACTGTATCTTGAAACACTGGTTGAAACTCTGATTTATTCACTTCGTCAGACTTCCTTTCTTAAAGCTTACTTTTGTAGGAAGTGTCATCACTGATTGATGTCATTTTGATGTTGGGATCTTTTTTTTGTCCTTTTTTTTTTTTTTTAAGCTCCACATTTCCTTACATTGCATAGACTTATTTTTTACTATGAGCTGTTGCTAAGTTTGCATTTTGCTGTGTAAATTAGTTAATTTGGCTCATTCTTTAAAGAGAAACACAAGGAATAAGTATATAACAGAATGCTGACATTACAATACTTTTCTCATATAAAGCATATATTATTTGAATGTCAAACTGGTCATTGCTTGGGTTGCTTTGTATGTGAGACATACTAGCACCATGACCACACAGTTCCAAGGATAAAGAAAAGGGACTGAAACTAGTAGATCAGATGATGGTTAACACTGGCTTGGCCACCACAACTGACCCTTGAGAGTCAGCCTTGTTTTTAGGCCTGGTATCTGAGACTGGGAACTCTCTGAGGTCTTATTTCCAAAGAGTCAATATTAGATGTGTTAGAGCACAGTTACAGAAAAGCCCATGGAATCTACAGTAAACCACGTAGAACTCATGAGTTTAACAAGAATGCAACATGAACCCACAAAAAAATCATATTTCTACATACTACCAATGTACAATTGGAAACTGAAATTGAAAAAATTATTTTGTATGGGAGCTCCAAGAAAAATTACTTAGGTGTAAGTACTTAGGTATAAATATAACAGATCATATTAGGATCTGTACGTTGAAAACTACACAATGGAAGAAATCAAAGAAGACCTAAAAAGAATACAGACATATGATGTTGTGAATTGTAAGACTCAATGTAGTAAAGATTATCAATTCTTCCCTTATTCATCTATATATTTAAAGTAATTTCAGTACAAATTATGGTTAGATTTTTTTTTTGTAGTTATGGACAAGCTGATCCTAAATTTTATATAGAAAGACAAAGAAACTAGAGCCATCTAAAATAGTTTTCAAGAAGAATAAAATTAGAGGAATCACACCATCCTTAGTTTAAAACCTAAAGCAGCAGCAATCAAGACAATGTGGTAGGGATCCCTGGGTGGCGCAGCGGTTTAGTGCCTGCCTTTGGCCCGGGGCGCGATCCTGGAGACTCGGGATCGAATCCCACGTCGGGCTCCCTGCATGGAGCCTGCTTCTCCCTCTGCCTGTGTCTCTCTGCCTCTCACTCTCTCTCTCTCTCTATGACTATCACAAATAAATAAAATCTTTAAAAAAAAAAAAAAGACAATGTGGTAATGGTGAAGGGATAGACACAGAAGTCATTGGGAACAGAACAGCAAGTCCAGAAATAGACCCCCACAGAATGGCTAGTTGATTTTTGACAAAGGTACCAAGTCTGTCCAATAAGAAAGCAGTAAAAATGTCAAATTTTGCTGGAATGAAGGTTATCCATATAGAAAAAGAAAAAAAAACAACTTTGACTTAAACCTTACAGATAATGACAGTTAACCCTGGTATCAACCATCCAAATGTAAAATTTTAAATTATAGAATTCTAGAAGAAAACATAGGAGAACATTTCTGTGATCTGTGGTAAGGCAAAGAGTTCTTTGACATGTTACCCAAAGCATGATCTATAAAAGAAAAAAGGATGGACTTGATCAAAATGCACATATTTTGCTCTGTGAATGATACTATAAAGAGAGGAAATAGGAAGCTACACCGGCAGAAAATCTTTACATGACATCCCCAAGCATAGGAGTAATATCCAAAATAACTCTCTAAACTTAGTTTGAAAACCAAAAACCCAATTTAAAAATGGGCGAGTGGCATGAACAGACACTAAGCCAAAGAGGATATTCCAGGGGTAAATAAGCACATATAATGTTTTTCAGCATCATTGCTATAATGCACCTTACATATGAGACAAGGTAAAATTAAGAAATACTGATAGTACCGGGGGGGTTTCTGACACATTGTTGGTAGGGATATAAAATGATGTAGCCGTTTTATAAAGCAATTTTGCAGTTTCCTTAAAAAGTGTAACATCAATTTACCATGCAACCATTAATCCTCCTTTGTGGATATGAGAAATGAAAACTTCATATGAGAAAATACCTGTACACAAGTATTTATAGCAGTGCCCCTCCAAATCGTCCAAACTAAAACATTTCATATGTCCTTCATGTCACCTCCTTCAGGGGGTGAATGGATAAATAAACTATGTTACATTCATTCAGTAGATGGTGAGCAATGAAAACATGAATGAATGATTGATACCCTTAGCATCTTGGATGAATCTCAAAAGCATTGTGCCGAGTGAGCAAAGCCAGTTTAGAAAGGTTATATACTGTATGATTTATTTGTGTGACATTCAAGAAAAAAGAAAATGATAATGATGGAGAAGAGATCATGATTTCCAGTGCTTAGAGGTGGAGGCAGAGTGAGAGAGGGGATAGAAAGGGAGAGCAGGAAGGAGAGTGTTGGGGCGACAGAACTCTTCTGTCTTCCTATTGCCATGGTTATTCCTTATATCTATGCATGTGCTGAAATTTATAGAACTGAACTGTACTCTCTCCAAGAAATTAGTTAAGAAATTACTATGTGACAGGTTTTTTTTTTTTTTTTTTAATTAATGGGTCCTGCAAAGAAAAAAAATATACTAAGAAATGTAGGAGATTGAAAATTTTGAAAAAAGTGTTACAGCCCATCTCAGTAGGAAGCAAAGTCATCTAGACAAAGGGAGAGAGGTGGGTTTGGGTTTGTATATTTGAGAAGAACTTAGTATCAGGACAGCTTCTGAGGGTAAATGAAGGCTTACTGAATTTGTCCTCAGTGGTGAATGGGATATTGTCACCTCTAGGTAATAGGAGATGAATAATAAGACAGTTAAATGGCAGGATTATATCATGATTTGATTTATTAAATAAAACTTTTTAATTATCTGCTGTCATTTCCCATTAAAGAAGATTTTCTTTTGGCATTCCTGCCAATTGCCATTTGTTGATCAGAAGACAACTTTCAGAATTATTCTGCTGTTGCTGGAGGTGGGAATGGGTAAGGGTGGAATTTGGTTAGGACAAAATGTCACAGTCACAGAGGAAAGCGTTTGTTACAGGTAAGCCAGAGCCTGTATGCTCTTGTTACCTTTATGCACACATATATACCAACCTTGCAGTTTTTCTTGCTACTCTTTGCATAAAGAAAGAAATTATTATTGCTTTGGAACTTGGGCTTATAAAAATTGCAAAAGTTGGGGCACTGGCTGGCTCAGTGGGAAGAGCATGCAGCTCTTGATTACAGGGTTATAAATTGAGCTCCATGTTGAGGGTAGAGATTACATAAATAAATACTTCTTAAAAATTACAAGAAAGTTTAACAGTATATAGCTACTTTGTCATAATGGCTTGTTTTAATTTGAAATTTTTTTTGTCTGAATAGATACTGCAAAATCCGATTCTCATATTCACATGTAATCATCTTAACCATATATTTGTAAGAAAGGCAGTCTTCTTTTTGCGGGGGCTGCAAAAATATGTAATAGGAAAAAACCAACAGCATGGATAATTTAATATTCAGATTCAACAGTATCTAGGAGCATACCAAACTGTTGCTGCTTCATTTTTTAAAAATCACATGATCATAGAAGCTTTATTTGTAATAACCAAAAACTAGAATCAACTCACTGTCCATCTCTAGACAAAAGGACAAATTATGATACAGGCATACAATAGAATACTACCTAACAAAATAAAGGAATTAGCTTTTGATATGTGCAAAAGCATAGATGAAACTCAGAATTAACTAAGCAAAAGAACTCAGACAAAACCATTGCACATTGCATTATACCATCTACATAAAGTTAGAGAAAATGCAGACAAATCTTTAAAGAAGAGGTGGTTTACCAGAGCAGTGTTCCTGGAGGAGCAAAAGGAGGGTACACACAGGTACATACAGAAACGTTATCTTTTTGCAGTGATGTTTTCTTAAATATGTGAAACACTTCTCAATCATGACCAGCTTCTTTTAATTCTTTTAATACTTGATAGAAATTTAAATATATTTTAATGATGCCACTTTTTTCTTCCCTTTTCCCCCCCAAAAAAATTTCTGTTCACTTACCACTCTAGTATCTTCTTGAAAATACAAAGGAAGAAAAATCAGCAGGGAGAAAAAAAGGGAAGGAAGCAGGGGAGAATGTAAGCTAGATCCCATGTTACTAGTAGCAGGCCACCAGAGAGCACCTTTATTTGTTTTCCCTTTTTCAGCCGTGTGTGTGTGTGTGTGTGTGTGTGTGTGTGTGTGTGTGTGTGTGTGTGTGCCTGTGCCTGTGCGTGCATGTGCATACCTTTGCTCTTGAGGTTTGTGTATCCAAGCCTCCGGGCAGTTACTGGCACATGATAGGCACTTAGGGCTAATATATCTATGAGTGTTGTGAACCATCTAACTTCACCCGGTAACTGACTCTTCACAGACATCATTCATAAGCCAGTCAGTGCTCTTTCATGTTTGTCATATGATATAGGTATATAGGTAAGAGAATGGAAGGTACAATGTGGAAAATTACTGTGATAAACAATCTCTTTTATCAACAGGGAGTTACTAGTGTCATCCTTATAAATAGCTTATTATGTAATAAACTTACATCTGTGAATACAGTTCAGTCGGTGATTTTTTGCGAGTTTTAACTGGCTCCTGTTGATTGCTGGGGACCTTTTCATCAGGGAAAAACAGAGGGCACATGCATATACCTCTTTAAGTGTTGCTGTATAGTTTGAGGGAGTTCACAAAATCTTTGAATTCTGTGTGTGTGTATATATATATATATATCCTTAGAGATTCAGTTTTTATTAAAAACTGGCTCAGGAGGTAATATTTATGATGTCCTTGCTCTTTTACCTATTCCCTGTTTCCTTTGACTGGCCAGAGTTTCAAGCCCACAGATTGCCCATACTTTCACTTGTGAGGGATTGGTTCCCTGGGTGGGCTTGTGTGAAAGGTCCTTAGGATTTCCTGTTGTTTTTCACCATCAGACCTAGTAATACAAAAGGTGCAATAGAGAGTTCCCAAGGCCTTCACTCCCCATAGCAGCCCTGTCTCTGTGATGTGAAGGCTCACTCTCCCTCTGCCACACCATCCCCCTTCTCTACTCATTCCCCAATAGCATCAGAGACTAGACTTAGTTTTCAATTTAGTGGGCATACTACTGTGACCCCTAGTGGAATGATCTGCCATAGATATTAACTCTTCCAAGAGTTAATTCAGACTCACGGGAGTTAAAAAAAAAAAAAAAAAAACAGCTAAAGTGGGTCGTCATAATGTTGTTTTTGTGAGAACGCCTGTTCCATTGATATCTTTGGATGTCCAGATCTTTGTTTTAGGCAATGTGTGGAGTAGAGGCCACATCCTACAAGATAAGCCTTTAGGCTTTGTAACAAGGATCTGCAGACAGCACCATAGCAGACTTGTTTACATTTTTCCAAAATTTTATTATGAAAAATGTCAAATAGCAATGTTGGAAGAATTTTATTACCCTTGATACATGTTTACTCACCTCTCCATTTCTAACCATCTATCATTCCAGCTTACTTTTTAAAACACATTTCAAATTAAATTGCAGACATTTGAACAATTCTCTCTAACTGCTTCATCAGACATATCATTACTTAGAGGTCAGTATTTGTTTACAGTTTTTATGTGAAACAGTGGGATATGAAAATCTTAAGAGCACATTTCCTGAGTTTTAACATGAACCTGTGTAGATATTATTCACATAATATTCACAATACAAGTATAGTCACACCCTTGATTTATAGGGAATAAATATTGGTAAATATTCTATATTTGCTGTGTTAAGAAAAAAAGTATAAATTTCTCTCCATGGAATGATGGAAATGATAGATTACTTTAGCTAGTTTTGCAGTGTCTTTCCTAGCTGTGTTACAGATTATTAAGTGTGCTATTACACAAAATACATAGTAAGATATTTTCTTTAAAGATATTTTCTTGCCACTGCCACCCTTGCTGACAGCCCTTAAAAAGTATGAGTCGTTATTTTTCTTTAGCAAATAATTTTCTTCATCTTATTTTAAAATATTGGGAACATATTCATGTTTTATACATAACATCCTAGAGATCCAATGCAATAAACAGGCAACCAAAAAAGTAGATAGGAAATGGAAAAAAATTAACTTCTAGAAAAACTGTCATGAGGAAGACAGGAGAAGTTTTATATTCAGGAGAAATAACTTGGAGAAATAATGAGAAGACCGACTCTTTAGTAGAGTAGTACCTGGTACAATAAGAAATCGAGAACATAGGTGGAAGTATTGAGAGGGATAATGTATGGCCTCTACCTTAAAGGCAGGAGGGTACTAGAAGAAAATGGATGAATTTCAATGTTTCAGTTCTGTTAGGGGGGGAAAACATGACACAATAGTTAGATCATCTGTGCAGCCGTTGTCCAAGATCATACTTTTTATTCTGTTTACGTTTATTGTATTCTGTTGAAATCTCTGAATAGGACTATACTATATCATTTTATAATGACCACATCCTTGGAGAATACTTTTAAAGGTTTAGGAATTACAGTATAGTCATTGAATAAGATTATCCTGAATGCACATTATGTGTCAGCCACAGTGCTAGGTAGAAAAATGCAGCGGTGAGTAAAGAAGTTGTGAGTGCATTTTAACAATTCAGGAAAGAAATAAAGTAGTATGAACCTGGAGAGAGGCAGTAGGAGAGCAAGTGGCAGGTGTAATTGTGACTGAGGATGCGGGTAATTGCTTAGTTCAGGGAATGGACAACTACAGCCTGCAGACCAAATCCAGCCACTAGCTTTGTTGGTACAGCCTGCAATCTAAGAATGAGAATGGTTTTCACAGTCTTCAAGAGCTTGAGGGAAAAAAATCATAAGAATAATATTTCATGACATGAAAGTTACATGAAATTCAAATTTTGGCACACATAGAGTTTTATTGGTATATGTACTGCCGAATAAAGCACTAAATAAAGTTTTATTGGGAAACAGCCATAATTACTCAATTTTTGTTGCTGTTGTTGTTGACCATGACTACATTTTGTGCTATGGTGACTGAGTTGAACAGTTATGCCAGAGATTATATGTGTGCTGTGCAAAAATGAGTGAATATAAGAGGTCTCAGGTTGCCATCTTTAGAAGGGTCTAGCTGGGCAAAGGGGGCTGGAGGGTGGAGTTAACCCTTTTCTGGCATCTATAAACCTGGTTTTGGAATTTTACCCAAGTTAATTAAACTGGAAGTCTAGTTTTGTTAGATGTGGCTTGTCATTGTGCCTCTGTGACTAGCCCAAAGTAGCAATTCTGCAGTCTGTGTCTCCAGTGGGCTGTCCTAGGCTGAAATATTGTACATGTATGTACATATGTTACTACATTACTAGGTCTCACTGCTGGAGAGAGAAGTGCATTCTGTGTGGCCCCTCCAGAGAGGAAAAGCGTAAGAAGTCTGTGCATGATTCCTTCAGTTGTCACCTGTTATGTCCCCATCTCTTGCTGATTGCAGTGAGAAACTACAGCCCTCAGTGCAACAGTCTCCTGAGAACTGGGAGTCCTTCTCGTAAATTGCCCAGTAGGTGGGTGGTCTCAGGTCCCAATGAAACAGAAGCACTCAGTAATTGCCACTGCTGCTCTGCACATGACATACTGCAGTTACAACTAACACCACAGTGTTTTGAGTAGATCTATAATGCTGTTTTTAAAATTTTTACTTTATTTTATGTTAGCGTCATTTCAAAACAAAAGCCAAAGAAATCGTCTCATTTTTAGGGCACAGCAGAGTGTGGATTATTTTGTTATAAAATTAGAAGGCAAAGCATTGTGTTTGTTTTATGCAGTGGCTCTCTGCTAGAAGAATACAGTCTGCCTTGCCATTATCAGACTAAGCACTCATCACAGTATTCCCAGTTCACAGAAAAGCAGCAGTTAGAAAAATTAGACAATTTAAAATGGGATATCTGTTTATAGCAGAATTGTAACAAATGAGAATGAGGCTGCAACCCAAATTGTGTCTGATTGGTGCTTTTGTGAGCCAAGCAGGGAAAGCCCCTTGTCTGTAGTGATTTAATGCAGTCTTGTTTGACTATAGCAGCTGGAGGAGTGTGTCCAGTGGAAATAAAAACTTGTTAATTACGCACAAGGTGAGAGCAGTTGCTCAAAGAGCAGAGGACATGAGGGGCTATCTCGGTTGTAAATTCAAAAATGAGACCAATGATTTCAGGTACGTTTCTTTGGCACTTGATTAGTCAGCAAATGTTCCAATACTGCCCAGTTGTTTATTAGAGGAATCAGTGATAAATGTGAAGTGACAGAAGGGATTAGAGTTTCTGAACAGACTGAGGGTGGACCAATTACAGGAGAGGATGTTGACAAGGAAGAAGAAAACACTGATTCAGTACAAGCTGAAGTGGAATCTGCTAAGATGTGTTGCAGCAGATAATGGTAAAAATATGCATGCAGTGCAAGTCTTAGATTCACAAATTGGGAGAATGAGGGTATTTAAAATGTATAGTCATTTATTATTAACCAACAAACACTTTGAGGAAAATACCTGAATCTTTTGTGTATTGTGCCACAAGTTAAGTGGTGAATTTCTTTTTTTTTTTTCTTACAGCTTTAGCCTTTGTTGGTTCCACGAATTTTTGTCAGAGACTAAAGCTAAAGTCTTGACTTGCCCTATGACATAGCAGTTGGTGACTTAGCAGTGGCAAAGCTTTTACTGTGGTTTTTTTTTTTTGTTTTTGTTTTTGTTTTTGTTTTTGTTTTTGTTTTTGTTTTTTTTTTAGTTTGTTGGGGCTGGAACTGAAACTTTTCTGAATGAGAAGAACCAGTCTCAACTGCTGTTACTAAACACTAAGTGGCTTTGGATTCGGTTTTGCTAAAGATTGAATAATATTTCTTAATGAAATTAATCTGAAATGAAAAGTTGGGGGCCCCTGGCTAGTTCAGTTGGTAGAATAAGTGACTCTTGATCTCAGAGTGGTGAGTTCAAGCCCCACACTGGGTGTGGAACCTAGTTTAAAAAAAAAAAAAAGAAAAGTTGAAATGGAGCTTAAAGGTGAAACTCCTTGTCATTTTCATAGCAACTGATCTTAGCATTACAAGTAATGTCGGGCTTCTCTCCACACTTAATATGTTCTCCAGACTCAGACTGAGAAGCATGCACTCCATTCCCATCCAGATTTATAGCAGATAAATTTTCTGAGCTCAAACTGCAGTATTAGCAGCATGTTTTGGACCTTAATGCCAGAACCAAGGAAATTTCCATACTTAAAAATCTATTTAAGTGTGCTGAATGAACTCCCACCTGACCTTCATTGGAAGTGATTAATCTGTACTTTAATGACTGGCTCAAAGGCAAGTATCAAGAGTAGAATTGGGTAGATGCCTTTCATGTGATGAATTTGCTCAATTAAAATCGCATTCCTGTGTGTTGCTATCAGTATTTGCCATTACCCATCTGTGTGAAAAGATATTTTCAAAGATGAAATAAATAACATCTTTCCACATATCAGTATTAGCATATGAATATTTGTAACTGGCTTTGATGATGGGGGACATTAACTTTGAACCCACATTAATTAACATATTTACCCCTGCCCAAGGAAAGAATTCCATTGTACTCCTCAGAACTGTAATAGAAAAAAATTGTACTCTGTTATTAGTACATTTTGAATTCTGTTAATTAAAAGCTCAGAAAAACTTATTGTCTCTCATTATAAAAGTACATACATAATGACCTTGATACTGCCTTTAGCCTTGGAAAGCCTGGCCTGGAACAATATTTACTGTGTCTTTACAGAAAAAAAATTGCTATACCTTTGATAGTTGATTGAATATGGAAAGGAAGTGGTGATGAGAACAGAGATAGATGTTGCCACAGTCTCTGGTGGGGACTTTGTGGCACTAGTCTTGCATACAGGGAGATCAAATGAGAATGGGTTTGGTGGTGAGACAAAGATGAGTTGTTGAATTTTGGGCCTGTGTGTTGGAGGGGGGTAGATTTTTAGCAGCCAATTGAAAATTTAGGGTTGGGTTTCCCGGAGAGAAACGGGCTAGGGCAACCCGGTGGCTCAGCGGTTTAGCGTCGCCTTCAGCCTAGGGTGTGATCCTGGAGACCCGGGATCAAGTCCCACATCGGGCTCCCTGCATGGAGCCTGCTTCTCCCCCTGCCTGTGTCTCGGCCTCTCTCTCTCTCTCTCTCTCTCTGTCTCTCATGAATAAAGAAATTCAAAAAATCTTAAAAAAAAAAAAGGATTAAAAAAAAAAGAAACTGGGGCTAGATTTGCTGTCAGTTGTATGAGATGGTAATTGAAACCATGGGTGTGGTTTTTAATGTAGTCTGTATTCCTTCAGAAAATCAGGGCATTTTTCTACTGTGTTTTCTATTAGAAGCAAGGCTCATTTTTCATGGAGTCGCTGAAATACATACTGGTCACTAAGTAACTAATGTTTTTTGATTTTATACTAAGGGGAATATTTCACCTTCTCTTCTTGACTACATGGTAAAATTCTCTTTCACTGTGTATAACTTTAATTCTCAGCTACAGTACTTGAAGTAGAAGTAAGAAGATCTTTTTTTGAAGGCAAAAAGCATACATGCATTTTGGCTTCATCAATGTTGCTTGCAGAAACCACAGTGTTTTTATCAGGGGGAAAGCAAAAACTTGTTTACAGTGGAAAGCATAACAAAATCTGTGATCTTTTTGCCTGAGGACTCTTTCCAAAACAACTTACTGTAACAGACATCTAAGGTCAGTATTTCCTAATTAAGACTTTTCAGCTGGAGCTGGAGCTCCCACTCCTAGCCATCACTCAAAGCGCTGTTCCTTATACACACACACACACACACACACACACATATTCCTTCCTTAATACACTGTGCCTTTCCAGTTACTAGTCAGTGTCAGGGAACCGTGGTTTTTTTGTTTGTTTGTTTGTTTGTTTGTTTATTTTTAGATTAAACTAATATGAGAGAGAAAGATAACTTTATTTCATATCACTAATGATTTTTAACTTTTTTTTTGGCTTTTTTCTGAAACCAAATTTAGAAATTCAGCATGATGAATAGGTATATCTCTTTGTTAGCCAACTGTGAGCAGGGGATTTACTGTATTGGGATTTTAGCATGTTAGTAATAACTTCGTATCTGGAGTTTGTGGGGATGAAGCATGGGTCTGAGGAGGTGACATACTTCTTTCTGCTCTTGCTTGTTCTTATCAGAGAGCATTCACTCTAATGAATGTTCAGTAAATATTTGTTCATTTGAATTCAATTAAATGAGCTAATTGGAGGGTTAACAGTTGAAGAATAAATGCATGTAGAAAGGAAGAGCCTCTTCAAGCTGAGTTGCTCTAGTTCTTGAAGAGTGTATCGAGTGACATAAAGTTGGGAATTGATTGGGCTCATCCTTTTTATTGTATTCTTAGCTGATTTTTTCTCTCCTAAGATATGTAACCCCCCGCCCCCCCCAAAGAAAGATACATAACTCCCTAAAGAAATTTTTAATTTTGAACTTTTATGAAGGGAAATTACTCAGGAATATACACTGTATTCCATATCCTAGTTTTGTAATATGAGAAAAGTTAATATGACAAAGAAAGCAAATCAGTTTGAAGATGTACATAAAGTTATAGGTGGACAATATCCTTTGTTTTGTATTTTATTTTTCTACCTTTTACTCTTTCACATTTCCTTTATTTTTTAATTATGGAATACTTCAAACAGAAAAGAGAAGGTAGTATAAGGAATCCTCAAGTATTCACCATGCTGCAGTAATTATCAACTAATGGGTCATCCCTATTATTTTATCTGTCTTACACCATCCCCTCCTTCCTTGTCTCAGCACAACTGGATTATTTTGAAGCGAATTCCAGATAATTGCATTATGTAATTGGTCATCTATCTTTTAAGAAAATTCTTACACTTTTTTCTTCTGTCTTTTTAAAAAAGATTTACGTATTTATTTAAGAAAAGAGAGAGAGGAGAGCATGTGGGCCTGGGGGTAGGGACAGAAGAAAAGGGAGAGAGAGACTCATGCAGATTCCATGCTGAGCATGGATCCTGATGTGGGGCTCGATCTCACAACCCTGAGATCATGACCTGAGTCAAAATCAAAAGTCACATGTTTAACCAAGCCCCATAGGTGTCCCTTTCTTTCTCTTTATGGACTAAAAGAAAAAGAGAGGGAAAAAGAGAAACTAACCCAAATACCATTGTCATACCTAAAATAAAATTGATTTTCTTACTATCAACAAGACCCTGTCAGTTTCAAAACTTACAGAGTTGATATTCTTTTTTATTCTCCCTCTCTCACTCCTCCTCATCATCTTTACAATTGATTCCTTTGAATCAGGACCCAAAGGGGAGTCACACATTACTTTTTGGTTGACATGTCTTCACTACCACAGCACGACTAAATGTCCCAGTTGGCCATCATACTCCTAAGACGCAAATGACTTTAATACTGCTTTTATTTTGAGGCATAGAAGGAACAAGGACAAGAGACCTAGCAGTTCCAGCATCTTCATGTCCTCAGGGAGCCTAACCTCCATACCCTGATATACAGCTTCTTTTAGCCCTTACTTATAATGGGCATTCTAACTGCAATGGTCCAGAGCTAAGATGTGTGGTTGCCAACTTGACATGGTGAAGACCCAGCCTTGATATTTCACTAAATTTTAGACCATTCTATTAAGTAGGACACAGGCCTGCATACTATTTCACCACTACTCAATCCAGTGACAGTTCTCTATAGCAGGTGAAACACACATGTTCTGCATTTATCTGAACTCTGATGTTTCAAAGGAAACAAGTGTGTGAAGAGGGACACTGAGATCACTCTCAGGGAAGTCTGCATCAATCCAGGCCAATGTTAACTATTCACATGGCCTCTTAAGTATTTTTTTTTTAACCTATTATTTGTTTTGCTTTTTATCTATCTTCTTTTCTTTTCTTTTCTTTTCGTTTCTTTTCTTTTCTTTTCTTTTTTTTTCTTTTCTTTCTTTTCTCTTTTCTTTCTTTTTTCTGTTGATTTTAGGAGACCATTTCACCTGTCCTAGAACTTCTCATATTCCACATTTTGCTTATTGCACCCACACAGTGTTATTTAATATGTTTCTTTATCCTGAGTTTCTGCTGTAAAGTGGAAATTAGATCTAGAGTTCAGAATTTTGGCAAGAAAACTTCATAGCAGGTGGTGTGTACAACTTGTTGCATCATATCAGAATGCCTATGTCTAGTTATCTTACTTCTGTTAACCTTGTTATTTTAGTTCATTTTGACTGCTGTGACAAAATAGCATGGGCTGGCTAGTTTATACACAACAGAAATTTATTGCTAACAGGTCATGAGGCTGGGAAGTCCAAGGTCAAAGCATCAGCCAGTATAGTCACCTACTGGTGAGGGCCTTCCTCCTGGTTCATAGGTTTATAGCCATTGGCTTCTCTCTATGTCCTCACATGGTGGAAGGGGCAAGGGCTCTCTTTGGAGCCTCAAAATTATGAGACTGAACTTTTTTTTTTTTTAAAGATTTTATTTGTTCCTTCATGAGAGACAACAGAGAGAAGGCAGAAGGAAAAGCAGGCTCCTCGCAGGGAGCCTCATGTGGGCCTCGATCCCCAGACCCAGATCACACCCTGAGCCAAAGGAAGATGCTCAGTTGCTGAGCCACACAGGCATCCCTATGAGACTGATCTTAATCATTGGGCTCCAGTTGTTTTCTTTCCTCTTAGGTAAATTAATAGGAGTAGAATGGCCTGAACAGATTGTACCATTTTATATTTTCACTACCATTTGTAATGATAGGTCCAATTGCTCTGAATTTTTGCCAATACTTTATATAGTTACTGTTAGCCATCATAGCAAGTATATATCTCAGTGTGGTTTTAATTTTTATTTCTCTAATGATTGGTGATATTGAATATGTATATATCTTTCTAGGTCAAGTACCTGTTCAAACTTTTGTCCTTTCTTATTAGCTTGTTTGGCTTACTGTTTAGTTATCTATGTATATAAGAAGCTGGAGGGGCAACTGGGTGGCTCAGGTGGTTAAGCATCCAACTCTTGATTTCACCTTAGGTCATGATCTCAAGGGGTTGTGAGATCAAATTCTGCTTAAGAGTCAAGATTCTCTCTCTTCTTTTGCCCCTCCCCAACCACGTGCTTGCTTTCTCTCTCTAAAAGAAAAAAGCTGGAGACAAGTTCTTTATTGGATACATATTTTGCAAATAGTTTAATTTTCTATTTTTTTTAAAAGATTTTATTTATTTATTCATGGGAGACAGAGAGAGAGAGAGAGAGAGAGAGAGAGAGAGAGAGAGAGGTAGAGACATAGGCAGAGGGAGAAGCAGGCTCCATGCAGGTAGCCTGATGTGGGACTCGATCTCTGCACTCTGGGATCACGCCCTGGGCCAAAAGCAGGCGCTAAACCACTGAGCCACCCCGGCATCCCTCAAATAGTTTTCTTCCATTATATCACTTGTCTTGATTTTCTTAACCTTGTTCTTTGAAAAGCAACAGTTTTAAACTTTGATGAAGTCTTCCTTATCATATTTTAATATGATTTATACTTTTTAATGTTCTACTTAGAAATCTGTATCCAATTTGAGACTGCTAACATTTTCTCTTTTCCCATAGAAACCACAATTATTTAATTAGTTAATGAATTCTTACATTTAGCTCTACTATATATGCATTTTTGGTTAATTTTTATATGTTGTGTGAGACAAGGATCGAGGTTTGTTCTCTTGTGGGTACAATTGTTCCAGTACCATTTATTGAGAAGAATCCTTTCCCTTTGTCTTGGAACCTTTGTCAGTAATCAATTGATAGTATTATGTGTGTGTCTGTTTTTGGATTATCTATTTCGTGTCACAGATATGTATGTTTACCTCAGCATCACTTCCACATTGTGTTGATTAGTGTAGCTTAAAATCTCAGTTTGTCTTCCAGCTTCATTCTTTTTTTTTTTTTTTTAAGATTTTATTTATTTATTTGAGAAAGAGTGAGCAAGAGCGAAGGAGCAGGGAGAGAGGCAGCGGGAGAGGGAGCCTGATGCGGAGCTCCCATCTTGGGACTCTGGTATCATGACTTGAGCCTAGGCAGATGGTTAACCAACTGAGCCACCCACGCACCCCTAGCTTCATCTTCTTTTGAAAATCCAGTTATGCCATTATCGACCATTTGCATTTCTATAAATTTTAGAATCATCTTCAGTTTTTAGCAAAAATGGTGTCTCATTATTTTCTATCAAATTATATTAAGTTTTGATAATTTGGGGGGAGCATTGACATCTTTAAATATTGAGTGTTCTAATCTATGGGTATAGTATATTTTTCTATTTAGATCCTTAATGCTAATAGTACTTTGTAGCTTTTGTTAACAGGTGTTGTACATCTTTTGTTAAATTTACCTTTAAGGATTTTTTTGGAGGTGTTATTATTATAAGTGGTATTTTTAAAAATTTCAATTTCTGAATGCTCATTACTCTATATAGAAGTTTAATTGATTTTTATACCCATCCTACCATCTTATTAAGCTTACTAATTAGGTCTGGTAGTGTTTTGTAGATTTCTTTGAATTTTTTACGTAGATAATCATGTTGTCAGCAAACAAGATAGTTTTACTTCTTTATGACCTCTATGCCTTTAGATTTTTTTCTTGGCTTACTGCACTGGCTAGAACTTTTAGCCTATGTGGATTAGAAGGATAAGAATGCTAGCATTATTCCTGACCTCAGGTGGAAAGTACCAGTCTTTCACCATTTAGATTAGTGTTAATTATTGGTTTTATGTGGTTGAGGAAGTTTGATTCCATTTCTGATTTGCTAAGAATTTTAATCACAGATGGGTGTTTAGTTTTTTCAAATGCTTTTTCTGCATTTAATTGAGATGATCATATGCATATTTCTTCTTTTTTTAGTATTCTGCACTTTATATGGCAAATATATCAATAGATTTTTTAAAAGTAGGCTATATGCCCTGTGTGGAGCACAATGTGGGGCTTGAATGCTGTGACCCTGAAATAAAGACCTGAACTGAGATCAAGAGTGAGATGCTTAACTGACTGAGCCACCAGGTTTTCCACATCAATAGATTTGTAAATGTTAAACCACCATTGCCTTACTGGTATAAATCCCACTTGATTTTGTCTATTCTAATGCTTTTTTCGATTCACTGTGCTAAGATTTTGCAAAGAAGTTTTAAGTCTGTGTTCAAGAGAAATTTTAGTCTGTAGTTTTCTTGAAATTTAGCTTTTATATGAGGGAAATGCTGACCTCATCTTTATATTGGTGTGTTTACATCATTTATATTTAGTATGGTTATTGGTGTGTTGGATTTAATTGCCCCATTTTGTGTTTTCTGTTCATCTCATGTGTTTTTGGTTTCTTTTTTCCTGGTCTCCTGCCTTCTTTTCCATGAATTGTGAATTTTTATTATTCTCTTTGTTTTGGTCCCATTTTCTTGGTAGTTACCCTTTAGTTTGTAGTATTTATAGTTACATTTACTGTTTTAATTCCAAGTTATGTCACATTAGATTTAAGAACCTTATAAGCAGTATGCAGTTACATCCCTCTTCTTGATTCAGTTGTCATCCTATATATATATATATATATATATATATATTTTTTTTTTTTGTAAACCACATAGTGCATATGGTTTCCTGTCACTCCATCTTGTCCAGAAGCAAAAGTCTTTTTGCCAGTGTTTTATTTAGCATTTTTTTGCATTAATATTTTTGAGGATGGTTACAGCTTCCTTTTTTTGATTCTTTGTGAAGTTTTGGAGTTATTGTTATGTTTGCTTAATAAGAAAAGTATTGGATAATAATTTTGTTTCTCTTTTTTTAAGAATGGTTTATAAAGCACTTGTACCATCTGATTTCTTAAAGGCTCAGTGGAGGAAGGAGTATATTCGATTCTCTATTTCTGCTCTAGTAGATTTGTTGTCTTCCTGTCTTTTCTGGGGTCAGTTCTGCTACCTTGTATTTTTCTAGAAAATTGTCCAATTTATCTAGATTTTCAAAATCATGTACATAAATTTGTGCAAAGTAGTTTCTTATTTTTAAAACCGTTCTCTGTTTTGATGGTTATTTCTTCCTTGCCCTTTCTAATTTTGTTTTTTGTTTATGCCTTGCTGTGTGATTAGTTAAGTTTAGCATAGTTTTTTTTTTTATAGTAATCTTTGTTGGCTTTTATTCTGATTTTAAAAGTAAACATGTTTATTGAAAAAAGACTTAGAAAATTTGTATGAAGCACAAATAATAGGATGAAAATCACTGAGTTCACCATGCAGAGATAGGCATTATTAACAGTTTGGTCACATTGGTTGTGTTGGTGTACATATAATCAATCACCTGTTAATTTAGCACAATCAAGATCTGTGTTCTGTGCACATATTTGTATTAGTTTCTTAGGCATATCACGACAACGGGACCATAAACTGGGTGGCTAAAAATAACAGAGATGTGTTCTCTCACAGGTCCAGAGGCCAGAAATCCACAATCAAGGTGTACTCAGGGTCATGCTCCTTCTGAACATAACTAACCTCTGCATTCATCTTCACATGGCCTTCTTTCCTCTGCGTCTATGTCCAAACTTCCCTGTTCTTAATAAGGATACTAGTCACTGGATTAAGTTCATCCCAGTCCATTGGACCTTGTCTTAACTTGCTTATATCTGCAAAGATCCCATTTTGAAATAAGAATCTTCACAGGCTTTGGGTAGACGTGGATTTTGGGTGTACATATTCAACCGATTCCCTTCTCTTTACTTCAAGGTCTTCTCTATGGTGTCATTTCTATATGGGAATTTTAGAGTGTGCTGCTGGGTAAAATCATCACTAGCCTGTATCAGCATTCTGAGGTGCTACCAGCCAGCTACATGTATGGTTTACCCATCAGCACAAATTTTCATCCATTACCTAACAAAGCATCATCTTAGAGAAGAGAAGCAGAACTCATTAAATTTCTTCAAGGCTTATTTCTCGGTTAATTTTAGAAGATGAGAATGCTCTTTCTTACACCGTTCTTCAAAATTATTTAATTGCATCATAAATAAGTGAAGAGAATGAAAGCGATGTTTTTCAAACTCAAATTAAGAATCATAAAAGAGCAGGTAGAGTTAATCAAATGGTATCATGAGAACACTAACAAGAAAACAGCAGTGGCTTGAATGTTTTGTTGTTGGTGCTTAGTCTGATCAACGAGCCGTGGAGGACCTTGTCTCAGCATCTATGCTGGTTTGCACATCTCTCGTGATATGCTCTAGTCATACTCTTTTTCTTTAACAAAGGTTGTTCTGCTATCCTGCTGCTGTCCTTGTGTATCAAGAGCCAATAGCTATTCTTTTCTCTTATTAATTAATTAATTTATTTGAGAGAGAGAGAACATGAGCAGGGCAAGGGGTGGAGGGAGAGAAACTCAAGGAGACTCTCTGCTGAGCATGGAGCCTGACGTGGGGCTTGATAATCACAACCCCACCATGATGACCTGACCCAAAATCAAGCATCGGATGCTTCACTCAACTGAACCACAAGATGCCCCATCAATGGCTTTTCTTTATTATGATGAATTAGTACATATTTATGGCCATGGCTGTTTGACACTGCATTTTAATGGTCTAGACAGGGACTGGTGGAGGGCAGGGTGTGGGCAAGGACCCAGCACACCCAGCAGTCTTTGAGGACATAATGTGTGATGTGCTGTGTGACACTGTATGTGTTATTTTTGTGTAATCCCTCAAACTGTCTAAAAGGTAAGTATTATTTTAAATATCAGAAAAATTGGTATACTTGGAACTAGAATTTAGACCTTAATTTCCATGATTTTGCTTACAGCTCTAGTTCTTTTTATTAATATATGTACTTGCAGACTCCAGGGTAAAGATATGTATAAACATCCTCTGTTAAGTCTTATGTAAGGCAATCCATTTTTAAGAGTCGAAGTGGAATTTTTCTTAATTAATTTTGTCCTTTTAATTATTTAAATTCTCAAGTCATACATGATTTATTCATAGTAATTATAGATTTCAAAAAGTTCTCTGTCAGAGGATCAGAGAAGGTATAAGTCATGCCCATTTCCAGACTGGTTTTATTTAATGTTCCTTATTTGCTCTGTGTAATTGGATTAAATAATATGAGGTCTAGCTAAAAAGAATTGACTAGTAATTGTTGTTTAAAGGATAATAGTGAAGTTGCCCTGCATCTCCAGCGAGGACACAGACATACTGTTTTTCTAATCACCTTGATGTGACCCAAGAAAGCACAGATTTATTATTCATTATTAATATTATTATATTTAGAGTGTTTATGCTTTAGATCAACAAGTAACTTAACCATGTTTTTTTTTTTTTTTTGCCAAAGTATTGCTTTGTTTATAGAATGCTTTATGAAAATGATGGGAGACCAAATGAACATGATTATAATGTAAAGTGCCTAGCTCTCAAAGAAGCTTCCTGTTCCTGAAGAAAAGGTCTTATTCTTTTCCAAGCCTTGCAACCCTACTCTCCATCCCCATAAATCCTCTTTACCAAGAAGTCATTTATGCTATTGTTTATATGTGGTGTCAGCTTTTCCCAAACCTGCTCTCCTCAAACTAGTGAGTCATTTCTGTGATGATAGCTTATTTCAGAATTTTTCATAATCTCTTGTTGTGTGGTCGTGTGGGACCAAATGTCATACTGTCACAATCAAGGGTTAGATCATGGTTTCTGATAACATGTATCAAACTGGAGTTAATTTCTTTACCTGAGGAATGTTTCTAAACTGAATCCTGTAAAGTGTTCTGATAATAATAAAGTGTTCTGTCATGTGTTTCACATTTGTACCTCAGTCATTACTGACATTCAATGGAGCAATAAACTCATGATTTTAACATTAGTAGATTGTCAGCATTATAAATAGTGATCCTGTATCAACCAGTTACCTTTTTTTTTGCCTGAATGTTTTGTGTGTAAGAAAAGTAATAAGGTTTTCTTATTAAAATTGAGCTAATGCTACTTTTCTATCCCCTGTAATTGAAATCAATTACTTAAAATACAATTGTGGATCTATATTATGCTTGCTGAAAGTGAGCACTGTTAGGAATTCTCCATTCAGGGCATCAACTTCATAAGGCTTCATTCAGAATGGAAGAGTAGACTTTATAAGAACAGGTGAGTGTGTTAAACTTATATCAACATTGAAGAATTCATAGTAAAATTCTTATAAATATGTTATGCTCTTCCACTGTGGGACATATATTTGGAAGTGCTGCTGTTGCTGTGAAGTCACAGTAAAATGATCCCCTACCCTAGGGAGTAGTGAGAGAGATATTTAGTTTACCTCCTTGTGACATATTTCGCTTATTGCATATGTTTAGAATTTTGGTTTTATAGAATATTTTTAAAATCTCTTCATTCTCTTTTATTAATGGACACAGAAGTATATGTTTCTTCAGTTTGTGAATAATGCACATGCTTGGTTGATTTATGCTTCATATTAAAACAATCGTTTGGTTGATTGAGTGTTTGATTTGTTACTCATTTAATCTGATAGTACTGTTTTCAAATGGTGTCTTCTGTTTTTCCCCTCTGTGTAGCTAGCATACATTGTAGCAAAACCTTGATTTATATGTGTTTGCTGTTGTCTTTTCACATGTTTTATATGCTTCAATGTTTAGAATAAATATATATATTTTTTACTTATATTAATGGACAGTTTGGCCAAAATGACAGCTATATTAAAAAGTTTGAGGTAGGTTATAAGCAAACAACTCTCTGAATTTGATACATGAAAGAGTTAGAGTATATTTTTTGAGTGTTGGATAGGTATACCTTGTAGGTTTCTTCTGGCTCCAAGTCTCTCTGAATATAATGATTTTTGATATTTTAAAGTGGCGGCAGTATATTAATTGATATTGGCAAATATATTTTTGATTTATTCATTTATGACTCTGTCTCCTATATTCTTCTTTTTTTTAAAGGTTTATTTATTCATGAGAGACACAGAGAGGCAGAAACATAGGCACAGGGAGAAGCAGACTCCCTATGGGGACCCCAATGTGGGACTCGATCCTAGGACTCTGGGATCACAACCTGAGCCGAAGGCAGACATTCAACCACTGAGCCACCCAGACATTCGATCATATCTTCTATATTCTTAAGGGTGAAACTGATACCTAAACTTTGCTTCATACCTTTAGTGACAGAAATCACCAACTAACTGAATATTATCCTGAGGTCACCAGGTATTCAGGTATGAAGTACTGTGAAAATTGTGACCCACATTCATCTTTTGCTGTATTGACAGTTTTGATCACTAAACAAATGAGACTCTCCTGTGTTTGAAAATGCAACTGTGAAGATTTTTAGAATGTGTATGAATATTTTTTTATATTCTGCTTTACAAATGGGTTATTATAGAAAAAGGAAGATAGCAGTAAATACCATGCTGAAAAATATTAGTTATCTTTTCCATTTAGTCCAGGCCTCACCTGCCCCTTTCTGTGATGCCATGTATAGGTATGGCTGGTGGCAGAGGAGGGACCCTTGTGCACTGTTGGTGGGAATGTAACTTGGTGCACCTGCTATGGAAAGCAGAATGGAGCTTCCTCAGTAAATTAAAAATGGAACTATGATCCAGCAATTTCACTTTTGGGCATACATTGCATGTTCATTGCAGTCTTATTTACAATAACCAAGTTATGGAAACAACCTAAGTGTTCATGGATGAATGGATGAAGAAATTGTGGTAGAGATCTGCAATGGAATGTTATTCAGCCATTAAAAAGGATGAAATCTTGCCATTTGCAAAGACATGGATGGACCTTGAGGGCATTATGCTAAGTGAAATAAATCAGACAAATACCACATGATCTCTCTTACATGTAGAATCTTTAAAAAAAAAAAAAGCTCATAAACGCAGAGAACAGATTGGTTGTTGCCAGAGGGAGGGGAGTGGGGGATGCTGTGAGAAATGGGAGAATATTATTTATTTCAAAATAAAATAAATAATGAATGTACCTACACTGTTCCAGACTCTTTCTAAGGAAGGTACAGATATTAACTTGTTTATTCTTCCTACCAACATTGTGAGGTAGGAACTCATTCTGAATTTAAGGATAAGGCAAAAAAACAAAACAAAACAAAACAAAAAAACAGTTAAGTAATTTATTTGCTTGAGGTCACAGCATTAGTAAAACACCGGACTGGTGCCCCCAACCACAAGGATAACTTGCTGTTGTATTGTTCTTTATGTAGAGTGACTTGTGCATTTGTCTCATTTCTCTCGTTAGATTCTTCTGATGACAGTGTTTTACACAAAATAGGTCCTCAGTAATTATAGAATTGATTTGATTTGATTTAATCTAACAAATATTACACGTGATGCCATCTAATATTTTCTGTTCTATTTTAATAATTAAAAAATAAATGCTGATTACAACCCACAGTTTAGAAAACTCTGCTTTAAGGTATTTTTGTGGCTGGCTGAGATGGATGGTTATTATGTTAAGTTTTAAGATTGCCTTTGAGGGACACCTGGGTGGCTCAGCAGTTGAGTGTCTTGCTTTGGCTCAGGGTGTGATCCTGGGTTTGGGGATCGAGTCCCACATCGGGCTCCCTGCGAGGATCCTGCTTCTTCCTCTGACAATATCTCTCTGCCTCTCTGTGTCTCTCATAAATAAATGAATAAAATCTTAAAAAAAAAAAGATTGCCTCTGAGTCTAGTCTCAAGTAGATTCAAGTGTGAAATAACTTTAACAAATGAGTTAGTGATGTCTATTGCTCCTGTGACTTCTACTACTCTTGGTAATACTTTGGGTTGTATAATTTGTAGTGTAAGTGAAGGTACGTGAAGTCTCTTGATCTTCTCTCAGAAGGATGCTGTTCTTCTCTCAAGTGATCATATAAATAGATGGCTTGATAATCTAAAGGCCCAGCATTAGCTCTTGGTGTATAACATATCCCTACAAACATAGTCACTTAAAACACTATTTATTATCTCAGTGCGTCAGAAAGGGCAGGAGTCTGGGCTTAGTTTAGAGTCCTCCAAAAGGCTGGCATCAAGGTAGCTGTGAGGGCTGAATTATCATTGGAAGGTTTGACTGGAGAAGGGCCCTCTTGTAAACTCATAGAGTTATTGAGAGCATTTGGTTCTGATTAGGCTGTTGGATTGAGGGCTCAATTTCTTTTTGGTTGTCAGTTGGAGGCCACCTTCAGTTCCTTGCCATGTGGCGCTCTCCAAAGACCATCTTACAACATGACAGCTTCCCTCTTCAGAGCCATCAAAGGAGAGTTTCCTTATTAGACAGGTGTTATTTAACATAATCATTCAAGTGACCTCTTAATATCTTTGCCTTATTTTATTGTTTAGAAGCGAGTTAGAGGTCCTGCTCTTTGTTAAGGGGAAGAGATTACACAAGCAGGAAGACCAGGAGGGAGGGATTTGGGGGCCGTGTTACAATCTGTTAGCAAGAAAGAGGCCTATACAGATGTAACACATTTATACTGGAGTTGCACATTAGGAAGGTATGATATGGTTTGCTTATCTCTACTTAAAAAACTCTTGACTTTTGGGTATCTGGCTGGCTCAGTTGGTAGAGCATGCAACTCTTTTTTTTTTTTTTTTTTTAAGATTATATTTATTTATTCATGAGAGACACAGAGAGAGAGCCAGAGACACAGGATAAAGAGATGCAGGCTCCTTACAGGGAGCCCGATGCAGGACTCGATCCCTAGACCAGGATCACGCCCTGAGCTGAAGGCAGATGCTCAACCACTGAGCCACCTAAGTGACCCCCAAGCATGCAACTCTTGATCTTAGGGTTGTAAGTTTGAGCCTCCTCTTGGGGGAGAGCTTACTTAATGAAATCTCCAAAAAAAAAGTTATAAAAATTAAAAAAAAAAATTAACTGTTAAAATGCTATGAATATTTGATAATTAATTAGCTCTTCTGGAAGAAATGTTGTAGCTAATTAGTAATACTAGCTGAATTTATTTTTATATTTCTGTCTCCCAGCAGTTGTTCTCATGAGTAGATTGGAGAGAGAGAGCATGGATCAGGTCATGACCTCTTGATTGCATCTGAAATTGTTACTCCTTCTTCCACCTCTCATCCTCTTATCCTTAGCTACCAAGTAGGCCCTCTTCTGGCTTTCCTCCTTCCTTCTTCGTTGCATCATTTTCTCTCCTCTCCTGCATCATTTTCTTTTTTGCTATTATAGCTTAATTGCTTTGTCTTCTCCATGTACCTTCTATAGGCTCAGTTAGTGTGTGTTGACTATGTCACTTAAAAGGCAGGATGCTAAGTTCGTACTAGTAAGGCAGAGGTTTCGAAGCTGGGTTCGGAAGTTTCTGCAGGGTCCTTAGGGCTGTAGGTGGGAAGGCAAGTAGACGGAGCTAGAGCTGTAACACTGTGCTACATTGGAAGGATTTGTTACCAGTCTCAGGCCAGATATATACAGAAATAGGGAAGCCATGCTGAGACACTTTTGACAGGTTTTTTTTTTTTTTTTTCTAGTTTTGGTACTTTAGTTGTAAGTAATACTACATTGTGTCACACTCTATGCTTTGATGACAGCTCTCATGAACTTTTAAAGTACGGCTTAATTCTTCTTGGCAGTACTTGTGACATGAAAGCATATCTCTAGTGACAGGCTGTATTTACTGTAAATACTTTAAAAACTGTTACTATTCAAGGCTAATTAATGAATTTTTAGATGGTCCCAGTTTACTGATACTCAAGTTGATTATTAGTTGTGACTTAGTGGAAGTACTACCAAGTTCCAAATATGGCCTGGCAGACTTTACAGATAGGCCTTCTACTTCCCTGCAGCCTGCTTTTATATTTTTTGAATGTGTGTCTCCTCTCCATTCTTTTTTTTTTTTTTTTTAGATCATTTTTGGAAGATAAGTACATTGCATTACATTTTGGAGAGATTAACTACTTTCTTTGTACTCACAGATCTGAATTTGGTCTCGGAAGAGGTGTTCTTGCTACATGTAATTAAATAATGTTCAAACAGAATCCACATTTAAATAGATATAGCATCCTTCAATCTGTTTGCAGCCTTTCTCCTTTGAGGTAGAAACCAGAGTTTTGAGTTAGACGTTCTCTAAATGGGAGCCAGTCCCCCATACCTGTGGACTCAACTTAGTTTGAGGAGAGAGACGTTGGCCTCCTTGAGTTCTTATAAACAAATATAGAGAGGAAGGGAATGTGCTGAATGAATACAGTAAGTGTGACAAAAAAGCTCTTCCTTTATTCTCCTTAAATATAGTAGTTTTTACTATAAGTTATTTTATCCTCTGGCTTATAAAACTTCCTTTTTGTTTGTCTTTCTTGCTGCTTTTGTGAAGCTTGCTATTTTCAGGTGTTTTGATTTTTTGGGGAAGTTATAAATGGAATTGTGTATTTCAGAGAGGGTCAGGTTTAGAAGTCATCACTCATCACATGCCTATCTCTTTTATTTTTAAACGGCACACGAGTGTCTGACTTGCACATGGTATTTCTTGCTTGGCAGGCTGGTGCCAGACTCAGTGTCTTTTGTTTTTAAGAGATAAACGTCTGGTGGTTTTTGTTTTGCTGTGAGGCACATGTGAGTCATGGTTATCATGAACTAAGTCCTTCCTCCAGACCTCTAATTATTTTGGACAACTTACCTATACTTCAACATCTGGAAGCTAATATATTAAAAATTTCAACTGCATGTCTGTTTATGAAAGTTTGATTAGTCATCTACACTTTCCCTTTATAGATTGTTGTAATTATTTCTTGGTTGAGGAAACTACCAATCCTGTTGGCACTAACATTGTTTTTGTACTTGTATATTGATTGCAAAGTTAGAAAAAGATTAAAATAAAGAAGTGGGCCTCAATCTCTGTGACTTCCTTCTTGGTCATGGACAGTACCAAAAATCTGTATTTCACCCATGTATTTTAGTCCCTGTGAATTATACTCTCTAGTGTGGTAGTTTTTTTTAAAAAAAAGCAAAAAATACTATGACCAAAAAGATAACTGAAATATTTTGTATTATGTTATGTATCAAAATCATCTATATTTTTTCAATATGTTATGGCAGGTATTATGTGTGATGGTTAAGAATGCCTATAAAAGCCAGACTGTCTGAGCTTATATATTAGCTCTGCCATTTATTTGGTTCCATGACGTTTGTGATATTTGTCAAATAACTTTATCTTTCCATGCCTCAGTTTTGTCTTTATAAAATGGGAAGTAGTAGTAGTACTACTCCACAAAGTTGTTTTCAGGTTTAACTTAATTAATGTATATATGAACAGGGTCTAGCACTGGCTAGTTAGGTGCATGTAAGTCATTGGTCACCTTTATGATTATTTAGTTTTACAAAGGTTTGTTAATAACAAATTTATTATATATTAAACATGTGTACTAAGATTTAAGTTTTCAAAACTAAAAATTTCCAGTTGGAAACCACTTTTTGGGATGCCAGGGTGGCTCAATGGTTGAGTGTCTGCCTTGGGCTCCGGTTGTCATTCCAGGGTCCTGAGATTGAGTCCTGCATTGAGCTCCCTGTGGGGATCCTGCTTCTCCCTCTGCCTGTGTCTCTGCCTCTCTCTGTGTGTCTCTCATGAACAAATAAATAAAACCTAAAAAAACAAAACAAAACAAAAAGACCAAAAAACCACTTTTCATGTATAACTCTTAAGAAATGAACAGTTGAAACAAAACACTTCATTATCAAGGGCTATTGGCAAAGTAATGTTTTAAAACATGAAAAACAAACTAAAAACAAAAAAGTTGTTCATGGAATTATATGGAGGACTTAGTAATGGATTTCTGCCTTTTTTAGCATTGTGTTCTTTGAACATTTCCTGAGTTCCTGATTGAAAAAATAAAGACAAGTGATTTTCAACCAAGTAGCTACCAGATCTTCTATGTCTTATCTCTAGAACTTTAGTTTTCATTGGATTACCACTTAAGTTTTATTGACTGTGGATACACTTCCATATTATTGTTTTAAATAGTCTTTTTTTTTTTTTTTTATTGGGAACATTTCCTTGAACATTCACACAGAGTATCAAAAGAAGTTTTTGTTTGTGGTTGGAAAAAATGTCTCTAACCTGCCAACAGAACTTAAAATTGCATAAGGAAACGGGTGTTGATGCTGAGAAATGGTGTGTAGGCAGCAGATCTCTTGTTCTGTCTGAAAACAGTGATGAAACACAAACAACAAATGTGGATTGCTGTTGCTCTATTTTAGTGTGGGAAAGACAACTTCAGAGCAGGAGAATAACTTCTGCTGTTTTAATCAACTTTCATTATATTTTAGGCATGGGATTTTGTTGGCAGTCATTGCCGGGATCACAGAAAGCTAATGTCTATAAAAAGTACTATGGTGCCTGTTTCATTATATTTGTGTTGAACTTTATTTAGCAGGAGTTTATAACTTGGGATTTGTTTTTTTTTTTTTTTTTAATCTTTAAGTGATCTATGGACTCTTGAAATTATTTATAGAATTTTACTTTTTTTTTGAAGCTTTTACAATGCAGTGTTATTAACCAATCTTTTACTCTTTTGCTTTTTTTAAATTGTACAATAAAAATGTACATAGACATTTATGTACATTTATGTACATAGACATAAATTACCATTTTAATGATTTGTAGGTGTCTGGTTTGGTGGCATTAAGTACATTTATATTTTTGTGCATCCATCACCATTGTCCATCTCTAGAACTTTTTCATCCTCCCAACCTGAAACTACCCCATAGACTCTACTGTGTACGTTTAGGTACTTGAACAAACTATTTTCAATGTGAATATGACAATGGATTTCTTTATGTAAATCGATTTTTAAAAATAGGTTTGTTCTTTACTTTAAAATGGATTATTATCAACCAATGACATTATCATAGCTGGAATTTTTTCATCTAATTTTAGAATGATAACTAGCAAAAAAAAATTTTTAAAAAGAATGATAACTAGCAAAAATTAATAAATTAATTGATAGTAGAAATATGACTCCTTTTTTCCTTCCTTCAAATAAGTTAAATAAACCCAGTGGCAAAGAAAGTGCAACATTACCTTTTGGCTTATATCCCCGTAACACTTTAAAATTACATGGAGTGGAGCATGATAATTTGAAATACTACTCTTTATATTCTACTCTTTATATTTTACTTCTTGAGGCAGAGAATTTGTGCCATAAAGGATTTTTTTAATAAATGAATTTTAGAGTCCTATATATTCGGACCAAATTTAAAATCCAAAACAAATTAAAGAAAATTGCATATAACTCTTTAGTAAGGCTACAATAAAACACATTGTCCCTTCCTGATTGAGTGATGCTCAGGTACCCCACCTCTCCCATCCTCTCCTCCCTAGGTTCAGGATCACTGTTGTTGGGTCTGTGGTATAGCTCAACAGTGTCTCTGGGTAGGAGCAAAGGTGGAGAACAACCAGCACTGAAGTATTGTTACATTTAAAAAAACCTGATTTTAGCTGAATCACTTGACCTTTTATTATTTATAAAATGTTAGAATTGAACTAGAAAGATGTACTTTTTGGAAAGGGAATTTTTTGGAGGGGATGTTGGGTGGAGGTGTATGATTCTGGAGTCTTAGCAATACCCCAAATTAAGAAACCTAGCGAATTACCCATACAGCCTTTATAGAGTGTCTATAATATCCCAACTCTCTAATATTTTCTAATTTGAAGGTAAGAACTGTCCGTCTTGTAAACTTCAAAATCTCCCAATACAAGGCATTTCTTAGAATTGACACCCAGAAAGAATGCACAGAAGTTGGTTGAGATTATGAAAGGTACAGAACTGTTGCACAAACACTGTTGAATTGGTTCTTTGAAGCTCTTAATGGGTTTCAGTAGCTATCTTTGTTATTTGGATCCATACGTTTCACCTGCAGATCACAGATATCCTAATGATAAAATATAATGATTTGCATAACTCAAAGTTAAGAGATACACCTTCGTCCAGTGGCTTTGTCCATGTTTCTCTGTGATTTCCTTGGCTATACCTTCCTGTGGCATTAAGCCTCAGGGTCAAATGGTCTTTATGTCATATTTCCTAAAAGAAAGGGACAGTATTTTAAGAGCAAAAGAATGTTTCCTCTAAAGTCTCAGTGCATTTCATTGAATTTTATTCTTGTCTATACATGAATTAATTCCAGGTTCCATGAGAAGGCCATGTGCTGATTGGCTTAGGTCAGAGTTCTTGGACTAACCATTTACTAGAAGAGGAAAAGGGACTTCCTTTTGATTAATCATGCCCTAGAATACTCTAGAATTGGTGCTGTAGCTAGTTTCTCTTGAGCTTTATAGATGACAAAACCAGCAATCTTTCAGGATGGGAATGAGACTAAGTCCAGGGTAGGGATCTAACCGCATGCCCTATAGCTCTCTCTTTTCATTCCCAAATGTCCAATACATTCTTCCTCTCAGCATGTCCTTAATGAAACTGCCCTGAGATGAAACACTCTACCTCCCCAGAGAAGAAAATTTTAACCATGTCTCATCTAGTTCTAATACCAGGATCTTTAGGTCACGCATAGACTTCTTTCTCCGATCTGATGGAGCACTTTTCATGGTCCTGTAGCCATATGGTGAAAGAATAACATATCTGTTCCTAGTGCTCAAGCAAGAGCAGGATGGTTGTAATAAAAGTTTCCATTTTTAAAGGAGGACACCTTTAAAAAGGTGGAGTGGAGAAGGACACAGAATGACCAGCGATCACTCTTTCCTAGTCTAGAAGTGATGACCCCTGTACTGTCAGGAGATTAATTTCTTAGCATATTTGACAACAAGTGATTTTTTTTTTTTAATCTCTGAGAATGTCTCCTCTTCTCTTGTCTTCATTGCACATCTGTGGTGACCTTTGAGAAGTACCAGCCATGTGGGAATTGCAGCTTCTAGTAACTTTCTCCTTGCCTGCGTGATTGGGAGGGAGGGACCTCAGGTTGTGTCAGAGCAGTAGTTCTCCATTTGGTCTCAGGAACAGCAGCATAGAAAGGTCTGGGATGTCATCCCAAATCTATTGCATCAGAATAGGGGCTCCAGCCATTTGTCCTTGAACAACACCTCCCGGAGCATCAGATGTACCTTCCAGTTTAAGAACCGTTGACTTAGACATGCAGCAGACTTTTGTGGTTTCTTTGGCAAATCAACTCCCTTAAAAACTAAGTGGACTGCTCGTTGGCTTAGGATCAGTTCCGTTTGCAATAACCATAGTCCGAGACCTTGCCTGGTCATCCTCTCTAAGCCTATAGGAGCATGAAGTCTCCACCCATCCCTTGGGTTCTTAATTATAAAGGCTATTGCCCTATCTTGGCCTCTGCTTGTTCTTTGCCTATAGGCTGCATCTTAACTGTCTTTTGACAACAAAGTGTATTGTTTTCTTTGTTAGCCAAGGGTATGCCTGTTAGCAGGAGGTGCTGGGGAAAGGTCCCTTGTAGGGTGAGGATTAGGTGTCATCCTGGCTTCATTCTCATCTCCAGGGGAATCTCTAACTTCACAGCCTCTGCTTTTGCAAGCCTTGCTTGGCTTCCACAATTTGGCTTTTTGGTTGGTCAGTTGGTTTCTGTTTCAACCATACTGGAGTCTACATCTACAGTACTGAAATTTTTAACTTTTTTGGGTTATAGAGGCAGAGAGGGCCTCTCTGTTTTCTCCCTCTCTGCTTTCAGCCTAAGTTTATCTTTTGGCTGCAGGAAGCAGGCAACTTATTTTTCATTCTTAATTTTTGTACCACTTACCTCTCTTTTTCTTGAAGCAGCCATAATAAATGCTTGGAATAATTATGAAATTTAAGGTATTAGCTCTTTAGTTACGAGTGCTAATGTTGAACTCTCTCTTTTTGGGGTTAGAAACTGGTGCCTCTAACAGACAGGAAGCAAGTCTTCTCTCTCTTGTCCAGGCTTTGTGTCTCCCTCTTTTGACACCTGGCCCTCATGGCCTCATGAGGAGAAGTTGGCAAAATATGGAATCCATGGAATAATACTCAGGAATGCAAAGCGATGCATTGTTGATACATTCTACAATCAGAAAGAAGTCAGACAAAAAAGACTATACCCTATGATTCCATTTATATAAGATTCTACAGAACTAATATATCGTGAATACTAACAGAGAAAGAACAGGTGCTGGGAACTGGGGTGGAAAGGTGACGAAGGGACACAAACCTTTGGGGTTTATGATTTCACATACATATTCCTGTGTCAACTGTTATCAAAGTGCACATTTATTTATTTTTTTAAGCTTTATTTATGTGGGCAGCCCGGGTGGCTCAGCGGTTTAGCGCCTGCCTCCAGCCTGGGTCGTGATCCTGGAATTCCAGGATTGAGTCCCACGTCAGGTTCCCCGCATGGAGCCTGCTTCTCCATCTGCCTGTGTCTCTGCCTCTCTCTCTCTGTGTCTCTCATGATTAAATAAATAAAATCTTTAAAAAAAAAGATTTATTTATGTGTTAAGAGCACGAGCAAGTAGGGGAGGAGGTAGAGGGAGAGGGAGCATCTCAAGCTGACTCTGAGCTAAGCTTGGAGCTTGATGCAGCACTCCATCTCACGACCCTGAGATCACCACCTGAGCTGAAACCAAGATTCAGATGCTTAACTGACTGAGCTCCCAGACACCCCTAAAGTGTAGATTTTAAATACGTGCAACAAACTTATGTTAGTTTTATCTTAGTAAAGCTATTAGTTCATTTATTAATTAAAATAATACATATGAAGCAATCAAACAGGCTTCCTTACCAAGAAAACAAAATTAAACAACCCCTTGAATCTTATTATAAGTAAAAAGATGTGAGTGCACATGCTATTCCTGGCTCTTAATAAGTCTGTATCCAATAAACTCCTTCAGCTTTAGTTTTCTTAAGTGAAAAGCAGAGCTTCTACCACCTGCAGCCAAGGATACCTCATAAGGAGGCTGTGCGGGAGGGAGAGAGCACTTTGTGTTGTGTGAATTAACACTCTTCCCCCCTGCACCATTGAAAAGATCCTGCATGGGTTTTGGCTCTGGACTCCTTTTGCTTTTCTATAGATGGGAAGAGAAAGTGAGAATGTATCTTCTATAGATAGGGCATACCCACATCTTCTGGTGTTGAGTTGGTTCACTTACTGTGCCATTAATTTGAAGCAGCCTTCAAGAAATAGCAATGTGATAGGCAGCCTGGGTGGCTCAGCGGTTGAGCATCTGCCTTTGGCTCAGGGCATGATCCTGGGGTCCTGAGATCGAGTTCCACATCGGGCTCCTTGCAGGAAACCTGCTTCTCCCCCATGTTTCTGCCTCTCTCTCTCTGTGTCTCTCATGAATAAATAAATAAAATCTTAAAAAAAGAAATAGCAACGTGACAAGAAAAGTCTTGAGGTAAATCAGACTGATAGCCATCTTACAGAGGCTGTTTGATTCACCGAGTTTCAGTCATTCTATTACTACAAATGTAATCAATTTACATCTTATAAAAATATTTTCTTTTAGGAAAAAAGGCAGCACCAATAAGGTAGTCATTTCTAGAAACTCAGCTTTAAACAGCAGCTCTTAAACGGGGTTATAGCTGGAGAGAAACAGATAATCTCATTCCTGGGGTAAATATTCCAGTGTAGCATGCATCTGATGAATAGTGATTCTGCAGGTTCTGGCGCTGTTTGAAGTTAACATTTTTGTAGCCAACAAATGACTTTTTTTTACAAATAAGGAACAAAGTTGTTGATTTTCTTAGCAGTTAAAGGATCCTGAAATGTCAGCATAATTTGAGAATTTACCAAGTGTTATATATGTTATGATTGCTTTTAATGATATTTTTCTTTTGTAATGATGATATTTACTTTTTTTTTTTTAAAGATTTTATTTATTCATGACAGAGAGAGAGAGAGAGAGAGAGAGAGAGAGAGAGAGAGGCAGAGACACAGGCAGAGGGAGAAGCAGGCTCCATGCAGGGAGCCTGACATGGAACTCGATCCCGGGTCTCCAGGTCACGCCCTGGGCTGAAGGCGGCATTAAACCACTGAGCCACCCGGGCCACCCGATATTTACTTTTTTAAAGACTTATTTATTTGTGAGGGGGTGGGGTAGAGGGTGAGGGAGAGACTCCTCAGGCCGACTCCCTGCCAAATGTGGAGCCCAACTTAGAGCTGGATCCCATGACCCTGAGGTCACAACCTGAGCCGAAACCAGGAGTTCATTCTCAACTGAGCCACCCAGGTGCCCCTGTAATGATGAAATTTCAATGCCTTAGGATTGACATCTGGTCATGGATATCAGGACATACCAGGGGAAGTAGTGTATGTTAGTGTAGCACATTTTGAGTTTATGTGTTGAAGTTGCATGACCTTGGGCTTCTGAGTTCCAGATCCTAGCCTCACCTCTCATCAGTAGCCTTTAATAAATTACTTAGTCTCATTCTGCCTCAGTTTCTTCATTTGTAAAAGAAGGGCAATACAAACGCAGACTTCATGAGGTTGATGTAAGGATTAAAAGTGCTTTAATATATGTAAAGTGCTTCAAACAGTGCCTTTCACACAGTAAGGCATTGTGTAACTATTAGCTGACTATTTATTATTTCAAGCAGCAAGCATTGTGTAACTTTTAGCTGAGTATTTATTACTATGCCAGCCAAAGAGTATTTTATTTTTAGGACTGCATACTTGGAAAGATTTTTTTTATATAGTTAAACAAATTAAACATTTAAATATGAATGTTTATTAGATTGGAAATTGGGGAAAATATAATAAGACTCCTTAGCACTTGCTGACAGGTTCTAAAGAGAAGAATTAAACCAATTTTCACTCCTCTCGGCAATCAGTGAGCTACCCTAGAAATGAAATTACTAAGACAAACTAGAATGTTTCTCTCTCAGAAAATCTTAGTTTCCCTATTTAATCTAGAAAATAAAAACGTCAAATAGGATAGGAGATATTTGAGAATATAAGAAAGAATTTTCCTATGGAAATCTATTGAAAAACAGGAAAATAAACATTTAAGAGGAGTCAAGGAATCTACTCTGGGAAATGCTAATAAGCAGTATTTCATATTATTTATTCACTATTTGGTAGTTTTGGGCACGTAGGTACTGAACCCAATCTATAATATTTGGATAAACAGTCTTACTGCATTGCCTTGGTTGATTGGTTTAAACAAAGGAAACATTCCATACCTTGGTGTTTGCCTGTGTGACTCAGCCTACCAGGGAGCCAGAGGCATCTTATGATTTACTTTTGCCTCCTTTAGAGGGTAGCTTCCTAGGGTTATACCCCATGCGTACTGCCACCTCTCGGGAAGAAAATTCTCAGCTGGCATATTGCTCATCTGAAAAACGTTATTCTTTAGCGTTCCTATTCTAGTTCTTATATTTACACTGTTCCCTTCATCTGAGATACAAAATCCCTTTTCTGTCCTCATGCTTCTGAAAACAGCATAATAGTTCTTTAAAAAAGCATCGAATTCTATATTTAAAGGGAGGTATCTTTAATCGGTCTCTCTTCTTGTCCCAATAAAGAAAAAAGAGGAGCTGTACTGATTCAAGAGGGAATCATACAGTCTTTCAAGGAAATAAGGTGTAATATGCATGAAGGAGAACGTGCACTAAACCGCTGAGCTATCAAGGCCCAAGTGGGAAAATCTTTCCTCCCAGGGAGGTTTGGGTAGGGCAGGCGGCTTGACAGCCAGTCACTGTCCATCAGAGACCTGCTGGTTCCCTCATTTTCTCTCTGATGATCAGTATTTGTCTTGGCCCTGCTTTAGTTAGTAAGCTCCAGAAGCTAGAGAGAGGCATTTGAATTTTACTTACATTATTTTAATGCTAATTAGAACTGAAATATTCAAATTTGGAGAATCTGTTGAAATTAAAATGGTGAGTAAATGCATAAATGCTTAGGCATTACTTTTCCATTTCAATTTAAAATACCTCTTCTCTCCTCATTACATAATTACACCATAATTTGACCCAAACATTTTGTTATTTTCCCACACAGGTTAGACAGTTATCTGAATTTAGCTTTCTAGTTTCAACATAGTTGAAATATAAGATATTTTTTTTTCTTTTCCCAGGATGTTTTGACTCATGTTAGAACAATACCTTTTATTCCAGGCGCCAAAATGTGGTACCTGTTATATGTTATGGAATTAGCTTTAGCTAGTGTTTCCTGTGAGATTTCACCCCGGCAGACGTCAGTCCCAGAGCCACTAAGGAAGCAAAAACAATAAGCTCTCCTTACTGATATGCCTTTACTACTTAATATATTTTGAGGTCTGTTATTCAGGGTTTGTTGTTGTTGTTGTTGTTGATACATTTAATGTTTGGGTGGTGAAGCCTGGGTGGAGGAGGTTAACCCACGTAGGTAAGTCTGCTGCAGGTCACTTCCCATATGTTGTTCTTTAGAATATTTGGAAGTGCAGTTTTAGTGTCCCTTAGTTATAGCAGTGAAGTGTTAAGCCACAGGAAGTAGGTAAGTGTTATTTCTGATATCATCATGTCAATTTGGCCTCAGCTCAGGTGGATAGTAAGAATAGTACCACTTTTTACAAACACAGATTCCTTGGTTCCATGCTTGCAGGTTCTGATTCAGTAAGTTTGGTAAAGGGGGCAGGTATTTGTACCTAAAAGGAAAAAGTCCAAACAAAAACAACAATAAAAAACCCTCTGCTGTGGAAGGAGGGAAACCATGCATGTGTGTATGTGCACGTGCATGCATGCTTGTAGGTTTGTGCTTTATATACAAATATACATCTGCCTGGTTATATTTTTTTAAAAAGTATGTGCTACTGCTTTTTGACTTGAGGGAATTTTGGGAATACATCCTACATGGCAGAAGTGTATTTTAAAAGGACAAATCATCTATATTTATTTCTTACAAATACATATACCTTGATGTAACCACATATAGCTATACATGATTCATATACACAGTGTGTAAATAAAGTCTATGGTAGAAGATGAATAATGGCCTTCAGGGGCCCTGGTTTTTCTCAGCTTGGATATTCATAAGATAATACAAGTCTGTAGCAGAGTCCCTTTGTATTGGTCATCCAGCCATTTTTGCTTCACTAACAAATACAGTTGGGTGACTGTAAGTATCTTCAGTGGTTTCTTTGGTACAGATAATAGCTTAGCATTAATCTTTTGTACCGCTGTCATTGTTTTTTAAGACTAAAAATAACATTGTAGGTGGAATAGAAGAAAAGTTTTGGACAAGTATGTGCTTTATGGTTGACAGAATTTCATCATGTTCCACCATGCTATTCTGGTAAACACATTCAGAAAACAGTTGTTGCTATTATGGTCGTGGGACTTTGTCTCCCAGGGAGTAAACCACTAGCTACAAATAGAACACACTGAAAATCCAACTGGATTATTGTTACTTAATATATTTCTTCTGCGTATCAATTGGTATGTTATCTGACCTAATATTCAGTGAAGCCTTTTTTTCCCCTATTTTTAATCTGTATATTTTCAATTCTAAAGATTATTTCACAAATGTAAGGAAACTTACTTAGGTAGATGACATTAGGTAGATGAATTTTTCCTGAAGCGAAATGTGTGATCCTTCATCATGACATTCCTCCTGTTTTGGTGTTAAAATGGTTTATTTTTAAATAAAATAATGACAGTACAGAGTAATTAAACCTTTTTTTGTGTGTCTGTGTGTGTCTACTTGGCAAAATGAAAAGTTGGCACCCAGTTTGGTAGGACAGGTGTAAGTTTTAAAGTTGATGTCTGCAACATCTCAGGGTCTGGGAACTACTGATGGAAAATGTGCAGACAAGTACATTGAAAATGGAGTCTTTGATGAATACTTTGCCCCTTTGATTTTTCTTACTGAGCAATGTATTTTGCATGGTGTACATATTGTGTTGTGTCTATATTCTGTGTTATAGTCTCTGGCCTTAATAGTTCTAGTCTCTGGAGGTGTGTGTTCCATTCCCAGCTGCCTGACCTTGAAGGCAAGAGTGGGCTCATCTTTTTGCCTGGCAAGATCCATATTGTCTCCTTGTGTCTTCTCCATTCCTGGTTTTGGCTTCCTGCCTCACTGTATCTTACTAGATTTGTTTCCAAGAAGATCAGTCATAAATGCCACCAACCTTTTTGCTTGGCCCTGCTCCTGGTTCTGAAACTAGGTACTGACTTGACAGCTAGGTTGGTTTAATATGAAATCATCAAAGCTTTGTGTGTTGATATTCTAGTAGTGTACAAGGCAGTATGTACGATGTTACAACACTCAGTGATATGAGTGGAATATATGCCTGTTCCTTAAGTAAATTGTCAACCACTAAGAGCATTAAACACACATGTATTCTTTCTTTTCACTTTTTTTTTATTGTGGTAAAATACACACAACATAAGTTTTACCATCTTCACTTTTTAAGGGTATAGTATAGTGGTATTAAAAATTCACATTTTGTGCAATCATTGCAATAGCCATCCTCATAATTCTTTGCATACTGTAAAACTGAAACTCTGGACCTGTTAAGTAGTAGCTCCACATTCTCCCCTCTCCACAGCCACTGGCAGCTGCCCTTTTGCTTTCTGACTCTGAATTTGACTGCTCTGAGTACCTCATTCAAGTGGACTCCAAAGAGCATTTGTCTTTTTGTAACTGGCTAATTTCATTTAGTATGTTGTCTACTCATACATACAAAACTCATACATATTGTAGCATATTGTAGACTTTTCTTTCTTTCAAAGGGTGAATAATAGTCAAGTATATTTTCCTTATCCATTTATCTGTCAATGGACACTAGGGTTGATTCCATGTTTTATCTATTGTAAGTAATGCTGCTGCTATGAATACACGTGTATAAATATCTCTTTGAGACCTGCTTTCAGTTCTTTGGGGTATATACTTAGAAGTAGAATTAATGGTAAATTCTGTTTTTTAGTTTCTTAAGAAACTGCCATACTGTTTTCCACAGTGGCTGCACCATTATACATTACCACCAACAGTTCACAAGGGTTCCAATTTCTCTGTATATTTGCCAACACTTACTATTTCCTGGTTTTTTTTTTTTTTTTTTTTTTTTTGATAGCCATCCTAATGGGTGTAAGATGATACTTTATTGTAGTTTTGATTTGTATTTCCCTAATGATTAGTCATGTGGAGTATCTCTTCATGTGTCCAGTAAGGACATTTGTGTATCTTTGGAGAAATGTCTGTTCAAGTCCTTCGCCCATTTTTGAAATGGGTTGTTGGTTTTGTTGTTGAGTTTTAGGAGTTCTCTGTAATTCTATTAATCTCTTATCAGATATATGGGTTGTAGTTTTTTTGTTTTTTGTTTTTGATTCTATGCGTTGCCTTTTTACTCTGTTGATTGTGTCTTTGCAGAAAAAAAACTTTATTTTTTCTTAAATCAGAAGAATTTTCTGTCTTTTCTCTTGTTGCCTGTGTATTTGGTGTCCTATCCAAGAAATTATTGCCAAATCCAAGGTCTTGAAGCTTTTATTTTTTGTTTTCTTTTAAAAGTTTCATTGTTTTAGGTCTCACATTTAGCTTTTTGATGCTTATGTAAGTTAATTTTTTCATATGGTCTTAGGAAAGGGTCCAACTTCGTTATTTTGCATGTGCATATCCAGTTTTCTCCAGACCATTTGTTGAAAAGATTGTCCTTATCGAATGGCTTTGGAACCCTTGAGAAAATCATTTGACCATATATGTTTAGGTTTATTTCTGGTTTCTTCATTTTATTCCACTGGCCTGCATGTTTGTGTTATGTCAATTACCAAACTAAAGAGTTTTGTAGTAAGTTTTGAAATCAGTAGTGTGAACCCTTTAGTTTTATTCTTTTCAATATTATTTTGGCTATTTGATGTCCCTTGAGATTACATTTGAATTTTAGGATTTTTTTCCCCCCTGCAAAAAATATCATTGGGATTTTATAGGGATTGCATTGAATCTGTATACCACTCTTTCAGTTTCTTTCAGCAATGTTTTGCAGTTTTTATAGTACAAATCTTTCATTTTGATTAAGATAATTCCTAAATATTTTATTCTTTCTGATGTGGTTGTAAATGAAGTTGTTTTTGTATTTCCTTTAAAGATTTTTCATCTTTTGGGCAGCCCGGGTGGCTCAGCAGTTTAGCGCCGCCTTCAGCCCTGGGCATGATCCTGGAGACTCGGGATCGAGTACTGCATCGGGCTCCCTGCCCTGCTTCTCCCTCTGCCTGTGTCTCTGCCTCTCTCTCTCTGTCATGAATATATAAATAAAATAAAAAAAAAAGATTTTTCAGCATTCATGTATAGAAATCCAACTGATTTTTGTATATTGACTCTGTATCCTGATACTTTGCTGGATTCATTTATTCTAACAGTGTGTGTGTGGGGGGGGGGGAGGTTTTAAGATTTTCTATGTAGAAGATCATGTCATCTGTAAACAGATAACTTTACATCTTCCTTCCCAATTTGGATGTCTTTTGCTTCTTTCACTTGCCTAATTGCTCAGGCTAGAACTTCCAGAGCTATGTTGAATAGAAGTGGCAAAATTGAGCATCCTTGTCTTGTTCCTGACTGTAAAGGGAATGTTTTCAGTTGTTTATCTTGAGTGTGTTGTTCATTGTGAGGTTTTCACATGCAGCTTTTATTGTGCTCAGGAAGTTTTCTTCTAATCCTGGTTTATTGATTGTTTTCATCAAGGAAATATTTTGTCAAATGCTTTTTTCTGCGTCGACTGAGATGATCGTGTGTTATTTTTTCTCCTTAATTCTGTCGCTATGGCATATTATGTAGATTGACTTTTTTTTTAAGATTTTATTTGAGAGAGAGACCATGCATGCCAGAGAGCACCAGTGGAGGAAGGGTGAGCTGGGAGGAAGAAGCAGGATCCCTGCTGAGCAGGGAGCCTGACTTAGGGGTTCCATCCTAGGACCCTGAGATCATGACCTGAGTGGAAGGCAGACAATTAACTGACTGAGCCACTCAGGTGCCCCTACATGGATTGATGTTTGTTGGTTGAACTATCCTTACATTCCAAGAATAAATCCCACTTGATGATAATGTATAATCCTCTTAATATGCTAATGAGTTCTGTTTGCTAGTATTTTGTTGAGGATTTTTGTATCCATGTTCACAAGGGATATTGGTCTGTAGATTTTCTTGTGGGGTCATTGTCTGGCTTTAATATTAAGGTAATGCTGCCCTTATAGAATAAGTTAGGAAATGTTCCTTTGTCTTCAGTGTCTTGGAAAAGTTTGAGAAGAGTTGGTATTGCTTCTTTAAGTGTTAGATAGAATTCACCAGGGAAGCCATCAGGTTCCCAGCTTTTCTTTGTTAAAGAAATAAATAAAATATTTGTTTATAAATAAATAAAATTTTTTTAAAAAATAAATAAAGTGGGTCTCTTGTGGACACCATATGTGCATCATGTGGTTTTTATCCATTCTACCAATCTCTGTCTTTTAATTGGAGAGTTTAACTCATTTGCAATGACTGATGAGGAGGGACTGATAAGGAGGTCTTTGCTCTGTTTGTTTCCTGTATGTCTTATAAAGCTTTTGCCCCTAATTTACTGCATTATTGTTTTCCTTTAGTTTGAGTGATTTTTTTATTGTGAAAGTTTTAAGTAACTTTCTTACTTCCTTTTGCTTATATTTTGTAGCTATTTTCATTATGATGGGGATTACATGGGGATTACAACTAACATTCTAAGGTTTTTTTAAAAAATAATTTATTAATTTATATTTTTAAAAGATTTTATTTATTTATTCATGAGAGACACACACACAGAGAGAGAGAGAGAGAGGCAGAGACACAGGCAGAGGGAGAAGCAGGCTCTATGCAGAGAGCCCAATGTGGGGCTCAATCCGAGACTCCAGGATCACGCCCTAAGCCAAAGGCAAATGCTCAACACTGAGCCACCCAGGCATCCCACATTTTAATGTTTTATCACTAATCTGAACATATACCAGCTTAATGTCAAAAATTGTACTCCTTTACAGCTCCATCCGCATGTTTTTTGGTTGTCGAGGCTGAATTCCTCTAGTGAATTTTTCATTTTACTTATTGTACTTTTTAGCTCCAGAATTTCTTTTTCTTAATAATTTCTGTTCTTTTATTTCCATTTTTTTCCATCCATTGTTCTCTTGATTTTTGCAAATTTTTTGTTCTTCGAATATTTGTAAGAGTTGTTTTAAAGTCTTTGTCTAGTATATCCACCATAGGTCATTTTTGGGGACCATCTCTGTTGACTTCTTTTTTTTTCCTTTGAATGGGCCATACTTTCTGTTTCTTTGTATGCCTTGTGATTTTTTTTTTCCAACATCTGACATTTGAATCTAATAATGTGATAACTTTGGGAATCAGATTCTCCCCCTTCATAGGTTTTGCTGGTTTTTGTTATTGTTTATTTTTAAATTATTGTATGCTTTGTTTGCAGCGAGGATCAGCCTGAGCTATGGACTTAAGATCTTCTCAGGTCTTTTCCGATCCTTTCTCTGGACATGTGTGGTCACTTTTTAATTTTGCTTATATGTGCAGTTGTTTTTGAGTGTCCTAAAATCTTTAATGTCTGGCTCCCCAAAGGGAAAAAAGTGAAAAATGAAAGGATAAAGAGAGATGCGTGCCCTTTAAATCTTCTGACAGTAACTTTAGCTAGAGAGGTAGAGACTTTTAACAATGTGGGGGAGGTGCAACAATGACTGTCACCTCCTTATCTTGAGTCTCTGTGATAAGAAGCAGCAATCAGAGCATAATTCCTGATATTTTGAGGTCAAGGTCGTTTTTGCCCACACTAACATCCACATGCTATTTGTAACTTATCTATCAGATAAGATAGATTCATCTCTGCAGACTCCTATTTGTAACTTATCTATCAGATAAGATAGATTCATCTCTGCAGACTCCTCAGAGCTCAACTGGAAAAGTCTGCGACTCCTGATCTCAGGGTCATGTGTTCAAGCCCCACATTGGGTGTAGAGTTTACTTTAAAAAAAAAGATAGGGGGTGCCTGGGTGGTTCAGCCAGTTAAGTGTCTGTCTTCTGCTCAAGTCATGATCTGAGGGTCCTGGGATCAAGCGCTGCATCTGGGTATCTAATGGAGGTAGGATAAAAGAAAATGTAGCTGCAGTATAAGTAGGAGAAAGTTTAGCTGCTACTAAGTTTCCCCCTTTCCTAACAGTTGAAGAAAGACAGTAATTATTAGAATATGATTTTAGAGTTGAGGACAGAAGGTGGGAGTCAGGAATGCTGGTGTAGAGATTCATTTTAGATTGGAAGGAAGCTTAAATAATTTCAGGTTTTGTAACTATATTTTGTTAGTTTTTAAGGATGTCATTTTCCTTTGCTTGTTCAAGATTTTGATCTTGATAAACAGGTATTAGATTATCATTTGAAGATCTAATCAGATCCTGCTGATTAAAGTATCTCTTACATTTGTTTAAAAGATCAAAAGGTTTGTAATTTCCCTGGAAATACTTTTAAAACCGAGATGAGGGCTCACAATAAGCTGTATTTCACAGCCAAGTCTGGCACAACCTACTGTGTGTGAACCTTTTGTTTCCTGAGCTTTTTGATTTGTTTGTTTGCTTCATTCTACTTCAATATGGAAAAATATGTCTGGCCCATAGCATGATTTTTCTAAGGTTTAAGCTCTGTAAAAGGATTATTGTTTTGTAAAGTTGAAGCCTTGAGGAGTATTGTACTTTGCCAATTGATTAAAAGTAAATAAGAATTAAATTATGTGAATGAAACAGAATATGCTAATGCTTTAATGTCTGAGTCCAAATAGTTTTTGCATATTTAAATTTATTTGTAACCCTAAGAAGCAGAGAGAAACAGAATTCTGAGTCACATAGGCTTTTTTCCTCCCCCATAAAAACAAATGATCAGTGTTGGTGAATTTTTAAAAGTATAACTCTGATTTTTAAATTATTTCAGAACCTGTGATATTTAAAGATGCTCTTTAAAAGAAAAAAAAACAGTATATTAAAACTTTTAGTTTTCATTTGCTTTATGTAATTTAGGTATTAAATTTGACATTTTGTTATGTATTTGAGCCCTTTGAAATATTTTAATTTGTGAAAATTGTTATTTCATCTCTTTGGTTTCTGTAACTTAAAAATATTCTGATGCAATACTCTTTAAAACCTAAGAGTTATACTGCTAAATTGAGCGCCTAACCTGTCTTGCCTTTGAGGTGTTTCCTTCCTTCTTGGCCCATGGCCATAAGACTTGCCATACACAGATCAGTAGGTGTGGTGTGCTGGCTTTATTATTCTATCAGGACAGTGGAGGTTTCTTCAGGATTTCCCATCTTCCTTGGAGTTCCACAGGCATCTCTTTTTGTTTCTGGCTTGCTGCAGTCAACCTTCAAAGATCTTTTGTTTTGTGTCGGTTGAAGAAATTGGCTTGGTGTTCTTATTCTTAGACAATTATTTAATTGTTTACATATAACTGCAAGTAACCGGTAAAGGTTTCTATGATGAACTCCTTTATTTTATTGGAAGCTGGTCATGTCGAAATGATTGGTCATTATAATTCCTAGTGATTGAGAAAATTGTTTTTAACCCAAATATCATAAAAAAACTCATTCTTTTTATTCATATTTTTCCTGTGTATTAAAATATACCTCTCTTTTTTTAAATATAAGGCATAGCAAATTTAATACCTGATATAGTACTTTTATAACATGCTTGAAGAAATAAGCTTTATAGAAATTTTCACTTTCTCAAAATAAAATATTGTTTTGATAACTGCAGATCAGGATGAGTCTGTCTTATACAAAAAATAGTTTAGGACTTAAAAAACATATCACATCAGCAACCCTAATTAACCCCAGGGGAGCAGTTTAGTGAAGAATATTTTGAATTCTTAATGTAATATTTATACTTACTGGCTTATTTTGATTATTATAAATGTTTCCGAATATCACCTTGCTTTATTAAGATGTTTTAGTGAATTTTCATGAGTGACTTTTCCATGGGGGATACATTTCCATCTTTATTAAGTGAGCCAGTAGGAAAATATGATTTAGTTTCCACAGTTGATTTAAGCCAACCTAGCGGCAACACATCTGCTCCATAAAGTTAGGTACACCTGGAACATGATAATGCATAATTATTTCCTTACAGATTTGTTTAGAACAGTCACATTAAACAACCAGTGGCCAACACTTATAATCACTTACTAGGTATAGACGCTCTTCTAAGTACTTTACATGTGTTAATTCATTCATGTTATAAATGTTTAAAATACGTTTCCCTTTTCTTCTCCTGTTTTCCTTCACCTTCAGGCTGGTGTCCCTTAACACGTTACTTTTAAGAAATAGCCCAAGTCAGAAATAGTAGTAGTTTTTATTATGATTGTCCACATAATTTATGGAGCTCTACATTAGTTACAGGAATAAAAGAGAGAGGTCAGTCAGGAGACTTGAAGTAGTTTCAGGAGATGATGAGAGCAGATTCTTTGCAAGAGCGCTGATTTGCCCAGAGTGAATGCCCATTATAAGGGGATATCACAGGCGACGGAATGGTAGGGCTCGCTTCATTGAATGTTACCATGGTGCCGCTTGAGAAGCACTGAGAGAACCTGAGCAGTAGAATTCATGACGTGACTTATCAAATGAGATTACACATTTTGCCCCAGAGCCAGCAGGAAGATGAAAAATGAAATTTGTACACAGATAACTGATTTGGGCTAGGGAATAGAAAAGAAGCTTTAGTCTTAGATTTCCAAGAAATTAAAGAGAGAAGCACATGTTTTAGACAACTAAGTTCTTATACAGGGTGATAAGTACTGGCCGTAACTTTGAATACATATGTTACTTGTATCTCATGTCAGATAATTGACTATTTTACTATTTGCACCTGTATGTAGCTAGGATGTTTGACACATATTTGTTCTAGGGAGTCAGATTGGTATGGAAACAGCATGGAGTTTGAAATTTGGTAGGCCTAAATTTGAATCTCAGCTATTGGATGTCTTGAGTTAGCTACTTACTAGACTTACCCCCCCTCCTCCCCCTGTTTACTGAGATATAATTGACATGTAACTATGTATAAGTTCAAAGTATACAACATGATTATTTGATGTGTGTCTGTATTTTGGAATGCTTGCCACATTAAGTTTAGTTAACTTTACTACACATGGGTAACATTTTTTTCTTGTGAGAAATTTTAAGATCTAGGTCTCAGAAAGTTTCAAATGTAAGATACAATATTGACAGTTATCATCACCATGCTGTACATTGCATCCCCGGAACTTAATTATCTTATAACTATAACTTTATACCTTTAGATTACCTTCACTCATTTCCTACCCCCACTTCCCATTTCTGGCAGCCACCAGTCTCATCTCTGTTTCTGAGTTTATTTGTAGATTCCACCTATAAATGAGGTCACACACTATTTGTGCTTCTCTGTTTGACTTATTTCATGTAGCATGTAAAACCCTCAGTGTTCATCTATGTTGTTGGAAATGGCAGGATTTCCTTCCTTTTTACAGCTGAATGACATTACATTGTGTATGAATACACACACCACTTGTTTTAGTCACTTATTTATCTGTTGGAGAAACTTCAGTTGTTTCCATGTCTTGGTTATTGTAAATAAAGCAATGACAACAAAGATGCAAATATGTGAGATAGTGATTCCCTTTCCTTTGGATATATACTCAAGTGGAATTGTTGAATCAGATGCTTGTATTTTTAACTTTTTGAGGAACCTCCATACTGTTTTTTATTGTGGCTGCACCAGTTTACATCCCCACCCACAGTGTCCAAATGTTTCCTTTCTTTTCTTTATATCCCTGCCAACACTTATCTTTTGTCTTTTTGATGATAGCCTTTCTAACAGGTGTGAAGTGCTATCTCATTGTAGTTCTGATTTACATTTCCTTGATGACTGGTTATGTTGAGCCCCTTTTCATGGACCTGTTGGCCATTTTGGCCATTTTAAATTAGATTTGTTTGTTTTCACTGTTGAGTTCCTTATATATTTTGGATATAAAGCCCTTAATTGGATATTAGAAATTTCTTATGTAATAATCAAATATTTGAATCACTTAATATATTACTAATTAGATGTGTGATTTGAAAATATTTTCTTCCAGTCCGTAGGCTGCCTTTTCATTTTGTTGATCACTCCTTTTGCCATGCAGAAGCTTTTTAGTTTGATGTAGTCCTACTTGTTTATTTTTGATTTTGTTGCTGTGCTTTAGGTGTCACATCTGAAAAATCATTGCTAAGACCCATGCCAAGGATGTTTCTTCCTTGATTTTCTTCTATAGCTTTTACAGGCTTTGGTCTTACATATGAATCTTTAATCTATTTCACATTAATTCTTGCAAGTGGTATAAGACAATAGTCCAGTTTCATTCTTTTGCAAGAGAACATCTAGTTTTCTGGCAACATTTACTGAGTTGAATTTCTTTTTTTCCACTGCAGGTTCTTGGCTTTCTCTCCATTGAATTTTCTTGCCTCCTTTGTCAAGTATTAGTTGAGTGTATGTGCATAAGTTTATTTCTGGGCTCTTAATTCTCTTCCATTTGTCTATTTGTCTGTTTTTATGCTGCTACAGTACTGTTTTGATCACTGTAACTTTGTAATATTGAGTGAAATCAGGAAATGTGATGCTTCCTAGCTGTGTTCTTCTTTCTCAGGACTGTTTTGGCTATTATTAAGAGTCTTTTGTAGTTCTAGACAAATTATAAGATTGTTTTCTCGGTTTCTGTAAAAAATGCCATTGGAATCTTGATAGGGATTGCATTGAGTCTTTAGACATCTTTGAGTAGTATGGACATTTTAACAGTATTAAATCTTCCAATCCATGAGCGTGGAATATTTCTCCAATTATTTGTATCTTCTTCAGTTTCTTTTATCATTGTCTTATTATTTTCAGCATTTTTTTTTTATTACTTCCTTGGTTAAATTTGTTCCTATATAATTGTTTTTGGTGTTATTATAAATAAGATTTTTTTCTTTATTTCTTTTTCAGATAAAGTGTTAGTGATAGAAATGTTACTTTTTTTGTATGTTAATTGGGTATCATTTAACTTTACTGAATTTATTGATTAGATGGAACAGGTTTTTGGTGGAGTTTTTAGGATTTTTTTTTATGTATAAGATCATATCACCTACAAATATGATTTTACCCTTTCCTCTTTAATTGAGACGCCTTTTATTTCTTTTTCTTGCCTAATTACTCTGCTAAGAATTACATAACTGTGTTGAATAGGAATGGGAAGAGTGGATACCTTTGTCTTGTTTTTGACCTTGGAGGAAAAGCTTTGACCCATTTACCATTGAGTATGTTAGCTGTGGGTTTGTCATGTATGGTCTTTTGTCTTGTAGTATAGTATTCTATACCCAGTTTGTTGAGAGTTCTTATTGTGACTGGATGTTGAATTTTGTCATATAGTTTTTCTGCATCCGTTGAGATAAACATATGATTTAATCCTTAATTCTGTGAATGTGTTGTATCAGAGTTCTTCATTTTTGTGTGTTGAACCATCCTTGTTACTGAGGGATGAATTCCAGTTGATCATGGTGTGTGATTCTTTTAGTATGCTGTTGAATTTGGTTTGCTATTATTCTGTTGAGATTTTTTTGCATCTGTATTCATGATGGATATTCACGTGTAGTATTCTTTTCTTAAAATGTTCTTATCTGGCTTTGATATCAGGATAATATTGACCTTATAAAGTGAATTTTATTTTTTATTTTATTTTTTAAATTTTTTTAATTTTATTTATTTATGATAGGCACACAGTGAGAGAGAGAGAGGCAGAGACATAGGCAGAGGGAGAAGCAGGCTCCATGCACCGGGAGCCTGACGTGGGATTCGATCCCGAGTCTCCAGGATCGCGCCCTGGGCCAAAGGCAGGCGCCACACCGCTGCGCCACCCAGGGATCCCTAAAGTGAATTTTAGAGTGTTCCTTCCTCTACTGCTTTTTGGAAGAGTTTGAACAGGATTGGTATTCGTTCTTTTTTTAAATGTTTTATAAAATTCACCACTGATGAAACCATCTAGTCCTGTGCTTTTCTATGGTGGGATATGATCCAGTCTCTTAACTCATTATTGATCTATTCAGATTTTCTATTTCTTAAGACTTAACCTATGTAGGTTGTAAGTTTCCGTGAATTGGTGCATTTCTTTTAGATTGTCCATTTCTTCTAGATTTCTTCTAGATTGAACTATATGGTATATAGTTTTTCATACTAGTATCTTATCTCTCATATTTCTGTGGTATCAATTGATTATCAGATGTTTTTGAAGTAATTCTTCATCTGTAAAATGGGGATGGTAACAATGAACTCTAGAAGGATGAATGAGAATATAAAACATCCAGAAAAGGGTCTGATACTCAATCAAGGCTAAACAAAAGTGAGTTACTGTCCCATGGAGAGGTCAGCAACAGTTTTCTCTTTTTCATTCTTATGGGATGAATGGAAACTGAAAAAAAGAAGACCTATAACAACTGAGAGACTAGAATTTGTGCTTATAAGAGAGAGGCCACAATCTATGTTTTATCTTAAAAAAAAAGGAAATTGCTTAGGAAGAAAAGAATGTTAGTTATTTAAATTATGTGGTTGGAAAAACAGTAAAAAAAAAATCAATTCAGAATATATGTATTACTTAAGAGTGCCATGCAAAAATAATCAGAAATTAAGCATTGTATACTTGGCCGCAGAGTACAGTGATTCATATGTATCTCATAGTCAGATATTAACAAAATTATACATTGGTCAGGTTCAATTATTAAAAGTTAATTTATTTCTCATTTTGAAATTTTAAAGCATTTGTGTAATGATGGTGTTTTAAAACCTTGCTGCTTATTATAGCATTTGAATGTATAAAATCTATTTTTTATTTTTCAAAACTAATGTCATTCTCCTTGTTTACTTTTTCTAATATAATCCTAGGGAGTATTCATTAGACTTATTTTAATATATATATATTTTTTTGATTTTAGGAGTGAAAAATGTTAATCTGAAAATTTCTAAGGGTGTGTTTTTTTTAATAAGAATGCTGTGTTACCTATTTATTATCATTTCTAAATAATACAGTATACCTAAGCAACATTAAATTTCTATTTTTACAATGGCCAAGCAATGTCAAATGGTTTAAAAAAACGTAGATCTCGAATTTCTTTTGATTAATCATTGTAAGCTTATAAACTTTATTCCTTACTGATATGATCATTTGAAGATAATACTGTATGATTTGTGTAATCATTTTTGAGTGGTTGAAACTTAAAAGAATTGCGAATGTAAATTTCTGTGCTGGGTGGAAATAAAATTATCAAGTATGGTAGATACTGTTTTTTAAATATTTCTCCTATAAAGTGCCACATTTTACTAAAATAACATCTTATTGTATGTTTTAGGCCTTTTTCCATGTTAAGTGTGTACTATCTCTTTTAAAAATTTGAGCTTTGTTTATTATTATCATTTGAACAGGTGTCTCAATGCATGTACCTACTGCAAAACTAAACATGCCAGAGGAAATTTGGCCAGTTACCCAATTGATGAACTAGTAGAAAGAGCCAAACAGTCTTTTCAAGGTAAGAGTTCTAGAATCATGTGTGATTTTAGTCTTCCTAATAAATCATAATAGTCTTCTAAACACATTTCACTTTAGATACATGCTCCTTTAACTTTCTGAAGAGTTTACAAATATTTCAGCTCATACAGTAGAAATGTTATCAGATTCAGTCAGCCATGTTGTAGTATTCACATTACTCTTCTTTTACCATTCTTCCATTTACTTATGATGTATTTTGAACTTATCACCCATTTCTTTTCATATAAAAGATAAAATATAAAAATGAAATCCATGGCTGTCTGATGTGTGGTAAGACTTTTGTGGACTGAGGGGAATACTTTTTAAGACTTCTATCTCTTTCTTTGGTAATTTTTGGACTTGGAATGTAGAATGAATAAGTGTTTCCAGGAGTCTTAAAAAAGGCAGATTTTACTCTCAGTCAGAAAAGATCAAACCCTCTTTATCTGTAGAACTTTGGACCAGCAAACAGTGGTGCTGGTAGAGAGTACTAATGAGGATGATTCTTTGTGTGGGTAGCCAGCTACTTTTGAATCATCGCTTGCTGGAAAACATGATTTGTATAGGTATTTCTCAGTATATGGTAAGACTTATCTTTAACATGAGTCACAGTTGTGTTGACACATAACGGCTTAAACCATAAACTTCCTCTTTTGTCTTTGTTTATAATGTGTGTATAACATTAGTGTGTCTTTATACCCAACATGATATAATCTATTGTCTCATAATCTTGTGAGTTAATAGTTATTGGCAATGTACCTCTCTTAGCAAGGAGCTTGAAGTGCTATTTCAGTACTTGACACCCTGAGAGTGCAAGTAGGAGTTCTGAATGTGCCTCTTTAATCTACGTAAAGCTTTCATCAACGTGATTTTGGAATGCTCTTTATAATAGAGAAAAAAGTACCCTTGATTGATTGATTAACACCCCCTGACAATTTCTTTCTGTTTCTTAGTTTAGTCCCTTCATTCACATTTAACTAGTATTGAACAGGAAATAAAAGGCAACTCATTGACTCTTGCCAGTGTTGGGTTTCAGAGTCTAGTAATGATTGAATCCGAAGAACAGTCTGAGCAGTTGCCTTCTGTACAACATGACTACATTAAGGCATGTTCAGAAAGGGCATACATTTACACAGAAACCTCATCTATTTGAAAAAATGATGCCTTTGCTGGCATTCCAAATAAATTCTAAATTTATTTTTCTATATATCTGTCAGAAAATGGGGATATGAAAACTCTAGGATCTATCCACCAAACACTGCAAATTGGTAGGAGTATGAATTAGTTCTTTTGAAGTAATTCTCCCAACATTATGCATTTCTAACCACAGCTAACTATAACTTTTTTAAAAAACTTTTTTTATTTCTTTATGATAGTTACAGAGAGAGAGAGAGAGAGGCAGAGACACAGGCAGAGGGAGAAGCAGGCTCCATGCACCGGGAGCCCGATGTGGGATTCGATCCCGGGTCTCCAGGATCGCGCCCTGGGCCAAAGGCAGGCGCCAAACTGCTGCGCCACCCAGGGATCCCGCTAACTATAACTTTTAAAAATCTTCTCACTTTACCCTGAAAACTTATTTTAAAGATATAAAACTGATACATCACTGGCTAGGAAGTGAACGTAGTCTCTTGGCTCCCTTATATTTATCCTCACCCATAACTTATCCTGACATTTTGATGTGATTGCTTCATGACATAGTATGCACATTTTTTGTATTACATGTGACCTGAGGTAAAAACCAGGAAGGAATAATCACAGTTTTTATAAATGAATCATAGAATTTTTCTAAAGATATCCAACTTAGTTCTCTGGTTTATCTTTAGAAATGCCCTGTGAGCAATATAAGTACAGGGTGTGACTTCTATCAGACTTTGTGTTACTTGACATCATCATGACCAGTGGGTTGGGCCAGTTAATGTTAATATTACAAAGAATATCAGATGTTAGCAGTGATGCAGTGTTTATTCATAGAGAAAGCATTAGAACAGCTTGATTTAGTATTGCTTTCATCATCATGAGTGTGTGTTTGGGGGTGTGTGTATAGGTACATTGCCTTTTTATTCCCAACCATGGAATATAGTCCATGTAACATTTCTATTTTCTTGTTATCTATATGTGAGAGCTGAAACTGAATGCTTTTTTGGACTGATGAGCTCATCTGATTGATACATGCTACTATTACTAAAATACTGAGGTCAGAACTTCCTAGGCAAGCCAGGGTGGTTAGGAAAACTTTCAGGTCATTAGGTATTTGATGCCCTTTGTCATAGGAGGGTTTGAATTTGAAACAGTGCTCTGCTGCTTATCAGCCACGATGGTCTGAAGAAGTACTTGGCCCCTCCAAGCCATGGTCTCGTTACTGTGACATTTGGCACTGTTTGGTGTTAGAATTTGAGATAACTTACAGGAAGTAATTTGCTGTGTTCTTTTATAAAGAAGACATGTTATGTTACTTAACTGAAGGAATTTAAAGTGAATTCAAAAAGTCTAATTTTTAGTGAGAACATTAGAACATCTGTAACAGACATTAATGACTAGAGTCAAGTGACAGATTTTCTTTTGCTGCTAATTATGTTTTAGGAAAAATGTCTCTATAGATAGGAACTATTTGGTGTGATTGCTACCTTTCATTCTCTTAATTTGAGAAAAGCAAATGCACGCTGAAGATGGCCTTAAAATCTTTTTCCACTATAGGAAATACCCGTTGATAATCAAATTTTAAAGGCATCAAGTTAGCTCATTATCTTTTTTTTCTGTCAAAGACATTTGGTTATTTCTGATCTTATAGATTTTCTGTATGTGAGCTTTAAAATTGTGAAGAATAATTATGAAGGTAAATATAACAGAAGAAATTCTCTGTGATCTCTATGACTTTTGCATAATTATTTCTTCAATAATTCAGGTGTTAGGAATATTCTTTGAGCTAGAACCTGGTCAGTTCTGCACAACACCATTATTAAATGGTCCTGTAATTAATAATAAACATTATGGTTCTTTGAGAGACTAAGGTGAAAACTCTAAATATGCTGCCAGTAAATTTTAGTATTATGAAAGCCACTCAGCCGGTAGACATGAAATTTGCCATCCTGCAAAGTACATTTCCTTTCTTTCTCTTCAAATTTTTGATGACTATGCATCAGAAATACTAAATGATTTTTAAAAACACTGAACCACTTGTAGAATGGGGTTCGAACCCAGATTGCCTGTCATATGATACGATAAGAGCACAATTTCTTTCTGAATAGCGTATTTATGAAACATTTTATATTCATAAAAATTTATTTCTTAGTAGTATAATGAATGAGGAGACTAAGGGCTGACCCAAAGTCAAGGGAGCATTCAGAAGAAATTCTGAAATAATCACGAAATCATTCTGAATGTACAGTGGATTCCCAAAGCACTAAAAATATACTGACTATACATTCAGCTGCCAAAAAGTGAGAAAGAGAGCTCATTAAATTTTGAATGGATAACATTAAAGTCAAAATTATTTATATTTTTATATAGAAACTTTAGGTTACCTTTTACAAAAAAATATATTTGTATTTAGTTGGTTTCCTAACTTTTTTCTTTTTTTTCCCCTCAACCTGGTCCCCTTGACATTTTCACCTTTTCAACATGTTTATCATTTTTTTTTTAAGATTTTATTTATTTATTCATGAGAAACACACACAGAGAGAGAAGGAGAGACACAGGTAGAGGGAGAAGCAGGCTCCATGCAAGGAGCCTGATGTGGAACTCGATCCGGGATCTCCTGGATCACGCCCCGAGCCAAAGGTGGCACTAAACCGCTGAGTCCCCCAGGCTGCCCTCCATGTTTATCATTTTTTTGGCCAGTTCTGAATATAAGATTTATCATAACTTGAGCTTCTCCTTTCATTGTTGTAACAGACCGTGGGGAAGCATTCCCCCTTAACCTCCTCACCTCTGCTGAGGTTTAGGTTTTAAAAATTCCTGGGCATCGCGGTGTTTGAGGACTGGGGTTTGACATGGTTTCATTTTAGATATCTAGAAAAACATGTCAAGCTGTGACCAGGACTTTGTTGGGGCCAGAATGAATTTACAAGCTAGTGTTTTCTAGGATATTTGTATTGATTTTTCTCTAGCAGCTAATCAATCAGTTTCAGTTGTATAAGTGATGGAGCAAACCTTTTTAAGTGTGCTGGGTGAGTGGTGTGGAAACAACACCTTTCAGTGCTGTCTCTGGAATCAAAATGTAGAGATGATGGATGAGCTGTTTTATAGCGATTGTGTGCTTTTTTAGATCTCATTTGTGTGTTGCTACTTTTTCTCTCCCTCATAAATGTAAAAAACCCTCACAGGATAAGTGGCATAAACCAGTTATGGAAAGGTAAATAAATTAAGATATATTCAAAGCAGGGAGAAAGTTTCTTGGTTTTGAGTATTAATGTTAAATTTTTTTAAAAAAAATGAATTCTGTTTTATTTGAGATTTGCAAAGATACTATCTTCTGTGTGTAAGATTAACTATGAAATGCAACTGGAAAACATTACCCCTAAACTTTTAGGTAGGAAAGGATATGAGCAGTATTTGATTTTTGGATGTATGAACCTAGATTGTTGAAGTTGATAGTTTATATCAAGCTACATTTGACTCATCAGTTTTAGCAGTGATTGCTATATATTGATTTTGATCTGTGATCAGAAAAGAGACCAATAATTACATCCTGTTAATTTATATGGCAGTTATTCAAATGTCTCTTTGACTCTTATCTTTTCATTTGTGCAGTGTTCACATAAATTTCTTTCTCCTATAGGATTAATAATGTTACATGTTTGTTATACATTGTCAACTTCCAAGGAGGATTTTAGACAGCTTACAGTAAAGGGTTATGCATGTTAACAGACCCTGAAAATAAAAGCTATAAAAAATGTTTATTGTGTTTGCAAAGAGGGAAGATAATTTTACAAACTTGTGAATCCTGGCTCTATAGAAGAATAAAGAAATAACAGTGATACTTACACTTTGATATGAGTGCATAAAAGGAAGTATATAGTTTATAATGAAGTATGTATATGTTTTGAGACTGTAGGCACAAACAAGAATTATTTTCCTAAGAGACATTGAATAATAGAATAAAAATGCTTTTAGCTGGTCATACATAGAAATTCCAGATAGAGTCTCTACACAGCCTCTTCTGCTGATTCTTTAAAAAAAAAAAAGTATTTTTTCAAAAAGAATTTTAATAGGAGAGCTAAATAAATGTGATGTGTCTAATACATATAACTTGATAGGAGGACATGATGCCTAAATAGTCATGTGTCAGATATTTGATTTAAGTAAGCTGAGATTAATCATTTTGATTTCAGAGAAAGCTTCTTATGTCTGTCTTTGGTAAAGCAGAGTAAAATTTATCTGGCCTTTGTTCAGATCTCTGAGTTTCTAAGACAGGGGATCTTTTTCTTTTGTTTTCTTTTTCTTTCCTTTTTTCTTTTCTTTTTAGCAATAAAGGGAATCCTTTCTCAAATGAAGTTTAAAAACTAAAAGTGGAGCCACCATAGTTGAAGTAGAGTTGAGGTCCTGGCCTCAGGACCTTTAGAATCCAGCCTGAATTGGCCAGCTTAGATTAGTATTTCTTTCTAATTAGTATTTCTTTCTTGCACAGGTTTTTCTGCTATCTGCAAATAGAGCATCCCCATGAAATATTCTATAAGCCAGAGTGGCGTAAGGCAAAGAAGCAATTACCGTTAATTTATATGGAAACAATTTTGAGTATTTTTCAGACCCAAAAAACAACCCCTCTTAGGCTTTACTGATACCTTAGAACAGGCACATCTTGCCAGCAGATACACAAAATAAACAGAGCTAAAGCACAGATGCTCACAGACAGGGTTCTGAGCTGTGGTGGCTCAAGGCTGGGAGGATGAGTGTAGTTTCCTGGGAAGGAGCTTGGATGGGCCACTGGAGCTGCTCAGGGTGTGAGCTGCCTCCTGTCAGGGCTTACTGCAAAACAAATGCTAAATGCTGCTTTCACTTCTCGCCCCCCCCCCCTTTTTTTTTTCTAAAAATGAAAATCCTCTTTGGATTTCTTTCAGTTAGCAGAAGATAGGTAATAATAGGTAACAGTGTAGGTCTTTCATAAAAGCAGAGGCCTAACAGGAACTTAAGAACAACGGGAGACACCTATATTCCTTAATATCCCAGTCCAGTGGGAGATACCTGTGTTCCTTAATACACCTTAATGCAGATACCTGTACTCCTTAATGCACCTTAGTAACATAGCAGACATTTTCTTGAAAATGGCCCTTCTTGAAAGGGCTGGGCAAGTAAGGTTTTTTAGGCTTGGTGGACCTTAAGGCCTCTGTTGCAGCAGTTTATGCCCTGGTAGCGTGAAAGCAAACGTAGACAATGCATAAATGAATGGATGTGGCTGTGTTTCATTAAAGCTGTATTTGTAACAGGATGAAAGAGTTCGTTGGTCAACTTTGGGGAAAGCTAACAAAATTAGAGAAGACTCTCTATGGCAGAATTTCCTGTTATTTGCAGCATGCTAATATAGGTCATCAATCTGCCAGAGAAGGACATGGTCTTTAGGGCCTAATGTTTATCTAGAATACATCGGTGTTTCTCAGTCTGGCTGTTCATTGTAGTCACTTGGTGGTTATAAAACCCAAACCAGACTTATGTCTGTGTCCCGTTCCTGACAGTTGCACCACATTTTTGGTGGACAGGGAGCCCTGCACTTTGTAATATACACGGGAGTCTGATGTATAGCCGGAGCTGAGAACTAGAGTTGAGAACTGCTAGTTAAGAGAATTTTTGGTTGAAGCTGTAAAATGAACCAAGCCTCTCCACATCAGGTGAGAGGGATCTTGAAGAGGAAACTCTGGTCCTTTAGTAAGGAATGAGCTGACTTAGGGAAGTGGGCGGGACAACACAAGTGTTGTCAATTTGCAGACATCACCCTGAGAGTCAACTGATGGTTTCAGAATGCAAAGGTGCTTATGTAAGTCAAAAGGGGCAATGATTTTTGTTATGCCCAAGGTATCACAAAAGGGTCAGCTGACATTTACTAAGTATTTACTGTTCTGTCCGGGAACTGAAAAGATGAAAAAAACAACACATGGTTCTTGTCATTAAGGAGCTCCTCCTACTTTAGAAGGACAGGATAGCAAGTTGGGCTAATGAAAACTAACGTACCCAGAACCAGGAAGCAGATAACAAAAGTCACTGAGCCTTTAACATGTACAAGCACCTGGATTTCCAAAAAAAATCCACAAATCCTAGATTTGTGGGGTGGTGTCCACAAATCAATACTACCTGGGTTACGTCTCCACCTTCCCTAATTCTGGGTCCCCTTTACTAACCAAACAGGATTTCTCAGGATCCTTTTCCACAGAGTTGTCACCACTGCCATTGGAATATGCTTAGTATTCTAAGTAGAATCTACCTCCTGTTCTGAATTCTGGGGTTTCTGTGATGCTGGCAGTCTATGAAAGAGAGAAACCAAGCAGTGATTCCTTCACTGAAGTAACTATTGGAACTATATAGCTATTATTTTTCTACTCATTCAATAAATATTGATTGAACATTTGTCAGAAATAGTTCATGTTTTTGATAATAGGCACATGCTTTAGAAAAGTGAGAATAACAATACATTATTACAATCAGCCTTTGATTACTTATGCCAGTAAGATAGGGAGGCCACTGGATAAAGTTTACTGACAGTGGAACAAACAGCTTATCTTTGTTGTAGGAAACAGAGATGCAGTCCTGAGGCTGTTCAAGCAGAACGGCATTTGTTCATAATTCTCTGGATTTTCCTAGTTCACAGTACACATAATCCAGAGCCCAGAAAACTTGGAGCATCTGGAAATACCTTTTTGTATCCATATATAGGAAATCTAGAGTGTCATCAATCCCTTACTGTTATTGAGGAGCTGTATTTTTTCTCATTGTGTTCTACAAAACAGCTTGTAAGTATGTAAGTATAGAAATATACATAAAATAATGAGATTCTGGAAAAACAGATGAGAATAGAAAAGTCGAGTGTTGACGGGGAATTGCAACACTGAAAGTAGGCTGTAGTCACATATGCAGTGTAAACTCCTGAACTTCTTGAAAACTTATTGTACATAAGGGAAAACAAACAAACAAACAAACTCACTCAGCTTGGCATTAGTGTTGTGCCCAAGATTGCGAATCCGAGAAACCATCAAGGAGCCGACATCAATGCAAGTGCACGAGGATTTATTTGCAAGCTCGAGCTTGGGTCCATGTGTACCCGACACAGTGGAGCAGGGACTTGGACCCCGAGGTTAAGAGGCTTAGCAGTTAGGGGCCAGTGTCCAATGAGATTGTAACACACAGAAAGTTGCATAGTCATGTTGGTCCACACGCAGGTGGCTAATTGAATTACAATTTACCCTATAGTGACCATTTGAACTAGCCTATGACTCTGGTCAGAATTGGTGCACAGGTTTGGCGGGCAAAAGGCAGGGTTTACATTCTTATGAGCCGGTTTTCGGTAAGGGTGTGCTCAGCGGCTTGACTAGGGTCGGGGCGTGCCTTAAGCAATAAGCAGGTCATGTGGGGGTTATAGAGGAGATGGCAGGTGTAGTACAAAATGGAGTTAGTTCTGCTCTGCTTGTCCAGGGGTTAGGGGATTTTTGTTAAATTCCTTGGGTCCCACATTTAGATTTGAAAGATTTTCAGAGTGAGTTCATATAGAGAAACTGAGTGATATAGCACTTCTCAACAGCATTTCTGTAACACTGAAATTCACATGCTGCTTTCTTAAATTTGTGTCTTTTGGCATTCTTTGTTGAAACTTGTAGCCAAGTCCTGAAAAGTGTAACACTCTGAAAGCCTTTCGGGGAAGGCTAGAACAATACATCCCAACTAGTTGTGACTCTGCAGGGACCTGGTCCCACTTCTGAACCTTTTGAGCACTGCAAAGGAATCCCACAGTAGAAACTAATAGTGTAGGGGTTTGCACACTCTGGGTTATCCTATGAGAGGATTCCTTGGAGTGCGGGAAGAAAATATTTAAATTTGTGTTTATTTGTATTTTCTCATCCTTTAAATTTTTCTTTTGCATATATTTTATATTGTACATAATACATTAGTACAAAAATGCATGAGTATAATTAATGACATGCATTGATGGGGATGCATTCTTAAGTTTTTTGACTGATTCAAGAAAGTGATTTTTCAAAATGCAGAGACCACTGATTTAGAGGAACACATGGCCCATTTCCAACTACAAATGCACCTCTTACAGCCAGGCATTTGGTTTGAGTAGGGCACCAGAGTTCTTTGCTCTCTGTTATGGTCTGAAGATGCCTGTATTCTGTGTTGCTTGAGTGCAAATCCTTTTGCTTTTGAGATCCAATAAACAAATAATGAAGTTTATGTCTTTTGGAGAACACTAAAGTACTTAATGAAGACTCTTGCCATGCATCTCTGCCCAGAGGTGGACTCTTTGTCCTCAATGGCACATTTCCCCTTTCCTTCCATCTGTGGTTTAGGCTGGAAGACTCAGCCAGGAGGGTATGGGGCTGGGCATATGTGGCAGTGTGCATATTGGTTTAATAGGTGCTCAATGAATGTTGAATGAGTTGCTAATCTTGAAATAATGGGGCCTGATGAAGTTCCACATGCGACTTGGAACCTATAGTGAAAATATGGCCTGGAAAAGCTAAATTTTAAAGTGGGCAAGAGATATTGCTTAGTTTCATCTGTTCTTCAGGCACAACTAGGTACTGTGTCTTATAACACAGGCTTGATTTTATGACACCAGATATTCAGTGGTGGTGGCTTTCCAAGATTTGCAACAGAAATAATTTACTTTTGGAAACTATTTCCTGATAGTTAATGGGTGTCTATCATTTCACTAAGTGGGTATATCCCACTTAGGTCCACATATATAGTTACAAATAAACACATATTTACTTTGATTTTTTCTTCTTCTTCTAAACAGAATTCTGCAGAAGAGTTTTTGGGGATGGGGGAGAGAAGTTAACCAAAGGTTTGCTTTTAGTGTCTGAGGCTGATCTGTCTCTAGGATCTTTTGGTGAACTTTAACGGCTGCAAGTTAGTTTTGGAAGGCTGTTTAATGGAATTTTAATAGCCCTGGAAAGATGTGAAAGTGATACTGCTACCTGGTGGTTTGTAAACCTGACCTTTGTGAGATGTTTTCTGGGCAAAAGTACGACTTTGTGATGCCAGCAGCTTTTATTGATTCCACGGAGTCTGCAGTTTTCTACCACTGGCTGTCAATTCATCTCAGCTGAAAAATTATTAAATCTCTCCTCCTGCTTGTGTGGATATTAAATTGCAGTAAACATACTTGCACAATGTCAGGTATGGCAAGCAAAATTTTCTGCATGAAAAAAAATATTTGTTAGTAGGACCTTGGCTGTTCTTCAGAGGTTATAAATTTCTGTGCTTCTTTTTATTTGTTGCTCTCTGTTATATATATATTTTTATTTCTCTTGGTAAGTTCCAACACATTTCTTGTTATTTGTAATGTAAGAAAGAAAAAGTTTGATTTAGGTTGCTGGCTTTAAAAAATAAGCCCCTTTAGTTCATCATTTCTGATGTCAAGAAACGAAAGATGAGAACATGGGGGAAGAGGGTTTAACCTGTGAAAATGTAATTGGCAAAGAATGAACAAGATCTGATGAAAAGAATGAATTGAATGAATAAGGGATAGAACGAATGCTTCGATGACCATCCACTCCACATAGATCTTTCTGATTTGTTCAATTTTAGTTAAGGAAAGTGAATGATGCTGTAGTAATAATCATCTATAGAAGTGAATCTTAAGCTTTACTGTCTCTGTGAATAATCCCTGGACCTTTGGGGTTTATATTTAAGGTTGTACTTTCTCTCCCTTTCTCTCTGCTCCTCCCCTCTTTTCTTGCACTCTCTCTAAAATAAAGCTTTAAAAAAAGGGGTGGGGGGCTGGGTACCCAGGTAGCTTAGTTGGTTAAGCATCAACTCTTGATTTCAGCTCAAGTCATGATCTTAGAGTTCTGAGATCAAGCCCAGCATTGAGCTCTGTTCAGGGAGGAGTCCACTTGAGATTCTGTCTCTATCTCTGCCCCACCCCTCACTTACACTCCCTCTGTCTCTAAAATAAATAAATAAATCTTTAAAGAAAAATGGCAGACATGTGGCCACATTCCCAATTCTGTAGGTCTGCCGTTGGACCAGGGATTGTATTTTCAAACCAATCACTACACATGACTCAGATGCATGAGGACTACTTCTAGAAACTTTTGTCTAGAAAACTTTATTTATTAAATAAATACACTGATCAAAATATTCAGTGGAAATGAAGAAGAAACATACCATTGATGTGAGGCAATAAACTAAAAATCTGCATCTCTTTTTCCTACATTATAGATGAAGTGTGTACACTGTTCCTTTCCTGCCACACCTGGCCTTTTATCAGATTGCTGTGTGGAGTTAAAATACAGGTTCTAGGCTTTACCTCAAAAGATTCTGATTCCGTGAGCTAGCCTAAAGCTAGCTACAATGCTGCACAGGTTTGGGAATCACCAGCCTAGATTTTTTTTTTTTTTTTTTGTAGTCTGATTTTTTTGATGGATAAATTTGTATTGATTTTTCTTTCTTTCTTCTTTTTTATTTTTTTCTTTCTTTAATCACTTTTGGTGCTCAGTTTGAATTAAGCCTTTCAAAGCAGAATATCATACTATTATAATTAGAAGCACAAAGGGGCATTTAATTCTCAAACATATTTTATGAAACAAATACATGTATATTGTGGAAATAATTCCCTACTGTGAATCAACATAATTGAAGTAATTAACTAGCTAATTTATTTTTATAGATATAGAAAGAACACGTACATTTGTGTAGTGTGTAAAATATCTTTATTTCCTTGAGATGAGGTAGGCCATTGTTTATTTTTCTTTATTTGAGAAGAATGATTTAAGAAATGCTAAATCTATATGGTAGCTGAAATCCACATTTCTCTAGTTTGGAAAGCACTTAATTTTGATATATTTGTATGATGGAGAATTACACAGTTTTGAGTATTAGTGTTTCCAAAGTTTATAATAACCTGGAAAGTGTTGTTTCATAATTGGGTTAAAAAACATGCTGTAAACCACCTATACTGTACAATCATAACTATTTTTGATAAGTAAGCAAGTAAGTACAGAAAAAGGAGAAATTAAGCCAATATGTTGCAGGGACAAAGAGCATATTAAAATTTTTTCTGCTTTTAACTAAGGAATTGATCCCATTTACAGTTGCAACCAAAAACCATAAGATAGCTAGGAATAAACCTAACCAAAGAGGTAAAGGATCTGTACTCTAAAAACTATAGAACACTTATGAAAGGAATTGAGGAGGAAACATGGATTAGAAAAATAAGTATTGTTAAAATATCTGTGCTGCCCAGAATAATATACACATTTAATGTAATCCCTATCAAAATACCATTGATATTTATCAGAGTGGGAACAAATAATCCTAAAATTTGCATGGAACCAGAAAAGATCCCTGGCAGCCAGAGGAATGTTGAGAAAGACAACCAAAGTTGATGGCATCACCATAGGAGGTCCAGCTACCCTACTGGTAGTATCTCATGAGCAGAGAGATGTGTGGCCAGCCCACACATCCTCTGGCTTCCCCACTGAGACCCCAGACCTGTGAATAAGAAAGCATGTGGAATGTTTCAGCTACTACATTGATTAAGAGAACTGCCTAGCTGAACCTAGCCCAGATTGCAGAATTGTAATATTAAAATTAATGGTTTAAACCACTAACTTTTAGTGCAGTGTGTTGTACAGGCATAAGTATATTGTGTTAGATATTTGTAAGAATATATTTTAATATAAAATTTCATAATATCTTTATTATATTTAAAACACCTTTTAAGATTAGCCAAATATATCCAATATTGCTTCTCATTAAATTAAATATGGTGGTAATAATAGGATCACGGTTTAAACTATTACTGGCATATTACTAGGAACTGTGAAACACAGAATTAAAAATCACAGAGCTTTGATAGCTTATAGTCCACAGTCTAATATGTGAGCCATTCTATCCCTGGATGATAAGACCAGTGACTCAGGTAATCCTAAGGTACTACGTGACATTTTGGTTAAGAACAGAAGAGGTTAACTGCTGTAGCTCATTAGCTCTGAGGCCTTAAGAAAACTGTTTGCTTTACTTTTTCTCAGCCTCAATTTTTCCTATCTGATTAATAGGAGAAAAGCATACTTATTAGCTCATCAGCACAAGTTAATGTAATGCTAAGTCTATGATACTTTGAGAATACTTAGTAAATGATTGCCAATATCATATTGTTCTTGACCATAGAATAAAAGAGCAAGAAGGAGGAAGAAGAACAGGAGAAAATAAGTCAGTGCCTAAGAAAATGCTCTGCCACTATAGTTTACTTTTTTACCCCACCCTCTGTCACATGTCTGTGCCTGGGCCGCATTTCAGAAGAACACTGGACTCCTCACATCTCGAACTGTACATACATCACTTAGGGATTCTGTTAGGCCAAAGGTTTTGTCCCTGTAGGTCTTGGGTGGGGCCTGAGACAGTATTTTAAGCTCCCAGGTGATGCTGGTGTTACAGGTGTTTAGATTGCACTGAGTATAAAGGACCTTTGGAATGACAGATTATTCATGACGTTTTGCATTTTGGTCTTAAATCTCCTCTTCAGCCACCAACTCTCTGCATTCTGTAACACATTATTTGTTCTTTAGTCATGTATATATTTTCTTCATAGGTCCATGGCAGAGCTTGACAGGCTCAGTTACAGTGATTTGTTTTTTTGTTTTGTTTTGTTTTTTAGATTGTATTTATTTATTTATTCATGATAGACGGAGAGAGAGAGAGAGTGAGAGAGAGAGAGAGAGAGGCAGAGACACAGGCAGAGGGAGAAGCAGGCTCCACGCAGGGAGCCCGATATGGGACCCAATCCCAGGACTCCAGGATTGCCTCCTGAACCAAAGGGAGGCGCTAAACCACTGAGCCACCCAGGGATCCCCAGTTACAGTGATTTGTTTCAGTGTTTTGTCTTCTACTTTCCCTCCTATGTGAGAAGGACTGCCTGAGTCTTACTTATTTTTACATGACAGTTCATGTGCAGTAACTGTGTTTTGCATGCACACACGCACTTATGATTGTTATTACTATAGACTGGAAGCTTTGTGTTCCACCTTTTACCAAGCTGAAGTAGTGAATGCTCTCAGAATGAGCCTATTTGAACATTTGGCCATGGGTCCTGGGGTTTGAAGGACTCATCAGCCAGTGCCCTTGATTGGTAATGAGAGAAAGATGGATTGTTCATAGATGTGAGATACTTTAGAGAGGATAATGTGAATTGGGCACAGTTAAAATTATTCTTTTTTGGTGAATATTCATGTATACCCATACTATACTATATTAGCAAATAATGGCAAACTAGATAATATTTAAAATAAAATAAAATGAATGCTTTACATAAGAAACGTTGAAGAAAAGTGGAACCAAAAAGATAATACCTGTTTTCTTTGAAAAAGTGGGTTGCTGCATATTGTATACAAGTGAATTCATTTCTGTTTTTGCATCTAGTTTACTCTGGTTACATCTAGGCTCTGTTTTTCAGACTTAAGATAATTTGTATGTAACAGTCTGACCTGCATTTACAGTTGTACTGACTTGAAGATAGAATTTACTATGTAATTAGTTTTAGTAAAAAGCAGATGGGGGTGTGTGTAGGAGAAACTTGGCACTATGTTAAGTAGAGAAGAAATTGAATAGATTTTTAAGATGATTTCTTTCAGTGTCTTAGTGTAGCATTTGAATATTTCTAGCAATATGATTTCTGCAGCTAAGTTTTCAAGTGGCAAGTGCTCTTTATAAATTCATAAATATTGCAATTACATGAAAATTATACCACTTCTGAATTTTGGAAATCTGAAATGTTTTTGCTGAGATTCACTAACGTTTTGCACTTTATTGTATAGATGACTTAAAACAATAACATTTAAAATAGCTTACACTTTGAGTAGAGATTGTTTTTTTTCCCCTAGCTCATTGGCCAAGGTTAGTGTGCAATTTAATTGTAATTGTTGTTACTATTATTTATTTAACAAAACATTTGTCAGGTACCTATTAAGTGAAGGATTTGTAACAGTGAAATGCTGTGTACATTTCACATTTTCTGTAAGGGATATTAGAACATTCAAAGAAGCAATTTGTAATTAACTATGACTTGGTAACAAGTTACAAAACAAATATGAGTTTTTCTTCACTAAAACACAACTTGCTGAATTAGAAGGTACTGCTTAAAGATGAGGGGCTTGTTCATGTTAATTTAATCAAATATGGACCAATGTATTTCAGGTAAGACAAGGTATTTCTCTAGTTGGGTATCAGCTCATGGTTGACATCTGATGATTTATTCAGCCACCATCTTGCTCATCATTCTTAAACATGGACTCCAGGACGCAGAATGGCTATGACCAAGCAAATAAAAATTTATTTTATATGCTGCAAAATATTTATTGAATTCTACCACCAGAAACATAAAATGAACTCTTCACACATCAGTGGTTTTATTGCTTTTATTTTCATTCTTATTTGTGACAGTGATTTTTTTTCCCCCAATGAATACAAGTATGATTATAAATATAATTCAGATGATAGGCTGTTTTGTGGGCCTTTATATTAATAAATTGTCTAAGAAGTGGGGATCAAATAATTTTCTTTGCGTTTTTACATCTGACTTCACCATGATGTTCACCTTGTGAATTACAGCTGCTGGTGCTCATGTCCCTGTTTTATGGAAGCACAGTGAGGTTACATTGCAAGTCTGAGCAAGAGTCCTGAAACAGAGACTTTCTGATTGATGGGCCAGTGCACTTTGTACTCTAGCATGCTGCCCCTCAGGGAAAGTGTATTCAGATACTTGATATTGCAAATGCATTGCTTGCTATAGAGCAATTTAGTTTATATGATCACTGGGGTCATTTCATCAGATGTGATCATTTTGAGAGAAGCCCTTAGTGGTGTTGCAGTCATAATGTTCTTGAATGGTGGCACTACACACTTCACAGGTCTTCAGTTTCATTGGCCATTATGGTTTCAATAGGTTAGATAACTGTTAAAAACAACAGAATGCTAAAAATCAGATCGAAGGACTAATTTTAGGCTCTAGAAATCTTAGACTACTAAGAGAAAAGGTTTTAATATTTGCTAGGAAATAAGACTATTTAAGTATATTCATTAAGTAGTTCATTAAGGTATATTTAAAAGTAACTGCTTAATTTGTAAAACAAAACAAAATACTCTGGGACACCTGGGTGGCTCAGTGGTTGGGTGTCTCCCTTCAGCGGGGTGTGATACTGGAGACCCAGATCGAATCCTACATGGGGGCTCCCTGCATGGAGCCTGCTTCTCCCTCTGCCTGTGTCTCTGCCTCTCTCTCTCTCTCTCTCTCATGAATAAATAAATAAACTCTAAAAAAAAAACAAAAACAAAAACAAAAAACAGAAAAAAAAAACCTCTTTTCAAATGTGGAAATTTAAAATGTTTAAAATAAAATTCTGGGGTACCTGGCTAGTTCAGGCAGTGGAGCACATGACTTTGATCCTGGGGTCATGAGTTGGAACCCCACATTGGGGGTAGAGTTTACTTAATTAAAAAAATAAAAGAAGGGAAAATTATGTATTCATATTTTAGAAATGTACATAAAATGGATATAGTAATGATGTTAATTGTACAGAAAGATCTGTTCTAATAATAGTAACCTGAGGCCTGGAAGTCATGAAGATACTTAGTTTCTAGTATACCCGTCAGTGGAGCTTGACTGCCTAAAATCTATGTTCTCCTCATGCCACAGACTGTCCTTAGGTATACTGTGCATGTGAGTTTGAAATATATTTGCAAACTGATTCCCATTTTTTTTTTTAAAAGAAGAAAATGGATTCAGAGCCAAACCTGGTACTTAAGAAATGCTGAGTCAATCTAGTTTCTTCTTCAGTGGCCAGTTCTGCCTGTTTTTAATTTTAAGCAAATTGCATTTGCGACCAGCTCTTGTTTTGCTTTACTTTCTGAGAACCAGTGCTCCAAAGAAAGGAAAAAATAAACCCACTTTTGTTCCTCGTTTATTTGCAAACCAGGTCAGACGCCCTTGATTAGCTCTCAGTTGGAGGATAATTTGAACCTTGACAGATTGAACCCAAACAGCAGGGTTTCTCTAGTCTGGCCAACAGATAGAAAAAATAAAATAAAAGCTAATTCCAGTTCACAAGCCGTACAACAGGACTGAATAAATGTGCAACTGTTAATGAATAGCTATTTCAAATATTTACAAAAGGCTCAAGAAAAAAGAAAAGATTAGCATCTTAGGCAGCTGTTCTAAAGGAAACCTATTAAAAATAAACATGATAAATGATGCTTGAGAGCTAATATATCTGTCAAATATCAAATACACTCTAAGGGAAAAAAAAAAACCTGTTTCGGGAAAAAAAAATAAACAAAAACTTTTGGGCATAGCTGTCTTGCTCTGTGGTTGACACCCAAATTTTGTCCTTATTCTTTTTTGAATTTATCTTGTCCAACCCTGGACTACTTATGCAGATCATATTTTATGGATTATAAGGTCATGGGTGAGTGGAATCATTTGAGTTGTGTCTGTTGTGATTGAATTGGTTAGAAACTTTAAAATTCACATATATATCACTTGAATGAAGACATACTGTTAATTGTTATTTTATGGGATTGCAGATGATATAATGGTTTGAATATGATGGTAATAACATTTTAGCATCATGGCAATTGTGCTAGGAAATGCTACATAAAAATGGAAATGATTACAGAGGCAGTGAAGTGTTGTTTCCCAGTGCTGATTACAAGTCCAGTTACTCTTGCCTACGGTGTTACCACTGTCTCAGCTTCTTCAGGGGAAACACTCTTTTTTTTCCTCACTTTAGCTAAAATTAAAGCAAAATGCATTTGCCATTTACTGCGGACTTGCATAGTAGACCTTTGGCATTCAAGATTTACCATTCGTGTTTTTAACTGTTTCTTGATAACTTGAAAATCTGTGGAAAGAAGCACTGTGAATTTTCTGAGGCTTGAATTTGTACTTGAATAGCTGTATTCTGAGACCAGAGTGAAAGATCAAGTCATTTGTCTGCTAAGTGAGTGTAGCCAGCACTTAGAATTCACATCTCAGTGTAATGTAGAGTGAGTCTCTTGCGGTTTCTTAGTTGTTTCTTAGTTGCAGTTTCTTAGTTGCGGTTTCTTAGCACTAAATCTTTGGGTTTTTTGTCCAAGATGTCACCTAAAGGAGAGCCAGTTATTAATGTATATAAAGCCTTTGTGAATTTGGAGATTTGTGGATGGAAAGGTTCCACTGCATTAATAATTGAATATTTGAAAAATGTAACTAATACTTAGTTATTTTGATTTGAGGTCAATTCTAATTAGTAAAAGTGTGACTCTTTACTAGGAGTGTGGATCATTCTGTGAAAGTTCAGAAAGCCCTGTTAATTGGTTGAACGGTGTTCTGTGTGGTATTGGCATCTATGGTGCAGCTAGAAAGCCCTTTGGTCATGCTGTCAACTACAGGCCGGGCACCTTAGGCAGACTGACACATCAGTAGGCCCACTGTATACTCAGGCCATTTCAGGACCAGTGCAGGTGTGTGGCTATCTGGGGCCCCTTCTAGGCAGGGTGCATACTATCAGGGAGATGGTGGTGAAGGCTGACAGTGTCCTGGAACTTGGGGTCAGGCCTGAGCCTATTGCTCTCACCCTCATCCCATGCCTCTCTAGGGACACATGTTGCCTCAGCAGTCTCTTCTTACATCCATTTCCCCTCTGCCCACCCAAAGGGGCATGATTGAGCACTCCATAATTACCTCTCACCTGGACCAGCCTTTAATCACCATTAATTCATTTCTGCCCACTAATGGAAAGGTTAGAAAGGGGAAGGGAAATGACCAAAAACATAAAACTGATATATGGAGGAGGCATGAATAAGTAAGTAGTAATAAAAGGAGAGGGAAGAAAGCTAGCCACATGAGTCTTTTCTTTTAAGCCACATGTTGCTTCCGTATAATAAACAATGGTATGCTGTATTTCTCTTTAATTCTTTGAAATACACACACACATACACACACACACACACAAAGGGAATTACAATATGATTTATCCTTATAGGAAGGGTATTATCAACACTGTTGATATTTTTAAGGATGACTTTCTATTTTTGCTGTGTTGAAAGAGCACTCAATATCACCCCCCATTCTAAAAGTGGTTCTACTGAAACCTGAAAGGGTCTGTTTCTTATTTAGAAAATGCTTTGGTTGGGACTCCATTGATAATGCTAAATTTTCATGCTGTTCTGCAGTTCTCTTAGACTCTTAAACTTAGACTGTCTTTGTACTTCATCATTGTAATTTACACACTGGGTTGGTACATTCTCTTCAAGACAGTTTGTCTTGTGCCTCCAGCTGCTCCCCAATAGCCATTGTGCTGAATAAGCACTTAGTTCAGTATGTCCTTGATACAATTAATGCAGGCATCTGCAGAAGCGGCGGCGGCAGCAGCAGCTGCAGTGCCTTATGGAAGCCAACTTCTGCTTAGCATTGTGATAAAAGAAATAGTTTTGAGCTGGAAGCTAATGTTGGCTTATTTTTAGCATAAAAAGAGTTGCACCTGCCAGGGCTAGCAGAGGACTGAGGTTTGTTGATTACACGGTCTTGTTAGTGCCATTGTTATTGGTAAAATGGGGATGATGTCATCCTTATCAAACTGAATTGGCACCCTGTAGAGTGACAAATAATTTACCCTCTGTGGTTTTATCAGCATGGGCCGCATGTTAGAAGCTAGTGGAGTGCTGAGTTTTCACAGTCAAATGCGATGAAACTGCAGAGGTGTATGAAAATGAAAAGGGATTGATACTTGTAATCAGTGCACATAGTAATGGCCAAGGTGTAATGAAACATAAGTGCACATTTAGGGTAATTATGCTACTACCAGGTGGGGCCCTGGGGCTTTGCACGTATAGAAGCTGCTTGAGGTGGCGGATGTGCGGCGGGGAACCTCCAGCACCATCTGGTAGATTCTCATTTTCTCATTAATTCTTCTGTCCCCTAAGTCTGGGCTACACTGACTTTGAACAGCACTTCATCTGTTCAGTATCTCATCTCATTTTAGTTGGGAGTCGCTTTCAGCAGTGGTACTGATATGATGTAACTCACAATCTCAGCTGTGTGAAATATATTAAAACAAACCATCAAGTCAATTTTTTTTTTTTTTTTGGAGTAAAGCTGACGGCCTGAGTAATGTCCACATGACCATCTGATTCTTAATGAGTCACCACTTATGTTGTTATTCTTAAGTAAAATAGTCTGATAGCTGTTCAGTTTGGCCAGATGCACCTTGTCCTCCCCAAATAATTTATAAATAACAGTATGATGTATATCCAAAAGAGAAAATGTGTTTTCTTCGGTAATTTTTTTAAAATTGCATGTTTTGTTTCTATAAGCTGACTTAGCTTTTGGCTCAAATATAACAAAAACTTATTTTTCAGTCAAGCTGAAGAATATGAAATTATGGTGAGGGTTACACAACAGTATGAATATACTTAATGCTACTGAGCTATACCCTTAAGAGTGGTTATAGGGGGAAAAAAAGTGGTTATAGGGGTTTCTAGAATAAGGAAATGATATTCAAGGCTGTATATTTTACAGGAGAGTAAAATGCTTTAAACCTGCTAAGTTAATTTTTATGAATATTTTCACATAATATTAAGAATAATATATTTGAGGTACCTAGCATGATAGATATGGTTCACATATGGCTGCTTTCTTTATTAATATGAATATTAATATCATGAACATTTTTAATGGAATCTATAGCATCTATTTACATAACCCAAATAGTAATAATAAAGTGACATTCAATGGTCAACTTTTTTATGCTGTGTATTTTATAACAGAGTATAGTGTATCAGAATAATTTGGGCAATCCTCTGGAGCCTGTGGGTTGCATTTAGTTGACATTAGATTAGTGATTTCACAATCTCTTTAATAAATACAAAATAATATTTGTACAGTCTGAGTGGTTCTTTAAGAGCTTTGTATAAACAGTAAAAATACCCCTATTAGAATTTTCCACCAAGAGAATCCCCATGCATTGCCATTTTATTTCCATGAATTTTCCTAAAATGGAAATTGAGAGAGGAAAAAAAAAAAACCATACTAGCTCCTTCCAAAAACTACATGAATGCTCGCTGGGATGTCTCTGAAGCCCGTATTTGTCAGTGGAGTGACAGAGGCTTGGAGAGCTTTTCTGCTGACGACCGTGCTGCCATCTGACAACCTGGTGTCCACATACCTCTAGCTCCATGATGGGAAAGAATAAGAAGTGATTTAATTTAGTGCTTTAAGATGCCCAAATAATTTTTTCTCACATTTGCCTTAGATAAGATTCCTTATTAAAAGATTAATAAGATGTATCTCATTTCCCCCTCCTTTCTGTTTATATAAGTTCATTTAGGGCAGCAAATGAGAAGAGGCTGAAAACTCCAAAATTATTTCCTGGGAGATTAGTTGGTTATTATTTAATATATAGCACGGTGGTGAACAGAAAATATACCAGCCAGTAAACTCCTGAAGTTTATTCATGTGTGTTCAGAGTATTTAAATATCAGGATTTTTTCCCCCTTATACATTCAACAGACATTAGCGAGATTACCTATTTTCCAGGCTGTGAGCTTCATACAGCGCTGAGCAGTGAGGTCATACTGTCTGAATCCTGGCTTGGCTGCGAGCCGGGTGTGTGACTTTGAGCAAGTAATTGAACCTTTCCAAGCCTCAGTCTTCTTATCTGTAACCTGAAAATGCTAATTCATTGACTTGAATGAATTGTGAGAAATCGTGATAATGTACTTCTAGCAGAGGGCCTATAGAGAGGCTCTCAGTGGATGACTCCTGCTGTAGTAGTAATTTTTACCAGCAAATATGGTTAAAATTCTATGCTTTACTATTTTGTTCCCAGAAACCATTACACAGGAAAACACAAGAGTAAGTCATTATCCTGTATTTACCAGCACTGCATATTTCTCAAAGGCAAGGATGAATGTGTACCTACAGTTTCAGGACGGTTAATAGACAAGAAATGTCAAATGAAAGGCGTTAATGAATTAGAAGAAACACCTGTGGATTGCTTCTCATGATGATGGTTTTAAATGCATAAAAACACATAGGATTATAAGAAAACAAGCTACACTGAAATTGCATTACCAGTACATAGGACAATTTTGTGATATAATAGTATATGTTTATCAGTACATTAAATAAGATGCAGCAGTGTGTCTGATGATTATCATAATTTCATAGAAATATTTCAAACTATTTCAAAATATCTAGAATAACTAATGTGATATAAAACTATAATTTCTTTTGGACAAAATCATAGGTGCTGCAGATACCTATACCTTGTTGCCTACATTCATAATTGTAGAAATGCCAAATTTTGGCAGAAGACTAATGAAAATAGAGTTGCAGGTTTTTTTTTTTTCTCATCCAATTCTGACATTCTTCTCCCCACCTCTCAAGTCTGTCCATGAATATATTCAGAGTTTCTTATGCTACATAAGAATCCTTGGTGGAGTATAGGTAAGTTTCACGTAGGCTCTCTCAATGAAGGAAAAAATAAAAACACCAACAACGACAGATGCTAATAAACACACTCATCAACACCAATGAAATAATCCCCAAATGACCTAGATTGGTAGGTTTGTGTTGTGTTGGCTCTTGACCAAGACTCCTGGTTGGTGGGGCCTTCAGTCCTACCCGTGTTGATCCCTTCCTATAAGATGATCTGTATCTTAAAGTTTTAAACAAAGTGGTTCCTTGTCATTTGATTATGACTGCAAGTACACTTGCTGTTTTATTTGGAGTATCAACCTTTCCATAAATTAATATCATTTCCACTTAAGTCTATCTGTTGTCTCATGGGTCCATAATATTCAGTTTACAAACAGTGAATCTGTCCCTTTATCTGTGAGCAGAGTGCTTAAGAACATAATAGGTTTGGAGTCCTTGAATGAAGTGACCCAAGTTATAGTAGATGTCCAAACCAAAATCTGGAAATTATTTTGCCCAAACATGGAAAGATCGAAGCATATTCCTTATAGATTATGGTTGCATTGTTTTATATAACTTTAATTATAGAAGAGAATAGTTACAAAAATGCATGTTTTCAAAACATATTCAGCATCTTGTATTATTGAAAATAGTTTAAAATGTGTTTTAGAGCAGCAATATATTTTTTTAGTACTCTGAAAAGCTGACTTTTCCTAATATGTACTTTCCTGATTATCTTTTCAAAAGGCTAATTCATTACTATAGTTTAGTTTATCAAAATTGTACTCAGAACTAAGTAAAAATAACAGTGAGCAAGAATCATCAGAGTGTAGGAAAGATTAATTTTAGGCTTTCAAGATGGTACTGGGTTACTGAGAAGGTTCCTTGACACTGGGTTTCCAAGGACATGTAGGATTTAGTAGATGGTAAGGTGGCAAAGGGCATTCCCAATCTAGGCTGGAGAAATAATGTGAGCAAATTCTATAAGAGATGGACTTGAATGTTAAAGTCAGGAACACCACACTGTCTGGATTCATGGGCCTGTGGCAGTGTGTGACGGATTTTAGAAAGGCCGAATTGTGGAAGCCTTCTGTCTACAGCTAAGAAGCTTCACCATTATTTTGTAATTACTGGAAAGAAATCAAGGATATTTTAGAATATGGATTTTGAAAGATTGGAGAATGAGAAAAAACACACACATGCATAGTCCCAAATGACTGAGATTTGTAACCTGAATGCCTGGAAAAGGTTGTGTTGGTAGTAGAAATTGAGATCAAAACAGGAGCAGCTTGCTTTAGAGGAAAGGATAATTTTAGGCCTGGGCTCAGTGCAGTGTTGGAAGTCTTTGCAGAAAAATACAGCTGCCCATTCCAAATTCTCATCTGAGTCTCTCTTAAAAAAGTTCAAATTTAGGGGCGCCTGGCTGGCTCAGTCGATAGAGCAAGCAACGCCTGTGGTCTCCGGGTTGTAAATTCAAGCACTATATTGGGTGGAGAAATTACTTTAAAATTTTATATATATACATATATATATGTATTATATACATTATAATACATTATAGCACTGCTTCCAACACCCCCTGAAACAATAGTGAAGATGAAGTATTTTAAACCTAAATATTGAAACATACTTTTATTTATATATAATATATTTATATATTATATATTTATATTTATATATTTATTTATATATTTGTATATTTATTTTCAAGTTTAAATAAAAATTTGGGAGTCAGACATTGGAACAGTAAAGCTGAAGAGGTCCTAGCTGTTTTGCAGAGGTTGAGTAGGATTAAGAAAGTATGGCTGATGTGACAATTAGGAACTCATTGATTATCCTAAAAAAACTGTTGCATTAGAGTAGTCCTTTCCAGATGCTAGTGTGCATGACAATGACCTGGGAAGCCTATCAGCAGATGTGAGAACCCTTATTACAGGTGTCTAAGATCAGGCCACACCTAGACGTCTGCTTCTATTGATCACTGAGATGATGGTGGTGGTAATGATGATAATAATTGAGATATATATCAGAGGATGGGAGGAATGGGGGGGGTATTAGAAGAGAACTTATTATATATCGGGCACAGCTTTTAGTCCATTATGTTTATAACCACGGTCTCATAAGATCCCTGAAAAGTATATACTATAATTTTTCTATTTTACAAATGAGAAAACTGAGTCAGAAAGATGTAACATAACTTGCCCAATTCCTATCGCCAGGAAATTGTCCCTGTGTGGCCCATGATCTCCACCCCTGTGTTATTCCCATTGGGTGCTGAGAATCAGTACCTTCGAATAGGGCCCATCAGAGGCAGGCCCAGGAGGACCATGGACCCAGCCTCACATATACAAAGGCCCTTCGTCAATGTATTTATTTCTGTAGATGTTTTAAAAGGCATTACTTTGTTTCATATTACAATTCTTGTAACACTGTTTTGACCTTGCTTAATTTTTAATACTGTAAGTGACCAGGATTCTCTTAATTTCCAAGAAGCCATTGGTGAGTGATTGGAGGGACATGAGTAGTTAAGGGGAGGTGAGAAAATCAAAGTTAGGGTTTGGAGGTTAAGGCATAGTGGCCGGTCCAGAATTCTGTGTAGAAGGGGCCTCATGGGTGGCAGTCCCAGGTGGGAGGCTGTGGTTTTAAAACAAACACGCTGATTTCACTCAGTTATGTTTATTTGTACTGTCTTGAAGGGCATTGGACCCAAGATGCAGAAGAAAATAATTTGAATTTGGAGTGGCATCAGGGGGAGATTGCCAAACCCCTGTGAAAGCCACTCTTTGGTACCCCCAGCCATGGAAAGAAGAACAGATATAGTGTGGTAAATGATGGAATCATATGGCAGGAGCCGTATTTTTACATAGGGGATTCTTTCGGCATGTTTCTAGATGACAGGGGAAAAGGGAATAAGATGAGTTTAATCTTACTGGAGAGTTGCATCTCGTGTAATGGGACGGTTTCCAGTCAGGTAGGGAAGGACTGTCAAGTGACAAGCAAAAGGGCAGGACAACTGCCTCTCACACGGAGAGGAGAAAGGAGAGTTTCTGTCAGAAAAGCAGAGAAATTCTCAAGTGATGGAGGAAGATTCAAGACTTTGAAAACAAATATTCTCCAGCCCTTGTAATTAGAAGGTAGCAAGGTCACTGCCCAGGAAGCACTGGGGATTTGTGGAGAACTGTTGTAGATCACCTGATAATTCTATGTCTTTGTAGACCTCTGAAGTTATAAGAGAAAGATACTATAGAAGCTCTTAAAATATGTTTCAATATTTAGGTTTAAAATACTTCATCTTCACTATTGTTTCGGGGAGGGGGGGTGGTTGGAAGACTTTCCAGGAGGGGGCAGCAGTGCTATAAGCATTTTATTTGGGTGTTTTCTTTCTCTGTTCACTTGGCTTTTAAAAATCAAGTAATAATGTGTTTTCTGTCTCCGTTGCCTTAACTAATGAAAAAAAAAACAAGATTTATGAAGCTATTTAATAATCGTACGATTTCTTAATTTATTAGTTTCCCATTACTAAACATAGCAATTGTGGAAAATACAAAGGTCCTGAAAATTATCCTTATATATAAGAGTAATTTGAAAAATTTTGGTCTGATTTGGCCTAATTTTGTCCTATCTCTGTGTGTGGCTTGTATAAGAAATTCAAAAAAGGCTTACCAGCTTAAATAGCTTTTAAAATATAAACTGTGGGACTATAGGACTAATTGGGCTTGTTGAAAGAATTTTTAACATATAAACATTAATTTTTATTGAGCACAGACTGAATTGAAAAGGCTAAACTTACATGTTAAAATAATTTGGCAATCTAACTGCAGATTCAAAATTTCTGAAAATGTAAATAAATTAAAATGTAGGCAGTGTTTTGCCATCTGTAATGAATTAGCATTCCATTTTACCAGCTGCTGCTGGGGTTTTTGACGCTGACTCAGGATCCAAACAGTGGTGGGTCGCTGCGGATAAATATAAGGAACCTGTAGTTTCAACTGACAGGGCTGCACTGGTGGTTAGAAAAGTTGTTGCAGTTTTATGTAGCTGAGATTTTTCCACTTAGGGCAGGAAATAGGGATATATTTTGTGTACAGATGTTGCCAGTATATATGAGGAGGAATTGCTGCTAAGGTGTCAGAACATTCAGAACATTCAGAATGCCACTGCTCTTTAGCGAGGGGGTCATCCCTGGAAGGAAAAACAGCAATTTTATCTAGCAGACCTATTTTTAGGCACAATAACAATATTTGTACATTGCTGGGAAATTTTATATCCCAGATTAAGTTCCTTGATATTTTTTCTCCTTGTGTTTCATTTCCAAGGCTTTTATTTTTGAGCATAGAGGAGATAATTTCTTGGAAAGAAATTGAACTTTGAAATCAGACATACCTAGATATGAATTCAGACTCTGTCATGTGTTAGGTGTGTGATCTTGTCAAACAGATTGCCTAAACTTTCCGAGATGTCCTCATCTGTAATAGTGTGATAATATCTACCTGGTGGAATTGTTAAGACAATTCATACTCCATGGAAAGCCACCTCAGTCTGATGGTGTTTGTTTAGCCTGGGAAATGTGTACATGAAGGGAAGAATACAACGATGGTCCATTTGGGGTCACTGTGCATTGGCTGAGGGAATAAGGCTTAATGCAGGTAATCTGTTGATTGCCCATACGACATTAAGATCTGTAATACTTTGGGACACCTGGTGGCTCAGTAGTTGAGTGTCTCTGCCTTCCGCTCAGGTTGTGATCCCAGGGTCCTGGGATCAAGTCCTACATTGGGCTCCCAATAGGGAGCCTGCTTCTCCCTCTGCCTGTGTCTCTGCTTCTCTCTGTGTCTCTCACGAATAAATAAAATCTTAAAAAAAAAAAAATCTATGATACTTTGAATAGTAACTGAGAAGCAGATGTGAAAGTTTACCACTCTATAATATTGTGTCCAAATGGTAGTGTATTCATTTCATAGGTAGGAAATTACTATTCTGGTTAGTATACTTTTAGTATTATTTTTTCCTTTGGTGTAGACTTATTAAAGGGAAAAGTTTTATTTTTATTTTTTTTAAGATTTTATTTATTTATTCATGAGATACACAGATAGAGAGAGAGGCAGAGACACAGGCAGAGGGAGAAGCAGGCTCCATGATGGGAGCCCGAAGTGGGACTCCATCCCGGGACTCCAGGATTATGCCCTGGGCAGAAGGCAGGTGCCAAACCGCTGAGCCACCCAGGGATCCCAGTCAAAGGGAAAATTTTTAGTGAAAGTTTTTTGTTTGCTTCAGAGCTGAAACATTTTGGTTCCTAATGTCAGTGTCATGCAAACTCAATGTATTCTTATTCTATAAGTAATAACAAAGAGATCTGGAATATCTGTGTGTTTGTGTGTGTGTTTATCCCTCTTACCTCTTTATTGTCTGTCTTCTTATAAATTAGACTTCCGGATATTAAAATTTTACATACTAGCCAGAGCCAACTAGAAGTCAATATATGTACTCAATCAACACATTTATTTAGTATATAGTATGTGCAAGGTATTGGACGACCCAGTGGTGCCAGCATATCTGGCTCCATAGAGCTGATATCTGATGGGGTTGGCAGGGGTTGGTGTGGCCTGCTGTGAATTCAGAACAAACAAGCCTAACATTGTGCTGTGGTCCGTGCTGTGATAGGGAAAACTTGTGTGGTTAGGGAAGCTCTCCCGCAGGCAGTGGTACAAAATATGGAACACTTTACTAAAAATATGTTTGTAACAGCGATTATGACTCGAGAATATGAAAATGCCTCAGGTGTTAGATGAGTGGAGCAATTTTGACTCTGACAGACTTGTGCATGTCACTTACAAATCTCTGCAATCTAAGACCTGACCAAATTTAAGGAATTTTTAGTCGAATGTGCTGAAAGTACTCTGGGAGTTTTCAGATCGCTCTTTGTCTGAAATCGCTGTCCTGGTCTCACCAGTGCAGAATTCGCAGGTGTCCTCACGGGCTGACTGGGACCAAGATATACTCATCCAGCTACATACCGGCCAGCCGGAGCTCACTCCCTTCGGGCTAAGACCTGTGTCACTGTTTTGCTGCTGACTCACCATGTCTTAGTCCAGCTGGCCCTAACTCTGCTTCCTCAGCTGTAGATCAGTGTGAACCCAGAGAACGTGTTTATGACCCTGAATGCTTTCTGAGTGTTACTCATCCACCCAGGACTCACGGCTTGCCTCTCATTTTCAGTGTGTGCATTGGGATCACTGTCATTGAGCCTTTCTTCTTTTAGAAGCAGAAACTCTTATTACGTTGTTTTGACTCAGCCCTGGACTATCTGAAGTGTCTGTGTTTGGTGTTATGTGGTGATGATCCTAGCTTCTTAGCCTGGAGATTTAGGCCATTTGTGGTCCTTCTTTGCAGCGGTGGCTGGAACCACGTCACTTCCTGCTGTTCCTGTCAAACTCACCTACGTATACTTTTCCGGATGTGTATCAGACTTCTCTCCCAAGTTGATGGATCTTTGTTGCTCTGGTTTCCTTCCTTTGCCTGAAGAAAAAGGTTCAGGAAAAGGAAGGAAACCTTTCCCAAGCTCAAAATGGCCACACTAGTTTTGGATCTTGCAGCGATTTCTCCCACTAGAAATAAGTTCTCCCCATTTGACACTATTCCACTCTGCCTTCTAGTTACTAATGTTACATCTTGTCGTCCCTACTAGACTGTTAGATGTCATTGTCAGTATCCCATATAGTGTCTTATTCATTTAGGTTCTAAGTAAAGTTTGGTAGTGGGATGCAGTGGGCTCTTAGACTTAAGAGCGTAACAGAGAACACAGCAAGGATGAATGCCCTTTTTATCTGTTTGTCCCAGAAAGCTTCTCCCGGCCCCCGCAGACCTTGTTCCACAGCAGCTCTATCTATGCTGACCTGAACCTGTCCTGCTCCTATTCCTATGTTACAGCAGCTTTTACATTATTGTCTTGGACTCCTTCAGTGTTATCAATGAATCTTTAAAGCCAACCATATCAATCTTATCTCTTGATTTATTTTTAAATAAATCTCTTCTGTCAGTGACAGTTTCACTAGTAAGGGGATAGACAACTATGTGCACAGTCTTAAGATTCATGTTCAGCTGGGCCCTCTTCGAATTTCTGTACTTCTGACAAAGCAATGCTCCCTAAAAGCAGCAAAGAACACTTTGGTAGGAGGAGGAGGGTATAGTAAGAACTTCCAATTGGTTTTAAAGTACTGGTACTCCATGGTTAGGGGGAGCACCTATTGGGTGCGCATATCTGCTTAAAACCTCTCAAATAGTATTTCCTATCTGTTGTGTATAAGGCGCTTCACCAGTTTTTAGGACATTTGACTTTCAAAACCATTTGGGTAAACCTTATTCCTCCTTTTATAGATTAGGAACGTGAACTTCAGAGATTCACGTGGGAAGCACAAAGGTATCTCGGGGCAGGTTTACTCTTGTCTCTGCTGGGTGTTTTGAAGTTAAAATTTCACTCTCCTTCAGCACTTGAAACTAGTAAATTCCTTCCTATCATTCCTGGATTTCCTACACTTCTCATTCCTGATCTCCTCCTTCTTCTCTTGCCTCTCTGGTTCTAAAATTGTCCCTGATTCCCTGGACAGGTGGTTCCCATTCTGTTCAGTGATCCCTGTTCTGTGTCCCGGAGTCATGTTCAGTAAGAGAATCCCACCTACCCAAACCAAGAGGGTGATCAAGTTTTTATAGAGCCTTGTCCTTACGCACAACTAAAAGGTTTACCCTGAGTGTTGGTATTGGAATTCAGTATGAAAGTTTGATCCTGATTATCTTTTTTTGTATTTCTAACCTTTCTTAATATTTTGTTTCCTGTATTTTAAGTCCACCTGCCCCTTGTCTTCCTCGGCTTCTGGCCTCTTCTGGGTGTTAGGAGCAGTGCTGTTGGCCATGTTCTTGCCATTGTCTTCCTGTCTGAAGACATTGTTTTGTGCACCAAGATAGTAGTTTTAATTTTTTTAGAGGCTGTGACTTTAACAGTTGAGTTTTATATGTGTGTGTGTGTTTTATATTTATATATGTATGTAAATTCTATGTCTTACATGTCATACAAATTCTGTGTCTTACACATCACGCAAAGAAATACTCAGGCATATTTTATTATATTGGCATTTCTGTAAGCAATTCCCTTATGCATCAACATGAAGAAGCTTGCCAAGGGCTCCAGAATACTTATATTGGGAATGTGAAGTAATAGTAAGTAGTTCTACACATGTTTTGTTAACCCTATCAAAGAAACTAAATTCTTTTAGATTTTACAATATTTTAATATAAAACTGAGATGCTGTGTCATAATACTGGTTTCTCTGTTATTTATACATTTCTCTGTGACCTATAACTTATGCAGTATACATTAAGCCCCTGGATTTATATATAATATGGGTCTGAAAATGATTTGAAAGTTGATTATCCATTAAATGGACTAGTGGTTCTCCATCCAAGTGTGATCCCAATCCAACAACATCAGCATCTTGGTTCTCCAACTTTAAAGGACATGGCAATCAGCACCAGGACTTGTTAAAAACACAGGTTGCTGGACCCCATCCCCAGGGTTTATGATTCAGTGAGTCTGGAGTAAAGCTTGAGTATTTGTATTTCTTTCAAGTTCCGAGATGATAGTGATGCTGCTGGTCTGGGATAATACTTCAAGAAACACTGAAAAAAGACCTTCTTTTCTCCGTTGGCATGTGATTCCTTCTTTACTCATATATTTATCAGCATATATTCTCTATATATATGATAATCTATAAACCTTCATTTTTGGCACTTTCCGCTGCACATTTCTACTAAGAATTTATTGTTAGCATACTCTTTTTCTTGTGAATGGACTCTCTTTATCTGTTATATTTTCTAACTTTATCACATGTAGATGGGCAGGCTATTGATTCTGCTATATTTATCTAGACATTTGATTGAACTTTCTCATTAATTATTAATCCTGTAGCTTTTTAGTTGATTCTTTTGGGCTTTTTAGGTAAACAACCATCTTACTTCTATTTTACTCTTTGAGCTCCACTTATTCCTAAAATGGCTCTCCGTGAAATGTTTTTCCTGTCTGCTAGCATGTTGCCATTACTTTGTTGTTGTTACGGTTTTATTTCTTAAGTCTGTCCTCAATTCATTTTTCTGTAATCTCAAATCTGCTGTTTCTGCCTCCGAAGCAGTTAAATTTTTTTTTTTAAATTTACACACTGAATTTATTCTTTTTGGAAATTTTAACTGCCACTACAATCAAGATACCAAACAGCTGTACCCTTTGCAAAATGTCTTCCTTGTCCCTTTGTAGTCAAACCCTCTTCTCACTGCAAGCCCTGGTAACCACAAATTTGTTTTCTATTCCTACAGTTTTGCCTTTTTCAGAATGTCCTATAAATGGAATCATATAGTATTTAGCTCTGTGAGTCTGGCTTCTATCACTTGGCATAATGTGTTTGAGATTCATCCATATTGTGGCCTCTTTGTTCCTTTTCATCACTGAGAGGTATTCCACAATATGAATGTACCACAACTTGCTTTCTGATCACCAGATAGATGAAGGACCTTTGGATTGTTTCCATATTTGAGGGATTATGAATAAAGTCACTGTAAGCATTTCACATACAGATTTTTATGAGACATTTCCAAGGTAGTTTCTGATTTTTTTCACCAGGTTTTCATTCTCACGTAGTCTGCATTTATTGTGTTGTATTTTCTTTTCATAATGGCTTCCTCTGATTTCTAGAGTTAGTATCATTTTCTGTGTTGTTATTAAGAACAAATTTCAGAACTGAAAAAAAAGTTTTTTGATTTACATTTTGTATTGTGAGAATAGTCTCTTTCGCATTTTGATTTTTTCCTTTTGCTGCTGAATTTTTTAGGCTGTGTGTTTTCTTTGCTCATTCTTTTTAGTAGAAAAGTCTATAGTTATTTGTGAGGTATAAACACAATAAGATAATTCAAATATTACATGAGTTCTAACACAGATTGGTATAGGGCCCCACCTATGATTCTTCCAAAAGAACCTTCCCAAATCTATACCGAAGGAAACAACAAAACCCAACACTCAGTAGGTGGCTAGATGGGAAATGGAGCAGTGAGGAATTGGATTGGAGCTATAGGCATGTGCCTCTTCTCATATTTCTCTGAATTTTTTTTTTTTTTTTACCAGTTGTTGGATTTTAGTCAAGACAAGTATGACTGATTTGAGGCATCTGTCCCTTTCTCACATGTGGCAGGCAGAATGAAAATGTGGTCCCCAAGATTCTCACCCTTCTGCTCTACATAACTCATGTAATTCCCTCCCCTTGAATGTGGAGGGGAATCTGAATATAATGATGTATTCCTCCAGTGTTTTTGTAACCACTGGCCACATGTGGCTGTTGAACATTGAAGCATGGCTAATGCAACTGAACAATTAAATGTTTTATTTATTTGTTTTTAAGTAACTTAAAACTAAATAGCCATATGTAGCTAGTTGCAGCTCAAGTTAGTAATAAGCTTGCTGAAATTGGAGTAAAGTATACTGATGTCTGCATTGTACTTTGAAATTCATAAGTAAGTATAATAAAATGTTGATCACAGAATCTAGGTGGTGGCTCTGTGGGGTTCATTATAAAATTATTTCAACTTTTTCTGTATATTTGAAAATTTGTGTAATAACATGATGGGAGAAATCTTTCAAAGGATTTTACTGAAAAATTAATCATACCCTGTGGAGAAAAGTCCAAGACCAGATGGCTTGACTGGTGAATTCTACCAAACATTTAAAGAAAAATTAACACCAGTCCTTCTCAACCTCTTTCAAAAAGTAGAAGAGCAGAGAACTTTTCTTAACTCATTCTCTGAGGCCATGATTTCTCTGACAACAAAGTCAGACAAAGACATTATAAGAAACTACACACATAGGAGTATAGAGGCAAAATCTTTAGCAAAAATACTAGGAGATCATATTCCATAGAATATTCAAAGGATTGTACACCTCCACTAAGTGGGACTTAGTCTGGGAATGTAAGGATGGCTGAACATAGAAATTTGATCAGATCAGTATAATACATGTACATATTATAAAATATCTAAGAATAAACTTAACCAAGAAGCTGAAAGACTTGTACTCTGAAAACTCTAAAACATCAATTAAAGAAATTGAGCATGACACGAAAGGAAAGATATTCCATGCTCATGGACTGGAAGGACCAACATTGTTAAAATGTCTATACTACCTGAAGCAATCTACAAATGTAATGCAATCCCTATGAAAATACAATCAACATTTTTCGTAGAATTAAAACAAATGATACTGTTTGTATGGAACCACAAAAGACCCTGAAAAGCCAAAGCAATTTTGAGAAAGAAGAACAAAGCTAGAGCTATCACAATCCTAGATTTCAAGATATACTATAAAGCTATAGTAGTGAAAGCAGTATGGCATTGGCACAAAAATAGACTCAGAGATCAATGGAAGAGAATAGAAAGCTCAGAAATAAACCCACACATATATAGTCAATTAATTTATAACAAAGGAGGCAAGAGTATATAGTGGGACAAAGATTGCCACTTCAATGAATGGTGCTAGGAAAACTGGATGGCAAGATGCAAAACAATGAAACTGGAACACTTTCTTACACCATACCCCAGAATAAGCTCAAAATGGGTTAAAGACCTAAATGTGAGACCTGAATTCATAGAATTCTCAGGAGAAAATATAGGCAGTAATCTCTTAGACATTGGCCATAGAACTATCTTTTTAAATATGTCTCCTCAAGCAAGAGAAACAAAAGCAAAATTAAACCATTGGAACTACACCAAAATAAAAAGATTTTGCACGGCAAAGGAAACCATCAACAAAATGACAAGGCAGCGTACTGAATGGAAGAGGATATTTGCAAATGACATATTTGATAAGGGGTTAAATCCAAAATCTATAAAGATCTCATACAACTCAACACCAGAAGCCCCAAATAACTGACTAAAAGTTGTCAGAGATCTGAATAGACATTTTTTGAAAGAAGACATAACAGAGGGTCAATAGACACATGAAAAGATGCTCAGTCATCACTAATCATCAGGGAAATACAAATCAAAACCACAATGAGATCATCTCACATCTGTCAGAATGGCTAAAATAAAATACTTGTATGTCAGACATGACATAACAAGTATTGGTGGGGATGTCAAGAAAATGGAACCCTTGTGCACTATTGGTAGGAATGCAAACTGGTGCAAGCCACTGTGGAGAACAAATATGGAGGTTCCTCAAAAAATTAAAAATAGAATTCCCATACAATCCAGTAATTCTAGTACTAGGTATTTACCCAGAGAAAACAAAAATACTAATTCAAAAAGATACATGTGTTCCTATGTTTATTGCAGCATTGTTTATAATAGCTAATATATGGAAGCAACTCAGGTGTCCCTGGATGGATGAATGAATAAAAAGTGACACACACACACACACACACACACACACACACACACACACACACAGTGTTACGTTACTAAGCCATAAAAAGCAACAACATGGATGAAATAAGTCAGACAGAGAAAGACAAATACCACATGATTTCACATGTGTAGTTTAAGAAACAAAACAAAGAAAAAGAGACAAACACAAAAACAGACTCTTAAATATAGAGAACAAACTGGTGGTTGCCAAAGGGAAGGTGGGTAGGGGGAGTAGATGAAACAGATAATGGAGATGAAGAGTACACTTACTGTGATGAGCATTAAGTAATGTATAGAATTGTTGAATCATTATATCTGAAACTAATATAATTTTGTATGTTAAATATATTTCAGTTAAAAAATATCCCAACAAATAGTGAAGAGGAAAAAAAAAAGATTATCTCGATGCAGATAAGGCATTTGACAAAATTCAACACCTCTTTATGATCAAAAACACTAAAAAAAAAAAAAACAGTAAACAAAATACCCTGAAAATAGGAACTTCTTCATGATGATAAGGGGCGTTTATGAAAACCCACAACTAATATCGTAGTCAGTGGTGAAAGACTGAAAGCTTTCCCCCTGAGATTAGGAACAAGGCAAAGATCCAAACTTCCACCACTGCTGCTTAATATTTTACTGGAAGTTCTAGCCAGAGCAATTAGGTAAAATAAATAAATAAATAAATAAAGTGCATCAAAATCATAAAGGAAGGAATAAAAACTTTCTATGTTCACAGATGATGTTGTGGTATCTACAGAATAGCTCAAAGAATCTTTAAGAAAGTAACTCAAGCTAAAAAAAAAGTTGTAGTTACAAGGTCAACACACAAAACCAGTTGTTTTTCTGTGCACTAGCAGTGAACAATCCAAAAATGAAATTAAGAAATCAGTTTCATTTGCAATAGCATCTAAAAGAACAAAACATTTGGGAATAAATTTAACCAGGGAAGTGAAAGAATTGCACGCCGAAAACTTAAAACATTACTGAAAGAAACTAAAGACTTAAGTAATGAGAAGATATTCATGTTTATGTATAGTAAGACCTAATATTAAGATGTCAGTATGGTTCAAAGCAATCTACAGATTCAACACAATCAGTATTCTGATAGCTGTTTTTGCAGAATTGGAAAAGTTTATTCTCAAATTCATGTGGAATTACAAAAATAAAACCAAAAGCCAAAATACACCTCACAAACCCCAAATAGATGAAATAATCTTAAAAAAAGAATTGAGGGACCCCTGAGTGGCTCAGCTGTTGAGCGTCTGCCTTTGGCTCAGGGCATGATCCCAGTCCAGGGATCGCGTCCCGCATCAGGCTCCTTGCGAGGAGCCTGCTTCTCCCTCTGTCTATGTCTCTGCCTGTCTCTCTGTGTCTCTCATGAATGAATGAATGAATGAATAAATAAATAAATAAATAAAATCTTTTAAAAAAAGAATTTATTTGGAAGACTCATACTTCCCAATTTTCAAAGTTGTCATAGAGTTACAGTGATCAAAAAGTGTGGTATCTCCATAGGTATAGACATATAGATCAATGGAATAGAATTGGCATTCCAGAAATAAACCCGTCCCTTTATGGCCATCTAATTTTTAACAAGGTTACCAAGTCCATTCAGTGGAAAAAGAATAGTGTCCTAACCAGATGTTACTGGGACAACTGGATTTGCACATGCAAAGAATGAAGTTAGACCCTTGCCTCATGCCATATATAAAAAGGAAATTACAAATTAAAACCACATTCAGAGGGACGCCTGGGTGGCTCAGCCATTGAGTGTTTGCCTTTGCCCCAGGGCATGATCCTTGAAATCCCAGGATCGAGTCCGACGTCGTCGGGCTCCCTGTGTGGAGCCTGCTTCTCCCTCTGCCTGTGTCTCTCATGAATAAATAAATAAAATCCTTTTTTTTCAGGTTTTTTAAAAAATTTTTATTTGTTTGTTTATTTATTTATTTATGATAGTCACAGAGAGAGAGAGAGAGAGAGAGAGAGGCAGAGACATAGGCAGAGGGAGAAGCAGGCTCCATGCACCGGGAGCCCGATGTGGGATTCGATCCAGGGTCTCCAGGATCACGCTCTGGGCCAAAGGCAGGCGCTAAACCGCTGCGCCACCCAGGGATCCCCCAAATAAATAAAATCTTAAAAAAAAACCCCACACATTCAGAGATAGCATTTCACACCTGCCAAGACGTCTGTAGTTTACAAATTGGAAAATAAGTGTTCCTGAGGACATGGAGAACTTGTAACATTCAGAACTTGTAACACTCATACATTGCTGGTAGCAATATAAAAAGTAGCTCCTCCTCAAAAAGTTAAATACAGAATTACCACAAGATGTAGCAATGAACTGAGCTGGGCATCCCACAGTGGAATATTATTCAGCAATTAAAGAAATGAATAAGAAATAATAGGGATTTATCTCAAAAAACATAGGGGGTGAAGGAGCATTATACAAAAAAGAGCACAGGGCATGATTCCATTTATATGATTCTCTAGAATAGGCAAAACTAATCCATGATGGAGAAGTTTTCAGTAAATGTGTTGCCTCTGTGATATGGTAGGAGAGAGAGAGTAGTGGAGATTGATAGGTATGTAGGTTCAGGTTTCAGAGGAGTGCTAATGTTCTGAATCTTGTGAGAAATTTGGGTTCTCTCTGCCCAAACTCAATATCTGTGCATTTCATTTTATGTAAATTTTGCATCAAATAAAAAATACGCTCCAGTTCATGACATGAAGAAAAAAATAATTCTGGGCTTTGATGACAGTCACGTGGTGACATAAAACAACCACATGTTATGGGGCTGTCACCACTGGCCTTGGGCAGTTACAGCCTGATGTACAATGCACTCACCATGTAAGGGAATAACTTAGTGCTTTAAGCTACATCTTGCTTGGTGTTTCTTACTGCTTGATTATCAATTTGTAGACTGTTAGCAATATGCAAAAATGGTGTGTAAGGAAACTTTCCCTTCTCTAGAACCTGTCTACTGACAAAATTGTTGGTGCCCAGATTTGAGCTTTTTAAGTGGTTGTTTAAAAAAAAAAAAAATTAAAGTTCAACAAGACATGGAAGTAGTGCACAATAGATAATCTGATATATTTTCAGGAATGAAAGAGTATTCATAAAAATCATGTTTTTCTCTTGATGTCCATTGTAACTTCAAACAATCTGATGGAAAATTTAGTTGTATTCAGATCCTTCTGGTGACATCCAAATTTTTCTTTCCTGAGCTCTCCTGTATTTCTTTAACATTGCTTCAAGTAAGGATCACCTGTAGCGTTGGTTCAAAATAGGTATTTCCTACACTCTCCTCCTAGAGAGTCTGCCTCTGTGGGGGAGGAGTGGGGATCATGAAATTTGTCCTTTCAATAAGTGCATCAAATAAATCACGTCAAATTGGGAAATGTTGCTTTCAGATTGTCAGTAAAGGCACTGGACAGAAAATACTCCTGTAGTCCCTAGTGGTGACCAGTAATTGCTTTTTTTTTTTTTTTTTAATTTTAATTTTATTTTTTTATTATTTATTTATTTTTATTTTTTTTTCAGTAATTGCTTAAATCCAATACGACAATAATAAAAACAGTGCATATGCATGATGTTATTGAATATCAGTTACTGTATTCCAAACACTTCTGAATGCTTTGGTTGTGTTACTGGTTTAAATTGTCACAAAACCTGGAGGTGCTATGATTATCTCATATTACGGATAAGGAAACCGTTTCAGAGAGGACAAATAGTTTGCCCTCAGTCACAAAGATAGACAGTGACAGGGTCAGGCTTTCAATCCAGAGATGCTGGCTACAGAGCCCGTGCCTTTGCCAGTAATTTGTTTGGCTGCAGCATGGGTTCTAGAAGAGTGGCTTCTTCTGAAGAGTGGGAAGGGGTCTTCTACGGTAATGAGGTGTGATGGTTAGTTCAGTTGCCTCAGCGCTTCCTCCAGGTACCTGCTTACCACCTGTCTAGCACTAGCGATCTTGAACTACAGATGGGTTGGCAGGCTTTGTTTCTGCCGTGATCACTCGTTAGCAGCAGGGCCGAGGGCATGCTGAAGCCTGTCCTTGCAGCGACACTTCAGTGGTGTGCGGAGCCCAGGGGGTGAGGCCAAGTGGTGTGTCAGGCCTCCTCCGCTCCTTTTCATCCCACCCTTTGCTGCCCAGTCTGCGTATTTCCATGTGCCCTTGGGGCTTGCCTCCTCCTTGATGAGTGTCTGTTTTCCTTTTTACAACTGATTCTTACCTCAAGAGAGTTTTTTCCCCGGTTCCACTTTCACTCACTGTAACCTTTGTCCGTTGTTTTGTGTCTTTCCTTTTCTGTAGCACTTTGAGACTTCTGGTTCTTGTGTATCTCTGTTAAAAAGAGTTGCCTCCACCTCACACCTATGGGGAAACCTTACCAAAAAGTTGAGCTCAGATTTGATTAAGGTAATGCAGAAGCCATGGGGACGAGGTAAACTCTGCCTCAAGGATGCCTTCAGTAAAGCCAGATGTGAGAAACTCCTTAGGAACAGAGATGTAGTTTCTTTGTAAAGAAGAGGTGGGGGATGGGGGAGGGAGGTGGCAGGGAGAGGGAGAAATGGAAAGACAGCCTCATAGATTACATGGTATACAAGAAAACTGCAGTTTGTGGATCACATATGGATCCCTAAACTGTGTGAAAAATGGACAACTAAAAAACTGAATGCTGATGATTTAAAAAATTGTTTAAAAACATTTTAGGTGTGGCAATAATGAAATATTTATAGATGAAACAACATAATCTTGGTTTGCCTCAAAAATTGGTGGCCGAGGTGGATGGGGTGGACCTATGGAGAGGTGGCCCTGGGTTATGGTTGTTGAAGCTGGTTCATGAGTACATGAGGACTCATTATGCTCTCTGATCTACTTGGGTACATATTTGAAGTATATTTGGTTATATATTTCTATGATAAAATATGCTTATAACCCTTCTTCCTCTGCACAAACCTCCAGAGCTAACAAAGCAGTTCTTACTTTAGAATTGCTGTAAGGAGTTTTCATTTCCCTCATCCTAACTCTTCATGTCTACCTTGGCCTGGGAAGAGTTTTGTCTCCATATTTTCTGGTGGGGTCTTTCCAGGCACACTGAACTTTCAGGGAGTAATTGCCTTAAGCATCTGTATTAACAAAGTCTGATCGAATTGGGTAATTTGAGTGAAATTCAACTGAGGCACCATCACGTGGGTGAGCACCTCCAGGTCTTGCATGAAACATCTGCTCTTGGTTACAGGGTGACGAAGGCCAGTCTTACTGATTTACCTGAGTTGAAATTGAGGGAGCAGGTGCAGAGTCACTTGCTGCTTTTGTCCTGCACCTGCCTTACCCCAGGTAAAGGAGAAACAGCTGTCGAAAGCAGAATAGCATTACCCTGTAGGTGGGTCTGGAACGATCCCAACTATGCAGCTCCCTGTGCAGCCTCATTTTTAATAGCTGATAGTTTTGACTTGGCATCACAAAAGCAGCACGTTAGGACATCTTAATCAGGTCCTCAATTCTTTGGGATTTTGACTGGAGTCAGTAAGATAATCACAATTCATTCAACTTGCTGTCCTGAATGCAGTTTATAGCTCCCTGCCAGTGAGGTATTGGCTGGCCTTTTGCCTGCCTAAGAGCAAAAGAACAATAGGGTTCAGTGCACCTGCCTCCACATTGTAGAACTAAATGGTTCTTGGCATATTCAATTTAGATCTCATGCCTGTAGCAACTGTTTTTCAATAATTACGATAAAGAGTAAAGGATATATGGAATGTTGAGGCTGGATAATTTGAGTGGGGAGGGCCTGACGCCAGGGGAAAATAATGTCACTTTTAAAGTGTTTTTGCCATCTTGCATAGTTTTTTGTTGTGTGTGTGTAGCTGCATTTATCAATATTGTTTCCAGGCTTTTCTCTTTGGTCGTATGTAAAATGTATAATAGTTCCAGGTATTTTTGCAGTCAGATGAATCACTGGTCTCCTATTTGCTGAATCTGTGTGACTTTGAATGCGTTGCTGAACGTCTCTCTTCTCAGTTGCCGCTCTGCAAAATGAGGATAAGACCAAACGACCTTCTTGGAACCATGGTGGGAATTGAATGAAAAGATGTATGGGAAGGGCTTAGCAGCAGGCAAAGTGCTCCAAAACTGATGATGATGATGGTGAGGAGGAAAAGGAGAAAGAGTTGGAGAGAAAGAAGAGGAGGAGAGATGGAGGAGGAAGGAGGAAGGGGGAGTGGGAGAAGGATGGTATAGTAGTATGTGAGCAAAAAGATTGGGTATATAACTTTGAACATTTCTTACTAGAGCAGAAATGAACATTATTTTATGCTAACATTACAGTCCTTGTCAAGCATTCAAGTGGTGTGATTATAAATGAAATGTGAACACACAGAAAGGAAACATGATTCAAACTGTTTGACATATAATTGTGTACTAAGTACATTTTAATCAAGAGGAGAATGGAATTGTTGTCAAGGATATTGGTAGTTTGTTTGCTTATTGACTGTGTACTAAGTATCTGAAATGTTATTTTGGAGTCAATCTTATGAGTAATTTCTAGTTCAGAGTAGTATTGACCTCAACTATTTGATTCTTTAAAAAAAATCAGCTTAACAACTTCTTAGGTATTGTTTTGTAAATCATTGTATGTATTTAACAAAAATTATTTATTCCTATCGTACCATTCAGATAGTCTTCTTAAATTAACAGTGATAAATTTACTGGCATTAGAAATTGAGAGAATTAACCTCTCATTTTACATTTTATACTTTTTTTCTTTTTCTTTTTTTCTTTTTTTCTTTTTTTTTGGTGTGCTTTCAAACATAGTACATGATTCTTCAAGTAGTAACAGGAGGAAGAACACATTAATGCCTTAAATTTTTAAAAAGTCTTAAATTTAAGGGATTTTTTTGAGATTGTTGTATTTTAAGAGTTTTACATGATGACCAGGGTTCCTGGGTGGCTCAGTCAGTTAAGCATCTGCCTTTGGCTCAGGTGATTATCCCAGGGTTTTGGGATTGAGCCCCACATTGGGCTCCCTGCTCAGCGCGGGGAGTCTGCTTCTCTCTCTCTCTCTCTCCACCTGCTTGTACTCTCTCTCTCTCTGTCAAATAAATAAATAAAATCTTAAAAAAAAAAAAAAGGATTCTGCATGATGACCTTCTTTGTAAAGGCTTCTCTTTCGAATCAGAGATTTTCCACTTTCCACTTACACAAATTGGAATGTTTTTTATTTCATATTTGAGTGTTACACATGTAATAATTGACCCCATATTTATAGAGATAAACCATTGATTTATACAGATGACTACTATTTTTATTTATACTCTATGTAATTTCTAACTGTAGTTTTGACAAAAATAACACATAAAATACATAATATAATAGAATAATACTGGTGTATTTTCCACAGAAAATGATTAAATGTTAGTATTTAATCACACACTCTTTAGATTTTTTTTATGAAATAAAATGTTACAGATAAACATGAAATTCCCCGTTATCTCATAACAGGTTTTATTCTCCTTCTCTTCTACCAAAAGTAATTGCTGTTAAGAATTCAGTGTTTATCTATTGTGTATGTAGGTCTATGTATGTTTTATAAGTTTAAAATGTTAAAAAATGGTTTCATACTTTCAAATATTTTTCAAATTTTTTCTTCTCAAAATTTTGTATTTTAGAGCTCTTCATGTTAGTTCACCTATATTTTTCACTCATTTTAATAGCTCTATAGTAATCTATTAAATAAATTTACTATTCATTCATTCATCTGGTGATGGACATTTGGATTATTTCCAGTTACAAACTGGAAATTGCATGAATATTGCAATTGTACTTATTTCCTTGCATATAAGCATGTGGGAGTTACATCAGGGTGTGTTTTCTCTAAGTGAAATTTTGGGTTAATGAACGTGCTTATTTTCAGCTTTGCTCAATAGACCCAAATCCTCTTATATACTCCTTCCAGCAACATATAAGTATTTCTATCTCCCCACATCCTTACTCAGCTATTCATTTTTAGAACTCAGAATTATAAAATGTCTATCAGAAGGATGAACTTGAAAAACTTATGTATTCTGTGTATTTGTGTAAGCTTATAGATACATAGATAACTAAATGGACAGACAGGCAGTGATGCATTTGCTCAGTGGGGATTTAGCATCATTGTGTTGATGATTTCCTTTAGGATTATTTCAGAGTTTTCTAGTAATGTCTAACATTGGCGGTTGTGGGAAGTCTGTTGAGAGTCTCTTTCTCTTTAGCTTTAACTGCCACTATTTATAATCAGTCATTCCTGAAAAGTAAAGGAATGGCTTTCCATAATAACCTACCCTAATGTAAGCACCACAGTGCCCCTATACACACTCAGATACATGACGGCCTGTAGAAATATGTATATTTTGATAGTCATGCCTTAAAACTGTGTTCTACTTTCTTTACCCAGCAGCCCTTTGGAGGAAGTTGCAAGTGTTATTTCCCTGTTTTCACTACAGCTTCTGATAGGCTGCCACTCACAACCAGGTCTCCAGTAACACCAGAGTGATGTCAAAGGAGAATCAGCATTCTGGGCAGCAGCTGAAAGGGATACTGACAGATAACCATTATGAGGTTGGGATTCGGAAGTAACTTTTTTCTTTTCAAATAATTTTATAAAATTTAACAGTAGGGTGTGGGAGAATAGATAACCAGGACTTGGCAAAAACAATTAGCAAGTAAAATATTTACATTCTGTCCATTTGATATAAAACGCATATTTTCACAATTGCTTAGGTGAGTGTCTTCCACTGTTAAAGAGTGAAGAATACTGTTAAGTCAGTAACGAAAGCTGTGGATTGGGTTTTGTGGTTGACAAATAAATATGTATAGTTGAATTTGATTTGTGAACTCATCAAATTAACATGGTTCTTTTATTTTTCAGTTAACATTTCAATTTAGTTTAGGCTTCTCTGCCTCATTGTTGGGGCCTGAGACTCCTAGATGTTGTTAAGTTGGGTATGGAGTGTGGGGAGAGAGGAATCACCAGGGTGATGATTCCTTACCTTTCTCAAAATAAACTCCTCTTCTCAGAGAACTGTGGCCTTGGGAGTATCTATTATGTTCAACTCAGTCAGGCTAAAATGTTCCTGAGTTCAGAGGCTGGTCTCAGAAATTATTTTTTACTCAGACCTGCTACCTCCAAAGGAAAATCAAAAGGGCTTTAGACTTGGAACTTCTATCGGTAGAAGTGAATTAAAAAAAAAATTGTTAAAACTGACGTAAAAAAATGATTTATTTTAGAGAGTGAGTGTGCATGTAAACAGGGGGAGGGGCAGAGGGAGAGAAATAGACTCCCCACTGAATGTGGAGCCCAGTGCGGGGCTTGATCCCAGGACCCTGAGATCATGACCTGAGCTGAAATCAAGAGTGAAGACTTAACCAACTAAGCCACCCACGTGCCCCCAAATCTGACATTTAAAAGATGGATGAGTATGTGATATGACCTGCTCAATGGAGTATTGATAAGTATGGCTGTCCTGGCTAAATGTATCTAATAATTTGAAAACTATAATTTTTAAGTTCTACTGTTTTCAGGATTGCTACACTAATTATATTGATTTGAAATGATCCCAGGCAATTAATTTAAAGTGTTAAACAACTAGCTTCGACAGGCGACATGATTCCATTTATGGAAAAGACATCTATAGTCCAGAACTCACTGAGGTATAAAGGGTGGATGAGGATGAACTTTCAATCTCCTGGTGCCATAAGTCTTGAGAAAAGAGGGGGAAACACGACATAGGTTACTTTATATTGTTGACTTGAGCCTTGGTTTCCAGGAAGACCCCTGTCTATATACCCTTTCATTAAAGTGACTCAACTGTGGAGATTTATTCAGAAGTGAGGTAAGTCAGATGGAGCATCATAAAGAAGAGCAGCTGTGTTTCCTAATGTCTGGTTGAAGCGAAGAGCCCACAAATGGGATGGGATGAGAAGATACAGGCTCAGATGAAGAAGGGGAGGCTGTCAGCCTTGCTCCAGTCCAGACTGAGAGTGAGATCTCTTTCCTACCAAATCTTCAGTTTTATAATCAGATGAGAAGTCAAATTTTATAGTAAGGGACTAACAGTGCTATGCCGGTTATTTAGGGAAAAATGGTGTCTCTGCATGTATATTGAAAAAAAAAAAAAGGCTGAATTGAAATAAAATATCTGAATGGTTATATCTCAGTAGTGGGATTTAGTTAATATAATTTTATATTGTATGGAATTTTTTATGGTGAGTGTCTATAATTTTTTTTCTTTTAATGAACATGAATGTACTCTTCCCTCCTATTATAAAATAATTTTTAAAAATACCTAATTTAAAGCACTTGGTTTTAATGCTACACAGTAAAAGGATATGATGGCTGGGTTTTTTTTTTTTTTGTGGTTTATTCATTTTTCAGTTAAATGGCTTCATAACTAATACATCAATCTGTTGAAGATTGGATTATATGACTCAGTCAAGGTCTGATGAATTGATGAAATTAAATTTCTGAATCTACAGAGAATTCCATGAAAATGTAGCTGCTCTGTAGGATACAGTCTTGTTAATCAACAGATTTTTTCCTCATTTTCTTCCAGGTGGGAAAAAATAGCCTAGCTCCTCTTAGGTATATTTTAGCTTTCAATACCTGGATTCTGCAAAGGAGGCATATACAGGCTCTTTTTATTGTTTATACTTAGTCTGGGTTTTGTTTTTTTTTGCTTCCACATATCTCTGCCTTTGTCTCTTGTTTATTTGTTTGTCTTCCTGTCCTGGTTGTCTTTCTCTGTACCTCTGTATATTGGTCTTTCATGGTGCATGCTCTCTGCTCATATTTCTCTCTCTCTCTCTCTTTTTCCTGCCTCCCCTGCTGTTCCTCTCTTGTTGGGATATTCTGAACGAGATTTTTAGGCAGACTAGACAATAGTGACTAGAGCAGATTGACCTAAATACAACTCATTCTGAGAGTGGTCTCCTACTTAGGCTTCTCTGGGTTCTTCCTGAGAGTGAGCTTTAAAAAAAAAAAAAAAAAAAGATTTATTTATTCATTCATTCATTCATGAAAGACAGAGATTAGAGGCAGAGACATAGGTAGAGGGATAAGCAGGCTCCCTTGGAGGGGAGCTTGACACAGGACTTGATCCCAGGACCCTGGGATCATGCCCTAAGCTGAAGGCAGACAGTCAACCACTGAGCCACTCAGGCATTCCAGGAGTGAACTTATTTTTGTACAAATACTATAATTGTTCTAAAGTGGCTTACTCTTGACTAATGACTGTTTTTCTTGGCATCTGAGATCTAAGAGATGGAAACCCAATGTCTCTTTCTAAGTACATTGGATTCATTAGGATTAGAACACTTAGAGTACTGATAAACCAAACAGTATTTAAATTATATAATCATGAAAATTATTGAATAAAATAATATTTTGTAAAATCAATCATACATAAATATTTTATTCTCATAAGCGATAGATTCTGTATTTAGAATAACCCTATGATGAAACTTTTTGTAAAACAATTTCCTCCTGATAGATGTTTGCACAATTAAATATGGCTCCCAGAATTCCCCCATACAAAACACTAGTGCCAAAGAGTATTTTGGACATCATCTTACAAATTCCACATTTTATCTGTATGGGAATTGAGAGCAAGAGGGGGTCAGTGACTTGTCTATATTCTATAACTAGGTCTAGTGAATGTGACTCAAATGAGACACAGTCTGCTGGAAATCTTCCTCTTTCAGTTCTTTAGCTGCCACATCATACTACATCCTATTAACAAGGTGTTCTTTTCAGGGCAGAGTGTATCTAGTTACTGTTGGAGTGAATCTTCCTAACAAGATGATGCTGTGTTTAAAAACCCTTTATTGGGGATATAATATTTACCAGATATTGTACCCTAAGTCTTTTGCATTAACTTCAGTTTTATTCTCACAATGATCCTTTGAAGTTGTTACTAACATCAACATTTGTGGATGAAGAAATTGAAGCAAAAGGGTCCTGGGAGATATGACCAATGTACCATGGTTGCTTTTTATGACCATGCCGCGTTAGCCTTAAGCACTGGTAAAATGCTTAGTGACTAGAGATGCTGCCTGGACCCTATGCTCTTACTACCTTAGGGAAGAATTTAAACTATGTTTGACCTTCCCAGTATGCTAGTCCTTAAATTTTACCTGCAATAACTTTTATTCATAGAAGCTTAAGACTAAACAGCCCTTCCCCCTTCAGTTTATACCCATATAGAATTTAGCATGCTAATTCAGATCGAGAGTGTTTGACCCAATTCTCATGAAAAGTGGTAAGGAAACACATACCTAGAATCACACTATCTCAGTTTTCCAAGACAAGTAGGTAAAATGGTGTTATGACAACAACTTTTTTATATCTCTTACTATGTAAAAGATACTATTATCTTTTACTTACTATTATCTATGTAAAAGATAATCTCTAAGCTGCTGTAGTAATACACTTCTGTGCTGATCTCGCTTCTTTAGTGAATTGTGAGAAGCACAAGGCTTATATCCTAATCAGCACTGTCACATGGCCTCCCATGTTTTCATTTTAAATATTGCATGCTCTGATGCAATATGCAAATTAAAGTACCAACCCCATAAGTAGATACTGCTAGTGGCACATCATATATAGGCTACTTGAGTGAAAAAGGCTGCTGTTAAGTTTAATGATGAGGCTGAGTGTCATTAACTGTATGCTTATTCAAAGAGTTTCCCCTCTAAACATCTGCTCCCTTGTCAGAACTGTCACTTTTAAATAACACCTGTAGGGTAGAATCGTTTCCAGCTTTGTCTTTATGGAATCACCTTGTTTTTGCTAATGGAGTTCTTGGTAAAAGAGGAAAACACAGAAACTCTCTATTTCAAAATCTTCTGTTGTATCTCTGCTTAAGCAGTGTGCTGTAAAATGTAAGAAAAGGCACACCATTCTTTGAGGAAGTCTTTCATGAGCATATGATAGAATTTTATCATTTGTATAGTAGTTTTTTTCCTGGAAGTTGTATTAAAATTAAATGAAAAAAGCAGTATCCTGAAGGGCTTTTGTAATTTACAGTAGTTTCAGTTTGCAAGCATGTGCTGAAATCAGTGGAATTTGTCCTCCATATTCATGATGAGGTAAGGTCCGTTTGGAGTCACGTATTAAAATATGAACATTTAGGTTGCCTTTGAAATGCAGTCCTCACAGCCTCTCTAGTGCTTACTTGGCATGGGTGGGGAGGAGGGAAGGAAGAAGGGAAAGAAGGAAGACTGCTGTATGAACAGAATGTGGTCTAAAAGATATTCATATTAAATAGCACTTTTAATGTACAAATATGAAGGTGGGGTTTTTATTTGTGACTGTTATCTTTATTTGCAAAGTCTGGTTTTTTTTTTCTGCCTCTGGGATATCTGTTTTATATTTTTATTCATGAAACATATATACCAAAAAATGCACAAATCCTGAGGGTGCAGTTTCATGATTTTTACAGACTGAAACCAAGAAACATAAAACACAGAACTAGCATTCAGATTTAGAAACAGGGCATTCCCAGCAGCTCAGAAACTAGGTTCTTATACTTCGTCATCCACTGAAAGTACCCACTGCCTGACTTCTACCACTATGCATTAGTTTTACCTTTATAAATGATTAGAGATTAAGGATTTTGACCTTTATCCTAAGAACAATGGGAAGTTTTATCGAAAGGCGCCAGGCAGTGAGATGACATCATCAATTTGCATTCTAAAAGATCAGTAGCTGCAGTGTGGAGAACACTGGTGGGGTCCAGAGTTTAAGTAGAGGGACCAGATAAGAGGCTAGTTGATAAAATCATGTGGTTGTTAGACCTCCTGCCATGGCAGTGGAGATGGAGAAGAACAGACAGTCAAGATACACATACACACACGTGCACATACCCTTTTAATGCTGAATATCTTCATTTTTATGTCAAAGCTCTTCTGAGGATGTTAGTCTTTGAAACACTATCTCCTTTAATCTTCCCAAGCATCATTATTTGGAGATGTGTTCTTGAATAAAGTGCTGCTGGAATTGGTAAATGCATGCTCATTACTTTACTCAGCCTGAGTTCCTTTGAGATTTTATAATTGAGCATTAGTAATATGCATCATTTTAGAAGTCTTCAGAGATGGGTCTTGATGTTCCCTCTTTTAGCTTTGCTGCTTTTATAGTGCCCTCATATATTTATTGAAAAAGATGAGATGATTTTCTACTCCTATATGCTTTAGTTTGATTGCTTAATCATGATTGTATTTTCCATATACTTGCACATAGTAACTGAGAAGAAGAGAAAATTCTGATAACAAAGGTGCTGCTTCTAAATTAAAAATGGTTTATTTGAAAGTGCTTATAACCACTGCTAGGGAACACATGAAGCTCTAAAGTCCCTGTGGCTTCACATCGCAGGGCAGGTTGGGCTTGCTTTATTTTTTCATGAAAACATAAACCCTTTTAGATTTGGGAAAAGTAGTCTTAGAAGTGACTGTGAAGACAAAAATAGTCACTGGGGGAAAAATCCTAGGCTAATCCTCTCAAAATTGTGGTCTAGCCAAGCATGAGTATCAGTCAAGGGTCAGGCAAGGGAACTGGAAGCACTGTGAGTTATGGGATTAGAGATTCATTACAAGAATTAGGGCTTCCACAGTGTGGTGTGGTGGGAGCTGGTGCTAGGGGTCAGGGTTGCGGGGTGGGGAGGGAGTCAGTGTCTTCGTAAGTCGGCAGTCAAGCACTGTGGATGGTGAAGGAGGTCTTGGAGGCTTTGGGGAGCTGGGCCTCTGTGTAGAAGCTGCCTTTGTGGTTTTGCTGCCACACATTTGGTAGTGGATCCTGGGTTACTGTTGGTCAGCTTGTACAGTGTTTCTAAAAGTAGTGTGGAGGAGAGTGAGGATAACCCGGTACCTGCCAGCATCTCTGTGTCTTCCATCCCCCCTTCTAATCAAGACAACCTCCATTCAGAGAGTAGTGGTGCTGCTCCACTTGAGCTTCCAGATCACTTGGACATTCCTCCCTGGGTCAGCTTTAACCCAGAACCGTATTGGGAAAAGCCTTCTGAGGGTTCCAACTGAGCTGTTTGAGACAGAACAAACCACCACATATGGAATCTGAATAATAGGCGCTCCTAGAGGTTGCCATTTTTTTCTCTACCACTTCATATACTAGAATTATTGAAAGCTACATTAACAAAAGAATGTATCTTTCACTAGTAGTTGAATGACAGAACTGATTATGTAAGATCAATTTAATAGTACTCTATATTTATTAGATTTGGATGGGTCTAAGTATAATTACTTGAAAATATTTAGTATCGATCAAAAATGTCATATTTTCTTTAAGATACATAGGAATTATAAATACATATTTAATCGAATGATTAAAATGGATTCCTTCTTGAATCTTCATTGGTAGGCAAATGAAAAGACATGCCAGACTAGACATCATTTGATCTAGATTTTCGTACTGGCTGTGTCATAAATCAGCTATGTGGCTTTATATAAATATTTAATTTCCCCATCCTTACATTCTTTATTTATGAAGATTAAAAGAAATAATGTATGTGAAAAACTGAGAAGCATTATACAGTCTTTCAGATATTACTATGTCCTTAGGGAAGAAGGTTTCCTCTAATTAGCAAGAAGTTAACTTATATAATAAACATTTTTATCCTGAGTAACAATCTTATAATGAATAGATTCCCTCCATCACATACTAAGTCTGATTCTACTGAAGTCTGTCTCAATGCAATTGTATTGTGACAGAATATTTTTATTAAAATTTAAATACTCTTAGTTCTTGGGTATTTTTCTAAGAGGAACTTTCATTTATATTTTTGGTGATAGTGCTGGTCTAGTTGCAATTATAAGAGTATTATTCATATTTGTCATAGAAGTTATATCCTTGGATGTCTTGCTACAATATATCTGAAAGACTGTTAGATATTGGATCTGTTTTACTAAATTTTCAAACTTTCTGGTTGTTTCTCCAGTGTTGTTGCTGCATCCTTTTCTAATAAACAAAAAAAAAGTCAGACACTGTAAATTGAAATCTGAACGCTAAAATTAGCTGTAGTATGATGAAAATGTGTATGTCTGTATCTTGTGTGTGATTTGTGTGTATGAAGTGATACATATATAATACTTTTGTTGAATTTAAGCCTCTCTGGGACAGAGTTCAAATTACACAGAGCTCAGAAATCATTCCCAAATATTAATACAAGAAGAAAATTGGGATTAGGTCATCAGAATTGATGAAGGGACCAAAGAGTATATCATAGTTCAGCACCTTTTAGAATTCAACAGATCTTACTCACTATAATTAGGTTTTGTAGACCAATGATACTTTTCTTAAAAAGGCTTGTAGTCATATCTAAACTATTATTGCATATACCGTCATTGAGATATATTTAAATGCTTTAGGTGCCTCATTAAATCAACTTAAAACACAGATTTTATTTTAATGTGGCATTTGCCCTGGTTTTTGCTTGTTATTTTTTCCTCTGTGTTTGAAACATGTTTTAGTGCTTTGAGCTGCGCCCAGACCACCCACTAACTGGGTACCATTCTGCCCTCAGAGTCTCCACTTGTAGGGAGAAAGAGTATTTCCCTGTTTGAGGGAGGTTAAGAATCTGGAGGCAGTGGGAACACACTCCTGGGCAGGCCTCAGGTAGAGCCAAAGGTACAGTGCCAGGAGGGGCAGAACAGCAGCTTCTCACTTCCACCAAGAGGCAGCCTTGGTTGTTGGGAATTCTGAATTTAGCAGGTTTATACCTGGCCAGAAAATGCCCAGGAGAAAACAGTCTGACTCATACAGTTATCATACCAACTCCCAACTCCCCAGGCGGTAAGCTTTAATTATTTGTGGTTGCCTACTCCTATTTCCTACATTCTCATGTTCTAAATTAGAAGAATGTTTATTATTCTCAGCTGTTGATCTCTAGATTTTGTTTTCATTTTATCATTCTCCCTTGTAGCTGTTCTACTAACAGCTCTTCAGCTTTTCTTTGTCCTCATCGGAGCCAGTGTTTCCCCAATGTCTTTGGTCAGAATCACCTTGCCTATAGGTTAAGCCTATAACTTTCCAAACTCCTTCCATGGAAGGTCTTGATTCTCTGGGTCTGAGATGGAGCCTGACAAGCACCACAGGTAATTCTTACCAGGAAAGTTTAGGAATGCTGCCTGACCTTGAGAGGCTAGCTCAATGTGGCAATCCACCAGCAGGCCACCAGTGGGGAGGGTGCCTGCTTTAGCAAGTGAAAATACAAGAGGATCATAGGACATACTTACGCTGAGAAGCTATTCATTGTTTATCTGAAATTCAAATTTAATTGGATGTTCTATCTGGCAATCCTGCCTGTGGAGAAAATAGATTTGTGTTGCAGAAATAACTATTTGAATTTGCACAGGGGCCTAGGAATTACTTAGAATTCTCTTGTACCAAAATGTAGGTGCGACTCAAACTCTCCCTGTGCTCTCTGAATTCCTAGCTCTTTTAATAAAGCATGGTGTTATGGGTTAAATTATATCATGTTGAAGTCCTAAGTCCCAGTACCTCAAAGTGTGACAGTTTTGGTGATAGTATCTTTATAGAAATAATCAAGTTAAAACAAAGTCATTATAATGGGCATTAATCCAGTATGACTGCTGACCTTTTAAAGGGAATTTTCGTTGACAGACACATGGTAAAATTGCCATGTAAAGATGGAGGCAGCTGTTGGGTGATGCTTCTATAAACCATGGAACCCTAAAGATTGCCAGCAACCCACCAGAAGCTAAGAGAAGTGACATACTCTTCCTCACAGATCTTGGAAGGAACCAACCCTGCCAACATCTTGGTCTTAGAGCTCTAGCCCCCAGAACAGGATTTTCTATTGTTTAAACCGGGTGGTACTTTGTGGTAGTTTGTTAAGGTAACCCTACCAAACTAATGAACATAGCCATACAGAAACTGGGTTGATGAACACTCTAACTTGTGTGTGAAATCTGTAGAATATAGGCTGGGCAAGTAGCACAATCTCTATTTTACAAGTGTAGAAGCTGAAGCTCAGAGTGATTTAAATGATTTACTCAAGCTGACACAGCAAGTCGCTGATTAAGAAGTGAACATTTACCAACATGTATTAACATATAAATAGAGGATATATGGAACATAAATATGGAATATATATATATATGTCTGCATATTTCTAATACTCTTCTTAGAGAGTGATTGTCATGTGCCAGGTAACTGTATGCTCATTATCTAATTTAATCTTCAAGATAACCAGTGAGTTGGGTCCTGTCGCTCAACTCTATGGATGAAAACCGAAGCACAGTAAGAGAAAATGTGTTGGCAGAGTTAGATAGTAGCTACCAAGCGGTAGAACCAAAAATGAAGTCCAGGTCAAGTACTAGACAAGAGAGATTCTAACCAGTTGTGTAACTCCACAAAGAACTAAATGAGAGAAAGGGGGCTATTTATTTTATTGGGCTTTATTTTTGCTCTAGAATTAAAGATTTCGGTTTACGTACCAATTTTGCATATATGCACATGAATCAGTAATCGTTTATGTGTACATGGTCACCCCAAATGTCTTTGTTCACGAGTTTTACCAAGAATTGAAAGAATTTAATGTAAGTAAGGTTTTCACATTATTTTTTTTTACTTAATTTTTATTGGTGTTCAATTTACCAACATACAGAAAAATACCCAGTGCTCATCCCGTCAAGTGTCCGGCTCAGTGCCTGTCACCCATTCCCCTCCACCCCCCGCCCTCCTCCCCTTCCACCACCCCTAGTTCGTTTCCCAGAGTTAGGAGTCTTTATGTTCTGTCTCCCTTCCTGATATTTCCCAACATTTCTTCTCCCTTCCTTTATATTCCCTTTCACTATTATTTATATTCCCCAAATGAATGAGAACATACACTGTTTGTCCTTTTCCGATTGACTTATTTCACTCAGCATAATACCCTCCAGTTTCATCCACGTTGAAGCAAATGGTGGGTATTTGTCGTTTCTAATTGCTAAGTAATATTCCATTGGATACATAAACCACATCTTCTTTATCCATTCATCTTTCGATGGACACCGAGGCTCCTTCCACAGTTTGGCTATTGTGGCCATTGCTGATAGAAACATCGGGGTGCAGGTGTCCCGACGTTTCATTGCATCTGAATCTTTGGGGTAAATCCCCAACAGTGCAATTGCTGGGTCGTAGGGCAGGTCTATTTTTAACTCTTTGAGGAACCTCCCCACAGTTTTCCAGAGTGGCTGCCCCAGTTCACATTCCCACCAACAGTGTAAGAGGGTTCCCTTTTCTCCGCATCCTCTCCAACATTTGTGGTTTCCTGCCTTGTTAATTTTCCCCATTCTCACTGGTGTGAGGTGGTATCTCATTGTGGTTTTGATTTGTATTTCCCTGATGGCAAGTGATGCGGAGCATTTTCTCATGTGCATGTTGGCCATGTCCATGTCTTCCTCTGTGAGATTTCTCTTCATGTCTTTTGCCCATTTCATGATTGGATTGTTTGTTTCTTTGGTGTTGAGTTTAATAAGTTCTTTATAGATTTTGGAAACTAGCCCTTTATCTGATAGGTCATTTGCAAATATCTTCTCCCATTCTGTAGGTTGTCTTTTAGTTTTGTTGACTGTATCCTTTGCTGTGCAAAAGCTTCTTATCTTGATGAAGTCCCAATAGTTCATTTTTGCTTTTATTTCTTTTGCCTTTGTGGATGTATCTTGCAAGAAGTTACTGTGGCCAAGTTCAAAAAGGGTGTTGCCTGTGTTCTCTTCTATGATTTTGATGGACTCTTGTCTCACATTTAGATCTCTCATCCATTTTGAGTTTATCTTTGTGTATGGTGAAAGAGAGTGGTCCAGTTTCATTCTTCTGCATGTGGATGTCCAATTTTCCCAGCACCATTTATTGAAGAGACTGTCTTTCTTCCAATGGATAGTCTTTCCTCCTTTATCGAGTATTAGTTGACCATAAAGTTCAGGGTCCACTTCTGGGTTCTCTCTTCTGTTCCATTGATCTATGTGTCTGTTTTTGTGCCAGTACCACACTGTCTTGATGACCACAGCTTTGTAGTACAACCTGAAATCTGGCATTGTGATGCCCCCAGCTATGGTTTTCTTTTTTAAGATTCCCCTGGCTATTCGGGGTCTTTTCTGATTCCACACAAATCTTAAAATAATTTGTTCTAACTCTCTGAAGAAAGTCCATGGTATTTTGATAGGGATTGCATTAAACGTGTAAATTGCCCTGGGTAACATTGACATTTTTACAATATTAATTCTGCCAATCCGTGAGCATGGAATATTTTTCCATCTCTTTGTGTCTTCCTCAATTTCTTTCAGAAGTGTTCTATAGTTTTTAGTGTATAGATCTTTTACCTCTTTGGTTAGGTTTATTCCCAGGTATCTTATGCTTTTGGGTGCAATTGTAAATGGGATTGACTCCTTAATTTCTCTTTCTTCAGTCTCATTGTTAGTGTATAGAAATGCCATTGATTTCTGGGCATTGATTTTGTATCCTGCCACGCTACCAAATTGCTGTATGAGTTCTAGCAATCTTGGGGTGGAGACTTTTGGGTTTTCTATGTAGAGTATCATGTCATCGGTGAAGAGGGAGAGTTTGACTTCTTCTTTGCCAATTTGAATGCCTTTAATGTCTTTTTGTTGTCTGATTGCTGAGGCGAGGACTTCCAGAACTATGTTGAACAGCAGTGGTGAGAGTGGACATCCCTGTCTTGTTCCTGATCTAAGGGGAAAGGCTCCCAGTGCTTCCCCATTGAGAATGATATTTGCTGTGGGCTTTTCGTAAATGGCTTTTAAGATGTCGAGGAAAGTTCCCTCTATCCCAACACTCTGAAGGGTTTTGATCAGGAATGGATGCTGTATTTTGTCAAATGCTTTCTCTGCATCTAATGAGAGTATCATATGGTTCTTGGTTTTTCTCTTGCTGATATGATGAATCACATTGATGGTTTTACGAGTGTTGAACCAGCCTTGTGTCCCGGGGATAAATCCTACTTGGTCATGGTGAATAATTTTCTTAATGTGTTGTTGGATCCTGTTGGCTAGTATCTTGTTGAGAATTTTTGCATCCATGTTCATCAGGGATATTGGTCTGTAATTCTCCTTTCTGGTGGGATCTTTGTCTGGTTTCGGAATTAAGGTGATGCTGGCCTCATAGAACGAATTTGGAAGTACTCCATCTCTTTCTATCTTTCCAAACAGCTTTAGTAGAATAGGTATGATTTCTTCTTTAAACGTTTGATAGAATTCTCCTGGGAAGCCATCTGGCCCTGGACTCTTGTGTCTTGGGAGGTTTTTGATGGCTGCTTCAATTTCCTCCCTGGTTATTGGCCTGTTCAGGTTTTCTATTTCTTCCTGCTCCAGTTTTGGTAGTTTGTGGCTTTCCAGGAATGCGTCCATTTCTTCTAGATTTCCTAATTTATTGGCGTACAGCTGTTCATAATATGTTTTTAAAATCGTTTGTATTTCCTTGGTGTTGGTAGTGATCTCTCCTTTCTCATTCATGATTTTATTATTTTGAGTCTTCTCTCTCTTCTTTTTAATAAGGTTGGCTAATGGCTTATCTATTTTATTAATTCTTTCAAAGAACCAACTCCTGGTTCTGTTGATCTGTTCCACAGTTCTTTTGGTCTCGATTTCATTTAGTTCTGCTCGAATTTTAATTAACTGTCTTCTTCTGGGGGTGAGGTCCATTTGTTGCTTTTTCTCTAGTTCCTTCATGTGTAAGGTGAGCTTTTGAATTTGAGTTCTTTCCAGTTTTTGAATGGATGCTTGTATTGCGATGTATTTCCCCCTCAGGACTGCTTTTGCTGCATCCCAAAGATTTTGAACAGTTGTATCTTCATTCTCATTAGTTTCCATGAATCTTTTTAATTCTTCCTTAATTTCATGGTTGACCTTTTCATCTTTTAGCAGGATGGTCCTTAACCTCCACGTGTTTGTGGTCCTTCCAAACTTCTTGTTGTGATTGAGTTCTAATTTCAAGGCATTATGGTCTGAGAATATACAGGGGACTATCCCGATCTTTTGGTATCAGTTCAGACCCGATTTGTGACCCAGTATGTGGTCTATTCTGGAGAAAGTTCCATGTGCACTTGAGAAGAATGTGTATTCAGTTGAGTTTGGATGTAAAGTTCTGTAGATATCTGTGAAATCCATCTGGTCCAGTGTATCATTTAAAGCTCTCGTTTCTTTGGATATGTTGTGCTTAGAAGACCTATCTAGTATAGAGAGAGCTAGATTGAAGTCACCAAGTATAAGTGTATTATTATCAAAGTATTTCTTCAGTTTGGTTATTAATTGGTTTAAATATTTGGCAGCTCCCCCATTTGGGGCATATATATTGAGGATTGTTAAGTCCTCTTGTTGGATAGATCCTTTGAGTATGAGATAGTGTCCCTCTTCATCTCTCACTATAGTCTTCGGGGTAAATTTTAATTTATCTGATATAAGGATGGCTACCCCTGCTTTCTTTTGAGGACCATTTGAATGGTAAATGGTTCTCCAACCTTTTATTTTCAGGTTGTAGGTGACCTTCTGTCTAAAATGAGTCTCTTGTAGACAGCAAATAGATGGGTCCTGCTTTTTTATCCAGTCTGAAACCCTGCGCCTTTTGATGGGGTCATTAAGCCCGTTCACGTTCAGAGTTACTATTGAGAGATATGAGTTTAGTGTCATCATATCTATTCAGTCCTTGTTTTTGTGGATTGTTCCACTGAACTTCTTCTTAAAGGGGAATTTTAAGAGTCCCCCTTAAAATTTCTTGCAGAGCTGGTTTGGAGGTCACATATTCTTTCAGTTCTTGCCTGTCTTGGAAGCTCTTTCTCTCTCCTTCCATTTTGAATGAGAGCCTTGCTGGATAAAGTATTCTTGGTTGCATGTTCTTTTCATTTAGGACCCTGAATATTTCCTGCCAGCCCTTTCTGGCCTGCCAGGTCTCTGTGGAGAGGTCTGCTGTTACCCTAATATTCGTCCCCATAAAAGTCAGGGACTTTTTTTCTCTTGCTGCTTTAAGGATCTTCTCCTTATCTTTGGAATTTGCAAGCTTCACTATTAAATGTCGAGGTGTTGAACGGTTTTTGTTGATTTTAGGGGGGGATCTCTCTATTTCCTGGATCTGAATGCCTGTTTCCCTTCCCAGATTCGGAAAGTTTTCAGCTAGGATTTGTTCAAATACATGTTCTGGCCCTCTGTCCCTTTCGGCGCCCTCGGGAACCCCAATTAAACTTAGGTTTTTCTTCCTCAGGCTGTCATTTATTTCCCTTAATCTATCCTCATGGTCTTTTAATTGCCTGTCTCTTTTTTCCTCAGTTTCCCTCTTTGCCATCAACTTGTCTTCTATGTCACTCACTCGTTCTTCCACCTCGTTAAGCCTCGTTGTTAGGACTTCTAGTTTGGATTGCATCTCATTTAACTGATTTTTAATTTCTGCCTGATTGGATCTAAATTCTGCAGTCATGAAGTCTCTTGAGTCCTTTATGGTTTTTTCTAGAGCCACCAGTAGCTGTATAATAGTGCCTCTGAATTGGCTTTCTGACATTGAATTGTAATCCATATTTTGTAACTCTGTGGGAGAGAGGGCTGTTTCTGATTCTTTTTTTTGAGGTGAGGTTTTCCTTCTAGTCATTTTGCTCAGTGCAGAGTGGCCAAAAACAAGTTGTATTGGGAAAAGGAGAAAAAGAGAGAGAAGGAAAGAAAAGAGAAAAAGAGAGAAGAGAAAGAAGAAAAAAAAGGGGGGAGAAAGAGAAGAAAAAGAGAAAGAAAAAGAAAGGAGAAAAAAGAAAACAAAAGGGGGGTGGGGTGGGGGAAGCAATCAGAAATCAAGAAGAAAGAAAGAAAAAAAAGCACAAAACAAAACAAAAACAAAACAAAAAAAAAACAAAAAAAACACGGGGGAGTATCTTCCGATTCTGTGTACTTTAAGTCCCTTGACTTCCCCTGGAACTGGTCCGTGTCGCTGGTCTTCTGGGGGAGGGGCCTGCTGTGCTGATTCTCAGGTGTTAGCACTTGGGGGAGCTGCTCTGCCCCTGCCTGGTGCAGGGCTCAGTGGGGGTTGTTCACCCCGTGAGGCCCCGGGAGGAAGCCACAGTGGCGGGGGCAGCTCTGGGACCCTGGAGTCAGCTCCCGCAGTAGCTCCGGGGCTCTCCGTCTGCAGGGCCTGGGGGCTCCGGGGCGGGGCCGCTGATCTGCTCAGTTCCAGGCAGGAGCGTCCTCGCTGTCCTGGGCCCTCCCGGCCTCTGCCTGTCCCGGGGGAGGCCGGATCCTGGGCTGTGTCCTGCGCCCTGTGCTCCGGTGCCTGCGCTGTTGGATCCGCGCTCCCGGCGGTGCAGCCTCCTCCGCGGAGCCGCTGCCCGAGCCCCTCCGAGCTGCTCCGGGTCCCGCCGAGCGCTGCAGCCCTTAGGGAGCTCGGCGCATCTCCCGGGGGGCAGGTGCCTGTTACTGTCCCAGGGAGCCCGAGGGCATCCCCGCCTTTCTGGGGATCCTGCTCCAATTCCCGGGGAGCCCCTTTCCGCGGGGAAGGTCGGTGCAGCTCCTGCTCCTCCGGGACGGGGCTCTCCTGTCCTGGGGACGCTTGCCCCGGCCTCAGCCCGGCTCCTCGGGGGCCCCTCCCCCTTGGAGGCCTTTTGTGTCTTTATTTCTTTTTCCCCGTCTTCCTACCTTGATAGAAGCGCGAACTCTTCTCACTGTAGCGTTCCAGCTGGTCTCTCTTTAAATCTCAGGCCGAGTTCGTAGATTTTCAGGATGATTGGAAGGTTTTCTAGGTAATTTTTTGGGGACAGGTGACTTGGGGACCCTACTCTTCCGCCATCTTCCCCCTCCCAGGTTTTCACATTATTATACACATTTTTATTTATACTATTTGACCCTTAAACCAGAACAGACATAGTCAAATTTAATTTCTGGGTTTTATATTCTTATTACTGTTTGCCAGTTTCTCTGAAGGATGCTGGCAATTCAGTCTTTCTGATGCATGGGATACTAGATTCTACCTCCCTCTTCTTCCACTTGCTGTCTCTTTTCCAACCCCTGAAGTTTGTGGTGTGGACTTTTATCCCTTTGGGTTTTCAGGATAGTTCCTATCCTGCATTCTAACAGTTAATGTTTGCTTGGTGCATTGGAAAAGAGGATTTCTCACCAGAGGTGATTTCTGGCTTGCAGAGTGTGTGGCTTCTGAGATTTATTATTTTTATGGGGTGGAGAAGTTTCTCCAGGCTATTTCTGAGAGATCAAAGTGAGATAGATCTGACAACTTTCCTTTGAGAAGGACCACCCAATAGTTAGATAGTTTTTGTGTTTTCCTATTTCCTACCACATGGTGATTGATGTGCCCATGATCCACTGCCATTTTGTTTTGAGTGGAAGTGAATGAAGAAGCTCCTGTTTCTGCTGTTGACTTTTACCAGGAAACTGTTGGGAAATTATTATTATTATTATCATCATCATTATTATTTTATTCAACTGCATAAAAATTCCAGTGTTCTTCTTCCCCCAACCTCCATTTCATTAGTTGTTTTTTTTTTTTTTTTTTTTTTTTTTTTTTTTTTTTTTTTTTGCCTTCATCTAAAGTGGAGTTCATTCAAACCTATTTGACTATCCTGGCCTGGGTGGAGAAGCAGCAGGCTTTTCTGGACTGAGTCCTTAGGTTGAGGGTCAAGCTTCTCTTGGGGTGAGCAGATGAGTACTTTTATGAGGGAAGTAATCTGTTGGTCAGGCCTTCCATTCCTAAGCAAGGAGACAGGCATGCAGGAGTCCAGCCAGTGAGGAGTTGGGATAATGTCCTCATTCAGGAATAGTTGAATGAGGCAGATGTTCACAAAGTAAGTCAGGGGCACCTTATGAAAGCCAGAGCGCCAGTAAGCAGGAAATAAATGGAGGCTCAAGTGGACAAATATGGGAACAGAAGGTCAACCTCACTGAAGGATTCTGAGGATCTCTCTTTCTATCTTCCTTTGTGGGAGATGACTCCTGACTTTAAAGGGTCTGAGTTTCACCTAAATGTCACCTTCTCGGGGACATCTTCCCTTTCCATCCTCTCTAAAGTAGCACCCACTACCACCCATGCTTCCATCTTTTCATTTCTTAGCTTGTGTTTCTTTTCTTCATAAGAATTTATCACAGTCGGGGGCACCTGGGTGGCTCAGTGGTTGAGTCTGCCTTTGGCTCACAGCGTGATCCTGGGGCTCCTTGGATGGAGTCCCATATCAGGCTCCCCATGGGGAGCCTGCTTCTCCCTCTACCTCTCTCTGTCTCTCTGAATGGATGAATAAGATCTTTAAAAAAAAAAAAAAAAAAAGAATTTCTCAACGTCTCAGTTAGTATCCATTCATTTTTTCCTTTTGCCCTAGCCCAGCTTACTATATAGTCCATGAGAGTTTGGACTGGATATTTTCTTTATTGCTATGTTCTTAATGTCTTCAACTTAACAGATATTCAATAGACATTTGTTCTATTGAATTACTGTCTTCTTGGCAGAGATATTAACACTAGCTGTCTAGTCCTGCATTATTTCCTAAGCACTATTATTTAAGCAGGTTCTAAAAATAATCTGCTACTCCTGTCTAGAACATAATAAGCTTTTTGTAGGTTCATGTAGTCCCCTAAAAAATGTCTGCAGTAGTCGGTTTTCTCACCTTTTTAATGCGTAGATTTTCTCATAGCTCTTGTAGTACTTTGACAATGTTTACCTGCCACTTACATAGTGAAGGATTTGCTCACCTCCAAACTCAAAAATACAGATGGATTTTTTACTTAGTTTACCATGGTGAATAATACTGGAGATAGAGTAGTCTGTTTTACTCCTTCTTACAGAATCTACTTGCAAAATTCTAATGGACTTTAAAATAAGATGTTCTCACATCATATTTACTGAATATCTATTAAATCTTAATCCTAAGCTAGCTAATATGCAGATGTCTGAGAAATCTATTTATTATAAATTGATTTATATTTTGGAAATCACAGTTTATTAATAAAGAGAAAAAATTAAAAGGAAGTGATGAGTATAGGCATCCTTGCCTACTTCCCACTTTAGGGTCCTGTATTAGAGTTCTCCAAAGAAGTAGAGCCAGTTACACACATGTACACGTATATACACACATGCGTGCACACACTTATGCAGATGGATCGATTGATCAATTGATTGATAAATTGATTCCAAGGAATTGCTTCACATGAGTGTTCAGACTGGGAAGTCAGAAATCTTCAGGGCAATCTGGAAATTCCAGGAGGAGTAGCTGTTACAGTCTCGAGTCTGAGGGCAGTCTGGAGGCAGAATTTCTTCCTCTTCTGGGAACCTTGGTCTTTTGTCTTAAGACTTCAGCTGACTAGAAGAGACCCACCCACATTTTTTAGGGTAATCTGCTTTACTCAAAGTATACTGATTTAAATGTTAATCACATCTAAAAAATACCTTCACAGCAACATCTAGACTGGTGTTCCACCAGACAAGTGGGTAGCATAGCCTAGCTAAGTTGGTAGATAAAAATTGACTACCACAAGTAATATATGACCCAGCAGTCCCCCTCCTGGGTATTTACCTTAGAGAAATGAAAATTTAAGTTTACACAAAAATCTGTGATGTTCATAGCAACTTTATCTGTAATAGCTCCAAACTGGTAACAACCAAAATGTCTTTCAGCAAGTGAATAGACAAAATGTGGTATATCCATACAGTGGAATACTGCTCAGCAATAAAAAGGAACAAAGTATTGACATGTGAAATGATCTCAAGGGCATTATGTTCAGGTAAAAAAAAATCTCAAATTATCCCATACTGTGAGAGTCTGTATAGAATTTTTTCTTTAAAGATTTTATTTATCATGACAGACACAGAGAGAAAGAGGGGTAGAGACACAGGCAGAGGGAGAAGCAGGCTCCATGCAGGAGCCCGACATGGGACTCAGTCCCGGGTCTCCAGCATCATGCCCTGGGCCGAAGGCAGGCACTAAACCGCTGAGCCACACAGGGATCCCCTGTATAGAATATTTATGGAATGAATGACTAAGTTATAAAAATGGAGAACAGGATTGCCAGGAGTTAAGAATGAGCAGAGTAATGATTATAAATGGATAGCATAAGGGAGTTTTTTGGGGGTTGGTGAAACAATTTTATATGCTCACTATGGTGGTAGTTACATGAATTTGTACATGCAATAAAATTTATAAAACTTCTCTGCCTTACTACCCCCACCCCCCTCCTTGCCAATAAGTTCATCGAAAAACTTGGAATTCAAATAATGCCCTATGATTGAGCAGAATTGTGATGTCAGTTTCCTGGTTTTGATCATTGATACTATGGTTGTAGAAGATGATCTTCAGGGAATCTGAGTGAAAAGTACAAGGGAATTGTATTCTTTTTGTAACTTCTCTGTGACTCAAAAACTATTTTAAAATTACAGGTTGTCTAAAAGGCAGAAAGAAGCAAAAGATCTTTAGATATTGAAGAAGTCACTGAAAGTGGCAAATCGGTGGACAGGGAGACAGAAGAAATAACAAGTAAAGCCCTGAAGTTGTAGGGAACATTGGTGGATGAGACAGGCTAATGAAAGAGGACTATTTGTGGGGTAGTAGTAGTCAGAGACCCTCAGATGCAGAGGGTATGGATCATTGTAGAAGCCCTTTGCTTGCAGCATTTGATACTGTATCTCCAAAGTAGGAGATAGGGAGCTTTCATGAGAATTTTCGTGAAGTCAAAATTAAGTAGAATTTTAAAGGATATTTATGTTTAGATCTGAAGAATGGAAAATGTCAAGAAGCTGTGATACTGTGCTTATTTGTAAGAGTGTATCACTCAGTTATTCTAAGAGTTTATTCCATCTGTGTCTTTTTAAAAATATACTTTCTGCATACTTTTGTCCTAAGATAGGTTTGCACATAGTAACATATTTTTTTGAAGGGAGGACTTCCGGTAATAATTTATACAGTGGTACAAGCAATACAATCAGATGCCTTTGAAGTGGCAGGCTTTGGGATACATTTATTGAACTAAGCAGTAAAATTTGCAATAGCATATATATTTCCTATATGGTTGCTCATTTTTACTGCACATTTTTAAAGTTTTAATATTTTTGTGACTTAAGCAACAGAAAATTTTTTCCGGCAGTTCGGGAAGCTAGAGTTAGGCTAGAGCTCAAAGTGTTTTAGCCTTGGTTTCTTCTGAGATCTTTCTACTTGGCTTGCAGATGGCACTTTCTTTCTTCTGTGTGTTTGCATACCATTGGTGTCTCTCTGTTTGTCTAGGTTTCCTGTCATAAGGACAGCATTGAGGTTGGATTAGGTCCCACCCTAAAGACTTTATGGTGACTCAGTCACCTTTCCAAATGCCCTCTCTCCAAGTAGTTGCATTCTGAGGTGCTGGGTGTCAGGACTTATGACACATATGAAGAAGGGCGGTAGGGGAGGCAAACACAATTCAGCCGTAACAACCAGCATGTTGTCTGCAAATAAATGCATTGTTCTTTCCAGTATGTATGCCTTTGTTTCTTATTCCTCCTTACTGTACCAGGTAGGACTACCAGAAATGTTAAATAGAATTGGATTGAACAAATATCCTTGTTCACAGTGTCTAAGGTAAAAAAAGTATTCAACTGTTCCCATTAAATATGATAATACGTTGTAATTTTATTTATTTTTATTTTTATTTAGTTATTTATTTTTTCTTATGATAGTCACACAGAGAGAGAGAGGCAGAGACATAGGCAGAGGGAGAAGCAGACTCCATGCACCAGGAGCCCGACGTGGGACTCGATCCTGGGTCTCCAGGATCGCGCCCTGGGCCAAAGGCAGGCGCCAAACCGCTGCACCACTCAGGGATCCCCTGTAATTTTTTTGTAAGAAAGTTTATTTCCATTCCTAATTTGCTGAGAGTTTTGATCATGGTTGAGGAATGCATTTTTCTCCCAAATGCATTTCCTGTATCATGATCTCTGATAATATGCTTTTTCTGAAGTCTACTTTTTCTGTACTTTTATGCCCACTCTAGCTTTCATTTGATTGGTGTTTATACATTTTTTCCATATTTTTACTTTTTTTAATTTTTTTTTAATTTTTATTTATTATTTATGATAGTCACAGAGAGAGAGAGAGAGAGAGAGAGAGGCAGAGGGAGAAGCAGGCTCCATGCACCGGGAGCCCAACGTGGGATTCGATCCCGGGTCTCCAGGATCGCGCCCTGGGCCAAAGGCAGGCGCCAAACTGCTGCGCCACCCAGGGATCCCCTTTTTACTTTTTTAAAAAGGTTTCTTTTTTTTTTTTTTTTCTTTTGGAGAAGTTTTAGGTTTATAAGAAAATTTAGAGGATGTTACAGAGATTTCCCAAGTAGTCACACATATAGTCTCCCCCAGTATCAACATCCCCACCAGAGTGGTACATTTCCTACAATCAGTGGCCCTCCATTGACATCAATATGACCCAGAGTCCATAATTTACCTATTGTTCACTGTTGGCATTATACATTCCATGGACTTGGATAAGTGTATGATAAGATGTACCCATCATTGTGGTATCATAAGAGTATTTTCACTGTTCTAAAAATCCTCTTTGCTCTGCCTGTTCATCCTTTACCCTTCTTCCTCCTCACCCCACACAACCACTTATCTTTCTGCTGTCTCCATAGTTTGGCCTTTTCCAGAAGGTCATATGGCTGTTGGCTGGAATCATCCTTTTTAAGATTGACTTCTTCCACTTAGTAATGTGCGTTTAAGTTTCCGCCATGTCTTTTTATAGCTTGATAGCTCATTTCTTTTTGTGCTAAATAACATTTCATTGTCTGATGTACCACAGTTTATTTATCCATTTATCTTGGTTGCTTTCTGGTTTTAACATTTATTATAAAGCTTCTATAAATGACTGTGTTCAGGTTTCTGCGTGGACACAAATTTCAACTCTTTTGGGTACATACAACCTAGCTCAAATTGTTAATAAATGAATATTTAGCTTGTAAGAAACTGCCAAACTGACTTCTGTAGTGGCTGTACTATTTTGTATTCCCACCAGCAATGTGTAAGAGCTTCTGTCGCTCCACATCCTCACCAGCATTGGGTGTTACTAGTGTTCCAGATTTTGGCCATACTAACAGATATGTAGTGGTATCTCATTTGTTGTTTTAATTGGCATTTCCCTGATGACATGGGATGTGGAACATCTTTGCATGTGCTTATTTTCCATCTGTGCATCTTTTTTGGTGAAGTATTTGATAAGGTGTTTGGTCCATTTTTTAATTAGGTTGTTTATTCTTAATTTTGGAATGTTGAATTTTTCATATATTCTAGATCATAGTCCTTGCTCAGATAGGCCTTTTGGGGACATTTTTGCCCAGTCTGTGCCTTCTCATTCTCTTGACAATGCTTTCACAGAGCAGAAATTTTGAATTTTAATCAAGTCCATCTTATCAGTGGTTTCTTTCATGTTGTATCTAAAAAGTCATTGACGTATGCAAGGTCACCTAGGTTTTCTCCTTTTTATTTCCTCAGTTTTATAGTTTTACATTTTGTATTAGGTGTGTGATCCAGTTTGAGTTAATTTTTGGATAGAATGTAATGCCTGTATCTAGATTCATTTTTTTTGCGATGGATGTCCAATTGGTTCAGCACCACTTGTTGAAAAGACCATCTTTTCTCCATTATACTACCTTTGTTCCTTTGTCAAAAATTAGTTCACTAATTAATGTGAGTCTAGGGCTCTGTATTCTTTTTTTATTGATTTTTTTTAAAAAAATCTATTCTTTTACCAGTACTGAACTATCTTGACTACTGTAGCTTTATGGTATATCTTGAAATCCTTCATCTTTGTTCTTCTTTAGTACTGTGTTGACTATTTACCTTTTGCCTCTCCATGTAAACTTTAGAAACAGCTTGTGGATAACTTGCTGGTATTTTAATTGAGATTGTAATGAATTCATGGATCAAGTTGGGAAGCACTAACATATGGATAATATTGAGCCTTCCCATGAATGTAGAACATCTATTTCTTTAGTTTCTTTAGTTGTTTGATTTCATTATCAGGCTTTTACAGTTTTCCTAATATAGATCTTGTACATATTTTGTCATATTTATACCTAAACATATTCTTTTTTTGGTTAGCAATATAAATGGCATTATGTTTTTAATTTCAAATTTTACTTGTTCTTTGCTGTTATATAGGAAAGAAATTAACTCTTATTTTAACCTTGTTACCTGAAGCATAGGCTATGGTCATTTATTAGTTTCAAGAGAATTTTTGTTGTTGTTGTTGATACTTTTGGATTTTCTGCATAGATGATCATGTCATCTGTGAACAAAGGCCGTTTTATGTTTTCTTTCCTAATCTTTATCCTTTTTATTACCTTATTAACTAGTAATTTTAATATGATACTGAAAAAGAATGGTGAGAGAGTTTGCCTTAGTCCTGACCACACATATTTTAAAAGAGATTAATTGTGCCATTAAAATATCACAAGCTTTTGCCTGATTTAAAACTTTCTCCAGGAAATGTCCTTGCAAAAATGTTGTTTTTAAAAGGAAAATGAGAGTTGTATTCGTTTTCTTCTTTTCAAATTTTTATTTAAATCCTAGTTAGTGAACATACAATGCAATGTTGGTTTCAGAAGCAGAATCCAGTGATTCATCACTTACATACAATACCCAGTGCTTATCATATCAAGTACCTTCCCTAATCCCCATCACCACCTAGCCCATCCCCCCACCCACCACCCTCCATCACCCTCAGTTTGTTCTCTAGGAGACGCTTATGGTTTGTTTCCCTTTCTCTTTTTTCTTTATCCCTCCTCCCATATGTTCATCCATTTTGCTCCTTAAATTCCACTTATGAGTGAAATCATATGGTATTTGTCTTTCTCTGATTGACTTATTTCACTTAGCATAATACCCTGTAACTCCATCCACATCATTGAGAATGGCAAGATGTCTTTCTTTTTGTTGGCTGAGTAATAGCCCATTGTGTATATATACCACACCCCCTTTATCCATGAGAGGCATAACCTTGATTAAATTAATTTTGGGGGTAAGATGATTATGGGTTACATTTGGGGAACTGTACTCCAATAAACAAGTCTGCCAAGCCTTCTTACATAACATGCTCATTCTTGCCGATCAAAAAAAAAAAAAAGTGCGAAGGACAATCAGATGTGCTTATTCTATATTTTACCTAGATATAAGACACTGTGAAATTTTTTGTATATCCTAATCACTTTTAAGGCACAGGAATGCCGATGCATACTTGTCCTGAACATTCCTACACTCTAGTATCGGCCAGTAGCTTAATACACTCTAGTATAGGCCAGTAGCCTAATCACTTTTAAGGCACAGGAATGCATATTGTTTGTTTTGGACTTTCCTTGCAAGTGACAATTCTCTTATTTCCTCTTCTGGGTCTCTTTACTTCCTCCCTACATGTAGTTTGCATAAGGAAAGCCATGTAAAGTCCTGCTGTATTATGGGACATGAAGAAACAGTGATCAGCTCATCTTCAGTATGTTTATCCATATGTGATGCTGAGTTCTGCAAGAATGCCGGTGCTTACTTGTCCTAAACATTCCTATACTCTAGTACTGGCCAGTAGCAATACTGTAATATATATGTATCAGGTCCTGGAGTCCTCACTTCCTGAGTCAGAACAAAGTGTTCATATTCCAGAAGCACTTTTCTTTAAATTGAAATGCTTTGTGATGGCAGTGATGTTCTGTGAGTACTCAGTGAAACCAAAAATGTCAGTAATCACCGAGGTTGCTGAAGGTAAAAGGACAGGGAGGAATAAGGGGAACAGAATTAGCCAAGAAGTGACAGAAGTCATTATAGGGTTCTGAAGTGTCTGCTTTGGTTGTGTGACTTGGAAAGGTTGAGGTTAACTAACAGGTATTGGAAATGTTGGCACCAGGCAGTTAAGAATACTGTAGATTTTTCATCTCCATTATTCATGGTAGACTTAAATCATGATTGGAGACATTGCTGCATCCAAACCATGTTTGTTTGCAATATTTATGGTTTAATTATTTGCTTTAAAACATGTCTCTTTTCCAAGATGAAGGGGTAAAGACTGTTCATTTTCTTTATGTGGGTGTTTACTTGGTTTTGGCAATTTATAACCCTGTACAGTTGGCATTAGTTGCATATTCTGGCTGCCTAGCACCTTTTGAATACTCTTGGAATAATCTAGCATGTTTCCAACTATACAAAAACCACCTCCCCAAGACAGAGCTCAGAAAACTTCCCTTCTTTGCTGGGGAGCATAAAGCTGTGACTTAAGATTCCACCAACACTCTAAATTTGGAAGTGAGGAACTTGAGGCTGGTGGGTCCAGCTAAGATCCGTGTTTTGCCAGCAGGAGTAGCAGTGTGGCAGTCTGTTCTTGGCAGTGGCAGTGTTGACAGGCTTTCATTTTTGATGAAGCAGAAACACGGATTGTTTTCTCATTAGATCTCTTTTGCTTTGTGCTATACATTGTTCCTGGGAGTTTAATATGGAGCCTCATTCTCTGTGTCCTTTTAATAAACTCGTGTTCTGTGTGATGACTCAGAATCAGCTGCTGTTGCTTACAACTAAGTAGTCAAAGGCTATCAATCCTAAATCGGCACCATGGAGCATCTCATTAGGGCGCCCAGACTAAATTTGGTTTGGCTGTGTTTCAGTGACAAGTAGGGGCAGAGGGCAAGACCCAGGCTCAAAACTTAAATGAATGATATAATTTTTAGGACTAGCCCTAGATTGTAGGCCTGTAACCGAGGAGCGGAGCCTGAGCTCAAGATAAAAGTTTAAGCTCGTTACGGAGGAAGCGGACTCCAAAGTGGGCTGAAGATATGGATCAAAGTCAGAAAAGTGACTGGAGTACGTTAGACTGACGCTGGATTGACAAGTTAAAGTATAGGTAATTGTTGTCTTGGTTTTAGAAAATTTTAGGTTTCAGTACCATTTTTTCAATCTAACTGCCCTTTGTCCTATTTCTAAGATTGTAAGTCTTAAGAAGTTTTAGAGAATCAGGCTCTTTGTCTACATATACAGAGGTAACTAAATCAAAATTATTCTTATTGTTCTTAAGATTATGTACTCCCATCTACAATTCCATTTAGTTAGTATTAAAACAATGAGGCTAATTTTCTGATAGTTCATGAGCAGCATTCCCAAAAAAGCACTTACAATGAAAAGATGCTTCTAGAAACTATGTACCTATGAAATTATTATTCAAATACTCTTAGTTTAGCAGATTTATTCTCATATTGAGAGTCTCACCCTTTATATAGAGAGAATTACTGACCCAGTGATTTAGGAGTGTGGCAATCAGGAAGCAATGTTATTCTAATAATCAGGTCCAAACTGCTAAATGCCTATTTTTCTTAAGATTCAGATGGTTCTCTAGTTAAAACCTCTCTCATATATGACTGAAAGTTTCTTTCTTAAAATTTCTTATTAAAAAATAGAAAGATAATCGTAATAATAGCTTTCATTTATTTAGTGCTGAGTCCAGTCATTGTGTTAGATGTTTTGCATAAGTGATTTTTGAGCCATACAACACCCAGCAAGACCAGTTGTTATCTGTAGCTTATAAAGAAAATAGGGTGCAGAGAGGTTGTATGCCTAGCTCATGGCCATCCAGGTCTATATTAAGTTGATGTTTCAGAATAATTGTAAATGAAACCAAAGGAGCCTGAGGTTCTTTTCTTAGGAATCATTAATTGTTACTTATCCTAAACCTGATAGAGTCTAAGTAGAATGTCCCTGTGGCCCATCCTCACTTAAATCTTCAGAGAATTGTTTTTAACCCCTGGACCAACTGTGTGGCTTGATTTCACAGGCTATTGAACTTTTAGCAGCTGGCAATGACTACTAAGAATCGGTTCATTTCACTCCCTACTGGGGAAGTAATTTTTCATAGATTTGAGTTTTACTTTCTCTGGTTTCCATTCTTCACACTTGGCCAAAATGGCAAATGACTAAGAGAATGCTCTGTAGAGAATTTAAACCTTCTTTGATTAGTTTCTCAATAATTGCAGACATCTCTACTATTTTCTTGTTTTACGAAGGAGGAATAAGTCACACTTTTCAACTTTTCCTCTGATCTTGTCAGATGCTAGGCCTGATTTGCAGCTACTTGAGAAGCCCTAATATGTTCGTGTGCTGTAACTGTGGACGACGTGTCTCAGATTTTCCGGAGCTGTGTACATAAAAGCACAGAATATTTAGAATAAAGCATAACAGGATATTTGAACAAAATTCAAACTGGTTTTGTGATAAAGGCACATATTCTGAGGCAATGCCAGAGAGAAGAGTGATATCAAACTTATTTGATCCTCTGTGCTATTTGAGGAACAGACTTTGTTTTTGAAAAAATCATTGCAAAAAAAAAAATCATTGCCCCACCAACATTCAAATTTTTTTTTTTAAATTTATTTATGATAGTCACAGAGAGAGAGAGAGAGAGAGAGAGGCAGAGACACAGGCAGAGGGAGAAGCAGGCTCCATGCACCGGGAGCCCGACGTGGGACTCGATCCCAGGTCTCCAGGATCGCGCCCTGGGCCAAAGGCAGGCGCTAAACCGCTGCGCCACCCAGGGATCCCTTTTTAAAAATTTTTTTTTTTTAATTTATTTATGATAGTCACACACACAGAGAGAGAGAGAGAGAGAGGCAGCCCCACCAACATTCAAAGGGTTTGCTATACTTGCCATAATTAATCACATATTCAAAATGCAGACACGAAGCACTATGAAAACTTTTTCATGTTTTAGGCTTCAGAGAATTCCTGATTTTGAAATTTTTCTTTACCCTCTTACAGCATCATGTCTTGCTGAGAAATTGGTTTTGGGGGTGAGATAGGAGCTTAAAACAGTGATCTCACCTGAGAAATACAGGTGAAGGGGTAGTGTCTGAATGAAGATCTCGAGTCTTCATGCATGTAATAGTGTGTGCATATATGTGGACACTGTTTTATGGGAAAGGGCAGAGGCCAGCTGCTACCTTGAAGGAATGGCAAGTGTAAACTGAGGACTGCTTCATTTCCCCATGTGCTGCATCCCTATTAGGCCGTGATTGTTTGAATCAAACAGCTCCATCGTTTATCACCCAGAATAGTAGTCTGCAGTTCATAAGCTCCGACTTGAGACTGGTGTGAGAAGAGAGAAGAAGGGCTTTATTCAGGCAGTGACTCTCGTGTAGGCAGCCTTTGTGTATTATAAAAATAGGTTGTTTTAGTGAATCTAAATAATGCACAGAAATTTCCAGCATTTACTCAATGGTCTGGAGTTTAAACTGCATCTGTATATCATTTGAGTTAATCTAGTGAAATGAATGAATAGCATAACTTATATTTAAACTCTATGTCTTAGGTTGAGCACTAGGCATTAAGAGTATTTATTAGGCGGAGTGATATTTGACTTAAAATATTTTATTAAGGCAGATTAGAAGTTATAAAAGAAGACAACATGATTTTAAAAGCTATTGGTGGGCAGCCCTGGTGATGCAGCAGTTTGGTGCTACCTGCAGCCAGGGGTGGGATCCTGGAGACCCAGGATCAAGTCCCTCGTTGGGCTCCCTGCATGGAGCCTGCTTCTCCCTCTGCCTGTGTCTCTGCCTCTCTCTCTCTCTGTCTCTCTGTGTATGTCTCTATGAATAAATAAATAAAATCTTTAAAAAAAAAGTTATTGGTGGGGAGGCATGTACATATAAACTCTTAGGTATTTAAGATTTTCAAAATTCTAATAGAGAAAATTGGTTAACATACTTACTTGTTATGTTAAATAGTTAACTCCCTAGGTTACATTATCAGTACTACATGTGTGATGCTCAGAAACATACCTTCAGATACACAATTATAAGAGTAAAAAAACCCATAATATCTTGTTTAATAAATTGTAGGGTGCACTGATTTTTACACTTAAATGAGGATACTTATATATACAAATGACGATGCATCTTACAACTGAGGGAATTTTGTAATTATTTGGAAGTGTTTTTGTGTTTTTTCCCCTTTAGAAGTACATTTTATAAAGTATATTTTATTTTTTCCAGATTTATTATATAGTTGACCTATATATAACAAAAAAAGGTATATGTTTGTATTGTTGATGTCTTAGGTTTCATTACACACAACAATCATCTTTTAAGTAGACATTATCTATAAATCATGTAATGATAAGAATTGGGAAGATACTAGAACCATAACCACTTGCCAAAACACCAAGCCAATGCTGCTGGTTAGTAAGTACTATAACATTTTGAAGAATACTGCCATTCAAATCAATTTTATTTCTCTCTTTTATGATGGAGTGATGGCCTACCTGAAAATGGAAAAAGAAATTCACATTGACTATCTAGGCATAAATGAAAATCTTGACAGTTTCCAGTATATTTTTACCATAAGAATTTTAGGAAATTGAGTTCATACACATTGAAAGATATTCTTGCAGAGTTCCATTAATAGCCCAAGGATGATTTTTTTGTAGGTAATATCATTAGCCTGGAACAATGTTGCATTTTATTTAGTAAATGGGATGAAAACCAAGGGATACTGATGAATGACATCAATATGGGATAAATTGGTGGCATTAAGAGAATACAAGATTCTAAATTTTAGATTATAAATAATTTTAGATTATAAATAAGATTTTATAGAAATCTTTTATAGAAATAAAAGATTATAAACTGTGGATGGTTTTATCAAACACATCAATAGATATATAGTATGTTGAACTATAGAGTTATTTATGTAAAGAATTAAGCCTTGGCATTAGTACCCCTTAGGGGGAAAATAATTTGGGCAGCACTTCTCAGAAAAATTAAAGAAATTGAAATTGTTTAGCTCTTCTCCCATTCCTGTTAACAGAGAGTAAGAACAAGTGAATATCAATGAGAGCGGGAAATATACAGGCTGGTTGTTATGATAGTACAGAAAGGAAAGGAGCATCTTTTCTTGGAAATTTTGAATGAAGTTTATAATTGTATCTGATGATAATGGTATAATAGTCTCCACAGAGTAAACACTCCAAGAATCTCCAATGCCTGCCTGAAACTGCAGATAGTACCAAACCCTATATGTACTATGTTTCTCCTATGATAAAGTTTAATTTATGTATTAAGCATAGCATGAGATTAACAACACGAAAAAAATAGAACAGTTATAACAACATACTGTAATAAAAGTTATGTGAATGTGATTTGTCTCTCAAAATGTCTTATCGTCCTGTTATTCACTCGTGCTTGTGATAATATAAGAGAATAAAGTGCATGGGTGATGGGACGGAGGGAGGTGAATGCTACAGGTACTGTGACATAGTTTCAGCTACTCGTGACTCTCTGACGATATGTACAAGGAGAACCATCTGCCTCCAGACGACAGTTGACAAGGGACCACTTAAATCACAGAAAGTACAGAAAGCGAAACTTTTGTGTGAACTCATTTGGTAAAGATGTATTGCATGTCTTCCATAGCCAAGGCTAATGTGATGTGCTGATTCCCATTTGAATACAAGAGACTATACCAGGGAATAGATATAAGGTGTCCCTCCTACTTCTGGGACTTTCATGGAAGTAGTTGGCAGGCTAAGTGAAACTTCTCAAGAAATGGCAAACCTAAATGATATTCTTTCATGGGGGGTAATGTACCAAGATGTTATATGGAGAACAAGAATAGAAAGACTCTATAAACTTAGTCATCCTTTGATGTCAATTAAGCTGACCTTCATATCAAGTATCTTTTGAATATTCCTCAAGAAATGTCAGGAGAAGCAAGAGAAGGTTAGCAATGCTCTCATATTTTCTTTGTCATTATTTACAGTGTATTATGTACACAGTGTAATCCGTCAGCCAACTTTAATTTCATAAGCTATTCATTGTGTTTAAACAGTGCCTTTCTTATATTAAATATTTATGGCAGTCTTTGAGAAGAATACATTAAAATGGCAGATGGGGGTCATTTTAAACATTTCCTTGATTGAAAGAAAGGGACCCCCTTGTGAATTTATAGTCAGCTTTCAAAGAAAGTTCACAATGTCTGATAATAACCCAAGGAGGCAAGAATTCCACCAATTCCCAGCACTGTAATTTTCAAAAAAGCAGTGGCTGCAAACAATCTTCATGCTTCAGCACCTCCCATTTTAAAACTGTTTGCAAGGGCACTGAAGAATGGTGAACAAAAACATTTACAGTTGTATTGCCTATTAATAATTCAGTAGGAGTACACCATTTTTGCATTAATATTACCTTTTCATCGATTTTTAACCAGTAGCAGAAGTAAAGAGGAAAATCAAATTTTCGACCTGTGTTTGATAGGAAGATATATCCTAGACTCTGGAGTCCTAAAACTTGGAAGCTACATTGGAAATCATATCCTAGGTGTCCTGAAGGAGAGATGTTTTTGTTTGCTTTCCTGATTGCTGTTTGACTTGATAACTAATAAGCCTGAATCTAGAAACAATTAGCAATTTTTTCCCCTCAGAATGGTATCTTCTAGTTAAACTTAGAAGAACTATATATACATCTTTAGTTACATTATCTTCTTTGGTAGTCATCATAAAAGCTACTCTCTTAAATAAATAGTACTCTCTGTTCCTGAATATAAAAATAAATGCGAATTTTTATTTTATTTTTATTTTGTTTTATTTTATTAAAGATTTTATTTATTTATTCATGAGAGACACAGAGAGCGAGAGAGGCAGAGACACAGGCAGAGGGAAAAACAGACTCCATGCAGGGAGCCGGATGTGGGACTCAATCCCAAGACTCCAGCATCACACCCTGAGCCGAAGGCAGGTGCTAAACCGCTGAGCCACCCAGGGATCCCCTGCAAAATTTTATTAAATTCCTGGAAGATCAATTATTAATCTTCATTGTATCATTTGACTATTGAGAGTTGAGATGTTCTTTTCTAACCGACTGGTTTGTTTGTTTTTTTCTTATTTTTGTAGCAGGCATAGCATGGGCTGATTCACTATTTTTATTTTTAATTTTTGCTGGCAGACACCAACCCTGAAGTTCTGCCCCTATTTCCACCTCAGAGGTCAGTGGCAGGTGTTCTCCCCCATTGGTAGACAGACCATGGAAGGCCCCTGCATATCATCCAAGAACCAATTCATGTCATTGTTTACTCTTCAGACTTCAAGAATATAAGGAAAAAGGGCTTAGATTTGACATGTTTTTTTTTTTTTCAGGGTGCCAGTTCCTGGTTTATGATTTTAGTACTTGTTTAAATACCATGAAACTGTATTTTCTTTTTTCCTTTTAATTTTGACTCATCATCATAAAGTTGATTTAGAAGAAAATTTCTATATTGAGTTAATTTGGATTTTCTAAATCAAAAGTGCAAGTGACTTCTGGACTTCTTTCTTGACAAAAAGTGCCTAGAAAAGCTGCATTAAAACAACAAATCTAATTTTAAAAACACTTAATGAGTTAAAAAGCAGAGTCAAACCAAACTAATGAAAGCTATTTAGGAGAAGTCAGTTGAAGTGGTTTTAAGCATTTATTTCATTGCTTTTTTAACTCCTTGACTGTTAACACTATAAATGTGAATCTGAGAAAAATTAACTTGTTTTTGAACTCTATAAAAAGTATTTTTTTCTTTTAATTAACTTTATTGTTTTTAAAGCCCTGTATCAAGCTCTATTTCTGTGCTTGGGTAGTTCCCATTTGCAAATAGGGCAATTTCTGCATATAGGTCTGAACAGGCTATGCCACAATTATCCTTTTTATTGTAACTTTACTGTCAAAGAAGTAGTTTTCTTCTCCAAATGGAAATTCCAGAGTAACTCAAATGTCTTAGTAAACATATTGTCATTTCCAATTTCCAAAGGCAATGGCCCCTGGTCCAGCAACCAAAACCTGTGTTGAGACCTGAAATGGGTCCATATCCCCTCATTACTGGGGTACCTCACATAATAATAACAGTTGCTAGAATTTGTTGTTCACTCTGTGCCTGGTGAATGGGAATTATTCTGTATGGATTATCTCATTTAATCTTTATATCAACCCTGTGAGGTGTGCGTATAATTTTCTTCATCTCACAGCTGAGGAAATCTAAGCTCCGAGACATGTAGTTAATTAACTTACCCAAGGCTACCTAGCAGTAGAGCAGGAATTCTAACCCAGGCTGACTCTAAAGCTTACTGTAACATGAGTCACTGTGCTATACCGATACAAAGGGATATATATTTATTGAGATATATGTAATGCTTCTCTAGTTATAACTCATTTTTTAAAAAAGATTTATCAGAGAGAGAGAAAGCAGGAAGAGGCGGAGGGGGAAAGAATCTTAAGCAGACCCACTCCTGAGCATGGAGCTCCACGATATCATGACCAAGAGCCAGATGCTCAAGATCTGAGCCACCCAGGTGTCTCCCCCCCAACCCCTCTCCCCTGCCCCATTAAAGCTCATTTCGAAGCCACTTTAGCTTTAACTACTGCGTGCAGCTTCTTTTGAAGTTCACAAATAAAGGAGTAAAAATTCACAGAGTCTTCTGGGGATTGATTTTACAGTATAGATTGTCTCCATGTATTTAATAGTCATCTCAAACATTGAGTTCTTTCTCCATGCTTCAGTACTCACATTAACCATAGAATCTTCTCTCACTGTGTCATGTATGTAGCTCTTCCAGTTCTGTGCTTCTTTCAACTGTTACTGAATGCATGGGAACACACAGACCATTTGCAGGTTCTTTTTAAGAATCTAGAGCCTGGGTCACCAGGGGGCCTAATCCATTGAGCGTCCAGCTCCTGATTTCCGCTCAGGTCATAATCCTCTGGGTCCTGAGATTGAGCCCCGCATTAGCTTCTGAGCTCAGTGCAGATTCCCCCCCACTTGCATGTTCTGTCTCTCAAATAAGTAAATAAAAGCTTTTTAAAAAATCTGTAGCTTGTATTCCTTTTGGGGATTAATAATTGGGAAGTATGAAATCATAGTGTGAGTGTTAACTAAATTCAAGGAGGGAGTTTTAAAAGTCTTGTAAAGGTGTGAAATCTTTTTTTTTCTTTTTTAAGATTGTGTAACTAAATATATTTACATTGTTGCTATATACTCTTATGAGCCCTAACCTCGAATTTCTCTAAGTGTGGTATCAGGATCGCCAGGGTACATAGTCTTGGACATCTCAGACATCTCAGACCTACTTCATTAGAATCTTGCCCACCCTTCTCCCTTGAATTTTTAACATGCCTTTGGGGATTCTTAAACACAGTAAAATTAGAGACCTATTTTCTTGTCAATTTTGTTTGTATTTAAGCAGAAGCTGAAGAAGCTCTGGTTTGGGTGAAAATGAAATTGCAGAGGGATTCCTGGTGCCTTGTGAGGCCTAAAGGAAGCCTCCATAGATTGTAAATTGAGTTGATGAAACGCCATCCTTAACAAACGAGAGTTTTTCAGTGGCTCTAAGTAGAATGAGGCTGGATTCCCCTAACTCCAAATTCCAATCTTGAACACTCACTTTTTTTTTTTTTTTTTTTTTTTTGAGGACTCTCACTTCTTTGAGAACCTAATTTCCCTACCGATACTAAAAATGTTCCCTTAAAAATGATGGGAGAGTATTTTTACTTAATTCCAAAGAGACCACTTCTTCTGATGAAAACTTGTGTTCTTTTTAGAAGCTCCTCTTAGGGGAACCCAGCCAACAGTGTTAACTTTTATTATATATACACTTGCTATGAGCCAGACCCTCTACTAGATATTTTTTGTGTTACTGGATTCAAATTATTATTGGAATTAACAGTTATGTGAAAGGGTTATTATTTATCCTCAGGTCAACTTGCCCAAAGACATTGAGTCAGAGGAGGGAGGAATCAAACCTTTGTTGGCTGAATTCAAAACTGTATAAATGGAAGACCATGCTTCCCACACTAAATCACAAAAAAAAATCCATCCGTGAAGCTACCATCTTTCCAAACTTATAATTAGCAGAGTAACACTGATTGAAAGGACTTTCTTCATCTATACTGAAAGAGGGTCTTCTCCTTTCTGCACTTACATATTGACCTTACCCAGGAGAATATAGTACCATTTGCCTTGGGGCAATAAGATAATTGTTTGGTCTTTCCTTCTGGCTCTTAGAGGATTAGAATAAACAAAGGTGATGTTTATGTCAACAATATTATTTAGCCAAAAGGTGACACTGTCAGTGTGAAGGAACCTTGATGCTAGTTGACTCTAAGAAAGTGATGAGATATTTATGAACTAAAACTGGAGACTCAAAATTAAGAATGCCTCTGTAACTGTAACTTTAGCACATTTGCCTGAATGTTATAATGTATTCACTGTAAAGTCTAGAAGCCTTATAAATATATGACTGGCAGTTGCCTCAGGCAGAAATCTTTTACTGATGCAATGAGATAAAAGTAATTAAGCTACATGTAGACTGATGGGTAATTAAATCCATGTGAAGCATTTTGTAACTAATTGCTATGTTCTAATCACAGATTGCTTTCTATTTGTCAAGGTAAGTGTATATAATTACACAGACCTTATTTTCTTTAATCTGAAATCATCCCAGTTGGGTGAATATTTTTAAGCACTCTGAGTCTTAGAATATTTGGTACATTTCTTGCATAAAGGTAATTTGCATATTTTATAATTTGAGGGCCTTTTATAGTAAAATAGCTTTTAGTGTCACAGCAATTCTGTGGTCAGTAACAATTTCTACAATCTAGATTCATTGTTCAATTTTTAATATATATTTTTTAATAGTAAGGCCAGTTTGTTATTTACTGAATGCCAGTAATGTTCAGGACATTATATGTACTGTGGTACTAATCACAGTATTTTGAAAAGACCAAGGATCAATAAAGGGACTTAAAATAGAATATTTCAAATGACTCTGGTAAAAGAAATAAGTAGCTTTGGGGGTGGGAGAGTCTCTGTATGGGAAAGCAGCATGGGCTGATAGGACTGTAAACTACTTGGCACATCATAGCACAGGTATCATGAGGCCATTCCTGAAATCAGGCCTGAAGGGGATTTCATCTCTTGTGGGAGAATTTTGGATATAGACACCTACTCAAACCTTGTTGTTGTTTTAATACAAGTTGCCTTTGCTGCTGCATGACACTAGACAGTGTGCTTATGGGACACAGGACCTGTGTCTTAATCATCCTTGTATTCTAGGTATGGTGCCTGGCAAATGGATCTCACTCGGGTAACATTTGTAGAATTATTATGAGTACCATATTGGCCAAGAGGAAATCCATAACCATTTTCTACCTTCTCTACTTGAATAGATCTTTAAGGTGTAAAGTCATTGCATTAAAAAAAAAAAAAAACCTGTATTTAATTCACTTTTTATATGTACTTTTTATTAGATTAACTGTATAACATCTTTTTTTTTTCTTGCTAATGACTTTTAATAGCCTTGTGATTTGTAATGAATATTCTTTACCTTTAGTCTTCTCTAAGTGATAACTATTATGAGAAGTATGGTTTCCTAAGGCTACCTTATATTTGTTGGTTTGTTTGTTTTTACATTATATTTGTTAGAGAGCCAGACCCTTTACCCCCTAGTTCATCCTTCTATCTTTCCTCCAGCTGTTAAAGCTGTCCTATATGGTGTGCATACTCCTGTATGGAATCTTTAAGCTGTGCACCAGACCTTCTTCCTTACCCTCTAACCTGGAAGAGCTTGTTGGCAACCTGCCAGTGATTTGATTCTTTTTCAGCTACAAATGCCATGTTGATTACTTTATACCACTGTACCTCATCACAGTTTCTTTTTGCATTAGTGCATGTATATGTCTCACAATAAATACAGGTGTAATATGTCTTATCTTCGTTTCGTCTGAGTTTCATACCTCAAGAGTATAGAATATTCTTTGCCATTGCTAAGGCTTTTCATATATAGGCTTTTGTCTTGGTAACCAATTCTTTGCCTAAATGTTCTTCCTTTTTAACTTTTACTTTGAAATACAGACTTATGAGTGTTGCAGATCAGTACAGAGAGTTAGCATTTACCCTCATCCACTGTGCTCACATGTGAATTATCTTCCATGACCCTCGTACAGTGATCAATACCAGGAGACTAACACTGATAAAGTACTGCTATGTAATCTGCACATGCTATTCAAATGTTACCCCATTGTCCCACTAAATTCCTTTTTCTTGTCCAGCATCCAGTTGAAGACCATCTGATGTGTAGTTATACTATGTCCCCTAGTCTCGCAGCCTGCCATCTGGGTCTACCTTATCCTTCTTGGTCTTTCATAGCACTGATATTTTTGAACGGTGTGTACTAGCCATTTATTCTACAGAACCTTTCTCAATTTGAGTTTGTGTGATACTTTTGCATGATTAAATTCAGATTATGTATTTTTGGCAAGAGTACCACTGAAATGATGATGTTGGGCACTCTTCAGGTCATCCAAGTACATCATGTTGAGATGCCTCATTACAGGTGGGGTTCATTTTTATCACTCAGTTAAGATGATGTCTGTCACATTTCTCCCCTATGAAGTTCATTATTTTTCTCAGTAAGTACCTTACAGAGATAAACTTCAAGACTATGTATGCAGTTACCTTAGTTTCTCTTCAACTAATGCCAACCAACTTTAACATGCATTGATGATTCTTGCCTCCAATGATTATTGCTGTGTTGTTTGCCAAATGGTGACTTTCCTATCTTTCCTCTTATATTTAGTAATTGGAATTATATTATCAGGAAGATCTATGCTTTTTCCTTTATTTATTTATGTAAGTGTGGACTCATAGATATTTATTCTGTGCTTCAAATTCCATTACTATCATTATTTATATTATTGCTCAAATTGTCCCAGATTGGCCATTTGGCAGTGTCTCAGACAGAGTGCTCTGTTGCAGGAGATACATCAGTGAACAAAACAGATGAAAATCTGTCTTATTGTAGCTTTCATTCTAGTTGGCAGTGAGGGGGAGAGACAATATACAATAAACATAATTAGAAATAAATTATATAGTATGTTAGAATGAGATACTTCTCTCCTTTTTTCCTTTTGCCTGTTCTGCCTTCCTGCTATATTCACTGAGAAATTTTCTCTGCATGGATACTGTTGGACATCTTTAAAATAACTAGTGAATGAAAGAGACCCTCTCAGGAACCTCACCTTCATCCATAACCAGCTGAAGTCACATCAAGTAACACAAAAGAATGAGGGAATTTCCAACTGAGAATAATTTCTTTTGCACAAGGGTTTTGTAGAATATTTAAATGAACTCAGGTTTGAAGTATAAAAATGGTGTTTCCTGGAAGAGGTTGTCAAACTTGGTAGAGGTAAATTAAAGCATTTAAAAAACTTAACCAATATCTTTTAAAACATACCAATAATTTTGCTGTAATGGGCTGAATTTGAGCCAGTGCAATTACCGCAAGTACTCTGTTTTTAAATCATTTCTCCCTCGTTAGACAATACCACAGTAAGATGTTGTGGGAATAGAGGGAAACGTGGAGAGTTTCCTTGTAACGGTTTCATGGAAGGCTACTGGAGTGTAGTAAATATTAGCTTTTATTAAGTTGGTATGAGTGATTTGGTGATGATATTAACAGTTTTTCTCAGAGGAAAGAGTTGTGTAAATCAGACTTGGAAATTACAAGCTTTTCAAAAGTTTCCTATTCAATTCATGTCCTGGTTAACAATAGATGAGTCACATATCTTACCCATTTTCTTCATTTGTTTTTCTCTAAAGTTATAAGATAAATAATGGTTTACAATTGAAGGCAATTTGTAGATCTTTGAATGTATCATGATTGGGAATGCTATATGCAGTAAAAACTACATTATTGAATATATATTTTGGTGGTGAGAATTAAAGATTCAAGTTTTTTGTGTGTTAGTTTTTGAAGTAGGCTCTACACTGAGTGTGGAGCCCAGTGAGGGGCTTGAACTCAGGATCCTGAGATCAAGATGTGAGCTGAGATCAGGAGTCAGACAATTAACTAACAGACTTGCCCAGGCACCCCTAAGTATAGTTTTAAATAGACTAATGATCTTGGTATTGGTCTTAATATTGTGAACTATATAAAATGTACAAGTCAAATATGACTTTAACATAATAACACAAAATGGTAGAATTGAGAGCTTAATGGCATATTTTATTTATTAATTCTAATATTTGGAGTTTTCATAAAATACAGCAACACAATCAAGGAGATAGAAAAAAGCATAAGTAAATGAAATATAAAATATGTAACGTATAAGATCTTATATCTATCAGGTATTCAACTGAAGAATTTTTAGTTTTTCTTGATTATTTAGAAGAAAGTATAATTTATTAATAAAGTTCATATTCTTTCATTTCTGCATTGTAGACAATTCTATTGTCTATATAACAGTGCTGTCCAATCAAAATGTAATGTGAGCCATGTATATAATTTAAAGCTTTCTAGTAGCCATGTTAGAAAAGTAGAAAGATACAGGTAAATTTAGAAGTTACTTTAATTAATCCAGTGTATGCATATGCAATTATTTCAACTTATAATGAATATAAAAATTCTTTATATTTACATTCCTTTTTCACAGAATCTTCAGCATTTGTATACATACAGCAAGGGTCAGTCTGGACTAATTATATTTTGAGCTCTCGATAGCCATAGTTGGCTGATGGCTACCATAGTAGATAGTGCAGGCTTATACTCTTAATGCATCTCATTATGTTATTTATGCATTGTTTCGGTTTTCTTCAGTCATTTCTTATTTCTAATGCTACAAAGCTTTCTTTCTTTTGAGATTTTTAGTTGGTACTTGTCACGTTGCCATAATTATAGTCAAAGTTGTATAGAGGTTGTCTTTCAGTCACTTAATTGGCATAAAAAATATTACATTCGAGTTGCTTCCTTGGAAGTTAAGAGATTAATTCTTATCCGTGTTCTGCTACTAGTTATTATATAACTTTGGGCAAGTCCTCTTCATCTTTCTGATCTTCAGAGTCTTTGTTTATAAAGTGAAATTGATAAAGTCTTGCATTTTCTAACTAAACAACTATGATTTTTACAATTATCTTTGTTTGTTATTCAAATACATTGATTAATTATCCTACTATGTATTGTGCTGGGCATAGTATCCAAAACAGAAAAGATCTAATGGGATTTGTTTTTAGTGAATTATGGTGAGTGGCCAGTTGATAGATAATGAAGAGAAAAAGTGACCTTAATTCACTCTCAAGTATAGAATTATTAAAGTCTTAATATCATACCTGGATACAAATTGGAGAGCCCTGATTGGAATAACTGGGGCAAGGGAAAACGATGAGGTCATTGGAGCTATTGGTTTGTTGTTCTCAGTGTCACCAAACAACTGTATTTTATTTTTCTTTGAAAAGTGGAATTACTGATGGTAAGAAATTAACATTGTTTTACCCCTGTGTGGTAGTTATTTTTAAATGGCATTCACATTTTTCCCTTTGGCTATAGGAGAGTTAACATTCTATTTTTAAATACTGAATATTAGCTGTCTAGATTAGCCTCACATAGCAGAATTTAATAAAGGTCATTGCACTTAATTATGTTTATAGAACTACTTAAATTAAAAGGCCTTGACTTCATTGGTTGATTTGGCTTCTTTCAAATGTTTTATGAAATAGAGAAAGGTGGACTTTACTAATATTTATTGAATCACAGGGCCTATTACTTGTCATTCACATTTTAAAGTATTAAACATTTCCAAAATAGAGAAAAATAACATAATTAGTTAGAAGTTGAGACAGTTAAAAAATTACTAGCTGTAGCAAATTTTAACATTTTATCATATTCAATTCAGACTTTTAAAAAAATAAAGATAATATTGAAGCCTCCTGTGTGTATCTTTCCATGATTCCATCAATAGTTCATTATAATTCCCATCAATTTTTCTTTCTTCTTTTCCTATCTTCTTCTGGATTGAGTATTGTGATCCCATTTTATCTCCACTAATGCCTGTAAGATACACCTTTGACTGATTGTGGGTTGCTCAAGGGTTCAAATATACATATTTAACTTATCACAGTCAACCTTTAAATAATACGACACTCTCATTTAGAGCATAAGAGCCTTATAATAATTGTATACTTCTGTTTCTTCCTTCCATTTTTTTGTATTATTGTCTCTTTTTTTTTTTGCATATAGACTCAACAATATATTTTTGCTTTAAACAGTCAAATATATCTTGAACTGATAAAAAGTGAGAAAAATAGCTTTTAGGGATACTCTCAGATTTACCAGTTTCTGGTACTGTTCTTTCCTTTGTGTATGTTCCGGTGCTTCTCTTTCCATCTGGAATTGTTTCTTTTCTGCCTAAAGATCTTTTTTTTTTTTTTTCCTGGGTGCCTGGGTAGCTCAGTGGTTGAGCGTCTGCCTTTGGCTCAGGTTGTGATCCTGGGGTCTGGGGATCAAGTCCTGCTTCAGGCTCTTAGTGAGAAACCTGCCTCTTCCTCCGACTGTGTATCTGCCTCTCTCTCTCTCCCTCTCCCCCCCCCCCCCCCCCCGTCTCTCATGAATAAATAAACAAAATTAAAAAAAAAAAAAGATTTTTTTTCTTACTCTTTAGACTAATGGTCTGGTGGCAATGAATTCTCTCAACTTTATTTGGCTGCAGTCTTTATTTTGCCCTCATACTAATAGGTATTTTTAAATTTTCATTAAACACAGAATACTAGGGCAGTTTTTCAGTGTTTTGAGGCTATCTCTCCATCACATTCTGGTTTGCACAGTTGCTGACAAGAAGTTTTATTGTCATGTATTTGTGCCTGTGCCTGTGCATGTCTTCCTCACCCCCTTCACTCCCAATAGCTTTTATATTTTTCTCTTCATTACTCTTTTTTAAAAAAAAGCAATTTGTTTATAATACACTAGTGTGCTTCTCTTTATTTTTCTGAAGTTGATTGAGCTTCTTGAATTTATGGTCTATACTTTTACACAAATTTAGAAATCATTCAGCCATTATTTCAGGGAATCTAATTATGCGTGTGTTATTTGGTTTGGTGGTGTTCTGCTCTGTTCATTCTTATTCTCTGTTCTTTCTCTCGCTTCATTTTGGATAGTTTATGTCGCTAGGTCTTCAACTTCATCTCTAGAAGTTTCAATAGGGTCTTTTTCTAATACCTTCTATTTCTTTTCTCATCATATTCATATTTTCTGAGTACATGGACCACATTTACAACAGCTTTTTTAGTGTCCTTATCTGCTAATTTCATCATTTCTGTCATTCATGACTCTTTTCCTATTGATTGGTGTTTCTCCTGATTATAGTCAGTGTTTCCTTTCCTGTCTGCATGCCTGATAATTTTTGTTTGGATGCTAGGCATTTTATTTGTATTTTTTAAAAATTATTTATTTATTCATGAGAGACACAGAGAGGGGCAGAGATGCAGGCAGAGGGAGAAGCAGACTCCATGCAGGGAGCCCAATGTGGGACCCGATCCTGGGTCTCCAGGATCATGGCCCGGGCCGAAGGCAGCACCAAACCACTGAGCCACCTGGGCTGCCCTGGTAGGCATTTTAAATTTCATGTTGTTAAACACTGGATTTTGTTGTTTTCCTTTAAAGGGTTTGGACTTTGTTCTTTCATGGAGTTAAGTTACATGAAATTATGTTGATCTTTTGAGGCTTTCTTTTAAGGTCTGTTAGTATAGGTCTAGAGCAGGTTTTAGTTTAACACAAATTTTTCTCAAACATTAAGGCAAATAGCCTTTTAAGGACTCCATCCAGTCAGATGTGTACTCTAAGATCTTTCTGTTGGCTTATAGGAACACAAATCATCCTTGGTCCTGCATGACTTCTAGTACTTGTGTGGCCTACTGCTTTGCTGTGATTCTTTCCCCAGCCTTGGGATTTAGTTTCCTCTTGTGCATGTCCAGATAATACTCAGACACACTAACTTCAGGGAAGCCCTCTGCTGATCTTTGGAGCTCCATCTCTGTGCAACTCTTTCATCTGTAATATTTAAACCTGTGTCCAACTGTAGCTTTCTGAGTTTCAGTCTCTTTTCAGCTAGCAAGATCATTGGGCTCTATTTGCTTTTCCCTTTTCTGCACCGGGGCCTAGAAAAATGCCTTCAGGAAATAGGATGGGTAATCATAGGACTCACCTTGTTAGCTTCTTTCAAATATCACAGTCCTGCACTGCCTGTTATTACTTGTCTGATGATTCTTATTTCATACACATTATCAAATTTCCTAGCTGTTTATAGTATTGTGGCAGTTCCTGTAACAGTTAATCCTTCACATATAGAAATAGTCCTCACTGTATTTCCTTTTAATAAAAAATTTTGTGTTGTCATCAGGATGACCAGAGTCCACAATTTATACCAGGTATTATACATTCCTCCACTGAAATACCCATTGGTAGAAATAATTTTGACTAACAAAGCTTGGTCAAGTTATAGAGATGGTTATTGATATATATGTTATTTTACTATAATAGATGATAAAATCACCATTTATTAAATGTTTGTAGTGCTTTCTTAATAGAAATTCTAAATTGAAGAGGTAGCTGATCATTTTAAATCTTTGATATGTGGGGTATCTATCAGACCTTCCTATTCTGATGGTTCTTTTTTCCTTAAGGCACAAAACTACCAGCATGTCTGTAGAACTTCCAAATGTTTAAAATTTTTTTTAGAGTTGGACCTTATTCTTTTATTATATAGGAACAGTGATCACCACCCCACCCCTACCCCTTTTTTTACTTTTTATTCAACAGGAAAAAAAAAAATCAGATTTCAATTACATCAAACCTAGAAAGGACACATTTAAACACAAGAATATTTTAACCCACTTTTTGGTCAGTTGCCAAAGTGTAGTAGCTAAAAAGAGCCAAACTGACCTGAATTATGCTATTTATCAGTATAATTACTTGGTGTGTGGGTAATCGATTCTTGAGGGTGAGCCTATTTTTTTTTAATGAAGGAAAAATTCATTTTTCCTTTACTTTTCCTGCCTCGTAAGAAAGGATTGTATTTTATGTATTATTTGTCCTTCCTTCTGAAATTGTAGTAGTGGTTCAAACTCTGAAGACTGTCTAAGTTTGTGGCAAATGTTGTTTGGTGGATGTTAACTTAAATGTTGTGAAATGAGAAGCTGGGGACTCCTTAGTAATATATAGGCCCTGTAGAAGGGAGAAAAACAAGAGAAGAAATAAAAGACTGGCACCACCTCCTTTCCCTCTGGGTGCTACCAACCAAATGGCATAAATATGTTACTGGTCTCAGACTCCTTTTACTTGTTTCTATTTAATTTTGTGAGTCTGATTTCAGGCATTTTGGTCCACTATAATAAATTCTCCCTCCAAAAAAAGAGTGAGAATTTCTTTTAGCCAGACTGGACATTGACATTATCTGTTACTCCTTTTCCTGTTTCTTCTTATATACCAAATATAGTGAATTTGAGAATTCTGAAATGGCACCGAATATTCATGAGCTTAAACACGAAAATATCTTAAAACATGGAGTTATTGAGAGCTTTCACTAGCAAGTATAATATACAACTTGCATATTCATTGCCTATGACAGTGAATAGGTTATCAACATGTAATGTTTGTTCCTTTAGCTCTGCTCTATGAGCTTAAACCTCTTAACAACTTACACCACCACTGGCTCCCATCTTATAATTCTTTTTCACCACAAATACCTCTCTTCCACCACTTCACCCCACCCACACTGACCTCCTTGTGGTTGCTTGGGAAGAATAAACATGCTGATGCTGGATCTTATATTCCCTCTGCTGCAAGCATTCTTCCTTCAGCTGAATGCACATGGTGTACTTACTGCCTTGGTTCATTCAGGTTTCATGTCATCCTAAGTCTTCCTCGACTACTTCTTGTCAAAAACAACAGCGTCCCGACCCAACCACTTTATCACTCATTCTTTATCCTACTTTTAAACATTTTAGAGCACTTACTTATACCTGATAATATATTATTCATCTTTTATTTTATTGTATCTCTCATGTGAACAAATTTCATTAAGATCTTACACAGTTGGGCACCTGGGTGGCTCAGTGGTTGAGCATCTACCTTCGGCCCAGGTCATGATCCTGGGGTCTTGGGATCAAGGACTCCCCACAGGGAGCCTGCCTCCCTCTGCGTTTGTCTCTGCTGCTTTCTGTACATCTGTCATGAATAAATAAATAAAATATTTTTTAAAAAAACAAGATCTTATACAATGTCCAGCACATTATACTACTTAACAAATACTTGCTAGATGAAGATTGAGCAATGAATAAATGAATGGGCAGTGCTTTATTTGTATTAGGACATCTAAACTATCAACCTAGTATACCTCCAAAATGAATATAAGAATGTGATAGAAAATAGAAAGCTATATCTGCTGTTTAAGTACCTGAAATTACTTATTTATAAGTTTGATATACAAAGTCCAATTTCCCCAAAGATAACTCCAGAATTTCAGGTCCTGTTTGACCGTATACGTGAACTACAGAATTTCAGGTCTGTGGTGGAGTTCACATTTGAGAAAGACCTTTAGGACCATAAAATATCAGTCATAAAAATATTCTGTCCTTTTAAAATTTAAGTTGTGGGGACGCCTGGGTGGCTCAGCAGTTGAGCGTCTCCCTTCGGCTCAGGGCTCAATCCTGGGATCTGGCATCAAGTCCCGCATTGGACTCCCTGTAGGGAGCCTGCTTTTCCCTCTGCTGGTTTCTGCCTCACTCTATGTGTGTGTTTCTCATGAATAAATAAATAAATCTTTTAAGAAATAAATAAATAAGTAAAATTTAAGTTCTGTTTGTCCTTTGTTCTGTGGATTCATTCACCCAAATAATGCAAAATGGTTTGCTTCACACTCTAACCCATTCTTTAACTAGGTCTTGGAATCTAGAGGAATTTTTACCCATCACCACTATCATTTTTTTTTTCACCACTATCATTTGATACTAATTCCTTTCTGAGCACAAGATACTGTGTTGTAGGCATCATGTTCTCCTTTTCCTCTTCCTACTTCCTTTTATATCTGTGTTGTTGGGACATCTTGGTGTTTTAAAGACCATATATAACCTCTCTCCTTGTATCCCTCTAAAATACCATTCATCGACACTGATGTCTGTATCCTCTCTAGGAGTATTAGAAAAGCCCATATATGGGATAAAACACACTGTTTTATGGATTTTATAGGATTAAGAGGATAAACTTAATCTGCCTCATTGAGGCTTATTGCTGATTTTGGAGGCTGGGGAGTCAGATGCGTGGTTTTCCGTAAGTGTGTCATCCTTTTGTGGTGTTTAGTTTGTTTTTAACTTTCCATTATTTCCAGATTCTTGTAGGAGTATGAAAATAAACAGTATTCTTTCTGATTATGACCTTTCAAAAGAAATAAACAGGTTGCTTTTGCTTAGTGACAACACAATTTATGTCAACAACTTCTTTTCTGTGTAGCACTGCGAATACTCTGTTAACTCTTCCTATTAAAGCAAAAAAAAAGGTAATTTTAAAGTTTAATTGTTTCATGGATAATTGATCTATCTGAACTTACCTGTAAGTGGAAAATCGTACTTTTAAGTAAAAAAAAAAACAAAAAACAAAAAAAACGAAAACAGTTTGTATTCACTTGCTGTGCTGTCCAGCTATCACTATAGATAATAGGCAAGACAACTAATCTTCTGTAGAGTTTAAGAGGCCATGCAACACACTTGGCCACATTCAAGCTGCATTTCCATATTGTCTAAAGGAAATTTAATTTGGTATTTCCTCACTGCCTAATACAGAACCTAGTGTACTCCTGTGCACATGTACTATGTATGTAGATGGAACCAGAATTTATTGAGTGTTTCCTATGTGCTATATGCAATGTAGTAGGTCGTAGGCATATATATATTAGCAAGGTTTTGTCAGGCACCTCTGCCGGTCAATGCTTACATCCTATCAGAGGAAAGAAACAAACCACTAAGTATAATGCACTGTGATACAAAATTTTTCACAAGATGCTTGGGAGCACAGGAGAACATCTGAATTAGTTTGGGTGGTCAAGAAAATTTCCCATAAGATTATATTCATTATGCAAAGATGAGTGGAAGACATTTTAGAAAGAGGGAACAGCATATGCTAAAGCACAGAGGCCTGAGATGCAGGACTTGTACAAAGAAATACAAGTAATTCAGTTTTTTTTTAATGAACAAGCTTTTAATATAGCTCAGTTATGTAAAATACTGTACACTGTAAAAGGTCTAGAAAACTAGATCTTCAAGCCATTCTTTTTTTTTTTTTTTTAAGATTTTATTTATTTATTCATGAGAAACGCAGAGAGAGAGAGAGACAGGCAGAGACGCAGGCAGAGGGAGAAGCAGGCTCCGTGCTGGGAGCCCAACGTGGGACTCGGGACTCGACCCTGGGTCTCCAAGAACACGCCCTGGGCTGAAGGCAGGCGCTAAACCACTGAGCCACCCGGGCTGCCCTCAAATCATGTTTTGAAAAAGCCATTAAGCTTAATTGAAAACCCAAGTGTAGAGTACAAAACAGCAGCAAGGGCCATGGTGATCCCACGGCATCTAGCTCCCAAGTCCTTCATGCAGGGCTATAGCCATAGTCAGTGGAGATGTCACACTGATGTGTTGTGTGGACACAGGCATGTCCAACCCAGGGATGGGGGTGCTGCATTGGGTCCCGTTGTCACTGGGGGATCCTTGAACTGGAACTGGAATACAGTGAGAGTGTTGTCCAATGTTGGCTTTTTGCCAAGAGTAGTGTTGTGATTATGAGGGAGAATGTTCTTGGTCTTAAAAGGTACATGCTGACGTATTCAGATCTGAAGTGCCACATTGTCTGCAACTAATTTTCAAGGAAAAACCAAACAAATAAAAAAAAAACAATCATATGTGTTTGTCCATTTGGAGAGAGAGCACGCAAAAGGGTGGGGAAAGAGAGAGAGCTCACAAATGTGGCAAAATTTTGTTGGGGAGTCTGAGTGAAGAAAGTATGGGCATTAGGTGTACAACACTGGAAACTTTTTTGTAAATGAAACATTGTTCAAAGTAAAAAGAAAAAAAAACACCTTCATGTCTCTGTTAACTGTTGTTAGCTCCCAAAAGTAGTATAAACAATGATATAGTTGAAGAATTAGGTAATTAATACTTATCTTTGATGGTGGCCTATTAATTGGGTCTTTATTAGTGGTGCATATCATTATTCTATGAAGAATAGCCGTGGTTGGTCCTGTTATGATGGTATCCTTAATAATACTGTCATTTCAGGTTTTTTTTAAATGGAAAAATTTTTTTATAAAACTCTTGAGCATCCAATGATAGGATTAGAAGGGCCCAAAGAAGTTACATTGTCTAATTCACTATTAAGTGGATAGACTAATTAGATGGAGAGCTATGTATATTATTACTTAAAAACATCACCATTGAAGAAGTTTCTATGACTCTTCAAATGCCTAATCAGAGGGTCATATTTATTTATGAATTTTCTAAGTTTTTTTTTAAGAAAAAAGAACCCATAAAAATCTAATTAATATTCCCTTGTCACCCTTAAAAGAGAGCATCAGGAATGAAAAGCAGAGAATTGAATGCATATTAAATAAATACAATATAATGCATGTTTAATTCATATTCCTTATTGGCCTTTGAGGGAAATGGAGATTGAATGCCAGAATTGGGGAAGGAAGAGGGGATGGGCCCCAGAGAAGGAAGGAAAGACAAGGCTAATTATGGGGAAACAAGACAGCAGGAGAAGGAGAATAAGCATGTTCTGAGGAAGAAAGACCTAGCAGATTTTGAGGTGCCTTTTTTTTTTTTAATTCTATGTCACAGATAAAGATTTTCTGGCTGTCTGGTGCTCCTTAACTTCCGATCCCATATAATCATTGTTTACAGTTTCCCTGTTTTTGTAATCCTCACTTCTAGAGACTCTACTCCCAGTGGAATCAGTGAAACACCTTAGTATGGTAGAAATTTTCCAAATGGTAAAAAGCAAGTCTGCTGGAGGGGAAAAAGAAAAAATCCCTTCTCTGATTAGCTGAAGTCAGTTTTCACCCACATGCTCCGTTTATTACAGTGAAGCCCCCACATAGGACAAGTTACAGTGAGTCATGATCTTTTGAAATTGAGTTTTGGCAAAGTTTGATTTTTCAAAAAGGATTTTCTTTGTTGTGGGACTCTTTTATTTGAGGATATTATCTTTCTTTTATTGTTAACCTTTTATGTCTTCTCCTTTTTCTGTCCTCTGTCATCTCAGATTACTATGGAGCAGAGATCTGAATCCAGCTGTGGATGTGGTTCTGTTTCAGGGAGAAAAACACTGTGTGTTTCAGCTTTAGGCTGATCCATAATTACTTGGATAAAATGGTAATGGGGTCTAATAACCAAACTTTTCAAAGGATTTTTCCCTGGCAAGGTGCATTTCATTTCTTTCTAGTGTTTGTTCTTCTTTTCACCGGAACGAATAACAGCAAAAGGATGAGAGATGATCTGATGAACCTAATGCTCATTAGGAAAGGCAACCGGAACAATTTCAGGAACACGAACAAAAACTCAGTTGGATGAACAGTCATAGGAAAAAGTAAAAATCTCTCCTCAAATGCTTATAAAAAACTAATTTCTGCCTCCCATTTTTTTTGCAGCCCTGGGAGTTTTTACTGGGCATTCACTCCTCTTATCTCCACTCTTCCTGCTGGCGTCTCTTACGTGCATTTGTTTTCCTTTACACATTTTCATCAACGTCCACGTTAGAGTGCAGACTGGGCCTATCTCATGTTGGCTGACATCATCCTTACTTGGAGCCAACCCCACTCTCCTGACTCTCATTCTGGTTTCCAAGGTTGTGTTCCCCAGTACCCACCCCCTCTGCCTCTGCCACTCCTGTTAGGGACGTCTGTGCAGTTCCCAGGCTGTCTGCTAATGTCCCCCATGCCAGTGCCTGGATGACAGCCAGAGTTAGCTCCCAGAAGCTTAATGATGAATCCATGTCTGTCATGAGCTGGAATTGATGCAGGGCACATAGTAGGTAGGGGCTTAATAAATATTTGATAGACCAATAAAGAAATGAATGTGCGAAGGAATATAGCTCATAACTGAAGTCCTTAAGGAATGAAGCTGTTTAGGCAAACCCTTCTGTCCATAAGTATCGCCAATTAAGTGTGCAGCTAGAAGCGTGCTCGGGTCTCCATTAGTGATCACAGACTGGAGCATTCACTTTCCCTCGTGAATTCATATGCAAGCTGACCTGAAAGGAACTGCTTGCACAGCCAATAATCACAAGACTTCCCGGAGAAAAGGATGTCAGGACAGGGTTTCTGCGTTTAGCTTCACCTTTATTAGGAAATGGCCTTCTCTATCCTGACGATTGGAAGGCTCAGAACTCAGTAGAATTCTGGAAATAGAACGCTGCAAAAATCTGACTTTCTCACGTTGATGAAGAGCATCATCAGCTTTGACAAATTCTGGATTGAACTGGCAAGGCACAATTCTCCGAAAGTCCAGGGATTTTCACATTTTGCGCATATTCTCTCATTTCATTGTGTTTTAAGCCAGGTTGCTATTATACAGAGCATTTTAGCGGCCTTGATCTTGGAGACATCAAGACCATTATTCCTGTTGTTGCTGATTTAGTGTTACAGCTGCTTCCTCTTTATGTGATTTAATTTGAAGTTTCAGCCCACCAGGGGGCTATTGGTCCCCACCTATGCAGCTTTAAGAGCTGGCTGCTGTTTTCTGCATGGATGTTATTTCCATTCCTATTCATAGTGATTTTTTTCCCCTTTCTATATTCATCTAGCAACAGCAAGGCACTGTTCCAGGAACTCGTTCTCTCTACATAAGGCGTAACATGGAACCATTTGGATGGAAAAATTATAAATTAAAATTATTCTGTTCATTTTAAAATATTCATATTGTGTTGCTCAAGTGCCAGTAACTGGAAAATCATGGATAATGTCCTGTTTTTATAACCTCTTTCAGAGTGTTTTAAAATCTGTATATGTTGTTACTTAGCCATCTCCTTTCCTGGAATGGATTTTGTGATAAGATTAAAAACAAACCAAAAAAAAAAAAAAGTTGTAGGAGTCCAGTGTCTGATGGCATATGTAATATTAAAATAAAGATGATACCACTAATTGCCACCCTTCTTTTTAAAATAGAAAAATATTTATTCCATGTACAGAGAATATTTATACATCTGTCAGACTACAAAGGTAACCTATGAACATGGCAGACTGTTTCTTTTGACAAGAAAAGTTTTTATTAAATGATTAAAACTAAGCAAATGTTTATTGGTTTCTGGAACTACATTTTTAATTTAAGTAAGGAAAACCCATACATTCATAGCACTACTGATTTGCAAATGCTGAAAACATCTCCAACTTTTTAAATAGAGCTAGGTTTTTTTAATACCTCCTGTTCTCTCTGCTAAGTTATTGATTTTTTAATTTCAGAAAACTAAAATTTTATTTCTATCCTTGTATTTTCTGTGTTGTGTGGGTGTGTGTGAGGAGGTGCAGGTCTCAGATAGATAGACAAATAGGGTAAAGTGAAGCATGTTGTTACATGGTTTGGCTGGTATTTGGTAAAGTAAATATATCTCTTATTCTAGAGGAAATAATAGTTATTGGAAATCTCAACTTCATGTACATTTTCCCCCCCTCTGTGGAATGCATCAGAGTGAGGATCCTTACTTTTCCTGCTTCTCTTTTCTATAAGTTTTTAAGTTTATATTCACATAAAAGCCATGTGTTTTATTTGTTGTCTCTCTTGGCTAGGAATATTTAAATGTATTTTTAAAATTCTTCTCTTCCATCAACTAAAGACAATTTAAAATTTGAAGACTCTTTCTAGAAATGTATACTTTTGGGTCAGGCTGTCATCTTTGTGGGCCTTGCGGGTGTGCTGACGTTCTGCTGAAGCAACAAATCACTTTAGCATGAACAAATTTCACAGGGCTGTTTGATTGTTGGTCTTAGCTTTGTGTGAATCATTTGGCCTTTTAAAATAAGCTAATCCTTTAATCGAATATGCTTTCAGAAAGGTTCTGAAAACCTGTGTGGCTCTTGCTAACTCTGTTTTATTCAGTTTAAATGGTACTAGGTTATCCAGAAGTATTTCTTTTTGATTTTTGGAAGGATGTTATTGCAGGCCATAATATTTGAAGTCAGGATTCTTTATTATAGCAATAACAACAAAACATACATACATTCTCCTGAAGTCTGATTGATGGAAAATAGGATGCAAGCTGTCAGTAAACAGGTTCTTTGACACAAACACTTAGTTTATACAGCAACCGACTTCTGTGAACGCAGCAGTACAGAACACTCTATTCTTAATTGAATAAAGAAAACAAATTAGAATAGTTACTGCAGGAGAAATGGGTGCCTCATAATTAATAATTTGCAAGTTTAACCTTAACTACACTTGACATTTTTCTTTGGGTTGGTGACAGACTGATTAGTGAGTTAACTCCTGATAGTCCCTATTCTGCAGAGTGACTGTTCCAAGGCTTGTGGTGCTTCATAAAATCAGTATTCATTGTGATGGGATTGTAGCTTTAGTCCTGATCAAAGTGCTGTGGAGGAAGCATGGTTGAACTGATTGGCTGTGAATGTTAATCACTCCATAGGACGCACTGATAATTTACAGCATTGTTGTAACTCTCTGGTGTTCATGAAATGAACTTAATAACCCAGTGCCACCATGGGATAAGCTGCTTTTTCTCTGCAATTGAATACCCAGACTGCCTGCATAATGGTGTTGAGTAATACTGCATTAAAAAGAGTGAGCAGCTGTATGATGAAGGAAACAGCTCTGCAACAGATTTGTTAATTATCTCCTTTGATTCACAGAGGGTGTTTGTGAGATATGGTTGACCAGTGAAGACACAGGGGCTTATGGCAGAGACATTGGCACCAATCTCCCTGCACTGCTGTGGAAACTGGTTGAAGTGATTCCTGAGGGAGCAATGCTAAGGCTTGGCATGACAAATCCACCCTATATTTTAGAGCATCTGGAGGTAAGGAAAAAAGCACCCCATTTCCCTGCTGACACAGATGTGAACCAATCCAGACAATGTGGCAGCCTCAGCATCATCACATGGTCATATTTAAAACTTTATTTATTTATTTATTTATTTATTTATTTATTTATTTATTTTTGGTGGTCCCACATTACCAAGAATTAGTGGAGAATTTCAAATCATCTTCTTTGTCAGTCTGCACATCTTGTTTTTGCTTGCACTCCATTAATTAATGTTGCTTGGATTTTTCAGCACTTGCCATCTTGTCACAGTTCTTTGTTTCTTCTTTGCAGCACCTCAGACTTCCATTGCATAAATTTGCCTTGATTCCTCCACTTAGGACCCTGGTCTAGTCTAGTTCACGTGTGCCAAGACATTGCATTAATTTTGCAACCATACGTGAGCATGTTAACTGAACTGCTGTTAGCCCTATCGGTGAGGATATTGGGCTGCAAATTTGAGGATGTTTCACACCTCCTCCCTTTTGAGATAGTTAGGGGCGAAATGAGATCCTGGAGAGACAGAACTTGGTATTCTTTTCCTTGATTCTCTTGTGGTCACTGTGAAAACAAAGGGGTTGTGGCGATGGGAGATGCCTAGTCTTATTTGTATCCCTTCCCCAGGTCAGCTTCCTCCCCTCAAGGGGCTTACCATGAAACAAGAAAAACAGACACACGTACCAGTGTGATGTGATGACACATGCCACAGTGAATATAAGCAAGAAATCCAGACAGGCGAGCAACCATTTAAATGAAAAAATGCATGCTGCGATCCATGACTCCTATTTAAGGAATAAAATAATTACATTGGACCTGTAGCCATGGATAAGAAATCTGATAACTGCTGTTGGAAAACCATGTGCAAAGTATAGAAATAAGTGATATAAACATCAGTTTATATAGTGGTATAAACATCAGTTATGTTCTTTGTAGTCAGTTTGTGCAGGAAAAAAAAATTCCAAAATCTAAAAGTGAGTATAGCTGCTAAAATTTAGCGTGCAAATCCCATGAATCATCAACAATGCAAAGATTGTTTCTGCTAATTTGATCAGAAGCCTGTACTTGGAGTTGGGCAGAAAAGCCTCCCTACCATCAGTGATGTATTTTAGAAATTATGAAAACAGATTTGGTAGCAATCTGATTGGTAATTATAAATATACAGTGAAGAGATTGAGCAATTTCAGTTTTCACAGATTCCTTGCCAGATCTTTTTAGTAAAGATCTATGATTGATGAGTTAACTTTGGTACTTTGGACAGTGTGGGACAGTTAAGATTTGCCATTAAAAATAAGTTTCAGGTATGTCTGTTTATACATAATCCTTTGACCCAACACTTGAAAATAGCAAGTGTAAAAATAAAATATTCTAAGAGCTCTAGTAGTTTTGCTGCGTTTGAAGTAAATGCACAAGGTATGCACCAGGCGATATGCTAGATACGTGGTTTGAAAAAACCTCAGCGAGGATCAAGGAAGCCATAGTAGCTAGAATCAGCACAGCTCAAGGTAGGGGGTGAACATAAGGGGGAAAATCATCATAGGCTCTGAGATGACTGAATAAAGTACCTCTTGGAATACATTCAGCACTTCAATTAATTGCAAGGTTGCAGAAATGCATGCTACATTTATCGCAGATCCTACTGCTCAGTATCTAAAGTAGTTGACCTCCAAATAGATACTCCAGGAAAGCTTCTAAAAATCAACAGAAGTTGCTAAACATAGCTATACAGTTTACCTGGAAAAACACCAGGTGTTTGGTTCTCAGATTGTGGTTGGAGTGATAACAAGTTCTTACTGTCATGATGTTATCCTTTAACAATTCTTGCCATCAGATAATCTGTAATGGTGGCCTTCCCTCCTCCACTGTGGTCTTTTACAAGGCCGACCTTATCCTATCCATATCTGGATGGACCCTACCCAATGGTAGTTCCATAACTGAGAGAATAAAGAATGAAAAAAGGAAGGGCCTTCTTCAAAAAATAAATTATACAGCCCACTTAATAACCGTGAACTTTTAAGTCTTAAGAGTCTGGTCAGAAGAGGCCACAGAAGATGACAGAGTAAATGAACTGCAGGGGTGAGAGTTTGCCCCAAAGAAAGCCACTCAGTCCCCTGCACTTGATATGTGGGGAGCAATCCAGTCCTGCTGTACCACATCAGGGGAGAAGGCAATCCACAGGAAGACAGAGCAAATGAAACAGGCAGACAGCTGTGTGCAAAAGTAAAAGACTCGTGCCATCAGACAGTAGGAGTTTGCAAAGTCTTCCTTTGACGCTTTGGCAAGACCTTTACACCTTGGCCTTGGCAGTTCTTTTCCAACTCTGAGTGGAAGAGCCCAGAGCTTACAGTGTTCCCCAAACACATTCATCTTGTCACAGGAAAGGGAACTGAGCTGCAGAGGCTCCCCTGGCTCCCCAGTGGAAGCAGGACATTAGGGAAGGGAGCCCAAACCTAGTGAGCCTCAGCCTGTACCCCTCAATACATTGCACATCCCCATATTCCTCTCACTAAGCTTCAGGCACTTGACTGAAATTACCTGATTTATCTAAAGAGTGCTGGAGAGAGTTCCCCAACGAGAAAAAAAGAAAACTGGAGAAAAAAAATCAAAACAACAAAAAGAACACCAGTGAATGACAGATGGTGATGTCTTCTAAAACTGTAGGGATAGAAGGCACCCACTCTTGAAATAACTACTCTGATACTTTAATACCCTCACAGAGGGGTTCCTCGAGAATTATATTGATAGGACCATGCCTTCTTAGGTTTCTGGAAGATGCCGCATGCATCAGACTTTAATTATAGAGCACTTTACTGCACTCTTTCTCTTCCCCTTTGTTCTGTTTACTTCACATTCACCTACCGCTCATGATCTTTCTTAAAAATCCTTTTACCAGCTTGCTTGCTTGCTTCCTTGTTCATGTATGTCTATATGTATTTGATTGAACAGTTTAAAGGGGAATTTTTCTTTTTTTTTGAGAGAGAGAGAGAGAGAGCAGAGCAGTGGGGAGCACAGATGGAGACAAAGAATCTCAAACAGGCCCATGTCCAGCAGGGAGTCTGACACGATGATGCTCCATCTTGCAACCCTGAGATCATGACCTGAGCTAAAATCAAGAGTCAGACACTTAACCAACTGAGCCACCCAGGTGTCCAACAAAGGGGAAACCATTTAAAGGGAAATTTCAGAGTATCTGTCATATTTAAAAATACCATGTGGAAAAATAGATCCATTGATATTACATTTTATTAAATCTCCATAGGAACAGAAGATGCATATTTCAATTAACATAGGATGCACTTTTAAGGTTTTATCAAGAGTCTAGGGGCACCTGGCTGGCTCAGTCAATGGAGTATGTGATTCCTGATCTCGGGGTCATGAGTTCAAGCCCCACACTGGGCATAGAGCCTACTTTAAAAAAAGAGTCTAACATTATGTGTGGCACTTTATATAGTAGACCTTGATTAAATGTGTAGTGAATAAAAGGGGTGGGGAGAATTCTTAATCTTTAACAGTCAGGCAAGTAGTCAAATGTTGTTTGGAACATCTACAAACCCTAATTTTAACATATTGCTGCCTTAAAAAAATAATTTAAGATTCATTTTAAATGATGATACCGCTGACAAAGAAATCTCAAATATTCATACTTACATACATGTATCTTGGAAAAGCACCCTAGAATTGCAGAAACATAAGTATAACCTTATGTAATACTTATTAAATATGGACATAAGGTCAAAACAATAGATACAGCCCAGCTCACCTTGAAGACCTCAGCATCTGTCCATTACCCACAGGAAGAATTCACATTCTTTAGCTTGGCGTACAGCGGCCTGAAGAGGCCTTCGTCCAGTGCACCGCTATGTTCTCGTCCCTGAGTACCCTGTGGTGCCTCCTGGGTATGCTGCGTGTTTCATACTCCTTCAGTTTTTACTCTTTTTCTCCTTCCATTCTTACTACGCAATAACCATTGGTAATAACGAGTTAATCAGATGTACTATTATCTGCTACCACATGTGTTGAAGGATATATTGCCCTATTATGGCAGATAAGAGAGATTTTTGCTCTGTGCTTGGTCTCCTGTTGATATTACTAAGGCAGAAACCCTGGTATGTTCCTCTCGAGTGAACTCCAACCTTACAGACTGCAGTGTGGCTTGTGACCTGGATCACTCCTGAACCACACTGCTTGGTGTTGCTCTCCAGCTTGGTGTAGGCAACTCACAACTAAGGTATGAACTCAGACAACATAATACATGTGAACCCCACAGGGCATCTCGAAGCCAGTGGCAGTGATACAGTGGCTCCCACTCCTCAGGCACCAGAAATTGCTGATACCTTTTCTCAAGACTGTATAAATAATAATATCAGTACAATGTATTGAGTGCTCATTATTTTCAAGAAACCACACTGATTGCTTTCCATACATTATCTCTTTTCCTTCTTAAAATAAGCTACCTGCACTTGATGGGATGAGCACTGGGTGCTATGCTATATGTTGGCAAATTGAATTTAAATTTTAAAAATGTAAAAAGAAATAAAAAATAAAACAAACATATAAAAAAAAGCTAACTCCTTTTATTGGTTCAGAAGCCACATTGTAGAACCTGCTAGCAGCTGGACTGGTTTCTTATCTTGTCTGACTCTACAAAGCTTTATCCTGTACTGAATGTTTCACAGTGCCTTCCCTAATGCTTCCCAGATTCCCTCCATGCTTTGTCAGATTCTGTGCAACATATCTCTGTGGGCACTCGTCCTGGTGCTTTGTCTTTACTTATTTACATGTAAATCCAACAAAACTGTTACCGTCTTTAGGGAGAGACTGTCTTGGTCACACCTTTATATTTCAGTGCCTGTGATAACATGCACTTAATGAATATTACAGGATGATTTGATAGCTCCAAAGTTTAGCTGTTCCTTTACTGCATGTCTTACATATGTTGAAGAATCTTCCTATCTGTCCTGAGCATCTAGTTTTGGAAAACTTTGTGGATGACTGTCATGTGTATTTCTTACTTATGAGTCACATTTCTGTGAGAGGGTACTAGATGTTGAGGGAAAATCCATCCAAGGGATGCATTTTATTTATTTCCCCTGCTGAAATATAATAATAGATAGTATCTTTAGAACTACCTGGAGTAAATGAGCTCCCTGCATGATTACTTAACTTATAGATTAGATCTAGGCCCTTAGCTTCTTTCTTCTCCTTCTTGCTCCTTAGCTTTCAGTGTTTTGTTGTTGTTGTTGTTTTGCTTTATTTTTTTAATAATCTCCCATCTGAGAAGTCAGCAGTAGATGGTCAAGGAGGAGAAATTAAAATCGGGCAATTTGTCTTGTTTTTCATTTTATGGGTTGGCTGGTAAGGAAAAGATATTAAAGCTGTTGACCAGTAGGGGATATAGGATGTATCTATGGATTTTATTTATCTAAGCTATTCTGGTTCTCCCTGTGTTATGAATAATTTAAAATAACTGTTATCTCCCTTAAGATTCCTGCAGGTCTTAAAATTGTATCAGAATTTTAGTACATTACTTACAGGCTGGTCCAGAGAGGGCAAGTTGATTAATCTGGAGAGCAAATGCTTGGTATTAAGGACTTACCTATATTCAAAGTTATAAACAGATCAAACTACTTGTTTTTCAATTAATTTATATTACTCTGTAAAATATCACTAAAAATACTATTCACATTGATATTATACTACATTTTATTTCAGTTCAGTTAAAATGTATAGTTTTTTACAAGATTTACATTTAGTGTATTTTGTTATATGATCTGAGATTGATCATAAATAGTGATACTTAAAATGTTGCATCAGCTTTTAGTTGAGAAATCTTATAATGACTAACAAATCAGTTCTCCGCTACCCTTGATTATTGTATATTTACTTCCACTTAAATGATCTTATATTCTAACGTAATTACATACTTATCAAAATTAATTTATCTGGTAAAAGACAATAAATATGTCACATAGTAATTTATGAGCATTAATAATATGTTTGGCTTGGCAGACTTAAAAACTGCCTTATAGTTTCAAAATAATAGCAAATTCAATGCTTGCTATACTTCTGTTTCATCAAAGCAATATAGAATTTCCAAACTAAAGTCGATAATTCCCATGGGGGCCTTTAAAATTGTTTTTCTGTAAGGCTTATACTTTTCAGAATAATAAAAAAATATGTAAATGGACTTTGTGCTGTTGTATCCAAAATGTTTCCCCTTTTTAATAAATGGAAGGACATGCTAGATTATTTATTTTGAGCAAGAAGTGAAAAGGATAAATTTTCTATTTCTGCCATCCATATTTAGCTTTGGGACATCAGTGTATGATTTGATCTGACTGTGGAACCCATTTTTCTGGCCAATTATAACCATCAGCACTTCATTCTTAACCTGGCATTTGTGAATTTCAAGAGATCCCCAACACCTCTGAAACTGGAAGCCAAAGTTTGTGCCTACTTGAAAATCTAGGGGAAGAGAACAGGCATCAAATACTAAAAGGCTGAAGCCTCCATAAAACAAGTTTCTCAGACTTTCCTGGGAGCCTAACACTGAGTGCTGGGAGCAGCCCTTTTGGAAGGGAAAGGAAAGGAAGGATGGAGGGGAGGCCTCAGCTCTGTGAAATGACTTGACTACTTGTGATGAAAGATGAAATGAAAATGTTCCTCCACATAAGCATGATCAAAGGCTCCAACCCACGTTACAGTTCTGTGCCTTGGATGGGCATGTGCGCATCAGCAAAGCTTCAATAGAGCCCGCTCAGACCCTTCCATCTCTGCCCCTTCATTCCTGTGCTCCTCATTTGTTCCTCTCTGTCAGGTTCCAGCCTCTGAGCCCCGTGCAAGAAGCCTAAACTTTTCTCGAAAAATCTCCATAGCTTATTGCTTCTTACTGCAGTCTGTTTGTCATATCCCGTCTGGGTGACGAAGCCTCGTGATTCCATGCAGACCCAAGAACCCAGAAAATAAATGAACTCAGAAACAGATAGATGTGATCTCAAGAAATGACTCTCTTTTGCTGCTCTCACAGCCAAGAGACTCAAAAGGTTCTGTCAGGAATTTTTTTTTAATCTGTCAGGAATTTTATTTATGCTTATTGTCCCAAATTTTCAGGGGAAAATGAGCTATTTTGTGGATGAATGTTCCACATGTTGAAAAGACTGGTTACCTCTGTCTTCCTGGGATGCACAATGGAAAATGCATTGTTTAAAAATTCTATTTATATGGTCATCAATAATTTATAGAGACCTATACTGTGGGCTTCACTGCTATTCTCAGTTCCCATTTCTGAATTACCAGATAGCATAGGTGGGAGTCTAGACCCAGTGTGGGAATATAAATCATCAAATCATTTTTGGTTACCATAAGATGCTTCAATGTACTTTGTAGTAAAAGCTGTCTGTATTTCTCTCGGTCTCTAATATCATTTTCCCCCTTGTCATTGACCTAAAATTCTGAATATTGCTCATGAAATCTGATGACATATGGATAGCTATTCTTTTGAGAATAAAGAGGATATTTCCTGAGAGGAAAAGTGTGTAGGGATAAAACATGTATCAAGATGATAAGTGAAAAGGCCTCAACATATGCTCTGTAAAGAAACTGACACCATGGTCAAATATATGGAACCATGTCTCTCTGTATAGATCTCTTTTAACAAAACAAAATACTTTAAAAAATATAATCTATATGTGAACATATGTATTAGAAATTATATAATTAGATAAATTCCTAATATATATAACATGTAATATAGTATATTAGCTATATCAAGAATTATATATCATGGAGATTATACATATGAAATACTTTCTAGAATACTTAGGAAGCCTGGAAATTTACATATTTCAATTGTGGCATACAAATGTTCCTGTTCCATCTTTTAGTATTCCCATGTATATTTCTGTTTATAAAGGAGGACATTAGATATGTATGTGGTTTAATTTGCATCTTAAAAGGCATTTCACATTGCCATTCCTCTGAATCCTTAATTTCACAGGAGTAGCTAAGAAGGCTTCCATGTCACCTGTCAAAATTAGTATAGCTCAAACTCCACAATACACCAGCTATGTGCTTTATCTTCCTCATTAATTTAGGAAGTCACTTATGCTCAAACCATTGAGAAAAGCTGCCTTTGACTTACCTTCATAAAGCACAGAGAGCAGCTAACACATGAGGCAATCAACGGTCATTCCTTTATACTTTCCTTTTGATTCTAGGATCATTTCTCTATTGATTTCTTTGCTCTGATAGCCTATGAAAGGCTACCTTAGGCACTTGCTAATTCAGCACTTAGTAAAATGAAATCCTCATATTTTATATCAGGTGGGTAATGGAATTTTCAGATGATTCATGGTGTAGAACAGAAAGGTTGGTAATGAAGTTAATGGTTCATAGAATAGTAGAGTGACATTCTGCATATTTTTCAGAAAGTAAAGTGCAGTATCTTAGTTTGCTTTCATTTGTGTCTAATCTACTAAATTGTTTGTCACTTCTAGGTCCAGAATGTATTGGTTTTTTTTTCCCCACGTCTTCCTTTGCATGCTACAATAATAATCGGCATGTTAAGCTTTCAAAATTTAAGTCCCAAATTCTGTAATGCCATTTAACAGTAAATAATGATTGTGCCCTAGATTAGAAGCATAAGGGTTTTTATGATTATTGTTAATCACTCCTTTATTTGCATGTCGTGTAGCAAAACTGTCAAATAGATTAAATGGGCATGAATAGCCCATGTGTAAGAAATCTTTTCAGTATCTGAGATGCCTCATGTGGGCCAGAGAAATTCAAACTGTGATGTTGAAAGAAATTTTGAATTAATTATTCATTAATTTAGGGGGAAAATATATTGTTTTTTTATAGCATGTATTTTTGTGTGTTTTTTAAAAATCACTGAAAAGTTTGCTACACATAAACATTTGATTACAGAAAAATACTATGGCTAAGTCTGTCTCTAATATAATTCATTCATAACTACATGTTAAAATATATCTAGAAAGCAAGCTTTATATAAATTCTTACTATTTAGTGTCATGGAATATCAGCCTACATTCTGATCAGTTGAAACTTCAGGGATTAATCTTCTTTTTAAAAAAAATTTTTTTTTATTTATTCATGAGAGACACAGAGAGAGAGAGAGAGAGAGACTCAGGCCCTGGGCTGAAGGTGGCACTAAACTGCTGAGACACCCAGGCTGCCCCAGGGATTAATCTTCTGATTAATTTACTATTACTGTTTCCAGCCTTTGTTTTTTTCCTACCTCAACAAATTCTTGATTTTGTTCCTCTATTCTTCTATTACTGCCTATGTCACACTTTCCTAAGGTTGATGTAACAAAGTACCACACTCTAGGCTCCTTAAAATAACACCTATTTATTCTCGCCCAGTTTTGGAGGCCAGAGGTCCAATAGTCAGAGTTTGGCAGGTTTAGTTCCTTTCTGGAGGTTCTGAATTGAGAATCTGTTCTATTTCTCTCTCCTGGCTTCTGGTGGCTGCTGGCAGATTTTGGCATTCCTTGGCTGATAGACATGTCACTGCAATTTCTATGTCAGTCTTCACATGGTGTTCTCTTCATTGTGTCTAAATTTCTTCTTCTTATAGGTACACCAGTCATTGAATTAGGGTGCATCTGAATTAAGTTTTACTTCATTTAAACTTGATTATATCCATGAAGACCATGTTTCCCATGGATCATATTCACAGGTACTGAAGGTGATGACTCCAGTGTATCTTTTTTGAGACACAGTACAATCCATAACAGCCTTTTTTTGTAGTAAACAGACATTCTACAGTGCGACATTTTAATTCTCTTGTTTTATCTATGTAAATGTCTGTGTGTGTGTGTTTAGTTATTTTCTTAGTGGATACCTTAGAGACTACAGTTAATAACTTAATTTTTAGCAGTCTACTTTGAATTAATACCAACTTTATACTAGTATACAAAAACTTTGCTTGTATGTATATACCTCAGTACCCTCTCGCCTTCTTTGCTGTCATTGTCATAGATATCTTTGTACAGCATATGCTAGTCAACATCTATCTTTCTTTCTTTTTCTTTCTTTCTTTCTCTTTCTTTCTTTCTTTCTTTCTTTCTTTCTTTCTTTCTTTCTTTTCTTTCTCTTTCTCTCTCTCTCTCTCTCTCTCTCTCTCTAGCTTGAGAGAGTGTGAGTGGGGGGCTAGGAACAGAAGGAGAGGGAGAAAGAGCATCTTAAGCAGGTTCCACACTCAGCACAGAGCCTGACATGGGGCTCAATCTTATGACCCTGAGATCACTACCTGAGCCGAAATCAGGAGTTAGATGCTTACCAAACTGAGCCACTCAGGTACTCCTCATCATCACATTTGCAATTAGTACTTTATGCCATTGTCTTTTAAATTAGGTAAGATAGGGATCCCTGGGCGGTGCAGCATTTGGTGCCTGCCTTTGGCCCAGGGCGCGATCCTGGAGACCCTGGATCGAATCCCAGAATCCCACGTCGGGCTCCCGATGCAAGGAGCCTGCTTCTCCCTCTGCCTATGTCTCTGCCTCTCTCTCTCTCTCTCTCTCTCTCTCTCTCTCTGTGTGTGACTATCATAAAAAAAAAAAAAAATTTAAATTAGGTAAGATAAAAATAAGTGTTACAAACAGAAACCACATTTATACTCTTTTATATTTATCTGTATAGCTTTCATTATCAGCACTCTATTTTCTTTTTTTTTAACATTCTTAAAAAATATTTTATTTATTTGAGAGAGAGAGAACACAAGCAAAGGGTGGGGCAGAGAGAGAGAGAGGGAAAAGCAGACTCCCCACTGAGCAGAGAGCCCAATGCAGGGCTCAATCCCAGGACTCTGGGATCATGACCTGAGCTGATGGCAGACACTTAACCAACTGAGCCACCCAGGCACCCCTGTGCTCTGTGTTTTTTCATATGTATTGTAGTTACTGCCTCGTATCCTTTGATTTCAGCCTGAAGAACTTCATTTAGTATTTTTAACATAGATCTGCTAGATTTTCTCAGTTTTTATTTATCTGGGAATGTCTTAATTTTTTTCTTCTTTTTTTGGAGGATGACTTCTCTGGATCTAGAATTCTTGATTAACAGTCTTTTTCTTTCAGCCACTTTTATGTCATGCCAGTGCCTTCTGGCCTCTGATTTTTTTTTTAAGATTTTATTTATTTATTCATGAGAGACACACAGAGAGAGGCAAAGACATAGGCATAGGGAGAAGGCTCCCTGCGGGGAGCCTGTTGCAGAACTCTATCCCAGGACCCTGGTTTCATGATCTGATACAAAGGCAGATGCTCTGCCACTAAGCCACCCAAGCTCCCCTAGCCTCTGTGAATCCTGATTAGAAATCAGCTGTTAATCCTATTGGGCATCCATGGAACATGGCAAGTTGCTCCTCTCTTACTGCTGTCAGGATTTTCTCTCTGTCTTTCAACAGGTTAATTGTGAAAATACCTTGGATAGATCTCTGAGTTTATCCTACTTAGAGCTTCTAGAATGTGTAACGTTTCTCTTCAAAGTTGTAGAGGTTTTTTGCCATTATTTCTTCAGATATTCTTTCTGCCTTTTTTCCTTGCCTCCTTCTGGAATTCACATGATGTGTGTGTTGGTATGCTTGATGGTACCCCACAGATTTCTGAGGCATTGTTCATTTTTAATTGTTCTTTTTTCTCTCTGTTCTTGAGACCAAGTAGTCTCAACTTACCTGTCTTCAGGTTTGCTGATTTTTCTTCTGTCTGCTCAGGTCTCCCACTAAACCCCTCTAGTGAATTTTGTGTTTCCACTCTTGTACTTTTCTTACCAGAATTTCTATCTGGCTCTTTTTTTTTTTTTTTTAAATTTCTCACTCAGTATCAATATTATTTATTTGGTGAGACATTATTCTCATGCTTTCTTTTACTCCCTAAAAAATATATATCTATATCTATATATAGATATAGGTATATATAGATACACACACACACACACACACACACATGAACATATTTAAAATGGTGATTTCAAGTTGTACCATATAGGCTTTTGACAGGACAATCTCTATGGGCTTTTCTTTTCCCGGTGTGTTTTGCATGTTTTTTTTTTTTTTTTTCTCCCTGAAAACTAGATATTTAAACAAACATTTAAATATAGTGTGGAAGCTCTGGAAATCAAATAGTCCTCTGACCTCCCAGTATGTTGTTGTTATTGTTGTTGTTTGTATAGTGACTTTTGTTAATTTAATTCAATAAAGTCTGTATTTTTGTTATGTGTAGATATTGAAGTTTCTACCTGATTAGCTCAGTGGTCATCTGATAGGTTTTCTTGAGTGCCTAGAACCGTAAGTCTCTCACTCTTCACGGAGGAGCATATTGGAACATACATTAAATGCTCAGTCAGGCTGCTTACAGCTATGTCTTTAGCTTTATTTTCTGGTTGTGCAAAACTTCAGATTTAGCCAGAGGTGAAGGCAGAGGGCCTTCTTAGGTCTTTAGTGAGTACATGTATAACCTTGACATACACACAGTCCTATGCATACATATGGCCTTCCAGATTCCCCATGATATGTCAGGGTTTTTCAAAGCCCCCTTTGGACATCACATTCCCTAGCTTTCCCTGTTAAGCTTTTGGGTTTGTTTATCATTTGCCTGAACTTATTCACAGCCCCAGGCAGCCGTGATGTTAAACAATTGCAGCTGATTATTTTTGACAAATGCCCCTGGTAAGAAGGCTGTTTTCACTGTGTGAATGCCAGGTCAGGTTAAATAAGCAAGCTGAGTGAGTAGAGTCTTCCATAGAACCACTAGACAGATCAGATAATGACAGTTTCCTTGGAATAGGGCTTTGAAGGAGCTTTAACCCTCTTTTATCCCCTCCAGTGGCTGCCTAGTTGCTGGTTTTCACTATGATTAAAGGCCGATGGTTTTCAAGGCTACCACAGAACTGGGGAGTGAGAGGTGAGGAAAGGGCAGGTTTAAAATGCCTCATATGTCACTGTTCTTACTAGGATTCCTCTGTTTTCCTTGCATAAAGCTACTCAGATTGCTATAAGCCTTAGTTAATTTCCAGAATTCTGAAAAAGTTGATTTTGACCATTTTGTCACTATCTTCATTGCTTTTATGGAGGAGAGGATTTTCAGATGTCTTTATTCTGCCATTCTTCTGATGTCAGTAAATATTATTTATGCCTTGAAATGGGCTGCCTATATATCTGTCAGACCATTAGTGTATTAGGTTAGTCAATTTTCTTGCTTAGTTTTTGTGTTCCATGTCAAAGGTTCCATCAATCACTTATGGTGCCATCTGCCCTCCTAACGCTTTTGAGGAGGAGTTCATGTCATTAGTAGGTTATTGACAGCAAAAGATCACTATTAATTGAGTCTCTCAGTGGCCTGTAACAAACATCACCCTCACAGAAAGCAGAGATAAAATGTATACCTCATTAGATACTCATAGCTCTGGGCACCACATAGGAGGTAATGTGGCATACATAGACTGAATCTTGACTATGACAGTTGATTGCTTATGGCTCTCTTTTTTTAATTGGTTCTCTTATTAAAAACCGTATCAAACAATATTTTGCTATTTCTGTTCTAATAGATAATGCCACTTCTACCATCACTATCTTTTATGTTGAGATTGCTATTTGTCTTGATTCATAAAAATATTTTGTTTTCTTCACTATGTTCCATCATTTGTATTGTCTTTCAGAAAGCTTTGCACATCAATTGATTAGGATTTTGTTAATTAAAAAGATATTTGTGGTTTACGTCAATTTACTAAACTAAAAAGATCAAATTGGCAACTAAATAGCTCTAACTCTAGGATTTGCAATACACCACTGGAAAACACTGGTAATTCAGATATATTTAATTCCAGGATTAATGAGTTATTTTAAAATGCGTAGTACATTGTTTTACTGTCATGGAAGTAAACAAAGATTTTAAAGTACCTCAGTTTTATTACCAACATTTTTGTTAAAATATCTTTATGATGTTTTTATTTAGTTTTCTAACTTAAATGGGTCATGATTGTAGTGAAGTGTTCACACAAATAGAAAACCTGAATCTAAATCTGTTTTGTCATTAATCTGGCTGTTTAGTTGAATCTTGATCACTTCATTCTTATCTGAGTCTTTCTGAAAAGCAAACATTTTGAAGGGATTTCACTCAATGAGATACTTAAAAATTTCCATTTGATTTCTAATTCTGAGCCTTCTAAAATCTTTTCAAACTCATTTTACTTGATGTGAGCTAAAACTCAAAAGAAAGAAAGTAGCATTTAAAAAAATTGTTGTGCCATTTCATTACCTGGTAATTTAATATGAACTAATCATCTCAACCCTTGCTTTCAACATTGTATCCTATTTATAGAAACCGTTGTCAGGTGAGGCCTGTAATGAATGTGAGGAGTCAATTACTTGACTAGCATCCTCCATCCAAAACCTGAGAAAGAAACATTCTTTTGGATAGCATGGCCCCCTCCACAAATTCAGGTACTTTTTATATTGCAAGTAATGTGGTATAAAAGTGAAATTTACAGACAGCATGATCACAGAGATCTCTCTGTTGTTCAAGAGATGATTGCTCAGCAGATGGATTCTATTCATTCCTTAACTATGGCCCTGGAGAGGAATTGGGGATCGTTTTGGTTGCTGGTTCCCTGAGTCTTCAGACACACCCCCTCTAGCCTTCACTCCCAGGCACCCTGGGCTTGGGGCACTCTCCACATTCTTTGTGAGCCTTCCTAAGTCTCTCCAGGCACCAGCTCCTCTTCGTTTACTCCCAGTTTTACCAGTGGAAGCTTGTAAATTTCTTTATATATCTCTCCTCAAAGTCCTTACTATTTCTGGAAAGAAGTTGTCAGAAGAAAGCCAAATAAACGTTAAACTACTTCTCTTCCTCTTGCTCTCATCACCAGCCTAGCCCACCTTCACTGCTGTTCATTTCCTCAGTTTCAGATGCATTTCCTGCTTGGAACATGTGTTGTCAGTTAAAGTCCTTACTAATTTTGGAAAGAAGTTGTCAGAAGAAAGCCAAATAAACATTAAACTACTTCTCTTCCTCTTGCTCTCATCACCAGCCTAGCCCACCTTCACCGCTGTTCATTTCCTCAGTCTCAGGTGCATTTCCTGCTTGGAACATGTGTTGTCAGTTAATTCGGGGACCTGAGTGTGGGCTATCTTTTGAGCCTCTCTTCTCTTGTCTTTTTTTTTTTTTTTTTTTTTTTTTTTTTTTTTTAAACTATTTTCTCTTTGTTGTTCAGATTAGGTAACTTATTTTTTTTTTAATTTTTATTTTTTATTTTACGATAGTCACAGAGAGAGAGAGAGAGAGAGGCAGAGACACAGGCAGAGGGAGAAGCAGGCTCCATGCACCAGGAGCCCGACGTGGGATTCGATCCCGGGTCTCCAGGATCGCGCCCTGGGCCAAAGGCAGGCGCCAAACCGCTGCGCCACCCAGGGATCCCTCTTCTCTTGTCTTAAGCAAGCATTCTTGACTTGAACTTACAGGGCATCTGTAAAAACAGAACTGAGTGTTGCTGTTTGGCAGGTGTCAGGGCCATTCCCTGATACAGTCCTGGATGTGCTGCTGATTTGAATGGGGCACTGGAAAGATTGTCACCTTTCTCCAGGTTTTAATGTTTTCAGATATCAGTTGGAGCATAATAGCATTTACCCTGTACGAAGAATATTAAATAATGTATCAGCAGTGCTTTGTGGAATACTCTATAAATTTAGTATTTTGTTTTAGCTTAGAATAGAGTAACAGTGAATTAATATATGTAGAATGCTTGGGATAGTACTTGACACATAGAAAGTGCTCAATAGTTCTTAGCTGATATTATTACTGTTATCTTAAAGGAATTTTGGCATTTTATCTTAAAACAATGCTTCAGATCTGAAAGTACAGAAATTGTTTCTTAAATTCCTGAACGAAAATAAGATCTTTTGGCTCTAACTCCTAAGTATTTTTTCATTAGAAATCTTATGATTGACACAGAGCAGAATGAATTTTAGTGTCCTTCCAGGGAAGGAGAAAGCTGTCAAGGAAGCGAATGAAGCAGGACTCATGAAAGAAGTGTGAGGTTATCTGAGAGCTGAGGGGGGAGGAGTGTCTCGAAGATAACTAGTCACTGTAAGCAGAGACAGGTATGCCAGTATTCACCTGGGCCTCTGCTTTAGAGCTGCCACCTTGTTATTTGCCCAACAGAATGTCTGTGGGAGGCATCCGTGTGTGTGTATGGGGAATTGTCTCTCTTCCATTATTGTGTGCCTTCACATTTTTTTGTCATTCTGTTGAACATTGGGATGATTTCTGGACTTCAGTTATTATGAATAAAGCTTACATGAACATCATATGTGTCCTTTGGTAAACATATGTACTCATTTCTCTTGGGTATATACCTAAAGGAGGGAGTGGAATTGCTGGGTCACAGAGTAAGCATATGTTTGATCTTAATAAAATTGCCAGCCATGTATGAGACTTGCCACTATTCTTTTAAGTAAATTTTGATTCAGACATCATAAAGACCGTTCAACAGATGACTCAGTATTTAATACCCCCAAATGGTCAAGTGTTTCGGATTTGTTTTGAGTTGGTTTTTCTTAGTGAGTGGTTGATGTAGTAGTAATGCCTATTCAAGAGAATGAAAAAATTTGGAATTAGAGGTTTTATTTATATTAAATATATCTATATGATGGAAGACTCAAAAAGTCACATACACTGGTAAAATACATTTTTGTGTAATTTGGTTAAATCTGTAATAAAAATATTTTGTTATGAAACCTATCATAAATTTTAACTTGCTTGCATTTAAGAAGGCACTCACTGTTTTGAAAATCTGAAAACCTTGGATCTAACCCTTATTCTAACCCTGTTTAACTGTATGACCTTAAACAAGTCATTTAACCTTTTTAAATGTTCATCTTTGCCTTCAAGTTGTAGTAGTGGGAATGTAGTTTGATCTATATATCTCTTAGGTTCTTCCCAGTTTTCTCATTCTATGGCTTTTTAATAAGTCACCTAAAGTTATTTAATATGTTTTTTTCTTACATATCTAATTAATAGATTAATAGTCTAATAAATCAATCTGTACTAACTCAAGGGAGAGAAAACAGTTCAGATTCGAAGACAAGGAAATGAGTCTAAAATTTTAGACTATAAAGACAGTGTAGGTTTTACTAAACCAAAAGTGTTTGTTCTTAAAAGATGAAATACTAACAACTTTACTGGCAACTACTTTGGTTTTATAATGTATCACAGATGTGGCCGCTCAGCTACTACGTAATCAAAATCCTAAAGGACATTCCACATATAATGTTGCAAAGGTTCAACTTTGGACTAGGTTTTGTAAAGTCAGCTTGAAACTGATTCAACCAGGCTGTGGCTCTTCAGATCCTACGCGGATTCAGAGTTTCACATGTGGCTAGTGTTTTTCTTAACAGTTATTAGTAGGTGCCACAGTATAGGGAAAAGGGCAATCAGCTGCTTCTGTTTTGATTAAAGGTAGAATTTTCCTTTCACAGTCCTGCCATTTCAAAATTTGATTATTATATCCAGATGGCACTAAAGGAGGCCTGATATTTTACTTTTTCATTCTGCAGAATATATAATATTATCTAGTAACACAAAATACTTTGTAAAAAATAGAAGTAGGATATAAATGTTAAGTTAGACATACAGATAGCTATAAAGTTGAGCTGTATTTGAAACTACCAGGTTTTCATATTCTCTTTGGGCTACAAGTTAACAGTTTTGTTACCGAGTGATGTAGTATGGTACTTTTTTGTTTTTTTTGCTTTTTAAAGTGGACTCGGAATTTATCATGTTGCACATTTTAAATTTAAAGTTCAGTAAAAAATTAAAAATGAGTTTAATCATCATTTTTTTATGGTTTTTAATTTAGAGACAGGAATAGTAGTAAAATGTGCAAAATGTGCAGACTTTTTTTCTGGAGTATGGAGTTTTCATTTATTTAAAATACCTTTTATTTTGGACAGCAAAATTAAAATAAGATTGTACACTAGCTTAGCAGTATCCTCTGCTCTTCAACTGATTGTCGTGTGAACTCCTTGTATCTTACTATTCTTAATAAGAGTTTTAGGCATCTGAAATATAGTGATCATCATAATTAGTTTTTTTGTATTTGAAATGATGACAAATTATTTTGGGCTGTTTATTAAAAATTCTCCTCTATAGTAAGTAAGATATTTATAGATGAATGAATGGGTAAGGAAAATGTGGTATTTATAGATACAGTGAAATATTATTCAGGCATAAAAAAAAGGAAGAAAATCCTGTCACTAGCAATAATCTGGGTGGACTTTGAGGCCATCATTCTAAAGTGAAATAAGCCCAGCAGAGAAAGACAAATACTGTATGATCTCACTTAGATGAGGAAATTAAAAAAGAAATGAAAATGAGCTCATGGATACAGAGAACAACAGATCAGTGGTTGCCAGAGTGGGGTGGGGATAGGGGTGAAGGAGTAGGTGAAATGGGTGAAGGTGGTGTAAAGGTATAAACTTTCACTAATAAAACAAGGTGTGAAGGTATACTGTATAGCATGGTGACAGTTAGCAATACTGTATTATAGGTAAGAAAGTTAGAGAGTGGATCTTAAAAGTTCTTCATCATAAGAAAAAATGTAATTATGTCTGATGAGGCATGTTAACTAGATTTCTTGTGATTATTTCACAATATACATAAGTATCAAATCATTATGTTGTACACCTGAAACTAATATAATGTTATATGTCAATTATATCTCAATTTTAAAAAATGAGCTCATTATTTCCTTGCCAAAGAATTACAACCTTTTCCTGCTTGGCCATGAGTTTCAAAATCAGTGAATTTCTCGCCCTCATCCACTATCCCCCAGTAGTTGCTATGTGTTTCTTTTATTACTCAACCCTTAGAATTCTCTGACATTTTGCCATATCCACCTCCTGCACATAACTTTGCACTGTCCGGGTCACACACTTCTTCCTAACAAACCATTGTGTAAGTGTGCATCTTCAAATGGCTGTAGTGTATTTCTAGAGGAAAACAGACTAGCAGGCAAAGGTCATTTAAAAATGAATCCATTTCCAGGTCTTCATTTTCCATTTGTACTCTTTCCTAAAACTGATTTGTCTGTAGTGAAGGCTTCTTGCTGTGTCTCCTGCCACACCTCCCACTCATCTTTATTGAACACCTTCCAGTCACCAAACAAAGCACTTGTTAAGCTGCCTTTTTTCTTTTTTTAAAAAGATTTTATTTATTTATTCATGAGAGACACAGAGAGAGATAGGAATAGACACAGGCAGAGAGAGAAGCAGGCTCCATGAAGGGAGCCCAAAGCGGGACCTGATCCCGGGTCTCCAGGATCATGCCCTGGGCTGAAGGCAGTGCTAAACTGCTGAGCCACCCAGGCTTCCCAAGCTGCCTTTTTTTAAAGCAACACATAAAGAGTTTCGGGCCTGCTGCCCTCACCGTCCATTTTATTGAAGACTACATTTATAATAAGTTTTTACGTTTATGCTTAATAACTCATTATGTTGTTTTGATGAGTTGTGTACCAGTAATTTAATGACAATTCAGTTTTTTAAAAAGCATTCTTTAAAAATACTTAGAGCCTTGCAGTCACAATAATATTTTTATTTTAACATACACACGTATTTTGATGCAGAGAAGGATGGTTCGAATGATCAGTAGTAGACTTTCAAGCATACAAATATATAAGGGATGCCTCGGTGGCTCAGTCAGTTAAGCATCTGCCTTCAGCTCCTATCATGATCTCAGAGTCCTGAGATCAAGTCCCTGCTCAGAGGGGAGTCTGCATCTCCCTCTCCCTCTACTACTCCCTCTCTCTGTGTGTCTCTCTCTGTCAAATAGATAAAAATCTTAAAATATATATACTAAATAAAATTCTGTGGAGGAAGTAGAAAGGAAATTCAAATTGAAAGAAAAAAGAGAATGTCACTTTTCCTATGTTTTACATTTCATTGAATAGATTTAAGAAGGTGTTATAACAGTTTTATTTTACAATTCCATATTTGAACCTTGCAACTATTTAAACTTACGAAAAATATTTCAGTGTCAATAAAAAAATGTATGAGGTGGCACATGGTTTTTTTAAAAAATTATTTTGGGGGATCCCTGGGTGGCGCAGCGGTTTGGCGCCTGCCTTTGGCCCAGGGCACAATCCTGGAGACCCGGGATCGAGTCCCACGTCGGGCTCCCAGTGCATGGAGCCTGCTTCTCCCTCTGCCTGTGTCTCTGCCTCTCTCTCTCTCTCTCTCTCTGAGTGTGACTATCATAAATAAAAAAAAATTAAATTAAATTAAAAAAATATTTTGGGGTATAACCAAGTAAAAGTTTCAGTACCACTCACTTGTCTGTAAAACAAAATCCTGCACCTTAGTCTAACTGTCTACCCTGCCTTTCCGATCTTATTTTCCAATGATGACTTTCCTCCCTCCCTCTAACATATATCAATTTTCAGGTAACATATTTCTACTTAAAACAGATCTGCGGCTCTGCCTAGAACATGCTCTAGACTTCACACTTGTTTGAATGTCACCCTTGGTCTAGAATATCACTCCCCACCTCCAAGCTACTCCTGCCTACTAAAAATCCATCCATACTTCCATTATCAATTCCCCTGTCTTTCCCATTGTACAAAAGGAATTAATTTATTTTCAGTTCTTACTCCAAACACTTTATGCCTCTACTAGACAATCACCACATTATACTTTTAAATTAATTTGCCAAATTGAGTTGATAGCACCTGAGTTTACCAAGAAGCAGTGTATTTAAGTGAGACAAACTAAGATTTGATATTCACAATTCTTATTTTGGCTTTTTCAATGACCTGGTATGCATGCGCCTCTAAGTAAACCTCAATATTAGGTGGTTTACACCTAGATTTTTTCATTTTAAGCTTGAAAATTATACTCTTTTTTAAGTATTAAGTTTGATGATAATTTTTAGTAAATATATATACTTGTACAACCATTGCCACAATCCAGTTAGCAAAATCACTTTTAAAGTTGAGATATAATTGACTTATACTAGTTTCATGCATTCAACATAATGATTCAATAGTTGTATATTTTGTGAAACAATAACCCCAGTAAATCTAGTTAACAACCCTCACCACACATAGTTGCAATGATTTTTTCTTATGATGAGAACTTTTAAAATCTAGCTGATTTCACTTAGCATATTGCCATTGAGGTCCAGTCAAACTGTTAGAAGTGGCAGGATTTTTTTTTTTCTTAATGGCTGAATATATTCCTGTGTGTACACACAACACAATATATACCACATTTCCTTGATCCATTCTTCTATACTAACTTCTTTTTTAAACTTATATAACCGGAGATTGTAGAAAGTCATTCAATAGTTTATTAAGGAAAAAATAAAAGTTAAACACCCATTTGGTTTTAGCTTCGAATGAGTAGGTTTAATGTGTAATCTTTAAACCTCAATGGGGTTGGATTTTCCTTTGTTCATTTCTCTCAGAAGACATTCCAGAGTGCTAATTTTACTCAGGGGATACTTGGGATAAATTTCATCTGGAATGTGTTCTCCTAGTTCTTTACGCCTTTCTGAATAATTTCCAGTTGTTCCTAGATATCCTCTGAACTGTGGTCATTGGGTAGTTGTATGGAGAGATTATAGTCAGAGTCCTGTGAGGATGGAACCAGAGAAATGATCTAACATGATATAGGAAATTTGTTGATGACCATTACCCTGTGTCCTAGGTCACTTCACCATATTCTGTTACACTTATCTTTGACATAGTTTTCTTTTCTGCTTTCTATATTCTCAATCTCCAGCTAATTTTGAAATATTTATAAAAAGCGTACAATTCTTGATTTGGAAATTATTTTTCTCACCTAAGACAGAAGGAAATCCTTAGCCTATAACCTGGTACATTGTAGCTCCTTAATCATTGTTACTTAGACCCATGTTTATCCTGTTCTGAAGGCAGGTAAACATAATGTATTAATAATACATATTATGACTCATCTGATCATTGGAAAGATGAAGTGCAAAGCCTATTCTTCTTCTTCTTTTTTTTTTTTTTTTGTTTTAAAGATTTTATTTATTCATGAGAGACACACACACACACAGAGAGAGAGAGAGAGAGAGAGGCAGAGAAGCAGGCTCCATGCAGGGAGCCCGACGTGGGACTCGATCCCAGGTCTCCATGATCACATCCTGGGCCTAAGGCAGGTGCTAAACCGCTGAGCCACCCAGGGATCCCCTCTTCTGTCTTTTTTAAAAGTAATTTAAAAAATTTATTTTTGCCTATAAAAATGGCAAAATTCAAGATCTGAAAATCCTTTTGTATCAAATGATTGTTTCTATTAGCATTAGCCAGAAACTTCCTATAAAGGTAAAGCAGATTTTTATATTTGTAGAGGCCACAGGCTTTGACAGAAAAGAGGGTGATAAAAATCTTCATTTTCCTTACTCTTCTGAAGAAATCTATTTCAATGGCATAGAATTTTAACTTCCATTTGATTAAAAAACAACAAAACGTTTAAAAATTAGCTCAAGTTCTCAAAGGTAAATTTGGTTCATCAAATGGAAGTTTTTCCTGATCTTTCTTTATGTGCTAGACAATCTATCTGATCCTGTAACTTTGGAGCTACAGTACTTTAAAAAGCAGCAGGTTAAAATATCAAAATATTCTGACAAGGTGTTCTTAGACAAGCTAGCCTACCCTGCAGTAACTGGAAATGCTTTCATTTCAGCTCCAATTAAAGAACTGATGTGTGAAGCCAGTTTTACCAAGTGAAAACAATTAAAGTAGAACAAGAAGGAAATATGCCCTGCCTTGTTGCCTTGTAAAAATGATATACCCATACCCATTTATCAGTTTGAATTCAAATTTCATAGTGTCCAGTAGCAAAAGATTACAAAGATTTTGTTTATTATCATCTAATTTCAAGTAATATAATAAGAGCATTTTAATTTATGCATTGACACATTTTTTAAAAATCCATAAATTTCTAATAAATTGGATATAAGGAAACTTGCAACTTAACAAAATTTAAATTGCCTTTAATGTATCTACAGATATTGATCTATTGATCTGACTATATTTTATGTCTTATTTAGAGAGACCACTCTTCACTGCTTCTTTCCAGTCCTCCCAGAAATGATTGCTAACATCTTTATGTGAATTGGTTTGTGCTATTTCTCAAGAATAGTTTTAGGTTTAGGGAGGATCACACATTAGTCTGCAGGAACGATGCCTTTGTGAGTTACATTTGATGGAGGAGTGTCTAGGTGTGGAAAAAAATCTTTTCCTCTACGCATCTTAGGTTCTTTACGTGAGATTCTGTAAGTTAGACTGGCCAAAGGCACATTAATAAGAGAAAAACAGAAGTTCATTAACAGGTGCATCACTCCTGTACAAATGGAAGCCCCCAGCCATCAGCAGCCCAAATGGGTGTTTAGAACTTGGGTTTATATGCCATCCTATGCTAAAACAAAAGCAAAGGATTGGGGGCGTCAGGGTGAGGGAGACAAATTAAGAAAAGGTGACCAGGAAAAGATGATGAAGGAGGATACTTTAGTAAGGTTTGCAATGCAGATATAAAGTTTGCAATGCAGATCTAAGGTTTGCTTTTCATCTTTGGTAAGAGTTATCAAAAGTTCTCATCATAGTTTGGAATGTCTGTATTTACATCTTTTTCTTTTTTCCAAATTTCCATCTTTAAAAAATGGAAATTTCCTTTATAAATAGAAATTTCCTTTACAAAAGGGAAAGAAAGGCCCCGTGTTTTAGAGCCTTTCCTGGGTCTGCTGTTCTTAATTGCCTTTAGCTCAAAATAATTCATACACCAAAGAGGCATATGTTGGGGTGGCGTTCTGATACCCTTCAAGAGTTAGAGTGCTGGTGGGCCTGTTCCAGCTCTGCCATTGTCCCTTGGGGAAGGTAGTTAACTTCTGTTAGTATTAGATTGAGTAAAACTACTTTCTAAGTTTGTTCAGAAGTTTCAATGTGATGAGTGTGACTCAGCAGAGTCTAACACCTGAGGATGCTAACTGCTATATTTTTGTCATCATCATCATCACTGCTGCTACACCACTCATAGCATCGTGATTTGGAGAGGGCTGGGAACATTTTTGGTTCCTCTTATAATCATTCCAATTAAATGACTGCTTATGGTCCATGTTTTTAAGACGAAAGTCTTGAATGTCTTCTAAGAACTCCCTTACGTGACAGTGTATTTGGGAGTGGGGAAAGAATTGCCTGTCCCTCTTCTCTCCTTTTACTTTCATTCCCATTTTTATGTTTTTCTTGAACAAAGAAATTTCTTTCAAGTTTATTCATCTTTTTCATTCTTTCATCCTAGCTCCAGGGACAACATTGCTCTAATGGTAATAACTTCTTCAAGAATGATTCTAAGTTGTTTTGCTGATTCTTGTCTCTGATTCTCCTTTGTTTGTTGTTTTCATATTCAGATTTCTCCCTCCTGTTATGCTAATGTGGCAGCATTATGAGCCCCTGGAGTGTAAGTGCCTGGGTGATCTGGACCCGGTTTAAAAGAAAGGTTTTCTTCTTTCATTATTGAAGAAATTGAACTCACAGGAATGATGTATTGTTAAGAAATATTATTAAGCCTAATATTTTGGTCTTTGAAAATCATTTCTGTTTTTCTAAACCCACTGGGTAATATCGATATAATTTTATTATTTAATTCTTTCAAGATGATAACAAGAGCAGTGGTTTTCTTTTAACAGTGATTGTTATAAGTAGGGCTAATTTTTCCCATTCTGTTTTCCAAAGTCTCAAAAATGAATATATATTAGTTTTATAATGCAGAAAAGCCTTAATTTTTTTACATTCATTTTTGAAAAGAAGTGTTTTTTGTTGTTATTCTACTTACCTTATGTATCTTTTTTCCAAAGGTGTGTAACAGATTCAGCTTAAGATCTATAAGCCCAACCCCTCAAACAATTCCCTCTTTAAAATGAGTTCAAGAAAGAATGTTACCATTGGTATATTTGGTAAAAGAGTAAATAGGTAGAGAAGCATTAAGTGGTCCCCAAGTGTATTTCTTATTTTTCCCAAATGTAGTTTAAAAGATATAATTGATATTATTAAGTGAAAAAAAAAAAGCAGAATTGATGTGACAGGTTGCCAGATTATTGTACAAAATACACAGCCTTGTACCTCAAGGCACTGGGTTAAGTTATGTGTTGCCTGTTGTGGTTTGCCTGGAAAATTTTTGTTTGTCATTGAAAATTGAACTCCATTTGGGATGAAATTGTCTGTTGCTCATGTTAACAGTTAATTTCTTCCTCCTTTGTTCTCCCTTTATAATTGATATATACTTCCATTCCAGTGTTTTGAAAAATGGTTAAGAAAAAAGGACTTTGCAGTCTGACAGGCATAGGTCCTGAATGCCATTATTCCACTTACTACTATTCATTGTGAACATATTATTTTAAATGTCTCCGAATGTTTGTTTCCTTCATCCATAAAATGACAACGTGGCAGTAGGATGCATTAGGTTATGCTGTATGACAAATGATCTCAAAAAATGTCAGTGTCTTATAACGACAAAAATGTTTTTCCTTGCTCATGCTAAGTATCTGTCATGGATCGACTGAAGCTCTGTTCAGGTTGTCTCTGCTTCAGAACTTAGACTGTAGAAGAAGGGAAAAATGAAAGACATAGAGAACCCCTGGCTTTAAACCTTCTGCCCAGAAGTAACACCTGTCATTTCTGTCCACATTTCATTGGCCTTTCAAGTCACACAACTGCTCCTGAGTTCCACAGGGAGGGGAAACTAGAATATTTGGCAAATAGCGACACAGTCTACCATACAAAAACAAAAACAAAAAAACAGAAAAACAAACAAACAAAAACCTACATTGTGAGATGAGGGGACAGATGAGATACACACAAGCTGCTCAGCAGAGTGTCTGACACAGGCACCCTGCTCCTTCATGGAAGCAGGCGGCTCTGTGTTTCCATGTTTATAAAAGGCAGAGGAGCTTACTGTCTTCTCTGCATCCCCGGTCCCAGAAATATAGTTTGATGTTTACTAAATACTTGCTTAGCTGCTTCCTTTTACATACCAAGCAATTCTGACTGAAGCAGTTCAATCACTAGAACATTCCTTTCACTGTTACCACCTAACGCCTGAAACAAAAGTTATCTAAATTAACTTTAGATTGAATAATCTGACCATAAATAAATGTGTTGAATATTTAAAAACAAATCTTTAACATCTGAGTTTACCAGATGCTTGGGTGGCTCTGTCAGTTAAGCATCGCCTTGGCTCAGGTCAGGATCCTAGAGTCCTGGGATCAAGGCTTACCCTCATTCCCACCCCCCACCCCCACCCCCCACCCCGCCCCCAAAACTGCTCAGCAGGGAGTCTGCTTCTCCCTCTCCTTCTGCCCCTCCCCCCTGCTTGTGCATGCGTGCCCGCGCACGCGCGCGCGCGCGCGCGCTCTCTCTCTCTCTCTCAAATAAATAAATAAATAAAATATTTTTAAAAAATAACATCTGCCTTTCCATCACATTCCTTAATTATTTATATCAGGTCTGAGAGAAGCCAATAGAATTGTCTTTACTGAGTGCTCAGTCTAACTGGGATGCACTTTCCCCATTAAATTGATCATGTATTGATTTGTTCTTTTAGTGGTTAGTAGACTCAATATTTTTTTTAATAGGAAAAAGGCAACTGTACATATATTATACATTTGTTTTTTTAGGATATACCTGTTCATATTATATAGTTTAAAACACAACAGATTTTACTGTGAATTTTCTTCTTTGTTATTTTGTCTGAAAACTCATACAGTAAAATTGACTTAATCATGTGTTCAAGTTTCATGAATTCTCATGTATGTAGAGATTTGTGTGGCCATCACCGCAGTCAGGATACAAAACTTTCTTTTGATTTCTTGATGATGGCAGAGCAGAATCATAATTATAAAATAGAATAATGATAATATCAGTTTAAAAATGTGTGTAAAACTCTCAGCGTTCTGACATTAGTATTAATGTATATTTTTATCTTTGTAATGTAAAGTCTGATTATTGACTGTGACACTTAGATGAAATGGTAATGGTAAAGGAACATTGAAGTCCTTTTAACATTTCTGAGAAGCCTAATTAGAATGGACATTTGTCTCAACTTCTTTTAAAGCAAATACTGAAAATGTTAACTCTTTGCAGTTTAAAGTGAATTTCCTGTTATAATTAAGTTATAGATCAAATGCAAATTAGAATCTATTCACAATATCTAATCCTCTTCACTTGGGACATAAGGATTGGAAATATTCTCTTCTTAGGCTCCCTCATTCACTTTCTGATGCTATTAAATGATAATGTATTTTTAGATTGCTGAGTAAATGTAGGTGCTGGTAATTCACTTAGTGGCTGTTACAGTGTCATTAATGAGAAGTAATGGATGAAATAGGACTCTGGTCCTATTTTATCTTGACTTACATGACTTTCAGAGTGTTGAAGGTGACTCCAGAAATAGAATCTCCTAGAACACAAGCATTACTGTTTTGACCTTTAGCTAGAAGTCTTTGTAGGACTTACTGTAATATAACCATATTGACTAATTACTTGGGTCATTCAGTCATTCATTCATTTAACTATAACTTAAGCATTTAAGGGCCGGGCATTAGCAAAGAAATTGGGAGATGCAGATAAATAAGATATATCCTTGGGGTGTGAACATGTATGGTAAAATTACAGGACAGGGAAACTGGTGCTAATAGGAGCCTATATGGTGTGCCCTGGCACTGAGAGTAGAACACCCAACTGCCTGGAAAAGAGATATTTAGAATAACATAATATTGCTGCAGCAGGGGTGAACTTTGAAAACATTATGCTAAATGAAATAAGTCAGGCACAAAAGGACAAATATTGTATGATTTCCCTTATGTGAAGTGCCTAGATTAGTCACACTCCTAGAGAAAGAAACTAGTGATAATAAAAGGTGGGGGATATGGAGTCATGGAAGTTAGTGTTTAACAGGTATAGAGTTTCACTTGGGGATGATGAAAACGTTCTAGAGATGGATGGTGATCATGGTGGCACAACACTGTAAAGGCACTTAGTGTCATGAAATCGTACACTCAAAAATGGTCAAAATGGGAAATTTTACATCATACGTACTTTACCACAATAAAACAACAAATTAAAAAAAAATTAAAAAAAAACAACAACAAATAATGGGAGCCAAAAAAAAAAAAGATTATAGCCCCCACCCCCAGTTCTCCTTCTAGGAAAAGTTTTTTAGAAGAATTTTTGTAACATTTCTCCCCTATGTTTTATAGTATATCTTATAGTTTTTCCTAATAAGATTTTGTATATAAAAGTTAATCTCTATTAGATTTATGCCACCAGATTGGGTTGTTAAAGTTCATAAGTATGACTCAAACTTGCTTTACTACCTTAATCAAGCTAATAATATTCAGAACGTTTGAGATACTTTTGTATAAAGTGGCATATTTAATGAATTCTAAATTCCTATATTTTACTTAATTGAAAAAAATACCTACATACTTCAACACGGATGACCCTTGAGAACATTTTAAGTGAGAAGCTAGTAACAAAAGACTAATGATTCTATTTATATGAGATGTGTGGAATAGGATATATCATAGAGCTAGAAAGTAGATTGCTGGCTGTTGTAGGCTGGAGGAAAGGTGTTGGGGAATGGAGAAAATGGGAAGAGACTGCTAGTAGGTACAGGATTTGTTTTAGGGAAAATGAAAATACCCTAAAATTAGATTTTGGTAATGGTGCACCATCCTATGAATATACTAAAAAGCATTTAATTGAATACTTTTTTAATAGGTCAGTTGTGTGGCATTTGAATTATATCTCGAATAAGCTATTTTTTATAATGCTTAAAGATAGTGGTGTAATTTGTCTTTTTTGAAGTATCTTTTTGCTTCATCATCTGTCTTAGTTTAGTGGAAAATGTAGCATTGTGAAGGTTCGCATTCTCAATATGCATATACTTTCTAACAAAGCTATAATCTGAGAGGGCTTTTGGACAGATAACTATAAAATGAATGCACAGGCATCTGAATGCAAGTATTAATATATTTTACACACACACACACACACATACACACACACACACACACACACACTAAGTAACCTTTTTTTTTTTTTTTTTTTAAATTTTATTTATTTATTTACGATAGTCACACAGAGAGAGAGAGAGGCAGAGACACAGGCAGAGGGAGAAGCAGGCTCCATGCACCGGGAGCCCGACGTGGGATTCGACCCCGGGTCTCCAGGATCGCGCCCTGGGCCAAAGGCAGGCGCCAAACCGCTGCGCCACCCAGGGATCCCACTAAGTAACCTTATTAAGCTAGCAGAGTGCGTATTCAAACCTGGGTAGAATATGATAATGAATGTGATGATTACAGAACAACAAAAATGAAATGGAACATTTCTTTTAAAAATGTACCCTTCATTGTGTGACCTGGGTGGCTCAGTTGGTTGAGCCACCTTGAGTTGGCTCGAGTCATGATGGTCTTGGAGTCATGGGATCAAGCCCTGCATCAGGCTCTCCTGTGTCCCTCCCCCCACACACACACACCCCCACTTCATGTGGGCACATTTGTTCTCTCTCTCTTTCAAAAATAAAATAAATAAAAATGTACCCATACATAGAATTGCCTTTTTAAAATTAAGCCCCTTTTCTTCCACTCATTATTTTTTCTTTGCTTTTTAAGTTTATGAAAAAATAACACTGAGATGACACCCAGTTCATGAAAGGACAACTCCAAATAAAAGCACTGAATGGAAATACTCTTTCATGGATTGGGTTAGCAATTCTGCAGTCCCTGCTTATAAAGTAGTCACCGTCTAGATGCTAAGCAGCCTTGATACATTAGCCCTTAAACTATAAATGACCTTATGTTAAAAGAGCTACTGTTTCTATGCTACTTGCTACCAGAACTACACACACACACACACACACACACACACACACCTTGTATGCATACATGCCAACTAGCATACTTGCCTGTCTACTCAAGACTTTTTCCACCAGCTCAGAGCTCGGGGTTGCTCATGGCTGCCATTCTTTTGTTAGCCACATTTTGAACTAAATGTTTCTTTATCCTTTGGTTAACCTGGACCCCAGGTCATTTATAAATTACTTGGATAAGAAAAATACATTATGATTCCAATATAAAGATGCAACAGACTTTCAGAAATAAAACCCATGGAGGAGGTGGCTACCTACAAAATGTCTGATTTTTACTTTGTGTTTACTTATACATGAACATGTAATTTTTCACTCCCAAAAATTAAGGCAAGCCAATTATATGTTTGTTTACCTTCTTGAATATGTGTTACCTGCTTTAATCAAACCTGAACTATTACTCATTGAAAATTTATCTTCCTATCGAATAGCATTTATATTTTAAATCTCTTTGCATGTATGTTTATGCATCTTTAACCCAGATACATATATATGGTTTGGTGGTATACTTAGCGCAGTACTAGCCATTGTGGGGATCCAGCAAGAGGAGTAAAACATACTCCCTGCTCTTGTAGAGCTTCCATCTGAGAGTCTGATTCTCACGTTTCAAGTTAGAACCAAGAAAACACTCTGATAACACTAGGAACAGTTGTTGAGGAATCAGAGAGGAAGAAGTAATCTCTGGCACCAGAGAACCTGTAGCTATCTATCAGCCAAACCTTAGAAATAAAAGGATTTCAAAGGGTGAAGAAACCAAATGGTTTTTAACTAACATGTTGAGTTCTCAAGAAGAGAAATAGAACTAAAAACAGAACAAAAATATTTGTCTGTACTTTGTCTCTTTGGGATACATTAATCTATGTTAAGTCATAATTCTTTCAGTAGGAGAAATATAGACTTTAATTAAGGGGCAAGTTTATTTTTATTTTGTCTTCTGGTGCCTGCTATTCTAAAATTGCAAAGTCTATAGTACGATGCTGAAGATAATTATTAGTGGGAAGTCTTATTTTGAGAGCCAAAGGGAAAAATCCACCATATTTATCCAACTTGTTACTATTACCATTTTAATTTGCAAATTGTCGTACTGTAACAGACCAGTACTTCATCCAGAGCAGTATCCTGCTTGTAGTAGTAGCAGTAGGCCACCCTGAGGTATTTTGAGGATCTACGGAGTCAGAGAGCCAGCTAATTCCATAGTCACCTCCCAGTTATTCAGGGGTCACCCATGCATATGTATCAACCATGCCCTGTGCATGTCCACTTTTCTTTCTACTGACTACAAACATTAGGGCTTTTACCAATGTGAGAGAAAAGTGCAACTCAGATCTGTCACCTTCTTAATAGCAGCTTAGTTGTTTTAAAAAATCTCTTTGGACTCAGAAATTGAATAGCCCAGTAATATTACTAATGGATATGTTTTATCCATACTTTCTTTGCTAGAAATTACTAGGTATATATAGCTTAGGATGGATAGATAGATAGATAGATAGATAGATAGATAGATACCTATAGACATCGATATATACATTAGAACTAGAATTTAAGAGTTTCTTATTTAACAGAGAAATAACTGGTTAATATATTATCTGTTCACAGAATTGTTACATTTCTTGGCTGGGTATTTAGCCAGTAAGCTCTTCCTACCCTTACTCAACGCCTACTGTGTATGAAGCTGTGTGAGACAACACTTAGCATTATGTAGCCCATAGTAAATATGCTGGCTTTGTGCTATGGCTTCTGTACCTTTCAGGTCTTTCATGACTCAACATTAAGATTCACCACACAATGTAAGAAAAATCTTTGTTTTCTAAAGGGGCAGGACTCTGTATCAGCTAACTTTCAACATGATAAAAGATGATACCTTAACTAAAAACACAATCTGGAAAATGAAATTTCACTCTCCTCTGTGCTTTGGTTTTCTTATCTGTGAAACAGAGACAGTAGCAGTACCCACCTCCCAGAGCTACTGAGCTAGAGGGAAAATAAAACAAAATAATTCAGTGTGTGCTTATATGTAAGCACTCAATAGACAAGTTATCCAATACTATTTTTCTTCCTTGAGAGTACCTGAAGTTCATGAAGTTCACACATTTTCATACAGATGAATGGGAACCTAAAAAGAATAGCTCTTCAATGAGCTAATTCCCTTAGTAGCTAGTGAGTGAAGGAGAGTTAAACTTGCACTGATTTTATACAATAGATCAGAAAGGGCTTCCCAGCAATCATGACCCTGGGCCAGAAAGGGGAGTGCAGTTTCTCTTGCACACTTTCTTTCCTTACTCTTTTTCCTGCCCTCCTTTGTGTCCTCTGAGGAATTTTATAAAACACTCTCTGGGTTTCCTAATTTGTTTCACTCCAGTTTGCTCTAACTTTGCCAGAGAGGCTCTTCTACAGGTTCTTCCCTCCTTCCCTACTCTACTTCTAGATGTCAGCAGGTGAGCCCTGGCCATCTGCTGGCTTGATTGTGTGACGCTGTCTCTTTTGCATAGTTAGATACTCAAAACATACGTGTTAGTCAACTAGCTGAAGAAGCAACAGGTTATGCATTCCTTCTTCTCCTTTGGTATTTAAAAAAAAAAAAGGGTTGACTAGCCTTAAATTGAGAGATTTTATTCAAGTACACAGGATGATAGAGCCTTAACAGTTTAACTATTGCTGTTTCTCCTCATGCAGCAAAACAGAATATAAAACTTCTTTGAGGCAAGGGAAGAATGGTATTTATTTTGAGGTACTCAAAAATTTTATTCCTCAGCGATTCTGTCTGTGAGTTTACCTTCGTTTTGTCACCTAACGTGAGGAAGTAAGTCTTGCTTGGAATCCCCTGAAAGTCATATTAAATTTCCAAACGGCATCATAGAGTATTACCCATTGACGTTCGCTTGAAGAGCCTGGTTGACAGTCGGTTTTCAGCCATGTTTATTTGCTTGCCCTTGTGAGTGTTGATCTGAAGGAAAAACCATTACCTAATTCTTTAAAATGATTAATGTTTTCTCTCTCCATTTTTTTTTAAAGGAAATGGCAAAAATCCTTAATCATCCCAGAGTCTATGCTTTTCTGCACATACCAGTCCAATCTGCCTCTGACACCGTACTCATGGAAATGAAAAGAGAATACTGCGTGGCTGACTTCAAAAGAGTAGTGGATTTTCTGAAAGAGAAGTAAGTCTGTTAGTACTTAAGGAAATAACCATTCTTTTATTCCTTTCAAAAGCATGTGGCAAAAACGCACTTATTGTAGCCACAATTAAAGGTACCAGAGAGAAGGCGAGAGTTTTGAAGCTTTCCTAGCCTTTAAGTTTCCTTAGGGAGCCTTGATGTGGTTTTTCTTATATCCACCTCCCATCTGTGCACGACACACCATTAATTTGTGTAAGATTGCCAGTCTCTCTAAGGTAATGTGCATTGTGATCATTTTTATACCTGTCCTAGTAGATGAAAACTGCTTTGGCTTTGCTTAAATCCCCTTTCATGTGGCTTTTTGAGGTTGTGAGCTGGTTCTGATGTCGAGGTAGGCCAAGTCATGTCATTACAAAATAGATAATTTTCTACCAAGTAGCATTTTTTGAAGACTATCTGGAATGTCTTTGCTTTTACACGCTTATCCCTGAAGATTACTTGAAGAATTGTGATTTATAAGGAGGTCTTAGGATTCTGTTTTTTAAAGTTGAAATTGCTGTTGACCAAAATTAAGGCATATTTACACAATCTTAGACATGAATGATCATTTTGTTTCCACAGAAAACACTTGCAGCCCATAATTATATTCTTTAAAATCCTACTTCTCATCATCACCAAACACTGACTGCCTTCTGTGATTATACAAGGCAGGAAATAGTAGGGCTGGCCAAGGTCATATAAAACCTTCTTAAGTCTAGGGCACTGTTCTCCCCTCTGGGGTAATGTCATTTATCTTGGCATATTTGCGGCATGGGTCTTCCTACTTTCCATAATTTTTTTCCCATAATTTTTCCTCTGTTGTTTTTCTTAATTAAGATACAAATTTTTATTTTCATCTTCTTGTTTATAATTATGTACTTTTGTACCATGTCGAAGTGCTACATGGATATGATTGCTTTATACAAATTGTAAGCAATTATTTTTTCCACCTTCAATTAGTGACTTATCCTGACTACATGGAAATCTTTTAAAATCTTTTTTTTCTTCTATTTACTTTCTCCTTCCTTCCTCATCTTTCCTTTATGTCTTTCTAATTTTTTTTCACCTCTAGGCATTTCTTGATTATCCTAACCACTAGAAATAAAGACACTTGTGTGCATTCAAACAAACACAGCTAATTGTTCGAATATTCAAATCAGTGAATAGAAGGCATATTTATTCTAGGATTTCATAATTATAATCATTAAGTATATACAGCCTTCAAAGCAGAAAACAGAATAATGACAGATCTCTACCATCTATAATACTTTCTTTCTTTTTTTTTAAATAATACTTTCTGCTCCTAAAGAGAACTGAGGTCAAAGCTAAAGAATAAGAATTCTTGTGCTAGATATCTGTTAAATGGTCTGGTGTCCTTCCTTTGCATTTCTTTTAGCTTATTGTAGGTAAACTTGTCTCATGTGAGAGCGTCCTTTTGGGCACATTGGCTTTGGTTAATGGAATGTTTTCAAAATTGCAAATATATTGTTGCACCTGTGAAATGTCTTGCCTCTTGCTTATTACTAGGGCAGTAGCAAATAATGTGCACAATTCATACCTGTTGCACAAGATTTTGCCAAGTGTAGACATGCATCCTGTTGTCCAGAATAGACTAGAACACTTTCCAAATGGTCTGTTGCATTAATGTGATTCAGTGAGGTTAAGGAATCAACACCTCTCTTTCTCCTCCACTTGGGTGAGTGCTGATTCAGTTGTTTGGGGAATTACTAACTGGGCAACAATTTCACAATCAGTTTTTAGCCTTTTATGTTGTTCCAAAGATGGAGTTTTTAAATCTGCTGCATCTTGAACAGTTTCAACAGACTCCTTGAGGGGTTAAAGATGATCAAATCAAAGTATTAAAGAGTACTCTCTTGCCTTTATTCAAGGGTTAAACATATTGTCCTTTCTTTAGATTCTGAATTACCCTGAGGTATCTGTGTAGCTTTTCTAGAACTATTCTACTATCTGGAAGATCCCAGAACCAAGTACTCTCCCTGAGGATCTCTAATATTTCCAGCACTGGAAATATCAGGGATCCCTGGAGAGGATATTGGAGACCCCTGGAGAAGATACTCCATCCCACAACCTAGCCATCCACAATGTCAATGTCAAGTGGTATGAATCACTGGAATGGTAGAGTATGAGTCTAGATAGCATCTCTAAGAGGTTGTTTTTTATTAAAACTCTGTATAGGATATGCACAATGAGGGTGGAAGCAACCTCAGTATACAATTCCATACTTAGATTATAACTTACAAGTTGTATTGGAAAAATGTAGAAGGGAGATGATATTATATGATATACCTGATAATGCCTTTTTGTTTTCTTTGAAAACAAGAAGAAATCGAATTATCACTACTAATAAGGTGATCCTTGCATGGTTTTAGGCAGTTCATCAGAGCCATAAAATTGTATCTTCTCTCCAGTCTGTCCTGTTGCTTGTGAGGAATAGTTCAGCACTCACTCATTGCTGTGCGGACAATATTATCCAACTTTGCTCTTCAGTGTAGTGCTCTTCAGATAAAGTGTTCCTGTCCCTTCAGGGAAGTCCACCCATCCAGGGAGTCATTTTCAACTGCAACAAACATTTAGAAATAAATGAGGCATTTTAAGCAGGCTGCTGCTCTCATAGTTTGCTTACTTTCCCCTATAAAAACCAGCACAGCTTTATGCCAAATAGATTAGTACTTAAGGGAAACACCAAAGTTTCAGGGACTTCAATAGCAGACGACTAGTCAGGGTAACTGATCCAGCACAAAATTGTTTTGGCCAGTGTTTTATCAAAATTCAGTAAAATATTGTTCATTTGTGTGTGTGTGTGTGTGTGTGTGTGTGTGTTTTAAAGAGAGCTTCACACTGTCATTTTTGCTTTCATGTGTTCATAAAATGACCCTAACTTAAAATGGTTTGGTGCTTTCCCCTTTTAAGCTCCTGTACTAATGTCTTGTTTTCTCTGAAGCTTTTGAAGCCTTTTTCTTTTTCTTTTTTTCTTTTTCTAATGAGTCTTTAACAGCTAAGAATCTTGATCTTTTTTTTTTCTCCATCAACAAGAGACTTATATACTCATGTATGAATTAGGGATGGGGCATCTCCTAATCTGTTTCATCAAAAAAATTCAATTTTGAAAAACAGTCTATTGCATTTAACACTGAAATCCAAACTGTGGGAGTTAATATGGAGCTGCAGGCTTTTAAACTACTAATTCAGTGATGTTCATGATGCCATGTCTCTGAGACACTAGAGGTGAAATCTTTTTAATTAATTTTCTTTACAGTTGAAACTGGCCCATGTTTTAGCTGGGAGCAATAGAAGTTTACTTATGAGCCAACTTGAAGTTGATTCATTATTCTCTTCAGTTGTTTAAAAGTTGGCAGCTATTACTATAACAGCAGCTGGATTGAAGATAACCTAGTAGTACTGGCACATGTTGAGGCATATGGGAATTTATTAAATCACACAACCTTTGCAAAGAAAAGTGTTTGAATTACTGAATATACTAATTTAAAACAGCTGGTCATGAGCAGACAATCATATGACTTAAATTGTTTTATTCAGATTTATTAATCCAGTTGGAAAATTAACTAAGTTAATGTTTTTATATGAATGGATAAGATGGTTTCTTGACACATATAATGGGATATGTCAGGATATGGAAGAAACCTAACATTGAAAAGGTGCAGTTCTGATTTCAAGAAGATGTAAGTTTTATGATTTTTAATAAATACCTCATAAGTTTGACTACTTTTATTAATTGTCACTGAACTGATTTTTCTGTCATCTTTTTATGCTATTAGTGGGATTTTTTAAATATAAAATTTGAATCATTTATTTTTATTTTTTCATGTAATTTTGAGTTATTTCCTAATGAGAAGATTCTTTACTTTGCTGTTCTGAGGATGATATAATTAGGGATCCTAGGACCTTGTGAGCTTGGACATAGACTTTAATTGGGCCCCCCTCATTTGAGCAGCATTAAATTTACACAGTCACTCCCCACCATAAAACTGTATCCTCACATGTATTCAAAATATGACAACATGCAGAGTGGTTCTCTCAAGCATATGTTCTCATGCTAAGTAAAAGAAACTCTGCGTCCTCACATTCACACATTAAAGTGTGAAAGAAATACATAAGAATGTCCTGTTGATAGATACATTTTAAGACATGAAACAGTTTATATATTAAAGGATCTATTTGTTTTTATAGATTATTTTGTGGGAAATCCGGTGGCCTTTTGGTTTATGTTAACCAGACCTTAAACTTGGGAGACAAGATCCATTCCCCTCACTCAGTAAATACGTTTTGAAAGAATTAATGATCACTTATGTTTTTACCTGCAAGTCGCATAGACTTTAAATTGTGCCTTACTGTAGCATCTTTGTGTTGACTTTTAATGCCATAATGTTATTCACCTCAGAATTTGCCATTATCATTTGTCAATGTGCTGTGTAATTCTAGATTAATTTGTCATGTTGCTTATAGACTATTAGCCCTTTAGCATGATATACACTCACACCCCAAGCTTCCTGTACTCAAGAGATTGCCCTGTGAAATGCCACAACCAGTAACTCTTGAGCACTCATGGGTAAAAGGGAACCTTTAAGTGGGAAGAACTCACTAGAGGGCAGGTGGAAGCCTTGCAGAGAAAGTTCTGTCCTCTGATCTTTCCACTGTATACTCAGGCAGTGAAGGGCACATGGCCACAAAGTCGGCATCACTTTGGCAGGGTGATTTCTGTGAGTGAGTCACAGAGTTATCTCATACTACCCAGCCTATACTATGACTGATTTTTCCAGTGTGTGTCTTAAAAAAAAAAAAAAAAAAAAAGGCTAACTTACTAACATCCTGAGTTCTTTTTCTTCCTTTCATTGACTTCCAGTTATCCACGTGTCCGTACTGGCACACAATCTGATGAAAGACAAATTGTGCTAACTTTGTATTTTGTTCCATTTTTTTTATATATCTAGTTTTATTCCTAGTGGCTTGGAAACACAAGCAGCAATATTTGTCAGAGCAGAAGCAAAGAAATTGCAAAAAAAAACAAAAACATAAAACAAACCAAACTCAATTCGGCAAGGATTAGGTAATTAAGTTTTCTTCCAGATGCATTCCCAGATGTGTTTCTGTTCACTGAATAACCACCTCTGAAATAATTTAGGCAGAATATTTCCCTCAAAGTTGTTTTCTGGCTTTATCTCATCATTTCTAATATCTTTAACTAGGATTTTATTTTGGTTGTCCTGAAGGCCTTGTTCACTATTTTATCTCATCAAATATCTTTCTGAAATAGTGATGTTCCTTTCTCTTTCTCTGTCTCCTTTCCTACATTTACATTATTTCAAAAAAAATGAATATGTATCATTTGAACAGTTATACAGCAAGGAAAACATTTACTTTTTCTTTTTTCTTATGGTATTATATTTATATTTGGAAGATACTGACATCATGTGCTAAATACCATATTATTTTGGGATTACCCTAAATGTGATTCATTGGTTTGAAGGTAATTACATTTTCTATGGACTTAGCTTTATGTTTTTTGTCTAGCCTGGTCAAGAGAGAAACCTCATCATTCCTAATCTTTTTCTACCTTATATCTTGACTTCATAATACAATTGTGTTATTCCCTTTAGAAACAGAGAAGCTACCTTGCCTTAATGCTTTGTACATTTTCTCTACATCTTCTTGTAAGCGTAAGGGCCAAATCATATACTGATAGTAAGCATTTTTCCTTTCATTGATAGAGTGTTTTTCATATTCTACGGGGCTCATGTATTATGTCATGATGTTGTCACAGAAACCCAGCCAAGTATGTAGGATAGGCATTTTTAATCTGTACTTTTTAACTGAACGTCAGGGTTCACACTGGTTTAAAAGACTTGGTGAGAGTCTGCAGTGTTTAATGCATAATAGAACTAGATCTTTGGTTTCTACTATGAGCACTCTTTCTGCCAATTCTAACAATATTGATTTAATCACTCTCTTTTTTTAATTTATCAGTTTTGTGCTCAGCACTGTAATAAATGCAACAATACCAATACCAATAGGGATACTTCATATGGTAATAGTAACAAAACCAGTAGCTAATATTTTTTAAGTTTTACCTCTGTGCCAAGCACAGCTATGAGGGCAATGGCATATATTAGCTTATTTAAGCCTTAGGTCCCAAGGATGTTAAGTAATTTTCACAAGCAGTAAGTGATGGAACATTGGTGAAAACTCAGGCTGTGTGATGCCTGAGCCAGAACTCAATCATCATGCTGTACCTTGTTCCAGTCTGAGGCATGTTGTCCTAGCATTGGAGACAATGAAGTGGAGTCATCAAATATTGATGAAGTACAATTTATAACATGTGGTTAAAAGGAAGGATGAGGAAAGTATGCATGAGTGTCAAGGATGACTTCTTGGTATTTTATCCCAAGACATAGTAGAAGATGGTATAGTTAACCAAGAAGGGAAGTGAGAAGGAGAACTTTGAGTAGAAGAGGTGAGTGTGCTTTGGGGCATACTGAAGTGGAAATGCAATTGGAAATAGAAATGAATTTGAAATAGGAAATCCAGGGGGAGAGCCCCTGTAGGGTACACAAAATATGAGCTAAAGCCCAGAGATATAGACATAAATGTTTGGGAATAATTAGCTTTTGAGTGGTAGATGATGTTGTGGATGATGAGATCATCCCAGAGGTAGAAAATGGAAGGGTAGGAACAGAGACTAGGGGACACCAGTATCTGAGTGATAGTAAAGGTGAAAGGACCCTGTGACAGAAGTTGAAAAGACAGGGTCAGACCAAGGTAAGAGGAGAAACAAGAGAGTAGGACACCACGGAAGCCAAGGGACATAGTAGTTTCAGGAAAATGAAAATGATAAGGGTCAACTGTCAAGTAGAGTTGCCTCTTATAAACAGATGCTGGCACAGGTGCTCTGGAGGGAGAAAAAAAAATCTTTAGATTCTTTCCCCAATAACCATAGGTGTTCAAAAGCTGTTGAGATGTAGTAATGTCTCATGCCCAAACAGTCTTCATGGTCCTTTGTTGACTGCATTTCCCATTTCTAGCATGGTGCTCACTTTGTCCCCCTGAACCCCCCATATGGCCACACAGCATCCAGGGCCAGGAAAGCAGGAGGTAGGGATACTATACATTCGTTGAATAAATGGTACTCACTCTGGAACCAATGAGATTAAGATTTAGAGTAATATTTCTCAGTATATTTTAATTAAAGTTCTCTTTTCATAAACAAGAAAATCCCCTGCTTTTTGCAGAGACTGATAATATTCCCTTTAGAAGAACATCATACTCTGCATTCATAGAGATTTTGTGTCCTATGAACTCCTGCTGGCTAATAGCTAACAATAATTATAAGGCAATATTTACTGAGTGTATAATATGTTGGAAGCAATGTGATAAGTACTTTATGTTGTTTATTAGCTCATTTAATTCTCACAATGACTCATACCAGATAGGAAATATCAGTACTCCCATTAGCAGGTGAGGAAATTAAGGCATACAGTGGCTTGCCCAAACTTACTGTGCTAATAACTGGTAGAATTCAGATTCCTGCTCCAGCCTATGAACCTCCATAAACTTCCTTTCATTGCTACTATGGCATCTAGCTTTTCCAGGTGGGATAATTTTTAGAAACATTAGGGATAATCATAATTTTTAAATTAAGGATTGTACATAATTAGAGAGTGTTAAATTATACATACCTTCTTCCGAAAATTTACTACATCTTCTAGAGTCAGTGTCCTCTCCTTTTTGCTTTCTTTCCCCATCCAGGTGGAGAGTCACTGTATAAGGGTATGATAAGCTGTATTTGATTGTGAACACAGGTAGAAAAACAATAGTATATAATGACTGGTTTATCTGTAACAACATCTTTAACTATAAACTGCAGAGTGTCTTCATGAAGTGTGTGTACAGGTAAAATAAAATGCTGTTCTAATGGTTATGCGTTGCAAAGCTGTTGTCCTACATAATCTGTGTTGCACATACTTTATGAGTCCTCATTTCTATATCCTGTTTATCCATCCTTCCTGAAACCAAATATGTGAAATATCCAGCTCAAACTCCCACCCATAAAACAGCCGTACTTCTTCACACTGATCCATTTCATCACTTGATGTTGGCACAAGGAAAGTCTGTTATTGGCCACTCTTACCTCCCACATTCATCCCTATCATCATACTCTGATGGACATTTCCTGAGTCCTCATTATTATCTAAGACTTTATGTTCTCTCAAAAACCAAGAAGGGATGCCTGGGTGGCTCAGTGGTTGAGCACCTCCCTTTGGCCCAGGGCATGATCCTGGAGTCCAGGGATTGAGTCCCACATCAGGCTTCTCCCTCTGCATGTGTCTTTGCCTCTCTCTGTGTCTCTCATGAATAAAAAAATAAAATCTTAAAAAAAACAAAAACAAAAACAAGAACTCAAGGGAGCATATATAGTTCATGTAATTTGGATTGTTGTACTAGACTTTGCAGTAATATCTGAAAGGCACCATAATTAAGTGAGCAGCAAACAGTAGGAAAAAGACTGGGTAATATAACCATGATTTTTTTTTTTTTTAAGATTTTTGAAGATGCAACTGATGAACCACTAATTCTACCTTTGAAACTGATTTTAAAAGTGTAATAGGAAACACACATCAGCAGTTATTGAGTGGGATTTACCAAATCATGCTTTGCAGAATCATGAGGACTTCCTGCCCTACCACTCAAAGGCATTCTTTGTTAGTCTATCCCATGATCCCTGATATCCTTCTATGGGAAAAACTCCTAGCTGATTGTCCTCCATTGCTCTGGTCTCCAAGGCCATATTTGAGTTGGGCATTGGAGAGTATACTCTTCTGGCTGGGTTCTAATACCTCTATGTCTGCTTTCTTCTGGTGCTGATTTCAGACCGAGATGTTGCTTTAAGAGTTGTGCAGATGCATATTATGCAAACCATCCTGGTGCATCTTTGGCAACCAACTTCCCTTAAAATTTTAGTATACTTCCCATCTATTTATTTCTTGTCAGTTCCATGAACAAGTGTGGTCAAAAATCATGTATGGATGTAGTTTTGAACCTAAAGACTCTGTATTTTATTTATTGGCCTCTATCCTATGCCCCCAACTCTGAATCTAGTGATGACTCCCTGAGGCCATCTGAAACACTTTTAATCCCAATGCTGCCAGGAAACTGGGCCAGTATACGGTGAGGCACCTAATCTATCTTAGATAGCAGTGGCATTGTAGTCAATGCTTAAAATTGCTTTGCTTGGCTTCTGCACACTTGCAAATCTCAAAATCGCAGGTTTCTCAGTCAAATTAGATTATAATTCACAAACACAGGTTTTTCTTAAATCTCAGCTTGCAACTGGCTACTCTTCATCACAGTTCTTTGTTGCTAAGAGCAATAAGAAGGAGCCAGCTAATATTTAACATCCTGAATTTTTTCTAGCACTTCCGCTGCTGTAGACCTAGTTAACACTTGATCTGTCTACTGAGGTTCAGCAGTTGACAATTTGACCAAATATTTTGCCAGCTTATAACATTAATTAGCTTTCCAGTTTGCAATAAGAGTACTTCCTACCTGCTACATAACTAAACTAATGGCATACTTTTAGGTTCTGTCACTGGTGGTATCTGACTTCCAATAGATTTGGTATGGACTGTAAATGAACAAAACAAAAATAGTATCTCAAACAGAATAGATCTTTCCCATCACAAAGGGAAAAAATAATACCAAAATATTTAGTAGGCAGTCGTCTTGCAATGAGGGGATGGTCCACAAAGCGCAGACCTAGGATTCTGTCTTGGTGCTTAGCTATCCATCAGTTCCTATGCCACGGTCATGGTGACTGCTTAAAGTCCACCCATCAAGTCTGCATCCTGGCTAGCAAAAAGAAAGAGAAAGATGTATCTCTCCCTCACTCCCTTTAAAATTCCTGTCTTGGTGTTGTACACAGCACTTCCACTTAACATAACTTTGAATAGAAGATGGCCGTCTCTAGGTGCAAGGGAAACTTGAAAATAATAGTGTTTCGGTGAATCTGGCTGAAAATCTATTTCTGTAGGAGATGAAGGGAAAGGAATGGAGGGGCCACCAACAATCTCTGTCACTACAGTTGCTTTTCAAAATGTTCCCATGGTACAGTTTGAGAACTGCCCCTAAAAGGAATTACATCTATTTTGATTAATGAAATCAGCCATTTCTTATTAATAGTCTTTAAGATGAACAGATTTCTCTTCCCTTATTATTTAGGGCAAGTTGGTTTTAGTCAAAGCATGTAAATAAGACCAAGCATTAAACTTTTTAAAAAAAATACCATTTTAGTTGAACTGTGCAATAATGACTTTTTTCATATGCTTTTTCCTAATTTATTGTGATTTAGTGTTTTAACCATGTGATTAGAAAAATACATCATTCTTGAGTTTTTTTCTGAAAAAAAAAAAGTCATTGCCCAGTTTTTCTGTTGTCAGCTGTTCTGATTGGGCTTTATTCTTTTTTCTCCCTTCTATTTATTTCTTTTTGAGATGTATTTATTTATTTTATAGAGAGCAGGTACACAAGTGGGGGAAAGGGCAAAGGGAGAGGGAAGATCCTCAAGCAGGCTCCCCACAGCACAGAGCACGATGAAGGCCTCCATCCCAGGACTCTGGGATCATGACCTGAGCCCAAATCAAGTCTGCTACTGAACTAAGCCACCCGGGCACACCTTCTTTTAAATGTTGTACTTTCAAGAATCATGATATAATTAAATTTTGAAGAGCATTTTTCTACTTAGAAAAAAGTCAGATGGGGTGCCTGGGTGGCTCAGTGGTTGAGCATCTGCCTTTGGCTCAGATCATGATCCCGGGGTCCTGGGATCAAGTCCCACATTGGGCTCCCAACAGGGAGCCTGCTTCTCCCTCTGCCTGGGTCACCACCTCTCTCTCTATGTCTCTCATGAATAAATAAATAAAAATCTTAAAAAAGAAAAAAGTCAGATTGCATCTTAAAAACTTTTGTGGTATGATTCCCTGAATTGTACTTAAAGTGATAAGAGAAGCTAAATTTAGTGGAAAACCCTTGAGAACTTTAAGAAACCTGGTATATGGAGAGCTTAGACACACACACACACACACACACACACACACACATACACACAATGAAAAAAAACAGCTATTCAATTTTAATGACTTAAAACTGTTTTTGTACATAAAAGACAAGATATTATCCATTTTCATTGGCTAAAATCTCCACTTTTCCCAATTAAAAAAAAAACAAAAATATGCAAATTAATAGCACTAGCATAAAAATATTCTTAGGGCTATGACTTTGTATATGTGTTTGCGTGTGTGTGTGTGTGTGTGTATGCTCACTCCTTTCAAATAATTATATTTCTAATTCTTACTGAGCATTTACAATATTCCAAATAAATAAATAATAAGATGTTCCAGTCACTTCAGAATGGTTGGTATGTAGGAGCTCATTTAATTCTTACAACAATGCTGAGAGAGGTGTTACTTACATCCACATTACACAGTGAGGAAACAGCAAGCATGAAGATACATAGGTGGTAGATGGTGGAGAAGACTGTGAGTCCAGGTCCCCTGGTACTAGAGCTAGCACCTTTTAACTGTTATGCTATCCTATCATACATGCTGTGCTCTGAGTAAGGGCTGCTCAAGAAATGGCTCAGAGACTAGTGCCCATGTGCAAACTTTTTGTCATCAATGTACAAGATTATTAATGAAATCAAAAGTATTCACTTAGAAATTTTTCCAGTAATTTAACATTTGCAAGACATCAAATTTATGACATGTTTTCTAGTAATTCACTTAAGTAGTTGTGCTTTTAGAATGTATCAAGTCCATAATGAATTAGAAGGAAGACTGGTTATTACCCACAATTCAAGAAGCACTGCTTTAAGTAGAGTGCCTTTTATGGTGTGTTAGGTTCTTTTAAATTCATAATTTCATTTAGCTCATTCAATAACCTTGCAAAGTACATGGTGCTATTTTTATGTCTTCAGGTTGAGAAACTAAAAATCAGAGAAGGTATGTATGTGGTATACCTGGAATTGAAAGCCTAATCTTTATTCTATAAATATAGAAACTATATTCTCCTGTCCCTAGTGACATTCATATTAGAACATATTTAAGAAGAAGATTTTTAAAAGAAATTTTTAAATTATTTTTACACCCAATATAGGGCTCAGACTCCCAACGCTAACATCAAGAGTCACACGCTCCAGACTGAGCCAGCCAGGCACCCCCATACTGGAGCATTTAATTAACCTATGTAAATCGGTTAAAACCTTTCAAAACATTTTTTTTTCTTTTTTGCTGGTTATCTTTATAAAAGAACTTGGATTGAATAAGTATCTTTAAGAATTTTAAAGACTCCTTAACCCTAAAGAGAAAAATACAACACGGTCTTTATTAATCCTTTGTTAAGATATTTACCAACATCTTATAAGTGACTTACTAGAGGCAATTTTTAAAATGTCTTTTGGCAGCCCTAGTGAGTAAATACTTCTTAAAATGGACAATTCAGATCTTCTTTTGCCGCTACTTCTCATTGTAATGGCAGAATGTGAGGTAGGATTCCTGGAGTTTCCCCGTCTGTAAAATAAAAGAGGAGCCAAATGATTTTATATTCCTGTCTAACTGAAAAATTCGGAGACGTCTTTACTTTTCTTAGCGTTCTCTTGATGAGTTTTATTCTTTTCAACTTGGCAGTGACTACTGTTGCACAGAAACCCCTCATTGCACCTGCCTTTACCTCTTTTGCCTCTGTGCCCTGTATTCTTCCTCACAGCCCACTTTCTGTGCAGAATGATCCCTGCTGCCTGCCTCCACCTTCCCCACCATCCTTGCACTCCTTGACCCTCTGGCCTGGTTTCTCCTCATGCTCCTTCTTTATGACTGCTCTGGTTAAATTCCTAACTGTGGACTCCAGCAGGCAGCCTTCCATCTTTCTTTTTCTTCTCTTACTTTGGCCAACCCTCTACTCCTTGAATTCCTTCCCAACCCCTCCCTCTCTCCATGCTTCTGGCCCTCCAGTCCCCTCTTTCCTCCTTCACAGCCATCCATCTGTCTATCTTGACTGGCTTCTGAATGAGAACTTTCCACTGGGGTCTCCACCGTTCATACTTACTCTTTCTGCCATGCTCTTTATCTAAGTAAAAGGCCTCATTATCCATCCAACCAAATCAGAAGTGCCTTTCTGTTTCTCGGACTTGCTTCTTGCCTTCTTCCACCCAATCTAGTGCCATCAGGTCCTGTGACTTTGGTCTGCTGAATGACCCGTGTCTGCCTCCCCATCCCCACTGTCCGTGCCTCAGTGAAAAAGTTCTTTTGAATTGCATTGCCTCACAGATTCCCCCAGACTCACTCCCTATGATCTACCCTTCTTCGCTTCACTGCCAGTAAGTTTCTTTCTAAAATACAAACCTTGTATTTCTTTTACAAAACTTCTTCCCTAGCTCCCCCCGTGGCCTCCAGTATAAGAAACAGTAACAGCAGCAATTATGCCACCTACCACTGGCTGATTTGTGCTGCCAGCAATTTTGCAAAGTATTCTGCATACATCATCTCCTTGCATAATCTCCAGTATGATAATGACTGTACTCTTCTGTGCTGGTGCAGGGTCTTCCCACTAGAGACTCCCCCTCCCCCAAATAACCTTATGAGGCTTTTCACGTATGTGTATCTTCAGCACTGAATATAGTGCCTACAGTACAAACCCATTACATCTTTGATAAATGATTTCTCTTCTCATCATAGGACTAGCTTGTGGGATATGGTGTATCTTGTGGCATCTTATAGTAGAAAAGCCTACAGGAAGGACAAAAGAGGTTTTGCTGACTTGGGCAGAATTTAGTCCTAGGTCAGGTCAAGGGAGCCTAGGGTCCTGTTACCCAAGGCACCTCTCTCAAGTCCTTATGATGACATCATCAACCAAATAGACCAGGACTCAGGAACAGGCAGAAATGACTGCCTCCGTGTTTGGTTCTAGTGCAGACAGCCTCATTCTAGCAGCCTCACACTCACATGTGCCATATTTTAAGGCAAAATAATTGTATTTTAAGAAAATAATCTTGGAGAGTCAATTGCCTTCCTAGCTCTGGCTTGTCTTAATTCTTCATTGCTGACCCTTCACTGAAAGACTGATTATTTTGTTATTATTGTTAGACAGCTTGTTCTTCTAAGCCATCCACATTTCATATCAACCTTGACATAGTGTGGTATCTTGTGTTTAGCAGCAAAAACTATTCTTTTTAATTCTCTTTCTTGGGTGTTTAAAGTATATAAAATTTAATTTAATCCCTCTACTTCTGAGATGTTTTAAAGGGTGTAAACTGAGGTTATGAACACTATTGGGTCAGGTTACCGATAGGAATTTGACATTTATATGAATAAGAATAATACCAAGAGTTACAAAAGCTAATATAGAATTGCAAGGGCTATCAGGCTCTATGCTTGAGGCCATAAATTGATTGCCAGCAGGGGTCAAACAGGAGTCTCTGCTCTCTCTGTACAATCTCCCTTGGGTAAACCATTGCAGTATTTGGTGCACCAGCAGAAAGGGCAGAGTGAATTTACACCTTTTTCAAATAAATTGCCAGAATATTCACTGCTTAAGAGATATGTGGATTAATAGAACTTCTTATTTAGACAGCTAAACATAGAGCCTAAGATTATTTTTTCTGGAAATAATATCAGCCAAGAGAAATAAATCTAATAATCTAGTCAAGCATATGCAGACAGCCTCTGTTTGGTCCACACTGCATGTTTTAAGATAGAGTTTCAGATTTCTGTTTTTTTTGCTGTAAGAGCTCCAGAGAAAAATAGAAGATGATTCCAAATGAACTAATTTGCTGCTAATTACCTAAAACAAAGTGCTAAAACCAAAGTTGATCCTTACAGTGTAAATATGTATATGTTGCAATTTTGCTCATGCCTATTTATTTTATGTCCCCTTAAAAGAATGTGTTCTTATAAAAGTGAAATTCTGAATGTTATTAAGTATTAGAATAAGCTTCTAAATAATGGAAGTTATATTTGCATAGAAAATAGAAGGAATGGCTACCTTTTTGCAAATATTGTGACTTTGGATGCTTTTGGTAAAGATTAACTCTTAGGTTATGCAAGCCTTTAAGAACCTAAAATTACATAATAAGTTTTTTCCATTTTTATTTTATTTTCAGGCATTACCTTTTATTACTTATTATGGTGAATTTTTTCTTTGTGAAGGTAGGAAGTAAACTCTTTGTTCAATATCCCTCGTAGGTTATTTAAACGAAGTCCTGTCCTCTTATAAACTAGGTGTGTAAACTTAGTGGCAAAAAGAAGGTTATACCCAGCCTGCCTTGTTATTTGTCATATGTCTTGTTTGTTTGTTGTTGCTTTTTTTTTTAACTAATTAGTGTCTGTTGTCACCATCGAGTTATTTTATTTTCTCTTCTATCTCCTACTTTCAAGAGAAACTAGTTCTCCAGGTGCCTCTTTGTTACAGCACTGCAAATGCATTCCATTTTTCTCCAAATTTAGCTCCTATGTGGTATTCTTTCTGCTGCCATGTCAGGTATATACAATTACATTGTATATACAATTAGAGTTCCTAAAGGAGTGTTGTTCTACATTAAAAAAAAAAAAAAAAACAGACTGAAGACTACATAGCATAAATATTAGTGATTTGGGCTATGATTACACATAGGAAATTTAAATAACACCTCAGCCAGGAGCCTTCGAAGCCTCTCGGTTGTAGCACGGCCTATGGCTCTGCTGTTGTCAATGATGAACTGTTGCCTTGTGCAGTGTGCATTATGGAGAGCTTTAAAAATTTTTTTCTTAAATAATTAGATATAGGAGTCATTATCCATACAACAGGAAGTGGAACATAAGCTGTTAATGCCTATGTTCAAAATGGTTCATATGCCAGCAGGCCACTAGGAGATGCTAAATAACAATATGGCCCATTTAATTTACTTGTTTCAACCTGCACCAAGAATCTTAAAAGTTGCTTCTAGCTTAATTTTAACTTCTTTCAAAGCATTGTGTTTATAGTGGCCATTATCTCATTTTCCCTTCTTTACCCAATAAATATTTTATCTCCACAGTAAAAATAGCCTAACACCAATATCCTGAATGATATTGTCTCAAAGTTTTAGAAGCTGTGGTGCTAACCTTATCAGAAACAAATGTTTCCTTCTCTTTTCTTCTTTTCTTCTTTCCTCCAGAAAGCAAGCAAGCAGGCAGGCAGGCAGAGGAAGAGGGAAGGAAGGAAGGAAGGAAGGAAGGAAGGAAGGAAGGAAGGAAGGAAGGGAGGGAGGGAGGGAGGAAGGAAGGAAGGAAGGAAGGAAGGAAGGAAGGAAGGAAGGAAGGAAGGAAGGAGAAGGGAGGGAGAGAGGGGAGATATGAGAAAAATTAAAAGATGAGAATTTAATTAGTATGATCATGAACACATGGAATTAGAAGACAGCTTAAAACTCATAGCCCTGCCTTCCCTCATTTTCACCTAAAGCCCAGAAAAGTTAAATTTTCCCCATATATATTTAATGGCTGCATCAGTCTCTGATTTTCCTTGGCACCACCCAGCTGCCATGAAAGGCTCATTCTCTCAAAATGTCAGACATAAATATATAAGTTGCTTCTCTCAAAATGTCAGAATTATTGGTTAAGTTAATTATTATTTATTAATTATTTTTTTTATTAATTATTATTAATTATTGGTTAAGTTGGTTGTATTGGATATAACCCCACATTTTCAACTAATTTCTGCAATTTTTGACAGAAAGGAACTCTAGCAAATTCAAAGGTACTATGATATTTAAAAAATAAATAAATAAAAAGGAAAAAGAAAAGAATGCTCAAGCTTAAGTATTTTATGAACTCAGCCACTTTGGTAGAAATATTAAGTGAGGTGCTGTCATAATTTTCCTCCAAGCAAGAACTTTTATGTGGGAGTAATCAAAGTCAGAGCACTAATGTTAGAGACTTTAATTTAGCCCAGTAATTGAGAGCACCGGGGTAGGGTCAGATAAAAGAGGTTGAAATCCTCTGTAGGTTTGTGATACTGATCAGGTTGTTTAACCTCTCTGACCTTGGTTTTCTTATCTGTAGAATGAGGATAATAATACCCTTCTCATTAAGACTAGTGGGAGATTTAAATTAGATAATATGTGTTAGGGTAGACAGGACAGTGCTTGGTACTCATTACATTAAATGGTTACTGCTATTTTTTTCTCCCAGTAATAACACCAAAACACGCCTACAACACAGAACAGTCATTAAGTGATACTTTAAAGAAATTTGATATGTGTTAGGTAGAAGCCAATACATATGTCTTGTTTTTAATCTAAAATATATAAAAGATTAGTGTGAAGAAGAAAATATGCTGAAAACATTTTTCTGTTTTATTTTCTTTCTCACAGATTTTAGTAAAATGTCTCCTTAGGTTAAAAGTATAGTTCAGTTGGCAGAACTCATCCAAAAGATTGGGAAAACAGAATGAGTATGCAATAGTTACACATTAGATTGATTGATTGATTTGAGAGTGAGAGCCCTTGGACACAAGCAGGGGAAAGGTAGAGGGAGAGACTCTCAAGCAGATTCCCCGCTGACCAGGGAGCCCAATGTAGGGCTCAACCCCAAGACCCTAAGATCATGACTGAGCCTAAACCAGAAGTTGGAAGTTTGACTGAGCCCCCCAGGTGCCCGTGCAACAGTTACATATTAGTCAGATTTCACTAATGTCTCCCAAAATGCTGCTATCAATTGGGGGCATCAGGGTTGTAATTAGACAATTTTTTTCAGGAGCAGAGTTCTCATCGCCATTTTCTAGACCTTTCTTCCTTTATTCACTCCACACCCTAATTCAGCCCCCAACAGTGCCAGTCTTCCAAACATTTTATTTTAGTCTTTCCTCTTCCTTGCCAACCTTTGCTTTCCTGGAATTCCTCACAGTCCTTGTCACAGTCCATAGTCTTCCATGAAATCATTTCTGTTGGAGTATCATCAGGTGATAATGCCTGTAAACTGCTTTCCTAAATAAAATCAGCAGGCTCAGCTGGCGTCTTTGAGATCTTAAGAAAAAGAAATAACAGAGAGCAGGTTAGGGACTCTGAAGGGCCAGTGTGCAAGATATTTTGTTCAGAAAGAAATTTCAGCACCTGTTGCCTCTGAGCCAAAGTCATGTTTTCATAGGACCCGTGAACACATTTCAGAAAAGCTACCAGTGTCTGGAGTGGTTCTGACTACCAGCACAGCCTCCCCTGTTCTAGGTCCCCATGTATGAAATTTTGTTGCATGGAAAGTCAGAATTCATTTTGTCATCTCTGGATGGTGTAAAACATTATCTTGTTACACAGTTTGTTTAAGAATAAATACATAAAAATACTGTCTGGAGTTGCTCCACAGGGTTTATGCCCGTTGCCAGAGTTAATTTTGAGCATTATTTACAGGGTATAAATTAGCTTGAAGACTCATGGACTGGCTGCTGCTCAGAGTCCTGGGAGATGGAATCCATTTCGGTCCATTCGGAACAATAGATGGTGGCGGGAACTCGGCTAAGTGGCGGGTTGGCTGCACCCAAACTGTTGACTTAAGTTGTCAAGAGAGTTTGACTCATAGTTGGACCTGACACCAGATGGGTCAGCTGGCTTAGCTGTAAACCATTACCAGTAAATGAGGCTTCTTTCATGGGCGGGGAGGGAGAGGAAGATCCCTCCGGGTCAGGTTCCCCTTCCTGCTCACTGCAGCCTCCACAGCCTGGTTCTCAGGCTCTTTCTGACTTTGTGCAGAGGCTTTAGCTTCTTTGTAGCACTCAGGAGCCACACCGGCTACCCAGCCATGTGCCTGAAGGAATGCCGGTCAACTGTGCACTTTCTACTCTTTTCTAACTTGTGTTGGTGGCATTTAGCTCTGTAGCATTTCATGATTTTCATGGGAACTCACAGCTGTCCAATACAATGTAGGCTAGAGCAGAGCAGGAATTACATTGCATCAGCATTAATCATTCTCATTACCCTTTGATTAGATCATTCAGGTTAAATACTGGTCGAAAGAGTGATTTAAGGTTGGAAGCATGAGGATAAATGCGGGCCAAGTATTAGCAGTTTGTTTAATGTAAGTTTTTAAAAGAAGTTTGAAGGTAAATGTTTCTCAGTAAGTAATTAAATTTGTTTTCTACCTTTAGCCTTTGAAATAAGTAGTAGCAATTTAAAATCTAGACATACACACAAATGAAAATTTGTTACCCGTTGGATACCAGTTTAAATGTGTTTACTCTGAGGTGATTGAAAGTCCCTGTACAGGTATGTTTGTTTCAGTAGGTCTGATCAAACAATACCCTAATGTAATGGTGAGGTGCTATGAGGAGCTGAATCTCTAAGGGTGATCCAGGGCAGTTGTAACCTCACACCCTCCTGTTACTACCTGGCTCTGAGTCTCAGGAAACCTTGGATATCTGAGTTCTGACATGGATGACCTTTGTGTTCTTTCTGTAAATTAGTTTCTGGTATGGAAAATTAGAAAGCTCAAGCCTTATTTTAAATATATAATTCAAGTTGATTTTCTTCCTGCCTTCCTTTATGAAACTTCATACCCTTGTCTCTTCCCTGTTATAACTTTGTAAGTCCTCATATCATTTCAGTGATTTGCTTCCCCGTGATAGATGGTTCCATTTTTCTGATGACTAGAATGTTGTCGTCAAGAGAATGTCTGCTAAACATTTCCCTTGGTTCTTATTTTAGTTTCCTGTTTAGTTTTCATCTATCTTAGAGCAGAGTGCAAAATTTCACCAGAATAGAAACAATAAACAGAAATAATGGCACACTATATTTTTATTTACCCGGGATCATATCCATTTCGCTTTTCCGTAGCAAAATGGGAACAGATCCATCATGGCTCTTTCATCGTTCTGCCCTATGTCATTCACGTTAGTTAATGGGGCACATTAGTTACATGGTGTAATGCAGGAAAGGAAGATTACAATTGTTTTTCTTGGTTTACGTGGTATCTTCAAATGAGGGAAACTGTCCTCAGTTGAAGAAAGGATGTTTCATGAATTTAGTCTGTGGCATTTCCTTTTATATTAATATGTTAATGAACAAGAACTTGACAGTTATATTTTAACCAAGAAAATATTAAGATATACATATTTTCTTGTAGTTATATTTGTTGGATTTTACTTTACTTTATGAGATGAGGATAAACTTGAGAGATGAGCCCTTAAAAATTGGAAGCAGTTTTCTTTCTCTGGGACAACATATGGAACAGTTTAATACATGACATGAGTCTGTCTGATTTTAACGTATGAACACAATTCATTTATTTATACCTGCACTTAGGAATTGAGTAGTTTATCTTTTTTTAAGATTTTATTTATTTATGAGAGACACAGAGAGAGAGAGAGAGGCAAAGACACAGGCAGAGGGAGAAACAGGCTCCACACAGGGAGCCTGACGTGGGACTCGATCCCGGGTCTCCAGGATCAGGCCCTGGGCTGAAGGCGGCGCTAAACTGCTGAGCCACCTGGGCTGCCCAGGAATTGAGTAGTTTGGAGACAAACATGTAAAATCCAAGATTTTTAAAAATGCATTTGAAAAAATCAAGAGAAAGAAAATTAAAACTAGAAAAAATAAGATGATACCAATGGTAAAGTTGTTATCAAAATGACATGTCCTCTAGTCATATTAGTTTGTTTGACTGGCACTGAATATTTGACAAGGCTTTGTAGAAGCCAGTGCAAAGACAGAAATACTATCTATCAGTTAAACAATATACACAAACAGTGTAGGATTAAAGAGTCTGTGCTCAGGAACATAGCTGTTCCTAATATTGAAACTACAACAAAAATTCTGCTGTGACCCTTGTCATAACATGCCATGTCCTCATCAGTGGCCCGTGGAAGCTCTTTTCCTCTTTTCTTTTCATTGTAGATCAGAGGATGCTAGTCACAGTTCAGAAAAAGCCCAAGTTCAAAGTCTTCTCACTGTCTGGTTTAATACAAGAATAAATTTAGACCATGCAGAGGGATGGATGACTCCCGTCCTTCAACGCATCCTCTGCTATTGCTCACAGCTATGTTATCAATAAATAATGGATTGCAGAAAATTTAATATTGTGTTATCTGAAAAATACATAGAATAGGGTGTATTTTGTTGCCTCTTAAAGATGGATCAACAGGCTTTAAAAGTCTGCTTCTCTAGTAAGACTTTAATCCTTATAAAGTTGATGTGAAAGAATATTTTAAATCACTTTAAAATTGGTTCTGGTGAGGGACACCTGGGTGGCTCAGTGGTTGAGCGTCTGCCTTTGGCTCAGGTCGTGATCCTGGGGATCCTAGGATCAAGTCCTATATCGGGCTCCCCGCTGGAAGCTTGCTTCTCCCTCTGCTTGTGTCTCTGCCTCTCTCTGTGTCTCTCCTGAATAAATAAATAAAATCTTTAAAAAAAAAAAAATAGTCCTGGTTAATTGTCAATTGTACAATTAGTCACCCCATTCTTTCCCCTCCCCAAAATTCCTTTTGCTATTTGGACTATAAAGTTGGGGGCTAAGATAGTACCTTTTTATCATTGTAATTAATAGACACACTTTTTCTGATTAAGCATACTCTTATCTATATACTTTTCTATGTAATTCCAGTTCAGTGTCTCTTGAAGTCATACTTGTCTGCTTTAGTGTTTTTTTTTTTTTTTTGGTTTTACTTGTTTTATTATAAATTTAAGTAAATTTTAAAGAAATGCAAAGGTGGATGAATATTCTTATTCTTCTTCCTCTAAAACTTTCAGACCACCTCCTCTGACTTCTTTTCTCACTTGGAGACATAGAGAGTTTCATTTGTTTGTTTACTGGGGGGATAGGAGGAAAATGGGCAATGAAATTACGATGAACAAAAAGAATTCAAACAATTATATTCTCAAAGTCTTGGAAACTAAAGTTTTTAGGGAATTCTTTGAATACCTAAGTGCTCTAATCATTCTCTTTAAAATAAATAAATAGTAAAATGATTTTATAAAGCCCTGCTCCTATTTCTAGCTGCAAAGAAATTTATCAAGAGAAAGAAAGCTTCACGGTAGACTTCCCTAACAGTTTGCTCATTCATCTGCTTGCCTCTTGTTGGTTTATATTATGGACAGAGAGTAACTTTATAGAAAAAATATGTATACAATGAAGGTTAATTTTCAACTGTTTCTATTGTTGTCTGAATTTGCTGCAGAAGACCTATTTATATGCATTTTCCTTTCATCATTATTCTGAATACACATTTCTGTGATTCTCTGCTGTCCATGAATTTATCATTTTTAGAGCTTATATAACATTTCATTAGGTTTATATTCCCTTCTTTGCTCATTGTTAAACATTTAGATTGTTTTCAATTTCTATCATGTAAAGAGTTGGCTAAGAATTCTTTTTCCTTATTTTGGAATGGAGACCATAGAATATAGTTAGGATTCATTATAGCTATTTGTAGCTAATATTTTAATGTTAGGTAATACAAAATTATGATCCAGTACAGTCTTGTATTTTTCTGTTCTGTAGAATCACTCTGAGTAAACTATATATACTTATATGTTCGGAATATCCTGTACAATGTATCTCCTCACGGGACTCTTGAAATAGGCTGTGCAAACATTTATGTGATTGAGCATCAAGAAATAAGTTTGTTGTTGTAGTTTTGAGTCTCATCTTTTGAATGAGAGTAGACTACACAAACTCTACTATTCATTCTTGATCTAAAATTCTTCATTGTAATAACTTAGAACAATTTTACTGTTTTAAATGATTATACATGTTTATTGTTATGTCTTTGCTTTTATGATTTATTCTTGGTCTTATCTGTAACTAATGCTGAGTCACAACCAGGAGAGCAACAACCAATGTTTTTATTGCTCTTATGAAAAAAGGAAGACTTTTATGTTGCATTCTGCAGGAATTCATTTTGGAAGAAAGTGGAGACTGCCCATGTGTGAAATCAGACATATATGCAGTCATAATTAAGATGTTATCAGATGTTATCAGAGAAAATGGTTTCATTTCTAGACACTTCTTTATCTGTTGTTGGACTTGATTTCCTGCATTGTTTTGTCCACTTACAATGACTCCTGGCTGCCAGAGGATTCACCATCACTCTGCAGTGAACTTCAGCCCTTTCCTGTTCTCTGTCCTCATCAAGATCACCCATCACTTATTTCTTCCAGTTCTCAAATCATCTGGCTTCCACCTGGCCTGAGTTTTATTGATGTCTTCTGATAATTGCTTTGGCATTCCTTAACCCTCAGCGTTGGCCCTGCCACTAGCCCCCTCTTCTCCACCTCTGTTGCTATGTATGCCTTTAGAAGCCTGGCCTAGGGGCGGCCCGATGGCTTAGCGGTTTAGTGCCACCTTCAGCCCAGGGTGTGATCCTGGAGACCCGGGATCGAGTCCCATGTCAGGCTCCCTGCATAGAGCCTGCTTCTCCCTCTGCCTCTCTGTCTGTCTGCCTGTCTGTCTATCTCTCTCTCACACATGAATAAATAAATAAAATCTTTATTAAAAAAAAAAAAAGAAGCCTGGCCTAAACCTGACTGAAATGTCCTTTTATTTGATCCCTGTTGAGCACTGTAGGATGTCCACATGTCTATTTTCTTTTTCAGGCCATTTTTCCATATTCACAGTAGCCACAGACCAACTGTTTTCATCCATTTCAAAGATAGTGCCCCAACTTTACCTAACTTGTTCAGCAGCAAGATGGGGCCTCCTGACAAGTATCACCTCCACTCCCCTACTCACCATGCTTAGAATATGGTTATATACTGGCCACTTCCACATCCTTCCTGCTTAAGGATGTGTCTCTCCTCTCTCCAGCTAGCCTGAAGGGAACCCTAACAGAGAGGTGAGACGAGTGCCAGGTTCCATGCCAACTGTGTTTTGAGCAGAGTCATCCGAAGGCTCACAATTCTGCAGTAAATATCCTAAGCCTAGGGTGCAAAGTTAGGCCAGAGAGATAGAAATACAGGTGGGCTACACATAGGAACTCAGGATGAATTGGGGAGTCCAAGAAAGAAGCAGGTGGGCCCAGAGAGGAAGGAGTACAAAGGAAGCAAGGTGACAGGGCAGAGTCATGTCATTGTGAAGAAGGTAAAAACCCACAGGGTGTGTCAAAGTATTGGGTCTGGACTATTGAAAGAACGTCTTCATAGGTATCTTTCCTGACTCTGACTCACTGCCCCCATTTCCAACAATTCTAATAGTTACCATGTAAGGGTTGGCTTGGTGGTGCGCAATATCTTAGTACTGTGTGTACAGTAGTCTCTCTGCACCTTCCCCACATACAGCCAGTCAGCTGTTCTTCTCAATATGTAGACTAAAACAGGGATGCCTGGGTGGCTCAGCGGTTCGGTGTCTGCCTTCAGCTCAGAGAGTGATCCTGGAGTCCCGCATCGGGCTCCCTACATAGAGCCTGCTTCTCCCTCTGCCTGTGTCTCTGCTTCTCTCTCTGTCTCTCATGAATAAATAAATAGAATATTAAAAAAATATGTAGATTAAAACAAAGATGCTCCCAGAGGCTTCAGGTAACACAGCTAGGGGCTAAGTACCTGCCAGACTTTTGAACCTGGATGTTCGATTGACACTTGAAGTTCAGTTTACAGCAGAAATCACATTCCCTTCCCCAAGCCAGCCTCACTGCTTTCAGGCTCTGGTATTTCTCTTCATTGTACTGCTTTCAGAGCTACTGTGACTCAAGGTGTGTTGATACTGAGCATGATGCTGTTCTCCTTCCTGCTCCCTGTATCCTGCATCTAACTCCTTGTCACAAATTCTCCTTTTTTTGTTTTTTGTTTTTTGTTTTCTAATGTTGATCATTCTCTGAATGAACAAGTTAGAAAAGGAGATATGTTGATGAAAGTAAAAGTAGGGAGAGAGTGTTGGGAGTCAGAGGTGTCATGGGGAAGCCCTGTTTCCTGGGAGATTTCTTTGTTTAGTGCTTCCTGTAGGGTACGTGGGGTACCATATGCTGGTTAAGTGCTGTAACTCCATGGTCTGTGTGGGGATAAGCGTCAGCTTTCTGTTGAATTGCTTCCTTTGATTCTTTCCTTAAATCATCTGCTGATATGCCATGGTGATTTTTATTTACTTCATCATCGGGAAAATGGGGGAAAAAATTAAGTACAAAGGGGATAGCATTGAAAAGTAGTTGGCTTAACAAGTCTGACCACTCAGCTTCTCCTTCCCTGGGGTGTTAATTTCAGGGGAGTCTTGATTTCATTACTCTTTTGGCACATTCTCTTTGTTTTGAAGCTGACAGAGCTAGATGTCTAGTCCTCATTCCATTCTCTGTGTATTCATTTTCTGTTACCATGTGAAAAACTACCACGGATATAATGACCTAAAATAGCACATATTTGTCATCTCAGAGTTCCTGTAGATCTCAGGTCTGGTACAATATGGCTGGGTCCTCTGCTCAGATTCTCCCAAGGTAGAAATCCCAAGGTTGACTGTTTTCTTGTCTGGGCCTCAGGGTTCTCTTCAAACTTTACTGGCTATGGATATACCCCATTCCTTGAGCTGAGCTCCCTGTATCCCTGCTAGCTGTTGTCTGGGTGCTATTCTTTTAGCGGCCACTCACAGTTCCCTGCTGTGCGGTCTCCATGGATAGCTTTCTTCTATGGATATTTGCTTTCTTCCTGGCTGGCCAGAATTCTTTCTCACTTCCCCTTTTGTCAGCAATGGCAAAAAAAAAAAAAAAAAAAAAAAAAAAAAACTCGTGGTTTTTATTACAAGATAACCTTGTTAGGTCAGGTGCATCAGGATAATCTTATTTTTTTTTTTATTTTTATTTATTTATGATAGTCACACAGAGAGAGAGAGAGAGGCGGAGACACAGGCAGAGGGAGAAGCAGGCTCCATGCACCGGGAGCCCGACATGGGATTCGATCCCGGGTCTCCAGGATCGCGCCCTGGGCCAAAGGCAGGCGCTCAACCGCTGCGCCACCCAGGGATCCCAGGATAATCTTATTTTAAGGTCAACTGATTGAGACCTTAATTATGTCTACAAGATCTTTCCCTAGAACAGCTAGTTTAGTTTGGTTGAATAACTAGGAGAAGCTACCCACACATTAGGGGCTGGGGAGTTTGGGGACCATGTTAGAATTCTGCCTACCATGCTCTAGTTTATGCTTTATCTTGGGTTATGACAGGTCGTCTTGGCTAGGAAATAAGGTGGAAAACAACATCCTAGAGGGTAAAAGTCAAGATTGGAGGTGGGTGAAATCCAATGAAAGGGATTGTTTCTATGACTGAGTGTACTCTATGAGATCGAACAATCTTGATCTCCTCTGCTTTTGTACCAAGGCCTAATCTTCATCAGTGTATTATTTGCATGACTTTTGAATACTATTTGGAGACTAGTTTAATGTCCCAAGGTTTCCTGATGGTGTGGGGTTAGGTAGCCCTTTTTTCCTCCAGTACCTGGGGTCACCTTTGTCTCTGCCCAGGACCATCCTGGTTTCTGCTTGCTGTCCCAGCATATTTATTAACAGCACCTCACTTTCACTCAACAGTGTCTGTCTTTGGAGAATAAATGTAGACATGCTATCTATACCATTTAGGCTCCTGCAAGTCCCATCTTTCTCAGCTGCTTCTTTCTATCATCCTAATGCCGTTTATACACTGACAAGCCATGGACCTTAAGCTTACCCCATCACATCATTTGTCAAATGAACAATGAAAGAAAGGATGATTAATAGTGTCAAATACAGTAAGTAGGTCAGATGGAATTAGGACAGAAAGTAACATTCATAGATTTGCTAGTGATGAGATCATTTCATCATTGTGTTGGGGCAGGAGCCAGGTTATAGAGGACTTATCAGGAAGTGAATAGTGCAGAAGCAGCAATGAGAGACCATTTTTCCAGAGGCCTGGAAGGGAAAGGAAGAGGGGAAAACATTCGGAACGAGTTAGGGAAAGGGGAGGGAAGAGTTAGGCAAGACAAGTTGGTTGAATTATTCCTTAATAGAGATGAGCCCTGGTATTGGGAAGAATATGGTAATGCTGGAGAAAGGAAAAGATTGAAGGATAAGCAAGCCCAGCATGGGTTCTAGAAGAATGAAATCTAGAGCTTGTTATAAAGAAAACAGCAATGTGTTCCTCAGAATCTGGAAAGAGGATACCGAAAATTAAACCAAACAACAGTGAGATACGTGGATGAAGACAAAATGTTGGTGCCACCAGATGGTCTCCATCCTCTATGTCATCTTCTGTAACTACTTGTTGGCTCTGCAACTCTTACTCAGAATTATGAGTTCAAAAAAAAAAAAGTATGAGTTCCTCAGCCTTACCTGTGAGCCATCATTGTCTTACCTCTAGAGGTTTTTACATCCTTTATTTTTAATAAAATATACTTAAAAAATAAAAACTGTTTGGAATAACACCTGTTTGATTTAAAGTAAGTGGTCAATTAAAGCAGCTCGTGGATGAGCTACTCTGATAGGCTTTGTTTAACAGAGATGAATACGATTTGTTAAAAAACACATGTAGCTTGATCTCAAGGTGGGTCTGTACATAATAAAGCTAGTGAAATCACTAAGGAAAACATCTGTTTTGTTATCAGGCCAAGACAAACTGCCTACAAGTTCAGTGCATGAAAGACTTGTTCATGTGAACATAGGATTAGTTTAGTACAACGGTTCGTTCATCCAAGCAAAAAGTGGATAATCTAATCTTAGGAAATTATTTTTGTTGTTATTTTTAAAAGAACCAATTTCAGTTCAACAGGATAAACATAAATCAAATATGAGCAGTTCATGAATGACATTTTCCCTATCTATATAAAGGCACAAGGGCACAAAATTTCATTTTAGGAATTTTATTTGTGAATTGTATACTCAATTACTTTCTAAATCTTTTAATCTATAAATTTTTCATTTTTGTGGCTTGTCTGTACATCACATGTAAATACATAATGTCTTTTACTGGTGCTAATTTTATTTTTTTTATTTTTTATTTTTTATTTATTTATTTTTTAGATTTTTATTTATTTATTCATGAGAGACAGAGAGAGGCAGAGACACAGGCAGAGGGAGAAACAGGCTCCATGCAGAGAGCCTGATGTGGGACTTGATCTCGGGACTCCAGGATTATGCCCTGGGCCGAAGGCAGGTGCTAAACCGCTGAGCCACCCAGGGATCCCCAACTGGTGCTAATTTTAATGAAATAGAACAAAATTGAAATAGCATAAGAATTTTTCATATTGAAATTTTCTGTTACTGTTTGTGCATTTGATGTTTGTGCTTGAGATTCAATATGGATTTTATTTCAGCATCTTTCTCTCTATCAACATCGATTTTAGGCAATCACAGGAACATATAATCACAGGAACATATTGTATTTAGTTAACATTAAATACTGCCTTAAGTGTTCTCAATAAGCAAAATTCTGAGACCTACGGTTGGAGGTTAGGCTTGTTTAAAATCCACTGGAATTCTTTTTGAGAATTATTCAGAGTAAAGCACAGACAGTCCCTAAGACAAGGCACACCTTGCCTCATACCTGGAATCACCTGTACTCTGATGCGGTTTTTTACTATTAAAAAAATACAGCAGCCATAGATTTTGTTTTGAGCATAATTCATGTTTAAGAGGAAAACTTTTCTATGTATTTTAAACTATTCAGAGTCATTAAAGAAGCATCTAGTCCAGGTGTCAGTAAGCTCTATTGGTAAAGGGCCAGATAGTATTTTAGATTTTGTCGACTAAGACACAAAATAAAGGATAAACTGTCTATCCGTCTACCATCTATCTGTAAGAAAAACAAAGTTCCACAAATTTTTTATTGATAAAAATGTAATAATGTAGTATAATATTTAAAATATAGACCTACTGGTGAGAAGAATGGAATTCCTTTATTTGGATAACATTTCACTTATTGAGGTTCATGGTTTAATATTCTCTGTTGTCAAAACCAATTGCTAGAGTTCGCTTGTCTACATTGATGTATAATGGGATTTTTTGAATATGTCTTTTCATGCAGATTGACAATGCCAAACATTGATATCAGCTCATGATATCAGTTTAACATGGCTTTAATTGAACATATTTGTCACTTGAAAAGGATTTATAGAATTGTATTAGATTCTTTTCTTTATACTTACCTTTTATCAGATCACTCACTTCCAACTGAAGGTTAAGTCAAAGCTCCTCAATCACAGAGTTAAATGGGCTTTTAAATATAGTATTTCCTTTGCACTTGTAGTGAGACCTGAAAAGTGTTGCTGGTACTGTAGATTGAGCTCAGAAAAATAAATATGCTGCAAATTAGTGCGGGAATGGAGAATACACTTAATGCTTTAAGTTTTGACAGCCTGGTGTGTGTGTATATTATATATATAATATCTATATATATAATGTGTGTATATATTATATATATTATATATATACATATATAAAACATCTTAGTATTGCTTGTGATTCAAACAACTTAATTGTTAAAAATGACCTTACTGAAGTGTAAGTTTTGCATGAAAACATTATTTGCTAGGTAATATTAGGTTGAATTCATTATGAAACCTTATCAAATCTATAACAAAAGTTAATTTCCAAGACCATTCAATGTTTGATAATAATAGTTGGTGATTCTTCTCATAAAGAAAAATTTTAATTATCAACACTGATCTCAAAAGATTCACAGTGTAACTTTACCACTGCTAACTAAGCCTTTGAATTGCATGTGGTAGGGCACATCAAAATATTCTATTGATGTTTCTGGCAAAAAGTTGTGGAATTGATAAAAATCAAGTCAACAAGAGTGAATGAAATTCATTGTTGACACTACTGGCTCAGTATCATTTAAGATTCAGATATTCCACAAAGGACCTGTGTAATTAATATCATAGACTTTCATCCTCAGAACCTTGTCAGTTTGTCTAAGCCTTTGTGTGTTTCACACATATTTTAAGCTGCCATCAATTGTAACACATCATAGCAGATTCCACTTCAGGTTGTAATGAAAGACTGTTATCTCAATTTTTTTGAAAATGTTCCTGCCTATAGTTCCTCCACACAGACTATTCTTAGAGGCTAATTTTCAGTCACTTCAGTTTTGGCATTAACTCCACAAATAAAAATAACTTAATGGTATTAGTAACATCTCTTGATTAATCCGAGCCAAAGATTACTGCTCAGAATCATTTGCTTTGTTTTCTAGTTAACTGTTAGTATTGGTCCCAATATCCTCAACCCAGTGTGGTTAGAACATTGTCATAGGAGGAGATGAGACCAGAGGTTTTGATGGGCTTCACTTACTTGCCATTCATTAACGCTGGAGATGTATCTTCCAAACTTGTTTGTTTGTTGTTTGTTATTATTTTTCTTTTACTTTTATTAAGTTTATGTGCTTAACCTGATAGCCCTTCATTGGAAAAAAAAAAACTGAAATGGAAACCCAATCTGTAACAGTAAAATCTGAAGTTTATTCAGTTGAAAAGTCAAGAGGTGGAAGACCTAGCATTCCACAGGCCTGAAGTGCCACTCAGGCCCTGTCCCCTTAGCCTTTTTTGCAGAATAGTCTGAAAACCATTATTTTTAGCATAAATGGGGAACTTGTAGTATGATGTACTTTGAGCAGAGGTAGGAGCCCATATCATCACCTCTTAGGTATCAGACACTGAACTAAGTCCTTTCAAATATCTCATTTAATCCTCACAGCAATGTGATCAGTATTATTGCCATTTTATTAAACCAAGAAAAGATTCAAATATAGAGGGTTTTTTTTTTTAGTACTGTTATTTATAAGATCTCAATTTTCTGGAACAGTACAGTAGAACTTTCTAGTAATGGAAATGTTCTGTCTCTGTGCTGTTGAATATGGTAGAAAGTGGGCATATGTGGTTACTGAATATCTGAAAGGTGGCTAACCTAAATGAGGAACTGGGTTTTAAATTTTATTTGCTTTTAATTCATTTTCATTTTAATAGCCACAAGTAGATAGCATTTACTGTATTGGAAAGTTTCACGTCTAGATAACAGTCTCCAAGTGATTCTGGAGTGTATTTGTTCTCAAATGATTCTGTCTTACTTTGCCACTTGCTTTGCAAGATTTACTCTGTAGTTTATATTTATCTTAGAATGTTTTGTTGAATGTATCACATTTAATTTCCACCTGTTTCAATGTAGAAGTTGACACTGGGGTCTCAGTAAAAATTTCATATGACATTTGACTTTTCTTTCTTAAAAAAGGAACTCATGGGGATCCCTGGGTGGCTCAGTGGTTTAGAGCCGCCTTCAGCCCAGGGTGTGATCCTGGAGACCTGGGATCGAGTCCTACGTCAGGCTCCCTGCATGGAGCCTGCTTCTCCCACTGCCTGTGTCTCTGCCTCTCTCTCTCTCTCTCTATGTCTCTCATGAATAAATAAAATCTTTTAAAAAGTATTAAAAAGGAACGCATGAGTCTTACATTGACTCGTTAATATTCATTAAGTACCTGCTTTATGCCAAGTGCTGAGTTGAAAACCCTGGGAATGTAGCACACCAGACAGACATGCTCACTGTCCTCAAGAAATCTACAGTCCCAGTGGAGAAAGCTTAGAAAGAACCAGCAATTCCAATAGGATATTTAGGAAATATAGTATTTGGGAGCTTGAAGAAGTCACTATATATAGCATAAGTTCAGGGAATCTTCCCTAGAGGAAATACTCTTTTTAAGCAGAGGCCTAAATTGTGAGGGGAGTTAGCTCTGCCAAACAGGCTTGGAGGAACAATGGCACTTCACTGAAGGGAATGGAAGTTCGGTGGGGCTAGACTCTACTGAGACATGGGGCCTGTATGAACTCTCCGGGCCAGAGAGGGCACCAGGGCAGGGAGGCTGTGGGGAACAACAGAAGAATAGCACAAATTATACACCTGGAAGATATTTAGGAGCTTAGTAAAAAGAAAAAAAAATTCACACTGATATCACTGTACTTCATCCTAGCCATGTTTACTTCCTTACTGTCCCTTGGTGAATTAGTTCAGACATTAGAGTAATTTTCCAAGTCTATCAATGAGAACTGTTAGCCTACACCTTTAAGAGACTAGATGTACTCTGAAAAAGCAGATTTCCTTTTGCATTTCAGAGATCTCTTTGTACAGATCTGAAATTCCTTTTGAAATGGTCATTCATGGGACTCCTGGATGGCTCAGCAGTTGAGTGCCTACCTTTGGCTCCCGACATGATCCTGGAGTCCTGGGATCGAGTCCCACATCGGCTCCCTGCATGGAGCCTACTTCTCTCTCTTCTTGTGTCTCTGCATCTCTCTCTCTGTCTCTCATGAATAAATAAATAAAATCTTAAAAAAAAAAGTGAAATAATCATTCCTTTTTTTTTTTTCCTTAAAACTGACCTCCCATATGATAGTACCTGGAGGGTTTATTTGAAAAACGACCAGTTTGTAAAGCTTTTGTCTTCCATCGGTTTTATTTGTAATCTTTACTTTCCTTATCGACAAACCAAGAAAACTAATAATGCTCTAGCACTGGTGTGGGTTGTGGTACTTCCTAAGAATGGATATTCACAAATGGGTGTTACATACTTATTCTCACTTTCAGCTTCTTCACAGAAAGCTGAGTCTACAGAAGCTGCTACGTAAAGTAGTATCAATCAATTCGATGTTTATTGGTGATATTGATAACTAGGGATGTCACTCAGCCATTTGTTTTCTTCTCTTTATACTGATCACCTTATGAAGAACAGTAGCTCACCAGGCTTTATGTTGATAGTTTTTGAAAAGCCAGCATAGAAATTAGCACCTGGTGGAGTGGAATACAGAAAACATTTAAGATCTGTGCCTTCATACTTGTGTCCCTCTGTGTTTCATTTCTTGCTAAACATTGATGGCCTTCATAATTCTAAAAGGATTTAATTAATTGTAATTTTTGAAAGCATATCTGTAAAAAATGGGATCAGAACAGTATTATGCCCAGAAATCACTCAGACGTTTTTTTTCTTAGAGAAATGCAAAGTATGGTTGAAACATGGGGGACAGAGCCATATGAACCAATGTCAGTCAATAGATGTGCCATTTAATTTTCTCTATTTTGAGGTCTACTTCTGCATTTTTTCCTGTCCATGCATGACAGTTTTAATGTTTTACATGGAGGAGTTGTAAAAAATTAGTTTCAGTGGCTGATTTTGTGCAGCCAACATTAAGTCAGTTCCCATGAACGGCCCCCTGGTGCAACCCTTAATAAATGCAAACTTTATTTTTAGTAATGACCTTTTGTAATGTGAGCCTTGATCCATTGAGATGCTGTTCACTTTTGATGCATCTCCAAATCCCTTTTTTTATGCATTTTAAATCAACACACGCTTGCTCTGAATTTATGCATGTGGATAGACGGAGATGTAATTTAAACACATCTGTTCAAATATGCATTTCAGATCAACTTGGTGCCGGTTCTCATAATACGATGGAGTTTTTGACGGGTATTATATCCCTAAAGTACACAACAGATGGTATTTATTAGAGAATGAATAGAAATGAAGTTTAAGGATGCTGAGCTTTTTGTCTTAAGTCACTCATTTTTTAGTCATAAAACAATAATGGTCTGAAGTCTTGTGCCCCTATGTTATAAAGCGTTGTGTGAGACTGTTTTCTTTCAGATGAGAGTCTCTCAGTCAAATTGAGATTAAAATTATCTTTTTGTTGAGTAGTCACCATCATGTTGAGAAAATTCAATAAGAAAGAGATAGGGTGTAAACATTAGGCATTGACAATTCAATCCTAGCTACAATTAATACTTAAGTCATGTAGATAATGGATTTTAAAAGATAGACTAGCTTCACTGAAAATCTTCATTCACTTTAGGAATATGTCAATGAATGGTTTCAGAGTTATTAAAAATTACTTCTATATACTGGAGTCATTATTTCAATGCCTAAAATAAGATTTCTTTACTTACCTTCAAAGCGAACTTTTTCCCCCAAATGAATGGCATATTATATCCATAATAAAGTAACCTAAAATTAGTACTTACCGCCTTTTAGATTTACTGTTTTCAATTATGAGTTATACTTAAATTATTGTCATTTCAACAAATATAGAAAAATATGACAAAACCATGCACTCCTCTTGCTCCCCACCCCCATGTACTTCTATGCTCACACCTACACTTAGGAAGCAGACAAGACCACCAGTTGCCCTTGTAATGGTGAGCCCTTGTTGGGAGATGAGTAACTCTTGCAGAGTTTCCGGAGATATAATAAGTAGCTTTTTTAACACTTATTTCTTTCTTCTGGATTTATAACGCTGGGAACCATTTCCAAAGAGCTGGATCAAGGATAAGAAACAAAATCTATATATGCATGCCTTTTTTCTTGCATTTGATAGAAGCTATATTCTCACATCCACAATCAGATGCAAGGAAACCAGACTGAGATTACTTCTGAGCTATTATTGACTTCTGCAGACAACACTGCAAATAAGTCTTTTTCTCAGAGATTTAGACAGAGGGAGTGCAAAAGGAAAGCAATGATTTGTGAAGGGACCTGCAGTTATGTTAGGCAGTAATAGAAAACATTTTAAAATATTTGAAATAATATAATTGCTTTGCACCAGGAACACGTACATGGATAAAAGATGTTAGCAGGTGTCCTGCTAGTATAGACTCTCATGCTGTTGTATTTATTGGAAATATGCACACCATCAGCAGATTTAAATTTGTAAAAAGTAATCGAAACAGAAGGCTTGAATAAAAACTCAGGCTTAAAATCATGTAACTCTTTTAAACTGAATTTCCAATTTAATAAAATACAGTGTTTGCATCAAATTAGCTTTCTGTCTTAGATCTTTCAGTGTAACTCTGAAAATCGTGTTTTTCTTGGCATTTCAGTTTTTTTTTTTTTTTGCTTCAAAATACTATAAAATACAACTTATAATACTTTCCTCTAGTTGACTTGCCTGCTGCATAATTGGATAAAGAGTTTTGTAGCATTTAAACTTTTGGTTAATAGGGTCTTAATGTTTAATATATCTCCAGATTGTAATTTTTATGGTTAGTAGCATACAGATTTGCAAACATCACATTATTATAGTCAGTGTAAAAAGACACATTTCTTTATTTCATGTTCATCAGTGAAATCGATTTTAGTGCAATCAATTGCATGGATAACAGTTTTAACTTTAAATAAAGGAACACCCACCTAGAATGCAATTTGCTTTTTAGTGAAAATCTTTCCCTCCTCTTTTTTTTTGTTTGTTTGTTTCTTTCTTTTACACTATTTTTTAAATCCCTTCAATATTTTTAACTACTGGGGAAAATTTAGCCAAAGCACTCAAGTCTTAATCCATTTGGAGTCTCCTGTAACTTGGTCATCTTGCTTATCTTTTAACTTTAAGCTTATTTCCTACCTGCCCCTCTCTACCCTTGCTACCACCACCTACCTCCTATCCCCTCTCCTCTGCTAAAGAACATATTTTGAGTTCTCATCATGCATCAAGCCCCGGGGATAGAAAACCCCTAGGGTTGTAGCCACCGCCTGGCTCCTGCCCTCACCACACTTACAGTCCATCAGTTACAGAATGAACACTTTCCTGGTGTCGCAGGGTACCCTGGTAGGTATCTGAATTAATGACTTTCTGTTCCTCATTCACCCTGGCCTAGCACCCTGAATCCCACTCCTTCCTTACTGCCTCTGCTCCCGTCCACCCACACATGCCTCCACCTGAGTCAGCCACCTCATCAGTCACGGTTTTGATGATTCTGTAGTTTCCCACACCCCTTCCCGCTCACCATCCCCACTCTTGCTGTCCTAGTTAAGGCCATCACTATCTGCTACTCTATCAATCTCTCTGCCTTCTGGGTCATTCTTAAGGTACTCCTAGAATCTCCTTACTGATGCAGAGTTTTAAAGTGTCGCTCCTCCCAGAAGCCTTTGCGTCGTGCCTCTTTGCCCAACTTCAACACATTGGTCCTAACCTGCTTAACATTTTAGCTAACAATTCCAGTACTCGTCTCCATGCATACCACATCCTATGGGGTGGTTGCTGCTTATTTCTTTTTTGCCTGAATGACTTTGCTCTTGCTTTTTCCTTCTGTTTAGAGTATATGTTCACCTTTTCTATATGTGCTATTCAAAATAGGAGCCATTTATGTCTGTCTTCTGAGCATGGGAATGTAGCAAGTCCAAATGGAGAAGTGCTGTGAGTGTAAAATACATACCAGCTTTCAAAGACTTAGCATGAAAAAGGAATCTAAATATAACTCATTAATTTTTATATTGATTGCATGTTGAAATGACAGTATTTTACGCATTTGGGTTTGCATATTTTTAATTTCGCCTGTTTCCTTTTTTAATATGATTATCAGAAAACTTAAAATTACATGTCACTTGCATTATATTTCTGTTGTGCTTTGACACCCTCTACCATTTACCTGTGTCCTCTGAGCCACTTTCACAAAGGCTTCTTGCATTTCTCTCCCTCTGCATCGTATTACTGTAGCATTTATTTACAGTGCGCACGTAGCACTTAATCACTGTGCCTCAAATTATGGTTATTTATGGGGAAATAGTGTGGTGTGGAGTGAAGAGCTCAGAATTTGGAACCAAGATGCCTGTGATTCACATCACAGTTTTGTCATCTACTAACTTAATGTCCTAGGGGGAAGTCATCCATCCTTACTGAGCTTCAGTTTCCTTCCTGGAAGACAACGATGATACTAGTACCTACTAGTATAGGATTACTAGTAGTATAGGATTACAAGGGGAATTAAATGACTTAATATATGGAGAGCACTTAGAGCAGTGCCTGGCACAAAATACAATGTGCATGTTTTCTGTAACTAATAATATTATTGCTACTGCTACCACTATTGCTTCTGCTGGTGTACACCTGACATCTCTCTGAATGATCTTCAAGGGCAGGGGTAGCACCTTACCGTCTTTATATAGCAGAGGGCAAGGGCATAGAAGGGCCTCCTTCTATGATATTGGTTAAATAAACTATGGATTAAATTTATTGTCAATTTAATTGATACTGTTGATTGAGTTGAATTTCCTTTGAGAGGGCATCAAAACCCCAAGTGACTCATCTGCCAGCATATAAAAAAAAATTTCACCAGAGAGATAAACTCCAGGGACATTTACAGTTCTTTCAGCTGCCCAAATATGTGTGATAATGATTCCTTATTCCTCCCATTTTACTGTCCTCAGAGATATTTCCTAGGTAGAAATACCTCTAAGACCACCCTTCCTTCCTTCCATAAACCATCGTGGACTCACTTAAGAATATGTGGTATCCCTGTGCTCTCCTATCTCTGGAAATCATTCTGTTCACTATCCCTATTTTAATGCCAGTATATGCATTTTGCTCTCCATGTCATCTTCTTGTGATTTTTCTCTTGTAGTCAGCTTGTTTATGTTAACATTTTGTGAAAATATCACCATGTAACTAAAGACGATTCTTATTCAGGGCTACTTGGAGAATGTGACTGTGTGTTGAGGAGAGGGCTCTGTGCAGGAAGCCTGTTCCTGACGACACAGCTCCATGTGTTGGACACTCAGCTGTGATAAGAGTCATTGGCTGTCTTTTACCACCTGGGGTCTCTTCACTTACTGTTTTGATCAGAAATTTATTTTGTTAAAGCTGTTTGCTAAAGGAACTGCTTTCTGTAATTGGAGCTACATAAATAGTGGAAATGGAATATAAATTCGAATGCTGTCACACTTTGTTTCATCTGCTTGTAATGCAGCAGATTCTGCAAAATGCCCACAGACCTCTGCATTTTTCTTTGTTGCTCCACCTCCTGCCCTACCCACCCCCCACCCCCACCCCAGTACTGTCCCTAATTTCATTTTCTTTACGGCTCATAATCCCATTTATTCCACTTCCCATCCTTATCCCACTCTCTCCCTTGTGTTGTGTAGAGCTTGACACCATCACACATCACTGTTTACTTCTGTCGGTGGCTGGGAATGGTGCACAGCCCTCTACTGGACTCTGCGTCTGTTTTCTTGGCCCTTTACTTGTAGGTATTCAATTAGTGTTAGTTGGATTGTATCAAGTCATCTTTAAATCAGACTTCTCTCTACTAGACCTTAGCACACTGGTGCCTACTAGGCAGTGTCACACTTAACATTAACATTGGTGGTCACAGACACAACTTCTCCTTTACTGGTCTCTCTGACATCATAGCAACAAAATCCTTTGCACAGGCTATCATTCCTAAGAATTATTCAGTTTAGCAGGTTGGAGAGGCAATAGTTTGTGTTCAAAGCCTGATTCCTCTGTGCAAATACTTCACCTACCTGAACCTCTGCCAAGTAAACATAACACTGCTTCCTTTGCAGAGGGTTGTTTTGATGTTTGTGACATAACGTGGAAAGGGAGTTTCAGCATGTGACCCTTCATGGGTCTTTACAGCCATTGGTTGGATTTGAATTATGTAAAAGACAGAGATTCTTTGGCTTCTGTGCCAGGCTCTGAACCATTCAGGACTTGGTATCAAGCATCACTATAGTTGTCTAAAATATTCCTCACATTCTTTTGCCAAAGATGATGTAATTGGGACGACTTTCTAGATGCTGCATGGCTTGGGACATGATGCGAAGTGTTAAAAATTAACAGGATTTCTTGTTTTCTCACTGCCTCTCTGAGCCAAAGGCTAGTTCTGTCTATTAATGTTTCTAGTCTCATGGGGCCCTATCTCCTTCTCTCATTTTGGCACCACTGTAAATGTATGTGATAAAATCTGAGCTGTCACGAATCTTTTCGTGGGCTACTGGTGGCGCCGATAGGAGATCTGGTAAGGATATTTTTCTCTACGTTTCTTCTCACTGGCTAAAAGGATAAGTACATGAGGCCTTTTTTTTAACATGGGAGTAATAATTGAATACCTGAGGAATGATGGGGAAGATAATCCTAAATGGGTAGTTTTGTGGTTTAGTAGTTGTGAGGTCATCTGCTCGCATTCATGCTCCTAGATGAGAGTCTCAAACAAGTTACTCTATGAGGATACCTGATAGTTACTGTTTCTGAGAAAGGAGGCCTTTTGGAATAAATGTATCTGGCACTGTTTGTGTGCACTGCCCAACATCAGTGGGAGGCACATTATCATTTAAGATCATAGACTCTGAAAACAGACAGTTACTTAATCTCTCTGTGCTTCCATTGCCACATCTATAAAATGGGGAATATATTACATTACATATCTCATGAACTGCTCTGAGGATTAAATAAATCTGTATTATGAAAAACACTTAACTGAGTGCCTGGCAACGTGCTGTGCTCAGTAAAGGTCAGAGAGGCTGCTGTCAAAAATGCCACAGTATCAACCCGATATCGAGCTTGTTCATGTGTGAGTAGTTCATGAATGTGATTTTCTCTAAACAATAACTTTGGGCATTGTTGTAGTGTCCTGATGTTCCCTAGTGTAGTAGCTTTCTTCTTGGGTTTTGAAATGTTTTTTGGTTTAGGGTCAGCTACCACCAGCATCGCAACAATGCCCAGTATCCCAGTGCTGCTGACCTGGGGGGTGTGAGATGGTTCCCAGAGAACTCTTGTGGCAAGAAGAGCCTCGAGGTGTGTTCAGGATTGGTGAAACATGTCTCAGGCAGTGCTGTGTGACTATGCCAGGCTAGGAGCAACTGCAGCTGATAGACTAGCCAAGCGGGGCATGAGACTGAGCGGAATTGCCCTTTTAGAGCTGGAGATTTGGGCCACATGGGAATCCAACAGGCAGTGTCATAGAAAGTGACAGGCTGTTAACATAAAAACTGCAGTGCCTAATGACCGGACACGTGTTGTGTGTGCTATGTACAGAAAGGACTCATGACTGCCTGCTGTCTCTCTGCCACAGCAGTCCTCATGGATCTTGACTATCCAGAATTTTGCCAAGAACATATCATTTAGTCGATAGATGATGTTTGAATGATGGGATTTATTATCAAAAACAGAGCAACTGTGATGCAGAATTAGAATGAAGACTCCTCTTCCCAGTCTTATTCTTCAACTTCTGGGATTCCAGTGTGCACCTCATTCTGTGCAATTTTAAACCAAAAGTTGCAAGTAAACTCAGGTCATTTAAAATAAGCATCGGTCCCTTGTCGGTATTTTATTATTTCTAGAAATAGAAATTTAAGGTGAAACAGCTATTAGTTAACTTACACACTTTTTTTTCAATACTCATTTGAGAAAAATGCCTTCATTGTAAGCAGGACAGGCCAATCCTAATAGGCCAGTACTGAGGCAGCAGTAGCCTTTACCCCAGGGAGAAGGCTGCCACTGACAAAGCCCTCTGAATTGCCTCTTCTTTTCCCCTACCAGATAGATAAAGGCTAGAAGTTCACCTTTAGGACTTTCAAGTAAAATACTGAGATTGATATTAGATAAAATGGAGATTAATCAGTAATAGGTGTGAGTAAAGCCTGTTACCTTACTGAGTTTGTTTATTCATGAGGCTCTTTTTGTCTTGTTCTCCCATCCCCTTCACCTTTAAGTCATCGGGCACCATGAACTCTGTGTACTGCCTCATTACTGCAGAGTATAAGAATACGAGCACCACCCCATCCTTGACCAGCAAATGCTTATGCTTTACGTGGAGACATAAGACAAGGTTACAAATGTGGAAGGTACCAGGCCAGATCATAACGGTGCCCTCAGAGGTGTATAGGAAGGCGTGCCACTGAGTTGAGATGCGGAGAGAAAATCAGGGAAGATTTCATCTGAGAACTAGGCTATAGCTCTGACTCGTATGGATGGATACTCATAGGTAATGGACCAGGATCACTCAGGGAGGAAGTCCTCCTTTGAATTTTATCAATGTGTATGTGGCGACAGCAGAAAAAGTTGATGCCTTCTGTCTCTTAGATTCACCCTAGGGCATCTCTGGGGGTACTTAACAAAAATTAGAGTCGTGGGCATGGCTAGCTAGGCTCCCTGCAGACAATAAATATTTTTGACCTTGTGAATTGCATGATCTCAGTTGGCAACTGTCACAATTACTCAGATCTGCTCTTGTAGCCAAAGCTGCCTTAGTGTGTAAAAGAGTGGGCATGGCTGTATTCAAATAAAACTTTATTTACAAAAACAGGCAGTGGCTGAATTTGATCATTCAGCCATAGTTTGTCAACTCTTGATAATGATCTTTAGGGTAGGCTGAATTTAAACCAAACAAAATGAGGGTTCAACTAATAAGGAATAAAGAATGTAATTGTGAATGATGCTATACCGCGTTTTGATTTGATAGCTTCTGTCCCATGCTCGCTTTCTTTCGTGTTTTTTTTCCAGTATTCTTTGTGATGCTGCTATGCAAATTGCATTTTACGATGGCATAAGACTTGAAATATAATATCTCTGAGTACCATTTCTTGATGATGACAACAATTCCATTAAAAACAAGAATTTGCCTGATTTCTTATTTATAATGGGCTGGATATTAGAGTCAATGGCATTATTACCATATAATTTTAGAAATTATTCTTTCTGAGACCTGACATTTAGCCACCTTCTAATCATGCCTCCCTACTAAAGAATACTATGATCTGGGTGTGAGTCTCTAAAATTTCAATAAGTGGGTGTTTTTTTCAAAGTTTAATTTTAAAAGATATAAGAAACTTGCCTAACTTTATAGTTTTTGCCCTGTCTTGATATTCGTTTAATTGGCTCTGCTAATGTGAATGCCCTTTCAAATATGAAAAAAAAAAAAAGTAAAGCAGGAAGGAAAAGTTGATTATTTCTGTAATTGGATTTTCTCTTGAATAAAATGATTTTACCCACGTTATCTTTCTGACTTAAGGGATGGGGCTGGGGAGACCAGTTTTCTTTCGCATTGTCATCAGAAGCAGACAGAAGAAGGTATAGTCTGTTCCGAGGTATCAGAATACCATATTGGTTTGGGTTGTAATTAATTACTGATGCTGAATATACTCTGGTCCCTGCTTTCATTCCCAAATCTAAATTTCCACTGTGTGCAAAATAATTCCATCCAGGAAGAATTCTAATTACTTTAGTAATTATCATCTTATCTCTAAATGGAATTCAGACATTTGCTGCAGTTTATGAATGTTGGAAATGTTTCATTTCCTTTTCACCTTGAATAACAGAAAAATACACATTACTGAATCTGGCTTCATTGAACCTTATAATTCATGTTACCATAGAAACAGAAAAACTCATATAAGAATTGTGTTAACAGTACCATAGATAGTAAATACCTTCACTTCCACCAGCAATATCATAAAATGATTTTAATAACAGATGTGTAAAAATTCTGAGATTTAATATGGTCCCTTTTAAATATTATAACAATATTATCCGGTATGCCTACTTACACTTTTTAAAACAATATCTTTGGTCTTATGTAAGGCTTTGTGCTTATTCCAAAATATTTGCTATGGAATGCAAGCAGTAGTGTTACGGGATTAAAAAAAAAAACCCTTAACTTTACAGTGTTTATTTAATTTTTAGTTAACAGTGATGATTCATTTGTTTTTCACTTGAAGCCAAACTGTGTATTCATAATTTATACTGGGTTTAGTAATGTAATAGATAGATGACACTAACTTTTTTGGTGTTACCTGCATCTACGTGGCCCCTCTCCCTGTTTTTGCCCTTTGTAAATGTCATTTCTCTTTCTAAGTTTCAGAAGTACTTTCCCACATACTCAATCAGTTTCTACCATCGACATTTAATATATTATTTTCTACCACTTTAAATTCTGATTTCTCAGAATATCCAGAGATTTACAGAGCCTTAGCAAGTTCTTTTTCCTTCTATTCATACACTTTTTCCTTTTCCTGTCTTAGACATACTACCTTGTTTTTATTCCAAAAACTAAAAGTATACCACATTTAAAAAAAATAAGCCATCTGGACTGTGTGTGTGTGTGTGTGTGTTTAGCATATTAAAAGTAGTTTTATTACTTTTGAAAAGAGGTAATGATTTTTTAAAAATCTATTGCTGCTACATTTTTCTGTCTAGGAGAGGCCTTAAAGTTATTTTTGGCTATAAATATCACTTATAAATAATATGTGAATTAGCTGTAGATTTTGACTAATATTTGAAAATAGTTTCTTCAAATAGATGTAAACTCCTCTCTAAAGGTCACAAATTTTGCGAGCTCTCGTTTGAAGATCACAGATACTCATTTACAGGAATGCATTTATATTATTTGTCCTCAGTTTCCAAACAAATAGCATTGATGTTTTATTAACCCTGTCTTTTTACCGTTTATTTCAAATCTGTTGCTTTACCCCAAGACAATGTGGTCTGTGTTGGTGTGACTTCATCAAGGTCACAGCATATGGACACTGGTGAGTTTGATGTGTTTGATCTAGTTCCAGTCAGGAAGAAAAACTAGGCCACGTGTACCTACCAGAGGATATTTAATACAGGAAGTGGATGGCACAGAAGCTAGAAGATTGTGGAAGTAAAGATGGGAAGGGATAAGGTAGGTTATCAGAGCGTAGTAACTACTGAAAGAAGCACTCCTGCCAGGCAGGCTAGGGAGACAAAAGGGAAGAGTTTGTGTTGCTGGAACCCAGGACCAGCGACCCAGCAGCAGGTGACCACCATCAGAGACACCCAAGCTTCTCCTTGCTCCCAGCTTCTCATCTCCTGTCACACCTCCTTTCTTAAGACCTGACAGGAGGCCAACTGCCAAAAGAGCCAAATGTACTTTTTGGACTTTTAGCACCAGCAATACCATTAAGAATATATGAGTCTGAGGCTAAGAGATGGTGGGGTAACACCAATTTTCATCATGACCAAAGTAGTATAATAACTGACAGACTAGGACCCATTTGATGTCACTGACTTTCTCTTAGGTTAAACTTTATGAAATTTACAGCCTTCTGACCATTTTTTATTTGCAAACAAAATAAATGAATAGAACAGCAATATGTAACTCAGCTTCTGATTATACTAAATCTACCACTGCAGAGATGATGATTTCACTCAGATTTGTCAAAGGAACCTTTTCTGTCTGGATGAAAAAAAAAAGCCTAATACCCTCTGTCATTAGGTCAAGTTACCTGTTATCTTTTTTTCCTAATATTTTTTGGTTGATCAAGAAACATTCACAGAATATATCTCCTAATCTTATTTGGGTCACAGAAGGCTTTAAGAATCAGAAGAGAGATCCCTGGGTGGCTCAGCAGTTTAGCGCCTGTCTTTGGCCCAGGGTGTGATCCTGGAGTCCCGGGATCGAGTCCCACATCAGGCTCCTGGCATGGAGCCTGCTCCTCCCTCTGCCTGTGTCTCTGTCCCCACCCCACCCCTCTGTGTCTATCATGAATAAATAAATAAAATCTAAAAAAAAAACAAGAATCAGAAGAAATCTTGGGTTGCATGGGTGGCTTAGTCAGTTAAGTATATGTCTTCAGCTCAGGTCTTGATCTTGGGGTCCTGGGATCAAGTCCTGCTTTGGGCTCCCTGCTCACCAGGGAGCCTGCTTCTCCCTTCTTGCTCCCTTTGCTTGTGTGCGCTCTCTTTCTCCCTCCACCTCTCTCTCTCTCTGTCAAAAAAAAAAAAAAAAAGTATCAGGGATGCCCAGGTGTCCCAGCAGTTGAGCATCTGCCTTCAGCTCAGGTCATGATCCCGGAGTCCTGAGATCAAGTACCGCATCAGGCTCCCAACAGGGAGCCGTCTTCTCTCTCTGCCTATGTCTCTGCCTCTCTCAATGTGTCTCTCTTGAATAAATAAATAAAATCTTAAAAAAAAAATCAGAAGAAATCTGTAGTCCCTTCCCCCTGAAATATATGCATGCAATTTTAAGGAGTCCACAGACTCCCAAGAAAAGAAATCCTAGAATGACATAAAGAAAGGACTGTACTGGCATTGGCACTTCTTTATTTTGTTCTTTAGTTCTCATTCCTTATAAGCATGCCTACCTGAAATGCATACACACCACCCTCTTATGAGTTTATAGTAGGAGAGTGATTCTAGGTACTTAAATGGTGAATACCATAGAGAGAGCAATAAATGGATAGATGGGTAGCTGGATGGATGGAGAGATGGATGGACAGTTAGACAAATGGATGCACAGATAGATAAGTATTCATTTGAGCAGATTTCACCAAACAGAAAATTATATACAGAACTGCTAATTAAGCCAATTATTAAGTAAAAACTTACCTGAGCTATTTTTACTTTATTTATTTATATTTAATTTTAAGGTTTCAACTAGTATTAACCAGTTTTCATTTGTGCAGTTTTAACATGATTAAAATTCCAGAAGCAAACTAATACTAGTATAATTCCCTCATTAGATATTTTAGGAATTTTTTCAGGTAGCACTACAGCCAGGATATTATTCATATCTAGAGCATTTGGGGAGTTTTTAAACTTTACACATAAATTAGCTCACCAAATGTTGGTGTCTTCCTATCCTTTTCTGTGATAAAGAATATCAAACTGATTGTGTCATGTAAACTCTATTTGTCTCTTATATGCTGATCATATACTCCTTATATAATTTTCTACTAGTATATATCCATGGCACAAAACACAAAAGAAATATGAGCGGGAATATGGGCCATAGGGGTAGTAGAAGGTGAAGGAGTATAGGTTTAAGGTATATGATGTGGTGGTGTTCCTCACTTCTACTGGTTCCTTAAGGAACACAAAAGCAGGGGCGCCTGGGTGGCTCAGTTGGTCAATCATCTGCCTTCAGCTCAGGTCATGATCCCAGGGTCCTGGGATCGAGCCCCATGCTGGGCTCCCAGCTCCGCAGGGAGTCTGCTTCTCCCTCTGCCCCTTCCCCATTTATTTTTTCTCTGTGTGTGTGTCTCTCTCTCTGGGTCAAATAATTAAGTAAATAAAAAATAAAAAAAAAAGGAACACAGGGGATCCCTGGATGGCTCAGCAGTTAAGTTCCTGCCTTCTGCCCAGGGCATGATTCTGGAGTCCCGGGATCGAATCTCACATCAGGCTCCCTGCATGGAGCCTGCTTCTCCTTCTGCCTGTGTCTCTGCCTCTCTCTCTCTCTCTCTTTCTCTCTGTCTCTCATGCATAAATAAATGAAATCTTTAAAAAAAAAAAAAAAGGAACACAAAAGCAAGTTGACATCTATTAAGCATCTACTATGTGTCAGCTACTGTTGTAAGTGCTCTGTATTCATTACTTCACTCTGTCTCACAACAATCCAGGAAGGGATGTGTTGTTATCCCCATTGTGTCGAAAACAGTGACCTGAGGCTCTGAATAGTAACATAACTTGTGATAATTTAGCTAGGAACTGGGAGCTCAAATCTGTCTGGATTTAAAATCTAGTTTCTTTTCTGCTAATACTATTGCTGCTGCTTCCCTCTAAGCCATCTGGAAATAGGAATAATTTCATCTACCTGTTTCTTGATGAGTGATGATAATGATAAAAAACAAGATGTCTTCTGAAGAATAAATTTAGCATATAACCCTTTAGGTTTTAAATGCCTCTCTATTCACCAGGGAAGAGTGATGGAAAGAGTGCCAGCCAGGTGGAAAGGTTTGGGTTTGAATTATGATCCCTCCAGCAACAGCTTGGTGACCTTTGACAAAACATTTAACCTTTTGAGACCACAATTACCCTCTCTTTAAAATGTAATTCTGAAGATACAGGCAAGTTTTACTTACTGTAGTAAATTGCTTTGCAAATATTATTATTTCTGAATATTTTTAAGGAAAACTTATGATCCACCAGTGCTTAGTATCTCAGATCCATGACTTCAGTAATATGGATAGAAATAAGACTGCCTTATCATTTAGTGATTCTGCAAATATGGGCAATTTTCTTCTCAACCTTATTTCCCTGATGGTACTTGCTCTGGGTCTCAGATTAAAATAGAGTCTACCATATTGGGAAGTTGTACTAAGGAACATGCAAGTTGCTAACACATTACCTGGCACTTAGTATAAGAGATGGCAGTTATTATTTCTTTGACAGGGTTATGCTAGTAATTACTAAAACATACCAGGCCCTGTGTGGCAGTTGTTGTCCAGAGCAGTCAGTACAATGTACTGACTTTTACTAGCTCAGTTTTAGAGAATAGGAAACCAAAGCATACTAAGGTAAAGTAATTTGCCCTGGAGTATGCAACTCGGTGGTAACAGAGCCTCTTATATATATATGCAAGGGGAGATTTTTCTCCCAGATATCCATGTTAAAGATGAGGGATGAGCCATCACCTCACTAGTCTTTGTCTTAGCGACTCATTATGGCTTTTCACCCCTCATCCTAATGATCAGGTATTTTTTCTCTTTTCACTCAGGTCACTTAGAATTGTTTTTCATGGGGTACCTGGGTGACTCAGTGGTTAAGCATCTGACTCTTGATTTCACCTCAGGTTGCGATCTCAGGGTTGTGGGATTGAGCCCTGCACTGGGCTCCACACTGAGTGCAGAGTTAGCTTAAGATTCTCTCTCCTTCTCCCTCTGCGCCCCCCATTCAAGCACTCACACACACACACACACACACACACACACCCACTCACTCTCTCTCTCTAAAAAAATAGATCTTAAAAAAAAAAGAATTGGTTTTCGTAAAAGCATGATGATAATTTTAAAGCTGCTGAGATTGTTCTCGATTTTCTCAAATTTACTTGAAGACGTCATGTTTCTCCTTAAATTTCCTCCCTCAAGATGAGCGGAATGATTCCATGATGTTAAGTGTTGGTAGCTGTGACACAAAATAGTATATTTTTCCCCCACTTTTAACAGGTTTATTATGGATATACTTTAGATACCATGCGTATGCACTCAACGTAAGTATATACTTTGAAGATTCTTTTAAATTAATAATTAGTGCAGCCATCATCACGATGCAATCAGTTATGAGAAAAAATTTCTAACTGCCTATTTGGAGTCCATCTGTTTCCACCCGGAGACCCAAGCAACCACTGATCTGTTTTCTGTTCCTGTAGTTTTGCTTCTAATAGAAATTTCATATAAATAGAATCAGACAATAAATGGTCCTTTGTGACTTCCTGCTTTTATTAAGAATATTTTTAGGGGATGCCTGGGTGGCTCAGCAGTTGAGCTTCTGTTTTGGCTCAGGGTATGATCTAGGGATCTGGGATCGAGTCCCACATAGGGCTCCTTGCAGGGAGCCTGCTTCTCCTTCTGCCTGTGTCTCTGCCTTTCTGTGTCTCTCATGAATAAATAAAATCTTAAAAAAAAAAAGAATGTTTTTCAAGCTTCATCTGTGTGGTGCACATATAGCTGGTTCTCTTCCCTTTGTAGGTAAATTTTCATTGTATGCATATGCCACATTTTGTTGATCCATTCACCAGTTGACAGACATTTGGACTATTTCCAGTTTAGAACTATTATGAGAAATGCCGAAATAAAAATCCACATAGAAATCTTTGTGTGGAGATATGTTTTAATTTTTCTTGGGTAGATAACTAAGAAGTAAACTTTCTTAGTTATAGTGAGAGTATGTTTAACTTTTTTTTTTCTTTTAGATTTTATCTTCTATTCATTTGAGAGAGAGAACATTAGTAGGAGGGAGAGGCAGACTCCCTTGGGACCAGGGAGCCAGAGGTAGGGCTGGATCCCAGGACCTGAGATCATGACCTGAGCTGAAGGCAGATGCTTAACCATCTGAGCCAACCAGGCACCCCTATGTTTAAGGTTTTAAGAAACTGCCACACTATTTTCCAAAGTGACTGCAGTGTTTTGAATTCCCACCTACAATGCATAAGGATTTTAGTTTCTCTAGATGCCCATCAATGTCTTATTTTTCATTCTTTTTTCAGTGTAGCCATACTCTTGGATGTGTTTCATGGCACATGGTTTTAACTTGCATTACCCTGATTATTCGTGATGTTAAGCCAACTTTTGATGCACCTATTAGCTATTCATATATCTTCTGGAGTGAAGTGTTGGTTAAAATCCTTTGCCCATTGTCCATGTTTGTCTTCTTATTTGTGAGCCATAAGAGTTCTTGATATATTCTGGATACAAATATTTTTATCGATATTTGGTTTGCATCTGCCTTTCGCTCAGGTCATGATCCTGGGATTGAGCTCCGCATCAGGCTCCCTGCTCAGCAAGGGGTCTTCTCCCTCTCCACTCTTCCCACTAGTGCTCTCTCACTACCTCTCTCTCAGATAAATAAATAAAAACTTAAAAAAGAAAAGAAAATTAAGTAACCATAAAAATATGGGTATGTTTTTTGACTCTCTGTATTGTTCCATTCCACTGATCTGTCCTTATACTAATACCACACTGTTGTGATTACTGTCTTTAAGTCAGATTCATCCATTCCACCAACTTTGTTCTTTATCAAAATTGTGCTTTCTGTGCCGACTGTGCTCTTGCAAACATGGTGAACGTTCCTAAAACCTGCCAGAATTTCTGCAAGAAATGTGGCAAGCATCAATGCCACAAAGTAACACAGTACAAGAAAGGCAAAGATTCTCTTTATGCCCAGGGAAAGCAGCATTATGACAGGAAGCACAGTGGCTGTGGTGGGCAGACTAAGCCAATTTTCCAGAAAAAAAGCTAAAACTACAAAGGAGATTGTGCTGAGGCTTGAATGTGTTGAGCCCAACTGCATATCTAAGAGAATGCTGGCTGTTAGAGATCCAAGCATTTTGAACCGGGAGGAGATAAGAAGGGAATGGGCTAAGTGATCCAGTTCTAAGCTTCATATTTTGTTATGAAGACAATAAAATCTTGAGGTTATGTTCACTTTATTTAATTGCAGTTGGTCATTTTAAGAGGGAAATAAACTAGTGCCATCAGGAAAATTCCCCTTGTGGGGCAATTAAAAAGAAAATTGCTTTGACCACTCTAAGTTCTTTGTGTTTCCATATAAATTTTAGAATCAGCTTATCAATGTCTACAGAAAAATATGCTGATATGTTGATAGCAGTTGCAATGAATCTATGTATCAATCTGAGGACACATGCAATCTTAACAGCAAAAAATCCTCCAATCTGTGAAAATATGTATATTGTTTCATCTATTTAGGTATTTATTTACTTATTTAAAAGATTTTATTTATTTATGAGAGAGGAACAGAGAGCACACGCAAGAGTGCAAGCATTAGCAGGGATTGGGTTTGGCAAAGGGCAGTGCGAGAGAAAGAAGCAGACTCTCCACCAAGCAGAGAAGCCAGTGTTGGGCTTGATCCCAGGACCCTGAGATTATGACCTGAGCTGAAGGCAGATACTTAACCAACTGAGCCACCCAGGCACCCCTAGATTTAAGTTCTTTGTTTCTAGAGTATAGGTCTTTCATTTTCCAAATTCATTCTAAGTATTTTTTATGCTATTGTGAATGAAATTGTTTCCTTCTTTTCATTTTCTAATTGTTCATTACTAATATAAAAAGTACAGTTGATTTTTATATATTAATCTTTAGCTCTGCTAGACTCACTTATAATGGTAGGTTCATTAGATTCCTTAGAGTTTCCATAGACAAAATCATGTGACCTGCAAAAATGAGTTTACTTGTACTTTTCCAACCTATATGCCTGTAATTTCTTCTTCGTGTCTTTCTTGCACTGACTAGATCCTCTGTAATATATTGAGTTGTAGAAGTAAGAACAGACACCCTTGTCTTGTTACTAATCTAAGTGAAAAAGCATTCAGTCTTTCACCAATAAACATAATAATAGCTGTAAACTCTTGGGTTGAGATAGTTTTTCTCTATTCCTTTTTTACTGAGAGTTTTTATCATGAATGAGTGTTGGATTTGTCAGCTGAGTTTTCTGCATCTATTGAGATGACCATAGGGTCATCTTCTATCCTTTTAATATGGCTTATTGCATTAGTTAATTTGTCAAACCAACCTTGAATTCCTGGAATTAAAACTTGATCATGAAAATAATCCTTTTTATATGTTTCTCGGCTTGTTTTCTAATATTTTATTAAGTGCCCCTGTGTTCATAAAAGATATTGGTCTAGAGGTGCCTGTGGCTCAGTCAGTTGAGCATCTGACACTTGGTTTCATGATCTTGGGGTGGTGGGATCAAGCCCCGAGTTGGGCTCTGCGCTCAGTGCAGAGTCTGCTGGAGATAATCTCCCTTCCCCTCTGCTCCTCACCCTGCTTGAGTGCATGAATGCTCACTGTCTTGATCTTTCTCTCTAACAAATAAATAAAATCTTTTAAAAAATCTCAGTCTGGAGTTTATTTCTGATCTTTTTCTCTGGTTTGTATTTTGTCTACTGCTGGGCTTACACATTGAGCTCTTTTTTCATCTATCTTTGAACAATTTCTATAGAATTGGTTTTATTCTTTCTTAAATGTTTGATATAATTCACTAGTGAAGCCATCTGAGCCTGAGTTGTTTTCTATTGTTTTTTTTTAAGTGGCACGATTTTTAATTACAAGTTCAATTTTTGTAATAGATAAAAGACTATTTGATTTTCTGCTTCTTCTTGAGTCAGTTTTTATAATTTATGTCTTTTAAAGAATCTGCTCATTTTAGCTTAAAATTTTAATTTATCGTCATAAAATTGTAATAAGTATACCCTTAGTATTTTTTTTCATATTGATAACATCCGTAGTACAGCCTCCTCCCTCATGCCTAAAGTTGGTCATTTGTGACTTATTTTTTCTTCTCAGTCTAGTTAATAGTTTAGTAATTTTATTGTTTATATGTCAAAAAGACATCTTTTATTGATTTTTTTCTTTATTTTCTTTTTCATTGATTTATTTTTAAACCTTTATTTAGTAATTTATTTTTTGTTCTACTTTGGATTTGCTTCTTTTTTATTTATTTTTATTTTTTTATTTTTTGGATTTGCTTCTTTAGCTTCTTGAGGTGAAAGCTTGAAATTATTGAGTTTACCTCTTTTTAGCACAGACATTTAAATCCATTAATTTCTTTCTAAGCACTTATTTAAGCTATGTCCCGTAGACTTAGGTGTTTTTACTTTCATTCAGAACTTTATAAAAAGTTTCTTTTAATCATGCATTTATGGTTAATAATTTTAATGTATCTGATTCTTTTTCTGATTGTTTTTATTTCTTTCTTTTGAGATAAATAGAATGTATATTAGTATTAATTTTTTTCACATGTGGATTTGAAACTCATTTATTGTTCTAAAGCAAGAATAGAATCGTTTTCTCATTTTTTGCCAGTAGAACACCAAATTGCAAGTAAAAATCTTGAGATGATTAAAGTACATTTTAAGTAGTATTTCAAATATGATGTGTGTATGTGTTTATTTTTTTATTCATGGTAAATAATAAAGTCTTTAAATGTTTGAGGCTCTCTTAAATTCTAGCCTAGGGCCAGCAAAGAGATCTGATATCCTACTGATAGATTTGCATAACTGATCATAGCACTGCTTCTGCCAAGGCAGATGCATAATTGGAATCTTTCTCATTAATTCTATTCCCAAGTTACTTAATGAACCCATTTTGCTAGTAAAAAGCTTGTATATGTCAGAAAAAATATTGAGTCAGAATGTATGTGTTATTTAAGCTAATTGAACATTTTCATTTTCATCTTCTTTCAGAATTATTTTCCAATACTGCTATGAAAACATAAATATAGATCTTTTAAATTTTAAAAATATAGAATACCTGATAATTATATTCATTAGACTCACAGCTTCAGTACATGTGCAGAAATGATCATTTAAAAAAATTAGTATTTTGAAAATGCATTGCTTCTCAAAAACAGCATTTACAATTAACATATTAAATATTAGGATTAATGTTCTATTTTACACTCCTTATAATTTCCTCCTAGCCACTTAAATCATATGCAATTAATTTAGAATTAGGTCCACTTCAGACTTTCTTGATTTTCTTATGAACTGAAGAGAATTATTTACTTAGGGAAATTAACAGTGTAAATAGGAGTCTTTTTAGTTGGTTCATCTAAGGAGCCAAATTGTTTTTAAGAAGCATCATTTGCATATATAAAATTAATGTATAGATGAGCCTCTTCTAACATTAAAGTGTAGTCTTTACTTTGAAAACATTTTATAGGCAATCAATTTATATTCTTACATACTTTGACACCAAATTTTGGACACCAAAAGTAAATTGCTTTTACTTTTAAATACTAGCCAACATAGGTCTTTCACAAATTCATAGTTTACCTAATTCTCTCCTTTGTTATCTGTAAGCTTTTTGTGTAGATTATCAAATATATTCACAAATTGAACATGCCCTTCTTAAACATTTAAGGTGACTTTTGTAAAGGTTTGTCTTTTCTCACTGGCGATCTTAATGCCAAAGTAAGCAGGTGTTGCATAATACTGAGCTCAGCTATCATGGATCAAGGAGGATTGGGGGGAGGGAGAATCAGTAAGGTACTTTCCTTTGGGAATACCCCATGATCTAGTGCCAAGTTCATTGCAATTCATAGTGTAGGACAATAACCAATTGTCTTGGTTTCTATAATATTTCACAGGCAGTTTCTAAGATTTTTTTTTTATTATTTCCTAGGGGAGATGGACTCTTCTCTGTCATTTCTGCTATGATCTATTACTTAGAGTTTAGTTGTGGATTTCTTTTGTTCAGAAGGATTTATAAGTCAAGTGTAAACATTTGCTAATTAAAATTATTGACATACTTTTTCTATTCCACATGCTTTTAGTGAGTCTAGAAAATGGTCTTTTTATCTAGATCTTACTGTGAAAACATGTCTCTTATGACTTTAAAATGTAATCTTGGTAATCACCCTTGAAGGAGAAAATGTTTTTGCATCACAATAAAAATTAAATTTTTTTTTCAAATGCAGTTTCATTTTTCTTTTATGCATATTACTGCTTTTTTTAATTTACCATCACAAAGAAAATTCCAGCCTTTGGAACTTATCTCACTAATTCAAGGTCAGCCAAATTAATAGCTGGATGAGACTAAGTGGAAATCAGGACAGAAATATTTTCAAAAATAAATGTCGAAAAAAATAAATAAATGTCATTCTCCTCTCACCCAGGCATTAAAGTGTTATCCAAACAAGGTGTAGAAAGCTGTTGTTTTGATGATGCCATTTGTATTAGGCAGCCAACAATTCGACTTTCCATTGTCACATTCTTTGTTCTCTCTTATGCTCCCAAAATCTAATATATTTCAATGAGAAAAATTGTTTTGTTCTGTTCATCCATATAGAACTACATTTAAGGGATAGAAAACTTTGATATGGTTAGGTATCTATAGATTGTGATATTTGAGGCTATTTTTCCTGTTGTTTATGGATTGAGAAAACTATTGTAGTTATGAATACTGTTTGTGTTATTTTGTTATTATTGCATTGTTACTACAGGGTAAAATATCCTTATGGAAGAACTCCAAGGGCCGCAGAGAAAGTACATCCAAGAGGGTAACATGTGGTTTTATCAAAAACAAGGGCAGCCTGTTACCCAACGACATGTGATGAGAAGCTTTCGGTGATTTATTCTTTAATATTAAAGGGCAGAGTCAATGTTAACTGATGGCAAGTCTCAGCCATGGATGAGAGGGACCTGGAGAAAGTAGTCACACTTACAGTGAGCAGAGGAAGATTTGTGAAAAACTTTAATTAGTATCTTTAGAAAGATGAGGAAAGAATTGCGTCTCTAAAACAAATGAGTAAATGGCAACATAAGAAAATTTGCTAGACCTAAAGACTGTGAGTGTCTAGATTGTGCCCCTGTACAAAGATTTACATGCCTCATCAAAGATTTACAAGGCCTATTATCATGAAATTTAGAAACCTGAAGAAGGTGCACCTGGGTCGCTCAGTCAGTTAAGCATCTGCCTTTGGGTCAGGTAAAGATCCCAGGGTCCTGGGATCGAGTCCAGCATCAGGCTCTCTGCTCAGCGGGGAGCCTGCGTCTCCCTCTCCCTCTGCCTGCCACTCCCCCTGCTTGTGCTCTCTGTCAAATAAAATCTTTTTTAAAAAATTAAAACATTGAGAATAAAATGAATATCCTAAAAGCTTTCAAAAAGAGAGTGGGGGCACACATAAAGAAGCTTGTATCAAAGTGAATCAGGACGTCTCATCCACAACCTTGCCAGCTTGAAAAAAAAATTCTGATGATAATATTTTTCACTATCAGTCAGTGGTGTGGATTAAGACATGTTCAGATATGCTAAAACGATAACAACAAAATTTCCCTGGCATGCCTTTTGGTGAAGCTTCTGAAAGAATGCTCCTACAAAATTAAGGAGAATAGGGTAATCGAGATGTAAGAATACTTAGGATTCAGGAAGAAGGGAAATGTGGGGAAAAAGGCGACTGAAGAGCAACATTCAAGGGTGACATTATGACTGGTTCAACACACAAAGAAAGTAGGAGTGGCATTTCCAGAATTAAATAGAATCAGTGAATTATGTATAGTCCATTGAGTGTTTAGAAAATAGTATTCATTTTTGATCAATCTGATGGAGCTTGTGGAAAACGTGAACACAGGTACCTAGACTATGAAGCAAGAATCTTTTAAAAGAGACTGTTATTAATTCTAGGAAAAATTAAACATTGTAGCAAAAGAAAACATGATAGCATATACCAGTTGGCGCCACAGTGAACAGTATCTTTGTAGTTATACTAATGGAAATGTGATTGATTGATTTTAAACTCTGCAGTGATTACATTGAGAGGGGAGGTATAGGATAGTTTAATGGATTGAATCCTCACTTACCGTAGTAGAGAAGTTACTAAATACTGCCTAAAAATCAGTAAATCCAGAAATAGAATAAGTATCTGTTTTAAAATATAGGAAAAAAGAACATTAAAAAGAATTAAATATGAGTGTCCCTTGAGGATGACGGGGGCCACTGTTGCTCAGAAACTTAGTATTTAAGACTCTAAAACTCTTTGCAAATGCCCCTTTCCTAAAAAATAAAATTTAGTTTTAAGAGGAATAATGGCATTTAAAATGTCAAAGGAATAGAATAATTATGGATTGTATTCAGCTTTTTACATTTTTGTCATGTTATTTTCTAGAGTTCCCGGAATATCCCTTGCTACAGATATTATCTGTGGTTTTCCTGGAGAAACAGATCAAGATTTTCAAGAAACAGTGAAACTTGTGGAAGACTACAAATTTCCAAGCCTCTTTATTAACCAGTTTTATCCCAGACCAGGAACTCCTGCAGCGAAAATGGTACAAGTTCCAGCACAAGTGGTAAGATATTTCTCTCACAAAGTATTCAATTTACCAGCCAGTATCTATAAAAAATGCAGCTGTTTGTTGCCTGCCTTAACACAACTAGTTCGTAGTATAACTTCCAAGTTAAAAAATATGGGGAGTTTTTCAAGATGGGGTCAGGGGTGGGGGAACCTTGGAGGATTTAAATGACTGTAGGAAACTAAAGTAGCACCTTTTTTTTTTTTTCTTTTTCTTTTGAAGAGTGAGGTTCAGATGACACGGGGGGCAGGGGGAATAATAATCTGGTATTACCTGTGTTTATAAGAGAAATCCTTGGATATTTGAAAAGAAGACAACCTTTAAATATCTGTGAGCAAAAGAAGCTTCATGTTTACCCTGATTTTCATAATTTGTTGCTCACTGGGGGCCCTATGTTTTCCTTCCTTTTCCATGGAATAGATTTGATGCTTGCCATCTGTCTATTTCAGATTTGTGTTACTTTCACACAAATGAACCTCAACTTAATTTCATCCTTACAGGTTCAGAAATGTATTAAAATAAGATAGTTTTTTTTTAAGAGTTTTATTAATTTATTAGAGAGAAAGAACACAAGCAGGGGAAGGGGCAGAGAGAGAAGGAGAAGCAGACTCCCGCTAAGCAGGGAGCCCCATGTGAGGCTCCATCCCAGAACCCTGAGATCATGACCCACCCAAGGGCAGACACTTAGACCGACTGAGCCACTCAGGTACCCTAGAATAAGATAATTTAAAATGAATGTAAAAAAGTTTGATATCCAGTAAAGGTAACTTATTTTCCAGAATGCCTCAGCAATTAATGTTCTCAGAGTAATTTAGTTGCTAGATTCATTGGCTAAAGATGGAAAAATGTTAATAAGCTTTAAGAGGAAGTCATATGTTTTTAACTGAAAATTTTGTTTTGTTTCAAATAACTAAAACATTATGCCCTATATTAATTTTCCTCAAAGCTTCCATGAATAAATACTAAAAGGAATAACTCAAGCTTGTTATTTTTTTTTCTATTATGCCATATGTGAATATCAAACATAAAACATACAGATTTTTTATTTCAACATTTGGTTGAAGAAAACAAATATATTTTTTATTTGTATATACAGAGATACACTTTAAAGTCTGTTTTCCCCATTAAAACTGAAGTGAATATCATTCTTTGTTTTTTCAAAATTTTCTACATTTTTATTTCACAAGTTTCTGTATATACAAAGGTAAGAAAATATTTTACAGGTAGACTATTTAATTTTATATCTAATTTAATCAATGAGAAGAAGACTATAACACCATGGACAGTTGACTTTTCACAAACATAAAAATAAGTTAATTCATTATTTTTATACCTAAATTATAATAGCTTTTATTGCATATAGCAAAATTTACCTTCCTTGGTCTACAGTTCTTCAAATTTTGATGAATGCATACACTAGTGTAACTGCTACTACAGTCAAGGTACAGAGCAGTTCCAGCAGCTTCCCAAAATTTTCTTTTTACTTTTTTGTATTTCTTTACTCCCTCCATCTGCAGATCCTGAAAACTACTGATCTCTTGTTCTTATAGTTTCATCCATTTCTTCTTAAACTTTACTTAAATAAAAACATTTTTTGAACTACAACATCCCTACAGAAAACATGTACAGCTATACATTTCTCTAAAGTGAATACTTGCATGTACCCTGAGTCAGATCAAGAAACAGAACATTACCAGACCCCAGAGCTTCCCATCCTGCCCTCCCCATCCAATTCTCTCCCATTCCCCAACAGAAATCACTATCTCTTATTTTAACACCATACATAACTTTGACCTATTCATAAACTTGATATAAATGGAAGAATTCATCAGAGTCTGAATGTTTGGCACTTTTTAAAAACTGTGGTAATTCTTTTTATTGTTTTTTTTTTTTTGATAAAATTAATACTTTACATACAGTCCTGCTTTAAGTCTTAACTCTTCAGAGTTAACAAGCAGTGGATTTTTCTACTGAGTTTATAAAACATGTAACTTTGTCAAGAAATAATTTTTCATCTTTTTCTTCATTGTTTATTATTATACTGCTTTTAAAGATAATACAGCTGTCCTAAGATTTCACATCTGAAAAATCTGTACATCTCTCTGCCAGGAGTTGGACCTGTTGCTTATTGAGATTGTGGGTATTTATTTCAGGCATGGTTACAGTCCCTCTAATCTGTCCTAAAATAGTCAGACACTGGCTTTCCTGGAGCACCAGCTGTGCCATGAGCACCTTTCTCCAGCCCCAAAGCTTTTTTTTTTTTTTAAACAATATTATGGGAGATTAGTCTGTTTTTGCAAGTAGCTATAGTTCATCCATTTTCATTGCTATGTAGTATTCTGTTGCATGCATATTTATCCATCCTTTTTTTTTTTAATTTAAATTCAGTTTGCCAGCATATAATATAATAACTCATCTCATCGACATTTATCCATCCTAATGTGAAAAGAGAATTGGGTATTTGCAACATTACAGTATTAGCTTAGCAACTGATACCACCATCAGCATTCTTGTATATATCTTCTGTTTAACTCATCTACATACACATTTCCGCTGGGCATTTAGCTGTAATTTCTAGGTCATAGGAAATACAGTGGATCTGCTTTCTATTGCCAAATAGTTTTCCCAAATAGTTGAGTAAATTTACATTTCCCCCAGCAATATATAAAAATACTAGCAGCTCCATATTCTTGCCAACACTTGGCATTGTTATATTTCTGTTATTAGCCATTCTGCTGGGAAGGCATTGTAATCTAATTGTGGTTGTATTGTTCTCTGGTATCTAATGACATTGAATACTTTTTATATGTTGGGTATTTGGATATAATTTTTCCGAAGTCTCTATTCAGAACTTCTGCCCACTTATCTTTTGGTTTGCTTATTTTCCTGTGTCCCAGCATCCCCACACCCTTTCTTCTAATTTATAGGAATTATTTGTATATTCAGAATTCAAGTCCCTTGTTAGTCGTGGTAATTTAAATATCTTCTTCCATTCTGTAACCAGTCTTTTTACTTTCTTACTGATCTCTTTCGAAGGCCAGACATTGTCAGTTTTAATGGTAGGATTTATCAGTACTTTTCATTTTATGTTGATGCTTTTGGATCCTGTTTCAGATTCCTTCCCCACACCATCATGAATACACCCCTCAGTGTACTCATCTAGACATTTTATTATTTTGCCTTTTACCTTTAGATCTTTAATCCAAATGGAATGTATTTTTGTTGAGGTGTAGAGGTCAAGAGTTTTATTTTCTACAAGGATATCCACTTGAGTTATTGCCGTTTATTGAATCTCATCCTTGCCCCATTCTCTACCTGATCATCTTTTTCATAAATCGGTGTCTATCTCCCCATGTGCATATATTCTGGAACTTTATTTTTTTTTATCTATTTGTCCATCTTTCTACCAAATCACAACATTAATTACCATGGCTTTGTAATAAGTATTGACACTGCAGTATATGCCTTTCAACCCTGTTTTTTTCTTGAACATTGTCCTAAGTATTCTTGGCCCTTTGCCTTTCTAAATTTGTCAACATACGGCAAAACATTTTGCTGGCATTCTGATTGAGATTGTATTGATTCTCTAGCTCATTTGGAGGGAAATTGACGATGTAATAATACCTAGTTCTCCATCTTTGAATAAAATATATCTCTTCTTTATTTTAATCTCTCTAATTTCTCTCAGTAATGCTTTAAAGTTTTCTGTATACAAACCTTGCATATCATTCATTAGTTCTGTGCCTGCATGTGTGTCCCTGGGTACTGTTGAAATGACTGATTTTCATTTTTTATTGTTATTGCTATTTAAAATTTTGGTTGATTTTAATATATCTATCTTTTTCCTGTCAACTTTGCTAAATTCACTTAGTAATTCTGATTATTGTTCTATAGATTTTTCTTCATTCTTTTTAAAATATTTTATTTATTTATTCATGAGAGACACGGAAAGAGAGGGGCAAAGACACAGGCAGAGGGAGAAGCAGGCTCCATGCAGGGAGCCCGATGTGGGACTTGATCCCAGTACTCCAGGATCACACCCTGGGCTGAAGGCAGACACACTTAACTGCTGAGCCACCCAGGCATCCTTTGACTTTTCTTTATAGAGTTTTCTATGTATACAGTTATATCATCTGCTGATAGTTGCAGTTTTGTTTCTCCCTTTCTTGTCCTCATAACTTTTATTTCTTGTCCTATTGCACTGGCTGGGATTTACAGTATGCTGTTGAATAGAGTTGACCATTTATCTCTTCTTCCCAAACTCAAAGGAATAGTCTTCAGAATTTCTCCTTTCAGTATAAAAGTTGACTATACTTTTGAGATTAGGGAAGTTCCTTTCTATTCCTAATTCACTCAGAGTTTGTATGTGGGCTTGTGTGTTTGAGCATGCCTGCATGTGTGTATGTGTACGTGTGCATGGTCATGTGTGCCTGTGCATGTCTGTGTGTGTGTTTTACTCATGAATAGAATTGAACTTAATCACTTTCTCTTCATCTGCCAGAATTATCATATAGTTTGTTCTGCATTAAATCTGTTAATATTGTGAACTATGCTGAATGTTTTCAAATGTTTAAATCAACCTTGCGTTCCTGGGACAAACTTCATTTGATCATAGTATATCATAATTTGATATACTATTTTAGTTAATTTGCTAAAATTTTTTGAAGAATCTTTGCATCTTTGTTCATATAGGATTTTCATCTGTAGTTTTCTTGTGATGTCTTCTTAATTTGGGTATGACAATTGGAAAGTATTTCTTTCTCTACATTTTTTGGAAGAGTTTGTAAGGAATTTGTATTATTTCTTCCTTAAATGTTTGACAGAATTGCCTTATGTGGTAAGCAGAATTGCAAAATGGCCCCACAAACTCCCTCAGCCCCTCAACTAAATAAGTCCTGGGACTGTTAATTTGATATATGCTCTGCCCTTTGGTTTCTTGGTTCTGCTGAGTCATCTTTCCCTTTTCTCATGGAAGGTAGCACAATTTTCTCAAACCTTTGTGAGTCTTTCCTAGATTTCCCTAGAATTGATTCCATTAGGCCAAAGCCACATCAACAGATCTTTATGATATGAGCCCTTCCCTACTGTAGCCCCCTGCTGATATTTTTCTTTGTATTTATCCTGCTTGGAACTTGTGGGGCTTCTTTACTCCACCCCAGTCTCTTTCATCAACTTTGTAAAATGTCAGCCGTTCTCTTTTCAGATATTCCCAAAGGAGGTTCCATCCTCCATCCCTTCTTCTGGGATTTCCATTATATATGTTAAATATTTTCATTATGTTCCCCAGTGTCTAAGCTGTCCTTTCTTACATTTTTCATTCTTTGTTCTCTTTATGTTTCTGGATTTTTTTCTCTTTACCTGTTTTTTAGTTCCCTGATATTCACCACAGCAGTAGCACGCTGTGTTCCCTGGAGAAGGAGCACTACTGTCACTCATAGGGCTGCCACACAGGCAGAGTCCCAGGTGCCACCCCAGACCTTCTCGGTCATAGTCTGCATCTCCAAGTGATTTGGGTGTGCAATACTATCTGTGAAGTGCTCTTCTAATTCACTAAGCCTCTCTTCATCGGTGTTTATTTAGCTGTCCAACCCATCTTTGAAATTTCTAATTTTTAGTTAATTTATTTCTTCTTCTAGAAGTAGAATTTGATTTTTTTTTTCTTCGTGGATTCTAGTGTTCTAGTGAAATTCCTTATATTTTCCTTTGTATTTTTTGAACATATTAGTTATCTTAAAGCTCATTCTGAATTCTCTAATATCTAGTTCTAATATTGGTTATTTCTGTTGTCCTTTTTTTTTTTTTTTCCTTGATTTTGGTCATTTGTCTTTTCTTTCCATGTACCTGATTATCTTTGTTAAGTGGTGACCATTGTTTGCTTAAAAAACCAAAATGAAGCAGTAGGTTCTAGATAGTAATGTATCTTCCTCCAGGACGATTTGATTTTGCTTCTGCCAGGCTCTAAGGTAAGGGTTGATTATTTTAATTGATCTGAGATTGATTTTTGAATCTATTTTTAGCCTTTCTAGGGATTCATTTATTTCCGGTTTGCCCTTACTTATTGAATGCAGCCAGTGATGTGCTGATATTTAATGACTGACTCTCAGTGGGAAGGCTTCTTTCTTGTAGCATTTGCCAGTTTCCATAATAAAAATACTACTCTTGCCAGTTTCAGGCTACCAATGTGGCATCGGTGAACATGGAATTGGGAAGAGATGCACAACATCAGCTCTTGTAAGCTGATAAAAAGCCAGAGACAGCATACTATCCAGTGTACCTCTTCAGGGTCTCATCTGACATTCTTGGTGCTTACCAGGGCCATTTTTTCAACTCTAATTTTTGTCTCCCCAGGCTCATGAGAATGCAGAAGGCTCTGTACAGTCTCTAAGCCTCTTAGCTTTTGCATGGCTCCGCAGCCTCCCAGCCACTGCTTCCAAACCAATGAATATGTAGAAGGGAAAAGTGGCTCCAAATGTTAAGCTTATGGACTTCCCTTCTCTCAGGGGATCTTGGTCCCTCGGGTCCTCACTGCCTTGGTAGTTTTTGATGTTGAAATAGAACATATTATACATTTTATTCACCTTTTCTAATTGTTCTTGGCAAGATCATTGGCCTGATACAAGCTAGTTTGCCTCAGCCAGAAGCAAGACTCACTGCATAAAATCAGCTTTCAGATGCTTTCTCTTTTCCTCTTGTCTTTTATCTTTTAACATGGCCCCTTAACATCTTCCTTGCATTTTAAGATTTTAATAACCCAGTCCTGGTATAGCAGAGCCTGTTTTACTGTTTTAGACTTTATATTTTAGAGCAGTTTTAGGTTTACAGCAAACTTGCATGGGAAGTACGTAGACTTCCCATAGACTTCCTGCCCAGTATCACCATTCCGCCCCAGAGTGGTACATTTGTCACACTAATGAACCTACATTGACACATCATTATCACCCAAACTCCATAGCTGACATTACATTCTGTTCTTGGTGATACACATTCTAAGGGTTTGGAAAAATGTGTAATTACATGTATCCACTGTTACAGCAACATGCAGCCTAGTTCCACTGCTCTGTGTTCCACCTGTTCATCCCTCCCTTCCCCTAGCACCGGGCAACCACTGATGTTTACTGGCTCTACAGCTTTGTCTTTTCTGGGATGTCAGAGAGTTGGAATCATACCATATGTAGCCTTTTCAGATTGGCTTATTTCACTTAGTAACATACATTTGAGTTTGCTCCATGTCTTTCTATGCTTTCATTTTAAAACAACAGAAATATATTGCCTCACAGTTCTAGAAATTAGAAGTCTAAAGCATGCCCCCCCTGCTCCCTCTGGACATGTGGCAGAGTTTTTCCTTCTCTGCTCTGGGCAGGTTGCTGGTAGTCTTTCCTCCACTTGTGGCGTACATAATTCCAGTCTCTTCTCCGTTGTCACATGGTGTCCCCATGTAGCTGTCTTCCCATGACAATCTCTGTATAAGGACCCCAGTTGTGTTTGATTAGGGACTCTACTGTACTCCTCATCTTAATTAGGTACCTCTAGAATGGGCCTCTTTTCAGTTGCATTGGAGGTGTCAGGGTTAAGTACTTTCCACGTCTTCTCAGGAGCAGATACAAGGTAATCCATGACACATCTCTACCTTTCTGTAATTGTGCTCCAGGTAAAAACTGTCGCCCAGAAGAGGTTCACTTTTATAGCATTCAGAACCATGAATGTGCATTGACTCTCCATGGTTCTCTGAGATTTATCAAAAATTAATAATTGCTCCAAAAGCAAAAAAAAAAAAAATTAATAATTGTCTACTTCCCTCAGGTACTTGATGTAACTTCTTAGCAACCAGACTTCCCTGAAGTAAAACACAGCTGCAAATGGCTAGCAATTCTTTCTTAACCTAACTTATCTCCCATTTTCCTGGCCAAAACATCAAAAATAAAGGTAGAATCTAACCCATTATTGAAAGAAAGCACAATGTGGTTGTTTTCAAATAACAGCTTTTTATTCTGGCTTTAGAATGCCCCTTAGTGAAAATCTCTTGTTTTCTTAGGCATACTTTATTTTCACTAAAATTAAGCCCTGAAAGTGTTCTCCTCATCTCCTCACCATAAATGATGTAAAATAAATTCCCTTTTTTTCATAGCTACTTTTACATGAATACTACTAGCATTAATATAAATAAATTCCAGTTGTTAATGTCTTATAGTAGAGCTCTGATAAACGAACTAAATTATATGCATTTCTTAATCATTTAAATCACCAAATGGATAAAGCCCCGTTGGGTTTTGTATTTGCATAGGTGGGGGTAGAAGGGGTTCCTCCAATCTCTTTTTGCCTGCTGAAAAAAAAGTATAACTCTATTAAATATATAATGAAAATACATTAGGCAAGATAAACTAAAATTGATCTTTTTTCTTAGCTTCTGCAAGATTATTATTAACGTAGAAGAGATCTGATAGTAAGATCACCTAAGCTAAACGAGGGTGACCTTAGACTTTTAGATGAAAGGTCAGATTTGCCTGTTTATATTTTCTTTTCTATTGAATCTTTCTTCATTAGTCTTCATTAATCTTAAGTAACTCTAAGAGTATTTTCAAATTGTTGCCAAGGTTTGAAAAAGATCACTTAAGTTTAAGAAGTCTTTGGATCTTTAGCTATCAATTCCAGAGTTTCTTTTTAAGGAAATTCTGATGAAAAATAATGAAGTTGGGATGAAATCTCTAAGAGGCCTGGGACTTGGAAAAGAAAAATCTTTAGATGACAAGCATGACTGTTGGAATGTTCATATTGGTTTAAAATGTTAAATTGTCGGGACGCCTGGGTGGCTCAACAGGTTGAGCATCTGCCTTCTGCTCAGGTTGTGATCCCAGAGTACCGGGATCGAGTCCCGCATCAAGCTCCCTGCATGGAGCCTGCTTCTCCCTCTGCCTGTGTCTCGCCTTTCTCTCTGTGTCTCTCAGGAATAAATAAATAAAATCTTAAAAAAATAAAAATAAAATAAAATAAATAAGATAAAATGTTAAATTGTGATATTAAATCCACCTGCTTGCTTGTCTCACATCTTAGAACTAGAGAAGTAAGACCATGTCTTCAGATATATGTGAGCATAAAAAGAATCATAACTCATTTAGCTGCAGTTTCTAGAATATTTACCCTAAGGATAATGAAGCCATGATACTCCTCTTGATTCAGCCCTGAGGAGTGCGGGTATGTGTTCCTGAGAGATCTAGAGGTCTGCCCTTTGGGGTAGACCGGGCAGCTTCACCAGAACTGTCCACAGTAGGTTTCCCTGTGAGGGACTGAGTTTTTGCTGGAAGTAATCACACTAAGGCAAGGTGACCACTTGGTACAGATGTTGAATGAGCAATTGTTCTTAAATCATATACAGAGCTTATTCAGTGACATACAGTGACTCTCCCGAATCTAGCTGCTTATGAGTCCAGGACATACTTCATTTTAAAAAGCAAAACAGAAATACAGCATATAGAAAGGGCTTTGTCACTTTTTCTAGACATTCCTAAAATTCTTTGAGTACATCAAATTGCCTTAATGGAAAGGTACTTTTACATCTTGGCATTTTTGCCTTATTTGATAAGATAGCCACATTGTTTACACAGTCTCCTATTTTCAAACTAAGCTTTTTTCTTTGGAGGAGAGGTAAAAATATTTCAGGAGTCTTTATACTGTAGATTGTCTGGTATTCTTTATTCTAATCTGATTCCCAAACATACCTATATGTAGACACTTCCTTACTCAAGATCCTTTTTATTTTAACTTCTTTTTTTGTTTTTTGTTTTTTGTTTTTTAAAGAAAGAATATCTTGGGATTCTTCTGCAATTAATTGTATTTGATCCCTCCAAATACAGTTAATCTTTTAAATTCTTCTCTTCTGGACATATCGTTTCTCTTTTCACTTCCATTTTGGATAGAGTTTTTAGCCTGACCATAGTTTTGTTGTATATAGACTTCAGCAGATCACTTGATAGTCTCCCATGAAGATTCTGCATTAATAGCAGGAAAGAATGATCCACATTCTAATCCAGAGAGGTTGTGGAGAACCTCCTACCTGGTGTGAGTTTTTATACAGAAGGCATTTCATTTAACAAGTAGAAAATTGAATTTATAGTCTCTAAGGCCCCTTGAAATTCTTAATAATCTTTGATTCTCTATCATTTGTAAGGCCACCTTTCAAACCATATTTTAAAAGTTTAGGTGCTTTCTTTTTCCAGCAACATGTGAAGAGACCTGGGAATATAGAAAACATGGATCATTTAATGCGCATAAAATACATGATATGTAGGACAGTAAGTGTGTTGCAATTTTTTGGTTTGGGTGTCATGGAGAGCATCCTGCAACTATAAGGTGGTATTATCAGTGAATGAGCAGGGCTGGAGGTAGGCTTAGACTAAGATGGCTTTATCAGCCATGTGAAGTGGCCTTAGACTCTCCTGTGTATAGTGGGGAGCTACTGAATAGCAGTGATCATGTGTTTGTTTCTGAAAGGTCATTCTAGGTGCAGTGGACATAAGAGTCAGGGAGCCCAATTAGGAATTTGCACAAGACAGGTTTGAAGACTTAATAGGTGAGTTTTCAGGAGTCTCTGGGACCTTCAATAAATCGTTCTTTGGGACTTAGTAATTACAAGTCTTAGACTTAGCTACATGTCTGCAAAGTTATTCTCTGTTACAGTGGAGAATATTAATTTGCTATACAGGAGGTCACTTAGTTGGTTTTTGATTGATTCCAGGCTCATAGACAAATATTGGTACCCTTGAAAATGCCAAAACTTTAGGGCATTGCATCTTATTTCTGCCTTTGTTCTTGCTGGCGCTATTGGTTTTATGTTTCTTACTAGTCACAAGATTGTTCCCCAGGCAAGGCCTAGGCCTTTTCTGCTCAGCAGGAGAAGTGCCAGACCCTCCAGACCCCTGCCCTCATCTGTTCCCTGTCCCTCCCCAACATGATTTTATCTCTTCCCAAACTGTTTCTACATGGCAGTTAAAGGATTGGCTTTTTCCTTGTAACCTCTTTATCTTTTTTTGTGTTTTTGTTCTAAGTGCTATAAGATAAGCTTATCAATGTATGTGTGTGTGTGTGTGTGTGTGTGTGTGTGTGTGTGTGTGTTGAACCCATTGAAAACTCTGAATTTGGGACTGTTTGAAGAAGCTGATGCTCTGATAGGATCATTCTTTTTTAAATCCTTTTGAAACTGAGTACTTTCCCTTAATCCAACTCTCACACTAAAAAAAGTGAAGGAAAAACAGGATGATAATGTTTGGAGCTTTGAAGAATGTGAAAATAACAAGAATTGTTCAGCCCCAGTTGTGTAGAGGGAAGTCTGCCAATGTGGATAATACCTTGGCCTTGCCAGGACTATTAAGCCCTTTGGTTGTCTACCATGAACGGAAGTGTTAGAGAATTCAACAAATGTGATTAATTTGGAGTAAATAAAAGTGGAATGTTTTGTCAAGATCTCATGAAAAGAAAATAAGTGCTATTTTGGAGGTATAAAAAAATATACATGGATAGGGACTGATGCAGTAATTCACCACCCAGGAACCTGTCCAGGGGACCCAGCGAAGTACCTCAGGGGAGAGATCACTGGTGAGATCTTCATTACTGTTTACTGCCACAAATGATTTTTTTCAGAAAAAAAAAAATCATGCTCCTAATTCCTCTCAGCCTGAATCATTCTTTCAGAAAATGCCAACCTTCTCTCCATGCACCCTAATTTTCTGCCTTCTGAATTTGACCTCTTGCCTGCCTGCCACAGAACACTGCCTGACTTTTTATTTGGTTCTGACTGACAGTGATGAACTGAATTTCATTATCATGCATATCAGCTTCATGTAATCAGACCCACAGGACTAGGACTGTACTAGACATGCATAGACTGTGGCTCCAGGATGGAGCATGTTTCTGTGGAATTATTTTTTGTTTAGGATGGTAAAGATAAGAAAAGAAAGACACGGGTTTTTGTTGATACCTAAAGTCCTTTCATATGACTCTTCTGTTAATTACAAGCCATTGTAAGAAATAAATCAGTGATGACCATATTTTGGAACGATGGTTTGTACAATCAACTTTAGGACAACCAAGAGTTGATTATGACTTGAGAGCCTTAAGTTCAGTGATAGCAATCTTCTCATATTTGTAATCAGCTTATAGACAATCATATAAAAAGAACACTCCTGTAGAAAAAATACATTCAACTTGTTTCTTATGATTGTTTAATTTTTTTGTTTTCCTGTTGGCATTTATTTTTATCTTGTTTCTTTTATGAATTTATAATTACCGCAAAACAGTAGGGAGGCATGTGGTTGTGAATTTTTCTCTCAGATGCTGAATGGTGGTAGGTATTAGGATTGAGATGGACCGAGTGAATTCATATTAAGAGAATATAAATTCTATCCTTTGGAAAGTCATCTTTATTATATTTTAGTCTAACTTTTTTTCAATAGTGATTATATACCTTGTTTTATATAAGTTTCAGAAAAATTACAAGGATCTACCTAATTCTTTTATACCTTTTATATGAACTTGATTTATTAAAATCATAATATTCAATTTGAATTCACTTTTTATTAACAACTTTAGAAGTGAGTAGACTCTTTGGAGTAACTTCAAAAGATAAAGAACCTTATAACTATCTTATTTTTCGATCTTATTATTTTTCTGTGATAACTATAGTTCATTAATAACTTCATATTTATAACCTTCCAAGGGACCTATAAGTGTAGTTCCTAGTAATAAAGGTAATATTAAATGTGTATGTAGGTCAACAAAATATATTTGGCAACTTAACATGCTTTTCTAACTCCTGTCTCTTAGAGCCATGTTTACTTCATAATTACGAACACATAATATCAAATATGAGCAGATAAGTATTCAAATAGATAAAATATACTGTGCTAATTTTGTTCTGACATCTTATAATCTAAGATGAATGTCCTGGTTTTTGCTTTTTGCTGCTATAATAAAGCACCTCTATAGAGGTGGTCTATAAGATTAGAAGTTCTACGGGCAGGGAAAAGAAGTTTCCATTGTTTGAATGTTAATGTGTGCCAGAAATAAGCATAGCCTGTGCTTTTTGTGTACTTGTCTCATATTATTCTTCCAACTATACTTTTATGTATCTGGTATTATTTTTTTACTTTTCTGACGAGCTGGCTGAGGCTCAAAGAAAAGTAAATTTGCCTAAGGTTTTATAACAATTAAGTGAAAATGCCTGAGAGGTAGGCTCTTCTTTCTGACTCTTTGCTCCATGCCCTTATAAACCATAAAATAAATATTTACCCCATAAACTCAAAATAATTTTAAAACATTTGACCAAAAAAGTACTGGTTTCGAGTTTTATTTTTCTATTATGGCAGTGAGTTTTTATTTATAGGTCCTAGAAAAATTGTAAACTTCTTAAAATGACTTTAAACTTGCAGAGAAGTTGTAAGAATAGCTCATCTCCAGCATACCCTTCGCCAAGCTTCAACATTTTGCTAAATTTGCTTTCTCTCAAGAGTTGGCTAGATAGACACACAGACAGACTGGCTGATAGTTTTCTCCTGAACAATTTCAGAGTAGATTACAGATATCTTGCCCCTTTACTGCTTAATATTTGGTGACTGTCTTCTAAGGATGAAGATCTTCTGTAATCATGATATTGTTATCTAAATCAGGAAATTTAATATGGATACAAGACTTTGGCCTACTGTTTATATTCCAGTCTATCAAGAGTCCGAGCAACATACTCTGGAGCTGTCATTTTCTGATCTAGGTCTCCGTTCCGGATCAGGTCTAAACTTAGCTGTCACGTCTCTAGGTCTCCTTTAACCTAGATACTTCCTCAGCTTTTCTTTATCTTTCATGATATATTGACATTTTTTAAAGAATACTGACCTGATACTTGATATAGTGTCCCTCCATTTAGGTTTTGTTTCCCTGATGAGAGTCTCATTTAACCAAATAAATGATGTTCTGTCCTCAGAATGTCACATCTGGAGGTGCTTGGTGTCCTTTCATCCTTATTGATGCTGCTAACCTTGATCACTGGGGGTTATGGTGTTGTCTGGTTTCTCTACTGTGTAGTTAATCCATTTTTAGCATAAGAATTTTTAGCCCTAACTCTTTAATAACATAGAAGAAAGAAAAAGTAGGCCCTAAGAACTCAGAGATTCTAGTGTAGTTCATACTTTTCATTTCATAATGGGTGTACTCTAAAAGACTTATTCCTTACTTTTCATTCATTCTAAATCCTGAAATTATTTCTCACCGTGTTTAATGCTTAGACCATTTTACTTCTAAACAAGGTGCTTCACATTGAGTATGTGCAGTGACACAGAGGGGAAAGGAAACTTGGAAAGGCAGAAATGTATTTCTTTGCAGTATCTGTATATTTGTTTACACAGCAAGCAGTACAAGATAGAGTTTTCATCCTCAAAAATTGTGCAGATCAAAAACTTGTGTGAGTCAAGAAGAACTAGAAAAATTCACAGATGGAGACTCTTTAATTTTTAAGGGGAATTCATAGACCACGAGTGAAATATTATTCCCCAAATGCTATGATACTAACTCAGCAGCTCTACCTGAATATCACTGAGTGTCAAAGGCATTCTGTTGGAATCAGAAATACTTTCCATGTATGCTATATTCCTTTACTGCCTTTCCTCTCAACCTTTGGTATCTGTGGGATCACAAAGTATCCTCTCCACCCACTTTCTGGGTGCTTTGAACTTGTTTTGTTAGGACAATCAAATATAAAAAGGTAAAGGAATTCTACAGGTAAATTCCCGTTGGTTCTGTAATCAAGCACAAAAATGTATGAATGATATACTAGGGCCATCCAGAGTTAATGCAAAGCAGTAATTGATGGTTCTCTTCCCAACTAACTCGATATTAATTCTTAGGAGAGGGCTCCAGGGCTTCTTGGGCCCCCAGAGAATAGCCCTTTTCATTCTTCTCACTGAGTTAACCCAGAATCAGTCAAATGCTATTAAAAGGAAAATCATTGTGTTCTCCAAAGTTTTATTTTTTTTAATGTTTTTTAATTTTTATTTATTTATGATAGTCACACAGAGAGAGAGAGAGGCAGAGACACAGGCAGAGGGAGAAGCAGGCTCCATGCACCGGGAGCCCGACGTGGGATTCGATCCTGGGTCTCCAGGATGGCGCCCTGGGCCAAAGGGCCAAAGACAGGCGCTAAACCGCTGCGCCACCCAGGGATCCCTCTCCAAAGTTTTAAAAAGGTTATCCAAATGAATAATTTGTCAGGTACCTGAAATCCCATCCCAGTAAAGAACATAAAGACCACTGTGAAAAAATTTAATTTGATTTTATCTTCTCTTAGCAGCCAGAGTTGTGCAAGGGCAGATGGGAGGTGGGAAGAGGGCTCTCTGCTGGGACTCCTCCCACCGAATAACTACAGCTGTCATATTGACCATCATGACCAAAAACATGGCTTTGGGGAATGGTTTAAATTTCTTGATCACTTTGGCAATCAGAACTACTGATATTTTATTAAAAACTATTTTGAAAACTGCAATTAGGGTAACTAATTAATTTACCTAGTATCAAATAAACTTCTACATCAAGGGACTGGGCTGGGTGCTACAGCACATATCAGGTGACTTCTGAGTTTTTCCTTAGTCTCAAGCAGCATATACTCCAGAAAGAGGAGAAGGATGATGTAAAGGACGATAATACAAGGCAACATGTCTCAACTGCTATAATGATACAAAGGGTGGTTATAATTCAGATTCTGATGAGTGGAATGATCAAAATCACTGTCAGGAAAAAGGAACTTTTAAGCTGAGCTTTTCATTGTATGTAACATTAGGAGTGAGGTACCAAGTGTTTCTAGAAAATGATAAGTTTAGCCCTTCTAGAATAGAGAATTTTCAGGGAATAATGAGAAGGATCCTTTAGGGAATTAGTTTGGGAGCCAGTCAAGGGGATTTTTGGCTCTGACACACAATCTTGTTAGGTCTTGAGAATGTTCCTAGATAATGATCTCAAGATGATCTATCAGAAGTACACCACGTGTACTCTACAGGCAGCCTCCAGTCTGCTTAAGTAGAGGAGTAGCTAGAGGAAATGAAATTAGAGACCATGTATAGGATGCATCAAAATGGAGAGAGGCTGCAGGTAAGAATGGAGGGCGAGGGGAAGAAATAGTGTTGCCACGAGGTTGCTGGTGGATATAAGAATAGGTAGAAACAATGAACAAGAGACTTGGGAGGAAGAATCCCTATGACCTGTACACTGGATGGTGCTGGGGGCTTGTACTGTGGGTACTGCTCACCTTGTACCAAGCTGTCCTGGTGCTTTATATACATTGATGCGTTTAATCTTCACAATAACCCTAGGCAGTGACTGCTTCTGTCCCCATTTTACATTTGAGGAAACTGAGGCATGGAGAGTGTATGTAACTTGTTCAAAGTCGCACTCTGCTTCCTAACCACTTTGTCTATAAAAGATTATAGAGGCCAAGGAAAAAGAAGAACAGGGCCACAAATAAAGCTCTGAGAGATTTAATTAAAATACAGAATCCTTGATTTTTCTATTTTAAATACAGAATTTTAGAGCCAAAATCCTACTCATTTAAAGGCAACATGCTTTTTTTTTTTTTAAGACTTTATTTATTTATTCATGAGAGATACAGAGAGAGAATGAGAGGCAGAGACACAGGCAGAGGGAGAAGCAGGCTCCATGCAGGGAGCCCGATGTGGGACTTGATCCCGGGTCCCCAGGATCACGCCCTGGGCCAAAGGCAGTGCTAAACCACTGAGCCACCCAGGCTGCCCGAGAGCAACATGCTTTAAACCATCATGGCAACCTTAAAGATGCCGGAATCTGCACTCCCTGAGGCTTGGTGAGGGAAAGTGATTTGCCCCAGTGCTTCTTCCATGGTGAGGGCAAAATGGGTGAATCCACAGGGGCTATAGCAGACACTAGGATTGTTCTGGCATATAAGGGGTATCATAAGTGTTGAGGGTCAGGCTCTGGCTTGTGTCTCATCTCTAACCTGCTCCCTTTGCCTCCCCACTAATTGCCATGTGATACCAGACATCATTGGAAGTAGAATGAGGCCAGGAAACAGTTTTTATTGAAATTATTCTAATAAGGGAGATGGACTATTTGTGGGTTGTAACCACAATTCTGAGAAGCCCCCTGAAATGGAGCCTCCCACTCCCAGGGGATATGCTTGTATAGCTGCCTTCTAAAGAGGAAGAGTCTAGTGCACGTCTTGCCTTCTGATTTGTCAAATGTAGTGAACAAGCTAGGACACCAGTCCCTGGGTCACTCTCTTCCACTCCTTCCTGTGTAGTGCTCAGCTGGTCCTTTCAAAACATCAAATATTTAAAGAACATTGGTTTCTGTGGTCCCCCCAATGAGTAGTTTGTAAAAGACCTTCACCTCTCCCTCATTCTAGGCTAATGGTTTTTAACATTTTTTGAAACTCTGATTATATGTAATATTTGCTCTGCACACACACATTCATATGCACTCTTCCCAGAAAATGCAGATTTTTCCAAAAATGTTAATGTATTTTTGGAATATGCAGATAAAACTATCCATGGGCTTTCAGAGCACTATGCATCGTGATTTGTGTCATATGACTGGCTTTTTCCTGTCTCAGTTTATTCTCTGTCCACCACAGAAGAGCTACCATAGGACATTTCTCATAATGGCAGACACCAACAGTGAATGCTTGTTGAATGGAAAATGAAGTGTAGGCTGACCACATAATTGCTGAGAAGGCTGGAAAAAGACATTAACCTAAAGAAATGGGTTCATTCATGAGAACAACATGCTGGACCATCTGGTCATAAATATACTTCGTGTAAACCTCACAGATCAAAAACAAAGTCAGTAGTTTTAGTACTCTTAAGTTGAAATAAGGCAAATGCTCTGCAGGTTAAATAATTGTCTGGATTTTTTGTCATCCTTGCTGCTAATTGTTTTGGGCTTTGAAGAGCGTGGAAGTTCTCCGAGAATATAATCATCATTTATAATGGAAAAAATAGGGTCCAATTCCAAATGATCAAGCTAAAAACAAAGTTACACTTATTTAAAAGTTAAGAACTGCATTCATTTTTTACTAATTGCTTTTATTAATACATGTGTCTCCACAGCACTGTTTTTTTATCTTCAAATTGAAACTGTGTTGCTAAGAGTCTTGAAAATCAATATGATATAGAGAGTGCCCAGTGATACTGCTACATTGTCGTCTGTGGATATGAAATCATCACCATGCAGCTTTATAGCATTTTGTGTTTCCGGGAATTAAAAATGTAGCATTTACTTTTCTTGATTTTTAAAATATAAAACAAAAAAGATAAGCTGGCATTCTTGATGAGGTTAGGGGTGGTAAGATGAATATTCTAAAATTCTAAAATTAAAAACCACACAGGAGTTTCTTGACCTGGGTTACTATATCCATAGTCTTCAGAGGGTCTGGAAACCAATCAAAGTTGTGTAGAAGATTGTAAGAGTCTACATATTTTCTCCCCCTAGGGGACTCACTGGTTTTCTTCAAATCTTTTTTTTTTTTTTTAAGGTTTATTTATTTATTCATTCAGAGAGAGAGGCGGGCTCCATGCAGGGAGCGCCATGTGGGACTCGATCCCGGGTCTCCAGGATCACGCCCTGGGCTGTAGGCGGTGCTAAACCACTGCGCCACCAGGGCTGCCCATTTTCTTCACATCTTAAAGGGATCCTTATCCCACAAAAGGTTAAGAACCAATTATGTGGCATTAATGTCTTCAGTTTAAGAAAACAAAGAGACACATGGCCGGGTCAGTTGGAAGAGCACGCTATTCTTGATCTCGAGGTCATGAGTTTGAGCCCCACACTGGGTGTAGAGATTGCTTTTAAAAGAGAGAGAGACAGACAGACAGACCTATTCACCAGCAACAACTAATGGGGGAGGGCACAAAAATAGGGTGTGTGTGTGTGTGTGTGTCTATACAAAACCTATGCTAAAAAACAAAATTTACCTGGGTAAATTTTAAAGATCTTAATGGCTTTAGTCAACAGTTCATGAATGGGGTAGCGCCTAATCCAGCAGATAGAAAGGAACTCTGAGGAGCTGTACAAAATGAGAGATTTATAGGCAGAAGGGAGCGGGAACAAGGAAGTTACACCAGGCAAAACTGCAGGTTGGTTATTGCAAGGTTGCTTTCCTTTAGGGAATGCCAGAAGTCTTATCAGGTAGATGACCTACTGGTGCCAATCAGGTGATTCCTGATTGACTGGCTTAAGAGTACATTTCTGGAAGAGCCAGAACTTTAATTAAATCTTGGTTTGGTCAAGACATCTGCACCCCAATGTTTTAGCAGCAATGTCCACAATAGCCAAACTGTGGAAGGAGCTTCGGTGTCCATCGACAGATGAATGGATAAAGAAGATGTGGTCTGTATATACAATGGAATATCACTCAGCCATCAGAAAGAACGAATACCCACCATTTGCTTCAACGTGGATAGAACTGGAGGGTATTGTGCTGAGTGAAGTAAGTCAATTGGAGAATGGCAAACATTATATGATTTTATTCATTTGAGGAATATAAAAATACAGTGAAAGGGATTTAAGGGTAAAGGAGAGACAATGAGTAGGAAATATCAGAGAGGGGGATAAAACATGAAAGACTCCTAACTCTGGGAAATGAACAAGGGGTAGTGGAAGGGGAGGTAGCCGGGGGGATGGGGTGACTGGGTGATGGGCACTTGGGGGCACTTGACACGATGAGCACTGGGTGTTATACTATATGTTGGCAAATCAAACTCCAATAAAAAAAATATTAAAAAAATAATAAATCTTGGTTTGGTGATATAGGGCTTAGTGTAAATGACTCTATTTGGGGCCTGTTGTCTTGTTTTTAACACCTGTTTGTTAAAATCATCAGTGCTTAGTAGTCTTCTAATCTTGACCTGGAAAATCAGCAGGTTAAAAAATTAACCAAAAATAAAACTTAAACTTTTACTTTCTGGTTACAAGAAAAAATAAAATAAAATTTCATTACCTTATAAACTGTGTTTTCGGACCCAGTATTCTTTGGTAGCCCCCATGTCAAAGATTCTCTAAGCCTGATATAAGTGACCCAGGAAACTGTACATAGGACTTGGAAATTTAATTGTTTCCCATATTTTTTGAATATGGGCTTAAGGGTTTTTTTGTTTTTTGTTTTTTTTTTTTGCCAAACCTATATAATCATGAGAACTGCGTTTATGATCTTCCCCATCCCCCTTCATTCAGCAAATATTGAGTGCTACCCTGTGCCTGACACTAGTGTTGGGCAGCATTGCTAAGGACTCTTTCCACAGGAAGCTTATATTCTACCCAGGGAGGAAAACAGCAAACAAACGAAAATCAGCAAAATACCAAAGGGTATGTTGTGAATTAATAGATTAACATAATAGATAATGAGTGGGTGGATCCTTTGTGTTGATCAGCAATGAGCTCTCTGTAGAGATGATGCCTGAACTCTGATCAGAGAAAGGAGACAACCTTGGCTTCCACACAGAGACCTTCAGAATAGATGAGCTTGGAGGAACACAAAGGAAGGCATTGTGGCTACAGTCTCGTGGGTGAGGGAGAGACACTTCTAGGAATCGCAGTAAGGCAAGGAGAACAAGAGTCAGAGCAGGTCAGACTTTGTAAGCCAGAGAAAGGTATGGGCACAGAATAAGCCCTACCTGCAATACTAATTCTGTATGGTAACATCGGAGGACACTGGAGTTATTTTTTGCTTTTGAAATTTTGAAGATTTATAGATACAACACATTGAAATGGAAATATCCAGATGAACTGAAGCAATGGTTAGAAAACAACTTAATGATGTTTTCAGGTGTTCCTCTACAGCATGCCAGCATGAAAGCCATCATCATTCCTTGACTTTTATTGAGACACACATTTGGTCATTTAGGAAGAAAATTTATGAGGGTCAGATCTTTGTAGCTGTAGCTGAATAGACATCTGTTAAATGTTAGCTTGCAATAAGATAGTGAATACAAGTGATATTATTGAACTATTACAGTTACATTAATTGGAAGACTAATTCAGAAGCTTGCATGTTGATAATAGGAGCTTACATTATTTGAGTGATTACTGTATGCCAATACTGGGAAGCATTTTGTTGACATTGGATCTAATCTTGTGGCGATCCTACAAAGGGCGGCATATATTTAAGGCTATAGATGAAGCCTGACTCTAATTGCCAACTGAGCCAAAAGGGTAAGCCCAACTTTAACACCATTTCATAGCCAGAATGCTCAATCCCTTCGTCTTTGAATATAGTCTTAAGAAAACAGAGAATCTGTTGTATTTGGGGAAAACAAACAAAAAAGAGTTGTAAATGCCACTTTCACAGGTGCCTTTTGCTGACAGAGACTGATCTTGTAGGTTGTGAGATTATTTACTCTTACGCATAGCCTCCAGAATCATGGGATGCAACGTGAGTGTGGGGGGGAGGGGGGGAGGTGTCAAAGATGCATAAACAGAATACATAAATGTAACTTCTAGTGTTATCCCAAACTTCTTCACTCTTATATCAGGAGTTCTAACATTAGATTATTATTTACTTTGTTCTTTAAATTGATTCTTTTAAAATTAAACATAAATTCCATATGTGTAATATGTGAATTAAGAGAATTTTTTTAAGAGTATAAACAGTTTGTCCAAGAATAAGTTTGGCTTCAGTTTTGAAAAGAAAGTTCTAGATAGATGAAATTTCATTCTCTTACAAATCCTTCTAAAACTATAGTGCAGAGGCTTTTATTACAGGCATTATTAATCCACAAGGCTAAAGAAAACAGGAGATGAAACAACCACAAAATTGTGGTGGCAAGAAAATAGATGGACAGTTGACAACTAGCCCCACTGCCCTAGGGAATCCTACATACCCGTCTGGCAGCACAGAAAAGCCAAAACCCAAACCAAAAAGCTGCATAATGTATATGCCATGGGATCCTTGCTTGTCCCAAGATTGGCTGGAACCTCTGGAAGGAGAATGAGACAAGGGAGAGGACTAAAATAAGGAAAATTGTTCAAAAACTATGTAAGAAAACAGTTACATTTGTCCATTACATTCCCAACTCAGGCTACCAGACAGTAGCCCTTCACCTTCCCTGATAGAGGACTAGAGGCTTGTTCTTCAGAGAAAGAGGACCAGTAGGATGTATATGTGTGTAGACACGCACACACTCTCACACACACGCATACATGAAGAGAAAGAAAGAGAGAGGTGCTGAGAAGTCCCAAGACCTATCATCAGCAAGCTGGAGACCCAGGAGAGCCCACATGTAGTTCCCTTCCACATCCAAGGACCTGACAACCAGGGGGGCCAATGGTGTCACAGTCCTAACGCTGCCAGCGCTAGACCCAAAAAGAGCCAATGGTACAGTCCAGTCCAGAAGTCAGAAAAGACCTGTGCCCCAGCTGTATCTGTCTGTCAGGAGGACTTGCTCGTCACTCAACCTTTTTGTTCTCTCTGAGCCTTGAGCTGATGGGATGAAGCTGACTCACATTAGGAATGCAGTCTGCCTTACTCAGTCTACCAACTTAAGTCTTAATCTCGTCTGGAAATGTGCTCGCATATATACCCACAGTAACATTTGGCCAAATGTCTGGGTACCCCATGGCAGGAACAAATTGCTACATAAATTTAACTATTACGGGAATATGGAAGGTCCCTGGACTGGAAGCCACTGGGCACAGTAGAGACCAAGAGGGATTCTGCCCATGTATATGGGATATTGCACACCCTCTTTGTTCCTTCATGTAGCTAGGATGCTGGCAGTCACAAATGCCTTTACCTTCCCAGCAAGAGTTTGGAAGAGTTTCTTTGGGAAACCTAACCAGTCCAACACTGAAAAGGTGTTGGCATCAGAGATTCCAGAATTAAACCATCCAGCCATGTCACTCTGTAGCAAGGCTTATACTGACAAACCCAGCCATAGGCTCAGAATCTTCAATCAGTTTTTAGCCCCTACGTTAGTCTCCTGGGGTGGCCATGACAAAATAACACAGGCTCGGTGGCTTAAACAACAGAATTTATTTCTCATCATTCTGGAGTTTGAAAATCCAAGATCAAGATGCCAGCAGGATAGGGGCACCTGGGTGGCTCAGTGGTTGAGCATCTGCCTTTGACTCAGGTTGTTATCCTGGGGCCCAGGATTGAGTCCCCCATGGAGCTCCCTGCAGGAAGCCTGCTTCTCCCTCTGCCTATGTCTCTGCCTCTCTGTGTCACTCTTGAATAAATAAATAAAATCTTAAAAAAAAAAAAAAAGCCCACAGAATTGGTTTCTGGTGGAGACTTTTCTTCCTGGCTTATAGATGGTCTCCTTTTCCATGTGTCACATCATGGCCTTTCTTCTCTTGAATGCACAGCGGGAGAGCAGGGTCTCTAGTCCCTTTTCCTCTGCCAGTCTTGTTACTTGTTTTAAGGCCCCACCTTTATGACCTCATTACCCTTAATTAACTCCTCCATTTAATTTTTTTTTAAAGTAGGCTTCACATTCAACATGGGGCTTAAACTCACCACCCTAAGATCAAGAGTCACATGTTCTACTGACTGAACCAGCCAGGTGCCACCCCCTCCCTGCCTTAATTACTTTCTCAAAGGCCCTGTATGTCCCATTGGGAATTAGGACTTCATTATATGAATTTTGGGGGAGACACAGTTTAGTCCATAACAACTCCTTACTCCATTTTTTTTTTAAAAGACTATTTATTTAGAGAGCACAAGTAGGAGCAAGGGCAGAGGGAGAGAGAGAATTTCAAGTAGACTCTGCACTGAGCATGGAACCCGACACTGGGCTTGATCTCCCAACCCTGAGATCACGACCTCAGCTGAAACCAAAAGTCAGGTTCTTAACCGACTAAGCCACCCAATCAGGGATTTTCCAGACATCTGAGGAAAGCCACCAATTAACAAGAAGGACAGAACCAAAACAAAGGAGTAGGATGAGAAGGGGGGAAGAAAGAGAGGACTATTCAGGGAGAAGAAAACTTTTTAAAAATACACGTTTGACATTCTCAGAGAAATGAGAAAAGGTATCACATTCATGACACAAGATCAGGATATCATTAAAAGAGGGAACAAAAACAATACTCAGATTAAAAACATTGCAACAAAATTAAAGATCAGTGGAGTTGTGAGATAAAATAGAGGACATCTGCCGGAAACAGAACAAAAGGAAATGAGGTAGAAAGCAGAGAAAGAAAGGGAAGTCAAGGACCAATCCAGGATAGCCCAACACTCAAATGGTAGGAATTCCAGTAGGAGTGAGGCAGGGGAGGAAGAAGCTCTCGGTGAAGTAATTCAAGGGCACTTCCTGTCACAGAAGAACACGGCAGGCCAGACAGACCACAGTCACCCTGGACCCAACATTGTGAATGAGAAAGAGACAAGCATCAAGACAAGAGGGCAACACGAGTCATGTTTGAAGGACCAGAAATCAGAATATCATCGAATGTCTTATTAGCACCCACGTGACAAATGAATGATGCCTTCTTGATTCTAGGGTGAAAAAAAGAAAAAAGCGCTTTCCATCTTCAAGTTTAATATCCCACCAAAGCATCAATCAGCATATCCCCTGCTCTGGAAACTTTGAATGTCTGGGCATCATCAAAACAGAGTACATTCAGAAGGAAGATGTAAGAGAAAGGAAACAAAACAACACAAAGCAGAGAAGAGAATCTCCGGGATGAAGGTGAAAGAGCCAAGCTGCTCATGAGAGCTTTAGAGCAACCAGACTAAATCAGGCCAGGCTTGAAAGCCCTGGGAGAAACTTCTTCAAGGAAAATGGAAAGGATAAATATTTCATGGGAATTGCATTCCTGAAGAGTGATTTAGGTAAGTGGAGGAGAATCTGAGGTTGAATTAGTGATAAACACAAAGACAAGCAGATAAAAAATGAAGATTTTTTTTTAACTCCCAGGAAAGTAAAATATACAGGAGAGGATGTATAATCATAGTTATTACACAGCTGAATTCTGAATGACATGTGCATGATGTAATTGTATTGGCAAGTGGCTATGGGAAATACAGGTAAATGTAGTGGGAAGGAGAGAGAATATCTGCCATAGTGGAAAACCAGTGGGTAGTATCTAGTATTAAAAAATTTAGGGGCGCTTGGGAGACTCAGTAGTTGAGCCTCTGCCTTCAGCTCAGGGCAGGATCCTGGAGTCTTGGGATCGATTCCTGCAGTGGGCTCCCTGCAGGGATCCTGCTTCTCCTTCTGCCTATGTCTCTGTCTCTGTATGTGTGTGTCTCATAAATAAGTGAATAAAATCTTTTTTTAAAATATAATAAAAAGGGATCCCTGGGTGGCTCAGTGTTTTAGTGCCTGCCTTTGGCCCAGGGCGCAATCCTGGAGCCCGGGATCGAGTCCCATGTCGGGCTCCTGGCGTGGAGCCTGCTTCTCTCTCCTCCTGTGTCTCTGCCACCCCCCTCTCATAAATAAATGAATAAATAAATCTTTAAAAAAATAATAAAAATAAATTCAGACTCACCATGAAGACACATTATTTACCAATATGGTGACAAATACCAAAAGAATAATAAACTAAAAGAGTTGAAGGGGAGCTACTTCTAAAGAATCAGAAAGGGGAAAGAAGCTGGGAACTGTTGAGTGCATTGACCCTTTCAATGGTATGCCTGCATAACTGATTTTGGAAAACAACTGGAAAAAAGAAACAGATGCCTATTTGGGGAGGGGGGGGTTAGGATTAACAGAGTTACTGGAACCGAACAACACACACACACACACAAAGGACCCCAGGACAAACACCGAGGCATCTCTTCCATCTGGAAATGTGTTTTAGGCACCTGTGAGTATAAAGAGCAAGGAAGATGCTGGCAATGAAAAAGAAAAAGAAGCAAGAAGAACTAGAGCATTTCTCTACAATTAATAGGTTGATAACTTCCAACAGTGCTCTGAAATTTAAAAAATAAGGAAGAAATTTATGGTTCTTGGCTCTGGTAACAGAGAAAGCCACTAGATCCAGTCACCGGGTGAAGGAAGGAGGTTAATCACTGATAAAAATGCGCGGAGCAGACATTTAGTAGATCTTTGAGTACATGGGTGCTTATTAAAATATTGGTGGGGGCAGCCTGCGTGGCTCAGCGGTTTAGTGCCACCTTCAGTCCAGGACGTGATCCTGGAGACCTGGGATCGAATCTCACATCGGGCTCCCTGCATGGAGCCTGCTTCTCCCTCTGCCTGTGCCCCTCCCACCCCGTGTCTCTCATGAATAAATAAATAAAATCTTTAAAAATAATAAAAAAATAATAAAATCCTCACAGTCAGGTAGTTGATTGAACTTCCAAGGTACTCTTGTTCTTTTGTGTCCCAAACATAAACGCACGTTAAACCTATAGGACTTTTTAAAAACAATAATAACAATAAATCATCCTCTCCCATGGAAAAGCATAAAGCAGGACACCTGAGTGGCTTAGCAGTTGAGCATCTGCCCTCATCTCAGGGCGTGATCCTGGGGTCCTGGGACCAAGTCCTATACTGGGCTCCCCGTAGGAGCCTGCTTCTCCCTCTGCCTATGTCTCTGCCTCTGTGTGTCTCTCATTAATAAATAAATAAAATCTTTTAAAAAAAAAAAGGAAAAGCAGAAAGTGTACAATATTTCTGCAATAAGTAGATGGCAGGGTCCTTTCACTTCTTAGCTCTCCCTCTTTGAAGAGGGAAGGGAAGAGGGACATTGATGTGAGGGCAGTACCCTGAGGCCCAGTGGACAGGCTTGCGCTTACTGTGAGGATGTGCTCAGGTGGTGGACACAGGCCCCCGGTGGGTGGAGAGCCTGGCTCCTCCCTCCCCGCCACCCCCAGAGTCTATAGTGGTGGACCAAGTCCAAGCATCTCATTCTGCCTGTCTTCTCATGACTTAAAACGGTCCAGCCAGTCATTTGGTATCTATACTGTGTGGGGCAGTTTTTCCCCATTTGTGAGAATATGTGTTCATTTCATGAACGCTGTTCTACAACATGGATTATAGATAATGGGGGTCGTTTGAGGTGTTGGAATGGGCTCAAGGGAAACCTCACACTTCACATTCCTCTTGCCTTGTCCTTGTTCTAATTTCACGTGCCCTCAGCGAACATCCCTCCCCCCGCCTCTGCCCCCTCACATCCATCCCCATACCTTTCTGTCCTATGAGCCTGGGGCCAACCTCAGAAATCCTCACCCACTGACTCTCTGTGCAGTAACCTTGCTCCAGAGTATCAAAAAGAACCCCCTGATTCTAAAATGGCACGGGGATGAGAGAAGGGAGAAGATTGAACTGTATATTAAATTGTCTTCTGGTTATCAAATAAAGGCTCTTTGATCATAAAGGCCAAAGATAAAAAAGAAAATGTGTATGTTTAATATATGGAACAAAAATCAGTCTATTTTTGACATAGTGCTCGAGGAGAAGATAGGTCAAAAAGCCCAGCCACCCCTGAAATGAATTTTAGACTCTTCTTATTGATGTGATGGGGCAGAGAGAGATATCAGTGATGGTGCATTGCTGATAGAAATGATTTTTTTACAGTAGGTGCTAAATTAGATGTAGAAAGTAGAAGAGTCATCAGCCCTACATTGTCATGTCTGACCTTCCAGGTCCCAGTCGTGGAATCATAATAAAAACGAGTTGTGGGCTTATCTGGAGATGCAGCAATAACTGGCACAGAACAATTTTCAAGCTTCTCTTCAAATGGGGTGACACCAGGGGTTATGCTGGGTCAGGACGGAGATGCATTGGTTTTGATCAGTTTTTAGAACTGGATAGCAGCTTATCTGTAGGTCAGAGAAATTTAGTTTCCTCCATTCTTTTTTCATCATTTCCCCCCCTGGGTGCTATGTGGATTAGCCTCTGGAAGCTGGTATGAGGCTCTGAGCGTTAATAGAGTTCGTGCAGATCCAGACTGCCCAACTCTGTATTTCATGATATTGGGCTCCCAGGCGCATCCTCATGGAATGTTAGAGCCCATAAAGGCACGTTACCATCTCTCTGCAAATAAAAGGAAGAGAGATGTGTGATGATAATACAGAAGTACAGAGCGCTCCGAGGTACTCATTAGGAAAATTCACCTTGCGTGTATTAGAGACACCTGCAAAATATTACTCTCTCCTATGTACATCTCTAATAAGGCTTCCTATTTTGGCCTTTTGTTTAATTGTATGGTTTGTCTCTACTAAAATAATTTACAGGTACCAGATGTTATTATTATGCAGGTAGATAGAAGTTAAATAAAACCATTTTTCCTCAACCTCTCCCTGATTTCAAATAATTTATAACCTAGTAAAATTTTGAAGACAAAAATAACAGTGTAGCATGTAGAAGCAAATTTGCTGCCCACACTACTTGCTAGATTGTGATGATGGCAGGGGGCTTCCAGAGTTTTAACACTGTGACTGCTAATTCTAAAATATCACTGAGAGGAAAGTTATCTTGTCATATATTAAAGGAATGTTTTAAATTTTAAAAATAACAGGGAAACCTCTTCATGCGTGGATATTCTTTATACCTATGGATTGGTCTATAAATACTAAAATTGTGTGAAAGAACATTTAACAGAAATTAGATTAAAACCTATTTGCTTTGCTTTGTCAAACTAGTTAGATTCAAAGTAACCAGAAGGAAGAGGAGTTTGGTGGGGAGGTAATATTTATTCTTGTAATTCTTGTTACTATAATCAGGTTTTTGGGCATGTTGTAAACCTAGTGTCTAATTTTCAGACAACAAATTAATTATCTGACTACATTCTGAAATGTTATTCCTTGTTACATTAACTCATTTCTTTTTAAGGGAAGGGTAATCCATGACATAGAGCAGTTGATTTTGTCCTTTCCTAATACTTTTCTACCCAGCAAAAGATACTGAAAGCTGCCATTCCCTGATCCTGTATATAACTTCTCAGTTAAAGGATTAAGCTTTATAAGACCAAACATTTTTTTAAATGTGTGTGCATAAAATATAAATGAACTGAAAGACAGAGTCCCATGGGAAACAAATTTCAAAATTCTGGAGTCTTTATGATTATTGTCTTAAACTGCCATTTATAGTCATAAAAATAATTCCATCATTAAATAAATTGGCCTCTGATCTAATAATCTATGTGAGAAACATAAACAGATCATTCGCTGGCACAGCCACTGGGTGTGAGCAGTGTTCATACCAAATACTAATACCCAGAATTTTTTAAATTCATTTAGCGAACATTTATGTACTTAATGTGTGCTTGGTTACTAGTTAAGTATAGTGAGTAGCTTCTCCCCTCTAGTTTGTTGTGTCTCGGGGCCTCATCTGGCTTGCTTTATGTCTCACCCAAGGCTTAGTATGGTCCCTGCAGCATGATGGGCATGCAGTAAATGTGTTCAATGAATGAATGTGTCATTCAATTAGTAACTAAGTTTTAGAGCTGAGAGAATGTATTTTAGATATAGAGGGTGAGGACAGAGACAGAAAAACTGATTGGGAGACTCTTGTGAGGATTGGGAAGAGCAGCAGACTGTCTCCTCAAAGAGGAAAGACCAAGGAGCAGTACGAGGTGTCAGTCCACACATGGTCTCTGAATTGTTCAGGGCAGAAGTGAGTGCATCACCGTAAGGAGGGGAGCAAGACTCTGCAGGGAGAATACAGGGCAAAGGATGGAGGAACAGAGGTGACTACAGGTGAACTGTCATGAATTGACATCCTGGAGGGAAAAAGGTGACCTGAGTGGTTAGTGTGAGGGACTAGAAGGCTCAATGAAGATAAATCCCAAATATTGTAGGACTGGGCAGAGGGTGCCATTTGCAGAGCCACCTCCCATGTGCTAGGCACTTTAATAGAGTTTTATGGACAGGGGAGAGGCCTCCCAGAAGACCCAGACATGGTTTCTGCTCTCCAGGAGACAACACCACAGCAAAAGTGGGGACAGGGTCTGTGGGAACACAGAGTTAAAAAGATTCTTACTGTTTGGTGAGGGGGGTGGTGGATACAGCATAAAAGAGGTGATCTTTGAACTGGGCTTTTCAGGATAAATTTATTTGTTACATGGACATGGTAGGGTAGGTGCTCCAAACAGAGAATAGCATCAGAGAGATGTGGACTCAAGAAAATGGAGGGTCTGTCAGGAACAAGACATGGTCTCTAGAGTTAGCGGGGACCGTGGGGCAGAGCCTGAAAATGCAAAATACTTGAAACTTGATTCTCTGAGCAGTCCGGCATCATGAAGGTTTTTAAAGAAGAGAGTGACATCAGATGACCACACATTAGAAATTTCCAGATTCTAGGCTGCAATGCAGGTCAGCTAAATCAGAATCCATGGTAGTGGGACCCGGACATCAGTATTATTTAAATCCTGATAAATAAATAAATAAATATTATTTATTAATAATAAATATAGTCCCATGTGCAGTCCCATGTGCAGCCAAGGTCACATCCCAGTGACTTAGAGCAGGGGTTGGCAGACTCTTTCTGTCAAGGGCCAGAGAGTGAAGGTGTTTGGCCTACAGGTCGCATGGTTTCCCTCGTGCCCTCCTACCCTGCCAGTGTAGCACACCGTCAGCCACAGACAGTACGTGGACAGAGGAGCGTGGCTGGGCTCCAGTAGAAGTCGATGGCGACCTGAATTTCGTATATTTTTCACGTCACCAACGTTCTTGTTCTCTGGAGGTTTTTTTTTTTTTTCCCCTCAGCTGCTTAAAATCGTAAAAACAAATCACAGACTGTGCAAAAATCGGTGCTCAGCTGAATTTTCTGCCAACTCTTGATTTGGAGGGCAAAATTGGACCCAGAAAGTCCAGGAGAGAAAACAGTACTACAGTAATCCAGATAAGAAGTCAAGTTAGCTCTCTTTTGTGGTCGGTTAGAAGGTCAGAGTGAGGATATGAGATATTGAGTTGATATTTATAGCAACTCCTGTTCTCCTGTGCTACTTTCGAGCTCCAGAGTGAGCATACAAAGGAACTTTGAGTGAGCCATTGTGTGGTAGGTAGTACTTAGTACCCTTCGCCTTTGTGTCTTTACCTTTAGAGGGATTTGTTTTATGTTGAAAGGCTGTTTCTTTTCTAACTGCTTATAATGGCTACTCATTTTGGCAACACCTCGCACTGCAGAATAGTTCAATCACCTTCCTTTCTCAAGTGACCTTTCCTTGCAAACAAACGTTCTCCTTAGAAAATAAGGTGAACTTGATATAAGAAGATATGGCTACTTACACTTTATCAGCTGAATTAATACAGATTTCCCTGTGTATACTTCCCTCCAGTATTTGTCACCCCAGTCAAGGACCTGCCAGGGTAAATGGGTAAATGGAGCCGCTGCTCCCCTACCACCCCCACTGTGAAAATGAAGGACTGATTACTGCATCTACAATTCCACTAAGGTTATTTTAGAAACCATAAAGCTTAAAAAAAAAAAAATCAGAAAAACAAAAACAAAATACCATCCAAGTGCTCCTACTGGTAGCTGCTGTGCATGAGAATCAGTGGTCCATTTCCATATTTACCTGGTTGGGTTTTTTTGTTTGTTTGGTTGGTTTTTTTTTTTGAATCTGTTACAATGAGTGAGCAAATTCACTCATCTCTTTGCTAACTTCCACTCTTAGAGCTCTGCTTTTTTCATGGCCTCTGAGACATGCTTACACTGTATCCCCCCTTAAGCCCCCCATTGTGAAAATGCCAAAAACTAAAGAACCTGCAGCACTTGTTGAATTTGCTGTAACTGAACGCAGAGAAGGAAATTCAAGAGTACAAAGTTAGCACCATTTTATGGTCTTGTCCATTACCTTCCAGATCTTACTAGGAAGGAAGAGGTGGAAAATGTGTATAGATGTAGAGCAACCTATTTTTCTTTATTTTCCCTTCTCTCCTCCCAGAACACAAAAATATTACATGTGTGTCTTATGAAGGAAAAAACAGGTGAGGTTTTAAAGTTTGTCTGTTTTGCTGAGTATTTTGGGTATTTTACCACTAAACATACTTCACATCACTGATTTTTTTTTTTACTCATTTCTGAATTTTGAGGTTCATTGTTTTAGATTCCAGGGACCTGTTCCTTCTTCTCAGAGATCTTGAATGATTATTATCCTCGTAGGGACACCATCCAAATATGTCCAATATAGAAGTGAGATTGTGATTGAGTGCTGATAACATCAAGTGCTTTTAATTAAGTTTCTGATGTTTTATACATTGATAACAAAATAAAGGTTCAGGGGTTTATTAAGTTAGCTTTCCATTAATTTTTCAGAAGTGCTCACCAAGTAGGAAACTAAATATAAAATAGCAGCCTATTCTCTGCAGCCAAAGCCTCAATGTGCCCCAGAGGAATTCCTACATAGAATTCATTTTTAAGTAAAGGAAGAGGTTGGGAAATAAGGCAAAGCTGCAGATGTATTATGGAGATTAAAAATGAAAATACTTGATAGAATTCAGAACCCAGAATAGCAAAAGCTGAAAGACAGTGAGGAATCCACCTGGAAGACAGCCAGAAAAGACCTCAGGGACCTTATTGGCTAGTGGTTCTCAACTTTGACTGCACATTGGAAAACCCAAGAGCTTTTAAGTAATACCCTTGCCTACCATCCCACCATGCCAATTGGTTTGGTGCCACTGGGGATTAAGACCAGAGCACTGGCATATTTTAAAAGTTCCTCATTGGTTCCAACCTGCAACCAGGCTTGAGAACCAGTGGCCTGATCCATATGAAGTCCAGAGCTGATTCCTCGCCCAAGGTCAGAGAGCTGTGATTTGCTGGGATATTAACCTCAATCTTCTCTTATCTTCTTACCTCCTTTATTCTGTATGCTCCCTGTGTGATCACATCCCCTCTTCTGCTTTAAATTATACCAGCAGGCTCATAACTCCCAAATCTGTGGCCCCCATCCCTCCTCCAGCACCATAACCCTTATATCTAACTTCCTCTTGTTATCTCCCCAAATGTCTCATGGCCGGCCACTCAAATGCATTCTGTTCAAACCTGAATTCCCCTCCCCCTAAAACTTACTTTTTGCCTGGATTCCTTATATAGGTGCAGGCACTTCTCTCCCCTTGGTTACCTGAGCCCCAAATCTTAGAGTCTTCACTGTTCTTCCCTCTCGTACTCTTTACCTAATGGATCACCAAGAGCTGTCCGTCCTGCCTCTGCTCCTCCTCCATCCAGCCCACCCGTCCTCACCCTAGCTAAATCTGGGATGGGATGTTGTCCTTTTCCTTTGGAGCATCACCACATCCTCTCACACCATCTCCAACCTCTAGCCTTGCACTCTTGCTCCATCTCTAACAACAGTAGGAAATGCTCTCTGAAACACAGCTGTGATCCTTCGTCCCATTTCTTACATCGTGCGCTCTAATCACTTAGGCATCTCTCTGCTCTCAGAGGACTACTTCCTTCCTCCCTGTTCTCCATGAGCCTACATCCAGGCCTACTTTCCTACAGTTTATAAATGGCATAATCTATCTATAGACCCAGTTCTTTTATTTCTGCTTTTATCAAAAGCTGAACTCTCCAGTAAGCTGTCATATTTTCCCCTTTCAACCAAATGCTGTCACATTACAGGCTGAGTGTAAGAAGTTCAGCCTTGCCCACCCTCTGACAGCGGGAACCTGCCCCTGCAGGAAGTATAATTGAAGATCCCAAGGCAAACCTCAGACCTACTTGATCATCAGACCACGGCTTTGGTGGTTAGTGCCTTCACTCACCTCTTAAGGTTTCCTGGCTACTTCATTTCCTATCCCTGACTTTAGTGTCTCATTGCTTCTTGCTAAGCCCTATCCTCACTGCAGTCTCCTAGTTCCTGGCCAGTTTCACCAAGGACCCCTGAGCCCCTCAGGCATTTGTTTCTATCTTGTACCTCTTTGCTATTTTGTCCCTTCTGCCTCAGGATGTATTTCTCTGACTTCTCTACTAAATGCCTATTCCTGGCAGGTATTAACTGACCAGTTCTTGTTCCTTGGCATTTATTTCCTAGAATTTTGACCTCGGTCTCCTTTTAAAATTTGCTTAGAACCCAAGTCTCCTAGCACCCCCCACCCCCCCATCATCGATTGCCTTACTGTCTTAAGTGCCCCTGCATGGCACAAAGATCACTATTCAAGAACCTGCTAGCCCAGTTAATGAGTTGTCTTGGCTTCTTATCTTTTCACGTTTACTTTCTGCTGCTACTGGCCAGTCAGTTGGTTAACCATTTCTCAGGTTCGCTGCAACAAAGGGACAAGGAAAAATAAGCGGCTTGAAACTCTCCCTTCTTAGCATATCAGTTATACTTTTGTATTTAATCTGTGTTAATGGTTGCCCTAGAGTTTGCAATACACAGTACCAACCAATCCCAGCAAAAAACATCCACTTTGATGTAACACAACTCAACTGCAGGGGTAGTATGAGTACCTTATAATAATAACACGATCATCTTTTTTTTAAAGGTTTTATTTATTTATTAGAGAGAGAGCACGCATGCATAAGTGGAGTCAGGGGAAGGAGAGAGGCAGAGGGAGGAGGAGCAGACTCTCCACTGAGCAGGGAGCCTGACCAGGGCTCAGTCCCAGGATCCTGATATCATGACCTGAGTCACCCAAGCCCCCCAATAACACAATTATCTTAATTTCTTTCTCCAACCCTTACTGTCATTGTCATTCATTCCACATAAACATAAGCATATATAATTGAATACATTTTTGTTATTATTGTTCCACATACACTGTTACCTGCTAGATCAATTAAGAATAAGAAAAAAAAAAAAACTTCTTTTACCTGCACTTGCTCTTCTCCACTTATTCAGTGCTCTTCCTTCAGATCCAGATTTCTGACCTATGTAATTTCCTTCTCTCCAAAGAACTTCTTTTAATGTTTCTTGCAGACAAAGTCTACTATAAATAGATTCTCTCAATTGTTGTTTCTCTGAGGAGGTTTTTATCCATTCATTTTTGAAGGATAATTTTGCAGGGTACAGGATTCTAAGTTGGTGGGGTTTTTTTTCTCTCAACACTGAATATTTCTCTCTCTTCTTGCCAGCAAAGTTTCTGAGAAATCAGATATGGTTCTTATCTTTGTTCCTCTGTAGATGAGGAATTCCAACCCCCTTTGGCTTCTATCAGAAAGTTTTCTATATCCTTGATTTACTATAATTTGAAAATAATATGCCAGAGAATAGGATTCCTTGGCATTTGTTGTGCATGTTGTCTGAGCTTCCTAGGTCTGTAGTTGGGTGTTTGACGTTAATTTGGAGAAACTCTCAGTCATTATTGTTTCAAATATTTCTTGTGTTCCTTTCTCTCTCTCTTCTTCTGATGTCCCCGTTATGCATATTTTACACCTTTTTTAGCTGCCTACAGTCCTTAGATATTCTGGGTTTTTTTGTTTGTTTATTTTTTGTTTTTGTTTTTTTTCCCCAATCCTTGTCCTCTCTTCTTTTTGGTTTTTGAGGGTGTTATATCTCCAACTCAGAGACTTCCTCAGCCATGTCCAGTCTACTAATAAGCCTGTCAAAGACATTCTTCATTTCCATTATAGTGTTCATCTCTAGCATTTTAGGGAGAGAAATTTGGGAGAGGTTCATTCTTAGATTTCCATTTCTCTGCTTACATTTTTCATCTGTTCTTGCCTACTGTCTACTTTATCCATGAGAACCAACAACATATTTTAAATTCCCAGTCTGATAATTCCAGCACTCTGCATGTCTGCTTCTGAAGCTTGGCCTAGCTCTTCAAATTGTTTTTTGCTTCTTGGTATGTCTTTTAAATTTTCTGGATAGCTGCACATGATGTGCTGGGTAAAAGGAACTGCTGCAAATAGACCTTTAGTACATGATGGTGAGGTGTGAGGACAGGGGAAGCATTCTAGAGTCCTATGATTAGATCTCAGTCTTTTTGCAACCCTGTGCCTCTGGACTGTAAGCAGGTGTTTCTCCTTCCTCGGTGTCTTTCCTCCCTCCTTGGGTGTTCCAGGATGGCTTAGTGGGCTGAAATTGAGTATTTTCCCTTCTCAGTTTAGCTAGACTCTGCTAACACCCCAGCAGGCTAGGCTCTGTTGTATTTCAAAATGCTTCTTTTTCTCCTCCCCCTGCCAGAAGCCACAGGCACTTTTCCTTCCATATGTGTTACCAGAGCCTGGTTGAGCTCCTGGAGGTAGATCCCCCAGTGTTGTAGACCACCCACTCCTGCCCCATGACTGGCACACCCCATGACTGGAGTTCCTAACAGAGTTGTCTGCGCTTAGCCTCCAGCAGCCGGTCAATTAAGGCTCAGGTTTTCCTACTCAGCACTGGTTCCTGGGGCAGCTTCATGCTCTGGGAAGCCGCATTCCCCACGTCGGCTTACAGGTCTCTCACCGTTCCGGGGAGTGTTTCCTTCTTTCCCTCCCTTGTGCATCCAAGACAGAGTTCTTGACTTTTCAGTCTGTTCAGCTTGTTCCTTGTTGAGCCCGGAGTGGTGACTTCCAAGTTCTTTATATGAGGAGCTGACAATAGGAAGTTAGGGCACTGAAACTCACACCTGCTCTTTTGGCTTCTTACCACTGAGTATCCTGAAAGATTTACATCTTATGATTTACAAGTAGAGGATAAGTACAGAAAACATTGGATTCATTTGGGGAGCCCAGAAGTTAAACTGTGGATGTTGTTACAATTTAATTGATTGTATAACCTCACCTTCAAAATACAGATTTTCATTGCATGTGGAGCCTCTTTCAGATCTAACTCCTTGAGTCCCTTTGATAAAAATTGAAATGATTCCATTGTCTGGAAACCTGAACTGTTAAAAATGCTCCACTGGGGGCTTGAGTTTCATTTGGTTTTGTCTGAAAAGGAGTTTAAGCGTGGATATTAAAGGGGTCGTCAGTGTTTTCTGTTCTTGACGAGTGAAATATAAAAGCAGTTTAGGAAAATACTTCTAGGATAGAGATTCTCCCAACTCTGAAGGTTTTACCAAATTTTCAGACTGCCTCATCTTCTAAACCCAGCTGCAACCCACACCAACTGCAGGGCTCGGTGGGCAGTTACTCTGTAATCCCTTTACCTCTCTGTGGCCTGTTCCTCCGGAAGCGTGATGAAGGGGACTCGAAGGTCCCCCATACGGTTCTATGAAAGATGTCCACCATACTCACTGTACTCGGGCCGCCCTCATTCCAAGTTCATCATACACCTTGTTCAACATGTTTACTTTTTAAATACTCAGAGAATTATCAGGTGGTTACATGACAGAGATGTTTGTTTTCACAGGCTAAACAGTGGGAGGTAGTTTAGACACACACTATGATGTAATAGGAAAGTGTCTAATTATTCCATTTTTGGCTCAGCTTTTAGTTTCAGGTAAAACTGCTGATAGCAAGGCTCAACAAGTTTTGTAGCTTAGCATTCTTAGCACTATCTGCATGTGAGTTACTGGCTCACTAGCAATAATGGCCATGCGTTAGTCCCCAGTACACGAAATCTTCTCCTTGGCTTTAGCACTAGAGTTTAGTAAAGGATCTCAGCATCTCTGTCATCAGCAGTGTGGTTACAGAAAGCTCCAAAAGTGCCATGTGTATTTCAGCGTGCCCTACAAGCTGACTTGTAATATTCTCTGTCTGAACATAGAATCCCAAAAAATAAAATCCTAGAAGCAAAAGAACTAATGGTTCTTTTGCCTGGTTTGTTCATCCTGCTGTGTTAGGGTACAGGTTATGATTGGTCCTTGAACTGTCTTCATTGAGTAGAAGGAGCAAGGAATTTTGCTCAGTAATTGTTTTTTTGGTTTGGGGACAAGGGACTGTGGCCAGAAGTAGACATGGTCCAAGATAAAGATTCAAGATCTGGGATGGCTAACTATTTCTGTAAAGGGCCAGTGAGTAAATACTTTAGCATTAATGGTCTGTGTGATCTCTGTTATAACCCTTCAGTGCTGCTGCTGTAGCATGGAAGCGGCCATAGAAGTACATAAACAAGTGCATGTGGCTGTGTCTCAGTAGAACTTTACTTACAGAAACAGGTGGTGGATGAGATAGGCCCATGGGCCATCCCCTATTCTAGATCCCTGAACATAGACCACTGAGCTGTTTGATTCTGACCTCCAGGAAAAAATAGCAGTAGTTTCCACTTATCTGAACTAATACACATAACCTTCAGTATTCCTAGCCAAGACTTCACCGTATTTGTATGTGATAAATTCGTTGTCAGAAAGAAGAGCATTTTTTCCTTGCTGGCTTCTTTGGGGGCTAACCCAAAATGTATTACTTATTTGTCATTTACACCCCACTTCCTTCCCAAAATAATTTGAGGTAGCTTATAGTAAAAGGCATGTATAGGTTTCAGCTGTCAAAATAGAGATGTAAATCTAAAACCACATGAAAATGTCACACAAAACAACCTCTGAATATTCCATTTCCACCCTCCAGCTCAAGCTGGTAGCTCAACCTTTTCGAGACTAAACAGTCTTTCGGACACCTCCTAAATTGAATACTGATGTTCCATGTTTTATCTTTTCTAGCATAATTTCCTTTCTGAAAAAATTTTTACCCCATGTTTTATAGTGAGTCTTCTACCAAAGGAAATGTTAATATCCGTCATTTTTCTTCTGATTGAAGTATAAGCCAAGAACTGTTATACAATGAATCGAGTACATGGAAGGAAAGAGAAAATTGTAAGCTAACGAAAACTTTGGTGAGCAAGTGACCTATTCAGAACAAATTTCAGGGCTCTTGGAGAGTGGAGACTATATCCAATCAGTTAGAGGCTCATCCCTGCTCTGTGGGAAGGAGTGTTATGTTACTTTAGAGTTAGGATGGTCAGAAGCCCACTTACAAGGTGCACGGGGGAGGTGAGGATTTGGGCTGGCAGCAGGGATGGGTGATTTCTGGTGGGTGATGCAGAAACAAAGTCAAGTGATTTGATGCACTGCCAGCTGGAATTGTAACTCCAAAGGTAATTCTAAAATAGGAAAATTGGTCTATGGGACAACAGTGAGTGTGTACAAATGACTCTAATATAAAATCCTAATTAATACTAGATTCAGCTGCTTAGCCAAGTGGCTGCTGAAGGTCATGTAAAGCCCAGGCCGAGGGTCTGCTTGGATCCCTGGCCCTGGGGAGGTGTGTCAGGTATGCTCATGCAGATGCTGGAATTTAAAGGAAAGAAATATGGAAATACTTCCCCAGAAAACCTGTGTACCAGGCAAGGATTCATTCACAAGTGAAGACAGAAGCAGCTCAGCTAACAACAGCAGAGTAGAGCCAGAAGCAAGACAGGGGGAGTATTAAGGACAAACAGACTACTGCCAGAATTGCAAGATATGGTAGTGGGCTAACTCTATGACACTTCAGAAATTCTATAACTAGCCTCTGGGAAGATGTCCAACATCCATTTTAAAGATATTTGATCTGCTCTGTGAGTCAAGAAATGTTCTAACCTTTAAATGGAAAAGAGAAATTAAGAATTTCCAACTTAAGCTGCAGTCCCTTCTCTTGTTCACTCTTGGTAAGAAGGCAGATTGGGGTAGTGTTGGGAGGGTGGAGGCAGTTTGTCATTATCCATCAAGGTGATTGGCACGGCATGCTCTTTGACTCTGCATCTGCACTTGTACAATATATCTTTTTTGAAAAAAATGCATACCGTCAAGCTGGCAAAGATGATCATTTCATTAAAAAAATGAGATGCAGAAAAAAAGTTGAGATTTCAGAAGTGTTGTGACTTCAGTACTCCATATAAGGGATTACAGATCTGGTTATACAAGTGTTTAAGTTTGGCAAGGATAAATTGTGATGTGGAAAAAGTAAATTTTAGGACAGCATATAAAGAATGATCCCTTTTCTTTGAAAGTAATAGTTCAGCATCTGCCATCAGCTCCGGTTTTGATCCCAGGATCCTAGGATTGAGTCCTGCATTGGGCTGCCTACTCAGCTGGGAGTCTGCTTCTCACTTTCCCTCTGCCCCTCCTCCTGCCCGTGCTCTCTCATGCACACACTCTGCTTTTCTCAAATAAATAAGTAAAATCTTCAAAAAAAAAAAATAAAGGAAAGTAATAATTGTATGTGAAAATATATGCACAGAAGATCTAGAACCATGTGCAAAATTTCCTGTGGTGGTTATGGTGCGTGGACAGTTTGAAGTGTTTGAGAAAACAAGCTGCTTCTTACAGCCGACCATAAGTGAACCCCACCCTCTCTTCACTGTCACAGACACTGGAGGAGCAGGAGGTAGAGACAGTCTTCAAGTAGTGGGTTCAGCTTGAGAAGAACATGTCATTAGCAGTGAAAAGATGTTATATGAGGCTTTATGTCATCGTTATAAACAAATACACATTGGGTAGTGTGTGTGAGACACCATGCAAGGCACTTGAGCTATACAACAGGGACAGAACAGAGCAGCCTCAAACAGACAGAACCCAGGTGTGACAAGGAAGCCAGGTGGAAGGTATGTTTAATTGGATGCATATTGGTGCCCAGGTCAGAGTAATAGCCATTTGTATTAAAATGAAATCGCAAGTGTCCTAAATGGGTTTAAGTTTTCTTTCTCTTCAGTTTTCTTTCTTCATTTTAGCCTCCAAATGATGTGTTTAAAAATAGAGTTTTTCAGGATGATTAGTGTTTCAACTATGAAATCATAGGAAAAGGTCACCTGGCTGGCATGTGGCCACGACCCACAAAACCATCAAGTGGCTTTGGTTTCTTATTGCAACTATGTATCCCAGATTGGCCCTGTAGCCCCTCACTTTGCCTGAGGAAGAATCTCTAAACAATATCTTAATGCAGGTGGATAGGTAAACAGAGGTGTAGATAGATGGATAGATAAATAGGTACATAGATACATAGATACATAGATACTTATGTATGTGAATATTTTTGCCACCTGTAACTTAGATGTTTGCATTTTCTTCCACAGAAAAAGCAAAGAACAAAAGATCTTTCTCGGGTATTCCATTCTTACAATCCATATGATCACAAGGTAAGAAAAGTTTGTTATTTGTGTGTTGGGTAGAAGTCTTTCTGAACATAAAGCACAATTCTCACCAGTAGATAGTGATTTTGAAGTATGTTTTCCAATTACACTTATGTTCTCATTTTGTCAACTCTTTATCTAAGGAAGTCAGAAAATCTTTATTTCTGACCTAAAATAATCATACTTCATTCATATTAAAATCTACTCACACATGTTCTGGAATCTCAAAGATGATGTAAAGGCAGACTTGTGGGTGTAATTTATTTGGTTGTTTGTTTTTTCCAAGCACTGAAGTGATGGACTTGACTTTGAATTGGTAAAGATAGTTGAAATAGTAATTGCCAACTCTGATTTTCCATAGCTCTTGATAGTTATTTTTTCGAAATAAAATCCATAATAGAGCAGTACATAATATCTGAAAGATCGACTGCCAAAAGTTTTGCTGCACAGAAGACCAAATATCACCATGACTCGTATGAATTCATCCCCCAGCTTTATAAACCCATGGCCAGTGTTGGTTCATTCGTACCCCATGCTTTTCACTCCCTGTATTTCTAGACATCTTTTTACTTAGAAGCATTTCACCAAATATTTGTAAAAGATAAGAACTCTTTAAAAAAAAAAAAAGCACTTCTGTTTTTAAAGAAAATGCTCAACACCACATCATCATAGGGAAATATATTACAAGATTCCCGAGACTTGTGCACAACTTCTATATCATGGAAGGTTCTAGTAAATCTGTTAATTTGAGGGATTTCAGAAGCGAACAAAAAATTTGCACACTTGAAATGCTAATATAAACTTAAATCTTTATCTATGAATTTACAAGGAGACATGTGGTGGGGATTTTTTAACTAGCCAAAATAAGTAGTGTGAAAACTATTTTCCTCAGTTGAGAATTACTGGAGATGTCTGGATTCAGGAGGAAAAACTGTGCCAGTTGTTCATAGAAGTTGAAAGATTTTCAGTAGCTTCTGGTGTTTCTATAGTGACCAATTGACTTTCAGCACCAACAATTTGTGAAAGAGGTGTTTATGCTTCGTGTGACCATGGTAATATACAGTACTAAAAATTATAGCACTTCCAGTTGCATTTTTCAAGTTAAACCAATCACTTTGCAGAATATGGCAATTTGTTTGAAAGAGATCAGGAGAGCCAGTAATGCCTGACAAGTAGCGAGAGAAGGTGCAGGCTGATAAGTAATACGCCAGCAAAAGGGAAGGAGATTGGCCAGGTTCCTGATAGGAATGTTGCTGTTTTTTAGATGAAGCCATTTAATTAACATAAATGCAGCAGTGGCTAAAGTTAAATTCAAGAACAACAAAAGGCTGTGACAAATCAAAGGTTTTGCCTGACTTGTCTAAATCTTGCCCACTTCTAACATTTTTTAATTCACAGTTAAGGGAAATTCCATTATCCTTTTATTAGAACTCTTAATGGAACTTGGCCATTTGCAGCTTCTACCAGCTTCCTCTTCATATCCTTTGTGGCATTGTATCAAAGTCACCTCAGGATTATTTTGGCTTCTCTTGTGAAAACTCCATTCCTCTACAAATTAGTCATTGGGCAATGAGGAATTGAATGTAAATGCTAGATGGGGTTCCTTTTGATCTTTCCTTTAAGATCGGTAATAAATGGTAATAAATTATCGTAAGGAGCTAGAGTGCTTGATGAGTGATTTTTGAAGTTCCAAAGGTTTGGCCTGTTGGCATTCTGCTTTATTTTGCATGTGGAGGGATGGAAACGGGGAACATTTCCAGGCAGCTCCTGCCGCGTTCTCTACCTCCATCCAGGCACGCCTCATCGGCTCACTGTCAACCTTTTCTTCTGTGGATGAGTGTCTACAAAGACTAGCATCACAGGGATTGAGTAACATACATTCTTTCTCATTAGAATATCCCTTTTTCTCCCCTCCATAAATAAAATACAAGGGGGTTGCAATTCAAGTTGCTTTGTCATTTTAAGTACCCAATTATATTCGAACAAATTAGCTCTCGAAGCGGATAGGTTGTAGCATAAAATGTTTCATAAGATGTGGTTAGAGTTGGCTAAACATCTCAAGCTCAGTGAGATTTCTATAGTGATCTTTAGGTTAAATATATACATACATTATAAATCAAAGCTTATATAAAATACAGGCTTTCTGCAATTTGCTTTTAAAAAAAGAATACAGGGCAGGGAGTGGGTAGGGTACAATAAAATCAGATTGGCCGTGTGTTGATGATTATTGAAACTGAGTGATGAGTTTATGGGGTTCATCATGCTATTCTGCTTGCTTGCTTGCTTTTTTTTTTTTTTTTCATGATGGAAATTTTCCTGGGAGTGAATGTTGTGGCATTCTTTTCCTTCTCTAGCTAGATTCCTTTTATTGTTAATTTTTCCCTTGACGTAAATTTATACCAAAGAAGGAACACTCAGCATTTCAGTGGGTTGGTTATGCTGAGTACACTCAGAAATGCAGCTCCTGGTCTAAAGTTGGCATAATTTCCTGGGGCTTCATCCCAAATTATAGTGGGTCACTTAAATGATAGCCTAGCTTGCTAGAAACTGTTAAGACAGTGGTAATTACAAAGGATAGTTAATACAACCGTAGTGTTCTCAGTAAATCAGTTATGTTTGCTCTTCTTTCCTCCCCAACGCCCCCAACCCTACCAAGATTGCTTCTGCCTGACCCCAGGCACAGGAAAGTCACCAGGTTAAACAAATGTGTTGTTTGAGTGAGGCCAGGTGCACTTCTTAACCATACTCTGAAGCCATTGTTTACGTTGTAAATGGTCAGTTGGTTTTCTCTCAAATGCTGTTGCAGAAAGCAAATAAAGCTTAGAGCAAAATGTGCACTCAGAACGAGTCTTAAGGAAAATATCTGATTTATTTTTTATACTCTAAGACAAATTTTGCTGGAGATGAGAAGAATTTCATTTTGGAGCATTATGTCTGGTTCCATGACCATTTTTTTAAGAAAACAATATTCAGTTCTTATACTACAGACTTGGACAGAATGGCTTGACACAAAGCTAATTCCCATTTTTCTGTCATAATAAAAGGGAACATTGGTAAAGAGTATCCAAAGCAGCGGGTAATCTGATTTTGTTTTGTGCACTGTATGCTGTCCTCTGTTATTTTAATAAACACATAATAAACATAGCTTGTAATTTCTGAAAACGCATCATGCTGACTACCAGGAAAGGTTACAGGTCCAGAGGCCTTCCATGTCACTAGAGTTGAATTTTTTCTTTGGATAAGTTATGGGTAAGTAGAGTAGTAGGCTATAATTAGAACACTTTTTATTAAAACCCTGCTTATTAGCATGTGCTTTCTGTCTCTGGCCTGAAAGAAGTATTGCCATGCATATTAAAGATCTCCCTCTCTCTCTCTCTTTCCTTTTCTTCCCCCCATTTTTTCTTTCTTGTTAGATTTTATCAGAGCTATGTGTTCAGGGGAGAAATCTCAGTTTATTAGCTAAACAAAGATGTTTATAATCTGCTAATGTAAAAAGCTATTATAAAACATGAAGATGCTTGGAAGGAAAAAGCATACAATTCTGTTTCAGTCTATAGTGGTTTTTAACATCTGCATAATGAATTTTCTAAATACAGTTAATCTGCATAATTTTATATATATTCCACCATTAAAAGTGAGTCTTTAACCCATCACCACTGTTATAGGTTCTGTATTTTGTGAAGTGGGCATCTCATGTTCTTTCAGTGACTATTATTATTTTAATAATTTTCTACATTCATGGACACAAATGAATGGACACATGTGAGAAGAAATGTCATCATAAAACTATGTTGGTAGAAAAAGCTTTTCTTCCGTCAACCTTATTTTTTGGTGGCTAGTGTTATTTTAATGATTTTTCTGCAGACACAGACATACATCAGCTAAACTATAAACAGTTCATATGTGCTCCCCAAAACAGCTACGTATGGATATGCTTGATGAGTTAGCACTGGAGCAATTAGAAAACAAATCCTAGTGCTTTGCACAGCCAGAGGCCTTTGATGCAAGAGTTTCTGCTCTCTGAAACCCGGCTCAAAGTCTGCAAGTCTGCCAGCCCGCCAGCCAGGACCCAGCCTGTCCAAATCCTGGCTTAATTCTCTCTCCCCACCTCATTACTTCTTCAAGTCCTCCCATCCACAAGCCATCCACTTTTAAAAAGAATATTTCTAACAAACATAGATGTCTGGTTTCCCTAAAAACAATCAACCCTAGCAGCAGTCACAGAGAGAGTGGTTATTGCTTCAAGAAGCCAGAGCTCCATTAAAAAGTGGCGGCATACTAAAGTGAAGGCAAGGGCAAGGCCATAAAGATACTAAGTCATTAACAAAGGAACGCCAAAAGTACAGCTTCCCAGGACCAGTTAATTTGGACCCAAATACCCAGAGATCCCTACACAGTTTAGTAGTCCCAGAGTGAAATAATTGGACCTAAATTACATCAAGAAGCAGATGTTTTAAAATAGAGCTTGTCTATTTTTAGAAACATTGCTATTTTAAGGATAGATATTATTTATCTTAGAAAGTCTAGGAATAGCTGATTTTTAAAGGTTAGGTTGAATGAAGTATTACTATAGAATGCAGTTTAATAACAGAGAAATGGTAAGAGTGGTTGAACATGTGTTGGTCGTTGGGTAAAGGACCACAAACGTGTGTGAGCAGAAAAAATGAGGATAGGATCCATATTCCCCCCAAATTACTTATTTATATAATTCTGTAAAAATATTAAAGTATATGATATTTTTATCTAAAGATTTATGCTAGGCATAACTTGAGTAGAAGAATTGTAAGTAATATACAAATACAGTGCATTTTTAAGTGTAATACTAAATATACGAAAAAAGGTCTATGTGAATTTGCATCACTCATGCTTCCTAAGACTACCTGAAGCACTGCTATTAATTCAAACACATCTGGGAATTCATGTCTTCTAGTGTACAGTGAAATATGGTTTAATAAAAAGTGTAAAAAAAATATTGTTTGTGGTTTCATGTGATCAGAAGCATACAGCAAAAATTTATTTTAAAAGTCTTGGGGGAAAAAAGTCTTGGGTCATACCACCATCTTTCCTTCCCCAAGAGACTGTTCACCTCTGTGACATCAAGTTTCATAAACACATATGTCATACCTGGAGCAAAAGGGGCAGTTGCACTTTAGAAATCCTGTATTGATCTACATTTCTCCATTAATCAGATTCGCCTAGTGATTTAAGATAACAAAAGTCACTTTACCCAGCTCTCTCTGTTCAAAGAATAATGGCCATTTGACGCAGTCCCGAGGCAGCCACAGGATTGTCAAGCCTTCATTATTCCCTGTGCTTTGAGGAACATAATGTAGCAACAGAGTGCCTTGAGTGGTTCTTCTCGAGAGGGAGATGGGAATTTGGATCCCTGCCTGCTGGCCCCGTTGAGCTCTGAGCTATCTGCTGTCTGGAAATAGCATATTCAGTTTTTAATGGATCCGGCACTCTATGATAGCCAGATTTTCATGGCACATGCGGATAAAGAAACAAGTTATTGATTTGGCATGTTTATGCCATGCTTAAAACAGTTCTCCGCAGCAGATTGTCCAAAGCCATTTGTGCACTTAACTCTCTTCCCCATTGCTGGCAAAGACTAAAAAATGTTTAAAAAGTCATTTCAGGGATGTTGCTAAATATCAGGAACAAGTGGATAAATGTCCAGCTGATTAAGTGGCCGTATTATTGTAACACATGCCGTACTAACACCACGCTCAGGAGATGGCGTTGATGCATGGGGAAGCCAGTACTCCAGTAAGTAGCAAACCATTCTCATGGGCCCTGGGAGCTCTACTCTAGAGCCAAATGACTAACTCAGCCTCAAAATAAAAGGCATAACTAAAGCGCTCCCTTGGTGGAAAATCTGTGCTCCCGTTTGTTAAAATGTCTTTCCTCTCAAGGTGATCATATACTTGTTACCAAAGAGACAGACATTGTTCGGCTGTGTTTTATTTTTTATTTGTATGTGTGTTATTTCAGCAGTAGATGTATCTAACTCCCCTTTTGCTTCCTGATCCATGTCATCCTGACCCAAAGCCACTTCCCTCATTTTTAACCCTCCTCAGCTTGTGATTCAAGTGCAGTAAGTCATGTTTCCTTGAGCCTACCCTTGCCAATGGATTCTGTGTATTTTTCTCTTTTCCTTCTAAAATGACATCTAAAAACTAAACCTTTTTTTATTTTTTTTACACATTAGTTTATGTTGTGACTGTAACTGCAAGGATGGAGGGTATGGAAGTATGTGTCAATGGCAGAGATATTTCCAGGGCCTGAAGGACTGACAAAGAGAATGGAATCTGAGTGGACCTTTTATTATTATTATTATTATTATTATTATTATTATTATTATTATTATTAAACTCTTTGACATACACCATGTAACTGGCGCTATTCTCAAAGCTTTATGTATATGCATACCTAATTTACTCTTAATACCCAGCCTCTGTGATGAAAACTCTCAGTATCCCCTATTCTACAGATGAGGAAACAGACACAGAGATTCAGTGACTGCTCAGAGTAGGTTACAGAGCAGTCTCCTATGTCACCCCTGACATAGGAGCTGAAAAGCCCGAGTGTAAGATACTCTAATAAAAGGTAGATTGACAGCTTAAGCCCAAGGTCAAAGTGGGTCTTACCCTGTCTCTTTCCCCAACTTCCAAGTCTAAATTTAAATAGGTAACCTCTAGTTAGAAAGAGGTGTGAAAAGGAATAAGAGAAACAGAAGTCAGAAGTAGGGGACAAGCATTGAGGATTCCATTGAATGACCTCCTGGTAAAGCAGACAGTAGAGCAGCCAAGCTGATCATGAAAACCAGCACTGTCACCTCCACTCTCCATCCACCCCACCCCACCCCCCACCCCCGCCCACCTGATTGATTCACCATCAGCCTGGGGCAAAGACATCTTGAATAAAGCCGGTGTTGGGGCTAATACCATCAGAGACCAACAGATCAAGCTCATCCTGCGCGCTCCATTCCTCCTAGAGCCCTGTCCAACTGGCTTTCTTCCTTGACTCTTCACTGTGCAGCTGAGGGCGGGGCAGGTGTGGCTGACAGCCCAAGGCTTCACACCAAAGGGTAGGAATTCTTTAGGACCAACACAGCAGAAGGTGTCCAGGCCACAGAAACAGGGTCAGTCAGAGTCTAAATCACTGAGAAAGGTTGGGGAGAAAAGGAGAAAATCCTGTAAAGCCAGGACACATCAATAGGAAACTGGCAGCAGGGCAGCTAGAAACAGGTAAGAAGGTGTCCCGTTCATTTATCCAGACACCAGCGGGCATTCATGACTTCCTTTAACAGGCAGGTAGGGTCGTGATGCAGAAGATGGAAAGTTTCCCAGATCCTGGGATAAGAATGTTGTATTTAGTAGATTACTCTCTCTGTGTCGCCTCTCCACCCACACACTCTCAGAAATACTAGTAACCGAGTAGAAAGCAACGTTCACGATGAAATCCTTTGCCAACATTCAGCTTAAAAGTATTGATAAAAAATAATCAAAAGAAGGTCTACATAGATATGGCAGTTAGCGTACTTTCAAATGATTTCTCAAACCTCAAAGAATCTCCGTTTTTACTGCCATTGGTTGTATGCCGCCTCTGCAAAGTTCACTAGCATCAGGAAGAAATGAGCAAAGGGCAGAGGAGCTAGAGCATGGGTACTACAGCCACCCCTGGGCTGCCTCCCACTGCTCCAGCAGCCACCCCGCTCGTCCTCCATCGGCAGCCTCTGCACCTGCCTAACCCTGTTTTGTGCCTCCTCGCCACTGTGCACTACCCACTTACCAACCCTTCCTGTTTCCACTGGGATGATGTGTCTGACTAGCACAATATCCACTGGATATGTTAGGCTTGCCGGAATTAGCAAATATAAATGCAGGACACCCAGTTAAATTTGAATTTCAGATAAACAGTGATCATTTTTTAATATAAATTATGTCCCATGCAATAAGTGGCACATTGTTATATTAAAAATGTATTCATTCATCTAAAATTCATATGCAACTAGGTGTTCTCGTTTTATCTGGCAACCCAGGCTGCATGTGTATGACATATTTCACTTTGGCAAGTTGAGATAGAAAGGTGAAAAGAAAGTCCAAAATGGAATGAAATTTTTTAAAAATGATTTTAAAGCCTTGCCTGCATTTAATGTGAAGGACGTGAGAATGTGTGTTCCTGTTCCTCATCCCATCCTTATTTGTATAACATGCCTGGCCTCCTCTCAAAGGCTGACACCTATGTCAGATATTTTAATTAAGAAGATAGAACAGGGGCACCTGGTGGGTCAGAGGGTTAAGCATCTGCCTTCAGCTCAGGTCATGATCTCAGGGTCCTGAGATCGAGCCCAGTGTTGCGCTCCCTGCTTGGTAGGGAGTCTGCTTCATCCTTTCTCTCTGCCCCTCCTCCTGCTTGCACGTACATGGTCTCTCTCTCTCCCCAAATTAGTAAATAAATAAATGATCTTAGAAAAAAAAAAGAAGAAGAAGATAGAACCTACCAGAGGAGAAGTGGGGGGGGTGTGTGTGGGGGAAACAGGTAATGGGGGGGTAAGGAGGGCACTTGCGATGGCACCAATGATGTATGCAAGTGCTGAATCACTATATTGTAAACTTGAAGCTAATATTACACTGTATGTTAAGTAACTGGGATTTAAATAAACACTTAAATAAAAAAAAGAAGATAAAACAACTTGTTCAATTGACCTTAGTTCTCTAAAATCTTATAATAATGTTTTAACCTGGGAAGTCTGTCTGGAAAATTGCTTAGAAGACACAAACAGAAGTTAAATTAAAACGTACCCATACTTTATTTTCAAAGAATGAGGATTTTCATTTCCCCCCTGAAAAAGTACACTTTGTTTCTCAGCAATATGTTTTATCATAAAATATAATTAATGACTTCTTCATAGCCGAAGTTGTTTCTATTGAGATACACGGAGAAACATTAATGCTAGTGATGCTCACAGCCGGCACTGAGGGCAGGCACTAGAGAAATGAGGAAGCTAGTTCTGCCTTTTACTTTTTTTTCTCTTTAGCTCTACTGCTCAAGTTTTAAGACTGTCGAGAGTCCTGTGATTGGTGGAGTGTGGGTTGATGCTGTTTGCAGAATGGGCTCCCCAGGCCTGGCCTGTGTCTTCCTCAGCACATTATTAACAGAGGCTGAAAGGCCCCAGTCTGTGCACCGCTCTCATGTGATTACCAACCTGCCATACACATTCTGACTTGCACAATTTCCAGAATTCTGTTGACCAAGGATAGTGAAATGCAAGTATTTCCACGGGCCAATAATTCATTTTCTCAAGGGTTTTTGCGCAAGATTAAGAAGACAGGATTACAGTTAGCGTCTGTGGTGCTTCTTTAGTGTATACATTAACACTCTTCTCTTGAAATTGGAAAACTGGAATTCTAGCATCTGGGGAGAAAAAAGTTAACTAGCTTCTTCTAATGACTGTTAATATTTTCCATTATTCAACACTACCTTTGGGTGCCTTTCAAAATTCCAGAGATATTTTAAACGCACACGTGTCAAATAAAAATAAAAGAGTTTTAAAAACTCAAGTTCTTTTTAATTTAGCTCCGTTAATATATGAAACACACGTGGGTAAGAAGGGAGACTATCCCATTTTTAATTACCGTAAAGTATAATAATCAGCTACTGTGCATTAAAAAAAAAATCTTCCTAATTCAATTTAGGACTTTTTCTTTTGAAGGGGGATGATTTTAAAGCTGTGTGTGTCTTTACTCCTCCCTTTTTATTTCTTATCAACACTTTCTTTTTCTGATTTGATTTAAAATTTTAAGTTGATGCCCTTAAGGGTACAATTGGCCTTCCCCCCCCCCCCCCAAGACATTCTTATATTCTCTTGGGTTTGTTTTTTGTTTTTTGTTTTTTTTTCAGTTGTCTGTAGGTACAGGCTGATTATCTTCACCTATCCATTCTTTGCAGTCATGATTTCTTACCATTCCTCTTTGCATTTCTCCACGTAGTTTCTTAGGTATTTTCACCTTTTGCCCTCCAAAATGTTTCTGCCTGGGGGTATAATTCTTGGGATCTTCAACATGGTGATCCTGGTACTTCCATTCCGCTGGAGATAGTAACTGACAACTCAGCGCTGGGGTCTGCCCTCCCTACATATCGTCTCAAACCATAGAGCTGGGAATGAACACCTTTAGAGCTCATTGTAATCTTACTGCCCCCTCACCACACCTCTACTGTATAGGTAAGGAAAGCATTCGTTTGTCCTATTGAATTCATTCTTCAAAGCCCAGTTTAATTTCCCCTTCTTTGCATCTTTTCTGACCCCCCACAGGAAATCATTCTTATGCTACTCCTTTGATGGGCATCTGCCTTTATTCCTTGACTTGTTATGCTCTTAGATTTCAGTTCCATTCAGTAAATGTGAGTTTTTCCCTAGAAGACAGGCACAATAACATGAATAATAACATGGAAAAGATGCTTGGAATCTAATGGGGTCGCAGAGGGAGATGGCAACAAATAGTACATTGAATTAGGTTGCTATGTTATATATTTATTATTAGCATAACTATTCCACCCTGTTGCACTGTGAATGTCTTTAGGACAGAAAGCATATCTTGGTGGAGGTTTTTTTCCCCACTCTAAGAAAAGACCCTGAATTAGAGACTAGAATTTAATATGCTGTATGTATGAAGTGTATTTTACTTTTCTTTTGATCTGCATCCCTAACTCTACAAAAGCACTTCCACATCACCCCATGGAAAATACAGGCTTAAAACCCTGTATTTTGGTGCTCTGTCCATGTCACTACATAGGTGGGATGTTCCAGGAGTAATGGCCACAGCTATGGGAGAAGGTCCAAAGTTTGTTCTTGGCTTTTAATTATAAAATCTGTAATGGGGGCACCTGGGTGCTCAGTGGTTGAGCATCTGCCTTTGGCTCAGGTTGTGATCCCGGGGTCCTGGGATCGGGTCCTGCATGGGGCTCCCCACGAGGAGCCTGCTTCTCCCTCTGCCTATGTCTCTCCTCTCCGTGTGTCTCTCATGAATCAATGAACTAAAATATTTAAAATCTGGAATAGAATGCTTAATACTGTATTCAAAGGAAGTCTTCCTTCTAACCCTTACAGACTCTTATTCCCTTCTCCAGAAGCAATCATTATTTCTGGTTTTATGTGTATATTTCTAGAGTTAATTTTGCATCTATCAACACATAGCTACATGTGTGTTTTTATATAGACACTTATTTTTTTATTCAGATGTTAACATAACTATAAATTCTTATGCTTTTTTTTTCACTTGATAGCATGTTTTGGAGATAATTTCAGTCGGTACATAAAGAGCTACCTCATTCCTTTTTTTTTTTTTTTTTTTTAATGATAGTCACACAGAGACAGAGAGAGAGAGAGAGAGAGAGAGGCAGAGACACAGGCAGAGGGAGAAGCAGCCTCCATGCACTGGGAACCCGACGTGGGATTCGATCCCGGGTCTCCAGGATCGCGCCCTGGGCCAAAGGCAGGCGCTAAACCGCTGTGCCACCCAGGGATCCCAGAGCTACCTCATTCCTTTTTAAAAAAGTAAATGTGTATATTCCGTACCAGATATTGACTATATTTAACTGGATTCTTACTGATGGATCCTTGGGTAGCTTCTGATCCTTTCATCTTAACAGGCAATGCTGCAGTGTATTATCTCACAAACGTATCATTTCATATATGTATAAATATTAACTGTATGATAGATATCTAGAAGTAGAATGGCTGCATTACATAAGTGAGTGCGTTTTAAATCCTAAGTATCTCAAGTTACCCAGTAAACAAGGTGCTCCAGGGTATTGACAAAATAAAACAGTGTTTCCTCACACCCTTCCCTATATACTGTGTCAAAAACAGTGTTTCCTCACACCCTTCCCTATATACTGTGTCAACTGAGTTTTAAAATCCTTTCCTCTGGGGTGCCTGAGTGGCTCAGTTGGTTAAGCATCTGCCTTCGGCTCTGCTCATGGTCACAGGGTCCTGGGACCATGTCAGGCTCCCTGCTCAGTGGAGGGTGACCCCTCCTCTCACTCTGCTCTCTCTTACTATAAATAAATAAATAAATAAATAAATAAATAAATAAATAAATAAATCTTTTTAAAAAATCCTCTTCTAGGGAAAAAGTTTTATTAAAATATATCAATTTATATGTATCATTTATAAATATTTTTATGTTTATTATATTTCCCTTTATATTTCTATTTTGAGTATAGCCACTCAGTTGTTAGAAATATTCACAAAGAATAATTTGGTCTTTGAGTTTATATAGCTACCTCTACATTGAGAACTTTAAGTTCTAAGTCCTATACCTACCAGCTGTATGACCTTGTGTTTTCTTTATTTCTGTAAAAGGAGAATAATACTATACTTCATAGACTCTAGAACACTATTAATTATAAGTCTTGCCACTGACTTATATAACACCAGGGAAGGAAAGAGGCATTACTCATTATAATGTCAAGACTGCTGATTAGAAGACACTTCTCAACTGAGAGATACTAAACATAAAGAAATGTGAATTTTAGACTCTGAAGTTGGCAAGTACCTGCCTTATAGGACTGTCATAAGGGTGAAATGGAAGGCTTCCAGAAGAGTACCCAGTGCATAGTAAGTGGTCAACTTAACAGTGACTATTCCTGTTCTTAAAGTAGAGGTAGAGTTATTAAAATGTTAGCTCAACCACTGGTATCCAGCACATAGTACATCGTCAGTAACTGATCCCATTATCAGTGTTATTATTAATGCGATGTATAGTTATTTATAGTTATTAGAATGCAAGCAGGAATTTTGTCTGTTTTATTGAATACTTTTTCTTCAACACCTAAAACAGTGCTTGGCATATGGAAGGTGCTTTATAAATATTTAGTGACTGAGGAAATTAATTTATTTCTTCCTCCAAAACTTCAGAAGAAGTATATGTAGGAATCTAATTTTTCCTGAGTAGCAAGTGCAGTGGCTGGTGATCTCAGGGTTCTGTTTTCTTTGACTTTCCCCTTCCTGCCCCTTACTCACCCAGACTTCTGGACCTCATCACAAACCACATGATTTCCTTTAAAACAAAAAAAACAAAAAACCCCAGAAAACACCTGAGCCCTATGGAGCTCAGTGTAAACATTTAAAACCAGACTTTTATTTATAAAATCAAAAACTTTGACTAGAAGGGACTCTTCAGAATATTATTGGTATAACTTTTTTTCCCTAAACCCTAATCAAAGTGTATTTTTGATAATCTGTGCAGGTTCCTATTAAGCATCTGATTAGATTTGTGTTAAGTCCTCCATTTTAGAGTCTGCATTTTAAAAATACAATGTTCTCTTTTTACAACTGATCTAGTCATGGGCTCTTGTTATGCATCCACTACAGAAGGAGTAAAGAAATAAGACCTTTTCTTTTGAAAGTTCTTTTGAAAGTATTTTTTTAATTGAACCTGAGCTCTTATTGAAAGCCTTTGCTTCTTCCTGGCTATACAGATGTGGGCTTTAGAAAACTCTTCGGTGTTATATAAAGCATGTATCCTTTACCTTCTGCTTTTTGAATTTTAGTATTTTCTCACTTCAGACTGATTGATTCGATAGACTTTGCTTTATTTAACTTGGTTACAGGCATTAGAATATTTCCATGAAGCATAGATCTGATTTGGACACTTTCAGAATTTAAAACCCAATATTGATTTAGTCACTTTAAAAAAGATGTGAAATACAGACTTTGAGTATGTGTTTTAATAAAGATTTGTATGTACATACATAGATATAAGATAAATAAAAACATGCAGAGAGATGTGCATTGTGACCAAAATATAATCAGCTAATATTGAGATTAGCTGATATAACCTATTTCTCAACAAATATTTTTTTTGGCTGATGTTATATTGCCCACCTTACCAGCCTTAAAAATCCTTTGAATGGTTTCAGGTGTACCAGAAATTAAACGTGCATGTTTCTACCTTACATTCAGTCAAAAGTGTTTGAGTCGAAGTCTCTTTGAAAACTCAGCCTATGTGCTAAATCTTTCCTGCTCTGGGCCTTACTGTGGAAGGAGATGAGGCCCTCTTGCTCCTGCACCAGCATCTTTATGTGGGGGAAGGTCACGTGTTTTAATTTTATCACAAACTCATCCCCTTTTATCACAGACTCGTCTGCTCATGTGTTTCACTCACCTTTCACCTTCTTGAAGGAGAGAAGTCAAAACCTGAACATTTGCTCAAAAAAAAAATCGAGGCAAACTTAACGCCTCCTACCAAAATCCTGTCACAGCCCACAGTGAGGCTTAGAACAATGGATTGGAATTGCTGCCGAGCTGTTGCTAACTATGTGCCTCCAGGTCAGCAGCTGCCAGCAACTTGGGTCTATCAGTGATCCCTCTCTAGGCCTGATGAAGTCAACGCCCCTTTTTGGAACTTGAAAGTCTTGAACATTGACCAGTTTTCCACTTTTGTTCTAACACGCAGATATCCTCAGTTTTATTTATTTTTTCTTATTTAAATTCAATTTGCCAACATATAGTGTAACACCCAGTGCTCATCCCATCAAATGGGATGCCTGTCACCCCATCTCCCCACCCACCTCCCCTTTGCAACCCTCTGTTTGTTTCCCAGAGTTAGGAATCTCTCATGGTTTGTCTCCTAATTTTTTCCCCACTCAGTTTTAAATAAAGACAAATGGCTTTATTATTTTTAAAGATTTTATTTATTTATTCATGAGAGACACAGAGAGAGAGGCAGAGATACAGGAAGAGGGAGGAGAAGCAGGGTCCATGCAGAGAGCCTGACATGGGACTCGAACCCAGGACCCCAGGATCATTCCCTGAGCCAAAGGCAGACACCCAACTGCTGAGCCACCCAGGTGTCCCAAGACAAATGGCTTTAACTCACAGCTGGAAAACCTTTTTCAAATTAAGCATTCATAATAATTGATTTGGGATATGTAACTGATGTGCATCTAACACTTCCCTCGGGAACTGCGAAAAACCTACCTGGGTATCTAAGTTTATAATATTCAGATAATGAATTCGAGAGCTAATAATGCATGTTAGTACTGATCTCTGCCGGGCCTTTAGGGCACCTCCTTGGCTTCTCTCTCCAGTCGGCTTCGCCTTGCGCCTTCCTTGAGCCTGTGCACTAGGTGCTGCGGTCCTTAGGCACCCTGTCTGGCTGCCCCCAGCCACCCAGTTATCCACGAAGCAGACTCCAGGGCCTTTCCTTTCGAGGGCCCTCCATGGTGTGGACTATGTGTGGGACAGAACCCATCCTTTCCTTACATGCTGTGTTTACTGCCTTGATGCACACGAACGCATCTTTCCAGCTGCTTAGCTGTAAACCACAATGGTATCCTGGATTTCTCCATCTGCATAACCCACTACCTTTGGTCGGTCACATTTTTCCAAATCTGCACTGTGACCCCTCTGGGTATGACCTCGTCATCCTTGCTGTCGCCTCTGGGCAGGCGGTCAGCAGCTGGCTGCTGGATTTCTTGGTCTACCCCAGACCGACTTCCCCATTGCCACCCTCGCTGTCCTCCCACACCCTGGTCTAGTCTTCCACTGCTTTGCTGGGAATGTTTATAAGATGCTGCACACGTTGTGTGTGTCCCGGGTGTAAAATACATTATGGCTCTGGTCCCTTACAAAAGAAAAGCCCCAGCATGCTGCCTCAGGCCCCTGATGGCCAGTGGCTCCTTCCTTTTACCTTGTAGTCTAGCCCTACTGAGTTACATGCCTTCCCCAGATAGTCCACGCTCAGCGTCTCTGTTCCCCATGTCTTTGTATGGCCTGCTTTTGCTTTCTCTAGAACTTACTGTCACTTCTTTCACCTGTTTCTTCTCTCCCCTTCAGAACTCAAAGACAGCCATTTCCTCCAGAAAGCCATCCTTGTCTTCTCCTCCCCACGCTCTCCTAACAGGGTTAGGTGTCTGTTCAGTGGACAACCCCAGCCTCATTGTCTTTCTGTCTCCCCTGGATGACTGTGGACTTTCTGAGGACAGGCACTGTGTCAGTAGGGCCTGAGGCCCTGCAGGACTAGTGCAATGGCCAACACATAGTAGATGTTCAATAAAAGGTAATTTAAAGAACGAAGACAATAGTTTTCCAAGGTCTGATTGTCTCTTGCATAGGTACTCTTGAATATGTATTTCTGAAGTATCTTCAGTATTCTGTGCACACATGGTAAATTAGAAAGCTTATGTGAACAAGCAGTGGTTCCACTGGTTTTCCATATTTCATATTTAAAAGACATTTTCTATTCCCTGTTATGTTCCATTTATATAAAATTAAGGAGAATGATTTGAAAGCAGAATGTGCTTTCTGCTATAGCTGTATGAGGAATGTATAAGCTCCTCAGAATGGAGTGATGCCCCTTCTACACCAGAGGTTCACAAACTTACTGGCACATTAGGATAGCCTGGGGTGCTTTAAAATATACTGAAGCTTGGGTCCCACATGTCTGCACAACTTGTATATGTGTGTGTGTGCACATGTTACGTTGCTTCCAAATGCTCTAAATGAGATTATGCTAATTGGCATCATTATAAAGTCATGCATTCCCATCTCAGCTGAGCCCTCGATCATAATCCTTTTTTGCATCTGCACTCTGCTCTTTTTCCCATTTTTCCTGGCACTTGCCCTAAACATCTATCATTCTTCTACCACACTCCCACCTATACTGCGTGCATGCACACACACATGCTTGCACACATATTATCTGTGAATTGATCTTCTGTTTATACAGGTCAAACAGCAGGCCTGGGTCTACCATTTTGAATTTCTTTTTTTACCCATATTGTACTTAAACTGATAATGTGACTGATCACTAAGGATCCTAATTGACTTCCTGGATATTGTATTCACGACTGTGCTGTGAATAACCCACTTAATGCTGGCTTCAACACAGAGATAATTTATACTTATAATTTATTGGCTTCCTTAATTAAAATATCAAGATAGATTTTGCATTAAATGAAACTTGATTCAGAACTCAAAGGGAGTCATCACCAGCAATCTTTGCTGTTTCACTTAGCAATCTTATGTATCCGCTATTCTCTGGCTTACCTCCTGGGAGTTAGCAAAGTGGCTGCCGCGGCTCCACTCATCATGCCTCATGCTACCAAAACCAGAGGAGAGAGCAGGCCACTGTCCTGGAAGATCCAACCAGAGTTCCATCAAACCTGATTGATTTGGTTTGTGTGCACTTCCCTGAATTTGGAGTTAACTTGTTGATTGACTTAAGCCAGCTAGGATTCTCACCCCAGCAGCCAGAGGTGTAATTAACCCTCTTAAGCCACATTGGCTACACCGTGGGTGAAAGGCGGGTAGGGGCAGTCAATTCCCCAAGGAATAAAGAATAAATACAGAAAAGGAAACAAAAAATCTTCACAATAATACCAATTATCATATTATCTATAAGGGTTTCATCCACCTTTGAACAATATACTTTTAATACGAAGTGTCCTACATACATGTATAGTGAAATTGCTGAGTCAGGTTGGACCATTTCAAATCTCTAGTGAAGTGAATGCAAAAAGAATAGTTACAATATGTTCTACTTTTTAAGCAATATATTTTTATAAGCAATGTAAGAAATCATTCTTTGTCATTGAATTTGTGAATTTTCTTTTTTTTTAAAAAAAGGATAAAACAGTCTATTAAATATTAAAAGTATGATAAGTAGAAACTAAAGAACTGACTTCAGATTGATGTTTTGTCACGTGACTTTGGATAAGTTATTTTCTCTAATCACTAGTTTTGTTATTTGCTAGATGCAGATATAAGTTATACCTGTCTTATCTGACAGAGTCATTATATCAAATGAGATAATATATGTTAAAGCATGTAATAAAAAAGGCACAGTTAATTGTTATTTATTATTTCTCTACCTTACCAGGTTGACTTTACATGGCCAAATAAAGTATAGCTATTAATTAAAATGTAATTCTGTTTTACTAAGCATATTGCCTTTACTACTGAAAACTTGTTTTGTTTTTATTTTTGTTTTTGTCTAAAGCCTCAGAGTAGCTTATATAAAAAGTATATAATGCTATATCTTAGGGCAAAATAGGAAGGACCATGTTGTCCACCCACAAAATCTGAGTCCTTGCTATAGCAGAGAATAAAGGCTGGGGCTTCTGGGGAGCAAAAGCAAATAGGTAAACAGCTAAGTGCACAGCTTTCATCGTGTAGTCATGGAAAATATATCATTGAAGAGGAGTGACAATGTTTTCTTAAGGCAAATTTCTAAATAGAATGTGTCCCATCAGTCTTGCTGTTAAGGGGCATTGAACAGCATAATGAACCGTCGTACCATGAAAGTTACAAACCTCAGTAAGCTTTGGAACTCGTTTGGACAGTTTTCAACAGAGACACACACCAGCCTGCATTGCAATATGCCATGTCGTAGCTGTGCAACACAGTTTGCTTCACTTCTCTGAGCTAATCTCTAAAATGGATATTTTGAAAAAAGTAGTACCTACCATATGGGATTATTAGAAGGAAGGAAAAAAGAGAATGTATCTGGAAGAGATGGGAACAGGGCTCTGAATATAGTAAGTGCTTAATAAATGTTAGTTGCTATCATCTCTTCAAACCCCATCAACAAGCCCCTCAGCAACCCTGAGGCACCCCTGTCACGCTCTCCACACACTCCTCCAGAGGCTGAGTCCAACAGTAAACAGTAAGCATTTTTTGTTATACTTAGATACAAAAGACTATTAGCAGTGAAGTAACTTTCTTGTGATCAAAGCAGGCATGGGATTGAATAGTAGAAAGTATCACCAAGGTCCTCTACTGGAGAAAAGTAACCAGCTGGAGAGTAAAGGAGGAAAATGAAAATATTGTCCTGGTTCTGTGAGCTGGTTAAAGTCATTTTAGAACAGCACTGAGGCCGTTTAAGATATCGTAACAGTGAGAAGCCTGTGGTGGAAGGGTCAGAAAGCTAACATGTGGACCAGAAGTAGACCTTATAATTCACACTTCTGCTGACAAGACCTGTACCACACATCTGGTTGGGTATGTGTGCCACACCCAGAGTGCCGTGGCCTAAGTGACATGCCTGGCATTTCCCTGCATCCACAGCAGTGTCCTGCAGGGTACTGTCTCTAAACCGTAGCTCTGGTTTACCTCCCTCCCCGCAATACCTCTCTGCCCCCCCAAATAAGAAAGGGCAGGGGGAAAAGTAGAACAAATGTACTGATAACTAGATAGAACCCAAAATAAGACTACCGTATGTATGCCAATATTATCGGTAATAGGTGGATTTTTATATTTGCTCCCTAAGTGGCCAAAGTAATAGAGAATATGTGTAAAATCATTGAATTTTAGCACCCAGAGGAATTGTAAGGTCAGTTTAATAGAGTGCCTTCTTTTTTCCTTCTTTCTCATTTAGATATTGAAAACCAAGGTCCACAGGAGTTAAGTAGCGCAGGCAGCTGGCAATCATAAGACTGTACCTTAAAAATCAGATTTGCTCCCTCCTCATCTCCTAGGCCTTACACATCACCACAAGATTTTTTTTTCGTTTTTTGATCATTGTTGTTTGTTTTTGTCTGCGGCTATTGTTGAGTTTCAATATTTGCATTCTGCAGAATAAAAACTCCTTTTATTTCCAGTTATTCTGCAATTCAAAACTCCAGTTGCATTCCATCTGTTGCCAAACTGGACTTAACATTTGAAGCCTCCGGGGTTGATTTAAACTTGATTTGCTCAACTAAATGTGAACTTTTAGCTTACTTGGCTTTTATCAGAGGCCAGGCGTAGAGATCACAGAAGTTAGAGTGGTTTAGTAGAAGATAACTGCTCTTGGTTTATATAGACCTATTGTGGATTTGTATAAAAGAAAGCAACTCTAGCTCTTCCCATTTCACTTTTCTGTTGGCAGAAAGCCATAGGATGGGCCAGGCTCATGGTAGCTCCTTTACTCTCTGGCACACCTCCCATAGCCAGCACCCAAGGAGTACAGTGGCTAGTGCTGGAAAACCTGGGTGGTGAGGAAAATGTGTGGAAGAAGTCACCAATGCCAGGAAGAGAAAGCCCTGCCAGTGAGAACTGTATTTGACGTTTTTGTCATAGTTCTGTATGTCTCTTACCCGTGGTTTTCCCTCTGCATCAGCTGCCACAGTGGAACTTAAGACAGCATGTGCCCAAAGACTGCTTAACAATACCGGTAGTGCTTATGATACACCAGAGTTTGGTAAGCAGCTACACAACAGGATTCTCAGGATGATACGTGCTTCTGAATTGTCTGCTTTTTATATTAGGATCTTCTGATGAAGAATAAAAGGAGTAAATATTGTTTTTCATTTTAAAAGTCTGTGATAGGCCAAAAGAAATCTGGATGACTCTGGATTTTTTCAAATTCTGGTAGGCTCTGACAATTTTAAACAAATTATATGTTGTAAATATAAATATCGCTGAGGCACCTGACTGGCTTGGTTGGTAGAGCATGGGACTCCAGATCTCAGGGTTGTGAATTCAAGCTCCACATTGGGTGTAAAGATTACTTTAAAATAAAATCTTTCAAAAATCGATCAGTTACTAAATCACTGAATTTTGAATATACCGGTTCTTCATGACAGGCAGTGCCTTTGGGGTATTTACTCAATTACATCTAGTTTTAGAAAAATATATTGTTTCTGTATCAGTTTAATTTTGACTCTCGTTGAGCCATTTAATGATATGTTCTTACAGATTTTGATCACAGCTACTTTTCTTTCATATCATGCATCTTCATTATGTTGGTGAGATCCATATTATACGTGTATTTCAGAAAATCAAAATGAGCAAGTCAAGAGGAGCTTGAGGCTGGCCACCCAATGTTCAGGTTTTGGTAGACGTAGACCAGATACACATTTCATAGGAGGGAGCTGCTGCAAAAGTTAGCTGTCATTTTAGCATTCCCAACACTGGAAACAAACAAACCAAAAAAACATAAAAACTCGATGGTTACTCTAAAATGCTATTGATCCATTCAGAGCATTTAGTTATTTATGCTAAATTTTCACTGATTTGAACTAGTGTCAAGGGGACTGAAACTCCATTAACCACATCCTGAACTGAGAAAGTGCAGACATGTCTACTTCATGTGTACCCATAAATGAACGTAATGTTAGTTATTCCTCCAGCTTGCAAATCAGAGCCATAACGTGTACAAGGTCTGAATTAAGGAAAAATATTTTAAAATATTTTAAAATATTTTAAAGGAGTACCGTTCATTACTTTCAAGTAATTAAACAAATTCAGTGTTCCAAGAAGGAGTACTCCCTGATTCTTTTTATGAGTAGATAAAAATGATACATTTCTTAAGATATCAGTAAGACTTTAAAAAGGAAAAAAGCTGTTAAACAGAAACAACAGAAACATTCTTAACCTAGCTGGTACTTAAAATAATACAAATTTAATTTACAACAAAATATTATTTTCACCTATGAAATTACTAAAGATTTTTAAATTTAGACTACCAAGTACTGGATGAGGATATAAATTTAAGAAGGAGCCTTAAAGTTCCTATCACTTTGCTCAGCAGTTCAGCTTCTGAGAAATCTGTTCTAAGGAAATAATCTTAAAGACCAAAATGCCACCTTTCACAATAATGTCCACAGTATTATTAAATAATAGGAGAGAGAGAGTAAAAACTTAAACATCCACCATTAATGAAATTAACTATATGAGTTAATCACAGTGTGTCTACGCAGTAGAATAAAACCCAACCAATAAATATTATTATACAGAATTTATAACAGTATGGGAAGTGCTCATATTTTTAGGGAAAAGATGGTAACAAAATTTCACAGGAGTTTAGGATGTTGGTCCTACTGTAAAACATTGAACACAGGAAAAAAAAAAAAACAAGATCTTTGAAGTCTCAAGCTCAATCATTCCACTTACAGTCTTATTTATATTAATATTCATAGTCACTCCTGTTTTGTCTTTCTGCAAAAGTAAAAGTAGGCTGTTCTCTTTACAAATTATCTCACATGTCAAGTTATGCAGGCCATAATATAATTTTTATGATGAAGCAGAAATATCTTTTGATTTTCCAAATATTTTCACTTCTATTAGCCTTTTTATATTTGTGGGGTTTAATGTATAATTTATCTCATTTTGCTACATAACTCTTCTGGAAGAAGTTTGTGTTTCTTGGCATTTTCTCCTTGCCTGCATATCTGTCTACCTCCCAGAACTCTACAAAATCAGAACCCCAAATGGTATTTCAGTGACTGGTAGGAATTGGAACCTATGTATTTGTTTAAAATTTTTTTTTTTCTTTTTAGGTTCCACAGTGCATGGGGATTATTTAACATTTTCTAAGCACACATGATCCATTTACAAAGACAAAAGCATGTTGTGTTTCTAGAGTTATTTTTATGTAAAGCTATTAAAGGAACAGAAAAAGTCTTTAGTCTTTCGACTGCCTTTCTCCCTACAACTTCCCCCAAAATAATGATTAGTATTAAACATAATTGTTCCCCATAGATTTATTTATTTAATCCCATAGATTCCAGGGAGAAAGGTTGCAAAGTAACACTAAAGCATTTGGGGTTATTTGTAATAAAGCCTGTGCAAGGGAAACAAGATGCCAGCTCGTGTGTCAGGCAAGACAGTAGCAGCTGCTTTGTTACTGCATGGCACTGTCCCATCCTAAATCATACGGGAAATGGGTACTGTATGACAGATACTGTCATCAGTTCACACATTATTAAAATAATTTAAAAGCTTCTAATTTTTTTTTTTTTTAAATTGTTAGGACAGGCTATTTGGTTTGCTTGGGCTTTCCCAGCTCTGCTGCTCGGGGCTCCAGCAATGAATGTTCCTGTGCCAGATTTTTTATCTAGCCAAGCCTGAGCTACGACTTTTTATCCCAGTGGGACAGTGTAGCTATGTTCTTGGCGTTTTCTGCCTATTACCAGTTAGGGTCTATGAACAGAATCTCCATTTGTGAGAACCTCATTGTGGATAGCACGCAGTGGTCTTTTCATTTTGATTGATGGTTCTGGTTCTGCACCATCTGGCTTCTGATAGGCTGCATTAATCATATCCTGAACTAAGAAAGTGTAGACATGTCTGTTTAATATGTACCCATACATAATGTAACATTAGTTATTCATTCAGCTTGCAAAACAGAGTCATAATGTATGCGAGGTCTTTATATAGTAAAACATAAATATTAATATGCGACCCATTAATGCTGTTTTTACTTGTATTAACCTCCCACTAGTACATTTGTTTATGAAGATTGAGGAATTAAGAGAAAGAAGACCATGTGTGCATTTATATGAACATGTATAATTTTGCTGATGTCTTCTATGAATTTAGAGTGATGTATGTCCGTAATACTTACCTTCCCCATATTTATGTTATATTTCTAATTGCCTCTTAAGATACAGGTTAAATGCAAGCTGCAACAACAGATTCACTTTTTCTCATGTGAACTGCTTGCATCAAATGTAGGTCATCTGTTTGCTGAGGTCACTGGGGGTGTATGTGGCCTGCTCTTTTGTGCTGCCTCCGGCTGGGCCCACTTTTGACACATTCTGTCCCCTGCTGTGTAATAACATCCAGAAAAGAGAGAGAAAGAGAGAGAGGGACACGGAGAGGCAGGATAGGAATTCACAAGTCAAACAAAGTTTGCTCCAGATTTAGGACCATGATACTTATCAGTAGCTTAAATTTGGTTTTAGAAATTTGCTAGGACCTTTTCCAGTTAAGGGAGATTTAGTATGCATTAATTATTATCCTTTCCCTACCTAGAGGAGGCAGGGTAAGGGGATTTAAATTCTCATGGGAAGTTACCTTGTGCAAAACTGTGAGAGCATATTTCTTGAGGTAGCAAATTAAAACCATAACTTCATAAAACACATTCTATGTTTTATTAATTATTTTTTGTTGTAACAGCACCATATTCCTCTGTGGTTACATCTTCTTGTATGTGCCCCAGATTCAAAGTATGTATTTTAATGAATTATACTATTGAAGAATGAGTGAAGATTAATGCTCGTGTGTTGCAGAATGCAAAATACAATCCACACTGTAACAGTAATCAATCATGGAGTAATGCACGGGAAACAAGGCAGATGATCATAGTTTTTGCTGAGAAATAAGTAAACTACAGCTTCTGTTTGACACGTAATTTCAGTGAGGCTTAATTAGTCACTTGAGCACGATGAGCAGTATCCATGGACGCTTTATGAAATGTAGCACATGGGTACAAACTGACATCATAACAGTTTAAAATACTAAGATAACCTATAGAAAGCTGGAAAAATCATTTTAGGAATAAAATCAGTAAAATTAAATATTCAGTTCATCCATTTCTCATTTTAAAGGTATTTTTTAGTTGTGCCATACAATACTTGAGATCCCCATTATTGCTTAATTCATCCTATTAATTGGTTCTTTTAAAAATACATTCACTGCTGAGAACACTGAACTGACACACTAGTGAACAGAAAATCCATAATAAACAGGCCGATGAGTGTAAGAACACTGGTGTAGACCTAGGAATTTGGAAAAAGCACCGATTTTGCTGGAGAAGGCAGGGGTTCGAGCCTTGGCTCTCCCACTCGACTAGTTGGATGAAAATGGGTTCAAGCTGGCTGGCCTGTCTCCAGATTCTATCCTTCTAAGATATAATAGTCTTACTGAACTTTTTATCTAAAAAAAAAAAAAAAAAGGAATATCTTTGAGGAACCTCAGACCTGATTTCTTATCTTAAAAATGGAGATCATCCCTGCTCTATCGACCGTTAGTGTTCACAAGGGTCGAATGAGTTAGCCGTGTGCATTATAAACTGTGAAATGCTATAAAAATACAGGTATTGTTATTTTTGTTTGCTGAATTACCCTGAATCTCATCTGTTCTGTTCATGAGAGTTTGCCCTGGGATCCATTCTCCTCCTGCCACAATAAATTTGAGAGGCAGCGTAATGGTGAATACAGGTGTTTCCTGGTGCTTAAAGTCCTGTTCTTGTAGAAGTTCACTCTAGAGTTTGCAGCAGAGGCTGAACGCTCTTTTTTCCCCTGTAAAGGACCATATGCTAGAGAAATGCAGCATAATTTAATTTCCTTCTTCAGGCAACATATAAACCATTGGGCTGTGCTTCCTTAAAATTAACAACATTCATTCTGAAGCTCGGACAGGACTGAAATGGGGGGTTGAGGGGGGTGGACTTTTAAACCAAAACATCTTCTTAGTTCAGGGAGGCAGCCGCCAAAACGACAGCTTTCAAAGGCCAATGCTTCACTTCCTTGTCGGAGAACTGGGGCCACGCAGGAAGGAGGGCATGAACAGATGGACAAGTTAGCAAAGTAGACAGCTCTCCCCTTCTTCCACACGTCATCATCAGACTTCCATGCAAAATGCAGTGAATCCCCAGAATGACAAATAACCCTCTTTCAAATACAGAGATGCAAAAACACAAGTCCTTTTTAAATGTGTAACATTTAAGGAGTTTACGCTATTGTGTTTTTTGCATTACCATGAATATACGGACATTTACATTATTATTGAATTTCAGGCTTTTGTTAGTGTTTCCAGCTTGTCTGAAGGACATATGTGTGGTTCTCCACAGTCTGGGGAAAATGGCTTCTGTTCTAGGCTGTCTTTTGTGTCTCCTTTGACTTTAGATGAAATCAGGTGGCTCCTGTACACTGTACCTCGTATTACAGAGAGATTTTTATGTCTGTAAACAGTGTAAGTCGTGCCCTGATGTCAGCGTTGTCAGTGGGACGCAATAGTCATTATATGAAATTTGACAAAACTCATGTTCATTTATTTGTTCAGCTGCTGTGCACAGGGCTCTAGGAACACAAAAAATCAGGTATCCTGTGGTCCCAGGTATCAACACGCCATGTGTTGGGGGGCAACAGGCGACCAGCTGATTTTACTTCTAACAGTCCCATACAATGTCACTAATCCCACTGGTATTAACTACGGTAGTGTTACTAATAGCGTTAATAGCGATGTATAAATATCTTCTAAAGCAAATGTTTTCAAAGTTTAAATGAAGATCATTTGAAGCTTTGAAAGCACAAGGAACCCAGTACTGTCTTCACGCCTGAGAACAGTTATGGGGACCGGGGCTAATCAAGTATCTGATTCAGATACATTTATTCCTCATTCCCTGCAAGACCTAAAAATCCCCGTGTTCTTTTCCCCCTGAAACCCATACGCAGAGGTGTGTCTACCAATTCGCCAAGGATGCAATAATGGTCCCAATTTACCTGTTTTGGGTTTCACGTCTGACTTATAGCCCCTAAACTGAGTGCACACCTGTCCAATTAACTATCCAGTGCTTTTTCCTTAATAACACAACACTCTCATATTATTTCTTTAGACTTGATTTCGAATCATAAAGATAATTCTGAGGAACTACTTCCTAGCCATCGCTCCTCTCCTGTAATAAATCATTTGCCCTCCACTTTTCCCGGAGGCCTCCATTGTTACTGACAGTCTAGACTGACGTCTACTGTAGCTATCCCCTCCGCACCCCTCCCCTCCGTGCTAATGCGTCCTGTTCCGTATCCACCACCATCGAATACACTGACTGGAATAAAAGCAGGAAGGTACTGGAAGAGGCTGGAGGGTGGGACAGTCATGCATTATGCAGCCTTTGTCAGCCTTAATGTGAACAAAAGGTCACCGAGACTCATCACATATAGAATAGGGAGAGAACACTTGCTTTTTAGAATTCCTCATCTCATGTTATTAAGCTGGTACACTGCAGTGATTTTGTTTCAAGTTGAAGATAGTGTTCTTGCTACCAAAAAAAAAAAAAAAGCTATTTATTTTTAGTAATATTTGATCAACCTATGTATTACCAGTTACAAGTTATTTCAGTAATTCACCGGGTGCCTTGACCTTCCCTTCCAAAGGCAGATCTGCCCTTCTTAACTTACTTTCTTTTCCACAGCCCATTACAATTTTCAAAAGGTAGTTAAAGCATGAGAAAGCCTTGAAATGATAAATATATAAGCTATTCTTTTTTTTTAAATTTTTTTTAAATTTTTTTTTATTTATTTATGTATGATAGTCACAGAGAGAGAGAGAGAGAGGCAGAGACATAGGCAGAGGGAGAAGCAGGCTCCATGCACCGGGAGCCTGACGTGGGATTAGATCCCGGGTCTCCAGGATCGCGCCCTGGGCCAAAGGCAGGTGCTAAACCGCTGTGCCACCCAGGGATCCCTATATAAGCTATTCTTCTAAGTATATGAGATACTTCTCTTTTGAAAAAGTATTTTTATGATTGGGTTTTTTTTTAATATATAGAAATGTGATGAATTGGTTTTCTCTTCTAATGCAATAATTTCATTATAATTTTTCATTAAGGGGCAGCCTGGGTGGCTCAGCAGTTTAGCGCCACCTTCAGCCCAGGGCCTGATCCTGGAGACCCGGGATCGAGTCCCATGTCGGGCTCCCTACATGGAACCTGTTTCTCCCTCTGCCTGTGTCTCTGCCTCTCTCTCTCTCTCTGTCTGTCTCTCATGAATAAATAAATAAAATCTTTAAAAAGAAAAGAATTTTTCATTAAGAGAACCTATTCATAGGGTAAAATGATAGCACAGTTGCTGTTTAAGTGCATTGTTTTCACAGATGACAGAGACATGGTATCATGAAAGGGGTCTCTTAAATGACTAATGTAACTAAATGTTGGACGAGATGGGAAGATGCTTGTCAGAATACAGGGACTGAGAGGCCATAGTGTCCATATTTCTCCCAAGAGCAGAAAGTCTTTTGTTTTTTTTCCAGAAAGTCTTAATATCACAGTGATTCACTTTCCATGCCCCATGTATTATTTGTAAACATCTCTAGAACTGTTCTCTAGGTAACACATACACGTACCTTGTACTCAGTGTTTCCTCCTCCTTTCTGTCTCATTTTGGTTTTATTCTCGGTGTTTTATTCATTTTCCCCTCCTTTGCTCCTTTGGACATTAACATAGCAGTTCACCTTGACGAGTGTTATCGAGGTGGTATTTTTGTTTCAAATGATGCTTGTATCCTTCAACCGCAAAAGATCTGGGTATAGTTATAGCCATCTAGATCTTGTCATGCAAAAGAAAACAGTTCCTCCATATAAATTAGGTAGCTCAACCATAATAACCAAAGTCATCAAGAGGGGTGTATGTGTGTGTGTGTGTATGCGCGCACACGCGCTTGCATGCGAGTTCATGGGAAACCATCGTTTTGTCCTTTCAATCACAGATAGGCACAACCCGAAGCTTTTTAACATCCATTCTGCAATGAACATAGTTTTATTTCTAACATTTCTATAATTCAGACTTGCCAAAGCATCGGGGCAGGATGGTATCTATCAAGAAAGAGCCAGTGGCTTTGCAGTTCAAGTGAACCTGGCTTGGAATGTGCATTCTCTCACTTACCAGCTATAAAACTTTGGGCATGTTTCCTAATCTGTCCGCCCCTCACATTTGTCATCTGTAAAATAGGGAAAATAGATGTACTTTTTGTGAGAAATACAACCTCTGAGAACAACTGATTCATTGTAAGTACTCATAAAATCTCCTAACCCATTTTCCTTCCCTTTCTTCTAAACAATTATTACTTAATATGCTCAGTAGTCTAGACATTTGGAAATACTGAATTATTAAATATTTTCATGTTTTATTTCTCACATCATTCCATGGCAGTTGAGAAAAATACATTATAATGAAAACATACACACATCATGGATTAGCTCAGGCAAGCCCATTTTTATACATAAATTCAAAGTCAAATCCAGCCCTGGAGAAAATTGTGAAATAGTTTGCCTCTTCCAGCACTCAGTGTCTCGTTTACCCTTTGCATGACCTTTTCATTGCTCGTGACCACCACAACCTCTTGCTGTCTCCAGTCATCCACGGTCAAGACTGCTTTCAGCAGAGAATGTGATAAACACTTCCATTACAAGATATAAATTATTGAAAAGGGTCAATATGAGAATCTCCCTGGCTATTTTCATGTTAACATAAGAGAAAAGGATTTAATTCCAAGTATTAACTACTAATTGTTGATTCTCACATATTAATGAACTTTCCTACTTTATAACAGACTTTCTGGGACTTATCAATTATAAGTGTCCCTGAGAATTATAACTTTGAATTGGCTTTTTCCCCTTTAAGAGGTTATTTTTGATGACTTGTGACCCCAGCAAAGAGATCAACAAATCACTGGAAACTGTTCCCTTTGGGCAGAAGCCCATTATATTTGTGACCGGGTAGTCCAGTAAAATGCATACTGTCATCAAGGAAGGGCATTGGGAAGGGCAGAGGACAGCAACTACAGCTCAGCTACTAGATGTAGATATTTCTGGCCATCAACATCCCTTAAGAAAGGCATAATAGAGCTGGAGAAAGTAAAGAAAAATAATTTCAAACTTCAGTGCAAGATCAGTGTTATTGGTGCCTTTCCTTAAAAATCTTCACTTATGGAAAATAATAGGAAAGCAAACAAAAATCTCCTTAATTACTAGGCTCTATATTACAGACGAGAATATTTTTGTTTCTCCCAGGTAAGTTAGAATAGTATTTTTCTCCAAATCTCTAATAAGGGGAACACTGGGAAGGCTCACAGGTAATTGTCAGGAGTCTCAGCTCTCTGCCAACTTTGTGTCTTTCTGTATTGTACTCTTCTGTTAGAGGATGTGGGTCAGATATGAAAGATCAAGAAACAGGAATAAGGAGGAGTCCACTCACTTGCTAAATGTTCCCATGAAACATATGGATAATACACTGTCAAACACTGGATTATATACTGCCTTGTGTGTTTACTTAGCTATGTCTTAGCAGGTAGACTGTAAATTTCTCATGGGTAGAGACTCTATCTTATATTTTCAAATTCTCTGAAAGGAAACTAGCTAGTAGCTGACATTTCATAGGATTTAAATAAATACTTGCTGAGTGGAGTTGAATTTATGGTAAAGTCACTTGCGAATTACTCGTGTAGATGCCAGATGTAAACACTAGAGGAGTCCGAGGTGATTTTCTTTGGAAACCCCTTGGGTGTGGCTGATACGGTTTTTCTTGGACTTACCTTTAAAATAGCACTTTAATTTCAGCAAATTGGAACCACTGCATCTTCCTAAGAGACTTGTCCAGTTTTTGACCAAATCATCCATCTACCCAATGTTCTCAACGAGGGTTGATGTCACCAGACAGTATCCTGGCATTTGGTGCTCAGAGGCCAGGGATGCTATATTATCCTGAATGTGGCACAGCATAGTCCTTCACAGCAAAAAAAAAAAAAATTGTTGTGTTCACAATAGCACTAATACACCTCACTAAGAAACACTGGATTCATTATAACATCTGCCCTTCCTACCATTCAGACCTCAAACTCACACCTCCTTCTTGTACTCTTATGTTTATGCTCTACTAAGCTATTTCTTGATCATACCAAGCTCTGTCTAATTCTTTATCTCTGCAGGTTTTATTTTTTACTTTGGTCCTACTTTCTCTCCTAGTGAATGTATTCTAATCCCTCAAGACTCAGCTCCAGCACCATCTCCTCCAAGAAGCTTTTGTCAGTTACAAACCCAGACTGGGATAAGAGGCGCTTCTATGTGCTTCCCCCTGCCGTGACATTTAAACCAGTGAATTAGGGTTGTCTCTTTACTTCCTGTCTTTCCTTGGACTAAAAACTTTTCAAGAACAAGGAGAGAACCAAAACAAAAGTCTGCTTGTGTGGATCAAGCCTGCCTGTCATGAGTTTCAGGAGAGCTCCACAGAATTTAGGGTGCCTAGTGCTCACTGCTAGCAGCAGGGTTTGTGGTAACACGGCTAATTCCGGCACCTGCCTCCTGCTGAGCCGCTGGCCACTAAGGTACTGCCCACTCTGGCAGTGATTAGCTCCAGGATGAAGGGAGGCCAGCTGGCTTCACAGGCTGTGGACCTTCAGCAGCAGCAGCCCAGCAGGTTCTGGGAGGCGTGAGGAGTGATGCACCAGGTATTCCGAAGATTGAGAGATGAGCAGTTAGGTTGAGAATTTGAAGCTTAGGCAAGAACACAAGTAGAATGCTTTAGGGAAAAAGGAAAGTACAAATTGTAGTAAAGCCACCTTAAAGAAAAAATATGAACTAGTTTGTGTGCAAATTCAAGCAAGGAAACATTTTTTACAACATTATTACAAGAAGTTAGACATGGTAATGGCAGTAGGGCACTTACTGACTACTAAATAAGAAGCAGAATGACCCTCATAAAGATTGTTTATGTACAGCAGGGTTGAAGTGCCAAATGATCAAACTCATAAGCTTTACTTACTCAAGTTCTAACTAGTGTAGAAAAAAATTCCTGCCAGACAGCAAGTCTGCTTTGTTTGAAATAGAAGAATAAATATCTAATTTGCCTTGTTACAGAGAAGAATGCATGGTCTATGCCGCATGTAGCCAAATAATCATCCCATTAGGCTCAAAATGTAAAGAACATAGTTAATTTGCTGATTTGGCCCAATCCTCATTCTCAGATGGTGAAACCAGTCTTTAAGTTCATATTTTATTTGGTCATATTTTATTTCGTAAAGCTTGAGACACAATTTTGCTAGAAGATCAAAAACAAAAGCAACCACTAGTACATATAGATCAGTGTACTGTGATTTGGAAAGTTAAAAACACACACAGTAATACATTTATAAGTTTGTTTTTCCCTCAGCATCTTTCTACTTGGTAGTTCGGTTTTTTTTTTTTCTTTCTACTTAAGTATTGTATCATCAAAGCAAGTGTGTCTCATGAATGCAAGGTGTACAACCATATAAACCTGTAATGTTTTCCATCATAAAACTCCTTTTGTTATCTTCTTTGCTGAGGAAAAATGAAGATGACAGCCTCAAGTTTTTTTGTTTACCCTTAAGAAAAGTTGGCTTGATATTATTTAAAATAGAAATGAATATTTCTCTTTTTTTTTTAATTCATTGAGCTTTTATTTTTTACCTGGTGTCTTGCCAGCCAGCTGCCATTCTGTGTGAAATGTTTCAGTTTCCTGATGTATTTGTCATAAACAAAAGCAAATATATTTTTATTAAACCATAAAAATGATCAACTGCGTACTCATATATAGAATGTTCATGTGCAGCCTAATTGTTGAATACATGTTTTCTTTCCACATTAAGTCCACCCAAAAGACTATTGATTATACCAAACACTGTTTCTTAATGCCATAATTTTCCAGACCTGTGTCTCCAGGGACCCCAGTCAGGAGGGTAATTGTGTAGCTCTCAACAGAGAGCAGAACGCCCACTGACAGCCTGTCTGGAATAGCTCAGGTCGTAGAACAGTGCATCTCACCATGGCTGAACTCCCTGCTATTCCTGGGATAAAGGAGGAACATCTCCTTACTTACAGCTAACGGAAAAGGGGGTTTGAAGGTGAAAAACACCACCATTTTAGTAGACGCATCATATTCAGAAAAAAATAAAATATTCTCATATATGAAGTTTTACATTCTGCCTTAATGCACAGAAATGTGCCAAAATCCTATTACTTTCACTTGTACTTTACACAAAGCACTTTACATAAGAAACTTCTCATGACCACTATGTATTCTCTTGAACAATTTCCATGATCTTCTGTTCTGATGTGTGAAAATGGACACAAAATGGCAAGTTGTCCAATCAGCCACACAGTTGGGAAGGTCAGAAGACACAGAGCTTACTCAAGCAAGTGTTCACCAGAGTGAAGTCACACGTATTCCATTAACTCTTTCTAAAACAGCTACTATGCAGCACATACCATGCTATGAGCGGGGAACCCCAGATCACCTACGATGAACAGATTCTGCAAAGGGGCCGTTTGGCCCGATGCACTTATTCTTAAAAATGGAGGAGATGAGGCCACACAAGCTGGGGCTGGGTGAGAAGGGAGACAAAGAGAAAGCCATGGCCTCACGTGTTTTCAAGGATGTCCTGCTTCAAGTATTCTTATTTGATTTAAGCCAGAGATTTACAAAAAGTGGCTTCAACTTCATCAGGTGTCCCACATTCATTATTCTGCTAGGCCTGAGCACTAGGGGGTCATGTCCTCTCAGGTAGCCTGAAGCCTTAAGGATGTAATGTCCTCCACAGGCTTCTGTGAGGTCTACAGAGCCCAGGAGGCATGCACAAAATTCACAGCCTCCGTTTCCAGGCAGGCACATTTTCCTTCCCAGAACAATGTCCTGACTGCTGAAAGTGTGCAGATTTTCATGTTTGTTCTTAATGATGAAGAGCAGAAAGTCTATAAAAATTTTAAATTAAAGTAATAATGTAAATGTCTTCATTTGCTGAGCTGATCTTTTCACGTTGAGAATAAATATCTCCTCTGTAGCACCTCCTTGAAAGAAAAAAGATCCCAAAAGCTTTGTAACATTATTATTAGAAAGGACATATTTTTTTCCTCCCTGTGAAACTGTGTTAGCAACATCCCAGAAAACTGGAATTCTCTATTAACCCCTAGGTCAAGCATCCATCTTGACACACATCTCTTTTATTCCACCTCATTTATAAAGGAGCAGTTTATTCTTCACTTAATTCCTAGCTTCTTTTTAGGGAGCATTCAAAGTTAATCTCAACAAAGAACAGTAAATCAGACTTTGCAATCTGTGGTATTAGGGAATAGAATGAAATCAAGTCATTTTAGTATTAGAAGGAATCATGGAGCTCGTCTTATCTAACCTCTTCATTTTGCTGTGAGGCAACCGCGGCTCAGAGAAACTATCTCTCTAGAATCATGCAGCCGATTGGTGGCCAATCCTGTAGTTTGGTACCAGTGACACCAGGCAGCACAGTGACATTTTCTAAAAGTGATGGAGGACTAGAACATAACTTTTTTTTTTTTTTTTTTTTTTTTTTAGCCAAGTAAATGAATAAGAAAAGTGACTTGGAGATTCTGCATCTCTAAACTGCTTGTGTCCAGAGCTACAGCTTTCCACTTTGTGGGTCTGGACTGTGTGGTGTAATATGGTTGCCTAGTAAGAGAAAATTTATCATCAAATATTGCTTTGGGAGTCAGGGATCAGGCATTTACAGAGCTCCAACATGCACCTTCTGGATCTTGGGTTTTTACCTACTCGAAATTAGAATAATAAGAAGGCTGACATGACCAACTGACAGCTCCATGGAGTACCATTCTTCCATTAAAATTACCCCCAAATATTGCAGTTTATATCCTTTAGCCCAGAGGAACAAAACATCTTTGTTCTCTGACCCTAATCTTTCTAATCCAGCCTACAAATTCCAAAGAAGGTTCAGCTCAAAAGAAAGGCACCAAGACCTACCTATTGCCATCATTCTTAACCTTAGGAGTTTGGGAGTGAGGAAGATAATATGTGGAATCATTTCTAGAGCCTCCACTGCTATTCCTGGGAGAGACTGGTCCCTCTCTGATACATTCTCAAACTTACCTTCCTGTCCAGGGTTCTTTCAAGTCTCTACTGTGGTCCAGTGATCAACATAAACCTCCTGTCTCCCATACTTTCCCCTCTGATCATTCTGGTCCTGATCTACATTTGTGGGAGCTCACAGGTATGTGTGGCCTACAAGCAGTAACAGCTCTGGTGCCATGACCAGAGGCCCCTTCAACAGGCACAGGCAGGGAGTCAATTGGGGGAAATGTCAATGCCCTACGACCTACCATCCTACAAAGAGTTTTTTGCTATGAGTGTATCACACGATCCAGGTGAGGACCAACTTGGGTTATTTTTAATACATGAAGTTACTTTACCAAGATGCTTCTTTTCTCCTTCATTGTGGTGGTTATTCAATATTTATTTTCATACTCTTTAGTTAACCACACAACAGTTGACTATAAATATGCATGCTACTATTGACCAAAATGTGGAGTAAAAATCTAGAGTCTGCAAGTTAACAATAGTTTGACTTATAATTTTCCTTTTTTTAAAAGTTTTTTTTCTTTTACATCCCAATTAGTTAACAAACAGTAAATTATTAGTTTCAGGTGCATAGCCTAGTAGTGATTCATCATTTAAATACAAAACCAAGTCGTCATCACAAGTGCCCTCCTTAATACCCATCACTCATTTAACCCATCCCCCGCCCACCTCCCCTCAGTTTGTTCTCTATAGTTAAGAGTGTTTTGTGGGTCTGCCTCTCTTTTTACCCCTTATGTTCATCTATTTTGTTTCTTAAATTGCACGTATGAGTGAAAGTCTATGGTATTTATCTTTGTCTGACTGACTTATTTCACTTAGCATAATACACTGTAGCTCCATCCACGTTGTTGCAAATGGCAAGATGCCATTCTAAAAATGGCATAAAAATGGCGAGTAATATTTCATTATATTTGTAAGCCACTTCTTTATCCATTCATCTGTAATGGATATTTGGGGTCTTTCCATAACTTGGCTATTGTTGACAATGCTGCTATAAACATCAGGATGCTTCTTGACATTTAAGAAAGGCTAACTTCATTTAATATAGAGAATGTTCAACAAGATGAAAATCTGGAAAGCTTGGGTCCTCAACTTTCTGGTATATTGTTTTTCACTCTTTAAAACATTTTATCCTTTCATCGTGTGAAAAGTAGCACCACCATGTGCATAACCAGCTCTCCTACCAGATTGGCAGATAGAGCATTCTGGGGACCTGTTTGTTAGGTTAGGAGGCCATTCAGGAGTCCCTGAGAGAGCAGGCCACCACACAAAGGCTTAGAGGTTAGAATAATAAAAATAACAAAACCTAACTGGTAGCTCTGTTTCCACCATCCTTTCACAGGAGCCTTGAAAATTATATAAACCAAGCTTTTAAGTTAGCACACCCAAGACCAACCTCTCCTCCTTTGGTCATGTGGGCTCTACTTTGACTTGAGAAGAAGCTAATTATGGGTTGACTTTTGGAAAGAATGATTAATAATCACCCCATTTGGTGGAATGTAATCTGTGGAGGCAACATTAATGTTTTTACTACCTTATGAACAACATAAGGAAGAAGGAGAAAACCCTGTATACCCTTTTGCAACAAGCTATAAAGTATTATTTAGTCTTGAATAATTAAACAAAAACATTTTTATTCACATAATGTCACAATCATCCTGCTAATACCAGCTTAATACTTACTTTTAAACTAATTCATTTTCTCATTTGTGGCAATCGAGAAAGGTTTATTAAATCTAATGACTGTTTTAGGATTAAGTAGGGGAAAAGCATGTTCTAATTACAGGGATGGATAAAAGCAAATTAATTAACCAAAAACGTGTATTTCCTTCCTCATAGATGTCTGGTCAGCCATATCTGAGATGAACTTGGGTTACCTAGCTCCTGAGTTTTTTAATCATGTTTTTAGATTGCATTTTTTACACCATCTGTACCATTAACATGACTGTAATTTCTGTCACAGTTGGAAGCTTCAGTTAATAAATGTTTTGTTATGGAGGGGGATGGGAAAGCAGACAAGAAGAGGGGAGTGTTTGTGAATGAAGCAAAGGAAGAGACTGTGCCTTCACCGAGGAGCCATGAAGGGAAATGCTGAGAGTTTGGTGTTGCTCTTCCCTGCCCCACCTTATAACTACAATTAATTGAAATAATAGTATTAATTAATCCTTTAAAAAATCTGATCTAATAGAAAGTACAGCCATCATCTAGTCAAAAATCTAAGTAGCCTCATTCATATACAATAGACTATATACAGAAGAATATGTAATTATTTTGTGAAACTCATTTTTCAGTATTTTGTATGTCTTGAATGGAGCACGGATCATGGAAATAGCTTTTAGTTCCAAATAAATTGTTATTTTATCCTTTTTTAAAAAAAATTACAGGTTTTCTGTATATGCTTACCTTTTTTTTTTGCTAGTAACTACTGCTATAAGCTTTTTAAAAGTATGCTGATTATATGTTCAAAATTCAAGAGAATGATCACAGTTTTTAAAGCATCAGATTGTAATTTCAGAGAGTCGTGGTATACTGATATAATGTCCATAGGAACAGACAATGATAAATTTATGATAAATAAATGATAAAACCAATGATAAAATTGGTTTGGCCAGGGAGGGGAGGAATGGGGGGGTGGATGGTAGGCAGGCAAGACACAATGCAAGCTGCAGACTATTAACCCAAAAAGGGGTACACATACTTTTCAGATAGAAAAAAATTATCATTCTTGACAAAAAAAAAAAAATTAAAAGCTATATAAGGTGAAGCCTGAATCTTTAGTTAAGTCCTAGAATACCAGGACAAACTTTTACGTCCAGAATCATGAGAGCCATTGGCTTTAGTATCGTGAAGGGAATAGCCGTATATATTGTGCATCTGTGCCGCTCTGGGTGCTTAGGGATACAAATGATTAAGACAGATTAATCTGAAGATAAAAGATTAAGCTTCCATCAGAGAATTTAGGCATAAGTCAGCATGTGTGGGACTAGGAGTTACAGCAAAATAGAAAATGTAGAAATATAAAGCATTTTCTCAAAGAGAAACTTACATAATAAAATTACTAGATGGTGGAAATAGAACTCAACTTAATCTGGTTGCAGTCATTTGTATCTAGTGGTCTTTTGACGTTTGCTGGCTTTGCACCCTCAAGCCTTTGTAAATCCTCAAATTCCCAAACAACCTTACAGCTTCTAGTTGTAGCCCTAAATTATGCTAATCAATGTAATTAAAAATTTAGAATGGCACCTTCAGGTATCTCTGAAGGGGACTGTGTACACTGACAGTAAAGAAGCCATGTAAAGATGCAAACACTGGCTAAATTCACTCTTTAAATGGGTCCATCCTGGGGTGTGGTTCAGTCAGTTAAGCATCTTCCTTTGGCTCAGGTCATGATCTTGGGGTCCTGGTATGGAGCACCCCTGTCTGGCCCCCTGTTCAGCAGGGAATCTGCTTCTCCCTCTCCCTTTGCCCCTCCCCCTGCTCTCTCTTACCTCTCTCTGTGTCAAATAAATAAAATATTTAAAAATAAATAAATAAGTGGGTCCATCCCATCTTCCAATCCTGAAGCCATTGGGGAATTCCAGATTGTACATCATTAAAATAGCAAGCATACCCCCTGAACACCCCAGTTCAAATGAGTAGCAAGGGCCTAAAGAATTTCCACATTAACTACACATTTACCAAACAACACACACATCCAAGAGAAAAAAAAGAAAGAAAGAAAGAAAGAAAGAAAGAAAGAAAGAAAGAAAGAAAGAAAAAGAAAGAAAGAGAAAAGAAAGAAAGAAAGAAAGAAAGAAAGAAAGAAAGAAAAGAAAGGAAAGAAAGAAAGAAAGAAAGAAAGAAAGAAAGAAAGAAGAAAGAAAGAAAGAAAGAAAGAAAGAAAGAAAGAAAGAAAGAAAGAAAGAAAGAAAAGAAAGAGAAAGAAATGGGTGTTTAGTATTCAGTCTAAACCCGGGACGGGTGTTTAGTATTTATAAGCAAGGTGCACCACTGTTCCTTACTTGCGGTGCTGAAAACCAGAATTCCTGCTGATGCCTTGGAGAGCATGTGGGGCAAGCTTGCCCTCATGGCCTTCGGTTCAGGACTGAGTTTTCTAGTGGTACGTTCTTCCTTGCACAGTTCCACCACCAGAGAGAACGGTTCAGATGCGAAGTTCACTATGCTGAAAGTTCTGCTACGTAACTAAGTCTTCACCTTGGGAACTAGACCTAACAGTTACAGGTAGTGAAGGCCAGCACAGCCAAAGCCTCTGCAAAGTTGGCCTGAAACCTGTCTACTTGTGTCAATTAGCTAGGCACTCTTATCAATAAAACCAGTGACCTTGGAATTGATCAGATTAAGCATTCACGTCAACATCATATTTAAAATACTTTCCGACCATTGCCACAAAGTCTTATTAAATACAGCAGCCCAATTTCAGGGCTGTCCTTTCAGGTTCATCCTGACAGGCTTTCCATCTTCCACTGCTGGCTTTCCAACGTTCTCTCAACCAGACTGAAATCAGAGTAATGAAAACAGTCAAACTGCTCATAAAATGTCACGTCACTACGAGAGCACACATTATTTCTACAGATATTTTGTGTCAGTCACCAGATCGCTACTCAAATGACAGCAGTGCCTGCCTGGAACATGCTTTCAAAATGACAATCCCGTACTGTCAAGACTACTTCGGCAGTAAAAATTTACTGATCTGTCCCTTTGATCTCAGCCCACAAAAGATACCAAATGCTACCCAGGAATAAATAAAACATTTATAGAAAAGGGGAGAAAAGGTTATATGCTTCATTTTGCTTATCAATGTCATTTCCAAGCCAACAATTTTATTAGGGGTAGGGGTATGGTGACATGCTATTTTTAGCTTGTGGGGGAGAAATGTGACATTTAGAACAAATGTCATAGCATTTCTTCAATAAAAATCCATGCTGTCAGCTGCCTAGCTCTGGAGAATTACAGAAAAGCTGTGTTGAATCACAAGAGAAGCCACAATAACTTGTAGTTTAACCCCCTCAGACCCAGCCTCAGTGGAGATGGAGGGTCACAACCATGGCTGTGTGTCGTGTAAGCTCCAGGAAGCCTGCCCGTATTTGCACGGGGTGGTTCTTAAAATAATCCACCCTGTCCACCTAAGCAAATGACCCTGTGTTCAGCCAAAGCTCTGTGACCTGTTACATTCAGTGAACCTTGAAGAGAAGTCAGTTTTGTTTTGTTTTGTTTTGTTTTGTTTTTTTCACAAACAGAAGAACTCGCAATACCTACCAAAATAACTATTCCAATAGGAAGGCCAGAAAATGACTTCACCATCAAGAAGGCACGAAATAAACAGTGAAGGACGTAGAGGAGAGAATGATTTGAATTTACCTTAGAAAACATGCAATAAATATAGTTCTTGTTGCAGAACATTCACCCCTTATCTGTTCCACTCGTTTTGGCATCCGTTTACCTTCTACCATGAAATATCTCTGGGTTGTTATTTAACTTCTCAGGGACAGAAGCCATATCTTATATTTCTCTGAATTCCCCATGGTGCCTAGCACAGTTCTTGATAAAACTATTGAACAATTAAAGCATTGGTTTGAGAAATAGGGTTCATATCTTTTCTTTTCTTTTCTTTTCTTTTCTTTTTTCTTTTCTTTTCTTTTCTTTTCTTTTCTTTTCTTCTTTTTTTTAACTTTCTAGCTTTCCCTAGCATGCCAGTGATTATTTTCATCCTTGGCTTTTCTCAAGGCTCACTCCACCATTCCTCCAATGGGGTAATACTAACAGTCTGCTGGCAATTACTGACGCACTTTTAGAGAGGGATGATCATCTTTGTTAAGTGAGAAGATGAAGACAACTGTGACTTTTTTTTTTTTTTTTGAAGTTCTTTCTTCCCCCCTTGCATACACATGTAGTGTTCATTCATGATCCGTTTTTTCCTTCCTTTCTCAGAGGAGGTTCCTCTTTTCCTTGACAAAGCTCTTGTCTCCCTTCTTTGGGACTCCTTCCTGTTGGCTTCCCAGTGAGTAGTGATAGCCTGCAATTTAACCTGCTGCCTTCTCAAATTCCCATTAAATTGCTAAATATGAATGGAGCATGCAGAAGGGACCAGATATTGAGCTGGGTCATAAGGGTATATTGCTGAGTAAGATAGACTCTGTCCTCTTACAGAGCTCATAACTTTGTGCTCAACAAAGAACCTCTTCCACAGACATTCATCCCGCAAACTCTCAGTGAGTAAATCAGGAGATCCGATGACTCCTAATGGCAGTCCTTCCCACTCGAGGATCATGCAGTATACACTGCTTCTAGAGCCCATACCGGCAACACCTCTCATTGTGAACTTGTATTCATTTCCTACTCAAAACTATGAAGTATGTTTTCTACATATATCCATAATGTTTAATGTAATTTTTCTCCACTTATTATGAAAACATTTTGAAGACAGTTTCTCAAAAACTGAATTACTTTTTATCTTTTATAATCATCACCCAACCCGGTGCCCTAAACACAGGGTCATCTCCTACAGCCACTCAGGCTGTGTGCTGCTCAGCTCTGGGGATTATCAAATACATCTCAATCCAGGTGGCCTTGCATTGGTGCTCAAGAAATATTTTTGTTTGAGTCTTACGATACTAACAATTTGTGAAAGGTCATTTCATTTTCTGAAATTTATTTTTAAATCTGTGCTCCTACTCTTTTGAATCCCCTCTAGTATACAAAGCCACATAGGTTTAGAAGTAGGTGATGTTTTGAAAATTCATTTTCCTATGAATTAAATATATGTGATCTAGTAATTTGTATATGCCCCCAATTATATTCCTAACTCGTTTTTTCTAATAGTGTTTTGACATGACTTTTTAACGTTTGTTAAGCATATTGACAACCTCATTGGCACGGTGGAGGTATGTGATTTCTTTTTATCATTAAGATTTGTCATTTCTAACCATGGATTCTCAAATACAAAGAAAAATAATTGCTCCCGTATGGATTTATTTAAGAATTTAATAAATTAACCTGATGTCATTTGAACTTGGATTGCCTCTGTCTCTATTCTGATAAGTCAGTGAACATACGCTAGATTTGTTCTATTATGGCAGCTGCATAATCATCAGTAGGTATATTTTCTGCTAACCATTATCTAGGATGCCTCCCCTCCATCCTTGTGTGCACATATGGGAGGACGGGTATCATCCATTCTCTCAGCTGGCACAGGATTCCTCGCAGGCAAGGAAGAAGCCTTGTTTAGGAAACCATCTTGATAAACAGTTTAATGGACAAAGTGAGAACCTAAGGCTGTGAGTTAGAAGGAACAAGATTTTATTATTTACTCATGAGAGACACAGAGAAAGAGGCAGAGACACAAGTGGAGGGAGGAGTAGGCTCCCTGCAGGGAGCCTGATGCAGGACTCGATCCCAGGACCCTGAGGTCACAACCTGAGCCAAAGGCAGATGCTCAACCATTGAGCCATCCAAGTGCCCTGGCATTTTTTTTCCCTGTGTGCACTGACCCACAAAACTAAGTCAGAAGACCAGGAATTGGGAGCCAGATATGAGCTTGAGAATGCAAGTCCCCTTTCCCTTGATGTTTGAAGCCATTTGGGGAAAGGCACTGAGCTTTTTTTTTTGCATAAGACAAAATGTAGGAGGGTGGAGCCTAGATCTAAAGGGGCAGTGGGACCCCAGATGCCCTCTGAGTTTCATGCATATTCACATCTGGCTTTAATTCCCAGCTCCACTTTTTATTAGCTAAATACTCTTGGAAAAAAGATACTTAGTTTTCTGTGTCTTAAGTTTCCTCATTCATAAAAGAGAAATAATAAAAGTATATTTTCCCATGGGGTTGTCTTAATGATGAAACTAATACGTGTGAAGAAATCAGAAAAATGCTTTCAAAAAAAAAAAGAAAAAAGATAAATGCCATATATATATATATATATATGGAAGACTTGGGGTTGCTTTATATGCCTGTGCTTAGAGTTAATTACAAAGAAGTTAGCATGTATAAAGCCATTCTAAGGAATCAAGTATGATTCAATATCCCTTCTCTCTAACCCCTACATTTCTCCTTTAAATGCAAAGTGTCTTGTGCCTCAAACAAACAAGTCAAATGGTGAGTGATGTATTATCTTTACCAACATTATACCTGTACTAACATTATATCTGTACCAACGTTATAATGTATTTAAAAAGACCAGAATGTTATCAAAGTCTTCATATATTTTTCAATCCTCATACATTTGTTCTTTGAGAGAGAAAGTAGTGCACTGTTTCTAAAGCAGTCGTGTAACTAGGACTCATTAGACATCATTTTGAAAGTTTTAAACGTTTGGCTCTTATCTACATGAAGTGGAAAAGTAGCTTACTTTGTAGAAGTCGTTAGCTTCCTTGGTTGCTAAATGCTATACTGTGTAAAATATTAAAATGCGGGGATCATGAAGTTATTTTGAGGATATAATTACTGTGGGGGCGCCTAGATGGTTCAGTCGGTTAAGCATCTGCCTTCAGCTCAGGTCATGATCTAGGGGTCCTGGGATCGAGCCCCACATCAGGCTCCCTGCTCAGCATTGCATCTGCTTTTGCCTCTCCCTTAGCCTGCCACTCCCCCTGTGTGTGCTTTCTCCCTGTCAAATAAATAAATAAAATATATATATATTTTTTTAAGAGAAAGAAAGCAAGCATGAAGAGATGAAGGGGATAGCTGTGGCAGCAGGAAGGGTTAGAAAGTTGGTTTGAGAAACTGCTGAGAAGCCTGACCCCTCCCAAGACACTCTGTCCATCCCAAGACTTCCACTTCCACTGCAGTTCATCCTTCCAATCCAGCCATTCCTCATTTTCATGGCCTCCCACTTTTGTGCTTCTTATAGTTTATTATTCATTCCTTCATTTTCTCTCTTGACATAATGAAAGCTGTCTAAGACCAAGGATGGTGCCTACTTGCTGTATTCCCAGTACTTAGAACATTTAGAAGATGAATACGCATTTGGTGAATGGATTAGTTGATTCACTTAAAAGTCACTTTGCAAGTGGTGATTACTTATTATGTTCCAGATACCCATTTCCCATGCATTAGTACTTAATTTGTAAAATCTGTGAGAAGGGCAACCTACAATATCAAAGCCTTCCAAATGTGCAGAGGAATATATTATAAAGAAACAATCACAAATCTCAGTAAATATAGATCTGTGAGAATGTTCATTGTAGAACTGTTTATAATAATAGAATGTTGCAAACAACCTAAATATCCAATACTAGATGCTGAGTTAAGTGTGCTGGGTTGATGTGATTGGATGCCATGCAGTCACTGAAAATCACAGTGAAAAAGAATATTGAATGATGGGGAAAATGTTATTTGATATGCCAAAAATTGAAAAAGTGTTACAAGATAACATACACAATAGCAGTTTTTTAAAATAATAATTATTATATGTGTACTTAGAAAAAATAAGATTGGCAAAATATACACCACAACGTTAACAGTAGTTACCTGTAAGTGGCATTAATCCCTGGTGATTTTATTTCTGTGTGTGAGCCCTTCTATGTATTTTTTTTAATTTCTAAAACATGGAAGGTGTTTGTAAAACATAGAGGTTTCATGACGGAACTCAAACAGCTGGAAAGGTACAGAGAGATCACTTGACCCTGAGGGGCAAGACTGGTATGCCTGCCATGTATCAAGGCATTTGCAGTAGGAAGGAAACAGAGCCCTGAATACCTGCTAAGCTTTGCCAACGGAAAGGGTCTGCTGTCTGCCCAGGTTGATTTTTAGCCTAGGACTGAAGCACAGATTTTAGCCATACATTAATTTGGCTCTTGGTATGATCTTTACTGATTTCTTTTTCTGCACCTTGTTCTTTGTGTCTGCAGTGATATTTTGAGAGATGGTAGGGGGAATGGAAAAAGTTGGGCTTGGAGGTCACCAGAATTCAGCACATAGGGGTTTGATCCTTGCTCTGTAACTTAAAAGCTCTAAGACGTTGGACAAACTTGCTTTGATGCTCTGAGACAGAAGTGTTAAAATGAGACTAATAACAGCCCCCTTGCATGATGTGAAACAAGATAAACGTATAGGGAGTCATTAATTCAATACCTCTCACAATAAGACAATAGCCAATAAATGTTAGCTGTTGTTCTTCAGATTGTCTTCTCTCGTGGTTCTTGATTGCATAAGCATGGAGTATCTTATAATTACAAAACCACATGCTTGTGTTGATGGCTTGTTTTTGTTTTTCTTTTTCTTTTTTTTTCTTTTTTTTTTTTTTTTACTTAAAGTAACATAAAGAAAAGGGAAGTCAAAATCTTCACCAGTAAGAGCAAGCTGCTTTGTTGGTTCTGAGTCACCCTAACCCAGATCAGCAGTGTGGCGGTACTTCTATTTCATTATGCCATCTACCAGTCACCTAACCTGGCCTTACAGAAACAAAACAGTCTTTGAAAATGCAAGCACATCACTCAGCCTTGTTATGGAAAACTGGCAGACACCTGGATGTGCCCAGAGGGACTGTGATTTCACTTCTCACTCCATAAGCAACATCCTTCTGTTGTGAATTAAATCTTCACAGTCAAAATCTGTGTCTGCATGTGCTTGTTTATTTGGAAAAGAAATGTTATTCAGAAGCATTTTATTTGTGCTAGTTGTGGAGCAATATGATATTAAGTGAGCCCAGTGTCGGTTTAGTGCTATTTCTACTTAAGAGCCCTCATGAGCATTTGTCTTTCTGGTTTTCCCGTTGTTCATTAGGCCAGTGGACAAGTTCTACTGTATACACGTGTGTGAATGTGATTGATGCTTTACATATGTTACACATACGAATATGGCACCGATCCCCTAGGTGGGTTGATGTCGATATCCGGGGATACGCATGTGAATGAGCCAGTTTCTGTAAACACAAGGAGGTTTCCCCCAACCTGACTTTATTTGGCGGTAAATGCTCTTCTCTTATCTCACACTCCAAGCTGAGTTCAGCATCTGGAGAAGCTTAAGGACCCAGTGCATCAAATTATCCTGCTCAAACTGTTGTTTATTGCAGTCCATTTTGTCCTGTCATCCCAGTGACAGAATGTCAAAGCTTTTCTTTCTGTGGCCTTCAGCTTTCAGCATCTGCAAGGATCTGATATGCTATTCTTGCTTTCCTGGGGTGGGGGCACGAGGGAGGAGACTCACGTGATCATGATGAAGGCTGTAGGCACTGGTTACCTTCTTTACTAAAGCTTGGGGTGAGTTTCTGTCCCACCATTTCCCTTCTGGAGAACAAACATGCAGTCTGTTTTATGGATATGTGTTAGTTCCTTATCTATTTCCATGTTTCTTCTGTCAAGACTTGGGTAATCACAAGCAAATCATATATGATGGTATTCATAGAAATATTGACAGTTTAAGTCTGGAAACATAGTGTGAATTTCCTTGCTAACTACAAATAATGTGGTCTATAATCTGAGCAGTTCAATTTAGGTAAACAGAAATATTGTATCCTTGAAAACCTAGTCCAGGATAACAAAACATGCACATTTAATTTTTAAAATATTCAACCTCTAACCTTTATTTTTTTTCAGCTAGAAACCTATGTGTACCTAATTATGTGTTTTTAGCTTTATATAATTATAATCACATATGTAACTGTGTATAATTTGTCTTTCCAGGATAAAGTTTCATTGTGCCAAAAGATGCTTTCATTTCTAAGATACAGCACAATATCTCTTAGCCAGATAAAGGGAAATCCACCGATGAAAAACACCACACTGATTACAGACCAGGACACATTTGCATTTTCTGCTTACAACCATCCAGGCCTGGGCAGCCCCCTTCTCTTGCCTGGGCTATACTAACTGCTCCCTGTCAGTTCAAGCCTATTCACCAAAGGGAAACTGGAATGATCTTCTATGCCAATGAATCTGATCATATTCAGCAGCATTCTCTGCTTAAAATTCCTCAGTGGCTTTCCATTCCTTTTAGGAAATAGGCAAAACCCTTTTGTGTGTGTGAGACTGACTCTCTCCCCTGCCTCCCTGGGCTGTTTCTGCTCTGGGCAGTCCTTGCTGCCTTCTGCTACCCCCAGCAATGCTGCTCCTTCCCACCATGAGGCCTTTCCATGCTATTTCTCCATCCAAAATGCTCTCCTTGTCTTTCACCCCGTTAGTTCTTGGTCAAGTTGCCAGATCTCAGCCCCAGAGCCTCCTCAGAGAACCTTTCTGAGTAGACCAGATGGCCATCACATACACTCTCATAGCAATAGGTTTTACTGCTCTTAACACCCATCAGGGGATCCCTGGGTGGCGCAGCGGTTTGGCGCCTGCCTTTGGCCGAGGGCGCAATCCTGGAGACCTGGGATCGAATCCCACATCAGGCTCCCGGTGCATGGAGCCTGCTTCTTCCTCCGCCTGTGTCTCTGCCTCTCTCTCTCTCTCTGTGTGACTATCATAAAAAAAAAAAAAAAAAAAAAAATTAAAAAAAAAAACACCCATCAGTTAGCATTTACATCTGTGTGATTATCTGATCACCCTTTCTCACTAGATAGTAAGCTCCATAGGACAAGGACTCAATCTAGTTTCGTTCACCTCTCTATCCCCAGAGCCCAGCCCAGTGCCTGACGTAGGGTAATGTGCTCAGGGAAGACTTGTGGAAAAATTAAATGAAGATAAGTTTATCCGTTATATGTTCTCTTTTATGAAAGCATGCCTTCACTTGCCCTGGTCTACACATTTCTCACAGATATCCACTCTTCAATAGTGACATCTAATCCACTTAGTTACCACTCTGTTGAGATCCTGCCTCCTTTGTGTATTTGTTTTGTGTCTGCATTGTAGACCCCTGCTCCAGGCCAGGAGATTCAAAAATTTCCCTCTGGTTCCACTGAGCACGGATTGGTTTTGAAGATATGTTTACATATACACAAGAGAGGGAGATTAGTGACTTCCCAGCTACTCTTAAAAAAGACCTTTGTAGTGAGGCCTGATTATTTTCCTATCAGTGTATTTCCAGAACAAGAGATGTAAAGCAAAACAAAACAAAACAAAAATCCCACTGTGACGCCACATGTATAGGATTTATTCTTTGTGATTTGGGATTACCGTTTGCTTTTGTCCACTTGGGAGAGTTTTCTGAGGTAGACTTTGCTGATTTGGGCAGTAAGGAGCATATTCGTGGCCTACACATATTTTGGCAGATCCACTTGGAACTAAATAATCCTAGGTTTGGAAGTTTCAGTGAAAGACCACTAAGAACCTTTTGGCTTTCAAATGGTGTGTGAGCCTCCTACTTTTTGTCTTCATTCTGTCTTTTGCTTTTGAAAGAGAAGAACAATTTTTCATTCACTACAATTTTGGAACTCATATATTTTTACTTAAACAAAGACTAATTCAGTTGAGAAAATAGCTACTAGAGATTTAGAAGATGCAGATTAAGGGAAAATGAGAGTCAGGTTTAATACAGGAAGCCCTCTTGGCTGTCTGGGGGGTGCAGTAAAGGTAGGTCAAGGTGTACAGGGAAGAGGACCCGGAGACACCAGCCCAATACTGTGCATCAGCAGAGAGTAATCACCCTGCCCTGTGAGCTAAAGACATTGCAGAAACCTTATATGGGCCTGTCTTCCTCCGGTGCTTGACAAGGCTGTATTCCCCCCCCCCCGCCCCCCCAATACACTGTATAAGATTGACATTATCAGAATAAAAATAATCTTGCTTGCAATATTTTCCTAAACAGCAGCAGATAAGCAAAGCCCATTTTCTAAGTAATGGTGACTTCCTGCTTCATTAAAAGATTATTTATGTTCTGTTGAAAAAGTATTGAAACAGTAGTTCCAGCAAGCAAACTGTATCTCTCTTTCCTATCAGAGCAATAGATAAACTTGGCAATAATAAGGAGATGCCCACCGAACTGGGAATATACTGTTTTGAGATAAAGAACTTTCTGGTGGTTTTAATCACTTTTTGCCTTCCAAGAGAACTTATCCACTTAATATATTTACAGGAGCAATCTGTGTTTTAGATTTACAATGTTTCTGAATATATATGTTTTTAAATGTATACATAGAAATTAAATTTAGAAGAAGGAGTCTCAAAAATCACTCTTCAGTAAAGCTAACATACAAACTCTGCTTCTACACTGCTTGCTTTATGGGCTTGGAGTAATTAAGCAGACATAATTTAACACATAAAGGAATTTATTAGGCTTTTATTAAGGCTTGATAATTTGAGTTTCAGATTTTAAATCTCAAAGGGCTCATAATTGTCACTTTCTACTAAAAGCGACATTTAGAAACAAGTTAAGCTACGGTGCTAGGGAAAGATGTGTTCCAGTGGAAAGTACAAAGTGCTGTTTTCATTAATTCAACCCTTGCATTCAAATGTCTGTGTGCCTAGTGTGAGGCTTTTAATAAGTAATACAGACACAGCTTCCATGAGTTATTTTGTGCTGATATTTTCTTGAAACAGTGTTAATTACAGGAAGGAGAGGTTTGAGATTGAGATATGCCTTGATAGGAAGGGAAAGATTGGTTTCAAACACCAAAAATGTGAGTGACTAATTTGCCAGGCCAATTTAAGTCTAAGAAAGGTTTTCAGTTTGACTACTGACTCAAAAAACACACTGGGACAGTTCCAGGAGCTGGCAGGGTGAACTCTGGAATGGTGTGTAATGCTGAATAGCTGTCTTCTGGTTAAACACAGCATCCTTTCAGTTTTAATCTGTTTTTGAAATTCTGTCTAAAACATATTAAGTACAGTATCTTTGATTCTTGAGGATTTTTTTCTGAATATTAATTTCTCTAGTACTGAAATTCAATCTGTGGATGCTATGAGGTATTGAACATGACTGACCCCACAAAATTTCTTAAATTTTTGTCTTAAAAATAATCCCGGATAATCAGGGAATCTTAATTTACAGTTCTAGAATCTAGAGAACATCCAGAAGCATTGCCTAGTAGTCAGGGCAACAGATGAAACACACCTTCCATCTTTTTCCAAGTTGACTTCTAATTCCCCCTAAGGATTCATCTCGTGTGGGTCCTAAGAATGAATATTTCTCCAACAGAGGCAACATTTTAAAATAAAACAGACCCTAGAACTGAAAACTGCTTTTGATTTAAAAAGAGCAAATAGGGGGATGCCTGGGTGGCTCAGTGGTTGAGCATCTGCTTTTGGCTCAGGGCATGATCCTGGCCGGAGTCCTGGGATCGAGTCCCACATTGGGCTCCCTGCATGGAGTCTGCTTCTCCCTTTTCCTGTGTCTCTGCCTCTCTCTCTCTCTCTCTCTCATGAATAAATAAATAAAATCTTAAAAAAGAGAGAGAGAGAGAGAATGGGGGTTGCCCTGGGTGGCTCAGTTAGTGAAATGTCTGCCTTCTGCTCAGGTCATGATCTTGGGGTCCTGGGATCAAGGCCCATGTCTGTCTGGCTTCCTGCTCAGCGGGGAGCCTGCTTCTCCCTCTCCCTCTGCCTACCGCGCCCTTGGCTTGTCCTCTCTCTCCCTCCCTCTCTCTCTCTCTCTCTCTCTCTCTGTCTTTCAAATAAATAATAAAATCTCAACACACACACACACACACACACACACACACACACAAATGGGGCCCAGAAGTGTAAGATTCATTCCAGAGTTTTGCCTGGAACCAGCCCTGGCCCTGTGACTAGTGTTAGATGAAATCCCACTCAGTAGAGACTACCCCAGTATTGAAAATAAAACCCAAACTACCGGACTCAGTCAGGCTCAGCATCACATTTGTAGCTTTCCTGCCTCTAGTTTACTCCCAAGGCCCTGGAATAAGCCTGGGGATGTCTTACTTATTCTTGCATGTACTGATGCCACCCTGAACCAGTTATAACCCAGCAAGGCACACAAACAACACGACACAGGATTCGGCCTTGAACCCATGCCTTCTGGCTGAAGCTGCACATGGTCCTCCTGGCTTCCTCCCTACTCCCTACTCAATCCCATCTTGTAAACTAGCTGCTTTACTTGAGCTGACTAAAGATGAGGTTGTAGTCTTTGGGCTCCGGGTTCGTTGGCCCCCTTCCTGGGTTTTTTTCCATCACCTGTTTTCCACTTCTACAGCGTGAGGGGCTTCGCATACAGCACCAGCTGTGTTAAGCTGGACCCTCGCCTCTTGGCGTTCCCAAGAACACAAAACAAACACCAGCCTGGGGCAGAGAGCGAACCATCTGCAGCCTGGGGATAGAGTAGCTGGAGTGTCTTGACTTCAAGGTCACTGCCTTTCCCTCAATGGCTCTAACCAGTCTACCAATATTCTCATTCTGTGGAGGCTCCTAAGCCACAGACATTTGCTAGGTGAAAATCAGAGAAAAGGTAGATGCAGGTGAGTTCCAAAGCAAATCTTACCATAAACTCTGTGTTCTGAAAATGATGCTGTCTTTTTTAATGATTAGTTGAGTCCCCCTGCTCCTAGCCTTGCCCCTCTACCCTTGTCTAAATTATAGACCCAAAAGGATCTGACCCAGTGCTCTGCTCTGTTGGGACTATTAAATCCTGGCCCAGGATGATGTTTTTATTAATCTGACATAAGAAAAATATGGACCATATAACACCGTCAGTTTAAATTCCCTATTTTAAAGGACTCGTCTTTCAGATCCCTTTTTATTATGAAATAGTGATATTACATGTAGTCGTAGATACTAAATTTTCAAAAATGTTATGTCCCTACTTGTAAAATAGAAAGCATTTAACCTTATAAACAGACTTTAAATAAAAACACCTTTAACCTCCCCCCAACATACAGAATTTTACTAGCATTTAGAATCTGAAAGAGTAGGAATCATAGATCTAGGCAGGACACAAATGTAACCATGTCACTGCCATGCCCAGTACCCTGCAGCACCCACCATTATATACAAAATCAAGCCCACATGCTTGAACACAGTACTCAAAGGCCTGGACTGGCCTCTGTCTACTTTCCATCATCCACTCCCACCACTTTCTGTCCTGAAACGAAACTGGCTTGGTGGCATTGATCCCTAACAGTACTAGCCAGGTAGCAATCCATCATTAATGATCTAGTATAAACTGAGCAGCTTACCTTCATAAATAGAGTCCGAAAGTTCTCACCATCAAAGATAAGGAGGCCCTCTCCTCCTTCATGTCCTTTCTCTGCTTGAACCAGCCTTCCCACTCTTCCACACCTCAGTACCTTTTACACTTTTTTGCACCTTGACTGCCCGCTGTGGTCTGTACCTGTGCCTGCTGCTTTTATCACCAGCATGAACACACACATTACATTGCATCTCTTTTTTATGTCTGTTGCTATCACTAAACTGGAAGGTTCCTTGAGGTAAGGGATCAGGCTTTTTGGTCTTTGTGACCTTAGCCGGCACACCGTCTGAAGTCTTTGAACAGAAACGAACAGAACAGATAGCTAAGATGCTGTTATACAGTATGGAGTCAAAAACTCTTTCCTTTTTCCCCAAGAACGAATCTTCTCCCCAACTAAAAACTTGTTGCAAAGTATCTGACCACGGCTTTGGCCACAGCAAAGACAACCTTCAGTATTCCCTTCTTTACATTTTCTGGTTTCCGAGAGGGAGACTACTTTGTCTTTGTTTAAATTACTAGCCTTTGGCCCAGGGCACGATCCTAGAGACCCGGGATAGAGTCCCACCTCGGGCTCCCGGTGCATGGAGCCTGCTTCTCCCTCTGCCTGTGTCTCTGCTTCTCTCTCTCTCTCTCTCTGTGTGACTATCATAAATGAATAAAAATTTTAAAAAAAAATTACTAGCCTTTCCTAAGTGTTTCTGAGCAGTCATTCCACTCCTGAAATCAGCTGCTTCTTTATTCCCCAACTCACCTAAGATATGGTGCCAAAATTTTCCTGTGCTACAGTAAAAAAATAAAATGATTATTTTTATTTAAACTTATTAAAAATTATTATTATTGGGCTTTAAGGTCAGACTATATAAGGAGCAAAAAAACAGCTGAAATTGAAATATCAGATTATTTTTATTTACTTAGAATAGTTCTGAAACAATATAATGAACAAGTTAATAGCTTATTTACGTTTGGGGGCTTTAAAAAACGACTTATTTATAAACCCATTTTCTTTATCTTGCTTTATGGGGAAGGAAATATTGAAGTTAAACACTCTGGTTTGAGAACCATCAGAAGTACCTAGATTAGTAAATTATTGTGTTGACATATTATTCTCATTTTGTTTTATTTTCTCTTTTCAAGTTTTTTATTCATTTAAGTAATCTCTAAATCCTGTGTGGGACCCAAACTCACAACCCCAAGATCAAAAGTCACATGCTCTTCTGACTGAGCCAGACTTATTCTCATTTTAATAAGATTTTTCATTCTACTGAATCAAAAGGTATTTCTTTAGCATTGACTATGCCCAAGCATGTGGCAGATGCTGAGATAGAAGATGAAGAGAAAAACGACTATTGCTCTAGACAGGGAGGTTAGTGAGGGGTCAGCATTATGATAGTACGCCAACAGTGTGTGGCATACTGTCAGTGGAGAACAGTGGTGACTTACCTCTCTGCAGACAGGGATGACTCAAATTTCACGAAGAAGTGAAGCCTGAGCTTAACTTTTCAAGAAACTTGTTCAGTGCTAGGGCAACCAGGGGGGATGCGTCAGTGACGCATCCGACTCTTTATCTCAGCTCAGGTCTTTTTTTTTTTTTTTTTTTTTTTTCAGTTTATTATTTATTTATTTATTTATTTATTTATTTATTTATTTATTTATGAGAGTAACAGAAGGAGAGAGAGGCAGAGACACAGGCAGAGGGAGAAGCAGACTCTATGCAGGGAGCCCAACGCAGGACTCGATCCCGAGTCTCCAGGATCACGCCCTGGGGCAAAGGCGGTGCCATATCGCTGAGCCACTGTGGTTGCCCTCAGCTCAGGTCTTAATCTCAGGATCATGAGTTTAAGCTCCACTTTGTGCTCCACACTGGGCATGTAGACTACCTGAAAACAAACAAACAAAATGACTAGTTCAGTGCTTAGGAGAGAATTCTGGAAGCAGATTACCTTGATTTATATCCTGGTTCTTCCATTTATTACCTGTGTGACCCTCAGAAAGTAACATAATTTGCCTGTGCTCATTAAATGGGGGATAAAGCAGGACTTACTTTGTAGGGTCTTTGTAAGCATCACCCACATTTAGTGACACATTAATATATTAGAACAGCCCAGAACTAGCTTTTATTACTATCATGAGGTGACCTGATAATTCAATTAAGAGGAGAGGAGTAAATGTCAGGAAGGCATGTCATGTCCAGAGATCTTTGTGTAGCTTTTCAGCATTGTTCTGAAAAGAAGGTTTTACACCAAAGAGTGTAGTGAGGTGAAAAGCATGCAGGTGGGCAGGATTTGAACTTGAGGCTACGTTTTGAGACCTACTCACAGGTTTTAGATGCTTAGATTTGGACTTTGTAAAAAATATCCTCTTTGCAATTTTAAGGCTGGAAAGGGAACAGATAGGGTGAACCTGAGGAAAATAGAAAGTGGCTGGTGTAACGAGCCAGGAAGACATGCACAGACCTCTAGGAGTGGTGGGGAAAAGCTCTTAGTTTTAAGACCTTCGTGATGGACCAGGTCCTTTGGTGCACTAGCCTTCAACCAAACCAAACCAAACATCAGTACTTGCATCTCATCCTCATCTCAGATCTTAACTAGCTAAAATACTTTAGATGGACTAAGGCTAAGCCTCTTTTTTTTTAAGGTTTTATTTATTTATTCATGAGAGACAAACAGAGAGGCAGAGACACACAGGTAGAGGGAGAAGTAGACTCCCTGCAGCAACTGTATCCCAGGACCCCAGGATCATACCCTGAGCCAAAGGCACATGCTCAAACATTGAGCCACTAAGGTGCTCCAAGGCTTAGCTTTTACTAGATTAATCATAGATAGCATAGTGAAATTTTTTTGCTGAAAGGGAAAATTTCAAACTTACTATGAGGTATTTGGAATATGAATTTTTAAAAAATAGAGGAATAATAAAATAACTCAGAAGAAGGAGAAGCCAACAAGTCCATCATTACCCCCACTCTATCTGCCTCACCCATGACTCCTAAATATCTTCCTTACATGTACATCAGTGTTGTTGTGTTATGAGGTAGGGCGTGAGAGTGGAGGGCCAGTGAGCTCCCCTGCTGGGGGGCTCTGAGTGTGTCCCTTACTTCCCAGGAGCCCCATCTTTTTCTCTGTGTCCTGGAGATAATACTACATACCTCATCATCATCCTGAGGAATAGATGCCATAGTGAGGGTGAGGGTGCTATGAAATCAGAAAAACAGAATAGGTGCCCTGGTTTTTCTAGCTGTGTGTCCCAAATGTACTGTTTTAGACTTTTGTTTATCCTCCAGTTTTTATAACTTTGTGCTTAGTTTTAGTGGAATTTTTTTTAATGATTTTATTTCTTTGAGAGAGAAAGAAAGAGAGCATGAGCAAGGAGGAGAGGGAGAGGGAGACTCCCCACTGAGTAGGTAGTCCGACACAGGGCTCAATCCCAGGACCCTGGGATCATGACCTGAATCGAAGGGAGGCACTTACCCGACTGAGTCCCCCAGGCACTCCAGTTTTAGTGGCATTCTTGAACCAGGTAAGAAGGAGTTGAAGTTGTAATGCTGTTAAACTTTAATCTTCAAGGTGCCTTTTTAAAATATTTCTCTCGCCAAATGTACCGTCAAAGCTGACAGTTGATTAACTTAATTACTTCTTGTGAAAGTGCTACTGGAAGTAACCATCATTGAGCCCCATGAACTGTGGAAGGACTATTTAGTAAATACTGAAAATATTTAACTATCATAGAAACAAAGACAGCAACTAATTTAAAATAGACATGAGAATCTTTTCTCACAAAGGCTTCTCAACTCCCAACTTTGTCATTTGGTTTATGTCACCAAATTTATTGAATAATTTTAGACCTCATTGTGCTCAAGAACATACAGTCTATTCACATCAAATTTATGGAAAGTGCAAGAGCCCCTGTATTCTGTTGTGTGACCTTCCTTGGAACACAGTGAGCATGCCCACTCTCAAGGGACCACTGATCCAGTGACCAAAATTCAAAGTATGTTATAAATGGATGGCCGGTTGATGACATCTTGTCTAACATATTCTTCTTGCCAGTGAAGTAAATCAAGATTGTCACAGATTCCATTCTATTTAATTTAATAAAATTCATTTAACCTGGGGCTTCAGATGCTTTACAGAGATACAAGGACTTGCAAGCTGATGTCAGAATATCTGTCAGAGTTTCTGAGGCCTTCTTCCATCTCATTCTACAGATGCCTGCAGAAGCCCTTGAAACTATAGTGTGCTGATAAATAGACTCTAGACTTGCATACCCAAGAAGGGAACCAGATTATAAGCAGCTTTGCAGAATTGGAGAGCATGATTGTTTGAACAGGAAGCCCAAGAAGTGGTGGGTAAGATCCCAGGCTGCATTTGGATGTCCTGTACATAGCCTGAGATTGCAGTTGACCACAAGTGAGCATGATGACTTGCGACATGAATACAAAACCAGAAAACGAAATCATGTCAATCAGTGTATTCTCCGGGAAGGTAATAGACAACTTGTGACATCAATGAACTTCTACTTCTTCTACTTCTACTTCTGGTGAGAAGCAGATTCCAAACAGGTTACATCCAGGTGCTCGAGCTAGTTCATCAGTGTTCTTAGGAAGGGCATTGGAGATTAAAGCAGGATGGGATTATTATCAGGGTCCTAAAATGTCAACCAGCCTGGAAAGACAACTCATTTGAGCAGATGCTCTACAAGTAACATATGGAAGCTTCAGAGAGATTAATTTTGATTCACTCTTGGGAAGAACCTTTAATACTTAACTGACATAGCTACACATGAGGAAAATTTTTTTGTGTAATTGGACATTTCCTTGGACTCAGAGCTATTGTCTCACAAATCAGAAAGTAATACACCACAACTGGGAAAAGTTGATGGGGTAATTTCAAAATAAAAAGCATACCATCTGTTTCTGCAGGCTAAAGGGAATATTTGAAAAATCAGTGTAGTTTTGAAGAACTATAAAAACAATTTCTAATCTATGCATAGCCCATGTAAATTACAAGGTTTGAGCAGTTTTCATATATTTAAGACATTTACCCCAAAGCAACAGGACTTCAATATTTTTCTGGATCTCCATCTTGCTTCTTATACTCATCTCACTGTTTATCCCTCTCGCTTTCTCCTTTCTTCCTCTTTATAAATAACCTCCTTTGCTAAAACATAAATATGTAAGTGCCAAGACAGCTGATTTAATGTAGATAGACCTCTAGGGCTATGAGACTGAGGTCCAGCTCAGTGAAAACCTGTGAGAAATTCATGAGAAGCAATGAAGAAATCTTACTTAGAGAAAATAGGAACCTACATGCAGGATAATTTTTATCAGATGAAAGGAATTCTGGAAGAAGCAAAATAAGATGGTCTACAACTTGGACATTAAGTATTTATATATAAATATTTTAAATATATATATATAATTAGAATATTTTACAAAGGCCACCCTATGACAGTAACAGGGATGAGGAGATATTACAAATGCTGCACACCTGTGTGTCCCCACTAAAAAGCCTGTATAATTTAAAAAGTGATATTTACCAGCCAGCAATAACCTTTGGTGGATTTGTCAGTTTTCTGACAGGATGAAGAAAAAAAAAATGATAGAAAAGCCATCAAATGTTTGATAAATGTAGATGAACTCATACCTACCAGTGAGGGAAGCAACGGAACAGTGAAGACAACTAATGATCTGTGGAGCATACAAGTGAGGTTCAGTGTGTGCTGTCTGCAGCTTTGTCTGATAGCACACCTAACAGCATGCCACCGAAGTGATCACCAGGACCATGTTTTAAGTTAGAAAAGATGGACTGGTTGACTGGAAGAATGTGTAATACTGGAGTTAGGAGGGAAGATTACAAAAGTAGTTTTGTCATCTTATTTCATATGTATTACCTACCCAATGACTTCGTTTGCAGGTTTCCTCTTTTTATAAAATACGGGGCAAAAAATCATGACACTGTTTCTAACATTATTGATGCCATGAACATTTTTCACTGACATATATTTTTTTAAAGATTTATTTATTTGAGAGAGAGAACACATGTGAGCAGGGGGAGGGACAGAGGGAGAGAGAGAGAATCCTCAAGCCAACTCTCTGCTTAGCAAAGAGCCCTTTGTGGGACTCGATCTCAGGACCCAGAGATCATGACCTGAGCTGAAATCAACAGTCAGAAACTTAACTGCCTGATCCCCGCCCAGGCACCCCTCACTGATACTTTCATGTGCAAGGTAGGGAAGACCTCACACCATTTACAGAAGCTGAGAAAGACAATACCAGTACCCTGACTTACCAAAATCAATTACATTTCTTTTGGCCAACACTTTTCTGTCATTTAGAAGACAGTAATCGTCTGTTTGCAGCTCTCTCATTAATTATCAGAATTCTTAAATTCTCTTAATAATAAATAAAAAGCTGAAATAATATAAGCAAAAAACACATGAGGAGCAGGAGTTCTGATGATCCATTTGATTATATGCCTTTATTAGTAGGATATTTTGAGATAAAAATTTTTTTAGGATTTTATTTTTTAAGTAATTTCTACACCCAATGTGGGGCTTAAACCTATAACCCTAAGATTAAGAGTTGCTTGCTACACCAACTGAGCCAGCCAGGCGCCCCCTAAAACAGTTTTTATATGATTATTTTTAAAATGTTTATTATGGGGGCACCCATCTAGCTTGGTCAATGGAGCTTGTGATTCTTGATCTCAGGGTTGCTGGTCCAAGCCCCACGTTGGGTATAGAGATTACCTAAATAAAAAAGCTTCAAAAATAAAATAAAATAAAATGCTTATTATAGAATATCTGGGAAATAGTTTTTAAAAGAAAGAAAAATATTAATCACCCATAATCCCACCACCCAGAGTTAACCATTATGACCTTTTTGGCATATTTCCTTCATTTAGACTATGTTCATTTATTTTATGATGCTGGCTGCCTAACTTATTTTTTTAAAATCGTATTTTGAGCATTGTTTTGTGTTACTGAAGTTCTCAAAATCCTTTTTAAGTGGCTACAGACCACATCATTGAATGGATGCATCTATTTATTAACTAGTCCTCTGATGTTGGGCAGATCATGTCTAATGTTTCATTATTATAAATTACCCCAAAATACACATCTATAGACACATTTTTTTTTTTTGTTTCAGTGGCCATTTTATTTAGATGTGTTCCTGGAAACATGATTATTAGGTTGAAGAGTACAGATATTAGCAGGTTAAAGAATTTGTGATAGATGCTACCAAATTGTTTTCTAGAAAAGCTGCCCTGTGTACACTCTCACCTCAGGGTAGCCTTCAATCTCAAAGATTAATATTTTTTTGGTATTGATGAGTGGTTCTTTTAATGTTCTTTGTATTTATTTTGTTTATATTATATCCAGGCTTTTGTTCTGTATCTATACTCAGAAGAGAGATTCATGTTAGTGGGTCTTAAATTGAACAAGAAGGTGGGGGGAGATAGATGATTCATTTAGAAATCTCATCAAAACCGTGAACCTTCCTCTCAGAAAATGAACATACTGACAGAATGCAGATTTTTACTATTTTAAGAGAATCTGGGGTAGCCCCTGTAAAATATTGTTTCCCACACAATACTGAGTGCTTTAGATGGATTATTCCATTTAACCCTTACAATCTGGGACATCACAGAGGAAAAGTATCGCACCCTAAGGGGCAAATCTAATAAATGGTAAAGTTGGGATTCAAAATCCAGGACCTGTCCTTTTAACCATGATTTTTTTCTACTCTCTCAAGGTCTTAACCTTTGTCTTTATTATTCTTTCTTCATGTTTCTTTGTTCAGTTGTTTCCAGTCATAGTGACGCTAGCTTCCTAAAACCTAATGGGGTAGTTGGCCTTATATTTTCTATGCTCCAAATTTGTTTCCTGTAGCATTAGGTTATCAGCTTCTTAAAAGTTTAAAGGAGTTCATGGCTCAGAAACGTTCTTGCCCAGAGTCTTTGAATAGGAAATTGTTTTATAACCTTTTCAATTGCTTATATGCATATTGGCTTTCTTTTTTTCTTTTTCACATTTTTTTAGCACACAGTTCTATGTCATAGCATGCCCTCTTGGTTCCCCATTTTGTATTTTATGGTTTTTCCCCATGATTGGTTTTGCTAAAGTTTTTTCTGCTTCAGTTGATTTGTTGTCGTATTGTTTTGGTGAGACCCTTCCACCTCCCATGCACATACATTTATACATACACAAATATATTTGCATGGTTATTTGTCCATATTTTTGTAGTTTCTATTTCTGTTTTTAAATGAATTCCTTTCTTCTGCACTTTTTGTGGTATGGCTGTTCTTGGGATGATCATTGTTCTTATTTTTCTAATTTCTAAAGTGGAATATTTGTTACTTGTTTTATTCTTCCAAATCTTGTTCTTCCATATCCAGCATGTAGTGTTTTGATCTTTTTTTATTTTCACATTGACTTATTTGGAGCTTTTTTTCTTCCTTTATTCAGTGATTATTTAGAAAAGTATTTAATTTTCTTTTTTTTTTTTTTTTTTTGAAGAAGGGGGAAGAAGGAGAGAATCAGACTTTTTTTTTTTTTTTTTTTAAAGATTTATTTATGATAGTCCCAGAGAGAGAGAGAGAGAGAGAGAGGCAGAGACATAGGCGGAGGGAGAAGCAGGCTCCATGCACCGGTAGCCCGACGTGGGATTCGATCCCGGGTCTCCAAGATCACGCCCTGGGCCAAAGGCAAACGCCAAACCGCTGCGCCACCCAGGGATCCCAGTATTTAATTTTCATATGTGTAATTTTCATAGGTTAATTATTAAGTTTTTGGATATTTAGAATCCAAAGTTAATTCCTTCAAGAAGTTTGACCATTGTAGGGAGAAATAAACATGTGTTGACACCCATGTATGCGAAAATGAGCCTGAATTTACATGTTAAAAATCTCTTCAACTCAAGAAATATTTATTGATTGCTGTGTGCCAAGAGCTGTGCTAAGTAAGTAGTAAGAACATGGTAGTGTAAAAAGGCAAAAATAGTTTCTGTTGTCATGAAAATCTTATTCCAGTAGAAAACACAAGTATACAATTATAGGAAATACAATGGAATTAATTGAAAAACAAGACAGTTGAGTATAAGCCAGCTACAAGATCCCATCAAAACTAAAATTAACAGAAAAGGACAATTTAAAGGGACATATAGGTCCATGGGACAGACCAGAGAACCCAGAAATAAACCTAGACATATATGGTCAATTAATTTAACAACAAAGCAGCCAAGAATACGCAATGAGGAAAGGACAGTCTAAGCAATAAATGGTGTTGGGAAGGGACGCCTGGGTGGCTGGGTTGGTTGAGCATCTGCCTTTGGCTCAGGTCATGATCCCAGGTCCTGGGATTCAGCCCCAGTCAGACTCCCTGCTGAGCAGGGAATCTGCTTCTCCCTATCCCTCTGTACCACTCCCCCCACCCCCACCTCCACCCCCCACTCCCACTCTTGCTATCTCTCAAAGTAATAAAAATCTTTAAAAACAAATATATTTTTTAAAAATAGTACTGGGAAAATTGAATAACTAGCCACGTGCAAAAGAATCAAACTGGACCACTGTCTTACATACACAAAAATTTACTTAAAATGGGTTAAAGACTTGAACATAAGACCTGAAACATAAAACCCCTAGACATAGATCTTGTTGATGATTTTTAAAATCTGATACCAAAAACAAAAGTAAAAATAAACAAGTATGACCATATCAAATGTAAAAAGCTGCTGCACAGCAAAGGAATCAACAAAACGAAAAGCAACCTATTGAATGGAAGAAAATATTTGCAAATCATATATGTGATTTGGGCTAGTATCCAAAATATATAATGAACTTCTATAACTCAAGGCTAAAAAGACAATTGAATTTAAAAATGGGAAGATCGGGGGCAGCCCAGGTGGCTCAGCGGTTTAGCGCCTGCCTTCAGCCCAGGGCATGATCCTGGAGTCCTGGGATCGAGTCCCACATCAGGCTCCCTGCATGGAGCCTGCTTCTCCCTCTGCCTGTGTTTAGTGGTTGAGGGTCTGCCTTCAGCTCAGGTCGTGATCCTGGAGTCCTGGGATCGGGTCCCACATCAGGCTCCTTGCATGGAACCTGCTTCTCCCTCTGCCTGTGTCTCTGCCTCTCTCTCTCTCTCTCTCTCTCTCTCTCTCTGTCATGAATAAAGAAAATCTTTTTAAAAAGATGGGAAAATCTGTTTTTCCAAAGAAGACATACAAATGGCCAATAGATGCATAAAAATATGTTTAACATTATTAATTATCAAGGAAATGCAAATCAGGACCATATTGAGATTTCACCTCATACTTGTTAAAATGGTTATTATCAAAAAGACCAAAAAATAGCAAGTGTTGGCAAGGATGTAGAGAACAAAGGAGCCCTTGTGCAGTTTTGAGGGGAATGTAAACCAGTTCAATCACTCTAGAAAACAGAATGGAGGTTCCTCAAAAATTAAAAATAGAACTACCCTATGAACCAGCAACTGCACCTCTAGGTATTTATCTGAAGAAAATGAGAACACGAATGCATAAAGCAGTCTGCATCCCCATATTCATGACAGCATTGTTTATAATAGCCAAGGTATGGAAACAACCTAAATATCCATCAGTGAATGAACATAAAGAAGTGAGGTGTTGGGGCACCTGGGTGGCTCAGTGGTTGAGCATCTGCCTTCAGCTCAGGTCCTAATCCCAGGGTTCTGGGATTGAGTCCTGCATCGGGTTCCCTATGGGGAGCCTGCTTCTCTCTCTGCCTATGTCTCTGCCTCTCTCTCTGTGTTTCTCATGAATAAATAAATAAAATCTTTAAAAAAAAGAAGTGGGGTGTTTTGTGTGTGTGTGTGTACACATTTATACATAGATACATAAATGCCTTCATATACAATGGAATTTTATGCAGCCATAAAAAAAGAATGAAATCTTGACATTTGCAACAACATAGGATGAACCTTGAAAACACTATGTAAAGCAAATTAAGTCAGACAAAGACAAATCCCATTGTTCTCTTTTACATGTAGAATCTTAAAAACACACACACATGGGCTCATAGATACAAAACAAATTGGTGTCTCAAGGGAAGTGGGTGAAGGGCATCAGTAGGTAAAAAGAAATCTGTAGTGGTAACAGGTGGCATAATACGTGAAACAAGACTTGTCCTGAGTTAATTGGTGAAGCTGAGTGTTAATAAATTGGGTTCGTTACACATTCTTAAGAGGGATAGCTACAGAATTTCTCCCCTCATATCTGCGGGGGCTACATTCCAGGACCCTCCATGGATCCCTGATGCCACAGAGAATATTGACTTATATATGCAGTTTTTCCCTTTATATACATCCCTGGGATAAAGTTTAATTTCTAAACTAGGCATAAGAGATGAGGAACAATAATTAATAATAGAACAGTCTGTTCAATACTAACCTAGCAATTAAGGAAAGGCATCTTGTCTTTTTTTTAAGAGTCTACAAAATCCACAGGTGACTTAAATATGAAGTTAGACCTGGAAACACCATCAGGTTACTTTCCAGGGGACTGTTTTCTCTACAAAAAATAGACACTGTCATTTTCTGGAATTTTTAAAATCAAAATTATAAATTAGTTTCTCTTAAGTCCAGTTTCCCTTCTTTCCTCATTAGTAATAATGCTTTAGTAATCAAAAGATCAAAAGCATTTCTGACTTGACTGTTTTCCACCATTATTCACTGGTTCTTTAATGCATCATACGTTTGTTTGCTGCCTGAAAGATACTTAAACTAAACAAGTTTTAAGAAAAATAGATAGATGGGGCACCTGGGTGGCTCAGTCAGTTAAGCATCTGCCTTTGGCTCAGGTCGTGATCCCAGGGTCCTGGGATCCAGCCCTGCATTGGGCTCCCTGCTTAGTGGGATGTCTGCTTCTCCTTTCCCTTTGTTTCTCCCCCTGCTTGTGTGCTCTCTCTCTCTCAAATAAATGAATAAATAAAATATTTATTAAAAAAAAGAAAAAAAAGTAGATAGCTAGATAGGTAGATGTAATAGAAAAAGACCTCATTCACCAAAAAAAAAAAAAACCTAAGCAAATACATAATTTCCTACAGGTAAACCTAACAAGAAATGTACAAGATCTTCATGATGAAAACTAATGTTTCAAAGAATATAAAATATATTTTATTCAAATTTCAAAAAATTGTCTCAAAAATACAAAATATATTTAAGTTATGAAATACAACACATTCCTGAATAGGGCAATTTAAAATAATGGTAATGTCAATTCTCCTCATATTATCCTATAAAACCAATATAATTTTAATCAAAGGCCCAACAGGATTTTTTGATAAATTTTACCTACAAAGCAGCAAATGCTTCTATATAATGAATGACACTGTAAAAGATAAGTGATCAAGACAGATGGTAAGTGTACTTAATCATGGTGTGCATATCATAATGTACATAACTGTCAAATCACTGTGTTATACACTTGAAACTAATATAATATCATATGTCAACATACTTCAATTAAAAACAAATTTTTTTGAAGTTAGAAGATAAGCAACAAGCCAGGAAGAAAAATCTTTGCAATAATTATAATTCAGTAATTATAACTCAACAGAAAAGTGGGCAAGGAGTTCAACAGTACATATGACAGGTGTTCATCTCACTGGCGACTAGGAAAATGAAAATCACAGCAAAAATGCTCACTTTTTATGCTTGCAAACAAAGTTGTTTTTTTCTTTTCTTTTTTTTTTTTTAAGATTTTATTTATTTATTCATGAGAGACACACAGAGAGAGAGAGGCAGAGACACAGGCAGAGGGAGAAGCAGGCTCCATGCAGGGAGCCTGACATGGGACTCAATCCTGGGTCTCCAGGATCACACCCCAGGCTGAAGGCAGCGCTAAACCACTGGGCCACTGGGGCTGCCCTGTTTTTTTCTTTTCATTGATAATAGACAGTTTTGCTGGGTGGCAGGAAGGAAAGCCCTCATATACAAAGTGGGAATGTAGAAATTGATAAAGCCATTTGCAGGCCAATTTAGTTGTGTATATGACAATCATAAGTTTAAATATTCTTCAGTCAACCTTGTAATCCCACTTCTAGAGAAATGCTCACCCATGTGTCCAAAGAGACATGTGTTATTGCTGGTAATAGCCAAAAATTGGAAACAAGCCAGACATCTATTAATAGGAAAGTAGTTAAATAAATTATGACATCTTCATTAAATGGCCTCCTGTGCACTAATTAAAAAAAAAAAAATTAAGTAGTGTTTTATGTGGTAACTTTCTCCTGAGAGCAGTGGGGAGCCGTTGTCGGGTTTTAAGTGGAGACACAACATGACCAGACTTCAGTGTTTAGAATATCTCTCTAGGTGGATTAGAAGGAATGGATCAGAGAGCTATAAGATCGAGGCCAGGTTCCCAGTACAAGGCTGTTAATTTGGTCACACATCAGTGGTGGCCCCAAGATATGACAGAGCTGAAACTGTTGTCACATAGCCAAAAACATTCTTACATCGTAGTACGTTTTTGTCTTCTCTCTTAATGTGCATTTGTGGAGTAGCTCCTTTGTACAAAATATTTTCCTAGGCCTGAAATATGCAGAATACACAAAAAAATACATAAGATAGGTTTCCCGACTATAGAATCTATTTACTAATAGGTTAAAAGTGTAAATCTATTGGTTTTATTAAGTTTGCTTTCCAAATGAGGCCACTGCCCTTCTGGAAACAGTGGAGTGCATCTAGGTGACCATGCTAGTCTTTTGGTTTTGATTGTCAGGAAGCTCAGAGACAAATTCAGTGCCCAGCAGCAGTGACCGTAAAGCTTGGGTTTAGGATATAACTACCTTCCACTTTCTCCTCCAAATTTTCATTTCCAAAAGCTGTATGGTTGTGTGTGTCTATTACTGTACACTGAGTATCCATTTAAAAAAAAAAAAAAGACCTGTTTAAGTTACTAATGAATAAATGAGGATTCATGTCACCATTTTAGCTGCACAGTCACTTTGATCCCTTGGTAACTTCAAAGCCATCATTTGACTTATCTCCTAAGGTTGTGAATATACTATATTGGTTCAGCAAAGCCCTCTTAATAAGAAAGGGACCATGTTAACTCCAGAGCAGATTACACAATAGTTATCAGCTTCCCAGGATTAATTAAACATTAGTAAAATCATTTTAAAATTGTAGCTTGACTTTAAAATTGAAGGGGTAGCAGAGCTCCTGCATGACTCAGGCAATTAAGGGTCCAACACTTGATTTAGACTCAGGTCATGATCAGGTCATGATCTCAAGCTCATGGGATTGAGCTCTTCTCCTTCTGCCCACTCTTTCACGCTCTTTAAAAATTTTTTAAATTAAAAAAAGAAAATTGAAGAGGTAGCCTAACATGGTAGTTAACGAGCTCAGAATCTGGAGCCAGACCTCTAGGTCTGAACACAGGCTGTGCCTGTCACTTACCAGCAAGGGACTTGGTGCCCCTAGACCTCAGACTCATGAGGAAGTCCCTACAGCATGAGGTTGTTTCGAGCATTTGAACTAGCTAACATTTGTAAAGTGCTCGCTATAGGTATTCATTAAGAAAAAAAAAAAAATGGTAATGAATATTCTTTCCTAGCAAACATCTTGAGATGGAATAGACATTTATTTAAGACTGTGATAAAAGCAGCATTAAAGTCTTAAAGCTTTGGTTTAGGTTTTTTATGTGAGTATTCTTCTATTATCTCTTTCTATACCTTAACCAGTTGAAAACCATGGCTTAAAAAAAAAGAAGAAAGAAAGAAAGAAAACCATGGCTTGTTTACAAGTGTCCATGCTGATTCACTTCATGTGGCTGTTGCGGAGCCAAAGAGCAAAAACGCAAAGATGTGAAAGGTTGTCCTCTAGGAGATGTGCAAGGAAGGCAGGTGGATGTGCTGAACACGCAGCACATCTCCCCAGTGGTGAAATGTTGGATCCGCCTGGGAGGTTTCTGTAAATTATAGTCTAAATAAAGGAGTCAAAAATATTGCTTTGAATTCATGTGTACAGGTAGCCGCCCATACATGAATGAAGGATGACACATATGTGCTAGAATATGACGTCGTAGAAGGCACAGGACAGCTGAGGCAGCGTGTCTCCCTACCGTTGTAGTCTGAAAATGTCTCTGCAGCATGAGGTTCATTTTAGAAAAGCAAGCCTCACCATCCCCTGCCTATTAGAGAAGAATTATGATTTTTAAAACCCACAATTCTGCTGTTCATTTCAATTATTTACATAAGCAAGGCTTCTCCTTTTTAAATTAAAATCATACTGAAATATGCTATTTTAGACTTTTGGGTATTCTCAGTTAATTTAAGCAAGCTTGAACAGAATGCAAATCTATAAAATACTGCATTGTTTTTAAAGTTAGGCCTATTCCCTTTTACTTTAGGTTTTTTTTTCCTCCCTCTGCTTTAATATACTGGCTTATTTCCATTTTTATGATACTTAGTTTTTATATATCATGATAATTACTGTTTTGATAAATTGAACATCAGCTCCCCACCCCCCATACCCACTTCATTTTGTAGAGGGCATATCTGTTATTAGATACAAAGAAGAGCTAGTTCTAGTTTGTAATGATTATGAATTTTTCATAGATTTGATTTAACTGACTAATTCTGTTTAGAAACTTTGTGGGGGGGGTTTTCTACCCTCTTTTCATTAACTACCAAAAAGGATACATGAGGAAAGTAGGTGTTTTGAACAAAACCAGAACACTTGATTTACAAACCCAAAGGCTTGATTTAAAAGAGTGTGATATGATCTTTAACCTGGCTAGGTATTATTTAAGGTTTCCATCTGACTTACTTACTTACTTACTTACTTATTTTAGTAGCAGGGAGATACATTGTCTCAAAAATGACTATTGAATCTACTCAAACATTTGTTTGTTTAAGGAAGTTGAAGAATCATCAGTTACTGAGCCTATTTGATGATCTACCAAAAAGATAATAAAAGCAAACACACAGAATAATAGTTTATTTTTGATAAAAATATTCTCAAAGCCTAACAACCTACCCAGAAATGTTGGATGAATCAGTAGGAGAAGCGAAATTTTTAAATGTACTCTATTGTATTTTCACTGATATTTTCATGTGTCTTTCTAATTCAAACATAGTTAGATGTAAGCTTTCCCCATTTTATAGATGTCAAAGATGAATCACTTGTCCAAATGAAGAGTCAGAATCTCACTTGAACTCACCCTCTTTTATCACCCATTGATACTTTGGTGCGTCCCTGAATAAGAAAACAGGACTTAAAAAAGAAAATAGCAGCCAGAGTTGCAAGCCTTGGGCAGTGATGGTGAGGAATGGAGTGTCAAGGGGCTCATATAGTGTGTCCAAAGCAAGGGCGGTGCACTGGGAGAGAGTGAGGTGGGAGAGAAGAGAAAACAGTGAAATTAGACAGTGAAATTAAATTTCTTACCGTCATTTTAAGCCATATGGCAGGGGCTATCTATTTAAGGATCTTTACAACACAATACTATTTCACAAAGCCAATGCTTATTGTTTCTCTGTAAATGTAAATTACCACCATTTATGTGGTAATCCCACTGATACATCTGCGGACAGAACATGGGCGTGTTGTTCATATGATGTGTGCCCTGTGTAATTCCAAACCCAGATAATGAAGAGGAGGGCATATTTTTTAGCTATTTTTTTAAAAAACCTGCTTTAATGTTAATTCTAACTTGTACATAAGGTTTTTTAGTTGGAGACATTATGAAAGATGGTCCTGTTAAAGTCATTGTGAAAAGAATTCATTTGATTGAAAATGGTACTGAGGAAAATTGCCAGACAATAACATATTCACATGTGCAGTCCCCGGACCTCTGCAGTATCTCTGACACTCTGTGTTCTCAGAGGAGTGGCACCTGCTCTCCTGTGTGACGTGAACCAGCTGTACTCACCTCTGAGTGAGGATCCAGGAGGATTCACCAAACACAGGGGAGCCCAAAGCCCGGTCTCCAGCTTGTGCACCTTCTGCCTTTTTTCGTGCAGCACTGTGAACACTCACTAGCAGAGCACACCCCTAAGGGCGTGATTCCAGCCTGCCACATTTTTCTGGGTTTTGGTTTTATTTTTTTTAACCAAACATTTCAACTCTAAAATTGTGACAGGATTGCTGCCACAGTTAGTTTTACAGGTCCAGAAACTCTTATTTGCCAGGGCACCTATTACCTTTTAACCTAGGACAACAGCCAGTGATAGATTCATTAGGAGGAAAGTAATCCTCTGCTGTGAGCATGGCACTGCTTGTCTTCCCTCACCTCTTTTTAGGGTGAGGGAAGACCCAAATCCCTTTGCAGAGAAGGTCTGGGATTTTGCAAGAGAGAAGAGGGTTCATGGTGCCTGCCTGGTTGGTGGGGAGAGGTGTTGGGCGGCAGAGATGAGGGAGGGGAATGAGGGACAATGAGAGCAGAATAGAAACATTACCTGAAATAGGCTCTTATTATAAAGCTAATGGCCCTGAATCAACAATTCATTATCATGGGTTTACTTCTTAATAATCAGATGCTCAGCCTGGGCCTTATGTAACCTCAGATATGTTATGCTTCACAAAGTAGGTACGGAAGATGAAGTTGCCTGGTTAGGGGCAAGCAAGTGGTTCCTCAAGGGGCATTCCTCCTGTGTTTTCTAGGAAATTCTGGTGTAGGGGAAAGAGGGGTGAATAATTAGCATTAAACCCCCCCTTTATTTTGCCTATTAGCTTTCTGGCAAGCTGCAGAATTTGAAAGTCATCATTTATTTATAATATATCTTCATATTTTTTTTACAATTAGGAATAAAATTTTTATGACTGAATATTTTAAGCTATTAACTTTCACCTTCATACAACATTTTTATTTGCTGTATAATTATGTTTATGTATATTCCAAGTGATAGATTACTATCACTTTGAATATTTAAACATTCAAAAAAAGAAAAAGAAAAGAAATCCTTCAACTTCACCATTATAAACCCTGACTTCAGCTAAGAACACATTAGTGGGCCTTACTTTTCTGGTCTGTAGAGTGAGGGTATTCTGTGAAGAAAGAAAGGAAAGCGTGTCAGCACTGGAACAGAATTAGTGGTAGGGATGGTATCTGTGCTCATAACCATGGTGATGAGTAGAAGTAGTAGAGTGAGATTGCCCTCATCTGATTGTTCCACCTTTATCATGAATCCTTCCGACCTCGCTAACCCCCACCACCATTATTTGAAACAGTAAATCTGAGACCTTTTATAAGTTTTATATTACTTGTCAGTCCTTGTGATCCCAAAGAACGTACCAACAGTAACACACCAGTGGGCTTGGTAAAATCCACTATTTACAGCTCCAGGGTTTTTAGGACTCCGTGGCCAATCTGAAATAACTGTTAAGGAACTAGATTAACATCTTGAATTTTAAGACTTCTCTGCCTAGGTGTGAATGATCCATGGGGCTACCGAATTGCCTTATTAATGACTCATCTTGTAGATCCCCTTAAAAAAGGAGAGGGGGGAAGTACATCTTCTGAAGAACCTTTGTGGTTTTGTCTTCTGCTTATGACCTGCTACATGAGAAACTCCCCAATCTGACTTTGCTTCTCTCTGCATCTCCATCTCTGACTGGTGCCAAGTCCAGTGCATCTTCCTCTTGGGTTTTCTATGTTTTTTTGAGATTTGATTTTTAAGTAATCTCTACGCCGAATGTGGAGCTTGAACTCAGAGCCCCGAGACCCGGAGTCACACATTCTAGAGACAGCCAGCAAGGTGCCCCAGTGCATTTTCATCTTGCTGAAGGCAGTCTCAAAGATGGCTTTCTTAGCATGTGTTTGGACATTAGCAGTTCTGTATTTGATATGCTGTAACCTAAAACAAAGCAGGGAACTCTCAGTGACTGTTTTGAGAAAATACTTTAATTATGTCCCATCTTTCTCTATGGAGTGAATGATGGCAAAAATTACTTTTCCATTTCTTGTCTTTTTCTGCTTTCACTATGTTGTGTGTGCTTATTATGGCACCTTTTTTTTTTTTTAGGAGTTTTTGTGTGTGTGTGTGTGCTTTGTTCCAGACACAAAATAAGTAGCAAAGAGATGGTGTAGCACACTGTATACTTCAGAAAAGACTGGGCCTGGAAGCATGGTATCTAGGAACTGTATCTCACAAAGTAGCAGCTTACTGAACTTCTCTTTGTTTCTTCATTTATGAGTTGGAAACAAGAAAAGTATACGAGAAAATGAAAAATAAGGGACTGTTGTGGATGTCGCTCACCAGAGTGGTACACTTGCTACAGTCCATGAACTGACACTGACACATCAGCTGGGGAGGCTGTGGTGTGTAGGGGGCAGGGAGATGTATGGGGCATCTCTGTACCCTCCTTTCAATTTTGCTGTAAAACTGCTCTGAAAAGAACTAACTAAGTCTTTGATAAAAATAAATGAGGGACTATATAAAATAAGATTATTACAGCTGTGATTTGTTATGAAGTTATGAAGGCAGTAACAGAAAAATGCATTTCTTCAATGGCCCTTCAAATAAATTACCAAATTAAATCCCTTTAGAATAACCTCACAGATGATTTGATTTCAGTTTAGTGGTATTATAAAAAAGTATTAGTGCATGACAGTATAACTGCAAAAATATAGCTATATACTCCTTTAAAAAAAAAAAAAGAGCTGGCTCTTTCATTCACTCATTCAACAAATATTTGGTGAGAACCTGCTGTAAACCAGGCAGGGAGGTCAGCACTAGGGACATGGCTGCAAATAAAAGAAACAAAATCTCCAATCTCATAAATTTAGAATCCTGTGAGCTTTCACCAAGATCATTTATTTCCCTTAAATTTTTTTTAACCGATCAGCGTGCTCTAGGCAAGTAGGATATTTTGCCCTGCTGTAATGCCATATGTATGTACTGTTCTTAACGTCACACTGTTCTGTGTGCTGTTTTGTAGCAGAGAATTGTTTATTATTATGATTCTGATATGTTAATGAAGAGGTACTCATTTGCAAATAACTGTTTAATCTGTAATTAAAATCTGGCAGCTCTCTTAAAAATAAAGACAGTTAAAATGCGTAGTCACTGGCCTGCTATATTGAATATGCAATTGCAAAACATTAAGAAAAGCATATCCTATTTATCACTTTTAATGAATCTTTCACCCTGGTCCCACTGTAAGCCCTTGATGGTATTCCTGTCATCCCGTCCATATGCTTCAGAGAGCATTAACTATTCTCGGGTCTGTGCATGCCTAAGTATAAAATCAAAATCTCTACGTTTTTTTGGATCACATATAAGCAACCCACACACACAAAAAAGAAGCCCAACACATTATCATTACCATATCCTCATTAAGATGATGGGCCTCTGACCATATCCTAATGTTTGCTTAACAATCTGAAATTCATGTATGCAAAAGGAATTTTTCTTATCCTTTTGAAAGAAGAATGATAAATATTTATACAGCCTTAACTCTTTCAGGCAGACATAGGATCATGTTTTAGAAATGACAAGAAGCTACTCCGGATCTTTTTCAGCATAATTCATCTTTCCAATAGCTCCTGAGAAATGAATTGTAGTTTTATCAATATTGGACAGTTTTCCTCCTCTTTCCCCATTAAATGCGCTTTGTCTTCCTTCTCTGAAATCCTTTTGAGTCATAGCTTTGAAAAGGAAGCCACAAGAGCTATCTCTGCTTTTCAGGCAAGATTGCTCCAGAGGGATGCAGTAGGGCCCAGCAGGACTGCTGACCTGTACTCCTCAAGGCTGGGATCCGGATTCTCCAGCAGCCACTGCCTCGTTAGCAGGTTTAGCAACAGTCTAGACTCTAAATAGTCATATATCCCAAGTGTTGCTTTCTAAAAGTTATTCCTGTTCTTTTTTTTTTTTTTTATTCCTGTTCTGAAGCAATAATTGGATAGAGCCGCAAGACACTTCTCTACTTGAAATTAAAATTGTCTCCCAGCTGCTTGAATCAACATCTCTGGTAGTAATGGTGAACTTATGAACGTGTCTCAGCTCACAGGGCTATCTTCTTAGAATAAATGGAAGGTGTAGGAAATCTTAGAATGTACTCCTGGCAGTAGTGCAATCAGCTGTATTACTGATAGTAGTCAGACTTCTCCAGCATATACACTGACTCCCAGAAGCTAGGTTATTAATCTGAAAACTCAAGGCTCTGGCCAGATAAAATTGCCTTAATGATTTCTTTCACGTAGGTAAACCGAATCCCCTAATTGTTAACTCCTTTTCATTCTTCACTCATCCTTGCCCTTTGGCAAACATTAAGCTTTAGACGGTGTGTCAGCTCTGGAAGAGAAAGGAGAGAGCAGTGGTGTTGAGACTAGTCCGCGCTGTTAGACAAGGGCTGACTGCTAGTCCCAGCTATGGGTGCCACTTCTGTGGCTGCCACTGCCACCACCACAGCCACTGCCAGCAGCACCTTGCTGTCCTCCCTGAGCCCTCCGCATCATTGCAGGACTCCTCCGGTTCCTGCCTTCTCCATGGAACTCCAAATTTAGAAACACAGCATATGTGAGCCAGAAAGGGCCTTACAGATCACTGATTGCAAATCCCTCCCTGCTTTGTTTTTAGATGGAGAAACTGAGGCTCTAAAGGGAAATGATTTGCTCAGGGTCAAACAGCTAGTGAATGACACAGGTAAAACTGAAGCCATCATAACTTACTAATTAGTACTCCTCAAGCTTTTCTGCTCTTGGCTGGGGCCTGTCTCAAAAAGGGAAGGAGATTATACCAAGGTACTCAGAAGCCTTTGGTGAGATGCAGGGCCATAGACTGGGACTGTGGTTGTTAAGAGAAATCTAGTCATTGATTGGATTAAAATACAAATGATTGGGGCACCTGGGTGGCTCAGTGGTTGAGCATCTGCCTTTGGCTCAGGGTGTGATCCTGGGGTCCTGGGATCCAGTCCCACCTCAGGCTTCCCACAGGGAGCCTGCTTCTCCCTCTGCCTATGTCTCTGCCTCTCTGTGTCTCTCGTGAATAAATAAGTAAAATCTTTTTAAAAAGATACAAATGATTGTGCTTTAAAAGATAAAGCAGTAGAGAATTCACAACAATGCATTGCATTTGCGTGTCCTTTTAGGCAACGCTTTAAGGTGGAAATAAAATGATTGTGCTTTAAAAGATAAAGCAGTAGAGAATTCACAACAATGCATTGCATTTGCGTGTCCTTTTAGGCAACGCTTTAAGGTGGAAATAGACAAGAAGTAAAAAACAAAATACAGTGTGATCTGTGAAACAGGAGAAATTCAGTAGGAGAGAAGATTTTTTAAAATCCTCTACCTGTAGGACGGACGATGAGAACAGACTGGTGAATGCTGAGTAGTTCACCATGTAGAGAAAGGCCTTTTAGAATTTAAGTGATATCCCCAGGTTTATTTTAACTGTATGCTCCCATGTGCAGCCTACATGTTGCATTAAAATGTCTTACCCCAGGTCAGCAGTCTGCACTGTTATTTAATGGCTTGAGGACTCGGGATCTCTAGGTTCCTGCAATACAGTAACTTTGCAGTTTGAAAGATCCACACAGACCAGTGGGGTTTCCTCAGCTACTCGAGCTGGCTTGGCTTCTGCTATGTAGTCTTGGTAGTGATCATCTGCATATGTGATAAACAGCTTTTCCTAGAGCCTCGCACAGACCTGGCAATGCTCGGGTTTCAGTAGACTATATAATATTGTGTTTGGCAGGAGAGGCCATTAAAAAAGACATCAAAGCAACCCTCAGAACTAGATTCCCTTTTGAAAGGTGTTCCTAATCAAAAAATAAAGCTCAGAATTAGAATTTGTTTGGATTAAGCTAACTGTCTCCTTTTCTCTCTCTGCCCCCGACCCAGTCCTTACCCTACAGTAGCTTGATACAAAAGATTGTATAGGATGACTTGAAGCTTCCATTTTTCTTAGTAATCACCATGGAAGAATATTTTTTTGTTCTTGGTTTACATAGAATCCTTTATTTCCAGTATAAATTTTATATGAAAACTATGCGCCCACTAGACAAAAGCTACCACCTTCACCCAAAGCCTTGGTTTTTTCAAGGTTGGGTTCTATGCATATTTTCTTAGTTCTCTATCCTCAAGAGGATATAGAGACAGAAGATAGGTTTGAACCAGACTACTCCCATTTAAATTCCCCAACGCATGTATGCCTGTGTGCACGCATGCTCACAGCTAACGACTGGTTGCAATAAAAATTTGGTAGAATTTCAGTTTAGCTTCATTAACTCTGAGACAGTGAAGTAATATTCAAGGGGAAAAACAGAATAGGTGAAGAGAAACATCAATTTTCTTTAAATAAAGACATTTTAGGGGGAACTAGTATCCATTTTTTAGGGTATCATTGCCATTCCTCTATATTATATACCTATAAACTGCATAGCAGGACTTGTATGTGCTTGAAGAAGCTACATTTTCACGGCAGGGAAGAAAATCGGAATAAATCACTGAGATGCAGGTGCACAGTAATACAAGTAGGCTCTTTTCCCCTGCAGCCTGAATGCCTGGCCAATAAAGCAGAAGGTCTAGAGCTGAGCTCTCAGGGTCTCCCGGAGCTAAGCCAAGAAAGAAGAAGTGGGGGGAAGGGGAAGGATGGGGGAGCAGGAGAGAATAATTGTTATTCAGTCTTCTTTAATGAGATGTATTGCCCAATGCTGAAAGATTGTGGCAGTGTCTTTTGTTATGCTAATTAGACACCATTAAAGCTTGGCTGTCTGATTTCTGCTTAATCCTTTCTGCTTCCCTCAGCCTCAATCCTGGCTGGCAAATGGTTGGAAGATGGTGGGGTGTAGTGCATGTGTTATTTATTGTTCACATCTATGCTGAGTTCTCTGGTAACAGGGTTGGTAACGAAAAGATTTCTCTTACCAAAGGCGGTATGTATTTGGGACATTCATTTTTGGTTTTGTTTTTAATGAATTTGAGAATGCTCGATCTCTGCCTTTTTGGTACAAACACTATTGTATGTTTGTTTGTTTGTTTGTTTTAAATGACTGCTTTTGCGGCCATGCAAAATGGAAAAGGACAGAATGGAAAATTTAGACAGCCTCCCCTTGGTTGTCTGGATTTCCCTAAAAACAACAAGCAAGGTGATCATGCCTTAGCTTTTGGGGTGGCTATGATGGACCAGAAAAATAGGAGCAAGAATAATACAAAGGTCAAAAAGAGGAGTTAACCAGTTTAAAATTCCTGCCTTTATAATTTATAGATACATGTGCCTTCTTTCCTGAAATTAAAGTGTTGTATTTATATGATTACCTAAATTATGAGTGTGTTGAGTTAAAAAAAAAAAAATTTTTTTTTATGACCAGTGTGGTCTTTCCTGAAATAGTAAAATGGAGGATTTCTGTGAAATCTTTAAAAACTAGATAATACTGGTTTAGAGCAACCCTGTCCAATAAAAATGTCCTATGAACCACAGATACTCTTGTAAATTTCCTGGCAGCAACACTAAAAAAGAAAAAAAAGAAAAAAAAAAACAGATGAAGGTAATTTTAATAATATATTTAACTCAATATATCAAAAATATTTTGGCTTATAATCAATAAAATTCACAAAATAGTTTAAATTCTTCTATTCATGTTAAATTTTTGAAATCCAGTGTGTATCTTGTACTGGTGTGTATTTTATAGCACCTCTCAATTGAGGTTTGCCACATTTTAAGGGCTCAACAGCCTTGAGCTAGTGGCCATTGTACTGGATGGTGTAAGTTTAGCATAACTCAGTAATTCACTTGTATAAAAACAATTGTCAGGATAAAATCCATTTTTCATGTTACGGATAAATATTATGAGCTGTATGACTTTGGCCATGACACTTAGTCTCTAATGAGCCCTACTTTTCTCATCTGTAAAATGATGTATTTGAACTAAATGATCTATTAATTCTTCCACCCATGCCAGCTCTGAAATTCTTTATTCCAGAAATTCACATTTAGGGTCTAGATATATTAGAACTTATCTATCCTTTCCTATAATTTAATATTTGAAAAGAAGCCTTCTTTCACCATAGAGGATATTGGAAGATGTCCTGCATACCATATCCATACCTTTCTTCCTCCAAATGTGTGGACTTTTCTTTGAATTCTTCTGAGGCTTATACTGTTTCAGTAAAGCATTTGGTAGAGTTTAGACTCAGCAGTCTTTCTTTGCTCAGTACTTTTGGAATGGGGTTTTTGAGCAAAGATGTGAGGGGGATTGGCAAGTAATTACTGCACTAGAATTATATAAACACTAAATCTCCAAAACCTGATGGTCTGTCTTTCTTTCTTTCTTTCTTTCTTTCTTTCTTTCTTTCTTTCCTTTCCTTTCCTTCTTTCTTTTCTCCCTCTCTCTCTCTCTCTGTAATCTAGCTAATTTATCGTGTCATCAGTGAAACAAAAATCCTAAAGACACTTTCCAAGAAGGTTTTTCTATTCAACAGTCCTGAGCTGTAAATGTGGTGACTTCCTGTGCCTTTAAGAGAAGCCCATCAAAGAAGAGTGGCCCAGACTTGTTGAGTATTGATTGGTAGAGACCAATGTGAAAAGATCAGGAAAGTGGAAGTGCATGGAGATAATTGTTCAATTTAGAATCAAACTTTTAATAAAAAAGGGTTCCACATATGGTGTTCGTACCATTTAGTCATCCCATTAATAAGATCTCATGGATAGATATTACTGGCAACATCTGGCCTCAGGATTTGACATAGTGTTAAATGTTGAGCCCTTTCCTAACAGTGCCTGGGCATAGTCAAGCTTTTTACCTGATGTGGGGAAAAAAGATCAAACATACTTTGTGCCGGTTCCGTGATAAGAAAGGGCAACTTGTTTTGATCTGTTAAGAGAATATGTGTTCTTAACACACTTTTAAAAAAAAATCCACAGAAGCATTGTAGGTAATTCCTTAAAATGTTCTAGAATACTAAAAAGGTACAGGCAGGTGGTCAAAACTTGGCTGTTTTTTTTAATTGGCAGTTCAGCAAGCACCCAGGTATATACATTTCTAATGCTGAACAGGGATCAGATTGGCATTTCTCATGTAACTCTTTGCCATTGAGAATTATTTTAACCAGTTCAATAAAGCACAGTTACCATACTATTACTGTTGGCTCTACACCAACAGATGCAAACAGCTCTATTCTCAAGAATGAAATTTTACCTCTAAGGGTGAAGAGACTCCCTCTTCTCTCCCTTTTCTCTTGCTGGAGTAGGCACATGACTGGAAGAAAACCAGCCAGCAACTGAAGAAGACAGGACACAGGGCTGTTGTTAGAAGAAATGTCATAGTCTGATTTGGTTCCAGAGAGACCTTGGATCTGGTCTTTGTATATCACATCACTGCTTTTGCAAAAAGGCAAAAAGGCAAAAAAAAAAAAATTTTTTTTTCAGTTTTCTTTGTGTTTTCTCCTGAGATGTGAGGAAGGAACATTAGTGCCACTAAGACACTCATGGCAATTCATAGATAGGCATAGGTCCAATATGTGAAGGTATGGATATTTCACCCCAAAGGAACATTCTTTCCCTCTTGAATATATTTATTCCTGTTAGTAAGTAGACCTAAAGAATATATGTCTTTTCACCCAGAAGATACTGCTTTTAAAAAAGTGTCATCAAATGTCTTTTTACTCATTGTCTAAGAGTCAGATATGAGTCAGCCCCTTTGAGAATAAACCATCCAACATCCCCCAAGAATCTTTTAAGTAGACCAGCAACAACTGATGGCAAGCATTTCGAATACGATGGACTTTGAGTCTCATTACTTGTTTTCTGTGGCATCATCGTTTTTGACACACATTCCTGTGTCATGGCCCTTTCATTACAGAATGGAATTGTTGAGTAAGGATGATATTAAATTTTAATGTTATTGCTATTATTACTGTTGACTGTTTTTAGCATTAGTATGCCTGGTTCTTTCATTCCAGCTTCTGCAGGGCCAGAAAACAGAAGTGTGCATAAACAGTCAGGAAAATTACCCTATACCCTGGAGACCCAGCATCGCATGCTCTGCCTGTTGTGAATGATGAATCAAAACGGAAAGGTTATCATTTTCATTAGCTAGGAAAGAACAAGACCATACTTTTCTCCAAGTGTAATTACAGTGGTTCACTGGCAACATTACACTGCAGTAATTAGTCTAAAGGTGTATGTGAGGGCAGGCTTTTGCACAGACACTAGAAATATTATTTCAGAGTTTAAGGTCACAGCCTTGTGTTTAACATGTTCCAGGCAGCTTAGGGAAAAAAAAAAAAAAAAACTAATTTGACTGGAGCTAAAGAAAGACATTTGACATTTCCCAGAGTCATGCATTCAGAAACCAGTCAGGTAGAAAAATTGTTTTTTATTATCTACAAAAACCAAGAAAACAATGAAAAACAATAATAATAAAAAGAATACCTCAACAACTTAGCTGCAGAAACTGCATGTCAGAATATTTTGTAGAGTAAACTAAGATAATACTCAAGTTTATTAGGAATGTGATGTAAATAATTACAAGAGCATTTGATATATGTGTTTTAATCTCCCTTTTTACCCTAAGGCAATTGGGCAGAAAAATTAATTTCTAGAAACTCTTCAGGGGAAGCAAAATAATTTCTTTACCTTCCTATAACTGTTACAGGAAATAAGTATTTCTCTTATACTGGTACCCAAGTATATATATCTGTCCTTTGTGAATGTTTTTTGGACGTAGAACAATTCTATTGAAATACGGGGATCTTTCTCACCTGACCTTCCAGTAGAGCTTGAATTAGAATTTTTTTTCCAAAGCCTTATCTCAGGCTCTTTGTATAAGTGAAACAGAAGTGAGAAGTGGCTGGGTGTGAGAAGGGCCTAATAAAGAAAATATAAACTTTATGTGAAGTTGATATTTAAAGTCACATATAGGAGTTTAAAAGAAGCCTTTTACTTCTTCTAGTGCAAGGAGTCTTCATACAAGTAACATTTCTTCCTGAGTTTAAGGTCAAAGCCCACATACTCTAATGTCTTTGTTTAATCCTTATACAGCCACGTAGAAACTTTTTGAGGACAAATGGAGAAATAGAGTATACTCGAATGAGCATTCATTCAGCAACCAAATTCTGTTGGAAATGTTGGAAACCACTGCTTTTTTAATGCAAGCGTGTGTTTTATGTGTGTTATCTGGCCATCTGGTTAGAACTGATGTTTCTCACAACTTCGGGCACTTGGGAAATTTTAAGTATAGATGTGACACAAATAACACAGCTAGCTGATTATGTAATGCACTGAAAAATTTTACCCCAAACTTGAATTTAAAAACATTCCGTCTTGTTTGTCACAGATGTTTCTCTACTCAAGGAAAAGTCATGCACTGCAGAATGAGATCTATGATGTTCTATGTTTTCTCCAGCTAGCACTTAAATAGGAGGCACCAGGTAGTGAGAATGGTTCCAAGACCTTCTCCTCTTCCTTCTGCCCCTGCCACTGAGCAAGTTACCACCCAGCAATCTTGCTGGACCTCAGTTTCCTTTCTGCGAAATCTGAGATTGCCAAACTCCCTTCTCCTTCTTACTTCCTGGTCTCTTTACGGGACTACTGCCTTCATTTCCAGCCTTTATGGATAAACAAATAACTAACCATAAGACCCTTTCTCTTACCTTTCCAACAAGGCCTGTGCATTCTTTCTTATCCACAGTGAGGTCACCAGTAATGCAGGATCTCATGAGTCCTTTTTTTCTACACCTCACCTCAATTTGGTGATGCATTCTGTGAAATGGAAGAATGGTTTCACAAGACTGTCTTTATAATTCATTTTTCTTAAGACATCTTTTTTTTTTAAAGATTTTATTTATTCATTCATGAGAGATACAGAGAGAGAGAGATTGAGGCAGAGACATAGGCAGAGGGAGAAGCAGGCTCCATGCAGGGAGCCCGACGTGGGACTCGATCCCAGGTCTCCAGGATCACACCCTGGGCTGAAGTTGGCGCCAAACCGCTGGGCCACCGGGGCTGCCCAAGACATCTTTTTTTTTTTTAAGTTTTATTTATCTAAGTCATCTCTACACCCAGTGTGGGGCTCGAACTTACTACCCTGAGATAAAGAGTCATCTTGCTCTTCTGACCAAACCAGCCAGAGGCCCTTCATAAAACATATTTTTAAAGCTAGGTTAAAATGGACTAACTGAAGTTGTGCATACTCTAAGAAAAACAGCTTTCTCCATGGACATTTGAGGAAGAAATGACAAAATAGGCCTAATTCATTAGTGCAGGTACCAGGACTGACCGCCGCTTGCAGAAATCCTGATAAATGTCCCAAGGGTCAGACTTCGTAAAAGGAAACTGAATTTCCCACAGCAATTCTTTTTCTTTTTTATTTTTAAGGTTTTATTTATTTATTCATGGTAGGCACAGAGACATAGGCAGAGACACCGGCTGAAGGAGAAACAGGCTCTCTGCAGGCACCCGAATAGGATTCGATCCCAGGACCACAGGATCATGACCTGATCCAAAGGCAGATGCTCAACCACTGAGCCACCCAGGTGCCCCTCCCACAATAATTCTTAACTTCCCATCCCAAGTTCCTAAACCCAAAAACATTGAAAAAGTTAAATAAGCATTTTCATTAACCAACTGTAAATTATATCCCTGTAAAACAAATCAGAAAGAAGTTGTCTTTCTTAGGATTATGAAACGAGGGCTTTGTTGAGATGATTTTTGACAGACTTCTTTAGGTTCAGGTCACAGGACAGCTTTTGGGAGACTTTGTAAATACTTCTGTGGTGGATATTAGAGATCACACTTCTCTAAATGCAGCAAGACAGTAACTGTTGTAATTTGCAGAAGGCTTGAAGCATATAGTCTCCTGGGGGCACCTGCATGGCTCAGTGGTTGAGAGTCTGCCTTCGGCTCAGGTTGTGATTCTGGGGTCCTGGGATCGAGTCCCAATCAGGCTCCTGCAAGGAGCCTGTTTCTCCCTCTGCCTATGTCTCTGTCTCTCTTTCTCTCTCTGTCTCTCATGAATGAATAATGAGGTCCTTTAAATATTATAACCCACTTCCTCTTCCGCCCACCTCTCCCTTTCCCAAGTCTGGCCACTTTCACCGACCTCTTCTTTCTGTGGCAAGGAATGTGAAGGACCAAAAAGTAGTCACATCTCTTTTATCTTAAAAATAATCTACTCAGACCCATGTCCTCCCCCCTAGCATCTGCTTCAAACATGGGGCAGCTGGTATGTTTAAATAATCCTCCTTGTTTGAGACTCCTTTTTCCTAGGTTCTGCTAGAACTCTGGCACCCGGTTTCTGACCATCCCTCTTCCCTCCAAGTGACCCCTTCTCTCCTCTCCTTGAATGTTCCAGCTATCCTGATGCTGCCTCCAGACCATTCTCTAGGTTTGCAGTTCCACTAGCATCTTAATTTGTGCTACTAGTCACAATCTTCATGAAAAACTTCATTTTCAGCCTCTTACATATTCTTAGGAGTTTGTTGGTTTCTTAAACTACCCAAGTCAGGGGATCCCTGGGTGGCTCAGCAGTTAAGCTCCTGCCTTTGGCCCAGGGCATGATCCTGGAGACCCAGGATCAAGTCCCACATCAGGCTCCCTGCATGGAGCCTGCTTCTCCCTCTGCCTGTGTCTCTGCCTCTCTCTGTGTGTGTCTCTCATTAATAAATAAATAAATAAATAAAATCTTTAAAGAACAAACAAAAACTACCCAAGTCATCTTTGTGTTAACTTCTTCTGCAAAGGGCTGTCTAAAGCCAGGGATATAACCTTGCACTCCTGTCAGTGATGGTAAGGCAACCAGAGAAGAATATCAGAATGTCAGATGAATATAGATACTGCAGATCAGATGAGACGTAGCATACTCTCCATCATTCTCCACTGGGAAGACAAACTCATCCCTACTAGTGGATTCTCCTTGCCTTTAGCACAATAGATAGCTCGGCTGTGGTTGTTGTCCTACTGGCCTAAGGATGGATATCTGTAGCTTTACCCTTTTTCTCCAGATAGCCTGCTTTTCCTCTCAGACTGGCACATCCTTGCTGGTTAGCAGAGACATTCTTAGGCAAATCAGGATGATTACCCTAAACCTTTTTTCTTGTATGTGGGTCATTAACTGCTGGGTTATCTATCCTGTGGGGTTGAAGAGAGAACAGTTGCAAAATATGGGGCAAGGTGGCTCATTTAGAAAAAGATTTGAGGCCTATGCACAAACCCTTGGCCCACAAGGTCCCTTGCTGTCACCAAGGCAAAGTTGCCTCTTCAGAGTTCCACCTGAACTGCCCCTGCCCCCAACCTTCCTTATCATCACTGGTGTTTTTAGTTACCGGAAATAGTTGATTCTCTTAAAGGTTTGATATCTACTTCATGGCAACTTCATTCTTAACAAAAAATAAAACATTGAGGGGAGCAGTTATTATTTTTGTTGTTTTTTTAAGGGGGTTGGGATAGATTGGGGCAGCTCTTGATCAAAGTCCTAGCTTTCTTATGCGCATTCTTGCTTAGTGTCTTCAGAGGAACTTTAAGAGCCTCACCAGTGATGCAGAATCCTTAGCTGAGGGGACTGAAGGGACAACTGGAGAGATGTTTACCACCATAAATCACTGCACACAGCCATTTTCTTGTATCCTGGCAGCAAATGGTTAAATACTCACCTACAAATATTCTTCTGCTGGTTGATCAAAGCCCTGCCCGCTACTGTACAAACATAACACGGGTCCTTCAGACTCTGTGTATATCTTACAATCACGGCTCTTACCTCCAGGTAAACTAGAACAGCCCAACAGTGATGTCTACAGCCGTCCGCTTTCGTTCTCACAAGAGCAAAGAAGCAGCTTTACAATCTCATATTGTTGCTAGGTTAATTTCCCGAAAACTTAATGTGAGATGAAGTATAATTGCAGATTTCCTTAAGAACCATCGACAGATACTTATCCTAAGTTATAAGCAACTCACACTGTGAAATGTGTACAAACATGCTCAGTTTTCCTCCAGAAGAATATACTTCAGTGAAAACCAGTATTCATCAGTCTTTTTAAATAAACAAAGCCGTTCCCATTCAAAGTAGAAATTGGGGAGACTTTCCTTAGTTGCTGCTTGATTGTTAAAAGGGACTCCTGTTGCAGGAAGGGTCATTAGTTTGGAGGGAGTGAAGGAAGCTGTTGGTAACTATCGTCCTGGAGACCTTATGGCCTTCGGCTAAGGGGACCACGTTTTGAAGGAGATAGTAAGAAAGATAGTAAATGATGGTGTGTTTAGGTATTGGCATTGTATGATGGAGAGGGGAGTTTAGCGTTTTGTTTTATTTTTAATTGTTAGGTGGTCTGTTTGGCACAGCTGTGTTTACGTTTCCTAAATGCTAACTGCCTGAACATGGTGACAAGTCTATATATGAGAATAGGGACTGCTTCTTTGAAATCTTCTTATCAGCATGCTTTAATACAGAGTTGTATTTATCAAGTAGCAAAGGCAAAAATAATTCTAGGCACAACCATTCAGTACAGCTAGTTGCTACTACATCACACATTTCGACAACTTTGTTTAAAAAAATAAAAAGGAAGTAATTGATACTTTAAATGTTGCATTTCACAGTGGACCAAACTTGGAAATGATGGAATTTTTTCAAGTAGTCATATTTCTTTAAGCAATGTTTTGGTTGATTTAACTTCTTGGTTATTAAAGTTGCACTCTTAGAACATAAATGTAGATCGATCCTGTAGAGAATTAACAGTTCTGTATCTTTGCTGTCTTTCTAAAAAAATAAAAAATAAAATAATGAAGGACGGGGTCATGGCTGCAAGAAAGAAGAGACAGTTGTATATGAGAGAGGCAATGTATATAATAAGTAAATAGCTGTAGGAATTAATCCATAATTTCAGAGTTATATGCAATACATGAAGTGTTTAGATGCAAGGACTTAATGACTAGTTTTTGAGGCACTTTCTTTAGCGTTACATCCCTCATAACTCAAATTAATGTTTATTACTACTCTTTCCTATTGCCAAAATATTTTCATGAATTTGGATTAGAAGCAGCTTGTTCTGGCTTGTTTTGCAACGTTGCTTCAAGAAACCAAGTGATACTTAGAAGATTTTTATATGTCTTCGAAGCTTTAATTATCTTATGTTGAAGGAGGAAGATAAGTTTTGTTTCATAGTTGTGTAAGAAAATAAGATTTCAGGCTATGCTCATTTTATATTAGCACATAGATAATAATGTCTCTTGGGGAAATATGAATTCATAGTTCTTACATTAGCTATTAAGTAACTTGCAATTGAGAGTCTACTTTGAATCCAAGAGGACACTGCTTACTGACCCACGACTCTTTGGGCTGGCATTTTTGGTTTGGATTCTCCGGTGTTTGCCCTTATCTTTCCTTTTTTTCTTCACAGATTGGCGAAAGGCAACAAGTGTTAGTGACAGAAGAATCTTTCGATTCCAAGTTTTATGTGGCACACAATCGATTCTATGAGCAGGTGAGATACACTTTGACCTTCTTAAGCTTTCCCCAAAGTGAGGAAAGGCGGTGAGGTAGATCACTTTAAGCAAAAGAAACTTTAGGGAGGTTGTAGAGTCTTGTTGCATCAAGGCTGTTGCAGAGCATCAAGCCAGCTAGGCCACCAGGGGCTCCGCTTCATGGCTTAGTCTACCAAACACCCCACACAGAGGAGTAAACGTGTCTTCCTCCTCATGAATCTTTGCTGGGACCAGCCTTAGGCTTTGGGCATCGGGAACAGGTAGTTACCGCTGCCAGAAGGAATTCCCACCGGCTGGCAGAGGGGAGGGGAGAGGCCTGTGCAGGGCACAGGAAGGATGTCTGAGACATCAGTGTGGAAGGGCAGGGATTTCCTCTCCTCCCTGCACTCACTCAGGTGGTCGGGCAGTTGCTTGCTTTTTTAAATTATTATTATTATTTTTTTTTAGTTTTGTTTAGTTTTAGGTGTTTTTTTTTTTTTTTTCTTAACTTCCACCCTGATAAGAATGTTGGAGGCCAAGGGAAAAGAGTCCGTTCTGTGGATTCAACTCAAATCATATGACCAACCCTGGAGACAAGTACGGGGCAAAACAGCTTCCCTTTGAGAGCCTTACTGGGGGGCCGCGCCTAGGGACCCCTCTCATTCACAGCCATGCCCTGCCCGTGGAACCTGGCCTGCCAGGCTTTCTTGTAGCGCCTGGGATCCCACTTCCCCAGGTCAGGGAGCAGTTCAGAAGTGATGAAAGAAAACTCATTGCCTCCTTCAAGGGCAGTGGCCCCAAAAAGGCCCAGTAAGCAATGGCATCTGCCTTCCTCAATGGGAGACTCCCCTAGGGGCATAGGGATATCCTGATCATTACTGGACCTGATGAACTTATCCTAAATATCAAATGTGTTTTCCTACTTTTTTGTTTCTTTCTCATCAGATGAGAAGTGAATTTTTTTTTTCTGTGAGCTAGGGCTGAAATTAGAGCCGGAAAAGCCTCTTCAGGGCTGGGTGAGCAAGTGAGAGAAGCCCACTGCCCTTTGGGGGGAAGCCAACGCCCACTGCCCTTGGGGAAGTAGTTGCAGAGATCTCCCTCTCCACTGCACAGGGAATGGTCCTAGCCTGGGCCCTGGAGCCTGGGGAAACATGGGGGGCAGTGTTGAAGGCTCAAACTAAATGCACCCTATCCCATACCCGCAGAGTACTACTGTTGAGGAAGGCTTCCCCAGCACTCCCTGCCAGAGCCACATCTCTTCCCCATTCTCCATTTCATTATTTGGCCCCAGAGAACCAACCTCTTCAGGCCAACCTGCTCAGCCCTGGGGAGGAACCTGATTGTATTTCGTGGCCTCTTCCCCCTCTGTTTCTCTGCCATCTGGGTTCTTGCCTCAGCAGGGAGCTTTTTTCCCCTGCATTTTAAAGGCGATGGCATGCCTCATTAGCTGTTTCCTCCAATTTAAAGCAGTCCGGCTTTTTCCAATTATTAAAACTGGAGGGGGGAAAAACACTGAGCCCTTCATTCAGATCAAGGCAGCAGAGCTATATTTCCCCAGAATGGGACCACATCTCCCAGAGATAGTTTACTCTAGAGATTTCTAGAGATTTTCTTGTTTTATTAAAAAAACAAAAAACAAACAAACAAAACGATTTAAAGGGGCTTTCATATTCTGATACTAAAGCTCTTTGCTGGGAGTAATTCACTACTCAGGTGACCTTTTTCCTATGCTTTGATGAGGCAGTGTACGCAGTGGTCATTAAAAAAAAAAAAAAATCAAACCCAGAAAGACCAAGATCCATTTCTGCCTCCCAGAGAAATTGGCTGTGGAACTCTAGCTCCCCTGACGTGTTTGTCTGTACAACTAAGCATATCAAGGATTTCAGAGGCATGATTTTTCTAAATAAGATGAGTTCCAGAAGTGAAGATTTCATCTACGTATCAAAGTATTACTGGATTAGAATTAGTCTATTTATTTTGGATCTTGACTTGAAGACTGGCAAGTAGCTGCAGCAGGAAAACAGAAGCGTGGGGGAGACACACTAAGTGCCAAGCCACCTCTGAAGGAGGGAGGCATTTGCTCGATGTAAACAGGTACTTTTACTAGAAATCTCCAGTGGTGAGAGGCTGCTGACAGTTTCCTGTGAACTCACCAAAGCAGCCTTCAGAGCAGCTGATCCTAAGTGTAGGTAGAGGCAACAAACCAAACATATGCATTTCATGACAGAGCAAAGGAGTCATTTAGCTACAAAACAACAAATTTGGGAGACTAAAGGGTCGCTTTTAAATGTTCTTCCTCTGCCCCCTCCGAGTCACATGCCCACGCTCCCACATACAAGTGCTCACATACACACGAACCAGCAGGCCTCGTTCTTCTGACAGCTGACTTGGCAGGTATTAAAAGTATAAGGCTTTCATCAGAGTTGTCTCAGTTTTCTTCATTGCCTGGGACAGCCGAGAGCAGAATATCAAAGGCCTGTCCAGAAGTGACTGGCTGATGGCTGGGGGCTTCCCCGGGTCTGCCTGCCACATGCCTCTGGACAGCAGGCGTCCGGCCATCAAAGAGCATTGTCTCCAGGCCCGTAGCTCCTCCTAGAAATGCCTTCCCAGCCTACAGGATCTCCAGATCCTTGAGCAGCTGGAAGGTAGAGCCGGCTGAGGGTTGGATCTCAGAACAGAAGAAAAGATACTAAGGGACAACTGGAGAAATCTGAATAAAGGATGGACTTCAGTGAATAGAAATAGCTCCATATTGGTTCATGAGTTGTGACAAACATATCATACTCGTGTAGGATATTCATAACTAGGGAAACTGGGCACGAGGTATCCAGGAAGCCTCTGCTTTCTTTGCAGTAATTCTATAAATCTAAAACTGTGTTCTAAAATTGAAAGTTTATTATTTTTCTTAAATTAAGCCTTTTGAAAATGTCTTTTAAAGGTTTTAGTGCCAAAGAACCCCACATTCATGGGGAAAATGATCGAAGTGGACATTTACGAATCCGGCAAACATTTTATGAAAGGGCAGCCAGTATCAGACGCCAAAGTATACACGCCATCCATCAGCAAACCATTAGCAAAGGGAGAAGTCTCAGGTTTAACAGAGGTGAGTAAAAGATGCTTTTCTCTCTACCCTTCTGCTAAAACAGCAGCTGTGGAAGCACAGTGATTCCAGACCGTGCTTCTGTTATCATTTATAGTTCCCTTTTTATGTATGCATGAGGCTTTAATCCCTTCTGACAGATTGCAATCTGAATTAGAAAGATGCATTTTTGCTGATGCCTTAGGTTTGCTTCTCTGCCTGTAGAGGGAATAAGGTGTCCCTGCTTCATTGCTAGAAGCAGAGGGCAAAAGGCATTATTTTCAGGTGTAAGATTGAACACTGAACATCATCTGATCTCGTATGTTTCTGTGTCAGTAGATCCCAAGGGAAGGGGGGCGGAAAGGAAAGGAAGATTCCCTTGTTTTACAAAGCTGCTTATAATATAGTAAAACCTACAGTTAAACATGCACTACTACAGCGTGGCAGTGTGGGCGGTTGGGTGCCTTTCTCTAGGGCGTTCATTGAATATTCTGCTTTAGTCATGTGGAGTGAAAATTAAACAATTTTTTTTTTCTCCCTCTAAAAAAGTAACCTGACCCTTCTTTTATACCTTGGTGTAAATATGGCTGTTTGCCAACCTCTCTCTTACATTTCATTGAGCTACAGTTGTAAAAGCTGATGGAGTGTGAAATGAAAATGTGTATCACATTTCTAAGCATCATTTGATGGCCTTTCTCCAACACAATTGTTAAGCACTCCAAAAAAAAAAAAAAAGAAGTCTGCAGCAATGACTTCACATACGGAAAAAAGAGAAGCGATATTTATCTTGCCGCACAGTTCCACAATTGTTTAAATATATGTATTATCTTTCTGCTCAAAATAAATTGCAGGGGCATGTTAATTAAACTTTGAGCAGAGTGACAAAGAGGGTCCTGTTATCTATGTTCTCACTTACTGTGGTGATGGACTCTGGTGTCCAAACATGAGTGACACCCCTCACGAGCCCGACAGGTGCATGTGAAGAATCTGTGCGCATGGCCATCTGACCGATAGCCTTTGTCAAAACCCTGCCAACTGTGTGCCGTCCTGCTCCACCAGGAGTGAACCCTAATACTTGAGAAGCATAATCATTAATGTTTTGCTGTCATTAAAAAAAAAAAAAAACTTGAGGTTTGGGATGAATGACCAGGAAGGAACAATAGAATTCAGAATTTAAATTCTGTTGCTTGAGATTTGACTTTTGATGTGTTAGCGGATACTTTAGAGATTTTTAAAGGAAGTTGGCTTTTTGTTGTTGCTGTTTGTTTTTCTACAGAGTATGTATTACAAGATTGGCTTTAAGTTGCTGCAGTGAAGAGGATTTCAGAGCAAATGGCAGTAGTGTGCAAATTATTATTTCACAGATTGAATTTCTTCCATGTAGGTCTATTGGAGAAGGATAACATTTTGAAACATTACCATAAGCAAAGGGAAACGATACCCTTCTGTTGATTCCTTAATAATACTGTTGCTACAAGGGCAGCCCCATTTAAATTCCGGGGGGCAGCCTCTTCCCTCTCCATTCCTCCCTCCTTCAGCCTAGAAAACGTGTTGTCATCTCTTGTGCCACCAGCCTTCCTCCACATTGGGCTGTCCCAGATCCTAGGTAAGATGAGGAAAGGGTCACTTGTGTTCTGGCCCTCCTGGGTTTCTAGGAGGAGTCTTACTACACTCATGATGCCAAAGGGTTAGGGTCATCAATTCAGATATTTGCATCAAGGGAAAAATCAGACAAGTCTTCCATCACCGTTTGTGACTTCCTATTGTTAATGAGCCTAGCTTTACACTTCATTACTTGTCAGCTTTTAAAGATATGCTGCATTCAGGGTCGAAAAATCTTCTTCAATGAATTTATCCTGCGGTTAAAAATCTTTTTGCTGATGATAGAAGCCAAAATAAATTAAACAGGAAGAGAACAGCTTCCATCTTTATAGAATGGAGAAGTAGATGGTAGAGGTAATCCTGTCTCAGATACTAGAAGCGTGACCTGGGGGCAGACAGACCTGAGTTTGCATCTGGAGTTGTCCGTTTAGCCTAACCATGCAACTCCAGAGCTTAACTTACTCTTAATTATCATGGAAATAATAATGTCTATCTCCTAGGATAATTGAAAGGAGCCTGTTTGGTAGTTCCTAGAACATAGTGAACAGCTACCAAGTGGTTGTTTCTCCTTTCCCTTAAATCTAGTTGTATCTAGAAGGAGCAGACCCTGAAGATGACCTGGTACCAACAGTTGTGGCTGTGTTAATTGTTTTAGCCATCATCATGCAGTATGCGCTGTACGGGAGTAAGCCTAGGGTGTGGATTTCTGTATTATGATAATTTGTTCAGGGCTAGAGGACCAGTTCCATCGGAATGTGTTTCTGCATTTTGTCGGCTTTTCCTTAGTTTTTTTTCTAGAATATTGACCTCCCCTCTACACTTTGTAAAGAAATCTGAAAAGTTCAGAGCATGTAAAGCAAAATATGGTGTTAAAAAATTATTGTCCATGATAAATGCATTCATTACCCTCATTGAGAATTTTGTGATTATTCTGTAGGTATTTAGCCCTATGCTACTTTAGAGTTATCTTGTCTCACTTTAGGCCCTGTTGACATATTCTGATAAAACTGGTAAGTGGTACAACAGGCTGGGTGGGCATCATGAGATCCAGATTATAGCATTCTGGCATTTGCAGTAACAGACTTTGTGACCTTGTGTATATCACTTAGGTTCCCCAAACATCAGTTGTCTCTGAGATCCTGTGATTGAAATATTTTGACAAAAATGGATTGAATGCCTACCCTGTAGCAGGACTTTGAATTCTATAAATATTAATAGACATCAGGCCTTGTTATTTTCAGATAATAATAGGTAAATGCCCACAACATGATGGAAAAGAAAAGCAATAATAAAGCCAGAAGGCTACTATCTTCTACGAAATTATATGCTAGTGAAAACAGCACATAGTAACATCTTTTTATGGTTATTCCTGTCTTCTTTTCAGTTTGGTTGGAGGAATAGAGGATTGGAAGAAGGGAGCAAGAGGAAAGAGCCAAAATTAGTCTGTTTTTAGGGGAAAGGGGTACAAAATGCCACCTGTAAGCTAATAGGGAACATTTCTGAGTAAGTGTCATTTTAAGGATAATTAATTTCAGAAAACGGTTATGTAATAAACAGTAGAAGACCTCACGAGTTCAAAGGGATAAATATAAATCAAAGAAAGGGGGAGATTATGAGCTTTTATATGGAAAGTATCAGGGGGCTTTGTTCTTAGGAGGAAGCAAGGGACACAGATTTTCATATATGTTCTCAGATAATAATTCTCAAATGTAGTCTCCAGTCTCCAAGTTAACAAATCTAGGAACTTGTTAAAAAGGCAAATCATTGGGATTCAAACTGGACATGATTCAGAAACACTGAGAGCAAGATGCAGTAACCGGTTTTCTTAATAAGTTTTCTGGGTAATACTGATGCATGCTGAAGTTTGAAAACCACTCTTCTAAGAAAATGATTCTCAAGTGAGAATGTTTGCTATTTATAAAAACAGTTTTTAATAGTGTTATAATGCCAAATTTTCACACCTCCAACTTCAGAAAGTAGCATGAGACAAGCATCCCCTTGGATGGTGGAGACCATCTCATCTATGTATTAATAATTCTTCATAAGTGGGCTGTAAAAACGATTGCAGGAATGTGCAGAAGTTGCATACGTGTGGGGAGGAGGTATTTAGCAAGAGGGGCCAGAGGCATCGGAACTGTTAGAAGAAGCACACTTTTAGGATTTTGAAGAGCTGTGATGTTTTTGCCTTGCCCCCTCATGGAGCCCAAATTTGAACATACCCTGTTCAATATGATGATCATATTATACAGTTGAAGTTTCCTTAGAAAATTGCTATGCCATCCATTTCACTCAAAGAAAACCTGTACCAAATTCATGACCATTTGATAATATGAGAAATTAACCTGAGAGCTGTCATCAAAGATTGGGATCGATGAGTTATTTTGTTTCAACTCTGTTACGGGAATGTTATATTACAGCATATTTCAAGCATAATACAAAAAAGTAGAAGAGTATAATACCCTCACATATACCCATCACCCACCTTTAACACCCATAACTTCTTTCTTTCACACTGAAAATCCCAGTTCCCAGTCACCCAACATCAGTACTCACAAGCTTTGTCCTGTAGTACTCACATAACTAACAATAACCATATCAACACTACCACCAACAGTGTGATTACTGAATACAGAGTTTAGTTGTGGTGGTGGTGGTGATGGTAGTGGTGGTGGTTTTGCAGTTGTTTTTGTTCCTGGGTATATCCTTCGAGGGATGTACAGGTAAATAGTGGTTTCAGAATGTGCTGAAATCATTCCTCTCTGTACAGCTATACCAACACATGACTCTTCTGTTAGCATTTGTTCCACTTTGTTTTCAATTTTTTGGAATTTTAAAAATTTAATTTTGTTTCAGAATTATGTAAAATATTTTACAAAATCAAATCTACAGAAGTATGTTCTGAGAAGTTCACCTTCTGTCTTCTCTACCCTGTTTCTTTTCTTACCTATTTAAAGAATTTTGTTTGTTTTTGTGTTCAGCTTATTCTCCCAATGGTTTACTTTAACAATATAAACAAATACATGTACATATTTTTTGTCACCTCCTTCCTAGATAAATCGTAGACACTTTTGCCATTTTTCACTTGACAGTGTATCTTGACAGTTACTGCCTCACAGTACATAAAAATTCAATGAATGTTTTTAATGATTTTTGTTAGGCTTTTAAATTAAAATACATGCATCTAAGTTGAATAATATCACCCTGTATGAAACCCAACATCTTTTTGGTCAAAGAAAAGATAGACGGAATTACCTCACAGCATTAAGGTGGACAGAGAACCAGTAGGCCAGTCAGAGGTTAGGAGTGGTCAGCCATAGAAGCACAACAAACTGCAGAAGCCAACAGTGGTTATGAACACCTGCATCCAGAAGAGAGGATGCTTTGGCCATTGGAGCTCAAGAACTCTGAAGACCTTCCCTATTTGGAAATGAATGCACCTTGTTACCTTAGCCTAGTACCATCATACATTGGATTCACTTACTTCCCTTTGTTGAGTCCATGCTTACCAGTCAGGCTTGTGATTATAATTTGCCTTCCTATGCATATCTGCCTACAGGAAGAAAATAGATTCTTTCAGCCCGCTATAAGTGTGCTGTTAATAAATCGGCATTCTGGTTTTGTATGCTGGTCTCCTTTGTCCTCTCTGTATGGTCTTTTCTGTAGGTGAAGGACAGTTTCTGAGCTTTCAAGGTTGTGAGCCAAGCCCTGGGCCCCATTAAATTCCCCAAAGTAACAAATGCCGCCTCATGTGACCTCTCAAGAGGTGTCACGGGATTTTTCTTCTCTTAGTACCCATTCTGTCATTGGCTAATATCCCATGCCTACTGCTATGACTCAAAGCCAACTTCCATGGAATGCTTATTATAGGCCAAGTGCTATGCCAAATATCTTACATGCATTCACTGATAACCCTCTGAGGAAGGTACTGTTAGTATTCTTCTTTCACAGATAAGGGAACTGAGCATCAGTAACTCAGTAAAGAACTGAAGTCACAAAATCAGAAGGTGGGAGAGGCAAGCCAGGATTTATATGCAATTCTTATCAACTTTCAAGCCTGTGTTCTTGTTTGTGAATTGTGGTAACATATACATAAATCTTACCATCTTAACCATTTTGAAGTGTACAGTTCAGAAATGTAAAAAGTACTATACATTCACATTAATGTGTGACAAATCTCCATAACATCTTTCATCCTGTAAAGCTGAAACTCTTTTCCAGTTAAGCAACTCTTCATTCACCTGTCCCCCAGCCCTTAGCAACCACAGTTCTCTTTTCTGTCTCCGGGAAGTTGACTACTCTGGATACCTCATAGAGGAACAATCATACAGTATCTGTGTTTTTTTTAATTTCACCCAGCCTAGGATCCTCAAGGTTCATCTACATTATACCATGTATCACAGTTTCCTTCCTTTAGAAGGCTGAACAATATTCCATTTTATGTATCCACCACACTTTATCTATCCATTTATCTGTCAGTGAATACTGGGGTTGCTTCCACGTTTTTGGCTATTGTGAATAATGCTGGTATGAATATGGTTGTACAAATACTTCTTTGAGACCTTGCTTTCTCTTAAGTATATACCCAGAAGTGGAATTACTATAGCATATGGCAGTTTAATATTTTTAGGAATCACCAAAAATGTTTTCCACAGCAACTATATCATTTCATATTCCCAGCAACAGTACACAAGCCTTCCCATTTCTCCACATCTTCACCAACACTTGGTATTTTCTGGTTTTTTTATAGTGGCCATCCTAATAGGCGTGAGGTCAGGCCTGTGTTTTTTTTTTAGACCAGGCATATACGACCTTTCCCTTTGGAGTTGCAAGAGTCTTGCTGATAACTTCAGGATATTAGTTTTCTTCTATATACCAGTGTGGGCTTATGCTGGATCCAGAGAGAGAGAGAGAAAATGATGAGAAAATGGGCAGTATTAACTATCTTCTCTGTGTTTTGTGAAAAGTGGCGTTGGAGTTATCAGCCTGTGTTAGGAAGACAGGAGAATATGAACACTACCACTGCTTGATCAAAGCTAACTAGTTTTACTTCTGATATTTTTTCTCCTTTTGTGGGCCATGTTCTAACAAATCACTTGAATCCTACTATTTCTACAATAGATATTTAAGTCAGAGCTATTTTGTGCCTGAATCAGAAGAAAATTCTCTTCTGATTCTAAACTTATTAAGCAGTGAGTTTTCCAAAATATTTCTCTTTTTGAGTTTATTCCTAGTAGGAAAGCGTTACCTTATTATTGTTGGGTTTTGGGTTTTTTTTTTTTTTTTTTAGGATTTTATTTATTTATTCATGAGAGACACAGAGAGGCAGAGACATAAGCACAGGGAGAAGCAGGCTCCCTGTGGGGAACCTGATGCAGGACTTGATCCCAGGACCCCAGGATCATGATCTGAGCCAAAGGCAGATGCTTAACCACTGAGCCATCCAGGTACCCTAAAAGGGTTGCTTTAAAGAAAGAAGAGGTAGGGTGGCTTTGTGAAAAGAGCTTGAGATTTCGAGTCTCTCATGTTTGGGTTCAAATTGGAATTACACTTTCCTCTGGTCTTGGACAACTTCCTTGAATCACAGTTTTCATTTGTAAAATGGAGGATTAAACTAAAGAGGATTTAATCCTTTAGAGAGGATTAAATTACTTATTGTGGACAAAGTGCCTGGTGCATCATAGGTATATTAATCTTTGATAAAGGGATTCAGGAAGTATAGTTCTAAAAATCAGTGATTTCCTGGCTCTTAATTTTTTTTTTAACTTCAGTTTTTTCTTAAAAGGTACTTGACTTCCATTGGCTTTCACTGTGTAACATTGTAGAGCAGTTAACAATGCTTCTGGATTCTGATGACATGGGTCTGAATCTTTGTTTCACACTTAAAAGAAATGTATGACCTTGGGTAAACTACTCTGCCTCTCTCCACCTCCGCTCTCTCCTCTGTAAATATGAATAACAATAGTACCTACTTCATAGGATTACATGAAAATGGCTTAATGGTCTATAAAGGTTGGCCACTCTTAGTATTATTACTAATTTGTGATACATGCCAAGCAGTGAAGCAGAAAGGGTTAAAAATTGCCCAACCTTTTGTCATTTCAAGCGTTGTCATCGGGATTCCTGGGTGGCACAGTCAGTTGAGCATCCACCTCTTGGTTTCGGCTCAGGTCATGTTCTTGGGGTCATGAGATCGAGCCCGGCACTAGCTTCTTTGCTCAGCGAGGAGTGTGCTTAAGATTCCTTCTCCTTCTACCCCTCCCCACTGTGCATGCCATGCAAGCACACACACTCGCTATCTCTCAAACAAATCTTTAAAAAAAAAGTTGTCATCATCAACTGTTGATTTCATACAAAATGGCAGATGAAAACAGATAAACTTGAGGCTCTTCCACATAAGGAGAATAACAAATTAGCAGAAAGAGACTTAGTAGCAATTTAATAGCATTTGACCATGCTTCCCAACAGATGTTTCTTTCTCTTTATGCTGCTTTTTAAAGGAGAATATTCTAGAATGGAGAGCTGGACCTCCCATTCTGTTTCTCACAAGCAAGGGGCAGGCTACCCTTAGGGTGCCTGGCTACACCTGTTTCTCATGTGTTGAGACTTTGATCCCAACAATGGATTCACTTGAGCAGTTAGATAGCTCGGCACCCACACAGCTGGCTGCACGTGGAAAGGAAGCAGAGGTTTTAAAGGGTGCCATGGTTTGCCTTCATTACCGGACAAAGGGCCAGCAGGATATTCAGGTGTGCTGAGTTTTATGTACAAACTATACGATATTTTCAGAGCTTTGACCCTTACAAAAGCACCGTTACAGTGCTTTCCTCTCCATCTAACATTCATTTCCAAAACCACTGAAGTGAAAGGGTCCATTAGTTCAGGGCCAGATTTGAAAGCACATGGAAACTGCATTCATGAGGTTAAGAAATGGCTTAATAATTAAGTTAAAACAGTTGAAAGTGGATCTAATTTCAAACAGATCAGCTAACCGTGTTAGAAGCAAATGAGGGTGTGTTCCTTCCTATTTTCCTTCCACTCCTGAGATATTAGCTCCAACTCCAAGCAGTTTTTTTAGTTTCTTTTTTTTCTCTTTAAACTTTATGTAAAATTGACTTCTTCATTGCCCCTGTGTTCAATTGGTGTCACGCACAATGAGAACCATAATCCATTTAACATTTAGTCCATTTCTTTCTTTCATACTGCACCTAATTAGTTTCTTTTGCCCACCCGGCAGGAAGTAATTGGGTTTCACCATCTAGATACATAGATCTTATTCTATGCTACTGAGCTATGTATTTTATCGGGCATTACAGGTAAACTAGTGTGATTATGTCAGTTCAAAATATGCTTAGTGTGTTCGTGGTACCTTTTGTGTACCTGCTCCTGTACCATCCAAAGTATCGTGAGAGCCACCTGATGCTCAACAATTAGCTTTCATCCCACTTGCATCGCTACTTGTGCAACCACTGACAATAATTTTCCTCCTCCTGAGGCTTGTCGCTGGGACATGCTGAGGGGAATCACATGCGTCAAGGAACTAATTGTGCCTTCATAATAATAATAGCTCCCATCCACTGAGCCTCTACTATGGGCATGGTGTTGAGGCTTTTTACCTGGATTTCCTCAGTGCAGTATTCTAGCCTAGACCAGGGCAACTAGAGCACAGGAATTAGAACGCATGGACAATGCTGTGGGCACTCACGGAGCAGCATCAGGGAGGACTGGAATAGGTGCTGTCCTTCCCTCTAGACCCGTTGTCCACACTGCGGGAAGGAGTAGAAGGCAGAGCAGACTTGAGGTCAGAGGCATGGGCATACTCCCAGAGCAAGGAAGGAAAAAGACTGGGTCCCCTAAGACTCGATTATTCATACATACGTCATGTGGGTGATGCCCAGCTTCTTATGGTGTGTTTCAGCACTTACTCACTATAGTGTTATCTAGGCACTGGGCCAAATGTCGGAGATAGAATTAACATATGTGATCCTGGCCTCTGAGGAGATTTTAGTCTGGGTGTTCTTCTGGTAATACTGCTGTTCTCTTGATGACCCTTGTAGGCAGGGATTAGGGTGGGGGCGGGTCTTAGATAGGTATGTGATTGCTCTCAGGGTTAAAGTTTTATGCGTGATTTTTACCAAGTCTAAAATGAGTCCATTGAAAACAAAAGGTAATCTTTATCATAAAAACACCAAATAGAAAAAGCTTGCTTATGGAAACCAAAGTGGTGTCTCAGCAACCCCCAGTATGAGAGGTCATCCAAGCCCAATCTCCTATCCCTACCAACTGGGAGGAGGGAGACTCCTGGAGAGGATTATCTCCTGTGATGATGGGAACTCTGTTGTCCTGAATTGCACTTTCATGCTCTCACTTTGACAACATGACTCTTCCTTTAGACGTCTTTCCTCTTTTCCTCCATCAACAGTTACCAATGTCAGGCATGGCCATAGGCTTCAGTTTGCCTGAGACAGTCTCGTTTTTTATCCGTTGTCCTGATGTAATTAATAATGGTGCCTTTTTGTTGACTCTTCACCATATCCTGGTTTGGATGATGCATTATGCAGTCATCCCATCAGTTTCTAAAGTGGACACAGCACTTTGCTAAGCACTGCTTGGGACACAGAAATCTGAGATGTGGTTCTTGCCCTCAGGACAAGAAATTCTAGTTGGGAAGAGAAGATATGTGTGTTTGAAACAAAATGTGTAATAGAGCAAGTGCTCAATGAGAAATTGGAAGATAGGAAACCTCTAAAGATTTGAGGTATCAAGGGATGTGTGGTCAGGGTTCTTTGTAGACAACAGAAAAGTGTTCATCTAGTGTAAACAGCAAAGGGTTAACCAAGGGGTACAGTTCACAGAACTGTTCACAGGGCTGGTGAGTAGAAGCTCCTGGTAAAACGTGCTGTCTCTGCCCCACCCTACACCACAGAGACGGCCTCATCTGCTTCCTTACGACTTTATCCACAATCCATGTCTCACTGCATGGCCTCTGAGTGTGGAACCTGGGTCTGCCTCAAGCCTGCACCCAGCAACAAAGGAGGATGGGAGATGTTCTTTGGAATCTGTACTGTAAGGAAGGCAGAATTTCCAGTGTGGAGACCGAGCAGTGTGAAGACACTACACAAACAGTTTCCACTGCAGAGGGTTTCGTGGGTGTGCTGGGGTTAGAACTGGCCTTGGAGGGTGGAAGGAAAGGGCCTCGTAAGGCAAGCAAAGAAAGACATTTTTCTCAGTGAGAAAGGAACACAAGTCTAATGACAGAAAGCACGGGAATAAATCTGGCCTTACTTGGGCGTCTATAAGCAGATGTAAGCAGGTGGGAGGCATGAGAAATGGAATCCACTCTGAAGAGTGAGAGCTCTGGACTTGGAAATCAAATAGAACTTCTACCTAATGTGTGAGATATACATTAGACTTAGCGGCAGTAACACATGAAGTCTGAAATCTCGGGCTTCACTACCAAAGTTCTATTTCCTGTACACACTATAACACATCTCATATCCTGTAGTGGGCCAAGTGGAATCAGGGATGGTCCATACCACCCAGTCCCTCAGGGACCCAGGCTGATGACCCTCCCTCAGCACAAGAGTGGCAGATCCACATCCATTGACCAGAATATGCAACAAATATGTATCGAGCACCAATTACGAGTCACATACTGTGCTAGGATTTGGGGCTGCTGGTGAATAGGACAGATAGGGTGGCCCAGTACTCCTGAGTTTGTTGAATGAACTTGGTTTTCAGTGACGTGCAGGATGGAATGGATAGTTTCTCTGCCAGAGGCAGAGAAGTTAAGAATAAATCTATTACTTCAACTTAGGATATTAGTATATTCTTCAACGGCTAAAAAAGAAAAAAATCATAGTCAAGCTACACAACCTGTTCTTTGAAGTCATTTGACATCTTGATAAGCAGATTGCAAAAGCCCCTTTTTTAAATTGATAATAATCTTGCAAATTTAAATTCTTTTCATGGAAACTGTAAGGATGAGTACTTTAGAGCTGGGATGCTTCTAACTATAAATTTGAGTTTTCTTCCCTTTTCCCCTCTAATGATAAAACTGACAGCCTGTTTCTCCTGTCATACTCAAGAATATTGACTTTGAAATGTGCCTCAAATAATAGGACTATGGATATTTCTGTTTTCCAATGTAGTTTGCAGTGTTTTAAATGGAAAGGGTTTTGGAGAAATAAATTTTCTCCTGCCCCTCTGCCTCCCCAGTGCAGTTCTATAAAATTACTGAGAAACATAAATATTCAAGCCATGTGTCAAGTCAACAGTTATCTGGTAGGAAGTCAACCCAAAAAAATGGGATGCCCTTCAGATTTGCTACCACTTGAGAGAGAAAGCAAAGGACCACACAAAGAATTGTAGATGTACTTTATCAAGATTAGCATGTTCCTTCCAGAAACTCTTGGCCTCGAGGGCTTCTTTCTTACAGATGTCCATTTTGAAAGATAGAGTATCTCTTTAGCATATGAGCTTTGGAGTCATACTATGTGGATTTGGACTCTTGGCTCTATTCCTTATTAACTGTATGATCTTTGATCACTTACCTTCTCTTGGTATGTTTCCTCTTTTATAAATTGGGGATAATAGAATCTATTTGACAGGGTGATTTTGACAAATGAGGTAATGCATGGGAAGCACTTAGAGCATTACCTGGCACATAGGAAGTGATCAATGAATATGTGGTATGAAATTGGGGGCATGATGATTGTCCGTGAAGATTTATCTGGGCCTAGTTAATCAAGATGCTAATGATATTGTGTCCATGGGCATAGGTTATGTTTTGCACAAATCACATATATACCACGAGAAGAGGATTTAATCATTGTTTTTTTCAGGTACATATATCACCAGCAAGAGCATTTGTAAAGTCTAGTTGCCTAAAATAAACATTCATGTTCATGATTTAAGTCCCCTTTTTCACTGACTTTGAGTGGCTATTTCTTTTCTATTATCCCTTCAGATGAGGTCAGTTCCTGTGAACAATCACAGAACATCTATGGTACAGGACAGTGTTATTTGCTACAGATCTTTTTCTTTTAGATATTCTTGTAGAAGGTAATTTCCTGTTCTGTGTTGTACTATATTATCTGAAAATAAACACAATCTGCCTAATTGGTCTCCCTGTTTCTACCCTCTATATAAATCAGATCGTGTCTCCCTTATGTTTAAAACCATCAAGGATTCCATATGACCCAGCATATGTACCCAAAAACTGAAAGCAGACACTCAAGCCAATACTTCTACACCAATATTCATAGCAGCATTCTTCTTTGTCATAGCAGCATTATTCGCAATAATGATAAAGGGGAAAGAACCCAAATGTCAATCAGCAAATGAATGGATACACAAAATGTGATACATACATAAAGTGGAATTTGACTCATCCATAAGAGGAAATGAATTTTTGATATATACTACCATATGAGTGATCCTTGAAAACATTATGCTAAGTGAAATAAGCCAGGCACAAAAGGAGAAATATATGATTCCACTTATATGAAAGACTTAAAATAGGCAAATTTTATAGAAGCAGAAAGTAGATTAGAGGTTATCTGGGGCTAGAGGTAGAGATGGGGAGTTACTTCTTATTGGTTACAGAGTCTCTGGAGTAGAGTAATGAAAAAGTTTTAGAAACAGTGGTGATGGTTGTACAACATGACAAATATAATTCATGCTGATGAATTAAGCACTTGAGAATGAGTAAAACTGTGAATATTATGTTATATATACCTATACCTTAACATAATAAAAACATTTTTTTTTAAATGTTGAGTTTCCTCATGCTTACAGAGGAAAGCCTTCAAGGCCTACCATCTTTGTGCCACCATTGCCTCTCTGACATCATCATTGACCTGTCTAGCCCCATATTGGTCTCCATACTGCTCCTTGAGTGTGAGCACACCAGCTAAACTCCCTCAGGGTTGGCCTGTCCACATGCCAGGCCCTTTGCTTGGAACATGCTTCTCTTAGATGCTCATGTGGCACATTTGTCATTTCCTTCATTCAAGTATCTGCTGAAATTCCTCCTTGTCAGCGAATCCTTCCTGATTAGCTCTCTATAACATCACCATCCCCACCACAACCAAGTGCCGCCCCCCATCCATACTCCATTTTTCTTCATGGAAAATCTCACTGTCAAACACACCAAATATTTATGTGTTTGTCTCCCATTACTAAAGTGGAAACTCCATTCGTAAGTGCTGGGATATTTTGCTTCATTCACTTCTTCGTCTTTAATGTCTAGGACATTGCCTGGCATGGCATAGCAGATGCTTAGGAAATACCTGTTGAGTGAATGAATGAATGTATTTGTGTTGGAAAGAGAGAGAAAGATACTGAAAAGGATTGCAGGGCCAAATATTTGGTCATCTTATATGTCAGTTAACTATTGCCACTATAAATGCCTCATGACACAACCACAAACCTTAGAGCAGTCCAGCTAATCTCAACTATTGGATGGCTTCTTATCTTTTGGCAACCTGGTGTCTGTGAATTGGTGTCTCCATTGTGTTTCTCTAATTACAAATGAGGTTAGCATATGCATATACATTTGTTAGATTCCTTTCATATATTTATTTAGATTTCTTCGTCAGTAAAGAGTCCATGTGAGTCTGTTGCCCATTTTCTTCTGTTGAGTTGATACCTTTTTAATTTTGAAGAGTTATTTATATTATAAAAGTCTACATTCAGCTGTATATGAAGCACATGTCTTCTCTCAGTTCGTGGCTTGTCTTTTAACCTCTTGTTGGCACCTTTAGAACATCATGTATTTTTGTGATTTAAGAGCTGTCCCTCTACCTTGTGGGTTAGAAAGGTTTTCTGCCCATATTACCTAAAATTTTTTCAGTGTTACCTTTCTCAGGTAAATAATCAATCTACCTGGAATTAATTTTTAGGGATGGTAGGTAGGGGTCAAATTTCATTGTTTTATGTGTATAATCAATTGTTTAAGAAAATGTTTTGAAAGTCCATCTTTCATGTGGGTCAGTTTCTAGCCCTCTGCCTGGCATCTTTTTATATTAGTTGTCTATTGCTGTGGAACAAATTACTTCAAAATTTAGCAGCGTGAAACAAAAAACATTTATTATCTCAGAGCTTCTGTGGGTCAGAAATCCCGGCACAGCGTAGCTGGGGTGCCTCTGGCCTTGTACCTGTCATGAGGCTGCAGCCAGGAGTGTAGTCTTACTGAACCGTCAGCTGGGGGAAGAGTTGCCTCTGTATTCACTTGTGTGGTGATGATGGGATTCCATTTCCGATGGGTTGTGAGGTTGAGGTCTTGGTCCTTCATGGCCTTTGGTCAGAGATCTTCAGTCTCTTTTTATATGGGCTTTTGCGTAGGATACTTCACAACATGGCAGCTGGCTTTCCTCAAAGTGAGCAAGCAGAGGGAGTGAGAAACTTGGAAACCACAGTTATTTGTGACCTAATTTCAGAAGTGACATCCCATCATTTATGTCTAGTGTTATTAATTAAAAGCCAGGCCCATTCAGCTCATAGTTGGGAGGGAGAGGGAAGATATTACATGAGGGTGTGAATACTAGAAGGCAAAGATCACTGGGAGCCATCTTGGGGGTTGCCCACCACATTTTTATCATGATATAAATAATTAAATCTCCTCATGTTAATCTTCTCTGTTATCTTCAGTGACATTTGGTAAGGTCATTTATTTTTTACTTTTTTAAAACTATCCATATTCAGAACAAAAAATAGAAAGGGGAAATGAGCATGCCTTGGGATGGATTTTTAGAAGAACACATAATGGAACTTTGGAAGTGAGGAAAATACAAATGTGAACTTGGTTCAGACGACTGAGTTTAATGTAATCATGGTAAGTGCATACCATGTAATTTTTCTTAACTGGCTTGTCTGAATTTTTCGTAGCTGAATAATCTTCATGGTGATCTATAGGAAACATTTTACATGTTAGCTCATCATTTATGAGATTCTCTGAAATAGAACAAAGCACCTGCCATCTCTTTTATTCATCTTAGGCAGTTCATGAAGTTCAATGATCCTAGAACCATATTCTCAGTGTCACTGAAAATGATGCTTAGAACAGGATGGGAGGGTTGCATTGTCATAGCGGTTAGCATTACACATGGCTTCGTTTTCCTTTAAAGCACAAACATTGCCAGCATACTCTCATGGTTACCTAGTGGGAAGAAATCCTTGAGAGTAATTATTTTGAATTGAATTGCTTGCTTAAAGATTAACTTTCATACACCTGATTGTTCCGTTTGTCGACATTCTAGTTCGCAGCTTCCTGTGTACACTCCATGGAATGAGGGTGGTTTCAGTTGGAGCTTAAGAGATTATTGAAAAGACTTCATCATCAGGAAAGCATCTGGACCCAATCCACCTTTCCTTTCTTCAGCTTTGCCACACCTGTGGGGCAGTGTTAGTTTGTACAGATGCGTACTCGCAGCCAATGTTTTGGAATAGAGGAGTTCACATTTCTGCCATCATCATGAACATTGTGCCTACTGACTGCATAGTTCTAAGGGAGCCTTTTGGTTCCTTCTTAATTTTCCGTCCCGTGTGTGTGTGTGTGTGTGTGTGTGTGTGTACTTGTGTACTTGTGTGTGTATGCTTGTGTATACATCCGTGGCTGATATTTAGTTAACAAAAGAGAGACCTACATATACATTCTAAAGTAGTTTCCAAATTTTTTTTTTAATTTTTATTTATTTATGATAGTCACACACACAGAGAGAGAGAGAGAGAGGCAGAGACACAGGCAGAGGGAGAAACAGGCTCCACGCACCGGGAGTCCGACATGGGATTCGATCCCGGGTCTCCAGGATCGCGCCCCGGGCCAAAGGCAGGCGCTAAACCGCTGCACCACCCAGGGATCCCAAGTTTCCAAATTTTGACATGGTAAATAAATAACTTGGGTTCTAAGTGCAGCTAGTAACAAAATCTTCCCTATATGCCTTCTCTTTGAAGAAGATGACTTAAATCACAATGAATAAGAAATTAAAATAAATGCATCTCCATCTAAGATGCCAGATCTCTAATAATATACCTTTGGCAAAGCTTGCTACCTCTTGGTTCGTGTAGAACTAAGGAGGTTACATATAAGCAAATCACAAGATACCACTGTTAGCAAAGATTTTTATATTGTATTAATTCTGGCTCCTATTCTATCCTGCCCTCCATACACTTACTTTGGTAAATCTAATGAGCCAGAAATTAGGCCAGTGTAAGGCATTTGAACCACCATTTGTGTTAAGTTAAAGAAAGATTAGGAACTTTAAAGAAGATGACAGAACTCAGGTAGAAGCCCACAACCAGAGAGTTGAGGAGGCCTTACCAAGGTGGGACCACCACCATTGTTCATTCTTGATGATCAGGGACTGAGGCAACACTTTACATTAGAGATACTTACATAAGAGATGCTTCCTTAAGATTATATTTTGGGAATTAAAATGCAATCTTATGATAGAAATAACTTTCAGATATAAAGATGATTTTGTATTTAAAGCAAACTTTACAGAATCAGATTTTCAGGGTCTTTTCTGATAGCATACTGCACTGCATAATGTATATTTTAACATAATTTCCTTGCATTGATCACATATTTGGTTTTGATAGATTTTCTGCATAGGCCATATGTGCAGGCTCAGTTGGAAAAAAGAAAAAAAGAAGGTGATTCTAAACTCTAATTTATCTTGAGTTAAGAGCTATCAAACATTTTTTTCTTCATCCCTGGTAGCTTCCACTTCAAGCTCTAACAATGCCTTTGAGCCATGAGAAAAATTTACACATAATATTTTGAATCCATTAAAAGAAGTTCAGAGCTTAAGAGTTGTTTTTGTATCTCTTGAGTCGGATGAATTATGATCTCACAGAAAATAGTAATTATGTGATGGGTAGATGCCGAGCTTTGATTTTTGGTATGATTATCTCTTTCTTTCATTTGGCTCAGTTCAAGTCAGAGGGTTGGACATCCTGAAAGAGAAGGATCACCCAGACCATGCAGAGGCACATCAGAGCTCTTCCTTTGGTGATCGTCAAGGCAAAATTATTCAGAATATAATCTGAAATGCATTTGATCATATGGTAGATAGTTTAATAATTTATTTTTGGCCTTATTAGCAAAGCCTTGTATTTACTCTGCTGTCATCAAAACAAGATCTAAAACAAGATTATAGTGATTTCATGTGTGTGGGTATGTTCCGGTTTAATTTTTTTTTTTTTTTTTTTTTTTTTTTTTTTTTTTTTTTTTTTTTTTTTTGCGATTTTAATGACCTGATAGCAATTATACATTTGAGGTGAGAGGATATGGGGAAATTACATATGAATAATCTCTAATTTAGAATTGCCTGTGCCCAAAGGGATACAGAAAGGCTGACAGTACTGTGCTCTCGTCACATAACTCAGTGACAGAGGTCTTATGATGTAAATATTCTCCCCAAATACATGGAAAGGTGTCATGGATGCCAGGTTTCATTTGTGGAGCTTGTTACATGCCAGTGAACCTACAGGGCTGATAGATGACAGGTATAACATTCTTTACAGAGATTTCAGGAACTCAAAACTACTAAGATCTTTGGTTCACAGCTCAGTGGGCACTCCTAGCTGTGTGATATTAAAAGGCTCCCAGTTTGAAGAATTGTCTGGAAAAGTAGTGGACAAAGGTAGCTTGGCACCCTTACTCCCTTGTATGTTCTCGTGTCTGGTGATGACACAAAGCACTGGGACAAGATTGTCTGTCAGTCCGAGGAACGGAGCTGGCGCAGGGACCAGTCACAGGGCCCTGGCAATACCTGCAGGTGTCGAGGACAGAAAAACTCATTTAGACGCTGCTCTGCAAGATGGGAAGACAGGTGGCAACTCTCTTACAGGGATATCTTATTTGAGCAGAACCAGACCAACTGTTCCTCATTAAAACACATTTTGCAACATGTTCTAATGTGAGCAGATCAAATGTGTGTGTATGTGAGTGTGTGTTCAGAGAAAATTCAGCAATGTGCCAACTCCAGGTCACATTTACAAAATCTCAGCATGGTTCAGAACTGCAAGATAGGTAGGTTGAAGCGTCCCTGCAAGATCTGAGGCTGGCTTTCTTGGAATGGCCTTCTGTAAAGAAACACAAAGTCATACCATTATGTCCATGAGATGCAGTGGCAAGTAAAGTGGATAAAGTCTGCTTGGAAGGACTCTTAGTCCTGATAGTCATTTGATATGCAGTGCCTTGGCTTTTCTTATTCCTTTATATTGCATTATAAAAGTGCTTCTGATAGGTTTTTACCAAGGTTGAACTTAGTATGATGAAAGCCAAGCCTCTCGTCTACTCTGCCATGTATACCTGCTCTCCATAAACTGGACGAATTGGAATTAAGTCATGTTAACAGTTCCCTAGGAATTCGAGAGGAATGAAAGAATGCATATAGAGCACGTAGAGTCCCTCCAGGCCTGTGATAACCAGCGCCTAAATGTTTCTCATCTACTTAGTGTTTATATATAGAGGTTGTCATCCACCTGTCCTCCTGGATCCTTACGCTTCTGGTTCTGGTGCATATTTACATATTGCAGTTTGCAAATATTTTTGATAAGAAGGAACGGCAGGAGAAGCCTCTGAACAGCATGACTTTTTCCACTGGAAGGCCACACCTATCCAGCTCCCAAGAAAAGGACAGGATGTTTGCACCTGTATGAAAATATAAATATAGGACATCTGGGTGGCTCAGTTGGTTAAGCTCTGCCTTCGACTCAGGTCATGATCTCAGGGTCCTGGGATGGAGCCCCACATCAGGATCCCTGCTCAGTGGAGAGTCTGCTTCTTCCTCTCCCTCTGCTCCTTCCCCTGCTTGTGCTCTCTCATGCTCTCTTTCTCTCTCAAATAAATAAATTTATATATATATATATATAGAGAGAGAGAGAGAGAGAGAGAGAATGCAAAGGAACACATAGAAGTACAAATGTTCTTTCAGAGAACATTAATTGACCACCTCCTTCTGGTCCTTTCTCTTTTGGCTGAAAGAGCCGTGAGGAGGACCAACATGGTAGCTTAGCAGGTCTGCGTTAGCAGAGGCTGAGCCCCAGAGACTCCATCTTCCTCCACCAGGTGCTTCATGGCAGCCAGCCATACAGCTGCTGGGAGGTGCCCTATGCCCTTTTTCCCATAAACATGAAGAACATCAGGCTTCTCTTGGGGCCCATTCTCTCGTGCAGCTGGTGCAGCTCTGCCTGAACTAAGCACACCTTCTGGTGGGACAATGAGAACATGGGGAAGTCACACATGCCAGGAGTGGTCAGCACAATAATGTGCTCACACATGACAACCCACGTTGGGATCCCAGCAGCCTGTGAATGTGTTGCCTTACATGGCAAAAGGGAAGGAACTTCAGGTACGTGATTCAGTTAAAGGTTGAGATGGAGAACTTATCCTGGGTTATCCCCATGGGCCAGCATAAATCACAAGGATCCTCATTGCTAAAGCCTGTATTACTGGCTTTCAAGATATAGGCAAAAAGTCACAAGTCAGCGCAGCCTCTAGAAGCTCGATAAGAAGCAAGGAAACCAGTCCTGTCCTAGAACTGCCAGAAAGAATTCAGCTTGCTGGCAGCTCTGCTGACACCTCGATTTTAGCCTTTTGGACCTCCAGAACTGCAAGAAAATGAATTTGTATTAAAACCTGAGGTTTATGGCAATTTATTAAAGTAGCGATAGAAAACTAATATGCCATGCTATTTTTCTGCTGGCCAGCTTTCCCCTATTGGTATTATTTTATTTTTGTACCTTGTACTATTGATGATGTTTGACCCTCTGTTCTATCTACCTAATAATCGAATAAGAAATAAATGGCAATTTATATGGAAAGACTGTGCCTGTGAAAAATGTGAACCTGTCATACTGTGGCACAGGTGAAAACACAAACATCCTTTCAGCTAGCACTGCCCACCTGCCTCTGTGCTGGGCCCTGGGCACTGGCGAGTCTGCTCTCAAGGAATGTGCACAGGATCATGCAGGAGTAGACAGGCCATTGACCACCACTGACAAGGGCCATGATGAAGGCCAGCCAACAGGATGCCCAGCCCCACAGAGGGGAAGGACCCCGCTCATCTGGGGCTGTGGGCCGGTTGAGAGAGTTTTTCCGACAGGAGGTCCTGTCTGACCAAGCCCTGGGAAAACAATCACGAGAGGAAGCAGGAGGCAGACGGTGGGCGGAGGAGAGCTGGCTGGTTCGGGCTGGGCACAGACCAGGGGCAAAAAGATTCTGTGTACCTTTGTGGGATTGGCAGTGACTTTTTTTAGTTTCCTTGAAAAAAATTTTATAACAAAAGTAAATATTGAAAGAAAAAAGCAGATGTAAAAAATGGCACATCTGACAGTTGAGCTCCTCTTCATAAATTGTGGAGTTTGAGTTTCCCTTGGCATATGAGACAGTTTTAGTTAAGAGCCGTTCCAGAAGCCTCATTCCACAGAGGACAAGCCCAGGGAGTAGGAGACGTGTAGCTTCTTGGTTGTGGTTTAGCGCTTGTGAGGGCAGCATCCAGGACAGGACGTCTTTACCTCGGTACCACTGACAAGTGCCCTGGGAAGCTCTGGCCTTTCCCTGTCCCAGATTACACTGCTGAGATGTAGTACAATAGCCCTTCATTTAGACCTTCTGTAGGAGACCCAGGCGCTCCACTGGGGCACTGGGCGTGTTACCTCTGACCCTGTCGACATCAGCTTATGGTAGATGTGGATATCTGCTTCATGGAGGGGGGAGCTAGCCTTAGGGGGCTTAAACCACTTGCCCAAGGTCACACAGCTGCTAAATGTCTGAACCTGGATTCAGTCTCTGCCCTGCCAGAATTTGAACCCTATGCTCCTTGGTTATACACTGTGTGTCTCCTGATGATACGTAAGGGATGGAAATAACATAAATCAATTAATCATATTTGAGGACCAATAAAATAGTGACTTTTTAATTTTACAAAAAGAATATATCTATTTTTTAAATTTTTATTTTATTTGACAAAGAAGGAGAGAGAGCACAGGCAGGGGGAATGGTAGGCAGAGGGAGGGGGAGAAGCAGGCTCCCCACTGAGCAGAGAACCCGATGTGGGGCTCCATCCCAGGACCCTGGGATCATGACCTGAGCCAAAGGCAGCTGCTTAACCAACTGAGCCACCCAGGTGCCCCACAAAAAGAATATCTGAGATGGTTTGCCAATTCCATTAGAACGGCAAAATGCCATGGAATGTGTTAGTCTGGAGTTTTACATGCTCAAAGAACTTAATATGCGTGTCTCACTTGATCCCATAACAACCCTCTAATGTGAAAACACTCACAGTATCCCCATCTCTTAGGTGATTTTATGTGCAAACAGAGAGGATGAATCATTTGTCCCCAAATTCTAAGATGGACGTGGGATGAGAGCCCAGAACCAGTGCACATCCTGCTCCTGGCACTGGTCCCATGCGATACCTCGTTGCACTGAATGTGTTCAGGTGTAGTAAGGAAGGCTTCTCTTTCCTTTCCCAGCAGCACACGGATAGCTGCCCAAGGAGGGAATAATTTGAGATGAACTGTCATTACCATCTAGCCAGACCAGGGTTTTTTTCTGAAGTCTTTGTCTCCATCTGATTGAAATCTGATCTGTAGCGTTCCTGAACATCAAAGTGGTTTTTGTTTGGTTTTGTTTTCAATGTAGGTACTTGGTTCTACTTTAACAGATTTATTACTTTAATAGGATTTGATAAGCTATATTTTTGAAAATTAGTAGGCTACGTTAGGAATTAGTAAGTATGTTTAGGAATTAATCAGGGGAACAGTGAGATTTACAAGGGAGGAATAGCCCGTGTTAATCAAAGTGAACACTTCCCCAGTGTTGTCCTGAGTCTACTGTAACTGGGTGAAAATGGGGATCTTTGTGATTGAACAGAGTTCATATCCTGCCTCCTTTCAAATTTCTCTTTTGAGAAAGGCAATTCTGAATGGAGTTTGATTTTTTAAAAAGTAAGTTTGAGAGTTGGTGTTTACCTAGTCTTAGCAAGCAATAACGTTTCTCATACTGGGTGTGTTCCAGTTTGAGAGATGGAAGTGCATCTTGAATTTCAAGAATTAATAACTTCTGGTAACGATGTTTAAGAAGTTTAGGGAAGGTTTAAGCCTTCTGTTTATTTTTATTTTTTTTTTAAGATTTTATTTATTTATTCATGAGAGACACACACAGAGAGAGAGAGAGAGAGAGGCAGAGACACAGGCAGAGGGAGAAGCAGGCTCCATGCAGGGAGCCTGACGTGGGACTCCAGGATAACGCCCCAAGCCAAAGGCAGATGCTCAACCGCTGAGCCACCCTGGCATCCCGCCTTCTGTTTATTTTCCAGAACTATTGACCATACAAAGTATTTCTCTAAGTCAGCTCTATACATTGTTCTGTGTCTGTGTGTGTGTCTGTGTGTAACTGTGTGTCTGTCTGTGGTATCTATGTGTCTGTGTGTGTCTCTTTGTGTCTATGTGTGTCTGTATGTCTCTGTGTGTGTGTGTGTGTGTCGGAGTCTGTGTGTATGTGTCTGTGTGGGTATTTTTGTGTGTCTGTGTGTGTGTGTCAGAGTCTGTGTGTGTATGTCTGTGGGTATCTTTGTGTGTGTGTATATCTGTGTGTATGTGTGTGTGTCTGTGTGTGGATATGTAAACTTGTACCTTAACATAGGTTATGTATCATCACCTCAAAGCACTTTTTGTTTAATTGCATCCTAAAAATGCTGCATTAGTTCCTGTTCACGAATACTGCTCCTGTGTAGAGATCTGCCATAGTTGTACGTTTAGATGTTGGAGTGTCTTGGACTTTATGAGAAAGTCCTGCTGTTTCCTGTATTTTTATAGTTTCCTTTCAGTATCCCATTGCTAGTGACAACTGAAGTGTATGAAACCAGCCGCCACTGATTACAGTCATCTGAGAAACCTTTCTTTCAATTTTATGTTTAAAAATATACCTTCACACTCTTTTAATCAAGATCTTGAGTTGGTAAGAGGTGAGGATATGAAAGAAGCACAGTGCTACCTTGTCCCTCTCCTGCTATGTTGGTTTGTCAAGCACCCACCTTGATCCCAGGGAGAGGGGCAGGTCAGGTGGGTTTCTTGTGGCTGCCCTTGCATGCTGTTGCTCTCGGTGTGATTCTGTGACGCACACTTGGCCACTAGGAACAGGAGGGCAGCTCATCACCAGTTACATTCAGACTTAGGTGTTTGACGGGAGTGGGTGGGGGGGCAAGGGTGTGTAGGGACCCAAGGAGGAACAGCTGCATCAAATACAACTATAGCTGATCCACTGTGGCAATTCAATACGTAACTTTCATGTTTGGAGCAAAATTTTATGGCAAATGAGTTACAAGAAGGAGACGAAATTTTGTGAAATGCTCATCAAAAGTCAAGGGTTCTTTTTAAGGCTGAGAGCACAAACACTTCACCAGCACTGTAGCTTCGTGAAGCAGAGTGTATTGTAAACTCAACAGAAAGCTTAATGCCTTAAGACTTGCCCAGCCTTGTGCAGGTCAGCCTGACCGCCGGCCCGGCACCAGTGATCACCAAGTGACAGCTTTGAATTGCAGGTGGAGAAGCAGGGCCCAGCATTCAGAATGAGGACTGGACCAGGGGACTGTCCCTGAAGCTGGGAGACATTTCATTTCACAGGCTCACTCTTCAATGGGCCCTTTCCAAGGCCCTGTACTTACTTTTGTATTCATATTTTTTTCTTAAAAAGAAAGCTTCAGTCCCCCACACTACCTGGGTCTACTCCTAGGTGAGGGTGTCTATGAACCTTCTAACATAATACCTGGAAGTGTGAGTGGCATTGTGTGCATAGGGCACGGTCACGTCTGCAGGTCTCTGGGGAACAGTCTGTAGTCTTCACTGGCTTCTCAAAGCCATGTATGACTCAAATATGACAAACTCAGACCAAGGAGAAATTAAGCAACCTCTTAGTTAGGGTCTTGTAAGCCCAAAGTTAAGTGAAGGTTTCATCTGTAGAGGCAACATCTTCTTAGTACCCTGAATACATCACAGGACACACAGGTCACCAGCGATCTGGATAGGCACCTGTTCGATTGTTTGCACCTCATCTGCAATCCACACCCCCACTCACTCACTCACTCACATCCAAACACTTAGTACCTGCACACTCCTTGCAGCCGTGCAGGTCCAAGGACCCAGAGGTGAAGTAGACAGCCTCCCACATTTGAAGAACTCATACCGCTTGTGTCCTTGGAGCTGAGGGAGGCTTGCATTCCTTCCCAAGGCTGCTGAGTCCAGAGGAGTGCTGTCCTTGAGATACAGAGACTACTTTTAGTCAAAATAAAAGTTTGCCAACATAGTCATCGCCCAAAATATCACACAGAAAGCCAGTCTCACAAGCGAATGGTCTGCTGGGGCAGAGGCAGGTTTGGGTGTACTTCTGGGCTCTGGGCACGGCCCCCACTGCTGCAGGGAAGGAAGCCCCCTCTCTGCTCAGCTGCATGCCCCCTCTTTGAGGTGTGGACGCCAGCAGGGTGAGGGCCCACATACCTGTGCAGCAGAGAACTAAATCATGATACGACTGCCGTTGGGTTGGAAAATTTATCCTTTTAGTTAACAGATTGGTGTTTTGTTTTAACTTTGCAATGAGTCTCCTATAGTTAAAGCAAGATTTCTTGTACATCCACCACACGCATTAGCCAGTGGACATTGGATTCTAAAAGATATTTTTATTTCCGCATTGCTATACTTCATACCTCTTGTTACTCATCTGAACTAACATCCTGTTGGTTCTCCATCAAACGGCCACTGCCCCTCCTTCCCAAACCTTCAGCCATCATCCTGACCTCAGTGCTCATCACCTCTCACCTCAACTTGCCACTGGATTGTCTATTCCCATTCTCTTCCTTCCCTCCAACCGACCCTGCACCTTCCTGGGAATTCCGGTCTCCATGATTCTCCAGTGCACGGTGAGCCCCACACAGAGGGCGAAGGTGTCAGTGAGAGATCCTTAGGGAGCTCAGAAGGGAAGAATAAGCAAAATAAGATGGCTGCTGCGCACATGTGCTGCTGTGGATTCCTGGCTCTCCCACAGACATGCCATATGCTGTCCTGCCCTGGCTTGGCCCCTCGCCCCTCACTGTGCTCCTCCCGTCAGTGCTCCCCTGCCCCCACCTCCACCTCCATCTTTCAAAGGCTTGTCTCAGGTCTCAACAGGGGAGGCACCAATTCTAAACCTAAGATGGAGATCTTATATAATAGAATTAAAATCACGCTTTCAAGCACGAGAACCATCTTGACAGCAGCCAGGTGCCCCCTCCTTGCTCCTCTGCACACCCAGCAAAAAGCACCAGGGAACAGAGACCACCCAAAAAGCAGTGTGGCAGTGACTCCTAGTTCCTCATACTCCTTCCAAGCAGGACTTTCCACCTTTTCTTTGTCTGGCACACAGAAAAAGTGACGGTGGCCACATAGCACACCAGAGAAACAGAGGGAGCTGCGTGTGGAGGGCCTATGCCTCTGGCCACCCAGACCCAGCTCCCTCTTGAGTTTGGAGCAGCCCCAGCCAGCAGCACCCCCACCCCCAGGATCTCCACCCTGAGGGATATGTTTGTGGAAAAAGGTGGCCTCCATGGTCTCTCCTCTGTCATTCTTTTTTTTTTTTTTTGCCAAGTAGGGATGTGGTTACATCCGTAAAAGTTACATTTTTTACTCTACATAAATATTATGTTTCATGAATATTGCCTTGATTCTCCATAAACATGCTCTCTCTGTATCGCTCTCGCTCTCTCTCTCTCTCATCTATTTTGTGTATAATCTGGAAAATCATGAACTTGGTCTGACACTTCAAGGAAAGGAAATGTGACTTATTCATGCCTAACTTGGGGCCACCGGCCCACGGAGGGTGTTCAGATGTGTCTGTGGTGAAGCAGTAACTAAGTGATAGCTGCTTCTTACATCAGACTAAAAAGCTTCTGCACAGCAAAGAAAACCATCAACAAAACAAAAAAGCAATTTGCTCAAATAGAGAAAATATTTACAAATCAACATGTCTGATATCTGATAAGTGAGTAAAACTCAAAATATGTAAAGAACTCCTACAACCCACTAGCAAAAAAAAAAAAAATCTGATTAAAAAATGGGCAGAGGATCTGAGTAGACATTTTTCCACAGAAGACATACAGATGCTTAACGGGTACATGAAAGATGCTAATCATCCCTCATCATCAGGGCAGTGCAAATCAAAACCACAGTGAGCTATCACCGCACACCTGTTAGAAGGGCCTTTATCAAAAAGACAAGAAATAACAAGTGTTGGCAAAGGTATGGAGAAAAGGGCATTGTTGTGAGGGAGTGTAAATTTGTGTAACCACTGTGGAAAACAGTATGGAGCTTCCTCAAAAAATTAAAAACAGAATGATCCAGAAACTCCTGCTTATTTATTTGAAGAAATAACACTAACCCCTGTGTTCATTGTAGCATTATTTACAGTTATCAAAATATCCAAACAGCCTAAGTGTCCATCAGTGGATAAGTGGATAGAGAAGATGTGGGATATATATTCCTATGTGTGTGTGTTATGTATATATGAATATTACTCAGCCATAAAAAAGAGGGAAATCTTACCTTTTGCAACAACATGGATGGACCTCTGGGACACCGTACTAAGTGAAATAAGCCTCAAAAGGATAAATATCATTTGGGTTCAATTGTATGTGGAATCTAAAAAAGAATTAAAAAATTGAGCTCGTGGATCCAGAGAACAGATTGGTGGTTGCCAGAGGAGGGGGTGGGGGGTGAGCGAAATGGGTGAAGGTAGTCAGAAGGTGCACACTTCCAGTTGCGGCATGAGTATGCCCCGGGGATGTAATGTACAGCGCGGGGACTGTGGTTAGCAATACTGTGTTGTGTATTTGAAAGTTGCTAAGAGAGGAGACCCTACAAGCTCTCATGGCAACAGAAAGAGTTGGAACCATGCATGGCAGTGGGTGTTAACTAGACTCATCGTGGGGGTCATTTGGGAATGCAGAAAACATCGAATCATTATGTTGAACTAAGAACAATGTTATGTGTCAGTTGTATCTCAATAAAGAAAAAAAAAAAGCTTCTTCTAGGGACTCGTTAGTTGACTGATGTCACAGTAGGGCTTTTTTTGCATCTTAAAGTCATTTTTTTTCCCCGTCTTCATAGGGCTTCAGAAACAGGCCGAGGAGTCACCTGAGCTCGGCTCACCACCCTTCTGCTGCGGTGCGGCGGGACTCTGCTAGCTCCAGACTGGTGCTCCACTTGCAGAAACTCCATCAAGACTGTGCACTGAGGGTGTCTGTGGGTCTGGCTCTATTTGCTCTTCTTCTGGCTTTTTTGGTCAAAGTCTATAATTAAAACACAACTAAACGAAGCATTTGTGAAGAAGAATAAATTTCTAAGTAAAACCTGCAACGAACGGAAAAACAACCATGTCAGTTCTCCAAGAGCAGTAATCTATCCTGGTCTCACTGCCTCCCCTTCAGCTCTACTTTTTAATGGGCTTCCTCTGTCGCATTGAGTTGGGCCATCGGTTATTTGACCTAAAACCTACTAACTGTTGCCATAGCATATCTTCTAAATTAAGCTCCTTTTGGTTTATTTGCAGCAAGAAATGCAAGTGGTTGCATTTTTCTTTCACTCTCCAGTCTTCAAGTCAGAACTTCATTGTACCCCGGATCCAGTCATCTTTTCCTGATGTGGGAAGAATTTTGAGACTTCAATAAACATTTAAAAAAAAAAAGTACCTTTTTCCTTATGCTTTGTTTGGAGTCCCAGTGCTACCAACATCTTATTTCTCACAGCAGATGCTTTCCTGGAAGGTTTATATAGAAACCTGTGTTTAAAACAAGAATTATCTTGGAATGCACAACGAGAGTCACCAGGTAAAGGACTCTCGGTGACATTTTCTAGAAGCATGAGGAATCACCCACTTCTTTGGCACCCACAAACTTTCAAAAACTGGGTTTGTCTAAAACCATCTGTGCCCCTTTTCTGACAGTTTTGATCGATGACACCAATGTTTGTTTCTACCTGACACCCTTGGCCTTTACTAAATAGAGTGACTTATTTCACAACAGAAGGAATCGATGTACTAAGCCACCTTAGGAACATCAGAATTTAAATGTTATTTGGATCATCTAGGCACAGGGAATTTGGGTGCCTTCTGGTTACCACAGGACATTTCATCGTTAACCCACGCTCCTGTTCAGCTCTTTTATGTGTCTTTCAGGAATCCAAATTAAAATGTATTTGTGTCATCAGTTAGTGCAGCTAAAAGAACAAACCAAGCAAACAAAACTAGTGTCAGTACAGTTCCCCAGTATCTGGCGTGTGCTTCTAAAAGGAAAACACGTTTCGGATGCAGACCACCTGCCTGTGCCCCTCCCAAGTCCCCCAGGGGAACATGCCTTTGGGATGGCCCTGGCTAAAGCCTAGAGTCACGCTGGGTAGGACACAAGAAGAGCTTTGCGCCCCTAACTGACCCGAGACAAGCCCCATCTCATCCTTTCCCCGCTATTTCCCTCTTACTCCTCCCCTGTTTCTTTCCTCCCCTCCTGCTCTTTGCACCCTAGTCTCCTTGCCTCCACTCTCCTCTCCTCAGTTGTCCTTCCTGTGAAATAATCCAACAGCCCCACTGCCCCTCACCACCGTGGTGGGGCTTCTCAAGGATTGTTTCAGCCATTTGGGGTTGTTTCCTCTCTGCCTCTAGTGTTTCTTACTCCCAGCTGGGCTGCAACTTCATTTTGCTCTTTGGTTCAAAAAGTGTAAAAGCAGGGACCAGACCATACGTGATAGCATTTGCTATACTGGTGAGCAGTTGGCAGAAGGGGTGGCTATGGTCTGAAAATCCAGTTTGCTTTTTTCCATGACCTCCTGCTGGAGGGAGGGAGAAGGGCAGGGTGTGGTGGTTGCTGACAACATAGTTCTCTTGTGGACAGGATGAGCCTGGGAGCCCTAGGAGCAAGTGCATTCATCAGAAAGGCCATCACCTTTCCAGGTCTTTCCTGGCCACAGTACTACTGCACATGGCCCACCCCTCTGGAGGTAGGCCTGGGCTTGTGACCTTTGTTGGCCAATGCAACAGGAGTGGAAGGGTCCTATCTTTGAGGCAGTCACGTTCAGAGCTGGGGTACATTTGCCATATGCTTTTCCTGCCACAAGGGTGATTATGGGCACACATGTCAAGATAAAGCTTTCCTTGGCTGAGTCCCTGAGGGAGTCCAAGGAGCAGAGCCCCCTACCAGCATGCACTAGACATGTGTAAAACAGGAAAGGAACTTTAGTTGTGTTAAGCCACCGAGATTGGGCATTGTCCACCTAGAATAAGCTATCCTGATTCATTCAAAGAGTCAGCCATGATAGGATGGTTGACTTTGCATTTGTGAATGTAGCTGGTGATGTGCCTGGTATTTTTCTTGTCATGTTTTCCCTTAGTACCAAAGTCCTTTTTTTTTTTTTTTTTAATTTCCCTTTTTTTTTTTTAAATAGTGGCTATTCCTGCTGAAAAGTAACTATGAAGAGATCTATCTTGGTGCATTCAGGCTGCCATAACACTTCCATAGACTGGGTGGCTTATAACCAGCAGAAATCTATTTCTCATGGTTCTGGATACTAGACAGTTCAAGGTCAAGGCACTGGCAGATTTAATATCTTGTGAAGACTCACTTCCTGCTTCAGAGATGGCCATCTGCTTATGCATCTCATATGGTAGAAGGGGTGAGGGAGCTCTCCAGGTCTTGTAATCCCATTGGTCAGGACTCCACCCTCATGATCTGGTCACCTCTCAAAGGCTCCATCTCCTATCATCACATTTTTTTTTAAGATTTTATTTATTTATTCATGAAAGACACAGAATGAGAGGCAGCGACATAGGCAGAGAGAAAGGCAGGCTCCCTACAGGGAGCCTGATATGGGACTCGATCCCAGGACCCCAGGATCACGACTTGAGCCAAAGGCAGACACTCAACCACTGAGCCACCCAAGTGCCCCATCATCACATTTTTAAATAAGATATATTAATCAGGTTTCTTTTCTCTTCCTCCCTCTCCCTGTTCCTCTCTTTCATTCTGTCTTCATTCATCAAGTGTGAGATAGTCAGTAGAATAATGTAAAAAAAAAAAAAATCTTTCGTGAAAACTTTGCTTTGTTGCTGGGAAAATGTGTCTAAACATCAGATTTCCATATGTCTTTCAGTCAAAACATATGCTTTTCTGTTGACTTCAGTCCAGGTTGACAATTTCAGTCATGGAGAGAGAATTGGAGTTACAAATGAAACTTCAAGGGGTTTTATCATAACACAAAGATAGAGGAAGTAAAGGAAGGGCAAGAGGGAGAGAAAGGAAGAAAAGAAGAAAAAAGGGAAAAAGATATTCTTAAGATTTGCCTGGCCCCTGAGGCACCCCAGGATATTTTAAATTTTTGAGGCAAACACAGTGACATCTGTCAGATACCATGCAAACTAGTCACTCAAAATGGTTCCATTTCAGTATTGGAATGCACACTTTTCCATGATGCCATGTCTAAGACTGGATTTTAGGCAGTTGCTGTGACAAAAAAAGCAAGTATAAAGTGAAAATGTGGAACAGGAACTATAGACTTACCTTATTTCACAGTTTGAGAAGTTGTGCAATGCCCAACAGATGCACATGTTCCATTAATCAGTAATTATGGTAATTTTGGAATAAAATATAAAATAAAAATAGATTTACTTCAGTTTACTTATATTACTTTTTCACACAGATTTTATAAGATATTTCATACACAGGTTTTTATTAAATTGTTAGTACCTACCTGCTTAGTAAACAGAATGGTTAGCTGTTTCTATTTGCTAGGAGTGCCATGAATCGAGAAAACTTGAGAACCTCAGCTCTGTGGCATAACCTGTAAAGGATCCATGCCAAATTTATATTTAATCTGGGATCATAATTATTCCTCAAAATATTTTTTAGTCTTTTAATTTATTAATAGTATGTGTTGGATAAATTTACATTTGCCTTCCCACTGAGCTAGAATTTATGATGTTGAAACTATAAAATTTGCAGTGCATAGGTGGCTCAGTCAGTTGAGCATTGGCTCTTGGTTTCAGCTCAGGTCACGATCTTGGAGCCCTGGGATCAAGCCCCATGTTGGGCTCCATGCTCAGTGGGGAGTCTGCTTGGGATTCTCTCTGTCTTCCTCTTCCTCTCCCCCTCCCTCCCTCTCTCTCTAATAAATAAAAAAATCTTAAAAAAGGAAAGAAACTATAAAGAAAAACTTACTGAGTTAAGGAACTTATGTGAATGAGTCAAGGATCTGAATCAACTGGATTCAGACCTCAGTAGTTTCCTCAAATCTCAGTATAAATTAGAGGCAAATAATTTAGGGAAAGAGCATGAGGTTTTTGACATCTGCAAAAGTTCAGTTTAACTTGCAGCCAGGCCACCTTCTAACCTTCATCTGTAAAATAGAGACACGATTCCACTGCAGGATCATTGAAAGATGAAATGGGATCACACATATCAAGCAGTATGTCCTTGGCACACCTAATTTCTTCCCCTTTCATGATTTACTTTGCCCATTTAAACATGAAGACCAATTTTATAAATAAGGCTAGGTGGTCTTAAATTCTGATATTAACACACGACCACCCAAAAGAATTATATATGGAATAAAAAGATTCCTGCCTCAAGGGACTTAGAGTCTAATTCTAACAAACGCAGCAAAGGAAGAAAAATTCAAAGAAAATGGATTGCAGCTGTATTTGAGGAGATCAAATTAATGAATGGTGTGGGGCACAGATTTGGGTGGCCAATCTAAGATCAAGAAGGAGATTTTCCATGGCCAAAGATGAAAAGAGCAAGCAGACTAATAGGAGACCTAGAAGTCATGCCCTCCCCCACCCTGCCTTGGGGGTAAAAGGAAATGCACTATTATTCTTCATTACTTTTCTGTCAATTATTTCCTACCGGTACTGTTTCTAAGGGTTCCATACCCAAAATATCCCAACTGTATAAAGGTTGGACCAAAGAGTTTCATTTGGTCTCTTATGGTCTTCCTAGTTAATGGACATCTGAATATACTTACACATACTGATAAGGCAAGTTCCCAGGGAAAAAAATACATTTATGTAATTATAATTAAATATACATATTATATATATATATATATATATATATATATATATATATACACACACACACACACACACACACACACACAAGTTTTTAGAAGCCCAACCTTGGATAAAGGTAAGAGAAAACCTGGAATTCAGAAAAGCCTAAAGAACTAGAAATTTTAACTCTTAGGTTTATCTAATTTGCTCTTAATATGCCTACTTAATTGTAGTGAATACAGATGTTACTCTAGACTGTCTGATTCCAAGGTCCAAGCTTTTAACTTCTGTTTTTACCCCCAATTTCCACAAAGAGGAATAATGCATATGTGGTTTTTAAACAGACCTAGAGATTTTCATATAGATACAAAGCATGTTGTTGACTTGTTTTACTTGGGCCCAACCTTTGTGAACTAAAGCATACCATCCATATAGTGTATGCATAAGTAATGAGGCTAGTTGCAAACCACGGCTTACTTTTGAGTGTTATCTCCCTTGAAGAGTCACTTTGGAATGACTCCGATGACACTCCATCCTGAATGTAGCTCCTGGTGCTAGCTTGTGAGTCTCTGCCCTTGCAGGAGGAATTTCTGTGATATCTTTACTCTTCCAGGTGTGATCTGTTTTGAAATGGCCAGAAGTAATTTAAACATACCTGGTGAGTGAAGATTAGATTGAACGAGATATACTGGTAGGGGTCCCTGAGAAAATTCTTCCGTGGACATTGGCCATCTTAAGAAAATGCCTTGTAGTAAAACTTTCTTCCCTTAAACACTAGACTTTCTCCTGAGCAGCATGGACAAACAAGAGGAAGTGGCTTCACTAGTGAATTCTACAAAACATATATAAAGAATAATGAACACCCATCCTTCTCATACACTTTCCAAAAAAATGAAAAAGGAAGGACATTTTCTAATTCATACTATGAGGCCAGCATTACCTTGATACTAGAGCCAAATAAAGATACCACAAAAAAAAAAAAAGAAAGAAAGAAAATGAAGAACCAATGTCCCTTATGAATATAAATTCAAAAATACTTAAAGTATTAGCAAGTTGATCTCAACAACATATTAAAAGGATTATTTACCATGACATGGCAGGATTTATTCCAAGAATGTAAGGGTAGTTCAACATAAAATTGACATTACATATCACACTAATAAAATGAAGGGGAGGAGGATCCCTGGGTGGCTCAGCAGTTTAACACCTGCCTTCGGCCCAGGGTGTAATCCTGGAGACCTGGGATCAAGTCCCATATCAGGCTCCCTGCATGGAGCCTGCTTCTCCCTCTGCCTGTGTCTCTGCCTCTCTCTCTCTCTCTCTCTCTCTCATGAATAAATAAATAAAATCTTAAAAAAATAAATAAAATAAAATAAAATAAAATAAAATAAAATGAAGGGGAAATAAAAAAACATTTGATTATTTCAACTGACACAGCAAAGCATTTGACAAAATCCAATACCTTTCATGACAAAAACTTCTTAGAAAACTAGGAACAGAGGGGAAATTCCTCAACACGATAAAGGCTATTTATGAAAACCCACAGCTCACACCATATTTGGTGGCAAAAGACAAAGGTTTCCCCCTAAGATACAGAACAAGACAGAGATGCCCACTTTCACTGCTGCTATAAAACACTGTACTAGAGGTTCCAGTGAGAGCTGTTTGCCAAGAAGATTAAATAAAAGGTATCCAAATTGGAAAGGAAGAAGTAAAACTGTATTTGCTGATAACATGATGAAGCAAGGCATAAAAGAATTCCAAAGAATTCACAAGAAAGCTGTTAGAGCTAATAAACAAATTTGGCCCAGTTGTAGACTTTAAGATCAATACACACAAATCAGTTGTGTTTCTATATACCAGCAATGAACCATTAAAAAAAAAAAAAAAAAGCAGAGCAGCCCAGGTGGCTCAGCAGTTTAGTGCCGCCTTTAGCCCAGGGCATGATCCTGGAGACCCGGGATCGAGTCCCACATCAGGCTCCCTGCATGGAGCCTGCTTCTCCCTCTGCCTCTGTCTCTGTCTCTCTCTCTCTCTCTCTCTCTCTCTGAGTCTCTCATGAATAAATAAATAAAATCTTTAAAAAAAATTAAAATTAAAAAAAAATTAAAATTAAAAAAAGAAAGCAATTCCATTTACAATAACACCTAAAGAATTAAATACCAAAGAATAAATTTGACAAGAGTGGTAAAAGACTTATATGCTGAAAACGATACACCATTGCTGAAAGAAATTTTTAAATATCTAAATAAATGTAAAGATATCCCTTGTTCACAGAAAGGACTTCACAATGTTAAAACACTATCTAATAAGAGCTACAGATTCAATGCAATCCCTATCAAAACAGCCTTTTTTTTTTTTTTTTTGCATAAATGGAAAAGCCAACTCTCAAATTCAAATGGAATTGCAAGGGGTCCCTAACTGCCAAAATAGTCTTGAAAAAGAATAACAAAGTTCTGGGTATCTGAGTGGCTCAGTACAGTGAGTATCCAATTCTTGATTTCAAGTCAGGTCATGATCTCATGGTCACGAGATCCAGCCCCATGTGGGCTTTGTGCTCAGCAGGGAGTCTGCTTGGGATTCTCTCTCTCCCTCTCTGCCTCTGCCTCTCCCATTTGGGAGAGCCAAAACCATTCAATAAAGGGCAGTCTTTTCAACGAATGGTATTGGGAAAACTGGATATCTACATACAGAAGAATAAAGTTGGGCTTTTACCTTACTCTATATATAAAAATGATCTCAAAATGGATAAAAGACCAAAATAAACTTAAAAGGTAAGTTTATAGAACTTCTAGAAGAAAACAAAACAATGGGGAAAATCTTCACGACTTTAGATTTGGTAAAAATTTCATAGATGTGATTCCAAAATACAGGCAACAGCAGAAAAATTTTGTATTCCATCAAAATTAAGAACTTTTATACATCAAAGGACACTATCAAGCAAGATGATAACCTACAGAATGGGAGAAAATATTTGCAAATCCTATCTCTGATAAGAGATTAATATCCAGAATATATAGAGAAGTCCTAAAATTCAACAAACCACTAATAAACAACTGAACTTAAAAAATGTGTAGGGGCGCCCGAGAGGCTCAGTACGTTGAACGTCTGACTCTTGGTTTTGACTTAGGTGATGATCTCCTGGGTCCTAGGATTGAGCCCTGAGTTGGGCTTTGTCCTCAACAGGGAGTCTGTTTGAAGATTCTCTCCCTCTACCCCTCCTCCCCCTTGCATACATGCTATCTCTCTCTCTCTGTCTCTAATAAATATATATTTTTAAATGTGTAAGAGAGTTGAGTAGATATTTCTCCAAAGAAGATACACATATGGCCGATAAAGCACATGAAAAAATGCTCAATATCAGTAGTCCTTAGGAAAATGCAAATCAGGACACCTGCATGGCTCAGTCAGTTAAGGGCCTGACTCTTGATTTCAGCTCGGGTCATAATTTCAGGGTCTTGCGTTCGAGCCCTGCATTAGGCTCCATGCTCAGTGGAGGAGTCTACTTGAAATTCTCTCTCCCTCTCTCTCTGCCCCCCTTCCCTGTACAAATAATAAATAAGTCTTTTTTAAAAAAACGAAAATACACATCAAAATCACAGTGAGTTACTATTTCACACCCATTAATATGGCTGCCATCAAAGTAAAAGATAATATAGAGAAATTGGAACCCTCATTTATTATGAGTGAAAATATAAAATGGGTCAGCCACGATGGGATATAGCTTGGCAGTTCTTCAAATTTAAATCTAGAATTCCCTTATGACCCAGCAATTCTTTTCTAGCTATATATATGTATATGGTCCAAAAGATTTGAAATAGGGACTCTAACAGGTGCCCATATGTTCCTAACAGCATTATTCACAATAGGCAAAAGGTGGAAACAATCCAAATGTCCATTGATAGATGAATGCATAAGCAAAATGTAGTACACAGTGTAGTAGACAATGGTATATTAGCCTTAAAAAGAAGTGAAATTGTAACAACATGCTACAACATGGATGAACCTTGAAAACACTAGGCATACAGTGAAAAAAGCCAGGCACAGAAGGACAGATATTGTATAATCCTACTTATAGGAAGTACCTAGGCTAGATTAATACATAGATACAGAAAGTAGAATTAAAGTTACCAGGAGCTGAGGGGAGGAGGAAAGAGGCAGTTATTGTTTAATGGGTACAGAGTTTATGTTGGGTATAATGAAACAGTTTTATAAATAGACCATGTCGGGGATCCCTGGGTCCTTGGCTGTTTGGCACCTGCCTTTGGCCTGGGGCATGATCCTGGGATCCCGGGATCGAGTCCTGCGTCGGGCTCCCTGCATGTAGCCTGCTTCTCCCTCTGCCTGTGTCTCTGCCTCTCTCTCTCTCTCTCTCTCACTCTGTCTGTCATGAATAAATGAATAAAATCTTTTTTAAAAAATAAATAGACCTTGTTAATAGTTAGGCATACACCACTGTAAATTTATTTAATGCCCCTGAATTATATACTAAGAAATGGTTACCATGATAAATGTTCTTATGCATATTTCACCAAAATTAGAAAGGCATTATACTGTAAAAGTTCATGGTGACTTTGAGACAGAGTGCAGCGAGAGCATAGTATATACAAGGGAAGTGACTGGAAATTAAGAAATCTGCTCAGATCACATTTGTGAAGTGTTTTGACACCAGGAAGGAAGGAATCTCAACCTTATCTGATAGTCAAGGAAGGGCCACTCCAGACTTCTAAACAGACTTCTAAATATCGAAGGCTCCAAAGTCCTGTTTGGGAAGAGAAGCACTGTCCGTGAGCAGGATGGCTGGTCTCCTGTTGGTGTTCCAAGCCAATGGGTTCCTCTTCACCTTACTCTGTATGAGGCTTTTGGAAACATACAACGTAATAACCACTTTTTCGGGACCATGAAGCAAGGTTTAGGTGTAGAGTTTAGCTCTGTGCTTTATCTTGAGTTTTTCATCTGCTGCTAAGCTTCTAAATCTGTCTGTTTCCCAGGAGAATTGTGAGCAGACCTCAGCTTAGCCAGTTGGTTGGTGATGGTTCTTGTCATTGTCATTACTGACACCAGTACTGCTGACCCTGGGAGTTGGTTTATTTTACAACTGTTGCTGTAACACCGAACAGATAACCCAATGTGTGGATCCCATCAGTATTTTAATTAAGAAAATGCCTCACTAAGAGTCTAGCTCCTGTCTTTGTAGTTCAGCGTCCTTGATTTTTAATCTTTGCTTTGGCACTTCCATACCGAGTGACGTCTGGGGACCTAGCAACCCTCTATCCCTCCAGCACCTGCTACCTTCCCTGTGTATCTACTGTGCGATTTAAGTGAGTGACTCCAGCTCTCTGGTTTGATCCTCTGTACCTCAAATTCTGTAAATACACCTGTTCAGTTAAGGATTCAGATGCTCTCTTCTCAAGAAATGGATGTGACTTTTTTTTTTTTTTTTAACCAAAAAGCCACTTGTGATAACCATCTCAGGCTGTGATCCTTAGAGAACAAGGATGTGTTCCTGGATTTTTGTCTCATTTTTTGTTTTTAGCCATCGTGACTTCTACCATCTAACTCGAGATATAAGGGAAGGGCTTCTGCTGCCTATAGATACCAAATCATGGCCCCCTACCCTCAATTCCAACCTAAATTCCTCAAGATTGGCCCATTAACGCATTAAAACTTGTCACATCTATAAGACCAAAAAAACTAGACTATAATTTGGTCTCCACTCCAGGCTTTGGGTGTAAGTAAACCTGACTGTAGCCCACTGTTGCACCCAGGAAACAGTGGTGGGTGGTCAATATCATGTCTCCTTTGGTTCCAAGAGTGAAGTCAGAAATCAAATGGAAAATGAACAAGGAGACAGAGCTTAAGAGTCCAGGTCCCACCCAGAGGAAGTAAAGAATCTTTTGAAATTTCTTTTTACATTTTAACATGGATTAACCTATTCAGGATAGGCTGGGTTTTGTCTCCTTTAAAAGAACGATCCGCAAACCTTTGAAGGAAGCAGTTGTGTCTGTCGTCCTTGACCATCTTTCTTCTTTTTATATCTTTTTTTTTTTGTCTCTGATTCTCCCAACAATTTTTCTATTCACACATTCCTTCCGTGTGGAAGCACTCTAACCCCATCTGCTCAAAACAAGATTCTAACATCTCTCGTTAAAGCCCCTCTTCTCTCTGTCCCTCTTAACACAACAGCCTCCAAGATTTCTGAAGTTAAAAGGGTCAAATGTTCCAAAGCAATCTTACAAAAAGCAGAAGTTGGTTGGATAGCAGTCTAAAAAATGTAATCTCATGAAACCCGATTGCTTTGGGCAATCAGAATTATATAAGCTACAAGAAAATTCAGTAGCTAAAAATATTGTATTTCAGGTCAAAGAATATTTTTAATGCCTTGAGACATACAAATCAAAAGGAAAGTGGAGTAGGGGAAGCAATTTAACACCGGCCTTTCCTCATGCTGTGTGGCAAATTCTAGCTGTCTATCTGAGGAGCTGAAGTAACTTCAATTAATATTAAAAGCGAAGCCCATGTCAGCATAACACTGAAGTCACAAATGTAAACTCCCTGAAAGTCACTACGGGCTGCCTTCTGGTAATCAATCCTAAACAGCCTCCGTTTCTCTCAAATGTGTCAGGGAGTTCAACTTTCTTACAGAAACATTTGAAATTTGAGTTGACATTTGAATTGGTTATGTGGAAAGACTGCTCCTGCTCAACACTTGACAGAAAGGGGTCAGTGTGTTTCTCTCTGCTTCACCTAGGACCTGGTTTTGCTTGAGATGGCAGAGGTGGTAACGCTGCAGGGTAGCCTAGAATAAGAGCAGAGGGGCTCCTGGAAACCATGGAGTTTTTTCCCCTTATTTTAAAGATGGAGAAACTGAGGTGAAAGTGAGTTAAGTGACTTGTCTATGCCATCCCTCTAGTTTGGAGCAAAGAGTGTTCTCTTTGGTGTCGAGATGCTTGGGGTGGAACCCTAGACCTACCTATGCCCAGACACATATCAGAACTGAGTGCGTCTCTTGAGGCTCCCCTCACAGCTAAGAGAATATCTGAGCAGCACGGGCCAGAGGTGTCACTACAGCTGTTTCCTCCCCCTGAGTTCTTAGTCCCAAACCCAGAGAAAAGGCAGCAGGAAGAGGCTGGTGGGGGTGGAGGGTGGGGGTAGGGAGCTGTGAATTAGCCCAGGTTGACTTTTCTCTGTCCACTGGAATGGGGTCATACAAAGTTGAGTTATATGGGGCTCCTGGGTAGCTCAGTTCATTAGGTGTCTGATTTGGGCTCAGGCCATCATCTTGGGGTCCTTGGATCCGCCTGTGTTGGGCTGCATGCTCAGGGGGGAGCCTGCTTCTCCCTCTCCCTCTGCCCCACCCCACCCCCAGTTTGTGTGTGCTCTTTTCCCGGACTCCTGTGCTAACCAACCCTTGAATATGATTTCTAAAATCAATAATGGCAAACTACAGTGACTTCAGCTTCCTCCAAAGTGGTGACCCAGGACCCATCTCCTTATTTCTGTTCCATTTCAGGTCCTCCCACCATGTCTGTTCCTGGATTTCTGTACCAGTTTCCTGTTCCTGCTCCAACAGTAGTACAGAAACTCACCCCAGCTTGAGTGTGTGCACTCTCTCTCTCTCTCTCAAATAAATAAATAAAATCTTTTTTTTAAAAAGTTGAGTTATAAAAAGAAACTTGAATGAAGTTATAAAAAGGAATTCATATTCATTATACTCTGAGTTTGTAGACTCTTTGTTACAACTGTTATATTTTTATAATATACTGATCATTATTCTTGATTTTCGGCACCAGATCTGAAATCTCTGCCTTCTCCACACCCAGAGCAGTGCAGACTTTCACCCTTTCCTCCTAAAACTGCCCCAGTGTTAGGTGTCTTTGATTGGGCCAGGTTCCCTGCAGCAGCTGGTATCTATTCAGTGCACACAGTCACTGACCATCCACTAGAGTCACTTACAGCCAGTGGTCCCAGGATGACCCAATGTGTCAGGGGCTGGTTATCTCACTCCATGACTCTGTTACCACAAACACTGTCTTTCGTTGTGTACGCCCTGAAGGAGAAAACATTCTACTATCCTCAATTGGTAGGGAAATTTCTCAACCCTTAGTACTTGAGGTTACGATTCATGGCTTTTGTGACTGGAATTAGAACATCGTTTGAGGCCATGACACAGTGAGTCGTAGCCATAGTAATTGGAGTTTCTGTACTACTGAGAGAGAACAAGCTGGGGATGGAAGGTGGGATTTGCTGGCCAGAGGGAGAAACAGATTCTCTGCTGAGCAGGGAGCCCGACGCTGGACTCAATCCCAGGACCCTGGGATCACGACCTTAGCCAAAGACAGATGCTTAACCGACTGAGCCACCCAGGTGCCCCTAGAGTCCTGTTGTTGACCAGCGTATTGTACTGCTCTCAAGCTAGAGTCTGTGGGGCCTGCAGCATACTTTAGTTGGTGCCACACGGGGGGGGGGGGGGGGGGGGGCAGATGCACTGAGACCATGAACACAGGTGGCTCAGCATTAGGATGTGCTTAAGGTGATGCGAGGACACGGGGAGAAAATGAGTCCCTTCTGGATGCGGGATGGAGACTTCTGGAGGGGAAAGACAATGCGGCACATGTTTGGTGAGTACTTACTATCCACCAGGCACTGTACTGGGCCCTGGGATAAAAGACGTGAACAAGACAGACACCGTCCCTACCCTGTGATGCTCGAAGGCAGTGCCATCCAGCTGCTCGAGGTAGAAACTAGAGGGAATTGTCAGAAGCACAGGAGGGCCATCAGCCCGGACGGGGGACCCCACAGAGGCTGTCTGAGGGAGGGTGGGCCCACGAAGATGGAGGGAAAAAACGGTAAGTACATGGAGGGGCAGGGCCAGGTGCCACGAGACGGCGGGGCACACGGAGCATGTGGGCAGGTGGCTGCAGAGGATGGGCTTAGCCAGCAGAGAAGCGGAGTGGAGTTTTGGGGAGACAGGAGTGAGGGATAGAGGGGGATGTGGGTGGCGTGGGGTCATCTTTAGGAGAAGGTATCCCACGCAGAAGGACCTTCTAAGGGCAAATTCTCTCTAATCGGAGAAGTAAAGTCGAATACGTGAATTTGCCCTAAAGATCATGAAATGAGACAAAGTGGAGCCTACATGTGCCACGACCGAAACAAAACAAAAGCAATGCCACGGACGGTGTCCGCCTCCCTAAGCGATTGTATCCGGCCCCTTCTGTCTCCTCTCTGACCCTTGGGAGAAAAACTTTAAAAATTCTTTTCAGAACTGCCTCCTGCTCCTCAGAACTCGCCCAGGCTTCCCAGGTGACAGGGAGCAAGTCCTTGCCTTTGCAGATAATTTTCTCCGTCTCTAAATGTTTTGTCACCAGACGTGGGGGCTCTGAATCCTCTTCATTTCAAGCGTAGCCAGGAAGCAATGCCTCCGTTCAACTTTGACGGCAGGTAATTTGAATCCATCGTGAACATCAACCTGACATGGACTTGCTGTCTTCATTATTTTCATTACTCTTTGGGGCCACCCCCCCCCCACTCTTTCCAGGAAGGAATGACTAGAAATTGGCAGCTTTAATCTTACCAGGCCGCAGACCTTTTTTTTTTTTTTTTTTTTTTGCTTAACAGCGGCACCATTTAGCTGCACACCTTGAGTAATGAAATGTGTTTGTGAAACTCTCTGTCTTCAACAAAAGAAGAGGGAAGTCCGGTTTTGTGATGGGAGGCCACCTGTTAGTGTGGCAGCTGTTCCAACCACTGGCAGGCTCCGTCCAGTGGCCCCTGCTCCCCAGCCCCCCGGCCAGCTGGAAAGCTGCAGGGATTCAGCAAGTGGCATCTGCTGTGGCGCGGTGGCGACCCTGACCACCTTGAGCTCAGCCGCGGCCTTGCCCGACTCCGTGCCGGCTGAGGTGACCGGCTGGAATTAACCCCCCACAGCCCGCAGCACTCTGACAGACAGTGTCAAAGTGATTTCAAGCTGCTGACCCCTTGCCGGGGCCTGAGTGAAAATAGGGTTCCTCCTCGTGGTAACAGAGGCCTTAAACTTAAAATTAAAACTTGGAATCTCCGATGGGTTTTAACTGGCACTGGGAATTTGACAAGAAGTCGTCAGGGCACCAGGTCGGGGAAGGTGGGTGTTTTCATGATGATGAAGCTGAGGTTCAAGGTTCTGGGGAGAAGGAGGAAGCATTCAGCCAGGGAACGAAAAAAATGGAAAAGGGCCCCAGCTCGTGCGTGAGCTGGATGGAGGAGAGAAGGGTAGGGTAACCCCTGAGGCCTAAGCTGGGGGGAGGGTGTGGGGCAGGTGCCCCTTGTGAGGCGCCCTGGGAGGGCCCCCAGATCAGAGGGTACAGCCCCCATGGTGCAAGGAGGACCTGGGAGGCGTGACTTGAAACTGTTTTTTTAAGTGAGCTCTTAGCCCAGCGTGGGGCTTGAACTCAAGGCCCTGAGATCAAGAGTCGCCTACCCAACAGACTGAGCCAGCCAGGCGCCCCTAAGAGTTATAACTCCTTTTTTTTTTTTAATATTTTTTATTTATTCATTTGAGAGACAGAGACAGAGTGCAAGCAGAGGGAGAAGCAGGCTCCCAACTGAGCAGAAAGCCCAACATGGGGCCCCATCCCAGAACCCTGGGATCATGACCTGAGCTGAAGGCAGATGCTTAACCATCTGAGCCACCCAGGCGCCCCTGAGAGTTACAACTTTTTTGTAGAGCTTTGATCATTAGACTTGGGTTCAGATTCTAGCTTCTCTTACTACGTCATCTCACACAATGAAATTTCACCTCACAGACTCAACTTCCTTCTGTCCTTTGGGGCTCCTAATACCTACCTCACAGCGTTGTGAAAAGTGCTCCTCACAGTGGCCTGTCACAGTGGCTGCTGAATAAATTATTAGCTGTTGTCGGTGGACAAAAGGCTTTGTCTGACCTAGAACCCTCATAGGTTTGTCACAGCCAATAACCATCGGCAGAATGGGTTACTCGGTGGTTTGCCTTCAGTCAGTTACTCTGGAAACTTAAGTTTGTCTCTTTTATTTATCTACCTATTTATGTATCTATTTTAAAGGAAAACTTTTATGGGCACCTGTCTGGCTCATTTGGTGGAGCATGCGACGCTTGATCTCAGTGTCATGAGTTCAAACCCCATGTTAGGTGTGGAGGTTATGCAAAAATAAAATATTTAAAATAAATAAAGGAGGGGTGTCTGGGTGGCTCAGTCAGCTAAGCATTAGCTCCTCAAAGTCATGACCTCAGGGTCATGAGATAAAGCCCCAAGTCGGGTTCCATGATGAGGGGGGAGTCTGCTTGAGATTCTCTCCCCTTGTGCACTTTCTCTCTCTCTCTCAAATAAATAAATCTTTTTAAAAAGATAAAAAATAAAATTAAATAATTTAAAATTAAATAAATGAATAAAGGTAAACTTTTATTTCAAACGAAAATTTCTCCTCCAATGACAAAGAATGTCATTGGTCATACAAAATGGTTACCATATAAAACAATGAAAAGTAGGGGCAGCTGAGTGGCTCAGTAAGGTGAGTGTCCAGCTCTTAGTTTTCAGCTCAGGTCATGGTCATGGCTCAGGTCATAAGGTGAGTGTCCAGCTCTTAGTCTTCAGCTCAGGTCCTGGAATGGAGCCCTGAGTGGGGCTCTGCACTCAGCAGGGAGTCTGCTTGGGATTCTTTCTCTCCTTTACCCCTTGCCCCTCCCCCTGCTCATGCTCTCTCACACGTGCTCCTATGCTTTCTCTCAAATAAATAAATCTTTAAAAAAAAAAAGAAAAGAAAAGGCTGTCCAACTCTACTTAGCATTGTTTGATGAATGCTCTGGACTGAGGCTTACAGTGGTCACTTAAAAAAACAAAACACAAAGGAGGAGATGAAACCACTGGAGAGGTGTCAAGGCCACCCCTGTCCCAGGTAAGCCTGCTGTGAGCCGCCCCCCTTACTGAGGGACCTGGGCAGTGTCAGGAAGGATACGGTTCTGTTTCCTGTAGCCTCACTCTCACATCTGAAAATAGGAAAAGAAATATCTGACAGAGAAGTGCATCAAGCCCTCCGAGTTTTTCTTTCACTTTATTCCCTGGACTCTGAGTTTACAAGTGAAAACACATGGGTGAAGCTCATTTTCTTTGTTTCTGATGAAGTGTTGGCCCCTATGAAAGACGGTAGTCATCCGGCAATACCCCTGAATTTCTCGGTAGGCGGGAAGTTTGACAGGGCCGAGCTGACAGATGATTCATCAGGGCCCCGGTGTCCTCTGTGCCTTCCCGAGTGCCCAGCTCTGCCATACAGACGGGAGCAACTGAGGCTTCTCGCCCATTTGCACCTTGTTACTTTTGCTTCGACCGATTTGGGGGAGGAAAATTTGGAAGCAGGACCTTTCTCTACCTCTATCAGATCACATCGTGTGAGTTTCTCAATTTCTAGTTTCATCTTTTGAAAGAATTCTTCTAAATTTTCCCTACTCGGCACACATCCACTGTGGGAATAGCAAGACTTTATTCCAGCTACATTTTTAAAACTCTAATAAGGGGCGCCTGGTGGCTCAGCTGGCTGAGTGTCTACCTTAGCTCAGGTCATGATCTCAGGGTCCTGGGATCGAGCCCGCATCAGGCTCCCTGCTCAGGAGGGAGTCTGCTTCTCCTTCTCCCTCTGCCCCTGCTCCTGCTCTCTCTCTCTCTCTCTCTCGCTCTCTTTTAATCTTTTTTTTTTTTTTTTTAAGATTTTCATTTATTTATTCATGAGAGACACAGAGAGAGAGAAGCAGAGATACAGGCAGAGGGAGAAGCAGGCTCCAAGCAGGAAGCCTGACGTAGGACTGGATCCCAGGTCTCCAGGATCAGGCCCTGGGCTGAAGGTGGCACTAAACCGCTGAGTCACCCGAGCTGCCCACTCTCTCAAAGAAATAAATAAAATTTTTAAAATAACTCTAATGGAATGCATATCAACAGGCAAAAGTCCAAGGCTTGCTACATCAGTATTTCTGGGAAGAAAGAGGATTCTGATGATGAGAAATTTTAACTTCTGCTGTAGACTTTCTGTCTCTTGCCCACCCCTGTCACCTCTTGGGGTGCCCCAGCAGCTCGCACACCCCGGGTTGCCAACCATGGCTGACCCTCAGAAAGTGCCATCTATTCATTCTCAATCGTACCATCCACAGTCTGACTCCAAAGTGAACCCAGGAGAAGATCATCATGCAAAGGGGTCAAAGCATTTATGGCATAAAACTAATAAAAATTAGTTTCAGGACTGAGAAAAAAAGATAGTAAGATTGTCCTTCAAGAAAGTATACAAAGACACATCAAGAAAGTATACAAAGAAGTTATTGAGATTCAGTAGTAAATGGAATGTAGTCCTTGGATTCATCTTTTATGTAGAATGGTCACTTTACCATCAGGTGGTGTCTTGGGCCAGTGGTTTCAATGAGTACAGAGGTAGGACACCCCCCCCTTTTTTTTTTTTAACTAACTTAGTGTCAGGACGTTTTCCGGACTTCGCTGAAGTCATTGCCACACTTACCCCACTTTCTGACATATCTAATTGTTAACCAGAATAATGATGTCAATGATAATCTATAATGTATTAAAATTCAGTCTGATTCTGTGCATTTAATTCAATTAAACCTCAACAGGAGTTTTTCCTCAGTAAGGACTCCAGACCTGAGTTAATATAATAACATGAAAAATTCCCCTCCAAGGAATCAAAGAAGCTAATGTCAGTAAAATGTGTAAGCTTATAAAATACAGTGTCCTATAGGTGTTAGGAGTCATTTGTTACATTTTCTCTTATCACACAACATTTCCTTGGTCACAGACAAAATGGCTAAATGTAGCGCTACAGTTCGCTGATGCTTGCAGGAGGTCGAGCAAGGGACCTGACATCGCCTTGCAAAACCCTTCCTTCCCATCGTTAGAATTCCACCTTATATTTTTAAATTGAGGTGAAAGTCCCATAACATAAAATTAACCATTTTAAAGGGAGCATTTCCCTGGCATTCTGTACATCCGCAAGCTATGCAACCACCACTTCTGTTTCCAAAACGTGTTCATCACAGAGACAGAAACTGTACCCAGTAAGCAGTAACTCTTCATTCTCTCTTTCCTCCAGCCCCTGGTGACCTCTGTTCTACCCTCTACCTCCATGAATTTGCCTGTTCTACATAGCTGATCATATATGTGGAATCATGCAGTGTTTCTCTTCTTTGTGTCTGGCTTAGTTCACCTGAAAATAATGATAGTAACATGTATCACAACTTCATAACTTTTTTGAAAGATTTTATTTATTCATTCAGGAGAGACATAGAGAGGGGCAGAGACACAGGAGGAGGGAGAAGCAGGGTCCATGCAGGGAGCCCGATGTGGGACTCGATCCCAGATTCCAGATCACGCCCTGAGCCAAAGGCAGACGCCCAACTGCTGAGCCACCCAGGCGTCCCAGAACTTCATAACTTTTATGGCTGAATAATATTCAATCGTGTGTGTGTGTGTGTGTGTAGCACATTTTATTTACCTATTTATTCCAGTCATCTGATAGATATTTGGGCTGTTTCTCTCTTTTGGCTACTGTTACTAGTGCTGTTAAGAATGCAGATGTACATGTATTTGGTTGAGTCTCTGTTTTCAGTTCTTTGGGGTATGTACATAGCGTGGAATCGCTGGGTCGTATGGTAATTCTATGTTTAACTTTCTGAGGAGCCGCCAAACTGTTTTCCTAGAAGTCCATCTTTGGCAACTCATCCCGTTGGATTATGCATTTCTGTTTCCTTAGATTTTTTAACAATTTACTATAAAAATCTCCAAACATACATGGAACTGTGGAGTACAACAAATCCCATGTATCTACTACTCATCTTCAATAGCCATCAACCATGTATCCATACCTGTTTCTCCTATTTCCTCTACCCACTGCCTCACATTTTGTCAGAGTATTTTATTTTATTTTTTTATTAGAGAGGGAGGCAGAGAGGGAGAGAATCTCAAGCAGGCTCCACATCCAGCATGGAGCACAACACAGGGCCCAATCCTGAAACCCCAAGATCATTACCTGAGCTAAAGTCAAGAGTCAGCACTCAATTGACTGCATGACCCAGGTGCCCCTGCCAGAGGATTTTTAAAACACATACTAGACATTATGTAAATTACCCCCCCAAAAAACTTAAGTATACTACTAAAAATAGCGAGCATATCTTCTTACATCACCACCACCACAAAATTAACACTAATCCTGTAATATCAACCAATACATAGCCTATATTTACATTTCCCTCATAATCTTAAAATACTATCTTACTTTTAATTTGTTTGAATCAAGATCCAAACAAGATCTACTGCATTTGATTAGTTTATGTCTGAAGTGTCCACTAAGTTGATTTTAATCACTTTCCTTTTTATCTATGTCACTGACTTGTGAAAGAAAGCAGACTAGGTGCCTTATGGAATGTCTGCAATGTCTCCCTTGTGGTATTATTTACATCCTCTTTCAAAGTAAACATCCTATTTCTGCATTACTAGTGTGGTTGATTCCTATAGATGTTGTTCTCAACCAAATGTAGGAAACACCTCATGTACTTTTTAAAAAGATTTTATTGGTGTGCCTGGGTTGCTCAGTTGGTTAAGTGTCTGCCTTCAGTTCAGGTCATGATCCTGGGGTCCTAGGATCAAGCCCCATGTCAGGCTCCCTGCTAAGGAGCTTCTCCCTCTGTCTTTCTCTCTCAAATAAATAATCTTTAAACAAAATAAAATAAAAAGATTTTATTTATTTATTTGAGAGAGAGAGCACAAGCAGTAGGGGGAGGGACAGAGAAGAGGGAGAAGCAGACTCCATACTGAGCAGGGAGCCTGATGTGGGGCTTAGTCCCAAGACCCTGAGATCATGACCTGAGCTGAAGGAAGAAGGTTAATGGACTGAGCCACCCAGGCACCCCCCACCTCATGTACTTTTTTAAAGATACAGATTCCTGGCCCTTTTGCCACTCACTCTTTCCCAACTTCCTGTCCCCCCCACACTTACCCCCCATAGCCCAAGAGTTGAAGAAGTTTGGGCTGCAACCCAGAAATGTGTGTCTCCAGCAAGCGCCTCAGGCAATGTGGATGCAGGCAGTCCTTAACTACAAGGTAGGAGCACCACCCTCGCAGTGATGGAGTTTTATCAAATCAGTTTTGCTCCACAATGAGAAAAACAGCTTTATTCTGCTGAAGGAGATCCCAAAAAGTGCCCTGGGGTCCAGTGGAAAGATGAAAAGGGATTTACGCTATTTACAATTTGGCTAACTTTGGCCGACTCAGCCGGGGTCATTTTTTTTTTTTAAGATTCATTTATTTTTATTTATTTATGATAAACATAGAGAAAGAGATGGTGGCAGAGACAAGCAAGCTCCATGCCGGGAGCCCGACGCGGGACTCGATCCCGGAACTCCAGGATCGCGCCCTCGGCCAAAGGCAGGCGCCAAACTGCTGAGCCACCCAGGGATCCCTGCCAGGGGTCATTCTGATGATGTGTTAACCCGCTAGGAGCCTACCAACTCCGGGAGGAAGGCCCTCTGGAAAGGAGTCACCATGCAGCCCACACTTCAGGAATGAGTGGGAGTTGATCATGTTCCACTTCCTGAGGGCACAGTATCTACATGAATAATTTGTAACTCTTCTGGAATTATTTTTTTCCCACATATTTATTCAGTCATTTATTTGTATCACTTACAGGCTCATGGATACTTATTTTATACTTTGGGTTATAATCCAATACTATTTTATTTATTGATTTTGTTGCTCAAAGCTGTAGCCATTAGGAGCTCTTCCATTGGCTCCTGAGTGCACCTTTGATATATCCCCATCAATGTGGTGGGGTTTTGGTTTGTTTTCTTGGTTTGTTATGAGCACTTCCTTACTTTGTGGCATTACAAGATGCTCCACGATCATCTTGCCCCTGCCCTAATCCTAGAATCAGCCCTGTTTCCTTTTATTAGGGAATGGTATTAGAAACCAAGATCTGGATGCTAGGTGTGCTGATTGTTACTGGGGTGTAATGGCTCTTAGGCCCTCTCATTGACAAGAGCACAGAAATGTGTGTGTGAATGACTAACCCCTATATATAGGTATTTCTGTGAATATTTCCATATATAACCAGCTGTATCTATATTAAGTTAAAAAATACAGTTCATTCTGATGTCTTCACCTGTTAATTATTACCACATGTATCATTGTAGCCTCCTCTCCTTGCTTATCTGTAAGTTGTTGTCCAACAGTGGGAAACCTGGCTCCTACTATCACTGTCCATTAACTTAATTGATCCGTTCCAGTATATATCTACAGCAATATCAGAATTGTTAATGTGAATCCCTGCTGGAAGCCACTTTATCAACCAAAGTATAGTTCTTTGGTAGAGTTTCCCTAATTTTATAGACTCTACTTATTTCCAAAGTTAATTAGATAGATATCTCTGAATGACTCCACTGCTCCCTTCGATGAGATTGTTTCATACATTTAGGATACATTCAGATTTTTTTTTGCCACATTTTGCATTTCTTCTTAGGATCCTTTGATCTCAGAATGATTTTTTAAAAATTTTCATACATTGGATTTTATTCTTTGCGCTGTTTCTCTCTACAGGTTTAGATGATGCATTAGTCTTACATTCATCATTACAGTATCATACGGAGTCAATATGATAAAAGTAAAACTTTACTGACCTAAAAAGAAATCCCTGGGCTTAACCTGTTCAGCCCTATCCTCCATCTCCTGATTCCCTGGCAACACTGATTTGTTTGTCATCTCTATGGTTTTGACTCTTCTGGAATGTTAAATAGTTGGAATCATATACTTTGTAGCCTTTACAGACTGGCTTTTCTCCCTTTGTAATATCCATTTATGACCTATTCATGTCTCTTTTGGTTCAATAGCTCAGTTCTTTTCAAATTCCATCATATGCATATACCACAGTCTTTATCCATTTACTTATTAAAGAACATCTTAGGTGCTTCCAGATTTTTGACAATCACACATAAAGTTCCTATGAACATTTGCATGTAGGTTTTAACATGGACTTAAGTTTTCAGGTTATTTGGGTGAATACCAAGAAGCACAATTGCTGGAATGTATAAGAAGAATATGTTTCATTTTATAAGAAATTGCCAAACTATTTTCTAAAGTGGCTATACCATTTTGCACTTCTACTAGCAATGAAAGTTCTTGTTTCTGCAAATTCTCACCAGCAGTGGGTATTATCAGGGTTTTTTTTTTTTAATTTTAGCCATTCTAATAGTTATATAGTGGCATCTTATTCCTGTTTACATTTTTTTTTCTTTTTTTTTAAAGAAACAACACAGAATTGTTTCTTGGTTCATAGAGCACACCATGAGTTCTGGAAACCAAATCAATATGAGTGTGACCGCCCTCCCCCCGGCTTCCATAGCCCTCCTTCTCTCAGATCTCACACCCTCAAACAGCACCAAGGGAAAAGGGCTCTCATCTCTCAAGGAAAGCTTATTATTGAAGCTTATTATTAAATATGTCTAGGCAATGTCATGCATTTATTATAAAAATGTCTGAAGACATTTTATTAGCAAGTATCAGAACAACCAAAGGAAGAAAATAGTCCTATATCACAGACCACACCAAACTCACAGGAGAACCCCCACCCCCTCACCCTGTGGCCCCTTTACCCTATCTAGCAATTCCCATTATAAGTCTCTGGTGATGAATAACAAATCACAAAGAAAAACTACAGGAAAACGTTGAACCAGTCTGCGCACAGCAAGCATTTTCTCAGGCCCTCACAACTCTCTCCAGGGTGTGCACACTTTGAGCAGTTACAATACACATCATTCTATCATCTGCACACTGTGTGAAAAATATAAAAACCAAAGAGAAAGAAACATATAGAACACAATCCACAAACAATAAACACCATCCATGAAAATGTACATATCCAAACTAGAGAGTTCAGTAGATGCTCTTGCAGCAAACCAAGGCTTAGGGTCACCCCTACCAGTTCTCCCTCCCCTGTAAAGCCATGAAATGGCTCTGGGAGCTTCTATGCACTTTGCCAGGACTTCTGCTCCCAAGAGGTGGGTAGGTTGTTCCCAAAATGCCGTTTTACCTACCACAGTTCTGTACTTTATTTAAATCCTATTATGAACATGAAATGTGAGTTTGAAATGGAGGCTCGTAATCATGATTTCATTGGAAACTATGTTGAAAGCTTTGTAAAGACGTGATAGAAGCAAGTGACAAGATCTATAGGTGATTAATTGAAACGGAGAGTAAGATACCTAGAATAGAGGGAAAAACTGTACAAGGGTAGGAGGACCTTGCACCCAGACTTCACAAGTGGCCAAATTCTCACTCCTCTTTAAAGAAACAGAAACTGGAAATTGAAGGTGGTGCTTATGGTTGTGGTTTGTACAAAAAAAATGATTCCAGTCAGTAGGCTCTTCATCAGAGAAAATGCTGTGGTTCTACAGGGAAAGATTCAAATGAAAGGACATTTATATATTTCAAAGTCACTATTTTTTATTCCTCAACCCACTGACAGAGTGTGAGTAAGAATGCTATATCTGTAATGCTACCCTTCATAAACCAGAAATAAGCACCCTACATTCCCTGCTCTGATGCAACACTGTACATTGCCCACAACTTCATTATCCACTAAAATAGCTAAACTCAGGTTCCCACCAGGGCCTGCCAAGGCAGTGATTTCCTCACCTTTCAGGGTGTAGGGTAGGCAAGAGATAGGAGCATGGGCTTACCTGGCTTCTCAGTATACCCCCCTTGCTGTACAATATTATCATTTTGTTTGTTTCTGTCATCTTTGCATGTGTTGGTGTGAAATCAATCAGAAAGCACAATCATTTAGCACATGGTGCTAAATCACCATGACTGACCAAGGTTGCTAACTAGTTTTCACTCTCATTCCTCATTAAAAGAAATAGTAGTCAATAGATAGGTTATATTAATCAGTGTGGACAACGGATACCTTACTTTGGACATTGAGATATATATTCAGTGTTCTTATCTGAGTGTTCGTAACTAGCAAGGGCAAGTGTTTGGTGGTTTGGAGGAGTTTTACATCCTTTTGTTCATCCTATTACTAGAGAGGTTAGCATTGTAATGTGTACAGTTGACCCTTGAACAATGAGGGAGGCAGGGGGACTGATCTCCCACATAGTTGAAAATTGGGTACAATTTTTTTTAAGATTTTATTTATTTATTTATTTATTTGAGAGGGAGCGTGTGCATGCATGCAAGTGAGCAAGCATAGTGGGGGAGGTGCAAAGGGAGAAGGAGAGAGAAAATCTTAAGTACATGCCACATTGAGCACGGAACCTGATGGGCTTAATCTCGCCACTGACATCATGACCTGAGCCAAGAGCAAGAGTCAGATGCTTAACGGACTGAACCACGTGGGCACCCCTAAAATGGAAAACTTTTAAGTTCCCAAAGACTTAACTACTAATAGCCTACTGTTGACTGATAGCCTTACTGATAAAATAAGCAGTAGATGAAAACATATTTTGTATGTTATATATATTACATATTGTATTCTTACAATAAAGTAAGTTAGAGAAAGGAAAATGGTATTAAGAAAGTCATAAGGAAGGGCCACCTGGGTGGCTCAGTCAGTTAGGCATCTGCCTTCAACTCAGGTCATGACCTCAGATCCTGAGATCAAGCCCTGAATCAGGTTACCTGCTCAGTAGGGAGCCTGCTTCTCTCTCTGATGCTTCCCCTGCTTGTGCTCTCTCATTCTCTCTCTGTCAAATAAATAAATAAAAATCTTAAAAAGAAACAAAGTCATAAGGAAGAGAAAATAATTTAGAGATTACTATATATATTGAAACAATCCATGTGTAATTAAGTAGACCCGTGCAGTTCAAACCTGTGTTAAGGGTCAACTGTAGTTGTCTAGCATTATTTGGAGTATCTTAACAAAACCATATTCATTATTATAAAGCTGTAGTGTTAATTGCCTAACAACTATTGTTCCTTTCTCAATTTGTTAAATCACTGCCTCATCCCAAAATACCCAGTCAAATAATCTTACTTAACAAACACTAATCTTATTTTTCATCATCTATGAATGAATGCAGTATTTGAACTAATGAAAAGCCTTAAAATAGCTTTGGGAATAACTTTCAAATTACCAGTGGAGATTCACTTTGAACTGTGATTCACTTCTCTGGGCAAAAACTTTATTTTGATAAGCTCTTAAAATTAATCAGTTTCTCTAAAGTAAGGTTCCTTAGACATCAGTATTTTATTTTATATTTATATAGAAAAAGACCTAGGTTGGCATTTGCTATTACTGTCTCACTATGGATCTTTGAGAGGAGAATTATCTGTGAGATGATTTAACTTATTTAAGAGTAATTCTTCTACCTCCTTCCAAGAAGGATCTGAGGTCCTTGAGTCTTCATATCCTCCCAGGCATTTGCAAAATAATGGATTCACCTCTTCTGTTCATCATCAACCTTTTCCTAAGAGGTTTCAATGTCAGCACATTCCTGATGTCATGAGCCACAAATCATTAATTAAGAGAAAACTAGGCCATAAGTTCACTGCCCATTCACATGAGGAAAGCACAGGAAAGTGAGACCCAGGCTCACTGTCATTGAGGAAATTGCACCAGGACCACCATCCCCACTACTGTCAGCCACTCCCTTCTCCCTCTGGTGTTACTTACTGTATAACCGGTCACTTTTTGTCAGAAAGGATTAGATAAAAGGAGAAGCCTGGAGATATAAAGGGGAGAAAGGAAAATGTTAGAAAACTGCAGGGAGGGGGGTCCAGTGTATTATTTAATTTCAACAGTTGCTCTTGGTAATTTTTCAAAAAATTTGAAACAAGTGAAAGGGAATATAAAGGAAGGGAAAAGAAATGTTGGGAAATATTAGGAAGGGAGACAGAACATAAAGACTCCTAACTCGGGGAAACGAACTAGGGGTGGTGGAAGGGGAGGAGGGCGGGTGTTGGAGGGGAATGGGTGACGGGCACTGAGGTGGACACTTGACGGGATGAGCACTGGGTGTTTTTCTGTATGTTGGTAAATTGAACACCAATAAAAATTAATTAAACAAAAATTTGAAACAACACATGGCAAAAATAGAAGAATATCTTAATATGTCTCAATCCTTGTCATTAACTAGCATCAGCACTTACACTACTATTCCAGAGGACATGTATGGTTCTCAATCAAAAGAAGGAGGAAAGAAACCAACATATGCTTTTTGATTTTTCCAGGCACAATAACAGGCACTTTACAGGAGTCATCTCACAAACATAATTAATGGTCTTAGAGTTATCAAAATCTGGAAATAGTTTGCCATACAGAGTTGAGACAGGACCTGCTAATACTGAGATAAAGAAAATTAAAGATGGCCATATTTTCTTTAAGGAAATCCATGAGTGGGAGTAGCAGTAGTTGGAGAAGCACCCTTGAGAGGCCAGGTCAGGTTAGGTGCAGGGGAGACAGTGTTACTTGGTACTTAAGGATGCTGCTCTGTGGCTGAGACCCCCCTGACCTTGTATCCAGCCCCACTGTTTGCTGCCAGACTGAGCTAGGGTACAGGCCTCTCCTTCTCAAACACTGTTTCCTATCTATAAAGTGGAGATGGTTATAACCTTGTTATTTGGACACCTGTGAGAACAGAAGGAGACGATGCATCCCAAGCACTAGCACAGGGGTTGGCATACAGTAAGTGCTCAGTAAAGCTCCCCATGTAGCCCTTGCCAGAGAACGGTAAGGCTACTGCTTGGAGATGGAGGCTGAGCCCATCCCATCCCCCACTACTGCAGGGGCTCTTCTCACCTCCCAGGACAGCAGCCAGGGGCCCATCCTCTCTGGTTGTTGTGCAGGTCAGCCTGTTAGCAGGATGCTGGATAAAGACTGGAAAAGAAATATAGGCGTGGAGAGGAACCGAACTCCATAATGAAATCATACTATTTCCAAAGAGCCCACGTTTAAAATGCCCCATATATAATAAATCATTTTATGCACAATTTGAATAACCAGACTGTCTTAAGCCAACATCATTACCTAGTGGCTAGCACAAGAAATTGTTTAAACACTGTTCTTCATTAAAATGTCCCCCCAAGGAAGGGTTTTTTTGTCCTCCTCCTGACATACCTATAATTTCTCTGTCCTTCCCTCCATTTAACAATATCTGTTATGTGCTAAAGTCTGCTAAGTAATGGGGATATGAGATAAAAGAGGCACAGTATCATCCACAGGAGCTAACAGTCTTCAGCAAGAAAGAAACCCATGTAAACAATTAAAAAAAAAAAAAAAGAAAAGAAAACCATGTAAACATATCATGGGGGGGTAGGAGCAGGGTAAAGAAATATTCTATGTTCAAAATACTAGAAAAACAATAGTTTCACTTTGTTTTAAATATATATTTATATATAAACATATTTTAGAAAAAATGTATATAATTATATAATTATATATAAATATATAAGTACACTTAATATATAAATCATATTTCACATGATATATATTTTTTTTTCAAGAAGCTGGGGGATGTAATGTTTTAAGCTGGACACATTGTTACCAGAACAACACTGATGCTCTGTCAGTGAAGGAGTGAACATGGCTATTGTAGAGGCAGCTAGTGGTGAATGCCAACAACGTGTTGAGCATAAGTTACCTTGTCGCCAAGGAGAATTCTCTCCACTTCGCAGTATTCCTTCACAGGAGTGCATCTTATTCCACACCATCTCCCTCATCCTTATTTGATCCCATTACTCAGGGCTCCCACGGAGGAAGGGTTGTGTCCATGAGCATCCCCCAGGGGACTGTGGCAACTGCCAAGGCGACCCGCCGGACCACTCACATCAGAACCTCTTGCATACTGGTTCTCAGTCTTGGCTGCATACGGAACCACCTGAGAAGTTTTAGGAACTATTGACACCTGATGCCACCCCCAGAGAAAATGATGCCATTGGTCACGCGTGCAACCTGGGCCATGGGAGTTTCACAAGCTCCCCAGGTGATTCCAGTGTGCAGCCAGGACTGAGAACCATTGCATTAAGGCAGCTTTCCTTTTAGTGGGAAGCTCGTTGGTGCTGGGATGGAATCGCTGTGGTCTTCCCCGCCTGTTCTTAACAACTGGATCTTTGGAGTCCCTTTCACTTGGGCCTATAGACAGACCACAGACAAGAAGCTATTCAGAGATAGTAATTAAGAGAAAGAATTCCATCTCTCCTGGCTTGTAAAACACTAGTGATTAACATAAAGATCTGTGAACGACTCATAAGGGATTTTCTGTCCATGTCCAATCCCTTCTCACCCAACAGCTGGGTGAGATGTCATCTTTTAATTGTGGGGAGTGGGGCATGAGGGGGTGTGGAGCAGCCCTTCCGGGTTTAATTGGTTTCCATCCTGGGGCCGGCATGTGGGTTGTTCACACTCTTACAAGGGACTTTGTTTTCAGTGAATCCTTGCCTATGTTCATACTAATCCTGCTTATTCTGGAAGGGTGAAGAGAGTGTGTTGTGTTCATGATTCGCCTGCTTTGAATTTAAAAAGAGGTCAGAGCAACTATGAGATTATTTTTCCATTCATTTATAATTAATAGCAATTAATAATTTAATATTATTGCTTCATTTATGTTTGAACTGGAGGGTTTCACCTAGGGCAGACTATATCATTTTGGAGAACTTGTTAGTGATTTTTAAAATGCTTTTAAAGCATTTCCAGAGCCCAGCCATTGACCCAGAAGCTTGCTTATGGATAGGCTAAGCTCAGGCCATTTTGGGAAACACAGTCAGTTTTATGGCAAAGACGAAACAGATAAGACTGGAGACTCAGTGATAATTACTATGAAAGGAGAACTGAAATTGAGAACATAGGTTTGGCCATCAAAATATAAGGAGGCAGTTCTCTGGACAATCCCCCACTTGTCACCCTGATGCATTCTGTATCCTCTCATCCTTCTTGGAATTCATCCGGAGGCTTGAGAGATTGGAATATCAAAACGAATTTGTTCTAATAATTTAAACCCTGTATTAAGCGCTTGTAGCAGGTGCTGTTCTTGTCCTTTCATGCACGTTATCTCATGCCATCCCTACAACAGCTCATTTTACAGAAAAGTAATTGAAGTCTTGGAGGAGTAAATTGACTTGACTAGAGTCATGTAGCTGGTAAGGGACAGAGCCAGTACTTGGTACTGGGTCTCACCCTAGGGATCTCTTTAATTGCATCTCTTTCTCTGAAGAAAGAGAAGAAGGAGGGAAACAGAAGGAGGAGAAGAAATCTAAGAAAGTGTTGCAGAAACACTCAACCCTCTGTGCCTAATGGTTCAAAATATTTTTTCAAAGATATTATCTATTTATTTTAGAGAGAGAGTGCGTGGTGGGAGGGGCAGAGAGAGAGAGAGAGGGAGAGGATCTCCAGCAGACTCCCCGATGAGCATGGAGCCTGGTGCGGGGCTCCATTCAGGACCCTGAGATCCTGATCTGAGTTCAAATCAAGAGGACGCATGACTCACTGAGCCACCCAGGTGCCCTGTGTTTCAAAATATGTTTATCTGATCTCTCCACCTCATGTCTAGATACAGTGAGTCACTTCATCAGCCACCATGAGACGGGGGCATCATAACCGCCCTCGTGGAAAGGATGGGAGTGTGCGAGTGTGGCTTCTGCACGGTGCCTTCAGCTACGAGGTGAGAGCCAGGGCACCAGGGCAGCCACGCCCAACCCTGGGCAGCCCCAGCCCACCTGCCAAGAGCAGGTGCTGAGCCATCACAGTGATGACTAAGATCGGCAGCATCTGTGGAAGCACAGTGTCGTTCTTTTTAAGAAAAATAGCTTCTCCTTGTGTCACTGTGGAGCCTCCTATCTTTGGTCAAATGAGTAATGGCAGCTAAGATTTGGGAAAGTGAAAAATGTGGCCTCATCCTCTCTTTTCGTGGTTCCTCCCTCTGCTTCTCTTTGACTTCATATTCATGGGAATGTAGTTAGTACCTTCTGTGTGTCCAGCGTTACCCTGGGCACTGTGCACATCCTGACCATTATTTTCACACCAGAAATGTATTCTAAGTGTCTATCTACTAAAAAAAAAAAAAAATTCTTACAGCTAAAGGTGATTTTATGAAGTGCTACTGGTTGCCAGTTTCTGAACGCATGGTGTCTAAACCCCTTTGCTTAGCACACAAAGTTCTTACTACATGCTGCCAATCTGCCTTGCAAAACTAATCATCCTTGCCAGTCATCTCCATGTAAACTCATTCCAGCTCATCTAAGACTTCCATTATCTCTGGGTCATACTTTGGACCATCATTGATCCACTAATGATTCTCTGCCTTTGCACATGTAATGTCTTCTGTTCAGAATAAATTTTCCCCTAATCTACATGAGGCACTCCTGTTCTTCCTTCAAAACGCCACTCACACATTTTCCCCCTTTCCTCTCCCCCTTAAGGCCTTCCTGACTCTTTCTCAGGCAAAATGAGTTGTTCTATCTTCTGTTTTCCCAACGTTATTCACACTTCGGTGAAAGTATTTCCTAGAGCAACTTCTCTCCCAGTGGAATTTGAAGTCCGCAAAGGCTGGGACTGTGTTTCATTTATCTTTGCCTCTTTTGTGCCTGCCCATTGTAGGAGTTTGGTAGTGGTTTTGCTGAATAAGTTAATAAAATCACACAAGATTAAAACTGTGTCAGATAATCTGGGTAGTGAGAGTATTTATAAGGAGCAGGAGAGATGTTGGAAAAAATACTGTTTCTAAACATGTAACTTTTTAAAAAAGATTTTATCTATTTATTCATGAGAGAGACACAGAAGCAGAGACATAGGCAGAGGAAGAAGCAGGCTCCGATGTGGGACTCGATCCCAGAACTCTGGTATCATACCCTGAGCCGAAGGCAGACGTTCAACCCCTGAGCCACCCAGGAGTCCCTCTAAACATGTAACTTTTAACAGATTTGGAGAGAAATGGTGAATCTGAGGAAGACAACTAGTGTATTTAAACATATTTAAGGTGAATATATTACATAGCATTTGTAAATAGAAGGAAATTCTAAGTAGAGATGTGGTATCTATTGACTTGAAATTATTTCGGGAGGCTTCTTGGAAGAGGTCAATTTGAAACTTATGCTTGACAGATAGGAAGAAAGAGTTTCTTTAGTTGTTGGGGAAATGGGCACAAAAAGCCATCTGCACAGCAAAAAGAGCATGAGTTTGAAAGTGTGGCTAAGCTGAGTGCCTGGCCTTTGGCAGGTCCTCAGTAAATGCGTGATATTGCTGGAGTGCTTGGAGTGTCCACACGCATCACTCATTGACTGCAACGTTCAACTAATTGAGAACAAACCCTATGGATCAAATGAGGAACAGAGATAACAGCTGCATTACCCAAAGCAAGCCTTTCCTGGAAAACTGTGGGCCATGTGCCCTCCACTTCCAAAACCAAAGCCTAACCCCAGGTGGACTTCCTGCTCTTAAGCTTCAAAGATGGAGGCTAGTCCCCCTCTCTTGGAGAGCCGGGTCTGCTGCAAAGGTGCTCAGCTGGCACAGAAAGTCACAATCACCTGCAGAGTCGTGTCCGTGGCACCACCCAGCTAGCTGGAGAATGGAGGGGAGTACCACGGGCTCCCAAGGCTGCTTCTGGACTCCAGACCCAGGGCTCAACACCAGAGGGAGAATGATGCAGCTGGGAAGAAAGGCAGGGTCCCTGCCATCCTCACCAGCTGTGGGAAGACTTGGGGTCCAGAGTAGACAGGGACATCTGATACAAATTTGTGAAAGATTTGGGAATCCCAAGTAGCATTGCCACAGGCCCTCCAATATTAGCAGGATCATGGTATTAAGAGCTGTAAGAGACTCAGAGACCAACTATTTCAACCCTCTTATTTGGCAGATGAGAAAACAGGCTAAGAAGGATTGCACATCAGCCTTACGATTTGATTACGCTCCCCAAAAACATCATACATCTCCACATTTGCTTGGTGATGATGCTCAAAAAGGCTCTCCTTGTCATTTTCTAAAGATGTCAGGTTTCAGACATGGGACACGAACTTTTGATTTACAAGCACCCCTCTTCACATTATAGCCTTCTTTTGAGTTCATCATTGGCTACAGAAAATTTAGGATCACTGTGGCGTGGAAGAGGTGCCAGACTATACAGTGAATGGTAGGAGGTTGTGCAAGATTGAGTATCTGCAGCAGCTCTAGGAGCCATAAGAATCAACATCTTTCTTTCATTACCTTGAAAGGATGTTTCCATAAAAGATAAGAGAAGGTCCAGCTCGGGGTATCCACTGAGAATTAGTGGGAGGGTCTAGCAGGAGGGAACAATTGGAAGGGCACAGACTCTTGAGACGAGGGGCTTACGGACAGAAGAATTAGCACTTTATTTCTTCTGGAATTAACTCATTGGGCTAATGTAGGACCGGGCTTAAGGTGGAGGACACAGGGAGGAAAGGCTATTGTGGCTGGCACCTCTTTCTTTCTAAAGCCTGTGCGGTTTCGCAAACAGCCTTCCCATCTCCAGGTGGTACCCACAAATTGGCACCATCCACACTCAGACAAAACTGCAAAACCAGCCGGTTCCTATGGCACATCGAGTTTCAGGGTCTTTATTAAGTTCTCCATGTGTTTAGCCTTGTTTCCTGCCATGGTCTGAATAAGGCCCCCCAAACTTATACGTTGAATCTTTACCCCCCAAGGTGATGGTAATTGCAGGTAGGATCCGCCCTCATGAATGAGATTAGTGGGTTTTTAAAATAGCTTTATTGAGGGATGCTTGGGTGGCTCAGTGGTTTAGCGCCTGCCTTCCACCCAGGGCATAATTCTGGGGTCCTAGGATCGGGTCCCACATCAGGCTCCCTGCATGGAGCTGCTTCTCTCTCTGCCTGTGTGTCTGCCTCTCTGTCTCTGTATTTCTCGTGAATAAATAAATAAAATCTTTAAAATAAATAAATAAATTATTTTATTGAGATGTGATTGACAGACATATAACATTGTGTAAGTTTAAGGTATAGAATGTGATTATTTAATACATGTGTATGTTATGAAGTATTGACTACCATAAGTTAGTTAGCACATCTGTCATCTCACATAATTACAATTTTGTTGTTTTTGTTATGGTGAGAATACTAAAACTATACTTTCATGGCAGCTGTCATGCATACAATACAGTATTCAACTTACGACTAAAAGTTTGTACCTTGTGCCCAGCATCTCCCCATTTCCTTCATGCCATGAGCCCCATTCTACTGTTTCTAGGAGTTTGATGCATTTAGATTCCACATATAAGTGATATCACACAGTATTTGTCTTTTTCTGACTTCCTTCACTCAGTATAACACCCTCAGATTCATTCACCTTGTCACAAGTGACAAGATTTCCCTCTTTTTTATGACTGAATAATATCCTATTATGTAGATATATATATAGATACACCTTTATATATATATATATATATATATATATATACACACCTTTATGTATATATATATCACCTTTTCTTTATCCATTTGTCCATTGGTGGATGTTTAGGTTGTTTCCATGACTTGGCTGTTGTGAATAATGCTGCAATGAATATGTCTCTTTAAGACTGTGATTTCATTTCTTCCAGATATATCCCCAGAGTGGAATTGCTAGATCATATGGTAGTTCTGCTTTTAATTTTGTGAGGAACCTCCATACCGTTTTCCACAGTGGCTGCACTGATTTGCATTCCCACCTGCAGTGCATGGGTGTTCCTTTTCTCTGCATCCTCACCAACACTTGTTAATTCTTGTCCTTTTGGTGATAGCCATTCTAACACCTCTGAGGTGATACCTCACTGTAGTTCTAATTTGCCTCACCCTGATGATTAATGACATTGAGCACCTTTTCATGTACTTGTTTGCCATCTGTTTGTCTTCTTCGAGAAAATGTCTATTCAAGTCCTCTGCCTATTTTTTAATTGATTTTTGTTGTTGTTTTTTGCTATTGAGTTGCATGAGATCTTTGTATATTTTGGACATTAACCCTTTATCAAATATATGATTTTTGAATATTATTTCCCATGTGATAGCTGGCATTTTCATTTTGTTGGTGGTTTCTTTTGCTGTACAGAAGCTTTTTAGTTGGATGTAGTCCCACTTGTTTATTTTCTTTTGTTGCCTTTGCCTTTGGTGTCACATTTAAAAGAATCAACCCAAAGACAAAGGGTTTATTATTTATGTTTTCTTCTAGGAATTTTATTGTTTCAGGTCTTACATGCAGGTCTTTAATCCATTTTGAGTTCATTTTTATGTATGGTGTAAGATAATTTCATTCTTCTGCATATGGCTGTTCAGTTTTCCCAACATTTATTGAAGAGACTATCCTTTCCTTATTACATATTCTTGTCTCCTTTGTTGTAAATTAATTGACCATATAGGCATGGGTTTATTCCTGGGTTTTTCATTCTGTTCTGTTGGTCTATATGTTTTTATGCCAGCACCCCGCTGTTTGATTAATATAGCTTTATAATATAGTTAGAAATAAGAAGGTGTGATGTCTCTAGTTTCATTCTTTCTAAGGATTGCCTTAGCTACTTAGGATCTTTTGTGGTTCCATAGAAATTTTAGGATTTCTGTTTCTGTGAAGAACATCATTGGAATTGTGATAGGGATTGCAGATAGATGGTTTGGGTAGTATGGACATTTAACAATATTAACACTTCTGATCCATAAACATGGGATATGTTTCCACTTATTTATATCTTCTTTAATTTCTTTTATCAATATCTTATATTTTTAGTGTACAGATCTTTCACTTTCTTGGTTAAATTTCTCCCTAAATACTTTATTGTTTTTGATGCTACTGTAAAGGGAATTGCTTTATTTCTTTATCAGATAGTTTGCTGTTAGTGCATAGAAATGCTAATGATATTTGTTTGTTTATTTATTTACTATTTATTTTTTATTAGAGAGAGAGAAAGAGGCAGAGGGAGAAGGAGAGAGGGAATCCCAAGCAAGCTTCCCACCCAGTGAAGCTCAAAACCCTGAGATCATGACCTGAGCTGAAATCAAGAGTCAGATGCTTAACAGACTGAGCCACCTAGGTGCCCCACAACTGATATTTGTGTATTGATTTTATATCCTGCAACTTTACTTAATTTGTTTATTAGTTCAACAGTCATTTTGTTTTGGGGGGTTGTATTTTTTTTTGGAGCATTTAGGATTTTCATATTCAAGATCATGTCATCAACAAATGGAGGAAATTTTGCTTTTTTCTTTCCCATTTGGATACCTTTATTGCCTGGTTGCTCTGCCTAAGACTCCCAGTACTATGTTGAATAGAAGTGATGAGAGTAGCAAACTTCTCTTGTTCCTGATCTTAAAGACAAATATTTCAACCTTTCACCTTTGAGTATCATGGTGCTTGTCATATATGGCCTTTATGATGTTAAAGTATGTTTCTTCTACATCCTGTTTGTTCAGTTTTGATCAAGAATGGACGTTGAATTTTATCAAATGCTTTTTCTGCATCTATTGAGATTATCATATGATTTTTATCATTCATTCTGTGATGTAGCAAATTGATTTGCATATGTCAAATGATCCTTGCATCACAGAGATAAATCACACTTGATTATAGTACATGATCCTTTAAATATATTGTTGAAAAAAATAAATATATTGTTGAACTCAGTTTGCTGGTATTTTGTTGAAGATTTTTGCATTTATATTTATCAGAGATATTGGCTGTGCAGTTTCCTTCTCTGACTTTACAATCAGTAATGCTGACTTTGTAATGCTGAATTTGGTAGTGTTCCTTCCTCTTCAATTTCCTTGAAAGAGTTTGAGAAGAATTGGTATTATTTCTTCTGTAAATGTCTGGTGGGATTTACTCATGAAGCCATCTGTTTTGAGTTTTGTTGTTGTTGGGAGGTTTTTAATTACTGATTCAATCTCCTAACTTGCTATTGATCTATTCAGATTTTCTATTTCTTCAGGATTCAGATTTAGTAGTTTGCATATTTCTAGGAATTCATCCATTTCTTTTTTTTTTTTTTAAGATTTTATTAATTTATTCATGAGAGACACACAGAGAGTCAGAGGTAGGCAGAGGGAGAAGCAGGCTCCTTTCAGGGAGCCTGATGTGGCACTCAATCCCCTGACCTGGGATCACACCCCGATTCAAAGGCAGATGCTCATCTGCTGACCCACAGAGGTGCCCCTCATCCATTTCTTCTAGGTTGCTCAGTTTGCTTATGTATAAATTTTCATAGCAATCTCTTATGATCCTTTGTATTTCTATTTATTATCTATCTATCTATCTATTTATTTATTTATTTATTTATTTAATGATTTATTTTATTTTAGAGAAAGAGAGCATGCAAGTAGTGGGGAGGGGCAGAAGGAGAATGGGAGAAAAAATCCCAAGCAGACTCCCTGCTGAACATGGAGCCTGACACAGGGCTCTATACCATGACACCAAGATCATGCCTTGAGCCCAAACCAAGACTCAGGTGCTCAACCAATTGAGCCACATGGGTTCCCCTGATTCTTTGTATCTCTATGCTATTGGTTGTAATGTGTTTATAATTATATTTATTAGAGTCTTCTCTCCTTTTTCTTGGTAAGTGTAGCTAAAGGTTTATCAATTTTGTTGATCTTTTCAAAAAACAACTTAGTTTTGTTGATCTTTTTTGTTGATCTATTTTTCCATTCTCTATTTTTAAAATTTCTGTTCTTGTCTTTGTTACTTCTCTTCTTCTGTTAACTTTAGCCTTAGTTTTAGTCTTGTTTTCCTAGTCCCTTAAGACATAAAGTTAGGTTGTTACGTGAGATCTTTGTTATGTCTTAATGTAGGCACACGTTTGTCACTGTAAATTTCTTTTTTTAGCACTGGTTTTGCTGCATGGTATAAGTTTTGGTATATTGTGTTTCCATTTTCATTTGTTTCAAGATACTTTTTTATTTATCTTTTGATTTTATTTTATCTTTGATCCATTTGTTATTCAAGAATGTGTTGCTTAATTTTCATGCTTGTGAATTTTCCAGTTTTCCTCTTGTCAGTGATTTCTGGTTTCACATGATTGTGCTTGGAAAAGATACTTGGTGTGGTTTCAGTCTTTTGAAATTTGCTGAGACTTGTTTTTGCGACCTTACTTACATATGATCTATCCTGGAGAATGTATACACAAGAGAAGACTTACATTTTGCTTGCTGTTGGATAGAACAGACCATATACATCTAAAAGGTCCTTTTGGTCTAAGTACAGTTCAGGTCCAGTATTTTCTCATTGATTTTCTGTCTAGATGTTCTATCCACTGTTGACAGTGGTGTATTGGGGATCCCTGGGTGGCTTAGTGGTTTAGCGCCTGCCTTTGGCCTGGGGCGCGATCCTGGAGTTCCGGGATGGAGTCCCGCATTGGGCTCCTGGCATGGAGCCTGCTTCTCCCTCCTCCTGTGTCTCTGTCTCTGTCTCTGTCTCTGTCTCTGTGTGTGTGTGTGTGTGTGTGTCTATCACGAATAAATAAATAAATAAATCTTAAAACAAAAGAAAGTGGTGTATTGATATTTCCTATTATTATTATTGTATTGTCATCCTTTACTCCCTTTAGATCTGTTAGTTTTTCCTTACTATGTTTAGGTGTTTCAATATTGGTTGCATATATATTTACAGCTTTATATTCTCTATTGACCCTTTTGTCGATAGATAATAACCTTTATTGGCTTTCTGTTTTCTAAAAGATTTAAGGGAGGGAGACTGATGTGGGGCTCAATTTCAAGACCCAGAGATCAGGAGTTAAGCCAAAACCAAGAGTCAGATGCTTAACTGACTGAGCCACACAGCCTCCCTGACTTCATTGTTTGTTGTTACAGTTTTTGACTTAAGTCTAATTATCAGATATATGTATAGCTACCCCTGCTTCCTTTGGTTTCCATTTCTGCAGGATATCTTTCTCCATCCCTTCACTTTTAGCCTGTGTGTGTCATGGAAGCCAAAGTGAGTCTTTGGCTTTTTATGGATAGCATATAGTTATGTTTTGTTTTTTATCCATTCAGCCACTCTGTTGTACCTTTTGATTGGAGAAATTAATCCATTTACATTTAAAATAACTGTTGATGGATAAGGACCTAACAGTTTTTTGCCTTCTTTTTAAAAAGAATTATTTAGTTTTTAAATCTCAATATAATTAACATGTGGTGTTATATTAGTTTCAGGTGTACAATACAGTAACTCAGTGCTCATCATGATAAGTGTACTTTTCATCCCTTTTACCTATTTCACCCATTCCCCCTTCCCCCTTCCAAGTATTGCCTTCTTGTTGTTTTCTGGCTGTTTTATAGTTTCTTTCTTCCTCTCTTGCTGTCTTCCTTTTTGAGCTGATAGTGGTATACTTTGATCCCCTCCTTTCTATTTTATGTTATCTAGTATAGGTTGTGGTTACCCCATGGCTTGCTTGAAACATCATATAGACAGTCTATTTTAAACTGATAACAATTTAACTGTGATCACATATTAAAACTCTATCTTTTTACTTCCCTGTCCCACATTTATGTTTTTTTAAGATTTTATTTATTTATTTATTCATTATGTGTGTGTGTGTGTGTGTATATATATATATATATATATATATATATATATAGAGAGAGAGAGAGAGAGAGAGAGAGAGAGAGAGGCAGAGACACAGGCAGAGGGAGAAACAGACTCCATGCAGGGAGCCTGATGTAGGACTCGATCCCAGGTCTCCAGGATCATGCCCTGCGCTGAAGGCGGCACTAAACCGCTGAGCCACTCGGGCTGCCCCACATTTATGTTTTTGATGTCATGATTTATATATTTTTAAATTGTGTATCCAATGTGAAATTATTATAGCTATAGCTGCTTTTAATATTTTTTTCCTTTAATCTTTTTGCTAGAGTCAAGTGGTTAGTTAGCAGATCTCCATATTATAGTATTAGAGTGTTATGAATCTGACTGTATACTCACTATATACCAGTGTATTGCCTATTGGCATTGTGTTTCTTATATGTTTTCAAGTTACTAGTTGGTGCCCTTTTCTTTCAGCTTTTGGTTATTAGGGAATGTCCTTACCTCTCCATATCTGAAGGACATCTTTTCTGGGTAAAAAGTATTCTTGGTTGGCAGGGGTTTTTTTTTTTTTCCCCTTAGCACTTTAAACATATCATCTTATTCTCTCTTAGCTTGCAAAGATTTCTTCTGAGAATTCTGCTGATGGTGTTATGGGTTTCCTTTATATCAGAGAAGTATTTTTCTCTTGCTGTTTTACAATTTTTCTCTGCCTTTATCTTTAGACAATTTTATTATAATGAGTCTTGTTGAAAATCATTCTCAATTGAAATTTTGGGGGGACCTTTCAGCTGCACAAACTTGGGTGCCCACATCTTCCAAGTTTGGGAAATTCTTGACAATTATTTCTTATTTTTATTTTTAAAATTAAAAAAAAAATTTTGGGACTCCAGTGATGCATAGATGATTTCTCTTAATAGTAAGAGATCCAGTAAGATCCATAGATTTTCTTCATTCCTGTTCTTTTTTTCCTCCTCTAATTAGTTAATTTCAAATGATCTGTCTTTGGGCTCACTGGTTCTTTCTTCTGCTTGGCACAGTCTGTTGTTGAAGCTCTCTGTTGAGTTCTTCAGTTCAGTCATTGAATTCTCCAGCTCCAAAGTTTTTCTTTGGCTCTTTTAAATGTTTTTGATCTCCACTGAACTTCTCATTTTGTTCTTGTGTTATTTTCCTGATTTCATTTACTTGTTTATCTGTGTTCTTGTATATTTCTCTGCGCATCTTTAGAGGAATTATTTTGAATTCTTTGTTGGGCAATTCCTGTATCATCATTTTTTGGGGGTCAGTTGCTGGAAGTTCACTGTGTTCTGTTGATGAAGTCATGTTTTTCTGATTCTTCATGATTCTGTAGCCTTGAGTAGGTGTGTGTACATTTGAAGAAACAGTCGCCTCTAACAGACTTTATGGACTAACGTAAGTAGAGAAAAATGTTTACCTGTGGATGGCAGCTTGGTGGAATGTGCTATAAAACAGGTTCTCATGGGTCAAGGTACTAAGTGCAGGGATATATAACAGCTCTGGGTCTAGAGGGTGTGGTACCTCATTGGTTCAGACCACAAAGGGCAACAGCACTGACAACTGCATTGTCCTTGATGAGTGTTGAGAGGGTCCAAAGAGGGTGCAAGAATAATTTAGAGCCTAGGCAACACTTCTAGGTCCAATAGATAAGGATCAAAGCAGGCAGCGGTGGTGGCCAGAGCTGACAGTGTACACACACTTAGCTGTGGGGCCCAGCCATGGGTGCCTGTTTGTGGCAGGGGCCAGTGTACAGATGCAAACATGGAGGTGGGCCCCATGGCAGGCAGCAAGGGCCAGGGCCGTCTGCAGGCACGGTGGTAGCTGTCGGGGTGGCCCTGACTGTTAGCATATACTATTATGGTTGCTGGTTCTTGCCACGGGTGCACAGCAGTAGAGGCCAGTGTTGGGAGTCAAGCCAGAAACATGCGGGTACATAGCTGGTGGGACTAGTTGCAATTAAACCCAGTTGCATAGGCCTGTGACAGAAAAGAAGCTGGAGCTGGGCCCACAAGCCACTTCAGGGGCCCTGGCTATCAGTATTTCCTCCTGTGGCTATATGGTCTCACCATGGAGGTGTGGAAATGACAGTGGAGGCCAGTGCCAGAGGTTGGGTTTGGGGTGTGCAAGTGGAGGCTTAGGGGTGGGGGAGGAGGATATCTAGTTGCAGTTGAACCCAATGGTATAGGCCAGTACCTGGAGACAGGGCTGAATCTGGGCCTATAAGCAGCTGTAAGGGCCTTGACTATTGGTGTATACTTCCATGGCTATACGATCTTGCCATGAGTGCACACATGACAATGGAGACCAGTGATAGGCATCAGGTTGGTGGAGTACAAGTGCAGAGTTAGAGGGGTTAGCCCCAGCACACACATGGTGGTAGAGGTCATGGGGATCTGGGCTGGCATCTTGTACTTCTGCAGCTGCAGAGGCCTGGGCTGGCTGCTGGTCCTTATTAGCTCTGGTGGGGACAGGGGGAATAATAGGGAGCAAGGAGGAATTCAGGGTGCTTGTGTCAGCAAAAGCAAATAGCTATGGGGTGAAAACCAGTGAAATCTGTGGGGTGTTCTCATTGGGTATTTGGGGAGGGGGGAGGGAGAGAGAGAGAGCCAGACAAGAATGGCTCTAGTCCAGTGCAAACTAGTCATCTAGTAATAATGATATGATGGCTAACATGTGCCAAGAACTGAATATGTATAAGATGGTCTTCTAGGCATTTCAGAAATGTCAACTCATTTAATAATTATAACATGGTGATGTAGGTACCACTATTAATCCCTTACTGAAAATGAGGAAACTGAGACACAGAGCAGTTATGTGGGGAGCCAGGGTTGTGCATCAAGTAATTGGTGGACTGGGAACCTCTTTAATGATGCAGATAAGTGATTGTTCTTTGATAGTTCCACCCTTCCCCTTGCTCTTTTTAAATGTGACATCTAGGAAGATGTAGGCAGGGCTGTCAGGGCAGAGAAGGGACTGGTTTCTATATTCCTGTGCTGGTCTCTATGTTCTCCTTGGTCTTTGCAGTGGAGTGGTTGGTCTGAGATGCCACCTGGCCTGGGACCATCTGCCTGGCATAAACATGCATGTTAGCCTTTCAACAGAAATTAAGGACTGTCTTTAAAAATTTTTTTTATTGGGGATCCCTGGATGGCTCAGTGGTTTAGTGCCTGCCTTCGGCCTAAGGCATGGCCCTGGAGTCTTGGGATCAAGTCCCACGTCAGGCTCCCACATGGAGCCTGCTTCTCCCTCTGCCTGTGTCTCTGCCTCTCTCTCTCTCTCTCTCTCTCTCTCTTTCTCTCTCTCTCTCTCTGTGTCTGTTATGAATAAAAAAATAAAATTAAATTTAAAAAATTGTATTAAAGATTTTATTTATTTATTCATGAGAGACACACAGAGAGAGGCAGAGACATAGGCAAAGGGAGAAGCAGACTCCTCGCAGGGAGCCCAGTGTGGGACTTGATCCCCGGACCCGGGATCAGACCCTGAGCTGAAGGCAGATGCTCAATCGCTGGGCCACCCAGGCATCCCTGTCTTTAAAAATTAAGATGACACGCAAGCATCATAATGCTCATAAGATCTGTAACATACGTTTGGGGGAAATGTGAACCCCAAATCTCTATTTCAAACTATGCTTAAGGTAACAGAGGACTTCATCTGGAAATTAAGGATAAGGAATATAGCCTTCCTCTTATAGATTGTACCATAAAATACATACTATTAATAATCCATTAAAACAGTTTGGGGAGTTGGGAGTTCCAGGGACAATTTGCAGATAAGTGTCTACCAGTAGAAGATGGAAATCAATTTCAGTTCAAGCATGTAAATAACAAAACCCTTTGGCAAAGAAGAGAAACTACATGTATTCTTCATGACCAAGCAAGAATACAACTGCTAAACATTGCTTCCTCAATGTGCAATGGGGCTCCCTTGGGTGAATTTTTGGATAAAAGAGGAACACTTTGAGAAAGATTGGTTTACACCTCCAGGAATCTCTTCAGGGTCATTCACAACTACCAATTACATTGTGTATTGTAGTTCTAAATGAGATGAAAATATGCAAAGAAAAGCACTAGAATCTTAGCCATAAAATAAGATTTGAACAGCTTTAATTAATTTTGTGCATCTACAGGCAGGAGCAACCTAAATATCTGTCATTGGATTAATGGATAAAAAAATATGGTCTGTCCATGCAATAGAATATATATTTTAAAGATTTTATTTATTTATTCATGAGAGACAAAGAGAAAGGGAGAGAGAGGCAGAGACGCAGGCAGCAGGATAAGCAGGCTTCCTGCTAGGAGCCTGATGTGGGACTCGATCCCGGATCCCAGGATCATGCCCTGAGCTGAAAGCAGATGCTCAACCCCTGAGCCACACAGGTGTCCCACATGCAATAGAAAATTATTCAGCCTTAAAAAGGAGGATCATCCTGTCACCTGCTATAACATGGATGAACCTCAAAGACATTATGCTAAGGGAAGGAAGCCAGACACAAAAGGACAAATACTATATAATTCCACTTATACAAGGTGCCTAGAGCAAATCATCGTGACAGAAAGTAGAATGGTGATTGCCCGGGCTCTGGAGGGAGGGGAGAGTAGGGAAGTGGGAGCAGAGTTTCAGTTTACAACATGAAAACATTCTGGAGGCAGGTTGCACAGCACTGTGAATATACTAAACACACTAAACTTCACACTTAAAAATGGTTAAGGTGATAAATTTTATGTTGTTTTTACCACAATTAAAAATAGTGAGTGGCACAGTTGGTTAAGCGTCCGACTCTTGGTTTTGGCTCAGGTTGTGATCTCAGGGCTGTGGGCTCAAACCCCCTGTTGGGCTCCATGCTCAGCACAGAGTCTGCTAAAGAGTCTCTCTCTGTAGCTCCCCTTTGTAAAACCACTTACATTCATTTAAACTGTGAAGCGTATCTGATTCCTCTCAATGTTCTCCCCCAAGAACCTAAAAAAAAAAAAAAAAAAAGTATTTTACCTGAATGAAGTTCTGTGTGGAAGTTCTTTTGGTCCTGGCACAGAGAGGTGGTGAATTCAGTATGAAAGTCTTGAGGGTACTTTAAATCAGGAATCATCTCAGCTCTCTTGAGCAATTGAACAGTCTTTGTTACCTATTTATACTGCAGTCTGTCTGTGTGTCTGTCTCTCTCTCTTCTTGGGTTGCTGGTCAACCAATTAGCTTCAACGTATTCTAGGGCCACACCCATCCTTCTACTTCTTCTGCATACCTACCATTCTTTATGTAAGTCATGTCATGGGTCACTGGGCAGTTGGGTGAGCATGTGGGATGGCCAGCCCACTGTCAAGTTCAGAATGCACTTATCCCATTAATGAGTTAGAGAATGAACAAGACCTAAGGGTCCATGGCACAGCCATGTGAAGGATGGGGGAGTATCACTGGTGTGTAAGGAGGCCTGCTGTGTCAGGGAGGGTATGCAAGCATGTGCTGAGCACCATAGTCTCACTCTGAAGCACTCACACTGGAAATGACCAGTGCCAACAACTCTTCGCTGGCCATTCTTGTGCTATCAGCCTACCTTGTCTTTTCTCAGCAAGTGCTTGTCAAAAAGTGTCTCCTGGCCATATCACCAAACAGCTTGAAGTACCTCTACCGCTTTGGCGTTCATCTAGAGTTGAATTAAAGCAGGGAATTCTCTTCTTTCTAGGAATAGGTTGCCGTTCCATAGAATTAGAGACATGTATTACTACCCTCTTGCCTGTGTTTAAATCAGGACGGAGAGCTGGTTTAAAGGAACATCTCTGAGACCCCATGATGAGTAAGGAGGTATTTTTAAAGAGATGCTAGACTGTTCTGTTCACAGGGGTGTTAGAGCTGCTCTAAAAAATTACTGCAAATTGTGTGGCTTAAAACAATGGAAACTCAGAGGCGCCTGGGTGGCTCAGTAGGTTAAGTGTCTGCCTTTGGCTCAGGTCATGATCCCAGGGTCCTGGGACCCTGGGCTCCCCGCTCTGTGTGGAGTCTTGCTTCTCCCTCTGCCTCTACCCTTCCTCCCTGCTTGTGCTCTCTCTATCTCTAATAAATAAGTAAATCTTAAAAAAAAAAAAAAAAAAAAAGGAAACTTAGTCTCTCACTTCTGGTGGCCAGAAGTCTGAGGTCAAGGTGTTAGCAGAGCCACACCCCCTCTGAAGTCTCTACAGGGGACCCTTCCATACCTCTCCCAACTTTAGGTGGCTCCAGGTGTCTTTGACTGGGGGCTGCAGAATCCCGTCTCTGCCTTATCTTCACGTGGCCTGCCCTATGTGTCTGATCCCTCAATCCTCTCTCTGCGCTTCTCTTATAAGGACACTTGGTGCTGGTTTTAGGGCCCACCTCAAACCAGAATGATCTGATCTTGAGATCCTTAATTACAGATGCAAAAATCTTTCTTCCAAACCAGATCACACTCAGGCTCTGATGCTCAGGACTCAGACATCCTTCAACCCACTGCTGATGGAAATATTTCAGTCGTGATGGTGGAGAAAAGCTAAAACCTCTTTAAAGCAGTGTTGGTCACATCCTATTTTGCATTTCTCTGTTCTCTGGGCCCTATGTCTGCCAAGCGTGGGCCCAGAAACCCAGGAACCAAGTCTCATCCCTCCCCAGAGCCCCTGTGCTCAGTCTCCCTTCTCCATCCTCTCCCCTCCAAGCTGAAAATACACTTTTAAACACAAGAGCCTGGAAGAATGAAGCTTTTGTCCAGGTTATACGTCCAGTTAGCAGTGGCAGGGCTGGAGTTCAGAGTTCCCGATTCCTAATCCAATGTCCTTTCTGAAATGGTTATTTTCAAATCTTATTGCTGTGGTTATAAAGCATGGGGAGTAGAGCTGTTGAATTAGAACATTAAGCTTCCTGCATTCCTGGCAGGCTTTTGAGGCTGTTTCCAAAGAAACTTATCAGCCTGTCAACATTCTCACCAGCCCCTCTTACCTTGAGAGCGTCATAGGCACGACGAAGTGCAGGCAGACGCACTTCTCACAACCTCCTCAGCCAATAGCTATCTAGGCAATTTTTCATGTTTCGTCTCCAAGGCGTATGATGGCAGCGACTTTCAGGCAGCTGAGCCACACACTAGCTCTGTGAACTGTGCTGTCAATTTTTATTTTAATCCTCCTTTATTCACAGTTTGATTTCATTTAGTATTGGCCCCACTTCCTGATCAAATGCCAGGCCTACGGCCCCACACTAACTGGCAGAGCTATCTAGTCATCACTACAAAGAAAGAACTCTGCCCCTAGACTCTCGTAGGGAAGTTTGGCTTCTGTATTAACTCGATCTTCCTGGGCAGCTCCCAGTCCTGAAGCAACAGTCAGGAGAGAGCGACAAGGAATTCCTTCTTCATTTTCTGTTTCTTGGAACCACACCAGCTTGGAAATGGTTTATTGTTGTTGTTTTTCTTTTCCTTCTAATATCCAGTTTGCTTTTTCATGTTCTTGAAGAGTAGGAATAAATAGACCACATTGTGGATCTCTGGAGTGATAGCCTTCTTGAAAAGATCTTTAAAAGGGAGATGAATAAAGTATTCTGAATTTGGTCTTTGAGAGCTTATGACATCAGGAAATGCATTCTTTGGTAAAGGGATTCAGCTGAGGTCAAACACGAAGGTTCAGAGCTGATCCTTGAGCAAACACTTAACTAGAACTGTAGTGTTGAGGGGAGCCTGGGTGGCTCAGTCTGTTAAGTGTCTGCCTCCAGCTCACTTCACGATCTCAGGGCTCCCTGCTCAGTGGGGATCCTGCTTCTCCCTCTCCTCTTCACTCATGTTCTCTCTGTTGCTCTTTCTCTCTCCGATAAAATAAATAAATCTTAAGAAGAGAAAGAAATATAGTGTAGAAAATAAAAAAGGAGCAAGAGGAGCTCACTTCCATTACACGTTCAGGTTGGTTTCTTTTTTTTTTTTTTCAGGTTGGCTTCTGAGGTGACCAGCAGCAACGCCACCATGGCAAGGAAGGGCCTAGGGCGTAGCTTTGCCGCTGCTGCCTAAGTGAACACCCCTGAAAGTTGTTCCTTGGGTCTAGCCTGTATTCCCTGATCTATTTGATATGAACCCACTTTAAATGCATGCCTCTTTGTAAAGCTCATTTACAGTTAGTTTTTGTTGCTCTCATCATCCATATAACTTTCTAAATCAAGGAGTTTAAAGCCTAAGACAAGGAGATGCAAACCTGAGATCAAATTTGATCTGACTCAAAAGCCCAGGTTTCAGGAATAGCCAGAGAATAAGATGAGCTGGACAAAGCAATCAACACAGGCCCTAGACAGCAGAGCAGAGGTCAGAACCAGGTTGGGACCAAGCAAGTATGAAATGAAGCATGGAACAGGGTTCAAAAGCAAAAACTTCTGCTTCCCAGCAGGGGGCCAGAAGCCAGAGCATGTTCCACCTAATGTGCATACTCAGATTTAAATCAGGTGGGTCCTTTAAAAGGTGAACATACAGATTTTTGAAGTTTTACCCACTCTTGAAGCTTAAATATTATCTTCCAAAAGTCTTTCCAGGCTTCCTCACCATTTATTCTGAATTAGCAGCTTCTGGGGCACCTGGGTGGTTGAGTCTATTGAATGGCCGACTCTGATTTTTTGGTCTCAAGTCATGATCTCAGGGTCCTGGGGTGGAGCCCCTGTGTAGGTCTCCATGCTCAGTGCAGAGTCTGCTGATCCCTCTTCCTCTGCTCCTCTCCCCACTTGCACACCCACATGCGCGCACTCTCTTTCTGAAATAAATAAATTAAATCTTTAGAAAAAAAAAAAAGGCATTTGTTAGAGCTCACATGGCTAGGAAAACTCAAAACCAGGACTCATAACAAGTAGTTCTGACTCTACAACCAGTGTCTTTTCTGTATTTAGGGGAAGATAAGTAAACATTTTAGGTACATAGAGTTTGAGTTACCAACTTGGCACCTATTTGGGGATACACAACAGGTAACAGTGGGTCAAAATGAAGAGAAAAGTCTAGGCTAGGAGTCAACTTGAAAGTCATTTGTTTAAAGGTTATGAGGCTAATGTGAATGTTCAAGGGAGAGAAGCAAAAATATGGGATGATAAACCCTGAAAGAATCCCCCAATTTAGAGAGTGAAGGACAAGATGTGGGCAGGCAAGGGACATAAAAGAGCAACCAGAAAAGTGAGCAGAGAACCAAGAAAGGCTAGTGCTACAGAAACTGAGTTAAGATGGAGTTATAAGAAGGAAGTAGTAGTTAAGAGGATTTAATTGGAGATACCAGTTTGCAGGAGATAAGACCTAAGATGCATCCTTTGAATTAAAGTTAAAGATCTAGGCTTCTTTTCAGAGTTATTACGTGTATATTGACATGTTTACTTGACTCCCCAAAAGTACCTCAAATCTTACATTCATATGAATTGAACTTCTCTCCTCCTCCCTACAATCTAATCCCCAAATCTCTTGCTTTTCCATCATTCTTATTTCAGTGAATGTGTCTATCATCTATTCTATTCTGTTATCCTAAAGTAGCCACTGGCAGTGACTTCTTCCTCACCTAATGCATACAATCCAACATCCTCCTGGCTGCAAGGAAAGCTGAGACGTTGGCTGGGGTTGGCTTAGCCCAGAACTTGGGAAATGTTTCCTGTCCAGGGTCAAGTAGTTAATATTTGAGGCTTTGTACACCCTATGCTTTCTGTTGCAGCTCCTCAAATCCTTGAAGTGTGAAAAGAGCCATAGACAATAAGTAAATGAATGGATGTGTCTGTGTTCCAATATAGTTTCATTCACAAAACTAGGTGGTGGGCTGGCTTTGGCTCAGAGATAGTTTGCCAACCTCTGGCTTAGATGAAACACACCCCACTTCTAAGAGCTGGGCACACTGTCGCTTCAAACAGTCCTCATTTCATAAGCAAGAAGTGAGAGGGGACTGGCTCATGAGGGGCCTTAATGGTGCTCACCATGCCTGGTCCACAATATTCACTGCCCTTTCTGATGACTTGCAGCTACGAACTATTGGAAGTATTTGTTGAATTATGGAAGATGTATTTTTGGCTTTTAATAAAGAGTGCAGTTGAATTTTTTTCCCCCTTACTATTGCTGGTACTAGACAGTCACTGATCAGAGACTTTGGCAAAGGGACTCACTAATTCTACAAAATACCAAATTACAAAATTTCCAAGCTGATGCTCTGGCTCTTGAAACTTGATGGAAGGAAAAGTAGGGTTGAAGTAGCTGGAGGGAGTTGTGAGGCCAGAGCACCTGTGCTCGGGTGTATGTTAATTTGTTTGGAAATATTTATCTATGCATACATAGATGGTGCACTTGATGAGTAACTATATTTATGCTGCACTTACATGCTTTTTCTCTGCCTTTAATGCAATCAGTGCACATTATGGAGGCATGAATATGCAAATGTTGAATAAAGCTTGAATTTTTTAATTAAAAAAGCTAAATCAGGGGAATTATAAGCATCCAATTTAACATTTTTAAATATGAAATGAAATGTTCTCCTTCATTCCCATTCATTGCCATGGATTTTGTTGATATTCAGCATGGAACTTGATTATTTTCTGCCTGTCTTTAAAGGAGTTGGCTTGGATTTTGGTGAGATCAAGGAGAGTGGGGGAAGGGGAAGAGTGAGAAGAAAATGAATGATGGAAGAATGACTTTTTTCCTGTCCTGGTTGATGTTGCTGGCACATGAAGCAGCTTATGGCTTGTGTACTTTCAAAGAGTATCAGCATATAAATACTCAGTTGGGAATTAAATTTCTAAAAGGAAGCATTTTCTCCACTCAATCTTCTCTTAATTCAGAAAAATTACTTTTAAATTGATGTAACACAGAGGCTAATAGCAGCTACATTATTCTCCCCCAGGAATAAACACAGACTTCTTTCTTTTCCCTGTTCAAACCAGCAAACAAATGCTCTGTCTTCAAGCCTCACTCTTTCTGAGAAGGAAAGGTAACCTCTCTACTGGCGTGGGATGAGAGCCCACATTGCAAACAGTTGATTATTTATTAAATACTTCCTCATGTGGGATTCAGAACTATCCATAATTAAATTACAAAGACTCATGCCAGGCTCCCTGGCATTTAGAATCTTCTATGGTCAAAGCAGCTGGGTGATCTTGGCTGATTGGCTGGTCTGATATCAATAGTAATGATATCTTATAATTATGCTGCAGCTTAGTCAAAGTACTTATGCCTCTGTGTCCTCTAATTTGAAAACTATCTCTGGGCCTTAAGAGAAGAATGGGTCAGGCCATTTTTAAGACCTTTTTAGAACTACCACTTTAAGTTCCATAAGGTGCTTAAGTGGGGATAAGAAAAGAAAGGCCTAGACTAATGATAACCACAACAAATTTCACCCTAATTGATCCACTAATGTGAACAAGGAGTGGAAAATCTAGGATGCTGTGACAAAACAATGCTTGGTCCATTCTTGCCAATAAACAAACTCTCAGAATTTATAAAGCTTTGTACTTAGGTTTGGTCATTTGATAAGAAAAATTCCTCCTGCAGTTTATCTTATTCCTAGTATTTTATACCAATTCTGTCTTCAAGGCATGCAGTCTGGAATTCTACAAAGAATATGAAATTCTTCTTACGCTGAGGTTCTTCCTACAACAGCAGTAGGAATGAAATGCTCAGGGAGTGACGGAAACATCTAATGACTACTGACATCAGGCTCATAACTACAGCAAAATGCGAATCCATGTCTCTTTCTTACTTTGTCTTTTTTTTAAAATTTTATTTATTTATTCATGACAGAGAGAGAGAGAGAGAGAGGCAGAGACACTGGCAGAGGGAGAAGCAGGCTCCATGCAGGGAGCCTGACATGGTACTCGATCTCAGGTCTCCAGAATCAGGCCTTGGGCCGATGGTGGCGCTAAACCTCTGAGCCACCTGGGCTGCCCTCTTACCTTGTCTTTTCTGACGGAGGTGTAGCAGGATGCTACTTTGTAATACACAATTTAAAGTATATGTTACTTTTATTTATACCTAAGGGAGGGAAATATATATGTTTTTAAATAAATGTTTTGAGACAATTCTATATTTACAGAAAAGTTGAAAATTCCCCTACATCCCTCCCTCACCCAGTTCTCCCTAATGTTAATACCTTACATTATCATGATACATTTGTCAAACCTAAGAAACCCTCAATGGTACATTACCTTTTTTTTTTTTTTTAAGATTTTATTTATTTATTTGAGTGAAAGAAGGAGAGAGAGAGAGCATGAGCAGGGTGGGGGCAGAGGGAGGGGGAAAGCAGGCTCCCCACTGAGCAGGGTGCCCAATGTGAGGCTCGATTCCAGGACTCCAGGATCATGACCTGAGCCAAAGGCAGACGCCTAACTGACTGAGCCACCCAGGTGCCCTGCTATATTACTACTTTCAACTAAACCCCAGACTGTATTCAGATTTCACCAGTTTTAGGAAAATATTTCTAAGCTCCATATGTCTGAGTTTGTGTCTGGGATAAGCTGTTTCAAATTCTATGAACCTGAGTTTATGAGATTAATGTTACTGGATCACAGAATGGCACATTAGTAAAGAATTTTAGGATCCACATAGTACTAACACATTTTTATAAATAAGGCAAATAAACTCTTTGGGGAAACTAAAGTCACACAGGGCCAACATAACCTTCATTCTACAGCATGCTCTACCCAGTGGCTCCAAATACTGGTCACTTGAGTTTGGCTGCCCTTTTCTTAGGTTCTTTCTTAGAGAAAGAATCCTGCGTACGCAGACAAACACGCATGCCATGTTGAAATGAAAAGTTGTAACGTGTCAAAAGATCCCAATTCTCATGGTCTTTTTAATCTATGAAAGGAGGAATGTTATGGCATAAGCCACTGGCAGAACAGATAGCTGGACTCTAAGAAAGCAGTATGTTTGAGGTATATTTCCAGCTTGAAATGCTACAGTGAAGAAGTGAGTCATCCTAAAAGCATCCGAGTTTCCTGGGGGTAGGCATTTCATTTGGGGCGCCTGTGTGGCTATGGGTTAATCCCAGGTACATGTAAGGTAGTGTGATCTTGCATGTCAACACAGCAAGGAGCACAGGAAACACTCTGTCAACACGCATAAGCATTAGTCTATCTACAGCTGATGCCTTTGAGCCATCTTATTGAGAATCAGGGCGACCCGAATACATTTCTCTCTAGCAGTACAGATGGATACCAGGAAACCGAGCAGATGCATTGTGGCTAATCAGGCAGCGGCGCAGCAGGGTAACTAAAAGCTAGGATTCACATGCCTTCATGAACCTTAATTAAAGAGCTTGGTACCTCCTTTTGTTTTATCTGTTGCCAGTGTTTGGTCTCCTATTGTGACAGGTTTGTGTGTGTGTGTGTGTGTGTGTGTGTGTGTGTGTGTAAGTAACCATCAATTTGCTGTGAGAATCTGATGGGGAGACAGAGGAGTGCTATGGCTGTGAAAAAGCAGGGATGGTTGTGGCTGCCCAAGAGTTAAGGAGATGCTGCTCTTGCAGCTGCAAACCAATACTTGCAAAAGCCAAACACAGAGGAGGCACAAGAGAGGGTGGGAGGAATCCAGGACACCTCCAAATTCATCCCGCACCATCTTAGGCAACAGCCAACAGAAACCAAATGTACTTAAGGGAGAGAGAGCTAAATTATTGAGTAGACTCTTAGCAGCAGGCGAGTGGAAAAGACATCTGCAGATCTGTGTTTCACGCCCCAGTAATAAATACAGTGTTGAGAGAAGAAATCTGTCCTAGCAAACGCATGGGGCTGGGGACAGACGGCTAACAGGCTGGCTCTTCCATCTTGACAAGATTTGAGGCAAAGGTTGTTGGCGGGGTCCAGTGCCCTTCCGTGTGAGCTGGAGGAGGGAAAAAGGGAGGAAGAGATACCTAAGCTAGTAAATAACTAGGTTTCTTGTGGTTGAGGGATTAACCCCATGACAGTTCAAGAGAAGCCAAGAAAAAGCTGGATCCTGTGGGGAATGTGTCTCTGAGCAGTGTCTGGACAAAGAGGTGACCCGCTCAGTGCAAGCTTCTTGAGGTCAAGAACAATCTGAATGAATGTTTCTTGAGCCTAGTTTTGTAGATGCTTCTAAATGACACAGACTTGCATCTGTTGCTGGAAGGCCATGGAAAGAGCTATTTTCTCTTAATAATTTGCATGTAAAGATAGTTGAGTACACTTGGAAAGGGCAAGAAGTTAGGAATCAGAAGTCCCGAGGTCTATCTGTAGTCTATCTTTTAAATTCGGAAGACCCTTGGCAAAGACACTTCACCTTTCTCTGTGCTGATTCCTCAGGACAATTCTATTTGGTGGTGACAAAGGATGACAATGGGGTAGGCAAGCTGCTGTAGGCTCTGTTGCCCCTTTATATCTTCATCAGGCCTAAACCTAGATGAATTCATATGTTTAGAAAACTGTCTCATGCCGTTACTCCCCTTCCCTCATCCCCTGAAGCAAAGAACTCCAATTATGGGGATTAGACTAGAGGCATCCAGAAATGAAAGTATGCTTTGGGCTGAGGACCTATCTAAGTGTGAGATCAGCCCTGTTAAAAAAAAAACAAAAAACAACTCAGTGCCCCTTCGGAGGGATTGTGCTTACTCACTTATCTCTAAGAGCATATAATCACAGTGACCCGGGCTCAGTGACCTCATTCCTGCCTCCTGCAGTGCCTGCTTGACCTCAGATTCCCGCTCTTATCCCCAGGCTCTTGGACCATCTGGCTTCATATTCTGGATCGTGATATTGACCATGTTCTGGTGACCCATTGGACTCTTCCCGGCATGCTTGTCTGTAGTACACAATAGATCCAAAATGGTGACAGAAATGAGTCTTGACATGTGTGGGTTGAAGCCTGGTATTTAGTCAATTATAATTAGTAAGTTATTAAGTCAGGCCAGAAACGGAAGCATGGATTGGTCTCCTTGTAATCTCCAATCTCACAAGAGGCCAACCGACAGACTGTGTGGAAGATTTATGCAGCCCACGTTTGGAGAAGCCCACCTTGCATTTTCTTCTAGTAGAAAAAGATTGGGGAAGAAACCATTCCATGGCCCCTTCTCCTTCATTTGGTAACAGGTTTTTCTTTAAAGCTTTTATCTTTTGAAAGTACAAATTGCTGTATGAGCCTTAGCTTAGTAACCTGTGAACCACAGAGTGCAAGGTTCACAAAAGAAACATTGACACTGTAACAGGTGAAGATCGATCAGTTGTTGATCAGACTGGTGGAAGGCACCTTCATTTTCCTTTAAATTAAAGCTTAAAACACAATTCCCTGTTCTTGATTTTTTTCCCCTGTGTGGCAGGCCTGCAATAGAGAGTGGAAAGTATGGATGTAGAATGCTCATGTTGACTGGAGATAACTAATTGACAGGCTGGGAGGCTCTTCGGATTCGGAAGCCTTCATTTTGAAGCTCACTCACAGGTCTGCTTAAGTTTTTCGTACAAGTTGGGAGTTCATGTTTGTCACATCCCTGCACACAGTATCTCTAAATGGTCAATGCCGACCCGGTTCTCAGCAGAACACCGTGGAGAAATGCACCCATGCGCTCTCGTCAGCTCTGTAAGGCCCTTTCTTACATCGGTTGGGATTTGTGTTTGTCATCTTGGGGTGACTCAGCATTTGAGGCTGAATGAGCATGTTGAATTTGCTCCAGGGCATTTTGAGAAACATTTTAGTTAGAGAGTTGGCACGGTGCTTACACTTTTTGCTTCTGGTCCTTACGGTTGAGCCGAAGACAAAAATTGAACTCCCAGTGGGCGGGTGCTGACGGTCATCTGGGAAGCCAAGGACAACCACGTGGCGAGGTCATGGTTCATTTCTGAGTAGAATGGCAAAGAGAGAAGCTAAGAAGAGAAAGTGACAAGCAGGTCAGCACAGCCACAACCAGCACTCCCACCGTCATACTCCTTGGAAATAACCTTTCCAGCATATTGATTCAGGGGGGTCTTAGCTGATCCTGAGAGCAAGTGCGTTGCTCTTGCGTCCAAGTGCGACAGCTTTCCACTGCCAACCACGTCTGACTCCCTCGGCTTTCTCATTAATAGATGATAGGTCTGTTGAAGTTGGTAAGTTAGATTTCAGCTACACTCTAAGTTAGAACATTACTGTCCACCAGTTCAGGCCTCAGGAGGCCGTCATGGAACGTCAGATGATGTGAAGGTGGTGGAGCAAGGAGAACAGACTCATGCTAGATTTCCCTTCACTTCTCCCTCTCCCCCCACCCCATCCAGCTCTGTGTGCATTCTGTACTTTAAACGTGGCATTTGGGCATTATGGCAAAAAGGATGAATGTGACCACTGAAATGGGGTGAACAGAACCAACCAGGGCACAGGCCTTGAACCCGCCCCCCCTTGCACTTCCTACTTACCTATCTTCAGTCCATATTTATGCCTCTCTAACCCTTTCTGACCAGACACAACCCAGTATCTTGGGATATCAAGACCTCTGAGGTTTTTTGTTTTGTTTTAAAGATTTAATTTATTTATTCATGAGAGACAGACAGACAGAGAGAGTGAGAGAGAGAGAGGCACAGACACAGGCAGAGGGAGAAGAAGGCTCCATTCCATGCAGAGAGCCTAATGTGGGACTCGATCCCAGATCTCCAGGACCACACCCTGGGCTGAAGGCAGCGCTAAACCGCTGAGCTGCCCCCCTCTGAGGTTTTTGATGTGACTGTATCCTCAGGGTGATGGTTCTTAGGCTCTTTTCTTTCCTGATTAATTAGAAGGCCTTTCTCACTTATCTCCAGGGCTGTCTCACTGCCTCCACCCCTTTTACAGATTGCTCTGGAATCCTTCAGAACCCAGGCAACTGTCCTTGGCATCATGCCTTTGAATCTCCATAAGCTCAGCACAGTCCAGAGTTGTTTTAAACATCCCTTAATAACTCTAAGGACAAACAGAACTGTATGCATCTCCAAAATGACTTGGAAAACCCTGAATGGAGCTGATTAGGTGGAATTTGGCCAAGGGGTCATCATGGTTTTTGGCTTCTCTTACACAGCTGGTCTATAAAACCTATATGCTTCAGATTGCCCTAAACAGTGTGTTAAAACTTCCCCTTATGATAACTACACTAATGTGCTTCCCAGATCTTGTCACATGAGCAGTTTCCATTTCTCTCTCTCTCTCTTAAGATTTTATTTATTTATTTGACACACAGAGAGAGAACAAGCAGGGAGAGTGGCAGGCAGAGGGAGAGGGAGAAGCAGACTTCCCACTGAGCAGGGAGCCCTACATGAGGCTTCTTTCCAGGACCATGGGATCATGACCTGAGCCAAAGGCAAATGGCTCCCAGAGTTTCCATTTCCTTTAGAAATATCTTAAATTCAAGGGTCTCTTAAGAGTTTCTGGGTATTTAATAGAATCTCATGGACAGTAGGTGGGTTAACCATGAGACCTGCTTAAGTAGTTAGGATTCTGAAATGATTGTGAGTTAGCTCTTCACGGCAAAAGTAGTTAAAGCAGAAGCCAGTGAGGAGTCTCTGGAGAAGATAAAAATGTTTAATGGGCATAGGTGGCCAGCAGCCTCTGAGATGGCCCCTAGTGACCCCACCTTCTAGTTGCTGGCCCTCGTGTAATCCACCCTCTTAAGTGTGGGTGGAACCTAGTGACTTGCTTCTAATAAATAGAAAACATAATAGAATATCACTTCTGATATTAGTTTGCAAAAGATTGTGACTTCTGTTTTCTTGTGCCCTCCATTGTTTGCTTGACGAAGTCAGCCGACATATAGTGAGCTGCTCTATGGACAGACTCACTCGGGAAGAGCAGAGTGAGAGCCCTGGCCGACAGCTCATGAGGAGCTGGCTCCTGCCAACAGTCACTTGAGTGGGCTTAGAGGTAGATTCTTCCCCTGTCCAGTCTTCAGATGACTTTAGCCCCTGCCAACACCGGGATTACAGCCAATCGGCGAATCTGAGGCAGAAGACCCAGGTAGGCTGCACCCAGATTCTTGAAGGTTAGAAACAGTGAGATAATGTTATTCTTTCAAGACACTATATTTTGGAGTAATATGTTATGTGGCAGTAGATGACAAATCCAGCATGTTAAACAGTTGACCTCTGGTATCCCTCCCAGACCTAGGATTTTATGAGTTTCAGGGGTTAACAAAATGAGACTAAAGGTACCAACTGTATTGATGTCCAAGCTGTTCTTCCTTTTTCTTTCTCCTCTCTGCTTATGAAGCCCAATAAATAGTTGTGCTTATCTGTTAGGATTCATTCTTCCTTGTATTTCAGGCTTGTCAGCTAGCTGAAATCTTATTAGGCTAGCCAGAGAAAGTGAACTAATTGAGGCAAGAATCTTTGGGAGTTCTAGAAGGCCCACCAGGAAAAGGAAGATACCATCTGGTTGCTAATGTAACATGCTTTGCATGTGAAATAAGAGCGATCCCAGCTCAAATAAGCAATTCTGAGGGTGTCATTGATTTGCTTGGGGTCTCTGCAGTTCTTTCTAATCTAACCTATTTTCACCGTTAGCACAAGGGCCCATCAGCACTGGTTCTGAATAGTTCCTTCTGTCATCTATTTGAGGAGCTGCCACAATTGCTTTCTGCATAGGTAGATTTGTGACTTAAATGCCCTTAGTTTGACGAAAAAACTACCGTGCTTTATCGCCCCTTGAGGAAGCCCAGGTAGGGTTTTGCCACTGTAGTTTTGAAGATCTATTACTCTGCCGGACCAGCCCACTGAGTTAATGTTTTGTATTGAGATTTCTAGTCTCCATTCCTAGAAACAGAGAGGCAAGTGGCATGCTAACACTTGATGTTGTTGAAAGAAATCAAAGATGTAGCTTGAAACTTAAGCAATTTACATAAAAGAAAAATCTCAGCACAGTGAACCGAATTGCTCTTCTTTTGCCCACCAGGCACATGGGCAGACTTCACAATGCTTGAGCAATGGTGTATTTTAAACCAACAAAATGATCTAGAAGACAGACCCTAAGGAGTTCAATCGTGTGAAAAAATTGTCTTGTGCTCTCGGCATATCAAGTACCTAGAATACATTAGGAACAAACATGACTGCCTGCTTATGCTAACTAGTGTTCTGATTGTAAATTGTGACTAGCAATTTATCTTGGGAGCTGTTTTGCTCCAGGGGTGGGGGTGGAGAGAGAATAGAGAAGTTATAGGGATTATAATGTGTGGGGAGTACAATCGTCACTTTTACCATCTTGTCCCAGTGGCCTGATGTCATGAACAGTGTCGGCCACTGAGTGGTTCTTGAATGTCACTCACATGTCAGCATGCTGGTTCTCGAATTCCACTTCCGTACAAGTTTCCATCTGCAAAGATTTTCACAAAATAGTGCATTTCTCTATTTCCTGTAACGTGCCAAAGAAATACATCCATGAATGTAGCTCAGGAGATAGAAAGCCAGAGGTTAAATCCTTTTTTAAAAAAATCATCATGGGGCACCTGGGTGGTGTAGTCAGCTGGTTTCAGCTCAGGTTTTGATCTCAGATTCTTGAGATGGAGCCCTGTGTTGGGTTCCACACTCAGCGGGGAGTCTGCTTGAGATTCTCTCCCCCCTACCCTTCCCGCTGTTGTTCTCTCTCTGTCTCTCATAAATAAATAAGTAAATGAATAAATAAAATATGCATAACATAAAATTGACTTCTTGTGACCATCTTGAAGTGTGCAATTCAGCACACCTAAGTACACTCACAATGTTGTGTAACCGTTAACAAGATCTAGTTTCAGAACTCTTCTTTACCCCAAAAGGAAACCTCTTACCTATTAAATAAGCACTCCCTGTCTTCTCTACTCCTCATTCTCAGCAACCACTAGTCTACTGTCTCTCCAGATTTGCCTGTTTTGTATATTTCATGTAAATGGGATCATAGAATATGTGGCTTTTATGTCTGCTTCTATCAGTGTTTCAATCCCTTTTATGGCTATTATCCATTGCACGGATATACCACATTTTGGTTATCCATTCATCAGTTGATGGACACATATTAAATGCTTTTAACATGAATTAGCAGCAACATGAACTAAAATTCTTTTAAGTATCTATGACTAATTAATAGATGTCTATATTAGTAGTAATCATTTAGAACTGAACTTCAGACATGGACTACTCTTTAGCCAGCAGATCACAGATATGGACTCCTTTTTCTGAAAGCCAAGATTCATGATTTATCTTTATCCTTTAAAATGCTGACAGAGAGAAAGTATTTGAAAGATGTCATTATCCTGAGAAAACTGATCTACTGAATGCCGGAGGACTTTTTTTTTTAACAGGTTCTGGCATTTGCAGCTAGAGTTATTATGAGGAAAAGTTGGTCTTAGTAGCATGGTTGTGGAAAGCTTTCTGGGAGGTTCTAGGAGGGAGGTCCAGGAGCGGTCTCCTGGGTTACATGTGTGTGGAGGCACTTTTTCTCTGCCTTTCTGGCTAGAGTTTTGTTGATGCTCATGAATGATTCTACTTCAGGTATGCAAATGATCATCCCCTATCAAAGACACTCCACAGGGTTGGGGTTTCTGTGTGCTACTGCTGCACCTGGAACTGTTGACTTAAAGGCTGGGATGGAACATAGAACGGGAGACCCACAGCCACGGAGACTGGTAGTGGGACTGACATGAAGAGAGTGGGGCTGTGTGGATAGAGGCATCTATATTCACATGGGGACAAGGGCTAGCTAGTCTGGGGTGTAACCAGAAACCTTGTGTTTGAAACTGAGCTGGTTTAGAAACTGCTGAGGGTTGGTAGGTGTCACAGACAAGAGGAAGGTGGGCACGTTTAGTTCTATAGTTTACACAGGTCTTGACCAGTTTTAATCAACTCAGCCTTGTGTATTTGGAGACTTATGTCAGTCTTCTTTCAAGATAGTTTGCAAACTTTGGTAGTTCTATCATAGGAGAAAAAAAATGCCAGCTTCTTAAACAGAGGATGTGGGAACATAGGTATTCGCTGTTGTATGATAGTCTTTATACCTTTTATAGATTAAAAAAAAAAAACTCCTATGTGTCTTCTGAATTTATAACAGATTCTTAAAATGTTCTACACAAACTAAGTGGTTAAAATTAAAATGGATAATAATTGCTTTTCCTTTTAAAAAAAATAGCCCATACCCTTAATTAGTTCACTGTATACCACACAGCATCTGTCTGTGTGGGGCTTACCGGAAAGTCTAAATGAGCGATATTGAATAATAATGTCCTGCATCCTCTACTGCTGCAGACCCCAGATGTGGTCTCCCACTTGCACTTCAATTGCTGGTATCGGAACTTCTCCCTGGCCCACCCCTGCAGTTATTAGACAAGATCCCAGATTGGTTCATGTCTGCAAGTGCACATCGTATGGGTCAAAGTTGAAGTGATTCACAAACTATGAGCATGACTTATCTACCTAGGCAGGATGGGTTTGGAGGGAAGTGTGTTGTCTTTCTAGAAGGGTATTATCATAGTACCTTAGTTGTGCTAATGCAGCACATTAGGAGCTACCACACGGGATTAAGCATGAATCTAAGTGTAAAAGGAAAGTAACAGAAAATTTGCAACATGGTCAGTGCTTAATACATGATCCTTCATTTGAAAGCATTGGCAAACCTCTATGTCAGGAGGCCTAGAATATTTTCCAGGTGGAAAAGATAGAAACAACTAAGGCATATTCTAGGCCTTTTGGCACATCCTGCAAAACATTTTTAGTTTTGACTGAGATATGATCAAAATGATTCAGTGTGATTCGATGTGGATTCTGTATACCTCTTGCGAAGGAACTTCTGGATGGAGGCATTGCATTTGGTGAGATGCTTCAGGGTGTTTCTAGAGTCCAGATCTTCACATATAAAACTAAATGTTTCTTCAACATCTCTGTTGAGTGGGCATCCTATCTGTGTTTGGGCATCTTCACCAGCTCTTCAACCAGCATGATCTTACTCCTCTTATTTCTAAACATGAAACACTGGCCTCATTTGTACCTTGTGCACAGGAAGCTCACCAAATGCGATGAGTCCTCGTGATTCTCAGCCAGACCACTTGCACTCTGGATCGACTGCGTTACTTACAAATTGTTGGAGGAAAGTTGCCACTTGTATTGGGCTGCCATAACAAAGTTATCACCAACCTGGGCAGCTTAAAACAATAGAAATGTGTTTTCTTACAGTTCTAGAGGTTAGACATCTGAATCAAGGTGTTGGCAAGGCCATATTCTGTCTGCAGGCTCTCGGGGAGGATTCTTCTCTGGCTTCCGGTAGGCCCTAGCGCTCCTTGGCTTAGAGATGTAGCACTTCAATTTCTGCCTTTAACATTACATGGCTTTCTCGCTTTTTGTGTCTGTATCTCTTCTCCTCTTCTTACAAGGATATTAGTCATATTGGATTAAGGGCCCATGCTACCTCAGTATGACTTTATCCTGACCTAACTAGTTATATCTACAACAACTCTATTTTCAAAGATTTTATATTCTGAGGTACTAGGACTGGGACTTCATATCTTTTAGGAGGATACAATTCAACCCATAATACCACTAATCTATTTTTCTATGTTCAAAAAGAGAACTCAGCCCTGCTGAGTCTCAAGAAAAAAAGATGTCCCAAGAATTGTTAACCACGAGAGGACTATAAGTGTGTCACCTAGAGTTCTTATCTATACCCAGTGGTATTACAGAAGGTTTTGCAAAAAGATACACCATTGCTGATTAAATGATTGGTCACTGAGTGTTCTGATTTTGTTCCCTATGAGTTCTTATTAGATTATCTTTTGTTCACTTTTGAGTTGGCAAGGCTGCTGTGTTTCTCAGCCCTTTCAAACTCATGTGATACTTTCCCCACCAGCTAAACCAACATTCTGGAACTTGCCTTTGGACGTTTTGTCAATGAACATTAGATCAATGAAATGTGCTTTGCCACCTTGCACACATCTGGTCTCTGTTCTTTCACCTTCTGAGAGGGGATGTACTCTTACCGTACCCGCCCCTCCCACCCCCTGCCACTTTGAGACTCACTGAAGTAAATGTGTGCTGCTGTGATGCAGGGAGCAGTGAGCACAGAGCTCATTGAAGGACTGCCCATACCCTCTTTTCTGCTCCTCAACACAGCATTCCATCCCATGTGTGAGGCCTAGTGCACCTCTACAAGTTCAGATAGGGTTGCTGCTTCGTAAGAAATGAATGGCGATGGGAGAGGAAGACAAGGAGTTAGGCAGGAAATGGGGTGAAGAGAGGAGTAGACTGCCTTAGTCATCAGGATAGTCTGGAGGACTCCTGGAGGCCCTTGAGATGAGAGACATGGATCATTCCTACACCCCGATCACTTGAGTTACCTACTGGGCAGTTCCGTGGTAGGATTCCAGGTGGAACACAGAGTCCCAAATGGGGGTGATGTGGGATACTGGTGACTGAGAAGTTCTGGAGCCAAGATATCATTTGTTTGGTGGTTCAGAAGCTTTAGAGTGACACTGATTATGGTATATCCACCTCCCTTGTTTGTGAGAAAAAGAGTACCACTTCCAGTTGACTTCAAGCTTATCAATCATTGTCTACACCATTCACTTTCCTTTCTTAATAGAAATGGTTCATGTTTAAAAATAATTTTGTGTGTGGGATCCCTGGGTGGCTCAGCAGTTTAGCGCCTGTCTTTGGCCCGGGGCACAATCCTAGAGTCCCGGGATCAGTCCCACATCAGTCTCCCTGCAGGGAGCCTGCTTCTCCCTCCTCCTGTGTCTCTGCCTCTCTGTCTCTCTCTCTCCCTCTCATGAATAAATAAATAAATAAATCTTAAAAAATAATTTTGTGAATTAATGAGTCAAATCTGTGGTTATTGGAATAGCTTCAGCTAATGCTGATGGGGGAAAATTAAAAGAAATTGATTATTACTACTGTAGTTCCACAGTTTTATCAACTCCTGGGAACATCTGCTTCCCTGAAGAGGGCTCTACCCACACAGTTCTCAGCCCTACACTGAGAGATGGTTCACCCACTGCTTAGAGAGTCAGGTGTCCCCGTGTTTCAGTGAAGTGAGTTTTTTGCTATAAGGAGAAGGAACAGAAGAGGAGATATGAGGGAGGCAGAAAGGCTAGGAGAAGGTATACTTTTCTCCTTTGGCAACTCCATTTAAATCATGGAGAGAAAGCTTTGCCCAAACCCCTAGAGTCCCTAGAAGAACAGAGAAAGTTTGCACCAGAAGAATTTGCTATGTTCTAAACACTCTTTCCAGTCTTGGAGGCGATATGCTGTAGGGTGGACATGGTGGGTGGTCTAGCACAGGAGGAGCTGCAAAACCTCAGAATGGATCCCTTCACTATCCACTGCAAATTCCTTTGCTTTTGTGATTAGCAAGATTTGGGACATTCCACTGACATTTCTCATCTACTAGAAGAAGAAAGTGTGCTAGATAGAACTGTGAATTCAGCGCTTATCTGCTGCATTAAAATATATGAACCAACCTGTCAAATTCTCTAAGAGCTAATAAAAGGAAATTTATCATAATGTGGTCTCCAAATAAAAAAAAAGTACATAGTAGAAAAGCAAGCAACACTTATTGCAGAATATTTAGACCATGGACAAAAGCCCTAAAAAGAAAATAAAACTCTTTCTACTCCTACCATCTAGTGATAACTATTGACATTTTGACATATATCATGAACAAATATGTACATACTCCTAATATGGACCATATTGTTCATACTGCTTTGTAACACTTTCCTCTACACAATATTGTTAATGATTTCTTAAGGTGTTAATTATTCCTGTAGAACTGATTTTAAATGACTAAATAATATTACGTTGGATGGCTGCGACACAATTTATCTAACTAATGTTCTAATTATTGGTCATTTAGCTTGTCTCTAGTTTTTCACTCTGGCAAGTCGTACTACAGTAAGCATCCTTGTGTGAAAGTGTTAATGCACATCCTTATCAGATAATTGCTTTGCTGTGTTCTTTTCTGTTTTTGCTACTTTCTCCATACATACGCATTCACTTAGCAATAGCAATTTCAAGTTGTACTCATGTATTATATTGAGGAAGCTCTTGTTTTATTTGCTCCCACCCATGAAGCAAGAGTATTTTCCATTTTAAATGTATTTCTTGGGGTGCCTTGGTGGCTCAGTCAGTTAAGCATCTGCCTTTGGCTCAGGTCATGATCTCAGGGTCCAGAGATTGAGCCCCACGTCAGGCTCCCTGCTCAGTGGGGAGTCTGTTTCTCCCTCTACTCCTCCCCTTTGCTCATGGTCTCTCTCTCTCTCAAATAAATAAATAAAATCTTTTTTTAAATGTGCTTCTTAAATTTAAATAATTATAATGAGCTTAAAAAATTCTTATATTCATCTATAAAACATGCCAGAACCTGGGACTGTGTATTAGTCTGCTTAGGCTGCTGCTTAGCTACCCAGACTATGCAGCTTAAAGAACAGGTATTTATTTTCTCATAGTTCTGGATACTAGAAGTTGAAGAGCAAGATTCTGGTCATTTCAGATTCTCATGAGAGCTCTGTTCCTGGCTTGCAGACAGACTCTGTGTCCTCACATGGCCTTTTCTTGGTGTGCACACACTCACAGAGAGAGGGAGCTCTCTTGTGTATCTTCTTATAAGGGCTCTAATCCTGTTGGATCAAGACCCCACTCTATAACCTTGTTAACCTTAAATATTTCCTTAGTGTCTCCATCTCCAAATAGAATCACACTGAGGGTTGGGGCTTCAACATATGAATTGTGGGGGTTGCTCATAGCATTCTGCCTCTGGGTCCCCCAAATTCATATTCTTCTCACATGCAAAGTACATTTATTCCATCCCAACAGCCCTCAAAGTCTTAATTTATTCCAGGAGCAATTCTAAAGTCTAAAACCCAAGTCTCATCTAAATATCATTTAAATCAGATATGGGTGAGACTAGAGGTAAGACTGGTCCTGAGGCAAAAGTCCTCTACAGTTTTGGAAACCAAAGTTATGTGCCTCCAAACTACAGTGGTGGCACAGGAATAGGATAGACATTCCCATCCCCAGAGGGAGAAATCTGAAGGAAGAAGAGGATGACGAGCCCCAAGAGAGTCCAAAACCTAGATAAGCAAATTCCTTGAGATCTTAAGGTTCAAAAATGATCCTCTTTGGTTCAACCCTGTGCCCTCCAGGCCCACTGGGGTGGTGGTAGCACCCTTAGGCTCTTCAGGGTGGCCTGCACTTTCCCTCCTTCACTCTCTGCCAGCACCCCACCTACCCAACTCTCTCCAGCCACCTGAAACTGAAGAGGGGCCTAATTCTCTGAAATGGAGGGGGAAGCCATCTTACCTTCTGGGGCAGTGATGAGAATAGCAGCCCGAGTATCTCTGAATCACCTCTGGGGTTGTTTTTCCTTTTTCCTGAATGATAATGCATATTTGCTGTCTGCCTTCAGTTCCTTTCTTTTCTGTTTCTTTTTGTCCCAGCCAGCAGTGTTTCTGCCGCTGTAATCCTGGCTTCTTCTGAGATGGCTGAGTAAATGTGCAGATCATACCCATCCTAAGAGCTTCTTGAGATGGTTGTTCAGCCATATCCTTAGTGTTTTCAGAATATGCTTCCTCAAGTTTTGCAATGTGAGTAGGCTTAGAATTTTCTAGATCTTCAAGTTCTGATTCCTTTTTTATTGTTGTTGTTAACAATTCCTTCCATTTAACTCTCCCCCTTGCATTTTTTTCTGTTATGCAGTAAGAAGGAACCAAACCACTTCTTCAACACTTTGCTTAGCTGTCTCCTCAGGTAAATATCCAGTTGTTCACTTGCAGGTTCTACCATCTACAAAGCACCAGGGCACAATTCAGCTAAGTTCTTTGCCACTTTGTAACAAAACTGCCTTTCCTCCAATTACTGGGGACCTGTTACTCATTTCTGTCTGAGATCTCATCAGAATGGCCTCCAGTGTCCCTATTTGTCCTATCCTTTGGTTTGTGATGACGTACATGTTCTTCAGGAAGATGGAGGCTTTCTGTGTTTTCTCCTCTTTTCTTTCTGTGTCCTGACCAGAGTCACTTCTAAGAGCTGTAATTCTAGCAATATTGAGCCTTAAAGCCCTTCCACCCACTACTCGCTACCTAGTTCCAAAACCATTTCTACACACTTAGTAGTTCCACAACCATATTCTACATATTTACAACAACCTGCTTCTTGGTGCCAAATTCTGCATTAGTCTGCTTGGGTTGCTATAATAAAATACCATAGATTGGGTGGCTTAAACAACAGAATTTTATTTTCTCATAGGTCTGGAGGCTGGAAGTCCAAGATCAGGGTTCCAGCTGGTTCATTTTCTGTGAGGACTCTCTTTTTGGCTTACAGACACTCAACTTCTCCCCATGCCCTCACATGGACTTTCTTCATTGTGTGAATGGGGGAGGGAGAGAGAGAGGGCATACTAGCAAGCTCTCTGGTGTGGCTTCTCTTGGGACACTACTCTTATTGGATCAGGACCCCTCCTTTATGACCACCTTAAACTTAATTACTTTTGCAGAGGCCCTGTCACAAATACAGCCACACCAGAGGTTAGGGTTTCAACATATGGATGTTTTGGAGGAACACAAATATTAAGTTAATAGCAGACTGAGATTTTGAAACTTAATTATAAGTCCTTATCTTTGTACAGTACTTTTTAATTTTTAAGCACTTTTACATATATTATCCCATTTCATTTGAAAGGCATCCTATAATCTTCAAATTTCCCTCAGGTTAGCTTCTGTGAAAATCAGTGTTTTTGTTTTTTCCAGAGTAATACGTGGATATAGTTTTCAAAGTCAAATAGTAATAATAAAAGCCTTATAACAACAACTGAAATAATCCCTCTCTACCAACCAACCACCCCACCCCACCCTTCTTGGGTCTAGCATTTCAAAAGTAACTGTATTAATGCCTCTGGGCACATTTCTTCATATTTCTAAATACTATGCCTATGTATTAATTACTCTACATAAAAAGTTCCTACAAACTTAATGGCTTAATATATATTTCCCAGTTCATTATTTCTATAGGTCAGGAGTCCAGGCACAGCTTCAGTGTCCTCTGCTTAGGGTAACACAGAACTGCAACCGGGATGTCTGCTGAGCTGTGTTATGTTCTTGAGCTCAGAACCTTCTTCCAAGCTTACATGCTTGCTGGCAGAGGTTGTAGGACTGAGATCCTCATTTTCTTGCTCACTGTTAGCTGTGGCCTGTTCTCAGCTCCTCAAGGCCACCTGATGTTTTCTGTCACCGGGGCCTCTCACTTCTTTCAGCAAAAAAAAATCTCTTTTTAAAGGCTTTCACTTGATTATTTCCGGTCCACCAAGGATAACCTCCATTTCATTTACCTTTAAATCAACTGATTTGGGACCTTAACTGCACTTGCAAAATCTGTTCCCCTTTGCCATATTCTGTTGGAGGGAAACAAGTTAGCTTCCACTTTCACTTAAGGGGAGGAGGTATCCAAGGGCATCATCCCACACTGGGGTCACTGTAGAGTATCTCTGCCATGACCTATAAAGCAATATCAGATCAATCCATTTTAGATATCACCAAGTTTCTTTTTTGATCCATAGTATTTTAGCTCTTATGCCCTTCTTCCTCTCCTTTCTCTTCCCCTCTCAATTTAGTTATATCACTTTTTAAAAATTAAATCCATATATGAAACTTTACTGTATCATGTACATTGTTGGTGGACATTTGTCATATTTTGTAGTCTCCTTTGAACACTGCTGCTATTTTGAGGAATTACCTAATGATTCCACCTCCTGTACCATACCCCTTGTATGTGTCTATTATCTTCTAGCTTATTTTTTAAAAATATTTTATTTATTTATTTGAGAGAGACAGAGAAAGAAAAGAGAGCATGCATGCAGGGGCAGGGGCAGAGGGAGAGAGAGAAGCAGAGTCCCTGCTGAGCAGGGAGCCTCACATGGGACTCAAACCCAGGACCCTGGGATCATGACCTGAGCTGACGGCCGACACTTAACTGACTGAGACACTCAGGCACACCTCCTCTAGCTTCTGATGTTGCTGTGGTGCTATGGACTGAATTGTCCAAAATTCATATGTGGAAGCCCTAACCCCAATGTGATTATATTTGGAGATATGGCTTTTAGGGGATAATTAAGATTAAAGGAGGTCATAAGGATGGGGTCCTAATCTGATAGGATTGGTGTCTTAATAAGAAGAAGAAGAGAGGAATCTCCTTCTCTCTATATATACACAGAAGAACATGAGGGCCCTGCAAGAAGGTGGCCATCTGCAAACTAGGAAGAGAACTGTCACCAGAACCTGACCATGCTACCACCCCAATCTTGGACTTCCAGCCTCTATAACTGTGACAAAATAAATTTCTGTTGTTCAAGCCACCCAGTCGATGCTATTTTGTTATGGCAACCTGAGTAGACTAACACAATGCCCAATGCTGCTCTGACTCCTGCTCTTTTGTATGTAACTTAGGTTCCCTTTCTAGAAGAATGTAGGATCTGTTCATTGTTTCTAGAGTTCAGAAATATGATAGTGTATCTTTGTGTGGGTCATTAAAAAAATATTCACTCAATAGATATTCTCAGTTTGGAGATGCAGCTTCATTTACTTCAGTAATAGATTTTTTTCTTGTATTACTATAATGTTTCCCCCTAATGTCTTCTTTTTCTGGGACTTGCATTATTCGGTTGTTGGACTTTCTCATCGAACTCTTAATTTTCTTGCCTTTTTTTCTCCTATTGTCAATCTTTATTATTTTTTTTAAAGTCTACTTTATCTTCCAGTTGCTTTATTGAACATGCAAGTTTGGCTGTCATATTTTTAACTTCTGGAAACTCTCAAATGCTGATCATTATCATTATTAAATAGTATCTTATTCTTGTTTCATGAATGTAATGTCTTGAAGTTTTCATCTGCTTTGTACATTGTCTTAATTTCCTCTGAGTTATTTTTGGGGGGAGAAGTATTTACTTATAGTTCTCTCAATTTTGGAAGTTTGCCTTAATAAAGTTTGAGAAGGGGACCAGGATCAACTTGTTTCCCGTGCAGAATTCCAAACAATTTCCCTGTGTTTATCTCCTATTACATATGTACCTCCTTTGTGATGAAAATGGTATCTCTGGTACATTTTCTGGACTTCTGAGATAGAGAATGGTTTATTTTTCAGCATTTCCATTCCTACCAACACTTAAGTTTGATCTTTGCCTCCTTTGCAGCATTTACCATTTCTCTGTTTTCTTTCTGTCTTTATGTATTATTGTTTCAGTTATAGATATCTTCTGGTTTCATTAAGCATATACTTTGTATTCCTGCATCTTTGTTGTTTTGAGGTGCTTCTAGGGATTATTATTTTCACACATTTTCACAAACATGTGTACTCTATCATCTTGAATCCCAAAGCACCCAAGATGACTTTAGAATTTTTTTTCTACTTCTCTGGTAAGGGGCATTTTAAGTCCCTTGTCAAGATAACAGAATTTAAAGCCAGGAGAGAGATGTTGCATGTCACACATCAGATCAATGGCTGTAGAAGAAAACTGGAAAAACTCAAATCCCATCAAAGATCTTTCTGAAATGCAGAAAATAGATAAATGGTCTATTTGGATTATGGAATTTCCTGTTTGATAATGCCCATTGCCTGTAGTTGGTCAAAATTAGATTTCACAGAAACATAATGTTTTGATTACCATGTTAGAATTCTACAGCAAGACTTACTATGTGATTCAAAGTCCTCAAACTCCCTGTCAGACTGAATTTTTGTAAGCCATACTTGTTCAGCCTTTAGAAAAACAGAGAAAGGGACACCTGGGTGGCTCAGCGATTGAGCATCTGCCTTTGGCTCAGAGTGTGATCCCAGAGTCCTACGATTGAGTCCCACATAGGGCTCCCTGCAGGGAGACTGCTTCTCCCTCTGCCTATGTCTCTGCCTCTCTCTCTGTCTCTCTCTCATGAATAAATAAATAAAATCTTATAAACAACAACAATCGAGGTGAAGGCTAGTGTTCCCCAGTGACCAAAGGGAAAGATCTAGAAGTTGGCTTTGGGCTTCTCCAGCATTTAAAATGGTGTTCTGGTTCCTCTCTTAAGGTTAGCAAAGGCATAATATCTTTAAAAAGGCTTAGTCATTTTGTGTTTGCTATTTACTGAACTCAAGACAGTATGGTTTGCATTAGCAGAACTTCTGCAAAAAAAAAAAATTGTGTGGAAGGGATTTAAAACAATTCTCTGACTTGTATGAAAAATGATCCCACAATTCCTGGCACCTCAGAGTTCCTGGTGGGATTCCTGGTATCAAGTGATCTTCTACATGCTTGGGTGGAACTATGAGCCACGCAACATCTGCATTTTTTAAAAAATAAACATTTGCATGTAGAGCTGAAAATTTCTTCTTCAGCCTTTTTTTAAGTGCTAAATAGATTGATTCATCATATACGCACACTAGTACTTAGAGAAGAATTGTCGACAGATTTTAAATACATATTTGAAGAGATACTGTGGTGATTTCTGTGCATCTGTTTTGGAGCTATAGTTCTTCACTTTCCTTCCAAACATTGTTTTTTGTGTTAAAGGAAAATTTCCAGTAGCCTGGCTTACAGGTGCATATGGGCAAGACAGCTTTTTCCCATAGGCAGGACCCTTTGGTATGATTTTAGGAACTAAGAAAATGTCCCTACCTCCCCAAATGATGTTTTTTTTTTACTGATATTACTCTCTGATAAAGCCTTTTATTCTACATCTGAAGATAAATTCTACACTTTAGCAGCTTTGGGAGAAGTAACACATTGATATAAATTTCCAAAGGTACAAATATACCAGACCCAGTTGTGAATCTATGTCTTAGCAAGGCACTAATAGAGAGGAGGAACTGAAGATGTCAATAAAACAAAAGGAAAAAGCTTGGTTAAAAGGAGGATTTTATGGCAAGACAGGCAATATGATTTGAAAACCACAAAGTGCTTAGCTGTCAGACTCAATTTTTAGAAGCCCAAAGCCAGAAAGGTGGCAGAGACTAAGGAAGGCAAACTTTTCCTACTTTTCAGTTTTGCTGAGGGCAATCCCTGAAGATGGACTGGGAACAGGAAACTCTCCTGTCATACACGGAGAAAAGGCAGAATGACAGAGTAGCAAACTGGACCCTAAAGTATGGTTTCCCAGAACACTAGGTGAAGGCTGGGTTAGGTTGGGTATACTCCCCTTTCTCCTCTGTCTGCCCAGATCAAGTTTCTTGGCATACTCAGACCTATGAATGGCGTTTCTCATCTTGACAACATGGCTCCAATTGGGAAGAATGGGAGTTACATTCCTGGAAGTACTTGTGCACAAAGAATTTCTAAGAGTAAAGAAATATATTTCTTTGAGAGGGTATCAGGGACAGAAAAAGAAGTCTTACTTTCTCTAAAGTAAGGATGGTTGTTAAAAATAATACTTTATAAACAGAATCCCACTTCTTTATAATCCAGGAGAAAAGATTCTGGATCATGACATTCTCCAGCTTAACTCCCTCTTATCTACAACAGTGGTTCTTTACCTACATGATAATTTTTTTAAAAGTTTCTGTTAAGAAAAATGTGTGGGTGCAATAACTTTAGGAGCCTATAGCATTTTCATATAAAGAAACCTGACCTGTAGGAAAATCCAATTCCATAAGCTTGCATTCTAGATCTTCCGTAGTTTGGCTGCAGTATACTTCTCCATTAAGGAATTATTTCTTTTGAGACAAGATTGTGCCTGGACAGTATGCTGATATCTAAGCCAAAATGATGTGTAATTGTGTCCAGACACTGTGTAAGGGAAGATATTGTGAGGTAGCATGCAAAGCACTGACATGGGCATTAAGATTTGTAACTTAACTAGTTTTGTAACTCCTAATGGTGTAACCTTGGGGAGAAAATTTCATTTAGTCTTTTGGGTTCTAAATTTCCTCATCTGCATAATTAAGAGTATTTCACTGATCTCTCTTGTTTCTCTTATCTCTGAGTTTCTAGACTTTATGATCCCAGAATATCACCACCTCATGTGGGGCCAGTCCCACTTCCAAGAATCACTTATTAGGCTCCTTATGATGGGAGGGCATTATAGAGGACCCAAAGCTATAGAGCATAGGACCCTGACTACCTTGTATGAAGGCAGATTCCTTTTTTGGTTCTCTCTCCGCTTTTCTGTGCTCTTAGCCAAAGAGTATTCAGTGACTTATCACCAGGTAAACCCAGCATTGCATACTCCCTACCTTATTTGATTCCTTTGAAAAGTGGAATTCCTGCCTCTGACTCATTTATCTACCTGGCCCTTCCAGTCACAGGCACTCTTGCAGAGATGTCTTCCCTACCTGACTCATGTTACCCTCTTCCTCTTGGCTGCTGGCTCCTATGGCCACCCATATTTCAGTGTGACACAGAGATGTGGCTTAAGGGCAACCATCCTTTCTTAAGGACGTCTCCCTTTCTCAGTCTGTTTGGCTGCCATAACCAAATACCATAGACAGACTTAAACAACAGACATTTATTTTTCATAGTTCTAGAGTCGGGAAGTCTGAGATCAGGGTGCCAGCATGGCTGGGTTCTGGTGAGAACTCTCTTCCTGGCTTGCAAATGGCAACCTTCTCACTATGTGCTCACGTGGTGGAGAGAGAAGGGGCTCTGGCCTCTTCCATTTTTTTTAAAAAATAAGAATACTAGTCCCATATGGGGGCACCACCCTCATAATCTCATCGAAATGTAATTACCTCCCAAAGGCTCCATCTCCAAACACCATCAAATTGAGGGTTTAGGGCTTCAACATACAAATCTGAGGAAACACAAGCATTTAGTCCATAACACTCTCCTCTCTGGCCATAGACTGAAGGGATAAGAAGTGACTTCCAAAGAAAAAGAGAATTTGGGGCAGGGAAAAGATGAGGAGAGGTAAGGAGCCTGTGTGTCTTTGGATTTGCATTCACCTAATATTTAAACTGTTTCTAATTTTAGCTTTAGAGAACCTTTCATGACCCTCATCCAAAGTATCCTGATGAACACACAATTTTCAGTGAACAATATCTTCTAAGTTGAGAGGGGAGGTTTTCTGGGGAAATATTGGGCTTCATTTTGAAACAAATGGAGTGGAGATGGTGGCAGTCATTGAAATAGAAATTCTTATATTATCCTCCTCCAGGTTCTATAGACCTTCTTTTTTTCTCAAAGAATCACATACAAATTTCATGCATCCTCTGGCAATATTCTGGCTGGAGACAAGAGTATGTCATAAACGACAAGGATGTAATCTCTAAATAATTTTATCCTTGGCCTCAACAGAGCACAGTGTTTCCGTATGGTCGCCTTTTTGACGAAGGTCGAGATGAACAGAGACCACCAAGCACATTTCAAGAAGGATATTAGATTTCGCTGGGGCCAGGAGCTCAGAAGTGAGTTATTAGGGTTTTGTTTACGATACCCTCTGGCTCTATCCTTAATTAGGTGGAACTGATAAGCTTGATAAATTTTGAACTATTGCTTTCTGTTTGCCAGTAACAAAATATTACTGTGTAGGATGTTAGTTATTTTCCGCATCAAACTCTTTCTATTTTCCTGAAGATATCACTCGTTTCCATTTCAATGGACCTATTTTTTAGAGGGAAAAGAACGTCCTTTTTACCTTTTTTAATTAAAGCATGTTGGTGACTAATACACAATTTTTTCAGACTTTCCTCTGAACCTCATTCTCCATTATTCTTTCTCTTCAAAGCTCCAAGATTTTGCTCTTTCAGGTAATAATTAGACCAAGCAAAGGACTCAGACACAGATGACTTCTTCCCAATTCTCATCAGCATTTCATAGGTTATATTTTCTTTTTCTTTCTTTTTTTCCCCCCCTTTCAACTGAATGAAGCAGACCATTGTGTCAGGGACATTATATCTACAAACATTATATTTCTATTATGAAGTGATGAGAAACTCTATCAGCAGTATGTTAACTACCAGTGAGAACAGCAAGAACAACAACAGCAATAAAATAGAAAACAAATGTGTATTTATGTTCATGAAGCAAATGCATAGGTTTATACATACAATCAAACAGCTATGACATGTTGGAATTATTTCCTTAGTGATGTCCTGAAACTGTAATTCTATCTTAATGAAACATTTAGTCAAGTTTTAATAGGTCCAAGAATAATTATTTTACTGTTCTTTGGGGAATACAAACTTAGATGTCTAGGAATTCTAATTATCCTAGGGTTGAAACAGCTTGCATATAGAAGGGTTCATTTTTTCCAAGGTGGTGTTTTATAGATTTAAGTCTGGGTTCAGTTTCTGTAGGTCAGAAAGATATCCTCCTGCCACCCCCTTATTCAGAAATACTGAGGAAGACTATTCCAAGTAATCACACCAAGGAAATGAACCAGCTCATCAAGAAGTAAAGGGAAACATCTGGATGTTAGAACTGTATAGCAAATGAGATTGCAAGGAATATCTCTGGGAAGGAATAATTCAGCAACTGTTCAAGGATGAAGTTCATGAGTGTAGTTAGTTACCCTCAAAGCAGAAGAATGTTAGATAATAGAATGAAATGCTCTTCACAGGAAGATTACTTCTAAGAGGCTACATAAGAAGATAGCATTTGACTCATTTTTTGAAGTTTCTTCCTTTCAGAGCTTATCTCAGAAATTTGACTTCTGGACACTCTTTAGTTTCAGGATGTCTTCTGTGATTATCACCATGTTTTCCTATGGCCAGGCCACTTTGTGGGAAGTAGAAGAGAAAGTTAGTAGAGAACATATGGGAAGAAAATAAAACCAAGGGTTACAAGGGCACCTGTGTGGCTCAGTCAGTTAAGCATCCGACTCTTGATTTCAGCTCAGGTCATGATCTCAGGGTCTTAAGCTCAAGCTATGTTGTCAGGCTCCACTCTAAGCATGGAGCTCTCCCTCTTGTTCTGTCCCTCCACTCTCAGTCTCTCTTTGAAAAAAAAAACACAAAAACTAAAAAAACAAGGGTTAGAAATAGCAAACATATGGATAAAAATAAAAGTCTGAAGAGACTGAATAAATTAATATTTCTCTTAAGTTCCTTAAAAGACATTTAAAATTGTATAGTGATCATTGTAGCACTGTATTGCTAGGCTTATGACATATAGACATCAATATTGTGAGAATAATAATGAAGAGAGGGGAAATAGAGCTATATTGAAGTCAAATTTCTCTATTTTACTAGAATTTAGTCAGAATCAAACTAGAGTAGATCGTTATAATTTGGGATGCATACTGTGATACCTAGGACAGCCACTAAGAAAATAGTCCAAAAAGAGTTAAGAATTTTAAAAAGGAATTAAATAGAAAACTAGAAAATAACTATTTAACACAAAATAAAATAGTTAAAGAGAAACAAAGAAACCCAAAAAGATGTGAGACATGGAAACAAATAGCAAAATGGCAAATTTAAATCCAACCCAATCAAAGAGTTCATTAAATGTGAGTGTACTAAACAACCCAATCAAAGGGCAGAGATTGCCAGAATGGATACATAAGCAAGGTCTAACAATATGCTGTGTGCAACAAATCAAAGGCACAAATAGATTGAATGTAAAAATGTAGAAGAAGATATTCTGTGAAATTAGTGACCTTAAGAGAGCTTGAGTAGTTATATTAACTTAGACAAAATAGACTTTAATTAAGAACTATTAGTATGTAGAAGAGAATGATAAGAGAATTATAAATGATAAAAGATAATGATAAAATGATAAAAGAATCAATACATGAAGATGACATGACAGTTGACAAATGTATACATATCTAACAATAGTGTCCCCAAATCCATGAACCAAAAATTGACAGAAGGAAAGAAGAAATGTCAAATTCAACAATCAGAGTTAGAGATTTCAATACTCTCATTTCAATAATTGATAGACTAGCTAACCAGAGACCCAGCAAAGATACATAAAATGTGAACAATACTATCAAATGGTCTCAAATGGCATTTATAAAACATTCCACCCAGCAACAGCACAATATATATTCCTTTCAAGTGTAAAAGTAATATTTCCCAGATAGATCATATGCTATGTCAGAAGGCAAGTTTAATCAATTTAAAAGTATTGAAACCATTTGACCATAACAGACTTCATGTAGAAATCTATAGAAGAAAGAAATTTAGGAATACCCCAAACTATTGGGAATTAACACAATTATAAATAAAACTATGGATCTAAGAATATATCAAAAGGGAAACTAGGAAATATTTGAATTGAGTGAAAGTGAGAGCACAACATACCAAAAAATTATGGATGCAGTTGGAATAGTACTTAGAGGAGTATTTGTAAGTTTAAATAGCTATGTTAGGGAAAAGGTTTTCAAATCAGCTAAGCTTCCAGTCTAAACCAGCAAAAAAAGACCAAATTAAATCCAAAGCAAGGAAAATGAAGGAAATAAAAAGATTAGAAATCAATGAAATAGAAAGCAAAAGCATAGAAAAGAAAATCAATAAAGTAAAAGTTGATTCTTTGAAGAGATGAAGAAAATTGATAAACCTTTAGCTAGACTGATCAGGAGAAAAAGAGGGAAGACACAAATCATCAAAATCAGTAATGAAAGAAGGGACATCACTGACCCTACATAAATAAAAATTATAAATGGAATATTACATAATTTCATGCCAATAAATTAGACAGATAATACCGATAAATTCTCAGACAGGCATTATCAAAATTAACTTAAGAAAACAGTAGAAAATCTGAATAGAAATGTAACAAGAGATTAAAATAGTAACAGAAATCTTCCCACAAAGGAAATCTCAGTCCCAAATGCTTCACTGGGGAACTTTATCAACTATTTAAAGATGAAATAATAACAATTCTAGACATATTCTTTCATAATATAGAATAGAAAAGAATACTTCCCAATACATTCTTTGAAAACACAATTGCCCTGATATCAAAGCCAAACAAAGACACCACAGGCCAATATTCAACATTAACAAAGATGCAAAAATCTTTTAAAAAAATATTAGCAAAGTGAATCTAGCAACATCTAAAAAAAAAAAAAAAAAAAAGATACAGCATGACCAAATGAGATTCATCCCAAAAATGCAAGGTTGGTTTAACATCCAAAAGCCAAGCAATGTAGCATTCCATATTAATACAATAAAGGGCCAAAAATACCCCTCATGTGATTAGCTAATGGTAATCTCATTAAGTGCAGAAAAAGCATTTGATAATATTGATCACCTGCTTATTATACAAACTCATATTAATCAAGGAATAAAAAGGAACTTCCTCAATTTGTCAAGTGGTAGGTATGAAAAATTTACAGTTAACAAAATACATAACAGTAAACAAATGCTTTCACCACCCCTGTATAACATAATATGGGGATTCTAGCCAGTGAAATAAAGCAAGAAGAAGAAATTAAAGGTATCCTAAATGGAAAGGAAGAAGTAAATCTTTGTTTATAGACAATATGATTCTATATTTCTGTATAGAAAATACTAAGGAAATTTTTTAAAAGCTACCAAAATTAGTAAGAGTATTTAGCAAGTTTCCAGGATAAAAGATCATTATACAAAAAACCGCTCATTTTTCTATGTATTAGTGACAATCCCAAAATGAAATTGGGAAACAATTATAGTAGCTTCCAAAAGAATAAGATATTAGGGAAAAATTAATAAAAGAACAACTCTTTTATGCTGAGAATTTGAAAAGCATCGATGACAGAAAGATCTGTCAGCTCTAAGAAGATCTAAGTAAAGGGAGAAACATTCCATGTGCATGGATTGAACAATCAGTGTTGTTAATTAAGATGACAGTTCTCCTCAAATTGATCTATAGATTCAGCATTCTCCATATGAAAATATCAGCAGGTTTTGTTTTTGTGTTTTTGGTAGGAACTGGCAAACTGATCCTAAATGTGTATGAAAGGCAAAGGACCTATTAGAATAGCCAAAATAATTTTGAAAAATAACAAAGTTTGTTGATACACATTACCCAATTTTAAAATACTATAAAGATATAGCAACTAAGATTATATAATTGGCATAGGAAGCACATACACACCAATGGAACAAAATTTAGTGTTCTGAAATAATCTCTTACATTTAATTATCTACTGATTTTGACAAGAGTACAAAGGCAGGTCAATGGGAGAAAGAACAGTCTTTTCAACAAAGGGTGCTAGAACAATTGGCATTTTTTTTCTGTAGGAAAAGAGAAACCTCCACCTAAACCTTACACCATACACAAAAATGAACTTAAAATAGATGGTAGACTTAAATTTAAGATTTAAGCTCTAAAAGTTCTAGAAAAATAGGAAAAGGTATTTTTGACCTTGGGTTAGCCTATGATTTCCTAGATAAACACCAAAATTACCTTCCACAAAAAATTAGTAAATTATACTCAATTAAAATTAAAAATCTTTGCTCCTCAAATCACATTATTGAGAAAATTAAAAAACAAGCCACAGATGAGAAAATATTTGCAAATCTAATGGAGCACTTGTACCTATAAAACACACATACAGGGTATATATTATATATAATTTTACTGCAAATCATATATTTGCAAATCTGACAGAGAGCTTTTATATGGAATATATATTTTGAAACTCTCTTATAGCCAAATAATAAACCCAATTAAAAATTTGCAGATTTAAGTAGTCATTTCACCAAAGAAGATATACCTTTGTGCAGTACTGTTGATGAGATATAAGCTAGTTCAGCCACTATGGCAAACAAATTGGAGGTTCCTCAAAAAATTAAAAATAGATCTTCCATATGATCCATCAATTCCACTTCTGGGTATATATCCAATGGAAATGAAAGCAGGAGCTTGAAGAGATATCTGCACTTCCGTGTTCACTGCAGCATTATTCACAATAGCCAAGATATGGGGAGAAAATGCAAGTATCTGTCAACAGATAAATGACAAAGATAATGTGGTGCACACACAAGAATATTATTCAATCATGAGGAAGAAGGAAATCTTGCCATTTGCATCAGCTTGGATGGATGTGGAAGAAGGCATTATGCTAAGTGAAGTAAGTCAGCCAAGAGAGGCAAGTGTAGTGTGATCTCACTTACATGTGGACTCTAAAAAAAGCTGAACTCATAGAAACAGAGCATAGTGGTGGTTACCAGGAATTACTTGTTTTGTTTTTGTTTTTGTTTTGATGCAGGTGAGGATGAGGAGATGTTGGTCACGAGGTACAAAACTTCAGGTTTTAAGATGAATAAATTGTAAGGATCCACTGTATAGCACAGTAATTATAGTTAATTCTGTGCTGTATACTTGAAAGTTGCTGAGAGCAGATCTTAAATGTCCTCACCACAAAAAAAAAAAAATGGTAATTATGTGACGTGATAGAAGTGTTAGTAATGCTCTAGTGGTGATCATTTTGTAATACATATCATATCAACACATGGTACACCTCAAACTAACACGATGTTGTATGTCAGTTATATCTCAGTAAAGCTGGACAAAAGAGATCTCTTGGTTTTTAAAAGGCTGAACATATCTGAGGTTTGTTCTGGCATCAATCCTTATCCTGCAGTAAGCGGTATTGTAGCTGGCCAACAGGGTTTTAAAATGCGTTGTGTAATTGGGTAATTGGTACTGACGCTGATGAAATATATTTAGTTCCAACAGTAAATTTTCTTACAGGATATTTATCACCTACCCCCAGTATTTTATGAATTTCACTGCAGATTTTTAGAAATGACCTTTTGCAACTTTGCAGGAGAATATATTGAGTGGAGAATAGGAGGAATTAGCTCTGTAGATTGTAACTATTATCTTGTCCTTCTCTGAACTAGTTGAAGCCAATGTGTGCTAGCCAGGAAAAGATGTGTTGTCAGAAACAAAAGTAATTGGCCTTCCTCTGTGACTGTTTAATGGGATCTTGCATAAATGTGTATTAGCGTATCCAAATTAGTGCCATTTTTTAAGCAGCCAAAGTTTAGAAACTGAACCAAAGGAATTCTGTTGCTTCTTTTGTTTGGTAAAAGTGAAACTGAACATAATGGTTGATTATAATATAGCTAGTTTGCATGTGTTGTAATTACATTTTGTTTGGCCCATTTCAAGAATAATGAGATTCTAGAAGTATTCCATTAGAATCTTGACAATGCCTCTAGTCTATGAAACACATATATGTGTTCTCTGCCTTGTTTCTGTCACTCCAAAGTATACAAATATATGATATAAAATCATAAGTCTTATTTTTAAAAAATACACATGCTAGAAATTATATCCCAGTGACCTCTACCACCCCATTACTTTCTGAGACTATAAGCTTATTAAAACAATGTTGCCTAAACATTTCTGTTGCTCAAACCAGTTTTGACTTTTTAAAACACATGCTGCCAGGACCTGTCTCAGGATTTTTTTTTCAATAGTAAAATTGACAAATCTTTGCCCTAACAGGGATGAAATGATGTTCAGAAGCAATTGGGAGGCTTTCAGGGCCAAATTTGTCAATTAAGATAGTTTATCAGGTTGGAAAATATAATTTTTAATTAAAAACAATATCCTAATTAAGTCTTGAGATTTTTTACTTCTGTGATTTACACACTTTTAATGAATGGCTGTATCTGTAGATATCGGAGCACTGTGTTCTTTCATGGAGATGGGTATTCTAGTGATGTTGAATGGGAGAAATCTTTTAGTCTGGCAATTAATTACCATGCAGTTCTTTGAAATAATAAAAATCATATTGTCAAACTGAGGTGAAATTTAGACACCCCAAAGAGTTTTTCAGAATTTTTGGAGAGTTGGAAAGGGTCAGAGCTCTCCGTCTATGTGGCTTCTCTTCCCTACAATCCCTCTTCTGTTAGACATCAAGAATGATCTTTTAAAATGATATGTTAGCATTTTCCCACTTTGAAATTTTCATTGGTTCCCCCAAGTCTAAAAGCTTATATCTGTTGGCTTTGTCAACTTGACTCTTTAGTGAGACCATTTTTACAAGCTTTCCAGTCTTCCATTTCTTCCCATCATCGGTAGGTTTGCTTCATATGGACTGGGCACCGCCGCCCTGCCTTCCTCCCTTCCAGCTGTGACTCTCTCATCATCAACCCTGTCTCTGTTGACATCTCCAGGTCTCTGCAAAGGGCTCTCTGGGCTCAGCTTCACTTCCCATTGCTGAGGGATTTTTCCCCCCCACAAACAATATTTGTTTCCCAGCTCCATCCCTCAGGCTCTTTCTCCCACTGAAAATGCCCATCTCTGGGGGGAAAGGCCATGGCAGAGGGACCAGGCCCCTTAGTGAGAACATTTTGCCACTTTCCTTAGGGCTTCTTCCTCTCCATGGTACCCAGGTATCTGGGAGACGTGCGGATGGGTGCAAATATGAACCTTGTGCTGTATCCTGACCTTCTCCAGCCTTCTGTCACTCAAGGTCAACCATGTGCTTGAGCCCATTCTTCCAGGTTTATTCTTGGCTTGGTGACTTCCTGTCAGTGACTCTCTGTTCCCGTGTCATCTGTCATCTCCATCCTTGACCCGACCCATCTCACCCCCAGGGTCCATCAATCATGTTAATGGGTGTTGATCCCCAACTGTCGACAAGATTTGGGTCCTTTCTCATGGGACTCCTTAGCTCCCTTATGAAGTGGCTTTGTGGCTACATAACTATTCAATTGTCTCTAAATATTCTGTAGCAATTAAGGAGACATTGACGAGAATGCACAGCAGATGCCAGGTGTAGGTGGGTGGGTATCGACTCTGCTCAGCCATGATATTATTGGCATGTAAGATGCTTTATGCCCTGCTCTTTGTGTTTTGCTCATGTAAGATGCTTTATGTCCTGACTCCTGGAAATCAAGAGTCGGATGCTTAACTGACTCCTGTCTACCTCTCCAGGCCCCTCTTTTGCTATCCTCCTGAACTACCTGCCAACCTGAACTACCTGCATTTCTCTAATAGCTCATGCACTCTGCTCTCGTTCATTCATTCAAAACAATATTTAAGCATCTACTGTGTTCTGAGCTCAAGAGACAGAATGTGACTGATAAAGGTTCCGAGATAAAGGTTACATTCCAGTAGGAAGGCACAGAAGTAAACCATTGCATAAGCAAGAAACTACCAGATACTGATGGATTCTATGAAGAAAATAAAGCACACTTTCTGGTGCGGTGCTGGAAGTTTTTAAACAGGATGGTGGTGTGATATGGCTTAGCTGCTGGACAGTGGACTTTAGAGGGCCTGAGCGGAAGCAGGAAGAGAGGTATACACCTGCTCGGTTGGTGATAACAAAATATAAAGACTGAGACACCTGCTTGGTCAGTGATAACAAAATATAAAGACTGAGAGGCTTAGATAGCAGAAGAGTGTGTCCCACAGTTCTGGGGGCCAGAAGTCCAAGATCAGGGTGTGAGCAGGGGTGGTTTCTTCTGAGGCCTCTCCCTGGCTTGCAGATAGACGCCATCTCCCTGAGTCTTCACATGGTCTTTCCCATCTGTGTGTGTATCCCTTGTGTCTCTTTGTGTCTTAATCTCTTCTGGTAAAGACACTAGTAAAGATGGGACTAGGGGGCCCCTAAAATGGCCTCATTTAACTTAACCACTTAATTAAGATTTTCTCTCTAAGTGTAGTACATTTTGATGTGTGAGGCGGTTAGGATTCCAATATATGAATTGGGGCGTGGTGGCAGGGGATGCAATTCAGAACAAGTTAGGAGGCCATTGTAGAGTCTGGAGGAGGAAGGACAGGGCTTCTGCTAGGAAGTGGCAGGAAGCAAGAACTAGATGGATTTGGGACCTATTTTGGAATAAAAGTTGATAGGATTCAATGATTAGATGTGGGCAATGAGGGGAAGAAGGAGATCAAGGTGACTCCATGGTTTTAGCTCAGCCACCAGGTAGGCAGTGGTGCCATTTGTTGGAAGTGGGCTTTGTGTCATATCTCACTGTGGTGGGAGCCCCCACTGGTGCACACCCACAGCCTACTCGCCCCGACACTCACACATACATCCCCTCTTCCCCCTGTTCTGGAGAAGGGGTGATAAGAGTCCTCTGGGGAGGTGACTCCTGAGCTGAGATTTCAGAGCAGGAACAGGAGTTGGGCAGAACAAGGGGGGAAAGGGGACGTGTGAATAAAGTGTGCTTATTGAAGACAGCAACATGGAGGGGGTTGGAATGAGTCGAAAGCTCTGTGGTTACCACCATGCCTCAGATGCTTCAAAGGCTTCACGGGCCCCCGTGTTGGCTGTATTGATTCAGTGGGATTTTCTATCACCATTTTTCACAGCCTTATTGGGATTTTGTAAGCCTATATGCTTTGTTTTCCCAGGTACCTTCAGTACCACATAAGGAGTGCTCGTGTGATCCCTTTTCAAACAGTGCCTCTCTTAACTTCCCCTAAACTATTATTTGTTAGGATGCTAAGGGCCTGTGGGGTGATACAGACGTAACAGAAGTGCGAGCCTTTCTCACACCTCCACGGCTTTTGCAGGTGGAGGATATCAATTGATCTGTGCACCACTGTAGAAATCCACCAGCACTCAGGCCGACTGGGCGAGACAGGGAGAGCGAGCCTTTACAGCAGTCTGCTCCTGGTCACCGGAGAGCTGATCAAAAGCTGTCAGAAGCATGGGACGCCTGGGTGGCTCAGTGGTTGAGCATCTGCCTTCAGCTCAGGTCATGATCCCGGGGTCCTGGGATCGAGTTCCGCATCGGGCTCCCCAGAGGGAGCCTGCTTCTCCCTCTGCCTATGTCTCTGCCTCTCTGTGTCTTTTATGAATAAATAAAATATTAAAAAAAAAGCTGTCAGCAGCACCCTGCAATACTAGGAAACAACACAAGCCCCTATAGGTGGGCTTCTGTTTGGGCTCACTCTTCCCCTCCCTCTACCTTCCATGCACTGTCTCACCTCCTCACCTCTCCTCTGTCCCTCTCAAGGGAACAATGACAGAGAATATCAGGGCCTTACCTATAGTATATTATTCCACATCATATACGTATATGTCATTTGTACATATATATGGATTCCTTGACCGTGTGGCATAAAGCTTCATATTTCTAGCTTTTCATTTCAGCCTGGACATATTTTATAGTTTTCTCTCAAAAGCCTTTTTTCTCCCTTTAATTTGTTTCTAATTTAATGTGAGTCTTTCTTATTTATGTATTTTTCTTTCTAAGAATCAATCCCTTCCCTCCCCCACCCCCACTCTGCATTCCTGCTTCAGGCCGAGGGAGAAGAGGGGACAGGAAGAGATGACATGTCCTGTGGTGGACAGGGAAGGGGGTGAAGAAGCCAGGGCTTTGGACCAAAAACTTTATTTGAAACAGGAGCTACATTTTTCTCAGCAAATATAGAAAGCCATCTTTCCCATTAGGTGCGTTGCTGTCACCCAGAGTCTCATTTTTCAGGGGCCGCTTGACTTGCCAGCTCAGGGCACGGTGCCGGGGGAGCTTCCCCGGAGCTGCACTCTCTTGTCACTGCAAATGAACCAGAAAATTCTCCGCAGCGACAGGACCCAGCAGATAGAGGCTTGATTTCTTTTGTGTGCACATGTGTATTATGCATAAGAAATCATTATCTTTCCTTAGATGGGGGTCATTTTCTTCCCTCTTTTACTACAGACCTATAAATTTAATTATTTGGTCACTGCTGCTTTAATTAAAAAGTCTGACTTATCTTTGGAGGTTTCCTTTTTAAATTCCTAGAGATTAGGATTATCCACAGCATGTCAGCTCTTTTTATGTCCATATACTCTGCGGTTTCTATAATGATATAAAAATGAATTACTGAGTTACTAGAAGCTAATCATATTCTGCATTTCTCCCCTAATAATCCCAGATTACATTAATCATAAATGTCAGCAGCGTCTCTAGATGACTTCTTGACTTTTGACAAAAAGCCTTCATCTTGGCCCTTTAAATTCCAAGGTCAAGGGGAATGTAACATTCAGAATAATTATCGGCATTATTTTACCTTGACATTTCATCCCCGCTTCCGGTTTAACATTCCACTCAGGCAATGAAGACGAATGTCATCTTTCGATTCACTGGAGGGAGTTGCTTCAATTAAACCTGACTTAAAGGCTATTGGAAATGCTGTATTAATTTGCTGTTCTTCTTTAAAATAGAAAATATTTCATGAAGGAGAAGAATTTTCATTAAAAGCATTAAGGATTTACCATGACATGAACAAGCAATTTCTGAATTGGCTTTTTTCTTCCCCAGGCTGGACTCGTAATCAGTGTGCTCCTTGGCCAGGCAGGGGCCTCCCTGTCAGTGGCCTTCCAGTGGGATGGGCCTCCTTCTTTTCCTCTTAGCTCAAAGGTCATCATCAGAGTCCTGTCACATCAAAAACTATTAGAAGTATCTTTTAGAAACCCTAGCCTTTCCGTGTAACAGGACCTCCTGCCTGGACAGTCTCTTGATTACACCACCTCCCTCCAAATGCCCTCCTCCACCACTTAAAAAAATAATGTCAGGCTAAGGTTATTGGGACATGTTCTAAAAAAGCCTCTCATCCTGCATTTGCTCCTTGAGGTGGGGGTGGTCAGCTGCTTTCAAGGACGTGAATGCGGTGAACACAGAGACATTATCTGGCTTCCCCCGAGCCATACTTCCCTCTGGACACAGAGTCAGGCAAGTATTTTTAATGTGAATGACAGGAGATGATGACAGGGAATGAGATTGCAAGCCCTGGACCAGGGACTGGATCCCAGTTGTGCCATCTACCGGCCTTGTGTCACTGGCTGGCTACGCCACAGGCACAGTGTCCTCATCTCTACAATGAAAATAATAGTACTACCTTCTTGGGGCTGTTGTAAGATGAAGGGAGATCATGCCTGTCACGGGCCTACTCCAAGCCTGGAAGACATTCACTCTATCAAGTGAGGCTGACAAAGGATCAAGGCTAATACCGCACCCTGCCCCCCGACATCTGTCTTCTCTGAAGTGCGAGGAGAGCTAAACACCCAGATGCCCACATGCGGTGGGGATGGGGGACTCTGCTAAACTGCAGTCATTTTCTTCCTAAGCTTCAATTGTGAAGTTGTAGAATTCTCCCTCTAGAATTCTACTGCAAAATTTGTAATCCAGTACTGCTCCACAGAAGAGAATTCTTGATCCCGCACCAGTCTTACCTTACTGCCTGCAGCACATCTGAATCTTGGATGCTTCTCTGTTTGGATGGCATTGCTGGGCCTGGCTCACCTGGATGTCACTTGCAACTACATGGCAGCTGCACCTCCCCTGCTGACCTTGGCAGTGTTGCCTGGATTTCGCCTGTGTGGACCTGCCCGATCCCCCCACATCCTGTGACTTACAGCCTGACATGGGACACATCCACCCTCCTGCAGGCTGGCCTAGATCCTGGTTTCAAGCCCCTGTATTTGTCCCTGCAAGTTGTCTTCACCTGCACAAAATTGATATTGCCTTATATATGAGTTTGTCCCAATGTCATGTTCCTTTTTTTTTTTAAGATTTTTTATTTATTTATGACAGGCACACACACACACACAGAAGCAGAGACACAGGCAGAGGGAGAAGCAGGCTCCATGCAGGGAGCCTGACGTGGGACTCCATCCCGGGTCTCCAGAACCACACCCGAGGCTGAAGGCAGCGCTAAACTGCTAGGCCACTGGGGCTGCCCAATGTCATGTTTCTTACAACAAAGGATACCTCTTCCCCAATACTACGTTCTCGAACAAACACTTTGAAATATTTCAGGGGTGCCTGGGTGGCTCAGTCAATTAATTTCCTGACTCTTGATTTCAGCTCAGGTCATAATCTTGGAGTGGCAGGATCAAGCCCGGAGTCAGGCTCTGCGCTCAGCAGGGAGTCTGCTTGGGATTCTCTCTCCCTCTCCCCCTCCCTCAGCCCCTCCCCAACCCCTGCTTTCTCTCTCTCTCTCTCTCTGAAAATAAATAAATAAATAAATAAATAAATAAATAAATAAATAATAAATCAAATCTTGAAATATTTCAGATGTGGAAAGAAACACAAAGAATAAAATAATACCCCCTCCAGTGACATTTAGCAAATGTTGATGTTGAACTATATTTGCTTCATATTATAAAAAAACTGAATGGTGCAGGTACAGTCAAATGCCCTTTCCAGATCCCTTATAGGTACCATTTCCTTCTTTTTCTCCCTCCTCGGAGGGAAGCACTCTGCTGAAGTTGCTCATTTTTCTCTCATATATATTTTCATACTTTCACTAAGCATTTATTTATATGCCCACAACTGCACTGTTTTGTATTTCAAAATTTTTATATAATTTCAAATTTTACATATTATGCTGACTATATCTGTAATGGGTTGAATTTTGTCCCCCTACATTCATAGGTCAAAGCCCTAACCCTCAGGTCCTTACAATGTGACCTTCTTTGAGAAAAGGGCCATTGTAAGTGTAATTAGTTGTCACAATGATGCCATACTGGAGTAGGGTGAGTCCCTGTGACTGGAGTCCTTATAAAAAGAATGCCATTGGAAGAGACAGAAACACCTAAGGAGGGAAAATGATGTGAAGACAGAGGGAAAATACGTTCAGGAAGACAACGGACGCCTGCGGTACCAGGGCCTGGGAGAGAGGCTTGGAAGACATCCTCCCACACAGCCTCACAAGGAAACAAATCTGCTGACCCCTTGATCTTGGACTTCCAGGCTCCAGAACTCTGTGGCAGTACATGTCTGTCATTTAAGCCATGTCACCTGTGGGACTTTGTAAGAGCAGCCCTAGCAGACGTATACCGGATCCTTCTGCAAAGTTGGCTTTCTTTGCCCAACTTTGGGCATGTTCTCTTAGTTTGGCCATGTTAGAGCAGCAGCCCACCATTCCTATTTTAAATATCAAATGTGGGCTTCAAGGGTGTGTTTGTTTCATAAGGAACACAGCCCACTGACACCTGTAGCTCTCGTTTATGCTTTCATTCAATAGAAATGTACTGAGTACTGACTACACACCCAGCCTTGAGGAGAGCATGGGGAAGGTTAGTGAGCTTGGGGAAATCCTACTAGGAGCAAAGACAAGTGACCTGGGCTTTAAACATATGCTGACAGGGTAAGGCAGGGGATGGTGTGGGTGGAGGCCTGAGCATCTGGGCTGGCAGCGTCTAAAGAGAAGGTGGAACTGTTATCCACTGGTGCCATGTTCTGCAACTGCTGGTATGCCCATTACTCTATGTCATTGCTTCCTACACATCATCAGCCATCAGAATCCTCTGGAAGGCTTATGAAGAAAATACAGATTTCTGGGCCCCACTTTAAGGTTACTAATTCATCAGGTCTGGATGGGGCCCGAGAATTTGCATTTCTAATAAGTTCTAAAGTGATGCAATACTATGGATCCAGGGAACACAGTTGGAGAGCCATTGGTCTCATGCATTTGATGCAATATGATAATTTCTACTTTCCTTGTGTAGTTTATGTATTTTTTTAGTGCATTCATTTTCAGCAAGATTTGTAAAATGTCCTATCCTGACTTGTAAAATGTTTGCTCAAATGAGTTGTTTGTGGGTGAGTTTTTTTAGTTTCTGATGGAATTCCAGAAACTTCAGGTCCCCTGGACCAGGATTTTTGGTAGTTTCTTAGTTTCCAGCTCCCATACCGTGGTGGGAGGACAGATTCACAGCCCATACCTGTACATTCTGTAAGCTTGGACTTTTATTTCTTACTGGTGATCTGTCCCCTCTTCCCATCGAAGGCCCTGATAAACAGCAAGCCTTCTTAAGCTTTCTTCCTGCATCTCTGATCCCACACATAGAGCTTTTGTCAGCCCCTGTTATGGACTCTGTTGTATCACTCAAAATTTCAATGTTGAAACCCTGACCTCCAGGACCACCCCCCCCAAATGACTGTTTGGAGATAAGACCTCAAAGAGTCAGTTAAGGTTAAATGTGGTCATAAGGGTGTGACCCGAATCCAACATGAGTGGTGTCATTATAAGAAGAGACACCAGGAATACACACACACACACACACACACACACACACACACACACACACACACACAGAAAAGGCCACGTGGGGACACAGGAGAGTGTCCTCGGGTGACACCAAATCTGCCAGTACCTTGATCTCAGACTTTCAGCCTCCAGAACTTTGAGAAAATAAATTTCCCAGAAGCCACCCAGCCTGTGGTATTACATAATGGCAGCTTGGGCAAACAGCCCTTCTAAGTCAGGAGTGGCTCTTCACTCAGAACATGATTCTCTCGTCACCTTCTATTGGCAGAGGTTCCACCTCTTACATCGTGGGCACTGGAAACCCTGGGCCTACATCTCCTCAGCTCGTACTCACTCCACTGGCTCTGCTTTCTTTCATCTCTGGCACCTGATGGTTTCCCTTCTTTCCTTCTACATTTTTAGATGTTCTATTTTATCCAGGGTTTAGGTCTCTATGTAACTGGAGGAATCCGAGCGACATCAGGTTCATCTGCTATGCCGCTGAAGTTTGATATTACGTTCTTCAATCCTTCTAACACTTTCTTATATCCCATTTGATCCATATCCCTCCTGATGATTTCCATAAGACAGTATCATCAGGTGACAGATGGAAAACTGAAGGTTGGAGAGTTTGTGTGATTTTCCCAATGTTGCATAGCTAATAAATAATGGGGCTTGTCCTGGGACCTCCCACAGGTGCACCCACTCCACTCTGACACCTACTACAGCCAAAGTGTTATGGTAGCATTTTTTCCAAAGTGTAAGAGTAATATTCTGGTTCTATAGAATATAGCTTTCTAAAAAAAAAAAAAAAGCCATAGACTCTAATTGAAAACTCTCCAAATTTCAGAAAACATTGCTAACATTTCTCCAAGTAAAGCTGTGAGATGCTATCAGGAACATCCACATTTGACTGTTTCTCTTCCATGGCTCTAAAAGCATCTTTTGAGAATCTGAGAAAACCTTCTCTTCTACACCATCTCTGCCATCAATCCTAAGAGACAGATTTTCGTATCTGTTTATGCCTGAAATTTAGCAGACATTTTCTTTATTTTCTTCTAGTAGATTCCAGTGCCAACATCCAAAGGATTTTCCTCTTTAGGATATAATCTTGGAATGCTTTAAAGTGCAATGTGTAGTATGGAATGAGGAATATGGAAGTATGAGTTATCCATTAGAATATGGGTTCCGGGCACTCAGCTTTGAAATAGATTTTAGAGTGAGTGTGCCTCTTATGACCACTGGCTTGGATATGAAGAAGGCCCTTTCTAGAGAGGAACTTCCCCACATTGACAGAGCATTCTCTCCTGACCTTGCTCGGAGTTAGTTCACTGTTGGTTGCCCTGGAGTCTGTAATTAGGGTCTTTTGTTCTGTCTTCATCCCTCACCCCCAGCCAGGGTCAAACACCTTGCATGCTGTCTTTCCACTCATAAAATCTAGAAGGAGCCTCTAGTTTCATTTAGGTTCTCTTAACTTCTGCCCTGGGTTCTTCCCATTTCCATTCACCTCCAACCTGTCTGGTCTGAATCTTATACACTCCTTGCCAACACCCCTGAGTCACTGCCCTTTCCTGAAACTTACTTCTTGGCTGGTCTCAAGAAAGTAGCAGTGGATCTGCTTTTGCTTCCTGTGACTACTCATCTTCACATCTGCTGGTGGAAGGCCTCCAGAGAATTCTGTGGCCTGGCTAATGCAATGCACTGAGCCTTGCAACATGTATTGTATGTGTATGTCATTCTATGACATTTTATGTGTATGTCTATTCTATGTCATTCTACTGTTGCCTACCCTTGTGTCAGTCTACTCTAATTTCCTCACCAGCCTTTTTTAGTCCATTAAGAGGAATTGTCAGGTTGGTAAGTAGAATGATTCCAAGTCAAAAGCTCTCCTCAACTGTTTGAGGAATCTCCATACCGTTTTCCAGAGTGGCTATACCAGCTTTCATTCCCACCAGTATTATGTGAGGAGTCCCTTTTCTCCACATCCTTGCCAACATCTGTCCTTTTCTGACTTGTTCATTTTAGCCATTCTGACTAGTGTGAGGTGATATCTTTATTGTGGTTTTGATTTGTATTTCCCTGATGCTGTGTGATGTGGAACATTTTTTTCTTGTGTCTATTCGCCATTTGTATGTCTTCTTTGGAGAGATGCCTGTTCGTGTCTTCTTCCCATTTCTTTTTTTTTTTTTTTAAGATTTTATTTATTTCTTTGACGGAGAGAAAGAGAGAAAGAGAGAGAGAGAGCACAAGCAGGGGGAGCAACAGGCAGAGGGAGAGGGAGATGCAGGGCCCCACTGAACAGGGAGCCTGCCTGATGCAGGGCTTGATTCCAGGATCCTAGGATCATGACCCTACTCAAGGCAGATGTTTAACAAACTGAGCCATCCAGGTGCCCCTTCTGCCCATTTCTTGATCAAATTATTTGTTCTTTGGGTGTTGAGCTTGATAAGTTCTTTATAGATTTTGGTTACTAGCCATTTATCTGAAAATAGAGCTACCCTATGACACAGCAATTGCACTAATGGGTATTTACCCCAAAGATACAAATGTAGTGATCGGAAGGGGCAAGTGCACCCCAATGTTCATAGCAGCAATGTCCACAATAGCCAAACTGTGGAAAGAGTGCCCATCAACAGATAAATGGATACAGAAGATGTGGTATATATACACAATGGGATGCTTCTCAGCCATCAAAAAAAGAAACCTGCCATTTGCAATTATGTGGTTGGAAGTTGAGAGTGTTATGCTAACAAAATAAGTCAATCAGAGAAAGACATTTATCATATGATCTCACTCATCTGGAATTTCAGAAACAAAACAGAGGATCCTAGGGGAAGAGAGGAAAAATAAAATGAGATGAAATCAGAGAGAGAGAGACAAACTATAAGAGACTCAATCATAGGAAACAAACTGAGAGTCTCTGGAGGGGAAGGGGGGGGAGGAATGGGCATTAAGGAGGGCATGTGATGTAATGAGCATTGGGTATTATATAAGACTGATAAATCACTGAACTCTACCTCTGAAACCAATAATACATTACATGTTAATTAGTTGAATTTAAATAAATTTTTTAAAAAATTTAAATAAAAATAAATAATGGATCTTGGAAAAAAAGCTCTCTTTGATCACAATATGTATTTAAGACTGGAGCATTCTTTATAGCTACATACATTATGGTGCTGCTTCTTTGTCAACCATTCAGTGCCTCAAAGTAACCCTGTCCATCAGATGCCAATGCTTAAGGGCCTAGGCTCCTTTGTTCGGGTTGGTTCCAGGATGGTCACATTACCGTAGCACCCCCTGTCTGTGTTCTTGGGCACTGCTATGCTGTAGATACATAATCTTGGAAAAGAAAGTTTAGGGTTTTGAAGTAATATCTCTAGCTCTGTCTTCTAATTTATTAAATCTGAGAAAAAGGGTGGGCTCAACGCCCACATGGTCTTGTCAGCACAAAAGGCAGTTTTTAACCAAATTGTGGTGGAAGCATCATGCTGACAAGAAATCGTGGGAATGTTATTAAAGTTCCCTGGAAATGTGGTCTCTTCTTGGGGGAAAAATGGTACTGCTTACACCTGCCGCATGCCTTCCTATTATTCCCTCTGGCTCCACACTGTTGCGTACATGCAGATGGCCTTAGCAAAGCCAGGGATCTGTTTAATTGTCTCACATGATTTAAAGCTTCTTAGGAGATTCAGGTGATTATTTCAAATGGCAGGAATTTCTTTTAAACGGGTTGGGGGGTGGGATTCAAAAATCAGAAACATAACAACAGTTGGATTGTTTTTGAAATGAGTCTATTTTTGTTTTCTGCCTGAGACCAAAATACCCTTGGCAAAGCCTGGCCCTGAAATGATAAATATCTTAAGTCACAGAGTCCAAAAGAAGGCAGGGGGCCAAGTCCTCTAGGAAATGAAGCGGGAAACAGGATTCCAAACTTGAATCTTTGCCTCTGACTGCCAGATGAGCGAAGCTCGGGACAAAATAAGCCCCCAGATGAGTTCTGGTACCCACGCAGCTCACGGTAATGCTTGGCTCCAGCTTGGCTCCAACGGCAGCTTTGAAAAAAAAAAAATGCACAAGTAGTCACTGAGATCTCTTGCATCTGCAAATTAAATGCTCTGGGAGCTTCTTCTAAACACAGCAAAAAGAAAACACCGTCCAAATAATTGCTATGAAGGAATTCGGCTTCTCAGATGGACTTTGAAAGTGTATCAGCTAATCACGGTTTCCCGTCTTTCCTGTCTCTTCATCCTTATTTGTGCGTGTTGGAGGGGGAATCAGCCAAGGAAGCTGCTATCCTCATCGTGCATTTTTATATCTTTACATTTTCTCTTTTTTAAGCCTGATGAACCCTTGTTTTAGTGTTTCTGCTCATTTTCCCAACTCACTTGGAAACGTTCTAGCACCTGGATGTCTTTAAGCAGCCAGTCCCATTTAAGCCCTGAAACTAGTGCATTAAGCATTCAGGTTTATTATGGGGTGGTATGGGGGAGAGGTGTATTTGTTTTTTTTTTTTTTAATCAGTCTTAACTCCATTCTGTGTCCTTGAGGATTAAAAATAGGTATTAATGGAAAATGCATTGGGCCAGGCATCATTCCTACCATTTTAAATAAACGATTAACTCTTTCAGTCCTTCCATGGGCTCCATCCTTGTCCCCCACCCCAGGAAGCAAAAGAGGCACAGGGAGGCTGGGAAGGCCCCCTCTGTTTTCCAGGCAACAATCAGAGAAGTGGGGAAGGGAACCCAGGCTTCCTCTCATCCCACACCTGGGAAAGACTTAGCAACCAGATCTCAAGCAACCCCCCCAAAAGAGCCCTCGTTGTTAGTGGCAAGTGTCGCTCATCTCCACGCTTCAGCCTTCTGTGACTGGCAGGTTTCTGATGCCCAGCGGGAACTCAGCTGGCTCCCAAACTTGCCCTAGAGCTGAATCGTGGGCTTTTAGGAGTCTGTATGAGCCGGCTCCAGACGGGTTTCCTGCATTTTCCTGTGTAGCAGCAGAAGGGGGTTCTGTGCACTAGGGGGGCAGCCCCCTTGATAACCACCCCCCCCACCTGTGACTGGTGACTGGGCTGGTTGCTTCTGTGCCTACCTCCCCCCTGCTAGGCCCCGTCCTGACTTCTGGGACCTTGCCATCTTGTGATGGGAAAGGAGGCCCCCAGCCTCCACAGTGCTGCACCCCAAGTGTCAGAAACAGGTGAGGTCCCCTCTCAGGTCAGGTGTAGAAGCAAAACCAGCAGCTTGCTTAGGCAAATGAACACACACACACACACACACACACACACAGGGTGAGGAACAGAATATTTTTGGAAGGAGGGTAAGGAGAGGAGAGCTCAGCCACTGAGGGGAAGAGGTGACAGCTATTCAGAGCTCATGGGGACCTGACAACTACAGAGCTCTCCAGGTAAAGACCTGCCTCTGTGGGGATAACCACCCATGTCAAGGGAGCTGCAGTTAGTTTACGGCACATCCGGGTCTCTTGAGAAAAGGAAATTTATTCTAATATGAAGACCATATTAGATGGTATGGATACCCCTGCCTACAGGCTGATTTTCATTGACACCTGGCCTGGGTTCACAGAGGGTGGTACCATGGTGTTGGACTATGGAAAGGATGCACAGCAGGAGGGATGGTGGGCCTCACTCTAGAGTCCATGGAGGGGAGACATGGATTGGCCAGTTTCCATATTTATGTTAGGGCTTTTATTGATTCTTTGGGACTGACCTGTGGGGTTTGTGCTGTGTCTCCATACAGGCTTCCTTGAGCCTCTGAACTGGGCCTGGGCTTTACTTCGTGTCCAAAGGGTCCTTAGAAATAGGTTAAATCAATGGAAATGAAACCAGCCCATGAGTGCTCTGAGGGCAGAGAACGGGAAGACTTGTTCACGGCAGCTTCCATCAAGGTATCTGATACACAGATTGGGAATTTCGGGTGAAACAAACTGGGAAAACCAGAGTAGGCCTTTTTTTTTTTTTTTTTTTTTTTGAATTTCTGACTCATTTATCTCTTTGGGTTTTGGGTGTTTTTGCCGTTAAGGGGAAAGATGCCTTGTGTTTTATTGTCAATTGTTTCATCATTGTCATGTTCTACCGCTCACTATACCACATTTCAGGGATCCCAGCCTTGACCTCCTCGGGGAGGAAAACCTCACTGGGTTTCGTATGACATTGAGGGCTGGAACTGCCTCAGAAGGTGTCAGTGGGTGGGGGGGCGGGCCTCACCTACCACGCAGGCCAGGGAGGTAGGGAATGACCCTCTTCATCATTACCTTCTTGGCCCTGCGGCTGGGGACCTTCATCACTGCTGCCAAGCCTGGACAGGCCTGTTACCCCGTCCCTGTTTCCAGAGGGCTCTCTCTGAGCTCCAGACAGAATGATTAATGGCCCTTTGGGCCAACCCTAAAACACTGGGAGACAAATATACCTCATTCATGGGGAAGCAAGCCCCAGGACATATATTATCTCGGAAAAATGAGATGGCCAATAAGCTATTTCATTGGGTGTTTATCAGCTTTAGTTTTTATTATAGGACTTTATTTGGTTTTCATATCCATATATATTTATATATGTGTGTAAAGAGAGGTCTCTATGCATATATAGATGTACTTAGACTATATATACACTTTAATATATATTTTAAAATAATATGTATTATTTTACTTATTTATGTATACTTATATGTAATAAAATATATTATATGTATGTATCTATACATACATGCACTTTATTTAAAAAGAATAAGAAGAAACCTCTACATACTATAATATTATTAAGAGAAAAGTTTTCTTACATGTTTTTTCTTATTACAAGAGGTGAAGACTTTGATAAAAGTAGGTATAGGCAAAAAAATTAAATTAAATTAAAATAATCCATACTTTTTTAATCACACAAATAAACTGCTGTCAACAGCGGTATGTATCTTTCAGTTATTTATGCATATGGAAACATTTCTTTAAAGAATTAGAATTTTATTGTGCATGCAGTGTTTTAATAGCTTTTTAAAATGTAATATATTGTGAGGATTAAACAGGATAAATTATTTAAAAATAACTTTTAACATACTACCTGAGAGTTTCCACTAAATAAAAGTTAGTTATTATCATAATTATTTTCCTTTTGTATCAAATATCATTACCTATTTTATTTCCAGTTATAAAACATCCTATAGTGAATATTTTCACGGGCATAGTCTTACATATAGACATTATTATTTCTTGAATATAGGTCCTCAGAGAAGAAATGCTAGGTTGTAGGATGTTCACTTACTCATTAAGCAACTCTTTATTTTGTATTTACCATATGCCAGGAGCTAGAAAGAATAATCAGAATAAGAAGATGTACTTGGTACCTGCTGTAGTAGAGCTTACACCCCAGGGAGAGAGGGAAAACAATTACATAATTAGAGGGAACTCAGGGAAAGCAAATGCACGTGGTCAATAAACACGTAAAAAGATACTCAGCCTGCCCTAGTAGGGAACAAAAGGCAAATTAGAATAACAAAGTGGTGCCACTTTACATTCATTCGATTGACAAAACTAACAAATACCAAAAGCCAACCAGGATGTGAAAGAGATGGGTGCCCCTGGAATCACATTGCTGTGTGAAAGGTGAATTATTATTAGTCTTTTTGGAAAGTGATCTGGCCACATTTAGAACAAATAAAATGCACATATACTTTTCACTCAGCATTCTGGGAAATATATCCATAGAAATATGTATGTATGTGTATACATGTATATATGTAAATACGTATGTATTTAAATACATACATTTAAAGAGGATCAGAGTATGCCACCGCCCAAAAAAAGCCACTTTGGCAGAAGGATAATTTTAGTCAGAGGAGTCATCAGAGTGACTCTGCCCTCCCCTTTTCTGCCTAAAACATGGCACACGTTCCCTTTGTAAAGATCTTCCCACTCCCTGACTCAAAGCAAGAGGAGGAGATGAATTGTCCTGGGAGACTGCATTTACTTGATTCTGCATCAACAAGCCTAACCTTCCACTAGTCTCCACATATATGTACTTTCCTACAACTTACTACTCCTAGAAGCCCAAACCCCATTTCCTTCATCTTGTCATTTTTCCACACTTCATCACCCTTTGTTAAAGTGGTATATATACCCTCAGGCCTCCCCACTCCTTGGGTTCTCACTTTTTCCTATAAGACTCCCGTGTCTATGTGCAGTAAACTTCTCTTGTTAATCTGTCTTTTGCCAGCTTTCTTAGCAGGCCTCAGTAACTGAACCTAAGTGGGTAAAGTTTGGGCTTTTATTCCTCCCCTACACATTCAACCTTGTTTATTGCAGCTTTGTTCATAGTGATGAAGAACAGACAGCAAAAGGGGAATTATGGTATAGCCACTACATGGGGATTTTTGTACTTTCATTATGTCTTATATGATATTCCACTGTGTATATGCATGTATATATTCATACATACACACACATAAAAAAATTAGGGAAAATCAGACATATATACACATATGCATTTACACATACATACACATATGTGTACACACATATGTACACATGCATATAGACATGTATGCACACCTATGCATATACATATATACATGTATACATATACATACACAAAGAAATTAGGGAAGGATTGGATTTAAGAATATCCATGAGATATTAACTAAAAAGAAAAGAAAAGGAAGAAGAAAGAAAAAAAGAGTTTCACAATAGTGAAAAAGGTATGAGTCTCTTTCAGTGAAAGATAAGCCAGCAAAAGCAAATATAAGTATAAGCTTGTCTATTTATATGATCAAGGAGAAATGTGTGCACAGAGACCTAGCACAGTATTAATAGTGACCACTGTGGGGAAATGGGATTGGGTAGATGATTAGCTTTTTTCTTTTACACCTTATGTTGTATTACTACTATAAAATACTAAATATAGAGAATTTTAACATTAGCAGTTTAATTACTAATAAAATAGTACAGAGAAGATTGAGGGTGTTCCGGGAGCTCAGAGCAGAGGCACCTAGCACTGCTCCTGTAACATCAAGAAGCATTATCCATCCAATGGGCTTGATGGAAGCCAGTTTCAGTCCAGGAAGCTGTGAATGGGCATAAGTAGCAAGTTGTGGTCATTGTGTTTAAGTCAAACACAAATGCACATCTGTGCAAGTCAGATATTATTCACTTACACAGGTGCCACCTCTCAGGCTCACTGTAGTTAGTGAAAGAATTTCAACTGAGGCACAGAGTTTAAGACAGATTATATGTACTACAGAAAAGGGTGAGCTTTCAACCCTTGGGCATTCCCTCTCTGATCCTCAAGTGTTTTGTCTACATGGTGGGTACCTTCCCTTGGCCTGCCCTATAGGATTGTCAACAGGATCACATGAGACAGAATACATGAAAATGCCTAGCACAGAACCTGGCACAAATGTGTCATCTGATCTGAACCTGCCCAACCCCGTCTTATGGAGCTGTCATGAAGAACAAAGGAGGAATGGATATGAGGGCGCTCTGGAAAGTGTGAGGCATGATATAAAAAGCAAAGCCATAAGAAAAACAGCACGAGAGCCAGTGTTAGAACCCGAGGACCTTGGCATCCATTTCAGATCTTGGATATGCTCCTTGCACTGTCGCCGTGAAAAGTTTAACCAAGTTCAAAAAGTTGATTACTTGTGCAATGGCTGGGAGAATGAGGAACTGGCTGAGGTGAAGTACTCTGAAGGAATGTCTGGCAGAGTCCTTATTTCCAGAACTTTCCAGCACTGGCAGGTGTGAGATTGTGCAGTCATGGAGAGCCTTGCCAGGGAGATTCAGTGCTAAGTGCTGAACACGAAGGGAAAGTCCCTTGGTGGGCTGTGTGTGCCGTTAAAGGCAAGTCACAGAAGAGGATACAATAAATAGTTCCAGAAACACTTTGCAGGCATTGAGACTTGGCCAATTACAGAGCTAAAGTGTTCTGGCCAACTCTGAAGTGCGGAGAGAAAAAAAAAAGTGATGAGACAAAGCTTGTCTCCTAGCGTTCTTTTTATAATGCTCTGTGTGTACCCAGTGTCTCATAGCACAAGGTGAAAACATTTGAAAAGAAAAGGGGAAAAAAAAGGTACTGCTTTATATTCATGAAATTGAAGTCTTGGAGTATTATCTCTATCCCCTGTAGCCACCTAAAACACAGCATGTGTTCCAGCCTCCTTTCAAACCCAGCTTTAATTTTGCCACAGTTTTCTTTTGTCGCCTGCTTTGACCTTGAAGTAGGAATCTGTGTGCAAACATTTCCCAGTCCTTGTCCTTCTTAGAGGAGAAATGGAGCTGCTTTGATGGATGGGTGCACCCACCTGTGGCCCAGGTGTGGAAGGGGGATGAGGCAAGGGCATCCTCCGGGCTGTGGGTAGAGTGGGGTCAAAGGACAAAAGTGCAAAGGGTGAGACTGTGACCAAACATAGATACTGGGGTTCTGAGTTCTGAGGTAAAGTCTGTTCCTGGTCTGCCTCTCTCTTAGCTGGTCTTTAATCTGCCCCTTCTTGGCTTGGTGACCTCATTATCTTGCGTCAGGTCATGGTGGAAATCCTGTGAAATCACCGACCTCAGACAAAGTCCCCTCCTGTTCTTACATCCTGTGGTCAGTGGAGGTAGGTCTAGGTGGTCATTAATTAGCCTTCTAGTAGTGCTGGCTGTTTCTGTTGGCCACAGGCACACAAAGGCTTCGGTGTAAAAAGAGCAACCACTAATCACAGCTCCATAGTTTCCTGGATTTATGGGAACAGACTTTCAGAAAAAAGTGAAGGGTCCTGTGTATTTATTGGCTTTTTTTGAAAAAAAAAAAAAGAAAAATTAGTCATAAAATTACTATTGGTAGAAAGTCAGCTCTCTGGGAACATTCTAGGCCTCTGTTCTGTTGCTGTTTATGGGGACAGGCAGCTTTGTTTCTCAGGGCCTCCTCTTTCATGTACAGAAGATGAAGAGAAAGTCGGACGATCGCCTTGGTGTCTCTGGCAACAGTTTAGGATGACCAGATTTAGCAATATTTGGGACACACTCCTTCTGAAAGTCCATTTGTTGTTTATCTGAAACTCAAATGTAACCGGGTATTCCGGATGGTATCTGGCAACCCTATGACAGTTCAAATATTGTGGGGAAGGGAGTGACTAGGCCAGGTCCCACTAGCTCGCTGGTGGCTTGGGGGACCGGGTGGAAGGTGCCCATGGGCATGGGGCTCCCTCCCGCCCCCATCTCCCTGGCTCACCCTGGTTGCAGAGCAGGAAGAGGCCTCACTGTCCCAGGCAGCTGGTCTCTGATTGGGGACACTGCAAACTACAGTTCTCTCCAGTTCTTTTCAGGCAGAAATCTCAAACTTATATTTCATTTGGCTTCATTTCCAATCTGTATTGTTGTCTTTAAAAAAAACAAGAACAAAAACCAAAAAAAAAAAAAAAAAAAAAAACTAAAAACAATTGCCTTTCATGAGGAGGAGTCAATTATTTTTTTTCTTTCTCTGTGGGATTAAATTCTAACACATGAGATCACTCCTCAACAGAAAATTGGACGAAAATTCACTCTGGGAGGGTGACATGTCCAGCACCTCAGTGCAAATAAAGAGGACTTGAAAAGAGAAGTAGGATTTGTCTTAAAATGGGGGGGGGGGGGGCAGGAGGGAATGACGTCTGTAGAGCATTTGGTAGCTTACACATTTTCTCTCTGACATCCTTTAATTCTTACAGATCACCCGAGGAAAGAGTTAGTGTATTAGTTCCGTTCTACAGGTGAGGAATTTGGCCTAGAAATGTTAAGTTTCTCACCCAAGTCACCCAGCGAGTAAATAGTGACTGACCCAAATTACCCGGCCAGTCAGTGCAAGAGCCGGGCCCTTGAGTGCTGGTCACCTTGCTCTCTCTCCACTCCACTGCGCTGCTGTGAGGCCTCTTCACGAAAGGAGTCACACATGCAGGGGGTCCCTGTGGACTTCAGAAAAGTTCGAAGCATACCTTTCCATGCTTCTGGTAACGTGCCTGTCTCTACTCATGTCCCATCTTGCTTCCCTACTCGTCCAGCCCCTCCATCAAGCCACAACTCAGAGGCTGCAAGAGCTAACTGGTAAGAACCAGCTGGTTTGGTGAGCATCAATTCAGCAGGTGAGGAGACCGCGACATTCGAAGTTAGGATGCAGACCTTCAGGAGAGGCCTTACTCTGTTCCTCTCCCTCCAGTGATTAGACTGAGCTCCACCCAAGCAGCTCAGAAAACACTCAGAAAAGCTCAAATTCCGGGTAGGTAAGAAAGAGCATGTGGCTTAAGAAAAACAGCTCATACTTTCCTCTTCTCCCATTGCTGGTATGGGAACCAGCACTGTGTTGTTTGATCCGGGACTAGCGATACCTCCCCAGCCATTGACCCAGTTCACTTCTGTGGTGGGTCTCTGGTTGGATAGACTAGGTTGGGTTCCAGGGGCGGTTTGTGCAGCAGACTAGCAAACTGACCAGGACTCTCGTTATACCAACTTTGCCATGCTGCTCTGAAAAAGATCAGCTAGTTTTAGGGTTTTGGATGCTAAATAGCATCGTCTGCTTTTAGATGGGTAGCCAAATGCTCTCCTGTTGCATTCCAAAATATGTGCTCCTGGTTTATCGTATTTATCCTAATTTCTAAAATTGGTTTGTTTATTTATTTAGCCCCTGAAAAATAAATCACCCTCATCCCCTGTGCTCTGCGTACACAGCATTTGTATTCATTCATTCATCCATTTGGTTAGCTTTTTTATAGATTTATATTGTTTTCGATCACTTATGGGGAAGAGGAGAAACTCCTGAAACCATGCTAGATGAATGACTCTAAGAAAATGCCTACCTGCTGAGCTTATGAATGATGTTTTCAGTTTCTCCTTTTACTCTCAAAAGTATGAACTCCTTTTTTAAAAAAGTTGAAAAACTTCCTCACAGGAAAGAAACCTTCCTTGCTACATCCACAAACCCATCTCTCCCAGTGCCTACCAGTCTCCTCTCTTCCTAGCTGTTGACAAACAACACACATTAACATAATTGAGATAATTAAGGGCAGTGCCAGGTACTGTTATCATACAGGCTTCTGCAGTTTGGGGACTGCCAACATCGGCTCCCCCGAACAGCCTGAAGGCGTGGGGATTAACACCTACCAAGTGTGGTGGCTTGAATATAGATGAGGGGAGGGAGACAGGCTGTTTCCTTTGATTAAAACATTACAAGAATAATTATTACAATAGTGAAATGGTTTCAGCCTTCTGTTAAGTTTTTTTTTTTTTCCCTTCTCCAGTTTACTATGTATCTCTGAAACTTTTTTTCATTCCTCCATATGGCAAATGACTGTCATTGAAAATCTCACGGTACTTCAAGTCGAGAACATTTTGTATGGATTGAGTTGGTGGTCCCCAGGATGGGGTGGTTTTCATTGGTGCTGAGGAGAGGAGAATATTACTTTGGGAGACCCAGCTGGCGTTTTATTAAACAATTGTATCAGCTGGAAACGAATTATTGCCTTTATTTGAAGCTACCATTTAGAAATTATATGCTTTTCTCTCGGTGGAAAGTAATCGAGGTGGGGACCAGCCGGGGTTCTCAGGCTGGTGGATTTCTTAACCAGGCCAACCTGAACCCAGACTGTGGCCAACACTGAGGCTCCTGGCTGCCGTTTTTACATCCAGGCTGTCATTGCTTTTAACTTAGAAACTGAGCCCACTGCCACTCTTTTTCTCTGTCTCAGGGTCTGGAATATTTATGATCGGCGGGTATCATCTGGCGTAAATCAAGGGACACATACATATGGGGCAAAATCCAAATATGGTGTTAATGCACCTCTTCTTCAGCTATGATTTCTGCCAATGGTTGCGTGTGGACTCTTGCTGCAGCCTCTGGGCCCCATCTGTGCTCTGCTATAAGAGACAGGCGCCACAGTTTTGCAAGAAACAGGGAAATACTGGCCATAATCTCGAAAGGCCTTGTGATCCAGAACCTGGTTGTGCTCTTGGAAAAAAAAACCACACACACAACAACACACATGTTCTGCCAAAAGTAGCACAGGCCATGTTATCAGCTAATATCGCCATTCTGTATATTTAGTGGGAAAATAAAGTCTATCAGGACAGTGTAATTTAGAAGGGTGGAGAGAGCCACATAATTTCCAGGGCAGGGAAAAGAGTGCTCGTTGGTACATTTTTGGTGGAACTGATCTGTTTTGGCAGTAACTTCTAGTTTCCTTTTTTTTTTTTCTATGCATAATCTTTTTTTTTTTTTTTTTTTGGTAATGGAAAAATACAGCACCAGACCCTAAAAACTTGAAAAGTGACTGCTGAGAACACTGCCTATTGCTTTTTTCCTAGAATTTGCTTACAGCTGCCTTCTGGCTGGATACCTGTTTATTAGAAAAATTAAGTGCCTTCCTCTCAGAAACTTCATTGAAATGGGCTTATTCAAATCCTCGTAGGGGGAGTGCCCTTTGGTCATTTCATTCCTTCAAAATCTGCTATGCCTTTTGACCTAATTGATTGATTAAAACAAAAATAAAAATAAAACAAAACAAAAAGGCCTTCCATGTAATTGTGCAAGTCAGGAACTCCGATAATTTTCTCAGCTAACCCATGCTCCCTGGTGCTCTCCTAGGCTCTATCCTAGCCCTTGTAGTTTCTCGCAGGAGACAAAAATCAACTCTGGGTAAAGCAGAAGCTTCTTCAAAGACAGTGAACCAAGACCAAATTAAAACACTGTCCTAGATTAAATGGGAGAGGGGATAAGGAGATTTGCGCTATGGATTGCAGACCCAGGAAGTCAGCCAGACGGAATCCCATTTTAGTAGCTCAGAAAGGAGCTGTCCAAGGGGTGTCCCCACTGTTCTGAGCAGAGTGAGGGGGTGGATATGAGTTTGGTGGCATTACCTTAATTTTTTCTTTTCTCTGAAACGAAAGTCAAGTCCCTCGTAAATGTCTCTGATCACCTCTTACTCCATTGGTTGGGCCTTTGGGAAGGTTCCCATCCTCCCCACCCACAGTGTGCCACCCGTAATCATGAGATGCTTCTTGCCTGTTCCAGAACCAAGAGAGGAACTGAGACCAGGTCTGTGTGATGGGACACCTATGAGGTCTTGGTACTTGGAGGTACAGACTTGCAGAAGCTCAGTATGAGTGAATATCTGTGTGTGTGTGTGTGTTTGTGTGTGTGTGTGTGTGTGTGTGTGTGTGTCTATGTCTGTGTGAGTGCACAGGTGTGCATTTGAAATTTAACAAAAAAGTACCTTAAAAAAGGAGCACCTTTATTCCTTTCCTGTAACAAATTTCCACACGCTGGAGACTTAAAGCCACAGAAGTTCATTCTTTCACAGTTCTGGACACTAGAAGTCCAAAAGCAAGGTGACAGCAGGGCTGTGCTCCCCCACAAAGACTGTAGGGGAGAAGCTTCTTTCACCTCCTCTAGGTTCTGGGACTGCTGGCCTGCCTTGGTTGGAGTCACATCATCCTCATCATCTCTACCCCCATCTTCACACCACTTTTTCATCTGTGTGTTTTTACTGACAACACTTCTTATTGGATTTAGGGTCCCCTTGAATAATCCATAACCATCTCCTCATCTCAAGATCTATTACTTACTTCTATCTGCAAAGACTCTTTTTTTTTCAAATAAGATCATAGATTCTAGGGATTAGGACTTGGACATCTTTTGGGGGGGGGCACCATCTACCCCACTACAGTATCCAAAACTGTTGATGGCTCACAGGAAAAAGTTTAGAAATAGGTGCGTCATTAGAGATTGGTTGACCAAATTGCATAAATGCCTTTATTTCTTTTGTGTACTTTACTTTGCTTCAGAAAAGTTTTAAGATAGATGCATGAAGTCACACACTCTTTATGAAGAGCAATAATTTGTAGTCTAGATCTATATGTTTCTGGCAGCTTTACCCAGTGGTCTCTGGGACTTGCAAGCCCTTCTTGGGTGCCTCCGAGCATGAGGAGCACTGATTCACAAAAGGTGGGGGAGGATAGTTTTGTTACTGTCCTGCCCACATTCTACCAAGAACCTTGTCATCCCAGGTTTGCTTGGCCTCCTGGGAAGCTTCTCCTACAGTGACTGTCTGCCTTCCTGCAATTATAGACTCCTTAACTGCTTGTTGAATCATGCTCCTTAAACATTTAAGGGGAAGAAATGTCCTCAACATCCTACAATACCCCCTGGTGAGGTGACCAGAGAGGAAGAGACAGAGGACATTGAGTGACAAGCATTAACTTCTTTGGCTTGCAACAGGCAATGTAGCCAACAAGCTCCAGTGGGACTTGTGGCCTAGCTTGTAACACAATAGCCATACTCTGCTCCCCCATGTCTTCTTATCTCTGTTCTGTGAAGCTCACAAGGAACTCCTCTCTTGCACATCTTCTATCACTACACACAGCATCATTAGTAGACTGAGGCAGGACCCCTGTTAGGGCCCTGCCATATTTTAAACTCTAGCTCCCCACAGACAAATCCAAGTGTGCTGGATTCTTGGATTTGATGATAAAGAGTGAGCAGAGCCTTCACTTAGACCTGGAGACCTCAGCTGTGGGCTCCCGTCCTGGTTTTACCAGAGAAAGCCAGCACTGGGGATTTGGGAGCATTCATGCCATTATTAAGAATGTGAATTTGGAATCTTATCCTGTTACTGTTCCTTTACTACTATTCCTTCCAGAATCCTGGAGGGCGGTGGGGTGTTTGCAGATGGGGTTCAGACATTCCTGGGTTTCTAGTCATAAATACCTTTAAGACAGTCATCGAAACCTTTCCCAGGGAACATTTACATCTATGGTTGGCTCGATGAAATACTGTATTCACTGTAACTGGCAACTGTCATCATAAAAAGGAGCATTTCTTTAGACACTGTGGACTGCAACCAAACCCCATGCTGCATCTTGGCTAGTGCCTGTGCCCTCCACTCACGAGATTGCAAGGGAAAGAGGCCCAATCATCAATTTGGATTGTGACTAATCAGATTAGTAATTCCTCCTGCAAGGAGAAGAAACAGAGACACATATAGTGTGAGCAGAGCAAAATGCGTTTCCCTCCTCACTTTTGTGGGTTACCTGCGTTGTACTGAGCTTGTGTCTAGGGTATAGTGGTCCCCAGTTCCATTGAGTTATTGCTTTGCTGCACCAAGATCTGATCAAAATCCATGGTCTGTCTTCAGCGGGCTGCCATGGGCCCTCACCTGTCCAACTTCCCAGTTCAACATTTCTTCTCTGAAATGTCTTCTCTGTAGCTTGCTTTTCTGCTTTACAAAGGCTTTCCTAGACTCCGATCCAAGAAGCATGGAGTCTTGAAAGCTGCTTTGACAGGAAAATAGAAGAGGTCTGGCGTCTGATATGTTTAGAAAACTTAGCATGCTGTAATCCCCACTTGGAAATTCATAATAAACATTAAAAGCCTCCTTAACCTCAGTTAATGCGGGGTTTCCCAAACTTACTTGACTCCAGTACTTCTCTTTCACGTAACTCCTCTCAATGGGGAGAGACACATTCTGGAAAATACTGGCATAGTGGAAGACATGTTGGGACTTTGGAACAATAGACCTGGGTCTGAACCTTCTCTCTGTGATCTCCTAACTATTGGCATCAGGTAAGTTATTAGTGAGCTTCAACTGCCTTACATATAAAATGGGCGTACACAGCACTGGCCTCCTGCCAGTTACGGTTAGGAGAAACAAAGATGTCTGCAAAAGCACTTCCAAAATTGTAACAGGCTGCTCAAAAAGACTTATATATGTACATCTGTAACAGGAGAATGGCCTGTAGGCTAAATCTGTCACAATGCCCTTTGTAAATAAAGTTTTATTGGGACACAGCCATACTCATTTGCTTATGATCATCTGTGGCTGCTGTTGCACTCCAATGGGGAGCTCAGCAGTTGAGACAGAGACCACGAGGTTCACAGAGCCTGAAATGTTTACTACTTGACCCTTAACAGAAAAAAAGTTTGCTAAAAAAGAAAGAAAAGAAAAAAGTTTGCTGATCCCTTTTCTATAATAAAAATCATTTATATTCAAGGACACGTTATGTCTGTGGGAAGAGAGATGACAGATCTGTTTCTGCTTCACTTGAGAAAGTGTGAAGTGGCAATAGGGTGAGGTCCTGGGCCTGAATTCTTGTCTCAGGGCGCCCGGATGGCTCTGCCCTGCCTCTCCAGGTAGATCTAATGGTAAGGTCTCCACATCTAGCAGGAAGGTGGCAAAATAGCTGCACACAGACTTCTTCCAGACAATAGCTTGGGTGATGAACCTGTCTGGACACTGGCAGCAAATCTCTGAAGACTGCCCAACCCCTCCGAGTAGAAGGAGGAGCGAAAGAGCATGCAGCTCGGAGCCGGTGGAGCAAGCAGAGGGCCCGTTTGTCACAAATGCATCATTGCACACTGCAGCTGAGGGCATAGTGTTGCCAAAATCCTTAGGGATCGGAGACAGGCACTCACTTACAAGAGCAATCCTGAAAGTTTAACAGCACACAAGAGACGTCTGGGTGATGCTTCCAAACATCCATCCTTAGGTCCCACTGGAGTGTGAATGAGTGTTTAGGACCACCGGGTCTCCCCTCGTGGATGGTCTGGATCACTCAGTGACACCAGCATTCCGAAAGTCCATCTCAACGACTTTGTGGAGCTCGGCACCCTAAACTCAGCTGCCTGGTGTTCACAGACCAAGCGTGCCAACAGCAAAGCACAAAGGCCAGGGGGCTGTTCCTGGAAAGAAGATTGTTCCCCACTTAGTCAGTGGGTACTTGTGATAGGAGCCTGACCACCAGGAGCTAGATTATGCTGGTATCGCCAGGGCCCCTGTTTCTGGTCTTCACGGTTCCGAGCTGCTAACAGCATCTGGCATCCGCAGCTCGTGGCTGAGGAATGCTTGCAGGGCTATTTGTGGAACCTGTCGCTGAGAGCACCCTGAAGACACCTCATACATGCCCAGCCTCCCCACCACGTGCAACCGTGGAGGCGGGGAGTCTGTTTATGGCAGGAGGGAGGGGACGAGATATTTTGGAGAGTCACCAGGACATTTCACTGCTCTGTTAATCTTTGGAGAATTGCTCTTGCAAGTAGGATACTTACATCTAGGGACGCCCGGGTGACTCAGCGGTTGAGCGCCTGCCTTTGGCCCAGGGCGTGATCCTGGAGTCCTGGGATCGAGTCCCGTATTGGGCTCCCTGCATGGAGGCTGCTTCTCCCTCTGCCTGTGTCTCTGCCTCTCTGTGTGTCTGTCATGAATAAATAAACAAAATCTTTAAAACAAAACAAAACAAAAAAGGATATTTACATCTAGTCCCAAAGGAGTTTTGAAACTCATAGAAACAAAGAGTAAAAAATCATAACTTAGGGTCAGGCTAGCTAATTAGCATGCTGCCCATTTTACCCTGTGGAGCCATCCACTTCCCTCAGCAATTGAAGGCAAAGGGACATCTCCCTGCTGAGATTTCAAGGCCCTCTGCAATCTTGGGAACATTTTTTTGGTCATGACTCTCTGGTCTTCCGCTCCAGGCAGGTGGATGTTCCACAATATTCCACCTCCCCATCCTACTGCTGCCTTCCTGCTCCTCAAGCCTGTCTGCATGGAGCTGCTTCTGGCATCTTGGGGCCCTGTGCTCAGAACCTGAGCTCTGCACCATGTTTTGCATTGAATTAGATGCTATTAGTTAGAGCCCACTTAAAACAAATATACTCTCTTCTCTCTAGCAAGAACATCAGCTTCTTGAAGGCAGAGACCATCTACTTCATTTGAACCTTCCCCACTGATCTAAAATAGTAGTTGGTATACAGTAGCTAGTCAGTAAATGCTGTTGAAGTGGAGAATTCTAGGGGTGCCTGGGTGGCTCAGTTGATTGAGCATCCAACTCTTGATTTTGGTCCAGGTCATGATCTCAGGGTGGTGAGATCGAGCCCCACATTGGGCTCCTCGCTTAGCATGGAGTCTGCTCGTCCCTCTCACTTTGCTCCTCCCCTTGCTCATTCTCTCTCTCTTTTTCTAATAAATGAGTAAAATCTTATAAAAAAAAGAAAATGAGAATTTTGAAGATAGGTTTTGAAGAGGACTCTCTGTCTACAACATTTAGAAAAAGATATGTTTCAGAGAAAAATAGCAGAAGCTCCAGCTGAAGAGGGTTAGCTGTTTTCATTCTAGGAGCCAGGTGTATCTGGAAGGGTGGGGTGGTCCCACCGAGACCCATTGGCAGGTGATCCAAGGAGCCTCTGGAAAGGGACTCACCCTCAGGGAACAGAGAGTAAAGGGTCATGATATTCAGTCAAGGCCTGTAGGCCAGTGAAGGCCAAGGAGGTTTGTTAGTCTCCTGGAGCTGCCTATAGCAAAGTAGCACAAACCAGCTGATGTGAAACCGGAGAAACTGGTTCTCTCACAGCCAGAAGTCCAAAACCAAGATGTTGGCAGGTCTTTGCTCCCTCCAAGTCCTCTTGGAGAGGATCCTCCCTTGCTTCTTCTAGCTTCTGGCAGCCCCAGGCATTCTCGGTTTGTGGCTGCATTACTCTCACGTCTGACCCTGTCTTCACATGGCCACCATCCCCCCCTGTGTGTCTGTATCTTCACACATTCTTCTCTCTCTTATAAAGACACCAGTCATGTTGGCTTGAGTGCCCAGCCTCACGACCTCATCTCAACTCCATTACATCCACAACGACCGTATTTCCAAATAAGGACACAGTCACAAGTATGGGCATTAGGAAGGGCTTCAGTCCATCCTTTTGAGGAACAGAATTCAACCCATAAAAAGAGGCATCTTTAGCAGAGAGTTATGTGTGAGTCTTCAAGATCATTCCTTTCTTTAGGGGCTGAGCTAAATCAAGCCCTTGAGAAGAGAAGTCAGTAAATTAGATTTTTTTTTTTTTTAGGATTATTCATTTATTTGAGAGAGAGAGAGAGAGATTACATGTGCCAGCAGAGGGAGGGGCAGAGGGAGAGAATCTCAAGCAGACTCCACATTGAATACAGAGCCAGTTGGGCTTGATCCCACGACCCTGACACCATTACCCCAACAGAAACCAAGAGTCAGATGCTCAACCAACTAGCCACCCAGGTGCCCCATAAAAGATTTTTTTTATATAAAACCATTGGCTTATATGCTTGTATGGTATATATATTTAGATATATTCATTCATATATGTGCTTATAATAATACTGTCTTGGGGCTGTAAGTGAAATATAGGGAGGTGAGTAAGATTTTCTCTGCTGGATCCTAGAGCCCGGGAACCTGACTGGCAGCTTGGTCTGAGCAGAGGTGGGCTTAGCTACCCCTGGGGCAGGAACTCGGGGTAGGGAGTGAGGAGGCTTGAACAGGGGAAAGAGGCCAAGGGAATTGTCCCTAAGTGCACAGAAGGGAAGTCAGACCTCCCTGGGGACCATAAGGAACTCCCTCCCTCCCTCCCTGCTTCACAGCTCCCCTCCCACCCCCATGCCCCCAGTGCTTTCTTCTTATATTTCATGTATCCTGCCCCTTCTGGGCTTCCCCTTCACCCCTTCTTCCTCATTCCAGGAGCTGGCCAAGTCATTTTCTTTAAGGGGGGAAAAGAGGATTTTCTCCACTAGAGAGTGTCATCAATGGATTTATATAGTTCTACTGACTCAGTCTTTAATTGTGCAACTTTTTTTTTTTTAAACAGGAGGTGGGGGGCAGAGGGAGGTAGAGAGAGAGAATCTCAAGCAGGCTCCATGCCCAGCATAGAGCCCTCACAGGCTTAATTTCACAACCCGGAGATCATGACCTGAGCCGAAATCAAGAGTCAGACACTTAACCCACTGAGCCACCCAGGCGCCCCTCATTGTGCAACTCTTGAGTTGAGTATCTTTGCCTCTAAAAATGAAGCACCACTGTTTATGCTTGGAGACGAACCTTTGCAGGGTGCATGGCTCAGGGTGCATGGCTCAGGTCAGGGAGTTATCGAATCTGTCCCCCGTGCTGCCCCTGCCAGGGAGGGCGTCCTGTCGTAGCTTTAGGTGGAGTGGGAATCCCTCCTGCCCTCTCACTCTCTGTCTCCCTCTCCCACTAATAGGAAGAGGGTAGAGACTCTAAGATGCTTCCAGGTAGTACAAATGCCCTCTAGCTGTAACAGCTCTGAACCCCTGCCCAAAACTGTGTGCATTAGAGCCATAGGCACCTGCCACTGGCCGAGCTGACTTTTAAATATTCCCACTGAGCAGTCTTAACCCATTTTTATTGGGTGTAGACATCATCCTTTCTGACATAAAATAGGAATTAGACTACTATCTGCCTCTGGGTCTTTAGACCCTAATATGGTGCCTTGGGAAAAACTGGGGTGGAATGCTGTCTCTGGTGACTTGGACTAGCCTATCATGGGGCATCTGCCCAGGAGGTGCTCCCAAGGAAGGTTGCACAGGCACGGTTGCACCGGTAGCAAGCACAGCCCTGGCAGTTCCTGCAGAGCCAGGCCTCTGGGGAATCTTCTGACTGGACCTACGGCCTTCAGTGGCCTCTGTCTCCTGACAGACAGGGGGATCAGGGAAGGAATGAGCTCATGCTTCCCCTCCCTGGTCAGCCCGCCTCTGTGCTGTGCACTTGCTCACTCCTCGTCACCCAGGTCCTCAGCAGGCTGGCACTGACAGGGTAGAAGGACACTGCGATCTCAGGCCTGCCAGCCAGACCTCACTTGATGCTTTTGCAGAATGTGCAACCAAGGCATTAGAGGGAACCAGACAAATGGAAAGAATAAAGAAAAGTCCTGAGATTTGGGCCAGTTTCTCAGAAGTGAAGAAATCTTTGTTAACCTGATAGTGTCTACGGGCGATATGTTCTGGCCTATGTTTGTGCTTATGTATTTACTCACAGAGGCTTGATCATTAAATCATGTTATCCCCTAAAGATGTTGTCAGCAGCAACAAATCTCTTGGCATGACATATCATGGCAATAAAAACTGCTCATGACAGGCAGGATGCTGCTGGAGTGCGTAGAATAAATTTTAAAAACTGGGTTAAAACAGTAGGAGGCATGATAGTCAAGCAGAAATAAAAGTGATGATATGAGATCAGCAAATCTAGACCCTCTTTTCCCGAATAATCAGTGAACTATATTTAGCTCTTATTTTTTTAGTGTGTAAAAATGATGACAATGTTGCATTTCTCCCAGTTCCTGCCCAGAGCATCCCCATCTTTCTCAAGTCTGGGATCAATATAATGCAAAAAAGAAAGGAGAAGAAGAAGAGGAGGAGGAGGAGAAGAAGAAGAAGAAAGAAGAAGAAGAAAGAAGAAGAAGAAGAAGAAGAAGAAGAAGAAGAAGAAGAAAGAGAAGAAGAAGAAGAAGAAGAAGAAAGAGAAGAAGAAGAAGAAAAAGAGAAAGAAAGAAAGAAAGAAAGAAAGAAAGAAAGAAGAAACAAAATAAGAGATCATTAATTGATAGATTGATAAATTAATTCAAGAAATTGGATTCAGAATAAATGATAGGAATGAGGGAGGAAGGAGAAAACTTGAGGAATATAAAGCATTGTTTCATGTTTTTAAAGAGTTTCTTGTCACATGACATCAGCCCTGACTTTTCAGCCTCACATCAGTTAGTCAAGATTAACAAAAATAATAAAAATTTGAGTGACCTGGGGCACCAGAGTGGCTTGGTCTGTTAAGCATCCAAGTCTTGGTTTCAGCTCAGGTCGTGGTCTTGGGGTCATGAGATCCCGAGCTCTGCGTTGGGCTGCATGCTGGGTGCAGAGTCTGCTTGAGATTCTCTCTCTCCTTCTCCCTTCTCCCCTCCCCCTGCTCCTGCTCTCTATAAATCTTAAAAGGAAAATTAAAAAAAAAAAAATGTGAGTGTCCTACAATGCCTGTGACCGCACTGCAGAGGCTGTTTTTCATTTAGTCACAGCATCTCCGTTTTATAGGTAAGGAATCAAGAGGCTCCAAAGACTATATGACTTGCCTCAGGTCACGTGACCAGCAGCTGTGGACATAGGCCGAGATCCCATGAAAGGAGCTGGCCCAGGCATTGTGGATCTTAATATTGATGTTCAGCCCTAGGTTTCTCTGGACTGCTTAGCTGTCTTCTGACTTTACCACCTCCTTCCCCGGAGTAACCTGCCAAAGCCTAGCTATGGACCCAAGCCCGTGGGAATAGGCTCCAGAGTTGTCCTGCAGCAAATCTGGAGACCAGGACATTAGGTCGACCTGGCCATCGGACCAATCAGTGGTCCAGTTGCCCAAAGGCCTTCAACCCAGCTGCCCTTTCCCACACGGAGGCAGGCCATGTGGGATGGAACGGGTTCACCTCAGCTGACAGCCCCTGGGGAGTGTGTGGGACCAGGCTGGCACCGATTTTACTTAGACCTAGGGGCCTGTGTGTTCCAAAAGCCCAGCCATGAGATAGACATGGGTTTTTAATCTCTACTCTGCAGTGGGGCATGTGTACTCTGGGCAGGGTGGTTCACTGCCATTGGTAATCCTCTGTCCCCACGTCTCGACGTAGCTCTTTCAAGGCTTCACTTCTTGGCTCTGCCACCTAGTGTAGGTGTGAGAGAGCAACTGTGCTCATCAAGCCGAGTGGTGTTCAAGATGCTTGGGCTGGCTGGGGACAGTCTCCTGGCACCTTTGTCCTTGTATACACAGGGTTTCAGGATGTAGCCCGCCTGGCTGTTTGCATGCCTCGGAATGCCATCTTGTTTGGTCCTGATTCTGTTACGTGATATCCACTGGAAAGTAAACTGAATCCTGCTGCTAAGGTTTGGGAATATGTGCCTCAAAGGAATCTTTCTCAGACAGCTCTCATGGGAGTGCCTAGAAGGGCAGAGACCTGGGACTTGACTTACCTTCCCAGAACATGTGCTGTATGTATGACCGTTTGCTGGTAAATGTTTACAGACCCAGTCTGAGATGTACTTTCACTGTAACACAGCCCTGGTGGTGAGGATGTGTGCCTGTGTGTACACCTGCTATCCCACTGGTGTGCTGGGCATATGCACTAGCCCCTGTGGCCTCAAAAGAGGTCAGCATGCAACTTTGCTCCTCAACTCTGCCTTCAAGACATCACAAAGTAGCTTGAGATCCACCATGAAAATAAACAAGGCCACAAATCAGGCCACAAGGCCACAAATTTTTCCCTTCCTGTGGGGAAGCCGCTCCTTACACTTGTATCCACACACCACTGCCCCCAGCCCCTGGGGTATATAGGGAATGGCCACATTGGTCTAAGTTTGCTATATCATTAAATTAAGTTGACCTACCTACCCCTATTTTTATTCCATAATGATGCTCAAGAAAGGTTTTAATTTGTCTTATAAGAACCCTAGGGTTTTTCAATGTATATGTATTTATAAACAAGGTTTTAAAATGATAAAAGCAACACATATTTCTTATGGGTTAGTGAGACACTACAGAGAAATAAAAACACTGCAAATTATCGCCCTTGGTCTTATCCTCCAAAGAGGCTAATTTTTAAAATAGAATTTTAAAAGCAAAGTTAAGTTGCTTGACCAAGCTTTATTTTTTAAAGATTTTATTTATTTATTCATGAGAGACAGAGAGAGAGAGAGAAAGGGCAAGATACAGGCAGAGGAGAAGCAGGCTCCATGTGGGAAGCCTGATGCGGGACTCGAACCTGGGACTCCAGGATCACGCCCTGGGCCACAGGCAGACGCTAAACCACTGAGCCACCCAGGGATCCCCCAACCAAGCTTTATTTTTAAGAAAGCAAGTCACAGGGGTGCCTGGTGGCTCAGTCATTTGGGCAATCAGCTCTTGGTTTCAGCTCTGTTTGTGATCTCAGGGTCATGAGATGGAGCCCTGCATCAGGCTCCACACTTAGCACAGAGTCAGCTGGGACGGACTCTCTATCCCTCTCCCTGCTCCCCCACCACCCCTTTAAAATAAATAAGTCTAGGAAGGAAGGAAAGATGGAAGGAAGGAAGGAGGGAGAGAGGAGGGAGGGAAGTAAATTACAAGGCCACAAAAGGGAAGCACTCCTTTTGATTATGTTAAAATGACCCTTCTTGGGAACCCTCTTGCACTGTTGGTGGGAATGCAAGCTGGTGCAGCCACTCTGGAAAACAGTGTGGAGGTTCCTCAAGAGTTAAAAATAGAGCTGCCCTATGACTTAGCAAGTGCACTACTGGGTATTTACCCCAAAGATAGAGATGTAGTGAAACGCCAGAACACCTGCACCCCAATGTTTATAGCAGCAATGTCCATAATAGCCAAACTGTGGAAGGAGCCTCGATGTCCTTCAATAGATGAGTGGATAAAGAAGATGTGATATATAATGGAATATTACTCCGCCATCAGAAAGAATGAATACCCACCATTTACTTCAACATGGATGGAACTGGAGGGTATTATGCTGAGTGAAATAAGGCAGTCAAAGAAAGACAATTATCATATGGTTTCAGTCATATGTGGAATATAAGAAATAGTGAAAGGGACCATAAGGGAAAGGAGGGGAACTGAGTAGGGAATAATTAGAGAGGGAGCCAAACCACGAGAGACTCCTAACTCTGGGAAACAAAGAAAAGGTTACAGAAAGGGAGGTGGGGGATGGGTAGCTGGGTGACAGGCACTAAGGAGGACACATGACGATAAGCACTGGGTATTACACTATATGTTCATAATTTGAATTTAAATAAAAATTTTAAAAAGATTTTATTTATTCATTAGAGACACAGAGAAGCAGAGACATAGGCAGAGGGAAAAGCAGGCTCCCTGCGGGGAACCCAATGCAGGACTCTATCCCAGACCCTGGGATCATGACCTGAGCCTAAGGCAGATGCTCAACCACTGAGCCACCCAGGTGCCCCTTAAATAAAATTAAAAAAAAATTTTTTTTTAAATGACCCTTCTTCACTGTTGAAAAGGCCAACTGGAAAGGTTAATTTTCATTCCTTCATGAGCACTTAAATTAGCCACAATTCCAAAAAGAAAAGATGCTTTTCCACAAACTGAAAATAAGTGCCAGTTGCCCTCCTTTTGTCCAGGATTCCAATGTCCAAGAAAATTAGGATTATTTTCTGACTTAGTGTGTTAACAGGAATTTTAGAGGTGACAAATAATAAGCTAAACTGTCCTGACAATTCTTCATTTGTTACATATGAGCTCCCTGAGAAATGGTCCTCCAAAGTGAGTTTAGTCTTTAGAATCATTTAAAAACGAAGGCCTCTTCCAATCAAACAACAGGAAGGTCAGCAATAATCATGGTGTGTTCGAATATCCACACAGGGCAGCTGTCAGGGCCTGGTTGGGTTAGGAGGCACACATCAGGGCACATTTGCTGAGATGTATTTGCTTTGGATCTAAGACTGTTTTAGAAATAAGATGAGGATCCAAATGTAATGAGAGAAGCAGGGACAAGACGCTCTCTTCTTTTTAAATAACACTTATAACTTGTTACCCTACATTTTGATGCTGTCACACTGGGGACTTCAGTTAAACACCCTGGACCTGGCACAGCCGGGGTACCAGTGCATTCTGCTGGCTAACCTTACAATCTTGAAGGGCACTGCAATTGGCCCTTTCCTGGAAGCTCACACACAGTGTCATGAAAATAGCCCCCAAAGGCTTGTCTAAAATCACTCTTGAGACTATTCTAAAACTTGAAGATAAGTTCATTTTTCTGTTCCCGAGCTTGAAGACAAGCCCATAGGAATAACTTTGCAGAAAACTGAAGGCTGTTGGGATCAAACAGAACTCAGAATTGAATTGTCTGCCCTCTGATGCAGGATACAAGGTAAGCATTAGTTCAGAAGACCTAGCAGAGCTCAAATCACAGAGCAGGTGTCATAAAACCCGATTCTAAAAATGCTTCCATCTACCAAGAGTAAGGCTAACGTTCACTATGGACTCAGTAGTAATGGTGTGGCAGTGTAGGTGCATCACTGGTTACAGGTGTGCGCCTGTGGTGTGAGATGTTCGTGATTGTGGGGGAGGCTGTGCAAATGTGGGGCAGAGGATATATAGGAAATCTCTGTGCTTTTCGATTAATTTTGCTGTGAACTGTTCTAAAAAACGAAGTCTATTAAAAAAAATCCCTGTTCTAAGGAAGCCATTCTCAGGGTGGAAAAATGCACCTGCCAGAGTGGTGATATTTCTAATAGGTACCAGGAAAGCCAGGCTCTGAGTGTATATTTGGAGAGGCTCTGGACCTTGAATGACTAGAAATGAGGTGTTTTGTTTTTTTTTTTTTAAGGCAGGAAAGAAAGAAAAATTCATTTGAAAGCCTTTGTTTCCAATAAACACATCAAACATTGATCTATAAAGTTTTCAGTTAAAAGTGATGAGAGGGAGAAGCTGTTTTTTCATTATGGTTCCTCTGAGAGCGTTGTTTTTGGAAGATTTCAGGTATTCTTTTCAGTGTGGTGCAGTAGAAAAGAGGAATAAAGGCCGAGCAAGGGAGGTAGTCAGAGGCTGAGGGGCCTGCAGGGTGACTCCTTCCTGGAAATCCACAAATTTCCAGCAAAATCCAGAAAAAAATTATGCGTGGCTGCTTTGAGTGGCTTTCTTGAGCAGGCTAGGTTTTGTATTCTGGGCATCTTAGGGTGTAACAGGGATAATTCTTAAGGGTTTAAGAGAATAAAAGCAAGAGGAAGCATGAAAGAAAATATGATTGTCAAAAGAAAAATAATTCTAGTAGTGCTGGTCTTCTTAACTGCAGTGGTCAATTTGGGGAATATTGTTACAGCTAGAAGGATCCCTCTGGTGGATATATTATACCCCCTAACCTAGAAATTGCTGACATCAACGCTAAAAACAGATGGTTTCTAAATTGGTTTAATAATAGAACCCATAGTTATCACACAAAAGAACTTCAACTACTAAAGCGATTTACTCTAAAATGATGCTCAGAAGGTATGATGATAAAAGACAGGATAGTTCCAGTTAGGTGGGAAAGTACTCAAAGCTGTTAATCTTGGAAGGTTATTATAAAACAGAGAACGCACCTGGGGATTGACTGTGTTTATTATAAGAAGGTAGATGTGAAGGGCCCCTGGATAGCTCAGTCCGTTGAGTGTCTAACTCTTGATTTTGGCTCAGGTCATGATCTTGGGGTCCTGGGATCATGACCCGTGTTGGGCTCCCTGCTCATCAGGAGTCTGCTTGTCTCCCTCTTCCCCTCTCCCTCCCCCTGTTCATTCTCTTTGTGTGTGTCTCTCTCTCTCAAGTAAATAAATACATCTTAAAAAAAATAAAATAAAATAAGGTACATTGAGTCACCCTTGGAGGAAGTCATTACATCTTTGAACTTGGCCAGAAACTCGTATCTCCCCTCAGTGATTGTTCTCCAAGATGGTTTTGATAATACTCACGGCTTTTCGGTATATCCACAATCAGACAAGAAAGAACGTGACAAGATTTTAATGCAATGCTCAAAGATACTTTTGGATGAAACATATCTGTGGTAACTTTCTTTCCTGCAAGGGATGGAACAGATCTGAAACATCTTTGTGTTGGATCCGTGGAGACTGGGAAGGATGCTGGGGAATGCAGGTACTTCAGGAAGTGGATAATTGAGCCCACACATGTGCAGGACCTCTGAGGTAGCAGGACCTCAGGAGTGTAGCAGTTTAATTGGAGACGACCGTGTCATGATCCTGATTGATAAACCTGGAGCTGAGGTAGGGGAGCCAAAAACAGGTCCACTTGACTTTGAAGGGACTATGCATGTAGACCTGGGGAATGATAGCAATATGACTACCACTAACTGAGGATCAGGCCCTCTTTTATTTTCCTGGGCCCAGAAGTGTTTTCTAACCAGGTTGGTTACAGCTGCTTGAGCATCTGTATCAAATTCTACTTTCATCGACCTCCTCCCACTCTATTTCCAGCCGGCTTCAATCTATTCCTGTCTTCACTCAGGATTAAGCTCTTCTTGTCCACAACATGGACAAGCGGACAAAAGTCCGCTCTAGCTTGACTTTTAAGGAAATCTTTAGTGTAGTGCTTCTCAATTCTACCTGTTTTAAACATAAAAATGCCCATGTTCCAAATGTAGATTCAGGTAGTATGGAGAAGGGTTGGGTATTGAATTTGGATTAACACATAGTCCAGTTGATTCTAATGTTGAGCCAGAGCTGAGAACCATTGCTCACCTGAGTCTCCATCTAGATTCTGTGTAGGGTTTATCTTTGCTTTTGTTGCGTTGACTTATATTGAATTGGTCTTGCATTTACTCTCCAGTCAGCCTGGGTTCTAACCTCTGGTGACTTTTTGTTTTGTCTCTCAACCCACTGCCTACCTGGCCTCTGAAACTGGCATTTTACTATGCAGGACTTCTTGAATATGGTTTTTCCTAGAGAAAAAACCAACCATGACAAAAGCATTTTTGTGATTCCAGTGACCAACACATGATTTTCTGGTTCCTTCTTAAGTGTCTGGCTGTGAGACATTAAACAAAGAGGATATGTGGTCATGGGAGCATCTGGGATCACAACCTCAAGGCTATAAAAACAAGTCTTCAGGGTTCTTGCCATCTTCATGGCTTCTTGAGCTCTAGACACAAGAGGGAGCTGGAAGGTGGTTGTATGGTGTCTCCAACTCAGAGACATCACTCCAGTTGAAGAACTTTATGCCCCTTGGAACAGGGAGATAGACAGTCTGATCAAAGTTCACACTTTGCCTTAAATGTACAGCCACATGAAGTAAATTTTCCATGAGGCAAAAAATACCCAACCTCTACTGTAGGGCTCCTGTGTGTTGTTTAAAATCCTCGTTTTATTATTGAGAAAACAGAAAGGACAATGTATGGCTTCCAGAATTTGGAAATAAGGTAGAATGCTTATAAAGTTTTATTAGGCCTTACAGATATCTTCCTCATTGAGTTGATTACCCTGAGGCATGGGCCATCCAATGAGGCTGTTAAAAAAGAGAGTGAGAACTTTCCACATGTCAGCAGCTTTAGTTAAAATCTTCAGGAGTCCTGGTCTCTTGAAAGTGAGATGTTAAAAAAAAAAAGTTGGGAAGTTGTGAGCTCTTCTTTGAAATTCTTATTTGCCTTTGAACCTACTCTTCTGCCTTAAAGAGGAGAGTCGGGAATATCACCCAAAGCCAGAGCTGACTGGAAGAGATTTTCAGTTCTGCAAAGCTGACTTGCTGTTTCATGGGATTATTTCTTCTTTCTTAAGTATTTTTTCGATGTGGTGGTTTCAAATGATGGTTTTCCTTAGCTCAGATTCCATGATCTGATGCACCACCCCCTAGGCTATCAATCTGCAATATAGCTTTAAATACCTGGATAAGTATGGTACTATTAAAAAAAAAAAAAACCAACTCCTGAGAAGACTAATAAGTTGTCTTCAAAAGGTATTGAATCATATACTTGCTAAGTTAGGCAGAAAGATTGCTTTAAAGCAGCTTTATTCATTAAATTATTCTTTGCTCAAAAAAATAAATTATTCTTTGTTCATTCTGTGAAGAACCCATACAATTTAAAAATAGTTTTCTAAGGCTTGCCCCCTTTGTAATTATGCATAGGTACTGGTGCTAATTTTTCAAGAAACTGGGATGAGGATTTAAAATAAAATATGGGGGCGCCTGGGTGGCTCAATGGTTGAGCATCTGCCTTTGGCTCAAGTGGTGATCCTGGGGCCCTGGGATCAAGTCCCATATCAGGCTCCCCATGGGGATCCTGCTTCTCTGTCTGCCTAGGTCTCTGCCTCTTTCTGTGTGCCTTTCATGAATAAATAAATAAAATCTTAAAACAAAAATATGGATGTAGGCTGCCCAGTGAAATTCGACAAAATCAATAGGAAGCTCCTATATTTGCATTCTTAGCGTTGGAACTAAGGAGGTGTCAACACACGTACATTTCTCAGTAATGAAACTTCTAAGACGTGCTTCATAAATGGAAGATCATCAACTGCACTGCAAATTTAATGAGCTCTGATTCTAAAATGCAAACCAAATCCCATATCCCACAGAAAATTCACCTCGCCAGTAATCTAATTTGAAGTTTCAGGCTGTGGGAACAATCCACAGCACTGACCAAATCTGCCTTTTCAGATGCTTCACTGCACAGTGGTGACTGTTCTCCTCAGGTGTCCCTGCCTCTCATACTATTGGCTAAAAGGTACCACTCCTGTCCCTAAGGAGGGTTCTTTCAGACTCACAGTTACCACCCTTGAAATGTTAGCCCCCATAAGACTTTGTGGAAAGAACAAAACAAAGACCCACCTGTCCTCACTCATAGAAAAGAAGGGAGGAGAAGCTCCTTCTTGGCCAGACTCAGCCTGAGTTAAGTGCAGCCAAACAGCATCTCCCTCCAGTCTTCCCTCCAGCCTTGGGGAGCTCCACTCACTTTCATGGAGGCACAGAGACTCTTCCATGGCTCCTCTGTTTCAGAAAATGGGATGGATGCCCTGCATCTCCCCTTCAGAGTAGAACTCCTTTCCATGAGTCCATGGCTTATTCTCCTTCAGAGGCCCCTAGGGAAGGCCACCTGCACAGCATGCTTCTTTCCAGTGTAAAACCACTTCCTGTGATGATAGGGTGCCTCATCTCCAACATGCCTTTTTAAGAATGGCCTGCAATCTGGTGCAAGATGTTTTTCTGGCTCTTTTGATGAAGCACCCTTGTGCCCAGGTGGGGCAGGCTGTGTAAATCTGGAACTTGGGAAAGAGATCACAGCTGGAGACAGGCCTTTTGATCACCCCCTGTGGAGCTGTTAGTTGACATCATGGCAGAGGGTAAGATTGTCAGCAGAGGAGATGGAAAATGGAAACAAAATTCCACAGCATCTGGAATGCTCTGGGAAGGTGTGGACAAGCTCCAAGGGCTTGGTCTCCTGTGTATGAGAGAGAGAGAAAGAGAGAGAGAGAGAGGAGAGAGAGGAGAGAGAGAAAGTATAACAATTGGGAAGCTACACCATGTAGAGAATGATTATGGCCCAGAAAAAGGATGCTATGCAATTTTGTGCAGCTTTTCCTAAGTTAATGAGGAATGCAGGTCATTAAGCCTTTTGAAGCATATTTTGGAGGCAAACAAAGCCTTCTGTAAAAGTTAATTTATAATGATTTATAGACTCGGTACTGAGCAACCGTACTAAGAATGAATGCATAAGGGAGACAAAGACTTAGCAATTAGGGCCTGGAGACAGTAAGGGGCCACCATGGCGCAGTTGTGTGATCTGTGATCCCCAAACCACATGTGGTATAGACACTGGCATGGAGACCTGAGATCAAGAGAGACTGTTTCAGAAGCCACGTTATGTTAAAGGTTATCCCCCTCCCTGCTGCCTTGACCCTTAGAGGAAAAAGAATTGGAGGCATGTGCAAAGCCCACCGAGTAAACTTTGTGATTTGTTTCATACAAGGAGTCACAGTACGCATTATAAATTGAATCCGGGTCCTCAGATTTAGCAAATAAAAATACAAGCTGCATAGCTAATGTTGAGTTTCAGATCCACAATGAACAATTGCTTTCAAGTATCCCTGTCCTGTGCAATATCTAGCCTGTATTTACAGGACAACCATAAACTGGATCGAATTCCCATTAGAGGGCCATCATATCCAACATTCTCGACAAAACCTGCTGTTTTCCTCATAAGGACTCCAGTTAAAGGCCCCTCCAGGTATTGCTGTTGTCCTCTGAGCTGACTTGTCCTCGATGGCTTCACCACATGTTTCTCCCATTTCTCTGTAACATCTCCATTCCCTTGAATACCAAAGGCTTCAAGAAACATTCCAGATTCTCGCCTTCCAAAGCCACTAGGCCCTTCATGTGGTTTTCTATTCTTAATCTTTTCTTCTAGTTTTTACTCATCTTTCCACCCACTCTCCCACCATTTGGCTCTTCAGAGGGTCTTTTCTTTGCCAGGCGACCCCCTCCTGTCATCTGCAGATTCTCTCTGCTTCACACCCCACAGCTGAGAGCCAGCCTTGCCCCCTTCCAAGAAGCAGTTGAAGGATTGTAATCCAGAAGGTTCTCTTCTTACCCTTCTTGCCCCAGTTGGCAAGACAGATCTGAGAAGTCCTCCCTAATGTATTCAAGTCAAGACTTCCATGCCCATGGTGGCCAAGACAAGGAGAGAAGTCTCTCTGACAGAGCACTGTCTCGTTAAGGCTGAGTTCTGCAGGGTTTTCAGTGATGGATGTTTGGACAGGCCCCACAGGGAGTGAGGAGCCAGCTCTTAGCAATCATGTGGTTAAGGCAGAGGCACATCTGAGAGTATTTTTATACTGTTTTATGTCATAATACAGTACTAGGATTTGGGAGGGAGGGGTGTCACATTATTTCCTTAGGATCTCTAGAGTCAAGCTCAAAGCCTAATTTCAAAGAACACTTTCATATTTATTCACCCTGAAATAAAAAGATTTTAATTCGAGCTGACAATCTCGACATTTCATTAGCACTGAAATCATGTAAAATCAATTCATGTCATCAGGATTGTTTACTACAGAGAATGAAATACATATACACACACACATTTATATATATAATCCAAGAGTGGCAGATTTCACCCAGTGGTTATGGAAAGAAGATGCCTTTTTTTTTTTTTTTTGCTACTTGATGTACTTTTTTTTTTGCTACAAGATGTACTTGATTCCATTGAGTCCTCTGAAACTGGGCTCCTTGCTTTCATCTCTGTGGTGACATCTGAGCATTTCTTGTGACCTAGAGCCCCAGGAGTTCTCTTCTTGGTCCTCGGAGGCATCTCTACTGCTGCCCAGACTGGCAGTGATAAATGCCATGGCTCCCTCTACCAGAGGTCATATCTACTCAGGGTTCTGCTGAACAAGTTCTATCAGTTCAGTACCTGAGGATAGTTTCTGCAGTGACCCAGGGTGCGTTAGATCTGGGCAGAGCTGGGGCAAGCTCCAGGAACCACTCCCAGCTAGTTAAAACATTATTTCCATGTGAGCTAATGCCATTCCTACAGCTTTTTATGGAAACAGCTCAGGACTATCTAGCAACATCTGGAATGACTCTCACTCTTTTCCCCTCAAAACGCGAACACCCTCGGAGCCTTTTACTTCATGGGGACTATTTGCCCTGTTAATGTGATTGTCGCTGTGACCATGTTCATCCACGTGGACACATGACTTGGGACGTGTCAAAATCTTTGAGGCTGAAGCCCAGCAAGGTCTTTTTCAGGAACATGGACCTTTGCTACCCTTCTTCGTTCTCCCTAGCTATTTTTACAGCAGCCCGAGAGTCTGGAGCTTTGGGAAGGAGCCAGATGTATCGGGTGTGTCTGTGCAAACTCAAAGATCTTCGGGGCAAAAAAAAAAAGCAGTGAAAGAAAACAATTTTCCTCCTTTCCTTGGTCTCTAGTAGTTCTGTTAATTAGCCTCATGTATGTGCATGGTATGCTAAACTGTTTTACATTTTGGGCAGTAAACTGTACTTGAATATTCTCTGTGATCTCGCTCTTTGCTCCCTCCCAAGCCCTTTATTCTACTGCCAAATCACTGACCTGTCTAACCTCTGTTGCAGAGATCAACCCTGACCTTCATGGAAATTCCAACCACACTCAGGAAAGGAAAATTTTAGCTCCAGCCAGGCCTAGAATCTTGCAGTGAAGGGAAGCTGAAATGAGATTTTTTATGTGCAATAAGGCACAGTCAAATGGTTGTGACTCAAAATGGTCATTTTAAAGAATTTCTTTTGTTAAAAAATTGGCCCCAGCATTATTATTTTGAAATATATAGCTTTAGAGGGTGCCTGGGAGTTAGATCGTAAAAAAAAAAAAAAAGTTAAAATAATAATAAACTTAATGTTTTTGATAGTGTGCAGATCCCCTAATTCAAACCCTAAAACTTTATAGCAGTGACTATAGTTCTTACATCACTACTATGAAAAACTACTTCTTGAATTATTTAGTCCTTTTTCCAGTCTTCCCATATCCTCTCCCCATTCTGAAGGGTATTTTCAGTTACCAAAGACATTGTTATATTGTTTTTCCATACTTTTAATTCCATTGGCTATGGAGGGCTCATTAAAATGAGGGTGATTCCAAAGACTGCTGAAAAAGTATTCCCTTTCTCTGGCGGGGCAGGGGGTGACGGTACCAAGCTATACTATTACACTTACTTGACAACATTATTTGTTGTTGTTGTTGTTTTATTTTATGTATTTATTCATGACAGATACAGAGAGAGGCAGAGACATAGGCAGAAGGAGAAGCAGGCTTCCTGCAGGGAGCCTGATACAGGACTCGATTCAAGGACCCCAGGATCATGCCCTGAGCCGAAGGCAGACACTGAACCATTGAACCACCCAGGTGCCCCCTTGACAAAGTGTTTGATTTCTAGAAAGAATTTACTGTTGGTCTGAGGCCAGCGTGTCTTTAGCCAATATGAAAGGTGACATAGAAGTCTGTGGTACTTAAGCTCCAATCAAAGTAGAGGTTCAGGGTGAAGTTGTCTGCTGCAGCTGCAGGGACAGTGGAACTAGCCCATGGAAGAGCAAAAGGGGCCATCCTTCCATCAGAAGTCTGAGGGGCTCTGGAAAATGGAGTAGAAATCACTATGAGCTGGCTGATAGGAGTTCACAGGTAAAATGCTATTAGCATGAGGCCCTTCACCTGCCCACTCTCTAACTGGCATGTCATGACCCATCCTCTCTTCATCAAAAGCAGGGCAGACAGTGAAGCACATTTCCATATGGAGCACCCATGATATGCTGTGAGATATTCCAGAAGGGAAAGACTGGGCTCTTACCTTGCCACCCAGCCTCGCCAGACAACCTGTGCACTTTCTTAGCCTGGCAAGAACACATCTACCTTCCAACTGATACTTATGTTCTGGAATAGGAGATCACGACTGTGATAGTCTCCGGGGGAGCATGTCCACAATGTAGACTACTTGCCCTTCACCTGCTGAAATTCTGATTTAGTTAGTAGAATACAGAGCCCAGGAATCTGCATGCTCACAAGCCCCCACGGTTTTTGGATGCTACCGATGAAAGCTGTCCTCATTTACACCAGGCTTCATCTGTTGAGAAAATGTTAGGTAGGAGGGGGCGCCTGGGTGACTCAGTTGGTTGAGCTTCCGGCTCTTGGTTTCAGTTCAGGTTGTGATCTCAGGGTCATGGGATCCAGCCCCATGTTGGGCTCCACCCTGGGTGTAGAACCTGCTTAGGTTCCCTCCCTTTCCCTCCTCCTCTGCCCCTCCCCCATATACCCTTGTGTGCTCTCTCCCTCTCTCTCTCTTTCAAATAAATAAATAAATAAATAAGTCTTTAAAAAAAAAAATGTTAGGCAGGAGAGATGGGCCCCAGCTAAGAAGATTTTCTCAAACTCCATGCCCTGAAAGATAGCTTCGAGGATTAATATAGATTATACATAGCATATGTAATATTTGTATGTGCCTTGTTTTTACATTTTAAATATAAATATATGTATACATTTATGTGTTTATAAAATTAAGGTACACACAGACACAACTTTCACTTTAGGCTGGAAAATATTAATGCTCCTTAGTAAAGAGAAGTATTTTTGTATCGTATGAGAATTATTTTTGGAAAAAATGCAGCATGGAGCTGTTCCACTAACTCTTTTAGCTGGATTCTAAAAATCCCTCAAATCTGTTGTGAAGGCTTCTTGCTGCAGAACGTCCCCATGTTGTTATATAAAGAAGTTGTGTGCGGATAGAGGGATATATATTAGCTGTGTGCATATAAGGGAGAGGAGAGGGAGCAGAGCTCTGAATAGTTTTAATTTGGCCATTTGCTCCTCCAGCCGTGCCCAAAGTACAATTGTTATAGCTGAATGTGGGAAGAAGTTAAAAGCCCTGAAAGAGGGGTGTCACATTCATGACACCAACAGCTCATTTCAAAAGCTCAGCAACAGAACTATTTTCAGAATTTCAAAACTGGCACAGATTTGAGGTGACAGCTAGTTAGAGAAGAATATATGAATAGACTCAGGTGGTGTGACCCAAAGGTGGTGTGACTTTAACATTCTAAATAAGACCCCTGGTTTTCAAAATGTACCCCCCCCCATCTCCGGCCTCCCATACCCCACATACTAATTGGTCATAAATCCCCAAGTTCCCATAGTTAAGAACAGTGCCTTCCACTAAAAAATCCCTAAGATTGGCTAGCAAGTGGACTGAAATGCATGTTAAGCCCAAGCAGCAGAGCTCAAACAGTCCTCCCTAATATTCTTATTCTGTGGGTCTGCGTGAGGCCAGGGGTTTACAGTTAACAAGCACCCAAGGGCTTCCTGATGGGAATTCACCTGGATTCCACTTTGAGCCGTTCTACATTCAGGTGTGTGTGCCTGAAGTCGGGTCCTTTCTCCAGAAGAAGAGGGGTGCTGGGCAGGTACACTGTGAGAAGGGCAGGGGACATGTAGGCACGGGCCACACCACCACCTCCTTCACTCTTTCAGTGTGAGCCCTGGAGAGTCATCAGTACTAGCCAGGCATTTAAAAAATAGAAACAGGGATCCCTGGGTGGCTCAGGGGTTTAGTGCTTGCCTTCATTCCAGGATGTGATCCTGGGGTCCTGGGATCGAGTCTCCCATCAGGTTCCCTGCATGGAGCCTGCTTCTCCCTCTGCCTGTGTCTCTGCCTCTCTCTCTCTGTGTGTGTGTGTGTCTCATGAATAAATAAAATCTTTTTTAAAAAATAAAATGAAATATAGAAACAGATGACAAGGAATACAAAAAGCTCCCCACATTCTTAAGGACAATGTAGGTATGGTCGTATTCTGGGAAGATTTTTACTGGGCAAGAGGGTCTGAAATCTTTAACATTTGCAGTTCGGTGAGCAAATAGTAGCAGCGTTTGATCTGGAGAATGTTCCCCTGAATACCCTGCAGGAGAACTGAGGGCGTACACCCTCTCATCCATTCTTCATCAGGAACATGCACCCTGGGAGGTCTGAGGGCCTAGACCCTCCACCATGAGGAAGAGTGCGGCCAAATATGTGGCCTAGACTTTGGGAAGTCTGCCGAGGAGACTGGGAACCAGGTTTATTCTCAAGCAGACTTTCCAGGAACAGTGAGGGCCTCATAAAGACTGAGTCCGTGGAAATGGAAAGGCCTGGGATGTCCCTGGCCAAGTTGAGGAGCCCAGGAAGACCTGAAAGCTGACCTTATCTCCAGTGAGGAGCCTCCTGGGAGATGTGAGGCCTTCCCTGAAAGCAGAAGGGGCATCTCAGCCAGAAAGTTGATGAGTCCTGGCATAGGAGACCTCTCTGATCTGAATGGGACATGGGCTGATGCTCATAAATGTTCCTAGCTGCCTGGTGAGATGCTCAAGTGGAGAAAAATTTGCTGCCAACCCTGAATGCCAATAACTTGCATGGTATATAGGTTATAGTTGTAGTTCAGTCTGCGTGTAAGCATTTCTATTTGTGCACATAACTTACTTTTTATTTATTTGATTGGTTGATTGATTTTTAGAGATAGAGCATGAGCAGAGGGAAGGGCAAAGGGAGACAGAGAGAGAGAGAGAGAATCCTCAAGCAGACTCTCCACTGAGCACGGAGCCCAACACGGGGCTCGATCCCACGACCCTGAGATCATGACCTGAGCTGAAATCAAGAGTCAGATGTTCAACTGACTGAGCCACCCAGGTAATCCCTATAACTTATTTTAGAGCACACATTTGATTATATGTTGGAAATCAGAGTCATAAAAGAAAGTGGGAGAAAATAAACTCTTCCTTTTGAAAAAGGCGATCACATCCAGGAAATAAATTTTTTGGGAGGCGGGAGAGGGTTCAGGAAATAACATTATTGGTGAAAGCAGTTAACTTTCTGTTCTTTAAACAGCAGGCATTGTCTTAGGTGTTGGGAGGAACAGGAATTTAAAGATCTTCATAATCTAAATCATTAGTTTCATAGATGAAGTTCCGCTGTGGCCGGATGGCCTGTTCGTGTGGAACAGCTTGCGGAACTCAGGTCCAAGACTCGGCTCCACAGTCCTTTGTACTGGGCCAGGCCTTCCCCACGCCGAAGCCACAGGCTCAGAGATGCTGGTGGGAAGACACAGGAGAAGGCACCAAGGCTTCCAGCCATCACTTTACTGACTGAGCAAGATGGTTTGGAGAAGAGATTGGAGAGAAATGCTGAGCCGCTAAGAGCAGGAGGAGACTCAACAGGAAAGTTGCCACAGAGTGCAATAGGGAGAGAGCATCCGAGAAAGGTTATGGAAGGAATAACATCAGCTGGAAGGAGCTTGAAGAAAGAAAGGCCTCTGGAGTCAGATGGGGTAGCAGGGGAAGGCCCTGGGGCCCAGGGGCCACAGAAGCTTGAAGTCTTGCAGTTGGTCCAGTGCATTGTCCAAGGTAAGACTCAGAGGCAGGCTGGGAATAGTTGTATGTCAGGTCAGAGGTGTGTCTGTGTGTGTCACCCATGTGCTTGAACAGGTGAGCACCACGGCCGAGCCCAGGTTTAATCTGGAAGCAGCAGAGAGGGCGGATTCCTGCTGGGCAAGAGCGGGGTCACACATAGAGATCCTTGCCATGGCAAAGGGAAGCTTTCGCCCAGGCCTGGACGAGGGCAGTGGCCATGATGGCCTTCGGGACCCACGAACCAGAAGCACAGCTGGGCCTGCTCAGGGAATATTCTGGCTTTCATCTTGGACCTATTGCATCTGAGACGCTGGCAGGTTGTCCCTGGGGAAGTGCTCTGCAGGCGGCTGGAACGCTGGGCCTGATGGTAGAAGCACTGAGTCAGGAGCAGAAGGAAGCATTCTGTGTTTAGGGACAGGGGGAGGGGGCGCACACAAACGGGAGGCACTGGCGGTGTGGGGGGCCGCCGAGGGGCAGCATGACAGAGGCCACGTCAAGGAACTTCAGGGCAGAAGGAGGCAGTGAACAGTGTCACCTGCTGCAGCAGGGCCAGGGCTGAGGGCACTGGCGGTGGCGCCTAGGCCTTGAAGTGAAGGCGGAATTAGTCTCACGTCGAGGGAGCTTATTATGGAAGGAAGGGTTTTAAATAAATGAATGAATAAGTCAATAAATAATGGTGGCACCTGGGTGGTTTGGTCAGTTGAGCTTCAACTCTTGATTTTGGCTCAGGTCATGATCTCAGGGCCAGGGGTTCAAGCCCCACAGTGGGCTCTGTGCTCAGTATAGAATCTGCTTGAAACTCTCTCTCTTCCTCTGCCCCGGCCCCCACTCATGTTCCCTCTCTCAAATAAATTAATCTTTAAAAAAATACATATATATATATATATATATATATATATATAGTCATTCATTCATTCGTTCACATGAACGTTGGAAGGACAGGCCTTGGCAGGGAAAGGCCCACTGTCCATCAAGACAGCGTGGAAGCTGCTGCTGGTGGCACAGAGGAGGGAAGGTAACAGAGAAAGGATGTTGTCTGGTGGGCACAGTGGGTGGTGGCTGCACAAAACCGTGCGTGTACTTAATGCCGCTGAACTGTACACTTAAATACGGCAGAAAGGTCACATTGTCTGTTGGCATGCTTTTCCACAATGACAGAGGGAGAGAATGATAGTCTTCCAGTCGAGGAGATACCAATTTTTTTTTTATGCTGCCATGTTTCCAAATCAGAGCTTGCATTTTGCACATTAGCTCCTTTGATCCTCACAACAACCCTCTAGAGTAAGTAACCTCCTGAAGTTCGGACAGTGAGCAAGTGGCACAGCCCCCATTAGCCCGAGGCCTCTCTCTACTTGCAGACGCCGGGCTCTCCTCACGCCCCTACTCTACCGAGTGTGTGCGGCTTCACGTTCACCGGTGATCATTCCAAAGCAGTCGTGGAGGATCGAAACGCAGGCAAAACCCTCAGAAGGTTTACAACAGGCAGATCTTCTGTGTGCCCGTGAGAGACAAATAGTTGGTCCTCCCCGCTCCCCCCCCACCCCAGCATTTCATTGTCAAGTTACTTCCATTTGAGCCTAGAATCTTTTCTTTTTTTGCAAACGGCTACTTAAAATGACCTTGCCCAGCAATCTATCCTTTTTTGATGATGGGTGGATTGGAAAGCCCTCATGGAAGCGCCACATATTGGGTTCCATTTGCGGCCATCCTTTCTCTCCTTTTAAGCACCAAATGGTATCTTTGGCACTTTGCAGTTTGGACATAAGGTGTTGCCTTCAGGGGCACAGAGTGAAAGCCATAATTTTCTGCCCTGCTTAATGCTAGTATTCTAGACTTCAGTTTTGCTGTTTATAAAAATTATTAGGACCGGTAGTATGGGGAGCAGCTTTCGGGGTGGAGTTTTGTTGAAATTCCAGCATGGGAGCTTGGAAGGGAAAAAAGCCAGATCAAAGCGAGGTAACGTAAGGGAAAGTAAATATAAGGAAACAGGCTGGAGTGAGGATGATGAAGTGCCAGTCCACCTCACGGCATATTTCCAAGAAGAAACGTATTTTCACGATCGGCTCACATGTAAGTCGTCAACCGGATGGATTATTTTGGCAAGAGTCAGTTCAGAAAATCTGCTTGATAATACTCACCCAACCTGCATGGCTTTCCTGTTGATGTTACTGTTTCCCAGCAGAAGCCAGTGTCCCTGAGCCACAAGGAGGGTGCGACCCCAGGCAGGAAACCTTCCCAAATGGGCCTGCTCTGGGTAAGGCAGAGGTGGTTCCATTGGGGACCTGCTGGAATGGTGTTCAGTCCTGGCAATCACAATCATGAAACCCAAAGAAGTCAATTGGTGCATTGAAAGATCCCCTGCCTCCTCTCCAGACTCTTGCTGAGCCCTTGGTAACTGATCTTATGAGTAATAGATTTTAATATACTGAAGAGTTGGATGCAGGATGACTATTGCATGGCAGAGGGAATGTTGATGTCAAGGCCTCAGATATTATTTTTCCTTAGTTCCTTTTACATCTGTGATGCTTTTAGAGTGGTGGTAGCACATGGGGGAGAGATGAAAGTGACATAAAGAATATGGTGTGATGGTTTTATAGGAAGTTCAAGAAATGGTGGTAAGGTCCCTCTCATCTTCATCAGATCACTGCTGTGGAACTAAATTAACCTAGAATCTAAATTAAAAAAAAAAAAAAAGAAAGAAACTAAATTAACCTGCTAATAACCTGATGTGGGGGCACTTGGGTGGCTCAGTGGTTGAGCATCTGCCTTTGGCTCAGGTCATGATCCTGGGGTCCTGGGATCAAGTCCCCCCATTGGGCTCCCTACTGGGAGCCTGCTTCTCCCTCTGCCTATGTCTCTGCCTCTTTCTCTGTGTCTCTCATGAATAAATAAGTAAAATCTTAAAAAAAAAAACCTGATGTAGATAAGACTTACCTAGGGGTGAATGAGTGAAAACAACACATTTCACTTTTCATCATAATGAAGATTCCTGTTCAAACTATGAGAACCTCACACATCACCTCACAGACACAAAGCAGGTTGGGAACCTGTCTAGAATGTACATGGTACCTACACTCTTCATGATCAGAAGGCCCTGTTTGTCAATCACGATGTTTTCAAATACAAAGACATATTGAGTTCTCTAGGGCTGGGGTACAAAGGACCCCACAGACTGGAGGGCTTAAGCAGCAGACATTCATTGTCCCAGATCTGGAAGCTGGAAGTCAAGAGGAAGGTGTTGGTAGGATTGGTTCCTCCTGAGGCCGGGAGGGAGAACTTGTTCCAGACCTGTCCTCTAGCTTCTGGTGGTTGCTGGTGATCTTTGGTATTCCTTGGGTTTGAGAAGCACCACCTTACCTTGGCCTTTGCCTGTGTGTGTCTCTGTGTCCAAATTTCTCCCGCTATTAAGGACAACAGTCCTGGATTAGGGCCCACCCTGTTCCTGAAAAGTATCTTAAGTAATTACCTTTACAGTGATCCTATTTCCAAGTAAGTCCACATTCTGAGGTGCTGGGGGTTAGAACTTCAACATATGAATTGGAGTGGGGGGCACATAATTCAAGACATAACAAAAGAGTTGGTCTCTTAACTTAGAAGGTTAGTAACTAATTTATAGATAATATAGGCTCTTCATTTTTTTTTTTTTTTTTTGTCTTCCCAGCTTCTTATAATAAAGGTTACTAAAGAAAAGGTGCCTGGGTGGCTCAGTCGGTCAAGTGTCTGCCTTTGGCTCAGGTCCTGATCTCAGGGTCCTGGGATTGAGCCCCACATCGGGCTCCCCGCTCACTGGGGAGTCTGCTTCTCCCTCTGCCCTTCCCCCTAACTCGTGTTCTCTCTCTCCAACTCTCTCTCAAATAAATAAAATCTTTATTAAAAAAAAAGAAGAGAAAAAAAAATAAAAGTCCAAGCCAACATATCTCACTTTGTTGCACTAACTCCAGTAACAAGTTGGTGGTCACAGTGAGGCTTTTAATTCCTCGTGGTGTAGGTGGCTTCCCATCAAAATGACGAATAATAGGGTGGTGGCCGTGTCCAGAAGTGCCAGAACTAATTATAAATGACAATGATGAAGTAAGCATTGTCATCCAGTTTGACGTCAGGAGGCACAGTGTTAGTGTGTCTAGTTCTAATGATGCTCACTGGTGTGGGATGTGTTTACTTGACACCGTCAGGTAGCACAGGTGGCACTTCTAGTCCAGGTTGACCCGAGGCTGGCTGTGGAGCATCCCGGGAGCATCCCCGTCTGGAGGCCCGGGACCCAGGATGGTGCTGACGTGCTGCCTGTGCTTGAGACATGCTGTCGTGCCTTGAGCAGATGGGGACAGAGCTGGTGGGCTTTCACACCCACGAGCAGACCCGTTTGCAGGTCAAAATGTGACACAGCCCTTATTTTTTGGAAAACAAAACAAAAAAACACCTCTTCCCTCCCACACTTCTCTGCCTTGTTTTCTTTCTAACTCACTCTTAAGATCTCATGTTAGACATACCGCCTTGCCCCCTCTTCCCATCTTATTAACTGAGTTTTAGGAGAAGGGATTTTAACAGCTTTCTCCTGGGGAAACTGAATTCTGGAATTTCGACCACCAGAGTCTTTCCAGAACATTTCAACCCTCAGCAGAGAGTTTTTAAGGTATCAAGGAGGAGATGTTTAGAAAATGAAATTTCATTTTACTAATTGCCATGCTGCCCAGCTTTTAGAGGGCTGTGGTTAGGATTACGGGAGCGAGGCACCAGAGTGGATTACAACACAGCGCTGACCTTTTACCACCCAGCCCAAGCTCCAAAAACAAAACCAAATCCCATCTTAGTAAACCGTACCTGCGTCTTTTCTGGGAAATGCCCCAGAATACAAGCTTGTTTGTTTTTTAAGATGGTTTTCCTTGCCTGGGAGAACAATCCTGAAACTTAAGTCAATAATGTTCTCATAGTACATAAGCATTTTGCCTCGTCGGGTTGAGCTTGAGGTTTTTTTTTTTTTTTTCCCCCTTTCCTTTTTTTAATGCACATCAAATGCTTTATATCACAGTTTGTCCTGGGCAAGTTATGCAATCTTAATCTTATAAATATGAAAATTAAAAGGCGTAATTAGAGCTAAAAGCGGGACACTTTATTTTTAAACCCAAGGAAGCAAAAACAGCAACCGAGAAGAAAAGAGTCTAATTAGGGCAGTCTCTGGGGCAAATGCACGTCAGCCCTGGTTCCTTCTGCATTTTTTCGGCGTCCTCTACCTCCTCCCCATGCTCCGGGCCTCCTGTCCCTGCTAAAGCTCTCCTGTTATCATTCCGTCCCAGCTCCTTCTACCAAAATAATGAGCCTTTAGAAACAAATTTAATCTGTGTAACAATGTACTTTTCCCTCTCTAGAATAGAGGGGGTTTGGGGATGAGGAATTGGAGGTGTCAGGTAAGGGTGGCCCTAGGTGGCACAGGTCCCCCCCCCCCCCCCCGCCCCGCACCGCCAATGGCTCATAGCCATTAAACATGTATTATGTAGGTGCCTGGGTGGCTCAGTCAGTGAAGCATCTGCCTTTGGCTCAGGTCATGATTCCAGGGTCCTGGGATCGAGTCCCGCATCAGGCTCCCAGCTCAGCGAGGAGCCTGCTTCTCTCTCTGCCCCTCCCCCTCCTCATGCTCACACTCCCGCTCGCTCGCTCGCTCTCTCTCAAATAAGTAAATAAAAATCTTTTGAAAATATAAAATTAGATAAACGTGATTTTTGCACTTAGACGTTAACTCATTTGTGTTTTGTAACAACCCGTGATGAAATGTGCCGCGATTTCATTTTACACGTGAAGAATGTGAGGCTGAAAGAAATCACAAGTTACCCAGCAGTCCTGGCAAAGTGAGGATAGGAACCCAGGTCTTTCTGAATGAAACTTGAGCCCTAACTATGTAATAGCCGAGGGGGGGGGGGGGAAGAACCAGGAGAACACAAAGGAAGAGATCATAGCGTCTTCTTGAAAGCAGCATCGTTCAAGAGTTCCAGTATTTTCCATCTTCCTTCTTCCACTGGGTGTGGGTGGGGGGTGTTAGGGGGTTTGGTTGGGGGTGTTCCTGGCCTCAGATGAGGCCTGGGGAAAGGTTAAAACTGGTTAAAAGATCAAATATGTGCATACAATGGAATATCATTCAGCCTTTAAGAAAAGAAGGAAATCCTGCCCTGTGTGACAATATAGAAGAACCTCAAGGATGTTATGTTAAATGAAACAAGCCCCTCGCAGAGGAACAACCACTGCGTGGCTCCACTTACGGGAGGAATCTAAAATAGTCAAACCCCTAGAAACAGGGGGATGCTGGTTGCCGGGCCTGGGGGGAGGGAGGAGGTAGAGCTGCTGTTCAAGAGACCTGAAGATCCAGTTCTATCAGGTGAGCGCGTCACAGAGCTCTGCTGTGCCACCTGTCTCCAGTTACCAGCGCTGTGTCTACCTGAAAATCTGTTAAAGGGATGGAGCCTGAGTGGTAGATTGTGGGGTGAAGGGTGGGGGGGGGGACACAGCGAATGGAGATGCCAACAGGAGCGTGTGCGCTGGACGATCTGGGGTCCAGACCGAGAGAGGAGGGAGCCAGGCCAGGGCTTGTCCTCCCCGATTCCCTTGCCCTCTCCTCCTCCCCTCCTCCTCACCTCCAGCTCATATGCCGCTTCCAGGTGGAAGGATTGCAAAAGGTGTCAGCTGCATCTGTCCCTTTCTATCAGGAGAATGTTCTCAAGGACACTCCCAGCGGTGGTGGCCTTGTGTCTTGGGAACCCAGGGTAGCCCTGGGCTGAGAAGGAGGGGGGTGGGGGAGTCAGAGAGCTGGAAAGGTAGCTGCCAGAGAGAAGAGCTGGGTGAGCGAGTCACCGTGTCTGCTGGCTGCTGTTGCTGTTCACACCTTAGTATGAATAACGGATGGGTTTGCTTCTTATCTGAGGTCAGTTGCGCTGTGAGACAGGAATGTGGAGAGGTACGCAGACTGCAAGGATACCCAAGGTGAGGATAAAAGGAGGGATCGTTTCCATGGACGGCGTGCTCTAAGGAAATGGGTTTCTGAGACGTTCAAATGCAGATTGCTGTGTAGACAGAACAGCTGGATGGGGGGTGGCAGGTGCCCCTAAGGTCCCAGGATCCAGCGGAGGTGATGAATGCAGGAAGGGATGGCAGCAATGATGCGTCCGATTTATTTTGCAATTTTCCCAGAACTGACATTTTTTCTGGTGCACTGGTTGCTAAAAATCTTCTTCAGTGCCTCTCTTTGCTGTGCAAACTGGACTTCCCAGATGCCTGCTCTAAGAAACACACCCCCAGGGCCCCTTCCAGGTGACCTAAGGCAGGGGCTGCAGGTGCAGGGACCCAAGGAACTGACCGGCCCTCGGGGCTTCTGCCCTTCTCTCTGGGAGGCCACCTGGTCCTCACGTTGCTGTAGGGCCTGGGGTGGAGCCACCATGCACCCTGGAGGCTGCCTTCAGTCCCCCAAAGACTAGTAGGGCCAATCTTGAATTCCTTTATCAGGAACAAGACCAAGCAGGAGTTAATTCAGTGGAAGGATCCCAAAGGAGAGGAGATCCTCAAGCATTCCACTGGATTTCTTTTCTCTCATTTTTTTCCAGTTAATATTTTGTCGGTTTTATCTCAAAGTTCCCTGGGCTGTGGAGGCGTGGGTTCCCTCCACCGACCCACCCCCTCCTCCAGCAATGAGGCCCAGGCACAGGGCTTGGGGCGGATGCTGACCACCTTGGTCTCCCGATGGATAGAGCTGCAGGCAGCTCTCAAATGCAGACACTGCAGCTTTGTGGGCACCGCAGTGGGTGACTCGCCAGAGGGTCATCTAAGGAGGAAAGCTGCCATCCTCGGGACTTCCAGTTGACCTCACAGCTGGCGGGCTGTGAAATTTCTCATCTCCACCTTATGCCTTTGGCAACAAATTGCTGGAAGATGAGTTTTCAAACTTGCCTTATTTAAAGAGATTCTATTGATTTATCATTCTCCTGGACTTTCCCAATACAGGAGTGAAGGTGATCCCTGAAAAAGTGTTCATTCCCTAAAGCTGCGACTTCTGAACCTTGGTGTCCTCATGCTCCCGTGTACTCAGCAATGGGCTCTGATTACTGCTTTAAAGTCAAGCTCTCGAGTCACCTGGGTGGCTCAGCTGTTGAGGGTCTGCCTTCAGCTCAGGGCATGATCCCGGGGTCCTGGGATCGAGTCCCGCATCGGGCTCCCTGCGTGGAGCTTGCTTCTCCCTCTGCCTATGTCTCTGCTTCTCTCTCTGTGTCTCTCATGAGTCAAAAAAAATAAAATAAAATAAGTCAAACTCTCCCCTCCAAGGCCAGATTTCTGTATCCAGTAACTTGATAGTACATGCTCGTCCTTGATTACCATAAGCAAAACAACATTTTAAAAAATCAAATCAAATATTTGTAATTTGGGGAAAGTCGGATAATAGAAGACCATTCTATTTCATTTTGGAATTTTGATAGTCTAGTGAAATTAATAGGCTAAAAGAGTTCAATTAATCTTCTTAATTACCAAAATATATTTATCAAGTGCCAGTGCTAGAGAGGCTCCGTTAGGCCTTGTATAAAGAAAACAAAAATACGTCATCTTCTGGGAAGTCATTTTCAATCTAGGGAATGAATTGATATTTTCTATTCAAGTGCACAAATTAATTGCAACGTGACTTGAAAATTAATTGTACAATTGACTGTTTTTAGGTTCGACCTTCTTGTCTCTTTGGTCTCATGTGTCTTTGTAGATACTTCCACCGTTTTGTGTGCCACACTGAATTCCAACTGCACATTTCCTTGCTTATGTCCTCTACCAGCCGGTCAGCAAGTAAATGATTGGGGGTGAATAAATAAATGTCCAGCCATCGGGAGGAGAGTGAAACCGAACAATCAGGACTGAGTTATAGCAGTTGTATGAAGGGTGGTAATTGCTGGAACAGAGATGCACAATCAGGGGCCATCCTGACCCTCCACTCAGATAAGCTTTCCAATCATATGTCCACATGGCATCCCTTCCCTAAAACCACCTAATGCCTCATCGTCATCTTAAAAGAAACCAAGCACCTCATCCTAATCTGCCTGTTGGGCTCCCCCATCCCCCATCCCTCTCCACCTGCCACCAGGTCAACCGTATACATCAGTCATGATAAGTCTCTTGCAGCTCTCGACCTTGCTGTGCTGCTTCCCACCTCTGCACTTTGGCGCATGCTGTTCCCTCTGCATGGACGTCCCCCAACCCTCAACCCCCACCCCCCGTCTCCCTACCTACCTTCAGCATTTCAGGGTCAGCCCAAGGGGTAAGTGCATCAAAATCCGCCCTTCCTCTTCTCTCTCTCCTCCTTGGTGACTGCCTGTGTCCGCTCCTATGATAGCACCTCTCGTTCCACTGGCATTACACAGATTATGTGATGGCCTCCTGGCCACTGGCAGAAGCTAGGTTCGGTTCCTGTGCGTGCCCTGAGGTTCCACAGAGTATCTGGTACGTGGTGGGTGCGAAGTCCTATCTGTGGGGAGAATGAGTGAAGGAAAGGATGTAGATGCCATAGAAGGGATGGGACAAGCGGTGGGGACCACAGGTGTGGAGTGACCTTGAATTCCAACGTGTACATGGATTGAAGAGCAAATTCCGTCTACAGGTGGGTGTCTCCCACTCTCCGAAAGTAGACTGGTCCCATGGAACTTTCTGTAAGCTGAAAGTGGTGTAAAACAAAAAAGGAATCACCATTGATTAAAAAGGAATGCTTTTCTGAGCGTTCTCGGACCTCAGCCTGCTAGGCTTCCTGAAGCCTTAGGACATACTTTGCTCACAGATGCACAGAATAAACCGAGGTAAAATGCAAGTGCTCCCAGACATGGTCCGGGGCTCTGGGGACCCAATGCTGAGTGTAGTTCTCAGGGGAAGGAGCTCCTCGGGATCCGTCTCCCTTCTTGGGGTGCACTTCCTCTGTGAGGGCTTCCTGCAAAACACATGCTGAACGCTATTTTCACATTTTGCCTTTTTGTGTAAGAGCGAAAATCCTCATGATTTCGATCAATTAATGAAAACAGGTCATAATGTAGGTCTTTCGTAAGAGTGAAGCGATGTAATACCCACTTGTGAAAAGTGGAGGATGCCTGTGTTATTTTGGTCCTAGAACAGTGGTTTTCAGGGTAGGATTCCCCAGACTGGCAGCATCAGAGTTACCTGAAAAGGTTTCCAAGGGCACCTGCATGGCTCAGTGGTTGAGCATCTGCCTTTGGCTCAGGTTGTGATTCTGGGGTGCTGGGATCAAGTCCCCCATCAGGCTCCCCACAGGGAGCCTGCTTCTCCCTCTGCCTATGTCTCTGCCTCTCTCTGTCTCTCATGAATAAATAAATAAAATCTTAAAAAAAAAAAAGTCCGAAATGAACATTCCTGGGGCTCCCTCAAGACCTACTGAGGCAGAAACTCTGGGACCGGGACCCAGCAATTAGTATTTTATAAGCCTTCCAGGTGATTCTGAAGCACACTTAGATTTGAGAACACCTGCCCTGGAGAATAAGGAAGTCAGGATTTCACAATATGCTGGTGTCCTAGTTTGAATTCAATACAGATTAATGAGTTTACACAGGCTCTCCGGTGTGAGGAAAGTTGCTGGTGACTCTCTTCAATTTATTTAAACACCTAAGACCCTCGTTCAAATCTATTTATTGCTCTTACATTGGATTTCCCACACCCTTCAGTTTTCTAATGCCAGGACAGAGAGTTCTAGAGGATAAGATCTAGAACTTTTGATGAACATGAAAAGATATATCTGGAATGAAAAAGGCCTGTTTATGTTGAAACAAGTCCATTAGCCTCAAGGTGTGTCATGCCTTAATTGGGGAGGGAGAAGGAGACTGTGGCAGGTAATGGACAGATCACAGATGGGAAGTTAGGAACGCCTGGGTTAGAATCCTACCTGCCGTAATTTAAAGCTGACAAACCCTTTGACTTTCATGGGCTTTAGCTCCATCACAGTGAAAGGGGAATAATAGTCCCCATCCTCTGGGGTTCTTGAGGGGATCATGTTGCATTTAGTGTCTACAGGTGCTCAGCAAATGCTAGCCCCTTTCCTTTCTCCCATCACCCAGTAGAGAACCTCTTTGTTGCACTCGGAGGCCAGGCTACCCTGAGATATTCTAGCAAGGTTTGGTGACAGAGGGACCCTAGGAGGGTTGCCAGATAAAATACAGAGCATTCAATTAAACTTGAATTTCGATGAACAGTTTTTTAAGTTACTATTAATGTGTACCATGCAATATTTAGGACATATTCATGCTAAAAAAAATTCATCATTTATCTGAAATTCAAATTTAACTGGATGTCTTAGGTTTTTATTTGCTAAACCCAGCAACCCAGGATTATCTTATGATAGAAGCAAGTTCACTGGCATAGCTTTTTTTCCTCCCTCCCTAATGTTTTATAGTAAATGCCATTTTTTAAAAAAGACTTATTTATTTATTTATTTGAGAAAGAGAGTGCACAATGGGGAAGGGCAGAGGGAAACGGAGAGAGAGTCTTAAGCAGACTCCTCGCTGAGTGCAGAGGCTGATGTGGGGCTCAAACTCATGACCCTGAGAATAAAGGCCATTGCTGAGCTGAACATGCTGGGCGCACCTGATGAGAGCATCCAACACCGGAAGACACTGGATGATGTGGTCCCAAAGGAGGAGGCCCGTCTGCTTGTCTTGGAGATTTGGGGGAGAGAAGAAAGGAGAGGCGAGGACTGACATGATGGTAGATGCAACTCAGCTTCTTACAGAATCTAGTAGAAGGACCAGGTACCATATTAGGCACCTCTGGAGGTGAGGTTGTGGCCATGGCCCTATTTCTGTGCTGTTGCTGCACAAATGTGAGTCAGACAATGTATTGTTATTTTTTTCAGATTTTATCTATTTATTTGAAAGACAGAGATCACAAGCAGGGAGTGGGCAGAGGGAGAAGCAGACTCCCCACTGAGCAAGGGCACCCGATGCAGGGCTCAATCCCAGGGCCCTGGAATTATGACCTGACCCCAAGGCAGTTGCTCAACTGACTGAGCCACCCAGGTGCCCTCAGATAAGGTATTAAAAGCGATAACCATCCTTTTCTAGGACTCTGTGGTGCTTATTTTTATTCTCCAATCTGGTGTTGGTATGATAACGAGGCTTTACTAAATCTAGCAAACGAGTTGGATCTTCAAGCGCTTGCTTATTTCCACCCCTTTGAAACTGTTTAGCAGTTGAATTATTTAAACTAGAAAAAGATGAGGAGGGAGTTAGAAGGGAGGGCTGCCTGCCCCAGGCACAGCCAGGGGAGGGTGCTAAATGTGGTTATCAAGAGATCAAAGAACCAAAGAGAGACTCCTTTGATCTGATGCTTGTCAGAGTTGCAATTAGATCTTTGAGACTCTGCACTTGTCCACACCCCCACCCCACACCCGCCCTTTGCTTCACTTTGCTTCTCTGTCTTGAACACCTGGAAGTGCTAGACCAAGGCATCCCCTAGAAACAGCCCCGTGTGGCCACGGGAAATCTGAGTGTGCCCTAGGACACGAGAGACGTACACTCTCCTGGAGGAAAACCCCTTTTCTAAACACTGGTGCTTTCATTCATTTTTTTTTTTTTTTGGGAAAAAAGGTAAATGTGAAATCCCCCCACCCCAGTTATACCTGCAGATGCATGTCCCAGTGTGTGAGCTGATATTAATCATCCTGTGGTTTCAGGGCTTTTCCTTTGATACAAACAGGAAAGGTACCAACTGGCTGGGGCTATCTTTTGGTTGCCTGGATTTTCCAAATGTTTGGGGCAGGGGGTCCCCAGGGGAGGTCTGTCAAATCTGAGCAAAGGCCGCTGCAGACCCAAGCTGAATCCTACCTCTTTTTGATTTCTGTGACCTTTATTTTCCAAATAACATAGACTGTACCACTGCGCCGAGAGCCCCGCTCTGTCTCCCCTTTACCCCGGAAAGCTGCTTATCAGGGGCTTTAAGATATTATTTATGGCAGTCTTCTAAGCAACCTCGCTCTCATTCTGAGAATTTTTTACACAACTTGTACTCATCAAGAAAGTGCAAGAATAATGGGGTGCATTTCTACACATGGGTCAAACGCTTCATCCCTATCGGCCCCTGCGAGATACAGGATGTCTGTGGGTTTAACGTTTGTTTCCTTAATGGGCAAGATTTGATATGTGTGTTTCCTAATCCCAAGCTATTGAAATATTGATTCTCCTCCTGACCTGGCCTCCTGGGAACGGAGCCAGCATATCTGCATCTCTGCACTCCACATTTAGACCGTCTTCCTGCTGGCCTAGCCTGTGAACACCAGGATGAGATTAGATTTGTTTGGGGTGGAGAATCTAAATCCCAGTGACATAGCTGTCTGGCTTCATTTCTGTTTGACAGAATGGGGCGGCCATTCCCAACATTTTTGGCCAGTGTTATCATGTGTTTACCCTAATATCCTCTTAGCTCCCCTTTCCCTGCTTGATTTAAATGTAGGTAGGCTATTCGGGGAAAATGAGAAAGGAAATCCTAGTTAAAGATTCCTTTGAACTTCTGAATAGGGTTGTCTGAAAAATGTAGAATATCTCACAAGGAATGCCAGAAAGGTGAACAATTCACACCAAGTCAAAAATGTTTCCTGCCACAGGAGATGTTAGAAGCCCTTCCGCTACTTGTGTGCTCTTTGAATATAGATCAAAGGTGGTTGGAATCATGCTGCCACAACCTGGTGCGGGGCACAGCGCCTGATCAGTGGTAATTCCAGCCTATTTGAAAATGGAGAGGCTGAGGAATGTGTGTGTCAAGTGACCATTTATCATCATCAGCTCAACCCCGTTGCACCATGGCAAAATTTAGGAAACAGAACCAAGGTGGAACCCTGAGGGGACTAATAGGACTTCCCAAAGCATGTTTAATGTCTTCTAAATGCTGCTTGACTCTCTTCCTCATCTCTTTCCCTTCCACCATTTCGCCAGTTGGGACCCACAGGGTCATTCATCTGGACCAGGGATGATGGTGTTCTACTGGACCTCCCCTCTGTCAGTCTCGTGGCTTCCAATATTCATCCTCCTACCATTGCCAGACTGAGATTTGAAAAATACCTGCTTATTGGGTGGCTCAGTCAGTTAAGCATCCGAGTCTTGATTTGAGCTCAGGTCTTGATCTCAGGATCATGGGATCGAGCCCCATGTCAGGCTCCGTGTTGGGTGTGGAGCCTGCTAAGATTCTCTCTCTCTTCCTCTCCCTTCCCTCCCCACCACCCCCATCCCTGCTCACACCTGCTCTAAACAAACAAACAAACAAATAAAAATACCTACTTGTTTACAATCCTCTTGAGGCTCCCTATATCTAGTCCCATGCCCCTTTTCTAATGTACAGGATCACCATGATCTCACCCACCTCCCCCTGCAGACTTGGCTCCCACGTTTGCCTTTGACCCTACAGTTTGTTTTTCTTGGAGGTCCATTCCTTGCTCTTTTCCCAGTTTTCCCTCTTAGAGACTCCCCTCAAGGACATCTCCAGGAATCCTTCCACATTTGCTGTCTCTCCATCTATCAGCTACCCTTCCTCATACTTCCTACCAGTACCTGTGTTTGCCATCATCACCATGTTTACTGGGGGTTTTTGTCCATCCATATCCTTGACAACACCATCAATTCCTTGAGAGTAGCAGCACCCCTTACTCAACTTTGTAACCACGGTGACTTACTCAGTGGTGGAACAGAGACAGTGTTCAGGAGGGTTTTTGAACTAAATTTAGAAAAGGATGCTGAGCATATAAACAGGAAGAGTATAAGGCAGAAAGAAATGAGCACCAATAACATCCTGAGTTTAGTAACAACACTCTGAGGAACGATTATCATTTCCATTTTGTTGAGGAGGAAACTGAGGGCCACAAAAATTAAGTTTGGGATTAATCGCTTGAGATTAAGCTCAAGAGATAGTGTGAGCAGGAACACCTAGAACAGTTCCAGGAAAGGATCTGTAAGGATCAATAAACATTTGTGGCATTGAACCAGTTGCTAGCGTATCTGCAGGTATTACTCTTGAGTGGGTTCATCATCAAATCACATGTGGGAAGAGGTCTTTTTTTTTTTAAGATCTATTTATTAATTTGAGAGACAGACAGAGAGAGAGAGAGAGAGAGCACTCAAGGAGGGACAGAGGGAGAGGGAGAGAAGCAGACTGCGCTAAGCCCAGATCCGGATGTGGGGCTCAATCCCATGACCCCAAGATCACAACCTGAGCCAAAATCAACAGTTGGACATTTGACTGAGCCATCCAGGTGCCTCAGGACAGAGGTTCTTTAAAGACCTTCTTTGTTGCTTCTTTCTGTAGGGCTTTTACCTTAACAGTATCAAATTGGTTTTATTTTGTTTTTAAGATTTTTTTTTTACTTATTTGACATAGAGAGAGAGCACAGGTAGGCAGAGCAGCAGGCAGAGAAAGAGGGAGAAGCAGGTTCACCACTATGCAGGGAGCACAATATAGGGCTCTCTCCCAGGACCCTGGGATCACGACCTGAGCTGAACATAGACACTTAACCAACTGAGCCATCCAGGCGCCTCAACAGTACCAAATTTAATAGAGTAAAATGAGTCTCCTGGATTTGAAATATTCATTCACTAGTTCCTTTAGCAAGTATTTATCAGGTGCTTAATATATGTCAGGCACTGTGCCAATACAAAGGAGTGTGATTTAGGGCAAGAAAAACTGCCCCATGGAAGCTTTTCTGGAAAATAGTCTGCCTGGAAAAATCTCTCTAATAACGTGGAATGAATTAACCATTGACTCACCAGTGGATGAGATATTCTATCAGCCAGACTCACATAAATCATGCCCACTGGTAGACCTAAATCCTTGAAGCGAGAAGCATTTATGAATCACCAAAGAGTTATAGATTTTTGGGTTTGTTAGTTGCAACAGAAAAGACTCTAAGCAGAAAAGGAATTTATTGAAAAGATTAGTTGGCTCAGAGAACCATTAGGACAGTTGGAGGACCAAATTTGGGAATTGGACAGAAACAGAAGGAGGTAATAGCTCAGACCCTTGGCTCAGTCTGTTGGCAGAAAGTGCCAGTGGAGACACTATTCCTGGCCCCCTCCCTCTGCCTCCAGGTCACTGTGGTCCATGTGGCTTGCTGGTGCTGAACTCTGATGCTGCTGGTACCATTATTGCCACCAGAGAAGAATCATTTTCTTGTTTCCATACCTTACTGTCAGTGGCTCCCCTTCCTTAGGGTACATGCACTGAGTGGGCCCTATGCACTCGTAAGTCTGTGTCTGGCTGAATGGGATGCTGGGAATGTGGATAGTCCACTTCTGCAGCTCCTATAGACAGTCAAGACCTCTGCCTCCCCAAAAGACTTATACACAGGGCAATTCTCCAAACATAGAAGGGCATCTGAGTAGCCAAAAATATGACCAATGTCCACTATAGTCACTAAGATTAATTTTAAATCTTAAGATTAAGGTATCTCAGAGCACCTGGGTGGCTCAATCATTTAAGCATCTGACTCTCAATTTTGGCTCAGATCATGATCTCAGGGTAATGAGATCGATCCTCACATCAGGCCCCATGTTGAGCATGGAACCTGCTTAAAATTCTCTCTCTCTCACTCTGCCCCTCCCCTTGATGTGCTCATTCTCTCTCCTCTCTCTCTCTCTCTGTCTCTCTGTCGCTCTCTCAAAAAAAATTAAGGTATCTCACCAATGGCCACATTGTACCATATGAAAATGAGTAATATATTTTTTAACACTACTAATTGAATTCCTGAAATGCCTTGGGTAATTAGCTTCAGGACCTTATAGAAATCATGGTCAAAGTTTTGTCCCATGCCTTTTTTTCTGGAAATAAAAGAATAGAACGATATTATATTATGACATATGTTTTTCTCCCTCCCTCCCTTCCCTCCTTCCTTCCTTTCTCCATTCTGAAAACACTGTCAAATGCCTACTAAATACCAGGAACTGTGCTTCATCCTAGAAAATCAAAGATAAGGGATCCCTGGGTGGCGCAGCGGTTTAGCGCCTGCCTTTGGCCCAGGGCACGATCCTGGGGACCCGGGATCGAATCCCACGTCGGGCTCCCGGTGCATGGAGCCTGCTTCTCCCTCTGCCTGTGTCTCTGCCTCTCTCTCTCTCTCTCTCTCTCTCTCTGTGACTATCATAAATAAATAAAATTAAAAAAAAAAAGAAAATCAAAGATAAGTAAGTTATGCTCTTTACCATCAAGTTGTGCCCAACATCCTGGGGGAGAGACAGACATGAAACAAAGAATTGCCTGCAGTGTTAGAGGAGCTAGGATAGACATCTAAACAAGGCTCCATCGGGACACACAAGGTAGAGCATTCATCTTTACCCTGTGGGGTTGAGAGGTTAAAGAAGCTCCTTAGAGATGGTGGCACTTGAACTGAGTCTTCAAAGATGTAGGCAGTAACCAGGCTAAAAGGTAGAGGGAGATTCCCAGGTTGAGGGGAACCCACAGTCAGAAAACAGGTCCATGAAAAAGAGGTGGGTGCCCAGAGGGACTCTGAGAGCCTGGCGTGGCCAGGATGTAGCATCTTGGGTGGCTGGTAAAAGGCGAGGCTGGTGGACTGCGTGGAAGAAGGCTTAGATGAAATAAAGTAGAAGCTGCATCGTGGGGGCCCTCAGCACATGCAGAGGAGTTTCGAGCTTATTGTAATGGGTTACAGAGCCATTGAAAGAATAACATGATCAGACTTATGTTTGTGAAAAATTGTATTGGTGGCAGTAAGGGAACAGATCTGGAATGGGATCAAAACCCAGGGGGCCAGGGATCCCTGGGTGGCGCAGCGGTTTGGCGCCTGCCTTTGGCCCAGGGCGCGATCCTGGAGACCCGGGATCGAATCCCACGTCAGGCTCCCGGTGCATGGAGCCTGCTTCTCCCTCTGCCTGTATCTCTGCCTCTCTCTCTCTCTCTGTGACTATCATAAATAAATAAAAATTTTTAAAAAAAAAATTAAAAAAAAAAAAAAAAAAAAAAAAACAAAACCCAGGGGGCCAGTTAGGAATTACCGCAGTGCAGGTGGGAGACGGTAAGATCCTACAAAGTTACCACAGCAGCAGTGGGAATGGAGAAGAGGAAATAGAATCACTTTTGAGGAGCTGAAATGTGTGGGACTTTGTATGGCTGAGGAGAAGGCTGGCAGGTGCTCTTCTCCAAACAGAGGACTCAGGAGGAGGAACAGGATTTTATTTGGGGGAGAAGGAGCTGGTTGGGTGGTGCTGAAGATACACACTAGGCTTTAACCATGCTGATTATCTAGGTGGTTACATATAAAGGACTGGAGCTCCAGGATGAGGGTAAAAAATAAGAGGTTCATGTCTATAGTTACCTCGCCAACAAACCTCTAGGCTCTCCCCGTGACCAGAGGAAACCTAATAACATATGTACCAATGTGTGAAACTGGAAAAGTCGGTTGTCTCTGAATTCCAGAGTAGGAGCTAAAGTTTACACCCTGTTAAATCTCAGTTTGAAGCGAACCATACTGCATTCAGGGAGAGTTACAAGTTTGGACCATGGAAATGACCCGGGGGTGGCGATCAGCTCTGTGTCTTCTCTACGGATTCTGTCCCTCATTGGTTTGTGATGGAGTGTGTGGATCTGCACTTGATTAGTTCTTTTCTGCAAAATGAGAACTAAACGATCTCTGTGGTCCCTTTTGGTTCTAAATTAGCCTGAATGACTGTAGTACCACCCTGCGTACCAAGGAAGCCACGTTCTTCTGTCTTTCAAATTAAATCTAGCTTGGGTCTCCAGAGTTTGGCAGGCTCTCCAGTCCCTCTGTCTACATTATCCAGATTACTCAGTTCTGGAAATAAACCCCTTTTGGTGAGAGAACTGCATGTGTGACCAGTTCACTAGGTAGCCCACTTGTGGTTGCTTTTGCTCCATCACTGCCTCCCTGTAGACCCACAGAGTCACGCCTCAATGCCCCCAGCCTCTCCTGTGACAAAGCCAATGCTGGTCCAGATCTTTGTGCCGAGTGGGTCTTTAAGGCAAGATGACGACCACAGTGTCAGGGTCCATGGCTCTCGATTTACATTTCCTTGCTTTTCTGTACTCCTGCACCTCAGCACACCCACCTTGCCCCCCATACCAGAACCACCTCTTCATCCTCCCTGGTTGTGGAGTTGAGGTTACATTTCTAGACCTTTCTTTTGCTGCCATGGTAAGTCCTCCTTGGTGGCCCTTGGTGTTTTTTTCTGCCAGTGCTTCTTGGTCAGTCTACTTCAATCCACCAGAGACCCACGTGCAGACTTACCCACTTACATTAAACTTGTTCTTAGAGCAAAGAGACCCCCCAAGAGGACTTGCCAGAAAGAAGTGGCTGGCAAATTTTAAATAACTATGTACTTTCATTGAAAAATTAACTAACATGAAAAATTCCGATTAACCAGGCACTCATTTACCATGAGAGCTCTCTGTAAATGATGAACCACAGTAAGAGAAAGGGAGTCATGAAAGGAGGGACCAGGAAAGAACTCTGAGAAGTGAAACTTTTATCAGTCAGCATCCCATTAAGTAGATACAGTCACTGGTTGGAAATCATCTGCCAGGATCCAGCTTTTCAACTGAGGCTGTGGGAAATTCTTGTGGCATGTGGGTAGGGGGGTGTCCATCATCGCGACAGAAAGGATGGGTAGTGCACCACCACCCACCCAGCCGACCGCCCTCCACATATGGTGGCCACATGCTGAGAACCGCCCTTCCTGCTTCTCCCAATTTGGATATGAAAGTGAGGGGGGGGCGGAGGGTGGACTGGGAGTGAGAAGGTTTCCCATACACACACACACATACACACACAGCATCATGGAGAGTGGGTGGGGCTGCACCAGCAAGTGGGAGGGCCTCTGAGACTGCCCAGTGATTTTCAAGAGAAAGGTCAGCTTTGTGGGGCAGCATGGGGACATACAAGCTGGATTGGTGCATCAGGAGGCAAAAACACACTGGGAAAACATCACCATTTCTTGCACAATCGACCACTGAATATGTGTCATCAAACACGAGACCATCCTTACCTGGCAATAACACAGATGAAATAGGTCATTTAAGTAGTTTCTCGTTGTTACTGAACCCATCGTGGCCTTTGCCCGATAACCATCCCATAACAAGAATCCTGACATAATAGCCTGAAGTGCAGGCAAAGTTTATTTTCTTCATAATCAGATGAAAATGTTGTGGGTACAGAGCCAGAGAACAGGCTTGTATTGGATGTGTTTTGGTGCCTTTAAGTTGACCAGCTGTACTTTTTTTTTTTTTTTAATAATACCTGTACCATCCTAGTAAAGCTTTTTGAGATGAAATGAGGGATTTGGGTTTTACTGGGAAATCTACGTTTATTTTAAAGATAATATGCAATGTCCTCAACTTTGCTATCCTCTAAAGATGCGTTCTTTGAGAATCAGGATCCTGTTTTTGCTTCATACTCAACCCGTGGGTCAGGCAAATCTCAGAGACCAAACCTAGCGGATTGACTTCAGCCACAACAGGCTGATGATGTACAGAGCATGCAACACACAGTGTGTATAGTTCCAGGGATGCTGCATCCCATCTAACGAAAACCCAGGAAAGTGACTTGCTGATCCCTGGTTTCATAATTAGAAGTCTGCAGGAACAGACCAAGTCAAGAGAAAAGGTACATTTTATAACTAGTGGTTGCTATAATTAAAGCTATTAGTTAAGGAAGGGCTATTCCCCGGGGCAAAACAATCAGAAGGAAGTTTGAGCAATTAAGTCGAATTCACTGTGGTTGTAAGGATTTTTCCCCCTTGCTTTCTTTCTTTCTGGAAAACAAAACAACCCCAGGCAAGTGTTCTGTACTTCTCAAAGAGCGTCTTGACTCTGTAGTGGCTGGAGAGCAAACAGTGAACTGTGCTGTTGACTCTATCAGTAGGTTAATTAAGAAAGCTGTTAGGGATGATAAAAAAAGCCGGCACATTTTCAGTGTGTATTGACAAAATCCATGACCCAGGCAGAAGTGATGTTTGTTCGATACTAGGAAGACATGCTAGAGGCATTTAGAGGAAAAGATTGGCAAAGAACACTTAAAGCTCAGTACAGGATGTCCCTTATTTATACTGTTAGCAGAGTCGATCGTTTGAAATTCCACCTACTTTTTCCTTTCATAAAAATGATGTAAGCAGTAGCGTTCACGGCCTCAGATTTGCCTGGGAAGCCCACTTCATCCCTAATGGAATAATTACAAGGGAATGCTGGTCTGGCAGTTGGGAAACCGGGTTCTACTCCTGGAACTTATGTGTTGTGTGGTTTGGGACAATGGGTTTGACTCTCTGGGTTTCCATTTTAGACTCTGTGTACCATCAGCACAGGCCTGTCTCAGGAATCCAATAAACCTACTTTTCCCAGATTCCCACTTGGGGGGGGGGGGCATCTGTTCAAAACCCTAATATGAGGCGGTAGGAATGCACTGCCCCAGAGGGCAGTGGCCCTGATAGGACCGTCCTGCTTTGAAACAGAGTCCTCGTCTCCTGCCCCAACTGTCACTGGTTGGCTGGCCAAAGGCTGATGACGAGTTTGGGAGGGGGCAGGGTTGAGATTTGTCCTACATTTGCAAATCCTGACGTCAGATCTTAATAGGGAAAAAGCTCTCAGTTCCCTAGGTAAGCTTCTGTTTCACTGAGCCCAGGTTTAGCTGTCCTGCTTCTCTTCCATGCCCATCACTCCCTCCCAGTCTCCCAGAATACAGCCCCTTGAAAACATGAACCATCCCCTCATGCTACTACTAAGTGCTACCTACAAGCACACAAGTGCTTGTGGAATTGCATAGGGGACATGGAAAAGAAGGAAAGAGGGCTCCTGTTAGACCTGGCATTGGCCTTCACTCCGTGCTCCCTTTCTCCCTTAGGGAAGACACGACTGGGGAGTTCCCACTGGAGCCTGGCCCAGCACAGGAGCCCCTAGAGCAAGAGAATGCATGAGAGAAGAGACTTCTCTTACGTGTCTCTAGGTTGTAAGGGAGATATAACTGACAAAGCGTGGACTGCAAATAAGAAGTCAGATGCTTTCAAAATATTATTTGAACAGTTACCATGTCAAAGATGAGTTATCAACATTGTTTCTGGAGGCCTTTTCTGCCTGTGAATATTTGAGCATCTATTCGGATCTGAGCTCTAAATTTTATTTATTTTGGACCCTTTTAAAGCCTGATGGTGGGATACCTGGTGGTTGAGTGTCTGCCTTCAGCTCAGGGCATGATCTTGAGGCCTGGGATTGAGTCCCATCAGGCTCCCTGTGAGGAGCCTGTTTCTCCCTCTGCTTATGTCTCTGCCTTTCTCTGGGTCTCTCAATAATAAATAAATACAATCTTTAAAAATAAATAAAATAAAGTCTGATGGTAAAAGATAAAAAAAATTGGGTCCCCTGGGTAGCTCAGTCAGGTAAGCGTCTGACCCTTGATTTCAATGCAGGTTGTGACCTCAGGATCCTGAGATGGAGCCCTGCTCAGTGGGGAGTCTGCTTCTCCCTCTCCCTCTGCCCCTCCCGCCAGCCTGTGCTCTCTCTCTCTCTTTCTCTCTCTCTCTCTCAAATAAGTAAATAATCTTAAAAGAAAAAAAAAGTAAAAATACATTTAAATAACTTCACTCCCTCTGGTGCCCAGGGACAAAGATGCTGTGTGTCCAGATGCAGTGACAAGATGGCATACAGGAAACCACAAATGAAAAGAAGGGGAGAGAGCTTCCATGGTGGGACCACAGGCCATCCCTGGGAATGTCTTTACAGCAAGAGTAGAAAAGGGGTATGATGAGAAGTGAAAGGAACAAAGTAGTTGGAAGAACTGAACTCAGATACTATAGAGGGACGTGGAAGCTGAACTCGAGAGAACTCAGATGTTGATAAAAGCAGAACCTCAGAACCAGCATCTATGCTAGGGGCAGAGAAAGGTACTGGATTTGTCTGGAAATGGCATGAAACTTTCACGGGAGTAGCGTGGGACTTTCTCAGTTACTGTTCCCTTCCATCCTGAATGCCCCTGGGATTTGCTCCCTATGCTCATAAAGCCGACTGTGTATGGCTGAGCTGACCAGCTGCCAGATCGAACGTTCGGGAAGGGGTGCTCCTTGAAATGGAGAGCAAAGAAAACTCGTGAAAGTTAGACATCATAGTTTTGGCAGGTAGCTGTACAACATTTGGGTACATGTGCATTTTCTCCATTTTCACAAATTCTTTCTTCTCAGTCTCTAAATATCATACTCTGGTTATACCATTTCCCTGCTCAAAATCCTGTACATCATTTCATGTCTGTGGAATGATGCCCAGATAGCTCAGCCTGGCCCTTGCAAAAGCTCTTCACTATCTAGGTGTGCACATGGGTTAAACTAAAATGTATAGCAAGCCCCGTGCCTGTACATAGAAGGCCTGTGGCCACCGTGGTCCCGATAATGGATTTGGTTTCTATCCAAATTCCATCTTGTCTTCCTTCCTTTCTCCTGAGTGAACCCTCACTTCACTCAGATCTCCCACTTACCCCACACTTAGAGACAAATCTCAGGAGAAGAGGGAGGCCCTGATGGGTCTAAGAATAATCCCAGTCCCCTCTCCAGTGATCGCTTTCGCGATGCGCTTCGTAACTCAGTTCTGGTCAATGAGAAATGAGCGGAAGTGTGCTGGAGGCCTCTGAAGAGATGTCCTTGCTTATCAGAGAGTCTCAGGGAGAGAGGCGAAGTCTGGCTTTGGGTGTTGCATGTTTGGTGTTGATTCCTGGAAGTAAGCCAACCCCAAGGATGGAAGAACACAGTGGTGGAAAGAACCTGGGTCCTTAACGCGTGCCCAGTCATACTGCGGAAGCGAGCAACTCTCGAGTTTGCTCTGCCTCTGGAGATCTTGTGATATGATTTAATGTGATGATATGATATGATATGATACATGAGATGTGATATGATACAGCTTTTCATTTTAAATCAGTGATAATATATGATATGAGATATGATATGATATAGCTTTTCATTTTAAATCAGAGTCAGTATTTCAACTACTTGCAGCTAAAAGCATTGTGCACAGTCTTGTTCTGCTCTCATTTTCTCTCCCAGCCTAACTCCAACCTGGATCTTTACAACCTCAGGATCCCCAGCCAGATGCTTCTCTATATATGTGTCCCCCCCACCCCCAATCCATAATTCTCTTCCTCTGCCCAGCTACTGAAATCCTAGCTCTAAAATACCTTACTGAGACGTCTTTCTTGATAACCCACATTTTCCTTCCAAGGTGCCAGAAAGTTTTCCATCCTTTGAATTCCAAAAGCCCTTTACTTATACATTTCTTCAGGCATTTCTCATATTCCGGCATCACAGTTATTTGTGTGAACCACACGTCTTTTTCTAATTGGAAAGTCCCAGAGAATAATGGCTATATCATACATATCTTTGTATTCACCTCCCACTTGGAAAAGAGTCTGAGTCTAACTAAAAGCACTGAGACTTGTTGAAGAAATCAAATACCGCTAGACTGATTTACCACCCACCCTCTGAGAACTCAACAAACACTAATTGGTATAGTTAATAAAGTAAGAACACTAATTAACGCAGTTGATTTTTTAAAATGTCACCTCGGTATGAGAAATGTACAAAAATGGAATCTTAAGGATGTGGTCCCTCTGGTAGGTCTGACTGAGTGAAATTTAATGATAACAACTGAATGGCATTGTAAACAATAGTACCAATTCACTTGGAAAGCTCTTTGCATTTAAAATGCGAGAGTAAAAATAAATAAATAAAAAATAAATAAAATAAAATGGGAGAGTAAATCACCTAGAGGGCTTGGTTTTGGTTTTCTAGTTGAGTGAGACAGTCAGATGCCCAAATTTCAAGAGCAAATTGACAGCAAAAAACAAAAGATGGGACAGAAATCATTTTACCAACCCATCTGATGAAACCTTGGCTCATAAGATTTATAAAGCTATGATAAACCTAACAAATTAGGAAACTGCCATCGTGGGCTGAGACAAAGGTTATATTCCATACTGTGAAGTGGCAATAGAACAGTGACTCTTTACTTGCAGAAATCATGGATCATGAAGCTTGAATTTCTCTTTCCTGACGTCTTTTAAAGCAATCACATAATTTGCTGAACTCTGACTCAAGCCTCACTATAAACCTACAAGTAAGGTTGGAGAGACATTTTAAACTTCATCATATTTTAATTTAATTTGAAATATTTTATACATGCAGAAAATTCACAGAAGATGAGTTTTAGATACTCCATATATCCAGCATCCTGACATGATAACATTTTGCCACATTTGCAATATTTATTTAATATTTTACATCTCATCATTTTGTGTGATACTCAGAATAAAATTTCTGCTCAAGCTCTGAATTCACTTAAATCATCATGATCTTTTGAGTTTCATTTTGAACGTAGGCAAAATTTATTGAGAGTGAAATGTACAATTAATAAGTGTAAGTCCTTCTGGCGGACACATACACCTGTGCAAGCAACATCTCGATAAAAATGTACAGTTTCCTCACCTTCAAAGTTCGTTTGTATCATGTTACAATCGCCCTTTGAAAAGCAAATTCTATTCTATCACAATAGATTATTTTTGCGTGTTCTTAAATGTCATTTAAATGTATTCATATGGTGTGCAATGATTTGTGTCTGACAATATAATGGGTTTAAGATTTATCCACGTTTTTGTGTGGTAGTAGTGTTCTTTATGTTGCTTAGTAGTATTCAATTGTATGAATATGACACAACTACTTTACACATTGTCCTGCTGGTGTACTTTAGAATTGTTTCCACCTTGGGATTATTATGAATAAAGTTGTGATGAACATTCTTGTGCAAGTCTTTCTTTTTTTTTTTTAATAGATATGTACGTATTTTTTTAAATTTATTTTTGATAGTCACAGAGAGAGAGAGAGGCAGAGACACAGGCAGAGGGAGAAGCAGGCTCCATGCACCGGGAGCCCGACATGGGATTCGATCCCGGGTCTCCAGGATTGCGCCCTGGGCCAAAGGCAGGCGCCAAACCGCTGGGCCACCCAGGGATCCCTGTGCAAGTCTTTCTATGGATATGGATATATATTTTTAGTTTTTTTAGTAGAGTTGGCACACAATGTTACATTAGTTTCAGGTGTACACCTTAGTGATTTGGCAAGTGTATACATGATGCTATGTTCACTGCAAGTGTTAAACTGTTACATCACTATAACAATATCATTGACTGTATTCCTTATGCTGTGCCCTTTATCCCTATGACTTATTCATTCTATAACTGGAAGCCTGCATCTCCCTCTCTCCCTCACCTATTTTCCCCATCCCCCCAAGCCCCTCCCCTCTGGCAACCATCAGTTTGTTCTCTGTATCAATAGGTCTGATACTGTTTTTCGTTTGTTGATTGATTGATTTTCGTGTTAGAGTCCACTTATGAGTGGAATCATATGATATTTGTCTTTCTTAGTTGACTTATTTTTCATCTGTGGTATATCTTAAAGTTTTTGAGGAACTTCCATACTGATTTCCACAGTAGCTGTGCCAATTTACGTTCCCATCGACAGTGCAAAAGGGGTCCTTTTTCTCCACATCCTCACCCACATTTGTTACTTCTTGTCATTTTGATTTTGGCCATTCTAACTGGTGTAAGGTGATATCTTGTGGTTTTGATTTGCATTTCCCTGATAACGAGTGATGTTGAGCATCTTTTCATGTGTCTATTGGCCATCTGTATGTCTTTTTTGGGGAAATGTCTATTCAGGTCCTCTGCCCATTTTTAAATCAGATTGTTTGGTTTTTTGGTGTTGCATTATATACTCTTTATATGTACTGGCTATTATTGACTCCTTATCAGATATATCATTTGCAAATACCTTCTCCCTTTTGGTAGGTTACCTTTTTGTTTTGTTGATGGTCCCCTTACTGTGCAAAAGCTTTTTGGTGTAGTCCCAATACTTTATTTTTGTTTTAGATTTCTTTCCTGAGGGACGCCTGGGTGGCTCAGTGGTTGAGGGTCTGCCTTTGGCTCAAGTCATGATTCCAGTGTTCTGGGACTGAGTCCTGCATCAGGCTCCCCACAGGGAGCCTACTTCTCCCTCTGCCTGTGTCTCTGCCTTTCAATCTGTGTCTCTCATGAATAAATAATTTAAATCTTTAAAAACATTTTTTAAAAGATTTGCTTTCTTGAGAAGTCATATCTAGAAAAATGTTGCTAAGGTCAATGTCAAAGAAATTACTGGGGTACCTGGGTGGCTTAGTCAGTTAAGCCTCTGACACCTGGTTTAGGCTCAGGTCATGATCTCAGGATCCTGGGATCGAGCCCTGTATCAGGCTTGACACTCAGCAAGGAGTCTGCTTCTCTGCCTCTCTGTCCCTCTTGCTCATGCTCTTTCCTTCTCCAATAAATAAATAAATCTTAAAAAAAATTACTGCTTATGTTTTCTTCCAAGTGTTTTATGATTTCAGTTTCACATTGGTTCCTTAATCCATTTTGAACTTATTTTTGTGTATGGTGTTAGAAACTGGTTTAGCAGAACATGAAGACTCCTAACTCTGGGAAATGAACTAGGGGTGGTGGAAGGGGAGGAGGGCGGGGGGTGGGGGTGAATGTGTGACGGGCACTGAGGGGGGCACTTTATGGGATGAGCACTGGGTGTTATTCTGTATGTTGGCAAATTGAACACCAATACAAAATAAATGTATTATTAAAAAAAAAAAGAAACTGATCCAGTTTCATTCTTTTACATGTAGCTATCCATTTTTCCCAGAACTGCTGATTAAAAAGACTGCGTTTTTCCCATTGTATATTCTTATCTCCTTTGTCATAGATTAATTGGCCATAAAAGTGTGGGTTTATTTCTAGGGTCTCTATTCTGCTCTATTGATCAGTGTCTATTTTTGTGGCACTATCATTCTGTTTTGATTACTATTGCTCTGTGGTATATCTTAAAACCTGCCTCCACCTTTGTTCTTCTTTCTCAGCATTACTTTGGCTATTTGGGGACTTCTGTGGTTCCATACACATTTTAATATTTTTTGTTCCAGCTTTGCAGAAAATGCTATTGGTATTTTGATGGAGGCTGTGTTGAATCCATAGATTGTTTTGGGTAATGTAGACATTTTAACAAGATTAATTCTTCCAATTCATGAACATGGAGTATCTTTCCATTAGTTTGTCACCTTCAATTTCTTTCATCAGTGCTTTGTGGAATATATTTTTTGGAATATAGATCTTTCACCTCTTTGGTTAAGTTTATTCCTAGGTATTTCATTCTTTTTGGTACAATTATAAATGGTGTTATTTTCTTAAAATTCTTCCCACTACTTCCTAATTAGTGAATAGAAACACTACAAATTTTGGGGTATTAATTTTGTATGCTGCCACTTTGCTGAATTTGTTTTTTACTTCTAGCAGTTTTTTGGTGGAGTCTTTTGGGTTTTCTATGTATAGTACCATGTCATCTACAAATAGTGACAGTTTAACTTCTTCTTTACCAATATGGATGCCTCTTATTTCTTTTTCTTGTCTGATTGCTGTGACTAGGACTTCTAGTACTATGTTGAATAAAAGTGGTGAGAGTGGATGCCCTTGTCTTGTTCCTGACATCAGAGGGAAACCTCCAGTTTTTTTACCATTGAGTATGATGTTAGCTATGGGTTTGTCATGTATGACCTTCCTTATGGTGAGATATGTTCCCTGTTTTTATCATGAATAGGTGTTGAATCTTGTCAAATGCTTTTTCTGCACCTGTTGAGATGATTATATGATTTTTATCCTGTGTTCCTGATGTAGTTCATGAACTTGATTGGTTTGCAAATATTGAACTATCCTCACATCCTCAGAATAAATCCCATCTGATTGAGGTGAATAATCTTTTTAATGTATTGTTGTATGAAGTTTGCTAATATTTTGTTGATGATTTTTGCATCTATATTCATCAGGGATACTGGCCTATAGTTTTCTTTTTTTGCAGGGTTTTTGTCTGGTTTCGATATCAAGGCCGTCATGCTGGCCTTGTTGAATATATTTAGAAGCTTTCTTTACTCTTCTAGTTTTTCGAATAGTTTGAGGAGAATAGGTATTAACTCTCCTTTAAATGTCTGGTAGAATTAACCTGTGAATCCACCTTGTCCTGGGCTTTTATTTTTTGATTATTTTTTGATCACTGATTCAATTTTGTTACTTGTATTGGTCTGTTTAGGTTTTCTATTTCTTTCTGGTTCAGTTTTTGAAGATTGTATGTTTATAGGAATTTATCTATTTCTTCTAGGTTATCCAGTTTGTTGACCTATAATTTTTTTGTAGTATTCTCTTATAATCCTTTGTATTTCTGTGATGTAAGCTGTTAATTCTCTCTTTTCTGATTTTATTTTAATTTTTAAAAAGATTTTATTTATTCATAAGAGACAGAGAGAGAGAGGGGCGGGGGGAGAGGCAGAGATACAGGCAGAGGGAGAAGCAGGCTCCATGCAGGGAGCCTGACATGGGACTTGATCCCAGGTCTCCAGGATCAGGCCCTGGACTGAAGGCAGCTGTAAACTGCTGAGCCACCCAGGTGCCCTCTGATTTTATTTATTTGGGTTCTTTCTTTTTTTGTTGAGTCTAGCTAAGGGTTTTTCAATTTTGTTTATCTTTTCAAAGAACTGACTCTGATTTCACTGATTTTTTTTCTCTTTTCCTTTTCTTCAGTCCTCTTTCTCCTCCTTCTTTTTTAGTCTCTGTGTCATTTATTTCTGCTCTGATCTTTATTATTTCCTTTCTTCTACTCACCTTGAGCTTTATTTGTAGGTGTAAAATTAGATGTTTATTTGAGCTCTTCCTTGTCTCTTGACAAGCCTGTACTGCTATACACTTTCCTCTTAGAACTGCTTTTACTGTGTCCCAAAGATTTTGGGCCATTGTGTTTTCATTTTCATTTGTCTCCATGTATTTATTTTATTTCTTCTCTGATTGCTTTGTTGGCCCATTGGTTGTTAAGTATCATGTTGTTGAATCTCCATGTATTTGTTTTTTTTTCCAGTTTTTTTTTTCTTGTGATTTATTTCTCGTTTCAAACTGTTGTCATAAGAAAAGATGCATGGTATGATTTCCATCTTTTTCCATTTATTGAGGCTTGTTTTATGGCCTAAAAAGGGTATATTCTGGAGAATGTTCCATGTGCACTTGAAAAGATTTTGTATTTTTGTTGCTTTGAATGGAATGTTCTGTATACATCTGGATCCAATGTGTCATTCAAAGACCGTGTTTCCTTATTGATTTTCTCTCTGGATGATCTATCCACTGATGTATGTGAGGTGCTAAAGTCTCCTACTATTATTGTATTACCATTAATTTCTCTCTTTGTGTCTATTAACATTTGCTTTATGTATTTAAGTGCTCCAGAGCTGGCTACATATGTATGTTCAATTGTTATATCCTTTTGTTGGATTGACCCATTTATCATTATGTAATGCCCTTTGTCTCTTGCCCTTTGTCTTTATTTATTTTTTTTATTTTTAAAAGATTCATTTATTTATTAATGAGAGACACAGAGAGAGAGAGGCAGAGACACAGGCAGAGGGAGAAGCAGGCTTCCTGCAGGGAGCCTGATATGGGACTCAATTCTGGATCCCAGGATCACACCCTGAGCCGAAGGCAGACGCTCAATCGCTGAGCCACCCAGGAGTCCCATAGTCTTTGTTTTAAAGTCTATCGTGATAAATTCTTTATCAGGCATATTATTCATCTCTGTTTCATTTAGTTCCTTTTCTGAGTTTTTTTTTCCCCGATTCTTTCTTTTGGTGCATATTTCCCTGTCTCTCCATTTTCTTGACTTTCTGTATTTGTTTCTATGGATTAGACAGAATGGCTCTTTCTGAAGGAATGATCTTATGCATGGGGTCCCCTGTGTAGATGATGGGTGTTTGGTGAGTCTTGCTGGCTGGCTGGAGTTGTGGATGTATGTGCTAGTTACTCTTCTAAATCACAGTTGTTGCTGTTCACAGAGGAAAAACTATAATACTAATAACAGAAAACTGGAATAAAAGAAGAGAGAAGTTAAAAAGAGAAAAAGATAGAAAAGTAAAGAGAAAAGGGGGAAAAAAACAAAACAAAACAAAAAACAAAATAAAACAAGACAAAATAAGAAAATTTTAAAAATTAAATTTAAAACATTTTACATCTTTTTAACTGAAAAAAAGGGGGGCAGTTTATTTTCTGTGTCGTAGTACCACTAGGCCTGGTGTGGGCTTGCAAACCCTGGGCTTGCTGAAGTCACAAGCTCACTGTGAAGACCAGAACCACCTATTGTGGGGTCCACCTTCTACACTGGTCTAGGCTTTTAGGGTGGGGTGGGAGCATTAACTGGGTAATTCCCCAGCCCCTCTGACGAGAGACTTTTCCTATATCTCTGCTGCTGGTTGGCAGAGTTCTAGTGTTGTCGCTTTCTTTTAAAAAAATTGTTTTTAATTTAAATTCAATTTGCCAACCTATAGTATAGCACCCAGTGCTCATCCCATCCCATCAGGTGCCCTCCTCAGTGCCCATCACCCAGTTACCCCCCCCCAACCACCTCCCCTTTCACAACCCTTTGTTTGTTTCCCAGAGTAGGAGTCTCTCGTGGTTTGTCTACCTCTCTATTTCTTATATTCCACATATGAGTGAAACCATATGATGATTGTCCTTCTCCGATTGACTTATTTCACTCAGCATAATACCCTCCAGTTCCAACCACGTCAAAGCAAATGGTGGGTATTCGTCCTTTCTGATGGCGGAGTAATATTCCATTGTATCTATAGCCCACATCTTCTTTATCCATTCATTTGTCGAAGGACATCGAGGCTCCTTCCACAGATTGACTATTATGGACGTTGCTAGTGTTTTATATACTAATTGCTCTTTTAAACTGTGGCTTTTTTTCTCTTTCTGTGCCCAAGGACAGAGGAATCCATTCCCAGTACCTCAACACTATTTCTCTCTACTGAGTTCACAGTGTGGGAGCTGAAGGTCCCCTTTGTCTCCGACTCTCTTGATGTTCTATCTTTTGGTGTTCAGAAGCTGTTCAGTCAGCCCTCAGTTCTTCTTCTAGAATTGTTCTATTAATAGGTATTATTTGATGTGTTCTGTGGAGAAGGTGAGTTCAGAGCCTTCCTACCTTGTCATCTTGGAACAAAGCTGTGGATATATGTGTTTGTGGGTTTTTTTGGTTTTCATTTTTTGGGTTTGTTTGTTTGTTGTTAGTTTTGGTTAAATACCTGGTATGGAATTGCTGAGTCATAGGGAGGTATACTTATAACTTTATAAGACACCAACAAATACCTGGTAGCACCTCATTGTGGGATTTTTTTGTTTGTTTTTGTTTTATATATATTTTTAAATATCTTATTTATCCATTCATGAAAGACACACACAGAGAGAGGTGAGACACAGGCAAAGGGAGAAGCAGGCTCCCTGCGGGGAGCCCGATGCGGGACTTGATCCCAAGATCCCAGAATCATGACCTGAGCCAAAGGCAGATGTTCAACCACTGAGCCCCTATTGTGGTTTTAATTTGCATTGTCCTCATGACTAAGACCATTTTAAAAAATCTGCTTATTTTTCATCTGTGTACCTTCTTTCATGACACGAATGTTCAAATTTTGACCATTTAAGAAGATCGGGTTGTTATTTTCTTATTGAAATCCATACTGAATTTTGAATATTTGAATTTGAATTCTTACTGAATTTGTATTTTCTGGACATCCATCTTTTATCAGATATATGATTTGCAAGTGCTTTCTCCCAGATTATAGCCAGTCTTTTCAACCTCTTCATTTACTTCTTGTAAATGGCAGAAGTTTCTAATTCTGATTAAATTTAATTTATCAGTTTGTTCTTTTATGGGTCTTGCTTTTAGTGTCTTAAGAAACCTTTGCCTTACTCAAGGTCACAGAGATTTTCCTCTTGTTTTCTTCTATACGTTTTAGAGCTCTTGGCTTTATATTTTGAGTTAATTTCTGTATATGTGTGAGGTATTGATTGAAGTTCTTTCTTCTTTCTTTTCTTTTTTTTTTTTTTGCATATCGCTATCCAATTGCAAAAGCAACATTTATTGGGCATCTGTTAACATTTAAGTATTCCTCTTTATATTTTTAAAAAAATCTTGTTGCCTTAGGGTTCATATTATGCATTCTTAATTTATCACAGTCCACTTAAATTAATATTATACCACTTCATGTAAACTATGAGATTCTTAAAATAGCGTAATTCTGTATACCCCCATTTCATCCTTTATGAACTGCTATATATTTTACTTCTATATATATTATAAAATTCACAACCCAGTGTTATTATAGTTAGAGTCCACTTTCTTTTAAAGAAATTTTTAAAATTTCAGAAGGCAGGGGTTGGTTTTTTTTTTTTTTTTGACTTATTCACATATTTACTCTGCCTCGTAGTACTGATTTCTCACTGTATAACTAAGTTTCCATCTGTTATAATTTCCCTTTAGTCTGAAGAACTTCCTTTAGCATTTCTTGGAGTGAAGATCTGCTGGTTATGAATTCCCTCAGCTTTCTTTTTCTAGCAATTTAAACCTAATTTATGAAAGGCTATTTTCACTGGCTGTAGAATCCTAGGGTGCCAATTTCCCTCTGCTTTATGGATCTCATTCCATTATTTTCTGACTCTCATTGTTTTCCAGGAGTAGTAGTCATACATAATTCTTATCTCTGTCCCCTGATAGACAATGTGTCTTTCGTTCCCCTCTGAATACTTTGCAGTTTTATCTTTGATTTTCAGTTCTTTGACCATGATATACCTAGATATGATTTTCTTGATGATCAATGTCTTTTATCAGTTTTCAAAAATTCTCAGCTACTATTGCTTTTTTTTTTTTTTTTTTCCTATTTTCTCCCCTCTCCTCTATACCTTCATTTACCCTATGCTAGATTACTTTATATTGCCCCACGGGTCACTGAGGCTGTGCTTATTTTTATTCCAATCTTCTTTCTCTACGTTCATCAATTTGGAAAATTTCTATTGAGCTTTCTTCAAGGTCATTGACACTTTATTCTGTAGTGTCCAATATGCTATTAAGCTTATGCCAGGGATCTCTTATTTCAGATTTTGTATTTTTCAGCTCAGTATTTCCATTGGCTCTTTTTTATAGTTTTTATATCTTGACTAAGATCTCTTACTTCACATTTATTCATGTTTTATTTCACATCCTTAAGCATATTATAATAGGTGTTTCTAAATCCTCTTCTAAAAAAAATCTTCTGATAATCCTAACATCTGAGTCATTTTAGGATCTGTTTCCATTTTTTCCCCTTGATTATAGATCATACCATCTACTTCCTTGCAAGTCTAGTAATCTTTTATTGCATGCTTGACATTGTAGATGATACATCATAGGGAAAATTGATTATGTTGTCTTCTTCTAAAGGGTGTTAAGTTTTGTTTTGGTAGCAGTTACATGATTGGTTGATCTTAATCTAGTTAGACTTTGTTTAAGCTTTCTTAGGGTGGTTTATTGCTATTTTTGTTCCATGTCCTAGGGTGTGGCCCTTATTCTAGGATATAGATTTTACTCATAAGACATAGCTTTGTAGGGTCTTAATCTAATGCCTTCTGTTTTCGTTGAGGATTCTCCACTCTGACTGAGCCACAATCCCAGGATCTTCAAGGTCTGTGTGATCTCTGATATTTTTCTTTGGCCCTCAGCCTCCCACCAGCAGAATTCACAGAATCAAGACAATGTGTGCACCTCTCAGGGAAATCTCCATGCAGACTTCTTGGGCTGCAGCTCTGTGTAGTTCCTTTCTCTGGCTATACCCCTATCAATTCCAGCTGTCTCCAAAACACTTTTTGAAGAATATTGTAATATTGGGCAGCTCTTTCTTATTTCTGATTTTAATGAAAATTTCTTTAATATTTCATTATCTGTTACTTTCCAATAAACACTCTATCTTGCTTAGGAACCCCCTTCCATTTTTATTTTACTTAGAGATGTTACTATGAATGCCTAATGAATTGTATCAATTACTCTTCTATCACACAACAGTATAATCCTATATTTTCCCCTTGCTATATTAATGGAATAAGTTATGTTGATAAAAGTCCTAATGTTCAGTCATTATTTGATTTCTGTAATAAATTCTTATTTTCTATATTATTTAAGTATGCTTTTCAAATGTTCAGGCCCTTAACATTCAACTTGTTGGGATGCCTGGGTGGCTCAGTGGTTGGGCATCTGCCTTCGGCTCAGAGTGTGATCCTGGGATTGGGGATTGAGTCCCACATCGGGCTCCCTGCATGGATCCTGCTTCTCCCTCTGCCTGTGTCTCTGCCTCTCTGTTTCTCATGAATAAATAAATAAAAATCTTAAAAAAAAAAAAAGCAAGTGTTCCACTTGTTGAAGTAGAATACTGTGCTTTAAAATTTAAAATGCTTTGAGAGGTGACTGGGTGGCTCAGTTAGTTAAGTATCTGACTTGCTCTCAGCTCAGATCTTGATCTCAGTGTCATGAGTTCAAGCTCCATACTCAGCTCCATGCTGGGCATGGCGCCTATTTAAATTAGTATATATATGATTTTTTTTTTAAAGAAAAACACATTAAGTTTCATTCACTTTGCTTTACTTAAATGTACAAAGGCAAGTTGATTATTAACAGTGAAAAGTTTGTACTGCATTTCTGTACTAGTGCTTTTAAGGCAATTGCATATTTGTTTCAGTTTTATTGAAGCACAGTTGCATAGCAGAGACTGAGCTGATACTATGAAGTGAACAGTATTGAGAATCCAAAGCCCTGCCACTTATGAACCAAGTGACCTCATTGAAGTCATTGCTTCAATTACCTTCTTTGTGAAAGGGAGACGAAATTATATCTACCCTGGAAGGTTCTGGTTATTGTACAATGTTAGTGGCAGTTTTTTTCCAGAATTGATCCACTATATTTCATTCCCCCTCCCCACTTTTCCTTTTTAAAAAAATTCAGGTTCTAATTTTTGATAAAGCATTTTAAGTTTCACTGCAAAGTTGAAGAAAAGGTACAGAGATTTCTCCTATGCCCTGGTCCCCACACATGCACAGCCTTCCCCATTATCATCATCCCCAACCAGACTGGTTCATTTATTACAACTGATGAACCTTCTTTGACACATTGTGACTACCCAAAGTCCATAGTTTATGTTAGGGCTCATTCTTGGCGTGCTATATTCTGTGAGTTTGGACAAATGTTTAATGGCCTGTATCCACCATTATGATATCATACAGAGTATTTTTGCTGCTTTCTGCTCTGGCTTTTCATCCCTTCTTCCCCAAGTCCCTAACAACTACTGGTCTTTTTACTGTCTCCATAGTTTGACCATGACTATCTTTTACTACCAGTGGTTCCTAAGGACTACACAGCTGACATCAGATATTTCCTCTTTAGGAATTTTCTGTGGGAAGATTCTCTCTTGACCCTGTTGTCACTGTTCATATCAGATTCACTGTTCTGGCTGCTGGGCAGAACCTGAGGGTCCTGTTGTTATTCGAGGAGACATGAACAAGAAGAAGAAACCCACTCTAATTTCCTGGGTAAGAGTTAAAAAGGAAAAAGTGAAGAGAGGACTCATCTGTCCCTGAGTGGAAAAGGAAGAGAGACATATAAGGGAAATTCAACTCTGGAGACTGGAACTGTATTTAGGGCACAGTTCTCACCCTACTTTCAAAATTCATTAGGACTAGTTCATTGTGTTTCCCAAAGAAACAATTGGAAATGATTTTTAACACTCCAATTCACCTGCCTTAAAGTTTAAATAAATTTTCAGAGGGCTGACCTAGAAACCTAATCCTAAAGAATTCTGTTATGCAGAAAAAGCAAATGCATTCTGGATTTAAAACAAAAACAGAGAAAAACCTTACAAAGATATTTCTACCCAGATCCTTTATATACATCTCATTAGCTCAAGCACAAAATGCCTGAACACATGACAGCAATACTTATGAAGAGTTTTATGTGGAAAGGGAGCTTCCAAAAGGCTGAAAAATGATGATCAAACCTCAAGATAGAAGAAAAGCAAGAAGAAAGCATCTATTCTGTTTTGGAAAGTCATGGAAATGCTTTGGCATGGTCTTTTAGGAACGGTCACTGAACCTCCAGGTAGGTGTTAAATAGTCAAAGCTTCCCTGACACCAGACAATATGAATAATGGAAAGTTGCAAGCAATTTCAGAGAGTTGAGAGCGCCTTTAAGGAAAATCCCAGTAAGCCGGTTCTTGGCTAAGTGGCCAAAGTTTTACATGTACCCAGACATAGTAATTAAACAAATGTGCACATATGCCCTCAACTTGTGATTCTGGACAATAGGACTATTAAGTTGCAATACTAAGACTTAAGTACATTCACTTGAACTAATTTAACTTATGTTTCAGATAATGGGGCAGCCAAGTTCCTGGAATTCGTCTTTTCTCATTATTTTTCTTTCTTCTGAATTTAAATCCCAGTTTACCTAAAGGTTTCAGTACTTTGACAGCTCTGATTTGCCTTAAATAGAGGTCAAGAGAAGCTCTTCTTATTTATAACCAGAAAGAGCATGTTCAGTGGTGAGAGAAATATCCCCACATGGTTCAGCTCTAAAACTCCAATGGCAGATAAAAGTGAAGTTGGTGGCATGATGCACTTAGAAGATCTGCTTTGCATTTGTAATATTATCTGTTTGGTTGGTAGCCTAGTTTGCGGTTTTTCAAGAAAAATACTGCAAAGATTAATATCTGCTTCCATGTTGCTGTTCCTCTGGTTTCCACCCTCCAGAATATAGGCCTGCCTGCTTTTCCATTTGTCTCCTTTGGGAGACTCAGAATTGATTTATTAAGTTGGGTTAGCTTGGCTTGATGCAAAGAAATGTCAAAGACTACTCAAAAGAAGTGATGGAAAAAGGACTAAAGAAACAAGTCAACCAAAAAGTGGGAGAAAAGAAAAAAATAAGGAAGGAGGGGGAATGATGATTGTCAATATGCTTTCTTAACTGAGAGTTTTAAAGGCTGCAAAACATTGAGAATTTAAAGTAATGACCTGGAAAATAAACTCAGATTAAGAAATGTCAGATTGCAGGATAATCTTGATGGGGTGGAAGAAAGAGAAATAGTGACTTTCCCCCACCCTCCCCACCCTGCACATAGAATATTGCAAATTCCTTGGATAAATACTTCTCTTTAAAAGTTTTTATTTATTTAAGAGAGAGAGAGAGAGCATGAGCAATGTGAGGGGCAGAGGGAGAGAAAGAAGCAGACCCCTAACTGAACAGGGAGCCCAATGTAGGTCCATCCCAGGACCCTGAGATGAAGGCAGATGCTTAACCGACTGAGCCACCCAGGTGCCCCTGGTGTGGCTCAATTACTTCCTAATTCCTTCCAGAAGTCATATCTTAATTTCCCTAAAACTTGAAGCATATAAGATGAGAAATTCTTACAGGAAAAGGACAAATGTCTTAACATCCTCTGGCCTCTGATTATTTTCTGTTTCTGTGGAGAAGTTCACAGAGCCACACTTCGCTGGCTTTCAGTGACATAGGGCTTAAACCAAAGTTGTGAAGGGTTCCAAACATTATGAGTCAAATGCTTATCTGGCTGACTCCAGTTGTCATATTTAAAGAATACACTTCCTTGAACTATTGTCTTGATAAGTATCTTTTCAAGACTGTGCTGAGTCAAAAGAATTTTTGATTAGTAAAGAGGAAAATGTCTTGGAGAAGAAATAACCTACCAAACATTTTCCCTGTTTGTGATCCTACTTGGAGTTCCCAGAATCATCCTGGAGTTACAGTGGGTGAATGGCCTTCTATTAATGGGATCATTCATGGATTACTTATATCACATGAATAACAGATAGCAGTAATTGAGCATTTGTTCTATGCCAGGCACCATTCCAAGTGCTTTATACATACGAATTCAGTTAGTCTTCACTGCAGTCAAAGGTGGAAGTATTATTATCCCTGTTGTAAAGATGAGAAAACCAAATTTGGGTCATTGCCTGAGGTCACACAGGTCTTTATAAGAGAGGCAGGATTCATATCTGAGTTATTCTGACTCCCAAATCCACACTTAACAACTGCAATACTGTGGTCTTCCCACTATATAAAGACACTCAAGGGTTGTTTTTTATTTTTAAGATTTTATTTATTTATTGTAGAGAGAGAGAGCAGAGGGGAGAGGGACAGAGAGAGTGACAGGGATTCCCAAGCATACTCCCCACCCCACCAAGTGAGGACCCCAATGGGAGCTCAGTCCAAGACCCTGAGATCATGGCCTGAGACAAAACCATGAGTCAGACGCTCAACCAAATGAGCCACCCCGGTGCCCTAGGACACTGAGATTTTTTTTTTTAGATTTTTTTTTTTTAAATAATCCATTTCTGGCCATTGGTAGCAAGATATATTCATTTATCCTGGAATAGTTTTGTTGGCAGGAGGAAGTCTCTTTTCTGTTACTCATTCATTTCACAAAATGAGTTTAAATACAAAACAAGTCAGTCTTCACACAGCCAGAAGATGACAGGAATGTTTGGAGAGAATACAGAAGACAAGCCTGCGTTCAGAAGAGATCGCTACCATCTTCCTGGTCCTCCTGGGATCAAGTGTGATAAGTTCCTTCTAAGAAAAAAGAAATTGTGATAAAACTTAAATAACTGATCATGTTTTTAATTTATTTTCTTTTCTTTGACATAATGGCTGGTTTAAATTACTGAGCAGCAGGGAGTGATAAGAGACATGCTTTAATTAAGCGCGTGAAAGAAGCATGTTTTGAACCATGAAGTCAGAAGGTGTGAGAAACTCCGATTTACCAGGGGCCAGCTGCTGGCAGAGGAGGAGCTGGTTGCCACACTCCTCAGAGCAAGAGGAAGCACAAGTGTCTCTTAATATGATGGATGTCTCAGCACCACAGGAGTAGAAGCAGCATCTGTTTCTTCCACCCAAAGAATAATTGACACAACCTCTCAACATGGTTGAAGTGGCTGTGAGCTGGGCAGTGTTCCTCGAGGGGTAGAGAGGGCATGTGGTGCAAACTAGAGAAATTAGAGCAAAGTGGAAGAGATCAGCCCCCCAAATAAACTGGAGAGTTGTGCCGAATCAGGAGCTCAAGAAAGGGATAAAGGGAGAATCCTGGGGCTGGCCACTTCCAACCCCATTACTAATAACACGTATCCCTTTTATTCTTCCTGCTTTGCAAGATATGATGTTTGCCACAAAAATGTAAGAAAATACCCTATGAGTCTGAAAGCTCTACCCGGTAAGGGAGAAGGCACCTAAAGTAACAGTGGTAAGAACTTAGAAAAATATTAAAAGCCATGGGGATTCCACAAAAATGCAAAAGCAATAGCTGTGCATCTAGGATGCCATTGCTTAGGGTCCAAGGAAAGCTTAACTTTGATCTTCTACTTTCTACATTGATATTAGGGAAAAAGTAAAATTTCTCTCTTTTTCCAATATTTTCTAACCATGTAAAAAAAAAAACCCTCACAATTTTGCACAAGGAGAAATGAATGAAATAACTGCAGACGTTCTCTCTGCCATGAGAAGACAGTGTGCTTGCAATTTTATTAATTCACTTATTTGTGAGGTCCCAGGTTCAACACATATTTGCTGAGAATCCTGAGAGAGGGAAATATGGCCATGCCATGATTTAATAATCTAAGAATCCAGAACTTGGAGACATGAGCACAGCCAATACAAGGTCTCTCTGCAGGTATTTCTGCAGAGAGGTGTTTCTGTTGGTAAAATGGAACAGCATTTGTGGATGCATCCCAGTAGTGGGGATTCGGGGGACAGCAGTGTTGAACATGTCTTCACCACCAACACAGCACCAGGCTTGACTACCTGTGTGTAGATTCGAGACTTTTGGAGGTTGCAGAGTTCAAGCCATTATCATCCCTTGTAATTTTTTAAATTACGGAATGACATATAGCAGCCCTTATTGCAGATGGCACATAAAGCCTCCTCTCAAAGGCATTTTACTTCATGCTTTACCGTGTGGTGCAACTATGATCAACTCTGTGCAAATCCGAAGGAAGAGGAGAGCTCATGTTTCATGTGAAACATGAGGTTGTCTCTCATTTCTGCTACAGCTGATACAGTGCCAACATATAGCAGGGGGTGAAGAATTAAAATTCTACTAAAGATTTCTATTCTTGAAAGATATGTTCCATCTATAGTTTCCAAAATTATGCATTTTATGATTTTATAAAATTAACACCCATTTTTTAAAATATAGAAAGAAAAAAAAAACAGAGGGGCACCTGGTGGCTCAGCGGTTGACCATCTGCCTTTGGTTCAGGTCGTGATCCTGGGGTCTTGGGATGGAGTCCCACATCAGGCTCCCCAAAGAGAACCTGCTTCTCCCTCTGCCTATGTGTTTGCTTCTCTCTCTGTGTCTCTCATGAATAAATAAAATCTTCAAAAAAACAAAACTAAACTAAAAACAAGTATAAATCTCCCTTAGAGTCAAGGGCCTCAACAAGTTCCACAAGGAGTCAGAGGTGGACTCAGAGGAAGTTAGAACCTTCTATCAAGTGCTCCAGAAGTGTTTTCAAACATTGAAAAATAATATTTTGTGGAACATTATTGTCGAGGGTGAAGATCATGGATATGGGGAACTCTACTGTGGCATCTAGATGCTGCTGGAAACACGGCTTTTGTACAAGGACCTGCTCTCCTCAACCTGGGCTGGGGTTTTGCATAGTCAGTAGGCAAATAGTCGGTAGGCAGGGCAATGACCACACCTGTCTTTCTTTCTAGGAAGTCAGAGGTTTAGTAGGTTTTCACTGGGAGGGAGACAGCATTCTTGAAGGAATATTTAAATAAGAAGAGAAAGAAATGTAAGCTTATTCCCTGGGGGTCTCTGAAGGAAGACAGGAGACCAATCTCATCCATCTAGCAAGGTTGAAATGTGTCTCTGTATCAAGAAAAGTAGAGAATGGTGTGTCAATTAGCTGTTATAGGCTTTAGATCTGTAGGGAATGGAAAAATGTAAAAAACAAAGCAAAGCAAAAAGGTAACTCAGTGTAATATTCTGAAAAGCCAAAGTTGAGTAACAGTAGCATCAGGTTATTCTAGGACATGGATTTTATGGCGGCAGGATTGGAAACCCTCCATTCCTCCTAGGCATCTGTTGGCCTCCTCCAATGGACCTCTTCCCCTCCCGTTGCATTGCTCTCCCCCAGGAAGCTTCTGGCTGCTGCTTCACCCCTCATTTCTGTACTCCCCAGTTTCTTTCCAGGAAGTCACTCCACGCCAACAAAGATACACGTGTTCCTTGTCATGGATACACCTCGTATGTAGATTTACTGCATGGTTACTGAAGGAGCAGACTCATTTCGCAGTGCGTGAATTAATTTCAAATTCAGTCTCAACCTCTCTGGCACAGCTTTTGCAGCCAAGAGCTGCAGCTCAGATCATGTGCCCGAGTAGCCCCCACCCCTGCACCCATCAGCCAGATCTATTTTCTCTACAGAAGCACATGCATTGCCCCATGCTGACAGTCACTTATTTTAGCATTGGCTAATCACCAATATGTTCTGTTAAGTGAGATTCATAGATGCTGATTGCATTTATTGCATAAATTACTTCATTATTAAAATCAGGTCATTTGAGCCCCCAAACCATTAACATGAAGGTTATTAACATAATTTCATAAGCTAATAAATCAAGCACAGGAAAGGAATTAAAGGGTTCTTAGTGATAAGTGTTTCTTCAGAGATTAAGGAACACAATTTTCTTATGCATATATTAACATTTTATGAGTGGATTCATGCAAGAGCAGTTTTTTCTCTCTCTGCACACATGACTCACACTTCGTCTTCATGCTCGCCCTCTGAAGCTCATTTTCAAAATTAAGTTTTTTTTTTCTTTTCAAATAACTGTAGAGCAGTTTTCAACGGAATCCATTAGCCTTCTGTAATGTGCACTACATATAAAATTCTTATCTTTTCACACTCCTTAGACTGCAAAATCTTTGGAGTGGGGGGAGGAAGCAAGGTAAAGGTGGAAGAAAAAATAAGTTGGATTGGTCTTAGATAATGCAATTTTCATTCTAGGTGAATTTCAAATGTATCCCTCGTCTTAAAAGGTTCTAGTGAAGTTCTAATTATCTCTCTAATTACAACACATACTGAGGTTAAGTGTTCTTATCAAATGGTGCATTAAAAATGGGTTTTATTCCCAGGCTGGATCTAATAGGTTGAGATACCGGCCTTAACACACAGAAATTGTGTTCATTCCACTTACCAGATTGTGAAAGATTCTGAGGGTCGGAGCCATCATTATCCAGTGCAATGGTGTTGCCTAGAAACGGAGATAAGTTCCCAATGTAAATTAGACTATACAACTTTATCCTTTGTGCAATTTGTGTAATGTTTTTAGCAAATAGCGACTGATGGGTCATAATTGAAATACGTGGAATGTTGTTAGCAAGCATTGGGTGTAATTTTAGAGGAGCATCTGGGAGATGGGTGGGACTTGTCTGTTCTTTCGAAGAACAAATGCAGTGACCATGTCACACCTTTCCTCTAAATCTTCAATGACTATGAATATTCCCTTGAACAAGTTACAGGCTTCCCTGGACCTCCTCCTACCCGCCAACTTTTAAACATTTCATTGCTCCTAGGATAGAAAAACATTTCTCAGCACAATCTACAAGTCCCACATGGTCTGCCCTGCCCAGCCTACTGGTCCAGCCTTGCTTCCCAGCTTGCTTACTATGCCGCTTGCTCTTGGTTCTTCATAAGCACCACTATCTCCCCACCACAGGGCCTTTGAACAGGTGTCCCTCTCTGATTACAATGCTCTTCTCTGCTCTTTGAACCCACCGACTCCTATTCATTCTTCAGATCTCAATAGCCACTTCCTCCAGAAAGCCTTCCCTGACCTCTCTGGTTAGGTCAAATCTTTCCTGGCTGTAACAATACCATGAATGTCTCATTTAAATATTTGTCACAGTTGAAATTTTTAGTTGAAGAAATTTTTAATTGTTATAATCTTCATGGCTAAAAACTTAAAATGAAATAAAAAAGATTATCTAAAGCTGTCTAGCTTTGATTCACATTCTCATGTATTCCATTACGTCTTCCACTAGAGAGCTACTTTTTTTTTTTATTAGTTTCTTATTTATCTTTCCAGTATTCTTTTTTGCAAGGACAAATGCAAATATATACCCTAAATATATATGTTGGTTTTGCCCTTTTAACACAAAAGATAATGTACTTTATATATGGTCTACATCATGACTCTGGAGCTTATTCTGTATTGAGACATAAAGAATGTTTCTCCTTTTTATAGCTGCATAGACTTTCACTGTGTAACTCTTCCATTGTTTATGGAACCGATTCCTTAGGCTGGCAGTTACATTGCTTTCAGCCTTTTACTGTTACAAATACTGCTGCAGTTAGTAACCCCATGTATGCATGCATGTCTCTCTCTCTCTCTCTCTCTCTCTCTTTCTGTTATTTATGCATGTACAGGTTATATGTGGAGTAAATACCCAAAGATAGGTTTACTGGGTCAAAGGATGAATGCGTGTACGAGTAATTTCAGTAGATACCACAATGCTGTGAGCTGTATCATCTTGCAGCTTCATCAGCAAAACATGATTGTCCATTTCTCCCCGGCTTTCCAGTCCTGTTTGTCCCAAGTTTGTGTCTGGGAGGTGAGAAGTGGTCCTCTGTACAGTTTAAACATGTATCTTTCTTATATTGATTACAGTTAGCTGCCTTTTCAGGTGCTTCAGGACCCTTAGTGGGTTTTGTGTGTATAAAATGTATGTCCATGTTCCTTGCCCACTTTCTATTGCGTGCTTAATCTCTTCCTTCCTGTTATCTAGGTGCTTTTTATTACAGAGATTAGCCATGTATCTGTGATATGTTTTGCAAATGTTTCCCCCAGTCTGTCATTCTTACGGCTTTCCATATGGTGATTTTGGATAGTCAGTAACTATTTCTCCTGCTAAGACACTAATAATGCCAGACACACATCTCTTTTTGGCACCTCTATCATCCCAAAACCTTTTTTTTTCAATCTGTTAAAAAAAAAAAAAAGGTGAGCTGTGTTGTAGATGGTCTCCAGGGCCCCCTCATCTCTGAAAATGTTCTGGTTTGCTTATGTTTCCCCTGCCTTCCCCTCTCTCTGCCTCTCTAAGCTGGAGCTCTAGGGGTTCTTATATCATTGGGAAAGGCGGAGGCTTTCATAATGTTACCTGGGAAGCGCCTGGAAAGGCTCCCTACCCACACGGATTCAACCTAATTTTCACCATCAGTGATACATTCAGTCTTAATTCCCACAGACTTTGTTCAAGTCTTTGTTACCTCTTGTCTGGATTTAAGCCCGTCCCCAAGTTTGGCTGCCTAGATCCTGTCTCTCTGACCTCCAGCCTATATGCTGCCTCCAGATGACACTTCTTATAGAATAGTCCGGATCAGACTACTTTCTCCTCCAGCTTTCTTGTATTGCCCATTTCGTTCAATATTATGCTTTCCACTTCCTTCCTGAGAAGGTCTCAAAGGACGTGTTCAGCTGCATGTCTCATTATGCTCTCGCTGATACCTTTTGTTCCATCCCATGGGCTTCTTGCCTCATCCACCTCAATGTCCTTCTCAGGTTGTTCCTTCCACCTGGCAGGTCCTCTTTTAATCCAGTCTAATCTACCTACTAAGTATTTCCCATTTCTCACCATCCTCCTCTCAAGATGGGATTGAGTTCTGTTTTCCCAGGGTGCTCACAATATTTTAAAAAGATAAAAGATCAGGGGTGCCTGGGTGGCTCAGTCAGTTGAGCATCAGACTCTTCGGATCAGATCATGATCTTAGAGTCCTGAGATCAAGCCCTGTATTAGGCTCTGTGCTGAGTATGGAGTCTGCTTAGGATTCTCTCTCCCCCTCTGATTCTCTCCTACTGCTCACACACATGTGCATTCTCTCTCTCCCTAAAAAAAAAAAGCTAAAAGAACATATTCTATGTTTTTCTTGGAAGGCATGTGCATGGCTCTCCATCTACCAGAGTATGATCTCTTTGAGGGCAGAAATATCCTCATAGGGTTCTGTAAGAAGTAGTCTCTAAGGCACTTGTTGACTAGAATTGAGGCAACACTCAATTCTAGGAACTTTAATTTTAAATAAATTTGCACAATACTCCTGGGATAGATAGCAACTTAAGACTTACATAAGTAAGAGTTAGTTTAGCACAGTGGGTTTTTTCTTAAATTATGGTTCATGAAAACATTAGTGTGTGTGTGTGTGTGTGTGTGTGTGTGTGTGTGTGTTTATGAGAGAGAGAGATAGAGGGAACACGTTCACAGGAGGAGAATGGTGTCGAGACGGAGGGAGAGTATATGTAGATGTTAGAAGTGAAGGTCAGTGAGGAGAATATCTACTCTGCATTTTGCCAGAGTATCTCTGCTCATTCCTGAGGTAGCCTGTCTCATTATCCTACCAAACTATATCCTTCCCATCTTTTTGACTTTGGATGAAATGTATCCATTAAAACTTTTCTAGTTAACTCGCAACCATCCACCTTACATCACTCTGCTAGGTTAATATATTCTGCATGGGTGTGCCAAGACATTATTGTATTGTATCTTGAGGCTACCCTTTGTCTGTCTTATCTCCTCTTTGGATTGTTCTTCTTGATTGTATTTCCTATTTAATCTTGTAGCTTTTCTAGAGAAAGAGCTCATTAATATTTGATAGCGGGAGCATTCTTCAGGATTTGTGAGTGGGTCAGACCCAGCCTCTCCCATGACTGCCTAGAATGGAGATTAGGTTTTCTTAGGCTTCTTTGCATCTCTGTGTGGCCATGTGACTATGTTCCCGTCAATGAGATGTAAACAGAAATGCCACATATAACTTCCAGAACTGGCTTTTGAAGTAAGAAGTCTCCCCCTTTGGGGCCCTTTCTCCTTCCCACTGAGAGGGATGCCAAGGTAATGAGTGAAACTTGAGCAACCATCTTACACGGAGGTGTAATCTCTAAGGCTAAAAACAGCTGTGTAGTGAGATACAAAGAGCCTGAGTCTGTGATGACTTTCTGAAGATGCATTTCTAGACTGCCTATCTCCAGACTTCTTAGACATGAGAAATAAGGCTTTAGTCTTGTGTGGGTCTTCATGATTTAGTGTTTCATTGTTCTTGGCCAAACCTAATCCCAAGTGAATATAGTCATAGGAAAGGACAGAGTGTGGAGATTTACAAGGATCCCTCATGCAAGAACCAAACTGATACTCTGCCTGGATAAGAATAATTTACAGGGGCACCTGGGTGGCTTAGCGGTTGAGTGTCTGTCTGCCTTTGGCTTAGGTCATGTTCCCAGAATCCTGGGATCGAGTTCTGCATCACGCTCCCCTCAGGGAGACTGCTTCTCCCTCTGCCTATATCTCTGCCTCTCTTTGTATGCCTCTTATGAATAAATAGATAAAATCTTTAAAAAAGAATACCTTATAAATCATTAAAGGGGAGAGGAAGAAGATCAAAATTGCTCACTAATGGTCATATTTCCTTCTTGTTGAGAGCAGAGACTGTGCCCATAATGCGGTTTAAATACTCTGGAAGGGAAAGGAATATCAGAGAACTGAAGCAGGAACAAGACAAAAACCACAACGTGTTATGGAAGCTCGAATGTAATGTGTCCTGGCTTTTCAGACTATCAGTAGCTGACTTCAAAGCATAGGAGATGTAGAATTTGATCACGTGATACCTTCATTCCTCAACTACAGCTAATTTTGTTTATGGCAACTAACACATTAAAATGAAATTTTAGTAATAATACCTCTCTTTATTTGAGCTATTGCCAGGAATTTGAAAGAAGAAAGCAAAAAAAAAAAAAAAATTCTAGTCTGGCATCATTATTCCCAGAGCAAACCACCCAAGGAAATCCTTGCCAATAATGCAGCGACATGGGCATTACGTTCTGGTAGAGAAACTGACATCCAGAAAGGAAAGTGATTCACCCCAAACCACCCACCTACTTTGCTAACAACATGATTAGCCTTTGAACTCCCCTTGAGGCTCCTAGGCCAATTGTCTCCGCACAGTTGTGTCAGCCCACTTATTCCTCTATCCATCAGGAATATTCGTTGTGCCATGGAAAAGTGGGGGGAAGTGGAATGGAATATTCATCTCTGCCATAAGGTTGTGGGTAACCAAACATTGAGCTTTCACCTACCACCCACAAAAGAGAACTTTAGCTTTCAGAATGTTTGTAAAGGAACATTCCTTCATGTTGTGTGTCTCCCTGAGTCTAAGAAGTGGGTTTTGCTTGAGAGAATGAGGAATAAGATGCCATGTGTGCTGAGAAGAGCAGTGTCAGGCCATACCGATGTCTTTCTATGGGGTTTAGAAATCTCCAAGTCTTGAGCTGACAGGTGGGCTAGTCACAATGACAGTTTACAACGTTGTAGTTGGGATAATGAAATGAAAAAATAAATATGAGGGGCACCTTGGTGACTCAGTGGGTTGAGCAACTACCTCTTGGTTTTGGCTCAGGTCATGATCTTGGGGTTGTGAGATAAAGCCCTGCATTGTGCTCTGCACTTGGTGAGGAGTCTGCTTCAGACTCTCTCTCTCCCTCTGCCCCACCCCCTCCTCTCAAATAAATGTTTAAAAAAAGAAAACAGAAAATATGACCAACATGTTCTTTGGTAGATGGCAATGTCCCAAAGCACAGAGCTCTTCAAACAATAATATTGCTATTTTTAAAAAACAAACAATGTGTTGTCCCTTTCTACTCAACCTTTCAGTGTATTTCTTGCTTGTTACAAATTTCTGACACCTGTATGTGTATAAGGGTGCTAAATCAGACTTGGCTATAACAAATCCTGATGTAATGGGAGATGTGCTTTCTCACAGGTTCTCCTCCTTGGCGCTTTAGGTAAAGTGGCCCAGCTTAGAATCTCAGGTTTTAACATTGAAAGAAACCTCTTAGCTCAATATATAAGTAATCCAGTCCCCTCATTTATAAATGAGAAAATTTGAGGTCTTAGGAGACACAAGATTGTGCCCAAGGTCACAAAGCTAGTGGAGGTTTTAATAAGTATCCCTTCCATTCCTTTCATATCTTTGCAGAACAGATTAAAAAAAATATTTTTCCCTCCCCTTCTGTTTTCTCAGTCACCAGCATTCCAGATGCGACCCGACTGTTTGGAATCATAAATATGGCACAACAAAGCAATACTATATACTATTTATCAAATGATGATGATTATTTTTTGTACTCTGTAGGAGCAAAATGTATCATCACCATTCACTCTTTCTCACTTTTGTTGTCAGCTTTTTATGCCTGGGTTGAACTGGTTGTTCTTTGCACTGAGGTGTGTGTGTGAGGATGTCATGTGTTAACAAGCTAATTAGTAGCATTTCTGAGCAGAAGTAGACCTTGCTAACACAACCTGAGTCTTTGTGTCACAGTGCTGCTGGATGCAGGTGCTGCTCTTAGGTGTCAACAAACCTCAATACAATGGAGACATTACCCAGGGCTAGGAGAAGTCTTCTGAGAGCAGCGGATGACCTCATTTGGAGCCTTCTAAGTAGTTGTATTGGCCATTGGTCTGAGAAAAGTGCTAGATGCCTGAAGGCCCCTGGTAACCCAGAGCTAGCTCCCAACACCTCTCACAGATATTCACATGGAACCAACTGCTGGCACCCAAAGAAGCAGCACGTACTTGTGAAAAGAGCCATAGTGCTAAGAGAAAGAAACTGAATTCTACCCACCAGCCTGCCTCCAGCTGGGTGATGTTCCCACCCCATCCACACACTTTGTCAAAATTGTATTTGGCCAAGATTTCATTCCTGGGACAGAAGTTATCAGGCAAGAGTCCAACAAGTAATGAAATCTCATGCTTTCAGGAGTGGAGAGCGATGCTGTATTAATGTAAGAGGACGAGGAGGTGATCAATCCACATCTTGTAGACATAATTTATCTGATCTACTTCTAATAGCATCACTAGGACGTAAGATAGCAAAGTTCTATTTGATGATTCCAGGGGATTTTGTTATTTCACCTTCATTGAAAAGGATCGATTGTGGCACTTTCACGTTTCATTTCAGATGTTGAGAATAGGAAGTTTGCTTTCCCAGCTTGGACTCAGAAAAACAACTAATGAATTCACCAAGTATTTATTCAGCACCAACTCAATAGGCCTGAGCCTGTGCTCAGATGCTGGGGTGAAAGCTCGGACCTGCACAATCCTGGGAGTGCATTGAAGGCCTCATGCAATCCATATAAATGCCCTATTGAGTACCAATCTGGCCCAGGCAGAGAAGGCTGTTTTGACATTCCTATTTTGAGATTGCTACGTGGTAATTGCCACCTTCTCTGCATTATTTTTTTTTCCTTTTCCTTCAGAGGGAATACAAAAATTTCTGAACTCTTGTCACTGGTGTTTAATGAAAACTACCAGAAACTGACTGTCATGCAGAACACAAAGAGTATAATTGGTTTCACAATTACTTAATGCTCCTAAAAAACAAACCATAGGGACTTCCAGAGAAACATGGAAGATTTAAAAAAAAAATGACTTTACATCCAATCCCTCTCAAACTCCCATTAAGATGACAGGAAGAGAAAGGAAAAAAAGCACACATCAATAAGGACTTTGAGAACAAAAGGGGAAATAGCAATATTTTGAAAGCCAGGGAGCAGATGGATAGGCAATAAGTGACTTAGGAGGGCAAGAGAAAGATGAATGGCAAGAGCCCATGAGAAGTGAAGCCAAAAAGCAGGATTAACAGAGCCACAGAAGTCTATAGTGTCAGCAGCAGTGGCACCAGCTGCTTCCAAAGGGGTGTATGCAGGACTGGAACCAGGAGGAGTGGTTAGAAGTCTGTTGAAGTGGTAGTTCCACCGAGGATCTCCTACAGCATCCCTGCCCTACCTCATATAAGACAGGAGGTTTATTCTCAAAAGAGGTTGAGCAAGAAGATCCTAGACTAAGGACCACTGGGAATGGCTGAGGGCATCTGTGACATATGGCAGCCATGGAGACTAAGCGGAAGGGGGCGGGGGAGGGTGGCAGCATCTGCAAACCTAGCAATGACACCACCAGCACCATTGTACTCTTGCTCCTAGACTGCTGGCAGCCAGGCTGGCAAATGCACTGACAGGAGAAAGGAGACTTTGTTTTGGGTAAACTGGTCGACCCAAGAGAAAGTATCTACAGATACTGTGATAAGCAGAATAGTTAGTCCATGTCCAATCCCTGAAACCCGTGCATATATTAGAGTACAGGGCAAAGCAGAATTACACGGCAGTGGAATGAAGATTGTGCTAATCAGCTGCCCCTGACATAGGGAGAGTGTCCCAGGTCATCTAGGTGGATCCAACATAATCACAGGGTTCTGAAAAAGCAGAAGAGAGAGAACAGGTCAGAGTGATGTGACGTGAAAGAAGCTGACCCAATGTTGATAGCTCTGAAGATGGAGGAAGGAAGCCCAAATCTAAAGAGTATGGGTGGCTTCTAGAAGCTGGGAAAAGGAAGAAAATGGATCCTTCCTGAGAGGCTCCAGAAAGGAATGCAGCCCTCCCAACACCCTAGTTTTAGCCCAGCGAGACTGTACCAAACTTCTGACCTCTCCAGAACTGTAAGATAAATAAAATGTGTTGTTTGAAAGAACCAAGTTTGTGGTCATTTGCTGCTGCTGCAATAGAAAACCCATGCAGATACTATGGGGAAGGGGACCCACCTCCTGGATCCCATCAGTTGCAAATCCTACCCGTACTCTGGAGTGCCATTAGCTTTTTACAACATCCAAGGAATAACAGATATTTGAAGGAAATATCTAACATAAAAGGCAAAGTTCAAAATTAATAAACATCACAGAGGGAAGAGACCATGAAGGGACCAGGGGACAATGTAAAGAATAAACAGGCAAACAAACAAACGAACCTTCAGAGAAATAAGAGAGAATATTGTATCCACCAAACCAAAGAACCGAATGCCCTTAAAAAGGAACATCCAACAGATTTAAAGAGCTCTCAGTATTAAAAAATATAATAGGCTAAATAAATATTAAATTAAAAATGTAGAGAAATAAGTTTAAAAACCTCCCAAAAAAGAGGTCTATGGCAAGCTGTGGACATGGGTCCTTATTAAAAGTAGATACTCTACTTTGAGCGATACCAAATGAAACCTACGAGAAAACAAGAGGATAAAATGGATTATTATGCCCAGAAACACTTATTAACCCAGGACAAAAATAAGTACAATTTCCCCAAAACAGTTCGAGTAACTGACAGAGAAGTTACATGTCAGATTGCTCATGCTTACATGGAAGGGGATATGATAGCCTGTGCAGTGAATGCTCATGAGCTTCCAAAGTATGGTGTGAAGACCCACCTGACAGAGCATGCTACCCCATATCATACTGACCTACTGCTGGCCTGTAGGTTTCTCAGTAGGTTTGACAGAGACAAGATCTATGAAGGTCAAGTGGGGGTGACCAGAGGTAATCACAAGGAGGATTGTCTTTGTCAAGCTGGTGTTTCACCTACCTGCAGGCCTTTGATAGAACTACCACTAATATAGTTTTGGAGGCCCTCACAAGACCACATGACTCCCTGGTTATGATTCAGAAAGCAAGGAATTCAATGCAGAAGTCCACTGAAGGCATACCGTGGGTCAGATCACGGCAGAGGACATGTATTACCTAATGGAAGGGAAGAAAGATGATGCTTACAAGAAACAATTCTCTCGCTCTGTGGAGAACGACATAAACTCCAAACAAGAAAACTCATACTACTATATGGAAGAATCCAGACTATAAGGTGAAGCCTCAGAGGGCACCTGGGTGGCTCAGCGGTTGAGCGTCTGCCTTCGGCTCAGGGCGTGATCCCGGAGTCCTGGGATCGAGTCCCATATCAGGCTCCTTGCATGGAGCCTGCTTCTCCTGTTTCTGCCTCTCTCTCTCTGCCTCTCTCTGTGTCTCTTATGAATAAGTAAATAAAATCTTTTAAAAAAATAAAATAAAACAAATAGTTTTAAAGTAAGAGAAAAATGAGAAAATAAGAGTCTCTATAAAGGATACCCAACAGGTGTCCCAGAACGAGATGGAAGTTACTGGACCCAGAGTCAACAAGCCTAGTGCAGGAATGGAAGAAGACCCCCAATGAGATACAGACAGCACTGTGTTTTTTCAGAAGTCCAGTAACACAGGTGATTCTTCAAGAAACTTCTAGAGAAGAATACCTGATGATGGACAAAGGATCAGGCATCGGAATGATCTCAGTGGTCTTAAAAGTAATACTGGAAAGTAGAAGAGCAGTGCCTGAACAGCACTGGAGAAAGTGGTTTCCCCCATAAAGTTTCCAAGTGAGCAAACAAGTCTGCAAGTGCAACAGCATTGCTCTTCGGCCATTTGAAGACTCAAAAAGTTGCCTCCCATGCACTGTTTTTCAGGAATCTACTAGAAGTTATGTTCCTCCAAGATGAGGAGGAAACTCAGAAAGCAGATGCTCTAGCCAAGCAACAGGGCACTCTACAGAAGAAAGCAGCCGAGAGAACCTCAGAATGATTACTATGTAACAGGCCCAAAGAACACCCAGCTCAGCTTGGAACAGAAGGACAGAGGGCTCAGAAGGGATGAATCCAAGGCCGTGGGGGAAGCAACTGGCAATTCATCTGTTGCATTGGTCCTTAGGAAGTGCATGCTTACCGCAGAGAGCTTCACTGGAGCTGAATTTGAAAAACACAGCACACAATTCAAAACAAGACAATTATTTGCTCGGAGGATTGGAGCAGAAATCTGTGTATGTAAAAGAAAATATAATCCTAGGCCAGGATGAGCTCTAGTCATACGTGGGTGTCAATCACTACAATACGGCAAATACTGAATACTGACTTCACTCCGGTGGGTGCTATAGGACCTGCTGGTGGCTCTATAAAGACGACGGTGGTGAGGAGGACTGAAGACGCGTGTATACATGTTATTTACTGGGCTGGATTGTAGAAGTGGCCACAACGCTCTTCTCCCTGTTCTTTCACAAAGCATAGCATCTCCTGTCAAGAGATAGAGTTTGTTTGTCCTTCCCTCAAACCCAACCAGCCTTCTGTGAGAATGCAGCGGGAGCACCAGAAAGCCAGTTCTGAGCTGGGTCCTCAAGAAGCTTCCCGTGCTCCCACTTTGCACCATCGAACCCTGACCCTCCCGTGTGTGAGCAAGCCCAGCACAGTCTGCTAGAGGATGAAAGAATCCATGGAGTGTGAAAGAGCCACCCCAGCTGAGACCACTTAGACCAGCCAGCCCCCTCCCCCCAGCCAACCCCATAACCGACCACAGCTGCATGAATGAGCTCAGCCAAGTCCAGAAGAATTGTCCAGCCCAGCCAAGTTCAACTTGGTTCAACTGCTGATCCACAGGCCAATATGTTTTGGAGTCCTTGGTTACACAGTAAAAACTAATTGATATTGTGTGTGTGTGTGTGTGTGTGTGTGTGCATGTGTGTCTGTAGGAAGATGTTCCTGCAAATGCAGAGTTTTTGTGTTCTGTCGGGGGAATCAAGACATCTACGTAAATCTGGAAAATCAAGCAATACAGCAGAAGCAGGTTATTCAGAAACAGGAAGACAAAATAGTGAATAGATTTTAAAGTGGATATTCGAGGAATGGAAATCAGGGGTTGGGAGGGACAGACTAGAGGGCTGTGCTTTTTTTTTCTCAGTTGTTTAAGAATTGCTTGATTTTTTTAAAGTCAAGTACACATTTCACTTTGATATAATTGCAAATTAAGTGGAAACAAAAAAGAAAAACAACCAACCTTCCAAGTTATTGATAGTCAGCTGGGGTAGAGCGTTTGCCCCGGCCGGCGGTAGTCATGTGTCATGTGTGCAACACATGCCCTGGTGGCTGCAGGAATTCCCTGCTAAGACATTGCCACAACCAACCCTTTGGATTTCCCCTTGGATTAATATTCAGTCTTCAGGCTTGCATACTTGTGGTCAGTACACAGTGGGAGAATGGAAGACAGCCCTTGGAAGAGGGGCTCAGACCCTGCAGGTGTTCCCCAAGCTGTGAGTCTCCATTCTAACAGAGTCAGCGAAGGACCACAGGCATCAAAAATAATGGAACACTGGCTGCCGCCAAAATCAGGGCATGGAAAAATTGGTCATTAAAAATTATTCTGTGGTAAAAAAGCAAAACTATTCTGTGGTAACATTGTTGAATTGGCAGGGCATCTAGGTGGCTCAGTGGTTGAGCAGACGCTTCTCCCTCTGCCTATGTCTCTGCCTCTCTCTCCGTTTCTCTCATAATTAAATAAATAACATCTTTTAAAAAAAACCAACATTGTTGAATTGGCATGAATAAAAAGTGGAGCAATCACTTTGCATAATCACCATTATGTAACATGATGAAGCAGCACTGTAAAAACCAACCCCTCCAACACACACACACTGTTGTAGCAGAAATGGTTTTTGTCAGATGATCACTCTCTTCCCTGTTACTACTCTCTGTGCTTTATGTGTATTTTCCTCTTTGTCATTATGATTTTGAGGTGTGTTTATTAAATTCCCTCCCCTGGGTGAGGTTGGGAAGAAGTAAGCAATGTTTAGAAAAGGCACAGAAGGTAAAAGCAACTAGACACCAAGTTGACGTGTTTGTCAGTCCGAAGAGCCTAGGGAATGCCAGAGCAACAACTCCCCCCCGCCCCCGCCAGATCTCTGTGACTTAACATCTCAGGCTACATGTCCAGAATTGAATCTTCAGGAGGAGTCTTGTTAGCCAAGTCACTCAAAGATCCATACAGATCCAGGCTGCCACTCTTGCTTCCTCTCAAAACTGACCGGAAGTGACCAGAATCTGGCTCTGTCTGTATTCAAAAGGATGGGAAGACACCATGCTGCCATGTACCCAGAAGGAGAACTGGAGTATTCGGGACACATTCCAGCTCAATCTGGTGCTCTGTCTGCTGTTCAACATTGTTGCACATCACCTAGAATATAAACTAGTTGTGTTTATTTTTATCCAAGCACAGGATCTTTTCCTAGACATGTTTTCCTCCAGCAAAGTATCATGCTTTAAAGGCAGATCATGAATCTGGCTAAAGAGGGAGGGCCCAGGAGGTTATACGAGGTACGAAAGTTATGTAAAGTGATGTGGTTTCCTTTTTTTCTTCCTGCGGTTTAATGGTGGAGCTCAGTATTTGCAGACCAATCCTGGTCTTCCTTAAGTGGTTTCTATAACAAGATCATTTTATTTCACCTAATCACTAACCAATGTATTTTTTGCTTCCAAGTAGAACCTTGTTTTTGCCTAAATTTTTGAAGATTGTGAATTTAAGCAAACACCACTTTTGGCCCATTTAGGAAATGACCCTAGTTGGCCTGGAAATAGCAATGCTAATGCATAAATGAGAAAACTGCATTTATCTAAATCTCAGAGCAACAGTTGCGCCATGAGAAGGAGAGGTTAAGGTGAGCAGGGCCTGTAGGTCTGGATGATCAAAGTAGAGTTTTCAGATGAAACGTGTGGCATGGGAAAGGAGCAGAGTACATTCCCATCTCCGGAGACTAAGGAAGGAAACTACTTTTCCTGCATTTATTTGTGAAGAACTATAGTGATAAGACCCGGGCTTTTCTCTTGCAGAAAGATGGAAATAGAGGAGCAGGGGTTCCAAATCCTTAGCCAAAGTCCCCAAACCCTTTGATCCTGCAGCTTCTAATGTGTCATGCCTCACATCCAAGTATGAGTTCACCTGCTCCGTGAAATCCAAACGAGCGGAAGGCTGAAATAATTGGAACTCTTTCTTGCATTGGAGTAAGAAAAATAATGCATGGCAAGGAAACCAGGAGAAATCAGGCACACCTTCGAAAGAAAAGCAGGTCCAGAATGTTACAGGGTTAGGACCAATTTCAGTCCATTTCTTAACTTCTCAAAAACACATGGCACTTTGAGGCAAGAATAAATTTCACTAGGATGAACCACTTATCTAATCACTTTGCTCATTTTGAAATCTAAAATCCTTATTATGGAAGGTTCCAACTCATCTGAATGATAAGTACCGTGGTCTTCAGCATGGGACCTAATGAGATCTGTTATGCTTATTTGTTGTGAACATTCATACCCATGAGTATATGCCATAAGCTTCAAACCATCTATTATGGGTCATGAGAGCACTCTCCAGCTCTTCCTAACTAAATGTCCTGACATAGGACAATCAGAGGTTGGAAGGACTAATGTGAGCTGGTCTGTTCTTTTATCTCATGCCACATGCATAGATTGCTTCTGGCTTTAGCACGCCCTCTTTTAATTAATTTATTTAATTTTTAAGTTTTAAAATTTTATTTTAATTTCAGTGTAGTTAACATACAGTATTATAATAGTTTCAGGTGTACAATATAGTGATTCAACAATTTCATATTTTACCCAGCAGTCATCAAGATAAGTGTACTCTTAATACCCTTCACCTATTTCACCCATCCCCCATCCACCTTCCCTCTGGTGACCATCTGTTTGTTCTCTAGAGTTAGGATACTTCTGGCCTCAGGCCCTTTATATTGCAAATGGTAGTTTATGGTTGTAGATTACTATATCATAAATATTCCATCATATAAGTATAGATTTGTAGATGTTTGTTCACTTTAAACCTCTTTTATATTCTATTAATTGATTTTTCTAGATCAGGGTTTGTCAACCGTGGCATTAGATATTTTGGATGGGTAATTCTTTGTTATGCAGGGAGGTTGTCCTGTGAGTTATAAGATGTTGAGCAGCATCCCAGGCCTCTATTAAGTAGATGTCAATAGCACCTATACCCTCAGTGGTGACAAAAATGTCTCCAGACATTGCCAGTGTCCCTTGAGGGGGGCCAAAACCACTCTCATTTGGGAACCAACAGGCTAGAGCACTTCTATTTAACAGAAATGTAATGCAGTTCATAAGTGTGGGCCCCAGAAGGAATTTTAAATTTTCTAGTAGCTACATTAAAATAAATGTAAAAAGAAATTAACAAAACAAATTGTAATGATTTTTAACTATATATACTCAAAATGTTATTTTAACACGTAACAATATAAAAATTTTCATGAGGTATTTTCAATAGTTGTTTTGCTTTATGTTCTTACTAAATCTTTGAAATCTAGTGTGCCTTTTATACTCACATCACATCTCAACTTGGATGAGGGCTCAGTTGCCACTTGTGGCCAATGGCTATCTTGTTGGACAGCAAAAGACTAGGTGATTGTTATGGATTTCAAGTTTGTGTCCCTCCAATATTCAGTGGAGGAGGCAGTTCAAGATAGTACATAGGAAGATTCTCAACTCCCTTCCTCCCTTGGACACAACAAATCTATAGCTGCATATGTACATTTTCTTCTAAAAAGAACCTGAGAACTACTTGAACAACTACTCCACAACAAAGGATAAAAGGGCCATTAGGAGACGCAGAGATACAGTTTTACGAAAAACCTAGCCCCTAGTGTGTTAATCTACCATCAGAGAAGTATTACAAATACAGAACTCCCCCTTGAAGAGTGAGGGGTTTGTGCCCCACAGCAAGCACCCCCAACCCTTAGGACATGCACTAGAGGGGCAAACCCCCAAAGTCTGGCTTTGAAAATCAATTTGGCTTATATCCAAGAGAACCATGGAACATAGAAAATGATGAGTCCACTATTAGCATACATGCATACAGACTCATTTGTCCTAGAACCCAGTGCAAAAGAGCAGTTTGAAAGACTCCAGACCATATATGAAGGAGATTCACTACTAATCTTAAAGCATCTACCAGAGGAGCAAAAGCCTGTTGGAACTCTCTTCAGGATGGCTGGCTGGCAGGTACCACTTTAATTTTAATTTATTTTATTTTAGATTGTATTTATTTATTTAACAGAGAGAGAGAGCCAGGGAGCACAAGTGAGGGGAATGAATGGCAGAGGCAAAGGGAGAAGCAGGTTCCCCACTGAGCAGGGAGCCTGATCCCAGGGGCCTGGGATCATGACCAGAGCTGAAGGCAGATGCTTAACTAACTGCACCACCCAGTTGCCTCAGGCATCACTTTTATATTCTCTCTCTACCTTGCTAATGCCTGTGCTAGTGGGCATTAATTTGACTCTGACTCTAATTTGCTAGCACCTGCTCATGGGCCCCATTGGAAGTGGTGGGTGAGTACTCCCCCCCTGCACTGCTGCTCAGCCTCCTGGAGGTAGTGGGCAAGCATCCCCCCTTTCCAGAGCCATCAGGCACATATAGCCCATACATGAGATGCTTCTTGATCTCAAGAGTCTGGTGGCCATGGAGGATTGTGTTTCTGTGCCCTGTAAGTCTGAAACAATTGGAGAGACAATATGAGAGACAATCAAGAACTAAGGCAAGGTTAAATGATAAGGCTCATCACCTATACAGGGCCATCCCTTTAAGACTAGGAAAGATAGCTGTTTTGCCTACTACATATAAATAAATACAGAGAGTCAAGCAAAATGAGGAAACAAAGGAATACATTCCAAATGAAAGAGTAAGATAAAACCTCAGGGTGGGGGCAGCCTGGGTGGCTTGGTGGTTTTGTGCCGCCTTCAGCCCGGGGCCTGATCCTGGAGACCTGGGATCGAGTCCCACATCGGGCTCCCTGCATGGAGCCTGCTTCTCCCTTTGCCTGTGTCTCTGCCTCTCTCTCTCTCTCTGTGTCTCTTGTGAGTAAATAAATAAAATCTTTAAACAAACAAAAACAAAAACCTCAGGGTGGAGGGAAAGCTTGATGAAAGTAATTAGTAAGTAATTAGTAATATATATAGAGAGAGAGACTGTTATATGTGAGCTTCATGGTAACCACAAAGCCAAAACTTATAATAGATACACAAAAAGGTAATGAGAAAGAAACCTAAACATAATACTACAGAAAGTCATCAAACCACGAGGAAAGGAAGCAAGAGACAAAAAAAGGAACAGAGTAGAGCTACAAAATAGCCAGAAAACAACTAACAAAATGGCGATAAGTACGTACTTATCAATAATTATTTTACATGTAAATGGACTAAATTCTCCAGTCAAAGTGTTAGAGTGGCTAAATAGATAAAAAATACTAGACCTATCGATATTTTGTCTACAAGAGATTCACATGATGAATGTGAATGGAAGGACACACACAGGCTGAGAGTGAAGGGATGGAAAAAGATGTTTCATGTAATTGGAAACCAAAAGAAAGCTGGGGTAGTTAAACTTACATCAGACAAAATAGACTTAAAAATATATATTTTATTTATTTATCCTGAAAGATCCACACAGAGAGGCAGAGATGTAGGCAGAGGGAGAAGCAGGCTCCCTTCAGGGTGCTGAATGTGGGACTTGACCTCAGAACCTCAGGATCACACCCTGAGCTAAAGACAGACACTCAACCACTGAGCCACTCATGTGTCCCCAAAATAGACTTTAAAACAAAGGCTATAACAAAAGACAAGGATAGGCATTACATAACAAAAAGGTGTTAATTCAACAAGAAGATATAACATTTGTAAATGCTTTTTTTATCCAACATAGGGGCCTATTAACCAAATATTATCAGAACTAATGGGGAAAATGAATAGCAATACAATAATAGTAGGAGACTTTAATACTCCACTTACATTAATCTATAGATCATTCAAATAGGAAATCAATAAGGAAATATCAGCCTTAAATGACACATTAGACCAGGTGGACTCAATAGAAACATTTAAAACATTCCATCCAAAGCAGCAGAATATATATTCTTCTCAAATGCATTTGGAATGTTCTCCTGGATAGATCATATACTAGGCTACAAAACAAGTCTCAGTAAATTTGAGAAGACTAAAATCATATCAAGCATCTTTTCTGACCACAGGGGTATGAAACTATAAATCAATCATAAGAAGAAAACTGGAAAAATCATGAATATGTGGAGATTAAACAACAGGCTACTAAGCAATCAACAGGGCAACCAAGAAATCAAAAGAGAAAAACAACGACTACAACAAAACCTTGAGACAAATGAAAATGGAAATATAACATACCCAATCTATGAGGTTAGGGATGTTCATAGTGATACAGGCCTACTTCAAGGAATAGGAGAAATCTCAAAGAAACAATCTAATTTTACACCTAAAGGAATTAGAAAAAGAAAAATAAATGAATGCCCATGCTAGTAGAAGGAAGGAAATAATAAAGATCAGAGTAGAAATAGAGACTAAAAAGATAGTTAAAAAGATCAATGAAACTAAGAGCTAGTTCTTTGAGAAGATAAACAAAATTAGAAAACCTTTGCCAGACTCACTAAGAGAGAGGGCTTGAATAAAATCAGAAATGAAAGAAGAGAAATTATAGCTGATACTGTAGAAGCACAAAAGATCATAAGAGACCTATGAAAAATTATAGGCCAACAAATTGGACAACCTAAAATAAATAGATAAATTCCTAGAAACACACAGTTTTCCAAGACTGAATCATGAGGAAATAGAAAATTTAAATAGACTAATTGCTAGTAAGGAGACTGAATCAGTAATCAATATACTCCCAACAAAAGTCCAGGACCAAGACACTTCACTAGTGAATTCTTCCAAACCTTCAAAGAAGACTAATACCTATCCTTCTGAAACTCTTCTAAAAAACTGAAGCAGTAGGAATGCTCCCAAACTCATTTTATGAGGCCAGCATTACATGGATACCAAAACCAGACAAGAACATCATAATAAGAGAAAATCACAGGTAATATCCTTGAGAAACATAGATATAAAAATCCTTAACAAAATATTAGCCAACCAAATTCAACAATACATTAGAAGGATTATACACCGTGATTAAGTTGGATTTATTCCAGGGATGCAAGGATGGTTCAATATCTGCAAATCAATCAACATGATATACCACACTAGCAAAATAAAGGATAACAATTCTAGGATAATCTCAATAGATGCATAAAATGCATATGTTGAAACTAATCCACAATGGAGGTACAAGTGAGTTTGGAAAGTAATTATGTTTAAATGAGGTCATGAGGATGGAGACCCCATATTAATGTTCTTATAGGAAGAGACTGGCACTTGCTCTCTCTCTCTCAGTCCTGTGATAATAACAACCAGAAAACTGCTATTTGCAAACCAGGAACAGTGCTCCCACCAGACTTCAGATCTGCCAAAGCCTTAATCTTGGACATCTGCCTCCAGAACTGTGAGAAATAAATGTTTATCGTTTAAGCCACCCAATAGCTTACATGAATATGTGTGCACCCATGCACCCATGCATGATGCCTTCTTCCTGTCGACTATGTCTTCTTGCAAGTTGTGGTGATGGAAAGGTAGATAGAACACAGACATTCTTGTTTAGTTATGTCATGCTAATTTTGTGTGGGTGCACTTGTGTCTAAAGAATTGCACAATGACGACTAAAGTTATGGCTGACCATCCACCATGCTCTTTGGTTTATCATAAAGGATTATATTCAGGAGATGTTTACTGCTAAAAACATTATATGAAACGGTAAACGTCCTAATCACAGTGTCTCACAATGCTGGATTAACTAAAATTCTCTACCAAGCATTCCAGAGGAATAGTAAGTTTGTAGTTTTGTTTTGTTTCAGTGTATTCAGTTTTTGGATGAATCTTGTTGTAACACTGGTTAATAGAACTGTGTGCAGCAAAGAGGATAAAATAAGTTTCATTGATGGCCATTCTTCCCTGTAGAGAGCCTTTTTTTTCCATTCAAGGCTACCTACCATTTGGAGAATTAAAACAGTTCTCAGAGTAAGACTTGATTATTGAGCTAGTGTAGTTGAGTCCTTTTACTCCTCGCTAAGACAGATCTCCTCCTCTCTGTGTATATTTCCCTTTGTGTTGTTTTGTTCACGAATCTTCTTGCCCTGACAACTATCTGTAGAAATGCTGCCAAGATGATGAGTAAGACACCTTCAGCCCAAATTATTTCCCTTTAATTTTTTCATTCTAAAACCGAACGTTCTTGAGATCTTCTAATACCATCTGCCTCCCAAACCTTCAAGATTATCAAAATCCTTTGGGGGGATATTTTTAAAAGACTGAGGGCACAGAAAATATAGAAAATAGAAATGACAAAAAAATAAAGAGGATTATGAGGATCAGGACATTTCCAAACAGGAAATAAAAAGCAATATACAAGTGTGTTAGGCAGTTCATTAATAAACACATGTTATTTTTCTGGAAAAAGAAGTCTCAAAAGACTCCACCTCCAGATATTTTATTTTATTAGCTCTGGTGTGGGTCCTGACTATTGCATATTTTTAAGCCTCGTGGGTGATTTTAATGATCAACCATATTTGAGAACCAGTGGTTTAATTTCCTGTCTGAATTAGAAGAGGCAGCAAATGCTAGGGAGACTTATCCTAAAATCCTTTGTTTTTGTTTTGTGAGCCCTTCTCTGGGCTGAGTAAGATCCTGTCCAATGTGGGTATATATACCTGAGGTTAATGAGAAGTACTCTGAGGTTAAAGTGAAGATTTGATTTTATCTGTTACTAATGGTCTGTCTTCAAACAAGTCATTTATTCTTGCAATCAGTTTTTTTCTACCTGCAAAATGGATTTTGTAAGCAATGACCCTTACTTTAGTTTGTTGAAAATGTGATTTGACATGTATTTAGGCTGTAGGAGGTACATTAATTAAAACTGTTATGATTATTCATTGGCATATAAAACAAATTATCAAACTTGCTTCTCAGTATCTTCCCCAAAACATTTTTTTTTTGCCAGCCTTATTCACAGCTAGAAGATCTCTTTTATTGTTCACATAAGAAATCATCCTAAAATTCAGTCTGCTGGAGATATAGTCAAATGCAGTAGGGCTACAGATATATAATATATAATACAAACAATGTAGATAGACACAAATATATATGATTTCTCTGATCTCAAATAAAATATAAAATTAACATAAAATATGTTCCATAAAATTATTTCTTATTGTTTTCAAATATGTCATTTTATCATATTTGGGTAATATTTCATATTTAATGCATAGATATTTAAAGCATTCTTTTGTTAATATTTTGTAAATAATAGGGCTAATTTCAATAAGACATAAAAAGAAAACTGTGGTTAATAACTAAGTATGAAAACATGGCTAGTTAGAATTAATCTGCATATGTAAACTTAATTAACATTTATTTTATTCAAATTGAGTAGTTTGCATAAACGTTGAAGGGTATTTACTTTATGGCATGTTTTCATTTTGTGAAAGCTCCAATACTTTATGAATATCACAATGGCTTCAAACAGTTATTCCGAGATAATCAGGATGTTATAATGATTGCTCAATTTTGGTGGTGAATTTGTTTTCATGGATAGTCATTATTATGTAATCCATCAAGTGTGTTTAGGGTTTGTCTTCAGAGACAACTTTTCTATCTATGCAAAATCTTGATGATCTAGAAAGATGGAAGATAGTATCACCCAACATTGAGCTATTTTGCCAAGAGGATACTGCTTTGATTTGTTTCTTATCTATCACGAGAAGGGGCACACATGTGGAAACCATCTCAGATCTAAGCCAGTGCCATATGCATCTTGTAAAATACCACCCTCTGAGGCAGTGGAGAAAAGCTCTCTATTCCCATCTCCACCCCATTTCCTGCAACTTCTGTGAAGTCACAGAACTTGGGGAAATAGTGGCGCTTCCTGGCCTAGATTTATCACCATCTGGGAACCAGAATGCGATGCCTGGTGATGCCACCACCACTTTCATCTGCCACATTCTCGGAAGTTCACCACCCACGGGGTCATTCTGGCCAACGCAAATCACCTCATCCACTGGGAAGAAGAAGAGAAATAATGGGGAAGGAGTCCTGCTCAAAAACCTCCCAGCCTGCTTCTATTTGCTACCACATCCTGTGTTAAAATTCCTTAGGCTGACTTCCAAGGCCAGTGCTGATTTGGCCTCACCCTGCCAGTTTCTCTCCCAAGCCAAATTGGCCTCCATGATCCACAAACAGACTCATCTCAGCCTCTGTCTTCATTGCAATTATTGCTCTTTCTCATGATCCTTCCAGGCAGCAGCCCAAGTCTCGAATCTCCTAGAAATCTTACTGATTTTTCTGGTTCATACTACCGTTTCTCCCCTCTGACCTCACAATTTCATCTGTAACAAGTAATTTAGAGCCTCATTATGTGCTAGGATGGACTGTCCTTTGATTGTTTCATGTGTTAACTTTAATTCCCCAATTAAATTGTAAGCTCCTTAGGATAACTTTTGTGACTAATGTCTATTTGCTAAATTCTCCTCACTATCCCTTTCCTCCAGTAACGATCAGAGTACTAAGTCCACTAATAGGTGTTCAATAATTCATACAACCTTAGAGTTGGAACTTTTAAATCCAGCTAATAGATGGGCAAATAAACTCTGCTATTTTAGAGAGAGAACCACTTTCATGGCCCTTCCTTCCTTCCTTCCTTCCTTCCTTCCTTCCTTCCTTCCTTCCTTCCTTCCTTCCCATACTCCTTGTTTTTTCCCCTTCCTCTGCCACTTCATCCATTCATTCTTTTCTTCCTCTCTGTCCCCTTCCTTCCTGACTTTTCTCCTTTCTTCTCTCGTTTCCATATTCGTGGAGAGTTGAAACCTCTCCTCCAATGACAGTGATACAATGCGCAAAGATTATGGAAGAAATTTAAAGGTGCTAAGAGAACACCTGCCTCCCTTTGAGAGTCACAGCTTTGCAGTTCTATAAGGTCAAAGCAGATTGTTACTAAGGCTTATCTATCATTGATTCTATTGTGATGATTTGCTACAAACTCTTAGGAAGGAAATGACTAAGGTTGACTTAAAAAATCATACAGAGCGTTCGCAAATTATACCATTTATGTCCTAATGGCTCATTGCTAAGACTATTTTTTGGAGCTTTGAGACAACTTGTTTCTAATTCAAATAGTTTTGCATAATGATTATGTCCCAGGACTAGCTCATGAAAGCCTGTTATATCCACTATGCACCTAAAGTTTAGCACAGCATAATATTAATGTTATAAAATCTAACCAGATGTAAATGGATTTTTTTTCAGAAAGCAGTAGAGCTCCAAATCTGCACAGAGGGACCATGGCACCCCCTCACCTGCTTCTCTGTGCTCCCCTTATCCTACCATTCAAGAAGGAGGAGGCACTCTTTTCCCCTATTCCCACCATACAAACAACATTGGGATAAATGATCATCTTGCCTCTCCCATAGTGACTGGGAGTGAAGTTTCAAGGAAGAGCAAGGAAAAACACGAAGGGAAGGTTAAGAGAGCTCTGTATACCATAGCCATATTTTCTCACTTTGAAATGGGGCTAAGTTGTGCAACCATAGGTTTTTGGATCACTCTTTGGGTAGGAGAAGCAATCTGAGAGATGATGCTTTGTCACCAACTTCTAGAATTTCTCAGACATTCTACCCCTTCCTGTGTTGTTGAGAGGATTAGAGATAGTGCATGTTGGGGTGCCTGGGTGGCTTAGTTGGTTAAGTTTCTGACTCTGGGTTTCAGCTTAGGTCATGTTCTCAGGGTCATGGGATCGAGCCCTGCAGCAGGCTCTGTGTTGGGTGGGCATGGAGCCTGCTCAAGATCCTATCCCCCTTTCCCTTACTCCCACTACCCCCCCAAACTCTCTCTCTAAAATAAATAAAATAAATATTTTTTAAAGAAAAGAGTGCATGTAAAGTATCGACATGTGTAGTAATGACAATTATGAGTAAAATAAGGTTAGTTTTTTTTTGAGAGCTTACTATTACTATGAGAGACAAATTAGATATACTATTCAATATTAGCATAGAGGGATACTATGCTAAGCTATTCTATTGTCACTTTTAATTCTCACAACAACCCAGTGGGCTGTTCTGGCCAATTTACAGATGAGTCATGAAATGGAGACAGAAGGTTAAGGAAGGCCACTCAGTAAATAAGTGACAAAGCTGAGATTCAGAACTGTGCAGTCTGATGTCAGAGCCCAGTACCCTGGCTTTTGCTCGTAGGGCCAGTAGAGCAGACACTTAGAGACTGTCTCAGATTGTTCCAGACACATGCTTTCGTAGTTTCCACTGGGTGAGTGAAGGAGAGGGAATGGAGGATCATGTTTGAAAGTGTACGAGTGTGGTGGAAGGAACGGGAGAGCTGAGGTGTCAACACCACTGTCTGTAGGCTTCTTGCCCACACCCACCTGCTCACACACCTGCTCGGAGCCACTTGAGCTCCAAAGCAGCTCCTTCTCTCCTGCCCACATGACCTGTTTTTTTTTTTTTTTTTTTTTTTTTTTTTTTTTTTACTTCCAGCTTTTACTTGCACGCTCTTAGAAACCAGGGCTCCTCTCTGCCTTGATCCTACAATTCCCTGTTTGGGGCTCCGAAGAACAAACACATAAGCAGCTTGGGGCTTTCTGCTCCCTCCATACCCATCTCCTTGTCTTCAGCTCCTCTCAGGGACAGAGATAGATACATGAGGTCATAAAAGCCAACAGCAGTTATTCCCAAACACCACTGTCTACAGTAAGTATTACTGTTTGTTTTAGTAAAATCCCAGCCTCAGAATACCACTGAGGACTGGTTTCTAGAACACAGAAAAAGAAGCATCAAGGGCTTTTGAAAAGTGAGGCTGTGGGATGGGTGGTCAGTAAAGCTGAGGAAGCCATCACAGGTGGGGTGCAAGAAAAAGTGTTCTTTCTGCCTTCTCTCTCACTCTCCTCCTTTTGCCACATACCTGTGTTGACAGCGGCAGCCCAGGATCCACGAGGGTAGGGGGCTGGAGCAGGAGCTCTAGGTCTGCTTATGTGTGAGAAATAGATAGAAAGTGCCCAGCGAACTGCATTTCATAAAACTCAAATGCCCCACTGAACTTTGAAAATTAGATACACGATGCAGAATCACTACAGAAAAAGCAGGATGACTGTTAATCTGGGTGGCACTTCTTCTAATCTCTTTTTATCCCACCCAAATAATGGGATCTGTGGTCATCTCAACTGCCCACTGCTCATTTGTGGTTTTATGATAACTTCATATTTGAGGGATCATCTTAGATTTAGATTGCTCTGGGTTCATGAATATAAAGAACCTCAGTAACTCCTCTACTTTTAGGCCAGAAACCATACGTAGAATAAAATCTATAAAAATAAAAGGAACGAGGCAAGACAAGCTTTAAGAATGAGAATTTTAATCTTCCCCATTCAGTGTAGTTCATAGGTCAATTTCTTTCTTTCTTTCCCTCCTTCTATCCCTCCTTCTTTCCTTCTTTTCTTTCCTTCTTCCTACCTTCTTTTTCTTTCTTTCTTTCTTTCTTTCTTTCTTTCTTTCTTTCTTTCTTTCTTTCTCTTTCTTTCTTTCCACCCCCCCCTTTCTGTCTTTCTTGTGGGCAGTGATTTTGCCATCTGCAGAGAGAGATAGACTGAAATAAGTTGTCACAGGAACATTAAATATTATAGTGAAAAATGAATAGGGAATTAGGGCAGAATTTTATACAGCTGGAATGGAAAAATATACAGCTCAATGGAAAAATAATTCCATTGAGGGCTAGAAAACATTAAGATAGGAATTCTGGAGTGATAATGGGAATTGTTTTCAACTCTCAGAGAGTATATTGCAAAGAAAATGTAAAGTTGATGACTGCCTTTTGTGTGGAGAGTATTGACTTACTGCACAAGAATTACTCACTACCTGGCTGGCTATTGGGCAGAGTTTTGGGAGAACAAGACACCTCAGGGCTGAAGTTTTGGGGATTCCACATCCCACAGCTATAAAAGGTGGGCAAGAGTTTGAAAAGCATTATGATAAATAAGAGCCAACACCATTCCTCTCCTTACCTGGAAAGGTGTGATCTGTGGGAGGAAGTTCTGATCCTTTTCCTGCTCAGGAAGTTTGCTGAGTATGGTGTAGAACCAACAGAGATGCTCTAGATTTGTCCATACAAATGCAAAGTATTAACAGAGACTTCAAAGCAATATCCAAACCAAAATAGTGAAAACTGTATAATCCCTGTAATAAATACCTATATTTTATTCAACTGATATTTACTGTAAGACTGTTACGTGCAACACACTGTGCTAGGTGCCATGGCAAATAAAAACTGGAGCTTGCCTTCTTCTTGGGGAATCACAGCCCTGCAAAGTGTCTCCAGGCTCTTGATTTGCCAAGTAAATGTGCAGGACTGTTTCCCAAAAATGTGAAGGTGGGGACAGTTGGTTATCAACAAGGAACCTAAACATAAAGCCCAAAGGAAATGATCTTCCTAGAGGTAAACACTATGTTTGTAATTGAAACCGAACCAACTGCAAGCCTGTACTTTGCTTCTTGACTAATGGTAACCTTAAAAAAAAAAAAAAAAAGATAATTAATGGAAGCAGAATGGTACAAAATCAACAATCACAGGGACCACTTTATGGGAAACTTCCTCCCTGGGCTCCTTGATTTGTGTATTCCACAGCTACTTTCCCCTTGCCCAAAAGGTAATTAAGAGGTGATAATGATATGTATCTTCCCTTATCAAAGTCATTAACACGTTATTATTGTTGTAAGGAGGCTAGCTATTGCCTGGTTGCAGAGATGCCGGCTTTCTGCGAAAAGTCTTTATTAGTCTACCAGGGATTTCTGCCGTGATGAAGAAATTGCAGTTTGGGGATGAATTAGCAGGTTACATTCTCTGTGACTCTTGAGCATCTTATTTCCCCAAACCTTGCAGGTTTCTGAAAACCCCCAGGGCCATTGTGACTCTCGATTTGACCTACAACTTTACTCCTTTCCAAGCTGTTCTATTCGAATCAGGGACACAACTATCTCCTGCTCATCAAATTGCACATCTATTATACTTGAAGATTTGGCTCAAACCCCATCTATCCATAGTGCCTGCTCTGAACTTATATTCAGATAAAAAGACACCACAAATTCTCCCAACATTAATTGGTTTCTGTGCCTTGCTTAGCAAGTGTTATGGTGCACAAATATTCACTCCAGATTGCAGGGAAGGTTTCATAATTAATCTCTTAAACATCTTGGAAAAATATGGGAGTACCTACTCATGCAACTTTTTAACACTTTAAGGATTTCTACAGATGGAAGAAGAGAGGAAGGAGCAAATATACTCACATTGGTTCTAAACTCTCCTAGGCTTCTTTAGATTAGAAAATAATCTGTATGATTTTTCTGAGGGTTGTGTTTAAAACCCTTGACTCTAAGCCATTAGAATCAAACTTATGGCAGCTTGTTTTTAAAAACTATTCAAATAAATATATATATTTTAAGAATCAAATATTACTGAAGGGCTTTTTGAAATAAAGGAAAAAACCCATAGCAATTCTCCTGTTCTACCCTCTTCAGCCATCAGTTCCTACAGGCAGCTACTTTTAATTAATTTTAGCAGTTTCTTCTGTTATTTACCTACATATTTCTAATTAATATATATGTTCTACTAGATCATTTTTAGTGACAGACAGTTGGGGAGGATTTAAGCCTGCTATCCCATAACACTGCTTCCTCTTGTTCCCCTTTTTGGTTAAATCAATATTCCGGGTTTATATTATTATAACTATATAAATAACATTCTTTACTGAGCTAAAACTACACTATAATTACCTTTCCTTTCTTGTACAGCTTTTTGTTTTTCTTAGAGTTAATAATTGCCTTGTTTTCATCAGCTTGGCTTTGTATATAACTATACTTAAGTTTGCCACAACTTCCAACAGTCTCCCCAAAACTTTCCACATAGTAATATAGAACAGATAATCTATTAGAATCTAAAGACCTCCTTCTTGGTGCCCTTTTATTCCTTTTTCCAACCTGGACCAGTGTTTCTCCACTGTATCACTGTTATCCCACAACTTCTCTCTGTCTCATCTCGGTGATTCTACCTCATTCTTGTGTTGGAGCCTCTCCTTCCTGGTTTTCATGTTTTCCTCTTTCTTGCTTTATTCTCTCATTTTGGTGGCACACCCTTCCTGAGAAAGGGTGCATGTGAGGTAAATTTACTGAGAACTTTCCTGCCTGAAAATATCTTTACTCTACCCTTGCATTTTTTTGGTAGTTTGGCTGAAAATTGAAATCTAGGTTAAAAATAATTCTCATTCTGAACTTAATGCAAAATAACATGTCTTGGTTGAGTCTTTTCCTATTTATTGTATTGGGCTTTAGTGGTTCCTTTAATCTAAAGATCCATATCCTTCTATCTATAAAAATTTTCCTGTATTGTTTCCTCAATAGTTTGTTTTCTTCTCCCTCCCCCCAACCCCAGTTTCTCTTGTAGGACTGGTATTGGACAGCTATTGACTCTTCTGGATTAATCTCACATTTTCTTTTCTCTTCTCTCCTAATGCCTGTGTTATCTTTTAGTTTTACTTTCTGGAAGATTTTTATCTTCTTCATCTCCCAAACTTTCTATTGATTTTTTTTAAATGCCAGAGCTCATATTTTTAATTTCCAAGGAATCTTTCATGTTCTAAGATTGCTATTGCAAGGATGCAGTATGTTTTTTAACTTCTCTGTGAAAATTCATTATATTTCATCGGAAATGTTCTTTTAATCCCTGTATTGTGTTTCTTCCCCCTGATTTCTCTGTTTTCTGTTGCTTGTTTTATCCTTTTATGCTGGAGGCTCTCTTTCAAATCTCATGATCTTTGGTTGTAATGGAATCACATGCCAAATGAATGTTGTGTGTGCATGTGTAAGGCTCACTGACTGAGAGATCCACTATAGAATTATAGGGCAATGAGTAAACAAACACTTTTATTAGAATACCCCCTGACTTCTACAAGGTTTTTCCTTAATACCCTTTAACTTCTCCACAGAATCATCTTCCAAGTATGTTCTGAGGGATATAAAGCCTGGCTGTGGCCTTCTGGGTAGTAGGTGGAAAAAGGAGGCTAACAGAGTTCAATGATCAGGGTTTTGCTAATAGCCCCTGTTGCTCTCTCTTCTGTGTCTTGCGTCACTGGTCCTGAGCCTGTCTTGTTTAGAATAATTCGACTGTCTTTGGGGGTTGGAGGTGATGATGACAGAAAGACCTAAGGCACTAACTGCTTTACGTGGACTTTCACTGACTCCATGCCAGGACCTTCTGTGGGCCCCATGCTTCCAGTTCCTGAGTCTTCCAAGTTCTGAAGGAGGACTGGCTTGTTTCTTATTGGGTTGCCTCTATGGGAGACATAGAATCCAGCCTTCTGTGCTGTGCTTAAACTGTTATCATTACTCTAATAGATTGTATAAAGTAGGCATTTGTTAACATTCTTGTCCACTGTTGTCCTCTTTGCTGTTCTGTTCATTCTTGTAGGTTTATACTTTTGCATTTTTTAAAGGTTTTTACTTTTTAGGTAATCTCTACACCCAACGTGGGGCTCAGACTCACAACCCCAAGATCAAGTGTCACATGCTCCCTGACTGAGTCAGCCAGGCACCCCCTGCATTTTTATACTGACCCTTTCCAGGAGGGAGTGGAGGTGGTATATATAAATGCACACAAACTTTGTAATTTAATTGATGATTACTTCTGAGTTAAGCTTTTTTTTTTTCCTTCTTTATTAGGCCCCATGCCCAGCATGGAGGCCAATGCGGGGCCTGAACTCAGGACCCTGAGATCAAGAGTTGGATGCTTAACTGACTGAGCCACCCAGGCACCCTGAGTTTTAGCTTATTTTTTAAGGAATGTTGGACCTTAACATATTGATAAATAAAATCATATGAAAATATCATTTATTCCAACATTGATACCTGCAAAGACTGGGTCTTTCCTTAGAAATCAAACTAATAATATGCTAAGGTTGATGTGCTAACTAGGGTAAGACCAGGACCAGGGTTTGTCTTATTCATTTTTGTGTTTTGTGTTAAATCATTCTAGGATTTAGCACAGACTCTTGCAAAGAAACTTAAAATCAAAAGCAACAAGAAAACAATGAATCAAAAGAGCTCCAGTTTTCTTTTTTTTCTTTACATAAACATGTTAATGGTCACCTGTTAAGTGCAGTGAAGAGCTGCATGAGTTGGAGATACAGTGACTGGGACAGAGTCCTTAGCCTGGAGAGTTTCATGATCTAGTGAGAGAGACTAACAAGAAAACCAGTATACTAGGTAATGTAATTTTTCTTGGTTTAGAAATGTGTACCCAGTGCAGTGAGAGCACCATTCCCCCAGAAGTGATAAGATGCCTAGCTAATGTCCTCTTGATGTTCTTCATGTAGGAATCCAAGGCTCTGGTTAGTGTGAAAATTAGAAATAAGTCCACAGAGCTGTGTGCTATGTCTTAGATACAGAGCTATGTGCTAGAGCTAGATTCCTAGAGACACAGAGAGATACGTGCTATATTTCAGCAGGTCCTGTACCTTAGAGAAGCATCACTGGGCATAGATGAAAGCTCTAAATACATCTACTCCTTAGGAGACCCCCAAGCTTTCCCCTTCAAATCTGATCCAGCAGCATGGTTCAAAACTTCTTCCCAATGCTGAGAAGAGCCCGGGTAAGCCTTGAACATGATTATATTATTATAGTAATCGTGCTGTTATTGTTTGTAAACACATCTGCATAATCTTTGAAGGCAGGTTGAAGGTCTTATTCATTTCAAGTAGATCCTGTGGCATGTGGCAAAGAGCATGAACTTTGAAGCCAGGGCATCTAGGTTTGAATTCCCATATTAGCTGTGTGACTTCAGTCAAGTTACTTGATCTTGCTACACCTAAATCTCCCACTATGTCAGACTGACATAATACCTAACTCGCAGATTTGTTGTATTAAATAAACAAAACTAGACAAAGGGCCAAAGGCACTTATTGATGGGAAGTAGATGAAGAATAAATGGTAGATCTTGTGTTTTTTTTCCTCCTTCCCCACCAGGCTGTGATCCTCTCAAATGCAAAGAACATATGCTATTCTTATGTGTAATCCCACCCTTAGTGCAATGCCGGGCATGAAGTTGGCACTTAATGCATATTTATTCAACGAATGAATAAATAAAAGGATGTTTGGATTCCGCAGGCGGAGGTATTTTCCTGCTCTTTGAATCATTATTTGCCACTTTCTTCCTTTAGACTGCACTTCCTTAACTATTTGCTGATACTAATAAACCACCATTCTTTTCTGAGCTCCTGGATTACATGTTCTGTGGTGCTGCAAATAGTACTAAGGAGGGCTAACATGATTTTTAAACACCCAAATGGCACTTGAAATCCAGCCCTGCTTATGTACACTGTGGCACCAAATAGAAAGAAGGACCCCTGAAGTAAAAGAGGTGTCTGAAGCAACAGATTGTCTCCATTCTGAGTTTCAAAGGCCATTTGGCAATCACGTCTCTTGGCAGCCCCAAGATAGGAGAGCCTTTGGCTGTGAGGCTCTGCAGTGAGAGTAAAAGGTGGGAGGAGATGGTGAGGTGAGTTCATGTGTGCCCCATGTGTTTGCAGATTTCCTCCACAGAGCTGGAGTGCACACTTTCCGGTTAGGTCTACCGTCCACTCTTCTCTTCATGAAAGCAGGAGCAGTGTTTGGCTAAGCCATCCTTCATCACTTTCTAGCTTGGGCAGTTATAGTGTATCAGGGTTATTTGTAAACAAACAAACAAACAAACAACACACACACAAAACCAAAAAACAAGTCCTAGCCTCAAGACTTCCAGTCCACTCTTCCAGTCAGGCTTGGCTCCCTCTCAGGTACAAGCCTGTTGTGTGCTGAGAGCGCGCCTTCCTCACTTACTGACACACATCTTGCTCTGAAGGAACCTACCAGCCAAAGGGTTCTTATCTGATAGTGCCTGCTGAGGTCTCTGCGACACTGGACTCTCTGAAACCTCTCTGAATTACACTCTCGTACAAGGATGTCGTTGAGCTTGTTTTGCTTTTTGATTCTCTTTCACATTCTCCAGTGTTATTGTTGATCATGTCTTTTTCTTGCATTTCCCGCCCCTGGGTGGAGGGACATTTTGTCTACCCCCAGGGCTCTGATTATGACTTCTATGCTAATGAAGGCCACTCTGCACACTCATTTCCACCTCTTAGGAAATTCATAATCAATAGAAAAAGGAAATTTATCATTATTTGCACAATTCAGTTTTCCTCTCCTTTGGAATTCTTTTATTCTATCCAGTATTTATTATCTTAGTATGTTCCGCTTGATTTTAAACTCTCTGTAACTATACCTATAAATCTAGACGTATATCAATATTGATATCTCTGTGTGTATTTATATCTATACTCCCCCCAATCACTTGGTCTGTGTAGGTGCCTAATGAATGTTTGATGGTTTATCTTGATTCACTGTTTCGGCCTTTATAATTAAACACAGTCAAGTCAGGAGGGCAGTGCTTTCAGCTGATGATCCTTCCAGTCCCAAAGGAATGGATCCAGTATGTTCTCCAGAGAAGATCATAGGGCTTAAGATAAAACAAATGTAAAATAAAATTGTAAGACAGAAATGCACAACATTTAAAAGTTGATTTTGTGAGGGAAAATATCAGGCCATTACATCACCAAAATCAGCTTAACTGAAGTGTCTAAATTAGTTCCAGTTTAGATTTTTGAGGTATCTGATGCAGAGATTTGAACAATTCTGTGCAGTCTTCTAGGGAGCTTGAGTTAAATCATCTCTTTCAGAATAGCCTTGAAAAATGCAAGAAGTTTTCCCTTTTTAAAAAATATTTTATTTATTTGGGGGGTCGGGGCAGGGGACAGAGGAAGAGAAGCAGACTCCATGCTGAGCATAGAGCCTCACGTGGGGCTCGATCCCAGGCCCCTGAGATCATGACCCAAGAAGAAAACAAGAGTCCAATACTCAACCGACTGAGCCACCCAAGGTGTCCCAGTTTTCATTACTTCTAAGAGATTTCAGACGTGGCTCTTGAAACACAATGCTAGATAGGGTCTTTTAAGTTCAAGATTATACAGTCTCCCGTTATCAGAAGCACAGGGTGGCAAGACCGAGGAACACATCATCTTTGGGGGGCTGCTGTCCATGCCCGTCTGGATCAGAGAAGGAAAGCCTGCCTGACTGGCTGGGCAGAGCAGACTGACCTCTAAACACTTCATCACTGCAGAACCTTCCTGACGAATCTCTCCCCTTGCCTGTAGTCATTTAATGTGGCGGGTCAGATTCACCAGTGTTTTTCAATAATGCCCAAACATCCCAACCCTGCAGACTTACAAGGGAGGGAATTGGAATCTGCTGCTTCAGCCCTGAGATGTCTCTCTGGAGCCTCTGATCTGGTCTCTGTTTAGACTGGACCTGGAAATGCCAAGCATGGTGCTTTTTCTCCCCTGGACCCTTGGGAAAGGGACAGTGAGATTTACAGCACAGTTCATTGCATGGCCAGGATATTTTAAAACAGTGGTTTATAGTGTTCAAGCAGGCTGATTAGCCAGCAGGGATTTCTGCTGATGGTCCTCAGGATAGAGAGTTAAGAATAGCTGCCTGCCTGGCTTTGTTTTGGGTTTTGAAGTGGTTTTGTTTCTCGGGCCACATTATCTCAGACTTCACTGCATTTTCAAACAATGCACATAATAAACGACATCTCCAAGAATCACTTAAGTCTTACCTGGATCTCTCCCTCCTTGCTTTGCACTCAGCAGTCGTTGCTTACATTTAGAAGTCTACTGGAGACTGTTTTTCATCTAGCTAACTAAAGCAGCCTTTTCATAAAGAATTGGGTTGTGGAAGGGATTGTAATTCTTCTTCCCAAAATCTTGGCAGCCAGAGTCAACTTACGAACGTACACATTTGGCTGGGTTACTTTGGCTGGTCCTATTTATGATGGTGGGTTTGGGTTGAATTCTCAGGCCAGAGCCCTAAACATTCACATGCCCCAGTGCTTTTTATTAAACTGGCACTTGTATCTGCAAAGTCTCCAGTGAGTCCCATAATATTTAATGCAGTTGAGAGATTATAAACAACAAAACTTTACATATGACATTGGAATAGGAGTCTATTAAGATTCTAGTCTTCTGGTGGTATTCCTCAAAGCAGCCCCACCTGACAGTAGCAATGCCAGATGGTTAAGTAAAAAGGCTGATGGGCATATAGGTCTTTTGAGCTCAGTTAGCAAGAGTGCTGCTCTCTCTGCTTCTTTGAGACTCGTGCTGTCTGTAACCAGACATAATTAAAAGATTAAAGAGACATTTGGAAATGTGAAGCTGGTCACTTTTTAATCAGTGAGATTGATTTTCCAATCCCAGTGTGAAGGTGGAATTTTAAATAATTTATAGGGTAGAAATCAGTGGCTTGTCACAACTTGGCTGAAAGAATACAAGCTAGGGGAAAAGGAGGACTCCATTTATTCTTCTTCTTCTCTAAGTTCTTTATGGAAAGGAGCATAAAAGGGAGTAAGCCATGGCTGGTTGTTACAGAGGAAATGTTTCCCAGCCTCTGTATCTCTGCTGGAAGAATGAAGATTAGTCTGGTTCCCTCCCGCCCTCTCTCCTCTTCTCCCTCTGGCTGGAGGTCTGGACATATTCTCTTCACTACTCAGCAACATTTCTCTTTTATCCTACAGATACCAGTCAGGTTCCAATCAGGTTAAAACCAGAGTCTCCTGAAAAGGGATTGTGACTGCAGAAAATGATGCTTCCATTAGCCAAGAGGGTGCATTCCAGGGACACATTATCAGAAAGCACATAATCAGAGTCAGAATATAGGAGGGCTAACGGCAGGCTCCATGGGGCTCTATCAGGGCACTTCTGGCACCAAAGGAGAAACAGTCTCCCAGTATCAATGTAGGTTCCAGCAGCTATGTGAAAAAGATATAAAATAGGCATCTAGAAGCCTTGATGTTAAGGGGAAGAATCGACAGGTTGGCTGGCAGAAATCAGAGAAAAACCTGCAGGGATGGGATTGCCAGCAGAGGCTGTTTTTTAAGGGTAGGTTTGGTTTGGGTTCAGGAAACACTGAAACAAATGTCTTCTCTTCCCAAGTAGGCCAAGATGGCTAGTCCTCCCTAAGTCAGGGAGTATCAGGTGACGGAGGCTCCTGGGCTGGGTCCCTCCCAAGTAGGAGCCTGTGACAACACCTCTCCCCTTTCCCAGGTAAACTCTCAGGACTAGCACAGACTTACCTTCAGACAAAGTGTCGTGCTTCGTGAAATTTCCAGACCGGGTTTGCCCTCACCCAAGATCTCCCTGCTACTTTTCACATTTGGAGTGCACTTGCCAAAGTGGAAGGTGGAATGGAGAAACCCTTTCTTTTATGCCATGGATATCCTATGAGATGATGTTTCCCAAGGATAGTTGCTATTAAAGTGTATCAATCAATATGGGAAATAAGTGAGGGCAGGCCTTCTCTACCAGTTCCTAGCTGCCCTGGGCCTTGGGTAGGAGGGAGTAGGATGGATGAGAAGGTGAACAGAGTGGGCTGAAGAGTGCACACTCCCGGAGGGGTGGAAGAGGCAGGGAGAAGATGTCCTCCAGTGGCACTTGTCTGCCATGAGTTGGGCTAGAACAATTAGAAGTAGAAACTAAGGCATTTTTGCTACTCTTCAAGATGCATCAACTGAGTGATTTATTATAGGCAATTTTCTCCCATAAAACTCACTGATTAGAGGTATCACTGTAACAGGGGCCCAGCACTTCCTAACATGAATTGGCTCAGATTTACGGCCTTCCGGTTACTGAAAGGGCAATGAATAATCCACTATAGGGACCGAAAACCAACTCTCAAATAGCAGGTCAAGGGGCTGAATGTAACAACGGCTTTCTTTTCTTAAAGGTGTTGTTTATATATTCATGAGAGACACACAGAGAGAGGCAGAGACATAGACAGAGGGAGAAGCAGGCTCCCTGTGGGGACCCCGATGAGGGACTCGATTCCAGGACCCTGAGATCACAACCTGAGCCAAAGGCAGACACCCAACCGCTGAGCCACCCAGGCATCCCTAACAATGGCTTTCTGAAGATGAATGACATTTAGGGGCCATTTTCTGTATTTGTGCTTCACGTCCGTGCATTCCTGTTGCTCTGTAAGGTATAGCCAGAAGGTACCACACCACGGTTCTATCATTCCCACAACCCTGGCTACTTGCTTACAATCCCAAAGCAGGGTTTCTAGACATTTGGGGCTAGACAGTTCTTTTCTGGGTGAGGTTGTCCTGCATATTGTAGGATGTTCCTCAGCATCCCCAGTCTCCACCCATTTGATGCCAGTACCACCCCTTCTCCCATTTGTGACAACCAAAAATATCTCTAGATATTGCCAAAAACTCCTGGGAGAGGGGGGCGCAGAACCGACCACAGTTGAGAGTCACCACCCTAAAGAAACTTATCGTTTATATTGACTTAGTAGGGCAATTACAAATCAGGTTGAATCAGCCCTTATTTATTAGGCTTCCTCTAGATAACTAATAAGACTACATTAGTCATAGGCCTATAGGGTTGAGCTGTCCCAGAACCATTCTCTCATAATTGTTACCTACTCTGTTTGCACTCATGTTGCAATGCAGCCCTGAATAAACCTCTCAGCAAAAGTAAGTCTTACATTACCACCTTTTATTCAGGCTCTCTTCCTTTTTCCTCTCCTTGCTGTCTCCCCTCTCACCCCCTTGACCACCAGTTGGCTTAAATATGATACCTCTTTGAAGAATGTTTTCCAGGAGGCAATGCTTAATGCAGAGATGTGATTCAGCAGTGGTGGAATCTCAGGTGGCCAGGCTCAGAGGGTCTGGGAGAGAATTCTGCAAAGTAGCCTCTCTGCTGTCCTTAAAGCCTACCAGGCAGAGGCTACAAGATCCTTCCATCTGTATGCTTGGCTCTGTCAGAGCAGATCATGTTATTAGTATCCACTAACAACTGCCAATAATAGAATGTTGGGTAGCTTTGCTGGGAAACAGACCTGGTTCTGAAGACAAGGGTCTGGTCTCAGAGGAAATGGAAACTTTTTTGCCCCAGGAAAGGAATAAATGCAATCAATGGTTCTTACAGAGCTCTCTGCCCAAGTAATTTTGGTCAGGTTAAGTGTGTCAGCAAAGTGAACCAAGTGTTACCATCATAGATTATGAAATGCAGAGTCTAATGTTAATAAGGTTACCAGTAAATGTGGGAGTTCTGGGTCAGTAATGGGGAATTGGGGTGGGTAAGAGCCAAAGAAAAATCAGTAAGGCAAACACATCAACAATAACCTGTAGGTAAACATGAAGAACTATTCACTTTATGAGAACAGGAAATAAAATTTCTGCCTGCATTAGCGCAGTGTTGCAAATACACGTTAGGTCAGCAGTGCGCAGTAGAGGGAAACTCTGTCCTAAGGTTCTTCAGTATCCAGGTAGCTAGAGGAGGGAATGAGCCTTTGGGAACAGTGAGACCTACATCTCTCTGAAGATGGAGCCCTGTATTAAAACCAGTCCCTTGGGGCACCCGGGTGGCTCAGGAGGTTAAGCATCTGCCTTCAGCTCAGGTCATGATCCCAGGGTTCTGGGATCGAGTCTTGCATCAGATTCTCTGCTCAGCAGGGAGTCTACTTCTCCCTCTCCCTCTTCCCCTGCTTGTGCTCTCTCCTTCTCTCAAATAAATAAATAAAATATTTTTAAAAAATTAAAAAAAGTAAAACCGGTCCCTCTAATGGGAGTTGTTGGTCTATTCCATACTGTTCTGCTCATTGAAAAGAATGAAAAAGAAAAGATCTTGTTGGTTGAAAATTCTCATGCTATATATTCTGAGGAGTTCCTTCAACTGTCCTACTACACGTGTCTATTCAAAACAATGAAATGGAGTAAATGGATGAATTCATAGGCAATCCATTCTGTGCTTCCAACTTTCTTGAGCGGGGATGCTGTTATTGTGAAGAACCCAATTTCCCTGAAACCTATAGAATAGAGGGGGTGATACAACCAACAAGGTGTGATCAATGACTGCCAGGCCTCTCCCTTTTAAACCAGTTCCTATCTGTCTTTGGAGACAGGCTGTCTTTCCTGTCTGTACAAATGCATTGACTCTTTCCTGAACCATTTTTGAGATGTCTGGTGAAAAGGTTTGTAATGACTGCTTCCCTCCCCACATAAATGATCTGCATAGTGTAAGACTTAGGGCTGTCTGTTTTTTAGTTGACTCTCAAGCATTGGGTAACTCGCAGCTAAGGTGATCTCATTGAGTTCCCTGGCTTAAATACCATCTGCTTGGTGATGTCTCTCAGTCCAGACTTCTACATGAACCCTTGCTTCTTATTCAGTATCACTACTTTGAAATCCCATAGACATCTCAGATCTAACATGTCCAGAACCTTAATTCCTGGTTCCCATCTAGCAAACCTATTCTTCCTGCAGTCTTACACATCTCAGCAAATGTCAACGCCACCCCCCCCCCAACCTTGTTCAATAAGGCCAAAAACCTTGATGTCATCCCATCTCCTACTTAAGTACATCCAATCCATCAGCAGAACTGTTGGTTCCAACTTTAAAGAACATCTATCCAGAATCTAATTATTTCTTATTACCTGTGTGTTTGTATCTGGCCCAAACCACCCTTTGTCTCTTGCCCAGTTAAATGCAACAGCTTCTTTCTTTTTTCTTTTTCTAAAAGATCTTACCGTTAAGTAATCTCTACACCCCATATGGGACTGGAACTCTCAACCCCAAGATCCAGAGTCACATGCTCCATTGACTGAACCAGCCGGGCGCCCCTAAATGCAACAGCTTCTTAACTCGCCTTTGCACTTCCTCACTAGTGCCCTTGGTATAAATATTCTTGGCATAGTAGTTAGAGGAATCCCTTTAAAATTGCTGCTCTGCTTAAAATTTTCCAAAATCTTCCTGTCTTAGAGTTAAATCAATGTCGTATGGATAAGAAGGCCATAGTGATCCTTCCACCTGCATTTCCATCCTCTTCCTCTCTCTCACTGGGTTCCAGGACCACCACCCTCCTGGTTTTCCTGCAAGCTCTCAAAGAGTTCTGCGTCTGGGTTTTGTACCCACGCTGCTCTGCTCAGACTGCCATTTATCCAGAGAGCAACATGTGGCTTCCTCCCTCACTAGCTTGGGGTTTCTGCTCAAATGGCAGCTTGCCAGTGAGGAAGGCCTTGACCCAACTGTCTAGCAGCATGTGGACCTTTCCACACACAATGTTCCATCACCTTCCCTATAATTATTTTTCTCCAAGGCCTTTATCATGTATACTGTTATGTTCAATTGTTTCCTTTTTGTCTCACACGGGGATGGGAGGATTCTGAGGGAAACAACTTTGTTTCATTTGCTGCTGTACCCCAAGGGCCTGAATCGATGGCTGATATATTCTGGGCGCTTAGTCCACATCTGTGAACTGAATGGTGACTTTCTATTCCATTTACATGTTGGTTTTGTAGGAAACCTTCCGTGACCCTCTAAATCGGGGTGAGGAGATTTCAGGTGGTACTACAAAGCTGTGGTCATCAAGACAGTGTGGTACTGACACAAAAACAGACACATAGATCAATGGAACAGAATAGAGAATCCAGAAGTGGACCCTCAACTTTATGGCCAACTAATATTCGACAAAGCAGGAAAGACTATCCACTGGAAAAAAAAAAAAAACAGTCTCTTCAATAAATGGTGCTAGGAAAATTGGACATCCACATGCAGAAGAATGAAACTAGACCACTCTCTTGCACCATATACAAAGATAAACTCAAAATGGATGAAAGATCTAAATGTGAGACAAGATTCCATCAAAATCCTAGAAGAGAACATAGGCAACACCCTTTTTGAACTTGGCCATAGCAACTTCTTGCAAGATACTTCCATGAAGGCAAGAGAAACAAAAGCAAAAATGAATTATTGGGACTTCATCAAGATAAAAAGCTTCTGCACAGCAAAAGAAACAGTCAACAAAACTAAAAGACAACCTACATAATGGGAGAGATATTTGCAAATGACCTATCAGATAAAGGGCTAGTATCCAAGATCTATAAAGAACTTATTAAACTCAACAGCAAAGAAATAAACAATCCAATCATGAAATGGGCAAAAGACATGAACAGAAATCTCACAGAGGAAGACATGGACATGGCCAACAAGCACATGAGAAAATGCTCCGCATCACTTGCCATCAGGGAAATACAAATCAAAACCACAATGAGATGCCACCTCACACCAGTGAGAATGGTGAACATGAACAAGGCAGGAAACAACAAATGTTGGAGAGGATGTGGAGAAAGGGGAACCCTCTTGCAATGTTGGTAGGAATGTGAACTGGTGCAACCACTCTGGAAAACCGTGTGGAGGTTCCTCAAAGAGTTAAAAACAGAACTGTCCTATGACCCAGCAATTGCACTGTTGGGATTTACCCCAAAGATATAGATGCAATGAAATGCAGGGACACCTGCACCGTGATGTTTACAGCAGCAATGTCCACAATAGCCAAACTGTGGAAGTAGCCTTGGTGTCCATCGAAAGATGAATGGATAAAGAAGATGTGGTTTATGTATACAATGGAATATTGCTCAGCCATTAGAAACGACAAATACCCACCATTTGCTTCGATGTGGATGAAACTGGAGGGTATTATGCTGAATGAAATAAGTCAGTTGGAGAAGGACAAACATTATATGGTCTCATTCATTTGGGGAATATAAAAATTAATGAAAGGGAATAAAGGGAAAGAAGAGAAAATGAGTGAAAATATCAGTGAGGGTGATAAAACATGAGAGACACCTAACTCTGAGAAATGAACAAGGAGTAGTGGAAAGAGAGGTGGGCGGGGGCTTGGGGTGACTGGATTATGGGCACTGATGGGGGCACTTGGCAGGATGAACACTGGGTGTTATGCTAAATGTTGGCAAATTGAACTCCAATAAAAAAAAAAGAGAGAAAAAATAAATCGGGGTGAAGCATCTGTCTGTGTTTCCCTGTTACAGTATTTCTCATACTGCCTGATGATTTCATGGTTAATTTATAAAAACTCCACAAGGATTAAAGTAAGTTTTTCTTTCTCGCTGATGAATCTCTAGTAGTTGCAAAGTGGTCCACACATTGTCCACACTCAAATATTTGTTAAATTGAATACACACACACACACACACGCATGCGCACAACAGGGTTATAATTTAGCAAGTTAAAATTCACATCATATAGAATCAACTGTGTTAAAGTCTGTAGTTCAGTGGCATTTTGTACATTCATAATATTGTGACATCATCACCTCTTTCCAGCTTCTAAGCATTTTATCAGCCCAAAAGGAAACCCCACACCTGTTAAGCAGTCATCCCCATTCCCCAATTCACCTCAGCCCTTGGCAACCACTAATCTGCTTTCCATCTCTATGGATTTACCTATTCTTGATATTTCATGTAGATGCAACCATACACTATGGGGCCTTTTTGGCCAATGAGGTTTTAATGTATATGACTTAGAAAGGTTTTATCATGGCAAGACTGTTTTTAATCCTATTGGCACGCGTAGCCATAGGTTTAGCCTGTACCTCTTTCACGTGCATACCACTTAAAAAGGCCAAATCAATCCACATGTAGAACTTTCTTCCGAGTTACTGCTGATAATTTACCAGCAGCCCTTACCTTGTGCTACAGCCAATCCCTCAGGTCTTCATCCTCCCCCGCCCCAGCCCCCTAAAAAGGGTCTCCCCTTCCATTTCCCCTCATAGTTTACCATCCCTCCTACCTCTATCTAGATGCTTGCCAGGATGAAAGGAAGGGCCATAAAAGACCAGAGTTGAGGGGCGCTGGTGAAAGTCCATAAAGTCATGAAAGGTAGGGAAAAATCTGTGTAAGAACGTGTCTCCAAATCCCAGAATCTTTTTGAAGCTTAAAGAAGTCAGTTTAAGGGAAAAGTAAAAAGTTCTATTTTATGTAGTAGATTAGATACAGACAAAAGTTGTTACCCTGGTGAAAAGATAAATAGCTTTAGGGTTTAGACAAATATCCAGACAATAAATCAATACAGGCTGTTGAGAGGAAGCAGAGGACAGGAGTTAACATCCAAGAGCAATTACCATCCTTTCTCCCAAATACCCCTGGTTGGGACGGCCTGGCCAGGGTGGGCCCCATGGCGACATGTTAACTGCAGCCTTCTCAAATGATCTGCTGAACTGTGTCTGCCTCACAAACCTTTCTGGAATTGCAGTCAGCTTCATATTTTCAGAGGCTAATTTTACAAACTATCCATGAACTTGCCCTGGGGATGAGCATTATTAACATGTTCCTGACTCTGGGCTATGTCAGAATCTGGAGGTGACAGGATAAAAGAGGGAGAGAAGGGCATGGAGACCAGTGCATTCTTCCCTTGTTACCTACCATACATGGAAGTTTTATCCTGGAGGAGGCAAAAGTAAAGTTGTGCATGACTTCAGGTTTTTAAGAGCCTCCGTGAGGGAGCATTGGAGAATTAGCTGAAGAGGCTCAAAACTTTAGGTTAAACATCTTATTGAAGAAACAACACTTCCATTTTATGCTTTGACTTCAACTTATTATGTTCTTACTTCTAGATGTTGTAGTAATCTATAACTTGTGGGCAGGGCAATATTAGCTTGACTTGTTAAACGTAACTGAATGTAGTGTAGAATCTCAGCACAACTATCTGACACCTATATGACCTCCAAATAGTGCATTTTCTACTAGACAAATGTTAAGATATATGGTTTAAACTGAGGCATTACAAAATTTCCCTGGAACAAATAAATGAACAATCACCAAATATTGTTTCCTTTTGCCAATGAGAGTAGCTGGCTAGATGGACAGGCCAAAGAAAACTAAAACCAGTGTGATGAGATTCACTTTTAGGAACTCAGGCCTCTGAAACAGGCAATTAGAAAAACAGGAGTTTTGACTTTTGAGATTGAGGGTGTGCTATTTTTTTTTAATTGGGTGAAATTTAGTGTAGAAATGAAAATAACATCAAGGTTTCAGGCATGATGCAGAGCTTATTAATCTGGGAACAAAGGGCATTTGGCCAGTTAAAATAATAATTTTAAACAAGGACTACAACTTCCTCTGCAATGGCTGAAACCCAATTAGGTCTTTCCAACTGGAGTTGTAGTTCTTTCTTTCAGAGTATGCGGTTTGGCATAATACGGAATGAGTAAACTTTCTTAGATGGGGAAAATATTATCAAAAGAAAATAATATCATGGAGTAGCCTGCCTTTGCCCAGTATTAATGAATGGAGAAGGTGCATTTGCTCATCAAAGAAGACGTGCTAAAGCCCAGCAGTAGGACATCACGTGAGGAAAGCCAACAAATCAGAAGACAAATGTTTTTGATTTGTGTGGTTTCCAGTAGGAAATAACTCATCAACTCACATGTATTTATTTAGGATCTACTTCACATCTAGCCCTGTGCTTGGGATTGTGAAGTCCACAGGAATTTACGTCACTTGAGTCCTTGCTCCATTCATCATATCACCACCAACGTCATGAACACAGGCTCCATGTAATGAAATGTGTGTCGGGCTCTTTAAATGTGTTATTTTGTTGAATGTTCGCAAGCCCCCTGCACAGGAGATATGGTTTTGCCCATTTTGCAAATAGAAAAACTCACACTCAGAGAGATGAAGAAGCTTGCCCACAATCTATTATCAGTGGCAGAGTAAAGAGGAAAGGACCATGTGTGACCACAGAATGTCTGTGCCTAAGAATATGAATGAGTATGGTTTTGTGAAACATGAATTGTTTAATTCCAGGCAATTATAGGAGCTTCTGGGCCATTTATTTGACCAATTTTCCCTAACTAGAATGAAGGCCAAGAAAAGAGAATGAACATTTTCCATTTGCATCCCATTTTTCAGTTAACAGAAATTCAAATCCGGTGGTCAGAATCTCAGACGGTCCTCATGGCCCAAATAATCAACACAACCATCTTAACTTTAAAACCCAAAATTTTATTGAAATATAATATTGAAATATATCTATAAATCTTGTTAGATCTTTCTGAGGTGGTTTTTAAAAAAGATTTATTTCTTTATTTTGAGAGAGATAAAGAGAAAGAGAAAAAAGCAGGAGGGGCAGTAGGAAAGAGAATCTCAAACAGGCTCCACACTCAGTGCAGAGCCCCAAGTGGGGCTTGATATCATAACCTGGGCTGAAATTAAGAGGCAGACACAACTGACTGGGCCACACAGGCACGCCAGAACTTACTGAGTTTTTAAGATAATCTCCATTAAATCTTGTTAGTTTTAGTTCTCAACATTTTGAGGACCTTTGAGTTCAAAGCCAAGTGGAAAATTATTTTTTCCACAAAACAACTTAGATAGTTTCTCCAGCAATTTCCACACGACCGCAGTATCAGTATGTGTGACAGCTTTTTTTTTTGTTTGTGACAGCTTTTTAAAAGTCATTTTGAAAGTCGCCTCTAGAGCTTTAAAATTCTTTTTATTGTACACATATGTTAAAGACAAGGGACAAAACATTTGTTCTTCCAAAGGCATTTCTTAACAAAGTACACCTAAAATCATTTTCTTTGTATCTTGACTAAAATTTGAAGGATTTGAATTTTTTTTAGAAGGATATTATTCACATACCACTCTTTACCCTGTAAAATACACGATTGGGGGCTCCTGGGTGGCTCAGTCAGTTAAGCATCTGCCTTCAGCTCAGGTCATGATCTCAGGGTCCTGGGATCGAGCCCCACATGGGGCTCCTGTTCAGTGGGAAGCCTGCTTCTCCCTCTGTCTCTGCCCTCTGTTTATGTTCTCTATCTCAATGAATAAATAAAATCTTTAAAGGAAATAAAATAAAATACACAATTGAGTGGTTTTTAACATAGTCAAAATCATGTGACCATCACATCTTTGCTATCTGAAAAAGTAACTCTAACCCATTAGCAGTCATCCCTACTTCCCCTCCCTTCGACCTTTGGCAACTACTAATCTACTTTCTGTAACTACAGATTTACCTATTCTGGACAGTTCCTGTAAGTGGAATTATAAAATATGTGGCCTTTTTTTGTCTACATTTTTTCATGGACCATGATGTTCATCCATGGTGTAGAGGTATTTGTAATTAATTCATTTTTATATCTGTGTAATATTTCATTATGTGCATATATCACATTTTGTTTATACATTTGTTCATTTTTATTTCCTATTATAATACTGCTGTCAACACTCATGTAGAAGTTTTTGTGAGGAAAGGCGCTTTCACTTCTCTTGGTATATACCTAGGAATGAAACTGGTTAGTTTATATGGTAACTAATTTAATGTTTTGAAGAGGTTTCATACAGTGATTTGTACAGCAGCTGTACCATTTTATATTTCCACCAGTAAGGTATGGGGTTCTAATTTTTCCATATCCTCCGTAATACTTGTTATTCTCTTTTTTATTTTAGTTTTTATTTTTATTATTTTCTTAAGATTTTATTTATTTATTCATGAGAGACAGAGAGAGAGAGAGGCAGAGACATAGGCAGAGGGAGAAGTAGGCTCCCTGTGAAGAGCCTGATGCAGGACTCAATCCCAGGACCAGGATCACTACCTGAGCCAAAAGCAGACAGACGCTCAACCACTGAGCCACCCAGGCATCCCTCTATTTTAGTTTTTAATTATAGTCATCACAGTGGGTATGAGGTGGTATCTCATTGTAGTTTTGATTTGCATTTCCTTGATGATGAGTGATGTTGAGCACCTTTATATGTGCTCGCTAGCCATTGTATATCTTTTTTTGGAGAAATGAATCTGTTCAGGTCTTTTGCCCACTATTAAATTGTGTTGTTAATCTTTTTATTAGGTTTTAAAAGTTTTCTTTTTATATATTCTGGATACCAGACCCTTATCTGATATGTGATTTGCAAATATTTTCTCCTGTTCTGTGGATTATCTTCACTTTCTTGATAGTGTCCTTTGAAGCACAAAGGTTTTTAATTTTTATGAAGTCCAATTTGTTTATTTGTTCTTTTGTCATTTATGCTTTTGGTATCATGCCTAAGAAACCATTGCCTAATCCCAGGTCAGATACATTTTTCTATACGGTGTGAGGTAGGGTTCCAACTTCATTTTGTTTTCTGTTGCTAGAATTAAATGTCTTTGCAGAATAGCAGAATGATTACAAGCTCAGGTGCTAGAGTCCAACTGCTGTACTGTAAAACAATTCCTCTTCTTAAGTTACTAGTTGCGTGATCTTAAGGAACTTCCCTAATTTCTCCATGTTTCGCCATTCTCATCTATAAAAGAGACAGAGTAGTAACTACTTCACTTGTGTTCATTAAAATTAAATTATAGGGGCACTTGGATGGCTCAGTTAGTCAAGTGTCTGACTTCAACTCAGGTCACGATCTCAGGGGTCCTGGGATCGAGCCCCACATCAGGCTCCTCACTCATTAAGGAATCTGCTTGTCCCTCTGCCTCTCTCTGACCCCCACCCCCACTCATTCTCTCTCTCAAATTAATAAGATCTTTTAAAAAATTAAAAATAAATAAATAAAATTATAGAGTTATCATAAGAACAGAGTCTGTACATAAAAAGTGCTGATGTATTGATTATTAGTTATAATCATTACTGGCTCCGTGAACATTTAGAACTATCTCATTGTCTCCTCTGGGTGCATGTTTTCAATCGCTGACTTGATAAGTGTCTTATAAAGAATACACTTTAACAGATAGATTTTAATGTACCTTGAATGTTCCAAGGGGATTGGATGTGGGCTGAATTTGTAGCTGTATTTCACCCCTAAAAGAAGCAAAGTATTTGGCAAAAGGCATTTCCAATCTTTTACAGAACTTCACACAAAGAGACTAAAGCATGGCGAAAGTATTAGTTTGCTAGTAACAAAATACTGCAAACTGGATGTTGTAAACAACAGCAATTTATTTTTTTCACATTTCTAGAGCCTAGAAGTTTGTCTTTAGTTTCATCTTTTATCCTTTTTGGTGTCTTCAACCCCCACCCCCCACAATACCCTCCTTTCCCACCCCTAGACTTCTCTGGGGGCCATTCTTCTCCCCCAGCTAGCATCATTTTGATCACATGGAAAATTAGAGACAAAAACCTAATGCTTGCTAATGTTCAAGCAACCTAAAATGTTACATGTCTATCCAATAATGGGCTTCTTACCCAAGTAGAACCACCAAACTATCAACTATGAGTATTTGATTCCCAACGGGAAGAAGCTCTGGAAACCCAGCCGTATTCATAAAAAAGGATGCCAGCTCTGAGTTGATTTTCAGCATCCTGCCAAGAGAGCGATCCTCTGCTACCAGTTGTCCACCAGTGCTTCCTGCAAAACTAAGCCTCATGTTCCAGGGTTTGATGTGGCCCTTATGACCTGTCTCTGCTGGCCCCCACCACATGGGTGAGTTCTGGTAGGAATCAGAAGTTACTTCTTCCAGGAGTGGTACCTACTGATGTAGAAGCAAAGGCAATGGTTAACTATAAAACTGGCATATTTGCTGTGAAACTCAGGCATTTGCAACAAGCCAGTGAAGGAAATGCTTTGGAGAGAAACACATTTTTGTTACCTCTCTAATCATCTCATAGAGGCAACTAACTGCCTTCTATAGAGCATCATTCCTACTGAGATGAAAGGTCCTTAATTCGGGTAGTTTGTGGAAAAACAGTTACCAGGAAACTTTCAGCTCACATAATGAGAAGCTTCCAGGTAATTTAGAATTACTTGTTTTCTAATGTGAACTCTGTATTCTTAAAAAGGAAAGACAAGGGTTTAGCATTTCCTGAGATTGGCTTCACCTAATTAATACACAGTCGCTAACTTCAACTAGGGGAGCGGGCAGGGGGTAAAAGTGTTGCCTTAGGGAGACTTTTGTCAAATGGAGAATTCAAAAAAGTCATTCCTTTTGAGCTTAAAGCCATTAACTCCTCTAGTAACCAACTGTGAGAGTTATGTTTGAGCTTGTCTCGAAAATTACTTTAAAAAAAAGGAGCAGACAAGGGGCTGCTGACTTGGCTGCCAGTTTATTTACACGTCTTAAGCAAGAAGCTGCATATACTTGTTTTAAGATCTGTTTGGAATACTACTGGCACTCCCCAGAAATCTTGCAGAAAAGCCCATCTATGTCAGAATCAGCACCTGCTGCAGTGTGGGTCAGGCTGAGAAATTGTTACAGACCCTAAATAACTCATTTCTTCTTTTTTTCTTCAGTAAAAGTAATATTCAAATATGTGTTCTTATATATGCAATCAGTTGAGTGGATCAAATTAAAGGAAATTCTTTTAGAACAGGCTATCTGGTACCTTGTTCAAAATGTGGCAGCTCATCAGAGCACTGTTAGGTCTGTTGGATCTTATTCATTTTGATGAACATGAGGAAGGGACAGAGAAATCCAATTGTCATAGTATGGAGTGGGGGGCATTTTAGTTTGGGGCTGTGGGGGGCTGATGTAACAAAGTACCAGAGGCCAGGTGCCTTAAAGAACAGAAATTTATTTTCTGGCCATTCTGGAGGCTGGTAAGTCTAAATAAAATCAAGATGTCAGCGGGGTCAGTTCCTTGTGAGACTGTGAGGGAGACTCTGGAGCTGGCCTCCCTCCTTAGCTGGTGGATAACTATCTTCTCCCTGTGTTTTCCCTCTATGAGTATGCCTACAGATCCAAATTTCTCCCTTTAAAAGGACACCTGTCCTATTAGATGAGGGCTCATCCTAATGATCTCATTTTAACTTGATGACCTCACATAAGGTCACATTCTAAAGTAGTGGATGTTAGGACTCCTACATATGCATTTCCGGGGCACAACATTCAACCCACAATTCCGGAGATGAAGAGGTGTGGCATTTAGTGAAAACCCACGTAGGAACCACACACTGCTGTAAAGGCACTGATCCCTGGTAGTCTCACTGATACACTCAGTAGACTAACAAACACTTTCAGGGTCTCAAAGACAAACCTTCTAGAAGCAGTCAGACTAAGGCTGCTGTGTTCCATGAACTAATACACAAAAGTATCCGGTACCCTTTGGAGAGACTCTCACCAAAAGGTATAAGCAGTTAAAAGACTCGATATCTGGAGGACCATCACTTTAATTGTCAGAGACAAGTAACTTATAGATCAATACCTCGTTCACTGATTTTTCATTCTGGATAAATGAGCTTCCTGGGTTTCAAATTGTGCTGTGGCCCATTTCATTTTTATCCGGAGGGTGCCTAGAATAATGCGTCTTTAGCATTGAGTCATGAAGACAGTTTTAATGATACTTTGTTAGGATGCCATGCTTTGGCAACTGATTGATTTGGATTGCTTTCTTAAAATTTGGATTAGTTTGGGCATGTCACTTCACCTCTCTTTTTCCTGGTCTATAACATGGCTTAATAATACCCGCTTCATAGACTTGGAGAGTCAGATGAGGTAATGTGGGTAAGCTCCCAGTTTGGGACCTGGCCCATAGTCAGTGCTCAATAAATGGTAGTTTCTACAACATGATTATTGTATTTTATATCATTATACACTACAGATGTGGATCGAGGCCAGGTCTTCAGTGTCCACAGAACAAGAGCAGGAAGGAGGGCCACTTGTCATGAAGGCGTCTTTATAAGCAGGGTGATGCTGAGGAGGACATGCTAGAGGCTTGTGATGTGACCCATGCTTTCCACGTCCTATCCATCTCTGGAAACCACAGAAATCACAGGATCCTTGAATAACTAGATTTCCTTGTGCAAGTTGGCATGACATGAAGCTTGGCACAAGTCTGGTATTGAGTTTGGGGTAGAGACAGAGAGTCAAAAGGAAGCAGAGACAGAGGAATCTATGAGTAAATAGGATCTGAAATTCACAGTGTTAAGCCCTGCAATCACCTATGAATAAATGAATGTGTGAGTGAATGAAGCCCACGTGGTTTGAGATATGATTGTCTACAGATAGAAAAATCAGAAAACTGTGCAGCCTGGTTGCTTTCAGCATTCTTCAATATAATTAATCTTTTGCTTAATTACCAGTTTTTCCTTCCTAGAGCCCATTTTCTTGGCCTTGCTTTAGATCTCCTGGTTGTTTGGCCACTGGCTTTTTTTTTATCCAAATAATTAATCTCTTTGTGATTTTTTTTTTTTGCCATATAGTATGTGCAGCTATGCCTTTTGCTTCCTCTAAACTTCTGGCTACTTGTGATCACTTATAGTCCAGGTGGGGAGACACTGCTTAATGGAGAAGTTTACCCAGCAGACAGTTCGACGCTACCTAAAATCTTTCTTTAAGCCATGTTCCCAGCCTCATTTACCATTATCCTTTACAATAAACCCTCTATTTAGGGCACATAGTGACTTACTGACCCTGAATTCCCATTTTCCATGTTGGTTTGTCTCTCTACAATCATGCTACACACACACACACACACACACACACACACACACCTTCCCACTCAATACACACATGCAAAACTAGAGTCTCCAAGGTCCACTCAAAAAATATCACCTCTGCCCTCCCAGGAAGAAACAGCTCCATGAGTTCTCCCATCGGCATTTTCATCTGATGCCATCACACACCTTGTCTAATAGTATTCTCAGCTGCACTCTGTTTGCATGGTGAAACTGTGGCTCTCCTCTCCTGGGAGCCTGGCTCACTGACTGACATAGAAGGGAAGCCTAGTATAGGTTTCCATGAAGGCGTAAACTAATGAGTGGAAGTGAATAGCAACAGGAAAAATCCAAAACATCAAATAACCCGAAAATAATCTATATGTTACTTTGGAATGTATTTTATGCACACACTCAGGGAACATCAAACACAAAACTTCAAATACAGCAATGAAGCCAGCCTGTGCAGATCCCAGTTGGGTGAGGTGGCCTGGAAAAAGGGTGGGAATCCCAACAGGAAGGGAGGAACCCCTCACCAGCCAGCTGCCCTTCCCTAGCCTCAGTGACTTATCTAGAAATCAGAGAGACTCCAAATGGCTCAAAGCTCAAGGGCACAGGGCTGGGTAATTAATAAATGACTGTAACGCCTGCAGAAACGGAAGTTCTGAGAAAACACTAAATCATAATGATACAAAAATAAGCATCTTTCATTTTCTTCTTTAAAATGGAAATGGCATAGTTTTTAAAAAAAATCTAAAAGGAGTTCAAGAAACAGCAGAAAGTTTAACAGGGAGATGCACCAAATGATCATGCAAACCCATTCAGTGTTCTAAATGCAATTATAGTGCTGACCATCAGCCCTGGAAACAAATTACAGTAGCTAATAACAGCAATTAGGATGTTTTCAGAAAATCACTTGGAAGCAAAATTATCAACAAAAGACCACTCAAATATAGCTGTAAACAGCTTAAATAAGAGAATAATGCGGTGACCTCTGCTCCAAGTGACATGAAGAAGATATAAACCACATGCAGGGTCCCAAGGAACTGTCTTCCTAGTGATTACGGACATTTGTTTTTAACCTCAATCTTTGGGGGCCCTTCTCAGTGTGGTGGAGCGCCAAGTGCCCTTGAACATTTCTGCTGCCTGCTAAGTCTTATCCTGGTTCGCTCATCTACTCTGGATAATTCTCCCCTTCTCCTCTCTTTTGCATTTTTTGTTATCTTTGGCATTCATTTTTGAAAAACATGCGCCTCACTTGGAACAAATCCACTAAAGCAAACAACCTTAAAACTTTCCAAACAGCCCTGACTGTTGCGATCCACAGGCAGCCGTCTCCTGGGGCTCGCGGTGCTTTGGCGGGAGAGCGGCTTGTTGGCTCTAATAGAAACTGACATTTACATATCTCAATATTAATTCCCAGGAGGCTGGGCCCGCTCACGGCTGCGATAAGCAAGGGGGGGTGCAGAGTAAAGAGGAGAGAGGGCTGGGTGGAGAAGGGAATGGAAAGGAAGACAAGCCTTGAGATTGAAAAATGTTCTCTGTTAGTGCTTCATTAATGACAGAGCAACATGAGGAGCGAGGCCCTTTCATAAATTGTCACTTTTTTCATTTATTTATTTATTTATTTGTTTGAATTTTATTTATTTAATTTATTTTTTATTTTTATTTATTTATATTATTTTATTTCTTTTATTTCATTTATTGCCTGTTGAGGAAGAGTGAGCGATTCCTTGCAGGGATGTGTGTGTATGTGTGTGCACGCATGTGTATTCATGTGCGCATGAGTGTTAAGGCAAAACAACAAATAATTTAAAAAGAAAGCATATTATGTGGAATTCTTTCCAAAATGTGTATCCCACATGCTCTTCTGACTAGATAGCCTCCCAAGTAGGGTAAGTGTGTTGCTATTGAGAGCTCCAATGTCATTATTAGAGCCAACTGCCATAGAAAATGCTGGAATATAGTTATGCTTGGCATCCAATGGTAAATAGTTTTCAGGACATTTTGGTCCACTTTGGAGGGGTTTTCTCTACCTCTGGACTTGATGGTCGGGCTGGCAGATGTAATTTTTTTTTTTTTGCAACCCCATCTACTTTTCAATTCCTTGCTTTACACATTCTGTGGACTAGAAATTCTAGCTTGTTCAAATTGTGGCAAGAGTAAGCCTATCTGGCTGTAAGTACCTGTGAATAAAGCATATGGGTTTTGACAGTCATTTTGCTTGCAAGAATTTTTACTTTTTGCTTTTACCTGTTTCCTGACCAGATTCCAGAGATTTGAGCTGATTATATATGTGGGGTATCACTGAAATTAATAAAAGGTGAATTTATAGCATAGAATTTAGGCACCTGATAGAGATTTAAATGAAATGTTCAGATTACATGTAACTTTATTTATATCAATTCTTTGGCCCTTAATTTTATATCTTCAGGAATATATAATACATTAAAACCACATCATTTTGATTAATTTAATTGGTAAATTGTCCACTAATAGAACTGAGATAATTTTATTTGTTACACAGAGGAAAGAAACAAACAGAAGTCCTATAGTGCTATTGCCCTAATATAAACATGCTTTGCATCTGGGTATATAGTTGACCCTTGAACAATGTGGGGGTTAGTGGAGCCAACCCCCCCAGTCGAAGATCCACCTATAACTTTTGACTCCCTAAAAACTTAACTGCTCATAGCCTACTGTAGACCAGAAGATTTACCAATAACATAGTCAATTAACATGTTTTATGCTATATGTATCATATACTGTACTCTTACAATAAAGTAAGATAGAGAAAAGAAAATGTTATTAGGTCATAAGGAAGAGAAAATGCATTTACAGTGCGTACTATAAAAAACCGGGTAAATGGATTCACACAGTTCAGACTCTTATTGTTCAAGGGTCCACTGTACTTCCTTAGATATTTTTCCTATGCATGCTTTTGCAAATAGAGCTGTACTACGATCCTCTATACAAGTTTATATTCTGTTTTTAAAATGTACTTTTAGGGGCATGTGGGTGGCTCAGTTGGTTAAGTGTCTGCCTTCAGCTCATATCATGATCCCAGTGTCCTGGGATCCAGCCCTGCATGGTGCTTCCTGCTCAGCAGGGAGTTTGCTTCTCCCTCTGCCTCCTGCTCCCTCTGTTTGTGCTTTCTCTCTCTCTTTCTCTCTCTCTCTCTCTCTCTCTCTCTCTCAGTCAAATAAAGGAATAAAATCTTTTAAAAATGTACTTTTAATGACTACAGGATATTCCACTGAGCTGCTATATTATGATTTTTAATTATTTTATTATTCTACATAGAACTCCCAATTACATATAAAACATCCCAAATGATCTTTTCTTTGAGATGGTCATATACTGTTTTATTGAGACCCACTTGCCCCTTCTGAAATGAGTCTAGTCTGTTTCTAATTCACTAGAAAAAAGTTTAGAATATATTTACATTTTTACTATTATAACAACCCTGCAATGAACACCTTCCTGAACGTAATTTTGTTTGCTTGATTGATTATCTTGGAGTTATATTTTTTGGAGTCCCAGAAATGGAAATACGTAAAAAAAAAACTACAGCAATTTAGAACCAAATTTTGGAAAAGGAGCATTCAGGATGATTCTTGGTGGTCACAGACAAAAGGTGATAGCAACAACGAAGCCAGTGGGCATGAAGCCTGGAGATGAGAGTTATTGGGCTAGGGAAACGTGTTTCACTTCTCAAGCACACATATTGCTGTACAATGGTAACAAGGGACTTGCAGTGTTTTAAATAAGATAATGTGTAAAGTATATATGTACCGTGGCAACCTTTCACTTGTGTTCAGGTTGAGTCTTGGGAGGGAAAAAGGAAAAGAACTAGCCTGAGTAAATCCTTAGAAGAGTGTTCATCCAGAAAGGACTTTTACCCTAAGGCAAATTAGCAATTGTCTTACACTCTGTCTTTCCTGGATGTCATCTAAATGCACTGGGATGATCTGGGCAAGTAAGAGAAGATCCAAATAAAAGCTGAAATGGGAAGGGGTTTATTATTTCATTTGACAAAAATCCATAAGTAATAATATTAATCATAATTAACAAATTAACATTAAGAACTAAGTTCCAGGTATTTATCCTATGCTCTTAGGGTGCATTAGCTCATTTGCTACTTTATATAAGCCATATAACATATTCCCAACTTGATATTAGGCAACTGAGACATGGTGAGTTTAATAATTTACTAAAGATTACACAGATATTAAGTGTAACCTCCCACCTACTGTGGGAGATTCAGAACTTAAACCCAAGCCATCTAGCTCTAGATCCTACTCTTTCAAGTATTACAGTAGGGCTATTCTCAGTTAGTTCGGTGATTCCATAACTTTGTAAGGGACGGAAAACACCACTTTGACCATACCAGTTGATTTACAGTTGGTGTGCCTTCTGATTGCTTGCTGCCTATGGTGTATTGGTTTTAAATATTTGGTATCACCCCTGGACCTAGGTAATCCCCAGCTTTCTACTTTGCTGTCTTCATCACATCAACAGTGTCTTTCTTCATGGTTGAGGGAAGCTTATTAATTTGAAGGATCACATTCAAGTTCGATGTCCAGCAAAGAGGAGTTAAACATTTTCCTTCTTTCTTAGAATTTGTTACTATTTAACTTCTTTTTAAGATTTAATTAATTAATTAATTAATTAATTTGAGAGAGAGAAAGTGTATGCATAAGGAGGAGCAAAGGGAGAGTGACAAGCAGACTTCATGCTAAGTGTGGAGCCCAATGCAGGGCTCAATCCCACGACCCCGAGATCTTGACCCAACCTGAAACCAAGAGTCAGATGCTCAGCTAATTGAGTGACCCAGGCACTCTACTATTTAACTTCTTAAAAATCATAACATACATACACACGCAAATCTTAAATATTCAGCTTGATATTCATCTTGATGAATTTTTATCCTAATACCCAATTAATCACCACACAGGGCTATAGATCATTACCAGTGCCTCATATCCCCTTCAAGATTCCTATGGTTTTTCTGATAAAATCCAACAATTTTCTTAAGCATATTAACCAGAATTACTTTTCATTTATTGTTTGGTAACTACAATAACTTGATCGCCAATCATCCTCAGGTCTATGAATAGTATCTGTTTCTTCTTTTGGTTTTTGTCATTTGATCCTATTTGTTCATATACTGGTAATTTTTTTAATTGAATGTCAGACATTGTGTATGAAAGATTGTAAGGCTGGGGTGCCTGGGTAGTACAGTCAGTTAAGCATTCAACTTTTGGTTTCAGCTCAAGTCTGATCTAACGGTCACGAGATCAAGTCCCACATTGGGTTCCACACTCAGCACAGAGTCAGCTGGAGTTTCTCTCTTCCTCTTCCTCCCCCCCTCAAATAAATAAATCTAAAAACAGAAAAAGAAAAATTGTAAGGCTCTGGCTGATGGTATTATTTCTATCCAAAGATTTCATTCTATTCCGGAAGACAGAGAGACTTTTTGCAGATCAACTTGATCTAGTTGAGCATGAGTCTTAGACTTTGCTCAGCTTGATATGTTAATGGTTTTCTCTTACTCCCATGGTAGAGTCCTCTGAGTCTCAATGGTAACCAGGCCCTTCAATCTTTTTAGGTCCCCCAAATCTGTCCATCCTCTTTGGAAACTCCAAGTCCCAATATTTTCTAGTCCAGCAAGATTGTCCTTGTCCACAGCCTTCAGTTTTTTTTGCCTATATTTATTTTCTATACCATTACTAGGTAGAAGTACAGGCAAATGTGGAGCTTCTTTCAGTATGTCTTCTCTCTCCAGGATTCTGGCCACCCAAGTCCTGTGTGCCTTAGTTGCCCTTTTGTGCCTTTCAATAGTTGGTTCAAATATATTTTTTTAAGATTTATTTATTTATTCATGAGAGACAGAGAGAGAGAGAGAGGCAGAGACACAGGAAGAGGGAGAAGCAGGCTCCCTGTGGGGAGCCTGATGCAGGACTCGATCCCAGAACCCTGGGATCACACCCTGAGCCAAAGGCAGATGCTCAACCTCTGAGCCACCCAAGTGTCCCAATTGGTTCAAATATTTTATCCAGCGTTGATAATGAATAAATCTATCCAGAATGCTCTTAGCAGAATTCCTCTTAAATCCCAATGGCAGGGATTGCCTAAAAGAGTGAATGACAAGGGGCATGAGACCATCATACACAGTTTAGACCAACTTGGACACATGGAAAGGTGAACACGAGCAAAATCAAGATTCTGCCAGATAAAAGTGGCAGAAACTGGGATTCTGTATTATTTATTTCTATGATGATGGATTTCCTTATAAAGGACTATCACCTATTTAGATAGCATGGGCTCTCCATAACTTCAATCTTCTCCAGAAAGACCTGCCTTCTGATTTAGACTCTCCTTTTCTGCCTTAATTTACAAGCTGCTTTGGATCCATTCTCTACCTCTCTCCATATCCTCAATCTTTATATATATATATATATATATATATATATATATATATATATATATAAAATTGGAGTTCGGTTTGCCAACATATAGTATAAGACCCAGTGCTCATCCTGTCAAGTGCCCTCCTCAGTGCCCGTCACCCAGTCACCCCATCCCCCCACCCGCCTTCCCTTCCACTATCCCTTGTTTTTTTCCCAGAGTTAGGAGTCTCTCATGTTCTGTCTCCCTCTCTGATATTTCCCACTATTTTCTCTCCTTTCCCCTATAATCCCTTTCGCTATTTTTTATATTCCCAGTATGAGTGAAATCATATAATTGTTGTCCTTCTTTGACTGACTTACTTCACTCAGCATAATATCCTCCAGTTCTATCCACATTGGAGCAAATGGTGGGTATCCTCAATCTAAAGTGTATCTGTAATCTAGATATGAAGCACTTGATTTTAAGTGACATTTCCCTTTTCTAAATGAAATATAATTGACACACAATGTAACTTAGTTTCAGTTGTACAGCACAATGATTCAACAACTCTATGCATTGTACTCTGCTCCCCAAAAATGTAGCTACTGTCACCACATGCTATTACAATACCATTGACTGTATTCCCTATGCTGTACTTATCATCTCTGTGATTTACTTATTTTATAACTAGAAGTTTATAACTTTTAATTTGCTTTATCTATTTCACCCATCGCTCCTACCTTTTCTCTGGCAGCCATCAGTTTGTTCTATGTAAAAGTCTGCTTGGTTTGTTTCTTTATTTTTGTTTTTTATATTCCACATGTAAGTGGAGTCATGTGGTATTTGTCTTTCTCTGTCTGACTTATTTCACTTAGCATAACACCCTGTAGGTCCATCCATGTCGCAAATGGCAAGATATATTTTTTATGGCAAAGTAATATTCCACTAAATATATATACAGCACATCTTCTTTACCCATTCATCTATCAATGGACACATGGGCTGCTTCCAATCTTGGCTATTGTAAACAGTACTGCAATAAACATAGGAGTGCATATATATTTTCGAAATAGTGTTTTCATTTTCTTTGGGTAAATACCCAGTAGTGGGATTATTGGATCATATGATAATTCTATTGTTTAATTTTTTTTAGAAACATCCATACTGTTTTCCACATTGGATATACCAGCTTGCATTCCCACCAACAACGAGGGTCCTTTCTTTCCACATCCTCGCCAACATTTGTTATTTCTTGTCTTTTAATACTGGCTATTCTATTAGGTGTGAGGGGATGTCTCACTGTGGTTTTATTTGCATTTCCCTGATGATCAGTGACCTGGAGCTTCTTTTCATGTAGCTGTCGGCCATCTGTGTAAAGATATCTATTTAAGTTGTCTGCCTTTTAGAAGGGAGAAGAAATGTGTGGGAAATATCAGGAAGGGAGACAGAACATAAAGACTCCTAACTCGGGGAAACGAACTAGGGGTGGTGGAAGGGGGGAGGAGGGCGGGTGTTGGAGGGGAATGGGTGACGGGCACTGAGGTGGACACTTGACGGGATGAGCACTGGGTGTTTTTCTGTATGTTGGTAAATTGAACACCAATAAAAATTAATTAAAAAAAAAATAAGGTGAATGGGAAAAAAAAATAAGTTGTCTGCCTTTTAAAATTAGGTTATTTGGGTGTTTTTGGTTTTGGTTTTGGTTTGGTGTCAAGTTCTATAAGTTCTTTATATATTTTGGATGCTAACCCTTTATCAGATATGTCATTTGCAAATTATCTTCTCCCATCCAATAAATTGCTTTCTCTTTTTGTTGATGGTTTCCTTTCCTGTGCAGAAGCTTTTTATTTGGGTTTAGTCCCACTAGTTTATTTTTGCTTTTGTTTCCCTAGCCTGAGGAAATACATTCACAAATATGTTGCTAAGACCAATGTCCAAGAGATTACTGCCTAAATTTGCTTTGGGGGGTTATGGCTTTAGGTCTCATACTTAGGCCTTTAATCTATTTTGAGTTTATTTTTATATATGACATAAGAAAGCCATCCAGTTTCATTCTTTTGCATGTAGCTGTCCAGTTTTCCCAGCACTATTTATTGAAGAGACTGTCTTTTCCCCATGGTACGTTCTTGCCTCCTTTGTCAAAGATTAATTGACCATAAAAGTGTGGGTTTATTTCTGGGCTCTCTATTCTATTCCTGATCTGTGTGTCTATTTTTATGCCAGGACCATCCTGTTTTGATTATTAAAAATTCAATTTTCTTATGTGAAACCCAAAAAACATTTAAAATTCTACTAAAATTAAAATGAATTGCAACACATGGAAATAATACACTTTTCTTCTGGGTACTAGTACTTCCAAAAAGTATTTTAAAATATTCTATTGGAAGTTTAAAATATAGAAATCTATGTGAATTATTTATAATTGGTTGTATGTATATTCTTTTTTAAAAAAATACTTGGCTACTATAGGATCTTTGAAAAATTACAGAAATGCACAAGGAAGAAAAGAAAATTAACCTTAAGCTCATCATTTTGGGATATCCCTTATTCACTTTTTGGGGAATATCCATCTGATACTCTTTTCCTCTCTCTCTGTGTGTGTGTGTGTGTGTGTGTGTGTGTATTTAAAACTCATTAAGGGGTGCCTGGGTGGCTCAGTGATTGAGCATCTGCCTTTGGCTCAGGTCATGATCCTGGGGTCCTAGGATGGAGTCCTGCATCATCAGGAGCCTGCTTCTCCCTCTGCCTATGTCTCTGCCTCTCTCTGTGTGTCTCTCATGAATGAATAAATAAAATCTTAAAAAAAAAAAAATAAGACCCATTAAAATGGTTCTGGCATGGATCATTTTCAAAAAATTTTTAGTATTTATTGACTTTTTCCTTAAGATGAAGATAAAAACTACAGTATTTGATTATCTGAATATGAGAGCTTTCTATTTAACGGCAACTATAAAAATATAATCCTTAAAATACTTTTGATAATATTTTTCTCCAGTTAAGCCATATGACCACACATGCTTTGAGTTTTGAAGAAAATAAAGATAAAACAAGTGTTATGAGTTCAGTAATAATGAAAACAAACAAGGAATTCAAGAATAATCTGTCAGATTTCACACTGTTATGCCTACAACTTCACAGCAAACATCTGAGATTAAATTGTGACATTTCCACACTGAGAATCCAGAGCCCTAAACCCTCCTTCTGTTTTATTTCACTAATATTTGAAGAATGTTGGTGGTCTGGTATGAGAAGAACCTGAGTAAGGAAATAGCCAACACTGGGGAATAGTGGAGGAAAAGTAAAGCATGATTTCCTTCCTTCTACCAGAAAATATAGCTGCTCAGCCAAGATTGGTCTCTTCTTGTGCCAGAGCATTTACTGGGGTACGAAAAGAAAATATTAACATATTATTTTCATTTCTTCATTAAAAATTATATTTTCTGTTTATCTTATATATTAGTTCATGTACATAATTTATAAATACATAAGTATATGTTTTGGGGGTTAACTAAAATTTTGTGTATATTTACACACAAAACGGGCATGTATCTTTCAAAGGTTTTTAAAAAAGATTTTATTTATTTATTTATTTGAGAGAGAGAACAGAGTGAGAGAGAGCATGAGGTGGGAGGAGGAACAGAGGGAGAGGGAGAAGCAGACTCCCCACTGAGCAGGGAGCCCAACGTGGGGCTTGATCTCAGGACTCTGAGCTCATGACCTGAGCCGAAGGCAGACGCTTAACTGTCTGAACCACCCAGGCACCCCTCAAAGATTTTTTTAAAGATTTTTATTTAATTTTGAGAGAGAGTGAGAGCAGGGCTGGGGTCAGAAGGAGAGAATCTCAAGTAGACTCCTCACTGAGTACAGAGACCTATGTGAAGCCCAGTCCCACAACTCCTGAGATCATGACCTGAGCCGAAATCAAGAGTCGGTCACTCAACTGACTGAGCTGCTCTGGTGCCCCTTAAGTTTTTTTCAAATATCTTTTTCATGATAGAAATACACAATCAAAACATTTGGAGATCACTGATTATATTCTCTCAAAATCACTTCTTTACTGGGGTCTTGCAAGAGCTTTTAAGTGGTAGAGAATCAAATCCTCCCTGGAAAAACGCACTGTTTAAGATTGTTTTTGATGACTGAACTAATTGCTGAATGGAGTCTGGCCAAGGAAGAGGACTTTTTTCCTTAATCCCTCCCATGTACTAATTAAGAATCAATTCATTCACTCATCTAGCATTTGTTTAGCACCACTCTGTCAAACACTGCTCTGAGCACAGTGAAGGAAAAGGTGAGGACATGGTTTAGACAATAGTCCGTCATTCATGGAAAAGTGAGACTGTGGTAGAGGTATGGGCTTGGTGCTGTGGGAGCGCAGAGGAGGGCTTCTTTATTCAGGTCCAGGCTCCAACTGGAGTTGATTTTCATAGGTTAGGGAGTACGGGCCTGTCCTGGTTATGCAACCAAACAGCCATGCTGGTATGGAAAGTATTTGGTCTGTTGGAGAAAGAAAATAGTTCCAGGAGGTTGGATCCCAGGGTCTTCAGAGTGGGACTGGAAAGAAGATCGTAAATGTTCTTGGATATCATGCAAAAGAATGTGAGCAACAGCCCTCAAGACTATTCTTGCCATCCCTGTTTTTATATATGAAGAAACTGGGCCTCAGAAAAGTTCAGTAATAACATGGATGTCAAGCAGAGCTGGCCTCTAATCCAACATTCTTTATACCTTTCAACTTGTAACTCTTAGAAATGTAAAAACAAAAATGCAGTATAAAATGCTTTTCTGCATTATTGGTTAAATGTCATGTGGGTTTACTAGAGGTAAGTTGAAGCACCTGATAGGACTTAGCAATTGTATTATCGGTTCTTTTAAATCAATAGGTTTGAAAACTTGCTACAGGGCTCACAACTGTGGTCATTAAAGCATAATGACAGACTGAAATATATGTGCCTCCAGATCTCTGGTGTCTGAAGAGTGCCTGCGCCATGGCAGGTGCATAATAAATGCAAAGGGGGAGAAAAGATTTATTTTCTTTCTAGAATAAAGTAAGTCCATTAAATTTGAATTCAGTCAAGGAAGTTGATTAGAGAAGCATGCACACCGATATATTTGAAATAAACTTATGTCCCCTAACTATGGATCTGGCATTTTATTTATGAAAGCTAGCATCTTTGAACTTCTGGTGGAAAACTACCTAATGGTACTATTGGACAGAGCACAAGGGTGGAAAGTACACAGGAGTTAGGAGTTAGACAGATTCAGGTAAAATCTTGGTTCTACTCTTTATCCATCAATAAGACTTTCTGTAACCTTGGATAATTTCTAGGAGTTTCTGTTTTCTCATCTGTAACACGGGAATATTATTACTACTTTGCAAGGTTGTTGGAAGGGCTAGAAATATCGACTACATGTAAAGTCCCTGTCACATACTAGGCATAAAATAAAGTCTTGCGCTTACTGTTTTTGTTTTCTGTTTTCATGTTTTGAAAACTCTGGTACACGTCCTGACAGTCACTTTTGTTGGATGGAATTCTGAGCTAATACAATCTTTGAACATGTTCTGTAGCCATATAATTTTCTCAACCTTTGGACAGTAAAATTAAATACAGAATAATCCTGTGGGTATGGATAACTTTAGCTCAGGTGTTTCATATCTGTGAAAATATCATTTGTTTAATAACTGATGTCAGAATAGGGTTAAAGCAACCTAAGAGCAGTAGTGAAATTGGGTTTAAACAAATCTGTCTGTTTATATTAATTCCCTCCACTTGCTGATAGAATGAATGGTTTTATTAGAAAATAATCAGTGTGTGGATCTCTTTTTTTCTGCACTTTCTATCCACCTTCACTACGTAGACCCTCTTAATCTCAATGATTCTTGTTTAGTTGGGTTCTTCACAGATAACAATGAATTTTAAGCATAGTATTTACAGCATTCTTCATTCTGTAAGGAAATTGATTTGATGGGAATAGTAGATTTGGAGTTCCAGCCTGAGGTAGTGTGGAGAATTTACAGAAAAACCAGATAACTGGCCAAAGTAAACAATATCTATAGAGAACTTATCATTCCCTCTTCAGAAAAGGCCAGCAGAGTCATTCATTTCTGTGTATCTTCTTTTGTTCGAGACGTAAATCTCAGTTATAAAATCAGTGGAGGACTCTGCTACACAACTTTATAAAACACATGCTTGTGAGCATTATGAAGTTTCCACATACTCAGCGCATCCTCCTCATTCCCTCATGAATCTGCCAGTAGAGGTTTGGGACATGTGAGTTAATAGGGTTCATGATCCCCATTCTGTTTTCTTCCAAGCAGATTTCCTGAGAGTATTAATTTACGCATTCAATTCCAATAAAGACTTTAATGCTAAAAATGTCAAATTATTACCCACATAATTTTTGTCACTTATTAAGTGAAATCTCAGTTGTCAAGTCCCCCCTTCACCTGGGATATTTGCCTGAGATGAGCTCCAACTTCTTTGCAGTTATCCCTGCTGCAATCCAACACTCTGGAAATTCTGTGTGCAAATCTCAACCTGTAGGCGAACAGGACCTTTTAACCTCCAACTCTTCCTTCCATAAAGGCAAGTTTCATCCTGCTTCATAGTAGACACTAGTTAACTTCTAACAGTCCAATCTTCTTTGCCTTTGCTCCAGTCACACGCTTTCCCCAAACTGTTTGCTCTTCTAAGTAAAAAGGAATTTAAAAAATGGAAATATCCCATATTGTAGTGGGCTCCTGTTTTGAGACAAGAGTTCAAGGTCTCAACAGAGGGCCCTTTGCAGTTTGCAAGCTATGACTAGTCTCCATGGAGAAAAAGCAAAGTGAGAAAATGGGAGGTGCCCCCCCCCCCCTTAGACCAATGTTCTCCCATTGCAGTGGAACCAGCAACCCTTAGGTCAGGGTGTGGGCCCTGTAGAACTCTACCTTAGAACCCTGGAGAACGAACCAGTTGCTTTATAAGAGGTGTTCCCTGACCTCAAAGGGTGTTGGAGAATAGATACAGAAATAAAGTAGAATGGTGCCTTCTAGGGGCTTGGGTAGAGGAGAGTTGGGGAACTCTTATCTAATGGGTATAGTTGTAGTGTTACAAGATGAAAAGAATTTTGGAGATGGATGGTGGTGATAGTTGTACCCTATGACTATATTTAATACCACTGAGCTGTGTAAATTTTTTTAAGATTTTATTTATTTATTCATGAGACACACAGAGAGAGTCAGAGGCATAGGCAGAGGGAGAAGCAGGCTTCCTGTGGGGAGCCTGATGTGGAACTTGTTCCCAGGACCCCAGGATCACACCCTGAGTGGAAGGCAGATGCTCAACCACTGAGCCACCTAGGCGTCCCCTAAGCTGTATACTTAAGCCCAGTGAAGTTGGCAAATATTATGTATTGTGTATTTTATGACAATAAAAAAATGGAAAAAAAAGGAGTAGGTCCAGAGCTATGACTCCACCTTTCAAGGAAATATGCAACTGGTTGCAGCTTCACAGTTGAGCCAGGTCTGTGCTTGCTCAAGTGCCTCATTGCTTATTCTTGCCATTGCTTTCTCAGATGCCAGCTGTAGGCCTTTGGCCATTGATCAAATATTTGACAAGAATGATTGCCTGAATCCTCTTTTGGGATGCCCTACACAGCTCGCCTTTGGGGGTCAAAGGGCAGAGCTCCTGAGTAACTTGGTGACTTCTAACTTCCCACTACTTCTCCTTGGGCTTTTGTTGACTAGATCAACTTGATTCCTCTCCATGTTCAGACCTCCATATATAACACAATTTGAAAACTGCTCTATCTTTGGGGAACTTCACTTTTAGATGGGTTTCTACTGAGGGAAAAGGATAAATGCTCAGATGCTCTCAAAATTTAAGTTTCCAAACTCCAAAGATTTTTCTGTACCATGACTTCTTCCTAACGAGCCTCTCCTTGGAAATATTCCAATGGAGAGAGTAGTTCTCTTGTATAAAGTACAAATTCTCTCCCCCCAATAAGAAAATCTTCATATTAAATCATTCCCTCTCCTGCTCCATACTTTCCCAAAGTTTCCCATCTTGGTAAAATGCGTAGTGATTAAAATGGCCTCAGGTCTGTGTGATCTGGCTCTGCCCCATCTTAAACCTCTTTCTCCCTCTTTCTTATTCCATTCCAGCCTCAGTGGCCTCTTCACTGTCCCTTTAACCTGGCAGGTATGCTCCTGCGTCCAGTGCCTTACTACTTATTCTTGTCATAGCCTTCATGGATGCCAGCTATCATTTTTCAGTCTGACATCAATTAGTCAAGATTAATAATAATATTAAAAATTTGAGTGGCTGGGGGTGGCTGGGTGGCTCAGTCAGTTGAGCATCTTGATTTTGGCTCAGGTCATGATCTCAGGGTCATGGGATAGAGCTCCAAGTTGGGCTCTGCTTTCAGGGGGATGTCTGCTTCAGATTCTCTCTCCCTTGCCCCTCCCCCCACTCACACATGAACACTTTCTCTCTCTCTCTCTCTCTCTCTCTCTCAAGTCTTTTTTTTTTTTCTCTCTCAAGTCTTTAAAGAAAAAGTACACTCATCATGATGACCACTGAGTAATATAGAGAATTGTTGAGTCACTATACAGAATGAACTAATAGAGCACTGTTAAGTATACTGGAACTAAAATTAAAATAATAATTTTCTATGTTCTTCCCATCATCCTTCTCTGCTTCATTCTTATCCTTACAACTCATTACTATATGATGTACTGTGTAGTTTGAAAAGGTATCTTGTCATCTGTCTGCTTTTAAAAACATAAGCCACATGGCAGGATCTTTCATTCATGGTGTTCATTCCCCTATCCCTAGCACCTAGAATAATGCATGGTATATATTAGATGCTCGGTGAACATTTGTCGAATAAATGATTGCTTAAATGAAGAACAGCTCAGGGCCATTTACTGCCATTCCTGACTGTCCGCAGCCAAGAACACCCAGCTCATCCTCTCCCTAGGGCCACATGATACCTCTATAGATGCTCAGAGACGCTGCACAGACTCTGGCTGTGCTCCTGAAAGCCTAATGTCTGATGGATCCTCTTTTCCTTGGTCATTGACTTGGTGGGGGGAGGATGTAATAGGTATTCCCTGGCTCTTTGCACGCATAAACTGATAAGCTGATGCTCTCCAGCCTCACCCTCCTGTGGGTGAGATTGTATTTACATTGTACTTACAAATGAGATTGTATTTACATTGAAATTGTAATCATAGGCACTCTCAGCTTCTACCCCCTATACTTGCAGGACCTCTACGTATCTCCCTCAATTTCTTTCTTTCACATTCTCCCATGCCCACTTTGCCAAGGCACCTGCCCACATCTCTGCTACCAGTGCCCTCTTGAGAAAGGCTGCCACATGCCTGCCACATGCCTGCCACCTGAACCACTTGAAAATCTTCTCTACTCAGCACCAGGGCTTCTCTGTGGGCTCTGGAAGATTGAGGGGAGGATGGCAAGCAGCTTGGTTTCTGCCCAAGACTTGGTAACCACAGCTGCTCTAAAGCAGCTTGGGTCTGTACTATCCATAAATTGTACACAATTTATGGACAAACCCTCAGGCTAATGGGGCAGTAGAGAACTTGCACCCTATCCTTGCTCCCCATCTTCCTCTTCTTCTAGTGCTCACACAAAATAACACCCCTTCAGCTCCTGCATGCATACGCACGACACAGATGTCTCTGTGCAACCAGGTGCTAGGGACTGGGCATCTGGAGTTGTCACCAATGGGCCAGAAGTATCCGGTCTCTGACCTACAACAGGATGCCATGCAACTCATCCTCATGGTATGCAGAGTGTCCCTCTCTGTGACTCTTCAGTTCCCTCACAGTGGACCAGGAGGCAATGGGAGCACATTGCCAATTCTCTCAGGGTTCCTGGGCAAATCTGCAGATGTCTCTGCACAAACCCACTTCTTTCCTTCTTTATACATAAGCTTGTTGAATTAAGTACAAACCGCCAGAGCCCTGATGGGATTTAGGTCCTCTTGCCCTAAACTCAAAAATTAGTATTCTCGCACATTACAATGAAGAGTTTCCTGGTTAGAGAAAAAAATATCACCCTAAAGTCATCTTCCCATGGCGTCTTCCTTTACTTTTAAGACCCAAGATTATGCCCTTTCCAGATCCTTCCTGTGAATTTAGCCCACCCTCCCCTTACCCACACGAAGCCTTGGTCAGTTTATGATACCCCATGGGCCTTGGGTTTGAAAAAATATGGATCTGAAAATAATAATGAAATCCTTCAAAAGGAATATGCTTTTGATTTCTGCCTCTTTTAATGATTTGGCTGTAGCTGAAAGATGCCTGTGTCACCCTACTTTGCTGTAGCTCTGGGACAATCAGAAGTTTGCTGAAGCTCCCCACATGGGCTTCTCTTATAAAAAGGATCAAAGCTGAGAAAAACAATGAGAATCAACTGTTTCTCAGAGGAAGAAGAAAATATGTAGGATTTGTCACTGCCGGGAGAAGTGGTACTAAATGTTCACCCAGAATCATATACTGACTATGCTTTTCTAAAGGCTGCTTCTAAACACCCGGCTGGCAACCAGACTGTCTGCCGAGGTGGATCTGCAGACAGCTTCTTAATCTCCTAGCTAGCGACCTGCAGGCCACAGGCCAGCTCCCATCAAAGCTCTGTGCTAGATGGTGGCCTGCTCTGCTGTGTCTCAGGCTCAAATGTGCCTGTGGAAAGGGTGTTTTAAAGTTGCTGCTTTGAGAATCTGTTTTTCCAGAAAATGTGAACTGTTTTTATCAAATGTCTTTTAGTCTTGTGACCTGAAACAAAGTATCACAAAAGTTTGAATGCCTTAAACTTAAAAACAAAACAAAACAAAACAAAAAACCCTGCATGCTCTAGCATTCTAATAAGTGAAAATGTCAATTTGTAATTAGAGCTCGGACTTTCAATGGCCTAAGTGGCTGACACTGGTTCTACTTGGAATCACTGCTGATTTATTTATCCTGGAGTAAATGCAATGCCATTATGTCTTGGTGACAACAGAAATAAGCTTTGGCCAGGTCTGTGCATAGTTTGGGGATGAAGAAAATAAGTTTTGAAAGGCAATGGGTATTGCTGATTATAGATTTTTATTAGGAACAGATGTGGGGCTATGGCTGTTAGTGGTGGACAAACTTATTGAAATAAGCAGCTAAGAACCATATTATCTTCTTTTTCCAGAAAAAAAGAAATATCAACAAGTCGAATTCGTAATCTTTTTCTCCAAGGGGTGGCCAGATCATCAAAAACAAACTCTTAAGATATTTATTTGTGCATATTATGAATAGTGAATAAACAGGGGACACTGTGTTTATTAACATGTCTGCAGGCAGAAGCAGAGGTTTGGAAAGTAACTCTAGAAACTTCTTTTACCACTGTGCTAAAGCTTCAGATCTCTCCACTTTAAATTTCTTTATGGCTGATGCCTTCTAACCAGTGTCATCCTCTTAGAGTGGAGAGCTGTCAGTACTATGTTACATACCGTTATGACACTTTGTGTATTCCAGGGCTGTTTTGTCCTTCCTTCAAGGACAGCATAAATATTTTGGATCACTTCCTGCCTCATCTATGGCTAGGTCAGTGAAGGGACAGGCTTTAGACATCACAGATCATTTCTATCCCTCTCCACCAGCCTCCTTTGTCACTATTTATGGAGAGCATGTCACATGAGGACACTCCCCAGAAATTTCACATGACATTTCCAATCATATACCGTTGGCTAGAACTTACGTGGCCATGCCTAGCTTCAAAGGAGTCAGGAAATGAAGAGTAATCTGAGCGGCCATGTAACATGTTGGAGTCAGGATGTGACTCTGTGGAAGAATGGGAAATTCATATGGAGATTGGCTAATAGGGTGTTCCATAGGCTCATACTAACTTACATTCCTATCAAGAGTGTATGAGAGCTCCATTTTTTTTCACTTTTTCAATAAAATTTGTTTATTGTCAGATGCTTTGAATTTTGCCCAACTGATCAACACTCAAATATTTTTTCAACAAACCTTATATCCATAAACTATTCCATTCCCTCTCCTCACAGCCAACCAATCTATGAGGCATAATGGGTATTATTTGGTGTGTGTCTATTTTTAATTCTTTAATTCACAAAATCGTTCCAGTCGGTGTCTTTTATCACTAAGAGCTGTGTTTGTAAGCTCCATTTGTGTCACCAAGGGTGCTCCTATTCTGTTGCGCCTGACTGCCACGTTGTATTCTGTGATTTTCACCCACACATCTTACCTGTCCATCCTCCCATTGATGGATTCTCAGTTTGCCTCTAATTCCCAACATCACTTAATGCCTGACAATGAGCCTGTGTGACGAATATTATTCCAGTTTTACAGATAAGATGACTGAAGTTCAGAGAAGTTAAAAAAAAAAAAAAAAGTTTGCCCTGAGTCCCCTAGCTAATGTCTTCCTCCTGCTTTCAGGTAGGCCTCGAGAAATAATGCCAGTGAAAATCCACCTGTGAATATAAAAAAGTAAGGGTGATTTCAGAGGTTCCAGGAAAACCTCTCCTGCTCCAGAATATCTCCTCCATTCAGCTCCAATGCTGCATTCCAAGTTGAAAGCAGAGATTCTTTTCTTTGAATTGATGATTCCTTTTTGATCAGAATCCAAATAGATTGGAAGCCTCATTGGTTTTTATGCCTTGTAGTTAAATGAGCTTTCAGCCCTTCTCTGGAGGTGAAGGATCAGGTGAGCTGCTGTAGCTACCCAGGGATTAGAGGTCAGTGTATCAGCTGAGACTGTCTTCTGCTATGACTCTATGAACCCAGAAGCTTTCACAGAGGGCAGCTCAGTTCACCATGTGGTTCTCAAGCTCAGCCTCCAGCCAGTGCAGTCAGCATCACCTGGCAATCTATTTGGGGCCCTCACTCCAGACCTTCTGAATCAGATCCTCTGGTGGAAGATCCTAGAAACCTGTGCTTTAGTGAGTCCTCCAGGTGATTTAGATGCCCCCTGGAGTTCGGGAGCCACAGGGTTAGCCTTTGTAAGAGGAAGCCCAGGGCAAGCAGCCAGGGCTGGTACTATGGCACAGACCGCCGCTGAGGACCCTGGCTCCTTCTCCCTCCCTGCCCTGACACCTCTAGCATGTGGTTTTCATCTCTTCCGGATGCCACATCTGCATTCCAGGTAGGAAAAAGGGATGAATTCAGAATGGGTGGAGCCCCTACAGAGAAAACAAACCTCTTTCCATCTTCTGCTTCCATCTCCTTGACAGCAATGTCACTCAGCCATGCCCAAACACAGCAGTCTTGCTACACATGGGCATGCGGTCGCTGTGCATATGACCGTGGGAGCCTTGCACCTAAGCTGGGATTCTGTTGATAAGAAAAGTGGGGTGGGGGGGGGAAGGATTGCTGTCGGGTGCAGGCAGATCCACAGGTTTTGCCACGTGCACTTCCAGATGGGCTTAACCTGCTCCGTAACTGGTCCAGAGGCTGGCCTCAGTACGCAGAGCAGAGATCCCCACTCTTCACAAGCCCATGTCCTGGAGACAGGGTGCTCTTTCCCTGGAGTGAAACAGCTGGGATCTGTAGTCAGCACGTCCCTGTCATCCTCAGAGATCCAGAGAAGTTCCTTAATTCACAGTAACTGAATCTGAAACGCTAACCTCCTCGCTGAGAATGTATTTCACCCTGCAGAACCCCCAGCAATGTTTAGCAGTGGGACCGAGATTAAGAAAGGCTTGTTATGATGAGTTTGTTTACACGAGCTCCCCACAGCCCAGGAGAAAGGATCATCGTTTATTTTTTGCCTCTTGGCCTTGAGCCGGTTTTCATCCCTGAGTATCTCTGCCTGTTGACTTACTCTTTAGGTGAACATGGGGCTGGGCCCTGGATTGGAAAGAAAATAAAGAGCTTTATCTTGGTCCTCCAAAGGCCACCTTTTGAGAAAGAAAAGGCAGGCCTGCCCTGTCTTAGGCAGTGGGAGATTACAGCAGCCTGTGAGGGAGATGCTCTACCCAGGGGCCCTTAGGCAGGCGAGCTTCCTGCAGCCTTCTGCCTGGGATGGGTGGGGTGCTGCACTCCCGGGAGACCTTTCATGTTCCCCGACCCCACCCCCACCCCACCCCCCGCTCCCAGGAGTGGGTTGTGCCCGTCAACACTACAGGTGGGTCCGAAGCAAGTGCCAAACAGGCAGCTGCACAGCCCAGGGACTTTGAGCTGTTTGCAGCCCTCCTCTCTTTGTACCCCTGCCAACTCACACACACCTGGGATTTCACCAGCTGCCTGCCCACCGCAGCCCCCTTTCCACCACGTGACCTAATCCTCATTACACCTGCTCCTCTTCGGGGCGCCAGCCCAGTCCCCACCTTCCTGGAATAAGGCCTGAGGAGGTTTGCACAAGACCCGCGCTATTCATGCCTCAAACAGCCAACTCCCACTAATTTCATGGCAAATTACGAGGGATTAAGGTTGCCTTCGAAGAAAGGCCAGAGCTGACAATTAATCAGCTTGGTCATTTGGGGATCAAATTAAATTGGACCTGAGACCCCAGCTTTAAAATGGAATCAAATTCTCTCTTTGGCATGGTGTGCATATTGGACTGAGAATACAAACACAGACTGTCCCCATCTTCCTTCTTTGCATATAGATGTTGGTTTGTAATTTTAAAACACAGCAAGGGGTAGAGCGAGGACTACAGCTTGGTTTTTCAAAGTGAATGGCAGGGCTTCTGTTGAATTCAGCAAAGACGTATGTTCTCCCTTTGTCTGAGGCGTCTCTCAATTACGGGCTGGGGCAATAGGGCAGTAAGATCTGAATAATTCCAGATCCATGTCTTCAGGGAGATCCAAATCCAGTTGTTTTGGAAATGATATTAATATGAATTTGCCTAGCTAGCACTAGAAGTGTAAAAAGCTATGGAAATTACCAATTCCGACTGGGGATTGGCAATGATTTTACGGTGGAGGTGACATTGGAGCTGAGTCTTGAAAGATGAGTTGTAGTCTCGTGTTCTCTCTCTCTATGGGAGGCACTGGTAGGTCACCTGCAGTCAGGATCTTTTCTTTGGTTGTGTCTGACATTGTTTTGCACCACGATTGCTCCTAACCTTCTGTGCGTGACTATAGTCCAAGGCTAAAAGCGGTAATCACCTTTGGAAACTGCCAACAAACATGAATAACTGTTCTGGGGCCAACTTTTCTCAAGGAAGTAATAAATGTGTGCTTGTGGCTGATGGCAGTAAGCATGGAAGTCTTGGTCTAGCCCCTCACTGCCTTGTGACTTTGAACATGAAACATAATATATCAATTCATTGCCTTTGCAAGTGTGGTTTCTTTATGATGATGTTAATCAGCAGATGAGTTGTAAGCTCTTACTGTGTGCTCGGTGCTATTTATTGCCACTTCTCGGAGTCACAAAAGTGCAGAAAAGCTAAAAAACAGCGAATGGAAAGCATGCTAATAACAATACAAGGAAAACAGCCCTGTTATTTTAAAACAGTATCATTTTCAGAAATGACTGGAATGGCTCCAGAACATTTTTTAAAGTAGTTTGCAAAGTTTAGAATTCAAATAACTTTTCTAGTAACTTTGAGAATGCACACAAGCATGCCCTGACCTTGCCCTGCCGCTGCCCTCATCACTCGCTGTGGTAGGCTGGTGGCCCTCAGTGCTGCTCACCAGTATTTACGGTTCTCTTTTGGGGACCACAGCGGATTGCATTTCTTTAGCTCCTTGAGTTTAGGTATGACCACATGTGTTGTTTTTACCAGTGAAAAGTGAGTGTCAATGGCTTCAGATCTGAGCCAAGGCATCTGATCACCAGTGCTCAGTTACACAGTTCTTCAACCTCAGCATCACGGAGCTACTTCCATAAGGAGATAGCTTGCCCAGCTGTCTGAAGGAGAATAGTTTCCTTCAAGCGTCACACAGACCTGCAGTGGCCTCTACTTAAGTAAAATAAAACAAAGTAAAACAAAACCTTTTGAGATTCTTCGAAAAGCATTGAGCTTTAGGGAGTTGCTTCTTATGGCAGTGTAACCCAGCCTAGCCTAACTAATGCAACAACTGGTTCACTGTCCTTCAGTGTGTCCACATGTGAGAGACCGGAATTTATTAGAACACATACACCCAGGCAGGACTGCTGCACAGGAGTCATCCCAAGGGCTGTGTATCACATACAAGCCTACAGCACATCACACAAACGATCTCATCAGAATTCTCACAAGAGCACCGTCTGATAGATACTATTCTGCAGATGAGCCAAGAACCACAGAATTCGAGTAACCTGCCCAAGATCACATAAAAGTGGCCAGTGTGGTGCCAGAGGCCATGTTCTTTCCTTGTACTGCCTCCCAGAATGCTTATCTAGATTTTTCCCTCCTGATTGTATTATTTTATACACATGCACATAAATCCTAAGCCCCCACAGAGCAGGTAATTAGCTTCCCTTTTTTCCAATGGTCACTCATCTCAGGCTCACCCAATTTCTGAATCAAGGGTATGATGGATGCCAGTGTTAAAGAACCTGATGGGCGGGGCGCCTGGCTGGCTGGGTCATGGAGCATGCATGCAACTCTTAACCTCGGGATTGTGAGTTTGAGCCCCATGTTGGGTGTGGAGATTAGCTAAAAAATAAAGTCTTTTTATTTTTTTATTTATTTTTATTTTTTAAAGATTTTATTTATTCATGAGAGACATAGAGAGAGGCAGAGACATAGACAGAGGGAGAAGTATGCTTCCTGTGGGAACCTGATATGGGACTCGATCTCAGGACCCCAGGATCACAACCTGAGCCAGAGGCAGACGCTCGACCACTGAGCCACTCAGGTGTTTTTTTTTGAAAAAAAAACGAAAACAAAAACAAAAAAGGAAAGGGAAGAAAAAAGAAGAAAAAAGAAAAAAGAAATCTGGTGGGAAAATGTGGACAGGAGGCAAATGTATCCCAACTTCTGGAAAAAGCAAACCAGATAACTGACTAACAGAGTTATCATTCTGTATGAAATCCACACAAGACTTCCATGTATTATGAAGATTAAACAAAACAACAAAAAAGTTGTCTACTCCCTGTATTTCTAGAAGAAGTGGTTGCAGCCCAACCCAGGTAAGTGTTGATGAGTCCTCCACCATCAGTGATCTCCAGTAAGGTTTCCATGATTTCACGTAGTCCTTTGTTTGGCTCATACCCCTATCTGTGGATCAATCAACGTACCCAGTTCTCCTGTATTTGCATGTGGCCCTACGGTCCAGCATCAGGTTATTCACAGGACAAAGTGAAGCTCAGTGGGGGTGAGGGGGGTGGAAAGAGGAAGGGGAGCAGGAACCATGACCATCTTGTTAATTTGTGGATCTCAATGCTTACTTGATGTCTGGAAGGCAAGAAACTGTTCAAGACGTCTGTTAAGCAGACAGGTAAGGGTAAAGAACCCATGACCACTGACAAAGATAGTGAAATAAACACAGAAAATGAGTGGTTTTACCAAAATAAAAGAAAGCTTTCCTTTAGCTGATCACATGAAGGGTCATCACCCAGGATCTGGTTGTACAACCTTAACGATATGGTGCGAGTTTATCTGAGGTCGAAACTCAAAAATAAAAAATAATTCTTCCCTGTGTATGTAAGCGGAAAACCTTAGGTTTTTCTGTTTTGTGCATGTTGTTTTAATATCAGTAAGAATTTCATTTCTGTTCCTAATCCATTCTTTTGGTGAAGGAAGACATATAAATTAGGGGGCTTTGGGAGAATTTTGATTGGGGATATGCTAGCATCTGGACTTGGCTTTTACAAGTGGAAACCAAAGCAGTGAATGAGTGGACATGCACTTCAAAGCAAGCCGTCTAAGGAACAAGAGGCTATTTGAAGAAGCACCGTGTTCCTCTTTGAAGTGTCATCACCCGCCTGGCAATTGGACTTTTAAGAACCATCCATTGCTTCAAAAAATAAATAGTTCCTTATTTGGCAAGTCTAATTTCAATGTATGTCTCATCAATTCCACAGTGAAGATAAAAGAAAAAAGTCACCAGAGAGATTTTTGTCAAGTATACATGCACACCTATGTGGTATTATAAGGACATGAGCTCTGCTACATCTACAGGTGCCCGCCTTGAGAGTCCAGTTCTGAGAATCTACAATTGGCCATGAAGGTGGCTGCTTTCTTTTGTGTTCTTAAGCCAGCTCTGGACTCTTAGCTCCATTTCCTTTCCTTTCTGCAGTTAGTTGTGAACATGTGTGTAGTTTGAGGGAAAGGTTTTAATCAATGTTTTATTCACTAGAATCACACAGGATGGAATTATGGTCAGGAGCATGCATTTGTAACTAGTGTGTAAGTTCCTTGCAGGCAGGGTACACCCTGGACTGGCTATTTTTTTAAAAAAAAACATTTAGCTTTGCATTAAATAGGTGTCTAGTAAGCGCCTGTCAGGTAGGTTAAGTAAATACTCATGTCTTGTAATAAGGCTAAGTTTGTATTGGTGCAAACTCTACAACAAATAGGTTGCTGTCTGCTTTTTTTTAATTAAAGACTTTATTTTTTATTTTTAAAAAAATATCTTATTTATTTGAGAGAAAGAGAGTGCATAAGCAGGGGAAGTAGCAGAGGGAGAGGAAGAAGCAGACTTCCTGATGAGCAGGGAGCCCGACATGGAGCTGAATCCCAGAACCCCGAAATCATGACCTGAGCTGAAGACAGATGCTTAACCAACAAGCCACCCAGGCATCCCAAGACTTTATTTTTTTGGAGCAGTTTTATCTTTATAGCAAAATTGAGAAGAAAGTACAGAGATTTCCTGTATCCTGCCTGCCCCTACACATGCATGATCTCTCCCAGTATCAACATCCTCCACCAGAGTGGTTCATTTGTCACAGCTGATGAACCTACATCAGCACATCGTAATCACCCCAAATCCATAGTTTAAATAGGGTTCACTCTTGGTGTTGTACATTCTAGGGGTTCATAGTGTCAGCTTTTTGATAATGGAAACATAACTGATCTTGCTTTTAAGAGGTAATAGGTTGGTTGTAGATGCCTAAAAACCTTATTTTAATTTTTTTTCTAATTTCAAAATAATCACAGATTTACAGAAAAATTGTAGCTGCAGCACAAAAGTTCTTTTCTGTACCATTTGAGAGTAAGTGCTGGCCCAACACCCCGTCACCCCAAATACTTCAGTGTGAATTTTTCCTAGATCGTGGATATTCTCCTATAGGGCCACAATATAACCATCAAAGTCAGAAAATTAACATCGATACACTGCTACCCTCTGATCTTTAGGGTCTATACAAGATTTTCCAGTTGTTGCTGTTGTTTTCAATAATCTGTACCCACAACATGGGGCTCGAACTCACGACCCTAAGATCAAGAGTGGCACGCTCCACCTACTGAGCCAGGCAGGCGCCCCTCCAATTGTTTTAATAACATCTCAACTTTATAGCACAAGGATCCAGTCCAGAATCATATTTCTTCTGTCAGAAATAGTTCCTCAATCTTTGGTTTTCATAAGACTGACATACTTTTGAAGCGTACAGGACAGTTATGGTATAGGCCACACCTCAATTTGGATTTATCGGTTACTCTCCCATGATTGGATTCAGGTTATGTATCTTTGGCAGGAACAACAGAAGTGGTGCTCTGTTCTCTCTGCATCCTTTTAGGTGGTGCAGGATTTCATTTTGCCCCCTTACAAGCGCTATTCAGTTCAACTGCTTAACATAGTGTTCACCAGGCTTCTTCACCTGCCAAGTTACTCTTTTTTCTCCTTTCTGATGAATAAGGATTTTGTAGGTGATATTTTGAAACCATGTAAATATTCCATTCATCATCAAGTTTTTATTTAATGATATGTAAGGATTCATAGTTTGCTATTTTATTTGATGGGTTGAATCTTTTAAAATTAAGGTTCAAATCATCCTACATTTGATGAGTAGGAACCCATTCAAGTTAGCTTTTGTGCTTTTTACATCACTAGATCATTCTTTGACCATTTCTTTAGTTTCTGACACAGAAAAATTGTATTTCACTTGCCCCAGCCCTGGAATTAGCCATTTCTTCAAGGAGCTCTGGTTCCATTTAGCAGAGAGGTCAAGATCTGGACAATAAGGATACTCCTTTCTACTGGCAGTGCTGATTCTAGGCACCATCAGTGGACAGAGCTAGGAAATATATATGTAAATACACATGTCCACAGATATGTTTACATCTTTATTTCTGTATCTGCCTATATAGACAATACTGAGGGCGCCTGTGTAACTCACTCAGTTAAGCATCTGGTCATGATCTCAGGGTCCTGCAGTGGAGCCTGGAGTCAGATTCACTGCTCAGTGGGGAGTCTGCTTCTTCCTCTCTCTCTCTGTTCCCCACTGCTCATGTGTACATGCTTTCTCTCTCAAATTTAAAAAATTATACACACACACACACACACACACACGGGAGAGAGCCATGGGTTTGTACCAATTTTTGCACTTCACTCCCACAGGTGTATCCTAATTTTCTCTAGTATTTGTAACTTGTACCTCCCTTCTCTGGTAGTGAGAAACATGGTATTAGGGACTGAATTGTGTCCCCTTCCTCCATTCCCCCCACATCAAATTAATATGTTGAAGCCCTAACCCCCAATGTGAGGGCATTCAGAGATCAGGACCTTCGGGAAGTAATTAGATTTAGATAAGATCATGATGATGGTACCTTCATGATGGATTTAGTGCCCTTAAAAGAAGAGTAAGAGATAGCAGAGCTGTCTGCTATGTGAGGACAAAGCAAAAAAGCAGTTGTATGTGAGCTACAAAGAGACCCCAACCATACTGGCACCCTAACCTCAGAACTACAACCTCCAGAAGTGTGAGAAAATAGAGTTCTGCTGTTTTAGCCATGAGGTCTATAGTACTCTGTTATGGCAGCTCAAGCAGATTAATATAAATGTTTTCCATTACTCTTAATATATTAGTTTATTTGATCAGTGTTCTTCACTAGGGCCTCCGACCCTCCATGCTGAGCTCTTTCTTTTTGGGGATGCCCCCCTCAACCTCCTTGGGTTCTGATTTCCCATTCTGGCCATCATGCCCCCTTCCTCCCCACCCCCTCCCCCCGCCCTGTTAACATCTACTTTCCTCTACCTCATCTAATGGCTTTGGGGTTGACCTCTTCAGGAAGAGAAGGAAATAGATTTTGCTTGGTTCCCTAAAATATCACTTGATCATTTGGGGAGAGGTGTTTTATCAAGCAAAAGTTTGAAAAGTTCATTATAATAATAAATTTAAGCCAGAAGGAAGCTTAAATATCATCCACAACCATCTTATTTTATTTCATAACTATTTGATTCCTAGGGATAATTTTTCTTTATTTTTTTAATGTCTTAAAGAGAAATTGAGTCATATATTTTGCATGAATGGAGCTGCAATTGTAAAGAAACTTCTAGAGTTAGAACCACTGCTTTATAGAAGCTACTTCTTGGACACCTGGGTAGATCAGTGGCTGAACATCTGCCTTTGGCTCAGGTTGTGATCCTGGGGTCTTGGGATTGAGTCTCACATCCCTCGCAGGGAGCCTGCTTCTCCCTCTGACTATGTCTCTGCCTCTCTCTGTGTCTCTCATGAATAAATAAATACAAATATTTTTAAAAAATAAGCTACTTCTTATTTTTAGAAGCTCCATGGTTCCTGGCATGATAGAAGGAGATATGCTATTATCTTCTAAGTAACATGGCTACTTCACATAGCTTGTTCATCCCATTCAGTGTCTTTCTCTTGCCTGTTCTTTGTGTTTCCAGCAGAGGGACTTGGAAGAACAAATGAGCTGTACCATGGCTGGGAAATCTGCTCTGTGAAGAAGTTAAAATGGGAAGATGCAGTGACTTTACTCTTCAAACTAATATTGAACTAAAAGAAACTAATTTTATGGGATCCCTGGGTGGCGCAGCGGTTTGGCGCCTGCCTTTGACCCAGGGCGCGATCCTGGAGATCCGGGATCGAATCCCGCGTCGGGCTCCCGGTGCATGGAGCCTGCTTCTCCCTCTGCCTGTGTCTCTGCCCCTCTCTCTCTCTCTCTGTGACTATAATAAATAAATAAAAATTAAAAAAAAAAAAAGAAACTAATTTTATTATTGTCTTACCACCACCAACACCACCACCACACACACACACACACCAGGACGTGTGGTTTCACAAGTATAAATGCATTTACAGAGGTAGTGTTACTACAGTTGAGCCTACACAGGAAAGTATAGGCAACAGCAATGTTAAGTGTCTTGCTGGGGAATTATATAGGGCTCAGTCCATGGGAAAGACTATCTACAAGGATGTGCCTTTAAAGATGCAGATTTAAGGATGAGGAGCGTAGAGGGAAGTAAACCTAGGATCAAGAGAGAAAAGCAACCAAGGAACCAAAGATTCATCACTCTGATTTGATTGGGGAAGGGAGGCACTCGCAAAAATTCAGTGGGAGAACAGAGCCTGTCTTGAGAAGTGGAATGGATTTGTGTCTCTTCAGCCATATGAAGTCTTTTAGATGATGCATTTCAGAAGACACTGAAGTCAACTGAGAAAAATGGAAAGCCCAACAAAAGTGGCTTAAAGGAACAGGGTTGGGTTTATCTTTTATCCTTTTTTTCTCTTTTTCTTTTATTTAAAGAAATAGTTGACATACAGTTCAGTGTTGGTTTCAGAAGTAGAGTTCAGTGGTTCATCATTTACATATAACACCCAGTGCTCATCATAACAGGTGCCCTCCTTAATACCCATCACCCATAATCCCCTACCCACCGCCCTCCATCAACCCTTAATATGTTCTCAATTGTTAAGAGTCTCTTAGGATCTCTCTCTCTCTCTCTCTCATTTTCCCCACTCCTTAATGTTATCCATATTGTTTCTTATAGTCCACATAGGAGTGAAATCATATAGTATTTGGCTTTGTCTGACTTAGTTCACTTAGCATAATATACTCTTGCTCCACCAACATCATTACAAATAGTAAGATTTCATTCTTTTTGATGGCTGAGTAACATTCCATTGTGTATGTGTATACACATACACACACCACGTCTTCTTTATCCATTCATCAGTTGATGGGCATTGGGCTCTTTCCCTAGTTTGGCTATTGTTGATAATGCTGCTATAAACATAAGAGTGCATGTAGTCCTTCACGTGTGTATTTTTGTATCCTTTGGGTAAATTAGTGCAATTGCTGGATCATAGGGTAGTTCTATTTTTAGCTTTCTGAGGAGCTGCCATACTGTTCTCCAGAGTGGCTGTTCCAGCTTGCATTCCCACTAACAGTGTAAGAGGGTTCCCATTTCTTCACATCCTCACCAACATCTGTTGTTTCCTGAGTTGAGGTGGTATCTCATCATAGTTTTGATTTGCATTTCAAACAGGGGTGGATTTATCTTACCAGAAGTCTGAAGGTTGGTGGTTGCTGGCAGTGGTTCAACAGCTCAAAACTGCAGGGCTAGTGTCTGTGTGATTCTCTTGGCCTTTCCCTCATGGCTCCAAGATGGCAACTGTAACTCCAGGCACCATATATGCATGTAAGAGGAAAAAAGGAAAACAAAAGCTTGTCCAGAACCTTGCTCCATCACCACCTCCAGCAGATATGCATCCATTGAACATTAGCCTGCATTTTCACATCATCACTTCTACATACAAAGAAACCTGGAGAAATGAGTAATTAACTTTCCCAACTTTTATGGTGGAGACAAGAAGGGAAAAAAGTGATTAGAAATGGGTGTCAGGTCTATCAATCTATTTAGAAGACTGATCCATTATTTTCCATTTATTGTTTGGGAAATGAAGTTTCAGTTGGACATAGGAAAAATGTTTTTAACTCTCTGATTAAAAGCCCACTGAGGCAGAGAGCAATGCCTCTATCCTTGGAGATCTTCACATTGAGAAATACTCTTGTGTCTTAGAAGATTTAGACATTCGGTTGCCTAAAGCCTGGAAACTAGACCAGATGATTTCATTAGGTCTATGATTATTTGACTCACTGTTTCCAAGCTACACATTCCCTACCTCTCAAAGCACTGTGAAATATAAAAAAAAAAAAAAAAAAAAACCCCACAATGGCTGCCCCGTGTCATCAGTTCCCCACCCTCCTCCCCCAACCTCACTGGAAAATTTCCAACAGCACTTTGCAATTAGAGCCTCTAAGGCTAATGCTGTTTCTCTTAATCAAAACTAGTTTCAGATATGACAAGGAAAAAAAAGAATTTGATAAATGAGGTATAAGTAAAAGATCAGAATATCAAGATTTATTTAGTATACTGAAATGCACTTGGATAAAACTAAAAATTGGTCTAAGATCCTATTAGGTAGATGTGAAGCAATTACTCGAATTTTATAGCAGAGTCACAAAACTTCCCCAGACATAATATTATACAAGATTATGTCTTATGCTTACTTTTTAAGTAAACACAGTTGTAAATCACTTGGCAAACATGTCAAGAGCCCATGGTTTATTTCTGCTTCACATTACACTGTAGTCTTGGCTACACCAGGTTCCCTAATGGCAACAACTAACCTTTTCCAGACAACCCTTCATGCCCCGGAGCAGGGAAGACAATGCCCCATTGTGAACTTACACAAGATTCGCAAATATGGTGCAATTTTGGTGAACCAGTGGCCTGAACTTCACAAACCCACCAAAGATTCCAGCTAGCCTGTACTCGTCAGCCAGGAAGCATGAGGAAGAGTGGGGTAAAGTCCCCATTCTTAACTGTGTTTAAAGACAATCTAAAAGACACGTTCTTCCCTCTTGTCTTTTAAATGGCCAGAATGAAAATTGGGATTGGTTTCACAATAATCAAACAAATCATCTCTTTCATACACATTTATTTTTATGACACTGCTGGATTAGTTTAGGGAACCACTAGCCTCCAGGGCTTCCGCGAGTTCTGCTAGCTGAGAGCTCGTTTCCACCCTGTGCCAGGCTTTATGTGGGGTGCGACATATATTATCTCAAATGCATTTTATCTGTTTAGCAGATTTTTATTGAGCACCTACTTATGAGCCATTGTTCTAAGTGTCAGGGGAACATGCTATTGTGACCTCTTAAAATATCACAAGCTGGTTATTTTCTACCTTGTAAAAATTAAGAAACTAGGGCCCAGAGAGAATATACAGCTTGTCAAGGTCACACAGCCAGTCCACGGCAAAGCTGGGTCAAGAGCCAGTGTGTTCTCACTCCATGTTCCGTGCATTTTACCCAGTATCTTGCTGCCTTCCTGCTATCGCCTGGCCTTGTCATAATGGGCCATCATTGTAAATGCAGGACATCTTCTCCAAGACTATAATTCATGAGCATTTCCAGTTCCTCTGCCAAAAGAGTTAATGTTCATGATAGGAAAATTGAAAGGGGATTCTGACTCTTTGGTTTTTTGTTGTTGTTGTTGTTTTCTTTTCTTTTTTTTTTTTTTTTTTTTTTTGACTCTGACTCTTTGGAACCTGGTATAAAAGTTCATTCCTTTTCTTTCCAAACTGCTCAACTTCAGAATTTGATTTCAGAAGACTTTTAGCTCTGAGGCATGCCAACTCAGGCTTCCACTAATCGTCCTGGAAGGCCAGCCTCGGATTGGGAGTTACGTTGGGTCCTGGTTGGAATATCCTCAGAGGGGTGAGGAAGAACCCCAAATCTGCAGTCACGCCCTGAGTTTCTAATCTGCTTGTTCACCATCTGGACAACTCTCTGTGTTTTCAAATTTCGTATGTTTCAACTTCGGCGTTGTAAGAAACAAGTGAGGTAACCTATGACAGGGTGACTCAAAAGTCTGGAAGAGTCTTTCATCTAGAATGATCACCCTCCTTGCTTGCACCCAAGAGAGATTGAAAACCAGGGACAGCATGACACAACAATTCAGCCCAACATCACGCCACTTCTAATCAAATCTCATTTAACTAGGAGGCTCCGAGGATGGTCATGAGATCACACACTGCCTGTCACAGCCCTATGCACTCTCGGTAACTGGGAATGGGATTTTTTTAAAAAATATTTTATTTATCCATGAGAGACACAAAGAGAGAGGGAGAGACACAGGCAGAGGGAGAAGCAGGCTCCCCATGGGGAGCCTGACATGGGACTCCATCCCAGGACCCCAAACCCCGGGATTATGACCTGAGCCAAAGGCAGATGCTCAACCACTAAACCACCCAGGTGCCCCTGGGGGATGAGATTCTGAAGAGGAAGGACATTCCTCCTTCTCAGATGCAAATGCAGGAGAGGTCCAGGGGGGTCCGTCGGGGCTCTAGCGATCTTCTCAACAGCCTTATGATGGTTTAGCAGAGACAGAGAACAAGTGGGGTCTCCATTCCAGCCTCTGAATGCAAAATTCACTGTGTGTCAGAGAACAGAGGGCATGTGGCCCTTCCCATTTGGTGCATGAACCCTGAACCACCTCCACGTGGGCATGGGCCAGACTTACAGAGGCAGGTGTGCTGTGTCCTGCGGCCTAAGGAGGAAAGAGGGCCTGCATGGTTCTGGGGCCCAGAGCCCTCTGCCGAAGGGTAAAAGTGCTCCCTGGTCCACACCTCTAGCCCAGAGACAGGGCCCATCACCCAGCCCGTCCCTTCCCCTTCCCAAAGCACCTCCCCAAACCATGGCCTTCTGTGTTCCTTTCCTCCATGGGCGCAATCTGTATTTCCGGCCGGCTCTTGTGTCTCCAGGATTTATGTTGCCCTTTCAAACTTGTGACCCCTCCTCGGAAAGGTCGGTCCTTGGGCAGAGCCCCATGTGGTGCCTTCTAGAGAGAGCTCTAGGGAGACAGAGCTGTGTCATACCCATGACATGCCGCCAGGTGGGATGAGAGGGGCCAGGCTCTAGTTCTGGCACTCTGGGCCTCAGTTTCCACATCACTAGCAGTGGAAATTATCTCTGCTTGTTTGTTCCATGTGACTCAAACGAGACATCTGTGGAAATGTTTAAAAACACTTTACAAATATAAAACGCTCCCACTCTCCCCGCCATGACCCTTGACAAATGCAGTCATCTAGCCAAGGATTATTGAGTCTCTACGATGGGCCGTACTGGACTGGGCCCTGGAGACAGGATAAAAAATGCAGTGCATCCCCTGGGCTCAGGGGGCTCCCCTGGGGGCAGGGTACAGTAGGGCAACAGGCAGTTAAAATACACTCTGCTAAATCCTCTCACTGAACATCAGAGGGGTGCCCCGCTCAAGCTGCAGGGGTTTTGCAGGAGGAGGGATAACCCAGGAGCTACATCTGGAAGGATGATAGGAGAATCTGCTAGGAAAAGTAGAGGTAGAAAAGCAGCATGAGCAAAGGCAGGAAAAATGACAGTGTGGGAAAGTCAGAGCACGGCAAATATTTCAGCGTAGCTGGAGCCGACAGTGAGAGATGACCCTGGAGCATCTGGGACGGGGGTGGGGGTGCGGGGTGGGGGGGGTGCGGGCCCTCCTCAGGTGGCATGCTGCATGCTCATGATGTGCGGGGGCTTTTCTTAAGTACATCATATGTATTAACTCTAATTCTCCCGCCACCTCCATGAAGCCAGTCCTGATTACCCATTGCTTATGGAAGAAGGTGAGGCCCAGAGAAGTTAAGTAATTTGCCCAAGGTCATGCAACTAGAGTGTCTGCCAAGTTGTTGGGCTTTGTCCTAAGACCATTGAGAAGATACTGAGCTTTTAAGCATGTTTTGGGGCCAGTTCAGGTTTATTTCTATTTACTCTACTATCTGTTTCCGGTCTTTTAGATATTTCTTGACAGCCTGCATAACCGTAGAGTATACGTCACTTTCTCTTGTGGAGAGTTGTGCTGTTTGCTTAAATACTTAATGCTTATCTCCTGGGCTTACCAATAATGTAGTCCAGTAATTGGAATCTTCTGGGATGGGGTAGATTATAAATGGAAATTTACACCTAAAGGTCAATTATACATAATGATCAATTAGCTTGGCTAATTTTGCCTTTTCTCCTTTCCTTAACAATCTTTTGTGTGGGATAAATAGAATCAGTGGCCTTCAAAAATACAGAAATTTGTCCCTGTGACGCAGCAGTTTAGCACCGCCTGCAGCCTGGGGTGTGATCCTGGAGGCCCGGGATCGGGTCCCACGTGGGGCTCCCTGCATGGAGCCTGCTTCTCCCTCTGCCTGTGTCTCTGCCCCTCTGTGTGTGTGTGTGTGTGTCTCTCTATGAATGAATAAATAAAAATCTTTTTAAAAAATTTTAAAAAAAGAAACTTGTAAATAAGACACAATACATACAAAAAACTTCATACTGTTTGAACTTTTTTTTTTTTAAAGTAATTTCATTTCTAGGAATTTATCCTAAGCAGATAATCAGGCATTCTAAGTCACACATGTAAGAATCGTGTTATTTCAGTAACAAGCATGGAGTCCACCTTAGCACCCTTTTTTTTAAAAAATTAGTGCTACACCCAACATGGCACTCGAACTCATGACCCTGAAACTGAGACTCGCAGACTCTACTGATGAAGCCGGCCAGGCATCCCAGGCATGATGTCCACCTGATGCCCAAGTACCACATATTCTCTCCAAACAAATTCAGTCTGGTTTATCACCACCAACAGGGTTGGCAGGAAGCTCAATCAGTCATTTTTCTAAGTTCTAATTTCTTCTATTGTCCTTTGGGATGGTGGAGAATCCCTGGCTTTAGGTACTACAGGAATTTAGGAAAAGGTTTAGTTCCTGGGAGTTTTGCTATCTAGGCTTGCATGGACCTCACAACCCTCTGGACCAAACTCGGCCAGATGAATGTAGAACAGTCCCAGGTACCCTTGAAGGCCTCCACCCAAGCCACCTCCAGGTGCCACCACCAGCCTCCTGATGGTTCCTGCCCCCCTGAGGAATCCACCCCTCCTCCGTTCCCAGTATCAGAATATTCCACCCTCTGCTTCTGGTCTGGCCCTTCTGCCTCTGGACCCTGTGAGTTCAAAACCCTTTTCTATCTAGGACTCTTGGTTTATTGGACCTCAGTTGACTTTCCTTCCCGAACACATACTTTTGCAGAGACCTATTATCTTGCTCCTGGGACCAGGGAAAGGCCAGATGGCCCCAACTCAAAGTCCTTGGGAAGAGAAAGGAAGACCTCTGTTGCTTTATAATGAACCCACCCCCTAGAAGACAGGCCTAGTTGATGCTCAATGCATTCTACTGCATTAAAACTTTAATGTCATCAAATTACATCTACCTAGTAAAAGTCTGGAAAAGCTTAAGTGTCCCACTGAAAGAATTGTATATTGGAATAATCCACAGGGCTCTGTTTTTAAAAACTGTTTCAATGATTTGGAAAAATACTCTTGAGATGCTCATTTTTAAAAAGTAGGTTACAGAGCAGGGTGTGCAACTGAAGTCCAATCTCTAGACTTTATTTCCACACAGGCACACACAGTGCTTACCTCAGGAGTAGTGGGATTATGGTTGAGAGTTGTTTTCCCTTTAATGCTTTTGTGCATGTTCCCAATTCTTTTCATCTATGTGTATTACTTTTGTAGTGACACTGAAAGGCACAATGGTGTGTGTGTGTGTGTGTGTGTGTGTGTGTGTGTGTGTGGCACTGGCCCTTTTTCTGGGGTAGTTAATTCAAGTGAGGCAGCGAGCCATCTTGACATATTGGTTGGGAATAAGAAGCTAACTTGAAAGGGGCATAAAAATGTGAAAAGCAAAATATAAAATATTCAGGAGGTAGGACAAAAAATCAAATTTTACCGGGATAATGGTACTATAATATTTTTTTTTTACGTTGTTTTAAGTCTCTCCTTTAGAGATGTAAGTGACCCAAATATCTTTTTTTTACTTTGGCCGACATCAGCTTTCAGGCAATGTGCAACTTTCAGAAATGGGCCTGATGTCTGAATACCTGTGTTTGATGATGGGTCTTTTATTCATTGTGCGGCTGGAAACATGTCAACCATCTCTTTAGACTTTCATTCTTCGTCTTTCATTTTTACTGTTACTCAACAAATACGTCTCTTTTTTTAAGCAGGCTCCATGTCCACCCTGAAGCCCAACTCAGGGCTCAAACTTACAACCTTGAGATCAAGACCTGAGCTGAGATCAAGAGTCTGACACTCAACCAACTGAGCCACCCAAATGCCCCTCAACAAATACTTCTCTAGCACCTGCTACCTGCCAGCCGCTCTTCTGTTTCTCCGAATATTAGTGAAGGTAATCCTCATTCGTACCCTCTGAGGAGGACTCTGTTATCCCTACTTCGTACATGAGGAGACTGAGAAACAGAGAGAGGTTTGAAATTCATCAAGTTGCCTGGGTGGCTCAGTTGGTTAAGTGTCTGCCTTCGGCTCAGGTCACAATCTCAGGGTCCTGGTATCAAGACCCATGTCGGGATCCCTGCTCAGAGGGAAGTCTGCTTCTCCCTCTGCCCTTCCCCATGGCTGCACTCTCTCCTTCTCTCAAATAAATAGATAAAATATTTTAAAAAAAGAAACTCATCAGAAGTCACACAGATCATAAGCTACAAAACCAGGATTCAAATCCTCGCTGTCTGGCTGCAGACTCTCTAGCCCTGTGTTATTGCTTTGCTGGACTAAATGACATCATCTGCCATTTACTGTGTGTAAAAACCCTGCCTGGTCCCAGGCACACTCCCTGTCTATCCTCCCTAAGTCTCTTCCTCTCTGTCTCCTGAGGTTTCTTATGGAAAACCAATGGAGAAAACGATCATATTCACGCCAGGTTTTATTCTATGACACAAGGACTCTCCGTTGCATATTAATTTCTTCTCTGTTTTAAAGTTACCTATTCAGTATTGAATATTGAATTCAGTGCAGTGAAACAGAGATCACACCTTCAGCTAGCTCAGTAAAATGCCCCCACTGAGTCCACGTCCTTCAGTCTGGCAATCTCTGCTGCCTTTCTCACCAGGTCAAGTAAGAACAACAACGCAGTTTGCCAGGAGAAAGAACTATTTTCACTCAGTAGAACATACCCAAATGCAAAGTACTTTCATACTTTTAGAATTGACTACCTTTAAAAAAATGTTTTTGGATTAAAAACTTCAACTGAAGAACAGGCTGGCTAGACTTTCGTAACAGCCTTCTTCCCTTTGCACTAAAGATTTAGGGGTGCTTTGGTGGCTCAGTTGGTTAAGCAGCTGCCTTTGGCTCAGGTCATGATCCCAGGGTCCCAGGATTGAGTCCTGCTTCCGGCTTCCTGCTCAGTGGGAGGTCTGCTTCTCCCTCTCCCTCTCCTGCTCTCCCTGCTTGTGCTCTCTCTCTCCCTATCAAATAAATAAGTAAAATCTTTAAAAAAAAAAAAAAGAGTAAAGATTTATTTGCCCCCCAATGCAACAACTGCCAACTGATCAGGCTTTGGAGAACCAAGACCTCCAAAAGCTTGTACAGGCTTCTATGCCCAGCAGTGGCAGGGCCTGGGCAAGAGAATTCGGATGGCCTCCCTCCCATGCTTCCAAATGTTTAAAAGGCACAAATCAAACCAACATGTCATTAAATAAAATAGATTCTGCTCTCTTACCTTGACAAATGCAAAACCAGAATTGAACTTAGGGTTCTCCGTTGCTCTGGCAGTATGTGTGGGCAGTAGCCTCTGGCCTCACCCCCTCCTCTGCCCACCCCCCCCCCCACTCTGTCACATTAGGAGAGGCTTCTCCCACACCTGTGGGTATCCAGCCCCCAGGAAGCTGCTCCCCCACAGCCGCCCCCACCCACTCCTGCCATGTAGGAGCACCTACACTGGCAGCATAGCTCACCTTGACCACACAGGCTCTGGTGGTGCAGAGATGTGCATGGGGGTTCAGCCTCAAGGTCTGGATACCCGGAGCACGCTGCAGGTGTGAGGGAAAGCACAGGCCCTGGGTGGACCTGTCCCCTTGACCCACTGGTTTCCTGTCCTGTGGGGAAGGCTGTGACAGGGAATGACAGTGAAGGGACAGAGCCAGGCCCTCTGAGTGCAGCTCTCAAGAGTGGGGCCCAGGGTAGTGGCCTCTCCTGCTGGGTCTGAAGGCTGGATTTCTCCAGTATATCCTCAGTCATCTGCTATGGTTTGTGGGATGGAAGGATTAGGAACTGATGTGATGGAAAATGAATCTTCCCTGATGCTACCTTTAATCTTCGTATGGCTTAAGCCTTTGTTGAGTTCTATTGGTTGATCTTGTCTCATGCTGAGCTAGAAGCTAGACGCATTTTTAGACCTTAAAAGAAGGAAACTTTAATGGGAAGTCCCTCAAGATAAGCAAATTTGAGCACAGGAAGAGAAGGCCATCTGCTAAGATTTTTTTTTTACTCAGGGATTAAAAAAAATTTTATTATTATTATTTTTAAGTACGCTCTACACTCAATGTGGGACTTGAACTCACAACCTTGAAATCAAGAGTCCCATGCCCTACCAACTGAGCCAGCCAGATACCTCTGCTGGGATCTATTAATAGCCGTGGTGAAAGGAGGGCCAGCTGAGTTCTAGGATGTTGGTACCTTCTTTTAATGTGATGACAATGACACTGATGTATGGTGAGTACCAAGTAGGTGCCAGGCACTGTACTAAATACATTAAATATATATGATAAAATTTCATATATACAGTTTATATATGAAAAGTAATTTATAATTATATATAATATATATCATATATATATAATTATGTCTTTTAATATATATAATTTAATACTTAGCTAACTTTTGAAGACATGAAGCTCAGAATGCTTCCATAACTTGGCCTGGAGTAATGTTGCTAGTCGAGTCACAACACAGACTATAATCCAGGTGTTCTTACTACAGAGACTCTTACCCAGTCCGTTATAACCAATTAGTACTTGATAAAAATAGGACATTGGTGGAATTCCAGCCAAAGACAGACCCAGCATTAACTATTGAATAGTATCTTTAATATCTACTGGGCACCTGGATGGCTCATCAGTTACGTATCTGCCTTCAGCTCAGGTTATGATCCTGGGGTCCTGGGATCAAGCCCTGCATTGGGCTCCCTGCTCAGTGGGGAAGATGATTCTCTCTCTCTCTCTGTCAAATAAGTAAAATCTTTAAAAAATTCTTTTAAATATCTACTGAAAGTTTTAGAAATGATGAACTGAATAAAGAAACATGGCCTGAGGGAGACACCACCTAGAAAATGCCTGCCATGTGTAGGTGGGACAAAACCTCAGGAAGAAAGCTTTGAGAATACCTGTACCCCTACCCAGGAGCTGGGGTAGGGGTACCTAAGGCCTTGTACGGCTACTGAAGGGAAGAGCTATGGACCAGAACTTGTGAGTGGACATTCGGCAGATTTTGGAAGCATGAAGACCGTCTTCATTCCTGGGAGCTCTACCAACGCAAGTCTCAGAGAAGCTTGATCTAGGGTTCAGTTAAGAGAATAATGGATAAATCTCAACCACAAGACTGGATCCAAGAGCTGAAGATGTGAAGAGGTCTTGAGAGGGCAATCCTGAACTCATTTTTATTGAGACCCAGAGAAACTAATCCTTTTAAGAGTTCTTGTGATTTTTTTCACTCCCTATGTTTGCTTTTCCCTATTTCCCTGAAATTGCATGCAGTAGAATGATTTGAAAAGTGAAGAGATTTTTCCTCTTGTTCTGAGAAAAAAAAATAGGAGTTGGGGGAAAGTGGAAAAGAGAAAGCTGACTGGGAAAAGTAGGGGAGGAAAGAGGGAGGCACAGAAGAATCCACACAGAAGAGCAGTTGGTTGTTCAAGAGGCACAGGTCACTGCGTATGGCCTACGGGAGAGAGAAAGGAAAGCTGGTCCAAGAACAGAGATAGGCCCTGGGAATTAATGATACTGATGCCAAGTTACCAGTGTTCACCCGTGTAGTGGGCAAAGGCTCCCTGGCAGTGGAGACCAAGACTGGGAAAAGCCCACCTCCCTCCACCATCAATGTGGGCTGTGTACATTCCACGTCAAAACACAGCATCTGGGCAGCCCGGGTGACTCGGCGGTTTAGTGCCGCCTTCAGCCCAGGGTGTGATCCTGGAGACCCGGGGTCGAGTCCCACATCAGGCTCCCTGCATGGAGCCTGCTTCTGCTTCTCCCTCTGCTTGTGTCTCTGCCTCTCTCTGCCTCTGTCTCTCTCTCTCTCTCTGTCTCTCATGAATAAATAAATAAAATCTTTAAGAAAAAACACAGCATCATTAGTGATTGCATCAAACCACTCATCATGTTAAAGAAATAGTTAATGCCTCATAAGAAATAACAGTAAGGTTTCCTTCAGAATTCTTTCTTCACCATATACAATTTTTTTAAAGATTTTTAAGTAGCCTCCATAACCAATGTGGGGCTCAAATCCACAACCTTGAGATCAGGAATCACACACTCCACTGACTGAGCCGGGTGGGCACCCCTTCTTCTTCATCATGTATAAATGTTACTTAAAGGAAAGCTCTGTAAACAAATATTGAATTCTAGTTAAACACTTCAGCAGGCATGTCCTTAGGGGTCAAGTATATTGATGTCTGCAACTTACTTTGAAATGTGTCAAAACAATAAGACGGATTGATGGATGAGCAGAGTGATGGATAGTTGGATATAGACGTGATCATACAAGTACAGTAAAGTATTATTTATAGAGTCTTAGTATATGGGTATTTACACATTTTCAGCTTTTCTGTGTGTTTGCAAATTTTCATAATGTTGGAAAGATTCTCCTAGAGAGAAGAGGCTCTTTAAAAAGATAGTGCATAGATAGAAGATTTTCAACTTTTTTTTGATCATGCCATTTAAAAGTAAGCCATGGTGAGAGTGCTTTCTTTTGTGTGTACCTGTTTCTTTTGTCTCATTGGCATTTTTCTCTTTGGCAGCCTAGTGTGGCACAAATATTGGTACTTGGTAAAAAGCATGTTTCATTACTTTACACTTAAAACTTAGGGGGAAATATACTATGTCGTGGTTCTCATAACCTGTTAGAGAAATCTCATACCAACTATGAATATTCTATTTGATTATATGTGAGATGCATCTATTCACTATAGTATTTGTTAACTAGTTAACAAATATTAAGTAGAGATTAATATATACTCTCCCTGAGGAGTTTTTTTTGTTTTATTTTGCTCTAAGCCGGACTGTAATATTAAGCTGAAATCAAAAATGCAGTAATGCCCAGAAAGGCTTCAGTTACTAAGTGATAAAATTCATATATTCTTTTTTTGATTAGTGGGATAAAGTTTTTTTTAATTAAGGTAAAATTGGCATATATCATTATATGAGTATCAGGTGTACAACATTGTAATTTGACATCTGTATGAACTACAAAATGATCGCAACAAAAGCCTAATTATCATCTATCACCATGTAACTGACTCCCCTCAACCTTTTTGCCCAGCCCCCACTCCGCCTTCCCCTCTAGTAATCATGGATCTGTTCTCTGTATCTATGACACACATTCTGTCTTAAAGCATGAGGCATTTTGGTGGATTCTATGAGTGTGCTTCTGGGTATTTACATTTTAAATCACCCTTTGTAACTACAGTTGATGCTCTGCAGTGATTGGGAGTTCCGAGTGAGGAGGGAGGGACTAACTCTGTGCCTATCTTTCTCATGTCCACCAAAAAAAAAAAAAAAAAAAAAAAAAATAGAACACTACAAAATAGTGTTAAGCCCTGATTGTCTGACATTCACCCAAATTAACCCCTAAAAGTATACTTCCACTGCTGACTATTTTTCAAGTTACCTGCAACTGTAGTTATTCTATGTTATGCTTATTAGAGCATTCTAAGTAAGATATAACCATAAATAGTGAATATGTTGTCAATAGATTAAAAGATATCTAATGAACTTATTTTTTTTATATTCTGTATATTTACATTCAATTACTTAAATAGTGTTTGAAAGAAAACTTAATTTCAGGCAAAGACTAGAGTTTAAGTTTTTCAGTTAGTGAGCAGCTCTGTTTGACTTTACCTGTTTCTTGTGGCAAAACAATCAAATTTCAATATCATTAAGCACTAACACGCGATGGTGTTAGTACATGATAGGCACTTACATCCTAAAGAGATAAACCCCTCACTTTCCAAGAATTTAAGGTATAAATACCCGAATCATAAAACTACAAGCTTCAAAGTAGCTCTCCTTATCAAGTAAATACAGTTAGTTTCTGAGTCCCAAAAAGTTACCAAAAGTCTGATTTCCAATTTTTCTTAGATAATTTCAGCATGCCTATATTACTTAAACATCAGACACAAAAACCAGTGTGTTCAGTAATTATCCTGCTCAAACTACGGCTATTGAAGAGTTTTAAAATGCCAAAAATAAAAAATCCTTTACAGTATATCAAGACTATGTGTTAATAAAAAAAAAAAAAGAAAACACTGGCCCATAGACAGTGTAGGTTTGTGAAAAGCCCTTGGTCACTATCAGGCAAGCCTCTTTCTTGAAAGGTAAGAATAATGGTTTCAGTATTAGAAATGTGAGCTATCTAAGAAAAACAGGATGGTAACATAATTGGCATCTAGTGAATTGCTTTACTACTTTTTAAAAAATATTTACCAAGTAAAACTGTGTCTCCCTTTCCTTTGAAAAGTATTAGAACCTTGAATGTATTCACATAAAGGGAACAGACACTATTTTTAAGTCACTTTTCAAAATACTATGTTTTCACTTACATTTAGGGAAAAAATACAGAAAAAAAAAGTTATTAGTTATCCTGAGGGCATTGAGAGCAACAATAAGTGGAAAGAAAGTACAGTATAAAACACATATGCCCACCGAAACCAGACAAGAGGAACATGAACATAATCACTCGTACTAATGATTAGAAATACGACTTACCTCCTTCTGACAAAGGTATTTGAGGGTGTATGGGAAAGGCTAACACCGTAATAATGGATTAAGAAGCATATCAGGGATATGCAAAACACTCACAATATTAGACAGGTAGTTCCAAACCTACCTTCCTCCCCATGGACTGTCATCCCTCAGAAACCCCATCCCTCAAGGAAATCAAACTTAAATCACTTGACTAGCAGAAACCCACACACTGTCTTCATGCTACTGAGAAGTAAAATTCCAGAAGTCATCACGGCTCTTAAATGATGGCACAACGTCTGCTCTCCAGCAAGCTTTATGAACCATGCCACTTTCTTGAAAGTGGAGGGAGGGGAGCACAGTTACCCTGAAATGGACTGTGCAGGCTTTCAGAAAAAGTCCTCTCTCTTGAGGTTAGACCCCACTAGAGCGGCAGCAGACATACCCACAGCCAAAGTCACAGCTGCATTTGATCACTCAATCGGAAATGCAAGCCTTTAACAAAAGCTGCACAGAGTTATTACTGGATGTGTCTCTTGAGCTCCTTCTCAAATCGGAGAGGTTTTTTAACACATCACACCAGGATTAGAATTTCCTGAAGGAATCTCTAACCTGAAAGCAGACAGGGGTTTCGAAGAAGAAACAAAGACATGCACCTCATCTTGACTGCATTTCTAAACTCCTCTCCCAGAACAGAATCTTTCCCCCCTTCTAGTAGACACAGGCTTGTACACATTAAAGTAAAGAGCACATATACATTAACAAGTCTATGCTGTCCTGTATCACAGCATCAACCCCCAATCCACGACAGGCTCACCATTTCTCCCAAACAGGCATTTGGGGTGAAAGCATTGGAAAAACAAAACGAAAAAAACCAAGAAAGCAAAAACACAAACCAAACGAAAGAGGCACTGCAGCCTAGGAGAATGATCTCTGCTAGGCTCTCAGAGTTAAGGTATTTATTTCATACACCGCCTCACTTTTGTTCCGGTGCGAGATAGATCCACGGGTGCCAGGCATGGTGACACACACAATGGGCACGAAAACCACACAGTCAGTCTTAGCAAATTAGGTAAATAGAGATCATTTGATGGCATTCTATTGTTGCTATTGTAATCATAGCCATTCTCCCTGGTAATGGTGCTTTGTGATGAAGTGCAGTTCTCACAGGATGATTGTGAAAGGTACCGAAAGATTCGGGGATGCAGCATCTGGTTTTAAAAGCTCTTCAGATTCAAATTGGCATTTTACTTTATCTTGAAAATTTATTAGAGATTCAGATCATGCCGGTTTAAATGGAAAGGTGAAAGCAGGGTAATTTCAATCTATGAATTATTCAATCGCAGCCTGGCGAAATTGCCATCCATGAGCTGATGCTCTGACAGTCCTCTCGCACCGCCTCCATTATGCTTGTCACTTTTATTTCTTTATCTAAGATCTTTCTCAGTCACCGAGCTTTGTCCCTTAGGGCTCGGCTGCACAAACCAAAGTATTTCGAATTGGCAATAACCTAAACGTGCTGCTGCTGTCTCCACAGGCTGCTTCTCCCCCCCCCCCCCCCAATCATTAAAAACCACATCCATGATGATATCTGTTAGGCTCCTCGATTAGATAAATTAAAACACGCGCGCGCTCGCACACGCAGGAGAGCATCACTGCAAAGAAGGCTTATGTTCTGCTAACATCACAAGAGAAGATAAAGTGATGCTTCCTGCTTCTTTCTTTGTTGTCACCGTGACCCATCCCAGTTGCGTAGCATCACGCAGAGAGGAGCCAGTACTAAAGCAGGCTTGCCTGGCACCCTGATTCCCAACCAGAGCAGATGAAGGCTGCGCCGAAGGCAGCTCTGCAGACAACTGTATACTTAGCGAGCACGATTATTTAGGAAAATAAGAAGAAGCCATCGGATGACCGGAATCAGACTGGCATTCTCTTGGGCTGCGCTCAGCAATTCTCCACTGGTGGCTGGTTGTGTCACTGCTAGTCGACAGCTGTCCCCGCATCCAGAGAGGACTGGGATTGAATTAGGTCAGTGAGTCTGGTTTCTCCTTGACACCGTGTCCTAACTGAGGAGTGGGGGCCCCGCGCCAGCCCCCTGACCAGCCTGAACTGGGAGCGGGGAGGGTCCCAGGGCTTCAGCTCGGTGGAGTCGCCGGCGCAGGCCCGGGCCGGACACGCCGTGGCCAGCCTGGTCTCCTTTGTCCTAGCCTTTATTCCCGCAGGTCCGGCAGCGGGGCTCGAGAAGCCCGCAGGCCCGTCCCCACGGGTGGCGCAGTCTGGCTGCGAGGCTCCGCGCAGCACCTGCTCGGCTGCAAGCTCACGCTGCCAACCTAGAAGCCACCGTACACATTCAGACGGCTTCTGTGCTCCTGGCTACACAACGGTAAAGGCTCCTCGTGTAAGGAATGCCGAGCAGTGGCAGGCAAATGACACTTTAAAACTCTGTCGCTTGGCGCCTAGTTGGATGCCTCGGCTCCGCTGCATTGCGGCTGGGAAGCTGCAGGAGCCGGGCTCGGGCAGAGCAGGGCTGTGACGCAGCAGTCAGCTGATTGCAGGGTGCTACCCTGCGGTGTCCTGCACGGGCTCGGCCGGCGGCCAGGGTGGCACGGGTCAGGTGACCTTGGAGGCACAGGCCCGCTGAAGGGGGGCGGCCTCGCTCCCTGCACACCTGGCGCCCCCCCCCCCCACACGCACACCTGGCAGGGACAGCCCCCTTGGCTTTCTGGCGGGCGCCGTGGGTTGTTTGTTGTTTCTTGTGTTTTTGTTTTTTTTTTTTTAACTCCCAGCCTTTACAACTTAACTGTTTCCGTCCTGCCTGCCAAGATGCCAGGTCATTCTTGGAGTGACCATCCCGCAGCGAAGATGGGCTGAAACCGTCTCCATCACCCAGCATTTTCCTTAAGCTTCAGCGTCAGAAGAATAAACGTGGCTGAAGCCCTGCCCGGGGTTCTGATTTCAAAAACACATCTTTTTTTTTTCCCTTAATTTTTAAAAAATAGGTACCAATTGCCTCCGGCTACTTGTGTGCTGTCACGAACTAGCAAATGGTGCCTAACCGGGTGGCAAGAGCAGTAGGGAGACCTCCAGGGTAAAGGGGTCCAGCAGCAGCCTTGACTCCCGGTCCAGGGCTGCCGCCAGTGCACATGCTCTACCACAAAACGCAGGTTGTGCATCCCGATTAATCTGACAATGGAGCAAAAGCCTTATATGGTATCACCCCAGTGGTTTGAGGAATGCCGAAAGAAGAAAGCAGTCATTACCAGGCATTTGTTTAATGACTGTAATCATACTGAATTAATTTAACTTGCTGCAGTGTTTAACAGAAAGTCAATTATGAATTTGTGCTCGAAGAATAACAATACTAGTATTTGCATAGCACCTTCCTCTGAGGAGACCACCTCTGAAGATAAGCTCATATCCTCAGCGTTTACAGAGCACTCAGAATGTGCTAAGTGCTTTACAGAACAATCCATGACCAGCCTCTCTGAGGACAGGTGCTTATGATTCTGAGTCAAAAGGACACATACATACGGTAGGAAGAGCGTACAGAGGATTGCTCCATGGCTCCCGTTAGGATTCAGCAGGGTTTGGGCTGGGCTTTTTTTTTTTTTTTTTTTTCCAATTTATTTCCTACGAATTTTATTTTTCTGTTTGCTTCTTATCTGGTTGCCTTGACATGAATCCCACTTGAAACCAACAGGAGGTCAAAACTAGATGAAAGAACTTCATCTATGTAATTATAGAATTACTGTATTAGGGATACTACTTTGAGGCAGTGGGTGGGCAAGAGGGAGCCACAGGCCCATGCTGAGGGATGCTACCTGCAGAGAGCCCAACATAGGTCTTTCCTTCCCATTCCCTCATTCTCTCATTCCAAAATCCAAGTCTCTTAAATTCACCTTGCTACGTTCCTGCAAAATTTGTTGCCAGGAAATGAGCCCCAAATGATACAAATAACCGATAAGTTTTACCATCATTCCTCCAAAGCACTTCTATTTTTTGAGGGAAACAAAGCTCCCAGAAAAGGTATGGCTATCTAATTGGGGTATTTTGAGCACTGATTCACTTCTGAGGTGAAAAGAGACCTTCTCCATCTGCGGCATATCTGTGCCCATGGTGCCAACATTCCCACGGTGTATGTAAGGCTCAGCTTGGAACCTCCTAAAGCATGCACCACAAATGTGGGTGGTCAGAGTGGGTCACTGGGGCAGGCCAGAGAGACTGCAGCCACATCCCTCCCTCCCTCCCTCCCTCCCTCTATGGCATCCCATCTTTGCTTATGACTTCTCTCAGGTCCTTGCCCACCAAGAAAAAGTGGTTCAGGCATTGGTATTTTTAAAATAATTCCACCCCATGCCCAAGATTGAGAACTCCTGATTAAATACGAAATATTTTCCTTTGTGCAACATGTGAATCTGCAGTTGGAAATTCAAACATACCGTGTATACTTTAGTTGGACTACCAGAACGAATATTTTAAAAAATGAAGTCTTCAATTTGCCTATCTGTACTGTTAAAATTCTGTACAAATCAATGAAAAGGAAATGGTTTTTAACAGAGCACATCCATACAGCTCCAGTACACCCACATATCTGTCATGGAGAACAGCCACACGTGATAGTCACCCCCTCACATGGCACCTTGTTCTTTCCTCTCTTACAGCACTGGCTGCCTCATGTTGAGATTTTTGTTGACCTGGTGTCCTCCTCAGGGGACTTGAGAGCTCTCCCAGGGCAGGGGAAGGACACATTCATCCTGATGGCTTCAGTGCCTTCACTCTGCCTGGCAAGTGGTAGGCCCTCAGTATTTACAGAAGGAAAGAGGGAATGCTGTCAGAGAAGAAAGCCCAGAGACAGCCAAGTTTCCCCCATGACGACACCAAGCTTTCCTCTCATTGCAGCTTCTCCTGAAATAGCATGCTTCCCAATGACTACAAGAATGCCAATTCTCAACCATAAATACTGCTCTTAAACATAGGTGGCAAAGGATTTAAAAAAGGGTGTGTGTGTGTGTGTGTGTGTGTGTGTAGAGAAATGGATGGTGGGCTTTATGAAAGTTGATAAAAATCCTATTTGTATTTAATAACTAATACATTTCTCTTAATTTTAGGTATTTGGAAGTAGAAGGCATACATTTCATTTTCCTTTGCATTTAGTAGAATGAGGCCAGTAGGGTGGTGGCCATCCATGCCTTTGTGAAAAGTCTGCCCTCTCTAGCCTGGACAAGGAAAAAAAATACGTTCCTAAACTCTCTGGAAATCTCCATTTTCATATGTGCACCTTTTTTTTTCTTTTCTTTTCTTTCCTTTGGCCACATAATCTCTGGAAGTCTTAGGAAGTTTGTGGATTACTTCTCAGAGCTCTTATATGCATATGCAGTACAAGAAACAGGATTATCAAGGAAACTAATTGTGTTACATATTCTAGTTTAAGAACTCTTGCCTTAGGGGGATCCCTGGGTGGCGCAGCGGTTTGGCGCCTGCCTTTGGCCCAGGGCGCGATCCTGGAGACCCGGGATCGAATCCCACATCGGGCTCCCGGTGCATGGAGCCTGCTTCTCCCTCCGCCTGTGTCTCTGCCTCTCTCTCTCTCTGTGACTATCATAAATAAATAAAAATTTAAAAAAAAAAAAAAAAAGAACTCTTGCCTTAGAAATTCCAAATACTTCCAAGGTGAAATTGCAAAGTGACTCTGATGGTCTCTGTTCCAACTTCTATCCAATAAGAAAAACAAGTTCAAGAAGAACCTAGACAAGATAAAAGTTTAGGAAGGAGTAGAGATGACTATATTTATTAAATTTCATTAAACTTGAAATCATGTTTCTTCTCAAAGTGATCTTTTTAATGACTAGCAGATTCCCCCTTTTCACATTTAAAGAACGCTATACTCTCCAGACTGTCAACTCACCTCATATGGACCCTTCCTAAGGCTTTAAAAAAATAACATGGAGGCAATTTATTCTTTCATCTTTTTGTTTTACAGGTGAGGGAGACAAGTGGAGCTCAGAAAGACTGCATCTTGCTTACAGCAGCATGTAAGTAAAAAGGCAGTCAGGCCTGGGGCCCCAAATCTCCTACACCTGCATCAGGCCCCCCTCTTTTTACATATTTGGCCAGTCATATACAGGGATTGTAAAAGCTGGGTACCAAACCATTGGCAGCTTGAAATCAACCACGGTGGGAATATTTACACCACAGAAATGGGCAAACGCTAACATCAGGGCTGTTGTCTTCCTTCTGGAGAGCGGATTTACGTGTTGTGATATATTTAATCTCATCAAGTTGTAATCCCGTGTTCTTTCATTTCAACCCCAGAATCCAAAGTGCTTAAGAATATGAAGCATCATCGTTAAGCATAAAGCTGTCGGGTCAGAGGGCCTTTAATCCTACACCACTGGTTATCTGTGTGACCTTGGGCAAGTTCATTCCCCTGTCTGGGATTCAACTTCTTTTGTAAAATGAAGATAATAATACCGTGCACATGGTTATATCTACTCGTGAAGCCGTGCATGTAAAGTACTTAGCATGGACTTAGCATGGCATGCTAAGCAGCCAATGACTATTAGCTGTGATTATTTTCCTCTTCCTCCTCCTCCTCCTTTTCTGATTCAGTTGGTCATCATGGCAGATTGATATTATTTGCACCGAGATGGGTAAAGATATTTTTAAGAGACTACAGGCCAAAAACAAAACAACCCTCCCCCAAAATAACCCTATACAACCAATTTGGAATTGTAGAGAGTGGAGGGTCTACAGGTGAGGGAGACAAGTGGAACTCAGAAAGACTGCATCTTGCTTACAGCAGCATGTAAGTAAAAAGGCCTATGGTTCCTGACTTTTGTGTGTAACAGAGACTGGACGGACCTGTGGTCATTTCTGCAAAAATTCCGTAATCTAAAGGAGCGTCACAACTCAGCAGAGAAATTATTGAGAAACATGGCTTCAGCATGATTTTAGAGATCTTAGGGAAGACATATTAGAAGTATACACTGTATTTGGGGTCTCTAGGCAAAGACCAAGTTGCAGATTGTATGGAAAGCATGCAATCATGGGGCCTCTGGCCCCTGCAGTCACAGAGCTCCCTGCATGGATACATTTTCACTTGTGGAGTCCAGTGGCCAATTTGCACACCTGCTGAGCTCAGTACTGTATTTTTTAGAGCTAATAATTCTTCCCTTTATGAGATTGAGCTTTAGGGGAAGAGGCTTTGAAGAGGCTTTGCTTGCAGGATCTGGGAGGACTTAGTCCACAGAAGCAAGGAGTTGGAATGTCAACTCAGCTCTGTCTAGAGGGCTACAAGCCAGGGAGACGTCCCCTCCCTCTTTTCATTGGCACTGGCATGCCCATGGAATGGGTCCCACAGGTTCTGTGCCATCTTTTGGGCTTCTCTGAAGTCAGAGTGCTATTGAACACAGGACTGCCATTACAGGGAGAGGGCAGAGGAGCAGCTTGGAAGAAGTGGGGCAGAACTACCCTACTTCCACTCATCCCAGCCCAACCACAGAAGAGCAAAAGGGGAACAGTGTTATCAACGTGGTATCCTAGGTTCAAACAAAAGCCCAAGGGAATATAGAATGAAGTCATGGCATTCTTGCAGACTGTTTATAGTCAGTAAGTTCTATCAGTTCAAAGAAAAGACAAGTCACCTGGCTCTCCTTCCCCTGCCTCCTCCACAGGCTCCATCTGGTCTACCTACTTTGGGCTTGCTCATTTACAGAGTTAAAGGTCCACTCCCAGGAAATGGCATCAGCTGGGAAAACAGGAACTGTCTAAACAGCCAGGCCGTGGCCCAGGAGACATCAGCCTTCTGGTCCCTGAAGAAAACGATGTTTTAACCCAAATATCAATATCTAATAACAGAACTGCAAAAAAAGAAAAACAGACACAATTACCATCTATTGAATGTTTACCAGGTACCAGGCACATATGTGAATCTTCCCAATCATAAATACAATAACAAACACCTGTGTAGGGCCTTCCGTGGTCAGAGTTCCAAATGCTTCACATATAATAACTTTAGTGCCCACAACAGCCCTATGAGGAAGATCTTCCCCTACCAACTCCATAGGTCAGAACTACTAGGTCTCTTTCACAAATAAGAAAACAGAAGCATGAAGAGAGTATTGTTCAAATCACACTTGTGGATTCAAACCCACTTTGTCTAATCTGGGTTCAAATTCAAACCTCATGCTCTTAAACACTAATATTCAAAAATGGGATTCCTATAGATTAGCGTTCAGTTGTAACAGTCTTTGAGCAGCTTGGAAGAGCCTAGGAGAGGAGGAGAAAATAGAAACTAGTCTTGGAGTCATTCAGGAAAGGGTTAAAACCTAAAAGCTGATGAGGGAGATCCTGTTCCTTAAGAATTATTAGCAAAACGGACTTTTCAGCAAAGGATTCATTTAGAGATGTCTGAAGTCAGTGGTATGCTAGTATATTGGCTCTCTGGGGGAGAAAAGAATGGCTTGCAGAGTTAGCCAATTTCTGTGGTGTAAATACTCCCACCATGGCTGGTTTCAAGATTCCAACAGTTTAACAATCTGTTTGCAAGATTCCTGAGTATATAACAATTGGTTCTTGAAAGCCTATAGCAGTTGGCTTCAGCACATGGCAGTCTAGGCTCTAGTGGGGCTCACTCCCTCCAGGAACCGTATCATTTTATAAAGCCTATGCACTCAGGGCAGACTTCACAGTACACACAGCTCTGCGATGTTCCAGCGCCTTATGTAGTCAGTCTCTTTCTCGCTCCCCCTCCCAAGCAATGTGTTTTTACTTCTTGTATTTAACGAAAGACATTTTTACTTTTGTCGTTCTTGGCTTTAAGAGGAAGGTGAGACATTTATATTTCTCTTCCCTTGACCTTCTAATAAATCTAACAAACGTGTGTGGCTTTTTAAGTAGGAATGACTCTTGGTTGGGTAAAAGCTTTCCTTTGTGAATTGGTCGGCCTCTGGGAGACCTGAGAAACTCTCAGATGTTATGCTTATATGTGTACAAGCACATGCTCACCCACGCACATGCACACACGTTCAACACTATTTATGGTGAGCCCTGTGTCTGAACACACAGCATGCACCATTTGGGATTTGCACCTGTTCCCAACTACCTTCTCATGCTTTAGCTGTGCACAATATTCTGAGGCCCCGACAGCCAGCCAAGTCACTCTGTAAGTACATGATTACCATGAGGTCATGATATGAATTCAGACCTAGCAAATGAAATGGCAATTACCCTTTGAGAAACAATGTAACTCTAAGGATAATCACCATGTTCTGTATAATTTTTTTTTAGATCTTAGGGGGTGCTAATTTGTAAAGCACATATAACCAAATGAATAATTACATAGCAAGGGGCTGAAGGTAATTACAAAATAATTGCATGCTATTTGATCCCTCCGTGAAAACATGCTCAATAGAATGATCCCCTAAACTGTTGTACCTGTGGAAGAATTTGAAGTTATTCTCTTTCCTTAACGCTTTTAAATTAATGTTGTCTGGTAAAATATACTAAAGTGTAGGCCCTAAGTTGAGGTTAGAAACTCAAAAGTTTGATTTTTTACCCCTGTATTATATAAAGTAAATTTACGAGATATTCAATAGTTTATTATAAAATAGGCTTTGTGTGAGATGACTTTGCTCAATTGCAGGCTAATGTATGTGCTCTGAGCACATTTAAGGTAGGCTAGGCTGAGCTATCATGTCCAATTGGTCAGGTATATCAACTGCCTTTTTGACTTAGGATATATTCAAATTATGATGGGTTTATTGGGATGTAAGTCGAGGAAGCTCTGTACTAGAATCACTCAAAAATTTTAAGAATTTGGTCTTTTTTTTTTTGTTAAATCACGTTTACATGCATTATACATTTCTGTGCATCCCTCACAAAATGTTTCCATTCTCAGCTGAAAACAATAAGCCTGAGAGAGAGAAGGTAAGTGATTTGTTCAATGTCTTCAATCTCTTGGCTCCAAGATTTTCCTCCCATGCTACCTACATGTACTGACTTACTTTTATCCTGATCTTTATTAGTTTCCATTCCTGAAGTCAGATGAGAAAGAGGGAGACAAAGACAGAAGCACAGCCACACCTGTTATTACAATAAAATGGAATAAGAGGTCGGGGAAACCCGGGAAGCATTTTGTAAGCACATACAGAAGCTAGAAAGCATCCCATGTTAATAAACACACAAGGAACTTGCCCACTATGGATTCTTCTAAAACAGACAGCATTTACAATAAACTTTTAGAGCCAATGAATAATAGTCTCATGTAATTTGTTGAACCCTGCATTGAAAGGGAGAAACAGAATGGATGCATGCGTACAGGATGATCGTAGGTGTATTGGCTGTTTACCCTCATGATCCTGTGGCTGACCAAGAGCTAAAGCTTATTGCCACTGTCCAGCATCACCAGATAATATTATACCCCATATTGCTAGCCTGGGAGAAGATGAAAATTCAAGTACATTTTCTACGGACTTAGAATCCCTTTTGCACTGTCGTGAAGCCAAAAAATCAGAAGTCAAACCATCATATTTTGGGGCCTCCCTATAATCTAGAATGATCTACCAGTATGCCACAGCTAACTCTCCACCCTCACTGCTCTGGGCCCTGCCTCTCTCTCTCCATCTTGCTTTTGGCAATTTCTTATTCTAATCATGTTTTGCAAATTTTCAAGAATGAAAAACTACTAAAAGCCAAAGAAGTATCTGGTAGAAAAATTATTTCTTGTATTTTAATGAGATTAATTACAGCTGACCTTTGAATAAGATGAGTTTGGGCTGCATGGGTTCACTTATATGTGGATTTCTTATCATCTGGTACTGTAAATGTATTTTCTCTTCTTTATGAATTAAAAAAAAAAGATTTTATTTATTTATTCATGAGAGACACAGATGGCAGAGACATGGGCAGAGGGAGAAGCAGGCTCTTCACCGGAAGCCCAATGTAGGACTTGGTCCCCAGACACCGGGATCACGCCCTGAACCAAAGGCAGATGCTCAACCGCTAAGCCAACCAAACGTTCCTTCCTTATGATTTTTTAAAATAATATTTTGTTTTCTCTGGATTTATTGTAAGGATATATAATATAATACACATAGCATACAAAATATGTTAATTGACCGTTCTCAGTAAGGCTTCTGGTCAATAGTAGGCTACTCATAGTTAAGTTTTTAAGGGGTCAAAAGTTACAGGCAGAATTTTGACTGCACATGGTTTGGTTATCATGCTGTTCAATGGTCAACTATACTGTTTTACTTCTATTTTTAGGACATTTTAGAATTTTTCCTTGAAGGATCCAGTGGATACAGAAGTGTTCCAAGAGCTGAAATTGGCAGCATTAGAACTTTCTGACACCATGAGTGTTCTTAATAAACTCTAGATGATGGAGTTTAGAAATATAGTTATATGATACTTGGAGTTGAAACTTGTGGTTTTCCAAGCCTTTGTGAAATTATCTACTTCCAAACTATGCTGCCAAAGTGACTCAGGTCTCTTCCATCCCTAGAGGATGTGATGCTGGGGAATGACAAGTATAGGGGTAGATGCAAACTGTCAACAGACGATCTTTTCCCAGATTCATGTCACTAATGCTTCTTCCACTGATAATTAAAAATGGAACCGCCATATTTAATCTATTTTATCACTCAACATGCCTTTGTTTCCATGATAAGTTAAATATGGTCACAGGCACCAAGATTATGTAAGTATAAAAGAACAGAAATAGCTTTCTTATGTTAAGCATAATATGAGAAAATGAACAGCAAGCTATCACAGGGTTTAGGTTCACCCTTTCATAGTGAATTAAAAGTCATATTGAGTTAGTAAAAGAACACATTTGTGAAAACTAGACTTCTTAACAGATTAAGGAATGTTTTCAAAAAAAAAAAAAAGGAATGTTTTCAAGATGCATATCAGACAGATGAGCAGCCCTTAAAATACAAGGACAAAAAGCATCCGGCTGGTCAGCTTCTGTGATTTATAAAGAGAACTGCCACTCTGCCACTGGGGATGGACTTCGATTTGAAAATTGCCAGAGATGTTCGATATAATTAGAAATTGAAAGGAGCATAAATGGGAAGTAAGGAGGTAAAGATAGCACACGTTAAATATTCTTTTAAGAAGTATGGTTAACGGGATCCCTGGGTGGCTCAGTGGTTTAGCTCCTGCCTTTGGCCCGGGGGCATGATCCTGGAGTCCCAGGATTGAGTCCCATGTCAGGCTCCCTGCGTGGAGTCTGCTTCTCCCTCTGCCTGTGTCTCTGCCTCTCTCTCTCTCTCTCTCTGTGTGTGTCTTTCATGGATAAATAAATAAAATCTTAAAAAAAAAAAAGAAGTATGGTTAACAAGGACTCATTAGAAGTCACAGTTAAGAGGCACCTTAACTGGGTGGCTCAATAGTTGAGCATCTGGCTTCGGCACAGGTCATGATCCCAGTGTCCTGGGATCGAGTTCCACATCAGGCTCCCCATGGGGAGCTTGCTTCTCCCTCTGCCTATATCTCTGCCTCTCTCTCTCTGTGTCTCTCATGCATAAATAAAAATAAAATCTTTAAGAAAAAAATAGTAGTCACGGTTAAAAAGGTACCTATTTCTACAAATGAGGTTTTGGAGGGCTATTTATTTAGGATGGAAACTTTTAAAATAAATGTATTGGCTGGCAAGTTAGAAGTATGGGAGACAGAAGAGTCGATTGTTGGAGCTCCAGAAAGACATGGGACAGGGCCAAGAACAAGGTGGACATGTTGGCCTTGAGCATCTGAAACTGAGGTAAAGGTGGCATGGGGACAAGAAGGAGTTAGCACTTCCCATCTGTCCAAACCTGGCTTCCAGAATGAAGAGAAATGCTACCAATATGTTCTGATCAGAGACAAAGACTGTTCTGTTCCCAGACATAGCTCCTGTGATACTATTAATGTAGTCCAAGACTGAATTAGCCTTTAGACGCCTGGCTGGCCCAGTTCGTGGAGCATGTGGCTCTTGATCTCAGGGTTGTGAGTTCAATCCCTATATTGGATATAGAGATTATGTAATGAAATAAAATCTTAAAAAAAAAAAAAAAAGATTGAGGGACGCCTGGATGGCTCAGTGGTTAAGTGCATCTGCCTTTGGCTCAGAACGTGATCCTGGAGTCATGGGATCAAGTCCCATATCGAGCTCCCTGCATGGAGCCTGCTTCTCCCTCTCTCTATGTCTCTGCCTCTTTCTGTGTCTCTCGTGAATAAATAAATAAAATCTTTTTAAAAAATATTCAATTGGCTTTTTTAGACAATAAATCACTTTTCCTTGGGAAACAGTATAACATAAAGGTAAGTGATAAGAGTTCTGGCATTAGGTTTCTGTCCTGGCTCACCCACTTACTAGCCAGAGGATTTTGGTCAGGTACCTTATAAGTCACAATTTTCAAAAAAAAAGTAAAATAGAGATAATAATAAAATAATAATAATAATAATAATAATAATAATAATAAATCTACCTCAGAGAATTACCCTGAGAACTAAATGGGAGATAACTAATAGTAAACATTCAGGAAATATATTATTTTGATTGCTATTACTACCCTTGTGGTAAATGAAAATCAGTAGATATTTTTATAGGGTTATTAAGAAACATTTCCCCCATTCTATATCCTGTTAACTTTTTTAGACTCCAGCATAAGGCTTTAACCCTATTGAATTGTGTGCATGTTAGATTCATTTTATTGTTCCGTTTGCCTAAGATCCTTCTGTGTTCTGACTCCATAATTCCATGTATTTATTGCCCTCTGCAGCCTGCGTGAGCTGTGAACCTGAGAGTCCTGGCCCACCACTACTACTGCATACCCTGCATCCACTTCCACCTTCTTCCCGCTGACAGATGCTAGATCTGGTTCAGCCCAGGCAATGGGCTCAATGTCAACACACTGTCTCTCAGCTTCCCTTGCAGCTAGGGGTGGTCATGTGACCAGTTCTGGCCAATCAGGTAAAAGCAAAAGTCACAGGATGGGCATCCAGGTATTGTTTATTAAGGAGGCTAGGTTCATGAGAATGAAAGCCAGATCCCCAGAATGATGGAAAAGAAGGAAGAGGAGCCTGGGGCTTGATGCCCTCCTGCAGCTGCTGTGCAGGCCTTTCACTGTGCATCACCAGGGTCCTTGTCCTGTTACAAAAACAACCCCTTCTTGGTTAAGTCTCTGCCATCAGGACTCTGTTACATTTAGCAACTACAATTCCTACCTGCGACAGGTGCCATCTGTAACACATCTAAGTATTTGGGGGCAGGAAAAGAAACCTAAGCAGAACAGAGCTAAAGCTAGAACACTGTAGGGGCGCCTGGGTGGATCAATCAGTTAAGCATCTGCCCTCGGCTCAGTTCATGATCTCAAGGTCCTGGGATCAAGTCCCGCATTGGGCTCCCAGCTCAGTGAGGAGATGCTTCTCCCTCTCTCTCTCCCCGACTAGTACTCTCTCTCTCTCTCCCTTCTCCCTCTCCAATAAATAAAACCTTAAAAAAAAAAGCTAGAACACTATAGTATATCTTTACAAACCATCCTCTGCTTTGTTTTATTCCAGATTTGAGATATATCTACCATATAACATTGTTATAAGGTTATAAGTTTAAGGTGTACAAGTGTGAGGAGTTGATGTACATATATAGATTGCTTTCACATTAATGTCTTACTTTTCAAAAACTGTCCATAGGTAATAGTTGCAAAAATTGTCCATAGGTCACAGTTGTGTTGGCCTTTGTCTCCGTGATTAAATCATTGAGATTGCATCCTCTGGGTAGGTGGTATGCATTCAGTATCAATTTGTAAAACCAAAAGGGGTCATGCAGTGATCAACTCCCTGTGGTACAGAGGAGGGAACAGGGGCTCAGATGCCTTGTTCCAAATCAGGCTTCCAGGAAGTCCTAGCACTGTGCTCACTCCATATTCTCACAACCAGGGCTTACTGCACTGCACCACGCTGTTTGGGGTGAAAACTCATTCAAACCTTTCATTTGTCTTATGTTCTTGCTTCAGGATCTCATTTTACTTTCCCCCAAATTATATTATTAACTTTTAAATATCCCTGGAGCACGCATGTGGGATTAAAGTGTTTGTTTTCTAGGTGAACATACTTTGGTTCCCAGTACCTTCTGGTGTCCTGTCCACAGTCACAAAGACTTGGTGGTAGTAAGGCATGAGGTTGAAGACCACTTGTGCAGCTGTCATGCTTCTAGGTGGAAAACAAATTGTGGATTTCTGTACCACCCCAAAATGGGACAATACTAGCACAAACATTTCCTTGATATTTAATAGCTCCCTACCTCCCTCCAACTGCTGCAGCTGCCGCGCTATGACAGCCACAGGGGAGATTAGATAGGGCATCTGCACCTGGCCAGCCATAAACTGCTCCTCAGTCGCATAGGAAGGTGAACAGGCCCAGTGTCCTTCCCTCCTTTGACCTAGAGTGTGAACACATGAAAGAGAGCTGTAATTATTTATAAACAATAAAAACTTCTGTGGTGTGTGTAAAATGAATGGATTTATTTGCCTGCTCAGAGTGGAAGTGGAGCTTTTCCCTGGTTGTTGACCAGGACTTCACTGGGTCCTTTATGTATTTATTTATTTTTAATTTTATTTATTTGTTTGTTTGTTTGTTTGTTTTTGGTAACCTCTACACCCAACATGGGGGCTTGAACTCACAGCCCTGAGATAAAAAGCCACAGGCTCTACTGACTAAGCCTGCCGGGTGCCCCTCAGTCTGGTAGCTGGTGATTCAACCCTTTGCAAAGCAGGAACTTTGCTCTCCATAACTCTGCCTGGTTCTTTCTGGTGCACCTGTCCCCCCACCCCCAGCCAGGCTCTGGCCTCCTCCCTTGTTTTTCTGACCCAGCACTGATCCTGAGGCAAGACAAGTGGGGCTCAACTCGGGAAGCCGGTAGAGCTGGGTGCGCTTTGTGGAGTCCTCTCCATCATTATGATTCAGTGGATCCTGGCTGGCTAAAAGTACGATTAAAATGAGTTTATAGACTTCTGTGGCCAGCTGTCATCTACTTAGCTGCAATGTGGTAATTTGAGAGCATTAAAAAAAAAGACTCCACATTAGCAGATCATTTGAATGTGCCCCCCTCTTTTTCCTCCACAAATCCTAATGCTCTACACTTTTGTTACCAGTAGGTTATATAAGCATGAATCATTCTTAGAGTTGAATAACTCCTTTGACCATGTGGAGTTCAGAGGCACACAAGGAACTCTAGCTGAAATGGAAGCTTGCCATTTTGGTGACACTTTCCACTCCAGTTTTCTACTAGTTTCCAAACTTGTCAAGTACGAGAGCCCCCCCTTTTTTTTCACCTAATACTAGTAGTTTTGTTTTAGTCTCTGTTGATTGAGATTACCAGAAGCTACCATTAAAACAGCCTATTTTATATTTATTAATCATCCCAACAGCCACTTACGCATGAAAAATAGTACATACATTCTAGTATATTCTTTATTCTGTTCTCAAGAATACTTGGTATAAATATAGATTTCAGGACTCCTCAACGAAACTTCAAGGGTTCCCAGGGGATTGAGGGCCAAATTATAAATACAGCCACTCTTCGAAAGAGTGAATGACTCTTTCAGAAGGAATTTAGAGAGAGAGCTGTTAAAAGAATCTTGCAAAATCTTGCAGAATAAGATCATTGGGGGATCCCTGGGTGGCGCAGCGGTTTGGCGCCTGCCTTTGGCCCAGGGCGCGATCCTGGAGACCCGGGATCGAATCCCACATCAGGCTCCCGGTGCATGGAGCCTGCTTCTCCCTCTGCCTGTGTCTCTGCCTCTCTCTCTTTCTCTCTGTATGACTATCATAAAAAAAAATAAAAATAAAAAATAAAAATAAGATCATTGGTATGTCATGTTCCACAAGACAAATGGAGAGAATGCTAGGAAGATAGCTTCTGAGTTTCCAGCAATAACTTTAGGTGCTGTGCTCTTGCAATTTAATTAATCTATGGCCACTGTGGTTTTTTTAATGGACCAATGTAATTAGATAGAATTCATAATCAACTCAAATATTTTTTATCTACTTGGGGCGCCTGGCTGGCTAAGTCAGTGAAGTGTGTGACTCTTGATCTCAGGGTTGGGAGATTGAGCCCTATGTTAGACGTAGAGCTTACTTAAGAAATTTGTTTTTTTTTACTATCTTTTATCTTCTTATAGTGCATAACCCTTAACAGTATAATCACCATACATTAGCAACAGTGACTACACTTGAAAATCCCTATTAAGTAAAACAGAGTACATAATGCACAATCTGATTTAATTTTTATATGAGATTTTTAACGAAATACTGAGCTATCATACAGAATCTAAATCATGTTCTCTCCCTTTATTCAGACCTATAAAATAATAATATTCAGAGAATTGGATATGTTTCAGAAGTTATTTCTAGCTTCATTTTCCTTTTGATTTGAGGCAAACAATGGTTTCCACAAGATTCTCAGATTCACGTCTTCAAACACAAAGCAGGATTCTAGTGTAAATTATAGTCCTTTCTTCTCTAAAAAAGTGCAAAGAAAAAACACAGTGTATCTCATTTTTCAATAATTCTCAACTGTTGATATTTCCTCCTGGGAACTCTTCCTGATGAAATTACATTCAGTTTATAATCTAAAGAACCTGTGTTGCACTGGAGAGAAGAAATATAAGGATCAGTCTCACACCTAAGCCAAACTATTCCCTGGATAATCCTCTCCAGATAACAAACATTAGAAAAAGCAAAGATCACCCTCACATGAGCAGTTCCAAGGTCGCACATCCCCAGGAGGAATACTTTGAGACTTCCTTGGGTGCCTAGTTACAAGAATGATAGGGTCCAATGTGACAAAAGATACACATTCCCATAAAGCATTTATACAAGTTAAATAGTGACCCCCACCAAGCAGGCAGGGGACCTGATAACCTCTCCTAGTCAGGCTGTCCAGAGAGATCTTTGAAAGCCAAAGGGCAGACTCACATAAACTCAACTGCCCTGATAATATGCAGTTGACCTGCCAACATCTTATGGTTACGCACCTAAGCAGACTTTCCAAAAGGACAAAAATCAAAGGCTTCACTCTCAGTCTTGTTCTGTAGCACAGGATTGAATTCTTCACAGAGTGTAATACTTTCCTTGACCCCGAAGACACCAACTGCCTCTCCCCAAGTCCACCACAGAACCCATTCTCCCTGGATTTGCATCCAGGTGCAAATTCATACATGTGGTGGGAATCCTTCATCCAAATGCAAATCATTTTGTGAGATCAAAATTCTTTTGCTATGAACAGTAGGGGCCAGCCTCTAAGAAAATTTGCATTTTAACCGGTAATATAGGTACAGCCATGGGTTAGAGAAATGAAGGGACAAAGAGATCATTACAAAAACAAATTAACAAACAAATGAGATATGAATATACTCTATTAACTGTCTACATTTTTGAAACAGGAAGAGACTAGAATTTAGAACACTGAAACACATCCAACTGAAAAGGAGCAAAAGGAATTTTAATGAATTACACCACAACTTGAGATGCAGACTGGATAATTAGAGTCTCCATTATTGTAACTCAGTGGAAAAACTGGCTGGATTTAGCCCCCTTTAGATGATTGCCTGTAGTTTAAGACAGCTAAGTTATAAAGAAAGCCAAGCTAATATTAGAAAAAGTTAAAAACATTTCCTGCCAAATATTTTTAAATGACTTGCTAATATAACACTTTAGGACACTGTTTTCTATATTATATATTTAAAAAAATGAAACCAGAGAATTTCTCCAAATTTAGTTCCCAAAACTCCTGCATTAGTTTGTTATATCACCCTCCATAATCCAAATATATTGACACTGAGAATAACCAAGATATCCAGAGTCAGTGATATGGATACACATTAAAAGCAATAAAAACGACTGATGGGAAAAGTATTACCCGCAATTTTTGAGACAGAGCTGTAAGTACCTTGACCATCGAGGAGATCCACCATGAAAGCACAAAAGTGAGCAATGACCAATATCACATGTCTTTGTCCTCACCACCAGACTTGTAGATTCACATCCCCAGGAGCTTTAGGGTTAGACACTGGCCCTCTGAAGACCTGAGCCCCCTCTACCCACAAGCTAGAAAGGGTTCAAGGCTTATCTGGCAATGGATCGTCTGAATCCAATATGCAGGACAGAGTAAGATCAGCCTTAGCAACCATAGGGGAATGAAGGCCACCAAGACCATTTTCTTCTAGGCTTTCCCGAGTCTGGTGAAAATTGGTCATGGACAATAATCTACAATTGTCTTTGAGCAAGTCAAGTCTCCCTACTACTGTTTTTTTCTGCCAGGCCCCTACCCCAAGCTCATGCCTGACGTTTGACTTCTAAACCATTGACTATAGTAGGGACTATGGGCTAGATTAGCTGACGGACTCTATTTGGAATTGTTTAACGTGGTTTAGTGTGATTACTGGCACATGATAATCACATATGTGTTTCTCTTCTCTTTCATTCTCACCTTCCCTTCCTGCCTTTCTGAAACCAGAGCAGAAGTGTGTGCATGCACACTGGAGTGAATGTCCTAGTCACATCAGACTGGAATTGTAAAACTCTTCCTTATCACAAAATACATGTAAAGCCTATTGTTATTAAAAGAAGGAAAAAGCTTAGCCCACCCTTACCTCCTTAATCCTTCTTCAGTCTAGCCCTAAAGCTTGTGCTCAGGGATGTCACAGGGAGCCAACAGTTAGGCTTCTACAAACGGTGCTTTATTAATGCTTGCTTTAAAAAACACAGAACTTTATGTTCCCACCCAGTCCTTCCCCAAGGTCAATACGTGACTCAAAGTTCAATTTTTTTCAAGCTCTGTTACCACTATTGTTTGATATGGATTGTTTAGGAAGTGCCAAACTCAAGGTCAGGTGTGTATTAAACATTCAATAAAAATTCTTTACCTTCTCACTCCTTATACTTTTTTTAAAAAGACTATTTATTTATTATTTATTTATTTATTTATTTAACAGAGAAAGAGTGATCATGAGCAAGGGGAGGGGCAGAGGGAGAGAGACAAGCAGACTCCCTGCTTAATGGGGAGTCCGACACAGGGCTCAATCCCAGGACTCTGAGATCATGACCCGAGCCAAAGGCAGATGCTTAACTGAGTGAGCCACTCAAGTGCCCCCCTCCACACTCCTTATATTTAAAGCTAAATGGAAACCGGGTGTTGCTTACATTCTATACTATCCATCCCACTGAGAAAGCTCCAATCATTTGAACACTAAGCCTCTTTATTTTCTGCATGATTTTAGTTTATTCATAGTTTCTGGTATATATAACACCATTGCTCATTCTATGGTTCATTCAACGGACACTTTGCAGTGCCCTTTAGGTGGAGTGTTATGAACAGCACCATAGTGAGGCTAGAAGTAAGGCAGTGTTATGGTTGACAGAGGAGGCTAGTGAAGAGTGCGGGCTCATGGATAGTTGTGAGCAAGTTACTTCTATGCTGTTCCTCTGTTTCCTTATATTTAAACTGGGGATATCCAGAGTATCTACCTCATAGGGTTGTTGTAGGTATTAAATGGGGAAGATCCTGTGAAGTGCACGGAACGATGTCTGACACACAGTAAGGATTTAAGTGATAACTATTTTGATGTACCCAGAAGCCGGTGCAGGAGTTCTTAATTAGGGGTCCATGGAGTTTTAAGGTCCACAGATGGAATTAGAGTATCCCAGAACTCCTTGAAATTACTTGCAAAATTCAGAGTTCTTCATCTAGAGAGCCAAGTTTATAATTTTCGTCAGATTCTCAAAGGGGCGTGTGAAGCACAAAAGGTTAGGATGCCCTGAACTAAGGGCTACAGAGACACAAGACAAAACTTTTTCCCTCAGAGACCTCATAGTCTAAAAGAGGAGACAGACATTCAGTAACAATAAAATAAGACAGTAGTGACATAGAAATGGCCCAGGATGCAATGTGACACATAGGAGAGCCCCCAAGAGGGGTGATGCGACAAAACTTCCCATAGAATAGGTGACATTTAAGAGAAGTACTGAGTGTGAGGTAGCCAGATGTAATGGTAAAGTAAGAGTGTTCCAGGGATAGCAAGTGTCATATGCAAAGGTAGGCGCTGATGTGCGCTATTTAGGAAAGAGAAAATAGTTGAATATGCTTGAGCTAAGAAGAAACTAACCAGAGGTAAGGACACCAGAGGCAGTTAGGAGCTTACTGGTCAAACCACAAAGTGAACCAGTCATTACCTCAACAAAGGCATTGGTCTCAGGTGGAGAATGAGCGATAAGCCCAGGTCTTTCCTTATGCATCCATCAGGAGCTCATGAATCTGCCAATTAATTATTGCAAATATGTACTGAGATATGTTCCCTAACACTTACCTAAAGAATCTTATTCCGACCATCCATGACTATCAGTTGTGGTTAGTGATTTTCATTTCAGAATTAGGAAAATCTATTGAGAAAAAAAAAAGGCAAATTTAAAAGCTAACTTATTTATGGAAAAACATTTCCAATTCTATTTCAATCTGTTCCTGAAATCCAGTTGGAATGACCGAAGTATTCCTTGTGCATGTAACTGAAAGGGTATCTGTGATCATTTCAGTGGTGTTGACTAGTTTTTATATATCCTGTAGCTAAACATAATCGATTTTGTAGCTTCCTAATGATCTGCCTTGAGGAGTTATTATTTCTGATGGCAATTAATCAAAATTAAAACAGACTGCATAGAATGAAGCAAATTCAAAATCTAGCCTCAGTTAGGAACACCTGCACATTAAGATTAATCATGGGCCCTGCTTGAATGTGACAGGTGTATCAATATTATAGAGAAAGAGAAAGCTAACATTTTCCAGCAGAGTTCCTAGTGTATTTCCAAGAAGCAAAGGTTCTGAGCCAGAGTCTGTGTTGAACAAAACCACACAAAATCCACAGTGGCCCATTACATTGGAATTAAAATTATTTTCTTCCAAAAAGTTTAGATATTTGTGGCAATCTGCATTACTAAACATAAATTGCAGGGAGAGGTGACAGTGAAATGGAGGAATGAAAGTTTTCCACTGTCTTCCCCCATGGAAAAAACCCCACCAGTTTGGACCATCACCCACAAATGAGAGTGCTTTGTGGATTTCCAGGAGTCCAACAGAGAAGTTCCAACACACTTATGGAGGAAAATCTAAGATTGGACACACTAAAGAGGAGAACAGTTTCACTCGATCCGTCAGCCTTCCTCCACTGTAGCACAGCTCAGCACTGAGAGAGACCTTGTTTGCCAGTGACTTCTTCACAAGGAAAGTGCAGGCATGTGACTAAGTGCCTCACTTCTCCAGCTATGCAGGATGCTGCCGAAGAGGCCCCAGTGCTTCTTGCCTCATCCAGGATACTGAGATGTGCTATATAACTGAAGGGTCAGAAGGGCCTGAAAGAACAGCAGCCAGGGCTTTTGGAGAACAGAAGTGGTTTCCTTCGAGAAGCCCAACTGTGAACCACTGGGGGTACCTCACCTGTGCCTCCCCCCAACTGGCCCACAGGCGCCCTCAACACTTGGCACAACTTACTCTCAGCCATCCTTACCCTCACCAACCACCATCACCACGTGGCCTGCTCATTTTCACACTGCCAAGGTCAATGACTGCAAGTCTTAGAGACAGCTAATGAGCATGTGCAGAAAGCCAGCATGAATCCATAGGATTGGGAAAAAGCACAAAACTTTAGCATTCAGAAGTGCCCTAAGGAAGGTAAATTGGAGGATGTCAGCAGTGAGCTGGGCTTTGCGGGGTTAGGAGGCAGAAACACCATCTTAAGAATCACCCCCCATGCACTCAGCCACCAACAAAGAACAAGAAGTGCGGAGGATGTGTATCCATAGAAAATGTCTGAAAGGGCACCTGGGTGTCTCAGTGCTTAAGCATCTGCCTTCAGCTTAGGTTGTGATCCCAGGGTCCTGGGATTGAGTCTTGCATCAGGCTTCCCACAGGGAGCCTGCTTCTCCCACTGCCTATGTCTCTGCCTCTCTCTCTCTGTGACCTCTTGAATAAATAAATATAATCTTAAAAAAATAAAAATAAAGAAGTTTAAAATAAATAAATAAAATCAAGGAGAACTTTTTTTAAAAGATTTTATTTATTTGACAGAGAGAGAGAGGGCACATAAATGGAGGTGGGGGGCAGAGGGAGAAGCAGACTCCCTGCTGAGCAGGGAGCCTGACTCGGAGCTCAATCCCAGGATCCCAGGATCCCAGGATTATGATGTGAGCTGAAGACAGATGTTTAACCAACTGAGCCTCTCAAACATCCCATAAAAATCAAAGAAAATTTTAAAATCAGCAAAGACAAAACACAACCTTATATACAAGGGAAACTTCATAAGGCTATCAGATTTCTCAGCAGAAGTCTTGCAGGTCAGGAGAGAAGGAGATGATATATTCAAAGCACTGAAAGAAAATAAAATTGCCAATCAAGAATACTTCACTCAGCAAAACTGAACTTCAGACATGAAGGAGAAATAAAGACTTTCCCAGATAAACAAAAGCTAAGGGAGTTCATCACCACTAAACCTATTTTTTTTTTAAGATTTTATTTATTTATTCATGAGAGACACAGAGAGAGAGAGGCAAGGACACAGGCAGAGGGAGAAGCAGGATCCATGCAGGGAGCCCAATGAGGGACTCAAGCCCAGGTCTCCAGGATCACACCCCGGGCCGAATGCAGTGCTAAACCACTGAGCCACCCGGGATGCCCCACCGCTAAACCTATTTTATAAGAAATGCTGATAGGATTTTTTTTTCAAGCTGAAATGAATGGACACTAATTAATAGTTTGAACACATGTTAAAATATACTTTGGTAAAGGTAACTATATAGTCAAATTCAGAATAGTCTAATATTGTAATGTGATAGTGTGCTAATCACTTAAATTCTAGTATAAAAGCTGAAGGACAGAAGTATCAAAGTTTGTGTCTGTGAAAGAACAAAAACATTAAAGCTTGTAATTGTGGCTTATAGCTACAATAATTTAATGGACATACAATATAAAAAAGATGTGAATTGTGACATCAAAAACCATAAAATGAGGGAGAGTGAAAGAGTATTTATATGCAATCAGATTTAAGTTGCTATCTTTCCTTTCCATCCTGGGCCCAACACCATGGCTCCTGCAAAGAAAGGTGGTTAGAAGAAGGGCTGTTCTGCCATCAACAAGTTGTGACCAAAGAATACACCATCAATATTCACAAGCCCATCAATGGAGTGGGTTTCAAGAAGCCTGCCCCATGAGGCACTCAAAGAGATCTGGATATTTGCCATGAGGAGATGGGAACTCCAGATGTACGCATTGACACCAGGCTCAACAAAGCTGTCTGGGCCAAAGGAATAAGGAATGTGCTATACCATATCCATGTGTGGTTGTCTAGAAAATGTAACAAGGATAAGGATCTACCAAAGAAACTCTATACATTGGTTACCTATGTACCTGTCACCATTTTCAAAACTCTACAGACAGTTAATGTGGATGAGAACTAATCACTGACTGAGAACTAATAATTTGATTGTCAAATAAAGATATAAAACTGCAAAAAAAATTAAGTTTCTGTCACCTTAAAGTAGACTGTTACAATGATAAGGTGTTTTGTAAGCCTCATAGTAATCAGAAAGCAAAAACCTGTAATAGATACATAAAGGTAAGGAGAAGGGAATCAAAGCCTAGCATTATGGAAAATCATCAATTCACAAAGACAGCAAGAAAGAAAGGTTCAAAGGAACCACAAAAGAGCCAGAAAACAACCAACAAGATGGCATTAGTAAGCCCTTACTGATAATTACATTGAACGTAAATAGATTCAATTATCCAATCAAAAGACATACAGTGGCTGAATAGGTTAAAAAAGATCCAACTATCTGCTGCCTGCAAGATACTCACTTCCTCTTTAAGGAAATACACAGGTCCAAAGTGAAGGGAAGGGCTGGAAAAAAACATTCCATGCAAATGAAAGCTAAAGAGACCAGAATAGCTCTACTTGTATCAGACAAAATAGACTCTAAGTTAAAACTATAACAAGACAAAAGTAGATCATTATAGGGATGCTTAGGTGGCTCAGCGGTTGGGTGTCTGCCTTTGGCTGAGGGCATGATCCTGGGGTCCTGGGATCGAGTCAAGCATCCGGCTTCCTGTGTGGAACCTGCTTCTGTCTCTGCCTCTCTCTCTCTGTCTCTCTCTCTCTCTCTCTCTGTGTGTGTGTGTGTCTCATGAATAAATAAATAAAATCTTTTTTTTTTTAAAAAGTAGGTCATTATATAATGATAAAGGGTCAATTCAGCAAGAGGATATAACAATAGTAAATATGGGGATCTCTGGGTGGCTCAGTGGTTTAGCGCCTGCCTTTGGCCCAGGGTGTGATCCTGGGGTCCCGGGATTGAGTCCCACATCAGGCTCCCTGCATGGAGTCTGCTTCTCCCTCTGCTTGTGTCTCTGCCTCTCTCTCTCTCTCTCTCTCTCTTTCTCTCTCTCTGACTCTCATGAATAAATAAATAAAATCTTTTAAAAAATAACAATAGTAAATATATATGCACCCAACACTGGAGCACCTAAATATATGAAGCAAATACTAATATATCTGAGGAGAGAAGTAGACAACCATACAACAATAGTAGGGGAATTCAATACCCCACTTACAATACTGGACAGATCATCCAGGCAGAAAATCAATAAGGAAACATTGAGCTGAATAAGAAATCAAAAGGGAGGGGCACCTGGGTGGCTCAGTGGTTAAGCATCTGCCTTTGGCTCAGATGGTGATCTCGGGGTCATGGGATCAGGTCCCATATTGGGCTCCCTGCAGGGAGCCTACTTCTCCCTCTACCTATGTCTCTGCCTCTCTCTGTGTGTCTCTCATGAATAAATAAATAAAATTTTTAAAAAGAGATAGAAATAAAAAATAACTTGGGATACATGAAAATGGAAACATGGAAACACAACATACCAAAACTGATGAGATGCAGCAAAACAGTTCTAATACAGAAGTTTATAGCGATAAATGCCTACATTAAGAAAAAGATCTCAAATAAACAACCTGAGTTTATACTTCAACGAACTAGAAAGAGAGGAACAAAACCCAAAGTTAGCAGAAAGAAGAAAATACAAAGAGCAGAAATGTGTGAGATAGGGACCATAGAAATCATAGAAAAGATCTACAAATTTAATAACTGGTTTCTTATAAGGATAAACAGAACTGACAAAACTTTAGCTAGACTAACCATAAAGGAGTTACAATCTAGGAGTACAATCTCGGAGTTACAATCTAGGAATACAACAACAACAAAGAGGGGAAAAGAAAAGAAAGACAAATTCCTATCCTTTCTAAGGAGACCACTGGAGCCTCCAATCTCCTGAGGAATAGTTGAGTGGACAGGTAACTTCCTGTATAGGGTGAGAAGTGCTTTGACAGGGAAATGACAGGGTGCTCCTTTTAATAGGGCTCTGGAATTGTCAAGGACAGCTGCTCAATTCTAGGTTGACACCTGAGAAGTTTACTACAGTGATTTTTATCAGATTTGCATATTTGGAAGATCACTGCCAGAAGGAATAGGAAGAGATGGAGGGGGACAATACGGAAGGTAGCAGGTAGGAGGCCAGGGCAATGATCCAGGCCAGAAATGATGGCAGTGGGCACTGCACTAGTGGCCATAGGACTGGAGAAGTTTAACTGAGATAGGGAAGAGCTAGAGAGAATAAAAACTGAAGATATATCTATCTTTATATCTATATCTATATATACCTGAAGATGTCTGAAGATATTGTACCTATAAAAGACCATATAAATCATATTGTAATGAGTTTTTAAAAACAAAGATGAATATCAAGTTAAGAAAGGACTTATGGGTGAAAGAATGATTGTTTGTTAATAGAAAATGGAAGAGACTCTTAGAATGTTAATGGGAAAGTAAAAAAATGTTAATGGGAAAGAGCAAACGAAGGAGATGGAGACGAAGGTGCAGGAGAAATGCTAGAAAGGCATAGAAATCTCTAGAGAACAGACAGATTGAATCCAGAGATGGGGGTTGGAGGTGGGATGACCTCTGATGGACTTCGGACCTCAAATGGACTGTTTCTTCTGACCTCAGATGGACTTAATCTCTTCTGTCACAAGTGGGAAGGAGAAACATGGTGGGTCCCGACCAAGGCTAATTTGTAAATTTGGTGGCATGAAATTAGAAAGGTATCTGTGTATTTACTCTGTGAATTAAGAGTTGAAGAGAAAGGTGTGAGGGAGGGGAAATTGGTGATGCCACAGTTGTAAGGAGCTTGTGGATGGAATGACTCCTCTCTGGAGAGAACTGAGAACAAGATGGTGAGGTGAGCTGTGCACAGTGGCCCATGTGTAAACCCAGAGACTAAATAGTGGTACTTCCTCAAGACTGGGTTTGAAATGGGTGAACGAGAACGATGATGGGGCAAGAGAGTTGCAAAGTGTATAAGTGAAGACAACAGAAAATCTAAGCAGCATGGGGAAGAATTAAACAAGGGGAATGATTGATAGCAGACCCTCACAGGAATGGTGTTCTAGCTTCCACTCAGGGCGTTCTATTTCCAGGGTTTGGGGTAAGGGGAGAGCATACTACAAGGGATATCTGTCACAAACAGGAACCTGTGTAAATGGATGAAAGTTGACAGACATTGATTAATTTGCCAGAATAGGAAGATAAAGCAGGAGCTGGCTCAGAAACCCAGCATGAGGGAAGGAAAGCAGGGCAGCCATGACTGCAAAGTGACATGGCTGGGCCAGTGTCTAACGAAAGAGTGTATTCAGTGATCCCAGTCTGTCCGCTGCTCTGTCCCTCTGTTTTGGGTTGAATTGTGTCCTCCAAAAAGATACACTGAAGTCCTAACCCTTGGGTTCCTGTCAATGTGACCTAGTTTGGAAAAAGGATCTTTGTAGACATAATCAAGAAGAGGTCATTTGGGTGGGCCCTAGGCCAATATGACTGGTGTCTTGATAAAAAGAGAAGAGACATAGATAAAGACACACAAGAAGAACCCACGTGGCAATGGAGGCAGAGACTGGAGTGATGTCTATAAGCCAAGGGATGCTGAGGTTGGCTGGTGACACCAGAAGATAAAGGCATAGAATAGATTCTCTCCAAGAGCCTTCAGAGTATGGCCTTCTCTGACACCTTGATTACAGATTCCCAGCATCCAGGACCAGGAGAGAGAACAGATTTCTGTTGTTTAATCTGTTTGTGGTATTTTGTTACAGCAGCTCTAGGCAATGAATACACCTTCGTGCTTCTATACAACTTAGCCTGGGTCTGGGGTATATTCCTTCATGTCACAGGACACCAAGGGATGTCAGCCTGTCGTTGACAGGTCCTGGGACAATCCTCAATTTCTAAGTAGAAATTGGACATTTTCATTGTCATTAAGTATCGTTTTCAACTCTCATCCGGCAATCTGGTAATTCAGTGTACTGTTACTACCAAGCAAAGATGTCCAAAAGTTAAGTTCATCCAAAAGGAAGAGAACTTAAAAAAAAAAAAAAAAAAAAAGCCAAAATGCCTTGCATGTAAATTTAGAAGTGTTAGGGTATTTTAGACTAGAGTCAATGCCAGAATACCTGACATTTACTATATTTTTACTTACAAAAAGAAGCCAGTGTACTTTTTTCTGGTGACAGTACGTGCCCGTTTTGTGTACTGGAACTTTTTTCATTCATGGCAATGTTGACACACAGTGATTTAATGTTCCCATCTCTACTGATTGATTTGGCACAAATCTTTTTGTGCCAATGAATTAGAGATCTACGTGACACCTTTGTCTCTCTCTCTCTCTTTCTCTTTCTCTTTCTGTTTCTCACACACACACATACACGAAAATGTAACACTGTCTTCGTATGAACAAATATTGAGAACACTAATTAAATCAATGAATTAATGAATGCCCCACAGACGTCCTCAAAAGTCTCAAAGCTATAGCACTTTTATTGACCAAAGACTTGAAAATTCGAGATTTTCTGTGACCTTCAGATTGTGTTAGGTTTTCAGCTTCACACAAATTATTTAAAACTTAAAGTAATAAACAGTTTGTATAAGTCAGGGAGACAAACCCCCCTCAGGAGTTGGCGAGGTAATAAAAATAAAGTTGGCCAGATTGTATTCTTGGGGCGTACTTTGTTTACACATTAAACACACAGCTTCAGTTCCACCAAGAGATGTGTTTTCTCCCAGTTTTCTTGAAACACAAGGCCCTGCCCAGCCTACCTTTCATTTCCTCATCTTCGCAGAGGCTTAGCTTTAAAATTGTTCGACCATTCTGTGAAATGTGCAAAGAGAAGCGCAAGCACCAGGCTCAAAGACCGCAGTGCCAACAAGAACACAGCGTGGGTGGTGGACATCCAGGCTTTATGTAGGGGGATCCGGCCTTCCTCGGCTCCAACCGGTTGTACCCAAGTAGGAGTGTGTGTCCACAGTTACTAGGCAGCCCCGTTTTAGAAGGGATTTTATATAAAATCTCCAGATTCTAAATGTTAGAACTAATTTCATCTTTTTGTACACACAGAATGGCCAAAACAGTGTGAGGCCAAGCAAAACATGTCTGAGAGAAGATTTAGCCAACAGGCTGCTCATTTACAACCTTCACTAAATGGTGCATGGGATTTGTGTGTGTGTGTGTGTGTGTGTGTGTGTGTGTGCGGTAAAATATACATAATATAAAATTTACCCATTTAACTATTTTTCCATGTATGATTCAGAGGCATGAGGTACATTCCCAGCGTTGTGCAACTATCACCATCACCGGTTTCTCAAACATTTTCATCATCCCAAGCAGAAATTCTATACTCATTAATTTGTTGTGCATTTTTATTATCAACCTTAAAATGAAAAGAGAGCCTTAAAATGAAAATGACCCAAACAGTTACCAAATTTATTGTTTTTAAAAAAAAAACCAAAATGCTTCAAACTTCAGTTAGGCTAAGTGCCACCTTCTTCCAAGAACCATCCAGGAGTAAATTGTTTATCAGCTATAAAAGCCTCTCCAGAAATCTTTTATCTCGTCAACTCTCAGCCCCAACCTGCTTACGTCATCCATCCTCCATGTGACCCAACTCTGGACTTCATTGTGCCCTGGGAAATGCTGCTCTGTGCCCAACCAACTTTCCTGTGCCTTCACCTCGGCTCTCTCTGCTCTCCACACCTCTCTGCCGCAGGGACACCTAAGGGCTATCTGAGAACATCCCCTCCAATCCCCTGCATCAGCCTCTTAAGCAGAAACTGCTTATTCTCACCTCAGGTTTGGTGGCTGCGGCAGTGTTTGCCTACTTGCAGACATTGAACCTGCTTCCTCTTGTAAATATCCCCTCTCCTTTGAGACTCAGCCGAATCACCCTTCCCTCCTCATCACCGTCATCCACTGTCACTTCTCTTCATTCATTGGAGATTTCAACACCCGACTTCCAATCTTCCAGTCCACCTTAGCTTCTGTCATCATATTAGACATCAACATATATTGGATGACCCATCCAAAGTGCTGAGCCGCTAGTTGGCTGAACTCTCTACCTCAGCAACTTATAAAATCAGAAATCAGGGGCACCTGGGTGACTCAGTGGTTGAGCATCTGCTTTTGGATCAGGTCGTGATCCTGGGGTCCTGGGGTCCAGTCCTGCATCAGGCTCCCCATGGGGATCCTGCTTCTCCCTCTGCCTGTGTCTCTGCTTCCCTCTTTCTGTGTCTCTCATGAATAAATAAGATCTTTAAAAAATAAAAAAATAAAGGAAATCAGACATCCCATTATCTAATAAAATTATTTTACTTCCAACTTATTCAATCCATCACCCTGCTCTTCTTCCATCTTATTAAGACTGCCAATCCACAACCCCTTGGCTTTCTCTTTGACCATCAGCCCCACTTTTCTTTACTTCTTTATGTACATAGATCCTTACAGTTACTCTCAGTGTGTAAAGTCCCTTGCAAATGCCGTAGCAATCGACATGCTTGTTTCTCCTCTGTCAAACACTCCAAACCCCACTCAAGATGAACCCAACCATCCTTCTGCTCTCACACACAAACTGTGTGTTTTACACAACTGAACTGATTGGTATGGATGAGAAGTCAATGTCTCCAACCTAAACAGTGCTTGGCAACCTAATTATGTATCTCTAGTCAGCTCTGCTGATTACTCCCTAAATGATTATTTTGTACTTCTCTAATCCCAAATCTTTTTCTTCCTCATCTCCCCAAAACAGTCAATCACTACATTCTATCAATTTCACCCCCAGAATATACCACAATCTATTCACTTCTCTTTCTCTCTTCCTACCCAAACCATCATCATCACCTCTAGACTGGGTCACCATTGTAGTCCTCATATTGTGCCTGTTGTCTTAGGGCCCTCTCCATGAATTCTCCACAGAGAAGCTAGTGTGATGTTTTTAAAATTTTAACCAGAAAAAAATTTTTTTAAAATGTTAATCAGGTTGGGGCACCTGCCTGGAGCAGTTGGTGGAGCACATGACTCTTGAACTCAGAGTTGTAAATTTGAGCCTCACATTGGGTATAGAGATTACTTTATTTTTTAAAAAGATTTTATTTATTTATTCATGAGAGACACACAGAGAGAGAGGGGGGCAGAGACACAGGCAGAGGGAGAAGCAGGCTCTATCAGGGAGCCTGACGTGGGACTCGATCCCAGGTCCCCAGGATCAGGCCATTGGCTGATGGCAGCGCTAAACCACTGAGCCACCAGGGCTGCCCATGGAGATTACTTTAAAAAGTTTTTTTTATTTTTATTTATTTATTTTAAAAGGTTTATTTATTTATTCATGAGAGACACAGAGACAGGCAGAGACACAGGCAGAGGGAGAAGCAGGTTCCCTGCAGGGAGCTTGATGTGGGACTTGATCTCAGATTCTGAGATCATGCCCTGAGTGAAGGCAGATGCTCAACCACTGAGCCACCCAGGTGTCCACCAAATTTTTTTTTATATTTAAAAAAATGTTAATCAGGCCATGCCATTCATTTACTTAAAACCAGTTCATGACTTCCCACTGCATTTTTAATAAAATCTAAACTTCACATAACCCAGTATCTTGTGTGGTCTGGGCCCTACCCACCACTTCATTTTCATCTCTGCCACTTATTTGCTTGCTCATTGCATGCTAAGCATACTAGTTTCATGGACTAAACTCTCCTTTCTCCAGCCTTGGCACAATCTGCCACCTCTGCGTGATATGATCCCCCTGTCTCCCTCATATTCCTCACCATTCATGTAGATGAATTCTGTTAGTTCTTTTGGCTTCATATTTGATGACCCCATCTTGGAGAATTCTGCTCAATCAACTCCATCTTTAAATTATGCCCTTTCTACTCCCTCTATCTTGCCAATTTCTTTTCCTTTACAACACTTCCATAGTTCCTTATTTCATTGTGTACTTACTTGTTTCTGATTCTCACCAGACAGTTCCTTAGGGGCGAGGAACCATGTACAATTTGATTTTCTCTATATATTAGCTCCTGACATAGTACATATTATCTAATGAGTGTCCCAGAAGCATTTGTTAATGTTGAGTGAAAATTTACTCCTGATTCAATAGGAAATAAGGGAGAATGTATAGGAAAGAGAAATAGGTGGGAGAGATATTTTACAATTATTTTGGTATGGTTACTTGGCACCTCTTTTTGCCCTTACCAAAGCAAACAAAAAAGCACCTTACTTTCAGTACTTCAGAAACAATCATACTGTGGTGCCTGGCTGGCTCAGTAAGTAGAGTGTGTGACTCTTGATCTCTAGGCTGTGAGTTCAAGTCCCGAGTTGGGTGTAGAGGTTACTTGAAAAAAAATTTTTTGAAATCTTAAAAACAACAACAACAACAAAAAACAATCATACTATATTTGGGCTACAAAAGAGCTTACTACAATAACCTCATATTATAGAAGGAGTATTTGTATTTTGTGACTCATTTTAACTGTGGGGTGATGTATTTGCTAATGTTTTAAAGCAGTTTTTGTAAATCAAGTTTATTAGAACACAGCCATGGTCATTTATTTACATAATGTCTGCATCTGCTTTTGCACTATAGCAGCAAAGAGTATTAACAGAAAAAATGGCCTGCAAGCCCAAAATATTTGCTATCTGGCCCTTTACAGATAATGTAAGGGGCCATTTCTCACACGGCCATTTCCAGTCAACCCTTCAATGGCAGATAATCACCTTCCTCACTTCTATCACTTACTATTGTATTTGACTATTTATGAGCTTCATATAAATGGAATCATGCAGCACATACTCTTTTTTGATATCCTCATTTCTTTTGAGCATATATTTGAGGGTAAGTTTGCCGGACATATTAGTTTAGTAGTGGTGACAGCTTTCCATATTGGTTGTACCAGTGTACATGCTCACTAAACACATGAGAATTTCAGATGTTCCACATTTCTGTCAAAACTTGATATTGTTATTATTTAATTTTAACCCATTCTTGTGGGTGGATAGAATGATCTAATTCCCATTGTATTTTGTATTTCCCTGATACATATCTTTTCATACAATTAATGGCCATTTGCATAGCCTCTTGTGAGGTGGCTGTTCAAGTGTTTTGCCCATTTTTTAAATGGGGAAAAATATATATTCTTCATTGTAGTATCAATATCTTCTATCAGGATTTGAGTTTTCTTATGCCTAGGTTTTTTGTGTCCTGTGTATAAAATCTTTGCCTACTCCAAGATCATAAAGATATCCTCCTATGTCTTCTCTACACATGTACAACTATGATATATAAAAAGTTATTATTTTTAAAGATTTTTATTTATTTATGAGAGACACACAGAGAGAGAGAGGCAGAGACACAGGCAGAGGGAGAAGCAGGCTCCATGCAGGGAGCCCGACGTAGGACTCAATCCCAGGTCTCCAGGATCAGGCCCTGGGCTGAAGGCAGGTGCTCAACTGCTGAGCCACCCAGGCTGTCCCCAAAGCTATTTTTTGTATACGGTGTGAAGTAGAGGTCAAGGTTCATTTTTTTGCCATGTGGATATACAATTATCTTGCATCATTTTTGATGCCAAATAAACCCACTATCCTTTCCCCCACAGAATTGCAGTGGTGTCTTTGCTAGGAATCAAGTAATTCCATAAGTGTGGGTCTATTTATGACTCTCTTTTCTGTTCATTTAGTCTATAATTTGCCTACTCAACACTTATACCACACTATGTTAATTACTGAAACTCTTAAAGTCTGGTATTATAATCAATTCTCCAGCTTTGTTTTTAGTTTTCTGGATTTTTTTGACCATTCGGTTCCTTTGCATTTCCATTTAATTTTATAACCTGCATGGCTATGTACGTTTCCCAGCCATCTTAAAGTAGAGCATATATGAAACCTTCTGTAAACCAAGCTGCCATAAAATCTAAGAATACCCCGCACTTTGCAAAAGTTCCCATTAGGCCACTTTGCTTTTACAAAAGACCTAAATTGGTACCGTTTTGCTAACTAAAAGAAATCCAAGAGGAGTTAACTTTTTTGGAAAAAATCTATTGACATGCTAATGTGGGTCTTTCATAAGAATTAAGTGGCCTAATGCAAACTTTTGGAAAATGGGGATTACCTGTGTCTGCATCAAATTTAGAATTAGCCTGGCTATCTCTACAAAATAAACAAAAAACTAGAATTTCATTTGAGATTGCATTTAATATATCAATCAATTTTTGAAGAATCAACATATTTATGATATTCAGTTCTCCAATCCAGAAATAAGATATACTTCTTAGCTTAGATCTTTTTAATTTCTCAGAAAATCTCCATAATTCTCAGGATAAAGGCTTTTCATTTCTTTCATTAGATTTCTTCCTAGGTACTTTATGATTTTTAACACTATTATAAGTGGCATATCATTTACATTTTGTTTTGTTTGTCATTAGTACATGGAAATACAACTGATTTTTACATCCTTGGCTATAATGAACTCACCTATTAATTTTCATAGCTTGTAGATTATTCGAATTTTCTGTATACAAAGTCATGTCATCTGTGAATAAAGCAGCTTCATTTACTTTTTTTCCTGATCCTTATATATTATGCTATTCCTTGTCTTATTATATTGGCCAGGATCTCCAATACAATGACTGAATAAAAGTGATGAAAATAGATATCCTTGTACTGTTTCCCACTGCAGTCAGGAAATGTTCAAAAATCTGTAATTTTACAGTTATCAGATTGAGAAAGTTCCCATCTATCCCTAGTTTGCTGAGAGTTTTTATCCTAACTGGATGCTTTATTTTGTCAAATGCTTTTCATTTTTAATATTTTATCTACTAAGATTATCATATGGGTTTTTCCCCATATTCTGTTAATGTGGTATATTATATTGATTTATTTTTAAGAGTTAAACCAACCTTGCATTCCTGGACTAAACCCTACTTGGTCATGATGTGTTATCTTTTTTTATATTGCTGGATTTAATTTATTAATATTTTTAAAATAACGTTTGGATCTAGGTTCAATAGAAATATTATAGCATCATTTTCTCTTGTAATATCCTTGCCAGGTATTTGTATTGAAATTACATGCACTGATAAAATCTGTTGTGAAGTATGCCCTCTTTCTTGAGTCTTTGAAATTTTTCTTGCAAAATTGGTGTTATTTCTTCCTTAGATTTTTGGAAAATTCCAGTGGACTGCTGTGAGCTTTGCATTTTCTTGGTAGGAAGGTTTTTACATTATAGATGCAATTTCTCTAATAGGTATAGAACTATTCAGATTTCTTATCATGTCAATATTTGTAAGTTATTTTTTAAGGACATTTCTTACTTCCTTTATGCTGTTAATTGATTGGTATATCACTGCTGATTCTATTTTCTCATTATCTTTTAATTATTTGTATAATTTCTATGGATATACCCTCTTAATTTATGATATTGCCAATTCATGTTTCATTTTTTTCTCTTGATCATTCTTGCTAGGAGTATTAATCTCTTCCAGAAACAAATTGGTTATTTTTCTCTGTAGTGCATCTGCTTTTTATTTCATTGATTTCTGAACTCATAAATGTTCTTTCTTCTATTTCCATTGGGTTTAATTTCCTATTGCTTTCTTCAGTTAGTACCAAAGAGGTGTTTAATTTTCCTTTTACACACATGTAACATATATGTTGAAAGTTATAAACTTGAGAAGCCCGGTGACTCAGTGTGAGTGTTTGCCTTTGGCTCAAGGTGTGATCCCGGAGTCCAGGAATCAAGTCCTCAGACTCGATCACATCAGTCTTCCTGCATGGAGCCTGCTTCTCCCTCTGCCTATGTCTCTGCCGATCTCTCTCTCTCTCTCTCACACATGAATAAATAAAACTTTAAAAAATAAAGTTATAAACTTTCCTTTGACAACATATGTTTTGATATGTCACATTTTCATTTTGAATTTGTTCAAATAATTTATAATTTCTAACATGAATACTCCTTTGGAGTGTGGGTTTTTTAAATTTATTTTATTTTAGGGGGCAGCCTGGGTGGCTCGGTGGTCTAGCATTGCCTTCAGCCCAGGGTGTGATCCTGGAGACCCAGGATCAAGTCCCTCATTGGGCTCCCCGCATGGAGCCTGCTTCTCCCTCTGCCTGTGTCTCTGCCTCTCTCTGTGTGTGTGTCTCTCATGAGTAAATAAATAAAACAATTTAAAAAAAAAAGATTTATTTTATTTGAGAAAGAGAGAAAGAAAACACAAGCGTGGGGAGAGGTAAAGGAAGAGGGAGAGGGAGAGTGATAATCCTCAAGCAGACTCCCTGCTGAGCACAGAGCCCAACTTGGGGCTTGATCCCAGGACCCTGTGATCATGACCTGAACCAAAATCAAGAACTGGACACTTAACCAACACCCAGGCACCTCGGGAGTGTGGGTTATTTAAAAGCATATTGCCTCGGAGTGCCTGGCTGGTTCAGTCAGTAGAACATGTCACTTGATTTTGGGATGTGCGTTCAAGCCCCATGTTAGGCATAAAGCTTATTTTTTTTTAAAAAGTTAAAAGTAGTTTGCCTAATTTTGAGACACATTGGGATATTCTGATACATTTCTATTACTGATTTTTAGTTTAATACTACTTAATCAGAGGTATAGTCTGTGAAATACCAGTCTTTTGAAATTTATTAATAGCTGATTTATTGCATACAATTTAACCTCTCTTTTTTTTTGTATATTTTTTTATTGGAGTTCGATCTGCCAACATATAGTATAACACCCATGCTCATCTCATCAAGTACCCCCTTCAGTGCCTATCACCCAGTCACCCCATTCCCCCATCCACCTTCCCTTCTACTACCCTTGTTCATTTCTCAGAATTAGGAGTCTCTCATGTTTTGTCACCCTCTCTGATATTTCCCACTCATTTTCTCTCCTTTCCCCTATAATTCTTTTCACTATTTTTTATATTCCTCATATGAGTGAAACCATATGACGATTGTCCTTCTCTGATTGACTTACTTCACTCAGCATAATACCCTCCAGTTCCATCCATGTTGAAGCAAATGGTAGGTATTCGTCATTTCTAATGGCTGAGTAATATTCCATTAAATTTAACCTCTCTTGATAAAGATTGTGTATCTGCAGTTGTTGGGTGTACTGTTTTATTAAGATATCTGTACTTATCTTAATTAGGTCCAGTTAGTTGGCAGTGTTGTTTAAATCTTTCATATCCTCACCGGTGTTTTATTGTTTTGATTTATCAGTTACTCACAGGTGTTGAAATCTCCAACTTTGATTTTGAATTTCTTTTAAGTTCAGTCATTTTGTGTTTGTTTTACATATTTTAAAGCTATATTACTGGGTGCACACAAGTCAACTTTTTTATTGTCTTCCTGTGGACCCATTTATTATTATGAAATATTTTTGCCTCTAGGAATATTCCTACTTTAAAGTCTCTTTCACATTAATATAGATACACCAGCTTCCTTCTGGTTAGCCCTTATAGCATAGCTCTGTTCATCTACTGACTTTTAATTTGTATTCTTTTTTTTTTAAGATTTTATTTATTTATTTATGAGAGACACAGACAGAGAGAGAGAGAGAGGCAGAGACACAGGCAGAGGGAGAAGCAGGCTTCATGCAGGGAGCCCGACTTGGGACTCGATCCAGGGTCTCTAGGATCATACCCTGGGCTGAAGGCGGCGCTAAACCGCTGGGCCACCCGGGCTGCTCAATTTGTATTCTAATATTTATTCTTATATTTATATGTATTCTTATATTTAAAATATATCTCTTGTAAATAGCATATAGCCATGTCCTCTAAAAAGCCAATTTGCCAATTTTTGATTGGCAAATTTTGGTCTTTTAATAGGAGTGATTGGTTCATTCATATTTAATGTCATTACTAATGTGGTTTGCTTGTACGTCTATGATCTTGCTATTTGTTTTTTATTCGTTCTGTCTGTGCTTTGTTCCTTTCTTCTCCTTCTCTGCCTCTTTCTGAATCAAATATTTTTTAATATTCTATTTTCTATCCTCTGTTAGCTTTTAATTATATCTATTTGTATTGTTCTTCTAGTGGTGTAGTGGCTACACAAAAAAAATCACATATGTGTCCTTGATTTATTAGTCTCCTTGAACAGTGCAAGAGATTCACAGCAGTTCCACTCTATTCACATCCTTCCCCCCCGCACTATTGTTGCCATATATTTTACACCTATATGTAAGCTCCATAAGACATAAGATTGCTTGAGGGGCACCTGGGTGGCTCAGTGGTTGGGCATCTGCCTTCAGCTCAGCATGTGATCCCGGGGGTCCTAGGATCAAGTCCCGCATCAGGCTCCCCACAGGGAACTTACTTCTCCCTCTGCCCAGGTTTCTGCCTCTCTGTGTGTCTCACGTGAATAAATAAATCTTTTAAAAAAGTAAGATTGCTTGAAATAGTCAATATTCTTATATATTTAACCTTTCTTATGTTTTCACTCCTACTTTACTTCTGTGCTTGTAACTTGGAATTATTTTCCTGTAGCCTGAAGGACTTTTCATCTTTCTCACAGTATGTGTCTGCAAGAAACAAAATCTCTTAGCTTTTGTTTACCTATTTTTTTCTTTTTAACCATTTTTTTACTGAGGTATAACTGACAGATAACATTACATTAGTTTCAGGTGTACAAAATAATGATTCAATATTTGTATACATTGCAGACAATCACCACAATAAGTCTAATTAACATCCATCACCACACATAATAAAAATATTTTTTCTTTTTTTTCTCATAATGAGGACTTTTAAGATCTACTCTCTTAGCAATTTTCCAATATGCAATTACAGTATAATAGTAATAGTCACCATGCTGATATTACATCTCCATGACTTACTTATTTTATGACTGGAAGTTTGTACCTTTTGACTCCTGTCATTCATTATGCCCACCCCTTTAGCAATCACCTCATCTATGTATCTATGAGCTTGTTTTTGTTTGTTTGTTGTTTTGTTTTTTAGAACCCGCATATAAATAAGATTATATGGTATTTGTCATTCTCTGCCTGACTTATTCCACTTAGCACAATGCCTGCGAAGTCCATCCATGTTGTCACAAATGGCAAGATTTTGTTCTTTTTTATGGTTGAATAGTATATAGGTTTTGTTCTGTGTACACACACACACACACACACACACACACATACCACATCTTCTTTATCCACTCATCTATTGATGGACACTCACATTGTTTCCATAACTTGACTAATGTCAGTAATGTTGCAATGAACATAGAGGAGCATATACATTTCTCTAATTAGTGTTTTCATTTTCCTCAGATGAATATCCAAATGTAGAATTGCTAAAACATAGAATAGCTCTATTTTTAATTTTTTGAGGAACCTCCATACCGTTTTCCACAGCGGCTGTACCAATTTACACCCTCACCAACAGGGCACAAGGGTTTCTTCACATCCTTACCAACACTCACTATTTCTCCTCTTGTTGATAATATTCTAACAGGTGTGAGATGATTTCTCATTGTGGCTTTGATTTGCATTTCCCTGATGGTGAGTGATGTTAGCTATTTTGTCATGTGCCTGATGGCCATCTGTAGGTCTTCTTTGGAAAAAGATCTATTCAGATCCTCTGCCCATTTTATAACCAGATTGTTTTGTTTGACTTTGTTTGCTCTTGACTTGCATGAGTTCTTACATATTTGGATATCACTCCCTTATCAGATATACAATTTGCAAATATTTTCTCCCACTCAGTAGGTTGCCTTTCATTTTATTGATGATTTCCTTTTCTGTGCAGAAGCTTTTGAGTTTGATATAGTTCTACTCATTTATGTTTGCTTTTGTTGCCTTTGCTTTTGGTAATTCAGAAATCATTGCCAAGACTGATATTATAAGGAGCTTATCGCACATGTTTTCTTCTAGGAGTTTTGTGGTTTCAGGTTTCAGATTCAAGTCTTTAATCAACTTTGAGTTAATTTTTGTATGCTGTCACATAGTTGTCTGGTTTCATTAATTTGCATGTGGCTGTCCAGTTTTTCCAACACCATTTATTGAAAAAATTGTCCTTTCTCTGTTGTATATTCTTCCCTCCTTTGTCATAAATTAATTGACCATAGAATCATGAATTTATTTCTGGGATCTCTATTCTGTTCCATTTAACCTTAAGTTTTGAAGGATATTTTCATTTGTTAGAATTCTAGATAGTTTATTTTTGTATTTCAGGAGTTTAAAGATATAATTACCTTTGTGGATGTATCTTGCAAGAAGTTACTGTGGCCGAGTTCAAAGAGGGTGTTGCCTGTGTTCTCTTCTATGATTTTGATGGACTCTTGTCTCACATTTAGATCTCTCATCCATTTTGAGTTTATCTTTGTGTATGGTGAAAGAGAGTGGTCCAGTTTCATTCTTCTGCATGTGGATGTCCAATTTTCCCAGCACCATTTATTGAAGAGACTGTCTTTCTTCCAATGGATAGTCTTTCCTCCTTTATCGAATATTAGATGACCGTACATTTCAGGGTCCACTTCTGGGTTCTCTATTCTGTTCCATTGATCTATGTGTCTGTTTTTGTGCCAGTACCACACTGTCTTGATGACCACAGCTTTGTAGTACAACCTGAAATCTGGCATTGTGATGCCCCCAGCTATGGTTTTCTTTTTTCAGAAAGTAAAGTGCAGTTTCTTAGTTTGCTTTCATTTGTGTCTAATCTACTAAATTGTTTGTCACTTCTAGGACCAGCCCTTAAAACTAAGCTGAAACTCACTTCAGGGTCCAAGTCCCTGCTCCACTGTGTTGGGTACACTTGGACCCAAGCTCGAGCTTGTAAATAAACCTTCTTGTGTTTGAAAAAAAAAAATTATATTCTTTTGACTTTTCATAGTTTCTGATGAAAAGTTAGTCATAAATCTATTCTTTTTTCTTTTAGTATAATGTGTGTTTCCCTCCTGCTTTGCTTTTAAGATTTTTTTTCTGGATTTGCAAAGATGTCCCTTTGAATAGTTTTTTTCAAGCTGCTTGAGGTTCACTAGGATTCTTTGACATATATATCATCAATTTTGTAAAATTCTGTCACCATTTCAAATATCACTTCAGACTCATTCTCACTTCTCTTCTTATATGACATTAATAACACAATGTTAAACTGTTTGTCTGTATCCCTCTTGAACTCTGTTTCATTCTTTCCATTTATTTTTTCCTGTACTTATATTTGCATATTTCCTACTGACGTATCTTTGGATTTACTAATTCTGTCTTTTCATTTTTCCAGTCCTACGTAAAACATTTTCAATGAGAGGGGTACCTGGGTGGCTCAGTGATTGAGTGTCTACCTTTGGCTCAGGTCATGATACTGGGGTCCTGGGATCAAGTTCTATATCAGGATCCCCGAAGGGAGCCCACTTCTCCCTCTGCCTATGTCTCTGCTTCTCTCTGTGTGTCTTATGAATAAATAAGTAAAATTTTTTTTAAAAGCCAGAGAAATTGAAATTGTTGCTCTTTCTCCCTCAGAAAAGATTTGTGGTTTGGTCTATTAAACAGACAAGGTGAAGTCCTGATCATCTCAACCCAACTAAGAATGGTGCTAGTTTGAGATTGGCTCACACATTTAGTTAGACTCAATCCATCTGTGTTTCAAATGTCTTGAGGGCTAGGCTTTCTTGTGTTTGTTCCTGACTCTACCCTTCAGTGGAACTCTGAAATTTTACATTGTGTTTCTTGCCCAGCCAATTTCTTGAGCATGGCCTTCCTACAGAAAGACTGGTGGACCTCTGTCTGTCTGCTCCACCCTTAAAGTTCTGGCCTTAGAGATTTGGTTACTTTGCTCTTTAGCTTCCCATGTCATCCAGGTTCAATATTTGGCAAATAGTTTAAAGGGGAAATGATGATAGATAGATAGATAGATAGATAGATAGATAGATAGATAGATAGAAAAATATATTTTTGCATGCCCCCTTCTTCTAATATGACTTGGTCATACTTCTCATATGACTTCTAATATGACTGAGCTGACTTCTCTCCATCTTTGTGACTCAGCCTCTTGTAATACTGCCCCAGCACCCAGCACATATCCTGTGAAAGAAAATAGCTGTTTGATGATTATGTAGATTCTAATTTGTCCATGCCAATCATCATGGATATGAAAAATTCTGGTTTTCCCCTTTACTTTCCTATGACAGCCTTTGTCCAGACTCAGCAAATGCTCCCAGGCAAGAAAATTGCCAGCAGTCTCAGCCCTCTCTCTCTAAAATTTATTTCTTCTAATCTTACATGCTTCTATAGCTTCCCAATGTCTTTATAAATATGATGTCTGTAATCTCTATTCTTTTCTAGTTGTGATAGCTTTCTACTATTATGTCGTATTCAGAAGCATACATGTTCTTGTCTCTAATGATTTTTTAAAATCTTAATGTGTTTTTTAAATTTTTTTATTTGTTTTATTTTAGAGAGTGAGAGCACAAACAGGGAGAGGGAGAGGGGGAAAGAAAATCTCAAGCAGGTTCCATACTTAGCATGAAGCCCAACTTGGAACTCAATCTCACAGTCCTGAGATCATAACCTGAGCTGAAACCAAGAGTCAGATACTTAAATGGACTGAGCCACCCAGGTGCCCTTTTTAACATGTTTTTTTTTAAAACAAAAATATCCTAAAATATTAGTCCAGGTAAAAAAATTTTCTGGAATAGCATAACTTTGATTTTTACATGCAGCTGAAAAGAAAATATGATTTATTTAAATTCACTTTATAGAAAATGTAGATGAGGTATATCAGTTCTATAAATAATGTAGCACAGATTTCTCATGTTCACCCATACTCATTTTTCCTCTATTCTGGGGCACAGAGGAGAGTCCTAATTCCAAGCCTTCAGGTTGGGCCATATGCCTAGTTAAGTCCAATGGGTTACAAGCACAGATGATATTCTGTTCCAGGAAGAGGCATTTAAGAGTGAGTGAGAGTTCTCTCCAGTCTTCCTTTCATGCTAACCAAGGAAGTCACCTATTTGGATATGGAGACACTCAGCCTGGTTCTATAAACGACTACTGGGAAAAGGGAACCACTTTGGAGAGTTCCCAGGCCCACAGTGGACTTTGTATTAGTAAGAAATAATTTCATGTGGGAGTCACTGAGTTTTCTAGACATTCCTACATCTCAGCATAGTCCACCCTATTAAGGTAAATTTAGTAAGACCTAAACTACACAAAGGCATAGCCTTTTCTCTGATGACTGTTTTTTTAAAAATCTCTGAAATTTTAATACTCTAGAAACAATTTTTTTACTACTAGATATGATAGACACTGGTTATCATAATAAATTATTTGTAAAAGATGGTTAGTGAAGAATATCCTTTAATTACATGGTATGGAGTTTCCTTAGGAGCCTTTTTTTTTTTCCATTTTACCCTTGAGGCATAAACATGAAAAGGAAAACTATATCTATTCTGAGCTATGCTATATCATACCTTAAAGTAATTTCAGTGATATAATCTTGCATATTAACATAAGGGACTTTCCAGTCTCAAGAAATTAAAGCTATGTATATAAAGAAGGCAGCAAATTTTAACCTTAAATTTTCCTTTTCTCATCTATCATACCTTACCCTTTAGCTAAGGGCACTTTAGCTAAGAGCGCTACATTTAAACCTCTCCTTCTCAAAGTTATCTTTTCTTTCTCTCTCCCCAACCCCTCCCACCCACGTTAAACCCTACCTGAACCTACTAGGAAAGAACTGCACTGAAGCTATTATTGCCTAATAGTGCCTCCATACTATTCTTCTTGGATAATCTACATTATAATTAGACAAATATATATTATAATCTAAAGGGATAAATCCTACTTATGAAATCCACCATTGCTATCATAAAGGTGAGGGTAAGATTTCAGAAGGGAATATTGAAAATCTCCATTTTCTATCAAAATACTTTTCTTGGGTGGCTACTTACTCAACCTATACATAAAGATCATGCTTGAGTAAAGTCAACTCTCTAAAGCAGGACTGTTGGTGACTGTCTGTGATGGTTAATTTCACATGACAAGCTGAGTGGGCTCCAAGATGCTTAAATATTTGATCAAATGATTCTGGGTATTCCTGTGAGGGCATTTTGGGATGAGTTTAATATTTGAATTGATAAACTGAGTGAAGTAGATCACCTTCCCTGGTGTGAGTAGGCCTCATCCCATCAGTTGAAAGCCTGAATAGAACAAAGGCTGACTCTGTCTACATAAGTGAGAATTTCTCCTGCCTGACTGCCTACAAGCTAGGACATCAGTTTCTTCCCTGCCTTAGGACTCCAGCTAAAACACCAGCTCTTCCTGAATCTTGAGCTTCCTGGCCTCTGAACCAGAAGCACACTATCGGCTCTCCATGTAATGACTGCAAATCATCATATGGGATTTGTCAACCTCTGTAATAGATAAAGATATACAGATATAAACGGAGATGGAGATACAGATCTTCTATTGGTTCTGTTTCTCTGTAGAACCCTATCACACCATTCCCTGGCATTAGAATTACACTCTGTATGTGAACATAACACTTTTGCAGGTCTATGGATCTGATGATTATCCCACCCCCAACAATGGACTGAAAGAAGTTTTCAAGCAGAAGCAATAGCAAAAAAGCCAAGGTAAGCTAAAGAAGCAAACTAGGGAAGGCTTAACATGGTTGGCTGGCTTATTGACCAAAAGTAAATAAATGTTGAAGCAACAGCAGAAAATGAAGACAAGTGAGACCAGAAGAAAGTGAGAAGAAGAAAAAAGTGTCAAAGGAAGAGCTAGCCAGGAAAGGCTGTGGACAGCAGGAATGACAGAGATGAAAAATAACAGTGCTAGTGAGCAGCAAGCCTCCTGAGAAGAGAAAGAATTTCAGGAATATGTGGGAAAAGGCAAAGGAACACAACTTGCAGCTAGAATAGATAAGATGTCTGGAGTTACTGAAGTCTAGCTAAAACCTACATCCACTGTAGGCAGTGGTGAGTATATCAATTAAACTCATGGGGCACCTGGGTGGCACAGTGGTTGAGCATCTGCCTTCAGTTCAGATCATGATCCTTGGGTCCTTTGGATCTGTCACCAAAACCAAAGGCAACAAAAGGAAACATAAACAGGTGAGATTACATCCAACTCAAAAGCTTCTGCACAGCAAAGGAACTCATCAGCAAAATGAAATGGCAACATACTGAATAGAAGATATTTGCAAGTCATATATCTGATAAAGAGTTACTATTCAAAATAGATAAAGAACGCATATGAACTAATAGCAAAAGAAACCTCCTGATTTTAAACTGGACATAAGATTGGGGCACCTGGCTGACTCAGTCAAAAAAGAGTGTGAGACTCTGGATCTAAGGGTTTGTGAATTTGAGCCCCATATTGGGTATAGAGATTACTAAAAAATTTATATATATTCTTTAAAATGGGCATTAGATCTGAATAGACTTTTTTTTTTCTAAAAAAGTTCATCTGTATAGATGATCAACGGCAACATGAAGACGTTTAATGTTGCTAATTATCAGGGAAATGCAAATCAAAACCACAATGAGATATAACCTCACACCTGTTAGAACGATTATTAGAAAGATGAGAGGGTTAAGCATCTGCTTTCAGCTCAGGTCATGATCCCAGAGTCCTGGGATCAAGCCCCATATGGGGCTCCCTGCTCAGTGAGGAGCCTGCTTCTCCTTCTGCCTTTCCCCCTGCTGTGCTTTCTCTTTCTTTCTCTCTCTCTCTCTTCCTCTTTCTCTCTCAAATAAATAAAATCTTTTTTAAAAAGCGAGAAAAAATAAGTGTTAGCAAAGATGGGGAGAAAAGGGAACTCTTGTGCACTACTGGTAGGAATGTAAGTTGGTTCAGTCTCTATGGAAAACAATATGGAGATTCCTCAAAAAATCAAAAATAGAACTACCATATATTCCAGCAATATTTGGATATTTATCTGAAAAAAATGAAAACACTAACTTGAAAAGATATTTGCAGCCCCACATATGCACCTCATTGCAGCAATACCGACACAGCCAAGATATGGATGGAAACAACCTAAGTGTCCACTGATAAATGAATAAATAGGATGTTGTGTATATACAGAAGACAATTCAAACGTAAAAAAAAAAATGAATGAAATTTTGCCATTTGTGACAACATGAAGGGACCTTGAAGGCATTGCGGTAAGTGGAATAAGACAGAAAAATAAACACTGTATGATCTTACTTCTATCTGGAATCTTAAAAAAACTAAGCTTAGAAATACAAAGATAGATACACAGAACAGGTTGGTGGTTTGGTGGGGGTTGAGTGAAGGGAGTCAAATGGTACAGACTTCCAGTTATCAAGTAAAGAAATCTTGGGATATAAGGTACAGCATAGTGACTACAGTTAAAATACTGTATTGCATATTTGACATTAAAAAGAGTAAATCTGGGACACCTGGGTGGCTCAGTGGCTGGGTGCCTCCCTTTGGCCCAGGGCGTGATCCCAGGGTCCTGGGATGGAATCCCACATCGGGCTCCCTGCATGGAGCCTGCTTCTCCCTCTGCCTGTGTGTCTGCCTCTCTCTGTGTCTCTCATGAATAAATAATAAAATCTTTAAAAATAAATAAAAATAAAAAGAGTAAATCTTTTTTAGGGCACCTACGTGGCTCAGTCATGTAAGCTTCCAATTCTTGATTTCAGCTCAGGTCAATGGCCTCAGGGTCCTGAGATTGAGCCCTGTGTCAGAATCCATTCTCACCGGGGAGACTGCTTATCCATCTCCCTCTGCTTCTGTCCCGTGCTTGAGCTCTCATGCTTTTTTTTTTTTTTTAAAGATTGATTGATTGATTGATTGATTGATTGGAGAGAGTGCACAAGCATGAGCTGGGGGCAAAGGGAGGAGTAAGCGGGAGAAGGAGAGAAAGAAGCAGACTCCCCGCTGAGTGTGGAGCCCTAGGCAGATCTTGATCTCAAGACCCTGAGATCATGACCTGAGCCCAAATCAAGAGTAGGAAGTTTAATTGACTGAGCCATCCAGGCACCTCTAAAAAGAGTTAATCTTAAAAGTTTTCATTACAAGATAAAAATATATATGGTGGGATGCCTGGCTGCCTTAGTTAGCAGAGCATGCAACGCTTAATCTCAGGATTGTCAGTTCAAGCCCCACGTTGGGTGTAGAGATTCCTTACAAATAAAAAAAAGTCTTAATTTTGGGGGCAGCCCCGGTGGCACAGCGGTTTAGCGCCGCCTGCAGCCGGGAGTGTGATCCTGAAGACCCGGGATCGAGTCCCACGTTGGGCTCCCTGCACGGAGCCTGCTTCTCCTGCTGCCTGTGTCTCTGCCTCTCTCTCTGTGTGTGTCTCTATGAATAAATAAATTTTAAAAAATCTTATTGTTGTATGGCAACAGATGTTAGCTAGACGTATTGTGGTGATCATTTTGCAATATACACAAGTAATGCTTCATTATGCTGTCCACCTGGAATGTTAGATGTCAATTACACCCCCATTAAAAAATAATAAACATTATCGTGTCTTTCAAAAAAAGAAAAAAGACAACCTTCTTGAGTAGATTTGTATTTTGGCATCTATCACAGGGTATCATAGCTAATTCTACTTGGTTCTCTATTACTGCAAAACAAGCCACCCAAAACCTAGTGATTTCAAACAATGATATATTGTTCTCATAATCCTGTGGGTTTGTCCGTCTGAGTGATTCTTCTGCTGGATTCATCTCGGATCCCTCATGTGTCTGCAGTCATCTGACAATCCTACTCAAGTCCAAGATAACTTTGGTCACATGTTTGGAATGCTAGCATTGGCAAGGCATTTCAGTTTTCCCCATCGGGCCCTTCATCCTCCAGTAAGCTAGACTGGATTCTTCACAACAAGAAGATTCCATAGTTTCAAGTGGACAAATCCCAATACGGAGGCACTTTTTAAGTGTCCATATTGCAGGGGGTCTTCCTTGCTAACGTCCCATTGGCCCAAACAAGTCATATGACCAAATTGAGAGAAGCAGAGAAAGGTCCATAGTGAGGCACAAATACCAGAAGGTTGATTTATCATAAAAACGGACCACACCCACTCTAAATTGAAGAATTTACAATATTAATAGCATTCCCAATACTTCGTACTTGCCTGATGTTCACAGTTCATAATTCACATCTAGGCAGCAGTACTCCCCAAGGAGAATTTTATAAATTCTAGACGTTTCGGGAGTTCTAGTGAAAAAGAGCCTGAGGATGCACATTTGAAATGTATATCGTTTTATCATAAATTATGTACCTTGTATTTTTCCTTTAATACTGTAGTTTGACCATTAGGTTGATTTTTATAAAAATATCTGGTGCAAGTAGGTTGTATTATCCATGAATTTTCTTTAGCAGTACAATTACATTACAAAACACTTGTTAGGTAAGCACTGGTGTGGTCCCATATTTGTGAAACTGACTTCAGTTTAAGGACCAGCCTTCAGTTATTTTCAAACTCTGCTGGCCAGATGGTCACTAAATCACTTTTTTCAATAGTTATTGGTAATTTGTATCTCTGCACGAGACTGTGGGACAAACCACGGTGTGGGGGATGGGGGGGTCTCTGTTGCCTCAGGCAGCAGCGTAAAAATCACCAAACTCCACACTTTGCTTTGCCAGACCCTCCACTTGTCCAAGCCCCCCCCCCCCCCCCCCCCCCCCCCCCCCCCCGCCTCAAGCGCTCCCGTTGGCGCGGTGAGTTTACTTCTAGATCATCGTTCGGACTGTGGACGTGTCACGGAATACACGGGGCTCCTTTCTAGCTCGAGGGTGAATAACAGGACAGGTGGTGCAGTTCCCGGGCCCAGCAGCTGGAAGGGACGCGGCTGCGCTCGGCACCCAGTAGGATGGCCGAGCTCACTGCGGCGGTTGCCCCGGGGCCACCCCTCACCAGGCGGTACCCTCGTCTCTCTCACGCCCACTGCCCCACCCAGGAGGCGGTGAGCCCGGAGCAGATGGCGACTCGCGGGTGCCAGGTGTGCGTGCACCGCGCGGTCCCGGGCACTGGGGTCGCTGGGCCCGGCCGCTGCCCGCCCCGCCCCGCCCCTCCCGGGAGCTCCCCCCCGCCGAGGGCGCCCCCGACCTGGAGGGCCGCGGGGGGTCCCGGGACGGGAGGGACGCGAGCAAGGAGGCCCGGCGCCTGGCCGAGCCCGTGCGTCCCGCGCCCGCCACGTGCCCGCCTCCCCCGCCCCGCCCCGCCCGCGTCCCTGTCCCTGGGCTGCCCACGCGGCCCCGGCGCCCCCTCCTCCCTCTCGCGCCTGCCGTTCGCCGCGCTGGCCTCTGCCCGCTCCCCAGCGGGTCCCTCCCTGGCAGCCGCGCCCGCCCTCGCACAACCTCCAACAGCAGCTCAACTGGTCCGCCAGCGTCGGCCTGGGGTTGCTGCGGTTTGAGCGTTTTTCCAGAAGTGAAAGCGCCTTCCCCCCCGGGCTCCGGCCGCAATTGCTCCGACTTGGCAGTTGGGGGCGGGGTCCCGCGGGTGCGCTCGCGTCCACAGCGCACGCTGGGGTCCCTGGGGGAGCTCCGGGGCCCCGGGGGCGGGGGAGCAGGTGCCCCCACGCCCCAGACGCTTCGCTCCGGGCCTGGCTCCCGCAGTGGCCTGCGGCAAGTCCGAGACCCACGAATCCAAAGGGGACCCCGCGAGCCGAACCCCCCTGCTTCCCAGGGACCGCGCCTGGGCGCAGCGTCCGCCGGTCCCCTGCCTGCCGGAGGCTCCCTCGTCTCCGACCCGACGCCGGGTCTCAATCGCGGGGGCGCCGGGTGCCCCCCTCGGCGAGGGCGCTCGGCCGGGCACCCCGGCGCCTCTGCGACCCCCGCAGCCCCCTCCCCGTCTTTCCGCCCTGGCGAGGGGCGAGGGGGGCACCGGCACTCCGGCCCCTCCGAACCCCTGGGGAGGGGACGCTCGAGGACTCGGGCGCAGGCAACGGCGGCCCCCGCCCGCCGCCCTCTGGCGTCGTCCTCGCCGCGCTCGGCCTCCGAAAGCCGGGGCGGCCGCCGGGTCCGCACGTCGCCTGCGAGCCGGGGGGGGGGGGGGGGGGGGCGCTCCGGACGCAGGGCGCAGAGGGCACGCAGGGGGGCCGGGCGGAGGCGGTGGGCACGAGGGAGGGGCCGCGGCGCTCGGTTCCGGTCAGCGGCGGAACTGGGCACCTCCGCCGGGAGCCGCGCTGGCTCGGGGCGCGGGCGAGGCGCGCTGGGGACTCTCCCCTCCCCCGCGGCAACTTCAAAGGGGCGCCAGGAGCGAGCGCGCCGTGGAGCGCGCGGGGAAGAGGGGACCGGAGGCGGGGTCCTCCCGGGGGCAGCGTGTGCGCGGGGGGGGGGGGGGGGAGACGGGGTCCTCCGGGGGCAGCGTGTGCACACGCGGGGGGGAGACGGGGTCCTCCGGGGGCAGCGTGTGCACACGCGGGGGGGAGACGGGTCCTCCGGGGGCAGCGTAATGCGCGGGGGCGGGGGGGGGAGACGGGGTCCTCCGGGGGGCAGCGTGTGCACACGCGGGGGGGAGACGGGGTCCTCCGGGGGCAGCGTGTGCACACGCGGGGGGGAGACGGGGTCCTCCGGGGGCAGCGTATGCGCGGGGGCGGGGGGGGAGACGGGGTCCTCCGGGGGCAGCGTGTGCACACGCGGGGGGGAGACGGGGGTCCTCCCGGGGGCAGCGTGTGCGTGGGGGGGCAGGGGGAGGCGGGGTCCTCCCGGGGGCAGCGTGTGCACGCGCGGGGGGCGGCGGGGTCCTCCCGGGGGCAGCGTGTGCGTGGGGGGGCAGGGGGAGGCGGGGTCCTCCCGGGGGCAGCGTGTGCACGCGCGGGGGGCGGCGGGGTCCTTCCCAGGGGCAGCGTGAGCGCGCGCGGGGGGTGGGGCCCTTCCCGGGGCAGCGTGAGCGCGCGCCGAGGGCCGGGGACGTCTTTCGGGGGCGGCGTGTGCGCTCTAGGAGCGGGGCGGGGGCGGGGGCGGGGGCGGGGGCAGGGTGTGCGCGCGGGCGCGCGTCTGCAGCTCCTTCCCCGGTCGTAAAACCTCAGCGGAAGACGGGTGTTAAAATGCTGCTGACAGGATCGCCTGAAACATGTTTACAGTAGGAAAGACTTTCCTCCGCAAGCACCGCCTGAGTCGATTCCAATTTATTTCCTCCCTGTAACTGTGATCGAAAGGCGAGGCGCGGCGGCGGGAGGCCGAGCACCATCACCGAGGCCGCGTCCTCGCCGAGCCCAGCGCCCGGGCAGTGCCCAGCCTGCGCCACCGAGCGAGGCGTCCCGGCCCAGGGAAACCTTTTTTCTTTTTTTTTTTTTAAGGAGGAGCGGCGGCCTCTGCGCATCCTTAAGTAACGCGCGCCCGTTGCTCCAAAGCCGCTGTCCAAAACCGAGAGCGGCTGCCTGGGGGGCTGCGTGCCGGCTCGTGCCCGCGGCAGCAAGACGATAGGGACGTGGTAACTGATCACGTCCCGGGTTCGGTGACTGTGTCCAAACGGGAGGCTAACCTCGGCTTCCCCGGCCTCTGCGAGCATCTGACGAGGGGACAGGAGGCGGTGGTTGGCTGCCTTTAGTTTTGATTTATGGGGGGGAAAATCCTCTGAATTCGCCGACACACCCTATTAACCGCTGATCGTTTAAACTGCTACCTAAGAAAGGCAGAGTCGTGGAGGTTGACAGGGGTTCGGGAGGAGGCGGGCAGGAAGAGAGAAGCCTGACCATCCCCACGTTTTTCCCACGTCTGGGCGCGCGCAGGGAGGCTCGGCGCTGCCACCTGGCGGCTGCTGCTCCGCAGACCGGGAGCCCGCGGGCGGCGGAGCAAGCCCAGACTCCCGGGGGGTGGGGGGGGTGGGGGGTGCCGGGCCTGGGCCTCGGGACGAGGAGAAGCTCGAATGCAAGCTTCAGATCTACGTGACCCAGGCAAAAATTCGTCGTCTCTAGGAAATTGGGAAGGAAAGCAAAAGGGGGATGGTAATGCCATAAAGCGGTTACTTTTAATCTCGCCAGGCGCTAGCTACCCGATGGTTGGGAGGGGAGATAAAGTGGTCAAAATTATTAGAAATTCTTACCCCTCAGCTTCTTCTAAGAGTAAAAATAAATCACGATTTCATTTTGCACCAGACTCCCTATTTTGGTATTTTGAAAATAAGAGTCACTGACATATGTTATTTTTTCAATGTAAACCCTGAAAAGGGTAAGTCCAGTCCTAATAAAACATGGGCCCAAAAGGATGAGTGGAAGTTGTATCTGCCAACTTGAGAAGTAAATCAGCCTCCTCTGGAGGGTTCTTTTCCCTCAAGTGTGGAACTGAAAACCCTGGGCCTTTCAGTTGACAAAGTCCAATGACATCAAGTTTCCCAGGGCTGCTTCTAAACTAACACAGGAGGGGAGGGGAGCCGAGGAGGGTGTCCCCACCCCCTCTGTTTCATTTGAACTGAATACTTGTCAGGTTAGACCAGCTCCCACAGTCATGGTTTCTATAGCCAAGGCAAGGCAAAATCTTGCAAATCAGTGCAAATCCAAGAGATTTGTTAAACTAATTTCCCTTCGGCGCCCTGCCCCCACGCTATAGGAATATATTCAGCAGTGGGAGAGAATCTGACTTCCATCTATACCCCATACCATTCTATGGATGTGAGATTTTATGTTGTGCAGGTGTGAGAGCAGAAGAAATGAGTTAGCAGATACTACATTACATCTCAAACAGAATTCCATTATTTTAGAGAAAATAAGATAATTTACCTTAATTCAAAATTGGAAATGTCTAACAGCAGTACCAATGAAGACAATTGTTTATTATTCTATAACAGGATTTTTTTTTTTGCAAAATTATCTTGATTTTCTGTTAATATGGCTTAAAGAGTAGCATTAAGAATTACTTCATGTACTGCAAAGCCAGCAGAGGGAACACTGAGTACTGATTTAGTAGAGGCCACCAAATATCTGGTATTTGGTGGAAAAATGTCAGTAATGGGGAACTGGTTACAAAACATATGAATTTAGGTATTAAGAACACAGAAATCTTTTCCCATTGCTTGGTTTTCAGAGGCCCAATACATTCCAGCATGCACATGTTTACTGAGTTGGTGAGAAAGGTGACTTTAAGAAAAGCTAAATGTCTTACATTTGAAAAGAAATACTCACATGGAAGAACAAATGTACTTTAGAAGTCTGAGCGTCATATATACATTTTCACATTATAAAGTCAATGGAAATGACTAATACCATATTTCTTCAGTTCTGAGAACTCCTTTTCACTTCCAACATCTGTGAAATAAACAGGGGCAGGCTGATGTCTCTTTGGCAGTTATCTTTCCTTACTTGCATGGAACGATGGTGTATCTTTTTTTTTTTTTAAGATTTTATTTATTTATTTATTCATGAGAAACAGAAGGACAGAGAGAGGCAGAGACACAGGCAGAGGGAGAAGCAGGCTCCATACAGGGAGCCCGATGTGGGACTTGATCCCGAGTCTCCAGGATCAGGCCCTGGACTGAAGGCGGAGCTAAACTGCTGAGCCACTGGGGCTGCCCACGAAGGTCTATCTTAAAATCCACTGGATTTGTTAAAATCCAAAAATACATCTTGTAATATGTAATAGAAATAGATCAGTGGCCTTTTTTTTTTTTTTTTTTTTAGTATCTACTTTGGAAAAAAAACCTATGTGCAGGGTGCCTGGCTGGTTCAGTCAGTGGACCCTGAGACCCCACATTGAGTGTAAAGATAACTTAAGAATAAAAATCTTAAAAATAAATAAGTGTGCTTTAAAGATAAACAAAATTACTAGGGCTACTTTGATTAAATCCCACTTTTCCCCATCGTTTTCAGCGGTGAAAGCAGGACTGGTTCTAGAAATGTCATCAGTTATGTTGATAGTCACCCTGACCGAATTATCACAAACTAGCTACATTCTCAAATCATGAGTTGGTACAAATCTCAAAATATAGTATTTATTCTCTCTTTTTTTTTATTCAAGTGAAGATACTGATTTTATAAATAATAGGCCTCTTAGAGTAATTTTTGATGTCAGAGTATAACATTTAGGGTTGTTCAGGTGTTTTGATGTGCATACCAAAGAAAATAAAACACATGATGACACACCCAACTTTGTTACATGCAAAAAAAAGATGCCTGTGGGTTTTTGTTTGTTTCAGATTTGTTCCCCCTTCTAAAAGAAAAAGTATATAACTTGGGTAGCTAATGGTCAAAGATTACTTGCTTTTACTCACAACATTCTTGCTCGTGATTGATCCTTACAGATCCAGTCAGATGTCTCCAAAGGGTGTTCTTTCCAGTAAAATTCTAAATCGGACAACCTGGGCCTCTGGCCAGCCTACATACTTTAAAAGTTTGACAAGATAAATAGAAATCTGCTGCCTAGCACTAGTTTGATCTGAATCAAAAGCTTACTTAATTATGTTGGGTTGGCCCTATCTAACCACCACCTATCCCTGGCCTATAGAAAAACAGTTTATTATTACAGCATTAAAAAAGACCAATTTTTACCAAAACTCTAATTTTCACACTTTGGAATGGAGGTAATTTTTGTGGCCAAATAAACATGTATCTGATTACCTATGTACCTGTTCTCTGCCAGATTCTCCACAACACTCTTCACAAAGTTCCTTTCGTTTAAAATCATTAAGACCACAGGATTGCCACTGTTGTCCTTGGACAGTTCACATCATGTGATATGTGATTACTTTTGAAAATGGCTCAGTCAGTAGAGCGAGCTACTCTTGATCTCAGGGTCCTGAGTTCAAGCCCCACCACAGTGGGCGTGGAGCCTATTTAAAAAAAAGAAAAAAGAAAAAATTCAGTGACCATCCCCAACTTTGATCTCTTGGACAACAACATGCTGCTACTACTAGAAGGAGTGTCTCTGGCATTTGAATTACCAACAGAGGGATAAGAGCATTCACTGAGGGCTTATTATGCATCAAACTCCTGGAACCCTCAAGACAACCCTATATAAGGTAGCTCCTAGTGTTCCCATATCACAGATGAGGAAAACTGAGACTTAACCATCTCTACAGAGTACAAAAACAGTAAGAGGGACTGACATCCAGGTCTAATATAAATCCAAGGGCTCCAGTGTGTTCTGCTACCAGTTACACCATGTCCTTTCCCTTAGCTCAATTTGATTCAAGTAGCATATAAGTAACATCGGAGGAATACATAGGAGAAAATATATGTAAAGGGAAAGTAAGAAGGGTTGAGGGGTGGGGAGAAAGTGCAGCACTTTAATTTTGAAAAATATGGGAAACGAGTATTTAGAAAGTAAAAAAAACGATCCCAATCCTTTACTCGTCGACATTACCATCCTGTACAAAAACCCTATGGAAATTCTCCCCTTGAGTTAAGTATGGAATACTGCATAATGTGTTCCAACGGAAAGCTCCCCTGTTTGGGCCATCCAGGATTTATAGAGGAGTTTTAAATCATTAAGTAACCATAGTTAACCCCTGCTTGGTTAAGAGAGCAAGCAATTACTGCAAAAATTCCTCTTCTCTGCTTTCCACAAACAGCACACACACAAAAAAATTGCTCTGAAGGGATCTACACAATACATCAACATCTGTGCTGTACCTAGAGCTGTTAAAATAATTGTGATGACAGGTGTCTAGGTACCACTTTCTTAATGGTTTTCAATATCCATTGATTTATTGTTGTGGCTTTCCTTCCCCCCTTTTACATCCTTGGCTTTATGAAGGATCCGAGGAACAGATTTTGCACTAGAGGCTGATTCTTTATTCCAGTACTGAAAAGAACTAATAAAAATAATCACTTGGCTTTTAAGCAGAAAGCTTCCATTTACAGTATTTCACCCTTACCCCCCTCCCCACTTCCAAGCCCCTTGTTATCTAACATAATGGTTAGAATACATTTCCGTCTCTCCCCTTAATAATTTCATGCATTAACATCCTCTTTACACACCACACACACACACACACACACACGCACGCGCGCGCGCACACACACACACACACACACAGAGCAAAAGGAAAAAAAGGCAGCAGAAATCTCAGCTGTACTTCTAGCCCTTTTAAAAAGTTTGCTCTCTAAATTGGAATGAGGTCAGATTTGGAGCTTCTCATTGCACGCGGAGATTATTATTGCATCGGGTTCCAAGCCAATGGGAAGGCCGGGGGCGGGGCTTGGCACGAGGAAGCAGCGGCTGATTGGCCGTGGCCAGGACTGTGAAAGGATAAAGAGGCGCGAGGCGGAATTGGGGTCTGCTCTAAGCTGCAGCAAGAGAAACTGTGTGAGGGGAAGAGGCCTGCTTCGCTCCCGGGTCTCTAGTTCTTGCACGCTCTTTAAGAGTCTGCACTAGAGGAACTCTGCCATCACCAGCTCCCTTCTTGCAGAAGGGAGGGGGGAAACATACATTTATTCATGCCCGTCTGTTGCACGAAGGCTTTTTGGCTTCCTACCTTGCAACAAAATAATTGCACAAACTCCTTAGCGCCGATTCCGCCCACAGAGAGTCCTGGAGCCAGAGTCTTTTTTGATTTGCATTGTAGGGAAGGGACTAAGTGATAGAGACTATGTCGCTTTCCTGAGCTCCCGAGAGCGCTCGTGAACTGGAATCAACTGCTTCAGGGGAAGAGAGAGAGAGAGAGAGAGAGAGGAGGAGAAAAAAAAAAAAAAGAGAGAGAGACTTGCCTGGGAGGCGGCGAGAAACTTGCATTGGGAGCTTCAGCAGCAGCGTTCAAGAAACTCCTCCACTTAGCACGGTCTCCAGACTCCGAGCCGAGAGACGGCGCAAACTGCGGCGCGGTGAGAGCGAGAGCGAGGGCGAGGGCGAGGGCGAGGGCGAGCAGAGAGGGAGGGCGCCTCTCCAGCCTGGGAACTACAACTCCTCTGCGAGAGGCAGCGCGCTCCTTCCCCGCGTCTCCTGGAGACTTTTCTCCCCGCGCCCGGCGCCGGCCCGGCCAGGACTGGGGGGGCCCGCACGGCCGCCGCGCGCGCGCGTCCTCCGCTCGGCGTGTGCTGCGCCCGGGGAGCCGGCAGGGCCCGGCGATCGCGCCGCGGCCGCCGCGAGGGTGTGAGCGCGCGTGGGCGCCCGCCGAGCCGGGGCCATGGTGCAGCAAACCAACAACGCCGAGAACACGGAAGCGCTGCTGGCCGGCGAGAGCTCGGACTCGGGCGCCGGCCTGGAGCTGGGCATCGCGTCCTCCCCCACGCCCGGCTCCACCGCCTCCACGGGCGGCAAGGCCGACGACCCGAGCTGGTGCAAGACGCCGAGCGGCCACATCAAGCGGCCCATGAACGCCTTCATGGTGTGGTCGCAGATCGAGCGGCGCAAGATCATGGAGCAGTCGCCCGACATGCACAACGCCGAGATCTCCAAGCGGCTGGGCAAGCGCTGGAAGCTGCTCAAGGACAGCGACAAGATCCCGTTCATCCGGGAGGCGGAGCGGCTGCGCCTCAAGCACATGGCTGACTACCCCGACTACAAGTACCGGCCGAGGAAGAAGGTCAAGTCCGGCAACGCCAACGCCGGCGCGGCGGCCGCCGCCGCCTCCAAGCCCGGGGACAAGGGCGACAAGGTCGGTGGCGGGGGCGGCCACGGGGGCGGCGGCGGCGCGAGCGGCGGCGGGAGCGGCGGCGCGGGGGGCGGAGGCGGCGGCGCGAGCGGCGGCGGCGCCAACTCCAAACCGGCGCAGAAGAAGAGCTGCGGCTCCAAGGCGGCGGGCGCGGGCGGCGGGGGCGGCAAGCCGCACGCCAAGCTCGTCCTGGCGGGCGGCGGCGGCGGCGGCGGGAAGGCGGCGGCCTCGTCGTTCGCGGCCGAGCAGGCGGGGGCCGCGGCCCTGCTGCCCCTGGGCGCCGCCGCCGCCGCCGCCGCCGCCGCCGCCGCCGACCACCACTCGCTGTACAAGGCGCGGACTCCCAGCGCGGCGGCCGCGGCCTCGGCCTCGGCCTCCGCCGCCGCCGCCGCCCCCGCCCCGGCCGGCCTCGCGGCGCCCGGCAAGCACCTGGCCGACAAGAAGGTGAAGCGCGTGTACCTGTTCGGCGGCCTGGGCGCCGCGTCCTCGTCGCCCGCGGGCGGCGTGGGCGCGGGCGCCGACCCCAGCGACCCCCTGGGCCTGTACGAGGAGGGCGGCGCGGGCTGCTCGCCCGACGCGCCCAGCCTGAGCGGCCGCAGCAGCGCCGCCTCGTCGCCCGCCGCCGGCCGCTCGCCCGCCGACCACCGCAGCTACGCCAGCCTGCGCGCCGCCTCGCCCGCCCCGTCCAGCGCGCCCTCGCACGCGTCCTCGTCCCACTCGTCCTCGTCCTCGTCGTCGGGCTCCTCGTCCTCCGACGACGAGTTCGAGGACGACCTGCTCGACCTGAACCCCAGCTCAAACTTTGAGAGCATGTCCCTGGGCAGCTTCAGCTCGTCGTCGGCGCTGGACCGGGACCTGGACTTTAACTTCGAGCCCGGCTCCGGCTCGCACTTCGAGTTCCCGGACTACTGCACGCCCGAGGTGAGCGAGATGATCTCGGGAGACTGGCTCGAGTCCAGCATCTCCAACCTGGTCTTCACCTACTGACGGGCGCGCGCGCGGGCCGGGAGCAGCGGGCCGGGGCCGGGGCCGGGGCCGGGGCCGGGGCCGGGGCCGGGGCTGGGGGGCGGGGGGGCAGGCGAGGAGGAAGGAGGGAAGAAACGAAACGGAGCGCGAGAGAAGCGGACAGACGAAGAGCTGGAAGAGAAAAGGGAAAGAAAAAAAGTAAAGAGGAAAAGGAAAAGGAGAAAAAAAAAAAAAGTGAGCAGGGCCGGCGCGGCCGCCCGAGAGCGGAGCGCGGCGGCGTTTGGGGGACCCGCGCTCCCATCCCCCACCTGCGCGGCCGCCGGGACGCGGCGGGGGCGGCGAGGGGGCTCGGGGGGAGGGGGGCGACCTTTCATTGTTGTTCGTGATGTTGTTGTCGATGGCAAAAAAGCTACTCGGAGTTTCCTCCCCTTTGCCCGAAGAGACGCCACCCCCCACCCCCCACCCCCCACCCCCCGACTCCCCACTCCCAAGGAGCTTCCGGACTCGTCTGCTGCAGCCCCAGCAGGAAGCCGACTCGGTCGTCCTTTTTTTCTAGAGACTGAAGGAATCTCGTCCCTTTCTCATCGCCCCCAGTCCCCCACCCCCCACTTTGCTGTTTTCGCTTTTATTTTATCTCATTTCTTGGTCAAGAGAGGAGGGAAAAAAAAAAAAGAAAAGAAAAAGAAAAGAAAAGAAAGAGCCCAGCGCGCCCCCGCCCGCCCCCCCGTGAAGAAGCCCCGAGGCTCCGGGCGTGGAGTTGGACCCGCGGCGGGGGGGGGTTCGCGCGGGCCGGAGCGCCGGGCCCGAGGCTCCACGCTGGCGGATTCCCGTTTTGGGTTTTTTTTTTTTTTTTTTTTTTTTGGCTCCTGTTTCCCTTTCTTTCCCCCCCTCTTTCTTTCCTCCTTCCTTTTTTGATTTTTCCTTGCCCCCGCCCGCAGCCGGAGGAGGAGGAGGAGGAGGAGATGATGCGGGGCGCCCGGAGAGCCCCCGGCGAGGGGCGCGCGCGGGGCGGGCGCAGGGGGCAGGGCGGGGGCGGCGGAGGAACTGGGACGGATTTGCACGTTCTGGGGCAGGTGGCGCGTCCCGCCGGGCCCGGCCCCGGCCCCCGCCCCGCGCGTCCCCGACCTCGAGCGGTGGGACGCGGCCCGCGGGTGCGCAGAAGCGCGGACTGGGCTGTGGCCGCGGTGCCCGGGGGGGGCCGGGCCGGGGCGGGGAGAGAGGTTTCGGGCGGTGGGGGGGGAAAGAAGAGGTTTTTTTTCTTCTCTTAAAATCGGAATCGTGATGGTGTTGGATTATTTCACTGGTGGGGTTAATATAGCATGTTATCCTGTCTATCTTTTAAAGATTTCTGTATAAGACTGTTGAGCAGTTTTTAAAATAGTGTAGGATAATATAAAAAAGCAGATAGATGGCGCTATGTTTGATTCCTACAACAAAATTATCACCAGCTTTTTTTCATTCTTAACTCTTTAAAGGATTCAAACGCAACTCAAATCTGTGCTGGACTTTAAGAAAAAAAAAAACCACAATTCAGGACCAAATTTTTTCTCAGTGTGTATGTGTTTATTCCTTATAGGTGTAAATGAGAAGACGTGTTTTTTTCCCTCACCGATGCTTCATCCTCGTATTTTTTTTTCCTTGTAAATGTAATCAGATGCCATTTTATATGTGGACGTATTTATACTGGCCAAACATTTGTTTTTTCTTATTTTGTCCCTTTTTTATTTTAACCTTTCGTTGGCTTTCTTTTCTTTTTTACTTCCTTTATTTCTTCCTTCCTTTTTTTTCCTTTTCTTCTTTTTTTTTCTTTCTTGCTTTCTTTTTCTTTTTCTTTTTTTTTTTTTTTTTTGGTAGTTTGTTGTTACCCACGCCATTTTACGTCTCCTTCACTGAAGGGCTAGAGTTTTAACTTTTAATTTTTTATATTTAAATGTAGACTTTTGACACTTTTAAAAAACAAAAAAAGACAAGAGAGATGAAAACGTTTGATTATTTTCTCAGTGTATTTTTGTAAAAAATATATAAAGGGGGTGTTAATCGGTGTAAATCGCTGTTTGGATTTCCTGATTTTATAATAGGGCGGCTGGTTAATATCTCACACAGTTTAAAGAATCAGCCCCTAATTTCTCCATGTTTACACTTCAATCTGCAGGCTTCTTAAAGTGACAGTATCCCTTAAACCTGCCACCAGTGTCCACCTTCAACCCCAGTCTTACAAAAAAAAAGGGGAGGAGAATTAGCCAAACACTGTACGCTTTTAAGAAAAGACAAAATTTTTAAGTAAAATACTGTTGTGTCCAGAGGCTTTAAAACTGGTGCATTTACAGCAAAAAGGGATCCTGTAGCTTTAACTTGTAAACCACATCTTTTTTGCACTTTTTTTATAAGCAAAAACGTGCCGTTTAAACCACTGGATCTATCTAAATGCCGATTTGAGTTCGCGACACTATGTACTGCGTTTTTCATTCTTGTATTTGACTATTTAATCCTTTCTACTTGTCGCTAAATATAATTGTTTTAGTCTTATGGCATGATGATAGCATATGTGTTCAGGTTTATAGCTGTTGTGTTTAAAGATTGAAAAAAGTGGAAAACATCTTTGTACATTTAAGTCTGTATTATAATAAGCAAAAAGATTGTGTGTATGTATGTTTAATATAACATGACAGGCACTAGGACGTCTGCCTTTTTAAGGCAGTTCCGTTAAGGGTTTTTGTTTTTAAACTTTTTTTTGCCATCCATCCTGTGCAATATGCCGTGTAGAATATTTGTCTTAAAATTCAAGGCCACAAAAACAATGTTTTGGGGGAAAGAAAAAAAAGAAAAAAAAATCATGCCAGCTAATCATGTCAAGTTCACTGCCTGTCAGATTGTTGATATATACCTTCTGTAAATAACTTTTTTTGAGAAGGAAATAAAATCAGCTGGAACTGAACCCTAAATCTCGACTTTTGTCATTATTATGCTCAAAGCCTAAGGGTGGGAGGGCCCTCTCCGGTAGAAGCCACCCCATCCGCCTTAGCTCTGAAACGAGTAACTCCTCCGGGGGCAGCCTGTTAAATGCTGTTTTACTGAGGAATATGAAGTTCCTCTGGGCCAGATTTGGCCTGCCCTGACCCCGAAATGACGACGTCAGCTGAATATGTGTCAACTCTACATGCTTTCTAGGAATTTTCTGAGTTTGCCACATTTAAATAAATACCCTTTGTCTTAAAATTTTAAGAACAGTGGGGGAAGGGCGGTGCGGATCAGATTCTTTACAGATGAAAACTGATGTGTATTTTTAACCTTCTGTTCCTAAAGCTTCACTTCCCCAGAGTTACCACCCGGCAGTGGCTAGAATCGCTTCACACACGGATGAAGATCAAATAAGCCTGTTACATTATCTATTAATATATTGTGAGAGGAGGAAGCCATCACTACTTTCAAAATGGGAAAGTTGCATAAATTTTTTCCCTCCAAAGCAAAGAGGTTCACATGGTGCTCAAAATCTCCCATTCTGTGCTATGCCCATTTTGTGGGTTATTAAACGTAAGAGAAATGCAACAATAAGGATGTCCTGGAGAAGTTGGCTCCCTGAGGGCTGAGAGGAAATCCAGCCCTACCCCCCCCCCCCCCCTTGGATCTGTGAATAGCACGCATTCAGCTAGTGGAGATTTATACTTTTTATATGCATCTGGCACAGCAGTATTATTGAGACCTGTTTGCAAGGAGTAAAAAAAAAAAAAAAAACATTAGTCCTTGGTTTGGAACCTGCAACTTGCTAAATAGCAGTATTTCCTGTCTGCTTTGGGAGTTAACTATTGCCATTAACAAAACCCATCCAGGCTTCCAAACTTTTGTTAATTAAAAATGTGTGCTTTGTGTGTCTTCGAGTTCCTTAGCACCGGAGAGAAGGGGTTAATGAGCAGAAAGTGTTTGGAAATAACCCTTTAACCGTCAGGATTGAAGGGAGTATCCTTCATCCCAGGAGATTCTTGGAGACTAGTACAAAACAAGCATTTTTATTTTACTTTTTTTTTTTTTTTTTTTTTTTGTCCAGTGAAGAGCAGTAATGCCTACCTCCAAAGTAGTCTAACTGTTGTGTTACAATATAACTTCACATTTAAAAAATGATTATAGCTACTAGTTTACAATTTTTTCTTGTATTTTGCTAATATGGTTTTAATTGCATTTGTGTTCTGCAATTTTAAGACCTCATTTTTTTAGGAAGAACTTAAGATACCATGGCATCTTGAAGTCTCTTCAAAAGCTTTTGCAGAAGGAGGGAGGACTCCTTTTTTATAAAGTGCTTGAATTTAATTTTTGTTCACTGTAGTTAGGATAATGTGCTAGTTTTAGTTTTTTCGGATCCAAGATATCAAAACCTTGACCTTAAAATGAAGCATATGTGATGCACTTTTTTTACATTCTATTTTGTAGGGTTCTCCTTCCAGAGCTATGTATTTCCCCTTCATGTTCCATGTAAGGGCAGATGCTTTGAGTATTTTCTTTACGAATTTTGATAATGTTCCTTTAAAAATAAAGGCTCAAATGTGTATGTCTTCCTAGCAGGTGATAGAGTAAATGTAAGAAACATTTTTGTACTTTCCTCTGAAGCAGTTCTCATTCATAAGGGATACTACCGCGTTGGGTGGTACAAGGCATAATAAGCCTGAGAAACCAAACAGTTTAGTATGGCCTTTTCTTTCAGGAAATTTGGATGAACAGCATACGTTTCAGATTTTAAGACTATCAAACCATTTTTCTTTAAATCCACTGCTTCTGGCCCTTTGGCTCCAACAGAAATGTGAATCAGTAATAGACTTGCTGATGCAAGTTTTGTCACTTCCTAGCTGAGTACCTGTAAGTGCCAAGAAAAAAACACAGAGCATGTAAGCTGATCCGGTAGGCTGAATGCCTAAAATGGCTTCTTGGATTTGTGATCCAAATTCTCTGGGGACTGGGGATGAGGGTGCTGGAGACATTAAAGGGATTCTGAAGAAAGTGAAAGCAAAGGGTTGGAGAGTGGACAGCAACAGAAGTTACTAAGTATTTCCTGTATTTATAGGGTGCTCGTGAATTAGAAACTGTGGTTTGGGGAATGCTAAGGGTCAGAATGCTTAGTCATAAATTTAGAACAATTTAAGGATCCCAAGGAAGCATTGGAAAGATCCCTATGTCCAGGAAAACTAAATTCTGCTAGAAATACAAATCCATCTTACCTATTTGGATTTCTCAAGTGGAAGGTTGGTATATGCTTTATTCTCCTTGTGATTTTGTTTTATGCCCTTTCTCTTATCATTTGAGGCCCACAAACTGCTTTTTTAAACCATATTGTTAACATCTAACCTTACCCCTCCTGTCCATCCTGGGAAATTATCTCCATATTCATTTCTAGGTGTTTACTCTCGCTGTCTTTGAGAAACTAAAAAAGGGTGGAAGGAGGAAGCATCTGTAGGCATCTGCCTCGTGTTTTCAGACTCTCCTAAAAATCTACCAGATAACCCTTCTATCCAGGATAGAATGCAAAATTCACATGCTGCTGCTTAAGGCTCTGCACAGAATGGTTTTAGCCCGCCTTTCCAGTTCTCCAGAACTCCCAAGAGAGCCAAACTGGTCTCTCTATTAGACTGGGATATTTGGAGGACTGAAACCAGGCCTTAAATACTTCTGGTATCCCCAAATGTGCCTGGTTGGTTGCATAGAATAAATGTTTTACTTACTGACTTTACATTTACATTATTTCAATGGGGGTCTTAAGAGCTTCCAAAATGCTTTTGCATATTAGCCTGCTTGCTATAGCAGCTGTGGTAAGGGTCCTTGGATTTAAGGAACACCAGGCTCAGAATTCTAGCTTAGGGACTCTAATCAAATTTCTCAGCCTCTTTACACCTCAGTATTCTAAACTGTTAAACAGGAAGAAGACTTTATAACATACAAAGCCATTGTGAATGTGGAGGAAAATTACATATGCAGAATTCCTGCTGTAATGCCTAGCCTACTGTGTGGGCTCATTAAATGCTAGTTCCTTACCTTCTGGGTGGTTATATTAAAAAAAAAAAAATGTAGCACATGTACAAGCCTACTACAGTGCTGGCAACATACAAGACCCTAAGTTAGGGATCCCTGGGTGGCTCAGCGGTTTGGCGCCTCCCTTCAGCCCAGGGCCTGATCCTGGAGACCCGGGATCGAGTCCACGTTGGGCTCCCTGCATGGAGCCTACTTCTCCCTTTGCCTGTGTCTCTGCCTCTCTCTCTCTCTCTCTCTCTCTCTCTCTCTCTCTCTCTGTGTGTCTCATGAATAAAAATATAAAATCTTAAAAAAAAAAGACCCTACGTTCTTAAAAATAAATCCCCCAGAATCAGTGTCTTCCAGTCTGATACATGAACCCCTTCATCAGATTTACCTGGAAATTCTTGTTAAGGGCAGAGATTATAAAGATGATCAGACTTGGGTAGGTCCCTAACACATACCCCCCATATATTTCCACTAAATATGAGTTTGAGAATCCTTGACCCCCATCCCTGCGAGGATGGTATTTTAGCTGCTTCTCCCAATAAATATGCAGCAAGGGATTATCACTCCCTTTTGTTAGATGGAAAAATTGAGTTCTGAGTAGTTCAGTGACTGCTCTGAGGTCCTGAGGTCAGAAGTGAGAGACAGGGCATGGGAACTCCTTGAGTCAGTAGTTCTGGTGTCCATACTAGACGTCATCTCCACTTCAGTAACAGAGAAAACAGACTTTAGCCAAGGCCTTAGGCCTGTGAGCCAGGATTCGTCAGCCCTGCGATTTGCTATGCACTTCCCAAGGATGTCCTCCTACCATCCTGGTTGAAAGAGCAAGAGCAAGTGATGATGAGCTAGTTTGAATATCTGCGTATATTCCAGTTCAACAAATGTGCTCAATGAAAGATGAACTCAGGGACTGAGGTTTGGAAGGAGTAACAGACAGAGGAGAGAAAGGTATAAAATACAGTGAGTGAAATTTCTGTGTGGTTGCCTAAAAGGCAGAGAAATTCCAGCTAGTGAGAAAATTGGAAATTATTCAGAGGGAGGCACTCAGCCTGTAGAGAGAGGGCTACAAGCTACCCATTATATCCTAATGAGATTGACCGTTGGCTACAGTTAACTTGAAGGGTTTTATGGTTTCCTGCATGTGTTGTTTTCCTTCTCGATGTTAAAAAGAAGAAGAAGAAAAAAAAAAAAGCCTCGCATCACCAAGCGGTATTTCCCTGGGGGCTGTTTGGGGCGGGGGCTGCATGTTGGTTTGTACCTTAGTTAACAATGCACCTCCATACATGGATGTCAGTGGGTACAGGTGATGATAAATTCCACCCATTTTATTTTCTTCCGACACTTTCAATTCAAGGCAATTGGTTTATGGAGGACTGCCAAACAGGCCTAAGTCAAGTCATAGCAGGAAGATTCACGTAGGGCCTTCCTCTAACCCTGCACATTCTTTGTCGAAGGACAAAGTTGTAGCTCATCTGTGTGCCAAGACACAGAACTGCTTTGCACCACACACTTAAGGCATTCAAATGATATTCCATGTGTGGTGGCTTTTTGTTTTTTTAAGGGTAGAACATAAGAATCAAATGAAACATCATCATCATGTAGCCTGCTTGGTTCCTTAGATATTTTCCCCAATACATAATTCCTTGGACCAGTTTCTAAAGACAACGAATGTGCCGTTTCCTGACACAATCTACAGTTGAAAGACAGGAGGCACATGAAAACACTATTATCCTTGGTCGGTGCTTGGGGTAGCGAATGCCCAGCAGTGTAGCGCGATGACTGGCTCAAGTGTATGGTGCATGTAACTGCTTTTCTGAGAGCTAAGCAGCCAAGTCTTGTTTAACAATCAATTAGCCCCAGCTGCAGATGTAGTTAATTGCCATTTTCCTACCAGTGCTTGTCCTAACTTCCCCAGCTCCAACACCTAAAACCTGTGAAAATACCTCTTCTGGAACTCCTGACCTTCATCGTGGCCTCTGCTTTTTCCTCTACTAATTCCCACACTCTCTATGATATGGCCCTTTTATCTCTCTTGTTTGCCAATCCCCTGAAACACTGAATAATTTATTTGAAGTTCCTGGGAAGTTGTGGGACTTTCGTCTAAAAACACATTGCACTTTGTTCTTACCCCTGGCAGGAGTAGATCCAGAAGCCTGTCTTTGAAAGAAGGGATGCTAAATACATTTGAGGACTTGCTAACTGTTTTATTTTGGGGGTGAGCACCCCGTGAATCCAAAAATTGGAGGAAAGAAAAAAAAAACGGGTGGAAGGAGGAGGTGTTGCTGAAGGTGAAAAGTACCTTGCATTTCCCCAGTTGGGTCCCCGGAAGACAATTTCCAAAATCACCTCTCAAGATGTTAATAGGTGTGCTGTGAACACATACCTTGTAGTCAAGCAGGTTAAAATATATTGGTTAGGAAATTTCCAATTTTTATAGTTATAACAATGGCAAACATTATAAAATAGCAAACATTTCTTGAGCAGCTCCCAGAAGTGAAATTGCTGGGTCCTAGGACCATAAAAACATAGGCTCATGATGGTTTTTGCATCCTGGAGCTGGTTAGTGTAAAGTGGGTGTTGGGGATAAAAATTGGTGATAGGTCGAAGTGAACTAAGATGAAAAATTAAACAAACTTAAAAAAAAATGTAGGGGCACCTGGGTGCCTCAGTGGTTGAGGATCTGTCTTTGGCTCAGGTCGAGATCCCCGGGTCCTGGGATCCAGCCCTGCATCAGGCTCCCTGCAGGGAGCCTGCTTCTCTCTCTACCTGTGTCTCTGCCTCTCTCTCGCTGTTCTCTCATGAATAAACAAATTTAAAAATCTTTAAATAAATAAATAAATAAATAAAAATCTTAAAAGAAAAAAGCCACCAAACTTTGAAACAATCCTTTCCTCCACCCCCAGAGAGGGTGGATAGATGACTGTAACGTGTAAACAGGGATATCTGTAAATCATTCTGAGATTATTTTTCTGTCACAACTCTCTGATAATCACATACATGATTTAAAAAACTCAACAGTCAGAGAAACAGCCTTGATCCCCACCTCATGGTGCCAGTGGGTAGGGACTATAGTACTACTGAAATGAGGACGGAGATCACCTCTCTTCGGTGTTTTTCTTCTGCCATTAGAACTCACCAGGCTGATTATCATTACTGTGTTATTGGCTTTGCTCTTGCTAGGCTCTGTATCTGCAAGAAACAGAGGCTGACTCAAGTAACCTCAAATCATGGGGCTTTATTTCAAAGAAACACATGACTCTAAGGGAACTAGAAATTTCATGAGAGTTCTGGAAGAAATATAATTTAAAGTCCATGGCTCAGGGACGCCTGGGTGGTTCAGTGGTTGAGCGTCTGCCTTGGCTCAGGGCTTGATCCTGGAGACCCGGAATCGAGTCCCGCATCGGGCTCCCTGCATGGAGCCTGTTTCTCCTCCCTCTGCCTGAGTCTCTGCCTCTCTCTGTGTCTATCATGAATAAATAAATAAAATCTTAAAAAAAAAAATAAGTCAATGGCTCTTGTGAGCACTGTTAATTGGTTGCCTAGTTTAGCATCAAGAAGGTGCAGATATTAATACTAATCAGGTATGCTCTAGTTTTCCTGTGTCTTGACTTTCTCCTAATACCAAATTCTTCATTCTTTTTTTCCAAATAATATCCTCAAATTCCCTTTTAAAACAGAACTTTGAGGGACACCTGGTGGCTTAGTGGTTGAGCATCTCCCTTAGGCTCAGATAATGATCCCAGAGTCCCAGGATCGAGTCTCACATCGAGCTCCCTGCAGGGAGCCTGCTTCTCCCTCTGCCTATGTCTGTGCCTCTTTGTGTGTATCTCATGATTAAATAAATAAAATCTTTAAAACATAAATAAATAAAATAGAACTTTGTGTGCTTCGTTATCTCACCCCTCTATTTTTGCCTTTGCTCCTGGGCTCTGAAAGCCTTCATACTTTGTCTCACATCCTTTCTTTGTCCTCTCTGTATTCCAGGAGAGTAGGCCCAAGGTCCATGGAGCATCTAGCCTTCCTCTTCTACCATCCACACTATTCTCACTCAAAACAAGTTTGGTTTCTATGTATTCCATATATTAGGTCTTTTTTCTGTAGCCCTAATTTTAGCATGGAGGCTTCAGGATACAAACAGCAAGATAAATACAGCAGGATTAAGCATATCACATTCTTAAAAAAAAAAAAAAAGATTTATTTATTCATTTGAGAGAGAGAGAAAGAGAAAGAGAGAGAGACCATGGTGGGAGGGGGTAGCAGAGGGGGAAGTAGACTCTTTCACTGAACACGGAGCCCCACATGGGGCTTGATCCCAGGACCGCAAGATCATGACCTGAGCCAAAGTCAGGTGCTTAACTGACTGAGCTACCCAGGTGCCCCAGTATACCACATTCTTAAAGAGAGTGCCCAACGTAGTGGGCCAAAGCTCCTACTGTAATCATCCAGAGAAGAATTAAGAAAATGTAATCAATACTCTCCTTCTCAGCCCAAGTCCAACTAAGCAGGAGACTAGAAAAAAGGAAGGAAAGGAATCCAAGAGTCTTGAGACATCCCTGTGCGGAGCACAGCAGATCCTCACCTCATTCCGAAGCCAAGTGATGGGAAGGTTCTGAGGGATTCTCCAAGGGATTAGGGTACCTGTAAGAAGTGGGATTGGCATTCTGTTTGGTCATATGCTTAGGGAGCTGAGTTGAAATCAGCACAAAGAGACAAAGCACTATGGCAGCGGCCAGTTACATAAAGGAATATTTATATTGTTCCCTTGCTCCATCCCCCAACATACTGGAGGAACTAAGTTTTGAGGTGGCATGAGAAGAAAGCATTTTTCCATTTCAAGCTACTCAAATTGACTGCAGAGAAGAGGAGAGGACATTTAAGTCAAGCCTCAGGATGAATTTTAAAACTATGGACTTTTAATTTTTTTAACATTTTTTTTTTAAGTAATCTCTGTGCCCAACATGGGGCTCAAACTCATGAGCCCAAGATCAAGAGTCACATGCTCTACTGACTTAGCCAGCCAGGCAGCCTGAAAATTGTATGGACTTTTTTTTTTTTTTTAAGATTTATGTATTTATTTTAGAGAGTAAGCACAAGCAGGGGGAGGGGCAGAGGGAGAGAGAATCCTCATGTAGATCCCGTGCAGAGCATGGAACCCAATGTGGGGCTCAATCCCAGGATTCTTAGATCATGACCTAAACCAAAATCAAGAGTTAGCTGCTTAAACGACTGGGTCACCCAGGTGTCCTTGTATAGACTTTTTAATATTTGGAAGTGACCAGAAAGTTATGGACTCATACCACAATGTCATTAGGCACCCTATTTTGTTTTCTTCTTGCACTATGACACCACAATCTTATGACATTATGCTGGTGGAACATCCATGTGGCAAATTGGTAAAAGATATTTGGGGATGGGCATAACACTCCTTTATATATAAGTAAGAAAGGGAGTTCATCCCATCTAGTCCTCATAAAGCCCAAACTCACTACTCCCTTTCTTTCTCCTTTAAACAGATGTACTCAAAGAAAATCACACATAAACATGCAACCAGAACAGTTCCTCTTTCATCTATTTTACATAAAAATTTTGCTTAAAAAAATGAAAAAGAAAACATGCTTTGGGATATGATACAGAGTCAGTGATCAAAGAAATTTTTTTTTAAGTAGGCTCCATGCCCGGCATGGAGCCCAGTGCAGGGCTTGAACTCATGACCCTGAGATCAAAACCTGAGCTGAGATCAAGAGTCAGACCTGCAACTGGCTGAGCCACCCAGGTATGCCATGATCATAGAATTTTTAACTTTTTAGATTACAAAGAAACTTTAGACGCTGTTTGACCCATTTCACTAGACTAATCCTACCAAATTCCCCAACTCTCACATAATCCTGGAAAGCAGTGGTCTACACTCCCAAATTAACTATTATTATCCAAATTGGTATTAAAATCCCTGACCCCACAAAATAAAATAAAGCCCAGTGTCTTTCCATTAGAACTACTCTCAGGTTGGTATTAGAAGAACATCAATATGATTGAAACTTTTTAATTAAGTGATTCTCTGCCTCTTAAACTAGACATATTTGCAGTTTATTTTTTTTTTAAGATTTATTTATTACAGAGACAGGGGGAGGGGCAGAGGATGAGGGAGAAAGAGAATCCTCAAGCAGACTCCCAGCCCCAAGATCACAACCTGAGGTGAAATGTGGAGTCAGATGCCCAGCCCACTGAGCCACCCAGACACCCCTAGACATATTTACATTTTATTTTTTTTTTATTTTTTTTTTCTTTATTTATGATAGAAAGAGAGAGAGAGGCAGAAACATAGGCAGAGGAAGAAGCAGGCTCCCTGCAGGGAGCCCAATGAGGGACTCAATCACAGACCCTGGGATTATGACTGAGCTGAAGGCAGACGCTCAGCCACTGAGCCACTCAGGCATCCCCATATTTATATTTTAAAAACAGGATGTTAGTTAAGTTCAATAAAGCTGTCCACTTGTAAAAGGGTGGGTAATTTGACAAAGTGAAGTGAAAACATTCAGGAAACTCAAGGGGACATCTTTAGCTGTAGGTTACTAATTGGCTGTCATTTTGGAAGGCTCACTGGCGGCGGCAGGGCCCTTGGGGATCTCCCAATAATTTTCCCTTCCACTTCCAAACCCACATGTTCTCTAAAAGAGTGGGAGGGTGTTACGGTCAATGTTCCAATGTCACAGATACCTACTATATCCGAATACCTTTACCTACTATATTTAAATACATATTACTAACAAGATTGGCTCAAAGAACTTCTTAATAACCTATAAGCATTTTATGGATGAAACCTAGCCCTAAATATTTAGGGAAAATCCAAGATATTCCCATTTTCTCCAGGCCCACTTGTAAGGAGGCAGACATTTGCACACTCGGACTGCCAAATTGTTTTCCTTTTTGGCTACTGTGAACAGAAGCCATAAAAACGACTGTGGAATATTTAGATAAACCTGACAAAAGATCATTGAAACTATCCATTTCTGGGTGTCCCTACCCTAAGTGGCGGGTGCCCACTGTGGTTCCCTAACCTGTTCCTACTCCTCATACAGACGGGAAGGCCCTCCTCAGAAAGCATTTCCCACCCCTTGATTCCTGCTTGGTTCACTCCCCTGGGAAGCAGCTCGTTTCTCTCTCCTATCTCTATGACATCTCTGATGCCAGTTGGTCCATCTGGAAGTAATATTACCCAAGCGTTTATACCCGGAGCCCAGCTCTCCACAAGTGACTGCATGTTTCCTGAAACCAACCATTGGCAGCTGTTACTAGGCATTTTCTGCTTTTTAGATACCTATAATTACACCAATTATGCCAATCATTGATGTTTATAAAGGATTTAAAATTTTATACACCCAGAAGATTCTATCAGAAAGCAGCATCTGAGGCAGAGTGACACCCCACAGAGGGGCCTACTTGGCCATTGCAATTGCTGCTGAGAGTCCCTTAAATTGAGCGTCAGCAGAGTGAGTGAGGCTCTTATGAGCCTATATGTCTTAGGCAAGTTAATCCTGTCACTGGAATAAAATTCTGTTTGGTTAAGACTGTAGAACTCAATCTAACTTTTATTTTTGAAAGAAGAAACAATGTCCCCATTAATGAATTAGGGTTTTGACCTAAAACTTTCTGAATGGCAGCATGAGGATGAGATGGTGGACACACATGTCCCAGTCTCCACTCCTAGGTACAGTAAGAGGTCGGACTGGTCAACATGCTGACCCAGAAAGCGAGGAGTGATCCTGGCAGGCCAGGGGGACCATATGAGAGCCAGGAGCAAAAGGAAAACTTGGTTAATACTGACCCTGAGGATGCCTGGGTGGCTCAGGGGTTAAGCGTCTGCCTTTGACCCCTGGAGGCCCCGGGAACAAGTCCCACATTGGGCTCCCAGCATGGAGCCTGCTTCTCCCTCTGCCCATGTCTCTGCTTCTCTCTCTCTGCATCTCTCATGAATAAATAAATAAGATCTTTAAAAAAAAAAACTGACCCTGTCTTTATTTTTAAAATTTGGTACTTTGCGGCACCTGGCTGGCTCAGTCAGGAGAGTGCACATCTCTTGATCGCGGGGTCATGAGTTCAAGTTCTGAGCTGGCTGTGGAGCTTAGTAAAATAATATAAAATAAAATAATAAAATAAAATAAAATAAAATAAAATAAAATAAAATAAAATAAAATAAAAATAAAAATTGGGGATCCCTGGGTGGCTCAGCAGTTTAGCACCTGCCTTCGGCCCAGGGCATGATCCTGGAGTCCCGGGATCAAGTCCCACGTCAGGCTCCCTGCGTGGAGCCTTCTTCTCCCTCTGCCTGTGTCTCTGTTTCTCTCTCTCTGTATCTCTCATGAATAAATAAATAAATAAATAAACCTTAAAATAAAATAAAAATGTGTTACTCTGTTCGTTGTGGATTTTTTGGCTTTAATTTGGTCTTATTATAATATTGCATTAAAGTACTATTTATCTTGATTATTCACTGCTTGGCTCCCCCTTCGGTTTTGTGCATGGGTAAGTCCCTCGCTTGTCTCCTCCTAACCCCTGCCCTGAGTTCCCGAGTGCAGGCTTGGTGTGGGACGTGCTGGCCGGGTGGAATGGCCTTAATTCCGAGTCTCTTCCATATGCCTACGTTTTATGTATTTGCCACTTGCCTAGCAGCCTGCTGGATGGAATTTCACGGTCTCTCGTAGAGTTCTTAAAACATTGGAACAATTGTCCTTGTTAGTGTGTATAAGAATTGTCTGGGGTGCTTTTTAAAAAGGCAGATTTCCAGTCCTCGTGCCCAGAAATTGGGATTTACCGTGCTGAAGTGGGATTTGGATCTCTGCCTACCTGGGCTTTTAGATAAAAAGTTTCTGATGCAGGTGGTTTACAGACCACACTTGTTTAGAGGGCTCGATTTCAGAGGAGAGTTCTATTTTGTGTGTGATACTCTGTTCCATCAGGGGCAAAAGGGATCACTGCCACATATGGAACAGCCACCAAAAAAGTAGCAAGAACTATGTTACTCTCCAAGCCAGCCCTATAAGGAAAGGAGGCCTAATGCCAGAAACTTCCGCTGCAGTATGCCACAGCAATCCCCAGCAGGTAGGATTTGCTGATAATTTGGCAGACGTTAAATAAAACAACACATGTGTACACATTTGATATCTAAAAGCAGCTCACAAATGTAAGGAGTTATTGTTACTACATTTATTCGGGTCTTTTAGAGGCACTTAAGAGGTTCCACAGAACATTACATTCCTTTGTAAATCTCCATTCAGCCAAATTTTCTTAATTTAATAGGATTATCCCCTTATGGAATGCCTTCACAGTGTTTCTCAAATTGAGGTCTGAGGACCACCTATTTATCAGGCGGTGCACAGCTGGTACAGTGACTTTTCCTGAAAACGTTATCTGGAGCTCCCCCGAAATGCTTCTTCACAGCCTCGAGGCACCTGTGGTAAGTCCTGGCTTTATCTAGATCAAGATGGGAGGAACTCGGGAGCAGAGGCTGATGCTGCCGGTGACTGTGGGCAGACTCTGGGTTTGCACCCAGTGTCTGTGGGACGTCGTTCTCACGGAGCTGGGGGGCAGAATGTGAATTCGGGAAGTAGGACACCAGGAACAGAGCACCTAACCACTCTGGGACAGCCAGTGCCTCGGCAGGCTGTGCTTCTGGAAGCCCAAGGCTGTTGCTCTGCAGGGTCACCCTCCCCCTTAGCTTGTTGGGATAATAAGCTTCTTCCCTGGGCGGTCTATCAGGTGAACCTACATCTCTGCTCTCTATTGGACACTTGGTATTTATGAAAGGCCTTTGCAGACTGAGATCTCCACCACTTAGCATGAAGCCTCCATATGTTTGGTGAGTCCAGAACCTTCCTGAAGTCACCCCATCTTCTTGGAGGTTGGCCACACTGCTGCTGTGTCTCTGAGCTGCCTGCCCTCTGAGATGAGGACTTGCTCTCACGTGGCTGCTGAGCCTCAACATCCTTACCTGATGCTCCTGGGACCCACCATTTATCCCATAGTGACTTTGGCTGGTGTAGAATGATTATGATTTCACTTCTTCAGCGGTACCTAAGCATTGACCTGTCCAACTCAATGCCAGGCTCACTGGCCCACGCTGGCAGGGAGGGAGGCATGCTCCATGGTTCGGATTCCCTGTGATCTTTCTGGAACAAGATTGCCCCAGGACTGCTGGTTAGGTGAGTCCCACAGTGAGGGAAAAGGAAAGAAGTCCTTCCTGTGAAAGGCAGGGAGAAGTTTCAGCTCTAGCCCCTGCAGACTGTGCCATAGAGAGGGGGGCTTCTAGTTCTCAGGATTTCTGCTTTACTTCTTCAGCAGATGGAGGTCTTTTTCATCTCCTGACTTTTTTCTTTTCTGGGGAAGTGGGGAGCAGGGAGGGCCGGGGCCAGGAAGAGAAGCAGGGGGGAGGGGTGGAGAGAGAGCCAAGCCTGGGAATTATCAGAAAGGGGGGGATGATTTTTTAAATTTTATGTTTGAGACATAAGAGGATGAAGTTAAAAGGCAAACCTAGTTTCCCTGTCCACATTCTCTAGACACACACACACACACACACACACACACACACACACAATCACACAGAGTCACACACACTCCCGCACTCACTTATGCAATCCCTTATGGCATACTGTTTCTACTGCTGTTCTCCTGTTGCATTGCCAGAAAAGGAAGGTGATATTTTGAAAGACATTTGATCCATCTAATGGAAGAGGAAGAAAACAGGGAGATGAGATCAGGGGGATTTCTGGGAAAGAAAGTGTGAAACACAAGGGACAAAGGAGTGAGTCATGAGGCCAGAAGCAATTGTGAGAGACCATCTGGCTCAGTGCTTCCCAATTTTTGAAAAGATATTTGTAAATCTTAGGGCCCCTGGCTGGCTCAGTTAGGAGAGCTTGCCAACTCTTGATCTCAGGGTTGTAAGTTCGAGCCCCATGTTGGGTGTAGAGGTTACTTAAGAATAAAATCTTTAATTAAAAAGAGAGATTTGTAAATATTTAAATTGGATGACAGAAGTAAGTAAACAAATAGAATTGCTTGATAGTTACCTGTTTGGCTGCATTAGGGAGGTCAGGCCAGGGAGTGGGGGGAGGGGCCAAGTGTCTCACAAAATGACCTAAGAGAGAGGCTGCAGAGGAAGGGAGGGGGTGTGAGAGCGATTTCCCTGCCGGATAATGGGTGAGAGGCCTTTGATGAGTGCCCATTCCTGTTTCCTTCCTGTTTGGAACAGCTGCTGTGGCTTATCCTGTGGCCCTGAGAGAGATCCCAAGAGCACCATGGAGGTGCTGACCTGGACCCATGACGTGGTGAACTATGAAACCAATTCCAGAACAGCACCACTGACCTTGCTGCATGGGGAAGACAAATCCACACTGACCAGGTCATTCTTAGTCTGTTGCTTGTAAACAAAAATCTTACCTGATACAGATAGGGAAGCCCATTTTCATGCAGACACGTATTGCTTGGTCTGCTCTGTGGCAAATGGAATTACTATTAATCTATTCCAACCACCGTTACCACCACTAATGGCATCCACATTTACTGAGCCCTTTATAAACTTGTGCTTTATAGCTGTAGTTTCATTTAAAATTGGCCCTTCCAGATACTTATTATTAGCCCCATTTTGTAGATAAGAAAATCAAGTCCAGAAACGTTCAGTCATTTGCCCCAGGTGTAATAAGAAGTAGAACTGACCTATGCAATGTGAATTCTTTTCCACTGAGTCTAGATAGACATTTAAAGTACAGCATGTAGGGCCTCTGGCTGGCTCAGTCAGTGGTGCTTGTGACTCTTTATCTCAAGATTGTGAGTTTGAGCCCCTTGTTGGGTGTAGAGATTACTTAGAAATTTAATTTAACTTAATTTAAGTAAAAAAAAAAAAAGGCAACTGTGTGGCTCAGTGTATCAGACTCTTGATTTGGCTCAGGTCTTGATTTCAGGGTCTTAAGTCCAAGCCTCGTGTTGGGCTCCAGGCTGGGCATCGAGCTTACTTTATAAATAATAAATAAGCCAACACATAAACAAAAATAAAGTACAGCATAGGTTTTAAGGCAATTTTTGAAAACTGGTAAGCTACGTGTTTTGTTCATACATAATAGCATTTATTTGACCATCATATTTACATGGATTGATACATCTATTTTCACATTATTTTGGTTTTTTTTTAATTTTTTTTTTTTAAATTTATGATAGTCGCACAGAGAGAGAGAGAGAGGCAGAGACACAGGCAGAGGAAGAAGCAGGCTCCATGCACCGGGAGCCCGATGTGGGACTCGATCCCGGGTCTCCAGGATCGCGCCCTGGGCCAAAGGCAGGCGCTAAACCGCTGCGCCACCCAGGGATCCCCGTATTTTCACATTATTTTGAATAGCAATTTATTAGAATTAATTTGCAAGATTTCCCAACACCTGGAGTAATAGATTGCCAAGAGTCGGGGTGGCTCAGTGGTTGAGCATCTGCCTTTGGCTCAGGTCATGATCCCAGGGTCCTGGGATTGAGTCTCCCTCTGCCTATGTTCCGTTTCTCATGAATAAATAAGTAAAATCTTAAAAAAAAAAAAAAAAAAAAAGATTGCGCGTGATGTCACAAAAGTGATGTCACAAAAGAAAAGGCACTTCTGAAGGATTATCAAATTTTAGGTTTGGAACAGACATGGAGAATGTCACGTGAAATGTGCTGAAGTCTGAATTTACCTTAAATATGATTTTTACATTGACCAGATTGTAGCTTTTTGTTGCTGTTGTTAAGAAACCAGCATGTAGTGATTTTATAAATTTAATCTGGCTCCAAGTGTTCGCTGATTTATTTTCTCTGATCACAGTGAAAATTCTTGAATGTTTCTAGAACTTAATGTAAAGCACTTCGGTCTGTGGTTGATCTTGCTCCTTTTCTTCCCTCTTGGAAAGAGAAGAATGTTGGTCCTTTTGTGCCAACTGCCCATGATTGCCAGAGATGCCCAAGGATGGTCCTTCTGTCCTCTGGATGCCGGGATGCTGGGAGGTAGTCCCTCCGAGATGACCTTGGGAGACCCGGAGCCTTGGGTGCTCTCAGCCAACATGCACTTGTCTTTCCAGAGTAGGCTCCTGATGGTTAAAATGGAAACAAAATGGAAATGAAATTGTTCTGTGTTTTCTCTAGACCAGGGAGAGGGCCTGTACCTTTCCTCCTGTGCTTCATTTCTGAGCCACAGCCCTTTCAGCTTTGAGGGATATGCTTCAGAGGCCTTTGGGCATAAAACTTTGTGAATCTCTTTCAGGTCCCTGGTTGTGTCCCGGCTTTCATCTCTCGCTCCTGCCCTTTCACGTCTGAGCACACCCAGAAGGCTTTGCAGGCGGCTTGCTTGTGGCTGACTTCACCTTTTCTTCCCTCGAGAAAGTTCTAATAATACAATCACAAGTGATTCCAATTTTGAGAGTCCTCTGTTCTCTTGTGCTATTTCTCAGGTTTGAATCTCTGGCCATCCAATTTTACCTATCTTCAGACATCCTGAAATCTGCTTTCCTCATCTCTAAGAGTTTTGTTGGACTCTATTTAGCTTTTCTTTCTCTGTGGGATAATAATGATTCTGTGGGTCTCTTTCCCACGGTTTCTTGTTATTTCCACTGTACTAAAGAATTCTTTTCTTGACAAGAGGAAGTCCAGAAAGAGCATCCAAATCCTACTTTAGAAATTCTAATTTATTCAAATTCCAGTGTAGCAGGGAAATTCAATTATTTCAAAATTAATTAAAATCTCTAAACAAAAGAAAAAAAACTTTAAAAAATTCCTTTTTTTTTAAAAAAAAAAGATTTTATGAGAAGGAGAGGGAACATGAACAGGGGGAAGGGCAGAGGGAGAGGGAGAAGCCGACTCCCCACTGAGCAGGGAGCCTGAGGTGGGGCTGGATCCTAGGACCCCAAGATCTTGACCTGCGCCCAAATGATTGAGGCACCCAGGCATCCCAGGACTTAGCTTTAATGGAATTCCGGTAGTAGATGTGGGATCGTGTTCTAGGTTTTTGCTAATCATATTCCACATACAGAAACTGTGTTACTGGTTTGAGTTAACAATAACTTTTGTGCACACAAGCCCAGCTTGAACCTGATGCTGCAGCAAACCCATTTTACAGATGAGCCTGTTGGTACATGAAGGTGAATAGACCATGAAAGCTGTAATTAAGGAAAGGGTATGTGCAAGCGCTTAGCTTATTTAATTGCCAACTAAATGAAAGTGCTTGAAAAAAGTTTAAACTGTGTCATTGGCACAAAGCCTTTAGCAAATAAGAGTTGTGGACGTTCTTTGTTTCATTCAGGAAATTCCATGAGATGAGAGCTTTCTCCTGGCTTCCATTCCCACATCTCCAGGGACCCACCTCTCACCTTGCTGGTCAATGTCATCTTTGTTGTTCACTCCATTGTGTGCTATTTGACCTTGATCTGACTGGCCCTCCAGGAAGTATTCTGTGTCGTCCTTGAAGTGTCTCCTCCCTTGGCTTCTGTGATATCAGATTCTCCTAGGTGTCCATTGGGCCATGTTAGCTTCTCATGGGCTCTTCTGCAGCTGACCATACCTTAAACACTGGTGATCTGTGCCTCTTTCTTCTCACTGCCCCCCACAAGCTCTGCTGTGAAGTAAGAGCATCCAACCCATATGGCCTTATTCACTTCCATGGCTTTAAAAATGATATGCGAACTGTTGGCTTCCAGAATCTGGGTTTAAGTGCCCTGGACTCTCTCCTGCAATCCAGACCTACTAAGCAGGTCCGTGTGGGTGTCTCACATCGATTTCCGACTCATGTGTCTAAATATGAACTCCTAGGCTTCCTCTCAAGACTGTTCTTTCTCGAGTGGCAGGGTCTGGGGAAGGGGCAGCAGGCACTACATCCAGCCAGGAAGGTAGCAAGAAGGCGCACCCGAAGCAGCCCAAGAAGCAGGCCAAGGAGATGGACAAGGAAAATGAATCATTCCAACAGAAACAGAAAGAGGAGCAGAAGACACTCGACGAGCTAAAAGCGAAGGCAGAGGGGAAGGGCCCCCTGGTCGCAGGTGGAATTAAGACATTTGGCAAGAAGTAAGCTGTTCCTTGTGCTGGAGGTGATGGTGATCCTTAATTCCATTCCTGTTTTAAACATCTGGATTCCCTGTCATTGCGTCTTATTGCCACTTACAGCTAGAATGAAGTGTTGTCTTAGGTTCTGTTGTACATTTAAGAATAAACTTTTGGGGACGCCTGGGTGGCTCAGTGGTTAAGTGTCTGCCTTCAGCCCAGGGTGTGATCCTGGGGCCCCGGGATCGAGTCCCACTTTGGGCTCCCTACATGGAGCCTGCTTCTCCCTTGCCTGTGTCTCTGCCTCGTTCTCGTTCTCTCTCTCTCTCTCTCTCTCGAATAAATAAATACTCTAAAAAAAAAAAAAAAAGAATAAACTTTTGTAGGGTGCCTGGGTGGCTCATTCAGTTGAACATCTGGCTTTTGCTAAGGGTCCTGGGTTGGAGCCACTGTCAAGCTCCTCACTCAGCAGAGAGTCTGCTTCTCCCTCTCTCCCCACCTTATCTCTCATGCTCTCTCTCTCTTGCTCTCTCTCTCAAATAAATAAATAATATTTTAAAAACAAGTAAACTTTTGTAAAAAAAAAATCATTTAAAAAACCCAAAAAACAATACCCCCCTGCTCTTTCCCTACCACTCATTTTGATGAATGACACTACTGTCAACCCACTGGTACAGCTCCCTTTTTTTTTTAGTTTATTTTTTTTTAAGTAATCCCTACACCTGACATGGAGCTCAAACTCACAACCCCAAGATCAAAATTCACATGCTGTACTGACCACGCCGGCCAGGTGTAACTCCTGGAAGAAGGATTCTAGATTCCTTCTTCAGCTTTCCTTCACTCTACCCAGTGATGTACCATGTTTTCCCCAGCCTGCCTTCTTGAAGACTCTGGAATTTCCCTACCCTCTCCTAATGCACCTATGGCCACTACTGTCATCAGGCACCTATTGCTTTCCAGTCCTGGACGTTGTGGGAGCCTTTGGACTGTGGTCCTGTCCTGTGTCATCTCTCTTCAATCTCTACATCACACTGTCTCTAGCACCATCTATTTAACCTATAAACCCAATCATTTCACTCCTCTGCTTGAAATCCCTTCATGCCTCCCTGAATCAGGAAGATTCAAATGCTGTAGCAGGTTTACAGGACTCTTGGAAACTGGGCCCACTTAGCTCCCTGATCCAATTTTATTACCACCCCTCCTTCCTCATTTAGCCTCAACCTCTACATTCTAAGTTCTAGCAATGTTAACGTATCTTCAGTTACCAGAATATACCAGGCTTTCTCACCTTGCTGCTTCTGGTATTTGGTCTCCTGGCTTCCTGATACCCCCTTTCTGTAATCCTTCATGGGGCTAACACTCTTTCCTTGGGAGAAACCCCACCCCAGTCTGGTTTAGGCCACCTCTGATGTGAGCCCTATCACTCTGTCACTGTCAGAGCCCTTATTTTCATGGTCATCTTTCCTACTCACCAGAAAATCTCTGAGGGAGCCACTCTGTCTTATTGATTCTAAGTGCCCACCCTGAAGAAGCCATTGGTTAATGTGTACCCAGTGAATGAAGCATAAATGAGGCAACTAGTTATAACAGAAAATAAGTTTAGTTATTTTTTTCAAGAAAAGGGAGAAAAAAATTAAAGAGATTTACAAATGGCTTTTTGAGGTCATATTCTGGTAGGGAATATGGATATTTTGATTGCAGTAGAAACAGTATTTTCCTTTTTTTGTTTGAAGACCTGTCCTTGAGATGATATAACTTAGATGTCAGTGGGAAACAGACAGCAAGCCAAGGCTCCTCTGGTTGGTTGCTCTCAGATGAGTTACTTATACTTTGGAAATTCATTTTCCTCTTCTGCAGAATGAGGTTGTGTTTGCCTAGAAATGTGTTGTGAAACTTTAAGTCAGACACTTTTTTTTTTAAGATTTTATTTATTCATGAAAGACAGAGAGGCAGAAACACAGGCAGAGGGAGAAACAGGCTCCCTGTGGAGAGCTTGATGTAGAACTTGATCCCAGGACCCCAGAATCGTGACATGAGCCGAAGGCAGATGCTCAACCACTGAGCCACCCAGGTGGAGCATAGGATTCTGGTGGTGAGTTCCAGTCCCATGTTGGGTGTGGTGCCTACTTCAAAAAAACAATAAAATAAAAGTATCTGGGGATCCCTGGGTGGCGCAGCGGATTGGCGCCTGCCTTTGGCCCAAGGCGCGATCCTGGAGACCCGGGATCGAATCCCACATCAGGCTCCCGGTGCATGGAGCCTGCTTCTCCCTCTGCCTGTGTCTCTGCCTCTCTCTCTCTCCCTGTGACTATCATAAATAAATAAAAAAATTTAAAAAAAAATAAAAGTATCTGGATATAGTAAGTGTTGAGAACATATCGATTAGCTTTCCATTCTCTGAATAGCTTAAAGGTTAACAGATAATGCCATTTTCAAATGAGGGAAACACACATTTGGCCTTCAGATAATATGGATTATAGAAACTAAATACCTAAAAATTTGGTCTATTTGTTCAATTCTTCAATTATGGTAACTTTGTAAATTGTGGAATAGACTCATTGGATAGTCATTAATTTATATAAATTATTATTATTTTTAAAAGATTTTATTTATTTACTCATGAGAGACACAGAGAGAGAGGCAGAGATACAGGCAGAGGGAGAAGCAGGCTCCTTGCAGGGAGCCCGATGCAGGACTCCATCCCAGGATCCCTGGATCATGACCTGAGTCAAAGGCAGACGCTCAACCACTGAGCCACCCAGGTGCCCCTATTTTTTGTATAATAATAGAGAAGTATCTCTAATTTTCCTGATTATTATATCAATTCTATGATATCGACTAGCACATGAACAAAAGTAGCCTAATTTCACTCCTTTACTGAAAGCGTTTTTAAGTCTATTCAATCATGCATAAGTATGCAGAGTTAAAATAAGTACAAATACTCATCCATATATCGAAAATTACTATGTGGAAAGATGTACATTTTATTTTTTTAATTGTTTTTTAAAGATTTTATTCATTTATTCACAAGAGCCACAGAGAGTGAGACAGAGGCAGAGACACAGGCAGAGGGAGAAGCGGGCTCCATGCAGGAAGCCCAACTCGAGACTTGATCCCGGGTCCACCAGGATCACACCCTCGGCCGAAGGCAGGCTCTAAACCAGTGAGCCACCCAGGGATACCCAGATGTACATTTTATAATTTATTTCTCTATTATTGCAAGTTGTCATAAAGCCACTGCTCATAATTCTGGGAGGTAAATCACATGAATGTGGGAAGCTGAATTAAAAGGACTGTAATTCAGATAGTTACTTAGATAAGTTTCCAGATAAATTAGCTAAGTCTAGGAAGTAAATTGGGCAATTTAGCACTTTTTAAATGGCCTACAGACATTTGAAATGGCCTTTTATTTATTTATTTTAAGATTTTATTTTTAAGTTATTTCTATACTCAATATGGGGTTCAAACTCACAACCCCAAGATCAAGAGTCACATGCTGTACTAACAGAACCAACCAGGTGCCCCTGAAGTGGTTTTGTCAAGTTTCCCCCTTTTCTAAAAAGGATTTTTATTTATTTGTTTATTCATGAGAGACACAGAGAGAGAGGCAGAGACATAGGCAGAGGGAGAAGCAGGCTCCCTGTGGGGAGCCAGATGTGGGACTTGATCCCAGGACCCTGGGATCATGCCTTTGGGCGGAAGGCAGAGACACTCAACCGCTGAGCCACCCAGGCGTCCCTTTTCAAGTTTTCCTAAAGTCAACTCTGTCGTTTTTCTCAGGTAAATAATTGCTTGATTCCCTTAATTCCCTTGGCAAAAGGAATAAGGCTCCTTTCCCCAATCCTCTCACTTTCTGGGCTCTTTCACCCACGAATCTCCAGCAGGTTAAACTGGCTACGCGTTGGCTTCTTTTCACAAGATATGACTAATTACTTTAAATTGCTCTGGTTTATTAAGTGAAATCCAAAGTAGCTTCTGTACCTACCTGACATTTAGTTAATGAGCATCGTGGTACCTGCAGGAGATTAATGGAACTTTGGTAGAGGGGTAGTTTAATTGGGTAAAGTAGCACATTTGGATTGCACTCGGAAAGGAGTGAAATAATCCATATATGTGAATGCAATTTAATGTAATTACATTGTAATTTTGTGATTGCCAAAAGACGGTTTGCCATTTGAAGTGAGGGTAACTCATGTAAGTAATTGGCATCTATCAACAAATATTAATCGAGTACCTATTATGTTCCAGGCTTTGGGTAAGTATTATGAGAAATACAAAAACCATAGGACTCAGTATCTATTCTCAAGTGACAATTCTCAAATAATATATATATATATATATAATTTATATAATAAATAATATTATTTATTATTTATATTATTTATTATTTATATAATAAATAATATATATTATTTGAGAAATATATATATATATATGCAGTATAGTACATAATTTAATTGAGAAGTGTGTATATATGCATGGCAATATCCTGGATACGTCCATGTATTTTGACTTTATAAGTTTTCACTGATCTGGGGCACCTGGGTGGCTCAGTGTATTGAGCGTCCAAGTCTTGATCTCAAGTCATGATCTCAGAGTTGTGGGTTCAAGCCCCATGTTGGGCTCCACTCTGAGCACGGAGTCTACTTAAAAAACAAATAAGTTTTCACTGACCTCTCTGTGTAGGATATTGTATTGGTGACACTGGAAAGTATTAAACATGATTTATTAGTTCATTCAGAATTTGTGTGGGGAGGGATGCCTGGCAAGATGAGTTGGTGGAGCAGTGACCCTGGATGTCGAGGTTGTAGGGTAGAGCCCCATGTTGGGTGTAGAGATTACTTAAAAACAAAATCTTAGGGGGCACCTGGGTGGCTCAGTCAGTTAAGCATCTGCCTTCAGCTCAGGTCCTGGTCTCAGGGTCCTGGGATCGAGTCCTACATCAGGCTTCCTGCTCAGCCGGGAGCCTGCTTCTCTCTCTCCCTCTACTGTTCCCCCTGATTGTACTCTCTCTCAACCTCTCTCAAATAAATAAGTAAGATCCTTTTTTGAAATTGTATTTATTTATTAATGAGAGACACAGAGAGAGAGAGAGAGAGAGGCAGAGACAAGGCAGAGGGAGAAGCAGGCTCCATGCAGGGAGCCCGATGCGGGACTGATAACCGGGTCTCCAGGATCACACCCCGGGCCAAAGGCGTCGCTAAACTGCTGAGCCACCCGGGCTGCCCAAAATCTTTAATTTAAAACAGGACTTTCATACATGCCCTATATTACAATTATTCTCCTTGGGCCTGCTTTCCCTTGAGCTACAGATCTTTCTTCCAGATTACCCGAAAGTCTCACGTATACTCATGTCTGGCTGCGTGGCCTTTCTGTACCATCTTCATCCCTGAAGTATGAGTTTACCTGTCTCTACCCTCCTGAAGTGTTTCTTCCATCAGCCAAATTCAATTGGCCTATTTCAGTTCCTTACCACTGGATCTCTCAGTCATGGTTGACACCAGAAACTATTCTCTTGTTTTTGAAACTTTCTCTTCTCCTTCTCTGATATCATGTCTGTGGCTTCCCCTTCATCTCTTTCACACTAAGTGGAAGGAATGGCCTTGAGCCATGGGCTCCAAAGTCTTAGGTATACTTCTGGCGGCCCCTGAGATAGTAATATGACTTCATACAATATGTGGGCCCATGCAGAGGGAGACCTCAAAGGATGGAAAGGAGGATGGGGTTACGTGGTGAGGATTGTAGGGAAGGGTGGTGGTCTCTATCTGATACCAAGCCTTCCATCGTGGTCCCTTTTGTATATCCTCCACCACCAGCCCCAGATCCAGCCCTCCTTTCCTCTGGTTGCTCTGACATCTGTACCTGCAGCAGCCCAAGGTCTAGGCTTAAGGAGGGTCCAGGGTTTCTCAAGGCCCAACACCAGGAGTTTGGGATTAAGAGGTTGGGGACGATGGGTTGCTGTAGCATTGGGCTTTGATTCAGCAGCCACCAGAAAAAAGAATGGGGCAAATAATAGCTCTGAACCAGACCTTGGGTTTAATATAGCTTTGAAGCCAGAGGAAACCTGCTTGTATCAAAACCAAGAGGTCTTTCCTGTTTCTTCTCTCTCTCCCTGAATTTTCCCACACAGGTCAGCATGTCCCGTCCACTCCATCTCCAGAGCCAAACCCTTCTCTCCATTATTACCCTGGTTCGGTCTGCCATCATTTCGTGCTGGACCTCTACACAAGCTTTTAACTTTGTGTCTCTTCCTTCTTTTGCCCTTTATTCTTCAAACAGTACCCAAAGGATATTTTTTAAATGAATTCAGATTATGTTGCTCCCCTAATTAAAACCTTCCAAATGTTTTTCATTGCTGAGAATAGCTTCCAAACTCCTCAACATAGCTACAAGGCCTTATGTAACACTGGATATAATGTTCCTCATCGCTCAGTAGATTCAAGCCATACATTCTTTGTTTTTCCTGAGCACGCCAAGCTTGTTCTTGTCTTAAGGGCTTTGCAATAGCTGTTTTTCACGCCTGGAATGCTCCTTCCCAGTCTTCATAAGGCTGATTGCTTCTCATCATTCCTTTTTAGCTCAATCATTCGTTCTCAGACAAGACTTCTTTAACCAGCCCCTCTTCCTCTATCCCCTGCCCTCCCCCAACATATCTCTGGTATATAACTTACTATCCTTACAGCTTGTTACTATCAGAAATTATCTTGTTTATCCTCCTCTCTCCCCCAACCATCACTAAACACAAATGGCCTATGTCTATTCTGTTTGTTTCTGTTGTCTCAGTGCCTGGATGATGCCTGGCACAGAGTAGACAGTCAAGAGTCAATAAATATTTGTTGACTATTGAATGAATGAGGTTAATACATCTCTTTGTGCCTAGAGTTTTCACTGAGAGAAAATTAAATGAGATTTTTAAAAACATATCACATATATATTATAGCATTTAGTATATATAATCTCATTTTATACATCTAGAAGTAATATGTAAAATCTCATTATATATAACATATACATAAATTGACATTCTATAATATAGAGATGCCAGCTCTTTCTCTCTAGCTATATAGATGTCTACTGGCCCCTTAACAAACTGCCCGGCCTGTAGTAAGAGTGCAGTAAGGGCACCTGGCTGGCTCAGTTGGTAAAGCATACAACTGTTGATCTTGGGGTTGTGGGGTCAAGCCCTATAATAGAGATTACTTAAAAAATATAGAGATTACTTAAAAATAGAGATTTTTATTTCTGTATAGAGATTACTTAAAAATTAAAATCTTTAAAAAATAAATAAATAAAGGGGCACCCAGATGGCTCAGTTGATCAAGCATCTAACTGTCAATTTTGGCTCAGGTCATGATCTCAGGATGGTGAGATCGAGCCCCTTATCAGGCTCTGCACTCAGTATGGAGTCTGCTTAAGAGTCTCCCGGCACCCCCTACCCTATTCACACTCTCTCTTAAAAAAACACAGAAGTAAATATATAAATAAGAATTTTTTTAAAAATTGAAAAAAGAGTACAGTAAATGATAGTTCTTGTCTTTTCTGAGTATGTGACATGATAAACTAAGGATCCTGGGAACAAATTCTGAAATGTACATTCATTCTGCTGACAATGCTTGTTGACAAACTTATTGTTTCTTTAAAAGTTTCATCTGAAGAACTTGCTGAAAACACTTTCAAAATTATGAGAAGGCCACTTGACAAAGGTTTTTATAAATGTTTTCTCAGACCAGATGGCAATGATTCAGGAAAAGGAAATCCTCTGTAAATCGCTGCTCTGGTTTTACCAAATAACCTGATCCATTCAGAGGATTTGGGAGTTCACTTTGGAAGTCTACTGGGACAATAAAATTTGTTGAACATCATTTTGAGTAGGAATTAATAATCAGTATCCAACCTTATCTGAGAAGTCCATTAAATATCTTTTGGATAGGGATGCCTGGGTGGCTTAGACATTGAGCATCTGCCTTTGTCTCAAGTTGTGATCCCAGGGTACTGGCATCAAGAACTGCATTGGGCTCCCTCTGCCTGTGTCTCTGCCTCTCTCTCTGTGTCTCTCATGAATAAATAAATAAATAAATAAATAAATAAATAAATAAATAAATTCTTTTAAAAAATAAAATTTCAACCCATTCCAGGATGCTACTTTTTAAAAAGTGTATTTACTTATTTATTTTTAGTAACCTCTACACATAGGGCTTGAACTTACAACCTTAGGAGAATCTCATGCTCTTCCAACTGAGCCAGCCAGGCATCTGTGTAGAATGCTACTTTTATAAAATCCAATAATTATTAACTTTTAGAAAAAGAAAAAGAAAAAAGACATTAAAAGGATACGCTTGCATTTTAAATTACTAGATTCAACATTTATAAGGTAATTCTATCAAATGGCTATAAAAGTTTTAAATACTTACTGTCAGTTTCAGAGCTGATCTCTTTGCATATAGGTAAGAATTTGCAGATGGGCAGCTGGTTTACTGACCACACTTTGAGTGACATTGGCCCAGAGAAAGGGTCCAGACCAGAGAAAGACCCTTATTTAAGGGTGGAATAGAGGAAAGGTAATTCCAATGTCTCCTTTTCCAGATCCTTACTTCTAGAGGGTCATTATGAATTCCTATTCATTATCTTTTCTCTGTTCCAATTCTCTTAGCTTCAAGCCCTCCCTAATGAACTGAGTATAGATGTAGTGTCTTAAAAAGTACTGTTTCTCATCAAGTTGTTAAAAACAAATGAGGCCTATAAAATTTGCTAATTACCCCCTTGGCTATTGAGCATATTATCCTGTATATAGTTCAAAATCTCTTTGAAGATGGCTCTGTAAAAACTTTCCTTTGGAGATATACCTGGCTGGCTCAGTTGGTAGAGCTTGTGACTCTTGACCTTGGTGTCATGAGTTCAAGCTCTGTGTTGGGGATAGAGTTTACTCAAATAAGTAAATAATTGATTAATTAAAATTTTAAATTTAAAAAAAATTTAAAAAGATTTTATTTACTTATTCATGAGAGATACACAGAGAGAGAGAGAGAGGCAGAGACACAGGCAGAGGAAGAAGCAGGCTTCCTGCAATGAGCTTGATGTGGGACTTGATCCTAGATCCCTGAAATACACCCTGAGCTGAAGGCAGACATTCAACCTCTGAGCCACCCAGGTGTCCTGATTAATTAAAATTATAAAACATTTTCCTTTGGAATTTAGTGCCAGGAAAAGGTTTTGTTCTTAGGAAATACTATGTGTTTGTTTTCTTCTTCTTCTTCTTCTTCTTCTTTTTTTTTTTTTAAACCCTTCAATCAGAGAGTAAGCGTTGTATAACACATCCTGGCTATATATACCTAATGGGTTTTGTTTGTTTGTTTGTTTTGCCAGAAAGATCAGAGATAGATTTAAATACATAATACAGTAATTATACTGGTATTCAATTCTCTCTCCTCTTACATAGGTTTGCATTTCTATTGTATAGAATCCCCTAACTGAGAAAAGAAATAGCCTTTGGAAAATCAAAAGTATGACTACTTTTTCAGTACTTCACTTCTATTCAAGTCAAGGGTAAAGAGTTTAAATCTTAGGAAAAAGTAAGAATGAATGAACAGCCAACATTAAATAACTCATTATTCTTCCTATTTTTGTGTATTTCTGAAGCCTTCTAAAAGTTTTGAGTAAATAAAGGCTACAAAGCAGAGATTTAAGTGTTGGGCTTTTTTTTTTTTTTTTTTTTTAAATTGGGTCTATTTCATTGGCATGGAATTTAACTTGTCATTTGAGATTGAAACAGTTAACAAGAGAGCTGGTGATGGAGCTAGTTCTACATGTATTTTCTGGTAATTGTTGGTAGGCTGTTGGAATTGGACCTAGATTTGTTCAGGATATGAAGTAGGCATGATTCATCCAGTTATTTTGAAAGGGTTGTCTGTTCCAGTTCCGGGAGAGAAGCTGTTGTTTTGCCTGCTGCCCTAAGGAGGAAGGCAGGAGTGAAGTGGATTGTATGACACCATGATTACTGGTCTTAGATAAGGAGTCGGAAGTGCAGTGTCAACCTGAGGGCATCTCAAGTGGTGGGAATGGGATTTGGAAATTCCAGGGAACAAAATCCATTCCTCAAGTCAGTTGAATCTGTGTTCCTCCAGGTGCATTCTTGATTTTGTCTGTTTTTGTGCTGTTTTTCCAAATGAGTTTAACTTGCCACATGTTCTGTGGGAAGTTCAATAATTCTAATTTTTCAATATTTTTTATGTAACTGCTGGTCAGGAAGAGATACCATTGCAGGCCTATCTTGTAAGATGGTCAGGGGATGAACCAGCGAACAGAAGGTGATTCAGAGTCTCAGGAAGATTGGAACTATAAGATGATAAAACCTCAGAGAGGAAGTGGAGAAAAGTAGGAAAATATAGCTTTGGTGGCAATGACAAATATATTGCAATTGGGATTAATATTGGGATTTTTCATCTATCTTGAACATTGGTTTAAAATCAGGAACATATTACAACATCAAAATCACTGTCACCCTTTATCCTGATAGGGGGCTGGGAAGTCTCTAACGTTCTACTCAGTTGACTGAATGCAGAAGAGATGAGAGAAGAAACAAGCTATTGAAATTTGTATGCTAGAAGAAAGTGCTGGCTGCTTGCTCATCTAAAAAACAATAGTAATAGTGGTGGGAAGAGGGTAGAAATAATCATCATCATAATCATCATCAACAGTACTGCATTTAAGGCATTTATATAAAACTGACTTCACTGATCATGATAAGGTATTTATCATATGTGAGTTCCTGCTTCATGGAATATCCACTTGTATTGAAACTGTGACTAGGGATCCCTGGGTGGCGCAGCGGTTTAGCGCCTGCCTTTGGCCCAGGGCGCGATCCTGGAGACCTGGGATCGAATCCCACGTCGGGCTCCCGGTGCATGGAGCCTGCTTCTCCCTCTGCCTGTGTCTCTGCCTCTCTCTCTCTCTCTGTGTGACTATCATAAATAAATAAAAATTAAAAAAAAAAAAAGAATGAAACTGTGACTAAATTAGTGGTTTACCTGTGATGAGAAGAATGAGATAGCTTCTACTATCTGCCTTTCATGGAAGAAATTCTTTTTCAATTGTATTAGAAATGTTCTGGAATACAGCCACAATGACATACCAAGAAGGCTTGGCTACTTGACTAAACATTCTGTTTTATACTGTAAAAAATATGATAAAAAGCAAGAAATGAGGGCACCTGGGTGGCTCAGTTGTTGAGCATCTGCCGTTGGCTCAGGTGGTGATGACTGGGTCCTGGGATCAACTCCCACATCTGGTTCCCTGCAGGGACCTTGCTTCTCCCTCTGCCTGTGTCTCTGCCTCTCTCTGTGTTTCTTATGAATAAACAAAATCTTTAAAAAAAAAGAAAGAAAGAAAAAGAAAAAGCAATGAATGATTGGGGCACCTGACTGGCTCAGTCAGTGGAGCATGTGACTCTTGATCTTGGGGTTGTGGGTTAGAGTCCCACATTGGGTATGGAGACTACTTAAAAATAAAATCTTAAAAAAAGCAATGAATTATTGTTGTAGTAATGCCATTTGTTGCAAAACAACAACAACCCAGCAAAACACAATATAACTTTGGCAGAGAAATTAAAGTATAAACAGGAAAAGTACATACCAGTTATATTAGTAAGTAACCAGATTTCATATATAATAGAAACACACCTTAGGAAACTATAATATACCTCATATTTTGGCAATGATTTAACAAGCAATTTACTTAACACTTGCTGTAACTTCAGATCATTTATATTAGTAAAGCTGATTTGCTTAGAGATGATGTTTCGACTGTTATAATGTAATTTTATAGAATTATGAGATTTGAAGGCTAAAAATAGAAACGAAATAGTAATACTCCCTTCTGACCATAATGTGAATTGTTTCTAATTCATATTAATATCCTTAAGTTATTCTATGTTCATTCTAAACAACTACTTTGGGATTCACTTTTTAAGATAACTAATTTATACCTTGACATTAGTTTGTGCAGATATTCTAGTTTCAAATATGTAGTCACTGAGAAATTAGAGATCCCCAAATAAACTGCTTTCTTTTTTTAAATATCTTATATCCTTTAGATGGTTTTCCACTCAGATGAAATATTTTAAAAGCATAAGAGAAAAGAGCAACTTCCTCTAATATGAATTTCTAGTAAAATATATTTCATTTTTTAAAAAGATTTATTTATTCATGAGAGACAGAGAGAGAGAGAGACAGAGACAGAGACATAGGCAGAAGGAAAAGCAGGCTCCCTCAGGGGAGCTCGATGTAGGATTCGATCCCAGGATCCCAGGATCATGACCTAAGCCAAAGGCAGATGCTCAATCACTGAGCCACCCAGGTGTCCCTGTAGTGAAATCTTTTAAACACATTTCAAAACTTTTCTTTCATGTGGTGTCCATGTAACCTAGCCACAGAGTATGTAAGTAATCAACCTCACAACTGGTAGGAATCAGATTGTTAAAGATTTTTATATTCATTTTGTAATTAGTTTTCTAGGATCTTTTAGTGCTATGGCACGATGGTTTTCTAATAGCTCCATGAAATTGCTGGAACCCCTATTCCTTGCCATATAATACACCAAATTTCTGTGACTTTACAGGGGACTTAGACTGTCATGGTCTTCTGTGGTTTGGGGCTCTTTTTCCTACTGAGTTAATTTAGATCTGAGACTGTCCATTCCTAGTTTTTCCCTGTTCTGCATCATGTTGAGCCAGTTAGAAAATTTGTTCTTTTTTTCTTAAGTTCCATAGGAAAAAAAAAAAAAAATCACTTCCAGAAAGCACTACCATGTGTACAAGTCTTAACTGAATTTTTTGCGATAGCAGAGAAATGTAATTAAGAAAGTACAAGCATCTTAGAATGGAATGTCAAGAACACCTAGCCGCATGTTCTTTGATCTTGGGCTTCCAGAACCATGAGAGAAATAAATGTCTGTTGTTTGAGCCACTCAATATATGCTAATTTTGTTATAGCAGTTCCCAAAAGATTAGACAATGGGTAATAGAAATGTGAACTCTTGGGGGTATCTGGGTGGGTCAGTTGGTTAACTATCTGCCTTCAGATCAAGTCTGGCTTTCAGGTCCTGGGATCAAGGCCCACATTGGTCTCCCTGCTCAGCAGGGCATCTGCTTCTCCCTCTCCCTGTGCCTGCTCATGCTCTCTCTCTCTCTCTCTCAAATAAATAATAAATAAAATATTTATTAAAAAGAAATGTGGACTCTTCATCTGCTTACAGTACAGTCTTGGCATTGTGGTTTTTCACAACATTTTTTTATGCATCAGATCTGTAGACTGGTGAAAAAACTCTCTGGTGTGTCCCTCAGGGGGAGGGTAGAGTTCTTTTGGCCCCTCTTCCATAGTATGAGCAGCTGTATGCAGAGATCTCTCTGTAGTTATAATACTGCACAGTAAAGATCGCATTTCTTGTCAAGGCACAAAAAGCCCCACTGACTAGGGCCTCATTTGGTGTCTGCTGCTCTTCTGAGTCTTTGCGTCCTCAAGATATGTTTTCACTACTCTGAAGTTCTGTCTTCTCTCTGACACTTTGAGCTTCCTTTGTATTCTTTCAAGTATGTATGTGTGTGTGTTTGATAATTCTTTTCTTTTTTTCTCTTCTTTTTTTTCTTTTCTTTTTGTCAAAATGGTGATGGGAGAGGGAGACTCACATCAGTTGGGTCTTCCAGTTTGCCATATTGCTGGAATTTTGAGATCATCTATTTGACAAACAGGTTGCCAGGGCAGAAACTTTGGCATGGTTTTCTGCAGTGCCTTGAACATGGTGATTGTGTAATCTGCTGAGCTGTGGAAGACTCAAGTGATGGTACTGTCCTAGGTGATCCGATCCACACCATGCAGACATAGAGGTGTGGATTACAATGAATGCAAAAAAGGAATGTGTTTACAATCTGAGAATTTTAATAGAACAGAGGCATTTAATCTCTGAGGAGGAGAAATTGCAGATTTACAATTTAAAGGAAAAGATTCGGGGCACCTGGGTGACTTCATCCATTGGGTGTCTAACTCTTGATGTCAGCTCAGGTCTTTATCTCCAGGCCATGAGATCAAGCCCCACATTGAGCTCCATGCTAGGCATGGAGTCAATTAAAAATAATAAATAGAGGTGCCTGGGTGGCTCAATCGGTTAAGCATCGGCCTTCAGCTCAGGTCATGATCTCCGGGTCCTGGGATAGAGCCCCACATTGGGCTCCCTGCTTAATGAAGAGTCTGCTTCTCTCTTTCTCTCCATATCTTCTCTCTGCTTGCACTCTTTCTCTCTGTCTTTATTGTGCTTTCTCTCAAATAAATAAGTAAAATCTTAAAGAAAAAAAAAAAAGAAAAATGGGACATCTGGCTGGCTCAGTTGGTTAAGTGTCTAACTCTTGATTTCAGCCCAGGTCATGATCTCAGGATTGTGAGATCAAGCTCCCAATGGGATTATGGGCTCAGCATGGAGTTAGCTTTAGATTCTCTCTCCCTCTGCCCTCCCACTGCCCCATAAGCGTTCACCTCTCTCTTTCTCTAAAAAAAAATAATAATAATAATAATAAAAATTTTAAAAAAATGAAATGAAAGAAAGAAAGAAAGAAAAGAAAAAGATTCAGCAAAGCAGGCAAGGCACAATGATTTGATTAGTCTTTTCAAAAAGGTCTGTGGCTGATTAGTCTTTATTTTGGTTTCTGAAAATACAACAAAAATAGGTTATATTTGGCATACCACTGATTACACATCCACAAGGATTTTCTTGTAAATTCAAATATTTACTTGTAAGTACAAATGTTTTAAAAAACTTACATCAGGACACCTGGGTGGCTCAGCAGTTGAGCGCCTACTTTTGGCCCAGGGTGTGATCCTGGAGTTCTGGGATCAAGTCCCACTTTGGGCTCCCTGCGTGGAGCCTGCTTCTCCCTCTGCCTGTGTCTCTGCCTCTCTCTCTCTCTCTGTGTCTCTTATGAATAAATAAATAAAATCTTAAAAAAAAAACTTACATGAATATTCTTGGTGTTAGATGAAGCCACAGCATACAGATTAATTCTGATTTTTGGTGTAAAACTTTTTATTTTTTTAAGTTTTAATTTTTTTTAGGTCATCTCTATATACAACCGTGAGATCAAGAGTCACATGCTCCACTGAATGAGCCAGCCAGATGGCCTGGTATAAGACTTTCTGAGCAAAATGTATTCACTGTCCTTAAGCTCATAATTTTCTATGGCTACATGTTATATTTTCTGGTAAGTCCAGATGTTTTCGATTGATATAATCATGACAATGGATACTTAATGTGCTCTTCTGTTTTATTCAAATAATGTATAATTTAAAGAATGGCTTTCTTAACATATATGTTTTAAAAACTCAAAACTCACTTGTTTCTTAACATAGTTTATGTCCCATGTTCCATACTTTACTTTATATGCTAATATTTTTTATCATCAGCCTCTTTTACAGTTGGTATATATAAATGATGACAATATTATAACTCCAAACATGACAATGCTATAATTTCTATAATTTCTACATCTTAGGAAGTCCTGTTAATAATCTTCCAATATAAATTCCAATGACTGAGAGATTTTTTGTCCTAGAATCTATGAGTTGTTTATTGGCCATGTTGGAGGAAATCGTGGAAGATACCAACACTAGGTCTAGCACCAGTATTAAATGTTAATAAAGGTTGACTAATAATGTTGGGTGGTCAAGCCTGAGTTATAGTGATTCAGCAGGATATAGGAGTGGTATCTGGTTAGAGCATCTCAAGTCATTTCCCAATTTTATTTTTTTATTTTAATTTTTAAAAGATGTTATTTATTCATGAGAGAGACAGAGAGAGAGGCAGAGACACAGGCAGAGGGGGAAGCGTGCTCCCTGTGGGGAGCCCGATGGGGGACTTGATTCCAGGACTCTGGGATCATGACCTGAGCCAAAGGCAGATGCTCAATCACTGAGCCACCCGGCATCCCAAATTACTTCCCAATTTTAAATCTACCATCCATTCCTCTCACTTTCCTACATCTTTTTTTTTTTTTTTTAAGTAAGCTTTAAGCCCAATGTGGGGCTTGAACTCATGACCTTGAGATCAAGCGTCATGCTCTACTGACAGAGCCAGTCAGGCGCCCTTCAATTTCCTACATCTTTTATTACACAGGTTACGGTCTAGAGCTCAAAGTTCAACTAGCCATTTTACAGAAAGGAAAAGATTGAATAGCAGACTTGTCTCATACTTGAGATTGGTTTTAGTGATCTCAGTATAGAAATGAAAAATAGATGGGAATTCAAGCGAGCTCTGTGTGGGTTTTGAATTCTAGTTCTGTGGGTTTGCTACCCAGTGAGCTTGAACGAATTGTTTAGCCTGTTGAAGAAATAGGCATGATGGGTAAGGCTGATGAGTTAATGTAAGGACCAAATGAAATCATGACCATTAAGACAGTGCAATCATCTTAACACATTCCTCATTTTTCCAGCATAGTTCCTAGCTTTCTCATATGTTTAGATATTACTGTAAAATCTGTCCAGAGAATCTTATCTTGAATTTCATTCAACACATATTTAAAGATTTTACTTATGTACTAGACAGAGAGAGAGAGAGAGAGAGAGCAGGAGCAGAAGAAGGAGCAGGGGGAGATGGAGAAGTAGGCTTCTCACTGAGCATGGAGCCCAATGTAGGACTTGATCCCAGGACTCAAAGAACATGACCTAAGCTGAAAGCAGACGCTTAACCGACTGAGCCACTCAAGCACCCTCAGCAGATATTGAATAGGTACGTATTATCTGTCAGTGCATGTTACACAAGAGTAAATACCACCAGTTCTCAGGAATAGACTGTGCCTGAAATCGATTTGTCTCTCTTTAACATATTAACTTTCATAAATGAACTTGCATTTCAAGTGGGCCTGTATTGATTTACTCACAATGTTTCATGTCATCCCTCCCCTGACCCAGGTCACATGTACTTCCAAGTGGACAGGACCCCATCAAAACCAGAGTCTCACTAGGGAGAGAGCAAGGCTAGGGCCCATCTGCAATGCTGGTAGTCAGGAGCCATTTACCAGAAGGGCCTATGAACAGGCCCAGCTAAGGAATAAAATCTGACTGACCCTACCTTATCACTTCTGTCCAAACATCAAATCAAGCAAAAAACCATTTGAAAAAATGGAGACAGTACAAACAATTAGCAGAGGACAAAAATAACCCATTGCCTGGATGAAGAAGGAAAATGAGAAGCCTCTACGGGAGGAGATTTAAACCTGTCCATGATGGCTAAACATGCCATGCATATGGCCAAAGATCAGGAGGTGAAACTTTCAAAAGTAAGAGTTGTTTTGTTTTAAATATTTTATATATATATTCATGAGAGACACAGAGAAGCAGAGACATAGACAGAGAGAGAAGCAGGCTCCCTGTGGAGAGCCCCATGTGGGACTTGATCCCAGGATGCTGAGATCACAACCTGAGCCAAAGGCAGATGCTCAACCACCCAGGTGCCCCTCAAAAGTGGGAGCTGAATGGGGTAATCATGTTTACTGGGTAGAGTTTCTATTGTGTAAAGGGATTTTGGTGATGGTTATACAACAATGTGACAGTATGTATGTATGTATGTATTTATTTATTTTTAAAGATTTTTAGTTTACTTATTAGAGACAGAGAGAGACAGGCAGAGGGAGAAGCAGGCTCCATGCAGGGAGCCTGACGTGGTACTCGATCCCAGGTCTCCAGGACCACACCCTGGGCTGAAGGCAGCGCTAAACCGCTAAGCCACTGGGGTTGCCCTGTATTTTTTTTTTTTTTAAAGATTTTACTTATTTATTTATTTGAGAGAGAGGGTGCATGCAAGCGGGGAGGGGCAGAAGAAGAGCGAGAATCTCCAGCAGACTCGACATTGAACGCAGAGCCCAATGTGGGGCTCGACCCTACCAAGATCATGACCTGAACCCAAATGAAGAGTTCCATAATTAACCAACCATGCCACTGAGGTGCCCCACAACATGCCTTTATTTAATGCCACTGACTTGTACACTTAAAAATGGTTAAAATGATGTACTTTGTATTATCTCTATTTTATCACAACAAATATAAATTAATTAAAAAGCATAATGCAGATATTATACATGCCCTCCCAAGAAAGTAGAAGTTGGCTGGTTGAATCTGGGGGTTCTCAGGGAAGCCATCTCACTTCCTTATTTCTATAGCTAAAATACTGCACTGCAGTTCTTTTTTTTTTTTTTTTTTTAATTTGTGAACGCTCATGTAGATGTTTGTTTCTGCTTCTTCTGACCTACTCCACTTCAGAGAAGTCAGAAGCTTTGTATGTACAGTGTTGTATGTGGACCATAACAATGCACTTTCAGACTCAATGTCATTCTCTGATGATCCACACCACACTGGACACGTGTTGCAGTTGATCTGCGGTTGATCTGCAGAACCCAGGAGGCATAAGCTTTATTTCAAGGATTTGGAGGCTCAGGCCTCCCTACAGTCTCCATATAAGCAAGACTGGGACCTATGGCTCCTGGGATGGACATTCTGTGGATACATGGTATTTTGACTTGCCTTTTACAGGCACGACACTAAAACTTTTGTGAGATGAGTGAAAACAGTCACCAACTGCATAAATGTTTGCCTTCTCTGGAGGAAAGTAGTAATAGGTATGACCAACACCAACATAGTGGAAATTTTTACCCTCTGCCCGAATGTTTTTGGCATCATATAATCATGCCCTGAAAATAATTCAATGCAAATGTTGGATCAAAGTATTTTTTATAAAGATTTTATTTATTCATTTGAGACAGGGAGAGAGAGAGAGAGAGAGAGAGAAAGAGAGAGAGAGCATGAGCCAGGGGAGTCAGGGGCACTCCCCTGGCTCACTCTGCCAAGGGGCAGAGTGAGAAGCAGACTCTAAGCAAGGAGCCCGATGTGGTACTTGATCTCAGGACCCTGAAATCACGACCAGAGCTGAAGCAGATTGTCACTTAACCATCTGAGCCACCCAGGCACAACAAGATCAAAGTAGTTTTAAACCAGTCTGAACTTGTGATTGTAGCTAGCAAATGTAAAAGGTTAGTCTGAGGGGCACCTCGGTGGCTCGGTTGGTTAAGCATTCGACTCTTGATTTGAGTTCAGGTCAAGATCTTAGGATTGTGAGATCAAAACCCTTATCTGGCTCTGCACTGGCTGTGGAACCTGCTTAAGAATCTCTCTCTCCCTCTCCTTCTGCCCCAGCTCTCTCTTTTTATACATAAAAAAAAAAAATGAAAAAAAAAAGTTAGTCTGAAATGTTAGGTGTCATTGGCTTAATCAGTCCTAAAGCACCTTTGCCTAATCTTGTCATCTTATCAAGGCATTCAAATTCCATATTTGTAAAAAGAGACAAAATTATTTATGCCCTAGAGTACCTGGCTGGCTCAGTCGATGGAGCACGAGGCTATTGATCTTGGAGTTTTAAGTTCAAGCCCCACGTTGGGTACAGATTACTTAAAAATAAAATCTTTAAAAAATTATTTATGCCCTGATTCATTGTTACATTTTACATAAGTGCAAAAAGATAAAATGGATTTTTTTAAAGTAACTTTGAAAAAAAAATAAAAGTAAATTTGTTGGGTAGAAAATAAGGGTAGAAAGACTAAATTAATAATGCAAGGGATAAGATTACACACGTTTACATTTTCCCCTTGACTAGATGCTAAAGAAAAGCAGCAGTTCTGAAGAATATTCTAAGGAACAAAGCAATGAGGGAACCTGCTTAATTACAGGATTTATCCATAAGATTAAAGCCAAACTATAAATGAAACACATTTTCTGATCTTAAAACCTGTGAAATATTTTTTCCTGTAGATTTACATGAAGAATACATGGTATGATACAGTGAAAAATGTCCTTGGCAACATTTACAATAGACACAAAACTGGCTCTCATGTGTCTTTGATACCTTTTAGTAGAGGCCAGTATTATATCATCAAGCACGTTCTACAAGGGGTCACTGCAAATCTGTGTTCTGAAGTCTCAATTCCACATGTAGTAAAAATAACGGAAATGAGATACAATTTGAGCTCAAATTCACTTTCGAAGTCCATCGAAAATGCTTAAAGTGGTTATAGTAAACTTTACCAAATCCCAAGAGTATGCAGATTAAAAACTGATGTATATCAGACTCTGTAAGGAAGGGGTGGGAGATGGAGCAATACACTTACCTATTAAAGCACAACATAATGGGTAAGATGTTCCGGGGACTGGGTTTACCCTTAGGCAGATACAGTTAAGGAGTGAAAGTTACAGCGGGTTGTCTAGCAGTAGAATTCAGTGGACAGGTAAGCAGGGGAAATGCAAAAGTAGTTAGATAATGAATTGATATCAAAGTAGAGGGAGATTTTTAATATCCTTCCTCCCGGCTCTCACCAGGACTTATTAATCCCTTTATGGAATCAATGACTTAGTTGAAGGTACAGAATTGTGATTGGTGAATCCATCATATTCGATATAAGTGCCAAAAAAATCTTGATGGATTGATGAGATAATTCTGGCAAGATCAAAGTGAATAGAGATGAAATAAGGTCATATATTTTCAAAGTAGTGGGAAGGAAAATACTATTCTGATTATTTTTCCCCAGCCTTTCTGTGTCTTTCTTCTGATTTCAGAAATATTGAGTGCCTGTTGTGTGCCAGGCACTGTGCTATGCACTAGGCATACAATGATAAACGAGGCACACGACCTAGTAGGGAAGACATGTATAAAAATTGCAGGTGGGGGGCGCCTGGGTGGCTCAGCCATTAAGTGTCTGCCTTTGGCTCTGGGCATGATCCTGGGGTTTCGGGATCAAGTCCCACGTTGGACTCCCTGTGGGAAGCCTGCTTCTTCCTCTGCCTATGTCTCTCTCTCTCTCTCTCTCTCTCTCTCAAATAAATAAATCTTAAAAAAAAAAAAAAAAAGACTTCAGGTGGTGTGACTGGCTGGCTCACCAAGTCACATGTTGACTCTTGAACATGTGATTCTTGATCTCAGGGTCATGGGTTCAAGCCTCACATTGAGCTCTATAGAGCTTACTTTATTTTATTTTGTTTTTTATTTTTAAAATATTTTATTTGTTTGAAAGAGAGAGAGAGAGAGAGAGAGACCACAAATGGAGGGAAGGGCAGAAGGAGAGGGAGAAGTAGATTCCCTGTGGGGAGCCCCATGCTTGATCCCAGGACCCCCAGGATCATGACCTGAGCCAAAGGCAGATGCTCAACCTCTGCGCCACCCAGGTGCCCTGACCTCATCCAACCTTAATTACTTCCTTAGAGGTTCCAACAACAAATACTGCCACCCTGGACTCCCACATCTTTTTGTTGCTGTCCCCTTTACCAGTATAATAGTGTTCTCCAGAGAAACAGATACATAGAGATACAGATATCTTATTGGTCTATATATCCTATGGTTCTGTTTCTCTTCACAACCCTGGTACTTATGGCCTCCATGGTCACAGGAGCCTGCAAGAAGTCCCACATCCTGCTGACTGCAAACTAGAGAACCAAGAAAGCCACTTGTGAAATTCCACCTGACTCCAAAGTTCTGAGATCTAGCAGCACCATCATCTGAAGGCAGGAGATGATGGATGTGCCAGGTCAACAGAAAGCAAAGTCACCCTTCCTCTACCTTTTTGTCCAATGTTGCCCTCAATATATCGAATATAGGCCCCACCTATATGAGTGAGGGCCATCTTCTTTACTCAGTCTACCTATTCCAAGGCTAATCTCTTCCAGAAACATCCTCAGACACACCTGGAAATCACATTTTATCACCCTTAGTAGAGTCAAGTTGACACAAAATTAAACCATCACAACTGGTTAGATGGTAGTACTGCTAGTGAGAAGAAGGATTCTGGGGAAATCTTCCGATTTTAAGAGAAAGCAGGCAAAATCAGTTTAAGATACTCTAAGATACTCTAGGCCAATGGAGGCATATGTGCAGTGAGCAGTTTGGATATATAGGTGTTTGCTTCAAGGAAGAATAATGTGGAGTGAAAGTACAGGGATGGGGGAGGTCAGCACTCAAAGCCATAGTGGAGAGGGTCACCTGGATAGTCAGGTGTAGAAGAAGGCAAGAGGATCAAGGATTGATCTGTGGGAAGAAACCAAGCATGGAAACACCAAAAAAAAAAAAAAAAAAACAAACCTATTGTTAAATATCTTATTGTTTCATTTTAGGAGAAAAATTATATAGAAATACTTTTGATTTAATAATTTATATTTGTCCACATCAGATTCTCACCCTTATTCTTAGTAATTTTGTATGAGCACATCCTCACCTTTACTGCTGACTCAAAGTGATATTTTTGCTAATAAATGAGAGAATCCTCTGGAAGGTGCTGTAATGAGTAAAGGATTGTACTTAGCTGTAAATTTAACCTCTGTAACTCCAGCTGCAGAATGAAGTCATTTATTATAGGGAAAAATTGCTGGCTCTGGAGGAGAAGACAAATGGTTGCCTCTTTGCCCTAGTTTAAATAGGATGATGGCCCTAGCATCGTTCCCTAGAGACAAGGTCTGTGCTTTAGAGGCTCCTGGCAGCCATTAACAAGGCCAACTGTGATCAGGTTGCTATGGGTGCCAAATGGTTTTTCTTATAGGGTGGGAAGGGTTCCTGCCTGTGCTCTGGATCAAGAGATCTGTCTCCAGTCCTCTTTATGAGGGCTAAGCTTGCCTACAAATAAAAAGCAAGCTAAATAAATAATGAGAGAAGAAAATATTGCAAGACTGAAGGAAATCTCTTATGAGCTAACATGAACTGAAATGAAAAATGAATATCAAGCTTGAGTGTATAGAGACTACCATCCTAAAGCAGGTGATAATGCATTTGAAGTTAAAAGTTCACGGAGGGGGGGTGGGGGCGGGCACCTGGCTGGCTCAGTCAATAGAACATGAGAGTACATCTTGGGGTTTGTGAGTTCAAGCCCAACGTTGGGCATAGAGCTTACTTATAAAAATAGTTAAAAGATCACCTCTTCCAAATCATGGTAGAGAGTGTGTAATCAGTGTTACCACTGGTATATAGGACAATACAATAAAAAGCATGGGATAGAAAGCCAGTGGCTGAGGAAGAAACCACCTTGTTTATCCCTCATGCTTTTTAGTTGTATCCATTAGTGACAGGCTTCCTGAAATGAGTAAGTCAAAGCTATAATAGAAATGTTTCTCTGAGAGGCTTCTTTGACTTGGATAACCTTGATTTTTTTTTTTTTAAGCCTAGAGGAGAAAGTCTAATAATACCTTTCTCTAAAAAGCAAAATATTTATCAGTTCTATTCTTTTTTAAAGCTATTATCACCACAAATAAGCATTTCCACAGGAAATCAGAAGCAATAGCAAAATTGCATGCATTTTGGAGTACAAAAAATATTATAAAGTTGAAAGACAACATGTAAGACCATTTTCATTCAAGTGTACTGCTTTTGGCTTAAAGAAAATTGCATGCATTTTGGAGTACAAAAAATATTATAAAGTTGAAAGACAACATGTAAGACCATTTCCATTCAAGTGTACTGCTTTTGGCTTAAAGATTTTATCTAAGTTAGATATAAGGGATACATGTTATGACACAGAAAATCTGAAATTAAAACCCAAAATAATGCCATTTAACATGGAACAGGATCAAGTTTTTCTCCTTGAAGTTCAAGATATTCCTGTGGCATAATCATGTTAGCCTGAAGGACTGCTTCATACATAGGATAATCATCTAGGAACTTGACTTGTAATCAGAAGTTGTAATGTACATTGTTCTACAGAAAGTACCACCCATCTAATTAATGCAGAAGGCTTCAGAGAAACTCTATAATGGATGGAATCCTGATTCCACTGGGAAGCATACATTATAACAGCAAACACTAAATGGATAAAGGTAGTGGAGAGAGAAGGAAATATACCTCAACAGAGGGAAATGTTGGGGCATCCTGCTGCCTCAGTCTCTGGAGCATGCAACTCTTAATATCTGGATTGTGAATTCAAGCCCCAAGTTGGGTGTAGAGGTTACTTAAAAATAAAAATCTTAGGGATCCCTGGGTGGCGCAGCGGTTTGGTGCCTGCCTTTGGCCCAGGGCGCGATCCTGGAGACCTGGGATCGAATCCCACGTGGGGCTCCCGGTGCATGGAGCCTGCTTCTCCCTCTGCCCCTCTCTCTGTGACTATCATAAATAAAAAAAAAAAAAAAAGTAACTGAAGTGGAATGGCCTGGAGAATTGAAATCTCATCAGACAGGACACCCACGAGACTTAAAAAAAAAAAAAAAACTTAAATAAAAAAAGAGGGAGATATTTAAATATGTTTTTAAAAGATGTGCTATTTTTTGAGGGGGGAGGCAACAGCCTGGCTTAGTTGGGAGAGTAGGTGACTCTTGGTCATGTAAGTTTGGTCCCCCCATGTTCGGTGTAGAGATTACTTAAAAACATAATCTTAAAAAATAAAGATATGCTGTTTTAGAATCTTCTACAATAATGTCATGGAAATGACCCTTGGTTTACATGGGAAGAAAGTAAGGAGTTGTAATGTATTAAGAAGTACAAGCAGACACTGATGGATTATCTTGGGGAGAGTCCAAGGGTGGAATTGTTGGGATTTCTCTTGCACCACTGTGGGAAAGTACTATATGGGACAAATGTAACAAGACAGAATTATATTCCTGGTATATTCCTACATGTAAGGTAAGATATTTCTGCCCAATCTATCCTTCAGAAAAGGAATTTCCATTACAGAAAAGTCCTTATGATACGATTTCTCGATTTCTCACTTTATTTTGAATGAAAAATTGTACTGATGGAGCTACATTACCTTCCATCTTTGGGCCTCAAGCTAGTTTTGAATGCTTCTAGAGGTCACTTAACAAATTAGAAATAAAGGATGCTAAAATATTATATATCAATTTTTTTGAGATTTTATTTTTTTAAAATAATCTACATTCAAGGTGGGTCTTGAACCTACAACCCTGAGGTCAAGAGTCACATGCTCTACAGACGGAGCCATCCAGGTCCCCCTCAACTTGTTTTATTTTAAAGAATTTGTTCCTAGAGATATTTGCTGTCTTTGTAAACAAATGTCGTAAAAGGTAAAGCAAGTGTTGTGTTGTGGCTCACTCAGCTACACATCTGTAGGAAGAATAAATAATTTTGCTAATGTTATATGAATGACTATTTGTGAGATGGGATAAAGATTCCAATGTCAGTATCACGTGCTCAAGAAGAACTATGTTTTATTTTTTTACATTTTTAAAAAGTAATCTCTATCCCCAACGTGGGGCTTGAACTCACAACGCTGAGATCAAGAGTCACATGATCCACTGAATGAGCTAGCCAGGTGCCCCCAAGAGCACTATGTTTTAAACAATTTAAAGAGAAATAAAGATGATGGGCTCAGAAAAGTAGATAAAGAAGTTTAATGGCTCTGGGGATGACAAATGAACGTGTTAAAAGGAAACAAAATTGTTTTATGAACTGAGTGGTAATAAAAGAAATATTTCTAAGTTATTATTTCTAAATTTATTAATGTAACTAAAATATGTTATCATGTTGGGGCAGCCTGGGTGGCTCAGCGGTTTAGTGCTGCCTTCGAACCGGGGCGTGATCCTGGGGTCCTGGGATCGAGTTCCATGTTGGGCTCCCTGCATGGAGCCTGCTTCTCCCTCTGCCTGTGTCTCTGCCTCTCTGTGTCTCTCATAAATAAATAAATAAATAAAGTCTTAAAAAAAATGTTATCATGTTAAATAAGCAGACATATGATCTAAAAGTGTGTAGGGATACCTGGATGGCTCAGTTGGTGGAGTGTGTGACTCTTGATCTTGGGTTCCTGAATTTGAGCTCATTATTGGATGTAGAGATTATTTAAAAAAAAAACTTAAAAAATAAATAAATAAAAGAGTTGACCAAAAACCCTTTAAAATAATCTTATGAGGGGGTGCCTGTGTAGCTCAGTCAGTTGAGTATCTGACTCTTAGTTTCAGCTCAGGGCATGATCTTATCGGTCATGAGGTCAAGCCCCATATGGGTTTTGTGCTCAGCAGGGAGTCTGCTTGAGATTCTCTCCCTCTGCCCCTCCCCCTACTCATGTGCACACGTACACTCTCTCTCTTTCTCAAATAAACAAATAAATTAAAAAGAAACCAATCATATTGGGAAAATGGGATATTACCTTATATTATTTAGTCCCATATACTACATAGAGCAGAGATTTTCTCAAAATTCACTGTAGCCTGGAAGAGATACATGAGCCTCCTTGCTTTTTCTGAACTTTATAACAGTCTAGTGGGACCCATATATATTGAGAGAAAAACTGGAATACTCTTGATCAGGAAATCTGGTTTTGGTATGCCTCCTATAGCATAGCAGCCTCTTGAGAGTTTGGGTAGCTTTTTGTTTTCAAGGCCCGTCATACTTAAGGTAGATTATTTATTGGAGTCCCAGATCTTTTAATCTGAGAAGAAAAGCTGAGAATCAAAAAGAAATTTACCATCTACTATTTTACTACTTTAACTTTCTTTACATCTACTGGAAGGGTATCAATGCTATTTTTATTATTGTGAGGCTTATATATGAAGATGTTACAGTTTAAAGATTTTATTTTATTTATTTATTTTTAAATGATTGATTTGTTGTTTAGAGAGAAAGAGCATGGGCAGGAGGGGCAGAGGGAGAAGAAAGAGAGAATCTCAAGCAGATTCCCTGGTGAGCACAGAGCTGGAGGCAGGGCTCAGTCCCAGAACCCTGAGGTCATGACCTGAGCTGAAATCAAGAGTCAGATGCTTAACTGACTGAGTCACTGAGATGCCCCTTAAAGATATATATTTTTTTATTTTTTAAAGATTTATTTATTTATTCATGAGAGACACAGACTGAGAGAGAGAGGCAGAGACACAGCCAGAGGAAGAAACAGGCTCTTTTGCAGGGAGCCTGATGTGGGACTCGATCCTGGATCCTGGGATCATGACCTGAGCCGAAGGCAGGCTCTCAATCGCTGAGCCACCCAGGCGTCCCAAAGATTTATTTTTAAATAATCTCTACACCTAATGTGGTGTAGAGATTCTACAACCCCAAGATTAAGAGTCTCATGCTCTGCTGATTGAGCCAGCACTGGACTTCCAGGCATACCAGCATTTTACATTTTTGATGGTATTTTATTCATACAATCCCCTCATATGGGTAGGGTTATGTTATTTCATATGTGGTAATGGGGTAAAAAGGTGAAGTAACTTCATTGTGGTCACAGAGCCAGTGAGTGGCAGAGCCAGGTGATATACACCAAGCTGATGATTCCAAAATTTGCATTCTTTTTTTTTTTTTTAAAGATTTTATTTATTTCAGAGAGAGAAAGAGAGAGAGAGAGAGAGAGAGAGAATAACCACGATAGGGGGAGGGGCAGAGAGAAAAGCATTTTCTCTAAAGCTCCCCATTGAGCAGGAAGCCTGACACAAGTCCCAATCTCAGGACCCTGGGATCATGACCTGAGCCGAGGGCAGACACTCAACCGACTGAGCCAGGTGCCCCAAATTCACATTCTTTTTTTTTTTTTTAAGATTTTATTTATTTAAAAAAAAAAGATTTTATTTATTTATTCATGAGAGACACACAGAGAGAGGCAGAGACAAAGGCAGAAGGAGAGGCAGGCTCCCTTTGGGGAGCCTGATGTGGGACTCAGTCCCAGGACCCCAGGATCATGATCTTAGCTAAAGGCAGATGCTTAACCATTGAGCCACCCAGGTGTCCTCCCCCCCTTTTTTAAACAAAAAGATAAAGCTAATCTTTCATAAAGAAAGCAATTTACCCAACACAGTGCCATTAAACTGGAAGTCCAGCTAGAAAATACTATAGGAGGTTCATGGGAGCTATCCTATAAACTTTCCAAGATCTAAAGCCCGTAAGGAAAGCAGAGGTGTAACTTTGCAAAGACAACTGACGAGTATCTGAACAAGTGATGATTAGTCTGGCTGTGCTGTGATTACAACTAACCCTAAAATCTCAGTGACTTAGGAGGAGACGGTTATTTTCCCCTCACGTAAAATAACCACTGGGGTTTGGTGAAGGGCTCTCTCTGGTACCTAGACTAAGTGAGCAACCCTACCCAGCACTGTGGTAGACGGAAAGGGAGCACATACAATCACACACTGGCTGTTAAAACTTACACTCAGGGGTGAGGTATATAATTTCTCTTCACATGTCATTGGCCAGAACAAATCACATGGCCACATCTGATTCATTCCTACCAGGTGCCCAGAGGGAGGATAACAAAAATTTGGTGAACAGCATTTAAGGATGGCCATGGTGAAATCGTAAGAAAAATTGCAATGAGAAGAACCTGGCTGGCTCAGTTGGTAGAACATGCGACTCCTGATCTCAGGGTTGTGAGTTCAAGCCCCACATTGGACATAGAGCTTACTTTGAAAAGAAAGAAAAGAAAAGAAAAGAAAAGAAAAGAAAAGAAAAGGCAAGGAAAATAAAGGTAAAAACCACTTAAAAAAAGCTGTGGAGTGAGGAATGGCATTGGGGCTTATAATTATGTGGATGCTGGATGACTTATTCATAATGGTGGTTAAGAGGATAATAGGGTTTAATGTATGATTTTATAAACTGTGTTGCAGTCGTTGGCCAATTTATGCTGTGAGAAGTTTGCTGAAAAATTCCATAGGATCTCTCACTGGACATATTACTGGTTAGGTCACACCAAGGCATAAAATGGTATGTATTAATCATTCTCCTTCACTGTCATCAGAAGTTCAGTCAAAATCCTACATGTTACTTCTTCTTTTTTAATGTTACTGACTTACATCTTTTTGTGTGTGTGTGTTTAAGGATTTTATTTATTTATTCATGAGACACAGGGAGAGAGGCAGAGACATAGGCAGAGGGAGAAGCAGGCTCCCTGCAGGGAGCGTGATGGGGTGGGGGGCGCTTGATTCCAGGACCCTGGGATCATAATCTCAGCTCAAGGCAGATGCTCAACCACTGAGCCACCCAGGTGACCCCTCTATGTTACTTCTAATTTTTTAAAAAGTGATTCTAATAGTTTTTCCTATTGCATTGCTATCTGCTGGCATTAGACCTAAGGAACTTCTTTTCTTATGAATCTATGTACAAACATTTCACACGTGAGACACGATTCTACATATCGCTGTTTCTATAGTCTATTCAGTAGGATATCTAATTTTAAACTATTACATAAAAAATGAACTAGATAACTCAAACATTTTTCATTACTGAAATAACCTCCATTCCAGGGAAAATCTGATCTTGTAGCTTCATTGTCCAAAAAGAACAGATCCCTCCCTTTGGAAAGCACATATATGAGAGGTTGGGTTGAGTTCTTCCAGAAGCTGATCCTAAGACCAGGATTTAAGTACAAGGACTGTAGTTTATTTGGGATGTGATCCCAGAAAGTACTGGTAGGGAGAGTCAAGGAAGGAAGCCAAAATAGGGTTCCTTAAAGAGCAGGTTACTGCTGTGGGCAACTGAAGTTCAAAGTTGGGGACCTCTGGGAAACAGTGTAGAACACAGCTGAGCATAGTCCTACCTGTATGCTGGGGTATTTTTTTAAAGATCTTTTTTTATTTATTCATGAGAGACAGAGAAAGAGAGGCAGAGGGAGAAGCAGGCTCCCTGTGGGGAGCTCAATGTGGGTCTTCATCCCAGGACACTGGGAGCATGATGTGAGCCGAAAGCGGATGCTCAACCACTGAGCCACCCAGGAGCCCCAACGCTGGGTTATTTTTAGACCGACTCCCTGATTCCTTGAGGCTATGCTAAGACCATTAGTTGCCTGGCACTTCTGGCCTATCTGCACTGGCAAAATGGGGTCTGGCAGCCAGAGGAAGTCCTTGGAAAGAGAAGCAGAGATGGGAGAGAACCATAGAAAATTAAGATGCCATTGGCCTGCTAGTAGGAAGCTGAATAGGGGTGTGGTCCCAAATGGAGCTCCAACACTGCCAGTAGAGAGAGGATCCTTGGGTTTCTAAGCCCATCTACTGATACATCCATCTTTGACCCTAGATGCTAATCAGCTTTTAAAAAAATATTTAAAATGTGGTGTCTTGTGAGAAAAGATGGCATCTTTTTAAAAGTTAGCGGTGGCTAGGTCATACACAGTGTGGCCCAGGTGTGAGCCTTCTGATAGAGATAGGGAGACTGACCTATTTAGGACCAAGATTCTCTGGAGAAATCACTTTATTCTTTTTTTTTTTTTTTTTTTTTGAGAGAGAGAGAGAGAGAGAGAGAGCATGCACAAGCAGGGGAGCAGCAGAAGAAGAGGAAGAAGCAGAGCAGGGAGCTCCCTGTGGGGCTCCATCCCAGGTCCCTGAGATCATGACCCAAGCAGAAGGCAGATGCCTAACAGATTGGGCTACCCAGGTGCCCCTGGAGAAATCACTTAAAAAAATTTATTTACGCAAGCAGGGGGAGGGCAGAGGGAGAGAGAGAATCCTCAAGCAGACTCCCCTCAGAGGGCTAGATCCTAGGACGCTGAGATCAGGACCTGGGCCAGAAATCAAGAGGCTGTGGCTCAACTACTGAGCCACCCAGGCTCCCCAAAATCACTCTGTGCAAAGCTGGTTGTGAAAGAGAGCTACCTCGAGCAGCTCGGGCAGGAGTGTTTCATAGGGCCCAGAGAAGGCCTTTTTAGGGTCATATTGACTTTTCGCCTAGCAAATGGCCCTTACTTCTCCCTCCTTGAGAAAAGGGAGAAACAAGTAGATATTTTCAAAGGATTGGTAATGTTTTAATAGGATCCGTTGGCACACTCTAACAGTAAGTGGGGGATTGGGTGTTACCCAGGAGTTCTGGAATACCTCCGCTGGTTCGCCCTATAACAAGTAGTTCTGTAAGGCAGCCGATGAGAACTGTCTCCAAGCACTGACTTGTCATTATTTTCCAAGCCGACCCCTTCTCACAGATAGCAGAAAGTAAGGGGTTTGTCTGGGGGAGGGTGGCCTTCTCCTAAAAAACGAGAATTGTGGAAGTCGTCATCCTAATTAAACAGAGATGTGCCAGCCTGGAGCGGGCGGGGGCTGTTTTCTCTCGGTGGTGGGTGGTGGGTGGTGGGTGGTGGGTGGTGGGTGGTGGTGGGTGGCGGTGACCCGGGGGGAGGCCGCACAGGTGGCCCAGCCTCGGGCAGGTGAGGCGGCCCGAGCGCGGCACGCGGGTGGGGCCGGGCCGAGTCCTGCGGCCCCGCGGCTGCTGGCTGGGAGCGCCGGGCCGGACGGGGGACGCGCGGGGCCCGGGGCGCGCGGGGGCCCGGCCCGACCCGCGCTGGCTCGCCCCGGCCTCCCGCCGCCGCCCGCGCCACCCCGTCCCGCGTCCCCGCCGCCCGCATCCCGCCTGCACAACGTCCTTCCGTTCTCCCCGTGGGCAGCCCGGGGCGCGCTGCGCGGAGGGGCGCTCGGCGCCCGGGAGCGGACGGGGCGGAGGGCATCCCCGGGGCCCCATGCGGTCGGGCCCGCTGGTCCCTCGGGTCCCCGCGCCGCGCGCGCGAACTCGGGGGCAAGTTGTCGCAAAGTTTCCGAGAGCGGCGTGGGCCCAGCGAAGCCCTGGGCGGGTGCCGGCGCGGGGCGCGGGGCGCGGGGCGCGGGGGGCGCGGAGGCCCGGGGGGCGCGGGGGGCGCGGAGGCCCGGGGGGCGCGGACGGACGCTCCTCGCGGCGCCTTTGTTCTGCTCGGGGCGCAGCGGGGCCGCCCGCCGCGACGTCCCGCTCCTCCTCGCCCCCCAGCCCGCCGCGACAGCGCCCCGAGTCCCCACGCCTCCTTCCCCACCTCAAACTTCACCTACCCGCCAAGACCCCAAGTGTGGGGACAGCCAGAGGGTGGAGGGGAAGGTGCGCGACGGGCCGGCTGCCTCCCGAAGGCGGGTGTTTGCTCTGGAATGTCTGGGTTTTGCTCCCGCGCCCAGAAGCTGCTGCCCCACGCGGCCCCCCGTTCTCTCCTCCCCCCCCACCGCCCGGCTCTCCTGCTCTTCAATTCTTGTTGAATGTGGGGGAAAAGTGAGCGCTGCTCGGGGTCCCCCAGGGAGCTACTGCGGTGGCCCGGAGTAGGGATGAGGGACGAGGGATGGGGCGAGGTGAGGATGGGGGGGGGGGTCCCCGATTCTGGCGGTCGGGGAACGACTGGTAAAGGCCCTGGCCAAGGATCTGGGATTGTTCTGGGCCCGAGACACCTGATTTGCCCAGGGCAGGGCAGTGGGCGAAGGGACGGAAACCGGGGATGCTCGGACGGCACCAGGCGCGCCAGGGGGGAGAAGACCGGGGGCGGCGGCGAGGGACCCCAAGGCGGAGGGTCGGGGGGGCAGGCTGCGGCCAGGGCAGGGCTGCGGGGGTCACGGAGCACTGCACGCGGGTCCCCTGAGCCTGGCCGTCGCGGTTTGGGGCTCGGGCAGTGCGGGGCGGGCGAGGTGGGCGCGACGCTCAGGTGGGACGGCGCCCTCCGAGTCCCCGCACGAGCCCGGCTCCGCGGGCAGCAACAGGTAGCCCCGAGGGGTGGAGGCTCCGCCGCCCCGCGCCGGCTTTGTCCTGCGGCTTGCAGCGCTCCCCTGAGGGGCAGCGCCGGGGGGGGTGGGGTGGGGAGTTCTTTCTGGACACTTGGAGCCCCCCTGGGGTTCTCTTGGTGCGTTGGGTGGAGGAGGGTGAATCCGAGCGTCGGAGAGAGGATGGAGAGCCCAGGGTGCGCCCCACCTCTGGTTGCGTAAACGCGTCGATCTTCTGGGGGTGACCCCCTGCCCTTCGCGGAGCGGCTCCCGGGAGGACGGGAAACTGACAGAAACTCGATGCCAAAGTGGATGGTTCGCATTGATTGGCAGGGAAAGTGCAAACAAAGAGGTGCATCTCCCGGAAACAATGATTTTGGAGATTCCCCCCCGAGACCCGCGCGCGTGGGGCGGGGGGCGCGGTGTGGGGGGGAGGATAAAGGGGCGGCGGGCGGGAGGGGGCCGGGACCCGCATCTCCCGGGGAAAGTTTCGAGTGAGGTCGCGGGAAGAGAGGAGGTCGGGGCCGAGTTGCGTGGAACTGGGGCCGGAGCCGCCCCGAGCCGGGCGGGAGATGCGGGGAGAGGGAGGGGGCGGGGAGGGGAGGGGAGGGGAGGGAGAGAGGAAGAAGGGGTGAGAGGGAGAAACCTGCCGCCGCTCGCCGCCTCTTTGTCTGCTCCGGGACTTGGAACAAAAGGGGGAACTCTGATGAACTCTCCTCCCCTCTCCCCCGGACGCCCGGGTATCTCCTGCTCGCAACTTTGCCGCCGCGACTTTCCCGGCTGTCAGGCCCCACGCAAGTGTCCGAGCGCCTCGCGGGCTGAGCAGCGGGAAGGTCCGTCCCGAGGGCGACGAGGCGGGGGCGGAGGTGAGCGGGGACCGCGGCCTGGGTTCCCTCTCCCCCCGGCGCTCCCGCTCCCCGCCCTTCGGGGGACGGAGGCGTAGTCCGGTGGCGAAGTTTGGCTGGTAAGTTCTACCTCCTTTCCCTGTTTCCTCCTCTTTTGTTCTTTAACGAACTTGCACAGATTGTTTTATTTGCTGCTTTTTTAAGAGGCAACAGCCGGACAGGCGTGGGTCCCAAGTGCCTCGTTACAGGAGGAGCTGGGGTGGGATGGGGGGCAAGGGTCTCTCCAGGGGGCATTGCCTCGTTTCCCCCCCAGCTACACGCAAACGGCAGGGAACTTGCTGAAACGGATGGGGACCAGTCCCGTCCCCCCCACCCCCCCACCCCGCCCCGACTTTGGTCCTGAGAGAGAAAGAGATCGGGGAGGTGAGGGTTTCAGAACTTGATCGCCCGCGGGGCGCTCTGCAGAGCCAGCGCACAATACCGGAGCTGCAACAATAGAACGCAAGAGGTTTGGGGTTGCCGGGGAGTGGACACTTGAGTTTGCGGGCAGGGGCGTTGGAGCGCACAGGTAAGAGTTCCGAAAGTTTTCTTTCGGGCTGGGGGAGGGTGGAGGAAGCCACAGGTTCCCGACTGTCAGAGATGCAGGGATGGAGGGATGGGGCCTGGACCACTAGGTGAGAGTCGGCCATCCCGACCGCCCCTTGCAGCCTCACGACCCACCCAGAATCGCCTGTGCAGTGCTGGAGCTCTGTGATCCCCCTTCCCACTAAACACCCACCCCCCTACCCCTTCTCATTGTGTTCGAATAGAAAGGGGAACGCGAGCCCCCGAAGCTCCACAGACCCAGCAGTCCGCCCCGCCTTTTGTGTTTTAACCTTTTGTTTCTAGCTGCCACGCCCGCCCAAAAGAGGGATGGCTGAGGCTGAGGCTGCTCCTGCGGGGTGGAGAGGCAGCGCGATTCCCTCCTGATTTACAGGCTGGGGGAGACTCCCCAGCCGCTCTCCCAAGTAGCCTGGCTTTGCAGTCTCTGTAGGCTGGTTCCTGCTCAAGTGAGGGGACCACTCCAGAACTAGTAAACATGTCCACTTGTTATGAAAATTTTCAGCGCTTGCCCACTTTCTCGAAAAAGTTGTTTATCTGTCCCATCACTTGGGGAATAGACATTTAGGAACAAAGATGGGAGTGTGTCAAAAGTGGGCAAATCGAGTTTGCTCTGGCTGTTACCATGTGCTTGAGTATTAGGAATGTGTGGAACAGGCTTCTCGAATTCAACGATGCAAATTGAGGTCATTATCTTCAGGTATGTTTTATGGGATCCTTCCAAATACCAAGGCAATTTATCACCTTCTCTACTTTCCTCTGCTGTCCCCACCCCTGAGCTTTCCTCACACCCTTGGACTTACTCACCTGCATTTTCAGTTTGACATGACTAATGAAGTATCAAACTGAATATGCTGTTAATAATTGGAGGAAACACCCAGACACAGTCTATTTTAACTCCCTAAAGTTATGATTTTGCATAGTAGTGTAGAGAATATCCATTATTTAAAACTTGCTGCTAGAAATGATTCAAGTGCCAGAACTATGTATGTGACATCTATTATGGCTACGGTTACTATTCTTTTCTTTTTAAGAAACTGAGTGTGTAGGATGACTTGGAAGCTGACGTTACTTAATTTCAATTGTATAGGTGCAATTATTATTATCAGCATCTAGAAAGCATCACACGGAGCATTGACCTTCATGCTGCATTGTTCTTACTGGATCCTCCTATCCGTGAACATTATGCCAAGTACCAATACAGCATCAAGTCATTTCTGGATGGAAAGTTTTCAAACTTCTTCATTTGGAGTTACTTAAACGTGAGGGTGTTGGGATTTTTGGGGATGCCTTCCCTGTGTGGATTACTACAGTTTGATGACTGATTATCTGCCTCAAAGAAGGTACGTTTCTTTTTCAATACTCCACAGACATTCGTTTTGGGGCTGGTGGTTATTGCCATTAGAAAACTGTCCAACTGTTGCCTGATTAAAGTGATTTATGACTTTGGATTTCCTGGTTTTGAATGTTTTTTTGTAGGTTCATTTTCATTTGGAATGATGATTTGGGTACTTCTGATGAAACTTTATTAATTTCTCAATGTGTTCTTCAACATTAGTACACATAGGAATGTGGGTTATAAAGTCACTAAGGAAAGTTATGTAACAGGGTTGGGTCCAATGAGCATGTGTCCTAGTTTATTTATGATTGTGTTTTTAAATATGGCAGTGGATGTTTATATATTTGCAGGACTTTAGTGGTTTGCATTATTTTTTTTCACCTTCGGTATTCCATTTTGGTGAATAGAATCCAAAAGTGGCCCGAAAGAAATGAATTCCTAATAATGGGAGTTCCTATAAAGTACAAGTTCTATCAGAATGAATAACTATGTGTAACAGTGAACACTGTAAATTTATTTAATCTTTATAGAAAACATCAAGTTTTTATAGTATTCATGAAGCATCTTCTAGTCCTTCCTTTAAGTCCTTAGGATTCATTTTTGTTGATCTCTGTGAGGAAGCAGTTAAGAGTTCACGTAAATACTGTTGGTAATAGAAAAAAGTATTTTGATACAGTATTGACTTTTCTTGCTTTGCAGTTACTTGCCATGGAAAGTGAGAGTTTTCTTTGTTTAAGATAGGTTGATTTGAAATGACTCAAGTTGTCAGATTTGATCCTCAAAAATGATTCAAGTTTAAGGAGGTTTAAAATCCTACAGATGGAGGATATCACTGACATGTTACTTTATTGGGAAATGTTAAGATCTGGTCAAAGATGGTAATTGGGAATTGGAAATATTTTTATCCCGTTGTAAGTTGAGAAAAATATTGTGATTTGCTTTTTTCTAGTTGTATAAACTTGGACAAACTACTTCACTTTCCTGGGCTTTAATTTATTGTCTGTAAAGTGAAGGATAGGTTAAAGAAATTTGAAGAAACTGCTTGGCTTTAAGATTTTGTGATTTGTTGATTGCTCTTGTAATTAGGGTGCATCTTCTCTTGTGAGATTTGTTTTTAAATTGTTGAACAGTAGACTTAGTGACATGGGAAACTTCTTATATATTAATAATAATTATTTCATGTGAATGCTTAGCTCAGGGAGTATTAGTTCAGGAAATATATTTTCAATTTTTTTGGAAAGTATACTTTCAGGAAAGTGTGCTATATGGAAATGCCAGATTTCCTTAAATATTTTCGACAAAAGTTATCTGCTGGAGTATTTTTTTGGGGGGGGGGGTGCTGGGGGGTAGAGAGTGCAGTATTGCCTCTCAGAAGGTGTTTTACCTAGAAATGTCTGAACTGAGTGTGTTTGAATTTGTTCTATTGGCCACCCAGTGTGGGGGCTCAGACATGGGCTTGGAATGAAACAGACCTGAGTTTGAACCCCAGTTCAGGCTGGGATTCACTGTGATGCACCAGCTAAGGTATTGATTTCCTTGGGTCTCAGTTTCCTCAGCTGTAAGTGGGGATCATAATACTTAACCCGTGGGGTCATTGTGGGGAATATATTTTTAAAAAGCATATACATAAGAAAAAAACACCGGAAATAGGGATAAAGATCTATAAATATAGAATAAGAGGTATTATTGTTACCTTTCACGATGAATTGGCAGTGTCTCGATACTTCCAACTTTCTCTATTGACTGTCTTATAAGTTTCAAGCCACATTAACCAAAAATATTCACTAAAATATTCAGTCCAGTTGGATAGTTTTTACATATTCAATTTTTTTTCTCTAAAAATATGTTCTGTTCGCTTTCTTTATCCATTTAAGTGTGGGTTAATCCACTTCAACAACATTTATTTGTAAGTCTTATGTGTATAAGCAATTGTTGAAGGTTATGGCTTCCACTTGGAGTACGTGTTCCTTCTATTTCCTGACACAACTTTCCGTAAATTGAGATAATAGTGAGTCTCTAGAATTGGTTTACTCAGATTTTCAATGCTAACCATGATGAGTAGACTTAGATATAGTTTTAAAATTGTTGTTCATTCACTTTTCAGCTGTAATATAAAGTGATGGTTCAGTGGTTTCTGGATGAGAAATCAAGAACTCTAGTGCATTTTCTGATATTAGTGTATAGAATGGTCCTTACTTAAATAAAAAACTCAGTATAAACAATGTGCAGAAGAATAGCATATCATTATGTAATAAAATTTAAAGTCCTGAATTTTCATTTCTTAGATCTGTAATTTAGCAAGACATATTGCCTTTTCTGACTGATGATTTACTTTGAGGAAGATTATATTCATTTGCCCTTAGGAAGTTTCTGATGGAAATGTTAAGGTATGCTTTCTCTCAGTTGTAATTCTAGTTGCCTAGAAATGATAGTATAAAGGGGAAAAAGTAGAATAAATAGATACTAAAATGGGAATTTTTTTGAGTTGGATACAAATCTTTCTGTTTGTGGACATGATCAATTTTAATCAGCAGATAGTATATCATTAGTGTAGCAGCTACTAATAAACCATTTGTAATTACGGAGTTTAAAATGATAAATTCCATTACATTTTCTATATGATGTTAATTCTTAAATTATAGCTAGATATACTTAATAACTCTATAAGAAATATCAAACTTTATAGCCTTGGTTATTTGAGACTGTTAATGTGGACTAGTTCCAATTACTGAAACAAGAGCAATATACCAAGGTGTTCACGATAAACTTGCATAGTAAGAAAATCTAAATATTCGACTCTGCCTTCTAAAAATGATGACTAGAATACATACTAAGCATCTTCTAAGTAAATAAAAAGCATTTATCTCACTTTAAACTTTATAACAAGTGTAGGGGGTGATTGCCTGCATATTTTGTTGTATTTTGAGTACTGTTTCTACTTATTTATTTGCTATGAATTTCTTTAGGTTTATTAGGTGCTCCCAAATTTCCTTTGGTTTCTTCTTTATGCCCTCACATTGGCTGATTTTTAATTAATTAACTAATTAATTAATTAATTTTTTACATTGGGTGATTTTTAAATGCCAGCCATTTCTAAGAGCTTTGGTAGTGTTTGTACTCATTATTGTGGAAGACACAGGCGTTTAAGAATACATTTATCAGGAACCTATGAAACCTACTTTGGCCATCTATTCTTTCTTCATTCATTCTTTTAAGCAATATTTATTTAGTGCCTTCTATGTGCCAGGCATTGTTCTAAGCCCTGAGGATACAAAAAATAAAAATCCTGCACTCTTGGATCTTTTTAAGCAGTGGCAATAAAACAGATGTTAAAAAGTGGCAACTACTGTTGAGAAAACTAAACCAGGAGAGGAAGATAGGGAATAGGGGAGGGAAGGTTACAGTTTTTGATGAGTTGGCCAAGTATGACCTCATGGTAAAGGTGACATTTGAGGAATGATTTGAAGGAAGTGAAAGAATGAGCTGTGCAATGTCAGGTAGAGGAGCATTTGGGCAGAGGCATGGCAAGTGCCTGGTTGTTATAATCAAAGAAAGCAAGGAGTGGATTAACAGCTGGGTGGTGGTGGGAGATGAGATCAGAGAGGGAATAGGAATATGGTAGGCAGATCACATGGTTCTTAAAAGACCATCATAAGGACTTTGGATTTTTCATGGCTTGGGATGAGATACCATTGAGGGGTTTTAAACAGTGATTGACCTGCTATAACTAATGTTGCAATAGGGTGAGTGGAGACCTAGAGCAGGGCAAAGGGTAGACTATTCAAAAAGCTTTCTCAGGTATTAAGAGAGGATGTAAACTCGGTACAAGTAGTATGGAGGTGTAGTGAGAAGAGGTTGAATTGTTTTTTTTTTTTTTAAGATTTTATTTATTCATGAGACACATACAGAGAGAGGGACAGAGACATAGGCAGAGGGAGAAGCAGGCTACCTTTGGGGAGCCCAATGTGGGACTGGATCCCAGAACCCTGGGACCATGACCTGAGCCAAAGGTAGACGCTCAACCACTGAGCCACCTAGGTGCCCCAAGAGGTTGAATTCTTTTTTTTTTTTTAAGATTATTTATTTATTTATTCATGAGAGACACACACACAGAGAGGGGCAGAGACACAGGCAGAGGGAGAAGCAGGCCCCATGCAGGGAGCCCGGAGCCCGACGCAGGACTCTATCCCAGGACTCTAGGATTGCGCCCTGGGCCAAAGGCAGGTGCTAAACCGCTGAGCCAGGGATTCCCAAGAGGTTGAATTCTAAAGATATTTTGGTTGGAGAATTGCCTGGTGGATTGGATAGGAAGTATGAGAGAAAGAAAAGAGTCAAGTATGATTCTAAGATTTTTTGACTTGAGCACTTGAATGGACCAAATGCCAATGAACTGAGATGACGTGTGGGCTTGGTCTCAGGGAGACCAGGAGCTTAGTCTGGACACATTTAGACATATTTTTGAGCATCTAGGCAGTTTGATACACAAGTCTGTTTTTCAGGGAAGAAATCTGGAGAAGCAAATTTGTGCGTTAGACGTCATGAAGTGCCATTTAAAGCCATAATACTGGATGAGATCACCAGGGGAGTAAGTATATGAAGAAAAGAGGTACAGATTTAGGAGTGAGGAAGAAGAGAAGGGTCAAGTAAAGGATAGTGAGAAGAGCTGCCGTGAAGGTGGAAGCCCAGTGAAGAAAGTGTCCCTAGCCAGAAGGCAAGATCATCTCTGTCAAGAGCTGCCGACAGATTGAACAAGAGGACAATTGAGAATAGGGCTTCAGGTTTGGCATTTGGGAGGTCGAAGCTCAATGGTAGTCCTGGCTAGAGCAGTTTTGGTAAATGGTGAGAGGTCACATCTTTTTCTCTATTTGTGTGGTCTGTTACATTAACTTAAAAAAAAAATCTCATATGTTCCAATTAGAATTTGTCCATACTTTATAGTTGGTAAAATGCTTTCACATAGGTCATCTTAGTGAAGTCTCATAGCAGCCTGAGGGAGATGGGATCATAATGTGTATGCTTATCTTACAGGAGAAAATATCAAGACTTAGAAGTAAAATGATTTTTCCAAAGTCCCCCAAATATATGATAGAGCTATCTTTAAACTACAGAACCCTTTGCCATTCACAGTAGGGGAGATAGTAATAATAAAACAAATTCCACTATAATGTGATAGAGGTGGGAATAGCAACATGTACAAAGTATTTAAATCAGAGAGAAAGTGATTATCTTTTGGGGTCAGAGAAGACTATCTCCAGTTGGGATTTAAAAGCTGCATAGCATTTTAGCATCTGGTCAAAGGGGAAGAATAGTCTAGGCTTGGGAAATATGATGTGCAAAAACACTGAGGGATGAAACATGAGATGACAACTGGAATGCATTTGGGATGCTTAAGCTGTTGATTTCATGCTGACATGAAGGAGAGTGGATGGGAAGTAGGGTGGAGTGATAGCAAGGGCTAGTTCAAGCTTGAATTGAAATATGGGTATTTATTTATTTATTTATTTATAAATATTTTACTTATTTATTCATAAGACACACACACACACACACACAGAGGCAGAGACATAGGCAGAGGGAGAAGCAGGCTCCATGTAGGAAGCCTGATGTGGGACTCGATCCCAGACCGTAGGATCATACCCTGAGCCAAAGGCAGAGCACTCAACCGCTGAGCCACTCAGGCATCCCGAAATATGGGTTTAGTAAAACAACTATTAGGTACCATCTTTTTAAAAAAAGTTTTATTTATTTAAGCAATCTCTACACCCAACATGGGGCTTGAACTCACGACCCTGAGATCAAGAGCTGCATATTCTACTGAGCCAGCCAGGAGCCCCTCAGTGCCATCTTAAATGTGCCTCATGCCATGCAAGGTAGTTATACACAACCTAGCTAGAAATGCCTGAACATATGTACATCACCACAAAAGCCCTGTCTTGGTCTGTTCTGGCTGCTGTAACTAAGTACTACAGACTGGGTGGCTCATAAACAACAGAAACTTATTTCTGGCAGTCCTGGAGGCTTAGATATCCAAGTTAAAGGCACCAGCAGATTCAGTATCTGGTGAAGGCTGGCTTCCTGTTCATAGATGGCTAAATTTTTGCTATGCCCTCACATAGTGGAGGGTCAAGGGATCTCCCTGGGATCTCTTTGATAAGAACACTAATCCCATTCATGAAAGTGCCACTCACATGACCTAATCACAATCCACAGCCTGCATCTCCAAATATCATCACACTGGGGATTAGGTTTCAATGTAGGAATTTTTTTGAGGGGGGATATAAGCATTCAGTCTATAGCATGTATATCTTCAAGATGTTATTCATCCATTAAAATTAACGATCTATGTGAATCCTATACCATGGAAGAGGATCTGGTGACTATATCTCTAGTCTGTTTCAATCAGGATGCTTTTGGCTTCAAGTAAGAAAATACTTAACCAAAAGTGGCTTAAACAGTAAGGGTTTTTATTATTTTATTTTTTGGTTTCACATTAAAGAAATTTTGGAGCCGTGCTACTGTGGGACTGGCTAATTTAGCTAACTTAACAGCTCAGCAATGCTCTGTTTTCTGGTTACCTGAATTTTTCCTTTTGATTATGAGCTCCTGTAGTGTCAAGTGTTATGTCTCCACTTGGGAATCTAAAATAGGAAGGGTTGAATCCTTGTCCATACACACACACACACACATACACACACACACACACTACCAATGCACACCATTTTTAGAACTTTATATCATGCCTGAAATATCCTCTGTGCCCATTTGCAGTCAATTTCTATTCCCCTCCCCCCTCACCATTGGTCTCAGGCAACCATTAATGTACTTTCTGTCTCCTATAGATTTGCCTTTTCTAGACATTTCACACTTAAATGGAATTACACAATTAGTAGTTCTTTTGTTTGGCTTCTTTCACTTACCATAAAGTTTTTTAAAAATTATTTATTTATTTTAGAGAGAGAGAGAGTGCGCATGTGAGAGCTGGGGGAGGGATAGAGGGAGAGGGAGAGAGATTTTTCAAGCATACAGCCCACTGAGCACAGAGCCCCACTGACCCAGGGCTCGATCTCTGGTCCCTGAGATTATGACCTGAGCCAAAACCAAGAGTCAGATGCTTAACTGACTGAGCCACCCAGATGCCTCTTGCTTACTATAAAGTTTTCCATATTGTTGCTTGTGTCAGAAGCTTATTTCTTTTTATTGCTGAACAGTGTTCCATTGTATGGATATTGCACATTTGTTTTTCCATTCATCTGGGTGGTTTCAACTTCTTAACTATCACAAATAATGCCGCTATGTACACTTATGCATAAGATTTTGCATGGACATAGGTTTTTATTTCTCTTGGGTAGATATGTAGGCATCGAGTTGTTGTATTGTATGGCAAATTTATATTCCACTTTTTGGAAACTGCCAAACTGTCTGACCAAATAGGGATACCATTTTACAGGTTTGAGGGTTAACCAATGAGGTATCAGAGTTCCAGTATCTCCACATCCTGGCCTTTTGTAACTTTTTAAGAAGGAGAAAACTTCCAAAGAAGTCAAGAAGCCTTCCCAGGGCAACTACAGAGGCCGATGAGAAAAACTAGTCACTAAAAAGGGGCATGGGATTATTCTGAGAGGTGCGGGTTGATCCAGGAACACCTGGGACCCAGGAGGAGGCTCATTATGCATGTCAGTGCCCAGTATCAGAACAGTGTGGTGGCTGGCATGTAGGTGACCATGAAACTCAGCCCTATGTCTGTGTGCCAAGCTAAAGACATATTAGTGGTATAAACATAAAAAGCAGAGCCAAGTGCTGTGTTTATATGACAATTATGACTGTAAAGGTAGCCACAAACTCAAACAGAAATAATACATCCTATGGCAATTCAGGTTAGTTTCTGCTTATCAGGGTAAGAATTTCTGAAAATTCACCTGTCCAAATGAATCACCGAACAAGCACAGCCTTGGTGAGTGACTCTGGGCAGTTGCTGAGCCCCTGCATTCCTTTCCTATGAAGTACCATGTAACTTCTTTTGGCATTTCAGTAACAGTTTTTTATAATCTTGGTTAAGTGTAAGTTAACAGCCACCGAATCCTTGGCTTAAGATATAGAAAGATATTTAGGCTATGTTAAGTGTTGGACAACTTGGCAGCCACGGAGCTAGGATGGGAAGAAAACAAAACAAAACAAAACAAAACAAAACAAAACAAAATGGAACCCCAGACTGTATTTTCATAGTCTACGTCATTCTTATATTAGTTCTTTTAAAATCTATTTTTTATTTTGAGTTTTAACATGCAATAAGGATAGGTAAACCCATCTATGTGTAGGATGTTGATGCTGGCCTCTGTTGCAAAGTCCACAACATGTAGGACAACATGGTTATTTCAGTGGAATGATGGAATGTCAAGTGATTCATGCTTGAACGTTCCTGAAAATCTGAAAAGCAAAATAATGTTTGAAATTGATTTCTGTGAGACTCTTGCTTTCATTATTATTATTTTTAAGGATTTTAACTTATTTATTTGAGAGAGAAACGAAAGCACAGGCAGAGGAGGGGCAGAGGGCGAAGGAGAGCAGATTTTCCCCTGAGCAGGGAGCCTGAGGCAGGGCTCGATCCCTGGACCCCGAGATCATGACCTGAGCAAAACACGGACCTTTCTCTGACTGAGCACCTAGGCACCTCAACACACTCCTGCTTTAAAATTTTTAAAAAATTTTCTCTCTTCAGATCTTTAAAGTAGGTACCAGCTTAAATAATGACACCTAGAATTTTGTAACTGTGGTCTTAATACTAATATGTTGAATTATACGGTATCTACCCATAAGAATCCAAACAGTAGTTCTCTCATTCTGGGTAACTGATTCTAGAGATAGAGGCCAAGAAGAGAAATTTAAGTTTAAGTTTAATTATTGGTCTTGGTGGGTATGACATATACATCTTAAAATGTATAGTTTAGTGTCTCAGAGGAGGAATAACCATTACAGAAACCTGGGACATTTGTGCCACAGTATTTTATCTATCCTCTTTTAAAAAAAAAAGATTTATTTATTTGTTTATTTATTTAAATAATCTGTACACCCCATCTGGGGCTCAACCTCACAACCCCATGCTCTACCGACTAAGCCAGATGGGCGTCCCAGTATCTTATATGTCCTCTTATTTGATTTTCTCTCCAATCCCATGTAGCAGGTGTTAGTAACATTATCATTTTATGGGTGAAGAAATTGAGGCTCAGAGAAATATTTAGCCCAAATAACCAAACTAGCAAATGCAACAAGGTAAGTGTAAATGAATTGGAGACCAGCAATGTGAACAAGGTCAAGGGGAATATCCCCTTGAGAGAGCCCATGCAACCAGATAGTAATTCTCGTTTCATGTTGACATGATTTACTCTTTTTCTTAGAAAGGATTATGCTTATTTTTTAAAAAAAATTTATAAAGATTTTATTTGTTTATTCATGAGAGACATAGAGAGAGAGGCAGAGACACAGGCAGAGGGAGAAGCAGGCTCCATGCAGGGAGCCCAACTTGGGAATCGATTCTGGGACTGGATTCTGGGACTCCAGGACCACACCCCGGGCTGAAGGCAGGGGCTAAGCTTCTGAGCCACCCAAGATCCCCGACATGATTTACTTTTTTAAAAAAAATTTTTAAGAGGAGAGGGAGAGGTTATCCCTGGGTGGCTCAGCGGTTTAGAGCCTGCCTTAGGTCCAGGGAGTGATCCTGGAGTCCCGGGATCGAGTCCCGCGTCGGGCTCCCAGCATGGAGCCTGCTTCTCCCTCTGCCTGTGTCTCTGCCTCTCTCTCTCTCTGTCTCTCATGAATAAATAAATAAAATCTTAAAAAAATAATAAAAGGAGAGGGAGAGAGCAAGAGTGAGAGAGGGGAGGAGGGGCAATGGGATGTGGGGAGAGATCTTAAGCAGATTCCACACCCAACACAGAGACTGACATTGGGCTCCATCCCACAACCTTTGAGATCATGACCTCAACTGAAATCAAGAGTTAGGTGCTCAACCAGCTGAGCCACCCAGGCACCCCGAGGTGATTTATTCCGCAAATACTGTTAATATATTTTGAGACCTAGACATTTAATCAGGCTTCAAGGGAGGATGGTCTGTTCTGATGTTGTTTTAAAATTCCTAAATGATTGTTTTAAAAGCGGTAGTTGAGAAGTCAGCATGATAATGAAACTAGTGGCATTTAAGAGTTTTACTTATTAGATTTTAATGGGATAGTGTCATTATTTGTAATAAATGCCCCAGAGAAGATATGTAACAATATTCCTAGAATCCCCATTCTGTAGCAAAAACAAACAAGCGAACAAACTAAACCGGTTTTTGGATCATCTGTTCATCTCATTTCTTCTTCAAGTCAGATATCCAAGGAAGAGCTTTGGGTAGGCTTGTAGTAACTGAATCATAAACCTCACATGGAAGACTTCCCTATGGCTTCACTTTGCTTTGTCCCTGCACTTAGGCCTCTCTCTTCCCTGCCCCTTGCCCCCATCTCCATCTTGATGTATATGCAGAAGGATTTGCGCAGTGACATGCTCTTCATTCAAGACTCTCATTCCGTGCTATCTGCTTTGGTGAGCAGCTGCTCTGGATTGTAATGAGCCTTTTGGGAGATTTCTTGTCCTTTTCCATGGGGCCTAGATCTGAAGTAGGCCCAAGTGACCTGTTCCATGCTTTCCTTCCCCATCCCAGGATTCAGTCTTACTAGCTTTCTGGATATTTCAGCTCCATTAGAGGGAATAGGATGTCTTCTCTAAAAGCCTGTAGCAGAATGAGGCCAAGCTACACATGCTCTGCTTGCTTTCTCTTGGGTCTGGGTACACCCTGCTTGAACATGGCCTTCTGCTGGTATGGGTTTGGGAGGCTTCTTGAGCCCCTGCTTTTCCAGCCTGCCTTGGAAGGAAGAAGAGAACTTGAATCTCCCTCAATACTGCACAGCAGCAGGTCCGTTGCCTCTGCTTTTTTGTTGCTTTCGTTTTTATGTGAGGCTCATTTTGGACTGGATCTACATTTCCACAGCTCCTATTTAGGTTGGAAAGTGAACCTTAGGGAGTGAACTAAGCTATTAGAGAGAAAAACTGAGAACCCTGTCATCTCTTTTCATTGGGATACAATAAGATGTCGAAGAAAGAAGTTGTCTAAAAACCGAGAACACCCGAAGGTGGGCAGTTCTTGGCTCTCTGGCTCTGTGTGGTCACCCTGTGTTCCTACGTCTCTTTCTGTCTACCTGGCTCCCACCACAATGCCATGTACTTGCTTTGTGGTTTTCCATCTGGATTGCCGGGGTTTGTGTGTTCTTAGGCTTCCAAAGCCAGTGATGAGTTTAGGGAGTGCTGGCTTATTAGATCACCTCTGGAACTTAGCAGTTAACCCAGGCACTCAGAAAAGGGGCATGGAGTCTCCAGCCTCTTGTGGTCCCCATGCTATTTTCTGACTCCTAAGCTTTGCATCAGTTTGTCATTATTTAACTACTGATTCACCTTAGTTATCCAAATTCAGGGACTCGATGTACAAATTCAAATGGTTTATCTTTGCATATCCTGGTCTTTGGTGTTCCCTGGTGGTTTTGTCACTGGCCTTAATTGAGCCTAGTCCTACCTACCCTGCTATTATTTCTTGTCCTTGCTTCTCATCTTGTATCTCAGCCCTCCTGTTCTTATGGAATAATCTTCGATAATGACATGTTGCTAAAAAAAAAAAAAAAAAAAAAAAGTCCTACAACTTATTTCTAAAATCAGAACTCTCCATTTGGTGTTATCCTGTCTGCTCTTCTCTCCAGGGCATTGCGTTAAGATACTGACATTCCAGAAATTCAGTGAAATACAGAGCCTCTCAGTCATCTAAAGAGAATGAAGTTGGGCTGAGTACCATGTTTATCAAATGTATTTTAGTGTTTTGATTCTTTGAAAACTGGTGATGACTGAATAATATATGTGGTGATTCTTTATTAACCAGACTATTTGATGAATCCACATAAGGAACTGTAACAAAGCAGCTGAAATAGGTTAGCTTTGCCTGGAGATCCTTTGGAGTGATGAATAATAGTAGGGCATTGTGTTTTGAACAAAATGCTTAAACCCAGAATGAACAATATTTAATTGTTTTTTCTTTTTTTTTTTTTTGAGAGAGAGAGAAAGGAAAAGAGAGAGAGAGAGAGCATGAGTGGGAAAGGGGGGGCAGAACAAGAGAGAGAATCTCAAGCAGGCTCTACACCCAGAGCAGAGCCTGACGTAGGGCTCGATTTCATGACCCTGAGATCATGACCTGAGACAAAATAAAGAACTGGACACTTAACTAACTGATCCACCCAGGCACCTAGGAATATTTAATTCTGAGCCTAATTTACAAGCAGTTGTTGATTGAAATGCTGTTGCTTGTTGATTGGATGTCTCATGGTATACATTTTTGTACCTTTTGAACTTAAACTATGTGACCACATTTTACCCAGGCTAAACAGGATGATGAAACAAAAGAAGAGGAGGGAGGGAGAGAGGAAAGAAACTATTAATTACAGAGGTGAATATGTCAATTAAGTAATATTATCAAGTCATATGCTTATCTAAAGTACTTTGTGAAGCTCTTGGGATATAAAAGTATACAGTTAAAGGAACTATTCAGAGATGCCTATATGCTGGTCTTCAGGGAAATGATCTTTAAACCTGTCAACAACCCCATAAAGTAGGCACTGTTATCTACTTTTTACAAGTGAGGAAGTGGAAGCTGTTAATGTAGAGCAGGAGGTTGGACGCATGTGTCTGAATGCAAACACTGTGCCACTGTGCCCATCTTAGTCACCTTGGGCTGTTTTAACAGAAGAGTGCAGATACAGGGGCTTCAACAACAGACATTTATTCCTCTCAGTTCTGGAGGCTGGGAAGCCCAATATCAAGGGGTAAGCAGGTTCAGTGTCTGATGAGGGCCGTCTTCCTGGTGTGCAGATCCCTGCCTTCTTGCTGTATCCTTGCGTGGCGGAGAGAAAAAGAGCTCTGGTCTCTTCACCCCCCTTCTAAGGGCACTAGTGCCATCATGGGGGCCCCATCCTCATGACCTCATTCAAACTCAGTTACCTCCCAAGGGCCTTCCCTCAAATACCATTGCATTGGAGATTAGGACCTCAATTTGGATGGATTCGGGGGGTGGGGGGGAGACACAAGCATGCAGTCCATAGCACTTCCTCTTAAACCAACATGTATTATAAGGGATCTGTAAATATTCTCCAGCATCAGCTCACCAGCAGAACCGGCTTTGAACAAAGTTGTCATATAGGGGAAATGTGATGGCTAGTATTTATAGTTCCTTCTCAATTCCCTTCTCCTCCTTTGCTGTATTCCATTCTTCCTTTCTTTTTTCTTTTTTTTAATTCCATTCTTCCTTTTGTCATCTTTCCTTTTCTTGTTCATCTGGAGCAGTTAGGTCTCTCAGGATGTTATTTCATCTATCCATTTACAAAGCATCTACCTTGCAGCCCCTCATTTAAATATCACTGATACCCATTGTGGGTCGGGCCTGGACTAAATGCTGGGGATTGAAAGTTAAGCAAAACGGGACATGGCTCCTGCCATCATACAGCCTAAGGGGAAGAGAAGTGTCTATGTATAAAGTACATTTGGGGAACTTGACACACCATGTGTATGTTCCTTACTAAATGCCCTGATATGTCTGGTGGTTCAAATTTTGCTTTCTTAAAAAAACTAACTTATTGAACTTAACTTTCTATGGAATCATGATTCCCCTCTTTTTTTTTTTAATTTTGTTTGTTTTTGTTTTTAAAATTCACAGAATATTCATTAAAACAACTCCACAGAATTAATCTTTTGACAAACATACATTTTGGAAATAATGACTGAAGTTTGTTTTATGAAAACTCAGTAATTGACCATTTAATGCATAAACCACTACAAAATAGGATTTCAGTTGAATTGAACTGAATTCAGGTTTCAAATGTGTGGTTTAGTCCATAGGAGCAATGTGGGGAATTTTAGGCACAGTGACATGTACTATTGGGCCATAATTTGGGGCAAGGTTCCTGTGTCTCTCAGGGGGTATCAAAGGTAGTTGCTCACTATAGCTCTGAAAAGACTGACCCCAAGACATGACTTCAACAAAAACAGATACAAAAAGACTATGTAAGATCATAACGGAGTAGAATAAAAATGTGAAGGAGTGCAGTAGAAGAAAGATGATGCAAGTAGGAGATCATTAAGAGCACCTAGAAAGGAAAACCTGGGTGGGGCAGCCCTGGTGGTGCAGTGGTTAGTACCGCCTGCAGCCTGGGGTGTGATCCTGGAGACCCAGGATTGAGTCCCATGTCGGGCTCCCTGCATGGAGCCTGCTTCTCCCTCTGCCTGTGTCTCTGCCTCTCTCTCTCTCTCTCTCTCTCTCTCTCTCAAATAAATAAATAATAACATTAAAAAAAAAAAAAAAAAAAGGAAAACCTGGGTGGCTCAGTGGTTGAGCACCTGTCTTTGGCCCAGGGCATGATCCTGGAGTCCCTGGATTGAGTCCCACATTGGGCTCCTAGTGGAGAACCTGCTTCTCCCTCTGCCTGTCTCTGCCTCTCTCTGTGTCTCTCATGAATAAATAAATAAAATCTTAAAGAGCATCTAGAATGGCTAAGTACTTAGATCCTTCTGAAGCTCATAGGATCATTTGAGAACATCTGAGAGAAGAGAAGCAGACCTTCATTCAGGCCTAGGAGAACCATCCTAGTTTAGTTAGGCAACATGCACTGCATTCTCTGAAACTTGGGCAGAAGCTTTTCTGATACCCCACCATTTTGCCCCTACCTATGCTTAAGTTTGCAGTCATTTCAGCTTGATTCCACAGAGGCTAGATAGCTAGCTCTGGCTGGATAATGCCCCCCACCCCACCCCTCCATCCCTTGCATGAGAGGAAATCCTGATACTTGGAAACTGTAGACATTATCCCATAAGGAAAATGATCTCTGCAGATGAAATTAAGTTAGGGATCTTGACATGGGGAGATTTTCCTGGGTTATCTGAGTGGCCCTAAATGCAATCATAAGTGTCCCTAGAGGAAACAGGCAGAAGGAGATGTCTCCGCAGAGCAAGCAGAGCAAAAGGTGATACGAAGGGCAGAGATTGGAGTAATGTGGCCAAATGCTGAGGAATGCCAGCAGCCACCGTTAAGCTAGAAGAGACAAGGAATGGATTCTCCAGAGCCTCCAAACAGAGCACAGCACTGTCAACACCTTGATTTTGGATATCTGACCTCCAGAACCATGCGAGAATATTTCTGTTGTTTTCAGCCCTGGTGATTTGTTAAAGCAGCCCTGGGACATGAATAGGGGTTGCAGACTCCGAGGATGGGCAAAGTACTTGGCTTCTGTCCAGCATGCAAGCTCTGACCTTTGCAGACACTCAAACGCTCGAGTACTTGGACCGACTTCTTCATTGGTTCAGGACCTGAAGATCTTTATTTATTTACTTATTAAGATTTTTTTTAAAATTTATTGATGAGAGACACAGAGAGAGGAGCAGAGACACATGCAGGGGAAGAAGCAGACTCCCTGTGGGGAGCCCAATGCAGGACTTGATTCCAGGACCCCGGCATCACTCTCTGAACCTTCAAGGCAGACGCTCATCTGCTGAGCCACCCAGGTGCCCCTGAAGATCTGTATTTAAATTCAGGGCCTGAAGATCTTTATTTAAAATTTCATTGGATGGGAAGTGAGACCAGCAAGATCTGATTTGCAAAAGAAGAAATGAATGCCCCTAAGGCTTAGTCTCTTATGAGTTTATTGCATCGGGAAGTTGGATTTACACCACCTTTTAGTGTAGCAATTCCTTTGCTATGCTGCAGTATTAATAATACCACCAAGGAGACTTCATCTAGCAGAACAAGAAAAGCGAGTCATTCCAGGCAATGGTTTGACGTCTTAATTAAATACTACCTTGGTGCCTGCTTTCTCTTCTTTTGCACTGACAATATCAAAATGACAGTGGCCTGGGATTTCTAGATCAAACACAAAATGCCTTCTGCTCAAATCTTCCATGAAATGCAATTTGGAACTTAGGAGCTTGGTTCTTACTTACTCAAGCAGAACCCCAGTGTATTTATTTATTGGGACTTTGGCTGAATGGGAACTGCATGATCATGTTCTTGGGGAAATATACAAAGTTTGTTTTTACACATAGGGAGGCTGCAGAAAAAATCTGGACTCTCAGCTCAGTAGACTGGCTTGGTGGTGAACATTATCCTTTCCAGCAGTATGACATTTCTTATAAGATTTCTTATAGGCATTTTGCTTTTGTCCTGTTGAGAGACAAGGGAGACAAGGTCTTCTCTAAACTATTCCTCTACAATCTCAGTTATGTTGTAAAGCCACATAGGAGTTAAAATAAATTGCTAGAACATTTTGCCAAATATTCTTAAACTAATGGCAAAGGAAAGGCAAATTGTACACCATGCAGCAATGTAGTTAATGTGTTGATGATTTTGTTTTTGCTGTTATAAAAAGCATAGGTAGTGGTTGCCTCCCCCCCCCCACCTTTTTTTTTTAAATCTCTATGCGCAGCATAGGGCTCAAATTAACCACCCAGAGATCTGGAGTTGCATGCTCCCATGACTGAGCCAGTCAGGCTCCCTGGTAGTGGTTTCGTTAGATTTATTGTAAGATTTATTTTTCTTAAGCATTGGCCAATGCCATATAGAAATAAGATTACGCTACTACTTTTGCAAGATATAGTCACTCTCATTGTTTTTAGTGATAAAGTCCTGCAGATATTTGCATAATTATCTTATCTTCTGATTAAGGTTGAAATTAACATTAGAAAGTTTTAGCTTTAAGTTAACTCACCTGGAGCGCCTGGCTGGCTCTGTCAATAGAGTGTGCAATGCTTGATCTTGAGGTTGTGAGTTTGAGCCCCAGGTTGGGTGTATTGGTTACTTAAAATAAAATAAAACCATAACAAAAAAGTTAACCCACCTCACATGTCCAGTTAATTCCTTGGATTGTTATTGGTACTCCTGTCACTTGTCATACTTTAAGTGTACTTGAAATATGCTATTTAGTTTTTACTACTAATAGCTACAGACCAGTAATAATTACTAAAGTATCAACTATTGTGACTGGGACCTTGTGTGAAAGGTTCCTTATGAAATTCCCTAGAGACAGGCTCATGTATGATACATTACAATATGTTGTATTATTTTGCCTGGGATACAGCAGTTGCTCAATAAATAATTATTTTACTAAATGAAATAATGATTCAATAATGATGAAAATCCACAAATTTTGGCATCAGCAAAGCCTTAACTAGTATTTTCAGTGTCCAGGGCTCACACATGAACCTTGCAACTGATTTGGTGAAGATGAGCATAGAAGAATATTCTTTTTTTTTGTTTTTAAAGATTTTATTTATTTATTAATGAGAGACACAGAGAGAGAGAGAGAGAGGCAGAGACACAAGCAGAGGGAAAAGCAGACTCCATGCAAGGAGCCCAACGTGGGACTCGATCCCAGGTCTCCAGGATCACGCCCTGGGCTGAAGGCGGCGCTAAACTGCTGAGCCACCCGGGCTGCCCCATAGAAGAATATTCTTAGCAGTTTATCCAGTGCTGTTCAAGAAAACTATAATGTGAGCCACAAATATGAGCTCACACATGTGGTTTGAAATTTTCCAGTAGCCACATTACAAAAGGAAAAAGAAACAAATGAAATGATTTTTAGCAATATATTTTGTTTGACTCACTATATTAAAAATATAACTTCAACATATAATCAAAATAAAAATTTCTTAATGAGATATTTTATATTCTTTGGTTTTTAAATTCTTATATGTATTTTGTACTTCCAGTACATCACAATTTGGCCTAGCCTCATTTTAAGTGCTCAAAAGCCACATATGGCTAGTGGCTACCATATTGGGTAGTGCATGTTTATACCATCTGGAGGCTCCTATTTTAAGCAATTATTCTTGCTAACTAGATGTAAAATTTGGATTTCATAAGTTATTGGGTGGGATGCATGTATAGTCCTGTACTGATACAAAAGTTGTATCAGCTGTGCAACCCAAACAGAATTTACCACAAAACTCCACATCATTTAGAGCTTTTGTAAAGTATGTAATTTCCTCTTAAGTTTTAGGGTGCATGGCCAAGCTTCCATTGCTGTGAGACTCAGATTTTCTCTTGTGCTCTTTTTTTTTTTTTTCTCTTTTTTTTTCTCTCTCTTTTTTTTTTTCTCTCTTGTGCTCTTATGGGGCAAGTTACTTAGCTTTCCTTAAACCTCTGTTTTCTCTTCTGTAAGATGGGGATAATATTTGCCTCAAGGTGTAGCCATAGCATTTGCAGAGGTTTTAAGGCTGAAGCCTTGAGTACTCATTGTTAAATGGCATAGTTTTTATTTATTTTTTTCTTTTACACACAGAACTCCAGAAAAAAAATGGGTGACTTCTTCCCTATATTTGCTAATCTTTTTGTAATAGTTTTTTCCAAAGTCAACTCCTCATTGTGGCAAAGACTTGATTTGATTTTTGATGAAAATAAGGTGATTGACACTTTGCTTAAATGGATTCCACATGGGCTGCTCCAGTTCTCTCCTGTACAGGGGGCTGTGCAGGATACCAAGAAACACAAGACTGGCATTTACAGGTGAAGAAACTCAAGGGACCCTTTGTTAAAGTTTCTCTAAGTATTGAACTGAATGAATTTGGAGACTCCATTAATGCATTTCTATTAAATATACCAGTATCAAGTCTAAATCTATTATCTAATGGGAAAAGGTGATCACGATGGAGAATTAATTACATATATACCTAGACTGTTCATTCTGTGTAAAGCCTATTTCTCCCTCGGCTCTTTTTTGATTTTATGAATTTGGGGGATAAATGGAATTTAGGACAGGAAATTGTTTTTAGCCATTGTTTGTTTCCCTTGCTTTGGGTAGGGGTGAAACAAATATTAAGAAATGACTTGGAGGTAGTAGCTAAAATTTCTTTTAGTATCCTACCAAAGCTCATATAAGCTTAGTCAAATAGTTTTTTGACTGTTTTTTTCCTCCCCCTGTTTTTAAATGATGTAAATATGTCTGGAGTATTGCACTCACTGGGCACTTCCTAAGAATTTTTGCATAACTTCAGTCTCTTTATAATGTAATTGTCATTCTAAGTAAGGTGATCTTCATGATAAAGGGTAGGTGGCCACTGGTTACCTGTTCTTGGCTATCAGTTGTGGGTTTGCTATTGCTTTCATCAATAGTTAATGAGTGTTCTGATCCTCCTTCAACTGTTGTGGAAAAACACTTATCTAGGGAAGAATTTATAATTTCAACCACACTTGACAAACGTCTGACTGGCTTAGGGAGAATAGTATGACTTTTGAGGCTGGTGTTAAGATTCTTCTTCTTCTTCTTTTTTTTTTTTTTAAAGATTTTTTTTTTTTTTTAATTTTTATTTATTTATGATAGTCACAGAGAGATAGAGAGAGAGGCAGAGACACAGGCAGAGGGAGAAGCAGGCTCCATGCACCGGGAGCCCGACGTGGGATTCGATCCCGGGTCTCCAGGATCGCGCCCTGGGCCAAAGGCAGGCGCCAAACCGCTGCGCCACCCAGGGATCCCTTTTTAAAGATTTTTATTTATTCATGAGAGGCACAGAGAGAGGCAGACATAGCAGACATAGGCAGAGGGAGAAGTAGGCTCCCTGCAGGGAGCCCAGTGTGGGACTTGATCCCAGGACCAGGTTCATGCTCTGAGCCAAAGGCAGATGCTCAGCCACTGAGCCACTCAGGTGCCCCAAGATTCTTCTATTTTTAATTAAAAGAAAAAAAAATTTGGTTAGTATTAAACATTCCCACACACAGCTGGACTTTGGAAAAGAATAATTAATTCCATACTTGAAAACAGAGCTCTAAAATGTCTTAGTAAAAGCAACATACCTTTGCTAAATTTATTGAGTGAGCATAATAAAAACACAGGCATTTTTTGCTTCTCATATTTATGTGAATTGAAAAAAATATCCAAAACTTGCCCTGTATTTTATTTTTTAAAGATTTTTTTTAAGTTTATTTTTTGAAGCAATCTCTATATCCAATGTGGATCTTGAACTTACAACCCCAAGATCAAGAATCCTATGCTCAGAGGGGCAGCCCCTGTGGCTCAGAGGTTTAGCGCCGCCTTCAGCCCAGGGCCTGATCCTGGGGACCCAGGACTGAGTCCCACATCGGGCTCCCTGCAAGGAGCCTGTTCTGTCTCTGTGTCTCATGAATAAATAAATAAAATCTTAAAAAAAAAAAAAGAATCCCATGCTGGGGACACCTGAGTGGCTCAGCGGTTGAGCATCTGCCTTCAGCTCAGGGCATGATTCTGGGGTCCCGGGATCGACTCCCACATCAGGCTCCCTGTGAGGCTCCTGCTTCTCCCTCTACCTATGTCTCTGCCTCTTTCTCTCTGTGTCTCTCATGAATAATAAATTGTAAAAAAATATTTTAAAAAAATGAATCCCATGCTCTGCCAAATGAGCCAACCCTTGTGTTATTATGTTGCACAACATGGGTAACTTTAATTGAAATAGACATTGAAATGGAGAAAATGGAGCAACTGTTAACTTTCTTTTAAAATCTTACTATTAAAATATTTGGGTGCGTACAGATCACTATGAACGTAATGGTTTCCCTTTCTCTGAATCACTGGTTGTAAAAACCATGCATTTGGCTTGTTTTTGAATAGGTGAAAGTTGGCAAGCCTAATATATTTTCTTTGGTGGGGGTCAACATGTGGTTCCCTTTTGCTATGAGGTCAAGGGTATTTGCCTCTTTGATCTTTTCTTTGACACAGCTCACCTTGCTGGAAATGTTGAAAACTCTTCTCTGAGAGAGAATAAATTATGTCTGGTTTTACACTGCACCTTATCTAGAATGGTCAGAGAAAGGGGGTCATTTCTGCAGAACTTCTAGAAAAAGGTCAGAACTTCTAGAAAAATGGTAGAATGGTCAGAGAAAGGGGGTCATTTCTGCAGAACTTCTAGAAAAAGTTGCATCCCTGTGGTGTTGAAGGGGTGCGCGAGATGGGTGCATATTTTCCCTCCTGTGGAAATAAGATAATCACTCTGCAGTTTTCCTGTGAGTCAGGAAGCAGTTACCAAGCTATAGATATCACATCCAGCTTAAGAAAAATGAGGTAGTTTATTTCGGGGGGGTGGTGTGTGTGTGTGTGTGTGTGTGTGTGTGTGTGTGTGTGTGTGTAGTGCGGGGAAGAAGATGAAAGGAGCTGGTGACTTAAAAGTAGAAATATTTGTTTTTCTGGATCTACACCCAAATCTGGTTTTCCCGTTATTTTGTTTGTAAAGAAACCTAATGGGTGGAAACCACCTCTTCATCTTGTGATTGTGCTATTTATTTATAGACAGGGAGGGAGGGGGGACGAGGGCAGAGGGAGAGAGACAATCTCAAGCAGGCTCCATACCCAGTGTGGTGCCCGACATGGGACTCAATCCTAGAACCCTGAGATCAGGACCTGAGCTGAAATCAAGAGTCAGAATTTTAACCACCAACTGAGCCACCCAGGTACCCTATGATTGTACTTTTAAAACCTTTTGCTTCCGTTGTATAATGACAGTGATTAGGAACACAGTAGTTCCTCCTTATCCGTGGTTCTCCCTTCTTATGTTCCCCCAAGGCAGATGATCTGCTTTCTGACGTAAGGTTGGAAGGTCAAGAGTAGCCTGACCCCATGTCACTCACTTCACTTCATCTAATCACAGAGGCATTTTGTCTTCTCATCTCATCATAGGAAAAGGGTGAGTCCAGGACTATATGATACTTTGAGAGAGAGAGAGAGAAAGAGAGAGGGAGACCACATTCCCATAGCTTTCATTACAGTGTATTGTTATAATTATTCTATTTTATTATTAGTTATTGTCGATCCCTTATCGTGCCTATGATAAATTAAACTCTATCATAGGTGTGTACGTATTAGAAAAAAACGTAGTGTCTAGTGGGTTTGGTATTATATGCACTCTCAGGCACCTGCTGGGGCCTGGGATTGTTACCCCTGTGGAGGAGGGGGGGACCGCTGTAGACTGATTTCCCTCCTTGGAGCTGAGTTCTGTTACACATCTGGTAAGAAACCTCTCATTGTCAGAAGAGCCAAGAGGCAGGCAGGTCTAGCTAGTACTTTCAAACCCAGGAAATATATTATCTGCAATGTTGTTCAACCGATAGGTTTGCAGGATCTTGGCATAAGATAATTTCCCTCATGATAATGAGAGACTGTGTCTCACTTAACTTTTCCACAGGGTGTTTGTTTTCATTTTCTGATTTCTGCTCCTGGATTTCAGACTTTTTTATACTAAAGGATGATGCTGTTGAATACCATTGATAGATTTTTAGCTTAGGGAAACTTGGTTTATTTCCTAAGTTAACAGAGTTCCATTCTCAACAGTAACTGCACGTAGAGAGCCCTGGATATCAGTCTTTATTGAGCCAATAAAGTTTTATTTACTTGCTCTTAAGAGTTTGGTTCAAGATTCCTGACAGTTGTGTGGATAATAATATATTTAACACAGATTTCAAATATCTTTCTTTGAAATGAGGCAAGGGCTGATCTTATTGGCTATGAACTGTGAAAACGTTTCAGCTGACGTTTTTAACATTGTTTGACACTCTGAGAAGTGGTTCATTTTGGAACAGGTCCTTGGATTGTGAAAGAGGGGAAAAGCAGAGTGGTTCTTTCTCCCAAAGCTGGGTGATTTGACCAAGGAGGAAGTTATAGGGCTTGAGCTAGATACAGCCTTACCCTGCTAGGCTTTATGGGTCAAGTGGTCATCCAAGAGAGTTGGAATCACATTTAAGGAATATAGGTACATATATTTTTAAAGTAGGCTCCATGCCTACTGCAGAGTCCAATGTGGGGCTTGCACTTAGAACCCTGAGATCAAGGCCTGAGCTGAGATCAAGAGTTGGCACTTCACCAACTGAGCCACCCAGGCACCTCAGGAATATTTTTGATTATTAGAATTGGTTCTTCTACATTTTATCATGGAAGAGTTGGTCAGGTCTCTACCTTTTTGAGCACCAGAGACTCAAGATGGTTTGCAGATATTGAAGAGTCTATAAATATTATGTGTATCATGATATGCTGAAGTTTTTGTAGTTACCACTGCATGCAGTAGAAGGAGAGCACTCAAAGTCCTTTAATTATTAGGGTTTCTTGCACACATGAAAGAGCCACCAGCAGACATGAGATTGCCTTCAGGAAGGTTCTGATTTCTGGAAGATGACTCTCAGCATTGCGAGGTTGTTGTTGTCTGGCTTAGACAGCCTGTGTTCCTGAAATAGGAATTCTGTAGCAAGAACATTGTATTAATTTTGATTGATATTTGGTTATTGTGCTCGCTTCGGCAGCACATATACTAAAATATTTGGTTATACATGATGTATATGTATGTAATGCATACATATAGCTTAATTATGTTTTTAGTTAAAAAAAAAACCACATTGGTAAAGTTAAGTCTATGCAAATATCCAAAATAACATGGTGATTTTACCCCTACACCACCTTTTTTTTTTTAAATTTTTATTTATTTATGATAGTCACACACACACACACAGAGAGAGAGAGAGAGAGAGAGAGAGAGAGGCAGAGGGAGAAGCAGGCTCCATGCACCGGGAGCCTGACGTGGGATTCGATCCTGGGTCTCCAGGATCGTGTCCTGGGCCAAAGGCAGGCGCCAAACCGCTGCGCCACCCAGGGATCCCCCTACACCACCTTTTGAAGAAATGACAGAGTGTGGGCTATTGGCTAGTGTTCGAAAGTAATTGAGTATATATTGACTGCTTCCAACACTGAAAGATTTTATCCTCGAGGCAATTTGGAATCTTCTGTGTAACACGGATACACTGGATGGGTCTCTAGGAATGTCTGATATTCACAAATTCTGCAGATGGTGGCTATTGAATGTTAACAACATATGTCTGCAAACATTTTAAAATGCTGTGCTAGAGGAGCACCTGGCTGGCTCAGTCTGAAAACCATGCTACTCTTGATCTTGGGTTCATGGGTTCTAGCCTCACATTGGGTAGATTGCTAAAAATAATAATAATAACCTTAAAAAATTTTTTTTAAAAATACCATGATAGAGACTTCTCATTTGTCATTACATACTGAGTATGTGGACCTGTAAGGGTTCTTCCTTAATTTCACAGCTTGGCATTTCTAGGATTAACCCAGGAAGAACGAGTTGGTTGTGAATCACTCCATCCTGTGCTAGAATCCCAGGCTTATGTCTCCTAATGCTGAAAGTTAAGTCCAAGAGGGTCATTGCTATTCTCAGAATCAAGATTTTTTGCCTCCATTAATTTGCTGATACAGAATTTGTATAATAAAGATGGACCTCCACACTTCTTTCAAGCGCTTTATATTTAGACAAATTTATGTTTTTATCAAAAGGTTAATACTGACAGATTATTGTAAATTATCTCTGGAAGGTCTGCTATAGGTGTGGTCAAATTAATTCCATACTCTGTGTAGCCAAGACGTATATTTTAGGAAAGATTTATTGCATCCTGTGTGTTAAAAATAGAAATATGGGACACCTGGGTGGCTCAGTGGTTGAGTGTCTGCCTTCGGCTCAGGGCATGATCCTGGGGTCCAGGGATTGAGTCCCATATCAGGCTCCCCGCAGAGAGCCTGCTTTTCCCTCTGCCCGTGTCTCTGCCTCTCTCTGTGTCTCTCATGAATAGATCATAACACCTTAAAAGAAAGTAGAAAGACTAGAGATGCTCACAGTGGGACTGGGATCTTTGCCCTCCTATGCAGATGAAGGATGATAACGAGAGGTGGAATTAGAGCTTTCATATTCCTGATTGCTACGCTCTACTTTCTAGTTGAATCCTTTTTCATTTTGTCTTTGTGACTTTCCCCCCATTTTGGTTTCCTCTTTTTAGTGGGAAGGTAATACCCCTACTTATCTTCTATAAAGAAGTATTCTTTGTGTTTTCGTGACAGGTACTTCTCATACTCATTGTTTCCGGAAAGCAGGAGGACTTTTTCATTTCTGTGGTTCCTGGGTCACACAGATACAAAGAGAGGATAAAGCAAACTTGGGGGGGGGGGGGATGCCTGGGTGGTTCAATGGTTCAGTGTCTGCCTTTGGCTCAGGTCATGATCCTGGGGTCCTGGGACTGAGTCCTGCATCAGGTTCCCTGTGGGGAGCCTGCTTCTCTCTCTGCCTCTCTCTCTCTCTGTGTCTGTCCTGAATAAATAAATACAATCTTTAAAAAAAATTTAGAAACAAAAGTGGGCCTTGAGAGAGGAATATAAATTAGTGTTTTGAAGTTGAAAAAAGGCATTGACCACACACCTACAAGAGAGGGTTTGACATAAATTAAGTGCCGCAGTCTTGCCTTAAAGGAGCTTATACTCTGAGACCCCTGTGTGTAGTAGGATGGAACAGGCAGTCATGAGTAAGCACACCGATTGTTTCTTGGCCTTTTGGCTAAGATCAAGTGTGGTAAATAAGCACATTGATATTTCTGAACTTCCTCAATGAATGGTTCACCTTAGTTTGGTAGGGCTGAAGTAACAAACTACCATAGACTGGATGGTTTAAACTACAGAAATTTACTTTTTTACAGTTCTGGAGGCTAGAGGGCCAAGATCAAGGTGTCCATAGAGTTTCTTCTGAGCGTCAAAAGTGGGGGATCTATTCCATGCCTCTCTCCCTGGTAGATGACCACCCTCCCCCTATATCTCTACATACTGTCTTCCCTTTGTGGGTGTGTGTCCAAATGTCCTCTGTCAGTGTGCCAGTCACACTGGATGAGGGCCCACCCTAATGGCCCTTTTAACTTAATTCTTTATTTTTAAATTTTTTAAAAAAGATTTTTATTTGTAAGTAATCTCTATTCTTCCCGTGTAGGGCTCAAACTCAGTTCTGTGTTCTGAGGTCAAGAGTCACATGCTCTACTGACTGAACCAGCCAGTTGTCCCTAGTTACCTCTCTAAAGACTCCATCTCCAAATACAGTCACATTCTGAGGTATAAGGAGCTAGGAATTTTGGGGTCACAATTCAGCACATAAGAAATGCTAGTAGTTATTTCTTCATACTCCTACTTCTTTTCTCATTTCTTTTGTTCTTTTGAATATAAAAGGAGTCAGAATTTTAAATTTTGTGGACTTTCTCTTAAACTGTTTTGTGAATAAGCTAGAAATTGCTTTTAGAGTTTCTTAGTGAGTTTGTAGTTTTTAAAAACAGTATTTATCCAAGTCGTCTTTGCCCCCAACATGGGGCTCAAACTTACGACCCTGAGATCAAGAGTCATGTGCTTTTCCGATTGAGCCAGCCAGTACCCTCTGAAGTTCTATCATAGCTCTCATCAGTGGGGTCAAATTTGGTCGCTTCTCATTTCTCACTTTTTGGTAGTCCTTATTGGTCTGGTATTGAATAAAACAGTGAATAAAAGGAAAAATAAAACATTTGAAGGAGAAAATGCTGGGTTGGTTCTTATGAAGCCCATCATGATCATCAAACGTTTATTGAATGAGTACCTGCTATTTGAGCCCTTTTAAGATAGTTGTGAAGTCATTGGAGTGATTTTTCCCCCCAATATATCTGCTGAGTTAAGACTTTTTGGGAGAAAAAGAAAGCATGAGAATATGACCTCTTGGGTATTTTTCATAAACTTTATGAAATATAATATGCATAAAAGTATATTACTTAAGTGTACAATTGTACAGTGTATCATAAAGTGAACTCTTTTTAAAAAAGATTCTATTTATTTATTTGAGAGAGAGAGAGCACAAGTAGGAGGGAGGAGCAGAATCTCTACTGAGTAGGGAACCTAATGAGGGGCTCAATCCCAGGACCATGACCTGAGTCGAAGGCAGATCCTTAACCTACTGAGCACCCCCAGGCATCCCCAAAGTGAACGCTTTAGATTAAGGATGTTGATAGCTCAGCTTCTGTCCCTTCCATTTACTGTTTCTGCCAAAGGTAACTACTGTCAAGACTTCCATCACCATAGGTAGATGTTTTAACTAGATTTCCGTTAATATAAATGCAGTTGTACACTATGTATTCTATTGTGTTTGCCTTCTTTTCTCAACATTCTGTCTGTGAAATTCAATCATGTTGTTGAGTGTTAGCAATAGTTTGTTTCTTTCATGGCTGTATAGTTTTCGATTGTTTTTTTTTTTCTCTTTAAATTATTTATTTATTTATTTATTTATTTGAGAGAGAGAGAGAGAGAGAGAGAGAGAGAGAGAGAGAGAGGCAGGCAGAGGCACAGGCAGAGGGAGAAGCAGACTCCATGCAGGGAGCCTGACATGGGACTCGATCCCAGGTCTCCCGGATCAGGCCCTGGGCTGAAGGCGACACTAAACCGCTGAGCCACCTGGGCTGCCCGTTTTCGATTGTTTGAATACGCCACACCATGTTTAACCATTCTACTGTTTGTTTCTGCCATTTTGACTGTTATGAATACTGCTACTGTGAACATTCTTGTAAATGTTACTTGTTAAACATACGCGTGCATTTGTTTTGTAAGATGGAATTGATGGATCATAGGGTGTATATTAAGTTTTAGTATATACTGTCAAACAGTTTTCTAAAAGTACTTGTACCAATTTACACTTCCACCAGTAATGTATGAGAGTTCTGGTTACTGTAGCTTTGCTAGTACTTGATATTATCATCAAGTTTTAAATTGTAGGCATTCTTTTCATTAGGTCCTGGAATCTCATTGTGATTTTATGTTATTTTATTTATTTTAAAGATTTTATTCATTTATTCATGAGAGACACACAGAGAGAGAAAGGCAGAGACACAACAGAGGGAAAAGCAGGCTCCATGCAGGGATCCCGATGCAGGACTTGATCCCAGGATTCCAGGACTATGCCCTGGGCAGAAGGGAGGCACCAAACTGCTGAGCCACCCAGGGATCCCTGTGATTTTATTTTAAATTTCCCTGATGACAAATGAGTTTGAGTATGTTTTCATCTGTTTTGATCATTAAAGTATCTTCACTGTGTGTGTGTTTTAGTTTCAGATGTAGAGTTTAGTGATTCATCAGTTGCATATAACACCCAGTACTTACTGTATCAGGTGCTGTCCTTAATGCCCATCACTCAGTTACCCCATCCCCCCCACCTCCCCTCCAGCTACCCTCAGTTTGTTTCCTAGAGTTAAGAGTCTCTTACGGTTTGTTTCCCTCTCTGATTTTATCTTATTTTACTGCCCCCCCCTTCACCTATGATCCTATTTTGTTTCTTAAATTCCACATATGAGTGAAATCATATGATAATTGTCTTTCTCTAACTTATTTCGCTTAGCATAATATCCTCTAGTTCTGTCCACAATGTTGCAAATAGTAAGATTTCTTTTTTAAAATTCTTAATAGCTGAGTAATATTCCATTGTATATATATCCCATATTTTATTTATCCATTCATCTATTGATGGACATCTTGGCTCTTTCCATAGTTGGCTATCATGGACATAGCTGCTATAAACATAGGGTGCAGGTGCCCCTTTGGATCACTATGTTTGTATTCTTTGGATATACACCTAGTTGTGCAATTGCTGGGTTGTGGGGTAGCTCTATTTTTTAAGTTTTTGAGGAACTTCTGTACTGCTTTCCAGAGTGGCTGCACCAGCTTGAATTTCCACCAACAGGGTAAGAAGGTTCCCCTTTCTCCACATCCTCGCTACATCTGTTGTTTCCTGACTTGTTATTTTTAGCCATTCTGACTGGTGTAAGGTGGTATCTCATTGTGGTTTTGATTTGTATTTCCCTGAGTCTGAGTGATGTTGAACATTTTTCATGTGTCTGTTGGCTATTTGTAGGTCTTTGGAGAAATGTCTGTTCATATCTTCTGCCCACTTCTTGACTGGACTATTTGTTTTTTGGGTACGGAGTTTAATAAATTCTTTAGATTTTGGATACTAGCCCTTTATCTGATAAGACACTTGCAAATATCTTCTCCCATTGCATAGATTGTCTTTTAGTTTTGTCAACTCTTTCCTTTGCTGTGCAAAAGCTTTTTATCTTGATGAAGTCCCAGTAGTTCATTTTTTTGCCTTTGTTTCCCTTGCTTTTGGAGACACGTTTTTTTTTAAGATTTTATTTATTTATATATGAAACAGAGAGAGAGAGAGAGAGAAAGAGAGAGAGACAGGCAGAGACACAGGCAGAAGGAGAAACAGGCTCCACGCAGTGAGCCTGATGTGGGACTCGATCCCAGATCCTGGGATCACGCCCTGAGCCAAAGGCAGATGCTCAACCACTGAGCTACCCAGGCATCCCTGGAGACATGTTTAGCAAATTGCTGTGGCCAAGGTCACAGAGGTTGCTGCCTGTGTTCTCCTCTAGGATTTTGATGGGTTCCTCTCTCACATTTAGATCTTTCATCCATTTTGAGTATATTTTTGTGTATGGTGTAAGAAAATGATCCACTTTCATTCTTCTGTATGTGACTGTCCAATTTTCCCAACACTATTTGTTAAAGAGACTGTCTTTTTTTCCATTGGATAGTCTTTCCTGCTTTGCTGAAGATTAGCTGACCATAGAGTTGAGGGTCCATTTCTGGGTTCTCTATTCTGTTCCATTGACCTATGTGTCTGTTTTTGTGCCAGTACCGTAGTGTCTTGATGATTATAACTTTGTAATAGAGCTTGAAGTCCACCATTGTGATGCCACCAGCTTTGGTTTTCTTTTTCAACATTCTTCTGGCTATTCGGGATATTTCCTGATTGCATATAAATTTTAGGATTATTTGTTTCAGCTCTGTGAAAAGTATTGAAGGTATTTTGATAGGGATTGCAATGAATGTATAGAATTTTTGGATAGCATTGACATTTTAACAATATTCTTCCAATCCATAAGCATGGAATGTTTTTCCTTTTGTGTGTGTGTGTGTGTGTGTGTGTGTGTGTGTGTGTCTTCCTCAATTTCTTTCATACTTATTCTATAGTTTTCAGAGTACAGGTGCTTTACCCTTTGGTTTGGTTTATTCTGAGCTATCTTTTGGTTGTTGGTGCAATTGTAAATGGGATTGATTCTTTAATTTCTCTTTCTTCTGTCTCATTGTGAGTGTATAGAAGTGCAATGGACTTCTATGCATTGACTTTATATCTTGCTGCTTTGCTGAATTCCTATATGAGATCTAGCAATTTTTGGGTGAAGTCTTTTGGGTTTTTAACATAGAGTATCATGTCATTTGCAAACAGTGAAAGTTTGACTACTTCTTTGACGATTTAGATGCCTTGTATTTCTTTTTGTTGTATGACTGTTGAGGCTGGGAATTCTAGTACTATGCTGAACAACAGTAGTGATAGTGGCCATCCCTGTTGTGTTCCTGACTTTAGGGGAAAGTTCTCAGTTCTTCCCCATTGAGGATGATATTTACTGTGGGTTTTTTTGTATATGGCTTTTATGATATTAAGGTATGTTCCCTCTATCCCTACATTGTGGAGAGTTAATCAATAAAGGATGCTGTATTGGGATGCCTGGGTGGTTCAGCGGTTGAGCGGCTGCCTTTGGCTCAGGGCATAATCCTGGAGTCCTGGGATTGAGTCCCACATCAGGCTCCCTGCATGGAGCCTGCTTCTCTCTCTGCCTGTGTCTCTACCTCTCTCTCTGTGTCTTTCATGAATAAATAAATAAAATCTTAAAAAAAAATAAAGGACGCTGTATTTTGTCAAATGCTTTTTCTATATCTATTCAGAGGATCATATGGTTCTTGTCCTTTCTTTTATTAATGTAGTGTATCACATTGATTGATTTGTGAATGTTGAACCAGCCCATGAATAAATCCCATTTGGTTGTGGTGAATAATCCTTTTAATGTACTGTTGGATCCTATTGGCTTATATCTCAGTGAGAATTTTTGCATCTATGTTCATCAGAGATATTGGTCTCTAATTCTTTTGGTTTTGGGATCAAGGTAATGCTGGCTTTCTAGAATGAGTTTGGAAGTTTTCCTTCCATCTCTATTTTTGAAACCATTTGTGAAGCTGTTTAAAGTAATCATGGACACTGAATTATCCCTCAAATTCCCCAAACTCTTCTAATTTTGAAGTGGATAAAAAAATGTTTTGATCTTTTTTGCATAGTTTGGTTCTTTACTTCTAGGGTGAAGGAGTTGGTTTACTTGGGGCAGTCTAGGTTTATCCTTAATCAACAGCATCCTCTTTCATTCTCAGAAGTGCCCTGGTTTGGACACTAAAATTATGGTCATGCTGTTTATAGTCATCATCTTTTCTGCATTATTTAAAGCTTTTCTATCTGAAATCACTCCTTCAATTTTTCTATCATTGTTCGACTCCTACTCTATTCCACTAGTGTGATAAACACTCAGGAAATAAAGATAAGTCTAAGGCATCCTCACCCTGAAGGTCCTAAGTATTGAGGAAGAAACAGATTATAGAACTGCTTTACTTGATTTAATCATAGTTCTGTAATCATAGCTCTCAATTCTAATAGAGCCAGATTTCTGCGAGAAGGATATCTATGCTAATGAAATGATTTGTTATACCTAATATCTTGTGTTGAGGATTTATGATATATTTTATGCAACTAATAATGACTTGGCAATTATATTTGGTCTGAATCACTGAGAGAATTCACTGTGTGTTTTCCTCTAGCTTTGTGAAGGCTGTAGTTAAAAAATACCCCTTTGGGCACTGCATTTATCTCAAGATCTTAATCTGTGTTGTGTATTTATGGTCAGAGAATTCTGTAAGCAGCTTCATAGAACTCATGTTGTGGGCACAAGCCTTAAGCCCTTGAGTTATAGTCAGAGAAACTTGTCTTAATGAGTTGAAATCATGTGTTTTAAAAAAATCATTCTGGTCCCGATGTCCTCATTCACTTGGATCCAGCTGGGTTAAAAAGGCAATCCGATACTGCCTCTTACCAGCAGAGAATACTGTTTTAATTTAAATGTGTCCTGTTGTCACATCTGCCCAAGTGCTTAGCTGTTACTCTGTGCTCACTCCCCTGTGTGATTGAACCATAAACCCTGCCTTGGAATTGTCTGTTTACTTGTCCACCTCCTAGATTAGATTGTGATCAACATCAAATTCCCGGCAGCTGGCATGATGCCCAGTACAAGTTAGCTGTTCTGGTCAGTAAATGCCTTTTGAATGAAGTAGGATAAGCGAATAGCAGAACCCAAGCACACACACTTACTCATTCTTTCTTTCTTTCCACACGTAATTACTGGGAAACTGTAATGCACCTGGCACAGAGCTAGGCACTGGGCTGGGTCAGTGTGGTCCCAGAGAGACTTGTCGACTGCTCTACGAGCTTTCAAGTTGGAGGTGAAAAGCAAGCAATGATTAAGGAATAACACAAAGTGTTGTTCAGTTACAGATTGAGATGAGTGCTTTGAAGCAAAGGAGTGTGTGACTAATAAGCCTGACCTGGATTTGGAAGCTGGGAAGGCTTCCCAAAGAAAGTGCCACTTGAACTCTGAAGGATGAACAGGAATGAAGTAGAGGCAGGAGATGGGGCCAATGGGAAAGTATCTCCCGCTGAGGGAATGGCCTGTGCAAAGGCTCTGTGGTGGTGGTGGGGGAACATGTCTGTCCTGGATCAGAGAGACTTCCAGAAAAGATAAACCAGTTAGGCTGTTCATGGGCTAGCAGGCTTCATGACTATATTTTCTAAGAGCAATGTTTGCCTTTTAAAGGTTGTATGGGAAGGTACGGGAGCAGATTTGCATTTTATAAGAATCACCTTGTGCTAGGAACTAGTTTATTACTTTGAAAATGTAAAGAAAGGGAAAGAATCAAATATTTATCCTTACTTTGCTGTATAATTTATATCTCAAGGCAACTGAGTAGCTCACAAAGAGAAGTTTCTCTATAGAAGTGTTCCAGCTGATACATGAAAAGGAATGGTGGGGTACCACCATTTTGTAATCCTTCATGGATTAGGTGCCTAGGCAGTAATTACCAATATAACCTGTTAACACTGGGAAAAGACAGACAAGCAGACATGACACGATTCCTGAATGTATAGAATACCATCATTTAGTAGAATTGTCGAAAACTCAAACCTGGATCTGACCAAGCTTCTAGGCCTGACTAGTATATTTTCCAGGAAATGTGAAGTGGCAGAGGAACATGCTACCCACATCACAGAGATACAGTAAGCAAAATCCAGGTTCTGGGAATCTCTATAGCACATACAACCCTGATTATTTCAACAAAGAAATTGCAAGGTGGAAGTTTGGGGGAGGAAGATAGGGATTAAAAACTGTAGATTAGAAGATTTACACACATGTATAGACCCTATTTGGATTCTAATTTGAACATACTCACTGTAAAACAAAACAACATTTATGAGATAATTGGGATAATTTGAACACTGGCTGGATATTTAGTGATATTGAAGGATTACTATGAATTATCTTTGCATAATAATGTTATTTTGATTATGTTTAAAGAGCAACAACAGAAAGAGTTCCTTTCTTTTATAGATACATACTGAAATATTTATGAAAGGAATGATGTGATGTCTCGGATTTGCTTCCAAGGGAGAGGAAAAGTGGATGGAGGTTGAAGCTGGGTTATGGGTCAATGGGAGTTCATTTTACTTTTCTTTCTACTCCTGTTTATGCTCAACATTTTCTAGTATGAAAACTTTTGAAAAGTTCTAAGGGGAAAAAAGAGATCATCCTGACTTTGACTTTTTTTCTCATGCCCCAAATCCTCAGTATGTTCAAGTTGAAATTTTATCAGGTGACCACATTTTAATGGATTCCTATATTAGAATATTTTAATTTTAATATCTTGAATATTAAATATTCAATTATATTTTAATGCCCACGGGAAATGAATGGGTAAATTAATTAACTTTTGGAAAATTAATACTTCTAATTGTGTAAAATTTGGATATTTAGGAGAAATCTAATGAGGGCAATAAATAGCATTGATAATACCACCATTCTGGAGAGAGCTACAGTTAATATTTTTTGGCTCTCCGGTCTCATTAAGGATATATACATACTAAATATAATTTTAATTATAAGACTGATTGTATGATAGATTTCCTGTTTTTTTTTTTTTTAAGACCTATTTATTTACTTGAGACAGAGAGAGAGAGAGAGAGAATGAGCAGGGTTAGGGGCAGAGGGAAAGAAACTCGAGCAGACTCCACACTGAGTGGAGATTCTGCTGCAGGTCTTGATCAGGACTCTTGAGATCATGACTGAGCTGAAATCAAGAGTCAGATGTCTAAACGATTGAGCCACACAAGCACCTCCCTCGTTCATTTTTTAATAGTACATTGTGAACATTTTCCCAAGGCATAAAGGATTCTGTTATAAATACATTTTAGTGACCATTTAACATTATATCCAAAAGACATGGCAAAAATTATTTAATAAATTGCCTCTTGGTGAACATATAGAGTTTTAAAAAAATTATTTTTACTGTGTAAATCATGCTCTAATGAATAGCCATATGTAGATACATCTGGGTGCATACTCTGATTATTTTCTTAGAGTAATTCCTACAATTGACTGCTTGGGTTAATGAGTCTGTATTTTTATAGCAATTGATACATAGTCCTTCAAACTATTGACACTGATGTGCATTCCCATTAGCTTTATATGAGAATGCTTGTTTTTTCTATGCTCATCAACTCTGAATATTCTCTGTAATTTTTTTTTTGGCCAATTTGTTGATAAAAGATGATATTAAATTGCTTTAATTTGCATTTCTCTGATTACCATTGAGCTTGAATGTTTTTCCTATTAATTACTGCATTAGTCTTGGAATGACCAGAGAGGTCCTTTGTGCATTTTTCTATTTGTGCATTCTTTGTATTGATCATGCATATTCTTTATATATTAAGGGCAGTATCACTTAGGTAGTCATATTGTACATTATTTTAACTCAGCATATGGAATTTTCTGGTATAGATTTTTCATATTTTTAAATAGTCAAATTAATCTTTTTGCTTATGTATTCTTTTTGTTATTATAAAGTCCTTTTCTATTTCAAAATTGCTGTTTGTACTATTTTCTCCCTGTTGTTTCATTTCTCTTGCATTTGACTCCAATTCACATGGACCTTATTTTGCTATATTATTATATTGTTATATTGTTTAGAGTATGGATTAACATTATTTTTCTAGTAATGACCATTTATCCCAGATGTTGAACAATTCTTTCTCTGAATTATTACTACATATATTAATATTTTATTCTTGTATATTGATTTTTTTTTATACATGGGCTTTGTATACTCTCTCAATGCATACTATCCAATCCTGTGCCAGTATAATACTATTTTAAGCCTTGAAAGTTCATAAGTTATTTTGGCATAAAATATCCATTTTCTGGGGCGCCTGGGTAGCTCAGTGGTTGAGGGCATGATCCTGGGGTCCTGGGCTTGAGTCCTGCATTGGGCTCCCCACAGGGAGCCTCCTTCTCCTTCTGCCTATGTCTCTGCCTCTCTGTCTGCATCTCTCATGAATAAATAAATAAAATCTTTAAAAAAATTAATTTTTTGTCTCTTTCTCTCTCTTTTTTGTTTCTATCCTTTTAAAAAGACATGTCTTGGCCTTCCTCGGACCCTCTTAATCTTTCAGATGGTTTTCTGACTCCTGTTAGGGTTCAGTAGGATTTGTGACTTTGAATGAGATGACATCGGACCAATTTGGGAGAGTTTTGATATTTTCACATCATTCATTCTTCTCATCCAGTAACCAGTAATATTCAATGTTCTTTTATGTTTTCCTAATAAATTTTTGAATAGGCTCTGCATTTTTCTTTTTAATTCCTAGATAATGTGGGAGGCCTTGGGTGGCTTAGCAGTTGAGTGTCTGCCTTTGGCTCAGGGTGTGATCCCGGAATCCTGGGATCAAGTCCTCCATGGGGCTCCTTGTATGGAGCCTGCTTCTCCCTCTGCCTATGTCTCTGCCTCTCTCTGTCTTTCTCTGTCTCTCATGAATAAATAAATAAATTCTTTAAAAAAATTCCTAGATATTGTATATTTGATGTCATTATGTCTGGGATCAAAAAAATGTAACAGTTTTATTGAGATACAATTATTTTACCATTTTTTTCCACTTACTTTCAAAGGTAATCTAACTACTGGGCATGTATGCAACCTTAATACTGCTTTTATTTATTTATTTATTTATTTATTTATTTATTTATTTATTTAAATTTATTTATGATAGTCACACACACACACACACAGAGAGAGAGAGAGAGAGAGAGGCAGAGACATAGGCAGAGGGAGAAGCAGGCTCCATGCACCAGGAGCCCGACGTGGGATTCGATCCTGGGTCTCCAGGATCGCGCCCTGGGCGAAAGGCAGGCGCTAAACCGCTGTGCCACCCAGGGATCCCCTTAATACTGCTTTTAGTTTTCTGTTTTGTCTTTTTAAAGGTGATTTTGCCCACTTCTTATAACCTACTGTTTTTCAAGACAGGAAACAGGATTATGTGACATAGAGATCTCTGAATTAGGCATAAGTAAACATTAAACCCTGGTCTCTGCTCTGTCATCAAACTGGCTGTGTTATCTTAGGTGTTAAAAGGTAAACTGAAGCATGTTCAATTTTTAAAAGTTTTAAGCAAAGATTGCTTCAAATTGGGCAGCACCCATTTTATAGATGGAAAGGAGCTCTGAGGAAATGTTCAAAATGAAAGACTTTTACAGGCAGAAGGAGCAGGAACAAGAAAGTTACTCTATGCCAAAAAGTGGCTCGATGATTGCAAGGATATGTTCCCTTAGAGCACTGCAGGGTCTATCAAGCAGATTACTGATTTAGTGCTGATCAGGTGATTCCTGATTGACTGGTTTAAGAATCCACTCCTGGGAGAGCCAAAACTGTAACTAAGTCTTGTTTTGATGCTATATGGCTTAGCATAAGTGACTCCATGTTGGGTCTGTTGTCTTGTTTTTAACACAGGCAAATCCTTTAATTCTGGATTCTGTTTTTTCCCCAAAGGGTCTTCCTAGATCTTTGTTTCTAAAAATGTAATAGAGGCCCTCAAAATATTTCAGTTTCATACTTTGTGTATTAGAGAGAAGGAAATCAGAATTTCAATGTCAGCACAGCAGATAAAATGTTATAGAAGTGAAACTGTGAAAAATATTCTGTATTTCCTCCTCATTCTGTTTACCTGGTATTGGCTCATTTTAGCATTTTAATTGCCCAGAATAATGCCTTTGTGTCCTAAGTCTACCAAGTACGATCAAGAATAAACATGACCTCACTCTGAAGAATTATGTCACTCCTCCATTTTAGATGCTAGTTTTAACACTTCTGAGGGGAGAACACATTTTTATTTTAAGGTTTACTTTTATAACAAATGACCCAACTTCAGTATTTTGAACCTGGTAGCATTTTCACACAGGCTATTTGCATTCTAATGATACAAGAAAAGAGTTCACTTAAGTTGAAACCTGAAATGTGTATTGATTATGGGAAAGGGTGGAAAGTTAATGACTTTGGATATGCATGTCATGGGAGAGAATATGCTACTGGTAAGGCGCTCAGGATTATAACCTTCTACTGGTTGCTCTTCATTTCTCCCACTGGGTATCTAACAACACTGTGTTCTGAGAAGTAACTGAACTTGCAGAAATAGCTCATGAAGTCATTTTCTATTTAAATGGTCTGCACTTTGTAGAATAAATACTCTTTAACTAGGACGATATTAATATATGTCTTTGACAGCAACTGCATTGAGAAGACAGCCTTTGCAAAAACACTTTTGTCACCCATCCAAGTATGGGTCTTTTATGACAGATTGTTGTGTATCTGAAGGAGCTATTGTGTCAACAATGAGCATCATAATGAGTCTAAAAATCTGACTCAATGGAACAAATGTATTTTAATGGCATGCATTTTACTTTAAAAGGATGTACCAAAATAGAGTGAGAGTCTGAAAGCAGGGCATTATTTTATAATGAAAGACTAATATATGGGTAGTTCTAGCTAAAGTAAGGATGTCACTGGGAATGAAAATTGACTTTGAGTGGATAAAATCACTCCCATCAGCAAACCACAAATGCTGTGGGAGAGTTATCTGCAGTGGTACAAGAGGGACTATTAAAATGGGTGTAGATACTCAGGAATGTCCTTTACTGATGTTCACTCTAGTGAGACACAGAGTTCTGTGGGGCATCATTAAGACTCCCTTACTATGGCACTCAAAAATACCCACCATGTTTTTCTGGGCTTGCAGGTTCACATTTACCAAAATTCCATACAAGCAATCCTAGAATAACCTATTTCTTTCAATGTTTAAATTCTGTTTATTAAATGTACTGTAATATTGAGGGGCAAAGAGGTAGGTTTGGAAAGCATGATAAATTTTGTAACATGTTTAAGATAATGCACAAGTCATAAGTTTGTAGAACTGGGGACCAAATTTGAATGCAAAAGGCCGATGGTATAGAATAACAGTTTTCTTTGTATTGACCTCACTATACTTCTGGAATTGATTTTAAAGACTGCATATTATTTGCATTTTGGGTAAGAAAATTTGCATTTTATGGAAATACACTGTCATATGTTTTCTGCATTTGTATTGTTCAATTTATTAGGATCCCTGGCCTAAGATATTGGATACCCTGTTCATATGTCCTTGTATATCAAAACTTAGGTGTGTAATGTCAACATGGGCATTGTTTTTTATTACTGTCTGTGATAATCCACATGGTTTTTCGTGTTATACCTGCTGGCTAAAAACAGCCATAACTCTTTTCCATGAAAGGCCTTTTAGGAAATAGTACTGCTCTGGCAAGATAAAATAGAGAAAACCGAGGGAAGAATGTGAGTATTGGATTGTCACTTAAGACATTTTGTTTTGTTTTTAAAGATTTTACTTATTTATTTGAAAGAGAGAGAACACAAGCAGGGGGTAGGGGCAGAAGGAGAAGGAAAAGCAGACTCCTTGCTGAGCAGGGAACCTGACTCAATCCCAGGACCCCAGAATCATGACCTGAGCCTAAGGCAGGTGCTTAACCAACTGAGCCACCCAGGCACCCCAAGACATTTTGTTTTCTTAAACTTTTTTCTTATTTTAAATTTTCTTTAAGTTTATTATTGCCTTTTTTTGGGTAATCTTTACACCTAACTTGGGGCTTGAACTCACCACCCCAAGATCAAGAGTTGCATGCTCTCGTGACTGAGCCAGCCAGCTGTTCCAAGATGGTTTATTTTCTGGGCAGGGTTTCCTGTTGACTCCAAATCATCATTTATGTTCCTTACCATCTTCTCTTTCCTATTTAGGTTGCTACAATGTTGTCTTGGGTTTCTTTTGCAAATAGCTTACTTCATAAATGCATGGTGCAGTTCTCTTCTCCTTCCATTACATGTTTCGTTTTTAGCTATTAGGCAGGGATGCCTTTTAGGAAACCTGTAAGATTTGTAGGTTCTTGGAGTGGAAGTCTGAAGAGATACATGACTACAAGAATTAGAATAGTTCTAATTATTCTAATTAGAATACACCTAGACAGCTCAGTGGTTGAGTGTCTGCCTTTGGCCCACGGCATGATCCTGGAGTCCCGGGATTGAGTCCCACATGAGGCTCCCTGCATGGAGCCTGCTTCTCTCTCTGCCTGTGTCTCTGCCTCTGTGTGTGTGTGTGTCTCTCATGAATGGATAAATTAAAAATCTTTTTTTTTTTTAAGAATTAGAATAAGTGCTGCTAACTGAGTACTACCATGTTGGGTGGGTAGACTCCTATGCCTGGTGATCTCCTGAGGAAGGCAGTTGACCATGATGTGCAATCCTGGGTGCCCTGTTGGCAGGAAGCATTTACATAGTTTACAGATTTAATACATAACGAGCTCCAGGGCCTGGTGTTTGAAGGGTGATGAGGCTAAACACATATTCTCCAGTCTGACATGTTGAGGGGAATATGACCCACCTTTAAGAAAAGTAATATGGAGTTGTGCCTGGGTGACTCAGTTGGTTAATTGTCTGGCTCTTGATCTCAGCTCAGGTCTGGGTCTCAGGTTGTGAGTTCAAGCCCCAGGTTGGGCTCCAAGTTGGACATGGAACCTACTTGAAAGTAACATGGGGCAGCTACTTTGGTGCAAGAGGTCCATGCTCTTAGGGTGTTTGGTATGCCATCACTCCGCATGTGCTATTTCAGAAACTGGACCATGTCTTAGCTGCCTCTGCTCTGGTGTGTCACAGTGCCTTCCATCACAACATTACATGGCTGTGGCCAAATGAATTGAGCTGACATTCGAGTATTTGTTGAACGAAGGGGGAAAACAATGAAAGACCCATGCCTTCCCAATTTCGTGTTCCTGAGCTCTTTGCTCATCTGTATAATGTGTTCCTCTGTTTTCCCTTATCGAAAAGAACCTGGGAATGTGCAGATGCTACAAAGAAGAAATTCTTGTCAATTGGCACAAGAGAAAGAAGGGCAGAGGTTCAAGAGAAAACAGGAAAGTCAAGCTTCGTGGCTAAAGAAGCACCCCCCAGACTGTCCAGGGGGACCTGCCTCTCGTACCATGGGGGTAGTCCCAGGGGTCCATGCCTGGTTCCCTGCCAAGCCCCAGAAGGGAGCCTCTCTTTACAGAACTCCAGATCGTATTTTTGTGAACAGAAGGGAGTCTTTTGTATTTGGGGCGACCGCGCATTTCAGAGTCCAGTATGGAGAGGTCAGATTTGTGAATGATGGAGGGGCCACTTAGGGAAAAGGCATCTGCGCTGGAGATGGAACGGGGTAGGGGTGAAAAGGTGAGGCATGGCAGATGGCAGGTTTGTGTATCGTGGTCTCCCATTATCTGAAACGTCACGGGCCTACGGTCATGGCTTAGTGCCGAGCTGTTGCCTGAAAGCCTGATGACAGTCTTTAGGGCATTGTGTGCCATGTTGCATTGCACAAGAAGAGTATTAAACTTTTCTGCTTCTGTGTTGTGCCTCGCCTAGACAGTGACAACTTTCTAGAGTGAAGCCTGTCTCCAGAAAAGAGTGATGAGCTTGTCGAAAATGTACTGGAGTCAGTTTCGGTAGTCAGGATTTTCTTTTTTGTGCTTAAATGCATTTCAAAGTGCTTTTTGAAGCTGCTGGCAAAGAGGACTCTAGCTGGGTGACCAAAAGCCCAGCGCTGCCCACATTCAGGTTAGACAAAGATAGAAGAGTGCTCCTGGTCAGACTCCCTCCCTCCTAGGCTAAAACTATGCTGGGCCACCAGACACTCTTTTCTGTATTTTAAAAATCCCAGAGCCTGTAATTTTGCATGCTAAATTTGCCCGTGTTGATACCACCATCGCTTACCTCAATCTCTTTTGCCCAAGGCATGGCACACCCACACATTTGCAAGTCAGGGTGGTGGCACAGGAAATATTTCCAGCCTGAAGATGCAATAGAGGCAAGAAGTGCACCTTCAGGAAGACCATGGGAAACCCCTGCTGCCTACACGTTCTCCTGGCTTCCCTCTCCAGCTGTTCCACCTTACAGGGACTTGTTTAGCCATAGAGATCTTGGGCACATTATGGAATCTTGGAGACAGGACATTTGGGACTCATTTATTCACAATTTAGCAAACATTCATGAAATCCCAATTATATGGTAGGCACCTTTCTGGGTTTGGGGGCTGTGGGCATGAGTAAGGTAGCCATTCACCCCATAGAATGCTCAGAAAATTCCCTTATGCTTTTCCAAGGGAAGGATGATTATGAGAAGACACTAAATTTATGAATTACTTGTTTTTGTTTGTCTTGTGCTAGACATTTATTCTACCCAGTGAGACAGATTTTATAGACGCGGAAACTGCCTTTGGGAGTTTGGCTAACCTGTCCATGGCCCACAGCTAGAGTTAAGGTTAGTCCCAGGTCACCTTGACCTATCAAATGCCCTGTTAGTACAAACCAAGCTGCTACCTGCTGCTACATACCCTGTGCTCCCAGAAGATTTTGATAGCATCAGTTATGCCATACTCTAAAGGAAGGGAAGAACTGAAAAGAGCAGAATTTTAAAATTCTCGAAACAAAGTCCACACCTACCACCCATTCCCACTTCTTTCTTGAATAATTGGATACATACTTGCCTGGGCCATGATGCTCTCTTCTCTCTTCATGAAGGATTTGTTTCTTGGGGAAAAAAATCTTGATTTTCTTGAGTTCCTGGTCAATTGTAAGTCATTTTTCTTTCTTTCTTTTTTAAAAGATTTTATTTATTTATTCATGAGAGACACAGGGAGAGAGGCAGAGACATAGGCGGAGGGAGAAGCAGGCTCCTTGCAGGGAGCTCAATGCAGAACTCAAACCCAGGACCCTGGGACCACAACCTGAGCCGAAGGCAGATGCTCAACCACTGAGCCACTCAGGTGCCCCTGTAAGCCATTTTTTGTAGAGACAAACATATTAGCATGGTGCCGAGGAAAGATACTTATTTTGTTCTGGGAAGAAAACTTTATAACTTAAAATTCGCTTTAAATCATTGAAGAGGAATGAGATAATTTTCAGTAATCATACCTACTCGAGATCCTTGGTTTTTAGGAATTCAAAGTTTGATATTACTGCACTTCTTTAGTGCATCATGTAGCTAAAAGCTCAGTAAATTACGTGCTTTGACAACCTAGTGAAATGGCAAGCCTCAGTAGCAGAACATGCTCACCAAGGGAGTGTTCCCGTAGAGAGAGGCTACCTCCCTACTCTTTGGGTGCAAAATTGGAGAACAGAGAGGAGCTTCATTTATAATTCAGTAATACTCCATTGTCTCCTCCTTGGCGGCATCGCACACCACATTTCGTATTAGTTACTCCTTTAAAAATGCACTGTTTTACTTAAGCACATGTAAAAGAATTGTGGCTCCATGGTACACTTTGAGTGTTTTATTGGAAGGAATCTGTCTCACTCACACACAATCGCAAGACACCGTGGAGTGTGTATGTGTATTATTGCTGAATAGAATAGATTCAACAACTAAGTTTTTCGCTTCCACGTACTCTAGAATGTGGAATTCCCTTATGATTGAGAGGATGTGCACTCTCCTTTTAGGGACTGTCTCCCATATTAAATGCACAGCTTGCTTTGTCTGGGGACTACTCACAACTCTGCCATCTGTGGTGGGTGGCAACATCTCAGTCTTGGAGAATTCATCTGTTAATTTTCTTTCTCCGACTTGATGACACCATTGTGGTTACTTGTCCTCCCTCTCCAATCAATAACCTCTCATTTTCCATTATTACATCTTAAGGATATTGCAGTGGTTGCAAGCTGTTACATTTTCATTTTGGAGAGGCGATGGCTGGAAAAATCTGTCTGGAAAAAGCAGTGGGAGTTTGAATTCTCCAAACAGGGTGGTCCTTCCAGGTGGGTTAGTTATTTGTTGGAAGAATGACTCCACCTGCCTACGGTTCTCAGTGTCAGCCTGCGCCAGCCCATGCCACTTTTTCACAAAGACCTGGGCTCTGGGGAAGAAGTCAGCTGCCCACATGGGGCTGATGTTGCTCCCAGAGTAGAGTCCTGGGTCCCAACTCTGTTCTTCCCTGTGGCCTCTTTTAAGCTTCACATGTGAAGACTATCAGAGGATTTTAGAAGCAGAGCCTTATTTCTCTGTGGATTATTGGGAAAGATGTGTTTGATCATCAGTAGAAATCTAGAATTCTCAAAGTATAAGAATTCTAAGTGGTAGAGTGGCAGGCTTCATACGAGGATGACTTAAAGTCACAAATTGGTCTTTTGGCAAATGAAAGAAATCTGGAGGGTCATTTCCTATGTTTCTGTGTGCCAGCATTTTGAATGTCTTGGTTGATTTCTAATAGATGCCACTTTCGGCATGTGTGTATAGTGGGGGAGGAATAGGATGTCTTGCCTTTTACCAGTGCAAATTTAAGGAAATTTCCTCAAATTTAGAGGAAAAAAATATAGCCTGTATTTAAGAAGTTGTGTGGGGACCTTTCTTGGGAAGAGATGGAAATGTGTAGGGAATGTGTCCTAAATTGGAGGAAGAATGGGGTTTAAGATTTCTTGGCCTCCTGAGATTGTGTGAGTTTGGAACTCATGGTGACAGGATCTAGATTGATAGGTGAGCCACCACATGGCCCACTTTTCCATAATGGGCTTTGGGTGTTTGTGGGAGGCTAGGCCTGGGGTGCGCTGCACTTCCCCATCCTCCATCTTGAGGCCACTGACTGTGGGCTGGTGAACACCGGGAGATGCATGGGGAAATTAAGCTCAGGCCACTTACTGTGTACTTTCAGGGAGTGTATCTCTCTTCAGTGGGTGCCAAGTATAAATCAGGGTGCATTTCCTTTTACAAGATGCGTCATTGTGCTCCTTTTCACAAGAAAGAACAATCCCTGGGTGGAGGTTTGGCCCCAAAGGAATGGATTAAGCTAATTCCAGTAGTAAGAATAGGACCAATCTTATCGACATCCATTACTCTTTTCCTCACCCCCAGTTTCCTCAAGTCTATTCTGTTAATCTGTTGATTTGCCTTCCTGGTGTTTTCTTATGCTTTCCAGGCCTAGGACACTCCCAGGCCTTCCTCACGGTAGACCCTAAAGCCACTCTTCCTCACCCTTCAAGCTCATCCTGATTGTTCCTCTTGAAACATCTGAAAACCTTCCTGAATTGCTGGCTATGTGGCCTTAAGCACCTCCTTCTCTCTCAATGCCTCAGTGTCTGTAGGCTAAGCATCATTGTAGTACCTACCTTTTGGGTTCTTGTGAGTTTTCGATGAAGTAAATACAGGTAAAACATTTAAAATTGGCCAGTGGCCAGACACAGAGTAGGTGTTTTACCGTTTTTTTTTTAATTGTTATTGCTATAGCTCCGTTCCCCATCCACACCCACACCCATGAGAGTAAAATAGCTCTCACGCGGCTGGTGTCGGTGCTGGGGTAGTGCCCAGTCGTCTGCCCTTTGCCTGCACCTGCTGTGCTTTCCCCCAGGATGCTGATCTACAACCCCCCCTCCCACCCCCCAGCAGTCTGACGAGTGAGGAAGCCCTCCTGCCTCTGAGCTACTCAGTCCTATTCATTCGGGCTGCTTTTCTCTCCCCTTCCTTCCCTCTTCTGGTTGGGATGAATCCTCTTCCCATTCTCTCCATCTACTAAATTTGAATAACTCTCCCCTTTCTTTCCTCTTTCCTTCTTCCTCCATTGCCTTCTGTTCTTCTCAGCGCTCCCCCCTTTCTTTCTTTTTAATATTTTATTTATTTGGCGAGAGAGAGAGAGAGAGAGAGAGAGAGAGAGAGAGAGAGAGAATGCACAGGCGCAGGGAGCAGCAGGCAGAGGGAGAGGAAGAGGGAGAAATAGACTGCTGAGCATGGAGACCGACATGGGGTTTGATCCCAGGACCCTGAGATCAGGTCCTGAGCCAAAGACAGATACTTAACCCACTGAGCCACCCAGGCCTCTCTCTCTTTCTTCTGCCTTTTTCTTTCTCCTTCTATCTCCCCCACATATCCACTCCGATCTTTTATCATTGAAATAATTTAGACAATGAGAGGAAGATTGCTCACTTCATCCCTTTCCTAGGTGTCTAGCACAGACCAAAATTATGTGACCAGAAAGACTGAAAATTTGTCTTAGCAAGACAAAGAGCCCAGAATGGTGGGCTCAGAGGACCTTAAAGGTGTTCCCCCTGACAGGTGTGTAGAAAGTGATAAAAGTGCACGAAAATGAAATTGCTTAGTACAATTCCAGGGTGGAAAGAGGCAATGGTTATAGCAAAAGGATAAACAGAAGTATTTAGGGTGAAAATTTGCAGCACTTAGATTGTGCTTACTGTTGTTAACGAAGCTTCCTTGTTATTTTATGGGAAAACCATATTCTGAGTTCTAGAAACATCTACCCAATTATTTTGACACATGCATGTGTGTATGTGAGTACTCGTGGATGTATATTCGTATTTTAAAATAGAGCAATTTAGGAGCACCTGGGTAGCTTCAGGGATTGAGTGCCTGCCTTTGGCTCAGGTTGTGATCCCAGGGTCCTGAGTTTGAGTCTCTAATCCGGCTCCCTGCAGGGAGTCAGCTTCTCCCTCTGCCTGTGTCTTTGCCTCTCTCTGTGTCTCTCATGAATGAATAAAATCTTTAACAAAATAGAGCAATTTACTATGAACTTGCTAAATTTAAATAGTGAATATTATTAATCTTAGGGAGATATTATACTAACACATAGTTAATGTTCTTGTAAAACATAGTGTATCATTTTTGAATAAAGTGTTTCCTTTTTGTGGCTTTTCAATTCACTTTTCTCTAAGTTTCCCGTGAATCTTTATTAATAATGAAGGTGAATTAAACAAGGCCTGGCATTCTGATATATTTGTTCAAGACCTGGTTCACAGCGTTTGTGTTCAACTGGTTCTCTGTGATAAAGCCATCCTTGATTTTTTTTTTTTTACCTCATCTAATAATTGGTGAGACATTGAGGTTTGCAATTGCAAAATATTAAGAGTTGAGAACTTGAAAAGTAAAGCTACAGGGGTATTGCTTCTTAACAGGTGAGGTAATAATCCCTTCTTTTTGAAGCAAGTGGAAGGCTCACTAGGAAGATTGGTATTTTTCTGGGAGGTCAGGAGGCGGTCGTTTGGGTACAAGAACAGATGCTTAGAAATCAGCTTATTGGTCTCCCCGGATATTACTGGGGAGTTCAGGGGGAGATGTCAGGGTGAACGCATGCTTTCCCTCTTCCAATGGTCACCTACCTTTCTGCCTCTAATGCCCATTGATGTTGAGCGGGTTAGAGAGGATAAATAATTTATTTCGTAGTATCAACTTCATCAGAAACCCATAAAGATTTCTTTAAGTGTTTGGATCTAAAATCTTTCTGAATTGAGTCTTAAATTATTCATCATGTGAAACTAGGGTACATTTCCTGCCTGTGGTGTATACGCTGCTGTATTTTGAAACTGAATTATTTGTGGATCCCTTTACCAGTTGTTTCTCTTTTTTGGTCTAAGGCAGACAGCATGGAGGAAATGGAAGGTCCTAGGCATTTTTTACAACCACTACTAGATATTTCTTCTGGGCCTGATAAGTTCAGGAGACAGAATAAAAGTCGTTAGTCTCTTGGTCCTCTGTTGTTTGATCTGTAAAATCAGTAGATGAAATGAAGATTCTTTGCAGCTTTAAATTCTGTAATTCTTTCTTATAGAACTTGTGAGGAATTGCTCATATTTATGGGAACCAAAGTTCAAGTCACTACAAAGAGGCAGAAATCAGGTTATCGGTCACGGGGTTGTTTTTTCCAGTCTTGTCTCTGCCAATCCAAACCTTGTTATAACCACATTGTGGCAAGTTATGATGTCCCATTATTATTTCTTTCACTTGAGAATGCTTCAGCTCTATAGATCTATCACAGCAGTTGTTACACTGGTGAGTTTCCTCATATCCATCAGAAGAAGAAAATCCATCACGCTTTTGACTACTTTTTCCTCTCCAAGAAAATGATCTTTAAGAGAATGACATGTAATATAGACTTTACTATTTTTAAGGCATTGGAGAAACTGCATCTGAAATAAAATCAATACATGATGCAGTAGTTTATTTACATTTGAAATATTGAATGGCAAAGCATTTTATCAAACACTTTGGACCAGATAAGTGTAGCTGACTGATAGAGAGTAGAAGGGTAGGATGCCATAGAGATAAGGGGCTAGCTGCTGTGTCCCATGCCCAGTTGTGGTTCAGTCACTCTGTGTATTCTCAACTATGCTGCCAGAATGAGGGGGATTCATGAGAGGTGAAGATACCAGACATGTAGATAGTGGGGTTGGATTTAGAGATTTATTTTTTTTTAATTCCATCCCGTAATGTCAAATTCAGTGATACTGATGGTTACCAGGCAACATAGAGGAACCAAAGCTCGGTCTTACCCTTCAAATTTGTGGTTTCATTTTGCACTCTCTTTCATAGGTATAGGTATCAATTATGTGTGGCTGTTGTGTCTTTTAGGGATTTCTTTTTTTAATGTCCTGAAGCAGTTTATATAGCATGGAAATTACTGATCCTTGAAATTTAAAATAATTGGCCAATAAAACCAAATGGGCATTTAGTCTCTTTGTTGGTGTAAATTACTTTATCCATTTCTTAATCTCTCCTGTGTTATTGTTTTGAGAATTGAAATCTAAACAGCCACCGGTTTTATTGAGATTTAAAAATTTTACTGTGAATCATTCTGCAATATAGATATATCAAATCATTACGTTGCACATCTTAAATTTACACAATGTTAGATGTTAATTATATCTCATTATAGCTGGAAAAAACAAATACATTTTTTACCATGAAATCATAGATTAGGTAACCTTCATTGATAAAATTTTAAACACATAGTTATTTTAAATTTGCATTTTCTATTTTTCTCTGGTTAGATTTGCATAGTCTTTCCCCCCAAAATCCAGCTTATGGGTTCATTTATTTATTGTAATGCTTTTTGTTTTTTTATTTACCTTTCAGGGTAGTCTTTAACTTTTCATTCTCCAGCTCTCCTGTTTTCTCCAAGTGGCCCCCATTTTGATATAAGGTAGGACCACATTAACAGGCTAACCTACAACCCTCTGGCTTGTTGCTTTGCCCTGGAACAGAAGGCCTTTAGCCTCTTCTCTGGGACTCCTCAGAAAGAATGTGAAGATTCACAGACTTTTATGTCTGGCTAGCTGTTTCCTGCACATCTGCTGTCACCTGCCTGCCACTGCATTGTTTTCAAGGCTCCCGGTCTCACGGTTTACAGCCATCACTGTGTTAGCTTCAGGGGTTCTTCTTCCCTTTGTCACTTTAGTCAAACTTGAACATAGACCCTTTCACTAGTCCCTCAAACATTTCTAAATTGAGGCTGTAACATTTACCATGACTTTTTAAAAGTTTAGGGTAATGGGAGAGGATCATGGCACAGAGAATAACTGCAAAAAGTAGTGAGATAGGATTATTTTGGTGACCCATGGGCCCAGGTCATTGGCAAGGTTTTACATTTAGGTTGAGAGTCCCCAGGTGGTAGCTGTCTTCCATGGGGGTGGAAGTCAGCACTCCTCACCATTCATGGGTACCTGGATGTGAATCTAGACTCCTGAGAGTTCAGGCCAACATCCCACTAGAATTAGGGAGAAAAGGTGAGTTTCTTTCTCAGGCTGGGTCTTTTCTGCCTTTATTTCCTCCTTTGGGATCTACCCTTTCCCAGGACAACTGATGGAAAGAATACTCATTTCTCTCAAAGGAACATCCCAATTTACCTGGAGTGTTATTAGCTTAACCTGTAGCTCTAGCCAAACAACCACATAGTACTGTGGTGCATAACCGTTTAGCTTTGTGTACACAGGTTTGAGTGACATGAGCCCCAGGAAGCTGTGTGCAAAGTTTCGTGGGTGTAGAGCTTTTTCTGGGGGAGAGGCAGATCCATAGCCTTCCTCACATTGCTAAAGTAGTCTGGCATCTCTCCAGAGATCAAGAAGCACTTTAATAGTGCGCCTGAAGTCTGAATTGATTAGGTAGGACATCCACAGAATCCTCTCTGGGAGGCTTTACTGATAGTCTTTCTTCCATCAGCACATAAAAATGGGGCTTCCATCTCTTTTTTCCAAGACCTCTATGTCTCTGCCTTTGACTGCTTGCAAGCAACTGCTCAAGTACAGCAGATATCTCCATGGGATAGTTTTTGGAACCCCATGGTCCATATCCCTTCTTGGATGAGAAGCATTTCTCCAGGGTTTACACAAATGTGCAGAGTTGACACAACTAATCCTGACAGTCATGGGCTGCCAACAGCCTTCATATTGGAGGAAATCTTTGTAATATTAAACTGCTGGTGTCTCTAAGTCTTCCTAGGACCAAGTCTTCTACAAAGGGGTATTATTGAGTTCCTATCTCATGGCACTTTGAAACCTATTCCCATCAGGATTTTTGAGATCTTGAAAGTCAAGGTTTAGCTAAGTCTGAATCCTGTTTTTTTTTTTAACATTTTATTTATTTGAGAGAGAGTGTGAGTGTGAACTTGGCAGAACAGAGGAGGAAGATGAGGGAGCAGGAGAAAGAATCTGAAGCAGACTCTATTCTTAGAATGGAGCCCCATGCGGCACTTGATCCGACAACTGCAAGATCATGACCTGAGCCAAAACAAGGATGCTCAACTGACTGAGCCACTTGGGTGCCCCTAGCTAGGTCTGAATTCTCCTCCCAGTAGTCTATGCAAGAAGGAAACTTCTCTGAAGGACCTGACCTAGGATTTGGAGCCCCGTGGAGTGGTGGTGGCAGCAAAGGCTTTCCTTGCTCCTTCCACATCTTGCTGCAGATCTTGTCCCCTGTTCTGCTTGGAACTCAGGCACTTTCCTGGCTTGCTGTGGATTCCCCAATTCCCTCGCAGTTTTCCGTGGACTCTGGCAGAGTCCCTCTTTCTTTTCCGATACTGCAGGGCAGTTTGATTTGCATTGTGATGAGCTCAGCTTATGATGTCTAGCAATGTGTTTAGTAACTGCTATGTCTCTTTCTGTGTGTGGGATTCATTCCCTTTCCTATAAGCAATGCAGGGATGTTCATTTCAGTCCAGGCTTAGGTCATGTGGAGAAGTGGGGTGGAGTACTTTGTAGGGACATTGCAGCTTTGAAAATTGGGCACCAAGCCAAAATATTCTTGAGGCCTACTAAGATAAAAAGAGTGTTCAAGGAAGGCTTTTTCCTGAGCTTCTCATCTTGCCTCTGCCATCCACTTCCCGGCATCATGTTTTAGTTTGAAATAAGATTGCTCTTTTGCCTTTACCTGGCATTTTTCTCTCTTGCGCAGCTCTCCTTGCAAGAAGTAGGTTCTTGAGCTCTGAAAACAATCTGTTAGAGAGTTTCTAATCGTATTATTAGGTGTAGAAAGGAAGACCCAGAGAATGCGAATGTGGGTCACCGACCTGGCAGGCTGTGCATTTTGTCAGGGTGATGTGGTTTCTTGCTCCGGTGCCACCTGTGAAGGTGAGACCCCTTGCTTTCACTGCCCACCTCATAGCTCAGGAGGCAGGTTGCAAAATGGTATTTCTGAATCTAGCCACAATCTGTGGGAGGGTGGAGGTGTCTCCAGATTATGATTATGCCGGCTTCCTGATCATGTCTTGGCTCTCTATGACCATGTCTTTGCCCCCTATGATGAGATTTCCCCCCTGCTGGGGTGTTTTAACAGGTATTTATAGGAAACTAGGAGGCATTTTACTATTATTTCATTTCACCTGAAATTTTGGAATTTTTATAAAGGATGATTTCACCAATTTGTAAATTTATGATCATGCAGACACAGGTGTGGGTTCTACTCAAATCAGCGTCTTTACTACTGATTTTGAGTTTGAAATGTAATGTAAAGGAAATATAATATCAGAAAGCCCCCCGTAGAGCTAAAGATTAAAGACACTTTCTCAGGCACCTGGGTGGCTCAGCAGTTGAGCGTCTGCCTTTGGCCCAGAGAGTGATCCCTGGGTCCTGGGATCGAGTCCCACATCGGGCTCCCTGCACAGAACGTGTTTTTCCCCCTGCCTGTGTCTCTGTGTCTCTGTGTCTCCCATGAATAAATAAATAAAAGCTTTTTTTTTTTTTTTTTAAAAAAAAAGAGCCTTTCAGCTTAGTATCAAATTTCAAGTGTCTCAGTTGTCATGTTGTAAAGGATTGCATAGTCTTCTTCAGTAGTATGGAGTGTCCCATTTTGGACTGAATCAAGATAATTCCTTTCCAGCGTTATTCAGCATCTTGGTTTAAAACTTGGTATATGCGAAGAAGTGTGGATTCCTGAGAAATCATTTTGTAATTCAGACCTTGAAGTACATGGCCTCTCCTGTCCTGATCACTTTGAGTTAGTGCCACTGTAATCTCTGATCCCAGAGGGGAGACAGTGTGCAGAGTTTTTGTGGCTAAGTGGTAGTTCTGACCCAGGCTCTTGGGGCTGGTGAGGTTTCCCACTGACTGCTGGGATAGGCCCTGGCGACAGGAGTAGTTGGCATCTTGCACTTGCAGTTGGAGGCGGAGTCTGTGTTTCACCAGGTGGGCCTGGGCTGTCTGCCTTTATCACCATGTGCTTTCTCGTGGTATCTGTTGGAGCTGTGGGGGCCCAGCCTCGGTCATGGAGGTTCTTATTTGCTATCTCCCTGGCATCCTTTTGTGTATAGTTGTTTCTCATGTTCTTTCTTTTCCTCCAATGCACTGGGGATGGTGTCTCAGGTTACAATAACAAAAAACTGAAGACCACGTGGTATACACAACGTGAAATTTACTTCTCAGTTCTGAGACTGTGAAGTCCAAGATCAAGGCATGAGCAGATTCAGTGTCTGGAGAGGGCCTGCTTCCTGGTTCATGGACAGCTGTCTTCTCGATCTGTCCTTGTACTGTTGAAGGTGGAAGCAGGAAGGAACACCCTGGGCATTAATCCTGTTCATGAGGGTACAGCCAAGGCCCCACTTCCAAAGCCATCCCATTGTGGATTAGGTTTTGACTCCGGGAATTCAAGAGCACACATTCAGTCTATGGCAGATGGGTTCATATATTGTGTGGTTAGGCCTCCCAACAAAGCCGAGAATAGAGCAATGAGTCGCAGACTGCTAGAACCAAGATGGAACTTCACTGTCAGCCAGTCCTCCCGAATGTGAAGACCGAGGCCTAGAAGGTTTTGGTGATTTCTATGGGGTAACTCGGTTGGTAACAGAGCGGGGACCACTGGGGATTCATTTCAGTCTCCTTTCTACTGGTCCTCGTCACTTCTGTGTCTGGGCTTGTAATCATATGTGGATTTCTATAGCTCATCACTAGGTGTATCCAGGAACATCCAGGAACATCCACCATCTCCATAACTACATGAGTGAAAATGTGGCTGCTTCTTCTTTTGTGTGTTCTTTTTCTTTTATTATTACTATTTTTAAGATTTTATTTATATTCATGAGAGAGACACAGAGAGAGGCAAAAGCAGGCTCCCTGTGGGGAGCCCGTTGTGGGACTAGATCCCAGGACTCTGGGATCATGACTTGAGCCGAAGGCAGATGCTTCACCAACTGAGCACCCAAGGCACTCCCTCCTTTTCCTTTTTAATACTTGCTGTGGCCATATGTTGGGAGTCCGTTGAACATTTTCAAATCAAAACTGTTGAATAATTTCGAGTGTTCATATTCATTACCCCTCAATAAATACGATTATCACTTGTGGTCCTGAAAGTGTACAAAACAGAGGAGTTTGCAGGCTTGAGCGCCAATGTACGGGTACCTTCATTTTGAAATTTATTTTGTTTGCAATTAGCAAAAGGTTAAAAAAAAGGGCCCTTTCTGAAAGTTTGGCTGAGGTCCTAGAATTTGTACATGCCTTTGCAATATGCTCACAGTATACTCCCTCGCCCCCCATTCTTGGCTTCTTCCACTGACCAACATAGGGAGGAAAAGGAAGGGGTTTCCCTTCTGCCACCAGAGAATGGTCAAAATTTTATTAAAATAATTTTTAAAAGTTGTTGCAAAACACATATAATATAAAGTTTACCATCTTAACCATTTGTAGTGTATATGGTTCACTTATATATATACTTTTTAAATATTTTATTTATTTATTCATGAGAGACAGAGAGGCAGAGACATAGGCAGAGGGAGAAGCAGGATCCTCGTGGGGGTCTTAGGTGGAATTCGATCCCAGGACCCTGGGATCATGCTCTGAGCTGGAGGCAGACACTCAACCACTGAGCTACCCAGTTGTCCCTAGTTCAGTTATTATTATTATTATTATTTAAGATTTTATTTATTCATGAGAGACACACACACACACAGAGAAAGAGAAGCAGCCTGATGTGGGACTCGATCCCAAGTCTCCAGGATCATGCCCTGGGCTGAAGGTGGCGCTAAACCGCTGAGCCACCCAGGCTGCCCCCTACTTCAGTTATATTAAGTACATTTTATCATTGTTGACCATCACCACTATCCATCTGCAGGTCTCTTTCATGTCAAGGAACTGAAACTCTGCATATGAAAATATTTTGTCTATACACATAAATCCATGAAGCTGAAACAGTAAAATTCTAATGGTAGAAAGTGCAGTAGTGACATACCACTATTTTGATTTGTATTCTCCATATCAACATTTCTCCATCTTCACCCAACACTTATCTGGTGTTTTGCTATAAATATTCTCATTTAATGCTCAGAACTCATGAGAGGTAGACATTAGTATTCCCATTTTATAATTGAAGAAATTGAGCTGGCACGAGGAGAGAGGTAATGATGGAGTCAGAATTCCAGCTCAGTGCTCTGACCCTGAAATCCTTTCTTTTTCCATTACTCTGCCCTTCAAAAGACTGTTACTAATATTTTCTTCATCTATCTGCCCTATCTCTTTATTTCGTGCGGCTGGGGTAGGTGTTGAGAAGGTGGATTTGTGGCATTTGTTTTAAAATATGGGTCTTGCTCTAACAATAGACAGTCTTGTTCATAACCTTGGGCATCTCATCAGATCAGGGATTATTGTGCTTTGCCTAAACACTTACTAGATGTAGCAGATGTCTATTCAAATATTACTTTTAAAAATGCCTGGAATTGTATTTAAATTGCTTCCATTATTCACTAATTAAATTGCAGATTGTTTCTCCTGGGGATTTTTGCACTAGGCTGAGTTTCTTCAATTGTTTGTGTTGGACAATGACAAAATAAATCTTTTGCTTTGTAGCTTAGTGGGAAAATCCTGCCGAATGGGCTACGTAAATCCACAATCATCCTACAACAGACCTATTTTTTTAAAAAGAACACACACACAACAATCTATTTTCTTCTTTTTGGCAAGATGGAGCGTGGACAGATAGTGGGCCTTTGTTTTATTTTTTATTTTTTATTTTTTATTTTAAGCCCAGTGCTTAAAATACCTGGAGGGGTCTTAAATACAATGGAGGCCCATGTGTTCTATTGAAAGTGTCAGCTCCCTTGGTCGGTACGGATTTTACCAAGAACAGCACAATGGAATTCAGATATTTTAAAACCACATGTGTGTCTCCCACATGGCTGCCCCCATTTAAATCTTTAATCAGTCTTTTTAAGGGGTTAGGCGCTGCAACCAGTTTGCCCTAGGACTTCATCCAGGGTCCTTATCAGTTGTCATTGCCCTGCTATCCTGCTTACAGAGTCTCCCCTGTGCTATTTTCATTTGCAGAGAGAGGGAAGAAAAAAACAAATTGGGACAAGGAATGAGACAGAAGAGTTCAGTGTCCTTCCAGACCAGGGACTTGTCACAGGAGGACCTTGACATTTATTTATTTATTTATTTATTTATTTATTTATTTATTTATTTAAAAAAAATTTTTTTTGTATGTTCAATAATCTGTACACCTAACGTGGGGTGCAAACAGACAATCCCAAGATCGAGAGTCACCAGCTCTACCGTCTGTGTCAGCCAGGAGCCCTGACCTTGACATTTTTTGAACAGGAATGTCTGCTTGTGCTTCAAATGTAAATCATTTCCATTTCCCTAAAAAAAATGCACAACAGTTTTGCTCTTATCTTGAGATAATTAAGACTCTCTGCTTTCAGAATAAATAAATTCTTGACAGCTCTGAGCACTGGCTTTGGGACAGTGTCTCTGCCAAGCCTTTCACACACGTTATTCTATTTAATTGCAGTGTGGTGAGGAAGGTGGTATTCTCCCCATTTTATAGATGAGGAAAGTGAGAATCGGTGAGGATAAGAAAGTTTGGCTTGAAGGTCATACTGGTAACAAATGCCAGATCTGGGTTTGTGTGCATTCTATGATGTAATTGCTTAGGATTTGAAAAAAGCAACAGGATAGTTGCTGTTATTAATGTTTTTTGGACTTGAGAACTCATGTGGAAGTGAGGCGAGCATATGGATGTTACAGACAAAGTTGGATAAAATGTAAGAATTGAGTTCTGCTCAACGATGTGCTAACACTGGGCCAGCTGAAGCTGGGAGCTCTCGACTTTCCAAATTATCAGTTGGGAAATGGAATGCTTTTACACATCATGTGTCTTTGAGTGATCCTAGACAGTTGGTGAGAAAGAGTTTGTCACCAACATAAATAATCAGAGAGAAGTTGGATATGCCTGAAGCTACCCAGAGATCTCCACATGGAGCTGCTGAGAGGAGACTGGGGAGTGTGAAGAAATGAAAGTTGCTTGGTGTTCAGGATAAAAGAGGGCTGAATCTTCACACCACAGGTAAAAAAGGACAATGGCAAATAACAGAACCAGCAGAGACATTTCCTTCTGGATTCATTCAGAAAAGGATGTCTATAAACTCTAACGACAGAAGGAAATACATCAGCCCTGGTTTTGTCAGATCAAAATGCAGGATCAGATTTAAAAGGGGGTCTTCACATACATAGTCCCATTTTGAGACACCCTATGGCTTATAAATTGTGTTGTAGGTAAAAACCTATTTTAGTCTCATATATTTAATTTATTTTAAAAACAGAAACACTCCTTTCCACAGATCATCATACCACTTTATTGTTAGGGACAAATTACCCTACTTAGTTTTTTTTTTTTTAAGATTTTATTCATTTATTCATGAGAGACAGAGAGAGAGAGAGGCAGAGACATAGGTAGAGGGAGAAGCAGGCTCCATGCAGGGAGCCCGATGTGGGACTCTGTCCCAGGACCCTGGGATCCTGACCTGAGCTCAAGGCAGATAGATGCTCAAGCAGTGAGGCACTCACGTGTCCTGCTCTTGTTAGTTTTTGGAATGAAATGTAGGTATTTTGTTCTTAATATTGTTTCCCAGTGTTAGTTTTGAGAGGTTATATGGCAGGTGCTTTGTGTTGTTCTGTAGCCACGTTGTAGTGTTTCAGAAACACTGAGGTAGCTCAGTACCCTTTTGTAGGATAGCGGTGAAATGACTACTGCAGGGGGTTGTGGAGCCAGGAGGAATGAAATGTTGTTGCTTACTTCTGAATGTCAAGTCATGGGGACCTACTTTTTTTTATCTTTTCATGCTTCAAGTTTTTCAAGCATGTATTACTTGGGTGTTTTTTCTCCTTTTCTTTGCTGCCTCTTCTCATGGGATCTTTGTGCTCTGGTACTCACCTGCTAATGTGGATCTTTGAATTACATTTTCGATGAAAAGGCATGGGAAAAGAGTTTGACACCTTTCATGAGACAAATGAAAATTGTTCCATGTTTGTATAATAAAATGTTTTCTTCACTGAAACTAGCAGGATTTCATTTATTTAGGAGTGTGTCTGTGTGTCTGTCTTGTCTATCTGTCTCACCAGTCCTTTATTTATTTATTTATTTATTTATTTATTTATTTTTAAAAGATTTTATTTATTTGTTTGAGAGCGAGAGAGAGTGAGCACAACAGCGGGGAAGGAGGGTTAGGGAGAAGCAGGCTCCCTGCAGAGCAGGGAGCCCAAGCTGGGGCTCCATCCCTGGACCTCAGGATCATGACCTGAGTTGAAGGCAGATGCTTAACCGACTGAGGCATATAGGTGGCTTCTCACTGGCCCTGCATGAGAACGTTTTAAAAGCAATGGATCTTCACCCCAAGAAGAAACCCATATATTCTCATGCACATAAGATTTTTTTCATATAATTTCAAATGGTGGATTTGTCCCTGCTCTTGGCTCTGAGTCCTTTGTTCTGAATTACCAAAAGTCATTTTGAATATACTTGACTTTGGGCACAATTTGTGTGATCCCCAGAGAAAGGTGACCTTTGAGGTTGTTTGAGATAGTAGGAGATCTGGACATATCTAGATTTCATGCCCCTGCAATACAGGTCACACTTTATATAGAGAGAACTTGAGTCTGAGAGTGTGTTTCCTGGGGATGTCGGATTGGTGAGAAATGGGACCAGAGAAATTAATGGCTTAGTTTTTTTCTTTTCTTTCTTACTTTTTTTTCTTTAAAGATTTTATTTATTCACTCATGGAAGACACAGAAAGAAAGAGAGAGAGAGGTAGAGACACAGGCAGAGGGAGAAGCAGGCTCCATGCAGGGAGCCCAACTCAGGACTCGATCCCAGGTCTCCAGACTCACGCCCTGGGTGGAAGGTGGTGCTAAACCGCTAAGCCACCCAGGCTGCCCCTTACTTTTTTTTTTTTTTTTTTTTTTAGCTTTGAACATCCACTGAACATGAAGATTTACAATAATAAATGCAGTGAAAACAAATAAAGGCAAACATTTACAGCTACTTTGGCTCTGTGAGTGAGAACAGAGGTATCCTTGAAGGCAGGGACCATATCCTATTGATGTATGCTCAGGGAGCTCCCATATGTACTTAAATATGGGCTCTGGGAGTGCAAGAGCCAGTCTTCATTAGACATCTCCTGGGAGGAGATAAGTTTTGGGTTGGAGCTTCATCTTGAGTCTTCTGGGATTTAAACTTTTCCCCTATGATTTCCCAGTGATAAACCCCAGCACAGGAGTAAAACCCAGAAGAGTCTAAAGACCTCCCTGCCCTCCTTTCTCCTCCTGGGAGGAAGGGGCCCCTCACTCCTCATTCCTGACTGCTGTTTGAGAGTACTGCTGCAAAACAAGAGTTTGTAAGTCTTGGCCTAAAAGGAGCCCAAACTGTCATCTTAGAGCACATGTACCACCCTACTAGCAATATGTAACAAAAGGCCACAAAACAACAAACTTGACTTCATCCTCCTGTAAATTCCAATAATCCCGTGTTTATACTCATATGACCTCTATATGTCATGCCTTATCATCACCTTAGTTCATATACCAGACTGAAAAGCTCTTAAATTAGGTCAGAGGTCTTTTTCTAAACAGCTCAATGGTCCTTTTACTGCCAAAGCCAGCCAGGCATGTTGCTGGTATTCAGCAAATAGTTGCCGAGCAAATATTAAAAGGGCCAGATAGCTAGTGTCCTTTAGAATCTCTAAACATTCCCTTTCAAATTGTTTCCAACTCTGGCCAAGTTGGAACAATGATTCAAGGTTATATTGTCAGAGGCTGAGCCATTGCCTTGCTATTAATTAGTCTTGTAATTTATCCTAAGTCTACATAGCAAGTAAACCATACTATTTACATTTTTGGTTTTCTATTGATGTTTATGATGCATAGAATCATGATGGGTGGACTTATGGTCATATTCTGGTAATTTTATTACACGGCTTCAGTCGTTGGCAGGGATGAAACAGATTCCTTCATTAAGTTCATTAAATTCATTGACTCTCATATGCTAGTTATTATTTTATATACACTGCGATAAAAATATGAGTGAGAAGTGGTTATCTGCTTATAAGCAGCTCTCAGGTTGGTAGGCAGACAGATGCATGAGCAGTAATTGCAGTATCTAATGTGTTAAGTGGCCTGAAAGAGGTAAGGAAAGAAAGGGCCAAGGAATAATTGATTTTGCCTGGGCCTGGGGAGAATATGCCAGGTCCAAGGACAGGGTGAGGAATGAGATTGGAATGGCCACATTGCGAGCAGAGGAAATGCCTATGCAAAGCACATAGGCATGTGGAGATCTCTGAGTAGCGTGCGGGAGTCTAGGATGCCAGGAATCACTGGTGATGAGATGGAGATGTCTAGATACTCTAGATGGGTTTTGAGGCCTCTGTGTAAAGTCCTTTGGATTTCCTCTTGCAGGTACTGGGGCTTTTGAATGGGTGAAAGCAGGTTCTGACTACCACTTTTTTTTTTTTTTTTTAAGATTTTATCTATGTATTTGAGAGAGAGAGAGAGAAAGAAAGAGGGAGAGAGAGAAAAATAGCATGAGCAGGGGAGGGGCAAAGGGACAAGCAGACTCCCCATTGAGTACTGAGCCTGAGGCAGGGCTCAATCCCAGGACACTGAGACCATGACCTGAGCTGAAACCAAGAATCAGACACTCAACCAACTGAGCCACCCAGGTGCCCCATTACTACCACTCTTTTTATAGTAAATATCTACACCCAGATCTGGGTTCTTGCCCGAGGTGAATAGTAATAAATGGGGACCATAATTGGCCAGAGAAGCAATTTCTTTTTCTTTTTTAAGATTTTATTTATTGATTCATGAGAGACACACACACACAGAGAGGCAGAGACACAGGCAGAGGGAGAAGCAGGCTCCATGCAGGGAGCCCGACATGGGACTCAATCCCGGGTCTCCAGGATCACATCCTGGGCTGAAGGCAGCGCTAAACCGCTGAGCCACCCCGGCTGCCCCCTACCCCCCCTGCCCTTTTTTAAGACAGAGAAGCTATTTCATCCACTCTAATAAATAGTCAGCGAAGCTTACAGAAAATGTAGTGTGGGGCATGGTGCCTGGCTGCCACATTGGAATCATTTTAGAAAGTGAGGAGCTCCTCCTGAAGATAAGGTTATTTGTTTGTTTAGAATTAAGAGAAACAAACATGAACTTGAAGTGTTTCTCATTTTGGCAATTTGACTTGGGAATCTGAGAAAGACCAACATTGTTATTAGTGCTGTCCTTTTTGAATTGGCTTTACCTGGGAGTAAAGAGTAGCAACCAGCGGTGTAACTAACATAGGAACCACAACAAACATTTAAAATACTCAATCTAGGTTTAAATATATAAATATATAAATATAAATATAAATATAAATATAAATATAAATATATATGAGTTTGATATGCCAACATACAAGACCCAGTGCTCATCCTGTCACGTGCCCCCCTCAGTGCCCGTCACGCAGTCCTGTCATCCTCACGCCCACCTCCCCTTCCACTGCCCCTTGTTCATTTCCCAGAGGTAGGAGTCTCTCATGTTCTATCACCCTTTCTGATGTTTCCCACTCATTTTCCCTCCTCTCCCCTATAATCCCTTTCACTGTTTCTTATATTCCTGGTGTGAGTGAAACTATATAATGATTGTCCTTCTCCGATTGACTTACTTCACTCAACATAATACTGTCCAGTTCCATCCACATCAATCTAGGTTGTATGGTGGGGTAAGACAACTACTTAGACCCAGAATAACCTGCATAACTGGATTGACATGTTCTGGCAAGTAGTTCTAATAAAAACAGCTTCAGGGGGCACCTGGGGAGCTCAGTCAGTTAAGCATCTGACTCTTGATCTCAGCTCAGGTCTTGATCTCAGAGTCATGAGTTCAAGCCCTGCATTGGGCTCCTGGCCTAGCATGGGGCCCACCTAAAAAAGAAATAAAAACAATACCACTTTGTCACACACTTAGTGGCATTGTTGCCCTGTTCATTCTTTTACCCAAAACCAAATATTTATGGAACACCTACCGAGTGCTAGTCTTAGAGGTTAAGTTTTAGGAAACGTTTGAAAAAGAGGCCCTCTTTGTAGCCCATTTCTAGGAAAAAACTTACCATGGAGACTTCCAGGACTGTTTGAGTATAAAAACTTTCTCATTAATTAATTAATTTATTCAGTAGAATAAATCTTGATCACTCACAAAGTGCTGGGCCCTAGGCTGGGCATTTGGTGTCCGGAGGGAATTTAGTATTGAATGCTGTAGACTCAGCCCTTGTCTTAATGGAGTTTGCATTCTAGGAAGATATGTACGGATAGCGACAGCATTGGAGTGGAGCATGAGAAATGCTTGGACAAGTTAAATACAGGGAAAATTAAAATGGTTTAGCCTGGCTGTACCGTGAGGTGTGCTGTGGAAGCAGAGCAGGGTGGATTTGGTGTCCAGCCTGCTGGTGTTTGGAGCTCTGAGTGTTGGGGATTTACTCTAATGCCAGAAAGAGATTTGCTACCTAGAAAGATTGGGCAGCCTGTGTGTGAAGAGGGTTTGGGCTGAATTTGAAGACAGACCAGACAGATCCTGCCCTAATCCTAATCGGGTTGGTAGATGACTTGTAACTCTACAAGGGGCGGGGCTGTGGGAATGCAGAAGAATGGCTGGAGTGGAAGATTTTTGTTAGGTAGGATCTAAATAGGACTTGGTGACTGACTGGAGGTGGGAATCTTGAGCAGCTATGGGAAGAGGAGGCTCTCCTATCCACTAGGAAACACAGTACTTATCTATGGAGGTGAACATTATTTTCAGTTGTAATTCAAAAGAATTAATACAAACTGACATAAGAATCCTTGTCCTTTGCTAGCACAGCCAGTGGACAGACGCATTAGAGAGAGGAAGGGAAGAAACTCAGAAGGGTGACCGCTCCAATTTTGATTTTTCTCTCTACTTTCCAATTTCAAGGCCAGTTGAATATGCCTCATTAGTTGGAGGGAGACTGATCCTATAATGTGTTTCATTTTCAGAGAACTAGAGAGATGGATACTTCCTTGGAGAAGGTGATTTTTGCAGCCTTTGAATAAAAGCACTTCCAGTTCTACCTTTAGCTGAAAATCAGTGGTGTCTGGTGTTTATCAGAAGCCACTCAACACTCTCATGCCCAGGTCACCGGCACTCATATTTTCTGACTGTCACTTTGAGCCAAATAATCTCTAATGGTCCCCAACTGCTAGGATCTCCAGCTCCCATTCTCTTGGATCTTCAATTTTTTGTTAATTAAAAAAAAAATCTCTTCTAGTAAGGCACATTTGATTTGTTGCTGAATTAATGTTTTTCTCCTTTTGAACATGTCATCTAGGTCGTTAATGGAAAAATGTAGTCTGTGGTGCTGCAGGGTTTATCCATTTTATTTTAATATGTTTTAAATATAAAATATAAAAACTGCGCTGTTAAAAGAATGTATAGCTGGAATTTTAATTTGATTATCTTTCTCAATTTTCTCAGGCTTTCATAGGCAAGTACTTGTTTGAACAGCTGTACTCCTGTAAATCTCAGTAACAAATGAATGAGGAATGATTTTTTTGTGTAACAAGTCAGATGAAAGGAACTTCCTAAGAAAGATCGTTAAGAGAGGAAGGAAAACTAGCAAATATTTGAGAAATTTAGCAACTATTTAAAACAAAATAAAGCAGTTTACTCTAATAATTCTTTCCTAATGATCTTAAAATGTGCTGTCACTAATAGAGAAGCAGCTTCTTATTTCATTTCGGTTTTAATCCTGGGTGGAGATAAAATTTAAAACTGGAGTCAGCACGAAAGGAGAAATGCTACAAACTGAGATGCATAAAAAATGGGGATGTAGTCAGTTTTCTATTATCTAATTTTCCTGCATCTATACGTGTGTTAGCCAATGCTGGCGTGGGGGGAGGGGAGGGGGCGGGGCTGTGAAATCTGTCTGCCTCCAATCACAAAGAGATCCAATTAACATGTGAAAAGATACTCGAAAGAGCTGTGGGATAGAAAGGCTTTGGGCTTTCAACATCTTACCTACTGGATAGATTTGAAAGCATAAAATAAAGCTAAAGTCAATTCAGGGAAACATTGATTCACCCAACTGAATAAACAACTTACTGAATTTGCTAATCTAATTAATCAAACTCTGCTTCTCCTTTCCAAAGTAGATTCACAGGCAGTAAAATAAATTAAGTCAACATTTCCACCCCCCCTCCCTCCACTTACTAAAAATAAGCTTTCTTTCCCTGGGTAAATCGGTCATTTAAATTCCCAAGGCTGTACTAGGGCAGTCCACTGGCAGGAAGCAATTGTATGGATGCAAAATCGTTTCTCTGCAGATTGCAGAGCTTGGGTTCTGAGTATCATATCTCAGCTCTACCACCTTAACTGATGAATAAAATAAATATGAGCTGAAGTTGTTTTTAGAGATAAATAGCCTATGGATGATGTTGATTTGCAGATAGGGGAGCCTGTGACTTAGAGATGTACTGTAATGGTAGGAAATAACAACTTTGGGGAAAAAAATTCTGGAAAATTAAAGGATGTTTAAAAAAAAATTTTTTTTTAAGATTTTATTTATTTATTCATGAGAGACACACAGAGAGAGAGGGAGAGAGAGAAGCAGGCTCCATGCAGGGAGCCTGACGTGGGACTTGATCCCAGGTCTCCAGGATCAGGCCCTGGGCTGAAGGCGGCGCTAAACCGCTGAGCCACCGGGGCTGCCCAGGATGTTTAAAATTTGAAAACAGTTGTAATTGTGAAAATTTAAGAGACCAAAAGTAGTAAAAATATTTCAGTTCAGTAGTCTGCAGGCCTGGTCCTTAATGTTGAGTTTCCTTAACTTTATTTTTAAAAAGATCTTATTTATTCATGAGAGACACAGAGAGGCAGGGACACAGGCAGAGGGAGAAGCAGGCTCCATGAGAGCCCGACGTGGAACTCGATCCCATACCTGGGGATTCGCCCAGAGAGGAAGGCAGACACCCAACCGCTGGGCCACCCAGGCACCCGAGTTTCCTTAACTAGAATCAGATTCAGTTTTAGGTTGCTTGTGTATACATATGGTTTAGTAACTTTATATACACCTGCGTTCACATAGCTACAGAGCACAAGGGAGAGGGAGGGACAGAGGAAACAGGGAACACAAAGGAAAGGAATGTAAGGTGGTGAATGACAGGTGCTATGCAAATTAGCCAAAATATATATGGATGGATAGTCTAGATAACAGGTCAGGTGTGAGACAAGACATAACACTAGATTTTTTTGCTTTTTAAAGGTATGATACCAAGATGCAGAAATAAGACTGCAGATTACAATTGAGAAGGAGATATGCCACAAAGCATATCCTTGCCTTCACCATGAACCGGCACACTTCCGAGGAAGTGCAAAGTGCTTCCAGATGACTTCTGAATGCCACCAACTGTAGTCACCTTGCTGGTGCCCTCCCTTGGAGGAGGATCAAAGAATCCCCAAGGATTGCCTTTCCCCACATTTCCTTCTGTGAGGGACCTATTTCTATTCTTTCCAGTCTTATTCACCCTAGGATATTATGCTCAAAACTCACTTATATGCCCAGCTAATCTTAATTAAAATGTAAGGGAAGATTAGGGCATGATCAAATGAAGTTCTGAATATACTTGAATAGTCGGGCAATAGTTTAATGGATTAAATAGCTCTTGGAGGTACTTCCTTTTCTGACAGTAAGTCTTACTAGTGCTGTCATTAATACCCTTTTCTACTTCTAGAAAAGGCTCAACATTCTCTTTTAACTTACAGATTATTTTGCTATCTGGAAACTCATGCCCACCTCTTTGACTTCGGGTCAAAATTGCTTTCCTCACAGTCTGACTGGGAAAGTTGTAAAACATTAGAATGTCCTTCAGCGGTGGGCTGTGGAATGTCATGTAAGTTATTACTACTTTTTTTCAGAATGTGATGGATTTTCATGTGCAGATTTGGTTGTGTAGATAGCCAAACCAGATGGGTGTCTGAGAATTCACGCTGTAATTTATTGAGTTATCCTTAACATTCAAATTGGGAAAGAATATGGCTAGATGCAGGTGAAGATGATAAACATTACCTTGTTTTAATTGTGATGGCCAAGTCATCCTTAGAAAACTTACAATTTTCCTGTAATATTTACCCCAACTCCAATCTGCATGGTCAGGCATTACTACCTACTGAGTCACTCTGTGTGAAGCATTAAGCATAGTGTCTAGGACCACTTAAGTGTGCTTATAAATGTTAGCTATCATTGTTTTTATTTTCAATATATATAGTAAAAATATTTATTTTTATATTTAATTTTATTTCGATTTTATAATAAAGGTATTTATTTTTATATTGTCTGTGCTCTTATATGGTGACTCATACATCATACACACATTCAAGTAGTCATAAATGTTTTCTTTTTTTTTTTAAAGGTTTCATTAATTTATTTGAGAGAGAGAGAAAAAGAGAGAGAACACGAGTGGCAGAGGGAGAAGGACAAGCAGACTCACTGCTGAGCAGGGAACCTGCCATATGGCTTGAGGCTTGATCCCAGGACCCCAGGATCATGACCCAAACCAAAGGCAGATGCTTAACTAACTGGGCCACCGAGGTGGACCCCCCCAAAATTTGTTTCTTAAAAAGAATTATTTCTTTCTGCAGATAACCAACGCAAGCTCTGTCCTAAAAATGATGGTCTACCTTTTATAATAATGTGTCACCTTGTAATATATTCATTTACATCTTCTGGATTGTGAGTTCATTTGAGGTCAAAACCATGGGAACCAAAAAAATTCATGTCCTTACCTTGAAATGGTTTAGGATTAGAAAGATAAATCACAAAGCGCTTTGCATTGATAAAACTATTTTTATTAAAAAATTTTTTATTAGCACTTAACACAGTATCTTACACATAGAAAACTCTTAATAAATCCAGCTACTCTTATCAGGCTGTTTGTTTTAACTGTGGCTCTCTGAATGACTTTTCATTGAAAATAAGTTTTTAGTGAGGAGGCCCAAAAAGGGATAGAGTATCATGCTAAAAGGTTGACCATTGCTGAGTTTTCTCACCAGTTTTATTAAGATGTAATTGGCATATAATACTATATAGTTTTAAGGTATACAACTTAATGATTTGAAGGATGCATATATTGCAAAATGATTACCAACAGTAAGTTTAGTTAACATCCATCACCCACATAGCATTTTTTTCGTAGGACAAATTACTTCAAAAATACTGTATTCTCTTCCGGACCCATTTGGAAATATTGATAGCTGCAGTATATTGACATCCCTATTTATGTTTCAGGAGACCTTACTCTAGCAATAATAACCACTGTTACCATCGTTACAATATCTCCCTACCAACAATACCTAGTATTATATAGAGCTCCCATATCTCTTGGCACATTTGAACCTTACAATAATTCTGTGAGATATGGAGGGTAGCAGATTCTTCCGTATTTTATGGATGTGGGCAACCTTCCCAGGTAATAATGACTTCCCTAAGATCAAGTAACTGGTGTCAGGGCTCAAATCCAAGTTTCTTCAGTTCCATTGTGTTCACCGCTAGACTAATATCGCTGGCATATTCCTTAGACAGGTGAAGGGCCTGGGACTCTTTCAGTATGGGAAATATGACCACTATCTTACCATGTTTGAAGCCTATCCTGTAACTGGAGTATTAATTAGTCTTACCCTGAAATTTCTCAGAGTGAAACTTTGAATGAATGTTGCTTATGTCTATACTTATTTTGGCTTTGTAAGACTTCTTTTTCTGATATGCAAGGCCAGAGGTGGAATGTGTCTTGCCACACACCCTTGTGCTCTGGCCTCTGCCCACCTCCTGGCCTCATTTCATTAAGTTCTCCCCAGCCTCATTGGTTTTCTTTTCTACCACAGGACCTTTGCACTGCTAGAATGCCATTCCCCTTTCCCCATAGTTTTGCTTGGTTGGATCTTATACATTCTTTAGGACTCAGCCTTATGGTCACCCCTTGTCCAGAGAAGACTTCCCCATAAGGATCAATGTTGCACACAACCTCAGTAAATTAATCAGAATCCTTAACTGCAAGCAACAGGAATGGAATCTGAGCAGAAGTGAAGTCTGCTGAAAGGATATTGGGAAGTTCATGGGAGAGTGCCCTTTTGGGAGGGGCAAAGAGATAGGTGCATAGCTACGTTTTCAGGAGCAATGTCCAAAACTGCACCAGAGAAATAGCTCAAGAGTATGGGCTGTCCTGCCCACCTGTCCTGCCTCACCAAGCACTAGGTGCTGTGGTTTGCAGTGGTGCTGGGAGATCTGCCTGCTTACAGCTGCTGCCAGTAGCAGTGCTGCTCTGTGCTGGGGGCTCAGCCTTGCAACAAGACTTGGCCTCCATGCTGGATATCCTGGTTGCCATCCTGGCCAGTAAAAGCAAATCAGGTCCATACCAGTATGGAGTGCCCTTCCTCTCATTGCTCACACGTGAATCCCAGTTTTGCAAGGGCAGATCTCATCGGTGGTACTGAGCTCACCCTAGCTGCAAAGGAGGCCAGGGAACTGGGTTTCCTAAGTTCTATATACCCAGAAAGTGGGACTCAGAAAGCCAGAAATCACCCAACCACATTAAGGCTGCTCCAAAAGTGCTGATCACTAGATCAGACAAATATCTTCTGCACGGAGACCAGTATTCTCATCCGTATGATGGACCAGTCATACTTACCTCACGGTGTTGCTGTAAGGATTGCATATGGTGATTTGAGAAATTGTTGAATAAACTGTGCAGAGAGACAGAAGTATAAAATAATAGTATGTATTTGCTATGACTTATATCTTTGGCCCAAACAAAATTGAATGCGTAAACGGTTGATTAATCTTCAATTCACTGTAGAGGTTTGTAAAATATGAAGAATATTCTGTTTCCCCCAAAGCATTCTAAACGCTTAGGAGAAATTGAAAAAACAAAGTCTTTTTTATATCAAAGTGCTTCCCTTATAAATTTATATCATCTCCACATTTTTGTTTTGTAATGGAAACATACAAAATGATGCCAAGCATAAAAAATGTGGGTGAGTTTCAGCTACTTTTGAGCCCTTTCTGAATTTTAAGTCTTTGTTCTAATCTAGTTTTTACTCTGGTTTCCTTGGGAATACAGCCCTCTTGTTCCAAAACAGACAATGGGCTATTCAACCCTCAGTGCTCTCTACATTGGGTTTTTCTGCTATGGCCCTTTGGTGACTCTACTAGCAGGATTATTATCTTGGAAAAAAAATGTAGACGTGACAGCTGAGTTTTTAGCACAAGTAATAGCAGTTGTGTAAAAGAGGGTGTGCACAGAAATGCTTGTAGCAGTTGCCAGATTTCATTAATGCTAATGCTGTGGGAGTGATTCACACACTGGGTGAATGCAATTCTGGCTTTCTTCTATGGGGACACTTTCTCCATAGGAGAGGTCAATAACAATGCAATTTCAGAGGAGAAAGAGCCAGGCAGGGCTGTTTGCCTATTGGATAGAAATGTTTCTCGTATAACATAGCAGACTTTTGAGTCACAGTATTTGGCTAGCTTTCTCTTTCGATAAATATTGCATTAAAATAATATATTATCACTAGAGAAAAGCAAAACACGATCCTGCTTTGCAGTACCAAAAATAGGGTTCTAATTCTTGGATTGTTTGATTTCTTTCATCCTAAAGTTATCTTTTATTCAGGAATATGGAGAATTCTAAGATAAGGGCTTTTAGACCTCTTTTACTTAAGTGATACTTCATACCAGATTGAAGAGCATCGTGGATTACCAGTGTTCTCATGCTGAATTTGGAAGAATCTCCTCTCAACATACACACTCTGCTCCTTCCTCCTCAACCCTTTTCTGCTTATCTACACACATGCACACACTCACTCATTTACGCTCAACCTCAATAGGACATTTGTTTCAAGACTTATCCTTATGCTGGGTTTTAGTAAAGGTCACTTGGCCTGAAAGTGGAACTGCCTTATGAATAGCACGCAAAAGCAGAGCTCTCTTGAGGTAACTGTGCACTAGGACACAGTACATTTTGGTGATTTAAAAGTTATTTCAGTTATATGGACCAGTATTTGTGTGATCTGTGAATAGTTTCCAGCTATGGAAATTCTAATTCCATCTCTCAAAATGCATCCTGAGCTTAAGGGAGCTGTCTCTTGATTGGGGTAGGAGGAATGAGGTACATTGGGGAGGAAATGGAATATTCAGAGCTGAAGCTTTTGCTTTAATTGGTGGTATTGGAAGTGACTTGACACTGCGCAACCCTCCCTCTTTGTCTGCAAAGGAATTCTCAGGTGACCAAGCGGGTGTATTGTGATTCCCTTTTATTTTATTGGCTTAACTGAATTCTTAGACTACTCTTTACCATTTGATATTGACAAACCATAAAATTCTTATAGAACCTGCTCAGTAGCGCCTTACAAAGAATTATCTTGTTAATAAACTCAGGGTCATTTGGAATTCAGGTTTAAGTAAAATGGAAAAGTAAATGATTATGTAAAGATTTTTCCTCATTTAAGCTTATATTCTTTTGTTGTCTCTCTCCCTTTTCTCTAAATTCAAAGATAGATTTTATTTCAAACCCATTTTTGCAAGGTGAATTTTTACAGAATCTGTGGTAATACCTGTTCTGCTGTTAGCTTTTGAATTAAAGACTTTTTAAAAATATATAAATTAGAAAGGTTAAGACGAGTGTTCTGAAGTAAAGTCTGAGGGAGGTAAAAATGAAAAACAAATCTATGTTATCCAGGGATTTTTGTTTTTAAGGATGCTGTTTGAAGATAATGATTGTTTATGGACTCTTTAAAGATGTTTTCTCATAAGAGTTGCCAGATAACAGATTAGTTATCTGAGAGTGGTTTGAAAGGCCTTTTGAAATTGCCTGGGTGACAATACTACCTTACGGTACTTATAGAGCTCCTTTGAAGTTGGCTTTTTGTATTGGACAAGCGGAAAATATTTTTTCTTCCCTTCTTTTATTAAACAAAAGTAATACTTGGACCAAAGGTTTAGTAAACTGGCATGGAAGAAACACACTAGTTATTTTTGTGATTGACTCAGCTTTTCATCTCTCAGCCTTTGTTGGTGGTGGCAGGATTTTTCTGAATTCAGATTCTTAGCCTAACGTATATGATGCTTTTTGTAAATTATATGTAGTTACCAGGTGCCCACTGCCATGCCTCAAAATTTGAGGGCTTCTCCCCTCAAAAGGAGCAAAGGCCGTCCTGCTGCTCCCAGGGTTGGTTGTTGAGAGAGCTTTGGATTGAGATAAACATTGTAGGTCACGGGACATTCCTGCACAACCTTTGTCATAGGCAGTCACGCTAAAAGAACAGGGAAAATGGACTGGGCTGTCAGGGGTCAAGGCTGGAGACTTGACGAGGCAGACATTGTGGTTTGGGTGAGCAGGAGTTTATGGGAGGCCACTTCAGCCCAAGCTTCTCTGAGCTCACAAAGGAGATTCACGGTCCACTGCTCTGCCAAAGCTATTTGGGCAGGCACTTTTCTTCCCAACTAGCTTTTAAGTGCTCCTGGGGCCCTCCAGCCTATTCACTTAGGCCTCTCAGATTATGAATACATAAACCTTAATGATTTTGGAGTCCTAAAGGAAGGCATAGCAACTAGAGCATCATCAAAACATGTTTCTGCTAATCGAATGAACACGTACATTGGGAAGAATCACAAATACACTCCGTCCTAGTAGTCGACGGAGTGGTGAGTTTTTACAACAGTTGAACAACATTTTTTCTGTTTTAACAGGGATAGGATGGCTGGTACTGATGATAAATTTGCATTCCAATGGTGGAACCAGTATTGTGTGATGGATGTAACTTCTGAGAGCAGCAGAAATGATTTTAGTTTTTATGGATTGACAAAAAGTAGACGAGGCATTCGATGAATACACAAGTTGGTTATTTTAAGCATTTGGGGCCTCTCGTCTTCTCATATTCAGAAGCTGTATCTATTACACAGTTTCCCCCCTTCTTTTCAGTTTTGACTTTCAGACTAAAAATTGTGATTATCGTAAATATGTTGAGTCTCAATGTATATTTCAGTTGTTGTAAGCAGTGTTTGATATAATCTGAATCCAAGTCAGTTCTTTCAGGAGAGAATAGAAATATTCATATAAAATTTGTTCTAAAAGGATTTAACCTGTAGTGTTCTGATTCTCTCTTCCCTTCAATTTTTATCAAGTTTTTAATTGCCCACTGGATGATTTATTTTAGAATTGGCCTACTTTTTTTTTTTTTTGTCTTCAGTGCCTGTGGGCAAATGTAAATTTGCAGCTGAATTAGCAAACCAGGGATCTCTGTGTAAGTTAATAACTACAATAGGGAATCAAGTAGCTGATTTCTCTCCTTTTCTAGATTGGCCATGTGTATAAGGGGGTAGAGCTAGGATTGGAAAAATAGGGGGGTTTATGGGGACTTGACTGGCTTTACATTGTTTGATTAATATGAAAGGAATGCATGTTTATCATAGAAAACAGACAAAAAGAAGAAAGGAAAATCCATTGTTCTTCACTTAGGGATAGTTATGTGAACATTTTGATATCTTTTATTTCAGATTTTTACGGTTTTTGAATTTTTTTTTTTTTTTTAAGTAGGCTCCAAGCTCAGCCTGGAGCCCCACAACAGGTCTTGATCTTGCAACCCTGAGATCAAGACCTGAGCTGAGATCAAGAGTCAGATCCTTAAACCCCTGGGCTACCACTCAGGTGCCCCTGAAATATTTCATACATAGAAGTGTTCATGTATTTCTGTCACAAGGAGTAGCAACACACTACCTACCTGTGCACTGCCATCCAGCCCTAACAGAAGGGAACCCATCTGGTTTTAATCCCTAATCATACCCCTTCACTTGTACTCCAGATACAGTTTTCCTCTGTGCAGGTAAAGCTGGTTTTTAAAAATAAAACATGTTATTGTGATTATTATAAGCACAAGTCAACTTTTAACTTGCATTCTAGTTGGTTAACATGTAGTGTGTTAGTGGTTTCAGGAGTATCAGTATATTTTACATAATTCAGTCTTCTGGATTCTGTGTTTGTCATTTTCTTGTGTTCATTAATATTTCCATCACACCGGTGTATGCTCCTAAATAATGTATTTTTGTATGTTTTAAATCTTTAAATAAATGGACCTGTACTGTATTTCTTCTATCACCACTTACTTTTTCCTGTTAATAATATATTTTTAAAAGATTTTATTTATTTATTTGAGAGAGAGAGAGAGAGAGAGCATGAGCAGGGGGAGGGGCAGAAGGAGAAGCTGGCTCCCCACTGAGCAGGGAGCCCACTGGGGACTCTTCCATCCGAGCACCCTGTGATCATGCATGACGTGAGCTGAAGACAGATGCTCAACCCACTGAGCCACCCAGGTGCCCCTCCTATGAGTAATAGTACATATCTTGTGCTATGTGTGGTTGTCGTACATATAATTTTACTACTGTATTATTTTGAATTCAATGGACCACAGTTTATCCAGGTCCTGTCAGTGAATATTTGGGTTTAGTTGTGTGACAGGTTCTGTCAGCCTCACCCATGACTGTTGAATCTTTCTTGGAGCTCTCAGCAACTTCCAGATGTGGGACCCTGCATCTGTGTCTGAGGGCTCTTCCCCACTGCAGCTGCAGAGAGCCATGCTGCCACTGCGTGAGGCCAGCTGGACGTGCCCTTGGAAGCAGCTTGGGAGACGAATACGTCAGCTCCTCAGATGACTCCAGTTACCATAGTTTCCCCATGAGATGATACTCCAGTCATCCACATAATGACTGGTTTAACAATCTACCCATTAGTAGCCGTCTTTCCTTGCCCAAATTACTTGTCCACACCTCTAACAGTTTTCCTGTTTATTTTTTCTTCTAAATGACCTCAATCTTACCTCACGATCTGCTTCTGAGAGAAGTTAAGACTGGTTGCTGGCAGTTTTGGTCATTGCAAATTAATACTGCTGTGGACGTTCTTGAACATGTGTCCTGGTACACAGGGCAACAATTTCTTTGGAATATATTCCCAAGTAGAATGACTAGATTATATTCATGAGTCGTGAATAAGAATTGTTATTATTTAACATTCTTGTTAATTTACCTTTGGTTTTGTGGGGAGCATAAAGTTATTTCTTATGGTTTTAATTTGCATTCCTGAAGAATTAATGAGATTGTGCATCTTTATGTATATATTATTAGCCGTTTGTGTTTCTCTTCAGTAAAAACAAATGTATATCTTCTGTTAGTTTTTCTGTTGGCCTATAGTTTTCTTTGTAGGAGCTCTTTATTTATTTATTTTAAAGATTTTATTTATTTATTCATTTATGAGAGATACAGAGAGAGAGGCAGAGACACAGGCAGAGGGAGAAGCAGGCTCCCTGTAGGGAGCCTGATGCGGGACTGGATCCCAGGACCTGGAGATCATGACCCGAGCTGAAGGCAGATGCTCAACCATCTGAGCCACCCGGGCTGCCCTACCGGTTCTATTTTAAAGTAATCTCTACACCTGACATGGGGTTTGAACTTATAACCCCAAGATCAAGAGTTACATGCTCTTCCCACTGAGTCAGCCAGGTGCCCCTCAGCTCGCTTTCTTATTAATGCTTTTTTGGTGAACATAAGCTTAAAATAGATGAATTCAGAAGAAAGCATTAAGTCCTTCACAATTAAGTATGATATTACTTGTAGATTTTTCTTATATGCTCCTTTAATTGCAATGTTTAGTTCATTTGTACTTAATGTAATTATTGGCTTGATTGGATAAATCTACCACTTAGTTATTTTCTAGTTTTCTTCTTTTCTTTCTTTCTTTCTTCTTTCTCCCTCCTTCTCCTTCTTCTTTTCCTCTTCCCTCTTCTTTCTTCCTTTTATTCTCCTATTTAATAACTCATACATAAAAGTTGAAATACAATATATTACAGTTTTAATGGCATTTTTACTATGTCAACAAGTGGAAGATTCTTTTCTCTACTGGAATCTCCATCTGTGTAGTGGCTATCTGGAATAAAGTGTTTCTGATGGGATGGGTTTGGATATCATTCATATAGTGAAAAATATGAAGTGTGAATTTGTAGTACTGAGCCACATTCAGTGGGTGACATTGTTTGCTAATAAGGTGGCTCTTGAAATGCCATAGACTCAGACAAATATACTGGAGAACACCAAATAATTGAATGTGATACTTACTTTTGAAGACCAAGTGAGACAAGTGATGGACAATTGTAAAGTTTGGAGTTTAGAGGAACATCTGTGGGTAGCTCAACAGGTCCATGATCAAATGATCAGAGGTCCCATGCAAGGGACCCAAAGCCATGGCTCACTTCATCCATCAAATGAAGGAAGGCTTGTTGTAAAACTTTCCCACATTAATCTGCCTATAAATTCAGGAGAACTCTTAAGAAAAAGTAATTGAAATGACATTAGAGAGCTTTATAAGTCAAACTACATCTTGCTCCTTTAAACAGTTTAGTGTAGAGAGGTTTTCATAATGTTTATAAAGTGAGGTTGTGTGAGGTCACTGAAATGGTGTTTGTTTCTCTTGCAGCTATCTCAGTGGCAGTTATATACTGCTTGATATGCTTTGTTTGGGAATATGTGATACCATAAGACTACAATTTTTTGGGCTGTACTTCCTGATGTGACATTCTAGTCTGTGTGTAGATAGTGTGGAATACCATCACTCCTGGGATTTTAATAATGGAATGATAATAATATGTGTGACCTGAAATGGGTCTTTTTTTTTTGAAATGGGTCTTAAACATCCTCCAGCTCCCTTACTATATAAATGTATTTTATTTTAAGTAGGCTCCATGCCCAATGTGAAATTTGCACTCAGGACTCCAAGATCAAGCGCTGCATGCTCTATTGACTCAGCTAGGCACCCTAACTCTGTTACTGTATAGAAAAAGAAATAGATGCAGAGAAAGAGACTTATATCAGTTACAGCAACTAGGACATCTAGGTAGATCTTGTAAAATAGAGATTCACCCACAAAATGTTTTAGTGGCCAATTATTGATTTAACAAAACTATTCACAAAAGTTTTTCTTTTGCCTATCAGAAAGTGGCTGAAGTTTCAAGAATGAGGAAGACAGGCTAAATTTCAAGAGAATGTCTATTTCCCAAGTGGGGCATTCATTAAACAATGGTGGGAAGGGGGTTAGGGATCGTTAATCTAAGTGTAGCTGTGTTCTTTCCAATCTCGTAATATTGTGACAGCCAAATTTCATACAGCCCCTGTCAGTGATTGTATTCAGGAAATGGGATGTACTTAAAAATGGTTAAAAGGGTATATTTGAAAAAAAAAAAAAGGTATATTTGGTGCTCTATATATTTGACCACAATTAGAAACATGCAAATAAATGAAAAAAAAAGTAGTCTGTAGATTCATGCCATATTTTTCTTATTTCCTTGGGTGTGAGGTAAGGTAGGTTTTAATGAGTGGAACTTTTGTGCTTTTTCTCAGGGGAGATACCAACTCCTGAGGACAGACATCTCTTTTGAAGGCAGAGCTGAGAGGATTGGCAGTCAAAGTTATGAACATAAAAATTGGCTTGCCTGCCAGAGGCTGCCCAAATCCTCTCTTTTCCTGCCATGCCAAAAGAGCACTTCATTCCTATCACTCCATTTAGGCTACTTGGGTGACTCATGGTTCCCCATAAGTTTGGAGGGCTGATATTATTCAGGATCTGTAATGTGTGAGGCAGTATACTAAAACTTGCCTTTCTGTGATCACATTAATATATTATGGTCATGTGCTGCAGGTGGTATTATCCCTATTTTCATCTACAGAACAAGTGAGGCTCTGACAGGTAAAATAAGCTATTTAAGCTCCCACACGTGGCAATTTAGAATTAGAATCCAAACCCAGGACTCTGTTGTTATAGTTCTTGGTCCTTTCATTTTCATATAATTGAGTCAAAAAATTTTAATATTTATTTATTTATTTGAGAGAGAGAGAGAGAGAAAGAGAGAGAGAGCATGAGCAGGGGGAAGGGCAGAGGCAGAGGAGAGAAGCAGACTCCCTGTTGTGCACAGAGCTGGACTTGGGGCTCGATCCCACAACCCTGAGATCATGACCTGAGCTGAAGCCGAGAGCCTGATGCTTAACTGACTGAGCCACCCCCGTGCCCAATTGATTCAAATTTTTTATGCCATCCAAGATAAGCAGAGGCAGTAATTTAGTACCTTAGACTTGGCATATAATGTATATAATATATAATGTATATAATGTCTTATATAAATATAAGAAATAGGATTTTATTTGGCATGAAGTGAGTATTTTATTCGTTCGTTACACTTTTAACGAGAACCCACTTTGTGCAAGGCGAGGTTGATCCATCGCCCGGAACAAGACAGACATGGTCCCTGCTTGCAGGGGAAAATAAATTATGCTATAGCTGTGTAAACCCACTTCATCTCCATGCAACAATGTGTTTGAAACCTAATTAAGGACAAAAGTAGAACTTTTAACCATTTCTCTGCTACTTGTGTTACCACCAGCTGTCATCTGGTGTAGCAGGAGCAAAATAGACTACTCAGCAAAATGTCTTTCTTTGGAGAATTCCAAAAATACATATATTAAAAATAAGTGCATTCGGTTCTTGTTTTTCACAGTAGTTACACTGTTTAAAGTTGCTGTGAACAGTGAATTAACGAACGCAGGACTATTGCTCCTAGGGGAAATACAGGGTTAGGTTCCTGCGAGCCTCTGCTCATAACATTTTCCACTCCGCAACACATAACCTTGTTTTATGTGTGTTTCTGATCCAAGACACTTTATTTATTTATTTATTTATTTATCTATCTATTTATTTATTTATTTATAGATTTTATGTATTTATTCATGAGAGAGAAGCAGAGACACAGGCAGAGGGAGAAGCAGGCTCCACTCAGGTAGCCTGATGTGGGACTCAATTCCGGGACCCCCAGATCATGCCCTGAGCCAAAGGTAGATGCTCAACCACTTAGCCACCCAGGTGCCCCAAGACACCTTATTTAATGTGTATTGTTGATTCATTAACTTGAACTCATGGCCAAAGCCCTGCCTGAATGGAGCCTATCACACACGTGTATTTTCTTGGTAAGCACACCAGTCTTTTTGCACTTGGGAACACCAGACAGCACTTCCACACCACACTTGGGGGGCATTCTAAAAAGTGAAATCATCAACAAAAATCAACAAAATGCAAAAATTGGGCAGTGAATGGACTACAGAAAGGACTATCATTTACAGTGAATGAGAGCTGAAATAAAAAGGCAGAGTATCACCTTCTTGGCCCTCAGCTGGGAATATGTGCTTTGGGAAACGCAAATTTTTCACTGCTCTGCACTTTTTTGTGAATGACATGAAAGTGTGGAGGGTATTGATAAAATACAGTTTAGCCAGGTAGGAAAGTTTGTAAATAGAAAATCTGCGACTCCTGAAGTTCAACTGCACTAATTTCAGTGATAAAAATAATAATCAAGATAAATGTCAGGTATTGCTCTGCAGAGAATTAAAGTAGGGTGAGGTGAAGGTGGCAATGTGGGGGCTGCTGAGGGTGAGGTCTGGTCTGGGAGATCTCTGGCGGGGCCCCTTCTAAACTGAGATCTGAATTAGGAAGAATTCTGTTCTCTGATGATGGGGCAAGGGGATTTGAGGTGGTGGTGGGGACAGGCTGAACAGAGGCCTTGGGTGGGGAAGGATTTTGGTGTGAGGAACCCCAAGGAGGCCAGCATGACTGTGGAGGAGTCGGGAGAGATGGGGCCAGGGCGGGGCCAGCAGGTGCCAGGCTGGTCATTGGGCTTCATGAGCTGGGGGTGGCATGTGTGTGTAGGGAATTGATTCCAAGTACAGTGGAACATACCAGATGGATTACAATGTCAGTACCACGTAGGTCAGTTTGGGGACCATCAGTGAGGCTTTGAGGAACTGTAACAATGTCCTGATCATGTGAGCTGTTTAACATGTACACTGCAAAATTCCATTTGTCCCAATTCTACTCTTGGACAAGTGTTTGCTTACCCTGTGGGTGCCCTTCCTGCCTTGCCCAGCAGTCTCTGGCCAGGGAGTCTTTCCCTTTACAGAAGCACCTGATCCCAGCCAAGGCTTTGTTCTATGTTTCCGGGACCCCATTATTTACTCCACTTGTCCTCCATTAGTGATTCTTGGTGTATTGGTCTTATTTTTCCCAGCCACATTCTGTCAGGGTTGGCGTCATTTTTGCTTCTTTATTCTCTTGGTACCCTAGACACAGTAGCTGCTATATGTGTTGAATGACTCTGAGGTTTTGTATTCTGGTGCTGTAACCTCTTCTTCACCCTGTGACCATTATGAATGAGAATCAAATGTGAATGGCTGAGAACATAAGAGTTGGCTGGGTATTGGGGGCTGAGTGGGCAGCCTTCACAGAGCGAATGTTACCAAAATGTTATAGGTCTGTATTTTCTCTGAACTATGGATAGCAGTATCCACCAGGAGACAGAGGGCCAGAATAGGACAGCATTTAAGGTCTTTAGTGAATCTTAATATCTGTGCATGATGGTCACAGTATAGTTAGTCCAAAGCCTTGGGAAATGTGGCAGTGTCAACAAAGATAGCATACTTGTCTACCTTTCGGTGTGTCCGTAGCTCGACTGCTTTGAGTACTTGATACCTCATTAGCCAATGGTTTGTTTCCCCTATGTATCTACATTCCCTTTAGTCCCTGTGAGGTAAGCTTTTAGAAAATGGTTTGCAGTCTCTTGCTTCTGTTGAGAAGCAAAGATAGGATGATAGAACTTGTGAGTTTTTAAATTTCACAGAACCGTTCGTTGCTGAATTTGTCAAATGTCCTTCAATGTATTTGGTGAAGGTAGGAAAATTAAATTTGACTTTTCCAATATCTTCTGAATTTTTAATGAGCTGCTATATGTCTTCTCATGTTTTCTGCTGATAGCTATTGTTTTGAGCATAACTGTGTTCTATATTTTTTTTCCTTCAAAAGTAATTTATTTCTTGTACTTTTCAAGATGGCTTCCATTTGTCTGCTTACAGTTCCAGATTTAAATATAAGACTTCTTTTTTTTTTTTTTTAACTGAAAAGCTGTGGAATCTAGTATACCCCATGATAAAATTGTGACATGTTTATCTAAGAAGGAACATGTCACCGTGAAGACATGGGTTTCTCTCTTTGGGAAAAGTTTGCAAATGCCTCAGTGCATTACAAATCACCATTGTGTTGCCCAAATGTAAGGATGAGTGATTTTTAGAAGGAAAAAAAATGTGTTCCAAACAGATCTCAGTTGATTTCTTTTCTTTTTTTTTTTTTAAGATTTTATTTATTTATTCATGAGGGAGCAGTCTGCATGCAGGGAGCCTGATGTGGGACTGGATCCCGGAACTCTGGGATCATGTCCTTGAGCCAAAAGCAGACATTCAACCGCTGAGCCACCCAGGCATCCCTTAGTTGATTTCTTTAATCATAAATTTATATTCTCTCCCTCCTTTGTATAACAACCTGAATGTTTTTACTAAACTATGAAAATGCACGCATAAGCCACTGTGTCACTTGGGAACTAGAAGTTCTTGCACCTGTGGATTATTCCATAGTCTGTGAAGGCACTAAGTCTGCATGCTGAAATTCATTTTAAACATAATTAAAGGGCGGAAGTGGAGCTTTTAACCACTTCTTTGCTAGCTTTTGACATCATCAGCTGTGGTTGAGTATAGCAGGAGCAGATAATAGACTAACTCAGCAAAAGCAAAAATATATATTTTTTAAAGATGTTATTTATTTGAGAGAGAAGAGAAAGAAATAGAGATAGAGAGAGAGAGAGAGAGAGAGAGAGAAAATGAGCAGCAGGGAGAGAGAGAAGCAGGCTCCATGACAATCAGATAGCCCAATGTTGGGCTCCATCCCAGGGCCCTGGCATTATGACCTGAGTTGAAAGCATACACTTAACCGAGCTACCCAGCACCCCCAAAATTTTTTTGAGAACTCAAAAAATGCAGATACTAAAAAGTAGCTTACTCTAGTGAAAATGTTTTCTTTTTTACACAAACACTACCTTTTGATTCTGGAAAATACCTTGGTTGGTGTTTACCTTGGTTTAAAATCCCAGAAGGAAAAGACCAGTTTCTATTAAAACCAGGATGAGCAAGTTGGTGAGGTGAGTGTCTTTGTGAACAACCTCACACTTTCAAGAAGATTGAGAGCACAGTAGTTTCAGCTGTCTGATGGGCATAGCTTGGGATCCTGAATGAGACAGGGAACTGTAACTCTATCCTTAGGCAACAGCCTGCCACATGTCACCTGTGGAACACATGGTTTATGTTGAGAAAATGTGAATAATTCAGTGCCAGATACAAGTCTAATGATTGGATATACAGCTCAGGACATACGGGTCACTAATAGTAACTCCCTAATAATGAGATCAAATCAATATATTAACTCTATATACACGAAGTTGAAGCCATTTAGAATTTCTTATTAATGATGTGATAATTTTATGAAAATATTGCAGCTTTGACAAACAAAAGTGTCTATACATTCATCATTATGTTGGTAGACTTGCAAACTCAATAGTTTGGGTTTTTCAATAGAACTCTGTGGGTCAGTGTCTGAGCGATTGGTGACCTTACAGCAAACATATATGACAAAGTCATTTCTTTCCATTAACTCGAGGATCTAAGGGAGCCTATTTCAAAGAGGTTACAAGGAATTAAATTAAAACTCATTTTTATAAAATGCACTCATATTCTTGGTAGGAACATGATTTATTGCCAGTTACATCTCTTACTACACACTCATTTTTATCATATCTTTATCTATTACTCTATCTCCCAGAATGTAGCTGTTGACTTACCTCTTAAGATTTCATTTCCTCACTCCATAGATTTTGTAAATTTGAACCCAGTTCCATCATCAGCCCCTGTCAAGATTTCTTTGAATTTTTAGGGGTTGTCTGGTTGTTTCTTGTCTTGAGTTTATTTTCCATCTGATCTCTTAATCTCTTTTCTCCGCCTGCAGAACTGTCTTTCTCTTCTCTCTGCACAAACTGAAACATGAGCTTCAAGCTCTTTTTCATGATTTTTGCAGAAAAAGCAATGTATTGTGAATGTAGAGATTTTAATGAAAATTTGGTCATCCTAAGGGTAATTGTATTGTAGTAATATCAATAATTTAAAATTTATTTATAGTAGACACCCATGTTGTTCAGTATCTTACAGGCTGTCCTTTCTCCACAGACAAATTGCTGATCCTTTTCTCTCTCTTCTTTCTTTTCATCCCTCTCTCTCTCTCTCCCCCTTGTTCTCAAATGTCTGCAATATTTTTACGTTGAGTTTTAGCTACAGTGTCTCCTTTCTCTCCTATCTCCCCTTGCTCTCAAGTGACCTATAAAGATATTTTCCCAAATAAAGACAGTTACCTCCCTAAGACAGACTCTGGGATCAGCTTTTAGATAATACTTATTTTCCCCACAATAGATATGCTTATTAGGCAAGACATTCCCAAATGATAAGTGCATTATCTATTTTTCTCTGTTTCTCTATCTTGTAGCCTATCTGTGGATTTTTTTGTTCCATATTATAGCGAGTTTTGATTACTTTGACCATATGTGCAAAGGGGGGGAAGGCACTGGTATTCACCAATTCAGTAACAGAATAGGGGAGTCATCCTGACTTTTTCTTCTGCTTTGCCTCATTTTGGCACAACTGAAATATTTATAAGCGCATGTTCAGGAGTAAATGGAGAAGGTTGCGTGTGTCCCAGGGGCTGTGGCTGTTCCCAGGGCTCTGGGCATGGAATCCTCCGTCCAGTCAACCCAGCCCCACGGAGATCAATATGGATACCTGTAAAAATCTCACAGCCACCTTTTGGGTAGCTCTGGAAAAGGGTAGCCTCACCCAAGCCAAAGAAAAGCAAAGCAGCTTCTCATCTGTCTGGGCTAAGAATCCCTGTTTGGAACTTATGATACTTCAAGGAAATGTATGTTTCTTAAATACATAATGAAACCTATATTAGGTTGTATTACTTCTGGTTACAGAACTCCAAAAATACAAAACCAAAAGCCTGGCCTACAACATTAGTTTTACTGGATTGTATTTGATTAAGTCATATTTCCAAATGTGTTATACTAAGATGGAACATGTAACTATCTTTTGTGTTTATTGTTACTTTAACATTCTACTCATTGCTCCTTTTAATTAGCTGGAAAATTCGAGGGGGCTTTGGAACATCTGTGGGAAAATCACCTTAACACATGGGTGGTTAATTCCAAAGCTCATTTTGAAAATGCTTAGTGTGTGATCGTTCATTTTTTTCCTTCACTCATTCATTCAAGAACTATTGGCTGAGTGCCTGGCATATGGTGGTTAAGGAGAGAAAGGGAGAAAGTATATCATAGTTGCTGCTTCTATGAACTATGGAATCTTAAGAACAATGGAGAGACAGTTCTTGGATATATGAAGCACTAAATTTATGTTTATTTTATTTTTAGTTTAATTTATTTTTAAAAAGATTTTATTTATTTATTCATGAGAGACAGAGAGAGGCAGAGACAAAGGCAGAAGGAGAGGCAGGCTCCCTGTGGGTAGCCTGATGTGGGACTCGATCCCAAGACCTTGGGATCACGACCTGAGCCAAAGGCAGATGCTCAACCCCTGAGCCACCCAAGCATCCCTAAAGTCATGTTTAAAAGAGTTAATAGGTGTCAAAATAATAGATAACAACAGTGAAATAGGAATTCTTCAAAAAGAGTATTCTGGTAAGGGAGCATTGTTAGGATTAAGATATAATTTAAGCTGGTCCTTGAAGGATGGGTAAGATAAGAAGAGCAAGAAGCAAGAGACGCCAACTATAGATTCTGGAAGAATGCACTTAAGTAAAAGAAAGGGCTTGTTTTAAAATAAAATCCTTCCCAGAGAATAGACAACTGTTAAAACCAAGAGTTTTTCTAAGTAAAATTTTATTTGTTTTAATGAAAGAGAGAGTGAAATGAAGAAATGATCAAAGATCTTGGCATAATTCTAGTGTAAAATGATCCAGCACAATTTATTCACTAAATATTGGCAAAGGATTGTGTGTTAGCTGTTCAGATGGGTGGTTATTGTTCCTATAATGAAGAATAAGTGTCTCAAAATTGTTGCCTATCGAGAGAGCAAAAATAGGAATAATATCCATTTTTAAGACCTTGTAAATATTTTATTTCTTCATAGCCAACACCTTTATTGAAGGGAAACAATTTTGCTACTGTTGTGACAGTTGCTCTTGTTACGTATGTCACAAGTTCTGACTGATCGGAGAGTGATAAGGGTTGTCCATCTCCCTTCCCAACCTCCATTCAGAGGAACCTGCATAGGGCTTACTTATTTTCCTTTTCTTCTCAGAATTGCTTTCAGGCCCATAATGGAAATGCCATAAAACTGTAATTTTTGAGTTCATTTGGTCTATGGGGCCAGGACTATTTTAAATCCCTAGAAAGAAGCATGACTAAATTTTGTTGGTTCTTCCTTGAATGTGCTGGTTCTGAATAAATTCTTTTCAGGAGTACTCAGAATTATTTTGTGTGAGAAAGTTGCCCAAGAGTTATTGTGTAGAAGGGCCAGAAAGGGGCCCAGGGGAGGACAAACCTAACTATTCTACTTTAGTCATTTTAATCAGTGGAATGAGTCAAAACTGGAGATTCATTTTGACAGCATTAAAGAAATGTATTCCTAGACCCGAGACTCACTCCTGCTGAACTTGTTCTTGAAGGCTTGCAGCGCAGTATGTAGTAATATTTTTTCTCTCCCATTATTGGCCGAATCTAAGACTTGAAGTTGTTCACACAAGAACAAGTTATTGAATTCATAAGGAGCCCTTATAAACATTTTCAATCCATTCACCCACCCATCCATCCATCCATGCAGCCAGCCAGCCAGCTAGCCAGCCAACCAACCTTTGTTTTACACCTTACACTTAACCAGGTAAGGCACCCGGGGTCCATGTGAGCAGCTATACCTCTTGTGCCGCTTGCCTTTTTCCCCACATGTCCACATAGTATGATCATTATTCCAGGCCCAAATACCAACATCTTCCTTATTCTTATGAATGGCCGCATAACATTTGATGGAATACAATGGATGTGCCTTAATTTATTCAAGGAGTTTCCTTTAAAAAATGCAGCAAAACTTATCAGTTCTCATAATTAAATCAGAGTTGGAGAAAGCATATAATATTTGATTTATTTAAAGAATTCCATGATCCCTAGGGGGTCTTGTGTGTGTAAATTAGATATGGCATGTAACATTTTTTCAAATAGAAAATCCAAAGCTAAAATCACTCCTTAAGGGACAAAATACATCCCCCCCCCTTTTTTTTATGAACATGCTTTTTTTAAATTGAAGTATAGTTGAAACACAATGTTACATTAGTTTCAGGTGTACAACATAGTGATTGGACAAGTCTGTATATCATGCCTCGCTCACCACAAGAACAAAATACATTCTGTCTTTACGCTTCCACAAACAGCAAGGAGACAAAGCATTATGTGGGCTGTACTAAAGTCCTAAAGTCTGCAGCTTGGGCTGACCCCCATTCTTCTTCAAGAAGAATCTGCTTTTGATCATTCTATTGTTCTTCATCTCTGGGTATATTCAATTCTGGTGGGGCTTTGCATATTCTTGGAAGGCCTACCTCCCACCCTAACTTCTCAGAGTCAGCAGGCTTCGTGCATATGCTTGGGTGTCCTGAAAATCTGCCTAAGCCTTCTCACCAGGGTCCCTGGTACTCACGACATATTTTGCTGTTTAATTGTGACTTGAACCAGAGTCCCTCTTCTGTAGGGTTTGGTAGAAGACTTGGTTCTGTTTTCAAAGAATACCCAGTCCTTGCTTCCTTCCTCTCCTCTGAACGCCTGGATTGTTTGGTGTGTCTTAATCCATGATATTAACTTATTTTATTTTACGTAGTTGAATCAAAAATTTCAAATTCATCTATTCAAGTCTATGTAAACATCAGTAGGTAAAAGCAATCGAAGATTGTTCTTCATGCAATAATATCCTTAATGTTCTTCATGCAATAACATCCTTAATTTCACCCTCAAAGTTGAGATGAATAAGTGTTTTCACAAAGTTGATATATTGGGAAATCAAATGCAAGCATTGCAGAGAAGAAAATGTGCTGTATATGATCTATTTAGATAATATAGATACCAAAGATAATCACTTAGGTAATTTGAGAAATAAAGCCTTCCAGAGATATACAGAATTAATCTTACCTTTCAAATTATTTTTAGTGAGAGAGGGTTCTTTTTTGTTTAAAACTCAAGTGAAGTCTGATACTTTTGTCTGAAGTCCACTTGGCTTCATTTTGTTTCACATCATTGGACAGCACAAAGCACCCTTATATAGCATGACCCCCATTCCTTTAAAAAATAAATTAAAATGGGTCAGTGAGAAGATAAACGTATAATTTCTTTTACATACAGGAACCTGAGTAAACTATCAAGTATTTACCCAAACTGAGGTATTTCCACCCATGTGTAGCTAAGTAATTTAGAGTGGATTGGCTTATTTCAAAACGTCAAATGATATCCTCACCAAAATAATCTCAAGAAATAGGAATCTCTAGAAAATAATGAAAAAAAATTATACACCTTACCCATTAGACAGTAGTCAGCAAAAACAGATTGTAGGAAGACAAGAAGACAGAGCTCATCTTAATCATGGTAAAGAGTGGAGAAAATTTTAAGAATTAATGTACATTTAGAAAAACCATCTTGGATAATGGTTCATATGACAGCAGTCTGATTGAAAGCATTTCTTGTAATATTATTGTATAGCATTTACACTCCCTGTCTCTAAAGAACTTTAGCTTCCTAACAGTCTTGGTTCAGCTCACACCATGTCTTTGTGTCTTTCTGTGTCATATTCATTTCCTAGGGATGATGCAACTATACAGAATCAGTTAATTTGAAAGAAATGCAGTGTAAGTACTATGAATCATGAAATGCTTTTATTAGTTTTTTTTTTTTTTTAATTCTCATTTCCTTTGGTCATGGCCCTTTTGGAGATTTAAACAGTATTATCATTTGGATTTATCTTTTCTATATTCCTTGCCCACGAGAAGGCAATTGTCAACGTATTGTTTTTAGTTGATAAATTCTGATGTTTTTAAGCAATCAATCAGCTGTTTATGAAATAATTTACAGAGCATCGACCAAGGGTCTTCACTGAATTAGGTGTTAAGCTGACATTATTGTCATTTCCTGCACGTTGTCTTACTTACTGTTTTTTTTTTTTAAAAAAATGGACATTAGGGATCCCTGGGTGGCGCAGCGGTTTAGCGCCTGTCTTTGGCCCAGGGCGCGATCCGGGAGACCCGGGATCGAACCCCACATCGGGCTCCCGGTGCATGGAGCCTGCTTCTCCCTCTGCCTGTGTCTCTGCCTCTCTCTCTCTCTGTGTGTGACTATCATAAATAAATAAAATTAAAAAAAAAATTTAAAAAAAAGGACATTAATGTAGATGAGGATGGAAATTTTTTTTTTGTTTTGTTTTCTTTACCAGTTGTTTGCTCCTTGTATTAACGTGGACTAAACAATTAGCTTTGGCTGTCCTTCAGCCATCATCCTCCCTTCAGACTTTTTTTTTAAGTTAGTTTATTTATTTATTTATTTATTTATTTATTTATTTATTTATGAGTTATCTCTACACCCACCACAGGGCTTGAACTCCCAACCCCGAGATCAAGAGTTGCACGCTCTTCCAAACTATGCCAGCCGGGCACCCCTCCCTTCAGACTTTAAAGGCCCTGGTATAGAATTAAAATGAATAGTTTCTCAGTGCTGGCTGAGCTTATGGATTGGTGGCATTTCTGAATAATGTTGGCTTCTGACAAACAGAAGAGATGTGTATGGAAATGTCAGTTTCAGAGGTAGAAGCAGAGTTGGGATTTAATTTTCCCTTGTGGTTCTGTGTTGAAAATTTGCCTCCTGCCTCCTCTGCCCTTATGCTTGGGTCATTCCAGAATCATCAGAATTTTTTTTTTTTTTTTTCCTGCTTGGGATCGTAAAGGGTAAGAGGGGCAAACTTAGTCTGTTTTACACCTATTTTTATCCTAATTTTTACCTTCTGTGTAAAATCATTTTTGTCCTGTTTCTGCAACTGCCTTGGGTACACAGGACCAGTAGTGTGAATGGGAAGGTGAATTCAGGGGCAGGGGCAGTGCTAAGGTTCTTGTCCTTAGCCACAAGGTTTTTTGCATGGAGTGACAAGTCTATAGGAACGGCCCCACTTCCAAACTTTAATGGAGAAGCCAGATTTTTTTGCTCAATGGTGTGATCTGCCGTTAAGCTCATGTTACACATCCTATCTTAATATTTCCCCTTCTCTTAGCTTCTCCCCACCCCGGAGAGCAGTCTCTCTCCCCGTGTCAAACTTCTTTTTCTCTCCTCGTATTTCATTCCTCCAGGATCTGTCAAGTGTCCAAGTTCTCAGAGCTAGCTCGCTTAAAAATGGATCATGTCCAGAGGGACCAGTGCCGACTTCTCATGAATCTATTGGAGTTTCAGATGTACACGCTTGCACCCAGAGCAGTGGGAGAGGAGGAAAAATGAGAGGGAGGTCTCCTCTCCAGGAAAGGAAGGCAGGGAGGGCCTTTTCTTCCTGTGGCAGGATTGGTACCTTACAATCTGCTCTCCCAGGGTTGAGTTTTGGGCTGAGCAGTCTGGGAGAAAGCCAGCCTGAATCCAGAGGCCTGAGACCCAAGAGCTTGCCCGAGACCCTGTGACCGTAGCTTCATGGCCAAAGAAGAATATGTAAATTCACTGAATTCCCAGGCATTTCAGTTCTAGAGGAAGAAGATTAGGGGAATCCAAGAGTCTTGACCTCACTGTGAGGCTGAATTAGAAGTAGAGCCTGTTTTAACTAGCACAGCTTGAGTTTTGTACTTGAACCCAAGCTTAAATCAAAATACGCTCCACTCCTACCATATTCTGATGGGAACCGTTATGAAATGTTAAAGTCTAATCTGAAAGCAAACAGAGCTTTAAGTTAAACGATGTAACATCGTTTAATCGTGTTTATAACTTGAGGGACGAGTGTCTGGGCCTCATATCCCAGATAGGAGCTGGAATTCCACGGCCCTCCTTCCCAATCTGGACCTGTCTGGAAGCATTTATTTGTACGAAGTCTCCCAGTCTGAAAGTCTGTGTCATTGTTTAGATACGCCTGAATAAACAGACAGAACGATAAACTTCCTCCTCAGGTGCGGTTTATATCTTTTGAACCAGACCGTAGCCTGTGAGCCGTGCTTTCCTGGCCAGAGGCTGCTTCAGCTCTGCACGTGTGTGCAGGGGGGCTCGACTTGGTCCCCAGATCTGGAAGGCGAACCAATGGGCGTGAGGACAGGACGGTGACACTCAGCTCCTAGTGAAGTGGGAGTCCCGCTGGGAAAGTGAATCTGATGCACGAAATGAGATGCTCATTTGGGAAAGTCCCCAAGTCAATAGGAGTCAAAAGTCATGATGTCAAATGTCAAATTCTGCTCAAGCAGGTACTGTGTGCTTAGTAATCAGGAGGAAGACAAAATGAGTTGGCTTTACTTTCTGGGGGGACATTTGATGAAATAAATTGGATTTGAGATCTGCTGTGCAGAATGTGTTCAATTTTGGGTTCCAGACTTTATTATTATGATTATTTCTTAAGACTTTACTTAGTTATTCATGAGAGACGGAGAGAGACAGGGACATAGGCAGAGGGAGAAGCAGGCTTCCTGTGTGGAGCCTGATGCAGGACTCGATCCCAGAACCTTGGGATCACCATCTGAGCCGAAGGCAGATGCCCAACCACTGAGCCACCCAGGTGCCCCTTGAATGCCAGACTTAATTTTTTTATTTTATTTTTTTGAAGATCTTATTTATTTATTCATGAGAGACACACACATACAGACATAGGCAGAGGGAGAAGCAGGCTTCCTGTAGGGAGCCTGATGCGGGACTCAGTCCTAGAATCTCAGGATCATGACCTGAGCCAAAGGCAGATGCTCAACCACTGAGCCACCCAGGTGCCCTGAGTGCCAGACTTTAAAAGAGTAATCACCAGAGTCAGCTCAGTGCTTCCCATCTGGGGTACTGCATGTGGTTTACAGGCTGGAGCTGGAGCTCCAACCTCACAACCCTTGTGAGGCCCTTGCCTTTCTTCCCAATATGCTATATAGACATTATCATTTTCTCTCTGTGCACAAGCTGAGTAGTTAGTTAGGCAGCACTGAATCAGAGGAGTTTTTGGGTGTCAAAGGACCCAGATACCAGGTCTCCTGAGGAAAATGGAAGGGCCTTGCCACATGCACTTGGAGCTGAGAAGATAAGGGATGAACAACAGTGCTTTTCAAACATTGCAAAGGCCATCTTGTTGCAGAAACAAGTTCACTTGTTATCAATCCGGGGCACAGAATTAGGCCTGTGGGGTGGACGTCCCAGTGACCATACAAGAATTCAGCTCAGATGAGAGTTTTCTCACAGTTAAAATGCCTGACAGAGCACTGTTTTTCAGAGCAGTGAACTTTTCGTTTCCAAAAATGTGAAGGAGAAAGAAGTTGGATGTCAACAATGCTGGCTGTGTGGATAGGGTGGCAGGGTTAGACTAAATGGACTCCAGGGTTTCTTCCAACTCAAAATCTCCTTCACTGGGTATATATTTAGTACACCAAAGCCAGTAGAAATGATGGAGCTTTCTGTAGCATGAAGAAACAGGGAGTGAGGAGAAGAATTGGGATGTCCCTGTGTCAGGTATATGTCCAGGAATGAAAAAATATGAGATCAATGGTAGAGATCTTTGAACATTCTTTTTTTAAAATTTTTAAAAAAGACTTTATTTATTCATGAGAGACAGACAGAGAGAGAGAGAGAGAGAGAGAGGCAGAGACACAGGCAGAGGGAGAAGCAGGCTCCATGCAGGGAGCCTGATGTGGGACTCGATCCCCGGTCTCCAGGATCATGCCCTGGGGCAAAGGCAGGTGCTAAACCGCTGAGTGACCCAGGGATACCACTTTTTTTTTTTTTTTTTTTTTAGATTTTAATTTATTTATTCATGAAAGACACATTGAGAGAGAGGCAGAGACACAGGCAGAGGGAGAAGCAGTCTCCCCGTCAGGAGCCCGATATGGGACTCGATCCCAGGACCCCAGGATCACACCCTGAGTGGAAGGCAGAGGCTCAACCACTAAGCCACCCAGGTGTCCCTTCTTTGAACATTCTGATGGGCAAGGGGGAAGGACATGATAAAACAGGTATGTGTGGGAGTTTGGGTTACTATCCTGGGCTAGAGGGTTGTAGGAGAGATCTGGGGCATTGGGGTGGTGGTAAGACATTGACAGCTACTTAGGCCACTGAGGGGCTTTCCGAATTACCCTACACCTTTCCCCGGTTATGGTGAGAGTAATGGAAACAGAGAAAAAAGAAAAAAGGTAAAAAATCAGAATTTAATGAAAAGACCAAAAGGGGTTTCCCTGAAATAGGATTCTGTAAATTATTAATTGAAGGTTATGTGGTTGAGTCTTTAAATCAGGAGACCACAATCAAGTATTTACATTTTGGTCTACCACTCAAGATGACCAGTGACCTGAGTCAAGTCATTAAAATTCCTCATATTTGAATTCCCTAGTAGCATCATCCCAGCAACAGAGAGTGTTTGCAAAATATTCTGGAGTCCTGGATGAAAGGAGCCTTTTAATGTTAATATTATACTATAATTTTTCTTGTTGTCGAGGTTGTTGTTCTCAGTTACAACAATAATGCAATTTTATATTTCCTACCTTAAGGATGTTTTGTCTTCCAGTTGGATTCCAGAAGTGGGCTTTTCTGTGAGATGTTCTTTGAAAGACCGGCAAATCATTCTAATATTTGTTTTAATATTGGTCCATCAAGGGAATGTGAAAAAATATGTAATAGTCAAGATCAGTCTTCTTATTTCTCTCCCTCCCCCCAATCTAATATCTAGAATATATTGAAAATACTTTGGCCTCATCTATTTGTAAGAAGCTATAATGATTTATATTGGTGCTTTCCTGGGGTACTGATTTTTTTTTTTTTTTTTTTTGTGGAATTCTCTGAACAGGGCTTTCCTGAAAAGAATACATTAAGACTGTCAGAATGATTTTTTTCAGCAGACTAAGCTTTGCAGATGCCCTTTGTTGAGGGAAAAATGCATTATTCTGAAAGTCCTTCTGATCTTCAGGAAAACTGAAAATATCAAATGTTCTTCTACCATTTGAACTTCCCTACAAGAAAAATCCCAGGAATATTTATTTTCTGGGCTAACATAGTTCAGAGCTGATGGTATTTTAAAACATAAGAATGGAAGTGCCTTAAAGAAAATTAAACTTTTAACATAGATTTACTGAAAGGAAGCCTCCTCCTGCCCTTGAAAAGCAGAAATTGTAGTACTCCCTTTCTATTTTCCATTTAATATATATATTTTTTCACCTGAATATTTCCATAGATGAAGTGATGTGTCCAACATAATTATCCTGGGAGATAATTATTTAATGTGTGTCAGCAAGACATGGTTCAGATATGTATTGAGCTCTGGTTGGCTGTGTCCTGAATAAGACCATCGCTATTTCAGGATTGCAAAAACAACTCCAATGCACTGGAAAAAGAAGAAAGGAGGCAGTTGGTCTCATGGTTTAGAAATCCATTTTGTGGCTTGCATGGGCAGACAGTCCTTGAGTGTGAGAGAGCTCGCTTTGATTTATAGGGGCTTATAAAATGTGCTGTGCTTTGTACCCAAAGTCACAGACCTGCTGTGAATAGGACATGGACCTGGAGTTTTTGTGGTAGTAAAATTTATAAAACCAAATAATAATCTCTTTGGGAAGAGCCTCAAAGGCGGGAGGGACCGAGTCTGTTAACCTGGGTTTGTACAATGTCTAGCATGGGGCCATGCAGAGACAAGCCCTCACAAATGTCTTTGTTGTTGACGATGATTGAGACTGAGAGTCCAGTGAGGAGCTGGGCGGGGGGTGTTTACTATGATAGATCGAAGGGGAGCTCGGAGGCCGGGAGGGAGAAGATAAATGGGCAGTTGAGGACCTCGTTTGGCAGATGCTAGTGCTGTTCTTTAAGAAAAAGGAAAATGGCTCAAATTCTCCTCCAGAAGTGTCCTGGCCCCCTGCTAGGGAATTCACTCCTGGTTTGGAGGCGTCTGAGACGTTCAGAGTGATTGGGGTGCAAAAGGTCATTTGTGGCTGTCTTCCCTCTTGGCATGGCTGGCTGTCCACTGTGCTTGATCTTTTATTCTGCTCCCTTCTTCCTACCTCTCCTCCTCTCTCCCTTTCTTCCCTCAACTCCTTATTGATGTTTGCTTCTCTACTAGGCTGCAAAGATCTCACTCTTTTTCTTCCTGTGTCTGGAGACTGTTTCAGGGACAGTGTGCATCCACCCAACCAGCATTTTTATGTGTGAGCGAGTTGAGGCTTGCTTAAGCACGGAGCAGGGAGGTCCTAGGACATTTTCTAGCGTGCCTACTGGGTTTTCTTGCACCTAAGGTGGAAAAGCAAACAGATTGTCATAGGATCAGTATGAACTTTAGCTGGCCTTGCAGTTTGTTATTATAGACAATGTATCCCTTTAAGGCAATTTTGTTGAGAGAAGGTCTCAGTTTGAGGGAAAGGATGAAGAGCAGAACCAATATGAGGTTGTTAGGTCCCTGAGTTACTCTCTAAGTAGCAAGAGAAAGGGTGTGTTTCTCTCAGGCTGCAAGTGCAACGAAAACCTGTACGTTGCCAAGTTAATAGTTAATGCAGGTCTAGTTTTATGCCTAAAAGAGAATGTGTTTATTTATTTTAAAGTAGGCTCCATGCCCAGTATGGGGCTCCCACTTACAACCCCAAGATCTAGAGTTGCATGTTCTACCAACTGAGCCAGCGGGGTACCCCTGCCTAACAGATGATTTATCATGGAAGGAAGAAAAGATATTCAATGTATACAGTTTGTTATGTGTGCAAAAATTACTGTGCTCTCAGGTATGCTGAATTAATGAATTAATAGCTATTCTTTTTAAAAGGATTTTATTTATTTGAGAGAGAGAGAGAGCGGGAGCAGAAGGTAGGGGGTAGGGGCAAGGGACAGAGAGAGGGAGAAGCAGACTCCCCCTACTGAGAAAGGAGCCTGATGGGAGGCTCCATCCCAGGACCCTGAGATCATGACCTGAGCCGAAGGCAGATGCCTAACCCACTGAGCCACCCCAACACCCCTAAATTTAGATATTCTTAATTCTTTTTCATTTGCTGCCTGCAGCTCTGTGCAGAGAGATCATTTTACTGCATGTATTCATCAACAAGCACGTTTTCTAATAAAGAAAAAGCCTCCAACCTGATTTTTGTCCCTGTTCCCCGTGTACTCTTCCTAAGGAAGATTATAACCTTGTCTCACAGTCTGGTTAGCAGCAGGGGCCCCGTAAGACACAGACAGGAAATGTCATCCCCTCGCAGCTTCGTCACTGCCATGGGAAGGGTGACATCCTTCAGGTCCACCCTGGCAACAGGTTGTGCCATTAGCATCTAGACCAGTTGGTGACTGTACTCAGTGGTGACCCTCCTCAGATCTGCTTTGGCTTTAGGCTTAAAGTGACCTCCTCACTCCAGTTTGCCCAGGAGCCTCCCACTATGCACTTGCTGGCCCAGGATAGTTAGTAGAAGCACCTCGTTCCTTCTCTGGGCTTCTTCATCAGTTAGCTTGGGTATGAGTGGAGAGAAGCCAGGTTCCAGTCGGCTGTTCCTTTAAACAGACGAGAAACTATCGTTGTCAGTAACTAGTAACACTGGGTCTATGTTAACAGGTTTCTGATCTGGGAAGCAGATATCCATTATCCCACTTAGATAGTCACTCACCGTCTATCTCGGGTCACAGGCAGTTCGAGATACTGGGAATACAGAAGTGAAGAAAACAAGTCATGGCCCTAAAGAAGCTTATGTTTTGGTGGGAGAGACAGGCAAAAACGAACAAACAAAAAAGATACAATTTAATGTCACATAATAATAAATGCTGTAAAGAAGCCAAGCAGAGGGTGGGGATAGAGACGTTGCCAGAAGCGTGATCTCCAATGGCATGGCCCGAGAGAACTTCTGATGGCGCGACATTTGAACTGTCACGATAGTGACCTCCGATAGGTCCTGTGCAACAGGAAATGCCTTGTTTAACTACTTCAGATGCCCCTGGGGTGTCCTGGAACCTCACAGGGGAAAGGACAATGACTGACACGACGTGATGGCCATTTGTGTTGTGTGTGGTGTCTTCAGTTTGCTATGAATTTGCTCTGTATCTTCTGTCCAGTACCAGGAACTGGAGTTTTCCACTTGGTGTATTACTCACATCACACTTCCAGTGAGTTTGAGACTTCAGAGAGGGATGGGGAGAGGAGGACATTTTTGAACATGGCGCAGCAACATTCCAGAATGTCTCCAAGGCTGTCTTCTGTCCGCCGTGTGGCTCCATAGGCAGGTGTTCTGGGACATTCTTCCTGGGCTCCAGGTCCTGGTTTGGAGCCTCCTGCCATCTGAGAGGTTTGCAAAGTCTCCTGAACCTTAGAGAGGGAAGAGAAATGGGCTCTTATACCCAAAGCCTTCAGACTGAAGTGTTTGACAAGTGCTTTGCAATCGGCCTTCCCATAAACCCCCCTCATCATCTCTGTGATGGGGTTTCTCGTGCCGGCACCCACTCTGCGGCATAAATGGAGGGACAGATGGGGATGGCAGAGTGGAGGAGAACAAGAGAGGATATGGAGCTGGAGCTCTTCACAGGGATGACCCCCCTGTGCGCTTCCTGTGGGGACAAGCAAGTGCCTGGCACAGGCTATTGGCTCTCGGTAAAAGCTGTGGCACGAATAAGCTACCCAAGGCAAAGGTGAGCTGCTATTTATTTGAAAAGTTTTGAATACAGTTATATATTAAACTAGTTAATCTTCAAGGAATGACATTTAAGAATGTGTAGTAGATGAAGAAAGCATGAGTGGTGAGGTGGCCATTGTATGGTGGCCAGTACACTATCTCCCAGGGTTTGAATTGCTGATGATATCTTGGATGTTGTAGCTGATTGGTGGTTGGTTTGTCCTTATGTCTATTTGTTCATCCATCTGTCCATTCCTTAACCCACCTTTGCACCTCCCCATTCAAAGTTGGTCATATAGGAAGAGGTACTATTACTTAGTAGTAGTGCGATTATTCATCTCACTTGGACTCTGTTTTCTTTTTTTATGAAGATTTTATTTATTGATTGATGAGAGACACAGAGAGAGGCAGAGACACAGGCAGAGGGAGAAGCAGGCTCCCTGCAGGGAGCCATATGTGGGATTTGATCTCAGCACCCCGGGATCTTGACCTGAGATAAAGAGATGCTCAACCACTGAGCCTCCCAGGCATCCCTGGACTCTGTTCTCTTAGTTACAGAGTAATGGGTTTTATCTAGAGTATTTAAAAGGAACTGTTAATATTAGAACCCTGAGGTTGTTTTATTTGATTATGCACGAGACATTGGAAAGAATCCAATTGAATTAAACATGAATTAAACGGGGGTCCTACCTCCAAAGAGCACAGTCTGGTGGGTGTGGTGACAATAGGGAGATAGTAATAGTGCATGCAGAGAATGACCAGTTACCCAACACTGCTGCCGTGAGATTGGGAGGGCAATTCAGAGAAGGGGGAGATGTTTTTTGGCTCTGGGTGTTAAAGAAGACTGTCTGGAGTGGGGGAAGGTGGCATTTATTGAGTGCAGGGAAATAACACTTAAGTTACTGACTATGAGTTGCTTACCATCCTCACTTGGAGCTCATTTTAATTCAAAGCAGTGAGACAGGCTATCATATTCCTATTTAGCAGATGGAGAAAGTGAGGCAGGGAATAGGAGTAAGTAATTAGCTCAGAGCCACCAGGCAGTGGAGGAGCAGAGCAGTGATTCAGGAGGAGGTCCATGAGTCAGGAGAGAGATGAGGCTGGCAGGGTGTTTCAGGAGAATAAAAGACCAGGTGGAAGTGCCCTGCATTATGTGAGGAACAGCAGGGACCCCAGAGGTAGCAGTAGAAACCAGGCGTGGGAAGCTGGTTGGACTTCCCTCATGCCTGGCTACAGGATCTGGTTTTCATTTGGCCCATGTGGAGATTTGGTGCTGGGACACAACATGATTAGAGGAGTGCATTTTAGGATGTTTATGACTATACAACCTTCTTATGATAATAAAATACTTGCATGCGTCTAAGCTCTTCAGTGTGGTATCCAGAAATTCCCTCCCCTGGTGTCTCCTGCAGTCTGGCCCCTGAGAGGTTTTGTGGAGGGCTTTTGTACTAAAAAAACAGCTCGTCCCACTCCACCGGCCTGCCATTCTGAACATCAGCACTTTTTAAAAATCCCTGTTCGATTCTTGGGATTTTGAGAAGACAATTCCCTAATCTTCCCCCCACCTCGGTGCTGTTCCCTTGGCTTTAATCTATTTCCCGCGATTTCAGAACTTCTCTATTAATAAAGGAATAATTAGATCTGCTTTGGCTTTGCTAGTGAAAAAATATACCATAATATTTAGATTAAAACAGTGTACAACTACACTAGAAAAACACATCCCGGTTACATGATGAGTTCCTCCTTTTCCTTTTTATTCACAATATCCTGGGGTGGCCTACTGGAGAAAAAATACTATTTGATTCTCCCTGGGTGGTCAGACAAGACTTGTAAAGACTCTTGTTTGTTTTGTGTTGAGGCTTCAAAGGCAAGCAAGCTTCCCTCCATAAAGATGTACTAAGAAAATGGGGATTTTTTTGAAGTTGCTATGTATAAAGGGAAATCCAGAGCAACCATCTTCCTTTAGAACTACAAGCTAATGTGATTAGAGGGTCTCTTTTCACCGGGGATCTTTGTTGTTTCTATGTCTGGTCAATACCATCAGTCTTACTGGGAGATCTGTGCTCATGAAAACCATTTCCACCTGTGTTTTTTAATTAAAAAAAATTTTTTTTTTACCCACACAAACACATGCGTTCATCTTTCAACCCATGTTTATTGTGCACATTTAGATGGTTTTAAAAGCTAAGGAATCCGAGTGGTGTGCATGTGTGTGTGTGTTGTTGATGCTCTGTTGGTGCATGCTGGTGAAACCTGGTCCTCGGGCCACATGTTCTGCACATTCCAATTAGTAAGGCCCTCTTGCTGTGGGGTGGGAGAAAAGTTTGGATTGGGGTCAGGGCTGGCTAAATGTGGGATCCCTTTTAATGCAGGCTTTGTAGAATTCCCTTATTAGCACCTCGAGGTCAGTGGGAACCGGGGGAAGCTGGTGTCCTGTGCACAGTTGGTATTTTCTGCTGTGTGTAGCGTGTGTCAGCCATTTCCAATAAAATGCTTATTTTCTCCATTTCATAAAATTAATTGTACTTAATGGGGGAGGTTGATAGTGCTGAATTATTTTAAGCCTGGAGGGAGCAGAGCAGCTGTGTCCTACATCAGACCACTGATCTATCTAATAGGTTGTCTTGCCACCTGACTCAATGGACGAATGTGCGTAGCCAATTACGTGAATCCCTGTATGGAGTGAAAAATGACCTTGAGCCCCAGAGAGCCAGACAGTTGCTTGATGCAGTGTGTTCACCCACTGAAGCTGTTTTGCTGCCTTGGCCGGATAGGAAATGTGGCATATTTCTAATCTCTAGAATTGTATTTAAAAAAAAAAAAAAGAAGTAGCCACTATGTAAAATAGGTAAATCTATCATGACTTGCCAGGAACTTTGCTTTTGAAACCAGATGCTTAGAAAAATAAGTAGTTTGGGGGGTGTAGCCTCTAAAAATGTTAGGGAAGGAAAGAACCTGCAAGCATCTTCATTGTTATAGCCAGACATATAACCTGTTCTTATAAACTGTGTTTTTTTTTTTTTTAAATGAAGACTATTAGGGAAAGGAAAATATAAATTTTTTGAATAGAAAGACTTAGAAACACCATAAGCTAATTTTGTTGAGTATTCTTTTGGGCAAGTATTTCTATAATCAAATACATTCTTAGAAAATATCAGATTTTTTAAAAGAGAGAAGTCCTGGCATAGAAAACAAATTTAACCCTTGGTATGACCTTGCATATCTTTGTAAGTCCCGGAGTCAGGATTCACTGTGGCTTTGATGTGAGTCTACCAGCAACAGGATGGCACTCAGCAAAGTGCCCATGGTGTAGTGGGAGGAAAGTCCTTTTGGAGTCAGCCGGCTCCTGGTTTTGATCTATGGCTCTGCTATGGCTAGTTCTATGACCTTGGGCAAGTTACTGCATACTCTCAGCCAGTCTCTCTGTCCACAGCCTTCTACTGCTGTCGAGACAAGCCTTACAAAAATGGTTTTAGAGGGTAAATGAAATAAGCAATAGACAATGGGGTCTGATATATATATATTTGTATTAGCTTTCTTTCTTGCTCTGATTACATCCCAGGGCTAATATTTTTTCATGTGTAATAATGCACTGTTAACTCTGGTAGTCACTATGAACATTTAAAACCCTTCATTTTTCAGATAATGAAGTCTAGCCCCAGAAAGGGGGAGTGACAAGCTTGCATTGCTTTACAATAGGAGTAGCAGAGCTGCTGCTAAAACCAGGTTGTTGGGTGCTTCTAGCTTTAATTCCAGGTATAAGGAGGGCCTCCCACTCTGTAGTGAGTCTGTGGCATGGAATGGCTCTAGAGCAGGCAAGTCCAAAAGCCACTCTTATGTGTTCTTTTCTTCTAGAAATCTTCAGGGTAGACCAAAATGTGTACTGAAATGTGTCTGCTGTGTCCTTCTGTTTACTCTTGCAACTTTTGACTCAGTTTCCCTTTCTTTCCTAGTACTCTCAGGTGACTACGGAAGCATTAGCACCCTGCATGCTCAGGTAAGAGACTTTTTGGGTGGGAGAGATTTACAGATAAAGGGTCATACTGATTCCCTTTGTGGCTGCGGCCTGGTTTTTGCTCTTTCCTGGGTTGCCCTAAAGATCCTCATGGCCACCTTTTACTTTTATTTATTTTAGTTTCTTTTCTATGCTATTACCCTATTATATTTTTGGTTTCATTTTTATCTACTCATACATGTATGTTGTGATAGAAAACATGCATGGTAATGGCAACCCCTACCTTCAGGGTAAGGCTTTGCTCTTGAAGAGACAGTTCGGGTATAAGGCAGGTGTCAACTATCTGTAGTGTTTTAAAAATTTTTTCAGTGCATACCTTACTCTTGAAGATGAGAGCTCTTTGTTTTTTTTTTTTTTTACATAGATACGATATTGTTCGTACACCTAAAACAATAGTTAATAATCTTTTAAAATATCTTATTTATTTATTTATTTATTTATTTATTTATTTATTTATTTATGAGAGCCCAAGAGAGTGAGAGTTCAGGGAGAGGGGTAGAGAGAGAAGGAGAAGGAGAATCTTGAGCAGGCTCTGTGTTGAGCTTGGAGCCAGACTCAGGGTTCAACATGGGGGTCAGTCAGTCTCACAACCCATGAAGAAGATCATGACTTGAGCAGAAATCAAGAGTTGGACACTTAACCAACTGAGCCACCCAGGTGCCCCAACAAGAATTCCTTTATATGAAATACCCAGTCCGTTCAATATTCTCATTGTACAGACACATACTATAAAAACAAATCTTAGGCATGTCATTTACAACATGATGGCTATGGTTAGTACTGCTGTGTGGTGTATTTGAAAGTAGTTGAGAGAGTAGATCCCAAGAGTTCTCATCATAAGGGAAAAACATTGTTTCCCCTCCTTTTCTTTTCTTTTTTTTGTACCTGAGATGATGGATCTTAACTAAACGTATTGGGGTGATCATTTCAAAATATGTGAAAGTCAAATCATTTTGCTATACACCTTAAATGTAAACAGTACTGTATGTTAATTATATCTTCATAAGAGTATGGGGGAAAAGAATCTTTGGTGTTTTGTATTTTGGGAGGCACCACTTTAGTCTAAGCAGTGGTTCTCAAGGTGTGGTCCAGCATCAGCATCACCAGGGAACTTGCTAGAAATGCAAATAATTGAACCCTATCCCAGACTGAGTTAGAGACTCTGGGGGTGGAGTGATTCTTTAGGTGATTCTAACCCATTGCAAAGTTAAAGGAAAAATAGTGGTCTAAAGAAAATCCCAATGTTTTACTCTATACACACCCTATTTTATGTTTGTCTTTGGGTTCAACACAGCAGAATATCCTGAGATACTCAAGATACACAAGATGGTGCACTTATACCTGGGTCGTTGTGATATAATAGGAAATATATATTTTGGTCTTCCTCCCTGGCTTCTGGCCAGAGCTCCTAAAACCTCAGTAATTTCCTAAGACTAACAGAAGCGTCTTTTGTTTTAATATCTGGTTATTGTTCCTAGCTCCTGAAACAGCTCTGGAGTGATATGTTTTGTTATTCAGAACAAGCCCTTTCAACCACACCTGAGTTTCTGTTAATAAGGCAACTCTTGGAAAGCCTCTAATTATGGGGGCTGGTTGCCAGGGGAACCACCGTGTGATTAGACGATTAGAGGATTGGTACTTGCAGGCTCCACCCCCTGACCTCCAGGGAGGCGAGAGGGGGCTGGAGGTTGAGTTAAACACCAGTGGCCAATCATCTAGTTCATTATGCCTACCCTAGGAGAAGGGGTTTGGAGAGCTGCTGGGTTGAGGCTGGGCAGGTCCTGGGAGCAGAGCATGCCAGGAGGCCCGCGTCCGCCTCTTGCGCCTTGCCCCAGGCATCAACCCCGTCTGCCCGTCCCTGAATTGTAGTCTTCATAATGAACAGGTAATCTGGTAAGTAAACTGTTTTCCTCAGGTCTGCAAGCTGTTCTAGTAAGTTAATGAACCGACAAAGGAGTTGTGGGAACCCCTGATTTCCATGTAGCTGGTGGGTGGGAGTCACAGGCTGTGATCGGGGCTTGCAAGTGGCCTTTGGGGTGGGCAGCATTCTTGTGGCCGGAGGCCTTAACCTGTGGGGTCTGTGCGACTCTGGGCAGGGGGTGCAGAGTCAGAATTGAACGAACTTGCAGTACCCCCAGTCCGTGTCCCTCGAGATGTGGAGAATCGCTGGGTGGGGGGCAAGGCGCACGTTTGGTGTCAGGAGTGTTATGTGAGTCGAGGGAAATGGGGAGTTTGCTTTCTCATGACCAAGTGGGGGTTGAAGGCTTTCATTGCCTTCCGGGGCCTGGACCAAGCCCCTTCCATCTGTGGCTGCAGAAAGCATCCTGCTGAGCCCACTCCCTTGTTGGGAAGCCAGCACGCGCAGGCCATTGACTAGAACCTTCTGGCCCCGGAAACAATGTCGGGACAGACCCAGTGGAATTAGAACCATAACTTCTGTGAGTGTGTTTGGTGGAGAAATACACTTTTTTAAAAAGAGCACACTGCTAAAAGTTGGGGTACTCAAGTGCTTGCCGCACAGGAGCATCACCCGGGCGGCTTCTAGAAAGGCCCCGGTCACCTGGCCTGGCCTCAAGAGTTTCAGTTGAGTTGGGAGTTGGTGTCAGGAGGGGACAGGGCTCGGTCCTCGCATCAGCATCAGCGTGGCCTGAAGGTTCTCCAGGGGACGCTACCGGTGGCGGTGGTTCACAACCAGGAATTTATTTGGTTCGGGATAGAGGTAAGGAACTAGACGAAAATACATCGCAAGAGTGTGACTCTCCGGGGACTTCCTCCAAGCGAATACGTGCTTTTCGAACTGTGGTTCTTGAAGCTATTGGCTTGTTCTGTGTTCAGCTGAGGCCCAAATTCATTCCACAATCTTTCTGGCCAGTTCTAGGTAAGGAGATTCGACTAGGGTTTCTCTGCACACCTGTAGGTGTCTTGGGCGTTCAGGGGTACGATGCGTATTTCTGTAGCCCGTGAGTGACCCCTGATCTCTCAACCTCTGCAGTTGCCCTTCATCTAAGTGGACATTGCTCTGGGAAAGAGACTGATGTTTTGCAGGGTGGGCCATTTTAATGTTTCTGAGGCTATCAATGAGACCAGAGCCTTCCTTGCAGTCCCGAGGTTACGGGAAGGAAAGATTGAGCTGTATTTGTTGGTTGAGTGTTGAAATATTCCATGGAAAAAGGGAAACAAGTTCTACCACTGATTTTTCTTGGCAGGATTGGTAACCTTTCCCCCCAAATTTCTGGCAAGTATGATTAGAAATTGACTTGCAGGATTTGCTCCCACTTGCTTCCCAAGACATCTTTTGCTGGCTTGCTGCTGACTAGCAGTAGTTAATTTGCTATCTCTCACACGTGTTATCCAAAAATCACAGAACTCAGAAATAAACAGCATGAACTTGGTCGGTCACATTTGGAGGATTAGCCAGATGTAAATCTGAGTTGGACTTGGGAGGTTTCGTGTGCCTCATTTAAAAATAAATAGAACTCTAGCTTTGAGTAGAAACAGATTTTTAAAAAATGAAATATCGTACTGGAAAACAAATTTTATTTTTCCAATAAAAAAAATACGGGGAGGAGGTAAGCTTTTCTTGACGCCAGTGCTTATTTTATTTCATGCCCTTTCTTTCTCCTTGCTGATGGCAGATGTAGCCAAAATAAGACCTGAGTTCATTTTCTAAAACGGGGGGAAAAAATTAATCATTCAGGAATTTATTTATTCTTAATTGACAGCAGACGTTTAAAACCTGATTGGTTACGGTCGACGGTTTAACGTGCCTTTTAGGAAAATACACCTTTATGTATAGCTCAGAGTTTTCTGTGGACTCCTTATGACACAGCAGGTTGAGGTGTTGGTTGGCCGTGAGGGTTTCTGATTCTTAGACCTTCTAAAATATTATTCCTCACCAAGAGAAAAGCGAAAGCTATTTTTCATGTGATTACAATATGAGTTATGTGATTAAAAAGTTTTCTGTTGATATGCAAATTTGCTGCCAGAAATACCAAATATTCATATGCCACCTGTTTTTAATTCGAGCGAAATCCATAATCAGAACGAAATAAATCTTAGAAAAATTAGAAAAAGAATTCAAATTTTCTTAAACTTTTTGTACTTATCCTTCCAGATTGTGCTAAGTCAAACTAATACACCAATGCCAAAAGGTTGACTCTACCAAGTAGAGATAATGTTTCATACAGACATGTGATTTGAGTTGCGGATCTGTTAGACCGTTCCGGGGAGTGGATTTTGATCATACAGGTTTCTAAGCAGTCCCCAAATTTAACAATTGTGGATCATATTACCTTTTGTTTTCTGTTTATTACAAAAGTGACTATTTGTGACCTGACATAGTAAAACCTGCCTGTCTAAACCGGTACGGCTGTCCAACCATCCTGTCCCATCTTCTTTGCCCGTGAAATCCTTTTCTGTTCTTCAATCCCGAGATCAAATTTACAGTGTATACCACTACCCTTTTCTAGGGACAAAGATAGTCTGTCCCGTTAATTTGTGAGTGTTTTAAAAGTAATGGTCAGATGTGCAGCAGACTAACTTTGCAGAAGGGCTTTTTTGAAAGCTTCTGTCACTGAAGGTGTGGGGTGAGGGATGTGGTCGTGACGGGGATACAAGTGTCTTCTCATCTTCCTTATCTCCGGAGAGCTACTATCCCCTGGACAGCTCTTTGGTAGGTAGATGTTATCCAATTTCAATAAGTAAGGTGTAGGGAAAGGTAAAGAGAAAGAAAGAGAGAAAGCACCAGAAGGAAATAATCCTACCCATGCTCAGATATTGTCCATATGACCTCAGACACAGACACTGAAGTGACGGAACCAGACTGCTTCTCTGTGTATTCCTGTGATCTAATTAAATGTGTTTTCACTTAAAAAGGATAACAATGTTAGATCTTAATGGGATTAACCTCACTGAAGTTTATTAGGCATTGCTTTGACAGTAAAGATTATGGATGGCTCAAGTTCTGTGCTGCTGAGGATAGCCAAGGTATCAAACAAAACGTGTATTATATGACTGACACTTGGAATGGGAGCAGAGTTTGAATATTTTTCCCTCTAATTTTTGGGGAAGATTTATTTTGATGCTAAGGTGAAGTGTTTAGCTAAAACAAAAGGGAGGCATGGTTGTTGTTGTTGTTGTTGTTGTTGTTGTTGTTGTGTTTTAAGTAGAACCAAGGCTATATTGTTCCTGAGGGTTTCTCTTGCTCCAAATTATCTAGATGAACTGTTTCTTTAGCTCAAGTTCATTGATAACTACCCACTTATTTTTTAAAAAAAGATTTTATTTATTTATTTGAGATAGCACAAGCACAAGCAGGGTGGAGGGGCAGAGAGAGAGGGAGAGCAGACTCCCCACTGAGCAGAGAGCCTGATGTGGGTGTTGTTCCCAGGACCCTGAGATCATGACCTGAGCCGTAGGCAGATGCTTAACTGACTGAGCCATGAGAGCCACCACTTTCTTTTGTATGTGTTGTAGGTACTGAATAACATTTTTTTTCTTGTGGTAAAACATAAAATTTACCATCCTAGCTGTGTGGAAGGTACAGATGAGTTGTCCTGAGTACATACTTGCACAACCGTCACCATTATCTTTCTCTACAACTTTTCTTCCCAAACTGGAATTGTACCCACTAAACACTAACTCCCATTCTTCTTCCTCTCAGGTCCTGGCAGTCACCATTCTACATGTTTCTGTGAATTAAATGGTAGATAATGATTTGTAGAATCATACAGTATTGTCTTTTGTGTGTGTAACTGGTTTATTCCATTTAGCATAATGTCCTCAAGGTTCATCCATGTTGTAGCATGTGCCAGAATTTTTAATACCATATTCCATTGTATGTACAGATCGTTTTGTTTATACATTCACTTATCAATAGCATGAGTGGATTTCTTCCAACCTTTGGCTATTATGACTCATGCTAGAAAGAACATAGATGGACTCCAACTATCTGTTGGAGTATCAATATTTTTGAATTGTTTCCCCATGAAAAGTGTCTTTGTCCAATTGTGTAAGATACCCACATGCTGGTTTTGATACTGATTAGGTGACTTCAATATTGTTTGTAACAAAGCCTTTTTTTGTAGCCTCATGAGAATTAGTATGTTGTGTATGATTTGTGAAGGTCCCCAAAGGTGTATAGGGACAGATAAACACATGGCACTACAAACCTTTAGAACACACCTGACTAGACATAAAGATCCACTTTTCCCTGGTAAAGACCCATCGAGATACACTTTTTAAGACAAAGTCTGGCATCATAGAAAGATCTACATTTTAGAATCTTCATTAAGATGACCTCTGGAAAAATTAAAGTGGCTTCCAAAATTAGCATTCTCTGGCTAACCAAAATTCTCAAAACAGAGGATAATCTGGGATTCGGAGCATATGTCTTTCCCTAGAGAGTAAAGTTTATCTCTTGGAAAGTAGTGTAATAGCTCCTTTTGGGAGCATATACCACCCAAAGATACATCCTCTCCTCACATTTTTGGTGTTTTCAATGTTTTTTCTACCTTCTAGAACAATCCTGACCTGATAATTATTTCAGACGCCTTCTGGTTACCTAAATAGGGAAGCTCCCTGTAGCTAATATTTGAGCAGGTACTGTATGTTAGAGTTAGGATATTATTACTAGTTAATGTTCATCCAATCCTTGGTGTGATGGGCATGTTCCAAGCCCTTTATATGTATCGTGATTTATTTAATCTTTCCCAATATCTCAATGTGTTTGATACCAGTATAACCTGATTTCACAAATGAGACAGAGGTTCATTTGAGGACACAGTTAGGAATTGTCAGAGTCAAGATTTGAACTCAGGCATCTGACTTCAGACTGTATCTTTGACCACTATGCCCTACTGGCCTGGCATTTTGCCATTGATCTAACTTATAAGCTATGTGGGCAGCATTCTCTGGAGGACAGATTCTGAGGAGAAAAAGTCAGTTCTGTGTGTCTGTCTTGAAACCCATGCCATATTAAATGATCACCAAGTATTTTAGAAGCTCAACAACAAAGGACCAAGTTCTCTTCTGAACACTGTGCCCTTTATTTCCCTTTTAAAAAGGTAAACCCATTTCCTGGAAAAAGAAATTCAGAAAGATCATGGTTAGGAATTTTAAAAAAATTAATCTATTTTTATGAAAGTTTACTACTTCTCTATGAATATATATTTTGTAAAGCATTTACCAGAAGTATTGTGAATAAACCTCACTCAGAAGTTTGGTATTAGAGTTTGTAAGGAAGGTCTACTTATGTCCAGTTAAAATTGCGTGATTCCTCTTAAGATACTGGTGTTCTAACAAGTACTTGTAGCCAATTTTATCCCAAAATATCCAAGAATCATTATTTATACCCGTTAGCAAGTGAATGGGTCCTCTTAATGAGGTCTTATTTTTTCTGAATGCTCTTGGTGAGTCCTTTGTAGCTGAAGGAACATTCTATGAGCAAAAGTCATAGTTGCCAGGCATTTTGCTAGAGGCTGTGGAATTAAGGACCTTTAAGAAATAATGGTTAAGATAGGTTTAACTTAGTATGAGACACAGAGGTAAGACAGGAGATGGACTAATTCTGTTGAGGAATGTGGTTTGGAGAAAAATAAACTGGGTGGGAGCTTGGTTTTTCAAGTTGAAAAACCAAGGAGTTGTCTGGACAAGGTACGGAGTAGTGGTGGCGGGGATGGCGGGTGAGTGTTCTCAGGCAAAGGAAAAGCTGCATACAAGAATATTTAGGTAAGAAGCAGCATGGTGTGTTCTGCAGATCCCTGAATGACCAGTTGAATTAATGTGGAAAAAGATTTAGGTGACGGATTTTAAAACTACCTTTGAGTCTTGGCTTATCCTCTGTCAAGGTATATCAATCACTTTGGCCTTTGTTTTGAGGATTAAAACTAATGTATGTAAACTCTTCAGTAAACCTGATTTCTACATGGATTTCTACATAGAGATTTCTACATGGATGCTATCATATGCTATTATCCTTTTCATTTGTCTCTTTGTTTTGAATGGTATTACATTTGCATGATGCAAAACCCCCCCAAAATAAAAAATCTTCCACATTTGAGCATCCTCTGTCAGGTTCCTCATTTTCAGCTCCCACGGAAATCACTATTTGTGGTTTCTTATACAGCACTTTATGGTCCCTTTCTGCTGCTCTATGAGGAAATAGGAGTATCCATTCTATACTTCCTGTTCTTACACAAAAGGTAGCATATTATACACATTGTGTAATACCTTCCTGTTTTATACTTAACCATACATACTAGACCTCTTTCCATATCTGTTTATAAGCCAACTTCCTCATATGCTTTTTTTTTTTTAAAGTACTACTTTATTTGGATAGTTGGACTCCCAAGATATTACAGTAACAGTACAGAGTTCTCACATGCGCTTCATTCAGCCTCCCCCAATTAGTATCTTAGTATGTTGTCAAAATCAGGAAATTGGCTTTGGGACAATACTCTTCACTCTGATACCTTATTTGCACTTTACCAGTTTTTATATGCATTCTCTTTAGGGGGAAGTGCCTATTTCTATGCAGTGTTATCACGCTTGTGTATTTGAGCGACCATCTTGCCAGTCAAGGTGCAGAACTGTTCCCTTACTGGGGCACCTGGCTGGCTCAGTTGGTGGAGCATGTGACTCCTAATTTTGAGGCTGTGAGTTCAAGCCCTGCGTTGGGTGTGGAGATTACTTACATAGAAAATCTTTGCAACAATGAATGGGGCACCTGGGTGGCTCAGTCAATAGAGCACCTGACTCTAGATTTCAGCTCAGGTCATGATCTCAAGGTGGTGAGATCAAGCCTTAGGTTGGGCTCTGTGTTGGGCATGGATCCTACTTAAGATTCTCTCTCTCCCTCTCCCCCTCCTCCCATAAATAAAGGAAGAAAATCTTTAAAATGAAACAAAGAAAAACTTTTCTCTTGCCATCAAGCAACTACCTTCTCTGCTACTTTTTAATAGCGTGACCTATCCACTAGCAACTGCTGCTTAATCCACACATTATATGTATGCCTACTTTAAGAAAACCCAAACATATATTCCATGCTTCTCAACGGTAAGAATCATATTTTCATATATTTTTATTCCCTATTGGACCAAGCACTTAATGGGTACTTCATAAGAACTTGTGGAGGGATCCCTGGGTGGCTCAATAGTTTAGCACCTGCCTTCAGCCCAGGGTGTGATCCTGGAGACCCCGGATCAAGTCCCACATCGGGCTACCTGCATGGAGCCTGCTTCTCCCTCTGCCTGTGTCTGCCTCTCTCTCTCTCTCTCTCTCTCTCTCTCTCTCTCTGTATCTCATGAATAAATAAATAAAATCTTAAAAAAAAAAAAAAAAAAACAACCTTGTGGAAATGCAGGAGTCAAAACCCGAAACAAAGCCAAGCCAAATAGAAGATTCAGAGTTGAAAAACAGATGAGTCAGGATCATTTGCTTCACGAAATAACTAAGTTCAGACTTCCTTAAGTGGGAACTCCTCAATGTGAATTAAGTGACAGTTTATCATTTCTTATAGGACTCCATTAAAAGTGCTAGTGATCAGAACACAGTCTTTTAAAAGCATCGCTTTTCAGTGTTTCTGTTTTCATAATTTCCTCCCCCTTTAAGGCCCTCTATTCTAGTGGCATGATAGTGTTTATTATCCCTAGTTGACAGAGTAGGAAACTGGCTAAAAGAGGGAAGAAAGCTGTCATTGAGTCTAATAAGACTAAATCAATTTGATTTAGGCTGTCCAACAACCTAAGGTTAACATTACCCTCCTCATTTTACAGAAGAGAATGAAAAGTGCTCAGAGCTTTAGGAACTTGCCTCTGGCCAGTTGAGATCAGACAGGATTCCAAACCTACAATTCTCACCAGGACTCCATAATGAATACTTTGCTTTCCTTGGGTTAAAAGTTAAAGAATTCAGATTCCCTGCCTTTTTTTTTTTTTAATTAATAAATGATGGTGAAAGTAGTATTCCAGTACATTATTTATGGAAGATCTATACTGTAATAGTTTATAAAAATGATCAAGGGCATTGGAGTTGGCCAGACTTTTGTCCAAATCCCAGCTCAGCTTAGCTGATGATGGACGTGTTGATTTACCTATGGAAGCTTCAGGTCCTCTATAAAACAGAAACCTTGGTGATTTCCCCATTGAATTGAGGGAATTAAACGGAATAAAATATGCAAAACTCTCAGCGCAGTGCCTGGTACTTACCAGCCACTTAACAAAAATAAAACTATTAAATGTGGGTCTTTATTTTATGGACCTTTCCACTTATAAATACCAAAAGTTATAAGTATTAAGACTATGCGATTGATGTACAATACAACATACTATTGATGGAATTCACCTAGCGACACAGCGATTTAATTTTTTAAAGTTTCGTAGGATGTCCTTTTACCTTGACATTTTTTTAAATCATTGAAGTTGCTGTATTGTTGAATGTACCTCGATAATTTTTTTATTTTTATTTTTAAATTTATTTTTATTATTTTTTAAAGGCTTTATTTATTCATGAGAGACACAGAGGGGGGCAGAGACACAGGCAGAGAGATGGGCAGAGAAAGAGGGAGAAGCAGGCTCCACGCAGGGAGCCCGATGTGGGACTTGATCCCTGGACTCCAGGTGCTAAACTGCTGAGCCACCCAGGGATCCCCAGATAATTTTTTTTTAAATCATTGAAGTTGCCGTAAAGTCGAGTGTAAGGTAGCCCTTTTTCCCCCAAGGTGGTTTTTATTTTTAATTTGTGAACGAGCAGATTTTCTAGAAGTTAATAATTTGTGTTGACAGTATAGGAACAACTTTTTTGTGGTTTAGGTCTTACTAAGGTTTTGTTAACGTAATCTTCTGTATGCCCATGGACCTATTCATTACCTGAGAAGTGGTCCAGCAGAAAGGCAGGTAGCTGCTGTGGGTGTGGATGTCTGGTGGTGGTTGGGGGGCGGTGGAGGTGCTCAAGGCAGGCAGCTTTTGCAACAATAAAAGATAATTGAGTGCAATCACCGGCTTTGCCATTTGCATTCACATTGTTGGAATTGTTCAGGGCCTGTGCTTAACTCTGCTTAACAGGGTGTTTGTTTGTTTAGGGTGAGACCCTTTAGGTATCTGTGAGTAGCATTTGCATCACAGTGACAGACTGTGGAGAGCTCTTTCCTGTGTTACAGATTGCTAGGAAATTGGATAGACCTCCAGAGAAATTCTCTCCCACGCCTTCCCTGGGGACCAGCCTGTGACACAGGTGAGAAAGGCAGTGGGTGTGGGGTGGAAAGCCAATGGCTAGACTGGCTAGAAGAGAGTGAGCTACAACTCCATAGGGTTGCCTCCAGTCTTCCAGACTTAGGGACACTCTGCATGTAGCCATGGAGAGGACACTTGGCACATGCACTGAAGTTCCCTTGAGAGCCTCTGGCACTTCTCAAAAAAGAAAGCCAAAGGAGAGCTTGCCTCACAAGTTCTCATTAGGCATCTAGATGATAGAGTTGGATGCTGTCTTCATGAAGTTGAACCCAGATAGGATGGAACAGCGATTCTCAACTCTACATGCACTCTAGGCTATTTTTTTTTCTTTTTTCCATCTTTCAAATGATTTTACTGTACAGCTGGGGGTTAAGAGCCACTGGGATAAAGAGTAAACACCCTGACAAAATGACAAAAGGGCAAAACAAAGTTCCACTCCCGGTTTGGTGGATGGATCCCCATCTTTCCCAGTGAGACCATTGATCTGTTGTGTTGGCTGGAGTTTGTCTCTCCACCTTCCAGTGGTGGGCTCACAGGGCAGATGTTCTGTTGGCTGCTGTCTCCACCCAACCCAGGTTTCCATGGTGTGTAGGATATAACTGCACAGCCCGTCTCTGGAGTAAGGAGGGTGACGTTTTCCTGCTTACCCTTGAAATTGTGATTTAAAGTCTTGACCCTCAGGCTTTAAACAGAAATGTACAGTGCGTTCTAAGGGGTATTGTGTTTAAATCTTAATAATTTATCTCTTTCATATAAGAGAAATAACTGCAGGGTAGACAGAAACGCTCTGAGAAAACCATGTGTTTCACATTTACTACAAATAAGTCATCCCTTCTCCTGAGCTCTCAAAAGTCGTAATTTGGAAATCATTCTTTTCCTGTGAAAACCGGAAAGCTGTTTTTTTCCTGTCCTTTTGATAGGAGCTGTAATAAAAGTTCCCATAGGCAAAAGCTTTTGATTTGATATGATATGGTGCCTGTCTCTCTAGGGAAGTCCTGGAAAATGCATTGCTGCATCTCTCTCTCTCTCTCTCTCTCTCTCTCTCTTTTTCTTAATTGATATGTCTTTTATTCCCTGGGTTTCATGCCCAAGCATGATGTCAGTCACATGTCTTTGGTACATCCCAAGCCCTTTTGCAAATGGAAACTATAGAAGAAAGGAAAATTGGTTGAGTGTATAAACTGTATTTCAGGAACCTCCTAAAGGTTATGTTTCAGAGGCACTAAACTCCGAAGAATTAGCTGACATTTATCGTCGTGCTTCAAAATTAAATGTCTTTCTGATCACATGTTTTGCATACTGTGACATATTTGTCCTCTTTTAAATGCATAGGAATTGGCAAGAATCTAATTTCACCGGAAGGTTTGCTGAAGCATTATCACCAGACAGCCAGAATGATTGATGAGTGCTTTTCAGGAAGGGAAATGCTTCCAGCTTGGTTTGTATTTTGTCTTACCTGGACGTTAGCGCCTTAATTTTCTATTTCAGTTAAGAATAATCCCTTTTCATGCTTGTCGTCATAATCACACTGTAAGAGACTTAAAAATTGTCATCTCCCAGCAATGTAGTTCAGTGTAAGCATTTTTAGGATTGCGCCCCTTTTTTTCCATCACTTTGTGATTGAAGGAGACCGATACTGAGATTTCATTGTGTTAATGGTACTAACTCAAGGCACAGTGTGGTCAAGTGGACAGGCTAAGGGGTAACCAAGGGAACCCCAACACTCCATCTGAAATGGCGGCAGTAGGAGGTGTGGTGTACTTTGACAGTTTTTAAAAAGTAACATTAAAATGGTGCCTGAGAGTCCGATGGCTTCGGTTAACATGGAGTCTAGTGAGGCAGTGTAGGTGATTCTGTTTTTCTCTTCTCATGCTTTTATGTTTTGCTGTCCTCTGAATTGTACTCTACAGGCAATTAGCCATTCTTGAAAGAACCACATGTCTCTGGACAGGCCCAGAGATGGAGATAAACAGGCCCTTCCCAGATAACCATTTCCAAGTCTGTTCCTGCAGAAAGGCCAACAGAGCAGAGGCCCACTCTGTATCTGGAAAGTGCAAAGATGTAGCTGTACTACTTTTACAAACATCAAACTACATTAGTCAGTTCTTTAGTAACACTTGAGCCCTGGAGCATAGACCTTGTGGTTCCTTGAATAATCCTATTTAACTTCGTAGGTCTAGAACTTAGGCGTCATTTCTCCTTTCTCTCCTAAAGTACTTTGGTCTAATCTTCACAGAACTTTTTTTCTTTTTTCTTTTTCCTTTTTTTTTTTTTTTTCCTGGGCAAAGGATATAAATTCTTTCATTTGGTCCTTCCCCATTCAATATCAATACCAGGTGCTTAAGAAGTTTCCTGCGTTCAGGAGAATATGATACAGCTCAGTTGATTGTTTAGTTGTTGCAGTTTTGATTTATAGTTGCTGCAGACACTGTAAATGGTTTGTGGTCAGGTGGAGTAAATTACTGTTTTAAATGAGCAAGATTATTGACTCTTTTATTTAAAGAATATTGACTTTACATGGAGGTTTCTGATTGGCTGCCTATGGCTCTTACAGCTATGCCAATTTTAGAAAAGGTGACTCGGAAGTATTTTTATTGATGAATCTAATCCAATGGATAAGCAGTGCTTGACACTCCAAATAGTAATCCTATGGCTCTTGGGGCATGAAGGCTATGTGACTCCAACTCTATAGTAAGATGTAGAAACACCTGGACTCACCCCTTTTGGGATGAGGGGTGGGGGGAAGGGGTTGGGTTCATGTCTCCTGATTGGGGATGGGGGGGCGGGCGGCTCACTGAGATCCAAGAGTTCTATACTCTTGTTTTTGCAGAAAGACCGAAAACAAGTCAGATATGTTCATAAATATTCTTGTTGGGTTGCAAATAATTCTTTAACAAGTTATGACAAAGGTGAGTGAACACTGAACCACACCTGGGGCAGGGAGAGGAGAGGGCTCTCTAAGCACGTGTAGGTAAGTTTCCCACAACTTGGTTCAGTTCTACCGTCAAAACTTAAAGAAAAAATGAACTGGTTTTATTCCTGGAATGGTCTATTTTACAAGCCTCCAATCAGCTACTAAATCCCACTGCCTTGGGGCGCCTGAGTGACTCAGTTTGTTAAGTGGCTGCCTTCAGCTTTGGTCATGATCTCAGGATCTTGGGATGGAGCCCCACTCTGGGCTTCCTGCTCAGTGTGGAGTCTGCTTCTCCCTCGGCCCACCCCTCCCACTCGTTTTCACTCTCTCTCATAAATAAAATCTTAAAAATAAATTCTACTGCCTTGGCTTTACTTAGGAAATTACAGTTCATGATAGCTGGGTGTTTCCAGGTCTTACTTGATTCTCTCCTGTCCCCCATTTATGCTTAGATAGTCCTAGAAGTGGAGGAGAGTCTGAAAAAAGAATCAGATTTCCAAATTACATTCCACTAATGTGGAATTAGGAGTTGGCTCATTAGATTTTACCTTATTTTCTCTTAATTTGAAGAAAAACAGAGTATGTACAGAGTTGTAAATAAATGGTACCACCCAAATTATAGCGAAGGTACGGGACATCCATTTGAGACTAGGTATATTTTAGAAATACAATTTTTGCACCAACAATTTTTTTTTCTAAACTTGGCTAAAACTGTAAATTTTTTTTTCTTTTGGTATATTTTGCCTTTTAAAGCAATTTCACTTTTTTAGTTTTGTAGAATTCAGATGGGCCTTCAAGGCAATTAATGTTGAGTGAGGTTCTCTTGAACTTACTCTTAGGGATGGGTAAGGGCTGGAATTCGTGCCCCTTGTAAAACGATGATGCTTTGGCACACAGTCTGATGAGCCACATGTTAGGACATTGGTCTCTAGTGAATGCTGTCGATAATCCAGATTTTTCTTCTTAACCAGTTACCTGTGAGCACCTCACCCATTCATGTTCTTTGGTTACAGTTCAGTCACCTGAGAAAGGTTTGAGAGTCGTCTTGAGAGAGAAGTTCATATACACCTACCATCTTCTCCAGCATGGAACCATTTCACACCAAGAACATAAATTTGGAAGCTAAGAGACCATTCTGTAGTAATTATAATCACAGCATAAAAAGCATCAGTTTACCAAGAAGGACTAAAAGAACCCTCAAGAACTTAAAAAAAAAAAAAAAAAAAAGGCCAGCTGGGGACTGAGGAGCAATCTGGGGTTATGTTGATCTTCTGGGGCTGGCCGAGTCTCTGGGCACCAGAGTTCACACAGCTGGATCAGGGTTCTACCCTGTAGTTTCTCTTTCCACTTGGACAGAAATGGAGGTGTTGAGCCTATAATCTGGTCCTTGCCCAAAACCAAGTTAGTGTTATGCAGTATTTCTGTTTTGAACACATTTGTCCTCATTTTCCCTTTTCTCTGCTTGCCCACTAGAAGGGGAAAAAAATCATCAGAGGTACTGCTGGGGCGGAGTCACTCTTTGATTACAATGCCCCAGGGTTTTCTAGGTTAACAAATTAGAGCTTCTCAGCTGGCCTGAGTAGGGGTGGGTCCTCCCTTCTCGGGTTCCCTTCCAGCCTTCCCACTGCAGAGGAGCAAGGGGAGCCCAGTTGCTGAGCTGGGAGGGCATGCTGGCTGGGGAGCACAGGATTGTTGACAGCAGCTGTGTCCTTTTAGTGGGGCGGCCTTCCAGCATATTGGAAGGTGTGGGATGACCTTCTTTATATGCTCCTTTTGTAACCTTGCCCAATGCCTCTGCTTGGATGTGCAGGGGCGCGGGGCGGGGAGGAGGTTGGCGTTTTTTGGGCTCAGTCAGCACAGCATCCAAGGAAGCACCGAGCAATCCTTTGGCCCACATCCTCCTGTCCTCCCCGCCGCCCGTGGATTAGAAAGGACCTTGGTCAGTTGTGTGGGAGGTCAGAAAGTGAGTGAGCCAGCCCAGTTCTCCGGCTGCCTTGCCTTGGGGGGATGACTTTTCCTGCTGCCTCCTCTTGCTTCGCTGCTGGGGGTGTGGAAGAACTGGTGGGAGGTTTGCTGGAGCTGGAGTTTATTGAAAAAACAGCTGCCCTGCTCCATTTCCCTGCCTCCCACCCCACCCCATCCTTCTCTCTGCGGCAGGATGTAACAGGATGTAGCTCTGCTGTAAACTTTGGTGGGGGTGAGGCCTGTTAATACTTTTTTCAAACGGGAATTTACTTTTTTGGCCTGGAGCTGTTAGGTTAAAGCTGGGAGGGGGGGGAGGAGGAGAGGGCTAAGTAAAATTTGATATAGTCATTCTAGAAATGATTCTTCTGCATCCTCTCTCCACCGCCCCCCCCCCCCCCAAAGTCGGAGTGCAGCGGGCTGGAGCCCAAAAGGGCCGAGCTGAGGTAGGGAGGCCGCGCTGCACGCTGGCAAGCGCTTGCCAGGACTCGAAAGCCTGTTTGCAGCTCTTCCTTTATTATCATAACCTCTTGAACAGAAAACGCCATTTGAAACGACAGTAAATGCTTCTCAGCGGACAAGTTTATGACCTCGTTTTTGACCAAGAGCACTTATGGGATTGAGCGGAGCGGGGAGGAGCGCAGCGGCTCGGACACCATTGGCCAGAAGTTCTGTGCAAATCAGGAGCTCGGGGCTAATTAGGACCCCGAGACGTGAAGAAGCAGCTGTTTTATGGTGTGAACTTTCGCACAGAGGATTTCAAGAGGCTAATTCTCCTTGGAAGTCTGTCTGCAAAGTGGCTCTTTGCTGGCTGTTGCTTCATTCTTCTTCGGAGGCCTGTATTTCACCGCTGAGCGGGTCGTGCCAAACCTAGCGGTGACCTTCTGGCGCCCGCGGCCACAAGGCCTGACTCAGCCGCCCTGGGGGGGGGGCAGCACCCAGCGAGGGGGCGGGACTTTTGAAGCTCTGCTGGCTTTAGGGTTGGCCCCACACTTCAGACCTGGACGAGCAGAAGCGAAGAGGGGGGCTCAGAAATGTTTCTTCTGCCTCCCTCTGATGAATGCAAGCCTGGTCCCCCCCCTCCTGCCCTCCTCTCCCTCCCCCCTTCCCTACCCTTCAATCTGAACTTGCTTTCTTGCTCTGTGAACTTGAGAGTAGATCTTTTCAGGGAGAATTCTGGGCAATGTATGTAAGGTTCACTAATGTCCTAGGACTTTGGGTATGGTTAACACGTTTTCTCCCTCCCCACCCGTTCCTTTTCTTCCCCTCCTCCCTCCCCCCCTTCCTCCCTTTCTTAACCATTGTTTTTCTTTCTGTCCTCCCACTTGTGTTTACTTTTACCGTGGAATTACTAAACTAAACATACTTGGACATGTTTGAGAAAGTGAAGCTACTCTAAAAAAGTTAAGGGCATGATGCAGAGTCTGGGATGCATGAGAAGTTGTAGAATTCAGAGGGCCAAAGTTAGCATCTGTTATTAAGCCACTGGGATTAGTTGCGAAAGTGGTTAAGATTTGCAGAATTCGCTTTTTCCTACTCTACACTTCTTTTTTAGGAATGCATGCCTTCTATACCTCAAAGGTGCACGCTTCTGACTCTGCAAAAAGCTCTTTTACAAGGGAACAATGACAACATCCCTATCATAAACCTGTAGAGAGATAGGTATGTAAGTGAAAACATAGGAGATTAATATTAAGACCACTTAGACCTGTCTTCAGTGTACATGTAAGTTTAACTTGAACTTTAAGTCAAACTTAAGTATCTGCTTCAATTCTTGAAAACCCAAAGGACTAGAAGATTGTATGTTATGATATTTATGTAAAAAAAAAAAATCCTAAGGCTAGGAAGGAAGCATCCTAGAACATGAACAGTTAAGTAGGGATTACAAACCTGTATGCTCATTTTCACACTTTCTCCTCAGTTTTTCACAATGAGCCAGTAAATCTTTTATGATCAGATCCTGTAACTTTCGCTAACATACTTGAACAAGTGTGTAGGACAATGGATTTTTCCGTATAGTTGGATACAGTTCAGATGAAATAAAATTTATAAATGCTCAAAGTTGTGTTGTCTATTCCTATTTGCAGGGCTTTCAATCTTCTGTGTAACTTGCACCACTTGGGGTGAGCCTGGGGTGGGTGATGTACATTCTGATCTCTAGCAAGAGAATAGAATGAGTCTTGCCTTCGTGCTAGGTTCCCATCTTTCTCCTGTGTGCTAATTTGTGTGTTCTTTTTTTTTTCCTCCCCCCTCCTGGGACCTCCCCTTTCCTCTTCACTGCTGCTGTGCATCCTCTTCCCACCACCCTGGAGATGATCCCTGAGTTACTTTATTGAAGATGACTCATAATCAGGGAGCAACAGGTCACCATTAAAGTTAATAGTGCTTCTTAAGGACTCCATTGCGGCAATAAAATTTGCAATGAGGCAGGAGCAATTTCCATTTGCAACATTGTTTTAATTGCTCAGAGATGTCCGTAAAAACAGTGTGGCAAATTAAGATCACTTATGAACTGCTGAGATTTTTCTTACCAAAAAAGGTGCTCCATAGAAAGTACCCTCCTCTTCAGCAGTGACATACAGCTGTTGGCTTGAGCCTTTGCAGTCTGAGATGATCAAGCTGTGCTTGACACGTGGCACAGAGGAGCATGTTTCTTAAACAACTTGCTTTCCATATATTGTTAAGAGAACATTTGAACCAGAAGTAGCACCACCTAGGTCGGCAAATTGAATAAACTGTTCCATTACTGATGCATGTTAGCCTTAGATTCAACCTCTGTGCATGCCACCTAAGGGAAATGAAAACTATTTGAATTCTCCCCATACTCTCCTTCCTAAATCCTTAAAGTATACATACTAGAAATTAGAATTTTTAAGATTTTATTTATTTGACATACAGCACAAGCAGGCGTGGGAGGAGCAGGGAGCTGGATGTGGGACTCGATCCCAGGACCCTGAGATCATGACCTGAGCCGAAGGCAGACAGTTCACTGACTGAGCCACCCAGGTGCCCTGTGATCCCTTAAACTTCTCTGACCCAAACCACAGGCCCAAGGGTCTGGCTCTAGTGCAGGCTAAGGGATTCCTTGAATGCTGAATGAATGCTGATGTCTGAAACCAGGCGATGCTTTCTGCAAGCCCATGTCCCTCCTTCTGCACGAACAGCCTGGGAAATAAATGAGGGTGGGGGACAGGGGCACCCCACATGTTCTCACCGTGTTAAGTGCTTGGCTTTAACTTCACCATTAGTCACCTATACAGAGGTGGGCAGTAAACTAACTTCCTTGGTTCCAGATCTCCCTCTTTCTTTGTATGTCCTACCCACATGATTTTATTACTTGCATAAAGCAGAGCTTTCTGGATGAAGTCAATTCACGGTACCATTAAACAACACACTCCAGTTGGCTATTGGTGCTTGTTGCCCAACCCCCTACCTGGTCGTCCTTTCTACACCCCTCTGTGGCCCTTGAGCCTCCTCACGCAACCCCTTAAGACTTCTCCAGATGAGGCCTATGAACACCAGTGTTGACGGGGTTTGGAATAGGGTCTTTCTACTCAAGCAGGGCAGGGAACCAAGCTCAGTCTGTACTTAGTTTTGGAACCTGGGGGGCAGCTCTGTAACACTGTACCTTATGTTTGAACTGTTCATTGAGCTAAACTTCGTTTTTAGGGAAAGTCACTGTTCTAAACACACAGGAAAATTTGTGTCAGGACACCTGGGTGACTCAGTGGTTGAACGTCGTCTGCCTTTGACTCAGGTTGTGATCCTGGAGTCTTGGGATGGCTCCCATAGGGAGCCTGCTTCTCCTTCTGCCTGTGTCTCTGCCTGCCTTTCTCTCTCTCTCTCTCTCTCTCTCTCACTCTCTTTCTCTGTGTCTCTCATGAATAAATCTTTCAAAAGAAGTTTGTGTCTACCAAGTTGATCTTTCTCTTCAACCACTCTCGTGTAATAGCTTGCCAGTGAGAAGAGAGTTAAAGAACTCAGGTGGGGGAGGATTTTCTCAATCTTCCTAAAACTCCATCCACTTGTTTCCATACTAGATTTTTAAAACTTAGCTGAAAACTGTGCTTTTGAAGAAGGAATTCTAATGACCTAGATGATGTTAACAGTCTTGTTTGAATCAACTCTGTATGTGAGGGCTGGTTTCCCTTTGATTAAAAAAAAAAATAAAGATCCTAAAGTGTCTTTCCTTAAATTTTTTTCTCCAGTACCTTAGAAGAGGGACTTGTGCATAGGTGATGCTCAGAGAATGGGTCGTGTGAACTAAAAATGAACTGCTTCCCCTGAAGCACCCCTGGACCGGCAGATTAAAGTACATTGATGCTGTGCTGCTGGCAGTCCTGACTCTTGGCTCGCATGTATGGGCTCACATGTACCTGAGATGAAGCTTATTTCAAGATGACTCTTTGACAGTCTTCCTCTCTTTCCTGATACCAGTCATTAAGAGATTAGGTTTCTTGAAATATCAGCATCTGTTGGCCCCCTGGCTGAAAAAGCTCTAGCTTAAGGAGGAAGGGATTTCTGAATAGATTTTCAGCAGTGAAGAAATGCTGAGTTTTAAAAAAATACACATTCATAGTGCAAGGCACTCTTTTGCCTCCTGCAAATGGGCCTGTGACTTTCAAAAACTTAACTGCAGTCAAGGGCATATAGAGCCTTCTGTAGACAGGCAGGGGGAGGGGGTGGTGGTGGGAGTGGGAGAGACAGACATTTCCCTCCTGGATGGTAACCATCACACGGTATTTGACTATGCCAATTCTCACCATATAGAAACCTCTTATTTGGAAAGAAGTGCTCAAATTGCTTCGAGACTTAGTTTTTTCAATCTTTTTAGGACAAGTGGTTGCAGGATTCCTCATTAATAAAGTTCTCTGGCCTGTTCAACTGTGGTAGATTTCATGAAATATGTTTTTGGTACTGAAGTGCCTACTATTATCAGGGGAAGAAATTAAAACAGGCTGAAGATTCACACTGGTGGTATCACCAGAAGCAGACTGTATGAAAATAGCTACTTTATTTTTTAAAAAAATATTTATTTGGGAGAGATTGAAAGAGAGAGCATGAGAAGAGAGGAGAGGGAAAAGCAGGCTCCTCACTGAGCAGGGAGCCCCACGTGGGACTGGATCCCAGGACCCTGAGATCATGACCTGAAGGCAACACTAAACCAACTGAGCCACCCAGGCACCCTGAAAATAACTTTAAAAGGGAAGCATGTGATCACTTTTATCCTCCTGGGTGAGCTCTTTAGGGCTGTTAGTACCTGAAAATGGCAAATCCAGTTTTGTTTGGTAGATGGAAACACCACGAATGGGTTGATTCTTTGCCTTTTTAATTAGAAAACATCGTGGTAAAGAAACTTTTTTGTTGGACTGGACAAAAGGGCGAAGTTGTGTTGTCCTCTCCAAATCGATTTGCCTGATTAGTGAAGTTGGTACCATTTCTTGTACCTAAATAGTATAGCATTCAATCAAATGATTTGACTAATTCTGATAGCTAGAGATGGAATTTCTGTCTGGTTCTGTTGCAACCTTCTGGGGCTTGCAACTCACTATAGAAACCCATTAAAGGTGGTGGTCAAGCATAATAAAAGCTGAAAGTGCAGTTTCTCAGTTTGAGCAGGAAAGTGGGCCAGCACTTGGCCCCTGATTAGAGGTTAGACATTCCTGGATCCATGAGCACGAGTCTTAGCATCTATTTTCATGTGATTGCCAGTAATTAAAAGACAAATGTGTTTATAACTAATCTTTATCTGTTACCTTTTCCTTGACCGTCACCTGGGAAACTGTACTTCAAGGCATAACCTCTGATTTTTTTTTTTTACCTTCCTCTACCTTTTCATTTTCGCTGCTTATCCCTACTTTTTCCTGAGAGATGAATGAAACTTTTGTATATTTGTGTATTTTTAACAAATAGTGTGAACCTAAAATTTGTTTCTGAAATATTTTAAGGGTTGTGTATATTTCAGCAGTTGCTTCCTTCACTGCATTGAGGAATCAAGATCATACAATTTCTTCATGTTCTCGGTGGTAGATCTCATGTCCACAAATTGACAATGAAGTATATGCCACCAGTCAGAGTAATTTAACCTAAAAAGTTGCTGGTGATGGAGCCTGGACTATGAGCAAAGTTTAAGGCTAAAATGGAGAGGTAGACACTCGGTATTTCTCACATTATCTTCTCTTCAAATTGTTGGTAGGGTCAAGGAATAATTTTCATGAGTGTCTCGGCTTGTCTGGCCAATTAAGCAGGCATGTCTCTGCAGTGTAAACCCTATTAAGTGAAAAGGGTTGGGTCCTACTGGGTATAATTGCAATTAAGAACAGCCCACCGTCGCTTTTGCAATTTTACCAAAATAAGGATCCTGAACAGAACAAAATCATGGTTAAGCAAAGCAAAACCTGAAACTCTTACAAGAGGCCAAATGATGTTACATCAGTATCAATATGCAGATTTCCCAGGGCTTCCACCCTGTAGGATCTGAGACTCATTTGAAGTGAGTTTGGCCAAAAAAAAAAAAAAAAAAAAAGCTACTCAGACCTATAAAGGATATTTTGAGCTGGAATATAAAAAGCAGATGTAATAATTAATATAAAAGCAGCTGAAAGTGCCTGAGGTCAGTCGTTGCTACATCTATATTACATGTAAACAAAGTGTTAGCCAAAATTACTTTCAGAGGGCCCTAATTATATCTGTTTTAATTTGATTTAGGCTGATTCAATGATACTTTTTATATGAATTTGCTTCATGGTTATTCTGATTGCAATTTCCTTTCCCTGACAAAAGTGTATTTGAGATGGGATAATTGTGAACAATTTTTTTTTTTTTTTAACCCATGTAGTTTGGTGACCCTGGATATATCACAGGCATTGGTATCTTAGTGTACAGGAATCTTTGGTTGAAAGAATATAAAGCCAACAAAGAGCTAGTACTTGAAGCTTAATTTCAACTTATTTACAGTTAGTGTAAAATTTCATATAATGAGTTGCAGCAGTCTTATAGGTCCTTTAGAGTTTTGATAAATGGATATACTTGTGTGACTTAGACTCCCATCAAGATAATATTACCATTGCCCCAGCGAGTTATTTCTTGCTCTGGTCTCTCCTTGACTCACACTGTCAACTGGCAACCACTGCTTGGCTCTTTTATTTATTTATTTTTGGATCTTAGTTTTTTCATCGTAGAGGAGATTGGCCTTTCCTCCAGCATCATGCAAATGAAGTATCACAATATGTCTGTTTTGTTAAAGGCTTCTTTCATGCATGAGCTTCATTTTAACCAAAGGTTTTTACAGTATATATAATGGAAGCTAGTTATGATAAGCAGTTGTGTAGGAAGAGAGGAAACCAAGAATGCTTCTGTTTTCAAAGAAGGCAAAATTATTGCGATATAATTTTGGGATGGCTAAGCTAGCAAATACTTGTTACCGATCTATTCTTAAGTTGAAACTTTAATTGAGGTAATTTTAGGTTTGCGTGCAGTTGTAAGAAATAACATAGCCTTGGCTCTTTTCTGCAATGGTACCATTTTATGAAAATAAAGTACACTATAACCAGGATATTGATATTGGTGCAGTCTACCAGTTTTAGATTCCCAGTTTCACTTTAACTGGTGTGTTTGCCTACATTTAGGCTATACATTGTTACCACGTGGGGGGTTTGTATATCCATGATCACCTTAAAGGTGCCGACCAGCTCCAACAGCACAAGGATTCTTTCTGTTGCTCCTTCAGAGCTATACCTACTAACCTCCTATGACACCCCTCCTGTTTCTAGCCCTTGGAAACCACTAATTGCTTCTTTGTTTCTTTCCTTTTCTTTTTTTCCTTTCTTTTCTTTCTTTCCTCTACCCCTACCCCCATGTGGAGCTCAAACTCAAACCCCAAGATCAAGAGTGGCATGATCTACTGGACTGAGCTAGGTGCCCATTCAGGTTCTCCATTTCTTTAAAAAAGTGTGTGTGTGTGTGTGTGTGTGTGTACACAATATGGAATTGTACAGTTTGTAACCTTTTAGAGTGGCTTTTTAAAGCCCTCATGATTCCTGGGAGATAAATCAGAGTCACATGTATTCTTGGTTTCTTTTTGTGGACTGATGCTTCATGGTACTGTATAGATATATAGCGTAGTTTAACTATTCACCTGTCAAAGGACATCTGGCCTGTGTGCAGTTTGGGCCTACTATGAATGAAGCTTTCCGCACATTTGTGTCCAGGTTTTATGTGAATGTACCTGTTCATCTCTTTGGGGTAAATGCCCAAGAGTGAAATTCTGAGTTGTATGGTAACTGCATGTTTAGTTTTAAAATAAACTGCCAACCCATTTCCCAGGGTAGTTGTGCCATTTCTGGATTCCTGCCAGCAATGTATGAGTGACCTAGTTTCTCTGCATCCTCGCCAGAATTCGATGTTGTCACAGTCTTTCATTTTCAACGTTGTGATAGGTGTAAAGTGATTCCATTGTAGATTTAACTTGAATTTCTGACCACTAATGATGTGAACATCTTGTGTGTATTTGCCATCCATATACTCTCTTCACTGAAATGTCTGTCCATACCTTTTACCCTTTTTTAATGGATTAAAAAAAAAAAAATCTGTGCTTAAGAAACAAAACACAACCCAACTAGCTTTCAAGTGTTAAAAATGTCCCAAGGAAAGTCTCTTGGCTTGAGAGATGCTGTTAGTAGCTAGGTAAGTAGATGAATAATTTGAATCACCAAATCCAAATGAATGTAAAAGGATGTTTTGTGTCAGAAGGATGCACAGAAAGAATTTTCATGTGTCGTTCCCATATTCTTCTGTCAGTAGCTTGGTCTTCCCATCACTCGTTTTCCTAGGTTCTGTGCTCTTCCTTCTTTGGCCCCAGACCTATTCTTTTTTTCTCCTGACACCGCTGGATGACAGATCAGCCCCCTTGACTAGTTTAATTCTGAAACATATCAGTGGATTCCCTAAATGGGTCTTGTGGCCCAAATTCTATTTTTCAGCAGAACTTGGACATTTGACATCCTCTATCTTGGCACTGTTCTGTATGTAGTGTCTGCTTCTATCATTTCTAAGACAGTGTGACAGTTATCTTAATGGAAGGATAAGCAGTCTAGAGATAGAGTAGAAAACCCTTCGAGTATACTTGGTAATGAATTTACTATAGAGTGACATATAGGGGTCATCAGAACATTTCCTTAGATGATGCTTTTCTGACCAAGTAATAAAAGAGCCCAAGGCTTACAGGCAAAAGGCCATGGATTTGTGACCTTGTTGTGACCTTACTAATTGAGTGACATTGGGCAAATTACTCAACCTCTCTGAGCCTTCACTTAATTGTGAAAATGGGTAATCATTCCCATGCTACTTCCACAGTGAATTATAAGGATCAAATAGGATAATGTAATGCATTTGTAAGTGATAAAGCACTACACAAATGTAAGCTGCTGTTGTTCTTATAATAATTATATTCCTCCGCCCCATGACTTAAAGCACAGAAACAAAACCTGGAAGAGAAACAGTCATTTTCACAGATTGAGGTCCAATAATCACTAAGTTTTTTTAAGGTGGGGGGAAAACGGTTAACATTTTCTTAGATTTGATTTAAATTTTGTTTGGTAGGCAAAACCGCAAAAACAAAGACCAAAAACCCCAAAAACCTGCTAAAAGAATTAATCAACCAGCAATAGTTATATTTCACATAGGCTGTGATATGGCCACTGAGCAAAGCCAGTAAGAGTGAAAATGTAGTTGATTTAAGAGCATTCCAGTCTTTCCATTTAAGTTCTACTTTTAAAGTTGGATTATGAATTAACTTGTGAGTCAAAGCCTTACCTGGGATCCTATTCCCTCCCACTCTTATCTTGAATCATCAGCTAGATTAGCCTTGTGGTAAAGAAGGCAGACAGGCCCAGGTTTGTATAAGGAGTGTTATTAATTGTGTGACCTTGGATGAAAGATTAGTTTTCTCTTTATCCATAATATAGATTCAAATGAAACTGTTAATTTGCTACCTACACCATCAATTATCTGGACATTGCCTTTGAACAGTAACTGAATAATTTTAGATACAGTAGACGCCGAGTGGTTGGCATTCCTGTCTATAAATTGAGGAGTTCAGAGGGAGGGTTGATTAGGGTCTGCTCAGCAGCAAAATCCTATTATTCTAAAATATGAAGCTGATTGTTACCAACTAAGGATTTGATGAAAACAAAAGCCAGTTTGCATGCATGCACTTGTTTGCCTCAGATCTTAGTTTAAGTAATTTACTTTTGTGAGTTAGGGTCATTAAAAGGTCTCAAGGTTGTTGTGAGGATCAGATGAGATTAATGTATGTGAAAATGCTTTGAGAATTGTAATATGCTGTGCAAACATGGTCAGTTGTAGAGGTGATGGTGGATGAAGTGAACGTATGGAGTAGTGCTAGGAGAGTGTTCATCAAGGTTGAAGACTTGTCTAATATTTCTAGTTATTGGGAAGTGTTGGAAACTTTAATTTGAATCACTCTACATTGTAACATCTGAGTTGTAAATGGTAACATTTATAAAATTGTCTTTTAAATCCTAGAGGACTAGTGCAATGAATTCAGAGAGCAAATGGGGAGGAGCTTTTATAAAATTTATTTTATTTTTTAAAGATTTTATTTATTCATGAGAGGTGTATATATATACACAGAGAGACACAGACAGACAGATAGACAGACGCAGAGACCTAGGCAGAGGGAGAAGCAGGCTTCGTGCAAGGAACCCGATGTGGGACTTGATCCAGGGATTCTGGGATCACACCCTGAGCCAAAGGCAGATGCTCAACCACTGAGCCACCCAGGCATCCCCGGGGAGGATCTTAATGAAAACCCAGGCCATGATTAGATGAGGTGACAGGAAGGGGATCAAATGGATTATGGAAAAATGAGGAAGGAAATGAATTGAGTCCTTATGCTTTTAGTTACAGTATATTTTTACAATTGATTCTGTGGGTGGTATACTGTTTAATTCATTACAGCTTTTAAGGACCAATTTCAGATTAAAAGCATGAATGATTAGAGCTTTAACCAGACTCTAATCCCAGCTACTAGAAAGCTATGACTTTTAAAAAAAATGTCTTTTAATCTGAAATAGATTATGGTTTTCCTGTAGTGTTGGACTCTTCAAATATTCCCTTTCAAATACAGGATTTATTTCACTCTGCAAACTTCTAAGGCAGTTGCTTCCTGCCTTTTAATACAGGATGTTGGTATCTTTAAAAAAAAAAAAAGTGCCTGTTTTAAATGAGAATTACATTAGGAATTTGAAGCTTGTTTCTCCTTTATGAAGAATGAAAGATTATATCTGATCACAATTACAATAAAATTAGTAATAAGATTTTGCAAAATTTGTTTCTGTTACTTGGATCTGATGGTATAAACTATTCGTATATTCCATTCTTTCCCTGAAAAAGAACTCTAAAGGACTATGGCTTTCCTTGGATTTGTTGTGTGTGTGTGTGTGTGTGTGTGTGTGTGTGTGTGTGTGTGAGAGAGAGAGAGAGAGAGAGAGAGACTGAGAGAGAGAGAGAGAGAGAGAGAGAGACTGATGTGGCCCTCTACATGTAAGCCAGGCTTGTGGATGGTCTTGGTTGGCTCCGATGAGCAGGGCTGGATGAAGGATCTGCCTCTCTGTCCTATTGGCTGCCTCACACATTTCTTCCCTTCTTAAAAATTCTTCGATGTTCCTTCGTTCATGTTCTTGTAAGCAGCCTTTAGCATTTCATGCAGGCCAGTGATTCCTGGTGACTCTGGGGAGTGGGAGTTAATATTATTCTCAGTGTTGGATTTAGTCCATGATTGATTTAAAGGCTTCAGAGAAGCTTTCTCTGCCCACCCTTACATTTAAAATAGCAGTATTATGGCCACCCACCCCCCGCCCCCCAAGACTTTGTCACTTTGTATTGCCCTCCGTTTTGTTTTCCCTCCTAGCATTTAACACTGTCTGAAGTTATAGTAAATATTTGCTGGCTTGTTGGTAGATGGTCTCTGCTAGAATGGAAGCACTGTATAGCCAGGACTTTAACTCTATCTTTTGAGACTAGGACTGAGCAGGGCATATACACAAGTATTTATGGAATCAGCTAATGGGATCCTGTGAACCCAACCAACGGATGAGCTGGATTCTCTTAATGTCTTATGTTCTTTCAGGTTCTAAGCTTGGGATCTGGAATCGTGCTTATAGTTTTCTGGATTCTGGCACTTTTTTGCACTGGAGAATTTCCTAAAGAACATTATTCTGGGAGGACAGATGGCAAATGAGTGTCGGTGTCAGGTTTATCAGACAATGATGGGAACAACTTTAGCCTACCATTGGAAATGTTTATTTTGCTCAAGTGTGCATTTGGTCTGATCTTAGAGATGGACTTACAAAGTTGCATAAATGTTAATGCATGTTCATAATGTGGCCTATGAGCTGAAGGCACTTAAAATAGAAATATTTAAGCCATATATTAGAGAATAACCAGAGCCTTACAGCTATTTTGGATTGGGGGGAATTGCTTTATTGACAAGAGCTGGAAATTCAGAGTCCTAGGTTCGATTTTCATTCCTGCTTTTGACAGCAGTTTATGCTATCTGTTTAATAAATGTTTAATTGAATATTAATCTCTTTATAAATACCTTTTTTATCCGTTAGACTTTTTGTGCTCTGGCTTTATTGATGTTTTGTTAAGTCTGTTCTTTAGGGTTTTCTGTTTTTCTTTTTTTTAAACACACTAGTGCCCCCCACTTCAGTGTGTGTGTTTGTAGAGTGATTGTCTTCTCATCATTACCTCACCGGTACATTTTTCTACCTCAAATTTGTATGAGCTTTGCCTGAAAAAACTTGTCCAGTCTTTAAAATCTAAAACTACCTGACCACACAGCATGCAGTCAGTGTGATTTACAAAGAACAAAAACAAAGACGGCGAGGGCCAGTTTTGCTGGCAATGGGCATGTTGCTTCAAACGAAAGTACCTGAAAACAAGATCCACCCGGACAGCAAGGAAAACAAGGAGAGTGGACCTCAATAAATCTTGAAAGAGGGTGGCTAGGCACAAACCAGATTCCCTATTGAAAAAGAAAATCCATTTACTACCATTAGTGTTATCTGGGTTTTTAGGCCAGACTTCTTTCTGTCTGTGGTGTATTTGGTGAATTTTTAACTGAACAGACTTTACAACAGGAGCAAGGGAACAGACCATAAACAGCTTAAAAAAAGAAAAAAAAAAAACCCACATCAGAATTCCAAATGCCAGATTCCACTCTGTCCCTCACTCAGCCCTTTGCGCTCACCCCTCTTCCTGGGGTTTCTGGAGGGGTGGTCCTGGGACCACCAGCATCCAGCTACTTGAGGCCTTGATGAAAGTGCTAATTCCTGGCTTCTTGTGTAGACCTGCTTGGTCAGAAACACCGGGGTAGGATTTTGAAGTTGTAACAAGCCCCTCTCCAGTGATTTCTCAGGCACATTCAAGTTTGGCAACCACTGGTTCCCAGTTTAGTAGTATTCCTTGTCTTAAGGTAGCAGGAGTTTTTTTTGGATCATTTTTGGACAATGTTATGCTATTAACGGAGGGGGAAAGAACTGCCAAGAAAGAAGCCCGATTTTTCTCTTCTGGCTCTAATTTCTTTAAAGGTTGTGGGAGGAACGAGAAAACCCCCACACTCGTTCCTGTAGTGGGCGTACTTTTTGAGGGGATATCTTAGACCTTCTAAATTTTAACACACTGATGTATATTTGCAAGGAAAACCTCTGCAGATACAAATGAGAAATCCTCTGAGCTCAAAAAGCTCATACCCATTGGTGTACATAACCACTTTGATGAAGATCTCATCAGGCTGACCAGGCCAGGTGCATTTGGTATTCAGGGTGAATTTGGATCGAAATATTAGTTCTGGGTGGCAAGGAGGGCTTTTTATTTTTATCTTTTTAAAATATTTTATCATTTATTTGAGAGAGTGAGAGAGAATCTGTAGCAGACTCTCCACTGGGCACAGAGCCTGACTCAGGGCTCAATCCCACAACCCCTACATCAGGACCTGAGCCAGAACCAAGAGTTGGATGCTTAACCGACTGAGCCATCCAGGCTCCTGAAGGGGGGCTTTTTAAATATGACTGGTATAGAATGTCCTCTAATAATCTAGGACAGGGTGGGTCTCAGGTAGAAGGTTCAGAGTGAAAATACTGCTAGAGATTTGGAAAGGGAATATGTGGTCGCACCCTTTGTCATATTTGTCCATTGAAGCATCTGTGTAAGGGTCCCGGTTTTGTAACAGGCGAACTCCAGCCCATCTAATATACGAATTCATTCTGAGACTTGAAGCAGAACACCTTTTTCAATGTATCTGTAAGGAATTCTAGAAGTATCAACTGATCTCGGAAAATCTGAGTTTCGTTGTCATACATTGACACCTTTGATGAAAAGGAAAAAGGTTAATGTCAAAAAGAAGTTTTCGTGCCAAGCTTCCATTACATCATTCACGAAGAGTTTGTGTGGGAACTCTGCAAGTGGGTTCCCTGCTCCAAATGCTGGAGAGAGTGATGAAGAGAGTGCATTCTGCGTCCTTGCCCTGCGCTACCGCCAGTTTGTGGCAGAGTTAGAGGTGGAAGTGCAGGATGGAGAGCTAGTTTTGGTAGAGACCACTAGGCCATGACAACCCATCGAAATGTTTAGCAGACTGCTCCATTGAATCAGATGGCGGTGTTTTTACATGGTTCGAGGAGACCTAGGGATGGGCCAAAAGATGCTTTTCTCACCAAGGTGACAACACCTAGGAAATTAAAACCATAGATCAAAACGAAGTACATGGCTTAGCAGCTTGGAGGATTGTGTAGTGGACACAGAGTAGTAGGCTTGTATTTCGGGTTTATGGCAGCTGGTGGCCACGTTCATGTGTCCTCTCAACTTCTTGAGGACCTGTGGTTTCAGGGGAGTCACGCCTTTAGGACAGTTGTATAGATTTTTCTTGAAATATACTTGACTGAAATTCCTACAGATGCATTTGGAATACACCCTTGCTGAGTTTCAGTTCAAAATTCAGATCATTTCCCTATTGTACAGGTTTGGGAAGGAGTAAATTGAACCACATCTATAATGCCACCATCCAGTTTCTGGTATACAGTAAGTACTTGGCAAAGTGAACTTTCCTTCCTGCCCGCCCCCCCCCCCCCCCCATGGAAAAATAAATGTATTAATGGAGGGAAAGAAATTATTCCAGGGATGGTAAAGCACTGTTGCTGCCAATGGCCTTAATAATTTTTTCTTTGGGGTGTCTAGGTGGCTCAGTTGGTTAAGCATCTGCCTTCAGCTCGGGTCATGATCTCAGGGTCCTGGGATTGAGCCCCATGTCAGCTCCCCGCTCAGTTGGGAGTCTGGTTCTCCCTCTCCCTCTGCTCCTTTCTCCACTCATGCTTCCCCCAAGTAAATAAATAAAATCTTTTAAAAAATGTTTTTTCTTTGACCCATTTTTACCAGTGGCAACCTGAAGTGGTCTTTGCCCTTTTAACAGTACATGTAAATATGTGGGAGAGCCAGATTGTCTGTGTTCTTTAACAGGTTTTTTTTTTTTTTTTAACCCTGTACATGGTATACCATTGAGTGGATTTTTTGTATGATTTTATTTTTTTAATTAATCTCTACATCCAACACGGGCCTTGAATTTACAAACCTGAGATCAAGAGTTGCCTGTTCCACCAACTGAGCCAGCCAGACGCCCCTATAGTACCACGGAGTAGATTAATCTTTGAATATTCTTGCCCTCAGAGTTTGGAAGTTGGATGAAGAGGCAGAGAACAGGGCCATTACATGACCCAGCCTATGCCCCTTGTGCCAGAGATGGAATAAGAATAAACAGAATTGAGGTTTGAGGAATCTTTGTCATTCCCTGTAAACCAAGCAGCCACCTATAATCTCAGACATTTCAACAGAGCAGACCTAGGTTTGGTTTGCTCATCCCCTTCTTCCATGTAGGGGGTGTGTGTCCTAAATACAGCGGTGAAGAGCCAGGTCATAGAGGTTTCTTGGAACACCTGTTTGTGGAGGATCTGCCTGGGTGCCGGGTGTTGGAGCGCTAGGCTCTGCTGTGCCGTGTGATGGTGAAAAGAGTATGGACAGTTGCACATTGAGAGGAGCTGTGGAGGCCCTAGTAAATACAGAGCCCTCTGTAGAGGGGAAGATGCTTCTGCTTTAGAGGTTTTGACTTCTGTTTTTATTGCTTGACTTTTGGAGAGGCACAGCTTGACTTAAGATTAGCCAAAGCAGCATCTTCATTGAAGGAGTCACAGCTATTGGGACAACCAAATGTAATTAACTTTGATGTTTTTGAATTCCTTTTGCATTCTTTGCTTTGCTTGTGCTTTGATCCTTAATGATACATGCACAATGAGTTATACTGCAAGAGCAATGTCTGTGTGTATTTGAAACATCCGCAGACCTTCTTTTCTTGAGCGCCGGAGCATTCTTACCTCATGGTAAGATGTATTGGTAGGGAACATGGTGTACTGTGGTAAGCATGTTGTCAGCTGGAATTACAGCCAGTAACATCACAAATTCACGGTCTGAATAAATAAACTCTCCTCCATAGCCTACAAAAAAAAAAATTGTGATGTTGGGAAATGGAGTGTAGGGTACGGTAGAGGAAGCCGACTCAAAAGATAATTACTACGTGGAAATAAGTTTGCTTCTTCCATCCTGCAGCAGGTTCACTCCCTAGTCATCTGTATAGGATTTGCCTGCGATATTCCTGACTTGGGGGGATAGTTAGGAGTTCACAACAGGTTCATTTTTCCCCCGACTTTCTTTTACTCTCCTTGTTGTAGATTTGAAGTCCGAACCACAAAAAACGTAACCTCTTAACTAAGGAATAGGAAGATCTATATTGGGGCTATCTGGTCACTTATTTGTGTCACTTTGGGAAAGTTCTGCAACTTCCCTGAACCTCAATTTTCTGAGCTGAACCGAGGCTGTGCCAACTTGATGGGTTGCTGTTGGATCACAGGAGATCTGCAGAAATGCCTTGGAAACCCTGAGTTTCTTTAAGTAGGATTCTCTAACGATGTGTAGAGAAAGGCAGTCCAGAGGACGCAGGCCAGCAGGCGTGTCTTTTCAGGGTCTAATCACTTACCTCTCAACTGTGTGTTTGATAAGAAGACTCTCCCTCCTCTACGTATCAGCTCCTCCTGTCCATCTCCCAATACCGGTCGTCTCATGGTGTCTATTTTCTGTAGGGCCTTTCAGTGACAGACACAATGTCCCAGGAACACACCGACAAAGTGACAGTCGCTGGTTCAGATAAGCCCGTGGTCAGTTAGGGGACACAGATACAACATTTTCTTTCCCTTTCCTCCTCCTCTCCTCCTGATTTTTTTTTTTTTTTTGGATGTTAGGTACTAACATTGGGGTGTATCAGCCCATATTTTTGGGTCAACTGTAGATATGGGGATTTGGACCCATTTTATCCAGGAAATGATATTTCACATTTTACTTTCAAGGTAAGTGGATTCATAAATGTGTGTCTAATTACTTTACATTCGAGGCTTAATAACTCCAATATTACTGTTGATTCTGACCTTGTACTCCGTTATATATGTTGAAATCAGATTCTCATGTATTTTTGTTTATATTATGTGTGTGTGTGTGTATAAATAAAACTTGGTCCAACCTCAAGTATCACTGCAATGACACCATCCCAGAGGACTTCCAAGAGTTTGAAACACAGAATTTTGATTATCTGGATAACTAAGCCAAGGAAGCAATGTATAACTGCTTTTCCGAACAGTAAAGCCCTATATTTTTTAACTTCCTGCAACCTTTTTTATATACACTGTGGGCTTTCTTCTTTTTTTTTTTTTAATTTTTTTATTTATTTATGATAGTCACAGAGAGAGAGAGAGGCAGAGTCACAGGCAGAGGGAGAAGCAGGCTCCATGCACCGGGAGCCCGATGTGGGATTCGATCCCAGGTCTCCAGGATCGCACCCTGGGCCAAAGGCAGGCGCCAAACCGCTGCGCCACCCAGGGATCCCCCACTGTGGGCTTTCTTTTACCAATCCAAATATATTATATATATTTGGATATATATATATATTTGGATATATTATATATTATATATATATATATGGATATATTTGGATATATTATATATATTTGGATCTATATATATATGTATATATATACAATTTTTAAAACATAACCTAAGTGTTCATTTAGGAATGTGATTTGAAGCACTTCTGTCATAATTCCTTCACTGTGTACCTGTCTACTCATTGCTCATGTGAAAATTACTTAACCTATTACAAATATGACCCAATCCTTGCAGTAAGTGTGTGCTGTATATTAGCCCACTGGCATTTTGAATTGGTCAATCCCCCTTGTAGACATAGATGTATTTTTGTTGTTTTGTTCTGTGGGAAATCAAATTTATTCTTGTCCTTTTCTCTTAGAGACAAGATATAGGAAGGAAGAGACAAGATCATAGCATTAAGATTGAATGTATTTCTCAATCTTCACATCCTTAACTGCTTTCTTTGAAGCATTTGAGTTTGCTATAAAATGTTCAGGGAGGAAGGAAGGCAACCACTGATAATCAAAGGGGAAGAAAGATCAGGGTAGGACTCCGTGACATTTGAGGCTCAGTTTTTGGAGCTGTTGCAAGAGTTATGGCTGTCTGTGACTATTTGGCCTGGCTACATGTCAGGGCCATTAACTTTAGAATAACAGAGCCTTTAAGAGAATGTACTTTTTTGGAAAACTTCTCATTAACTTAATTTATGGAGGGGGAGAGGAGTTAGGAAGTGAAGAGCTGAAAGCCTGAGGTTTCTACAGTGCCTGGGGGTTAGGTTAGGGAAAAAACAAAAGCTGTATGAATGCTGGGTTGTGTGAAAAATCTTAAAACTCCCCAGCTTGGCTTCTGGTGGTCTCTGAGGGCTGTCTTATGGGGTTGGAATGGAGTCCTTGGTGATGGCCTTTGCAGCTCCAGCCCTACCTGTGGATCCCAGCTGGGAAATCTTCAACCCTAATTTAGTTCTTGTTTATTTTGTTTCTCCTCCAGCCTTGAAGTCGAATAGCTTTGTGTGTGTATGGTCTCTTGCTAACAACTTTTCCCACGGTTGGGAAAATGTGCCTCTGCAGTGTTAGTCTTTACCTGGAAGGCTTTGGCCACCATCGTGAAGTGGGTGATGTGTGCTTCTCCCTGCAGTCCCCCACATGGCTTTTACCAGATTTGGGATCTAAGGACCAAGCTATCGTTATTAATAAAAGACTGGGAGAAGATTGTGCTGTTGAGGTCTATGTAGTCATGGGAATGTGCCAGGATCATCTCCCCAATCTTTTCAATACCTTTTTGCCATGTTTTCCTGGGCCAGACCAGAAGAGGTGGTGTAAAGTAGATGGAGAGAGAACTTAAACTATTAAATCACTCAGAAATTCTTGCTGAGCCTACCTCTTTCCCATGTGCTGAAATCCAAAGGAAGGAAGAATGTCCTCATGCCACGTCATTGCAAGGCAGTGATGCTGTTCCAATGGTACTGTCAGCGTAGCATCATGATTGCAGATGGAGAAGAGCCCAGTGCATGGCCAGAGGAGGTCAAAGGAAACTGTCCTGAGGAAGTGGCCTCAGAATTAAAGAATACATACTTGTAAGCTTTTGGGAATGAAAGTGGGGTGTTCATGTGGCTGGGATATCATGGAAAATGGTATGGGGAAGGATAGGAAGGATAGGTCTACAAGAAGTTTACTATTTCTGGGGTGCCTGGGTGGCTCAGTGGGTTAAGTGTCTGTCTTCGACTCAGGTCATCATCACAGGGCCCTGGGATCGAGTCCCACATTGGGCTTCCTGCTTAGCGGGGGGTCTGCTTCTCCCTCTGCATCTGCTTGTGCTTGCTTTCTCTCAAATAAATAAAATCTTTAAAAAATGTTCACTATTTCTGTAAAAGTCATTTGTTCATTTAACATATGTTTATTGTGTACCTACTTGGCACCAAGTGCTGTGCTACATACCAGGAGTAAAACTGGCAAACGAGGCAAATATTTAATAGAATTCTGTGATGCATTGTACGTGGGAGGAGGTCTTAAGGTGTCTGACACGACCATCAGATGGCTAGGGGTCTACCTTCTAGCATAGAGTAGGACCAAGCTGGGGGGGACAAGTGAGGGTGGGCATGACATACAAGGTAGACCATAAAACAACATGATTCGCCCCGTCTGATGGATCTAAAGGAGAGGTTAAGTGGTGGTTGGCTTTATATCTCTAGAGTTCAGAACCATCTGGGTGGGAGATGCCAATTTGAGGTAAAGGTACCTATATAGATCTGTTGAGATCATGAGTGGGGACTGACTGGACCAGATTTGCTGAAGCACATCACCTAGCCAGGTGGAAGGTTGAGGAGGCAAAGGAAGCTAAGAGTAAGGAAAGACAGACATTGGGAGATTGTTATAAAAACCAATAAAAGGGGAATATGCAGAGCACAACTATAGCCAGAAATTGAGGAAGGCCACATGTCTACTGGACTTAGAGACATAAAGGTCACTGTCACACTCATTAATGTGGAAAGATTGGACTGGGCGCTAGATCATGTGCCATTTGCTCTGGGGGCATTGGAAATTTGTGGGATACTTTGTGTGTGTGTTTCATGGATTTTGTTTCTTTTTAGCCTGAATGGTTGGGGGCCCTGCAGGCATTTAGTGAACAGAACACAGGATGTTTCTACCTTGCAATGCACAGAGTAGTCCTGTACAGGAACATGTGTCCTGTGTTGAACATGACCCTCAAATGTCTAAACAGATGCTTATGTAAGGTTCAAAACAGACCTGTTATCAGGTATTTGCATTGGAACCTAACGTTGCTCTCCACATATGGGCACAAAGCATTTGTGGTGACATGTTAATATACACATTAATAAAACACATTGAGTTTTCCGGGAATAAAACTACTATATGTAAATTGGGGGAAGATGGTACATGCTTTTGTATAGACTTTTACTAGAAATTCCCAAGGTAGGGTAATCATGTCATCAGTGGCTGCAGGTGCTTGTAGAACTGGAATGATCGGGGAAGACCTTGCTGGTATGTACTTGTAGCTGTTGTGTTCATGATGATTTGATGTATGGATGCATCTGTCTCCTTCATTACATCCTCTCTATAGTTGTGCACAAATACTTCCATAAGCAAAATTATTTGAGAAGTACACCTTTTTTCTTTTCCTGTTCCATATTGTACTGAGGGCATCATAATGATATCTTTTGGGAATGGTCATGCAGGTAGAGTATACTCATGATTTATATTTCAGGGCAGAACGGCATATTATGAAGAGCGAGACTCAGGATTTTCAAGCTTTTTAACCCCTGGCCTTATCTTCAGGCACCTTTTGTATACTCTTAAGGGGAGTCCTATATCTTGCGTCTCTTGTTCCTCAGACCTTCCAATCAGAATCACCCAGAGGGCATATGAAATGCATCTTCCTGGGCCCCACTCCACCACTACTGACTTCTTGCGGAAGACTCTGGAATCTGAAGACAAGGAGAATCCTCCAAGAATTTGGAGGAACTGAGAGGGCTTTTTTGGGCTAAAAGCCATATTCTGATGGGACATTGGAAGGAAGGTTGAAGGAGCAGGGGACTGTGCTTGATGTAAAAATTTGAAACCTAGCAAAGGTAAACACAGAAAAGAGACATTATTAAAACATAAAATGATACAGTGTTGTACATATGGGGAATAAATGGGATACATGATGATTAGGGATGGTTTCTGGCTGGATGGATGGTGGGATCACAGATCAAGCTGGGGTATTCAGCAGGGAGATGACTAGACTGAAAGTTCTGGTTTGGGCATGCAGACTTAGTTTCCTGTCTGGCCTGTAAGTTGAGATCTGAGTATGTGCATAGGTGATTGAGTTGGGGAGAGTCATTTGGAGAGGAGAATGGGGGGAATCATACATAGGCAGGTGGTGGCTGAAGCTGCTCCCTTAATAGAGATTGTTTTCTAGGGAGCATACACACCTTTCATTAAACTTTATTATTTGTGGACTTATTTTTTTCTTCCTGTTTCTAAGCAAATCTTCCAGAATCTTTGAGTCTTCTTTTAGGCTTGGTGGTTTTGATTATTGAAGACAGAAGGACTTGAGAAATCAAAGGCCATATAGTTACATCTTTGAATAAGCTTAATTGGGGTATAGTGTGGAAAACCCACTGCATACACAACCTTCCTCTTATTTTGCTGTGCAGTCCAGCTTAGAGCCAAGGATGTGTCTGAAAGAGACGAGCATGGTTTACGATGTCATCAGGAAGGTTACCCTGAGAGCAGCTGCCAGTCTACGAGTTAGTACAGTTTGTATGAATCTCATCTGTGAGATCTGATCATTAAGACCCCCAGGTGAGGTGTATTGTTTTGCCTTTTTTAACTCTGTACTCTTTGCCACCTTAATATACATACTTGTGCCTTTGAAATGACTGCAATTTGAAGTATCTTCAGTAAGGAGATTCTAGCTTTAATGGTCATTTCCCATGGAATTCTTTCCTTTTTACTCATTCATATTTGAACTGGCAAATAAGATGTAAAATTAAACAGACCGATTTCTTTGTTTAGCCTTTGACCTCCTATGTCAGAAATCATAGCTGCTTTCTGTTTGGTCCTTCTTTTTTAGCTCTGCTATTAGGAGAAATGGTACAGTGTAAAGTTATTTCTTCCACAAGACTTGGGTATTTCTCTGCTTATACTGTTAATTTTTTAATTTCTTTTAAGATTTTATTTATTTGTGAGAGAAAGACAGAAAGAGCACAGGCAGTGGGGTGGGGTCAGGGGAGTCAGGGGCAGAGGCAGAGGGAGTAACAGGCTCTGTGCTGAGCAGGGAGCCTGATTGAAGGCTCCAACCCAGGACCCAGGGATCATGACCTGAGCCTAAGGCAAATGCTTAACTCAATGAGCCACCCAGGCGTTCTTTATTCTGCTAATTTAATAACAAATGGAACAAGTGCTTTTTATAGTGTGTCTTGGTTAACACTAAATGTCTTCTACCAGAAGTCCAAAATCTCCAGTCCATATTATGGTTTTCACTGCTGAGGAGTTTTACTTTCATTGTTTAAAATTACCAAGTGCCAGGCTCTGGGGATTGGCTGCTGGGGGAGGGCCCATGTATTTAAATGCACTTTTGCAGCACCAGCTGTGGCTGGTGTCATGCCAGTATTTCCATCCTCCTGACTCCCAGCATGCAAGGGTTTATAATGAGACTGTTAAGTTTCACCACAAACTGAAGCTTGGTATGCATGAGTTAGACCTGAAGCAAACTCTTTCATTAAAAAAAAAAAAAAATGCAGTTACTTCATAAAGCCACTAATAAAGAAACAAAGCTAGAGATTGCTGTTGTTATCAGATCCACACTACTAGGTTGACTTAATACTGTGGGGATATGAGACTCTAAGGTGAAGCAATCACCCCAGGAGGAAAAGACTCCTTTTGAGGAAAAGACTATGAATGTGATGTTTAATTTCGAATGGGGTGTCCATTTGAATAATGGAACACATTTTCCTCTTAGTTTCAAGATAATTCTCAAGCTTTGTTTGCCTAATTGTCCTGTAAGGGAATGAAGATGCTCAGGATCTCAAAGCAGCCCCTGCCCTCCACCTAGAAGCAAGAGCAGTGACACACACATAACTGAGGGGTGCTGGGTGACTCTGGGACCTGCCCAGACTTGGGACTGTCTTGATTCAGTGATGTGCTTTAATTTCCAGGTAAACTTGATGCCAAAGGACCAATGTAGGGAGAGCAGGTACCTGGTGATCCCTCCCTCTTGCCCTGGGGGTGATGGATTTCTGTGTCTATGCCCCAGTGCTCTGGCCTCCCTCATGACTAGTTGGAAACGTGCAAAATGCTAGTTTGAGTTACGCACAAAATCTTTGGCCCTGGAACAGAAACCATGTGATTCACATTAGGCTAAATCCATGACTCTGGCCTAACCACTCCATGCTGAAATCACTGAAATTATTTTGCCCACAAGTTAATGGATGGCGAGCCAAAGATAACCTTGTGTGAGTCCAATCCTGCCAGTCTTGTCCTCTCTCTGCCATGTTGTCCATAGACATTGGTCACATTTCTCTTCTGTCTCCTGTTGACTTAATTCCTTTCTTTCTTCATCTCCTCTTTTTGGTGGATATTCTTTCCTCTCCCTTCAAAAAAAATTCAGACCTAGGAGCCATTCGTAGAGCCCCTACTAAGGACTAGGTGGGTGAGCTGAATGTCTTCATATATATATGCATGACAGGAATTGGGTGGATAGACTCAGATCTGATATAGGAATGATACACATCTATAGAATATATGTATATATGTGTTTTTAAGAGATTTTATTTATTCATGAGAGACACAGAGAGAGAGAGGCAGAGGCATAGGCAGAGGGAGAAGCAGGTTCCCTGTGGGCAGCCTGATACTGAACTGGATCCCAGGACTCTTCGGACCCAAGCCGAAGGCATATGCTCAACCACTGAGCCACCCAGATGCTCCAAACTTAAATGAATTAGAAAAAAGGTGTCTCTGCTGGTTCCAGAGCTTGTGATTGGAGAGCAGGTGAGGGCTGTGTGTGCTCGCTCACTCATAACCTTCGTGTAGGCATCATTGTATAGGGCAGAGCTTGCACAGCTCTGTGGAATGGCCCCAAGAATGTCACTAATTGACATCAGTCCTCTTTCCTATGTGCGTGTTTCTCTCTCACTCAGTAGGACTCCAATTTTAAGAAATGTGTCACAGATACTCAAGGCATAACGAAGTCCTGTTAATATAATATCTAAAATTCTTTATGTATAGGAGGAGGTACCTAAATTTTTAGATTTCTAGACAAGGTAGATAGTCTAAGGAAGTATTTGTGAGATCCCTGCCTATTCATATGATAGTGTGGTGATTTGCAGGCAAGGATCGGCCAGGCCTCTGAATTTGACCCATGGTTATTTCTTCCCTTTAGAAACTTAGAAGGTAATTTCAAGCATGGACATCTCGTTTTGCACTGAAGAGTTAAGTGCTATGAATGCCAGAGTGGCCTCTTAGATTCCTTAAAAGTGTGATGGTTGGTGATTAGGATTATCTATCTGCCTGGATAAATAAGTATCTTAGTAATAGTTGTATGTTTTCATGAAATTCATATCCTAGCCTTCTCTCCAAATCCAGTGGCTTAGTTATAATTAGATGAAAGTTAAGAATGAAAACCAGTAAACAGAGAAACCAGGAGATATGCTTTGGTACCTTGACCTCATCTGCCTCCTGGATGCCTATTAAGAAATGGACTTCTTAACTCTACCTTTACCGTGCGTGGTCCTTTTCCATACCCGTTCATTTTCTATCACCTGTGTGTGGAAAACATGACCTGTAACACTGTAACTGTCTTCCTTTATCCTCTAATGAATGTTCTATACATTCTATGCAGACACTGCCTGTTAACTGGGAGTAGGGGAGAATATGACTATGAATCTGCTGTTCCCAATAAGAGACTTTATTTTTACACAGAAACCAAATCCTGTACATCAAAATGCAAACTATTTAGATGAAATTTTTATAAGAACTGACTTAGAGTCATTATCAACAGAACGAACAATTTGACTATCTTAAATTGTATGGTTTCAGAATAAAAAGTTAACTCTTGAGTTCTTTCTTCTTCCTTTGAAAAACATAGGGCAAGTTCCCCAGCTCTGTGGTTAACTTCCTGTTTTGGGGGACAGGATGTTGAGTGGTAAATGGTGAGGACCATATAAGTCTACCCTCCTTGTTTGGGCAAATGGATTGTTTCCATTGTTTATCCAAGGAACCAGGGAGTCAAGTTGCCTCTTGTCAAATTAGAATCTTCTTAAAAACGGAAAGCTAGGGGCACCTGGATGACTTAGTTGGTTAAGCATCTGCCTTTGGCTCAGGTCATGATCTCAGGGTCCTGGGATGGAGCCCTGTGTCAGGCTCACTGCTCAGTGGGAAGCCTGCTTCTCCCTCTCCCTCTCTCCCTACTTGTATTCTGTCAAATAAGTAAATACAATCATAAAGAAAAAAAACAACAGAAAGTGATGTTTTAGGTTTTTTTTTATCCACATAGTCTTTCAATTCTATGACCTCAGCTTTACATTTATAATGTCAGCTTTCAGTTTATCTTCTATGTAAAAATGCCTAACTGATCCTGTGTTGTGTACAAGGAGTAATTTGTATCAACTGAACAATGTGTCTCCCCTGTGCCCACCCCCAAGTTGCCAACGCATCTGAAAATGTGTCGCTTGAATGAGACAAGATGTTTTTCCTAAAATCTCAAACCTATCTTCATCTGCTGTACACTTCAAATGTGTAATGAAAACAATGCCCATACGTAATTTGAACATGGATCTGTCACACACAATATTTTGCAGTTGATGGGGATCATAAGGGATTTTTACCTGGAGGAGGAGAGGAGAGAGGAAAGATGGTTGTTCTTCATGCCTTGGCGTCCTATTTTGGGAATACCCATTCCACATACATACTTTTTCTAAACTTCCTCTCATGAATTTCAGAAGCAGATGAGAGGCTTCTGTGTTCCCCAAGGGGATTATATTAAAAGAATACACCATTGGGTTGATTTGAATGAAAAGACAGAGGCTAGAATGAGATGAAGAGTAAAAGGATGCCTCAGGAGGTAGCTTCCGTTTCAACTGCTTAGTCATACTCAGAGAAGAATTCATCGTAAAGATGGCAGAAGAATCAGATACTGTGATGCATCAACACACAGGAGGGCTTTGTGTACTTCTTTAAAAGAGAATCTTGGTGTGGGCTCACCTCTGTCTACTGGATGAGATCACTGGGCATTCATTCTCCAAATATTTTTCTGACTTACCACTTAATCTCAATGTGGAACCTCTGGAATCAGCATTGGAATCCAGGTTCAACCTGCCATTTCTGACTGGAATAACTGTGTTGTGAATATGTTGGATTTGAATTAGAGGTTGAAGAAATGGAAGCAACAGCTTTACCTTTGAAGAACTGAGGCCGGGGACAGGGGCAGGGTAATGAGCATGGAAAATTGAGTCAGGAGAGTTGATAATGAAAAACATGGTTTTGGTTTGTCACAGTGCTTCTTAAACCCGGCCGTTGTTGCTCACACCTTTGCACACACATATCCCTGGCAAATCTGGGCATCTGGATGCTTACCAGCACTTGTACCCCTTTGCTGCGATTAATTCTATCAACATGATTAGTATGTGTGGACAACTTATCTGTGACCGTTCAAAACAAAAACAAAAACCCAAAAGACCCAGAAAACAATCGACTTTCTCCTATTACCAGCCACTGGTAACTACAGTCACTGTCTGTAGTTGTTAGTTGGTTTGTGCTGAGGGAATCTGAAATTGAAAATTCTAAACTAAACGTAATTAGGGAGGGAAATTGGTTGCCAACTTACCACCCCCATATAATACAACTAGAACCAAATGTAAATGATTTTCCGATGATCCAAATTAGTTTTCCCTTCTGCCAACTACCATGGAGCACCAAGATTATAGAGTAGTAACAAGGCCTTCTAATAGGTAGGTTTTGGAAAGGATTCCATTGGTCTTAGGAAAGGGTATTGGGAAGGATGCCCTTTTGAAACATTTACTTAAATATTTATTTTTGGATTTATGATAGTAGCATACTGCCTTTTGATATGTTCCTTTCCTGAGTGCTCAGATTCTCATGTCTTGCTTTTTCATTTTGCCTTGGTGAATTTTTATAACTTTCAAAATGAGAACACCCATTGCTTAGCATATGGGACAAAAGGAATTTTTTTCCCCTTATGTTTTTTTTTTTTTTTTAACTAAGGCATCGAACATTTTTTCCACTTTTTTTTTTTCTCACTTAAGTCTCAAATGACCTAAGATTTAGAGGTCCGAGTCATATTCTTTGCTTCACACACAACTATAATCTCCTTATATTGTCATCCTTCTGGTTTGTATGGAAATACCATGTGGCAGGGAGAATCTTTGTGTTGGCTTCAGTGGGTATGCATGTAAGGGCGGTTAGATGATTCTGATTATGTGGCCCCCAAACAAGGGGGACCCCAACTCCTCTTATCCCTTTGAATCTTAATTTATCTTTGAAGCAAGTGAATTATGTAAAGGTACAGGCTAATTACTGTATTTGCATGTTTCTGGCATGGGGGGTGGTGAGTTCCAAGCCAAAGGAACTTGTAGACATTGAATTTGCTTTGAGTAGAGTCATTTTTTTCCCTCCTTGTACATTGTTAAATCTGTAGGAAAGGAACATCAGCTTAAGATCTGTCACTCTGGCTCTAGGCCAGCATGCCAAATTCTGTCATCTTTGCTGCATGGCCAAGCATATTTTATTACATGTTATAATTCTGGGTTTGGGCTTGATCCAGCAATCCTGATACAACATCAGATGGTTAGGGGTGTGGAAAATGAAAAGGGCCATATTCCTTTCTTGACAAGGTTTTGGGAGAAGTGTGAGAGCAGACTGCATGCTGTGGGTGAATAGGGCAGGGATTCTTCATGGGTGCCGTCAACCTTTTCTGTGTGCCACCTAGAATTTTAATTGCATCATCAACTTCTGTTCATCCAGATTGTTGATCTTTAGACTGAAGACAAATTTGGGCCATGCTCCTGCTCTGGCCACCACATCTCCCAGCAGCTCTGTTGTTAGCTCCAGCCTTGAGAACAGTATCGCCATCAAAGATGTGCAGGATCTGTCCCCGTGGCTCCCTGCTCCTGGGGTCCATGGAGAGGCTTGGCCTCCACTGGTCTGGGAGTGGAAGCTGAATTCCTGAACTCCTGTGTCTGTGCTGGCCAAGGATTAATCATTTCACAATTAACTTTTCTCAGTCCTTCAGGTTGGGGGGTTGGAAGCCATATGAGTAGATAGTAAAAGAAAAAAAAAAAACAGTAGGGAAAAGCATTTCAGTTGTTTCTTGAGTCCAGAGAACCTTGACCCTGCCATTGGCAGTGCAATCCTTCCTGCTCCTTGGGGTTTCACAGATGAATCCTTGGCTTTGGTTTGTCAATGAAGGACTGTCCTAAAGCTCTAGAATGCGTTCAGCAGCTTTGCAGGAAGCAATGACACAAGGTTCCAGCCACTGTCCCCCGCCTTCCACTTATTGTTTGGGGATTGTCAGAAAACCGGCTGGGATGAGGAGGAAGAGCGGAAGAGCGACTGCGAAGGTTTCTTTCTTCTTCTTCTTTTTTTTTTTTTTTTGGCAGTTTGGCTGCTGAATGAAAGCAGGCACTTTATTTAGAAGTGAGTAGGGAGGGAAATGCAGCTTAGGGTTGACACCCTTCTGGTGCTTATCCATAAATATGAAATGGTGTTAGAACACCAGACACCGGAGGGCTTTCTGATTGGCTGTTGGTGATGTCATCTTGTCATTAATACTGTGCTCAGAAAATAAACTGATCTGCCTGTTTTCTTTCTTTCTCTTTTTTAAAGCTGAAATGTATAAAATCCATTTTGTAATCGAAAATGAGTCACTTCAGTCAGAGCGTTTTGAAAGAATGATATTTCTCATGTGTTCAGAGCCATTTTGGCCTTCACTTGAGCACTGCAATAATCCACCACAGGTATTCAGCTCGTCTTGTCTTATTGCTGAAAAGTGAGGCAGACGCTTTTCAACACCTGGGCACCAATGGTTGACATTTACCCGTATTAAGTGCTAATGCAGTAGATGGGAGTGTCTTTCTGTCAGCCTTAAATGTCTTAGTATGCTCACAGTCAAGGTTGGCACTTCTGGGTACGAGAGGGATATGGATGGTAATGAAAAGTGCTTGCTTTATTTTCTTAAATCCTAATTTTATTTCTCTACCTCTGATAACTCTGTAGTCCCATCTAAACCGCCCTGCTTTTCCACTCAGTGTTCATCTAATCTCATGATGGTGTTTCAGGAGGATGCATCACACTTGTGGCATGCGGAGTTCTGTGTATGTGTGCGGGTGTGTGTGTGTGTGTGTGTGTGTGTGTAAAATCCAATAGCATTCTTGCTGTGCAGGATTGATTGACATTCTCAGGAGGAAAGGCACTGCCCAGCAACTGTGTGACCCCTGCATTGATCTGTGACCCCCAGAGGTCTGGGAAGGCCTGGCTGTCCTCCTTTCCTCCTGGTTCACTCTGATCGAAGGAGGCGTATGGAGTTTCGATTGACCGTTGGGAAGGGTCTTGTATAAATATAGTCTATGTGTTTTCTTTACATGTAACTATAGGACATGCAACTTTTGAAAGCTGTGACTTCTCATTAGGAATTTTAGCTAGAATAACCTTATCCTTCCCTAAAATACCTAACTGGGTTTTTGTGTAGAACTATTTCATGATACACTCCTTTGTTTGTCAGTGTACTCTGAGGTAGGATCTCTTCATGTCCTACACAAATGTATAAATTCACCACCCCTACCTCCCCTGAAGCTTTTTTTTTTTTTGAGTAAAAGTGCATCTAAGACTTTGCCCCCATCACCGATGAAATGGCTGTCCAAGGCTATTTTATGAATGCTATGGCTGTATTCCTTGGTTTAGCAAAAAGCCTAGCAAGCAGGTGCAACTGATGTGTGTCTTGAAACCATATCTCTGGTTAGAGGGAGATGCTGCATTACTTTTCAGAGTTTTCCCTTGTTTTCCAGCAAGCCTAGAAACCATAGATTTAGTGGCCTTTGGGGTCAGAGGGGGGAAAAAAAAAGAAGAGACAATGAGGCCCATTCATTCTTACGGGCTCTAATGAATCATAGAGATGGTCTATTTTCCAGGTTAGAGCCCTCTCTCTCCCTGACAGGCTTTAATTATCTGTGAGCTGAAACAAGAAGTGATAAAAACATGCAAAAGCCTTTCAGGAACAGGTTTTTGAAGGAGATGAATCACGCAGTTGCGCGTCCCGCTCAGCCCTTTGGCGAGGGGCCTCCGGCCTCTGCTCTGCTGCCCTGGAGGGTGCACGGGTCACCCGACTGCGGCCCGCGGACCGAGGGGAGAAACCACCCTTCCCTAGCAGGAAACCTGATCCCGGGCAGGTGCAGCTTGAGCGATGACCCTGGGCCTGCAGGTCAGTGTGGCTGCGCGGACCTAAGCTTTTGCAGATGGCCCGGGAGGGAGGCGCAGGCTCCCGGGTCCGTGGCGCCCCCCCCCCCGCCCCCCCGCCCCCGCGGGCCGCGACCACCCTCCCCTCCCTGCGGCGCGGCCTCCGCTGAACTCTTGAACCCGGCGGGGCGGGGGGCGGGGCGCGGGGGGGCGGGGGCTGCGAGGATGTTTGTGCCAAGGTCTCAGATAAAGCCCGAGCGGGTTTTAAGGAAACAGTAGACAGATCCATTTTCCTTTTCCTCCGGTGATGTTAGCGATCTAATTAGAAGTCAGTGTTTGAGCGGCTTCCTCCCTGTGTTTTGGGTTCTTTTTCTTCTTCTAAGGGAGGCCACTGGACCTGGACAAAAGGCGGATGTTGCAGCGGAGCATCTGGGCCAGTGCGCTGAGCCGAGCCCAGCTGAGCTGCCCCCCCCCAGCTGCCCCCACCCCCGCCCGAGCTGTTTCCCCCCCCCCCCCCCCCCCCCCCCGCCCCAAGCTGCCCTCCCGAGCTGCCCCCACCCCCAGCTGCCCTCTGCTCCTCGGCCACGGGGACCGCGCCTCCCGCCGCGTGGACCCAACGATCCCGTCCGGTGTGGGGACTTGGTGTTTCCATGGTCTGGACTGTTGTTTTCACTCTTAAAGTGTCCCTCTGCCATTTTTTTATTTTATTTTATTTTATTTTATTTTATTTTATTTTATTTTATTTTATTTTATTTTATTTTATTTTATTTATTTTATTATTTTATTTTATTTTATTTATTTGTTTTATTTATTTTATTTTATTATTTTATTTTATTTATTTTTATTTTATTTTTTATTTTATTTTATTATTTTATTTTTTATTTTATTTATTTATTTTTTTAATTTTTATTTTATTTTATTTATTTTATTATTTTATTTAATTTATTTTTATTTTATTTTATTTATTTTATTTTATTTTATTATATTTATTTTATTATTTTATTTTATTTATTTTATTTTATTTATTTTATTATTTAATTTAATTTAATTTATTTTAATTTAATTTAATTTTATCATTATTTTTAAAGATTTTATTTGTTGAGACACACAAAGAGAGAGAGACAGAGACACAGCAGAAGGAGAAGCAGGCTCCCCATGGAGAGTCCAGTGTGGGACTCGATCCCAGGACCCTGGCCTCATGACCTGAGCCAAAGGCAGACACTCAACCACTGAGCCACCCAGGGGTCCCATCCTTCTGCCATTTTAGTTTGCGGCCATTTCAGTTTTCGCTTGGAACTGATGGGGACTCCAGGTGCAAAAGTGCGACACACCTTTGGGCTGGTGTAGTATTTGGAAACCTGTAACAATCGTGAAGGATGTCAATCACCCTTTTGAGAGTGGGTGGGAGGTGAACAGTCCAATAGGAATCATGGAGAATATCAAATACACAAATTTGGCGGGGGGGGGGGGGGGGGGGGGGGGAGAAGGTGGGCGGTAAGAGTGGAACATTTTCTCAGTTGCAACCGGATTTATTGAAATCTGATGTTGGGGAAGAACAGAATATTTGCTAAACTAATCCACTTCTCTGAATAGCTGCCTCATTTCTTGCGGCTTGGCGACTAAAACTTAGAAATCCACAATTATACCGTATAGATGAGCCTTGTTGTAAATTTAGTATATAATCTCCACGCTCGGGCTACGTATGGCTATGAGCACCCACTTGAGAGCTAAAAATGTAAGTTACCACCCACTTTGTCCTGAATTGGAATCCTACATAATTGCTCTGGGCTTTAAAAATTCTTCCCTGGAGGAAGGAGTTCAAGATTAAGTCTTTAGTGGGCAATCCTTTATTACGAAGCCAGGAGTCCCTTGGAAGAAGCTGAGTAAATACTTGTTGTTGAACAAATAGAATAAATGAAGGAATAACATTCAAGGAAGAATTCATATGTGTTGCTTAATCCAGATGTCACACAGTGAGGCCAGAAGCTCTAGATTTATTTTGGAAATAAATACGCATCACACAATGGGTGTAGGCTGTCCAGAGGTGCACTGATGGGCTTGCCTACTGGAACATGTGGAAAGTCTAGTGGTTTCCAACTCTATTTATTGAAGTCCTACTGTGAATTCCTAAAAACAAAAACAAAAAACCAACCAACAACACAACAACAAAAAAACCCCCAGGCACACACAAGCAAACAAAAGTCTCCCACTCCCAGACCTAACTCCCAGAAGTCGTGCACAGCTGGAGGAACCGCTGCCTCTGTCCATAGGTCAGGAATGCTGGGAATGAGAGATGGATCATCAGCAGGTGGAGGTGACTTGGTAAGGAGACAAACCAGAACGGCGACAAGGCGGTGCCAGTACAGCGCAAGGAATCACACCCGTTTGGGGGCTTATTTTAAAAATGGATTCAGCAAACATGGAGCACAACACACGGAGTCACATGTTATAATAGGAATACACCCAGCAGGACTCCTTCCTGCTGATGGGTTCAGGCAGGCTTGAACAGGATCACAATGTCACTTGTCCTGGGATCCCTGGGCGGCTCAGCAGTTGAGCATGTGTCTTTGGCTCAGGGCATGATCCTGGAGTCCCCAGATCGAGTCCTGCTTCGGGCTCCCTGCAGGGAGCCTGCTTCTCCCCTGCCTGTGTCTCTGCCTCTCTCTGTGTGTCTCTCATGAATAAATAAATAAAATCCTAAACCCAAACAAACAATGCCATTCGTCCTGTGGATTCTGGACCTCCGAGCACAATTCCTGTAAGGGACCTAGGGAAGGGAAGTCACAGCCAGATTGAGGAAGCCTTCCTGGGGAAGCGGTATTTAAACTGGAGAAGAGAGCTCACCTGTTGGCAGTAGTGTTGCTAGGCTAAGGTGTTTGGGATTTTATACTGTGAATGACCTTTCTCTCGCAAGAGAGGTGGGAGAGGTACGTGGCTTCTGCCTCCTTTTTTTTTTTTTAAATAGCAAATAGTTTATTAGTAAGTACATGTTTTCAGTGGCAATAATAAATTCACTTGAATAGGAGAGAATAGTCAAAAGAATAAATGCTAATCATCAGAAAATCTGTGGCCATTAGGACTGTCACGTAGAAATCCAAAATCACTCAGAGGCCAAATCTTGAAAAAGATACGTCCTCTTACTAGTCCATATGGAATAGGTCCATAATACCTGGAATCTGTAGAATTCTGTAGATTATCACCTTCTAACCAAACATGACCTGTCGGCACATAATTATGGCTTTTAAAGAAATCTGATGGACTACTGGTGAGGATTTTGTCTCCTTCCAAACCAATTACTCTTTTACAAATGTTTGATTTTGGATCACTCAGGCTTTTTGCAATCACAATGTCACCTCTTTGGATACCATAAAAATGTCGACTAAGATTTTCTGCAAAGACAATATCTGAATTTTGAATTGTAGGCTCCATTGATGGTCCAGAACACATAGGTCTGTTCTACAATACATTCAATTTTTAAGGCAGTTGCAAGGCTTCCAGAAAATATCATCTAAAGCATGTCTGAGAGTATATATGGGTAATCCACGAGTTCAGGATTCCTCTAGCCCCAGAGAGCCCGGGGATACTCTCACCCCTCACCAACACAACGGAGGGTGCGGAAACTTATTTTCCACGCTGGCTCTCCATTCCGGCATGCAGTAGGCAGTCCTAACTACTCTTTGGTTAACATGTTTAATATATGCCTCATTAAGCAGAATAATCATTCTCTGAAAATGCTTATGTGCCTGACTTCTGTTTTTATTAAAAACAAAAATTAAGGGGATGAAGAAGAGGGCAGATCTGCTAGTGTGTGCTCCCTGTTTCCTCTTCTCAGTGATGCTCTGATTTTCACACCTCACCTGCGGGAGGACTTTCTCCCCAGATCCCAGCTTCCTCTGATCACCAAGTGAGCAGAGCCCCTAGAAACAAGAAGGTTTAGAGCTAGTCTGTTTTTCTTCACCCACCTGCCAAGATAGAGCCACAGGGATGTGGGGAAGGAAGGATTTTAAATATTTGTGATGTCTGCCTGGCCTGTCTTTAGCAAGGAGAGGCCTTCAGAGTCCTGCTAAGATGCAAAATGGCTGATACCCATAGGCTAGAAGTGCTGTGTTCTCAGAGTGTTCTTCTGCTTATTTTTACTGCTGGTGTGTTTGCATCTCTGCAGAATATATTCATGAGATAGAAAAGGAATGTGGGTTTTTTTTTTCCCTCCTCTAAAAGATGCCAAATCCAGGTGGGGAGTAATGATCTTAATGAATTCTAGCACTTGTCAATTTGAAAATGTTCAGGAAAAACAAATGAAAGAGAGGATGGGTTTGTTTATGTGCGATCATTCAGTGATTCCAAGCTACAGACATCTCTTTCTTACTACACTTTTGAAGTTGAGGGTTGGAACTGAATAATAGACAACCTTCCAACATAAAGCATTATTAAGCTTGAGGGAGTTTTTATTGGGTTTTTTGATATTTCATTGTTTTCTAGCTTGCCTTTGTCTTTGATCACTTATTCCTCTGACAAAAATTTGGTCATGTTACTGCTTTTCTCTTTCCCCTAAGCTGATGTTGCCTGATGGGAGTTCTCTCTCTCTCTTTTTTTCCTCCCCTTTGCTTATTAAATTTGTTGGTTACAAATAAATTATTTATTTAGACCTAGATAGTTTAAATATACCCATCCATCATATATCTGCTTTTGTTTTTGCCTTCAAATATTTTCAGTTTTCTTTTCAAACTTGTCCATAGCAGAGAATTTTATTTTATTTATTTATTTTTATTTTTTTCATAGCAGAGAATTTTAATGATGAAATAAAACCCGTTAACCTCAAGTGTTGGGATGAAGCTTATCTTGGTAAACCTTTATCAATGCTTTGAATTCATAGCAGAGTTATATTGTAGAGGATGTGGTGTGTTTAAAAATCTAAGAGTGTAAACTGTTTTCAAGTGTCCTCAAGTACTTCAGAAGACTCCATTTCCATCCTAGCACTTGATATGATAATGATGATTCTTGTGTGTCCCTTAGAACATGAGCCTAAGTCTCCACTGACCATTTGTAAGCTTCTTACAGGTTGGAAAGTAGTAAGATTGCTTTGCTTTAAAAAAAAAAATCTATAATCCAGAACTTTCACTAATCCAAATGATCTTTTTCTCTACTTTTCTCCCAAGTTGGTAATGACAGGAATTACTTCTGTTTTTAGAAATATTTTATTTATTTGAGAGAGAGCAAGCATGAGCTGGGAGGAGGAGAGGAGAAGCAGACTCCCCACTGAGTGGGGACCCTGATGCGGGGCTCCATCCCAGGACCCCGGGATTATGATTTGAGCTGAAGGCAGATGCTTAACCGACTGAGCCACCCAGGCACCCCGACAGGAATTACTTTTTATATACCGCTGAGAAAATGAGGTTGGTCCAGCCACATCAAGGAGGAGGAAGTGGGCAGCCCGGGTGGCTCAGCAGTTTAGCGCCGCCTTCAGCCTAGGGTGTGTGATCCTGGAGACTTGGGATCGAGTCCCATGTCGGGCTCCCTGCGTGGAGCCTGCTTCTCCCTCTGCCTGTGTCTCTGCAACCCCCCCCCCCCCCCCCCGCGTGTCTCTCATGAATAAATAAATAAAAATCTTAAAAAAAAAAAAGAAGTGTGGGGTTACCTTGGGAGGTCCTGAAAGACCCACAAGTCAAAGGCATGGTGATCCCCTGCCTCTCACTTTCTGTGGTCAGCCTCTATCCCTGTGTTTTCCAGAAAAGATTTCTATTTTTCTCCCTAAGGCCAAAGTAAGTTGCTATTATCTCAATGAGACCGTCATTTTTAAGAATGGGAATGGGATGGGGGAGGCAGTTTAAAACACAGCCAAAAGGTAGAAGAAACCCCAGTATCCGCTGACAAAATGTGGTCTGTACTTAGGGTAGGATATTCAGATTTCAAAAGGATATGCTCACACCTGATACAATACGGATTAACGTCAAGGACCTTATGCTTAGTGATATAAGCCAGTCACGGAAGAACAGATACTTGCATGTTTGACTTGTATGAGGTGCCTGGAATAGTCAAATTCCTAGGCATGTTGGTTCCCAGGGGTTGGGGGTGGAGGAAATGAGAGTTAGTGTTTAATGGGCAGATTTTCAGTTTTGAGGAGTTCTGTGGCTGGATTGTGTGGACAGTAACAACAACATGAATGTCCATAACGCCACAAAGCTCTACACTTAAAAATGGTTAAAGTGAGGGACGCCTGAGTGTTCAGTGGTTGAGCGTCTGCCTTTGGCTCAGGTCATGATCCTGGGGTCCATGGATCAAGTCCCACATCAAGCTCTGATCAGGGAGCCTGCTTCTCCCTCTGCCTATGTCTCTACCTCTCTCTTTGTTTCTCATGAATAAATAAATAAAATCTTTTAAAAAAATGGTTAAAGTGCTAGATTTCCTTATATGTTTTACCACAATTAAAAAGAAATCAACAAAAAGGAAAAAACGAATTTAAAAACATTTTTTAAAAACTTACAAATTAAGTCATATAAAACAAGTTCATCATGTTAATTTTGATTGTTTATGTATGTACGATAAATTGTAAATGTTTAACGTTACAGCAACATCTAAAATAAAAAAAATGTATGAAATCTTGGTGACGAATAACTGTATTTAATGTAAGAAAACCAAGTCCAGTCAGTTTTCTAGTTTGTGGTATTTGTCTCCTGGACATTTTGTCATTTGGATTCCTGACATAAGGTAAATAAAATTGCTCTGTTTCTGAATTTCGAGTTCAGGAAACACATGAGAACTGAGATATGTTCAACAGCAAAATAGATTGACCAATGTGCTACTTAGAGTTGATATGCATGTGGAGCACCTGGATTTATCATGTTGGCCGGGGGAGGGACCTAAGACTTTGCATTTCTAACAACGCCCTCCTTCAGGGGTACTTGGAATGGTTGGGCTGCTATTAGGATCCCTCTGAAGGCTTGCTAGGTCACTCCTGTGTTTCCTTGCCACTTCAAGCTTCTGTAAGATCAGAGCTGTTGTCATCCACGTGCCCTTGACCTTGAGGATTCTGGCAATCTAAAAACTGCCCTGACCACCACTGTGGTGGGGTGCTGCACAAAAGGAAGGGAGGTGTAGTGCCCACATTTAATGGGAAGCCTCTGATCCCCTTTCAGTTTTTATGGCTATGTGCTAGTTATTGGGGGATAGCTGACTCATTTTAGTCTGATTATGAGTAATAATACAATGATTAAAGTAGGAAAAAAAAAAACACTCTGCCTTCTGTTTCAAGCAATAGAACCTATTTCTGTGAAAGTTCTGAACTGTGGCCATGGTATTGGGTCACGTATAGTTTGGATGGAATTGTTTTTGTAGTTAGGCAGCGTTGGGGGGAACGAAACATGGTCTGAAAGCAAGCATTGTGTGGGAGGCAGAATTTTTATCTAGCCTCCAGGTCCCCTTCCTGCAGGTGCACTCTCAATTATCCCCAGCTCTGTAAATCTGGAGTTCAAGTCGACCTTAAGGTAGGGAGATGATCCACGTGAGCATAGCTTCATCACATCAGCTTTGTTAAAAGCAGAGCATTTTGTCTTGGTGATCAAAGAGAACCTTGAAGGATTTGGTGCAGTCTTGCTGGCTTGGGACCTCAATTCTATAACTACGAAGAACTGAATTCTAGTGATGGAAATCAGCTTGGAAGTGGTTTCCCTCTCCCCATCCCCCACTCCACCCCGGCCTCCTGATGAACACTCAGTCCAACCAAGACTCGATTTCAGCCTCATGATGTGCTGGACTTTAGATGTGAAGAATTGTTCTATAACATATGCCTGTCAAAGCCACTAAACATGTGGTAGTCTGTTCTACAGGAACAAGAAACCGATACACAGTGCATCTTTGGGTATGAATGAATTTAAAAAGTATACAAGCTGTAGGGGTGCCCGGTTGGCTCAATCGGTTAAATGTTTGCCTTCAGCTCAGGTCATGGTCCTGGGGTCCTGGGATTGAGTCCTGCATTAGGCTCCCTTCTCAGGGAGGAATCTGCTTCTCTTTCTTCCTCTGCCCTCCCCTACCCCACTCATGCTTACTCTCTCTCTCTTTTAAATCTTAAAAAGTATACAAGCTACAGTAGTACAAACGAGCTAATGCTGCTTAGCCAGGCTGGACAAAGAAAGTCCATTTTCCTTACACATGATGGAAATAAGAAAAAAAATCTCTGATACATAAGAATTTCAACAGTGGAAAGAATGTGGATTTCAAGAGAAGAAACCTGAGCAAGTCTTAGCTCTATAACTTCCTACCTGAGGCAAGGGGCTCATGCCTCTGGGCCTCACCTATAACACAGAGGTTAACCAAAGTTATACTTACCATATATTGTGCTCCCCTCCCCTCCATACTTTCTCCCCACGCAGCCTACCCTTCACCCACTTGGTACAGAATGAGGGGTGTCTGTTGCAGATCTTTTTAAGGTAGTTTTCTAAAAGCAGTTGAAAATTGTCTGCATTTTTTTTTTTTTTTTTTAGGAGCAGTCCAGAATGTTCCCATGTCAGAACATCAATAATCTGATGTTAGCACCAAAAAGTTACTTCGCAATGTGTTAGGTAAAATGTCTGAAATCTGCTCTAGTTCTACAAAACGAATGTCCACAAAGTTTTTATCTTTTTAAAACCAGAGATTCCCTTCCTGTGTGTTTAAAATATAAAGGTAGGAAATGGTCTTTAAAATCTACTTTTGAAACCTAGGGCGATTTTAGCTATAGAAGTATTTCTCTGCCTAGAACAACTCATCAAAATTCCTTCTGGGTGTTTCTGCAGGGTTTCTGCAGCCCTTCCTTGTGCATCACTGAGCATGAGCCTGGTCTGTTGCACGTAGTCCTGTGTATACCCAGGTCTGTGTGTCTAAGTGCTGGAGACTTAAAGGAAAAGGTTGTGTGGGGCTTTCTGGGTGGCTGGTCTTTTTTCCTATGAGAGGACTCCTCCTTGAGCTTACAGCTCTTATTCACACTGAAATAAAAAATCTGTGGGAAATTAAGGATGCTTCAGTTACAGCATCTCAGGAATGTGATACTTTAGAGGGAAAATGCTACTTAGGGAGAGTTCTTCCCCTCAGCACCTGGAGCTTCTCTCCCTGTTACCAGCTAGCTGCTGACACCCATAAATAGGACTGCAAGGGTGGGGGGACTCCCAACCATGGAACCACCAGGAACATGGTAGAAAGGATTTGTCCATCATTAGGACGAGAGGAAAGAACACTTTTTCAACCACCTCCCAGCATGTGAGGAGCCTCTTCTAGGAATGTCTTCCAGCGTAGAAAACAAAGTTGCCTACGTGGCCAGGGATGTGGAAGTGCCTCGGTCATGTGGTTTCATGACTCCATCACAGACAGTAATAAGCCGTTCCATCCCCATCGTCTACACAAAACCCCCATCAGAGCAAATCAGTGGTGTGAGCTGTATCCCCCCCCTCCATCACTTGTAATTCTGCACAGACTTGCTGGCCCTCATTTGGCTTTGGGCTTGTGAAAATAACTTTTGTGGAGCTATTGTTTCTTCTGTCATTTTTCAAGAATGCCAGAGGATGGCAGGGGAGGGGAAAGGGAATCACAGCTCCCACACAAAGCAGATGCCTCTTAGAGAGTGTGCTAAAGCAGTGATATTCTGGGAATAGCAGTCTCGTTTTTCTTGTCCGCTTTTTACCATTAGTAGAAGTGATGTATTCTCTGACAGTGGTTCAGGGACCAGAAACATCAGGGTTCTCATGGTTGGCCACATTTTTTTTGAGCGTGCTGTCTTACCATATATGCCATGACACTTGGCAGCCTTTGCTACCATTCCATCCTAGTGAAGGGCACCCCAGTGCTTGCAGGGTTACAGCAAAAATCCTTTTTTGGATTTGTAGCTTGGTAAGCACTTTGCAAATGGCTACGCCTTAAGCAAATGAAGCTTCAGTCATTGAACGATCTTGTTGAGCATCTAGAGCTTACTTCTATGTTCCTCATTCTTCCTATCTGTGTTATAAGATTGAGGGCACCAGAGATAGTAAAAGTGGTTTGGCTTTAGAATGCTCACGTAACTAACTGTGCGTAATTTCCAATGACCCATTTTTTTTTTAAAGATTTTATTTATTCATGAGAGACACACACAGAGAGAGAGGCAGAGACAGGCCTAAGGAGAAGCAGGCTCCATGCAGGGAGCCCTATGTGGGACTCGATCTTGGGACTCCAGGATCACACCCTGGGCCGAAGGCAGGCACTAAACCGCTGAGCCACCCAGGACCGTTGTTAAATAGAGGCAGCCAATGTCAATTTCTAGGTTGCCTAGCTATCCACAATACCAAATTCCAGAGTTTTAAAACCATGGCGATGACCTTCCAAGCTGCAACGTTGAACGAGTATATCATCTTCAAAGGATCTGGCTCTGTGAAGTGGTGTTTGATGAGAGGATACCTGGTATCTCCTTGATGTGACTGTGGATGCTTCCTTCCTGAGGCAATGTTTATGTAGCAGAACTGGGATTTCACCTGAAGTCTTTGGTTTGAACATTTATCTTCTCTATTGGTAAATTATTTTCCTTCTGGAGGCTTCGGTGTCCTTCTATGAGAAATGGGCATAATAGTTTTCTCATGGGGCCTTATGCTTATAAAATTGTAAAAAGAAGGGACACCAGGGTGGCTCAGTGGTTGAATGTCTGCCTTCAGCTCAAGGTGTGATCCTAGGGCCCTGGGATTGTGTCCTGCATCGGGCCCCGCAGGGAGCCTGCTTCTCCCTCTGCCTGTGCCTCTGCCTCTCTGTGTGTGTCTCATGAATAAATAAATAAAATATTTTAAAAAATAGTCGAAAGATTTGCCAAGTATCTGTCACAAAGCCAGGTACTTAGTGGGTAAGAGGAGTTAACTCTTTGTTCCAGGTTTGCTCTTTAAACATAAGACTTATTTTATCAATGTTAACTTGCTCCCTTGTAGATAACAAGAGAAATAATGCAGAATTGTATTTCACGCGATGACTCTTAAGTGTGTAACTCACAGCCTTGCCTCTCCCAGAGCACATATGTACAGAATATGGCCCTTCTTTTCCTGATAATGTTTCTAGGCATGAATTGGGTCAAGTCATGAAGAACAGACAACAGGAGGGGTGCAGCAAAGGCACAGAGGAGCCTACTAGGTCTTCTTGTTTGGCATTATCTTCATCTTAGGAGGATGAGGGGTGTCCCCTATGGCAGCTCGACTTTGACTTCCCTTGACTTTTGTTCAGGTGTGAAGCCACACATAATGAAGCTAATGAGTAAATCACCATCTTTCCTTTTTTTTAATTTTAAGATTTTATTTATTTATTCATGAGAGACACACAGAGAGAGGCAGAGACACAGGCAGAGGGAGAAGCAGGCTCCTCAAGAGGAGCCCGATGTGGGACTTGAGCGGAGAACCACACCCTGAGCCATAGGCAGACATTCAACCAGTGAGCCACCCAGGCGTCCCTAAGGGCTCAAGATCTACTTGTTCATTTTCCTTCTTGACTTCTTTTTGTTCTTGTGCCCTAGGGTGAGAACTCACTGTGGAGAGTGAGAACTCTGTTGCACTATAGGGGGGTATAGATGTCACTGGGGCCCAGCGGGGGTGAATGGGACATTGGTGGGCCTGTAGGGAGGGAATGTACACCATAGAAGAAGCCAGAAGACTTTTAGTGCTAATGTTTTCTAGTAGGAAGACTTTTGACAGGCAACTTCTTTTAATCTTTGATTTCCTTATCTTTAAAAGAGACAAAACATTGGGGGCACCTGGCTGGCTCAGTCAGTAGAGCATCTGACTCTTGATTTCAGCTCAGGTCATGATCTCGGCTGTGGGATTGTGAGCCCTGTGTTGGTCTCCATGCTCAGTGAAGAATCTGCTTGTGATTCTCTTTTTCTTCTGCACCCCCCGAATAAATAAATCTTTTTAGAAAATGGATGTACCATCTATTTAATCTTCACTATTGGGCCACTGGGAAAATAAAGTGAGATATAGTATATGTAAGAACTGTGCAAGTTATAAAATGAGTTAACTAGCACCTGTCCAAGACATTATTCTTGGTGCCATGGGAGAACGAGCCCACCTAGAATATTGAAAAAATGTGCAGGATTTAAAGTGAGAAGACCTGGGGCTGAGGCCCACATGTAGAGCTTACTATGGTGAGACACTCAGCAAATTATTTAACATTTTAGAGGCATAACTTTCATTATGCCTCGTATTATCTCTATTTTAAAAATGTGGTAATGTATTATCTAAAAGATCCGGGGCAGTGCAAATGTCAACCTTTTTTTTTTTTTAATCCTCCAAAATTGTTGAGTGATTCAAAGAAACAATTTTTGGGTCTATCCAAAAGCCCATATCGTGGGAAAGTAAGGAAATATATCTTGTGATCCAGGTTGCAACTAAGGAACTTACTTTGGAATTGAGAAGTTAACAGGACACCAGCCAAGTTTCTTCAGCTTCTCCATAGATAATAGTTCTCTCAACTAATTTAGCACATTCTTTCATTTTTGTAGGATTTTGAGATGAAGGAGAAGTTCCCTATTTCATCCCTCTTCATATTTAACAAACCTGATTGGATCCTTGTGATAACTTTTTAAAAAATCCTTTGGTGTCTTATAATGTTCATATGTTTAAAAGGCAGATTAAAAACACATGTCTTAGTAGGTGGGATTGTTGTAAAGGCAATGTGAGATAATTTACTGGTGGGTTTTGGAAACCTAAAAGCTAGCAAACAGATTAGTATTGTTTTAATGTATTTTGAACAAACATATACTTTTGTCCAAAATACTTTGTTTAGAACAGACTAAAAAATATTTCAAAGAAACAAAATAAAACTGAAATGGGATCAATTAGAATTCACATTAAAGATTGGTTTCCTTATGGTGGCCTTGAATTTCATAGTTCACAATAATAGGAAATACAGTTGAAGTAATCTCTCTAAATAATAAAAACAAATTTTAATAAACTTTATTGGACAACAGAAGTAAACTTACATCGTCCTAACCAGAAACATAATAGAATCAACAAAAGCGCAACTTTAAGGAGTAGATCAAATACATATCTGTCTGAAGAAGCCAGATGAACAGATACCAAATAAAGATGCTAAGGATTTGGTCAGTGTTAACAGCAGTTAAGGATTAAGGGATATATTGAATTTTGTGCCTCAATGATATTGGACCTTCTCACATATGAAAGGTTTTTTTTTTTTTCTTTAAGAATTCATATTATTGCTTCTATTTTTTTTTTTTTAAGATTTTATTTAAGAGAGAGAAGAGAGAACACATGAGCAGGGTTGAGGAGTAGAGGGAGAGCGAGAAGCAGACTCTCCACTGACCAGGGAGCCTGAGTTGGGGCTCCATCCTAGGACCCTGAGATTATGATCTGAGCCGAAGGTAGGCGCTTAACCAACTGAGCCACCCAGGTGCCCTTATTGCTTCTATTTGAAAATTGCCAGGGTAATTGGGTGATTCTCTACTATTAACTCATTGGTAATTATTTTCAGACTTTTCTGTTGTTTTACAATAGGTGTTTCTGGCTCCTGCTAAAATAGGAGGCTCTGAAGACCTCACAGTGTAATGAGAGCCATGACCATCTGAAGCCAGACACCTCTCCAAAGAGCTTAATAAGAAAAAACAAAACTTTCCATTTTGCCAGCACTTCCCACCCCCCTCCTGTCTGCATGGAACATTGGGAAAGTGAGGAGGAAGACTCATCAACTTTATATCAGAAATGAGAGGGAAGATTCCAAGAGTCTCACCCACCGAGGTTGGGGGTGCCTACAAGAATGCAGAAAATGGTTTTGGATTTCCTGGTTGAATGTCCACTCAGGCAGACATGTCTATCTCTCCCTGTGCCTGTTTGGGTTGGGAAGGAAAGAACTGAGAGGCATGACAGGAGAAGGGGCTACCAGTGGAGCAGCTCACACATTCTCTGTTTAGTTTGGCAGGGACAGGGGAGCTTTTGGAGGGTGAAGCGAACCCTGCGAGTGGTAGATGGTCTTGATCCATCTTGTTAGACTATTCCTTTGAGGCTGTCTTCTGGTAATGGGAGCCAAGGGGTGGGTGGAAGAGGTTGGGCCATAGCTGGCTGGGGTCAGACCTACATCAGAGAAGCTGTACAGTGAGGAGGTCCCTTGGGAAAATTCACACACCAGCCAGTATTAGAGAAGGAGTCATGGCCAGCTATGTAGAGAGACATTTGTCTTTCCCTCCATACCAGTTGCTTGTAGGAGGGGTATGGACAGCTCAGGGCAGGGAGGAGGAGGGGGAGTAAAAAAGTAGATCCCAGGGACACCTGGAGGGCTTAGTCTGTTGGGCATCAGGCTTGGTTTTGGCTTAGGTCATGCTCTCATGGTCTGGGAGATCGAGCCCCACATTGGGCTCTATGCTCAGTGGGGAATCTGCTTGGAGAAATTGAGTATGCATGTGTGCTCTATCTCAAATAAATAAAATCTTTTTAAAAAAGATTTGAGAGAGAGAACATGAGTGGGGGAGTGGCAGAGGGAGAAGCAGACTCCCCACTGATTAAGGAGCCCAGAGTGGGGCTCAATCCCAAGACCTGGAGATCATGACCTGAGTCAAAGGTAGATGCTTAACTGACTGAGCCACCCAGATACTCCTCAAATAAACAAATCTCTAAAAAAAAAAAAAAAAAAAAAAGGCAGCCTGGGTGGTTTAGCAGTTTAGTGCTGCCTTCAGCCCAGGAACCTGGGATCCAGTCCCACGTCAGGCTCCCTGCATGAAGCCTGCTTTTCCCTCTGCCTGCCTCTCTCTCTCTCTCTCTTTTTCTCTCTCCCTGTGTCTCTCATGAATAAATAAATAAATAATCTTAAAAAAAAAAAATCCCAGCCCTCTCTGTTTATAGTTGGGGGAGGGGGGTGTCACAGGTTTGCCTGGTGTTATGGTGGGGGCCTACATAAACCACAGGTGACCTTGAGAAAATAAAAATTAGGGATCCCTGGGTGGCGCAGCGGTTTGGCGCCTGCCTTTGGCCCAGGGCGCGATCCTGGAGACCCGGGATCGAATCCCACGTCGGGCTCCCGGTGCATGGAGCCTGCTTCTCCCTCTGCCTGTGTCTCTGCCTCTCTCTCTCTCTCTCTCTCTGTGACTATCATAAATAAATAAAAATTAAAAAAAAAAAGAAAATAAAAATTAAATTGACCTAGAATTTTACTAACCCAGAGTTATCCCTGAATTGTAGGATCTGCACAAGATGCCATTAATGATAGAAAAGGAGTCGAAAAAAATAACAATTGTTAGACCTGATGTGAATAAAGCCAAGCCATTTCCCCTTAATTGCTTGCGAGACACGGACACTCAGTAAACACAATTTCACGGATTCTCCCTCTTTTGCTGTTATGACACCAGATACTCATTCCAGAATTGAATCCTTGCCAGAAAAGTTGGTGTTCCCTGTTAGCCTCCAGGACTTTTACTCTTGCTAAGCTTGTGGCCTTTCTTCACGTTGTATATGGTGTATGTTGTATCAGAGGGCAAAGATGACTCATGGCTCTAGAGGTTTCCTTCAGTGGATTGTTGGTGATAATTTACTGGCCTCTTTGTGCATGAATGGAAATGTCTTTGGAAGAATTGGATTTCTGTTGTCAGTAGTGTACTGGGCAGATCCCCGAGACCTATAAAAGATACTAGATAAAATAATAGAGGCAGATGTATGTAATGATGCAGTTGAAGGTGCCTTGGTGCTCCTTATTTGCTTAAGGAAGACTGGAAGCATTATCAGCTACCATGTCAACACGGCCTAATAAAAAGCTCCCTCACAAAGGGAGGGACCCATTCAGCATGTCTCTCCTAATGTTTTCCAGAGAGTCTGTGAATGGATCGAGAAGCAGATCCAGGATTTCATGTATCAGCACCATAGTTTTTTTTTTTTTTAATCGTTTTTATAATCCTTTTTTCCCCTCCCTGTTACTGTCAAGATTTTAAAGGGGGATTTATAGTTGGAGTTTAAGAGAGCAGGCCATGCAGGCATACCACACAGGGTTGTTAAATCTCCAAGGCCTGAGATTTCTTGGCTCTTTTTTAAGGCTTGGAAGCCGAGCACTCCTAGGGAATGCTATTAGGAATTGGCTCCATTGAGGAAATGTAGCTTTTGGACAGTTAGCTTTTGAAGCTGAGAGAGGATAATAGGTTGGCGACCATGAGAAGGGAAGTTGCTTCAGGTGGAGACAGTAAAGGGAGTGAGGAGGGTCCCGTCGTGTGCCTCTCTTACTGTAATAGTTCTTTAGCAGGACCAAGTGGTTCTCCAGATCGAGTTCAATTTTCTACTGAGTGCATTTGCTGAATTTTGACAAAGCCTGGGTACCCTCTAACAGCGTGTTTCCTTGTGCCCTGATTGCTAGGGCTGTGCTATCGACTTTGCCAACTGCCCACTTCCTTTGGGTCTGAAAGGAATAGTTTAATTTAAATCAGATATTAGAGATTTGGGGCTTGGCAAAAAGTATCTCCAAGTAGTGCTTTTCCTTCCTCCTCCTAACAGTGTTAGAGGTTTCACATCCCCTGGGTACTTCACAAGACACAGAGAAGGGTTTTCAAATTCAGTAGTGAGGGGAGGAAGGGAGGAAGCACCATCTGTGCTTTCCTGAGTGGGAAGTTCAAATCTAGGTACTGGCGAAACACAAGGACATGGATGGAGCTAGAGGGCATTATGCTCAGTGAAAGAAGTCTCATTAGAGAAAGACAATTATTATATGATCTCACTCATATGAGGAATTGAAGACACAATACAGAGGATCCTAGGGGAAGGGAGGGAGACATAAGACAAGACGAAATCAGGGAGATGAACCATAAGAGACTCTTAATTCTAGGAAACAACCTGAGGGTTGCTGGAGGGGAGGAAGTGGAGGGGACGAGGTAACTGGGGTATGGGGATGAAGGAGGGCCCGTGATGGGGTGTGCACTGGGTGTTATATAAGACAGATGGATCAGGGATCCCTGGGTGGCTCAATGGTTTAGCGCCTGCCTTGGGCCCAGGGCATGATCCTGGAGTCCTGGGATCGAGTCCCACATCGGGCTCCCTGCATGGAGCCTGCTTCTCCCTCTGCCTGTGTCTCTGCCTCTCTCTCTGTCTCTTATGAATAAATAAATAAGGTTAAAAAAAATAAAGACAGATGGATCACTGACTTCTACCTCTGAAACCAATAATCCACTATACGTTAATTAATTGAATTTAAATTAAAGAAGTCACAGGTGAGGAGGAGGGGAAGTAGCCCTAGGAGTTCTTTGGGTGGGTGGGGAGGTGCATTTCAGGACAGGGTCACCTGCTCAGGAGTTGGAAGAACTGGAGCACCTCAGTGAGCCGCACCTCTCAGGCTCTGTGCAGACTGAGGTTTATTTTGCTTCACAGGCATTGAGTCCATCACCTTGTTAAGTGTCATTACTAATGTGGAGATGGACTTATTCCTGCCCCAGAGCTACTGGGAGCCTAGTTGGGGAGACTCGTCTTGGGCACACGCACGCACAGGTGTCTACACTGCCTGCGAGCAGCATTGCTGTCACTCACTGAAGCGACTTGCCCGGTGGAATGCAGTTACCTCTTGGGACGCCTCTGCCGTAGGATCCCATGAGACAAGGCAGCTGGAATGCCACGTGACTGCACGCACACAGCAATGTTCCGGGGTGGTGTGGACTGCACACCCGTTTCTTGGCGCAGAGGGAGACCCGTTTCTTGGCGCAGAGGAGCAGCGGGCTCATGGCTCTTCCCTCCAGTGCTGTGGTGTGTAGTATGTGTGTTCTGGTGACCCTGTGTTGGTGTCCTAAGTGTGCCCAAGGAGGGGCATTGCTTCTCCCACTGCATTAAATCTTGGGAGCTCGTGAGTGTGGTGGCAGAAAGTCGTGGGGGCTCCCTGTACCAGGGGCAGGGGGACCTGGAAGTGGCTCTGAGTGTCAGTTTCCATGTCAGCTGCAATTCTGTGCTAGAAGAGCCCATCTGCTGTGTATTTTCCAGATGAGGAAATTCAGTCCCAGAGAGGGAGCGATTTGCCCCTTCCCCTAAGATTAGCCGGCGGAGTCGGTACGAAAATCTAGGTCTTCTGATTCAGCCCAGTGCCTTCCCTGAGTGTCACACGGTTTCTCTCATTATCTTGAGATTTGCTGGAGCCACAGGACTATGTAATGGTCATGCATATGTGGATTTTAGTCCTACAGCTGAATTAACTCATGGCAGCCTAAGTCCTGAGCCGGTTTCTGCAACACGTGGTGGTGAATAGCTCCTGTGGTCTCTGAATTGGGTGCCCGGAGGCTCTGCTCTCTGCTGCTCCCTGTGTAGACCCTGCACCCTCCTCTGCCTCTACTTGTCTTTTCCTCTTGGAGGCAGAGACTGAAGGGGTGGAGCCCAGCAGTTCACGGGTAAAGACATGTCGGCCCCAGCTGAGCCTAATTTGAGCCCTTTGCATGGCCATGTTCATGCAGACACCATATATTCTTGAAAATCCAGGGGGGTGTCTTTGGGGAGACATAGCTCCATTTTAAGAGCACTTGCTTGACCCGTTCCGAGACCAAGGAGGGGCCCTGGCCGGGCATCCAGTGTCGAGGATCCCCTGTGCTTTCTCCAGATCCGAACTAATCTTGAGAACTGGCTTGGCTCTGCAAACTCCTGACAGCTCCTACGTCATCGGCTGCCAGATTTTGTGCCATGCATTTTACTGATAAGGTACCACGTTTCAATCTTGCAATTATGCAATGCAATGACTTACTTAAAGGAGCCCTCTCCATCTCAGGCCAGGACCACAATCCAATACGTCCTAGGCTCTTTAGGATTTGAAGCTCACCCTCCGTACATTCTTATTTTGGTACATCATGTTTCAAGAACATTAACAGGATTTAGGGATCCACCAAGTGAGACCTGTACTCGCTCCTTTCACTGGAGTTAAGCCAGCCTCGTGCACGGCTCCCTCTAATTTTATGCCCAGCTCTTCTTAGAGAAGAAATCTTCCATTTCCTAACTTTTTTGAAAAGCCATCCAGAGTTGGCTTTAGGTGTTTTTCTGTCCATGTGCCTACTTTCTCACAGCCCTGCTGTCAGGAGTACCTTCCTGGGCTTGGGCTGTCCTGGGGTGGTTTAGCTGAAGGCTAAGAGCTGAAGGCTGTTGATTTCTGTGGACTGGCACTTCTGGTAGAGCCTTTGGGGTTCCTGCCTTTCCTCCTCTGCTCCCTCTGTTCCAGATACTGGGTGCTCTTTTGGCTTTGTTGCCTATTAGAAGTATGGGCAGGTGGGAATTGCAACACTTTTACCTCTGGTTCTTCTTCCTTGAGGACTGGTGTTCAAGAGGAGGGCTGAAAGGAGGATCAGAAGGCAGAGCTGGAGAATAGGAGGGAGGGGGTGAGAGCAAGCAAGAGTGGTGATTGCCACTTAGGTTAGCCAGATGGTAAGCACAAGGAGAGGCTGTAAATGAAAGCAGGCTTTCCCTCTGTCCCTGCCAACCCTCTTTCCTCCTTGTAGGCACCTTTACCCCTTAGCTATTCTTTCCCTTCTGGGTTCTATAAATGACAAGCCTTTATTGCCTCAGCTGTATATGCAATTTCACAAAATGTCTCTGTAGGCCCATCTGGAATCCTAGTCACCAGTTATGATTACTATTTCTATGAGGAGCTGTATTCTGAGTTCCAGATAAATCACAACCATTCCTTAAGAGTATGAGCCATCTGCATGTTTAGATAAGTAAATACATCCTTTGTTGCTGGGTCTTCTTAAGTTCGAACTTTGTTTTAGAATCTAAAGTTGTGGGGCACCTGGGTAACTCAGTGGTTGAGCATCTGCCTTTGGATCAGGATGTGATCCTGGGTCCTGGGATGGAGTTCCACTTAGGGCTTCTTGCAGGGAACCTGCTTCTCCCTCTGCCTGTCTCTGTCTCTCTCTCTGTGTCTCTCATGAATAAATAAATAAAATCTTAAAAAAAATGAATCTAAAGTTGTGACAGATAGTTGTGAAGGTATCAGAATAGGCAAAAAAACCTATTCTTTGGCATTGAATCTCTTTTGCTACCTCTACAACTTCTGAGATGTCTTTGTTTTCCTTTCCATGAGTATTTTTCAGAGGATCATGTTTTGGTCTTTGGATAGTTGTGCTTTAAGAATACAGCATATAGGGATGCCTGGGTGGCTCAGTGGTTGAGCGTCTGCCTTTGGCTCAGGGCATGATCCCAGGATCTGGGATCAAGTCACATATCCGGCTCCTGCATGGAGCCTGCTTCTCTCTCTGCCTGTGTCTCTGCCTCTTTCTCTCTCTCTCTTTGTCTCTCATGAATAAAGAAATAAAATCGTAAAAAAAAAAAAAAAATACAGCCTATAGCTGGGGACTTGCTTTTAAAGTATTATACAGAGTTTTCTCATGTTAGAATACTTTTTTTTTTCCTCCTTGGCTGACTTCACTAAATACTGTAAACTCAAGAAGAGTTCCATGGTTGCAGATCTGGTATCGATTATCATTAATTCTTCCTTTTATGACTTTGCCACTTAAATACACATTTAGAAACAAACCAAATAAACATTAAATAGCGTAACTAGATTTTTAACTTGGGTGGTCCAGTGAGTTTCAACATGTGCTTAAGCTTTGAAAGGTGGTTATGAAAACATTACATTTAACCAAACCATTAAATGATTGAAATAGATTTATTTTGAAATGTACTAATTCAGATATATTTAAAAAGAAACCTTGGATTATTTATAATTTATTGCCATACAAAGTAACTGAAAAGGTAAATTTTTGGCCATCTAAGTGTTTTTATTCGCTGTATTTCAGCTTGGCTGGTATAACCTGATTGGTTTCCAACTGTGTGCCATTGGGCAAGTCACTTGAGTGAGTTTTTGTTTTCCCATTAGTGGCAGGAAAGATAAACTAGTTGGCTTCTAGGCTCTTACTTCTGAAATGCTAGGACTCGGCAATTCTGTGAGTTTTAAAGTTGATATTTAGAATAATCCTATGAAACCAAAAGTATACTATTTACTCCACAATTTAAATGGAGACATGGCACGTTGTGGAATGATCAATAAAGGTCTAAAAATAGCATATAATTCTGAGCCTTCTTTAAAAAGTCAGTCTTTATTTATGGCCTTGTTTGTTGAACTGTGCACACGGTGGGGAAAATAGATGGGGCATCTGGAAAAAATACTAACGAAATATTTATGGGCAGAGACTATGCCTCAGCATCTTAAATAATTTGTATTACGAGGTGTGGTGATACTGCCATGAAATGCAAGGTCAACTATGTGAATCAGCCCCACTCGAATAACTTTGGATTTGGTCCAATGGTGTTTTGTTGGTTTCTGGATTGTGTGTTAGAAACTTGAGGTTCTGGAGTGAAGCTTTTACCCCTTTCACTCCCACAGGTTGGCATTTCACATGGACAAAAAGGAGAAAAAGAGTCCTCCTTTCTGTTTTCCTGTTTCACACCTTTTTGTGATCATCTTTGCTTCTCTGTCTGGTGATCCATTTTCCCACATTACAGTAAGAGTTTTTTTTTTTTTTTTTTCCTTCCTGGTCGGGGGGCTGGGTAACTGGTTGTCCTGTTTCTTCTGTTAAGGATTCTTAACTGGTTTCCTGGAGTAAGAATTGGGAGTTAGATACTGATCACCTAAAACCATTGTCGAGAAAGTGTCTATATAAGGAAGAACTATATTAAATCTTATAAAAGGCACTGTAATATAACTTGTTTGCAAAATCAGTTGTGCTTCTGCAAGCAGAGCCTGGGGCAAGCCATTTTGATTTGTCACAGAGGTAGCCCTTGGGCAAATGCTAATGGCACATGAAGGGAGAGTGACCACAGTGTTTCTCGTTTAGGTTCCTTTGATCACTCTTAACTGGTTTTAATATTATACCAACATTTTATCAGAAACCAAAATATTTCTCAGTGTTCTAATCCTGGAACTGGTTTTTTCCTCCCTCTCTGAACCCAGACTAGAAGGTTGGCTGTTGTGTCGATATCTCATGTAAGCAACTCTCTTCAGTTAAACTATAGCCGTAAGGACTTAGGAGCATTTGCTTCCCTTTGTTTCAGGATGCTAAGAGGGCAGAGGGTCCTATCAGTACCCCGGGGCCCTACCTAGTGCCTGGTGTTTGGTGGGGGCTTCCTGTTGGATTGGGTTTCTGAGATCCCTGCAAGAATCTTCCTTAGAATCTTAGTAAACCACATAAAATCTAAGTGATCACGGAAGGCGGAGAATAAAATGAGCCTTGCTCCTCTTGTCCTTTTGTTTACATCTTCAGAAGTGATGGTTTTTCCCCCCTGACAAACAAGTGTAATCCTATAAATGCAGAGTTAAAGTTTATGCTTTAATATTCACACTTGTAGCAATAGTTGATGATAAAAACAAACATAAATCCTACCTTTCAGCAATAGGCTAGTGAAGTACGATTAAATCTTTAGAAATCGAAGAGGCAAAGGAGTGTGTAGGTGCCTTGATAGGAACATGAGTCACTTAAAGTGGAAGAATCTGACCACATCTATCCTGGTTGCTTTTTTGGTGATGATTGGGCAGTTGGAGACACGTGGATTTACCATCTCTACTTAGAACTTGGTTGTCTAGGTCTTTACTAAGAGTTCCATGGCTGTATTTTTGCTATGACTTTGCTACCTTCTTGCTCGACTTGGTATTTTTAGATTCTTCAGGGATTTGCCATTTGATCATCTAGGCATCCTGCCTTCTGATCATTCTGCTCGCTGCTTCTGTACTGGAACTTAGGTTGGAGGCACAGATCTGTGCAGCTATTTCTATGCCCTGGGTTCCTTTGGTGCTTAGAGGCAGAGCCTGTGTTTGTCAGTTGGTGGTTTAGACAAGTTACAGGTAAAACACGATGAAAGTCTCTGTCTAGATTCTTATCTCCTGCCCCAGCTGAAGCAGACAGGGAGGGAGGAATGAAGTGAAATGTTGGGCAGCCCTTGTTTAAACAAAGGAGATGCTGGTGTCTAGAACAATTTCAGCCACTAAAACAGAATAGAGCCTCAAGGTGGAGGAAAGACATCATAAAGCTTTATGCCCAAAGCCTAATGTTGAAGTTAGGGCTCATAAAATCTGTTTCTCAAAGACCAAAACAAGTCCTCCTGGAATGTGAAGGTGTTCATTTTATAAAAAGAATGAAACCTGGAATGCCAGGTGGTCCTAAGGATGGGTTAGTAAAGTCCCAATGGATGTGAAACCACTCATTTTAAGTGTTTCCATTTGTTTTGTGTGCTTGGCTTGTTTTATAATATCCAGATAAGAAGTCTAAAGGCTGTGAGAAGGTCTGTTGTTATGATAGCAATGCTGCTTTGATCTGGAATAGATAAAGCCTAAGTGATGGTGTGACTTACTTGTAGATAATGCAGAGCCACCCTTGTGAGGGGAGGAGCCAGGAGGAGCAGATGTGTTCCCAGCCCAGTTAGCTTGCAGTTACCTAGAGTTGCCTGAAATCTGGAAAAACTGGACAAAGAAATTACCCCAAAACTCATGGAACCTGCTCTTCAGATGATGCCAAAGTGGCCATGGCAGATCCGTGAACCTGCCTGCCTACTTCACAAGTTTGGAGTTTGACAAGGAAAACAATCTGGGTTAGAGAGATTATTCCTTATATTATAGCTCCACAGATTCCTCCTTACTCTGACCTTTTCAGCCCAATTTAAACTCTGTTAAGTGGAGAAACTGATATCTAAGCAAGAGTAAGAAGATGAGGTCACTTATCTTAATTTCCTTAAACCTTTAATCATCATAAATACAGATCTGGTTTCTTTGGAGCTTATTACTGATGTTTCAGTTTTGTGGCGGTTGGTGGACTCTTAGCAGATTGAGTCATCATAGGGCTTGAAGATCTAGAATAACATACCATCTGTAAAGAAATGATGACAGTAGCTGGTCTTGACACACCAAAAATTGTATTTACAGAATTATCTAAAAACATCTTTTTTTTAGGTACTGTGTCACACCTGAAATAAGTGTGTGCTTACCCGATGGGCATTTTAGAGGCTAGACTTGCATCCTATTTTCCTCGGGCCCTTGGCCTCCTGTGGGCTGTATCTCCTTTTCCCAGGGACAGACCTGGAGAGGCACCAGGGAATATAAAGCCCTTCACACACAGGAGGCATTTAGTAAGCACCTGATTGGCAGCTGATAGCAGTTGGCAGCCCTGGTGAGTGGATTCTGAAATAGAAGGTGGGTGATGCTGTGTTTTTATTTACCAGCCCAAGTTACGCTGCCCAGGCTCACACACTACGATCCTGGTAGGATAGTTGTTGGCATTTACTATCTTTCACAGGTTCCCCTTAGGGGGAGGCACTTTGCAGTAGAGTTTGAATCTTGATCCATGTTGGCCTTCCCCTATGTTGCTGCTTTGAAGGCCTTCGTTGTGGGAGGGAAGTTGCCCTGCTGGCCTGGTCACCCCATTTTGGCAAAGGATCAGTGGGTAAGCCTCCTGCCCCAGAGCTCTCCTACAACTCAGCCGGTATCAGGACACTGATTACATGCAAGCGATCCCCACACTAAGAGCTTTAAAATGAGATTTTTCTTTGAAATTTAAAAGAAGAATCAAAATGCACTGGCTTTTCAACATAGATTGATTAGCTGGCATGGAGGGAAGGCCGGCCTTTGAAATCTATAGGCATCACGTTGCAGGCCTGACCCTGCTGACCCCGGTAGATTAGTAATGGTCTATGCAGCCTGCTCTGTCAGCACGTCTGGCAGGGCATGCACAGATGGTGCCAGTTGGAGAAAATCACTGCTGAACGCTGCACTGCAGCCTCGCCTTGGCTGTGCTGCCTCGGGAGGAGGAGCCGAGACGGGGTTGTTTACAGACGTGTTCCTGCCTGGAGCTGTGGGACAGACCTGTGAGGATGCCAGTCCAGGGTTAGGATGCGTTTGCTGATTAGGACTGAAGTAATGCTTTCTTGTCGTAGCTTAGGCCTTCTGCACCGTTGAGCAGCTGGGATTTTTACGGGGTCTGTGGCCTTGGGGTTGTTCTGGAAGGGAATTTGAAACTAGAACTGATCTCATTCCAGGGAGTCAAGCATAATGCAATACTTGTTTTCCTAGAGTCAATCAGCCTAAGGAAAATGCGAGTGGGCTGGAATGGGGGGGAGGGAGCAGGAGTCTTTAGAGTTTGAGTAATCAACCCAGGGGAAAGAAGAATTTTATTATAGAAACGAGCTTATGCCACCTCTGTTCTCCCCTCTGCCACCAGGTTGTGGGGTGTCAGGTGGTACCCTGGGTTTAGGATCAACACTGCTCATGTGGGGTCAGTCCTAGAAGTGGTGACTCTGCTCTCCAAAGATGGGAAGGGAAAGGACCTCATGAAAATGTAGCCATTGACTGGGGCATGGTCTTTAAGGAAACTGACCAGAGCTAACGCTGTAAGCCTGCTCGGCAGTTTATCCTTTGGAAATTCAACTTGGAGTTGCATTGAAAGTCCAGTGTTAAGAGTGTATCCTCCTGCCACCCCTCCATCTGAGCTACATTTCAGCAGGTTGAGGACATGCTGAAAAGTGACCAGTGTCGAGCCAATCAATGTACAGGTGTCTCATCCCCGGGGGCTGATTGCAGGGGCTCTCTCGATCCGTCTCAGCCATGGGCTTGCACCATTTCTGACTTTGTTTTGTATTCTTCTCGTCAAAACTTTCTTCTTTAAGACTCCATCCAGGTTAGTTTGGCTTTGCAACTTGTTACTGTTAAACTGACTCACTGGGTCGTTTTGGGTTTTTATTGAAATATGATGTTTCGTTCTTGAACTTTCCTTGGAGAGGATGCTGTTGTGAAGTGTGGACTGTTCTTTTAAGCTTTCACTTGAGAAGAGTTTACAGTGGCTTCATAAAGATGATCAGTTTTTTTTTTCTCCCAAAGATGTAAGGAGATGGGTCCTTTCGATGCATGCTGGTGCTTTTGAACTTGGGATATGGGGCGTGGCCTGGAGGGGGAGCTGAGGGAAGGAGGAAGACATTTGCTATATGCACACAGTGGGTGCACACTCAGATATGGCATTGCCTGCTTGAGTCTGGAAGAGAGGGCTACTCCGAAAGCATACTTCAATCTGATGGAGGAGTATCTATTCTTGGTCACTAGAGTGTGGCGTAGGCAGGATCGCTTATTGATGGGATGGGAGACTGAAGAGAGAAGTTCAAGGATGCCTCCCAAGTCAAGAGGTGGGAAAAACCAGGAGATGATGGAGCGCATTGGCCAGAGGAAGACGAGTTCAGTTTTAAGCCATTTGTAGTTGAAATGTCCATTGTATCCTTGGCTTTCTGGGTCAGGCTTTGAGCACGGAGATCTGGTCTGGAGACAAATTTGGGAGTTAACCTGTAGTCATGGTAAATGAGAGTAGAGACAGATGGGAAAGTGAGGTGACCACTCAGAGCAAACTCTGTTTCCTCTCCCACTCTGGTGTTGAAACAATGATAGGGATTTGCCTAGAGTGGACAAATAACAGAAACTAGTTAGTGATTGTCAGGGTTGTGCTTGTTGTATAATCCATGGGAGAATTTGTAATAGTCTCAGGAAATGGATAAATTCTTCAATAACCCCAAAGTAGAATTTTGGAGGGCTTTGGTCCATTTCACAGATGCCCTACCATTTGAAGTGGCTGCCAAAACCAAGCAGAAGACGGAGAGCTGAGAGTCTGTAGTACACGGAGCGAGCATCTGCTCATTTATTTAGTAGCAGGAAGAGCAGAGGGACAAGCGGACAGCAGAAGCCAAGAATAAAATCTGGTCAAGAGGCCACATCAACCCAGCTTGGCAGAAGGGCCTAGTGGCTTTGGTAATTACACTGGTGCCCTCCTGTATGTGTGCCTTTTCCACTGAGTTTAAAAAAGACCTTCCTCTAACTACTGGGTCTCCCAGAAGTTGGGCCACTTCTGCCCTTGGTGGTTTTTTTTTTTTTTTTTTTTTTTCCCTCTGTGGAATCTTTGCTGTGTCTGCTGACTCCATGACCATACTCATGGCCCTGCCACTTCACACAGCTCCTGCCCGGGTCCTCTTCCTGCCTGAGCTCCTCCTAGGAGGTTTGTGAGGACATGCCCTTCTGGAAGAGCCCAGCTGAAACCACATGACTGCATGGCTAGACGGGCACACGTGGACTTGACCAAAGCCTTTTTCTTTCTCTGTCTCTCTCTCTCCCTCTCCCTCTCCCTCCTGCTCTCTTTTTCTCTCCAAGTACTTTTGGCATAAATAATATGTAATTAAAATCATTAGAAATTTCATGGCAAAGTTTATTAACTAGTGGTGAGGACTTATTAACACTGGAACTTCCTTTGGATTAATACTTTTTTATTTTGACTAGAACTCCTTTTTTATATCCACATTCACCACCACTTCTATTTTAAGTATTCTAACTCTGGGAATGACATAGGAAGAATTTACCCAAAACTTTAGAGAAAAGAGTCCAGAAAATAATTCTGTAGCTTTTTCTGTGTAGTCCTCCACCATATATAAAGTCCCAGAATAAATATCCATGAGACTCATTTTTATTCATTGCTTGGGTGTGCTTGTATTACTTTCTGGGAGAAGAGAACCATAAGCACTAGTTAATAATGTGTTTTGTATTATTTTTTTAGAAGGAAACAGTGCACTGAGACTAGGATATCCTAAATATTTGCAGCTGGAATACTTCTGGCATTGGTTGAATTTTTAGTTGTTTTAAAATTCCATTCTATTATACGTAAATGTATTTGCTTTTTTTTTTTTTTTTTGCCACTGTATTTTTTTCTTAAACACTCATCCACCTGTATAAAAATATTAGGGACACCTGGGTGGCTCTTTTGGTTGAGTGTCTGACTCTTGGTTTTGGCTCAGGTCATGATATCAGGGTCCTGAGATGGAGCCCCATGTCAGTGTGGAGCCTGCCTGAAAGTCTCTCTCTCTCCCCCTTTGTCTCTCCCTCCACTCGTGCTCACTCTCTCTCACTCTGTTTAAAATAAATGCTAAAAGTAAATAAATAAAAATATTAGGCAATGATAGAAGTTAAGTCTAGCTTTTTTTTTTTCTTCTTCCCCTCCCCTGTCATTTACTGGACATGATGCTGTCTTTTGGAGCTGAAAGATGTGTATGAAATGGTCTTGGCCCTCAAGGAGTCTGGAGTACAGTGGTGGTGGGTGCAGAAATGGATGCTTTTGGTTCAGTGTAATAAGGACTCTGAAAGCTTAATCCATTCGAGGGGGCACTTTTGGGAAAATAGTCTCATTGAGTTAACTCCACCTGATTCTTTAGGATCCAATCTAGGAAGAGGAGCACGCTTTCTAGTCAGAGGGGTGATCTGGGTTTTAAACCTCATGGGAGAGGCTGGGAACTACATCAGCAAGCTCCGAGGTGGGGATAATAGTGGGGTGGGAAGGAAGGCTGAAAAGCAGAGCCAAGGTCAGATCTTGAACTTGGGTTCCTATTTGTGGTTGAAGGGTGTATGATAGTAGATTAGTTTTCCAGTGGTGTGGAGGATGATGGGATTGAGAAAAGGGAGAACTGCAGTAGGGAATCCAGTGAGGATCCAGGATGAAGGCCTGAATTAAGGCAGGGATACGAGTGTGGCCAGGAAGCAAAAGATGTGAGAAGTATTTGGAGATGTAATTGGTGGGACTTTTTGATGCTTGTGGTGTGGTGTTTGTAGGGAATGGTAGCAGGGGAGGGGTGGGGCGCTCATTTTTAATTTTTATTTATTTTTATTTATTTTTATAGATGAAATGATTGGGTGGATAGCACTTCTGGGATTGTTGAGCCAAAGAGGAACAAGAATTACTCGAGGTGACTGATTGTGAATTGGTATCATTCATTCCTCTGTTTCTTGAATATTTACTTTCTATTTTTATTATCTTTTAAAGATTTTATTTATTAATGAGAGACACACAGAGAGAGGCAGAGGGAGAAGCAGACTCCCTGTGGGGAGCCCAATGCGGGACTCGATCCCAGGACCCCAGGATCATGACCTGAGCCAAAGGCAGATGCTCAACCACTGAGCCACCCAGGTGCCCTGGATATTTAACTTATAAACCATGTCTGGAGTGCTGTTTGGCACTTCTCCTTTATAAAAAAGATGAAGTATGTGTTCAAGTCCTGCAGTAGTGATTTGGAAAATTTGAAACTGGAGGAATGACTGTATGTGTAGGGCCTCTATGTCTAGAGGCACGAATTGAGGAGGACTGGAGCTGCCCCATTTGCCTATTTTTCCACTTTAAAGCCTTCCAGCTGTGCCTTTGTGAGTTACATTAGGTTTCTGCTTCCTTCTTGTTGTCTCTGCTGTTCCCACACTTCCTGTGTAGCCTCCTGACTCCCATGGTGGTCTGCTCTCTGGCACAGTTAGGGTAGTCCTTCTGGAACCCTAGGCAGACTATGCTGTCCTTTGCTTTGACTTCTGTAGACCTCTCCTTTCAATGAAAGTAAGTACAGAAATGCACTCACCTGCCCTGAGGCTATAGGTCTGGGGTCCCCAGGATATGGACTCAGGCTGAAATTGGCTTGAGGGAGACTCATGGAGGAGGTTCTAGGGAATAACACCTCCAAGGGGGAAGAGAAGCAGGATTGCCTAGAGTGAGAGGGTGAGCTTTGATGCAGTGGCAGGAGAAGGATTGGCTGATGTTACAGTGATCTCTGAAGCTGGGATGACCTTCCAGACCTCTCTCTACTACCCTTAACCTCCAGGCCACTGGATGTACCCAAAGAAGGGGGTTAAAACTCCAATGAAGCAATTTCCTTTGTTTCCCAGCTCATGGAGAAGTAACTTCACTGGAAGCCATTGACAAGCAGCCTTCCTAGTGCCTGGAGGAGTCAGCGTCTTGGTCTTGGAGGGATTTCTGGATGGTAGACAACAGTATCCACTACACGTGGCCTGTAAGACTCTGTGGTCTGACCACTCACTCCTGCCATCTTTGTGGCCTCCCTAATTCCTCTCGTGTGCTTGCTTTGCTGTAGTGCCATTGTCCACGTATCCCTTTGACATGATATGCATTTAGTTGGTTTTGGATGATTGGAAAGTACGCTCCATTTGGGTAGGGACTGCTTACCAGTGGTGTGCTTTTCAATTGTGCATTGTGAAAGATGTTCCTGGAAAAGATAGCCTACGAAGTGCTTTTCCTTTGGAGAAAGAAACAGAAAAAGATTTAGGAGTGCAAATGAAATATAATTTAGATGGTAGCTGGTAACTGTGGTCTGAGCGTTATCAGGGATTCTTTAGATAGACGGATTAACCTAGAACATTTTGCAGTGATGAGATTTATAAAAAACAGTTTATATATACCCTAGTTTTCAGTGCTGTGTCTACTGTGTGAAATAACATAACCCTTGTACCTTTTAAGGGCGTGCTGCTAGTTTGTCATGGCAGTATAATTTTACATTGGACAAGCTTCAATTGAAATAAATATTTATCCGAAGGCAGAAATTATGCTATTAATAATTCAGAAGAGTTTTCAATTAAGCATTAACAACATCGTTGCCTTTGGCGGCAATCTGCTTGAGCTCATAATAGCGAATTATTTTTCTCAATGAAGCTAAAATTGAGCCTCAGATAACCAGAATGCACAAATCCCAACTCTTTAATCAACATGTGCTCCCTTTGAGCATCTCTTAGGAGAAATATAGGATAGCCAAATTGATCAAGGATTTCTTTCTTAATTTTTAAAAATTTTTATTTTATGATAGTCACAGAGAGAGAGAGAGAGAGGCAGAGACATAGGCAGAGGGAGAAGCAGGCTCCATGCACTGGGAGCCCGACGTGGGATTTGATCCCGGGTCTCCAGGATCGCGCCCTGGGCCAAAGGCAGGCGCCAAACTGCTGCGCCACCCAGGGATCCCTCTTTTCTTTTCTTTTCTTTTCTTTCTTTTCTTTTCTTTTCTTTTCTTTTCTTTTCTTTTCTTTTCTTTTCTTTTCTTTTCTTTCTTTTCTTTTCTTTTCTTTTCTTTTTTCTTTTCTTTTCTTTTCTTTTCTTTTCTTTTTTCTTTTCTTTCTTTTCTTTTCTTTTCTTTTCTTCTTTTCTTTCTTTCTTTTCCTTCTTCTTTCTTTCTTGTTTTTCTTCTTTCCTTTCTTTCTTTTTCTTTCTTTCTTTCTTTTTTAAGCATCTCTTCCCAGGCATATCCTGTGGTCTGTTTACATTTGGCTCTGTGTTCTAGGACAACATCATCACAGTTCACTACACTTAAAATTCTGACTCAAAAGGATGACTTGAACTATTTGAAAATTCTTTACCATCAAAGAAAAATTCTGTTTATTACATGGAAGCATGGGCTAATTAATGCATTTCCTGAAGATCTCAGGGATAGCTACATAAAGGCGTTCTTTTATTGGGTGATCTATACTTTTCCCGCTCACTCCAGTCCCCCTAATTCCCATCAGAAGGCTACTTAGTCTTCAGTGAATCAGATGCTGTTTATTAAAACGTCTTGTTTGACCTAACATGTTTAGTGTGTGTACTTTTGGGCAGAACAATTTTTAAAATTTGTGATTATAGATTTGAGAATGAGCTTCTTTCCTTTCCTGGAGCAATAGTTGTTGTTTCTGCGTTGCAAGTACACAGAAAGTGATTCTTCAAACTCCCAGAGGTGTTGAGGGTACTTGTATTACTTGGCATGCTTCCTTGGTGTGTGTGTGTATGTAAAAAAACAATAAAAGTGGTGTTACATTCAGATTTTATCTACTTGAAGTTTTCTTTCTTTCTGTTTTTGCCTGGGATCTATTTGCATCCAGCGTCCTTCTGAGTAGACTAGTATCACTCTCAATACTTCATGTTCACCCCTAGTTTTTTAATAAAAAGACACTTTCCCACCTCAGACGCTAATTATTAAAATCGCATGATTTGCCAGACAAACATGACTCAGTAGTGGTATTTGAGCAACAAATCAATGAGCAAATATTGATGCAACACACATGCCACATGAGCATGACACCATCTGGGGTTCTGTACATGATTTATACTGGAAGACAGAGAGCATCTCTGCCTTTAAGTGGCTCAAAATTAATTAATAGGAGACTGGAATGAAGCAGTAGAAAAATGAACCGAAGCTCTTAAACTCATTTTCACAGTTGCTAGTGTAGTAATGTCATTCATTCATTCAATATTTGTGATCACTCTTGCTGCTTATCAGGAGATATACTGAGGGCTGGAGATGAATGGGGTATGTATGTGTCCTGATCCTTCAGGAGATTACAGATGGGGCTTACTATGTTTGACCTTATAGTTAGTAATATGGAAAGATCATTGTCAGTGATCCAGAAATGAGTGAGGCAATTACATAGACTACTTATAGCTAAATTGTCAGGAAGGTTTACTATCTGACTACTGCAGAAGGAGTTCCCTTCATCACTAGTAACTGGTGGATTTGCCTTTGGGTCTCTAGATTGTGGGAGTATGTGTATATAAGCAAGGAGGCAATATTGGCAAGAGAATCATCTTGAGTTTGGGTGTTCTGTGTATTTCCAATGCCATTTTCAGCTGTACTTTTTTTTTCTTTTTCTTTTTTTTTTAAAGTAGTCTCCATGCCCAGTGTGGAGCCCAGGGCAGGGCTTGAACTCGTGACCCTGAGATCAAGACCTGAGCGGAGATCAAGAGTCGGACACTGAACCGACTGAGCCACCCACATGCCCCTGGATGCTGTAATGTTGTTAGAGTATAACTATTGATGTTGGAATCTGTAGTTCTGGTTTTAAGTTTGACTTTGCAACTTACCAGCTGTGTGAAATTAGGCAAGTGCCGTAAACTCTTTGAACCTCCAGTTATGTGTCCGTACAGGAGATAGAAACTCTGAACTATCCACTCCATGTGCTCTTTGAGGGTTCAAAAGAGACAATGTGTAATGTGAAAGGAGTTGGAAGATTATGTTCTATATGTTTTAGTTGTTAGTATTGGATGGTTGCACAGGTTTGATCCCCCTGAAACATACCTTCCCAACATGGTTTTCAGTTTTTGAGGATAATTGTGGGCTGCATCCAAGGGATATGTTAGAGTTTGTGGACTTAGTAGTAATATGATAGAAATGTAAGGGCCTTGTCCATGCCTTTGAGATTGATTAAGGGAAATTAATGGGTCAGGTGATAATTCCAGGCCTCTAAATTATATTGGCATTCAGGCTTGAACTTCTACAATTTGAAGGAATTATGTAAAAGTAGGCCAGATGTATGTTTTCCTTGTCATTTCATTGAGTAAATTTCTAAGCCATCAAGAAGAAATGTTCTCTACTGTTCTTCCATTCAAACATGACTTGAATGTAAGCCCGATGAAGGCTGGCATTTTCATAGATTCTATTCACTGCTGTAACCTCAGGGCCTGGGGCCGGGTCTGGTCAGTAACAGATGGTCAGTGGATTTTCCTTAAACTGTTGGCTCTATTGAGAACCTGTTGTATTTGAGGCACTCTGCAAAGCATTTGGTAATATAGTGGGAATGTAATTTCAGAGTCCATGACCTTAAGATCTCCTCATCTAACAAAGAGAAAAATAAACAGAATATGCAATTTTTAACAAGTCCTCCAATAGAGGAGCTGGGGGGCGGATAGTAGCTGGGAAGGCTGCGTGGAGGTGGTGGTGAAAATTATATTCTATATAATGTGGTCTTCAAGAGTGGTATGCCAATGGGTGTTCTCAGTTCCAAATACAGGCAGTGAGAGGTTTCCTCGTTGATAGAGAATTTAAGAACAATAATAAAACTGGTTAAAAGTTGGTTGCTTGTTTGATTATTATCCTGGGAGCCATTCTAAAGTCAGACTGTGATAGAGTACTCCTTTCCCCAGGGCTACTCTAGGCCGGCTCCCCAATCATCCCACACAACCTGCCCTGTGCTTCAGTTTTCTCTGGGTGGAGTTAGTCCCTTTGAGATACTTGAGCTTCAGAGACAATTGTCTCCTTGAGATAAAAGCCTTCTGGCTTGGGAATGATGATTTTATATAAGTGTTCTATAAAAAAAAACACCAAAAAAAAAAAAAAAAAGAGGCTAAACTTTGAATACGCATATAATTCAAGATAACTCTGGTAAAAAAGAAAATGTTTGCTCTAACTCTGAGAAGTCAGGAAAGGGGTTTCTTAATCTTTATTTTTTTTTTTATTTTTTTTTTAATTTTTTATTTATTTATGATAGTCACAGAGAGAGAGAGAGAGAGAGGCAGAGACACAGGCGGAGGGAGAAGCAGGCTCCATGCACCGGGAGCCTGATGTGGGATTCGATCCCGGGTCTCCAGGATCGCGCCCTGGGCCAAAGGCAGGCGCCAAACCGCTGCGCCACCCAGGGATCCCCTTCTTAATCTTTAAAAGCAGTGTCGTCTTTGGGGAAAAAAGTCTACTCAGTCTTAAAAATTGATGATTGCTTGGACTTACCTCATGTACTATCACCCCTCTGTTATAAAAAAAATGACCTTTTATTTATTGAAAATTTTCTATAAAAATTGATTTTTGAATTCCGTCATTTTCATTTTGAATGTCCAAAATGGATCTACTGGTTGTTTATTGTTACGTGTTAGGTTTTTTTGTTTCTTAGACTTAAGAGAAACGTTAGGCCTTCTCTTGGACTAGCCAAAATTCACAACTCTGATGATCATTCACTGATGAATTTTTATCTTATTGTTTTGCCATAATTTGGGTGTTGTTCATGCTTTAGGCTACTTAAGAATCTCTTCCCTCACTGTTTTTTGGGGTGTACGGAATGAGGTGAGACATTAGTCTTAATATCTATAGCAAGTAAAAAAGTCAGTTTAAGAAAGCTCTAAATTTCCTATGATGGATTTTTGTTCCTTGAAGCAGTCACTTTTCACATCCAAAGCTGTGTGGATAGCTGTACCCACCAGAGGACCTTATTTTACCCAGCAAGTGCTATACTGTTGATTTTTGTGGAGTAAATTATAAGAGCCTATTAACATTCCATTATGCTGAGCACAAAACTGATAGGAGAACATCTGTGAGGTCAGAGATCTGAAGTAGATTTCAGAATGTACTATCCAAAAAAGGGTGAAATGGAGAACATTTACAGAAGCCAGTGGGCAAAGCAGAGACTTTAAGGGAAGGTAACAAAGACCAGAACTTTCTAGTCATTGAGATATATTAAGACAGACTTAATCTATTGCTAACCTAATTTATTCTTCACCAAAATGTAGCTGATTTGAGCATGCACATACCTTT